>NC_092413.1:79074602-89074602 GCF_040894005.1 Engystomops pustulosus | reverse complement strand
CTGCACTCAGGCGGCTCTCAGGCTCCACTGTCCGTACATTCCCAGCAGAAGTAATCCCCGGGTGTCATGTCCTCCCCTCGGTTAGCTGTGCCCTGCTCCGTGTCCAGCACAGCCTGATGCAGCCAGGGCTCCGGTGTGAATGCCTGTCATTCCTGCAGCAGATTACTACGGGTCACAGGTCACACACAGACACACTCCCCCGCCCGCCCGCTGCCTTCCTCCCCGGCTCTCCCGCCCACTGCCCCCTCTCTGGCTGTGGTTACCTCCGCACTCCCCTCCAGCAGCTCCATCCCCGTGTCCTCACTGTGCTGCTGCCTCCTGCGTGTAGTCTCCATACACTGTGTGATGTCAATGTGTTATGTGGCCAGTCACACTTATGGCGCTGCTACATAACACATGACATCGCATCACTGTGTCCCCAGAGAACTATAGGAAAGTACAAAGCTGTGCCCCTTCTCTGCTTCCTATAGAGGGGGATGACAGCCACTTTCTCTGATGCTCAAGCTGCCTTACATGTGAACGGATGGTGTGACTGCAGCCTTGGAGGAGGACACCTATGTGCCCCTGAGGTAGGTGGTCCCTAGTCACTGCATGACGGAATACAGACTGTACCTCCACATATCAGCTAGCTATACTACTGTATCACAGGGTTACATTAACCCTTACATGACTTCAGGACGCAGACACTTTTTCTATTTTGTTCCTGCCCAATTCTAGAACCCTTAAAAGGTAGTGGCGTAACTAGAGTCCACTGGGCCCCGGGGCAGAATTCCTGAAGGGGCCCCCACCTACCAAAATTTAGTTAGCCCCTGCCTCATAAGGTGACTACACCCTCTGCCGTCTTGGAACTTAAGTGTCCCACTATCTTTTAAATTTAGCACCCATTAATTTGCTCCCAGTTTGGATAAGAGCCCTCCTACCGCTATTATTTTCACTGTTCACTTCTTCGGCCAAGACTAAAGTTTAGGCTTTCTTTTAAGTTATATCTCCATTTATGTTAAGTCCTCCCTTTTAGAGTGACTGTCCAGTTCTGTCCTTGTCACTTCCATCTCAGTTCATGTTTAATATCTCTGTTCTTCATAAATGCCCAATTATATAGTTACTGCCCCCTCTTCTTCTACCCTCAGTTCCCTATTCACCATATTCACTAAATCCTTCCAACAGCTCCCCATTCCCTCAGCCCCACTACATTCATCAGCTATCCATGACCTCAGCCCCCCCACACACACCATCAGCTCCCCACATATCATCAGCTCCCCATCCCCTCACCCCCCCCCCACACACACACATCATCAGCTCCCCATCCCTTCACCCCCCCACACACACATCATCAGCTCCCCATCCCTTCACCCCCCCACACACATATAATCAGCTCCCCATCCCCTCACCCCCACACACACATAATCAGCTCCCCATCCCCTCACCCCCCCACACACACACACATCATCAGCTCCCCATCCCTTCACCCCCCACACACACATATCATCATTTCCCCATCCCTTCACCCCCCCCCCCCACACACACATCATCAGCTCCCCATCCCCTCACCCCCCCCCCACACACATCATCAGCTCCCCATCCCCTCACCCCCCCACACACACATCATCAGCTCCCCATCCCCTCACACCCACACACACACATCATCAGTTCCCTATCCCCTCACCCCCTAATACGAACAGAACAGTGTTAATTTGAATGTAGTTTACAGCATCGGTTTAAGTCATTGTAATATAAATCTTTACGTGTTTACAGGTCTTTAAGTTATTTTATTTTTTGACTGTTTTAATATAAAGATTTTATTGTTTAAATTGCAACAAAGTCTGAGACAGTTCGCATTTAGTGCCCACATCCAGTATATATAAAAATTCCAAATTTACAAATTTTTTCTTCTTTGGTGTCGAAGATTATGTGGTAGCACGTGGGACTGATAGATATAGGTTGATAAGTGCCACTCTCAAATACTTTTTCTGCTTTGAATATTTATGATTTTGTTTATTTATTATTATGTTTGTTCTAGGAAAAGAGGAGTCCTTTAAATTAAATGTTTTGGTTTTTTTTACATTTTTTAGGTACTTTTGGAAGTCCAAACCCTAGTAGGTCTAGCCGCTAACATAATATAGCACAACACAACAATATTGCAGTATTGCAACAATAAACAGTATTGCAGTATATTGTAAATTTGCTGGTTCTTTTTTGAACCCTCAAAGAGGCTCCCAACTATCATGGCAACTCACTTGAGATTGCCCCTCCTCTCCCAAGACTTTGCCACTGACATAACTGATCCTGCAAACCACCCATGTGATGTTTAGACCTCATTCAAATGGCCAAAATGGGGGCCATGATCTGGTTGCATGATTTGCAACCAGATCATTACCCCTATAGATTTTAATGGTTTCCTACCATGGCACGGTGAGCACACAATTCATCACCGCACTGTGACCCTGTCAGTCACTCTTCTGCCTTTGGAGGGAGGAGAGATGACAAGCTCCTCCTCCCGGTCCTGTGCTCCTCCCAGGGAGCCCACAGCCATGTGAATGAGCCCTTATAGAGGATGCATGAGTATAGACAGTATAGTGCTGACAAGGATTTTGGATTGGAAGACTGTTTTGTGGACACATTACAGGGAAGTAGAAGTAAGCATAAGGAATCAACGCTTTATTCACTATTCTTTACAATAGTTAATGTGATACCTTAAAGGGGTACAATAAAAAATTGTAGTGGTGGGCTAGGGGGCTGTTAAAAAAAATAAAGCTGTACTTACCTCCTCAGTCAATCTCAGTGTCCCGCAAGCGGCTGGAAGCAGTCAGAGCGGAGGTGCCGCGCCCCTGTAAAGGAACAGGTGCAGTTACTGCCTTGGTGGCAGTTACCACAGGACACGCCCACTTCATACGGCTCATAGCTGTTCTGTGGCATCAAAGGACCTACAATATTATGACTTCAATGTATATATTTTGCCATGGTTATAACAAGAAAGGTCTTGTCATGTGAATCTTGAGAATGCTAATATGGGTGCACACTTCATCCTCATCTCTAGCACTTTGTAAGCACTTTCTTCACTCACTTTCTCATTACTCCGTACTCTAACTAACATCACGAAACAAAGAGGCTTCTGTCAGCTTAGAATGTGTTAGAAGCAGGAAAAGAAGGGCTCGCCTGCCAAGATGAGCTTCTTGATATGCTAATATTTTTGACTCTTGAAAAACCTTTGTTTTTCTTGAATGAACACATAACACGATTGTTTTGGCTGGCGTTCTTTTTTAGTGACAAGCGAATGGTTAAGAATTTCTTGTTGCTTTGTTATTTGCAGCTAAACATTTGCATTGATCAACTCAAAGTAGCAAAGTAGATTGAAATACATATGTTTATTTATCTGGAGCATTGGTTTTGGGCTGTAGCTTGAGAAATACAGTCTATTCAGATTTTAGATCACCTAAAATGAGGTATTCCATATGCACTGATCAAAGTAAACCTTTAATTCTACAGTATTGCTCCAGATGAAGGAAAAAAAGGTTATTGCTGACTATAATACGACAGTCTGAATAAATTCCCATCTAAAATAGTTCCCATAATTTGACATATTATATATTTCAAAAACAAAGTTTACCAGGCCCCTCTTGGACTTGAGAGTTTCACAGTCTCACTGCTCTTACAGTAAAGAACCTTTGTCTATGGTGATGGTTGAATCGCCTCTCCTCTAGGCGTAGAGGATCTCCCCTTTTCCTGGCCACAGGCCTAGGTATAAAAAGATCTCTGTACTATACATTCAAATATTTGTAAGGCGTGCCCCCTGAAACATTTGCCTGCCTCCCTCCTCCTTCTCTCGCTCTTGGGAGTGGATTTTCATGGGTAAAGACAATTGAGAAGGTGTTGTTTAATAGATTGTCCCTTTCTTGATCTTGGTGTTTGGTGATATTCCTTTTATTCGCTATTTTTGCAGGCTTTGGTAGTCTGGTCAATGTGTAGCTCCTGGCCTCCAAAGCTAATGGCGGTATAACTTAGATTATAATGTTGAGTCAGCATTTATGACACTCAATAAATAGCAGGAATATGAATCTTTATGGGGATGATGTGGTTGAATGCAGCAGTATGCATTTTGACCTGATAGGCTTGGCCCCTAGATATAAAGCCATATCTTTCCTCATATAAGCTCTTGCGAGCAGAGCCCTCACTCCTTTTGTTCCATATGACTGCTTATACTCTGTAATGTAATATTATATTTGTATATATCCCCTATGATTTGTGGAGCGCTGCGGAATTTGATGCCACTATATAAGTAATGATTATTACCGTATATAATCTAGTTCAAGCCAAGTTTACAGCACAAAAACTCACTGGGGTTCTACTGTGTAGATCGATCGATTGAAGAAAAACTGCCGGGGGGTGAAGGAAGGTGAGTACACAGTTTTTTTTTTTTTTGTAGGCTATATACTACAGGGGGCTGGCGGGCTATATACTACAGGGGGTTGGCTGGCTATATAGTACAGGGGGCTTGCTGGCTATATACTGGGGAGGCTGTGACCAATGCATTTCCCACCCTCTGCTTTTACTCAAGTTAATAGGTTTTCCCAGTTTTTTGTGTTAAAAATAGGGGTCTTGGCTTATACTCGGGTCGGCTTATACTCGATTATATACAGTATTATGCATAAAAATGCATACAGGCATTTTAACCTATAGAGAACACATTTTTATTGGTAAAGGGACCAATGAGGCGAAATGTCTTTTATCACATGTTGCTTAGACATTTGTATATTCACTTCAGTGGGTTCTACGTTATTTCCCTTGAAGTTTTAGGGGTTTCCAGTTGTATACTATGAGAGACAGGGGAGTGCACATTGTTAATTCCCTTGCCAGCCTTTGGAGTTGGATATAAGCTTTTTTGTTTTTTTTTTAATTAACTATGTAATAACTAGCAATCATTTTTGTAAATCTGGAAATCACTTTAATTTGACTGAAGTTATCACCAAACCTTTCCAGTAAACCAATTGCCTTACAGAAGTGCCTTCAGCATGTCTAGTAATGTCAGATGAGCCTTTGCAGATAAAGTTGATTTTAATTTCAGTAAGTAGACTGAGTATATTTGCTGTATAAAATATTCATGCTTCAGGTTTCCTTAGAGATTTCTTGGTAAGGATTAAATAAGTGAACACTGATATACTGTAAGATAATTTTCAAGCTTTGATCCCTGCAGGGTACATATATACCGTATATGCTTGAGTAAAAGCCAAGGCACATAATTTTACCACAAAAAAGTAGGAAAACTTGTTGACTCAAGTATAAGTGGGAAATGCAGCCGATACTCTGTAAAAAAAATGTCCAGCAGTCTCCCTTCTTCGTTGAAATGTCCAGCAGCCTCACCTTATTATTAAAATGTCTGAAGCAGCCCGCTCATTAATAAAATGTTTCACCCCCTACGAATGAAAAGTCCAGTAGAGCCCCCTTAAAGGGGACCTACCACCACGATTCTACCTATAAAGGTAGAACGGGTGGTAGGTGGATAAATGGGGCGTAAGGATAGCCCTTTTTGGGCTAATCCTTACGTCCCGGCTATCCTTTTGTAAACTTTAATCAGTTGATATGCTAATTTAATTAAGCGGCTACTGGGGCGTGGAGTAGCCGGACATGAGGCCTTGTTCCTTCGCCTACCATGTAATCTTCGGCGCGCAGCACCTCGTAGCTGCGCGCCCTCGTACGAGCACCCGGCGTCTGCGCATGCGCAGTAGCGCCGGCCTCGGAGCTACGGCCGCGCACCCGTAGGCCTGCGTCCTACGGGTGCTGAATCTTTATGAAATGAAATTCATAATATACATTCAATACATACTGTTAAATACACTCACTGGCCACTTTATTAGGTACACCTGTCCAACTGCTCGTTAACACTAAATTTCTAATCAGCCAATCACATGGCGGCAACTCAGTGCATTTAGGCATGTAGACATGGTCAAGACAATCTCCTGCAGTTAAAACCGAGCATCAGTATGGGTAAGAAAGGTGATTTGAGTGCCTTTGAACGTGGCATGGTTGTTGGTGCCAGAAGGGCTGGTCTGAGTATTTCAGAAACTGCTGATCTACTGGGATTTTCACGCACAACCATCTCTAGGGTTTACAGAGAATGGTCCGAAAAAAAACAAAACATCCAGTGAGCGGCAGTTTTGTGGGCGGAAATGCCTTGTTGATGCCAAAGGTCAGAGGAGAATGGGCAGACTGGTTCGAGCTGATAGAAAGGCAACAGTGACTCAAATCGCCACCCGTTACAACCAAGGTAGGCAGAAGAGAATCTCTGAACGCACAGTACGTCGAACTTTGAGGCAGATGGGCTACAGCAGCAGAAGACCACACCGGGTGCCACTCCTTTCAGCTAAGAACAGGAAACTGAGGCTACAATTTGCACAAGCTCATCGAAATTGGACAGTAGAAGATTGGAAAAACATTGCCTGGTCTGATGAGTCTCGATTTCTGCTGCGACATTCGGGTGGTAGGGTCAGAATTTGGCGTCAACAACATGAAAGCATGGATCCATCCTGCCTTGTATCAACGGTTCAGGCTGGTGGTGGTGGTGTCATGGTGTGGGGAATATTTTCTTGGCACTTTTTGGGCCCCTTGGTACCAATTGAGCATCGTTGCAACGCCACAGCCTTGTTGCTGACCATGTCCATCCCTTTATGACCACAATGTACCCAACATCTGATGGCTACTTTCAGCAGGATAATGCGCCATGTCATAAAGCTGGAATCATCTCAGACTGGTTTCTTGAACATGACAATGAGTTCACTGTACTCAAATGGCCTCCACAGTCACCAGATCTCAATCCAATAGAGCATCTTTGGGATGTGGTGGAACGGGAGATTCGCATCATGGATGTGCAGCTGACAAATCTGCGGCAACTGTGTGACGCCATCATGTCAATATGGACCAAAATCTCTGAGGAATGTTTCCAGCACCTTGTTGAATCTATGCCACGAAGAATTGAGGCAGTTCTGAAGGCAAAAGGGGGTCCAACCCGTTACTAGAATGGTGTACCTAATAAAGTGGCCGGTGAGTACATATATTATATTATATTATACAAGGCAATTCACGCAAAAATGAACACATTGCACTTTTACTGCCAAAAATGTACAGTTCAGCTAAAAATATATCCTGACTTGCATATTATGTTAAAAGAGGATGTATAGATTTGAGATTTGTGTTGCCCAGATGCAGCTGTAATGAACATAAATGGCTATATTGAGGATGTGGATTCACCTAGTTTCAACCAGTCAGCAATCTGTTGTAACATACAAAGTGCAAACAGGTACATTGACACTAGAATGGCATAATGGGAAAAGAAACATGATCGTGCTAAGCGACTCCTACGCCTTTGGTCAACTTTGATGCTAAAGCTACTAATGGATCACACTAGGGGTATTAATAGGGGACAGTATGCAGTGGCAGGACACTGGCATAGAAGCCCTGAAATGATCCCAAATACAAGCTTATTGCTAGCAATTGAAATAATTTTTCCGTTTCCACCACTGCCACTCCTGGGGGCATGAAGGGGTGGGCGCAGTCAGCAAGGACGTTCCTTTCCCCGCACTGGCACACTAGCAGCAGCCGGCAACTTTTCATCTGTGAAAAAAGACACCACCAGGGCTTATTTCTTCACTAGGTAGGACCTGGCATAGAAATAACCTCTGCGCTAACCGCTGGTATAGGCTGAAAATATCCATAGATATATTCTGTCTGGTAGAGGCCTTTGTCTAATCAGAAAACATTGTAGGAAACACAGGATAATAAGGCAAGGTAGACTAACCTATTTCATCCTGCTACCTGCTGCAGAACAAGTTATGGACGCCACTGTACTGCTGCTTCAGTCCATGATGTAACTGTCTAAATATAGATAGTTACGTCGATAGGGAGACGCCCCGAACCTCAACAGCTAGTGGCGACTTTCTCAGCCTCCTGCTTTCAAGGGTGGAAAGTGAATGTGCATGCACCATCGTTCCGGAGAGCGAAACGGAAAAGGAACCATTGCCAGGTGTCAGACTTCTACCTGCACTAACCCCACATACACAGCTAGCTCAGGGTGCAAACACACGGTGCCTCACGTTTTTGGTGCCTTTTTATTAAACGCATTCCAAACGCATGCATTTTAAAATTCATTTCTGGAAGTGTATGCGTTTAAAAAATACAGTAAAAACTGAACCCTCACACTGCATACTGTCTCGCAAATTGACCACTAACATATTAGTGGCAAAACATTTATTGTGAACACAACCTAAAGACTGATTATCTAATATTGTGGCACATAGACTAATGGCCCAGATTCCATTTTTATTATATTAACATCTTAAAACAAAGTTACTCCCAGGAACTTCATAGCTTGGTTGCATTATTAATCATTTACAAGAATCTCGTTGCTTGGTCATATTATTATAGATATCCCTTACCAATGCGGATATTCTCTTTTATCCTTATTTATCAGTTACCTACTGATATTGCTCTACTATTGTTTTGTCATTTTTTATATTCATACGTACCAGATCTATTTAATAAAATTAGCTTGACAATATATTGTTATACATTGATTAGCGGTATAGCAGTACCAGCTATTCCGTATAAAATATATAAATGAAATGACTAATTGTGACCACAATCTCAAGTGATGTGTAACCATTTGCTCCCTTATTAATTTCTGTATAATTCGTGCATTTAGCTGTTCCAGAAAACAAAACATCAAAACGGAATATGTCTATACATGAAGAAACATCAATAATAGTCAGAAAAGCCTTAGATAATTGTTTCATTTGTAGGAAACATAAACTAAAGTGTATCTGTTTTTTATGATTATCCCTATAAAAACAAGATAGGATAGCTTAGGAGTCCCTAAACTTGTAGGTCTAAGGTCAATTGCAAACAAAGCAAGTTTTTCATATTATGCAAATTAGGTTACTATAAATTGTATGAGTTTGGTCAGATTTCAGTCCTAGTGCTAGCCAATCCTCTTATTTGTAGTTCTAGATCACCCTAGTTCTGTCAAATTTCACAGCTATGAGCTAACTCCTTAACCCCTTAGGGACCTGACCCTTTTTTGTTTTTTTCATTTCCATTTTTCACTCCCCACCATCAAAAATGTATACCTTTTTTATTTTTACAAGTAAAGAACTCTGTGAGGGCTTGTTTTCTGTGTAACAAATTGCATTACATAGTGATAGTTATTTAATATTCCATGCTGTGTACTGGGAAGCGTAAAAAAAAAATTCAATTGCAGTGAAAATGGTGAAAACGCATTTGCGCTGTCTTCTTGTGGGCTTGATATAATTTTTTTAAAATTTTTTTTATAATTTTCATTTTTACTATTTTTCAGACCCCCTAGGGTACTTAACTTTAGGTTGTCTGATTGATCCTACGAGCATGGCAGCATATAGTTATTTTCTTCTTCATTCATTACAATGTGCAAATCGCATATTGTAATGAATTGGTTAAAACGAGACGGTCACGGGTCTTCGGACAGCCTGAGGCTGTCATAGCAACGGATCGCCAATCTTTACCAAGATGACGGTGCCCATGCAGCTTTGCTGGCGGAAATGGAAGGGATAACACTCGTGTTACCGGTAAGTGTTTGCTGCCCGTGAGCCTCTCCATGGAGTATTATGGCTCGTGTCGGGATAAAACACATTTGTGAAAAAATCTGCATCCGAGTTTACAATCACCAAATTTTGCATAGCTGTTCCCTGTGACTTAAGAAACGTCATAGACTGCTTTTGACTCCAAATTTTCACCCCACGCTTTTCACAAAAGTGTAGTATATAGCCTGCCAGCCCCCTGTAATATATAGCCTGCCAGCCCCCCGTAATATACAGCCTGCCAGCCCCCCGTAGTATACAGCCTGCCAGCCCCCTGTAGTATACAGCCTGCCAGCCCCCTGTAGTATATAGCCTGCCAGCCCCCTGTAGTATATAGCCTGCCAGCCCCCTGTATTATATAGCCTGCCAGCCCCCTGTAGTTTACAGCCTGCCAGCCCCCTGTATTATATAGCCTGCGAGCCCCCTGTAGTTTACAGCCTGCCAGCCCCCTGTATTATACAGCCTGCCAGCCCCCTGTATTATACAGCCTGCCAGCCCCCTGTGGTATACAGCCTGCCAGCCCCCTGTGGTATACAGCCTGCCAGCCCCCTGTGGTATACAGCCTGCCAGCCCCCTGTAGTATACAGCCTGCCAGCCCCCTCTAGCATATATAGCCTGCCAGCCCCCTGTAGTATATAGCCTGCTAGCCACTGCCCCAAATATAATGCCTATAAGAAAAAAATATGTACTCACCTACCAACGCCCGCCCAGCAGGTCCTCTTCTATCCATCACGGCTCCATCTTCGGCTCAGTGTCCCCGCACGGTCCGTCACAGGCACCATGACGCTGAAATTCTAATGTGTGCATCGGCTGGCTGATGTCAGGATGCCTGTGACAAACCGCACGGGGATGCGGAGCCGCAATGTATGGAAGAGGACCTGCCGGGGGATGGGGGGTTGCGTCGGAAGGTGAGTACACTTTTTGTTTTTCTTGACTCGAGTATAGGCCGAGTAAGGGTTTTTCAACACATTTTTTGTGCTGAAAACCTCGGCTTATACTTGAGTATATACAGTATTTCATTTCTCACAGCCATCCTGTGGTAATGAACATGGTTACATTTATGGGAAATTCTCTTCACACAGGTACATTTTTGTAATAACATGCAATTGAAGAAATGTATATGTATGGGAAATCAATACATTAAATGTGAATGACCAGATGGGGAAACCCCTTTAATACAGTTCAAAAGTTTATCAAAGACACAATTCTGGAGTATCAAATATTAATATTACACAGCATTATTATGGATTTATGAGGGATGGGTCCTGTTAGGCTAATCTGATCCACTTCTGTGAGGACCTCAGGATTTCTCACACTTTGTGAAGTATATTTTACACCAATATTTTAAGTATAAGTATATTTTACACTGAAATCTACACAAACACAAAGCAGTGGGTTTATGCTAATGTGCCCTTTTTAGAGTGGCTTAAATAACAATACAGATGTTTCAATAGGTCACATATAAACACATTTTAAAGTGAAGAAAACACATAAGAACTCTGCTTAGAACAGATTGCGCTTCAATTTTTTAAAGCAGATGGTTCTTTGGCTCAGGTGCCAATTTGTGGCACATTTAAGCCCACATGCTGTTCCTTCCATAATTACATCTTCCTCCCAGAACATGACTACACTACCTAATGGCTTATTTTTGCCCAAGAGAAAAGGGATTACCTAATGTCTGTTTCAGAAATGCTTTTAAAGAACCACTGTCAAGGGACTGTGAGGGGGGCTGTTCATTGCCATTATTTGTCCTTTGGAAAGGGTGGTCCTTAAAAGAAATCTGCCATCAGGAATTTAACTATTATGGCAGGTTTTTTCTAACATGATAAACCCCAAACTACCTTTTGCTTAATCCATAATACTTGCTAACTTGATCTACACTATATCTAATCCTAAAGTTTGTCAGAGGCTAGTGAGGCATGGAGTAGCCTTTCCAGGTAAAGGATACTCCACACCCAAGTAGCCTTTGCCATTCCACCTATCTGCACGTCCTCAGCATTCCTCAGCATGCTCCGTCTCACCGGTGGCTGAGTTCACTCATATTGTGGCAGATGCCAGGATTGGAGAGGTTACTGCGCATGTTCAGAACTTGAAGAAACTGGCAGTGAGAAAGAACACGCCAAGGAAGTACAGGTAGGTGGGATGGCAGAGCCTACTGGTGCGTAGACTTTGTCAACAGATTAGTTATATAAAATATAGTTCAGGTTAGAAAGTCTTATCAAATTAGCAAAAGGTAGTTAAAGGGCACCTACCACCCCAATTCTACCTATAAAGGTAGATTGGGTGGTAGGTGGATGAATGGGAAGTGAGGATAGCCCTTTTTTGGGCTAATCCTCACGTCCCGGCTATCTTTTAGAAAAGTTTAATGCCGACATATGTAAAAATTTTTATGCGGCTACTGGGGCGTGGAGTAGCCGGACATGAGGCTACTAGTCGCGGCTACTCCACGCCCCAGTAGCCACGTTACTCCGCCTACTATTTAATCTTCGGTGCGCAGCTCCTCGTAGCTGCACGCCCTCGTCCGAGTCCCCCTGCATCTGCGGCCTTCTGTGCATGCGCAGTAGCTCTGGCCCCCAGAGCCGCAGCCACGCAGCCGAAGGCCTGCATTCTGCGCAGAACACCAGGGACTAGGACAAGGGCGCGCAGCTACGAGGAGCTGCGCATAGAAGATTAAATGGTAGGCGGAGTAACGAGGCTACTGGGGCGTGGAGTAGCAGCGACTTGTAGCCTCATGTCCGGCTACTCCACACCCCAGTAGCCGCATAAAAAAATGTACATATGCCGGCATTAAACTTTTCTAAAAGATAGCCAGGACATGATGATTAGCCCAAAAAAGGGCTATCCTCACGTCCCATTAATCCACCTACCACCCAATCTACCTTTATAGGTAGAATCGGGGTGGTAGGTGCCCTTTAAGGGCTTAGCATGTTAGTAGAAACCCTACCATCAGATCTACTTTAATAGGTAGATTCCTGATGGTAGGTTTCCTTTAAGAATCATTACCACCTTATTACATGTGCATTTTATCTTTGTTTTTGAGTATATTTTAATAAATAACCTGGGGATGACTAGAACGTACTACACTATGTATGTGTGAATTCCCTAGTAATCTAGTAATCCCTTGTGAACTCTAGTGAATTTGGAACACCATTAGCAGCATTCTGGGTTTGAATGGTGACTTATTCTTGAGGAAGAGCTTTGGATTGTGGAAAACCTCAAACATATTTGTTGTACTACTTGAACGTCTCTGAAACTATATTGACAAGAAGAGATAACAAACAGAATTTGGAGCTCCGGTCAGACAAACTTTTTGTATCAATATAGTTGCTGGACATATATGGGTCCATCCATGACTATATGTAGCTCTGAGAGTCAGAAATGTGCAACACACATATAATAATTGTTACTGTATTATTACAGAAGAGCGTCCCCAGTTACTGTAACATCTCTTTTACAAGCTTCCGTTATGATGTTCTTTTACTAAACTACTGATGGTAATGAAAGCCCTTCTGTTCCAATAGTGGTGCATGCATAGAAAGATCCCTTCCATCTTTTTTCTTTTAACTCTTTTATCACCAAGGATGCACGTCATACATCCTCACAGGGTGGCACCTCAGTGGCCAAGGACATATGAGATATGTCCTGGATTCTAGGAGCCATAACTTTGAATAACTGGCACCTAGTCTCCTCTTTCATATGAATCCATGCCAGAACCTGGAGCTATTCATGTTTAAAGTGACAGTTTTATACATTATTTACATATAAATCACTCCCGACTGTCCCTTTAACAGTTAATGCGGCTCATTTACTAAGGGTCCATGGACCGCACAAACGAAGGATATTTCGACGATTACTGATTTGCGTTGCATTTCAAAGGGTATTGTAGCACACGTGATAGAATTTTGACACATTCGGACTGAGCGCGGGATGTAACATTTAAATTGTGTCGCAAGACAATGCACTTACATGCATCGGGAAGAAGAAGGTGAACTCCGGTGGACCTGAGCAGGGAAGCGACACATGCAGGATATTGGGTGCATGAACTTATTAAATCGTGCCGGAGTCCAGGATCGTCGGGGAACGCACAGCGGGGATCGTAACAGGACTGGGTAAGTAAATGTGCCCAAATATCTCTGGTTTCCTGGCACCTGGAAACACAATCCTTGATTCATATGAGAGATGAGATTCTATGTGCCTGGGATCCAAAGTAGGACAAGTGTCTGTTTTTAGAAAATATATGGTTTGTTGAGGTTTAGGATAATTCTTTATGCTGTAAGTTCGGTTTTATATGTATATGTCAAAACTGTAAAAAATACTCTGGCCAATAATGCAACAAGATTTTCAAGAGAGTAAATATACAGGAAATATATTGTGCCCATCCCATTATTTTTGCTGTTACACAGGAAGCACGATGACGTGCAGTGCTCCATGTATGTAACTCTCCAAGATGGCCACAGCTGTTTAAGTACCACAGGCAACCACGGCACTTAAAAGGTTAACGCTGCCAGCACCATTGCAAATTCTTTACAAGAGTCCTTTCTATTTCTTTTCCATTTTTACTCCCCTCTTTCCACTAGCCATATCTTTTTGATTTTTTTTCTATATACAGAGACATACACTCACCGGCCACTTTATTAGGTGCACTATGCTAGTAACGGGATGGACCCCCTTTTGCCTTCAGAACTGCCTCAATTCTTCGTGGCATAGATTCAACAAGGTGCTGGAAGCATTCCTCAGAGATTTTGGTCCATATTGACATGATGGCATCACACAGTTGCCGCAGATTTGTCGGCTGCACATCCATGATGCGAATCTCCCGTTCCACCACATCCCAAAGATGCTCTATTGGATTGAGATCTGGTGACTGTGGAGGTCATTTGAGTACAGTGAACTCATTATCATGTTCAAGAAACCAGTCTGGGATGATTCCAGCTTTATGACATGGCGCATTATCCTGCTGAAAGTAGCCATTAGATGTTGGGTAAATTGTGGTCATAAACGGATGGACATGGTCAGCAACAATACTCAGGTAGGCTGTGGCGTTGCAATGATGCTCAATTGGTACCAAGGGGCCCAAAGAGTGCCAAGAAAATAGCCATCGGAGAATCCAAACGGCTTACCTACGCCTACAGTAGCGTTATATATATTTGATTTCTGGTTGATCTGCTGGTGGCTGTCCTTGCTGCAGTGCATCTACTAGCAAATTGTGAGCAATTTGTAGTGATACTTGCGACCACTGTGTTTTGCGCTTAGTGACGCACATATCCATCGCAAAGACCGAAGTGGGAAAATTTATTAGGGCTTGGATTTCAATTAGGCACAGTCTGCCATTTCCTTTTTTATTTTACGTTTATTTTTTTAATAACTCAGCGTCATCTCATCTGGCATAGCAGTGTGCTTTCATACTTGGCTAGAAAATAGCCATAGCAATAGGATAGCATCGTTTGGTTTTAAAAACTAAAAAACACAAAAAAAAACAAAAAACACAAAAAAAAGTTAAAAAAAAATTAAAGTTATAACTCTCATTTTCAAAATGTTTAACCCGAGGGCTAGGGGTAGAGGACGAGGGCGGGGACGTGGGCGTCCGACTACTGCAGGGGTCAGAGGCCGTGGTCCTGGGCGGGGTGAGACACCACCTGCTTATGAGGGAGCAGGGGAACGCCGCAGAGCTACACTCCCTAGGTTCATGTCTGAAGTTACTGGGACTCGTGGTAGAGCACTGTTGAGGCCAGAACAGTGCGAACAGGTGATGTCGTGGATTGCCGACAATGCTTCGAGCAATTTGTCCACCAGTCAGTCTTCCACGCAGTCCACCCATGTCACCGAAATCGGCACTCCTCCAGCTCCTGCACCTCAGCCTCCTCCCCCCCAGTCTGCCCCCTCCCAGGAAAATTTGGCTTTTGAACCGGCATACTCTGAGGAACTGTTTTCTGGACCCTTCCCACAGTCACAAACCACTTGTCCGGTTGCTGCTGAGCAATTTTCCGATGCCCAGGTTTTCCACCAGTCGCAGTCTGTGGGTGATGATGACCTTCTTGACGTAGTGGAAGAAGTGTGTAAAGAGGTGTCCGACGATGAGGAGACACGGTTGTCAGACAGTGGGGAAGTTGTTGTCAGGGCAGGAAGTCCGAGGGGGGAGCAGACTGAGGGATCGGAGGATGATGAGGTGACAGACCCAAGCTGGGTTGATAGGCCGGGTGAACACAGTGCTTCTGAGACGGAGGAGAGTCCTCGACCAGAACAGGTTGGAAGAGGCAGTGGTGGGGCCAGACGGAGAGGCAGGGCCAGAGCAGGTGCATCAGCGCCAAATGTGTCAACTAGTGAAGCTCCCGTGGCGAGGGCTCCTGCGGCGAGGGCTAGATTTTCAGAAGTCTGGAGGTTCTTTAAGGAAACACCGGATGACCGACGGACTGTGGTGTGCAACATTTGCCAAACCAGGATCAGCAGGGGTTCCACCACTAATAGCTTAACTACCACCAGTATGCGCAGGCATATGAATGCTAAACACCCCACTCAGTGGCAACAAGCCCGTTCACCTCCGGCCGTGCACACCACTGCTCCTTCCCCTGTGTCAGCTGATAGTCAGCCCCCTGCCCAGGACCCTGCCACAAAAACCCCATCGTCGCCTCCACGATCCTCCACAGCATCCACCATCGTTCAGCTCTCCATACCCCAGACGCTGGAGCGGAAACGCAAATATAGTGCAACCCACCCGCACGCCCAAGCCCTTAATGTCCACATCTCCAGATTGCTTAGCCTGGAGATGCTGCCCTATAGGCTAGTAGAGACCGAGGCCTTTCGCAACCTCATGGCGACGGCCGCCCCTCGGTATTCGGTCCCCAGCCGCCACTACTTTTCCCGATGTGCCGTCCCAGCCCTGCACCAGCACGTGTCAGACAACATCATCCGTGCCCTGACCAACGCCGTTTCTGACAAGGTCCACCTGACCACGGACACGTGGACGAGTGCTGCCGGGCAGGGCCACTATATATCGCTGACGGCACATTGGGTTAACTTGGTGGAGGCTGGGACCGAGTCTGACCCTGCGGCTGGTCATATACTGCCGACGCCGAGGATTGCGGGGCCTACCTCGGTCCAGGTGTTTCAGGCCTACTATGCCTCCTCCTCCTCCCACCCCTCCTCCACCTCCTCCTCCGAACTACCATCCGTGGGCATGGCGCCATCAGTCGGTAGCTCTAGGCACAGCAGCAGTGCCGTCGCTAAGCGACAGCAGGCGGTGCTCAAACTGCTGAGCCTAGGGGATGAAAGGCACACCGCCCAAGAACTATTACAGGGCATCACGGCGCAGACTGATCTGTGGCTGGCACCGCTGAACCTGAAGCCAGGCATGGTTGTGTGTGACAACGGCCGTAACCTGGTGGCGGCTCTGCAACTCGGCAGACTGACACATGTGCCATGCCTGGCCCATGTGTTAAATCTGATAGTTCAGCGTTTCCTCAAGACATACCCCAATCTGTCTGATTTGCTCACGAAGGTGCGCCGCATCTGTGCGCATTTCAGGAAGTCCAGCACAGATGCTGCCACTCTCAGGGCAGCGCAGCGCCGCCTCCAACTGCCCGCTCACCGACTGTTGTGCGACGTGCCCACGAGGTGGAATTCAACACTGACCATGTTATCCAGAGTTTACCAGCAGCGCCGAGCAATTGTAGACTGCCAGATGTCAACTTCCACCAGAACTGGTAGTCAGGTCAGTCAGCTTCCTCAAGTCTACAATGAGGAGTGGACGTGGATGTCTGATATCTGTCAGGTGCTGAGTAACTTTGAGGAGTCAACACAGATGGTCAGTGGCGATGCCGCCATCATCAGCCTCACCATCCCGCTGCTTGGCCTGTTGAAAAACTCTCTGATCAGCATGAAGTCGGAAGCTTTGCGCTCGTCACAAGAGACGGGGGAAGAAGATTCCCTTGTTGATAGCCAAAGGACCCTTAGGTCTGTTTCTCAGCGCATATCGGAGGAGGTGGAGGTGGTGGAGGAGGATGAGGAGGAAGAGGAGGAGAATGTTGGCGAGACACAAGAGGGGACCATTGTTGAGTCCTTCACTGTTCAGCGTGTATGGGCAGAAGAAGAGGAGTTGGAGGAGTTGGAGGAGGAGGAAATGGACAGTCAGGCCAGTGAGGGGAGTGAATTCTTACGCGTTGGTACTCTGGCGCATATGGCAGATTTCATGCTAGGCTGCCTATCCCGTGACCCTCGCGTTCAAAGAATTTATTCCAGCACCGATTACTGGGTGTTCACTCTCCTGGACCCACGGTACAAGCAAAATCTTTCCACTCTCATCCCTGGAGAGGAAAGGAGTGTGAGAATGCATGAATACCAGCAGGCCCTGGTGCACAAGCTGAAACAGTATTTCCCTTCTGACAGCGCTAGCGGCAGAGTGCGTAGTTCTGCGGGACAAGTAGCGAGGGAGAGTAGGCGAGCAGGCAGCTTGTCCAGCACTGGCAAGGGTACGCTTTACAAGGCTTTTGCCAGCTTTATGTCACCCCAGCAAGACACTGTCACCTGTCCCCAGTCTCGGCAGAGTAGGGCTGATCTTTACAGAAAGATGGTGAGGGAGTACGTAGCTGACCATACCATCGCCCTAAATGATCACACAGCTCCCTACAACTACTGGGTTTCAAAGCTGGACATGTGGCACGAACTGGCGCTGTACGCCTTGGAGGTTCTTGCCTGCCCTGCTAGCGTCTTGTCCGAGCGGGTTGTCAGTGCAGCTGGTGGCATCATCACCGATAAGCGTACACGCCTGTCGACTGACAGCGCTGACAGGCTGACGCTTATTAAGATGAATAAAGCCTGGATTTCTCATAATTTCCAATCTCCACCAGGTGAAGGAAGCTCAACCTGAATAATTTATCCACTCCTCCTCCTCCTCATTTTCCTCCTTCTCCTCCTCTTTGTACAGTAAAGCAGAGGAAACTGGCTATTTTTTGACAGGGCCCACTGGCTCTAGCTATAGTACTTTATGCATTTAATTTTTCTGGAGGGCCACCGACCCGGTCCTCTGTTTTAAACAATTTTTGGGAGTGCCACATACAGGCACTCAATCTATTCAATTTTTCTGGAGGGCCACCTACCTGCTCCTCTGGTTTGAAAACTTTTTTGGACTGCCACATACAGGCACTCAATCTATTCCATTTTTCTGGAGGGCCACCTACCTGCTCCTCTGGTTTGAAAACTTTTTTGGACTGCCACATACAGGCACTCAATCTATTTAATTTTTCTGGAGGGCCACCTACCTGCTCCTCTGGTTTGAAAACTTTTTTGGACTGCCACATACAGGCACTCCATCTATTCCATTTTTATGGAGGGCCACCTACCTGCTCCTCTGGTTTGAAAACTTTTTTGGACTGCCACATACAGGCACTCAATCTATTCCATTTTTCTGGAGGGCCACCTACCTGCTCCTCTGGTTTGAAAACTTTTTTGGACTGCCACATACAGGCACTCAATCTATTTCATTTTTCTGGAGGGCCACCTACCTGCTCCTCTGGTTTGAAAACTTTTTTGGACTGCCACATACAGGCACTCAATCTATTCCATTTTTCTGGAGGGCCACCTACCTGCTCCTCTGGTTTGAAAACTTTTTTGGACTGCCACATACAGGCACTCAATCTATTTCATTTTTCTGGAGGGCCACCTACCTGCTCCTCTGGTTTGAAAACTTTTTTGGACTGCCACATACAGGCACTCAATCTATTCCATTTTTCTGGAGGGCCACCTACCTGCTCCTCTGGTTTGAAAACTTTTTTGGACTGCCACATACAGGCACTATCCAAATTAAATTGTCTCCATAGCAGCCTCCACACGTTGTCTCCATTGCTACCTCCAAAAGTCGTCCATATAGCTGCCTCCATACATCGTCCCTTTATCAAACGAGGTGTGTCAGGCAATTTGGGTTGTTTTCATGGATTCCACATCAAAGTTGTTAACTTTGTCGCCACCCAGCTGTGTTATCCACAAAATATACTGGCAAACTTTTATCATTTACCAATATTATTTCAGCGCTTTTTGCGCTTCTGTTTACATTCCCCTCACCCGCCATATCCTAAACTTATAAGAACGCTACTACACTTGATCTTATACAAAAGGTTCTTAGAAGTGCTGTTTGGGGAGTAGCCTAGAGACACGGGCTTGGATTGGCGAAAGCTCGCCTGGCAGCAGAGCGCCAGCTCCATGCCAAGATCCAACTAACATAGTTTTAACTGCAGCACCTTTAATCTACTACTAGTTCACTGCCTCCATACATGGTCCCCTTATCAAACAAGCTGTGTCAGGCAGAATTTTGGGTTGTTTTCATGGCTTCCATGTTAACTTTGTCGCCACCCTGCTGTGTAATCCACAAAATATACTGGCAAACTTTTATCATGTACCGATATTATTTGAGCGCTTCTTGCTCACCTCCTTTGGTTCCTCTCTGCCACCCATTGGTTTGAAGCCTGAGTCCATTTAGGGTATGTCGCCATGCCACTCTCTAGCCTGCCGCTGCTGCCGCTGCCTCTGCATGCCGTCCCCTATAGTGTCAGGGTCAATTATTGGATGTTTTAGATGCTATCTAGCTTCATTCTGTCACTCTGTCATGGCCATGCTGTTGCCCATAGTTTTGGCATAATGGTGCGATTAAGCAGCCTCAGAGGCATCCATGCATGCTGCCCCTGCTGTTTCCTGTCCATTTCCGTGGTGTTTCCATCCTTTTCTGAGGTTCCCAGGTGTTTGGCCAAGCTTCCCTGTGCAGAGCCTTCGTCCCCTTGAAAAATGCTCGAGTCTCCCATTGACTTCAATGGGGCTCGTTATTCGAAACGAGCACTCAAGCATCGGGAAAAGTTCGTCTCGAATAACGAGTACCCGAGCATTTTAGTGCTCGCTCATCTCTAGTAAGGTGTCATTTTTGTGGGATGCAACCTTTTGATCACTGTTCATTCAAATATTTGAGTTTGAAAAATGTTTAAAAACCGTCAATTTGGACATATGGACATTTTATTCCATTACGGCATGGGATAATAATTTTTTTTGTTTTCATAGATTGCTATTTTTATTTTTGTTACAATTTATGTATAGCATTTGAATTGTAAGTGGCAGGGACAATTGTTATGATTAAATGTCATTGTATATTATCTAGTCAGTTCTTTTGCTGTTGTTGCCATTTGTTGTTTTATTGACACAAAGAAACAAGCATAAAGAACTGTTTAAAGACTTAAAGAAGTGTAGAAATGTTCATGTATACTGAAACTCTGGCATCCTCTTGTGGGCAGTGATTGTAATTTCATTACAGGAATGACCAATTTCACATGGAACTCACATTCTAGGTACAATTCATCTGTACTGGGCTCAGGTTGGTGAATCCTTGTGGCTGAAATTATGGGAACAAGCTCAGCTTGTGCAACAGTCCTAAATTGTATTTCAATTTTTTACTTTAGTTATAAACAAAACTGCTACAAACACTTAAAGGGGTTGTCCACTTTCAGAAAACAATTGATATTCTTTGTGTAGTGAAGAGTTATACAACTTTCCAATATACTTTTTATGTCAATTCCTCTTGCAGTCATTCTATAGGAAGCTTCATAGATTTCCAAAAGTGGACAAAACTCTGTCCATGATCATGTGATGTCACACAGGTGCATGGCACGTTAGTGTTGCAGAGAGTAATCAGAGTTGTGTGATGTAACGAGCCGTGCACCTGTGTGACATCACAAGACCATGAACAGATTTCTGTCTATTGGAAGCTGTCCACAAGGACAGTAAGTAGAGATCTAGAAAACTATGAGACATTGATACAGAAAGAATATTGAAATTTTTTTTCATTATACAAACAATAACAATTATTTACAGAAAGTGAACATCTTAGCTAAACCCTTTCTATAGTGTCTTTAGATAATTCACTTTTGGTAAAAAGGAAAAGACCACGTTAGAGCCCAAAAGTGCCTTTTGCCTTAATGCACCAAAATGCAATAATAAGTGTTTATATACTATGTGAAAGTAATGGTGTCACTTCATTGTCATTTAACAGTACACATCTACACATTGCTTCACTGTCATTTACACTTTTTTGCAAATTAAAAAAAAAAATTATAAATCTGATGGGCAAGTTCTGAAGCCAGTCTAGGAACTGTTGCATGTAGCCTGCCTTGTGACACCAGTGTTACTAGATGTGAAGTCAAGACCAGGACACTAATATTTAAAACTTAAAACTCCCATCTACATGTTTTGCCTAACCTATGGCATCTTCAGTGGTATGGGCTGGCCCAGCGTTACACCATGGTAAAGAGGGCTAAGGCCCAGGTGCCCCAACCTCAAGAGGACCACTAGGCATCTAAAGTATGCAGGGTCGGACTAGCTTGGCTTTACATTGGCAGGGGCCTCTGACTGTACCCATAGGAGGCCCCTGCCAGTGGCTGTAAGAGTACTCGATGCGGCCACTTGAGTACTAGCACTACAAACTGCAGAGTGCACTCAGTGCACGTCACACTCTGCTTACCACTACAGCGCTTCTACTTAATAAGCGGACTCCCGCTCTCCCCCTAAGCGCCAGGCCTGCATAGCAGCTCCTGAAGCCTTACAAACTTACATACTGGTAAGCACTGTCTTATGTTCTTATGCTTTCTTCTTTACAGGTACCATCTACTACTCAACTACTTTGCCAAGTTCCACTACCACTGAACCTTATATTACCTCTAGAATACCTCTGCTCATGTATGATTATGTGAATTGATACATTGTAATACTTACATGTCACAGTAATAATCCTCACTCTCCCTGTGACTATATCACATGTACCTTTAGATTATCACACCAATTTGTGATTTTGTAAGTATGCCTGTACATATATCTCTCTCTCACTATTTGTCACTTTTTTCTTGTTATGCATAAAAGTTTATACTTACCTTTACTTCACTATTTGCAGTGTCTGAAGAAGGTCAGTGATTGACCGAAACGTCACATAAATGTAATTGTTTGCAAAATAAACAAAATTTCAATTAATAATCAGTGTGACTGGATTCCATACTATAATGCTTGAATGGGATTGGGACCCTATCCAGAGCAGCTGAACAAGCAACTTGTGCGGTACAACTCCTATACAAAAAACTCTGCTCAGTCGCGCCATTGTTTTTTGCTTTTATAACAGAGGGGTACCATATATACTCAAGTAAAAGCCGAGTTTTTCAGCACAAAAAATGTGCTGAAAAAGCCTAACTCGGCTTGTACTCGAGTCCTCTTTTGTCCATCGATTTTCCGCCTCCGGCTCCCTCTCTCTCCGTGTGGTGCCGTCGCTCGAGCTGTGACATCGGCAGCTTGCTGACATAGTTTGTGCCACTGGCGCACACACTAGAACGTAAGCAAGCTGCTGACATCACAGCTCAAGCGACGGCACCGCATGGAAAGAGGGAGCCAGAACATCGATGGACAGAAGATGACCTCCCGGGGGGCATCGGAAGGTGAGTACACTTTTTTTTTCTTATAGGCTGAGCATTCCTCGTATGGCTTCATGCTGTATACTAGGGACAAGGGGCTGCAGGCTGTATTCTGGGGGGCAGGGGCTGCAGGCTATGTACTGGGGGCAGGGGCTGCAGGCTATGCACTGGGGCAGTGGCTGCAGGCTATGTACTGGGGGCAGTGGCTGCAGGCTATGTACTGGGGGCAGTGGTTGGCAGGCTATGTACTGGGGGCAGGCGCTGGCAGGCTATATACTGAGGGGGAAGGGGCTGCAGATTATATATATTCGGGGGGGGTTAGGGGATTCAGGCTGTATACTGGGGGCCATGCACTGGCTGGCTGTATACTGCGGGCAGGCTGGGGCCAATGCATTTCCTACCCTCGGCTTATACGCAAGTCAATAGTTTTTTCCAAGTTCTTGTGTTAAAATTAAGTACCTTGGCTTATACTCGGGTCGGCTTATACTCGAGTATATACATTATATACAATTAATAGAGGGGGGCAGTATATAAATTATGAAAAGGAAGAATATAAAAGTCATAAGGGAGGGTAGTTTATAAAGGGGGCCATTATGTAAAATAATTAAGGGGGCAGTATATAAAACTCATGGGGGGCATTGTATATAATGAGGAGGCCCATTAAATAAAATTCATAAAGGGGGCAGTGTACATAATTAGGAGGCCTAGTATATAAAATTCAATAAATTTGAAGTGTATATAATGAGAGGGCCCAGTATATAAAATTCAAGGGTTCGGGGGGCAATGTCTATAATTAATGAGGGGGGGATAGTATATACAATTCATGGGAGGACAGTGCATATAATTAATGAGAGGGACCAATATATAAAATTCATGAAAAGGGCAGTGTATATAATGATTGAGCCCAGTATAAAAATATTAATGAAGAGAGCAATGTATATAATTCATGAGGGGGCCCAGGGTGTAAAATTTATAACGGTGGTCAATAAATAATTAATTAGGGTACATGTCTTGGGGCATGCTTCATTTGATGATGTTTATGCTTACATTGGGGCACATTATATATATTTTAATGACAAATAATAATAATTCCGCCGCGCTACACAGAGCTTGCCAAATCGGTACCTGTTCCCATGAGGCTTATAATCTAATCAACCTACCAGTATGTTTTGGAGTATGGGAGGAAACTAGAGGACCCAGAGGAAACCCATGCAAACACAGAGAGAACATACAAACTCTTAGCAGATGTTGACCTGGGTGCCTAGAAACTGCCCTGGGTTGGAAAGCACTAGGACTGAAATCTGACCAAACTCATACAATTTTGGTCAATTAAAATCGTACTAGTTTGATCAGAGTATGTGTGTAACTGGCCTTTAACTCAGAGATGCATCTCCTGAGAGATGCAGGAGCTGCCAAACTACATTGTTTCCGTAACTCCCTTAGTAATATACTGGAGATTTGGGACAGTGCACCGTGCTCTTTTGGTGATGGCACTGTTGTATTTCCAGATCTCCTATTCATTTCTAAGAGAGTTAAGGAAACAGTTTATCTCAGACAGCTTGGCTGCTCCAGCATCTTCCATTTCAGCCAGGAAGCAGGGTGTAGGGTGTGTAAGGGAGTTTGTTAAATGTCCTGGAAGTCAGGAAGCCTTCAGGACTTCTCAGGAGATTTATTAAGAACTCTTAAAATAACCCCTCAGATATGGTACCCATGATTCAACATGCCCCTCAATATGATGGACACTACATCACCACATATGTTCAGACCAGCTCTCTAAACCTTTTAGAGACTGACTGCCAAAACTACAACAAAAACCCACTTATTTATTTCAGCGTCAACATGCAATTTAAAAAGTAACTTATTGTTCCCTTGCTTGTTTTCAATTGTATCAGCTGCTATGGACACCAATACAGTATGAAGAAGGAGGGGAAATTTGGAATATTATTGTAGCTTCCCTTCAGGGTCCTCTCCACAAGAAGGATTGTAGTGTCCAGAGCAGGAGCACTAATAATAATCCAGCATTTTGTCACTTGGTATGTATACCAGGGTTGTCCAGGCTTCCATATTTTTTTTTGTTAGTGGTGTAACGGGTTGTAAAAACAAAAAACAGGGTATACCTACCTCCTTCCGGTGCTTTGATTAGATCACGTCCGTAGCACATTCCTGCTGCAGCCTCTAGCTTCTGCCTGCGTAATGTTTCATCTGTACTTGGTGCCAATGCACCAATGGTTATGATGTCGACACTGCAACGCTGTATACATACAGAGACCTGTGGTGACGAGAGACTCAGCACAGGACTGGGGGGAGGAAAGTATAGCTTTCTTGTTTTTACAGCCCTCTACGCCACAGGTACAAAACATCTAGAAGTCTGGACAACCCCTTTAATATTTCAAGCATGCATTATGATCTGGGCTGTACTGAGTCATCAGTCATCATACTTGTTCTAAGTGGACAGTAGAAATGAAAGCACGTCACATATAAATGACAATGATGAATGTAGCAAATGCATGTACACACATTAGAGCATCCCTATCCTACGTATAATACCTATTATGTGTAGACTGAAGGGCTCTTCATTCTAATTACTGGCTTTAAGGCTCTGTGAAAATATGCCAGATAATAAACACGGTCGAGTGGTCACAAGTTGAATTTGCTGTAGAGCCATTTACCTATCAGATAAATATTTTTTAAAACTTCACACAAATTTTTTAAGAATTAACTGACAATTGTGATGGCCGGTGCTCACCGGTGATTTATAGTGGAAAAATCTATGAAACTGATTTTTCCTGTCTGATTCTATTGTTTGGCAGTGTTCCTCTGGAAGCAATTTTAAAGAGATCAAACAAAAATGACGTTCAAGCATTTAATAGGTCTCATCCCATATAGTATGCAAATTAGGCCATTGTAAACGTTTGAACGCTGTTTTCAGAATTACTGTCATATGTAAAAGCATATATTGTCCAGCCCCTTAAGATGAGGCCATTGTAAACGTTTGAATGCGTTTTTCAGAATTACTGCAGTATGTAAAAGCATACGTTGTCTAGTCCCTTAAAGGACACCTGTCATCAGGTCTGTGTCACTTGTCCTGTCACTACTACCTGTTGGAGCAGCTCACGAGGATCCCATCCCAGCCTTTATCTAGTTATTTCATACATTAATCATTGTAAAATCACATATTTTTTATCAAGTAAATGAGGCTGGTCACATGGTCAGAGTCAGTGATGTCACCCCTGTTACCCCTCCCCTCCACTCTCCTCCCCCTGCTCATGTCTGTGTGTAATGTATAGTAAAGCATTGCTAGTGTGTGCTGCATCTGCTGACATGCTGCATCCTCCTAATATACAGGTGAGAGACACAGACATCAGCTACACATGAATCTGACATGTTCTGCTGTAACATGGCTGCCTGGAGCTGCTGTATCTCTCCTAAACACACACACATACACACACAGGCTGCAGGGGGCGTGGCCACCAGCACCAGGAAGCACATCATTATACAGCCTCACACCATTATACAGGCTGTCAGTCATGCACTGGGGGCGTGGCTGTACCTCCCACTCATGAATAGAGTGGACAGCTTGAATATGCTAATGCTTCATTGGACATTTCACAGGTCATTTGCATACAGCTTTAGGACCTCATTGCTTAGGTTTACAGGCATGTAGAGGGACAATGAAGGGATAGAGGCAATGCTCTCTAATGGCAGTTTATGAAAATATATTTAGTTTAGGGGGGTTATTTTGCATGACGGGTTCTCTTTAAGCTGAGTTGGGCCACTCATCATATTTATGTAAGGGGTCACAATCAAACTTATGCAGTCTTACCATGAAAGTGAAATTTTCACCATTGCAGTGCATCCAGCAGGTAACATGTTAAAGTGCAGGAGGATTTGTGCAGATTAAGATATTTTGTGCTTATCCTTCTGCTCTACAACATGCTGCCTATAGCTGCCTATATACTAAAGTAAGCATCTCCTAGTGATACAACAGATGTAGCAGTGTTACACTGCTAGGTTAATCGTAAACCTCTGATAATGCTAGCAAACACTGCCACGATGTACACTAGGAATGCCAGACTGCGCTCAAAGCGGTCAGGCGTATTTATGAGGGGGCAGGACTTGGAGGCGGTGACTGCTGCTTGAAGCCTGGCAGTCACCACCATCCTATGTAGTGGGAGGGGTGGTCCTCCCCCTCATGAATATGCTGATCGCTTTGAGCGCAGCCCGGCGTTCCTATTGTACAGCGCAGCAGTGTCTGCTAGCTTTATCGGAGGTTTCTGATAAAGCTAGCAGTGTAACACTGCAATATCTGTTGTAGCAATAAAAGCTGCTTACTTATTAAGCTCCTAGTGCCTTTTTATGGGCGACAGGTCCTCTTTAAGGAAATGAAAATGATGATAAACAGTCTATTTAAGGAAAAACCTCATGGTCCTGCATTCATTTGTATTAAGCCATGTAAATTATAGCTTTCTAAAATGCTACTTTCACCTTGAAAACAATTAGGAAGACACATGTGAACCATAAAAGAAATCACATGATGATGTTCACAATGGAACTGTACAGCTAGGAAAACACTGCCATTGTTCTTATTTTTGGCATGTAACCATGTGCTGTATAGGAAAACAAATAGCAATTTAGATGTAGAAACCTTTTAGGCAGCAGAGTAACACTGTGATGCCCAATTATGTGTCATTCATCTTGAGCTTCCAGGGGGAACAGCATTGTGGCAGTATCAAGATAATTATCTAACAATTGTATAAAGTGCCAGAGGCATAATAAATATCAGAACATTCTGGCTTTAGTGTGCTTTATTCAGAAGATGTGGTCTTGCCTGGGTACAGCATGCTGTGTACTGAGTACCTAAATTTAGCAAATAGTCGCATAAAGAACATCTCTACAGTTCTTTAAGAGTTAAGAGAGGAATTAAAAATGAAATCTATAGTACATTACTTGCATTCATTTTGCTTGTGGCTAGGCCATCAATATAATTATCCTGTAAACCTCTTAACAAGGGCTTTTCCCATGAATCCCTTTATGACACATGACATTACTGTATATCATGTTGTCGTTATGGATGTATGAACAGGGCTCATGAGCTGAGCCCTCTCTATAATAATAATAATAATAATAATAATGAACTGTATTCATTGAGCGCCATTAAATTCCGCTGAGTTTTACAAATAATAATATAATATTACATTACAGAGTACAAAAAGTCATATAGAACATTGGAATGCAGGGCAAGTGTCTGCTGAATTATACACCTGCTGTTAACTTCAGCTACCACTGCTGGGTCATGTGAAATGTGCTCATGTGAAAATGACAGTTTTCACATGACCACTTTGACCTGCTGGATTCTCTGCCTTATTTATTATTCCATGACATGTAAAGGGAAGCTGTAAAAAAACTCCCAAACAAAAAAAAGGTGTCTGCGTCACTTTCTTGTGGGCTCAGTTTTTACGACTTTCACTGTGCGCTCCAAATGATACTTCTACGTTATTCTTTGGTTCAGTACGATCCCTTTGAAACCAAATTTATACAGGTTTTAATACATTTTGAAATTAAAACAATGTGTACAGAAAAAAAAAAATTTGTTTCGCCATCTTCTCACCATAATAATTTTTCATTCTTCAGTGTACAGAGCTATGCAAGATGTCATTTTTTGCGAGATTATGTTTTCATTAGGCAGAATAATAAAAGAAGTTGATCGGCACTCACAGAATCCGTTAAAATTGTTGTGCAGCTTTATAAAGGTGCATCAAAAAAAAGTTGGTGCACACTTCCTGAGCAGTGCAAGGTATGCCAAATAAATGAAGACCATGCGCCAGTATTCAATAATCTGGCACACTCTGCCCCTAAGTGAGGCAAACAGCACATAGTGCAGTTTGCACTAATTTTGTTAAATGTGAGCTATTAAGTTTTAAAGATTTAATACACAAACATAAAAAAGAAACAATCTACTGTTGGAGTCCGCATTTCATCTTTGCCTTTGGATAAAAAAGAAATAGTTGTCGGATAAATGATTTAAAAAAACTGTTTCAATGAATATACAAACAACACAGATACAAACAGTTGTAAAATAAAAAGGGTAAAAACAAATTAATGTTACTACTGAGTAGTGGGTTGCAAAGAATCCTAACAGAGATTTTATGGCCGCCTAGTGCTTAAATGTAATTTAGTATTTGTAAATTAGGATTGGAATTCTGGAGAAAAAGGCTACAAATAATAAAATAGGGCGATAGTAGAAACAATTACAACATTTTTATATTAGCTACTTTTATTAGTGGAAAGACGTAAAGTGGCATGACATGAGACATGCAGCACATTGCTCCACCCCACGTATCAAAGCCCTCACTTGGGATCCTCAGCTGGTAAACGCCAAAGGCTTATGAAGGGCTGTCTTATTGCCTCTGCCACCCCCTCTGTTCCATGAATGTACATGGGATTGCCCTGCGCCACCCGGCTCTTTGTGGAGGTTTGTGCAGACACGACTGCCAACTGCAGTGAGAGGGAAGTGCTTATTGATAGTAGGAAATCTCACAGTGCTGGCAGGTGCTTCCCTCTGTTACCCTAGCTGTAGCACAGACCACTAGTTTTGGATATTGCAGCGGTGGGCACTCCCCTGAACTGTAGTCCCCCTGCTAAATTGCAGATGGTGCTGGACAGTGTGGAGCAAGGTAACATGCACAGTGAACTAGGTGAGACTTCTTATTTTTTGACCTTCCCATTAATGGTGTAATGATTGGCCAGGCCGCAGTGATTTTGCTAGGAGCATGGGTACACTGGGATGAAGCCCTCTCTTGTGTGGCCATATAACCCTTAACCCTTAGCTTTAGAAATATTGTCCACTATAAAAACTTGTTTTGCTGCCGTGCTAGAAGTCACAAACAAAGTGCATCCTGCGTCCGATGATATTATGCTTGTCTAAAAACTTAGTACAAACAGATCTGAGTAATATCATAGTAAATGAAGCTGGAAGAAGACACGGGTCCATCAAGTTCAACTTATAGAATTAAACAAATGTTTTCTTCCCATAACCTGTGATATTTCTATTCTCTAGAAAGCCTTCCTCTTAACCATGTACATAGTATCCAACATAACAACATGTTGCAGAGGGTTCCACAGTCACTGCTCTTACAGGACAGAATCACTGTGGTGGTGTAGAACCGCCTCTCCTCTAGGAATAGAGGGTGCCTGCTTGTCCTGGCCACAGGCCTAGTTATGAAAAGATCTATGGAGAGATCTCTGAACTGCCCATACAGGTATATATACATTGTAATGAGGTCTCCTCTTAATCATCTTTTTTAATAACCCCAAGTTTTGTAAATCTGTCCTTGTATGCTTGCCCGCCCCATTCCCTTAATAAACTTGGCTGTCATCTGTTCTAGTTTGACTGTGTCTTTGTTATACACTGGTGCCCAAAACTGTACAAAATATTCCATGTACAGTTTGGCCAGTGATTTTCGTAAGTGCAAAACAATGTCCTCATCATGAGAATCCATCCCCCCCTTTAAACAACCCAAAATTATATTTTTTACTAATTATCAAACATGAAATATGAGAATAAAACCCTCCAGGATAAGATCAAAGATATGGAGGATAGATCATGGAGATGAAATCTGCGAATTGTGACCTCTTTGGTCACCAAGGCTTGCCTCCCAGAATTCTCAAGGGGTATACAGATAAAAAGAAAAGAATTTATGGAGGTGAAGCGGTGAATGAATATTAAATGGAAAAAAGTCTCTGGCGGGCACAGCCCCAACGATACCGCTGACAGCCCAGCGCAGGGGTGATCACGGCAGGACTTTCCAGCGGTGATCAATCAATGTATATAAGAGGATATCCATACATAAACATAGAGAAAGATGACGGCACTCACCGGTTCCAAAAGCAGGAAAAGCGTCCTTTATTGGTGGGGAAGCATGCAGGGGGGTAAACAGACAGGTTCCGGCAACGGGGCCGTTCGGCTTGAGAAAGCGCCACAGTGCGTGAGACGGCCCCGTTGCCGGAACCTGTCTGTTTACCCCCCTGCATGCTTCCCCACCAATAAAGGACGCTTTTCCTGCTTTTGGAACCGGTGAGTGCCATCATCTTTCTCTATGTTTATGAAGCGGTGAATGAAGAAGGCAGAGCTCAAAAACGCATTCATATTCTCTATGAAACTGATAGTTTTTTGATACTTCTGAAGAAGCTACAAAATGGCTTTATCTGAAGGGTCTGAGTGGCTAGTGGACATATTGACCCCTGGTGAAATTTTTGAGGTTGCAGTATAATCTGAAAATGGGAGGCGGAATTTAGAACAGATAGGTTGAAGGAGGGCAGAACAAAACAGAGTATCAGTGCATAAAAATTGCATAAGTAGTATCAGATGTAAAAACTGTACATATAGTTTAGATTTCAAAGTATTTTATTATTCTATAGTTTATCCTATTGAATCCAGTTGGAAAAATGCCATAAACCTCCACATTGTATGCTAGTTGCCATGGTAAAATATGTGGGCAATTACACTGCATTAACAATATTTGGCATAGTCATTATGGGCTGTATATCAATTAAGGCTGACGTCATGAATGTCTAAAGTTTACAGACAGATCATTACTGCTTGCAGCATATCTAGCGAGAAAAATAAAAGTAAAACAGCTTCTATATCTAGTAAGGTCTCTAGAATGGCCTTGACATGTCATGTAACCTTTGATGAATTTTTCATTGCTCTTCCTGGAAAAGCTTTTGGAAGAACACATAATACTGCAATTACTGAGGGGCACTCTAGTTGGAAGGCCAGGTTATTGACATTTGCCAGAGAGCACACGAGGGGTCCGTGCTGGAGGAAATAGGATACCCTGCCATTGATTTCTGATTATCAAGACCCTACGTCTTAATCACTGTGCAACTGTCTGTTTTCAGAAAGACAATTGCTTTGATCCAAGATGCATCCTTGTTCATTAGCAGCATTCTCTATATTTTCACTGGACAGCTACCAACACCGTAAAAGCTTATTTGGCAGAAGGATGTTATTATGACAACTTGATGTGGTAACCTTGACACTTGATTTATTTGCACATTCTACAAAGAATGACTTCAAAATACATGGGTCCACATTTAAAAAAGCATCTGCGACAGTTTTCTGTCTGACTCTGAAAGAACCCGCAAACTGCTTGCACAAGTATTTATAAAGTGTCTGTGCCAGTTTTGTGTCATGGATGCATTGTGTCAATGTACACCTAAAGGGGCGTGTAAGTGCTTAGTCAGAGTTTGCGCCTCATTTATACTGACATGTAGCACAATTCTGCAGCATGTACAAAGTGCACCAAAAAGATGGTGCACAATTCCCGAGCAGTGCAGGGGGCACCAGGCCGTGCACCAGTTTTGATGAATCAGCCGCACTCTGTGGAGTCCAATGTCTTATGTCTAAGAGTTTGTTGCATCTCCAATAACAATTACACAGTCTTACCCAATCAATAAAGGCAAACCTAGTGGGGGGCCAAGGTGTGTGGTGGCCACAGGAATATGGACTTCAAAAGGCTCCCTTTTATTCTGAATTTCAGCTCTTTATTCTAAGAAAGCTGAATGCTGTAGAGACAGTGTAGTCCTGTACTCTATGGGCCAAATTTATCAAAAGCAATGCAAACTGCACTAGGTGCAGATGGAGTGCATAGAGTGCGCCAGATTCATGAATTGTGGCGACTGTTGTTCAAATCTGGCACCCCCTGAGCTTCTCAGGCAGAGCGCACCAAATTTTTTGCACCTTTAACAGAGCGTGTGACACATTTGTGTCAGACACCGCATGATAAATGTGTCGCAAACTCTGACTAAGCGCCAGAACGCTCCTTTCTGTACAGAAATTTGTGGTACGTCAAACATAGTGCAGCCACGACACAAATGTGCTGTGGACACTTCTTAAATACATGGTCAAGCAGATGACATGCGCTTTCTAGCATAGAGTCTTTCTAGACTTTAATAAGTGTGGGCTGAATCCTGACATGTAAACAGCAACCCTATAAGGACTTTTGAAAGTCCTCCAAAGGTCCTTATGCTGCAGCCTTGCACTGTAAATGGGATAGAGAGCATATATTTTTGTCTATGTGTGGGTCTGTTTGTGTATCTCTCTACTACCATCTTTCATATATGTATGGAAACTTCACAGTTCTACAACTATTTTCAATATTTTCCTGCATATACTGGCAATACACACTACGATACCTATCCTGTTTGTTTAGACATTGCATAACACTGCTATTCTCATTTTAAATACATAGGTACTGCACAATACTACTAGTCTTATCCTGTCTGTAAGGTTATGTAACTGCTATTATTCTGTATATATAGCCACTGCACTGCACTGCTACTCTTATCCTGTATATATAGCCACTGCAAGGTACTGATACTTTTCTCTTTTATATATAGTCACTTCATGGTATTGCTACTCTGATCCTGTATGTTTGGACACTGCTCGGTATGACTACTCATATCTTGTATATATGGGCACCACACAGTAGTACTACTCTTATCCTGCCTATATGGGCAGGTTACAGTACTATTGCTCTATGTCTGTATAAAGGCAGTCCCCGGGTTACATACAAGATAGGGTCCATAGGTTTGTTCTGAAGTTGAATTTGTATGTAAGTCAAAACTGTATATTTTATAATTGTAGATCCAGACAAAAAATGTTTTTCCCCCAGTGACAATTGGAGTTTCAAATTTTTTTGCTGTAATTGGACCAAGGATTATTAATAAAGCTTCATTACAGACACCTTACAGCTGATCATTGCAGTCTGGAACTAAAGTAAAGCATCCAGAGAGCTTCAACAGATGTCACAGGGGGCAGAGGGGTCCGTCTTTAACTAGGGGTCCTTAAGTAGGGGACCGCCTGTACATGGTTTCTTAATAATAGCCTTATGGGTCCATAAAGTCTCTCTTCTCCATATTAGGTGACTAGTCCATTGTAGCATTCTAAAATATTCCAATCTGCATACATATTGAACACTTTGTGTAAGTGTACATTGTTGTACACACACACAGACTTCACATTGTGAAGTCAATCTGGTTAGATTGATGTTTTAATAAACTGTTTTTACATCCCATGTAGACACTTAATAGGAACTAACAACTAATATAACTGCAATGAAATAGAAACAGAATATAATTCCTCATACCCATGGTGTTTGGTGTCTGGTATGGCACGGGAGGCTCTGCAGCACTATAATATACATACTGTAAATAATACACTCCCTTGCATGATACCTTCCATTGTATGATACCTATGCAACTATTAATACAGTTCCATGAGTAAATGAGGGCTGATACTTGAATATGGGATTATTCATTGTAGTATCTTTTAACAACAAAATTAAATTACCTTAAAATTTGTATGTACCAAATTCAAGATTCCATTCTGTATCCAGGCCAAGACTTTTTAGTAAGATCCAGTTTCAGCCCAATCCTAAAAAATGGTCCAAACATAATCAGAATTCTGATTTAACTATACATGAGAAAAATATTATCTACTATTCAGATAATATAAAATTTGCTGAATATTCTGCAAATAACTACCACTATGTAAAACAAAAAATATGTAAAACCAAAAGAGGATTAATACAACTCTGATGACAGAAGTACAGTGGAAAAAGTTTCCATCTTTCAGTACTTACATTCTGCTTATGGTATAAGCAGACAGTGTCCCTATTCTGTTACAACTTCATCCAAAGCCTAATAGATATTCCATAAAATATAATGCCAGTGGATATATTGGGCTCTATTGTGCCACCAGCAGGATGCCATCTTGTTATTTAGGATTTTTTCATGATTACACATTAATGTCTTGTTTGGCTAGAATTGCTAGGGGGGTCAGTAAAAAACGTAACTGCTGCTTTCTGCTCCCACTGCACTTCATTCTGTTTTTCTCCCAAAAACAACACATGCAACACTAGGAGAGGCCTGATCTAAATCACTGTGTCAAGGAGATATTAATTGTGAATGTATAAGATTGGTTTAACTATAGGGTAATTACAAACTTAGTTTAAATATTTGGCATCTATTGAAGCGTCCAGGCAGCTTTTATGACATCCTGGAGTTTTAACAGCCTGATAACCTCTGAACTGAAGACTGGTCTGTTCAGACCCCAAAGGACATTTGGTCTCCCTACCCCCCCTCTTCTGCATCAGGATTTGGAAACAAAAGACTGTTTAAATATTCCTGGACTCTCCCCCCTCATTAAAACTTTGCCCAATCCTGAATGACCCTCTGGACTAATTAATGAATGGGAGGTTCTGAAATCTGAACCAAACTGAGAAGTTATAAAACAATATGAAATCCAAGAATTGGGGTTCACATTTTGGGGGCTGCTTGACAAGCTGAGTGTGTTCCTTATTTCTCCCACCTCCATGGAATCAGGATTTACTTTAAGGCTACATTCACACTAACGTATGGGGGACGTATATACGGCCGACGTATATACAGCCGATATACGTCCCCCATAGGCAGCAATGGGCGCACGGCACCCTACGGGAGCGGTACGGTGCCGCACACGTGCGGCACCGTACCGTTCCGTACCCGGGAAAAAGATAGGACCTGTCCTATCTTTTCCTGTAATACGGCGCCGTGCGCCATAGGTTGCTATGGAGAGGGGCGGGGGTGAGCTGCGCTCACCTCCTCCTCCTCTCCCCGTACACTGCCGTTGCCCGCTACTGTACGGGCAGGCAACGGCAGTGTGAATATAGCCTAAATTTGTACGTTTCTGTTATTTTTCTCTTTTCCCTTTTTATTTTATAACTGTTTTGCCGTGTTGTGTGTCATTTTATTTTGTAACTCTTTTGTTTATAGTATCTTTTTTATGCACTGATCAACTTTTTGTAATTAAAGCTTTTCACTTGAATTTTGGTCCCTGTATGCTCTGCGAACTCATAGCCTTGTGAAGTGGTGTGACTGCTAGAGTGCTGAGTGTGCATGTCTAGTGGTGTGACAAGGTGACTGCCTGAGAAGCAAGAGTTGTTGTAGAGTGGGATACTTATTGGTCCCAGTATAAATGCAAACTGGTGGCAGCGGATCTGGGGGGTGCTGGAGCTGTATGAGGTGTGATTTAGGCTCAATTTGTGTCCTGAGTGAAAGGTGAGCGCAAGTTGCTAAATTAACCCGTACAGTTGCACCCCACGTCACGTGACGAGGCGGCGGTGTCCTCGCCGTGACACACCAGCTGAGGTGGATCACTATTTTAATGCATGGTTATTTGAATGGCTCTCTCCTAATGCTTCATTGGGCTGATATAACTACAACAAATGATTATTTCCTTCTCTTGTCAGAATACAATCAGACGGCTCTAACTCTTGGTCATCAGCTTTAAGGAGGTGCATGTGTCACTGTAATAAACAGGTGACCATGAATTGGGCTGGTAGGTGTACTTTGCGTCCCATGAAGTAGTCTTGCATAAGATTCCTTTCTATAATAAACCCTATTACGTACATCAAAAACAAGGCCTGTAGGCCAAGTCTCCTGTTTTGTGGCCCTGGAGGTTTGCAGCACATGAAAACTGGTTTAAAACTTTAGATGCAGCATGACAATTGCCATGGCCTGATCTTCAGTAGAGCTCCTGTTCCAGGACCCACAATGGCACTAGAACACAATGGGGCAGATTTATCAAGCAGTCTGAAAGTCAGAATATTTCCAGTTGCCCATGGCAACCAATCACAGCTCAGCTTTCATTTCACCAGTGCTCATGAATATTTTAAAGGGGAGCTGTGATTGGTTGCCATGGGCAATTGGAAATATTCTGACTTTCAGACTGCTTGATAAATCTGCCCCAATGTGCTTACACTTTGGGGTTGGTTAGGCCAAGAGAGGCGAATGTTACATAAGTACAGTTTTGCGTGTACAATTGGCCTTGTAAAGTCAACTATTGGTCTACTGTGGCCCTCATATTAGTTGGGTATGACATACCTGCCCTATTAATTATGAAATGTGACAACTTCTAGCTCAGCTAGCACACACATGCATCCATATAACATGAACATTGCCATATACAGGCGGTCCCCTACTTAAGAACACCTGACTCACAGACAACCCCTAGTTACAAACGGACCACTGGATATTAGTTTTTTTACTGTACTTTAGCCCTAGGCTACAATAAACAGCTGTACCAGTTATTAAATGTATCTGGAATTAAGCTTTATTGTTAATCCTGGTTCTTATAACAATCCAACATTTTTAAAATCCAATTTTCACAGAGACCAAAAAAATTCTGGCTGGGGCTACAATTATAAAATATACAGCTCCGACTTACATACAAATTCAACTTAAGAACAAACCTACAGACTCTAAGTTATATCTTACCCGGGGACTGCCTGTACAGACATTGATAAAGGGCTGAAATCTTGTGAAGGTGTTTCTAGGTGCTACTCAGGACAGCGTTCACCTACACACGCAAAATACAATAACAATATTGTAAGTATGCTCCAGAAATTTACATGCCCTCCCAACAGTCATTGAAAACCATTTCTTTTTCAATATACGGATACAGAAAGATGCTTTCTGGCAATATTTATTATGCCTCACACAAAAAAATCCGCCTTTGCAACTAGTCCTTCCATCTGGTGCCTCTCAAGCAAGTGTCTGAATCATTATTAAACAGAAAAGTACATTAACTCTTTCCTGAAATGATGCAGGAACAGTAAAGTGACTTAATAGATGAGCAGCCCATATGACTTCACAGTACTTTGGTGGTTTATTTCTCCATCTGGTGCTGTGTGTTCATCACTGAAAGAAGCCTACATCATGGTGTGGTCAGCTTCTATAATGATAGGAGAGAAGCTCTGATAAAGAACTGAATCACGCTTGTTCTTTCTTTTCAGACGATAAGGTCAAACCATACTCAGTGCACAGCATGCTTAGAGTTCAGTATGTGTACAAGCGCCCACATTTGTTCCAAGAAAGACTCAGACTGAAGTTACACATGATGATCATGTTTGGTGCAGCTGTACAACACAAGCTGAATAGCAGATCAGTGATGAAATGCATAATATAGCTGAACATTTGATATAGAGAGATTTATTATCATGTAAGGGAATTGTGTCTGTATTCTTCTATCACTACAGAGTTGGATTTTTGTATCATTCATTTTTAATTTGTTTTAAGATTTTCACTTCCTCTGCATTCTGTGGATGTTTAGTATCTCTATACAAGTTGTATAAGCCTCTTCAGTGGAGCCCTACTGTATACATGCTGTTACATGCTTTATTTTTGCAATAAGGGTATAGAACACGGTAGAAGGACAATCCGAACAGAAGGTGCTGACTCCATCATATGTATATGTTCCTTTTATGTCCACCTGACTGATGACCAAGGTCCAAGTCCTGGACCAAAACACATTGGGGGTCATTTACTAAGGGCCCGATTCACGTTTTCCCGACGTGTTACCCGAATATTTCTGATTTGCGCCGATTGTACCTGAATTGCCCCGGGATTTTGGCGCACGCGATCGGATTGTGGCGCATCGGCGCCGGCATTCGCGCGACGGAAATCGGGGGGCGTAGCCGAGCGAAAACCCGGTGGATTCGGAAAAACCGCTGCATTTAAAAAAAAATTGTGTCGTGAAAATTTCACTCACCTTCATCCAGGATAGGCCAGTGTATTTCGAGGCATTCCAGCGGACTTCAGCGCAGCTGACCATCATAAATCCCGGCCGGACCCGAATCCAGCGCAGAGAATGCGCCGTTGGATCGCGAATGGGCCGGGTAAGTAAATCTGCCCCATTGTGAAAATAAAAGAAATGTATTTAGATGATGGAATCTAGCTTCATATATGCTCCTTATCCTTTCAGTGGTGTCTGTGCTGGACACTTACACCACTTGGACACATTCTCTGGCAAACAGTTTCCATGATATCTATCAACATAGTAATCGATGTTGAGTAAACCAAGTACACAAAGTGAGCACTTGATCCTAAACTCATATATTATCTAGTGAATATGCTCCACTTGATTTGTTTTTGTTCTGTGTGTCCTCTACCTATCTCTCTCACATATCACATCCAGATTTTCTATAGAATATGGATACAAAAATAAATTGTATTATGTCCCATCATAAAACTCCCTTGATTTGCATAGCCTTCTACTAAGCGACATAACAATTTAATTATTTTGTTTTTTGAGCTGTTTTTGGGCTTTTTTTTGTGGGGGACAAAATGTACTTTTTATTGGTATTCTGCAGGTGTTCATTTGACTTTTTGATCACTTTTTATGGTGTTTTTTGTTTGGCTGAATGTGCAAAGATAATAATTTTTGCAGTGTTCTTTTATTTACCATACAGGTTCAGTTATCATGGATGTGGCAATATCCAACATGTGTTGTTTGTGTGGTGATTTTCACTTTTAATGTGTTTGGGAGTTTTAGACTATATGGGGTATTTAGGGGAATTTTATTGTGTATTAATTTATATTGAACTTTTTTTTAACTTCATTCTTACACTTTTTTCCCCTTATGGGGGGGTATCACTTGATCACTGATGTATGGCAGTGTATTATACCAGTCAGCCTAGCACATGCCCAGCGCTGACACTGGCACTGCAAGGTCCATCCCCAGGGAGGTCCCAGCAGACAGTCAGACAAGGCAGCCCTGGGGTTCTTCAATGGACCCCAGGGTTGCAGTGGAGACAATCAGCACCCCTGTACCTGCCACAGGGTTGCCGATCACTGGGTGGAGAGGTTGGTGACCCCTTTAGGTGCTGCAGCCACTGCTCGACTATTGTGATTCCAGCTGTTCATGCAGAGGCTTGGCTGTCACTTACAGCTGGCCTTCTGCACAGATCCCATGGGCTCTGCTTTCCTCATTAAGAAACTTACAACCGCTCTATAACAAAAAACTATTTGAACTAGTATTTACTGCTACCAAATGCCTACGCCCATTATACTCACCTATCACCAACAATATGATTTTTACTTATTCACAGCCTTTGAAACCATGGGAAAGCACATAAGATATTACTATTTCTCAGCAGAACTGGCTACATACATTTCTGTAGTCCATAAGTCCTTGAAAGGCTTCTCCCATGTTGAAGCTACCAATAAAATCTTTTTACGACTTAGCAATATGTATCCTATTACTTCCCATCTATGCTGGAGGGTATGTGGAGCCCGAGGAATCCCTTATCATATTCTATTATCTATTCTTTGAATATTCAATTATTGGTATATAGTTTCTCAAATATTAAGCAGTTTATTTTTATGCTTGGTCCCAGCAACGCCTAAAGCTGCTTTGCTTTTAACACAATTAAAATATAAAATTTTAGCCGCCAAAATTCTCACAAAGATCCAAATAATTAGGAAATTGAAACCTGCATCAATCCTAACAAGTGAATATCTTATAATAGAGATCAACCCAATTTATTCTTATGAGATGGCTTTGGCATATGGATTCCTTAAAACCTATATCCCAATATAATCCTTTCCAATCTAGATTGTACCAACTCCACTCAAGTCACCTAATACTTATGAATAGATCTTTTTTCCTGCAAAGTTTATTTTGTTGCTTAGTTTTGTTCTTTGTATTGTTTCTCCATATACAAGGAGCCTCGGAATTAGGAAACAGCCAATGTGCAATGCTAACATTTATTTTGAGAAGATAAAGCTAGAGGATATTGAAATGATTGTATATGGTATGCATGTTGATGTTCATTACCTTACTGTGTAAACACTATACTGGATGTTATATTCTATGAAAACTATTGACACATAAAATTATGGTAATGAGTCTGAAAGGCTCCTGGGTGGATTCACAGACTGTTATACTGTGCGCTTAAACTTCCTGTGCTGCAGTGAGATTAAATTAGGCAAATTGAGGAGGGAAGTGCTGAGGGAGCATAGGACAGAGGGGGAGACTGTGAATCTGCAGAAAAAGAGGGACTCTGTTAACACCCCCAGGAGCCCTTCTGGGTAGAGATTAACGGATCCACACTTTAAATTTAAGTAGCTATAGCTGGCCAATCACAGCCATTGCTAGTAGCTAGGGATATTAATTTTCCAGATTGTCCGGATGGCCGCATGTCTGCATGGCCACCAATACAGCAATATGTCTGGGTTGCACAGAACCCACCTGAATCCCGGACTGGAACTTAAAGTTCGGATTTGCTTATCTCTCCTTCCAGTTCATTAGCATAATTTAAAAAGTTGATTTTAGAAGAAAGGAGGCCATGGATATCATCTATAAGAAGATTTCCAGAGCCACGGTGCCTTGATCTATAAATAAATGTCCCTGGTTTGGTCATGCTTGATTTTGATGGTAGATTTCAGTCTTTATTTAACACAGGAAGGTAAGTAAAACCTATCGATGATAAACACATACAAGTAGTGCTCCTTAAAAGATGTCTACCACATAGATGCAGTATTTTACACCAAGCACACCCACACCCTTCACACAATCTATTTCTCCTTAATCTTCTAATGAGTTATACAAATAAGCCTCAGAATCTCCTGTCTACATCACTGGGTAGCGGTGGCAGGAGGCAGGCAGTAATGGCGAACAGAGGTGTGCACCTTACCGTATACAAAACTGTGCATAAATCAGTAGTACAATGTGTACATTTATCTACACATTGCACTTTCTAGCACATCAACAACCACCCATGTGTGTGATATTTTGTATTCCTAACTGCTGTGACCCCTGCTTACTCCATGCCTCTATATACAGCAGAAGTTGAATAATGGATCTCATTTTATTTTTTATATTCACTTAAACTATTGATTTATGCAAAGTTTGATAAAATAAATAGCTACCATTTAAGCAAAAAATATTTCTGCGAATGTATTAACCCGATCTGCTGCTAGACCCCTTCAAAGCCCTCCATGCTCGCTTGGGTGGAGATGATGCAAGGGGGAATTAGTGACTGTTTCAGGACCTGTATGACTGAAAACTGACCTACAAATCCTGATAAATTTGCCCCACCATACGTAGTGCCTAAACAAATCCATGCAAAAAAAAAAAGAAACATACACAATAATGCATCACATGTTAGAATTTGAAAAAAATTTACGATTCTGCGTTTCATAACAGATATGGAAAACGGGTAATTAAAGAAAACCAAAAAAAGTCATATCAAAGATAACCTGAACAATTGTAAAAATAGAATTAAAAAATTTTTAAAATAGAACCTGATAATAGTGGTTAAAGTACAAGTAAATGTTCAAATAATTCCATTAGCAGAGAGAATAGCTACAAAGCCTCACAGATGACACTGCAGTATACAATGAGAACAGCCCTACTGAGAGCCAGATATAAAAAGCACTGCACCCAGCTGCATCTTTCTGAACACATCTTTCCACAGACCCATCTATGTTTACAATATGAGACAAGGAAGAATAAGCCCCTCACTGGCAGGAATAAAGTACACGGCCTAAAATGTTGTGACTTTTTACACCTTCTATAAGACAGGAAGTATTCAATATAGCTTGGAACATTGGACAGGATTACTGGAGAGAAAGCAAGCATTATACACACATCACATTATTATCAAGTATGAAGGGCTTCAGCAGAGCGTCTCAGATCAATGAGATCTCATCCAGATGTACAGAGGGACTAATGCCATCATAAATGCTGTCTTTACCCTTTCACACCACAGGAAAAGTTGGCACAATGTTGTCTCCTTTGTTATATATTATCTCTATTATTTCCTGTAAATATATAATATATATACTTCACTCCAGCTCCTGTCTGTATGGAGCTGTCCATCCAGAAACACATCTGTGACAAGCTTCACAGCCCCATCAGTCACTTCATTAACATCTTCCTGCCTGGCACAAAATGCACATTGCAGCTGGCATGTTAGCTGCTTCCCTGGTAATAATAATATCTATTTCCCACATTTTCCATTCATATAGTTACAATCTAAAACAATAGAAAAGCCTGTACTTCACAATAAATACTCTCCACAGAACCTAGAATAGAAAGATGTAAAAATGATAACCTTATGGAACAAAACAAAGAAGTTACATGTCAAGTAATATATTTCATTGAGAAAATATAATGCAGACAGTCTAACACTTGTATTTTTAAGGAAATATGATTTAGACAAATGTGCAAGGGAAGGAAACAGACGCTCATATATAGATGGTGCAGTGTATTATTAGGCAGCATATACTTACCAGTATCATCCATGTATGTGTCTTCAAGTACCTTGCTGGTGCTGAGTGTATGCCTCACACTGCCTTTCTCTCTGCAATACTTGTCAATGCCCTTTCCTGCCCTTCCTTTCTTACTGTCAATCTCTGCAGTGCATACAATTCTTGCTTTAACAGCAGCAGACAACACCAGGAAATTCAGATCTCCCAGGATGACAAAACAGCCATTAGCTCCATTATAGGCTGACTAAGGTAGTCTGAGCCTATTGAGAAGGCACTTGAAGCCTCATAGATTCAATTCTATTCTAAGCAAGTATAGAAGGGGAGGGGGAGCTGAAGGAATCAGCCTCCCAATCCTTACTATTCTCACACAGAAGTCGATTCTAAACATAGGTAGCTGAAGGATAAAACATGAGCACTTAATGGCTTCAAGATAAAAAGGAATTGCCATCAATCACAGGCTACTTGTATATATACATCAAGATGTCCATCTAAATGCACTGGCAGCTAGTACAAAGGAAAGCAGAAAAAAAAGAGATTACTGGTTCTGTTTTCCTTCCATTTATTAAAGGAGACTATACCTAAATGAAAAAGTCCATCTCTCAATCTCTGTGTGACAATGGTGTACTGCACCTAAAACCTGACTTTATGCATGGAATTTTGTTATGCAACCTGAGGATATGATTTGTTTAAGTTCTGAAGGACAAAGCCTGGGCTTTCAGGGCCAAGCTTACTTTTTTATCCCCAATTTCCACAAGACATAACTTTTTTTTTCTGCCAATACATGAGAGCTTGTTTTTTTAGGGTCACTTTGTATTTTTAATAGGCCTGATTTTACGGTAAAGGTAACTATTCTGCTACTTGTTTTATGATAAAAAATATTTGTACAGACCTTTTTAGAACCCAACTATAACCCACATTTTTTAAAATAACTAATTTGTTTATTTGTAGCCATTTTCTGAAAGCTACTTTCTTATTGATCCATGAAATGACTATTACAAAGGTTTGTTTTTGGGGAAATAACATAATTTTTACCTTTTTTGAAGGAGACTATATATGACCACTGTATTGTTTCTATATTACAGTGCAGTACTTCTGTTCATAAAGGATTGAATGTGACAATTAAGATCTTACCACCACATGAGATGTCCGCAGTCTCTCTGGAAGTGACGGAAAAGGTGTTTATTATTTTATGCAACCCCTTCCTGGCCACCTCACCTATTTTTTTTACTCACTCTTGGTGCCCTTTGGTGCAGTTTGCCTCACTAATTTGCACTTTGTGCCATATTATCGAATTGTTGAGGACACAGTTGAAATATTGTATGTTGAAATATAAAGTGCAAAAGGGGGTTTGCACTGGCACTGTGTGACACAGAATCACCTTTGTTAGTGCACTTTCAATCTACTCTGAGACACAATAGTGTCATTTTCTAGATATACATGTGTCTCTAACTACGAATAAGCACTACCACGCCCCTTTAGGTGCACAGTTTCTTAAAGTGTCGGACAAAATGCTGCAACACTATGTGGACAAACACATAATAAATACATGTGCAAGCTCCAAAGACACTCTTTTTTCATGCAAACAGACAAAAACTGCTGTAGTCACAATAATATATCTGGGTCAATGTCTCTTCACACCAAATATCAGCATGGGTGTGAGATACTGCACAGAGAACACACTTACTAAATAATAACCTCATATATATCTCTTGAATGGGGCAAATGGGGGCACCATTCCAGAGCTCACCTCAGGCAGCAGTGAGTTTCGGTTCACGTATGAGTACATCTAGCTGATATATACATTCTCCTCTTAACCCTAGTATTATGATTCCAGAATGTCGTAGCTCTACATTTCACTGTACATGCCGATAGAGAATGTGAACCCCATGATAATCTCTCATTTGCTCAAACACCATCCACAGTAGCGAGACCACCAGTATCGGTCTCTGACTGTCTCTGGTTTTCAAAGTCTGTCTCTGACTGTCTGTCTCTAACTGTCGTTATATTCGTCTCAGTGTCGCTGACTGTCTCTGTCTCTGACTGTCACTTTGTCTATGGGTAGATTTATGAGAAGTGTCTGAGAGCAGAACTGTTCTAGTTGCTCATGGCAACCAATCAGAGCTCAAGTTTCATTTTCCTACAGCTGTTTATAAAATTGCAGTTGATCTCTGATTGGTTTCCACGGGCAACTGGAACAGTTTTACCTGAGACATTTCAGATACATCTCCCCCATCTCTCTATCCCTATCCATATTTCCTCACACATGAGCTGTTTTATTCACATTGGGGGAGATTTATTATAAGTTTCCGAGGTAAAACTGTTGTAGTTGCCAATGGAAACCAATCAGAGCTCAGCTTTTATTTTATAAACAGCTGTGGGGAAATGAGAGCAGAGCTCTGATAGGTTGCCATGGGCGACTAGAACATTTCTGCTCTAAGAGACTTCTGATATATCTCTCCCATTGTCTGTAGTAACCAACCAAAGCTCAGAGCTCATATTAATAACCTGTGGGAAAATAGCAACCAATCACAACTCAGTTTCTAACTGCCACAGCAGCAGCAGACAATGGCTTCTGTATTTGGTGGTTAATAAGTGTATTTTGGAAAGTGCAGGGTGAAAATTTTAGCTCAAAACCAGTCTATGACTAGGTTCCCTAGAGTCACAGAGAGCGGCTGTGCACAATTTGGTGATTCCTTTAGCTAACATACATACATACACCCACACACATACACTCAACTTTATATATAAGATACATACACTATAAATGCAGTTTAAGCCTTGCTTCTGCCCATGACAGTCAGTCTGAAGATACAACAATTAGAGCTTTTATTCTTTCCTTTCTATTGACTGAAGAGTAACCTGGCAAACTGGCAAGAACATGGTTACTCCTTCCATCTTGTTGCTGTGTATTGTAATGTTTAGGCAATTCTTCTAACAACTGAATATTGATTCAAGATATAACATATCAATACAAATGCTAAATCATAATGAAGTCTCTCTTTTTATTCCTTACCATTTCCTTGTGGAAATAAGGGAAGTGATTTGCACTTGCTGCATCTGCAATGGCTGCCATCAGGACTTTCGGGGCCACATAATGGCAAATTTTGTGTCTCCCCTTAATACACAGTTCACCACTGTGCAGCTTATGACATACTTATCATTGTTACATATACTAGAAAGTTAGATAGTGACTACAGCACTGATCAGACACAGGTAGAAATAACATTTACCATCTTTTAGGTGAATATGTGCTTTATTTTGTCCCAAACTTGCAAATTTCTCCTTACCATAACTTAAGTATCGCTGCTGAACAGCATAGTTTCATCTTATAACAACACTGTACTCCAACATAATTTCTGCTTATTGCAAAGTTTGTTGAAAAGCTAGTGACTAAAGTAAAGAGAAGATGTCATAAAGTACTCAGCCAATATTTTACTGAAAAGAAGCAAAAGTAGTTATCAGGGGAAGGATAACATCTTATGCAATAGATCTTACAAATAACAATGAACGGTAACTAATTGAATTGGAATTAAGGTACAGGAAAGCAGCGGCTTATAGAGTACAGCAAAAATACTTTAAAAAGAAGTGGATTATAGGGAGAAAGATTAATTCTTAACCCCTTATCACTGACGCTTGCTTTCAGCTTAGTGACCAGACTCGATTTCTAGAATCTGACATGTCATGATATTTGGTTATAACTTCGGAATGCTTTAACCTATCTAGGTGATATTGAGACTGTTTGACACATTGGGGCTCATTTACTGAGGGTCACACGCTGCACTTTAGTCAGACTGTGCACCTTTTTCGGGGATTACACGGCTTGGACAGGTATTTAACAGATAGATGTGTTTGCACGATCGTTTTTTGGTGCTGCTGCACTGCCTTCCAAGCAACCCAAATTAGGGGGCGTGTCGTCAAACAATCCGACTGATTTGGACTGAGCGTGGTATTTAACTTTCAAAATGTGTCGCAAGCCCAAGCACTTACATGCACCATGAAGAAGATGGTGAACTCCGCACATGCAGGATATCGGGCGCATGATCTTAGGGAATCGCGGCATAGTGCATTATAGTCGGACAACGCACTTTCTGTGAACTCCTTCAGGAATGTAAGTAATATGCCCCATTGTACCTCATGTTAGTTGTAAAAATATAAGTGATAAGTTTTGCGTTTCGCTCTGAAAAAAAAATTAAAATTTAGCAAAAGTTTGGACAAAATTATTCATTTTCAAATTTTGAAATCTTCTGCTTTCCAGACTGATAGTTAAAATACCCCAAAAGCTTGATAATTAACGTTTCCGGAATGTCTGCTTTATGTTTGGAATAATGTTTTATGCGTCCTCTCATTTTTTTTGTAATGCAAACATATGAGGGCTTATTATTTGTGTTATTATTTACAACAAATAGATAATTAAATTTGGGGGTCTATAGCTTATTCACAAAATTTTATAAACTATTTCAAGGGGGACACAAACAAAATCATCAATTTTTATTTTGGATTTTTAGCACTTTTTTTCCTCGCTCACCATAACATAAAAGTTATATTTTATCTTTATTCTTTGGTTCACTACGATTGCGGTGATACCTCATTTATATAGGTTTTCTGATCTTTGCTCAGTTTTATTGAGCAAAAAAAAAAATTTGGAAAAAATTACATTGTTTTTACTTTTGACAACTTTTCAGGGGTATAACTTCTGTATTTTTCTGCAGACAGGTCTTATTGAGGGCTTATTTTTTTGCAAAAAGATTTGTTATTTTCATTTGTATCACATTATGGCGCGTAACTTTTTTAAAATCACTTTTTAGAACATTTTTTGTGAGGGTAATTGATGAAAAATTATATATTACAGGAAGTTTTTGTCTTTTTTTTTACGTCTTTCACCAAGTGGGTTCAATATTGATTTAGATTTATTGATACAAACGTGGTGATGCTAAATATGCATTTTTTTGTTTTATGTACATTTACTTGGATTCCATATGTAACTGGGGTGATTAAGGGACTTTTATTTTATCTAATTATTATTCTAAAATGATTTTTACAGTTTTTTTTTAAAAAAAATAAAATTTTCCACTCTTGGGCTTGAACAAGCGTTCATCGGATCGCTTGTTCAAGTCCTTATTCTGCAATACACTTGTATTTCAGTGTACAATGTAAGTAAATGAGCATGCCAGGAGGTGGAACCTAGGATGAAGTCGGCAGCCTCTGGGCACAAGCCGGATCCCAAGGCTACTGCAGGAAGGATCGGATCCCTCAGTAAGCTCACCGGGGTGTCCAATCCACAGGGGACACACATACATGCCGGGTCATGCTCGACCGAAGTGTGTAGGGGGTTAAACACTCGGTATCAGAGTTTTTCCAATCCCGGGTATTAATGTTAGATCTAGGCTGTGATGACACAGCCAGACACTGGCACTGCAGGACCCGATGATCTTCCCTTAATGACCGCCGTAAAAACCACAATACAGCGGTCATTAAGGGGTTAAGTAAAGATACCGAAAACTATTAAAGAACAACAGGAAAAGTTGTGATTCCCGTAACTAAAGAATAAATAGCGGCTGTGTTTAAAAGTTTAGCAAATGAGAAATATCCAGAACCTGATGGGTTTACATCCAACTTTTTTTTAATTCAATTGTATCAGAAATTATTTTGAACAGGTACAATAAAATGTTTCAAGAAGGAGTTATACTTTAAATAAGTAACTTATCAAAGTAATTACCGAAAAAGAGGGGTGATCCAATGGTCTGATGTATATTTTTGAATCAACATTAATAAGAGATATAGATGTATTGTTGTCTCCCATGTGGCATGGGGCAAATTGTAAACAAGACTTTTTTTTCTTCTTTCCACTCTTCCAAAAGGCCAGATTAGTGCAGTATACCACTGTTTGTTGTCCTATGGACAGACTCTCCCACCTCAGCTGTAGATCTCTGCAGTGCATCCAGAGTGATCCTGGGCTTCTTGGCTGCGTCTCTGATCAGTCTTCTCCTTGTTTGAGATTAAATTTTAGAGGGAAGGCTGGGTATTGGTAGATTTGCAGCAGTCTGATACTCCTTCCATTTCAATATGATCACTAGCAAAGTGCTCATTGGGACTTTAAACACTTAAACTTCTCCACAACAGTATCACGGACCACACAAAAAAATAACAAAAGAAGCACAGTGTAACAGTTGTAGAATCTAGTGACAGTGATATCGACCAATGTAGCCAAAGGAAGGCCTCTTACTGATAAACTACAAAATACCAAATAAATAAAAACAAGAGGAAAGGACAAGGCTTCAATGCAACAACATAAAAGGGAAAATCTTTATTTAGTAAACAACAATGGGAATGCATAAAATAGACTGAGAATCATCTCAGAAAAGATACAAAAAAGCACGCCAGGTAATATGTCCTAAAATACATAAACAAATGTAAAATGTACAATATAAGGGACCCAAACATGTAATGAACAGTAATGAACGACAATGGGTGTAAAGTAATAATGAGGTAGAGCCCTTATATAGCTAGCAGGTATACTGTAATAATAACAGAGGTCACAGACGCCAAATGATAAACATGGATAAACACATACAAATAGTGCAAAATGAGTGGAAGCTAGTGTGACCAAGAGGAGGACATGATATTACCTGGCGTGCAACCCGGATCACGGTATCACGGACCAGCCTGGTGTGTTCCATGGTCTTCATGATGCAGAACCCTGAGACTATCACAGAGCCAGTGTATTTATATGGAGACTTGATTACACACAGGTGGCAGGGGCATAACTACAGTGGTAGCAGCCACTGTGGGGCCCACAGTGTCAGGGGGCCCCATCATCCTACCTGACATACTAAAGAGTGGAGGATGTGCACCATTATATACATATTATGCTGCACATTGTACAGCATAACATGTACATAACATATATGTGATGTATATATGCTCTATATATGTGTGTGTATATATGTGTGATTATAACTTGCATGTGTGAGGGTGGGCCCATGCAGAAGCCTGCTATGGGGCCCTGCTTGTCCTAGTTACGCCTCTGACAGGTGGATTATATTTATTATCATCATCAGTCATTTAGGAGAACATTGGATCATACAGGTTAGGCGTAGCAGTACTGATCTGTACCAAAGAGTGAATGAGTTACAAAGACAGAGACAGAAACAACATACATGTATTGCTATGGAGAGTAAGAAAGTAAGAAGTAAGAAGTCCCTGCATACAACTCTGTGTCCTAGGAAAACTCCCAAGTTGGCCCCTAAAATACCCTGGGCCCCAGAGCCACCACTCCCCCTGCTCCCCAATTAGCTATGCCTCTGCTTCTTTTATTCTCATCCCTACACTGTTTTTGATTATACTTTTACCTAATTAACTTAAATCTTTATCTGTGATTTATATAAATTACCTTTAGAGGCTACTGGGGATTGTCCTATCGCTGGGAGCTAAGACTACACCACACCCCAGAAGCCTTTTCCTGCTTTGCTCCCCGCTCTAATCCCCACCGTGCTGCTGCTCCTGCCCGTGTATGGGCAGTAAATTCCAGATGGGCTTTGGCTTCGGCGTAGCCCGCCACATGCACCTTGCAGGCTTCATCAAATTGTGATACACTTGGTGCATTTTTAAGTATTTCTTCATATGCCCACTTTATATGCCTCCCTCTCTACTGGTGTATAATGGTGGCAATTTTATGACTTTTAAAAATGTTTCAGCTGATACATCTAGCTAAACAAGCTAACCATGGAGTGCAAGATGTAAAATATTTGCACAAGAGATACAAATATCCTTTTTTTTTTTGCAACTTCTAAAACAAATTCTATAGTGTATTGATACATTTCCCATTTATCTCAAGGTTTACTGTCCCAATGGTAATGCTCAACCTCCACAATACAGGGAATGGAAGTGCTATCCTTCCGACCTTTTACTATAATGAGAAATCAATGCATGTATCAAGCTTTCTAGACAGGCAGATCCCCAGTAAATGGCACTGCCTTCAGGGAGTATTTCAAGCATATACAGCACTTTTGTAACAAGTCACAGAACTGCCACTTGTGCTTATTATGCATCGGTCACCAGCTTATCTTTCCCATAAGGAATAAAGAATACCAAATATGCTTGAGTTATCAGGATTTTGGTCAACAGCCTGCAGTCAGGCCAAATTGCAAAAGCTTTGGGACTTGGATACCTTTGTTTAACAGCTGTTGTCAGCAGAGGGCAGTATAACTCTTGTACAGTGCAGGACATTTCACCCTGTTGCCCTGTTGTGTTTTTGCCTGGCATTAGGAGATGGATTGGATTTTTGGTCACAATACAGTACTACATGGCTTTTTGAGCATGGTTAAGCTGTATGTGTGCACACTATGGCATTAAGTATGCAGGTTCCTGCATAACTACATAACCTTCCATACGTTATGTATGTTCATCGGTAATTGATAGAGATTTCTTTCACAGTATTTCTATCACAGTATTAAGTTTCCATTGATCTACTCATGTTAAAGAACATAACAATGGAAACAAGAAATTATGATGTGAACATAGCCTAAAAGAGGTTCATGTTTCAGTCCATTTACTTATGTTATGTTACTTACAACAGCTGATAGATTTACTGTCCTCATGAACAAGACTGGTACAATGATTAATGTTGGTTAATAAACTTGGTTTAATCCTTTATGAGCTAGGACTCCTTTCACTGGCATGATACAAAGTGCAGAAATCATTTACTATGCGCTTCAGCCAGTAGTGGTATTCATTGTTTCCACCTTGCATGTATTTTATCAAATGCTTTCCTACAAAGGTCCCACTGCTATATCACAAATTCAAAGAAAAAAAAAAGATTCTCATTCTAATTTTTTTGGGATTCCCAAGTATAATAGATATGAATGTCATGAGAACCTTTAATAAGGATTAAGGGCCACAAACCACCAACAACCTGTTGCAAAGTATAGTGTCAGGAAAACAATTTTTCTTTTCTATATTCTGAGAGATTTAGCTTTATTGGAACTTTGCAGTTCTTCAATGACCTGCAAAGAGTCAAAGGGACAGAGGAGAGTCATGTCTTATCCTAGATTAACGAATAACTGTAGGGTTCCTGACAAAAAAAAGCTTTGGCACAGCTGGAAAGAACCTTTGACAACAATTCCAACGATAACTGTATCATACTGCTGACTTCTTCCTAGCCTGGCACTGGCAGTCCTCGGGTTACATACAAGATATGTTCTTTAGGTTTGTTCTCAAGTTAAATTTGTATTCTCAAGTCAGAACTTTATATTTTATAATTGTGTTTTTGGTCCCAGTGACAATTGAATTTTCAAAATCTTTTGCTGTAATGGGAACAAGGATTATCCATAAAATCTTTATTACAGGCACCTTACAGCTGATTATTGCAGCCTGGGACTAAAGTAAAGCATCCGGAGAGCTCTGTAGGGAGCCACCTGTAAATTATTTCTTATTAAATCAGATTCAGCTATTCCTAAAGTGGGTGGGCACTTCCTAGTTGTGACTTCAGGGCACTGAAGCCAGAACAGGACAGCATGTTTGTAATTGACCGATCTGAAGCATGTGATAAATAGCATATTTTTATGCTATTTGGTGTCTGGATTTAATAAAATTGTGATGTGTATACCATATGATGGTATTCAATGAAGTCATTGATAATATATTAATGTAGGGGTTGTGATTTAGAGGTTATATATTCATCTCAGGCATAGCCATTAGATGGCTTTTTGATACAAATAGAAATTTGATAGGATTATTATATTGTTTTTTTGGTCTATAAATAAATACAGTATGATAAGAATCGTTTGATGTTACCAAGTTTTGGGGGGGCATTGATGCAGTTTTTGTGTATACAGGCCCGAGTGCCCAAACTTCAACCAAAAGCCACTTATTTATTGCAAAGTGCCAGCACAGCAATTTAAGCAGTAATTTATTTCTCCTTGTTCTTTGACAACTTTCAATCGTTCAGCCTCCTAAGGAGACCAACCCAGTTGAAAGGAGGAGGGCAAATTCGCCTATCATTATAGGAAGATTCTATAGGAAGATTCTTTGAGTCCTGTCCGGTGAACCTCATGCTGGAGTGATGGCTTGGGTGCCCAAAGAGAGGGCTCCGAGTGCCGCCTCTGGCACCAGTGCCATAGGTTCGCCACCACTGCAATACATGATTGTTCCCGCATATCATAATGTATGTTGTATGTTCATTTTTATAACTAAATTATTATTTATTTCTATATAATAAACAGTAGTAATACACCTGCTTTTGATGGCACTAGCTCAGCTCCTATGCTGGTGCCATATCTGTGCAGTGATTTTCTTTGCTTCTCTACAAAAACCATTGCATGAGCAAAAACAATCTGTGTCCTGGTTACACGCAAAAAGCCCCATTTCTTTGACATCACTGTATACTTGGACACAACTGGATGATTGTTACCCAACAGGAGGTTACTTTCTGCAAGATGGAGAAAAGCTTCACACATCAGCCACCATGGTCGTCAGGTGTGACACCACCACACTTCTTCCTTTGGGGTATTCTCAAATTGAAAGTCTCTTAGGCCCGTTCCACACTTACGAGTGTGATGCGATGAACTCGCTGCCTGCATCTCCCGGCCTGAACACTGCAAACCTGAACCGAACTGACATGCTGAGTTCAGTACCGGTTTGCAGTTTTCGGGCCCTGACATGCAGGCAGCATGTGTTGCATCGCATCACACTCGCACGTGTGAAACGGGCCTTAGAACAAGCCTCATACTGCTAAATATTTGAATGAAAAAAATCCAATGTGAAATTGCTACTTTTTTCCCTGACATGCGTCTTGATATGTGCAGGAACACAGATTCCTGCGTTAAAAGGTGTTCTGCTTGCCTCTAGGATTGCATGTGATGCCATTGATTACACATACATCAGGTTATAAGCATCTTATTATCTTATTCTTGGATTGCCAAAAGTACTAACAACTAAATATTCTCTGCTTCGTTTGAGTGAATCTTTGTGCATAAGGTAAGTGAGAATTCAGGAGACAGATAATTTCTTTTACTCACCAGCTTTGTGATATTTCCCATTATAAAACCAAAACCAGACCTGCCTTAATTGCATATTACTTTTGTAAGAATCAATTAATAATTTATTATAAGAATAAATTGATAAATTAATAAATCTGACCTAAAAGCCATACTTCTAATGAAAGATAATGTGGTTTTCCCTACTTTCACAGTTGCATTACAATAAATGTGCACTAGGAAGCCTAAAATAAATCTATTCATTTTCAGTACTTGTGTCCTACAAAATACAGAAAAGACAAGGCTATTTTATGTTTTTATTTAACCCCTTAAGGACGCAGCCAGTTTATAGCTGAAGGCTCAGCCCCATTTTTTGGATTCTGACATGCGTCGCTTTATATGTTTATAACTTTTGAACACTGTTACTTATAAAAGTGATTCTGAGATTGTTTTATTCCTCACATGTTGTACTTCATTTTAGTGGTAAATTTTGGCTGATAAGTTTTGCGTTTAATTTGAAAAATTTGCCATTTTGCCAGATGGTCTGTTCATTATATCTCTCAGATTTAAACATTTTAGAAATATTAACCGGTTAAAGACATAGCCAGTTGATAGCTTAGGACCAGACTCGATTATAACTTCAGAACGGTTTAACATATCCCGGTGATTTTGAGATTTATTTCTCGTGACACATTGTACTTCATGTTAGTTGTAGAATTTAAGTTTTGTGTTTCGTTCTGAAGAAAAATGAAAATTTGGCAAAAGTTTATAAAAACTCTTCATTTTCAAAGTTTGAAATGTTCTGCATTCCAGAGAGGAAGTAAAAAAGCTTGATAACTAACATTTCCAGAATGTCTGTTTTATGTTGGAATGATATTTTATGCATCCTCTAATTTTTCTAGGATGTTATGAGGTGCAGAACTTTAAATGCGATTTTTCTTATTTTCATGAAAATCTCCAAAACTCACATTTTGAGGGACAACTCAGCTTTCAAGTAACTTTGAAAGGCCTAAATTATTTATAAATAAGCAATAAAACCACATAGTTACCCCACTATATAAACTACACCCCTCAACGTATGTAAAATAACAATTTTATAAAGCCTATTAACTCTTTAAGTGTTTCACATGGGTTAAAACAATATGGACCCGTGATTTAGAAACTTTAGAATTTTTTTGGAAAATACATTCATTTAGTCCAAAACTGCCAGTTTCATAATGAATAAAATGATGAAATGCTCTACAAAGTTTGATGCCCAATTTCTCAAGAGTGTAGTGAGTGTACATATGTGGTTGTAACTGCTCACCGTAACTTAAAACTAATATTTTATCTTTATTCTCCGGTTCACTATGATTGCGGTGATATCTCATTTATATAGTTTTTCTTCTCTTTGCTCAATTTTACTGAGCAAAACCAATACAGGCGGCCCCCTACTTAAGGACACCCAACTTATAGACGACCCCTAGTTACAGACGGACCCCTCTGCCCACTGTGACCTCTGCTGAAGCACTCTGGATGTTACTATAGTCCCAGACTGCAGCTGTAAGATCAGCTGCAAGGTGTCTATAATGAAGCTTTATTGATAATCCTTGTTCCCATTACAGCAAAAAAATTTGAAATTTCAATTGTCACTGGGGCAAAATTTTTTTTTGTCTAGATCTACAATGATAAAATATATAGTTTCGACTTACATACAAACTCAACTTAAGAACAAACCTACAGAACCTATCTTGTACGTAACCCGGGGACTGCCTGTATTGGAGAAAATCGTATTGTATTTACTATCAACAACTTTTCTGGGGCTTAACTTCTTTATTTCTCTGTTGACAAATCGCTTTGAGGTTTTTTTTTTTGTGAAAAGAGTTGTTCTTTTCAGTCGTATCATATTAAATTGTATAACTTTTTTTGATCACTTTTTAGGACATTTTTTATGATGGCATTTGCTGAAAAATTGTATATCACGGGAAGTTTTTCATGGTTTTTTTTTTACGTCGTTCACAGTGCAGGTTTAATATTGATTTTGTTTTATTTTACAGATTAATACAGTGATACCAAATATGTACTTTTTGTGTGTTTTTGTGTTTTATATACACTTATTTGCATTTTATATGTAACTGGGGGATTTATGAGACTTTTATTTTATTTAATTATTAATATAGAAAGATTTTTAAGTTTTTTTTTTTTTTTTACATTTTTCTACTCTTGGGCTTGAACAAGCGTTCATCCGATCGCTTGTGCAAGCCCTTACACTGCAATACACCTGTATTGCTGTGTACTGTTCAAGTAACTGAGCATGCCCAGGGGGCATGAACCCAGCATGAGGAGGAGACCGCAGCCTTGGGGTCCTTGCCAGACCCTGGGGCTGCGGCAGGAGGGATCGATCCCCTGGTAAGCTCACTGCTTGACCACGGTGTGTAAGGGGTTAAACACCCGGGATCTGTGTTTTTTTATATCACAGCTCGACACAGGCACTTGCAGGACCCGATGTCCTGAAATCTTCCTCTCACCCGCCTTTCTACGGCGGCACGTCAGAGTAAGTACACTTAATGACCGCCGTAAAAAGGACGATAGGGTGGTCATTAAGTAGTTAATAGTAAATTTTTAAGCTAGAAGAGGCCATAGGATAAGCAAGGGCCCTGTCAGGATTCGGAGGTAGTGGATCCTTTGTACCACCGTGGAAGATGACGTAAGCCGACACCTGGGACCGGAGTCTAAGTGATACCCAGTTTTTACCAGAGCCTGCCGCAAAGCAGGTTGCAATTGTTGTGGCGGGGTACCACCAGGTCATTCCGCAAACGTGAATTTGTCCAATGTGGTGGCTAAGGCGAAGTACAGAATTGCAAGGCAAACTTGTGGTTGGGAACAGGCAGGAGGACAAGACAGGCATCACAGAATCGAAGTCGGGGACATAGCGGAAGGTCAGGACAGGCAGCCCGGGATCAGAGTCAATAACGGAACCAGGTCACTACTTTATACGTCAACGTCAAAAGTGGTAATATCAAACTCTTGTACTAAAGAAACATTTATTTCTTTAGATCATAATTTGACAACTTTATCGCCCAACAAATATTGGGTTAAATGAATCACATTGTCCCACATTTGCGCCAGTTTTATGTCTGAACTTGCACTGAAAAGAAGTGCAAACTGCTTGCACATGTATTTATAAAGTGTCTGCACAAGTTTTGTGTCGTGGTTGTACTGTGTCTGACAAGACAACATTTTTCAGCTAAAGGGGAGTGTTAATGCTTAGTCGGAGTTTGCACTTCATTTATTAATGACATGTGCCGCAGTTCTGCGGCATGAACCGAATGCACCACAAAATGGTGCACACTTCCAGAGCAGTGCAGGGGGCACCAGATTAATGAAGTTTTGATTAATCTGCTGCACTCTGCACACTGCACAGACAAACTACACATAATACAGACTGCACCAGTTTTGATAAATGTGGGCAATTATGTTGTGTCAGTGGATCATTTATATTTAACGTCTACACAACATTCTATTTTTATTTTCGCCTTCGCCCCTTCTTGTTTTTCTGATCCTGCTGCCACAGCAAAATCTTGGGTGAACAAATTAAACTATCGGTGCCCTGCATAATGGAGCCCTTACCTGACGTACTAGAGTCAGATTCTGCCATCCAATAATCTGAGTTTGTTTTTCTGAAAGGATCTTATTTTCGTCATGTTGTGGTTTGGTATCCCATTAGTTTTTATTTGTTTTCCCCATTCAAAGACCTGAGTAGGTTCATAGTCGTACTTATTGCACATGAATTTCTCTCTTTTTGTTATCTTTCGTTTGTAGCTGTACAATCACCAACTTATGTCCTAAGCTCTGGTTTTGCTTTGCAGAGTTCATTTGTTCGCAAAACTAACAGAATAGGGTATGCAGTGACTTTTTATAGCAATTCCTGGCAATCTCCCATCTCTGCTAAGCATGGTGTCTAGGTGGATGAATCATGGACACAGACCCTGTAAACTTACAGATTTTTACAGTCTGTCCGACCGGGAGAAAATCCACGATGGCACGGATTCATGTGCTCTGCACCCTGAATGTCGTAGCCATCTCCCAATCCCACCTACACAACCAGCAACCCAGTCCCCTCTATCCAGCAACTACTACCTGGAGGCTTACCAGCAACTGGAGGCTTACCTCTGCTAAGGGTTCCTCCACGGGCTGTCTCTCAGAGTTGGATGACTCATCCTCGGCAATAAGGGCCTCTCCCTCCTAGGCACCGTCCTCCCACCATGATAGCCCAGAAAAGCAGCATCCTTGCCTGCAAGGAGCAAACGATGGAGGGGAGTTCCCAGCATATAATGCAGGTGCCATAGACCATAATATACTAATAAAATAAAAAATAGTCAACTGCGCTCCCATAGTAGCGCTGAGTAACTGAGTAGTATATCAGTTAAGTATGGTAAAAATAAAATAAAGCCCACATGTGTCCCAGATCCTCAAGGTTGACAGGTTACCTAATGCAGACTAGAGAATAAGCTTGTAGTCAAGGTGGCAGCACACAGCCTAGTCCCGATTGCCGAGATCCAGACGTCTCATAGATATTCAAACAAAGCAGCGTCCTCAATTATTCTTGCCTCGAATTTGGTAAAGGTAAGACACCAAATTCAAAATCTCCTTCTGCGCTCATAACAAGCATAAGCTTAAAAAAGTGAAGGCATAGTACTACTCTCAAAATAAGGCAGGCAAGTTGCTGGCATCCTGGTTAAAAGTAAGGCAGCTAAAATCGGAAGATCCCATTTCCGTATCACCAAGATAAACATTCCAAGCATACAGTCCTAAAAATATAGCAAACCGTTTTAAAGACTATTATTCCCACCTGTTTTATTTAAAAGATGATCCATTCTCCTTGAGACCCCAGCAGTCGGGTACAGACAATTCTCAGATTAATACCTACCTCTCTAAACTGTTCCGAAAAAATTTAAAACTTTAAGAGCTTTATTAGCCAGTGTAATTTTTCACCTTTTCTACCTTCTGTTTTAAATGATGTGCCATTCACTACAGGGAATAGATAACAATTAACTTTTATCCTACTTTATGTGCCTAATTTCTGAAGCCAAAAACATTTTGGCCAACAGCAACACATACTACATTCAATTTGATTATATTTTTTCCCATTAAATGTAGGTTGTAATGCTACTGGTCAAAATGGAGGTGTGTCATTTTAAAATAAGATATGGATATCGACGTTGCATGTAGGCCGCATTGGTAAAAATGAAGTGTGCCAAAATGCACATGTTCTTATTGGTCATTTCTGTTCATGTTAAAGGTGTTTTCCCACGAAGAAAGTTAGCCCCAGCCCATGGTGCTAAATGCTGAGACCCCCACAGTTCACGAAAACAAGTGGTCAGCACTTGGAAATTTCCGTCAGCTCCATAGAGATTAATGGAGCAGAACGGTTATGCACGGCTGTCTGCTCCATTAATCTGACAGAGCGAAGAGGGGTCCGACATAGTTATGTGGGACCCCATCGGACCCCTTGTTTTCGCAATCTGTGGGGTCTCAGCACTGATAGGGCCTATGGCTAGGGCCTAACTTTTCTTTGTGGGAAACCCCCTGTAAGGTAAATGTTTTTTGCCATTGGTCATCCTGTGATTGGCTATGAGGGGTGACACACCAGACAATAAAACTTTGTAGAGAAAAATTTCTGTGATAGGATAAATTGGTTTGAAGATTGAGTCTCAAATAGGCTACATTTTTACCAGGAAATTGGAGTTCATATGAAGAAATTGTGATTAGTCAAGAATGGAGGTGTGCCTTATCATGTGAGTAAGCATGCATAACACCAGGGAATTTAAATATATATTCTTTTAATATATATATATGTATATATATATATATATATATATATTTCTAGTAAATTAAACCTGAAGAATGATATATGTTCTTTAGATATGTTTATGTAACAAAAAAATCTATAGACTATGGTATACAAAGTCTAAAGAGTCTGTCACGTGTGCTCCCGCGATTCCGGTCTCGGATAGTGGGTGCACCCGTGTTCTTCCGTGCACCCTTGCTCCCTCTGCAACGCCGGACTTACCCGTTGTGCCTCACAGCCCTAGAAAAAGCTCCTCATTTATATTCCTGCATCTCCTGTGTTCCTGCGTCTCCTGCGTTCCTCTGTGTTCCCATGTATCCTGCATTTCTGCTCCCATGTGTTCCTGCTCCTGAGTTCCCGCGTCCTGCATTCCTGTGTCTCCGGCATTCCTGTGTCTCCTGCGTACCTGTGTGTTCCCCTGTATCCTGCATTCCTGCTCCCGTGTGTTCCTGCTCCTGCGTTCCCGTGTCCTGCGTTCCTGTGTCTCCTGCGTTCCCATGTCTCCTGCGTTCCCGTGTATCCTGCGTTCCTGTGTATCCTGCGTTCCTGCTCCCGTGTGTTCCTGCTCCTGAGTTCCCATGTCCTGCGTTCCTGTGTGTCTCCATTCCCGTTCGCATCTGCCTGGACCTCCAGTTGCTGACCCCCCCCGGATTGGACTTGACCTTGCATCTCTGCCACCTGACCCTGTGCCTGGACCTGACCTCGAGACTGTCTCCTGCTAAGGTACCTCGACATCGGCTGCCACTGCGGGATAGTCTCACCTGTGGAACAACCTTTTGGCACCCTGCCGCAGTAAGTCCATCCCGCTTTGCGGCGGGCTCTGGTTAAGTCTAGGTGCCACTTAGACTCCGGTCCTAGGTGTTTGCTAGTACCATCTCCCGCGGTGGTCAAGTGCATTCACGCATCCTGAATCCTGACAGAGTCTATATTTCCAGTCATTTAAACTTTTATTATGATGTATGAGTAACATGAATTGGATGACTACAACTTCCTCGACCTGGCTGTCCAGCCAAACTAAGCAATCGTGGGAGAATAGCCTTGGTAGAGAGGTAAAAAAGAACCCCAAGATCACTGTGGCTGAGCTCCAGAGATGCAGTAGGGAGACGGGAGAAAGTTCCACAAAGTCGCTGCAGCCCTCCACCAGTCGGGGCTTTATGGCAAAGTCTGACAACAGAGGCCTCTTATCAGAGCAAAACATACAAAAGCCTTTATAGTTTGCAAAAAACACATGAAGGACTCCCAGACTATGAGAAGTAAAATTCTCTAGTCTGATGCAAAGTAAATTGAACAGTATGGTGTTAATTCTAACGGTATGTGTGGAGAATACCAGGCACTGTCCATCACCCGCCAAATACAATCCCAACAGTGAAACATGGTGGTGGCAGCTTTATACTATGGGGGTGTTTTTTAGCTGAAGGGACTGGATGAGTGGTTGCAATTGAAGGAAAGATGAATGCGGCCAAGTCAGAGATATCCTGGATGAAAACCTCTTCCAGACTGCTCTGGACCTCAGATTGGGCCACTTTCAATAAGACAATGACCCTAAGCACAACTCTGTGACCATTTTTGACTGACCCAGTCAGAGCCCTGACCTAAACCCAATTGAGCATCTCTGCAGAGACTTGAAAATGGCTTCCACCAACATTCACCATCCAACCTGAGGGAACGGGACAGGATTTGCAAGTAAGAATAACAGAGGATTACCAAATCCAGGTGTGAAAAACTTGCATCATTCCCAACAAGACTCATGGCTGGACTAGCTCAAAGGTACTTCTACTTAATCCTGAGCAAAGGATCTGAATACTTATGACCATGTCATATTTGAGTTTTTCTTGTTTAATAAATTAGCAAAAATATCTACATTCCGTATTTTTCTGTCATTATGGGTGCAGATGTACAGATGTACATTAATGAGCAATAAAAGAACTTTTTTACCTTACTAATTGGCTGCATTGAAACAAAGAGTAAAAACTTTAAACAGGTCAGAATACTTTCTGCATCCACTGCAAACTAATTATGGGAAGCACTGCATAGGTATAATATAACTATGTAGTTATGAGGTACACTGTAATGCACAGGCAATTATGGCAGTCATTGTATAATCATGGGATTTGTTTTTGTATCTACAAATAATGTGGGATACACTGTATATTTATTTGTTATGGAATTCTGGTGCTGTTTTTCTGTATGGATTCTGTTTCTGTATTTGATGTATTAGCCTTGTTCTGGTGCTATATTACTTGTATTAGTATTGTTCTGGTGTTGTCTATACAAAGGAGACACTAAATTATAATTTGTTGGACACTGTACATATTTTAATTAAACAGGGGGGGAGGGTCACTGTATTTGCTAATATTAATTGGGGGAGAAGCACTGTATAAACACAACCAGTGGGATGCTCATGAATGTGCTGTAACCTCATCCTCATCATTAAATATAAAATAGCATAAATTATCCAGAAACTGCCCTGGAGATGACCACACATAGTATTCATGGTCACTCTCCACTGATATTCTGTTTAAGAATCTGAACTAAAGCCCATAATGTCTCATCTGAAACATTGGTAGATGTTAGAGGTTGTAGATGCATCTTAGATTCACATTCCCAATGTGATGTGTGAGGAGAGTAGTAGAAATAGCACCACGTAGGTGTACTATGCCTTGTTGGAATGAAATATGCCTAGTTACATATTTTGAAATTAGCCCCAGGAGATTCACATTACTACTCTGTACATTAATTTAATGTATTCCTACAAGTATAAGCAATGAGATAAATGCATGGGAAAATGTGATAACATACATTGACATATATGGTAACTATTTTAATGCTTTTACTTAATAATTAATGATGGATTTATCTTTTTTACCACAGGCCTTAAAGACTGAGTTGTACAGAGTCAGAGTTGAGAGCATACAATTATAGGTTGTCCTGAACCACTTGCTATAATACAGCGGTAACAGCTAAGAGGAGCAGCATAAATGCTACAAGTCTGCTATATGTACAGTGGGTGTTGATGCTCTCAGCAGGGACCTCGTAGTGTTAGCACAACCATTCATCACAAAGTTAAAGGAACATGAACAATTGGTGGCTTTTGGTACTTTAGAGCACACTGTTCAGATCTATATATAGACAATGACAATCTGTGAGTCACAAGAAAATAATATATATTGTGTTTCACATATGAAGTAGTTAGCAGCTGCTGCTTGAGAGACTTGTAAAGTTTAGTATGGAACTGACGAATTATGCCTACTTGGCATCTTCCCTAAAGGAGAAACTGCAACCCCAAATCTCTGTCCAGTACTGTCAAATAACCAACCAACAAGTAATGTGGGATGCACTGTATCTATGTCAATTTGTTACTGGGGGTTCTGTTTTTAGTAATGTTGAGAATCCTGTAAAATGTCTGGACATTGACCTACTGTACCTTGTCAATGAAAAAGATAAGAGATCATTTAAGATGCAGCCATTTTGTGACTTAAAGGGAACCTTTTACCACATTTTCACAAATACAGTATATCTAGTGATAGGTTCCCATAGAGCCCTTCCCATGTCCCATGCCTCTTCTCAGCATGTCATATGTTCAGGGTGATGTCTTCTAGGCTCCTTAACACAGTTACTTACATGAGGAACACTTTGAAAATGTATCTTATCACATGGCAGTGGAGTTGAAATTTAGAGTGGTCTTTGTAAGTAAGACATACCGGTACTTCTAATTAATACGCTCATTTGGCCTAACATATACAAATTCACAAATAATAAAGTGACCCCCCCCCCTTTAAAATGCAATTTTGGCATGGTATACCAATGTACCACCTGTGGACAATACTTTTTGTATGGGCGCAAAGTGAGGCGCAGAAGGAAAGGAGGGCCATATAGTTGCAAGTTTTGCCCTACAGGATTTAGTGGTTTGTAATTTTTTCAGTGGTGCACTTTTGTGTGCTATAAAGTTTTTGTTTTTCTGTTCATGTGGCCAAGAAAGTCATATTTTTTGTATGATGAGTTGCATTGCCTTATTGGACTTTTTTTTGTGTGTAGTGTTGGGAAGCAGAAAAAAACACTCTGTAATAAATTTTTGACAGTATTTTGGGGGCATGTTACCTTTATTCTATGGGTCAGTAAGATTATTGCAATGATGTATTGCAAGGTATTTGAACTGTCACTCCAACTGCAGGATTTACACAAGAATGTCAGCTGGAAGTCATTTAGCTACGGTGATGAACTGAACTGTCATCAGCTCAATGATGTACCTGCATGTTACCCCAGTTGAAGAATGAAAAAAAATATTGCAGTGATAATACACTGCCCAAAAAAGGAACATTAAAATACCACATTTCAGGTCTCATTGAATGAAATATTTCAGTTACAATGTATTATTCATTACATAGTAGAATGCTTAGAGAACTATTGAACATTAAAATGATCATTGAAAATCAAATTTAATATCTCACGGTGGTCTGAATTTGGAATGATACCCAAAATCAAATTGGAAAATCAAATTTCAGGCTGAGTCAACTTTATTGAAAAAGCCTAAAAACAAGGAAATAAGACTGTAGTGTGTATATGTGTATGTGGCCTCCACGTGCCTGTAGGGACTCCCTACAATGCCTGGGCATGCTTTTGAGGGATCTTGTCTAGTTCCATTTGTACAACAGCAGGAGAAATTGTTTCACAATCAATGTGGATTTTTAACTAGGCAGGTTGATTTTACAGAATTGTGACTGCTTCGGAGGTAAGATTGTGCTGTTTGAGTGTTCCCAGCAGGGGAAGATTAAGACTGCCTGGGACCCTGGACTGTATGAATATTATAGCTCCTACAAGTTCTGAATTCACTTCCTACATATGGTACTTATGCGGGTTGCTTCCCTTCTGCCTGCTTTCAATTTGCAGTTTCAGGACCTTTGGAGGACTTTCATGTTATTTGAGATCATGTATAAAGAGCAGGAACAGATGTTGGAGAATTTCATTGGTGAAGGTCATTCTGAGCACCGATCGCAGGTGTTTTCCTGCTGATCCCGCCAGCAAAGCTGCCGGCGGCTTCAGAAAGATGGTGCCGCCATCTTTCCGAGGATCGTCGCTCCCCGTGACGCCATCGGGGAGCGGCGATCCGTCGCCATGGTAGCCTTGGGTCTCACGAAGACCCAAGGATACTTCGGGTTAATCCAAGCATTACAATGTGCTATCAGCACATTGTAATGAATGAGGAAGAAAATCCACATATAATGCTATACTGTAGTATGGCAGTATATGATAGGATCTTACAGACAACCTAGGGTTAAAGTACCCTAGGGAGTCTGAAAAATAGTCAAAATAAAAAAAAAGTTTTAAAAAAATATATATAATAAAAAACCCTAAAAACTCAAATCACCCCCCTTTCCATAGAACTGATATAAGTATAAATAAACAGTAAAAATCATAAACACTTTAGGCATCGCCACGCTCGAAAAAGCCCGATCTATCAAAATATATAAATGATAACAGTTTTTCACTGCGTTTAACCCGTAACGGAAAATCGCCCCCAAAGTCGAAAAGGGCACTTTTTGGCCATTTAAAAAAAAAAATTCTATAAAAAGGCATCAAAAGGTCGCACAGTCATAAAAATGATAACAATGTAAACATCATCAAAATCTGCAAAAAACCACAGCTCCATACACCAAAGTATAAAAAAGTTCCAAAAAAAAAACAAACAAAAAAACATTTTGTACAGGAGGTTTTAATTTTTTTAAATATATGAAAACATTATAAAACCTATATAAATTTGTTATCCCCGTAATCGTACCGACCCAAAGAATAAAGTAGACATGTGATTTGCGGCGTACAGTGAAATACGTAAAATCCAAGCCCACAAGAATACAGCACAAATGCATTTTTTTTACCAATTTCACTGCATTTGGACTTTTTTTTCCCGCTTCCCAGTACACGGCATGGAATATCAAATACCAACATTTTGAAGTGTAATTTGTTACGCAGAAAATAAGCCATCACACAGCTCTGTACATGGAAAAATAAAAGTTACAGATTTTTGAAGGTGGGGAGTGAAAAATGAAAAACGAAAAAGGCGTTTAGGAGTTAAGACTGCCAGGGGCCCTGGGCTGTAGGACAATTGTGTGCCCCTTCCATTCACTCGTCTAATTTTATTTATTGGTTCAACATTTACTCCCTGAATATAGAACCAGAAGCAATCTTCTTGGAATAGGTTGGTGATCCCTTCTGTTGGCTTTCAGTTCTGCAGTTTAAGGAACTTTGAAGGTTTTGAAAGTGAGCTAACATCCATGTGTGTTGAGAGCTGGCACATGTTTGGTGATTTCACGGCTGGAAGCTCCTCTCTTTATTATCACTGCAGGGCAGTATCTTTTTTTGGGGGAGATTTAGGTGGTCATGGGCCCAACAGAACGGTGGGCCCGAGGCTGCCACCCAAACCACCTATTTTATAGTCCAATACTGGTTGACATTTGCCATTGTGGATTTGATGTGTTATTAGTGACATCTTGTGAGAATTTCCTGTCAATAACATCTTTAGAAATATATTTACTTAGAAAATTGATGACATGTTAAATACTTATTTCAATGTCTGAATATATGTGAACATTCTCAAAAGTACTAACACAGAATATGCTACATTTAGATTTTCCCTATAGCTGGCAATCACTTACATAAAATATTATAGTGGTCACTTTGCTTCTGATTTGTTCCAAGTGACTTGCACTTGGTCTCTTGGCTCTAATTTACCAGCGTGCAATGTGTAACACTAGTGTGAAATAACACAGATTTCTGCTATGTGACTTACGTGCATTTCCTGCAGGGCTTTTTGTGCTAGCTATATCAAAAGTGAGGAAAACAATGATTTCACATTGCAACCCACACATTAATTTTATGTTTCCCATTTAGCACATAATTTGAAAGGTCTGTACAATACATGTAGGTTGACTGAAACAGATTCATGTAGTTATTTGTAAGTCGCCCACTATTCTTCAGAAATCAATTCTTTTGTGAAGCTGTCTGATCATGCTCTAGAAGGTTTTATCCCCTGATCTTTGTACTTCCATCTAAACTCTATGAAATAACCACCTTCCACTGTGCCGCAATTAAAATGTTTCTTGGAGAAAGCCCAAGTGCTGCTAAAATATATTTGGCTTAGGGTGGCCTCACATTGGCGTTTTTTTCCACAACAGTGATTTTTCACTGAACCCATTTTGGCTTATGGACACGTACAGATTGATTTTTGCTTCCTGGCTGCAGTGATTTTTCACTGATGCCTTACTGAACAATTCTTTTCAATGCACCTTTTCACACATCAGTTTTTTTCATTGATCAAATGTTGTCATTGAATTCGAAAGAACAGGTTCTTGTGAAAAGGCCCAGTGAAAAGAATGCTTCAGTAAGGCATCAGTGAAATATCACTGAAGCCAGGAAGAGAAAACCAATCTCTATGTATGCATGTGTATGAAAACCCTGTTCAGCCCAGTGTACAAAGGTAGAGTGGGATTACCTTCAATTTTGCAGTACTACATGGTGGACCAGTTGAAAACTACTTCTAAGCATTGGTTATCATTAGAAATCCAGTGTTTTCCAAATAAACTCAGTGTTTCTGAGCCGAACTTGGCTCTTTCCTCAGTAAATCTGTTTGCTACTGAGGAAAGAGCCGAGTACGGCTCAGAAACGCGTCTAGCACATTAGTTTTGGAGGAGAATTTTTATAACAAGATATACTTTTTCCAATACTTCTTGCTACAACTCCTGTTTTTGGATTAAAGACATCGGAGAAACTCTGTTGGCGTACTTGTCACTTTTCAATTCAAGATGTATGATATCTGGAGTGTTACACCAAGATCAAGCATGGCCCGATAGATTGAATTAAAACCCGCGTGTATGCACGGTGACAGTCGTACAGATGTCTCAATGGAAGTAATTTCTTCACTGAACCACTGTTTCAACTGACGCCGTCAGGATCATACATCCCCACGTTTCCATCTATCATCAAGGTGTATAAAGACAAACAAACAGCAGCAAGAACAAAAACTATCTCTAGACAGATTGCACAAAATGGTTTCTGAATAATGAGATGGACGACACTGAACAAGATGGCGTCTGGGTGAACAGATCATCATCTGGAAGGAAATATGATATCCAATACAATAACTATAAGTTCCTTTAACCTCCTTCTGTATATAGTTCTGAGAATACTTTTAGAAAATATACTTAATACAATATTTAAATGCATGCCTCACCAAATAATACAAACATCCAAGAAATTTCATTACAAAATAAAATTTATCTGCAATCCTCTATCTAACTGCTGGGAACTCCAGCTGTAGGGTATCTCTAAGGGAGTTTTGATATCCTGTTCGGCCAATAACCAGGGTCCCAGAAGTCAAACTTCCAGTGATCAGACATTTATCCCCAAATCTGTGTATTTTATGACAACAACTCTATAAGTACACAATGCAAACACAAAGTAAAAAAAAAAAGATCTGCTTACCTGACCCAGTAACTCTAACTCTGAGCAGTCTGACTTGGACAAAGGACATTGTGTCACTTTGAGATCTAGCTCTGGTAAAGAGATTCTGGAAGGAAGAACCATGATGAAGAACTGGAGAAGACAGTTCTGGTCTCAGCTGTTGCTTGGCAGATGTCACAGGTGCTACCTGTTTTATCATCGACTTCCATGTTGTATCTAGATCACAGTGGATGCTGTTTTTTGGCTTTTCGTATTCTCCAGTAATAAAAGAGTCTGCCATGAGTCAATGTAAAGAGACTTCTTCATTAAATACAAGCATGCAGATTTGAAGCCTGTGTAGAAGCAGAGGTACAGGAAGTAACCACAACCCTCCCTGAACTTTCTTTCTTTTTTCTGTTTTACGGTCACAATGTCATAAGACATAAGCCATGATGTTTGTGAATTACTAAAACTTGATTACCGTAATAACTAATGGCTATCTACACCATATCAGTATCTTCCCTACTGCTTACTTTATGTAGTGCTTACTTTTGTTTCGTTTTTAAATTGTAAGAATGTACAAAATGATTTGCCCGTTATAACCAGGCCTAAAGGAAGACTTACTGACCAGACCTTTTTTATTTATTTGTTCCACTCTTTATTTTTTATTTTTTCAAAACAGAATACTGCTAAACAGTATTTAGTTCCACATCAGCAATACACAACAAACAGGTAAAGAAAAGAATTGTCACATACAGTGGATATTCTTGAAACAGCAGCATATATAAGATAACACCTAAATTAGCTTAATCATTTTTAGTCCACCGACTAGTCCCAAATATATAGGTATACACTAGAATTCATGTAATTGTAACAGAGCTGGTGTCATAAACCACTACAATAAACCACTTAATAAAAATCCAAATTTTATTGATATACACTAAAACACACTTAAAAAAACACACCCTACGGGGCACATTTACTTACCGGGCCAATGGAGGTTCTGAAATAAGGAGTGCCTGGCGATCATGCACTCTGGTGCGATTTACAAAGATCATGCGCCCGATTTCCTGCATCTGTCGATTCCCCGCTCAGGTCCGCCGGAGTTCACCTTCTTGTTCCCGGTGTATGTAAGTGCATGTCTTGCGCCACAATTTTAAAGTTAAATCCTGCGCTTAGTCCGTCCAATAGTTCGACTGCCTGCCGCCGATTTCTTTCACATGAAAGTCGGGGCGATTGCACCAAAATCCGATCGCGTGCGACACAATCCCCTTCTAAATAGCTCACAGCGGTGCAAATCCCGAAAATTTCTAAAAGCCGACGAAAGTGCAAAGCGAGGGACCCTTAGTAAATAAGCCCCAATGTGCGAAAAACTCTCCTCCACTCACTACAATAAGGCAGTGTAGGTTCCTATCAACTGACACATGATAAGGCTACCTATAAACATGGACTGGAAAAGTGCAAATAAATATGCAGTTTTTAGCAATATAGGCCAGCAAATAAGCCCCCAAGTAATGTAACATAGGTATAAATTAATATTCCATTTTACTGATGGAGGAACCTTTCATAAACTAACACTTTAAACTAACCTTTTGTCAAACTAGCCATAAAACTTTTGATAAATATTTTCCAAGGCATTTAAGATGTATGTTATATTAACAGCACCAATGTTGCGTCTGTGTAAGGTCTGTTTCTCTATTTATTTGTGAGAACTTCAGTGTAAGTGACTTCCTGTCTAGAAGAATTTATATCATGTATCTTATGGGCCGTAAAATAAAACATTTTGATGACATCCTTTTCATGTTTTTCTACTGTACATTTGCCTGTTTAATTACGTCACGCAACATAACATACAATGTAACATGTATTAAGTTATTTGCAGAGGACTCGGGAACTAAGCATATGAAGGGTGGGTATCTGCTGCATTATACAGCAAATATACATCTTCTAAACATCATAGCTGAAAGATACTTACATTATTGTCTAAATAACCATTTATTACAGAATCAATAAAAAGTACCATGTGGGTCGCAACTTGTTGTAGGACAGTGGTCCAACCACCAACACAGCTGTGTGAAATGAACGTGGCATTACCTCCACCTAGTTGCGACCTGCATGGTAACAATTGTGTACCCATATTTACTTGCTGATTATCCCCTGATAAAAGGCCCATTTAATAGTGGACCTGGAAACACATAAGGATCTTATCTTTAGGGTATTCTAGTGTTTCCAGTACTTTGGGGATTGAGGGAGAATGCAGTCATTGGGACTACTAGGAGCAGTGCTGGTAGCTTATTCCGGGAGAATCCCAGAATGGCCGGTTATTTCCCCTATCTTCTCTTGCCACACGAAGACTGGTGATATCTAACATTTCTGTACCTACCTGGCATGTGTACGGGTGGTGTTTAGGATATTGATATAGCGTTATACACTCACCGGCCACTTTATTAGGTATACCTGTCCAACTGCTCGTTAACACTTAATTTCTAATCAGCCAATCACATGGTGGCAACTCAGTGCATTTAGGCATGTAGACATGGTCAAGACAATCTCCTGCAGTTCAAACCGAGCATCAGTATGGGGAAGAAAGGTGATTTGAGTGCCTTTGAACGTGGCATGGTTGTTGGTGCCAGAAGGGCTGGTCTGAGTATTTCAGAAACTGCTGATCTACTGGGATTTTCACGCACAACCATCTCTAGGGTTTACAGAGAATGGTCCGAAAAAAAACAAAACATCCAGTGAGCGGCAGTTCTGTGGGCGGAAACGCCTTGTTGATGCAAGAGGTCAGATGAGAATGGGCAGACTGGTTCGAGATGATAGAAAGACAACAGTGACTCAAATCGCCACCCATTACAACCAAGGTAGGCAGAAGAGCATCTCTGAACGCACAGTACGTCGAACTTTGAGGCAGATGGGCTACAGCAGCAGAAGACCACACCGGGTGCCACTCCTTTCAGCTAAGAACAGGAAACTGAGGCTACAATTTGCACAAGCTCATCGAAATTGGACAGTAGAAGATTGGAAAACGTGGCCTGGTCTGATGAGTCTCGATTTCTGCTGCGACATTCGGATGGTAGGGTCAGAATTTGGCGTCAACAACATGAAAGCATGGATCCATCCTGCCTTGTATCAACGGTTCAGGCTGGTGGTGTCATGGTGTGGGGAATATTTTCTTGGCACTCTTTGGGCCCCTTGGTACCAACTGAGCATCATTGCAACGCCACAGCCTACCTGAGTATTGTTGCTGACCATGTCCATCCCTTTATGACCACAATGTACCCAACATCTGATGGCTACTTTCAGCAGGATAATGCACCATGTCATAGAGCTGGAATCATCTCAGACTGGTTTCTTGAACATGACAATGAGTTCACTGTACTCAAATGGCCTCCACAGTCACCAGATCTCAATCCAATAGAGCGTCTTTGGGATGTGGTGGAACGGGAGATTCGCATCATGGATGTGCAGCCGACAAATCTGCGGCAACTGTGTGATACCATCATGTCAATATGGACCAAAATCTCTGAGGAATGCTTCCAGCACCTTGTTGAATCTATGCCACGAAGAATTGAGGCAGTTCTGAAGGCAAAAGGGGGTCCAACCCGTTACTAGCATTGTGTACCTAATAAAGTGGCCAGTGAGTGTATGTCTTCTGGTGCTCTGGTTTTAAATGTGTTGTTGGAATTATTATGTTTTAATGATTTGTTCACCTCTTCCCCCTATCCTGCTACCATGAGGGTCTGAGAGATGTAACAACACAGCCCCCCCCCCTTACAATGATCAAACATGTATCCCTGAGGGTGATGCCACACGTCATGTTTTTGGATGTTCAAACGCATGCGTTTTCAGATGTTTACCATGCATTTGTCTGCTTTGAACCTGTTTGTCTTATTAGATTAACAGGTTGAAAGTAGCCAAATGCACGGTAAATGGTAAAAAAATGTATGCAATTTAAAAACGCATTTTTTTTAAAATTGACTGAAAAGGCATGCGTTAAAGCGGTTCAGAAACGGGACGTATGGCATCACCCTTAGGCCTCATGTACATGACTAAGTATTTTCCTGTTCTATATATACATCTGTATTTTGGCTGTAAATACAGCACATTTTTCATCCTTATAAGCACGCATGGCACCGTATATTTATAAAATACAGTGGTCTGGCACATGATGGATGGCTGACTATTGGCTGGCTGACAGAATGCACCTCCCACTGAATACAGTACTGTGTGTACGAGGGCGGTTCCATAAGTACCCGTGTTTGACGACAGAGGGTTTTCCTGAAGGAAGTTGGTATTAACATCGTGTGCTGCCATCTACTAAATGACAATGACAAACTAAATGGTTAGTTTGGGTTTGGCAGCCATTTGGGTAAGACGTATTTAGTGATTTTCCCTAAGATGGAAAAAGTGCAGTATCGTTCGGTAATTTGCTTTTTAATTTTGGATGGGAAAAAAATGCAAGGAGATAAAAGCTAAGTTGAATGCTGTTGGATGCAGCCATCTATGATCACAGTTAGATATTGGTTCAACCAATTTAAACATGGGCCAACATCCGTTTTTGATGAGGAGCGACCAGGACGCCCGGCAGACATGGTTACCAAGGAAATCATTCAAAAAGTCCACGACATGGTACTTGCTGATCAACGAACGAAAGCGTGCGAAGTAGACTATTATGTATGGTTTATAGTAATAGTCTTTTCATATGGGAAAGTCATATGGGAAAGTAAGGGCCCCCTAAACCTCTTGGGCCCTGGTGCGACCGCAACCTCTGCACCCCCTCAAGTTACGCCCCTGTATCTACACTTGTGTAGTATAATCTGCAGAATGTGGACAGTAGTGAGAATTTCTGTATATGGTGCACAAATCTAAATTTGCACTGGGGCCAACCGGAGTCTTGTTACGCCACTGGTTAATATATCTGTTTATATACCAGTTATTATTTTATTAATAAATAACTGCAAACAGTATCAGGTCTAAAGGTGGCCTATATGTGCCCTATTTCACAGACATGTATATTTTTCAATCAGGAAGCAGAGAACCGTCTAGTTCTGGTGAGTTAAACTGTATGTGTGAAAGCAATTTCCTCTACAAAGGTCGTGCTGACAAAGAACTGTGATTACAGCTGCTATGTGAAGACTTAAAAGGATCATTTACTCTTTAGTGACCTGTTTTGGGTCAAGAAGGACTTTTGTCTTTTTTAATTCTCATTTTTTTTCCTTATCAAAGTTGATTAAAATGCAAATAAACATACAATGTGCAATAATATGGGAAACGACACACACAGTAAAAGCATTATACAACAGGATATAGCCAATGGATCATAAATCATCTCAAATACATCAAAGCAATGATATCATACATCAAAAGTGTGCAAATATCACAGGTACAAAAGGCAAATGACAGTTTAAAAGAGAAAAGCTGATAATAGAAAGAAAAAAGAGAGAATAGGGAGAGCAAGTAATGGGGCGGGAGATTGGAGGGCAACCCCAAGGTTTGTTGTAGTCTAGGCAACAAGACTCATAAACATTCAGGGCACTTAGCGGAAAGTAGCAGAACATTGGCAAGTCCTCAAACTCCCTGAATGGGGACCAGATGGACAAAGTCTGGAAAAAGGTGTCAATACGATGAGATCTACTCCATTTTCTCTAATAGTTCATTTCAAGACCCATTCAGCAAGTGATGGACTAGGGGTAGATTTCCAATGGTAAAGAATCACGGTTCTTGCCCTAGTGCGTCCAAACGTATAGATAAGTAATGGTGGCAAGGATGTCACGGGTGCCCCTGCGATCCATGTCTCGGATCGGCCAGCGTGCTTGTCTCCGCTCCCTAGGGCGCGTGCGTGCCGGCACTGGCAGATTTAAAGGGCCGCTGATTGGCGCTTGCCACTTCCGGGTTTCCTTAAAAGCCGGCTTCTCCCAGCAACTCCCGCCGTATCTTTGAGCTTCATGCCACTGAGAAAGCTTCCATCGGCGATTCTTTCCTGCCTTCTGGCCTCCCGTTGTGACCCCGGATCTGACCCTACGCTGCCAGCCTCAACCCCCTGCTCCGTCCCCGACCTTGCATCATTGCCACCTGCCTTGACCATCTGGCTGTTCCTGACCATGAGACTGCCTAGTGATTCTGTACCTCGACCTTGGCTGCCACAGCGGACAAGTCGCACCTGTGGAATGACCTGGTGGCACCACGCCGCAGCAAGACCCTCCTGCTTTGCGGCGGGCTCTGGTGAAGACCGGGTGCCACTCAGATCCCAAGTGTCAGCTTGTGTCATCATCCGCAGTGGTTCAGGGGATTCACTAACCCCGAACTCTAACAGTAAGATCCGGCCATGGACCCCGCCAAGGTTTTGCTTCCAAAACTGGCTGATCTTACCACCATTGTGGTTCAGCAGTCCCGGGAGATTGCTTTGCAAGGAGAACAGCTTGGACTAGTTACCGCCATACTGCAGCAGTTGGTTGCTGCTCAGCAACAGCAACAGACTCCTGCGACTACTCCTGTTACACCGGCTTGTCTACCAGCCGCTGAACCAAGGCTAAGACTTTCTATTCCTGACAAGTATTATGGGGACCCCAACATTTAACATTATTGCTTGTTTTTTTCTTGGAGTGCTACCCCTTATATGCGCTTTCAATTTTATATGTTTCTCATTTGAGATCACATGCTTGGATTTTTCACGTGATCCCGTCACATGATTTGACCCCAGTGACGCCTATGTTACCCTGGTAACCGGAAGCATTGGGGTTTCTCTTCTCATTATGTACTCAACTTTTAATGATTTTTCTTTGTTTTGCACCAAATATAGTATGTTGTAACAAGTAAATGTATTCATTATATAATGCAAAACATTTATTGTTGTATGTTATTTCTTCTGTCCAACCACAGTTTGTATGCGGACTTCATGCACGGTGATCAACACCCATTTCTACACAGGTGGATTAATTCACAAGTGCATAAAGATGCAGACACAACTTGGTTTGGACAGACCATGACTAAGGACGTATGCACAAAAATATACCACTTCCACTACAAGGTAGATAAAAGTGAAAAGAAAAGCTGGCTCACCCAACCTTCAGATCGTTGTCGGCTGTACACACACGGAGAGTCTTCTGGTGCACGGAAAAGATCCATCCATAGCCGTATGGTATATGCAGAGAAAAAGTAGTCGAACTGGCACAACACGAGAGACGTCACAGGGGTACTAGTGCCCAATGTCGCTTTCTTTATTGAATAAAATGTAACATACACGAGGACGGCGGCTGGTTAACGCATTTCGATGGGATCCGTCTTAATTATAACCTACCTGACCTAACAACACACTCGCCTTTTAACCTTCACAGCTGAGTGATACGGTGGAGGAAACTCCCTCATTCACCCCACGTCACATGGCCCGGGCAGCACCTCCGACATCACATGAACAGAGACTCCCCCTATCGTCACATGACCGTGAGCCCGGCTCGAAACCACGCGATTGTGGTAAGCCGAGATTATTAACAAACAATCCTTAAAATATTGTTACATGTATAAAAATACACATTACTGTTGATATTTACAGCAAATGTATTAGTTATAAAAAGATGGTGTACTCTAGGAATAAGTTATAAATTACAAATGCACTTGTTGGCAAAATAGCGGAACACACATACTTCACAAAGTGGACATTATACAATGTAACTATTATCACTTGGTTTCAACCTGAAGATATAAACAAATAAATGTCCTAAGATTCTTATAATTTTTTACACTCAAAATGTGAAACTGCGTGTGTCTCCGAATGGGAGAAGAGGACACAGAAGGAGAATGCAGAGAATAAACAGGGAGGAAGGAGAAGATGTGAAAAGGAGAGAGCAAAGTCAAGATGAGAGATTTATTGCAGTATTGAGAAAGGATATGCAGGCAGTCCCGGGGTTACATACAAGATAGGGACTCTAGGTTTGTTATTAAGTTGAGTTTGTATGTAAGTCAGAACTGTATACTTTATCATTGTAACCCCAGCCAAATATTTTTTTGGTCTCTGTGACAATTGGATTTTAAAAATGTTGGGTTGTCATAAGAACCAGGATTAACAATAAAGCTTCATTGTAGACACCAGTGGTAACTGTTATAGCTGTTTTCTGTAGCCTAAGACTAAATGATAATGGTAAATTGCCAACATCCAAATGTCCGTTTGTAACTAAGGGTCGTATGCAAGTCAGGTGTTCTTAAGTAGGGGACGGCCTGTATTGGATAAGGTTGCTATAAGCGTTATGTGTGAGTATAAGATATATGAGCCAATGTATTAATATGTTAATATGATGTCTTGCCTTTTATTCATGCCCTGTGGTACTCTGCTCTCCATCATGAAAATCCAAAAGCTCTATTTAGTAATTTCCTCTTGATATTGCCCCCTCTTACTGGACGTGAGACTTTCTCAAAATCGTTCCATACAAAATGGCAAATGGATTTATTGTGTACCTCTCTAAAGTGTTTGGAGGCTGCCGATATACCAACTGCCTCATTAGTGACATCCGACAAATGGCGTTGTATCCTCACTTTAAGGGGACCTGTAGTATGTCCTATGTATTGTATATTGCACTCTTTGCATTCAATTGAATAGATTGCATTACAGGTATTGCATAGGGTATACAGGTATATACAGGTATATGATCGAATAGGGTAATTCTTGTTAGTAGTACAAGATGTTATACTTGTGTCCACTGCTAAAAACGAGCATGCTTTACACTGTGTATGCCCACATCTGAAACAACCTTTAGAGTTGAGCCAGGTAACACTGGAATTTTAACTTTTGAACAGGCTGGGTGAAAGAACACCACCTAAGGTGGGAGCTCTCTTAGCCACACATCTGATGCCATTCTCCAACACTGTGTACAAACTTGGATCCTGTAATAAGATTGGAATGAATTTTTGAACTATTCTAGTAATATCCTTAAACTGCCTGCTATAGGCTGTAGAGAACACTATTGGAGCTTTAGGCTTCTGTATTGTGGTGTCACCCTGTTCATCATGTTGCCTATCCAATAACAGATCTTGTTGTTTCATGTTTTTAATCCTATCATCTGTTTTTTCTACATTGGAATTGTAGTATCCCCTCTGGCTTTAAGGCTAGTTTTCTCTTTGTCATAATCACCATCATCGGAACAATTCCTTCTGAGTCTTATTAATTCCCCATATGGTATGTTTCTAACTATGTGTGTGTCAGCGATTTTCGCAGATTTTGTTGACTATCTTAACATCAACCCCATGAATTTAACAACAACCCTAAGAATTTAAAGGTTATGATTAAGACGGATCCCGTCAAAACGCGTTAACCAGCCGCTGTCCTCATGTATGTTACATTTTATTCAATAAAAGAAGCAACATTGGGCACTAGTACCCCTGTGACGTCTCTCGTGTTGTGCTGGCTCGACTACTTTTTCTCATGACTTAGGACGGTTATACCATCTGAAACGCGTTGGTGGACAGGATGTACACTATGGATGTATTAATATTTTCGAATAAATTTTGAACACGTTTTGGAACCTGGCTGGACCATCGGATTATTTTGCTTGTTGTTTTGCCTTCTCAAACTAGGTGGGTCCCTTGCCGGCTCCGTGTATGACCAAAAACAGGCTGGAGGTGAGCTGGAATTTTGCTCTTTGACCCAAAGCTGTGCAGGACTTTATCACTCAGTGCTCCTGAACTTATGCCATCTCAATTTGTCAGCCTCCTCTCCTGGAAAGCCCTGGCATGGGCTACCCCCCTATGTGGCAGAGGCGATCCTGTCACGGCTACTCACATTGCATTCCTGGTGGAATTTCGATCAGTGTTTGAAGAACCTGCACGAGCCTCCTCAGCTGAGACTGCGCTGCTGACCCTGCATCAAGGGACTCGTTTATGGAAGAGTACGCTGTTCAGTTCTGTACCATGGCCTCTGAACTCACCTGGAACGAGGTGGCCCTATCTGCAACCTCCAAAAAAAAGGACTTTCACCTCAAGTCTAGGATACATTGGTGATGTATGAGTGATCTCATCACAGTAACCACTCGGATTGATGTGCGGTTCATGAAACGTGCTGAGGAGTTACGTCACGAGTATCTACAAGCCCGGGTTCAAAGTCTACCTCGCTTGGCACCTGCCTTCTAAAGGCCGCTCCAGCCTCCGGCCGTACTCCCTGCAGAGAAGCCCTACAGAGCCCGACTCTCCCTCCAGGAACTTTCCAGATGATGTCAGGAGAATCTTTGCCTGTATTGTGCCAGTCCAATGCACTTAATTGGGGCTTGTTCAGTCCGCCCCCAACGTCCTGGAAACGCCAGCACCTAGGGTTCTTGGGAGAAGCTTCCCTAAGTGTAAGTAAAGCTTCTTCACGTCTGACTATTCCTGTGCTCCTCAGCTTTGGCACCCACACTCCGATTCAGGTTTCAGCTTTCTTGGACTCTTGGTTCTGCGGGGAACTTTGTGGATGCCGCTCTGGTGTCCCAGCATCACATTCCGGTGGTTCCTCTCAAGCTGCCCCCTGTCATATCCTCAGTTAGTGGACAAATTCTCTCCGATCCGGTACCGCACTGAGCCTCTCTCTCTGTAAGTAGGAGCTCTTCACAAGGAAAGACTGTCCTTTTATGTGCTGCCATGTTTCACCTCCTCTATCCTCCTCTGTCTCCTATGGCTGCAACCTGTCTTGACTTCCTCTGTGACTCCGAAGTCCTTTGAGGGTCTACCTATGTGTTACCAGGACTTTGCCAATGTTTAAAAAAAAAAAAAAAAAAAAAGAGACTTTGCCACCGCACCGTCCCTACGACTGCCCTGTGGATCTCCTGCCAGGTGCCTCTCCCCCCCAGAGGTCATATGTATCCTCTTTCAGTTCCAGAGACTGCTGCTATGTCAGAATATATTAAAGAGAACCTGCAGAGAGGCTTCTTATGTAAATCCTCCTCTCTGGCTGGCGCAGGACCCACCAGTCCCACATACGGCAATCATGTCTCAAACTCGAGAAATGTCAGTATCACCAATGGAGCCTATATTGAGGTCTCCAGATGGATCCTGCTAAACTGTCTGCAGTTCTACAGTGGTCACTCCCAGAAGGTCTACGAGCCATGCAAACCTTCCAGGGTTTTTCCAAACTATTATCGGCAGTTTATCCTGCATTTCTCCTCTCTGGTGTCTCCCTTTGTGGAGCTCACCAAGAAGGGTGCCAATCCTCGCCTCTGGTCCTCGGCAGCTGAAGAAGCCTTCTCAAGGTTGAAGTCTGCCTTTCTTTTGGCTCCAGTTCTCTCTAGGCCTGACACAGAGATGCCCTTTCATCTTGAGGTTGACGGATACTCCGTAGGTGCTGGGGCGGTGCTCACCCAGAAAGGGCCTAAAGGCTGTACTCTCACTTTCGGCTTTTCCTCTAGGGCTTTCTCCCCTGCAGAGAGGAATTACTCTATAGGAGATAGAAAACTATTGGCCATCAAGATCTCTCTGGAAGAATAGCGATATCTACTGGAGGAAGCTCTCCATCTGGTTTGTATATACACAGACCATAAGAACCTTCTGTATCTCCAGACGGCCCAGTGCCTTAATCCCAGGCAAGCCCTTTGGTTATTCTTCTTTTCACCCTTCAACCTGTTGATCCATTTTCACCCAGTGGAGAAGAATATCAAGGCTGATGCCCTTTCCCATGCCTCCAATGTCACTGGAGAAGAGCTGCTCCTTTAGCATATTACCTCTCCTGAACAACTAGTTGTTGCTGCTCCAGTGGATCTTCGGCAGCTTCCTCCCGGCAAGACGTATGCTCGACCTGCACTCCAAAAGAGGATTCCGTCTTGGGAACATTCTTTGCGTATGGCTGGGCATCCTGGGGTGCAACGCTCCGTGGCCCTTATCTCCCGCTACTACTGGTGGCCTGAACTGGTCAAAAATTTTTGGGTTTTTGTGGGGGCCTACAATTCCTGTGTCCAATTCCTTATCGCCTCAAACCGGCTGGCCTGTTGATTCCGTTGCTGATACCCAGTCGTTCGTGGTCTCAAGTGGCTATGGACTTTGTCACAGATCTTCCTCCTTCCTTTGGCATATACCGTCATCTGGGTGGTGACTGTCCGGTTTTCCAAGATGTCCCATTTTGTTTCCCTTTCTGATCTTCCATCTGCTCAACGTCTTGCCAGTTTGTTCCTTCAGCACATCTTTAAGCTCCATGGAATTCCTCAACACATTGTGGCTTGCTGAGGGGTCCAGTTTGTGTCTAAGTTCTGGTGATCCTTGTGTAACCAGATTTAAGTGAATCTGGACTTTTCTTCTGCTTACCAACCAGTCGAATGGTCAAGTGTAAAGGGTGAATCAGACTTCGAGAGTTAGAGTGCTAGAGTTCATGGGCTGAGTTCTCCGAGTTCATGGGGCACCTCCTTTCTTTGTGTCTGCAGACGAATTCATCGCCCTCCTTTACCTTTGTCCGTTCCCTTGGATGTCCCTGCGGTAGAGGAACTGGTACAGGACCTCAAATCTATTTGGGAACAGACCCGTCAGTCTCTCCTCCGGGCCACTGACCGTACCAAGGCTGATAAGAAGCGTAGGACTCATCCTGTGTTCTCTCCAGGTGATAAGGTGTGGCTATCTTCCAGATAAGTCCGGCTGAAGATACCTAGCTACAAGCTTGGTCCCCACTTTCTTGGTCCTTTTGATAAGCGCATCAATCCTGTAGCATATAAGCTCCGTCTTCCACCCACTATGCGCAACCCGAACTCCTTCCATGTCTCCCTCCTGAAACCAGTCAACTTGAACCACTTCTCGCAACAATCTCCTTCTCCTGCTCCAGAGGCTGACTCCACAGACATCTAGAAGGTTAAGGAGGTACTGGACATCAAAAGGAGAGAAAAGGGGTTCACTATTCTTTACGGTGAAACTGCGATTGGCTCATTAAATCAGTTAAAAATTAATATGTGCCACTAAAAACTATTTTTATACAATACCCTGTTTCCCCTTAAATAAGACATCCCCCGAAAATAAGACCTAGTACAATTTTGTTCAGGCTTAGAAATATAAGGCCTCCCCTGAAAATAAGACCTAGCGGCCGCCATTGCAGCAGCTCCCCCCACGCCATACATTAGTATTAGGAAATCTTTTAGATGCTGCAGAAGGTTGTGACATGGAGAAGAATTCATGGAAGTAAATCACTGGCTGTTGTGCTGCAATGTGATACCAGCAGCTACCGGGATAAGAAGGGTCATTTATGGAAAGTGCTTTTACTAATAATGAGAGATTGGGGCCAATGATTCTAATAGAAATGGAGTCACAAGAAATACAGCATGAAATTCAGAGTTTGGAGAGTCATAAGGATGTTAGAGAAGTTGATTTTTTTGTTCAACGATAAATGTAAATTCTTGTTCATGGAAAAATAAGACGTCCCCTGAAAATAAGACCTAGTGCCTCTGTAGGAGCAAAAATTAATATAAGACACTGTCTTATTTTCGGGGAAACAGGGTAGCAGGTCGTCTGCATTCACTGCAAGTTTGCCAACAGTGCGACCAAGAGAGATACAGTGTATGTGGACATTTTTCTACAATGATACAGCCAGGAGTTCCATTATTAGAACGTAAAAAAGTGGGAAAGAGGACACCCCGGTGACGAAAATGAGGATAAATGAGGAGACAGTCTATTAGCAATAACTTTATCAAATAATTTTACATTAATATTGATGAGCAAGATTGCACAATAATTTGTACAGAAAACAGGGTTCTTCCGTGGTTTGCGAATCAGGGAGATATGTTCTACAAGGGTTTGAGCATCAACTGGACATTTTGTGATAATAAATTAATAATAAAAATCCTAGACAGTAAGGGTTTTAAAAGGTCATTGAAGAGTTTATAGAACCTGTTGGTGAAACTGTCAGGACAGGACATTTCCCAGTTGGTGAATTTTTGACAACAACGTCAAGTTCGTTTTCAGAAAATGTTTCCTCTAAGGAGGCAACAGTTTCCGACAAGTTGGGAGAGTTGTATCTTCCACACAGTTCGGAATCCTCTGTTGAATTTCAAAGTGTGGAAGAGAATAGTCATGCCTCTCTATGTGGAAGAGAGAGGAATAAAACTGCTGTGATCTCTGTAGGGACTCACAACTCTGCACCAGAAAGTGAGAATTTATTAAAAGACTTCCATGGCATAAGAGTACACAGCAGGCAGTAAAGAGACGGATGAAGCCTACACGTTTCGAAAAACACTTTCCATATTCATGGCTAGATTTTATTGATCGTGGGAGGTTTATAAACCATCACACTCTAGATCACATGATCAGACAATCAATTACCTCTGTTCCTTTTTAGAATCAAAGAGTAAATAATAAAAATAACTCTTTATTTCAAGTTATCACAAAAAGAGTTAAAATAATACAAATATTGATATTAAAGAAAAGAAATATTATTACTTATCAATATTGATATATTACATCCTGCCTCTTCTTGAATCCAGCTGGGATTCTCATTTCTAAGTTTCAATAATGTTCTTTTATGATCACCGCCTCTGGTTGGACGCATCACTTTCTCCAAGCCCACGACCGAGAGATAAGAACAATCCGTACCACTAACTACATCTTTTTTGTTAGCATCAGAAACATGACGTTGAATTCTAACTTTTAATGGGCATGTAGTACAGCCAATTTATTGTATGTGAGATGCTGTACATGTAATCATATAGATGACATAGGACGTACTGCAGTTAATAAATTTGGGTATATTAAACAGACTGGAAGTTTTTCCTGGGAGATGCATATTTGCAACAAATACATTTGTATTTGTAAAATGCTTTAGTGTTAAGATAGTTTTTTGAGAAGGAATTATTCAAAATAGACTTGGTCATAGTTGCATTCCTAAAGTAGGGACCCGTCATGCAATAAAGTTTGGTATCAGGAAGTACATTTATGAGGTCATTATCCATATACAGGAGAGAAGATGTTTTTGATAATATGTACTTTATAATATTGTAGACTATATGAAGGTGAAAACACTATATCTGGTTTAGATAGCTTATCATATTGAAACGCGTCAACCTGGGGTTGAGTACAAAAGTCTTACAGTTGTTGAAGCATAGACCAACAAGAATGTATTTGGTTGCTATTAGGTAGGTATAAATTCACTAAAGTAAAAATCCTGTCTCATATAGATACCTAGAGCATAAGATACCTACCATGTGGGTCAATCTATTCCTCCTTAATCTCATGAGTCAGGGATATGTGGATACCAATAGACAATCCTGAGGATTTACCCTCCGGGTAAGTGTTATGGCCCCAAGAGCAGAAATGTTTTTTGACAAAGGGGAGGGACATGACCAGATTTAAAGTGTGCTTCTTCCAAGAAAAGAAAACCGACACAGTCTTTATGTAAACTTTACAGCACCTTAGCCCGTTTCTTGAAGCCCTTAGCCCGTTTCTTAAAGCTCCTTTAATTGAGCGTGCACAACTTAAAAAATACCATCCCTAGAGAAAAGGGGGAGAGGAGGGTCAAGAAAAAAGGAGGAGAGGAATGGAGACAGGATATAGAAAAAAAAAGAGCAGTAGAGAAAAGAAAAAGGGAAAAAAGGGAAAAGGTACTATAAGTGTACCAACTCATTACCTGGCTCCCTGCCAACAAGTCCTTGCTTAGTCTTGGGGTGATGCCTCTTTCTGCTTCTAATTATTCACTTAATTCCCCTCCCACTTTCTCGCTCATCTCATTGTGACGTCGGCTCACCACACAGGAAACCTCGCGTCTGCACAGTGAACCGTACACCCTGGTGCCTGTACAGTTCGGAGGCAGTTTGCAGTTAGGCCGCAGATGCGCAGTTCGCTGCCGGGCACATTGAGCCGCCGAGCAGTGAACTGCGCAGGCACCAGGGTGTACAGCTCACTGCACAGGCACAAGGTTTCCTGTGCGGTGAGCCAACGTCACAATGAGAAGAGGGAGAGAGTCTGGATCCGGATTATGTGACCTCTGTAATTCCAATGGAGAATCCAGAGCCTTATCAAGAATAGAGTTAAAAAGTTTATGGAGAGTGGTCAAATGTGAGGTGCAGCAATCTATTCAGGGACCCCTCTGACCCTGATATTGTTGCGACGGTTTCTATTTTCATGATATTCCACAATGTTGAAAAGCATATGAATCTCCTGGGTGTGGTGGTTCAAGGAACATTGGTGTGTCTCAAGCTGGGAACTGGCATCAGACACATCCTCCTCCACTCTATAAACACTACCAGCAATCTGTGAGAGATTAGATGACAGCGGCTGCAGTCTCCAAGTAACCTCCAAAATGTTTATATATCCCATTCATATCACTTGTAGTGGGAATTATTGAGAGCTGAGCCCTAAGATCCTGCAGTGCTACATTGGCATCTTTGGCAGCAATAACAGTGGCAGGGGAAGGTGTGGTGGTTGCAGAGCAGTTTTAAGAGGAAGGGGACTGTGACTTACTGCGCACCGTAAGAGATGGGTCTCGGGCGCTAGCAGGTGGGTGAGAAGACACTGTGGTTGCATGGGGCCTGCTTTGGGTATCAGAAGGAGCGTGGGGCCACGTCCTGAAGCATCTGCTGTGTATGTTAAAAAGGCGAGGCTGGATGTAAGCCTGTGGCAGAGCCCTCAAACTGCACTTCTAGCTTGTGCCATCGCAAGGCCACGTCCTCTGTAGCTCCTCCTATCCTCACATTTTAAAAGCCACAACTTTTTAACAATATGAAGTCTTATTCTTTGCAGGTTGAGTTTTTAAAGGCTCCATTGTGGGGTATAATTTATTGATGATTGATTATTAACCCTTAATTGTGGCTTTGATGAAAATATAGGAATATACAGTAAGATAGGGGCACATGTCAGGTTTTGTCTTGTTCATTAGTGCATCACACATGTCCCCAATCTCCCCAGGCTTATCTTGAATAGCTAAATTACCCCTATGGAAGGCATAACTTTAAAGGGCCAGAGGAGGCCAAGCAGCACCGAAGGCTTTTCTTAGAATCCCCTCCTTTTTAGACACAGACACTATAAAAACCATATACCCTATATATTCGAGTAAAAGCCAACCCGAGTATAAGCCGAGGTACCTAATTATACCACAAAAAAACTGGGAAAATGTAATGACTTGAGTATAAGCCTAGGGTGGGGAATGCAGCAGCTACTGTCCAATAAAATGTCCACTAGTCTCCCCTCTTTAATAAAATGTCCAGTAGCCTCCCCTCATGAATGAAATGTCCATAGCAGTCCCTCCAATTAATAAAATGTCCAGCAGAGTTCCCCATTAATATAATGTCCATCAGAGTGCCCCCATTAATGCAATATCCAGCAGAGTGCCCCCAATAATGTAATGTCCAGCAGAGTGCTCCCAATGATATAATGTCCAGCAGAGTGCTCCCATTGATATAATGTCCAGCAGAATGCCCCCATCAATGTAACGTCCAGCAGAGTGCCCCCATTAATATAGTATTCCGTAGATGATATAGTGTCCAGCAGGGTGCCCCCAGTAATATAATGTCCAAAAGAGTGTCCCCATTAATGTAAAGTCCAGCAGAGTGCTCCCATTGATAATGTCCAGCAGAATGCCCCCATTAATGTAATATCCAGCAGATTGCCCCCTTAAAAAAATAAATAAAATAAAGGACTCACGCAGCAGGGAGCCCGAAGAGGTGCTGCCGGGAGAAGAGGATACATTCAGCTTCTTTGGTGAACTACAAGAGTCTAGATAGACTATTGAAAATTGTAGGTTTAATGAATATCATAGCTTGCAGTAGAAGTGCAGGTACATCGTAAATCCTCTCCAGTTTATATAATAGTCACATTGATATTGGAAAACTTGTAGAAAAAAGTCTATACAACTAAAATGGAGAGTGTAAGATTCTACAAAATTGTAAGTGAAATATTGGAACAGCCAATCCAACAATATAAAAAAAAATAGCAAGATGCGTTGCCAGTGGAAAACTGAGGAAGGAGTTCCTCCGAAATGCGTCTGGATATTTTACCTTTTTTATATTGTTCCGGTATTTAACTTATAATTAACTGACCTTGTTTACCCTGAAGAGGTCTGAAATGTCACAGTGAGAAAATTGGTTCCTGCCACATGCTTGTGCACTATAGCCGGTTAACATGAGAACATCTGCATGTTATGGCGCAATGGTACAAGAAGCCTCCATATGTATCCAGTGGCAGCGGACGGGTAGGGACTTCTTTATACACTGGCCCCACTGAGACAACAAACTTGTATTATTTTTTTAACTATTATTAGTTTTGCGTTACCCCCTTTCAAAAGTATATATTTTTTCTGTCTATGAGGTGGAATATGGGCCTGTTTTTTGTTGGACAATTACGGTAGTAGTTTTTATTTGCATTGTGTTCTGTGAGGGTGCACTTATGTGTAGCGTTTGCATTGCGTTTACAAATGCAATGTAAATACCCGGGTTGGTGTTCAGCCTGATTGCATCTGCGTTTCCAGTGAAACACATGTGACCGCTAACATGCATTTGGTGTTTTGTATTGTGTAGATGCAAAACACTGTGTGCTGGTTACCAATTGCATGTGCTCAGGCCGAGCCTCAGCTCCCACTTTTATTCACCCTAATATTTCATTCCCATTATATTTTTTGCCACATTTTTCACTCTCCCAGTGAAATCATAGGGTCACTGCTCGGGACATAAAGCATGTCAGTCAACATTAGCAGTGGAAACCCATGACAGCCGATTATAACACACTATTTTCAGAAAAAAACATATAAAGTGACCTAATATGTACACTGTCATTGAATAATTCCTGTAATGTCAATCATTGCTGTGGATTCAGCTTCCCTCGTTCAATGTGTCCCCAGCCTTTGGCTACCTGCAATGGACATGTGCACTTTACAGAGACGAACAACGGTCACATGGATGTCAATGACAACTATAAATTAGTTATCCGCCTGCAATACCTGCGCTATCTATTTGAGGCACGGTCAGTCAGCTAATGCAGGGGCAGTGGAATCCACAGCCTTGTTCTTGAGCCCCTAGAAGTAAATAAGAACATGTGTTACCAGTAGAAATTTGGCTAGCACAAGTCCTAAATTCTTAGTCGTCTGCATATAGGTTAATTCAGGGACTCTTGGGAGTGTGGCTTTGCCAGTATATGTAAAATACTGTTCAGGAAGGGTATGCCCCATGCCACTGTGTGTGCACTCTCATACCTCCCAATCGTCCTGAATTTGGTGGGACAGACCCGGTTTTGGGCTCTGTCCCGCAGTTACGGGCGGCTGGGCGATTGTCCTGGGTTCCTCCTGCCTCTAGCCCCTGCTACCTCCTCACATGATGTAGGCATGAGTCTTGGTAGGCCCTGCCCCCTCCACGAGTCAGTTGGAGCCCAGGAGAAGAGAGAGTGACTGCAGGGGGAGTGAGAGAAGGTAAGACACTGTTTTTTTTTGTTTAATACCAGGGGGAAGGGGGCCACAGGAAGATGAGCCTGCAGGCCAGGAGGAGGATAGTGGACAGTGGAGGCTGGAGGCTACAGGAGGAGGCTGGGGGACAAGAGGAAGATAGAGGACAGGGGTGGCTGGAGGCTACAGTAGGAGGATAGAGGACAGGGGGGCTGGAGGACAGGAGGAGACTAGAGGTTGCTGGAGGACAGGCGGAGGCTGGGGGTCAGGAGGATGCTGGAGATTGCTGGAGGAGAATGCTGGAGGAGGAGGAGGCTGGAGGAATGGATGCTTGAGGAAAAGAGGAAGAGGAGGCTGGAGGGCAGGAGGGTGCTGAAGGAGGCTAGGAGACATGAGGAGGATGGAGGACAGGTGGCTACAAAAGGGGCTGGAGGAGAGGAGACCACATGAGGAGGCTGGATGACAGGGGGCTACAGGAGGAGGCTGAAAGACAAGGTGACATAGGAGGAGGATAGAGAAAAGTAGGCCACAGAATGAGGCTGGAGGACAGGAGGCTACTGGAGTTGGCTTGAGGACAGTAGACCACATGACATGAGGAGGCTGGAGGACAGGAGCTATAGGAGGAGGATGGAGGACAGGAAGCCACAGAATGAGACTGGAGGACAGGAGCTACAGGAGGAGAACGGAGAACAGGAGCTACAGGAGAAGGCTGGAGGACAGGAGCTACAGGTGGAGACTGGAGGACAGGAGCTACAGGAGGAGGATGGAGGACAGGAGCTACAGGAGGAGGCTTGAGGACAGGGGACTATAGGAGGAGGCTGGAAGACAGGAGCTACAGGAAGAAGCTGGATGACAGGGGGCCAAAGAAGGAGGATAGAGAACAGGGACCACACCATGTGTGGAGGAGTGGGGTAGCAATACAGATAGTATTACGTGTAAGTTTGGGGAGATAAATACATGGAAAACCCAATGTAAAGGGAGGATAAAATTAAAGAGGGGTTTTATATGTTGCAGAGTTGCATTAGGGGGTATTATATGGGGGAGGAGGGTTGGCCAAAGTAAGGGGCATTGTACTATGTGGGGACCATCAAGGTTGATATTATGCTATGCTTGTAGGTGGGGGAATGGGTGTGGTTTAAAAAGGGGAGGGGCTTTGTCTCTCCTCTTAAAGTTGGGAGGTATTGGGGCACATTTACATCCCGTCGCGATCCCCACTGTGCCTTGTCTGACGAGGATTCGGGTCTGCCCCAATTCACTAAGATTGTGCGTCCAATGAGTGCTGATTTTGGGACACAATTTAGTTTTTGAATTCCGCGGTTCAGTCAGGTTGTCCGACGTCCACGCCCTCCGATTTGTGTTGCATGCAAGTCGGCGTTGATGCGCCACAATCCGATCGCGTGTGCCAAAAACCCGGGGCAATTCACGGCAAAACAGTAAAAATTTGAGAAACCCTGTAAAAAATACGCTGTTTGGACCCTTAGTAAATGTGCCCCATTATCTTCAGGTGTATTCAGTACAAATGTCCAGGACTGCAGTAGAGGCTCCACCATGAATCACATAAAAAAAAAGCCATACAAAATAAGGCTGTTCCTGACAGAGCCCATTACAGGAAATGGAGTTGATCTGCGGGTGTTATTATGACGATGGTTCCCAGGACTTCCATTATATTTGCTATAATGGAGCAGAGCGGATTGTTTTAGTGCAGATTTGTTATCTACCCTGCTCTCCTTCCTATACAGGTTACATATATGTTACCTATAGACAGCAGCGCCGGTCATGTATTTTATGTTTATTTTAGCTGCACAGATATAATACCTCATGAAGTCTCCGCTGTAGTAATATTTCAGACATCACATGAGGTAAATTTCCTCATACACACTTCACACGTCATGTGACTGACGCCCGGGCAGACAGGAAGCTCCTGCACAATGCTAGTAAGCAGAGCGGATCAGTGGGCGCCGGGCAACATGCTCCACCTGGTGGTCGCTTTGCTCCTCGTCCCTGCTCTGCCGGGGGCTGCTAGAGTCTCCTATGAGCCCACCTGGGAGTCCCTGGATTCCAGGCCGATTCCTGACTGGTTCGATGAGGTGAAGTTCGGCATCTTCATCCACTGGGGAGTGTTCTCTGTGCCCAGCTTCGGCAGCGAGTGGTTTTGGTGAGTGGTGTGCTGTGTGCTGCCAGCACTGAGCCTGACAAGTATAAGCCATGGCCGAGACCAATGTGCTCACAAGATTGGATGGAAATGTAATAAGGGGTTAAGTGTTTAAAGGGATTAATATCAGGGATGAATATGTATATTTTGGTAACATCATGGCCTAATATGAAATGACAAAATAAGTTCTGCTTCCCCTCCATCTGCTGTGGACTATGTACACAGAGGCTGTAGCGGGGGCGGTGCACTACAACTGCATACAAGCCCCAGCGGGAACAGGCTCAGGAGTTTCATTTGAGGTAAATTGTTACAAATTTTACAAAATGATAGTTTTGGAAATAATGTCACTATTTTGAGGTGGTTGCTTTGATGTATAACATGGGTAGTATTGTGTGACTAGGGTGTCTATGGCAATGGTTTTTGTTCTACGTGCGTTTTATTGTCATATATATGTGTGTGTATGATATTATTATAATTTTTTTTCTTGTGTGTATTTATCACAATACATTCATTCACCCTGACGTGCATTGTAGTACGGTGGGCACACGTCGGCGGATGGGAGAGGAGGAGGCCCTCTCCATAGCGATATATGGCGCATGACGCCTTATTATGGGGAAGGATAGGACATGTCTTATTTTTCTCCCGGCTATGGAACAGTACGGTCCTGCACCGCACCACTCCCGCATGGCGCCGTGCGCCCATTGCCGGCTATGGGGGATGTTTCTGTATCCTCCTCCGGCTGTCTATGAGCCCTCTGGCCTTACAATCACAATGGTGCAGGTTTAATGCACAGAATTTGGGTGTTATCAGGTTAAAGGGGATGTCTTGGTCCAATTAATTTAATTGTGGCCATAGTCTGTCTTTTTCTAATTCATCAGTTATCCGGTAACAAACAGAGACGTTATACCAGCTCGAAATAAACTGAGAATTTACAAATGATCCAATGAGAGTGGTAATTCTGGAATATGTCCTAGATGTGAACGCAGTGTTTTAATTTAGAAGTTTCCCTTGGCAACAGGAATCTATATTTAGATGTGCGGATAATTGCCTGTTGCTAGGCGGATGGCCAGTGGAATCGAGAGCAGCACAAGCTGAAAACAGGAGAGAATATCTCCCCGTAGAGATGTGCTTTACTCATAAAGGGACGGTTCCATTAGCTATTGGCAGCATGTGACATGAGCTGTGTATACATGCCATGCTTTGCCCTATACACCCTCAAAGTTATACAGGCTATAAGAGGCTATAGATTTGGCTCGGTTCATTCCAGCCCAGTAGTCCTTAGCTAGTTTTGTCAACTAATATACTAGAATTGGATATGGGGAGAGTTATGAGAAGTATTATACAATGAAAGCTGAGCACTGACTGGTTGCCATGAGTAACTACAACAGTTTTGCTCTGAGAGACTAAATCTCCCCCAATGACACTTTTTGTTGTCTTTCTAGGTGGTATTGGCAAGGATGCAAGTCGGACCCCTACATTAATTTTATGTCAAAGAATTACCCCCCTGACTTTCGATATGAAGACTTTGGGCCTCTGTTTACTGCCGAGTTCTATAACCCACAGCAGTGGGCAAGCATTTTGAAAGAATCAGGTGCCAAGTATGTCGTCCTCACTTCAAAACACCATGAAGGTAAGTATCAAGGATTTACTGGTTTTGCTTTAGAGGAAATCCACCAGCAAAATCCATAAACCAGGGACACTTACTCATAGATCCAGGCACCGTGATTGTGGTAATATGTGTTATCTATGGCCTTCTCAGTTCTGAAATCAACTTTTGAATAAGCCTGAGGGGCTACTCTAGCCCCTCTGTGATCTGGCTTTACAGGCTGCTACACTGTCTCACCATCCGTCAGCACTTGTGCAATGAGCACTTCCTGCTGAATATGGATTAATATCACTTTGCTTGGGCGTCTTCACTGACTGCTTGCACACTGTTTTCCTGCCCACTCTGCTTTCTTTCTGCTTTGGGTTTCTTTTGAATACTTTTGAAAATAGGTCTTCTGTATATTGATAGGTATTAGACTTTTGCTGGTCCAATTAATAAGGAGCTTTTATTTCTGTTAAAATGCAATATCCAATTTTTTTTTTATTTCCATTTTTTGAAAAGAAGGCAGGTAAGTGTTCCATGTGTAGGACACAGGTGTAGTGTATGTACGGGGGAATCTGATTCCCTACTCTGTATTCACTCTATAAAGTTACGATATGACACCAGTGCAGAGGTGTTTTTCTCTCTTAAATTGTAGGAAACAATTTATTAACTTGATAGCCTTTCTTTTAAAGGTTTCACTTTATGGGGCTCCAAATTTTCCTGGAATTGGAACTCCTTGGACGTGGGATCTAAACGTGACCTCGTTGGTGAGCTGGCAAATGCTATCCGGGAGAATACAGATTTGCACTTTGGACTCTACCACTCTCTTTTTGAATGGTTTAACCCTCTTTTTTTGACTGATAAAAATAATGATTTCCAAACCAGCTATTTCCCAAATAGTAAATCTATGCCTGAATTATATGAAATTGTCATGAAATATAGACCAGAGATTCTTTGGTCAGATGGAGATGGTGATGCCCCTTGTACCTACTGGAACACCACTGGCTTTCTGGCTTGGCTCTACAATGAAAGGTAAGTTGGCTACATTTTTATCTGTCTAGAGGATTTCTATGGAATTTGATCAATTAGGCGTCTTGTGTCTCGAACCTGCAGTACCATTTCAGGCTATTTTCCATTTCCATTTATGTTTGCCTTTGAAATTATATACAATAGCAATTTTTAATACAGAGTATCTTTATTCCCCTCTTCTAGCCCAGTTAAAGACTTCGTAGTAACTAATGATCGTTGGGGATCTGGCTGCATTTGTAAACATGGTGGCTATTACACATGTAGTGACCGCTATAATCCAGGCCATCTACTACCTCACAAATGGGAAAACTGTATGACTATTGATAAGCGCTCCTGGGGATATCGGAGGAATGCATTAATATCTGAATTGTTAACCATTGAAGAACTGATACAGGTATGTTTGAGACTTAATACAGTACATCCTAAAATTAATTTGATTGATATACATGTAAAGGTTATATCATGGATGTTAATATTGAAAATTGATTTTATTCCATTATACTACTAACCCCCCAAGGTAAGAAAAAGAATTCCCTCTACTATGTTAAATCTCTCTTGTTTATCTATATATATGAAAAATAAAGAACCTCCTTTCACTCATGTGATAATGTACAGAGAAGAGTTGTATTGTGCCTGCAAGGGAAGAGTCGCTTCAAATTCCATATCTGTTCTATAATTCCTAGAAGCATGCTTCCACGTTGAATATGGTGTTATATCCGTTAAGAATCTCTTCATTTGGATCGCGCCAGGTTTGTGGTTCTTTGAACTACAGAACCAGAGATACAAGTATACTTTAAATTAATTATACGAAAAGTTTGTTTATGCGGCAAAATTTCTGTGCACGTTTTGCAAATACTACGCCTTTGTCAAGCACAAACGCACCACACAAGGAGTAAAGGAGATGGTGGATGACAGAGTAGTTCGATTCAGCGCTCTGCAATTTGCATGTCTGTGCTGGTTGAATCGAGTGTGATTCAAGTGAAGATAATTTACCATATTATAGTTGTATGGTCCCTTAGAAATGGATTATTCTCCTTGGATATGACCACCGGTGTCTGGGAGTTACAGCATATCCCACAGCCTTCCGGTGAATCCAGGTAGTCAGACGCCCAATATCACAGGTCTGGCCACTGCTGGAAGAGCATGGTGGTGGTCAGATATAAGAAAGACTGTTCCGTTTCTAAGGGACAAGAGGGCTACAATTACAGAAAATTATCTTCACACAGTTACATTTTGTTTTAATAACATCCAATTGAAGAAAAGTATGTATGGCAGATAAATTACATTAAATACGAATGCTCTGGTGACAACACCCCTTTAACCCATGTACACTGCTTAGTAATGTCAGGTTCCTCTCACAGGAGTTAGTTGAGACAGTTTCGTGTGGTGGAAACCTTCTGATGAATATTGGGCCGACTCATGATGGTCGCATTCCTGTGGTATTTGAAGAGCGTTTGAAACAGATGGGGACATGGCTTCAAGTCAACGGAGAAGCCATTTATAGTACAAAGCCTTGGAGAGCACAAAATGATTCGGTGACACCAGGCGTTTGGTAAGAGACTTATTTTCGTAGAAATAAAACATTTAAAACCTTTTCTGTTAAATATTTCCCCCTAGTTAATATTTTGTAGTTGCCCACCTACCTGCAGGCAGTAGAACGTTCTGCACTGCATCTCCACACTCTGTCATGTCTTTCACTTGTGCTCGGGGTGAACCGTGAAGAGCACAGGGTGCCAATGTTGACTCCTGTTGTCTGATTCATTTCAATCCCTCCCAGAGATCGTGAGAATGAGGATACCCAAGTTCTTTGTAAGTGGAGTATTAGTGAGCATGAATCAACATCATTCCTTTAACACACTCTGCTATTCACATAAAAATGAATCTCAAGGTGTCCATAAGTGTTCTAGTGCTCCTTTCACACAAATGAAGCAGTCGGATCCTCAGAGCATGTACATTACATGGAATTAGTGTTGTTAGCAGAAAACCTCTGTAATATGCATAGTAGGGATTGTGTTTTCATATCTTCAGTAGGCCATCCTATGGGGAATAGATTAATGTTTAGCCCTTTATTTGTTGTTCTATCACTTTATTTTATTTTGTGTGTATTGTGGCTTGCTTCTTTCCTGTAATGTATTATTGTGTTGTACAGCTCTACTGGAAGAAACAAGGTTATAGAGACTGATAGGCTTTCTAGATCTATACCCCCTTGTGTCTCTGAGAAGCATTTGAGCACTTCTGCGCCTCGTTTCTGTGTTTCATAATGGTTTTTTGAGATCTCGGGTAAACATTTGAACACATCAATGTTTCAAACCATTTGATAAATTAGCAGTGAAATAAAATGATTCTTTTTTATTTCCAGAATAAAGCATTGAAATATCTATATCTGTAAGTTAAGGGATATTTATGCAGTGTTTTATTCAACAGGTACACATGTAGACCCCAAGAGCGGTCTTTGTATGCTTTATTCCTCAATTGGCCCACCAATTGGAAAATAACCCTAGGAGAACCCAGATCGTGGAGAGGAATGACAGAGGTCAGTAACAATTTGGGCTTGTGGGTCTTTATACACATTAGATAGTTGGCCTGTCCTAAAACAAAAGTTCAGATCTTTGGCATGCTCCCGAGGAATCGGTAGATTTTCTCCTGCAGTTTCTTCTTCCAGACTTTGATTAAAGAATTATTAAATTCTTGGACAGTCTGTGGTGTTGGTGGATGGAGCAACATATGATGTGCTCGATTAGATTCAGGTCTGGGTAACAGGTCAGTCCATAGCCTCAATGCCTTCATCATGCAGAAACCACTGACACATTACAGCCACTTGAGCCCTAGCTTTGTCATATATGAGAAGGAACACAGTACCCACCTACCTGCAGGCAGTAGAACGTTCTGCGCTGCATCTCCACACTCTGTCATGTCTTTCACTTGTGCTCGGGGTGAACCGTGAAGAGCACAGGGTGCCAATGTTGACTCCTGTTGTCTGATTCATTTCATGATCAATGTTGATTATTTTTACTTTTTCATTACTAATAATCGTTTCTACAGGTTGTTGTTGAAAATAGATATTAAAAAAAAGGGTAATTGTCCAAAGCCTCATGCGCACAACCATGTGCATAGTCCATGAACTAGCCTCACAAACTGTGGCTAGAGAATGCCCCCATATCCTTCTGTTAGGCATGTTCACGGTGTTGTGCATGCACCGTGGCTCACTACACTGTGAACACTGTGACTATCCAGCCTGTTTCAATCATTTCCCCCCTCCCCCCATGCCAACCACGGCAGAAACAATAATACATGGCCCACTTGCATGAGCATGCCCAGTTTATTTCGTAGGCTGGGAAGCCTCTTTCCATGCGCATGGGAGTGGCGGTGGCCGTATTTAATGTCAACACAGGGCCGTTATTAGGGGCCGAGTAAGCACTGTTTTACAGTATACTATGGGCATTGAGGTCATTTCTTTTAAAACAAACAAACAATGCATTAATGATTTTTTTTTTGTGTGTTGGGGATCAAATAAACTGTACATAATGAGGTGGGAATAACCTTTAAGTTGTCCCCCACTGTGTGCAAAAATCCCTCCCAGTATTGTGATATCCATCAATATCCTGTGAACCATTACAGAGTCTTGTGTGAAGTGTTTTTATGTTTTCACACTAGGAAGTTTCTATTATGTTTATTTAGAAATGTGCTAGAAGTGTTTTTACAGTCAGGCTGGAAATGACTGTAAGGAAGATAAGATAATTGTGCTGTGTCTCGCTTGTCACACTTTTCTGTACATATCTTTTTACATTTTATACAATTTGCATTCAGGTCTTTTTCTTTCACATTCAGCTGACTGAAGTCTTTGTATATTAAGCTATTTATCTGGTGAATTGTCTGTTGTTTTGTTGTTAGTGCCTTTACCATTCACATCCACATACAAATAGCAGTCGCAGTTTATTAGAATAGGATATACCAGTATTTTAGAAAGAATAGTGCATTTTCTGGTGGCCTCAATGCACGTATACTCATGAAATCCCTTTTAATGAAGATAATTGAGATATTTGTTAGAACAGATTTGGAAATTGGGTGTGACCAGTGACAACCAGTTATACTTGTTTTCTCTTGGCTTGTTGGATGCTGCTGTGTCCTAGAAAACTGAAAGCTATAATTTTCATGCTCCATCCATCTCCTCATGTTCTCTCAGTGGATTCCTGTGGATGCAGGGATTTGGGAGGGGGGGTGTGTTGATTCTCATTATTATCCGCTAAATGCTAGTAAACAAATTCCCTTAGAGTCTGTAAAGGGGAATGTTGTATAATATACAGTATGTAGATGTGTTTGTGTGTGTGTATATAGAGATGATATAAAATATATTGAAGGTTTTTAGTATAATAAGTGTGTGATAAATTACAGTATATACCACACTGCAATTGTGAAAAGAAGGAAAGTTAAAGTACAGCAAGGGAGATATAATAATTGATAGTGGTGAGCCAGCCAGACTTACCGCTCCTGTAACATTGACAAACCAATAGTCCTAATTTTAATAATAATAATAATCTTTATATTTGTAGTGCTTTACAAATCATAGGGGACATATACAAATATAATATTACTTTACAGAGTACATAGTCATATGGAACAATAGGAGTAAGGGTCCTACTCACAAGAGGCCACAATGGAGAGAGTAATAACCAGCACTACCTTTGTGGAGCAAGCGGTGCTCAGCTTCTGCGTTCCAGTACAATTCATAAGCGGGTAAATAGATAAAAAAGAGGAGCAGCACTCACCGGCGATGTCTTCAAACTTTATTATGACAGAGTGGCAATACAGACAGACATGCAGCCGTGGCAAGAGACGGGCCATTTGGCACCAACAGATGCTTTCTCAAGCCTACCACAAGCCGAGCCCATGGGATCCCCATATATGCCCGCCTCCCATGATGCAATCACCGGAAATGGTGACGCGCTTTCGGGAGTGGTGCAAAGGTACAGCCCCCCGTGATGTGGCTCCTTACCAAGAGAACCAACAACAGACAAAACGCACGGAAGAAAGGGAGACCAGCCCGCAGTCTGCAAACGCCATGCAAAGGGGTAAGTAATACTGAAGGGAAAGAGATTTCACCCATTAAAGACCCCTTTTATACAGTGGGGGAATTATATAGAAACCCGAGACCGTTAGGTGGACAAAATAATGACAGCGAGATGGTCATCCCATCCGGTTAACAAAGCTTAAAACAGTTAATGTAGAATAATTGTGTATCTTGTGTACATCTAAAATAGGGAACAGGGGAGGAAAAAACAATAACAATTATACATCAAAAAACAATCCCCTGAACACTTAATCGTTGTTGGGAACAATGTGTGCCCAACAAATATGCAACATACAAGAAACAAAATATCCTATCATTGCACTTTAGGGTTTTTTGGAATTTTTTTGGCATCAACCAAAATTACAATACTGGACAACAAAATTCAATTCATGTCTAGGAAGATACTTAAATCATTGCGTCATTGAGACCTAATTTTCCCATTGCATCAAACCTAATGATGTGCTTTGCTTCCTGACGCAATGATTCGAGATTTCTAATACCTCCCCGTGGGTTGATTTCTAGCTTCTCTAGTCCTGCAAATTGCAGAACTCTCGGATCACCCCTGTGGTGTTATATGACCCGGGGACAACCGCTGCCCGTATCAATAGATCTGCAATGTTCCCTAATTCTCACAAATAAATTACGGATTGTCTAACCAATATAGAAACGCTGGCAGGGGCAACATAAAATGTAGACCACATAAGTGGTCCTGCAAGTGATAAAGGAATACTCTCTTCTGGAGTTATCTCCTAAATTAATGAATTTGGCCTGACTGTTTTGCCTACAGAAATTACAAGAACCACCTCCTGTAGTTCCCTTTTGGTATACTTTTGTCTAGCCATGTTCCACGTGGTGAACAAAAACGTCTGTTAACTGAGTGACTTTTGATGGTTTTGCTCCTTCTGAATGAGATGACCGGTTTTTGCATGGTGATTGGGGGTAGTTGGGGGTCATCCTTTAAAATGTCCCAATTCTTTTGAATGGCGGCTCTTATGGCATTTTTATGCGGGCTGTACCCAGACGAGAAAGCAAATCTATCGTTCTTCATTTGTTTCTTTCGATTTGCATTGGTCCTTAAGTATTTCATATAAGGGTTGTCGAACGAAAAGACAAACCTACTCTCCAATACAGCCAGGGAGATATTTGAAAATGTACAGGGGTTGAGCAGTGTTTTGTGCACCTTTTGGTAAAAAAATACCAGCTTGGATAGTTAGGAGTAGTAGGGAGTAGTTTTTCTGCCGTCTTCTCAGTACGCCACTCTCAACACTACAAAAAGGAAAGGAACGAACTTGTACCTGAAACTTATGTGTAGGATTGGGTTATAATCGTGTACATGTATTTGCATCACTCAGTTGTCTATTAGCTTCCTGTGTATAATAGGATCTCGTCATGACCACCACGTTGCCCCCCTTGTCTGCCGGCTTCACTATTAAATCCTTACGGGATCGGAGCCAGGAGAGAGCTCACCTCCCAGCGCTAGTTAAATTGTCCCTAGCGTGAGGGTAAACAAGAGCTTTAACTTCTTCTTTTACTTTTTTGGCGAAGATCTCGATGGGTGAGCCGGCAGGCAGGGTAGGGCAAAACGTGGATTTTATTCCCCCTTTGAATTCTTCCACCTCCAGAGCATCCTCTTCTCAATGCTCTGGATCTCTATCATCATGGTTAATGTCTAACAGCAAGTGTATATCCGCTCTATCAATCTGTGGTTGCGAACCAAAGTGCTATAAACCAAAGTGGACCTATGCCTGTAGGAATCTCTCCTTCTTTTCACTTATCTTTATTAGTGTGGACATTACAAAAATATTTTTTTAAAGATCGTTTCCGAGTGGCCTTGAATAGGTCAATCTTGAAATCTATCGGGTCAAATTCATTAACCAGGGCAAAATTCAGTCCTTTAGAGAATAGGGATGCACAGTCTTTATCAAGAGTTACTAGTATTGTCACAGTTTTGGTTAATAAAGTCATTGCCGTTCTCCCTGTTTTGCCGATAAGGGTCACCATTCAGGGGGTCTAGTGCCAGGATACCTTTTTCCTCTTCTGACTTTGTGATCTTCCTGTTCGGTTTCCTGTCACCCACTCCGGATCCTCCTTCTAATTTGTTGGAAATAGATTGTTCCCGACAACGATTAAGAGTTCAGGGGATTGTTTTTTGATGTATAATTGTTATTGTTTTTTCCTCCCCTGTTACACAAGACCTATTATTCTGCATTTAAGTGTTTTAAGCTTTGTTAACCGTATGGGATGACCATCTCGCTGTCATTATTTTGTTCACTTAATGTTCTCAAGCTTCTATATAATTCCCCTACTGTATAAAAGGGGTCTTTAACGAGTTAGAATCTCTTTCCCTTCAGTATTACTTACCCCTTTGCATGCCGTTTGCAGACAGCGGGCTGGTCTCCCTTTCTTCCATGTGTTTTCGTCTTTGCTGTTGTTGGTTCAATTGACAAAGAGCCACATCACGGGGGGCTGTACCTTTGCACCACTCCCGGAAGCGCGTCACCGTTTCCGGTGATTGCGTCATGGGAGGCGGGCATATATGGGAATCCCCTGGACTCTGCTTGTTGTAGGCTTAAGAAAGCACCTGTTGGTGCAAAATGGCCCGTCGCTATTAGGATGAAGGGGTGACACAAAGACATTGTACAATGGTCCAGCCATTCTTTATAAGGGAACAACATACAATAATTTAATAATATATAATAGATAATTTAATAAAAATTCTGCTGCTTGAACCCTGCATCAGCTGCCTTCACTCTTACATGATCATGATCATGGTGGCTCAATGGTTAGCACTACAGCCTTGCAGCGCTGGGTTCAAGTCCCATCCAGGTCAACATCTGCAAATGGTTTGTATGCTTCCTCCCACACTCCAAAAACATAACGGCAGGTTGATTCGATTGTGAGCCCCATGGGGACAGGGACTGATTTGGCAAGATCTTTCATGTGGGGTTGTAGAGCCCGGGACCAGAGACTGACTTTATTCACTTATTTTGTCATTATATACGGCTATTCTAGAAGGAAGCAATAGACATGCTTATGCTTACATGCCAAGGCTTCTGGTTCCCTTGTACTCCTGTTGACGCTAGAGACCACCAGCTCTGTATCCAGGGAATTCCCTGGCTTGCTATATTTGGGACTATGAAAATTATTGTGCCAAGCCATTTAATAAATAGACTTGACCTACGTTAAAAACTTTTACCTTTTAATATTATTACATATCTAGAGCTGTCAGTAACACAAATAACAGATTCCCCTGAGGAAGCCTGCACAGACAGGCGGAACGCGTGGGGACTGCTTTCTGCCCCTTCTATCCCTAAGCTGGATGTTTTAGATACTGAGATCATTATGACCATCTTGAAGACTATACACTGATTACCCTTTTTAGTACTTCTTATAGTTATCTGTGATTATCTTTGTTATAGTCTAAATGATTTATGCTGCTATGTTCCTATTATACCCCTAGCATATTCACTCATTAATTGGATAGTGGGGCTTGTTTAGCATTCAGTTTTTTGCTTTTTAAATGTTTTTAAATTACAACTATTTCTGTGATTTAATTAGCATTTTTGAAAATATAGTGGACATCCGTCTTTCTCTTTAAACTTGTAACAAATAACAGATTGGCATTTAAATCCTTTAATGAAAGCAACATTTTCTGTTTCAGGTTCAACTTGTTGGGTGTCAAGAAAAACTAAAATGGTTGCCAATAGGTGAAAAAGGTATGATTGTGTCACTGCCAAGACTCAGTCCTGCACAGATGGCAGTCAGATGGGGCTGGGCCCTGAAGATCACTCACCTGAAAGAAGTTGTCCAAGCAGCGGGGCACCAGACAAAGTTTGACTTTCTGTAAAGTTTTAAGCTATCTTCTGCTCTGTAGTTATCACCTTAATGTCCCCTGTGTAACATATACATTGAGAAAAGCTCCATGGGCTCTATTTACCTGACCAAGACGCAAGCACATTAGTGGCACACGTGACTGTGTACCCATTCAGACTAATACCAATTATCGATACATTATATGATCTTTTTCCAATGTAACCTCTGAATGTAATTTGAACAGACCCTTGATCAGTTATAAAAAAAAAGTGCACAAAAATGATTTTTTTCCTCTCCAATTTCTGTGAAATAAAAAAAATAATTTTTATTTGTGATTGCGATGCCTGAAGGACAATGCACATAAGGTGTTTTATGGATATACATAAAGTACAGTTTGGCACTGCTGTATTGCTGGAAGTGGGGATTCCCTTGAATCGTATATATGATAGTGATATCATATATATCCGACCAGCACACACTTTTTCACAGACCAGCAATGATGTGCTGAAAGCTAATACAGTGATACTACACAGAAAACCACACATTCTTTGTTAATTAATTTCTTGCTTAATGACCATCATGAAAACTGTAGAAACAGCGTATTTATTTGCGGGCTTCCCACAAGTCATCTTGATCACCCTTCAAATCATGGGCAACCTTAAAGGAAACCTACCACTTAGTATGGCAGGGGTAAGCTGTAAGTACCGAGCACCAGCTCAGGGTGAGCTGGTGCCGGTACTTACTTTCGTTAGTGTTAAAACCGCGGTATCGCGGTTTTAACACTTTTTAAACTTTAGGGCAGAAGGGGCTTCGGCGCTGCGCGCGACCGTGCGCGCGCAACATCTCCGCTATTTCCTATGGAGGCGCGCGCACGATCGTGCGCACGCAGCGCCGAAGTGTCTTCTGCCCTAAAGTTTAAAAAGTGTTAAAACCGCGATACCGCGGTTTTAACACTAACGAAAGTAAGTACCGGCACCAGCTCACCCTGAGCTGGTGCTCGGTACTTACAGCTTACCCCTGCCATACTAAGTGGTAGGTTTCCTTTAAGAAGCAGAAAATTTACACAAATCATTGCCCCTTGAGCCCACTTAAACTCAAGCTGACTGCATATACATCCCCATAGGCGGCAATGGCAGTCCGGCGCCACACACGGAGAAAAGAGAGCATGCTCCATCTTTCCCCGTGTGTGTGTGGCCGTGCGCCACTTTTCTCTATGGAGGGGTCACCTCCTTCTCCTCTCCGCACAGCGATATGGCCGCATACGGCTATGTAAATCTATCCTTATACTGCACCAGATTAATCATCATCCAGCATCAGACACAATGATTAATTTGGCGCAGCAGAGAACTGTCTAGTTCTACTCTGGGAAAATATGCAGTTTTCCAGAATGGGATTAGGAAAGCCACACCTCTTTTAGCTACCTTGTAAGGCAGCTCCCTCGACATCAGGCATGACCTTTAGGCAGCCTTATGACATGATGCAGGACTAAAACCAAACCAGTATATCTATTCCAGAAGGAACAGACTCCCACTGTAGGCTGCACTGTTTCAACCTAATTGGGTCTCCTCAATACCACATAGGGAACTGGTCTGGCTGGGTGAGAGGCTTGTGACTTGGTTCGAGAAATAGGAGTTCTGTCTTATAGCCATGGAGGCTCCAATAGGGGATTCTGGGAAAATATTCAACGTTTTTCAGGATAGTATAAGGAAAACCATGCCTCTTTTTAATTACCTTGTTCCTGGTTTTAAACACACTGGGGGGGATGGGGGTGGGGGCGGCGGCGGGGGGGGAAGATTTAACAATGTGTCTCAGGTTTCGCTAGTTTCTATCTGGAAAACACTTGTCTTTTGCTGCACCAGATTTATCACTGTAATGATGAATTCCGGTGTAGCATAAGACTGTCGGTTCCTACTTTTAGTTGGTTTAAACTGTGCACCAGAATTTTGAGTGCAAGCCCTTTCCTGCAAGGCCACACCCATCCACGAAGGCCATGCCCCCGCAATCGGACAAGTCTGGAAAGTGCCAAAAAACTGTGGTGCAAGGCATTTTAGACAGCGTTTGGCGCAAAACCACCAGAATTGTGGCACAAGTGCGTTTATAAATCCCCCCATGATTTCAGGTTTTCCTTATCCCATCCTGGAAAACTTTGCATATAATAATAATTCCTTTATTTATATAGCGCACACAATGGGGCTCACAATCTAATCAACCTACCAGTATGTGTCGATGTATTTTTTTTTTTTCCTTACCAAAGCTTTATTAACTTAATTTCAAGCATGAATTACATCTCACAATTTAAACATCTGTACATTGATAACGTTTTATGCACATTTCACAAAATAATTCTGCGTAGACCAATCCACCCATTCTGGATTTGTTCAAATTTATCTACGCAAATTCTAACTCATTACCTCTCACCCTCCCCCACCCTCCTCAGTACCGATGGAAGAGAAAAAAAAAAAAACCCTACTTAAATTAGGAGAGGAGAGAAGGAGAGTTTATCCCCATATTCCCCAAATATAACTCCACTTTTCCCTTCCCCCTCCTTCCCTGCCTGTGAAACCATATCTTCTCATATTGCCTAATCCTATCCACCAAATTCAGCCAGTGTTCTTTAGTTGGGGGTTCTGCGGTACCCCATTACTGGGCTACACAAACCCGTCCCAGATGTAACACCCTTTGGACCAGTTGTTGTTTTGCTCGATCTAATTCTACCCCTTCCAGATCTCCCATTCTTCAGTGTGAATGCAACATCTATCCCTAGAACTGCTGTCACATGGGTGCAGATTTCATCCCAAAAGGTTTGAATAATCGGGCAGTGCCAGAAAACATGAAGAAAATTTGCCTCTGTATTGGAACATCTCATGGCGTATAATAAATCATATGAATAATACTGAACTGTATAAGTCTATGATTCCATCCTATTGAGCAACTCTTCAAATTCCGATGCACTCGCTCCCAGCTGACCGGTGTGTTCCCCTCTATCGCCCTTTCCCATTTTATACAAGAGTGATGTTTACCATTAAGTGACACCCCTTTCACTATTTGTTTATAAACCTTAGAAATTATATTCCTAGTGTTTCCTTTATTATTCACTACCATATCTAAACACTCATGTGCCACCACCCTCAAACCTATCCCCTTTTTTTTTTTTTGAAAGTTACAAGTGCATGCGCAACTTGGCCATATCTCAAAAAGTCCCCTTTTTTAAGTGATATACTCCTTCAAAATATGAAAAGGGTCTAATCTCCCCCTCAGACAGAAATTGTGATACATATTTAACCCCTAACCTTTTCCAAAACCCGGGATACTAAATAACTCTTTTATCTGATAATTTTAATAAGTTTTTTTCCAGAAAACCGTGAATATTCAACATTTTCTTTACCTCTATCCAACATTTAAATAGTAACTTAGGTAATTCCTTCTGCTTAAACTCTTCTCTGCCCAAGATACCACTCTCTAACATCTCCACTACTGAATTATTTGGAAACTGTGTATCCCTTAACACCTTCCCATCTTACTAATCTACTAAATTTGTGATGCAATAAAATAATCCTTAAAGAATGGGACTCCCAGCCCCCCCTTCCTCCAGGGGGCGATATAGGTGACATATCTTCATGCGAACTTTTTTTCGTCCCCATATAAGATCATTCAGCATTGCCTCGATGACCTTAAACATCGACTCCTCTATCCAGACTGGGCTAGCTGAAAGAACAAATAAGATTTGTGGAAGGAGCGTCATTTTGATAAGACCGATTTTATCTGCTCTTGATAACGGTAACCTATCCCAGCAGTGCATTCTTTCTCTTATAGCCTTCAATAGTGACAACAAATTAATTTCCACAAACCTATCCAATTCTTTAGCAACCTGTATACCTAAATATCTGAAACTATCCTCACAGATAGAGATCTCATAATCTGCTAGCCCCCTTTTAACCTTCGAGTCCAGAGGGAGCAATTGTGACTTTCCCCAATTTATTTGAAGTCCTGACCATTCCCCATATTCTTCTATCACCTCTATCACTCTAGGAACTGCAGATACGCTATCTTGTAAGTACAGGATCAAATCATCCGCGTATAAACACAGCTTATCCTCCTTACCCCCCCGCATCCCCCTCCCATTATTCGCTGGTCGTCCCTTAGTAAAATTGCTAGTGGTTCAATATATAAGGCATATAATAACGGAGATAGGGGGCACCCCTTCCTTGTCCCTCTAATGTGTCACTCTAATGTGAAAGGTTCAGAGCGGACCCCATTTATTACCACCCTTGCAACCGGGGCAGTGTATATTTCCTGTACCCAACCTATAAAGGCCGGCCCAAACCCGAATTGCCTCAGAACTTCCCAAAGGAAGCTCCACTCCACCCTGTCAAATGCCTTTACTGCGTCTAAAGACAGGATGGAGCGGAGCCTCCCCTCACCCATCTCTATTGCAGAAAACAGTCTGTGTATAGTTTCCTTCCAGGGATAAACCCGTTTTGATCTACATGTATAATGGAGGCGATTACCCTCTGTAGCCTATTTGCTAGTAATTTCGCTATGATCTTCACGTCCATGTTTAAAAGTGAAATGGGCCGATATGAACCCATTTCTAACTTATCCTTATCTTTTTTTTAAATCAAAACGATATCCGCCTCCATCATGGAATCAGGCAATCTACCAGTGATTTTAGATTCATTCAGAACCTCCAATAGTAAGGGCAAGAGCTCTTCTCCGTATTTCCTATACAGGGCAAACGGAAATCCGTCTGTCCCCGGAGAGGAATCTTTTGTGCATCCTATTGCTGTCTCTCTCAATTCCTCAATTGTTATTGGGGCATCTAGCATTTGTATCTGTCCCTCGTCTAACTTGGGAAATTTCAGTGGACCGTCTTATTGGTTCTAAGCTAGACTTATAGAGTTGCTCATAGAAGATTTTAAATTGTGCCCTTACCCGATGTGGTTCTTTTTCTATTGCCCCCTGGGCACTTCTGATAGCCGCAATATATCCATTGTTTCTGGTGGCACACACCATCTGAGCTAAAATTTTTCCAGCTTTCCCCCCTTCCGAGAAGAACTTTTGACCACGGAAGAACATTTTGTGTTGAGCCTTAATTGTCAAAAACTCTGCATATTCATTTTTAGCATCCTCTAACCGCCTCTTATTGCCATTGTCCAACCGATCTCCCAATTCCTGTTCAGCTAATTTATATTGTTTATACAACTCCTGCTCCTGTTGACTGTATTTACGTCTAATTTCCCCTATCTCCTTCTTAAATATCCCCCTCAAATAAGCTTTGAGCGTATCCCATACTTCTAATAGGCCTGTTGTTCTTGTATTTCCCTTCCAGAACTCGACCACCAGCCTTTTTACATCCGGATTATCTCCTAGAATAGAAAGCCAATGTGAATTTAATCTAAAATTAAGATTCTTGGTTTCCTCTTCGCTCATAGTTACCACCACCGGACCGTGATCGGAAATTGCGATTGGTTCATACCTTATTCTGCTGATACTAGAAACTAAGGAGGGGCTTACCAAGCAGTGATCTATCCTAGATAGCGTTTAATGTGTCTTATTATGGCAGGAAAATACTTTTTTAGCTCCGTGTTTAGATTGCCAAACATCCATTAAATTGAATTCCACACAGAAAAGGGCAAGTTTAGAGACTACAGTTCCTGGGCGATTATCCAGCTTCCCTTCCAGGTTAACACGGTCCAAACCCTCATCAAAGGTTGCATTGAGATCCCCCATTATGATCAATTGAAAATCCTCCTTCCGCTCCCTAAACTTCAAAATCTCCCCAAAAACCTCTAGACCAATAGACCAACACACAGACCAATAGAATTTTGTTACCATATAGAGATCCACCCAAAAACATTTCTCTCCTCCCTATCAATTTGTTTACTCAAAATCTGAAAATCAATTTTCGAATGAACCAATATTGAAACCCCTCTCGAATAGATACTACCAAACGAATGGAATTCTTTCCCTACCCATTTCTTCCTAACCCTATTTCTGAGATCTGGTGTCAAATGGGTTTCTGTTAGGCATACAATTGCTGGCAAATGTCTTTGGATCAAATCGAACACAATACACCTTTTTATCTGGTGGCTCAGACCCCTAACATTCCATGTTAATATTTTCGTATTACAGAATGACATTTCTTTCTTTAAAAAAAAAAAAAAAGGGCCTCCATCGGTACATCCCTCCCCCACCCTTCCCCTCCCCTCAATGACCTACAGTATCTCCCGACCATAGATCTCTCATCTGCTCCAGCGCCATCCTTCCCTCCTCCCCGGCGAGAGGTTCTCTATCTATTCAGTTCAATACAACCACTTTTTCAAGTTCCCTGTTTCTCCAACCAATCAGAAGCCTCTTCTGATCTATCGAAGAACCATGTTCTATCCTGATAAATCACTCTGAGTCTGGAAGGAAAAAACAGCGAGTACTGTATCTTAGCTTCCATTAACCGCTTTTTCACGCCCAGAAAGCTAATTCTAGCCTTTTGGGTTTCTTTACAAAAATCAGGGAATATAAAAACCTTTTGACCATTAATAAGAGTTGGTTCACACCGTCTGCTAAGCCGCAGGATACAATCCCTGTCCCTGGAGTTAAAAATCTAATCAAAACAGCTCTAGGTCTAGTTCCCTGTATTGGCTTCTTGAACGGTACCCGATGGGCCCTTTCTATCCCAAAGAAAGGGGAAAGCTCTTCTGTTCCAAATGTTCCTGTCAACCATTTTTGGATTTCCTCACCGAGGTCACCCTCATCCCCCCCCCCCATCTGGATATCCTATAATCCTGAGATTGTTTCTTCTAGACCCATTCTCTATTTTTCCTTCAGAGATTTGTTATCACTTTTCAATCCCAGAATGTCTTGTTTAACTCCCTTCACATCAGCTACTACCTTTGTTAAAATAGTCTCCATCTCCTTATTCTTTTCTCTGAGTTTATGCAACTCCTCTCTAATCGATTGAATATCCTCTCTTACTCCTCCCATTTGTGTATTTAACGACTCCATAGAGACTTTAGTCTCTTTTACGGCTTCCAAAATTTCCGCTAGAATGGAACTATTGCCTTGCACAGTGTCCTCATTTTGTAATACTGAAAATCTGGAACCGTCCTGTGATACCTCCCCTCCTGTCTCCTCTCTGTCCTTCCCTGCTTGGCGTGGATGTGTAGGAGAAGCTTTCCACATCTTCTCCAGGCCCGTGGATTTCCTAGCCGCGTTTTTGGGGGGCATTTTGATTTGCTACTAGCTCCAACACTTTAGGCCTACAATAATAGATTAGGACAATACTAGTGTACACACGTCTATCCAAAAATAACATTCAGAGCGTGATACCAATTCTGACAACAGGTCGAGGACACAATTGTAGCAAAATCAAGTACAGATTGTAGTGAAACTCAGTAATATGCGTATCCTGCAAAATTCGGGAAAATTAAAGCAGACTCGTCGTAGAAGACAATGAAATTGTGAAATTACGAACTCTCGTCGCGCTTGATCCTGATTGGGACCCTTTATGCCACATACGCTCCTGCAGACAGTTTAATCAGCGGATTTCCGAGTAGAAGATAAGGAATAGTCTTACGTTCCAGGGTGATGCTGAGTTCCTTATGGTGACCAGCTCACTACCTCATAGGTCAAATGGCACAGATTACCATTTGCATCCACCGCCAGTTTGTACATTAACCCCGCTTGTCAAACCCCTCTCTTGCAAGGAGAGAAACAATATCAAGAATCCTTTTCTTTGAACACACAATTACAGCAAGGTTAATTACGTCACTTTAACATCGCGTACACACTATAATGAGGGGAGCAAATCCATTCTCTGTACAGGTTTAGTGAGTTTCAATTATATGCGTATCCTTCAAAATTCAGAGAGATTAAAGCAAACTAAGTGTAGAAGACTGTGAAATTGCGAACTCTCGTCCCGCTTGTTTCTGACTGGGACCTTTTATGCCGAATACACTCCTACAGACAGCTTAATTAGCACAGTTTCAGAGTAGAAAATAAGGAATAGTCTTACGTTCCAGGGTAATGCGAAGTTCCTTAAAACGACCAGGATTGCATCCACCGCCAGTTGGGGTCTCCAAAGTCCACCAAATCTTGAAACACGCTGCCTGCTCCCTGCTCTCACCATGGGCAGGACAGCTCAATGAACGCCAGTTGTGGAGTCTCTCCGCGTTCCCCAGGAATACAGGCTGGCCCAAGCTTATTCTCAGACCTCTCTGTTCCTCTCACAAACAGAGAAGCCGACTGGCTGGAGAGATACCACCCTCCAGAGGGAAATAGAAAGAAAAAAAAATGGCTCTGACTCTCAGCTCCGGATCGCGCCCGTTCATCCCCTGCTCACACCAAGGGGTGCCGGGGACTAATAGAGCTCCGTTCCGAGCGACACCCACGGCGTGTCTTCCACCACTGTGCTGGCCCGTTGTCACCTCTGCCTGACCTCTGCTCTCACCTAGAGGCGGGCTCCAAGATGCCAGGGACCCTTCGTGCTCCAAGCCCGGGCTAGTCAAGCCTATTAGTGTCGGGCACCTCTCGCTCACATGGAAGGGGGGAGGATCCTCAGGGAGGAAGCGGCAGTTACGTGCAGCTTCACATCACGCCGTATTTTCAAAAACCCTTAGCATCCATGGCTATAAGACTCCACACACCTATACGTCTGCCTTAACTAGCAGTCTCCGTAAGGAGAACTCTTACTTCCCTACCCTAGTTCTACAACACTGGTGTATTGACCGACACATTAATACATCTCCCCTATTGCCTCTAAAAATTACAATCTGTAAAAACAATGTTACCATTTCTTTAAAAATGAAGGCCAATAATTTTAGTTAAAAACAGTTTATTGAATTGTAGTTATTTAATAGATTGTATTACCATTTATCATTAAAACATCTACAGTGATTGTGTATTGCAGTATACAAAGCGTTCAGACCAAGCCTATACAGAACACAAGTTAGAATATCAAGTACTGCAGTGACATAAGCCAAATAAAGATAATGCTATAATCTCCGTATAAAGCGTTGGTTTTTCTTACAGTGATCGCACAGCAGCTGGGGGGATGTGAAGACCCGCACATACAGGGACCTTGCCCTGTTGTCAATTGTTGAAATGGAGCAGCCAGTAACCACTCATAAGTTATAAGGCCATCACACAGAAACTTTTCTGCAGATACTGAACATATGTCAGATATCTTCCAAGATTTAATAAATGCAAAGTCTGAATGTAACACATCCGGACTAAGTTTCAGATATTCATGAGGACAATTGTGATCATTTTTACTCTCCAGGTATAGTGTTAAGCAGCTTGGAAAAAAGGTGTCTACAGGATAATTTCTATTCTGGAAAACAAAGCAATAAGTCTAGCATCAGCTTATAAAACCATTAAAACACATTACAGAAATGTATTATTCTTATTGGATTATTTATTTTAAGGAGGTTGTCCACTTTCAGCAAATAATTTATGCAATTTGTGTAATGAATAGTTATACACTTTTCCAATATACATTCCTGATCTGTGCTGGTTGTTTACTTGCTATGGATGATCCTCTTCAAGCCTATTTTGGCCCCAAGGACACGGCCTGATTTTCAAATCTGCCCTGTATCACTATAAGTGGTTATAACCTTAGAACAAAGACATCTCCAATTGCAGATGTTATAGCGGAGAGTCAGCTGCGATATACACCCGATGTCTGCTTGCAAGAAGCAGATTCAATGCACGCATAGGGGTTAAACCCAATCCATGGTGTTGTGATGTCACACAGGTTCACGCCTCGTCATAAACACACAGCTCTGATTGCTCTCTGTAATAGTAAAAGGTCGTGCATCTGTGTGACATCACATCCCCGTGGACCGATTTTGTCCACAGGAAGTAAACAGGAAACTTCCTATAGAAGGACAGCAAGCAGAAATCTAGAAAACTGAGGTATTCATAAAGAAAAGTAAAAAAAAAAAAAAAAAAAACGCTTAATTTCACAAACAATATCAATTTATCAGTTACTTTCCAAAAGTGGACAATCCTTTAAGTGTGCAGCAATTTTAGGACAAATTACAGGAATGTAATTGTCTAATGTTTACCTGTCTTTGCTTCCACTAATAGCAGCTTTGGTACAAAAATTATGAAGCTTTAACCCCTTTGTGACTGATGCTCAATGATACCCGAGGCTACGTTCACATGTGGCGTTTTGGTTGCATAGAAACGCGTGTGCTGCAATGCATTTGGCTACTCTGGAAGCATTTTTCTTCATTGCTGTAAGTGTAAGCAGCTGTGAAAAGGTTTACACATCTTCTTACACTTCCAGTAATGAACAAACACTCTTTCACAGTAGCCAAACACAAAGTAATATTTGAGAACACGAGTCGTGAAGCATGCTTTTTGACACAACCACAACGCCACGTGTGATTGCAGCCTGGACGTCCTGGTCAATTTTTAACATTCTGCTATGCGCTTCTTTATATAACGATATCTTTGGAAAAGCATTACAAATCAAAACAATTTTCACTATTATTTTCACTATTATTATTTGGGTCTACCTACCCCCCCTCTCTCTCTGCCTACACCTGCCTGCCTTGCTTTATTGTCTCATTCTACAACAACATGCTATTGTATATGTTGGGCATGTAGGGATCAATACATCAGAGCCTTGTTACATTTTTCAAATTGCACTTTTCATGCATCATTTTTTGCACTTTAGCTCTATATGGTTATTCATATTCTGGTCCTTATGGTTACTGTAGTTCTACTCTTGGCAGACTGTAGTAGGGGTTTTTAGGGCAACTTGGCCCTTGGCAGCTTTGTACACCCCTCTGGTGTACTTTTTAAGTGTTTTTATATTTATTGTTGTCCCTTCTTGATTGTGTTTAAAAAATTGTTACTTATCCAATAAACATTTTTTGTTATTTCTGTCTAGCCTTGTGTACACATCCCACCTTTTTCTTGTTTGGATTGTATAGCTATTGGGGTGCGTTGGCTAACATACATTCGTATACCTTGGTAGTGCCTGTCCTACACAATTTCGGTCTAGATCTTTGGAAAAGCATTACATATCAAATCAATTTCACTATTATTTTGTCATGAAATGTGAAACTTTAACCCTTACAGGTTTCAGCCCTTTTTTGCATTCCTGTTTTTTTTTTACTCTCTGTTTAGAGATGTGCGAGGGGTTGTTATCTGCGGGACAAAATGTACTTTATAGTGGCGCCATTTAATATATCATGCAATGTACTGCAGAGCTGCAGTGAAATTGATTCTGTGCTCCAAATGACACTTTCTCTTTATTCTTTGAGTCAGAATGATCACAGGGAACCCTCACCAGCATTCATGAAGGGGTTAAAGGGGCTTATCCAGTTTTTGTAAATGTATCATGGCATTTACTAAAAATGCCAAAGAGTTCTGTAGTCAGATAACACATTGGCCATCAGGAGTAGTGACATGTCATACTTGTCATAAACAGCAACCATCTACGGTGACGCGTAATCTTCTTTATTATCATAAAAATAGGTAATCTCATCTTTTACAAATACAGCTGCGCTCTTTGTGCATATACATTGCAGTTGCATTTTCCTGTTTTTACTGCACACTGCAAATTATCTGAATATACCAATGCCATAAGATCTTGGTAGTCTGCAGCGAGGCATGAAACAATATGCACTGCACAAAATATCTCCTAGGGGCATCCATACAGCAATCTCCTCCTAAAGTCAATAGTTCTTTCCTATCTCTACCAGTGAGAGACTGGTCCAAAAAGAAAATCACACAAATGTTCTGAGCAACCACAACTTATTCATTCATAAAATGTTTTCAGTTTTACTTAGGATGTTAAAATGGACAATTACAATATGCTGGTTGGAACCAAGGGTTAATAAGGCCTTTTAGGATAGCACATATTTATAAAGCAGTCAGTAAGCTATTCATGCCACATTCATTGGTTTGGACTATCAAGTTAATGCATCTTTTGTACCAAAAATGAAAATTAATAAATAGATCATGTATACAATTAGGTAAAGACTAATCTGGTCTCTAAGAATTTGCTGAAGTTGTCATTCTGAGTATTTCGTGCTTCAGATGTACGTGTCTTCACTTCTTCATGTTATGGCACGGAGCCAGACATCCATTCCTCTGCTCCACAAGCAGGCACCATACTTTCATTAAAAAGGAATGTCATACAGAGACTGTAAACAATGATACCCCGCTGGATACTCAGGAGACCCTCACTTCTCCAGCTGCTGGTGCGTACTGAATGCTTCATACACGTTGGCAGCAAAGTCCTTAACTTGCTCCATAAGTAGTAGATCCTATGAAATAATGAATGTACAGAAATGAACAGTAGAAACTAAATTTTTCTTGCAACAATTTTTGAAGTTGATGTCCCCAAAATGATTTACCATCCACTAACATCTAAGAGTCCAAGCAGTTCATGCAATAACCATGCACTTTCTAGTTTTGGACCTTTACCCCCAAACTCTGTCCCTTTTGAACTTTAACAGATGCAAACAGTTGGCGGTAAAATGTTCTCTCCATCCAAAAAGTGACAGCATCTGCAGTGCTAAGCTTCCTTTATTACAGCCTGGACCAGAATGGTGTCTTTCTCAGCGAAATTTCCCTCCAAATATAATGTAATGCCTGATTTAAAGTTTTAAGGGAACCTATCAGCAGCAATAAGCATAGTGAAATATGGTTTTACTCAGGATACAGAAATGTATACTGCAATAGAGTACATGTATGTTTGTAATCAGGTTGTATAATAAAGGTGCAAAGGCATCAGAAGCCAAATACACCCTAATCCTACATGCTTGGGCAGAAATGCAATACACTAGTCCAGTGATGGGCAACCTTTTGAGCTTGGTGTGTCAAAATTCGCCAAAAAACCGAGCATAACTCGGGTGGTGTGTCACCTTGACAAAAAAAACATAATTTTGTGATATTTATAGTTTAAATAACAAATATGTATACTATTTAACTTCTAGGGTACTTTAACCGTAGGTTGTCTGATTGATCCTACCATGTACTGCCATACTACATTATGGCAGTATATGGGGATTTTCCCAATCATCTATTACTATGTGCAAATCGCACATTGTAATAGATCGGTTACAATCAGACAGGTGTGGAAATGCTTAGTAACCTGTGAACTTTCTGTCATGAAAGTTCACAGGTTATAGCGAGGGCGCAGGCGCCGCTGTCTGCATCTCCCTCATGCCCTCTTGGCATGGAGAAGGTGTGAGGAGCAAAAGATTCGCAATGTCTGGGCTTGTACATCACAAAACTGACACACAAGCCCTGATGACTGTCTTCTATCATACAGTGCACTGACCTTACTTACTATATGATGAGAGTGGTTGTCCTCCCTTGCCCCTGCTGTGGAGATGGTCAGTGTAGAGGTGGCAGCTGCTGGGACATCACACAAGGCAGCAGCGATGTGACCTCTGACTGTGATGCCATCTTCCCCCCACCACAACTATCAGGAGCTGCAGAGGAGCCTCCTGGGTGTATGGCCGGGTCACCTCTCCTGCTGTGCCCCATGCTGATACCTGTGCTGACTGGAGACACTAGGCAAAGCTCACACATGGGGAGGGGCCGGCCCGGGGGAGGAGGAGGAGGGAGGAGTGCCGGAAGCTCAGTGCAATCGCTCAGCCTGCACCTGGTCATGTAGGTTGAAACTTAACTCTCAGGCAGCCGTGTGTCAGTGAAAATGGCTACATGTGTCAGCACTGACACGCGTGTCATAGGTTAGCCATCACTGCACTAGTCAAAGGTCTGAAAATCTGCAGGCAAAAGGGAGTGATAAAATACAACAGCCCTCTCACACTCACAAGATCTCCAGGAGGGAAATCGTGGGTGAATAAGATTTTTATTTTATGTTGTTTGGAACAGGTTTTGAACTTTTGTAATAACCTGGACAACTCAGTTAAAAATTGATCTCGTAACCAATTCATTATCATACATTTCTATAACTTGCTTTAATTTAATTCCTGCTATACCTTTCAAAGTCGATTTTTGTAAAACTTTTTAAACCTTGTACCTTTTTTCACCCAGTAGTGCTGTTTTACCTTCTTCACAAAGTGTACTTTAGCCTTTGACTACAATAAAGAGCTATAACAGCTATTAAAGGAGTCTGCAATGAAGCATTATTGTTAATCCTGGTTCTTATGACAATCCAACATCTTTAAAATCTAATTGTCACAGAGACCAAAAAAAAAAAGATAAAATATACAGTTTTGTCTTACAAATTCAACTTAAAGGGGTATTCCGGGAATAAGAACATCGACACAAAAACCCATGATGATATAAATAAATGAATACAACAATAATCAATGTCATTAGTCACAAAATGGAGCTTAAATAGTTTGATTTTATGATTTACAAAATTTATGGCCTCTTTAAAGTAGTTGGAGTTATCACTAAGATGGCCGCCACTGGAAACTACATGTTCCTTTAGTTCTCAGTAACTCCTCCTCCCTCTTATGCTCTGCTCCCAGTGATAATGTAACAGATTTTCCTGCTCTGTTACCATAGTAATGATGTGTAACTGCCATCATCACAACACTAGCCATACTGGATGCACTGCAACCAACCGACTACAGCCAAACATAGTGCTGATCACATGACCTGCCCAGGAAGGTGCAGGACATGTGATGTGGACATGTGACCAGCAGCCATCTTCTCTCCTGTGTATGCTCTGCAACGGACCGCGCAAAGGAAATTAATGGACTGATTAAAGGGGCGGTAGCATTTTAATTCTCCATTACAATCTATGTCATCAGCATTTTCTGCTAAGGGGAGCAAAATTTTAAATAACAAGCAATTACACATTAGCTTATATTTTAATGACCGATTTCTACATGAATTATGCTGATTCCTGGAATACCCCTTTAAAGGAAACCTACCATTTAGAATGGCAGGGGTAACTTTCGTTAGTGTTATAAACCGCGGTATCGTGGTTTTAACACTTTTTAAACTCTAGACCAGAACAGGCTTCGACGCTGCGTGCGCACGATCGTGTGCGCGCCTACATAGGAAATAGCGGATATGTTGCGCGCGCACGGTCATGCGCAGCGCCGAAGCCTCTCCTGCTCTAAAGTTTAAAAAGTGTTAAAACCGCGAAACCGTGGTTTATAGCACTAACGAAAGTAAGTACCGGCACCAGCTCACCCTGAGCTGGTGCTCGGTACTTACAGCTTACCCCTGCCATTCTAAATGGTAGGTTTCCTTTAATAACAAACCTACAGAACCTATCATGTACGTAACCTGTAAAAGCCTGTACATCCTAAAGAAGTCTCTCAGTTTAGTAGAGTAAGCGGCCATGTTTTTCAAATGCTAGACAACCCCTTTAAATGTTTTTTGCTACTAGTTAAAGGGATTTTCCAAGTATACAAGATATTTTACACATGGCTGGGGGGCTTTTAAAATAATTAACAATAGACTTGCCTCTCTGTGCTCCTGTTCAGCCGCTGCACCACTGCTGAATCTCTGCTTGTATACAGAGGCCAGCGGTGCCACCCTAATGCTGTAGCAGTCACACGGCTGTGGTCGGGATGGCAGCATCGGCCTCTGTACAGAAATGGAGACCTGAGCAGTGATGGGTGGTTCCGCGGGTGCACAGAAGTTGGAAAAGAAGAGAATATATGTGGTTTATTATTTTTAAAGTCCCTCAGCCATATTTTAATATTGTAGTCCTGTATAACCCCATAAAAGATCTCATGAAAGCGTTCTTAATCAGTAATACAATACATAGTGTATATATTGTACTATAGTTCATACCTGAACAAAGTGGCTGGGCATTTCACTGCATATGGAGTGGATCTGTCCATTAACTATGGGAATAATTTTAGCCAGTGGAAGACTAATGCTGGAAAGGCTGTAAAAATATATTTAAAAAATTATTTTAATATTCAGGTAAAAGTCTTCCTTTGAATACATTACATATTAGGTAGAAAAATAATGCATGAACTAAATATTCTTTTCATAATGATTAAATACAAAACTTTGGAGTTTTATTGAGGCACAATTAAAAAAAATGTTAATCTTCCATTTCCTCTTCTTCAAACCCCAGTGGTTTTCCAGTATGACTTCTATCTTCCATAACGTGTGCAAGTACCACATACTGCCTAAGATACTATATAATATATTATATAATATATTTTCAAATGCTTTTGTACTGAGGTGAGACCGGATAAAACGTACCTATTCAATGAGCTGTTTTGATTCAGTTCTTGCTCGTTTGGTCGAAAGAACTCTGCAATGCTGTCGAGAAGCCTTCCAAAACCTCGATTCAGACATGAATTCAGCACAGTGCTGAAGTCCTGACTGGAAACAAAGATTATATAAAATAAAAATGTTACGAAAATTTGCAACATTTGCCTAATGAAAATGAGAATTCAAACTTTTTCAGTTAACCACATTTGGATGGACCACTACTCCAACTGGCAGGTAGTTGCTGCATTTGGACAATCAGGTACCTCATGGTGATCATGCGTGAACAGCTTTTCTACCTGGCGTGATCACGCAACAAACAGAAACACACACACACAGTAAGTTTGGAAATTATTCAGACCCCTTTAAATTTTTCAGTTTCATTGCAGTCAAATGGAAAGATCAAAAAAGTAATTTTTTGTTCATTAATGTATACTCACCAGCCACTTTATTAGGTACACCACGCTAGTAACGGGTTGGACCCCCTTTTGCCTTCAGAACTGCCTCAATTCTTCGTGGCATAGATTCAACAAGGTGCTGGAAGCATTCCTCAGAGATTTTGGTCCATATTGACATGATGGCATCACACAGTTGCCGCAGATTTGTCGGCTGCACATCCATGATGCGAATCTCCCGTTCCACCACATCCCAAAGATGCTCTATTAGATTGAGATCTGGTGACTGTGGAGGCCATTTGAGTACAGTGAACTCATTGTCATGTTCAAGAAACCAGTCTGAGATGATTCCAGCTTTATGACATGGCGCATTATCCTGCTGAAAGTAGCCATCAGATGTTGGGTACATTGTGGTCATAAAGGGATGGACATGGTCAGCAACAATACTCAGGTAGGCTGTGGCGTTGCAACGATGCTAAATTGGTACCAAGGGGCCCAAAGAGTGCCAAGAAAATATTCCCCACACCATGACACCACCACCACCAGCCTGAACCGTTGATACAAGGCAGGATGGATCCATGCTTTCATGTTGTTGACGCCAAATTCTGACCCCACCATCCGAATGTCGCAGCAGAAATCGAGACTCATCAGACCAGGCAACGTTTTTCCAATCTTCTACTGTCCAATTTCGATGAGCTTGTGCAAATTGTAGCCTCAGTTTCCTGTTCTTAGCTGAAAGGAGTGGCACCCGGTGTGGTCTTCTGCTGCTGTAGCCCATCTGCCTCAAAGTTCGACGTACTGTGCGTTCAGAGATGCTCTTCTGCCTACCTTGGTTGTAACGGGTGGCGATTTGAGTCACTGGTGCCTTTCTATTAGCTCGAACCAGTCTGCCCATTCTCCTCTGACCTCTGGCATCAACAAGGCATTTCGGCCAACAGAACTGCCGCTACTACTGATGCTCGGTTTGAACTGCAGGAGATTGTCTTGACCATGTCTACATGCCTAAATGCACTGAGTTGCCGCCATGTGATTGGCTGATTAGAAATTAAGTGTTAACGAGCAGTTGGAAAGGTGTACCTAATAAAGTGGCCGGTGAGTGTACACTGTATACATCTTGACAGAATAAATAGAAATGTAGATATTTTTGCCAATTTAAGAACAACTGAAATATTACATGGTCATCAGTATTCAGACCTTTTGCTGTGACACTCATATTTAACTAAAATGCTTTCCATTGCCCTCCAATCCTCCTTCTTGAGATGGTTCTTCAGAAGCCTTTCCTCAGTGCAAGACATATGAAATCCAGCATACAGTTTGCAAAATCACACAAAAAGGACTCCCAGTCTATGAGAAACAAGATTCTCTGGCTTTGAACTTTTTGGTGTTCACGGTAAGTGGTATGTGTGGAGTAAGCCAAGCACTGCTCATCACGTGCCGACAGCGACACAATTGTTGCAGCATCATGCTATGGGTTTGTTCAGCTGCAGGGACATCTGTGCACCTCTTAAAACAGCATGGTTGTGCTATCCTGATCTGTGCTCAGATGGCCTCCTTTTTTCTACCAGCGGCTACATGTGTTTGATAAAGGCTAGTCTTAGCCAAAAAACCTTTCACACTTGCCGCAATAAAAAAAAATCTTCACTTTTTGCATCAAAACAATTTGTGTGCCAGGATTTTTTGCATGATATATCTGGGAGATGGATTCCAATCCTCTGCATCTTCAACACTATCCAGGAGTGCGATTGGAATACATTTTAAAAAGATTGGGCGCAGAGTGTACATTAATAAGCAAAAAAGATTTTATAATTGAAAAACCTAAAAATCATTTAAAGGGCACCTACCACCACGATTCTACCTATAAAGGTATAATGGGTGGTAGGTGGATGAATGGGACGTAAGGATAGCCCTTTTTGGGCTAATCCTTACGTCCCGCAGAACGCATGATATTCGCACGAGGGCGCGCAGCTACGAGGAGCTGTGCGCTGAAGATTACCTGGTAGGCGGAGGAACGAGGCTACTGGGGCGTGGAGTAGCCGCGACCAGTAGCCTCATGTCCGGCTACTCCACACCCCAGTAGCCGCTTAAATAAATTAGCATATAAACTCAATAAAGTTTACAAAAGGATAGCAGAGACGTAAGGATTAGCCCAAAAAAGGCTATCCCCTACCACCCGTTCTACCTTTATAGGTAGAATCGTGGTGGTAGGTCCCCTTTAAAAAAAAAACTATAAATATTTTAGTATCACTTTAATCTCCGCCACATGTAGAATAATGTCAAATGTTTACTCCATACAGTGAAGAATTAAAATGGAAACTCTGTAATATCAGAATTGTGGTTCTTCCATCCTCCCACAGGGTAAATAAAAGTTAAACTGTAACAATTATGTACCCCAAATATGGCGCAAGTGGTCCATATTACAGCGGTTGTCCACTTTACCTCATGTTTTTGTAATGTGTGTAAAAATAGATTTATATTGGTATATTACCCAATATCCTGTCCCCCACACAGAAGTTACAAAAAACATGAAGTAAAGTGGCCAGCTCTTTAGCCTCATTGGTTGTTAATGGTAAAATAGTTACGGTATTTCAGTGGTTATACTTAAAGTAAAATTTAAGTTTGCACTGAACACTTTTGTACAGTACAGAACAGATTTCATCTACACAAACACTGGGTAACCTTTACATGGCCACTTCGTGTCAGTCTATGATTCAAGGTAGAATGTTTTATTGACAGAGCTTTGTCCTCACCCCCTCTTTCATATATCATTCATGGTTTTTACCTCTCCAGCATGTCTCTGGTTTCATTCAGGAGACGGATTGTAGTGCCATCCTTCTCGGTCAGTCCACATGCCTAGTAAAGTCAAACATTTGTGTTACCACTGCTAGAATCATTTTATCTATGTTAAAAATAAATAAGGTTATTTACTGTTCATACTGTCTTACAGTAGCGTCACACTAATATCAGGCGGCCGCTGTACTGACCCATCAGAGATTAGGGACATTTAATTTTCCCTGGCTGACGGAAACTATGTTTTCATTCTCACACCATGCATTTTATTTTTCAATCTGGGATTCATTAACATCTGTGGTTCAGAATAATGGACATAAACAGTCATGTGGACATAGCCTTAGGGTACATTCACACAGCCGTAAGCCCGTAATAAACAGCAATATAATATGGCTAACCAGGACAGTAATTCTTCTGTACAATAATCTATATTAAGCCTCATGTACATGAAAGGCTATGACCACTGCACAAAAAAAAGTGACTGTCCAGGCTACAAAGATTGAGCTGCCCTATCTTTTGCGGTGTGGGCAGTATTTTTACATATTTATTTCTATATATATTGTGTAAACATGTAATATCCTCAGTAGCCCCAGTTCTGGTCAACCCCTTCACAACTGGCGATCACATGAACACATTCTATACACAGTGGTGAAAAAAAAGTATTTAGTCAGCCAACAATTGTGCACGTTCTACCACTTAAAAAGATGAGGCCTGTAATTGACATATGTAGACCTCAACTATGAGAGACAAAATGAGAAAACAAATCCAGAGAAGGCAGAAATCATGTAGGTGACCAAATACTTATTTTCCACTATAATTTGCAAATAAATTCTTTAAAAATTAGACAATTTGATTTTCAGGAATTGTTTCCACATTTTCTTTCTCATAGTTGAGGTCTACCTATGATGTCAAATACAGGCCTCTCTCACCTTTAAGTGGGAGAACTTGCACATTTGGTGGCTGCCCAAATACTAAGGAAAGGCAGAAGCTGTAATTAAATGCTTCTACCTTCTCCCAAGGATCCCTGTCTGTTTCTGAAAGCAGAAGACCTGGTCCTGCTATTGCAATCTGTACAGGAGCAGGAGCACACTGCAGCAAGACCAAAATATGTTGCAGACTCGGATGAACTGCCATCCGAACTGCCCCATTAAAGCAGTGATCCTCAACCACCGGGCCGCAGAGCACCTGCCCCGGCCCGCAGCTGAACTCTGTATACAAAGAAAAAAATTTTTTAATGAACAATGGAAACAGGGGAGGCATTGAACAGGAAAGGGGTCAATATTTGTTGGAGGGGACATTGTTGAACACTATAAGCCACACATTTTTGGCTAGACACCAGACCGCCTACCAATGCCCGCCTACCCATGCCCACTGTCGGTCCCCGAGTATATAAAGGTTGGGGACCACTACCATCAGATAATCTACCGGTAGATGTCCCAGGTCCATCCCAAACGGCAATAACCTTTTTCCATGTTTTAGAATGACTGGGTCTGTCTCTTTGTAATAACCGAGGCTGTATGATTTCTGGACATCTGTTACATTGTGCTAGTGGCACATTTAAATAAATTAGTAGTAAAATTCCCATATACTGCCATACTGTAGTATGGCAGTATATTGTAGCATCAATCAGACAACTTTGGCTTAAAGTACCATAGGAGGAGGTGGGGGGGGACTGAAAAATAGTAAAAAAAAATAGAACTATCGCTAGAACTGATATAAATATAATAATGCCACTTACTTCCCATTTTGCAAAATATTAAAAACTTTATAAAAATCAAAGGGCCATATAGTTCTCAAAATGATAGCATTGAAAAAGTTATCTAATCTCATTTTTTTTTGTACAGGTGTTTTTCATTTTTGTAAATGTATGAAAACATGAAACCTGTATAAATTTGGTATCCCTGTGATCGTACAAACCCAAAGATTAGAGGAGACATGTAATTTGGGGTGGACAGTAAAAGTGGTAGAATCCAAGTCCACAAGAAAACAAGCCCTCACACAGCTCTTTACATGGAAAAATATAAAAGTTATAGATTTTTGAAGCTGAGGAGTGAAAAATGGAAACGCAAAAATGAAAAAGGGCCTCGGAGTTAATGAAGGCATAGGTCCCAGGCTGAAAAGTGTTGCAGCATTGCCAATAAAAACTAGATGCCTCTTTATCTACATCTTGACAGCATGGTTCCCTACTGAGTGGCAGATACCAGCATCCACCTACCCTGTTGTTCATTGGAATGTCCTGACCTGTATCCTAGTAGCAAGTGTGGGCCCGTGGAAGGGCGCTTATTGAAATCAATTAAGAGGAGATTAGGAAGGAAAAGGAAGAACAATGGGGCACATTGCTCTTTTCTGCCGGGTTTCCCGAATTTTTCCGATTTGCCCCGGGATTTTGACGCATGTGATCGGATTGTGGCGCATTGGCTTCAGCTTTCACGCGACAGAAATCGGGGTGTGTGGCCGTTGGAAAACCCGACAGATTCGGAAGACCACAGCATTTTTTTAAAAATTGTGTCGCAAGAATATCACTCACATACACCGGAATGAAGCAGGATAACTCCAAAGGACTTCAACGCAGCAGCAACACCTAGTGGACATTGGGCGCACGTCCTTAGTGAATCCCGGCAGAACCAGAATCAGTGTCGGAGAACACACCGCTGGATCGCGACTGGACCGGGTAAGTAAATCTGCCCCAATGTGTTGAAAGTGATAAGCAGAGTCAGCCATCTTTGAGCAAAAGGAGCTCTCACCAAAGTGCTAATAAAACGTGCAAGAATATTGATGTACAATTGCTAAAAATCTGCTCAACTTTTAGGGCACTTTTTACATGATTTTTTTTTTTTTTTTAAGATCCTCTTTAATTTATGCTCAGGGCCTTATTTAGTGTTGGAGTTGCCCTAGCCACTCTCAGTGCCATCAAGCTAATGCCTCTGCCCATAACCCCCAGCATACTAGATAAGGTCAGTGCCAGACCAAGGAGGAGTCTCTCCAATGATCCACTGTAATCAATAGATTCAAAAACTGCTTCAGGCTGCGTTCACACCATGCGTTTGCTCAGTGTTTTGAAATACTGAGATCCCCACTGATCAGCTGTTTAAGCCCTATCCGACAACCCCTTTAATGTTAACCGAATGAATATATGTTTCTGTAAGCATAACACATATGCATTTGATGCGTTTTGCCCAATGCATCTGAATTGCAAACACATCATCAGAATGCGGCCTCCGACTGTGTTCATATTCATCACTTGAACTACATTTATCGAGACAATTATAGCACAGAGCGGGAGAGTTTCTCCAGATCACATCTGCATTTACAGTGAAACGCGTGATATCAGGAATGTGCTTTGTGCACATGCAGAAGGACTCCTCCCCATTGTGTATGGATGGTGTTCCTAAATGTAATTCAAGCGAACCGAGTGAATTTTTTTTTCAAATTCACATGCATAAAAAACTACTTTTACGGGCTAGATAAAGCCTGTATCTAGTTCACTGGAGAGGTTTCTTGACTTGAGACAGATACTCTTAAATATACATATTCCACCTTAAAGGGAACCTGTCAGGGGCTTTTGGACCAATAGACCAGGCACAGGTAGTTATGGGATGTTCAATCAATAATTTAAAAAAAATGACTCATTAATTTTAAAATAAGTCTATACTTTCCCCAACACCTGTGCAAACCATTATATAAACTGACTTACTATAGGATGTAGTGTCAGTATAAAAGTCTCTGGATGCTGGTCATCCAAGAACCAAAAATAAATGCATATACAGCCACCAGTTGGAAGATTACCTTCACTACAATTTACATCACTTATTATAAACTTATTAGAGAATAATTAGTTTTGTGGCAGCTCTGCTGAGTTTAATGAATAAAACAAGGAATTCAATTTATTCTTATGAAGTACAATAAATGGAAAAACTGAACAGCTGGATTATGATTACTTGATGAATGATTGACTGGTCTTCAGCTACACTACGTATCTTCACCATGACAAATTACTGCATGACCTAAGACATCTTATATGTTTCTTCCAAAAAAAGTCACATTAAAAATCTCAACTGCTGAAGTAGGAATTCATGTCTAGACAAGATGTCATAGAATACAGCAAACTCTTAAGACATCCTCATCTTTCCTTCTCTTCTTCCAAAATCCTTTGGCATTTCTAAAACCACACAGACCATTGTATCCTGTTCAACACAAATACGTAGTTAATTGATTATTATACGATGCTGCATTATACAGATCCACTAATATCAAATTAAAAAATAGGTTTTCTGTGCCAAGTAGAAACTATATATACTGTTTCAATAGTTTTCGCCTGAGAATGGTACTATGCAAGGATCATGTAGTTTTCCGATCCTGGCTTGTACCGAGTGACACCCTAGGGGAGATCCTACCACCTGACCATTAAAGGGGGCCAAACAGATAAAATAATGTTAAATAATAATAGATGGTGTCAGGTGGACCCCCCACACAATCTCATGTGCGCCTTGATGACCAAGGCCTATTTTTCAAAACCAGCATGTGTTACTTTATCCAGTAATCACTTTAGAAGGCTTTAACTTACCCAAATGTTTTTGAGTTTGTTTTTCTGTAGATTTTGTACTTAAAAAAAGTGGGAAATTTTGCTTGATATATTTAACATTTATTTTTGAAAAAAGGTGAATTTGTTAAACATTTTGAAAAACATTGCTATTTTCAAACTTCAAAATGTTCTGTTTTTCAAACTGATAGTAATTAATTTGGGTAGTAAGACTAACTAACATTTACCATATCTCTGCTTTGTGTTGGTGTCCTTTTGTTTACTACGACACTAGAAAGATCATAAATCGAGCAGCATTCTCTCAAATTTTTAAGAAGATTTTAGAATAAATTATTTTAGGGACCTTTTTATTTCTATAAAGATTTTGGAAGTTCCATAGAAACCCCCCACACATCACCCCGTTCTATTAACTTCACCCCATCAAACGATTCAAAACAGCAGGTAGGAAAGAAGCTTGTTAACCCTTTATGTATTTTACAGAACTTAAAACAAAATGAAGGTTTGATTTGGAATTCAGTAATATTTATCATTAACACGTTCATTTACAACATATACTCGAGTATAAGCCGACCCGAGTATAAGCCGAGACCCCTAATTTTACCACAGAAAACTGGGAAAACCTATTGACTCGAGTATAAGCCGAGACCCCTAATTTTACCACAGAAAACTGGGAAAACCTATTGACTCGAGTATAAGCCGAGGGTGTAGTATACAGTCAGCCGTGTAGCACACAGCCTGCCCCTGTGTAGCACACAGCTAAAAGAAAAATAAACCTAATACCCACCCTCCGGTGTCCCCGATGTTCGTCGCGGCTCCAGATCCCCATTGCGGCTCCCGGCGGCTTCTTCACTCTTCTGTATTCTATCTTCTCTAGCCGGCAGAGTCGCGTCCATGAGATCTGCATGGATGCAACTCTGCCGGCTAGTGAAGATATAAAGAACAAAGAAAAAGAGGATGCGTACAAGTAATCAAGTAATTTATGTACTTAGTTTGAGTTTATCTCTTCAACCATTTTTTGTAGGCTAGAGAAGATAAAAGACAGAAGAGGAGACACGGGGAGCCCCGACAGGGATCGGGAGCCGCAAGGAACATCGGGGATACCGGAGGGTGAGCATTAAGGTTTTTTTTTATCATTGACTCGTGTATAAGCCGAGGTGAGGTTTTTCAGCACATTTTTTGTGCTGAAAAACTCGGCTTATACACGAGTATATGCGGTAGTTGCAAACCCATCGGCTTAGCCTAAGGCCCCTTAGTGACCGATGTAGAAACCCGTATGGATGGTCAACTAAGGGGTTAAACATAATTTTATTTGTTTTCGTCGGCTAAGGGGTTCAATAGTGTTATGCTTTGTATATAGAGATCTACAGGCAGTCCCCGGATAGGGGACAGGATAGGTTCTGTAGGTTTGTTCTCAAGTTGAGACTGTATGCAAGTCATAACTGTATATTTTATAATTGTAACCACAGCCAGAATTGTTTTGGTCTCTGTGACAATTGGATTTTAAAAATGTTGGTTTGTCATGAGAACCAGGATTAACAATAAAGCTTCATTGCAGACACCTCTGATAACTGTTACAGCGATCTTTGAAGTCTAGGGCTGAAGTACAGTAAATTACCAACATCAAGAGGTCCGTTTGTAACTAGGGGTTATTTGTAAGTACGGTGTTCTTGGGGTGGTCCCCAACTTAAGGACACCTGACTTACAGACAACTCCTAGTTACAGATTGACCTATGTGCCCACTGTGACCTCTGGTGAATCTCTCTGGAGGCTTTACTTTAGTACCAGGCTGCAATGATCAGCTATAAGGTGTCTGTAATGAAGTTTTAGGGATAATTCTTGCTCCCGCGACAGGCCAAAAATAAAATGTGAATATTCAATTGTCACTGGGACAAAAAATTTTTTTTAGTCTGAAGCTACAATTATGAAGTATAGCTGTTCCAACTTGCATGCAAATTCAACTTGAAGGAAATCTACTATATGTATTTATGTACTGTGAACCAAACATACCTTGAGAATGCTGTATCTACACTGATGCAGAAACATATCTTGTTTAATCCCTGACCCCAGTGGTTTTGCTAAAAAAAAAAATTATAAAATCCAGGACCTTGGGAAAGCTGAATTGCATGCAGGCTGCCGTACATAAACACATTACACAGAGCTGCCTGAACTGTCCAGACAGGACTAATCTACCCGAGTTGGATGATTCTTACACAGCAGCTGGGGGATGGTGTAGCGATTAATTACTTCTGCCTGTCAGGGACAACACAGTGCACACAGCGATCTCTGAAGCAGTGCATAATTAGGATAAGAGGAGAAGTGCTACAGCAGCTACAGGAGCGACAGAGCCTGATTATCATAACTTTATAATAATTTTTTCAACAAAACCACTCACTCAGTTTAGGGCTTAAACAACATAGGTTTCTGCAACGGTGTAGATACAGCATTCTCAAAGAATGTATAAAAGAAAATGGTAGATTTTCTTTAAGAACAAACCTAAAGAACCTATCCTGAACAGGGACTGTCTGTATATGAACTGAGGAGATTAAGACAGAATAATGCTGGCACAAAAGGGGTTGTTCACTTTCAGCAAATAATTGTTTAACTTTTCCTTAAACAAACAATATCAATTTCCAATATACTTTCTGTATCAATTCCTCACTGTTTTCTAGATTTCTGCTTCCTGTGGTTCTATAGAAAGCCTTGCCTACTATCCGTGCATAGAAATCTGTCCATGGTCATGTGAAGGACATGCATGTGCACGAGCCGTTATCATCACACAACCCCTATTACTCTAAGTGATAATAACGGCTCATGCACCTGCTTGTCCATCACATCAGCATGGACAGATTTTATCCACTGGAAGTAAAAATAGAAGGATATAGCAGGACGGCAAGCAGAGATGTAAAAAAACCATGAGGAATTGATAGAGAAAGTATATTGGAAATTTGTATAACTTTTCATTATACAAATAATATAAAATTATTTACTGAAAGTGGCCAACCCCTTTAATGCACATTTATCTAGTCCTGTTTGACACCCAGATCTTGGCTTACAGGTTACAAATCTTGCTGGATGAACCAAAACTTTTGTGTGCTCTTGCACAGTGGCTTTTACCCTAAGGGACAACCTTTCTATTACCTTTTGACTTTACAGTTTGTATACACAAGTTACATTCAATATGAACATTTAACACTGCGCCAAAATGATCTATTGACAGTTATAGTTGATGCCCACAATTGACCGGCATATAAAGTTTAACCATAAATCTAGACATGATAAATACCTCTATGACCATGTATCAAACACTACTGCAGAAATATGTATTAATCATGCTAGAAGACTAGGAGCTTGGATGAGGTACCTGAAAGGTTAGTGGGTTCTCTTCATCTGGCATCATGAAGCGACATAGCAGTGACTTGCCCTGTGACTCCCCCAGTTCCGATGACTTCTTACAATCTTCCACCAGTCGACGGATTTCTTTAATATGCTGCTCCAGTTCAGAAAGTGAGAGAGACTGCTTTAAAGATAAACTGGAAAAAGAAAAAAAAGTTCAAAGAACAACTTGTTTTCATCAGAATATACCCATATATACTCAAGTATAAGCCGACCCGAGTATAAGCCGAGACCCCTAATTTTACCATCAAAACTGGAAAAACCTATTGACTCGAGTATAAGCCGAGGGTGGGAAATGCATTGGTCACAGACCCCCCCAGTATATAGCCAACCAGCCCCCTATAGTATACAGCCTGCCCAGCTTGCCCCCAGTAGTATACAGCCACCCCAGCTTGCCCCCAGTAGTATACAGCCAGCCCAGCCTGCCTCCAGAAGTATACAGCCTGCCCCCAGTAGTATACAGCCACCCCAGCCTGAACCCACTAGTATACAGCCCGTCTCATCTAACATCGTGCTGGGCGCCGCCATTGTTCTCTCCCGGGCGGCAGGCGCATGATATGACGCGCCGCTGCTGATGTCATACTAGGCGCAACCCGGGAGAAAAACATGGCGGCACCCAGCACAATGTTACAGAAGACAGACGGGCGCTGAAGCAAGAAGAGGAGCTGGGAAGCCAGAAGACGCGCCGCGATGACAACGGGTGAGCAAAGCTGCGCATCGGGGCCACTGGAGGGTGAGTATATAAGTGTATTATTTTTTAAGTCCATTGACTATAGCTATTGACTCGTGTATAAGCCAAGGGGACTTTTTTCAGCACATTTGTTGTGCTGAAAGACTCGGCTTATACACTAGTATATACAGTAATATGAGCATATAATATAAATAGAATAAAAATCAAGACCTCCTTTATTAAGTATTAAGTCAGAGATTTCATTCATGCCTTCAGAGATACTAAGAGTCCGGGGAGAAATTAAGACTATAAATTTGCCACAATATGGGGAATTTTACGTCTTTTACTGTGTGCCCCAAATGACATGTCTACGTCATTCTTTGGGTTGATGTGATCAGAACATTCTACAAAAGACGAAAGCCATAAATGTTAATTAGCTAGTTATTTTGCTGTTGTGACTAGGTGGAGAAAGTAGAAAAAAAAAAAAAAAGTTGAAAACTTCCAAACTTTTGCCAAACATTGCTTTTTTCATAAATAAACACATCACCCACATTTTTCAACTAACATGAAGTATAAAGTTTCAAGAGAAAACAAAGAAATCTCAAAATCACCTGGTTAAGTGTTTCAAAGTTATAACCACTTATGTGTCAGATTTTAAAAAATGAGCCGTGTCAGGAAGGTGAAAAGTGTCTTTGGCGGCAAGAGGTTAAATAGGAGATTTACCTCTTTAATAGGACTCCAAAAACTGTGTTTCTAGGTGCCTGAGTTTGCAAGATACAGTATACCCGTTTTAATTTGGGCCATTGTCTCGACGTCTATACACGTTCCATCTGCATGGGTTATGTGCAATTAGTTCGTCTATAACCATATGACAGTTGTAAAACATTTAAAAAGCAAATTTTTTGGAGCAAAAGTTGAGGCTACTCAAACAGGTTTCACTGTATATACCGTAAATAATTTATTTAGAAAATAAATACAGTATCATTTAACTATGAAGAGCTTCTTTAATTGATGGCATTAGAGATATTACAACTCATTGTGGTGCCCCATTTTTGGGGATATTATAAACAAGATTAATTAATTATCAAGGAACAAAATAAAACACTACTTATACATTTATTTGAATTCATTAAATTATATATAGTGAGTGATGATGATTCTGAGAATGATATATCATTTAATTAGAACTAGACAGTGAAGAAGGTGACTTGACCACGGTTTTGGAGATCGGGTTAAGCACTGATAAAGCGCTGAGAGAGCAGAGCATTGGAGCTCTTGGCATAAATTACTGCAGGACCTAGAGTGATGTCAGCAGCATGGGACTAATCACTTGCTTTTTGCAGGGTCCTAAAACCCTTTCATGTTGTCAGGAATATGTCAGGACTGATACAGAGGGTGGGAAGAGAAGTTGTTGGGGCCCGGACTTCTATGAAGACGAGCTGTGTGTTGATGAGAGTAAATGTAATGGAGATGTGTACACGTAAAGAGATAAAGCCGGGCTGTGGTTGTGTGACCAATAGGGATTTTTTTTTTTTTTTTTAAAGACCCCTCTCCAAAACCCCTCTGTACAGGTATAGGCTGAACATCATTGAGATGCTTGTAGCAAGATCTTTAATCCAAGCAATGGCCTTCACAGGACCATGTTAGAGCTTTGGACATTCCCCTTCAAATAGTGCACCAAGACCGTGATGAAAGTGGAGGTATCTTTAAAAGGGCAGTGGGGGCCAAATTAGTAACGATCTTGGTATAGTTGGATAAATTCTATAACGGGCCAGGAAGCTTACATCTGGCAGTGACCAACTCACCCATAAAGGGATTACACCAGAAGGTCATCTCCCCAGCAATCAACCACTTAATTCCCTATTGCCCTCGGCCTGCCCTTCCTGTACACAAAGTTTGCTAGCGCTTCATAAGATCCCGCAAGAACTGCTTCCAGTACAACCTCAGGGTTATTAACATCTGCTCTACCATGTTGGGCAAGTCAATTGGACTGCCTGAAAATATTTGTGCGTGTGGGGTAGAGCAAGACCACCCTGGCTAACTGAGGCCTTCAAGCTCGCTCAGCCAAGTCACAGAAACGGGGTCAGTTATTTATCAATACAGTCAGTCCCCGGGTTACATACAAGATAGGGTCTGGAGGTTAGTTCTTAAGTTGAATTTGTATGTAAGTCGAAACTGTATATTTTATAATGGAAGTTCTAGACAATTTTTTTTCTTTTGCCCCAGTGACAATTGGAGTTTCGAAATTTTTGGTGTAATTGGACCAAGAATTATCAATAAAGCTTCATTACAGGCATCTTACAGCTGATCATTGCAGTCTGGGACTATAGTAAAGCATCCAGAGAGCTTCACCAGAGGTCACAGTGGGCAGAGGGGTCCGTCTGTAACTATGGGTTGTCTGTAAGTCGGGTGTCCTTAAGTAGGGGACCGCCTGTAGTTAAGAAGTGTGAATTAGGCAACAGCTATGGAGCTGCACAACAAGGACATTTTAATAGACATATTTCTCCATTTTTTTTACTTCTGTAAATCTGGGGTAAGTGTTATAGTCCAAAAAATACAGTATGCAAGAAGATCCCCCTGAATTTAGGTATAATTTATATATACTATATATAAGTATATATACTATACACTCACCGGCCACTTTATTAGGTACACCATTCTAGTAAAGAGTTGGACCCCCTTTTGCCTTCAGAACTGCCTCAATTCTTCGTGGCATAGATTCAACAAGGTGCTGGAAGCATTCCTCAGAGATTTTGGTCCATATTGACATGATGGCATCACACAGTTGCCGCAGATTTGTCGGCTGCACATCCATGATGCGAATCTCCCGTTCCACCACATCCCAATGATGCTCTATTGGATTGAGATCTGGTGACTGTGGAGGCCATTTGAGTACAGTGAACTCATTGTCATGTTCAAGAAACCAGTCTGAGATGATTCCAGCTTTATGACATGGCGCATTATCCTGCTGAAAGTAGCCATCAGATGTTGGGTACATTGTGGTCATAAAGGGATGGACATGGTCAGCAACAATACTCAGGTAGGCTGTGGCGTTGCAACGATGCTCAATTGGTACCAAGGGGCCCAAAGAGTGCCAAGAACATATTTCCCACACCATGACACCACCACCAGCCTGAACCGTTGATACAAGGCAGGATGGATCCATGCTTTCATGTTGTTGACGCCAGATTCTGACCCTACCATCCGAATGTCGCGGCAGAAATCGAGACTTATCAGACCAGGCAACTTTTTCCAATCTTCTTCTGTCCAATTTCGATGAGCTTGTGCAAATTGTAGCCACAGTTTCCTGTTCTTAGCTGAAAGGAGTGGCACCCGGTGAGGTCTTCTGCTGCTGTAGCCCATCTGCCTCAAAGTTCGACGTACTGTGCATTCAGAGATGCTCTTCTGCCTACCTTGGTTGTAACGGGTGGCAATTTGAGTCACTGTTGCCTTTCTATCAGCTCGAACCAGTCTGCCCATTCTCCTCTGACCTCTGGCATCAACAAGGCATTTCCGCCCACAGAACTGCCGCTCACTGGATGTTTTTTCTTTTTCGGACCATTGTTGTGCGTGAAAATCCCAGTAGATCAGCAGTTTCTGAAATACTCAGACCAGCCCTTCTGGCACTAACAACCATGCCACGTTCAAAGGCACTCAACTCACCTTTCTTCCCCATACTGATGCTCGGTTTGAACTGCAGGAGATTGTCTTGACCATGTCTACATGCCTAAATGCACTGAGTTGCCGCCATGTGATTGACTGATTAGAAATTAAGTGTTAACGAGCAGTTGGACAGGTGTACCTAATAAAGTGGCCGGTGAGTGTATAGGAGTATATATACTATATATGAGTATAAGTGGTGCTAAACACAGTATACATTTATGTAACATCCAAGGGAAAGAGGTTTATTTAAACATGCGGTGATGGAAGGAGCCGTTCACAGTAGACCATTACATGGTGTATATGGTTTTTGTCAATACACTTTTTTCAAATGCTATAGAGCAGGAGTCCTCAAACTTTTTACACAGGAGGCCAGTTCACTGTCCCTCAGACCGTTGGAGAGTCTATCCGATGACTCACAGGAGCGAGGTGACCGGCCAGTGACATGTATTCCCATTACAGTAAATTGATGTTGTTTATATTATCAAAAGTTATACAGAAGGTATATTGGAAAATTGTATCAATTCCTCATTGTTTTCTAGATCTCTGCTTGCTGTCATTCTATGCAAAGCTTCCTTGTTTACTACCAGTGGACAGAAATCTGACCATGATCACACATGTGCACAGCTCGTTAGTCAGAATAATCAGCACTGTGTGTTATAACGAGCCGTGCACCTGTGTGATCATGTACAGATTTGTGTCCACTGGTAGTAAACATACAACCTTTCTAAAGAATGACAGCAAGCAGAGATCTAGAAAACCATGATGAATTGATGCAGAAGGTATATTGGAACACCCCTTTAAGGGTCAGCGCCGACCTTAGAATTGCTTGCCTGCACATCCTATAGAGGTGCAGGCTAGCGGTTGTTGAATCACTGAGGGTCGGATCATTAATGGAGCTTCTGGGCACAGGTGCTCCAGCAGCACTATTGATAATCCGGCAGTTCCTCTCACTCACCACCGGGGGCCAGAAAAATGGACTCAGGAGGTGGCATGTGGCCCACAAGCTGTAGTTTAGGGACCCCTGATATAGTGTGAAATGGCCTGTTGGCTACTGTGACCAGCATTCTCCGGTATCACCGCATGTTGTTATAAACAAGATGACTTTCATGTAAACGATGAGTGCCATACATTTAGAAAGACAATATGGTTATTCAGGAGACAATTTACTGGGTCTGGTACTCTTAAGGGCACAGCATGCAAAAGTTATGCAAAAAGGTGACAACAACTGGGGGCAATATGGCAACAATCAGTCATGGCCAGGAGAAGTAATCATGCAATTCTGGACCACGGGGGATAGTCACCTATAAGTTGCTAGGTGCCACTTCTGCCCGTTTCTGACCATTACTGCGCTCAGTGACTAATCTTCTAGTGTGTGCAACATTGATATGTATGTCACATGGTTCAAGTTGGTACACTGTAATGTGTGCAGGGAACATGGAGGGGGCTGACTGTAGAGATAAAGCTGCTAAAAATTAAGATTACTAGTGAACCAGAATCCTTGTTATTCCTCATGTACACACATCAGGACATGGATTTCTGCAATATTTGCTGAAAGGTTAGATACACTTTATTTTTTACCTGCCAAGAACCTTCTGGACTGTGTGTTTCACAAGTGTTATCAGCTCAGTAAGACCTGAGGAAAAAGAAATGACAGATCATGTCTCCAGAATCCCACAGCCGCTGAAATGCATTAAAGGATATAATCACATCCTACCATCTCCCAGGAGGTGCTGAATACTGGACAGATATTGTTGTTGTACCTCGGGGGATGCTTGCAATCCCTGGAAAAAGAACAACATTTCATTAGACAAAACAAATGCTTTCACAGGGATGATTTTTCAATTACATCCTCTCTGCTTTTTTCAGTGTCTACATACTCTAGTGTAGCGGAAAGAAATTACTAGCAAATCAGGAATTACAGCAGTAGCTGTAATGTGGATTTTTAACGCCTTAAAGGGGTATTCCATCGAAGACAAAATTCTTAAATGTACTCAGGATAACAAAATAAAACATTCTCTAATTCACTGTTATGAACCAAAAATTCAGCATTTCACAGATATAATTCCACATTGTCTCTATCAGTCCTGGTGTACACAATTTGTTGCCTCAGGATCCGACCGTAAATCTTCTAATTTTTATGTACGGGCATGATAGATTCTTCTCATGAATAGCTTCCCCTGTCTGCTCAATCTACTGCTATCTCTGCTGCTCCACCCTCCATTACCAAACAAGCTCACACACAGAAACTTCCTGCAGGCAAACAGCACGTGAACAGACTTACTTTACAACCTACAGGAAAGATAAGGTCTTTATCCAGGGGAGGCAGGAGTGAGGCAATCCGTACAGGTTATAGCTCAGATGTAGCAGAGCTCAAATGTGTCATTATGTGTTATATGTGTCAGATATTAGTAGAATGTTAAATAGATAAATCTGTACCCTGATAATCTAAACACATTATCAACACAAAGGAATCACGACGTGTCTTCTTAGCGAGTCCCTGCCCACGGAGTAAAATTCTAAAGTAAGGTGTTGAAAATGATCTTTATTTTGAAAACAACAGGGGTTTTAAATTTGAGAACCTTCATTCATGGGCAAACCCCTTTAAGGACACAACTCTTTTTTTAACCTTTAGGACACAGCCCTAACCTGTCTGTGTCATGATATGCAGTTATAACTTTGGAAAGCGTTATCTTACAGAGTTTATTTTCAGACTGGTTTTTTCATGTCATGTTGTTCTTCATAGTAATGCTATATTTTAGTTGCATTTAGTGTATATACTCGAGTAAGCAGAGTTTTTCAACCCAATTTTTGTGCTGAAAATTCCCCACTTGGTATATACTCGAGTATATAAAAATCACTGTTCGGACGCCCTGGGCAGCTCCTCTTTTTTTCATGTGTGGCTAACCTGGAGCCAGCGCACACGAAGAAAGAAGAGGAGCCGCTCAGGGCGTCAGAATGGCGAGTACTTAGTTAATTTTTTTATGTGCTGGCCATACTGGGGGCTGGCAGGCTATATACTATAATTATATACTATGCAGTATCTTTCTTTACTTATTTTTTTAAGATGTTTTTAAGACGTTCACCATATTGGTTAAGTAATAATTTTATTTTATTGTAAGGGTTGTTACATTCCTGGTGATACCTAATATGTGTTGTTTGGGTGGTGATTTCCACTTTTTATTGTGTTTAGGAGGTTTACACTATATGTGGCATATAGGGTACTTTTGGGGGAACTTTAATTGTATTAAACTTTTTTTTTTTTACACTTATTTTTAGTCACACTCTGGGACTTGAAATACACTGCCATACTGATGTATTGCAGTATATTAAAAAGACATTAGCATAGGCTGACATCTGCGCTGCTGGGTCCAACCCAGCAGACAGTCAAGTAAGCCAGACAGGGTTGCAATGGAGACTATTGGCACCCTGGTACCTGGCGCGGGTGGTGCCAATCGCCATTTAGGTGTTGCAGCCACTTACTTTATAATTTTACTCAGTTTTATTGGTGTTTTAGTGTAAAATACTAGAGTGTGGGTGGGGTCTCTCTAACCAAACACTTACATGATCCCTCTGTGCTACATAGTGTTGTGTGCTGACAATATGCTTAGATTATTAGGGTACAGGTTTGTATACACTTTTATTTAGCTTCTGAACATTCACTAGTAGCTGACACATAGAAAGAGAGATGAAAGATCATAGATGAGATCCATAAGATGCATAAACACACAATTACATTCTCAGCACTGTACATCACAGCCACAACATACACCATCAGATCTGCTGTGCCTCCCTCCCCTTCCCCTGGATAAAGGCCTTAACTGTCTGTAACTTGCAGCTTTACTCTCCTCATGCTGTTGTTTTCCGGCAGGAAGTCAGTGTTTGTGTCAGTGTGAGCTCTTCTTGGAATGCAAGGAGGCATAGAGGAGTTCACTGCAGCATCAGACAGGAGAACAATATATCTTTCCGACCCCAAAGTCAGAAGATTCAGGGCTGGGTCCAGGGGCAACCGAATTTGTGTACACCAGGACTGATAGAGACAGGTTGGAATTATGTATGTGAAATGCGATATTTCTAGAGAATGTGCTATTTTGTTATCCCTTTAACTATTTATTGTGATACTACTTGATGTAATCAAGAATAAGAAATGTCCACTAAAGAAGAGCACCTCCAACATCATCTAGTGCACAGCCTACCTCACACACATTTGGATATAGGAGTTATTTTTGTCCATGTTTCAGATGATCAACATCATTAAAGGGCTACTCCAACGAAAGAAAATGCTCACATCTCAATCCTCTAGTGATGTTAATACAATAAAGATAATTTTTAACCATTTACTTCACAATTTGACTCAATTTGAGTTTTATTGCTGTTTTAGCTCCTATCACTCCCTAGGCTGCTCAGTGCAGCCTCTAATCAGACATTACGATCCATCCAGTTCTGTGGGGTGACAATGTGGTTAGATTATCAGGGTACAGGTGCATATACACTTTAATCTGGCTTCTGAAATTGTACTAACACACTGACACATAGAAGAGGTGCGGCAGACAGAGGCGCGGCAGTCTTCTACATCTCTGTTCTCATGTGCTGTTTGCTGGCAAGAAGTGATCAGTGAGTGTCAGTATGAATTCCCTGCCGCAGGGGGGCATGGCTACAGGCACAGAGCAGAGAGAGACAAAAATCTCAGCGGCACGGCATCATACAGGAATTCAAGATGGCGACCCGACCCTAGTCAGAAGTTAAAGGGTTGTGTCTAAGGGCAACTGAAATTGTGTACTGGGTGTGTCCCCCTTTGAAAAATTTTTGAAACAGGTAACTGCTTTCCTTTCCGATTTACTCTTCTTGAGAGTGTGTTGTAGCCCCGAAATATGCCTGTTTGAATTATTGTCAGAAGAGACCGGGTCACACCATCATAGAATCTTTCTACATGGATCCCTTTTCATGGACAGGAAATGTATTGAACTGAGATGGTACGATCCCAACATTCCTGCACTGAGGATGTGGAAATCTAACATCAATCAGATGCTCCCCTATGAACTGCCAGGATAAATTTTCTCATATATGGGGAACATGGAGCGAATCTAACCGTACCAATTACAAATCGCAGATACCAAGACGCACTCTCTACCTTTTGCCTTGGACATAATGTCTACACCTGTAGATTCTGAGATTCTCCCTTCCAATCAATGTAATTATACACCTCTGCTGGGGCTGAGGGTCCAGTACACATTACCCTAGGTTCTCATTTAGTGTCTTCAAGATAAGGTCATGTCGGGAAACCAGTCTAAACTTGTTTGTTACGTTCGTTTCTTTATTGGCGGTTTTAATTCACCACGTTTCACACATGTTTTCACAGTGTTGTATGTAGGATTCTGTACACTGCATTGTTCATTGTGTGCGGTGGGTGTGCTTGTAATGATTTCAACAAACAGTTTAATTTAAAAAAAAAAAAGAGACAGGTTTGAAATGCTGGATTTTTGATAATAACAGTGAACTATAAAATGTGTTATTTTGTTGTTATCCTGGGTTTATTTAAGAAACTTGTTGAAGGGGTATTCCCACCAAGACATCAGTATGTTAGAGAAAGCAGTAAAGAATCAGGGACTCCTAGCAACTTTGACCCAGAACTATTAGCCCTATGACTGCTATGCACACAATGTGGCTGCTCTTATTATGGGGAAACTGTCGTTAGCACTTCTATGCAGACATAGTGGCTTACTGTTCTAGTTTAAAGGGGTATTCCAGGAATAAGTATAATTCATATACAAATGGGTCCTTGAAATATAAGCTAATATGTAATTAGTCGTTATTTAAAATGTTGTTCCCCTTAGCAGAAAATGCTGATGACATAGACTGTAATGTAGAATTTAAATGCTACTGGCCCTTTAATCAGTCCATTAATTTCCTCCGCGCGGTCCGTTGCAGAGCAGACACAGGACAGAAGATGGCCGCTGGTCACATGTCCTGCAGCTGCCTGGGCAGGTCATGTGATAACCACTATGTTTGACTGTTGTCGGTTGGTTGCAGTGCATCCAGTATGGCCAGTGTTTTGGTGATGGCAGTTACACATCATTACTATGGTAACAGAGCGCACTGATCAACCTATCCCCAACACTATATTTTCTCTAAAATCCTGAAGCTTCACATAGTAAAATACTGTATACTCTCATGAAGGATCATGTCAGGAATATATTCCAGGCAGCATATACCATATACTAGGTTCCCATTACAGGAAAGCTTAGGGCCAATTGGGGAGCATTGTGATGCTTTCCTTCTCTTTATTTTGTGGTATAACCAATGAGTTCTGGAATGGGCTTTTACTATTTGGCTTCTGTGTTATAAAAGTAAAAACACATATACATTGCAAAAAAGAAAGAATATCTAATATTCAGTCAGTCAGTACTTTTTACCTACGTTGTCATTCTTCGCCACAGAAGAATTGTCTAGATAGATATATCCACCAATAATGTTTAGCTGAACTCTCAGGAGCACAACAAGCATGCACGTACTGTACACTGCTACTATACTTCTTGTGAAACCTGGGAATAACAGAAAAAAAACATTTGTATAGATTTTTTTATAGCTTTTCCTTCCTTATCTTACTTTTCTATTGTAGTATAAATTTCTGGCAACATCAAATGTACCATGTAGTAGTATAAACCCCTTAAGGATACAGCATTATTTTGTTCATTTTCCACTCTCCACCTCCAAAAATCTATTACTTTTTCATTTTTATGTGTACAGAGCTGTGTAATGGCTTATTTTCATCTTAACAAATTTTACTTCTCTGTGATGTAATTTATGATCTCATGCCGTGTACTGGGATCAAATGCAAATGTGGTGAAATTGGCAAAAAACGCAAAATTGGCTCAGTTTTTAAGACTGTGCGCTCCAAATGATGCATCTACTTTATTCTTTGGTTCTGTACGATCACGGGGATACCAAACTTATATAGGTTTGATTGTGCTAGAATACATTTTCAAAAATTAAAACAATGTGTTTGAAAAAAAAAAACTGTTTCGCCATCTTCTGACGCTAATAACTTTTCCTTACTTGTACAGAGTAGGGGCTGCGCAAGGAGACATTTAGGTGCTATTTTCCGTTATGGGGTTCACTGTCGGGAATAATTTCAATAGATCGGGCATTTAATGACACGGTGATACCTAAAATGTTTGTGATTTGATCTTTGTGTACTGTTTATTTAGTTTTATATCAGTTCTAGGGAAAGGCAGGTGATTTTTATAGTTTATTTTTTTAACTTTATTTTTTAACAATTTTTTTTTTTTTTTAGACCTTCTAGGGTTTTTTAACCCTAGATGGTCTGATCTTTCCTACCATGTACTTCAATATTCCTGTATTGTAGTATATGGCATTCATTACACTGGCGATCTCAACAAAGATGGAGGCCACGCCTCTTTTAAACGCTGCTGGTGGCAAACAAAGGATTAACATCCGCGTTTGGTACAATATGCAGCAAACCCCCACCTCTGTATGACGAGGGCTCCCCCCATGAGCCCTCTTCGTACACCCTTCGTAGCTCTGTGCCGTACAGCAAGGAGGAGTTAAAAAAAGGGTGAAAACTTTGGGAGAAAAGTACAATTTCAGTTTGTTTGTATTTACGCTGTTTAGTGAGCACATTAAAGACAATCCAATGTGCCTATAGGGTCAAGTAAAAATCAAGGGGGGGGGGGGGCAACGTGACCGGTAAAAATCAATTCTGGTGCATGTGCAATGAAGCTAGGCCTCCTTTATTAAAGCAACTGCCAGGTGGGAGTCCCAGGGATGAGGCTGATGCCCCCTACTGGGTTCATCTGTAGGAAAGAATAAACAATTGTTTTTATTAACCTCTTAATGACCGCCGTATCGGCTTTTTACAGCGGTCATTAAGGGTACTTCTTCTGACGCGACGCCATTCTACAGCGGACATCGGGTCCTGCAAGTGCCGGTGTCGGGCTGTGATATCACAGCGCAGACCCGGCACTAACACCCGGGATCGGAAAAACTCAGATCCCGGGTGTTTAACCCCTTACACGCCGTGGTCAAGCATGACCACGGCATGTAAGTGTCCACACAGTGGATCGGACCCCTCCCCCGTGTGCTTACCGGGGGATCCGATCCCTCCTGCCTCAGCCCCGGGTTCCGATGAGTGACACGAAGCTGTCGGCTCCTCTTTGTGCCGGGTTCCGCCTCCTGGCAGGACCCAGCTGGGTGTAACTGAGCATGCTCAGTTACTTACACTATACACTGCAATACAAGTGGGCTTGAACAAGCGATGCAAATAAAGTATATAAAACACAAAAACACGTACATATTTGGTATCACCGCGTCCGTATTAATCTGTACAATAAATCTAAATCAATATTGAACCCGCTCGGTGAATGACGTAAAAAAAAAAAAAAAAAAAAAACTCGAAAAACTTCCCGTAATATACAATTTTTCATCAAACACCATCACTAAAAGTGATCAAAAAAGTTACGTTCCCTAATATGATATGACTGAAAAGAACAACTATTTTCGCAAAAAATAAGCCCTCAACCAGATCTGACAACAGAAAAATACAGAAGTTATGGCCCTAAAAAGTTGTCAATAGTAAAAACAATGCGATTTTCTCCAATATTGGTTTTGCTCAGGAAAATTGAGCAAAACTATATAAAGGAAATATCAACCGCAGTTGTAGAGAACCAGAGAATAAAGATAAAATATTATTTTTACATTATGGTGAGCGAGGGAAAAAAAAATGCTAAAAATCCAAAATAAAAATTGATGATTTTGTTTGTGTCCCCCTTGAAATAGTTCCCAAAATGAATTATCTATACATTGTATCTCATCCCGTAAATAATAAGCCTTATATGTTCACATTACCAAAAGAAATAAAAATTTATAGGTCGTACAATGTGACAATACAAATCTGCTGCGAAGGGCGCCTCCATTCAACCTATGCCCGGCTGCACGCCCATACAGCAGGACACCACCACATATGGGGTATCGCTACACTCAGGAGGAATTGGGCATCAAACGTTGCAGTGCGTTTCATCCTTTAGTTTTGGCCTAAATGTATTTTCCAAAAAAATTTGAACGTTTCTAAATCGCTGGTCCATATTGTTTTAACCCATGTGAAACACTTAAAGGGTTAATGGACTTAATAGAAGTTGTTTTGCACACGTTGAGGAGTGAAGTTTCTATAGTGGGGTAATTTATGGGGTTTTACTATTATTTAGGCTTTTCAAAGTCACTTGGAAGCGGAGTTGTCCCTTAAAATGTGAGTTTTGGCAATTGACATGCAAATGAGAAAAATGGCACCTAAAGTTCCTAGAAAAATGACAGGATGCATAAAATATCATCTAGACATAAAGCAGACATTCCATAAAATGTTAATTATCAAGCTTTTTGGGTAGTTTTACTTCCTGTCTGGAAAGCAGAACATTTCACACTTGGAAAATGAAGAATTTTTACAAACTTTTGCCAAATTTTCACTTTTTTTCAGAACGAAACGCAAAACTTATCACTTAAATTTTGTCACTAACATGAAGTACAATGTGTCACGAGAAAACAGTCTCAAAATCACCGTGATATGTTAAAGCGTTCCGAAGTTATAACCAATTATTGTGAGACAGGGCAGATTTGAAAAATCTGGTCACACCTTGGTCAACACCTTGTGTGAACACACGGCTCTACCGAGGGATGAAGGCACTCCTTCCCCCTCCCCCTTCAGGCTAACCAGACTTGGAGGCATTAGCTGTATGGGCGACTTCTGTGTTGGTATATATTCTCCCTCTGATGAGACCTCTGTCGAAACACGTCAGAGAGGTGTGATACGTGTTTTAGTACAAGGGACAGTTTTTGGGACTGCCCTTGTAAGGGCGGGAGTCATGGGGTAATAGGGTTAGACTGTTTAGAACCCTACACCTTCCTGTCTGTAATGACGATAGGCTCCCACCCAACCCTACATCATCCTCGGTTATCGTATGCTGGTAAGGTAAGAAACAACATATATCAGTTGAAGGTATAATGTCAGCCAACCTAGGCTGTTAAACTCTTCACGATTACATTATCTGCCACCTAGCATTTTTGTGCCCATATATACATACCTGTTTTGTTGTTAGCCGTATTTTGTTCACTCGTTTTGTCTATCTGTATGTATCTCTTTGACAATGTAAAGTAGCGGTGTGAAATAATAAGACATAACGCATCTCGCTCCTTAGTGAGTAGTTGCTAATTTTTAGAAAATTTGCAATAAACTGAGATTTTATAAATTACCTAGGTGTTGCTAAGCTAAGATTTGAAAAATCCAGTCTGGTCATAGAGCTGAAAACTAGTGTCGGTGATAAGGGGTTAAATGGAAGTGTCCACAGACTGGAGACGTGCAGGACAATTTGGGATACTTAACCACAGGAGCATCAGGACCTGTGCTTGGTTTAGTGCCCTGTCAGAACACATTTTTCCGCCTGTAGAAAATGTGTCCTGCCTAACAATTACCTTTGGACAGAATCTTAGGAAATAAATGCACTGCATACATATTTTATAATGAAAACTAAGATTTCACTTACTAATAATCTTTAAGTCTTCCCATATTTCTATCTTGTTTGATGGTCTGCAGAACAGAACATGTGTTAAATGTTTAATCCAAAATAACAGGTTGCAAAATCAGAGACAAGTACATTTTGCTGGAGCCCCCACCTACAAGTATTCAGTATACATTAATAAAGACCAGAACTTCTCTATATTGTCCCACATGATCCTGCTGGGCGACAGGTTGGGGGGCTAGGTCTCCGGTCTCCAGTACTCCTGGGGAGGGAAAGCTCTCCAGCCTTTTTTGTATGCAACTGGGGTGGGGGGTATTATTTTCTGCAATGGGGATTGCATTATTGTGTGCTCTGAATGCAGTATTTGGTTTCTGGGGTTATTGCTGTACTGTGGCGTTTATCATTTCTGGAATGGCAGTTGACCTGTAGTGGGGTTGTTGGTGCATCTGGGGTGCTGGTCCTTGTACCAATAAATGTTGTTCACCTCTGGACTAAATGCTTACATCAGAAATAGAACACACATGTAAAGGAAATTTCATAATTTATTATTTGGTTGTGGAGTGGGTGTCAGTTCAATTAATCATCACTCCACAGCCTTGATTGTGGCACAAAATAAACAAAAACAAGGATACATAGGGGGAGATTTATTGTGCGCTAACATATGATGACGCCTAATAATATAGCGGTGGCAGCAGTGTAGTTTAGAGCTCTACACACCAGATTCTACATGGTACGGAAATGTGCCACAAAATGCACACTTTCACTTGTTTGCTGGCTGCAGAAAAGTGTCTACTTCCACATGGGCCGTGCCCGCCTTCATGCCCTTACAAGCCCCCTTGGCATGAAGCTGGCGTAAAGGGGATAATAATCATAATGCCTGCTGGTTCACAAGGCATTTTGATAAGGGCAGGGATTCTATACCAGTTATCCCCTATATTTTTTTTAAACTCTCATAGTATTTTACCAACATCACTAACCAACATTTGTGCACATCTATAGAGGATTTGTACCTGTTTTTTAGCAGACTTGTTAGGCTTTCTGAATTCAGCTGTTGCATTAGGGCCTCTCTCAGAGCTGGGAGCATTGATAATACTACAAAAAAAAAAAAAAAAAAGATAGAGAAAAGCTAGAGAGAAAGACTGATACTATAAACTAATGTATAAACTAAGAAATATCATGTTGTGAATAATTAAATCCAAACTCTTTTTCCTGCAGTGCAACTACTCTAATTTTGCTCCAATGTTTTGATATCTACAATTCACCAGCAATTCGCTCAGCAATTTTGGCACCCCTATTCGCTGCATGTGAAGGTGCTGGAGACAACAGTGGGATGTTCCTGGCATTTTGCAATGCTCCTGACCTCCTACCCCCTTCAATTAGCAATCAAACCCTCAAAGGTAACAAACTAGGGGCAACTCCTTTATGGACACTCACCATCAATGTCCACTTCCAAAAAGAGGCACCAAATCTATATTAGTTCATGTCACAATGCTAGATTTGCCAGATGCAAACGGTTGGCCTTGACAGACAATCAGCAGAGTTCTATTGGCTTAATCATTTATCTGGACTGTTCATCTCAGACTTATGTAATTAAGAAAAATATACCTACATCGCTACTATACTTCTACAAAAGATTTTATAAAGAGAAAATATGATGCAGCATAACAACCTGTCATGTTACATGTCCTCTGGTTGCTCTCAAAATGATATTGTCTCCGTGCTTGTGCAATATATTCAGCAGCTTCTTTCTCTTGAATTTCACGGATTTTCTTTTGAGCATACTTCCCAAGGATGTACACACCTAAAAATAAAGATAACAAATAGTAAATAATTAAATGCAATACAGTTGTATTGAGTTGCTAAAATAATATTTGGATATGTAAAAGACACCATTGCACCAGTGCACCATTCTAGCAACCATTAAAGGGGTTGTACGGTCTCTGAACCTCCAAAACAAACAAACTGATAAATACACCCTCTACAGCATCTTCTACAATAACTTCCACTTAAATGTTGTGGTAATTGCCATTTTTACAAAGAATTACCTCTTTATTCCTGCAAGCAGGAACCAAGGAGGGAAGATGGCGCCGCACTCTGCATTGGGACTACAAGTCCCATGATGCTTCGCTCCCACCAAGCAGAGTGTGCTCATGCACAGAATAGCAGCGATTGGCTGCTAGTGCTGTGGGCTTGTGTTTTATAGAGGAGGCGGGCACTGTACATACAAGGAAGGAAGCTGCACTGAGAATTATACTGTGTGCAGCACATAGGATGATGAATACTGCCTACCACGCATGCGCGGCCAGTGCTGGGGACTGTGAAGTTGTTGTTTCCCTGGAGATGGGCGACTACAAACACCTAGTGACCTTATAACTTTATGTAACTATCTCTAAAACTCCCTAGAATCGCTAATTGAATCAGTGAAGGGGGTGACTTATGATTATCTAAAAGGTGCAGGGCAATGTCTCCGACTATACAACCCCTTTAAGTTTTGACAGATTGGTTTTTATTATTTTTTTTAGAATTTGACAGCTGAACGTTGCCTTGTGTTGGATAATCAGACCTGTTGGATTTGTTGCTGTATGCTGCCACAAACAAATGCTGCCTTCTTGAAACTTTAATATGTATGAAGGCAACAATCTGTACCATGATTTTTCAGAGCAGTCTGCGCGTTACCATACTCCTTTCCCCATACCCTAGCACTGACAATGTATTGTTTATAGGTTGCCAGTGATTATGTGCCAGTAAGAAGGCTTTATCTCAGCAGGCACACAAACACAGGTATAAGGCTGGGTTCACACCATGTTTTATGTATATGCTCAATATATACAAAAGGAACACTCCTGATTTATAAGCTCAAAGTATAGATAGACACAAAATGGCAGACAGAGGCATAGTTTTTGTATCCGTTATTAGTATGTGGGGTGGGTGTTGATGATCCAATCCACAAAAGCAGCGCCGGCATTTAAACGGTTAACACCCATCTTTGCTGCCAAAAACACCTGCTATGTATGAAGAAGGCTCAGCTCTTAGTCCATTTTGCTGTAGACTTTCATAAAACATTTGGGTACATCATTTTTGAAAAAAACATGTATAAAAGCAGCTTCAAATGGGATCTTTACTGCTGCACCTTCTTAAGCATTTCATTAAGATAAATCTAGGATTAAAGCAGGAAAAGGAGGAAGCAGTCTCACAAAACATTTACCTCCAACAAAGGCACCAAAGAAGATGAATTTTCTCTTGTGACGCTTCAGAAAGTTCCACACTGAAAGCATGGCTTATGTAAGACGGGCCTGAAATTGGAAAGGTAAAAAGGAACTGAACCTGTATTCATGAACACTGAAAAGAAAGAAGACCAAATGTGACCCAAAGGGTGAAGACACACATGGCGTTTTTGGGCCGTTTTTGCTAAGTGCGTTTTCAGATCGTTAAAACCGCATGCGTTAAAAAACGCATCCGTTTTTTAAAAACGCATGCGTTTTTTGAAAACGCATGCGTTTTTGTCTGTTTTTCCGAAATTGCGCAATGAAAAAAGGACAAAAACGCATGCGTTTTCAAAAAACCGCATGCGTTTTTAAAAAACGGATGCGTTTTTTAACGCATGCGTTTTTAACGATCTGAAAACGCACTTAGTAAAAACGGCCCAAAAACGCCATGTGTGTCTTCACCCAAAGGCTACATAATTTTATTACTTGAACGTATGTGAATATTAACACTAAAACACAGGGAATGTAATAGTACATTTCTATTTCCTGCTGGTAACGCCACTGACTACCAGTATGGGGGTTGGTTTTCTATAGCCACTTCTAGCTTCAAGCCAAGAAAAGCTGAATTCAGCCCATGGAGTAGCAAGACACACTTTAAGGGCGCGGTCCCACGGTGCGTTTGCAAACGCAGACCAAACCACGCCCACCGGGGCGGTCCGCGGTCCGATCGCATCGGCGTTTTCCATAGAAACATAGAGAAACGCCGATGCGATCGGACCGCGGACCGCCCCGGTGGGCGTGGTTTGGTCTGCGTCTGCAAACGCACCGTGGGACCGCGCCCTCAATCACAGTAGCTGTCTTGTAGACATGGGCCAACATCATATTAACGTTGAGGGGTCAGACTGCAATTTGAATTTCTAATGCCAACTACAGACTGTGCCAGTCATTCATACTTGGAGGAAATCAAGCATAATAAACAAGGAACACTTACTCATAGCACCCGTCGCAGTGACTGTAGTAAGCATATATTTATATATGTTATCCATGGCCTCCTTCCTTCTAAAAGCAAGTTTTAAAATTATACTAATGATCCCGAAGGGCTCTTGGGGTGTACCAGAGCCCCTCAGTGCTTTAGATTCACGGGCTGTTACACTGTCTCCCCCTCCCTCTGCCTTATGTAATCTCATTGCAGCACAGGAAGTTTTAGCACACAGCGTGAGAGAAAAGTGCATGCTGCGAAAGCCTACGAATCTGCAGCCTTTCAGACTCATTAGCATGATATATTAACAGTTGATTTTAGAAGGAAGGAGGCCATGGAAAACACATATAATATGATTACCACAGTCACAGCGCCTGATTCTATAAGCAAGTGTCCCTGGTTTATCATGATGCCTACAGAAACATCTACTAACCACTGACACAACAGATCCTAACATATGTCTATGTATAATGAAGATCTACATGTCACAGGGAGATGAGCAGCAGCTGCCATTAGCTGCACATAGTTACTACAAGGCTGCCACAGAGGCAGGTGTGACCAATGCAAGTAAGCCACACACCGGACACGTACTACCAGCCGGTGTGCCCCTACATAATGCCAGCTATACACAGGTGTCCATACTCAGCTCTCAGAAGATGCCTTCCGCCTTCCTGGGACAGAAAAGTGGTCGCAGTGCAGCGCAACCGGCAACCCGTTCCTCCGGATACGCGGCCAGCGCTTTCTGGTTCCGGGGCAACATTTGACCGGCATGTTCTTGCAGGTAAGAGCAGAACATGGAGCGAGGGATGGGAGACTATGGGGAATCCCAGAGTTGCTGCCACAATACAGTGTGGTATAGTGTATGGCAAGGAAGCCCCTCACTCTCTCACCTCCAGCCTTGTATTTACCGCACTGCCCTCACATCTTGTGAATGCTCTCTGGGCGAGTGATGGGCACCAGGGCACCCATTTATTTAAACGTGGTAGCACACATAAAGTATGTAATAAGGGACGGTGAGGACCAGATATACACATATGTATTATGGGATGGTCGTTTTCAGCAATTAATTTAATAAGGGATTGTGGTTGTAAGGATTAATGTATGTAATAAGGAATGCTGGGGGTTAGTAATTTATGTAGCAAGGGATAGAGGTTGTCAATAATATAAGTATTAAGGGGTGGATAGGGCAAGTATTATATTTAATAAGGGGCAGAGTTTCCAGCCATTATAGTAAGTAGAAGAAGAGGATGGTGGTCATTACGGCTGATTTCTCATCATGACCTATCCCCTGGAAGATGTGGCTCTTTTGATGGCTGCATCTGGCTCACAAACAAATCTGTAAAAACAGAAATCGGTGCTGTGTGCATCTAAGACGCACACAGTGCTGATAAATGGACACTGGCATCGTTACTGCTGCCTGTGTTTTTTATGCGACCCAGATGCCTGCGTCCACTCCTCTCTATGACCCAGACGCTGTTGCCTAAGTAAAGATGGGTCATAGAGAAGCAGAAGCGACGAAAAGCTGGCTGCAGGGATCGCAGGTATGTGAGCATTAGTTTCTTCTTTTTTTTTTGCTGTGACTGCCTATTACTATGGGAATAAAACATTTTGTTACTCTTCCATATTTTTCCCTGCTTTGGACCAATTGGCATCAGCCTTGCGGGGTTTTTGTCTTCTTTTGGATCCACAGTGTATGGCTCTCACGGAATTACATATTAAAATATGACATGTTCATGGCTCTTCCTCAGCCAAAAAGATTTCGGACCCCTGCTTTAAAGTATTTAATAAAGATTGACATGTTGCCAAATTCACCAACATCTGTTTCAGAGACTGTATTGCAAAAAACTGTCAAAAAAACAGCAATGAAAAATTGCAGCTTCTTGATATAGGTAAATAATGAACACCATAACAAATCCCTAGATCATTGATGGCGAACCTTTTAGAGACCGAGTGCCCAAACTACAACCAAAATCCACTTATTTACCAGGAAGGGTCAACATGGCATTTAAAGCAGTAACTTATTGCTACCAGTTCTTCTACATCATTTAATTGTATTCACTCTCCTAAGGCCACCAATACAGTTGAAAAAAGGTGGGCAAATAAATTCAGACCATCATTGTAGCTTCTCTCCAGGAAGAATGGTGGGTCAACAATGCAGTTCTGTCAACACCTTGTCACTTTTCCCACTGTTTCAAACGGTCAATGAATTGTCGCTTTAAAACAGCGCTGAGAGCAGCATCCCTTAAGTTGTTTGGGACTGCAAGAAGATTTGGTGGATTTGGTCCTGTTTGGTGAAATTGGAGCGATGGCCTGAGTGCCCACAGAAAGGGCTCCCTTGCCATAGGTCCGCCACCACTGCCCTAGATAATCACTGTGATCAATGGGGATCCATTTCTGTCTGTACAGGGCTGAGCTTAGGTTGGATGGTGCCTGTAAGGCTGGTGCCACATGTACCGCTTTGCCTGCGTTTGAAAACGCGGACAAAGCCGCACCCACCGGGGCGGCCCGCGGCCTGATCGCATCGACTTTTCTATGGAAACGCCTGCGATCAGGAATGAGCCGTCGGTGTTTTGCGTTAATTTAATGCAAAACACCGGTGGCTCGTTCCTGATCTCAGGCGTTTCCATAGAAATGCCGATCCGATCGGGCCACCCCGGTGGGTGCGGCTTTGTCTGCGTATGTCCCGGTACATGGAGAGGGCTTGCGGGCCGAGCCCTCTCCATAGCCGGTAAGCCTTTGCTGCAATATGCCTGCACCGATCGCGGGTGTTTTACCGCTGATCACCGCCGGCAAAGGTGCCGGCGACTTCAAAAAGACGGCGGCGCGCATGCGCCGCCATCTTTCCGTGGATCGTCGCTCCCCGTGACGTCATCGGGGAGCGGCGATCCGTCGCCATGGTAACTTCGGGTCTCACGAAGACCCGAAGCAACTTCGGTTTAACCCATTCATTACCATGTGCTGTCAGCACATGGTAATGTATGAGTAGTAAAATCCCCATATACTGCCATACTATAGTATGGCAGTATATGATAGGATCGATCAGACAACCTAGGGTTAAAGTACCCTAGGGAGTCTGAAAAATAGTAAAAATAAAAAAAAAGTTAAAATTATAATAAAAAAACCTAAAAATTCTAATCACCCCCCTTTCCCTAGAATTGATATAAATATAAATAAACAGTAAAAATCATAAACACATTAGGTATTGCCGCGTCCGAAAATGCCCGATCTATCAAAATATGATAACGGTTTTTCACTGTGTTTAACCCCGTAACGGAAAATCGCGCCCAAAGTCGAAAATGGCACTTTTTTGCCATTTAAAATTTTTTTTTAAATTCTATAAAAAGTGATCAAAAGGTCGTACAGTCCTAAAAATGATAACATTGTAAACGTCATCAAAATCCGCAAAAAACGACACCACCCACAGCTCCATACACCAAAGTATGAAAAAGTTATTAGCCCCAGAAGATGGCAAAATTCCCCAAAAAAATTTTGTACAGGAGGTTTTAATTTTTTTAAATGTATGAAAACATTATAAAACCTATACAAATTTGGTATCCCCGTAATCGTACCGACCCAAAGAATAAAGTAGACATGTCATTTGGGGTGCACAGTGAAATCCGTAAAATCCAAGCCCACAAGAATACGGCACAAATGCGGTTTTTTACCAATTTCACTGCATTTGGAATTTTTTTCCCGGTACATGGCATGAAATATTAAATACCACCATTTTGAAGTGTAATTTGTTACGCAGAAAATAAGCCATCACACAGCTCTGTACATGGAAAAATAAAAAAGTTAGAGATTTTTGAATGTGGGGAGTGAAAAATGAAAACGCAAAATCGAAAAAGGGCCGCGGCGGGAAGGGGTTAAAAGGGCTATCCTCACGTCCCATTGATCCACCTACCACCCGATCTACCTTTATAGGTAGATTTGTGGTGGTAGGTGCCCTTTAAGAATTATGACCCAATGCCTATCCTTACCAGGATTTCCAATGGTTAAAACTTTGCAATGCAATGATTTATTTGCATCTTTAACTATTCTCAATCTCATTTATTTGTTTTAGTGTGTATTATAAGAAAGAATGGAATCTCAAGAGATGACTGATGAGATGAAAGTCTGGATGGATATGGCCTTTCAAATGGTATGGAATAAGAAAAGATGCCAAAACCCATGGAATTTCCATATCAACACAGCATAAAAATCACTACTCATAAGAATCACAGGAGGAGATTACTCTCTTTAAAATGAAGCTCTATGCAGGGCTGTGGTCACGCTGTATTTCGTATGCTGCCAGGGACAAGCGGCTGCGCGCACTCGGCACTGCAGAAACATGATGCCGGGAGCGAGCAGCCGCTGCTCAGCGCGCCCTCGCCCTTAGCTGAGTCTCTTAGCTGACACAATCCGACGCTGATTGGATGGTGTCAGAATATTTTAGCATACTCACACCCCCCCACCCGTGCTGCAGCTCCTCCATTCTGACGATACAGACCTCGGAATCGTCAGATCACGGGGGGCATATCTCGGGAACGGAGGGGGCTAGAACGAAAATTCCAAGTGCCCCAGAATCAGGATACTAGCGCCTACATGCCTGTATGTTTAGTTTGGGAAGTCTGGGGTGGTGACAGGGTCTCTTTAAGCTTTTAAAAAAATAAAAGCTTTAAAAATTATTAGTTGCTCCAGACTCCATTAATACTGGCATAATTTTAAAAAGCCTTTTTTGTAAAAACCAGGAGCATAAGGAGCTACAAGAAGAGCAGATCCTGAGTGGGCACACACCAATATATCAGTGTGCTTGGTTTTCAATCCTTCATCTTGGAGGTAGATGTCTTTTAGAAGGAACCTGTTACCAGGGACCTCATTTTCAAGTCAGGTTGCAGAAGCCCATCATGCCTCCATTGAAATATGCATTTCTGCTTTTTCTAAGCATTTGCATTACAATATAATTGTGTGTTTTAACTGAATCCTTACTTTAGTCCCAGGGGTTGGTTTTGGTTTGCAAACATTTAAAATAAAACAAAACATGACTTGCCTGTGCTGCTCACTTTTCAGCTTTCAGCCCCCACCTTGGTGCTCCTTCACAGGGACAGAGCTCACAGCCTGGCAAGCTGACATCAGTGGTGGGGGGAGGATCTGTACAGGAGCACAAAGGTGGGGGCTTAGAGTTGCATAGTGGAACTCCATAGAGTAATTAGGTGCGAAGTACACAGCCCAGTATACACAAATAGACATACAACATGCATGGTAATGTTAATCGATCAAGAACTTGTTAATGGTTGGCAAAGCTATTTATTTTACAGATATGGACACTATATTACTGGATCCTTTTTCATCAATTTGCAGGCACAAGATGCCTTAGATAATGGTGAAGTTCCTGTTGGATGCCTTATGGTCCATGACAAACAGATTATTGGTCAAGGAAGGAATGAAGTCAACGAAACAAAAAATGTATGTTCTCACTAAATACCAACTGTTGCCTTTAGCAAACTGATATTTTCTGGTCACATTATTATGGGCTTTTATGTTAAAACTCTTGTAACATTGTAGAGAACATGATCTTTTAGTTTATTGTAGAACTGTTGAAGTCTGGTTTTTTTGGGGTGCTCCACCCACCTTGAACATACAGTGATCAAAAAATTTAGAGGACACTTAACATGATGTCATTTCAAGTCAGTCACACTACTGTGAAATCAAACTGTCTAGTTATGAATCAACACTACTTTGGGCAAATAGAACAGACAGCAGGAAATGGAAATTACAGGTAACTAGCAAGACAATCCCAATAAAGGAGTGGTTCTGGAGCAATAATTGTTACAATAAAATGTAATTTTGTTAACACTCACGGTCATCTGCGGCATTAGTGCAGTGATGATACTCGTGCCAGGTGGGTTCGTGGTGCTATTGCCTACTAAGTGCTGATCAACTGCGGGTGGATTGTCCAGGGTGCATTGCAAGAGTGCTGAAGGTGGTGGTGAAAGCGCTTGCGATTCTGGTAACTGGTGGGCCAGTGTTGCAGGCATCTGCTGCTGGTACCTGGTGCCAGCTCGGTCCGTATTGCGGGTGTGTGGTGCTGTAGCTGCGGTTGCTGGATGGAATGTCTAGTGCAAGAGGTACAGTACCAGGGCACTGAAGGTGGTGGTGCAGTTGCTTCTGATGCGCTAATCCAATGCAGGTACCTAGTGCTGGGCCGAAGTGCAGGCGCGATCTTCTGCTGCTGGGTGTCAGAACTCTAGGAGCGCATCAGATAGATCTTGGCGTTGATACAGTGTGGCCATGGTACAGAGGTTTGGTAGGTTCCACCAGCAGTGGTACTGCAGTGACTGTTCTCAAGTGGTTGGGAGCGCATCATATGACCCTCAGTGACTGCTAGGTGCTGGAGCACCAAACATGAAGAATAGGGGTGCGTATGGTGTGCGGTTGGTGTTATTACCAATGTGAGGAGTAAGATTGTGAAAAAACATAATGGGGACTAAAAAGAAATGCCTGCAGCTGCCTAGCATGGCGCTCTCTTTGTGCACCATGATTGGCATTTACCAGAGAGCACCAGGATCGACACATTCAAATTCTCCACCTGTGCTCATAAGATGACATATCATATCATGACAGTCTGCCTATTTTATGGAGTACTTCCTGCAACAAACCTGAATCCAATCTATGTCTCGTTCCATCCACTAATGCCATGTTGTACCTCAAACTGTCTAGTTCAGTGGTTCTCAACCTGTGGGTCGTGACCCCAGCAGGGGTCGAACGACCAAAACACAAGGGCCGCCTAAAGCCTTTGGCGACACGATTTTATTGTGTTTTTACTGAAAATCACATGGTTTGGGGTCACTGCAACATGAGTAACTGTATTGCGGGGTCACAGCATTACAAAGGTTGAGAACCGCTGGTCTAGTTGATACTTTAATTGAGGTGTGGATTAAGATCCCACAGGAGAATATCTGCCGCCTCATAGGAGCATACACTCGCATTGTTGGGAGGTAATACAGGTATGTGGAGGACACACACTGCTGAGACCCATTTCCTTGTTTTGGAGGCTTTTCCACTAAAGTTAGAACAGCTTGATTTGAAATTTGATTCTACTTTGATTTTGAATATCATTTCAAATCCAGACCTCCATGGGATATTAACTTTAATTTCCCCAGCACCACGACGGCACCAACCAGAGAGAGGGATCCACCCCCGGGGACAGGAAACCTGAGCATAAAAACACGCCCCTCCTATCCTACCTCAGTGGTTTCCTGTCCCTGGCGGGAACCTGAGTGTTAAGAGGATTACTACCTGGTGCCTGTCAGACGGCAGGTACTAGGTTTTGAACCCGGCCAGTGAGCTGGAGGTTATCCAGATCTGGAGCGATCCAAAGCAGCACAGGCGAGGTGCTGCGGGTCTAGGCAAAGTGTCAGCAATGATAGTTGCCATTATGTGTGTCCTAGCCCCAGAAACAACATGATGTATAATGGGGACTAGAGTGTGCCTGTTCTGGTTTTCTGCTGCACGGTACCGACCCCAGAGTGGGAGCAGGTATGCAGGGAGACGTGTCCAGTATCCGACCTCTCCAGAAACAGGATTCACAGTTGCATGGTGTGATTCCACCTCTCCAAACACACCTCACGTGGTGAATGGCGCTAACAGGATGGGACTTCGGGCATCCTGTACAGTACACACCTCCAGTGGAATGGGTTGTGTCTGTTGGATTATCTCTTATGAGGGGGCTCACAGGACCTGACAAAAAGGTCACCGATCCCCACAGACCCGGAAAAACCATCGTACCCATAGGAGAGTTCCGGGTGGTAAGTCTACTTTTTTTTATTACACTCATGATATGAAATGTGTAATATGGATTCTAGTTAACCCATGGATACATTGGAAAACTACCAGCCATTCTAAGCTGAACATACTTGCTCTCGTCAGGTCTAAAATCCTGTTCAGTAGCTTGGGTTGCAGCTTGGATTAATTACCCTTGCAGCCAGCTTCAGTTAATTGGCTAACGGCTTGCAGGTTAACCTCTTCTCCCAGTGTGGAGAAGAGTTTAGTGTGGAGGTGCCTCAAGGAAACACATGGTTTCTGTTTATTATGGCGTCCTGCACAGAACTCGCTGATGGTCAGATTGTGGTGTATGTTTAACTGAGCAGATCAGGAGACAAAAAATGCTACATAAACTGTTTGCAAGCATGCTCTGAATTATAGCCTATGGGCGTTTACTACAGCTAAGTGCAGCTAAAGGGAATTCTGCACTTGTATGAGAGTTTCAGGTAGTTCAGTCAATCATCTAACGACTTGCAGGTTAGCCTCCCCTCCAGGTATGGAGAGAAGTTCAGGACTGAGACACTTCACAGAGCACATGGTTGCTCTTCAGTTATCTTAGGCCACATGCCGCTTTCATAAAGCATTGCTTGGACACAGAAAGTGAGTTTCCATCAACATGGATCACCTGGCTCAAAATTACAAGAGGTAGAAAAACCCTCATTATCGGGTGCTTCTATGCCTGCAAACTTAAGTTTGAAAGCTACTCTTTTATGGCATATTGCAGTTTGGTAACTTTGGTGTGCAATTTCCTAACTTAATTCAAACTGCTCTCTCCAACCTTGTTCATCTGCATACAATAGGATATAAAAGGTTTGCTCATATAATACATTGTGGTTGTGGGGCCACTGGACACATATATTAGTTAGGACTGGACTTTATATTAGTTAGGAAGGGGCGCTGGTATTATCCACAGTTCCAGTAATTGTATTGGTGATTTTTGAGCGCCAGTGCATGGAAAGATGGGATTCCTCACTAAAGACAGAGCAGCTTTATAACAGGAGGTATAGAAGATATTGTTAATTATGCCTGAATCCTTGTGGGAGCAGTGTTCCAGAAACCAAGCAAGTTATGATAAATAATGCCAAAACCTTTACTGGGAATAGTTGTTCCTCAGATACATAAGATACGGTAGGAGATGTAAATGATGATATAACCCTGGCTGTGAATACTTCCACAGACACAGAGTAATGTGAATGAGGTTATACTCCTTGCTGTGAGCGGTGGTTCCACAAATACACAATAATAGTTGCTGTGAATAGTCCCACAGGCATAGAGTAATGTGAATGAGGTTATACTCCTTGCTGTGAGCGGTGGTTCCACAAATACACAATAATAGTTGCTGTGAATAGTCCCACAGGCATAGAGTAATGTGAATGATGCTATACTCCTTGCTGTGAGCGGTGGTTCCACAAATACACAATAATAGTTGCGGTGAATAATTCCACAGGCACAGAGTAATGTGAATGATGCTATACTCCTTGTTGTGAGCGGTGGTTCCACAAATACACAATAATAGTGGCTGTGAATAGTTCCATAGACAGAGTAATGTGAATGATGCTATACTCCTTGTTGTGAGCGGTGGTTCCACAAATACACAATAATAGTTGCTGTGAATAGTCCCACAGGCATAGAGTAATTGGAATGATGCTATACTCCTTGTTGTGGGCGGTGGTTCCACAAATACACAATAATAGTTGCTGTGAATAGTCCCACAGGCATAGAGTAATGTGAATGATGCTATACTCCTTGTTGTGAGCGGTGGTTCCACAAATACACAATAATAGTGGCTGTGAATAGTTCCATAGACAGAGTAATGTGAATGATGCTATACTCCTTGTTGTGAGCGGTGGTTCCACAAATACACAATAATAGTTGCTGTGAATAGTCCCACAGGCATAGAGTAATTGGAATGATGCTATACTCCTTGTTGTGGGCGGTGGTTCCACAAATACACAATAATAGTTGCTGTGAATAGTCCCACAGGCATAGAGTAATGTGAATGATGCTATACTCCTTGTTGTGAGCGGTGGTTCCACAAATACACAATAATAGTTGCTGTGAATAGTCCCACAGGCATAGAGTAATGTGAATGATGCTATACTCCTTGTTGTGAGCGGTGGTTCCACAAATACACAATAATAGTTGCTGTGAATAGTCCCACAGGCATAGAGTAATGTGAATGATGCTATACTCCTTGTTGTGAGCGGTGGTTCCACAAATACACAATAATAGTGGCTGTGAATAGTTCCATAGACAGAGTAATGTGAATGATGCTATACTCCTTGTTGTGAGCGGTGGTTCCACAAATACACAATAATAGTGGCTGTGAATAGTTCCATAGACAGAGTAATGTGAATGATGCTATACTCCTTGTTGTAAGCGGTGGTTCCACAAATACACAATAATAGTCGCTGTGAATAGTCCCACAGGCACAGAGTAATTGGAATGATGCTATACTCCTTGCTGAAACCGGTGGTTCCACAAATACCCAAGGTAATATGAATGATTACATAATCCTTGCTGTGAATAGTTTCCACAGGTGCACAAAGTAATGTGAATGATCCAGGCTGTGAGCAGTGGTTCCACAAGTATCCAAAATACACAAGATAATGGGGATTATGTCAAAGACCTTGATAGAGACAATAGTTTCACAGGTAAGTAAGTTAATGTGAATGATGCCAGAGTCTTTGCTGAGAGCAGCTGTTCCAAAGGTAAGCAAGTTAGGGTGAATGGTATCAGAATCTTTGCTCCGAGCAATTTCTCTATAAGGGAGCAAGATGTGGTGAATAAGGGCAAAATCCTTACTGATAAGATATGCTCCTGGCGTTGTGTGCTTTGCGGGTACAGCGAACTCCAAATAACAATGTGTACCCAGACTTGGAGATTCCCAATGGGATATGATTCCCTGATGGTGGTCTGCTTATTTGTATAAGCCCGACAGTCTGCCTCTCTTCAAGGTCACAAAGGTAGAGCAAGAGCAAGTCAGAATAATAATGGTGATGGTCTTTGGTGTAGCGCCCTCATATTCAGTGTCTCTTTTTAGATCCTGCAGATTTAAGTAATATATTGCAGTTTTAAAAAAAAAAAAAAAAAAAGAGAGATTTTTTTTTTTTTTGGTCTGGGACTACGGTTGTGGAACGTACGGTTCCGATTTCCATGCGGGTTCTGCCTGGGAGCGAACCTGGGGGCCTGTCTTGTTCGTGACCTGGGGACTACCTGTATATGGACATCATTAAATCATGTGATCATATAAGGTACATTCTACAACCATATTACACTTCAAATTAGCCATTAATAGCTTGTAGTGACCAACATCCATCTGGGTATCAAATATATTCATGTTTAATAACCCCATTATTTACCCATGTCCCTCCACATTCTATGATACAATGTGTACAGGTGCACAAGTCCCTATGACGTCAGGGAGTCATCCACCTATCATATACCTCACATAATACTAAAATAGAGGAGAGGACCCTGATATTCCATTCATATCCAGTCATTCCTCTATGCTGCATTTGTATATAGAGAAAGCTATCTGCCATTAGGGGCAAAAGCTGTACCTTCTTATAGGAAGTTTTAAAATAGATAAACCAGTTAATCTGAGTCGGCAGGCCACCCATGTCCCTCCTAGTTCTAACGATGGCCTTTATACCAGCCTTACCCGGTCTTAGTTTATTTGAGATCACTACAACTTGTGTTTTGCATGAAGGGTAGAGGCTGTAATCCTCACTAGAGAGTCTAGTGGTCGGACCTTTGGAATCTAAGCAAGGTGCTGTCAGGATTCCAAAAGAGGTTCTAATAAATTATTATATATACTGTCAAAAAAAAAAAAAAAAAAGATACAATGAAAACAAAGTTGCTCTTTAACGTGTTCCTTAGGAACACCTAATATAAATGGAAGATCAATCCGTTGTCCGTCATATGTAAATCTCAAGTTATTTTGGAACATTTTATTTTCTAGTATCAGGTTTTTCTCTGGGGGGAAAAACCTTATGCTTTCTGGTTAGTATAGTTGACATCTAATCCATGGGTGATTAGGTTAAAAAGACAGTTTCACTTTTGATCCCACAGTAGGATGTTCCGACTCGCAAAGGTTTTGCCTAATTATGTAGTTACGGAGGTATTGTGGACTGGCCTCCTCTATCTTTCATTTGTCATACAGAATATTCCTTATGTTCCTTGCTTCTAATCCAAAGTCTGAAGTGGAAGAAGGTTTTTCTTTACCTAGAGGCCAATTGTTCGGTTATAATATATCTTAAGATCATGTGTATGGTGTAAAAGAAAATAATCTTTTTACTTGGTGGTCTAGACCTTTATAAAAAATAGAATCTGACCTAGGAACTAACTGAAGAATCTGCCCCAGAAACTATCCGTGCCTTTTCTACCCGAGCACTAGCCACATCTTGGGCATAATTGAGATGGATTGTCAGGGAGCATGCGGGTTTACTCCCCCACACTTTCTTAAAACACTATCGGTTAAATGTGGTGGGTACTCTTGAACTCTTTGGAGAGAAAAGCGCTCTCCTCTGGGAGCGTGTTTCTTATGATTTTTCCCTCCCTAAATATTTCTCTCTGAAAATCTCTGGTTGGTGCCGTCGTGGTGCTGGGGAAAACAGGAGTTACTTACCGGTAATGATGTTTCCTCGTACCACGACGGCACCTGGTATATTCCCACCCTGGTGATTTTTTTCCTACCTCTTATTGGTGGTATTTCATGGGTGTCAAAAAATAAAATAAATATTAATATTAATATTGATATTTAAATTTTTTTAAAAATAAATAAAAAAGGTAATAAAATAATTTTGTCAAAATTATGGTTACATGGAAAATGTTTTTTCTGATATACTAATAATAAGGTTCTTCCAAGTCTCTGTAACCCACTGAGGTAGGATAGGAGGGGCGTGTTTTTATGCTCAGGTTTCCTGTCCCCGGGGGTGGATCCCTCTCTCTGGTTGGTGCCGTCGTGGTACGAGGAAACATCATTACCGGTAAGTAACTCCTGTTTTTCATTGATCATTTTTATTTTTCTTAATGCATTTCACTATGTAATCTATTGCAACTGGAATATGTGATTCATTAGGAGATATAGGTTGAAGTTTTTTAGTGTTTATATAATCTCTTTCATATTTACAAAAAAAAATGAGCATACAAAATCAGTTACTTCAAACAAATTTACAGCAAGTCTATTGTGCAAGATGTATACCAAGTTCGTGACTCCCCTCCCCAGAGGTCGCATTAACGCCTCACCACGCGTCATAGACGTGTGATGAAGCACCATTACCCCCCAAAATAATTGCCATGTGTAAAGTTACGCTTGGCAATTATTCCTTGCAGCGCGCAGGCTGAGCGGTTCGGCGCGCGCTGCGAAAGAGGTAAATGTCGCGCGATCACAGCGCGCGCCGGGCCGCTCAGCGCGACACTTGACACAGTGATCTGTGTCAGCAGCGCTCCGGAGCGAGAGCGCAGGCCCCGCGATACCTGTGGACAGCGGGGCTGCTGCTCCCTGTTCTGCTCCATCTCTACCTGCCCGCAGATCCGGACGGGTGAGTGTGTGATTGTAGGTGTAGTGTTCTGTGTGTGATTGTAGGTGTAGTGTTCTGTGTGTGATTGTAGGTGTAGTGTTCTGTGTGTGAGTGTAGGTGTAGTGTTCTGTGTGTGAGTGTAGTGTACTGTGTGTGAGTGTGAGTGTAGTGTTCTGTGTGTGAGTGTGAGTGTAGTGTTCTGTGTGAGTGTAGTGTTCTGTGTGAGTGTAGTGTTCTGTGTGAGTGTAGTGGAGTGTAGTGTTCTGTGTGTGAGTGTAGTGTTCTGTGTGTGAGTGTAGTGTAGTGCTGTGTGTGTGTAGTGTGCTGTGTGTAGTGTGCTGTGTTCTGTGTGTGCGAGTGTAGTGTGCGCAGTGTTTGAGTGCAGTGTGTGCTGTGTGTGGTGTGTGCGCAGTGTGTGGTGTGTGTGAGTGTGTGCTGTGTGCGCAGTGTGTGAGTGTGCGCAGTGTGTGAGTGTGTGCGGAGTGTGTGCGCAGTGTGTGCGCAGTGTGTGCGCAGTGTGTGCGCAGTGTGTGCGCAGTGTGTGAGTGTGTGCGCAGTGTGTGAGTGTGCGCAGTGTGCTGTGTAGTGTGTGCTGTGTAGTGTGCGCTGTGTAGTGCAGGATTTTAACTTATTACTTGTTTTTGGTGTATATCGAAGTTGAAAGCTTGGTGGGCTCTATGGACAATTTTTGAGCAGTGCATTAATTGGTAATGGTTTGCTTTGAATATTGTGCTAAATTAATTTCTAGCAGCTTTGTACAAATCATTGGTGATTCAAGATTACAGACTTCACTAGTTTACAGTAGTAGATCATCATGCCTGTATGCTTGACAGTTGATGAATAATATTTAGTATAAATAACACAGCCAATTTTATTTAATTTTTTTAACACTTCAAATCATGTTTGTTATCTTACAGGCTACACGGCATGCAGAAATGGTAGCCATTGACCAGGTATTGGACTGGTGTAAAGAGAATGGCAAGAGCTCCACAGAGGTTTTTCAAAACACCATCTTGTATGTGACCGTGGAACCATGCATCATGTGTGCTGGTGCTCTCAGATTACTTCGTATCCTTCTTATGTTTCATAGAGTAATCATTTATAGCATTTTTTTTAATCTGCTAAATGCAGATATTAGACAGCATCTGAAAGTAGAATTTTGGTTTTGTGTTAAATACAAATCACTGGTCAGACCACACATGGAATATTGTGTACAATTTTGGGCATCCGTGTGCTAGAAGGACATGGTTAGAAAATGTGCAGAGAAGCCAAGCTTATTAAGGGAATGGGTGGATTAGAAAACAATGGCAAATTGGGATTTTTCAGTTTAAACAAAAAAACCTCACTCCAAGGTACAAATACCTAAATGTGCAGAACAGGGCTCTTCCCAAAGATCTTTATATATCTAGGCCTGGTGTGCCTAGTACAAGGGGTGGGGGTGGGAGATCATATATGCTTAGAGAAGAGCCGGTTCCACCACCACAGTAGACAAATAAAAATCTGACAAACAAATCAAATGTACCGTATATACTCGAGTATAAGCCAAGTTTTGAAAAAAAAAAACTATCAGTGTTCTCGCCTTTCTGACAACCCCCCGGCAGGTCCACTTCTATACAGCGATGCTCCGTGTCCCCACGCTGTCCGTCGCAGGCACCATGACGTCAGCCGCTCGCTGTATACTACAGTGGGCTGGCAGGCTATATACTACAGTAGGCTGGCAGGCTATATACTACAGGGGGCTGGCTGGCTATATACTGGGGGGCTGTGACCAATGCATTTCCCACTCTCAGCTTATACTCGAGTCAATAGGTTTTTCCAGTTTTTTTGTATTAAAATTAGGTGTCTCGGCTTATACTTGGGTCGGCTTATACTCAAGTCTATACGGTAGATATGTCTAGGTGCATGTGGACCTTACTAGTCCTAACTAACTGTTTTGGGTATTTTGTACAGTAGGGACCTCATGGACGTTGCAGGGAAGATGTGATTACAATAAATAACACTGGCTCATCATTGCATCTACTAGTGACAATTAAAGCAACAGTAGTTTAAGTAATATTTTATTTTCTCCTCCTCCTCCTATCTGCATACAACACACCTAGAAAACTCTCCCATAGACCTCAAGGAGTTGGATTCAATCTATTGCCGTGGCTCAACTATAAAGAATTTCACTAGCACAGGCTAAACTTCATCTTACATATTTATGTGCCTATTGCAGAAAACAATCTATGTTCCAAAAATATAAATAGTTAAGAACAAAATGACCATACATTAATCAAGTTCACAGCTGCACCACTTTAAGAAACTTAGTTTGGGTGCTCGCCCTTCTCAGTGGTCTGACTCTCCACCCCTTTATGCATAAAAGTAAAAAATAGGCTGCACAGCACAATATAAAAAAGAGTGGGTACTTTATTCACCCAAGTGCTACGTTTCGGATCCTCTTCAGAATCCTTTCTCAAGCCCACTCTTTTTTTATATTGTGGTTTGCAGCCTATTTTTTACTTTTAAGAATAAAATGACCTATTTGCTTTTTTGCTAATAGTAAGTTGAGCCTTTTAAGAGAAGGGTTTATGCTTCTGTTAATTCCCTACCTAATTTTGTCATTTACAGACGTCTACAGATCAGATTCTATATTTACTCTTGAGCCTACACACTGTTATTAGTGATCTTATCGTGTTCTGCCCTTTGTAACTAGATACACATAGACCCAGAAACATTTCTTCACCTTTAAACTATTATCTAGGTTTATTGGTTGGTTTACTACAAATAATTACAATCCTTTCACAGTTAAAACAGCAGTTTACACCTTTTTCTTGAAGCTCAGTTTCAAGGAAACTCTGTATATTCAGATTTAGAGTCGCTGGAAAAAGTTCTACAGTTTATAATTTGTTCTATACATGTTATTGGGCTTAACTTGTGGTGTGACTTTTCCATGTGAAAATCCATGTTCTGCTAGGTACAATTACAATGTGATAAAAGTAAATTCTTAAATATACAATTCTGTTTATAATTAACCATACCATTCTCAAGAACATTATTAGCAAAAGGAGCTAGCTAACCTGTAGGAGGTTACTCCAGTGTCACTGGTTCAGTAACACCACCATAGTCACAATAACTCAGTTGGGATCAAATTCATTTAAAAAAATGACTCAAAACACGGAGAGATTCCAATTGCAAGTACAGCTAACATTTCAACCACAATATAGTGTTGATACAGTGGTGACAACAAGGAAGAGCGCTACCGGAATATAAAGTAAAGTTGCAAGTTTTCCCATCTTTGGTGGACAGCTAAAGCACTGCTGGGGCACCCCATTGTGTATTTCACAGAATGCTTCCCATGGTGAAACACTCATTGAGGGTGTAGCATTTTAACCAGGACACCGCTATAGCAATTCATACTCCTCTATCTGACTCCCATTTAGTGTTGGCAGCAGTGAAAACTGGTGACCACCTACCTTTTAAGGTTAAGTTCCAACATTATTAAAGGCGTTGTTGGGGAAAATTCTTTATATACGGCTGGGGGGGATTTAAAGGAGGAAACCTACCATCATGGATTTACCTACTAAGGTAGATCGGCGACAGGTACCTGTAATGCTTTCTAGTCTAAACCTTTTTTTTTTTTTTTTTTTTTTTAAATTAAAAGTTTTTGTGCCCTAGAGCCTCAAAAAAATTTCATTTAAGATATATGCAGATTTTCTTAACAGGCTACTTGGACATGGAGTATCCGCGCCATGGAACAGGCAGGAGCTATGGCTACTCCATGCCCTAGTAGCCTCTTTCAATTCCTCCTACCCTCCTGACTCCAGTGTGCATCTGCACAGCCTCATCTGAGAAGCTGGGGCTACTGTGCATTCGCAGTACTCAAGTGCATTCGGTTGCTGCTCGCTTAAGAAACTGACGTGCAGTAGCCGTAGATCTTGCCCCACACCACAGCTCCTCCACGCCCCAGTAGCCTCTTAAGAATATTTGCATTTATGTTAGATAAAAGTTTTCTGGGTTTTTGGGCACAAATTTTTTTTTTTTTTACTTTAGTAGGTAGATCCCTGACGGTAGGTTTCCTTTAAAAATTAAAAAAAAAAACTTCCACTTGCCTCTCTCCCTGCTCCCGTTCTCCTGAGGTGCTGCTCGTCACCGCCATCTTATGTTATGTTTATAGTCAGAGGCCGGAGGGTCCGGCATGTCTACATCTGCTATGCTGCATAAGTAGGAATACTGTATGACTGCAGTAACTGTAGTGAGGCAAATTAAAATTGTTATTGGTAACGGAGGAGCCTAATGGGCTCCCTTAATCTTTCATTCTTCCTTAACTGAACATCAGGAATTCCTTTGGTGGTATATGGCTGCTCTAATGAACGCTTTGGTGGATGTGGATCAGTTTTGAATGTAGCTGAAAATAGTATACCAAACACAGGAGCTTCCTTCAAGGTCTGAGAATCTATTCACTTTAAAATAATTCCTGTATTGTAAAAATCAAAGAATTGGTGTCTTTTACACTTCAAGTTAGCCACTCCATAGGTAAAAAATGTTTAAGGCTTCAATACAAAACATTTATAAAGCCTCTGCATGACTAACACGTAGGTTTACTTCCATTTGCACTTGCTTTATGTGTAATGTTAATGGTTTTGTATTAAACCCTTGAATAATTTTTTTATCTCTGAAGGTGCCACATCATTTTTATTTTAATTTTTTGGATAAAACCTCTCATGCATCCAATTCCTGTTGATTTCTCACAATTTAGGCTGCTTGCCCTTGAGCAAGTTCAGTCCAATAAACTCCCTCTGTGTGCTTGTGCAATTTCAGGACTGAACCTTGAATCACTGGACTGAACTTGCATACCAATGTCAGACAGGTCGCAAAAAAGTGATCACGATACCTTGTTTGTGGCCTGCAAGGTGCACACTCTGTGCCTGGGTTTTTGCCGTCCAACTCTGTATATACTCAAGTATAAGCCTAGGGTGAGAAATGCATTGGTTTCTGCCTCCCCGCTATATAGCCAGCCAGCCCCGTCTATTATATATCGCCTGTCAATCCCATGGTATGCTGTTTGCATAGAAAAAATAAACTGAGTAACCACCATTCCGACTCCCCAGGCAGCTCGTCTTCTATCTTCATGTGCGCCAGCTCAAGGTCACCGACAGGTCTGTGCGCACTGCCCAGCTGACATCATAATTTGTAAGCTGGCCAAACTGTTTGTATGGAGCTGTGTCTCTTCATGTGCTCCAGGTCAAAGAAGAGGAGCTGCAGCATAACGTGGGATGACAGCCGATTATATAATAGGCAGGGCTGGGGGGGGGCTTGGGCTAATACAAAGGGGGATGGCTTGCTAGCTATACACTACAGGGGGCTGGCTGGCTAGCTATACAATACAGGGTACTCCGTTTTTTTTTTCTTTTTTTTATATACTCAAGTATAAGCCGAGTGGGGAATTTTCAGCACAAAAACTTGGCTTATACTCCAGTATATACGGTACTTCCATTCTACTAGTAGCTGGATACATCTAGCAACATGGACTGAATTGCAAGTATGAAAGGCAAGAACCCTCTAGTGGTGGATGTTTGAGATTTTTTTTTTTTTTTTCATCAGTAGAAGATCAATATTTGCTATAAGAGTAAATGGGAATTGTATTCAGCATGGTGTAGGCTATTAATATATCACAAGTTTGTCTGAAATTTAGTAACGATTTGATAACACATAGACAATACTGGTTAAGTAGTAGTCAGTCAGTGCTTAATGGTCATTGGTATTTGACTAGAGAAAGTGTGTAGGGATGTAAAGTTTTTTTAGATTTACTAAAGCAACGTTAAACCGTCAAAAGTATCAAATATGTTGCGATGTTGGACGAATTTGGTGAAAATACATATCCAAACCATACTGGATTTAAAAATTTTGTTTTATGATAAATGTCCACCTAGTTTAGGATTTACATCCATGAGATTGAAGTTTGGCCATTTACGTTAAGCTTTAATTATAAGACTGTAGTGAGGGCCGTCCATATTATACTTGCGCTGTTTAAAGTTTTCCAGGAGCTGTGGGTCATGAGACCCCTGACAGCAGGACTCTGTGTGACATCTGGTACTGCTGGTTTCCAGTAGATGCAAGGGGCCGTGCTGTCAATACTGTCTGCATTAACCCTTCATCATAACCTCATATCCCATATGATCCCATACCACTCCCTTATGATGGAAGGGCATGCAGAAAATAATGACTGACCAGCCCCCAACTGCACATGTGATGAAACAGGTAGTCCTGCTGCCCAGGAGTCCCATGACATGCATCTCCCAGCGAGTCCCGGCCAAATTTTTACAGGGAAAGTGTAATATACCGTATATACTAGAGTATAAGCCGAGACCCCTAATTTTACCACCAAAAACTGGGAAAAACTATTGACTCGAGTATAAACCAAGGGTGGGAATTGCATTGGTATAGTATATAGCCAGCAAGCCCCAAGTAGTATATAGTCGGCTTGCTCCCAGTAGTATACAGCCTGCCAGCCCCTAGTAGCATACAGCCACCAGCCCCCATGTAGTATACAGCCAGCCTGCCAGCCCCCATGTAGTATACAGCCGGCCCCCACAGCACTTAAAAAAATAAACCTAAATACTCACCCTCGGATGTCAGCGTGGCTCACCGATGTCCCCGATGTCAGCGCGTCCCGTCTTCTTTCTTCTCCGCGGCTCCTCTTCTTTCTTCTTTCATGTTTTCTTCTAGCAGGCGCATCTATGACGCGGCTGCTGCTGACGTCATAGTATGCGCGGCCAAGAAGAAAACATGGCCGCGTCCATGACAGAAGCAAGAAGAAAGAAGACCGGACTAGGGGACATCGGTGAGCCTCGCCGACATCGGAGGGTGAGTATTTAAGTTTATTATTTTTTTTAAGTTTATTTTGTAATAGACTCGTGTATAAGCCAAGGGGATGTTTTTCAGCACATTTTTTTGTGCTGAAAAACTCGGCTTATACACGAGTATATATACGGTAAGTGACCATGTTAGAGTTAGTCTTATGCGTACACTGTTGAAGTTTGATATAATTGGCAAACCCTTTACACACATTTAATATCTATCTATGTATTTGATCTTTAAAATAAACTAAGACTAGTCAATTCCTGTATTTTCTGTCGGTTTTCTGTCATACTGTGACTTCACCATATCTTTTAACAGTGCATACCTGGATACAAAGCTGAGAAAGCTGTGGAAATGCTGAAGATTTTTTACACTCAAGAAAACCCTAATGGTAGGTGCTTATCGATATAATAATTGTATACATGTTTTCCAAAACCTGATTGTACATTTAATTCTTGTGTTCTCTCTGCGCTTGTAGCACCAAAATCAAAGGTCCGGAAAAAGGATTAAACTATTTTCAATTGCAATTTCATGATCTAGTACAAGAGACACAGGAACCCATGAAAAATTCTACCTCAAATCCTTGTCATCTACTTCGTGTTCACAAATTTGCCCTTTGGCTGTCACTACCTAGTATATTTTATAATATGCTATAATACAAATTTTCTATTTTCCACTGTCTTGTATATTTGTACAAATCCATATTAAATATGGAGCACCAATAAATTTTAGACCAGAAGAGGTCCCCACTGCTTCATGCACACTTCTGCAGCATAATCTGGGCCTGGAAAATGTATATTGTTGTATATGATTATTTCATAACTGATCGACTGCAAAAATAAAACACTTTCAACAAAAATATTATAATTACATTTATTTATATATTGCATATAATAATATCAAAGTGTTACGCTACGGCCATTTCACATCTTAATTATTTAATTTGTTTTTTTAATTTGTTATTGTGAACCCAAATTGGGTGTGGAGACTCCACAGACAAAAGATATAATGGATTTATTTGTGTTTGACAAAACCCGCTTGGTTGACGTAACTGATTTAGACTGATTTAGTATTTTAATGCATATATAACAACTATTTGTTTTATATAAGCATCTTACTTTGCCTGAGCTTTGTACACACCATATTTTATTTGGTTATGTAACAGACCTAACCAAATCATTCTTTGTCCTGTACTGAGAATGATCCAAAAAAACAATCCAATATTTGCCATTTTTCTTACATCTACCTTTCACAAAGTAGCAAAAAATTGAACAAATGAGTACAAATCATTTAGCCAAAAAATTAATTAAAATCACAAAGCTCTTTTGCCCAAAAAATAAAATAAAATATGCAAATTACTCACTGGCGCTGATTCTCCTCAAAAACTAATGTGGTACTGCTGGTTAAAAATATACTTATTTACTTTGGTAAATGTATAGGTATAAAACAACAATGATATTGTTTTAACCGTGCTCCATAAAAGTGTTGAGAATACCAACAGTATCCAAGTAGGAAAATTGCAGATGCCTGGAATTTCCCCCTTGTTGTGGAATTCTTCAACAATATTCTCACTGAATATGGCAGATGCGGCCCTGCATATGGGGTATAGGGACACTGGAGAGAAATTGGACATCAAACTTTGTAGAGCATTTCATCATTTTATTCATTATAAAAGTGTCATTTTTGGCCTAAATGAATGTATTTTCCAAAAAAATTAAAAAAGTTTCTAAATTGCGCTTCTATTTTGTTTTAGCCCGTGTGAAACACTTAAATGGTTAATAGACTTGAATTAAGTTGGTTAACATATGTAGAGGGTTGTAGTTTCTATAGTGGCGAAATTTATTACTATAATTTAGGCCTTTCAAAGTCACTTGAAACCTGAGTTGCCCTCAATGTGAGTTTTGGCGATTTTCATGAAAATGAGAAAAATCACACCTAAAGTTCTAAGCCTCATAACATCCTAGAAAATTAGAGGACACATAAAGTATCATTCCAACATAAAGCAGACATTCCGGAAATGTTAGTTATTAAAGTGGTTGTCCGAGAGCTATGAAAATCAACTAAAGGTGGCCGGAGGGGGCTGCTTAAAAAAATAAAGAACTACTTACCTTCCAACGCCCGCCGGTGTTCCGCGCTGTTGTCATTCCGGTCCGGGCGCCATGTAAACAAACATGGCCGCCGGAGCAGAGCTGGACTCAGCTTCCGGCCTGCCGTGGCCGGGCACGCCTACCCGTCCCTATTCACAGCATTGTGAATGCGGGCCGGAAAGTTGTCGGGTCCGGCCAGAAGCAGAGTCCAGCGCTGCTGGAGCAACAGCAGCACTGGACACCGAAGGGCACCGGAAGGTAAGTAGTTCTTTATTTTTTTAAGCAGCCCCCTTCGGCCACCTTTAGTTAATTTTCATCACTCTCGGACAACCCCTTTAAGCTTTTTGGGTAGTTTAACTATCTTCCTGGAAAGCAGAACATTTAAAACTTTAAAATGAAGAATATTTCCAAACTTTTGCCTAATTAATTTTTTAAAACACAAAACTTATCACTTAAATTTTACAACTAACATGAAGTACAATGTTTCACGGTAAGTGGTCTCAGTATCACCTGGATACGTTAAAGCATTCCGAAGTTATGATCAATTATCATGACTAGAGATGAGCGAGCACTAAAATGCTCGGGTGCTCGTTACTCGAGCCGAACATTTCCCGATGCTCGAGTGCTCGTTTCGAGTAACAAGCCCCATTGAAATCAATGGGAGACCCGAGCATTTTTCAGTAAAATTACAAACTGAACGAGCACTGTTCAGTGCAGATGTTTTCACTGAAAGAACACCGTGAAAGAACACTGCAGAACAGATTGCAGATGTTCGCAAACATCTGCGATCTGTTCCGGAGACACGCGTGCAGAACGATGTTCTCTGCACTAGTATTTGAAGAACAATATGTGTAGAGAACAACTTGCAGATGTTTGGAATCATATTGTTCACGAACATCTGCAATCTATTCTTTCACTGTGTCCTTCAATTAAATGATTAAATGTTTTAATTGTATTTTTTTTTACTGTTCTTCCCTTTTTTTTTTTTTTAATTAAATGCTCGTTATCAAGCAGGGCAAATACTCGTCCGAGCAACCAGCCGGTCCGAGTATGCTAATACTCGACCGAGCATCGAGCTCGGACGAGTATACTCGCTCATCACTAATCATGACACATGTCAGATTCTAAAAATCGAGTCTGTTCATTAAGCTGAAAACTAGCATCGGTGATAAGGGGTTAAGGCCCAAAATATGCCGGGCAATAAGATGTTAAACATTTAGGCCCAGCAAAAATAACAAAACCTACTCGTCTGTCTCCATTGGTCAGTCCGTTCACTGAGCTGCATATCCAGAATTTCAACAAGAGGGTTATCAGACACAATTATTTGAGTGGAAGCAGCAAATATCTGCTCTATCTAGGCCTTTTCTGTATGAAAGCGAACCTGTCACCAGGAATGTAATTTCTAGCTGGTGACCGGTTCCAATAGCCTCTTCTATGCTGATTTAAAAAAATGAAAACTAATAATGACATGCCTGGTGGCAGGTTTGCTTAAACCCCTTACTGACACTTGACGGAATAGTACTGCATCGCGGGAGGTGCGTTCCCGCAATTTGCAGTACTATTACATCAAAGTTCTGGCGCTGGCTCCTAAACGGAGCCGGCGCCAGAAGCTGCGGGTGTCGGCTATAACACCCGTGTTAACTCCTAACACGCCGCAGTCAGCAATGCAAGGGGCATTTATCAAGAATCAGACCCCCCCCCCCCCCCCGCAGCGCTTGGTGGGGGGTGTCCGCTGCTCCAATCGGAGCCCCGGGACTGCCAGTGTCCCGGGGCTGCGCGATCCTCTTCCAGGAGCCTTCTGGCAGGACACGGCTGTAACACACTGAGTAGGCACAGCATGCTCAGTGTGTAAGATTACACAGTGTAATACATCTATATTACACCGTGTAAGGTGAAGAAGAGTTTGAACAAGCGATCAGTGGACTAGTATACAAGCAAGTACCTCCCAACGGCTGTGACTACTGTTTTATAATATGTACTGAAAGCAGGTCATTTTGTGGGGCATAAATCTTAGCCATTTATTGTCTGCAATCTCACCTCAAGTTCCAGCTCCAAAGTGCCTATGAATATAAAAGTATATAGGCACACACCTATAAAACCTTTTTTGAGGTCCAACATTTGATTTTTAAATATCAATATATAAAGTTTCATTTCATTAAATCATTAGGCTGCGCATTCTTATTTAGTGTTTCTTAACAAAATCTTTTTATCACACACCGCATTCCTGGGTGGTTGGAATGTCTTCTCTACCACTCTCTTACCATTTACAAGCTTATACTATATGATAATTAGGCTCTGTATTGCCTGGCATTACCCAGCTGGCAGTATAGAACCTAATTATCATATTGGGTGCCAAAACTAACAGCACTGATTGTTCACCAAGAAAAAAAAAAATATATATATATATATATATCAATTTGTGGCAGAATCAGAGTGTTAACCTCTTTATGCAATATGCTGTACAAGTATGGCCTTCTGAAATTAATTCTGTATGGAAATTATTGGCTTTAGGAGTGAAGGTAGTGAAGAACAGAAAAAGAAAAGTGCAGTATGCACTTATTTTGGGTTAATGGAGGTGAAGAAATTAAATTGGTGAAAGTCTTAAAAGGTCCTCTTTAAATAGTCTCAAAACAATGCTGGGAAGCTCAACCGAATCAGACATCAGCTTTTGTAAACAATGTATCACCCCTATCGCCCTTTTTTTCTTGTGCCACTTTGTGCCCAGTTTTTGCGGTTTGAGACTTTTTAGGTGCAGAATCAAGCAGCGTACCAAAGTTATCTGCCTCAAGGATTTAATGCAATGTGCTGGATTCATCTTTGTAGCCAGATGTTTGTTCAACTTGTGAGACTTTTGGGCTCTGGATATTGTCCCATTCTTGCACCTTATAAGTCCCACAATAGAGCATGCTAGACCCAGACTTACTTTTGGGAGCTACTATTTGGGACTAAAAAGTCGCAAAAGTGAGACTAAACAGGCAACTCATCACATGTATCACAAAGGGGAAAAACTTAACATACATTGTGTCAGACTTCAGGAGCATTGGATACTGTGGACCACTGCGGGAGGTGGTACTAGCTGCCACCTGGGACCGGAATCTAAGTGGCACCTGGTCTTTACCAGAGCCCGCCGCCTAGCGACTAGCCTGCGGTGGCAGCCGAGGTCGAGGTACTTTAGCAGGAAACAGTCTCGTGGTCAGGTTCAGGCACAGGGTCAGGACAGGCAGCAGAGATGCAAGGTCAAGTCCAATCCTGGGTCCAGGCAGATGGGAACGGGAACACATGAACACACAGGAACACGGGAACAGGAACACGGGAATATCGCAGTGGAGCTTTCTCATAGGCATGAAGCACAAATATCCAGCGGGGAATGCAAGAAGTGGCAGGCTTTTATAAAATTCCTGGAAAGGGCCAGCACCAATTAGCGGTGTGCTGGCCCTTTAAATCTTCGAGTGCTGGCCCTTTAAATCTTCGAGCGCTGCCGCGCGTGCCCTGCTGACAAACCCTGAGCAGGAGCGTTGAGAGGTAAGGCAGAAGGGGAAAACGTCGGTCACAGGGACACCCATGACACTTTGCAGTGATTAATGATTAAGTAGGCCAACTTTAGGAAACCTGATAAAGTGGCAGTCAAAAAAATATGATACATGTGCCCCACTCATATATATATACTTTTTAGAATTCTTTTTTTTTTTTTTTTTGTTTTGTTTTTAAAAAGCTTTATTAAGTATACATATAACATTACAAGTCCAGCTCCGTTAATATGTTAAACAACTTAACATCCAACAGAAATATTCTGCACATTAAACAAAATAGCACTACTATATAGGATACGCCTCTCACACGCATCTAATACTGTTAACTTATCACATAGGCTTAAGATAACAATTCTATACAAGTTATCTTTTCAGATGGACTTGTTGAAACCCATAATTATTCCCCCTTCCCCAGACCCACCCCACCACCCCACGCTGGAAGTGTTCAGGCCCCCAAACAAAGAAAAAAAAAAAAAACCCAATTCTATGCCTTCCATTGGTCCCAGATGAGATTCAGTCTACTTCCTTTTCTAAATCGTTTTTCGAAAGCGCATTCATATGCACTAATGCGATCGACTGTGTTTTCCCATTCTTTTACTACTGGAGCTTTTACTTCTTTCCAATGTCTAACCAAAACCACCCTTGCCACCAATAGAGCCTTCAGCACTACATCTCGTTTAGATTTTGTTCCTATGTTATCGGGGATTAACCCCATTAGGCCCAAGGTAACCGAGCACGGGAGGGTACAGCCAATCCGAGACTCAAGTATCTCAAAAATCTTACCCCAAAATTCTCTAATCTCTGGGCATTCCCAAAGAACATGAAGGGTATCTGCATTCGCATTATTGCATCTGAAACACTTAGAATTGTCCCTAATCCCTATCTTGAACATTAACTGTGGTGAAAGATACGTTCTATACAAAATATTCAGTTGTACACATCTATGATTTATATTAATCGTGCTCCTAACCACACTTTTGTATATTTCTTCCCATTGTTCATTGGTGATCTCCCCAACCTGCCTTATCCATTTACATTGACTAATGTGCCCCATCTCTTTATCAATACACTTTTGAAAAAAATGATAAATTCTCGCTAAACTTTTTGGACGAGCCCCCCACTCTAACATGATTATAAATGTGTTACACCCCTCAACCTTTAACCTTACCTTGTTTTTTTCCTTACTATACGCGTGTAAAAGTTTGCAATACCTAAATTGATCTCTATCCCTTAAAATACCAACTTCTACCCAAAATTTAAAAGTGGGAAGTTCCCCGTGCATACCCAAGTGCTCCAAAGAAATAATACCTCTTTTTTCCCAAAACGGGTAATCCTCTATCTTATATAGCTCTGGGAAATTGACATTCCCCCATAAGGGAGTAAAGGTCAATCCCCCTTCAATTCCAAGCAACTTCCTTACTTCTCCCCATGTATTCACCCAAAGTCTAGCCAGTGGGACTTTCCCAGCCTCCCGACCTTTTAATTGCCCCGCCTCCAATAGTGCAAATAGTGAATTATACCGTCGATTAATTTTCGTGGAAAAAATTTGAAAAAGCATGCTATCTTTATTTTCAATTATAAATTGCATCTGTGCTGCTAAAAAGTAATGGAAAAAGGACGGAAGAGATAACCCTCCCTTACTTTTATCCCTCATTAGTATTTCTTGTTTGATGCGTACCCTTTTCCTCCCCCACAACAGTTTATTTATGATTGCCCGAATAAGGGCAAACCATTTCTTGTCAATCCAACAGGGGCAGTTACTTAATACGAACAGGATTTGAGGTAGTATAATACATTTAATTAGCGTCACCCTCTCGGCTCGGTTTAACGGAAGAGAGTTCCATGTATTTACTTTTGTCTTTACTTTTGACAAGAGCGGGACCACATTCAGAATCATATAGTCTCTCACCCTGGGGCTTATTTTTAAACCCAAATATTCCAGAGATTTCGCTGTCTTCAACTCTAAGTGTTCCAGTTGGCTCAAGGAATCCTCATCTAAAGGCATCAGGATGGATTTCTGTACATTTATCTCGAAACCTGAGTATCTTCCAAACTCATTGATCACTTTTAGCACTTTCGGTACAGACGTCGCTGAATCTTTTAAACAGAGAAGGATGTCATCCGCATAAAGCATGATCCTATCACTCGATCCTCCATATCCTGCCCCCATAATCTCCTCACTTGCCCTCACCCTTATTGCCAGGGGTTCAATAAAGAGAGCAAATAATAAAGGAGACAGGGGGCACCCCTGTCTTGTACCCCTTGTTAAAGAGAAAAACGAAGAATAATCTCCATTTACTCTAATACAAGCCCTCGGAGCAACATAAAATAATTTAATCCAATGCAGAAACTTTCTGCCCACACCGAATCTGTAAATCACCTCCCATAGGAAGTCCCACTCCACCCTGTCGAACGCTTTAGAAGCGTCTAACGACAGAATGGAGCGGGCACCCCCCAGGCCCAACTGCAGACTCGCAAACAATCGTCTAATATTTGTACTAATGTGGCGCCCTGCCACGAAACCACATTGATCTTTATGTACAATTTCAGGGACTACCGTTTTTAGTCTATTCGCTAGTACTTTGGCTAATAGTTTGGCATCCGCATTTAATAGTGAAATCGGGCGATACGATTCCCTCTCTAGTTGATCTTTATTCTTTTTATGTATCAGGACTATTCCTGCCTCATACCACGACTCCGGGAGCTTACCCCTCTCCTGCGCGTCCTCCCAAACTTCGGCCAAGAGAGGAATTAGAATAGACCCAAATCTCATAAAAATTTCCAGGGGTAGCCCGTCCAAACCCGGTGAAGCATTGCGCCTGGAGGAACTTAAAGTGTCCTCGAATTCTTTAACAGAAATGGGTTGGGATAGTAGATTGCTCTTTTCTTCATCTAATTTCGGAAAACTAATCCCATCTAAATACTTTTTAATATTATCTGAAGTGGACTCTAAGTCCGATGAATAGACCGAAAGAAAGAACCTCATAAATTCGTCCTTAATCTCACTTTGGCTATACACAATCTCCCCCGAGCTATTCCTAATTGCTTTTATTCTGTTTATCTCCTGATTTTGTTTTACTTTCTGGAGCAGAAAGTCCACTCTCACAATGGGCCGACTGATTCAAGAAGAATTGTTTTTGAATAGCTTTATTAATAACAAATTTATTATACTTCTCTTGCGCCTGTATCATGTTATCTAAGCTATTTTGTGCTTTATTCTCCTGGAACACCTTCTCCCACTTTTGCACTTCTCCCTTTAACTGCTTTTCTTGTTTTGCAAACTGCCTTCGTAAATATCTCACTTCAGAGTCTAATAAACATCTCAAGAAGGCTTTCGTCGAATCCCATAGTAATCCATACTTATTTATCCCTCTGTTTACCGTAATAAAATGGGACAATTCACTCTTTAACTTATCTTCATCCGAGATAAGTGACAGCCAATAGGGGTTTATCTTCCAAAATCTGCAAGAGGGTGCATCCACCCCGGATATCTCCAACACCATCGGGGAGTGATCAGAAATCGAGCGATTATCGTATCTCATCTTTTTAATTCGCCCCAAGACCGAATCATTCCCCAATACTAAATCAATCCTGGAGAAGGAGTTATACGAGCGGTTAAAACATGAATATGCCAATTGCTCCCCCGCAATATATCTCCACACGTCTGTCCATCCTATTTCCTGGCAAAATCTCGCAAACGGAGTATCTCCCGTTACCCGGGAGACTGGTTGATCCCTCCTTGCCCGGTCTAAACAGCATTAAAGTCTCCTAGTGCTAGCAGCGGACACTCCCCTACTCTCTCTGAAAACTTAATAAGCTGTAAAAGTACTTAATATCTAAAGGGCGGTGGGATATAAATCCCTGCCACTACGCATCTCATGCCTTCCAATATGCCATGCAGAAAGACAAATTTACCGTCGACGTCACACTGGTAGTCTAGGACCTGGAAATCTATAGATCTATGAATTAATATCGTAACCCCCCGAGAAAAGGACGAGAAGACTGAACTATATGACTGGCTTACCCATCTTCTCTCTATTAAACAAAGCGTCTCTTTCATTAGATGGGTTTCCAGAAGGATTACTATTGCAGGCAATTGTTTGCAGATATAGTTAAACATAATACATCGTTTCAAACGATCCTTCATCCCTCTAATATTCCAAGCGATGAATCTTATAGCTGACATCTCTCACCCGTAGCAACGAGCCAAAAAAAAAAAAAAAAAAAAAATAATAATAATAAGGGGATCCCCTCCTACTTCCAGCGCCCTCCCGCAACCCACCCCCTCCCCACCCCAATCCCACTGTCCTACCATAGTAGCACTCCTCCTACTAGAGCCTCTCCGTCCCCCTCCCCCCCTCCCCCCTTCCCCCCCGAATGCAGAACAGCACTAATAGAATGACCATATATTCTATTTCAAAGCCCCTTCGAATCCAGCCAATCAGAGGCTTCCTCCGGGGTGACGAAAAAGTGGGAATGATTCTGATAAATAACTTTAAGTTTAACTGGGAACAAGAGGGAGTATACAATGCCCTTTTCTCTCAATCTTTTTTTTAACTTCTATAAAACTTTTCCTTTTCTGCAACGTCTCCCTAGAGAAGTCTGGGTACATGGCCACCTTCACTCCTTGAATGGTCAGATCTTTGTGTTCCCGGGCCACCCTCAATATCGTGTCCCTATCCCTGGACAGGAGGGTTTTGCATATAATAGTACGTGGGGCGTTGCCGGGAACTTTTAATACAGAAGGTATTCTATGTGCGCGTTCAATTTCAAAATTAGATGAGAGCTGTTCTTTTCCTATTTTTTCAATAAGCCATCCTTTAATGAACTGAACTATATTTTCCCCCTCTTCTTTCTCCGGGACCCCTATTATTCGCAGATTAGCCCTTCTGGCCCGATCCTCCATATCTGTCAAACTATTTTTGAGGAACTCATTTTCCTTTTCCAAAACTCCTGTTCTTTTCTTTAATGTCCCAAGCTCCTTTTCCACTATTACTATCTTCTCTTCTGTCCTTTTCTGTTTTTCTCTAACTTTATTGAGGTCTTCCCTTAAAAGAGACATATCTCCTCTCAAGGCCCCCACTTGCTCCGTCAATTCACTGATAGCATTACTACAATTTTTTATGGACGCTAGTATTTCTCTGAGCATCTCATTATCTCCTCCTATCTCTCGTTCTTCTCCCTCCTGTTCTTCTCCCTCCAGTGCTACAAATCTTGAGCCCTGCGGTCTCTGTTCCTCGCTTCCCTGATTTTTCTGGATTGTTCGCGTTTTTACCGCAGGAGATTTCCAAAGTTTATCTATTTTCACTGTGTTTTCCCCTTTCCCGGAGATCCCTTTTTCTTTCGGAGACGCTGCTCCTGTAGATTTACGTGATGAATTCTTTGGGGGCATGGTGAAGCACTGCTCCCTTTATACCAACTATACCAGGCTCCCACAAAATTAACCTTAATACCCCCTAGGCACGGACAACAACCATGTGGGAATTTGCACAGTTCTAAGATATGAGATCTAAGAAGGTCCAATTGCCAAAATATTTATAAGGGCCCAACAGAGCCCCTTAATTACCTTAGTATAAACATATCAATAGGAACGGAATATTAGAATACAATAAATATATACACATGCAGTTCCTATAAAACAGCTAAAGAGCTTAAACAAACATCATAAGTTAGTCATATCGGTTAATCACACGTTATTCATCAATATTGCACAGTATTACATATCCGTATTGCACATAGCCAAGCAGTGTTAGTAATGAAGCAAAGATAGTCCTGCGCATAATCATGGGTTCCTTTGAAGAGCTCAAATGCTTTAGCAAAGAAAATTAGTTACTCAGATTAGTCGTCCTTAATATGTATAGACGGGCTATCGCCAAAAAAATTATAGGCAAAACCTAGAGGCAATACAAACACCGCCAGTAGCCAAAAACCATCCGCCTAGGCATTAAGGATATAGCCAGAATTTTCAGCAAAGCAGAGTTAGTCATAAACATTATATAGCGCAGAGGTTTTTCCTCATCTCCAGATAGATACTAAGAGCGTTCCTTTATGAACTAAAATGCTTTAGAAATGCAGGTTAGTTATGGATTAGTCAATAATATTGCACAAAGCCAGGCAATCAGAAAGTTATCAGCAAACCATAAATAGAAACCATACAAGAGTAGCAGCAGGTTAATACATAGTATAGGCAGGTAATAGAGTTGCCACCATGCCTAAAAACGCTCTCACCCAACCGGTGTCCATACGATTCCTTCGGAGCGCTCTATTTTCAAACGTGCAGCAGCCAGCTTATATAGAAGAAGGTGTCCGCTTCAAAAATGATGACCCCTGGTCCAGCTCGCGTCGTCCCCGCTGAAGGCTCCCCAGCCCCGGCACTCCCGCGCCGAGCCTCAGGATTTCTCCGTCCGAGATATCGCGCCGCTGAACCCCTGGTCCTTGTCAGCCACCACGTCCGACCAGCACGCTCAGCCTATCTTCCGGGCACCGGCCGCTTGCCTCCACCACTCCTACGCCCAGTGTGCTGCGCCAGCCCGCTCCGGATAGCTCGATCGGCTCACCCCCGCACCGACTGGCCCAGCGTTTTAGCGCTTCGCGTCAGGGCCCCTCCGCACATCGTGGCCGGGTTCTGCATCCAGGAGTTAGAGGAAGGGGAGGAGGCAGGTGAGCAGCGTGACTACGTCATGCCGTTACGCTCCCCGCCTTCCAAGTCATGATACTTTTTAGAATTCTATTTGTAGATATTTCCTGTGTCAATATGTAACATATGTTGTGCTTATATTTACCTATTGACCTGACATTACTCATTGTGATTGCATGTCCTTGTCACAGCATTCTTCACCCTGAAGGAGTATCACAGAGGGCTATGGTTGATGCCTGTGAGTGACATTATGCACAGAAGGGTTTGATCCAAGATGCAGTTTGACACCTTTTCCGGCAGATACCAGGGTCTGCTGTCACTTCTTACTTGTCTGTCAGCATAGTGGAGAAATAAAACTGCAGGAGGATTTATGAATGACCTGCAGAGCATCCTCGCCACAATGCCCAGACACACAGGGAGGGCATATGTGCACAGGATAAACAAATAAATCTTCCCCTTCTGTAAAGAGTCCATTAAAATAATCAATCCTAATGAAAAATATTATGACCATCTCTTCTGCAACATACAAACTGTTGTATTTGAATAAAGCACTATTGTACCATGCATACAAAATATGACTGGTACATGTCTATACTGAAGAAAATTTTAAAACTTAAAATCATTTAAAATGATAATACTTAAATAAACCTGTCACCAGGGACCTCATTTTCCCTACAGGCAGGCTGTAGAAGTCCATTACAACTGGATTGCAAAGATGCATTTCTGCCTTTTCTGTGCACTTGCATTACATTATAATTGTGTGGAACAGGATTGTAGTCATGGAGACAGATTGGCCAATATGGTGGCAAAAACCACAGTCACATGGCCTCTTACATTTGGGGAGGTGGAAGGATCATGGTATCTACTCACCTTCTGTTCCTGGTATGAGGGGGAATGGGGTTGCTAATTTTAGGATCTACTACTGGGCGGACCAGCAATCAGATGAGTGCTGGTTCATGTCCTATGGTTGAACTAATAAAACATTTAAAAAAATGTTCTTAAATAAAAATGTATACATTTATAAAAATGCCCATAAGCCCTATTAACATAAAGAGACATATAATGTGAAAAAAGTCAAAATCATAGCACAATCCCCACATATATAGCATCACTGTGTCTGTAAAGACCCGTAGAATAAAAAAAATATTGAACTAGGACAAATCTGATAGCTGCAGGGCGCTTCTTCCTTTCTGCGCCTTGTTGTGTAACGTCCACATGTCTCTGTTTTAAATTAACGTACACTCACCGGCCACTTTATTAGGTACACCATGCTAGTAACGGGTTGGACCCCCTTTTGCCTTCAGAACTGCCTCAATTCTTCGTGGCATAGATTCAACAAGGTGCTGGAAGCATTCCTCAGAGATTTTGGTCCATATTGTCATGATGGCATCACACAGTTGCCACAGATTTGTCGGCTGCACATCCATGATGCGAATCTCCCGTTCCACCACATCCCAAAGATGCTCTATTGGATTGAGATCTGGTGACTGTGGAGGCCATTTGAGTACAGTGAACTCATTGTCATGTTCAAGAAACCAGTCTGAGATGATTCCAGCTTTATGACATGGTGCATTATCCTGCTGAAAGTAGCCATCAGATGTTGGGTAGATTGTGGTCATAAAGAGATGGACATGGTCAGCAACAATACTCAGGTAGGCTGTGGCATTGCAACGATGCTCAATTGGTACCAAGGGGCCCAAAGAGTGCCAAGAAAATATCCCCCACACCATGACACCACCACCACCAGCCTGAACCGTTGATACAAGGCAGGATGGATCCATGCTTTCATGTTGTTGACGCCAAATTCTGACCCTACCATCCGAATGTCGCAGCAGAAATCAAGACTCATCAGACCAGGCAATGTTTTTCCAATCTTCTACTGTCCAATTTCGATGAGCTTCAAATTGTAGCCTCAGTTTCCTGTTCTTAGCTGAAAGGAGTGGCACCCGGTGTGGTCTTCTGCTGCTGTAGCCCATCTGCCTCAAAGTTTAGTGTACAGTGCGTTCAGAGATGCTCTTCTGCCTACCTTGGTTGTAACGGGTGGCGATTTGAGTCACTGTTGCCTTTCTATCAGCTCGAACCAGTCTGCCCATTCTCCGCTGACCTCTGGCATCAACAAGGCATTTCCGCCCACAGAACTGCCGCTCACTGGATGTTTTTTCTTTTTCGGACCATTCTCTGTAAACCCTAGAGATGGTTGTGCGTGAAAATCCCAGTAGATCAGCAGTTTCTGAAATACTCAGACTAGCCCTTCTGGCACCAACAACCATGCCACGTTCAAAGGCACTCAAATCACCTTTCTTCCCCATACTGATGCTAGGTTTGAACTGCAGGAGATTGTCTTGACCATGTCTACATGCCTAAATGCACTGAGTTGCCACCATGTGATTGGCTGATTAGAAATTAAGTGTTAACGAGCAGTTGGTGAGTGTATTTACATATTACCGACAAAATTAGACCATTATAAATTTCAACTCTATTTTGTTTTAATTACTATGCAGTGATGAAAGGGTTAAAAATCTTCCTAAAGGCAGTTTCTAGTAGTTTGAAGGGTGTACTTCTGAGAATGGGGGGGAGGTCATTTGGGGGATTTTATATTTCAAACTAATTTTTTTTTTTAATTACCTCAAAAATTTCAATTTAGAAATTTTGGGAAATAACTGTTAATCTCTGTTCTATTAGAAAGCTGTCTACATTCCTATTAGAATAAAATGACTTTTATGAAAACATAAAGTTAAAATAATTTTTTTAAATAAATAAACGCATGACATATAAACTAAAATTTACCAATAACTTTAAATACCATGGGGCACATTTACTTATCTGTCCGGAGATGTTCACAGAAGTGCATTGCCCAATGATAATGTGATTCACTAAGATTGTGCGTCCGATATCCTGCATGTGTCGCTTCCCTGCTCAGGTCCGACGGAGTTCGCCTTCTTCCTGGTGCATGTAAGTGCTTGATCTTGGGACACAAATTGAAAGTTAAATCCCATGCTTAGTCTGAATCAGTTGGATCATCCAACGACCCGTCCCCCGATTTGGGGTGCCAAAATCCACCATGCTCTTGGACAGTTGGGAGAAGTTGCTCTTGGAGGACATTCGGGTACCATTCTTTATTCATGGATGTGTTTTTAAGCAAGACGGTGAGAGAGCCAATTCCCTTGGCTGAGAAGCAACCCCACACATGAATGGTTGCAGGATGCTTTACAGTTGGCATGAGACAAGACTGGTAGTATCGCTCACCTTGTCTTCTCCAAACAAGCTGTTTTCTAGATGTTCCAAACAATCATATAGGGGATTCATGAGAGAAAATGACTTTACCGCAGTCCTCAGCAGTCCACTCCCTGTACCTTTTGCAGAATATGAGCCTGTCCCTGATGTTTTTTCGGGAGAGAAGTGGCTTCTTTGCTGCCCTCCTTGACACCAGGCTTTGCTCCAAGAGTCTCCGACTCACAGTGCATGCAGATGCACTCACACCTGCCTGGTGCCATTCCTGAGCAAGCTCTGCACTGCTGGTAGCCTGATCCCAAAGCTGAAACACTTTTAAGAGACGGTCCTGGCTCTTGCTGGTCCTTCTTGGGCGCCCTCGAGCCTTTTTGGCAACAATGGAACCTCTCTCCTTGAATTCCTTGATGATGCGATACTATTCCCTGTTAGGCCAGTTTTGTGCAGTGCAAGTATGACTGCACGTGTTTCTTAACAGATAACAATGGTTAACAGAAGAGAAACAATGATGCCAAGCACCAATGATGCCAGTGCTGTGATTCTTACTTAATCATGACAGATTGATCTCCCAGCCTGTCCTCATCAACACCCACACCTGTTTTAAGGGAACAATCACTGAAACGATGTTAGCTGCTCCTTTGCTATTAAGTGCTGTTAAGCTGATCACTCTTTATAACATTCTGGAGTATATGCAAATTGCCATTATAAAACCTGATGCAGTAGACTTTGTAAAAATTTACATTTGTATCATTCTCAAAACTTATGGCCATGACTGTACAGTTGCTGAAATATCAGCCCCATTATTTGGCTATTATAATCATCTCCTCTATGAGAGAGAAGGTGTTGAAGTGGAGAAGGGGGCATGTGTTATGCTAATCTTCTCTGATACTGTGCAATCAGCGACAGGCAGTGTCAGAGAAGCAGCTGTGTATGTCCACAGTGTGTATGTTCACTTCCATTAACCTCTTGATGCTCAGCGTCCGATATATCAGACGCTGAGCTCAGTGACTTAGCACTTAGCATGGTGGTTCAGCTCAAGATCTGAGCCGAACCAGAATCGTGACACTAGGAGTGGCGGCTATAACTAATAGCCGACACCCCAGTGTAACACCTGCGATTGGAGTGAGATCCGATCACGGGTGTTTAACCCATTAAATGCCGCGGTCAGCGTGACCGCAGCATTTAACATGACTTTGGGGGCTCTTTCCCCCATGATGCCCCCCCCACGCCATTTTCAGGGGGGGGGCGCCGATCGTTGCTATGGCAGTTCTGGGGTCTGATGATTGCTTGTTCATGTCCCATGGTGGAAGTAAAGTATAATATAAAGTAGTAAATCAATAAAAATGCCCATAAGCCCCATAACATATAAAGAGACATATAACACTAAAACAAAGTCTAAATCATAACACAAACCCCACATATATAGTATCACCGCGTCCGTAACAACCCGTAGAATAAAAGTAAATCATTATTGAACCCGCATGATGATACTGTTGCAAAGTACAACATGTCCCGCAAAAAACAAGCCATCAACCAGCACCATAGCCAAAAAAGCAAAGATGTTATGCCACTTGGAAGACGGCAATACAAAAATCATAGATTTTTCCCCACATTAGGTTTTATTTGGCAAATTTAGTAAAATGTAAGAAAAAATATTCAAGTCTGGTATCCCCGTAATCGTATTGACCCATAGAATAAAAATAACATGATTATTAGGCTGTATGGTGAACACCCCCCCCCCAAAAAAAGTAAAAAATCCATAACAGAATTGATGCTTTTCTACTCCTGACCTCAAAAAAGTTCCTAAATTTTCAACAATAGGGGATACCAACCCCAAAATGTTAACACTGGAAAAGGCATCTCATCCAGCAAAAAAAAAATGCCATCACATGGCCCCAATAACAAAAAAGCTAATATTTTATAACCTACAAAAGGGGCCAATGAGGAAACTAAAATACTGGCAGCTGCGTCTCGCAGTGCGCCCATAAAACAAGTAACGGCCACATGTAGGGGGTCTCTATACTCGGGATAAATTGCATTACATATTTTTAGATGGGTTTTCTCTTTTTATCTTTTGGAAATGTGTACATTTTAGGGCTAAATAAACATATAACCGACACATTTTTACCTTTCTAAATTACACCTCCATTTTGATTCAATTACTACGAAGATCTGAAGGGGTTAACAATCTTCCTAAAAGCTGTTTTTAATAGGGGTGCAGATTTGAAAATGGGTTGATTATACAGGCAGTTCCCTACTTAAGAACACTCGACTTACATACAACCCCTAGTTACAAACGGACCTCTTTATATTAAAGATGTAGGTAATGAAGCTTTATTGTTAATCCTGATTCTTATGACAACCCAACATTTTTAAAATCCAATTGTCACAGAGATCAAAAAAGTTCTGGCTGGGATTACGATGATAAAATATACAGTTCCGACTTACATACAAATTCAACTTAAGAACAAACCTACAGACCCTATCTTGTATGTAACCCGGGGACTGCCTGTATAGGGGGTTTTGATGTAAAATATGTAAAATTTCTTTCAAAATAGTATTTATCCCCAAAATAGTCAATTCTGAAAATACGGAAAATCAATTTTTTCAGTTTTTTTTTTTTTTTTTAATAAATAAACGCAAAACCCATCAGACAAAATTTACCACATAAATGAAGTACAACATGTGGGGAAAATCAGAATCATTTTGATAAGTAACAGTATTCAAAAGTTATAAATAAAGTTTATAAAGTTATAAAGCAACGCATGTAAGAATCCAAAAAATGGGACTGAGCCTTAAGCTATAAACTGGCTGCGTCCTTAAGGAGTTAATGTTGGGTTTATCGTCTATTTGGAAACAGAATGTACAAGCACTGGTAATACAATACTAATGTGATGTTAATTTAGTATTAAGGCAATGTAAATGTATTGTGTGAATCAGGGCAGTTTCTAGGTACTTTGTTGTACAGGGCGAATCTTTAAAAGATTGCCCCTCCTCCACCTCATTAAAAAAATCTACGAAATATATACATTGCGCCCTGTTTTATCAACAGCCCCAAACCAAATTTAAAATATTGCAGAAACACATTATGGACTATAGTGTATGCAGCAATATCCAACTAAATTAGCTTAGACATTACTCTCCCCAAATTAATTCTAACATATACAGTGTCCCCCTCTTTAATTAAAATGTACAGTATATTGGTATCCAGCACAATGCAACCCCACTCTCCTACCAGTGTATAGATATCTGGCACAATGCACCCCCCAATATATAGGTATCCAGCACACTGCATAGCAGTATACTGTAGTAAGGTGGACAGAGCCAAGTTTGCATGCTCTGCGCGTGCGCACACAATGACGTGACGCCTTATGATGTCATAGTGTACGTGTGGGCAGAGTACACAGACTTGGCTCTGCTCACGCTACAGCTGAAGAAAAGGAGTTGCAGGAAGGACACTTCACTATAGCTTCTTTAACACTAACTGTCAGTGATTTAACAATGTCATTAGTATTAAAAAAAGATTTAGTATTTAGTATTGAAAAAAGCTAAAAAAAAATCTTCAAAAGCTCAACAAGTCTCAAAAAGCAAAACACCGTAAAACAAAATTAATGCTTGACCCTAATATATTGAAAAATAAATAATTTCTTTATGAACACATATTATATTGCAGTACAGATATTCAAACAATAAAATAGGGCACAGAATAGGTGAACCTTAACAATTGAACCGAGATTTAATAAGTTCCTTCTAACAACAATCAGCAATAAAGAAATAATCAGTAACATCTATACAAAAATAGGGTAATAATAACTATATAGCTTTGTAATACCAGTTATAGCATGCATAGCTTTGGTATGGAAACATTCACCAGTGATAAACAATGACCCTGTTCACACTACAAACTTAAATCTCCATAAAGTACAGTCCTAATATAAAGGTAACTAATGTAAACTGCTGTATAACACTGACTATATGTGACCCAGATTATAAACGAAGCTAGATGTAAATCACATCGACAGTAGACACTTGTCATGTACACTGGATGGATCTCTTACTGCTGGACATGCTGTGAGCAGGAGGGAGGGATGCTGGAAGAATAGCACCTCAATGTACGTATAACCACTGAATGGCTCCACCAGGAGAATGATGCACAACCCTCCTCTGCTCCGGCACCTTTACTCTGAGACTGGAGAGGATTATAATGTACAAATAATGGGAATGATATCAGCATCTGTGGATGCTAGAAAGAAAATGTAAATCTATGTAGCAGCCCCTACAAAATGGTATGTTCAGAACTATACCTGGGAGGTGGTGAAAGCTTCTAAAACCATTGACATATTAGGGGATATTTACAATGGTGTTTCTGCCAGTTTTGTGCCGCATCCACCACATGTTCAGCCTTCCCACCTATTTATTAACTGGCGGTGCCAAAATTTTTTTACTTTTTCCACCTGCCTTGACACTGCTCCAAAAAAAGCGTGGCTCCAACATAATTAAAATGTGGTAGCCATTTTTGGGCACATTAAACTGGCAGAAAGGCGACCAAAAGAAAATTTAGTCTAGCAGGGACACAAAACCGTCCAACTGCACTAAGCTTTAAAATTGTCATTTAAAATAAAATTGCATTCTACTGCAATTGTTTTCATAGATTTAGAGAATGGAGATGGCTGTTGGGATGCTGGAACTAGATGTCTGCTTTTTTTCCTTTTGCCGTCCAATTCCAAAACTGGACGAGGTCAGCCACTGATGCATTGCCGCAGTGGCCATTGCTCCATTCCAGGGCAGCGTGCTCAGCTTGTTCTCCGACTGCTAGACACATTTCTCGAGCTCGGTATAGATTTTGGTCCCAGGGAAAGAAAATGCTCTCGGAGCCAGAAATGTATCTTCACGGCTCCACAATATTAAATATGTATCTCCTTCCAGAGAGCAAGTCGCTAACCAAGCCAGTACAGACACCAGCACTTCATGTAAATGGTCCCCCATTGTGTTTCTTTCTATTTGCTACAAGGTGTGCCAATTGCCTTAAGATAGGAGTTGCTGTCTAATCCTCACTGTATTATGTTGGAATGCTGCATTGCCTGAAGTAAAGGAAAGACTGTGCAGACAGAGGTGAAGGATTTATGTAGATAGAAGTGTCCGAAATATGAACTTCAACATTTACCACTAATATACTTAGTATCCTCTTGCTTTAAGGTGTAATAAAAGTTCAATGTGATGTTTCTATATCAGTATTATGTGAGGGAACAGGGTGAAGTTTATGCTCTTCTATAATTGTGTTATAGTCTCTGTAGGCATCGCAGGCACATATAAAAACGTCCATACGCTCCTCGCTTCTTTCTCTTCATGCACACAAAGCATTCATGGGCACTTTATTTTAATGACTGCCATTAACCTGCAGGGTCACTGAGATTCCTGAGACACTTAAGCTTGGTTTCAGAGACAGCTAGTGGAACTATAATGGGGCATTTGGGATAGAAGTTTTAGAATTAGTATAACTACTAGGAAATGTGAAGTTGTTTAGTGCATTGTGGCTGTCAGATCTGGGTGACACTGCTGAGACATTAATAAATACACAGACACGTTTCATTGTTCTTAAAATTGAAGCCAAAAATATTAATGTAGGTGACATAAGGGATCATATATTTTCTGTCCGCAAGTTAAATCATTCAGCAATACTGTTTTCATGATAAACCTATAAAATATAGTATTCATCATAAACATATACAATGGTACATACAAGTGAGTCCTATAAAGAGGGTCCTTGGCTGAATTACTTAATTAATGCTTAGAGGAAGTAGTTAAGGAAAGGTTGAAGAAGGTTCTGCTTTCAAGCTTATTTTAGTTAATTATAGGTTTTCTATCCTATGATTTAGAAGTTGTTTTACAAGGTTACATTCCTTGTACCTTAGGCACTCTCGTAGAGCAGGCAAGGAACCAGTTTTTTATTTTTCCACAGTGGGGCACATTTACTAAGAACAGTGCAAACTGCACTAGGTGCAGTTTGCCTGTGTATGGTGCAGAAGGTGCCAGCTTCAGGATTTGTGGTGCCCGTTCTTCATGAATCTGGCGCACCCTGCACTGCACCGACAGCGTGCACCCCTTTGGTTCTGGTGTACCTTTAACATAGAGTATGCAACACATCCCGACTGAGCACCGGGATGCCAACCTTATGTGCATAAATTTGTATTGCTTGAAGAATAGTGCAACCGGGTGCACAAAACAGTCGCATGTGACAGAAATGTAGTGGAGACATTTCTTAAATACCTGTGCAAGCAGTTTGCACTAGAAAGAACGTGCAAAGTCCATCAGAGTGTGTAAAATTCAAAACACTTGTAGATTTGTTTTAGAGCTCGTTTAATTATTGTTATGATTTAGACATGGTTTGGTACTGGTGAAAGCATGGATTGGTTACATCTTCTGTACATATGGCAGGTGCCAGCATTGTTTTGCAGCTGACACCCATGTCTGATGCTTTTTTAATGCAATAAAAATTCCCTTTATACTTAATAGAACAATGAACATCTCTACAAAATATACTTCACTCACCATGTTTGAGACACTGACATTTTAAAAACAGCAATAATGACTTATCTCAGTCCTGGTGTGGCAAGCAGGCTCTAGTAGTCCATCCAGTAGATCGAGAAGATCAGTATCCTGGAGTGAAGAGCACTCGTGACCAACCTGGAAGAGCTGTCTCGGGGGACCTCCCGTTTACTGTTGGCTGTCCCTTTGTCCATATTGATCAATAGCTCATTTGCACATTTAATATACTAGTTCAGAAATAACAGATAGTTTTCTAAAAGACCTGTACTCTGAGCCACATTCCCCTTAACTCAAGAATTGGCCTTTTACGTCAGAGATCTACCACTACGATCCCTACCAGAGGGTTTCTATGATCTTCTGGTCTCTGAGATAACCCAGAGGATGTGGTGTTGTCTGTTTGAGTGCTCAAACATAATAAATGTCCGGGTCCTGATGGCTTTATGGCCATGTACTATAAGAAATTTTGCACAGGGCTGAACCCTTACTTTGCAAAGTGTTTAAATGCAATGCACGAGGGTAACCCAATGGGAAATGACCCCTTGTTTGATGATTTTAAGCAAACCATAGCTGTGGCATGGAAGAAGACTGGTCTTGACTTCTTTGAGGTCAGGAGGCAGTTAAATTGGTATATAATAAACGGGAAACTCATGATGGGACTAATCTCACTCTTTCCCATATCTAACCCATATCGCTCCCTTTGATATTTGCTAAAATTTTTTCAAACCCACCTTTTGCCAGTGTCCACACCTGCACAGTAAACTGACAGCTTCATCAATCCGGTGAAATGGGTTGACTTTTATAGAGATGGTCATACTTTCTGATGATCATCCAAACAAAACAAGAAAAAGGTGGGATGCGTACACAAGGCTAGACAGAAATAACAAAAAATGTTTATTGGATAAGTAACAATTTTAAACACAATCAAGACGGGACAACAATAAATATAAAGACACTTAAAAAGTACACCAAGCTGCCAATCGTCAAGTTGCCCTAGAAACCCCCTACTACAGTTTGCCAATAGTAGAACTACAGTAACCATAAGGACCAGAATATGAATAACCATATAGAGCTAAAGTGCAAAAAATGATGCATGAAAAGTGCAATTTGAACAATGTAACAAAGCTCTGATGCATTGATCCCTACATGCCCAACATATACAATACCATGTTGTCGTAGAATGAGACAATAAAGCAAGGCAGGCAGCTGTAGGCAGAGAGAGATGGGGGGGGGGATTGTTACTTATCCAATAAACATTTTTTGTTATTTCTATCTAGCCTTGTGTACGCATCCCGCCACTTAGATTCCGGTCGTAGGTGTTGGCTAGTACCACCTCCTGCGGTGGTCCGGAGGATCCACATATCCCGAACCCTAACAGTAGGTATCAAAAAGTACCTGTTACCAGATACTTTTTGTGGTGGAAAATAGACAAGATGCCCTGGTACCGTGGTGGATAAAAAGGACTTTGGTCACACCCACAGAATGCTCAACATGCTAAGGGGTGATGGTCAGGTGATTCTATACTTTTGGCCAAAAAATATGTAGTATTTATAAGAAATAAAGTAGAAAAAAAAACATAAAAAATATTATAAATACATTTTTGTAGTTTAGGTTAGCACAAGTCATTATATTCAGGATATTCGGGATGTCAGTGGAGTTACCAAATGCATTGTGGACAAACCAGCTTCTATTTGGGCATCCTGCTTTGAGCAGGAAATGATTAAGGTGACGTTACATATTCACAGAAGGTTACTCAGCAGTTAGAGCCTTATCAATTGGTCCACCATCAGGAGTCACCATCTGTATGTTTTACTGCTGGCAACAGTTCAATTTGGGATTTGGATTAAAGGTGTGCCACAGAAGTATTTACACCAGTTAATGTTTTATTGGATTTAGTTTAGCTGGAGCATTATGAATAGCACCACACACACTTACTTTATTGACCCTTGACATTTGTGCAAAAATATATCTAAAAATGCAAATATTATTAATTATTTAATAATTGGTGCTGTGAGCTGAATACTCTTTGTTACAGCAGTTTCAATGGGTTTTACATCGAAATCCTTAAGGCTGTAATGAACATAAGCATAACAACAACAAGTCACACATACATAAAAATAAAATCAAGTAACAAGCATGTACACACACCACGCAGTGTAACTTCCTAGCAGATATGTAACACCTGAATGGTTTGAGAATCCCACACTGCTATTTCTAATCTCACTCTTTGCTTCTTAAGATCCTGTATAATTATCACTTGTGCTACGCGTGACAAGTATTTTTAGCTTTCCTTGTAAGTTTAGGTGTAAAGACTGCTTTGCAGATTTTTGCTGGAAAGCCAATACAAATATTTTTTATCAGAATTTTATTCTAAAAATGTAGCCTATAGTGATGACTGTATAAGTGTTAATGAATGTTTATAGTTATTTAAATACATTTACATTAAGTTTTAGAATAATAATTTTTATTTATATAGCGCCATCATGTTTCATAGCGCTTTAAAAAACAGAATAAAGGGAACCTGTCAGAACCAGTTAACCTTATAAACCACTGCCATATCAACCTCATTAAACAAATAATGTTACTTCTATGGCCCTGTGTAGTGCCATGATTCAGAAATCGAACTTTGAATTAATTATACAAAGTCATGGAGATGGAGAGTTCAGCATTGAAGTCAATCTCTTCCCACCTTAGAATGCCCCATCCACTGTGCATGAAATCCATGTCTCTATGTCCAGAGCTCTGGCTCTGCTCTAGCATGTAAGATTATCTATCACCAACGATGGACATTCTGAAATAGGGATAGCTCTCCACACCCTGTCTTTATCAAGTTAATTTGCATATTACTTTATAGTTGATTTTCTGGATAATGCCACAACTAGTGGTGAGCGGGTTGGTCAAAATTTGGGTTCATCGAGTTCATCCAAAAATTGTGAAAAAATTTGGTTTGGGGCCTGGACTTGACCCCAAACATGAACCAGATTGAAGTCAATAGAGACCCAAATTTTAACACCCAAAAATGGCTGTAAAATGGAGGCAGTATGTGGTAGGAGGCTGAAAAATGGTGGTAATAACAGGGCAGTTGCCCTGACAAAAATAGGTAAGGGAAGTACTTAAAATAATAACATAAAAAAAATGTAAGAAATAATAATGAAAAAAAATAATATTAGAAAATGCTGTTAATGTCTTTGAGGTTATACGCACTCTGGGTGTTCAGACCCAGTTATTGTCATAGCAAATTAAAGAGGCAATGGGAAAAAAAAATCCTCCTCTTTGCGTTAAGACCCAATTATTCTCATAGCATTAAAAGAAGCACTGGGAAAACCACACACCCTGCCTCACTGGTTAAAATCCACCTACAGCCGTATTTGATGAATTTCAATTTTGAACCCAACTGATGCAACAGTTTCAATTTTGAATCCAGCTAAAGCGGAATTGGTACTGTAGTGTAACATTCATGTAAATAGTACTAAGACAAGTACTGTAAGGTAACTTGCATGCAAATAGTTCTAAGATTGGTAGTTTGACTTAGCACTGTGTAATGCTGGAAATGCAAATTGTACTAACACTGGTCCTGTTAGGCCCTTTCACACTTGCGGTTTTCATGCGCGTGTACTGCGCATGCTTTTGAGGCACACAACTTGTATTGCACTATGACCCATTCTAATTAATGTTTTTTTTCAGCAATTGTTTCCACACACACATGCAGGTTTCCGATTACGCCATCATTCTAACACTGCGGTGTTTGTTTTAGCACTAGTCCTCTTTAAAGTACCCTAGGTATATATATATTATATAAATAGTAAAAATCATAAACACATTAGGTAGTGCCGCGTCTGAAAATGCCTGATCTATCAAAATATCATAATGGTTTTTCACTGCGTCTAACCCAGTAAAAGAAAATAGCGCCCAAAGTCGAAAATGGCACTTTTTTGCCCTTTTGAAAGATATTAAAAATACAATAAAAAGTGATCAAAAGGTCGTACAGTCCTAAAAATGGTAGCAGTGAAAACGTCATCCAAAGTCGCGCAAAATGACACAACTCCATACACTGAAGTATGAAAAAGTTATTAGCAAAATCAAAACTTTTTTTGTATGGCAGGTTAATACATTGGTGCCCAAACCTATACACAATATTCCATGTGTGGTCTGACCATGGATTTGTATAAGGGCAAAACTATGTCTTTATCATGAGAATCTATTCCTCTCTTGATACATCCCATAATTTTATTTGCTTTAGCAGGAGCTGCCTGGCTCTGGTCACTAAAATTAAGTTTACCATCCACCAATACCCCCAAATCTTTTTCAGCTTCAGTTTTACTAAGTAATTGATGGTTTACAACAAAATTATACTTTTTGTTTCCACGGCCCAAGTGCATAATTTTACATTTATCTACATTAAACCTCATCAATCATTTCTCTGCCCACTCCACAAATCCCTATGTAATCCTAGGCCTTGACCTCAGTATTAATTACTTTACACAGCTTAGTATCATTTACAAATATTGAAACTTGACTGTGTAAACCCACTACAAGGTCATTAATAAAAATATTAAAAAGGAGTGGCCCCAATACTGACCCCTGTGGCACTCCACTGGTAACATCAACCCAATCTGAGAATGTGCCATTAATGACGACCCTCTGTTTTCTATCACTAAGCCAATTACTTACCCGAACACATAGATTTTCCCTAGTCACAACAGTCTCATTTTATGTACCAGCCTATTAAGTAGCAGTGTGTCAAATGCCTTTGAAAAGTCCAGATATACAAAATCCACAGCGTCCCCCAGATCCAGTCTGAAACTTACTTCCTCATAGAAGTGAATCAGATTAGTCTGACAGGACCGATCTCTCATAAACCCATGCTAATGCTGGGTTATTAGGTTATGTACAGTGAGATACTCCAGTATAGCATCTCTAACAAACCCCCTCAAATATTTTCTCCACAACAGAAGTTAAACTCACAGGTCTGTACTTTCCAGAATCGCTTTTTGATCCTTTTTTTGTATTGTACCACATTTGCTATGCTCCAGTCCTGTGGAACATACCGTATATACTCGTGTATAAGCAGAGTTTTTCAGCACAAAAAATGTGCTGAAAAACGTCCCGTCGGCTTATACACGAGTCATACAGTCATAAAAAATCTTTAAAAAATAATAAACTTATATGCTCACCCTGCGGTGGCCCCGACCTGCAGCGCTGCTCCCCCGATGTCCGCGCGGGTCCTCTTCTGGCTCCCGCGCCCGTCTTCTTTCTTCACTAACTTTGTGCGGCGCCCGGCACGAAGTTAGTGAAGAAAGAAGACCGCCGCCGAAGCCAGAAGAGGACCCGCGCGGACATTGGGGGAGCAGCGCTGCAGGTCGGGGCCACCGGAGGGTGAGTATATAAGTTTATTATTTTCTTTTAATGCTGGGCTGGCTGTATATTACTGGGGGCAGTGCTGTATACTACTGGGGGCAGTGCTGTATACTACTTGGGGCTGTGCTGTATACTACTGGGGGCTGTGCTGTATACTACTGGGGGCAGTGCTGTATACTACTGGGGGCAGGCTGTATACTACTGGGGGCAGGCTGTATACATACTGGGGGGGGGGTCTGTGATTAATGCATTTCCCACCCTCGGCTTATACTCAAGTCAATAGGTTTTCCCAGTTTTTGATGGTAAAATTAGGGGTCTCGGCTTATACTCGGGTCGGCTTATACTCGAGTATATACGGTAATCATTTTTCTCAGGAAACCTTCAAATACTAAAAATAATGGTCTGTTTATCACAGTACATAGTTCATGCAGAACCCAGGGGTGTATGCCATCTGGCCCAGGTGATTTATCTATCTTAGGGGTTGTTATAAAGCAGCACATGTGAACCTAATAAAACATAACCTTTAATAAGTTACAATTAAAAGTGGATAATTAATCCTGTACAGGCAGTCCCCGGGTTACGTACAAGATAGGGTCTGGAGGTTTGTTCTTAAGTTGAATTTGTATGTAAGTCGAAACTGTATATTTTATAATTGTAGTTCCAGACAAATTTTTTTTTTTGCCCCAGTGACAATTGGAGTTTCAAAATTTTTTGCTGTAATTGGACCAAGGATTATCAATAAAGCTTCATTACAGACACCTCACAGCTGATCATTGCAGACTGGGACTATAATAAAGCATCCAGAGAGCTTCACCAAAGGTCACAGTGGGCAGAGGGGTCCGTCTGTAACTATGGGTCGTCTGTAAGTCGGGTGTCCTTAAGTAGGGGACCGTCTGTATTCCAATATAAGTAAAAAAGCTGAATGACGCCGCACAGCCATAAAGATATATAATCACTTGAAAAAATATTGAGACCTCTGGGCAAGTTTACCAAGTGACAACTGGTACATGTAGTCCTCTGGGATATACAACAATATATGCAATATTAGTTATATTAGAAGCATATGTTAATGATCAGCATAACCACAAAATTTACAGGAAGAAGTTGGAACACTCTCACCAAGTCCTGAAGTGGGCTCGATCACCGATGAAACCGACAGGATAACAGGAGATGTCCAGGTCCCCAATATAGCTGTTCCTATGCCCCAGTCAAAGTTGCTCCCGCCCTGACAAGGACGGTCCCATGCTTGCCCTGGTCCCTATACTGTCCCTAGATGTATCAGGGTACAGAGATGTATCCCGTCCCGGGATGATGGGGAAAACTATCATGCAATTTCGGCGTAGGATTGGAGCACACCTTTCAGACATCAGAAACCATCATGACACCCCAATTGCTAGACATGTCAACTGCCAACATGGTGAAGAGATGAAGGTGCTCAAATTTCATGGCATCACAAAGGTTAATAGACCTATACGTGGTGGGAATTGGGATAAGAAATTGCTGCAGTGTGAGACCAGGTGGATATTCCGCCTGGACACTGTAGCGCCAAAAGGTCTCAATGAGACCCTTAGCTTCACATGCTTCCTGTAAACTCTCACCCGAAGTGCAAAGTATTCCATCTCTAAATTAGCAATATACTGTTACATCTCTTATTATTGCTTCCTTCTTTAGCCTCTTTATATGCCCGGTATTATATCGTTCCCCGTTTATTAGAAACCCTGTTTAGTACTAGGGACTCCATAGTTAACTTTAATGTGACTACTATCACTTATTGTTTGCGGGCAGCAAGGGGTTACCATATGCCTGTATCTGCTGTGAACAGGATCGCCTCGGAAACCCGCCTCATGAGAGTCTATCTCCCCGCCTCCTCGATGACACGCACGGCCATTGCATCATGGCACGTCATACAGGGGCGGGGTTTCGACCGGCAATCTTGCTACTTGAATGGCGCATGCGCACTGGTTAGGCGCGCACGCCAGCTTTCAGACTCGCAGCCCTGCTACGGCTGGGTCAGCTGTGGGATCGGCCACTGCCCCCCACTGTATACTTCTACTTAGAATACGAGGAGAAGAACCTTGAATAGCAACAGATACCGTCTATCCCCTGATGAACCCCATAATAACTGGGGGGAAACGCGTCGGGATGGGATACATCTCTGTACCCTGATACATCTAGGGACAGTATAGGGACCAGGGCAAGCATGGGACCGTCCTTGTCAGGGCGGGAGCAACTTTGACTGGGGCATAGGAACAGCTATACTAGGGACCTGGACATCTCCTGTTATCCTGTCGGTTTCATCGGTGATCGAGCCCACTTCAGGACTTGGTGAGAGTGTTCCAACTTCTTCCTGTAAATTTTGTGGTTATGCTGATCATTAACATATGCTTCTTATATAACTAATATTGCATATATTGTTGTATATCCCAGAGGACTACATGTACCAGTTGTCACTTGGTAAACTTGCCCAGAGGTCTCAATATTTTTTCAAGTGATTATATATCTTTATGGCTGTGCGGCGTCATTCAGCTTTTTTACTTATATTGGAATACAGGATTAATTATCCACTTTTAATTGTAACTTATTAAAGGTTATGTTTTATTAGGTTCACATGTGCTGCTTTATATTGGACTTAATTAATGTGATTTGGTACTGTCATAATCTGGTACTGTAATATCGACACGTTTGGTCGTGATACTTTACAGTGCCAATCGGACTTCTCTTAAACTCTGCACGAATTGTTGCAGCGGTGACGTCCGGGTTGACAACTTGCTTGTTTATAATATCTTAGGGGTTGTGAGGCAGAGCCATACTTCTTCCTGTTGACATTCTAAAGAGAATTTAAATCATTCCCCTCATGTCTTCCACCAGGGGATTTTCCTGGGTGAAGACAGCCGGCAGTCAATTTGAAGGGGGGGGGGGACACTGCTGGGAGAATTTAATTTGGGGATTTGGCGGGTATTTCATTGTGGTGGGGGGCACTGCTTTGGACATTTCATTAGAGGCGGAGCAGTGCTGGGAACCTTTTATGGGGCCTCCACTGTGGACATTTCACTGTTGCACTGTTGGGGGCATTTCGTTAATGGGGGAGCGCTGCTGGGGACATTTTATGGGATGGGGAGCACTGTTGGGGGTATTTCATTGGCGGGGAGCTCTGCTGGGGACATTTCATTGGATGGGGGCTCTACTAGGGCCGTTTTATTGGAGGGACCACTGCTAGGGACATTTCATTGGGGGGTGCACTGCTGGGGACATTGCATTTGGGGGAACAATGGTAGGGAAATTGTATTCGGAGGAGCACTGCTGTAGGCATTGCATTGGGGGTGGACCTTTCAGTAAAAATCCCAAAGACAAGGGGACATTATAGGTGTGTGGGGAGTTGCTATAGAAAAAGGGGTATTATAATGTCCGTTTTTCTGAGCCGTCTTCTTACCAAGACATTAAAAGAGTGCTACAGAAAAAGGGGTACTATAGAGGGGGGATGCAGGGAATGGAACATTATATGGGTTTAAGTTACATATGGAGTATTTTTTTAGGTAGATAGATGGATAGGTAGATAGATATGACTAGAGTGGGCTGAATAAATTAACCCGTAGAGTTGCACCCCAAGTCACTTGACGAGGCAGGGCGTCATCCATGACATGCAGTAGATGGTAGAAGCGAACAGGCACCCATGGGTTAAAGAACTCTTGGAGGACTAAAAAATATTTAACAAAAAAAGTAAAAAAAAATATAAATCTCACCCCTCTTTCCATAGAACTGATAAATGATAAACAGGTTAAGTATCGCCGCATCCCAAAATGTCCGATCTATCAAAATATAAAAAGTGATCAAAAAGTCTACAGTCCTCAAAATGGTAGCAATGAAAACGTCATCTCATCTCACAAAAAAATGACACCTCACACAGCTCTGTAAACTGAACTATGAAAAAGTTATTAGCTTCAGAAGAAGGCAACATTAAGAATCTTTTTGTACAGAATGTTTTACTTTTTCAAAATGTATAAATTTGGTGTCCCTGTAATCATATCAACTCAAAGAATAAAGGAGACACACATTTGGGACGCACAGTGAAAGTTGTAAAAACCAAGCCCTCAAAAAAATGTTGCAAATGCTTTTTTTCCACCAATTTCACAGCATTTGGAATTTTTTACTTCACACCAGTGTTTTTCCTCTCCCTACAGGGGAGATGATTGAGAGTAAAATCCTCTTTCTCTCTCCTCCGGGGGGTGGGGGTGAGGTGTAGGTCTCGTACTCCTGATCTTTTGGTTCCACCTCATATGAACAAGATGGTTGTTCACCATCCGGTTCCATATAACCGGGCTAATTTTGGGTCTCTTTAAGGTGGGTCCTTTAGAGGCTTTAATCTCGTCCCTCATTATTACTCGTAACTCGTCTAAAAAGGAGCGTTTTTCTTCTGGATTCTGGAACAACTCCTGAGGGGGGAAGAATAAGCCCTTTCTCTTCAGCTCCTCAAATAAGCAAGAGAAGAAGCAATTTTTCCCCCAATGGAAGAATATAACAAAGAACAGGTGGGTGACTTCTATTGTCCAAGATGGCTATTCTATAGTTTATGTCCTCCTCAATTTATCCTATGCAGGCAATCCTCGAGAAATCTGACCCAACACCTTTGGGAGCGAGTGTCTATCCTACTGAAGTTGGAGGTGGTCTGTCCAGTCCCGCCAGAAGAGAAAGGCACCCCCTTTTATTTAATAAGGAAGCCAAGTGGGTTATACAGATTAATTATAAATTTAAAGTACTTAAAGAAATGGGTGATATATGTCAAATTCAAAATGGAGTCAATAAAATTGGCCACCACAATGATAACCCACAATGCGTTCTCTTGTACATTGGGATCTCAAGGATGCATATTATCATGTTCCAATTCATGCAGATTTCCAGAAGTATTTGCGTTTTGCAGTTATTTCACCCTTGGGGGAAGAGTTTCATTTTCAATTCACAGCCTTACCTTTTGGTCTTTTATGAACCCCCTGAATATTTACCAAGATCATGGCGGAGGTGGTCAAATACTTAAGGACCGAAGAAGTCCTGGTGGTCTCATAACTGGATGATTTCGTATTGGTTGGGGACTCGGTAAGCCACTTAGAAAGACAAAAGAACGTAACAATATAAATTCTTCAGGAGCTGGGATGGATCATAAATAGAGATGAGCGAGCACTAAAATGCTCGAGTGCTCGTTATTCAAGACAAACTTTTCCTGATGCTCGAGTGCTCGTCTCGAATAACGAGCCCCTTTGAAGTCAATGGGAGACTCAAGCATTTTTCAAAGGGACCATAGTTCGGGAATAAAATGTGTTATTTAATTGAAAAAGAATGTCTTCTGATAAGTTAGCAGATGTATGTAAAACATCTGCAATCTATTCTTCACTGTTCTGCGCGTATATTATCTCCCGACAAGTTAGCAGATGTGAAGAACAGTGAAGGATAGAATAAAAACAGTGAACACAGTGAACACAGGATCATTTAAGTGAAAAACGCAGTGGGACCAATGTTGCTCTTCACCAGATGGTCCTTCAGATTTCTAGATTGATTATAAGAAAACAAGACAAGTGATTTAAATTCATCAATGTTGCCATGATAATGAGCTAGGTTTGTCCAGTGTTTACGTATCCATTTAGAAATGAATGGGCTGTGTGCTCCTTATGTCGACACAAAAGGGATCCTGTTTAGTTTATTCCTACCCCTCTAACTTGATTGAGAGTAATGTGCCGTTATTGAGATTTCTCATTTTTTTCCTTATGTCTAGCAAGTAGCTGAGAGGGGTAACCCCTGGATATGAATTTGTCTGACATCTCCTTTAGTCTTATATCGACCTGTACTGGGTCGTCAACAATTCCCCAAACCCTAATCATTTGGCTATAGGGAAGGGAATCCATTGTTCTTTTGGGATGTGTACCATCATACCTCAGGAGATTATTACAGTTGGTAGGTTTAACGTACAAGTCTGTCTTGAGTCTATTTACATCAATATACACACTGGTGTCTAAAAATTGAATGGTAGATGTTGAAAACGACTTCGTAAATTTAATATCAGGGTCCATTGAGTTCAAAGAGTCAAAAAAGGCAATAAAATTCTCAACACTGTCAGTCCAAATTAAGAATATGTCATCGATATACTGCCACCACTTCAGTACGTGTCCAAATAATGGTGACAAGTATATCGATGATTCCTCCAACTCTGCCATAAAAATGCTGTCGAATGTGGGGGCCATATTGGCCCCCATCGCTGTCCCATGTAGTTGTAAGTACTAATCGTCCCCAAATAAAAAGTAGTTGCATGTGAGTAAAATGTCCAACAAGTCTAAGACGAAGCCTTGGCTAGCAATAGAGAGAGCAGAGGAGCACAGGGCACTTTTGATGCAAGAGAGACCTTACTCATGATTGATACTAGTATATAGGCTTGTTACATGAAATGAGACTAAACTATCATTCAGGGGGACCTCTACATCACTTATTTTAATAAGGAAATCAGATGTGTCCCAGATGTAAGATTTGGCAGATGTAGCCAACGCACCAAGGATTTTATCCACAAATATGGCTGCAGGGGATAATACCGAGTTCCTCTCAGACACAAGTGGTCTGCCAGGGGGAGCACTTAAACTCTTGTAGATCTTCGGTAGAGAGTATAATACCGGAGTGACTGCTTTCTCGAGGATTAAAAACATGTGAGTGGCTTTGTCTATGATATCAATGGCATAGGCATTATCCACTAGTAATCTGAGTCTTTTCTAGACCCATGGTAAAGGGTTCTCAGGCAACTTGTGGTACACCTCTTTGTCTGCAAGCTGACCCTGAATTTCTTGTATGTATTTGTTCTGATCCATAACGACAAAAGGCTCCGCCATTTATAACTAATTTCTCATTATGGATCAGTTCGATGAGGGCTAATCTGGCAGTCCTGGGTAAGTTATTGCGTAACCTGGGCTGGCTTTCTTGTGCCCATCTGTTTTGTAGTGCTAAAACATCCTATTTCACCAATGTTACAATTATTTATACTGCACAGGAGTTAACAAATGGCATAAAATCACTCCAATTAAATAAACCCAACTCTTTAAGACGTAATTTAGGTAAATCGTCATGTACATGTATATAGTTAGAAGGGACCTGTTGTCGTAAAAACCACACCTTTAGCTTAACTGATCTAAAAAAACGGGCCAATTCAGCCTCAAATTTCAACCAATCTAACTTTTCGGTAGGTGAAAAAGATAGTCCCTTACTTAACAGTTACAATTGTGCCTGAGATAATGAAATGGAAGATATACTTACCACCAAGTCTTTATGTAGAGGACTTATTTCTTCTGTGCCATCGACTTAAATTTTTTGCCACTGCTCGTCATGGGGCTGTTCTTAATGGAGTTGTTACCAGGCGGGTGGTATGGTATTCCAGGACGTGGGTGGTTCAGTTTTTGTGCGGGCGGTAAGTTCAGTGGGTAGGTGGTAAGTTCGGCAGCGGGTGGTCATTAAGTTCGGTGGGTGGCAAGTTCATTAGGAGGGAGGGCTGTAGGTTCGGTGGGCAGGTGGTTAGGCGGGCTGCCGAGGGGGAAGTTTAGTGTTTGGGCAGGGAGGCGGGCCATGGACTGTGACAGACATGTACGGGGTGGGCCGGCTATCGCCTGTGTCGGCCAACAGATAGGAAGCATTGGGCGGGTCAGGCACATAAGCCTAAGAGCACAGCAGGGACACAGATGTTTGGGCCTGGGGGCAAGGTATCTTTAAATAATGACTTGACCCTCAACCTCACAGACCCCATTATGGCGGTAGTTATGCCACTGATTCCCATGTAACAGTAGGCGGGCCCCCAAAATCAATTTCACTGGTGGGCCCTGGGTTCCCCAGTCTGACACTTAGGAACCTGTCAGTAAATTTGATCCCCCTAAATATATATTCCCTCACTCATGAACTCTCTTCATCTCAGTCCCTAATTCCATCCTCCTTCAGGAATTCTCTTCAGCAAGTCACAGACACCCATTGTCTCTCTCAAAGTTTATTTTTTGCAAATAATTGGAAAGCATAGGGTGAAAATATAGTCTACGGCGTTCCCCAAGTAAGAGGATGTGGCTGTGCAAAATTTTGTGAGGCAACTGTGTGGATTCCTTTAGTGGACATACATACACATACATTTAGATTTTTTAGATGTATTAGAAACCCATTGTCCAATAACTGTATAATTTTTTTTTTATATGAACAAATAGTAGGTTAAAGATCCCAACACCTTTGGTGTTCAGAGTCATTAGTTTCTTTAATCAGAAAAGAAATACGTTCCTTTCTATGAAATACTGAGATGTTCTTTTTTAGGAAATGATTTGGTGCCAGATGGCAGGAATTGGCTCAGATCCTTAAGAACTGTATGACAGCCATATGTGTGATGGTTTCCTCGCTGTGCTTAGAATAGTGGAGAATGAGTGGAGAATTTCATATAGTTTGGAGTTCTGTATTTCTACAAATTTCATATAAACTTCACACAATTCTTTGGTAGCATGTTTATTTTTTAAACAATATGACACTCATGGCCAACAATGAATGTAGCTCTGAATAATCAGCAAAACACAGCAAAAGTGTATCAAATGAAGTTGGAATAACATTTTGTAATTGGTTTAGAACTTACTATACAAGCTGTTACTGGATAACATAAAAGAACAAGAACGCATTTGTTCACAAGACAATTTTTTTAAATTTAAAATGTTTCTATCTATCTATCTGGATAGATACAAAACTAAAGCTTGTTATTAGAGGTACAAGGTCAAATGTGAAGATGATTTTTATCATGTCTGATATACCAAACTGTTCTTATTGGCATAACCTTGAACTGACAGCCGAAGTCTCAATGTGAAAAGCCCACAATGTGAACATTCACTAGGGTGACTTGGATGTATGAAGCACTATTGGTCTCCATCTGTTGCTTGGCAGGAGCAAAGAGTACAATCATGCTGAAATGAAAATGCAGCTCATTCTTCACCCGAAAGCTCCCTCATAAAAATTCTATTATCATAGAGAATGTAATAGACTTGAAATTTCAGTTGCTGTCTCCATGCTTGGAAAACATGTTGCTATTTTTTTGAGTGATACTGTGTATGTTTGACGACCAGGAGGGTTCAATGATGCTCCACAACCCAAAGTGACTTAGTGGCATTTAACTTCACTAGTGTATTTTTGTATTGCTGGATATTGTGATTTTACTGTTATTTTATTACACCCTATCCACTATGATTGCTGGCCTAGGAGCCTTTAGTAATGTTATAGTTTTAGAAGATAAGATTGGGTACAGATGCAGATCCATTAAGTCCAACCAATAGCATGTATGGCATATTGGCTAAGGTTGGGATCATACTATTTAACATACCTTTCTTATGTACTGCTGAATATTGGGACTCATTTGCACCCTATCTACTGTGCTTGGCAGCCTGGGAGCCTTTAACAATGTTATAGTTTCAGTAGATAACATGCTGGACCATCAAGTCCGGCCTATAAATTCTACAGTGTTGAACCAAAAAAAAGCAGAAAGAAACCCACAAGGCTGATGCCAATTGACCCATACAAAGGGAAAATCGAAATAATAACTCCCTGGATTGACTTCAAAATTTGATGTTTTGTTCTGAAGAAAAACATTCTCTTGGACATGTACAAAGTATTAGTCATGATGACATCCAGAAGCAGAGTTCCACACTTTCACAGTTCTTACAGTTAAGAATCCCTTGTACTGCTCATAGACATAGGTATAAAAAGATTACTGGGGAGATACCTGTACTGCCTATTCAGGTATTTGTACATTGTAATTAGGTTTCTCCTTAGTTGTCTTTTTCTAAAATCAATTGTCCACTTTTATAAAAAAAAAAAAAAAAAGTGCAGTCTGTACTAGGTGCAGTTTGCTGTGAAGATTCATGAAGTGTGGTGCAGGGTTTTCATGAAACTGGCGCTCCTTGCACTGCTCCGCCAGAGTGCACCACTTTTTTTTTGGTGCACATTTAACAAAGAGCGTGCAACACATTTCTGTCAGAAACTACATGACACTACACCTGTGCAGTGTCGGACACTATATAGGTGGCACACCGTGCACCTGTGTTGCGGACACTTTATAAATATATGTGCAAGCAGTTTGCATGGAAAAGAACGTGCAAGGCCAGGCAAAAAACTGGTGCATGGGCTTTAATAAATGTGGGCCAATAACTCCAAGTTTTGCAATTTATCATTGTATTCTAGTCCCCCCATTCACTTAATAAGATTGTTGGCTCTCCACTCCACCTGTTCCAGTGACTCAATCAACCGTAGCATTAGAAGTTGGTCTTTTCAAGTCTTTTCTGGTTTCCAGATATTGCATATTTATCACAAACTCATTGAAGTCCCCCAAGAAATTTGGTCACCCTCGAAAGACAAAGAGAGTACAGTATAATGCGGAGACCCTTCATGAGTAATCGCTTTAATGCCTGCCATAACTGAGTAAGGATCTCCTTTCATTGTTGTTCCCTTTGTAAGCCTCAGTGCACAGTAACCACTGAGCCTTATTTTCTGTATTGTTTATTGTCTCCATCCAAATTTCGGGAACTGTGTGCACTAGATGTTTTATGGTGCATTCAGTTCAAGGGGTGTGCGCCATATCTGTCGAACTTGCCGACATAAATTAATCATGTCTCCTCCTAGTCGTCTCCTTTCAAGACTAAATAAATCTAGTTGTTTTAATCTTTCCTCATAACTGAGACCCTCCATACCCCTTATCATTTTTGTGGCTCTACGTTGAACACTCTCCAGCTCCAGGGCATCCTTTTTATGGACCGGTGTCCAGAACTGGACAGCATATTCCAGGTGAGGCCGAACCAATGCCTTGTACAGTGGTAATACGGTATTACATCCCTATCACGAGCGCCCATACCACTTTTGATACATGACAAGATCCTACTGGCTTTAGAGGCAGCTGACTGACATTGCATGCTGTTATTCAATTTACGATCTACTAGTACTCCCAGGTCCTTCTCAACAAGGAATTCTCCTAGATTTACTCCTCCAAGGACATATTCTGATTTTGGATTATTAGCCCCCAGGTGCATAACCTTACATTTATCCACATTGAACCTCATTTGCCAAGTGGATGACCAAACACTCAGTTTGTCCAAGTCACCACGCAGCCTATGAACATCCTCCATAGACTGTATTACACTACAGAGCTTGGTGTCATCTGCAAAAATAGACACAGTGCTATTAATTCCTACCTCTATTTCATTAATAAATATATTAAATAGTAGTGGGCCAAGCACAGAACCCACTGGGGTACACCACTGGTGACCATTCCAAGTAGGAATCATTGACCACAGCTCTCTGGATACATTCCTTCAGCCAGTTTTCAATCCAATTGCAAATTATTTCTGCCAAACCAATAGCGATAATTTTACCCATCAGGCGTCTATGAGGGACAGTGTCAAACGCCTTTACAAAGTCCAAGAATACAATATCCCCAGCTGCTCCTCCATCCAGGCATCTGGTCACCTCTTCATAGAAGCAGATCAGGTTAGTCCAACAACTTCTATGCTTAGTAAACCCATGCTGGCTGTAACTTATTATACTATTTGATGTCACATACTCCAGTATATAGTCTTTTACTAACCCTTCCAATATTTTCCCCACAATGGAAGTTAAGCTTACAGGCCTGTAATTGCCTGGTGAAGTTCTAGAGCCCTTTTTATATATTGGCACCACATTTGCCAAATCCCTGAAAATTTTAGACAGCGGTACAGCAATAACAGAACTGAGTTCTTTAGGAACTCTGGGGTGTAACCCATCTGGTCCAGGAGCCTTGTACACATTGATTTTTTGAGCTTAGAATGGATCATGTCTACATTCAGCCAGTCTAGTACATTACAGGATGCATGACCTGCACTGGCACCACCCACATCAGAAGTTCTTTCTTCTATCATATAAACGGAGCTAAAAAAACCATTAAGTATCTACACCTTCTTTTGGTCTCCAGTCACCGTTGCCCCATTTTCCGAATAAAGGGGTCCAACCTGCTCTGAGACATTTTTTTTGCATTGATATACTTCTTAGGATTTGTTTTGCTATCTTTAGCCATCTGTCTTTCATTTTGTATTTTGGCTGATTTGATTTCCTTTTTGCAGATTTTGGTAAGTTTTTTGTAAGTATTGAAAGCCTCAGGTGCCCGGTCAGATTTATATTTTTTGAATGCCCTCTTTTTATCATTAATTGCCCTTTTAACTTTAGCTGTAAGCCACGCAGGGTGTAATCTAGCACATTAATACTTGTTACCTATTGGAATAAATTTAGAAGTATAATGACCCAGGATACAGTAGATTTGAATTTCTCCCATTTAAAATTAGTATCATCAAATGACAGTATCTGATCCCTGTGTATATCCTGTAGTGCAGCCCTGAATTTCTGGAAATTAGCCCTCTTAAAATTCAAAGTTTTCAATTTTCCCACCTGTTTTTGCTTTTTACAGTTTAATAATGCGTCACCTCTTGTGGGATCCTCTACAAGCTGCACCATAAAATTATCCTGAAGAAAGTTGATAATAATCATATTCTAAAGAGATATTTCACCTGCTTTTAATAATAAAAAGATAAATGTCCTGACACTCATCCAGCTCTGGATGTGACTGGAGTATGACATATGATGTAAGCTGCGCAATTCAAAACATATTCCATCACACATAAGCTGCAGTCACAGCCAGAGCTGATCATCTGAGATGATCTAATGGTTGCAGCTTTGTATGTGACTGGAGTATCACAGATGATATAAGCATTGTATTTGAGAACATATTTCATATTACCTCATATCACCTTACATATTACCTAATATCACTACAGGAGCCAGCAGCTTCTTCCGACATCTTCTTAGGGAAGATTGTTGATGGCGAGCCCATTCCCTAGCTGGAGTCCTTGAAGGCCTCCCATCTTGACATCTCCAAGTCAAACAACTGACATCCTATGTAACTGCGGACCCAGACCACACTGCTTTCGGTTCTTCCCCCACAGCCCTGGAGGCCTTGTTTAGACTGCCTTCCTCACCAGCCCATGTGCTCTCCATCATATATGGAATATTCCAAGAGGATGCTACCCCAGGTAGGCTGAGCTTTATTGGGGCTCTATTGAGGAAGCTCTTTCTGTTGAATTAACTGATGCAGATCTAGATAAGGCTTTTCTATTTTCACACAAGGTGCCGCTTTCCTGTAGCGCTCAGGAAAAAAAAAAAAAATATTGTCCAGGTGGTACAGATGCCCCTCTCAACTCCACAGTATTTTCCCTGAAGTTTCAGACGTGTGTTGGCGATGTGGTGCAGTGGTGGGTACTCCTACCATCAGGTTACTGGCAAGAGGGTCACTCCATCTACCCACATTGCTCTTTTGTCGATCATACCTGGAACTCTCTCTTCTTTGTCACTTTTTGACCGCAGCTCATACAGTAATCCCAAGACATTGGAAGAGTCGTCAACCTCCTGCGATAGTAGAGTGGCTTCAGGAACTCGGGTTTATCCGTAGAATGGAGGAGTTAGTGGCCAATCATTCTGTGGATCCGGGTAAGATCAACACTGCGTGGGCCCCATGGGACATATATCTAAGCTCCCAGGAATTCCAAGACCTGCTCCTGTCATAGATTGTGTGCACCATTACTCTTCCAGTGTACCAGAACATAGTCTTAAGTGTTCCCCATCCCTCTTATGTGTCCCCCCCCCCCCCTATTCTTGGTTTTCTTCTTGTTATGTTTATTTCTTTGTTAATTACCCATACACTGCAACAGTTACCCTGATTGAGATGGCATCTTGGGGTTTCTTAATAAATGTTTTATGCTGTGATTCCTTTCCCCAATATTCAATGAACACATGATCTATAATGTACCTGATCCTGCGTGATCAGTCATGTACTGCCATCACCTACTTGTACTGCTCATTCTTGTGTGTACCCCAATAAACGTTGATTATACCGTACATAATAGCATTTAGTAAAGAATGGGGTAAAAATGTTGACTTGAAACCTGTGACGTTCCCTGAGTCACAGGGGCCAGCTATGAAAAATTTGGTGATTGTAAATGCAACAGTGCAGATTCCTTTATCAGACATGTACTCACGCACATACATACACTCATACATTCAACTTTATATATCAGATTACCACAGGCCCAGGGCCTGGATCTATTAGTGTCTTTTGTTTATCAAGCTAGATTTTGATGGTAGATTTTCTTTAACAGGTTCCAGGCTGAGCCCTCTCCATAGACTGCAAGTCTTTGCTGTGTATCATCCGGGCCGCCATCTTGGTGACGATCCTCAATCCCCGTGACATCATCAGGGAGCAGCAATCCATCGCCATGACAGCCTGGGGTCTTCCAAAGACCTGAGGCTGTCTCATTTTAACCATTTCATTACAATGTGTGATTTGTACATTGTAATTAATGAACACGAAAATCCCCATATACAGCCATACAGTAGTATGGCAGTATATGGTAGGATCAATCAGATAACCTAGGGTTAACCCCTTAACACTCTGCGCCGTAGCTCTACGGCGCAGAGGTATAAGGGATGTATGAGGAGGGCTCACGGGCTGAGTCCGCTTTATACAGAGGTGGGGGTTTTTGCATTTCGCACAAAACCTCCACCGCTAATAACCGTGGTCGGTGCTTGCACCGATCACGGCTATTAACCCTCTCAACGCCGCCGGCAAAGTTGCCGGCGGCGTTTAAAAGATGGTGGCGCGCGGACGCCGCCATCTTTTTTCTGATCGCCACGCCCCCGAACGTCATCGGGGGGCGGCGATCGGTTACCCTGGTAGCCTCGGGTCTTCTTTTGACACGAGGCTACATGGCTTGTGCAGGTTCATTACAATGAGCCAGTGGCTCATTGTAATGTATGACCTGCAAAAATGCCATATATTGCAATACTGTAGTATTGCAGTATATGGTAGGAGCGATCTGACCATCAAGGGTTAATGTACCCTAGATGGTCTAAAAAATTGTGAAAAAAAAAAGAAAAAAAAAAGTTTAAAAAAAATAAATAAATAAATAAAATATTAAAAGTTCAAATCACCCCCCTTTCCCTAGAACGGATATAAAACATAATAAACAGTAAAAATCAAAAACATATTAGGTATCGCTGCGTCCCAAAATGCCCGATCTATCAAAATATAAAAACGGTTACGGCCGGCGGTGACCTCCGAGGCGGGAAATCGCGCCCAAATGTCCGAAATGCGACTTTTACACCTTTTTACATAACATAAAAAATGAAATAAAAAATGATCAAAATGTTGCACAGACCTCAAAATGGTAGCAATGAAAATGTCGCCTCATTTCGCAAAAAATAACCCCTCACACATCTCCGTGCGCCAAAGTATGAAAAAGTTATTAGCGTCAGAAGATGCCAAAAAAATTTTTTTTCTTTTTTGGACACATTCGTTTAATTTTTGAGAATGTATTAAAACACAATAAAACCTATATAAATTTGGTATCACCGCGATCGCACCGAACCAAAGAATAAAGTAGGCATGTTATTTGGAGCGAAGAGTGAAAGTCGTAAAAACTGAGCCCACAAGAACGTGACGTTTTTTAAATTTTTGCACATTTGGAATTTGTTTTCAGCTTCGCAGTACACGGCACAGCTCTTTAAATGGAAAAATAAAAGGTTATAGATTTTTGAAGGTGGGGAGTGAAAATGGAAATGAAAAAACAAAAAAGGTCCTGGTCGTTGAGGGGTTAAGATACAGTCACTAACTGCCAATTCTGTAGCAAAAGATTCTGTGATGGAACATGTAGAAATCTTTGTTCTTGCTACCAAAACGGCACAATCTGCAGTATGTAAATCCATCCAAATATAGTTATTCATTGTATGTACATAAGAGTAATATGGTTGCTACTCATTATGTAATTGTAAGTGGTTCTCTATGTTATTTGGCATAGGTTCTTCATATATTTTAGTAACATTATATTAATAGATTCTTTACTGTAGTAGTAGATTCTCCGTTTATATTCAAGACAGTATAGTGATAGATTATACAGCTGACACCAGTAAACATACACTATATAAAAAGTCACATATGAATGTTTGTGACATGAAATCAGAATAAATCTTTTCTGTTTTAGGTCAACTGGGATTACCAAAATTATTTATATTTGATGTTGATGCTGCCACCCCTGTATTTTACAGTTGGGATGGTATGCTCATGCTTGAAAGCTTTTCCCTTTTCGCTCCAAACATAACAATGATCATTATGGCCAAACAGTTCAATTGTAGTTTTGTCAGACCACAGGACATGTCTCCAAAGATTTAAGGTAATTTGTTAACAATAATCTGTTTTTCTATGTTAAGGTCTTCTTCCTGGCAAAGTGGCCATTCAACCCATGTTGATATAATACTGGGAAGAGTTTTGCTGTGGATATTGACACACTCTTACTAGCTTCAGCCATAATCTTCTTTTGCGTTTTTTGGGGGTTAATATGCACAATTCCATCAAAGAACTTTAATCTCTGGAAAACAGCACCCGACTCCTTCCTAGGCTATATGATGGCTGGACATCCACATCTTGTACAACTTTTGTATAATTGTCTTGAACAAGATACAGAAAGGTACATGGAAATTGCACCCAAACATATTGAACCAAACCAAATTGAACCAAACATATGCAAGTCCACAATTCTTTTCCAGATATATTGGATGATTTCTTTGGGCTTTCCCATGATGTTACACAAAGAAGCAGTGTGTTTCTGCTTTGCTTTAAAATAAATCCACAGGTGTGTCTCCAATAAACCTATCCAAACCAAAGCCCAGCCCCTGTGACTACCCCGGGATTTTGTCAGGGTGCAAGGTAAGTTATAACACACAATTTTATTGTAATCCAAATGCTTAGAAAAGGCAGGGAGGCATTTTTGCACTGCAGGTGTCATAGGCTTTTACAATCTGTCTTTAGTGAAAATGAGGTCCCTGGTGACAGGTCCCCTTTAAGTTGAATTTGTATGTAAGTCGGAACTGTATATTTTAGAATTGTAGCAAAACAAAATTTTATATTGTCCCAGTAACAATTGGATTTTCCAAATTTTTTGCTGTGATGGGACCAAGGGTTATCAATAAAGCTTCATTACATACACTTTATAACTGATCATTGCAGCCTGGGACTAAAGTAACAGCCAGAGAGCTTCAGCAGAGGTCACAGGGGGCAGAGGAGTCCGTCTATAACTAGGGGTCGTCTGTAAATCGGGTGTCCTTAAGTAGAGGACCGCCTGTAGTAGTATTTTCTCTATGTACTTTGATGACATTATAGCAGTAGATTCTCTGGGGGTCACTTACTAAGGGCCCGAATCACTATTTTTTGTCAGGTTTTCCGAATATTACCGATTTGAGCAGTTTTTCCCTGAATTGTCCAGGGTTTTTGGCACACGCGATCGGATTGTGGCACATCGGCACCGGCATGCATGCGATGGAAATCGGGGGTGTGGCCGTCGGAAAACCCGACAGATTCGGAAAAACTGCGGTATTTAAAGAATACGCGCTTACTTGCACCCAGGATAGGATGGTGAACTCCGGCGGACCTCAGCGCAGCAGTGACACCTGGTGGACATCGGGCGCATGACCTTAGTATATCGCCAGAAGACCCGAATCCTTGACGGAGAACGCGTCGCTGGATCGCGACAGGACTGGGTAAGTAAATGTGCCCCTCTATGTACTTTAGTAACATAATAGTAGTAGATTCTCTGAGTACTTTGTGGACAGTATAGTCGTATACTCTTGATATACTTTAGTGACAATTCAATAGCAGATTCTCATTGTACTTTAATGACAGCATAGTGGTAGATAGTAATCACTTATTATAGTAGTAGTGTATTGCTACTAAATTCATTAACTTGACTTGACATACTGTAGAATCCAAAGATTATTAAACATGGTATTACTAATTCCTGAGTCTCACTTTATTATTGACAATCATAAAGGAAATACCATATAACTTGTATATAAGACAAATAATTTAACAACTGAATGCTTCCAATATTTAGCTTTTACAGTAGTCTTCAATCTCCCCAGTAACTTATCATTTGTATAGAGACAGCATAGCACCGTTTGATCAGAATTGTTAGTCCCACACAAATAAGGATATACAGTAGTAATACAAGGATTTTGCTCTTCCAAGATAAACTAATTATAGCACATTGATAATGATACTACTTTAACAAAAGAGAGTGCTCAATTTTGGATATATCTACACAATAACTGCATAAATGCACAGTATCTACATTACGTGGTACTTGAAATTTTGTTTCACTGACCAATGTTAGCTTGTAAACGTTCTGGTAAAGCTGTAATAAGCTAACATTTAACCGATTCTCAGTTCTAGAAGGCCACGCCAGTCACTTTACGCCTCATCACTGTAAAGGTGGTGTAATCTGGCTGGACTATAGAGTGGATGAATTTACTTCTAGCTTTGCAAGGATGAGGAGGTTGCATAACTAGGGTCAGTCGTTCTTGATCCTTTTGTCCGCTGCTTCCATGGCTAAAGGTTAAAAAATAAAAATTATTGGTTACCTTATGACAACATCAACATCATTGCATATCTATCTTCCATTGCTATATTTTGTACATGCTACTTAAATGACACTTCATTAACAACTTCATTGACACTTTTTAGTTAAGTAGTGGTGGTCATACTGGTGGAGCTCTCACTGCCAAAAAGATGCCCTAACCAGGAGTCCCCTATAAACTATTCACACTGGGACGCACTGTAATGTAATACACTAGAATTCATTTAATGGCAAATTTTGGCCATTATTTGTGACAGTTTTATGATGCAAATTATGTTAAAGGGGTATTCCCAGGAAGACAAGTTTCTTAAATATATTAAGGATAACAATATAACACATTCTATAATTCCCTGTTATTAACAAAAATATGCATTTAACAGATATAATTCCATCCTGTCTCTATCAGTCCCGCTGTACACAATTTTAGATGCCCCTGGACACGACCCTATAACTTCTGACTTGAGGGTTGGCAACCATCTTGCCTGAGGCTTGTCTCTCTCTGTCTCTGTTCCCTGCATTGTAGCCCCACCCCCTGCAGTCCAGGACGGAGCTCACTCACTGATGCATACTGATACAGACACTGACTTCCTTCCGGCAGCAGCATGAGAACTACAAGCTACAGACAGATAAGTTCTTTATCTGGGGAGGCACAGCAGGAAGGCACAGCAAATCTAGTGTGTTGTGGAATAACAGTGATGTAGCAGAGCTGAGTGTGTCATTGTGTGTAATAGACATCTAATAGATCTCATCATATCATCTCTGATCTGTCTCATCTCTATTTTTATTTGTCAAATACTAGTATGATGTTCAGAAGCTAAATGGAAGTGTAGATAAACATTATGCCCTTATAATCTAACCACATTGTCAGCTCACAGATCTAGATGGATTATAATGTGTCTAATTAGAGAGTCCCCACCCACACTCTGGGATTTTACACTGACCTGCCTAGGGAGTCATGTGAGCTAAAACATCAATACATCTCAGTAAAATTGTGAAGTAAAGGAAAACCCCTTTAACCCTTAATGACCGCCCTATCGGCTTTTTACGGCGGTCATTAAGGGTACTTCTTCTGACGCATATGTCTTTCTACGGCGGCGCATAAGAAGAAGATTTCGGGACACCGGGTCTCGGTGGTGCTGGTGTCGGGCTGTGATCTTACAGCCCAGACCCGGCACTAACACCCGGGATCGGAAAAAGTCAGATCCCGGGTGTTTAACCCCTTACACGCCGCGGTCAAACATGATATAGTTAAGAAAATCTCATATATAAGCTATAGACCCCCAAAATGAATTATCTATACATTGTATCTCATCCTGTAAAAAATAAGCCCTCATATTATAGGTTGTACAATGTGACAATACAAATCTGCTGTGAATGGCGCCTCCATTCATTCTATACTCGGCCGTGCGCCCGTACAGCAGTTTACCATATGGTGTATCAGTGCACTCGGGAGGAATTGGGCATCAAACGTTGCAGTGCATTTCATCATTAAATTTATTCTGAAACTGTCAGTGTGGCCTAAATAAATGTATTTTCCAAAAAAATTCCATAGTTTCTAAATCGCGGTCCATATTGTTTTAACCCATGTGAAACACTTAAAGAGTTAATAGACTTTATAAAATAGTTATTTTACATACGTTGAGGGGTGTAGTTTATATAGTGGGGTAAGTATGTGGTTTTATTACTAATTGTATTACTAATTAATAATTAATTAAATAACTAATTAATTAAATAACTAATTAATAATTAGTATATAAATATTACTAAATAATTTAGGCCTTTCAAAGTCACTTGAAAGCTGAGTTGTCCCTCAAAATGTGAGTTTTGACGATTTTCATGAAAATAAGAAAAACCGCATTTAAAGTTCTGCGCCTCATAACATCCTAGAATAATTAGAGGATGCATAAAATATCATTCCAACATAAAACAGACATTCCGGAAATGTTAGTTATCAAGCTTTTTTACTTCCTCTCTGGAATGCAGAACATTTCAAACTTTGAAAATGAAGAGTTTTTATAAACTTTTGCCAAATTTTCATTTTTCTTCAGAACGAATTGTAAAACTTATCACTTAAATTTTATAACTAACATGAAGTACAATGTATCACGAGAAAACATTCTCAAAATCACCGGGATATGTTAAAGTGTTCCGAAGTTATAAACAATTATCGTGAAACATGTCAGATTTGAAAAATCGAGTCTGGTCATTGAGCTGAAAACTAGTGTAGGTGATCAGGGGTTAAAGAAAATGAAGTGGCAGCAACATTTTTTGTAAACACAAGCCACCACCAACATGTTTTTTAGAACACTTATAGGTTATCAGTTATGTTTTACTCTATATTGAGAGATTTAGCATTAAAATAAATTGGAATATTGCATACAAATGACCAACGGTTTCAAGGGATTGTAGAAGAGCCACACTGATATGTCTTTATGGTTTGAATAATGTCTCCTAGGACTAGTACATCATCATATGTGACCTTCAGCAGCACTCACCCAAATGATGTTCTTTGTTCCAGAAAACTGAATCTTTCAGAATATAGAAGGTCATCATAGTGACCATATCACTGTCCAACATAGTTTCCCTTTAAAACTTGAGAAATACTTAGAAATGTCATAAAATATCTAAGTTGCTAATATGCATGTACTATTTTCCAGGAACTAAGGGGGGGGGTGCAGATCCAGCTAAGTCAGCTAAGTGTGTGAATGAGGCTGGCTGAATGTCTCAGTCACACCTTCTGTCTATGTATCAGCCATGACTGAGAATATAGATGACTGCTGTTGAGCACAATCCAGATGTGGAACTCCCAAGAACTAGTCTAGTCTAGATAACTGGAGGTTGGGTAACTGTATATAAATAGATATACTCTTTCTTTCTTCAAGTGGACAACCCCTTTAAACACTGAAATTATAAATGTAATGTATAATGTGTGTGTAATGTAATGTATAACAAGAGATGATATTTTGGGAAATAGCTATGATTTCAGCTAATGCTATGCAGAATAAGCTTCCCTTATGGCACATTTCATTCTGCATTGCCCACCTGGTTGCCTGCTGAAGGATGCATTACATTTTTTATGAATGCTTAGTCTGGCCTTCTACTTGTCTGTCTGGCAGAGGCAACATTTCTCAAATAAAGAAAACACTTGATGACTTCAATTTCTGGTAAAATCATTTAGGTATTTCTTCTGGGAACGGCTACATTCTTGAAACAGGTTTTCGTGTCTGTAAACTTCATTCACCCTATGAGGAGCCTGGCGCTGTATGATTTCATGTACTATGTATGGTCCAGGCAGAGTGTAAAAACATAAAAGCAACACATAAGACATATGTCCAGATAAAGCCACCTAAAAATGCATGGCTATTTGGCTTATGTCATTCACATTATATGATACTCTCATTGGGGCTACTTTTTAGTAAGTTTTATGTATGGGGCACTATGTGGGGCTTTGGTAGACCAAAAAGGATATTTGTATAAACCTGTTTAATACACTAGACCCCCAGGGTTGTTGGTACTAACACCTTAGCAGCCCTACTATTACCCCAACACTAAATATGATATTGAAGTGATTGTCCCAACAAAAAATAATATGTCCTCATCAAGTAGTTGATTTAACATGTTGATTGTGGAGTCTAGACCAACATTCACAAGAAACAGTGTTCCCCTCTTCTTCCATATAACAGAGCAGAAGGTTCACCACTTCATTTATTTGTGGTTTTTTATGGCAATCCAATTGCCTCTCGTTCTGGTGATAAGTTGATGTCCAAGGTTTCTAAATCAGTCAGCATGTTAGCCCTATCCTGTGCATTGAGAATAATGGGGGCACCCACCTGAAAACTATTTATTTCCCTATAACATACTTTTTAGATATAATGTTATTATTGGTGTTAGGTTAGATTACTCTTGTACTCTGATGATGGATATAGGAGAACTATAAAAGATTACTGTGTTTGATAGCATTAAATAAATTTATTAAACAGACTGATCGTTTGGAGTTAGATCAACTCAATGTCCACCCATAACCTTTTTCAGAGAGCAGTAGAATAAACTGACCTCACATCCATACTACGGTACTATTATCTTCTGAGCAGAACAGCTATTGTAGCCCTGGTGGTGGATAGGTGGCGGCTATTCTAGGGTACTAGGATATCCTTATTTACCCCTTCTCTTCTATTCATATTATTTCTTTTTTTCTCAACTGGCCCACAATTTGACTGGACACTGAAATGTTTTGCTAAGATACATCTTATATGAATTTCTTTCTGCTATTGCTTACCATGCACATAATTTCATATTTTATGGAGATATTTTCTTCAAAACTTACATTTATCCAAGTCCCAAATATAACTGTTTAGCTTTTCACCTAGAACATAGTAGATGTTAATGATAACAGTGACTAGAAGAAAAAAGACTATTTTGGCTAGAGGACTGATGTATTCCAGAAGAGGGTACACCCATACTCCCGTCACATGATGAACCCAGCACACCCTGAAAGAAAGCAGAAGGAAACAAAGGAGTTACTTGTTGGAGCTCCGGCATATCTTAATTCCAGAAAATACATCTCCAGCACTTCCTATATTCTAAGCACAGTGAAAGAGACTAATAAAACTAACAAACTCTGGGAATCTGGAGAATGTTAATGTGTTAAGCCAGTACTTGGTAAGAAATCTAGGGACACATCAAGCACACCATTCTGTTCAGTAGCTATGGAGGAAAAGTAATATTTATTTAATAGTCAAGGCATTTTAGACCAGATGTGACACATGCACACAGTCCAGCTGAGACGGATGGGTTAAGCAAGCCACTCCGGGCATTTATACAGGCATGCCATGGCTCCATAGAGTCCTGTGTATACTAATTAATACACCAGACCTTTATACATGGGTACAAAGGTAAGAAAAAAACTGCAGAGAGAACACTGACAGACAGTGTATAAATAGGCTTTAACTATTATAAAGTTAAAAAATGTATTTAAATAACAATTTTAACTACTAATTCCAGTCTATGTTCCCCAACTTAAGTGTGTTCAGTCCATTGCCCCCAGAGAAACGATTGTAAGCCTCACAGCCATAAAAGATGAATGGAGTCCCTGCATCCCGGTGACACAACTTGACTACAGTATGATGAGGACTCATGATGAAATTTACTAAGAACTTTGAAGAGTTTTTTTTTTCTGCCGCCAGCACTTCCGAGGAGGAATGAGTTTCAGAGGCTATACATTTATCATAGTGATTTCCACTTTATGCCACCTCCTCAATATTTTATAAACTTACAACAGTATTTCTTTTTGCAGTCAACCCCTTTAATATGAGCTGTACACATAACTTCACTTTGCATGTGCATGGAGGAATGCACCCATATATATAGGTGTACACTATATTTTGTGTGATCATAAAAGATTGAAATTGTCCCCAATTCATTTAGTCATATTGGAAAGAATAGCTGAAAATTAGAAGAGAAAAACAAAAACACTTTCTTTGCCAAAGATATAGATCATACATCCTTCAAGCTTGTACTTCAGTAGCCAAGGAAATATGTAATATTTGCTGCCAACTAACTGGCACTAATATGGATCTGTCACAGTTCTGGTGTCATTTTAAACATTAGAAACCTTAAAAAGGTATTCTGACTCTAGGTGCTATAGAAAGTACACCCACGACTGGTGCCAGCACTGATTGTGGGTTTTACCGATGGGTGCATATTGCAGCAAACGCCCACCTTGTATGGACACGGCTCTGTCTGTGAGCCCTCTCCATACATACAACTGGGAACGGATTAAAGGATGCCATAAGTTGAGGCTGGTGAAAGAATGTTTTAGTTTTATTTCACTTGCATTTTACCAGTTTTTACTTATATTTTCCTTTATATCAATGTGTTTAGATGATGAATAATGAATAAATGAATACATACATACGTCTGGAAAATCATCCAACAAGAATGATTTTTACAGTTTATCCATAAATCCATCCATGTGAGCGTTAATACTTCCATTACATAATGCTTCTGTCAGCCAGAATTTGGTTACTTCAATCAGCACATCAAAATCTCAAGAAAAAAAATTGTGGCTTGGTTTTGAGAATTAGATATAGCCTGTGTTATTCTTCTGTTTTCAAGTATGCTCTGTAGAGCTGCAGCATTACATTTTGTGGCTTTTGTACATAATGGTCATATTGTAAAAGTTGGAAGATTTTTTTCAATGGTGATAGAGGTAACAGATGAAATATAGTTTTTTAAAGGAAAGACTTATGGTTGTGGAATTAATATCACCAAATGTTTCAAGTCCTGGGATCCAATAACGTGTTTCAAAAAATGTTTACATTTATAAATACTAATAATTATTTATTGTATCTAATACTATATATTTATATATTTTATACTACATATTCTGTGACCTTGACTTACATTTTTATACACTATATGTATGTAATTTGTTTAACTAGTGCTACAACACATACTTCCCCTGTGTTACAACTATGTGTGCTGGCATCCTACTACTTACCGATTCCCAACCTTCCCATTCATGGCCACCTCTACAATTAAGGTGGACTGACATTTCTTGGTAGGTCAGCAGTTGTGCCATTCTCCAGACTGATTAATTAAACATTGCCCCTTGATATGATCAAAGCTGTGTCATATCTTTAGTCCTGTGTTGTCTGGTGTGTTCCTTGGTTTTCATGAAGCAATTTGTTCACCAATGGTTTCTAACAAACCTCTAAGGTAGTGCCTTCCCAAAACAGCTGTAGTTGCACTGAGAATAAATAACATACAGATGTACTTTATTTATTAATAAAGTTACTTCTAAAGGCAATTGGACACAATGAGGAGATTCATTATGCCTACTCCACCAGTTTTTGTTTGACACGGTACTTTGGTAGGAACAGGGAGCAGGGTGGGCGGTGTGCGGAAAGAGGCATGAATGCCCGGGCCGCCGGATTAACTATAGTCTACGCCAGAAAATTTGCATAGACAAAAGCAAAAAATCTCTGCAAGCTCAGACCTAGTCTAAGATTCAAGCTGTCAGAATTTTCACCCAGAGCCAGAGACTCTTAGGGGCATATTTATCAGGACCTCTGCGCACCGGCAGTGGCGCAGAGGCCCTGAAATAATCGCAAATGCTAGCTTATTGCTAGCTTTTGCGATTATTTGCCCCAATCCGCCACCTTCACGCCAGTGGGGCGTGAAGGGGCATGAAGGGGGGCGCGGCCGGCCGAGCGGAGGGAGCGGCCGGACGGGAGTGGGCCGGCGCGGGGCGTTACTGTCCCCGCGCCTGCGCACTCGCTGCTGCCGGCGACTTTTCATACGTGAAAAGTCGCCGGCTGCGTTTTTTTCTACGCCAGGCCCTGCCCGGCGTAGGATAAACGCTGCGCTGCTGGCAGCCCGATACATCAAGAGGCAGAATTTTAAATTTTGAAATGCTTGTCTTAAAGGAAACCTACCATGAGGAATCTACTATTAGAAGTAGATCTAATGGTAGATTCCTCCTACCTGCCTCTGCTCTAATTTGTAATTTAATAGTCCTGGAACCTAACTTGTTAAACACTTTATTTTAGTAGTATGTAAATCAACTGCAGAGACTGGGGCGTGTACTAGCCTGGCTAGGTATTGGGAGCCAAGGCTACTCCCAGCCCAGTAGTCTCTGGATTCAATTTACATATTATGGTACAAAAATAAAGCTTTTTTAACACTTTAGGTTATCTTAAAGGATGATTAAATTACAGATTAGGGCAGAGGCAGGAAGGAGGAATCTACCATCACAGTTACTTCAGATTCCTCATGGTAGGTTTCCTTTAATAAATTCCCTCCAATGGGTTTTTTTAGGATTATCAGAGTAAAGTTGACTGTATATATGTGAATGTTGCACTTTTCAGTTTTTTTTAATTCACAAAAATGTTCAAAACGCACATACTATTTTATTTACCCTTCAGAAAAATTATTAAGCTTTTGGGTTACTCTAATAAATAAAATATCATACAAATAGTGGCTGTAAAAATTTAAAAATGAGGAAAAGTTCAAGGAGTAGGAATACGTTTGTAACCCACTGTATATCTCATTAGTGAACTACTCTTAACTCTTACTCATAACTATTAGCTATTACAATGAAATTACAGAAAAAACTGCCATTCTGACAACTCCTTAATTCACTATATAATTTGAGCTGTTCATCATGGGCCCAAGTAACTGAATACAGTACATATATTTTCCGGATCGACTATTTAGTGGAGTAAAAAAATTACAAAAAATCTATATCGAGTTTTAAGATTCCCCATGTAATCAGTTACTCTGGTACTATCATTACACAAGTGTCTATTACAGGTATGTTTGTCTGTTACCTAACACAACCTTCCGCCACCTTCCTGGCTTCCATTTTGACATTCTCCTACCTTAGTTGCCAACAAACAACTAACAGCCTTCTTCATAGGACAAGGAAGTAACAGTGGCTTCTGTTAAATGTACAGTAGTGTCTTAACTTTCATACTGTATTTGCTTAATATTTTCTTCATATAAATAATTTTTGATCAGCAATGGTTCTGAGGAAAACTGGATGGCCTAAAGCCCAATAAAAAGGTGGCATTTGGCTCTGATTATGAATCAGAAAAAAAATGTGCGTTAAATATTGGGTCTAAATCAGATGGCTTTCCAACATGGATAATGACAAACAAATTTAGGGCATGACATGGACTTATTACACAAGCGGACAATGCCCCTTGATTTTGTGGAAGAGGGAGTTTGCCACAGATTTTCCTGATAAAAAGTCCATGGCAAAATCTGGCATGTGAACTGACCCCAATATTGCACTCTGTGGACATACAAAAGATAAAATAAATGATTAAGTATGCCAATGAAATGCAGGACTTTCGTGTTAGTCAAGATCCCTCATGGTGTACTAGAGCCTCTAGTTTCATATATTATTTTATTATAATTGGTGCCCTTTTCAGCTTCTATGTGTCTCAGATTACCTGGAATCAGGTTGAGGTCAGTATTGGCTGGCAAGCCCGGGTTGCTGGGCAGAATACTTGGAACACTTTTACCAGAAGTAAGCATCCTCTATGGTCACCTTCACTATAAGTTGGAAAATTGGCGAATCAGCCAGCTGAGGTAATGTCACCCTGTGTGGAGCATCACCCTGCCCACTTGCCCAATTTTTCCTGCCCAGAACTTCAATGGTTCTTTCACAGAGGAGGTGAGTAAACCACTTCCTTGGGTGGGCAGTAATGATGTAATGGTATTTTGAGGTTTATCAATTGGTTTTATGAACTTAATTATATTACTTTAATGTGTAATTTATGCATATATTAAATCCTTAAGTACTGTGATTGGAATATTCAAGTATTTATCATTTTGGTGCATATGAAAATATTTAGTGGAAACCACTTTTCATGTGAAGCCACATCCATTACTAGGCCACACATCTTTGTGGTACTGACACTGTGAGGATAAAGAAAGAAGTAGAGCTTGCACTCACTGTTAAAATTCAAATCTTTATTCCACTATTTCCATAAAAACAGCGCTGCAGGAGGGAAGACATGTAGCCGGAGCCCACGGAAGGCGACAGCCCGTTTCGCGCTTACATGCGCTTAACCCTGCCTGACTTGCTGGCATCCTCACCTCCATTCCTCTTCTTATGGTCCATGCTTTCCGAAAACATGACTGTGTTTCGGATTGACAGATATAATCTGTTTTGGTCACATAGGTATAGTGCTCCTCTACCTTTCTTCTTTCCCATCTTTGTCGTACTAGTCATAACAGTGTCTAAAACCCTTCATAGATGTAGTGCAAGTCTTTTTAGACAATTTTTGACTGAAATTAAGACAGATTCCAATTCATAAACATTCCCGTAAGTATAAAAAAAAATAGAAAATGTAAAATCATAAACTCTTACCACAAGATATAACAAATGGAGAAACTGCAAACGGTTGCAATGCCAATATTTCTGCTTGGATACTGGTGATGTGTAGTCCTCATTTCAATTATAATGAAGGGCAGTACAGTGGTATGCTATCATGAGAGAAGACAAGAGGGTTTTTACAACTTACCATAATGCTACACGTTTCAGTATATACCTTTTATTCCTACATGATGTCCTAACTTCATTACTCTGTCTAAATGTTTAATGTAACAAATATACATGATCATCCTTCTTGTCACGTTGGAGTGTCTACTACTTCCAGCAATGACTACACAGTCAGGAGGAGAGTGAACCAGTTGTCAGTTTCTGCATGAATTTCTAGGAAGAATAAGACCAGAATAGTATAGTGCAGGGTCCTAAAATAGGTTGTTCTAACTTTAGAGGAATAGAAATGTATTTAGAAAAGGAGACCAGTCAGGAGAGGTAACAGGTCCCCTTTAGGTAAACATATTCAAAACAAACGCAATCTATGTGTTTATAATGTTAGACACTAAAATGTGTGCACTTTCTACATATTTTCGAGCTCTGCACTGTCTGGTTAACATGTTGGACTATATAGTTAGTAATCCAAAAATAATATATATATTAGCAAACCTTCTGCTCCCACTGTCTCTGGCTCCTGTTATGTCTATAGGGAGCAAAGCTGTGCCTGAATATGGATAAGGGGAAGAGATTTTAAATGTTTCCTGCCAAAAGACTTTTGTCATGAGAATAAGCGGATACGTGCCAATATTCTGCTCATTGAGCAGATAAACGAAAGATCGACTTCTCCGTTTACAGCTAGTAATGTACATACATGAGAGTGCAAAACATCATTTCTTTGCAATATAAGATCCGAAACATTTTAAAGGCAGAGAAGACCCAGCTGACTGCCACTCAAAATCAAGCATTCTTTTTAAAGGTGGATGTCTCGACAGTATGAAGATGAAGCAGTGCATATACCATGGACTGTGTGAAATCTATTAAATTTTTATTCCATTTTTAAAGGGGTTGTTGGTGATCAATAATTTTTTTTTACGTTTTGTATAAGCCCTGGGTGCTGTAAATATTAAGGTATTTCTTTACCTCTGTCCCGGGCCCTACCCATGGCCATGACAGTGCATACAGTGCTAGGTCTTACTTATTACTCATACCCAGTGTAAATAGATGGTCATTACGAGGTACATAAGAATACACTTGTGAACCCTTTAGTACTTGTATATAGAAGCAGCGGATGATTTTAATAGAACCTTCTACATTATAAAATGTGAATACTGCAACTTTGGCCTTGACATTAAGATAATATTTGTTAACTATATCATTCATACATGATTGTACAAGCAAAAAGGAGCATAAGTGATTTCTATCAGTCTGGCCTGGATTTCCATAACCACTTCTTGTAGATACAACCATCAAACTATATACAGTATTTGTAAACTCTTCTTTGTTACTAGTAGTTTAGGGCTTTGGATTTACTGGTAACGTTTCTAGGTGGCAATGCAATATAAAGACCAAAAGAAAATGAAGAGGTGTTAGTTTTATTATTTGGGCAGACAAGAGCTTTTATTATAAAAACAGAAGTAAAAAAGACATGATGCATACATCAACTAATCCCCCCATGGAAAATGTACAATAATTATGTATCATGCCATAAAACTATGAAATAACATATCAAGCAAATTAGAAAACCTTTTGCTTCAGCCTAATAATAAAAATCCCCAAATTGCCATTATCATTTATGTTTGAGGATCTTGGCATTATTCTTGAAATGAATCTACCATATGCTTCAGTATGTTGCAGTCACAATATCCATGTGTGAAAAAGCTACACATTGGGGCACCATGTACCTTGTTTCTTTTTCTTCTTGTGGTGCGTGTGTGTTTTTTGAGCGTATGACTATCTCCCTTCAAAGGGAAAGATTTATCACTGCTTATATGCCAGTTTTCTGATTCTTACACCAACTACGCCGTATAGGTATGGAGGGGAACGGCAGAGTGGATGGGCACGGGCGTTGGTGTATGATAAATCTTCCCCAAATTTTTGTTTGTTTGAAAAGTTGCAAATTCCTGCTGTATTACCCCCCACTCTGGTATGTTCAATCTTCCCCTTTCCTCCCTCCATTCCCCCTCCTCCCCGCCTCCACTTGAGATTTGTATTACAGCATTTTTATTTGCATCAGTGCACTCCGGTTAACCCTGTGAGCACAACAGGATTATATACTCCCTGTATTGTTGCAAATTCATTAAAGACCCCAAAAATCTAATTAAAAGCCATGTTGGTGCACATGAGCTGAAATGTAAGGGCACTTCCTTCATTTTAGGAATGCCATTCCATTGAAGACTAAGAGGGCACACAAATGAGGCTAAAGTAGGAAGTTCATCTTACTGAAGACTTGTTATGAGAATTATATTATTACATTGTTTATTTGAGTACCACATTTCCAAATATGTTTACAACATGTGCAATCATGTGGATGTGAAATAACTCCAACACACTTCGTTTATGTAATGCCTTGTAATGACCAAGGGTCTAAGAGAGCAGAAACTCAACCGTGAGTATGCTAAATTCAGATTCTGCATGTTGCCCCTTCCATTATGCCATTCTCTTATGTATAACAGCAGAAATAGTATGCCAGGGATATCTGCAAATGCATACATTATTGAATGCTCGACCCCTACATCCATCAGAAACCAGCAGGACACAAGATATCACAGGAAGTCCTGCTGCCTGGAGATCATGTGATCTAATCCTCCAGAAGCCAGCAAGACACAAGATATCACAGGAAGTCCTGTTGCCTGGAGATCACGTGATCTGACCAACCAGAAGCCAGCAGGACACAAGATATCACAGGAAGTCCTGCTGACTGGAGGTCATGTGATATGCCAAGCCCATAATATGGTTGACCCTATTAGGTCAACATTTCTAATAGGGGCCAAATCATATAGAGATTAAGGGCTATGTTTTAGGGGGATGTTAGGCTAAATCTAATTTTTATTTATGTAACCAAAAAGCTGTTCTGCAGGATTATGAAGCCAAGTTGGTTTCAGTGACCCTGCAAAGCCCTATTTTGACAGTCAGGGTAAGAAATCCAACCCTTCTTCTAACAATAATTCCTTCTCATATTCTGTATATAGATTAGGCTCTTGAAATGATGGGTTGCAGAGTTGAGAAAGATTTACAGGAACATGTTAGGTCACTAGTTTCTGGAAGACATTACCTAGACACACTTCCTTTTGTGGAGATATTGTTTGTATTGAGTGTCCGCTCACTAAATACTCCAGTGGCGACCGCTCCAGGTGGTTTTAATATGTTTTTTGTTTACTATGATGTCATTGCTATTTCGATCGTTTTGTGAGTGTCCTGCAAACCACAGCAAAGTCAGTAAACTGTGACATTATCAAAACCGTTTGACAGTGATCTGCATCCTGATAGGCTTATCAAAATTTTACGCAAAATGCATTACGCCAATGTGAATTAAGCCAATTGGCACAGCCTGTTCTGCAACATTCATGGGATGATATTTTAGGATAAATGATCTCTGAAACGGTAAAGACTGTCTGATTATATCCAAATTACCAGTATTCTGACATACAGTACTGGAATGCAATACCCACATCTGCAATCACTCAGGTCTGACCCTTCTATGAACAGCTTCCACAGCTTTTAATTACAACTTACAGGGAATATGCGAGTGCATGTAAAGTAGAAGCTGATCATTTGGAGAATTTAGAGCTTAAAATGGTCAAGTGTTTGCTAAATTCCTGCCACAAAAAATACTAGTACACGATTTGGTAAAAACTTTCCAAGCAGAACAAGATGTGTTCCCTCCCTGGGCACATGCCCTGCTATCATCTCTCTAGCTGTGTCCCTAGAAGGAAGAAATAGTTAAAGGGGTATTCTCATTTCAGCAAAGTAATGTTATTGTGTGTATAATGAAAAGTTATACAATTTTCTAATTTACTTTCTGTATCAATTGATAACAGAGAAAAAAATTATTTTATCTGTAGCTCACCTGATTGTTGCACCGGTGCTACACATCTCGGACTACGAACGGGCCAAATGCGTGAAGACAAACTTGAAGACAGAAAATATAATCCAGTGTGTTGCATCCAGAGGTATTAAGAAATCTTGTGCTTTATTGTGGATACGTAATCCCAAAGGTAAAAATACAAACACCGTCGTAGTCACAACATGGTATGTCACAGGATACAATGGATAGCCTGCTCCGGCCAAAGTGTTTCTCGTGTCATCCAACACTATTAGTCATGGCTAATGGCGTGAACGCCGTGTGAATGTTAAATGCAGCAAAGAACCGGAAATCATGCCGACAATGAGAAAAATAGAAAAGATGGCATGGATTCACACGGCGTTCAACAAGTGGAGTGATTCATTGCAGTATTTATACATTAAAAACTGGAAACAGGCAAGTAGAAATCGTAACAATATAATGAAACTTATTTTCTGTAAGTATCAAATAATCGGTTGTAAACGATATAACATTGACTTGCATTGTATATCTACTATACTAGTTCATGACAATCAAAAACATGAAAAAACAATAAAACATGGTGATTTTGTGGAAAAAGATGCCCAATGATGACATTGTTCGTATATATGTCATCTAATAATAAATGAGATGACACATATATGAACGCGTTGGCCGGAGCGGGCTAACCATTGTATCCTGTGACATACCAAGTTGTGACTACAACGGTGTTTGTATTTTTACCTTTGGAATTACGTATCCACAATAAAGCACAAGGTTTCTTAATACCTCCGGATGGAACAAGCTGGATTATATTTTCTGTCTTCAAATCAATTCATAACCGTTCTCTAGATCTCTGCTTGGTATCTTTCTATAGAAAGCTTCATTGTTTATTTCTAGTGGACAGAAATCCATGGTCACACAGGTGCACGGCTATTAATATTACACAGCTCTGATTACTTTCTATGATACTAACAAACCGCACACCTGTGTGACCATGGTCAGATTTCTGTCCACTGGAAATAAACAATGAAGCTTTCTATATCAAGACAGCAAGCAGAGATCTAGATAACCGCAAGTAATTGATACAGAAAGTATATTGGAAAATTGTCTAACTTTTCAATATACAAACGATGGCATTAATTTGCCGAAATGGGACTACCCCTCTAATTTTATGTTTTCAGAATGTCAAAGGACTCTGCTTTGGCATAAAGTGAGTCAAACTTATGAATATGTTTGCTGCAGACACTGATGTAAACAGAGCCTAATAGGGAAATGTAATATTTAACCACCCCTATGTGACCACCCTTTTAAATCAAGATCAAACTAAATCTATAACAATGTCTCTTCTCCTTATACACAGATGCAGCATTGTTTCCATGATATGGTATAACATGGTTTGTTTCACGGTATCACACAGATTTAGAAATGTCATAAAAATATATTACTACCAAAAAAGAAAGATACTGCTATCAAACCTAAACAAACCACATAGCTATTCTTTGTACACAAGTGGCGTCTTCCTGAGACCAATATAAAATATTTTATAGCTGCCTTTGACGCAAAGAGAACAGAAGGACACATCCATCATTGTCACACATCAAAAATGAATTGAATGTTTGACATGTTATGGGTGTTTTCTATTTTTACCATTTTTATAGGTGATAAATGAAGAAAATAGACAGTGTTTCCTATAATGGATCCCATGAGATGTTTCCAGCTTTTACATTTCTTGCTCTCAAAACATTTGTAATCTCAAAAGACAGAGCTGAAGTACAAATTGTTTTGTATATAATGTGTGGGGGTCATTTATCGTACATTGGCACTCCAGCCTCTTGATGTATCCGGTGGAGGCCTGTACAGGATTTATTTCTACTCCAGGCCCTACCTAGGATAGAAATAAACGGAGCCCGCAAAATTGCGCCCCTATTCACGCCCCTCCACGCGCCCCTGGCCTGGAAGGGGGAACTAGAATTTCACTAGCCTGGTGTAGAAGCCCTGATAAATACCCCCCTATGTGAAATTTGTGCAGATGAAAATCAGTTCTGTAAACATGAATGGACTTCTATGTGTATGGAATTATCGGAAGAAATAAATGATCACAAATTGAAATGAAGCAATGCTATAAAGATGAGTGGGTAAAAAACCTTTCCGAATAATCTAAGAAAACGTAGACCCCAAGTTAATGCTGAACAAGATGGTTCTACAAGCTACTCGTGCACAGTGTATACTTAGATTTTCACAGAAGATCTGGAGGGCTCCGATCGCGGGTGTTTAACCCGTTGAATGCCGTGGTCAGCGCTACCGCAGCATTTAACGTGCTTTTGGGGGGTCTTTCCCCCATGATCGGTGGTTCATGAGGGGGGGGGGGGGCATTGTTGCTATGGCAACCCCCGAGGTCCGATCAGGACCCCAGGGCTGTCTGCAGGCAGTGCCAGAAAGATGGCGTCTGTGACGTCATCTTAAAGGCACAGTGTCAATCTATGCATGTGCATAGGCTGACACTGCTAATACCCTTCAATACATCAGTATTGCAGAGTATTATCATGAACAAGCATACAGATGATTGCTTGTTCATTTCCCATGGTGGAAATTATAAAAAAGTAAAAAGAAAATGTTGTTCAATAAAAAATAAATTAATAAATCAATAAAAATGTACATAAGCCCTAAAACATATAAAGAAACATAATCCTCAACAAAGTCTAAATCATAACACAAACCCCACATGTATAGTATCACCGTGTCCGTAACGACCCGTAGAATAAAAGTAAATCATTATTGAACCTGTATGATGAGCGACGTAAAAAAAACTTATAAAAACTGCCAAAAATTATGATTTTTACCTATTTAATCCCACAAAAAATGCAATAAAAAGTGATTAAAAAAAACATATGTACTCCAGAATGATACTGTTGCAAAGTACAACATGTCAGGCAAAAAACAAATCAACCAGCTCTGTAGCCAAAAAAGTAAAAATGTTATGCCACTTGGAAGACGGCAAAAATTATAGATTTTTCCCCACATAAGGGTTTTATTTGGCAAATTTTGTAAAACATAATAAAAAATATTCATGTATGGTATCCCTGTGATCATATCGACCCATAGAATAAAAGATAAAATGATTATTAGGCTATACAGTAAACAAAAAAAAAAAAGTAAAAAATACAGTACAGAATTGATGCTTTTCTACTCCTGACCTCAAATAAAAGTTAATAAACTTTCAACAACAGGAGATACCAACCCCAAAATGGTAACACTGGAAAAAGCATCTCATCCCGCAAAAAAAATGCCGTCACATGGTCCCAATAACGAAAAAAGCTAAAATATTATAGCCTACAAAAGGGGCCAATGAAAAAACAAAAATCCTGGAAGCTGCAGGTCACTCCTTCCCTTCTGTGCCTCGCTGTGCGCCCATAAAACAAGTAATGGCCACATGTGGGGGGTCTCTGTACCCGGGAGAACTTGTATAACAAATTTTAACATGGTTTTTCTCTTTTTATCTTTTGCATATGTGTAAATTTAAGGGCTAAATGAACGTATAACCGACAAAATCGGTCCATTCTAAATTTCACCTCCATTTTGACTCAATCTTCCTAAAAGCTGTTTCTGATAGTTTGAGGGGTGCAGATTTGAAAATGAGTTGATTATGTAGAGTGCTTTTAATCCTAAATATTTAAAACTTCATTCAAAACAGTATTTATCCCCAAAATAGTAGATTCTGAAAATACGGAAAATCGATATTCGATTTTTAAGTCGTGCAACATCAAAATAAATTATCCAGACATTTCAAAATTGGAAATGTTATTCAGCAACTTTTTTAGTTGGTAAATCGATCTGTCTGAAAACACCATGATTTAGAATTTCGAAAATTTTAAAAAAAATTCATAATTTTTTTTTCTTTCTGTAAATAAACGCAAAACTTATCAGTCAACATTTACCACTAAAATGAAGTACAACATGTGAGGAAAAAACAATCTCAGAATCGTTTTGATATGTAACAGTGTTCAAAAGTTATAACCATATAAAGCGACGCATGTCAGAATACAAAAAATAGGGCTGAGCCTTAAGCTATAAAATGGCTGCGTCCTTAAGGGGTTAAATAATAACAAAATGGAATCTGTTGTGAGATTTTCATCTAAATGTATCTATTGTTAAGACCTTCTAAGGACGAGTTCTTTTCTATCAGTAGAATTTCGGTACACTATACAGTCTCTCAAGGGGTTAAGCCTCTAGGATGCTGAAGACATTATATGCTGGCTTTAAAGTCAGCAGATCAAGAGAGGCACTAGGGTATTGTAGTACAGATAAAAGCTTTGATCAATAGCTGCACACAGGACTGCAGAAAGTAGTAAGGTTTACAATTGTGCGGGATGTCAGCAGACACACGAAGATGTTTCCATGATATCAGCAAGATTCCTGGAACTTCATTATTAAACATGTATTGACACTAGTGGTGTTAACACATTAAAAGCACCAGTGAATGAGTTTTTAAAATGACCACCAATAATAGTATACTTGTGTACATGTAGCCAATTTACTAGAAACACTGAACGCGGTCGCCAAGTCACATCAAGTTTCCCGCTATGCACAGGATAGGAGATGGAGTTCTGGGATCCGAAGAAAAACGGAAGAAGCAGCAGAACTCCAAATCATGTAATGAAGATCAAACCTTTATTTCACCCAGTTACATAGCAATGTTTCGACTCATGATGAGGCCTTCAATCATGGTGAGTCGTAAAGTCGCTATGCTACTGGGTGACTAAAAGGTTACTTGATTTGGAGTGATGCTTCTTCTGTTTGCTCTTTTACTGTGGACCCCTGCACAGGATTGTCTGCTGCGTGCACCACCTATAGCTCTACTGATTGGACTATTGTCCTGAGATTGCTGTCCTCCATCTGTGTTTGTACTAGGACCCCAGAGATCAAGATTGGGTGACCACTGTACCCCCGAATTAACAGATCCTATGAGTGTTTCAATACTGTTAGCAATGGCAGTTCCAAGCCATATATCCATTTGAAGACAGCTGTTTTACAGTGTTTGTTTCTTATCAGTGTGATTCTTTTCACATAGAGACACAGCTTTGATCACTCAGGTGAAGAATACTTGCTCCCGTAGTCAAACAATATCCAACTCTGCATACACTTTTTGCTTGGTGTTTTGTATTTTTAAGCATGAATGAATAACGATTAATCCTTTAGGTGCATTTTACCAGATTTATGCTTATAGTTTTTATGTTTTTTTAATTAAAATATGATACAAAAATTCTCTTTGAGTGACATGATGTATAACGTGGAAAACATCACTGTAATGTATTGTGTAGGTCAGTGATTTTCAACCTTTTTTGAGCCGCGGCACACTTTTTATACTTAGAAAATCCTGAGGCACACCAACAACCAAAATAGCACAAAATGACACTAAAACAGTCATAAAAGGCCTCCCTTTACTAATAAAAAGCCCCTAGATGCCTCCCTTTACTAATAAAAAGCCCCTGGCGGCCTCCCTTTACTAATAAAATGCCCCTAGATGCCTCCCTTTACTAATAAAAAGCCCCTGGCGGCCTCCCTTTACTAATAAAATGCCCCTAGATGCCTCCCTTTACTAATAAAAAGCCCCTGGCGGCCTCCCTTTACTAATAAAAAGCCCCTAGCTGCCTCCCTTTACTAATAAAAAGCCCCTAGCTGCCTCTCCTTACTAATAAAAAGGCCCTAGCGGCCTCCCTTTACTAATAAAAACCTCTAGCGGCCTCCCTTTACTAATTAAAAGACCCTAGCGGCCTCCCTTTTACAAATTAAGAGCCCCTAGCGGCCTCCCTTTACAAATTAAGAGCCCCTAGCGGCCTCCCTTTACAAATTAAGAGCCCCTAGCGGCCTCCCTTTACAAATTAAGAGCCCCTAGCGGCCTCCCTTTACAAATTAAGAGCCCCTAGCGGCCTCTCTTTACTAGTTAAAAGGCCCTAGAGGCCCCCCTTTACTAATAAAAAGCCCCTAGATGCCTCCCTTTACTAATAAAAAGCCCCTAGCGGCCTCCCTTTACTAATAAAAAGGCCCTAGCTGCCTCCCCTTACTAATAAAAAGGCCCTAGCTGCCTCCCTTTACTAATAAAAACCTCTAGCGGCCTCCCTTTACTAATTAAAAGACCCTAGCGGTCTCCCTTTACAAATTAAGAGCCCGTAGCGGCCTCTCTTTACTAGTTAAAAGGCCCTAGAGCCCCCCCTTTACTAATAAAAAGCCCCTAGCTGCCTCCCTTTACTAACAAAAAGCCCCTAGCGGCCTCCCTTTACTAATAAAAAGCCCCTAGCGGCCTCCCTTTACAAATTAAGAGCCCCTAGCGGCCTCCCTTTACAAATTAAGAGCCCCTAGCAGCCTCTCTTTACTAGTTAAAAGGCCCTAGAGGCCCCCTTTACTAATAAAAAAGCCCCTAGATGCCTCCCTTTACTAATAAAAAGCCCCTAGCAGCCTCCCTTTACTAATAAAAACCTCTAGCGGCCTCCCTTTACTAATTAAAAGACCCTAGCGGTCTCCCTTTACAAATTAAGAGCCCCTAGCGGCCTCCGTTTACAAATTAAGAGCCCGTAGCTGCCTCTCTTTACTAGTTAAAAGGCCCTAGAGCCCCCCCTTTACTAATAAAAAGCCCCTAGATGCCTCCCTTTACTAATAAAAAGCCCCTAGCGGCCTCCCTTTACTAATAAAAAGGCCCTAGCTGCCTCCCCTTACTAATAAAAAGGCCCTAGCTGCCTCCCTTTACTAATAAAAACCTCTAGCGGCCTCCCTTTACTAATTAAAAGACCCTAGCGGTCTCCCTTTACAAATTAAGAGCCCGTAGCGGCCTCTCTTTACTAGTTAAAAGGCCCTAGAGCCCCCCCTTTACTAATAAAAAGCCCCTAGCTGCCTCCCTTTACTAACAAAAAGCCCCTAGCGGCCTCCCTTTACTAATAAAAAGCCCCTAGCGGCCTCCCTTTACAAATTAAGAGCCCCTAGCGGCCTCCCTTTACAAATTAAGAGCCCCTAGCAGCCTCTCTTTACTAGTTAAAAGGCCCTAGAGGCCCCCTTTACTAATAAAAAAGCCCCTAGATGCCTCCCTTTACTAATAAAAAGCCCCTAGCAGCCTCCCTTTACTAATAAAAACCTCTAGCGGCCTCCCTTTACTAATTAAAAGACCCTAGCGGTCTCCCTTTACAAATTAAGAGCCCCTAGCGGCCTCCGTTTACAAATTAAGAGCCCGTAGCTGCCTCTCTTTACTAGTTAAAAGGCCCTAGAGCCCCCCCTTTACTAATTAAAAGGCCCTAGAGCCCCCCTTTACTAATTAAAAGGCCCTAGAGACCCCCCCTTTACTAATTAAAAGGCCCTAAAGGCCTCCCTTAACAAATAAAAAGCCCTAGCCTACCTTTACTAATAAAAAAAAGACCCTAGCTGCCTTCCCTATACAAATAATAACCCTATATACTTACCCTTGATGTCTTCTTCCACGTACCTTCACTCCTAATGGCGATCCGCTCACCTTCTGTAGCTCCTGCACCGCGCGCCTCCGGTCACGTGACTTACGCGACCTGACGTCAGGTCGCGTCAGTCACGTGACATGGGCCGCGCGGTACAGGAGCTACAGAAGATGGGCGGATCGCCGACGCGGGGCCTGGAGGTAAGTATGGGCGCGGCGGCAGCTCGACACCGGGGCAGCTTAGCTCGGGGAACTTTCCCCCGCGGCACACTCAACCTTGTGTCGCGGCACACTAGTGTGCCGCGGCACACAGGTTGAAAATCACTGGTGTAGGTAACAAAATCCATTAATAATGTAGGGTTATTAGTAAATAAACTTCACAAACTGTAAAAAAACACCACGAAACCAGGCAAGAATGATCACATATTAGGAGGTGGAAGAAGAAGGTTTGTCCTCTGTGTTTTCTTCCACATAAATGCAACATTACCCCTAAATATATGTGTGAAACCATCCTATATATTTGGGCTCAACTGGCACACTGATGAATTTTATCTCTTTAAAGGGACAATAAAGGCTAATGTCATTGGGACTGTTCTCGGACCCATCTTTATCTAGATTTTATAACTGTATCACAGCAGCGCAGCATATGTACAAAGCAGTGGTGCCGGTGTCAAAACACTATTCAGCATTACAGACATTTCTCAAGAATTACACAATCTTAAATATTAATGAAATTTGCCAAATCTGATATCTATCTATAGTTCATATAAGTGTCAGACAAAATGCCCCCCCCCCAAGTATCCACCTATCCCACTTTGTACTGCCATTGCCATCAATATTAGTATAACATTTTAACTCTTTCAAAAGTAGTTCAGAAATATGATTCAAATGGTAAGAATTTCTAAGAGGTTTTTTATATCCAACAGCGATTTGTAATCTCCTCCCATTCCACTAGATGGAGACAGAGAGTTCTCCTTTACCAATACCAATGTGTTCTAGGGAAAATATTATATTTAGATTGCAGTTAGTACAAGCAATTTTTCCTTCAATAACATAAGAACAAATTGTGTGAAACTGTATTTCAAGAGCAAAATGTGTTTTAAATATAAGAGAAATATGTCAGTATTTGTAGGATAAATTAATTCATCGTAATGTGTCAGTATTTGTAAGATAAATTAATTTCTTGCAATATGTGTTCTTTATCATCTATACATACTTAGCAAAATGTTTTATTTTTCTTCTAAAAATTTTATATACAGGTATATAGATATAACAGTTATATACAGGTATATAGATATCTACCAATCCACAAGATTACTTCAAAATACTTTCGGAGCTTTTCCAACAATTCCATTATTTATCAAATTTTAAAATAAACTCTGCAAAATAGATCGCCTTAAATGTTTCCCGCATTAAAAAATTGATTAGGGAAGCGGCGGATAACTCATCTTTTTCCTGGGCCAAATCTCATATAAAATACTTGGGAATAAACATATCAAAAGACCATAATGAATGGTTCGCCCTTAACCATAAACCCCTCCTAAATACCATTCTCGACACCAAAAATTGGAGATCTTCTAGGCTTGGAAGATGCTCCTCCCACAACTGGAGCCCTATCCCAGACGATTTTTGGCGATAGCACAGGGTGCAACATTCTAATGGAAGGATCCTTCCCTCCCTTTAATGACATCCAACATCAATTCCCAAGATCTAATTTCATCTCGTACTCTCAGAACTTCTGAACACAATCTCACCAATACCCAACTCACTTCCACTATATACAAAAAAAGTTTAGATCTGGATAGTGTAAGCCGACCCAAGTATAAGACGAGGCCCCTAATTTTACCGCAAAAACCTAGTAAAACCTATATTTTTTTTACACTGGGTTTGGGTTCTCAGCACACTTTTTTGTGCTGAAAAAATAGGCTTATTCTCGAGTATAAATGGTACCTCTACTCCTCAATACATTGTGTCCTGGGAAAAAGAACTAAAGATACAACTTCAACCCGAGGCAATCAAACATATCCTCAAAACTACTTGTGGCCCCCCAAAGTGCATCACCAAGAAACTTCAAATTCACATCGAGATGGTACAAAACTTCTTATGCTCGATTGGAAGCATATTTGCCAACTAAATGGTAAATTGCTCGGTATGTTTTTGCATACTTTGACTGTATACCTACCAATGTTTTATGTATTTGATTTTGGCTAATGTTTCTGCAATATAAAATGGAAAAACCAATAAAAAGATTTTAAAAACAAACAAAACCATTATATAGATCCACTTCTGCCAACTTCCGGCAAATCCAATGCTAATGCACATGCCCAACGACATATATACTGATAAATATACATCAACAAAGGTCCAGTAAATATGGTAGTTAAAAATTACACTTATGCTTTCACAGGTGAAAATATGCAAAATGACATTTTTTTACCCAAATTACAGTAAAAAAATTGTATGTTATGTATTGTGGTAATGTAATATGCATACCAAGGGCCTATAAGCCAAAATATATAAACAGAGATACACATATTATTGATGAGCATTATAATATGTATAATAATAATATATAATTCTGTATAGTTAGTTTTTCATGATATTTAAGCTATATCCCAATTGTGCTCCTGGATTGTTTGAAGTATGTGGAATTGATAAGGTTGGCATTGGAATTAGAGTGGGTGACATGAAAAGATTACTTGCACAAGGAGAGTGCACTTGGATTGTGCAGTTGGGTACGATAGCCCAGCAGGCCTCTCTGAGACATTGGGGCTTATTTACTAAGGGTCTCGCGGACGCATTTCCGTTGTGTTTTCCGACTTTTCAGGGATCGCACCGCTGGACAGGCATTTAGAAGGGAATTGTGTCGCCGGCTTTCATGCGACAGAAATCGCCTGACACTAATAACTTTTTCATGCTATGGGGTACGGAGCTGTGTGAGGTGTCATTTTTGGCGAAATGAGCTGACTTTTTCATTGCTACCATTTTAAGGACTGGGTGACATTTTGATCACTTTTTATTAAATTTTTTACGTGATGTAAAATGGTGTAAAAGTAGCGTTTCGGATATTTGGGTGCTATTTTCTGTTATGGGGTTCACTGCCGTGAATAACCGTTTTGAAATTTCGATAGATCAGCCATTTTGAGGCGTGTTTGTGATTTTTACTATTTATTAGGTTTTAAATCAGTTCTAGGGAAAGGGGGGTGATTTAAACTTTTAGGTTTTTTTAAATTTTTTAATGTTTTTTTTAACTTTTTTTTTTTACTATTTCTTAGACCCTACAGGGTACTTTAACCCTAGATGGTCTGATCATGCCTACCATATACTGCAATACTACTTTATAGCAGTCTGACATTTTTGCACAATATTCCTTACAATGGGGCAGATTTATCAAGTGTCTGAAAGTCAGAATATTTCCAGCTGCCCACGGCAACCAATCACATAAAATATTCATGGCAGCGCACATTGGCAGGGTTAATAGCAGCGATCAGTGTTTCAACCACGGGCATTATCGGTGGGTGTTTGCTGCAGTATGCAGCAAACTCCACCTGTGTATGAAGAGGGCTGAGACCATGAACCCTCTTCATACACCACCTACACCTCTGCACCATACATATACAGCGTGAAGTAAATTACCAGCATCAATGAATGTCATGAATAATAAAGTTCTGAAAGGTCGATTGGTCATGGACTTTTAGGATTACATGACCTTCTAGTGATGTATAATCTGAAAAAAAGGAAACAAAAGGACTTTTTTCAGATTATACATCACTTTGAAACACTTCTGCACCTATCTGCACTATGAACCACTTGCACTTGAATATACTTGTCTACAACATATGGACCCCTCCTGACAAAAGTCCTTTCCGTATTAACGTGATTTCTCTCGTTCCGTAACTTAATCATCTCTAAATTACATGTCATGGTGTTATCGTTTGAGCATGTTAGACTTTTTCTTCTGAGTCCTCTTAGGCGCAGTGTCACTGGTTTGCAATTTACATTTAGATTCTAGGTAACCACTAGGGCTTTTTTGATAGGGTTCCGCTATTGAGGAGAGGTCTGTCCCTTGCGATCAGTCGGTATTCCCTTCTGACTGCAGGATGACTTACCCCACATTTGTGTCACACCCACGTCTGTGGGTCTGACTCATTGTGACTCATCTTTTTGCTGTCCCCTATTCTTCTTTTCACTCATATACCTAGCCCATATTTTGTGACTACCTGGTTTTCTTTTTAGGTGTCATACTTGACACCGTCTTAGGCCATAGACACCAGTGTTAACACGTATCTCTACGCTTTTGTTTGGTATATCAGCCTTCCAATCTTCTCTCCCAATTTCAGTCCATTATCTTTAGGTCTTATCTCATCCATTTTTGACCTCATCTAAGATGGTTGCTTTGTTCTGAATTTAACTTGTGCGCATGCGCCATATCACCGTGTCGCAGCTTGGACACAAGATGGCGCACCCTCAGTTACATCTTTTGGTGCGCATGCGCCATTTATTTGTGTGCACGCGCCAAGTATTTTGGCGCACGCGTCTATTGTTTACATGGCTCTTCACGATAACACTGACATGTGCTAGTCGCGTTCATCTGACGCTAATCGCTTTTGCGACTCTTGGTTGGTCAGGAGGGTATCCTACATCCCTCATCACACAGGTGATTGCATACATTAATTAATATCTAGACAAGTCTTTGCACTTTTTCACTATTTATGTTTTTTGATGTACATACAACTGTTATTATGTAACTTTGATGTGCTTGGATATCTGTATGTATATACTTCTCTAAGTGATTCTTGATATTTCTGCACGAATATGTTAATGACCCACTGATGAAGTCACTGACCTGTGCCTTTATATGCTTGTTTGTAACACCTCACATGATGCTTGACAAAGGCTGGGATACAGCTGAAACGTTGCATTGGATGGAATAAACACCCTTTTTTCACATAAATGGTGAGCTGCCATTTTCTGTTGTCTACATTTGGACTCGATTGGTAAGAGTACAAGGATAGCACCCGCATCTTTATCTCTGCATTTTGGATAGACTGTGCTGCTGTTTTTTTCGTATATATATATAATATATATATATAATATATATATATATATATATATATATATATATATATATATATATATATATATATATATAAAGGATAATGTATGTGCAACATCCCCCACCAGGGCCTAGCCTTTCTTCGGTGGTTGTAGACAGCCTAACATCAGCAGCAGGTTCTGCAGGCTGGAAAGCTGGTAGAAAAAAGCTGGTCTGCTGGAAGGATTGCTCACAGCCTGGTAGTAGCTTCAGGCTGGCCTGGTAGATGGAGCCAAGTCCAAATGGTGGACCGCTGCCCGGGGTCTCAGGCAGTGGCCCACTACTGCTTACTGGCATTATGACACTGGCTGTTGCAGCACAGACATGTGCTGCTCTCTCCTCTGCTTACTGGAACTGACCATGTGCTCCAAGATGGAGTCTCTCACTCTGACCGTGTGCTCCCGCCTACCGGTGGTTTTTATACTCCGCTGGTCAGGTGGCAGCACTCACCTTCAGCATCCAGCTTGCTTTACAATAGAACAAAGGACATCATTAGTAAATAATGTTTTACATGTTAACTCTTGCCTTACAGGGCAGTGACTTAAGAGCTGCAATTACAAAGTTTACCATTTTGCAGACCTCCTTACATGGAGAGGGCGCTATTTGCAACTACCTACTCTATGTATTGGCAGGGTTCGGATGGGACAGCATTAGTAGTCTAGGTATATGGTGTCCTGAACCAAAACTGGCAAATACCAGTTTTGTCCAAGTCCTGGATAATTACTTTCATAATAAACCAATTTTCCTGCGAAAGAAAGGGTCAACCATTGTAGTATATTTAATTTTTTTCTGATAAATAGATCACCAAGGCCTGCCTTTCAGTCTGCTTATACTCGAGTACAGTATTTATCGGACTATAAGGCGCACCGGAGTATAAGGCGCACCATCAATAAATGCCTGCTAAACCGTCTAGGTTCATATATAAGGCGCACCGGAGTATAAGGCGCACCTGATTATAAGGATTAATGACCAGCAGGTGGCAGACCTGTGCACAGTTCAAGCCAGCTGTTGTCTGTAAGTACGGTTCATATATAAGGCGCACTGGACTATGAGGCGCACCTCTGATTTCTGAGAAAAATCAAAGGATTTTTAGTGCGCCTTATAGTCCCAAAAATACGGTAAACAATTTCTCTTTTTTTAGCAGTTTTTGATTTTGTGGAGCCTATAATTTGGTCCTAATGCAAAAACAATACCAGACCCCACAATTATAATGTATCATATAATATATTATAATGGACTTCTATTATAAGAAAGGTACTGGGGCTTGAATGCAAACCTGCTCAAGTTATGCCCCTGGTGGTAGATGAATGAGCACATATACAAAAGACATCTTATACATACATATTAATAAATTACATAAACAATACATAAAATAGTAATCAAAGAAAATTAAAAACTGACACATATAAAAACTAGTACAGTTAAAAACACACACATATAGGTTCCTTGTGATAATATTTAGTGCCAGAAACTGTTACAATGCAAGACTTGGATCTTATAATTCACTCAATTCACCACTCATGCTAGCCAGATATTTACTCAAGAACCAAAGGATTTCTGAAATATTTCAATCCAACACCTGAACTGGATAAACCCTGCATTAAACTTGCTATCTGGTTCCCTTAATATGGTATTAAATGGGTTGTGGTCATTACTGCAGTCGTACACTCATTTAGGACTGCAGTCCATCCATTTTATAAGTCATAGAAAATCCTAAATGTTGGATTTTTTGGAAAATCTTGGATATAACTTATTTTGTAAAAGGCAGGATGATGACAGGAACTGGAGTGGAGTTCCTAAGCACCACCTACGCAGTCCATAGAGTAGCTATATTGTCATAATGAACAGAAAACCAGGGTGATGATGATGACCTGTTTGTCTCAAGTTTTTGATATTTTTATCACTAAAACACAACGTTAAGAATACAGCGCAATTCTTTCTATACATATAAAAACAGTCTTGGACAGTTTCTGCACCGTTCTCATGACAATAAGCAGTTTTGTGAGGACAAGCTGTTTTTGGCCTACAGTTCAGCTGCAGCAGCTTTGAGAATTCACTTCTGTCCAACCCTGCATTGCACTGTTGCCATTGATCCACTACTGCTGTCAGGTATGCCAGCCCTCACACAGCTGCGGTGCACAGCCAGCCAAACCTAATATTTATAGTAAAACATTTCAAGCGTTATAGAGAAACTTCAGCAAAAATGTAAAAAAATGCTGTGACTATAACCAGCTTATCAGATAAGACGAAGAGAATACAAGAAGTGTTCGATATAATGGCTAAGCTACATTATGTACACATGCATTAGCATTAAGTGCATCTCCTTTGTAAAAAATATGAGATATAGATGATACAAAATATCGGAGGACACTGTCCTAAAGGAAGGCTGCATTAGATCCCCATAGAAACCAATCACAATGAAGCCTTCATTTCTAAGGGAAAATAATAGCTGTATTTGTGATTTAGAGATGTGCTATTTTTTTTTTAACTCCTTCCCGACGTAGCCCTTTTTATCATTTTTGCGTTTTCATTTTTCACTTCCGACCTTCAAAAATCTATAACTTTTTTATTTTTCCATGTACAGCTGTGTGATGGCTTGTTTTCTGCGTAACTAATTACACTTCAAAATGGTGGTATTGAATATTCCATGCCATGTACTGGGAAGCAGGAAAAAAATTCCAAACGCAGTGAAATTGGTGAAAAAATGAATTTGCGCCATTTACTTGTGGGCTTGGATTTTACAGACTTCACTGTACACCCCAATTGACATGTCTACTTTATTCTTTGCGTCGGTACGATACCACATTTGAATATGTTTTATAATGATTTCATACATTTACAAAAATTTAAACCTCCTGTACAAAAAAAAAAAAATTGTATGAAATTTAGATCTTCTGGCGCTTATAACTTTTTTATACTTTGGTGTACGGAGCTGTGGGTGGTGTAATTTTTTGTGACTTTTGATGACATTATCAATGCTACCATTTTTAGGACAGTATGACTTTTTGATCACTCTTTATAGAATTTTTATACTTTTTAAAATGGCAAAAAAGTGCCATTTTCGACTTTGGGCACTATTTTCCATTACGGGGTTAAACGCAGTGACCCTAGGCTGTCATGGCGAGGGATTGCTGCTCACCAATGACATCACGGGAAGCTATGAACCTTGCCAAGATGGCGGCTCCCATGCCCCGCCATTTTTTTTCAAAGCTTTCAAGTGGATGAACCCAGCATGGATAAGGAGGAATTCAGACACTCAAATACAGTGTGTGGTTAAAACATAGTTGGTTAATTCCGACAAATTTTAAAATGCAACGCGTTTTGGCTCAGTACTTGTATACAAATATAATGCTAAGGGAACCAGAACCATTCCTGTGAAACCGGGAATGGATTACGTCATCCCGTAACCTTAATGACAACGGAGCATAAGAGAAGTTTGACATCTTATCCAACACAAAAAAGAAAACAAAGTGATTATAAAAAATCTATCATTTTTGCATTGCTGTCTTCCAAGTGGCATAACATTTTTAATTTTTTTGCTACAGAGCTGGTTGAATGCTAGTTTTTTGATCACTTTTTATTGCATTTTTTAATGTCCTTTATATGTTATGGGGCTTATGAGCATTTTTATTGATTACTTTATTTTTTATTGAATAACTTTTTTTTTTAGCTTTTTTACTATTTCCACAATGGGACATGAACAAGCAATTATCTGATTGCTTGTTCATGATAATATCCTGCAATACTGATCGGGGGACCAATCGTGGGGAAAAGACCCCCAAAGGGTTGCAGCAGTACATTGATATTATGTGGGTATGCAGCATGACATGGCTGTTATTTGGGGGTGCAGTGGGACATAATTGTTATGTGGGGTGCAGGGTATGTGTGACATGGAGGGAACATGCGGCTCAGGCAACATGTGATGACGCATCTGCATGGGCCAGGTCTAAGCCCTATGGCGCCTGATTCGGAGCTCTGCGGAAGACACTGGAAGTTAAGTATGCTTTCTTTTCGATTGGCTACTGGGGCAGCACTGTGGCTTCTCGGGGGCAAGCACTGTGGCTTCCCGGGGTCAAGCTCTGTGGCTTCCCGGGGGCAAGCACTGTGGCTACTTGGGGGGCAAGCACTGTGGCTACTTGGGGGGCAAGCACTGTGGCTACTTGAGGGGAAAGCACTGTGGCTACTTGAGGGGAAAGCACTGTGGCTACTTGAGGGGCAAGCACTATGGCTACTTGGGATTCTCAGATTCTTCTGGTAAATCTGCCCCAATGTGTTTAATATTGTTCAACGTTATTTGCATGTTTTACACTTCCATTTGTAGTCTGGTATTCTTTCTAGTAAAAAGATAGGGGGGCCCCAAAAATGATTTCCTCTGGTGAGCCCAAGGTACTCCAGCCCGACCCTGGGTAGGGCCCTTCAGGCCCAATAGCACAATTCTCAAAGCAGATTTTATAAAGGACACCATGGATAACGAATATAAAAAGATGACCACAGTCACATTGCCTGGATTAGTAATTAGAAAACAAGACAACACAGGAGATTTGTGAAACTGTGAAAAGCCAATCAATCTTGTGCAGCTTTTAGATCATAGTGCAGCTTTCGAGTCAGGATCTGCTCTAGAAATATGAGAGCTGCACTGGGAATGTTTGCTATGGACCACAATATACTGTAAGTTCCTATTCTGAAAATTCTAAATAGACCAGTCCCAGGATATTGTAAACGTGCATTAGAGTTTGTGCTAACAAAAAAATCCCAGCTTCTAGTTCCTGTGACATGAAAGTAAAGTTCTCCTTAGTTGATTCTAGAAAATGGGGAACATTTTACAACTCTCCTTTGTGCACCCACTATCTCTACATGTTTCAATTATTATTAATTATTGTACTGCATAGGAATTTAGTTAAAATCTACATTCTTGGAAACCTTTTTTAAGTTTGAAAGTGTTGGGAGCTCATCTCATATTTAAGTGATTCTGAATTCAGGCCTGTAAAATATTTTGGAAAATGTTATCCATTTCTGCAGCGAGCCGAGTAAATATTTTGTCAGTTGTTAAGAATGAGCTAGGAACCCAATGATGTATCCAAATTCAGCAGCAATAGCTGGAACTGCTGTGGAACTTTTTTCGCATTATGTTTTGTAACGTGTTTCAGAGATCACTAGAGTAGGACTGGCTATTTTTTCCTAAAGAGCTTCCTTGCAAAGAAGCTTTCGCTTGCAGTGGAAAAAACAGATTACTACTTGGCAATCCTCCTTCCTAATTACAGAGTGACGCGGTTCTGTCCCCATCTCGCACTCTGACATGAAAAAAAAAGGTATGCAATAACATATTTAGCAGGTTTATAGGGCGTTGTTATATTTTTTACCACTATTACAGGCAAAACAAACATACAGGCAGTCCCAGGGTTACATAAAATCCTGTAGGTTTGTTCTTACGTTGAATTTGTATGTATGTTTGACCTGTATATTATATAACTGTAACCCCAACCAAATTTTTCTTGGGCTCTGTGACAATTGGATTTTAAAAATGTTGGATTGTCATAAGAACCAGGAGTAACACTAAAGCATAACTGCAGTCACTTTTAATAACTGTTACAGCTGTTTATTGTAGCCTAGGGCTAAAGTACAGTAAATTACCAAACTCCAGAGGTCTGTTTGTAACTAGGGGTCGTCTGTAAGTCGGGTATTCTTAAGTAAGTGACTGCCTGTATACACATGTAGATATTTACACAGTGAAGTAAAATCTGAATGCCGTTACTGCAAAGAGTATTTAGTTATTCAACACCTATTGCACCCTTGTGGAATCTTAAGCACCACCTTAAAGGGAACCTGTCACCAGACGCTCTTTTGCAGCCCTCTCCATATACCCCGACACAATAAATATCACCAAAAAGTTTTTATTAAACTTCTGGCATCAGTGGATAAAACAGTACATTACATTAAAGTTTACCGGGCTCCCTGTTTACCCTGGGCTTGTTCATTACAGAGCTGAGCCATCCCCTTCTCTTAAAAAAGTTTGTCATTAGTGAGTTTGAAAAAAAAAAAACCTCCCTCCTCCCAGTAACTCCTTTGCCTCCTCTAGCAGATACAGTGGAGACAACCGGCACATCTCTCCTGCTATATGCACATGATGTGCATATGGGGTCTTGTACCAGGTTCCTTTTTAAAGGAGGTTTGTTAGGTATGACATACTACCAAATAACTCACACTAATTGGCAGGCACATACCCTTATTTCTATGTGTAAGAGCTGGCTACAAGGAAATAACATTCATCAGAATATGCAAATTATGCTGCAAGTGTATTTGGTGGCATATATTGGGAGCACTTAGCAGTAGTGTTGAACAGGTCCACATCACAAAGTTGGGGTCCATACTGAACTTTGCGAGTTTGGGCCCTGAACCTGGACACGAACTTCCGGGTTTGTCTGGGTTTGGCGCAACAACGCCACTATTAACATCTAATATCTTGTTTAATCCCGGAGCTGAGTGGTTTTGCTGAAAAAACAATCATAACATTCAGGATCTTGGGAATGTTGGGTTGCTTCAGCCTGCCGTTGACACATTACACAGAGGTTTTCGAACAGTCTAGAAAGGACTGATCAACCTGAGCTGGATCACTCATACACAGAAGCTGGGGGATGGTGCAGCAATTGATTACTTCTGCCTCTCAGGGAAAACACTGTGATTACATCATTCTCTGGTGCAGTGCATAGCTAATGTGAGAGGGAAAGTGCTGAGCCAGGCAAAGGAGAGAGAGTGCTTCATTATCATGATTTTGTAATAGTTTTTTCAGCAAAACCACTCAGCACATTAAACAAGATATGATCCTGAATTCATCATATATAGAGGCTGCTGGAATGATGTTATGTTGATGAGTAGGAATTGGCCTGCAATTAGTATTAGAAGAACTATTCTTCTAAAGATTAGGCACTTCATGACTGACTTATTGTAGCTCTAATATAACTTTCTGATGTGGTGTGTTTGGCGAGGAGCTCCACACACATAACAGGCTTTTCTCTTGGTTCCACAGGGGAGAGAATATCTCTTTTCCCAGATGTCATGCTCCTGTTTCTGGGAGATATCACCACATACACAGACCCTGTTATGGATTTGATCAAAGAGTTTGGAGACAGATCAGGTCTTAGAATTAACTGGTTGAAGCCTGTGATACTTCCCCTCACTGCACAGGCTCCTTAGTCCACTGTTCATGCTACACCCTTGCATATTGTTCAGGAATGTAGGTAATTGGGAATGGCACAGACAATTTAGCACTACTATTGGAGCAGTAAACTGCTGGTGCCACATCCCACTGTCTATGGTATGACGGAGTAATCTTATAAAGATGGGGATGATGCTGCAATTGTTATATAATTTGCCCTTGTATTGCTCCCCTTTACACTATTCCACAAAATACAGAGTATGTACTCGTGAGCTCTTGAGGAAGAAAGCACACCCAAGTATCAAACTGGAAACACTGCATATGGTGAAAACTAAGGGTGGATTTGTTATACCAAACCACTGGTCATAACAATTTTCAATAATTATGCTCTTAGTAACCATCCATACGGTCTTTCGACCTTGCCTAAGTGGAAAGAGCAGTGACAGCGGAGCCTCTGCTCTAAAAGTCCTCACGTACCTGGTGAGAGCTTTGTCCTCCCAGACGGCCCACAATCAAATTGCGGGGTGCCGTCTTCTTTCATGGACAACTGGGAACCTAATGAAGGGCCCCACGGCTGTCCTCTGCATTCCCTGTTCTATCCAGCCCCTGGCTGGACCAAGCAGGCTGCATGTCAGCCTGTGCAAGTGCATAGGGTAACACTTGTAATGCTCTGCAATACATGGTTATTGCAGTGCATTAGTATGAACAAGTGATCAGATAATCACTTGTTCATGTCACATAAAATAAAATAATAATAAAAAGGTGAAAAAAAACCACACAAAACATAAATATTAAAATTTATTAAAATTCCCCCAAAGCCCCCAGTAGAGATGACACAATATATAATAAATAAAAGAAATATATAATAATAAATATATAAATAATGTAAAAAGTGTAAAAAAATTCTAAGTATCACTGTGTCCCAAAATGCCCAGTCCATTAAAATATAAATATGGTTATTCCTGGCGGTTAACTCCATAACCAAATGTTAGAATTGCCACTTTTTTGCCATTTTTAAAAACACAAAAATCTTTTAATAAAAAATGATCTAAAGGTTGCATTCTCCCCAAAATAGTAGCATTGAAAACGTCATCATGTTCCACAAAAAAAGACACTTTGTATTCTGAAGTTATATTATTGGCATCAGAATATGATGAAATTAAGAATTTTTTTGTTCAATAGGTTTTACATTTTTAAAATCTTTCAAAACATAATAAACAAAATATAATTTTGGTATCCTTGTGATCATACCGAACCAGAGAATAAGTTAGAAGTGTCATTTGGAATTAAAAAAATGAAAAAAAACAAAGCCCACAAAAATATTATACAAATGCGTTTTCTTGTCACGTGCATTTGGAATTTTATCCTACTAACTAGTACATGGCATGGCATATAAAGTACTGTCACTAGGAAGTACAATTTGTTATACAGAAAATAAGCCCATATTCTGATATGTACACGAAAAAATAAAAAAATTTGCAGATGGGAACCAAAAAATAGAAAATGCCCCCTATACTCCTTGACAAAATGGAGTCGTTCGCTGGGGGAATATAGTGCTCCTTCTTTTCTGCACCAGCTATGTGCCTAAACAGTGGGTTACATCCACATGTGGGGTATCCTCGTATTTGGATGAAACTGCACAATATATTTGTAGATGCATATTCTACTTTTACTCAGCTTAAAGTTTTGTTTCCCACAAACAAAAGTTAGGCACTATCCACGGCCTAACTAGCTGATCTGTGGGGGTCTCAGTGATGAGACCCCCACAGATCACGAAAACGAGGGGTCTGATGGGGGCCCACATACCTCCATCAGACCCCTCGTCACTCCGTCAGACTAATGGAGCAGACGGCCAAGGATGACCCTTCTGCTCCTTTAATCTCTATGGAGCTGGTGGAAATTGCCTAACTTTTGTTCATGGGAAAACCCCTTTAAGTGGGCAAATTTTAGGACTAAATGAACGTATTAATAACAAAATTTTAAAATTCCAAATAAATCCTTCATTTTGTTTTAATTTCTGTAAAATATTTAAATGTTAACACTCTTCCTACGTGCTGTTTTGATTAGTTTGAGTGGTAACATTACTAGAATGAGGTAATTTATGGGGGTTTCAATTAATATGACTTCAAAAATCCCCATTGAAATAAAATTGTCCCTAAAATAATAAATTCTAAAAAAATTTTTGAAAATGTGTAATGATGCTGTTCAATTTGTAATCTTTCTAGCATTGTAATAAAACAAAAGGACACTTATAAAATGACACCATCACAGAGATTAGATATGGTAAATGTTAATAAGTAACTCATTTGGGTTGTAAGACTATCATTTTGAAAAACTGAACATTTTAAATTTTGAAAACATTGATAAATTCAAAATATATTAACCAAAATTTACCTCTAACTTGAAGTACAACATGTCATGAAAAGACAAAAAAAGTTAAAGCGTGCTAAAGATATTAAACGGATAAGGTGACAAATGATAGTTTTGAAAAATAGAGTCATAACGGCAAAAATTAGCTTGGTCACTAAGGGGTTAAGCGGACTTTATAATCCTTTACAAACGGGACCCACTTATTTCTGTTACAACAGGTATATTACCCGCCATAGTGCAGTTGAGGTTGGGGGCGACTGAAACGACTGGTTGAGTACATTCTCTTGCCCTGGTACTTTTATAAGGAATGGGATAAATTGAAGACCCTACCTGACATATTTGGTATTTAAGTATATTCATTTCTGAAGCTCCCATAGATGTTCAGGTTGGAGGGTATCAAACCGTGGGAAAGAAAAGGCATTTGGTTCTTGTTGCAGTGGGCACTTTCTGCTCATGGCACAAGTCCTGAAGGAGCAGGGGGGAGGGGGAGCCAGTGTAACAGTATTTAAAGCCAGATCACAGAGGGGTCTGGGTAGACCCTCTGGCTTATTTGCATAATTTTGGATTTTGGAATAAGTGCCCCTGCTTTATCATGCTTCATTTTAATGGCAGCTTTGAGTGTATTTACTTGCACTATTTATTTCTGTTTCGAAGCTTTAGTTAGACTTTAATATTTGAAATCTTTGCAATTCTTTAGAATATCCACAGAGGATACCACAAAGGATAGTACAAAAAGGTACCCAAAATAATGGTGGTGCGAGGTTGCAGTGGCACATCTGAAGGCAATGCAGCTAAATCTGTAGAATAAATTAACATGAAAACTTAGCTTTTTATCCCTCCCTTATATTGTAGCATGTGAATAGAAATCTATATGTGCATTTCAGTGGGTAAGCCAGCACTCTGTGTGCTCCAGCCTTCCTGATAACTGCTTACTTTATTCATAAAGTATAGTTTATTATGCACTACTTCTGTTTTTAACTAAAAATACTCCTTTAAAACCCCAAGGCAGCAGTACAGTTATACTTCACCTGAACATTGGAATCAATGACACCTCATTTGAGAACATCACTACTGTCTATCCAGCAGGAATGCTGGGAGAAGTATCTTTGTAGCCAAGTTTATGTGATACTTTCCAAGAACTACCATGTACTGTACACAAATAGCATAATAAATGACACATCTTTATTCATGAGCTGCCTATAATAAATGTCATATGGCCTCACATATATTATTCTGCCATTTTTACTTTCCACTAAATTTGTTGTACGACCTTTTTGGTTTTACAAGCTTGGTTTCCGATTCATAATGCATTCCCATGCATACATAGAAATGCTCTTGTAATGTTATTAGACACTTTGGTTATGGAAGTATGCTGGAAATTAAAATGCAGACATGTCAGTCTGAACACATCTATGAAGTTCAAATAGTTGGTTCTTACTGCCCCTCTCTTATCTGCTTTGTACATATTGTATTTCTGTGTAATGCAGCACACTATTTTGGCCTATTTGAGCTTACCAACTGTGTGAACTATTAACATACTTGATAAAACTGCATCAAAAATAGATTTGAGGTATTGGTGGATGGCAAACTTAATTTTAGTAAACAGCACCAGGCAGTGGCTAATTAGGCAAAGAAAATAAAAGTATAAATGCTCATATTCAAGGGAACCTGTCACCACATATACAACCAGTGACATGTTCCTATAGAGCTCTATTAACTAACGGACACCCTTCTTTTAGCTAAAAATTGTTTCGCTTACATGCACATAAATCACCTTTTATCTTATATTACCTGCCCTCAGAGGGGGCGTGTCCTGCTCATACGGCCCCTCCCATATAATACTCCCCAAGCCTTATGACTCCTAACTGGTCACAGTTCATGTCATGTAACCAGAGTGACATAATCTCAGGTCCTTTAGCCTCTTAACAATAAAACTGTACCCCATGGAATCAGGCTAGGGCATGGTTCCCTGCCAGTCTGAGAGAGGAGAAGAGTCATAGATACCAGACATGAGTCAGAAAAGCTAATTTGCATATCAGAAACACGTATGTATATATCGGAGACAGAGCTGATGCTGTCCCAGCTCGTAATCGGAGTTGGTTCAGCATCATAAAACACGGGTGTCAGCTGAAACTAACCGAGTGACCAGGTCCTTAACCCGACCGTGGCATTTAACTTTCCTGCAAGAATGGTCCCCCCCCCCCCGCGCTGTCTTCGGGGTAGGGGCACCAATTGTTTCTATGGCAGCCAATCGAGATCCCAAGGCTGTACGCAAGCAGTGTGTCTGTGACAGGATCTTAAAGGTACAGTGTCAGTACTGAACTGTACTGTACCATAAAATAAAAACAAGACGTTTATTAGGCCATATGGTGGACACCAAAAAAAATTTATTAAAAAATCAATTACATAATTGATGCTTTTTTAGCCCTCCACAATAGGCAAAATGGTATCACTGGAAAACATACATGGCCCCACTTATGGAAAATTAAAATTTTATAGCCTACAAAAGGGCGCCAATGAGGAAACTGAAATCAAATAAGTTCTATCAGACAAAGTAGGCAATTGCAGGGCGCTACTTCCCTTGTGGATCGCTGTACATACAACAAGTAACGTCCACATTTGGGGGGTCTTCGTACTCAGGAGGAATTAGATAACACATTTTAAGATGGGTTTTTACTATGCAGAGCTCAAAGGGTTAAAAAACTTCCCAAAACCAGTTTTTAATAGTTTGAAGGGTTGGGGAGATTCATAAGGGGATTCTAATAATTTTATATTTCAAACTCATTTAAAACAAAAATGCCAATGTAGAAATTTTGGGAAAAAAATGATAAACTATACTCTATTAGTAAACTGTCTAACCTTCTATAAGAATAAAAGGGCTTTTAAAAATGCTGAAAAGATAAGGTTGAGATATGGGAAACGTTAGTAAGTAACTAATTTGGATGGTAAATCTATCCATCTCATAAGCAGAGCATTTCAAATTTTGAAAATGACAAATTTCTCAAATAATTTAGCAAATGTTAGTGTTTTCCTAAATAAACGCAATACATATCAACAAAAATGTACTACTAACATGAAGTACAATGTGTCATGAAAAAACAATCTGAAAATCATTTTGGTAAGTTGAAGTATTCAAAAGTTATAACCACGTAAAACGACACATGCCAAATTACACAAAAATAGGCTGAGCATTAATGTTCAAACTGGCTGCGTCCTGAAGAAGTTAAAGGGAATAATCTTTATAATGGCAGAACTTTGTTTCTATATGCCATGTTATTGATGTTGTAGCCATTTGAAGTGTGTCCCCTCTTTCCAGTCAGCTGTAGGCCGCATAGAGAAGTGGAAAAATGACAACAAAAGTGTATTTTTTTCACATTTTTAATCATTTGTCTTCTAATTATTCCGTATTTTTCGGACTATAAGACGCACTGGACCATAAGACGCACCTAGGTTTTAGAGGTGGAAAAATAAGAAAAAATATTTTTTCCCCAAATACTGTGCTAAAACATTTAATAAAGTAACAGTAAAGTAGCGCCGCCTTACAGGGCGGTGCAGCCATGTTTCTCTTTGTAGAGGGGTAGGGACGAGCAGCCCTCAACCCCTCCTCCTCTCCCAGGCATCAACATGTGCCCGCCATGCTATATACGGCGGGCACACGTTCATGTGAATGTAGCCTAAGGGGACTGTGTAGGGGATACTTTTATTAGGGGTCATTGTGTGACATTTGGTGAAGTTTTAATAGTGTACTGTGGTCGGGGAGAATTAATGGGGAGACTTTATTAGGGGCCATTTTATGGGACACTGTTACCTGATGCTGAAGGATGACTCCGATGCTGACACTACAAGTGTTCTGTCAGATTCAGCTCTACACAGAACACTTGGTGGTCGGGGGGAGTGTTGTTCCTTTGACCCAACAGTAATTGGCTAGGGCAGTCATGGCGAACCTTTTGGGGACTGAGTGCTGAAACAACAAGGAAAAGCCACATATTATTCACAAAGTGCCAAATGCCAATTTAAAGTAACTCACAGGTTTCAAACGTAATGGAGTCCTGAGGACACCTGTACAGTAGAAAGAAGGAGAAATTCAGATTATTATTGTAGTTTCCCTCTAAGGTCCCTCAACAGGATGAATCACAGGTCCGGAGAAGGGTCTACAATGATAATCCAGCTCTGTCAGCACCTCCTGCACTTCAAGTCACTTTAAAAGAGCACTAAATGTGGCACGTACTGGGCTGCCTTTGACTGCAGGAGAACGTATTGAGTCCTAAATGGTGACCTGGGTGATGTCCTGGGTGCCCACAGAGAGGGCTCTGAGTGCCAGCTCTGGCACCCGTGCCATAGGTCTTATAGTTCAAAAAATACGGTAAGCATGCAATCAATAAAGCTATCCTATGAAGTTAAAGTCTCACATGTCATGAAACAAACTACCGTAAGTAAAATTATTAAGATATGTAAAACTATCATCTTTTAACCCCTAGCTGGGCCATGAGGTTGCCTAACTTCATTGTGCGGCAGCAGAAGTATGAAGAGGGATCACGGCTGAGCCCTCTTCATACACAATGGGTGTTTACAGCATAATGCAGGAGGGTAAGTGAAGGATTTTCACATAGCAGATGAGCATCTTCCGGCTTATGCTACCCCGGTTTTTAAGGAACTGATCTGTGTGGGGGTGGTTTGTTATTGGAGAGTGTGGGTGTGTTTATGTTTATTTATGGTCATTTATGTTTATTTGTGGGTGTGGCGTGTCTCTGCTTATTGGTTTGGTTTAGGATGTGATTATTCAGTTGTGATATTTAGTGTTTATTCATTTTGCTGTATTTTAAGTTATTGTTGTTGCTTGGTGTGAATGGCGCTGGACCAGCAGCTAAGTTATTGTATATATTGTATATTATATTTGGTTTGTGTTATATATTGTTATGTTTTATACTTTATATTTTAATAAAAGATCTGCAGCATAATGCCATCTTGGGCCGGAACTTTGCCCACTATCGGGGGGCCATGATCCGTTGCTGTGGCAGCCTGCCACTCAGCACAATCTATAATAGTTCAAGTAGCCTATACAGTAAAAAAATGTTTTTTAATAAAAACCTAAAAGTTCAAATCACCTTTTTTCCTTAGAACTGCTAGAAAAAATGTTGCTAAGCCCCAAAATGGCCAATTTTCCAAAATATACATACAGTTATTCCCAGTAGTGAACCCAATAATGTAAAATAGCGCTCAAATGTCCAAATCAACATTTTTTTTTGCCATTTTGCAACACAAAAGTCATACAGTACCTATGACCATATAAAGCGCAATAAAAAAAATTATATCATGGTTGTGGAACTTCAGGGTAAACTTAAAAAGCATCAATTTTTTTTCTCCAATGACCAAAAATACATGATGCATTAGGTATGGATTCCCCCCCCCTAGAATTATTACAAAGCACATAAAAACACAAAAAAATGTAATATAAATGTAAATATAAAGGACTAACAATTGCAAAAAAAACATGAACTTTATGAAAAAAACTGTATCCAAATATGTTTTGTTTGGTGTTAAACTGTGATGAAGAAAAAGACAGAAAATCTAGTCATGCTAAGAGCTGCTTAAATTTAGTATCCTTTTCACTATAAATCTAAAAACTTGGCACTATGGGGCGTTTCAAAATATTTTACTTTCTCTTGTTTGAAAGAAAAAAATCTTGAAAACAAACTTAAAATATTTACAAAAATCAAAATAATATAAAATCAGCATAACCAATAAAAAAATTATTAAAAAAAAAAAGTCATCAAGCATGCTGGGACTTGAAATGTATTACATTACCTCATGATGGTATTTCCAGAAAAAAGTACATAATAATGGATATATGAAAGTACGCAGGTAACCATGGTTACAGTTGTGTACGCAGTAACATCTTTTACACAGCTGTGAATATTTGTTTTTATGCCAGGCCATCCGCAAATGTTCCCTTGTATTTCAAAATTAAAAAGAGAATGGCTTCTCCCATAAAAGAGATTTTTCACAAGTTTTAGTTTGTATTCTTTCTTCAGTTAGTTTATTATTTTATTGGATGTCTTTGTTAACCACTTTTGGAGAAGTGGCTGGATCTCTTACTTATCCCAGCAGGATACCGTGGTGTTTTTTCTGCTGTTTGTTCACCACCTGTTTTCACGCATTCTTTGCACGGGACATCAGGGGTATAGTGGCTGTTCGCAACCATAGATTTGGGGCAGTGATGATTTTTTCCTGTGGCATTTTTATGCAGTTTTTCACTTTTGCTATGCTTCCTAAGCAGTTTAGTATAAAGGTTTGTGATAAATGTTTGTAACCTCAAGCATACAGAGACTCTTGGACCATCCCAGTTATAGTTTATAGCATTAATGTATCAATATTTGATATGCACTATTGAGTTCTGATTACATTATTCAGGTCTTTGGACTCTTTGATCTTGATAATTACAATACGATACAAAAGAACTTTATTTATCCCACAGGGGAAATTGCTTTGTACAAGTGGTCTGAGCATGAAATGATATTTAGGTACATTAACACATACTGTACAAGTAGAAAGGAACACTTTAAAGGAATACAAGGGACAAGGGGCTATATATAATTGTTGGTTGGGTTGTAAAAAGCTGGTCACAGACCTGTTGGTACCGGTCGATTTATTAGAAAGGTCAATTGATTAGTCTGTCCAACAATTCATATGGCAGAAACGAATGCTGATTGTACTTAGCTGTTTGGCTAAAATTGGGAACATGGGGTATGATCTGTAATTGACGCAAATTTGTCAATCTATCTTGCCAGATTGATCCAGTGCCTTCTATCTTTCCCGTAAATCCCCTGATGAACCCCAAAGAACGTGGGGGGGAAACGCGTCGGGATGCTTTGTATGGGATGCTTTGTATTTCTGTTCCCTGTGAACATCTAGGGACAGACTAGTCACTAGGTTGAGTGTGGAACCGTCCTTGTAAGGACGGGAGCAACTTACTGGGTGATAGGTACAGGTACACTAGGGACATATGAAATACCGGAGTATCCCAGGTGACTCTACCGTACCATGTGAATCGCAACTACAAGAACTGGTGAGATTATTCCAATTTTTTCTTGTGTTATATTTCATGTGTAGATATTGTGGATAAAAGTTTCTGTTTCATTTAGTCACCTTAATACTGTCAAACTTTCATCCTGACAACTAGGTGAATTCTACAGGCATTCACTAGATGTACATTTTTTCAAGAGGAAAATATACTGCAATGCTATCACTGCTATATTTTTACACACCTGCCCTATGTGTATTATGCTGTATCGTGTGACACTATTTCCTTGGTTTGTGCGGTGCTATTCAAGGGTGTTAAATTAGGGTCTATTAGGACTCGTTTTAATATGAACTAGTAAAAGTTATGTTTTATACAGCCACATGTGCTTTCTACACATTTATAAAGTGTCTATGCCAGTTTTGTGGCTTGGCTGCATGCGCCACAAAATTCTGAGGGTGCAGTCACACGGTCATCACAGTTAGTTTTAAGGTGGTTTTAGGTGTGGTAAAAGACATTTATTGAACAGGTTTCTCCTTGAAAATCATATTCAGCCATTCAATTCATGTCTTTTACCTGTTAAATTAACAAAACTGCACCTAAAACCCACTCAAAATTGATTGCGATGCAGTTGTAGATGCAACGTGTGACCACACCCTTAATGTCCATGTATGGCCTTCAATGAGTTTATTTTTCTCTTTTTAGAACTTAATCCACAGTTTTAGGGGGCCCGATCTTCGACCTGACTTACTAAAAAGTGAAGGATATGCACTATAATATACACATTGTACAGCATAATATTTATATGACATATGTGACGTATAGATGCTTTATTTTTTTCAAATTCTATGCAGGCTTTCATATATCTTGCACTGAGGAGAGGCTTCCATCAGCACACACTGCCATAAAGCACAGACTGGTGGAGGCCTTCAGTAATAGTTAATAGTCTCTCACTAAGGTTCTTCTCTCACAATTGCTTAGTTTTGCTGGACAGCCAGGTCAAGGAAGAGTTGTGGTCATCCCAAGCTTTTTCCATTTAAAAACTATGGAGGTCACTGTGCTCTTAGGAACCTTAAATGGTGAAGAAATTATTTTGCAATCTTGGCTGGATCCATGCCTTGCCACAATTTTGTCTCCGAGACCCTTGGGCAGTTCCTTGGACCTCAAAATTCTCATGTGTGGTCTTATATAGACAGGTGTGTGCCTTTCCTAATCAAGTTCAATTCGTTTAATTAAACACAGCTGGACTTCAATGATGGAGTAGTAACATCTCAAGGAGGATCAGAAGAAAAATGAGTGTCAATGCAAAGTGTCTGAATACTTATAACTATGTGATATTTCAGTTTTCTTATTTAATAAATTAACAAAAAGATCCACATTTCAGTTTTTGTCCTGTCAACATGGAGAGTAAAGTGTTTAACCTGGGAGAAATTGGGTTTCAAATTCTGCAGTGGATTTAATCATTTAATCCATTGTGAACATGTAATTTTTGGGGCAAAAATCATTGTATTTACCAAAAAAAAGGGAAAATGTCTAGATTGATCCTCAATTTTTTTCTACCCCTGTGATACACATAGACAATTAACAAATTGCTTAAAATTAGAGTGTAACTGTCATTCTGAGCAAAAAAAATTAAAATACATAATTCTGCTCCAGGTGTCCCTGGTAATGATTCCTCAAAATATTTTGCCTCTTGGTCCTCATTTGGTACCTTTTTTGGCCCATAGCAACCAGGGTTTCTAGCTCTCAAAATAACTATAATCAGAAAGGAGGAGGAGCGGAGCCTGCCTCCTGTCACCTCATCACAAGCACCTGCTGCTGACCAATGACACCAGAGCTATCTATCTTATACCTATCTGTGTATATCCTATCTATCTCATATCTATCTTCTATCTAATATCTATCATCTATATAGCTACAGTATCTATCTATCCATCCAAATCTATCTATCTCATATCTATCATCTATCTACATACATGTATCTACATATCTATCTATCTCATATCTATCTACATATCTATCTACAAATCTAAAAAATGGTGGCACTCCAAGTTCTTTTGGAATAAAAGAATTCCTTTTTCACAAGAACTTGGAGTGCCACCATTTTTTGATTTTTATATGTGAAAGGATTTAACAAACCTGAAGGTTGAGCACCCGATTTTTTCTTTCTGGTGCAGCTGAATTGTTTTAATTTTTCTATCTACATATCTATCTATCTACACATCTATCTATCCCTCCCATATCTATCTACATATCTATCTATCTGCCTATCTATGTACCTACAAATCTAAGAAACTTCAGCACAGCACATGAGGGCACAGATTGGAGTCTCTTCTCTCCTGCCATTTCCTGTGGAGTGTGAGGTGATGGGGGGGGGGGGGTGCTGCAGTTTGTCTCAGTGTGGATTATTTGTTTATACAGTATACAGGTGTAGGGAAAGCTGAGTAAAAGATAAGTGTTTAGGTGTTTGGTTATTACATTAGTCAGTGTTCCTGTCAGCAGACATGAGGTAATCAGCTGATTGGAGGGGGATGGGGGCGTGTCTCCTGTTCCATAGTCTGGCTTCTTTATGAAGACGGAATGTCCATAGCTATAAGAGTCACTGCCATCTAGGGGAAGTCTGCAGAATACATGAGGAAGGAGCAGGATTCGGGTAACTACAGGCGGTCCCCTACTTAAGGACACCCGACTTACAGACGACCCATAGTTACAGACGGACCCCTCTGCCCACTGTGACCTCTGGTGAAGCTCTCTGGATGCTTTACTATAGTCCCAGACTGCAATGATCAGCTGTAAGATGTCTGTAATGAAGCTTTATTGATAATTCTTGGTCCAATTACACCAAAAATTTTGAAACTCCAATTGTCACTGGGGCAAAAGAAAAAAAATTATCTAGAACTTCCATTATAAAATATACAGTTTCGACTTACATACAAATTCAACTTAAGAACAAACCTCCAGACCCTATCTTGTACGTAACCCGGGGACTGCCTGTAATCCAATTGCAAAAGGGCTTAAAATTACCTGCCCTACAACATATCAAAAGTTTTTTGAAATGACGGTTACACTTTAAGTACATTGAGGGGTGTAGTTTGTATAATGGGTAATTTATGAGGTTTTAATATTAGTTAGACCTCTCAAAGTCACTTGACAGCTTAGCAAGCCCCTAAAAAGACTTAAGACAAAATACTTGATACTTTGCCTTGCTCTATCACATTTTCTCTAGTACAGTTAACCCCTAAAAGCTCTGCATCCGACACATCAGACACTGAATGCTGTAACTCAGCACCCGATAATTTGGACGGATAGAGCTGGGTCGGAATACACACAGGGTGTCAGCTGTAACTAATAGCTGACTTCTCAGTGTAACACCCCCGGTTGGTGGGCTCTGATCGCGGGTGTTTAACCCGTTAAATGCTGCGGTCAGCGCAATCTGTGACAGGATCTTAAAGGCACAGTGTCAGCCTATGCGTAGGCGGACAAAGCTAATACCCTGCAATACATCAGTATTGCAGAGTATTATCATGAACAAGCAATCAGATGATTGCTTGTTCATGTCCCATGGTGGAACTAATAAAAAAGTTAAACAAAATTGTTCTTAAATAAAAATAAGTTAAGAAATTAATAAAAAAAAGTGTAAATCATAACACAAACCCCACATATATAGCAACACAGCGTCCATAACAACCCGTAGATTTAAAAAAGATAATTATTTAACCCACTTGATAAACAACGTATAAAAAAAATGTTAAAAAAAAAACAAAAATTATTATTTTTACCCATTTCATCACACAAAAAATGCATTATGTATTATATATTATGTCTCGCAAATAACAAGGCATCAACCATCTCGGTAGCCAAAAAAATAAAAATGTTATGCCACTTGGAAGAGGACAATACAAAAATTATAGATTGTTTCCTATAAGGGTTTTCTTTGGCAAATTTAGTAAAACGTAAGAAAAGTATGGTATCCCCATAATCGTATTGACCCATAGAATAAAGATAACATGTTTATTAGGCTATATGGTGAACACCAAAATGGTAACACTGTAAAAAGCATCATATCCCATAAAAAGAAATGGCCCCATTAACGAAAAAGCTAAAATGTTATAGCTATATAGAAAACTAAAATCCTGGCAACTGCACGGCACTCCTTCCCTTCTGTGCCTCGCTGTGCGCCAATAAAACAAGTGGGGGTATCTGTATTAGGGAGATATTGCATAACAAAATTTCAGATGGGTTTTCTCTTTATCTTTTGGAAATGTGTAAATTTTAGGGCTAAATGAACGGATTATGTACTTTTTATGAAAGTTTATGAACATTTTTTTTCCTAAATTGGAAGGGATGGGAGTTTAGAGTGGTCTTGTTAAACGGTTTAGGAATTATATGGCCTTACGACCACAGTTTGTATGCATGGGTGGGCAGGTGTTGGAAACCTTAGTCTGTAATGTTGGAGCCTCCCAAGGGACGGTCCTATCTCCGTTCTTATTCTCATTGTATTTGTCCAATTTCACCTATGAACATTATTGAAATGTAAAGAAGACACATGGGAAATTTAGGTAGTAGAACTATCTGCCTGCAAACAAGATCATTTTGAATTTTGAAAATGGCAACATTTTCAAAAAATTCATCATTTTATCTTGTTTTTAATATAAAAACACAGAACTTAAAGGGGTATTCCCATCTGGGCATTTACATTTAATTAAACTCATTTGCCATGTGTAAACATTTCTTCAATTGGATGTTAATTAAAAAAATGTTCCTGTGTGAAGATAATTTCTCATAAATGTAGTTATGTTGTCCCGTAGAAACCAGATAGCTTCCTCGGATATGACCACGTCACACTCTTGCAGCAGTGGCCAGACATGCCGGACCACCAGGATTCAGCAATCATTACCACAGGACGGCTGTGCGACATGTAGTAACTCCCGGACATTTTATATACAATAACCTTTTGTTTCTTTGTGCACTCAATCCATCAGAGGTGGTCGTATCCGAGGAAGCAATCTCGTTTCTAAGGGACAACATGACTACATTTATGAGAAATTATCTTCACACAGGAACATTTTTTTTTAATAACATGTAATTGAAGAAATGTTTATATATGGCAGATCAATGAAACTGAATGTGAGTGCCCAGATGAGAATACCCCTTTAACAGCCAAAATTTACCACTAAAATGAAGTACAACATGTTAGGAAAAAAACAATCTCATAATCGCTTTGATTAGTAACAGTGTTCAAAAGTTGCAACCATATAAAGCGACACATGTCAAAATACAAAAAACGGGGCTGAGTCTTAAGCTACAAAATGGATGCGTCTTGAAGGGGTTAAAACAGGAAAATGTCCTAAGTCAATATATATTGACATATATATATACACACACACACACATATACATACTGTATATTAAAAAAAAGGGATTTCAAAATTGCCTTCTTAGTGACATCAGGTACTGTTGGTACTTGTAGATGACTTATTTGTTTAAGGTACTTCAGCCAAGCTTCATTCTCATAGTTAATTGTTCATAGCCTATAATAGGAATTTCAAAGCACATACGGTATGTACTGAAACCAGGGTCTGACCTAGGTTCTGGTGATATGATGATCTCTTTCAAAACACAGGAAAGGGCTTCTCATATTGCAGGGTCCTATTAAGCAGTAACAGAAGTAATAGACAACTTAAGTAATCTTTCTTTTTTTAAGATATTTTCTTACAGATTTTTTTTAAATAAGAATATTTTGTATCCGCTTTTACTGGCATGTTTTATCACAGCGGAGATGTCATATGGAATGAATACATTGCAATGGCTATTTTGCCTTTTTGACAACTACTTTGTGTATGACAATATCATACACACGCTTATACACACTGAAAACTAGTACAATTGTAAAATACAAATAGTGTATTTTCCCAAAGAAGTTGAATCGCCTAAAACGATGGTAAAACGATGCTAGTGTAGAAACATAATGCAAACATGCAAGTAAAATTGAATTAACTATGTTGCTTACTATGATAAATGAAGCTAGCCAGAAATATTCAGTGATAAATAATCTAATTAAACTTTTCCCTTGCAGATTTCCCTATTGGATAGTTACATTTTAGAGCTGAAAGAATACTTTTCTACCAAGCAGCTGATTCAGTGTTGCATAATACAGACAGAGGAATTCAGTTTATGACTAACAACGGGTGATTACTCTTTTGTTGAACAGAACATGCTGTATTTTTGTACAAATTAATTTGGCATAGTTTTATCAGATTTTAACGTGACAAGAGTAAATTTGTGTCATGTACTACTACAACTCCCAAAATATATTACTTCTAAATATAACAGGTTTTCTTTAAGATACAGTAAAATGTGATTTAGTTTGATGAGGTCAAATATAATGGAAGAGAATACCACTGGATTATTAACTTGCCGGTCTTTAATCCCAGTATTTAACTCCTTTGTGACCATGGGTCATTGGTACCTGAATGTCCAGGTCATATTTTGCAGTTCTGTTATGATTTTTTTTCAAATGAGAATATATTTGTAACAGTTTAGCATATCAAAACAATTTTACACATGACACGTGTTCACAAGATACTGTATAGATCAGCGGTGGTGAACCTATGGCACTGGTGCCAGAGGTGGCACTCAGAGCCCTTTCTGTGGGCACCCGGGCCATCGCCCTAAAGCACCAGACAAGACTCAAATAATCTTTCTGCAGTTCCAACCAACTTAAAAGATGCTGCTTTCAGTCATATTTTGATACTTACTTCGCTACTTGGGACTGTAGGAAGAGGGAGAATTATACAGGGTCAAATTATTTTTGGAGGATCTCTTGCTGGCCACACGATTCTCTGTGTACAGAGGGAAACTGTAAAGAAGGCTTCAAAAAGACGGCGGCGCCGCCATCTTTCCATGGATTGCCGCTGCCCGTGACATCATCTGACGAAGACCCGAAGCTACTTCGGGTTAACCCATTCATTACAATGTGCTGTCAGCACATTGTAATGTATGAGTAGTAAAATCCACATATAGTGCCATACTGTAGTATGGCAGTATATGATAGGATCGTACAGACACCCTAGGGTTAAAGTACCCTAGGGAGTCTGGAAAATAGTAAAAATAAAAATTAAAAAAAAGTGAAAATAAAAAAATTATAATAAAAAACCCTAAAAATTCAAATCACCCTTTCCCTAGAACTGATATAAATATAAATAAACAGTAAAAATCATAAACACATTAGGTATCGCCGTGTCCGAAAATGCCCGATCTATCAAAATATGATAACGGTTTTTCACTGCGTTTAACCCTGTAACGGAAAATCGCGTCCAAAGTCGAAAATGGCTCTTTTTTGCCATTTAAAAAAAAATTTAAAATTCTATAAAAAGTGATCACAAGGTAGTACAGTCCTAAAAATGATAACTTTGTAAACGTCATTAAAATCCGCAAAAAACGGCACCACCCACAGCTCCATATACCAAAGTATGAAAAAGTTATTAGCGCCAGAAGATGGCAAAATCCCCCCAAAAATTTTTTGTACAGGAGGTTTTAATTTTTTTAAATGTATGAAAACATTATAAAACCTATACAAATTTGGTATCCCCGTAATCGTACCGACCCAAAGAATAAAGTAGACATGTCATTTGGGGCGTACAGTGAAATCCGTAAAATCCAAGCCCACAAGAATACGGCACAAATGCATTTTTTTACCAATTTCACAGCATTCGGAATTTTTTTCCCGCTTCCCAGTACACGGCATGGAATATTAAATATCACCATCTTGAAGTGTAATTTGTTACGCAGAAAATAAACTCTCACACAGCTCTGTACATGGAAAAATAAAAAAGTTACAGATTTTTGAATGTGGGGAGTGAAAAATGAAAACGAAAAAAATCGAAAAAGAGCTGCGGCGAGCAGGGGTTAATTTTTGATTGGCACCTCGCGATAAATAAGCAGGGTTTTGGGTGGCAGTTTGGGCACTCGGCCTCTAAAAGGTTCGCCGTCATTGGTATAGATGTTTGTAGTGGGCCACTGACATATACTTATATAGGATTGGAAAACGAATATAGGCTCAATTTCATTCGCCCCAACAACAATAATCATGTATCCAGAACTAACAAACTGGATCTGGTGTTAGATTATAAAACATATATATTTTTATTGGTATGCTCTAAAAACTATTTAAAAACACACAACAATTTTGTGCTATTATCTTAAGCTTACTACAAATAATGGTGGCTTGAATGCTTCCTGTACTTTCCCAGGTCCGGGCTATTCAACACAGACTGGCAACAAGTCAATACTAAAATGTATATATGAGCGCACCCATGTTTCTTATACATACTCAGGATAACAAAATAACCTTTTTTTTTTAAATCAATGTGATTAACAAAAATACAGCATTTCACAGATATAATTCCAACCGGTCTACATCAGCCCTGGTATTTACAATTTTGGTTGTTCCGACTGTAAATTTTCTAACTTTGGACGGGCAATTCCCTCTAGCTTATCTTGTATTGTGTGGGAGGGGTCGGACTGGGGGACCAAGGGCCCACCAGTGAAATTGATTGTGGGAGCCCACCTCCTGCTACATGGGAATATTAAATGTACCATATATACTCGAATATAAGCCGAAAATGTATAGGCCAAAAAATGTGCTGAAAAAACCTAACTTGGCTCATACTTGAGTCTTCTCGGCAGGTCCTCTTCTTTCCATCGATGCTCCGGCTTCCGTCGCACACACCATGACGTCAGCTGCTTGCTGACATTATAGTGTGTGCATTGCCTCCGGCACAAACTATAGTGTCAGCGAGCAGCACCGTCAGCACCGCGCGGAGGACCCGGGAATATCGATGTAAAGAAGAAGACCGGCTGAAGGGCATCAGAATTTGAGTACAAATTTTGTTGTTTTCTTATATGCTGGGCATTCCGTGAGGAGGGCTATAGGCTATATACTGGAGGATAGGGGCTGCAGGCTATATACTAGGGCAGTGATGGCGAACCTTTTAGCGAGCAAGTGCCCAAACTGCAACCGTAAACCCCCTTATTTATTCGTGAGGTGCCAATCAAAAATTAAAGCAGCAACTTATTGCTCCATGTTCTTCAACACTTTCAATCATATTGGCCTCCTGAGGACAGCAACTTAGTAGAAATAAAAATTTGCATTATTTTAGTTTCTTTTCAGTGTCCCTCTGTACACAAAGAATCATGGGGCCAGCAGGAGGTCTTCCAAAGATAATTCAGCCCTGTCTACTCATTCTCCGTCTTCCTACATGTAGCGAAGCAAGTATCAGTTTTAAGTCGCTTGGAACTGCAGGAGGATTCTGTGTGGTGCTGTGATGGCCCGGGTGCCCACAGAAAGGGCTCCGAGTGCCGCCTCTGGCACCCGTGCCATAGGTTCGCCATCACTGTACTAGGGTGTAGGACCAGGCAGGCTATATACTGATGGTAGGGGCTGCAGGCTATATACTATGGGGCAGGGGCTGCATGCTATATACTGGGGGGAAGGGGCTGTGGGCTATATCCTGGGAGCAGGGGGCTGGCAGCTATATACCCATTATATGCGAGTCAATAGGTTTTCCCAGTTTTTTGTGTGAAATTAGGTGCCTCAGCTTATATTTGGGTCAGCTTATACTCAAGTATATACAGTACACTGAAAAATTGTGGTTCCCCTCTGATTTCCCCCCTCTTATTGTGGCCCTTTTCTTTTCACCCTCTAATTATGGCCCCCCTTATATATACCCCTCTTATTTGGGTCCCTTTTTATCCCCCCTCATTTTGTAGCCTCTCATCTCCCCCTCTCTTATTGTGAGCCCCCTGGTATCTCCCCCTCTTTTTCTGAGCTACTCTTATTGTGGGCCCCCGCTCATCTTCTTTACTACCTCTCATCTCCCTTCTCTTAATGTTACCCCTTGTATCTCCCCCTCATTTTCCCTCACCCTTAGGAAATGGGTCTCCTGGTGACAAGTTCCCTTTAACCTGCATGACAACAGAGTAGTATTGGTTTATTAGATCCATTTCTTCTAACAGTTTCCATCCATCCAAAAGGTGTTTAAAGTGAAGGCATTATGAAGACTATATCATCCTTGCTTTTTGCACGGGAAGGGCCTTTCCTGCACTGTTCCCATAATGGTATCAGAGCATCTTTCTAGATTAGGTAAAAACTCCATGGATCAATATCTTATTTAAAGATATGTTGTCACGGGTGCACCCGCGATCCCTGTCTCGGATCGCGGGTGCACCTGTGCCTCTCCTGGGTCCGGTGGCCGGCTTCACTCACCTTCCCCGGCTCCAGTGGCGTCCTCAGTAGCTCCGGCGGCACGGCGCGCATTCCCCTCTCCTATGGCACGCGCTGGCTCGCTAAGATTTAAAGGGCCAGCCATTAATTGGCGCTGGCCATTTCACTAATTCTATATAAGCCTGCCTCTTCCTGCAAGCCCTTGCCAGATCTTTGTGCCTCACAGCCTGAGAGAAAGCTATTCTGCAATTTGCCTGCGATTCCTTTGTCTCCTGCGTTCCTGTGTCTCCTGCGTTCCCGAGTCCCTCCAGTGTTACCTGAGCTCTTCCGTGTTCCCGTGTACCAGTGTTCCTCCGTGCTGCTGTCCTGTGCTCTGTGTTCCCGTACCCTTCTGCTTGGACCTCCTGTTGCTGACCCCGGACCGGACTCTGACGTTGCATCTCTGCCGCCTGCCCTGACCTTGTGCCTGGACTGCGACCACGTGCCTGTCACAGCGACTTAAAGGAGTTGTCCACCTTTCAATAAAACTCTCCATTAGATGTCTTTACATGTATATCTACTTATACATACATATGTACTTCCTTTGATAGCTTCAGCCTTTCCCTGTTGTCATCATGCTTTCATTTGCATTTATACAGAACTTTATGTTCCTGATCTCTTCAGTCCATTTTAATGGTGGCACCCACTGTGCCTTTCTTCCACAGTCCATCTCACTGACAGACACAGGGAGAGGGGAGGGGGGAGAGCAGGGAGAATGATTACTCTGGTGCTGCTGGCCCCTCCTATTCATCAGTGCTCAGACATGAAAACAAAAATCCATGGAGAGATTCTTAACAGCAGTAAAGTAAGTAGTCGGAATGCTGAGTCACTTGATGAACATTTAGGGATTATTATTAAGGCAGTAAAGGCACAAGGACAACTTATGTAAAAGAGTGCTCAATCCCTTTAAATCTCACTGCTTTTACAGTAAAGAAACCATGTATTCTTTGCAGACCTAACATAGGTATAAAAAGATCATATAGAAAGATCACTGTACTGTCCATTCAATTAATTGTGCATTATGAGTCACTGCATGACTTAGATGAAGTTTTACCACTACTGACTGACAAAGTGAAAATTGCAGAAATATAACCAAGTTGTTCTTGTTCTAGTGCCAGGATTAAATTTTACTGTGGTAAGGTCAGACATTGTTGTGCGTTTATATGTAAAAATTATCAAGGAGGACAAACTGCCCCACTACTGCATCTATCATATTCCTTATTTAGTTCAGTAATAGAATTCCTAAAAAGGAATATTTCCTCTTTCATACACTGAAAGGTTCTTATAGAAGAGGCTTGAAGAAAAAGCTATAAGTATAAGAAAACTTGGATCACTTGGCTGTTCATACAGTTTAGATCAAGAGTCAATGAACTATTGGAATTTGGCTTATATTTACTTTCCAGAAAATTACAACCCCCCCCCCATATTGATAATACATGGATATTTTCTAAATGAGGTTGGAGTTAGCCACTGTCAGACAACTTTGGTGGCAGCTTCCCTACCATAAGCAAAAGTACTAGAATTTAAGATGCCCATACCATATTTTTTGTAGATGGAGAAAGTTGACCCACTGGGCCACTTGGGACGATGACGTAAGCCAACACCTGGGAGCGGAGTCAAAGTGGCAAACAGTTTTCACCATAACCTGTCGCAAAGCAAATAAAACTTGCTGCAGCGTGATACCACCAGGTTGGTCCACAGGCGCGACTTTGTCCGCCTTGGCGGCCAAGGTGTAGTCCAAAGTCATAAGGCATGATAGTGGTCAGGGACAGGGAGTCAAGGATGTAGCAGTAGGTGTGGATGGGCAGCATGGGATCGGAGTTAATAACAAAACCGGGGTCACAACAGGAAATCTCAGAATAAAACATAGGGCATAGGTAACAAGCTTTCTCAATGGCTATGAGGCACAAAGATACAGCGGAGTGTGCAGGGTGAGGCCGACTTATCAAGGATTCTGGGAATGGGCAGCACCAATCAATGGTGTGCTGGCCCTTTAAATGTTTGGGAGCCCACGCCCTAGGAAGAGGGGACTGCCGGCGCAGGAACAAGGACAGGTGAGTCGGACTGCTAGGAGGCTGGAGCACAGAGAGGGGCACAGGGGAGCCCACGACGTGGGTCGTAGGAGCACCCGTGACACCTTGCACATCAGATGTAGGGCTATTCCTGACAAAATCAACAGACATTTATATAATATGTGTGAACATCTTGAATTCACCACACATTAGATTATATTTCTGCTGGTAATGAAGGGCTACCCACCTAGGTAAGAGATCCTCCTGATTTTTCTATGATATAGAAGTCTGTCAGTGGTTATCCTCCTTCCCATTAAAAAATAGAGGCTTGCTTAAGGTAAGAAAGACAATCAACTTACAGAAACTGAATAGTTTACCATGACTTTCCGCACAAGAAATCTTATTTGTAAGGGCGTCTTTAAAAACTATTGCCTGTTCAGAGGCAATTAGAAAGTAAAACATATATAAATAATGTAATCTTGGCAAATATTAACAACCCTAAAGACTTGGTTTATAAATAAGAGTTATGTTTGTCATGAATCATTTTTACTAGGAAATAAGGTTCAGTAATATCTAGTGTGAATGTATTAAATCCAAATACTTTTAGAATATGATATAAAATACGTTAAATAGAATGTAACTATATCATGACAGCTTTCTCTTAAGCCTATTGTAAATAAATACCTACAACAATAGGTAAACTTTCTGCTGTGTTGAGCACATATGTCTTCAATTGAAAGCAAAGCAGCTTGCCAGTTCTGAGCAGATCACAAGTCTGAACACCCAAAGGGGCTGGAATTGTGTTACCATAGCTACATGTCAAATAAATAAATGAGATACCTAGGGAAGCTTCCACATTCTTGTGGTCTGATTAAGTCATATTTACCGTATGCTTGTATAAAAGCAATTGAGTTTTAACTGCAGGCCCATAACAAAGTGTTCCATGTTTCCACACCCATATGGCACTGTTAAAGACATTCTGGGTGGAAAAATACCCTTTACTGTATTTATGCCATAAAACATTACATACAAAAATGTAATCACTCATGCTTACCCTCACCCCCTCCGAAGAGTTCCAGTATAATGCAGCCATTCGTCTAACTGTGCCTAGAAGTGTATGTGCTAAGGCAAAGTGTGACAGTAATAAAAACACAAAAATCTTTTAACATAGGATAAGATTCATTAGAATTCAGCTATTTCTTCCAGGAATAAATGATCTCTTTGCCAGGGTTTTGAGGACAGCGTACAGCTGTTTACCACGTAAGGTCTTAGAATGAAGGGTTGTCTGGGGTGTCCTCACCTTTGTAATCAATGGTTATTTAGTATAAATTCAAATGAAAAAGGCATTGGTATAATCTTCTTTCCTATAAAAAATTATAATTATCATAAATACAAACTACACACTAATGTAGCGATGGCAAACCTTTTAGAGACTGAGTGCCCAAACTACAACAAAGACCCGCTTATTTATCGTCAAGTGCCAACATAGAAATTTAATTAGTGATTTATACTGCCTGCTCTGTCACATCTTTCATTCATATCAGCACCCTGAGAATACCAATAAAGCAGAAAATAGAAGAAATTTGGATGATCATTGTAGTTTCCCTCCAGGGTCCCATAAACAGGAAGAATTGTCAGGGCCGGAGCAGGAGCTACAATGATAATCCAGATCTGTCCACACCTTCCCACTCCTCTAGTAGTCCCAGGTACAGCTGTCACTTTAAAATAGCAAGTTCTGTGCTGTCTGGGACTGTAGGAAGATACCTGGAGTCCTCTCTGGTGATGTCCTGGGTGCCCACAGAAAGGGCTCCGAGTGCCACCTCTGGCACCCGTGCCAAAGGTTCGCCACCACTGCACTAATGTATAGGTATCTACAAATGGTTCTTACAAAATCTACAATTCTTTTTACATATAAAAGGCTACAAGCTATGAAACAGATATAAAAAATATATAGTTTGCAAAAGTAACTATAAATTGTTCATTTTGCTGGGGTTTATACAGATTAAAGGGTAGTCGAACCAAGGCAAGATTCTTAAATATACTCAGGATAACAAAATAACACATTCTCTAATTCACTGTTATTAACAAAAATACAGCATTTCACACATATAATTCCAAACTGTGTCTCTCAGTCCTGGTGTATACAATTTCAGTTGCCCCAGGATCTGATTGTAAATTTTCTGACTTGGGATCGGGCAGGGCAGATTCTTTTCATGAATATCTTCTCCTATCTGCTGGCTGCAGTGCGTCTCTGCATCAGCCCCTCCCCCCTGCATTCCAAGACAAGCTTACACACAGACACTTCCTGCCAGAAAGCAGCAGTGTGAGGAAACTAAATCTACAAACTACAGATAAGATCTTTATAGCAGGGAAGGAGTTATAGCAGAGCTGACTGTGTGTGTGTGTGTGTGTGTGTGTGTGTGTGTGTGTGTGTGTGTGTGTGTGTGTGTGTGTAGCTAATATATAGCATATTGTGTGTTATATCAATCTCATGGATCTCATCATCTCTCATCTCTGATCTGTCTCATCTCTCTTTTTCTATGCGTCAGATACTAGTAGACTGTTCAGAAGCTAAATGAAAGTGTAGATAAACCTGTACCCTAATAATTTAAGCACATTGTCAGCACACAGCATCTCATAGCACTAGATGCATCATGAAGTGTCTGTTTAGACTGGAATTTTACACTGACCATCACTGAATTACAAGAGCTAAAACATAAATAAAACAGATTAAAATTGTAAATTAAGGGGTTAAAAATGATCTTTATTGTGTAAACTACAGGATTAAAATTTGAGAACTTTCTTTCATGAGAAAAGGACTTTAAGTAAATTATGCAAATTAAAAACTAACTTATGTTCTGTAAAATTCTACCTATTTGTAGAACTAATCCTTCAAAAATAACTGATAAAAATGGAATTGCAAAAGTTATGGCTGACCATATGAGGGCAGCATATGAGAAAAATCCATCTAGTGATAGAGATATATAAAAATAAGAACAGCTGTGAATGTATTTGATGTTTTCCTGAGCTGAAGAATAGAATTTTTGATTATTGACCTTGTTATAACCTTTCTAAATGATATGACTCATACTCGTTCTTAAGCAACCGCAAGCTAGTATACCTTGCTTTACCTTCAGTCTCACACATCTATCTTGCATTAGCTTTTGTAACATATTTTCACTCATTTTACTCATAAGTCATTTCACTCATTTTGTTTCAACCATCAAATATTAACTATGTTAATCCCCCTCCTTTAATAACTGTTTTGGAAATACATAAAAAAAAAATGTAACACCAGGGACAATGTGACACAGTGACACAGTGTCTGCCCCACAGTAGGTAATAGTCACACTGACTACCCACAGTAGCCAATAGTCCCAGAGCCTACCCCCAGTAGCCAATAGTCCCAGCGACTGCCCCAAGTAGTAACAGCACCTGCCCTACCAACCAGTAGTCACATTGACGCCACCAGTAGTGACAGTAAGGATCCCTGTAACCATTGCCACTAGTCACCGTGCCTGCCCCAGTAGCCACTAGTCACAAAGCCTGCCCCCAGTAGCCACAAGTAACAATGCTTGCCCCCAGCAGCCACTAGTCACAGTGCCTGCCCCCAGTAACCATTAGTCAAAGTGCCTGCACCAAGTAGCCAGTAGTCACAGAGCCTGTCCCAGTAGCCACCTTGATGCACCCAGTAGCCAGTAGTCACAATGAAGCCCCCATAACCAGAAGACACAGTGATGCACCCAGTAGCCACAGTGCCTGCCCCAGGAGCCGCTTGAGTGCCTCCATCCAGTAGCTACTAGTTGAAGTGCCTTTAGCCAGTAGTCACAGAGCCTGCCTCAGCGGTCACATTGATGCACCTAGTAACTAGTAGTCACAGTAATATACCCAGTAGCCAGCAACCACTATAACGCCTCTAGTAGCCAGTAGTCAGTGAGCCACTCGGATTCCACCCAGTGATGGGCCTGGTACAAAGCTCACAAAGATGGGCTTCCAATCCTTTTAACTGCCAAGACATTTGTTTACCCAGATATAAAAAAGGTGCTGCATGCTGAACTTTTGAAAGGGGCCAAAGGGAACCGATAAAAGGGTCTTTTTAGTTTTAATTTTAACACTGCAGTGTCCATAAATGAAGGATAGTAGTAGTAGTAGTAGTAGTAGTAATGTGGAAATAAAAGCAGTAGTATTATGCAGTGCCTATATATGCAGGATAGGAGTAGTAGTATTGTGCAAGAGCCACATTTGCAGGATAAGAATATAATGTGCAGTGCTTACATATGAAGGATAAGTATAGTAGTAGTAGTAGCAATTGTAGTAATGTGTAGTGCACATATTTGCAATATATGAGTATCAGTGTTGAAGTGTTGTCTTCGACTGCTTGTATTTTATTCTCAGGCTGCTGGTGACGTCAGCTGACAGTCTGCAAATCTTGCAGCTGTACTTCACTCCAGCCGGGTGTGCAAGTCCTAGCACGCATGCGCAAGATTACAGATTACATCAGCCGTAGTCTGAGTGATACCCGGACAGGACCCGATTGCAATTAAAAAAACCGGGGGCGTGCATAAGTTACCAGCAGCTGGTGCCAGGAGGTGTCTCTGCATCATTTGCATAATTTTTAAAAGTCCGTTAATTTTAATTTTTTTAAAGTATGTTAGAGGAGTTTACCTCTGTATATCTAATAAAAATATAGTGGTCTTAACATTTTTATTATGCAAAAAGCTAAAGCCTATATCCTGTACCAACAACTCATTTTCTAGACAAACAAAAATTACGTATTTGTTTACATTCAAGAAAATGTATGTGTAAGCATGAGGGCACCATTTTTATATAAGCTTAGTTGCTATCCAAAAAAACACAAGAAAATAAAGTGATTACATATAATATAATTTTAAAAATGTTCTTCACCTTCCTAGTTTATCCCAGTGAAAATGGTTGCAAAATTTAATAATGGTAACTCCCTGTCTCTTCCCCAAAATATTTCTTTGACTGTAAGGATCGTTTGTTTGTGAAAACTTATAGGCATTCCAACATAATTAGACATTAAAATTTGATCTTTAATCAATATACTGTAGTAATATAGCTGAACAAAATGACTGTAAATTAACTATGTGTATGTATATATATAGCACTTGTAGAAAACTCAGATTTTACCTACCATTCCATGGTTTAGCCAAGGTGGTATGAAATTATCCAGCAGCTTCGGAAAGACTAATTCCCTGTCATATATGTAAAGAACCCAGAACATTGTCACCACAAACTGCAAAAAAAGAAAACAAATAAAATATTTCATATACACATAGATCAACCATTCATTTTCCAATGATATCCTATCTTTAAAAATATTTATGAAGCATTGTTACCATCATTTATATAATATTTAATTTGTGATTCATATTTAATATAATAAATGTAATCAGTTTTTAATGCATCAGCAATATTGAGCCAAAACGGAGTGTGAAGACTACATAGAGACAAGCTATATTGTTTGTGCTGGTTTGTGCCGCGCAAATTTTTGTTTGTGCTGCTTTTGTTTTGAATATATGAACAAAAAATTAAAGTTCAAAAGTTCAAGCAGCCCCCCCACATTAACCGAATCAAACAAAACAGGTGTCAAACGTTAGTGCTACGTTTGTGCAGCAAAAATTTTCGTTTGTGCCGCTATCATTTTTAATATATTCATACTTTTTTGCAGTGGTAATCAGAGTTCATTTCTTCCAAAGTACAATGTGTTTGCTAGCTCCCCCTGGTGATCAAACCAGGGAAGTGTCACTAGGTTTGTTTTTTACCAGTTCATCCTAAACACCTCAAATACCTGAACATACCTTAAAAATAATAGCGGCACAAACAAAAATTTTTGCTGCACAAACCAGCAAAAACGTAGCACTAACGTTTGACACCAGTTTTGTTTGATTCGGTTAATGTGGGGGGGGGGGGGGCTGCTTGAACTTTTGAACTTTTTTGTTCATATATTCAAAACAAAAGCAGCACAAATAAAAATTTGCGCAGCACAAACCAGAACAAACATAGCAGAATTGTTCGGCACCAGTTTTGTTTGATTTGGGCAATGTGGGGGGGCTGGTTGACCTCTGATGACCTCTGGAAACTTTCATTAAAATCTCGAAAACGATGGCGGCACAAACAAAAATTTCTGCTGCACAAACCAGCACAAACGTAGCACAAACGTTTGACACCAATTTTGTTTGATTTGAACAAGGTGGGGGGGCCAACTTCACTCAGGTTGGCCATAGCTCTACATAACATCATAGTTACTTCAGGTTGGTAAATTGTGTTGGTGGATTCCAATTAAGGGTTCAACATAGGGTTGAGATCTAGACTTTGAGTGGACCATTTTAACACCTTGATTCTTTACTTTTTCAGTGATCAGTTGTAGTTTTGCTGGTACTTGCAATAACGGCCCTGTTTTGGTACATTACGTTTGTATACATTGGAATTTATTGTCAACTCAATTGGGTTGCATTTGCTAAACCAAACCTGGTGTAGAAAATTCACAATCATGGGTAATTTGTGATTAAATGACATATTATTTTGATTGTGGAAGCTTTTCACCCTTGCTTAAATAAAACGGTGAGGCAAGGGTAGAGCCACCATCCTGCATGCAATCATCTTTTTATATTTATTATTAAGTTCTCATATCAAACAACCTAGAATTAAAGAATTCATATAGTGTACATTATTTTAATTCTGAATATACATATTTACCAGACTTCAAGTCCTTCAAAGGAGTAGACAATATTATGTCCTATCCAAAAAATGGGCAGCACTCCAAATTGTAGAAAAATGTGATCCTTTTATTCCATAATGAGCAACAACAGCAACGTTTCGGCTCTGTGAGAGCCTTTTTCAAGCCATCTATTTCAGTGAACATGGTGAATATATATACACATATATATGGTCACATGACCACCTACTACCAGCCCACCTAATGTGCATATTTGTGGTAAAAAAACATGAAAATACATCAAATTGTACAAAAATTCATTTATATGTTATACATGTGCACATTCAATTGTATATGTATTAAAAAAACATTATATTGATTTACTACCCCATCCCTATACATACAAGGGTAACTCCATTGCTAATTACATGTGCAAAAAAGTACATAAAGTGTGCCTGTGCTCTAACCAAGCCCCCGTGCGGAGTCCTCAGGTGTCTCTCCATCACTATCGCATCCTCCGATCGATTAAAAAACTTGCCCGTTTAGGAATACACATTGTGAACCCTGTGGAAGGCACAGTGGAACGCACGCAATCTAGGGACCTGTGCGCATGCGCTTTGAGTCCCGGCTTCCGTGTCTAGCGTCATAGCAACAACAGAGTAACAAATTGTAGCCATTCTAGCCACGTAACACTATTAAATGCATTTGGACACTCATTATGCCAATGAAAGCTGCAATAAGCAATGAGCAACTTTTTGTGATATTTTGATGGTAATATACCTGCTTTTTTATCTTGTAGACAACACAAGCCTGCTTCAGATGTCTCCTCGCTGAAGCTCCAGACTATTGTCAATGCATTTTTTATTTTTGTAACCACATTAGTTGGACTGTTATTTGCAGCTTTTTTGTACACGATTGCCTTTTCATTGTATATTTGGTATTCGTGAAGGGGTCAAGAGGGATTAAATAATTATTATTATATATGTGTACCGTGAAGGGTGGGGAGCAACAGAAAAGGTTTCCCTGTTTATTACTAGAGGATAATGTTGTTCCTTTTGAACAATGGTTTCTCTGGGAAGGGTTAACTATTCTTCATCTTTGACCATGGCCACGGCTGTTAGTAGAGCATATTATCCCTCAACAATGATTGAGCCACCGTGAATGTTTATTTTTATAATTTATCTCATTTTGTTTATCATTACATCTTTGCATCCTTCAACAATATTTGCAGTTTATTAGGATGATTCATATGGCTGCTTATTGCAGCTTTCATCTGCATAATGAGTGTCCAATAGCATTTAATAGTGTTACATGGCTAGAATGGTTACAATTTGTTACTCTGTTGTTGCTATGACCCTAGACACGGAAGCCGGGACTCATAGCGCATGCGCTATTGCGTGCATTCCACAGGGTTCGCAATGTGTATTCATAATCGGGCAAGTTTTTCATCGATCGGAGGATGCGAAAGTGATGGGGAGACACCTGAGGACTCAGCACGGGGGCTTGGTTAGAGCACAGGCACACTTTATGAACTTTTTTGCACATGTAATTAGCAATGGAGTTACCCTTGTATGTATAGGGATGGGGTAGTAAATCAATATAATGCTTTTTAATACATATACACTTATTACGAAATTGAATGTGCACATGTATAACATATAAATGAATTTTTGTACAATTTGATGTATTTTCATGTATTTTTACCACAAATATGCAAACTAAGTGGGCTGGTAGTGGGTGGTCATGTGACCATATGTATGTGTGTATATATATTCACCATGTTCACTGAAATAGATGGCTTGAAAAAGGCTCTCACAGAGCCGAAACGTTGCTGTTGTTGCTCATTATGGTATAAAAGGATCACATTTTCTACAATTTGGAGTGCTGCCCATTTTTGGATATTACTACTGGAGGATCTGAGGCCCGATCCTATGACGCCTGCACCCACCTGAGCTATATTGGATAGTGCCACTGGATTTTTCTTTGTGTCAATATTATGTCCTGATATGTACAAAACATAGAATTTAAAGAGATTGCACTTTTTCAGGTCTATAACCTTATACGAGTTTCAATCACGGGTATATAACAACTTAGAGAGCCCAGTGGTTAAGGCAAAAACGTATTTCTTAAAGCAGAAGGAAACTTTACCCCGCTGCCATTATTGGTCTTTTTTGTTCTTGCGTTTCCAATTTTTTCCACTTATTTAAAAATCCAGAACTTTTGTATTTTTCTCTGTACAGAGCTATACGAGGGTTGGTTTTCTGTGTAACAAATTATACTTTCTAGTGGCAGCATTTAATATTCCATGTACTGCAATAACTTCACAGGGAGCGACGCTCTCTGCCAAGATTGTGGGGTACATGCACCATCAGGATTTAAAGAAGACCTGTCACTGGAATTTTACCACCCTGACTAACAAGCCTGCTGATAAAGGGTTACAAGTCCTCCCCATATCACCTAAAATTAGCTGCCAGTGAGCCACTGTACCTTAAAGAGGACCTGTCACCCCCAAAAAGACCCGCCACCAAATATGCCCCCCATAATCCTCTCCCCAGCCCCTTTCTATATATGCCATTTTTTAAAATTTATGTTGGGAAAGTTGGCTGTAATAGATCTGACTTCTTATCAAATACGAAATAATCCCCGTATCCTGTGCGCTGGCTGTCGGCCTTATTCATGAGGGGGTCGGCCGATACTCCACCACGCCCCTGTCAGCAGGGACCTGTAAGAATAGCCAGCAGCAACGCATCTGTTGCACAATGGCTGCCGACTCTCTGCAATGGGGGCGTGTGCTTATTCACAGCGCCGGCCAAATGTATATAACATTCGGTCGGTGCTGTGAATAAGCATGGCACGGCCACTGTCAGTTCGGCGCGACCGACTTGCGCTGTCAAAAAGCACGGCAATATATGCTCTGCTGCCAGCTATTCTTAAAAATCCCCGCTGACGGGGGGGGGGGGGGAGAAGGTGTCGGCCAGCCCTCTCATGAATAAGGCCGACTGCCAGCGCATTGGCATATATAGAAAGGGGCTGGGGAGAGGATTATGGGGGGCATATTTGTTGGGGGTCTTTTTGGGGGTGACAGGTCCTCTTTAATTACAGTAATTTTTGTGATATGCAAATTAGCTATCCTGATTCATGTCTAGTGGCTGTAACTCTTCTCTCTCCCTGGCTGGCAGTGAACCATGCCTCATTATGTTCACTAACTGCTCTGTGTCTCTTTAAATCATCACCCTCCCTCCTTGTGCTGAGGGACCGTCTGCTAATATTCAACTACAGACATGTAAAGCTCTATTTACTTAAAGGAAATATTGTGTCAATTTTTTTACACAATGCCTTGTGTTTCATTTATGCCATGTGACCAGGGTGACATCATCGCAGGTCCAAAAAGCCTTCTAACAATAGCAAACTGTACACCATGTATGTAATCACATAAAATAACAGCAGCCTCCATGGAGGATGGAGTGTAGTAGAAGTCCATGAAGGCTGCTTTGACTTCATTTGGTCAGATACATAAAGTAACACTTTGCAAGTTCCATTAGGCTAATTAAGTGGATTCTGGTGGAAAGTGGGATATTTGAGTAGTATAAGGCCTCCCTCCCCCAGGCCCTATTTATCACACACTACAATACAGAATACAAACATCCATATGGAATAATAGGAATGAGGGCCATGCTCGCAAGAGCTTACAGTCTATGAGACCTACTAGAACTTTAACCTACTGGAGCCTTCTCTGTGCTCCCCACCCTTCTATATTTAGTTACATTTGAAGGGGAAAAAAAGCCAACCAGACTGAAAATTATATTTCAAGGTCAATTTTAATTTATTATTATTTGTAATCCTCAAACGGGAGAGAATTAGAAGAGAATATACCAGTTCTGCAGATTGTAGTCTCCTTTTAATTTTATAAAAATGTATTCTCTTCTGAGAATAATCTGGATAAATAATATTCTGTAAACACATTATCTTTGCCCACATTATCTAGGAGCCAATCTTTGACAAACGTAGTTACATAATCCCATTTAGCTTTTTTCAGGGACCACAATAATCCTAATGTTACCAGATAAGGAAAGACAAGCACAAAATAAAGATAGGTTTCTTCCAGTTACAGTGGGAGAAAAAAGCATTTTGTCAGTAATTGTGCAAGTTCTCCCACAAAGATGAGAGAGGCATGTAATTGACATCACTTACAAACAAGCAATACTTCTGGCTCTCACAGACCTGTAACTTCTTCTTTAAGAGGCTCCTCTGTCCTCCCCCATAACCTGTAGTAATGGCTCCCGTTTTAAAATTCAAATTCAAAGTTTTCAATTCCAGATTAATACAACTTTAAAGGGGTATTCCAGGAATAAGAACGTCGGATACAAAATAGATAAATAGTCGGATAAATAGATATGACAAAACTGAATGTCATTAGTCACAAAATGGAGCTTAATTAGTTTGATATACGATTCACAAAATGTTATCACCAAGATGGCCGTCACTGAAAACTACAGGTCCCATTATCTTTTAGTTCTCAGTAACATCTCCTCCCTCTTATGCTATGATCCCAGTGATAATATAACAGACTTTCTTGCTCTGTTACCATAGTAATGATGATGTGTGTAAATGCCATCACTGCACACTACCTCACTGAGATGACATCTCACCACAACACTGGCCATACTGGATACACTGGAGCCAACCAACAGCAGTCAAACGTAGTGATGATCAAATGACCTGTGATCAAATGTGACCAGTGGCCATCTCCTGTCCTGTGTCTGCTCTGCACAGCGAAAATCAACAATCAAATTATAGATCTTTATTATTACTTTATTTTTTTGTGTTATGTTATTATTTCAAGTACTCTGCCTAGCAAATTGTGGTTCACAATTTTCAGCCTTTTAGACCTTACTTTATTTCAAGGGGTGTTTTGGGTGTTAAAATTTGGCTCCCCATTTACTTCAATGAGCTTCATGTTTGGGTCAATGTAAGACCTGATGTACGTGTGTGTACTTTATTTAACTGATCTACTACATTTACTAATTTAGGACATTTTCTAAATAATTAGATCCTATTGTGTTTTTGTGAATGCTGGCACAATTAGATGAGTATTCATGGGGCAGTATTTGACCAGTCTAGGTCTTTTTTTTCCCAAAATGACCTAGTCCAGTTAACAACACATTCAACAACACGTTCAACACTGTTACCTTATTCAGTCTCTAATCTAATATACATAAATCATTTTATCAGCAGTAAATGAAGATTGGTGAACTCCGACAGGGATATAGAAAAGTAATCAGTTCAATTTAGAGTCTGAAGCTTTAGTATATTAATATGCATAACTAGTAAGACTACTTTTACCTCTGGCACAAAAAAATCAATTTGACCTACAAAACACAGCAAAAAATGTACCGGTAAAGGCCAAGCATAAATCATCAGATTTAGAATGCATAACTATAGTTTGTTACAATAGTTTCTAGAATACTTTGCGCATAGTTTGTTACAATAGTTTCTAGAATACTTTGCACATCCACTATAGATCTCAGCACAGAGTAGTTTAGTTCATTTTTTACTTAACTATAGAATTCGTGAAACTTATTCATCATGTAAGACAAGATCCACAAACTGTGATTACTGAACATGCTGTGAGGGTTAACCCAAATAGTGGTGTTCAGAGAAGCGCTTAGGCAGTAGTCTTTAAGATGAACAAAACGGTTGACATAAACCAAAACAGCAAATGGAAAAAAGAGCTCGCTGCACATGATAAAAACAAAAAAACAGTCCCTATCATAAAGGAAATTATCGTACTTCACCCCCACTAGGTTAGGTGCACCTTGTTCTGTTCTCAGACTTTTAAATACAGCATGGCCCACTTCTGGTTCTAACATCAACACCATTGCACTGAGCTTCCCTCTTATGTAGGGAACCACACCTTCCCCATCACCCAACACTGATGGCTTTACAAAGGCCCTGTAAACCTTGTCCTGGACCCTTGGAGCAGCCATCCTACCCAGCATGTTGACTTGTCCAGACAAAAGTTGTATCGTATTAGTTGCATTGCAAATATACTAAAATAACAAAATGTTTGTCAGTGGTCTATTGCAGCTGACACCAGCAATAATGGTTTTTACTTCATTGAGGCCAGGGACCTCTGTGAAAGGTATCTAAAATCCACAATAACGTCTTGTGCTTTTGTACATACCAAACCTCTGCCCAACCATGGGAGTCTGGGGACCTTCAGATAGAATGCAATAAACCCTATAAAGGGCATCTGAATTACTTTGCAGCCCACCCCTCCTATGCTTCACTGTAAAATTAAAGTCTTGAAATCCAACAACCAGCACGTGACATTGGCATCATTATCCTTTATTTCCTTTCAGAGGGGCATGATCCAATACCTGCCTAAATTTCCAACCCAGCAGATAGTAACAGAAAAAAAAAAATCTGCTCACTTCTTATATGTTCACCAGGCTGTTTACCCAGCACATGGACTGCCAATGTCACCACTAATGATGAGTGAACCCAAAGAGAATAATTTGGGTCTGTGCCGAATTTGGCAGGTTCAGCACCCACGAACCTGGGGACCGAACAGGCGCTGCTGTTCAATATCCGGGTCTGTGTCCCGGAAAAAGGGCCAAGCTGCTTGATTGACTGCTAAAGCAGCTTACAGCAACCAAAAATATGTCATCTGTAGGCATGCCTGTGATTGGCTGGGCAGGACATGTGACTGTGCAGTATAAGAGTCTCATGTCTAGGGAGAGAATACCGATCATCATAGGGTGATTCAAATAAGCAGGGAATTCTGAAAACTAGAGGTGGTGTATAGAGGAGGCTGCTGTTACAAGAGACAGGTAAAAATCTGAAATATATACTCTTAAAGGGCACTCTGAGAATCTGCATTAGGATCAGAAAATAGCACACAGTAATACCTTGATCATAAAAGTTCTCTTTTTAGTGAATAGTACACACTAATACGTGGATCATAAAAGTGTTGTTATCCGGTAATAGCATACAAATGACAGTGTGTACTGGTAGGCCCCAATAGGCTACACCAAGTGGAGGCATTGGTCAATTACATGTCAGCTTTGAACTGCTATTAGTCACAAGGTGCACCATGCAACGTGCACGTGGACCAATAAGCGCAGGCATGGATGTTACATCTCCTTAACTGCCCACTGGGTTAATGTACTGGTGGCTGGACATGAGGTAGGAGGCACTCTGGCTCACATTCTGCCCCCATCCATGATTGCCGGAAATCACTCCTTGCCTCCTGGTGGATTCTCCGCTTCTTCCTCTCCTGCTTCCAGCACCCACACCACCACTTTAAGCAATGCCATAGGGAAACAGCAGCAGGCCATGCTAAAATGTATCTGTCTGGGTGAAAGACCACACACTGATAGGGAGCTGCGGACAGGGATCCAGTAGGAGACAAATAGGAGACAGTAGGAGACAAAGCAGGAGCATGAGGAAGAGGAAGAGTTGGATAACACCTAGAGCAGCTCTTGGACATCACTTAAGCGTGGCTGGGGAGATGCAGAGGAGGACTCCCATCTCCTGCCTCTGGGCAGCCTGGCCACATGAGCCATTATATGCTCCAGTGCCTGCACACTGATGCATTGTTCTTATACTCCACGGTACTAAAGAATGGGTCCTCCGCATTCAATTTCTGGGTGGGAAAAATGGACACCTGGCCAAATTTTGCCCTCTATGGCTTGCAGGCGCTGTTCAGCACCATCTGTGGGGTCATCAACGACAAGAGGATCCACCACAAAATATGTGAACATCCTACATTAGTTTTTCCAGTGTCTGAATAAGTTCCCGAAAATCCACTTGAAATTTTTCAATTCTGCATTACCAGAACTTTAAATAAATATTTTCAATTCTGCATTTAAGGAACTTCCAATTAAAAATTTTTCAATTTCACATTCCAGGAACTTCAAATTCAAAATTTTTCCCCCTTCCAGTCAGTCTTCTGGCTTCTCCAATCCATGAGCTACTTTGGGCATGTTGGGGTGGAGAGCAGGCATGGGGCATAGTGGGTGGAAGGCACACAGGGGAGTGAATGCCCATTCCTCCAGATTTAGTATAGTCTCCACAAGAAAACCAGCTTCTCATTATGGTGCAAAAGGTCAAACACTTTAAACCTTGGGGGCTTATCCCTCTGTTATCTCCAAAGGTGCACTCTCTGAGCTTGGATTGTAACAGGGTAACAGGATGTCAGCTTTCAATTCTGCATAGTCCCTGTCAGCCTGCAGAGACAAATCATAGTAGGCCTTCTGGGCCTTGCCTATGAGAAATGGGGCAAATACTTCAACCCATTGCTGAGCTGGCAGTCTCTGACATTCGGCAACCCTCTTGTACTTTTTCTAACTCACTGGCCGTCCACCTGGCTAGGTGGAGCTGAGGTCTCCTTGACCTGGATATGTTCTGTTACTATGATCATCTATTTAATGAGGAGCTGGTTTGTCTCTTTTTATGCTTGAGCCTGCTGCTGCTGGGTGCTGACCTGCACAAGGTGCTGAACCAGGTCCTCCATTCTGTCAGTCTGGTCTTTTATTTCAGTAGCAGCCTTAAAACAGGACAAACAATCTTTTTAGATAAGCGCCAGGCCCACTGCAATCTGACATCACATCCCCCACAGCCCTTCTAACCCACTGCCGTTTCTCTAACCGCCACCCGCCTGATGATGTCATCCAGCTCTTGATGTGGACAACAGTAAGAGGTGGTGTAGAGGAGGTAGCATGCAGATTTGAAGTGGACAACAGTATGAGGTGGTGTAGAGGAGGTAGAATGCAGATTGGAAAGGCTGCGAAGGGCGTGATGTTGGATCCCAAAGGGGCCGTGGTAATGCCCCCTGTAGCCCTAATTTACATACAGATAAAAGACTTTTTCAAGTGGAACCACACTTTTTCAAGTGGCAACTATCTATAATAAAGGTATACTAGGTTAAGCATTTTAACTTCTATATACCACTGGTGGTAGATTTCATTTTCCATATTGTTTTGACTATAAAACGAACTCTATAGCAAGAAAAAATCTTGCTAAAAAGTGCTTGCGTCTTATAGACCTGCCAGACCCTCCTGACCACTGTAATGGAGATCGAGTGATGCCCTGATATAGAGCTGTACCCAATCTCCCACATAGGAGAGCCTGGCACTGCTCTCCCCTCTCCCGGGTGTCCTACAGGACTGATCACATGCTTCTTACATCACCACATACTGCTGAGAATGGGGATATGGTGCTCTGGGACAGGGTAAGAAGAAGGGGAAGAGGGAAATAGGAGAAGGGCGGAAGTGTGTGTGTGGGGGTCTGTGTGTGTATAGCTGAGCTGTGTGAGTAACTGTATGGCTGAAGCAGAGCTGTGTGTGTAACTGTATGGGTGATGCAGAGCTGTGTGTGTAAATGTATGGATGATGCAGGGCTGTGTGTGTAAATGTATGGATGATGTAGAGTTGAGTGTGTGACTGTGTGGATGATGCAGAGCTGTGTGTGTGACTGTGTGGATGATGCAGAGCTGTGTGTGTGTAACTGTATGGATGATGCCGAGCTGTGTGTGACTGTATGGATGTAGCAGCGCTGTGTGTGTGACTGTATGGATGATGCAGAGGTGTGTGTGTAACTGTATGGATGATGCAGAGCTGTGTGTGTTTAAATGTATGGATGGAGCAGATCTGTGTGTGCTGTGTTTAAGTGCGACCAACAGGGATATTTTAATTGGTGTAAAATATATTTTTCCTTTCTTGAAATCCTAAATCTGGGGTGTGTCCTATAGTAAAAAGCGTCTTATATTCCGAAAAATACGTTGAGAAATTGGTGGTCAAAAAGTCTCAAACCTACGGTTTGTGACCCCTTCTCACCAGTTTTCTAGCATAAAGAGAAGATGAATCTGGAGAATTCAAAATATTTTGCTAAAAACTTAAAAGTAACATAATGTTCCTTTACTGTAACCAGGTAACAGAGTTTACATGGAAGATAGAATAAAATAAATGTTATAGCAATTAGCTAGCTGCCACTAATCTCTTAACAGCATTACCATAAACCACTGAGAAGCGTCTAGGAAATAATGAGTAAGGAAATAGGAGAATGGATGGGAGTTTATTTTAAAATAATGTAATATAAAAAAATTGCACTTTGAATAGGGTTTTATAAAGAATATAAATATTTGTTTGTTGTGATGAAACACATTTTTTAACACATCAATAAAGCTTGGTAACTTTTTAATTTTTTTGCTGACAAAGTCAAATGAGGCCTTCATTTTGCAGGACAAGTTGCATTATCTAATTTGTCCATTTTATTTTTTATACAGTGTATTTTAAAACATAGTTTCACAGTGCAGTGTGGAGTTTGTTTCGTGTATACCCTGGGAATGTACAAGACACATACACCAAACTTGTCTATAGGGAGCCATTCACCTGGCTTTGAGCACAATACAAGATGAAAGTCGCAACAGTCACCAGCTGTCACCAAACCTTCACATCTTCAATACTGGATGACGGGGGAGGGGGATTTGGGAGGCGTCAGTACAACACAGAGATAGGTAATTTTGCGCTTCATAAAGCTAATGACCATAAACCTGCCACACATATTTCTATAGTATATGGAGGCATGCATGCTGTACTTTTTATTTTTAATATTTAATTGGCTAAATATGGGGTCTATAAGAAATTACATTCATAGAGGTAAGTGCAAAGATGAGAAAAATACATATTCACTATTACAGTATAAAAAAAAAACAAAAAAAAAACCATTTAGCTATACATCTGCAAATATGTACCAATATGTACTTCCGTGTGCTGGAAGGACAGCCCAGCTCGTGCGCTGGAGTATGATAAATAACCCCCTTAGCGTTGCACACATTTCTGTGTCTACAAAACTAGTTGTATTACTTTGGATGGGGTTGTTTTAGAGGCAAGCTAAATTTCTGCAACCCTCATTCAGATGACTAATATAGTTATAGAACATTCAGAAAGTGTGAAATTACCATTATGTTGTTGGCTAAAGTTTTAAAAGCTGTAAGGTTAAACAATTACAATGTTAATTATGTTGAAAATGTATGTATATAATAGAAATGAATAGTGTTTACAACTAATATATCAGTAATAATTATCTGATACAATCAATTATATCTGGAAGGTTAATAAAGGCCTGATAAAACTGGCTTTTTTTTAACCATTAAGACATTACATAAAAATGTGTAGAATTTTAAAGGGATTTTCCTGTAATAATTATATATACTCGTAGGGCAGGAAATTATAACAATTAATCTGCTTCATCAGTCCTATTACAAACTGGAGTCAGAACTGAAGTTTCATAAAGTTTCTGTTTCATACAAAGTCAAAGGAGCTGACAAAGAGATCCAAGATCAGTGCTCATAGACATATAAAATAGGAACAGGAAGCTAAGGGCAGATAAAGTGAACAAATGGGGTTCCAGTTGTGGGATTTTCCTGTCCTATTATTAAAATATGAGTGTATCTATTGGTGGCCTGGAACTAAAGTAGCAAATCTCAGAGAAGACTGATCATGAGAGATAGGCTCTGGTTTATCTACCATCAAAATCAAGCATGATAAACCAGCAACACTGATTTTTAAAGGGGTATTTCTATGAAGACAAGTTTCTTATATGTACTCTGGATAACAAAATAACACATTCTCTAATTCACTGTTATTAACAAAAATACAGCATTTTCAAGATATAATTCCAACCTGTGCCTATCAGTCCTGGTGTACCCAATTTTGATTGCCTCTGGACCTGACCCTGGATCTTCTGAGTTTAGGTTGCATTTCAGGACGAGCTCACTTAGACACAGTGGGGCAGATTTACTTACCCGGTCCATTAGCGATCCAGCGGCACGTTCTCAGTGGAGGATTCGGGACTTCCGGCGATTCACTAAGGTAGTTCCCCCGATGTCCATTAGGTGTCGCTGCTGCGCTGAAGTTCGTCGGAGTGCACTGAAGTTCACCAAACCATGCCGGGTGCATTTAAGTGCGTGTCAAGCAACATTTTTTTTTTAATTGCAGTGGTTTTTCTGAATCCATCGGGTTTTCGTATGGCCATGTCCCCCGATTTCCGTCACGTGCACGCCGGCGCCGATGCACCACAATCCGATCGCATGCGCCAAAACCCCGGGGCAATACAGGGAAAATCTACGCAAAACGGAAAAATTCAGGTAACCCGCCGGAAAAACGTGATTCGGCCCCTTAGTAAATGACCCCCACTGACTTCCTGCCGGCAGCTGGTGATGAGAGTAAAGCTACAAGCTACAGGATTACAAGGAATTTATCCAGGGGAGGATGAGGGAGGCTTTTAGTACAGCAGATTTGTATGTCATGGATGTTATAGCAGAGCTGAGAACGTCATGAGTAATATGCATCTCATGGATTTCATCATCTCTCATCTCTAATCTGTCCCATCTCTCTCTCATATCTGTGCAAGATACTAGTAAAATGTTCAGAAACTAAATGAAAGTGTAGATAAACCCTGTACTCTGATAATCTAACCACATTGTTAGCACACAGCATCTCAAAGCACTAGAGGAATCATGAAAGGTCTGCTTAGAGAGTCCCTGCCCAGACTGGAATTTTATTTATTTTCATTACCGTGTATATTAGAGTATAAGACAAGTTTTTCAGCACAAAAATTGTGCTGAAAAAACCTAACTTGGCTTATATTTGAGTCTATAAAAAAAAAAAAAAAAAGAAGCCGAAGAGAAGCCGAACGACCCGAAGAGGTATCAGACCATCCGAAACAAGAGGAGGACTCACGGGCGCCATTGGAGAGGTAAGTACAGTGTTAATTTTTTTTATTAAAGGCTTGTCATACTCGGGGCAGGGGCTGGCGAGCTATATACTGAGGGCTGGCAAGCTATATACTGGGGGGATGGGATGGCTATATACTGCAGGGGTTGGCAGTCCATATAGTGGGGGGCAGAGGCTGGCAGGATATATACTGGGGAGGCAGGGGCTGGCAAGCTATATACAGGGGGCAGGGACTGGCAGGCTATATACTGAGGGGCAGGGGCTGGCCAGCGGGCTATATACTAGGGGATATGGGATGGTCAGCTTTACACTGGCTGGAGGCCGTGACCAATGCATTTCCCAGCCTAGGCTTATACTGAAGTCAATAGGTTTTCCCAGTTTTTTGTGTTAAGATTAGGTACCTCGACTTAAACTCGGGTCTGCTTATACTAGAGTCGGTATTTATTTATATTGATTTTTTTGGTCTTCATTATGATGGTGGTACCCAATAATTCACTTTTTAATGTTTACTAACTCTATAAATCTATGTGTATGGAAAAAAATAGCATTTTTCATGTTTTTTAAATACTTTATTAAATTATCATATTTAAGTTCCATTAGAGAGCTCTAACATGCAATTGCTTGATCACTTGTACAACATACTATATTTCTACTATTATTTAATAGCCCAATAATTTAAATTAACCCCTTAAGGACGCAGGGTTTTTCGGCTGATTTCTCGCTCTCCAACTTCAAAGATCCATAACTTTTTCATTTTTACGTGTACAGACCTGTGTGAGGGCTTATTTTGTGCGTAACAAATTTTACTTTCCCGTGATGTTATTTATTTTAACATGCCGTGTACTGCGAAGCTGAAAAAAAAATTCCAAATGTGGAAAAATTGAAAAAAAAACGCATGTGCATCACGTTCTTGTGGGCTCAGTTTTTACGACTTTCACTCTTCGCTCCAAATAACATGCCTACTTTATTCTTTGGTTCGGTGCGATCGCGGTGATACCAAATTTATATAGGTTTTATTGTGTTTTAATACATTTTCAAAAATTAAACGAATGTGTACAAAAAAGAAAAAAAATTTTTTGCCATCTTCTGACGCTAATAACTTTCATACTTTGGCGCACGGAGATGTGTGAGGGGTCATTTATTGCGAAATGAGGCGACATTTTCATTGCTACCATTTTGAGGTCTGTGCGACATTTTGATCATTTTTTATTTCATTTTTTATGTTATGTAAAAAGGTGTAAAAGTCGCATTTCGGACATTTGGGCGCCATTTCCCGCCTCGGAGGTCACCGCCGGCCGTAACCATTTTTATATTTTGATAGATCGGGCATTTTGGGACGCGGCGATACCTAATATGTCTGTGATTTTTACTGTTTGTTATGTTTTATATCCGTTCTAGGGAAAGGGGGGTGATTTGAACTTTTAATATTTTATTAATTTTTTTTCTTTTTTAAACTTTTTTTTTTCTTTTTTTTTTCACTATTTTTTAGACCATCTAGGGTACATTAACCCTACATGGTCAGATCGCTCCTACCATATATTGCAATACTACAGTATTGCAATATATGGCATTTTTGCAGGTCATACATTACAATGAGCCACTGGCTCATTGTAACGAACCTGCATAAACCATGTAGCCTCGTGTCAAAAGAAGACCCGAGGCTACCATGGTAACCGATCGCCGCCCCCCGATGACGCTCGGGGGCGTGGCGATCGGAAAAAAGATGGCGGCGCCCGCGCGCCGCCGTCTTTTAAACGCCGCCGGCGACTTTGCCGGCGGCGTTTAGAGGGTTGATAGCCGCGATCGGTGCAAGCACTGACCGCGGTTATTAGCGGTGGGGGTTTTGTGCAAAATGCAAAAACCCCCACCTATGTATGAAGAGGACTCAGCCCGTGAGCCCTCTTCATACATCCCTTATACCTCTGCGCCGTAGAGCTACGGCGCAGAGCGTTAAGGGGTTAACCAGTAGGGCTCTGAGAGGCAGATTTGATAGCAGATTTCCTTTAAGAAATGTTCTTTAAAAGTTCAATATGAAGTTTAAAGTGAGCATGTCCAGTTGTTTCCATAACCACAGAAATTTAGGTTGTTGCATGTCCGTTGTGTGTTGTCTCTGTTTTGCTTCCATTTTGTATCCACAAAAAAACCCAAAAGGTTTAACATTGGTAAAAAAACAAAAACAACAAGTTCCCAATCCTCATCAGTGAAAAACTGACCTGTCATCATATTCCGGACTAATTGAGCTCCGTGATCCGTAAAAAGAATAGGACAGGTTTAAAAAAAAATTTCACAATAGATGAATAAAAAAAAAAGCCAATGTGAAAACAATGGCTCAGTAATCCTTCATTGAAAAACAACGCCAGTGTGATAGAGCCCTTACTGAGGATCCACAAGTCTGGCCTCCTTTAAATTAATTCTTGGATTTTTTGTAGGGCGGAAGTTGTTAGATTTAATTCTAGCCCATGAAACATTCGACAGAACCAAAAAAAATGCTTATCCCAAGTGCAAAACGCATAGGTCCATCATTTTTTTAGGTTAATGTTTTATATTTAAAAAAATACCCTATTATCAAATTTAAGACAGTGCCGTTATCACAACATTAAAGTTGGCTAAACCAAGTGCCATTTTAGTGTACCGCTGCTTTTGGGATTCATGTCTAAAAAGCGATTCTTTTTAGATTTGATCAGATGTTGTATATAATAACGCACCACTTTCCCAGATTATCTTACCTTTATAAAATATCATAGTTTTATATTGTTGCCATGTTATTCAATATACTTTCTACTAACACCTACACAAAAGATATTCCCGCATAAATCATAAGAGATAAGTGGCTTTTACAGAAAGTAATTTCAGCTGAAATAAAAGCCACCACGTGCTCTCATCATGCAGTAGTCCATGTGAAAATCAAGGAACAATATAATCACTATCCACCAGTGCCTTCCTTGTCCATTATAGTGTAGCTCCACTTTCAAATGCCTCTTCATAATAACATGTGTGCATGTTGAATAACAATAAATCTGACAGTAATAAGACTTTGTAACTCCATATGCAGTCAGTCTTTTCCAATGTATTCTGCTGTGTCTGTCATATCATATCCTGCTCACTCAGCAGTAAACACAGCATAAAGTATATCATAAAATAATAATTATTTCTATAAGGCTATGATAATATCTTTACTGGGCATTTCATTAGCAACCTTTGGTATAGCTTCTGCCAATAATCTCAGACAAAAAAGTTCTGCATGCTCGTCTGGGTAAATTAATGCACACTTACTAGAGATGGGTGAATTTATTTAAATTTGGTTCGAAGCAATTCGCCGAATTTTTGGAAAATTTAGATTCGACCCAAATCAAATCATAAATGATAATAATTCTTTATTTATATAGCGCACACAGATTACGTAGCGCTGCACAAAGCATGTTGAATTGGTCCCTGACCCCATGGGGCTCACAACCTAACAGTATGTTTTTGGAGTGTGGGAGGAAACCCACGCAAACACAGAGAGAACATACAAACATGTTGACCTGGGTGGGATTCGAACCCAGGACCCCAGTGCTGCAAGGCAGAAGTGCTACTCACTCAGCCACCGTGCCGCCCTTTAATCATGACGAATCACGTTAAAAACAGGTATTTCCTAGTTGCAGAGAGCCTGTAGGGCAGTGGCGGCGAACCTATGGCACAGGTGCCAGAGGTGGAACTCAGAGCCCTTTCTGTGGGCACTCAGGCCATTGTCCAAGGACAGAGTTCACCAAACACTGAATCTTCCTGCAGTCCCAGGCAACTTAAGAGGTGCTGCTCTCAGCGCTATTTTAAAGCGACACTTTATTGGCTGTTTGGAACTGCAGGGAAAGTAAGGTGTTGACAGAAGTGCATTATCTTTGGAGGTCATCCTGCTGAACCCACTGTTCTTCCTGTACAGAGAGGCCCTGGAGAGAAGCTACAATGATAGTTTGAGTTTGCCCTCCTTCTATCCACTGTATTGGTGGCCACAGGGGGCCGATACAATTGAAAGATGTAGAAGGACAGGTAGCAATAAGTTGCTGCTTAAAATACCATGTTGGCACGCCACGGTAAATAAGTGAATTTTGGTTGAAGTTTGGGCACTCGGTCTCTAAAAGGTTCGCCATCACTGCTGTAGGGTGTTGTAGAACACTGTGTCATGCTCAAATATGCATAGGGAGTGTGGTTTGGTCTTCAAACAATACTGTTTTAGTATGACACGCACAAGACATCCGCCGCTCTTAAAATCGCTTCATTCTTCAATTCCATGTGCTCTTACAGAGGCCAACTTCATCAAATAAGCGAAGCAGGAACGCAACCTTACAAGGTAACGTCTGTGCCAGCTTGAAAGGACTGAGCTGAGGGCCAAGATCCCACTATAACTTCAAAGAGTTCACTCTTTTACACTGACATCAGATGATTCCATAGATTACAACAGAACCTGTTCTGTTAAACATGTAAACATGTAGAAACCCCCCAAAAGAGTACAGAGGGTGTTAGCAGTAATTTTGCATCAACGTCACTGATCATTTTGCACTTTCAATCGGTCAATAATCCATCATCAATATTGCTAAAGCCAAAAACAAACAAGAGTGGATCCAAAACAGAGATGACCAGTAAATGGGATATTTGCATATCCTTTTCATTTCTTCTGACAGATCAAATGAAGGGGAAAAATAAACATAGTGGCAACGTCATAGAGAGGTGCAGGGTGAAAACAGCATTATGGAAATAACAGAGTGTGCCAGGGAGACAGCGGTCAGTTGACAGCAGCATGAGTAGGCTGCAGAGTGGCAAAATGACAAAGCGTGGAGGTGGCGGCAGCAGTAGCAGGATGCCACAGAGTGGCACAATGACAGTGTGGAGGTGGCAGCAACAACCTGGTAGGCCACAGAGTGGCACAATGACAGTGTGGAGGTGGCAGCAACATTTAAAGCCACAGAGTGGCACAATGATAGAGTGTGGAGGTGGCATCAGCAGAAGCAGCAGCAGGAGCCCACAGATGGCAGCAACATTTAAAGCCACAGAGTGGCATAATGGTAGAGTGTGGAGGCGGTGTCAGCATCAGGAGCCCACAGAGTGTCACAATGACAAAGTGTGGAGGTGGTGGCAACCTGGTAAGCCACAGAGTGGCACAATGATAGAGTGTGGAGGTGGTGGTGGCAGCAGCAGCAGAAGCCCACAGAGTGGCACAATGACAGATTGTGGAGGTGGCAGACAATTCCAGTCCCTGGTGAAGATGGTAGGAGGCAGATGGAGCAGCATTGTGTGGAATCAGGCAAGTGGCAGCATCACAATAGTGGCTGAGGCAGGTAGTTAGAATCCAGACTCATTTCGCAATGTTTGGGGAAGGCGTCATGGCTGATATAATCTGATACATAAGGCATTGGTGTGTTGAAATCCTGGCCGATCCAAGCCTGATTCATCCTGACAAAAGGTCAGTCTCTCTACATTACAGGTGGACAAGCGGGTTCTCCTTGGGGTAACTATGGCCCCCGCCGCATTGAACACCTGCTCTGATGCCACACTACTGGCCAGACAGGTCAGCTTCTCTACTGCAAACTCCTGAAGTTGCGGCCACGCATCACATTTGCCTGCCCAGCAGTCCAGGGGATCCTCTATCTGGGGTAGTAAAGTGCTGTCCAAGTAGGCCACCACCTGCTGCTTGTGGCGGCTACCCTCCTTACTAGATGGGTGAAGGAAGTTGCTCATTAAGGACTCCAGACTTAAGCTGCTGCTGATGAATCTGCTTCTGCTCCTCTGGTCCTGTCTTAACAAAAAACTGCCACACCGCCGAGGTGGTGATTTTACTGCCAACACTCTGCACTGAGTGACTACTAACGCCGCTGCCTCGCTGAGCCTCTGCACCACTGCTTACTTGGACCTCAGAACAGGGGTTTGTACCCCGCTGCCATTTGGCTCCCGTCCTTGCACTGCTGCCACCCTGCTGACTCACAGCCACAGTAGTGACTTGCTGCCTGCTCTGCTGCCTGACGTGCAAGCGGACACACTCTTTTCCCTACGATGGTGAATACCTTGCTACACCCGACTTCCAAGTGTGATTGGCTACATCATCGTCAATTTCCCTGTCACTGCTATTCTCCTCAATGGTGTCAGTATGCACAGCTTGCCTACTGCACAAAGCAGCGGATGTCTGCCCCACCTTTTCACTGCCAAGCAGCTGCTAACTGTCCTCAAACACTTCTTCCTCCCTGTATAGTGGCTCTAAGCCCAGACCACCTAGTAGCTCTCTGGCTGAGGGAAATGGACAGGACAGAGGATGGTTGAGGACAGGTGAGGCCCGCTGACCTGCTCCTGGGCCATGCCAACTAATTGTATCTGACGAGCCCACGGGCTCTTGGCCGGGGTTGTCAGATGTTATATTTGAGGAATTGGGTGACCTAGTCAACCAATCAACAACCTTTGGGCTGTTGATCAACACACTGCCACTAGATGACAACGGCAGTTCTGGCCTCACAGAGTCACCCCTGCTGCGACGTCCCCTTACTGTGCTGCGACCTCTGCCTGCTCCACCTGCCATTTTTCTGTTTCACATAGTGGTTAATCAACTACGTGGATTTGACACGTATTTTTTGCTCTCAACTTTAGCAACAAAAAAAACGATTGGAATTTGCGTTATACAGATATCCAACAACGGACACCCTGTTATTGGAGTGTGAAATGCTGAGATTGCAAATAGCTGACAGTTTTTATAGGGCTATGTGACATCACATAAGCCTGCCGGTCGCTGATTGGCTTACAGATCTTCAAATGTCTCTGAGGGTGTTTCTTTCTCCTTCCCAGAGTTCTCTGCCCCATGTCACAAGTTGTGTTCGCGCCCATTTAGCTAAAAAAGCGGGGGGAAATAAAAACTTTGTTCCCACGAATCCATGTAGACTTCGGATTCGTGAAAATCAAATTTTATGTGAAATTTGTATCGAATTCAACCTCGTTCGAATCGATTCGCCCATCTCTAACCATAACAGAAACCTGATGAATTGCATAGTAGTAAGTGGGATCCGTCAAGCTTTGTTACAACTTGTTGTTCCAGTATGTATTAGATCTGTCTCTAGCTTCTATTCTGCTCTTCTGTTCCCATTTAACCCATTTTCTCCTACATTCAGTTACAAAGACGGTCTTTTACAAAAATCTTTTTTACATCTGTTTCCTCCTTTCAGAAAAACAAAATGATGCCCATTTTGTGTTGTTAGCTTTTTCTTACCATTTACTGTGTATTTTTCTTCCTGAGCAAGATCTTCCTGTTATGCCTTTCAGCTCAGTCAATGTGATTCTGACCATAGTTCCCATGATCCATATGGAGAACATGGCACACACCAAGATTAAATTTTTATGATTTTATTTCAGTGAATTTTTTCACATACTATATACTATGGTAAAGGCTATGCTATGTGAAAAATTCACTGAAATAAAATCATAAAAATTTAATCTTGGTGAGTGCCATGTTCTTTATATGGATTAAAGTCGATTGAGAATTCTACATTGAGCACCACCTATCAACAGAGTGCGGTCACTATAGCTCTACGTGTCATAGTTCCCATGATGTCTCTTGTGTGGTTTTATAAAAGAGCTTGGCAGAAAATCCAAAAATAGTTTCCAATAAGTAAATCTTCCCCATAGTTTGTACTTACAGGATCTATAGTGTGACTAACCTAGCAGCTTGCATCACAAGTGAGGAGCATAGGATAAGTAGTAAAAACCAGCAGTGAAATGGTTGCATGAAGAATGTGTGCTACAATTCATAAATCTGGTGCACTCGCACACTTCATAGGCAAACTGCACCTAGTACAGACTGCCCGTTTTTTGATAAATGTGGGCCTGTGTCTGGAGAGCAAAGACTGAGGGAGAGAGCTACAAAGGAGTGAAGAGTAAATTATATATCATGAGGTGCAGAGAAATACACAGAAAACTGTGCAAACTATGGTGGTTGGGCTGATAGGGAACAGTAGAGAACCTCTGCCACGCCTATTCTTTTAATCTACAATACAGCAATATGTGGCATGATTGTAAAAGCTTGTTCACACATGTATAGTGCACATTGTATACTTTTGCAGCTTGCACAATCAAAAAGTAACAATATATGACATAAGTATAAAAGCATATTCACACACATGGAATGCACATTGTGCAATAGTAGATCTTATATGCTGCAAAGAATATGATCAAAAAGGTCTCTCCACATCTATAACAATAAATGTAATAAGTATAAGAATGTATACACATATAAAGTGCATATCGTACATAATAAATGCTATGGAGTATAAAAACTACATGATCTATTATCCAAACTCCAGATGGGCTGTTGGCCGCAATTCCACATTCGTATAGAACAGTAACATTTTTACTTATTATCCTTCTACAAGTCAACATAGGACATAAATAATCTCCTACAACACTTATATAGGGTTTAATATAGTGATGATGCAAGTACTCTGATGTAACAAAATAATTATCCCAACAACAATAATGAACACAGTAAATGTCACAGCGAAAATACTTACTATACCAATGCAAAATAAGTATTTAGATTAGGTCAATATGCTAAAAAAGTTTTCACAGCACATACAAAAGGCATAAATACAGACATCCATATAGGATCGACAAGCACCAAACTTGAATGCAAATATGTTCAGTGAAATGTCACTGAAATGCTTAATAAACTCCCCAAATTTTCTGAAATACAATGCTTGTCTCAATTTGTCAAAAAATGTCTTTCTTTTTAAATTCAATGGGAGTTATTTATCATTGGTTTTATCTTGCTTTTTAGGCATAAAAAGTTGCATTGAGGTTTTTTGGGACTTTTTACTGTTTAAAAGTCAACAGGACTATTTCTCCCTATTCATTCATTTGGCATACACATGAAACTATGGCTAATACAAAGCTGCACATAGCCAGATTCATGACTTGTGACTTTCAGAAAAAGTTGCAGTAGTCATCAGTCCACTGCTGATGTATGTGCTTGAAATTTTTATGCATTTTGCAACTATTAAAAATAAATCAACTTGTAAGTAGAGGCCAAAGCCACTTTAATCTTATGGGCAGCAAAGCTACAAAAACAGACATAGAACTGTCAAAAGGAGCCTACCTAATGATAAATAACCCCCCAACTGTTTCATATATTTATCGTAGTGCTAGTAGAGAAAACCTCTAGCATTCCTGTAGCATTCATTTCACTAGTAAACAGTACTTACAACTCCTACAGGGAACGCTAAGACAGCCATCATCCAGTCACGGAGGGAGATGAGCTTTTTCAGCTGACGCTCTTGTTCTTGATTGTCACTGCCTTTTGTTAGAAGACAGGACAGGTCAGACAAAACACAAATGCCAAAGAAGACAGCCTGGATAACCTATTAAAGAATATAAACAGTACACTTATTAAAGCAAAGTGCTCAAAGTGTGATGGATACAAATGATTCATGCAAATAATGGAAACAGACATTACAAAAAACAGAAGTGGCTATGTAAATGGGTTGTCCCAAGTATTTAAGTTATGCCCTATCCATTATGCCCTATATGTGTGAGGGTCTGACTGCTGGGACCCCACTGATCACAAGAACGTGACCAGAAGGTCTCCAAAGAACTGGGATCATACTCATTTGTGGTGGGAGCGACAGGACGAGCATGCCCCATGTTGCTCCATACAATTGTATGGGAATGACAGAAATTGACCAAGCACAGCAGTTGACCATCTCTGACCGTTCCCTTAGAGCAGTGGTGGCGAATCTATGGCCAGAGGTGGCACTCGGAGCCCTCTCTGTGGGCACCCAGGCCATCACCCAGGTCACCATTTAGGAGTCAATACCTTCTCCTGCAGTCACAGGCAGCCCAGTACGTGCCATGTTCAGCGCTATTTTAAAGTGACTAGAAGTGCAGGAGGAGCAAGGAGGTCCTGGCAGAGTTGTATTATCATTGTAGACCCTTCTCCGGACTTGTGATTCATCCTGTTAAGGGACCTTTAGAGGGAAACTACAATAATAATCCGAATTTCTTCTTCTTTCTAGTGTATTGGTGTCCTCATGACGCCAATACGTTTGAAACCTGTGAGTTACTTTAGTTACTTAAAATTGCCATTTGGCACTATGTGAAAAATATGTGGCTTTTGCTTGTAGTTTCGGCACTCAGTCCCCAAAAGGTTCGCCATCACTGCCTTAGAGAGTGGGAGGATAACTTAAATGTTTGAGACAACCCCTTTTATGGGATATCCACATTTTCAAGTAAAGGAGTTTCACTAGCACCCATCGCTTTATGATCAGCACTCAGGGACCAGCAATCTCTATAGTAAGTAAGCGTATGACCATTGTACAGGCATGTATACGAGACATAAGTCATACTCTTGAACCCAAAGGGTATATTCACTTAGAGGTCTTCTGCCTCAAAATCTGATCATAAATTCCCCGTAATCTGCACCTCTGCAGCTTACAGAGGGAAAAAAAGCCACTTTCACAATTTAGCACTGGTTTGTAAGGTTTCTGTTACAGTGGGGCACATTTTCTAAGAATGTAGGAAACTGCACTAAAAGTGCTCTGCCTATGTATAATACTGGGTGTGCCATATTCATTAAGATCATGCGCCAGAAATCATGAATCTGGTGCTTCCCTGCACTAGCCCCACAGAGTTCACCAACTTTTGTGTGGTGCACCTTTAACATAAGCCATGCAACAGACTTTGCATGTTAAATCTGGTGCATGTTCCAACTGATCACCGGAACGCCCCTAATTTGTGTCACATGGTGACTAAAAACGGTCACGTGTGACACATTTCTGATGCAGATACTTCTTAAATACCTGTGCAAGCAGTTTACACTAGAAAGAATGTTAACCTATTGTACCTCCTAACGCATAGGAGGAATGTGATCCAAACAAAAGCATAAGATGAAAACGATATGTATTAAATAAAGTTTATTAGTGAAACAAATAACTGGTTAAAAATACTTGGCCCCACAACAGGGGGAACGCAAGACAATTTGAAATCCAGGCGAACAGATCAGGTATTTTGTACAGAAAATAATGATACTGTAATAGCAATGAGGATACATGCACAGTAAGAAATGGGAACACAAGAAAGTAGCATATGAACAAACAATAAGAGTGTAATTATCAACAATGTGAAAACGTCTTACCCATATTAAATCTGATCGCTGCCTGGAAGTCAAACGCGTTTGGATCACATTCCTCCTATGCGTTAGGAGGTACAATAGGTTATCATTATAGTTGCCAACATAGCTACATGGTGCCTATCCATTTAGGGTTATAACATCTAATATAGAATAGCCACATGCTATAATATAATACATTGCATAATACATTGCACTCCACTTTACCCTATTTTTTTGGTTTGTTCTAAACTCGTTTTATCATTTACTAGAAAGAATGTGCAAAGTCTGACAGAAAACTGGCGCAAAACCCCTGTGTGGATAGGGCCTAACTTACTTTGTGGGAAAACCGATTTATCTGACATAGTGGGGCACATTTACTTACCCGGTCCTGTCGCGATCCCAGCAATGCGTTGTCCGACGATCATGGACTCTGGCGCGATTCACTCCTGCATGCGTCGCTTCCCCGCTCAGTTCCGGAGTTCACCTTCTTTTTCCTGGTGCATGTAAGTGTATGTCTTGCGACACAATTTAAGTGTTAAATCCCACAATCAGTTTGAATCCCATTGGATCGTCCGACGGCCTGCCCCCCCCATATCTGTCGCATGAAAGCCGGCGCCGATGAGCCAAAATCTGATCGTGTGCGATCCCCGAATAATCAGAAAACCTGACGGAAATGCGGCCACGGGACCCTTAGTAAATAAGCCCCAGTATGTCTGAACAATATTTAATATGTGTATATATATATATATATATATATATATATATATATATATATATATATATATATATGTGTGTGTGTAAGTATAGATGTAAAAGTATACAATTTGCTCAATTAATTCCAATCTACAAATCTCATGCTTTATTAATAGTTTATGATTATGCTCTTAGTCAGACCTTTCTTTAATTATTAAGAATCTTCCTAACCCAGGGGCATGATCAAATTTTGTTTTTATTAACATTTTTAATTAACTGAATCCATTAAAACCGCAGCATGAATGATTAAGTTTTTCTAAATAAAGATGCTGGATCTATTGACTGCTGTCTCTTTTTTATCTTGTATAAAGTGTCTTAGGTCAGGTAATCCTGGCTGAATTTTATTAATTTGGGTAAGTGGGCAATGCTATAAATTTATCTTTGCTCTTTCTTGTATCTGTTTTTAGAGCTAAATAATAAATGCAGGCTGTTCCAATAGTGTTTTTTCTGAGAGTGGAAACCAGACAGAAACCCATCACTTTTTTAACATCAAAGTCACTGAATATGGATACCCCATCACTGTTAAAGATCTCGCTTTATGATAGGCCTAAGAGTCTCTATGAGGCTGTCATGCACCCTCTGATGACGTCTCATGGCGCAGATCGGCCATCCAAAATGGACTAGCCTGTCCAGAATGCAGAGCCACATTAAAAATATTGAAACTTGCAATTAGAAATATTAGAGGAGATAATACACTCATTGAATATAGAAACGTAGTAGAAGAATGACAACATATTTACAACTGTCAATCCCAAATAGACTGATAAATATTTTTCAAACGCTTCTAGTTTACATACTATATATACTATATGCATTAAATATTTTTTATACAGTGTAATTTCCTAGAGGAAGTTTACAGAAAGAAAAAAATTTATTTGCACATAGTTATGTTTTTTTCTGTTGCTATTTTAACATATAAAAATCTGACTATTTGAAGTCACTGTAATTCAGGGTGAACCAAAAAGTGTTATACAAATGACACCTACATTGGCTGCCTTCCTTTGAATTCTATGAATTTGGCTACAAGCGTCTGTTTTCCACATTCATTATTCTGAACAAGCTGTATTTTAATAGACATTTCTCTTTATGAACAAGGGTTTTGTAGGTATCCACACAGTACTCACCTGTCTAGATAAGCATTTATATTCATTTTAATGCAAACCGTTCTGTAATTATCTTTGCTAAGCAAATACCTGTAAGGCAAATGTGTTCCATACTTCGCAGAACAGCAATACACAGTATTATTAGGGCAGTAACTGTTTTCCAAGAAATTAGAAGCTCACATTTAGTTACTGTAGGTTCTGGTAATTTGTGACATAAAATATGACTGAGAATATTTGTATAGGACTTAAGTTAAGGTAAATTTTCAAATGTGCAAATCGACACATTTTGCAACAAAACTTTGAATTAAAAGTGATCAAAAGGTTGTACAGTCCCCAAAATTGTAGCAATGAAAATCTCTGTGCATACAAGAAAAAACAACGTCTTTCATTAAACTGGAGTATGAAAAAGTTATTGGCGTCTGAATATTGCAGAAAAAAATAACATTTTTTGTACAAAATATTACATTTTTAAAATGTATTAAAATAGAATAAACCCTACATAAATTTGGTAGGACAGTGATTGAACAGACCTAAATAAAGATGGAAGGTGTTATTTGGAGTGCACAGTGAAAGTCATGAGCCCACGAGAAAATGGGCAAATGGGAATCTGTAATTAACAGAGTGGCCCACATTTGTCAAAAAAAGAGTGCAAACTAGGGGGACCTGGACTCCATAGCAGATTTCTGAATGGAAGCCCCCTTCCCCTTAGACATAAAAAATATATACGTTACATGCACATTAATACACTTATACATGCAAGGCAATAGTGCCATCTACATGACAACTTCTCCGGGACATGCAGAATTTGCTGCCAGTTGTCTTAAGCGCAAATCAGCATCTCCACACCATTAAATATATCATGGTCACTTACAGTATAATGGAATGGGTATGGAAAGTTTTAAATTTTACGCTCTTTGATCTTACCAATTGGCTGCAATGAAACAAAGAAGTTCTTTTTTGCTATTTATTATACGCTCTATATTTTTGATAATTTATTAGGAAAAAATGAAATATCATATGGTCATAAGTATCCAGATCCTTCGCTTAGTATTGAGCAGAAGCACCTTTTGAGCTAGATCTTGCAGATCTTGCACAGTTCCCTCAGTCTCTCCAGAGATGATCAATTGGGTTTAGGTCAGAGTTCTGGCTGGGCCAGTCAAGAATGGTCACAGAGTTGTTCTGAAGCCACTCCTTTGTTTGCTTTGTAGCTGTGTGCTTAGGGTCATTTGTCTTGTTGAAAGGTGAACCTTCGACCCAGTCTGAGGTCCAGAGCACTCTGGAAGAGGTTTTCATCCAGGATACTTGGCCGCATTCATCTTTCCTTTAATTGCAACCAGTCATCCTGTCCCTGCAACTGAAAAATACCCCCATAGTATGATGCTGCCATCACCATGTATCACTGTTGGGATTGTATTTGGCAGGTGATGAGCAGTGCCTGGTTTTCTCCACACATACGCTTAGAATTAACTCCAAATAGTTCAATCTTCATCTCATCAGACCAGAGACTCTTATTGCTCATAGTCTGGGAGTCTTCATGTGTTTTTTTTTTAGTGAAGAGGCCTCCGTTGGCAGACTCTGCCATATAACCCAGGGTGGTGGAGGGCTGCAGTGATGGTTGACTTTGTGGAACTTTCTCCCATCTCCCTACTGCATCTATGGAGCTCAGCCACAGTGATTTTGGGTTCTTCTTTACCTCTCCCACCATGGCTCTATTCCCATGATTGCTTAGTTGTGCTATAGACAGCCAGATCAAGGAAGACTTGTGGTCGTCCCAAACTTTTTCCAGGATTATAAAGGCTACTCTGCTGTCCTTGAGTGTTGAAAAAATAATTTTGTAATGTAACCTTGGCCAGATCTGTGCCTTGCCACAATTCTGTCTCAGATCTCCTTGGGCAGTGCCTTAAACCTCATGAATCACATGTGCTTGACATGCACTGCAAGGTATTATACAGACAGGTGTGTGCCTATCCTAATGAAATCAGTTTAATTAAACACAGCTGCACTCCAATGAAGGAGTAGAACCATCAAGATGAGGTGCAGATTGTACACTAATGAGTAAAAAAGACCTTTTTTATCTTACCAATTGGCTGCAATGAAACCAAGATCGATAATTTAAAGGCGTAGTTTCCGTACCCACTGTAAATAACACTGCATTCCTAATCTATATTTACCTCTCACAAGTGATCATGCTCAGACACCTGCATATATCATATGCAATACTGTATACCCCCCAAAACATATGTCCATGTTGTTCCCCAACATACTAATGAGATTCTGCATAATTCATTTAGAGTGGCCAGTCATAAATCTAAAAAATTAACTCACCTACCTGTCTCCTGCATCCTTGATCTGGTCTCCATCTGCCGGGCTGCAGCGTGACTACACAGGCAGCATGATGATGAAGTCATCATATTGCACTGCCTGTGCAGAGCTTAATAGTGATAAGTGATAAGGCCTGGGACACTTGAAAAGCCTGCTGTCACAGAGAAACAGTTTCCCGTATCTCCAAAAGAGGGGGCTGTTCCTATGAAAGTAAGCCCTCTGATGTGGTGGTACAGTTAGACCACAACATCTGAAGGGTTAATTGTTCAAGATAGCAATAGCCTCCAATTACTTACCATGTGACTGGGTATCTGCTGTATAAAACAGAGACAACCTGACATATTGTAACTGCTCATTACAATCATTATACACAAGTTTTCTCTGAAGGAGTTCCAGTGTGAAAAATAGAAGAGGATGGATTTCATATTAGGTTTACCGACTGTTTTCTGCCCAGTTAGTTCACTTTTCTAAGGTCTAAATATAGGTAGTAATAAATGTGTTCCAATATTTTTCTATGTAGTTTTACATTGAAACTTCTTCTGTGCGTGATTTTTTTTCAATTCATACACAATACAGTTTTCACATATTACTATATTATCATTAAGTTACAGGTTTACAATATCCTTCATATATTTATTTGCAGTTTGATATAACAAAAGTATATGATGTTGAGTGAAACAGGGAATTTATTTCAGTAGTGCCAAGAGTAGTTACCATGGCAGCAGTAAATATTGTTTGATGCTGATCCACTCACTACCCTCTGTTGCTTGGGTTATTCAATGTGAGAAAAACAGGATCCTAAGCATTTAATAGAACATTATAACAACTTGCAAATAAGGCTGCCAACAGAGGACAGTCACTGAGAGACTTAAAAAGTGTAGGCATGAAGTCACCATACGCCCAATCAGATCTATCAGCTGAATATGCTGCTCTACTTGTTATGGGTAGAGGTTGCTCACCTATTTGGCAAAACAGAGCAAAATTATATTGTGCTGTCTGGCATATAGGAGAGATTACCAAATATTAATGGGGAGATTTATCTAGCACTGGTGCATCAATGTTCCTCCAACCCCTTTGGTCCCTGTGGATATATTAAGATGCTCCGACCTCTTACCATATCTAGCTCTCAACCATGCGGCACAATAATTTTAGAATTGTGCTGTAACCTGTGTCAGGAAGGGGTCAGTACAAGCCTTCACAAAGCCCCCCCTCTAACTTTGTGATGAAGCCACCGCAGTCACATAATGAACCATTTTAGTCACATCATTTTTCTGGCTTAAAATCTCCCACAGTGAGGGGGAGGGAGGTGCGAGGGTGTTCATATTTAGACATCTTGTCCCCTGTGCTCTGGCCTGCTAATTATAAAAGTCTTTTTTTGTAGGTGATCCTGGCGTGTCAAGATTAAAAAAGACCAACGCCAGAAACGAAATGAAGAGGAGAGCAGGTGAGTGTGTCGGGTTTGGTTTTGGTTAACTGAAAGAAAATCTACCATTTAATTTCATACGCTATAAACCAAACATACCTTGAGAATGCTGTAGATACACTGATGCACAAAAATATCTTGTTTACTTCCTGAGCTGAGTGGTTTGCTGAAAAAAAACATTATAAAATTCAGGATAATGAGTCTCTGTCCCTCCTTTGCCTGGCTCAGTGCTTCTCCTCTTACTTACACTGCTCAGGAGAATGATGTAATCACTGACAGGCAAAAGTAATTAATTGCTGCACTGTCCCCCAGCTGCTGTGTACGAGTGATCCAGCTCAGGTTGATTAGTCCTGTCTGGTCAGTGCAGACAGCTTGTGTAATGTGTTTATGTACTGCAAGAAGCATGCAATCCAGCTTTCCCAAGGTCCTGAATGTCATAATTGTTTTTTCATCAAAACCACTCAACTCAGTATATCAACAAGATATACTGCTGCATCAATGTAGCTACAGCATTCTCAAGTTATGTTTGGTTCATAATGCATGAAATCAAATGGTAGATTTCCTTTAAATTGAGCTATGGACCCAATATCAAATAAATACAATGGGTGGGGTTGTATCGATAAGCAGATGTTCTTTGGATTTGAGTATTTTGGACAGTAGCAAAAAAGCCAGAAATTTTTGGGCAAATCGGTAGTTGAGACAATTATATAATAATAACTAAAAATTTTACCGACCCAAAAAATAGAGTAGACATGTCATCTTCAAGTCTCAAGCCTTTTGCTGGAGAAAAATTGATTATATTTTTACAAAACAGTCATAAACATTTAACAGTATAGATCAGTGATGGCGAACCTTTTAGAGACCGAGTGCCCAAACTGCAACCCAAAACCTAATTACTTATCGCAAAGTGCCAGTACGGCAATTTAACCAGAAAACTGACGGTTTAGTTTAGAATCAATTTACACAGGACTGTGAGCTCGGATTCCAGCAGTCCTATACACACTGAAACGCCACTTTTACACCATTTTACGTCACATAAAAGAGTAATAAAAAGTTATCAAAAGGTCACGCAGTCCTCAAATTAAGCTCATTAAGCAAAAAAATCACACCTCCCCAGCTCCGTGCACTAAAGTTATTATCGTCACAAGATGGCAAAACTATTTTCTTTTTCGTACACTGTTTTAATTATAGAAAAAGCATTAAAACACAATAAAACCTACAAATCTGGTATCACTGCGATAGGACCGAACCAAAGAATAAAGGACACAAATGATTTGGAGCGCACAGCGAAAGTATTAAAATCCAGCTTTCCAGTACACGACATGGAATAATGAATGAGAAGTAAAATATGTTACGCAAAAAATAAGCCCTCACACAGGTATAAATATATAAATGCACATATAAATTTATAATATAATATGCATATACATAAATAAAAATACATATGTTACTTACTCTTGCTCAGGTGTCTGTTGTTCCAGGGGGGGGGGGGAGGGGTTCAGCATCTGGAGTTCGGTTCAGTGTGGTTATGAGGCATGAGTTCCAGGGGAGGGGGTGATGGGGGGCAGTGACCGGAGTGGAGCGGGGGGAGTGAGAGCGGCCGTAGTTCTTGAATGGGGGGGGGGCGGCGGGTTGCAGTAGCGGGCATAACAGGCTGGGGTTCGGGCGCGCGGGGGGGGGGGGGGGTCTTGTGGTAGCGGGCGCAGTTTGTGCCGTGAGTTGCGGCCCGGTTGCGGGCGGAGTTTTATGGGAGGTGCGGGAGCGGGCAGGATGAAAAAATAAATACACTCACCTCAGACTCGTTCCTCCGGCTGATCACTGCAGCGCACACGGGGATGCTTACCGTCCTGTGCGCTGCAGTGATCAGAGTGACAGCAGGCAGTGTCAGCGCCCTGCTCTGTCATGGCTGTTAGCAGTATCGGAGCAGCTCCGATACTGCTAACAGCCATGACAACCAGGTGTGGACAGTGGTTGTGCGCACCTGGCAGTGCTTGGGAGGATGGGGCGCGTGCCAGCAGTGAGGGCTTTGCGTGCCCTCTCTGGCACGTGTGCCATAGGTTCGCCACCGCTGGTATAGATGTTAAAAAAGGCAGCAAATTGTTTGTGTAATTTAGCCAATAACATTTATTATAATTATTATAATTTCCTTTCAAAGTGTTTAATTTAATCTTAAACAATGTGCGATGTAATAGTACAAAACAGTTTTGTTAAGGCTCACAGGCTTAGCATTTAAATGCTGGACAGCTGACTGCTGTATTATATACCCTGAGTGCACCAGTATTTTTCTATGACAGCTAGAAGCCTCCCCAAGGTTCCCATAGTGGTCATAGAATAAACTGCAGTACACACTGCCAGAGACAGCATTGCAATATACTTCTGTGTCACAGTAGATTGTATGAGCAATCAGATCATAGGGTTCAAACAAATCACGCTCTTTCCCTAGAACTAACATAAATGTAAATAAACAGTAAAACAGTATTGCAGCATCCCAAAATGTCCAATCTATCAAAGTATAATAACGGTTTTCCACGGCGTTTAACCCTGTAACAGAAAATAACACCCAAAGTCGAAAATGGCACTTTTTTGCCATTTTGACAAATATTAATAATTCAATAAAAAGTAATCAAAAGGCCTAGTGTCCTTAAAATGGTAGCATTGAAAACGGCATGAAAAGTTGCAAAAAATTACACCACCCACAGCTCTGTACACTGAAGTATTAGTGTATTAGTTATTAGTGTATAAGTTATTAGTGCCAGAAGATGGCAAACTGAAGAATTATTTTTTTGCACATACATTTTTGAAAAACATGAAAACATCATAAAACCTATACAAATTTGGTATCCCCATGATCGAACAGACCCAAAGAATACAGTAGACATGTCATTTGGGGCACACAGTAAAGCCATAAAATCCAAGCCCACAAGAAAATGGCGCAAATGCATTTTTTCACCAATTTCACTGCTTTTGTAATTTTTTTCCTGCTTCCCAGTACACGGCATAGAATATTAAACAGAAATATTAATAGTGGGGAATGAAAAATAGAAATGCAAAAACAAAAAAGGGCCCGGTCATTAAGGGGTTAATAAGAAATACTGAACCCTGTGGCACCCCACTTGTAACACATTGGCAACCCAAACTTAGAAAGTGCCATTAATGAACACTACACAAGCTGCTTACCCAAATGCCCATAGTTTCCCTTAGTCATAGCAGTATAAATTTTTATACAAACCCAATATGACTTGGAAAACTCAAGATACACAACATCAACAGCCTCTTATAGGTCCAGACTAGAACTTAACTCCTCATAGAAGCTGACCAGATTAGTCTGACAGGACCGAACCCTCACAAACCCATGCTTTTGCTGGGTTATAAGATTATGTACAATGAGATACTCCAGGATAGCATTTCTAATAAACCCCTCAAATATTTTCCTCACAACTGACGCTAAACTCACAAGTCTGTAGTTTCCAGGATAGCTTTTTGTTTACTGGCACTACATTTGCTATGCGCTAGTCATGTGGAACAGAACCTGTTGTTAAGGAATCTTTAAATATTATTATTTAAAAATTAAAAACAATGGTCTATCTATCACAGTACATAATTCATGCAGTACTCGGAAGTGTATGCCACCCGGGTCTGATGATTTGTCTATTTTAGTGGTTGTGAGTCGGCACCGCACCTCTTCCTGGGTTATACTGTTGACATTCAAACAAGAATTTACATTATTTGTCTTCATGTCTTCCACCATGGCAATTTACTGGATAAAGGCAGTTAAGAAGGCAACATTCAGTCGATTGGCCCTTTCCTCATCTGTATCCACCATGACCCCCAGGTTTCTCCTCAGAGAGCCCACACTTTTTATTTTCCTGTCATTTAATAATTTTGGACTACAGGCAGTCCCCTACTTAAGGACACCCGACTTACAGATGACCCACAGTTAAAGACGGACCCCTCTGCCCACTGTGACCTCTGGTGAAGCTCTCTGGATGCTTTACTATAGTCCCAGACTGCAATGATCAGCTGTAAGGAGTCTGTAATGAAGCTATATTGATAATCCTTGGTCCAATTACAGCAAAAAATTTTTAAACACCAATATTCACTGGGGCAAAAAATTTTTTTTGTCTGGATCTACCATAATAAAATATACAGTTCCAACTTACGTACAAATTCAACTTAAGAACAAACCTACGGACCCTATCTTGTATGTAACCCGGGGACTGCCTGTACTTTTACTTTGCTTGGCAATATTTCTTTCTTTCTCTATTTAGGCTTCCTTTATCTGTTTTTGTATATGAGAACATTGTCCCAGTTTATGCCTTCCTTATTAAGGTCTTTCTTTAGCTGCTACAATGTTGTACTACTCTTAAGAAAGCATGCTATATGTTCTAGATCACTAATGTAATAACTTGCCATACATTTGGCATTTTGATTATTGATATTCTATGTATATTGTTGATCTTCTAGTTTCAGATGAGTCATGTGATTTGACCAAAATGTTATTTTTGGATTGCAAACTGAAAATCAAATGTAAAAATGATGTTCTTGAATAATAGAGAAAAAGAAGATAGTATCACATTTGAGTGCCAAGCATTATCTTACTGATTACAACCAGGGATGGTTCCCATACTTGAGCAATAGCTTGAATCATATACTACCAGCTGTGACATATATTTAACCATTACTACAATTGGCACATGGTACAGGCAGTATTTCAGAGGAAATTAAATTTGAGGTCCTTGCCCTGATCATTCTTGAGGACCTTCCACCTACGTCTTACTTTGTCATTAGTGCCATTCTGGACCATTACCACTGGAGTCTCACCTCTCCCTCCCAGTAATTGTTGACCCCCAACATGCCGAATCCAAGCACCTGGCAAACACACTGTTCGGTATGCACAGTCTTTGTGACAGATTGCCCTGTCTGTTCCCCAAATAATGGCATCTCCAACTACTAGCACCTGTCTGACCTTGCCTGTGCTCCCATATCCTATATACAGACGGTCCCCTACTTAAGAACACTCGACTTACATACGACCCATAGTTACAAACGAACCTCTGGATATTGGTTATTTATTGTACTTTAGTCCTAGGCTACAATAAACAGCTGAAACAGTTATCACAGGTGTCTGTAATGAAGATTTAGTGTTAATATTGATTCTTATGACAACCCAACATTTTTAAAATCCAATTGTCACAGAGACCAAAAAAGTTCTGGCTGGGATTACAATGATAAAATATACAGTTCCAACTTACATACAAATTCAACTTAAGAACAAACCTACAGACCCTATCTTGTATGTAACCCGGGGACTGCCTGTATATGAATATGAATGTCACCTTCTCCACCGTCTTTACCCAGGAAAATCCCCTGGTGGAGAACATAATGAGGAATGATGTAAATTCTCTTTGGAATGTCAACAGTTTAAACCAGGAAGAGGTTCCGCAGAGCCTCTGAACCACTAAGATAGACAAAACGATTTCTGTCGTGTGCAAGCCGGCGCCGATGTGCCAAAATCCCATCGCGCGCAACAAAATACCCAGCACAATGTGACCCAAAATGGAAATAGTTGGGAAACCCGATGAAAATGCTCTCCGCAGACCCTTAGTAAATGAGCCCCATTGTGTACAGTTTTGGGCACCAGTGTATAAAAAGGACAAAAGTAATGGGTACAGAGGAGAGCAACAAAGATTATTAGGGGAATGGGGGGACTAGAATACAAGGACCAATTACAAAATTTGGGATTATTTGGTTTAGAAAAAAGATCTCTCCAAAGATCTTTTTATACTCAGGCCCGTGACCATGACAAGTGGAGATCCTCTACATCTAGAGGAGAGGCGATTCTACCATTGCCATAGACAAAGGTTCTTTACTGTAAGAGCAGTGAGACTATGGAACTTAACAGAAAAAGGTAGTATATGCTTTCAGCTCACCTATACAGCGGAATGTTCATTCTTCTGGTACCTGACATCCTACTAGTGAACAGTGCCCGGTTCATGGAAAGAAGAGGAGCCGTTTCAGGTGCATAATGAGAAAAGAAGTAGGTGGAACCGGCACTTGATGGAGATAAATTAAAAGTCCATATTCTTTATTTCAATCCATTATAATACAAATGATACAAAAGGTAAAAATATTAGATGCTTGGAGATATGGTGCTTCCTGTTAAAAATATGCAGCAGACCTATGTGTTTTGTGCATTGAATTTCATGTTGTCCAATTCATAGACAATGTCCGTAACAGAAAATAAATATTTAGAATTCACAGAAACAGAGTACCACAAAAATATAGTAAATATACCTTCTAAAGTCCCTCAATCTTAAATCCTTTAATCCTACATGGACACTGCACATAGTAAGGCAAATGCATGCTCACAAACACTCCCACACTAGCTTTTCTGTTTGCTGTTTATTAGGGGTCATTAGCATCATTTTAAAAGTTGATTTTAGAAGGAAGGAGGCAATGGATAATAAATGTAAGAATATCACCAAAGTCACAGTGCCTGGTGTAAATGCCGCTGGTTTGTCATGCTTTCTTTTGATGGTAGATTTCCTTTATAAAATTAAGAAAAATATTTTTTTTTTTTCAGAAAAAGATGATGTCTTCATTAATACCATTGTGAGAACTATACAACCTTCATATCACATTTATTAAAATTTTTATGGATTATATAATGGTGATAAAGCAGCAGATCAGACATTTCACATCCCATTTATTCAATGGATCCCCATATAAGAAATATATAACATTCTATCTACAGAAAATACTCTAGGCTGTGTCATATATTAATGAACACTTTAGTCATTTCTTCAATTATATTTCACTTTATCCTCATGTATTTCCTAAACTAATGAGAGTAAAGGGATATTGGAATTGTATAATACATACAATTGAATTAGCATATTTGATTTATTTCAATAGATTACATTTCTCCACAACAACCGGAAGGTTCAAAATGTTGACTAAAAGCATTTAGGTGTTTCTACACAAAACTGGAAAAACACCTTAACATAGGTTTAACAGGAGGATTAGTCACTCATGAGCCACATTGTTGTAATTTTGGGCCAAATAAATCTTAAAGACTAAGGGTGCAGTCACATGAAGAGAGATTTGCCTAATTAACCCCTTAAGGACGCAGCCAGTTTATAGGCTCAGACCCATTTTTTGTATTCTGACATGCGTAGCTTTATATGGTTATAACTTTTGAACACTGTTACTTATCAAAGCGATTCGGAGATTGTTTTCTCCCTGCATGTTGTACTTCATTTTAGTGGTAAATTTTGGCTTATAAGTTTTTAGTTTATTTACAAAAAATAAGAAATCGAATATCAGTTTTCCGTATTTTCAGAATTGACTATTTTGCGGATAAATACAGTTTTGAATCAGAAACAGCTTTTAGGAAGATTGTTAACCCCTTGAGATCTTCATAGTAATTGAATCAAAATGGAGGTGAACTTTAGAATGGTCAAATACGTTCATTTAGCCCTAAATTTTACACATTTCCAAAAGATAAAAAGAGAAAACCCACCTTACAATTTGTTATGCAATTTCTCCCGCATACAGAGAACCCCCCCCACAAGACGCAGTAGGGAAGGAGGGACCTGCAGCTGCCAGGATTTTAGTTTCCTCATTGGCCCCTTTTGTTATAACATTTTAGCTTTTTGTTATTGGCGCCATGTGATGGCATTTTTTTTTTTCGAGATGAGATGCTTTTTCCAGTGTTACCATTTTGGGGTTGGTATCCAAGATTGTTGGAAATTTAGGAGGAGTAGAAAAGGCATCAATTCTGTACTGGATTTTTAACTTTTTTTGGTGTTCACCTTATAGCCTAATAATCCTGTTATCTTTATTCTATGGGTCTATATGATTACAGGGATACCATACATGAATATTTTTTCTTACTATTTACTAAATTTGCCAAATAAAACACTAATGTGGGGAAAAATCATTTGTGCATCGTTGCCTTCCAAGAAGCATAACATTTTTCCTTTTTAGGCTATGGAGCTGGTTGATGACTTGTTTTTTGCGGGACATGTTGGACAACAGTATTATTCTGGAGTACATATTTTTTTGTTCACATTTTATTCCATTTTTTTGTGGGATTCAATAGGTAAAAATCATAATTTTTGGCATGTTTTTAAAAGTTTATTTTAGTGTTGTTCATTGTGCGGCTATTTTTTTACTGAAAAACCTTTTTTTTTTTTTTTTAACTTTTTTACAGTTTCCACCAATGGACATGATAATACTCTGCAAAACTGATGTATTTCAGGGTATTAGCATTCTCAGCCTATGCACATGTATAGGCTGATACTGTGCCTTTAAGATGATGTCAGAGACGCCATCTTTCAGACAGTGCCTGCAGACAGTGCCTGATCGGACCCCAGGGCTGCCATAGCATCGTGGGGGAAATACCCCGGAAGGCATGTTAAATGCAACAGTCGCGCTGACCGTGGCATTTAACGGGTTAAACACCCACAATCAGAGCCCACTCCAACCGCGGGTATTACACTGGGGTGTCGGCTGTTAGCTACAGCCGGCAACCCGTGTATCCCGATGCCAGTTCGGCTCTGACCCAGAGCTGAACCGGAATCAGCACCTTGGGAAAAGATAGGCCGCTGAACGCTCTCACTGCATGTTCAGTGAGTCACTGCGCTCAGCAGCGGATATATACCCCGCAGAGCGGGAAGGGGTTAAATTGCTGTAAACATTTGTGTTTACATAATGAAACCATTAAAGCAGTGTTTTACACTTGAGTTAACACAGCATTTTCATTTACAAAACACACCCATTAATGCATAACAGCTATTTAATTAGGCAAAAGGTCCACACTAAAGGCACAAGTAGAAGTATACTTAATGCCAAAATCAAAAATAAAATGAGTAGTCAGGAAACACAGCGATAGTCAGAACAGTAGTCAGTTCAAGCAGTGTTAATATATCCAAGACCACATCCAAAATAACTAGCACTCCTGTTATAGCCTGGGAAGTATTTATGCAGTTAATAAAGTGGATCTTATCCTTTACCTCTGCTCAGCCCAGCATTGCTAGCACGGCATTATTTTGGGAATTTTTTGATTACAGAATTTGAACATAATGGGATCTATAATTCCAACCCTTTGTTTTTGTTAAATTGTATTTCAAATTATCAATTTAAACAATTTTGTTCAGTATCAGATGAACAGTGATATGGCAATAAACAGACTGCTTCTTTAAAGAGAACCTGTCATTAAGAAGGTCGTTTCCCATCATTACAGTTTCCCTTTAAAATGATTGCACTGTCATCACATTTTCAAGTTTTCAAAATTGTTGCTAATTAATAGTTCAGTACAGGCAGTCCCCACGTTACATACAAGATGAATCAAGTTGAATTTGTATGCAAGTCGGAACTGTAAATTTTATAATTGTAGATCCAGACAAATTTTATTTTCACCCCAGTGACAATTGGAGTTTCAAAATTTTTTGCTGTAATGGGACCAAGGATTAACAATAAAGCTTCATTACAGACACCTTATTAAAGTAAAGCATCCATAAAGCTTCCCCAGAGGTCACAGTGGGCAGAGGGGACCATCTTTAACTAGGGGTCGTCTGTAAGTCAAGTGTCCTTAAGTATGGATCTGCCTGTATCTTAAATTTCTGTTTTTCATATCAAAAGACTAATTGACACCACCCTGTTAATAAGAAGTTGAGAGTTAAGCTGGTCATACAAAAAATGTAACTTTCAAATAATAATGTTATGGAAAATAATATACATTTCTTTTTCTTCACTATGACTCATAATAAAGTGCAATATCTCTGAAACTCACACTTCTAGTGCGGTTTGGTTATTGTAAAGACAGAAAGTCGCTAATGAAGTCAAGTTCGAAGGTCTACTTGAAGGAGAAGCTGCTTTGGATCTCTCCCCTGCTTCTCGAGATAAATCTTTTCTGTATTTACATACCGTATATACTCGTGTATAAGCCGAGTTTTTCAGCACAAAAAATGTGCTGAAAAACCTCACTTTGGCTTATACACGAGTCAAGAAAAAAATAAACAATGTAATACTCACCCTCCGGTGTCCTGATCTTCAGCGCGGGTCCAGATCTTCAGCGCGAGGCTCCCGATCCTCGTCGCGGTACCAGGCGGCGGCGCCTCTTCTCTCTTCTGTAGCAGGCAGATCGCGTCCATGCGATCTCCCGGCGGGGGCACAATAAGATGCAGCGGTGTCGTGGCTGATGACGTCATCAGCTGCGACACCGCAGTATCATAGTGCGCGCCCGCCGCTAAGTTTTTTATTTTTTCATTCGCTTGGCAGGGGGCAGGCTGTATACTTTATAGGGGCAGGCTGTATACCTTATGGGGGCAGGATGTATACTTTATGCGGGCAGGCTGTATACTTTATAGGGGCAGGCTGTATACCTTATGGGGGCAGGCTGTATACCTTATTGGGGCAGGCTGTATACCTTATGGGGGCTGGCTGTATACCTCTTGGGGGCTGGCTGTATACTACACGGGGGCTGGCTGTATACAACATGGGGGCTGGCTGTATACTACACGGGGACTGGCTGTATACTACACCCTCGGCTTATACTTGAGTCAATGGGTTTTCCCAGTTTTTGGTGGTAAAATGAGGGGTCTCGGCTTATACTCGGGTCGGCTTATACGCGAGTATATACGGTAATTTAATAACAATAATTCCTTTATATAGCACACGCAGATTACAATTTCATTCATTGTATGGCCCACAAACCAGTTACTCATCTTTTCATAACTGATTTAAAGGGGTTTCATTCAACTGCAATACATAAATTAATGAGATCTCCTTCAGAAGTTCTTCCTTCAGTAGTTGTCTGCCAGCACCAGTAAAGGTTCATATTTGGATTCAAATACATTTGCGAGCTGGTGACAAGATCTCAAGTAATCAATTTCTTCTTAAACATTTGTGCTCAGTTTAGGCAGGCACCTTTAGGTCATTTCAAAACATTAAGGTTTGGTTGGCATGGGTAAAGATCATGAAGGATTTAATCACAAATTTACCTTTCAATTTCTGTGGTTGTGAATTAATCCACTTTGGGGAAAATATGAACTAGCCTTTAGGTTCATTAACTAAACAAATGTTTCATATGCATGGCCCATTATATTTAAAGTGCAATTTGGAAGATAATTGTGCAGAATAAAAAAATATTGCATTCCTTTAGGGGTGTTTCTAGGTTTTTTGGTTTCTCAGGAACTGCAGCTCATGTTTACACGGCAGGTGCCTGGTCGTACATTAGATGCTCAAATTGTTAAGGCTTTGGCCACACTTAATAGGCTGGTGGCACAGCAGTCAATTGAGATGTGTTATGTCTTCTGCATTATATAAAAAAATGCCATGCTGCAGACATACTTTGGGTGGCCTTTGTTTCCAGGATCCCTGGGCATGGACAGTAGCAGTCGATGACATGCTAACGGGCTATGTGTTGTGCCTTGTCCCCCTTTAGCTTGATCATCCAGCTGCCCATGACTCGGAACACCACTTATCCCTCATACATATCACTGGCTTTTACCCATGTAGGTCTAGGACCTCATCAACACCCCTTGCTTTTTATCACTGAGAATGAACAGTGACGTTTTGGACCCCAAAAGGGTATGCAAGTCACTTAGTTATCCATTTTAGACACTCCCAGAACGAACGGGTTCTGAGAGGTGCACGAAGTGATTTAAAGTAGTCCACACAACTTCCAGATATGGCACAACAATAAATCCCAACCATGAATGGCTATAAGGCCCATTTCACTAGCCTCAGTGAAAAAGAACCTTATCAACCCAATTAAGCAGCCACCAGTTCTCATTTAATATAAGCCTGGTCCATAATGGGATTATATAGGGTGAGGAACCAACCCGGTAGCAGGTATATAACCGAGACACGGACGTTGGGGTTCGTGGATCGAGATAAAAGAGCAACACAGGTTAAATTTTATATTTAATTGCCGTAAGAGCACACTGGGCACACAGTCCAAACAGTACACACAATAGATACATACATATATATATACACATAACAAAGTACAAATACACAGGTAGAACTACAAGTATCAGAAATCCGTATGTTAGTTACCTTATGTGTGGGCCTAATGGGACCTGATAGTCAACACCTTAAGATCTTTCCTCTGCACTTGATGGTAAATGGTTTCCCAGACAAAAGCATCAGGACACACCTCTGAACACCCCCAGGTGTTCTCAAGGGGAAGTTGAATTGTCAGGGCTCTGGTATCATTGGATCCAGGAGAATCCATTTGCTATGGTCCCATCCTGAGATATTTATATCTCTGGACCGAAGGATGCTAGAACCTAATTAGACACAACGATATGATACCCTGGTGATACAGATTCCAAAAATGTATTTGCCCTTGGGCTGAGATGGACCACAACTCCATTACCAACATATTGGTCTGAGTTTTATGACTCATTGTCTCCTGTTTTAAGAAATGGCGGGAGATCCATGGAGGAGTCGCTGCGGAAATCTTTTGAAGCTATAGTTAACACCCTACCTAGCTCAATTAGGCTAATTAAGCTGAGACTGGGGCAAGTAAGGGTTATAGGGGGCTTGATGAACAGGACAATATCTGGCATGCGGATCTCCCTTGTTTACCACAACCACCAAGCCCTCACCTTGCCCTCCTTCTCTGTCTACATATCGCAGAAAGCCACAGCTGTTGGCAGTATTGTTTCATTGTCAACAAAGGTCTCTTCTGACAGTCCACCGTCCACACACTCATCATCCAATAAAAGTTCTTGTGCATCTTGGAACTCTGTCACTGAAGCAGTGGCATTTGTACAGCATGACTGACCACTTTATGACTACTGCTGTGGCTGAAAAAACTTTGCTAGTTTGACGGGGGTTAGCTGCATGCTATTGACTGAGAAGAGCATTTTTATGATCCATGTATTTCTGTGCGCTATTCACTGAGAAGAGCACTTTCATGATCCATGTATTACTGCATGCTATTCACAGAGGACTTTTTTGATCCACATATTTCGGTACCCTATTGACTGAGATGAGCATGTCTATGATTCACGTATTACTGTGTAGCATTGACTGAGAAGAGCACTTTTATAATCCACCTTTTATTGCATGCTATTGCTTTAAGAATCAATCAAGCAACTTTCCAGGAGTCAATCAAGCAGCTTTTTTTTTCAAGCACAGAACCAGATCCTGTACAGCAGTGCTTGTTCAATCTCCGGGTTTGAGGGTTCCAGACCCACCAAATTCCGTACGGAAATTCATAAGAAAATTTGATTACACATGTAAACAGAATGCAGATGATATACCTAGCACCAGAGCAGACTTCTCAGACGAAGGCAGACTGCCGAAAAGCACGATTTGGATTCTGTCATCCCGTTGGATATCTGCTCTCGTGTATATTGCTCTAGTAAACACATAGTAACTTTATATACACGTAGATATTTATTCTTACGCTGGTGTCTTTTTAATCCCATTGCTATTTCTAGGAAATTTACCATTACTGCCCGCTTTATACAACCCCAGGATGTTTTTGTCTTTTTCTTGTGACATCAATTTGTTTTAAACCTGCATTTATTCTGATCTTCGTACATCTTTATGTGTACATGTGTAATAAAATTTTGTTATGAATTTTCAATGGTAGATCTGGCATTTTTGTAGGTTTTGTCCAGATCATCCATACTTTGTGGTAAGATACAAATGTTATAGACTTGTGGACATTTCCTTACATTATCTACTATTTATTCTCCCTCTAAATGGTGGTGCTTCATTTTTGTTTGTATGTGGATATAGTGCACATTTCAGGATAGATTTAGCTACAGATACAGATTCTTCCTTACATTACATAGTTTAAAATACTTCTATATAACCAAACACCAAAATCACTCAGTTTTTGTATTTTACTTCAGATTATAATTTTCAGGTGAAAACAAGTACAGAAATTCAATGAATAGTATGTGCTAACTGCTAAGACAATGTGAAGATCCCAACAATGAAGGCTTTTAAATCAGAACAGGAAACTAACTGTTTATCTCTCATGCTGAATTAAATGATTTTCTCCTTTCAACTTTCCAGGCAGTACTGCTGTAAACAAGCTTCCCCCTCCATCTTCTCGGCATAGTTGAAGTCATGCTTCCCACACACAGCTGTCACTGCCATGAACACTGCAAGCGTTCCATCTGGGCATGACATACAGTACCTGGATTACCTTCTCCCAACAGAAGCATGCATCCCACTCAGAAATACAAGGACATAAAAAATTACCTAATTTACATTTGCATTATGCGGGGGATGTAAGTGTAGGAAGTATTTCTTAATTGCTCTGTGGTTTACATCTCAATAGCCTAATGTTTTGTTGTGGTCAAGAAAGTCATATCACAGAGAAGCAGCAAGAGGCGAGACTGTTTAATGTATCATTGTTATTGAACAACAATCCCGAAAACACAAGCTTGTATTGAACTCGACCATCTGTCCAGTACCAGCAATTGTACCAACTTAATGGTTCCACCTCCTGTGCCATATACCGCTGTCATATGTACTATACCATATACCATATATAGGATAGAGAACACAGTCCTTACCTTGTCGGTCAAGTCATTTATTGGCCCTGGAATGTAAAAGTTTGAGATGATTGAAATGTAAAGCTACTATGTTTCCAGTAACCACAAGGGCACAATTTTTTACAAAAAAAACCCATCAGGTAGGGTAGGAAATGTCTAGAATTCTCTCTTTTAAGGCATATCAGTCAGGTTGATTTGGGACCCTAAACCAGCTACAGTTTCTTATGGACCTGTGGTTTAGAAGCCCAAAGGTTTCTAAAGGTGAAGAAAACAAGCTGTAATACTCAATAAGGCACATCAAACTCACATCTGAAGCTCCTCTCACAATTCGGGAAGGGAAGCCAGGATAATGCCCCGACATCATCGTGCATGCGTTGAACTTACAGAGCTTGCAGACTTTACTACCCTGGATTCATTTGCCACATCAAGCATCTGCCGAAGAGAATGAGTTGAATATAAAGGGGTTTTTTATATGCCACCTTAAAAATTCAAACAGGACAATTTGTGACACTAAACCACCAGTCCCTAAGGACCTGTGAGTGGTTCAGTGTTCCAAATCGCCATGAAAGGTTCCCTTTAAGTGAAATTGCACCTGTTTATCAATAAAAAATTATTCTTCAAATCTTTGTCTAAGATAAGTCAAGTACAGATGTCTAGTTCAATAGTAACTAGAAACATGGTGTAATCTTCAGACTTACGGTCATTATGTACATAGCTGGAGATACAGGTAACTAAATACATAGTTGAAATGTGAGCAGTTCCAGCCTATTTCTTTAACTGCCCTCCGTGCTCAGAACCACAAACCTAATGCAATCCCCAATAGAACCTACAATTTGGACAATAGTCTCAATAGTGCACAGAAACCTACACAGCCAGCGCCCTCAGAATATTAATACCTGTACCTTCAGATGTCTAAACCTGGATGCTGCTTCAGATGCTAAGACATATCAGGTATTAATGTTCCATGTGTGCAGGTAGAGAGGAAGTAAAGCAGTGGTGGGGTTATTGCAGAAAAAATGGAGCCCTGAAGCATTACTGCCTCATTTAATTATGTATAATGTAAACTTTTGGCAGAGCTAGTGCAGCCTGACAATAAGAACTAAGATATGAGTGGTATAAGTGGATCTAGTCTCATATAGCCTACAGCAGTTCGTTTGGGGAGGTAGATCATGTGAACTGATTCCTTTAGTCATTGCTTCGCCCCAATCCTACAGTTTCCAAAAATATGGCAGAAAACAAAGATGGCTGACCGGATTGTGTAGAGACACACCAATTTGACAAGCATAATTTTAATATTTGGTTGAACTACCCTGGGCAATACATAGAAGGGTACGTGAGACAATCACTTTATTCATTGAAAATGGTGGAACCGAAACTCATAAAAATAAAATAAAGTCTGATTAAAGAATTTGGAACCGGTGGTCTTTTGTCATTTTTTTTTAATACGAATGGCCTTCCCTCAGGAGAGATGTGACCAGAGGTGATCCTCACTGATCTGCTGCTATGGCACTGTTACATCACCACAATCTATAAAAAAATTGGAAGCACAAAGCTCAATCCACTATAGGGCTACAAAACAGCAGAACTGCCGCTCAGCATTCAAAATGCTGATTCAAAATGCTGACAAAGGCATTTTTGAACTCATCATTAAAGAGGCTATTGGAACCCGTCAGGAGCTAAAAATTACATTCCTGGTGTCAAATTTGCTTTATGCAAAGCCTGCCCCAATCTAAACTATACAATAACTCTAAGCACTTACTTATAGATTCAGGCACCATGACATCCTTCATTCCAATGCGCTTGGGCTTGTTATCAGACCCCCTCCACTGAATGGTCACTGCTACTGAGATTACAGGAAGTGCAGAGGGGAAACTTAGACATGATGCTACAGTAACAACAGCTTGTGAAGCCATAGCACAGGGGCCTTCTGTAATATGCCAATAGCTCTTCTGGCTCCTCAGTATAATTTTGAAAGTTTATTTTAGACGGAAGAGGCCAAGGATAACAATAAAAAAAATATAAGAAGATTACCACGATCACCTAGATCTTAGGTAATCAAGCTTTACTTTGTTGGTAGATTTCCCACCACATTTGCACATATACTTGTACAGCCAGGTTCCTATAGAGTTCTATTGACTATATAGGACTATATTGACTTCTATAGACTGCCCCTCTTCTTTTAGCTTAAAATTGTTTAGCTTGCATCTCCATAAATTACCTTTTATCTTATATTACCTGGCATCAGGGGGGCATGTCCTGCTCAGCCAGACCCCCCCCCCTCCCATCTAATCCTCCCCATGCCTTATGCCTCGTTAATGGTCCTGTTCCTGTCATGTGACCAAAGTGACATCATCTCAGGTCCTTTAGACTCTTAATAATAGAAAACTGTACCCAATGCATTTATCTGACCACGTGAAGTCACAGCAGCCTACATTGACTTCTACCAGTCTCCGTCCTCCAAGGAGGCTGCTGTGTTCTCATGTTATCACATACATGGTGTACTGTTCTTAGAAGGCTGAAGGACATCTGATGATGTCACTGATCACGTCATGAATGTAACATAAGGCACCGTGTCAAAAGATTGACACAATATTTCCCATCTGTACATAGAGTTTTATATGTCTGTAGTTGAATATTAACAGAAAGTACCCAAGTCCAGTGATTCAAAGAGACACAGAGCTGTCAGCCAGATTAATGGGGTGTGGCTCACTGGTATCTTTGACTCGTCTACTTTCTCAGGCTGCCAGAGATGAGTCAGAAAAGTTAATTTGCATATCAGAAAAACTGCTGCAATTAAGGTGCAGTGCCCCACTGGCAGCTAATTTTAGGTTATATAGGAAGGACTTCTAACCCTTTATCAGCAGGCATTGTTAGTCCGGGGGGGGCAAAATCTGGTGACAGGTCCTCTTTAAGATCCCAGCATGGCAATTCTCCCCCCCCCCCCATAACTTCTTACAGGAGTAAGAATAACATTTGAATAAAATACTAAAAATTCTTTTTCTAAACAATCTGGAAGGACATCATTGTGATCCTGTCTCTGTCCGGCATAAAAGGTTGTTTGTGGTTTTTGGGGCCAAATTCGCATGACACATTCCTTAATAACAAACTGTAGATTATATGTTAGTTGGTAAACATTGGTTACATAAATTAAAGAACTCCAACAACTGCCTGAATATAGATAAAACCATATAAAATCAATATGATCTGAAAATAAAAGTACCACTTTTTTTAGATTGGTTAATTAGTAACTGAGACTGTGTTATTTATTGACCAGGATAACTAAGTTCAATGAAAAATTTCTTTAGGTTTCAAAGAAGACAATAAAAATTTGACAACCAATATGTCTGCACCTAAAAAAAAAAATACTGCATATGGACATTTTTTTAAAAGTATGACACCTTTTGGTCTCTGTTATTTTAAATTTTCAGGGTTCTGTCATTAAGAAGCAAAGACAAAAACCTAGCCCAAGTTAAAAAGCATTAACCAAACAGTGTTTGCTATTCTAACCTCTGCTATCGATTCATGGAGGAAGCTTTCAGAGATGAATGTTGAGTGAGATACATTAATGGTGCCCACCAGGGAGCTGCACATTAATAATAATAAAATAGTTTTTTATTTTTAATTAAATACCACAGAACATATTCCACAGAACTCTACCAACAGACATGCATAAATAAATTCAAACATGACAAAGAAATGAAGTCATCCACATGTCAGACAACAGCAGTATATAATATATGCAAAAATTGTAACGCATTAGGGGTCAACTAATAATATGTTAAATATTAGATCAATTGAACTTTTTATTTGTACTGCACAAAAATTTTAATCTCAAATATATACTACAGTCAGGGCTGGTTTTAGGCAAAGTGGGACTTCTAGGCAAAAATTAAACCAGGACCACAAATGTTTAAATACAGTACCAAGAACAAATTCACTTAGCTGTACGCCTGATTCTTTGCACATTTTGTGGTTTGACTATAAGCAAAGATTTTTAGGTACAAACCACAAGACACATCCCCTGCCACATACACAGAATTCAAATACTACAATACTAAACCTTAATATTACCTCCTTACAGTGACCAAATATCACCTACAAACTGATAATGAACAAAATACATTTCTAAAAGACCAATATTACCAATGAAACCACTATACAAGGCCCACATAGACGCCTACACCATGATCCTTGCTGTTACCACATTATACTACCACACCATGATCACTGTTATTACCACATAATGTGGCTGCAGAACTTTCTGGCAGGTTCCCCTTACTGCAGGCCTAATAATACCACATGTACTTACAATATAATGTCACCTGTGCACATTGTGCTGCTAAAGAATATGAATGATAAAAACACTCTGCTCCCCCTGCATATATCAAAAATTACATTGCAACCCCCAAACAATATTATAAGAATAAATAATACTGTACCGCTAAAAATATGTGGTGCCTGAGTTCTCACAGGCATGTGCGGTATGACGTAACACGCCGCGTCCACAGCGCCGCCTCCCGCCACAGGGTCCCTGGCAGCCGACCTATCCCTGGCTCTCTTCCCCGCACAATCCTGATAAAGCTATTATGCTCCAGGGACAGGGATGCGAGAATATACGAGAATATACGAGAATATATACGAGAATTCAGGAAAAAAGGGAGATTTCCTATAATGGCCCCAAAATCTCCACTTAACCAGATTACTCAAAAGGACACCCTGATGAAAAGAAAGGATTTTTCTGAGTTAAAAAAAAGGTTAGCTGAAAGGGATCTGCCGTACTCACTACTGTATCCCGCTAAAATGTGGGTAATATATCAAGGGAAAACAGTCTTCTCCTCCCCTGAGGAAGGGTTTAAATGGGCAGAATTAAAGGGTCTGTAAGGTCCGGCCAGTTTAGAACACCTAAAAGGGGAAACTCAACTTTATTTCTTCTTTTATATTTCCTTTTTTCCTGAGAGAGGTGAAGGAGGCGGCCTCTGTGGGATAGCCAGGGGAGAAGAGTATCACGGTCACACTGTGTACATTATGGGGGATCATGGGGAAGGGGTGGGGTGGTAGGTTACCGGCTCGGAGAAAAAGTGTCTTCTACTCCTTATCACTGGTTTTTCTCTCTCTTTTTTTTCCCTCTTTCTTATCTCCCTTGCCCGATAGATAGTACTCTTCAATGATCTCGATAGTTACATGGAATGTCCGCAGTCTGGGGGAGAGGACAAAACGACGTATTGTGTTCGATGTGGTTCAGAGACATCTACCTGCAATAGTTTGTCTGGTTCACCCTCCTGGATGGAGATGTAGAAGCTAGGGAAGAGATCTTGAACTTCTGGACAGATAATGTCGGGTCCACTACAGTGGGGACAGTTTGGGACGCCCTAAAAATGCATATGAGAGGATGGTGGCAACACAAAATTAAACAAAAAAAAAAAGTACTTTGCTGAAAAAGAAGAGTAATTAAAAAATCTGAGGGACAAAGCACAAGACGAATATAACATCTCCCTCTCAGATCTGCTCACTAGAGCATTTAAAGAACACTAGAGCTGATTACGATAATTACCTAGGGGAAAAGGCTCAGCAAAGACCATTCTTTGCAGGACAAAGTTATTATTGTGAAGCCGGTAGGCAGGGAAAACTCTTTGCAGGAGTGATCCAAAATCAAGAGGAAGGGAAATACATCCACCAACTGGTGGACAATGTTGGAAGTGTTGTTAGCTCAACTAAGTCTATAAATGAGGTGTTTGTCGAATTCTTTTCCACCCTATATAACTCTGAGCTAAAAAAAATAGATCAGACGTCGCTGGAAGAATATGAAGGATTGCCATTTGAAGTATATAGAAGATACAGCGAAGTTCTTCTGCCTCTACTATTGGAGGTGTTTAACGCTAGTATCTCACAGGGAAATCTACCAGGATCAATGATGGAGGCCCAAATAGTTCTAATCCCCACAAAAGGCAAAGAAAAGACAGAAAAAGAGTCATACAGACCAATTTCTTTATTAAATACCGATGTAAAATTTTTTGCTAAAACTATGGCATTACGATTACGTAAAGTGAACGGTGACCTTATCCACCCTGACCAGGCCGGGTTTATTCCCGGGAGAACGATCAGTGACAACCTGGACAGGTTGTTCCTTAATATCCAGTTGGGCTCGGGGGGGCGCTCCATCCTGTCACTGGACGCGGCTAAGGCGTTTGACAGGGTGGAGTGGCCTCTCCTATGGTCCGTTATGCAAAGAATGGGACTAGGTGAGTAATATATATCGTGGGTTATACAAGGATCCGGTGGCAAGGATCCTGACTAATGACTTCATCTCGGATAGATTTGTCTTAAAAAGAGGGACTCGTCAGGGCTGCCCCCTCTCACCCTTCTTGTTTGATATTTTCATAGAGCCCCTTGCATCAATAAAAAGACACAATGACTCTGTAGTGGGTTTTGGTTGTAAAGATAAATCTGACAAAATTCAGCTTTTTGCAGATGATATACTGCTGTGCCTAGGGGAATCGGACACCTCCATCCCCAAAATCATTGAAATTATCCAGGAATTCAGAACCTATTCAGGTTTTGAAATCAACTGGCAAAAAATAACGCTACTACCCTTAGATAAATTAAACAACGTCAATCAGTTTGGCCTTCAGGTTGTGGAACCACACACTCCTATGGAATATCTAGGGGTGCGTATTTCAGACGACATCGACAAGTACTCTGAGCAGAACATATTGCCAATGATCGCCGAAATAAGAGCCAAGATCGTGGCTTGGGTAAAATTGCCCCTGACCAGAGCCGATAAAAATGGTGGTTCTGCCACAATCACTATACATACTGACCGCCGCTCCGGTGTGGGTGGAGGAGAAACTTTTTAGGCTGATTGAGAGACCAAGTAATGAGCTCATCTGGGGAAGAAAACATGTCAGGATAAAAATTAATTATCTATATAAAAGTCATAGAGAAGGTGGTCTTATGATCCCTAATTTTCATCTATATTACATAGCAGCAAAGGTTCGTTTCTTGCTAAAGTGGCGGGACTCCGAAGCATTCACTCGGATCACGGCCAAAACAAAGGGTCAAATGTCTTTTTTTGAGGTATGCGAAACAGGTCAATTAGCTAGTGGAATAGCCAAAAACGTTCCTATATGTAGATAGGAGTGTTGGAAATATGTTTAAAAAATAGCGTCCGTAAAGGGCTCTCTAGAATTCACCCCACTGTGGTATAACAGAAACATAAAAGAACTGTTTAAAATAACAGATGTAAATATGTGGGTAGTAAGTGGGGTCACGAAAGTTAATTTTCGAAAAGGGAACACTAATGTCACACACTGACATAGAAACGACTTTTGGGATGGGTAAAAATGTTATTTTTCACTATTTACAATTAAGGGATGCATACAGGAAAACAGTAGATAAAACATATTTTCTGATACACAAAAACACAATGGTCGACAGAATTTTTTTTAACTGGAAAGGTAAAATTACAATTTCACAGCTATATAAGGTTCTGCTCAAAGAGAGCACAAAAGAATTAGTTTTTAAGGACAGAGCACAGTGGGAAAAAGATGGTGTACACCTTACACAAACACAATGGAATAGAGTCCACCAGAATATCGTCATGTCATCACTAAACACAAATCACAGAATGATCCAATTTAACTTCATTCGTAGACTATACTACACTCCCTCACTGCTTAGCAAAATGAGGAAGGATGACAACTACGACAATGCCATTATCACCTCCATAATACAGAAATCTATCATATGTAAAATGTCATCAATAGCTAAGATTCTGATAGCAAGAACCCCCCCCCCCCCAACATTCGCCAACTGGGAGGGTTTATACTAAAGATTAAAGCATATGAGAAAGTTCATTATGATAAAAATAAGAAACTGAAACACTGGGAAGAGATATGGAAGCACTGAACTGTCTATTTCTTTTTTTCTCTTCTTCTCCAGTTTATTTAGTGTGCCTCGAGCAGTGGGGAATGGGTAAGGGAGGTACGGGAGGTGGGAGAAAGGGATGGGGCACCACCGGTAAATTATTTAACTACTTGGCAAAAAAAATAAAATATATGTGGTGCCCCCCATTAATTAAATAATGCATGGTTCCTCTGTAAATTCTTTTATTTAATAAATGAATACATCTATTTAGTGGCCCTTATGATTATTTTTATACAGTGTCCCTACTTAAGAATTTACATACTGCCCCTCCATGCATATCAAACAATGGACCCCCAGGAATTTAAATACTGCCCTCACATGCATTTTACATAATGGACCCCCATGAATTAACACACTGCCACACATGAATTTTAAAGAATGGGCCCCTTCATGAATTAACATACTGCCCCTCCATGCATTTTATACATTGAGCCCCCGTGAATTTTATAGAATGGGCCTCCTCTGGGCATTTGCCCACCTTACCATGGGGTAGTTCTAGCCCTTACTACAGTACTAACTAAGGACTACAGACCTTTGCCAATATTTATATATTGTTTAAATAGTTTTATAACCTAGTACCAGCAAGTAATACGCAGTTCACACAAGGGAAACACAAACAGACATTTACAATGTCTTAGCCGCATTCTGCAGACAGAGGATGATGCCGGTAAGGATTTTACACTAGTATTATCAATAAACCTGCTCTGCACACCATCCCCTTCTCGCTAGGCTTTGACAAATCTGCAGTCGGGTCAGTGGGGTAAAGTGGGGAGGGTCAGAACAGCAACCTGATAGAAAGAAGACTATTTACTTTACTAACAGTGTAAAAGGAGTATATGTGTGAGGTGTATAGCTATATCTGTATATAGGTTCCTGTAATTGTAATCCATGTTAGTATGGGTTATAGGTTAGGGTAACATCTGTGTTGTACACCACAGATGGTAGATGGTTTGGCTGGACTGCTAATGCCAGTGCAAGTGAAAGTGCTCAGCATTATGGGAAGTGAGGTCAGAATGCTCTGGTGTCAGTTCCCTTAGCTCAGTGATGGCGAACCTTTTAGAGACCAAGTGCCCAAACTGCAAGCCAAAGTCTACGCTATCATTGCAGAGTGCCATCCCGGCTATTGAGCCTATAATTACCGACAATCCCCCTCTATAAGGGACATATAATACTGCCACATGATGACCATTACCAGTACAACAAGATAAATACCACCATACTGATAATAAACAGACCAATATCACCAATAATATCACTAAGCAGGAGCAAATACAACGGGGAATACTACCCCCATCCAGTGAGGAACACTACCCCCATCCAGTGAGAAGCACTACCCCCATCCACTGAGGAGCACTACCCCCATCCACTGAGGAGCACTACCCCCATCCACTGAGGAGCACTACCCCCATCCACTGAGGAGCACTACCCCCATCCACTGAGGAACACTACCCCCACACAGCGAGTGTGGGTGCACTGAATTACAAAGTTACATGAAATCAGGCAAGTGAATTTTCGATCAAATGTCCCCATATGACAGCCGTCTGTGGCCATATATATATATATATCTCCCTTGGTCCTGAGCTCTGGGCACCTGTGCCATGCTGTCAGTGAGGGCAGTGTAGTGCACCCCAGGGTCACTGGCAGCATGGCACAGCAACAAGACAAGAGATCTGGGCCAAGGGCAGTATATATGTGGCCATGGGAAGCTGTCATACAGGGCAGTTTGGGACACTAAACAATAAGGACCTATAGTTGTTTAGTGTCCCAAAGCTGCCTGTCTGCTGCCTGTGACATATACAGTATATACAGCTCTCAGTGACGGGTTCCCTGGCAATCCTAGAGAAAGTGGGCGTTGTCCCTTTAGAAGAATGGAGTCAAAGTCGAGCTGCTTTCCTTAAATAAGTAATCCCTGCTGCTTATCTACCGTATATACTTGTGTTTTTCAGCACAAAAAATGTGAAAAACATCATCTCGGCTTATACACGAGTCAATAAAAACAATAAACTTATATACTCACACTCCGGTGGCCCCGATGCTCAGCACGGCTCCCCACATACTATGATATAATCAGCGGCCACATCATAGTATGCACCTGCCGCCAGAGCGCATGACCTTGTCTCTGCCGACTGTTACAGATGACCGAAGACAGAAGCCACACTGCAGCTGCGCTGAGCAGCAGAGCCGCCAGTGGGTGAGTATATAAGTTTATTTTTTTAAGTGCTGGGTGGGCTGGCAGTATACTACTGGGGGATAGCAGGTTGTATACTATAGGGATCTGGCTGTATATTACTGGGGGGCAGGCCGTCTGTATACTACATGGCGGCAGGCCGTCTGTATACTACATGGCGGCAGGCCGTCTGTATACTACATGGCGGCAGGCCGTCTGTATACTACATGGCGGCAGGCCGTCTGTATACTACTTGGCGGCAGGCCGTCTGTATACTACTTGGCGGCAGGCCGTCTGTATACTACTTGGCGGCAGGCCGTCTGTATACTACATGGCGGCAGGCCGTCTGTATACTACATGGCGGCAGGCCGTCTGTATACTACATGGCGGCAGGCCGTCTGTATACTACATGGCGGCAGGCCGTCTGTAAACTACATGGCGGCAGGCCGGCTGTAAACTACATGGTGGCAGGCCGGCTGTATACTACATGGCGACAGGCCGGCTGTATACTACATGGGGGCTGGCTGGCTGTATACTACATGGGGCAGGCTGGCTCTATACTACTGGCTAGCTATATACTGGGGGGGGGCTGTGACCAATGCATTTCCCACCCTCCGCTTATACTCTAGTACATAGGTTTTCCCAGCTTTTGGTGGTAAAATTAGGGGCCTCGATTTATACTCAGGTCGGCTTATACTTGAGTATAAACAATATCTATTTCCAAGAGCCTTAAAGGGAAGAATTGAACAAGAATAAAAATCCCAACACTGTTTCATCTGCACTTCGAGATGGGACTAATTGTACTTACTGCCGGTCACTTTATTTGTTAATAATGTAAACATCTGTTGAAGTTCTCATAAACTACCCCTGTTTCCCCGAAAATAAGACAGTGTCTTATATTAATTTTTGCTCCTAAAGAGGAGCTAGGTCTTATTTTCAGGGGATGTCTTATTTTTCCATGAACAAGAATTTACATTTATTGTTGAACAAAAAATCAACTTCTCTAACATCCTTATAACTCTCCAAACTCTGAATTTCATGCTGTATTTCTTGTGACTCCATTTCTATTAGAATCATTGGCCCCAATCTCTCATGTTTAGTAAAAGCACTTTCCATAAATGACCCTTCTTATCCTGGTGGCTGCTGGTATCACATTTGCAGCACAACAGCCAGGGATTTACTTCCATGAATTCTTCCCCATGTCACAACCTTCTGCAGCATCTAAAAGATTTACTAATACTAATGTATGGCGTGGGGGGAGCTGCTGCAATGACTGCCGCTAGGTCTTATTTTCAGGGGAGGCCTTATATTTCTAAGCCTGAACAAAATTCTACTAGGTCTTATTTTCGGGGAAGTCTTATTTTAGGGGAAACAGGGTATAACTAAAATCAAAGTGTAAATCAAAATCAATATAATTAAAATATTATTATTGAAAATGTTGAGCTGGTCTGTCCAATATACGTGGGACCTGTTGAATACACCTCCTTTATTGAGGTTGCTCTTTAACTTTTATTCTTTAGACTCATCAGTCCAGTTTGTTTACCACACATTTTATCTACTTTAATATTTTTCCAAGCACCTCTCAAATACAGAAAACATGAATGGAAATAAATATATTGTTACTTCAGTGCCAAGTGTTCTTCTGAAATGTTAGATAATCTAAATTAGACAAAGAAAAAACGATTTGCATAATACATGTACATTTTGTGTGGGAGAGAAGAAATATGTTGCCGTCGTTAATGAGCCAAATTAGTTCATAAATAACTTTGACGTCCAAGTCTTAGTTTCGCTAGTATATTTTCTTTTCCAATGAATATTATATGTTGTAAGCAGTTAAGGATGTTCCTTGGAGCTACCATTTGATTCATGTAAGGGAGAGTAAACACTTGAATGGGTGATATGAAGGCGTCATCCACAATTATGAGTCATTTATTTTGTTAATAAGCATTACCGAATATGCTTTTGTTTTATTAAAAAATATTATTTTTGAATGTAGCAAGCAGATTTGTTACATATGGAAGCATTTCTTATAGAACCTATACCTATAGCACCCAAAGGAAGTTGTATGGCAACTCTAGAAGGCCATGTATCCTATCATTGCATCAAGCTGTAGAGGTATGTTTGGGGCCCAGATTTTGGAAATGACACCTGGTTTCCCGTATCAGCTTTACGTTTGATGATCTGGCATTGCCACCTTACAAAGTATACTTTACTCAAACTAGTTGTCACTCAATATTGTACTAAAGAAATTTTGGAAATTAATGGTCGACTAATTAAAGGGGTTGTCAGAGTTCTTGAAAAAAACTAAAGATGGCCGGGAGAGGGCTGCTTAAAAAAATAAAGTCCTACTTACCTTCCGGTGCCCTCCGGTATCCAGCGCTGCTGTCACTCCGGTCCGGGCGCCATGTAATCAAACATGGCCGCCGGAGCAGCGCTGGACTCAGCTTCCGGCCGGACCCGACAACCTTCCGGCCCCCATACACAACGCTGTGTATAGGGACGGATAGGCGTGCCCAGCCACGGCCGGCCGGAAACTGAGTCCTGCGCTGTTTGTTTACATGGCGCCCGGACCGGAGCGACAGCAGCGCTGGATACCAGAGGGCACCGAAAGGTAAGTAGGACTTTATATTTTTAAGCAGCCCTCTCCCGGCCACTTTTATTTTTTTTCCAGAACTCTCAGACAACCCCTTTAATACATGTCATACTGATGCTTAAAGAAGTGGTCACTCAATATTGTGCTAAAGAAAATTTTAAAATTAATGTAATATTTTGGGTTGCTGAAATCTTGTTTCTGTGATTTCCTGGAATGGAGTTCTTGGACATTCACGCTGGATGCTCCAACACAAATCAGCCATAAGAGCCATAGTCATAAAAACATGGTACTTTTCACATCAACATCTCAAAAACTAGAAAGGGAAATGGAAGGTATTTTTGGAATCAGCAGCTCAAAAACACACAGAATCAGGCGAATAACTCTAGGCACCACAGAATTATTTTTTATTTGTTGACCAGTGTTAAAGAGGTATTCCAGAAATCAGCATAATTCATATACAAATGGGTCCTTAAAATATAAGCTTATATGTAATTAGTTGTTATTTTAAATTTTCCTTCCCTTAGTAAACTCTGGGCTTCATTCCCCTGATGAAGTCACTGAGTGACGGAACGCGTGGGGTGGCAACGGCTTTACCCTGTTTGCTCTGGTGTCAGCTCTTTTTCAGTAGCCATGACTGCTCTAGACCGAGATACTGGTACTTTCATAAGGAACACTTTGTCTTGGTTACTTTGAATTTATTTTTGATCCATGTTGTATTGACATATGGTATGCATTAACTGTTTACATGTCTATATCCAATTTAATGTGTCATACTTATTGTTGAGCTCACACTGCTTTGACTTGTGCAATCAGGGGTCAAGTGTTGGTGATTTTATTGTATTCACCGCACTGAGTTTCAAGTGTCTTTGTTACACTTTTTTTTAAGTGATTTTATATTGTGTGTCTGGTCTTTTGTAACTAATAAAGTTCATATTTTCAATTTACTTTTGGGTTGTTATGGCACATCTTTCTTGGGAATTGTTCATGAGTTGTTTACAGTGTCCATGACTTAGGGTGCACTGTGCACCAGAAACGCGTAGGCTTTCATGACCTCATATGCACTTGCGGGGATTATGCTTGCTATGTTTTACTGGATTTGCCGAAAATAAAGAGCTCTTCAATGGAAGACGAATATTTTTAACCAAGCACTGTTGCGGAGTCTCGTGTTTTCCTTGGACTACAGTGTCCATATACCCACCATTAATACTTGGCTCTGCAGGATCCCTCATTTGTTTGTATCCAAATTTTTCTTTAATGTCATTGGTTATCAAACATTTGTATGACTTATGAAAATCTGTAAAAAATCCATAAAACATACAGTTGAAAAAAAAAGGAATTCTGCTGAGGATTTTTAGCAATCCACCATAAAATACAGGGAGTCTGATCAAATAGCAGCTAGTGATACTGTAGTGTTGTTTCCAAATTGGATAATCTTTCATCTGTAGTAAATAAGTGACCTGTCACTTATTGCTACGGATCTGGTGCTTAAATCACCCTTGGCAATGTAAGATTGGGATTACTGCAAGGGTAAATGCTGCAGCCATTTTGCTATGTGTAGAGATACCCTAAAAGACCACACACGCTCTGTTGGGGATTCTTTGCTCATTAGTTACTGTCAATAGCTCAAAAAAGCACCAAGATATGTACAGTGCTAGCCTAGACTCAATGCAGACACAGAGAAAACAGGAATGTATCAGTAACACTATGCTACACAGCGAGTTGATTTCACAATAAATGTGCCCCTCTCTATAGCTCTGTGCTTTCTTCCTCTTCTTCTTCCCTGGACCGTTAAACCATTGGTGATACTGATAGTTCATATAGTAAAAAGGGAACGTTTGTTTTCTGCTGAAGCTGAAAACATGACTATTTGCTGCTGCAGTGGTTAAAGGCAATTCCTACTTCACTGCTAAATATACCCTTGGGCTGCCATCCTTCCCATGCAGATTGTGAAGGATGATGAACCCATCCTTTGCTAGACAACTGGCTGACGGGCCGCAGAGCCTGTTGCTGAAAAATCTGAAAACCTACTTCAATTAGTACTTGAAAAAATCCAATAGTGGATTTAGTGCATACTAAAGTAAGCAGCTCCTAGTGCCAAAACAGACGCAGCAGTGCTATATGCTAGCGTTATCGGAAACCTCCCATAATGCTAACAAACACTGCCACACTATACACTATAAACGCTGGACCGTTCTCAAAGCACTGTGTGGAAAGACTGCAGAACTTGTCACCATTTCATGAACACTGATCAGCTGGGCCAAGCGGTGGTGGGCAGAGCCGCACACCTATAGGCGGAGCCAAGATAGACAAAGGCAGATAAGTTTTGGGATACGATTTTACTGCTGGAAGAAGGCAGGATTACTCTGAGATGCATGCACTGCACTTTTCGAAGAAGGCCCAGTGAGGAAAGTTTATTGTGCCTGTTCTTGATGACAAGTTCCCTTTAAATATTGATATTTACAAAAAAAAAGAGTGTAATGTCAGCTCACCCGAACGCTGGATCATATAGTCCTGACATGGGACCGTGAGCACGGAAAACCTCTGCTCCAAGCACAAAATCCAGAAAAGAAAACAAATTTCCAGCTCCAAATGAAATCCAGGAAGAGGTAAAAACTTCAAGATTTATTGAGACACTTTAAAAATTGTGAAAACCCAAAACACATGAGTTCATAAAGGGTAACATAGAGACGGAATAAAAGCCTATGAGTTTCGCAAACCGCTTTCCTTATTCATGGCTACGTGTAAACTGCATGTGGGAGGCTTATAAGACTATCCATTGCAGGTGATTTGCTTAATCGGTAAGTTCCTGTGTTGTAATAAGCCTTAAAACAACAACAATGAATTACAATGCATTGTACTAGATTAACCCCTACAGGACTCAGCCTCTTTTGGCCTTAAAGGGAACCTACCACCACAAATCTACCTATAAAGGTAGATTGGGTGGTAGGTGGATCAATGGGACGTGAGGAGAGCCCTTTTAAGGGCTAATCCTCACGTCCCTACACTTTTTTGATAACTTTTATTACACATATATTCAAATTTACTTATGCGGCTACTGGGGCGTGGAGTAGCCGCATCTGAGGTTACACGAGGCGGCTACTCGACGCCCCGGTAGCCTCTTTTCCCCTCCTACTCACCCATCTTCGGCGCGCAGCTCCGCGTAGCTGCGCGCCCTCGTCCGGCGATCCTGCCGTCTGCGCATGCACAGAAGAGCAGGCCTGCGCCGAAGATGGGTGAGTATGAGGGGAAAAGAGGCTACCGGGGCGTGGAGTAGCTGCCTCCTGTAACCTCAGATGCGGCTACTCCACGCCCCAGTAGCCGCATAAGTAAATTTGAATATATGTGTAATAAAAGTTATCAAAAAAGTGTGGGGACGTGAGGATTAGCCCTTAAAAGGGCTCTCCTCACGTCCCATTGATCCACCTACCACCCAATCTACCTTTATAGGTAGATTTGTGGTGGTAGGTGCCCTTTAAGGATGCAGCCCCATTTTTCAAATCTGGCCTGTGTCACTATAAGTGGTTATAGCTTTGGAACGCTATGAGATATCCAGTGGATTGAGATTGTTTTCTCGTGACACATTGTACTTCAAATTAGTTTAAAAATTTGGATGAAATCTTTTGCGTTTGTAAATTTGGCAAAAAATTGGAAATATTCTTTAAATTTAAACGTTCTAAATTCTCTACTTATGATGCAGATAGTCATAGCACCCAAATAAATTCATAACTTACATTTCCCACATGTCTGCTTTAAGTTGGCATGGTTTTTTTAAGATTCCACATATTTTACTAGAATGTTATGAGGCTCAGAATTTAGGTATCATTTTTCACATTTTTTGTAAAATCTCCAAAACCCGTATTTAGATGGACCTGCTCAACTTCTAATTGACACTGAGAGGCCTAAATAATATCGAGACTCATAAATTACCCAATTATGGAAACTACACACCTCAACGTATGAAAAACCACTTTTAAGAAGTTTGTTAACGCTTTAGGTGTTTTATAGGGGTTAAAACAAAATGGAGGTGCAGTCTGCAAATTGTAATATTTTTTCACAATACACTAATTTTGGGTGGAAAATAAACATTTACAATGGATTAAATGAAAAAAGGCTCCACAAAGTTTGATACCCAATTCCTTCCGAGTACACCGATACTCTATATGTGGTGGTAACCTGCTGTATGGGCGCACGGCTGGGCATAGAAGATCAGATCAGATTTGCTTTGTCACATTGTACAGGCTATAAATTTTTTATGTCACATAGGGGCTTATTTCTTTTCTGGTAGGTAATTTTGGGGCATCTATAGCTAATTGGTGAGATTTTATAAACTCTTTGTTGGTGGAGGAAATGAAAATCATCAATTTTTAGGAAAATTTTTTATGTATTTTTTGTGGTCATACCATAAAAAATAGTATATTATTTCTATTCTATGGGTCGCCACGATTACGAAAAGACCTCATTTATATAGATTTTTTATTTTTTCCCCATTTTTACTGAATAAAAAGTAATTTGGCAAAAATGTTGTTCATTTTAGCATCACCGTCTTTCATATACATAACTTTTTTATTTTTCGCCTCACAAATCTGTTTAAGGGCTTATTTTTCGCAAGAAGGATTGTTCTTTTTAGTGGTCTTATTTTAGAGTGCATAACATTTTTTAAAACACTTTTTAGAGCGTTTTTTTATAGGGTATTAATTGAAAATTATCCTTTTTTTGGAGCTTTTTTGGTTTTTGTTTTTTTTTTACGGGGTTCATTTTGCGGTTCTAATGATTCCGTTTTATTATGCAGATTGTTACGGACCCAGGGATACCAAATATGTGGGGGTTTTGTGTATTTTATTCAATTGTACTGAATAAAAACTAATTTGGAGTAAATCTTGTTCATTTTAGCATCACCATCTTTTCATATGCATAACTTTTTGATTTTTCGGCTGACAAATCTGGTTAAAGGCTTATTTTTTGCGAGAAGAGTTGCTCTTTTGAGTGGGCTTATATTAGAGTGCATAATATTTTTTAAATCACTTTTTAGAGCATTTTTTATAGGGTATTATTTAAAAATGATCTTTTTTCGGAACGTTTTTAAAAAAAAATTTCTCCGGCGTTTACCGTGCTTATATTTTAATGTATTTATTTTTTTTTTTATTCTAATGTGTAGTGTTCAGTGTTTTTAATTTATGCATACTTGAACCAGCGATGCTCTGATCGCTGGTTTAAGTTCAATACACTGCTCTACAATACTATTTTATTGTAGAGCAGTGTAATCTGTCTGGCATGCTCGCGCATGCTCAAACAGTTTGCAGTCAGACCCGGAAGGGGTCTGACTGCCAGGGAGACCGGGCAGCTCCGGGGCACATGCCAGTCCTTGGAGCTGCCCAGAAGTGGATCGGATCCCCCGGTAAGTGGCGCGGGGGATCCGATCCATAGCGCAAACACCCTTACACGCCGCGGTAATGCTTGACTGCGGCGTGTAAGGGGTTAACAACCGTGCTCTGAGTCGGCTTTGACCGCGGGTGTTAGCTGACGGCCGCTGCTTCTGGTGCCTGCTCCGTTTGTGAGTCGGTGGCAGTAGCAGGACGTTATAGCACGTCCCCGTGCGCTTAGCATGTAACCCGGGGACATACTATAACGTCCTGGTGCGCCTAGGGGTTAAAATAAAGCAAGTACGATACATGAGAATATGTTTTTAGATTATGATTATAGATTATGTCCCGTCTTTTCTTCAGACCAATCTGAGTTATGGTCTGCAACATAAAGCGTTCTCATATGCAAACAGCATATGGATAGCGATGAGTCAATTTCCAAATAGAAGAGTCACGTTTTCTCTAGGCTGCCAGTGATCCCCGCCTCCTCCTTTTGATTGACATAATGAATTTAGCTGTAAGCACAGTGTGAAAAAAAGCTGATTTTGACACCATTTCCTGCACCCTGTAATTGGTGGGGCCAAGCGGTGGTGGGCAGAGCCACACACCTGTGGGCGGAGCCAAGATAGACAAAAGCAGATAACGTTTTGGGATATGATTTTAATGTTGGAAGAAGGCAGGTTTACGCTGAGATGCCCGTGCTGCCCTTTTCATCAGGGCTCATTGCTGGGTTGAGTAAGGTTTATTGTGCCTGTTTTTGAGGACAGGTTTCCTTTTTTTTTTTTTTTTCCAACTTACATTTTATTGAATAGTTTTAAAGTTTCACAGAGGTTACAAATAATACAACAAAATCAGTGTGGTCATAGAAAGTGATAAGTAATAAGACCTTCACAGCGAGAGTCGGAGAATATACAGCAGGTAGACAACATATCATTCCAACACGCAAACAGCTGTTTCTGTCTAGTTTCTATTTCCATGTTATTACCCTGCATAGAAACTTCACTTCTAAATAGCAACCAGCATTTGGAAATTTAAGAAAAAGAAACATAAACATTCCCGAAGGGAAAACAGTGTATTTATAAAAAAAAAACAAAAAGAAACGAGAAACTACCCATGTATCTCATACGTGTCTCCGCAATAAAGTGTGCAATTCACTATAGAAAGCTATGGTATATAGCATCCCAGGAGGCCCAGGTCGCACAGAACTGGTCTGTCTTTTCATGTAGAGAGGCCGTCATATATTCCATTGTCCGCATATGCCGTATACGTACACATAGATCTAATAAAGTGGGGGGGGTCGATTTTTTCCAAAATAATGGAGCCAGAGTTTTTGCCGCGCTCAAAATGTGCAAAAAGAGTCTGGCCTGAGATTTCCCCAGTCCTACCTTATTCTGTGTAGTATCCAGGGTCTTCTGCAGTAGTGTGTGTACCTCGGCCCAGAAAGACTGAATAGACGGGCAATCCCAAAATATATGAAATAAAGATGCCCCAGGGTTATCACATCTCCAGCACACGTCAGGGATGGATGGGTTAAGTCTATGGAGCAGCATCGGTGTGTGGTACCATTGCATCAAAATTTTATACTGGTTCTCTTTATAGAGTGCTGACAGAGCACCTCTGGGTGCATTCTCCCAAATTATCTTCCATATTGACTCCGGTAACTCCCTACCCAACCACTCCTCCCATTTGAGCATATATGAATGTCTGCTAGGTTCTGGGTTTATTTGTGCTATAAGTAAGGCGTATAAGTCTGAAATCAGACCTTTCGAAGTGGAATTATTCAGACATATCCGTTCAAATGGTGTAAGGGATGGAATGGAGACAGATCCTAATATTTTAAGACAGAATTGGTAAATCTGGGGGTAAGTGTCAGATGCTGTTGCAAATTGATCTGATGCCAAGCAGAGATCAGTGAACGTGAGCAGTTGTTTAGTTGTAGGGTGCGTCAGGTCTTTAATTCGGAAAGCGTTCATTGGCTTCCAGAAAGTAACAAAGTCTGCTCCAAGGCTTTGGGGTAAGTGTGGGGTATACAAAAAAGGAGTAAGTGGCGATCTGTGTGTCGCTAGAGAGTAGCGGATCCGACACCTATGCCATATGTCTCTAGTGAAGGCCATAGGGCCTAACAACAATGAATTAGGGATCTCCGTCGGGGGACCCCAGATTAATGAACTGGGGTGCACCGGGGCTAGCCATAATTTTTCAATTTCTGTCCATCTATTAAAGGCAGGCAAAGATGTCCAAGAGACTATATGTCGCAGGTGTGTTGCGTAGTAGTATAGAGTAATGTCTGGAAGGCCAAGACCCTCTTTTGATTTTGGTGCCACCAAGACTGTTTTCGGAATTCTGTGTCTCTTAGAGTTCCACAGAAAGTCTAAGAAAAGCGATTGTATCAGTCGTAAGGATGTTATTGGGACTCTAACCGGGAGTGTCTCGAATAGGTACAAAAATCTTGGAAGAATTGACATTTTGATCGCTGCGATTTTGCCCAATAAGGATAAGTATATAGGATGCCAAGTTTGCAGCTGTCTCCTCACATCTTGTATTAGGGGGGGGAAATTTTCTTTATATAGAGATGAAATAGTGGGGGTAAGCTTGACTCCCAGATACTTGAGGGATGCTGAGCACCAGGAGTACTGGAAACTACTCTTTAAAGAATTCAGTGTATGAGGGGATAGATTTAGTGGTAGGGCCTCCGTCTTAGTGTGATTAATTTTATATCCTGATACTAAGCTGTATTTCTCAATAGTGGCGTGGAGATTTGGTAGGGAAATAAGAGGCTCTTCAAGTGTAAGTAGAACGTCATCGGCGAACAGGGCTACTTTGAATTGTTTGTCTCTAACTTTAATACCATTAATGTTTGGGTTATTTCGGATACTTACTGCCAATGGTTCGATACTTAGGACGTAAAGTAAAAGGGATAAGGGACATCCCTGACGGGTCCCGTTATTTATAGTTAAAGGGGCAGAGTGAGCATGAGGGAGTCGTATTTGTGCCGTAGGGGTTGCATATAGACTCTTCAGGGCTTCCACAAAAGGTCCACGCAGTCCAAAGCGAGCAAGTGTTTTAAACATAAATTGCCAATTTAGGCGATCAAAAGCCTTCTCGGCGTCAAGACTCAGGAGCAAGGCTTCCGATTTAGCCTTTTGCGTTAAGCTTATTAAATCAATGGTACGTCGTGTATTATCTCCTGCTTGTCGATACCTAACGAATCCCACCTGGTCCTTGTGTATCAATTGTGGAAGCCATTCACTTAGCCTGTTAGCTAAAAGCTTAGTAAATATTTTTAGGTCGGAATTTAGTAGGCTTATAGGTCTATAACTAGGACATTCTGAGGGGTCTTTGCCTGGCTTAGGGATAACTGTAATATAAGAGGAGAGCATTGTCTGAGGAATTGGCTCTCCCTGGAGGAATCTATTAAATAGTGTGACCATGTGGGGGCCCAGAAGGGCGAGAAAAATTTTATAGTAGAGATAAGTATAGCCGTCGGGCCCTGGAGCTTTAACCCCCGGTAGGCTTTTCACTATATCCTCAATCTCTTCAATCGTGACTTCTTGATTTAGGTGAGCTAGTGCCTCTGAGGGGAGCGGAGGTAAGGAGCATTGAGACAAGTATTGGTCTATTTTAATATTCCGTTCCTGGGAGGAGTGTATAGGAGGAGCGAGGGAATAGTGGGACGAGTAGTAAGTATGAAAAAGTTCTGCTACCTTCGTAGGGTGATAGTGTAGAGTGCCCTGATTGTCTTTAATGGAGTATGGGTTTTGGCTGGAAGTCTTCTGTCTGAGTTGGTGCGCCAATAAAGAGTGTGCCTTGTTCCCAAACTCATAATATCTGCGTTTTGAGTATTTGATCATGCGTTCCAAATCCAGGAGATCTAACTCCCTGATTTTAGAACGGAGCATCTGTACCCGTCTAAGTAAGGAGGGGGTCGGGCGTGCAGCCAAGTCCCTTTCCGCTAATCTGAGGTTTTGTTTATATCTAGAGTAGTTAAGTATTCTGTCCCTCTTTAACTTGGTGGCCAGAGAAATAGCTTCCCCCCTAAAGACTGCTTTATGGGCTTCCCATAGAATTGGGACAGAGGGTGCTGAGGGTGTATTTTCCTTGAAATAGTTAGTGAGGACCGTCCGTAGGGATTCCCTTGAAAGCGGGGAGGTGAGGAGTGTTTCATTTAAACGCCAATGGGGGGATCTAATCGGGTTATCTTCGATTTGCAGGTCTAAATGGACCGGTGCGTGGTCCGACCATGTGATATGACCTATCGTTGCTTCCCCTAAGGCCCGCAAAGCTGGATAATTCCCGAAAAAATAGTCAATTCGTGTATGTGTTTTGTGAAGAGAAGAGTAATATGTAAACTCCCTAGCTGTTGGATTATTTACCCGCCATAGGTCATATGAGTTTTTACGAATCAGGCGACGGAGACCTAGAGCTAGGGCTTTCACTGTCTGGGGAGCAGGGCGAGGCGGTAAGGGGAGGCGATCTACATGTTCTGAGAATGTAGCGTTAAAGTCTCCTCCCAATATCAGAAGTTCATTTTCGGATGAGGACAATTTTGAAAGGACCTTGTTGAGAAACGGGAGTTGGCGTGAATTGGGGGCATATATATTATATAGTATTATGTTAATACCCAGAATGGAGCCTTTGAGTATAATGTAACGGCCCTCTGGGTCAGCTTCCACCCCAGCTAGCTGGAATGGGCAGTGGCGAGATATGAGAATAGCTACTCCCGCTTTCTTAGTCGGGGCATTAGCTAGAAAGGCTGTTGGGTACCAGTGTTTAGCAAAATGAAAAGACCCTGTAGTTGTGTAGTGTGTCTCCAGAAAGAATGCTATATCTGCCTTAGCTTGACGTATTGTCTTCAGTGCAAGTCTTCTTTTAACATCAGTGTTTAAACCTTTAGCGTTCAGTGAGAGCAGTCTAACCATAGTCAATGTGTATTAACCATTCGTGCATTGAGGAAATTTGTATGGCTGACAGAAACTCGGCCTGTGAGCCTCCCGGGGGAGCCCGGCCGTATACTGTTCCCGCCATAGATATTACACCTGCGGAGGACAACCTAAATAGAGATCCATGGGTTAATTTGTTAAACAATATAAAACATATAAACCAAAAAAACTCTAAGAAAAAGAAGACAATTTGAAATAGCGAGGATAGCCTATAGCTGTTCTCGCCGTAAATCTCCCAAGATATAGTCCATTTCTTCACAGAGGGTAACAGCTCCGTCAACAAGGAGCGAGAGCAATTAGGGAGATCTACTATGGGGGAAAGTAGATACATATCTACCATCATGACTTGAAAGTAAGACACAGGAGTCACTGCGTGTCCCAGAGCTGCGATGTAGGGTCCATGTAAATTAGTCATATGAGCTCGGTATTATACAGTGTGGTGTTGACTAAGGCAAATATACTAGCTTATAACCAATCCAGAGCTCAACGGAGGCGAAAGGGGGAACAGGAGTAGAAAGTAGACAAGAAATGGGGAGGGTCACATGAGCAGCCCAATGGGGGTAAAGAGGAGCAGAAGGGGGCAATATCAATACTCAGCTTCTAGACAAAGGTCTGCGGTCGGGATCTGGGGCCCTTTGGCGCTTCTTCGGTGGGCGAACTGGCTGCCAGGTGGAGGGTAGGTCCACCGGGGCAGGTTGTTGGGGCCAATCAGGTAAGTCCGGAGGATTAAGCTCAAAAGTGTCACAGAAAACAGAAAGTTCCTCTAGAAAGCGTAGAGTAGCTGAGCGACCGTCCTTTCTTGCTGTTAAACTGAAGGGAAAACCCCAGCGGTAAGGACAGGTTTCCTTTAAAGCTTTTTTGTGGGCTAAAAATATCGATATCCTATACAAAGGATAGTTCATTAAGATCAGATTAGAGAAGGCCGACACCCATAAACCCACCATATGAGAAGTTCTCACTAGCTGGTAAACAGAATGGAAAAGGAAACAGACAGCTCTATTCTCAGTGTAGTGGTTGAACTAATACATTGCAGCTTAGCTCCCATTGAAATCTGTAGTACCCTAGTCTGCTAGCAGTGTAGATTTGTACCGTGTTAGCCATGGAGAACAGAAGAAGAGTGAAGAAATCAGGCGATAACTTTTTGAGGCTAACTGAGTATATTTGATGGTAAGATTTCAAGAATACTAGTTCTCTTCATATTAAATGAAAGGAAAGATATCCAAATAGCTGCACATTTCTCCAGAGAGGACCATACTATGGAAGATTACAGATTACTATTTTAATGGGACATTTTAAGACACAGAGGGAAAGGAAAGAATGAGAGTACAAATAATAAGGAGATTCAACACCTTACAAAGTTGCCTTAACTTCCATGCCAGATTCATGACCTCCTACCTCTTCCTTGGAGGCCACAAGCAGATAAGAACCAGGGCTCTTTTGCCTCACCTCACAGATTTTTTGTGTTTTTATTGCTATCATGCCATCCCTTTGTTATTTTAAAGTTTTTTTTTTAATATCCTTTGATGATCACTGCCACGTGTGTATAAAATGCATGTCTGACGAAGAGAACTAGTATTCTCGAAAGCTCACCATCAAATATACACATTTAGCCTCAAAAAGGTATCGCCTGATTTCTTCACTTTTCTTCTGTAACCTCGTCTGATCAGATTTGTCTGCATTTCCAAATCTTACTGAAAGAAATTTTAAAAATTCAATGTGTATACAAAAACTGTAAGTATTGACTTTCTACTGCAGAAATATAAACATAAAATAACATATAACTTTGAAGAGAAAAACATCTATCCATAATATTACATTCTACAAATTAGAACATTGAGAAGTGCTGTCACTTGAAAATGTTCTATATTCATGCCCTGTCTTCATATCTAGAGGGATAAAACCACATATATGAGGATTAATCCCTTGCTTCCTAACCCTAAGAAAATTGATTGCAAGCAAAAACATTAACCTTGTGAGAAATGTATCAGGGGAATTGATATTTCAATTAGCACTCATCAGTACCGGAGCGTTCCCTGACTCAGGCTGCAGCGCTCATTAGCTGAAAGAAATGGAAATGGTAGAAGTTTAGTTAATGAACCAACGCCTGCTTCCAGAGAAATACCAAGAAGAATCTCTGCAAAATATACAAGCCTGGATCAGGTCACCCCTATGGCATCCTATGGACCTGCATTACCACAAGTCATTCCTATTCATTAAAGGCGTATTCCAGGTTTTTTATCCTTCGGAGAGATGATCACTATAAGATCAGAGTGGCTGAGGTGAGATGCTAGAATGAATGGAACTTCAGCTTCACATGTGTGTATCGCGTGTATTTGTCATATGGCCCGTTTGCTATTATATGAAGCTCAGATGCAAAACCAAGTACTATAGCTTCTGAACAATGTATTTCCCTGTGCATGGTAAAGAGTGAATAGGCCACAGTGATAAATCATAAATCCTGCAATACTCCTTTAACCCCTACAGGACTCAGTTCTTTTTCGTTTCTGTTTTTTTTTCTTTTAAAGGGAACCTGTCACCAGGAGACCCATTTTTATCACTCCCCCATTCCCCAAAGAGCATAAAGTGTTTTTGTATAAAAAATAGGTTTTACAGAAAAAAAGATATGTTATATTGTACCTTTCATTAGCATCTGCTGTGTGACTAGGCAGTTGCCTAATGGGAGGGGCTGGAAAGGAGCAGTCCCCCCCCACCCTTGGGAAACATGTGACCTGTTCAAATATATGAATAACTCCCCACACTCAGGATTGGCTGTAGAGGAGCAGGGGGCATCCCTAAGCCCAGTGATGGGTGTTTTCATATATTTGAAAAGGTCACATGTTTCCAAAGGGGGGGGGGGGCTGCTCCTTTCCAGCTCCTCCCAAAAGGCAACTGCCTAGTCACACAGCAGATGCTAATGAAAGGTACAATATAACATATCTTTTTTCCTGTAAAACCAATTTTTAATACAAAAACACTTTGGCAGTGTATGGACTATGCTCTGTGGGGACGGGGGAGTGCTAAAAATGGGTCTACTGGTGACAGGTTCCCTTTAAAAGGCAAGACGCGTGCTTTTAGGTCTACAAACACATGCGTTCAGGGAGGAGTTACTCCTGATGTGCTTGAAATAAGTTTAAAAACGCAATTCAACGGATTCATGATCAGAGCTTCTATTTTAACCAAAGCAGCACTTTCATAACATAGTTTTGTTTCTTCTCCAAACTTTGTCATCCTTTCCCCTATAACGGATTGTAAAAGCAAAAAATACTGTCAGCCATATATTTTTTATTTTCTTTTTAAACCATCAATATTTCACACATGGCATCTTTGGCGTCTGTAGTAAGAGCAATTGACAGACAGGATGGTTGTCTCCCTTATTATAACTGATTAAGTGAGCTCCCATGTAAAAAAATATTCTGGGTCTTGTTTTCTTGAAACTCTATAGTGTGAAGTTTCTCTGTTATACTAGAGATTTAGCATGGAGTCTGGCTAAAATGTTCCTTGTCCTTATAGTACGGCACAGAGCCAGTTCACCTCTGCATGGGAGATGAACGGGCATTGGAAATCGTACAGTGATCCTGTGTAACACACACAGTCGAGTGTTAATTCTTTAACCCCTTAATGACCGCCCTATCGGGATTCTACGGCGGTCATTAAGGGTACTTCTTCTGACGCGACGCCTTTATACGGCACCGCGTCAGAAGAAGATTTCGGGACATCGGGTCAGTATAGTGCCGGTGTCGGGCTGTGATATCACAGCCCAGACCCGGCACTAACACCCGGGATCGGAAAAACTCCGATCCCGGGTGTTTAACCCCTTACACGCCGCGGTCAAGCATGACCGCGGCGTGCAAGTGTGTCCCCCTTGGATCGGACCCCCCCGGTGTGCTTACCGGGGGATCCGATCCCTCCTGCCGCTGCCCCGGGTCCCGACGAGTGACCCGAGGCTGTCGGCTCCTCTTCTCGCTGGGTCCTGCCTTCCTGGCAGGACCCGGCTGTAAGTAACTGAGCATGCGCGGCATGCTCAGTTACTTACACTTTACACTGCAATACAAGTGTATTGCAGTGTAGAGGCTTGAATAAGTGATCGGATGATTGCTTATTCAAGCCAAAATGTGGAAAATGTAAAAAAGTTAAAAAAAAAAAATTAAAACTTTTTATAATATAATTAAATAAATAAATAAAATAAAAGTCCGATAATCTCCCCAGTAACACATAAAATGCATATACAGTAAATAAAACACAAAAACATACATATTTGGTATCACCGCATCCGTATTAATCTGTACAATAAATCTAAATCAATATTGAACCCGCTCGGTGAACTACGTAAAAAAAAAACTCGGAAAACTTCCCATAATATACAATTTTTCATCAAACACCATCACAAAAAATGTTCTAAAAAGTGATCAAAAAAAGTTACGTTCCCTAATATGATACAACTGAAAAGAACAACTCTTTTCGCAAAAAATAAGCCCTCAACCAGATCTGACAACAGAAAAATACAGAAGTTATGGCCCTGAAAAGTTGTCAATAGTAAAAACAATGCGATTTTCTCCAATATTGGTTTTGCTCAGGAAAATTAAGCAAAAATAAGAAAAACTATATAAATGAGGTATCACCGCAATCGTAGTGAACCAGAGAATAAAGATAAAATATTATTTTTACGTTACGGTGAGCGGGGGAAAAAAAATGCTAACAATCCAAAATAAAAATTGATGATTTTGTTTGTGTCCCCCTTGAAATAGTTAATAAAATCTCAAGAATAAGCTTTAGACTCCCAAAATAAATTATCTATACATTGTATCTCATCCCATAAAAATAAGCCCTCATATGTTTGTATTACCAAAAAATATTAAAAATTTATAGGTCGGACAATGTGACAATACAAATCTGCTGTGAATGGCGCCTCCATTCATTCTATACTCGGCTGTGCGCCCATACAGAAGTTTACCACCACATATGGGGTATCAGTACACTCGGGAGGAATTGGGTATCAAGCGTTGCAGTGCGTTTCATCATTTAATTTATTCTGAAAATTTCAGTTTTGGCCTAAATGAATGTATTTTCCAAAAAAATTCAATAGTTTCTAAATCGCAGGTCCATATTTTTTAACCCATGTGAAACACTTAAAGGGTTAATAGACTTAATAGAAGTTGTTTTACATACGTTGAGGGGTGAACTTTCTATAGCGGGGTAATTTATGGGGTTTTACTATTATTTAGGCCTCTCAAAGTCACTTGAAAGCTGAGTTGTCCCTCAAAATGTGAGTTTTGGCAATTTTCATGAAAATAAGAAAAATCGCACCTAAAAGTTCTGCACCTCATAACATCCTAGAAAAATGACCGGAAGCATAAATTATCATCCCAACATAAAGCAGATATTCTGTAAATGTTAATTATCAAACTTTTTGGGTAGTTTTACATCTTGTCTGGAAACCAGAACATTTCAAACTTGGAAAATGAAGAATTTTTACAAACTTTTGCCAAATTTTCACTTTTTTTCAGAACGAAATGCAAAACTTATCACTTAAATTTTATAACTAACATTGTGTCACGAGAAAACATTCTCAAAATCACCGGGATATGTTAAAGCGTTCCGAAGTTATAAGCAATTATCATGAGACTCGTCAGATTTGAAAAATCGAGTCTGGTCATTGAGCGGAAAACTAGTGTCGGTGATAAGGGGTTAAATGCCGCAGTAAGCGCAACTGTGGCATTTAAATGGCTGCAGGGAGATTCCTTGCTTGATCAGTGCCCCCCGCAGGGTTTTCAGGGGATGGTGATCGTTGCTATGGCAACCCTAGGGTCGGAGCTGTCCATAGTAAATGCCTGTAAGGTCCTGTCACAGACTGGAACTTACAGGCAGTGTGTCAGGCTGTAATGGAAAACCAAAATGGAGTCGAAGATACAACATGTCTGCTCTTGTTCATGTAACCTTATTTCAACTGTGAATGAGCCCAAATGAACATATTTTGATCCTCATAATATTTGACATTTTTATTCTCATTAAGTTTGACATATTCTTATCCTAATTTCACACACTTGTTGGGATGCACCTATCTTCTGGGATGCGCCCATCTCCTGGGATGCTTTCCAATGAAAACTGGCCACTTTTATGGGAAACTATACCATTAGGAGAATAATGAGAGAAAACATGTGCATACATATTTTTTCCATATAGTTTGGTGACGAACAGACATGGGGTATAAAACTTCCATACTATCACCTAGCGGGGGGATTTGAGAGAATTGAGAGCTAGCTATTGACTGATGCTATACTGCTTGGGTACTTGTGGGACGCCTCAAGACCTGATGATACCTGTCAATACCTGTCATTCTACTGCTTGGTGATAGTCCGTGAAGACCCCTACCTGCCGGAAGGTCATCAATGATGCTGGACAGAGTTGTAAGTTGATAAGCGCATGAAGATTTTGTGTGCCGGAGCTCATCAATGAAAGTTGACAGTGTTGTGAGTATAATCTTTTGATATTTACCTCTTTATATAGTTTTGTATTACAATAAATCTTTTAAACATTGTTGACTAATTTTTTCTTATTCTATAACACGAAATCCAAAGAACCTGTCACTCTTTGTAATACACAGGCTATGCATCAGCATAGGCTGTCAGTGCTAATACCCTGCAATACACCAGTATTGCAGGGTATTATACTGAACAAGGAATTGAACGATTATTTGTTCATGTTCCATAGCGGCACAAGTAAAAAAAAAAAAAAAAAAGTTTAAAAAAAAAAAAGTTTAAAATAAAAATAAACTAATAAATAAATAAAAACCCCATAAAAACACCACATCCATAATGAACCATACAATAAAACTAAATCCTTATTAAACCTTATTATAGATTTTTTTTTATAAATAAGGATTTATTGTACAAAATTCGTAAAACATAAGCAAAAATATAGAAATTTGGTAATGCAGTAATCATACTGACCTGTAGAATAAATCTAACATGTTATTTAGGGTATATGGTGAACAACCCCAAAAAAAAAGTCAAAAATCAATTACACAACCACTCCACAAAACCACTCCACAAAAAGGTAATACATTTTCAGCAATAGGACATAGCCATACCAAACATGGAAAAATGCATCTCATCCTGAAAATAATAAGCCCTCGCATGGCAACATTAATAGAAAACATATACGTTATAGCTCAAAAAAGTGTTCCATGAAGCAACTAAAAACCACCCAATTCTAGAAGGCAAAAATGGCCCTTCTTCCCTTCTGCACCTCACTGTACGCCCCTACAACAAGTTACGTCCACATGTGGGGTGTCTCCATAATAGGGACAAATTGCATTACAATATTTATCTTTTGTTAATGTTAATGTGTAAAATGAACATTTTAATGACATAATCGGACCATTCTAAATTTCCCCTCCATTTTAATTTAATTATTATGAATATCTCAAGGGGTTAACAATCATCCTAAAAGCAGTTTCTGATAGTTTAAAGGGTGCAGATTTGAACATTGGCTGATATATAGGGGGTTTCTAATATTATATTAAATTTCAAATTCCATTAAAAACAATAATGATCCCCAAAGAAGTCAATTCTGAAATCTTGTTATAAATACGGAATACCTATATTCGATTTGTAAGCCATGTGATATCAAAATAAATTAACCATTATACTTATAATATACTTATTAAAAACGTAAAGCAGACATATGGGAAAATGTTATTTAGCAATTTTTTATTTTTTTTTACATAAATGCAAAACTTATCAGCCGTAATTAACTGCTAACATGAAGTACACCTTCACAATTCTGACAATTGCTTTGATATGTAAAAGCATTCAAAAGTCACAACATGTCAGAATACAAAAAATGCGGCTCATCCTTAAAGGGGTATTCTTGTCTTGAATGTGTCTTCACATTCAATTTTATTAATCTGTCATGTATATATACATTTCTTTAATTAGATGTTATTAAAAAAATGTATCTTTTTGAAGATTTCTCATAAATGTAGTCATATGGTCCCTTAGAAATAACTTTGTCCTTGGACATGACCACCTCTGCTGGAGTGATAGCACAAAGAAACAAAAAGGTTTTTGCATATGAAATGGCCACAGCCATGCCTCACAGCCATCCTGTGGTAATGAACGCTGAAACCAGGTGGTCAGGCAGGGCTCAATAGGGTAAGTCTGGCCACCGCTGCCAGAGTGTGGGGTGGTCATATCCGAGGAAGCTATCTCGTTTCCAAGGTACAACGTGGCTACATTTATGAGAAATTATGTTCACAGGAACATATTTTGTCAATTTCAAGTTTAGAATTTGGTTCTGTGGAATTTGACTATTTCAAGTTAAAATTCAGGAAATGAGGTATTGCACCCTCTACCAACTTATTCATACACTGGCAAAGCCAAGTCACATAGAATCCATGCCTGGTTCATAACAAGAACACGAGGATGTATGGCAAGGTAGAATCCTCTTTATTTTAACTTTTGTTATATACCATATTTTTCGGACTATAAGACGCTTCTTACTATAGGACGCACCCCAGATTTAGGCTTCCAAAAAAAGGAAAAATATATTTTTCACCAATTAAAATATCCCTGTTGGTCGCACTAAAGCACAGCACACACAGACATACATTTACACACTTAGCACTGCATCATCCATCCACATACACACTCGGCTCACCTATACACACTCAGCTCACCTATACACACACACGTCCCCCATTCCCCTTCTTCTTACCCTGTCCCAGGGAAGCATGGGATCTGTGGTGATGTAAGAAGCATGTGATCAGTCACATGATTCTGACATCACCGCAGGTCCTGTAGGACATCGGGGAGAGCAGTACGGAGGCTCCTCTCTGGGAGATCGGGTGCAGCTCTGTGTCAGGGCATCACCCGATTTCCATTACAGGGGTCAGGAGGGTCTGGCAGCGCTGGATCCTCCTGACCCCTGGTCTATAAGACGCAGGGACATTTTAGCAAGATTTTTTCTTGCTTAAAAGTGCGTCTTATAGTCCAAAAAATACAGTACCAGTGTTATTTTACTTAACACTGTATGATGCTCGAACTACAAACTGTATTGAGAATGCACCTATAAGATATTGCTGGATGATGCTGCAACTGTACAGAGCCTGCGCCTTTAGGATGATGCTTGAATGAAAAACTATACTGAGACCATGCATTGAAGGGGTATTTCCATGAAAACAAGTTTCTTAAATATACTCAGGACAACAAAATAACACACTCATAATTCAATTAACAAAAATCCAGCATTTCACAGATATTATTCCGACCTGTCTATCAGTCCTGGCGTACACACTTTCAGTTGCCCTTGGCTTCCGACCCTGGATCTTCTGACTTTAGGATCGTCAAACATCTTGCCTGATGCTGTGGACCTGAGCTTCTCTCTCCCTCTGCTCCCTGCAGTGTCCCTCACCCTGCATTCCAGGACGAACTCACACTGAAACACACTCACTTACTGACAGCAAACAACAGCAGCAAGAGGAGAGCTACAAGCTACATAAGTTCTTTATTCGGGAAGGGGGAGGGAGGCACATAAAATCTGATAGTGTGTCTGGCAAACAGAGATGTAGCAGAGCTGAGCATGCAATATACATCTCATGGATCTCATAGTCTCTCATCTCTGATCTGTCTCATCTCTCTTTCTATGTGTCAGATACTAGTACAAAGTTCATAAGGTAAATGAAAGTGTATATAAGCCACATTGATCCATATTGTCAGCACACAAGATGGATCATAACATGTCTGCTTAGAGAGGCCCCACCCACGCTGAATTTTACACTGACAATCACTGAGTGATAGGAGCTAAAACAGCAATAAAACTGAGTAAAATTGTAAAGTAAGGGGGTTGAAAATAATCTTTATTGTGTAAACATCACTAGGGAATTGAAATTTGATAATTTGCTTTCATGAGCAAACCCTTTTAAGATATTGCTGAAGTCTTATCTTTTAAAGTATTGCTCTACGACGCTGTAAGTGCTAATAGTACCAAGTCTAGCTCTGCATTGTAGCATCCCATCAGTAGCTTCATGCAGTTCTTCACAATGCCCTAAAATTATTTCCAGATTAAATAATAATAATACATTATTTCAGTTTTCAACATGTCCCTAATCACAGCAGCCTCCTCGCCCTACCTAAGTGCCCTAAAGGGGCAATAGTTAGTTTTTGTTTGTCTGATTGACCATATGAAGAGCAGTATCTCTCCCATGTTTTTATACAGCATAGTCACATGTCTGGTTATAAACAATAAACCTGCCAGGACCTTGGTCTTATACTCATGACTACTATCATAAGGTCCTGGCAGGGTGATTGTTCATGGACAGATAAAGATCATCTTACCCTCCATCGGCTGCCATTGTATGGTCAAGAACGTCTAACTGATCAATTTACCTATCAAGAAAGTGGTGCAGTACCTTTAAAAGATGTATAGTGGTAATTCACCTAATATTTTGCTGTCCCCACTTACACACACATTGCAAAAGACATGAGGTAAAGTGGTCAACCCCTTTAATTGCTGGGAAGCTCATCAACCAGCTTGCATCCTCTTAGTAACCACAGTCAGCCTGAACATAGCTTTGATTGGCCAGGTAAGACATGTGACTCTGGTGTAATCAACCCCAGCCCCGTTAATCAACCAGTTTGCTGTGTTTTCCCTGAAGACGATCCTTACAGGAGTCGTGGTTGCCAAATCCAACAAATATGGTACGGACCCAAATTTGGCGGTTCAGACCTGCTCATCACTAATTTTTTGCAAAAAAATGGAGAGAAGGGTACTTGTCCATTGTCCAGAATGTGAATTAATAATTGAAGCCTGCAATGCATGAGACACAAGAGCCCAGTCTGATTTTGTGTGAGGTCATCTCTCCTCTATGACTGGTAAGAACAGTAGCTATTAAAAGTTTAGCGATTTCCTTCCAAATATGATCTTTGTAGAATTGTATAAGTAATATCTATGAATAACATATAGGTTGGCTGAATTGTTATACTACACCAATGGGTGAATTTACAGCAAAGGAACCGTTTCCAGGATGATTCATATAATCCTCAAGGCTCCAATGCTACCACCCATCAGAGTGGGAGAACTTGTGGCCTGTGCTGCATTCACATTTTCATTACTTTGTACAGCTTTCACAAGCAAATTAAGGTCAAGCACATTTTCACAGCATGTTGTCTTATTTTCTTGGTGATCTCAAAGGGACAGCTAATGCAGACCTTTACAGCTGCCACTGCGTATGCTTTACAATTCTATTCTGTTTACCACAAGCCATAGTGATAGAGAATGAGGCAGCCGTTAAAGGTAAACTATTCCAAATATCCTCAATGTGTCGAATGTAATAATCAACATCAGAGCTCAGAATGGACAATATCTGTATCTACGAGTAAGAAATAAGTGGAAATATGGTAATTATTTATTCCATGTCTTTGTATATATTATCTAATACATGATATTCTGCCCATTGGGAATTGTAAACTTTGACTTATGGACTGGATACAAGTTATCTTTAAAAGGTATATGTTAGCATACACACGAATGTATGCCACCCAGCTATGCACGGAATGGTGAGCTATTGCTGTGCTCACCATACCAAGCCCTGGCACCATAGCCGTCTATGGGGAACGTATACATCCCCCAGACGGCCGTGTGCATGAGCTACAAGTCCAGCTCTTCAATACCAACACTTTTCCTGCACATCTAGTTCCCCTAACACCTTTTTGGGCACTTCTTTGGCACATAATTAGACCAACGAAAAGCAAGTCCACCAACTTCTAAACCCCATGTTTTCTGATGCTCATTTATTCTTCTTTTGGTGCGTCTAAAAAAATATTAAGGCAGCGTGCCATAATGTCACATATAATGTCACAGTGCAGATAACAGCTACAAATTGGGTACCAAAATTTTAGCGCTTCTCAAAGCTAATTTGGACCACTTGTGCCATTTTTGATACCGTAGTACAGACATGACATAAGATAGCAGACTAAAGGGGTATTCTCATTTCAGCAAATTTATTTTATTGTTTGCATTATGAAAAATTACATGTTTTTCTAAAATATTTTCTGTAGCAATTCCTTATGGTTTTCTAGATCCCTGCTTGCTGTCATGCTATAGAAAACTTCTATGTTTACTTCCAGTGGACAGAAATCTGTCCATGATCACACAGGTGAACGGATCATTAGTATAATAGTGATTAATCAGAGCTGTGTGATATAATGAGCTGTGCACTTGTGTGATCATGGACAGATTTCTGTTCACTGGAAATAAACAAAGAAGCTTTCTACAGAAGGACAGCAAGCAGAGATCTAGACAACTGTGAGGAATTGTAAATTGTATATATAGAAAGTATATTGGAAAATTATAAAACTTTTCATTAAACAAACAATAACATTTCTTTGTTCAAATGGGAACATCCCTTTAAAAGAAACCTACCACCACGGATCTACCTATTAAGGCAGATCCGATGGTAAGCTCATCAATTGTTCGTAAGGATAGCCCTTTTTAGGGCTAATCCTTTAGTCCCCTGTATATTTTGTAATCTTTAATTGTCGTAATATGCAAATTTACCAAAGAGGCTACTGGGGCGTGGAGTTGCCGGAGCTGAGGCTATACGGCCGGCCACTCCACACCCCAGTAGCCTCTTTGACCCTCCTACTCAGACACATTCAGCGTGCAGCTACAAGGAGCTGTACACACTCGTCTGTGCATGCGCTGAACACAGGCTGATGGCTGTGTGTTCTTAGCTCCGAAGGAGAATCAAAGAGGCTCTCATTTAGCAGGATTTAATAGATTGTCCCAAATGACAGGCCAGGGAGCCTCTGTCATGGCACTCACAATGATGTCACAAAGGTGGTTCTCATGCAATTGCTGTAGTGCGGTTTTGGATCAGATTGTTATAATTGTTGGAGAAGCGAGCATTAGAATTTATACAACATTATGGCCCACATTTTGTAAGGCGCTTGTCTTACAAATTGCTTATTGCTCCCTGCATTGTCACAGGTTTCAAACGTATTGGCGTCCTGAGGACACCAATACAGTAGAAAGAAGGAGATATTTGGATTATAATTGTAGCTACCCTTTAAGGTCTACTTAACAGCATGAATCAAAGGCCCAGAGAAGGGGCTACAATGATAATCTGTTCATACCTCCTTGCTCCTCACTTTAAAATACAGCTGAATAAGGCACAGCCTGGGCTGCCTGTGACTGCAGGAGGAAGTCTTGAGTCCTGAATGACTGGGTAATGGCCTGGGTGCCCACAGAGAGGGCTCCGAGTGCCATCTCTGGCACCTGTGCCATAGGTTCGCCACCACTGTTATATGGGACTGTATATAGTGATTACTGGGGGAGCCGTATATACTGATTGTTGGGGGGTTGTATACAGTGAATACTGGGGGGCTGTATACAGTAGTTACTGGGGGCTGTATATAGTCATTGCTGGGGGAGCTGTATACAGTCATTGCTGGGGGAGCTGTATACAGTCATTGCTGGGGGAGCTGTATACAGTCATTGCTGGGGGAGCTGTATACAGTCATTGCTGGGGGAGCTGTATACAGTCATTGCTGGGGGAGCTGTATACAGTCATTGCTGGGGGAGCTGTATACAGTCATTGCTGGGGGAGCTGTATACAGTCATTGCTGGGGGAGCTGTATACAGTGATTGCGGGGGGAGCTGTATACAGTGATTGCGGGGGGAGCTGTATATAGTGATTGCGGGGGGAGCTGTATATAGTGATTGCGGGGGGAGCTGTATATAGTGATTGCGGGGGGAGCTGTATATAGTGATTGCGGGGGGAGCTGTATATAGTGATTGCGGGGGGAGCTGTATATAGTGATTGCGGGGGGAGCTGTATATAGTGATTGCGGGGGGAGCTGTATATAGTGATTGCGGGGGGAGCTGTATATAGTGATTGCGGGGGGAGCTGTATATAATGATTGCGGGGGGAGCTGTATATAATGATTGCGGGGGGAGCTGTATATAATGATTGCGGGGGGAGCTGTATTTAATGATTGCGGGGGGAGCTGTATTTAATGATTGCGGGGGGAGCTGTATATAATGATTGCGGGGGGAGCTGTATATAATGATTGCGGGGGGAGCTGTATATAATGATTGCGGGGGGAGCTGTATATAATGATTGCGGGGGAGCTGTATACAGTGATTGCTGGAGGAGCCGTATATAGTGATTACTTGGGGTTGTATATTGTAAATAACGGGATCTGAATACAGTTATCACTGGGGGAGCTGTTTATAGTGATTGCTGGGGAGCTGTATATAATGGTTGTTGGGAACTTTATATAGTGATGTCTAAGGGCTGTATATAGTTATTGCTGCAACCCTAATCCAGCTCTACTGCAGCTTGTTAATTATTGCTCAGTGATTCCATCTAGTCTGTTCCTGACCCTTGGTTAGATGCCCAAACCAAGCCATTTGTCAACTGTTATGGATTCTCAAGAACCATAGTCGGAGCAATAAGTGAAAAACTGAATAAACTTGCATACTACAGTATATATGTTGTAACTGACGCATGGTGTGTTAAAATAATGTCTGAGGTCTAGTATAGTAAAAATTGCATTCCATTGTTAAAGCATTGCTACTTACCTCCTGTATATATGTCTGCAACACTGTACTACTGTCTATCATGTTTATAAGTGCACAGCACTACTAATCCCAACAAATCTTATCTTCCATATATTGCCGCAGTACAGTACTACTATACTTATCCTGTATATACAGGCACTGCACAGCACAGTTCTACTACTCATTTTAAACTATTTTTCGAAAAATATTAGTACAACCTCTGACTGCTACTCTTATACTGTATGTAAGCGCACAGCAGAGTATTACTACACTTATCCTGGATATATAGGCAAATCACAGTATTATTAATCCTATGCGGTATATATGGGTCCTCCACAGTACTACTACTCTTATCCTGAGTATTAAGGCATAGCACAGTAATACTACTCCTATCTTGTATATATGGGCAAAGCATATTACTACTTTCCCCATCCTGTACATATGGGCAAACCATAGTATTCCTCTTATTCTGTAAATAGGGGCCAAGCCCAGAACTACTTCTCCCATCCTGTATACACTCACCGGCCACTTTATTAGGTACACCATGCTAGTAACGGGTTGGACTCCCTTTTGCCTTCAGAACTGCCTCAATTCTTTGTGGCATAGATTCAACAAGGTGCTGGAAGCATTCCTCAGAGGTTTTGGTCCATATTGACATGATGGTATCACACAGTTGCTCCAGATTTGTCGGCTGCACATCCATGATGCGAATCTCCCGTTCCACCACATCCCATAGATGCTCTATTGGATTGAGATCTGGTGACTGTGGAGGCCATTTGAGTACAGTGAACTCATTGTCATGTTCAAGAAACCAGTCTGAGATGATTCCAGCTTTATGACATGGCGCATTATCCTGCTGAAAGTAGCCATCAGATGTTGGGTACATTGTGGTCATAAAGGGATGGACATGGTCAGCAACAATACTCAGGTAGGCTGTGGCATTGCAACGATGCTCAATTGGTACCAAGGGGCCCAAAGAGTGCCAAGAAAATATTCCCCACACCATGACACCACCACCACCAGCCTGAACCGTTGATACAAGGCAGGATGGATCCATGCTTTCATGTTGTTGACGCCAAATTCTGACCCTACCATCCGAATGTCGCAGCAGACATTGAGACTCATCAGACCAGGCAACGTTTTTCCAATCTTCTACTGTCCAATTTCGATGAGCTTGTGCAAATTGTAGCCTCAGTTTCCTGTTCTTAGCTGAAAGGAGTGGCACCCGGCGTGGTCTTCTGCTGCAGTAGCCCATCTGCCTCAAAGTTCGACATACTGTGCGTTCAGAGATGCTCTTCTGCCTACCTTGGTTGTAACGGGTTGCGATTTGAGTCACTTTTGCCTTTCTATCAGCTCGAACCAGTCTGCCCATTCTCCTCTGACCTCTGGCATCAACAAGGCATTTCCGCCCACAGAACTGCCACTCACTGGATGTTTTTTCTTTTTCGGACCATTCTCTGTAAACCGTAGAGATGGTTGTGCGTGAAAATCCCAATAGATCAGCAGTTTCTGAAATACTCAGACCAGCCCTTCTGGCACCAACAACCATGCCACGTTCAAAGGCACTCAAATCACCTTTCTTCCCCATACTGATGCTCGGTTTGAACTGCAGGAGATTGTCTTGACCATGTCTACATGCCTAAATGCACTGTTGGATGATACGCGCGGAACGGTGCGAACAAAATACTATGTGAAGAACAATATATATATGTGAAGAACACATTGAAGAACACGGTGAGCAGGACGGAGACATCGAGGGAACAGCGGCACGGAGACACCGGGGCGGCACGGAGACACCGGGGAGCAGCAGCACGGATCCCGGGACAGCGTATCTCCCGACAAGTAAGCAGATGTGCCGAACATCTGCAATCTATTCTTCACTGTGTTTTTCACTGCGTTTTTCACTTAAATGATCCTGTGTTCACTGTTTTTATTCTATCCTTCACTGTTCTTCACATAACCTGTCGGGAGATAATATACGCGCGGAACAGTGAAGAATAGATTGCAGATGTTTGCATACATCTGCTAACTTATGAGAAGACATTCTTTTTCAATTAAATAACACATTTTATTCCCGAACCATGGTCCCTGGCTGGGTTGCATGCACGCTGCTGTACATAAACACATCACACAGAGCTGCCTGAACTGTCCAGACAGGACTAATCAACCTGAGCTGGATGACTTATACACAGCAGCAGGCGGATGGTGCAGCAATTGAATACATCTGCCTGCCAGGGACCACAGCGATGTAGTGCCGGGGGAGCCAACAGAGCGCCAGATCCTCATTTGATTGTTTTTTTCAGCAAAACTACTCAGTTAAGGGGTTAAACGAAATATGTTTCTGCCTCAGTGTAGCTACAGCATTCTCAAGCTATGTTTGGATCATACTACATAAAACCAAGTGGTAGATTTCCTTTTATGACCCGTGCATAGGATAGGTCATCACTATGAGATTAGTAGGGGTGATAGCAGAACCCCGACTGCATCCGCTATACAGTGTGAAGCGGCTATGCATGCTTATTGCTTCTGTCTTCCCATGGAGGCGGATGCCCTTCCATGTGATATAAAATGATGGAACAGTCACAAAGCGGATCTGCAGACCTGAGTTGTGTCTAGTCCAGGCCTTATTACTACTAAGTGCGCCCCTGCCCGGACTGGCACGGGACAGACCTTGTTATACCTTGCTCTTACATGTATACATTTCTAGGGGGAAGGCACAGCAGCCCAAGGTACTTCCAAAAAGTTTTTTACAGTAATAATTCAAAGAGAAATGTTGGCATTAATCAGGCGTGTATTGTACTATAGGGGTAGGATTATACGCCAATGTGTCTCCTATGGACCATGGCAGCGGGCACACAGGAGAGATGCAATGTACCCAGAACACAGTATACAATGTGTAGACATATATGTAGCATCCTGACTCACCAAGTCAATGAAGGTGAGAAATTTCCAGCTGCCCCCATAGGTCTGGTGCGCAGGCATCTCTATGGCCTTGTAGTGGCACAGCACGGACAGGTATGACAGCAGGATGGCGAGCCGCAGCACCTGGCACGGTATAAGAGCCATGACAGCCGTCCTGCGCCCCCTCTTACTGCACTGCCCCCTGCATGTGCAATGGACGGGAGGGTGAGCAGGGACAAGCAGCGGGCAGCCCGGAGGGGGAGGAGCAGTTGTTATGGTGATAAGGATGTGGTGATGTCACAACTGGTGGGCGGATCCCTAGGTCTGTCTGTATGACGGGTCCACAATCCTCCACACATGGAGCAGCATTTACAGACTTACAGACAATGGAGACGTCATCCATCATGAGGACATCACACGGCAACAGCGGGAGGAACGAGGGATTACATCCTATACATTCACGTCCCTAGGAACAACACATAGTATAGTGAATAGGTGTATACAGCTACACATTAACCCATGAACATCCAGACAATGTACAAACAAAGCAAGTAAAATGCAAGTAGTAAATCATTCGTGATATTTATACCTTAAAAACTATTTAATAGCACGATCCAATACTAATGATCAGATCTCTGTCTGAAATCCTAACATCACAAAAATGAAGTGATGCACTGCAGATGCTTCTAGCATGACATTGTGTGCTCCCATTGATCATTGAGGAGTGACTTCATTGTAGAATCTACATAGGGAAACTCAGATTGCACACAGATTCTTTGTAGTGCACTTTATAAAACCTTTGTTCAAAAGATCGTTTTCATCAATATTGGATTTTATTGTCCTTTGTTCTGGAAATGGACAACATGCACATTGTGTATCAACACATTAAAGGACATCTATGTGTATGTGTCCATAAGCCAAAATGGGTTCAGTGAGAAATCACTGATGTGAAAAAAACCCACCAATATTACTCTGTAACCATTATTTTTCAGAAATATCATTAGAGGACAACATTGATCACAAAGTAAACAAGGAAAAAACAAAAATAGTGCATGCTCACTCTTGGCGCTGATCTCGTCAGGTGTTCAGTTAGCTGTGCTCGTCTGGAGAAAATAACCTGGTCCAGTCCCAAGTAGACTTGTGCGTAGAGAAAAGAAAAAATCCTTCATTTCCACCAAAGTATAGGCTCTCCTAGTAGAAAAGTTCTAGCCATCCTTTATGATCACACATAATTGTTATCTCCATTAAGCATGGGAAGATACTTAGAGGGGCATTTATTAATTTTTGTGGCGCTGAAACCGTGCTATATTTTTCAGTGCGATGTAAATTTGTGATGTAAGGGATTAATGAATTGGTGCCCAGACTAAAAGGTTTACAACTCCCTAGACTTGCTTTCAGCTGCACTCTTATTACGCCACAAATTGTGCCAAAATTACCTTATATACTCGAGTATAAGCCTAGTTTTTCAGCACAAAAAATGCTGAAAAACCCAAACTCGGCTTCGACTCGACTCGAGTCAAAAAAATAAATCAAAACTCACTGGAGCAGGGCCTATCAGGCTATATACACTGGGGCAGGGGCTGGCAGGCTATATACACTGGGGCAGGGGCTGGCAGGCTATATACTGGGGAGGCTGTGACCAATGCATTTCCCACCTCCGGCTTATACTCGAGTCAATAGATTTTCCCTTTTTTTGTGGTAAAATTAGGGTCCTCGGCTTATACTCGGGTCGGCTTATACTCGAGTATATACGGTAGTTGGAAAAATAGAAGCACCAGAAAACTGGATTCACAAGTGGCTCAAAAATTTTGCACCCAAAAAACTAGTCAAGAGTGTCGGAAAACACAGATATTGTTGCGCTGACACTTCATAAATTAAGGTGCAAGAGGCGCAGAAAGGGAAAAAAAAGCTGCCAGTTATCTGTTTGAAAGGCCATAATAAATGCCCCCCCCTTAGAGACTATTTTACAGATTTATTGCCCAATTGGGATATCTGCAGTTCAAAAACTTTTTAGAAATGTTATCAACTTTCAAAAGTTCCCCTCCAACTGCAGATCCTCTTCTCGATCCCTGCCCGCTGTGCCAGGTTTGTGCGCACGAGTGACACACAGACTATGACTTCGGCAAGCAGCAGACAACATAGTCTGTGTGCCGCCAGCGTGCAGAGACCTGTCAGTACTGGCGGACCGGATCAAGTAGTGGACCTGCGGAGGTGGGGTCGGTGTAAAGGTGAGTACAGAATTTTTATGTGCTAGGGTGCTCGTCGGCTATATACTCGAAACTGGCTGGCTATATACTGGAGGCTGGCTGGCTATATTCAGGTGCTGACTGGCTATATACAGAGGGCTGGCTATATACAGGGGCTGACTGGCTATATACAGGGGGCTGGCTGGCTATATAAAAGCGCTAGCTGGCTATATACTTGGGGCTGGATGGCTATATACATGGGACTGGCTGGCCCTATTCAGGCGCTTGCTCGCTATATACAGGGGTCTGGCTGACTATATACAGGGGACTGGCTGGCTATAAACAGGGGACTGGAACAGCTGTCTTGCTATATACAGGGGCTGACTGGCTCTATACAGAGGGCAGACTGGCAATATAAAGGGGACTGTTTGGCTATATATAGGGGACTGGCTTGCTATATGCAGGGGACTGACTGGCTATGTACATGGAACTGACTGGCTATGTACAGGGGACTGGTTATATAAAGAGCACTGGCTGGCTTTATACAGGGCGCTGGATGGCTGTTTACAGGGGACTGGTTGGCTACATGCAGGGACTGGCTGGCGATATACAGGGGCTGGCAGGCTAAATACAGGGAACTGTCTGGCTGGCTATATACTGGGGTAGGAGGCTGAATATATACATGGAAACTGGTTGACTATACAGGGGACTGGCTGCCTATTCTGGGGGCTGGTTATATAGAGGGGTCTGGCTAACTATATACTTGGGAGGCTGTGACTAATGCATTTTCCACCCTAGGCTTATACTGGAGTCAATAGTTTGGTGGTAAAATGATGGATCTCGGCTTATATTCGGGTCGGCTTATATATAGTAGTATATATAGTAGATTTACATTTCTTGTTGGGATCATAATTAATATAGCTACAAATGGAATCAGTATATAAAAGTTTTCATTCAAACTGACATAAAGAGATTAGTCTAAAATGATGACTGAACCATCTTTATCAGTCATGCAAATGGAAAGGTGGTCTTTTTCTGTAAAGAAAAAATAACAAGTTGTTCTCCATTTGTTAGGTTGGAACACCTAGTACAGTTTATAGTAGAAAATAAATGTGTTCTACTCGCTGCCCCTATCCTTCTTTGGGAAGATAACAGTCTTAAAAATGACCGTCCTACCAAAATTGATGTATTATTTTGAGACTCTACCAGTCCAAGTCCCTATAGGAACCCTCCAACATGGGAGAGGGAGGTGACGTCACGCAAGAGCATACTGTAGCTGCTTTTTATAACTCTTTTTTTTACAGTGATCACATTGTGTCAACATTAAGAAGATCATCACAGGAATCGAGGAAAAGACAATTGGAGGCAAGTATGTTTAATTTAATTTTAAAGCTACCTTGAAGGTAGCCCCATTAACATCAAGCTTTTGGAAAAAATTCCATTTGTAAAAACATATTTGCAAACTGTAAGATGAGTAATGCTATGAATTATTTTCCCAACTTTGTGTACATTTTATTTAGTGTTCCAAGAACATACATTTCAAGTAAAATGCATCAAAGAGGTTTGTTACGTGAATAACATTGAGCGAGCTAGAACATAGGCATGTAAAGAACATACATACATGGCTGAAAATGAAAAAAATGTATGTGCACTAAATATTTGTTTGGATGTCATTTGTAATGCCACACTTACACACCTACATTGGTTTTTCACAAGTATGTGAACTGGGAAAAGTTATTGATTGGGGGGAATGCAGCCGTTATGTCACGGGTGCTACCGCAATCCCTATCTCAGATCGCGGGGGCACCTGTGCCCCTCAGTGTGCCCCGGAGCTCCGCAGATCTTACTGTCCCTGGCTCCAGCGGCAGCCTCCATGCTCCCACAAATAATTGGCGCTGGCCTGCTATAAGTGCCTGCCTCTTCCTGTGACCCTTGCTGGATCTTCAAGCCTTCCCCTGAAGAGAAAGCTCTCCTGTGATTCCTGCGTTCCTGTGTGCCAGTCCGTTCCTGTGATTCCTGCGTTCCTGTGTTCCAATCCGTTCCTGTAATTCCTGCATTCCTATGTGCCAGTCCATTCCTGTGTTCCTGGTCCGTGTGCCAGCTCCTGCGATTCCTGACGTGAGTCCTAGTGTACCTTCCTGTGCTATTCTCCTGCCGTCACTCCGGGTACAGACTGTCTCCTGCATTACTACCTTGGCAGCCACCTGTGGAACGACCTGGTGGTATCCAGCCGCGGCAAGGCCATCCCGCTTTCCGGCGGGCTCTGGTGAAGACCAGGTGCCACTTAGACTCCAGTCCCAGGTGTCGGCTAGTACCATCTCCCATGGTGGTCCAGGGGGTCCACAGACTCCCAGTCCCCAATGTCCGGGAAATGCCAGCACTTAGGGCTTCTGGGAGAAGCATCCCTAGATGTGAATTCAGCTTCTCCACGTCTGACTATTCCGGTGCTCCTCAGTGTTGGCACCAGTGCTCCTGTGCAAGTCTCATTCCTCTGGTTCTGCAGGGAACTTTGTGGATGCCGCTCTGGTCTCCCGGCATCACATTCCAATGGTCCCCCTCAAGTCACCACTCGTAATTTCCTCTGTAAGTGGACAGCTTCTTTCCGATCCGATCTGGTACCACACGGAACCTATCCGTCTTCAGGTTGGAGCCCTACATCAAGAAAACTTGGCCTTCTATGTCCTGCCTCGCTCCACATCAGCTCTTCTTCTGGGTCTTCCTTGGCTCCAACTCCATGCCCCGGACCTCAATTGGAAGACTGGTGAGATCCTGCGTTGGAGCCCTGAATGCCAATCCCGATGTACGACTTCAGGTCCTGTCCCCTAATGTGTCTTTCAAGTCTCTGGAGGGTCTGACAGCTTGTTACCGGGACTTTTCTGATGTCTTCTCTAAGAAACAAGCAGAGACTTTGCCACCACATCGTCCCTATGATTGCCCTGTGGATCTCCTTCAGGGCGCCACTCCTCCCAGAGGTCGGGTCTATCCACTTTCTGTTCCAGAGACGGATGCCATGTCTGAATGCATCAAGGAGAACCTGCAGAGGGGTTTCATACGCAAGTCCTTCTCTCTGGCTGGTGCAGGTTTTTTCTTAGTCACCAAGAAGGACGGCTCATTACGTGCCTGTATAGACTATCGGGGGCTGAACAAGATCGCTACCGCTACCCTCTGCCATTGATTATGGAACTCTTTGATCACCTACACGGTTTCAGGGTGTTCTCCAAGCTGGATCTTCGGGGTGCTTACAATCTCATCCGGATCCACAAAGGTGACGAGTGGAAGACGGCATTTAATACTCATGACAGGCATTTTAAATATTTAGTAATGCCTTGTGGAATGTGTAATGCCCCTGCTGTCTTTCAGGAATTTGTTAACAACATTTTCCAGGACCTTCTCTGCACGTGTGTCGTGGTCTACCTGGACGACATCTTGGTATACTCTCCTGACCTTGAATCCCACCAGACACACGTACGTCAAGTTCTTGGACGACTTTGTGCCAATCATCTCTACGCCAAACTGGAAAAATGCCAGTTTCGCCAGCGCAGCCTTCCATTCCTCTGTTACATAATTTCCAACAGGCCTTCAGATGGATCCACCGAAACTGTCTGCTGTTCTTCAGGGGCCAATCCACGTTCCTGGTCTCCTACAGCTGAATAGGCCTTCTCCAAGTTGAAGTCCACTTTTGCCTCGGCTCCAGTCCTCTCTAGGCCTGATACAAACAAACCTTTTCATCTTGAGGTGGATGTGCTCTCTCAGAGAGTGCCCAAGGGCTGAACTTCCACATGCGGCTTCGTTTCCAAGACCTTTTTCCCAGCTGAAAGAAATTATTCGATTGGAGACAGAGAACTGTTGGCCATCAAGTATGCACTAGAAGAATGGCGGTATCTTCTGGAAGGTGCTCTCCATCCCGTGAGTGTGTACACTGACCACAAAAACTTGTTACAGCCCAGCACTTGAATCCCAGGCAAGCCCGGTGGTCATTGTACTTTTCCCGTTTCGACCTGCTAATCCATTTTCATCCAGCTGACAAGAATGTCAAGGCTGATGCCCTGTCCCGGGCTTCAGATGTTGTTGGAGAAGAACCGGCTCCCCGGCACCTAATTTCTCTGGACCAGCTTGTTGTTGCAGCTCCAGTGGATCTTCGGCAGCTACCTCCTGGCAAGACATATGTTAGACCTGCTTTCCGGAGGAGGATTTTATCTTGGGGACATTATTCTCATGTGGCTTGGTCACTGATCTGCCTGTCTCCTCAGTCAGTACTGTCATCTGGGTGGTGACGGACCGGTTTTCAAAGATGTCCTATTTTGTTCCCCTTCCAGGTCTTCCGTCTTCCCACAGCTTGCCAGTCTAGTCTTCAGACACATCTTCCGGCTGCATGGTCTTCCAATACACATCGTGTCCGATCGAGGAGTCCAGTTTGTATCAAAATTCTAGCTTTCCTTACGTAACCAAATGCGGGTCAACCTTGACTTTTCTTCTGCTTCTTCTGCTACCACCCGCAGTCTAATGGTCAAGTGCAGAGGGTGAACCAAACTTTGGGCTACTACCTCCATCACAGGACAACTGGGCTGACCTACTACCTTGGGCTGAGTTCTCCTACAATTCCCTGGACTCAGGGTCTACCAGCTCGTCTCTGTTCTTTGTGGTCTATGGACATATTCCTCGCCCGCCTCTTCCGTTGTCTACTCCCTCTGATGTCCCTGCGGTAGAGGATTTGGTGCAGGACCTCAAGTCTATTTGGGACCAGACCCACCAGCCTCTTCTACGAGCTACAGACCGTACCAAGATCCAGGCTGATAAGAAACGACAAGATCCTCCTGTCTTCTCTCCTGGTGACAAAGTATGGTTCTCCTCCAAATACATCTGGCTTAAGATACCCAGTTACAAACTTGGTCCCCGGTTCCTTGGTCCCTTTGAGGTAATCAAGCGCATCAATCAAGTGGCTTACATCTCCGTCTTCCTCCATCTATTCGCATCCCGAACTCCTTCATCTTGAACCGCTTCTCCCAGCAATCCCCTCCTCCTGCTCCTGAGGTGGATTCCCCAGATGTCTATGAAGTTAAGAAGGTTCTGGACATGAAGATCGTGAGGGGTAAGCAGTTCTTTCTTGTAGACTGGAAGTGGTTCGGGCCTGAGGAGAGATCCTGGGAGCCCAAACAGAACATTTTGGATCGGACTCTCCTCCAGATGTTTCTTGGGACCAAGAAGAAAAAGGGGAGGCCAAAAGGGGGGTACTCTCTTGGATCGCGGATACGCCCATGCCCCTCAGTGTGCCCCTGGAGCTCCGCAGATCTTACAGTCATTGGCTCCAGCTGCGGCCTCTCATCCTCCCGCTAGGCGCGCGCGTTCCCGTTTCCTAGGGCGCGCATGCCAGCGCGCAAGGATTTAGTGTGCCTTCCTGTGCTATTCTCATGCCGTCACCCCGGGTACAGACTGTGTCCTGCATTACTACCTTGGCAGCCACCACGGGCTAGTCGCACCTGTGGAACGGCCTGGTGGTATCCCGGCTTTGCGGCGGACTCTGGTGAAGACCGGGTGCCACTTAGACTCCGGTCCCAGATGTCGGCTAGTACCATCTCCCGCAGTGGTCCAGAGGGTCCACAGACTCCCAGTCCTGACACGCTACTTTATTAAAATGTCCAGAGACAGCCGCAACTCATTAATGAAATGTCCACAGCTGATGCCCACTTTACAGAAATACCCACAGCAGAGTCCTCTTTTACTGAAATGTCCACAGCAGAGTTCCCCTTTCATGAAATGTCCACAGCATAGAGCCCCTTTACTGAAATGTCCAACGCAGATCCAACCTTTACTGAAATGTCAACAGCAGAGTCCCCTTTACTGAAACGTCCACAGCCAATGCCCACTTTACAGAAATGTTTACAGCAGAGCCCCCTTTAACTCAAGTGTCCATTACTGAAATGTCCATTGCATTTACTGAAATGTCCATTACTAATGTCCATTACTAAAGACCTTACTGAAATGTCAACAGCAGAGTCCTCCTTTACAGAAACGGCCACTGCAGATGCCCCCCTTTACATAAATGTCCACCGCTGACATCCCTTTTAATAAAATGTCCAACTTAAATGCCTAACTGTTCTCTATTAGTAAACTGTCCATAGCATATGTCCCCTTTACATACATGCTAAGCCCCCACTTTTAGCGAAATGTCCACATCATATGACCCCTTTATATAAATACCAAGCCCCCTCCCCTTAGTCTTACTACCCAAATTTGTTACTAACTAACATTTACCATATCTGAGCTTTGTGTTGTCCTCAGTTTATAAGTGTCCTTTTGTTTTATTACAACACTCGAAAGATCACAAATCATACAAAATTCTCTTTTAAAACTTCAAGAAAATTTTAGAATAAATTTTAAGGACCATTTCATTTCTATAGGGGTTTTGGAATTTATGTTAATAGAAAGCACATATCACCCTGTTCTTTTAACTTTGCCCCTCAAAGTATTCAAAACAGCAGGTAGGAAGTTTTTTAACCCTATAAGTAACCCTATAAGTATTTTATAGAACTTCAAACAAAATGAAGGTTTGATTTGGAATTCCCTAATATTTCCCTAATATACATTCATTTAGCCCTAAAATTTACCCACATAAACCGAATAAAAGTAGGAAATGCATCTACGAATATATTGTGCAGTTTCTTCCAAGTAAGAGGACATCCCACATGTGGATGTTACCTGCTGCCTGGGCTCATGGCGGACGCGTAAGGGAGGAAGCATCATTGAACTTTTGTAGGGCAGGATAGTTTTCAGGTGCCATGACGTGTTTGCAGAGCCCCTGAGGTTGCATTCACATGTGGCATTTTGGTTGCATTTTTTGAAACGCAATCCGAAGAATTCGAATGTGATCACACGTTGAGGTAAGTTTGCATATAATTTGCATTCAGTTAAGGAGTTGTAAACACAATGGGGCACATTTACTTACCCGGTCGCTCGGAGTTCTATTGTCCGTCCAGAATGCACTGTGCTGTCCTTAGTGACTGATGGAGAAATCCGTATGGGTGATCACTACGGAGTTAACAAAGGCTGTGCGCCAATTTTAATGAATCTGGCGCTCTTTGCACACACAGACAAACTGCACTAGTTTTGATAAATGTGGGCAACTGTCTTGTTCTTTTTATAAAATCCATTGAGGCATTGGGGGTTATTTGTAATTGATTTTGTCTTGCCTTTTTGATATAAAAAAAGTCTCAGAAAAGTTGCATTGAGGTGACTTTTTACTGATAAAAAGTTGCACAGGACTATTTCCTTCATTTCTGGCGTAAACATAGAATTACAACAGTGCAACTCTGTGCAAATCCAGTCCCCTGCTGGTGTATGTGCTGGGACCTTTTATGAGGTTTGCAACAGGAAGTAGAGTATAAGAACATTTATTAAAGGGCCAAAGCCACTTTAAAGGGAATCTGTCATTAGGAGGCCTTTTTCTGGCTCCCCCATGTCCCCATAGAGAATAGTGTACACATTTCCAAAGAGTTTTTATAGTAAAACTTAAAAAAGATAAGTTAGATAAAAGTTTACCTTTCTGTATCCACATCTGTATCTCTAGTCCCCTGGTAGTGGCCAGTGAGTTGTAGGAAAAACATGTATGATGTCCTAAGGGGGTAAGTGATGGGGTAGGATATGCAAGACTTGGGAGAATTTGTAATTGGTGCATGATGGAGCGGATTCCTGAGGGTGGGGAGAATACCACTCCTCACTGGCCACTCCCATGGTACTAGGGACACAGCTCTGCATTCAGAACCAACCTGCCAAGCCTCCCCTTTATGTCCCTCCGCAACCCCCTGGCTAGGTGCAGAAGTCTCACATGCTGGTAATATATAATAACACTACCCCTAAGTTGTATTTGCAGAAATTTAAAAGACTCCCATATTGTTGCCTTGTACAAAATAATAATATTAATAACATAATTGGCAAGGTCTACACTTATGAAGAACCTCTTATAAAACATGAATTGTTTTGGATGCAAAAATAAAAATAATTAGTAGACTAATCACAATTATCAATTTGTTTACTGGGAATTAAATGTCAGTACATAGTAATGGATGGAATGTGCAAATACTTGCCAAAGGATATATTTCATTCTGTTCTCATTAATTGGTTGTTGATAGCAAATTCACAAAAATGGAAGAACTGCCAATGCTTGGTCAGACCAACTGGAACATGGGGGGCTATTATCAAACTTTTTGTTAGTTTTTTTTTCTCTTATTTGCTACTTTTTAGTGTAGTTGTGCCAACATTCGCAACTTTTATTCTCGTTTCCTAATGTTTTCTGTAGCAGAGTTTAACACTGCTGCTCCTGATTCATCTTAAAAGTCCAGATGTGGATTCATACAGGCATGTCCATTGTGTATCCACAAACATTTTTTCAGTTTTCAGTATGCTTTCCCTCAGTATTGTGTCTGCATACGTCTTTTTCTAATTCCATATTGAACTTGTTGATCTTTTTTTCCCATCTTTTTAAAGTGCTGATTCGCACCACCCACCACATGTTGAAAGTCCAACAGAAATGTGGTGCATGCCCATTAACTACACCCAAAAAAAGCCTGATGCATTCAATTTAAGTAAGGCTGGTGCATGCAAGGTGTGCCCAATTATTGCAGACCATAGTAAGTATTTAATAATCTGGAGCACTCTGCACATTAGTGAGGCAAACTGCACTACACGCTAGTAATAAATGTGGCCCACTGTATCTAATTGACCAGTAAACTCACCTGACCTAACAATGCAGATGAGCTGAAGGCTGCTATCATAGCATCCAAGCCTTCCATAACACTGCAGCAGTGCCATCAGCTGATTGCCTCCATACCACACTGCATTGAGTGTATTTACTGTAGATACCTTTCATTTGGCCAACAGTTAAAAAAATTACATTAATGGGGCACATTTACTTCCTTCCATCCCAGCCTTTATCTAGTCAATTCATACATTAATCATTGCAAAATCATCTTTTCTTTATTATGTAAATGAGGGTGGTCAGAGGCACTGATGTCACCCCTGTTCCCCCTCCCCTCTCCTCCCCCTGCTCATGTCTGTGTGTAATGTATAGAAAAGAATTGCTAGTGTGTGTGCTGTATCCTCCCATACATGTGTGAGACAGACATCAGCTACACAAGTACCTGACATGTTCTGCTATACACATGTGAGAGACACAGACATCAGCTACACAAGTATCTGACATGTTCTGCTATACACATGTGTGAGACACAGACATCAGATACACAAGTACCTGACCTGCTTTCTCCTCCTATACATGTGTGAGACACAGACATCAGATACACAAGTACCTGAAATGTTCTGCTACACACATGTGTGAGACACAGACATCAGCTACACAAGTACCTGACATGTTCTGCTATACACATGTGTGGGACACAGACATCAGATACACAAGTACCTGACATGTTCTGCTATACACATGTGTGAAACACAGACATCAGATACACAAGTACCTGACATGTTCTCCTATACACATGTGAGGCACAGACATCAGATACACAAGTACCTGACATGTTCTGCTATAACATGGATGCATGGAGCTGTTGTATCTCTCCTATACACACACAGGCTGCAGGGGGCGCCAGCACCAGGAAGCAGATGCAGGAGCCATTACACCATTATACCTCACATCATTATACAGGCTGTCAGTCATGCACTGGGGTGTGGCTGTGCCTCCCACTCATGAATAGAGTGGACAGCTTGAATATGCTAATGCTTCATTGGACATTTCACAGGTCATTTGCATACAACTTTAGGACCTAATTGCTTAAGTTTACAGGCATGTAGAGGGACAATGAAGGGATAGAGGCAATGCTCTCTAATGGCAGTTTATGAAAATATATTTAGATTAGGGGGTTATTTTGCCTGACGGGTTCTCTTTAAAGGGGTTGTCCAGGGGTTGGACAATTTCAAACCACAAGGTCCATCACCTCTTGTGGGATCTTCTACAAGCGGAGACATAAAATTATCCTGCAGAAAGTTGATAAAATGTCTCCCTACATCTAAGTCTACATCTAACTGTTCCTCTAATAGCAGAGCCTAATGATCACCCATTTTTCTTGCAATACTTCTGGCATTTGTGATCATACACTTTAATTTTCCACAGGTATTTATTTTAATTTGATTTATAGTAATTTTAATGGCACTTCCATACTCACTATTGTTTTGTAACTTGTGTATCTCCCTATCCACTGCCTTGCTCCACAATTCGCCCACTTCGCCACCCACCAACATAACCTGCCCCCTCTCTGACCTACCCCTTTAGTTTCTTCCTTGTCCTCCTCCCCCAATCCTAGTTTAAATACTCAGCCACCCCTGCTAGGATCTTCTCCCTCAGCACAGCAGCCCTCCTTCCATTAAGTTATCTGCAGAAAACAAGCTTGTACCCCAATGAAAAGTCAGCCCAGTGCTCTAGGAACCTAAATCCCTCTGCTCTACATCAAGGTCTAAGCCATGCATTTAACTCCCTGAGCTCCCGCTGTCTACTCTGTGAAGAGCATGGCACAGGTAACACTCCAAAGAATACTACCTTGGAGGTCCTTCCCTTAAGCTCTTAGGCTCCCCAACCTACCTTCTATTCTGTCATTGGTTCTAATATGGACCATGAAAGCTGGGTCATCCCCAGACCCCCAGTAATTTATCCACCCTTTCTACCTCATGCCGAACCCTGAATATAGAGTCTCCTACATCACTAGCTGTCTTGGCTTACCTGCACCACCATCTCCCGTACTACTTGCTGCGGTGCTCCCCCGGCTGTAAGGGAGAGCAGGATCCACTAGGGCCGGCACTATGGGTAGGAAAAGAATCTCTTCTTTCAAATGAATCTAAAATTGTGTTCCTAGGTGCTATGAGATATTCAGGTTTAAAGTGAGAAATTCACTCCCGATGGCGTTTTAACAGTTAATATCTTACCTCCGTTTTCCTGACACTTAGAACCACAACTTCATATAAGATTCATATAAAAGAGGAGACTCTCTTCTTTCATAGGAAAAAAGAAGTGAGGTTCTATGTGTCACAGAGCCAGAGATACAGCCCTCTGAAGTGTACTCTCCTCCGGATTGTTAGGCTACAGGGAGAATTTGCTGGACACAGGAAATGCTGCACCTCACAGATAATGGAAATTACTACATTTTGATAATATCAACTAATATTCATGTTTTTAACCCTTTTCTATGCAGAACTATCTAAGAACACACTTTCTCTCTTATTGGCTTTTATTTCGTGATAGTTTTTTTTTTTGCCAAAATGGACTGATATGATGAATATTCGATCCTCTACATATTAGCACCGCAACCCAGAACGTGTCCATAAAGTTAAATGTAACACCAACAACACAGACATGTTCTGGAATAAAGTTTTTATTTCACACCATTCTCCATTATTTACATCTATGTTATGACGTTCTTACTCAAATTCTTATGAATCACAGAGGGTTCTGTTATTGTGCGGCTAATACATTGGCGCACATCTAAAAGTGACTTTTGTGATCTCGTTAGCTTGGTTTAAGGATATAAAGTTATTTATTTGACTGTTGTGTAAGGGAGCAAACAATGATAGATCTGTGTGAAGCTCAGTGCAATTTTCTGCAAAAATTGTTTTGTGTCCCCGGTGGATTTAACGTTCCCTTTGCTGCAAATTTTGGTGAATATACACATGTGGGGTATGTATGATCTCCTCACATCTTGCTGCTTTAGGAAAGTATGTTTTATTTATATAAGTATTGTGGATTTGTACATATTTTAGAGTAAATTTAGAATTTTCATGCAATTTTTGCAAATTTTGCAATTTTGCTGTTTGCTGCAAAGTTGCATGAAGGTGGTAGAGTGTATGAATTTAAAAGCTATTCTTGTTTACATGGTGATTTCTGGAAAAATGTGATTTTGACAGAATAGGAGCTTTTTATTTTGAGTGTGATATATTTGTAAACACATTTGTGGATAGCAACCAAATATGTCATGGTTTTTTATTTAGCATTTTTGGGAGTGTAAATTCTTGATGTTGTGTATTGTGGTATATATACACATTGGGACAGATTTATCAAGCTGTCTGAAAGTCAGAATATTTCTAGTTGCCCATGGCAACCAATCACAGCTACCCTTTAAAATATTCATTAGTAGTGGTAAAATGAAAGCTGAGCTGTGGGCAACTGGAAATATTCTGACTTTCAGACAGCTTGATAAATCTGCCACATTGTGTTATTTTGTGTTATTATTTTTAAATCCCTATTTGTGTGTAAACCTCCACTTCCATGTGAGTTTTATGTAAAAACGTACGTTATCAAGGCATTTTCAATGCACTTTTTGATTAATAATTTGTGTTTGTCACAAAGTTACATGAGGGTGGTCAAATGTTAATTGCCAAATGCATCACCTGGTTGTTTGCTTTCAAAATTATATAGGTTTTATGGGTGCCTTTACTTTTAAGATATTTTTTTATTACAGTTTTAGTGATATTATGATGATTTATTTATGTGAACATATCAATATGAGGCATTTGTGAACTCTACACATGTCCATCTATTACATTTAGGAGATGTGAAGGTAAATATTTTCTGCTTGGAGCAGATTTTTTGCCATCAAAGTAAAAGTTTAAGTATTTTTTTATAAAATGTTTCAGTTTGAATCAAAATTGCATGGAAGCGACTATGTTTATTAACTCTTTAATGCTATTTTTCAAAATGGGGCAAGTGTCTGCTTTCAGAAAATATGTGGTTTGCTGCGTTTTTTTTCTTTTTACTGTAATTTCAATTTTATTTGTAAACATCAAAATTCAAAAATTTGCTCTGTCCACTAACACAGCAAAATATCCATAAATGCCTGACAGTGAAAGGGTTAATACCCCTTGGTTGAATTCCTGGGTGAATATGCTTATCATCTATCTCCTGTCTATATATCTATCTATCTAGTTATCTATCTCATATAATCTGTCTATCTAACCATTTATACATCTCGCTTTTTCTATTTTTCAATCAATCTTCTATTTATCTTCTACTGTATTTATCTCTCATATCCATCTACTGTATATATCATCTACTTTATAGTTCTGCATCTAAAAATCTCTATCATATTAATTTTCTATCATAATAATTATAATTAATAATTAATTTATTTACATAGCGCACACAGATTACACAGCGACTCACAGTGCTTGCCAGATCAGTCCCTGTCCCCATGGGGCTCACAATCTAATCAACCTACCAGTATGTTTTGGAGTGTGGGAGGAAACCGGAGGACCCGGAGGAAACCCAAACAAACACTGAGAGAACATACAAACTCTTTGCAGATATTGACCAGCACTGCAAGGCTGTAGTGCTAACCACTGAGCCATCGTGCTGCCCATCAATCTCTGTCATCTATCTCCTATAAAATTCTCCCATTTTGCAGTTTGTTTTACCATACTAAAGGGAGCCTCTTACTGACTGTGACTGGTCATAAAATAGTTTGATTTTGGGGCCCCACTTTTAGTTTTGTCCAGGGCCCCATTTTGTCTAGAACTGGCCCTGTTTCTGACACTGACATCCTTACATCATTGCACAATCATTGCACCTTTAAGTCATGTTCCCACCATGTAAGTTACTCAGGGATCAGCAAACACCCAGTGTGTATGAAGAGAGTCCAACCAGAGAGACCTCTTCATGCACCCATTGCCAAACCAGGACGTTCCAGTATGTCCTGGTGTAGCAAGGGTTAAATGGAGTAAAATCTGGATCTTGAGCTTAAAAAGATACTACAGAAGCGATAATTACCCAACACTAATCCCATTTATTGAAAAAAATGTATACTTACAAACTATAAAGCAGACGAAGACGCCCCTTTGTCACGCAGCATACATAAAGAGGCTTGGGCCTCTTGATGTATCCAGCGGGAGGCACGGCTGGTGAGCAAAACTACACCATGTTCGACCTGACATTATTTTCCGTAAAAACCAGTGAATGAAAGTTGGCTGCTTGTTGAAAAGAAGGCAGGCACGGGGCGGGAACATGGTGGTGAGGTATTCGCTATTTTAATAGTAAATTCTTGCACTGTGCAAGAATTTGCTATTATTTCACTGCTTTTATGACAGAAAACTGGTGTAGAAGTAGTGATAAATCTCCCCCATGGTGCTTATCATATTTCATAGGGCTTCTACACCCTACATTGAATCTCACATTTCTCCTTACATTTCTTATATATATGCCAAGTGTACAAAATACAGTATGACACAGGCATTTTCCATATTTTTTTCTTCCTGTTGAATAATAGCAAACAAATATCACGCAGAGATCTAGAAAACTAGGAAAAAATTGATACATAAAGTATATTGGAAAATTGTATACCTTTTCATTAAACAAACAATATCAATTATTTGCTGAAAGTGGACATCCCCTTTAACAAAGAAAGATTTATCACAAACTAAGCCAACTACTACTAAGCCAACTACTTTCTGCCTTGCTAGAAAGGCTGTCTATATACCAGTTCTATGACAGAACCTGACTCAATATAATAAATTTGGTGGGTGTGAATATGTGTAATTGTGGTGGCAGGATATTAGGTCATTTACCAATATTCATATGAAGTGATACCTCCTATCTTTTACCCAATCAGCAAGACTTTCCTGACCATAAAATGGCTGCAGATGGAGGGAGGGTCATGTGATCTCTATTTGCCAGGACCTTAATCTATATTTATGAATAATATCATAATGTCCTGCTAGGTTGATTGCTTATCGAAAGATAAGATCACATGAACCTCCATCTGGACAGGAACATCTGACTGATGAGGTAACAGACAGGAGGCTTCAATTTACTTATCAAGAAAGAGAAGCAGAACTTTCAATTGGTGTATATTGGTAAATTACTCAATCCCCCCCCCCCCCCCCCCCCCCACACACTTACACACATTACAAAAAACATGAGGCAAAGTGGTCAAACACTTTAAGCTTAGGGCTGACTTGCATCATATTTTTTTCTTTGTTCCTAAGGAAACTGTTGTCCGGCTAGTAGATTCTGTGGATCAATTTTTATGATGGAGACAATGATGCAGGATGATCCACTGAGTGGCTATAGACTAGTATCTAGAACCAATGTGATTCTAAGATAATTACTTGGAACTGCAGATAAAAATACATCAGACAATCCTACCATTCAAGCCACTGGATCTATTACAGCATCCTGCAATATTGTAAGCGGTAATCAGTCCCTCTTGTTTGCGTTCTTCTCTGCCCACACAGTCTCACAGTGAGGCTACTTCTATGGCAACTGTTCTAACAGCTCATTTAATATATGAAAAGTAGTTCTTTTCAGTTCAACTATATTACCATGTGTACCTTGTCAGAATACTACTCACTATAAAGCAAGTTCAGGGTACACAAATGGACGCAAACCTATCAATTTATCGCAACTATTACCTACATATAACAATATATAGGACAGGTTATCAGGTTATTTTGTGTCATATGTAATAATACATTGAACAATATCATATTAGGAGCTATATACTGTCAGGTTTGCAGGGGAGAACGCTGGGACTTCTGGTGGTGCTAGCAGTGTTCTCTGACCTCTGGCGTGTCTCCGTGCAAACTCTACCTCGGGTCTGCTACTAGCGGTCTCTGGTGTGTGCTCCGGGCAGCGGCTGCTAAGACCTCTCGCTGTTTAGGGGTTGTGTTCTGGACTGCTGGGAGTTGTGGTACCTCTGCATGATGCCTGCGATTATGCTTGCTTATTCTGCACCATGAGGGGTTAATTCGCAGAAGTTGTCCAGCTCCTATCAGGTTCTGGAGATGGGGTTCTGGCTGCATAAATTGCAGCTCTACTAGTCACCTGTGCCAGTGTTTGAAATCCATTTCATCGCTTGCTTCTTGCTATGGGTTTGACTTGCTCTGTGTTCTGAAATGTTGTGATCTCGGCTAGTTTTAAAGTTGACCCTTTTGCTTTCTGAATTTGCTCTTGACGTACCCTCTCGTTGTGACCCCGGCTAGTTTACTACCAAGTACAAATCGATGCTTATTTTCCTTTGTTCACCATTATTGGTTTTAGCAATTACAATATTGAAAATAACAAGGAGTATGTCACGGGTGGTCCCACAACCCATATCGCGGGTCGTGGGCTCACCTGTGCTCCTCTACCCCCACCAGCGCGTCGCCCACGCACCTTACTTGTATCGGCCCCTGTCTCCTCTCCATCCGCCATGCGCGTGCATTCCTGACTCCTAGATTTAAAGGGCCAGCGCACCGTTAATTGGCGCTGGCCATTTTCTGAAAACTCTTCTAGTACACCCTGCAGAATGTTGAGCTACCTAGCCATTGTGAAAATCTCCCAGCGTTTCTTCTGTGCTTCGTGTTCCTTTTTCAGTATTCCCGTGTTCCTGTGCTCCTGTGTGTTGCTGCGTTCCCGTGCTCATTTGTGTTCCTGCGTTCCTGTGCTCCTGTGTGTTCCTTTTCCCATGCCCTGTGCATTCTTACGTTCCTGTTCCCGTGTTCTTGCGTTCCTGTTCCCATGCTCCTGTGTGTTCCAGTCCGTTCCTGTGTTCCCATTCCCGTTCCCATCCACCTGGACCTCCCGTTGCTGACCCCGGATTGGACTTGACTTTGCATCTCTGCGCCTGCCCTGACCTTTTGCCTGAACTTTACCATGACACTGTCTCCTGCAAAGGTACCTTGACCTTGGCTGCCACCGCGGACTAGTCAAACCTGTGGAACGACCTGGTGGTACCCCACCGCAGAGAGACCATCCCGCTTTGCGGCGGGCTCTGGTGAAGACCAGGTGCCACTTAGATTCCGATCCCAGGTGTCGGCTAGTACCACCTCCCGCGGTGGTCCAGAGGATCCACAGATCCCGAACCCTGACAGTAAGATGAGGCTATGGATCCCGCCGAGGTTCCGCTACCTTTTCGGTCTGATCTTACCACCATCGTGGCTCAGCAGTCCTGGCAGATTGACAAGCAAGGGGAACAGTTAGGGCAAGTCACCGCCATGTTGCATCTGCGTGAAGCTCGATGGTCTCCTCTTCTCCCCCCTGATGAGATTTCCTCATTCATTTCCGTCCGGCTGAGAAAAACATCAAGGCTGACGCCTTCTCTCATGCATCGGATGTCATTGGGGAAGAACTGGCTCCTCGGCATGTCATCCCTCCTGAGCAACTGGCACTGGGCGCGCCTGTGGATCTTCGACAACTACCTCCTGGCAAGACCTATGTACGACCTGCTCTACGGAGGGAGATTCTGACTTGGGGACATTTCTCATGTGTGGCTGGGCACCCTGGGGTACAGCGCTCTGTTGCCCTCATTTCCTGATTTTACTGGTGGCCAGATCTGGCCAAGTATGTTCGTGATTTTGTGTGTTCCTGTGCTTCCTGTGCCTGGAATAAGCCGTGACTTCTCAAGCCTGCTGGTCTTCTTCTGCCGTTGCCAATACCCAGCTGTCTGTGGAGTCATGTGGCCATGGACTTTATCATGGACCTGCCGCTTTCATCAGGCAATACCGTCATCTGGGTGGTAACTGACCATTTTTCAAAAATGTCCTATTTTGTTCCTCTGCCATCTGCTCCACGTCTTGCCAGCCAGTTCTTCCTTCACATCTTCCGACTCCATGGACTTCCCCAGCACATAGTCTCCGACCAAGGAGTTCAGTTCGTCTCTAAATTCTGGCATTCCCTCTGCAACCAACTTCAAATGAAATTGGACTTTTCTTCCGCCTATCATCCCCAGTCTAATGGGCAGGAGGAAAGAGTTAATCATAGTTTCATAGTTTCTACGGTTGAAAAAAGACACTTGTCCATCAAGTTCAACCAAGGAAGGGAAGGGAGTGGATGAGGAAGGGATTTAGGGGAAACAATTCTATATAACATAACCATCTATGTTATTTAGGTGTAAAAAGGCATCTAGACCCTTCTTGAAGCTATCCGCTGTCCCTGCTGTGACCAGCGCCTGAGGCAGGCTATTCCACAGATTGACAGTTCTCATAGTAAAAAAGCCCTGTCGCCTCCGGTGATTAAACCTTGATTTCTCCAAACGGAGATAGTGCCCCCTCGTCTTTTGATTTGATCTAATCTGAAACAACTTCCCACCATATTTTTTGTATGGACCATTCATATATTTAAATAAATTAATCATGTCCCCTCGTAGTCGTCTCTTTTCCAGACTAAATAAATCTAGTTGTTTTAATCTTTCCTCATAACTGAGACCCTCCATACCCCTTATCATTTTTGTGGCTCTACGTTGAACCCTCTCCAGCTCCAGGGCATCCTTTTTATGGACCGGTGCCCAGAACTGGACAGCATATTCCAGGTGTGGCCGAACCAGTGCCTTGTATAGTGGTAATATTACATCCCTATCACGAGAGTCCATACCACTTTTGATACATGACAAGATCCTACTGGCTTTAGAGGCAGCTGATTGACATTGCATGCTGTTATTCAATTTATGATCTACTAGTACCCCCAGGTCCTTCTCAACAAGGGACTCACCCAGATTTACTCCCCCAAGGACATATTTTGCCTTTGGATTATTGGCCCCCAGGTGCATAACCTTACATTTATCCACATTAAACCTCATTTGCCAAGTGGATGACCAAACATTCAGTTTGTCCAAGTCACCCTGCAGCCTATGAACATCCTCCATAGACTGTATTACACTACACAGTTTGGTGTCATCTGCAAAAATAGACACAGTGCTATTAATTCCTACCTCTATATCATTAATAAATATATTAAATAGTAGTGGGCCAAGCACAGAACCCTGGGGTACACCACTCATAACTGGTGACCATTCCGAGTAGGAATCATTGACCACAACTCTCTGGATACGATCCTTCAGCCAGTTTTCAATCCAATTGCAAATGATTTCTGCCAAACCAATAGCCCTAATTTTACCCATCAGACGTCTATGAGGGACAGTGTCAAATGCCTTTGCAAAGTCCAAGAACACAATATCCACAGCTGCTCCTCCATCCAGGCATCTGCTAACCTCTTCATAAAAGCAGATAAGGTTAGTCAGACCCTGGGCTGATATCTCCGCCATTTTGTTTCTGCCCATCAGGACGATTGGTCCACTCTGTTGCCATGGGCAGAGTTTCCTTACAACTTCTTAGACTCTGCATTCGAGGGCTCACCTCCATTTTTTATCAAGTATGGACTGCATCCACGCCCTCCTCTTCCTATGCCTGTGTCATCGGATGTTCCTGCTGTTGAGGAATTGGTACGGGACCTGGAGACCATCTGGGAGCAGACTCGCCGTTCCTTATTGCAGGCCACTGCCTGAACCAAGGTCCAGGTCGATAAAAAAACACAGGTCTCCTCCTGTCTCCGCTCCTGGTGACAAAGTCTGGTTGTCCTCCAGATATGTCCGGCTAAAGATCCCTGGCTACAAGTTTGGTCCTCGTTTCCTCGGTCCCTTCGAGGTGCTGAGTCACATCAATTTGGTGTCCTATGAGCTGTGCTTTCCTCCCACCATGTGCATCTCAAACTCTTTCCATGTCTCCCTGCTCAAGCCTGTCATCCTGAATCAGTTCTCCCGACAAGTGCCTCCTCCCGCTCCTGTGGCCGACTTCTCCGATATCTATGAGGTAAAGGAGATCCTTGATATGAAGACGGTGAGGGGTAAGCGGTTCTTCTTGGTTGACTGGAAGGGGTTCGGGCCGGAGGAGAGATCTTGGGAGCCTGAGGACAATATCCTGGACCACAATCTCCTGCAGAGATTCCTCAACCTCAGGAAGAGGGGGAGGCTGAAGGAGGGGGGTGGAACTGTCACAGGTGGTCCCGTAACCCATATCACGGGTCGCGGGCTCACCCGTGCCCTTCTGTCCTCGCCAGCTATATACAGCCACCAGTAATCACTATGTACAGCCCCCATCAATAACTATATGCCCCCCCAGTAATCACTATATACCCCCCCAGTAATCACTATAAACAAGCCCCAGTAAACACTATATACAGCCCCCCAGCAATCACTGTAAACAGCCCCCAGCAATCGCTATATACAGTCCCGAGTAATCACAATATACAGCCCCCAGCAATAAATATATACAGCTACCAGTAATCACTGTATAGAGACCCCACCCCAGTAATCACTATATACAACCCCAAGCAATAACTATATACAGCCCCCAGCAATAAATATATACCGCCCTCCAGCAATAACTATTTATAGCCCCCAGTAATCACTATATACAGCCCCCAAGCAATCACTGTATACAGCCCCCTAGCAATAAGTATATATAGCCCCAAGGAATCACTATATACAGCCTGCCAGCAATAACTATATATAGCCCCCAGTAATCATTATATACAGGCCCCCATCAATCACTGTATACAGCCCCCTGCAATAACTATACACAGCCCCTAGCAATCACTATATACAGCCCCCAGCAATTGCTAAATACAGTCCAGAGTAATCACAATATACAGCCACCAGTAATCACTGTATAGAGACCCCACCCCAGTAATCACCATATACAGCCCCAAGCAATAAATATATACAGCCCCCAGTAATAAATATATACAGCCCTCCAGGATTAACTATTTATAGCCCCCAGTAATCACTATATACAGCCCCCAAGCAATCACCGTATACAGACCCCCAGCAATAACTATATATAGCCCCCAGCAATCTCTATATACAGCCTGCCAGCAATAACTATATATAGCCCTCCAGTAATCATTATATACAGGCCCCCATCAATAACTATATACAGCCCCCCAGTAATCACTATATACAGCCCCCAGCAATCACTATATACAACCCCCAGCAAAATAAATATATACAGCCCCAGTAAGGCCCCCTAAGAATAATTGCATACAGCCCCTTAGGGATCACTATATACAGCCTCCCCAGCAATCCGTATATACAGCCCCCAGTAATCACAATCCCCCTTAGTATTCACTGTATACAACTCCCCAGAAATCACTATATACACCCCCAGCATTAACTATATACAGTCCCCCTAACATTACCTTTATACAGTCCCACAGCTTTAACTATATACAGCCCCCCAACATTACCTATATATAGTCCCAAAGCATTAACTATATACAGTTCCCCTAAAATAACCCACTATAATAACTATATACAGACACCAATAATAACTAACTATATACAGTCCCCCTATACCAACTGTATACGACCCCCTATAACTATATATACCTCCTATAACTAAATGTACACATTCTCCCTATTATAACTACATACCCCCCATAATAACTAGATACACCCCCCTATAATAACTAGCTATATACAGTCCCCCTATTATAACTATATACACAACTAACTATTTACAATTGCCCTATAAAACCTGTAGACAGTCCAAGGTAAAATAATAAAATTCTACTTCCCCTTCCTCCATTCCCCCGATGCGTGCCGATCTCATCGTCTTCCCTCGTGGTGTCCCTCGGAGTTGTACCAATATGGTGGCGCTTGGCCGTCAGGAAACACAGTGATGTCACACATTGCGCCAGCAGCAGGCCACCGCCATCTTGATTTAACTCAGATCATCTACTGGCAGAGCAGGGAACGTATTGTTCCCTGGCTCTGCCATAGGCTTAAGTCGGGGCATACCCTATGTCTGCCGACTGCTCGGTACGGCAAATACACAGCCCGATTTCCGAATACACAGTGAGCAATCACCCACATTTGGTAGGGGCCCCTTTAAGGGCAAAGTGGCCTATAATCCGTGTCACAGGTGCTCCCACGATCCCTGTCTCAGATTGCGGGCCACCTGTTTCCCTCCATGTGCCCCGAAGCCCAGCGGAACTCACCTCTCCTGGCTCCAGGGGTGGTCTGTGGCTCCCGTGGTTCGGCACGCATGTCCCAGTCTCCTAGGGCAAGCGCACACCGAATCGCAAACATTTAGAGGGCCAGCACGCCGATAATTGGCCTGCCTTAAATTCCTGCCCATTCCTGTGACCCTTGCTGGATCTTCAAGCCATCCCCTGAAGAGAAAGCCCCCCCTGTGTATCCTGCGTTCCTGTGTATCCTGCGTTCCAGTGTATCCTGATCCATATGCCAGTCCATTGCTGTATCCTGATCCGTGTGCCAGTCTGTTGCTATGTTACTGATCCGACTGCCAGCTCCTGCGATTCCTGAGTGTGACTTCTGCGATTCCTAGTGTGACTTCCTATGCTGTTCTCCTGCTGTCTCCTTGGCTGCCCCCGTGGGCTACTCACACCTGCGGAACGACCTGGTGGTACCCCACCGCAGATTTCTCGAACGAGCTGAAGATTTGCGGCACGAGCTACCTCTAGTCTGGCTTCCACGTCTGCCTTGGTTGGCTCCAGTCTTCCAAAACCCGCTCCAGCCTCCGGTCGAACAGTCTGCAGTGGAACCTATGAAGGTTGACAAAGCCCAACTCACACCTGGGGAACGTTCCAGACATTTTCAAGAGAACCTCTGCTGTACTGTGCCAGTCCAAAACACCTCATCGGGACTTGTCCAGTCCGTCCCCAACGTCTGGGAAACGCCAGCACCTAGGGCTTCTGGGAGAAGCGTCCTTAGGTGTTAATTAAGCTTCTCCATGTCTGATTATTCCAGTGCTCCTCAGTGTCGGCACCGTTGCTCCTGTGCAAGTCTCAGCATTTCTGGACTCTGGACTTTGTGGATGCTGCTCTGGTCTCACGGCATCACATTCCAGTGGTTCTGCTCAAGTCACCCCTCGTTATCTCCTCTGTAAGCGGACAGCTTCTTTCCCTTCCGGTACCACACGGAACCTATCCGTCTTCAAGTTGGAGTCCTGCAACAAGAAAACCTGGCCTTCTATGTCCTGCCTCGCTCCACGTCAGCTCTTCTTCTGAGTCTTCCTTGGCTCCAACTCCATGCTCCGGACCTCAATTAGAAGATTGGTGAGATCCAGCGTTGGAGCCCTGAATGCCAATCCAAATGTATGGTGGCACCTCTTCCGGTCCTGTCCTCTACTGTGTCTTCCAAGTCTCTGATGGGTCTGACAACTTGTTACCGGGACTTTACTGATGTTTTCTTTAAGAAACAAGACTTTGACACCATATCGTCCCTATGATTGCCCTGTGGATCTCCTTCAGGCAGGGATGCACCTGCCATGAGGCGAGTTGGGATTTTCATTAATTGAAATGATGTTTCCCCTTTTTAAAGAAGTTCTTCAGAAGCTCAACTATATATCATAGTATATGCAAAAAGAACTGAAATCCCAAGATGGTTTCAAAAGAAAAAAATTCTTTATCCTCCATGTATATTGGGAAGTATAGAAAATGACCAGCACTCCTCGGATCCAGTAAAAAAAAGTACAGGTGGTCCCCTACTTAAGAACAATCAACTTACAGACGACCCCTAGTTATAGACGGACCTCTCTGCCCACTGTGACCTTTAGTGAAGCTCTCTGTATGCTTTACTATAGTCCCAGACTGCAATAAACAGCTGTAAAGTATCTGTAATGAAACTTTATTGATAATCCTTGGTCCCATTATAGGAAAAAATTTTGAAACTCTAAATGTCACTGGGGCAAAAAAAATTTTGTCCAGAACTACAATTAGAAAATATACAGTTTTGACTTATATACAAATTCAATTTAAGAAGAAACCTGTGGAACCTATCATGTATCTAACCCCCGGGCCTGTATATGCAATTTCATTATAGATAAGCAAAGAGTAACTTTGTTTGTCATATGAATCCCTGTCCTATGCATTCATATGTCATATCGAAGAAATGTAAAGCAGGGTGGCGCTCAATATAAGTTAAGTTAGGGGGGCCTCTATAGCTAAATTAATGAGAGGGGGCTGAAACACAATTTTTGTATAGCAGGGAGACGCAGTGTAAAAAAGGGTGCATGCAAAATGCGTGCACGATATATATATAGTTTGGAGGCACTGAATATATAATATATTTATTATTAACAATGTATATGCATTAATAAAGGGGCACTGTATATAAATTCATGAGAGACGAACTGTATAGCAAGACAAGCATTGTACAGTATATAATTTAAGGGGGGCTGTTTTTATATGGGATACTGTTTTTAAAAGCATTAAGCTTTATAACAGTGAGGCACTGTATAATTATTAAAGTGAAGGCACTGATAAGCGACGGTGCTTTATATGTGTGATCAATAAAGGGTGCAATGTTTAGTGGGGGATTACACTATAGCAGGGGCTCTGTATATAAATTAATGAGCAGGCATTGTAAAACAAGATGTATATAAACCAATGCGAGACACTGTATAGCAAGGAGGGCACTGTATATTATGTAAATTAAGGATGGAAGAATCATAAGGGGACACTGTATTTAATTCCATGAAGAAGACACTTTTTAAACCTTCATATAAGGGAGTAGAGTAAATTAGGAAAATTAACTATCCATGTATGTGAAATGACCTTACTAGCATCATATTACTAATTACTGAAATTTGCACTCTCATTAAAAAGCTACTCATGAATATTCTATAATTACGGTAAATCAAATCATATTATGTTGGTATGATATATAATTATAATTTTGTTAATTTTTGGTTTGTTATGCTGCCTGCTATGACTGCTCCGTCATTCAGATGTAATGAATGATGTCAATAATTTCACAGTTTCAAGTACTAGGCTGCATCCAGCTAAGTACATAGAATACAATTTTTTAAGTAAGCAGAGCTTTTGTAATTATTTGATTAGTTATTGTTGTTCTATCTTTTATAATTATTTGTGGAGGCCTTAATATTGGATTGTTCCAGGAAATGCAAAATTGGAATGTTTGCCATCTAATAGAACATACTAACTAGATTGTATAAGGAAATAAAAACATATGATCAAAACTGCAGGAGGATGCGAAGCACGTTTCTAAAATCATAGTTAAAAACAAGATGGGTCTGAAAAAAAACTGTTTATAATCATTTGCACTAATTTAACACCATATTGTACAGATTTTAAGAGGTTTTCTAATATATGTATACATATATAAAAGGAAAGTCCACAGCAGCACAATGTCCAAAGTTCCCCTACAAGGGGGGGTGCAGAGGCCTCAGAGTTCAGGGTAGGAACCCATGTATGTACAAAATCCAAATCCAAGCAGGTAAAAGTGAAGAAGAGTTTATTCCAAAACTGGCGACGTTTTGGTGTGTTACCACCTTTCTCAAGCAATGTGCATTCCATAGTGAACAGGTTTAAATGGCAAATGTGGGAGTGTCTTATCGTTAACTCTTAGTGAGCCATGATGACAAATTCATTTTAACCCCTTCCCGACATTTGACGTACTATTACTGCATGGCGGGAGGTTCGTTCCCGCAAAATGCAGTAATAGTACGTCAAGCTTCTGGCGCCGGCTCCTGAACGGAGCCGGCGCCAGAAGCTGCGGGTGTCGGCTATATATTATAGCTGACACCTGCCTCTAACACCCGCGATCGGAGATTTCTCCGATCGCGGGTGTTAACCCTCAGCGCGACCGCGGCGTGTCAGGGGCATTTAGCTGGAATCGGACCCCCCCCGCGGCGCTTACCGGGACTGGCGGTGCCCGGGGCGGCGCGATCCTCCTGCCGGGAGCCGGGTCCTGCCTTCTGGCAGGACCCGGCTGTGACACACTGAGCATGTGCAGCATGCTCAGTGTGTCACATAATACAGTGTAATACATCTGTATTACACTGTATTAGGTGAAGAATAGCTTGAACAAGTGATCAATGGATCACTTGTTCAAGCTAACCTGTAAAAGTAAAGAAAAAAGGTTAAAAAACACTAATAACACACTTTTGAATAAAAATAATTAATTAAATAAAGTTAAAGTCCCCCTAAACACAAACATTCCCTATACACATCTAATAAAGTGAAAAAACCTGAAAATTTCCAAAATACCCCACATATTTGGTATCACCGCGTCCGTAACAATCTGTACAATAAGTCAGAAACATTATTGGACCCGTATGGTGAACGCCGTAATAACAAAACGCGAAAAACTCGCCAAAAATGTACATTTTCATAAAATCCCTTCACAAAAATGTTCCAAAAAGTGATCAAAAAAAAGTTATGTGCACCAAAATGGTATCATTGAAAAGGACAACTCAACATGTAAAAAATAAGCCCTAAACTAGCACTGTCAACAAAAAAATATTAAAGTTATATCCTGGAAAGATGGCGATGCAAAAACAAATGAGATTTTCTTTATACAGGCGGTCCCCTACTTAAGGACACCCGACTTACAGACAACCCATAGTTACAGACGGACCCCTCTGCCCACTGTGACCTCTGGTGAAGCTCTCTGGATGCACTGCAATGATCAGCCTTAAGGTGTCTGTAATGAAGCTTTATTGATAATTCTTGGTCCAATTACACCAAAAATTTTGAAACTCCAATTGTCACTGGGGCAAAAGAAAAAAAATTGTCTAGAACTTCCATTATAAAATATACAGTTTCGACTTACAAACAAATTCAACTTAAGAACAAACCTCCAGACCCTATCTTGTATGTAACCCGGGGACTGCCTGTATTGGTTTTTTTCCTGTAAAATATAAAAAAACTATATACATGAGATATCACCGTAATCGTAGTGATCTAGAGAATAAAAATAATATAGTATTTTTAGTGTACGACCCCCAAAATATACCAAAAAAAGAACCCAAAATTGTCAATTTTCTTTTTCTGCATACATTAAAGAGTTAATAAAATCTCATCAAAAAGCTACAGACCCACTAAAATGAAGTATTTGTAAAGTGCATCTCATGTTGCAAAACATAAGCCTTTATATGTCCAAATTGCCAAAAAAATAAAGATTGTATAGCCATTATAAAGTGACAATGCATAATCTGCTCTGAATGGCGCAGCTCCCCTTCGATGCCCTGGCGTGTGCCCATACAGCAGGTCACCACCACATATGGGGTATTACTATACACGGGAGAGATTGGGTATCAAATTTTGTGGAGCGTTTTGGAATTTTATCCACTGAGAATTTGTACATTTTATGAAAAACACATTAATTTAGTAAAAAAAAAAAAAATGTCAAAATTGCATCCGATTTTGTTTTAACCCCTGTAAACCAATTAAAGGGTTAACAAACTTCATAAAAGTTGTTTTACGTACGTTTAGGGGTATAGTTTCTATAATGGGGTAATTTATGGGGTTTTACTTTTATTTAGGCCTCTCAAAGTGACTTGAAACCTGAGCAGGTCCCTCAATAGCAGGATTTTGCTTTTTTTAAGAAACGTTCAAAGCCCCATAACAGCTTACAAAAATAAGACTATGTATAAAAAAAACCACAGAGGTATAAAGTAGACATTTGGTGAATGTTGGTTATTATGTTTTCTGGTGTTATGACTCGTGTGGAAAAAGTAGAACATTTTGAATTTCGAAAATTGAGAATTTTTCCAAATTTTCACCAAATATCTGATTTTCTCATAAATAAATGCAAAACATACCAACAAAATTTTGTAACTAACATGAAGTACAATGTGTCACGAGAAAACAATTTCAAAATCCCTTGGATATGTTAAAGCGTTTCGAAGTTATAACCACTTATAGTGACACAGGGCAGCTTTGAAAAAATGGGCCGTGTCAGGAAGGTGAAAAGTGGCTTCAGCGTTAAGGGGTTAAACAACTCTTAGAAAATACAATTTATACAATAATGAAAACTTCATGATATGTGCCAAGCAAGTATAAAGTGCAAGTGCTACATATAATACAAAAAGAATTTGCTGAAAGCCATGAATACAATTATAAAACACAGAGTCATATGACCTAGTTGTGAATCAGCTGGTGCATAAACAAGTGATCGGTACCTGGCGTCTCAATGTTTATATCGACATAAATATTCAGAATATAAGAATCGTGTCTCTCACTGTGGACTGCGCATGACCGGCAACAGTGTTTTGCGCACCGCGGATGGGCGGTTTTAAGCAGGGGGCAGGGAGGAGGGGGAGAGTATATTAGTTTTCCTTTTCTTTTTCTTTTCTCTCTTTTTTTTTCTTTTTAGAATATGTCAATCAGAATTTTTTTTTGGAATATAAGAGGGCTTGATGATTGGCGCAAACACTGTATAGTCAATGATATCACGGTTCGGCATCTCCCGGGCATTATTTGTTTTGTTGAGACGCATCTCACGCCGGATTCCACTTACCTATTGGATCGGAGATGGGCCTCTTTGTCGTTTCATTCTTGTGGTTCCGCATTCTCCAGGGGAGTTTCTGTGTTGGTCCATAATAAAGTGGACATTAAAATCCTTACCCAGTGGGTGGACAAAAAAGGCCGATTTGTCTTCCTATTTTGTTCTTGCTTATATAGAGTCCCGTGTATTCTTGCATTTATCTATGTCTTGCCCCCCTTCTCTTTCGAGGTTTTGAATTCTTTAATTCAGTGTCCCTCTGATAGGGGTGATATTCCGATATTGATAGTGGGGGATTTTAATGCAGTGTTTGATTCCGTTTTGGATAGACGTAAGCTGGGAACTTCTCGGGGTTGTCCAGGTAGGGGCACCCCAGGATTCAAAATCTTCTGTGATACTTGGCAGTTCAAAGATGTATGGCATATCAAGTATCAGGACAAACCAGCTTTTTCCTGCTTTAGCCGTACCCACTCCACGTTGTCCAGGATCGATCTATGTTTAGCCAATGACGGTTTTATTCGTTACATCTCAAAAATGAAGTATGAATCCATCTTAATTTCAGATCATGCTCTTATCTCCATATTCTTAGATATGGAGAAAAGTCCAAGGTTGGTTAATGGGGGGGTTCTTCAAATTAAACCCTCATTGGCTCTCGATCCTGGACAGCGCGGAAAAGATTTCTGGTTTGATTCAGGAATACTGGGATCATAATAGTAAAAGCGGTGATCCAAGGCTGATCTGGGACTCATTAAAAGCATACTTAAGGGGTATCTTCTTCTCAGAAATAAAATGGAAAAAAAAGGAATTCAGGAAGAAGGAAACTAATTTAAAGAAGGCCTTAGATCTCAGACAGTAAGAATGGGCATCCTGTCCCACTCAGTCAAACAGAGACTGTTTTATAGAAGCCAAGTGTGCTTATGACTCATATATGGAGGAGAAGGCCCAACATAAAATCCTTTTATCAGGTCAAAAACACTATACAGAGCGGGGCAAGCTCCTGGCAAATATGCTAAAAAAGGGCAATAATAATAAGGAAATCCATGCAGTTGTTAACCTGGGCGGAACCCTTGTACAAGATCAAGGGGAAATCCTAGACAGCTTTAGGTTTTTTTACCAGTCCCTATATCAGACTGGTTAAGTCTATGTACTACTCTCCTACAACTCGGATGTGCGTAAACGGTTTATATTCTGATCCCTTAGCGCTGCAAAGCGGCACTCGGCAGGGATGTCCCCTCTCCCCCCTTCTCTCCGCCCTGTTTCTCGAGCCCTTGGCGATTTTGATTCGGGAGTCTGAGTGGTTAAGGGGCTGGGGGATTGGGGGGGGAGAGGGATAAGATATCCCTGTATGCAGATGACATTCTGTTGACAATCCAGGACACCAGTCAAATTCTAACAGACGTAATTGGGCTAATAAATGGCTTTGCGGTGGGTGGGTTCGGGGTGGGTTGGAGCTGGGGGTGGTTACTCGGTTTTAGGCCTTCATAGTTGTACTCCTGTACATTCTCAATTTTTTCTTCTTTTTGGACTTTGTATACAATTGGCTATTTGCTATGAAAACTGTTTATTTATTTGCGGGGGGAGGGATGGAAGGGAGGGAAATGAAAAGTGAAAATGCAATGTAGATGTCTTTTTTATAAATGTATTTTGTACTGAATAATGGTTAATTAAAAAAAAAAAAAAAAAATGGCCCGTCATGGTGGACTAATGGAAACCGAATTAACGGTGAGAATAATTCCCATTTTCCATTGCGTCCCCCATGATGGCCCCACTTGGAGACATAACAAATTATATTTCAGGGAGGGATAACAGTTTGTAGTACTTTTCTACCAAAAGCTAACTCATTTGTGTTTTGCAGGTCTAACCTATAGGGGCAGATTTATCAAGCAGTCTGAAAGTCAGAATATTTCCAGTTGCCCATGGCAACCAATCACAGCTCCCCTTTAAAATATTCATGAGCACTGGTGAAATGAAAGCTGAGCTGTGATTGGTTGCCATGGGCAACTGGAAATATTCTGACTTTCAGACTGCTTGATAAATCTGCCCCATAGTGTTTTACGAATGTCAACTGGCTAGACAATGTAGCTTGCCTACAAATTTCATTTATGGAGGCCCCTCTTTTCTCAGCCCACGAGGTTGCCATGGCCTGTGTAGAATGTGCTCTAATTGTCTCAGGTATTAACATATTCTGGGCTGCATAAGCATTTTTAATAACACTCTTGATCCATCTTGCTAGAGTGGATTTTGAAGCATTTATCCATTTATTTTTTCCGCTGAACTGCAGAAGGATATTTGAGTCTTTTCGCCGTGGTTGTGTTGTTTCTCCTGACATCTAGGGAGTGCCATTCTCTTTCTTTTGTTGATTTTGGATTCTGACAAAATGTAGGCAGAATAATCTCCTGACTTAGATGGAAGCTTGAGGAAACCTTTGGGATAAAAAGCGTTACTCTGTCTTCAGATATTTTTAGGTAGGGTTCTTTGATGGACAATGCCTGTATCTCCCCCAAACGTCTAGCCAATGTTATGGCGATAAGAAAGATCAACTTTAATGTTAATTCTCTAATATTTTTTGAATCTAAGGGCTCAAACGGAGGACCAGTTAGATAATTCAAGACAATAGATAAGATATTTTTATGGTAGGTTTAAGTCTAGAAGTAGCTTTTATAAACCTCCTTACCCATTGATGCTCTGCCAGAGGACTATCAAAAAATGCACTCAATGCGGATATCTGGACCTTCAGGGACCTGGTTTTTAGGCCTTTGTCGAAACCTGCCTGGAGAAAATCCAAAACCTGGGAGATATTAGGAGAGTTCTGGTTAGGAACCTTAGGTCCACAAAATGAAACAAATTTATTCCAAATGCGAGAATAAATAGTATGAGTGATAGGTTTCCGACTTGCCCTTAAGGTCGATATGACTTTGTGAGACAAGCCTTTGATTCTTAGTAATTCCCCTTCAGGATCCAAGCTGACAACTGGAGAGCCTGGGGATTTGGGTGCAGTACTGGTCCTTGGAATAATAGATCTGTACGAGGAGGAAGGTGAACCGGTTCTTCCAGGGCTAGCCTCCTGAGGGATGGAAACCATACCTTCTTTGGCCAGAAGGGTACCACTAGAATTACTTTTCCTTTCTCTCTTTGGATCTTCTGTACCACTTTTGGAATTACCGGAACTGGCGGAAAAGCATACATTAGTGCTGCAGGCATCTAGTTTGGTGTTGAACCGTCTAGCGAGAAGAAAAATTTTGTCTTTGAGTTTGCACAGGTTGCAAACAGATCTATTTCCGGGACTCCCCATTTTTGGGTTAGATGTTTGAAAACCTCGTTGTTTAGGCACCACTTGTTGTTGTTGATATGTTTCCTGCTGAGGTAGTCCACTATTGCATTTTCTTCTCCCTTCAGGTGGACTGTGGATAGGGATAATACGTTGTCTTCTGCCCAACTGAAGATTTTTTCCGAAGAAGTTCGGTATTCTTGGTGCCTCCTTGGTGGCGTAGATAGGCCACTGTGGTGACGTTGTCTGAATATATTTTTACATGGCGAGATTTTATCAGATCTCCGCTGATTTTTAGGGCTTCCCATACAGCTCTCAACTCTTGATAATTGGAAGATCGATTCTGAATGGATAGGGGCCATTTTCCTTGGGCAAGGGACCCCTCGAAGTTTGCTCCCCATCCAGTCAAACTTGCGTCCTTCTGGAGTGATAACAGAGGCCATGGATGCCAGGTTACCCCTTTCTCCAGGTTCTCCTGATGTGTCCACCATACTAAGGCGTCTTTGATCTCTGCAGGGATTTTTATTTTCCAATCCAGATGAGCTGCGTTCTTGCCCCACATGGATAAGACCCAATTTTGTAACCTGGGAGTATGGGCTTGACTCCACTGCACTGCTTGGATACATGCTGTCAGTTGTCCTATTAGCCTCATTACATTCCTTATGGAACAAACGCATTTCTTCCGGAATAATTCCACTTCCTGAACAATTTTCAATCTTTTTTCCTGTGGGAGGAAGGACATCTGGAGTGATGAGTTCAGAGAGACGCCCAAAAATGTAGTGATCTTGCTGGGTTCCAGGTTTGACTTTTTCCAATTTATGATCCAGCCTAGTTGTCTGATAATGGTAATCGTAAAATCCCTGTGTCGGATTAGCTCCTGTTCGGATCCTGCTACAATCAACAGATCGTCTAAATACGGAATTATGACTATCTTCCTTGTTCTTAAGAAGGCCACCATTTTGATAATAATTTTTGAAAACGTCCTTGGCGCTGACGATATTCCGAAGGGCAGCGCCTTGTACTGGAAATGGTGTATCAGACCTTCTGGGTTGAGAACTGCAATCCTGAGGAACTTCTGGGATGCTTTGTATATTGGTACGTGATAATAGGCATCCTGCAAGTCGATCGTACACATGAATGCCCCCAGAGGAATCTGCGTAATTGCTGAACTTACAGTCTCCATTTTGAATTTACTGATGTACTGATTTAGACCTTTCAGGTCTACACGGCGGGCGGTCGCGAACTGGTTAAGAATCCCAAAAAGCCTGTCCTGGATCGATTTTGGCTCTTTTATTTCTTCAATCTTAAGCGTGTCTCTCATGGCTTACAATAGTGGTTCTAAGTCTTCAGACATGAACAAATATCTGGATTCCTTCTTAACAGCAGATGTGGATGGAATAGAGTCTAAATCTAACAAATCCTTGACTGAATCGTCTACTGATTCAGCTTCGGATTCCGATTGATATTTTACTCTTTGCCTTTTTGATAAAGGCTCCTGAGGCAAAAGATTAGCTAAAGATGAGACTAATGAACATTGAACCTCCCCCTTAGTAAAGGTTCTCATTTCATCCATAAAGGATGTTTTCTCCTCTTTTAAGAGGCTATCAATACAGTCTTTGCAGATGGCTTTCTTATAGTCATTAGATAACTTGTTAAAGCACATATTGCATCTACGGGAGGTAACTTTTCTTTTTCCTGCATCTTTTGGAGGCAAATCCTTCGGTTCTCTATGTTTCTCCTTGTCTTTCGGTTCCTACCAACAGAGAAGGAGAATAGTATTACTATTAAACAGTAACATGGTAAATCTCCTAAAACCCCTGGTCAGAAGTACTCCTAGCTACATCCAGGACACTTTTGACCTTTTAAATAAACTCAAGATTGTAGGCCTACTTCGTTATGGTACAATTCTGGCCACCATGGATGTGGAATATCTATACACTAACATTCCCCACAAAGATGGAATAGCAGCATGTCAGGCACACATGGAGAAGCACAACTTACCAACAGAACTGGTCACAGAACTCATACAATTTGTGTTCACCCACAACTATTTCTCATTTGGAGAGGATCTCTACCTCCAGTGTATGGGAACATCAATGGGTTCAAGGTGTGCACCACAGTATGCCAATCTTTTTATGAATGAATGGAAAGGTGCTTACTTATCCACATGCACCACAAAACCCATGATCTGCCTCCGTTATATTGACGACATTCTGATCATCTGGACTGCAGGTGAGGAGGTCCTGCTGCAATTCCATGACGGTTACAACAACTGAAACTCAGCTATTCAGGAGATTAAGGAGATACACTTTCTAGATACCTCAATACAAATTAAAAACATTCGCTTAACCACAACAATATTAACATAAACCAACAGACGGAACAGCCTACCTGAGAAATAACAGCTTCCACTCCAAACATACCAGACAATCTATCATATACAGCCAGGCTACAACAATATCTGTTCAAACAAGACAGATATGGAAAAACTCCTCCTGTAGCTCCAGTTGGGCTACTGACCAAAAGTGACTGACAACCAAATAAGAACAGCAGCAGCCATTAACAAAGACATATTACTCACATATAAGGAGACCAAACATGAGGCCAGAGTACCCCTAGTAATCACTTACAGCCCACAACTGCAGAACCTACCTCAAATTGCCAAGGAACTTCAACCGATTCTAAAAGAAATATTCCTAGTCCCTCCTCTCCTGTCCTTCTGGCAACCACCAAACCTGAAACAACTGCTTGTACGGAGTGCCCTGAGACCATCATGACCAGGTACCTGTACCTCAATCACAGTATGTGGTATACCTTATTATGTGTCAACTGTGTCCAACCACAGGCCTTTATGTTGGGGAAAGATGCCAGAGACTCCATGAACGCATTAACTCACACCGATCTGATATTAAAAATGAAAGGAAGGATCTTCCAGAGGGGACCACACTATGGTAGATTTGCAGATTACTATTTTAATTGGACATTTTAAGATTCAGAGGGAAAGGAAAGAATAAGAATATAAATTAATGCAGAGATTCAACACCTTACAAAGTGCATTTAACATTCATGCCAGCTTCATGACCTCATATCTCTGGCCTGGAGCCCTGAAGCAGATAAGAGCCAGGGCTCTCTTGTCATGCCTCACAGGTTTTTAGTGTGTTTATTGCCATCCTGTGGTAAATAAGATGTCCCTGTAATTATCAATCTGTTGTTTTAAAGGTTTTATTTAATATCCTTTGATGTGTGTATAAAATGCTGTGAATTTTCTGTTTCAAGCATAACATCATGTTTGACGAAGAGAACTAGTATTCTCAGAAAGCTCACCAAATATACTAAGTTAGCCTCAAAAAGGTATCGCCTGAATTCTTCACTCTTCTTCTACACACAAACATTCAAAACATGATAAATTACAATATTACTTGATTGACACAACAGAGAACCTGTCAGGTGGATTTGGGACACTAAACCACCCACAGGTCCTTATGGGGCATTTATATGATTAGATTAAGTGTATAGGACTCACATCTGGAGCTCTTGGTGCCTCCTTTCTCGTTGAAGCTGAAACACTCTGGCTTCATAGTCCATGTTGTGTACCTACAGCACTTGTGCAGTGAAGCCAGGGTGTACTACTCCGAGAGCAATGACAGCTCCCGACATAGGTAAGTATAAACATTTCCATTTTTTTTTTGCAATGCAGTCATGAACAGTAATCATACAGTGCAATTTGCAACTCTAAACCACTATGAGGACATGTGGGTGGTTTAGTGTTCCAAATCCACCTGACTGCTTGTTGTTTAAGTTCACAACAAGTTATATTCTTTACATTTTCATCTTACAGTACTGTCCATGATGACAGATATGAAAGGAAACTCTTCAATTTACCAGGGGTAGTGGACCCACTGGACCACCGCGGACAATGACGTAAACCGACACCTGGGAGAGGAGGAAGTGGCACCCGGTTTTCACCAGAGCCCGCAACTTTGTTTGCGGTGGCGGCCAAGGTGTAGTACAAAGTCGTGAGGCAGAAGCGTGGTCTGGGACAGGCAGAAGATCAGGACAGGCAGCACAGGAATGAAGTCAGGAACGGAACCAACGTCATAACAGGAAGTCAGGATAATTGCATGGAACAAAGCTTAGAAGCACCAAGATCCGCCAGGGGACACTGGAAGGAGCTGGAATTTAAACAGAACGGTCAGCCAGCCAGCAACAATTATTGGTGTACTTGGCCTTTAAATCTCCGGAAGCCGGCGCGTTCGGCCCCTCCTCCTGGGGCGCAAGCGGCCGCTTCCGGAGATTTAAAGGGCCAGCGCTCCCTAGGAGCCGGTTCGCTGGAGCCAGAGCTAGATTGAGGTGAGTGAGCCAGCGGGGGTCCTTGGGAACAGAGATTGGCACGGGTGCGCCTGCGACCCAGGACACTACCCATCAACCTGGCTTTATCATTACTAGTACTAAGCTATGAGTATCCAGCAGTCAAAGAGATGCCTACCAGAATAGCCAATAGTCACAGAGATGCCTCCCAGAGTAGCCAGCAGTCACAGAGATGACAGAGTAGCCAGTAGTCACAGGGATGCCCCATAGAGTAGCCAGTAGTCACATGAATACCTCCAGAGTGGCCACCCGTCACAGCGATGCCCACCAGAATAGCCGACAGTAACAGAGATGCCCACCAGACTAGCCAGTAGTCGCAAAGATGCACATCAGAGTAGCCAGCAGTCACAGAGATGTCCCCCAGAGTAGCCAGCAGTAACAGAGATGTCCCCTAGAGTAGCCAGCAGTCACAGAGATATCCACCAGAGTAGCCAACAATCACAGAGATGCCCCCCAGAGCAGCCGGAGCCAGCGCTGGATCGAGGTGAGTGAGCCAGCGGGGCTCAAGGGGAACAGAGATTGCCATGGGTGCATCTGCACATGGGTCGTACGGGACCCGTGACACCACCCATCAACCTGACTTTATCATTACTAGTACTAAGCTAAGAGTAGCCAGCAGTCAAAGAGATGCCCACCAGAGTAGCCAGTAGTCACAGAAATGCCCCCTAGAGTAGCCAGCAGTCACAGAGATGACCGACAGAGTAGCCAGTAGTCACAGGGATGCCCCATAGAGTAGCCAGTAGTCACATAAATGCCTCCAGAGTAGCCAGCAGTCACAAAGATACCACCCAGAGCAGCAAGCAGTGACAGATATGCCCCTTAAAGTAGCCACTCGTCACAGAGATGCCCCCCAGAGTAGCCAACAGTCACAGAGATGCCCACCAGAGTAGCCAGCAGTCACAGAAATGCCCATCATAGTAGCCAGTAGTCACAGAGATGCCCATCAGAGTAGCCAGCAGTTACAGAGATGTCCCCCAGAGTAGCCGGTAGCCACAGAAATGTCCCCTAGAGTAGCCAGCAGTCAAAGAGATATCCATAAGAGTAGCCAGCAGGCACAGAGATGTTCCCCAGTTTAGACAGCAGTCACAGAGATGCCCCCAGAGTAGCCAGCCCTCACACAGATGCCCCCTGGAGTAGTCAATAGTCACAGAAATGCCCCCTAGATTAGCCAGAAGTCACAGAGATGCCCAGCATTGTAGCCAGTAGTCACAGAGCCCCCAGAGCCATCACAGAGATGCTAGTCAGATGGTAGTCAGAGTAGACATGACTAAGTACGCAGCCAGTGTCTGAAACGCGTTGGATTACTACAATATATTTGTCCAAGATTTTACCATGAAGCTAACAAAGAACATTTTTATTCACTAACGCCTGACTCAGTTTGCTTCTCTGTTTTCTTCTCCTGTCCTTGCTTTATCACCTAAAAAAGCCCTGGTGAACATTAAATTTATGTCAGCTCGTTAGTGTAAGAACTGACTATGCTATTACTGTGGTAAATCTCATCATTTGATTAAGTCCTGTCCCATGACACCAGTGCAGGAGAACAACAAGCGCTTACGTGATCTCCAGGAGGGTTGCTTGGGCATGCAGGTATTTTCTGAACCAGTCTTTAAAGTTTTATTGCCTGTATACCTTTCAGTCAGTCTGTTTCTACCAAGGCCTTTGTTGATTCAGGGGCTGCAGCCAATTTTGTCAAGATTTTATAAAACTGGATTCTCCTTTCCTGGTACAAGGAGCTGATTCTTCCCATTTAAGAGAGGGGGAAGAATCCTCTTATAACCTCACAGGTTGGATCTTGTCACACTGAGTTGCTGGAAGTTTACGTTTTCAATAATTTGTCTGCTGATATCAGCATGGGCTTCCCCGGAGGGTGAGTATTAAGTTTATTTTTTTAATGGGCCTGGCATACAGGGGCTGGCTGGCTGCATATTACATGGGGGCTGGCTGGCTGTATACTACATGGGGCTGGCTGGCTGTATACTACATGGTGCTGGCTGGCTGTATACTACATGGGGCTGGCTGGCTGTATAATTTTTTTTTGTACGCAAAAAAGATGATGATCGAGGGAAAACCAATATCCTCTCCCATAGATTCCCAAATTGATGGATCTCAACAAGGCATGCAATCAGATTTGTATTTGGAGATGAATGGAAGGCTGCTTTCATTTTGGGGCATTTTGAATATCTTGTGATGCCATTAGCTTGTGCAATGCTCCTGCTGTCTTCCAACAGTTTGTTTATGATATTTTAGAGGATTTTCTGGGTTTATTTGGATGATATATTTTTATCTTTTCGCTTGATTGAGTCACATATATAAAATATATTAAAAACATATTAACTAGGCTCCTTTTCAATTAAATATTTTCTCAACAGTTTAAGTGTCTGTTTGGAGTCCAAAAAATACTATAATAGAAATCCCCTGAGTCTCACTACCAATGTCACGGCTATTGAGAATTGGGAACGTCCTACTAATCTGAAAGCCCTACAATGATTTTTTTCAACTATTATCAAAAATTTATTACAGATTTCTGCACTAGCGAAGTCATTGACAGATCTTAGAAGGAAAGGTGCTGATGTAACCTATTGATTTCCACTGGCTGTGTCAACATTTCTACAACTAAAGAAGAGCTTTATGAATCTGCCTAAAGCCCAAGATATCAACATCAAAGCTCCCCTTTAATAAAATTTCCACAGCAGAGCCTCTTTTAATGAAAAGTTCATGCCAGAGCCCCCTTTAAAGGAATATCCACAGCAGAGTCCCCCCCTTTAACCACTTCATTACCAGGCAATTTTCCAGTTTTGAATTTCAGTTTTTTACTTCCCTCTTTCCACAAGCCATATCTTTTCGTATTTTCCACTTACAGAGGCATAGGAGGGCTTCTTATTTGTGTGACAAATTATATTTTCTAGTGCCATCATTTTTAATTTTGTTCATTGTACAAGGTAGCTGGAAAAACAATTCCAAATGTGGTACAGTTGCCAAAAAACACAGGTGCACCATATTTCTATTGGCTTTTTTTATACATCTTTGTCACGGGTGGTCCCGCGACCCACATCGCGGGTCGCGGGCTCACCCGTGCCGCCCTGCCCCCGCCAGCACGCCGCCAGCGCATATTACCCGTCCCGGCTCCTGGCTCGCTCCCCTCCGCTGTGCGCGCGCGTCCCCGACTGCTAGGGCGTGCGCGCGGCACCTTCTCCAAATTTAAAGGGCCAGCGCGCCATTAATTGGCGCTGGCCATATTGCCCAATTCTTTATAAGCCTGCCTCTTCCTGTTACCCTTGCCGGATCTTTGTGCCTCATAGCCTTAGAGAAAGCTTACTAGCGATTATTCCTGCGTTCCTGTGTATTCCTGCGTTCCTGTGTATTCCTGCGTTCCTGTGTATTCCTGCGTTCCCGTGTATTCCTGTGTGTTCCCGCTCCTGTGTCCTGTGTTACCCGAGTTCCTCCGTGTTGCTGTGTTCCGTGTGCCTGTGTTCCCGTTCCCACCTGCCTGGACCTCCTGTTGCTGACCCCGGACTTGGACCTGACGTTGCATCTCTGCCGCCTGCCCTGACCCTGTGCCTGGACCTGTCTACGAGATTGTCATCCGCTAAGGTACCTCAACCTCGGCTGCCACCGTGGGCTAGTCACACCTGGGAACGACCTAGTGGTATCCTGCCGCAGCAAGTCCAACCCGCTTTGCGGCGGGCTCTGGTGAATACCAGGTGCCGCTAGGCTCCGGTTCCGGGTGTTTGTTAGTTACATCTCCCGCGGTGGTCCAGAGGATCCACTGATCCTAACAGTAAGATCCGGCCATGGATCCCGCCGAGGCTTCTTCTCCGAGTCAGCCTGATCTCGCCAACATCGTGATCCACCAGTCCCGGCAGATTGCTGCACAACGGAATCAACTGGAGCAAGTCACCACCATGCTGCAACAGCTGCTAGAAACCCAGCATCAGCAACAGTCTCCGGAGGTGGCCGCTGCGACTCCTGCTACCCCGGCTTATCTTCCTGCTGCTGAACCCAGGCTACGTCTCTCTTTGCCCGGCAAGTATGACGGGGATCCCAAGATGTGCAGGGGCTTCATCACCCAGTGCTCCCTGCACATAGAACTTATGCCGTCGCAATTTTCCACAGAGCGGTCCAAGGTGGCATTTGTCCTCAGCCTCCTTTCCGGGAAGGCCCTGGCCTGGGCTACTCCTCTTTGGGACAGGGATGACCCGGTTGTCGCTACCCTCTCGGAATTTCTGGCAGAGTTCCGGTCAGTCTTCGAGGAACCGGCCCGAGCTTCTTCTGCGGAGTCTGCGTTATTGAACCTGCGCCAGGGTAACTCATCTGTGGGAGAGTACGCAGTTCAGTTCCGAACCCTGTCTTCTGAACTTGCCTGGAACGATGCTGCCCTCATTGCTACCTTCAAGAAAGGACTTTCTGCGCAGGTCAAGGACGTGCTGGCAGCACGGGACCTGCCGTCAACTCTGAGTGGTCTAATCACCCTGGCCACTCGAATTGATGTGCGGTTTAAGGAGCGTGCTGAGGAACTACGCTCCGAGTACCCCCAAGGCCGTGTTAGACGTCTTCCTCGCCTGGCACCTGTATTCCAAAAGCCGCTTCAGCCCCCGGCTGAATCTTCTGCTGATGAACCTATGCAGGTGGACCGAGTCCGGCTTTCTCTACAAGAGCGTTCCAGGCGACGTCAGGAGAACCTGTGCATGTATTGTGCCAGCCCAGGGCACTTCATCGGGGCTTGTCCTGTCCGCCCCCAACGTCCGGGAAACGCCAGCACCTAGGCTTCTCAGGCGAAGTGTCCCTAGGTGAGAATAAAGCTTCTCCACGCTTGACTCTCCCCGAACTCCTCAGCGTTGGCACTGGCACCCAGATCCAAGTTTCCGCCTTCCTGGATTCGGGCTCTACAGCGAACTTTATGGATGCTGCCCTGGTCTCCCAGCATCACTTCCCGGTGGTTCGTCTCAGGAAGCCATTGTCCATTGCCTCGGTCAGTGGCCAAATTCTCTCCGTGCCCATCCGGTTTCGCACAGAACCCCTGCTCCTGCAAGTTGGAGCATTACATAGAGAAAGACTGTCCTTTTTTGTGCTGCCCCAGTGCACTTCCACTCTCCTGCTGGGCCTCCCCTGGTTGCAACATCATGCCCCTGTTCTGGACTGGTCTTCTGGGGAGATTCTCCGCTGGGGTCCGGATTGTTCATCACACTGTATGAAGGTTCTACATCCGCTCCCTGTTGGGACTTCTACCTTGTCTCCTAAGCCTTTGGGGGGGCTTCCCGCTCCATACCAGGACTTCGCGGATGTGTTCTCCAAGAAACAAGCTGAGACCCTTCCTCCACATCGTCCCTACGATTGCCCCATCGACCTGCTGCCTGGATCTTCTCCTCCTCGGGGTCGGGTGTACCCGCTCTCGGTACCTGAAACAGCCGCCATGTCCGAGTATGTCCAGGAGAATCTGCAAAGAGGCTTCATTCGCAAATCCACCTCTCCGGCAGGCGCCGGCTTCTTTTTTGTCACCAAGAAAGATGGCTCTCTCCGCCCCTGTATTGACTATCGCGGTCTTAATAAAGTCACCGTTAAGAATCGCTATCCTCTGCCGTTGATCACTGAGCTGTTTGATCGCCTACGGGGTGCGAGAGTCTTTACCAAGTTGGATCTTCGTGGGGCCTACAATCTTATCCGCATCAGGAGGGGCGACGAGTGGAAGACCGCCTTTAACACCCGTGATGGGCATTTTGAATATTTAGTTATGCCTTTCGGACTGTAATGTGCCAGCCGTTTTCCAAGAGTTTGTCAACGATATCTTCAGGGACTTATTGTACCGCTGTGTTGTGGTTTACCTGGATGACATCCTTGTGTATTCTGCTGACCTCGAGTCCCACCATTCCCATGTACGGCAAGTGCTCAGCCGCCTCAGGGCCAACCATCTCTACGCCAAACTGGAGAAGTGCCTGTTTCATCAAAGAAGCCTTCCATTCCTCGGCTACATTATTTCCGATAAAGGCTTGCAAATGGATCCTGACAAGTTATCTGCGGTTCTTCAGTGGCCACGCCCAGTGGGACTACGGGCTATTCAAAGATTCCTGGGCTTCGCAAATTATTATAGACAATTCATTCCTCACTTCTCGACTCTGGTAGCTCCTATGGTGGCGCTAACGAAGAAAGGTGTCAATTCTCGTTCCTGGCCCCCAGCGGCTGACCAGGCCTTCACGAGATTAAAGTCTGCTTTTTCTTCTGCATCTGTCCTTACCAGACCAGATACCGAGAAGCCATTTTTTGTGGAGGTTGATGCCTCCTCCGTAGGAGCTGGAGCGGTCCTTACTCAGAAGGGGCCTAGGGGCCGTACTCTATCTTGCGGCTTCTTCTCCAAAATTTTCTCCCCTGCAGAGAGGAATTATTCTATTGGAGATCGTGAGCTTCTGGCCATCAAGCTTGCCTTGGAGGAGTGGCGTCATCTGTTGGAGGGAGCCAGATTTCCAGTCAGCATCTACACTGACCACAAGAACCTCCAATACCTACAGTCGGCTCAGCGGTTGAACCCGCGTCAAGCCCGGTGGTCTCTCTTCTTTTCCCGTTTCGACTTCCAAATCCATTTTCGCCCTGCCGAGAAAAACATCAAGGCTGACGCCTTGTCCCGTGCTTCGGATGTTATGGGGGAGGACTGTGCCCCGAGATACATCGTTCCTCCTGAGAGACTTGTGCTGGCAGCGCCGGTGGACCTCCGGCAATTACCTCCCGGCAAGACTTATGTGCGACCGGGACTTCGAAAGAGGATTCTGACCTGGGGACATTCCTCTCGTGTAGCTGGGCACCCTGGGGTGCAGCGCTCTGTGGCCCTAATTTCCCGATTCTATTGGTGGCCTGATTTGGTCAAGGACGTTCGGGATTTTGTGCGGTCCTGTACCTCTTGTGCTCGTAATAAGCCCTCACGACAAAAACCAGCTGGTCTTCTGTTGCCGTTACCCGTGCCTACCTGCCCGTGGTCTCACGTGGCTATGGACTTTATTACAGATCTGCCACCATCATCTGGCAATACCGTTATCTGGGTGGTAACCGACCGCTTTTCCAAAATGTCTCATTTTGTTCCTCTGCCAGGCCTGCCGTCTGCTCCACACCTTGCCAGCCAGTTCTTCACCCACATCTTTCGTCTACATGGACTTCCGTTGCACATTGTCTCGGACCGAGGGGTCCAGTTTGTCTCCCGCTTCTGGCGAGCCCTGTGTAATCAACTGCAGATAAAACTGGACTTCTCTTCTGCGTACCATCCTCAGTCTAATGGACAGGTTGAAAGAGTTAACCAGACTTTGGGCTGTTACCTGCGTCACTTTGTCTCTGCCCGTCAGGATAACTGGTCCACTTTGCTACCTTGGGCAGAGTTCTCATATAACTCCCTGGATTCGGAGTCTGCTGGTGCATCACCCTTCTTTGTTCTATATGGAAGACATCCACCCCTACCTCTCTCCGTGTCTGCTGATGTTCCTGCTGTGGAAGAGTTGGTAACCGACCTTAAAGCTATTTGGGAACAGACTCGTCAGTCCCTGCTTCAGGCCTCTGCCCGCACCAAGACTCAGGCCGATAAAAAACGCAGGTCTCCTCCCATCTTCTCTCCAGGGGATAAAGTGTGGCTGTCTTCAAAATATGTCCGGTTGAAGATTCCCAGCTACAAGCTTGGCCCTCGCTATCTGGGTCCATTTGAGGTGTTGAAGCGTATTAACCCTGTGGCCTATAAGCTGCGCCTTCCTCCCACCATGCGCATCCTGAACTCCTTTCATGTCTCCCTGCTCAAGCCTGTCATCTTGAATCGCTTCTCCCAGCAAGATCCTCCTCCTACTCCAGTGGCGGACTCTACCAACACCTATGAGGTAAAAGAGATCTTGGACATGAAGACGGTGAGGGGGAAGCGGTTCTTCTTGGTTGACTGGAGGGGGTTCGGGCCTGAAGAAAGGTTGTGGGAGCCAGAGGACAACATATTGGATCGTAGTCTTCTGCAGAGGTTCCTCCAGCCTAGGAGGAGGGGGAGGCCGAAGGGGGGGGGTACTGTCACGAGTGGTCCTGCGACCCACATCGCGGGTCGCGGGCTCACCCGTGCCGCCCTGCCCCCGCCGAGATTGTCATCCGCTAAGGTACCTCGACCTCGGCTGCCACCGTGGGCTAGTCACACCTGGGAACGACCTAGTGGTATCCTGCCGCAGCAAGTCCAACCCGCTTTGCGGCGGGCTCTGGTGAATACCAGGTGCCGCTAGGCTCCGGTTCCGGGTGTTGGTTAGTTACATCTCCCGCGGTGGTCCAGAGGATCCACTGATCCTAACAATCTTTTCCTATGCGGTCCATATAACAGCTCCCCTTTATTCTTTGTGTCAGTACGATCACAATGATACCAAATTCTTTTTATTATGTTTTAATGCTAAAAAAAAGTTAATCTTTTGTGGAAAGTTTTGCCATATATTCTGACAGCAATAATTTTTTCATACAATATTGTACAGGGTTGTGCAGGGTGTAATTTTTTGCGCAACAAGCTGTCATTTTAATTGACACCATTTTGGGGATGGTACAGCCTTAAGGGGTTCAACATCAGGAATAATCAATTTTATATTATGATACATTGGACATTTTGGGACACAGCGATACCTAACATGTTTATGATTTCACTTCTAGGGAAAGGGGGGATTTGAATTTTTATATTTTTTTTAATATTTATTTTAACTTTGAAAAAAAAATTACTATTATTTCAGACCTCCTAGGGTAATTTAACCCTAGAGTGTCTAATCACTCATACAGTATACTGCAATACAATTGTATTGGAGTATATTGTGAATATACTGCTTTTGTATTAGAGACTGTGTCAGGCTCTGAGATAGTGGATCCTCTCAACCACGGCGGACGATGACACAAGGCAACATCTGGGACCGGAGTCTGAGTGGCACCCAGTTATCACCCGCCGAAAAGCAGGTTGGACTTGTTGCGGCTTGGTACCACCAGGTCATTCCACAGGCGTGACTTGTCCGCGGTGGCAGCCAATGTCGAGGTACAGCGACAGCAGGCAATCTCGAAGTCGGGGACAGGCAGGAGGTCAGGACGGGCAGCACAGGATCAGAGTCGGGAACGTAGCAATAGGTCAGGGCAGGCAGCCAAGGAGCGTAGTCAGGAACAGAACAGAGGTCACAACGGAAAATCACAATAACAGCGCAAGGCATTAACCACAGCTTTCTCTAGGGCACGCTGCACATAGATCCTGCAGGGTTTGCAGGAAGAGGCAGGCTTATATAGAATTTGTGAAAATGACAAGCGCCAATTAATGGCATGCTGTCCCTTTATATTTAGAGATGCCGGCGCCTGCGCTCCCTAGGAGACGGGGAGGCGATCACACAGTGGACGAAACCGAGACAGGGGCATGGACGGGTAAGCTGTGCGGGGGATGCGCTGGCGGGGGCAGAGGAGCTGAGGTGAGCCCATGATGGGACCACCTGTGACAGATTGAAATACAGATCTTTGAATGACAGCTATGGGAGCCTTAAGCCGGCTCTCAGCTGTCATGGCAAATGATAACGTCAGGAAGGGTGCCGATCAGCAAACAAGTTGGCAGTGCCCATCAGAAGCACAGTTTAGATGCCGATGTCGGCTCTGACTGTGCCGCATAACAGGTTAACTCAGGGCCGATTCTAGCCTTTTTGCTGCCTGAGGCGAAACTTGAAAATGCTGCCCCCCCCCAAATAACCTCCATTTACGTTCCCACGCAGCCCCATAGCAGATTTATCATTTATATACATTTACATAAAGTTCTATACTCATACACACATTAATACACTATCACACAAATGTATAAACTCATACACACACACATTTATGTAGTCATAGATATATTTATACACTCATATATACATTATATATAAACTCACAAAGTATATACACACACAAAATATGTACACATACATTTATACACACGTACAATATATACACATCATATACATACATTCTGTATAGTACATATACTCTCTAAACACATATAGCATATACACATAATATACTTGGATATATAACACTTTACAGTATTTACACACATACAGTATAAACACAATATATACACACATACTGCATATACATACTGTATTGTATGCACATACATACAGTACATAGACATCATACATACAGTATATACATACCATGCATCATATACACACAGTTTATATACAGCATACACACACACTCACACAGCATATACACCCACACACAGCATATATACACACACACACACATAAACACACCATAAACACACACATATATATATATATATATATACATATATATATATATATATAGACACATTATATACATACATCAGTTCCTCCTATTGTGTCCCCAAGATAACTGTGTGGCTCGGGCTGCTGCTGTTCCAGATTGTACCAGATGCGGGCTGCTTCTCTGTGAGCATCATGGGGATCCGATGGTGCCGGTACCCTGAGCAGGAGGAGCTGCAGCTGTGAGAGTTCGGGGCTGACACGGACCGCCATCACATCTACAGCCCCGGGCAGCTGCTGTGCATGATCTGAGCCTCCTCCGGTGTTCCCTGTGAGTCCGGAGGGGATCGTTATCTGACGCTGCCGCGGGCAGTGTGAAGACACCGAGACTGCACGCAGCCGCTGCCATTTCTTCTGCTTCCCCCGAACGATCTGTGCCAGGACGCAGGCGGCGTGACATCATCACACGCCGCCTGGGTCCTCCAGTGCAACAGAGTGGCGCAGCCAAACGGGCCTGCGCCGCTCTGTATATTAATCACGTCTGTGTTCTTAAAGAAACAGACGCGATTAATTTAATGATGGGTGATTCGGGCGGCAATGGGCGCCCGAATCACCCTCATTTTATTCACCCAAGATGCCGCTTTCATCAGGGCTCGGACATCTGCCGCCTGAGGCGAGATTTTCATCTCGCCTCATGGCAGGTGCGGCCCTGGGTTAACTACCACGATTGGTACCAGCACCAACCACAGCAATTACTGGTAGGTATCAGCTGTGTAATACAGCTAACACCTGCCACATATGGAGAGGGTTCTGCCTTTTTTCATTTAAAGATTATGGAGGCGACTGTGCTGTTAGGAACCTTGAGTACGGCAGAAATTCTTTTGTAACCTTTTGCCTTGCCACAATACTGTCTCTGATCTCCTTGGGCAGTTCCTTAGACCTAATGATTCTCATGTGCTTTGCAATGCACTGTGAGGTCTTATATAGACAGGTATGTGCCTTTCCCTATCAAGTCCAATCAGTTTAGCTAAACACAGCTGGACTCCAATGGAAGAGTAGAATCATCTCAAGGAGGATCAGAAGGAAATGGACAGCATGTGAGTTAAATATGAGTTCCACAGCAAAGGGTCTGAATACTTATGACCAAGGGATATTTCAGTTTTTTATTTAATAAATTAGCAAAAATATCTACATATTCTGTTAAATTGGGGTGCAGTGTGTACAGTAATGAGGAAAAAAAAATTCTATTTTGAACTTACCAAGGCTGCAATGAAACAAAGGGGCACATTTACTTACACGTCCGGAGGAGTTCACAGAAAGTGCATTGTGGGACGATAATAAACTGTGCCATGATTCACCAAGATCCTGCATGTGTCGCTTCCCCGCTCAGGTCCGCCACAGTTCACCTTCTTCCTGGTTCATTTAAGTCCTTGGTCTTGTGACACAATTTGAAAGTTAAATTCTGCGCTTAGTCCGTATCAGTCGGATCCTCCGATGACCTGCCCCTCGATTTCTGTTGCATGAAAGCCGGCGCAGCTGCTCCATTATCCCCTGTTAAATACCCGTCACAGCCGTGCAAAACCGGAAAACGTCAGTAAATCAGACAATAGTGCGTAGCGCGACCATTAGTAGTAAATAACCCCCAAAGTGTCAAAAATTTAAAAGGGTCTGAATACTTTCCATAACCACAGTATATATACATATATGTATATATGTATATATACCAAACTTTTATACTTTTATAATACCTTTACAAAAGTTTTACAATGGAAAAAAATCTTGTATCACTATATTTTTACAACCTTAACTTATTTTTTATAACTTGGAGCATGGGGCTATGAAAGCTGTTATTTTGATGAGATTAAATTTTTGCTTTTATCATTATTGACTACAGTGCCTACAAGTAGTATTCAACCCCCTTTCCAACTCCTTGGAAAGGGTTTGGTACCCCTTGCCAGCCTTGTGACCCTCCACGATCTTGTCTCTAATGGCCTTGGAATGCTCCTTTGTCTTTCCCATGTTGACCATGTACGAGTGCTGTTTACAAGTTTGGGGAGGGTCTTAAATAGTCAGAAAAGGCTGGAAAAACAGATAATTAATCCAAACATGTGAACCTCATTGTTCTTTGTGGCTGAACTACTTCTTAATACTTTAGGGGAACCAAACATAATTCTGGTGGTTTGAGGGGTTGAATAATAATTGACCAACACTTTTATGTTTAAAATTTATTAAAATATAACTAAGCAACATAACTTTTTGGTATGCATCTGTTAATAAATCCTGCTCTTGTTTGAAATTTGAAGGCTCTAACTTATTTGTTTCTTATCAAACCTGCTAAATCTGGTCATCTCTTATATAAGATTTCTTTCCTTGGTTGATGTTTTTTTTTTTTTATATTGTTTAAGGTAAAAATAAAGAGAAACATTTGGCATAAATATCACATTACAGTATCTGTATTATTTTGATCAAAACAGATCTAACATTGTCTAACTTATGTAGATTTTTGTTGTACAATTTAACACTTAAAAAAATCATTTGTTTTAAAAGCAGAGTATGTTCCAGAACCCAACTGCAGAGAGACAGGCTATAGTTTCACTCAGCAGTCCAGCACTAGCACATTTTTCAGACTGCCAAGCAGTCACACATGAGAGTGTGGGAGAGTCTCTTAGGGCTAGAGTCTGTGAACCCCCTGAACCACCGCGGGAGATGATGGTACCAGCCGCAACCCGAGACCGGAGTCTAAGTGGCCCCCGGTCTTTGCCAGAGCCCGCCGCAAAGGGGGATGGTCTTGCTGCGGTGGGAAGTCACCAGGTCATTCCAGGGGTGCCACTAGGCCCGCGGTGGCAGCCAAGGTAGGACACCAGGAAGGCAGGACCTTGGGAAGGCAGAACCTCGGGATGGTCACCGGTATACAGGACCGCCACAGAAACACAGGACAGCCACAGGAGTACAGGACCGCCATAGGAGTACAGGACCGCCACAGGAGTACAGGACTGCCACAGGAACACAGGTCCACCACAGGACCGCCACAGAAACACAGGACCGCAACAGGAACACAGGACCACCACAGGAACAAAGGAATGCCACAGGAAACACGGAGGAGTCTGGAAACGCACAGGAAACACAGAGGCATCTGGAAACGCTCAGGAGGCTTTCACTTCAGTAGAATCACCTAAAGATCCAGCAGGGGATGCTGGGAGCCGCCAGATCATGTAGCAGAGCCGGGAATGCCAGCGCCAATTAGGAGGCTCTGGCCCTTTAAATGCAGAAGACCACAGCCTGGAACCTGGAGAGGTAAGTACAGGCCCAGCGGAGCAGGGACAGCGGCAGCGGGGGCACAGATGAGGGCACGGAATGCACCCACGATCCATACACGAGTCACAGAGAGATCAGCAGGTTATGACGCATAACTTTTCAATTGTTCCATTGACGGGGCTGTTTTTTTTGTAGGTTGAATTATAATTTTCACTCGTTCCATTCTGCTGTATGTTTAATCCTTCATTATTTTTGGAGGTGGGGTGTGGCCAAATTCAGCATTTTTAATATAAATTTATATATTATTTTTAACTCTGTACACCAAGTGGGATAAATGATGGATTTGATTGTAGGCTGGGTTGTTACAGATGTGGTTATACTAAACATGTTATGGCTGTTCAATTATTTAACATAACATATATTTCTTCTTGGGAAATAGGAGGTTTAAGGTATTTCTTTTGTCTTTTTTCAAGGGGACTGAAGTGGCCAATCATTTGATTGCATATATAATACACTGCAATAGTAATTAAGTGAGTTGTTTGGCTCATAGCATAAAGCTGACAGCAATGTACTAAGTCCTGGCAGAGGCGGGAAAACACTAGCCACCACGTTGTACAGTTATGTCATGCTGTGGCAGGAGGTTAATATACTTAGTACAATAGGGCTCATTTACTAAGGGTTCGCATTTTCGTTGGGTTTCCCGGCGATTTCCGTTTTGCGCCGAATTGCCCCAGGATTTTGGCGCACGCGATCCGATTTTGGCTCAATGGCGCCAGCTTGCACACAAAAGAAATCGGGGCCGTGGCAGTCGGACAACCCGACGGATTCGGACAACGCGCAAGATTTAACATTTAGAATTGTGTCGCAAGACACGCACTTACAAGCACCGGGAAGAAGAAGGTGAACTCCGGTGGACCTCGGTGGGGAAGCGAAGGATGCAGTCCTTCGGGCGCACGATCTTCATGAATTGCTCTGGACTTTATCCTCGTCGGACCGTCCGAATCAGGGATCGCGACTGGATCAGGTAAGTAAATTTGCCCCAATGAGTAGCATACATAATATTATAGAAGAAACGTGGGCAGTTTTTAACCTTAAAATGCATTATTAAACTATATAATGCCCTCATCAAACAGTTTTTATGCCATTTTGGCAAGCATTGACTTGTGCATAAAGCCTCTCAAGATCATATTGAATTATGTGATGAATAATAGATAATTACCTTTATACCATTAGAACCGTCCATGCATCAGATTGATCACAATTAATCTTTTATTCTAGCATTAGTGGTTATCGCACTTGCCTCTTGTACGTAATGTTCCAAACTAATAGAAGGACAAATAGGGCTCCTTCCTGGGTTTTATAATGTCATAAATATATTTGCTTGCAAAAATATCTTATGTGCAGAAATAAAGCTTGTTTGTATTTTATCTCCTTAAAGGGAACCTGTTGGCCTCACCTCATTAGCCTCTATTTGTACGTTAACAAGCATATTAACATTTTTCTGAACAGATTTATTTCATGTTCAAGTGTAGTGGCATCATCCAGAAAATCTATTTTAATATGCAAATTGATATACAAATTAGTTGTATAAAGTTATGGAGGTGGGAACCACAACATTTTATTGTTGCAACAATTGCCAAGTTTTAAAAAAAAATTATTTTGAACTTTTGGAAACATCTTTTATTCCAATTATATCAATTTCGATAAGTACTCAATAGAAAAGAAGGTGAAACATAGCTATAACATCTATCATGTTGTCTATGAGTGCTGTGTTGTATATTTCAATGCATTTAACAGACCTTTAATTCCTCTGTGTCCTGCATTTCCTGGACATGTAAAGCATGACTTCTCCACAGACATTTTAAACCTAGATGATTATTGAAGTCCAAGTGTTCTGTTTGTATAATGGACATTCAGAGTTAATAAAGAGGTCACATTGCATTCCCAGGCGCATCATTCCCTCTGTTAACAAATGCACATTAAGTACTTCATAACCTTGATTCATTGTAACTGGTTAGTTTTTATTGACAGTAGCAGCTAATGTCACTACCAATAGTACACGTGAGTTTATAGCAACAAAGCAATGCATGCTTTACATAATCCTCAAAAAGGCCTACCTTTTTTTTTTGCATTTAACTCCTGGTTCCCGCACACCACGTCTGAGCACCGGCTGAATATTATGGCGGCTATTAAACGAGTGGTGAGCTGAATAGTCTTTTTTCATTTTTTACATAAACTTATATATACTATACTGGCCAGCAGTCAATCATGATTTTCCCTGATTTATGGACCCCAGATGTAGCTACTAACGCCTGTTGCTATGACCTGCGGCTGTAACAGGTATATGCTGTTTGGTGCATGAGAACAACTTTAAGCAGAGATTACTGATAAAAAGGGAACTTTAAATACAAAGCACTTGAACCATTTGTTTATTCAAAAACACAACAGGAATAAATGATCTATGTCTAGAGATACAAGGTGACTTAGAGCAGTGTGATGGTGACAATCAAATCAACCAAAATGGTATGTGACACAAATGTGGATCGGACCCTTCTTAAATACCTGTGCAAGCAGTTTGCACTAGAAAGAATGTGCAAAGTCCGACAGAAAACTGGACCATGTCACTTAGTAAATGTGCCCCAATGTTCTGTGATGGGAAAAACCCTAAGGAAGAAAAGAAAACTTGTTTTCTTCTGCAACACATTGACTGCTTCAAAAAGTGTAAAACAGTAACCTTAGGGAAATGTACACACTTCCACCTACTTTTCCTCTTGTCCTGTTACAGTTCCTATTATCTCCAGTTTCTATATTTGTCTTACCAACTTTTGAGCACAATACTTGCATCCTGTATCTTGTAAGTTATGACTGGCTCTTTCTAAAGACCATTAATGGTAACTCAACTCATGTAATCTAATCTTGAACATTGTATCTTATATGTTGTGGCATCAGAACATAATCTTTTAGTTCAAGTCAATTGTCCTACTAGATTAGATCTTAGATCCAGCCCCACCACAAAGTACAGTTATGCTGCATTGTGTTAATGATATATATTCCTCTACGGCAGCCATCTTGGACTAAGATAACCAAACAGAAGCAATTTTTGTTCTGACCTCGGGGGGGGGGGGGGGGCGTGGGGTTATGTTGCCCACTCAGAAGCTATATGGTTAAATGTCATGATTCAAACTCCATCCAGTGTTAAAGTGTGAAATTTCTGGGTTTTCCTTCTGCATGAAGGCCATGTTATGACTTAACAGAGCTAACACAAGGGCAATTTGTCTGAGAAACAAGGCCTGGGAAGACAGTGCATGATTTGTTAACCTTTTCAGATAATGTCCTGGTTAATTCATTATGGCCAATAGCATTACAGCATCTTATCTCCTTTTCCACGCCCATCTATGCTGATTTTTTTTCTTCTTTGATATATGCAGCTGAGACTAATAAACTAAGAGAAGATTTCCACATACACTAGAGACTGAGGTGTCTAGGTTTGTTCTCTCCTCCCGGTACCGGGGTAGTCATGAAAGAGTTAATGTGAAAGTCACCTGTACAACTGAAGTAAGGACTGTTTTGAGTCCTGGATAAAAATCTCTAACAGTTGCATGAAGGGGTTCAAAAGATCAATGTGATTGCTAAGAACACATTTGGTCAGTTCTCCATCCCCTGAATATGTGTGTTAGTAAGTTCAAAGTATGCGAGGAGAGACACTACAATTATGCATTATTTCTGTTGAAATTTCTTCTACGTGAAATAGCATGTCTTAAAGAACTTGCTTATGTTTGTATGCCTAATGTACATGTAAAGAATATCTGTTGTACTACTGTTGATGCAGCTCAGACAAGATGGCTGCCCACATAATCATGTAGTAAATAAACTCACATAATGAAAACAGATTAAAAAAACTAAATTAAATAATATGTATCAGTTTCTAGCTGTAGTCCATTGAAAATTTGGAAAAATAATAGAATCTCCTTATAAAGAAGGAGTTTTTTAGGGCCTAACTTGCTGATCATTGGGGGTCTCAGTGATGAGAAGATGGAGAGCATGGCACACAACAATCTTCATCATCTCCATTGATATAAAAGTTGGTACCTCGGACCCCATCGAACCCCCGTTCTAGTGATCGTGTTCTACTCATCAATGAGACCCCCATGACCAACAAGTTAGGCCCTATCTTGTGGATAGGGCCTAACTTGTTTCATGAGAAACCCCTTTAACCCTTTCAGGACCTGGCCCTTTTTTGTTTTCATTTTCATTTTTCACTCCCCATGATCAAAAATCCATAACTTTTTTATTTTTCCATGTACAGAGCTGTGTGACGGCTTATTTTCTGCGTAACAAATTGCACTTCATAGAGATGGTATTGAATATTCCATGCCGTGTACTAGGAAGCGGGAAAAAAATTCCAAATGCAGCGAAATTGGTAAAAAAACGCATTTGTGCCGTCTTCTTGTGGGCTTGGATCTTACGGATTTCAGTGTGCACCCCAAATGACAGGTCTACTTTATACTTTGGGTCGGTGCAATTACGGGGATACCAAATTTATATAGGTTTTATAATGTTTTCATACATTTAAAAAAATTAAAACCTCCTGTACAAAAATTTTTGGGGGGATTTTGCCATCTTCTGGCGCTAATAACTTTTTTATACTTTGGTGTATGGAGCTATGGGTGGTGTAGTTTTTTGCAAATTTTGATGACGTTTACAATGTTATCAATTTTAGGACTGTGCGACCTTTTGATCACTTTTTATAGAATGTTTTTTTTTTTAAATGACAAAAAAAGTGCCATTTTCGACTTTGGGCGCGATTTTCCGTTACGGGATTAAACGCAGTGAGAAATCGTTATCATATTTTGATAGATCGGGCATTTTCGGACGCGGCGATACCTAATGTGTTTATGATTTTTGCTGTTTATATTTATATCAGTTCTAGGGAAAGGGGGGTGATTTGAGTTTTTAGGGCTTTTTGTTATAATTTTTTTTTTTTTACTTTTTTTATTTTTAGTATTTTTCAGACTCCCTAGGGTACTTTAACCCTAGGGTGTCTGCACGATCCTATCATATACTGCCATACTACAGTATGGCAGTATATGGGGATTTTACTACTCATACATTACAATGGGCGACCCGAGGCTACGATGGCAACGGATCGCCGCTCCCCGATGACGTCATGCCACGTCACGCCACGTCACGCCGCTCCCCGATGCGCCGCCATCCCTTTGAAGCCGCCGGCAGCTTTGCCGGTGGCGATCAGTGGGAAAACACCCGCGAACGGTGCCGGCACCGATCGTTGGTGTTACCGGTAAGCCTTTGCTGCAATATGCAGCAAAGACTTACCGGCTATGGAGAGGGCTCAGCTCGTGAGCCCTCTCCATGCACCCGCGGCTGACCCGTGATGTGCTATTACGTCACGGGTAGTGAACGGGTTAAGGGCTGGGGACTCACAGTATCACAAGTAAGACACTACTAAGACAGATATGTGCAATGTATCATTTCTGCATTATGCTCAGCATAATGACAGCATAGATTTCTGGCACATCTTACAAAATATATTCACCCATCTGTGCATTCTGTAGACCTCATCTCAAGAAGGGGCCACACCCTTAAAGAGTAACTATAAAGGGTTTTTTTTTTCCACAAATCAATAGCAATTGGGATGTAACACAACTGTGCCTATTTTTTTGTTACCTATATGGAGCAGTTTCTTTGGTATCCCCCTCAGATTATCTCAGTGCTGCAATGGCTGCTTCCTCTCTCTGTGGTGGCAAGCCCTGGAGTCCCTATTATAAACAAATATACAAACTCTACAGACTCTTGGGAGGGGATGGGCTGCTGGTCCCTGCTCACAGAGGAGGAGGTCATGTGGAGGTCATGTGACAGAGCTCTTTCTGTGTATGTAGCAGAGCTGTATGTGTTCAGAAAAGTGGATACATATGTCTCCTGCACAGAATATTGAGATACAAGATCTCCCCTTTTCCCATGTCAGTCCCTCAATCCAAGTCTGTTATACAGAACTTTCCTTCTGTCTCTGTACCTCATGCTGCCCTTACCCCACCTTGTAGTCGGCTCTTTGTGCACTGAAAAGCTATTAACCCTTAGTGCTCACATAAAACAGGCTATAGACTGCATATAACAGGTTTACATCCTGTATGTGCACTGTGCAATGTTCAGTGGATTTACTTGTGGGAAACATTTTGTTTTTGTCAAACACTTTCAGAACAGAAAATGCCATAACTTTGGAAAGAAACGGGTGAGCAGGACAAAGCAGGCATCGTTCTGTTTGTTTTTAATGGGGAAATCATGTGAAATCATAATAACTTTACAGTTATGCTTTAAACAGGATTTTACATGTTCATCATCATCACTGCTCAGCTGAGCTGAGTTTGATAGACTTTTTAATATGTCTCTTAAACATATGGATGGATGAGTATATTTTGTAATATGTATGCTATCAAGCTTGATATACTACATTTTGGCATGTTTAGGGAGGAACAAAGATGTTTAATGCATGTTATTGTTTTATGACATATTCGTATCAAAAAACGTTATTCCTCACATAAGCTACTTTGTAATTAAAGCTATTTAAATGTGCAGTTCTTTAAACCTTCTCTGGGTTTAATATATGGGACGCAGAGAGCTGATATATTGGATGCTGAGATGATGCCGACTCAGCTCAAGATTTGAGCTGGGCTGGCATCGGGATAAGCGGGGTGCTGGCTGTAACTAACAGGCGACATCCCAGTATAATACCCGCTTAAACTGCCTTCTGGGGGTTTCTGCGCCACAATGCCCCCCCTCCCATCTTCGGGGGCACCGACCATTCCTATGGAAACCCTGAGGTCATGTGCATAGGCTGACACAGCTAATACCCTGCAATACATCAGTAGTGCAGAGTATTATCATGAACACGCGTCGGGGCGTGTCGATTGCAGGAGGCCTGGCCAGTCCGGCTCCTCTCATTGGTCACAAACCACCCTGATATTACAGGAGGGTGGGGTTACATGGTCAAATAGCCAGCATCTCCCTGCGCACGCTGCCATAAATGCAGGGACATGCTGTTCGAATGTGCGCTTGTATCAGTATGTATTGACAGCAATTTAAACACAATGTATTAGATACCAAATGAATGATATCAGGAAACGCGTCGGAACACTTTATCCTTAGGAGGGCTAGCTGTAGATAGAGTACATCAAATAGCTGAAGTGTGCTAGCATATGGGAGCGCTTAGCATAGTATCCAGCTCTGCTAGACAGCTTACCTCTATCCATCCACTTATCAGCATGTAGCCTCCACATTATTTTACCATTTCAGTCTGTAGCCAACGAGGTCATGTCTGATATTGGTTTAGTTTTTTATCTATGTTTATCCAAATATCTTGAGGAGGGTAGTTAGGAATAGTGTCTATCGGACAGTCAGAGGACGGTGGTGTGTGCGTGCATCCCATCCGTTTGACAGCGAACTCTATTCTCTATTTATTAAACTACAAACCTCCTCATGTCTGTCATTCTCCTGATCTTAGCAATTGTCAGCTGTAGTTGTGCTGAGGCTAGGTCGGACAGTTTTTAGAGCACAAGTTAGTTTGGTGCAGGGTTCACACCTTATCATCACATTCTCTTAATCATTTTAAGACATACCCAATAACGGTTAAATTTTATGTATACTCTCTTTCCTCCGATTTTCAGTGAATATTATCATGAAAAATCAGATGATTGCTTGTTCATGTCCCATTGTCAAGGGACAATAAAAAAAGTTAAAAAATGTTATTCAATAAAAAATAAATTAATAAATAAATAAAAATCCCCATAACATGCAGACATATAATGCACAAAAAAGTCTAAATCATAACACAAACCCTACATATATAGTATGGCCGCATCCTTAACCCATAGAATAAAAGTAAACAATTATTGAACCTGCACGATGAATGCCGTAAAAAAAATGCCCACAAAAAATAATGATTTTTACCTATTCCACAAAAAATATATATTTACTCCAGAATGATACTGTTGCAAAGTACAACATGTCCCGCAAAAAACAAGCCAAAAAAGTTAAAATGTTATACCACTTGGAAGACGGCAATGCAATAATGATAGATTTTTCCAGACATTAGGGTTTTATTTTGCCAATTAAGTAAAACATAATAAAAAATATTCAAGTATTTTTTTTATTAAAAATGCTAATATGCCTAAATCTTTGCTATATTTATTTACTGTCCATTTAACTAACAGTGTTATCACTAAATAATTCTACAGACATACGGATAGAAGAGGACCTGCCAGGGGGTGTTGGAAGGTGAGTACACTTTTTGTTTTTTTTTCTTGACACGAGTATAAGCAGAGTTAGGGTTTTTCAGCACATTTCTTGTGCTGGAAAACTGGGGTTATACTAGAGTATATACGGTATACTATAAAATTACTTATAATCTGTAAACGGGAAGTGTTACAAGAGTTATTATATCCCAGAGAGTAATGAAAGCTGTGTATTAGAACGAGCCACACGACCAGGGATATAACAAGCCATTCACCTGTATGACATCACATGACCAGGGATAGAATTTTATCCACTGGAAGTAATCAATAAAGCTTCCTGTAGAAAGACAGCAAGCAGAGATCTAGAAATGGGTGAGGAATTGATACAGAAAATGTTTATTTACAATAACAATTGTATGTTGAAAGTGGACAATCCCTTTAAGATGTAGTTGGTTTGCAAATTCTATATGGAAGCTCATGACTATCCAACTTTTCTTTAGATAAACTCCATTGCCACAAATCTCACACCTGTCCTGATTTCATAGGACAATAGTTTAGATTTATTAACACCAATGAGCAAACCAGACACAAGAGTGCACAGCTGATTGCAGCACTGGAAAAGTGGCATGGTATTCCTATTCTGTTGACTTTTTGTCATAATTCATTAACCATTGTACTGTATTATTTTTATAATTTTGTGGTTGTTCATAATTGTCAAATTATATATGTTTTAACTATTCGTCAACTGAGATTAGAAGAGAAAAATGATTACAGTGTAAAAGATATCCTGCATTGTAATTATCCACTAGAGGTGCAATTTCAGCATTCTGGTGAGTTACTTAAACAACCCAGGGGTATTCTTATTAAATTTAAATGATAGGTGTATTTCAACTTATTCATATAAAGTAACCTATGGGTAGATCTCTTTTCTGATAGCTAACATTTGCTATGCAATAAAAGATATGCATATATGTTCTGTTTGTATCCTGTTGTTTTTAAAAGTATTCTATTTTGTGTAAAGGTAGATTATATTTGCCATTTCTGTGGCTGCCTCTAATGTAGTCTGCTTCAAATGGTAGTTCAAGTCACCCATAGCACCCAGAGTCATCATCTGTGTGATGTCAAATCATCTGTACATGAAGTTTTTGCTTAAAGTGTAACCGTAATTTCAAAAAACTTTTGATATGTTGTAGGGCAGGTAATTTTAAGCCCTTTTGCAATTGGATTAGTTACCCGAATCCTGCTCCTTCCTCATGTATTCTGCAGACTTCCCCTAGATGGCAGTTATCTCTCATATGTCTGTTACTATGGACATTCCGTCTTCATAAAGAAGACTACGGGCAGGAGACACGCCCCCATCCCCCTCCCCCTACCTGCTCACAGCTGATTACCTCATGTCTCCAGCACTCAGTCATGTGCAGGGAGAAGCCCTAACTAATGCAGTGACAAAACACCTTCACTTATCTAACCTCAGCTTTCCCTTCACTTGTAAACAAATAATCCACACAGACAGAAACTGCAGCCCCCTCCCCCATCACCTCACACAAGGAAGTAGCAGAAGACACTCCACAAGTCTGCAAGCTCTGCCCTCATGTGCTGTGCTGGAGTGTTACTTAGATAGATATCAGATAGATAGATAGATAGATAGATAGATAGATAGATAGGAGATAGACAGATAGAGAGGGAGATAGATAGATAGAAAGATAGATAGATAGATGGGAGATAGATAGATGTAAGATAGCTCTGGTGTCATTGGTCAGCAGCAGGCGCTTGTGATGAGGTGACAGGAGGAAGTCCGCCTCCATCTTTTGAGAGCTGGAAACCCTGGTTGCTATGGGCCAAAAAAGGTACTAAATGAGGACCGAGATGCAAAATAGTTTGAGGAATGATTCCCAGGGACACCGGGAGCAGAATTATGTATTTTGGGGTTTTTTTTGCTCAGAATGACGGTTACACTTTAAGTTAGTGATCAGTTATTGATAGTTGTACAGTTTAGAAGTCAATGCTTTAAAGGGAACCTGTCATCAGCTTTTCACACAATATTACTAAAAGCATCTTTGTCATCCTTTCTAGTATGCTTTCTTATCTTTAATCTCGCCCATTTACCGTTTCAAATGCATTTCAAAACTACAACCTTTAAGATATTTTAGGGGTAAATTAAAGGAAATCAAAATCAAGCATGATAAGCCAGGAACACTTACTCATAGATCCAGGCACCATATCTTCTTATATTTGTTATATAGGGCCTCCTTCTTTCTAAAAGCAACTTTTAAAATGACTTAATGAGCCATAATGGCTAGGGAGAGGTGTTAACAGAAGCTCTAGCTTTACAGGCTGTTACGCTGTCTTGACTTCCTGCTCCCTTAGCACTTCCTCGCTCCATCTGCCTGCTGGAATCTCATGGCAGCAGAGAAAGTTTTGCAACTTCACAGGAACAAACAGTATGCAGCTCTAGGTTAGGACTGGAGTGACTGGCTAAATGGCGGCTAGGCGGTGAAGGTCACGCAAGACTTTGGAGTAGGCTTCATTCACACCCATCGGGGCCGGCAGTGGGAGGCCACGTAATGATGGTTTCCCCCGAGGAACTCCAGATGTGGGTGACTATTTTCCAATAGATGTTATTAGGGAGGGGAATGATTGTTGTGGCAGGTCAGGGATAAACAGGTAGAATAGAGATCATTAAGCTTTAAAGGCTTTGCACTGTAAAAGTATGAAGAGGGCTCACAGGGTCATGTATAAAAAATCCATATACTGCAGTTCAAAAGTACCATAAAAGGTATAAAAAGTAGAACTGAAAATAAATAAACTGTAAAAAATCACAAACATGTTAGATTTTGCAGTGTCCAAAAATGCTTAATCTTTCAAAATTTAAAAATCGTTTTCCCGGTGGTGAACCCCATAACGGAAAATTTACTACAAGTTGGTGAAACTATTTTTTTTTTTTTTGCTGTGCACAATGTTCTCATGTTTTCAAATTTATTAAAATACAATAAAATCTATATAAATGTGATATTACTGTGATCATAAAGAATAAAGCTATAATTTGGAGCACCCAGTGAAATCCATAAAAACTGAGCTCACAAGAACCATTTTTTTGCCAATTTCGCCACATTTGGAATTATTTTCCAGCTACCAGTACACGGCATGGAATAATAAATACTGTCACTGAAAAGTACAATTTGTTACACAGAAAAGAGCTTTTTGAAGGTGGGGAGCAAAAATGATAGAAAAAAGGCTGCAACACAAAGGGGTTGAACAACTCATGGTTCCTTTATTAGTAGTCATTGAAAAACAGCAGATGACAGGGTGGCTTTGAATAACTTTCTCTAGAGGGTAAGCATGGCTGCGACAGTAGTAAATGTAGTTGGCTTGCAGGAACGTCACCCTGGACCAGTGGTCAGCTAGCCTGCAAGTATCTCCAAAGAGCCATTTAAACTGCATCAGCATTAAATGTACGGCAATCTGTAGTAGGGTTTCAGGAAGGAGATCAACTTGCTAATATCAAAAGTGAGACCTAGAGCTCTGCCTAGACACTCTAAGGTGCCAACCAATGAGCTGCCTGCTAAGCCTCAGGATGGTTACAATTAGTAATGAATACCAATAGGAATACCCCCTTCTACCGTATGTAATCCTAATACCAACCACAATATAAATACCAATATAAGTATATAGGATCAAAAGGTTATCAACCATAAACTACAACCCCGGTTTTATAAAAATTATTTAGAGGTGGTTCTTGTCCTCAGCTATTATAAATGTTGCCAGATTTTTCTTATTTGTAACATTGAGCTGAGTGCTGACAGGTACATCCCTAACCAAAGCAAAGCTGAAAGACTGAGATAAAGAGGATAATTCTTATAGCATCCACAATATTATCCCCTGCAACCACAGTTTACAAACCAAGAGCCATTTACTAAAAGAGAGGAAATAAGAAAGGGATTAATATATATTTTATTCCACTGCCTCTGTCAGTGCCTAGAAATTCCCAGATCCAAGATTCCCCCAATACAGGCAATATTTCTATGTAGCAGTAGGGCTGGCCCACAGAATCAATTTCACTGGTGGACCCTAGGTACTCCAGTCTGACTCTTACCATGTCACTTTTGTAGGAACTCTAAATTTGCAGCAAAGCAAAACGTGATTAATGTAAGAGATTTAAACCCTCAAGAAATGTACCAAGGAGAAAAAAAACATGGGTGTTTAGTTTATTTTCCAGAATTACTATCCTTTTTTTTGTAGCGTACATTATATTCCTGTGGCACCTTTTTGGGATGACCCTATCTTATTGACTAGATTGTCAAACCTAAATAATGTTTTGTTCTCATTTGTGGATCAGTGCAATTAAGGAAAAACCTTTTCTATGGGTGAATATTTTATTTTGTATGATTTGAACATATATATGAATTTTTTTTTGTTTTGCCTTGTGTGAAGATGATGTGTACTATTTAATGATTTCATTCTGTATCACATACTTCTTTACATCAGTACGGTAAGGTGCTTAAAAGACATACGGTAATTTCTTGCATTAAAAATAAACATATGATTTATTTACTTTACATTTGCTTTTATTTCCATTAGGGAACTATACTATAAGAAATATCCCAGATAGAATAAACTGCAGAACTACTGTAATCTACTGCAGTGTATTCTATTTGATGTCCAGGGTTGGCATCAGCTCCTCCAACAATGGCATAGGGAAGCAATTGGGCTAACAACCCCTTAGATCAGTGATTGCAAACCTTTTAGAGACCGAGTGCCCAAACTACAACAAAGACCCGCTTATTTATCAAAGAGTGCCAACACAGAAATTTAATTTGTGATTTATACTCCCTTCTCTGTCACAGTTTTCATTGATACCAGCACCTGAGGACACCAATAAAGCAGAAAATAGTCCCAGGTAGAGCTGTCACTTAAATAGCTCTGTTCACAGCAAGTGCTGGGCTGTCTGGGACTGCAGGAAGATACTTGGACTCATCTCTGGTGATGGCCTGAGTGCCCACAGAAAGGGCTCCGAGTGCCACCTCTGGCACCAGTGCCATAGGTTAGCCATCACTGCCTTAGATGGTGCTTCTGCTTTTTGCGGCAACCTCTAAGAGGTTGAACATTCAAAATCTTCTGGTAGTGTAAGCATGTACAGTTATACAATAAAGCTAACGCCAGGTATCACATGGTGCCAGCTCAGTTATGGTGTTGTGTCAAGGTTTAAGGTGGTTAAAACTTAGCAGGGGTACAACAGATCTTTTTGCCTGTTTTTTTTCCCTCATATTATGATAGAAAATTAATTTAGACCCTCTTAATTTTTACATGACCATAAAAAGGTTAAGTATGGTGATCACAATTGGGACTTGTCATCCGATAAGTCTCAACATAGTACATATAGGGCAAGATGTATCACTTGTTTTTTGTTTTTTTTAGCGCCTTTTATTTTGTTGCAGTAATTTTGCGCCAGTTTTGCACCTAAATGCCATACTAGTGTTGCATCAAAAAAAATCATCTTTTTCCTAATTTATCATATAGATCCAAATGTTTTGCTGCACCTACTAATGGTTCATCATTAGCAATGTTTTGATTAAGTTATAATTCTAACGCAAATACACTCCACCCTGAAGGTGGCGTAGAGGATCACTGGGTGCAGCTTGTCAGATACCTGGGCTCTGCTGTGTAAAGTAGAGCTTCTAGGAGGCTTACATGTAATTGCCCGAATTGAAGATTGTGCCTATATTACGCCTAATACAAACTGCAGTTGCAAAATCATGCTGAGACTCACAAGTGATTAATAAGAGGCAAGAAATCAGGTAATCACAGATGATTTTAGCCTGTGATAATTCAGGCGCAACAATGTGCCTCATTCAGGCGCAAAAACTGATACATCTGGCTCATAATTCTTGCACTCTTATGGTGACTTATAGATACACATCATGTACTCATATAATATAAATAGTAACACTGGTGTGCTATCATTAAATCATGTAGCACTATGTGTTTAAATATTAATCTTTACAGCCAACCAAGGGGACAAAGTGACAACTAGTGACATCACTTCCTTTTTTAAGGTTTTCTTTTGGCTTAAGTTATGTTTCTGATAAGTGTTTATAAGCTACACAGTAATGATAAGGGTGAGAAACACAGAAAAAATGTAATATAATCCAAATCTTCAAACACCTTGATAAGAAGTGAGTGCGCTCTTCAGGTATTTTCCACATGATAAGACTTATGCCTTGGTATATGTGGCCTAATGATATTACTCTCTGTGATAAGATCTAGGGACATCGCAATATTATCTTCTGTTATTAAATAACTTTTATGTTATATATGGGGCAGTCTTAGCACATTTTATTACCTATGTAAAACAAAAGTGTATATCATGTTCTGTGAGTGAGATTGAAGCTGTGTGTAAAAAATACAACTTCTGAGAAAAGGCTTTGATGAAAACTTAAAGGAAATCTACTATCAGATTTTCCATTTGTTAACCATTGACACTTCTGTGTAAATTCCAGCAGTGTGGTTGAAACCACATGTTTACCAGGATCTCTACTCCTGTAGTTTACTTAACATTTTTGGGGGTGAAGGGCGTTGCCATAGCTCTTCTGCGCTCTGGGGATTCTGGCTATTACATTCCCCTGGAGCACTTCTCCTGTTCCAACTGCTGGAGTATTAGTTATGTGTTGCCGCAATATTTCTGGTAGCAAGTAGGAAGGTAGGTCACAACTGTTTGGGGGAGCATGCAATAACCTGAGCACATGGGGCCCTGCTGCTTCTTTTTTTTTCCAACTTACTTTTTATTGAAAAATAAAGATTATCTTAACAGACATTTGCAGTTTGGATGGAATAAAGACATATCCAGTTGTATAAGTCAAGTAATCACATCTGGGCCGCGCAGGACCCGTCATCTTTCCTTAAGCTAGAAGTCATGTATGAGATATATCTATTTTGGAAAGGGGCCTTGCCACCGCAAGGTAGTCACAATCTGTGGCAGGACAACAAGGGCCCACTATTCACAACAGTTCCCGATAATCAAAATTTTGTATGAAGTAGATTAACGTAAATAATACAAAGATAAAAACAGACCCTAGGGAAGGGAACAATGAAAAGTAACTTCTCTGAGGGTCCAATACAAAAATTAAACCTAACATGTCCATGAGCCTCTAAGTAGTCAAAGATATAGCTTCACAAGGCGCATCCCAAGGGGACCACACTTTGGTAAAGTGATCCAACCTTTCCTGCAAAGTCGTGGTCATAGATTCCAATGTCGTATGCGAGTACATAAATCCATTTGAGGGGGAGGCGTGGCTCGCTTCCAAAAAGCAGAGATCAGGGTCTTTGCAGCACTAAGTATGTGCCTGTCCTAAAGGCACCTAATAAACATATACTGTAGTTGTAGCCACACAGCTGGGATATACACAGCAGCATTAATGGTTAATAAACAGGAAATCTGACGGTAGATTTCCTTTAAAGGGTTGTCCACTTTAAGCACATGCCAACAAATAATTCATATTCTTTGTATAATGAAAAGTTATACAGTTTTCCCAATATACTTTTTGTATCAATTCTTCACAGTTTTCTAGACTCTCATTCTAAAAGACGCTTCATGGTTTACTTCCTGTAGATAAACACCAGTCCATGGTCATTTGATGTCAAAGAGGTGCACAGCTCATTATAACACACAGGGGCACATTTACTAAGAATGTAGTAAACTGCACTTAAAGTGCTCTGCTTGTGTATAATGCTTGTTGCACCAGATTCATTAAGAACGTGCGCCAGAAATCATGAATTTGGAGCTTCTTTTTTGTGGTGCACCTTTAACATATTGGGGCATATTTATCAGGACCTCTGCGCACCACCAGTGGCGCAGAGGCCCTGAAATAATCGCAAATGCTAGCTTATTGCTAGCTTTTGCGATTATTTTCCCCAATCCGCCACCTTCATGCCAGTGGGGCGTGAAGGGGCGTGAAGGGGGGGGGGCGCGGCCGGCCGAGCGGGGGGCGCGGGCGGGCGGGAGTGGGCCGGCGCGGGGCATTACTGTCCCCGCGCCTGCGCACTCACTGCTGCCAGCGACTTTTCATACGTGAAAAGTCGCCGGTTGCATTTTCTTCTACGCCAGGCCCATTTTCTTCTACGCCGGATAAACGCTGCGCAACTGGCAGCCCGATACATGAAGAGGCAGAAGCCTCTTCATGTATCGGGCTGCGAATTTGCAGCCGCGGGGCTATCATACGCTGGCGCACGAGCACCAGAGTATGATAAATATCCCCCATGGAGTGCAACAGACTTTGACTGTTAAATCTGGTGCACAGTCTGACTAAGCACCAGAACGACCCCTAATTTGTGTCACATAGTGCCTAGTGCAGCAGTGCCACAAAACGGTCATGTGTGGTCCACTTGTGGTGAAATTGACAAAAAATGTGTTTTTTTAAATCTTGTGTACAAACACAGTCTTAATTTAGCCTTATTCTGACACTAATAACTTTAACATACTTTCATTACGCTGTGTAATGATTTATATCTTGCATCCATATGTGCATGATGACGTTTTCATTGCTACCATTTTGGGAACTGACTTTTTATCCCAATTTTTATGCGTTGCAAAATGACAAAAAAGTGGTAATTATGACAATTATGCACTTTTTCTGTTACATGATAATTGTTTGGATATTTTTATGGATTGTAATTTTTGGACGCGGGCAATACCTGAAATTTTTTTCCTCCTTAGGATACTTGAACCCCTAGGGGGTATCATCACTTCTTCCACTGTTTTGCAGTATATGGCAGTTGGGTACTGATCTCCTTCTTCTGGCAGATACTTAGAAATCAGGCAGAATGGCAGGTGTTGGAGTCTAACAGAGAGAATCCAAAATGCATGCGGTGCTGCAATTCAAATGCCTTTGGCATTTAAAATGCAATATGCAGCTTACACCCACATTGTATGGAGAGGGCTCAGCCTATGCACCCTGTCCATACACCTGGCCCTACGCTACGGCATAATAGTACGGCAAGTGTTGGGAAGGGGTTAAATAACATCACATGGAAAATTAAACAATTATTTTATCTTTAGAAAAATGTTGGAAAAAATCACTGCAATTGTTGATATCATTTAATTCCATTTTATAGTGTTCTAATAATGTTTTCAGTTTTTTTATATGTACACATTTTTTTCATTCACTTATTTAAACCTATGATACTTCTCAGCATGACTCCGGCTGCCTGAGTTGCTAGGAAACTGTAACTGTGGAGTGTGCTGAGAAACAGCCTCGCCAGATACTCTACTTCTATATTCTTTTTGAAAATGGTAAACATTTTGCAGTTTTTTTCCCAACGCATCTCCTTCTAATAGAATTTTGGATATGCACTTTACATGTCATATAATGAATGCAATGTACTCCAGAACTCAATAACATGAGTATTGAACAACTAACATACCGAGTTAACATACCGTATATACTCGAGTATAAGTCGACCTGAGTATAAGCCGAGACCCCCAATTTTACCACCAAAAACTGAGAAAACCTATTGACTCGGGTATAAGCCGAGGGTGGGAAATGCATTGGTCACAGCCCCCCCCCAATATATAGCCAGCAAGCCCCCAGTAGTATACAGCCAGCCAGCCCCCTGTAGTATACAGCCAGCCCATTCTGCCCCCTGTAGTATACAGCCAGCCTGCCCCCTGTATTATACAGCCAGCCCAGCCTGCCCCCCTGTAGTATAGAGCCAGCCCAGCCTGCCCCCAGTAGTATACAGCCAGCCCATTCTGCCCCCTGAAGGATACAGCCAGCCCAGCAAGCCCCCAGTCGTATACAGCCAGCCGGTTCCCTGTAGTATACAGCCAGCCCATTCTGCCCCCTGTAGTATACAGCCAGCCTGCCCCCTGTATTATACAGCCAGCCCATTCTGCCCCCTGTAGTATGCAGCCAACCCATTCTGCCCCCTATAGTATACAGCCAGCCCAGCCTGCCCCCCTGTAGTATACAGCCAGCTCAGCCTGCCCCAGAAGTATACAGCCTTCCTAGCCTGCCCCAGTAGTATACAGCCAGCCCATTCTGCCCCTGAAGTATACAGCCAGCCCAGCCTGCCCCAGTAGTATACAGGCAGCCCATTCTGCCCCCGAAGTATACAGCCAGCCCAGCATTTAAAAAACAAAAAAAGCTTATATGCTCACCCTCCGGCGACCCCCGATGTGCAGCGCTGCTCCCCCGATGTCCGCACTGCTCCCCCAATGTCATTGCGGCTCCTCTTCTGGCTTCCCAGCTGCTCCTCTTCTTTCTTCTGTAACAGGCGGCGGGAGCCGCAATGACATCGGGGGAGCAGCGCGGACATCGAGGGAGCAGTGCTGCGCATCAGGGCCACTGGACGGTGATTATGTAAACTTTTTTTTTTTTTAAAGTGTTTTAAGTGTGTTAAGTATTGACTCGTGTGTATAACCCGAGTTGAGTTTTTTCAGCACGTGCTGAAAAACTTGGCTTATACACGAGTATATACAGTATATATTCTACAGTTCTATAGCTGCTGCTCCATCAAGCAAACAACAATCAAATTGGTCTGAAACAATGTTTCAATTGTGCTGTAGATTGGTACATAACCCCACTAACCCCCAAGTGCCAGGAACTTAAGCTTTGATAAAAAAGCTTCTATGTTTACTTCCAGTAAACAGAAATCTGACCATGGTCATATCGGTGCACGGCTCATTAGTATAATAGAGAGGAACAGAGTAATCAGAGCTGTGGGTTGTAACCAGCTGTGCACCTGCGTGTCCATCACATGACCATGGTCAGATTTCCGTCCACTGGAAGTAAACAATGAAGCATGTTTATGCATGGTTACTAGAGTTTATTATTTTTAAGGGGGGCTCTGCACTGGACATTTCATTAGTGAACGGAGGAGAATCTGCTGTGGGAGTGTCATTAGTGAGAGGGGTGGGCGACTCTGCTGTGGACATATAATTATTGAGAGAGGCTCTGCTGTGGACATTTAATTAATGAGGAAGACTTTGCTGTGGAAATCTCATTAATTTGAACATTTCATTAAAAGGAGGGTTCTGCTGTGGACATTTTATTAGTGACGGGAAGCTGGGGCTGGACATTAATGAGAGAGGGGGAAACTCTGCTGTGGATATTTCATTAATGGGGACTCTGCTGTAGACATTTAATTAAAGGTGGGGCTCTGCTGTGAACATGTTTTAGTGAGGGGTGGCTGCTGTTTGACATTTTATTAGTGAGGGGAGGCTGCTGCTGGACATTTTATTAGTAAATGGAGGCCACTGCTGGATATTAGTGGTTGGAAGATGCTGCTGGACATTTCATCAATGAGGGAGGGGAAAGCTCTGCTGTAGATCTTTCATAAATGTAGTGGCTCTGCTGTGAGGATTTAATTAAACAGGGGTCTCTGCTCCAGGCATTTTATTATTGAGGACGGCTGCTGATGGACATTTTATTAGTGATGGGAGGCTGCTGCTAGACATTTTATTATTGACAGGAGGGAATTTTGGGCATTTTATTAGTGAGGGAAGGCTTCTGCTAGGCATTTTATAAGTGATGGGAGTCTTCTGATGGACATTTTATTAGTGAGGGAAGGTGGCTGCTGGATATTTCATTTATGAGGGGAGGCTGCTGGACATTTTATTAAAGAGTAGCGGCTGCATTTCCCACCCTGGGCTTATACTAGAGTCAATAAGTTTTTCAGTTTTTGTGCGGTAAAATTAGGTGCCTTGGCTTATACTCAAGTATATACGGTATGTACACTCACTGGCCACTTTATTAGGTACACCATGCTAGTAACAGATTGGACCCCCTTTTGCCTTCAGAACTGCCTCAATTCTTCGTGGCATAGATTCAACAAGGTGCTGGAAGCATTCCTCAGAGATTTTGGTCCATATTGACATGATGGCATCACACAGTTGCCAGAGATTTGTCGGCTGCACATCCATGATGCGAATCTCTCGTTCCACCACATCCCAAAGATGCTCTATTGGATTGAGATCTGGTGACTGTGGAAGCCATTTGAGTACAGTGAACTCATTGCCATGTTCAAGAAACCAGTCTTAGATGATTCCAGCTTTATGACATGGCGCATTATCCTGCTGAAAGTAGCCATCAGATGTTGGGTACATTGTGGTCATAAAGGGATGGACATGGTCAGCAACAATACTCAGGTAGGCTGTGGCATTGCGATGATGCTCAATTGGTACCAAGGGGCCCAAAGAGTGCCAAGAAAATATTCCCCACACCATGACACCACCACCACCAGCCTGAACCGTTGATACAAGGCAGGATGGATCCATGCTTTCATGTTGTTGACGCCAAATTCTGACCCTACCATCCGAATGTTGCAGCAGAAATCGAGACTCATCAGACCAGGCAACGTTTTTCCAATCTTCTACTGTCCAATTTCGATGAGCTTGTGCAAATTGTAGCCTCAGTTTCCTGTTCTTAGCTGAAAGGTTTGGCACCCAGTGTGGTCTTCTGCTGCTGTAGCCCATCTGCTTCAAAGTTCGACGTACTGTGCGTTCAGAGATGCTCTTCTGCCTACCTTGGTTGTAAAGGGTGGCGATTAGAGTCACTGTTGCCTTTCTATCAGCTCGAACCAGTCTGCCCATTCTCCTCTGACCTATGGCATCAACAAGGCATTTCCGCCCACAGAACTGCTGCTGTTTTTTCTTTTTCGGACCATTCTCTGTAAACCTTGTGGCACCAACAACCATGCCACGTTCAAAGGCACTCAAATCACCTTTCTTCCCCATACTGATGCTCGGTTTGAACTGCAGGAGATTGTCTTGACCATGTCTACATGCCTAAATGCACTGCGTTGCCGCCATGTGATTGGCTGCTTAGAAATTAAGTGTTAACGAGCAGTTGGACAGGTGTACCTAATAAAGTGGCCGCTGAGTGTATATATTTTTTTCTCATAGTGAGAATGCCAAAGATAAAGGGATATTATAAGTGTGTGGATTGCTGTAGAAAAAGGGAAAAGAGTATAATGGCCACAGGTCGACAACAGGAGAAGGCTTGCAGCGAGGGTGTGCATAAATTAAAAGCCTGGAAGCCTTGGGCGCCATCTGCCTGAGGGCCTTCTGACACAATAAAACCTGTTAAAAACAGTCCCCCCATCACCTAGATGGAACTAAAAAACCTAATTAGGACACTCTATCACCAGTAATCTGGTGATTGATGTCCTTTAATAGTAAGGTAGAGGATTACTTTGAGTTTCTAGTTATGCCACTGAGCATTGATCAGTATATCTAATTTTCCATCTATTTTTATTTTTTGCCACTAGATATTCTGTGTTCGTTTACAACAAGACATATTGTGCACTTTGGCATATGCCAAATACAATGGGATATAATAGGTGTGCAGTTTGCACAGGATTGTGTCATGCTGACCTGTTGCTTATCTGTCTGTTCTGTCTATCTTTCTTTAACCCTGGCTTGTTTATGTTTACCTGTGTATCCTATTTTTTCTGGTTTATTGTATCTGCTTAGTAATCTATACCCAGAGAGGTCATTTAAGCAGGCAATAACTGTAATTTGAAGTGATCCGTAGCTATTGTAAATTGGGACAGTGTCAAATGTCAAAAAAGTAGGCAGTTTACCCAGTTTACACATGCATCTGGAATTTTCATTTTTGAAGAGCGTAACTAAAAATAAAAACAGAAGGTAATTGTACGGTCTTCAATTCACCCTCCATTTCCCATAGACTTCAATGTATCTCTTTCACTTTCAGTTATGCCTCTGTTATCTATAAAAAATAAAGATGATACAAGCTGTAATGGAACAGAGCCAAAACAATTGTAGATATGAACTTAGCATTATACTGCTCCATATTTATTAAAGTGATTGAAAGTGGATTCAGTTACATTAATTCAGTTACATTAACCCCTTCACGCTACGCGGCGGATATATCCGCCACGGAGCGCAGTGACTTAGCGCTCAGTGGCGGATATATCCGCCACGGCGCTTATGCCGGCTCGGCTCTGGATCAGAGCCGAACCGGCATCGGGAAACACGGGGTGCCGGCTGTAACTAATAGCCGGCACCCCAGTGTAACACCCGCGATCGGAGTTGTCTCCGATCGCGGGTGCTTAACCCGTTAGATGCCGCGGTCAGCGCGACCGCGGCATCTAACAAGTATCTGGGGGGTCTTTCCCCCACGATCGGCCCCCCCGAACCGTTTTCGGGGGGCGCCGATCGTTGCTATAGTAACTCTGGGGTCCGATCTGGACCCCAGAGTTACTAGCAAGAATTGCCAGTAAGATGGCGTCTGTGACGTCATCTTACTGGCAAAGTGCCAGCCTATGCAAGTGCATAGGCTGACACTGATAATACTCTGCAATACATGAGTATTGCAGAATATTATCATGAAGAAGCAATCAGATGATTGCTTCTTCATGTCCCATGGTATAAAAGTGAAAAAGTAAAAAAAAAAGTTATTCAATAAAAAAATAAAGTCATAAATCACTAAAAATGCCCCAAACCCCCAAAACATATAAAGAGAAATATAACTCAAAAAAAAAGTCTAAATCATAACACAAACCCCACATATATAGTATCACCGCGTCCGTAACAACCCGTAGAATAAAAGTGAATCATTATTGAACCCCCACGATAAACGCCGTAAAAAAAAACTGTTATAAACCCTCCAAAAATTATGATTTTTACCTTTTCAATCCCACAAAAAATGATATAAAATGCGACCAAAAAACCATATGTACTCAGACATGATACTGGTGCAAAGTACAACATGTCCCGCAAAAAACAAGCCATCAACCAGCTCCGTAGCCAAAAACGTAACAAAGTTATGCCACTTGGAAGATGGCAATACAAAAATTATAGATTTTTCCCCACATTAGGGTTTTGTTTGACAAATTTAGTAAAACGTAAGAAAATATATTCATGTCTGGTATCCCCGTAATCGTATCAACCCATAGAATAAAGATAACAGGATTATTAGGCTATACGGTGAACACCAAAAAAAAAAAAGTCAAAAATCCAGTACAGAATTGATGCTTTTCTACTCCTGCCCTCAAAAAAAGTTCCTAAATTTTCAACAATAGGTGATACCAACCCCAAAATGGTAACAATGGAAAAAGCATCTCATCCCGCAAAAAAAATGCCGTCACATGGCCCCAATAACGAAAAAGCGAAAATTTTATATTTTTCAAAAGGGGCCAATGAGGAAACTAAAATCCTGGCAGCTGCAGCGCCCTCCTTCCCTTCTGCGCCTCGCTGTGCCCCCATAAAACAAGTAACGGCCACATGTGGGGGGTCTTTGTACTCAGGAGAAATTGCAGAACAAATTGTATGGTGGGTTTTCTCTTTTTATATTTTGGAAATGTGTAAATTTTGGTGCTAAATGAACGTATAAGGGAACAATTTGACCATTCTAAATTTCACCTCCATTTTGATTCAATTACTATGAAGATCTCAAGGGGTTAACAATCTTCGTAAAAGCTGTTTCTGATAGCTTGAGGGGTGCAGATTTGAAAATGGGTAGATTATATAGGGGGTTTTGATGCTAAATATGTAAAATTTCATTCAAAACTGTATTTATCCCCAAAATAGTCAATTCTGAAAATCCGGAAAAGCGATATTCTATTTGTAAGCCGCGTGACGTCAAAATAAATTATCCAGATATTTCAGAAATTATGAAAATGTAAAGTAGACAAATGGGAAATGTTATTCAGCAACTTATTTAGCTGGTAAATCTATCTGCCTGAAAACGCAATGATTTAGAATTTCGAAAATGGCAAATTTTTCAAAAAATTTATCATATTTTCTTTTTTTTGTAAATAAACGCAAAACTTATCTGCCAAAATTTACCACTAAAATGAAGTACAACATGTGGGGAAAAAACAATCTCAGAATCGTTTTGATAAGTAACAGTGTTCAAAAGTTATAACCATATAAAGCGAAGCAAGTCAGAATCCAAAAAATCGGGCTGAGCCTTAAGCTGTAAAATGGCTGCGTCCTTAAGGGGTTAATACATTGTCTGCTCAAAGTGTTGTAATTTATATTGCATCAAGTTTCTAACAAAAGGCATTTTTTTGTGTACAAATTACATTGGAATTCTGCATTTTGCTAAGTAGATGTCCCCAATGTGTCTGCACCTGCTGTTAGACATATACTCTTAAGAATCTGGGTCAGGGGCATGCCAGGGGCATTGCTAGAGTCCTAAAAGATCTTGGGCATGGGCCCTAATGCATATGTACCGGCAACAGCCACATGGCGTCCCTATTAAGTTTACAACACAGACATCATATGTTCCTCACTTTCCCATTGTTCCCTAACAGCGTCATCCTGTCAATACTTCTAACACTGCCCCCCAAATACCGCAAACGTGTTATACAAAGTATCCCTGAAAATACAAGCACCACACTAATGACACTTTCCAGTGTAACATGTTGTAACCCCCCTCTAGGCTTATACTTTAAAATGCTCCTAATATGAGCCCATAATTTATAATGCGTGTAATTATGTCCCTGCACATAAATTATACACGGTCCAGCTCAAATCCGCCAAGGCATAGCGTTTGTTAAAATTCTTCCTTTATTGTTAGCATATTAAAATATGGACATGTACATCGAAGTTGTGCATTCTTAATCATGGATAACATTAAACACTAAAACATGCAATTTAAATTCAAATGTGATTGACATGTGATAGCTACGTCACACCCACATGAAGGCGTGTACCCCAGCTAATCACATGTTTACCATGGTGATCCGATCATGTGAAGACGGAAGCAAGGAACTAACTCACTTAAATAGAAGTATATGCAATGATTGCTACAAGGTGAATTGAATATAACAAATATAACAAATAAGGTTCATAGTCATATACAAAATTTAGATTAGTGTTGCAACAAGATATAAAATCAATAACAAAATTGAACAAAGTGTATCTAATGAAAACATGACTGGGGAGGAGAGAAAAAGGAGTACATTAATGGTAATGTAAAACTAATTCATTCCTAATATTCATGTCTAAAGGTGACATGATGTTTAATAACATGATCCAATAAGCTTCCCCATCTAATAGAAGTCTCCTGATATCATTGCTCCTGTTATATGTAAAGACTCTTTCAAAAACTGATGCTCTTAGATTACAAGTTTATCATGGAAATTATGAAAATGGGCAGAAGCTCCACTGATGTTCCTGATCTCATTACCAGTGATGTAATTTACATGTTCAAGCAATCTGGTTTTACATTTACGTATTGTACATCCCACATAAAGCATGTTACACATGGTACACTGAGTAACATACACAACGTTATAACTATCTGTAAAAACCCTGATTATGTAACCAGGTTCTTTGACAGTTGTTATCTCTAATTATGGAAGGGGATAGGATGTCTCCAAGGGTACCTCCTCTACTTGCAACAACCCTACACCCGTCTTTTAAAATATATTATAATTTTTTGTCATCAAACAACAAGGGAAAATACTTCAAGACTATTTGCTTAATTTTGTAGAAAGTACAGGTATGTTTGAAAGTGAGTCTTCATGGAGATTATGGGTGTAAAAAGTATTGCGATCCTTTTGTGTGACAATGTTTCTTGCTCTAGTCAATGACCATTGAGGATAACCTGTGTGTCAATATTTGTGAAATCTCCATTGTTTCTTTCTGGAAGTCTGAATTTTGGCTACTTCTAATCTTCTCACTTACAGATATTGCTTTAGTGGTGTGTTTGGGATGTTGGCTGTTGTAATGTAATATAGTGCTGCCTGCCATAGGTTTTCTGAATGTACTAGTGGTGATGGATTTACCCACCATTCCCTGTAACTTTAGGTCCAAAAAAAGTGACCTCGGTGGCATGAGAATAATGTGTAAATCACAGATTAAATTAATTTTGTTTAATGTATTGTACAAATGCGGAATGACAGATACATTGCCACTCCAAACAAGGAGGAGATCATCAATGTATCTGCCATAACACTCAGTGTTTTCCAAAAATGGATTCTCCTCAGTGTACACAAACTGCAATTCCCACCATGACATTACCAGGTTAGCTAATGAGGGCAAGTATTTGATACGCCCAGGGTTTGTAAAAATATTAGTTTGAGAACATGAGAAAATTATGTGACTGACTATGTGACTAAAATTATGTGACTATAATTGCTATATGAATTTAAATGAAATTTCAAAGCTGTCATTGCAATGGTATAATGAATGGACGTGTATAAGGAGATAACATCACAACCCAACCAATTTAAATTATCTAACCAAGTGTATTTGTTGAGTGTTCTTAACACATCTGATGAGTCCTGCAAATATCCAGGAACTCTCGCCACAACTGGTTCTCATAGACTGTTGATTCACATAGTCTTTCGCTTACTGAACCTAAACCCGAAATAATGGGTCTCATGGGAGGTAGAAAAATCCCCTTATGTGTTTTAGGTAAACAATGTATGATGTAGATTACAGGTTTATGTACTTGTAAATATAAAATTATATAAAATTGTGAACAAAATATTAATTGTAAAGCTTTGATTTAAGATGAAACAACAACTGTAATTAGATCCTATATATACAGAAGACATGTGCTCAAGAATGACTCTGACACTATGCCAGAATTCCACAACTTTACATATTGCAAAATGTTTTTAATGCCCCAAAGTTGGAGAACATCGCTAGGAAAGTGTATAAAAGCTGCACAAAAAAGCTTGAATCGTACATGCTTATTTAGGCCTGTTGGAGTCTTGGTATTTAGGAAGACTATGTACCTAGTCTCCAGCGGCATCGCTAGGGGTTGAGCACAGAGGGGGCAAAACTCACCCAAGTGGGCCCACAACTCATGTGTACCATTATTCCACCATACCTTGACCATATAGTGGTAGATACTTGTAGAAACCATAGTGACTTATAGGAGACATCTCTGTACACATTTCCTGTCTCTTTTGTATGACCAGCACTGCTCTGACTTCTACCAGTTGGATCTTGGAATTGTTAAAAAGAATCTGTCAGATGGATTTGGGACACTAAACAGCCCACAGGTCCTTAACGGGCGTTTATACTTATCCAGATAAAAGTCCAATGAGGCACAGAGGACTCACTTCCAGAGCTGTGACATCTCCTCTCTCAATGCTTCACTGAAGCTGAAACACTTCAGCTTCATAGTATGTGCTGTGTACCTACAACTCTTGTGTAGTGAAGTCAGGGTGTAATACTCCGGCTTCATAGTATAGGATGCATATCTACAGCGCTTGTGCAGTGAGGCCAGGGTGTAGTATGTACTCCCGGACCAAAGAATTTTTTTTAATGCAATTACAAACAGTAATCATACAGGGTAATTTGGAACACTAAATTAGTACATAAGGACCTGAGGGTGGTTTAGTGTCCCAAATCCACCTGATAGGTTCCCTTTTAAGTTTATGACAATATGTATTTATTTAAAGCCGTCACTTCCATGTTACAGATCTGTGTAAGATGTCCCGGGTGCACCCGTGCACCTCTCTGTGGTGCTAGCCCCTCCCGGCCCTGCACATACCTCTCCACGCTCCTGCCCCCGTCCGGACTAGGCCCCGCACACGTCCCTGCTCCCTTGGGCGCACGTGCGGCTGTTGGCGCTGGCCACCTCCAGGTGTGCATTTAATCCGGAGGCTCCCATCATTGCCCGCCGGATCTTCAAGCCATTGCGAAGAGAAAGCCCTCCTGTGTCTCCAGCGTTCCTGTGTCTCCAGTGTTTCTGTGTCGCAAGTGTTCCCGTGCTCCGTTCCTGTGTATCCTGTGTTTTAGTTCCTCTTCCTGAATTCCCGTGATCCTGCTCCTGCATTCCTGTTCCGTGTGCAAGTCCGTTCCTGTTTGTGTGCCAGCTCCTGTGTTCCTGCCATGAGTCCTAATGTTCCTTCAAGCGCTGTTCTCCTGCTGTTATCCTGGCTCGGACTGTCTCCTGCATTGCTATCTTGACTTCCACCGCAGGCTAATCGCACCTGTGGAACGACCTGGTGGTACCCTGCCGCAGCAAGACCATCCCACTTTGCGGCGGGTTCCGGTGAAGACCAGGTGCCACTTAGACTCCGGTCAGAGGTGTCGGCTAGTACCATCTCCTGTGGTGGTCAAGAGGATCCATAGACTCTGAATCCTGACAGTAAGATCCGGCCATGGACCCCGCCAAGGAGCCACGTCAGTTACTGGCTGATCTTACCGATGTTGTTGTCTGGCAGTCTCAACAGATTGCTTCGCATGGAGAACTACTAGGCCAAGTTGCTGCCGCTCTTCAACAGCTGCTTGACTCTCAGGCTCAGCATCAGGCTTCTGTGACTACTCCTGCGGCAGTTCCATTGACTACCCCTGCGACTTCTACTGTCATCCTGGCTTGTCCACTGGCACCAGAACCTACGCTCAGACTTTCTATGCCTGATAAATACGATTGCGATCCCAAACTGTGCAGAGGTTTCATTACACAGTGCTTGCTGCATATAGAGTTGATGCCATCTCAGTTTGTCACCGAACACTCCAAGGTAGCATTCATCCTCAGCCTGCTCTCCGGGAAAGAACTGGCCTGGGCTACTCCTCTGTGGGACAGAGACGATCAAGTCACGGCTACCCATACTACTTTTCTGGCTGAATTCCGCTCCATGTTTGAGGAACCCGCACAAGCCTCCCCAACAGAAACAGCGCTGCTGAACCTACGCCAAGGAGACTTATCTGTGGGTGAATATGCTGTCAGGTTCCACACCTTGGCTTCCAAGCTCTCATGGAATGACGCTGCCTTACTTGCGACCTTCAAAATGGACTGTCTTCATGCATTGGCCGCCCGTGATCTTCCGGCTTCTCTGAGTGGTCTCATCACCCTGGCCAATTGGATAGACGCGTGATTCGTGGAACGAGCTGAAGAGTTGCATCATGAGCGACCTCTAGTCCGGCTTCCACGTCTGTCTTCCATGTCTGTTAATGCGGCTCCGGTTTTCCAAAGACTTCTCCAGCCTCCGGCAGCACAGTCTGCAGTGGAACCTATGTAGGTTGAAAGAGCCCGACTCATGCCTGGGGAACGTTCCAGACGTTTTCGAGAAAACCTCTGCCTGTACTGTGCCAGTCCCAAGCACCTCATCGGGACTTGTCCAGTCCATCCCCAACATCCAGGAAACGCCAGCACCTAGGGCTTCTGGGAGAAGTGTCCCTAGGTATGAATTCAGCTTCTCCACAACTGACTGTTCCAGTGCTCCTAAGTGTCGCTACCAGCACTCCCGTGCAAGTCTCAGCATTCGTGGACTCTGGTTCTGCGTGGAACTTTGTGGATGCCGCTCTGGTTTCCTGACATTACTTTCCGATGGTTCCCCTCAAGCAACCCCTTGTTATTTCCTCAGCAAGCGGACAGCTTCTTTCTGATCCTCTCCGGTACCGCACTTAAGCTATCCATCTTCAAGTTGGAGTCCTAAAGCAAGAAAGACTAGTCTTCTATGTCCTGCCTCGCTCCACAACTCTTCTGCTGGGTTTTCCATGGCTGCAACTCCATGCTCCAATCTTCAATTGGAAAACTGGTGAGATCCTGCGTTGGGAACCCTGAATGCCGATCTCGATGCATGGTGGCACCCCGTCCGGTCCTGACTTCATTTGTGTCTTCCAAGTCTCTGGAGGGTTTGCAAGCTTGTTACTGAGAGTTTGCAGATGTTTTTTCTAAATAAAACAAGCAGAGACTTTGCCACTGCATTGTCCCTATGATTGCCTGTGGATCTCCTACTGGATGCCTCTCTTCCCAGAGGTCGTGTTTATCCTATTTCTGTTCCCGAGACGGCTGCCATGTCTGAGTACATCAAGGAGAACCTGCAAAGGGGTTTCATACGCAAGTCCTCCTCTCTGGCTGGTGGAGGGTCCTACTTTGTCACCAAGAAGGATGACTCCTTACGTCCCTGCATAGACTATCACAAGCTGAACAAGATCACGGTTAAAAACCACTGCCCCCTGCCGTTGATTACAGAACTCTTTGATCGCTTGTGCGGTTCCAGGGTGTTCTCCAAGCTGGATCTCCGTGGTGCTTACAATCTCATCCAGATCCGCAAAGGTGATGAGTGGAAGAAGGCGTTTAATACCCGTTATGGGCACTTTGAATATTTAGTAATGCCAATTGGACTGTGTAACGCCTCTGCTTTACACTGCTTGACCTTCTTTATACGTGTGTCGTGGTCTACCTAGCTGACATCTTGGTGTATTCTCAAGACCTTGAGTCCCACCAGGCACATGTCCGTCAAGTTCTTGGTCGACTTTGTGCCAATCATCTCTACGCCAAGCAGGAAAAATGCCAGTTTCACCAGCACAGCCTTCCATTCCTCGGCTACATCATTTTCAAAAGAGGCCTCCAGATGGATCCCATGAAGCTCTCTGCAGTTCTTCAGTGGCCATGGCCAGAAGGTCTACAAGCCATACAGAGGTTCCTGGGTTTTGCAAAATATTACCAGCGGTTTATTCCACATTTCTCCACTCTGGTGTCTCCCATCGTGGCACTCACCAAGAAGGGTGCCAATCCACGTGCCTGGTCTCCTGCAGTTGAAGAGGACTTCTCCAAGTTGAAGTCCGCTTTTGCCTCAGCTCCCATTCTCACTGGGCCTGACACAAACAAACCCTTTCATCTTGAGGTGGATGCTTCCTCCGTAGGAGCTGGAGCGGTGCTCACCCAGAAAGAGCCCAATGGCTGAACTTTCACATGCGGCTTCTTTTTTAAGACTTTTTCTCTTTCTGAGAGAAATTATTTGATTGGAGACAGAGAGCTGTTAGCCATCAAACTTGCTCTGGAAGAATGACAGTATCTTCTGGAAGGAAGTCTCCATCCCATTAGTGTATTAGTGTATCCCACAAGAACTTAATGTACCTCCAGACAGCCCAGCGCCTGAATTCCAGGCAAGCCCAGTGGTCATTGTTTTTCTCTCGCTTCAACCTGCTGATTCATTTTCGTCCGGATGACAAGAATGTCAAGGCTGATGCTCTATCCCGTGCTTCGGATCTTGTTGGAGAAGAACCATCCCCTCGGCACATAATTTCTCCTGACCAGCTTGTTTGTTGCAGCTCCGATGGATCTTTGGCAGCTACCTCCCGGGAAGATGTATGTTAGATCTGCTTTCCGGAGGAGGATTCTGTCTTGGGGACATTCTTCACATGTGGCAGGGCACCCAGGGGTGCAATGTTCCATGGCCCTCGTCTCCCGCTACAAATGGTGGCCAGACCTGGTCAAAGACGTTCGGGAGTTTGTGGGATCCTGCTTCTCCTGTGCCTGCAACAATGCCTCTCGTCTCAAACCAGCTGGACTGTTACTTCTGTTCCCGATACCCAGTCACCTCTGGTCTCATGTGGCAATGGACTTTATCACTGATCTGCCTGTCTCCTCGGGCAGTACTGTCATCTGAGTGGTAATGGACCGGTTTTCCAAGATGTCCCATTTTGTTCCCCTACAGGTCTTCCGTCTTCCCCATGGCTTGCCAGTTTGTTCTTCAAACATATCTTTCGGCTACATGGTCTTCCGCTACACATCGTGTCCGATTGAGGAGTCCAGCTTGTGTCCAAATTCTGGCATTCCCTGTGTAACCAGCTGCAAGTCAACCTTTACTTTTGTTCTGCCTACCACCCTCAAGTAGAGAGGGTGAACCAGACTTTGGGCTGTTATTTCCACCACTTTGTCTCAGCCTGTCAAGATAACTGGGCTGATCTACTACCATGGACTGAGTTCTCCTACAATTCCCTGGACTAGGGGTATACAGGCTTGGCTCCATTCTTTGTGGTCTACGGACATATTCCTCTTCCGCTGTCTACTCCCTTTGATGTTCCTGCAGTAGAGGATCTGGTGCAGGACCTCAAGTCTATTTGGGACCAGACCCACCAGTCCCTTCTACGAGCCACAGACCGCACCAAAACCCAGGCTGATAAGAAATGTCGAGCTCCTCCTATCTTCTATCCTGGTGACAAGGTGTGCCAACCCATTCCTTTTCCATGTGGCAGCTCCTGTGTTCTTGCTGTGAGTCCTAGTGTTCCTTTCAGCGCTGTTCTCCTGTCACCCTGGACTCCAACTGTCTCCTGCACTGCTACCTTGGCTGCCACCACGGGCAAGTCGCACCTGTGGACCGACCTGGTGGTACCGCGCCACAGCAAGACCAACCCATTTGGGTGGGCTCTGGTGAAGACCAGGTGCCACTTAGTCTCCGGTCCCAGGTGTCGGCTAGTACCATCTCCTGTGGTGTTCCAGAGGGTCCACAGACTCTGAATCCTGACAGATAGAAGTAGTAGTATTTGTCCATACCCATATATACAGGATAAGAATAGTAGTACTGTGACATGGCCATATATACAAGATAGGAGTAGTAGTACTGGGCCATGGCCATATATACAGGACAGGAGTAGTAGTACTGTGCCATAGCCATATATACAGGATAGAAGTAGTAGTAAAGGAGTAGTAGTACTGTGTTGCGCCCATATATACAGGACAGGAGTAGTAGTATTGTGCTTTGCTCATATATATATATATATATATATATATATATATATATATATATGTATATATATATATATATATATGAGTAGTAGTAATGTACTGTGCCCATATATACATGATAAGACTTGCAGTACTGTGTCATGCCCATATATACAGGATAGGAGTAGTAGTACTGATCTACGCCCATATATCCCGGAGTAGTAGTACTGAGCTGTGGCCATATAAACAGGATAGGATTACTAGTACTGATTCTGTACCCATATATACTGGATAGGAGGAGTAGTGCCCATATATGTGTGTATATATATATATATATATATATATATATATAGAGTGGCACTAGTAGTGCAGTGTTGTGCCCATATATATAGAGCATGGGATTAGAAGTACAGTGCCGTGCCCATATAAATGCAGAGTACTAGTATTAATGCCGTGCTGTGCCCATATATACACAAGATGGGAGTATTTGTACAGTGCTGTGCCCATATATATATATATATATATATATATATATATATATATATATAGGGTTGGACTAGTAGTGCAATGCTGTGCCCATATATATAGAGAGAGGATGGAAGTAGAAGTGTAGTATTGTGCCCATATATCTAGAGGATGGGAGTAGATGTGCAGTGCTGTACCCATGAATATAGAGGATGGGAGAAGTAGGTCAGTGCTGTGCCCATATATATATATATATATATATATATATATATATATATATAGGATGGAAGTAGTAGTACAGTGCTTTAAAAGGGTATAATATTTTAAGTATAATAATATAAGGGTATAATATTTTAAAGGAAACCTACCACCTGAAGTGGCAGGTTTCAGATGCGCTCGGCGCTTACCATGCGCGCGGCTCTCCTTCACTTCCTATGTAGCCGCGCGCATGGTAAGCGCCGAGCGTGTACCTCCCTGCGCCGGCTATAAAGTTTAAAAAGTGTTTTAAACCGCAATACAGCGGTTTAAAACACTAACAGAAATAAGCTCCGGCACCAGCTCACCCTGAGCTGGTGCTCGGTATTTCCATCTGAAACCTGCCACTTCAAGTGGTAGGTTTCCTTTAAGTATAATATATCTGACTCTATGAGGGTCTTACCCTGTAAAAGTTTTGTACAAGTGACCAGCCTCTTTAAGATAAACCATAGAGAACTGCTGATAATAATGGGTGCTCTAAGTGTGGACTCTAACAGCCAAATGTGTGGTGGAAACACTGCGGGTTCATGATTGGTACTGGATACCCATAGGATACCAATAGATGAAACATTCTCTGGAATAATCTGGATAGACTCTGGAATAATCTGGATAGACTCTGGAATAATCTGGATAGACTCTTTGGAAATTGTTAGTTAGAAATAAGTTGTTATGGAGCCTTGAAAAAGATATAAAGATGATGTAATTTTCTTTTTACTTTATTTTCACTCTTTACCTTATCCAAGCCTTATCTTCATTGATGTCCTGTTACCTTCCCTTTTGTATATATTATGCCATTCTGTTTGGCTATATTTCCTATAGGCACTGGCAAGTGGCTCGGGAGAGCATTGCTCTGTTGTTATGGCAGCGCAGGCTTCATGTGGCCTTGTAGAGGACGGCAGGAGATCTTTGTAACAGCAACATTTAGGTAAATGAGACTGAAGGATTGTAACATCTGTGACAGTCTCTTCCTCTGTCTGGAGAATGCAGCTTAGAATGCGTTAAATTCTCTATTTTTGTTTGACTTTCATAGTCTGAACTATGATTTATGTTGGGAGCTGTACTGAGACTAATTGCATGGGCAATTTTCTTAATTATATTGCTCTTTGAACTATTTTGATTATCCAGGACCTATCTGTAAAGAGTTAAAAGGGTATTTGTAACGTCCATGCCTAAACGTCGCACTATCCGCAGGTTGCGGAATAGATGGCGTTGGTTTGTGTGTGAACTGTGGCTTAGTGCTTGTGTTTGGATTAACTGAGCCATACCCTACTCTTTGCATTTTAGTCCTGCCCAGCAAGGGTTACTTGTCTGATGGACAGTTTCCCCAGTGTGCTGCTGGAGGCGTGTCTGGGAACGGCATTATATACCTGCCTATTCCCTTCATACCTGGCTGTTTTTTTCAAGTCTTACCTGTGTATCTAGTGCTCTTGCTATCTTGTTTGGTATTCTGTGTTTTGTATCCGATTCTGTACCTCTGCAGCCATCTTGTTTTTGACCTGGTTTGTTTGTCTGCCTGTATCTGAACCTGACCTGTATATTATCCGTTTGATCTTGACCTGACCTGTGTATAACCCGCCTGAAGACCTTTATATATCTGTTATTTGTCCCTTACTATCGTTTACCTCCTAGTGTTATCCCGCTTTTCCTGTCTCAGACCTGTGTAAGCATTCTGTGCACCAGTGTGAACACTGGTTTATTCCTGTATTCAGGTTACCTGTCAGCTCCATCATCCAGCAGCTGCCAGACGAAGTAAGCCTTCCCTGTCATCTTGTAGGGTTGCTCAGGGACCGTCAGTTAAGTTCCTGATAGTGAGTTCACCCTTATCAGGGCAGTTTATCTGCTTTAGGCAGGGCCCTAGCCCGCAGAAGGTGGGATCTTGCTGTGTTAAAAAGAATGGGGACGTAAGGCTGAAGTCATCAGAATATTTTGTAAAACTCATTTTAAGGTTAACTAAAACAGGTTAATTAAATAAAAACAGTACAGGAAGACAACATCTCGTTGAATACATACATTATAGGACTTTACCATCAGTATTTCTGATGGTAGATGTCCTTTAAGAAGCAGTGAACCCCGTCAATAAAGTCTTCATCACTGTCGGCATGGCATTCTTCTCTAAACTTGGCTGCTAACAGTGGGCATGCACCAAACCCAGCAGTGCCCTTAGTTAACAATGACAGTAGATTGGATATTGCTGTTAGCACTGTTAACATGAGGCTGCTATTCTTAATGTAAGAGATTAGTCTTGAATGGGCATTAACTTTACATTATTACATTTTAAAAATTAATAGAAATCTTCGGCAAGCAGTGACCAAGCCTCCTAACAGTGTAATATTAGAGGAAATATACTTTAACGTCAGGTCTAAATTGAATGTTATTTCTATGTCAGTGAACATCTGCATGTCTGTGCAGACATAATAATAATAATTTTCTGTATGGGCCTATGGAAGAGTTGTGGTCATGCCCTTCATATCTATGTGTGAGGTTCCACTCCAGCAGACAGTGTAGGAGAATGGATTTAATGTCATGATGGGAAAGTTTCTACACGTCCTCTAGTCTGTAGCGATGCTCGCTGTTGCTCCTGTAACTCGGCAGAATAAAGCAGGAGGGAGCTCCCCTGAGAGCCAGTCACACGTTGTCATGTTAGACTTGTGCGTCTTTCCCAGCTTAAGAATTTCCTGCCAGGATGTGGGATCCTCCATCCTTCCTTGCATCTCCCCATCTCTACACTTCCCTCCTCCCTCTTCTTTATTGTCTTTTCCTTCAATGTCTGGTCAGGGCCATGTTTTGATCTGTCAGGAAGAATATGAGAATGCTGCCAAGTTCCTATAACATTCCTCTAGCCTGGGAAATGTACTCCAATACCGGAATCTTCATGTGTGAATTGAACCTTCAGTATTTTATATGCACTTACAGTATGCAACTGGATAGTTCTCTTATTAAACTTGTGTTTAAAACAAAATGTTTCAAAAGGGGATTATCATAGCCTCTTAATACATGCTACTGGAAAACCTTGAATTACCATCTTTAATTTCAATGTATCTATCATCTATTCAAATACCCAGGCTATGCAAACTTAGCAATAAAAGTGTTATCTTTTAAAGGGAACCTGTCATCAAAAATTGGCCTAATAAACCACTACCAATATGTTGTCAAACAGCTGAACAGCTTCTAGATCATGTTTCTTACATTGCCCAGGGTGGTGGCACCATCTAGAAAATAACCTTTAAAGTGAAATGTGAATTGGTTGTATAAAGTCATGGAGACGGAGAGTTTAACACTGAAGTCAAGCTTCCCTGCCTCTGAACAACTTCTCCTATGTGCTTGAAATTATGGGGCTCATTTACTAAAGGTCGCGCACGCACTTTTGTCAGACTGTGCACCATTTTCGGGGATTACACGGCTTCACAGGTATTTATGAAGTGTGTGCTTTTTGTGACGCAGCTGTGCTGGCTTCCATGTGACACAAATTGGGAGGGGTGCCGTCAGTCAGTCCGACTGATTCGGACTGAGCACAGGATATAACTATTAAAATCAAATTATGTCGCAAGCCAGCGCACTTACATCCACCACTAAAAAGATGGTGAACTCTGTCAGACCTGAGCAGGGAAGCGACACATTCATGAAATCGGGCGCAGACACAGTGCATTATCGTCGGACAACGCAATTTATGTGAACTCTAGTGAAAATGTGCCCCTATGTGCTGGACTTCGGGAGATCTGGTCAATGATGTCCCTAGACCATAATTACAGTAAAGGGGGCGTCCTAAGGCAGAGAAAGCTTGACTTTAGTGTTAAACTCTCCGCCTCCTTGACTTCATAAAACCAATTTACATCTCAATTCATTCAAAGTTGATTTACTCGATGATGTCACCACACCAGGCCGTGAAAGAAACATCATCTAGAAGCTGCTCAACAACATACTGGTTGTGTTTTATTAAGCCAATTTGTGATGACAGGTTCCTTTTAAGATACTGAGCCATTGATTTCTATGGGTGTTTTCACATTGGCTTTTATTTTCACTGATCCGGTGTCCATGGGAAAATTTTTTAAACCTGTCAGATTTTCATTGATTTGGATCACGTAAGGCAATAGAAGTCTATGGGTCTGCAAAAAGAAAACTGATTACACAAAATGAAAGCATCACAGAGACAAAACGGAAACAAAACGCAACATATGCCAATGTACTCATGCCAATGTGACAGGTGATTGCTGGGGGTCCAGAATGGCACAGTTCAAGAGTCTTGAACAAGATCAGCAGTCTTGTTGGCTGTCCTACAATTTCAATAGAAGTGAATGAAGCACAGAACAGATCCTCAATGGTCAATTCCCCAGCTGTCAGACCACCAACAGCAGACATTTGTCTATTTTTCCTGTATGAATTTTGTTCTGTGATTAAAACCTCTTTAAATTTGATACTGAAAAATGTACAGTAAATATACATTGTTACTGAAATTGCCATTAGAATAAAGTCTACATCCTAGAAAACTGCCCATTCCTATTACTGAATATTCTACTATTACTAGTTTTTGTTACTATTATTCAATTACTCAGTGGTTTTACACTAACTATTGGATGATGTCACAGCTCTTGGTGTCCATTTTTGGCAGTTCATGACGCATAACATACTGTATACAAACTTTTCCACGAATCAGGATTGTAACATTTAATCTCTAGGTATAGCAAATCACAATCATGGTCATGGTCATCTACTATCAAAATCCAGCATACTAAGCCAGGGACACTTACTCATAGATTTGGGTAAGATCCATAAAAGTCAACTTTTAAAAATATGCTTATAAGCCTAAGGGGCTTCCTGGGGATGTTACCAGAGTCCCTCTGTGCTGCAGATTCACAGGCTGTGAATTCAGAGCATTGTGCAAGGGGTTATATCCCCCCCCCCAAACACACACACACTGGGGGTCATTTACTAAGGGCCCGATTCACGTTTTCCTGACAGGTTACCCGAATATTTCCGATTTGTGCCGATTGTACCTGAGTTGCCCCGGGATTTTGGCGCACGCGATCGGATTGTGGCGCATCGGCGCTGGCATGCACGCGACGGAAATCGGGGGGCATGGCCGAACGAAAACCCGTCGTATTCGGAAAAACCGCCGTATGTAAAAACCGAAAATGTGTCGCTTGGGAAGCGCTTACCTTCACCTGGTCCAACTCGGTGTATTCCGGCGCGTTCAGATGATTTTCAGTGCAGCAGCGCCACCTGGTGGACGGCGGAGGAACTACCTTCATAAATCCCGTCCGGACCCGAATCCTGTTCAGAGAACACGCCGCTGGATCGCGAATGGGCCGGGTAAGTAAATCTGCCCCACTGTGTGCTAAAACATCCACTGCTGCAGGGAAATTACATCAAGCAAACAGAGGGATACAATGATGAGGGAGAGGTGGTGGTGGGGGCAATGTAGAAGCCTGTGAAGCTGTGAAGTTGATTTTAGAAGGAAGGAGGCCATGGAAAACAAATACTCAGAGATCCAGGTACTGGGACTGTAGTAAGTGTCCCCGGTTTCTCATAATAGAATTTGATGGTAGATTTTCTTTAGATGTGGCATACAAACATTTTCTGCAGAGTGAATTCAAAATTCTGGAAAGAAAGAATGATAACGCTCCCTCCCCTTTTCCCATTGTTAAAATTTTCCTAATGGGCTTGTCTTAGTATTGTTTATATTCTTCTGTAGCAAATCTAAACTGCTGGGTAGTTTTTTAATTCATTCATGGGCCAAAGTTTTTATTTACATTCTTAATACAATCTTATTTTTTTTTGCAATTTAACAGCTCAATACCTTTTGATGTTTCATTAGAGAAGAATATTATGCAAAGTACCTGTTTATTGTTTATAATTCTATAAACAGCATATATCTGTCGGTCTTTTTAAAACCTTTATATGCAGCAAACGGTGACTTATTGGAACAATCAAGATAACAGCCATTTTGATGTATCCAGTTGCATAACAACTTTAGGCAATAATTTACAATTACCAAGCTATTTTATTATTTTCATTGAAAAACACCGTAATGGCTGTCTCCTGTAGCTTTCCTTGGATGCACCTGTCAAGCATATGTATGAGTTAGGAAAATCATTAAATAAGGAGCTCTCGTGATATCATAACCTGTTAGAGGGCTGTTTTCCATATTACTGACATTATATCACCATTTGCCCTGCATATAAGGCTAGAATTGATGTTGTGTAAGTATATTATTTCACACTTCTTTAACATTAAAGTGAAGGTTATTACACACACTGGTCCACTGTACACAGTCTCCCATCCAGCTGTAGTCATTTATCATAACTTAATATTGTTTTGTTGACCTTAATGCATTTCTTTTTATAAATATTAACAATGTATGTCTATTCCCTAACCTTTGGAATAATGGTATTGCACCGTTAATGACCCATAACCCTTGTGTCCCCTTTTGATCTCTCCTTCCTCTGAAGAATATTTTTAGATGCTGAGCGCAATGAGGACTTTATGGATATGGAAAATATGGATGCTCTAGTCAGCATTATGCTTGTCTCATTAGAAGCTTTAAATGTCTTTAATTTTAAACAACCTTTATTATGGTTCAAAGCCAAGTTAGAGTCCACCACGTCAGGCTGCAACTGCTAAAGCAAATAAGAAGTTAGCAAGTATATGAGAAATAAAGATACAGATCTTAATGTATTGGAACCCCTCTATAAACTTCAGTAAAAACTAAAATATTTTATAACTGTAGTTGTGACATGGAACAGGGTACTCATTATTTAAAAAGCCCCTGAATTAAATTATAAATGATCATTAAAGTAAATCTGCCATCTAAATCAAGCATGGTTAAACCAGGGACACTAACTTATAGGGGGACATTAATCATAATTTTTTAGACTGTTTTTGCCGTTGTTTTGCGTCTTTTGCGGTTTTGATTCTCTGCACCTTATCTGACATAGTGAATGGGTGTTGTGCAGATGTTTGCGTGGCATCTATCATTATTTTGCACCTAAAAAGTTTCCAAAAATTCACCTGCTCTAAGCGTGTGCACTTTAAAAAAACCTCCCTTTTCATTACAGGAAACAGAGGTCAATGCTTCATAAATTACAAATTAACTCTATGTAACATGAAAAAATACTTCTGAACAGTTTTAAAATGTAAAATGTCATCATAGACTCAAGTAACTACTTCATAATTTTCTATAGGATGTCACATTTTTGAGTGGCATTATTGTCAATCTTAATGTGCAGGCTCAATTTCATTTAAAAAAAGCAGAAAGAATCTTTTTATTACATATCTTTAACTCTGCACAAGCATTCGCTTTTCTGTGCAAAATGAAGCTAGGAATGTTCTGTCACCTTTTCTCATTTTAGCTTCCTTATTGGTTGCAAATGAGATCTACTTTATAGGGGCATAATTTAGGTGCAAAATTAGGCGCAAATGAATTGGCCGTGCAACAATTCAAAACACATTTAATAAGGCAAAAACAACATACATTAATTATAAGACAAGAAAAGGAACAAACCAGGCACAAAAGAAGACAAACCTGAGACACACTATGATTAATGTCCCCCATAGACCCAGGCACTATGGGCCACAATTATCAAAAAGTAGTGCAAACTTTGCCAGTAGAGTATGCTGAGTGCGCCAAATTAATCAAAAGTTAATATGGCACACGCTGAACTGCTTGAGAAGTATGCACTGCCTTTTTTTGTTGCACCGTTAACATAAACCATGCAACACAATTCTGTTGAGTTGCTGTATTAAATGTGGTGCACTAGAATGCCCCTTTAGGTGCAGAATTTTGTGTCACATCGGGCATAGTGCAGCCATGACACTATGGAGACTGGCGGAGACACTTTATAAATACATGCAGTTTGCACATCTCTTCAGTGCAAAATCAGACAAAAAACTGTCACTTCAATAAATATGGCCTGTTGACTGCAGTTATCTCATTATAGTTGTTATTCATGGCCTCCTTCCTTATAAATCAACTTTAAAAATTATGCTAATTACAAAAGAAGGGCTCTTGGGGTGTTACCAAGCCCTTCCATGCCGTTGTAATACAGTGCTGGAGGATGTCTCACCCTCCCCCATGCTCCCTCTGCACCTCCCCTTGTGTCTGCTGTAATCTTACACATTGGAAGGTGGAAGTGCTCCTGCACAATGTGACAACCTGAGAAGCTACAGCAGGTGAAACAAGTATTGAAAGTAATAAATATAGTTCTAAAGTTGTTACTGACATAGAATTCTATGTTGGTAAATTTTGGTAAAAAAGCCTTCAATCCCCATTGACATATAAATCAAATCATGGATGTCCATTAATGATGTGCCATAATGACAGCCCCTGTATGAAGAAACTAGTCACCTGCATTGCTCAGGTGTAATCTGAGGCAGCATCATACACAGCATTTGAATAGCATTTTGAGATGCAATTGAAATGCTGTGGGTGGAGCTTCACCCTATCATATGAGCAACACACATTTTTTTTCCTTTCTATATGTATTCTTTTTTATTTTCCTTTGAATAACATACAAAATCTTAAAATTTCATCACAAAACATCATTTAATCAAACAAAGCAAAAGTTGCACTTCATTAAGAAATTTTCATCACATTTTCAACCATAATACCCCCCACCTTCCCTGCCAGCCGGATGCAACCTAAAAGAAAAAAAAGGAAAAAAGAAACAAACTTGTCCAATGCACCCAAATTTTCAAATTGCTTGAAAGTTTGCTCCCCCTTCCAACCAGATATTCCTCAATATTTCAAACATGTTCCTGATTGTAAGTGTTTCACTGTACAGGCGGTCCCCTACTTAAGGACACCCGACTTACAGACAACCCATAGTTACAGACGGACCCCTCTGCCCACTGTGACCTCTGGTGAAGCTCTCTGGATGCTTTACTATAGTCCCAGACTGCAATGATCAGCTGTAAGATGTCTGTAATGAAGCTTTATTGATAATTCTTGGTCCAATTACACCAAAAATTTTGAAACTCCAATTGTCACTGTGGCAAAAGAAAAAAAATTGTCTAGAACTTCCATTATAAAATATACAGTTTCGACTTACATACAAATTCAACTTAAGAACAAACCTCCAGACCCTATCTTGTATGTAACCCGGGGACTGCCTGTAAAGTGATTGCGGACTGAGCCACTTTTTTCACAAATACAGATATTGAGAAGTTCCCATTAAGCCCTATTAACTAAATGCCACCCTTCATTTAGCTAAAAATAGTTTCCCTCACATCCCCGTAAAATTAATTTCGTTCTCTTACCTGGAATATAGCTGTAAGTCAGAATTGTCATGGGCAGGGCCGCTACTAGGAATTTTGGGGCCCTTGGCTGGAAGATTTTTTGGGCCTCCCCCCTGGTGTCCATTCCCACATTGATACATAACATTGTTTACACAATTTCTTTTTTTGACCAAAACATATTTAACCCCTAGGGACTCGGCCTCTTTTGGCCTTTACGACGCAGCCCCATTTTTCAAATTTGCCCTGTGTCACTATAAGTGGTTATAGCTTTGGAACGCTATGAGATATCCAGGGGATTTTGAGATTGTTTTCTCATGACACATTGTACTTCAAATTAGTTTAAAAATTTGGATGAAATCTTATGTGTTTAGTTATGAAAAAAAACTAAATTTGGAAAAAATTTGGAAAAATTCTTTATTTTCAAAGTTATAAATTCTCTATTTTTGATGCAGATAGTCATAGCGCCCAAATAAATTCATAACTTACATTTCCCAAATGTCTGCTTTATGTTGGCATGGTTTTTTAAGATTCCACATATTTTACTAGAATGTTATGAGGCTCAGAATTTAGGTGCCATTTTTCACATTTTTTGTAAAATCACCACAACCTGTATTTAGATGGACCTGCTCAACTTCTAATTGACACTGAGAGGCCTAAATAATAGCTAGACTCATAAATTACCCCATTATGGAAACTACACCCCTCAACGTATGAAAAACCACTTTTAAGAAGTTTGTTAACCCTTTAGGTCAGTGGCGGCGAACCTATGGCACGGGTGCCAGAGGTGGCACTCAGAGCCCTCTCTATGGGCACCTGCGCCATCACCCCAGTGCAGAGTGCACCAGACAGCACTCAAGGCCTCTTGCAGTCCCAGGCAGCTCAAGATCCTGGAAGGAAGCTACAATGATCATCCAAACTTCTTCTCCTTATTTCTAATGTATTGGTGTCCTTTGGTGCCTATACAATTTAAACATGTGACAGAGTAGGGAGTAATAAGTTACTCGCATCGGCACATGAGTGGATTTTGGATGTAGTTTGGGCACTCTGTGTCTAAAAGGTTTGCCATCACTGCTTTAGGTGTTATATAGGGGTTAAAACAAAATGGAGGTGCAGTCTACAAATTGTAATATTTTTTTACAATACACTCATTTTGGGTGGAAAATTAAACATTTACAATGGATTAAATAAAAAAAGGCTCCACAAAGTTTGATACTCAATTCCTCCCGAGTACACCGATACCCTATATGTGGTGGTAACCTGCTGTATGGGCGCACGTCTGGGCACATAAGGGAAGGAGGCGCCATCCAGATCACATTTGCTATTTCACATTGTACAGGCTATAATTTTTTTCTTTTTTTAATGTGGACCTACAGGGGCTTATTTCTTTTGCCACATGAGGTGCACTTTTCTGGTACGTAATTTTGGGGAATCTATAGCTAAGTGGTGAGATTTTATTAACTCTTTGTTGGTGGAGGAAATGAAAATCATCAATTTTTGGGAACATTTTTATGTGTTTTTTTTTTGGCCGTTAACCATACCAGAAAAATAGTATATTATTTTTATTCTATGGGTCGCCACGATTATGAAAATACCTCATTTATATAGATTCTTTATTTTTTCCCCATTTTTACTGAATAAGAAGTAATTTGGCAAAAATGTTGCTAATTTTAGCATCACCGTCTTTCATACGCATAATTTTTTTATTTTTCGCCTCACAAATCTATTTAAGGGCTTATTTTTTGCAAGAAGGATTGTTCTTTTTATTGGTCTTATTTTGGAATGCATAACATTTTTTAAATCACTTTTTAGAGCATTTTTTATAGGGTATTAATTAAAAATTATCTTTTTTGGAGCGTTTTTTTTTTACGGAATTCATTTTGCGGATCTATTAACGATTCTGTTTTATTATTTAGATCGATACGGACGCAGCGATACCAAATATGTGGGGGGTTTGTGTATTTTGTTCAATTGTACTTGTTCAATTTATCATCAACATCATCTTTTCATAACTTTTTTATTTTTCTGCTGACAAATCTGGTTAAGGGCTTATTTTTTTGCAAGAAGAGTTGCTCTTTTTAGTGGGCTTATTTTAGAGTGCGGAACATTTTTTAATCACTATTTAGAGCATTTTTAAAAGGATATTAATTAAAAATTATCTTTTTTCGGGTGCGGGTTCAGTAACGATTCTGTTTTATTATACAGATTGTTACGGATGCGGCAATACCAAATATGTGGGTTTTTTTGTGTTTTTGAGGTTTTTATACTTTATTAAGTGTTTTTATGGGAAAGTGACATTTTAGGGGCTTATATTTTTATGTATTTATTTTTTATTTATTATAATGTGTAGTGTTTAGTGTTTTTAAATTTTTTTTTACTTTTCCATACTGCTCTACAATACTTTTTCATGCAGGCGGATGCTCAGACAGTTTACAGTCAGACCTGGAAGGGATCTGACTGCCAGGGACATCGGGCAGCTCCGGGGCACATGGCAGTCCTCAGAGCTGCCCAGAAGTGAATCGGATCCCCCAGTAAGCGGCACGGGGGATCCGATCCATAGCGGAAACACCTTTACACACTGCGGGCATGCTTGGCACGGGGTTAACACCCGCGATCGGAGTCAGCTCCGATCGCAGGTGTTAGCGCAGGCTGTCAGCCTTGATAGACAGCTGACAGCAGGACGTTATAGTGCGTACTGGTGCGCTAAGCATCTAGCCACCGGGACGTACTATAACGTCCTGGTGCGCCTAGGGGTTAAGGCATGACAAGCTAGACTCTTTTGACAGGATCCTACTCTACAGCACGTGTCCCCTCAATATATAGATAGCCTCTGCAAAGTCCACTCAGTATGTAGATAGCAACTGCATGTGCCCACTCAGTATATAGATAGCCACTGCACATGCCAACTGAATATATAGAAAGCCCCAGCCCATGCCCTCTCATTATATAGTTAGTCTCAGCATGTGCCCACTCAGTATACAGCTAGCCCCTGCAAATGCCCACTCAGTATATAGCTAGCCCCATTACATGCATACTCAGTACATACATATTCCTAGCCCGTGCCCATCAGTCCACAGTCAGCTCCCCCAGTACATATACAGCCCCTGCAGTCCACAGTCAGCTCCCCCAGTACATATACAGCCCCTGCAGTCCACAGTCAGCTCCCCCAGTCCATATACAGCCCCTGCAGTCTACAGTCAACCCGCCCAGTCCATAGACAGCTCTCCTCCAGTCCACAGACAGCCCCCCAGTCCATAGACAGCCTGCCTTTAGTGTACTAACTGCCTCCCTCCAGTCCATAGCCAGACTCCCCAGTCCATAAACAGCCCCCACCTGTACCGCAGGAAAGCAGGCAGGGAAGACTTGGTGAGTATTTTTTATTTTTTTTACCGGAAGCTACATAGGAACTTCGGAAGTGCGGTGCAATGTTAAGGGGCAGAGTTAGCAGAGGAGGTTTTGTGGGTACTGTGTGAGCTCCTCTGGCTCCCCTTTTGGTTGTAAAACGGACGGCCCTAGTCATGACCCCCTCGGCCAAGTCCAGCAGATCCTTTATATGCCCCATGCCTCTTCTCACCATTCAGCACTCATGTTAGGTGACCAGGGTGATGTCATCCAAGGTCCTTTACCCCCTAACATTTACAAAATCTACCCCATATATGTATCTGATTACAAGAAATCACTTCTAGTTTTCCCCATGCTTCCATGGAGGCATGCTGTATACATAGTATAAAATAGTTTAAAATAGTTAGACCTTGATAGTTGGACCTTAGATGACATCATCCTGGTTATGTGACATAACATGCCGAATGACGTAACAGAAATCAATCTCAACATTCCAGTAAAGCACTGTGTAAAACATATGACACAGTATTTTCTACAAAGCTGTATTTGTCTTGTTGAATACTGGCAGACGGTCCCTATGCATACGTAGGACTCTATTATTCTCACTGGACTCACAGCCATGGAAAAGAACCATTTAGGGTTTTACATTTTATATTTATCAAAAATAAAATGCAGTAGCACACTGTAACTGCTGAGGACATTGCTCCTACGCGTTTCAAAGGACCTGGTTTCCTTCCTCAGGAATTTGGTATTATGGTGAGAGTTAGTTTCTTATGTTTGTGTTAGTCAGGTGTGGTCTGTGCAGAAGATACTCTAGAGCAGTGGTGGCGAACCTATGGCACGGGTGCCAGAGGTGGCACTCAGAGCCATTTCTGTGGGCACTCAGGTTATCACCCCAGGACAGAGTTCACCAAATAGGACCAAATCTTCCTGCAGTCTCAGGCAACTCAAGAGATGCGGCTCTCGGCGCTATTGTAAAGCAACACTTCACTGGCTGTTTGGAACTGTGGGGAAAAAGTGCATTATCTTTGGAGGTCATCCCTGACCCACTGTTCTTCCTCTACAGAGACCCTGGAGAGAAGCTACAATGAGAGTCTGAATTTGCCCTCTTTCCTTCAGCTATATTGGTGGCCACAGGGGCTGATACAATTGAAAGATGTGGAAGAACAGGTAGCAGTAAGTTACTGCTTAAAATGCCATGTTGGCACTTCATGGTAAATAGTGGATTTTGGTTGTAGTTTGGGCACTCGATCTCTAAAAGGTTCGCCATCACTGCTCTAGAGTTTCCCCTGTTTTGCTGCACACCAGGCCCACAAGTGCACTCTCATACAGCTCAGTTGCAATCTGGCTGGATTTATTTTCTTTTTTTTTCTTTTACGTATGATAAGCCATTTTACTCTGCAACTGTGGAGGTCCTAGCTTTCTTGCAGAAAAATATTTGCAATGTGGTTGCGCACCTGGCAATCGTTGCAGGAAACAAGCTGTTTTTATTTTTATTAGACATAACTGTGACACTTCCTGGAAGATGTAGGTAGAATTTACATACAAGAATATTTTACATATTGATGTTTGAGTACAGAATATAATGCAAAAAAACAAGAAAATGGCTAAAACCAAAGATGGTTCATTTGCTGTATTTACTATAAAATTATCACATAAGGCTGCATTTATATGAACGTATGAGGGACGTATTCTGTTTTGTTTATACTGTAGTATTTTGGCTGTAAATAAGGGACGTATTGCAACCGTTTGGAAATGTATTGCACAGTATGGCACTGTATCTGTACCGTATCTGTATAAAATATGGTGGTCTAGCAAATGATGACAGAATGCATCTCCCATTGGTTCTGGATACTGCACGTATATACAGCAGCATACGGTGCACAGCAGTATGCAGCATGTATTAAGCCTGTATTTTATACGTTCTCATTGACTTCTACGAGCCGTTCAGAATGGAAATACGGTGGAAAATAGGATTTGCTCTATATTTTTATACATCCCGCTCACTTTACGGTGGACAATATGGTCATGTACATGGATGGCCGTATTGCTCATTGGAATAAATAGGGCCGTATGCCAGCCATATACAGGCGGTCCCATACTTAAGGACACCCGACTTACAGACAACCCATAGTTACAGACAGACCCCTGTGACCTCTGGTGAAGCTCTCTGGATATTACTATAGTCCCAGACTGCAATGATCAGCTGTAATGTGTCTGTAATGAAGATTTCTTGATAATCCTTGGTCCCATTACAGCAAAAAATGTTTAAATTCCAATTGTCACTGGGGTCAAAATTTTTTTTGTCTGGATCTACACTCGCCGGCCACTTTATTAGGTACACCATGCTAGTAACGGGTTGGACCCCCTTTTGGCTTCAGAACTGCCTCAATTCTTCGTGGCATAGATTCAACAAGGTGCTGGAAGCATTCCTCAGAGATTTTGATCCATATTGACATGATGGCATCACACAGTTGCCGCAGATTTGTTGGCTGCACATCCATGATGCGAATCTCCCGTTCCACCACATCCCAAAGATGCTCTATTGGATTGAGATCTGGTGACTGTGGAGGTCATTTGAGTACAGTGAACTCATTGTCATGTTCAAGAATCCAGTCTGAGATGATTCCAGCTTTATGACATGGCGCATTATCCTGCTGAAAGTAGTTGGGATGTTGGGTACATTGTGGTCATAAAGGGATGGACATGGTCAGCAACAATACTCAGGTAGGCTGTGGCGTTGCAACGATGCTCAATTGGTACCAAGGGGCCCAAAGAGTGCCAAGAAAATATTCCCCACACCATGACACCAGCACCACCAGCCTGAACCGTTGATACGAGGCAGGATGGATCCATGCTTTCATGTTGTTGACGCCAAATTCTGACCCTACCATCCGAATGTCGCAGCAGAAATCGAGACTCATCAGACCAGGCAACGTTTTTCCAATCTTCTACTGTCCAATTTCGATGAGCTTGTGCAAATTGTAGCCTCAGTTTCCTGTTCTTAGCTGAAAGGAGTGGCACTCGGTGTGGTCTTCTGCTGCTGTAGCCCATCTGCCTCAAAGTTGGACGTACTGTGCATTCAGAGATGCTCTTCTGCCTACCTTGGTTGTAACGGGTGGCGATTTGAGTCACTGTTGCCTTTCTATCAGCTTGAACCAGTCTGCCCATTCTCCTCTGACCTCTGGCATCAACAAGGCATTTCCGCCCACAGAACTGCCGCTCACTGGATGTTTTTTCTTTTTCGGACCATTCTCTGTAAACCCTAGAGATGGTTGTGCGTAAAAATCCCAGTAGACCAGCAGTTTCTGAAATATTCAGACCAGCCCTTCTGGCACCAACAACCATGCCACGTTCAAAGGCACTCAAATCACCTTTCTTCCCCATACTGATGCTCTGTTTGAACAGCAGGAGATTGTCTTGATCATGTCTACATGCCTAAATGCACCGAGTTGCCGCCATGTGATTGGCTGATTAGAAATTAAGTGTTAACGAGCAGTTGGACAGGTGTACAGAATAAAGTGGCCGGTGAGTGTACAATTATAAAATATACAGTTTCGACTTACATACAAATTCAACTTAAGAACAAACCTCCGGACCCTATCTTGTACGTAACCTGGGGACTGCCTGTATACAGCTGTTTTAATGTGTTCTCTACACATTCATGTGCATGGGGACTAAAAGTAACTAATGTGTTAAGAGAATGTTTTTCTATGAAGGAACCAAGTAACATTTTAGCCAATTTTGTAAATTTTACAATATTTTTTGTAACTCTATTTTCCATAAGAAAACATTATATTCTGTCGATTTTACTGTAATGGAATTCAAGCTTCAGTCAGAAGGTGATCGGAAACAGTACTAATGCAACCTGTATGATTGCTTAAAATGTGTTTTTTTCAGTGAGAGGAGCCCCTAGGCAGGTTGTTGCCACCTATTAGCAAAGCTGATGGGACTGACAAGGCCCCCTCTGTCCTCTGTAAGATGATATTCTGTTATTTATATTCTGAGCTGCTTATAAAAAAAATTGTGAATATCAGGTGGTGGTGCTGGGTATTACTAAAGGAATCCTACCATCATGGATCTACCATAAAAAATAAGGTAAATTCCTCCAGCCAGCCTTTGCCCTAATCTGTAATTTACTAGTCCTTTAACCTAATTGTTTAAAGGAAATCTTCCACCAGGATCAAGGAATGTAAACCAAGACTGACAAGACGGATCTGCTCTTCTTTTAGCTTCTTTTGCCCTGGTTTTAACAAAAAAAAGGCTTTAGGCTAGTATAGGCTCTAGGTATTAATGGAGTCTGGAGCCCCAAAGGCTCATTTGCATAATATCTAAAGCCTTGTTTTTCCTAACAAAGGCATAAGAAGATTAACCCTTTAACGACCCGTGACGTAATAGCATATCACGGGTCGGCTGCGGGTGCATGGATAGGGCTCTCAGGCTGCAGCAAATACTTACCGGTGACACCCGCAATCGGTGCCGGCAAAGCTGCCGGCGGCTTCCAAAAGACAATGGCGCATGGGCGCGGCCATCTTGTTGGAGATCGTCACTACCCGTGACGTTATCAAGGAGCAGTGATCGGTGGCCATGACAGCTTCCGGTCTTCCAAAGACCCGAGGCTGTCTGGATTTAACCCATTCATTACTATGTGCTAATTGCACATTGCAATGTATGAGGATGAAAATCTCCGTATACTGCCCTACAGTAGTGTGGCAGTATATGGTAGGATCAATCAGACAACCAAGGGTTAAAGTACCCTAGGGAGTCTGAAAAATAGTAAAAGTAAAAATAAAAAAAGGAAAATATAAAAATTATAATAAAAATAAATTAAAAATTCAAATCACCCCCCTTTCCCTAGAACTGATATAAATAGTAAAAATCATAAACACATTAGATATTGCCGCATCTGAAGTGTTAGTGGTAGTCATTGGAACACAAGACAGAGCCTTGTCCTGTGCTCCATAGAAATCAATGAAGCACAGCTTAGTCCTGTACTCCATTGACTTTTATGGGACTTCCTGGATGTTTACAGGATGGACCTAACCCAGAAGTCCACAGCAGATATAGAGAACTTGTGGTTTCTTGTTCTGCTGAGAAAGGGGGGTGGAAAAGCTCGGAAACACCAACCCACCTTTCCACTATTGTATATTCATCTTGTATTCTGTGGAAGGTGATCAAAGTGCTGTACAAGATCTATTTGGGCCCCTTCTGGCTTAAAGGAAACCTACCACTTCCGATGGTGGTTATAAGCTGCAAATGCCGTGCACCAGCTCAGGGTGAGCTGGTGGCGGCGCTTATTTTCGTTATGTTTTTAAACCGTTGTAAAGCATTTAGACGCTTTAGTAATCTTTATATACAAGTAGCTTCACCGCACCGTGGTCCGCGCTCGGTGCACCATGCACGCGACCACTTCCTATTCAGGCGCATGAAGTGGTGGTGCGGTAAAGCTACTTGTATATAAAGATTACTAAAGCGCTTAGACGATTTACAACGGTTTCAAAAATAACGTAAATAAGCGCCGGCACCAGCTCACCCTGAGCTGGTGCACAGTATTTGATGCTTATAACCACCATCGGAAGTGGTAGGTTTCCTTTAAAGGAAACCTACCACTTGTAGTGGCAGGTTTCCGATGGAAATACCGGGCACCAGCTCAGGGTGAGCTGGTGCCGGAGCTTATTTTAGTTAGTGTTTTAAACCGCGGTATCGCGGTTTAAAGCACTTTTTAAACGTTATAGCCGGCGCAGGCAGGTACGCGCTCGGCGCTTACCATGCGCGCGGCTCTCATTCACTTCCTATATAGCCGCGCGCACGGTAAGCGCCGAGCACGTACCTGCCTGCGCCGGCTATAAAGTTTAAAAAGTGTTTTAAACCGCGATACCGCGGTTTAAAACACTAACTGAAATAAGCTCCGGCACCAGCTCACCCTGAGCTGGTGCCCGGTATTGCCATCGGAAACCTGCCACTACAAGTGGTAGGTTTCCTTTAAGTATCTTATGTATACCTCCCAACTTTTGTGGAGGTGAAAGAGGGACAAAGCTTGCAGCAGAAATGTTTCCCTCCTTAGCCCCACATTTACTCCTCCCCAACATAGTATAATTCTCTCCTCAGTGCCCACCTCTTCTCTTTCACAGTGTGCCCCCAAAGCTTCCTGTCACATTGTCTCCTCTTCCCCTCACCCTCCCTCATATTGTGTTCCCCAGCTCCCCTCACATTGTGTCCCCATCATATTCTGCCCCCTATTGGTTCTTTGCATTATAACTTTATTCAGCTCTACTGGGGTTTACAACAAATCTCCCACTGCCCAGGACACCTTGAACTCATTTAATGGTTGGTAATTGTTAGATGACCCTATTAACAGGAAGCCATAATCCTAATGGTAACGCTGAATAAGATGGGACTCCCCATCAGCAGCTGTGGTCCAAGTTCATATTTTGGCTTGTTTTTAATAACAAACTTTTTTTTGTAAGACCTAAATAAAGCAGCATACAGAACTCCTGCGTTTTTAAACGTAACCCCGTTAAAAGCAGGAAATACCTAATCCAGACTTGGCTGTGGAGGTGACAGCAGGGAGCACAGCATCTCCAGTCTATAGATATATGATGTGTGAGGTACATTGTGGGCGCTGTGAGTGCAGCAGTGTGTTGTATATACAGGCGGTCCCCTACTTAAGGACACCCGACTTACAGACAACCCATAGTTACAGACGGACCCCTCTGCCCACTGTGACCTCTGGTGAAGCTCTCTGGATGCTTTACTATAGTCCCAGACTGCAATGATCAGCTGTAAGGTGTCTGTAATGAAGCTTTATTGATAATTCTTGGTCCAATTACACCAAAAATTTTGAAACTCCAATTGTCACTGGGGCAAAAGAAAAAAAATTGTCTAGAACTTCCATTATAAAATATACAGTTTCGACTTACATACAAATTCAACTTAAGAACAAACCTCCAGACCCTATCTTGTATGTAACCCGGGGACTGCCTGTAGATAGATATAGATATATGATGCGTGAGGTGCAGGAGAGCCACCATTGTGGGCGCTGTGAGTGCAGCAGTGTGTTGTATATAGATAGATATAGCTATATGATGTGTGAGGTGCAGGAGAGCCACCATTGTGGGCGCTGTGAGTGCAGCAGTGTGTTGTATATAGATAGATATAGCTATATGATGTGTGAGGTGCAGGAGAGCCACAATTGTGGGCGCTGTGAGTGCAGCAGTGTGTTGTATATAGATAGATATAGCTATATGATGTGTGAGGTGCAGGAGAGCCACCATTGTGGGCGCTGTGAGTGCAGTAGTGTGTTGTATATAGATATATATAATGTGTGAAGTACAGGAGAGCCACCATTGTGGACGCTGTGAGTGCAGCAGTGTGTGAGGTGTTGCTATGAGCTCCGGTTCCTCCTCTCTCTCTCTCCCTGGGACGCGCTGGGGGATCCGATGACGTCACTGGCTGAGCTCTCTCCTCTCTCTCTCTCCGCTCTCTCTTCCCTCTCTTCCTCCTTGTAAGTTGTGTTCTGGGAAGCGGTGCCAGGAATAACCCTGAGTGTCTGCAGAGCGCAGGAGGCTCCCTCTTCTGCAGGCAGCTCTAGTGCCCTCACACGCCGGGCACAGGACTTATACAAGGAGCTCACCAATGCAGAGGGCACCAGTCTGAGGGCAAGTTCTCCAGGGGACTATCTGCTGCCATCACAAGGACACCACGGGGGACTCCATAATCTCATTCATGCCTCTGCTTCCTGCACCTGCCCCTTCCTATGTGACCCAGGTACTGCCATTTCCTCTGTGTGTGTCTGTCATGTAGCACATTGTATCTTCCCATCTGTGATGAGCGTCCTGCAGCAGGGATCCCCCTGAATCCAGCCGCCCCCTTCCCCCTCCGGTGAACTCTCCCTTACCCTGGGTGGCTACACACACACATCATGCCCACACGTAGATCACCACCCTGACAGGAAGGAGAGCACCCAGCAACTACTTGTTACACAGCGGGATTATTAGTGCGCTGCCCATCTACACTGGCATCATTCTCTTCTGTGTGGATCCGGTGAGTCACTGCCACCTCCTCCATCTGCATGTTGTAAGGTACAACTCTATCCATGCCATGATGGCACACAGCCATGCCAGGGACATGTCATCACTCCAGCTGATGTGATAAACACTGGGTGTGTGACGTGTGCCCTTTCTATGGGTGACATCTAGCTGGGCATCATGTCCTCTGTTGCTTGTTGCCTTGGCAATGATCAGTACTTGTACTATGTGCTATCTCTAGTACATTCTTAATACTCTGCTGCCCCTTATAATGACTTGGGAGAAGGGGGAAGCCCCTGTCATTGCCAGTGCACAGAGGGCACCAGGGAAAACAGGCACTCATTATGCCCCTGGGTATGTTAGAACGCTGGAGCCATCCTCACCTGAATTGTGAAGGGATGGCTGGCACCCAGGGGAAGGCATAGTGATGATGACCCAGATTCACATCTGCCTGATGTATGTACATAATCCTAGCTGCATTTCTATGCCAGCCTGCTTTGTGAGGGATTTATAGTGTGATGTATTGGTAATAGTGGCACAGAATACAATCCCCCCATGCATTGCAGTCAGCTGACAGCCTTAGGGATATGTCATAAATTCATGAAAAGTAGTAATCCCCTCGGCTCAATAGTAATGTATATGGAGGGGATGTTTCATTTCTAGTTGGGAAATGTGGGGAATACCCAGGCTGGGAATGTATGCAGATTAGGAAGCGGTTTGCGTAATATCCACAGGAATTTGTATGGCTCCTACTGACAGCGGCCCAGGAGAGAGAGGGGGGCAAAGATCAGCAACTGCCTCCCCTCAGTCTATTTAAGGCTCCCTACTCATTTCTACAGGAAGGAAAATGCCACCTCCGTTCTGCCCACCATATTCACCTGCTCTGCCATAGGGTGTATGCTATATGCCTATAGAAATGTCAGTATATATGTCTATGTCTATATATGAAGGCCAGTATATATGTCTATGTATAATAAGCACAAATGCTTGTACACAGGTTAGTCTGTCTATTGGTTCACCATGTAAAAAGGTTAGACCACATACATGTATTATTATCATGTATTATGATTTCTATTTACACCTCGCTTCTGTGTATGGTAGCTCCATACAGACTTCTAGCCATATGATCATGTCAGGACTTTGTGGCAAACTGTAATCCACTACTAGTTTGTTTTTGTTGTCTGTGTACTGCAGGCTAATAAAATATTCATGCCCCTCTGTCTGTCCGTCTGTCTGTCTCTCTAGAAACTCTCTCTAGTACCCATGTCTACATTTACTCTAGCAGCAGTTTTATATTTTTCTATCAGATGTGTATGACAATGTCTCATTTTCTTGGACTTCCTGCCAGTGATTACATGTAGCCGGAAATGGCTGATAACAGAGAACAGTAGATTTTATTCAGCTAGTGGAGAGTCTTTCATTATACAAGCTGTACAAACAGTTATCATTATTGTCATCATTCCTTCATTGTCAGTGACAGGCGATAGGATACTGCAGTGTCGTGTCCGGATCATACGTGTATGTTTTAAGCTGACCATCCGTTCACAGATCTGTGCTGTCTGTGCATGAGTTCGCCTGTGTCTTCTGATGCCTGTGTGTTCTCAGGAGTGGGTGGAACGTTGGCCCGTTCCGGGAATGTTCCATGACGTGTAATAGTCACAGGAAGGGGGTTAACAAGGGGCTCTGCCTGCCATCAAACCAGATGTTCTCCCTCTCTTTCCTTCTTTCTCTTCTGCATTTGCAAAACATTGCCCTGCAGCGAGAGAATTAAGCTCCCTTTCAGTCTGGATATTTCGGATGAGAAATGTCTAGCAGTAGCGGTGATCTATTGTGGCTAAGCAGGCGTCATCTCTGGTGGCAGCTTGGGAAAGCGTGCATTAATCCAATGTACATTGTCCCATGGGATTTACTATGTCAAGAGAATTGTGCTATCCCCGCTTGCTTGGGGGATCCTTCTGTGGAAAATCCCGAATCCTTTCCTGCTTTTCCCACCCTTTGTGTGCCTTAGTCAATAAATATCCAGGAAATATGAGTGCATCACAGTATGTAGAGTGTTGTACATGTGGATAGTGTTACAGTACCAGCTGCTGCAGTGTGCATTGTGATGTTACATATCTATAAGCCATGTATAGACCACTTACTGTGACATGAGGGTGATGTTGTGGAATATGGATGATATTTTGTCGTCTTCTTGTTAACCAGAATAGGACAGGTATGGAAAATTTGTCTTATTTATGCCCGTAATTCAAATCACATGTTTAGATATGGTTGGGTTACTGTGAGGTGACATCCCCGGCTGAGGTTACATAGTGACAGTGGACATGTGACATCTAAAGTTTCACAACTGTCGTACAACCGCAGGGAGAAGGTGGCATTTATATGTGCAAATCACCGTGACCATGAAAATAGAGTATGGTGAAACAATCTGACTGTACCTACCACGCTACACGTTGTGCCTATACATATTTGCTTCTTTTGTAGTTGCACACAATATGGCCCAAAACTCCACATGGGCAGTTTCATGATTTGTGCGGCAGATTCATGAATTGTGGCGCATGGTCTCCATTGATCTGGCGCCCCCTTCGCTGCTCTTGAAGTGTGCACTATTTTTTTGGGTGCACTTTGTTCATGCTGCAGATGTGTGCCACAGGTAGAATTGTGGCGCACGTCAGTAATAAACGTGGTGCAAACTGCGACTAAGCTCTTGTCCCGTCGGACACAGTGCAGCCGCGACACAAAACTGGTGCAGACACCAATACATGTACAAGCAGTTTCCACATCTTTTCAGTGCAAAGTCAGACAGAAAACTGACGCAAACACATTAATAAATGTGGTCTTATATGTTGTATCACACGGTCTCAGCTGTTTGACCCGCCTCATTCTGAGTTTTCTCCGTCGCCCCTGTCTGTCATGTTATCTATTTATGATTAATATCCAGTCTTTATAGCAGTCACTCCACCTATAAGATAACCAGCCTCATGATGACATCATCCGGAGATAAGGTTACACTATGATTAAGTTTAGGTCAGCTATATAGCTTGGTATGAAAAAAAATACTTTATTACCCTACCTTGTTGTAAATCATGTGTTTGCATTCTGACTACAACTTCCTAGTAAATTATACAAGGTGGGATGTGCGCACACAGATCTCGACATGCACATTCCTGGGCAATGTGCACATACATTTTATGCATAGACTGGTCTTTTCATGGAATGCCAAGAAGCTTTTCAGGTAACCTCCTACATATCTATATGGATGATAAGACATGAATCAGAATGCCTCAAGCTGATCAAGGATTTGTGTGCAGAGATTATGGATGTGAATGAAGAGAATTCTAGAAGGAGGTGGCAGGTACTGAAAGTTTCCTTTATATGGTTAGGCTTAACATCCCTGCAATTCTATATGTTTCTGATTTTTATGGAATGATAAAATCTGACACGTGTCCTAGAGTAATGATGGCAAAAATTTTAGAGACCAAGTGCCCAAACTACAACCAGAAACCACTTATTTATTGCAAAGTGCCAACATGGAAATCTAAGCAGTAACTTATTGCTCTTGACTCACAGCTTTCAACTGAATCAGCATCCTAAGGACACCAATACAATAGAAAGAAAGTGGAGAAACTTGGTGTATCATTGTAGCTTCCCTCCCTTGAAAAGGAAGAATTGTGGGTCTCAGCGCAGGAGCTCCAATGGTAAACCAGCTCTGTCCATACCTCCTCGACCCTCCTGCAGTCCCAGGCATGCCAGGATGTGAGCATGAAAATAGAACAGAACATGGCACGTCCTTGGCTTCCTTGGTGTGCATGAGGAGGCCATGAGTCCTGTATGGCTCAGTGGCTCCTGTATGACTCAGTTCTAGGTTGACAGCCAAGGTGCCTGCAGAGAAGGCTCTAAGTGCCACCTCTGGCTCGCATGCCATAGGCTTGCCACCACTGTCCTAGAGAATGCAAGCTGAAAGATTATTTTATGATGTTGATGAAACTGCTAATATACAGTATTATTACAACATGGATAAAGAGTAGTTTTATGCCCCTACCTTTCCACTTAGATGGACATGTCCAATGTGTGTCATAATTTGATCATCTTTTCCAGATAATACTGTTTCAACATATTTCAAGACAAAGGGATATCCTCTAGGTATCTCTATGTGGCTTCCTATGGTTTGTTTTGTAAATTACAAGAGTTTTTGCAATATTGTCTTTTAAATGTGGACACAGTGAATCCTTTTTCTGCCTGCATTTGTGGCCCAAAATATTAATGACTTATTCACAGGTGGTCTGTCCTTGGTGAACAAGAAGGAAGTAACACCTGGCTCAGCTGTAGTGTAGGGGGCATCCATAATAATAATTCCTTTATATAATAATTCCTTTATTTATATAGTGCACACAGATTATGCAGCACTGTACAGAGCTTGCCAAATCAGTCCCTGTCCCCAATGGGGCTCACAATCTAATCAACCTACCAGTATGTTTTGTAGTGTGGGAGGAAATTGGAGCAGCCGGAGGAAACCATACAAACACAGAGAGAATATACAAACTCTTTGCAGATGTTGACCCTGGGACTTGAACCCAGGTCCCCAGCTCTGCAAGGCTTTAATGCCAACCACTAAGCCACCGTGCTGCCCCATGCACAATGTAGGCAGTGCTTATTGTTAGGGTTTTTGGCCTCCAATGAATGTGATACTGATTTACCTACTGTCCCCTGCTTAGATGGATTTCCTGGTCCAGTAAAGATACATGTTCATGTCATCACTGTAGCCAATTCCTGACATTAGAGGTTGGTGACTGTTCTATTCAGTACTTGGCTGCAGCAATAACAACCAATTCTGCCAGGATATCATTGCTGGACCTGGCAATACAGAATGGTGGACTTTGGGACAGGGGATGGATTCTCAACTCTTCTGATCTGTTCCAGGCCCTACTGCTTCAAAGGGTGGTGGAAGTATAAGGAATTAAAAAACATTTTTGGCAGAAGGGTTTTATGTAAAAATGGAAAGTTATGGCAAGTGGATATCCCCAACAAAATAAAAGGGTGTAATGTGGCAAGTTTTCTGTATCACGGATTAAATCTCCTATATCAAATCTCCCTCTCTGACCTACTTGATAGAGGTTAGAAATAAGGATAATACATATAAGGTAAAAACACATTGTAAGAGCAAAGGAGAGTCTTTCCAGAGGTGATACATGGGGTTACTCACTGAAACTTTATTTGGCTGAAATTACTTTCTTTGTTTTGGAAATTTTCGGTAAAACATAAAATAGAGGAAGAAAAATAATAACCAAAGTATTCTGCTGTTATCCTAGCATGTCTTTGGGTGCTATTGATGTACACATAAATGAAAGCACACATCAACTGCACGTACTGTACATTTTTGGCACATGTTCAATGTATGCAGAGACAAACATTAATGGTTCTCCCTGGGATACCAGCTAGTTTTTGCCTTTTAATTATCAAGACTAATACAGGTTTGTTCTTAAGTTGAATTTGTATGTAAGTCGAAACTGTATATTTTATCATTGTAGTTCCCGACAATTTTTTTTTTTTTGCCCCAGTGACAATTGGAGTTTCACATTTTTTTGCTGTAATAGGACCAAGAATTATCAATAAAGCTTCATTGCAGACAATTTTAAGCTGATTATTGCAATCTGGGACTATTTTAAAGCATCCAGAGAGCTTCACCATAGGTCACAGTGGGCAGAGGGGTCCGTCTGTAACTATGGGTTGTCTGTAAGTCGGGTGTCCTTAAGTAGGGGACCGCCTGTAGTTGCTAAAACATAAAAATGAATTATTTTACAAAATGTATTTTATAAACAAATGTTCACTTTACAGTATTATAGTGAATGGGAGAGGAAGAAAAAGTGATTGAAAGCAGATCATTTGTTTTCCATTCTTAGTTCCGCATAGTGAACACTACATAAAGCGCCCTGTGATACAGGCTGAAGTTAAGCAAATGTGTGAGGATCTGTGCTCATTTCCAGTTTAACCCCTTAAGGACACAGCCATTTTGTAGCTTAAGGCTCAGCCCGATTTTTTGGATTCTGACTTGCGTCTCTTTATACGGTTATAACTTTTGAACACTGTTACTTATCAAAGCGATTCTGAGATTGTTTTTTCCCCACATGTTGTACTTCATTTTAGTGGTAAATTTTGGCTGATAACTTTTGCATTTATTTACAAAAAAAAAGAAAATATGATAAATTTTTGGAAAAATTTGCCATTTTCGAAATTCAAAATCATTGCGTTTTCAGGCAGATCGATTTACCACCTAAATAAGTTGCTGAATAACATTTCCCATTTGTCTACTTTACATTTTCATAATTTCTGAAATGTCTGGATAATTTATTTTGATGGCACGCGGCTTGCAAATAGAATATCGCTTTTCCGGATTTTCAGAATTGACTATTTTGGGGATAAATACAGTTTGGAATGAAATTTTACATATTTAGCATCAAAATCCCCCATATAACCAACCCATTTTCAAATCTGCACCCCTCAAGCTATCAGAAACAGCTTTTACGAAGATTGTTAACCCCTTGAGATCTTCATAGTAATTGAATCAAAATGGAGGTGAAATTTAGAATGGTCATATTGTTCCCTTATACGTTCATTTAGCCCTAAAATTTACACATTTCCAAAAGATAAAAAGAGAAAACCCACCATACAATTTGTTCTGCAATTTCTCCTGAGTACAAAGACCCCCCACATGTGGCTGTGACTTGTGTTATGGGGGCACAGCGAGGTGCAGAAGGGAAGGAGGGCGCTGCAGCTGCCAGGATTTTAGTTTCCTCATTGGCCCCTTTTGAAGGCTATAAAATTTTCGCTTTTTCGTTATTGGGGCCATGTGATGCCATTTTTTTTGCGGGATGAGATGCTTTTTCCAATGTTACCATTTTGGGGTTTGTATCACCTATTGTTGAAAATTTAGGAACATTTTTTGAGGACAGGAGTAGAAAAGCATCAATTCTGTACTGGATTTTTTACTTCTTTTTTTTTTGGTGTTCACCGTATAGACTAATAATCATGTTATCTTTATTCTATGGGTTGATACGATTACGGGGATACCAAACATGAATATATTTTCTTACGTTTTACTAAATTTGTCAAACAAAACCCTAATGTGGGGAAAAATCTATCATTTATGTATTGCCGTCTTCCAAGTGGCATAACGTTGTTACTTTTTTGGCTACGGAGCTGGTTGATGGCTTGTTTTTTGCGGGACATGTTGTACATTGCACCAGTATCATGTCGCAGTACATATGGTTTTTTGATCACATTTTATAGCATTTTTTGTGGGATTGAAAAGGTAAAAATCATAATTTTTGGAGGGTTTATAACAGTTTTTTTTTACGGCGTTTATCGTGCGGGTTCAATAATGATTTACTTTTATTCTACGGGTTGTTACGGACGCGGTGATACTATATATGTGGGGTTTGTGTTATGATTTAGACTTTTTTTTGAGTTATATGTCTCTTTATATGTTTTGGGGGTTTGGGGCATTTTTAGTGATTTATGACTTTTTTTTTTTATTGAATAACTTTTTTTTTTACTTTTTCACCTTTATACCATGAGACATGAAGAAGCAATCATCTGATTGCTTCTTCATGAAAATATTCTGCAATACTCATGTATTGCAGAGTATTATCAGTGTCAGCCTATGCACTTGCATAGGCTGGCACTGTGCCAGTAAGATGACGTCACAGACGCCATCTTACTGGCAATTCTTGCAGGTAACTCTGGGGTCCAGATCGGACCCCAGAGTTACTATAGCAACGATCGGCGCACCCCGAAAACGGTTCGGGGGGGCCGATCGTGGGGGAAAGATCCCCCAGATACATGTTAGATGCCGCGGTCGCGCTGACCACGGCATTTAACGGGTTAAGCACCCGCGATCGGAGACAACTCCGATCGCGGGTGTTACACTGGGGTGCCGGCTATTAGTTACAGCCGGCACCCCGTCTTTCCCGATGCCGGTTCGGCTCAGATCTTGAGCTGAACCGGCATCAGCTCAGCGTCCGATATATCGGACGCTGAGCGCTAAGTCACTGCGCTCAGCGTCCGATATATCGGACGCTGAGCGTTAAGAGGTTAATCTGTACTTTAGCTTTATTCTTCATGCGCTTTAGGTGTTTGGGTAGTTTTCTATGGTGACTTGAGATGGGCCACAAATATTGATTTAGCTATTGTTTAATTAAGTAAAATCCAAAAGCAATAGGAAAAATTTGAATTCCATGTTGTTTATCAGTTACCTGCACAAAAGCACACAAAAAGCCAGGAAAAGCCAGCTTCATGGGGCTACGAGATTGATACAATAGATTGTAGATATATCTGCCTGACCTGAACTCTGATTCATCCTGCAAATTGTCAGAGGAACTACTCAATGATCTTTTTTAATGCCAAGTGATGAATCATGGTTATGACAAACAATGCTGCCCCTTTAGCCTAAGTGACACATAATAGTTCAGCTGAGGTGTGTTTTATGTCTACCTGAAGGTAATATTTATAGAGATCCAGGCAGCCCTGTAGTTTATAACACAGGCTGCTGCAGGTATGGGATTTCCTGACATAGTTGAAACGTTGCCCAGTGGACAGAATATGGCTGCTGGGTCACAGTTAGATTGACAACTTTTAACACAAGTTAAAATGATTGTGTAATAGCGATTTAACTAAAGCAGAAAGAAGTATAATCACAAGGTCTGCAGCTTACAACTACCCTGATATTATATTTGAGTCTGTGTGAAGGTCGAGCTTCTCAATTCTGGAGACATGTCTTATAGAAGTGATCACAGGGGTAGACATTTTGAGAACTTTCTGCTAAAGAACGGTACATTCAGTACTCAAAATATGATCATTTTTCCCTGAATGACTTTCGCATACCTGCCTTACATGCTTCTATACTCAAAGGGAACCTATTAGTAGAATCTTACCTACTAAACCACTACTAGTATGTTTTAACTACAGGTTAATCAATTACAAATAATATATTTAATTTTCATTCAATATAAAGGGGACCAAATACAGGTGCCTCCTGCTTAAGGACACCCAACTTACAGATGACCCCTAGTTAAAGACGGACTCCTCTGGAGGCAGAGATTGCAGAACCTCCATGCTTGAGACTTCTACAGAGCTGATTATCCATTGTGGTCTATTGCAGAAGGCGGCACTGTGAGGCAGGGGGAGCTTGACGTATCTACTGAAGTCTCCATTACTTTATTCAATCAGTGTACATCTTATATCAAAGTATATTTTTGGGATGATGCCCCCACAGCAATGTGATATGGATGGTGTGATGCTGCTTGAAAAAAAATTCATATTTGTTTATTAGGTCAATTGCTGCTGGCGAGTTCCCTTTAAGTATTCACAAACCTTTCAACAACATTTGAATAACTCAGTAGTAGAAGTGAACAGAAGAAATATTGTAATATATCAGAGTGAAATGATTCTACACTTAAATACCCTCCCTCCTCCCCCCTCCTACTGTCTAATCTGCTTTTTACTATGAAATACTATGAATACCTGCTTTCTAGCAACAGGAAAGAAGCTCACTGACCAATCGAAAACTCTATGGGGGGAGAGAGAGAGCATCTACCAGCTCAAAGTAAACTGCAAACTCACAGCCAAGGTCAGAGAGAATTGCTAGAGAGTGAGAATCGCACATAATGGGGGTCATTTACTAAGGGCCCGATTCGCGGTTTCCCGACGTGTTACCCGAATATTTATGATTTGCGCATCGGCGCCAGCATGCACGCGACAGAAATCGGGGGGGGGGGGGGGGCGTGGCCAAACAAAAACCCGACGGATTCGGAAAAACTGCCGCATTTAAGAAAAAAAGTGTCGCTCGGCACCCGCTTCACCTTCACGCTTACCTTCACCCCGGCTTGGTGTACTCCAGTGCATTCAGATGCTCTTAAGCGCAGTAGCGACATCTGGTGGACGTCGGAGGAACTGCCTTAGTGAATCGCCGGAAGACCCGAATCCACCACAGAGAATGCGCCGCTGGATAGCGAATGGACCGGGTAAATAAATCTGCCCCAATGACCAAAAACACATTGGGGCAGATTTATCAAGCTGTCTGAAAGTCAGAATATTTTTAGTTGCCCATGGCAACCAATCACAGCTCCCCTTTAAAATATTCATGAGCACTGGTAAAATGAGAGCTGAACTAGAAATATTCTGACTTTCAGACAGCTTGATAAGTCTGCCCCATTATTCCTCATGTACATATGCTGGGATTCTGATTTTTGCAAAGATTTTTGAAACATTTGAAAATTGAAATATTTTGCATTCTCATAAAGAGCACAAAAAGTTGTTACTAATCTATCACAGTTCGACTGAGCATTCCATTATCTTATATGTCCTACATTCTAGATGAGAATTGTTGTTACATGTGCCACAATGTTTGTTTTCCTACTAAAAGAATGACATTTCTTCACAAGCGACACCTTCACACAGTTGTTTGCATTAATCGAAACGCATCACCTGATATTTTTTTCATGTTTTTGTTTTTTGTTTTGTTCCCGTCAACATGTTTTTCAAATTTTATGGATTTGTAATATACTTGTGTTAATAAAATCTAGTTTTAAACAGCTTTTTTGCATTTTTCGAGTGCCTTTTTTTAAAATCCACCCCTCTATTGGAAGAGCTTCAGCAAACAGCAGCTTTCACTCTAGATGAGTTAGAGCAGGGGCGCCAAACTCATTTTCCCTGGGGGCCATATAGGCCCAATGTCATATTATTACTGTATAAATGTATCTACTCGGGCTGCTTGGTAGTTCGAGTACATTTATACAGCATTACTATTACAATCAGCCATGGGCAGTATGTGCCCCTATAATGGCCACAATGCCCCCACATTGTAGCCAGTACTCACAGTGCCTCCATGTGGTAACTAGTATTCACTGTGCCCCCATATGCTACTTATATTGCCCTTACACATTATAAGGTTCCATGCATGCAACTGTTACAGCGACGTACCGTATATACTCGAGTATAAGCCGTGTTTTTCAGTACAAAAAATGTGCTGAAAAACCCTAACTCAGCTTATACTCAAGTCAAGAAAAAAAACAAACACGGTGTACTCAACCTCCGAGGCCCCCCCCCCGGCAGGTCCACCTCTATCAATCGATGCTCCGGTATCCTATGCGTGTCCCCATGCCGTCCGTCGCAGGGATCGTGACGTCAGTCGCCTGCTCACATCATACTGTGTGTCGATGCCGGCACACATAGTACTATGTCAGCGAGCGACTGACGTCATGATCACTGCGACAGACACCGCGGGGACACGCAGAAGATACCGGAGCATCAATTGATAGAAGTGGACCTGCCAGGGGCATCGGAAGGTGAGTACACTGTTTGTTTGTTTTTTTGCAGGCTATATACTACAGGGCTGGCAGGCTATATACTACAGGGGCAGGCAGGTGAGTAACTGCGTACCCTGCTCCTATTCTGCACTCACCACTAGCGCAGAATAGAGGCAAGCAGACAGTCCAGATAACACATGGATGCAGGAAAGATTTGGCCCACAGGCCTTTCCTGCAGCATTCTGTACAACACCTTCAAGAAAACAATATGTTTAGCTTTTAATTATATTCCTACAGTATTCTACAAAGATAAAGAGTTTAAAGAGTAGTTGTCACCCATCCACTACTGGGGCACCCCCTTGATTACAAGAACAGGGGTCCTGTGCCTCTTTATTGAAAGGAGCCCCAGTTGCCCATGAGTGCTTCCACTGCTTTCAAAGTGCTTGGCTATATACAGTACCTGGAATGAGGTGGGATAACACTTGTACCAGCGATCAATGGGGGTTCAAGCAGTGTGGTCCTCAACAATAGGATATTTTGGATACATCTTGAGAGAGCACTTTTCAGTTACGATCATCTTTTGGGTACAGTATTACTTTTGCTGCCACGGCATATGTGGATACATTTGTGAGTAAATCTTCAATAGTTGGCTTCTTGTGACCTTGTTTCATGGTCATCTACAATAGTATAAAGATGTATTAACGTCAGCTTCATTCTCTGACGCTATAGGATTTAAAAGAGTTCCAGAGGCAAATCCATTCTGTAAAATGATGGCACCTAAGTTACTTTATATCTTACAGTGACTGGTGAAAATGAAAAGAATTTGCAGTTCTCTTTCTGTCCTCTGGCTTTGTGAGACATTACATACTTTTTATGAAGTGGAATGTCCTTGTCTGACGCACGTAGTGATGCCTGAGTATCTCCCAAACTCCCCTGACTTGCCGAGCAGCCCTCAAGGCATTTACTCAAGTTTAAGCCAAAACGCACAAAACAAATAGTTCAAGAGGTGAAATGAAGCACAGTGGGTTCTCTTGCTCGAGACACCCACCTGATAGACCTGTGTTGCAGGTTTTTTAGCATGGCTGCAGGAAATTGTATCAGTGTTCGTGACAAATGATGACAATCTTTTCTGCAGGCTCTCTGCCTTTGGCTTAGTTGGGACCTAATTTCCTGGAAAATGGTGATCTCATTGTTTTGCACCCGGGTTGACTTGTGTAACTGTAGTGAATGTGCACACATCTCACAATTCTACTGTCAGACTCTATTAGTCATATTCCTAACTCTAGTTACTAGTTATTCTTGCCATCAAAAATAGAAATCATATTAGATTCTAAGTTAATGGGGTCTGGCAGTCACTGTTCCTTGGATTCTGTTATGAATGGAGCCTATATGGAGCCTATATGACGGTCCATATGATTTCACATGACTTTAATACTACCTTCTGGTAGGTTATTAATACAAGGTCAGTCTTGGCCTGAGGCCACCAATGTTTAGATCTTCTCAGCGGCTGTTGTGATGGCTTGGACGCATTATACTAAAGTATGACCTCTACATAGTGTAGTGTAGGGGGCTTTGTTCACTTTCATTTGTCAGTACAATCACTGCTGCAATCAGCTAAGTAATAATAATAATAATCTTCGATAGCAAGTAGCGAAGGTCACAGTTGTTTGACCCTCAACAATCTGACATTGATGATCTGGTCTGCATTTAACCAATTAACTTATGTCCATCCAACCTTCTCTTTTATATAACTGAGTAAAAGATTGTATGATTCTACAGTATTTTATATATCAAAGGGCAATGCAAACATGGTGGAAAGAGGAAACACCAAATTACTGTGACGTAATGAGAAATAATACAAAGATGGGATATTATTGCATGTAGTAAAATCTAAAAACAGGTCTGTAGTCTCTGTTCTAGGCAATTTCTGCCCATGTCTCTGATAATTAGCTGATAATAAGTGACAGAATCTTTTGATCATGAAAGAAAAATCTTGACATATATGTTAAACGTAAACAGGAGATCCTCTTTCCATCAGTTTGTTAGCCTGTAGAACTTGTATGGAAACACTCAGTCTGGTGAAGAGGCTGCAGAGAACAAAGTGGTTTAAGGGGTTTTCCAAAAACACTGGAAATCTCCTTAGGGCCAGGGTTAGTCTAAGATAAACAAATTGGGGGAGATATATCATAAGTGTGTGATAACAGAACTGTTCTAGTTCCTCATGGCAACCAATCAGGGCTCAGCTTTCATTTTCCAACAGCTGTTTATAAAATGAAAGCTGAGATCTGACTGTTTGTTATGAAGCACCATAATACTTTTAAAGAGAACCTACCACCACGAATCTACCTATAAAGGTAGATCGGGTGGTAGGTGGATGTAAGGGACGTGAGGATAGCTCTTTTTAGAGCTAATCCTCACGTCCCCGCTAACTTTTGGTACTTTATTGACCTAATATGTAAATTTCGTTATGCAGCTACTGGGGCGTAGAGTAGCCGGCACGAGGCTACACAGCGCGGCTACTCCACGCCCCAGTAGCCACATTACTCCACCTACCCTGTTGTGTGCGGCGCACAGCTCCTCGTAGCTGCGCGCCCTCGTCCGACAAGCCGGCTACTGCGCATGCGCAGTAGCTCCGGCCTCGGAGCTGGGACTGCTCAGCCTTTATAGGTAGATTCGTGGTGGTAGGTTCCCTTTAAAATCATGTTTCTTTCATGACCCAGTGTTGTGGCATCACTCAGAAAATCAACTTTGAAGTGAAATAGGTTCAAGCTCTCCCTTCATCACAAAAACCCTTCTCATGTAATTGTGGGTCCTACATCAAGGGACATCATAACTGGCTCTCTTGCAGGTACAGCATTGGGGAAAGTTTGACTACAATTCTGAGCTCTTCACCCCCATGACTTATTACAACTAATTCATATCTCACTTCAAAGTAAATTTTCTATATGATGCCACCATGCTGGGCCATAAAAGAGATAAGACCTGAAAGGTGTTTAACTGTTTGACTACATACTGGTAGTGGTTTATACTGATAGGTTCCCTTTATCTACTGCAGATATGCGCAAGTTATTTAAAGGCTTTAGTTTTGTCTTAATTTAGGTAGGACACAACAAGAAGACTTCTGCTCTAACAAGTTGTTTTGCAGCCAGGATATAATATGTACAAAGAGTACAACTTTGAGGGTGAGGTCACAAGTACCGCTAGTGCTACATTTACAAACGCAGCGCTAGGATACGGGGCGGCGCTCGCATATGTGTTTCTATGGAAACACATCTGATCGGTAACCAGAACCCGGTTCAAACAATGCAAGACACTGGGTTGTGGTTACCGAACACTAGTGTTTTCATAGAAATGCATACCCGATTGGGGCGAGGTCCGCCCCCCATACCCAAGGGGGGTTGGTAAATGCAGCATTTGTAAATGCAGCACTAGCGGTACGTGTGACGGTGCCCTTGACTAAATATTTAGCACTTTTTAACTATAATTGGAGGTAAAACAGGTGATCAGGTAATCATGTGTGTGCTCACCGTCCTTTGCACAATGCACTTCTATGGAGGCCTTATGCTAGCTGCCATATATGTTTGTGTGCTTGGGGCCTCAGCAAACGTGGGAGGGGAGTAATGGACACAATATTGATAGGGTATAAAGGGTACAAATAAACTGCAAGCTCTTTTGTCCAGCACTGTAAGGCCTGCTGCATATAGCTGCCTAATTTCCCAAGCTGTATTTCTGTACTTCTTCTATCAAGCAACAGAAACCAGCAGTTGTCTGATGCGGTTTTATGCCATATTTTGATGCTATAGATGAGGGACTGAATGCAATATCCTGAATATTCTTAAGTGTGTGTATAGGATTTTGAGAAATCCCATACACTAAATTGCCACCATATTATGCTAAAACTTCCTGCACGTAAAAACCGCATGTAATGCACATCCTTAAGGAAGGATCTGTGTTAAATAATACTATTGTGCAGGTTTGAGGATTTTACCTAATGTTTTTCATTTTTTTCTTCATTATTTATTAGTGCACAGGAGGTTTTTATTCTATTTATCTAGGATTTCGATTTTTTTTTTTTTTTACTATGTTACTATGCTGACGCCAGCTTTATATTAGCTGAAGACTGAGCCAATTTACACCTCGAAATACACTAAGTTGCACATGAGGCTGATAGATGCCTACTGCTGTAGCACACCTTGGATGCTTTTACACACCTTCTTCCACGTTCTGCCTGCTGACATCAGTGTGTGAAGCTCAGCCTGTCAAGAGAGGGGAAAAAGTGAGAAGGTCTGCTAACAAATCTCTTCCAGCTTAGCAAGTTTTACAGGAACTGCAATCTTTTACACTCTCCTGTTTAGCACATTGAGTTACTGAGGAACTTTTTTTCTTTTCGACATTTTAAAACTTTAAAAAAGTGACATATACTGAGAGTTAATTACCAGTTTCCGGCTGAGAGAAGAAACATGTTGGTAACGTGAGAAGCTTTGGAAGGGGATGAAAAAACCACAGAGGTCTCATAAAAGCAGTATTTATTTACAGGTTTAACAATATTACTTGTGAATATATATAAATATATATATATGTGTACAAAGGTGGTTCCCGACCTAAGAACACCCGACTTACAGACGACCCAGAGTTACAGGCGGTCCTCTGAATGTTGGTAATTTACTTTAGCTTAGTCCCAGGCTACAATGAAAAGCTTTATGAGTTATCAAAGGTGTCTGCAATTAAGATTTATTGTTAATCTTAGTTCTTATGACAATCTAAAAGTTTTTTTAAATTACACTTATCACAGAAACCCAAAAAATTCTGGCTGGGATTATAAAATATATAGTTCTGACTTACATACAAATTCAACTAGAACAAACCCACAGAACCTATCTTATACGTGACCCAGGGCCTTCCTTTATGTGTATATATATATATATATATGGGTTTTATTTGCCACTTTTATGTTTACTGTTGTTTTGTCATACCCACTAGGCCAGTGATGGTGAACCTTTTAGAGACCGAGTGCCCAAACTACAACCAAAATCCACTTATTTACCCTGATGTGCCAATGTGCCATATTAAGCAGTAACTTATTGCTACCTGTTCTTCCACTTCTTTAATGTATCGGCCACCTGAGGCCACCAATACAGTTGAAAGAAGGTGGGCAAATTCAGACTATCATTGTAGCTTCTCTCAAGGGTCTCTCTGTTTAGGAAGAATGGTGAGTCCAGCATGAGGACCACAAAGATAATGCACTTCTTTTAACACCTTCTCACTTTTGAAGCAGTTCCAAACAGTCAATGAAGTGTCGCTGTAAAATAGTGCGGAGCGCAGCATCTCATAAGTTGCCTAGGACTGCAGGAAGATTTAATGGATTTGGTCCTGTTTGGTGAACTCTGTCCTAGGCTGATGGCCTGAGTGTCCACAGAAAGGGCTCTGAGTGCCACCTCTGGCACCGGTGCCATAGGTTCGCCATCACTGCACTAGGCTGTATAAAATAAATTATAATACAGGTAAATGCTAAGAGATTTTCATGCCTCAAATATGCAACTTAATACAGTACCAGCAATGTCAATAAAAACCTTATGTACACATTGCAGATTTCCCTGTGCAAAAGTCACCCAGCTGTACAGATTATGAAATTCACAGCAGGTACAAGTGCTTCTCAATAAATTAGAATACCAGCAAAAAGCTATTTTTTTCAGTAGTTCAATTCAAAAAGTGAAACTTATATAGAGTCATTGCAAACAGAGGGAAGTTTTTCAACTGTTTATGTCAATGTTTATGTCAATGTTGATTCTCTATGGGGTTAAGGTCTGGCGAAATTGATGGCCAATCAAGCACAATGATACTGTGGTATTGTACTTTTGGCAGTGTGAAAAGGTGCCAAGTCCTGCTGGAAAATGAAAATTCCAGAACGAAGCATAAAGTGCTTTAAAACTTCCCGGTAGACAACTGCACTGACTTGATAAAACACTGTTAACCTACACCAGCAGATGACATGGCTCCTCAAACCATCAGTGATTGTGGAAACTTCACACTAGACCAGTGATGGTGAACCTTTTAGAGACAGAGTGCCCAAACTACAACCAAAACCCACTTATATGTCGCACAGTGCCGACATGACAATTTAAGCAGTAACTTATTGATCCTTGCTGTATCACAGGTTTCAATCGTATTTGCATCCTGAGGACATCAATACAATAATAACAAGAGGGAGAAATTTGGATTGTAGCTTCCTTTCAGGGTCTCCTGAAGAGGCAATATCAGGGGACCCAGAGCAGGAGCTCCAATGACAAACCATCTCTATCCACACCTTCTCACTTCTGCTGTAGAACTAGCAGCCAAGGATTTCACTTTAAAATGGCACTGAGCATGGCACGTCATGGGCTGTCTTGGACCACAGGAGCTTTGAGTTCTGTCTGGCAAACTCTGTGCTTGGGTAAAGACCTGACTGCCAACATATAGGGCTTTGAGTGCCATCTCTGGCACCCATGCCATAGGTTCGCCACCACTGCACTAGACCTCAAGCAGCTTGAATTGGGCCTTCATAATTGTGCTTTCACTTGAAAACAACATCTTGGACCACTGAGCAACAGTCCAGCTCTTTTTCTAAAACGTCTGGCATGGCCTATTGGTCAGGAGTGGCTTGAAACATGGAATGCAACACTTGTAACCAATGTCCTGAAAATGTCTGTGTTGGTGGCTCTTGAAGCACTGAGCCAGCAACAGTCCACTCCTAGTGAATCTCCCCAAAGTTTTTGTAAGCTCTTTACTTAACAATCCTATCAAGGCAGCGCTTATGCGCTTGCCTTTTTTTCTACCTCACTTTTACCTTCCACTCAACTTTCCATTAATATATGATACAGCACTCTGTGAACAGCCAGCTTCTTTAGCAATAACCTTTCATAGCTTACTCTGTTTGTTTTAATGTGTCAGTGACTGCCTTCTGGACGTCTGTCAAGACAGCAGTCTTCCCCATGATTTACAGGTGTTTTGGGTTAAAGAAAATCCACTACCAGGATCAAGTATCGTAAACCTAGCACACTTACTGCTGCTGTGTGCCCCCTTTGATGCTTTATAAGTACAAGTTCAAGCAGTTTGCACATTCTTTTATGTGCGAAGTCAGGCAGAAACACTTTAATAAATGTGGCATAATAATGTATTATTAAAGAGGATATTCTCTTTAAAATGACTCCAGAATTGTGTTTCTAGGTGCCATGGTTCAGAAATTATAGCCTTTTGAAATGAGCCACCCTCCAGCCTGTCAGCTGAAGGCAGAATGGAGAAGGAGCTACAGGGAGACAGAGAGCTGGTGATGGTTTACAGAAGTACATGCACCCTTTGCGTCTGTAGCTAAACCTATTGCAGTCCTGGTACAATATAGTAACCTTTAAATGTATAGTAATTGTTGGATAATGTGGTCTTATGTCTGTACAATATTAAAAGTGTCTTGGTTTATGTTAGTAAACACTAAATTATTCTAAAAATTGAAATGTTGGTACATTAAGCTTAAAATTATATGGCAAGCATTCCTATTTGTACACTTGCGGTTTTGGAATAATATCTTATTTTAGAATGTTTTTAAGTCAGTCTAAGCATTTGATAGTAAATGGTCTAAGTGCCTCAAAGTCCCAGTTGTGCACAACGAGAATTTGGTCACATAAATGGCACATAAATATTAATAACTCACAATATTGTTTTATGGGTGGTTCAAATCATGTTTTCAGCCTTTGCTTCCTGTGTGTGGAGGTGAATTTTGACTGATGATAGTCAACATTTATTAATATAGATTACCTTTATTAACATACAGTATATGTACAATTATATTATATCATTATTATCCACTTGCAATATACTGGACAATTACTATTACAATCAATCAAAAGTGACTAGAAAGAATAGAAGGTTATGCCTTTAGAGTAGGGGTTGGCAATTCATTTTCCCATGGGGCCACATGAGAAAGTGGAATGGTTGGATTAATATGCTTAGCTCTACCCAATACCTAATGCCCCTTTCATTGTGTCCCCTTTTATAATGCCCCCCTCTCCTTATGCCCATCCCATAATGCCCCCATATATAGTGCCCCATCTCCTTATGTGCCTATATATAGTGCCCCCTCTCCTTATGCCCCTATATATAATGCCCCCATTAAGTTTATGAAGACATTACGACATTATGAAAACAAACCAATGTAATTTTTTTTCTCTCAACCACACCTCAGAAGTATTTTTGTTTTTTCAAACTCAGTATAAATAGGTGTTCAGGAATACAGAGAATTGTTTTAATATTCTAGAATGAACACATGAATAATAATCTTATTTTATATAGCACCATCATATTTACAAATTATGGGTGAAATATACACACATGAAGATCTCTTCTGAAAATGTAGTACACCCATGCTGGAAACCACAACCCTAATGGGGATCTAAATGGGCAAAATACTTCCATAATTCTATATCTTTTTACATGATGAGTCTGGTGTAGTTGTTGTAGTCTCACAATGGTGAAAGTATATGGGAGCTGTGAGAATCGGGCATAGGTGGGGTCACTTATCTTTAGTCATGACATTAAAAAATGGCACAAAAGTCACAAATTTTTTTCATAGGCCTGATCAGGACTATTTTTTTTGCGAGTGGAAAAATGGCAAATTTAGGCACAAATATACAAATATGTCAAAGAAGTCGCAAATATAAGATAAAAAAGAGAAAATCCTAAAACAAATGACCCCCACAGTGTATTAGTAAAATACTACATTTTCTACATTTTAATATATTTTGCCCACAAATCTAAATTGGTCCGATATGTTTGCAAGTTTAATATTAAAATAGCTTATGAACTTATAGTATTCTGGGCCAATGGTCTGGCTAATGCTTGTTACCGTAATATGAGCCTTTATTCTATTTAGTAGAAAAAAGGCTTGTCTAACGTGTACAGGAAGTCCCTGGGTTACATATAAAAGATAGGTTCTTTAAGTTCGTTCTCAAGTTGAATTTGTATGTAAGTCACAACTGTATGTTTCATAATTGTAATTACAGACAAAATTTTTTCTGTCCCAGTGACAATTGAATTTTCAAAATTTTTTGCTGTCATGAAACAAGGATTATCAATAAAGCTTCATAACAGACACCTTACAGCTGATCATTACAGCCTGGGACTGAAGTACAGCAACCAGAGAGCTTCACCAGAGGTCACACTGGTCATAGAGGTCGGTCTGTAACTAGGGGTCGTCTGTAAGTAGGGTGACCTTAACTAGGGAACCGCCTGTACTATCCCTTTGTTCACAGTTCCAATTTTGAGATTTCTAATGATCTTCTTCTACATTTCTTGTCTCTGTATTATATTTAGTCCCTGTCTACCTATGTGGAAGAGGGAGATATAGAAAATGATGTGCAAGGAAATGTTTAGGAAGGAAAATGTGTACAGAACTGAGGCCATTTAGAAAATGCTGTCATCGTTTCCCCATGTGCATTGCGATTTGAAAGCTACATTTTCCACCACACCCATACACCTTTGACATGCTGTCATGTAGAATTTGTTGTTGGATTTCATCCAGAACCTTAACAAATGTTTATGTGATCTATAGTGTTGGGGAGTGGGAGTAGGGATTTCTTCTCCATTGTCTGACAGTTTCAGGCATGACTATAAGTGAAAGGAATCTTGTACATCATCAGCAAATGTAATTGTGTTAGAACAAAAACCTATATTGTGCAGATTTTGATGCAGCATGATCTACTACTATACAGCCCCATGCCATGTAGAGTGATTTATCTACAAACAGTGAACATTTCATATATTGGTGTAAATAAGTTAAACTTCCATTGTTTTGCTCTGCGTGTTGTTGTTCATTTGCTTGATCTTTGCTGCCCTATATTTTCCCATTGTTCCGTATATTTTCTGTATGTTTTAACTAGTGAACCAATTATGGTTTTGTTATGCTTGATCCATCATCTCTACTATGTATATACTCTAATTAGATGTATAGTTCACTTTATATCTACCTTATCACTGATTATCCATAAAACAGCTACCTATACCTACTCGCATGTGAAAGGCAAGTACCAGAAATGTGGAGTCTATCTAAAGGATTGGACATGATAACATTTGCTAACCCATAAACAGTACATCACTGGGATCTCCAGGTTTTGCTGTCATTATATCCTTATAGTCGCCATTTTGCAGTAGGCTGTACCATCTTCCTTGTATTGGTGTAATGTTAAATTGCGAGAAGACAATTACAACTTTGCTTTGCTGAAATAGTAAAGTAAAGCGAGAGGATTGGTGAGAGGTTCATCATCATAGCTCACCTTTGGTGAATTGTACATAACATAGATCAACGTCGCAGTGCACTTGCCATTATTCACACTTCAGGGAATTCTACTATAACCGCAGGGACATTTTTTATCCTTATACGGCACAGTTGTCTTGTACACATTTGTTTTGTTGAAGGATAACCATGTCTTTGGCAGAAGTAGGAAGACAGAAAATGCAGTACAGACCCAGCCAAAATGCACTGCACCTTTCACAGTTAATTCTTGTGTGTGGAATGTATTCTTTGTGGATATCACTGCCAAAGAGTAATACTTGGACCCAAAATTGAAGCATGACGCATGTCTGAAGCTCAAGTACGTTTGTTTCCTTAGGATTCTATTCAGACTTATTGTTCTAATACTTTTTTTTATTATATAAGAAGAAAAATATGTGCATTTGCTCTGCAGGCAATGAGGAAATAAACTAGAGTATTGGCTGGTGTCTACCTATGAATGTAAAAGGTAAATGCAGATGCTGGATATTCACTGATTTAGGAGATGAATAAAGTGATCTTCATATATTGTCTTGTCATAATAACCATCTTTTCAACCTGTTTGGTTTTTCGACGTGAAATAAATAGTGGATGTTATGATATCTAGGTGAAGCAGTGTGCTCTACATATACCGGGCCTTTTTTGTTAAAACTAATAGAATATTTAATATTAGAATTGTATTTAACCAGAGAAACAATTCAGAGCTCGACTTTCATTTTACATATACAGGAAAACAAATACTCAGGGATGGTGAACCTTTTAAAGACATAGGTTATTTATCATTAGGCGCCTACTCGGGATAGTTCTTTGTCTATTTTTGAAGCTCCACTGACCATCAGATTTATTAAAGTAGCTTTGGCCCTTTAATAATTGTTCTTATGGTCCAAAGTCTCGAAATACATAAAACGTCCCAGCACATAGACCAGCAGGGGAGTGGAGCAACTATGAGACTTTGTATGAGACTTTTTGCAAAAGTCTCAAGTAATGAATCAGGCTTTTCATGGTGTTGCACTAGTAGTAGTTCTATGAATTAATGGAGAGGTGAGACTTTTTAGCATCGAAAAAAAACTTAATGTGACTATTTTGAGACTTTTTTCATGCCAAAAAATACCAGGAAAACCAATGATAAATAACCTCCAGAATGTCCAAGCTGCACCCAAAAGCCAAAGTGCCAACAGAGCAATTTAAGCATTAATTGATATCTAACTGTCCTGCCAAAGCATTCAGCGGTATTGACATCCCTCGGACAGCAATACCATTAAATAAGGAGAAGCAGTTTGGATTATCTTTTTAGCAACCTCCTGAACAGGAAGAACCACAGGGCCTGAAGCTGGAGCTCCCGAAATAATCCAACTCTGTCCAAACGTTTTCACTCTTCCTGCAGTCCAAGGCAGCCAAGGATTTGTTGCTTTAAAATAGCGCTAACCGCAGCATGTCCTAGGCCAACTAGGATTGCAGGAGGAGGCTTTGACTAATGTCTGGCACACGCTGTGCTGGGGTGACAGCTGTGTACCCACAGAGAGGGCTCCCAGCGCTGCCTTTGGCAAGCGTGTGATAGGTTTGGCACCAGTTCCCTAGAACTTCCCAGTATCTATTGCCAGTATTCCCAGTATCTATTTTATTGGCTGAACTATTGGATAACTTCCTCCATAGGTGGTCATCAGAGATATAAATTGTATTTGTTTGGCCCCAATCAAAAATCTATATCAGGCTGTACTAAAATGTATCATCCTTACTACTGTAATAGTCTCATCATAGGGGGGGAAAGACATCCAAAGGGCCTTTGGAAGTTCCAGGGCCCTGGTGCAACCACAACCCCATGGTTAAGCCCCTGGTTCGAACAAGCTCCGGGTTGCCATTGGTACTTTATTTAGGACTAAATGTAGCCTCTTTTTCATGGTTATTCAGTGAATGAACCATTATTTTGCGGTCTTCCGTTAATATCAAGATATGTGAAGGATTCTGTTGGAAAATGATTTGTAAAGCGCTACGGAATATGATGGCACCATATAAATAAAGATTATTATTGTAACTAGACTAATAATATAGCATTCACCATTTTAACGAATAGCAATAATAGAATAAGTTTGTCTGGGATTCCAGTAATTTTCCAAGTATAGAAATAGTCAGCACTTCTGAATCTTATCCAGTGTAAACATTTACATGTTTTACCAAAAAAAGTAAGTGTATTTCACTTTCCAATTTCAGTTTTTAAAACCAATAATTACAAGATATGGAGAAAGAAGAAGCGTTATGGGCAAAGAGGTTATTTATATGGACTGGGTGTGTTCATGCATGGTATATGTCAAGAAGCTCCCCCTTCATTTGACCGAGATACTTAAATGACCCTATGGTTTTCTCAGTGGTTTCTCTAATATGGGAAATATCACATTATCTAAAAAATTGGTGGAATTACTCAATATTGATTAGTATAGTAGCTACACTGTTCATGTAAATTCAATGGGCTTTGGCAATAATCATTTCATGTATGTACTTAGCTGGCCTCTATAAATAAGTTTAGTATATTACAATGTATCCCATATTCACATCATGTGTATAATCATATTGATCACAAAGAATAGAGATTGGCTCACCATGTGCAGTTTGCCTGTAGAGTGTGCAGTGTGTGACAGATTCATAAAATGAAATGTGTCACATTGGGGCTTATTTACTAAGGGGAGCGGAACGCACTTTCGTGAGATTTTCCGACGTTTTCGGGTTTTGCACATCTGTGACAGGTATTTAACTGAGGATTGTGGCGCAGCTGCATCGGCTTTCATGCGAACAGAAATTGGGGGGTGGCCCATCGGATGATCCAATTGATTCGGACTGAGCATGGGATTTAACTTCAAATTGTGTTGCAAGATCAAGCACTTACATGTACCAGGGAGAAGATGGCGAACTCCGTTGGAGCAGAGCGGGGAAACGACACATGCACGATATCGGGCGCACATTCTTAGTGAAGTGCGGCAGAGTGCATTATCGTCGGACCATGCGATTTCCGGGAACTCCTCCGGACAGGTAAGTAAATGTGCCCCATTGTCTTCATGAATCTGCCACCCTCTGCAGTCCTCCAGCGGAATGCACCATTATTTGGCGCATTGACTAAGCACGAACACGCACATTTTTTTTTTGTCGAACACAGTGCAGCCATGACACAAAACTGGCGCAGACACTTTATGAATATATGTGCAAGCTGTTTGCACGTTCTTTCTAGTGCAAAGTTAGACAGAAAACTGGCACAAAATGTGGCCCATTGCCCATGGGGAAGAGTTGTCAAACAGAATCTATACAGAAAGATGGGGAGAAGTGACTCAAAGACAGAGGTTGCAGAGATCTGTTGGGAAATATAGGGGCAGATTTATAAAAAGTGTATAAAAAGGTGAGACTTATTCTGCACCAGATTCATATAAGTGTCTGGTGCTGGATGATAAATCTGTCCTAGTATAAGACTGCAAAATCAAAATTCTTTCAGATCCGCAGTAATTTTGCCACTAGGACATGCCCCCTTTTAAGGCCACGCCCTTTTGCCCAGCTAGTCGTAGGAGAGCCAGAAAATTGTCTAAAACCTTTTTTTTTTTTTTAAATATGGTGCAGACACTTTTTGTAGCGCAAACTATGACAGAATTCTGTCACAGGCAGATTAATAAATCTCCCCCAAAGACAACAAGTCACACAATGAAAGGAGACAATGGGAGAGGTTTATTAATTTTGTACCACATTTATGAAGGATTTTAGACAGTTTTCTGGCTCTCCTATGATTAGCTGGGCAAAAGGGGCGTGGCATGTGAAAAGGGGAGTGGTCTCACGTAAAAAAAGGTCCATGCGACAAAAATACTGCTGACCCGACAGAATTTTGTACTAACTTTTTGGCGTAAAGTAAGCCAACTAATGGGAGGTGCAGAGTATGACTAGACAGTCTTATACTGCACCAGATTTATCACCCAGCACCAGAAATTTGTATGAATCTGGTGCAGAATAAGTCTAACTCTGTACTGACTAACAAAAGGACACTTTTCATAAACCTGCCCCAATGTTACTTCTCATGCACACATTGAACTACTGATTTCTGTAGCTTATTGAAAGCCCTCCTTGAGTTATCACAAAGGAGTTAATAAGCATGTGCCTGTTAAAATGAAAGATAGGGGAATTTATAGGTGGTATTTCATGGGTGTCCTATTGCTTTGTACATGAACTTATTTGGTAGCTTACAAACTTTAATATAGACTGTAAATGACATATACAGGAGATATGTTAGAAGTAGTATTCAGCCTAATTTTCACCTATTAGTAAGCCTTACCGTCAATAAACATAATCCTGTGGCTTATACCCCTGAGCTACGATTAGTAGTTCATGTACTTTGTTTATTAGCTAATGAAGGTGTGTTACTTAGCATGTGTTTCATTCCTCTATACTGCCTGCTGTAAGTATGGTGTTATTTCAATCACATAATTACTTTTTATATAGTTATCTTGGCTCTTTTTTTCAAGGAGTAATACATGACTCCTGTACATAGAGTTCATACAGTTCATGTAGAATAAATGATCTGATCTCTGGGATATTTCAGGAATTATATATGAGTTATTGAGTCTTTGTAGTTCAGTATAGGCAGTCCCTGGGTTACATACAAGATGGGTTCTTTAGGTTTGTATTTAAGTTGAATTTGTATGTAAGTTGGAACTTATGTATATTTTTAAAATTCTAATTTGAGAAAAAGCTATTTTTTTTTCTTCTTGCGACAACTGGATTTTTGTGTGGTCAGGGGGAAGGAAGCTACAATGATCTCAATTTCTCCTTTTTCTTTCAACTGTATTGGTGTCCTCAGGACGCCATTACAATGAAAAACAGTGACAAAACAGGTAGCAACATGTTACTACTTAAATTGCCATTTTGGCTCTTTCTATTTAAATAAGTGGATTTAGTTGTAGTTTGGGCACTCGGTCTCAAAAAGGTTTGCCATCACTGACCTAGTCAATGCTTCAGTTTTTGTAAAATGATGAATTGCTACATTAAAGATAACCAAATGTGCTGTTTATTTGTACAAACTTTTGTTCTAAGTAAGTACATATGATTGCCTTCTACCCACGTGTTCAGTTTATCAGCTGCACATAAGAGGAGAGCACCAACCATGCAGGTCTCAATAGAAGTGTCAATGAGCAACTACTCTTTTCTTCATGGGTTTTTTCATATTGTCTGCCAAGACTAGTTTATAGGGACATATCTGGGGAAAGGAGCCTCTTAAGAAGAAATTTTATTCCTGTAGATCATCTTCCTGGTCTAATGTTAATTACATCAAGTGTTACTCCTGCCATAATATAGACATATTATTATATATTAAGCTGAGCCCTAATCTTCATGTCCCATTTAGAAAATAAAATTAGCTATGACTTCCTTAATTTCCTCATTTCCTTAATATATTTAATTAGCAGGTTTTGCTCTATAGAGATCTTACAGCCAGCAACAAAGCACAATGTGTAGAGTGTTATCAGTGAAACTGCTCTGCCTTCAAGGGTCTGGTACATAGTACAGAAATCTTATTGCATGGCTTTTATAATGCACTGTGTTTAGTAAAGCTCTAGTAAAGCTCGAGTTTTGTTATAAGGTCTTAGAAGACAAATGGGTGCGCTGATGTCTAGAAAGGCCAAGACTGGGAACCTGCACCTTGTGGTCCACCAGCTTGACATTAGAGAACTGCTTTTGTGTAATTGATTATTTTCCATTGCTTAATTATATTGATAATGGACATTTTATTTGTGCCCCAAAGGGAAACTCAGAAGTTCACCTTACCCATATAGGGGCAGATTTCCTAAAAGTATTTAAATATCTAGTTGTTGCAGACTTAGGCCCGTTCCACATTTGCGAGTGTGATGCGATGAACTCGCATCACACTCGCAACGCATGCTGCAGGGCACGCACGGCCCGAACGCTGCACCCGCGAGAGTGAACTCAGCATGTCAGTTCACTCCCGGTGTGCAGCGTTTGGGCCGTGCGTTCCCGGCAGCATGCGTTGCGAGTGTGATGCGAGTTCATCGCATCACACTCGCAAGTGTGGAACGGGCCTTAGACTAAACAGTCTGAAAAAAACCACTGCATGGGGTGAGGTGTGTTGGAAGCTGCTAGACAAAAAGTAATGACTATTCTACTACAGATTTTTTTTACTTACTTTCATTAGCTAAAATCTTGAATCTTCTTTCTATGCTTAGTTTTTAAAAAGTGTCTAAAATCATTGATAAATGTTACTTATTTTCTTGGTGTTTATTGTGCCAGAGTTGCATGTGTTGTTATGGGGGGTATTTGTCAGGACCTATATGCCACAAAAGTAGCGTAGAAACTGTGCAGTGTTTGCAATTATTTTCTCACCTCCACACTAGGGTTGTGAAGGGGGCACCTCTGGGCATGGTTGGCGGGGAAGTGAGCCGGCGCATGTGAACATGCAAAGTCTGTTGCACGCCCTATGTTTAAGGTGCAACACAAAAAAGTTGGTTAACTCTGTCAGACCAGGGCAGGGAAGTGACAGATTCATGCGCACGTTCTTAATGAATCTGACGCACCCAGCCATATTCACAAGAAAAGCACTTTTACTGCAGTTTCCTACATTCTTAGTAAATGTTCCCCAATGTGTTTGCTACCTCTCCCTGAGAACCAGAGAAGTGTCACTAGGTTTGTTTTTTTACCAGTTCATCCAAAAGACCTTCACACCTAAACATACCTTAAAAATGATTTAAAACGTTGGCACCAGTTTTGTTTGATTTGGGTATTGTGTGTGGGGGGGCTGGTTGACCTCTGATGACCTCTGGAAACTTTTATTAATATCTTAAATATAGCAGCACAAACTAAGAGTTTCTGTCTCTCGCGTCATAGAGAAATTGAAGGGGTTAACAATTACCTATTATTTTTTTCTGAAAGATATGACTGTTAGTGGTGGCCTCAGTCATAGCAAATTTAAGAAGTGTAATTGTATTGAATTGTATATTAAAGTTGTAATTTTTGCATAAATTTTATGTATTGTAAATTATTTTTAATTAAATATTTAACTGACAACCAATTAAATTTCACTTTAAGGCCTGAGAACCAAAAACCATTCTTCTAAAAGTGCCATAAAGTAAAATTGAAGAAGATGCATTACATACACCAGGCAGTGAGCCAGAGACCACGTTATATGTAGCGCATGTTGCTCAAAATTATTTGGTAGGTCACATAAAGACTACCTGGTCAATTCTTCAGGGAAGTACCAGAAAGAAAATGAAATAGTAAGACAAAGTGTAATATAGATTTTTGTACATTTCCTTTTCTTATAAATAACACAAATAAAATTATGTTCACATTTGTGTTATAGACTTTCTAGTATTTTGGGAGGAAATAATTTAGCCTGCTTTGCTATTCTTTTATTAAAAACTAAGACCTGATGGATGTCAATATACTGTAGATCAGTTATTATACTAATCAAATAAGGCTTTTTAGTTCATGTATTAATACATGATGTGCCTTTCATGGAATTGATGCTCTATCAGCCCATTTATGTGGAAGGTTACAATCTCATTTCCTGGTGAATTGCCACATTTGAGTGACTTGCCTATGCTCTGACTTGTCTGTTTGCAAACATTTATTTCCAGACTACATGGTAAAGCCCTGCTGTCAGGTTTCCCTTATTTGATTTGTGGAATCTTGTACCAACTTCCTCATTACGTTGGGTCAGACAAGGGTAATCGCTGTAGCAACTTGCTAAGGTTTCATTTCTTGGGAACTCCCTGTCCAGATAACATGAGAACATAATACAATAAAAAATATTTGAGAAGTAACTTAAATGTTTACTGGGCGAGTTTTGTTTTGACTCAGTATGAAGCCATGTCTGATTTAGCAGGTTGAAAAGAAAACCGACATTGTTGATGTGCAACTGTTCCCAAGGGGTGGAAAGCTGATAACTTCTAGTGCCAAAGCCTTTCAGTGCTAGAAGATATTCTATATAGTACCTCACACACATATGTGAATGCAGTCGTATTAGTCTTCTGGTTCAGTGTTTCCTAAACAGGCCTATCCCTTCTCTATGTATATGTCACTGTACATGCCAGTCCCCTTTTTTTACAAATTCAAAATTTCCTATATTACCTATCCCCTCCCAATTTTGTTAATGGTCTACTAGGCATAAAGCACCGACACCTTTTAAAATGAAAGAATATAACTTTACACAAAATGATTTCTAAATCTCCAAGGTTTATTTTCAATTGTACTCTAATTTCCTTACTTTCTCTCGCTCTTGCATTTGGTTATTCCTAAAGTTGTACAAGAACATATCTGTGTATTGTATTCACAGATTTACTTTTTATAGCCCTGTACTTATTTTCACAACAGTGTGGCTTTCCAAGGACAAAGACTTTTGTATTTTAAAGTCATCTTCTAGGCCAGTCAAACCACTGTCTTTTGCTCCCTCTGCTAATATCGATTTTGATATTTCCTCACTAAATTTATTTGATATCAATTTGGAGCCATGACAAGATAAAGTACCCGACTTCAATATTGACAATAAAGTTTTTCAGCCTTTTCTTTTTTGCCAGATCTTGTCCTCAAGCACAGAAGGTAGGGTGATCATTTCCTGTTCTGTTAGAGATAGTCACTGCTCAGCACCCCCACTGTTCCTTAGTCATGCCTGTAAATATTAAAGCCAATTTTTCTAATAAACCTAGATGGAATCTGACCTCACGACCCTAAGTATCAAATGCAGCAAACAAATGTAGTGTTCAGCAAGTACTCCTGTTAGTAGAATGATAATTTTCTGAGCATAAAAGTATCTTACACTATTCTTTATTACAGGCGAAAAACACTGATTATATCTTTATATCAATCTATTTAGAAGAGTTTTTGAAGAGCTAATTGTACTCATTCGACTGACTGTAGTTTCCAAATCAGTGGAGCATATTTATTCTATTTTTTAAAGTGTCTAAAAGTCTTAAATTGCACTAGATTGAGCAAAGTGTCTAATGCTGAATAAGGATGATAAATCTGATGCTATTTAAATCTGTGCCATACCATTTTCGGCTTTAGAAGGCAATGTTCTAAAATCCCATTATGTATGTTTCTGGTGACATTTTTTTACAGTTTTTTGGGCACAAATTAAGACAGAATCATGTATAAGGCATGTAGACCATGATGCGTTGAGAATGTATGAAGAGGGCTAACGGGAGCTGGAGACACACTGTTATTGATCCATAGAAAATTCTTTATACCCTGCAATCACATTGCTACAGTGCCAAAATATATATACATACAGGTGGTCCCTGATTTAAGGACACCTGACTTACAGACAACCCCTCGTTACAGATGGACCTCTCTGCCCACTGTGACCTCCAGAAGTCTCTGGATGCTTTTCTATTGTCCAAGACTGCAATGATCAGCTGTAAGGTGTATGTAATGAAGCTTTACTGATATTCCTTGTTCCCATGTCTGCACAAAATTTTGAAAATCCAATTGTCACGGGGACAGCATTTTTTCTGGAATTATAATTGTATATATATTGTATAATTATACAATCTATACAGTTTTAACTTGCATACTAATTCAACTTAAGTACAAACCTAAAAATTACTAAACCCCCTACAAACTCTCAACTTCCCATCCACTTTATTTGACTCCCCACCACACACACATACATATATACCATCAGCTCACTACTAACTACCACCGCTACCTACTTACAATCTTTATGTACAGCTGCAGGGCACAGGCAGCTCCTCCCAAGGTATCAGTCTCTGCTTCCATGTCATGTGACATGAGACACATGATAGTGATGGGAAGTCCCTCTCAGTGAGCTGGATCATTTGGCTCCACTCACTATGAAGAGCTGGCTTTTATGACTCCTTAACGGCTCCCTATGTAAATACATAGGGAATCATTTAAGGCAGCCAGCCACCCATCCCCTATACACTTTTAACCTGAAATTATCAGGTTAAAATGGGTGTGGTACCAAAATAAGAGGCGTGGCCTACTTGATCCGTGTGGGGCTAAGTGAGCTGACTCATCACTAACACATGACACAATGACTTCAGGCAAGGTCCTTCTACCTTACTGTTGGGACATTAGGAGAGGGAGAATGCAGTGCATAGACACTGCGCTTTTGGACTGGGGGAAATGCTTTATTAGTGAGTCAGGGATCTGCAGGAGGGTCTGGCAGTGCTGGATACTCCTAACCTTCAGACTATAAGACTCAAGCACTTTTTAGCAAGCTTTTTTCTTGCTAAAAGGTGTGTATTATAGTCTGAAAAAAAAAAAATATATATAACACTGTATATATATATGTATGTATGAATGTGTATTATATATGTATGGATATACATATAATCTTTTTGTAAACATTCTTTTTTCGGTGGTAGGGATATTGGTGCTAGGCGCTGCACAATAGCATGTCAGATAACAGTGTATAAAATGTCCTTCTTTAGGGTTTCTGTAAAAGTACAGATTTTATAGATTTGAAATGCACTGCTATAAGAAAAATGTGAATTTCACTTTATTATGAGAACTGCTATTTCCCGTCAGACCCTGGCTATAGATCAGTCATGATCAAATACTGCAAATGCTATTTAGACTGTAGATTATTTATAGCTGTGGTTCAGCTGGGGTCTTCATAGAGAAGAGGTGGTCACCACAGCGTAGGATGACTCCTCATCTCTGTTCTACTTGCCGGTTTTTAAGGTTGGAAAAACAATTGATAATTTTATCCAAAGGAAGGAACATTTAAAAACAAATGCCTTTTGCCTGCTATTAAAGATGTTTTCTAGGAACTGATGTCCTACCTGGTCGGGGGCTAACACTTGGCACTCCCTGTACTGTTCAGGCCTGTAGCATTAAAGAGAGAGAGTTAGAAGATGGCTCTGATTGAATGTGAATACTTGAACTACTTCTAATATAACAGTGCTGGCGATCTTTTCTTAGTTTTCTTATAACTAAATAACTTTTTCAACAAAAAAATGTATGTGTAAATGTACATTCCTGTGTTACTAGAATTTTGTGATTTTCTGCACATCTGATCTCTTCAGTGCAGATTATATAGCCTTATACGTTCACATGAATGCATGCGCGCCCCGGCCATGGGCGGGCGCTGGAGAGGAGGAGGGATGAGCATGGCACACGAACATTACAATTCGCAGGCCACAAACAAGGGGCTTGAGGTCGTTTGTTTATTGCCCTTGTGTCATCAGAGCATGACAATCGCTCACATGCCAATGGAAATAGAAAAGATTGCTTGATCTGCAAATTTTGGCAGAGATAGGACTTGCTCTAAGTTTTTGTCTCAGGCAGTCAACCTATTCATGGGCCTTGGAAACCATGCCCATCTGTCTTAGCCATTAAACAACATAAAAATGTATGCTAGCCTAAAAAACGGAGGCTAGCATATGTCCTGCAAAAACTTTCAAATGCAAGAGGCTTTAGGCTGCATGCACTCGAATGTGTGCCGGCGGGCACATGTCGGGACACGGGAGAGGAGGAGGAGGTGAGCGCTGCTCACCCCAGCCCCTCTACATAGAGATACATGGCACATGGGCCATAATACGGGAAAAGATGGGACATGGGTGATCTTTTTCCCAGCTACGGAGCGGTATGGTGCTGCTCCGTACTGCTCCATGCGCCCATTGCTGGCTTATAATGAATGTATATACGGCCGCAAGCTTGCTGCCGTATATACGTTCCCCAACGGTCGTATGAATGTAGCCTTAGACTGTGTATAGACACACCACCAGCTAGTGATTTATTATGTAGCTCCAGCACAACATAGATGCTCCAGAATTTCACTTCTTGGACAATAGAAGTGTCAAGACGGGTTCATTTTAAGGTTTCTATTGAGTGTTTGTTCCCGAGGGTCTGATGTGTCGCAGTTTGTTTACAGTTTCTACGGTAAAGAAAAATGTAAGGATTCTGAAAAATATACTGGAAAATAATAGCACCAAAGTTCATCAAGGCATGGAAATATCAATATATTACTTGTACTTGTATTACTGCAGGTTGTTTAGGTCGTGCTTGGGAGATATGTGATTGCGCACATCAGGGATGAACACAACACTGCTTATTGATCACTTCTGTAACTGATGTCATTGACTCTTTATCTGTTGTTATCTAGTATATCAGTGGATTATATATTTTTTCCACTGGACTCGACCCTTTCTGTACACCTTGTCCTTGTAATATAATAAGTATTATAGCTTTGTTTGCATTGTGGGATTGAACTGTGTGAACACACTTTCCTCCTTTTCACCTCCTGTTTGCTTATCTAATAATAATATATGTACTTCTGCCAAGTAACCAGTTCATTACCATTGTCTTGTCGTCAAAATAATCGGCAAAATGCTTCAGTAATTTCTGAGACTGTGTGCGGCATATTGCAGTCTGTCTGCTCACCATCAAATTTCTCTAGAATTTAGGAAGAACCTATTGCTCCTCTCTTGTGATTGGCAGGTGTGTTCAGTGTTCAGACAGGAAACATTTCACCTTCTCAATGAAGTCATTATCAAGCTACTACAAGAACTTCTCCGAATTATTCACCATTTTTTGTGATTATGGATATAGTTATCTGTATTTACACATTTCATTTTACACATTTGTATTAGCAATGGGAGCACAACTTTATGACAGGTGGAGAGGTAGCACACAGATGTCATTTTATTCCTAAAGAAGGAGTAACTGAATGTTAAGATGTTCTAGAATATGTGTTATAGAAAGTACTTGTATTAGTATTAACTGTAAAATAAAAAGTCAATAGCTCTTGGGATGTAAAACAACTTTGCCTATTATCTTTATTACCTATATTCAGTAGTTTCCTTGCTACAGCCCTCAGACTACCTTAGTGCTGCAATGGCTGTCTCCTCTCCATGTGCTGATAAGCCCTGGAATCCGTCACAGAAACAAACCTTAGTGTTCACACAGAACAGGCTATAGACTGCATGTAACTGGGTTACTAATGATTTCTACCACTGGTCAACAGCTGCCAGACTGGTCACCATATACATCCTGTATGTGCACTGTGCAGTATTCACTGGATTTACTTGTGGGAAACTAAATGGATTTAATGCCACATTATTTTGAGAGAGAACACAAGGCATCATGGGATCTGTGGGCAAGCTATCTGGCCTCAGCTTGAGGGCATATAGACTGACCGGCCTTAGTCTCCGCCCACTTCACCTCTGGTGGGAAAGATTTTTGTCAAACATTTTCAGAACAGAAAATGCCAGAACTTTGGAAAGAAAAGGATGAGCAGCACAAAGTAGGCATCATTCTGTTTGTTTTCAAAGGGGGAATCGCATATAATAATTTGGTAAAATCACTGTAGCTTTACAATTACGCTTTAAGCTCTTAACAAGGTTGTCCTGATAGGGTAATCACTATTTTTAGTTTAGATACCTTGACTTTAGTTATCATAAGCATAGAAAAATAAAAAGTGAACACATGAAAAATATCTAGACATAAAATAATCTAAAACTGATATAAAAGTATATTGGAATGCTGTTTTTTTTACTTTTGCTTTTTATGTATGAATATATTGTTGGCGACCTTCATGCTCTTCGTTTGCCACAAGCCTTGTACAAGAGTTTACAACTGCTACACATGTCATGGCCAAAGGTAAAAGTTTGAAAGTTCCGTAAAAGGCAATGTGAAGCAAGTTTACCAACAGACTGAAGAGGTGACTGCAGCACAATATGCCTTTTTATGAGAGTGTGGTTAGTGTGAGAGGAATGTGCTTTCCCTACTAACAATGCTGTCATTATCTGCTGTATCTGTATTGCTTCATCCAAGGGGCAATGACTGGAAAATCCCTAATCTATTGCATAACCCAAAGTAAACACACAACTAATGGTAACAGTTAGCGGCCAGGGCACTCCTCTTGCTTCTGTTGGCTTCTGATCTGACTTTTAGCCTTTTTTCAATTACTTTTGAAAGTTTAAATTGAAACTTTAAAAAAAAAAGATCAGGTTTTCTGGAATGTGCATATTTTGGATGTAAAAGCTGATTCATATATACCAGTTCAAATCTCCATTTACATAATCTTGCACATATATTTATGTTCATAATTCATATTTAAAAAAAAAATCTTTTTCGAAAATTTCAAACATTAAAAAAAGACAGAAGTGCTCATGGTTTATATATTTTTTTTTCTGTTGACAACTTGTACCCTACTTGTCGATCAATACATGATCAAGACACTGTCGCTTTCCTCATTACGTGAATGTTACTTAGGATGAGAAAACTGTCTGCCAATACAGCTGATTCCACCATAAATTTACATAAACTAAAATTATGCCAGGGACCAGAGGATTGGGAGAACCTGTTCAGTGCTTGTTTGACCTATAAGCAGAAATTGGTAAAAACGTATTTAATCCCTATAGATGGGAAACTTCAATGTAAATCCTCCCAGGGTGGAGGACAAAGCCAAACTAATCTGTGTCTCAGCGTCTATCACTATCTTTAGCGTAAAATGTGCATCTGTAATGGAGAGTCCTGATACATGGACATGTGAATGCTGTTGTCAGCCTGAGAATTGTTATGTACACATCTATGTACTCTCATAGTCCTTGCAGTCCAGTCACCAGTATACATTTACTTTCCAGCTGCCTGTACATTTCTTGGAAATATAAAAGAGGATTCCCCAGTATTCACAGTCGGCTGTTGCTATGACCTGCAAGACTTTTTACCTGTCTGGATATCTTGAGGCCGAAGAATATTTTACCTAAACCAGTAAGTACAAAATCCAAAAACTTATTAATATTATTATTCTGAAAATCCTCTCTTGTTAAGACCAAACAGAGTTGGCGCATTTTATCATTGTTAGGTTATGTAACTATTTTCCAGTTCTGTAGCACTTATGGTTTCCAAGGTTTTAGTACATGTGGTTTTGAAGGCAATATTTTGTTCAGTAAAAGTAAATATTATTTGCATATTGTTTTTGCTGTTCTTTATTTTTATGTAATTTGTTATTTATTATTTGTCCTTATTTATTGATGGTCTATTAGCTGTTCTGGCCTGGTACAACACACTGCTCTACCAGTGGCCATGCACCCTAACTTAAGCCCCACTCTTACTTCTTAAATATACTATATATTTTTTTAGTTCTGCTTTTCACTGTAACCTTACTTACAGTAGCAGCTACTTGAGAGAATTTGCAGACCTGAAATCTTACAGCTCCCACAACATCTTTCAGCAGAGAATTGTCTGAGTGTCTTCTTATTTGATAAGCTGGCATACATTTTTTTTTATCTTGGCGACTACATTCAAGTGTGGTACAACTTCAGTCAGTGTATGTCTGATGACCTTGAGAACAAAAGGATTGAACAGTTGAAACCCCCCAACGTTGGCACTCAGGAGAGTGCCTGGAGGCCCCTGTACATGTTAGATGGTGTGCTAGTCCTGTTGAATTTAAAGGACTTAGAAAGCTGATGTACAGCTAATGTGTCTAATGTCTATGACCATCTTTACATCTTTGTAATAGTTGGATTGGTAACTTAATGGCCAGTTTAACCACTATTCTGTCACTGTTATGAACTACTACCATCAAAATCAAGCATGTTACTTACTGATCACTTACTCATAGATCCAGGGGCTGTTACTGTGATAATATTCTTATATTTGTTATCAATTGCTTCCTCCCTTCTAAAATAAACTTTTAAAATTATGCTAATGTGCCACAAAGGCTCTGGGGGGTGCTGCCATAGCCATTTTGTTCTTTGGCATCACAGGCTGTTACACTATCTCCCTTCTGCAACAGAGGAAGGTTTAGCACACAGAAGGAGAAGGGACACACAGTGTAACAGCCTGTGAATATACAGTTCAGAGGTGCTCTGTTTACATCCCCAGGAGCCCTTCACACTCATTATCATAATTTTTAAAAGTTGATTTCAGAAGGAAGGATAATACATATAAGTAGATCACCACAGGGTCTGTGAGTAAGTATCCCTGGATTATTCATGCTTGATTTTGATGGTAGATTTCCTTTTTAGATGTTTAACAGCAGAATAGATATATGCATACTGAATACATGTCTGAGTGACTGAGCACCATTGGCATCACTTAAGATGCTTTTCTGTTCAGCTTTAAATAGTGTTACTGTTGTATTTTCACTGATACATGGAAACCCTAAGAGATATATTCTTAGAATTGACTTCTAGTAAATAGTCCTTGAAGCTACATTGATCTTCAGTAATCCAAGTGAGGGTGCACATGTTGTAGGAGACTCTAATATGGTAAAGATGGTTATGATGAACATATGGGCTGTATACCTTTGTAGTCCTCCCAAAGTTTTGTGGACAGTCTCATGTTGGATATCAACTCTCTAAAGCGGACCCTGATATATGACATCAAAGGATCCAGCAACGGGAGCTACATCTGTCTTGTAGTTCTGTTTAAATGTTTTTATACATTTGGATGACTAGTAAAGTTTGTGCTTTCCTTTGTAGTAGAGCCAGTTGTATTTTACAGTTGGATCAGCTGTTAGTCATAGTACTGTGCAATGCATATTACTTCTGAAACTCCTTCTAAAGTTTTTCCTACGCCTGGTCGGAACTGGAGTCTATTTGCGACTTTTTAACCAAAATTGGTACCAAAATCGGGACATTTTCATTTGCCCACATCTGGATTTTAAAGATGTATCAGGGACAACATTGACATTTTTTGTGTGACTAACTTTGCTAGGCGAGTAAAAAAGTTTTGAATATATATATATAATGATCAAAAAAAACCTGAAAAAGAGGAAATTCTAAGATAAATAACCTCCTGCCTCTCAATAAAACTCGGGGTTGGGCACAGCTGCTGGTATAAAATTTCCGCCAGGTAGAGATTTCAGCTGTAGTCTCCATCGTTTTTTTGCTAAACCCTCTAAGCGGATAAGATATAACAAATGCCCTGCGTTATAAGTAGAACTTTAAATGCAACATTTAATTTTTAATTGTTGTATATACAGGATGTTTACAGTAGAAAAAAATGAGAGCAAAACTGGACACTAGTAAAGCCATTTACACCGAAACAATGGTTGGTCTGTTAAAACATCGACCACAGCGCTTCTGCAGTGATGCACTGTATGTTGGACTAGTGTGCCTGGGGACTACAGGACTGATCACACACAGGCAGCAATGGGATTCAGTACGTCACAGATGACATGTCTTCTCATTTGGGTCTAGAAGTAAATGATGACTTCTCCCTGTTGTTACTTATGGCTGCAGAACTGTTTGTGAGATGGCTTCAGCTCGCAGCAGCATATCTACAAACTCCGTCCCTAGAAATATCACAGTCACTTACAGTAAAGATGCCCGTTGAATGTTTTAGCTACATAATTAGTACTTGATAGTACATGCTATTACTATTGCAAGCAGGGACCTACTATGGGGACAGATACTCCCGCCATAGTGCCTGAAGGAAAGGCCCTCCAGTCCATCGATGGACCAATCGAGCCTGGATGTACTGTGTTCATGATAATGCAAGGGTGCTGCTGTTTTGCGAAGTAGGGACCCCATGCACAAAGGTGATCACTGTGGTTGGTCTGTGAGCAGCACAAGTTTCACAGACAGTCCAGTGCGCTGGTAGAGATTGGTAGAGATCCACTGCTCAATTCTTTAAGTATGTTATATCTTCTTGATATGAGCCCACATTTTGCATCTTTTGACTTCCCAAACATTTGTTGGTCAGGGCTTAAGGCCAATGTGAAACCATGAAACATGGTACTAACCACTCATTCCACCAATAATCATACCATTGCAGTTAACATTCAAAATGTGGCTAAAAAGCGGCCTCCTTTCATGTGGAAAAATAAGTAATTACCGGTACGATGAGTAATTACTAAGGTTGAACACATAGTATATCTATACTATTTGTCAGGTTACATTGTGTTAACACAAATGGTTACTGTGTGCTGAACCCATTCCTAAAGTTTTCCTGGCACAGGAGAATATCGTATGACATGTCTCTCCTTGATGGGTGTAACTATTAATCGCTTTCGCAGAAAATTGAATACTTTTCCGGAATAATTTTCTGTCCACACTATGACCATAGAAAAAGTTATTTAGATACTGTAAGGTGCAGAAACAGTTCCAACAGAATTCTGAATATTCTGCATCATCTATAGTTACTGTGGGGGTTTCTCATTGTTCTCAGTGGGGCCTCAAAATTCTGCTAGGGGTTGCCCATGAATATTCAATTGTTAGGTGAAAAGTTGAAGATCAGTGGTTGTCCAACCTCTGTAATACACACCAAGCATAAGGATTCTTAATTGAATAAAGGTTCTGCTGCCCATTGAGAGACTAGCAGAGAAAGATGAGCACTGTTATATTGATATCTCCAGAACGACAGCTCCTTTCAGATTGTATACAAGGGATCCTGTTTTTTATGAATGGTGGGGGTACCAGTCATCACACATCACACACACAACAGGGATAGCACATTAACCTATGGATAAGAGAGGTGTTATATTTATGGGAAACCACCTCAAAGGAAAGCTACCACTAGCTGGTAGACATATTAAACTACAAATACTTACCTATAAATAAAGGAACTATTATTACTACCTACACTCCTATTGATGTTGATTCCAGCAGTGTCCTTCTTTTAGCTTGACACGCCAGGATTACCTAGAAAATAAACTTACAATTAGCAGCCTGGAGCGCAGAGGCATGTCTGAGATGCCCGGTGCTCCAGGCTGCTAATTATGCACATGTTATGCCATGTTGGAGAGGGAGGTGACATGAGTTTGTATAATTAGCAGTCTGGAGCGCTGGACATTTAGCGCTCCAGGCTGCTAATTATAAGTTTCTTTTCAAGGTGATCCCGGCATGTCAAGTTTAGAGAACGACACAGCCGGGTTCAACAGCAAGAGGAGAGCAGGTGAGTATTTGTAATTTATTATGTCTATCACTTAGTGGTAGCTTTCCTCTCCAGAATTTCTGCTGTACACTATCAGTCACTCACTGTGTAGAGAAGTTCTCATTTACATGAAAGAATTGCTGGGTTTGGTAGGGTTCCATAGTTTGGACAGCCACTTATAATATTGTTATAGCATATCTTGTGTTTTTCAGGGTGCAAGTGGGCAGTTGCGTAATCTGAAACTGATGGGCCCCAGTGCTAAGTCTGTGACAGGCCCCCGACTATAATGTATTGTTTATAGTACTAGTCGTCTCATACGAGAAGTGACACTTTATGGGTCCCCTAAGCCTTTTTGGTCCCTGCAAGTTGTACATTTTGTGTTCTCAGTTAGAATTACAATTGGTTCACTAACTAGTACATTAAACTTCAGTCTTGTAGAAGACATCTACTGTTTAGGCAGCCTGCATTCTGTCCATGCTGTGTTTTACAGATTACAACAGCCTGTGTTTTTGTTGCAAGTGCAGGATACAGGCTGCCATGACCAGCATGTGTATGTTCATAGAATATTCTTTTTGTTCTATTTATTAAGGTTTTTATAACTGGTCTATATTCTGGGGAAACCACTTGTTCTTCTTTAGTGCCCTGTTTATTTTAAGCTGCAGGGAAACACAGAGAATCCCCTACAGCTTTAATGATCTCCTCCTGTAGACACGCAAGTCACTCGTGACCAGAAACATCTCTCTTATACCCATGGGTAGTGATTGAGTGGATATGGAGTGCAGATGTCTTTGCTGCTGTGTTTATACTCGCCAAGGAAGCTTTAACATGAAAGTGTTGATGTTTCCACTGACACAGTAAGTTACACAAGCCTGGCCACGTTCATAGAGGGGATATTTGTTAGTAGACTGGGTGTTTTTAAAAAAACAGTCAAGGTAAACCATAATGCATTTGGTACATGTGCAAATATAAGCTGTCTTGGTATTTGCATAGAATAATAGTTTTTTTTTTAGGTTCTTTTTTGTTTTTTTTTAATTTCCTCTTCTTCTACCGAAATGGTATGTATAGCCCCTTTTCTGCTGTGATATATAAAGTAGAGGAATGTAAGGCTATAACAAATGCTTTCATACAGGAAATGTTACATTTTTCCTGTGAGTGTGATCCTCTTTTGTCTGTATTGTGTCGCGTTTTTCATGTGCAGGTTTGATCCGTGTGTGAAACAGCATTTCTGTAGAAACCCTATGACTTATGTCAACGAGCAATGCAAGTCCTTCCAGCACCCACTAGGGACTAGAATTGCACTTGAGTAACGGATCCTGTGCCATTTCTTTAGTATGGAGCACCAAAACTGAATAGTCCAGAAGGTATTTAGTCTAAATCCCTGTAGCCTCTTTCACCACTATGGAGCTGGCCAGGGATAAGTTGTATGTTGCAACTATTAAGTCTACAGCTTCATTGCGACCAAAGATTGCACTTTCCATAATGAATGGTATCATGGTACAACTCACAGGTTAGCCTACATTCTCATCTTGTTTTCTGGATATGTTCAGTGTATACACCAGGGAAGTCCCTATAGTCAGCAGGAAACACTGCTGCGTTTTTCAATCCTCTGTCCTGCTGCAGAGTGACCTATACACACAGCAATGGTCATTATAGCCTATGGGGACGGATGCAAATATATGGCATACATCCCCAGCCTTTGCTGTATGTACATTTGAGGAGGTCCCCAGTGAATGTAACTGTCCATAAAAGCACAATTTAGTCACTGGGGTAACACCCTGAACATCGGCATAAGCAAATTTACTGGTTTGGTTTATGCAGAAAAATGTGTCAAAATGTTATTGCACTGGCGTATTTTTGGTGCAGCCTAGGCCCCGCTACTTTTCTACAAAACCACACTCCTATCTATTAGACCACGCCCCACACTAGTAAAGGTATCAAGAAATTGTCTAAAACACTTGATAATAGTTTTTTCTGTTTTTCAGTACAGTTTTTTGTCGTACAATGATAGATAAATTTGCCCTATTGTTCCACAATGGTGATGTTGACCTCAGATGTGGTGTGAATAGAGCCCAAATGTGTAATGTGAGTAGTTCTCTTTGTGAGGTGCTGCTCAGAAATGAAAATTAGCTTTGTGGTTGCGGTATTATAAAGACATTTCCAGTTCCAGTGCAGATGTTTTCTGTCACAGATTCAATGGTTCTAGCCCCTGCATATATAGAAATGGTTCCACACAATAATCAGGCTGCATTTTAAAGCAGATAATGTGGACACAATGTAGAGCGGGGAAATGAGGGCTTTCACATTGGTTTCCTTACTGGCGTACAACATGAGGTTTAGCTCCATGGAAACAAGAATGGAGATTGCATTGAAAAATACAAATGAATGGATGTGAAATGATAGTTTGCTGTGCCCTTTCAGTAAAAGTATAATGGGCAGCAGCAAATTGTTCGTGCCTCTGCACTTTCTTGTAATATTCCTTGCCTTGGTCTAAATACCTGTAGGTCGCAGCATGCATTGTATGTATGATGTGGGTATATGTTGTGTATGATCCCAATTCACATCACTGCTGCTTTCATATTTTGAAACATTGCACATAAATGATTACTGTGGTTTCTTATCTTTCTTATATATTCCTATTTATAGACAGTCATATATGCATCATTTTAATAGAACATGTCAGCCATCATACTTAGGCTATATTCACACGGCCGACGTATATATGCCGTATATACGTCCTCCATAGACGGCAATGGGGACATGGTGCCGGGAGAGAAATAGGACATGTCCTATCTTTCCCCGAAATACTTTGCCGTGCGCCATATCGCAGTATGGAGAAGGGCAGGGGTGAGCAGCGCTGATGTGTGCCTGCCATGCTACGGTACGGTGGGAACACATCGTGTAGCCTTACACTGAGGTAGAGGTAGTGTTATAGCTAAGAGCGGTATCCCCAATTCTTTAATCTCCCCTTCTAGATCAGTGTCTTCTCATTGCTATCCCTGGCATTGTAGCCCTGTACTGTGAATATATGTATATAAATCTAAGGCTAGCCGAGCTCTTAGCCAACAATGTATGTTTTCAATGAGAAAAGGGTGAAAGCAGCTGCCATAAACATCTATCGGCGTGGTATCTCCTTTCTGAAATGTTAAAATCCAAGGATGCAATTACCATTAAATTATCAACTATTGCTACTAAAATCACACATAAATACAATGTGAATGGCCAGCTTAAGCTTCACACTAGAGTATACAGTTGTATCCACTCATATCCAGCATTGTCATATCAATGATGATCCACCTTTAAAGACAAAATTGCTTTGTGATATTGAGTCACAAAGTTATGTCATACATCTGCACTGTCAGACTGGAACGACAAAGGACTACCGTAAAATCCTTTCGTGGAGCCCACAACTGTACAGATACATGCACATATAACCTGATATCCATAGGTAAATTCCTAAAACATAGCTTGCCCTCTACCCTTACCTTGGACTGTTATGGTCCTCGGAGCCCTGTCAGTAAGGAGCTGACTGGCATTTGCCTTTAACTTAGACCCTCTTAGCTCTGTAAGCCGAATAAAGTATCCAGGCCTCAGGCAATAATAATAATAATAATCTTTATTTATTTAGTGGCAACAAATTCTGCAGCGCTCTACAAATCATAGGGGACATATACAAATATAATATTACATAACAAAGGACAAATAGCCATATGGAACAATAGGAGTGAGGGCCCTGCTCGCAATCTTCTATGAAGATTCTGCAAAGTGATTGGGCTCCACAGTGTGATGCAGAAGGCCTATGCAGGAAGGATACTGGTTGGCTAAACATATAATTTATATGTCATCCCAGTCATTCAATTCATCTACAGTATCTAAAAATAAACTGGGGAGTTTGCTAAGCAATCTACACATATTCTTGTAAATGATGAATGCTGAATAATATCTGTATGATGTACTATGAGGGTTCTGTGCAACTCATGCCGGGCCTTGGGTCTTACCAAGATCAGGGCTAGATTGGGCTAGTCCAAGCCTTTATTTGTGTGTTTGTGGCCACCCTTTGCCTGTTTTTCATATTGCAGACCATCAAGGCTTTTCTAACTTATCAATATATTAGTCCAAACTAAAGGTGTAGTTATTACTTTAGATCTTTGTAATATTACACCTCATTGGTACTACAAACTAAGACATGTATAAAATTATTATGACTATCATGTTACTGTAGTATTTAACAATGCACCTCATTGTTACTACCTACTATTACAGGTTATTATTACTATCATGTTACCTTTATTATTAAGCATTACACCTCATTGGTACTAGCTACTATTAAATGCATTACAGGTTATAAAAACTATTGTGTTACCTCTATTATTAAGCACTACACCTCATCATTACTATCTATTATTACATCTATTACAGGTTATTATTGCTAACATGTTACCTGTACTATTTAGCATAAGACTTCATTGTTACTACCTACTATTACATGTTTTTATTACTTTCATGTTGCCTATACTATTTAGCATTACACTTTATTGTTATTACCTAGAGTACTGGGTTTCATTTTTCACATGTTATTATTACTGTCATGTTACATATATTACTTACCATGAAGAGTTAACTCACTATGTCCATGGAAATGAGTATTTCTTTTTAGAACACTATTTACTCACTCCAATGTAAGATGCAATTGTATACATCCTGAATTTCGTTCTGAAGGTGATGACTTAAAATCCATTTTTTACATGGTTTGGACTAAAAGTTCAGCTGAAATCTAAATATATTTTCAATGATATAAATATGTGAACAGCTGTTTTTCTAGACAAGTTATCGTTTTCTAATATTTCTGGAAAGAAAAGAGCAGCAAGTAGCGAATAACGCTATAAAACAGGGGAAGACTTGGAGGCCTAGGTGTAAAATCAAGCAAAGTCTCCTCTGTTGAAATCTTACAACTTTATCACCCTGCCACAGCTCTCCAGCTCCTCGCAATCCAGATGAACAGACAGAGCTCTGTAACAGAAGACAAGGAGCTAGTGTTCCTCAGACAAGGATGCTCTTCCACTGCATGTCACCTGGATCACTTACTAAAACCTCAGCTTGCTAACAACATCAACAGGCCAAAGAGAAACAAGAGAAGAGAAAGTCCTGCCAGCTTTGGGGGTTGTGGACTGTGTGGGGATCATGGGGCTCACATTATTTTAATTGATTTTCTTCTTTGCTTAGCCAGATATATTAATCTACCTATTAATCTACTTAAATACATATATAAATGTACTGTATATGTGTATTATCTACTGCTAGCCTTTAACTTTCAAACAGCACACTTGCCAAAAAAAAAAAAAAAAGGTCAGCACCCTCTAGGCTTTCGTGAGCTAGTTCATACATCAACTTCTGAGGGCCATATCTTTTGAATCGGTGAACAAATAGAAAAGACAAACAGAACCATTAAAAAACAACGTCACTGTGATCAGGGGCTCAGTTATAGTTAAAAAAGGCACGAGCTGCACTACTATGTAACAATAAAGGATCTCAGTGTCTATTGAAAGAGTTATTGTCATATAGTTCATATATGAAACTTTGTAATATATTTTATTTATGCCTCTATCTCCTTGGACTTTGAACAGTACTATTGGAATATATTAGTACTGATTGTGCGTTGGCACAAGCAAATAAGGCTGAGCCTAATGGTAGGTTAGATCATTTTAATAAACCCAGTGGAGGAAACTTGTCAAGCTATTTTCACCACAAATACAGCATATTTTATAAATTCTGCACATTACAAATGATAAAAACAGATGCCTCATTGAATTTTTTGTGTTCAGTAGATTATTCTATGTCTACAAGTTTACATGAAGTCCAGAGATTGGTTTTTGGGAGGTAACTTGCATATCTTTTTGAAGAAAGGAACATAACATAGTGCCGCCAGTATCTGTCTTCCATGTTTATGCTTAGAACATCATCTTTAATCGTAGCAGACACAATATTGTAGCCCACTACTGAATTTATCTGCAGACATCTTCGGCTGAGCATGCTACTGATATGGGTAGGGGTGCCTGAGGACAGCTTTGACAAGTGCCGCAGCAGACTGACAGAACATGTGCAACAGACAGAAATGTGAATGTATTTCTTGGTCCTGAAGCTAAAAATAATTAGCGCTTGTATTTTTAGCTAGACAAGAAAAGCAAAAACACTGTTTGTCTGTGGCCTCATGGGCACAGGCTCCTTCCTGCCTGCATAACTAGCTGGATTTATGGATGTGTTTGTTTTATCTTGAAACCTTGTGCAATCATTATACAGCGGAGATAGTGCAACATATAAATTTGTTTTATTGATGTAGGACTAAACTGCAAGATTCTGCAATGCAGCCATTTCTCTTCAGAACCGACTGTGCTGCCTCTGCACCCTGAAGCAGGGATCCCATTCCCTGTAATAGAAGGGAGAAGTTATTCTTAATAAACCTAAAAGATAAAAGATCAACGTCATGGTCTATTTATCAATAGCCAACCGAATGACCTTATTCTTTTATAATGAAAAATAAAAAGCTGAAAGAATGACTCCCAAATATAGTGTAATTATTATGCAGTACTGGACTTTATTACTTATACCATGTACATTAAAGAAGAAGATAAATCACTCAATGCACAGAATCTTATCTCATTGGATGTTTTTCAGGAGATTTTATATACTTTCATAAATATTAATATGCATATGCATGTGAGTGAAAGAGGAACCTCTAACATGTCTTTTATTTTTTTTCTTATTTACAGAACATTACTGACCATCCACTTACCATACAAAACACACTTATTTCATATACACCCCCAAGACCTGATACCACAAAAACATAAAGAGTATTCAGGGTTCAAAAGTTACTCTCACCATGAAGGGTGAGCCATTATCTTCTTGGTAAGGTCAAGTTTCCCTGTTGAGAAACCCACTGTTCATCCATGGTGCAGCTAGCCTCCACCACTCAACTTGCGAGTGTCGGGTTGCGTGCCTCATATCACAACCCTTTTTCTAGCACACAGTTCAACTGGAGTCACACTGGAATAAAGCAGGAAACCACATTGCTCCACACTCTTCACCTACATCATCCCTACACAAAAAGAAACTCAGCTAACGAATGGAGGCATTCGTTTACCACAGCACTTCACTTCCCATCTTCCTTCCATGCTTTATTCATTATAAGAATATTCCCCACTTATCTCAGGACTCCTCCTAAAGCAAACATATTTACATTCTCTAAGAATAACACAATCAGTCCCTATACCACATACAATATAAAATAAACCATATATTTGCCATAAATACCATCCTCTACCATAGCACCTCTCACCTGCCTTGCATTTTACCAGTGGAAAGACAAAATTAGAATCATAAATTCAAAAACCAACTTCTTCCACAACCAGAATATGTTTATCTATGAATGGATGCCAGTTATTCATGTTTTAGTGTTCTATGTTCTTAGTATTATAGTTCTCCTGGCCAAACCAACTATTTATCTCTAAAATTTCCCCCAAAAATTCAAAATAAAGGATATTATTCAATCACTCGACTTCTAAAATTCTACAAATGCAGGGTAATCCCACTTAACATGATTCAAAGTACCCTCATGAAATCTAGAGGTTATCATGGTGAAGGCCCATTTTCCATAACCTACTAGGTGTAAAATGGACCTTAAATATAACTGAGAAATGAATTTAAAGCCAGACAGGAAGAAAAGGAACAAGTAAGAGACTGGCATATGTACAGTATTATTATTGGGGACTTTAAAGGAAATCTACTACTGGTTCCCCTGCTTCCTCTGTACTCTCCCCCTCCAACTGTCTGCCAAAATCTCCCAAAAGAACAGGTGTGTAGGAGAGCCATAGCCTCGGGCCCTGAGGGGCTCCGGTGATGCCACATGAAGGCCTTGCACTTGATTAAAAAAAAGATTTAAGTTAATTTTTAACCAAGTTATAGGATAGCTCTTAATAGAGGTATAGCTGTATTCACTGTATCTGCATTAAAGCTGAAAGGGGTAAAACAGAACCCACAAGAAAATGCTCCAAAAGCCTTTATTCATCATGTTCACTGCATTTGCAATCTCTATTATGTCTGCATGTGTTTGTCACAGGGTCATATGTGTCTAAATATTTGTGCAAACAAAGAATAGGTTTATCTGTATATAGTACATAAAATAAAATAGGCATAGCTGTGATTCTATCACCTTATCAAACATATCGGTAGCTATGTACATCCCTTGTTGATGTATAGTAAAGCCAATGTTTAGTAGTATGGAATTTTAACAGATAGCAAAACTGTAAATTCAGTAACTTGACCCCATTTTTGATAATGGGGAATACATTTTTCTTTCACAATAGATATCATTTAAATTATATGCGGTGTACATATTGTCACCTGAAAACAATGTAATGTTTATATCTTTGTTATGTTACCTAGGTAAGGTGCTGCTTTGTACAATTCCCATGAGCCGGAAATGTCATGCTTGCTGCAGGGAAAGTACATTTTCTTATATGCTTAAATAGAACCTGTTGGGGCATTGTGGACCTGTGGTTTAGTGTTACAAATAACCCTGTAGTATCTCTCTCTATGGCCGCTATAAAAAAAAAGCTTTATATTTACCTATAGAGGACACCAATAAGGCACATCAGACTCATATCTGTATTCCCTGCAATTGTACAGTGATTCAATAAATGTGGAGTATTGTACTCCTAAAACTCAGCAAGGGACTAGCACTACTGACGTAAATATACTAAGGATCAAAGTATACAGAAAACAACCAATTACAAATACACAAAGAAAAAAAAGAAGTATGCTATGAGACCCAAAAGTAAGAAGTAAACAAATTTTATTTGTACCCTAGTACACCACAACACAGAAATATTAAAAACATTTAAAAGTGTGGACTACACACAAATGTAAACCAACAGGGAGACCTGGCATATGATAAAGCCGGTCAACCTGACCAACACCAACTCCCCCCAATGAACAAAGCCTCTCCTGACCAGGTAAATGACAAAAAAATGAAACAGGTGGAAATACTAGAATATGGTAGAAACCAAACAGAAGTTGATCCAAATTGTGAAGCAGTAAATCAAACTAAGATCATATAACTCTCTGTAAAGCGCTATAATGGATCCGAAAGGTATCTACCTGTGGTGATGAAAATACAGACCAAGGAGAGGTAGGGGGAGACTGGTCAGGAGAGGCTTTGCTCATTGAGGGGAGCTGGTGTTGGTCAGGTTGACCGTCTTTATCATATTCCAGGTCTCCCTGTTGGTTTACATTTGTGTGTAGTCCACACTTTTAAATGTTTTTAATATTTCTGTGTTGTGGTGTACTATGGTACAAATAAAATTTGTTTACTTTTTACTTTAGGGTCTCATAGCATACTTCCTTTTTTTCTTTGTGTATTTGTAATTGAGTATTGTACTCCAGCATTGTGCGAATTCCCTTACTACAGCATGAAGCTTTGCTGTGCAGGCCCTGGGATCTCTGGACTGAGTATCAAGTTATTTTTTTCTTTTTGTGGAAACAGAGGGACACTAAACTGTGGGTCCATAAGGAGATGTGGGTTCCCCTTTAACAATTTTGCATTTTTAAAGTATATTTTTTAGGGGTTGACTTTGTATGTGTTTATTACTACTTCTTACTTGTTTTAAAACGTGCAAGTTATTGAAGTAAGACAACATGGCTCATGAAGGTGGTTCTTGGTTTCTTTTTCCTTGAGTAGTTTTAGCATGTTATATGGCCAGGACCATGGACTAAGCATTTTATATACTTTATATACACTTTACACTTTATATACTATTTCTATTTACCACTAAGCAAAATGGTAGCCACTAGAGATGAGCGGACACGCCCTTGGCCAATCATGGCTATGGCTAGTTGCAAAGGGCTTCAATTTGCCGGACTGGCTGTGTGCCCACCAGAAATATGTCCGGGACACCCGGCTGAACTTGAACTTAAACTATGGGTCTACTCATCTCTATTTAGACGCTAAAGCCACTAGTATGATAATAGAGTGCTGAACTAAGATGTTCTAAAATCTAGCATATTTTCTTATGTAATGTCAGCCAACTGATAGGAAGTGCAAAGTTATGATAGACACTCTTTTATACTATACCGCAGTGATGGCAAACCTTTTAGAGACTCAGTGCCCAAATTACAACCAAACCCACTTATTTAAATGCAAAGTGCCAGCATGGCAGCTTTTAATTGTATCTGTGTCCTAAGAAAACCAATACAGTTGAACGAAATTCCGATTATCATTGTAGCTTCCTTCCAGGGGCCCCTGAACAGGAAGAATTGCGGGGCCCAGAGCAGGAGCTCCAATAATAACGCAGCCTTGTCTGCACCTCCTTGCTCCTACTATATTCCCAGGCATCTAAGGATGTGTAGCTTTAAAATAGCACTGATCACAGAACATCCTGGGTGGCCAGGGACTGCAGGAGGAGGTTTTGAGACCTAGCAAACTCTGTGCAGGAGTGATGGTCTGGGTGCCTACAGTGAGTGCTCCGAGTGCCACTTACTCATAGATCCAGGCACTGTGACTGTGGTCATTTTCTTCTATTTGTTATCTATTGCCTCCTTTCTTCTAAAATAAACTTTTTAAATGATGCTAAGGAGCCTGAGGGGCTCTGGCGATTGTTTCCAGAGTCCTTCAGTGAGGTCTTTTCACTGGTTGTTACTGTTTTTCACAGGTCTTCCCATCCCTGGACTTCCTGATTCTTCTACATTATACAGGCAGAGAGAGGGGAGGGTGAGACATGTTCTGTTCATGTAATAGCCTGTCAATCTGCAGCACTGAGGGGCTCTTGAAACACCTACCAGAGCCCATCAGGCTCATTAGCATAATTATACAAGTTTATTTTAGAGGGAAGGAGGCCAAGGATAACAAATGGAAGAAGATTACCACAGTCACAGTGCCTGGATGTATGAGTAAGTGTATATGGTTTATCATGCTTGATTTTGAGACATATATATGTGTGTGTTCACAGCATGAATCAAAGGTCAGAGGACAGAATGGAAAGGGGAAATAACATATCTGAATACCCCGTCAGGTAATGGGTGAGGGGCCTATCTTTCAGGCTGTGTCGTGAACATGGTCACTTGAAAGCCTCCATATTGGATCAATGGTAAGTTTTTCCAATAGGAAGGTAAAATTTCAGAAAAGTCCAGAATTGTCTCAAAAATCGATTGCCACAAGCAGATTTGCAATATATCTTGTGGTTCAAAGGTTATAATGTTCCCTGTGATGCACAGCTATTTGATGTGTTCATTGTGTTGTCCATGGTGCTGAACACGGAGCTGGAGGCTCTGAATCCAATCATTATGAATCCTCATGACAATCTATGGAGAATCTCTTTGTCCTTCCTCTATATCCCCAGATGATACAGTTACATGTAACCAGCTGTCAACCTGCCCCTTCTGTCCCTGGTCTAAGGAGATTGTATATCCACACTATGCCCACTATGTTCCGGCAGTGATGGCCTATGCCTAGACTTCCTTTACTTTGTAAAGTTCTGGCTATTGGAAGGTGGGAAATAAAAATGGAAAACGCAAAACGAATATGATCAACAGGATTGTCTCAGACAGTCTGGCAGGAGACTGCAATGCTCACATGAACTCTGCAGTCTCTTCACTTCTGGTCTAACACTCTGCTATACATAGGATGCAGGGAGTGCTTGGCATTGGAGCTCAGTCCCAAGTTTTTAACACCCTCTAAAATGTTTTTTCATTATGTCCAGATACCATGTAATTGATACGGTTTGCTTTGCTTTGTATAAGGAACCTATTAAGCCTATAATTGAAGCATGCACCTATATAACATCTACTTATGGTGAACATACACTACATACATTAGCACGTATATTAACAAACCTCCAGATATTCGCTAGAAGATGTGTTTGGCATGAAACTGCACTATGTGCCCTGTGTCCTCATTTGATTCCTTCTTGTAATCCGATAAGACATCTGTGTTTCTCAATAAAAAGCATTTGACTGTGATTTGTATTGATATTATGTCTGTGAAGTGCTCATTTGCTTTATTTTCTCTATTATAGATTATTGTGCGCTTTGCTTAGCTTTATTGTATGTTTTATGCGTTTCAGAATGACTTTTGTAAGAAATAACCTTTATTTGTGTAAAGTCATGTAATTGAGTAGATTCTGGAGAATGAATCTGTTATTTATTTTTGTGTAAATGTAATGTTTATTACTATATTGTAGCTGTGTATACATTGCAGAAAAGCGTATGTCGCTGCTGTTGTTGGAGTTTGAGCTCAAACACTGCACTGCCACCATACAGCTGCGTGTCTCTAGTAAGCACATCTAAATGTGTCTGTTGAAGAATCCCTGTGGGGGCCCTGTAGCTATTTTTAAGCCTGGATATGCGTCATCAGTGGGTATTTTCTCTAGTGACTCGCTGACATCAGTAGGTCTCCTCCTGCACCCTGTATCAGTGAGTGACTTATGATTGATGGGAGTCACGGCTGCAGTTTAGGTTTTTTTTTTCTCTCATGGGAATGAATAACAAGAATTTCAAGTCTATTGCATTTATTGAATGGCTGGAGACACAAGATTGCATTGCGAGAAAATGCAGGTAGAAGCGATTCATTGCTTTCTGTCAGTGGATGTGTGGACACACCGGGGAGAGAATAGTAAGATAGACCGCAAGCTCAAATTGTGCCACTCAGATGTTAAAAGGCTTTGATTCCTTCCTATCTGCTGTGTGACGGATATAAAATCTGCATTATATTGAAATTTCCTGTATCTGAAGTGGATAGCTGGAACACTCGCTGCCTCTCTCTATGACCTTGGGTAAGTCTCTGTACTTTCATCTTAGATCTTAACCATTTCATTGTATTCTGTGCTGCTGAGAATGTTCTCGTAGCTTTATGTTGTGCTGAAAAGAAATCTTTGTATATTCCATATGGCAGTATGTGAACTACGTGTGTGTATATATACATATATCCTGATATATATGGGATGCACAGTCTTAATGCCTCATACATGAACTGGTTGTGTACATAATAAACCTACTGAAATTAGTAGCACAGTGTGGTTCTAGCCTTCACTGTACCACCGAGGCCTGTGCTCCTGTCTAATGCCTTACACATGGCACCGTGCCAAAAAAGACTATTTTCATTTGTGCTATGATTCAGAGGGGCCCATAGAGATTTCCGAGTAAAAGGACCTACCTATAATAATTCAGCCTGGAACTATTCTAGGGTGCAGGATTGATTGAGCTACATAAAAATGGATACCCAATCCTTCCCTGAGTGGTTCCCCTATTGTGTTAATAGTATAATATATAAACATTATATTATGTATAAACAACATAAGATAGCATATAACTCCCATGTATAACACTGTCGCTATATTTAGCTTTCTCTGTACTTGTAAACATACCGTCATGTATATAGCAAGAGAAGAGAAGTTCAGTGGATTGGGATTGAGATATAGCAGGGTTGTATCTGTCATCTATCTCTTAGGATCTGTACTGTCTTGTAATAGCTCTCTGAGCTAAGATAATGCAGTATGTTTACCTATAGCCTAGCAATGTTCTAGTTTTAAGGTTCAGAAACATATTTACATATGCAGAACACCAGGAAGTTTGGAAATATATTGGCAGGATTCATTTTGTGCTCCCTACTGTGTTTTTAGAAACTCTAACATGATATACTAATGTGAACCCTATATGTTCTAGATTTCTTCTCATAGTTAGACAAAGGTAGCAGCTCTTCTATATAACACCAAGAATGCATTGTTTGTGATTATCGCAGTAGTAATACCTGTAGTTCTAGATGTTCCGAAGGAGAAGTCCCTTGGTAAATCTCGCTGGATCACCCCCACTACAGCTGTATAATTTCAGCTTCAACTGGATCACACTACTGGTGCAAAGCATGTGCGATCATTGCAGATGATGGAACTAACACATGTGACTTCCCAGTAACTATGTAGCAGGTCATTTAGACTGTCAGTGTGATTAATAGCCTAATAATCTTGGCAAATTAAGAGAAAGGCAGGAATTAAGGTGTAACGTTCAGAAAATATGTGCTGCATCGCCTAAAGGCGATGAATGCATCCATACCCTGAGCTTTATTGCTCTTACATACTTCTAATTATAATATTAGTACTTCATTAACTTGATTGTTAGTTTAGATAAAGGATTATTGTAAATGTGTGTCTTAAAGTTTACATGTATAGTATTCATAATCTGTGGAAGCTTGGTGTGAGAATTATGGCACAGCATAGCTACTATTGTACCAATGATAACTCCTTCACTGGGAAGACTACTGTTATCATGTCTGTGGAGTCGGTGAGCCAAACTTCCAAATTTATCTCAAACCCCTCAATTTCCCTAACTCTGACTCCAGCCCCACCAATATGGTCACCATCTCTGACTCCATGGTCCTGTTTTCCTGCTCACTAGCAGTTCTGAGATAAATGTACATAAAGTGCTAAACTCCTAGAAGAGGGGTGTATGGGTATGGTATGGTATTTGCACTGGGGGTCTCCAGTATTAGTAGTTTTATACTGTAGTAGGGGGGATTCATTTCTGTACAGTGTTATTTATTATCTCTGCAGTGGCATTTTTTCAATAGTGTGGTTGTTAGTGCATCAAGAGTGCTTGTTATTGATCCCTTAAAGTTGAGCAGTATGACACAATGGCCTTTGAACCAATAAATGTTGTTGCCCACTCGCCCAAATCTTTAGTTCAGAAACAGATCAGAAATTTCATAATTTATAATATGTATAAGGTCATTCTATTTATATCACAACTTCAACCCCAACAAAATGGTTACCAACTCTGCAGCCCCATTAGTTATAATCCTGCATGGATTAGCAAGAATAAAAAAGTGGGTTTGTTGCCCATGGTAACCAATTATGGTGCACCTTTCATCTGCATAATTTGCTCTCCTATGATATTAGTTCAGTGATTGGTTGTGGCTGATGCTGACTGATAAACTGTTACTATCAGATTTTTAACAGCTACTTCTTGGTTTACTTATAAACTAGAATGCTAAACCATCACTTTTGGAAGAGATGAAAAAGGGTCCAAAACATAGAAGCTTTCTAAAATTAAACTGTGTGCTGTCCATTGATACAAGAGCAGGTCATTTTCCTGTAGCTTGGGCAGGCGACAGTGAGTAGCATGTAGCAGTAGCATGTGAGTGGATCTCACACTCCAATGACACATGGGTCTGTTCTTTACAGCATAAAAATGCAGATAGGCATAGTAAGCAGATTATCAAACCAATTAAAGGTTCCCATAGAACCCTATTAACTAAATACCACCCTTCCTTAGCTGAAAATTGTTTCCCTCACAGCCCCATAAAATAAGGTCTTTTACCCTGTAACATTTGCAAATCTACCCCACAGGGTGAACTAGAAGTCCATGGTGGCATGCTGTGAATTCATGTGATCAGATACATACATGAGGTACATGTTAATGTTACTGGGTAAAGGACCTAGAAGACCCTGGTCACATGACATTTGAAGTTTTCAAACAGATTTTTTAACATTACAGCCATGGAAAGGAACCACTTAGGGATAAAGGATTATCATAATTTTATGACATATGGGGATGGGTTAATTTAAGTGGCTGGTTCCCATTAAACCAGAATATTTGCATATTTAGATTAGTAAAAAAAAGTCAAGCCAAAGTCATCTGTGTTATATCTTGCTAGCTCACTGCCGCTGCTATCGTATGATTTAAAATCCAACCCAATAACACTACTTGTGTAAAATGTGTTATATATTTGCAGGTAGGACAGTTTTTTGGCACAAGTACGTTAGTTAGTCTGCCTGATCATGTCTGTGGACAGCCTTTATGTGCAGATCCACCAATTCAATATCTGAAGTAAGAAGCAGAGGGAATCTACTTTGTTTGGTAGAGTCAGAAACTTAAATGGGTTGCCCAGTTTCAGCAACTAAATGTTACTGTTTGTATAATTAAAGGTTGTACAATTTTCCAATAGAATTTCTGAATCGATTCCCCCTGGTTTTCTAGACCTCTGCTTCCTTTCATTCTATAGAAAATTCTATGTTTACTTCCATTGGATAGAAATCTGTCCATGGTCACACAGGTGCACCGCTTGTTATAACACACAGTTCTGATTACACTCGGCTATGCACTTGTGTGACATCACATGACCATGGACAGATTTCTATCCAATGGAAGTAAATATAGAAGCTTTATGTAGAATGAGAGATAGCAGAGATCTAATAACCTGTGGGGAATTGGGAAATTAACCTGGTTCCACTCTACGTGGGACGGTGGCTGTGCTTGGTATTACAGCTCCTCCTCATTCATGTGAGCTGCACACTGCCTAGATGAAAGTGTATAATGAAAGGTATTACTTTCATACATCGTTGCATATATAAATAAAAGGCATGATACTTTATTACTACAGGAAACATGCATTAGCTACAAATACAGAACTATAAATATTACACAGCATAAAACACAGACAAGGGGTTATGCCAGTTTATTGGCCTGGATTTTATTAGTTTGGGGAAATGATTCAAGAGTCAACATGTTACATAGTTAAACATAGGGGGACATGTATCACTCCGTTTGAATTCTTTTTTTCTTTTTTGTGCAACTTTTTGCAGTTTGTGACTTTTTAGGTGCAGAATCAAGCAGCATACTAAAGTTATCTGCCTCAAGGATTTAATGTAGTGTGCCCTATTTATCTTTGTAGCCCAGATGTTTGTGCAACTTGTGAGACTTTTGGGCTCTGAAATTGTTCTGAAATTCTTGCACCTTATAAGTCCCAAAAGAGAGAATGCTAGACCCAGACTTACTTTTGGGAACTACTATTTGACAAAAAGTCACAAAAGTGAGACAAAACAGGCAACACATCACATGTATCACAAAGGGGAAAAACTTACATTGCAATGATTAAGTAGGCCAACTTCAGGAAACCTGAAAAAGTGGCAGCCAAAAAACTATGATACTGTTGCTCCATAGACTTTCATGCCCACAATAACCAGCTATAGCATATTAGTAGTAGTAGGTTCTGATGGTGACACACTAATGCAACTTTATGAAATGGTTCTGCCTGGTATTTTCAGCAGTACCTAGGAATAGGATCCAAAAGGTACATCAGTGTTCTCCACATGTCTGCTTTACAAGCACTGGATTCCAATTTTATGTTTATGTATCAGGTACATATACCCAAATTTAGTGCCACTGACATACAGGGGGGCTATACTTTAACTATATGTATTTACATTAAGTTATATAAAGGTTTTAAAGGAAACCTCCCATGATGAATCTAACATCAGATCTACTTCTTCCTGTCTGTCCTGCCCTAAAAACTTTATTTTACTAATATGTAAATTAACTGCAGAGACTAATGGGGCGTGTACTAGCCTGGCCAGGCATTGGGAGCTAAAGCTACTTCATGTCCCAGTAGCCTCTGCATTTAATTTACATATTTCTAAAATAAGGTTTTTAACAAGTTAAGTTAGTTTCCAGGATTATTAAACTACAGGATAGGGCAGAGGCAGGCAGGAGGAATCTACCATCAAATCTAGCTTTGATAGTAGTTTCCTCATGGTAGGTTTCCTTTAAAGAGATCACAACACTGTTTATTCTCCACTGCTTACTAAGCCTAGTGTTGTACATTGTATTGGTTTGGTATTACAGCTAGACCCCATTCACTTTAAAGGGACTGGTCTGCAAACAGCCCATAAGACTGATAAATGAGATGTCTCAGGCCCGTGAAATAGAATCAGTGCTTACCAGAGCACCACTAATGCTTCATCCAGCTGCTTGGGGAGGGATCTAGGTCTGAGACTCCAACATACTGATATTGGATAAGTCATCAATATGGAATTCCTGGAAATCCCTTTTAAGAAAGAAAGAAGAGTGGCACCACGTGACAGCACGTGGAGTGTAATCCTTACTGACAAGGGCATCACATAATAGTTTTCATGGAACTGCAGTGATCCTGACATTAAAAAGTTTGTAGCAGATCATGGTTTAGTAAATGAATGGAATATGTTTTTAGCTGTATGGTGATACAACTTTACCAACTGCAAATGAGGATAATCTTGGGGTTTTGATATAAAAAAAAAAACTAACTTTTCCAGACTTCCTGGCTTCCTGCTTTGGAGGTGGCACCTGCTGTCACTTTCACAAGCAAGTCCTGTAATCATCGACACATGCAAATGCAGTGTTCTGGGATCATTGGCACAAGCAGCTGCTGGGTCATATAGTACAATCATTGACACATGAAAATTTTGGGTCCTGTAATCATTGACACAGGCAAGTCCTAGGTACTGTGACCAATGGCACATGCAAATGCAGTGTTCAGCAATCATTGGCACAAGCAGCTGCTGGGTCATACAATCATTGACACATGAAAATTTGGGGTCCTGTGATCATTGGCACAAGCAAATATTGGGCCTTGCGATCTTTGGCAATGGCAAGTGCTAGATAATGTGATCAATGGCACAGGCAGCTGTTATGATGCAGTGGCCATGTGTCACTGATGGTCTCTTACTTGTTGGAAACTATGATTTGAAACTCTTATGACAGTATCTGCAATGGAGGCTCAGAAAGGAACCTAACATTGGGAATAACTAAACTTTGATTTAAAAAGAATGTGTCACCGCAATTTATGAATACAGCTAGTAAAAGATCCCTATAGAGTCCTACTAACTAATTGATACCCTTCTTTTCGCTAAAAATAGTTTTCCTTACATTCATATAAATCAATATTTATCTTATATTACCTGGCATCAGAGAAGGCTTGTCCTTCCCCTACCCCTCGCATGTAATCCTCCCGTGTCCCATGCCTCTTCTCAGCATGTCAAGTGACCAGGGTAACGTTATCACAGGTCCTTTAGCCTCCCAACATCTGATCCCAGCAGCCTCCATGAACTTCTACTCCTACCCATCCTCAATGGAATTTTGCTTACCTCATCCTCCATGGATGCTGCTGTGACTTCATGTGATCAGATACATACATGAAGTAGATGTAGCAGATGTAACAGGTCCTCAGATGATGCCATCCTGGTCACATAACTTTAAGTGTTCAGTGATGTAACAGAACTCATTTCAAACAACATACAACAGAATATCATAGCACTTAGACCTGTCAATCAGGAACAAAGAGGCAGGGCAATGCAAGTAAATTTTTATATGCATGACTGCATCAGGTGAGTCGCATATAAGTTTACAAACTGAGTTTTGTAATATTGCAGCCATGGAGGGGCAAAGGGCAATGCTTTTGAAGCATAGTTTTTAATGAAGTTTTTATTTTAGTTGGGTTATTTTGCATGACAGGTTCAGTAAAGTGTTTCTAAACAATTTAACACATTTGTTTTACCTTTTACACTAAATGTGCAATTAATGCAACATTTCTATATAACTCTCAAACCAAACATCCCTGGTAAGTGCAGAATGTGCACAGTAACAGCTCATGTTAATATTCAATAAATGGTAACAAATTAGTTGGCATACAGTCTATGATGTCTTACTTATTAATAAAATAAATACAATGGTCAATTTTAAGGTGTCATTACACATGGCATATCATGGATCCAAGTTGTACAGATCCGTAATATCACACTACTAAAAATTGTAGAACCAATTTTTACCACACCCTTTGAATCTCTCATTGGGGTTCTCCCGTTAATATCTGAATAACATTGTTTTAAGTTGGTCAGTTTCTTTGCCTTTTGGAGATCCTATGGATTTTGGGATTTATTTGTCAGTAGCTGTATTTGTAAAAGATGTGGTGACAGGTTCCCTTTTAAAGGAAATCTACCACCAGGATGAAGGATTGTAAACCAAGCATGGTTACATGCTGGTGTGTGCCCTTCTGTGAAGTTTGGCTTTTCTTCTAAGGACCTTGTTGTTTTTTTTTTTTTTTTTTTACAAAAAAAGGTTTTAAGAATGATGTAAATGAGGCTGAGGGGCTCTGGGCTCCATAGATGCTAATTGAGCTTCGAGCCCTTCGGTCTAATTTGCATAATTTTTTAAACTTTTTTTTCTTAAAAACAAAGGCATAAGAAGCTACTAGAAGAGCAGCTCCTGCCAAAGGGGGCACACACCAGCATGTAAGTGTGCTTGGTTTACAATCCTTCATCTTGGTGGTAGATGTCCTTTAAAGGACATTGCATCAATAATACAAAGTTATGGATACAATAAAACCCAGAGGTGATAAATCTGAAAAAAATTCACATGCTCAATTTTGGTTTATAAAATGTTGCTCTGTTGTATTTTGGAGCCACTTTGTGGCAGCAGACTTGTATCCAAGACTACAATCACATCTATACAGAGGCATCCTCCCTTTTGTGGAGGGGTAAGAGATAGCTATAAGAATTTACTGCTCTTTGCTAGCTATGAACCTTGATGCCCTTGGATACTGGATAAGTGACAGTAAGGGCAAGTACAAATCAAAACCATTTGTAAACATACAGTTATATATGTATGATTAATAGATGTCTTTTACAGCACAATCTTCTCAAAGCACAACTTGTTTGTAAAAGTTATAGTACATCTTGCAATTCCCTAAAGGATGTGAGGCATTTTTTCCAACTACTTAAAGTTCTTTAAATTAGACCAGAAGACATCTTTTAATGGCAAAGATTTCTAGGAATTTCCTTGTTTCATATAAAACTGATAAAAGGATGTGGGCACAGCAGGAATGGAAAATCCGAGGTGTATTACTTACAAGAATTCTGCATTCTTTCCAAACCGGCTGCGACCCAAAAAGCATATCTTCCACATGTGCCTAAAAGTACAGATTGCTCACTGGTGGAGAATGCGGGTGTTTGTGTTCCCACTAATTGCAGAGTAATGTAAATAGATTATTCTTTCTTTTACCGAAGAATAATATGGTGTCTTATTAGTTTCATCACTATGGTTTCATCTTTACATTTATGTAACTACTGGCATTATTGTAACAAGCCCTAAAACAAGCTTTCTTCAAAAATTTGTCACACCGGAGATGAAATGTATTTCTTGTCTGACTATAATAATAATAAACTATACAATTTACAGTTGATTTATTATCAATATTCTTCATTTTTAACTGTTGAATGTGATATTATTTTCTGAAGAATATGATGGTCTTCTGGATTCTGCAGTTATCCAAGTTCTATCCAAGAGAGAAAGTCCTGAATATATAATATTATAATACAGTAGAGACACTATTCAATGTAGTCATAAGGAAACATACTCCCGAATTGGCAAATGACAGATTTATTTTACAGTTTCAAAGTAGATGAAAACCAGGACATTGTTTGTCTTTTACATGGGCAGATCAATTGCTTGTGACAAGCAATTCTTAATTATATAGGCTGTTAATGAGTTTTATTTTTTCACTTATCAATTATCTTGCAGGGTTGGAATGTCTGATAGTGTTTTAAAACCCTTCTTCTCTTCCTGCTAAGAAATTATCATATTTTTGTCCTTGTAAAAGATATGATCATCTGACAAAAGCGCTAAAGGGAACTTGATATTTAAATTAACCCAAATTAACACAAAAGAAATATTTCATAAAAAATTATGATTAAAAAGCTTGCCCTTATTTGTATATGATTCATTTCCATAAGCTGGAATGTTAAAAAAATCAGTTTGTAAACTTATCTGCAACTCACCTGAGGGAAGTCCAATTATATTAATGGAGGCCTGCATACTAAATTTTAAATTTTCTCCTTGTTCCTGATTGACAGGTCTCACTGTTAGGGTATGCTGCTTTATGGAACTAGTACTTAGGGAGTGTCATATTAAACTGCAGACAAATAAAGTTCTCTTTACTTTTTATTTGGGGCATGAAGAAAAGGCTGTGTGAAATGTTTTTTTTCACCATGCCTTGTTGGAACACTGAGAGAGCTCTGTGATATAATAAAGCACTTTATGTCATGTGGCCAGGGTGGTGTCATCTAAGGCCCTTTACACAGTAATATTTGCTTTACCCACTAACATTAACATGTACCTAATGTATGTATCTGATCACATAAATTCACAGCATGCCTCCATGGTGGATGGGAAGAAGTAGAAGTCCATGAAGGCTTGCTGTGAATTCAAATGATTAGATACATACATGAGGTACATGTTAATGTTATTGGGTAAAGGACCTTAGATTACCCTGATCATCCTGGTCACATGACATGAACTGAATGGTAGGCAGCATATGGCATGAAGAAGAGTAAATGGGAGTGGCTGAATGAGCTGGACACTCACCTTATGAAGCCAGGTATTATACAATGTTGATTTAATGGGGATGTGAGGGAAACAATTTTAGCTTAAAGAAGGGTGGCATTTAGTTAATAGGGTTCTATGGGAACCTGTAACTAGCTGTATTTGTGAAAAATGTGGTGATAGGTTCCCTTTAAACTTGTTTACAATGGATACTATATGGGAAGGAACTTTTCTCCTTTTCCTTTACTTGCCTTATTTACAAACCAAAGCAGTTTTAGTTATCTATTTTCTATTAGATTATATGTATAGGACCAAGTTATTGTCATTTTTAAACTAGGCATTACTGGAAGTGCACATTACACGTAGTACTGAATACAATACTAAGTGATGTTCTAGACACACACTGAGGCATCGGGGCACATGACTATGTAACAGACATAACATCAGCTCAAAGTCATTCTTAAAATACATTTTGTCCTCTTGTATTTAGAAATGTGACTCTGCTGCAGCTTCTCCAGTCTGTTGTTTTTGACACATTTGGTGCTTTGTATTCAGAAGTCGATAGTCTTGTGAAACGTAGGTAGCCCCCCTCCTCCCATAGACATACAAAGAACAGGTCTGTTTAGTAGGTAGATCATGAAAATGTGGTAAATGAATAATCTGTTGGGCAAGGTCCCAAGTTACTTACTCACTAGGATGCAAATGATTCCCCTGATCTGTCTGAAACAAGATTAGTTTCTGCCAGCCTTCACAAAATCTGCATTGTTGCTCTACTTTGTGGACGTCAGCATGTGAGCAGCAGCTGTGAGTAAGAGTGTAATGTGGATGTGATAGGATCTCATGCTTGTGCAAGTCTCATCTCGTTCCTCATTTCCAACCACTTCCTGGGGTTTTCTCAGGTAATGGCAATGATTCAGAACATTTTACATCAGCAATTTATGTGCTCCAAACTCAGGAAGTAAAATTACAAAACATTGCTAAATCCTCAAGGAACCATACACATATAATAAAATACTGACTAGTTATTGTCCGCCACCCCCACCCCCATAGATTGAGGGGTATTGCTGAAATTGCCCACAGTGGAAGTGAAATATAGATCAAGACAGAGGTATTTATTTGGGACTGAATGTACTAGTATGTTTAGCGCTGTATGCAGGGCAATTTATGATACTACTTGTATCGGCTGTCTTTGTTTACTATGTGCCTGGATAAATACTTATAGAACTAGAGATTCAACATATTTCACCAGTGGCTGTAGAAAACAAATGAACTAGCTGAAGCTTTATAGTTTTTATATAGTTTGGAAACCAAAGCCAGGTGTGGATCATGGCAGGAGAGAAAGTATTCAAGTATGAGAAAAAAAAGTTGCAGAAATTAGGAAATACACAAGTCTCTTCAGTTGCTGTCTGCAAATTTGCAGTCCCTGCTGAGCTGGAAGTTGGTGCTTTAACTAAATGCACTTTTCTGCTTCATAATACTGGATTGTTTTAAGTTGTCTGAAGGGTTACGATCGGTCCCTTTTTCTTATAAGTATTACCTAATGGTTCAACTTCGTTTGGTTACTATGTAGTTGGATTTCCATTTGCACGAATTGAGACTATTATTGATGAATCAAAGCTGAACAGTTTGGAAATAGTACCACTTTAGAGAGGGCTGGGGTGTTGGTAAGCCATACTTCCGACTCCTCAATTTCCCGAACTTTGACTCCGACTCCAGCTCCAGTCACCGACTCCATTACTCCAACTCCACAGTCCTGTTTTCCTGGTCACTCTAGCAGTGCTTGAGATAAATACAGCCATTCCTTTGCAGTCCCCTTTTCTTCTAATCTGCAGCAGAGGAGCTTCACCACAGAGCATGTACATAAAGTGTAGCACATATTCATCTCAACTAAAAGGGGGATCACACGTGGCACAAGCCACGCCACATCAAGCAATGAGTTAATTTGCTGACAGAATCCAATAAGAACTTTCATAACTGATGTAACATAACTGATGGCGTATCATTGGTTGAGGAGGCCGGGTAGTGATGAGTACAGCTGATAAGTTTTAACTGCTCCTGGGTACTTTCCTGCTGCTCCGGGGTCCTTTCCAGCTCTGTGTCCTGATTCCTGACACTGGATATATCCGTCAAGGTCTAGACTAAGGAGAGGACCCAGGAGAGAGGACCCAGGAGTGCTCCTGGCACTGTTCTGCTCAGGGTCCTGATTCTGAAGGAGACAAGAAGCTGCGGTGTGGTGCAGGGAGGAGAAGAAGAGCCAAGAAAGGAAAGGATTTGTTTTTTGTCTCCTCTGGGGTCTACAGTATTATCAGTTTTATGCTCTAGGCTTCTCCAGTATTGTCTCCTATTGGGTCTCCAGTATTATGATCTGCTATGTGCACCACAGTACTATTATCTGCTTTGAGGTCTGCACTGTTATTGTTTGCTCTGAATGCAGTATTTGGTTTCTGGGGTGGTATTTAGTGCTGTACTGTGGCATTTATAAATTCTGGGGTGACATTTTGAGCTGTACGGTGGTTGTTGGTGTATCTAGGGTGCTGGTTACTGATGTGGCCCCTTAAAGTTGAGCAGTATGGCCCCTGGACCAATTAATGTTGCTCACCGCTGGCCTTATCCCTAAGAACATGGATAGAACAAACATTTCAAGGAAATTTAGACATTTTTACAATTTATTATATGTTTGTGGAGTTGGAGTCGGTCCATTTTATCACAACTCCGACTCCACCAAAATTGTCACCGACTTCAACTCCACAACCCATACTTCAGATCACTTAAGTATGTAAATAAAAACCTACCCCAGACCTGGTACTTTTTGATACTTTCTGCAAAGGAAAAGCAACCAAATGGAACCAATCCAAAGTGATCTACTTCCATCCAGTGTAAAAATAGGCTATTGTGTCACATAGCCAAAATGCTTATCTCTGCTAGCTGTCATCAAGGAGAATCTGGTACTTTCTACAGTGGAGAAGCCACCGAAAGGCAGGTTGAACCGTACCAAACCGAGCCGACCCAGTACAATGCGATGGAAGAGTGGTTTCTATGAATCTGAAATCTCAGTGAGCTTCTGTTTATTTTGCTAGAAAGATGGATTTTAGCCATGATGGAGAATTAACTGCTATTAAGGTATCCCAAAAGTTTCTTGTTTTAACTTTTACTATTAATTTATGCAAATTTTGTTTGTGGCCCTCCAAGGACAGGCACTACTTCTCTTTTTCTAAATAACTCCTGGTTTTACCAAATGTGAATAGTTTACATTTTATGCTATAGCTACTATAGCTTCTTTAATAACTGTAACCCATTGTTAAAATTTTAATACTTAAACCTGTATATTTTTCTATGCTGCATGTATGTCTGCCCACATATCACAGGAAGGAAAAATATTGCATCTTGCAGAGTGACCTTCCTCTGCATTGTTAAATTATGCAACACATTATTCTGACATCTTGGCATCTGGCCACACCAGCTACATTAGAAGGAAGAACACCGGTTCTTGTTGTACACTTTTCCTATGAGGCTGTCAGATTAGCTGTAGGGGCTGGTGATACAAAGTGGACAGATGAAAAAGATTCACTGATGCTAACAGTTAATACTGAACTCAGTGACAGGTTTCATCCTTTTCATGGAGACATTTAGATACAGTATATGTCTTGTCCTGTGTGACATATACAAATCATTGCGGTATTATCTATCTAATACAAGATGACAAACAGCTTGGCGCTTTAACCTTGTTTAGTATCCAGTAAGCTAATAGGTGAGATGTACAGAACAGTTTTCCTTTTAAAAGATATTGCAGAGCTGGGTTTATCATTTCCTCTTTTGGGCTATTTTGTCAATACCATTATGCTGTTTTATGTAACATGCTCTGCTTTTATGTTACTAGCTGAAAAGGTTAGAAGGGCAATATGAATGGGGTGTAATGAGAGGGCATTAGGTATTGGGGAGAACTGAGGTAAGTATATTAGTCCGTCCCTCTAAAAACGTTCTAATTTCTCATGTGACCCCATGGAAAAAATTAATTGCCCACCCCTGGCGGGAACTTTCCTGGCGCTTCTGCTGAACGTATACATAAAACATGATATGGATGTAGCCTAAAATTGGTATTAGACATCGGCATCTTCAATAAATTTAACATGAAAAAATCCCCCATCCCCTATATTATCCCCTGGGCTATTTAGCTTAACTTTTACTTTTGACACCATCTTATTTCTTTAATTTAATGAAAATGCCATTTCTGTATTTAATATTTTCTATTCTTACATCATTCCTAGTGGGTGCTTTATCCTGTTACTAAAAAAAAGAAAGAAAAGCTGTTTTTTCCTCTTGCTCACCAAATGCGAATCAAATTGCAGGTGACAGGAAGCGGCAGGAGGAAGCCTTTACTGTTGTTTGTGTATTATATGGCTGGCTGCCATTTTTGATAGGGGATTTCAGTTTTGCACACCCAAAGTCTGCTGGCCGGCTGACCTTACACCAGATAGGAACTAGAGGCTTAAGGTCAGTTGCAACAGGACATTCACATGCATTCTATTGTTAAGTGGCATGCTTTACTTTCAGATAAAGGAAACCATATATATAACCTTACAAGCAATGCTTTAGGAGTAGGATACATATTTTAGAGCAGGAATTTATATTACTTTATATTATTAAGTTAATGTGTAATACAAGTTTTATTTCCATTTGTAAAATAGGCTTAAAAAAACAACAAAAAATATTTTGGCCCTTTTTTAAATAGGTTTTCACAAACCACGATTTTTCTGCTAGTGAAACAGTTAATGCTAAATTCTCTGAATATCTTGTGAAGGGGTTTATGTGCACTTTATTGGTGGTCTAGGGCATACCAAATATGCAAGCAGGTAAATACAGGACTGTGTGGAGGAATACCAGGGCTTTGCCCATTTGTTAAAGGGGTTTATTGTTATATATAACATTTTTGTGTTAAAAGGGACAGCTACAGTTAGATGATATCCGAGCGAAAACAGACATGTATCTAACAACTACAATACTGGACATTGGAAGTAGTTCCCTGCAGTAAGTAATGTAATGCACATTTGTGTTGTATCCTCAGGAAAAATAGTCCCAATTCCAATATATTTTCTTCTGTGGCTAGCATGTGAGAGAACTTAAAACAGATTAGGTTAAAGATTTAAGATATTTTCTAACACAACATAAAGCAGGAAACAAAAAGAAAACTTTTTTCTAATCCAAAGAACCGTCCTGGCTTTCTGGGGCTTTCAGCCCTGTCAGACTGGAAGCAGTGACATTGTGGATGTGACAGCTAAGAGCGACAATCAATGAAAAGCACATGACTGCTGGATGGGCAGAACAGCCCAGTTGTCAAATTTGTAATGTACTTGGTGTCCCCTTTTTGGTCCAATGAGACCAGAGGGCTGGTGTTAAAGCGTGTTTGTGTTTTTGAGTTTTTTGCATATTGATCAGCAGGACATGTTGATCAAACATCAGCAAGACTCTGTTCTTCTGTGACTTGATCCCTCTGCTTCCTGTGGTTCCATCTTCGGAAATGCATCTTCAGCCAATGACTGGCCAAGGTGGCTCATTAGAAATGTCTTTAGATGAGTGACGCAATCTCTTTATTTTTCCATGCCTCTCCATTTGTATATTGGAGATTATGTAGATATTTTCACAGCTACAGGATAACTCAGAAATTGGAAAGATTTATTGTGAAATCTCTAAAAGAGAAATAAATGGCATGTTATCTTTATGATATAGTGGTACATCTCTGCATCTACTTATCCCCATTATCCCCAGAGTAAATAACCCCACTTACTATATAGAACTTGTTATTCTCTACATGTGGCAGGTTCCAACATTTCTTATTTTGTTAGCATACATTATGATATTCTTCGCCAAAAGGAATATGGAATTACTATGGAAACGCTGACATTCTTACAGGGTTTGTTCTGTTGTCTTGGAGAAAATATTTAGTTGTCTACATCTGTAAATCAGAAATTTGTTATTGTCACAGATACTTTAAATAAAGCTTTTTTTTTTAACACAGTGTTCAATATTAGTAACCATAACCTTCATGATCTTGATGAAAATGAGATCTTCTCTGTAACCATGCCAGCTGCAGACTATAGGGGAAATGTATCTAAGAACAGAACTGTTCTAGTAGCCCATGGCAAACAATCAGAGCTCAGATTTCATTTTCTCCCAGCTGGTATTAAAATGAAAGGTGAACTCTGATTGGTTACCATGAGCAACTACAACAGTTTTGCTCTCATACACTTCTGATAAATCTCCCCCTATGTGTGACTGTCTAGGGTTCATCCAAATAACCGCTTACATACTTTTCTATTTAAAGTTACATTTTTGTATTTTGTAAATACATTTTATATTGTAGTAAAAATGTAGTTTTATAAAATGAATGATCCAATTATAAAAAAAAATCTGAGACTGCAGGATACAGTAGGATACAGTAAAATAGTCTTACACAATATGATGAGATGCAATAGGAAGTTTGCATTGGCTCTGACCTCCTCCTATTTCTAGATTAAAATGAAGGTGTTTTCCGACATGGGAGATTGAAACTAAAATTGGAAGGTGAACAGAAGGTTTTCTGTTTACGTCTCATCCCCATTGACTGCAGCATATGGAAAATTACCTTCCATTACAAATGTTATTAATAGAGGAAAAGAGGCAAACTGATGCGCTTTTTAATAAGGGAAGGTGGTACAGGGCCTGCTGAACACGGATGTGAACTTAACCTTAAGAGCATTGCAGGACCTGTGTGTTGTATGTTGTCCAGTGACTTTTTAAGAAACCTAATTTGGTTGTAAAGAAGAAAAATAACTTAATCAAAGATAAGTCGCGACCAACGAAAGATGCATCGGTTTTTATATAAGGTCACAGGTTACAGCACAAATAACATGAAGCTCACCTTCTCTCACCTGGAATAGGTCACCATGTAGCCCTCAGAAATCCATGTACAATCAGCATAAACTACCTTTTACAGATCAAGGAATTTTGCTGCAGTGTATTAATAGCGCTGAATTTCCCCACTACAAAATGCTTACAATAAAGAAGACCTGCAATTCTTTCTAGAAATATGCAAGGGATTGGTTTATAAATGGAAGAAAATGGAAGCTTGATCTGTATTGCAGATGTTTCCGTTTGGTTCCTGCATATTTATAGTCTACCATTTCACATGTAAAAAATGGATTATTTCAGTGGGTGAGTACATATTTTGTATTGTGTTAGAACTTGACGTACGTCTTTAGAAGGGTTTTTGGCAGTGCCAGTGTATTCGGAATACTTTGGGTATTAATAAATTGGTCACTGGAAGGAGATCAGGGGCATGCTGGGAGAATGCTACAAACTGAGGAGTCTAAGGAAAACTACTATTAGTACTACAGGCGGTCCCCTACTTAAGAACACTCGACTTACATACGACCCATAGTTACAAACGGACCTCTGGATATTGTTAATTTATTGTACTTTAGTCCTAGGCTACAATGATCAGCTATAACAGATATCAGAGGTGTCTGTAATGAAGCTTTATTGTTAATATTGATTCTTATGACAACCCAACATTTTTAAAATCCAATTGTCACAGAGACCAAAAAAGTTCTTATTAAAAGTACTTTATTACAATGATAAAGTATACAGTTCCGACTTACATACAAACTCAACTTAAGAACAAACCTACAGACCCCATCTTGTATGTAACCCGGGGACTGCCTGTATTATTCAGTAGTCAAAATATACATGTATTGCATATAAATGCAGTTCAACATCCATTCATCCATATGCATTCTCCTGTGTGTAGAAAACTACGTAAAACTTTTCACTATACATTGCTATATAATTATATGTAATATAAGGCTTCGGTGCTCAGAGACCCCAAGGATCTGTGTAATAGACTGTTATTTCTGTATGTGTCTTTTTCTGTATGGATCTATATAACATAAATTAGTATCCTAAGTTCGCTCATAGATACATAAAATGGCAATACATTATGAGTAGAGATGAGCGAGTATACTCGTCCGAGCTTGATGCTCGTTCGAGTATTAAGGTACTCGAAACGGCTCGCTGCTCGGACGAGTATTTCCCCTGCTCGAGATCGAGCATTTAATTAAAAAAACACAGTGAAGAACAATGAAGAATAGAATAAAAACAGTGAACACAGTGAACACAGGATCATTTAAGTGAAAAACACAGTGAAAAACACAGTGAAGAATAGATTACAGATGTTCGGCACATCTGCTTACTTGTCGGAAGATACGCGCGGAACGGTGCGAACAAAATAGTATGTGAAGAACAATATATATGTGTGAAGAACACATTGAAGAACACGGTGAGCAGGACAGAGACAACGGGGAGCAGCACAGAGACACCGGGGAGCAGCACGGAGACATGGGGCAGCGGCAGCACGGAGACATGGGGCAGCGGCAGCACGGAGACATGGGGCAGCAGCAGCACGGAGACATGGGGCAGCGGCACGGAGACATCAGGGAGCGGCACGGAGACATCGGGGAGCGGCACGGAGACATCGGGGAGCGGCACGGAGACATCGGGCAGTGGCACGGAGACATCGGGCAGCGGCACGGAGACATTGGGGCACGGAGACATTGGGGCACGGAGACATTGGGGCACGGAGACATTGGGGCACGGAGACATCGGGGAGCGGCACGGAGACATCGGGGAGCGGCACGGAGACATCGGGGAGCGGCACGGAGACATCGGGCAGCGGCACGGAGCGGCACGGAGACATCGGGGCACGGAGACCTCGGGGCACGGAGACATCGGGGAGCGGCACGGAGACATCGGGGAGCGGCACGGAGACATCGGGCAGCTGCACGGAGACATCGGGGAGACTTCAGTGGAAGAAGAGCAGCGGATCCCGGGACAGCGTATCTCCCGACAAGTAAGCAGATGTGCCGAACATCTGCAATCTATTCTTCACTGTGTTTTTCACTTAAATGATCCTGTGTTCACTGTGTTCACTGTTTTTATTCTATTCTTCACTGTTCTTCACATCTGCTAACTTGTCGGGAGATAATATACGCGCGGAACAGTGAAGAATAGATTGCAGATGTTTGCATACATCTGCTAACTTATCAGAAGACATTCTTTTTCAATTAATTAACACATTTTATTCCCGAACCATGGTCCCTTTGAAAAATGCTCGAGTCCCCCATTGACTTCAATGGGGCTCGTTATTCGAGACGAGCACTCGAGCATCTGGAAAAGTTTGTCTCGAATAACGAGCACTCGAGCATTTTAGTGCTCGCTCATCTCTAATTATGAGCTCTACCATACATTATGCTAGTGTTCTATATTGCCCATAGGTAGGGCTGTATTTCCAACTAGGCTCTTAAAGGGGTTGTCCACTTTCAACCAATAATTGATTGTTCACTTCTATGTTTACTTCCAGTGGATAGAAGATAGAGTTATCAGAGGCGTGTGATAATGCACCTGCGTGCATTTCCATCCACTGGAAGTAAACATAGATGCTTTCTTTTGCAGGACAGCGAGCAGAGATCTTCAAAACTGTAAGGAATTGATACAGGAAGTAAATTGTATAACTATTCGCACAAACCATATCAATTATTTGCTGAAAGTGGACAACTTCTTTAAGGGATTGCATCCAAGGTCATCCAGTGTAAGAGGGGCAACCTCAGGAGCATGATTTTGTTTCTCATTTATTTTTATTTTATAGTTGGTAAGATTACTACCATAGAATGAAGGTATCATAAACTAAGGGAGAGGTGGCCCAAAGAGTCTTTAGGAGTGGAGGCAGAGGAATGTTATGTATGGGAACATAAGGGAGTGGTAGTCTATAGAAGTGTGGACAGAGAGGTTAATGGTCTATTGAAGGGCACAGGGCAGTCATAATGTATAGAAACAAAAGGGAGTGGTAGTCTTGCAGGGCACAGTGGTGTCATAATGTACGGGATGTAGGGTTGTAATATAGAAAACTATATGTGTGAAAAAAATATCAGAAAGCGCTGATATAGTGTAGTAAATTTAGAACATTTGTTTTTCTAAATAGAAAATAGGTTTATGCTCACCGTTTTTGGTTGTGTCTCTTTCACAACCAGCTTTAACAGCTTAGTAATCCATCCACAGGGCATAAGTCACCCAATGTTGCAGGCCCAGAGGGTATAATTCGGAAATATAAGCACGTAGCTTATAAAAAAAAATATACTCCACTGCTAGGCGGTGAACAGTATAAGTTTTATTTTTTATAAAAACCTGTTCATAAAATGTGATTGATATATTCAATCAAAACCATATTGGTAATTTCAAAGTGGAGACACGTTTTGTAGCCCAAATATGGACTGATGGGGAGCTCGGTTCGGACTATGAAACGTGTATCCACTTTGGATGAAATTAATTAAATTCTTTATTTTAATCATGTTTTATGAACATCCCAATACACATGCCAACCACTGCAGAACATCCAAATAAACGCGCCAACTGCTGCTGAACCCCCCAATACACACGGCAGCCGCCGCAGAACATCCCAATACACACGCCAGCTGCTGCAGAACCTCCTAATACACACGCCAGCCGCCACAGAACATGCCAATACACACCCCAACCACTGCAGAACATCCCAATACACACGCCAGCTGCTGCAGAACTTCCCAAAATACATGCCAACCGCTAAAGAACCTCCCATTACACACACCAGCTGCTGCAGAACCTCATAATGCACACGCCAGCCGCCGCACAACATCCCAATACACATGCCAACCACTGCAGAACATCCCAATACACATGCCAGCCGCCGCAGAACATCCCAATACACACGCCAACCACTGAAGAATCTCCCAATACACACGCCAGCCGCCACAGAACATCCCAATACACTCGCCAAGCACTGCAGAACATTATAATACACATTTATTAAAGGGTCTGCGCCAGTTTTCTTAGTCATACCGTGCGGCACATTTATTACTGACGTGCACCACAATTTTGTCTTGGTTCCTAGCTATTACGTCTCAGCTGCTGCAGAACCTCACATTAATGTAGAAATGCAGTGGTGTGGGAATGATGCAGAGGGGTCTCAGGAGAGCTTCATAGCTGCTCCTGTACACAGGACACTAAGGGGTTAAGACACAGTGTGAGGAGACACTGGGGGGAGGTAGGACTATCTCTGGCTGATTCAGGCTGCTGACTCCTTCTCCTCAGGTGCTGGACATTCTCTTCTGTATGAGTCTCCCATGCTGCTGACATCCAGCACTGGGATTGGCTGCAGGCAGACAGTCTCCCCCCCCCCCCCTCTCTCTCACAGGCTGCTGCAAGGTGCCCGCCCCTGAATTAACCCTGCGTACCCCTGTGCTGCTCTGTCAATTACATCCAGGGGCATAACTACAGCCGGGGGCGAAACAGGGACCCCGGACATACGACCGAACAAGGGTCCTTGTCCTTGGAAGGCAACGTAGTAGCTGCCACGGCTGTAGTTACGCCCCTGAATAGGAGCCCTGGCTGCGAGCCAGATGCGGCCATTAAAAGAGCCACATGTGGGTTCCCGACCTTTGGTATAGAGTATAGAGAACACAAGTGGGTGAGGGAAGGTTGTAGTCTAGTTTATTACTTTATCTTTTATTAACACTGACTAAATATTATAATAATATATTTATAGAACAAACAAATCCTGAGAATTGTTCACTATAAACGGTCCCTTACTGGGGTTGTGTGCTAGGACAGTGTGATCCCTAGGCATGACCCTGCCAAACGAAGATAAAAGGTATAAAAGGTAAAGATATAAGGAATCTATAGAGAAATATAACTAGAGGGAATTGGGAATCTTCATAATCTATTGCATCATGAGATATTTCTTATTTCTTAAGGACACCCGACTTACAGACAACCCATAGTTACAGACAGACCCCTCTGCCCACTGTGACCTCTGGTGAAGCTCTCTGGATGCTTTACTATAGTCCCAAGCTGCAATAATCAGCTGTAAGATGTCTGTAATGAAGCTTTATTGATAATTCTTGGTCCAATTACACCAAAAATTTTGAAACTCCAATTGTCACTGGGGAAAAAGAAAAAAAATTGTCTAGAACTTCCATTATAAAATATACAGTTTCGACTTACATACAAATTCAACTTAAGAACAAACCTCCAGACCCTATCTTGTATGTAACCCGGGGACTGCCTGTATATGGAATTACCATAGTGTCATGAAGAAGCAGTTTAATTCTGCTTATTAAAGATAGAATAAAGGTACTGTAACCTACACAGTGAGTACTTATTCCAAGTAGTGTGTATGTGGTAGGAAATACTAAAACATACTGACCTAGAGTTAAAAGCAGAATGATTACATTGCCAGCATAATGATCTCACCGAGATCCGCGGCGCTGCCAAGATGTTACTGATAAGCAGAAGCCATGTCTGACCTTGGATTATTTGTACCTGACTTGGCACTTGCTTTGAGGGGGTTAAGACCCAATCAAATTGTGTTATGGGTTTTTCTGCAAAACTATCCAATTTTTGCATGTGTTATTGCTATGCACTGGATAACATGGCCCCATTAAATTGTCATTTATCAGTACAGTATGGATTTATAGTACTCAGGGATAGTGATCACTATATGTGATAGGTAAAGCCTATCACATATAAAGGTAATACTGATACATTTTTGGTACTGAAATTAGTAGTTGTTTGATCTTTGAATAAAAATATTAGCTAGCCAGTACTCCATATGGAAAGACGCTCCAGGACTAAGTTCCAGTATGTTTAGGGGCACAACTTGAATGGTTATGTACAAACGTCAATTTATTAAAAAATCTCTAGGAGGAAAAAAGTTAAGAGCCTTAAAGACCACTTTGCCTCATGTTTTTTGTAATTGTGTGTAAGTGTGGGGGGCAGGATATTAGGTAATTTACCAACATGCATCTATTAAAAGTTCTTCACTGCTTTCATGATTTGTGAAGTGAGGCCTCCTGTCTCTTACCTCATCAGCCAGACATTCCTGTCCATAAAATGGCAGCAGATGGAGGGTCATGTGATCTCTAACTGGCGATTCTTCATGGACTGTTAGAGATCACATGACCCTCTGAAGCCATTTTATGGACACAAATGTCTGGCTGATGAGGTAAAAGACAGGAGTATTCACTTTACATATCAAGAAAGCAGAGCAGAACATCTAATAGATGTATATTGGTAAATTACCTAATATCCTGCCCCCCCCAACACACACTTACACACACATTACAAAAAACATGAGGTAAAGTGGCCAACCCCTTTAACAAATGACTAGTCTTAAAGTCAAAGTAAATACAAGGGTTTGCTGAAATGGACTTGTCAAGAGATATGTCAGATTCTGTAATTGTGGATATGTTGTAGAAGTGGGTATACCCAATCAGTACAGTATCGGGTAACCTCAGGGACACAGTGGTCACAAGTTGCTGCTGAATAATGGGAAAACGCTGCCCATCCTGGAAGGTAAAAGATGATCAAACATGAGGGGAACATTTCTAATTCTCAGCTACACTACAGATTGATTGATTGAAAAAGTCACCATTCTTACTATATGAAATGATAGATAACAATTGTCATACAATTCATAGCTACAGATCCTTATAATATTAATCTTGCCAGGGCAGTTTAAGACATTGGGGGTCATTTACTATGGGCCCGATTCGCGTTTTCCCGACATGTTACCCGAATATTTCCGATTTGCGCCGATTTCCCCTGAATTGCCCCAGGATTTTGGCGCATCGGTGCTGGCACGCGACAGAAATCGGGGGCGTGGCCGAACGAAAACCCGACGGATTCGGAAAAAACGCAGCATTTAAAACAAAAAATCTGTTGCGGAGCTTGCACTTACCTTCACTCAGCCCGAGCCAGTGAACTTCAGCGCATTCTGATGCTTTTCAGCGCAGCAGCGCCACCTGGTGGACGGCGGAGGAACTACCTTAATAAATCCCGGCCGGACCCGAATCCAGTGCATAGAACGTAAGTAAATCTGCCCCATTAAATGTGCCCATTAAGTGGTTGCAATGGACAACATGCTCCTGTTTTGTGTTATACAGTTACCCCCACTCATCTTGTGCAGATATCCCTGTGATCTTAGCATGAGCTTCAATCTCGCTCAGATTATGGATTGGCCAATGTATAGAATGTTGGAGTCTCCAGAGCAATTAACTTTCAGCAAGAAGCTGTATTTTAAACACCTTTCCAATTTGCCAAAGTGATATCCTTCATGTTCTGATTTCATTAACACGTTTGTTCTGTGACAGCAGCTTGTCTTGCATTTAATGTTATTTTAAGTGAAAAGTGATTAACACATTGAAGAAGATTGTAGCACGCCGCAATGTCACCAAGGGTGAACCGTCACTGCTAAGATATTACGTAGGTGCAAGAGTAACAACATTCCCAACACCTTTAGAAAGAGTCAGGAATAAGGATCATACAGAGAAAATACAACAAAACAAAATGAACAAACCATTTAAAAAAACGAAACCTGGCTTCACGGCAGGTAACCGCCTAGTTAGAAGGCATCTGATACCACCACTACCACCTCCCAAATGGCACCTGTATACAGTGATATATCAGTTAGAAATGCAAAAGATTTGCTATAGAGGTCGACAAGCCCTCTTCTGTACCTTCATGGGCCTCTAATTACATCTTTTACAGAGGTTATCCCAGATTCACCATTAAAATACCACCACAGGATCGGCCATAAGTGTTCAATGCAGAGCCAGATTTCGTCCTTGACATCAATCAGCTCATAGGAAATACAGGACATCCAGAAAGAACCAATTGGCCTTGTGCTCTGTGCAGTGGATGGAAGCCATAATTGCAACAGCAGCTCCTATTAAGAAGTTACTGCTTCCTCTATAATGCGGTGTGTCCGATGGAGTGACCCACAGGTTATCTTTATTTATTTCTAGTAGTTCTCCGAAACTTCAAATGTTTAAGTTGTTTCGTTTTACAATTGCTCAGTCTGCAAGTGTAATTTTAGAGCAACCATAAAGCAAGAAAAAAAGAAATGGATGAGATTGAATCATTAGAACTAGTCATTGGAGGTATGACACTTCTGGGAAAGTGACTTATTCCCTAAGTATTTGAGTATACAATTTCATGGGTTGAGTAGTGACACTGTGACTGATCAGTTTTACTTAGACGGTATTTTACACTTTGAGTGTAAATTTAGAATACATGAACATCTAACCACAAAATGAACCCAATATTTTATTCACATATGGGACTAAATTTGTATGTATAAATCACATAGTTTTTCTTTTTATTGTAAAACTGTCTGTATTAAGAATTATCTTCATGGCATTTTAAAAATTATGCTTTTTGATGTTATTTTAAAAGCCTGCAAAAATGACCACCAAAACACCAAAAAATAGTATATAGTATATAAATCAGTAAAGATTGTATATGAAAGTAGATTAGGTGCAGCACGGTGGCTCAGTGGTTAGTACTACAGCCTTGCAGCTGTAGGTCAACATCTGCAAAGAGTTTGTATGATCTTGCAGTGTTTGCGTGGGTTTGTATGTTCCCTCTGGGTCCTCCGGTTTCCTCCCACACTCCAAGACATACTGGAAAGTTGATTAGATTGTGACCCAATTGGGGACAGGTACTGATTTGGCAAGCTATGTGCAGCACAGCGTAATCTGTGTGCACTATATAAATAAAGAAATAGTTATTATTAAGTAGATCCATGGTGTTGTCTATAACTATCTACATATGGTTGTTAAAGATGGATGGAGGTTAAAGGGGTATTTCAGGAATCCGCATAATTCATATGCAAATGGGTCCTTAAAATATACGCTAATAAGTAATTAGTAGTTATTTAAAATTTTTCTCCCCTTAGCAGTAAAATGCTGATGAAATAGACTGTAATGAAGAATTAAAATGCTACGGGCCCTTTAATCATTCCATTGATTTCCTCCGAGCAGAGCAGACACAGGACAGAAAATGGCCACTGGTCACATGTCCACATCACATGTTCTGCAGCTGCCTGGGCAGGTCATGTGATCATCACTATGTTTGGCTGGAGTCGGTTGGTTGCAGTGCATCCAGTGTGACCAGTGTTGTGATAAGACATCATCTCAGTGAGGTCAGTTACACATCATTACTATGGTAACAGAGCAAGAAGATCTGTGACATCATCACTGGGAGCAGAAGAGAAGAGGGAGGAGGAGTTACTGAGAACTAAAGGATCATGAGACTTGTAGTTTCCAGTGGCAGACAAACTTTAGAGAGGCCATAAAATATTGTCAATCATAAAATCAAACAATTTAAGCTCCATTTTATGACTTGTGACATTGAGTTTAGTTGTATTTAATTATTTATAGCATTATGGGTTTTTGTGTCAGACATTCATTTTCCCGGAATACCCCTTTAAGTATAACAGCAAAATATGACATACCCAATGCAGCGCCCTTCCCATCCATTTGGTTTATTTTTATGCAAAGGAACTGCGGCACCTGTTTTCTTCTAATTATTACCGGTATGTCTGCTTTTTGTGGGGTATGTCAATCTCTATATAAAAATCTGTTCTGATCACTATAGAAAGAAGACACGGTAAAGATACATTTACACCAGAAGCTCTAATTTGTGTCAGGCACAGAACCGGATAAGAGTGGATAAAGATTAGGGACAATAGATATTTTTGGTAACTAGACAACCCCTTTAAAGCATGTCCATACATTGTCATGTACCACACTTGGGGCAGTATGTATGTATTACACTGTAAAGCCACAGTGTAGTAGCACAGCATATGTTAGAATTGAGCTTGTATTGAGCGTTACTTCAGAAGTGATAAAAATAGCCACTAAGCAGCCTTCAGAGCATCTCATGGTATATTCATTGTGTTTTTGCATGTAATATGGGAAGTGGTTTCATTTTTTCCACAGGATACCTCTTTTTGTATTTTAAGTTTTTCAGCCCACACATGTTGCTAGAGTTTCTGCTACTTGTGGTCAGACAGGATGTGTTCTTTGTACCTTCCACTATCACTACTCATGACTTGCCTGTCAAATTTAGAAGTCAGGGTTACATTTTATTTATTTGTGTGCAGTAAAGCACGGCGATTGAGATCACTTCTGCTTATTGATTCTTCAAATATCGGAACATACCTAGCTTTTTACAGTTATTGTGCAATTACCGTAGTTTTCAGAAAATGTCACAATTTTACTTTAAAATGAGTATTCCAGTATATTTCAAAATACATACATTATTCACCTGCTTAACCCCTTAAGGACGCAGCCATTTTGTAGCTTAAGGCTCAGCCCGATTTTTTGGATTCTGACTTGCGTCTCTTTATACGGTTATAACTTTTGAACACTGTTACTTATCAAAGCGATTCTGAGATTGTTTTTTCCCCACATGTTGTACTTCATTTTAGTGGTAAATTTTGGCTGATAAGTTTTGCATTTATTTACAAAAAAAAAGAAAATATGATAAATTTTTGGAAAAATTTGCCATTTTCGAAATTCAAAATCATTGCGTTTTCAGGCAGATCGATTTACCACCTAAATAAGTTGCTGAATAACATTTCCCATTTGTCTACTTTACATTTTCATAATTTCTGAAATGTCTGGATAATTTATTTTGACGTCACGCGGCTTACAAATAGAATAGCGCTTTTCCGGATTTTCAGAATTGACTATTTTGGGGATAAATACAGTTTGGAATGAAATTTTACATATTTAGCATCAAAACCCCCTATATAACCAACCCATTTTCAAATCTGCACCCCTCAAGCTATCAGAAACAGCTTTTACGAAGATTGTTAACCCCTTGAGATCTTCATAGTAATTGAATCAAAATGGAGGTGAAATTTAGAATGGTCATATTGTTCCCTTATACGTTCATTTAGCCCTAAAATTTACACATTTCCAAAAGATAAAAAGAGAAAACCCACCATACAATTTGTTCTGCAATTTCTCCTGAGTACAAAGACCCCCCACATGTGGCCGTTACTTGTTTTATGGGGGCACAGCGAGGTGCAGAAGGGAAGGAGGGCGCTGCAGCTGCCAGGATTTTAGTTTCCTCATTGGCCCCTTTTGAAGGCTATAAAATTTTCGCTTTTTCGTTATTGGGGCCATGTGATGCCATTTTTTTTGCGGGATGAGATGCTTTTTCCAATGTTACCATTTTGGGGTTTGTATCACCTATTGTTGAAAATTTAGGAACGTTTTTTGAGGACAGGAGTAGAAAAGCATCAATTCTGTACTGGATTTTTTACTTCTTTTTTTTTTGGTGTTCACCGTATAGACTAATAATCATGTTATCTTTATTCTATGGGTTGATACGATTACGGGGATACCAAACATGAATATATTTTCTTACGTTTTACTAAATTTGTCAAACAAAACCCTAATGTGGGGAAAAATCTATCATTTATGTATTGCCGTCTTCCAAGTGGCATAACGTTGTTACTTTTTTGGCTACGGAGCTGGTTGATGGCTTGTTTTTTGCGGGACATGTTGTACATTGCACCAGTATCATGTCGCAGTACATATGGTTTTTTGATCACATTTTATAGCATTTTTTGTGGGATTGAAAAGGTAAAAATCATAATTTTTGGAGGGTTTATAACAGTTTTTTTTTACGGCGTTTATCGTGCGGGTTCAATAATGATTTACTTTTATTCTACGGGTTGTTACGGACGCGGTGATACTATATATGTGGGGTTTGTGTTATGATTTAGACTTTTTTTTGAGTTATATGTCTCTTTATATGTTTTGGGGGTTTGGGGCATTTTTAGTGATTTATGACTTTATTTTTTTATTGAATAACTTTTTTTTTTACTTTTTCACTTTTATACCATGGGACATGAAGAAGCAATCATCTGATTGCTTCTTCATGATAATATTCTGCAATACTCATGTATTGCAGAGTATTATCAGTGTCAGCCTATACACTTGCATAGGCTGGCACTGTGCCAGTAAGATGACGTCACAGACGCCATCTTACTGGCAATTCTTGCAGGTAACTCTGGGGTCCAGATCGGACCCCAGAGTTACTATAGCAACGATCGGCGCACCCCGAAAACGGTTCGGGGGGGCCGATCGTGGGGGAAAGATCCCCCAGATACATGTTAGATGCCGCGGTCGCGCTGACCGCGGCATTTAACGGGTTAAGCACCCGCGATCGGAGACAACTCCGATCGCGGGTGTTACACTGGGGTGCCGGCTATTAGTTACAGCCGGCACCCCGTCTTTCCCGATGCCGGTTCGGCTCAGATCTTGAGCTGAACCGGCATCAGCTCAGCGTCCGATATATCGGACGCTGAGCGCTAAGTCACTGCGCTCAGCGTCCGATATATCGGACGCTGAGCGTTAAGAGGTTAAAGGGGTTGTCCAGGAACAAATATAAATAAATATACTTACCTCTATCTGCACCCCCATTTAGCTTGTTTCTAGACAGTGGTGGGAAGTGATGCTGGAGTTTCGGGCTGTAGCAGGCGTGTGACTGTTGATATGACGTCATCTCATATGTTGCATACAAGAGTATACATATAAGACGGTATGGTGGAGAGAATAATATCAGATGTTTGAGAAAGTATTCATTAAAACTTACCTTTTCATTTTACAGACTATTCTCAATTAGACCTTTTAGTAGAAAAAGTTCCTACAGATGTGGTTTACATTGTGAAAATAGTGGGATTGAATACAGTTGATTGAATAAATCGGTACAATAGGGCTGTACAGTAGGCTTGAGAGTTGTGTCCAGAGTAAACATGTGTCACATAGTAAACATGGAAGATATGGAAGATTTCTGCGACTATCCCATTCATGTGAAAGGGGCCTGGAGAAATCCTTGTGTTTACTGCCGAAACAATCTCATGTAGATGAATGGAACTGGAGTTCAATTGCAGAAATGTTTGCAATACATCTACTATTATGAACTCACCCTTTGAGTTTAGTTTATTCACCTTTCAAAAGAGATGTTTTTAAATGTATTAATTATTTATTTATAATAAAATATTTGTTGATCTGTATTTTACTAACAGCCTATTGTGTCAGAAACATGAATGCATGTTTGACTAATCATGTTGCTTCCCCAATGGTAATGGTAGCAGAGGTCACACTAACATTTTACCAAAAGAGTAATACCGTAGTACTCCTCTTACCATTTTTGTGGAGTATTTTTAGCTGAGGAGGAGTATGAAGTTTTCAGTAATACAAATAAATAACTCCTAGGGGTATATAGTGTTAATAGACAGCTATATAGACTCCCCAGACCAGACTATGGCTGAGGCAGGCCCCAGACCAGACTATGGCTTAGGCAGGCCCCAGACCAGACTATGGCTGAGGCAGGCCCCAGACCAGACTATGGCTGAGGCAGGCCCCAGACCAGACTATGGCTTAGGCAGGCCCCGGACCAGACTATGGCTGAGGCAGGCCCCGGACCAGACTATGGCTGAGGCAGGCCCCGGACCAGACTATGGCTGAGGCAGGCCCCGGACCAGACTATGGCTTAGGCAGGCCCCAGACCAGACTATGGCTGAGGCAGGCCCCAGACCAGACTATGGCTGAGGCAGGCCCCAGACCAGACTATGGCTGAGGCAGGCCCCAGACCAGACTATGGCTGAGGCAGGCCCCAGACCAGACTATGGCTGAGGCAGGCCCCAGACCAGACTATGGCTGAGGCAGGCCCCAGACCAGACTATGGCTGAGGCAGGCCCCAGACCAGACTATGGCTGAGGCAGGCCCCAGACCAGACTATGGCTGAGGCAGGCCCCAGACCAGACTATGGCTGAGGTAGGCCCCAGACCAGACTTTGATGGAGGCAGGCCCCAAACGCCACTAAGGTGGAAGCTGGCCCCAGACCAGACTATGACTGACACCCCAGACCAGACTATGGAAGATGCACCAGACCATCCAGACCAGATTATGGCTGATGGCAGACCCCCAGATCAAACTTTGACTAAAGCTATAGATCCACCCTCCCACAGTCCAGACTTATATTTTATTTGAGAGTGTTGGGAATAGCTCTTTAATTTTGTTAGCTTTTTTCAATTTAATTATTTATTTTTTTTATTCTAACTATTAAACTGGGGTTCCAGTCATGCGTCCCCTGTTATATATAGCCCCCTGTCACAGTACAGGATTGGACTGTCACCCTGACAGGGGGACAGGCAGAGCTCCTCACTACTGAAGGCAATGGCCACTTTAGAAGGTCATGTGATGGAGCATCAGTAAATTGTACTGAGTAGCTGAGCTCTAGTCACATGACCTTCTGTCGGACTTCGAGCTGCAGAAGTGAAGAGATAGGAAGAGGCTGCTGCTCGCAGCGCAGCCTCATGTGGATTTATCAACATCAGACTATTTTTAAAGAGTAAAACTGCCTGTTGCAAGCTTCTATGACATGACCTGTTTGCTGCTCATACGCCATTAGTAAGGAATGATTATTGACTAACAGAAGTCTAATATGTCTAATTTCATCCACTGGCTTCCACTGGCCATAAAACATCCATATTATATTATTTGCTTTAAATACATATATCCCTGGATCCAATAACCAAAACAATCAGCAACAAGTGTAGAAAACTATGGCTCTTTTATTTGGCGTTCTTATTTGTGAAGTTAGAAGATATCTTATTTGATATTGTCTACAATACGGTAAATATCTCATTGTGTGTTCACTCCAATGTCCCATTTAATGGTAATATCTATATCAGAACAACAGGGATGACATTCCTCCCCATGCATAAGAGAATAATAGAGGCCAGATCACTCATAGTTAAGATGTGATATCATGTAACAGGTAGATCTTCATCTCAATGTGACAGATGTTCAGTAAAATTGTGTAACCCAATGTTTGTATGTTTGGTTGCTATGGTATGAAGCTGTGAGGTTAACATTTCTCATGGGGTGAGACATATATGTGTCATATAGCAGAGATAATGAAGTTCTCAGGGAGGTGGAACGTAAAAACCCCTGTATTGACCCTCTGGCCATTATTTGGAATTAGAAAAGTGTATAGCTTCATTATTATAGCTTGTTGATGATAAGATGTTATTATAAAATTAAAAAGGTTTATTTATTCTGTTCTCATATTAGTCCAGGCCACCAAGGCCATGATACTCGGACATGGTTGTGTGGTGTGCTTGGCTCTATCACTGTGAACTTAGAGGCCTAGACTAATAGGAGAACTGAATACTAAGGCCATAATACTCAGAGCAGGTTATGAGACATATTTGGCTTCATCACTATGAACTTAGTATTCAGTTCTCCTATTAGTCCAGGCCTCTAAGGCCATAATAGTCGGAGCAGGTTATGAGACATATTTGGCTTCATCACTATGAACTTAGTATTCAGTTCTCCTATTAGTCCAGGCCTCTAAGGCCATAATACTCGGAGCAGGTTATGAGACTTATTTGGCTTCATCACTATGAAATTAGTATTCAGTTCTCCTATTAGTCCAGGCCTCTAAGGTCATAATACTCGGAGCAGGTTATGAGACTTATTTGGCTTCATCACTATGAACTTAGTATTCAGTTCTCCTATTAGTCCAGGCCTCTAAGGTCATAATACTCAGAGCAGGTTATGAGACATATTTGGCTTCATCACTGTCAACTTAGTATTCTGTTCTTATGTTAGTCCAGGCCTCTAAGGGTGCTGGCAAATTTTCACTGAACCCATTTCACACAGATGCCGGAAGAAGCGCAGCGCCCGCAAAACGGGCGTTGCCTATCCATTTATGGGGCTATTTTCTAGTCCTCCCTCCCACATGTACCCTGTCCTTGTTGTAAGTTTGGTGAGTGACAACCATTTTTTTCTTCTTACCTTTTCATGCCATGAAAGGATATCTTATACCTGGATTTAGAGCACCCTGAACTTCTTCCATACATCACAAATTATAGCAACATGCCATCTGATGTCTTGATCTGTTTCCAGCGTGCTCAGAAAAAGTATTGAGGATATTTTTTGAGGATATTTTTCTCTATTTTTGCATTTCTCCTTCTAATGTTTGAGTTGATCTGGTACTGGTGCAACTTTGCATTATGAGGTCAGATGACTTTGTGTCAGCATCCAACCATTGGGAAGATCCATGAACATAGGTCTCTGACCTGAAGAGCTAGCCACATTGGTGCTTTATTTTAAATACAAATGAACCTTTTGCCACTTTTGCGCATCAATGTGGATTTTGTGAAAATTTTTGTGTTAATGAAAATAAGCAGGCAATTAACCAATTAAGTGGCGCTAATTGAGTCATTTTGACTTTTTCAAACTTTTACCCTATCTACATTTCTTTATCTATTTAATATTGTTGTATGCTACATGTGTAAAAAGTAAATATTGTGAAAAACCATTGTTTTTTTTAAAAGGACAAAAAATACCCCATATGCCTGCCTTTCTAGAAGCTATATGGTTCTAGCCAAGTCTTGTCAATCTCAAACAGCTCATTGATCTTGCATGGGACGGCTAAGTCAATCACTCGCCACAACAGTTACATATAAATGAAAAGCGGGTGCCTTTTTTTCCTTTTTTTACATAACACATGGAAAAATGATTATTAAAAAATTATTAAAAACAAATGAAATACATATTTCTTCTGATTCTTCAGTACAAACACATGCTAAGCCTGCTTTAAATATGTTCTCAATAGAGGGAGGGTAATATGATGACAGATAGAAGGTTATCTCCCCAGGTCATATGACTAGGCCACATGAAATTTACATAAATTATATAATACATAATGAATGGTTAGTCTGTAGATAGTTTTATCATAAATGTATTCAAGACTAATCCAAGCTATCTTTATTGTCAATCCACATATATAATTCTAACCTGCCTCTATCCGTCCTGATGTTGTATATTTTGGTTGTCCTTGGATACGACTATAAACTCTGTCCTGACTATGTTTGGGCAGATATTCCTGTCTGGTCTGATTCCTCTCACATGAATATCTCCTGTACAGCAGGAGGAGGGAGAGGAGGCAGGGATCACTAGAACAATTCAGAGGAGACCTGCACTACAGACACGATAAGCTCTTGATCCAGGGTAGAGGGGGCATAGGAGTGCCAAGTATTATATCCATACAAAGTCTTATATCCATCTCATGACTTTGTTCTGTCTAATCGCTCTTTTCCTATATGTCAGATATTAGTAGGAGCTAAATGCAAGTTTAGCCAAACCCCGTACCATGAAAATCTAAGCACATTGTCAGCATGCAGCATCTTGTGCACAAGGATAGCACAGAGGAATCAAGAAGTGTCTGCACAACCACCAATTTTACGCTGAGCAACTAATGCAGGAGCAAAAGCATCAATAAAACTGAGTAAAACGACAAAGTAAGGGGTTAAACGTAATCTTTATCATGGTAGCATTACTAGGGATTAAGATTTGAGAACTCCTTGTAAACTTCCTCATGTTTGGTTCCATGAAGGGAAAATATTATTTAACTTTAATTAAAAGAAAACAATTACCAGGAACAACCAGCTATGTTCTATCTCTGTGGACAATTCCTAAAGAGATGGATTGCAACACTGGTCTTCACAACTACTAGAACTCTGTATGTTCTCTAGATAAGATTGGTAAAGACGGAGTTCTGGACATTTGGAATGTGTATTAGGGCTGGTTTTCTTTTTCATCGCACTCCTCAGACCGCCTGGGGAGAGCTAAAGTGTAGGAAAATTGTGGAATCTCCCGGCATTTTGGGAATTGTAAAGATAAAAACGAATCCCTCGTAATAATTCCAAACTTCTGAAATGTCCTGCATAGACTGAATCCAGATGAGTTTCCTGGAAAGTCCTGTGATGTTTCAGAGGGAGTATGGGGATGCAGCCAAGGCATATGTTTTTTTATATGTTAAAATGCCGTTTTGGAGCACTGTTTACATGTACTGGTTAGTGAAACATTATCAATGCCTGCTTGTTTTCATTTTCGATAACAAGACACATGTTACATATTATGGGTTGGGACCAACCCCCAGAACATTGTCTAACTTCCAGCTTGGCATTTTTGAGCAGGCATTCACATAGCTGGGATTACTGCTCCAGTGGCAGGATATTATTATAAAGGGTACTGAAGCAGAAAAAAGACTCGCAAATCTCGTCTTGTGAAAAATCCTATAAGTGCCAAAATCTATTGCAAAATATAATGTGGGATGGAGGAACCTTGAAGCACTGCTACATTCCTCGTGCTTTTGCCTGTCATCAAAGGTGTTATGTTCAAGGTCTCCTGTAGGTCATGTATATAAGATTCCCCTCTCTAATAGTAGCAACCTGCAGTGACTGTGTATATGGCCATTCAGTTTATCAAGTCTTCATATTTGTTTTATGGTAAAGCATCTTGGTGAGAATCTGAAACTTTGTAGACATTAAAATTTCAAATAAAGACAATGAAACCAGAAGATGCTTTATATGTTTTATGAGGTACCTTAACATTGGAACTTTACATTCACAATCTATACTAATTGTACTGCCTTTTACTTAATTCATGTATCATATTTTTCTGTTCATTCCCTAAAATAATATTGGTGAATCTCCAACCTGTTCAAGAAATATGGCTCCTGGATGTGTTTATGTAAATTAGATTCTACTAGCCAAGGGGGTGTTATCCTTTCATAGGACCCACAAAGACACGCCCCCTTGGCTAGTTTCAGTTTATTCAGAAATAAACTTCTGGGGATGATCATTTTTGGAAGGGCACACGGGTTTAAAAGACAAACACCAAATCGATCAAGTGGCAATAAAAATGAGCAATGTCTATGTCTGTATTGTGTATATACATAACTTGGTTACCATAACTGATTTGCAATTCTGTGTCATCAAATGGATGATTTTTAGTATATAAACAAGGGATTCTATATAATCAATCTTTGTGTTTTTTGTCTTCATAGATTTCCACTTACTTTTGGAAAAGAAAAGCCAAGAGGATATAATTTGTCTACGCCATTTTCTCAGAGGACATACAAGGTATTGTTTTTTTCTGCTTGACCTATATCTGCTGGTACTTCTGTATAGTAGTCAATCTAGAGGGGGATATCTAATATCATAAGTAGACCTCTTACCAACCAATTAGCTATAATTTCTCATATTTAGAGGCTTCTCATTGGATTCATGGGCAAATAGTCAACATTTCCTCTATTCCACTTTTTATAAATTCCCTCTATGATATGCAGGAAAATGTGTGGATATTAGCATTATTAGTGACCACTATTTAACAATATATTAGTACAAAATCACCAACCCAAACTACAATTATTCTCTCATACAGATTTGTAATACTGTAATGTCTGTAGACTTGATGTTGGACCCACATCTGTGGGCTGTGATATAGGTGTTCACAGTTTTATTAAACTTGTCTTATGATTATACTTTTAACAGTGAAGTTTTACTAAATGCTCTTGTCATTTTGAAGCATTGCTTTTATTTGGCTGGGGCTATTTTGCACTTATAACAACATTGTGTAATAAAGTGTGACTTATTTCACTCCATGCTTCTTCCTTTTAACATCACGTTTACGTTGCATGAGAAAAGAAAAATAATTCAAAGAATTTTTTTTGTACATAAAAAATGCTGTTTTACTGACAATCAGAAAGAAGTTGCTTGGCGGTTGAACATAGGTGTGACTGTACACCTTGTATGCCTATGACCTGCAGCTGTCACGTGTCACCAATCTGTATGTAGTTCTGGCAATAAAGCAGTAAGGCTGAACCCCTTTGATTTTAGGCAGCAGCACATATCATGTGTCTACTCACAGAGGGGCTTTTCTATGTCAGTACATACAGTTGCTTGCATCTGTACAGCTCTCCTGATCCACACTGCCTTCTTCTGCTATATGAGACCCTCAAAAACTAAAACTATACAAGTTCTCCCGTAAAAGGTTCAGCATTAGATTCTTTCTGTGGCATCAAATTTCAATTCCAGAAAACCGGCCTCCATTCTGACTGTCTTGCTATGCATTTTCTCCTTTGATCCTTCACACTTCATTCGATCAGCAGTGTCTAGATCTCATCCGGGGACAAATCGATGGTGCGAAACTCGGGTCTGGAACTGAAATTTTTTGCCATAAAAAGAACCTAGATGCTGAATCCTTTTAAGAAAGTTGTCTATGGTTTTTAGTGTTGACCCACAGTTTTTAATTTTATCTATATATATATATATATATATATATATATATATATATATATACTTTACACATACTTTGTGTGGACTTTTGTAGGATCAGTCCGTAAACTGCCTTTAGCTCCACCGTATGGAATCAGGAGGTGCATACACACAAACAAGTATTTAAGATGGTGATTAGTCACAAAGGACACAACCTCCTAACAAAATTATTACTTATTTATTTTTTCAAGATGGCTTTTATTTATTGACAGCATGGTACAATGGGAAAAAAACCCAAATCAGTCGTTTTTGTTTTTACGTTTTCTGTTAATCTGTAAAAATACACCTTTCCTCTATTATGTAAGATCAGTATCCTAGCTTTATCAGCCCTTTTTTCACAAGCTGGCCCTTGTAGTCAGAAGGAGAAGATGGTGTTTCCTATGCGCTAGTTACAACATTAACCATTGGACCATCTCATCCTACATTTGTGCTGTAGTCATATGATTACTGATGGGACTTGTATGTATTCTTAGATCACTTTGGCTTAGACTACACTTATCTATTTGTAATAAATACCAGGTTTTGCCTTCTCTATGTAACAAACAAGAAAGGGAGTGAGGTTACTTTAAAACCGAGTAATGCTAGCATAGCAAACCTACAGAACATGAAAACAGGAGATTCTAACACCTCAAAAGTTTATCTTCTCATTGCCAAGGTGGCACAAACTAATGAAAACAAGAGGCAGGAAGGGATTTATTTTATACGTGAGTCCTGTAGTGTGTTCTATCTGAACGTTCTAGGGTCCTGTATTTTACCTAATAAAACAAGCAGGATAGACAATTTTCCTGAGGCCCATAATGGCCATCATTCTTTAGCTTGGAATTGCCCAGTAGCATCTGCTGCTTGTTTTGGAATCCTGGACCAGGTGACTTCCAGTAGGAATATATTGAGGTTAACACTTGAAGTCGATCTGCTTCTTCTAGACGTTAATTTGTGGTAGAAGTTACAAGGCAGAGATGTTGAGTGTTGAAGTCTTCTCTTTTGATCATTTTCTCCATTTCTGGACTTGGCTCCTAGAGTAAAGCATGATCATTCATGCAGCTCTTCAATCCCCTGCATTGATTTTGCTCCTATTTAAATAAGCAAAGTAACTTCTACCTTTAGGTTTATGATGTGGCAGTTACTGACAGGAACAGGCATCCTCTTATCTTTTGTGGTTTATTCTGACATTCATAAATAAGGAAAATTACAGTAATACATTACAAAATAAAAATATGCAGTTTATGACCTTCCCTAATGATATCCTGATGGTCATCCAAGAGCTTTGGCTTGGCACCCAATCTATCCATAGAATATCAATGACACTGCTACAGCATATAGATATTCATTGTCTGAACTTCATATTCTTATAATAGTAAATTCACATTTATTAATAATGTATAAAAATAAGACAGCAATAGACTTCCGTACTTATAACCTGTAAATAAAGACAAACAGTAAACTCCTAAAAAAAAAGACAATAATAGCTTAGAAATATGTTTAAAAAATAAGACAAATTATAAGCTGCTGACATTTAGGGAACAATCCCTCTGTAAAATGTCCTGTACCCTAACATAGGTCATATATACACATAGTGGATAACGAAAGCAGAGGGGAATGGCGGCACAGTAAAGCAACGGATTAAGTTCCATTTGGGTGTAAGCTCATAGGTATTCTGGTCAAGACCCCAACAAGCATTAAACAGTAATGTACTACTGTATTACTGTTTATTACTCATGATGTCACATCCTGTGGGGTATTTAAACCCTCCTTGTAACACTGTTCACATTGCTTGAGAATGGCTACATTCAGTTAGCTGAAATGTTGCAATTTCCACTTGTGAATAAATCATTCAACAACACGGAGTGCTGCTCGTCTGTTTGGATATTTACACATAGTGGATATATACTGTATGTGCACTTTGGTTTTATCTGTGATTAAAACATTCACTTTTAACTAAGAAAAACTAAAGAATTTGGTGAGAAAAGGCAAATTGAAATTTAGCTTTAAATAATTATTAATTTTCCTTTTTTACAGTAATAATAATGATAATGATATGAATACTCCTGTTCATATATACATTTCCTATGTCAAACCCATTTTTGATGATATTTATATTCAAGGGAAAATAAAAGGAGAAACTTAAAACCTTTACTCGTTACTCACTTTCCAGACAAGAACAAGAAATTCAAGAATACACTGCCTGGCATGTTAGAACAAGGGCAAAGCTGTTTCCATTTTATGTGCTGTATGAAAAGGCATAAATAAGGGCTGTTTTGCTGTTGCGTTGGAGGTGACTGTGATCAGTACAGTGTGGCTACTTATGCAGTTCTCTACAGATTGTTTGCTTACATTTAAATAATTCCTATTAGCAGCACATACACAGATATAATGTTCTCTATAGTATCTCGCTGTTCACTGTGTTCCATATTGATGGATCTGCAGTAGGCTAGAAAAAAGCCTTTCCAAATCCCTTTAAAAGGGTTTTCTGTTGGGGCATTACTTGTTTAAAAATATATAAAAGGCCTCATAAATTCCCTGATGTGCCTGATGGTTCCACACCGGCAAGTTGACCTTCCTGACAGCTACCATTGCATGTAGGATATGAACATTATTATTATCCATTATTATTATTCTATTATTTCTATCCATAGTTCTAACATTTAGCAGGTTGTGTAACCTTAAAGGGAACCTCTCATCAGGAAGATTATTCCAGGTTCCAATGGCCTTTGGCATATTGATTTAAAAAATTGTGCGATTGTGATGTATCTAAATAATTCCACTGGTTTTTAATTGTATCTTTAACATCACCTGGCTCCCTGCATGCATTGTGTGGTCAGTCCGTTGGTGATGTCTGAGGAGGTAGCAAGGAGGAGAGGCTGAGGGAGAGGGTGATGAGTGAGGAGGAGACTTGTGCCATATGAATTGCCCCCAACCAGCAACCAATGCGCCTAGAGGCACCAGTTGGCTTTCAGGAAGGTTTACCAGGGGAAGTAAAATATGAGTCTGTTAGGGTCACCCACATACCCCGAAAAAAACTTTCCTAAAGTTGGCAAACCCCTTTAATAGTTTACCTGGGTAATAGGTAATTTTATAAATCAGGAACCTGGCTGTTTGCTGACTACATTTGACTTAGGTTCAGGAAGGGGACCTGCCGGGTCTCAATGGACTGTGCTTTGACAGCTCTACGCCCTCGAAGAACCCGGGTGATATAGCTGCCACCACTCGCCATATATAGGCTGACGAGACACCTAAGATATATTATACACCGATAATAGATTCCAGTCATAAAATAAACAATAAATCAAAGCAGGTAATGTCTCATCAGAGTTATGGAATCTTTATAACTCAAGAAGGCTCTTATTAAATTGATGTTTAATATCAAAAGGACAGTGCTTACAATTAAAAAGGGTTATACAAAAAGAGTTACACATTAAACAGATATAAACATACAATGCAAAAATAACAGTTTGATCAAATAAAAATCAGAACTTAATACATAACGTGACGTTATAAGTTTGGTGCCTGGGGAAGCAGAAAGGCCTGATCAAACTGTCCTGGGACCCCCAAAGAATGACCATTTTATAGCTGGAGACTTTCATCTAAATAGATTCTAAGATTCACTGACCAGCCCCCTTGCTTGTGATGACACCAGGAGGCCTGGCATATGCTAATTGCCTTTAATCACTAGGAGGTGTAAACCAACCTTGTATGGCTCAGAATCTTTCTTGGCTGATATCTTGCCCTGTTGGCATTTTATACACTTGGTTGTAATTGCAGCTTTTTCCTCATAATGCCCCGCAGGCATACAAACTATGCATGATGATTTTAGTGGTTATAGTTTAGGGGTTATGGAATTTGCTCCCCGTTGTAGTGAAGCCCCCTCTTCGCCGTTGACATAGTTTCTGTAGAAGTCTACATATATATAGGGACATTGGTAAAGCTGAAATATGGATTATACCACATTGTCCTTTGATGTATAAATCCAGATGGAGATTTATACCTGTGGCCTTTAGTGAGTAGGCCATAACCTATAGTTGAACTGGCAAGAGGATGAAGAGTAGATCTTCTCCCCCTCTAATCATTTTATGAGAGGGTCTGGTTGAGCACTTCTGGGATGTTGGTTGTCCTGGCCTCTGGCCTGTGTTCATCAGAATAGAAGAAGAATTTTAGAGTCTCTCTCATAATTTAGATCTTATCACCAAAGTATAGTTTGTAAATTAAATATGATTATGCAACTACTACAGTCCGTAAAAGTTATCATAAATGGATAAAGTGAGATGCAAAAACAAGTTATTATGTTTACACCTCAGGTGTGGTTTTTGTGGTGTGTTGCTGCCGCATGCGCATAGATGGTTTGTGTTTTGTAATGAAGACAAAGATATTTCCAGAGAAGTTGGGCAGTGACCTTTGCAACTCTACTTTGACATTGGTCTGACAACGTTAAATGAGGTAATGCCAAGCTTCCTCACGCAATGGTGTCATGGTTCACCTTCTTCAGCCAGAGGATCTATATATAAGCCACCGCAGCCAACATGCAAGGGGCTGATATGAGCAGAATCAAACACATCTAATTATTGTAGTCGACAGTATCAGAGAGCGCCACAAGTACAGGCTGCTTGTATTGGCCAGGAGATAAAAGAAAGACTTCATACTGCGATTCACCATCCCTGCCCCAGCAGACTGCTATCAATGTGTTTACTTTGTATATCATTCGTCCCTCTCCTTCTATAACATTATTTATAAACACAATGGGGAAGATTTATCACCGCTTCTACGCCAGTTTTCTGCAAGAATTTGTGATTAGAAGAATTTGCAAGTAAAATCATGAATACGTCACCTCCATGCCATGTTGGCGTGGAGGGGGCACAGTGGGCTTTAAACTTCTATTATTAGCACTGACACCATTTTTCTTTTACTGTGAATTTTATATTATTAGTAAAACTGAATATCGATCTATTGTATGCTTGTGCAGTATCAGGCCACAATCAATAAGTCTTTTGCTTGTGATTCGTGTGTTATGGTCTTGCGAGATCTGCTCTCATCCCAGTGACAGTAACAAAAGACTTGGGTTGGACTTGCTCTGAGATTTATGGCTCTGACAGTTGGCTGTGAAACCAATGTGGATGAGCCCATAGAAGAAAATTGGGATGCAAGCTAGCTACTAGTGGACCCAACGTTCCTGTACTGGGCTTGGCCGTTTGGGGTATCCCCCTGGTCAATCATAGCCATGGCTAGTTGTGAGGGGCATCAGTTTGCTGGATTGGCTGCTCATCTCAACTAGCCACTGAAAGAACAGTCACCACACGTGCCAAGAAACATTGGGTATATGGAGCCTTACTTTCTGATAATTTGACATGTAACAGAGCTAGACAGAAGTACCCCTGTAATAAATAAACTGCCATATGTAACTGCACATCCATAGAGCTATGCTGTCTAAACAGTCACAAAACCTGCCGGCAGCTTCAGAGTTAAAAGAGGAGACTTCACACCTTTAGCAGTTGTCTTTCAAGTACAGTCAGTGTTTCTGTGAAATCTGAAAGAGTATATGGCTATGCTATGTTAGATTATACACTGATCTGGAAGATACAATGGATGGGCTGTGTAGCACATAGCGAGGCTATAGAGTTTGGTCTGTGATTGTGTCTATAAACATATACCACCAAGATTCCTAGGATCCTATTTTCATTCCGATACACATTTTATTGCTATGTTAAATGTGCTCCTTTACGGTACATAGGTGTCTTATTATAGCTTTGTAAAACTTTTATACATATGTTTACATGATGCTTCAAGTTCTAGATTGCCCTTGACTGGTATCTGTTGTATGGAAATGAGACATGTATATATATATATCTATGTTACTTGTAATATCAGGACAAATGTCAGCTTAAAGAGATTTCTATCATTTTATTTTTTAAAATTGGCTTTTTAAATTCTGAATAACCTATTTATTTAATTAAGAGTATTGCTTATAGTATAAGCAGACAAGATAACTAAAAATGTGGAAAAGTACCCATTTTTAAAATTTTTCCAATTAAAGTTTCTTATTAGCAATAAAATTGAATATGTTAAAAATATGTATGTTGTAAATCCGTCACCCTTCCCCAGGTTCAGCTACATATGTAGCTCTGTCTCCCTGTAGCTCCTTCTCCATTCTGCCTTCAGCTGACAGGCTGGATGGGAAGGGGTCTAGACTTCAAATTATTTTCAGAACGGTGGCACCTACAAATACAGTTCTGGTATAATTTTAAATTCATACCACCAGAGATTTGCACTGTTTATTGAGAAGCATTTTCAAATTACATTAGAACTGTGTTTCTGTGTAGTCCAGAAGATATAGATGACTGAAGTGTGTCCATGCCATGATGTCTAGGCACATACTTTATGCACTGGAGACATGCATTTAGGAAGTATATAGCTGTATGGTAGTTATGAAAGGGTTAAAGCAAACTTAAAGGGGTTGTCCACTTTCAGCAAATAAATGAGATTGTTTGTGTAATGAAAAATTGTACAGTTTTCCAGCAGTTTTTCGTTATCAATTCTTCCTGGTTTTCTAGATCTCAGCTTGCTGTCCTGCTATAAAAAGCTTCTATGCTTACCTCCAGTGGATAGAAATCTGTCATGCGGTGGACACGCAGGTGTACAAGCTGTTAGCATCACACGGCTCTGATTACTCTCTGTGATAATAATGGCTTGTGCACATGTGTGTCCATCACATGACAGATTTCTATCCACTGGAAGTAAACCTAGAAGGTTTTTTATAGCAGGACATACAAAATAGAAGCTTCCCATGGAATGACAGAAGAAGAAAACTGCGAGAAATTGATACAGAAAGTATATTAGAAATTTACATTACTTTTCCTTACACAAACAATATCAATGATTTGCTGAAAGTGGACAACCCCTTTAATAGGGGGTTACTTAATAGAAATCTAAGATTTATTTCAATCTGACATGGCTCTGACAATGTTCGCTATGCTGTTTGAACAGCTATTTAGTTGTAGTTTTTCCTGACAAGACATGCAAAGATGGTGTGAGAAACGGAGAACCTGTGAAGGGACATGGGTTTTGGAGACAGCCGAAAGAAAGATGTTTCACCTGCTGACTTGATAAGTGATGTAAGATTGGAGGGGCTCCCTCACGGAGGGCTTCATGGACTGTATTGGAGTTTTATGTCTCTCTCACCAACATAGAGGTCATTGTAAAGCAGGTCTATCTCCTAACACATCCTCTTTAAAGTACAAGTAAGCTCCACATCAGGAACTTTACACCTTTTTGTGAACTGCATTGGAATGTATCTGCCGCATTAATGCACTGTCACCATCATTTTCCAGTTTATTCAGCCTGCCAGCAACCTGAAGAACTTTGAAGTCTTTACCAGATGGCAGGTCTTAGTCTGGAAGTAAAGCCTTCTAGAGTTTCAGTGGTTGAATGAAGAAGTATTCTATTCCATTATTTTTGCCAGCAAATATGCACAATGTGTGGCTTTATGAGTCTTAGACTACACTGTGTGGATTGGAAAAGTGAAGGCTATATCGTTACATGTAAATCAGGAGAGAAAACGCTGCACTTTTTAAAGGAGAGGTATTTCTGCTTGTGAAACAGTTTAGCTGCGATCCTGGTGAATTTGACTCCTTTGCAACACTTCAACTTTATTGAGTATGGTCCAAGAAAGACAGCTGAGTAATTTGCAGGAAGCAATATTTTCCTAGAAGTATGCAGTTCCAAATCTGTACAAATTCTCCGACCACTAAGACACCAGAGCTGGGCAAGAAGAACTTGCAGACTCCAGTAACCTAAAACAAGCTTGTCGGAGGCAGCAACGAGAAGGTCCTGGAGAAGCAGCACTACACTGCTAAAGCCCAGGTTGTCAGTGAGTTCAGAGGCAGCTGTTTCCTGACATTTCTGTAAAATGTTGTGGAAAAACTAATGAAGGTGGTACAGTAATGGTTTCAAGCTTGGTTTGTGGAAAATATGACACGGTTTCCATCAGCAATTAAGAATGAACAGGGCTGTTTTTTTTCCCTCTAGTGGGAGCCGCATGTAGTTGATGCACACACAGGAAGCAGAAGAGACAGCAGACGTGGGGTTGCGTTAGGTCAGCAGTACAGCTATGTGGAAGGCGTAGTGTACACTGTGGACACATAGAGACAATGAGCATATGTTTCCATGAAAGGGACAGGCCACCACATCCTTCCAACTTAAACAGGAGAAGCCCCTTTTTGGCATTTCTACCCACAAAAAGAACTTCCACTGCAATTTCCTGGTAGTATGAAATAGCAACGGCTGAGGAGGAGGACACTACAGACTTTTAAAAAGAGAAAAATTGTTTATCTCAATGTTACGTTAAATACCTGACTAACCTAAGCAGGGGGTTATATTGCACTTAATTATAGTATACAGAAAAGTATTCAGTATAGTTATAAAAATATAGTTATGACCACAAGAAATGTTGCCATTGTGTCATATCCATTGGACACATGGTTAGATCCACCCTTGTTTCTGCAGAACTACTAATGGGTTTTGCTTGTTCCCCATAAAACTGCAGTATTTTCAACCATGGACTTTAAAAGTTAAAATTAAACATTCACGGTACTATGTTACTATCCCGAAACAGGGCATTTGCCCAGGGCCCCCTGTCCTAAAGGGGCCCCCTGCATGTGGAGTTTTGTGGGCAGAGGATGTATTGCTCCTTTAATACCCCTTGGTTGAATGCCTGGGAGAAGATGCTTATCAGCTATCTCCTGTTTATATATCTATCATCTATCTCATATCTATATATCTAACCATACAAAAAGAAAGTCCAAGTAGCACAAACCTTCAGAGAAAAAGAGAATTGGGTGCAGGCAACCCAGGACCGGGCCTCAGGTCCTCCAGTAATAGTATAAAGAAAGCGGGCAGCACTCCGTTGTAGATAAAAGTAAAAAAGTGTCTTTATTCCATAGTGAGCAACTGTGACAGCGACGTTTCGGCTCTGCAAGAGCCTTTCTCAAGCCACATGGCTTGAGAAAGGCTCTTGCAGAGCCGAAACGTCGCTGTCACAGTTGCTCACTATGGAATAAAGACACTTTTTTACTTTTATCTACAACGGAGTGCTGCCCGCTTTCTTTATACTATATATCTAACCATTTATCTATCTATATTTCTATACATCTTTTATCTACCTGTCTATCTCCTGTTATCTATCATAGCTGTCAAACCCCTCTGGGCTCTGCAGCTTCGGCAGTCACACACTGCCCAAAGCACTTGTGATCTGTTTGCTTACTCCCTTGGCACTTTCCCCTCTAACTCCTTGCAGAAATCCCGCAGCAGGACAGAACTCATACTCACTGCTCCAGCTAGATTTCCAGCACAGATCGGGAGGGGGGAAGTGCCAAGGCAGCAGGAAGGTGGATCACAAGTGCTTTGGGGGTGTAATATCCTGTTATAGTACTGTTTTGACAGAAAATCCCTGTTTACTGTATTTTTTCTGACAACAGAAACCAACTATGGCTGCACAGTCCATTCCCATTTCCATGTAATTTGTGAACCACAGGTGGAGATCACATGAGTCACACTAGAATCAGATCTCATGAGTTATTGGAAATCAGTGTTGAAGTGGGAGGTAATGTGACTTTAATGCAGAGGTGTGGTTAGGACGTCAGCACTCTCCACATTTGTCAAGGGGGTAAGAACTTAATAATGTCATTAAGCACACATGGTCCCAGACAAATATCTCCTGATAAGCATTGATTTTCCTCCCTTCACTGCAGTCATTGCACTTAAGAGAGGAAAACATTCCAATTTCCATTCCCATTGGGAGACAGAATGGCCTTATGATAATGGAACATACACTTCATCATGCTCTTATAAAAAATGTGCGGAGCAGTCTACAATTGCAGTAGATATAGGCTTTATATTGTTATTAAGATGTTATCATTGACTTTGAGTTTTCATTTTAACTTGTAAAATGCAAAAAGTATAAATGATAGTAGTATCAACGAGAGAGGCACTTACCGAAACAATATTCAGGGCTGCACTGAGATAGGGAGGATAGACGCTGGGACTAGGCAACGTGCCTCTGCCTAAAAATAATATATTTGATATATAATAAAGACCATGTGATACAGTCTACCAGTGTGAATTTGGATAACAGCATAGGCAGCCACAATATCATTATGATTATTACTACATGTACCACCGTAGGTTCTTCCTATCAGCTTTTTCTACTTCACTTCTGCTTAACTTATTTTTTTAATAAAATTCTTGTTGTCTTTTTTATACTTTTGCTTACCTGGGTTCTCTCAGGTCAAAAAATACCACCATTTATACATTTTCAATATAAAGTATGGGAGGTATCTATCATGCCTTGTTTGCCAGTTTTCCAACTTTTTTTAAAAAAGGGGGCGGACAGAAGGGCAGGCTGGAGATCCTGGCGTGGGTTATACTTGTATTCTACGCCATTTCAGGCCTTTAATTGAAAAGTTGATGTGGAGGGATGGGGAGCAGGGGCAATGGGATGGGGATACTGGCACAAATATAGCTGAATTCTAAACAAGGCTATACCTAGACACACTATCCTCTTAGTATGTCCAACATGTCATGTGCCCAGTCTTAATAAACTTCCCCCAATATTTATAAGGCACATTTTAACTATAATTCTAAAACTCTAAAGTGTTAGATAGAAATCTATCATCAAAATCAAGCATGATAAACCATGGTAATCTTATATTTGTAATCAATAGCCTCCTTCTTTCTAAAATTAACTTTGTATAATTTGCATAATTTTAAAAGTTGGTTTTAGAAGGCAGAAGGCTATGGATAACAATTATTAAAAGTAGATGACCACAGTCACGGCGCCTGGATGTATGGGTAAGTGTCCCTGATTTATTATGCTTGGTTTTGATAGAAGTTTTCCTTTATTTACATGCACTAGTACAAGAAAACTTATTCGAGACAACTATTCAAATTGTATTAAAAAGTAGTCTAAGGAGGGGGAGAAGTTTTAAAGAAAATGGTCAGGGTGCGTCCACATATTCAGTTTTTAAGATGCAGTTTTTGATGTCCAAACTAGGAGTGGAGTTAATGGACACCTACCATCTTGGATCTACCCATTAAGGTAGATGCGGTGGCAGGTTCCTCTAATAAATGGCATTTGAGCCCTTTTTAGGGCTAATCTTTCAGTGGCCAATAAAGTTGTAAATCTTTTATTGCTCTAACATGCAAATGTTCCGGAGCTGAAGCTGCACGGCCTGGCAACTCCACGCCCCAGTAGCCTATTTTGATCCTCCTACCGTGAGAACTTCAGCGTACAGCTCCTGGTAGTTGCGCACATTCGTCTGCGCTCTGCATAGAGTATGTATGCAGAACCAGCAGCTGCGCGCACTCGGCTCAGAAGTCGGAGCTACTGCGCATGTGCAGGAGCTTTGGCTTCGGAACCCAGCACGCCAGCTGCCAGCTCAACGGCAGACGAGTGTGCACAGCTGCCAGGAGCTGCATGCAGAAGATATAGTAGAAGATCTAAAGAGGCAACTGGGGTGTGGAGTTGCCGCGCCATGTACCTTCAGCTCTGGCTACTCCACTTCCCAGTAGCCTCTTTCACAAATTTGCATATTAGGGCAATAAAAGATTTACAAACTTATCGGGTACTGAAAGTTTAACCCTAAAAAGGGCTCCAATGGCATTTATTAGAAGAACATGCCACTGGATCTACCTTAATAGATGGTAAGTTTCCTTTTAAAAAAAAGGAGGAATAGCAACACTCAATTAAATGTTCTCACCCACTATGACCCACAACTACTTTTATCTTTGAAAACTTCTGAAAAATTGAACGGGTGAACTATTCAAAATATTTCTTGTGTAAGGGAATTTGGTTAAAGAAACTTGCTCCGTGCACTTGGAGGACTTCCTGGACTGAACCTCGAATCACTGGACTGAGCCCCACTATTTTTTAGGGCTGCTTGCTACCACAGAGGCATACTTACAGTCATTCAGAAACACAAGCTCATATGGACAGAACTACCGTAATATTGATTTGAATGGCAATGTAGAGTGAACAAGACAAGCCTCATATGAGAAGGGAAGCAAAGGCTTTTTACTGCCCTTGTTTGTTTAGAGCTGTGACATGTAAATTTTGCATGCAAATATATATATATATAGTAACACCTTTCTTTGTGTCACTGTTTAAAAGCATCATACAATTTCTTGGAACTTCTTTTTTTATTTAGAAGTTCCCTTTCAAATTTTTGCTTATTGCCTTGGCTTATTGTTAATAGATCAATCCTACCTTTCCTTGGTGCCTATCATTTTGTGAATTTTTGGTTGTGACCTGTCCCTGTATGATCTTCTGAAAACTCTGTCCCAAACATGAACTTAATAAACTATAATTAAAACTTTTCTTAGTGTATATGAAACAAACGGTAAACATTTTCTTTCACTTTTGGACAATCCTAAATGCATCGGATTTATTAAAATCCATGCACCTTTCAATAAATTTGTCTCAATCATTTTAATCGATTGAAAGCTATCGTCAATTTATCAACTATCCATTGATAAGTTCTAACTTGTTACCTTGGTCCAACACCTCTAAGAAGTTTTCTCACTGTGTTTTATGAAAAGAAAGGACTGTAGCACTTTGTATATCTCCTATCCATTTAAAAAGGATGCCCACCCTCAGCAGGCAGGTAGGTCATCTTATTCTCTTTCTCTGCTTTTAGTGTATCAGATATCTTTTTTGTGCAAATTCTCATTTATTATAATACTAAGATCACAGGGAAAAATTCTAACAAATTTGGAATATAGCCAATAAACAAACCAGATATCAGGAAGCCAGGTCCTCTGGATATATACGATGTGTACGAGTGATGGGCTTACCACCATACACTAATGCATGATGCACCAGGGTATGATAACACCCCCCCCTCCCCATAGTACCCATTTTATTATCCCATACCTGCTCTGAATCTTCACTGATCTTTCCATATAACTAGGGATATGTATCAGGGCTTCTGCGCCATGTCAGTGGCCCGGAAATAATTGCAATCGATTGCGACTATTTTCCCCAATCTGCCACCTTCCCACCAAAGGTGCACTTTAAGATAATGGGGCACATTTACCGGCTGTGAGTTGTCCGATGATCATGGTCGTGCAATTCACTAAGATTGTGTTCCCGATATCCTGCATGTGTCGCTTCCCCGCTCAGGTCCGCTGGAGTTCACCTTCTTCATCTCGGTGCATTGTAAATGTTAAATCCCGCGGTTTGTCCGAATCCGTCGGATCGTCCGATGCCCCCCCCACCCCCCCACCCCGATTTGTGTTGCATGAAAGCTGGCGCAATTGCGACACAATCTCCGGCGCAATCCCCAAAAAGTTGGGAAACTCGACGAAAATGGGCCGCGGGACCCTTAGTAAATAAGCCCCAATAAGTGCATCACTTTAGACAAGTGCTGCACAAGTCTGCATCATACTCATAGGGTGTACCTGATGGATCACTGAGTGAATAGATTACTGGGAATATCACTTCACTTTATTAACATTACAAAAGACCTCACTGCTGCTCATCTGATCATCAGAAGCATTCCACTATCGGATGCAATGATTACCTTGGCCTGAGCTATACTCGGAGTAGTGTGCACACAGGAACGTCCCCTGAGCGTCTTTCAACTTACATCTGAACAACCCTTAAGTAACTGCAGTGGTATACAGCATTGAAGAACTAAACTGAACCCCTTGGGATCAGTTGTGGTATATTTTTCAATGAGTGGAGGTTCTCTCAAATAAATACGTGGAGGGGTAAATCTATAAATTAGAATGTTGTTTACTTGGTTGCGGGGAAGAGCTTTGTTGGTTTACACTGAAACACCAGGATCTCGTTCTTAGTTGCATAGGTTTCAGTGAGATCAATGGGATCAGGCCAAGCTAATTCTCCAAGCCTTTGAATTGCGTTTCAAAACGTTATTTAAATGCTCCATATGAACACGTCCTTAGTTTACCACTGCTTTGGAAAAAAAAGAAACCCCCCTCTATTTTATCAAAACCCTTACTTTTATCAGATTTTTTTTTTACTAAGTAAATGCATAGAGTGGAAACCCAAACTGTGACCCAGTCATCTGCCCAATATAGTTTTGTATATATATATATATATATATATATATATATATATATATATATATATTATAATAAATATTTATTATTCAGTCAGGTAAGTTACTCATACTGTTTTGTATTTAAATGCATTTCATTTTTACCATATGATATACTGAGTAGATATTAGTGTTGGCTAGCAGGTGTATATGTGGCCATGCACTGTATCGGAGCCATGGCAAAGATCACCCTGTGCTTTATCATGCATTAAAGCAGATGATCCCAAATTATTGCTTTATATTGTTTGAAATGTATTTTACAGGAGCAGTGTGGTTTATGCATTATATTGTCAATTGGATTTTGAAACATTAACCAGCAGAAGGATATCCTTTTATCTAAGGCCAGGGAGCAATACTGAACGTCCATCATCGCATGACTTATTAGCAATATAACCTTAGGGAATTTCCTGAAGAATGTTATGGAATCTTAGAAAAGGCGAATTATTCTGATGACGGGGAATGGAATAGCAGCTCAGCCTTACTGTGGGATCTCCACCAGCAGGCTGTGTAACAATATACAACACATTGTTCTAGGTAGATGATGAGAACAGCAGCAGTGGAAAGATTTGACTTTGATTTTTCCGTCTAGGTGTCCTCCCCCTCATCTCAGGTCATGTCGTCTCCCATTATAAATAGAAACAGGAAGCTGTTGGGCATCAGATAGTTAAGTCAGATAACAGATTTTCACAAAGAAAAAAAAAGTTCACCAAGCTAAATATAAACCCAGCTGTGCCTATTTATAACACACACATTTCTGACACCAGATCTGCCTCAAGTTTCAAGCTTGCTACGATTTCCTTGGCCCTTATGAAACTGCAATTACTGCGTGGGAGGAGGAAGGCTGTCAGGTGTCACTTATGTTATCATGTGCTGTGATGGGTGAGCTCAGGCAGGAAGAACAAAGCTAAAAAAAACACAAGTATTCTCTTAATAATTTGCCCTTTGCAGCAACTGAATCTTATCTGGCCACCCACGTTCATCTGGCTGCTGACGTGGTGCTCACTTCATTTGCACAAGATATTTTGGTATCTTTTGTCTTCTTTTGAGGAACCGACAGAGTAGGCTGCCTTGTAATGATTTATATCTCATTCCGAATAGGCTGCCCTGAATCCTGTTTCTATGCACATGAAGAGGGAAAATAAGCTTGTTCCAGAGAGATATGTTTCTATCCACACATCTGACATCATAGTAACAGCCGCAGCAGATAATACTCATGCTGCAGCATACACATATTATCCAGGTAGCCTCTATGTGGCCATAAGGGAGTCTACCAGCAGTTCTGACCATACAAAGCTGCAGACCGTGTTCAGTATGAATGATTGAGATCAGTGTAACCATACCGCTGTGTGTGTTAGCAGCAGGACTGCAGAAAATGCATTTATATTCCAGGATTTTAGCTTGACTTGTAGAACGGTGCTATACTTTTGTGTAAGATATAGTACGGTGGCTTAGTGGGTAGCATTACAGCCTTGCAGCACTGTGGACCTGGGTTCAAGTCTCAGGGTCAACATCTGCAAAGAGTTTGTATGTTCTCTCCGTGTTTGCGTGGGTTTCCTCCGGGTCCTCCGGTTTCCTTCCACACTCCAAAACTTTCAGGGACCAATTTGGCAAGCTCTGTGCAGCGCTGCTTAATCTGCTTAATTATTATAATTATTATTAAGATCTCTTCACTGAACACAGCTTGGTCCCTCCCCTCTGCTCTGAATAAGAGCAACGGCAGACTTCTGGTTGCCTATTACATCAGACAGGAGGGGCTATGGATCAGTGTTAACTGGGATCAAAGAACATAACAGTTTGAGGACAATTTGCTAGTGCTCCAAGTCCAGTTAAAATCTTGGAATATTAATCCATTTTTCCATGGCGTCCCCCATGACGGCCTCAACTGGAGGATGACCCTTGACCTCTGTAGGGACAGGAAGCAGAGAGAGGTTAAATGCCCCTCCCCCGCATCCACACTCCAGCGGCTTCCTGTCCCTACACAGGGCAGGGAGTAGAGAGGAAAATTCTCTCCTCGCTTCCCATTAGTTGGGACAGTGAGGGGGGAGCACCATGGCGCAGGACCTATCCCTTACCCAGCTCAGTTCGGGGCCTCGATCGGGTCGCGGCCCTTTCCTCTGCCCATCAGGAACTGTGTCTTCTTCGGCTCTGCCCGGAACTCCTGGAGCCTAGGACACCCGGAACGTGCGATCTTCGCGCTCCCGCGCACTTCCGGCCAGCCCCGGCGTCGACTTCCAGTGGAGTGACGAAACCGGATGTGACGTCAAAGCCACGCGACCCGGAAGCAGGATTGCGGGGCGGTAAGTTTAAATAGCTCTAGTGTGTTAATCGCGTTGATCTGAGGTCTAATCTTCATACCGGAGCGTACCTCTAACCTGCTGCTTGCGAGCTTAAGGGTTTTTTCTGGTGATTATTTAGGTCGGTTTTTGCCTTGCATCTTTTTGAGCTACACACACCTGTATTCTATGTTTGTGTATTCTGACATGGGCCACATTTGCTTTATAGACCCTGGTGGATCTCTCCTGGCTTAATCCTACTCTTTAACCATTGCAGTGCTGAAGTTAAGAAGAGGCGTGTATTTCCAGTTGCCATATTGCCATTAACTCCACCCTGAGTTTCAGGAAGCAATGACGCCAAGGTGGGAGGAAGACTGTTGAAATTTCATCAACAATGGAGCCAGATCACGTCAAACCCCTGGATCCTATCTATCCTTCAGGACGGCTACAAAATAGAATTGACCGCTCTTCCTCCCACAAATTACGTCCTAACCAGGCAACCTTCTCGGGATCTGTTACTCCAACTCTGGACAGAAGTGCAGAAATTAATAGAGCTGGATGTGATTATCCCCGTACCTCCGGAACATCAAAGAAGAGGACATTATTCTCCATTGTTCCTCATAAAAAAGCCGAACGGGAAGTCCAGAATGATCTGCAACCTGAAAGGCTTAAACAGGTATGTCCGCTACAGGAAGTTCAAGATGGAGACTGTCTCTTCCGCTTCAGCTTTAATCCAACACCAGGCGTTCATGTACACGATAGACCTGAAGGACGCCTACTACCACGTCCCAATATACCCCAACTTGCAGAAGTTTCTCAGGTTTGCAGTTCTGTCACCAGAAGGCGAGGAAGTTTATTTTCAGTACAAAGCCCTTCCCTTCGGAATATCCTCTGCACCGAGAACTTTTTCGAAGATAATGGTCGAGGTAGTAGCGTTCCTGAGAAAAGAAGGAATATCCATCATTCCATACCTGGATGACCTTCTGGAAGTAAGTGCCTCAAGACAAGAGGTGATTCTTCACAGAGACGTCACCATGAAGACTCTTCGAAAGCTAGGCTGGATTATCAACACAGAAAAATCCAACTTAGTAGTATTCATAGAAGTACTAATAGATTCCACACAACAAATGTCCTTTCTCCCGCTGGAAAAAAGAGAAAAACTAATTCTCCAGGTAAAGACATTCCAGAAGAGGAAGTGCTGCTCCATAAGAGAAGCGATGAGAATCCTTGGACTCATGACTGCATGCATCCAGTGCGTGCAATGGAGTAAAAGCCACACAAGGACACTCCAAAACTGGGTGCTGTCTTCCTGGGACAAAGATCCTTGTCACCTAAACCAGAAGGTGGAAATTCCCCTTTCAGTCTCACGATCCATGGACTGGTGGACAAATCCGGCAAATCTGAGGAAAGGAGTACCCTGGCATCCTTGGACAGTTACAGTTATACAGACGGATGCAAGTCAGTCGGGGTGGGGAGCGATTGTTGCAGATCATCCTGTTCAAGGACTGTGGCCAGATTCGGTAAAATCCTGTTCCTCAAATTATCGAGAATTAAGGGCGGTGCTAGAAACCTTAAGATCCAGCACACAAATGCTGAGGGGGAAGCACATCAGGATATTCTCGGACAACGTCACTACGGTGGCATACTTACGCCACCAAGGGGGAACCAAAAATCCGCATCTCCTGGGACTCTCAAGCAAGATCTTTGCCTGGGCAGAAGACAATCTTCAATCCCTCTCCTCCATTCACCTAAAGGGAGAAGAAAATCAGGCAGCAGACTTCCTCAATCAGATAAAAATCAGAACGAGTGGTGTCTGAACGAGGACATCTTCAGTTAATAAAGAGGTGGGGGCATCCATCAATAGACCTGTTTGCCTCCAGCAAGAACGCAAAGCTCCCGCGTTTCTTCTCTCCCTTCTCTCCACAGTTCCCTTCAGCAAAAGGGACGCATTCAGCCAGTCCTGGGGGGGGGGGAGGGGGGGCTGTTACTGTATATCTTTCCCCCAATACCTCTCGTGTCCCAAGTCATACAAAAAATCAGGGAAGACCAGGCGGAAGTTATCCTCGTCTTCCTTGGTGGCCAAAACTGGTTTCCTTGGCTAAAGAAGATGGCACTGGCAGATCCATTCCTGCTACCGTCTCGTCCCGATCTCCTGTTCCAGGGTCCAGTCCTTCATCCCAATCCGCAGGCTCTCCAGCTCTCTGCATGGATCCTGAAAGGAAGATACTAACAGCCCAGGGGCTATCCGACAAGGTAATTTCCACAATGAAAGCCAGTCGTAAGGTGGTCACCCACAGAATTTACTCCAGAATATGGATGAAATTTGTATCTTTTTGCGGATCAGTTCCTCCTAACCAGTTGTCCCCTAACATATCGCAGATACTGGATTTCCTGCAAGCAGGATTTGATAAAGGGCTGAAGACAAGTTCGCTCAAGGTCCAGGTGTCTGCCTTTAGTGCTTTCTTTGATACCTCCCTGGCTGAGCACAAGTGGATCCAGAGGTTCGTAAAAGCTACTTCCAGGCTAAGGCCTCGCTTAAAACAAAACATCCCAAACTGGGATCTGTCTCTGGTGTTGAATCACCTGATGGGGCCTCCATTTAAGCCTTTAGAGAATACTGACCTTAGAAACCTAACCCTTAAGCTGACCTTCCTTATAGCCATAACCTCAGCTAGACGGCTAGGGGAGATTCAGGCTCTCTCCCTCAGAGAGCCCTATCTTACAGTTCTTGAAGACAGAGTAATTCTAACTCTAGATAAGACTTTCACACCCAAGGTGTCTACCAGTTTTCACTGCAATCAAGAAATTGTGTTACCTTCTTTTTGCCAGAACCCAAAGAACAGTAAGGAGTCAGCATGGCATACTCTGGATGTGAGGAGATGTCTTCTCCACTACCTGGACATCTGTAGACCTTGGAGAAAGGACGACAACATCCTCCTGCAGTACACGGGGAAGAACAAGGGGAAAAGAGCTTCCAAGGCGTCTATTGCCCGTTGGATCCGTACTACCATCAAAGAGGCATATGATGCCGAAAATATGGACATTCCAGGGACTGTGAGGGCCCACTCAACCAGGGGGGTGGCAGCCTCATGGGCTGAAAAACGTGGGGCTTCTCTAGTAGATATGTGCAAAGCAGCTACCTGGTCTAGCCAGTTAACATTCGCTAGACACTACAGATTAGATGTCCAAAGCGCCAGGGACCAGGCCTTCGGTAGGAAGGTCTTGCAGGCAGTTGTCCCCCCCTAGAAGTACTGGTAATCTGGTACATCTCCAGTTGGGGCCGTCATGGGGGACGCCATGGAAAAGGAGAATTATTCTCACCGTTAATTCGGTTTCCATTAGTCCACCATGACGGCCCATATATTTTCCCGTCCCCCTTTTTTTGCTTTATAAGACAGAGTAGTCTTAGTATTGTTATTATTTAACCTGTTGTTTCTGTGTGTGACTATAACATACAATAAATGGGTTGCATCCACAGCCGGTGTAGTAATTTGGTAGCCACTGGAGTGTGGATGCGGGGGAGGGGCATTTAACCTCTCTGCTTCCTGTCCCTACAGAGGTCAAGGGTCATCCTCCAGTTGGGGCCGTCATGGTGGACTAATGGAAACCGAATTAACGGTACATGTAAATGTATGGTTATACAGCTCTACTGCAACCTGACACTATCACTGCATTGCACAATCGAAACTGCTGATAAACTGCTTTTATTTGTATATTTTTATGTTACAGTCACAAGACCAGGGCACTATGGTGATCTAAGTTTGGTTGCATTGCTGAAGGCGATTCTCTATGATGACAACATAATGTTACCCTGATGTTTTATCTTTTGCCTTTTTCTGTTGTTAGGGGCAAACTGTGATAGTGTAGTGTAATCTTTATTTATATCCTCTATTTTTTCATAAATTCTCTACCTAGGGGTGAGTCTTCAAAATTTTATCTGCCTAAGATACTTGGTAGTTCATGCATGAACCGCCCTCTTACCCTAAGGTCTTTAAAATCTGGCAGAAAAAAAGTCTTACTTGCTACTAGATGTTTTTTACTTCGGCCATACAAATGAGCAACCTTTTGTTGGTAAAAATTGACTGGAGAATTAAAGGGTTTTTTGGGCTGGGATCTCAGTTTGATTCTGATAATCCTCAGGCTAGATCACTGGTGTCTGATGGGTGGGGGTCTAACATCTGAACCCTGGCAATGGGGAAGGCCACTCCAAAAAACATACTGGTAGGTTGATTAGCTATGAACCCATTTGGGGACAGGGACGGATTTGGCAAGCTCTGTGTAGCGCTGCATAATCTGTGTGCGCTATATAAATAAAGAATTATTATTATTACTATACTGTATAGTAGCTGTGCCAGAGTGCTGCAATAGTGGAGGGGGTTAATAAGTATGCTGTATCAGGTTCGATTTAATAAGAAAAGAAACCTAGATTGTGGTGCATTTGAACATGTGGCTAGGACAGCAAGGATCGATACATACAAGCAGCTTTGCTTAGCCTTGGACCTTGAACAGGTAATAAATAATAAACTCCCTTACTGGAAATAAGGAGGATATTGGAAATCATTATGACCTGTATAAGGCCTTGTTCACACCTATTGTTGTGTTGAGGTAATATCGTAGTGCTTGTTTCTTTCTTATTTACTTACAGATATATTGTTGGTTTGTGGGTTTAATGAAAAGCGCAGCTGTACTGGTTATTGGATTTACTATCATATGTACATTTGTGGAAGGAAATCCTGTTTACAAATGATAATTTAATAGGGAAATACTATTATGTGGGATATCCTTGCTGCATATGTTATATTCTCAATATGGGAGGAAAATGGAAAGTGACCAACAGTCAAAATGGAGATGACAAATCGGAACTACAGTCTACACTGTCGCCGTTTCACATGTAATAAGTTATTAAAGTTACATTTCACCTTGCAATCCCAGTCATACGGTAATTAGACCATGTTTTCCTCAGCGTCTTCTGTCATACCTCTGACAGGATGTGCACTTGGCTACCACTTTCGATGGAAAATCTTTACATGTTTGCTTCAAAGTGAAAGAAATCAGTCGTCCAACATCCTCTGTGCTGACTTTTGTGCATATATGAGTCACACACTGAAACAATGAACCATCAGGCAGTGAGTACCAGAAACTCAAATGTACCAGATGTATAGATCACTCTGCTGTAATAGTTTATTATGTTTCCTTAGTAATGCTGGGAAAGATGGCAACTGTGGTGAGAAAATGTCTTCATTTACCCTCTTAGGCTGCCTTCACACAATTGTCTGTATGTCAGCCTGATCCCAACGACTGCACACCTTGTACAGAACAGGAGTCCTTGCATTATACCGAAATATTTCCAAACAAACTTGCTAGACTGATATTTAGGCGTGTGTCCATGGTCCCAGGGTCAACATCTGCAAAAAGTTTGTATGTTCTCACTGTGTTTGTGTGGGTTTCCTCCGGGTCTTCAGGTTTCCTCACACACTCCAAAACATACTGGTAGGTTGAATATATTGTGAGCCCCATTGGGGACAGGGACTGATTTGGCAAGCTCTGTGCAGTGCTGCGTAATCTGTGTGTACTATATAAACAAATAATATAAAGCTATAATACATATATAGTGAAAACTGTCTTTAATATCTTAGCTTTTTGCAAAGATATAATATATTGATGACAACATTTCCCTGCCTAGTGCAGAGTTGTCATGGAAACCTTCTGTCACCAAAGTCTTTTCTTGTCCTCACATAACTGCTGCTATTCACGACGTTAAGGATCCAGATATTAAATCTGTGCAATGTTTCCTTGACAACTCTTTCAAGGGTTTGTCCAGTTTTACAAAATCATTGAGCTGATAGAAACGGGTGTCCTGTTTAGGAACCTTCTCTGTAAGTCCCAACTCAGACCAGGGTTAACGTTTGAGTAGAACACTGCTCAAAATAATAACGCTAAAATACCACATCCTAGATCTCAATGAATGAAATATTGCAGTTGCAAGTCTTTATTCATTACATAGTGATGCGTTGAGAACAATAAATTTGATGGTGCTATATAAATAAAGATAATGTATAGTGTTTGTGTGACCTCCATGTGCCTTTATGACCTCTCTACAACTCCTGGGAATGCTCCTTATGAGGCGGTGGATGTTATCCTGAGGGATCTCTTCCCAGACCTGGACTAAAGCGTCAGTCAACTCCTGGAAGTCTGTGGTGCAACATGGTGTTGGTGGATGGAACCAGACATGATGTGCTAGATATGTTCAACTGGATTCAGGTCTGGGTAACTGGCCAGTCCATAGCCTCAATGCCTTCATCATGCAGAAACTGTTATACAGCCACATAGAGGCCTACCTTTGTCATATATCAGAAGGAACCCATGGCCCACTGTACCTGCATATGGTCTCATAATGGGTCTGAAGATCTCTTCTCGGTACTTAACGCCAGTCAGGGGCCCTCTGGCTAGCATGTAGAGGATAGTGCGGCCCTCCAAAGAAATGCCTCCCCACACCATTACTGATCCACTACCGGAGGATGTTGCAGGCAGCTGAATGTTATCCACGGCATCTCCATTGTGAACCTGCTGTCATTCATGATGATCACAGGGTGACAATGTCAAATCTGGCAATATTGGTGTTCTCTGGCAAATTCAAATTATCCTGCAGGGTGTTGATCTGTATGGACATCACAAACCTTTGGATGTCCAAAATTCAAGCAGATAAATGGATATTAGTGGCTTTCTACAGCAGTAGGTAGCGGTCCTGCTGCTGGGTTGTATCCTCCTGTGGCCCCTCCACATCACCTGTTGTACTAGCCTGTATCCTGGTATCTGATCCATGCTCTGGACACTGTGCTGACAGACCTTCTTGCCACAGCTCTCATTGATGTGTGTGCATCATCCAAGCTGAGCTGCACTATTTGAGCAAGGTCTGTAGATTGTAGACATCACCTCATGCTACCTTGAGGTGCGGTGAGAGCATTGAAAAAATGCAAAAGTGACCAAAACAACAACCAAAAAGAAAGAGAACAGCGAATTGGTTTGCGGTCACCACCTACAGAACCATCCCTTTATAGTAGTCCAGGGGATTTTAATATTGGCAGTTCTTCATACATTTCACAGTTTTTCCTATGCATAAAGGAACTCAATTTACACATTGTGCAGGACACTACAGTTGGGCTATTAAAGTGAATGCGGTTTATTTTGGTTACCTGCAAAGATGGATGGCCATCATTGGGAAGCACGTAGAAATCTACCCCATTCATTCTACAATCTGGAATCTGTCTAATGCTTCCTTGTATGTGCAGGTTCTTGTGGGGTAAGGGAATTCTTTTTGAGGAGTTCCTTCTCCAGATTTTAGCTAAGTGCTTTGGATCTCAGCAGCGGGACACCCAGTGATATTATGAGGAGACCCTTCTAAAACAAACCGCCGTTCTATTTTAAAGCACATTAGAGCACCTACCATTGGTACCATAATGTGAGTCCTTTCTAACGCCTCATAATTTCTGTCATCTGCTGGGGGAAATCTTAGCACTCAGAAAAGTGGATTGGCTTAGTCTATGATTTTTATATTTATCTTTAAAGCCACAGAAAGTGGCAGTTTATAGAGTTTTATGATGTTATTGCTGCTTTTTGTGGTATGTGGTAAGAGTCATCCAGCAGCTTTTTTCCGCTTCAATCTGAACAATTAGTGGTCAGGGATGTAGCATTCTCTTCAGTCTGGTAGAAGTCATGTCAGGGGGAATAATGATGGCATTTAATGAAGCTCCGCTCCTGATTGTTAGTGTCTCTGAGCATTTGATTGCTGTATTCAGATCAAATTATTGCTTACAACATGAAGATGTATGTGGTAAAAATAAATCCCTTCTGTTTTCCAGTAAGTAGCCACAAGAAATCTTCTGTATCTTTATGTCTGCCTAGCAGCATACAGATCATCGGCATCATCTCACACTTCGTTTTGCCTGGAAAGTAGCCATAATCTTCTAACTGTCCCACACTGCATAACTCAGTCTTTGGCTCTCACTTTTTTCATATATATAAATAATGTCTTGTAATTTCTGCATTGTCTGCCTTGGTGTGGCAAAACTATTATTCATAGCCATTAAATTACAGGCTGCTAAAAACAGAAATGGCGGAAAATGGTTAAATCAGTCGTTCCCCTTAAAGAGCCCCAAAAAGTATAACAGCGGTGTTGCCTACGCATCTGGCCAGATAATGTCCACAGGAATCTGATTGCTGTGAGCAAGAGTAATATTTTGTTTTCCCTTTGAATATTGGTTAATAGACTATGCTGTCACATAGTTTGACAGTGCAAACCAGTTTTATCACAGTGGCTCATGCGAGATGACACATCTGGTTCACATCATCTATTGGTTGTTTTTTTTCGCTAAAAAATACACCAGCATATTATTGGGCACTATTCATATTATCATAGTATAATAGTAAGGTTAGAAAAAGATACCAGTCCAGGAAGTCCAACCTATTAATTCTACATTATACAGTGCTTATCAAGAAGAAGCCAGAAAAAACCTGCAAGGCTGATGCCAAGTGGTCCAAAGCAGGGAAACATTCCTTCCTAACCCCTAATATAACTCCCTAGATCAACAGAAACTACTTACAAAGAGTTTTATTCCCATACCACGTGATTATTATTGCTCCCCAGAATGGCATCCAGGCCCATTTTTAACATGTTCACATTATTAGCCATTACATCATCTTGTGGCAGAGAGTTATACCATTGTGGCACAACTGTGGGAACCTGTCAATTTGGGACACTAAAATCAACAAAGGTACTTATGGACCAGTGATTTAGTGTTGCAAATCATCCTTTAGATTTTCACTATGTGCCCTTTTTTAAAAAAATGTACTTGGTCTTGAGCTCCCGATGCCAGCACAGCCACACAATGAGGCCGACATACTACACCCTGGCTTCACTGCACAAGTGCCATGGGTACAACCCCTGTGCAGTGAAACAGGGGTGTACTTCTACAGCTTCGTTGAATTAGGGTGCTGCCACAGGTTGCGTTTTTGAACTGTTTTAAAGCATGCATTTTCAGTCCGTTTAAAAACGCATGTGTTTACCATTTGTTTGGCTGGTTTTAATCCGTTTTACAGCTGCCTACACTTTTAGAAATGAAGATAAACAGGTTTAAACAGCCAAATGCATGGTAAACATACAAAAATGCATGCAATTTATTGTTTTTAAAAAGCTTGCGTTTTTAGATGAACTGAAAACGCATGCTTTAAAACGGTCCAAAAACACAACGTGTGGCATCACCCTTACTGTGCAGGTTCAAGGAGCAGCACAGATTTGGCTTATCAGATCCATCTCTAGGTAAGTATCAAGGTTTATTTATTTGTTTTTTATGTTATTATTAATATTCTAATATTTTATTTATTTTATAGCTTCCACAGAGAGACCTCAAACAGGGACCCTGTGGGTAGTTTAGTGCCCCAAATTGCCCTGAGGGGTCCTCTTTAGGCCTATTAGGCCTTGCTATTTTCACTAGTCCCCTTTCCAGTTAATCCCTGTTTGACATGGCTCATAAACTCTCTAAGTTTTAAAATGTGTAAAAGTGGTATAACATTTGTTCCAGCATTTAGAGAAAGCAATGAATTTGAGTTGGCGCCAGTCCGACGTCACTGCTGATCAACAGCCCCATTCAGCTATGGCAGATGAAATGTTTATGTGTCAGGTGGCTTGTTTGTAGGATTGCAGTCAATACCAAGCACAACATTCATAGTGTGCTTGGTAGGAGAAGATGCGAACACTGTGATCTTGGACAAGCCCTTTAAGGTTATTTCTAGGTTACGGTTATATGAGATAGATAAATTAATTTGCACATAGATATGTCATGGATGGATTAAGAAGGAATCATCTGGACAAAGTAATATTGTCTGTGTAAAATCTTCCACAATAAGTTTGCTTATCTACAATGCAGATTTATAAATCTGCACAGAAAAAGTTTCACTGCTGTCATCTAACTGTATTAAATAACAGACCACTTTGACTCCTGGTTTAGGATCCTTCACTAACTAGCTTCATATAAAATCACCTCTTGTGTTTGTGTGAGTAACATAGCAAAGTTAGATTGTGATTCCCTCCTGGGGAAGGGACTGATTCTCTGTGGAATTTGTTGGTATTATATAAATAACCTTTTAAATAACAAATTCCTACATAGCAAAACATTACCCAAGTATACTTCTTATGTGATGCTATTGGACATATGGTACTAGTACTGTTACTTACATATACCTACTATACTACATATGATACTGGTACTTATATAGTTCTATTACATAACATATGATACTAGTACTTTTACTTCTCTTTTACTATAGGACATATAGTACTAGTACTTATACTATAGTACCAACGAGCGGGTATTATCCACCAACGTTGCTGCTAGATTTGTAACTGTATGTCTTATGTTAGACTCTCCTCTTGTATAGAGATAACTATCCAGCAATATTTTTCATCTTCTTTCTGGATGTTATGTGTATGGACAGACGTAGACTGGATTCATATGATCTTTTAACATTTTATCCATGCAACAAACAATAACATTTTTGCATGTAATGCATTCTGCAGCTTATTTCCACCCAGCTTATGGCTGCAGACATAATGATCATATGTTAGATTGTGAGCCCCATGGGGACAGTGACCAATTTGTCAAGCTCTGCAGCGCTGCATAATCTGTAGGCGCTATATAGATAAAGAATTATTATTATTATCATGTGTATTGCAGTATTCCTTACTGTGACCATTATCAGACTAGGGTTCCTGGGGCCCATCCGTAAAAAAATTGTTTGGGGGGGGGGGCACTCTTCATTGTCACGCAAAAAAGAGAACCTACCAGCCTCCAAATTAGTAGGTCTTCTGCTGTATTTGTTGGGTTCAGTAATAGGTTAAACACTGGGTCCAGCTGAGGACTTTGCTTGCTATTGATGGGTGTCTAATGGTACAGATCTTATCCTTTTGAGTTATTAAGTGGTAGACTGATGTTTACACTAGTCTGTAGTTCTACAGAAGGCTATAGCCTACAAATATACTTTTGCAGGGAGGCCTCTGTAAATTCATTGCGACTAGTTACATTTTATCATTGTAGTTCCCTAATAGCTAGTACCCTAAATTCCAATATACTCTTTCAAAATGTGTGTATATAAGCTATAAGAAGCAAGTCAGAAAGGTTTTCCAGGAAAACAATTTGAGTGATTCATAAGGGTCACAGCCCATCTAAGTTGACAATTTTGGCCAAGATGTTTTTGTGAATGCAACACTACAAACGGTAGGTTCATAGAAACAGATGCTGCCTGCCAGCCTTAGATGTGTAACCAATAGAGGTTAATAAAATAGAAATATTTGTCTTGTCCACGTGAAGACAATGGAAACATTAGCCAGCACAGTTCAATATGCTTTGTATCTTGGCATCTTACACACACAATTAACGTGTTCAATAGGAGACTAACCAGGGCCAGGCCAACAGCTCCTGCCAGCTAAGAAGGTGTCTAAAGAAATGAATTTGGCACCATGCATAGGTTTTATAGCCATCCTGTGGAAATAAGTCTGTGTTTTGTTTGACTCTGAGAGTTCGCCATGCTTTTCGGGAAACATTTTCCATCCACTCCGGGCTTGTTATGTGTGGTATTGAAGCATAAAATGTGGACATCATTTGACGTTTCAGATTTGTAATTGGCAGATTTACAGAATTACATTTTCAAGGCAAATATTTTTATAAATGATAAGGTGTCTCAGATTCTAAGTTTGGTCATTCCATGCTCTGTTACCATGGTATCAGGATACAGATGCTGCTACAATAGCAGTGTAAAAGGGCTCAGCATAATTAATGGCAACTATGCCAGACATGTTAGAATACTGCTTTTAGATTACATTGACATCTTTTCTTTTGTGATTTTTATAACCTTTTTTCCCCCTAAAAAGTCGAGTTTCAAATGTTCTTAACCCCTTACTGATATGGGAGATACTATTATGTCACATGTTGGCTGCAGGTGTATGGAGAGGGCTCACGGGCTGAGCCCTCTCCATTCAAGGTGGGCGTTTGCTGCATATTGCTCCGGCAAAGCTTGGGTGCTTAAGCGACATCATCTTGGATTCGATTGTGCCCTCTGTGAGGTAATCTGCTGGCGGCGATCAGTTATTGACTCTTATTTCTCATGAAATATACCATAAATGTCTGATAAGGCCAGAAGTAAATGTAAGCATCTGTGAATGTAAGCGTCGCACATGTACAAGTCTCCTCTCACTTGTACATGACTTCCGGAAAAAGCTAAGGCTGTCTGCTTTTATTGGAACTGCAGTACAAGTGAATGAAGAGACATGACCCTTTACCATTCACTAGAGACAGGGCCTGTTCTTGAGATAGATGCAGTGACCTATGGAGAAAGACAGGGTTAAGCCCTTTAATATTGCCAATGGATCAGCACAAGTGCATTGAACAAAAATAAAATTTTATTTCCTTTTTAACAGAATCCCGAAATGAAACTATGAGATACTGTACTATTAGTGGATCTTGATAGAATAAGTACATCTCTTACAGTCACCAAACTGATGTAGGTAAACTTGAATATATGTATTATAAAATCTTCGGACCACAATGAGTCTTCAGTATTTTGCTGTAGATCCTAGATATGCCGAAATGTTTTCAATTTTAAAAAAACTGTAAAAATAAAGCTATAAAGAATGATGTATATGGGCCAGTACATCTCGTCTAGTCTATACTCTGTACATATTGATTATGATATTGGTATTGCATTATATAGCATTATATAACATATTAGCAGAGCTTAAAGTCGATGTACACTTTTCATTATGATACATATTGATTTTCTGTGATTTCCAAGTGTAAAACACCATCTCTGCCTCAAAGTTGACTAGATTATCACATTTTCCAGATTTTAGTTAGGAAGTGAAGTCATTTAGGGCGTCATGTAATGGGTACAGCCTTGGACAACGGTGCAGTGACCAATAAAACTTATGTACTTTTCTTCCTCTGTGACGGCCAGTATAAATATGGACACAAAGTACTTACAATAATATTTGGGTTTCATTAGTTTGTGTGTTCCATCTAATAAAGTGACATTATGAAATCAGGAGAAATGTCACCGGAGCTTATTTTCCTAAATATTCCAGGACATTAAAGTATCTTTATAGTACACTGGATAGTCTTTACTTGTACTCCATAATAATAAACCTGCTAAACTTTAAGTTTATGTAATCCATTGGATGGGTCATAGAATTTGATCATACACAAGCACCATGGAAGTTATATGAGCATAGCAATAGGAGGTCCATGCAATTGGTACTTTTGATGGCAATAATAGGGTGCGCTGTTGCAGATTTAGGTTTGGGGCCCAAAAGATTCAGGTTATGTTTTGCAGTTTTTGCTGTCTTCCTGCTGTCAGGGTGAAATATGTATGTTACCATTCCATTAATAATCTATGGGAGTAGCAGCATAGCCCAGTTTTGTGCCTTATAAATTGAATGGAATGGCAGTGTGCATAAATAACTGCTGCTCTATTAAAAAAGACGATATTGGTATATTGTTCAAAGGTGAACAATAAGACTTGTATTACATATTCATAGTTGTGACTTTGAGACTTTCTGTTTAACCTCTTTATTTAGCCATTTTGCGCATTCCCGGATTTTGAGATTGTTATCTTGTGACATGGTGTACTTCTTGAACATTTGGGGTGATATGTTTTGCGTTTATTTATGAAAAAACTAATATTTTGGGGAAATGTGGATGTACATTTTCTACTTTTCGGATACATATTGATAAGACCAAAATAATTATCGTTTACTAAATGTTTACTTTATGTTGGATGGTTTTGTGTATGCGTCCTCTAATTTTTATAGGACATTATGAGGCTTAGACCTTTTGGTGTGATTTTTCACATTTCCATTAAAAAAAGCGAAATCATAGTTTTGAGGGACCTTCTCAGCTTTCAAGTGACTTTAAGAGGCATAAATAATAGTAAAACCCCATAAATTAACCCATTTTAGAAACTACACCCCTCAACTTATTACTCAACTAATTGTTACAGACAATTGCTATGCAAAGGCTTAATGACAAAGAGTGTCCCTCCTATCAATTGTATACGATCAACTCTACAAAGAGATACCCAAAACCAAAGAACATAGAGCATTCAGGTCTAATAAATCAATTTTTTATTTAGAAAATACCATTTAAAAAACACATCACAATTATATAAAAAGCACAAGTCAAGAATATCTCCAAATCACTATATTGTCATAAGATCTAGGACAGTGGTGGCTAACCTATGGCACAGGTGCCAGAGGTGGCACTCAGAGCCCTTTCTATGGGCACTGAGGCCATCACCAGATAGGACTCCAGGTATCTTCCTACAGTCCCAGACCACCCAAGACAGCGCTACCAGGTACTACTGGAGAAGTGGGAAGTTGTGGACAGATCTGGATTATCATTGTAGCTTCTGCTCCGGCCCTGACAATTCTTCCTGTTTATGGGACCCTGGAGGGAAGCTACAATGATCATCCAAGGTGCTTCTATTTTCTGCTTTATTGGTGCCTCAGGGTGCTGAAATGAATGAAAGTTGTGACGGAGAAGGGAGTATAAATCACTAATTACATTTCTGTGTTGGCACTTTGCAACAAATAAGTAGGTCTTGGTTGTAGTTTGGGCCATCACTGATCTAGGATATATCTAGGAACATATTTCTCATTATATAAGTTCATAGTGCATGTAAACTTAATGAGTGAGTATTACTCGGGGTATATATGTCAGTAAAAACCATGCAAGAAGGAACAATGTCAACATCTTGGTTACCCCCAGTTTCCAAATAACATGTTAATACACTGCATATACTCATTCAAAAGTTCTAGATCCTAGTCCTGGTCCTAGGACCAAAATAATTAACATTTACCAAATGTCTGCTTTCTGTTGGATGGTTTTGTGTATGCGTCCACTAATTTTTGTAAGACATTATGAGGCTTAGAACTTTAGGTGTGATTTTTCATAAAAAAGCTAAATCATTGCTCAGCTTTCAAGTGACTTTAAGAGGCATAAATAATAGTAAAACCCCATAAATTTATCAATTTTAGAAACTATACCCCACAACATATGTAAAACAACCATTATAAAGTTTGTTAACTCTTTAAGTGTTTCACAGGGCTTAAAACAAAATGGAGGTGCAATTTTGAAATTGAAATTTTTTTTGGCTATATAAATGTCTATTTAAAAATATTTACACTTTCACAATGGATAAAATACTAAAATGCTCCACAAAGTTTGATACCCAATTTCTCCCAAGTATTCCACTACCCCAGACTTTCTGTATGGGCACATGCCATGGCATTGAAGGGGAGGAATGTCATTCAGAGCAGATTTCCATTGTCACTTTTTAAAGCTATACAATCTTTATGGCCTCCTTCTGTCTAAAATGAACTTTTAAAATCATTCTAATAAACCTGAACGGCTACCGGGGGCATTCACAGAGCCTCCCTGCTACAGATTCACAGGCTGTAAGACTGTCTCCCCCTGCTCCTTCAGGACTCCCCCCCCCCCCTCCTTCCTCTGCCTGATGTTATGTCACCGCAGCACTTGAAGTTTCAGTACAAAGTGGGATGGGGGAATTTGTTCCTCCACAGTGTAACATCCTGTGAATCTGTTACAAAGAGATGCTATGGGAACTGTTCATTATCATCATTTTAAAGTTGATTTTAGAAGGAAAGAGGCCATGGATAACAAATATAAATAGATTGCCACAGTCTCGGTGCTTGGATCTATGAGTAAGTACCTCTTGTTTATTATGCTTAGTTTTGATGATACATTTCCTTTGAGGCTTACATGTAATAGTTACTGCATTTTTTTTTACTTTGTTGTAATGGACTCTTGCAGCCAATGTTTAACTTCCTTCTAAACTCCTCTCCTTTTGTCAAGCGATAGAACTTCAAAACATGTGTCTTCTTGTGGTTGTGAGGTGTTCACAGTAGATATCTGTGTAGATTTAGTGACTGGTTTCCTTTACATTAAGTCTGTTTGATCTAAAAGAATTCTTACATTTTTCTCATTATTACAAAATCATCACTTCAGCACTAACCTTCTACATCAGGTTTTATATCACTGTGAATATTTCACATCTAGAGGAGAGAAATATGCAAACAGTTTTCACAACAACTGCTCTGCTAAAAAAGGTGTTGATATGGTTCTCAAGCAAGTTCACATTGTGAGTTACTACATTTTCCTAGTGTATTACAGGTCACTTACCGTTTACTGCTTAGCCCCGCTTACAAAATATTTATACCCCATTAGTAGTGTCATATATAGAAACTGTGTCTTGTGTGTGATACTAACATTTTTGTTAGTATCTCTTTTACTTTTCAGGCTTCTAATCTAATGGCTAGGTTAATTAATCCTTATATGATTTCTAAGAAATGATATGAAGGTAATCAAGATCCCTAACTTAAACTTACAGATGACCCCTAGTTATAGATGAGCCTCTGAGGCCACTGTGACCTCCCGTGAAGCTTTCTGGATGTTACTTTAGTCCCAGGCTGCAATGATCATATGTAAGGTGTCTGTAATGAAGCTTTATTGATGTCCCTTGGTCCCATTACAGCACAAAATCAAAAATTCAATTGTCACAGGAAAAAAAAAAATTGTCTGGAGAAAATATACCAGTTCCAACTTACATTCAAATTCAACTTAACTACAAACCTAAAGAACCCATCTGGTATGTAACCCGGGATTGCCTGTATACAGCAATAGTCTAATCCCTACTGCTGGATAATAGGGGGTATGCTCAAGCAATCTACTGGCTGACCTCATTCTGCTCACATCTCTATGCAGTTGCGCATAATTTGTGTAACATTGTATAAGATGAAAATTTTCATTATACTAGAAAATCAGCAGTAGCCATAGTTTAGTGATTGTGTTTGTTTGACATCCGGAGATACTTGGAGAATTTATCAAGAGTACCAATATTTTGCCATTTTTGTAGAGGCCATTTTTAAGAGGTGCAGTAATTTTGGGAAATAATTCAGCAATATTAGTGACAGTTGAAGATAATATGAAGGTGATCACCAATATGATCACAAATCCTGCCAAGTAACATCTCTGTACGTATGAAAAACATCTTTAGGCGCAGTTCACACGACAGTAAATAAACTTCTGTGTGCTGTTTTTCACTATTGTGTACATTTAACCCAACAGAAAGTAGTAGTCCTAGTCTAATTACTCATAGACTACAGTTCACAAGGATCCATGAAAAAGCGGATGCACGATTAATGCAAATCAGCCAAAAATCCTGAAGAATACGTCAATTTTTCATTCCCGAGAATCGGCTTGTTCATGCGCATCTAGCCTTAGACTCTGTTCACTTTCTGTTCCCCAATGACGTCAATTGACTTTCTTTTACCTTCCATTATTCTTCCATTATTTATAGCGCTGTACTTTTTATACCCGTTTTTTTACTGAAACTTTATGTGTGAACTTAGCCTTTATAAAGTTTTTTTCTGACGACTTTTTTTATTATTCTCTAGTAAATAAAGTTGTAAATACTTGAGATGTACTTTATGCAATTGTTAGGCTTCTCAGAATAGTCCATGGTAAGTGAGGAACTAAGTAATAGATTCCACACCTTCACCTTGATGTTCCGTCCCGAGTCTGCTCCCCATAGCAGCTATACATTGTGCAGTGTGATATAATGATCCCCTCAATGTTTGCGTTGGTACAAAGGTGTGAAGAACGCTAGGCGATGAGCTGTGTAATAAGACTGAGCCTTGTTGAGAGCAAATCGCTTTCACTGCTCATTTCCTGTTCTTGTTATTCTTGGCAGCTGAGTGCAATGATTTTCATTATGCAAACACAAGATCTGCCCAAAAACTTACGTGTGAGTGAATTCAAAAGTTTAGTACATTGTCCCATCCTGATGATCTCAGGGCTTCTTTCCTGTGTCAAGTGCTAAAGCTCTGATCACTTTTTCTTTTCTTTTACAGGCAACACCACAGCGCAACCATGTGTATGATATTTCTGAAGGGAGCAGGTATATACTTCTTTTTCTTCATTTTACACAGGATGTGAGGGCGAAACTACTGTACGTGTAAAAGTGTGTATTTTAAGTACATTATAGTGTACATCTTGTGTGTATACTGTAGAAGTATAAAGTAATCTATGAGTTTAATGAGGAAATATATCAAGAATGGTATTGAGGTTCACCCCTGTTGTATGCCAGGAATAGGACTAGTGTGATTTATGAAAGAAAACACATTTGCTGAAATTGACCTGATGTCTTTAAAAATCTGTCAGAGCCCCCTCAGCATCTGCGGACCAAGGCCTTATTAGCTTGTCCGGTTACATGCGTGATGTGATCTGTTGCTAAGGTGCCTCTGATGGAAGTTTGTATGTCATCGGGCAAGTCTCAATGAAGAGTAGTATACAATATTATTGCTGTTTTACCAACATTTATTTACACTTCTTCAGTATACTGATCCAATACTGTCTACAGTGGGTACGTCCTGCCTCTGATAGGACCTAATAAGAAATATGTCCAGGGATAGACCCACAGCTGCCACGAAAGCCATCAGTACCCCACAAGCCTGGTGCCAAAATCTTACGATATGTCATGGAAGCTTAAATGGGTATTTCCATTTCAGCTGATAAATCTTATTGTTTGTATAATGAAAAGTTATAGAATTTCCAATATACTTTATGAAGCAAATTCCACAGTTTTCTAGTTGCTGTTGTACTATAGGAAAGTTCTATATTTACTCCAGTGGATAGAAATCTGCCTTGGTCACACAGATCATTATATCACACACCTCTGATTACTCTCTATTATACTAATGATCCGTGCACCTGCGTGACCAGGGGCAGATTTCTATTCACTGGGAGTAAACATAGAAGCATGCTTTAGATTGACAGCAAGCAGAGATCCAGAAAACTGTAAGTTATTGCTACATAAAGTATATTGGAAAATTCTATAACTTTTCATTTTACAAACAATAATATTTATTTGCTGAAATGGGACAAGATACTTTATGACACAGGAGTGGCTATTCCTTCCTCCTGTGTATTACATTGTGGTTCTCTGATGTGCGTGTGACTTTTTTCAATACCAACGATCAGTCCTGTGAGAGAAAGATCAGTGAAAAAGTAATCTGATGAATGAACATGTCATGTTGAATATAGCACTTGATCTGCAGGGTGTTATAGAGCAGAAGTAGTTAAATGGATTGGTATGTAATTTTATGGAAAAGATTCTGAATGACTAATTTATTAATCGATTTACATCTGTCCTATTCATTTAACTCTTATATGCTTAGAAGCCCAATTGGGGATTCCTAGGGGGGGGGGGGCGGCAATGCAGTGATCAAAGTCATAACTTTATGTCCATAGCCATGAAATAATGATAAAACCGTGTTTATTTGTGATTTCAATCATGTACTTCAAGGTGCACTGAATCTTTTTTTATAAAATGATATCACTCTGCTCAGCCCTTCCTGCTCTATAACCTTCTGGCCACAGATAGGACTGCATGTACAAAGTGACATGTTCCTTTTAAGCCAGTCTAAACGTTGCCTTTAGGAAAGAAATCTTGAAGCTTGCACATATATACAAGCTAAATGTTCCCATGGGAAGACATAAATGACTTGACATTTACTATACAGCATGAGTGTAAGCATTTGTGTTTCCCCTAACAGCTATTTCATACTGACTTTAGATCCACTTAATAGACTTAAATATGTACTATAAAATCTCAAATGTCTTGGGTTTAATTAGCTCCTTAAACTTAACATTAACATTTCTTTACTGCCAAAGCCCTTAAATTAATAACCTGACATTTTAGGCACATTACTACCTTGATGTGTTACAAGTTTTTTTTTAGCCTGCTTTTACATTATGGTGTTATTGCATTTTTGTCACGGTTTTTCTCCGACTACGTGTCATAGTGTAGTCGGAAAGCCGGCCTCTGTCAATCTTTTGAAATTTTCCACTTGACCCCTTGTTTGAAGTGCCTCCTGCAGTTAGTTTGCTCTACCCACTCCTTATATCTGGCGTCCCAGCCCTTCCTCCTAATTGTGATATAATTTTCCAGCTATCCGCAATTAGGAGGCAGGGCTGGGACGCATGGGGTGGGCAGAGTAAATTGACTGCAGGAAGCCAGGGTTGCCTGACTGCATCATCCAAAACAATAAAAGATGATTTTCCATCCATGCTGCAACCTAGAAAAATGCTAGAACACCTCCAGGGAACACACATATTACAGAAGAAGGTACTGTTTATGGGCTTGGGGGAGTTTAGTGTGGTGACAGGTTCCCTTTGAACAAGTGGAAGGAGGACCCTGCCCATGAGTGCTCACAATGTATAGGGGGTGATAGATGGAGGCACCACTAGGTGAAGGGGCAGAGCAGAAGGGTTATTCCTTTTAAGATTTGCAAGGTGAGGGACAGTCTGACATGTTTTGGTAGGATGTTCCACAGGGGTACGCAGGAGAAGTCATGGTTGTGAAAAGAGCAAATAGTAGGAGAGTAAAGCAAAGGGTCTTGTGAAGACCGGAAATTTATGTGTGGGACTTATGGGAGTGTTTACTGTATAACAGTCTATTCCAGTTCAACTTCAGAAACAAGCCACAGAAACTTACGGTTGTTTTATTTAATAATCCAGAGCTGAATGTCCCACAGTTTTGTTTTTTTATCTAAAACAGTAGAAGAGATCAAAGAGGTGACACAGCTTTAATATATCTGATGTCCTAAAACCCCGATCTTTGAAATTTGTTTGGGGATTATCTGGCCAAATAGTGACATTTGGGGGAATTTACTACATGTCGTCATTTTAGGTGCTCCATTTTTTTTATTTTTTTTTCTTCTGTGCTCCATATTAACTTAGTGCCGGCGCCACATTTTCCTAAGTGCTGGCGTTTTTCTTTCTTTACCTGCGGCACTTAAATGGCACATTTTGTGGTGCTCACACAGGCCAACATATAGCAGCTCTACAAGGATAAAACAATCAGATGGATAATTGCATTTTGCTGTTTGATTAGTGCACTCCCAATTCATTGTCTTTTGTGTGAAAAAATGAATTGGGTGCAAAATAAAATGGAAAAACCAGCACCAAAAACATAATCATTCGACAAAAATAATAAATGACCCAAGTGTGTTATTGAATAACATTACTTGAAAAAATATTCTAGTACTATAATGCTGATTTCCTTTTTTTAATGTCTTTCAGGTTGTGTATCTATGCTGTCACTGGCAAGAATTGCACGTTAATCGCACAAAGCTCCTTGGATTACACATATCGTATTGGACATAAGATCATTTCTCGTCACATTTGTGACACTTTTGGACATGCATGAACCATTTGATTAATACATCCATATATTGCTTCATGGAACATCTTATAAGACACACTTTGGTGACTTGGTGAAAGATAAAATGGCAGTGACTCTGATTTAAAAAGTAAAGTCAGTCACACTCCATGTGTCTGTTTAGCATTAAAGTAAGCTAGCACTGAAGACCAACTAAATCAAAATGGACTCTGGAGACACCATATTAGAGCAAGAATCTACCTCAAGGTGTGAAGAATCTGAGAAAGTATCAAGCAGATGGAGGCAAGAGCATCCAGCTGTTGTTACAATGAGCACTTATGACAGTCAAGAAGGAGAAAGACAGGCTAACCCTGAATTGATTGCAAACCCAACATCAGTACAGCATTACAGTTCTTCGATAGGAGAATCACAGAATGAAAGTAGCCAGCAGATGCCAGGAAAGCAATATGTGCAGAAGCGTTCTGGCTCTTATACTCACAGGCATTCACTTTCTTTTCCCCAGCATACTCTGCACCAACAGAGGCTAGTGCACAGTACCAAGCCTCATCAGAGCCTTGAAGGACATGCTTATCCATATCATGGACGCCTCTCAATTGCTTCTGAGGACTTGTTTCTTCGTATTCAAGGACATAGTGCTGAATTCTCCAGAAAGAAATTTTCACTTGCTTCATCATATAGCCAATATTCACAGAAGTCTATTGATCAGTCAGAAGACACTCACAAAAAGGAGCAAAAGCCCAAAAAACCAGGCAAATATATATGTCCGTATTGTACACGGGCTTGTGCCAAACCAAGTGTGCTGAAAAAACATATAAGATCTCACACAGGAGAGCGACCTTATCCATGTGTACCTTGCGGGTTTTCATTCAAAACTAAGAGCAACCTGTATAAGCACAGGAAGTCACATGCACATGCCATTAAAGCTGGATTGGTTCCTTTTACAGACTCTGGTGTGTCCAAATTAGACCTAGAGGCATCTTGCATTGATGTAGAAAATGAAATACATTCTGATGGGGAACAAAGTACAGACACTGATGAAGAGACATTGTTGTTTGTTGAAGATTCTGAAAAGCTAAGCCCCATTTCACATATTCCATTAGATGTGAGTGTCAGAGGTGGGGAATATATAGATCCAGGTTTCCATACTTCAGAAGAGTCATTAGGAGGCCCAATGAAAGTGCCAATTCTGATTATTCCCAAAACCAATGTCCACCTACCTAGTGAAAGCTCACATTATGTGACATCTGAGTTAATGCATAACCCATCATTAAGTGGAAAAAGTGATGAACCACATACCGCTAGGCAAAAACTTGCACTAAAGCTTACAGAAAAGAAAGGGCATGATTCTGAGAAGTCCCTAAATCTTCTGAGCCCACATAGTAAAGGAAGCACAGATTCTGGCTATTTTTCACGTTCCGAAAGTGCAGAGCAGAATATAAGTCCTCCAAATACAAATGCAACCTCTTATGAAGAAATAATCTTTGGTAAATACTGTAGACTGAGCCCTAGATCTTCACTACAAAGTCAAGAAGCGGGAGTATCTATTGTTAACTCCAGCATGATTGATGAGCAGATCTCACAATTTATGACTAAGAGGGAAGGGTTTCAAGATCATAGCAAGTTGAAAAGTCTAAAGTCAAGATTATCTGGAATTCATACTTCTGAATTGCAAAAAACACACCTCATTGGAGAATCTGAAAGTGAATCAAAGATGTACCCAGATATTCCACAAGGCCAAACAGCAGTGTTTTTAGAGCCTTCTGGAGAATCATCTACACTTATAAGAAGCAACTCAATGCCAACATCTTCAGGTGCAAGCTTAAGTGTCCCTACTTCGATTAGAGGAAGTCACTCATTTGATGAACGTATGACAGGATCTGATGACGTGTTTTACCCAGGTACAACAGGTATTCCTCAACAAAGACTCCTTAGGAGGCAAGGTGCTTTTGAATTACCATTGGTCTTAGAAGGTCATTCTGAGTTCGATCCATATACCAGAATGTCAAAGAGTGCGGCTGTTGCCTATTGCAGGAAAACTGTGCATGAGAAAACTATTTCATCAAAAGAAAAGAAAATGGCTGCAGTGTATGAATATGTCTCAGGAATGCATCCTAAAAGGTGGGATGATTATGAAATTCACAAACAGGGATACAGAGATGTACAGTATATAGGTGGAATGAAGCAAGGGGAGTATTTTGTAGATGTAACTGCACCTTCTCCTGCTCGGTTTGGATCAACAATTGAGAACAGAAAGCGTAGAAAAGAAAAGAGTGTTGGGGATGAGGAAGACATATCTATGCCTAGCAGTTCAGCAAGCAGCCCTGTGGTTTTAGATTTTGATACAAAACCTCCAAGTCAAGAACCTGCCAGGATTGGATTTTCCATTTCAGGTCAAGAATATGTTTACAATGGGCCACAAGACCGTTTTGACATATGTCGATCACATCAGCAAATTGGAAGCCCTGTATCTGTATTAGACGAATCATCTTCAGACACAGATAAGGTTGCAGATATTATCAGTAGAAAACCTCCTGGTAATGTAATATCAGTAATACAACACACTAATTCTTTGAGTAGACCCAACTCTTTTGAAAGATCTGATTCAACAGAACTTCTTGCCAGCCAGCCAGATAAGGCATGTTCTCCCTCCGAAACTTGTGATAGTGTAAATACAGTGTCTTCTATGAGTCCAGACTGGACACCAGAACTTTCTGAATCTACAGGAAGGCCATCACCATCTCAACACCAGCAACCGTCTACATATCACATGCCTCCAAAATTGGTGCGGCAACACAATATTACTGTACCTGAGATTCGAGTAACAGAGGAGCCAGACAAACCAGAGAAGGAACTAGAAATTCCTGTGAAGGAGCCAGAAAAAACACAAGAAGAATTTCAATGGCCCCAAAGAAGTGAAACACTGTCTCAACTACCTGCAGAGAAATTGCCCCCAAAGAAGAAACGTCTTCGTTTGGCAGACATGGAAAATTCATCAGGGGAATCAAGTTTTGAGTCAACTGGAACAAGTTTGTCACGTAGTCCAAGCCAGGAGAGTAACTTATCTCATAGCTCTAGCTTCTCAATGTCTTTTGACAGGGAAGATGTAATAAAATCTTCAGTTCCAACAAAACAGGATGAAATTGGTCGCCCACCTGAATTTTTAACTGTTCCTCCGGGGGCTTATTCCCTTTCTGTACCCGGCCACCACCATCAAAAAGAAATGAGAAGGTCTTCTTCTGAGCAGATACCATGTCCGAGTTTAACTGAGATTCCTGAAATAAGGAGCAAATCTTTTGACTATGGAAACCTTACACATGCATCTGTCCCTGGTGCCATCACTACAACTTTGTCTCCAGCTCGTGAACGGAAAAAATGTTTTCTCATTCGCCAGGCTTCTTTTAGTGGATTCCCTGAAAATTCTCAGTCAGAGCAAGAACAACTTGGGAATCAAGATCCACCTGATCCAGCCTATGCTAGTCGTAGGTCTTCACAGATAGCCTGGCAGCGTTCATCATCATCTTCTTTATCCAGTTCTTTAAATCTGCCTGATGAATCTTTGAATCTAGTCGTTGGTACATCTGCCCAAACTACTAGTACCTCATCACATTACTCACAGCAGTCCATTACAAGCCATGAAGTGTTGAGAAATCCTTTAGGACCACCATCTTCTTATATCGCCAAAAGACATTTGCCAGAACAACAGCATTTATTTCCACATCCTGAAAAAATATTATATCCACCAGTTCATAATACATTTCAGCTACCTTACACTTCTGTTTGCATGGCACAAATGCCAACACATCCTCCTCTTTTGTGGCCATCCTGTATAGATCCTTTACAAAGACATTTTCAGCATCATTTACAAACTTTACAAAACACATATTTCAAGCCTCCAACACAGTCAGAGCTCCAATCCTCCTATTATCTTGATGCAGGCCAAGATCCTATTGTATGCAAGTCTCTTAATTATCTGCATAGTATGGAAAAAGGCTACCAACCATATTTAGAGTCATCCTCACCATCCTGTAAGAAATCTAAAAATATTCTTTCAAAACTACAGCGAGATCACAGTGGAGGCTCAAGTGATTCCTCTACTGATCAACAACTTTCTGTGTCTCCTAGTGTTGGCTCACTTCAGCCTATGTCAGGACCTGTTGTTCCAGTCAGAATACAAACACATGTGCCATCATATGGTAGTGTCATGTACACTAGCATCTCACAAATTCTTGTTACTCATTCTCAAACGAACAGCCCATCCATAGTAATCTGCTGCAAAGTAGATGGAAGTACATCACAGAGAGTAATGGCAACTAGTGCATCTATGAAAGGTTTGGGATTCAATATAGCCCAAATGCTAGCGCCTTGTGGAGAACTGGAACAATATCCTTTATGGAAAGTGCCACAGACATTGCCACTGGGTTTAGAATCAACAATTCCTTTGTGCTTGGTGTCTAGTTCAGACAGTGCATCTTCATTTGGAGGTGGAAAACGCATGCTTTCTCCTGCAAGTAGTCTAGAACTCTTCATGGAAACAAAACAACAAAAAAGAGTTAAAGATGAAAAGATGTATGGACAAATTGTTAAAGAACTAAGCGCAGTTGAATTGACTAATTCTGACATAAAAAAGAATCTGTCACGTACCTCAAAGCCTCAGTTGACAAGACAAGGACGCACCTTAGAGCAAAAAGATTGTCTGTCCTCAGCCGCACCGACACCTTCACCCTCGCTGTCAAATTCACCAATTAGCACATCATCTTCTGTTGAAAAAACATTATCTGAATCAAAATCCAATGATGATCCTGAAGGTCGAATGTCACCAGATGAAATTTATGATGAGGACAATTCTTCTGATATGAGCTTAAGTCCACAGAGAGCATCAAGTGATATTCTTGAGGAGGAACCACTCAAAATCAAAAAACATTCTGAAGGAATATTAATGCAGATGTCACAAAGGTCTTGTTCAACAGAAGACGTACAGCAAATTCTTCAGTTCCCAAGCCTGCGGACTACTGCTACTGTCAGCTGGTGTTTCCTAAATTATGCCAAACCCAGCCACACTGAACAGGAATCACTAAAGTCATCAGTTTATGCTGCATGGTGTGTTAGCTCAAGCAATCCCAATCCTTCAGGACTTAGTACAAGAACATCATTAGCACTTTTGAGGTCTAAGCAGAAGAATACAGGAGAAATTTATACCATGGCTGCTATGCACAGACCTGGAGCTGGAAAGCTAACTTCTTCAAGTGTATGGAAACTTCAGTTTTCTCAGGTGCGTTGATAGTTGATATCAATAAATTATCTGTGAGTTCATAACTTGGTTATATATCATAACTTTGTAAAATACAATTAATATTTGCAATTTAATCCATGTTTACATTAAGTCCCTAACATATAAGCAAGTAAGGGATCTTGTTTCGCATAGTTAAGAAGTACATGATGTTGCTGCCGACTTGCTGGAAACCATATGCCCCCAGCACTTAAGAAATTTCCTTAAAGGATAGGCAGAGCAACAAATAGGGTGTAAATAGAATGGAAGTGGAAATACATACAACAGAATTTGTTAGCTAATAAATACTTAGCCCCCAGAAACTAATATACAGCCCCCAGGTAATATCTACAGCACCCCAGTAATTAATATATACAGATTGACATTAATATATACAGACCCCCAGTAATTTATATATATATGGTCCCCACAGTAATATACACAGACCACCAGTAATTTATGTATACAGCCCCCAGTAATAAATATATACAGCCCCCCAGTCATTAATATATGCAATCCCCCAGTCATAAATACAGCCCCCAGTAATAAATATATACCTTCCACTAGTCATTTACAAAGCCCCCAGTTATTTACACAGCCACCCAGTCATTTATAAATATGCACACTCCAATGTACAATATACCAGAAATATACCATATACTGTATACTAGTTACTAGGGGCTGTATATTGTACACTGGGGGTTGTATACAACCCCCAGTGTACAATATCAATACCACAAGAAAGAAAGGAGCCACGCAGTTCTCAGATATAAAATTGCACAGAAAATGTATTTAGTTATAGTATTAAAAGAAATCGATTACAATGGATGTACAGTATACAGTGTACAATATACTGCCCCATAGTAAATAAGATAGAGCCCACCGTAATGAATAACAGTAAAGAAAAAGCCCCCCAGCAAAAAAAGTAAAAGCATCCTGGCTCCAGTGGTGCAGGGAGATACATAAACGCGGCGCCGGCGGCACATCCTGCACGCACAAGTGTACTGGCTACCACCTAGTTCTCCGAAAGGACAGGGAGGAGCTGTTTGTTACCAGGAACTGAGGGAGTTGTAGTATCTTGTGGCGGCCATCTTGAACTTAACTCTGCATACTTTTAAGGGGCCATAAAAGTTTGTAAATCACAAAAACAAACTATTTGAGCTCCATTTTGTGATTAATGTCATATAGTTTTGTTGTATTCATTTATTTATCACATTATCAGTTGCTTATATTCCTGGAATACCCCTTTAAAGATATGCATAAACTTAGCTAAGAGCAAATACAACAACTTTCCTGTTATTTATTTTTATGACTTAGATGAAACCTGAACCATCCCTACTGGTTACCAATAAACTTGAAAAGAAGACTGCTGGAAACAGCAAAGAAAGGACAAAGGGAGAAAGTCATGGAGAGAAAGATATTTCAGCTAAACAAACAGAACCTATGAGGATCAAAATTTTTGAAGGCGGGTAAGATAACAAACATTCATTTACTTACAAATAAAAAAGCAATTTGTGACTTGTCTACTTGTCTATGCAATGGCAATGCTGAGGTTTGTATAAAGACTCAATATACCATAACAATAAGGCCTCAAAACCATAAAATTAAGCACTGTTTCCAAATTTAGTGCATTCAATATTATGGTGGATATAAAAGCTAGTGACAAATAGAGGATATTTGCGGCACAATGTCAACTACAGATCGTCCATTACAGACACACCCTTCATCAAAACTACACAAAATGGAATGATGGATGTAATTTTCAGTAAAATTCTATGAACCTAAACATGACCTCAGAGGTTGCCTCTATATGCCATGAACTCTTATTTTTAAATTTAACACACATTGAGCACCAGAACTTAGAATTGTCAAGGATTCTTGCTATGAACCATCTAGAAGCTCTCAGATATAGAATAATGATGTACATGATTCAACATTTACTGTCAACAAATATAAAATGTTTGGATGGAGATGAACAATTCGATCATCCCCATACATGTAAATGGTCGAGAAAGAAGTCTCCTAGGAATGCTGTTCCGGGTGTTAAAACGAACCTATAACCAGTAGTTTCATTTTTAGCTGTTGACAGGTTCCAATAGCCTATGCTATGCTGGTTTTAAAATGACATTTTCTGCATTCTGAATAATTTCAGTTCTTTATAAAACTCTATTTAACATTACCTGGCTCCCTTCCAGCAGCATGTGGAGAGTCCCGAGAGGGGGGCAGCTGCAGCTGCCTTTGTCTTAGTGTCCTCATGAGTTCTTCCTCTATTCCATACCATCCTCTTCCCTCCCCTGCCTGCTCAATGCACATTACAGGAAGTGGGGAGAGTGTGGAGGAAAGGAGACAGAGACAAAGGTACTGTTGCAGCTGCTCCCTCCTTATCACAGGACTTAGCAAATGCTGCTAGCAGGGAGCCAGGTAATGTGGAACAAAGTTTTATAAAGTACTGGAATGATTCAGAATTCTGACATTCTGGTATAGCATAGAACCTGCCTGAAACAAAAAGTGACATTTCTAGTGACAGGTTTAAAGGTACTGTCTTATATTAAAGAGGCAATGTTTTCCTTATCCCTCCTGGAAAATGTATTTGCATATTTCCCAGAACCCCCCAGTGCAGCATGCATGGCTGTAGGTCTCCACACATCTGCAAGGCGGCCTTAACTCCTTAACGCTCTGCGCCGTAGCTCTACGGCGCAGAGGTATAAGGGATGTATGAAGAGGGCTCACGGGCTGAGTCCTCTTCATACAGAGGTGGGGGTTTTTGCATTTTGCACAAAACCCCCACCGCTAATAACCGCGGTCGGTGCTAGCACCGATCGCGGCTATTAACCCCCTAAACGCCGCCGGCAAAGTCGCCGGCGGCGTTTAAAAGACGGCGGCGCGCGGGCGCCGCCATCTTTTTTTCGATCGCCACGCCCCCGAACGTCATCGGGGGGCGGCGATCGGTTACCATGGTAGCCTCGGGTCTTCTTTTGACACGAGGCTACATGGTTTATGCAGGTTCGTTACAATGAGCCAGTGGCTCATTGTAATGTATAACCTGCAAAAATGCCATATATTGCAATACTGTAGTATTGCAGTGTATGGTAGGAGCGATCTGACCATCTAGGGTTAATGTACCCTAGATGGTCTAAAAGATAGTGAAAAAAAAAAGAAAAAAAAAAGTTTAAAAAATAAAAAAAATTAATAAAATATTAAAAGTTCAAATCACCCCCCTTTCCCTAGAACGGATATAAAACATAACAAACAGTAAAAATCACAGACATATTAGGTATCGCCGCGTCCCAAAATGCCCGATCTATCAAAATATAAAAACGGTTACGGCCGGCGGTGACCTCCGAGGCGGGAAATGGCGCCCAAATGTCCGAAATGTGACTTTTACACCTTTTTACATAACATAAAAAATGAAATAAAAAATGATCAAAATGTCGCACAGACCTCAAAATGATAGCAATGAAAACGTCGCCTCATTTCGCAAAAAATGACCCCTCACACATCTCCGTGCGCCAAAGTATGAAAAAGTTATTAGCGTCAGAAGATGGCAAAAAATTTTTTTTCTTTTTTGTACACATTCGTTTAATTTTTGAAAATGTATTAAAACACAATAAAACCTGTATAAATTTGGTATCACCGCGATCGCACCGAACCAAAGAATAAAGTAGGCGTGTTATTTGGAGCGAAGAGTGAAAGTCGTAAAAACTGAGCTCACAAGAACGGGACGCACGTGCGGTTTTTTTTCAATTTTTCCACATTTGGAATTTTTTTTCAGCTTCGCAGTACACGGCATGTTAAAATAAATAACATTACGGGAAAGTAAAATTTGTTATGCACAAAATAAGCCCTCACACAGGTCTGTACACGGAAAAATGAAAAAGTTATGGATTTTTGAAGTTGGAGAGCGAGAAATGAGGCGAAAAACCCTCCGTCCTTAAGGGGTTAATTGGCAAAGTCTCTATAAGGAGATTTCTTACTTCCCGTTCCTGATAATTGGCCTACTCAGTGCAAAAGTGCTCGCTAATAATAAAATCATGTAGATAGTAGTGTGTTAGGTCGCTATTATACAGTATTTTCAAGAAGAAATGCTGTTGTTATTGGATACATCACTTCTCTACTCATGATGTAAAATTGCAGATAACACTTTTAAAGGTTTAAAATAATACTTATTGCAAGCAGTAATTCAAGTCAAACCAAACAGAACCGAGAAGGAACAAATCGTGTTAAGGAATTAAGAACTGAACTAAATGTCCCAGTGTTTCTTCTTACATGTGTGCCCTATAACTAGATTGCTGGATCATTCATAGGCTTCATATGGACATGTTGAAGATTTTGCTGTGAATCTATCATTTATCTAACATTAAGAATAAAAATCTCAGTTTTGGTAAAGTTTACATTCTTTGTAGAAGTTGGTCTATGGCCTCTTAGCATCACAGTGCTTGATTCCTTGGTCTTCTGTTTTGCAATCTGTAGTTTGAAATCCAATGAAGACTATGTATATGTGCGAGGGAGAGGTCGTGGAAAGTATATATGTGAAGAATGCGGCATACGTTGTAAGAAACCGAGCATGCTGAAGAAGCATATCCGCACCCACACGGATGTACGGCCTTATGTGTGCAAACTGTGCAACTTTGCCTTCAAAACTAAAGGTAAATATACATTTCTAATGTGAACATTCTAAATCTCTTGTGTGTTCTTGTAAAGGAATGAAACACTTCTTACTGGAAACACCTGTCTTAAGAAATGCCTCCTATATGTATGTGGACTGCAGCTGTTTGGGCTAGAAAACTCTTAATTTCTTAGTTTCTTGCTTCTTGTGAATGCAGGTAGAGATCAGCAATAAGTATTATAGACCACGTTCAACATAATTGCTATACAAAACCTCCCACCCCAATCTTTGGTGCTCCAAGCAGAGTTTTCTAACCACCAATCATTATCAGATGGACCGTAATCTTAAAGGGGTTTTCTCTTACTTGACCTATTGGGCCTATAGGAGATTGCTGTCCCCAAAGTAGTGAAGGCATAGAGGGATTGTTAGGCAAACCCCTTATTTTATAATTAATGTGGCCCACAGGTTAAAAAAGGCAGGAAAACCCCAAATGTATACAATGGCAATTTCTAATAATGAGTAGACATGAGCTTACAAGTTTGGCAGACTTCTTGCTAACAATATGTGAACAATATGCAGACTGCAAATAATGCTAACCTGTCTGCGAGGAGAGGGTGGCACAGTCATAAGCCTCAGTGACAGACTGTTGTTGGGCTGTTAACGTCTGCAGTGTTTGTGCTGATGTGGACAGTCCTACAAACAAAGATGACACAAGCCGTATAATAGAGAGGTATTCAAAGAAAAGTATGCTTTTACGGTCCTATCACTGGGTCAGTTTCAAGTTTATCAATAATGTAAAGGCCCACAGTCTCCCCGGTGGCCCTCTCCATCCGTATCTACATGCATTATTAATGAAGTCCTGATAGCTAGTGTTCACATACATTCATTTGCTGAGAAAATGACTTCCATTTGATGCCACTGGTCTAAGGATGCTTTTATTAATTGAAGGCAGAATTTGCATTGAAGCCCTTGAAATCGATATGAGATGTAATAGAAATCGTATATGATGTCAAGTCAACTTTGCTGTTCATGTAATCTTTTAATTGTTAGGTAAAACATGCAGGGCTTTTTCTCTTTATAACACTCTGTATATCTAGGCAGCAGCTACTGTAAAGAGAATAGGATATTTATGCTATGACCAGAGTTGGAAACAGTACGTACAGATATAGGAAAGCATTTTGCAACGGTTGAGATATCTTTTTTATCATTCAATAGGCTTTACCAGTACAAACAGGTCAAGATACATAGAGCAGTAACTGGTACATATGCAGTATTATGACAAGAAAGAGGATAAGGTTGAGATATTTTAAATAAACCCATGGCTGTTTTAGTAAATTAATCTATATTATATATTTGTGTTATGTTATATTTGACAACCGTGTCTTAGCTGTTCCCTGCACACTCTCACAGTGTCCAATCTATTCTGGCGTATGACTGTAGGGACACACCCTTTAACAACTGGAATTGTAACACATAGTTGTCAATTTCTGTTTAAGTATAGGAAGAGTAACGGAGGAATGCAACAATATGGAATTTAACTACTTCAGCTTTGTAATGTTAAGAAGAATATGAGTATTTACTAAATCTGACGTGATAAGGGGCCCTTTAAAGACCCCCTCTCTCATCTGCAGGTGAAAACAACTACCATAAAGACATAAAATAAGAGCTATAATATATTTAGTACCTATTTGCTCTTATATCTAAAAGAGGGTGTGGTTTGCTGGGAAAGAAGGCAGGGCTTGTAGTAGAGATAAAGTAGATTAATGTAACCCACATTCCGTATAAAGTTAGACAAAACTGTCTAAAGTTGTGCAAAATGTATCATCCATCATAAGCTTCTGTAATAAATTCTGTGCCTCTACACTAGTTATAAACTGTCTAAATTTTAGTGAATTATTATTAAAACATCCACCTCTCATAGTCTGTGATTTTATACCTAAATTCTTACATTTTCTTCATTACATGAAAAGCTGCAATTATTGTTTTGCACTCCCAACTGCAAAAATGTTAAAATAACATAATTTAGAAACCTAACTAGACGTCTTCTGTCTCCTTATAGGAAACCTAACAAAACATATGAAGTCAAAGGCCCACATGAAAAAGTGCCTGGAGCTTGGAGTAGCGATGACATCTGTAGATGATGCGGAAATAGAAGAATCAGGTACGTCATACTTTAATTTTGGTTTCTGAAAGCCTCTGTGAGAAGATGGATCGCCCACACAGCTGCCTGACATGAGGAAATACATTTATATATGTGTTTAGCTATCTATTTGCAAGCAATTAAACAGTTTTTTTTCTAATAACCGAGTGGACAAGCTAATTATGGCAAATGTTTCGACAAATCTTTTTGGCAAATATTCATTCTTCAGTTTTTGTTTGGTGTCTTGTGTTTTTCAGAAAGTTTGGGAGGGAAAAATACTGCCCATTCCTTTTAAGTTATGAGACAACTGTATATTACAAAATCTAAATGAAGGGATTATAGCTGGAACAATACCACACTCATACCATAACATACCATAACAGTATGAGGGAAGGTGCAACATAAAGAGCCATGTCACAGATCCCAATATGGTGTCTAAAGTGTTACATTTTTAGAACCTAGGTAGAGATTGTCAGTCTGTAGTGTAACTTAGTCACGCGAGTTACAAATGTGCTAGACAAGTATAATAAGTAATACTAAAAACTATCCTAGGCTACATCAGGTAGGTCTAGATGATATAGACACACTATTACAGAATCATTACAGGTCAGTTTTGTGAAAATAATTGAACACAACATCTCTCAATTCAATACATCATTTTAGATTCAACTTATTCAGTGTCTTATACTAAGCATACCATAAACTAAAAGTGTATTCCAGGAATATGAACTTCTGATAAAAAAAACCCCATAATGCTATCAATTAATGAATGCGACAAAACTCAATGCCAATCACAAAATGGAGCTTAAATAGTTTGCTTTTAAGATTCACAAATTTTTATGGGATTTCTAAAGTAGGCAGAGATTCTCTAAGGTGACCACCATCTACGACTACAATTCCCATAATCCAACAGCTCCTCCCTCTTATGCTCTGCTCCCACTGATGATCTAACAGACTGTCCTGCTCTGTTACCATAGTAATGATTTGTAATTGCCATCATTGCACATTACCTCACTGAGATGACGTCTCACCACAACACTGGCCATACCAACTACAGTCAAACATAGTGGTGATCACATGACCTGCCCAGGCAGGTGCAGGAAATGTGACGTGGACATGTGACCAGCAGCCATCTTCTGTCCTGTGTCTGCTCCACAGGGAGACAATCAATGGGCCAGTAGCATTTTAACTCTTCATTATAGTGTATAGAAGAGCAAAAATTAATTAACAAATAATTACATGTTATCTTATATTTTAATGATCCATTTGAATATGAATTATGCTGATTCCTGGAATACCCCTATAAACTATATGGTTTCACCTCACTATTTGATTTATATATAAGTATCAGTAAAGAGCACTACAAACTTTAAAATGGTTGCTAATGTAATTTTTGTTATTATTTTTTTTTTTCATTACTGCATATTTAAAATAGTATTAAATTCTATTCAATATTTATGCATATATCAATGGGTTAACTAACAAAAAAAATGTGTGTGACAAGGGCGCCATTTTTTATGTATTGGTGACAAGGTACAATGATGAGAAGACAAGTTATATTTCAGGTTTTGTTTCGATGTGACCTCTCTTGACCAAATGAGCCGTTTATTTGGTAGATGGTAGATTTATTGCATCAATGAAATTTATAACAAGTCTGAACTATCACATTCAGTGACAAGTGATGTAAGCCTGAGTTATTACGCCAATACATTTGAATGTTACATGTTTTATTCTTAGTATTATTGTAGTCATAATAGTCTAGTTTGACTCCACAAAATGGAAGTCTTCATTTTAAAATGATTTTATATTTCAATTTCAATTATAATGTCTTTTCAGGAAACATTGAAGATATGCAGAAAGAATCAGAAAAGAGCTCCATCGCTATTGATCACCAGTTTTCAGATGCAGAGGAATCAGATGGTGATGATGGAGATGATAATGATGATGACGATGACGAGGAGGAAGATTTTGATGAAAACCAGGGTGACTCAACACCAAAAACTCGATCAAGAAGTACAAGTCCACAGCCCCCGCGATTTTCAACACTGTCTGTTACCGCTGCCTCGGGATCACAAAGATCATCACCGGAGGTCTCTATGGCTCGCTCTTCATTGATGAGCTATTTGTCCACCATGCCTAGTATTCAAGTTACACATCTTTTGACTCCAAGTGCTATGGGTGGAGACTCCCAGATGATTAATTATCAAAAGCTTGTCCTCGCCAATTTAGAACACGACAGAGAAAAGATGGATGTACCTGGAAGCATGGATGAGGACTATATGCTTACTTCTGAAGCTAGTTCATCTCCTAGGGACTTTTCATCTTGTAGCCGCCATTCCTCTCCAGGATATGATTCTTCACCGCATAGAGATAATTCACCAAAGAGGTACCTATCACTTAGGGGAGATTTGTCCCCCAGAAGGCACTTATCACCACGAAGGGATGCTTCTCCAATGAGGCACCTATCACCACGAAAAGAAGCTGCATTAAGGAGGGAACTCTCACCACGAAGAGATGTATCACCAAGACGTCATCTTTCACCATTAAGGCCAGTGTCACCTGGGAAAGATATGTCTACTGGGAGGGATCTGTCTCCTAGAAGAGAGAGAAGATACATGTCCAGCATCAGAGCACTTTCTCCTAGAAGACGTTTACACCACAACCCAAGTTTGCCAATGAGTCACTATTTGCACTCAGACTCAGGATTACTTGGGCCTGGAGTAAGTCACTTACATTTTTTCACTTAATGTCATGTATATATTTATGTGAACTTCTCACATATTATAACTTATGGCAGCTTGTTTTTAAAGAACTACCTTCCAGTAATAATTATTACAGTCTGTGAATGTGATGGTAAATAACGTGGGCAGAGGGACCACCAGATAAACTGATTCTTTTCACCTTCTATGTAAACAGCAATAACATGTGTCCAGTTGTTTATGTCCTCCTCCCTTTAGATCTATCTATAGTCAGGCAATAATAGACATTGAGGGATATTCATCAGGGCCTCTGTGTCATGTCAGTGGCATAGAAGTCATGAAATAATCGCAAATACTAGCTTATTGCTAGCACTTGTGATTATTTTCCCCAATCCGCCACCTTCACTCCAGTGGGGCAAGAAGGGTAGGGGGTGGCTGAGCAGAGGTCGTGGCTGGCCAGGAAAGGGCCGGCGCAGGGCGTTACTGTCCCCATGCCTATGCACACGCTGCAGCCGGCAAATTTTAACATGTGAAAAGCCGCTGGCTGCATTTATTTCTATGCCAGGCAGGGGCTATCATACACCGGCGCACGATAAATAACCCCCATTGTGTGTATACTGGTCGCTAGCTGCATATTTATACAGGAGCAGCCTGATTATTAGCTGTAAGATGGCACAGAGAGTGGAAATAGAAGACTATATGCAGGAATAACACCTGAAATACCTAGTAGATAGTGGTTTGCTGAACATTCATTCCATCTGTTATGGAAAGGAAAAGTTGGTAGGTCACATACTCATTCTAACCAGAAATGATGCAGTTTTGTGAATTTTGTATGTAAAAGAAGGGAAAACAAATATGCTTAATCTGCAAACATCTAGTCCCAGAGTTATATATCTTAGCAGTATAAAAATGCTGGGATGTAGGAATTCATTAACCCCAGAAGTATTGCAGTATATGGTAGGAACGATCTGACCATCTAGGGTTAATGTACCCTACATGGTCTAAGAAATAGTGGGAAAAAAAAGAAAAAAAAAGTTTAAAAAATAAAAAAAATTAATAAAATATTACAAATTCTAATCACCCCCCTTTCCCTAGAACTGATATAAAACATAATAAACAGTAAAAATCACAAACATATTAGGTATCGCCGCGTCCCAAAATGCCCGATCTATCAAAATATAAAAAAACGGTTATGGCCGGCGGTGACCTCCGAGGCGGGAAATGGCGCCCAAATGTCCGAAATGCGACTTTTACACCTTTTTACATCACATAAAAAATGAAATAAAAAATGATCAAAATGTCGCACAGACCTCAAAATGGTAGCAATGAAAACGTTGCCTCATTTCGCAAAAAATGACACCTCACACATCTCCGTGCACCAAAGTATGAAAAAGTTATTAGCGTCAGAAGATGGCAAAAACATTTTTTTCTTTTTTGTACACATTTGTTTAATTTTTGAAAATGTATTAAAACACAATAAAACCTATATAAATTTGGTATCACCGCGATCGCACCGAACCAAAGAATAAAGCTGAGGTGTTATTTTGAGTGCACAGTCAAAGTCGAAAAAACTGAGCCCACAAGAACGTGACGCATGTGCGGGGTTTTTTTCAATTTTTCCACATTTGGAATTTTTTTCAGCTTCGCGGTACACGGCATGTTAAAATAAATAACATTACGGGAAAGTAAAATTTGTTATGCACAAAATAAGCCCTCACACCGGTCTGTACACGTAAAAATGAAAAAGTTATGGATTTTTGAAGTTGGAGAGCGAGAAATGAGCGGAAAAACCCTGCGTCCTTAAGAGGTTAAATGTATGGGGGCCTAAATAGGACCGTACACTGCAAAAGTTAGAGACATGTAATGGTACTGTACCAGAACCTTCCAAACAAGATAATTCTCCAAACATGCAGTGCCATATAAATGGTACACCAAATAATACTGAATATAATATGAATATTGGGGGCATTTATCATGTCTTGTACAGCCAGAATTGGAGACTTTTTTCCAAGGTTTATGTAAGGGTCAACCTACCTATGTGTCTACAGGATTTTCCTGTAGTGCTCATAAATTGTGTGGTGAGTGGCCCCAGTTTAGAAGCCTAGACTCAAGAGCGTCCTCTACGACCTCTATAGCTACACCACTGGATCCACTGGAGTACCAGGTGGGCCGGTCTGATGGTGCTTGGTCTTTATGAGCCAAAATATCTTGTTCCTGGAAGAATTAATAGAATATAAGTATTGTTTAATTAATGCTGTAAGGTTGTATAATTCTCTCTCTGCTGTATCAGTTGCGTCTCTTGTGTATATGGTCCATATATACTTATGCACAGCGAAACCTGGACTTCTTTTCCAGCATGTTGTCTAGAGAGTTGTATGTCATTATATTTCACTATCCACTGTTGCCCACCTACTGTATCCAGCTGCTTTTTGGCATACCCTCTGTGATATATCGTAGCTTCTTGTATGATTTGTAACCTATTGTTCCCTTGAGGGAACAGATTTATAATATTTTTTAGAGTTTTAGATTTATTAACTTCATGTAAGAAAAGATTTGTATCAATAGCACTCGCTGTCATGGATTTGGCCTGAACCTAACTATTTGTATTGAAGCTTATTTTCCCCATTAGGTCCATTTATGTTAAAACAGCAGGCCTGATCTAGAAAGCAGAACAAATTGCTCCAATGGATATTGTTTTCTGAGGGTTTGGCAACACACGTTACATTATTGTAGGAAAATATGTTAACCATTATATAAATATGTAGTGTTGATCTTGATATGTGTCTATAAATCAGGCAACACATTAATTTCTTTGTCTCTTGCCTGAAATGTATTGTTATTGTATGATACCAGTTGGTGGTACATGTACTATGATCCTAGTAATAAGAATAGAAGATGTGCACCAGAGATCTGGGCATTACTGTATTGCCGATTGTGCCCCGGATCTCTCAGAAGTGTGATATGTATAAAAGGCATCTAACGAATAGAAGTTTTTTACATTTACGGTAATTAAGTATATATAATTTAATAATTGGGGAGGCCAGCAGAACATATGATAAAGTATAAACCAGCATCAGTTTACTTATATGAGTCTCCCAGTTCATTATCTCAGCTTCTGGGATAGCATGGGATCTATATCTAGCAGGTTAGCCCCCATGGTCTTGCTCACACAGATACAATATAATGTACAGATTACCATTTATAAAAATTCTATTGTATATTGCAAACAATATGTACAATTCTAACAATCAATTAAGTGGCAATTTAGAAAATCCTTTTCTTTCTTAAATTTTTACTTAACGTATTACTTTTCTTTATTTTTTCTGCAGAGTTTACGAAAGAACTGGCCGCAGTTCCCATATGTTGGTCATTATCCAGAAGATGTTCCTGGACACCAAAGCCATGGCCACAAAGACTATGTTTTCAGCCACTTACCATTGCACTCACAGCAGCAAATAAGAGCACCTTTACCCATGATCCCCATTGGTGGGATTCAAATTATCAATTCAAATTCTGCAATCCAACCCAATACTCACTCTTCATCAACCACAGATTTGCACCTAAGAAACTCAGATGAGAAGACAATCCCATCTTCAGAGTCATGTAACCCATTGCACCTTGAGAAACATTCTTCTTCTGATTTCCCTCTTGGAGATCCCATACATGGAGCTGCCCCAACACTCTTACCTTCACCAGGGCAAAGCCCTTCGGATGACAACTCCAGGCCTGCTGAGAGGGAGCAAGAGGAAAATTTACGTACTTGCACAAAAGCCATTGCTTGCCTGAGGATTGCTACAGAGGAAGGTCTAACGCTAAAGCGGGACCAGCTGTCTCATCCTCCTGAGCCCAATCAAAAAACATTAGAAAGTGCACAGTTTGGCATAAGGCACTTTAGTGGACATGAGGCAGGCATGTCACTTGCATGCGCCTCAGCCACCCATGTTGACTTGCACGGAGATAAAGACAGTTTTGGTACATCACAGCCTACACTAGCTCATTCCAAATTCTATAGTAAGAGCATGGACATGACAAAGTTAGGATTTCATGGCAGGAGTGAAGAGCCATTGAGCACACAGGAAGGGAAGGACGCCACTGGCGACTCTAGTAGTTTGCATTGATTTGAATGGGCATGTAGACGATAAGATAAAAACTCTTTTCTTGTAGAAAATACATTCATAGCATGTCTGATGTACTTAACAATGATTTGTTCTTGAAAGTACTTTATTATAAGAAAACAGATAACTATAAATATATAGACTTGCTTATGTGTGTATATATATATATATGAGCTATATATATATGTACACACATACAGATAAGTCATCATGAGCCTGACCAAAACGAAACTTTAAACTCTTATAATGGGTCTGGTACTTTTAATTGTACAGATGTTTGTGCCTTTTTCTTTATGTTGCTTATATTCTTATAAGCATTTTTAGCAGTACCCTGTATATATTTTAGAATTTGTGTATCTGCTTTGTAATAATTGTAATTTCATTCTTTTTTGGACACTTGGGCCTACATGTAAAAAGTAAAAAAATAGCATCAATATATATGTGAGGTTGCACTAAAAACATATTTTTATATGATTGAAACTCGACAGCTTTTATGTACAGCTCCAATCCTGTAATACTAATATTTATTTACTTTGTTTCATAAATTGTACATTTTTTTCTTAATGTCGTGAATTGCTTTTTTCTATGTGAAGCATGGGGATTACTGTTGCGTAAATAGAACAAAAAACTGTATAGTGTAAGCAAGATATTTAACTGAAATATCATCTTATTATGCACTTATGCATTGGTTGAATAACAAAAAATGACGGATATATCAGTCGGTTCTTTACTCTTGTAATTTTTTCGTCCCTTGTTTGCTGAATTGACTATAACTTAAGTGCGGATTGTGATTTTAAAATTATAGTAATGTAAAGCATTAAAAGTACAAACACGTGCTTATTGTGAGGTTTTATTTCTCCAAAAGCTCTGAATATATCACAAGTATATGGTCTTATGTGAACTTTTTGCTTGGTATTCTCCAATAATACATATGGGAAACATTCCACCCCATGTATATGTACAAGTGCATCACTGGTACAGTTATATGTAACGCTCAGTTGGACACGTCACCAAATAAATTTACTGGAGTGTCTTTAAAAACGGTGACAAAGCACATCTGACTTTGTGGAAATGGGTTATTGTGCTATTTAGTGGATTATAATTCTGTGAAACCGAGTTTGTAATACAGATCATTAAGGAGTGTTCTTTAAAAAAGAAATAAATATACAGTTACATGCAGAAACTGTGTTGCACGTTTATCATCTGGAAAGTCTATGAATATTAACCATGTTTAGGCTATCATGTAGTAAAAGTTAACTTACTGATTTTATTCCTACTTTCCTCTCACATCCTAATCCATAAACCAGCACGATAACAGGTAATACACGGTCACAGCATAGCTGAAGAGAGTGGAAAGATGGCAAGAGGGAGACTGTGCTACAAAATGTAGCAACTTAAGATAAGTTAAGAATTATTAGTAATGAGTGATTGTCTCTTTCTAGACTCTTGGATCAGTGACTGTTCTGGTTCGATCTCAGAGAAACATGACTATCTATAACATCACTGAAACTTCATTAGGTAACTTCCTGCACCGTGTTGCAAGTTATACCTAGATATAAATATTCTGTATGTCATAGTATACACATTAGGCCCTTTTACATTGGACCCAATGGTTGTCACAACAGTCAAGGCCTCACAAAGGCAGTGTCATATAAAGTGAGTAGAGCACAGCATTATGTCCCATTATGTCTTTCCAGGGGGGACTATAAAGTTAAATTAACTAAAAAAACACAGCATTTTTATTTCGGCATGTAAAAAGAAAAATAAACTATAGACTCGTATGTAAACACCATAGAAAACATAGACACATCATGGTAAATTGTGTTTGTACATCCCACAGTCAAGTTGTGGAATGGGAACCGTTATTCTACCTCATCACCAGGGCTGGTTTTAGACAAAGTGGGGACTTGGGCTGAACTTAAAGTGAGTAAGAGGCTCCTTTAGTCCTGCACAATAATAACACTTTGTAGTTACACACAGAAGTATAGTAAGGAAATCTGTGATATGGGACTGTAGGAGAATTCTGTAGGAGATAGACAGATGATAGGTAGAATGATGATAAAAGATAAATATGAAAGATGAAAATATATATTTATAGATAGATAATAGATAGATTTATAGATGCATAAATATAAAGTAGATTATATATAGATAGCGAAATAGATATGAGAGATAGATACAGTAGAAGATAGATATGAGAGATAAATACAGTGAGAGATAATATGAGAGATAATATCTCCTATTATCTATCCATCTATCGATTGATAGATGGATAAATAATAGGAGATAGATAGGTAGATAGAAGATATATAGATAAAAAGGCTAGACAGATAAATGATTAGATAAGCAGATATATAGATAGGAAATAGATGCATTAGAGGAGATATTTAACTACACAGATAGATGATAGATATATAGACAGGAGATAGCTGATCAGCATTTTCACCTGGGCATTCAACCAAGCGGTATTAAAGGAGCAATACATCCTCTGCCCACAAATGCCCCCTAATGTAGACCCAGCTCCTCACTGTCACAATGTATTGAGTTACTCATGAGAATGAAGGGGGTCCCTCAAAATGTCTTGGAAGTGGACAGGTGGAATGAACTCGCCTGGTTATATCATTGGGATGTAAGGCTTATGGGACAGGAAAATACATCTGAAAATCTAGAATGAATCCACATGTTATACATACACTTTCACCACAGGTTTCCATGTGGATTTCCCCTGTTTTATTTAGAATAAACTCACAGCAAGGGGATGGAGCTCAATAGAGGGATGTGAAGATGCAACTAAGCAAAAAGTTACAGATGTCTCCTGCACAGAATAGTGAGGTACAAGATCTCCCTATTCCCATAATTAGTCCCTTAATCCCAGTCTGTGATTCTATAGAACTTTCTCACACAGCACACGCTATAGATTTCTTGTACTAATGATTTCTCCCACTTGTTACATGTTCCCTGCTCCTCAATGTGATGGAAGCTGCCTGGCTGTTACCATATACATCCTGTATGTGCAGTGTTAAGGGGATTTACTTGTGGGAAACTAAATGGAATTATTGCTACATTACTTTGAGAGAGAACACAAGACATCATGGGATCTGTGGACGAGCTAATGGGCCTCAGCTTGAGGGCATAGACTGACAGAGATTAGTCTCCGCCCACTTCACCTCTGGTGAGAAAGATTTTTGTCAAACACTTTCATAAGAGAAAATGCCAGAAGTTTGGAAAGAAAAGGGTGAGCAGCACAAAGTAGGCATCATTCTGTTTGTTTTCAAAGGGGGAATCACATATAATAATTTGGGAAAATCACTATAGCTTTACAGTTACACTTTAACTAAAACAACTTTAAATGTAGTATTAGCAGCAGGATTCTGCATGGTCAGTGTATGCCATACTTTTTAGTGGCACATTGGCAGTGATATATAAGAAGTACTGGTTTTCTCTGTGTAGTGTTTTTCATGAGGCAGTGGTACAGAGGTTTTGAATAACTGTTTGGAGCCATTGGTGCCCATTTGGAATGTCTCTGTGTTTTTAAAGCTATGACCTTATGACTATTCATGGGCATTACACCACCCAGATTTTAAGTTATTCCATACAACACAATTATAATTGACATTATTCAGTATCAGATAATGTAAAAAACTATATACTTAAAGGCCACTACCTAGCTAAATAACACATGGCTAGTGGCAGCCAACCTTAAATATGTTCTTCCATAAACGTGAATAGAGAGTAGTGCACACGCACAGCCACCTTTCCATTCTACTTTGCAGCTCAATGGAGCAGGGATGGGAGGTGACTGAAATCTGTCAAGAACTTTTTAGACAACCTGGACAGTTATGACAGTTTCATGTTAAAGAGAATGGGGCACCAAAAACCCGGGGCAATTCAGGGAAAATCGTCACAAAATGGAAAAATTCGGGTAAATCGCGGTAAAAACACGATTTGGGCCCTTAATAAATGACCCCCAATATGTCATCCACATGTGGTTTTCAATAAAAACAAGTATTCCTTATAAAATAAAAATAAGGAAGTAACATCCTTGTGTACTGCTCTGGTCATCAGTTGTTCCTCTTGCAAACAGTTTCAATCAATTGGAAACTATAAATAAATAAGTAAATTGACAATGCCACAGTATTGAGTATTGAAAGAATACAATACTGCTATTGGCAGACAAAGATACCCGTATCCGGACAAAAAATATATTATTAACACATAATAAAACTTAGCGTTTATTAGTCTCAGGATTAAGAGAATATATTATTTAGTAGCGTTGCTACCAAGTGCTCAAAAGGAAGATGTGTTAAAAACACAGTAGGGTAGGCTCATTGAGTCACAAATGGGGCGTTCATGAGTTGTAGGTCAAACTCTTATGAACGGCAAATAGAGTCTGAACAATGACTGGGATATCAGTGTTGTAGTGCTCAAAGAACAGATATCCCTGCTATATTGGCAGTATATTTATATCTCTGTGAGAGCTCCTACTGAGGTATAGTAGTAAGTGTGTATCTGCTGCCAGATACTACAGTACTACGTATTCATACCATCAGAGTATCTTAGAGGAGTATTATTAGATTGCAAAGTATGACTATAATAGTTGTTAGTCCTCTAGAGATAGATATTGGTTGGTCATATGTTATGACCTGAGCTCTACACTGTAGAAAGACGATACTGATTTAGTGTCTAGATAGAATTCTACACTGTCCCTGGTAGGTCACTATTCGTATATTCGTACAGTATTGAGTATTGAACACAATTAATTAAATGAATTTAATACTTTGTACAAAAGCCTCTGTTGGGAATGACAGCTTCAAGACACCACCTGTATGGAGAAACTTAGCACATGCATTGCTGAGGTGGGGTATTGGCCCTTTCTTCCACACACAAACTCAAATCTTGAAGGTTCCATCGGCTCCTTCTGTGAACTCTGAGCGTTAGTTTCCACCATAATTTTTCTGTTGGATTCAGGTCAGGTGATTGACTGGGCTATTCTAGCAGCTTTATTTTCTTGGCTGTATGTTCAGAATCATTTTCATCATCTTCCTAGATGGCCTCAGATTTTATATATGTCCATTATCCTTCCTTCAACAATATGAAGTTTACCATTGCTGTATGCTGAAAAAAATCCCACACCATAATGCAGTGCCTTCAAGCATGCGTGTGTATCATGGATTCCAAAGTGTTCAATGTTGGTCTCATCTGACCAGTCTATATTCTCCTAGTTTGTCAAATGCCACGGTGGACCTGGTGGTATCACGCCGCAGCAAGTGAAAACCGGGTACCACTTAGACTCCGGTCCCAGGTGTCGGCTTACGTCATCGTCCGCGGTGGTCCAGAGGATCCTTTATCTCCGATCCTTACAGCTCTTTTATTACTGCTTTCGTTGTGAGCTCCATTGAAACCTCCCCATTATTCTTTGGGTTGGTGCAATTACGGGGATACCAAATTTATATAGGTTTTAATGGATTTAAAAATATTAAAACCTTTTGTACGAATATATGTTTACAATTTGGGCACTATTTTTCATTTCAAGTTTCACTGCCAGGAATTACTGTTTTTATATATTGATAGGAAGGGACTTTTGGGTTGTGGCACATTGTAACAGATATCTAGAAATTACATAGGCTGTCATAGAAACGGATCGTCACTCAAAGATGTCAAGGGGAGCGACAATCACAGCCAAGATGGCGGCGCCTATGTGCCGCCGGCTGTAACATACCGTTGGCAGCTTTGTTGGCAGAATGTAAAGGGTTAACACCCATGATCCGTGCCAGCACTGATTGTTGCTGTTGCTTTTTATTTTGTGTGTGATATGTTTTTAAACACATTTGTGGATAACAACCAAATATGACACGGTTTTAGCATTTATGGGAGTGTAAATTCTTGATGTTGTGTATTGTGGTATATATAAATCTGCTCACTTTGTGTTATTATTTTCAAATCCCTATATTTGCGTAAACCTCCACTTCGATGTGCGTTTTATGTAAAAACGTACATTATCAAGGCATTTTCAGTGCACTTTTTGTTTAATAATTTGTGTTTGTCACAAAGTGACATGAGGGTGGTCAAATGTTAATTGCCAAATGCATTGCCTGGTTGACTGCTTTCAAAATTATATAGGTTTAACGGGTGCCTTTATTTTTTAATCTGTTTTATTGCAATATTTTGCAGGTTGCGACTATTTTAAAATTTCTAGCTGAAAAGCAGAAATATGTGGTTATTACAGTTTTAATGATATTATGTTGATTTATTTATGTGAACATATCAATATGAGGCATTTGTGAACTCTTCACATGTCCATTTATTACATTTAGGAAATGTGAAGGTAAATATTTTCTGTTTGGATCACATTTTTGGCCATCAAAGTAAAATTTTAAGTATTTTTTATAAAATTGTTTCAGTTTGAATCAAAATTACATGAAGGCGCCTATGTCTATAAATTCTTTAATGCAATTTTGAAAATGCTCTCAGAAAATATATGGTTCTTTGGGGTTTACTTTCTTGGGGTTACAGCATTCTTTTTGCTGTAATTTCGATCTATCTATCTCCTATAAAATTCTCCCATATTACAGTTTGTTTTACCATACTAAAGGGAGCCTCTTGCTGACTGTGACTAGTCATAGTTTTATGTTTGGGCTCCACTTTGTCTAGAACCAGCCCTGGCTGTACCAGAGCTCTGGAGAAAGGCAAGTATAGCTTCTTCCTTGTTTTCACAGTAAGTTTGGATCATGCTATAGTTATGTAGTAAGCGTGGTCCTGGTACTGGATTTATGTAGATTTATGTATTTTTGTTGTGGTGTAGTACTGCATGTGTGCAGCAATCTAGGTATTGTGTCTATGAAGGCATGTTTTGGTTATGTATCTACAAAAGGTTTGGTTCTGGTACTGTATGGGTTAAGATTAAGGGTTAAGTGTTAAGATTCTGGCACTGCATCTATGTAGTTATTTGGTTTATATGTAGAGAGCTTGGATCTTCTACTGTATGCTTGTAGTCAGCTAGTTCTGGTAAAAAATATTGCTGGATTGATTCTGGTACTGTATGACTCTTCTTTAAATGGTGACATCTTTGGAACAGCTTTACGTATCATAACAATTTTTAGTTTTTAGAATTAGCAAAAAAATTTAAAATGTCATGAAATATTTTTGTCATTTTTCCCATTAAAGTTTTTTACTAAGTAGAAGTGAATGACCCTTCACCAAACTATGTAAAAAATATATATGTTGTCAAACCATTACCCTGTTCAGAATTAGCTACAGAAGCAGAGGGTGCATGTACTTCTGGAAACTATAAGCACTGTCTCCCTTCTGCCTTCAGTTGATCGTCTGCAGGGGGACATTTCATAAGCCCATATCTTCCGAAATGTGGAACCTTAAACACAGCTCTGGAGTCATATTAAAGAGCAGATTCTGCCCTTTAATATGATTGGTGTTTTGAGGTGACAATTTTTTAAAAAAGAGATGTACAATAATTGTTATCAGATTTGTTCACTTTGATTTACTTTAAAGAGTGTAGGGACTATAGTGTTACAGTGGAAGTAACAGATTGCCTTCTGCAATTTGGGTTGGGTATAATTTGATATGTTGTTAGCTGAATGTGAATGTGACCCTGTTAGTGAGTGTTAAAGAAACAGCTGAAGAGTATTCAAGCTAGTATTGTTAGGATTTAAGGTGTGAATTTTGTGATGTGATTTTGGGAATAGGTGTACCTTTGCGTTGCGTAGGTGGTGTTATTGACACTTCAAAGTGTGAGAGCAAAAAGTAGAATAAACTGGTTACAGAATGCACACATGTTTGTAATGCGGAAAGGTTATATTTGCATAAATTGTTAAAATCACCAGATAAAAATACATTACTTATAGCTCAATTCTAAGGATTAACAGAGGCAAGTTTATGACTCTCTCTCTCTATGGTGTAGGTGTAAAATCTAATCACAATTAATGCTGTGTAAATTAATATTATTTTTAATAAGTTAATATTTTGGTAATTTTTTTAGTACAAAGCTTATATATTGTTCTTCACTACACAGAGACCTTTGTACATGTCCCATGTCCACAAAACTCCCACGGACCTCAATGCACATCCTGGTATTGTTTCTATGATCCATTTGGCTGCTGTAAAGCATCTCTACATATCTTTAGAGGCAATCCCATAATTCTGCAATAAAAATAGCAAAAATAACAACTGATTAAAGATAATGGGGCTTATTTACTAAGGGTCGCGGATCGCATTTTCATCGGACTGTTTGCTGGTTTTGGGATTTGTGCAGCTTTTACAGGTGTTTAACAGGGGTTAATCGGATTGTGGCGCAGTGGTGCTGGCTTTCATGCGTCAAAATTGGGGGGCGTGCTGTCAGATGATCCAACTAATTCGGACTGAGCGCGGGATTTTAGATTCAAATTGTGTCGCAAGACAGGCACATACATATACCAGGAAGAACAAGGAGAACTCCGGCAGACCTGAGCTTGGAAGCGACACATGCAGGATATCGGGCGCACGATCTTAGTGAATTGCAGTAGAGTGCATTATACACGGACAACAAACTTTTTGTGAACTCCAAGGAACAGGTAAGTAAATGTGCCCCAATATATTTTCTCATATTTTTGCAGCCAGATCTTGTGCAGTGAGCTCTGCAGATTTTTGTGGCAGATAACTTTTAAAAAAGCATTAGCAAAGCGAGTGTATGAGCTTGGCGGCGAGTGTGCATTGATCTGAAGTGTGTGCAGTGTCTTAAGTGTGACTTACGTTTAAGGGAAGGAATACTTTTTGGATCCAGCAACAAATAGATAAGTGCATCTACATTTTTTATTTCCTGATATTCATTGTGTGATTTTTATTGCAACCAAGTAGATCTGAAGGTATTTTACTTGCATAATCTGTATACTGTGTGGGGGTATAGGGAGGCAGTCACCTTGCTTATCTAGACAGTATAGTCACAGGTGCTGCCTAATTAATAGTGGGGTGTGGCTATCTAATTAGCAGCCTTTATATACTTCTGTGGTCAGTTTGTTTGGTGGTTTGCAGCCAGATCTTGTGCAGTGAGCTCTGCAGATTTTTGTGGCAGATAACTTTTAAAAAAGCATTAGCAAAGCGAGTGTATGAGCTTGGCGGCGTGTGTGCAGTGTCTTAAGTGTGACTTACGTTTAAGGGAAGGAATACTTTTTGGATCCAGCAACAAATAGATAAGTGCATCTACATTTTTTATTTCCTGATATTCATTGTGTGATTTTTATTGCAACCAAGTAGATCTGAAGGTATTTTACTTGCATAATCTGTATACTGTGTGGGGGTATAGGGAGGCAGTCACCTTGCTTATCTAGACAGTATAGTCACAGGTGCTGCCTAATTAATAGTGGGGTGTGGCTATCTAATTAGCAGCCTTTATATACTTCTGTGGTCAGTTTGTTTGGTGGTTTGCAGCCAGATCTTGTGCAGTGAGCTCTGCAGATTTTTGTGGCAGATAACTTTTAAAAAAGCATTAGCAAAGCGAGTGTATGAGCTTGGCGGCGAGTGTGCATTGATCTGAAGTGTGTGCAGTGTCTTAAGTGTGACTTACGTTTAAGGGACTTAAGTTTGAGGGGCTTTAGCAGGTAACTGCTGTGTTCTGTGTTACTTTGACTGTAAATTCTTCTTTCTGTGCATAATTCTATTGTAATCCCCATTAGAACAATGGACTCCATAAGTGGCATTGCTACACGGTGTACATCCTGTGCCATGTATGCTTTCCTTGAACAGCCGTTCGAGGGGGAATACTGCTGTGTGGGGTGTGTGAAAATTGCTCACCTGGAAGCCCAGATTCTGGATCTAAATGAGCAAGTTTCAAGGCTGCGGGCAATTGATAATATGGAACGAAGTTTGCTGCTCCTGGAGCACAAACTCTCTGGGGAAGATGGTTGTGGGGAGGGAAGTATGGAGGTGCAGAGTGAAGGGGCAGCTAGTTGGGTAACATGTAGAAGGCGGGGTAGAGGGAAGAGTTGTAGAGAGTCTAGTCCTGATCTGGTGCACCCCAATAAGTTTGCCAGGCTGGCGGATGAGGGGGATATCAGCTCTGGGGTAGCAATGCTGCAGAAAGATGTGGCCGCTAGCAACCAGGGGAATGTGTGCTCCAGTAAGAAGGGTAATGGGAGCAGAGGCAAGGTCAGACAGGTGCTGGTAGTGGGAGATTCGATTATTAGGGGAACACACAGGGCAATCTGTCACAAAGACCGTGCATACCGAACAGTGTGTTGTTTGCCGGGTGCTCGGGTTCGGCATGTTGCTGATCGGGTTGACGGATTACTGGGAGGGGCTGGTGAGGAACCAGCGGTCATGGTCCACATTGGCACTAATGACAAAGTAACAGGTAGGTGGAAGGTCCTTAAAAATGATTTCAGAGATTTAGGCCATAAGCTCAGGGCAAGGACCTCAAAGGTAATTTTCTCCGAGATACTGCCTGTACCACGTGCCACACCAGAAAGGCAGCGGGAGATCAAGGAGGTAAATAAGTGGCTCAAAAGTTGGTGTAGGAAGGAGGGGTTTGGGTTCATGGAGAACTGGGCTGACTTTTCTGTGGGCTACAGGCTCTACAGTAGGGATGGGCTGCACCTCAATGGGGAGGGGGCTGCTGTTTTAGGGGAAAAAATGGCTAGAAGGTTGGAGGAGTGTTTAAACTAGAGACCTGGGGGGAGGGCAACTACACTTGTGCAGGGCAAATAGACGGTGTACATAGAGAGCTGGGAAGAGCCATAGTCCATGGGGGAGGAAGGGGGGCTGGAATGAGATTGGGGAATAAGGACAAAAGGAATACGGACAGGGAAAACCATATAAAGTGTATGTACACAAATGCCAGAAGCCTCACAAACAAAATGGAGGAACTGGAACTCTTGATGTTGGAACGGAAATATGATATAGTGGGTATCAGCGAGACATGGCTGGACAGTAGCTATGACTGGGCTGTTACTATAGATGGTTATAGTCTTTTTAGAAAGGATCGTATAAATAAAAAAGGGGGAGGGGTTTGTTTATATGTGAATTCTTGCCTCAAGCCCGTCCTGCGAGATGACATCAGTAACGCAAATGTGGAGTCCCTATGGGTGGAGATAAGGGGAGGGAAAAAGAATAATAAAATATTACTAGGGGTTTGTTATAAGGCTCCAAATATAATGGAGGCAGCAGAGGAAATGCTGATAAGTGAAATGGATGCGGCTTCAAAGCATGGTGAAGTACTTATCATGGGGGACTTCAATTACCCAGATATTGACTGGGGGGCAGAAACCTGCAGGTCCTTCAAAGGTAGCAGGTTCTTGTCAACAACAAAAGACAATTACCTGTCGCAACTAGTCCTGGAGCCAACAAGAGGGGGGGCACTGCTGGACCTTATCCTTACCAACAGACCTGATAGGGTATCAAAACTACAGGTTGGGGGGAACCTGGGGAATAGTGATCATAATATCATTGATTTTGTATTACGCTTTACTAAGCACGTTAGTGAAGGGGCAACCAACACTCTAAACTTCAGGAGGGCAAATTTTCATCAACTAAGGGAAGACCTTAAAGGCATAGACTGGGATAATGCTCTCAAAGACAAAAGCCCCCCCCAAAAATGGGACTTTTTCTCATATATTCTGAAAAAGTCCTGTGAGAAACACATACCTTATGGGAAAAAGCATAAAAGGAACAAGAAAAAGCCTATGTGGCTAACTAGTCTTGTAAGGAAAGCAATAAGCGAGAAAGATAAAGCGTTTAAGGTGCTAAAACGTGAAGGTAGCGATGAGGCATTACAGGATTATAGAGAGAAAAATAAATCCTGTAAAAAGCAGATAAAGGCCGCAAAAATAGAGACTGAGAGAAATATTGCCAGGGAGAGCAAAAATAATCCCAAATTATTTTTCAAGTATATAAATGATAAGAAACTAAAAACAGAGAGTGTGGGTCCCCTTAGAAATAACATGGGGGTCATGGTGGAAGGAGATGAGGAAAGGGCCAATCTACTGAATGTCGCCTTCTCAACTGTTTTTACCCAGGAAAATCCCCTGGTGGAAGACACAATGAGGAATAATGTAAATTCTTTTTATAATGTCAACAGTTTAACCCAGGAAGAGGTACGGCGCCGCCTCGCAACCACTAAGATAGATAAATCACCGGGGCCAGATGGCATACACCCCCGGGTTCTGCATGAATTATGTACGGTGATAGACAGACCGTTATTTTTAATATTTGAAGATTCACTGAGGACTGGTTATGTTCCACAGGACTGGCGCATAGCAAATGTGGTACCAATATACAAAAAAGGATCAAATAGCGATCCTGGAGACTACAGACCCGTAAGTCTAACTGCTGTGATGGGGAAAATATTTGAGGGGTTTATTAGAGATGCTATCCTGGAGTATCTCACTGGGCACAACCTTATAACCCAGCGTCAGCATGGGTTTATGAGAGATCGGTCCTGTCAGACTAATCTGATTGGTTTCTACGAGGAGGTAAGTTCAAGACTGGATCTGGGGGACGCTGTGGATGTTGTATATCTGGACTTTTCAAAGGCATTTGACACCGTGCCACATAAAAGGTTGGTATATAAAATGAGACTGCTGGGAGTAGGAGAAAATCTGTGTATCTGGGTAAGTAATTGGCTTAGTGATAGAAAACAGAGGGTGGTCATTAATGGCACATTCTCAGATTGGGTTGATGTTACCAGTGGAGTGCCACAGGGGTCAGTATTGGGGCCACTTCTTTTTAATATTTTTATTAATGACCTTGTAGTGGGTTTACACAGTCAAGTTTCAATATTTGCAGATGATACTAAGCTGTGTAAAGTAATAAATACTGAGGTCGATAGTTTAGCATTACAGAGGGATTTGTGGAAGCTTGAGGGATGGGCAGAGAAATGGTTGATGAGGTTTAATGTAGATAAATGTAAAGTTATGCACTTGGGCCATGGAAACAAAAAGTATAATTATGTTCTAAACGGTCAATTACTTAGTAAAACTGAAGCTGAAAAGGACTTGGGCGTATTGGTGGATGGTAAACTTAATTTTAGTGACCAGAGCCAGGCGGCTGCTGCTAAAGCAAATAAAATAATGGGATGTATCAAGAGAGGAATAGATTCTCATGATAAAGGCATAGTTCTGCCCTTATACAAATCCCTGGTCAGACCACACATGGAATATTGTGTACAGTTTTGGGCACCAGTATATAAAAAGGATATAGTAGAGCTGGAACGGGTGCAGAGGAGAGCAACCAGGATTATTAGGGGAATGGGGGGACTAGAATACAATGACAGATTACAAAATTTGGGATTATTCAGTTTAGAAAAAAGACGACTGAGGGGAGACCTCATTACAATGTACAAATACCTGAACGGACAGTACAAGGATCTCTCCAAAGATCTTTTTATACCTCGGCCTGTGACCAGAACAAGGGGGCATCCTCTACGCCTAGAGGAGAGGCGATTCTACCATCACCATAGACAAAGGTTCTTTACTGTAAGAGCAGTGAGACTATGGAACTCTCTGCCGCAGGAGGTTGTTATGGCGGACTCTATGTACATGTTCAAGAGAGGCCTGGATACCTTTCTGGAGAGAAAAAATATCACAGGTTATGTGGATAAAACATTTATTTAATTCTTGAAGGTTGGACTTGATGGACTTGCGTCTCCTTCCAGCCTTATATACTATGATACTATGATATCTTTTTAACAAGGTAAAAATATGGGTGTTGCATTAACTGAGAGTACAGTTAGGATGGCAGGATCCAAGAGGCTAATGCTCAGAAATTAAAGTCTATATACACACCATTGTACATGGTATATACACTGACGATAATCCTCAATCGTGGATAAATGTGTACATATAAGTAGGGCTGACAAGATGGCCAGGCAAAGAGGCCAATGGCTCAGGGGCCCCAGCCAGGGCAGAATGACTGTATGGGTGGGTGACTAGGGCAGCTGTCCAAATCACCTACCACAGTGGTGGCGAACCTATGGCACGGGTGCCAGAGGTGGCACTCGGAGCACTCCTTGTGGGCACCCAGGCCATCACTTCAGCACAGAGTTTCCAGACAGGACTCAAAACCTCCTGCAGTCCCTGGCCACCTAGGACATGCTGTGATCAGCTACACATCCTTTGCTGCCTGGGACAACAGGAGGAGCAAGGAGGGGCAGACAAGGCTGTGTTATTATTGCAGCTCCTGTTCTGGACCCTGCAATTCTTCCTGTTTAAGGGGGCCCTGGAAGGAATCTACAATGATTATATGAATTTCTACTCTTTCTTGCAACCGTTTTGGTGTCCTCAGGGACGCTGATACAATTAAAAGCCTTGACAAAACAGATTAACCACTTAATTTACAATTTACCACTTAAATTGCAATGTTGGCACTTTTCATTTAAATAAGAAGGTTTGGATCTAGTTTGGGCACTTGGTCTCCAAAAGGTTCGCCATCACTGACCTACCAGGAGTACGGACCTGTTGTAATATATCAAAAACACCTGTGTTAAGACACAGGTGTTATTGATATGCAGAGCGGTACAGACAAAACCTGTGAGTGTGCCCTGCTTTGTACAGTGTGGAGGTCCCAGGCTCGTATCCCTGACCGGAGGCGCAACCCAGCAGAACGTGCATTTTCTGTAGACTGTTAGGGTGGGGGGCTGTATGTAGACTGTGGGGGTGGGGGGCTGTAAATAAACTGTGGGAATGTGGAGGCTGTATATAAACTTTACACATATGCATCTGGTGATTTGTTTTACCTTGTATGTTCGCACATTGTTTCAAAATAAAATGCATTGTTATCCAGGTGACATTATACTGTAAGTGATTGTGCTATTGTTAGGGGAGCAGTGTGGAATTGAGTCTAAGGCATCCGGTGGCGAATTCAGCAGTAATAAACCATGGCTGGAAGAAGTGGTAATGAAGTTTTTCTCCTGATAGAGCAGATCGTATCATGTAAGGTACTGGATGCAACTAATGTCCATGTCACTGACTAGTGGGAGTCTCAGCATGTGAAGCGTCATTAATATGTTGTCAGCATTTTTAAAAAGGTTGTGGACACTTTTTAAAGAGTTGTATGTGAATTCAGTAGGGCAAATATAGCAGGGGATCAGGGGACTGTGTATCTATTTATCTTTCTCTCTTTGTACTTCTCTCCCTCTAGAAAAGGATAACAGCACTCCAGTCCAGGTAATAAGCTTTGAACTATCTATCTATCTATCTATCTATCTATCTATCTATCTATCTATCTATCTATCTATCTATCTATCTATCTATCTATCTATCTATCTCCTACCAAATGCTCCAAGGGGTATTCTCACAAAGACAAGATACTAAAATATACTTAGGATAACAAAAGAAAACATTTTCTAATTCACTGTTATTAACAAGAATACAGTATTTCACAGATATAATTCCAACCTGTCTCTTTCAGTCCTGGTGTATACAATTTTGGTTGCCCTGCCCAATTTTGGTTGCCTTACATCTTCTATCTTCTATGGACAAGCAGGGCAGATTCATCTCATGAATAGCTTCTACCGTCTGCAGGATGCAGTCTGATCTCTGCCCCTCCCCCCTCCATTACAAGATGAGCTGACACGCAGACACTTCCTGCCGGTAAGCAGCAGCGTGCACAGACTTACTCTACAAACTACAGGCAAGAAAAGGTCTTTATAGTAGGGGAAGAAGGTATGTAGCAGAGCTAACAGTGTGTTATAGCTGAGATGTAGTCAGGGGCAGACTGGCCCCTGGTGGGCCAACTGCTCTGGGGCTGCTGCAGTGACAGTCTGGTAGTGGTAGGGCCGGTCTGTAAATAATGAACAATGAACTCACCTTTCCGACGCTCCCCAAAGCACCACTACTTTATCCAGTCCAGCCGGCAGTGACAGTCTGTGCACCCCCGGAGCACATTGAGCTGTCACTGCCGGCGGGACTGAGGGGAGGGAGACAGGCTGTATACTGAGTGGGGGAGGGCAGGCTGTATACTGAGGGGGGAGGGTAGGCAGTATACTGGTACTGTATACTGTATTATGTTGTGTTCTTTTAAAAAAGAAGGTTTATTCTTTTATAAGGGAGGCAGTATGAGTCTCTTTCTCTGCGGTGTACATGTTGATTTATACCATCAACCGTTTGTGTGGAGTTTAGTTACTCCACCCACATTAAATGACCATGCCTACTTGTTTTGACTCTGCCCACCGAATGGGGCCACTTTAAAAAAAAAAAAATTTCCAGGGCCACTTTAAATTTCCAGTCCGCCTTTGGATATACCGTATTTTTCGGACTATAAGGTGCACCGGATTATAAGGTGCACCATCAATAAATACCTGCTAAAATGTCTAGGTTCATATATAAGGTGCACCGGATTATAAGGTGCACCTGATTATAAGGATTAATGACCAGCAGGTGGCAGACCTGTGCACAGTTCAAGGCAGCTGTTGTCTGTAAGTATGGTTCATATATAAGGTGCACTGGACTATAAGGCGCACCTTTGATTTCTGAGAAAATCAAAGGATCTTTTGTGTGCCTTATGGTCCGAAAAATACGATAGTATAGCTGACATTGTATGTTATAGGTGAGTTATCAGAGTGTCATTGTGTGTTATATCCATCCCATGGATCTCATCATCTCTGATTTGTCTCATCTCTCTTTTTCTATGTATAGAAATAAAGTGAAACTAGTCAATGTTCAGAAGCTAAATGAAAGTGTAGATAAACCCTGGACCCCGATAATCTAACCACATTGTCAGCACACAGCATCTCTGCTTAGAGTGTCCCCGCCCACACTGTGGAATTTTACACTGACCATCACTGAGTTATAGGTGTTAAAACAGCAATAAAACTGAGTCAAATTGTAAAGTAAGGAGTTAAAAATTATCTTTATTGTGTAAACATCACTAGGAGGTATTAATTTGAGAACTTTCATAGGCAAACCCATTTAAATCCCTTGTTACTAGAGATGAGCGAGTATACTCGTCCGAGCTTGATGCTCGTTCGAGTATTAAGGTACTCGAAACGGCTCGTTGCTCGGACGAGTATTTCCCCTGCTCGAGGTCGAGCATTTAATTAAAAAAAACACAGTGAAGAACAATGAAGAATAGAATAAAAACAGTGAACACAGGATCATTTAAGTGAAAAAGACAGTGAAGAACACAGTGAAGAATAGATTACAGATGTTCGGCACATCTGCTTACTTGTCGGAAGATATGCGCGGAACGGCAGCAGGGAGACATCAAGCAGCAGGGAGACATCGGGCAGCGGGGAGACATCGGGCAGCGGGGAGACATCACGCAACAGGGAGACATCAAGCAGCAGGGAGACATTGGGCAGCACGGGGGAGACAGACATCGGGCAGCACGGGGGAGACAGACATCGGGCAGCACGGGGGAGACAGACATCGGGCAGCACGGGGGAGACAGACATCGGGCAGCACGGGGGAGACAGACATCGGGCAGCACGGGGGAGACAGACATCGGGCAGCACGGGGGAGACAGACATCGGGCAGCACGGGGGAGACAGACTTCGGGCAGCACGGGGGAGACAGACTTCGGGCAGCACGGGGGAGACAGACATCGGGCAGCACGGGGGAGACAGACATCGGGCAGCACGGGGGAGACAGACATCGGGCAGCACGGGGGAGACAGACATCGGGCAGCACGGGGGAGACAGACATCGGGCAGCACGGGGGAGACAGACATCGGGCAGCACGGGGGAGACAGACATCGGGCAGCACGGGGGAGACAGACATCGGGCAGCACGGGGGACACAGACATCGGGCAGCACGGGGGACACAGACATCGGGCAGCACGGGGGACACAGACATCGGGCAGCACGGGGGAGACAGACATCGGGCAGCACGGGGGAGACAGACATCGGGCAGCACGGGGGAGACAGACATCGGGCAGCACGGGGGACACAGACATCGGGCAGCACGGGGGACACAGACATCGGGCAGCACGGGGGACACAGACATCGGGCAGCACGGGGAGACTTCAGTGGAAGAAGAGGAGCGGATCCCGGGACAGCGTATCACCCCGACAAGTAAGCAGATGTGCAGAACATCTGTAATCTATTCTTCACTGTGTTTTTCACAGCGTTTTTCACTTAAATCATCCTGTGTTCACTGTTTTTATTCTATTCTTCACTGTTCTTCACATCTGTTAACTTGTTGGGAGATAATATACGCACGGAACAGTGAAGAATAGATCCCTTTGAAAAATGCTCGGGTCTCCCATTGACTTCAATGGGGCTCGTTATTCGAGACGAGCAATCGAGCATCTGGAAAAGTTTGTCTCGAATAACGAGCACCCGAGCATTTTAGTGCTCGCTCATCTCTACTTGTTACCTCAACATATTTCTGTTTAGAAACTGCAAAGTGCTATTATTGCGTAGGGCTACTGTAGGTGATGATTCATAAAATAGTTTTATTTTGGTGCCTTACTTTGTATAAAACCGGCCCTGCATATAGGAATAGTTGAACAATAAGAGCAATAGGAGGATGAAGACAAGGGGCGGACTGGCCATAAGACTCGTTTGGGGCCGGTCTGACATCTGTGGGGCCGGAGAAAAAAAAAAAACATTAACTCACCTTGGTAAGGATGGACACCGCACTGAGGACCATAGGAACTGGAGGCCGGGGGCAGCGCTGCAGGGACCTCCCCCTGCTGTGCTTCTGCTGTTTGATGCCAGGGTCATCACGTGACATGCCTAATGACGTCCTGGCATGTGGGCCAGCATCTCTCCCTGCTAGATTTGGAGGCCTGAGCACTGCTGTGAGCATTCAGCTCACAGAGACCACACAGTCCCCCTCCCTCCCGCGATGCCCCCCCCCACGCGATCGCCCCCCCCCCCCCCCCCCGAGATCGCCCCCCCCTTTCCCTGGATCGCAAGAAGGAGAAGAATGCAGGATGAAGATGGCAATGAGAAGAGAACTTACAGGGTAAGTGGCTGTATACATGGGAATGTATGGCTGGTGTATATGCTACGTGGGAATGTATGGCTGGTGTATATGCTACGTGGGAATGTATGGCTGGTGTGTATGCTATGTGGGAATGTAAGGCTGGTGTATATGCTACGTGGGAATGTAAGGCTGGTGTATATGCTACGTGGGAATGTATGGCTGGTGTATATGCTACGTGGGAATGTATGGCTTGTGTGTATGCTACGTGGGAATGTATGGCTGGTGTGTATGCTACGTGGCAATGTAAGGCTGGTGTATATGCTACGTGGGAATGTATGGCTGGTGTATATGCTACGTGGGAATGTATGGCTGGTGTATATGCTAAGTGGGAATGTATGGCTGGTGTATATGCTACGTGGGAATGTATGGCTGGTGTGTATGCTACGTGGGAATGTATGGCTGGTGTGTATGCTACGTGGGCATGTAAGGCTGGTGTATATGCTATGTGGGAATGTATGGCTGGTGTGTATGCTACGTGGGAATGTAAGGCTGTTGTATATGCTACGTGGGAATGTAAGGCTGGTGTATATGCTACGTGGAATGTATGGCTGGTGTGTATGCTACGTGGGAATGTATGGCTGGTGTGTATGCTACGTGGGAATGTAAGGCTGGTGTATATGCTACGTGGAATGTATGGCTGGTGTGTATGCTACGTGGGAATGTATGGCTGGTGTGTATGTTACGTGGGAATGTAAGGCTGGTGTATATGCTACGTGGAATGTATGGCTGGTGTGTATGCTACGTGGGAATGTATGGCTGGTGTGTATGCTACGTGGGAATGTAAGGCTGTTGTATATGCTACGTGGGAATGTAAGGCTGGTGTATATGCTACGTGGAATGTATGGCTGGTGTGTATGCTACATGGGAATGTATGGCTGGTGTGTATGCTACGTGGGAATGTAAGGCTGGTGTATATGCTACGTGGGAATGTATGGCTGGTGTGTATGCTACGTGGGAATGTATGGCTTTTGTGTATGCTACGTGGGAATGTATGGCTGGTGTATATGCTACGTGGGAATGTATGGCTGGTGTGTATGCTACATGGGAATGTATGGCTGATGTGTATGCTACGTGGGAATGTAAGGCTGGTGTATATGCTACGTGGGAATGTATGGCTGGTGTGTATGCTACGTGGGAATGTAAGGCTGGTGTATATGCTACGTGGGAATGTATGGCTGGTGTGTATGCTACGTGGGACCGTATGGCTGGTGTGTATGCTACGTGGGAATGTATGGTTGGTGTGTATGCTACGTGGGAATGTATGGCTGGTGTGTATGCTACGTGGGAATGTATGGCTGGTGTGTATGCTACATGGGACCGTATGGCTGCTGTGTATGCTATGTGGGAATGTATGGCTGCTGTGTATGCTACGTGGGACCGTATGGCTGGTGTGTATGTTGCATGGGACTAAGTGGCTGGTGTGACTGAGGTGTATGTTGCATGCGAAACTAGGGCGAGGCGGCTGTATGTAGCTGTGTTGTATAGTAGTTTATAATAGTTATATTCTTGTACATAGGGGGCAGTGTTATAGCAGTTATATTCTTGTATATAGGAGGCAGTATTATAGTAGTTATATTCTTGTACATAGGGGACAGTATTATAGTAGTTATATTCCTGTACATAGGGGACAGTATTATAGTAGTTATATTCTTCTACATAGGGTGCAGTATTATAGTAGTTATATTCCTGTACATAGGGGCAGTATTATAGTAGTTATATTCTTGTACATAGGGGGCAGTATTATAGTAGTTATGTTCTTGTACATAGGGGGCAGTATTATAGCAGTTATATTCCTGTACATAGGGGCAGTATTATAGTAGTTATGTTCTTGTACATAGGGGGCGGTATCATAGTAGTTATATTCTTGTACATAGGGGGCAGTATTATAGTAGTTATATTCTTGTACATAGGGGGCAGTATTATAGTAGTTATATTCCTGTACATAGGGGGCAGTATTATAGTAGTTATATTCTTGTACATAGGGGACAGTATTATAGTAGTTATATTCTTGTACATAGGGGACAGTATTATAGTAGTTATATTCTTCTACATAGGGTGCAGTATTATAGTAGTTATATTCTTGTACATAGGGGGCAGTATTATCGTAGTTATATTCTTGTACATAGGGAGCAGTATTATAGCAGTTATATTCTTGTACATAGGGGGCAGTATTATAGCAGTTATATTCCTGTACATAGGGGACAGTATTATAGTAGTTATATTCTTGTATATAGGGGGCAGTATTATGGTAGTTATATTCCTGTACATAGGGGGCAGTATTATAGTAGTTATATTCCTTGGTTATCGGAGAAGGTATTGTAGTATTAAGTTGTGTTCTCTTAAAAAAGAAGCTTTATCCCTGTATAAGGGAGGCAGTATGAGTTTCTTTCTCTGTGCTGTACATGTTTATTTAGACCATCTATAAACAGTTTGTAACTCCACCCACATCACATTGCCACGCCTTCTTGTTTTGACCCCACCCACAGAATGGGGCCACTTTAACAGTTTTTTCCAGGGCCACTTTAAATTCCCAGTCCGCCCCTGCTGAAAACTCATATGAGCATTGCAACTATAAGTTCCATAGAAGTTAATGGATCGCAGGTCACGCATCCTCACCTATGCTCTATTCTGAATTGGGCAGTTTTCTGAATTGTTACATTGATCACTTGGGTTCAGAGCTCAGACACCCAGAAATCAGCCAATTTTCCCCTATCCCTTTTTACGACCAATCCTTTTTATTGACTTGTCCTTCCAGCCCTAAATTCTCAATCCAAAATTTGAATACAACCTTAAACCATTTACGATATGAAGACTAGAAAAAAAATTATTTCCTTTTAGCTGACTTGCATGGGTATACATGAAGCTATGTGTGACTTGTGTATCAACATATGGGAAGTATGAGTCATAAGTGGAACCAGATGCGAGCGTAAAAGAAATTAAGGACTGTCCCGTAAAAGCCTTGTAAGTGTTTTATTGCTACAGTTTCCATTGTGTATAGGAAAAAAATACATCCACGTAATCAGGAAAAATATCATAAATATTCAAAAACGATTTATGTCAAATTAATTTACAATATTTTTTTATTCAGTAGACTGCTTATGACAAAAGTCTGAATATTATGATACGGAAATAAATGACTTCCCATGATCTCCCAATAGAATACAAAAAAAGTCTGGAAACATGTAGATACTGTGCAAGAAGTTAAGTGAGAAATCTCAAAAAATACAAACTTTACCATAGATTTAAATTAAAAATATACAAAACATACAAATATTTAGCATTTGCTACATCCATAATGAACCATGATATAAAATCATAAAGCATAAAAAGCATTATTCACCCTGCATAATGAATGCAATAGATACAATGGTACATGATGCATTATACCAAAATGTGATGTAGGAATTTCATGTATGCTGGGCAAATGTTTTTTTTTATAATGAAAGGAACCCTGTCATGTGCAAGGTGTGCAGTCCGTGGGATGGGCACAACATATGGGCTTGTTCCCAATCGTGTGCATTTGGCCTTAGGCTCCCATGGACCATTGTCCGTCTAACCTCAGTTAAAAATTAAAAATGACTGCTAGGAAAGCACCCCCCCCCCCAAAAAAAAAACAATGGCACAGGTACTTAAGGTAGCAGCACAAGTTACAGTCAGGAGACTTCTGATTTATTGCAGCACCATGAGGTTCAATTTCACCACCACACAAATTGAGATAAAATTTGTGAGTTAAATGTAAATGTAAATGCCTCCTCCAAAGCTGCCGAAGGCAATTAAATCCCGACGGCATGTGGGAAGCGCCATATTTCATTTGCTCGCAATAAATCCCCAAATATTGCCAGGCGTATTATTTTTTAGCGTTTTTAAACTCTTTGGAGCACAAACTTCAACAATGTGGGATCCAAATGTCTTCTACTTCTTCTGCTGGTTGTTTAGACTGGGTTGTTATCATGCAGGGGGTAACCTCTTATTGTGGCAATATTGCCCACATTTTTATATAGACTGTAATAAAATATTTCCTTCTAGGGTAAGGTGTGAATACAACCTCAAATGATTGCAGAGAGATCACTGTAAACGTTCATAGTAGCTTCTCTGACATTGGTTGCTACTGATTGGCCAGTATCAGATGAGATTATCATAACACATGCCCCCTCCAGCTCCTCCTCTCTGACAGCATACAGGATTACAATGGTCAAATGTTGGAACTGATATCTCTGCAACTTTAAGGGCTACAAAGAAAATTCAAAATGCCACTGAATCAAGCCCTACATTATGCTATGTTTCAATGCTTATAGATTTGTTGTAGATATGGAGGTTGTGCTGTATTGTGTGACATTAAGAAATCTTTCTGCTTCTTCAGTGATATTATCTGTCATTCATCTATAGTGACTGCATTTTTTCAAAACTGTTTATGCAATTTACACAGATTTTGTGCTTTCATTCTTTATTAACATTTCCATTAATATATTCATTTATCAAGTAATTTGACGTACATGAAGTGTATGTTTGTTACTTTAAATTGTTTTGTAGATACTTCCAAGTTAATTTCAAGTTATGAGGACTTAAGCTTATGACTTGTCTCCTAAATAGGAGCTAGGGCTAGGTCAGTGATAACAAACTTGGGGGTTCCCAAACTACAACCAAAACCCTCTAATTTATCACAAAGTGCCAACACAGCAATTTAAGCAATAACTTATTGGCTCTTGCTTTCAATCATATCAGCTTCCTGAGGACACAAGTACAGCGAAATTGAAGAAATTTGGTTAACCACTGTAGCTTCCCTCCAGGATGCCTCTGAACAGTAAGAACTGTAGGGCCTGGGGCAAGAGCTACAATACGTATCTAGCCCTTTCCACGCCTACTCACTCCTTCTGCAATCCCAGGAAACCAAGGATGTGTTGCTTTAAAATAGCTTCGCATATTACTCTTCCAGGGAGTGCGCCGCCTTTGGCAAATTCAGTACTGGGGGAAACAGACTGAGTGCCCAAAGAAAGGGCCCTAAGTGATTAATCAGGTGATTAATCAAAATTATTTGATTAATTCACCTATTCAGAAGAGTATGATTCTAATTTCATTGGAATAGCAAAATTGATGTTAGTCCACCTTGGGGCAGAGCACATACCTCTAACTCCTAGAAAGCTGCTCATTTTTGTTTAAAAAGCTAGAAGGCAACATAAAAAATAAAGGGGCATATATACACTCACCGGCCACTTTATTAGGTACACCATGCTAGTAACGGGTTGGACCCCCTTTTGCCTTTAGAACTGCCTCAATTCTTAGTGGCATAGATTCAACAAGGTGCTGGAAGCATTCCTCAGAGATTTTGGTCCATATTGACATGATGGCATCACACAGTTGCCGCAGATTTGTCGGCTGCACATCCATGATGCGAATCTCCCGTTCCACCACATCCCAAAGATGCTCTATTGGATTGAGATCTGGTGACTGTGGAGGCCATTTGAGTACAGTGAACTCATTGTCATGTTCAAGAAACCAGTCTGAGATGATTCCAGCTTTATGACATGGCGCATTATCCTGCTGAAAGTAGCCATCAGATGTTGGGTACATTGTGGTCATAAAGGGATGGACATGGTCAGCAACAATACTCAGGTAGGCTGTGGCGTTGCAACGATGTTCAATTGGTACCAAGGGGCCCAAAGAGTGCCAAGAAAATATTCCTCACACCATGACACCACCACCATCAGCCTGAACCGTTGATACAAGGCAGGATGGATCCATGCCTTCATGTTGTTGACGCCAAATTCTGACCCTACCATCCGAATGTCGCAGCAGAAATCGAGACTCATCAGACCAGGCAACGTTTTTCCAGTCTTCTACTGTCCAATTTCGATGAGCTTGTGCAAATTGTAGCCTCAGTTTCCTGTTCTTAGCTGAAAGGAGTGGCACCCGGTGTGGTCTTCTGCTGCTGTAGCCCATCTGCCTCAAAGTTCGACGTACTGTGCGTTCAGAGATGCTCTTCTGCCTACCTTGGTTGTAACGGGTGGCGATTTGAGTCACTGTTGCCTTTCTATCAGCTCGGACCAGTCTGCCCATTCTCCTCTGACCTCTAACATCAACAAGGCATTTCCGCCCACAGAACTGCCACTCACTGGATGTTTTTTCTTTTTCGGACCATTTTCTGTAAACCCTAGAGATGGTTGTGCGTGAAAATCCCAGTAGATCAGCAGTTTCTGAAATACTCAGACCAGCCCTTCTGGCACCAACAACCATGCCACGTTCAAAGGCACTCAAATCACCTTTCTTCCCCATACTGATGCTCGGTTTGAACTGTCTTGACCATGTCTACATGCCTAAATGCACTGAGTTGCCGCCATGTGATTGGCTGATTAGAAATTAAGTGTTAACGAGCAGTTGGACAGGTGTACCTAATAAAGTGGCCGGTGAGTGTAAAATACTAGGGTGCAACAAAAAAAGGATGGGAACACAGATAAAAATGAGGGTGATACAGAGAGAAATTGGTTAGTAACAGAAATGAAGGTGTTAAGAGAAGTGGCATGATAGGAAGATACCGCATGGTGAAATTTGTGGCATCAAGATAAAAGGGGAAAATCAAGAGAGATGGGGGCATGCATATAAAAAGTGAGATTACGGACAACAAAAGAATGGGTTATGCCAAGAAGTCTTCAGGTCATCTACGCCAGTGATTTTCAACCTGTGTGCCGCGACACATGGTTGAGTGTGCCGCGGGGAGCCCCTGTGTAGTGCTGCCGCCGCGCCCCCGTGTTTTGGCCCCCATAATTACCTACAAGCCCCGCATCAGCGATCCCCCTATCTTCTGTAGCTCCTGCACCGCGCAGCCCATGTCACGTGACTGACGCGACCTGACGTCAGGTCGCGTAAGTCACGTGACATGGGCCCGCGCGGTGCAGGAGCTACAGAAGATGGGAGGATCGCCATTAGGAGAGAAGTTACGCAGAAGAAGACATCAAGGGTAAGTATATAAGGTTATTATTTGTATAAGGAAGGAAGCTAGGGTCTTTTTTTTATTAGTAAAGGGAGGCTGGGGCTTTTTATTAGTTAAGGGAGGCCTCTAGGGCCTTTTAATTAGTAAAGGGGGGCCTGTAGGGCCTTTTAATTAGTAAAGGGGGGCCTCTAGGGCCTTTTAATTAGTAAGGGAGGGCGCTAGGGGCTCTTAATTAGTAAAGGGAGGCCGCTAGGGTCTTTTAATTAGTAAAGGGAGGCCGCTAGGGGCTCTTAATTAGTAAAGGGAGGCCGCTAGGGGCTTTTGATTAGTAAATGGAGGCCGCTAGAGGTTTTTATTAGTAAAGGGAGGGCACTAGGGGCTTTTGATTAGTAAAGGGAGGCCGTTAGGGGCTTTTGATTAGTAAATGGAGGCCGCTAGAGGTTTTTATTAGTAAAGGGAGGGCACTAGGGGCTTTTGATTAGTAAAGGGAGACCACTAGGGGCTTTTGATTAGTAAATGGAGGCCGCTAGAGGTTTTTATTAGTAAAGGGAGGGCACTAGGGGCTTTTGATTAGTAAAGGGAGGCCACTAGGGGCTTTTGATTAGTAAATGGAGGCCGCTAGAGGTTTTTATTAGTAAAGGGAGTGCGCTAGGGGTTTTTTATTAGTAAAGGGAGGCCTTTTATGACTGTTTTAGTGTCATTTTGTGCTATTTTGGTTGGTGGTGTGCCCCAGGATTTTCTAAGTATAAAAAGTGTGCCGCGGCTCAAAAAAGGTTGAAAATCACTGATCTACGCTGATGACCAAAGAATTCTCAAAGCAGAAATGTTATCATGACAGGTTCTAAACTGCCCTTGATGTCAATGACTCCCATAGTCATAATCTAAAAAATATAAGTCATATAATAATATTGACAGAAAAAAGATTATAAATAATGAGGATCCAGAAGACTGCACAGAACAGTATCAGAGAGCTACTACTCAACCAGCAACCGGTTGGGTTTGGGTAAGGTCCCAAACTAATCATAAATTTGATAATGCCAGCAGTGCTTGTATAAAATGTGACCTACCCTAATCCATGTCTACATATGTTATCTACAATGTACCTACACAATGGCTAGTAAGGGCAGCGTCTATAAACAGCATTAGGTCACAGAAATGAAAACTCATTGGTATAGTGGAGTGCTGGCCTCTGACACGTGTTTCACCGTAGCTTTTTCAAGGCAATTGCATCTATTGGAAGCTTCTAACCATTTTTATGGGCTTCGATTATGTGTCTGCTGCAATTTGAGGACATCTGTGGTCTGCCTCGTTTTTGTGTGGTCTGGCTTATTTCACATGATGGTCTATGGTGACCATAGTGCAGTACATTCAGTAAGTGGTTAACATACATTAAAATAGGACCCACCCCTTGAGGGCTCATAATCTATTTGGAAGGTTAGATGGACAGATGAGTTCTCAGGTTACGCTTTAAGATTTGGTAAGTGGGGGCGGTCTGACACGTTTTTGCTCCAGAGCTCCAGACTATGAGGGGAGCACAGGAGTAGTCCTGGGGATGGTTGTGTTTAGATTGGATGGTAAAAAAGTGAAGCCGGAGGTCCTATGAAAAATTGGGATTACGTGTGAGATGGTATTGCAAATAAAAACTACCAACACATTTCACAGCTATATCATTATTTACAAGTTATAAACTATGGAATGGTTTTCTGTACATACAGTAAACACAAAAAATGTGCACCCCACCTCTGCACTCTCAAGCTGTAGAGTGAAAAAACATTGCAGAACCAGGGACAATTCTATACCGGCTGAAGTAAAAAAATTAAATGGCGCAAACCCTTATTAACAATTGTAAGATCGTAACATAAGTGGTCAACCACCATTGATTTACAAAGTATAAGAAGGAAATACACACCAACAGTAAACATAACACATATAAATATATCACTTCAGATACTTGACTATACACATGAATATTTCTCTGCAATCATTACAAAGCACTATAAAAATGTACCTTCAGTCACTATACTGTATATATAAATATATCCCTGCAGTCACTGCAACATTTTCAAAAATATATCCTTGCAATAACTATACCATACACATAAATATTGTCCTACAGTCACTATACTGCAAAAAATATATCCCTGCAGTCACTACAAAGCACACATAAAAATGTACCTATAGTCACTATACCGTTTATATGTATATATCCCTGCGGTCAGTACACCACATATAAAAATATATCCCTCAAACACTATACCATACACATAAATAACACTCTCTATAACACACACATAAATATATCCCTGCAGTCACTACAAAGCACATATAAAAATTTACCTACAGTCACTATACCGTATATATGTATATATCCCTGCGGTCAGGACACCACATATAAAAATATATCCCTCAAACACTATACCATACACATAAATAACACTCTCTATAACACACACATAAATATATCCCTGCAGTCACTATATCACACACATGTGTATATCCCTGCAGTCACTATATTTTACTTATATACATATTCCTGCTGTCACAATATTGAACACATAAATGGATACCTGCAGTCACTTTACCAGACTCATAAACAAATCCCTGCAGTCAAAGGTTAGCTGTAGAGTATGCAGAGCATACAATGCATATTGCCACAAATTATGGCCATGTGCATGGGCCTTATACTGTGAACATACAATTGCATATACAGTACAGACCAAAAGTTTGGACACACCTTCTCATTCAAAGAGTAAATTTACACTGAAAGCATCAGAACAATAAATTAACACATGTGGAATTATATACTTAACAAAACAGGGTAAAACAACTGAAAATATGTCTTATATTCTATGTTCTTCAAAGTAGCCACCTTTCGCTTTGAATACTGCTTTGCACACTCCTGGCACTCTTGATGAGCTTCAAGATGTAGTCACCAGAAAAGGTTTTCACATCACAGGTGCCCTGTCAGGTTTAATAAGTGGGATTTCTTGCCTTATAAATCGGGTTAGGACCATCAGTTGTGTTGTGTAGAAGTCAGGTGGATACACAGCTGATAGTCCTACTGACTAAACAGTTAGAATTTGTATTATGGCTAGAAACACGCAGCTAAGTAAAGAAAAATGAGTGGCCATCATTACTGTAAGAAGTAAAGGTCAGTAAATCCAAAAATTGGGAAAACATTGAAAGTGTCCCCAAGTTCAGTTGCACAAACCATCAAATATGAGGGCCGTCCCAGGAAAGAAAGACCAAGAGTCACCTTTGCTGCGGAGGATAAGTTCATCCAAGTCACCAGCCACAGACACATCTTTACAACAACAGTTTAGAGGAGACTGCTGAGGAAAGGCAACAAGCAGAAGAGACTTGTTTGGGCTAAAGAACACAAGGAATAGACAATAAACCAGTCGGAATCTGTGATTTGATCTGATGAGTCCAAATTTGTGATCTTTGGTTCGAACCCCTGTGTCTTTAAGCAGCTTAGAAAAGGTGAACAAACAGACTCTACATGCCTGGTTCCTATCGGGAAGCATGGAGGAGGTGTGATGGTGTGAGGGTGCTTTGCTGGTGACATGCTTGGGGATTTATTCAAAATTGAAGGTGTACTGAACTAGCATGGTTACCAAAGCATCTTGCAGGGAATGCTATTCTATCCGGTTTGCGTTTAGTTGGACCATCATTTATTTTTTAATAGGACAATGACCCCAAACACACCTCCAGGCTGTGTAAGGGCTATTTGACCAAGAAGGAGAGTGACGGGGGGCTACGCCAGATGACCTGGCCTCCACAGTCACCAGACCTGAACCCAATCAAGATGGTTTGGGGTAAGCTGGACCGCAGAGTGAAGGCAAAAGGGCCAACAAGTGCTAAGCATCTCTGGGAACTCCATCAAGACTGTTGGAAGACCATTTCAGGTGACTACCTCTAGCTCAACAACAGAATGGCAAGAGTGTGCAAAGCAGCAATCAAAGCAAAAGGTGGCTACTATGAAGAACCAAGAATATAAGACCTGTTTTTAGTTGTTTCACACTTTGTGAATCAACAATTTTTATAGTCATGAAAATACAGACAATGAGATTTTCTGTCCAAACTTTTGGTCTTTACTGTACATATATTACCGTATATACTCGAGTATAAGCCGACCCTAGTATAAGCCAAGGTCCCTAATTTTAAAACTGGGAAAACCTATTGACTCAAGGATAAGCGGAGGGTGGGAAATGCATTGGTCACAGCCTCCCAGTACATAGCCAGCAAACCCCTGTAGTATACAGCCTGCCAGCCCCTTGTAGTATATAGCCAGCCCCCAGTATTATATAGCCTGCCGGCCCCTATAGTATATAGCCAGCAAGTCCCCTGTAGTATATTGCCTGCTAGACCCATGTAGTGTATAGCCTGCCAGCCCTTGTAGTATATAGCCAGCCAGCCCCCTGTAGTATATAGCTTGCCAGCCCCCTGTCGTATATAGCCTGCTAGCCCCCTGTAGTGTATAGCATGCCAGCCCTTGTTGTATATAGCCAGCCAACACCCTGTAGTATATAGCTTTCCAACCCCCTGTAGTATATAGCCAGCCCCCAGTATTATATAGCCTGCCGGCCCCTGTAGTATATAGCCAGCAAGTCCCCTGTAGTATTTTGCCTGCCAGCCCTGTGTAGTATATAGCCTGCCAGCTCCCTGTAGTATATAGCCTGCTAGCCCCCTGTAGTGTATAGCCAGCCAGCCCCTGTAGTATATAGCCAGCCAACCCCCTGTAGTATATAGCTTTCCAACCCCCTGTAGTATATAGCCAGCCCCCAGTATTATATAGCCTGCCGGCCCCTGTAGTATATAGCCAGCAAGTCCCCTGTAGTATATTGCCTGCCAGCCCCCGGTAGTATATAGCCTGCTGGACCCATGTAGTGTATAGCCTGCAAGCCCTTATAGTATATTGCCAGCCCCCTGTAGTATATAGCTTGCCAGCCCCATTTAGTATATAGCCTGCAAGCCCCCTGTAGTGTATAGCATGCCAGCCCTTGTTGTATATAGCCAGCCAACACCGTGTAGTATATAGCTTGCCAGCCCCTGTAGTATATAGCCAGCAAGTCCCCTGTAGTATATTGCCTGCCAGCCCCCTGTAGTATATAGCCTGCTAGCCCCCTGTAGTGTATAGCCTGCCAAGCCCTTGTAGTATATTACCAGCCCCCTGTAGTATATAGCTTGCCAGCCCCCTGTAGTATATAGCCAGCCAGCCCCCAGTAGTAAATAGCCATCCTGAACCCAGTAGTATATAGCCAGCCCCCAGTAGTATATAGCCAGCCAGCTCCAAGCAGTATATAGCCAGCCAGCCCCCTGTAGTACATAGCCTGCCAGCCCCTATAGTATATAGCCAGCCATCCCCCCGTAGTGTATAGCCAGCTAGCCCCCAGTAGTATATACCCAGCCAGCCCCAAGCAATTTATAGCCAGCCCCCAGTAGTATATGGTCAGCCAGCCCCTTAAGTATACAGCCAGCCAGCTCCCTTAAGCCAGCAATCCAGCCAGCCCCTTTTAGTATATAGCCCATTGATGGCGAGCCTTTTAGAGACCGAGTGCCCAAAATGCAAACCAGACCCACTTATTTATTGCAAAGTGCCAACACAGCAATTCTAGCATTAAATTATTATAGTCTTCTTGTTCCGTACTCAAGGGTCCTGAGGACACCAATATCGTTGACAGAAGGTGGGAAAATTCAGATTGCCATTGGAGCTTTCCTGAACATGAAAAATTGTGGGGCCAAGAGCAGGAGCTTTAATGGCTGCAATTCTAATCTGACCATGTCCTCACCTTCTCTTCTTGCAGCCTCAGGTAGACCTAGATGCTTCACGTTTTGGGCTACCTGGGCCTGCAGGAGGATCCCTCAACTCCTGTCTGGTGAATTCTGTGCTTGGGCAACAGCCTGAGTGCCCACAGAGAGGGCTCAGTGCGCCACCTCTGGCACCCGTGCCATAGGTTCGCCACCACTGATATAGCCATTCCATATAAAATAAATAAACTTACATACTCACCTTCCGGTGTCCCCAATGCTCATCGCGGCTTCCCGATGCTTGTCGTGGGTCCTCTTCTGTCTTCTTTCAGCTGTAACAGCTGGCAGAGAGGTGGCCATGCGATCTGCCGGCTCGTGCATACTAGGACGTCACCAGTGGTCACATCATAGTATGCCCTGCCCGGCAGATTGTATGGAGACGCTGGAAGGTTAGTATGTAAGTTTTTTTTTTTTTTTATTGACACGTGTTATAAGCCGAGGTGAGATTTTTCAGCACATTTTTTTTTAAAACTCGGCTTATACACAAGTATATATGGTACATATAATACAGTAGCTGGATTTTAAAAGCAGTGAGAGAAAGGTTCATAGTTTTTCCATTGCTTCTTTAATCTACTATGGAAGAAGCCAAAAGAGGCGAAACCCAGGGTCGGGCAGTGACTTGGTGGTTATATGTGCATTTTTATGGTTTTTATGTGAGTAGATTTGCATTAAAAATTCAATTTTTGGGAACTGTCTACACTATGTTTGGTCTATATTTTCTCTGCATAGCGGAATTGGCCACTAGGAGGATTTAAAGTACCAGGAGAGAAAACATAGCAGTCCCGTGTATGAATAGTGACTTATTCTTATCCAAAATGTCATGGGTCGTGATGGTTTAAAAATCCTGTCGTGTGGACTAATATTGGATTTGAACCTAAGATAAGGATCACATGGAAGGAGATGCGTAAATGCTTTGGGTTGCCGGTCTCATTGTTGAAAACAGAATGTTGGTGGGGCATCATCCCCAATTACCTTGGCAGGGAGATTGAACAAAAAAGGAAAAACAAAAGTTTAAATATCTTAAAGATATTAAATTATGTCTGAATCTTTTGCCATTTCGCCAACCCATACATTTTTTTTATATAAAGTGATCAATTGAATGTGCAGTTCCAAAATAGTATGAAGGAAACATCAGCTGGTTTTGCAAAAAACACTTGTTAAAAAACATATAACTTTATCAATTTGGTATCTTCATGATCATAGTGACCCAAAGATTAAAGAGGTGTGTCATTTGGATTACAGAATGAAAGCCACAAATGTAAAGCCTGTAAGAAATTCAAGCATTTTGCTGTCAATTCCTCTGCATTTTGGACTTTTTTTTCCAGATTTACCGTACATTGCATGAAATATTAAATGCCACAAGGAAATATAACTTGTTGCACTTAAAACAGGTCCTCATTCAGATCTGTGAGCAGAATAAAAGCAGTTATGGCTTTTGGAAGGAAGAGAGTAAAAAGTGGTTAGTCAAGAATATTAATGGTTAGGGTGCAAGAACGTGACCTGGGTACACCAATTGGTACAATCTATTTATCATTTGGAATAAAACAGGAATTTCTCAGAAATGTCATAAAAGAAATCATAAAAGTATGCTGGATAATACAGTACATTGCACTACGACATGTTGCAGAATATTACATTTGGTGGTGCTTTTTGCATTTGTCTATTCCATGTATATATGTGTATATACACTCACCGGCCACTTTATTAGGTACACCTGTCCAACTGCTCATTAACACTTAATTTCTAATCAGCCAATCACATGGCGGCAACTCAGTGCATTTAGGCATGTAGACATGGTCAAGACAATCTCCTGCAGTTCAAACCGAGCATCAGTATGGGGAAGAAAGGTGATTTGAGTGCCTTTGAACGTGGCATGGTTGTTGGTGCCAGAAGGGCTGGTCTGAGTATTTCAGAAACTGCTGATCTACTGGGATTTTCACGCACAACCATCTCTAGGGTTTACAGAGAATGGTCCGAAAAAAAAAAAAAAACATCCAGTGAGCGGCAGTTCTGTGGGCGGAAATGCCTTGTTGATGCCAGAGGTCAGAGGAGAATGGGCAGACTGGTTCGAGCTGATAGAAAGGCAACAGTGACTCAAATCGCCACCCGTTACAACCAAGGTAGGCAGAAGAGCATCTCTGAACGCACAATACATTGAACTTTGAGGCAGATGGGCTACAGCAGCAGAAGACCACACCGGGTGCCACTCCTTTCAGCTAAGAACAGGAAACTGAGGCTACAATTTGCACAAGCTCATCGAAATTGTACAGTAGAAGATTGGAAAAACGTTGCCTGGTCTGATGAGTCTCGATTTCTGCTGCGACATTCGGATGGTAGGGTCAGAATTTGGCGTCAACAACATGAAAGCATGGATCCATCCTGCCTTGTATCAACGGTTCAGGCTGGTGGTGGTGTCATGGTGTGGGGAATATTTTCTTGGCACTCTTTGGGCCCCTTGGTACCAATTGAGCATTGTTGCAACGCCACAGCCTACCTGAGTATTGTTGCTGACCATGTCCATCCGTTTATGACCACAATGTACCCAACATCTGATGGCTACTTTAAGCAGGATAATGCGCCATGTCATAAAGCTGGAATCATCTCAGACTGGTTTCTTGAACATGACAATGAGTTCACTGTACTCAAATGGCCTCCACAGTCACCAGTTCTCAATCCAATAGAGCATCTTTGGGATGTGGTGGAATGGGAGATTCGCATCATGGATGTGCAGCCGACAAATCTGCGGCAACTGTGTGATGCCATCATGTCAATGTGGACCAAAATCTCTGAGGAATGCTTCCAGCACCTTGTTGAATCTATGCCACGAAGAATTGAGGCAGTTCTGAAGGCAAAAGGGGTCCAACCCGTTACTAGCATGGTGTACCTAATAAGTGGCCGAGTGTATATATATATATATATATATATATATATATATATATATATATATATATACATATACCGTATATTCCGGCGTATAAGACGACCTGGTGTATAAGATGACCCCCCTACTTTCCTGTTTAAAATATAGAATTTAAGATATATTCGCCGTATAAGACTACCCCTTTTCCAACGCATACAAAACACCGGTAAAAATTAAAAAAAAAACAGATTTGAATTTAACATGGTCCTTTTTTTAATGTAAATTCTTATGACATGCAGGTATATAGCAGGAAAACTGTCGCTCATAAACATAAGGCATACAACAACAACATTACCATTACAGCACAGCCCCCAGTAGTATACAGCACAGCCCCCAGTAGTATACAGCACTGCCCCCAGTAGTATACAGCACAGCCCCCAGTAGTATGCAGCACAGCCCCCAGTAGTATACAGCACAGCCCCCAGTAGTATACAGCACTGCCCCCAGTAGTATACAGCACTGCCCCCAGTAGTATACAGCACAGCCCAGCATTAAAAAAAAATAAACTTATATACTCACCCTCCGGTGGCCCCGATGTGCTGCGCTGCTCCCCCGATGTCCGCTTGTCTTCAGTCTTCCGCGCCGTCTTCTTTCTTCTGCTGGGCGCCGCCATTGATCTTCCCCGGCAGGCGCCTAGTATGACGCGCCGCTGCTGACGTCATACTAGGCGCCGCCCCGGGGAAAGACATGGCGGCGCCCAGCAGAAGAAAGAAGACGGCGCGGAAGACTGAAGACAAGCCGCGCAGACATCGGGGCCACCGGAGGGTGAGTATGCGCCGCTATCGCTATGAAAACACCCGCGATCGGTGCTAGCACCGATCGCGGGTGTTACCGGTAAGCCTTTGCTGCAATATGCAGCAAAGACTTACCAGGTATGGAGAGGGCTCAGCCCGTGAGCCCTCTCCATGCACCGGCGTATAAGACGACCCCAGACTAGACAGAAGATTTTTCTGTCTTCAAAAGTCGTCTTATACGCCGGTATATACGGTATGTTGATATGGATGCCTCGTTTGTGCGTTTAAATGTACATAGACAAGATCATATTTCCCCCTTTTTTCTCTTTGCTTGGGTGAGGTGGTAGACTCCTTTTAAGCGCGAGAAATTGCAGTATTTTAAAACTTTTGCCTAGAGAGGGGAACATCAAAGGGATTGAATAGTGTATTGCTGAGTTGTCAGATAATGCAAAAATTTTGGTAGATTATATCAATATTATTTATAATGAGACCAAAATCTTGGTGCCTAAGGCAGTATAGTTAGCTAGAAAAGTCCTCATGGAGGGATTTTAAACCATCTAAAGAAGCAGAAAAGAGGAATTAGTGGATGAGCCACATAGATAGAATATTCTATATGACAATGGGACATATGGATAGTTTAAATGAGATCTAGAGTAGATGAATACAACAAATAAGTCACAACAATAAGGTTTAATACAGCAGCAGTGTTTTTTTATGTTTTGTTTAAAGGAAACCTACCACTACCCGGTAGCTGCATGCACTAATTTGCGAAGTTGGGCTCTGCGCATGTGCAATAGCCCTGGCTTCAGAGCCGAGACTGCGCAGCCGGTGGCCTGTGTTCTGCGCATGTGCAGAATCCAGCTTCGCAGATGAATACATGTAGCTACTAGGAGCTGCACGCTGAAGATGTCAGGGTAGGAGAAATGCATGAGGCTGCTGCGGCATGGAGTAGCCATGCCATGTAACCTCAGCTCCGTCCGCTTTCGAAAATTTAAATATTGGGGGAAATAAAATTTATAAAAGTTATGGGCCACAAAAGGTCTAAAAAGGGCTATACTACTCTAAATCAGAGTAACCTGCCATCGGATCTACCTTAATAGGTAGATTCTTAATGGTAGGTTTCCTTTAATTTAGTTTTTCTCTAGGGAGGGAGGGAAATACTGGCAAATTTCTAATCATAAATGATATTTCCATTTTTTTATTTTATAAAATTTGCAAAATTATTATGGTTTATGTTTCTTCATGTTATTGCAACTGTATATTTTAAAAAGAATAAAAAACTAAAAAACACAAAACAGGCCAGACTATCAGACCAGTGTTGAGTTCATGGAATTTCAAGTAAGTGTTCATAAATCACTTTAAAGCCTCCACTGAAATATATAATAATTATAAATGAAACAGTGCATAAATACAATAAGATCTGTACCTCACTGAGAGGATATATTATTCATTTGATGTAGACATAAATACACTATGAAGTGTATCTATAAGTGTTTTGAAAGTGAATATTAAAAGCTGCATGCCTCGTATCCATAGTTCTCATCTTTTAAAAATAAAACTTACAATACAGAGCGATATACTAAATGTTTAATGGAGGTTCACTTACAGTCTAAAAGCATTTCCAAGTCCTTTCCAGCCAAAATAAATGCTGAAAACCAAATGTATGATGTTCAATACCACATGGAATGAACTAGGATAGTTTTTCAACTTAAGCTCTTGTTATTTAATATGCATATGTCTAATCATCTAGGAAATAGGAAGGAAACAATGCCCTCCATCACAAACCAAAACAGAACCCAACGGGTCCCAAAATCCCTCTCAGTCCAATTTCTTTACTGCTTTCAAATAATGTAGTGATTACAATTCAAGAGGTATTCCCATCTCAGCTTTTTATGGCTGGCATCAGAATGCCTGCCTTTGTATAATGGTGATCAATTGAGCAGAAGGAATAGGGACAGAAAATGTTACTCTGTGTCTCTAAATCCTATAGACGTACCTTATATACTCGAGTATAAGCCGACCCAAGTATAAGCCAAGACTCCTAATTTTACCACAAAGAACTGGGAAAACCTATTGACTCGAGTATTAGCCTAGGTGGGAAAGGCACTGGTCAAAGCCTCCCCCCAGTGTATATCCTGAAAGTCATATGGAGCCTAGTGTTATATAGACAGCCAACCCCTTCCCCCAGCATGCCCAGCAAATAAAAACAATGCAGTCAGTACTCGCCGCAGGTCCTGCAGGTCCTTTTCTTGCTTCCTGGGTGTTGACAGAGACAACTTGCTGACATGATAGTGTGTGCACTGCCAGGGAGCATAGACCTGTTGCTACCGGGCGTACAGGAAGCAAGAAGGGGATTTGCAGACGTCAGCAGGCACAGGTCCGGAGTCTGCAGCGACATCTTTAGACATTGCTGCAGTTTTTTTCGGCTCCCTTGCTAGTCGTGGGAGCAGGACTGTGTCTCCTGGTGACACCCAGAAACCCTACGGAGATACAGTTTATTACCACTCCTCCTTGCATAGCGCTGAAGTATCACGATGCACAGAGAAGGAGAGCTGACACAACCAAATGGGTGTGTGAATTTTCAGAAAGAAAAGAAACTAAATACTCACTAAATTACATATGTTGGGGGAATATCTACATAATTAAAAGATTTTCTGTTGGTTTTTTAAAATTTGTGTTATTGTTGTTACAATTACCGGGCTGTTTGGTAGAGAATCCCAAATTTTATATTCTCTGGATGGAAAGACAGAGAAGTGTGGGTAAGCTTCTGCATTGCCACCCTTGGGTGACCAGAGGCTGTATAGGGAAAGGATATGCTTGTCATCTCTCTGCCTAATATCACTCAATGAATCCTTTGGCCAAAAAGTCCCATTTTAATAAGTGTTATTATTAGACAAAAGGTCCCTGTAACATTTTATTGTTGTTTTTGCAATACATTCTCAGAAAAGAAACAGAGAAACTGTTATTTAAGATCAAACTAAACAGAAAGGAGAAGAGTGCGGAAGGTTGGTCCATGTGGGTGCGGCCAGAATCGAAAGCAGACCTGGAGGAGTGAGTATAATCCCACCATGAGGGCCAGATAGGCACAATAATTTTGAAGTGTGTTTTACATCAATCATATTCCAGTTTAACCTCATTTTAACCTTAGAGAAATTAAGACTAGACCGTTTTCAGTCCACTGTTATAGTTTGATTGGTGCCTATAAATAAGAAAAGAGATGAGCTGCTATGAGGCCCAATAAATATTAACAATTTCACAAAGTATTTCCTCATGTACATTATTGGCCTCTTTATCTTTCAAGTGTAGAAGTACAGTGCACTATATCACTGATCTCCTTGGACTACACATGAGGGATTTTGATAAAACCTTCATATTTGGGGGAGGAGGCTGAAAGGCTGACCAGATGGAAGCACATGTGGAGAAGGACCAGGATGCTTTATGGGTAATCAATGGAGGAACTGCTCTTCTAGGATGGATTTTTTATATGGCAGAAGGGGTGATCACAGGTAGATGAAGAGCGTAGGTAGGTGGCCAACACAAAAACAGAAGCGGGAAGTCTCTTTAAGTGAGGGTTCCCATAACAGCTTCAAAGTGGGGGTGCAACCCTTCATGTGGAATACAACCCCACATAATGTCATGTCAGGCCCAGTGCAGCCAGAAGTATATTAGCAATAGATGTGGCCCCCATAAGCCTCAGTCTCAGGTGGTAAGAAAAATCGCACTGTTTGTAAAGACACAGAGCATGTCTTCATGTCTTCCCTGCTTGACAGTCCAATAAATCTAATATTTTATATAGGTAAAACTTTTAAATTAAATGTTATTTGACTTACTTTGAACCACATAATCAGCACTTCTGTTACAATATAATCCATTAATGCACATTCTTGTATGATAAGAGATAAAAGCTTTCTTGTATTATTATGGAAAGGGCTGCATGCTATGTAGTGAGAGATTTAAAGATGTTCTAATTAAATCATTCTCAGAGCTTCACTATTTAACCGTATTGATTTGTCATATGTTCACCTCTTCTGTGTTCTAAAAATACAAATCTCACTCAATAGGTCCATTAGAGAGATGAAGAGGGAATTTTCCTGACATTCTCTACAACATGTATAGATTTTGAAGGCAATTGGGGGCATATGATGTATTTTTAATACAGAAAAAACATAATTGATTACACAATGTGAAGGTAATTATTATATTTAACACAAAAACTCTAATTATCACATCACTGGATGGATTTTAATGGGGCATGTTATTTTTTAAATAGGATTCCCTTATAACTCTTCATATCTACTCTGCCCTAGTAACACATGTTGTGCTTCCTATGAGGGCAAACCATCATGAACACTTAAAAAGAAGGAACTTAACAACCACCAGGTTCACTACACAGCTGTCAAAGCAAATCTGTCATCAAGTTTTCACATTTATTTAACCTAATGACAGGTTCCCATAGCCTGTTCAATGTTAAATTAACATTAGTGGTTCCACTCACTTTAATAAATTGTTAAGAACTTACAACTCTGCCCTCCATCTCGTCAAGCAGGTCTACTTTAATAATCTCATATACTCTCTCTAAATCCCAAAAGCTCTTCAATCTTCTTCAAATCTTAATAACACCAAAAGTACAGCCACCTATCACAGGCCTTAGGGCTGAAGACCTGACCACCTATTTTAAAGATAACATTGACTGTATGTGACAGTAAATAATTTCCCAATCCATTAACTCCATGCTCCCTCTGGTACCTCACCATGCTCATTCTCTTCTTTTGAACCAATCACAGAGTAAGAAGTGTCCAGGCTACTTTCCTCAGCTCGCCCCACTACCTGCAACAGTGACCCCATCCCCTCACATCTCATACAGTCTCTCACCAGCAGTCACTTCTCATCTCACTAAAGTCTCTCTCTCTTCTGTTCTTTCCTCTTCTTATTACCCCCATTACTAAAGAAACCTTCCCTGGATCCGTCCAGTGCTGTTAACTACCAATAATCTGCCTTTCATCTCCAAACTCCTAGAAGACCTGGCCTATTCAATCCATTATCCATTAACTCCCTCCTTGACCCCTACAATATAATTTTCAAACCATGCATTTTACTGAAACTGCTCTAAATTCTCAAACAATCTCCTCACTGCTAAATCCAATCATTCTTTACAATCTGTCTACAGCATTTGATACAGTGGAACACCAGCTCCCCACACCAGGAACCTGCTTAAAAAGCCCCTTCTCTTTCTTCACCAGTTTTTGTTTCCTGTACATCGACATGCTTCGATCTGGGGGCAGTGCCACCCATCCCATTAACGTTCAGCCTGGATTTGTCCTGGAGACCTGTCAGGAGGGTTATATAAGGAAAGAGGTTTCCGGGTGGCCTTGCTGCCCTTTCCAGTTCTAGATGTAAGTCCTCACATGACAGCCAGCCTCGGATGATTCCAGAATTCTCAGGTATGCTGTGGGAGCGCATATAACCACAGTTATTCCCAGTGTTGAACCCTATAACAGAAAATAGCACCCAAATGTCCAAAACGCCACTTTTTTGCCATTTTGCAACATATAAAAAAGTAATCAATAGTAATCAAAAGGTCATACAGTCCCCAAAATGGTAGAAAACAAAATGTCACCTCATGTCTCAAAAAAGGACACAACTAAAACACAACAAAACTCACACAACTATGTGCAGTAAAGTATGAGAATGTTATTAGCGCCAGAAGATGGTGAAACAAAGAAATTTTATTTGGTACAGAAGATTTTAACACACTGTTTAAATTTAGTTTCCTCATGATCATACTGACCTAAAGAATAAAGTAGACATGTCATTCGGAGAACACAGTGAAAGCCGTAAACAGGCAGTCCACAAGAAAATGGTGCAAATGCATTTTTCCCCAATTTCACTGCATTTGGAGTTTTTTCCTGCTCCCCAGTACAGGGCATGGAATATTACCATCACTAAAAAGTACAATTTGTTACCCAGAAAATCAGCCCACATACAGCTGTTTACATCAAAAAATAAAAAAGTTATACACTTTTGAAGGAGGGGAGTGAAAAATGGAAACACAAAAATGAAAAAGAGCCTGATCATTCTAGGGTAAAATGTCTGGCAGCTCAGTTGCCCTAGCAAATGGTGCAACAGGAACCATGTGGCTGAAATTATCATAGTATCATAGTATATAAGGCTGGAAGGAGACGCAAGTCCATCAAGTCCAACCTTTAAGAATTAAATAAATGTTTTATCCCCATAACCCGTGATATTTTTTCTCACCAGAAAGGCATCCAGGCCTCTCTTGAACATGTACATAGAGTCCGCCATAACAACCTCCTGCGGCAGAGAGTTCCACAGTCTCACTGCTCTTACAGTAAAGAACCTTTGTCTATGTTGATGGTAGAATCGCCTCTCCTCTAGGCGTAGAGGATGCCCCCTTGTCCTGGTCACAGGCCTAGGTATAAAAAGATCTTTGGAGAGATCCTTGTACTGTCCATTCAGGTATTTGTACATTGTAATGAGGTCTCCCCTCAGTCGTCTTTTTTCTAAACTGAATAATCCCAAATTTTTTAATCTGTCAGTGTATTCTAGTTCCCCCATTCCCCTAATAATCCTGGTTGCTCTCCTCTGCACCCGTTCCAGCTCTACTATATCCTTTTTATACACTGGTGCCCAAAACTGTACACAATATTCCATTATGGAGATATTGGTTCCAAGGGCATGTTTACTACTCTGTGAAGTAGATAAACTGTTTGTCTCAGGGTCTGATGACATCTTGGATAATGCACTGGATAAAAATAAAAGATTTTCTGACAGAACGTCAGTATTTTTGTGGCCAAGGAATATATCTCAGACACTAGGAGACAAGGCATACCTGACATAACACAGAAAAGTCTTGTTCAGCTCTAAATCATCTAAAGATAGAACTGACTAATGATTCAGGGCGGTGGGGGCAGGCTAATATATTTCCTCCAAACCTGGATGGGTTTATTCCCTTAGCCATGAAGAGATGGCGTATCTGAGTCATGACATAACTAGATGACCTGTTGAATACTGTCTCTATAGAATCCACATTACATCGGCTGGTTGATAAATCAGCAAGAATATAAATTGGTTCAAAATCAACTGAAGGTTTTTTGGGGGGCATCGCGCTGGAATCCGGTTGAATGATGTTGTTTTCTGCATGAAGAGAAGATTGTTTCCATCTCTAATCCAATTTCTGTTTTACTTTGCAGGCCACCTGTTTCTCATCATGGAATAGAAGGACCCATAAAGAGGGATCCAGTGGCCTTCTTATCAGGTCTTCCTCCGTACGATCTAGATTGTTACTCCACATCCTGTGTACAGCATAGACCCTAATTTCCTTGATTTGGAAGCACACAACCCCCCGCCTCTGGATCTCTATATGAGTTTCATGCAATGCATGAAAGCTTGCCAACACAAGCGGATATGTCAATTCCTTAAAGTGTGGTCTCCCAGGTATTCTATGGGAAGAATAGAGAAGCACCCTTTCCCTTGATCCATGGATACCCTCCCCTCCTGTCCAGCCTGTTCCCATTTTAGGTTCTTCCGCTAGGATTTAATGGATTCTATTTTCTGGTAATACAGATTTACAAAAACTTTGTCTATTTAAAACAAATTTTTTTAAATTAAAAAAAAAAACAGAAAAGGGAAGTTTGGTTAGGGGAAGGGTTGGTAGGGTTAGGTTAAAAATGAAGGTATCCCAATTATTTCTGCTTGTCCTGCAGTGAATGCTTCTCATTCTGCTGTGGCCAGCGCCACTTTTCACTTGCCAGAAAACCTCTTTACATTTAAAGGGCACTCGATAGATGCTATACTACTAAGGAACTATAATTGTGTCCATACTAAATCAACTAATTAATTTGTGTAACTATCATAAAGTAATATAATAAACCACAGAATTTCTATCATGGAACCATTTATTTTTTGTATTTTATATTCAGCAAAATGAACTATGAGCTATTGGTGACTGAAACAGAATGACAAAGGTAGAAAGAAGTCCTGACATTCAAATCCAAATCATTATAAGCAATATTGGGTATGAATCATAATGTTCTTAATCACAATTTCAGGCTGTTTTACAGATTAGTTTGTAACAACAACATCTATTTTTCCATTGGTAACCTGAATTCTAACACTAGGATTAAATAGTGGATAATGTGATCGGTCAGATATGACTTCACTAATGCCATAAGTGGCAACAGAACAGTCCATTACTTTCTTTCAGTATAATATTAATTGTGCTTTGGAAAACCAACTGAAACAAAAGTTCAGCATGATCAGTGATCTATATAAACAAAAGCAGGGCACTAAAAATGTATGTTTCAGGCATTAAAATGCTAAAGTGTACCAAACATTTCTATGTGAAAGAACCACAGCAATTCCAAGAATCGCGATTTTAATGAGTGTGTTACATTTGCCAAGTATTAAGAAAAACACAAACAGTACAGCATGACGCTACCACAGGCATGAGGTTGTATAAATATCTCCAGAACATAAAGTGGGGTGTTCTCCATAACAAACATTCTAACACCATATCAATATCATTGTCTAGAACAGCATCATTTTCATTTTCAATGTAATTTTCATCAGGGAATAACTTACATATCTAACAATTCATTGCATAACTGCATAAACTTAGATTAATCTGTCCTTTAGTTGGAAGGGTGAGAGTACTTTATTTAGAATATATATCGCACATAATGTATCAAGCTGGCTATCAAATTTATCAAACATTTATAGTATATATCTGCGATCAACAAACAAGAATCAAACTCTTAAAACTTACAATCTGAAAATGAATGATCAGTGCTGCATTGTATTTGCTTTGCTGGGAACATCAGCTCCAGCCGTTAGACTCTCACTCCTGCTTGTGTTATGGCATATCCTAGTAATATGCTCTAATACACAGGATGATAATAACCCTTTGATCTGGGTCAGAAGCCTTTTCATTTATTATATATTTGAGATGTGTTTCCCTGAAATAAGGAGTTTCTGAATAAGCAAAAAGTTGCCAAGTTGTTCTCTGGAGAAATGGTTTTGTTTTGAAATAATAAAAGATCTGGATCTGTCTTTGCAAGATATCAGCTGGAAGTCCTGACTTTTGCAGATGGTAACTGCCAAAACTTCCAGGTCCCCTCAAAATGTAAACATTTAAATGAAGTTTATGTTCCTTCCTATTTCTACATTTCCATAGTTAGATACATGTATAACAAATGAAATATGTCTAAACTTTTAGAATAAACTGCTGGGTGCCAGAGGGATCAGTGCTGGGCTCTTTCTTTTTAATATTTTATTAACAACCTCATAGAGGGTTTTCGATATTTGCAGATGATACAAAGTTTTGTAAAGTAATCAAAACAGAGGTGGAAAGTATGGAGTTGGAGGATTGGGCATAGAAATTTAATACAATGTAGATAAATGTAAGGTTATGCACTTGGGTCAAAGAAACAAAACATTCTAAAATTGTGAACCATACCCAGGGTTGCTCTGCTGGAGCTATGATTGACAGCATGCTCCCAGATGCTGGTTCTACTAGTATCCTGGCACTTGTTGTTCTACTTCTGCTATATTGCTGTTTATTGTATTGTTGCTACTTTTTTTACTACTGTTTTGCCTCTAGATTTTGTACTTTGCTGCCATATTTGACCCAGTTATTCTGACTTTGCTTGTGTCTGTCTATTTATCTAACTTTTATTCCACCGTGTTCGTTTGTCAACTGTTCTGAGCCCTTACTCTGTGTAAGGACTGTCGACCAGTTATCTACTAGTCAATTAGGTGGGGGGTAGCTCAGGGCCTGTGCCTGTCTCTTCCTTCACTCATATGTGATCATTTTTGTCAAGACTAAAAAGTCGTTGTCCCTGTGATATGTAATCCCCTTCAAGCTTTTTCCATTTTGAAGCTTGGTCACAAAAAAAGTGTTTATTTTGGGTATCAAACTTGTGGAGCTTTTTGTCATTTAATCTGTTGTGAATTTTTAAGTTTTGGCCCCAAATTAATATATTGTCCAAAAAATGAAACATTTTAAATTTCACCTCCATTTTGGTTTTATCCCTGTAAAACACCTAAAGAGTTAACAAACTTCTTAAAGTTGGTTTCTCATAAAGCTGGATGTAGTTCTTGTGAAAGTTCAATGTCGAAAGCCTATAATGACTGTTATCCTAAATCCGTAGAGTCCAGTTATTATTCTATTCCTGAATACTTGTGTAATATTTATCTGTTTGGGGCTTCTGGAATTTAATGCTGCAGAGTGTGACAAAAACGGATAGGTAAATGGGTATATTGTACCTCTAGAGAAAGCAGTATACACTTTTAGTCTATTATTAGTCTATAGTTAGTCTGTTTATTGTGAATTTGTCCGGGATCTTGGATCTGCGTTGTTTTCTATGTGATTTAGGCATTATTTTGCCTTTGTGACCCATTACAACTGTGTGGATTACGATAGCGTACTACAGAATTCCTGGTGCATAATGGCACCAAAAAATGCTCAGAGGAAATCTGGGGGAGGGCCAGAAAAAGATGGAATTGGGCTAGATAAGATTTGGAAAGTCTCCCCTGCTAAAGTTAGACAGACTCCAAAAGAGAGTGCTCTACAGGCAGATGAGGACTCAAGATCTACCAGAAGAAACGTCTAATATTCTATCTGAGATCCTCCCTGCAGGAAACCAAGCTCTCAGTAGAAGAATCTAAAGTGATAGCGGACCTAAGTATGGAAATGGGTAGTGTTAGAGCGGATATCATACTCATTAGAGATCAGACTAAGACACTTTGTGAGAAATCTAAGGAATTAGAAAATAACTATAAGAGTTATGAATCCCAAGTCATTGCACTTAAAGCCGAAATAGATAATATCAAAAGAGACAATTGACTTAGAGAGAAATTAACCGATCTAGAGGATCGTTCCAGACGGTCCAATTTAAGAATAATTGGATACCCACAAGGAGACGAAGGGTCTGATTTAGCTCACTCCGTACAAAAGTGGCTCACAGAGGCCTTTAACTCTAGTGTCTTCTCCTCTACATTTGCAGTTAAAAGAGCCCAAAGAATATCTTTGAGCAAATATACTCCTAGCTCCCTCCCTAAATTCATAAGACAGGGAACTTTCTTCAGAAAAGTTTGATAACATTGAATGGATCCAAAGTTTCCATATACCCTGATTTCTCTAGAGATACTCAGAAACTAAGGGCTAGTTTTAAAAGGGGTCAAACAAAGGCTAATAGAAGCCAAATTAAAATATTCTTTATTGATACCAATTAAGCTCCAGGTTATTTTTCAGGAAAAAACTTGGTTTTTCTATTCCCCAGAAGAGGCATCAATCAGGCTTGACCAAAAAGGCTCTCCACTAAAATGAAGGCAATACTTTCAATAATGAAGGTTAACGTGGAGGCGTTGGGGGAAGAGGTGACGCTGTAAGTTGAAGGGACCTGCGGAGAAAGAAAATATGTAGGTCAAGGTGTGTTTGGGGTGGGTAGGTTCTTTCTGCTGGCCGAGGGTTTTTTTTTCTTCTCCACATAAATAATAGTTAGGATCCTTACATGGAATATTAAAGGAGCTAGCGACAGACTCAAGGTCTGCCAACTTTTTGATATAGTAAATAAACACCTGCCAGCAATAGTCTGTCTTTTAGAGAATCATTTAGTGGTAGATCATGTATATCGGTTTAACAAAAAATTGGCTAAAATGGAATATCATTCTTTTGGTAGTATATATTCTAGGGGAGTCTCTGTTTGGATTCACAAGGATATCAATTTTGAAGTCATTCGACATTTGGTCGATAAAAAGGGCAGATTTGTGTTTCTACATTGGCTCTTACAGTGTGTTAAGATTATGCTAGCATTTAGATATATTCTTCCCACTCTGACATTGGAAATTCTAATCTTATTGTGGCCATAAAAAATGAAAGGGGCAGTGTGATTGTCACGGGTGCTTCCGCGATCCCTGTCTCGGATCGTGGGCGCATCCGTGCTCCCCCGTGTGCCCCCGCTGCAGCCCAGTCTCCTCACTCACCTCTCCCGGCTCCTGCTCTTCCCCGGACTGCCGTGCGCGCGTCCCCGCCTCATAGGGCGCGCATGCGGCTCCTGCTGTAAATTTAAAGGACCAGCGCACCACTAATTGGTGCACTGGCTGAACACCTCACCTTTAAGATTCCTGCCTCTTCCTGTGTCCCATGCCGGATCTTTGTGCCTCATAGCCTTAGAGAAAGCCTCCAAGCGAGTACTCCTGTGTTCCTGTGTATTCCTGCGTTCCTGTGTATTCCTGCGTTCCTGTGTGTCCCCGCTCCTGAGTCCTGTGTTGCCGTGTTACCCGAGTTCCTCCGTGTTGCTGTGTTCCGTGTGCCTGTGTTCCCATTCCCACCTGCCTGGACCTCCTGTTGCTGACCCCGGACTTGGAGTTGCATTTCTGCCGCCTGCCCTGACCCTGTGCTTGGACCTGACTACGAGATAGTCATCCGCTAAGGTACCTCGACCTCGGCTGCCACCGCGGGCTAGTCGCACCTGGGAACGACCTAGTGGTATCCTGCCGCAGCAAGTCCGGGCTGAATACCAGGTGCCGCTAGACTCCGGTCCCGGGTGTTGGCTAGTTCCATCTCCCGCGGTGGTCCAGAGGATCCACTGATCCTAACAGTGATCAGAGAACCAACTCAAATTCTCCAGACTTTTAGGCACTTTCATTCCTCATTATATCAAGCCAATCGTAATATCTAGTCTAGAGAGGTGTTTAATTATTGGGATTCTATTACTTTTCCTAAATTGACTGAAGATAATATGGAGTTCTTGGAGTCTGATATTACTTTGGAAGAGGACAAATCTGCCCTTGATGTGTGTACAAAAGATTCTTTGCCAGGATTGGATGGACTTCCATTTAGCTTTCATAAGCGATACCATGAAATTCTGTTGCCCAATTTATGCAAGGTTTTTAGAGCCGCAATTGTTGGAGGGAGGGTATACGGGTTAATAGTCAGGGCAAGTATTGCTCTGAATTTGAAAAAAGATAAACATCCTTAAGATGATCCTTTTATCGCCTGATATTTTTATTAAACACTGATATTAAAATTTTGGGAAAGCTTTTATCACTCTGACTTCATAATGTAATTAGTAATGTTATTCTTAAGAACCAAAACGGTTTTATTCCCAGTCAAAAAACTGGAGATTGTATTCATATAATGTACTCGGCTACTGACCTTGGGGAAGGGGGCTCCAAGTGACAATCTATTCCCTTGGCTATATCAGTAATAAAAGAGTTTGGTAAGGTGTCCAGTCTCAAAATTAATTGGAATAAGTCAATGTTGATGCCATTGTATGATGAAGCTAAGAATATCTTTATTCATGGTAGGAATTTGGTGTGTTAACAGTTTTCGTATTTGGGAGTTATTATATCTAATCGTGTAGGGGATTTTCAAAGGCTTAATCTCCTTCCACTAATTGAAAATCTTAGAAAGAAGATAGCATGTTGGAATGGTCTGCCACTCTCTAGAGCAGATAAGATCAGCTTGATCAAGATTATTTTACTGTCTCAGATACTGTATATGTTAATTGCCTCTCGAATATGGTTATATAGTCCTTTTTCAGATTGATCAAAACTATTTTGAATGATTTAATCTGGGGCAGGAAAAAAGTAAGAATCAAGATGAGTTATCTGTATGGTCCAACAGGAGAGGGAGGATTAGGTTTACCCTTCTTTCGAGGATATTACCTGGCTGCCCAATTGAGCAAGATGGTAGGTTGGCAGGATGACCCTGCATTACTCAAATAGGTGTTTTCCGCGAAGGATAGGGTACAGACCATTGTTGAATTTTTTGAAAGCTCCTTTAATGGGGGAGATCCACTCGGAAACTCAAGTATTTGTAGGGTTTTGCCTAAAATCTTGATGGACATGAGAAAAATGTTAGGTATCCATAGGTTCCTGGTGGATAGTCCTTTATGGTATAACTGGAATTGGAAGATCTTTTATCTATACCAGATCAAAGATACTGGAAAACACAGTTACAGAGATTATACGGGTTAAAAGATGGTGATATTAGATATTTTCAAATTATTTTCAATTGTTCATGCACTAAAGAAGGTGAGACACAGAATAAGACTTAAATTATATGAGCACAATTGTTTATCACTATTTTGTCCTTTTGACACTCAAAAAGTAAAATTATTTCAAAAATTTTATTATTAAAAGTATTTGAATTTCACGCAAGGTATTTGCGTGAATTCCAGAGTAAAATGGATAATAGATATTGGTATGATAGAGGGGGATAAATGAAAATTAATAAATAAAAGCACTAAGATTGGATCTATCAACTGGAACTGTAGAATAATTCACTTCAATTTAATTCATTAAATTTATTATACTCCTTTAGATCTATTCAAAATGAAAGTAAAAGATAACTCTAACTGTAAAAGATGTTACTCTTCGGGGGCAGATTTGTTACATATGAATTAAAAATGTCCACTTATTTTTTAATTTTGGCAGGCGGTTTTTGAATATGTCAGCGATATTTTGCAGATGCAACTTGAACCATAAATCTTTACTGCTATTTTTGTCCTAATCGAGAATGAAAGCCTATTTAAAAATGTGATGAACATTGTGATTGTATAGTATGTAAGTGTGGTGCAAAAGAGCCCCGAAATAAGGAAACCTGGTATAATCTTTCTAAGCGTATTAATATGTATGAACTGTACTGGTTTAGCCCTATTGGCTATGAAAATAAGGGGTTGAGGATATGGAATATATGGAAATGGAGGTTTTTTTCTCAACGAGCAGAGAAAATGGGGAGGGGGGTTGGGTATAATATGTACTGTATCCTTTGAATATGTGTACTATATTGATTAGAATATATTAACTGACCTTCTTTTTGCAATTATATATATATATAGTATATATTGTATTGCAATTATATATATATACGGTACTTAATGTTGTATGTCTGGTGTCTTATGCATTTTTGTATTCAAAAATTTCAATAAAGTATTTAATATATTAAAAGTTGGTTTCCCATGCATTGAGTGGTGTAGTTTCTATAATGGGGTAATTTATGTGGTTTTACTAATATAAGGCCTCTAAAAGTCACTTGAAAACTGATCAGGTGCCTGTAAATATACCATATTTTTTGGACTATAAAAATCTTGATAAAAAGCGCCTTCGTCTTTATGACCAAAGGTCAGGAGGATCCAGCACTGCCAGACCCTCCTGACTGCTGTAATGGAGATTGGATGATGCCCTGACCTAGCGCTTCATCTGATCTCCCAGAGAGGAGAGCCCTCTCCCAGGTGTCCTACAGGACCTGCGGTGATGTCAGCATCATGTGACTGATCACATGCTTCTTACATCACCACAGGTCTGATACTGCCATGGTGCGCTGGGACAGGGTAAGAAGAAGGGGGGGGGGGAGGGGAAAGGGTTCTGTATGTGTGTAGTAATTCCCAGTGTGTTCCTGGCTGTGTATGTATTCATATGTGTAGTACTTCCCATTGTGTTCCTTTTTTGTGTATAGCAGAGCTGTGTATGAATTCATATGTAGAGTAGTTCCCAGAGTGGTCCTTTTGTATTGAATAGTAGAGCTGTGTATGTATTCCTGTGTAGAGTAGATCCCAGAGTGTTCCTTATGTGTGTATAGTAAAGCTGTGTATGTATTCATGCGTAGAGAAAATGAAAAGAGAGAGAAACAGAGTAAGAGACAGACAGAGAGACCGAAAGAGACAGAAAGACATAGATAGATATAGATATCAAATATTATTTGTTATATTTGTCTGGGGTAGAAATTTACTACCCCAGACAATGCCAGGACCTACAGCAAGTGTATTTGCTGTATGCTGTATGCCTGCTGTGACACAAAATTCTGCACCTAAAGGGGAGTTGGACCGTGCAGCACATTTATTACTGGGAATCGACAGAAGTGTTGCATGCTCTATGATGTCCAAAAAAATAGTTGGTGCCCACTTCACAAGCAGTGCAGGGGGCACCAGACTAATAAAGATTCTGCGCTTTTGATTAATCTTGCACATTCTGCGAACTCCGCAGGCAAACTGCACTACTTTTGATAAATGTGGCCCATTGAGTTAACACAATGCAATACAAATGTAGTACTGTGTTATGTAACACATGTAATGCGCAGCATCCTCAGTGGATTACAGCTGAAGGCCGTGCCTGGCTTTCTATGAAGGTCAAGTGGCACTTGCCAGACTCCAGGCCTGCCATCGGTAGCTTGGACCCCCCTCGGTAAGTAGCCTGGGGGCGCCTGATCTACATCAAAAGCCCCTTGCATGCCACAGTCATGATTGATTGTTGGGTGAAAGGGGTTACCACCTGTAATCGGAGGAATCTCAGGTCACAGGCAGGTGACACCAGTTCTTTATGGTGCTGCTTTTGCTTGTGAGGCAGCTATGACGGAGCGTATCAGGAACGGGTTCATTGGAGATGAAAAGTTAGTGTAGATTGGATTGGTCTCATACAGCATTATTATTATTATTTTTTATTTATTTATTTATTTTTCATTTTCATTTCATTTTATTTTTCAATAGGGACTTAAATGCCTTTCTTTAAGAGCAAAAATATTTTAGAAACAAAAACTTTTGTTAATATAGTGTTGATCCAGGAATTATTCTGACTTTCCCTCAAGATCATCATTGTAGGTTTATAGGTTGAACTTGATAGACCTGCACCTTTTACACTATAATCTACTGTAAAAATTAGGGCCTTCTGTAGAGAGCTAAAACAAGCAGCAAAAGCCTCCACAATTTGTCTTTATTACATAGTAAGTAGGAGCACACTGTGTGACACCACAATTCTGCCCACTGAGGCTGATTGACAGTCTGAGCCTCAGAATGTACATAGAAAGGTTCCAATGTGATCTCAATGATGTTTCTGTCATCAGCTAATGAGTTACTATGACAACTTACCGTAATCTAAACCGAAAGGCCCATAATATGCTTGAAAATAATGCTTAATTCTAAACACATGCCTATGCACATATGTTCGCACCAACTATCTTAAACAAATGCCAAGACATTCTTACAGCTATATAGACGTTGGTTCTGGCAGTGAACGATCCTGGCACTGCCAAGTGAATAATGAAGACAGATAAGCGTACAAAATGGTATGATAATTGAGAAAGAGCTTAAGGCATCATCTGAGGTTAATAACTTTTAAACAGTTTCCATTAAATCATAGCAGCTCTATAGACATTCAATTTATAGCGCTCTCTGTGGAAAAAGAAAACAGGTCCAGTAATAGATGCACTGCTACTAGCCTTTACAACCTGAAAGACATCCAAGAGACTGAAGAGTGGCACATTTGTGTATTGTGTGGGTGCTCAGTGAGACTCTCCTAAGAACTAGTAATGTGCTGCCAAAAAAAGATGATTACTGTCCTGGAGAGTACTGTCCTGGGGCACAACTTTAAGCTCACTGGTCCACCAGATATCTGCAAAACTATTGTCTTACTCGTCTGACATTTTTAGTGACCTACACTAGACGTTAGCTGTTGAAGACTTGGTTGCTACCTACACCACCTTAGGTTCATGCAGACGACTCTGTGCTAGCGTGGACCAGGTTCCAGGCGAGCACAGGGTTTGTCATGGTGCGGTGACACTCCTTGTAATTGGTGCAGCAAGATCACACCCACAATTCTGTCTGTCTGAATGTATCCTAACTGGGATACAAGACTTTCAAGCAAATTACTATATCAATGAATATCTAATGAATAACTTCACCTACTTCTTTCATTGCCACCTACGTGGGCAAAGTGCTCCTTAGCGTTACTTCTCCGTTGCCATGGAAGATCTGTCTAACAGTTTTAGAAGGTGAAACCTTCCTGCTCTCTTCCTGGTTGTAGTATGGAGCTGTTTAAAAACACGTTGGGAGATTACAAGTAAGCTCATAGTCTGCTCCATAAACAAAATGTATACCGGCTGGAATACGGATCTCTATGTCACGGGTGCCTCCGCTCCCTCCCTCCCGGGTAGCGGGTGCACTCGTGCTGCGTTTCACAGCTGGCCCGGTCCCCGGCTTCTTACTTACCCCGTCCCGTTCCCACGCCGACTCTGGCAGCACGGCGCGCATGTCTCCGCCTCCACTAATTGCCGCTGGCAATTTTCACTAAATTATTTAAACCTGCCTCTTCCTGTATCTCTTGCCGGATCTTTGTGCCTCACAGCCTGAGAGAAAGCTATTCTGCTATTTTTGCCTGTGATTCCTGCGTTCCTGTGTCTTCTGCGTTCCTGTGTCTCCTGCGTTCCGGAGTCCCACCGTGTTCCAGTGTTACCTGAGCTCCTCTGTGTTCCCGTGTAACAGTGTTCCTCTGTGTTGCTGTCCTGTGTGCTGTGTTCCCGTACCCTTCTGCTTGGACCTCCTGTTGCTGACCCCGGACCAGACTCTGACGTTGCATCTCTGCTGCCTGCCCTGACCTTCTGCCTGGACTTCGACCACGAGATTGTCTGCCGTCATTGTACTACAACCTTGGCCGCCACTGCAGACAAGTCACGCCTGAGGAACGACCTGGTGGTACCACGCCGTAGCTGGTCTAATCCGCCTTGCGGGGGGCTCTGGTGAAAACCGGGTACCACTTAGACTCCGGTCCTAGGTAGTGGCTTGTGTCATCGTCTGCAGTAGTCCAGAGGATCCACACCTGCAAGCCTGACACTCTACAAGATTGAGCATTACAACATATTGCAGGATTGCAACTGAAGTAGCAGAATTTCTAAATAAAGTATGTTAGAAAAATTGTCAAAATACAACCCCCTCCAGTCAAATGACTTACAAGCGTTACAGGAGTTATTGCTCTGAGTTGTATATGAAAAATTAAAGTTTTTAAAAAGAATATAAACATAGAATGCAGAATATATAATTATGCTTAATAATGTTTTGTGATATTTTTATTAGCAATGTGTTTTTTATTAGTAACCTGCAAACAAATAGTAGTGACAGCCACAGAACAACTAGTAAATGTCAGCCATAAAGTCTCTCATTACTGGCAAACAGAGAGCTCCCATTGAGTGAAATGCCAATCAGGTCATCAGGTCTGTGCCACTTGTCCTGTCACTACTACCTGTTGGAGCAGCTCACAAGGATCCCATCCCAGCCTTTATCTAGTCATTTCATACATTAATCATTGCAAAATCAACTTTTCTTTATTATGTAAATGAGGCTGGTCACATGGTCAGAGGCAGTGATGTCACCACTGTTACTCCTCCCCTCTCCTCCCCCTGCTCATGTATGTGTGTAATGTATAATAAAGCATTGCTAGTGTATATTCTGCATCTTCTGACATGCTGCATCCTCCTAATACACAGAGACACAGACATCAGCTACACAAGTACCTGACATGTTCTGCTATAGGATGGCTGCATCCTGGACCTTTGTATCTCTCCTATACACACACATACACACACAGGCTGCAGGCGTGGCCACCAGCAAGCACATGGAGCAGCCATCAGTCAAGCACTGGGGGTGTGGCTGTACCTCCCACTCATGAATAAGCTGGACAGCTTGAACATGCTAATGACTCATTGGACATTTCACAGGTCATTTGCATACAGCTTTAGGACCTCATTGCTTGGGTTTACAGGCATGTAGAGGGACAATGAAGGGATAAAGGCAATGCTCTCTAACGCCAGTTTATAAAAATATATTTAGTTTAGGGGGGTTATTTTGCCTGACGGGTTCTCTTTAATAACCACTCCAATGATTTCCCATTAGTGCCATGCACAGTTTATTTTCACTTATTTTACACAGGTTTCTTCATAAATGTATGATGAAAGTCACAAATTATGCTGCACAGTCATTTCAGTAAGTGTATGACTTCAGTGAGGTTATGACTTTGTGCCACAATTTTTCAGAAGAGGAAAGATCAAGACTGGTACAGGAAGTTTTGAAAGTCATGCTTGAAATCTCACACAATGTGTTTTCTTATGAATTTTCCTTAAATGAAACCTATCAGGAATCTACCTCTAAAGGGAGATCTTATACAAGGTTTCTGTTAACCTACCAAACCCTAATTTATCTTTAGCTAACCCTTTAATTCTTTCTAAACTAATCTAAACTTTATCAAACTAATATGTAAATTTCCAGGAGAGGCTACTGGGGTTTGGAGTAGCCTCTCCTGGCAGTGGGAGAAAAGGTAACTCAATGCCCAGGAGCCTCTGCAATCTCTGTGTGTCCTCGGCGCACTCCTGCTACTGTTTCCGCCGTTTACCGCTGCTAATTTACCATCAGAAGCTTTGATGAATCTGGCACAGGTTAACACTATCTATATATAAATATGCTGTATATATTTTAATATGCTGTGTATAGTAAAAATACATCCATAAATTGAAATTTTAAGCAGAATAACATGCTTGCATTTCCCATTGGTAATCTTTTTGATGAATCTGGAGCATCTGGTATGGAGCACTAGACAGCCGGACCGGTAACAACAACGAGACAAGGCTGTGCAGGTAGGCAGGTAGTATTGCCCTCACAGCCCAGAGAGGCTACTTCACACCTTTGGTGAAAATGTACATATTAGCTACATAAAGTTTAGCTTAGTGTAAAAAGCATTACAGTGTTAACATAAATTTGGGGTTAGCTTAAGATACAATTGAAAGGGTTTAGTAGGTTAATAGAAAACTACCACCAGATCAACCTTAATGGTAGGTTTCCTTTGATAACAAGTGACTTTTTAAACTGATTGGTTATGGCATACAGAATGTCCAATTTCTTCTTTGCTGACATAAAATGGTTGTGGTGTTTTGCACTTGTGTTTCACTCCAGTATTTCAGTTTTGTGTGCACAGATATGCACCAATACTAGTGTTAGTTTAATGTTGCCTTCAGTTTTTTTTACCCACAAAACTAATGCTTACCGGATGGTCTTTGTTAGGCTATGCGCGCATTACTGGAAGTGTGCCATTGATATGATCCATCATAGTATCAGAAAAATTTACGAAAAAAATCCCGTTACAATTGAAATACATACTTTACTTTGTATTTATCCTTATTGAATTGGTCCCTTCGATCTGCCTTTTTTAAATAGAAAAAATTATGTTATCCAGAGGTTGTAGTTCTTTGTGTGGTCAGGCAGTATAGGACCTGAAACACAAAGTCTTCAACTGAAATATACCCAATTATACCTCTAAATTATGTATACATGTAGAAACTCCAGATTTTATACACGATATACATGCACTAGCTACAAATGAAATGTACATCACTCATTCATCACTCATCAGAGCAATGGACATAACTCGCACTTGCATTTTTAACCTAGCATTGGTTCAACTTACTAAGTAAGTAACACTCTTTATAAATATATAAAACAGAAATAAAATATATGGTATGCTATGTGAATGAGTTACAAATATATTACATACATCAAATGTCTCAATCTGCTAGGAACAGATGTCCGAAGCTTATAATGAGGACTGCTATATGAAGAACACTAGGTACAAAGCTTCCTGGCATTAAACCAATAAGTGTAAATGTCATACATGTCATAATTTCCTTATGTAACAAGCACAGGCAGCATTATGTTCATGCTGGAAGTTATGACATTTTTGTAAAACATGTTCCTGCATGGAGAAAAAGTGCAATTATATAGACAAAAAAGATTACCAATGGGAAATACAAGCATGTTATTCGGCTTGAAATTACAATTTAAGAATGAATTTATTAAACTATAAACAGCATATGTATATAATGCAGATAAACTGCTGTAGATTCAAGTGTTTGTTTTCAAAGAATATATACAGCTCACACCTAAACACTCCTATTTCTAGATAATGACACAATCACAAAATCAAACTCCCATCAGTTTTAACAAAAGCTTGCTCCCCAACAAAAGACTATTATGCCTCCACAGTAGCCAGTATTTATAAAGTGTCCACACTGTAGTCAATTTAGTAAAGGTACTCACCATGGTGGCCTATATATAGCAATAGTGCCAGACAGTAGCCAATATAGTAACAATGCTGCCACAGTAGACAATATAGCAACGGTGCTACCGCTATCGGTGAAACTAGAAATGAGTCACATAGTAGACTTTTGACTACCACTCCCCCAGCACACACACATTCCTTACATAGGACTACCGCTCCCTCACTATAAAGCAGTTGAAACTGTTTCATACTTTACAGAGGACTGCCTGTTATCTATGATCCATGGAGGGAGAGGCAGCACGGCATAGGCAGCTATGTAAAAAATTAGTAGATGATTTTAGCAATGATATCTACAGCTTTTGCACATATAAAGTGAACCTGTCACCAGGGACCTCATTTTCACTAAAGACAGGTTGTAGAACCCCTCACACCTGCAGTGCAAATATGTCTTTCTGCATTATCTAAGCATTTCCATTACAATATAATTATGTGTTATAACTTACCTTGCATCCTGACAGAATCCTCTGTGTAGGCACAGGGGTTGGGCTTTTGTTTGGATGTATTTCAAAAAACAACACGTGCCTTGTCTCTATTGCAGGCTGCTTCCATCTTTGTGATTCTGTACAGCTCCTCCCTCTCCCACTGATGTCAGCTCACCAGGCTGTGATCTCTGTGAAAGAGCAGGAGGGAGGAGCTGTACAGGAGCACAAAGGTGGAGGCCAATATTTTTTGAATTGCGTCCAAACCAAAGCCCAACCCCTGTGACTACAAAGATGATTTTGTCAGGGTGCAAGGTAAGTTATAACACACGATTATATTGTAATGCAAATGCTTATAAAAGGCAGAGAGGCATTTTTGCACTGCAGGTGTAATAAGCTTCTGCAACCTGTCTTCAGAGAAATTTAGGTCCCTGGTGACAGGTTCCCTTTAATATATGCAGCACCTCCAAATGAAATGTATAGCAAGCAGCACCTCTAACTTACATATTTGAAGCGCCTCTAAATATACATCCAGTGCCTCCAAATTTTATACCTGCAGTGCCCCCAAATGATATACATGCAGTGCCTGCAAATGATATCCCCATGAAGTTCCTCAAATGATATACACTTGCACTGCCTCCAAATATACTTACTGTGCCTTCAAATAAACATGAAGTGGCCCCAAATAAAATATATACAATGCACCTATAAAATCACTTACGTTTCCCAATCTGCCATGTCACGTCCCGTTGTCCTCCTCTGCGGCTTGCTGTTGACAGCAAACAGTTAACGCCGCAGGTGACATGACGCAATCATTGTGGTGCTTATGTCATACCAATGGCACTGCACAGTGACCTAGAGAAGACGCAGCAGAGTTCTCTGAATCAATTATCAATTATGCCAAAAAAAGTTTACTACTCACCTTTCCTTTGCTGGTCATGCCTTATCGCTTATTCTGACGATTTCGTATTTGTCTCCTTTTTCCAGGAGCACACATGGCCTGTGAAGACCCAGCACAGATGATGTGATCACACCAAGTGAACTGTCTTCCCATCTCACAGGTTACATCACTACTGGTGAATGGCAGAGCATGGAGCCGGAGAGGCTGCTCCACATCTTAGCAGCCTCTGCAGCACTATCCCACTATGACACCTTAGACATTGCTCAGCCCAAAAAAATTCTAAAGTATAAAGTGCAACCCCTTTAGTTAAAATGTACGATGTCTTTCAAATTATAATATTGTGCCTGTCATTATTATAATTGCGATTTACATATGTACTTTACCAGAACAAAGCTTAGTACATAAACATAGTAAATACATAAGTACAGTACTAGAGCCGAGCTTCATACAGAAACACAGCACCAGGACCAATCCTGGTCCCTACATACAAATACAGGCGGTCCCCTACTTAAAGACACCCGACTTACAGACAACTCAGACAACATAGTTACAGACAGACCCCTCTGACCTCTGGTGAAGCTTTCTGAATGCTTTACTACAGTCCCAGACTGCAATAATCAGCTGTAAGGTGTCTACAATGAAGCTTTATTGATAATCCTTGTTCCATTACAGCAAAAAATGTTTAAACTCCAATTGTCACTGGGGCAATTTTTTTTTTTTGTCTGGATCTACAATTATAAAATATACAGTTTCGATTTACATACAAATTCAACTTAAGAACAAACCTGTATACATTATCTGACATGATTTTACATATGAACAGAGCCTCCTAATTTACATGTATACAATCCCCCATAATGAATGCACACAGTCCCCTATTTTAATTCAAACTGTGCGCCCTGTAATAAATAAAGATAGATACAGTGCACTCTATTTTAGCTATATACTGTGCCCTCTATTAAATACTATTACATATATATATAATGTGACCCTACATATATATGTGTGTGTGTGTGATGATGCATCTGGACTCATACCATACTCATATCAATGATCACATGCAGGACAGAGGCGTTGCACTTTTAACCACAAAGAGCAACCTAAAGAATCTAAACAATGAATATTCAGAATGGCAGTTTAATATACATAATATACAATTACTATTCTGTGTGGCTGAGAATGACACAGATATTATATTTTCACATGATCTGTTGCCCTCTGGTTTTTATGTGTGTCTGTCAGATGTTTTTATCACATACAGAAATACAAGTGCAATCATATTATGAGTAACAAAAGTTTTTTTTTAGAATGAGTTAATGCAGCAAGTCAATATTTGCAGTGTTGCCCCTTCTTCTGGACTTCTGGACCAAATCCTGACTGATAGCAGTCCATTCTTGTATATAAGTGTATGTGTCTCCAGTTTGATGGACATGTAACCATTACTCTACCAAGTAAATTGTGCTGTAAAATTTGCCTTGCCTGCTTCCAGGTCATTTTATATATCAACATACAGGGCACCACAATTAATGATCGGTGGGCTGGGAAATTACTACCACAGCAGCCCTGGATTTATGCTTTTCTCCACACTCTTATCACTGGTCCCACAAGTTGCAGCCTTGAACCTGGAAAACATGCAACTGCAAACTAGCATTTATATCAAGCCTAGACATAAAAACCACTCGAGGACCACACCAACTCCTGCAACACCGCCATCTAGCCATTTTTACTTTTTGCGAGCTAGAGGATGAAACTACTGGTTTTAACCACCCCATTCCCCAGGTACATCCCCAAGGAGAGATTACCGGTGTATATACTATATAGATGCTTATTCTACGCAAGAAGTGAATACAAAGTGGAGAATACTATACGATACTCCTACAAATATGTTTTTTCTTTTAATTTTGCAACAGAAAGTCTTCATATTTTAATAAAGATATAAAAAGATTTTTTTAAAAAGCACATTTTGAGATATTCCTCTCAAAAGTTTCTGTGTTAAGAATTGTGAGATTTCACTTTACCTCCTTACATAATATTTGCATTTTGTCACAATTTGTTGGTTATTATTTGTCCACCCGTCTCTTAATGATTGACCACAAGTTCTCAATGGGATTAAGGTCTGGAGAGTTTCCAGGCCATGGACACAAAATCTCTATGTCTTTTTCCCTGAGCCATTTAGTTATCACATTTAGTTTATGGCAAGGTGCTCCATCATGCTGTAAAAGGCATTGTTGATCACCAAACTGCTCTTGGACGGTTGGGAGAAGTTGCTCTTGGAGGATACTATGGTACCATTCTTTATTAATGGATATGTTTTTAGGCAAGAGAGCCAATGTTTTGAGAGAGCCGATTCCCTTGGCTGAGAAGCAACCCCACACATGGTCGCAGGATGCTTTGCAGTTGGCATGAGACAAGACTGGTGGTATCGCTCTCCTTGTTTGTCAACAATGGAACCTCTCTCCTTGAATTCCTTGATAATGCGATAGATTGTTGTTGTTGACTGAGGTGCAGTCTTTCTACATGAGATACTCTTCCCTGCTAGGCCAGTTTTGTGCAGTACAATGATGACTGCACATGTTTCTTTAGAGATAACCATGGTTAACAAAAGAGAAACAATGATGCCAAGCACCAGCCTCCTTTTAAAGTGTCCAGTGGTCTGATTCTTACTTAATCATGACAGATTGATCTCCCAGCCTGTCCTCATCAACACCTACACTTGTGCTAATGGAGCAATCACTGAAACAATGTTAGCTGCTCCTTTTAAGGCAGGCCTGCAATGAAGTTGAAATGTGTTTGGGGGAAAAAGTTCATTTTCTAGGCAAATATTGACTTTACAATTAATTGCTGGTAAGCTGATCACTCTTTATAACATTCTGGAATATATGCAAACTGCCATTATAAAACCTGATGCAGTAGACTATGTAAAAATTTACATTTGTATCATTCTATTACATACACTCACCGGCTACTTTATTAGGTACATCTATCCAACTGCTCGTTAACACTTTCTAATCAGCCAATCACATGGCGGCAACTCAGTCCATTTAGGCATGTAGACATGGTCAAGACAATCTCCTGCAGTTCAAACCGAGCATCAGTATGGGGAAGAAAGGTGATTTGAGTGCCTTTGAACGTGGCATGGTTGTTGGTGCCAGAAGGGCTGGTCTGAGTATTTCAGAAACTGCTGATCTACTGGGATTTTCACGCACAACCATCTCTAGGGTTTACAGAGAATGGTCCGAAAAAGAAAAAACATCCAGTGAGCTGCAGTTCTGTGGGCAGAAATGCCTTGTTGATGCCAGAGGTCAGAGGATAATGGGCAGACTGGTTCGAGCTGATAGAAAGGCAACAGTGACTCAAATCGTCACCCGTTACAACCAAGGTAGGCAGAAGAGCATCTCTGAACGCACAGTACGTTGAACTTTGAGGCAGATGGGCTACAGCAGCAGAAGACCACACCGGGTGCCACTCCTTTCAGCTAAGAACAGGAAACTGAGGCTACAATTTGCACAAGCTCATCGAAATTGGACAGTAGAAGATTGGAAAAACATTGCCTGGTCTGATGAGTCTCGATTTCTGCTGCGACATTCGGATGGTAGGGTCAGAATTTGGCGTCAACAACATGAAAGCATGGATCCATCCTGCCTTGTATCAACGGTTCAGGCTGGTGGTCGTGGTGTCATGGTGTGGGGAATATTTTCTTGGCACTCTTTGGGCCCCTTGGTACCAATTGAGCATTGTTGCAACGCCACAGATTACCTGAGTATTGTTGCTGACCATGTCCATCCCTTTATGACCACAATGTACCCAACATCTGATGGCTACTTTCAGAAGGATAATGCGCCATGTCATAAAGCTGAAATCATCTCAGACTGGTTTCTTGAACATGACAATGAGTTCACTATACTCAAATGGCCTCCACAGTAACCAGTTCTCAATCCAATAGAGCATCTTTGGGATGTGGTGGAACGGGAGATTCGCATCATGGATGTGCAGCCGACAAATCTGCGGCAACTGTGTGATGCCATCATGTCAATATGGACCAAAATCTCTGAGGAATTCTTCCAGCACCTTGTTGAATCTATGCCATGAAGAATTGAGGCAGTTCTGAAGGCAAAAGGGGGTCCAACCCGTTACTAGCATGGTGTACCTAATAAAGTGGCCGTTGAGTGTATATATACCGTGCCGCCTGAATTATATATGTATTATGCCTCCTTTAATAGATATATAAAATAACCCCATCTAATAGATATTTCCTGTGCCCCCCATGCACACTGTGTGTATATATATATATATATATATATATATATATATATATATATATTATATATATATATATATATATATATATATATATATATATATATATATATATATATATATATACACGCTATATATATGTACGCTATAGGAATCTGCACCGGGAAACAGAATAGCTTTTGAGTCTATCTAAATTTTCACTCTGTGTTTTCTGAAATACACTTATTAATCACCATATAGGAACCATCCTCTCCTGGCTGCTGTGGCAGTTAGAAACCAATCACAGCTCAGCTTCTATTTTGCCACGAGTCATTAATATAAGCTCTGAGCTTTGATTGGTTACTATAGGCAATGAGTATAATGAGCTTATGTGTGAGGTAATATAGAGAGAGACAGAGAGGCAGACAGAGAGAGAAAGAGAGAGGCAGACATACGGAGAGAGTCAGGCAGAGAGAGAGAGGCAGACAGACAGAAAGTAAGGCAGAGAGAGAGAGACAGACACAGAGACAGACACAGAGAGGCAGACATACGGAGAGAGTCAGGCAGAGAGAGAGAGGCAGACAGACAGAAAGTGAGGCAGAGAGAGAGAGAGACAGACACACAGACAGACACAGAGACAGAAAAGAGATAAACAGACAGACAGGGAGAAGAGAGGCAGAGAGAAAGAGTCAGACAGAGTCAGAGAGATAAGGAGATATAGAAAATATATTTTGTTAACCTATTCTATTTTGTTATAGCTAAGAGCAGTTATTTACTACCCCGGGCAACGCCGGCGGCTACAGCTAGTGTAAATATATGCTGGGAATATACTGCACTTTACTAAATAATGCCAAAAAATATACTGTATTCCAGGGTTGCTGTAAGGCAGATAGAGACATCACTTATTATATGAATTAGTAGTAGCACCAACTTTTTACCCTTGTACTGGACTGCTCCATCCTCATCTTTAGCCTGGTGGACTCCTCATAGATGTCAATTCTCTCTTTTCTAACAGTTGCTGAACTTTTCCAGCCATGACTTATCGCTGCAGGATTCACTTCAGATATCTTCACCCCTGAGCTCCTAAACATACTTAAATGAGGTGTCCACTTTCAGCAAATAATTTGTATGACTGGTTAAGGAAAGTTATACAATTTTCCACCTGTGTGCCATCACATGACCATGGACAGATTTCTGTCCACTGGCAGTTAACATAGAAGCTCCGGGACGCCATGTAGTTAAATTTTTTTCCTGAATACAAAGAAAAGCTGCAAAGCTGCAAGAATTGCAGATGGATCATTTACAGATGGTTTAACAGGTAGGCTACAGTCCCACCACATTTTAGCTTTCCGTTGTAAGGATACATCAGGGAGTTCGTTACATATCCTTACAATAAAGGGCTAGGACCACTGAATGTTTATACAGTGATATACAGCATCTGTTCATCCATTTCCACTGAAAGTAGAAGGAGGAGTCAACATGGGCAGCAGCCACTGATTGGCTGCTTCCAATGTTCAGGGTGTTTCCCCCAGTGATAACTGTCCTTATTTTGAATGTATGCTCGGTAGAGGCTGGGGATGGATGCAAAAGTTTGCATCTCTCCCCCATAGGCTATTATGGCCTCTGCTAAGTATATATAGGCAGTCCCCGGGTTACATACAAGATAGGGTCTGTAGGTTTGTTCTTAAGTTGAATTTGTATGTAAGTCGGAACTGAATATTTTATCATTGTAATCCCAGCCAGAACTTTTTTTGGTCTCTGTGACAATTGGATTTAAAAATGTTGGGTTGTCATAAGAATCAATATTAACACTAAAGCTTAATTACAGACACATTTGATAACTGTTACAGCTGAACATTGTAGCCTAGGACTAAAGTACAATAAATTACCAATATCCAGAGGTCCGTTTGAAACTAAGGGTCGTATGTAAGTCGAGTGTTCTTAAGTAGGGGACCGCCTGTATGTCAGCAAGAGGAAACGGCCTGCTGCGTCTTTCCATCCTGTGTTTCCCACAGTATGCGATGTATAATGTGCAGGTGGAAGCAAGAAGGATGTCCTCATCTTCCAGTATAAGCAAATGGATGCATTCAGTGTATATTGCAGGAGCTTTCCTGGCTTATATATTAAAAAACAAGGTGTGAATGTAACCTTTTTTAAAGTTGTTACAGTGATTTTTAATTTGTATGTTCTCCTTAAAATATATAGGTAAATCACTTTCAAGGTCTCACATATAACAGATCTGCTACAAAGCCTTGCACTGCCATGGTGATATACTATAATTTAATGATCATGTCTTTCTGAGATCTAACATACAAAGCAACATAAAGCCAATTAACAGAACAAATGATACAACAGTGACCCCAAGAGGATGCAATCTATCTTTACAAGTAGCATTCTCCTTGACAAGAGAGGTTAGCTCATTAATACATCATTATAACCTTTACAAAAAAAGAACAGGTCCTAAATATATTAAATAGTTAGCTGAACCTGAAGAACTTGATAGATTCAGATGATTTTCAGCATATGTGTTGAAATAAGTAAAACTGTATCTGATATGTACTGATCATGGGATTTTAAAGTTATCCTATATCCCAGGGGTGTACTAGGAACTTAAAGTGCCCATGGGAAAAAATCTGAATGCGGACCCATGTTGTCAACAGAACGTTGGTAGATGGCCTTCATGCAAAAGAAAATCAACTTTTTAATGTAAGGAGGGCTACTGTGCTAGTATTCAATGAATGGCACTACTAGATGGGGCAAAAGAACATTACATGAATCAAAGACACAAGACACACAAAAGCTTTAATTAACTTTCTCCTGTGCCTTGTATGTTGGTATTGTTTTTCAAAGCCTTGTATTTTCACTGATCTGTTTTCATCATAGATCATAATTAATCATTCCTTTATAGAGCACACAGATTATGCAGTGCTGCACAGAGCTTGACTTTTCAGTCCCTGTCCCCAAAGGGGTTCACAATCTGATCAACCTACCAGTATGTTTTGGAGTGTGGGAGAAAACTGGAGGACCTGGAGGAAATCCACGCAAACACGGAGAGAACATACAAACTCTTTGCAGATGTTGACCTAGACGGCACTTGAACGCCAGTGCTGCAAGGCTGTAGTGCTAACCACTGTGCCACTGCGCTTCCCCTTCTCCGTGGTAAAAAAAACGAATGAAACTTTTTTTTCACTGATGAGGCAGGTGTGATGTTTTCAAAGAAATGTTAAACCTTCAGTTTTTTTTGGGGGGGGGGGCACAGAAAACACACAAAACGGATGCATCACACAGACAAAACAGAGATACAATAGAGACAAAATGCAACGGATGAGCAACTGAAGCCTAACATCATCGCCACTGTGAAAGAGCCTAAACATGTACAATGCAGAGGAAGTAGAGATTGATGATGCCTCCTAGGTACAGCAATAGAGCTACTAAAACATTATTACAAGAACACAACTACTAGTCTGGATTACAGACTACATGTCCAGGTGTGTGAGCACTTATACCTGTTTCCCTTTCACAACTACTATAATAATGCCTCCTATATACAAAAATGCATACAAAAAAGTGCATACAATACTCGCTCCGATATACAAGAATATAACTACTACAATACTTTATGTAAAAATCTAGCTGAATACTAAATATTATTTTTAAATATATATAATTTATAATTATTTATTTTATCATTATTATAAAAATGTATAAATATAAAAAATACTGCTACTATGTAGAGAAATATCACTTTAATACTGGCCCAATATATACAAGAATTTTAGTACTATCTACAAGGATAGATCCACTATAATACTGCTTCTATATACAAGAATAAAACTACTGTATATTCCTTAGGCGAGGATAAATATGGCGGGTTTTTTTGCGTTATTTTTATTGCATTTTTTCATCCGTGTAAAATGCATCAGCTTTGCATATGGGCTTTTAAAATGGGTTTTTGGATAGAATGCCTTAGCTTTTTCATTTTGCATTTTCTCCCTTGTCTCCCTTTAGAAAACTATCAATCTGCACAGCTCTGGTCATGCAACCGCAGCATGACATGAGAGAAACAGCTGTCGGCATGACAAGTCTGCATTGTAGAAAAGAAGTACAATGAACTGTCTCTACTCTACTCACATTTATATCAAGTCTTGTCTCCCAGCTCTTCAGAATTACACTTGAAAGTGACTCCTTTCCAAAATCCTCAGCATAGCCCTACACTAATGGCTTCCAGATATTCTGTGTACATGCTATAACAGATTCACACTGAGCCATTTCAGAATGGAGGACCAATATCTAGACAATAGTGACAAAATCCCCTAAGTCTGTCTGCACTAAATACTGTTAAAGCAACCATTACTACTTCTGCTTATTCCATTTTTGTAGACATGTTTCTGAATGTTTGGACCATAAATGGAATCTTTTAACTGCGCTTATAAACATGTAAGGTTGCAAACAGATATACAGAATATGATTTTAATAGACTAGCATAAACTGTATTATCACATGGGAACATAACATGTGGATACTTGTGGCTCTCATCCCACTTGCCACATGGGTCCATAACGGCTTACAACATCTTGGTTATATAACTTACTTTTTTCTTGTGTTTCACTTTTATTCAAAAGTATTCAGGAGCACTTTGTAGCCTATTAATAAACTATTAGCATTCTAAGATGATGTACATTGGTAAGCAGACAAAGGTACTGGAACTGGATGGAGGGGTGGCTCTTATAAAATAAAAAATAAAATGTACTTTTTTAGATTGGCCTCCTCCACCTTCAGTACTGCGGCATTAAAAAAGACTTTTTATCTGCATTTATAAACTTAGGAAGCCTATTGTGTGGCATTTGTAGTAAAGGTATTTAGAGCAAAGAGTAGTAATTCTGGGATAAGTGTTCATGTGAAAAATTGTTGCTCCTTTTGAGTGATTCTGCTATAGGCACAACATTAATACTGGTTTCGCATCGCTAGGGTTAGATAGCAAACTATGCGTTTGAGGGGTGGATTACTCTATTCCTCAGGTCAACATTTTATGGAACAACTATGCAACTTTGACAAAGGATACTCTGTAAAGATAAACAGTGTAAGGCTACATTCACACGAAAGTATGGGGGACGTATATACGCCCCCCCATACACTTCAATGGCCTGACGGCGCTGTACGGGAGTGATATGGTGCAGTGCACGGGCGGCACCGTACTGTTTCGAAGCCCGTAGAAACATAGGACATGTCCTATCTTTGAACGGAATACGGGGCTATGCGCTATGTATTCCAATGAAGAAGGGTGGGGGTGAGCAGCGCTCTACCCCTCCTCCTCTCCCTGGCACTGTTGTATGCTTGCCGTACTACAGTACAGCGGGCATACAACGTGTGAATGCAGCCTTATAAAAAAATATATGTTTGGGGAAATCATAAATAGTAAATATGTACTAGAATGAAATACAGAATAAAAGATAATTAAATAGATAGGATGTAGAGAAACTTGTCTAAATTTTAAAGTGCATAAAATGGGTATATATGAACGAAAATTGTAAAATAATGGAATAATAATCAAAATAAATATAAGAATAAAACATATAGAAATCAGTCAATAAATTCATGAATAAAAAAACATTACTTCATAAAAACTGCATTAAAAACTAGAGACACCTTTAGGGGCTTTTTTTTACTAAAATGTAATTTTATTAAAAAATGCCTTTTGCAAAAGAGGTTTAGTGTATTTTTTCAAATTGCACTCTTTGGCTTAACAGTATGTATCCATAGATAGCAAACCACAAAATGCAAAACAACTTGTCTGTTGGCTCATTCTCGAGGCCCTTTCTCTCCTTGCCTCCTGAATGTTCTGCGCTGAATTATGGTCACTCAACTTTGATTTAGTAACATCTGCTTAGAAATTGGTCCAGGAAAGACAGAAAAGGAGATGGAAGCCAAGCCATCAGATGTGCTCTAAAAGACTTAGCCGGATTTAATTTTTCAAATACATACTATAGACACTTTAGAGAGTGCTCATAGCTTTCTTCTTCAGTGATTATATTCTGAAGTTTAATATTCTTTTCTCTTATTTATAGGCTCATTTACTAAATTTGTCATAAGGATCTACAGTATATTATAATTCTGGACATTTGTTATCATGGCACAAAACTGAGGTAGCCCTGTCCTGTGCCATAGGTGATGGTAAGGGACTTTGAGGGGTACCATTAATCTTAAGCCAGATGCAAAGTGTTCCTGTATAAAAATACACTTACTGTAAAATTATTTAAGAAATTGTAAAGTATCTAACAGAAATTAGAAATCTAGTTACCCCTTCCATTTACCACATGGTACCTGGAGGCTGATTGCTGGTAGATTAGGTAACCTAAAATTGCCAGGTCATTACTATGTGGGAGAAGTACCTGAGAGTACATTTGTGAATGTACTGTATTATGTTTGTATTTTGGGCAAAAAAGTGGTTGAAAACAAATATAAAGTTGAAAACAAAATCTGAGGGGCTCCAGAGTCGGGCGCTTAACACTGTTGGCACTGCAGCCACATGATTTCTGGCTTATTAACCTTATTAAAACAAAATGCAATAATAGTATTTGTGTTCATCATGAAATTAAAAAAATCTCATGAATAAGCTGAAAAAGACTCCCCATAATAAAGTATCTGTACAGTGTACATCATGCCCCAAAAAATATACAATGTGACGATGTAAATCTGCTCTGCTTTCATTCAATGCCCGGCCGTGTGCACATACGGCTGTTTACAAGCACCATTAATCCATTGTGAATGTGTGATTTTTAGATTAATTGAGTGTATTTTTCAAAATAATTACAGTTTCTAAATCGCACTTCCATTTTGGTTAAGGTTTAACTGACTGTAAAAGTTGTTTTACATACGTTTAGGGGTGTAGTTTCTATAATGGGGCTCTCAAAGTCACTTGAGAGCTAAGTTGTCCCTCAAAATGTGAGTTTTGGGAATTTAATGAAAATTTTAAAAATCGCACCTAGATCTAAATTTCTTGGAAAAATGAGAGGACGCATAAAAAACCATGCTGACCTAATTTAGACATTTGAGAAATCTGAGTTATCAAGTTATTTTATTCTACCTGGAAAGTAGAAAATCCTGAACTTTAAAAATAAACATTTTTTAAAACTTTTAACCAAATTAGTTTTTTTCCATAACTTATTGCAACACAAATCAACCAAATTGTTAAACTAAAATTAAGTACAATATGCCATGATGTCAAAATCAGCTGGGTTAACCACTATGTTAATCTTAGTGGTAAGCTCAATTGTGCCTTGATGACCAAGGCCTATTTTTTTCAAAACCAGCATGTGTCACTTCCAGTAATATCTTTAGAAGGCTTTAGCATACCCGTGGTTTTGAGTTTGTCTTTTCATGTCTTTTTGGTTAATATATTTAGCATTTATTTATGAAAAAAGGGTGGATTTGGTAACATTTTGAAGAAAATAGCTAATTTCAAAAAATCAAAATGTTTTCTAACAGATAGTTTTATTACCAAAATGAGTGACTAACTAATATTAAACATATCTCAGGTTTTTGTTGGCATCACTTTAGAAGTGTCCTTTTGTTGTAGTATGACGCTAGAGAGATCACAGCATTCTCTCAAATTTTTAAGAAAGTTTTAGAATCAATTATTTTAGTTTTATAGTGGTTTTGGAAGTTCTTTTAATAGAAACCCCCACACATCACCCCATTCTATTAACGTCACCCCTCAAACTATTCTAAACACGATGTAGGGAGCTTGTTAACCCTTTAAGCATTTTACAGAACATCAAACAAAATGAAGGTTTGATTTGGAATTTACTAATATTTATCATTAATACATTAATTTAGCCCTAAAATGTACCCACATAACCTGAATAAAAGTAGAAAAGCATCCACGAATATATTGTGCAGTTTCTTCTGAGTAAGAGTACACCACACATTTGGATGTAACCCACTGTCAGGGCACATGGTGGGGTGCACAAGGAGCGCCATTGAGCTTTAGTAGGGCAGATATTGATAGAATAGTTTTCAGATGCCATGACATGTTTGTAAAGCCCCTGAGGCCGCGTTCAAAGTGATATTTTGGTTGCATTTTAACATGCAAACCAAAGGGTACACCTGCGATCGCATGTTAAAGTAAGTTTGCATTTCTTTTGCGATAAGTTAACATGTTGGAAACATAATGTTACCAAACTATGTTATCACGAGTGGAGCCTTTGGATTGCGTTTCGAAATGTAACCAAAATGCCACTTTTGAACGTGGCCTCAGGTACCACAAACCTTTATTCACTGATGGGCTTTTTCCATGTTACTTTCTGTTTATCGCTCCCCACTTTAAAAAATCAATAACTTTTTTATTTTGCTGTGTACAGAGCTGTATGAGGGCTTGTTTTCTGCATAACAAATTGTACTTTCTAGTGACTGTATTTTATATTCCATCCCATGTACTGGGAAGTGGAAATAAAATTCAAAATGCAGTAAAATTGACAAGTAATGTCCCCTTTTTCTTGTGGGCTCTGTTTTTGCATCTTTCACTGCACATTCCAAATGGCATCTCTAATATATTCTATGGTTCTGTACGATCACAGGGATACCAAATTTATATAGGTTTTTTTTTCGGTGTTAATAGATTTAAAACTAATTCATCTAAATTAAAACAGAAAATAAACATAAAATCTGTTGTCATAGCCCAATGCCCCTTAGTGACTGATGTAGAAAACTGTACGGGTGGTTCCTAAGGGGTTAAAGCATTCCTAAGTTATTGCCACATAAAGCGACATGTCAGATTTTGAAAATAGTGACTGGTCTGGTAGGCCCAAACAAGCTCAAAAGGGGTTAAAGGTGCCCATTCAAAAAGAACAAATGCCCTCAGCAAATTATGTCTCAGGATTTGTTGGGATCAGGTCAGGGGACATTGTCATTCATAAATGCAATGTTTACAGATGTGTAAGCAAGGTCAGGTGTAGCCACCATCTTAGGGATCTATCTCATGTGATAGTCGCTCTGCCTTGTTGATTTTCCACATTATTTAGGTGTGACTGCAAAGACATAATTTGTGTATCAATTGCATACAGACATTGGTACAACATACGTATATTGGTGATTTAGTCATAATGAGCCAGCAGAACAGTACAAAGTTTGGGTGTCAGGATCTGGTCACATCCTCCACACATAAAGTCAGTCTCACCTCTGTCAGTGCTTAACATGGGATTTGGTACTCTCAATTATGTTGCACTCTGCTGTACTGAATTATAGCATCAGTCTGAACTTGCATACACAGAAAGCGTATTGGAAGAAATTCACTTCCAATGAATTTAGAAATATTTTAACTTTTGGCTTTTGGAAGGTGAAAAGTAAAAAACACAAATACGAAAAAAGATTTGCAGTGTTAGTGGTTAATACTTACAATTGCATTTTGTCTTGATGACACTGTGTTGTAAAATTTGTGTCATAAAACTCCTCTAAAAGCCACGGCGGAAACCCTCACCTTCTCCCCCAGATTTACAGTGTTTATGGAAACCCCTTCCACTATATACAAGTATTTCCCAAAACATATGTGTCCAGACTATGGAGGGTTCAATATACTGTATGTTGTGTATGCTGTAAAAATAAAAGCATATTATATTTGTTTGGATTATGTTGAAGAAAGAGCTGGCACTGAGAATGCTGCAGGGTGAGCCATAAAATGCATTTTCAAAGAAGCAGCTGCTCCCACTTCTGTATTTGACACAAAGCTTGCAAGTTGAAGGCAGTCAACAAACAACCGATCTGACAGTTTCCCTTTAGCTTGAGATGACAAAAATCTGACGGTGCACTGACTCTCTGGGCCAGATCGCTCTAAAACTGCTGACATGCTAACTGGTCCAGTCAACTCAGATAAATGTCTCTTAACCACCATTGTCATTTATTCTACTACATACGCTGTAGCTGCAGGAAACAAAAATTGTTATTAACAGTTGTTTTACATCATTTTGTAGCTACAGAGATTTTACTTGGTCTATTCAACTGATTCAATTCACTGTGAGCTTCACATTTTTACAGTCTCCAACCTTTCTTCCTATTTTGCTGGATCTGGATGTGTGAGATGAAAGAGGATTGGATTTACTTTAACCTATGCTGCGTACTGGGATGCTGGATTGGATTGAAATTAACCAAAAAAAAAAAACACATTTGTGTCCCTTTCCTCTAGGTTCTGTATTTATGCCTTTCACTTTTCATTCTAAATGACATCTCCGCTTTATTCCTTGGGGTGGTACAATACTAGGTATTAATATGTTTTTATTTCAGTTTAAAAAATTAAAACCTTTTGTAATAAAACAGAGAGGGTTAATACCAACCACTAGCTGCCATGTTGATTAAATTGCAGTCTCACTGTCCAGCACCTCAACGCGTGTTTCGCACCCAGCATCGTCAGGGGGTCGACGAAGCTGCTAGAGGTTGGTATTAACCCTCTCTGGTTTGGGACTTGGCTCTCTGAGATAAGTGACACTCTTTGGACATGTTGGTGGATTTTGGATTTATCATTATGTGATTATAATAATTTTTGGATATATTGTATACATGTGCAATGATGTTAGTGTCTGCAATTGGTATAAATTGGAGACCAGGTGTCATTGTCCTTCCACCTCCAGCTTTTGTTTTTGGGCATTGAATCTTTTTATACAGTAGCCATATATGTATTTTTGTGCTGATTGTATGTCACACTGTCCATGGTTTCTGTATGTTTTTAAATGATGTTTTTAATTGGGGTATCTTTTATGTCATTTGGTGTCTATAAATAATAAATATTGATATTTTGATACACCAGTGTCTTGTATGAATTTTTTTGTATTTACGAGGTACTATACATAAGGTTTGTGATTCATAGGTTATATAAATTATAGTATATACTACTTTATTCTGAATAATTTCCCTTTGTTTATTCATAGTTTACTCCAGCACCCCCTTTATAAATTTAGTTAGCACAACAACCCCTTGCAAAAGTGGCACAGTAACCCTTTAGAAATGTAACACAGGAATCCCCTTTTAAAAAGGAGTGCCATGCAACATTTTAAGTATAGCCCAGCACCCCCCTTAGTAAAGTAGCCCAGCCCCCCTTTCTGTTGCACAGCTCCCCTACTTGTAACACTGTATCTCATCGTTTTTCTGTTGTACAGTATCCTCCATTCCTGTAGCACAGTATTCCCCCTCTCTTTTTCTGTAGTACAGTAGCTCTCCTTCCTGTAGCACATTACCGCCCTCCTTTTTCTGTAGTACAGAATCCCACTCCTTTTCTGTAGGAGCTAGGGTAGACCCTCAGGCTCATAAGGAAATTTGAGTTGATTTTAGAAGGAAGGGATAACAAATATGAGAAGATTACCACAGTCACAGTGCCTGGATCTATAAGTCCCAGGTTTATCATGATGGATTTTGGTAGATTTGGATTTTGGCAAAAAAAAATCTTCAGGCAGCTTGTTGCAGTGACCAAATAATACTTTCTTTTCATTGTTTTATAGGTTTCCTTTTAATCGTAAACCTCATCATTTGACATATTGTATATGTTCATGTAAATGTAGCTATGTAAATGTGGCTTTGATAGGCCAGGGGAACCTGGCACAATCGTAGGGTCCACTCAGTTTTTAAACAGAATTTTCCTAAACAGATTCTGAATGTCTAATATACCCTCCTCCACTGTGCACTATTACATTTAGAACTATTGGCTATAGCATCTATTCTTTTTCCATAAATCAGTTAAAATGAAAGCTCCATACGGGGTGTGGTTTGAGTGTGCTTCTGTGAGGGTGTATGACGTGAGAGCTCTAACTACTTTACTGTCCAGAGAGGGGAACCCTGGGCATACAAGGGGAAATCAGGCACATAAACAGTGACCCGAAGTGCCAAGAAAGCCCTGCCAGCCAAGATGCTGATTTTCAATTATTTCCTGACACTCCAGGACCTGTCACTAGCAGAACACAGCGCGGAAGGTCCACCATCTTGTGACCTGTCGCCATCTTCTTCCACCTCACATTGGACGACTCTAGCATCCGCATCTGCACAGCCAATGCCACCAGTTTGGCTGTGTGCACACCGCAGGAGGTACAGCACAAAGGTTCCCAGGTGTCCCTAACCCTGGAGCCATCTTTGTCCCCTGCAGCCATTCCTCAACAAGTAGACGAGCAGAAGCATTTTTGCCTACTAGCCCCTCTTCCTTACATGGGTCCACCACCCAAACCAGGGTTCCAAATGTGACACCAGATTGGGGCTTTAGCTCACCAAGCAAGAGGCCCCTCTTTTCCTCAGATCATACAGTTGCCCAAGATGGCCCCCATCATCAATTAGATAAGAACTAGGACTACTCTTTAGGTGTTGATGCTATTAATCCCGCTATCTTATCCACTCGCACTCCAGTTATCTTACTGCATCCTTGAGAGGACAACATGCTGCCCCTGCTGACCTCCCACAACCTGAAGAGGCTGTGAGCACTCTCCGTTATCACCCGAAGCTGTATTCTCTCCTTGCGCTCCTGCCTGGACATTTTGGCAACCAATTTAAAGAAAGCAAGAAGATTAGCCTTCAAGGGGGTCAAGAATGATGCATCTGACCTGCAGCCAAGGGTGGCCTCTTTAGAATCCTTCCAGGCCTCCGTTTCTGAGACTTGTACAAAATTTACAAATTGCCTCGATGCACTCTGACCAGGTCCCCTGTGTCCGCTTGAGCCAACGGGATGATTTGAAGAAATAATATATGTATCAAAGGCCTTCCGGAAACAACTCAAGCATCAGATCACCTGCTTGCAATAACGGGCACTTTCAATATGCTCCTAGACCGTGCCCCTAGAACACATATAGAAATTGATGTACATAGAGCCTTTAGGGCTCTCTCATTTGATCCAAATAAACTGAGAGATGTGATAATGTTGCATCAACAACTGTACCATGAAGGAAAACATCATGCAATGGATGCAACTGTCTGGCGACATAGACTTTGGAGCCAACTTGTCCATTTACCTGGATCAGTCGAGACGTACTCTCAGGCTCCGAGCAGCCCTTAAACCACTACTGTTAGTGCTCCAATCTCACAATATAACATATAGATGTGGCTTGCTTGGCTTGAAGCAAGTCTCTATCTCGTATCCTGCTGAACTCCAAACCCTCCAGACAGCCCTCAACCTGCCAGATATCCAACTTCGTGTCTAGGCATCAATGTTTCATCTTCAGACAACCTTCAATCGATTTGACTCTTTGTGTGGCCCGCCGCATGGACTCACCAAGACCCCAGTGCCAATGAGTCCTCGCCCCTCACTCCAGGGACAGACAGCCTGCGGAGTGATATTGGGACTGCTCCTTCTTTCTGGCTGCTGTGATACATATTGTATTTTGCATTTTTTGGTGGCTATTGTTTACTGTGCAAGTGCCTTTTACACATGCTTTTGTCCATTGATTGAAGTAGAGGTTCGTACCCAATATGCAGAGGGGCTGGTTGTCTTTGGCCACTTGGCTAATTCGGTGGGTGTCCCTGGGCAGACAGGCCTGTGGTAGAACTATGCTCTTGAATGTTGGTTTTAAAGTGGGTGGTCTCTTTGGCCCATTGCCTTATCACCCATGTCTACCATAAATTTGTTAGTTATTGGCATTTTATTTTTAATTTGTTCAGGGTTCCCCTCCCCTGGACACTTTGTTTATTAGTTTGCCCTTACGATAAACTTCTTGATTCTGCTTATCTTGTTTCAGCTCAGAGCATTGAAGGAATTCCTATGAATCAGGACAGCATGTTTGTAATGCTTGTGACATCCCTAATGGTCCTACAGCCACTCCTAACAAGCCTCCTGTTGTTTCTAGCTGTTCAATACAGTTTTCCATGGTTACCAGGAAGCATGGTAAATGGAGAGTAGCCTGAAGAAACAAGGTAAAACCTCAGCTAGCTGCTAAATACCTGTAGGTAGCTACCGTAATTAGAGTAAATTAGAGAATTACTTATGTTTGCTTAGTGCATAGCAAGGCAAATGTTTTTATACTTATAGTTGTACTTTAAATGCCTCAACTCCCCTACAAAGTGCTCCCATATTTTGTATGCTTTACATAGACAGTGAGTCCATGAAATATGTATTTAGGAGACCTACTTTCATTCCCCTAATTTTACAGGGTTCAGGAATAGATATTTTCTTCATCAATTCCATGCTCCTAACTCTGAAGTGTTTCGATTTTTTACATAAATCTGTCACATTTAAGATCTTGCCAGAACCAATGTGAAATGCAGGGTAAGGTATTGACTATTCCTGCCCTGTTTTCGTGCATTGCCCTTGGCTTCCCTGGGAGTACCAACAACATACACACTCCTACACCTCTCAGAAATTGTCCCATCGAGATTAAACTGCGTTTGAGGACTTATGTGTTTCCCCATTTATGATAAAGGAATGTGTATCGATGATATTTGGTATGATCATTTCCTTGCACTTGTCTCTGCAAAATTATTTGAAAATGATAATATTAAACATTGTTTACAAGCAGTGACTGGTCATAAGCAATGAAACAATATTGGGGACATGTGTACAGCAATGTATCATTTTAACCTCCAACTGCAAACAGACCCTTAGGAAAGTCAAGAATGAAGGTTTCAAGGACACTGCACAGTTTAGTAGTCAGATAACATGCCAAAGGCAGCAGGGATCCCCCAAGGAGCTGCTCCAGTGCTCTGCCCTGATGAATATTCAGACTAAACTCTGATTAGATTAGTATCCTGGTGGAAGACACAAGCGGCATATGACAAATGCTGGAGCCCACTGCTCTGAAAGGACACAGCATGGAGGCTGATCATTTATAATCCTAGTATACCATCTACTGTACAAATTTTAGAGACGTACAATGATTAGCTTGCAGACAGTGTTTCATTAGCAAAGACAAGCAGGTCATCGTCTCCACAAAAACATCCTATGGTCATAGTGTAATTATGGATAATAAACTTTTAATAAATCATTCACACCCATTAATGATTTTATTGCCAGTAATGTCCTATATTTATGCCTGTAGAGGTTATATTAAACCAATCTTGCTTCTAAAATTCTTTAATCTTTTAAGAAGGACAAGTTACAAATAGTAAAATGTTGCACTGTAATAATACTATAAATTTACTAAAACCTCACATAAAACAAAGGCTCACTTTCTCTGTCTAGAGAAAACTTTTCAATCGCCAGATGCAACTAGAACTATGCAAATGTGAAATAGCCTACCCCGGGGCTGGTCACATCAGATAGCTTCAAATAGAGTTTAGATGGCATATGAATGAACATAACACTCAGTAGTGGATTATAATGTAGGCGGTTTGGGCGGCAGCCTGGGGCCCAAGCCTTTTATGGGGGGCCATGGCCAGCCAAACCATCCACCAAATGTGTTTGTCTTTAAAACTGTTTTTATCAGGTACAGTTAAGACAGCTGATACATTGCCATAGTTACAGAAGTTGTACCAGTTTTTACAAGAAACATAGAAATAACATAACATAGTAATTTCTTAGAATTGACAGAGTCCACTTCTTGTCAAAGGGGGAAGGGAAAGGACTACAGAGATAAGTCTTCTTATATCTGTCTGGATAATCATGGTGTCCATATTTGTAGTAATTAAGTCCAAGTATCAGCTGCCCAGTGTCCTAGTTCTTTGAACCTACATAGTTCATCTTTGGAAAAAATAGGCGTCACTCGATGTTTCGGAGTACATGGGTGCAAAAGTAGGTTACTACACCATATATATAGAGAAAAGATAACTTATAGGTCAAAAATTGAGAATAATTTATTTAATCCATAATAAACAGTATAGCAATCCAACAAAAATTATTATTTTGCAACGTTTCGGTCTTATAAAATCAGACCTTCGTCTGGGAAGGATTGCAAGGTATAAGTAGAAATGGAGATGAGATGCGGTGCTATGACCGCTGGAGCGCAGGTGGAAAGCGGGTGCTCCCGCTGGAGAAATGAGCACTCCTTTCTATTCTTTTTTGCCAAGTTCATCAACCTTCTCTGTCCAATGAGCTATTGAGGGAGGGGTAGAAGATTTCCAAAGTTTGGGGATAATTGGTTTGGCTGCTGTCAGCAAATGTGCATGAAAGGTGGTTTCAGAAATATTCAAGAGTATGGACTTAGACAATCTATGAATCACTCTAAACAAATTTTCGCTGTTGCCTCCAGCACCGCATCCCAAAAATCAGTTATAACTAAGCACGACCACCCTGTGTCATGTCCTCAGTGTATCATGTCCCACACTGTGTCATGTCCCCAGTGTCATTCCCACATCTCTTGCATACTAGCATATGCAACCATGCACGTGTCTTATACCACCTTGTGAAAATGTTTTAATGAGTTGCTTTCACTGTAATACATCTAGAGAATCCACTGGAGTTTTATAGAAGGGCCTCCACATCTCCCTCTGTAAAGCTAGTCTAGGGTTAGAGTGATGTTTCCTATGTAAGGGTCTCCTGTTTGCCAGCAAATGAAGCCAATCCTCTGACGGACTCGCCCTCTGAAATCTAGCTTGGAACTCCCTACATACTTCACTAAAGCTCTGGATATGCAAGAAGTTTTTTGGTAGAAGCTGAGTTTTCCTAAAAAGATAATGCTCATCTACCGGGCCCTCCTCAGAGAAGAAGGAAGTTGTGGTATACTGATATAGATGTTTTCAAATTGAGTCAAGGAAACCAATCTTGCATCCAAAATTCTTTAATAAGTTACAAGTTACAATTAATAAAATGTTGTACTATAATAATACTATAAATATACAAAAACCTCACAAGTGAGGGAGCACACCCAATGGCAGTAGCTCATGTGGGATATGCCAAGCAGGTTTAAAATAATCCTTTATGTAAGGGGCTAGTAGTGTGTCTGTATGCATCTGTATCAAGAAGGACTAAATGGGTCTTTTGCTTAACAGCCAGTTTGATTATATGAATCAGCCTCGGTATCCCAATACAAATCCTGCCGGCCCAGGTCCTATCAGGCCTGGTAAAATGGATTTAAGAATCTCTCTCTTTTTGTGCAATAGGGCAGACATCATTTATGTAATTACAAAATTTTCATTACATTCATTATGTAATTTTTTTAACATAAGTCCCCAAAGAGATCTTTTCACCCCTGAACAACATTTTATGAACATCCACAATGTGGGTATTGGTATCCCATTACCTGCATTCTTTGAATAGCATTTGACTATGAGTGCCTCTATCTTCGCTTTATGTGCCAGGTCAGATAGAATAGAGGATTTAACCTCCAACAACACTCCTCTTTATGTAGCTCTTAAAGGCTGATCTTAAGTCAGGTGGGTGCATGGTCAAATAATATGTATTTGACCATGATCCTATTTCTGCTGTTTTGCTACAAATATATAGTTCAGCCTATGATAAGTTTTGTGGGAAGAAGTGTAAAAAGTGTAGCTCTTATCTGTAAAGTTAAGAGACCTACACACATCTACAAGGCCCAGCTCCCCCAAAGACATTAGAATCTTGTCAATTTTCCTATGTGTGGGTGGTTGTGTACTGGTGGTGTGTAACAATGGTTTCAGAGCAATATTATGATCTCCTCCCAAAACTATAATACCTTCTGCAAAGCAACGTTATTTGGAAAGAGACTGGGGAATCCATACAACTTGACCTGTATTAGGCCATATGTTAGCTATTGTTATAACCAAGCCTCTAATAGAGCCATTAAGAAAGAGGAAACAACCCGCCAGATCAGCAGATTCTGAGATGAATTGAAGGGGTTTCTTTTTATCAATATCCACACTCATTCTTCTGGAAGCTTTGGAATAGGTACTATGGTACCACCACTTGAAATATTTGGTTGAGAGAGTAGGGATTTTATATCCTTTAACGCATGTTTCTTGTAATAATAGGTTGTTAGCCTTGAGCTTGCTTGCTATTTGTAAAACCTGGCTGCGCTTCTGTGGAGTACCCATCCCACGTACATTGTAGGACACTATATTGCGATCAATCATAGGGAGTATGAGTAGGGCCAATGGATAAACTAATCTCAAGGAAGGTAATAGGGAGAACACAGTTGTGAATGAAATTTTACATATTTAACATCAAAAACCCCCTATATAATCAACTTTCAATTTTCAAATTTGCACCCCTCAAACTATCAGAAACAGCTTTTAGGAAGATCGTTAACCCCTTGAGATCTTCATTGTAATTGAATCAAAATGGAGGTGAAATTTAGAATGGTCAAATTTTGTCGGTTATACATTCATTTAGCCCTAAAATGTACACATTTCAAAAGAGAAAAAGAGAAAACCCACATACAATTTGTTATACAATATCTCCAAAGTACAGAGACCCCCACATGTGGGTGTTACTTGTTTTATGGGTGCACAGCGAGGCTTAGAAGGGTAGGAGCGCCCTGTAGCTGCCAGTATTTTACTTTCCTCATTGGCCCCTTTTGTAGGCTATAAATTTTTTTTTGCTTTTTCGTTATTGGGGCCATGTGATGCCATTTTTTTTGCGGGATGAGATGCTTTTCCCACTGTTACCATTTTTGGGTTGGTATCCCCTATTGAAGAACATTTGGGAACTTTTTTTTAGGGCAGGAGTAGAAAAGCATCAATTATGTACTGGATTTTTTTTTTCGTGTTCACCGTATAGAATAATAATCATGTTATCTTTATTCTATGGGTCGATACGATTAAGGGGATACCATACTTGAAATTTTTTTCTTACATTTGACTAAATTTGCCAATTAAAATCTATAATTTTTACATCACCGTCTTCCAAGTGGCATAACATTTTTACTTTTTTAGCTACAGAGCCTTTTTATGGCTTGCTTTTTGCAGGACATGTTGTACTTTGCAACAGTATCATTCTGGAGGACATATGTTTTTCTGATCAGTTTTTATTACATTTTTTGTGGGATTCAATTGGTAAAAATCATAATTTTTGGTTGTTTTTTTATCGGACCCCAGGGCTGCCATAGCAACAATCGGGGATGCCGATGCCGGTTCGGCTCCTATCCAGGGCTGAGCCTGCATCAGCTCAGCGGCGGATATATCCGCGTCCAAATTGTACAAAAGAACAGGGATGCCCATAATGTGTGACAATTTATAAAAATTTTATTTAAGGATTAAAGTGCATACATTTAAAAACGTTTAAAAAAGCACTAACTGTGCTAAAACAGACCAGTAAGCCCCGTGCCTATTGAATATTAGCTATAATATAGTATGAGTATATCAACAGCAATAGACAATTGTAATCAAAGTAAATAGTAAATCCACAAGTGTGGTATAGTGTGGTTAGCTGTGTGATAAGTCAGACCATAATTACCTATGTAGAAAAATACAGGAGCTGGGCACCGGGAACTGGAGAGATCCCCACGTGTTTCGCCTGCTAACCAGGCTTCCTCAGGGGCGCCAGAGTGTGTGGGAAATGACATTATATAGTCCCCCTGCCCCCGGACATCCGGCATGGACCAGCCGCGTCATGTGGTTCAATGGTGCGGCGTGCGTGCCATGTACCGGAAATGTGTAAGTCAAGTGCACATCCAAAACCGGAAGAGGTAATAGCATTACCCGAAGTGTAATCTATGCAAGTTGTGGCGCATGCGCAGATGGCGTGACGGACACGAAGGTCTCGTCACGTACTTAGAATATAACTCATCCACTCGCAGGTATGTTTTTTCGCATGCGCAATAATGTGGAGTGAATGAGTTATATTCTAAGTACGTGACGAGACCTCTGTGTCCGTCACGCCACCTGCGCATGCACCACAACTTGCATAGATTACACTTCGGGCAAGGGGGACTATATAATGTCATTTCCCACACACTCTGGCGCCCCTGAGGAAGCCTGGTTAGCAGGCGAAACGCGTGGGGATCTCTCCAGTTCCCGGTGCCCAGCTCCTGTATTTATGATACATAGGTAATTATGGTCTGACTTATCACACAGCTAACTAACCTATACCACACTTGTGGATTTACTATTTACTTTGATTACAATTGTCTATTGCTGTTGATATACTCATACTATATTATAGCTAATATTCAATAGGCACGGGGCTTACTGGTCTGTTTTAGCACAGTTAGTACTTTTTTAAAATGTTTTTAAATGTATGCACTTTAATCCTTAAATAAAATCTTTATAAATTGTCACACATTATGGGCATCCCTGTTCTTTTGTACAATTTGAAGACTCCAAAGGTGGTCTCTTGCATGCTTTTTACTTCTCAGTCAACCTTACTTTCACCACATTCCAGTGGGCAACTGCAGGCAGAGGGGGAAGCTTGAGGTCCTGCTCAGATAGCAGCCAGGAGGGTATTTTCGGTTGCAACCCCAAAAGGCAATGCTGAATTTAAATAGTCTGGAGTGTGCATAGTTATCTGTTTGCCATTCTTGTTAATGCTGAGGCCAAACTGATACAGCCAGCGAAAATGGGTATTCGATGCCTGCAGAGCCTACAGTAACGACTTTAGGGCTCACCTTTTAGCCAAGGTAGATGGAGCAATATCTTGATAAAAGGTTATGTTGGAGTCCTGATATTTCATCTCTCCATGCTCCCTACTGGATCGCAAGATGGCCACCACATCGGCAAAGCTCAAGAAAATACATATTATGTCTCTGGGTAGCTCATCAACTCTGGGTTTAGCCAGAAGAGCCCTGTGAATTCTCTCAAATTGAACCATGTCTGCTCTGTCTTGGCCTAGTAACCTGACAAAAAGTTCCTTGGCCACAGATGGTAAAACTTCATAGGTAAATGACTCTGGAAGGCTCCTTATATGTACATTTTTCCTACGGCTCCTGTTTTATAATGGTAGGTTAAAATGGATCTTGAGTGAGTCTTTAACCCTCAAGTAAAAGGCTAGCATATCAGACTGCACATATTATATCTGCTCCCGGAGGTGTCCAGGATGTTTCATATCTGTCTTGATCTCTGGCCAGTGGGCTCAAGGCCGGGAGTAGAGTGCGTCTTAGGCCCCTTTCACACTTGCGTTTTTCATGCGCGTTTTCTGCGCATGCTTTTGAAGCGCAGAACTTGCATTGCACTCTGACCCATTGTAATCAATGGGTCTTTTCAGACTTGCATTTTTATCACGCACACACGTGCGGTTTTTTAAACACGCGCTTAAATCTCAACATGCTCTACTTTTGCAAGTCGCGCGTGTGAAAAACGCACCATACAAGTCTATGGAGATGCATCAAAAACGCATTGCACTCTGAGACACTTGCAAGTGCAATGCAAGTGCAATGCGTGTTCCACGCATCAATTGCCATAGAAAAGATAGAGCTCAGTCCTGCGCATTACCTGCACGTGAAAAACGTATTGAAATTGCATTGAAAACGCGCGTGAAAAACTGAGACACTGAACAAACTCTGCCTGAAAACTGATTGCACTCTGGTGTAAAATATGCGTTTTTCACTGACCAAACCCTGATCACACCCTGATCAAACTCTGACGTGATCTGCAACGCAAGTGTGGAAGGGGCCTTATAAAGCCCCAGCTGGCAGGGGCAGCATTTGCTGAGGTGTGGTCTCCTCCAGGATCTGAGAAGTCTCCCATCCTTTCCCCCTCTTCTGTGCCCAGCCCTGCTGTATCTTGGGCACCATATTGGTTTTAACAGCAGCAAGAGTCTCCTAATGCTTATCCTTGTTGGGTTTGCCCATTTCAGAAGCTCTAACAAGCAACTAGCTGAGGTCCCAGAGCTATGTGCCCATCACTCTCAGCAGTCAAGCTCCGCACCCTCAACCCCCATCCACCAAATTTGATACTGAGAAGGACTTTCTTGAAATCCTCATACAACTGTTCCTGCTCTCAATATACATGCAAACAAGAGCATTTCAGGACCATTTAAGGCCCTCCAAATGTCCTGAAGCCGCAGATTGAAAGCAGGCAGAAATGAATGTATCCTCCATGCCCCAAGAAGCTTGATTCTAGTATGATATGTAGGAAGTGAATTCCAGACTTGTATGGCTAGAATATTCATACAGCCAATTTTAATCTGGCCCTGATAACACTGATACTGTGCCATATCCTAACTCATATTGTGGCCCCCTGTCCTCCATCCTCCCTCATATTGAGGCCTTTCGTGCTCCATCCTCCCTCATATTGTGGCCTCCTGTCCTCCATTCCCCCTCCCATTGTTGCCTCTGTCCTCCATCCTCCCTCATATTGTGGCCCTTTGTCCTCCATCCTGCCTCATAGTGTGCCCTCCTGTACTCCATCCTTCCTGAAATTGTGGCCTCTTGCGTTCCATCATCCCTCATATAGTAGCCTCCTATCCTTCATCCTCCCTCATATTGTGGCCCCCTATTCGCCCCTTGTGTTGGGTATACACAAAAACAATTATCTTTCCATCGTTCCCCCACAGTAGCCATGCTTCCACTTCTCCCAGGGCTCTGATATTGACTCAGTGGAGGGGCCCATCCTAGAGGTGGAGCTACCGTCACACATCTTCTAAAGAGCAGAATCAGATGTGTTGAGGCAGCAGGAGCTGAACCACCTCCTGGTTCAAATGCCTCGGCTGCTCTTCAGCTTTAGTGTGTCAAGCCTGGGACCAGAAGGTGAGAAAAAGTGGGACACCACAGGACATGCTCCCAACTGGCCAGGACGGCGCAAAAAAATAGTACTGTCTCACGGTATCCGGGATAGTTGGGGGCTATGGGTCACTTGCTCACCAATGCTGTGTAGGTGGATTCCTATAGTGCCTTTTAGCTTGCATTGTAGTCACCGACTAGCATATCTCCTTTTTGTATGCCAAAAATATAACCAAATTGATTGAATACATGATGTATGTTAACAAACAATACGTCATGAGCATCTTTTTCATTATCTGCTTTTCGTTTTTAGTATCATTGGCTTTAAACATTGGTTTAAGACTACATGTAATTTTTTGATTTCTTTTAATCAAAGGGTTAGAATGGCAAAGATAGTCCATAGTTTAAATTCTCATGTGATTTTTGACAAAACCAGGAAGTTAAAAGAAGAAGCAATCATGTGTGCATAGGGTGTCATCTGGTGGTGGGAACAGTGAATGTCAGGAAAATATTTTCTCCTTTGTCTAGTATGCTTAATTTCCCTTTTCCAAAAAATTATCCAACAAACTTAATGCATGCAATTCTACCCACAAATAATTGGTAGTGTAGAAAGGAAATCAAATGACTTTTGCTATGGGTATAAATTAGTCTGCAGAGCATTCAAAATTGCACACATCCTCTTATTATTTGCATAATCCCTCTGATAAAGGGAAAGAGACTGATAACTAGAGCTGGAACAAGGTATTTTTATGCCCTAGGCAAACAGGAAAAATTTGCCTGTAGTCTATCGGCTAGATGGCAGAACTGGGGACTACAGAGTGAGGAGGCATACAAAGAAGTGGGGCATGTAAGTGGGAAGGGTTTCAGAAGAAGGGACATTACATGTGTGTGTTGGGGCAGCAGAGAAGGGAGAATTATAAATAAGTGAGGGCTAAAGAAAGTAGGGCACCATAAAAAAGTGTTTCAAAATCAAAGTCACTTGGCTACTTGGTATTGAAAAATTTCTTACCATTGAGGAGGTTTCTCCTTCTCATCAGGCATAATGATGAACCTTTCCTTATGAAGACAATCCTAAGGGAATACAGTGATACCTCGGTTCTCGAACGCCTTGACTTTCGACCAAATCGGTATTCGAACAGGAAGTTCGAGAAAATTTTGTCTTGGACTCCGAACAAATATTTGGAACTCGAACAGCCGAACGTCCGAGATTAGCCGAGTTGAGCCGAATGGCGTTCATTCGGCCCAGCGCCTTGCCTGCGTCATCATTGTGAGTTAATGAGAGAGAGAGTCGCTTTGTGGAGAGAGTCACGCAAGTGTGTACTGCAAATTACTGTACTGTACTGTACACTGAATTTAACCCTTAGACATGGGTCCAAAGAAAGCCAGAAGTGGTAATGCAGACAAAGGTAAGCGGAAAGTTGTGAGAACAACGATTGAACTCAAGAAAGAAATCATTGGCAAATATGAACAGGGCACACGTGTGTCGGATCTGTCTGCAGAGTATGGCATGCCAAAATCAACCATCTCTACCTTCCTTAAGAATAAAGATGTTATAAAGGCTGCCAGTGTTGCCAAAGGTGTTACACTGTTAACTAAGCAAAGGCCTCAGATAATGGAGGAAATGGAGAAGCTGCTCCTTATTTTCATTAAAGAAAAAGAGTTAGCAGGTGACAGCATCAATGAGGTCGTTATTTGTGAGAAAGCACTCCAAATATTTAGTGACCTGAACACAGAAACACCTGGTACAAGTGGTGAATGTGCTTTCACGTTTAAAGCCAGCAGAGGTTGGTTTGAGAATTTCAGACATAGAAGTGGCATACATCGCGTCACTAGGCATGGGGAGGCAGCTAGTGCAAACCAGGAGGCTGCTAATAGCTTCATAAAAGAATTTAGTGACTATGTCAAGGCAGAAGGGTTTGTTCCTGAGCAGGTCTTCAACTGCGATGAGACCGGATTATTCTGGAAAAAAATGCCAGCCAACACCTACATAACCAAAGAGGAAAAAGCACTACCAGGGCACAAGCCTATGAAAGATAGGCTTACTCTTTTGTTTTGTGCAAATGCAAGTGGTGATTGCAAGGTAAAACCCTTGCTTGTCTATCATTCTGACAATCCCCGGCCATTCAAAAGGCACAATGTCATGAAGAGTAAATTGGCTGTGATGTGGCGGTCTAACACCAAAGCTTGGGTTACCCGACAATTCTTTACAGAGTGGGTGCGTGAAGTTTTTGCACCTCGAGTGAAGGAATACCTGACAGAAAAAAATTTGCCATTAAAATGTCTATTAGTGATGGACAATGCTCCTGCTCACCCCCCAGCTTTAGAAGAAGATCTAGTTGATGACTATAGCTTCATAAAAGTAAAATTCTTACCCCCCAATACAACCCCTATTCTGCAACCCATGGACCAACAGGTCATATCCAATTTTAAGAAATTGTACACAAAGGCCCTCTTCCGGAAGTGCTTTGAAGTGACAAATGACACACAGTTAACTCTGAGGGAATTTTGGAAACAACACTTCAACATCCTGAATTGTGTAAACTTGATTGACACTGCTTGGAGTAATGTCACTCATCGCACATTGTATGCTGCATGGCGAAAACTTTGGCCCGAAAGGGACAGTGAGCCTTTAGAACCTGAGTCAGCTCCTGTCATTGATGAAGATGTTGCTGTGGTTGATGATATTGTGGCCATAGGAAAGACCATGGGCCTTGACATTCAACAAGATGACATCAACGAACTTGTGGAAGGTCACGCTGCTGAGTTAACCACCGAGGAACTAATGCACCTACAACAACAGCAGCAGAAGGATATGGTTGAAGACATTTCTTCTGAAGAAGAGGAGAGAGTGGAGGATATTTCTAGTGGCCTTATTCATGAAATGTGTGCTAAATGGGCAGAAATCGCCAATTTTGTTGAACAACATCACCCTGATAAAGTGGTAGCAAATAGAGCAGTTAACATTTTTAATGACAATGTTATGTCCACTTTCCGCAAAATTTTGCAAAGCCGAAAAAAACAGCAAACCATTGACAAATTCTTCCGTAAAGAAATCAGACAAGCAACTGCAGAGCAAGATTCTGATTCTCCTCAGCAAAAGACACCGAGAACAGAAACACCCGAAGAGCAGTTACCCTCTGTTGTTATTGAAGAGGACTTCCCATCAGAACAATAACCATCCCCCTTCCCTCCTCCCTCCACATTCATTCCCTCCTGCCATAAAGGTTGGTACAGGTACAGTAAATGAAACACAATTTACTGTACTGTACAGTACATTTAATTTTTTTTGTTTTAATAAATACACTTTTCTTTCTTATTTCTTGTTGAGACTCATGTTTTTCTACATATTATATACAAATTAGGCCAGTAAATAGGCATTTTCTGGGGCTTGGAACGAATTAATCCAGTTTCCATTATTTCCTATGGGTTTTTTTGTTTCGGTTCTTGAACAATTTGGTTCTCAACCGACCTCCCGGAACGAATTATGTTCGAGAACCGAGGTATCACTGTATGTCATCAGTTTTACCATGTACACCTGCAAATGGTATACGTTGGCAGTACTGTAGAGCTGTGTACCTTTGTGGGTGTTGTAAGTAACTTCACTGATAATAGCAAAGTTCATCTCTGAGTAACTTCTGTAGTATTCAAACTGACCCAGAGTAGATTGGAGGGGCTGTGCTGTGATATCTAACCAGAATCCTATATTCCAGAATCATAGGGGCTGTGCTATAAGACCTCACACAACAGTGCACCAGGTCAACTACAATCCAGGATTCATCTTTAGCAGGAGGACCTCCAAAGATTTTTTAATGCAATATACAAAAATATTAAGAATAGCACAGTCTCAATATCAGGAAAACACCTTATTTACAACAGTATACTGAAGCACCTAGTATAGTACCTCATTATGTAGTTGAATTGTTTAGGTTTTGTTAATCTGTACAGTAGCCTCACTTTGTGATATGGATTTTGTAAACATACTCAAGAAATCAAACTTTTTTTTTATCTCCTTGACTTTTTGATGTTTTTTGTGCTACTTCTAAGTTCTTGTACTTGTCCTGAAAGGCTTTAAAGTGAACCTTTTGCCAGTAATGTAATTTTGAGCTGGTGACAGGTTCCAATAGCCTATGGTATGCTGATTTTGAAAATGCATTTGTCAGTATTCTCAATAATTTCAGTACTTTATAAACTTTATTTAACATTACCTGGCTCCCGGCGAGCAGCGTGTGGAGAGTCCATGGGTGGCAGGAGGGACGGTTACAGGGGAAAAAGACCCCCTGTGGAGGCAAATGTCTGGGTCAAAGTTGTACTGTATCTGATAAGACCGAGCAGCCAGGGTCTTAACTACAGGGGTAGCAGTTGTTATGGCCCCCACAGTGTCGGATGCCCCAGCATCTCAGGTGTCGGGTGTGTATATGCTGCTTGTCTGTATATGGTATTGTATGAATCTGTATATTTGCTGTATGTGTGTATATATGTCATATATGTGATGTGTATATGCTGTATATCTATGTATATTACACATGGGTGATAATGGTACTGTTTGTATGTGTATATGCTGTATTTAGATATGGTGTTTATATACCGTGTGTGATTGTTAATCACATGTGTGACTATACAAATGTAAACATTTTTTACTCTCCTAGTTACGCCCCTGCCAGCAGCTCTGCTAAACTCTTCAGAGCCAGGGATAATATATGACAAATCTTCACCGCTTTGCTAATTCAACCCTTGAGAGTCAACCTCTATCTAAAGCAAAGGGGCCCCCCAGTCATAAACTGGGGGACTCATGGTATCACAGTCCTCTCCCATTCTATATTCAGTTATAAGACACTGTCTTTATCATATTATGTTGCTCTGTTTATTTTGTTAAAGTTTATTTATCGAAATGGTGTTTAGTACGCTCCGTGAGTAAACTTCTGGAGGCAAAGTGATTGTGACCACTTCTGGAAGCTTCTTGTATGCAGGCAGCCACCCGGAAGCACAGCTGTGATTGGCAGCTATCATTCAGGCGGGAACGGTGGATCAGGATATATAGAGCCTTCTTTGTGGGCAAGCTGTCATTGCCGTCAAGCTGTGAACAGAAGAAGATCAGCATCATGGAAGATTTGCTACATCAACTTTTGAAGACCGTGGAGAGTGGAGGGGGAGAAGCCGGGTTACGTAGATGTCTAGCGGATTTAAGTGGAAGTGGAGTCAAGAGGTGGAAGTTAGGAGCTGGAGTGCCATGACGTCAAGAGGAATAAGCAGGAAGAGGAAGATGAAGAGATGGAGTCTGTGCTGCAGTTGGACTGTTTCTAAGCTGAAGAAATGGAGCGGAGCAGCACAGATGGCGAAAGAAGCTCCTGTTCTGGTTGGGGTGTGGATCCGATTCTGCATACCAAAAGAGCTTCTACTACCCAAGAGGCAGGTAGTACACGCTGGTAAGCCAGGCAACAACAGAGTTTATTAAGAAATCAGTGGTGTAAAACTTGCCAGTTGAAGTGTGGGCTAGTGCAGCAGATGTTTAAAGTAATGAGGATATAGTTGATAAATGTTATACATATTTTTCCTACTATTGAGAAGGTTATGGGAGTAGGCCTAAGGAGGCTTTACCTTATAAATTGTCTCCTTTAGGATTTCATTTATGATTAGCAACAAACAAAAACATTTGGAATATTTAATACATTGATTTATGGTCTCTTTTGCCTTCAAAGAAATCCTTAGATAAATCCTTATGATAAAAAATATGGTCCCTATAAATCCTTCATAACTGGTAATAGACATGTTGCATTTTTGCTTTTGTGTTGGGTGAGCTACAACCTAATTTATGTTGTGGTTTATTCCAACATGTCAACATTATTCAAGAGGTTTATAGACATTTTGGGTGGATTACTTATGATACGTCTTTTAGGCAGTAAGGTAGCAGTCTATCCAAATATAAATTGGGGAATAAAGGATGTTGCTCTGTTGCTCAACTTATCTTTACCTCAGCTGTCCTTTCTCAACAGACAACAAAATTCTAATCAAACCATTTATTGAAAAGTTGTGTTTTGCCTTCAATGAGTCACCATGTAAGTGGGCAGCAAATTACCACTATAGGCATGAATGCACATGTCGCTGTTACAAAAAAGCAAATCAGTTGCAGCAAACCGCTAATGCTAAAGAGCAATTGGTCAAGAGCTTTGACTGGTGAAGTTATGAAAATGCTCCAATTCTTAGAATTGCATCCAGACAAGAAGGTAGAGCTGTTAAATAAAGTGTTTCAATTTGGTTTTCATGTGACGCAATTCTCAGGTGAAGCATGTACAAGGTGTTGAAGTTGTTAAAGTTAATAAAAGAATTGCATTTAGATAGACTTGTTGTTCCATTTAGTTGTTCGCTGTTTGATAACTTGAGGTTATCACTGTTAGGAGTCATAAAAAAAGGAACCAAACAGCTAATCCAGACTAATCCATCATTTGACCTTTCCTAAACAGGAGTCTTTAATAAAAGCGATTTGGAAGTTTTTTGTTATGTAAATCCTTATGATAAAAAAAACCCTGCCTATGCGGCGCTGACACTGTATTACAAGGACTATTGCAAGGACTGTGGTTCTCTTCACTTGGTCCGTGGTATCTAAACAGCACACAGGTCATTCTCCACAGACCAAGCATGTTCATGTGCAGTTGCCTCAGAGATGAAGAATTTCCACCTAAAGGTGTATTCAAACAGTGCACCTAAAACACATGCCAAAAAATTCATGTGGTTTTGCTGTTGTATTTTATTCAACAAGTTTCAAAATTTTAAAAATGCACTCATAACCACACACATTTTTTCCACTTCAGTTTTTCAGCAAAGCCAAGGATGCAGGCAGAGAGATACACTGCAATTACAATACAAAGCCACTATAAACCAATAGAGGATTTTTATTTTTTTAAATTCAGGCGATTTAGGGAACTTGTTGCTGACACATAGGCCCAGTTTGCCTTTCTATCATGCAGCGGGCGACACATTCAAGAAGAGCCGGTGCGAGTATGCACTAGAATGCCGCTTTCAGTACATGGGATTGTGTGCACAATGGAGCCGTGACGCAATACTAGTGCAGACAAATACATGTGCAGTCTACGACAGAATCTGGGCACAGATTGCTTAGTAAATGTGCCCCATAGTCTGGAAAATAGTGATCAGAACTGTTTTGTCCAAATGAGGCCTTAAAAGGCTTTCCCAAGATAACCAAAAAGTTGCCTGTTATGCCTCTTGCACATGAACGTATTTGCAGGTAACTTATGTCCCAATGTATTTCTATGAGCTCATACACACACCAGAGGACAGTGTCAGACTGGGAGGCCTTAAGCCCACCAGATGGAAGTATAACCTATGCATTCTTAGTCCACACGTGGCGTTTAACACATGCATTTCAGAATACATTGCAACAGCTGCTTAAAGGAAACCTACCACTTGAAATGGTAGGTTTAAGCTGCAAATACCGAGCACCAGCTCAAGGTGAGTTGGTGCCGCAGCTTATTTTCGTTAGAGTCATAATCCGCTGTATCGCGGTTTAAACACTTTTTAATCTTTATATGTGAAGCAGCTTTGGCGTACCATACGCACGACTCTGCGCACGCCTACATAGAAAGTGGCAGAGAGCCGGTGACGTCACGCGCGCATGGTGTGCCGAAGCTGCTTCACATATAAAGATTAAAGTGTTTAAACCACGATACAGCGGTTTATGACACTAACGAAAATAAGCTGCGGCACCAGTGCTCAGTATTTGCAGCTTACACCTACCATTTCAAGTGGTAGGTTTCCTTTAACAAAACGCAAATGTTCTCGAAAGTGTTAATATCAAGTTAACAAATGTATGTGTTAAAGTTATCCTAACCCCTTAGTGACCAAGCTCATTTGCGCCTCGATGAACAAGGCCTATTTTTCAAAACCAGTATGTGTCACTTTATCTGGTTATAACTTTAAAAGGTTTTAACGTACCCAAGTGCTGTTGAGTTTGTTTTTCCATGACATTTTGTACTTCAAGTTAGTGGGAAATTTTGGTTGATATATTTAGCATTTATTTATGAAAAAAATGTGAATTTGGTAAACATTTAGAAAAAATTTGCTGTTTTTCAAACTGATTGTCTTACTACCCAAATTAGTTACTAACATTTACCATATCTCTGCTTTGTGTTGGTGTCATTTTACAGCGGGTTTCTGCTGTATAATACAGATGACAACCGCCTATTACTGCCGCAGTCAGTACTGGCTCCGATTGCGGCAGTAACCCCGTTAAGTGCTGCAGTCGAACCAGATCACAGCACCTAGCTTACCATTTCATGGGTGCCTCTATCTTGGATGATCCGTTGCCATAGCAGTCTACAGTCTCGTTGAGACTTGTAAGCATGATATGTGTAATGATCTCTAATAGCCACTTGATGGCAGACTATTAGAGATCAGCAGTAAAATTGCTATATACTGCAATACAGTAGTATTGCAGTATATAGTACGAGCAATCAGGCCCTGCAGGGTTAAATTACCGTGAAGTGTCTGAAATGAATGGTAATTAAAAAAATAAAAAGTAAATGAATTAATAGCTTAAATCCCCCCCTTTCCCTAGAGCAAAAATAAATACAGGAAAAATGACAAACATGATGGGTATCGTCTGGTCCCAAAAGGCCCATTCTATCAAAATATAACACACTAACGGAAAAGAGCGCCGAGTACCGAATCGGCCCTTTACCAATTTTCACATCCATGAATATTTGAATTAAAAAAAAAAAAAATAATAATTATATAGAGTCCAAAATTTATATAAATTAATACACCTCAACGTACCACAAAAAACATCACCTTACATAGGTCTGTTACACCAAAGGGTGAAAAACTTATTGGACTCAAAATGGAAAATATTTTTTCATCTACAAAAGATATTTTTAAAAACTATAGAAATTTGATATGACCATGAGTAAGGACAAGAATATTTTTGTCCAAAATGCGCAAGTTGTCTAAGTATTTCTCTTCTGTATTCCATGAATACATATTGGCATTATGCACTTTAACCGAGCATACTGATGTTTTTAATTTTTGGATGAAATAAAGGAATTAACTTTTATATATCATGAATGCTGGATCCTTCATCGTATACTGTCTACCATTCCCATACTGAAGTTGGCACTGCCATTCTCGGATCACACTAAAGAAGGACATATGGAGTGAGAAAACGGTTCCCATTGTGGTCAGCTGTTGTATCCGTTTTTTCTATATACCGTATTTTCCGGACTATAAGGCGCACAAAAAAACCTAGGATTTCCTTAGAAATCCAAAGTGCGCCTTATAGTCCGGTGCGCCCTATGTATGGAGGGCAGCGGACCCTACTTACATAGGTCCCCGCTACCGGAGACAGCAGATCTCCAGCGGGAACTGCAGACCACACTGCACGGACAACAGGTGCCATAGCGCGAACCAACTTCTGCCGCGTGGTCTGCAGTTCCCGCTGGAGATCTGCTGTCTCCGGTAGCGGGGACCTATGTAAGTAGGGTCCGCTGCCATCCTGCACCTGAAGGGACCCCCTTCCCCACTCACCTCTCCGGTCGGTCTCCGCTCTGCCACGCCCCCGGACCTCCACCACGCCCCCGACCCTGCGCCTTATAGTCCGGTGCGCCTTATATATGGAATAATTCCATATATAAGGCGCTGACTACTAATGCGCCTTATAGTCCGGTGCGCCTAATGGCCCGGAAAATACGGAAAATAATATCCCTGTGATTGTACCGACCCAAAGACTAAAGAAAAGGTGTAATTTGGTGCGCAGAATAAAAGCCGTAAAAACATAGCCAACAAGAAAACTCCAAATGTCTTTGTCAATTTCACCTCACTTGGAATTTTTTTCCAGATTTCCACTACATTGCATGAAAAATTAAATGGTGCCACTAAAAAGTACAACGTGTCCCCCAGATATCAGGGCCTTACACATCTCTGTATACATAAATATAAAAAAGTTATTGCTTTTTGAATGAGAAAACAGAACCCCAAATACAAAATAGCCTGCAAGTGTAGTTTGGAAAGTGCTGGGTGAAATTTCTATTAAAAATCAGTCTGACGTTCTCAAGTCAAAGAGCGGCTGTGGAAAATTTGATTATAAATGCGACGGTGCAGATTCCTATAGTGGACATACTATATTATATAAAGAGTATTTACTAGGGTGGGGAAACAGACCAATCACAGACAACCATCATAGCTACACTCAGTGAGACCACTCACCACTGGAAATCTCTGGACCATGAACTGTGGTTTACATGTACATAACTACAATCCACTTTACTAGTGATAGTAGAAGACAACTACTGATAGTAGACTGTCCTCTGTAACCCATTTGTTACCTTCGGGCAACCCATGCACCTCTTCTCTATTACCACCAGTGTACGGAGATATATACATTTACCCTTTTTAATAGAGTATATTTCTCAGTATACTGGAGGTAACAGAGGTGAATGGATACCCCCAAGGTTATGAGTATGTTACTGAGGACAGTCTACCACAAGTAAGTCTGATGTCCTTTTATCACCAGATTACGATAAAGCCTAAGGGTACATTCACATGGCCGGCTGGGGGGGGGGGGATGTAAATGTGGCACCATTCCACACCCTACATGGGAAAAGATAGAGCATGCTCTATTTTTCCACGTGCGTGCAGGCCATGCAGGGCTTCTCTATGGAGGGGTCACCCCTCCTCCCCAGTGGTATGCATTTGGCTGTGTGAATGTATATCCAGGATGAACACTTCTGTCCAGTGGCAGGTGGTGCCCCAATGAAAGAAATGATTCTGCTGTAGCTCCTTGGCAGGGGTGGGCAATGGACACAACCGTTTAGTCTACAATGTGCCATCCTGTGGGTGATTTATTAATGTCAGATAAACCCCTTTAAAACTAAATGATTAAAGATATAAATTGCACCAAGCAGCCCATACAGGACAGGAGATGATATGATCAAGGCCCGGCTGCCCCCAGAGGGAAGAAAACCATACAAAGACTAATGGCATGGAATAGGAATGATCTTTAATCCAGCGCCCACCAGTGGTCAGGTGTGCACTACCAACACAAGAACAAACACGGATAAAAAAAAAAGTCCCCAAAACTGAGAAGCGGAGGCGTCACGTCCATGCGGCTGCTGAGGCCCATGCCCCTTACTGTGTGCAGACTCTACACAGTCCATACGAGCCGGTACCGATGTGTAGGTTCTATACTGTAGATATGAGCCGGTGCCGCCCAATTAATACGTGTAGCCTCAATGCAGTCAATATGAGCCGGTGCCGTCCAGTCACTATGTGCAGGCTCCATACAGTCCATATAAGCCGGTGCCGTCCAGTTAATATGAGCCTGGCCCCGTACGCGCCTGCGCCCTCCACCTCCTCCCGGCTCTATGACTCATCCGGCTTGTCTACAGGCGGTCCGCACGGCTGCAGCATCTTCTCCATCAGGTTAAAGCGCACCCGGGCCTTGCTCTCGTTCTCGGCCACGGCGAAGTAGTTGAGAAGGTCGAAGTGGCCCATGTAGGAGCAGTACGAGTCGCGGTGCTGGTTCACCAACCATTCCCACTTCGTGGTGTCCGCGTGCCCGGTGCCGATGTACTTGGACTGCAGGTGCTCCAGCTGACTGTGGATGGTATAGCGGTCCGTCATGGCGCCTCCGTATACAGCAACACACAGCAATGGCGAGCAGAGCGGAAGTGACGAAAAGCGGAAAAGCTTTTCTATGCAAGCGAGAACCTTGATGACATCACAGTCACATGATGTCTGCGTGTAGTGCGCTCCAGAGAATGAGCGCCCTCTTGTGGGTGATGCAGCAGCGGCCGGAAGATCGTGCAGCTCTAACTGTGTGCCCGCGCTCTGACTATCAGGATTGTATGAGCAGTGCAGTGAGTTCTCCTAGTGATGCTGTGTGCGATATTTGGAGTTTCTATGCGGAGTGTGCTAAATCTAGTGATTCTTTGAAGTTTTTCTCCATCTGGTGGCACTATGTAGAGCATTTACACTGCACACACCACAAAACGGTACATACTCCATTATAGATCCAGCAGATGGTGCACACTCCATTGTAGATCCAGCAGAAGGTGCATGCTCTATAATAGATGCACCAGAAGGTGCACACTCCATTATAGATCCAGCAGAAGGTGCACGCTCTAAAATAGAACCACCAGAAGGTGCACACTCCATAATAGATCCACCAGAAGGTGTACACTTCATAATAGAACCACCTGAAGGTGTACACGTCATAATGGATCTGCCAGTGCTCTCTCCACAATATAACCACCTGAAGTTGCACGCTCTATAATAGATCCATCAGAAGGTGCACACTCCATAATAGAACCACCTGAAGGTGCATGCTCTATAATAGATCCACCAGAAGGCGCACGCTGCATAATGGATCTGCTAGAAGGTTCACACTCCATAATAGAACCACCAGAAGGTTCACACTCCATAATAGAACCACCAGAAGGTGCATGCTCTATAATAGATCCACCAAAAGGCCCACGCTCCATAATAGCTCTGCCAGAAGGTGCACACTCCATAATAGAACCACCAAAAGGTGCATGCTCTATAATAGAACCACTAGAAGGTGCATGCTCTATAATAAAACCTCCAGAAGGTGCACACTCCATTATAGATCCACCACAAGGTGCACACTCCATAATAGAACCATCTGAAGGTGCACGCTCCATAATAGATTGACCTGAAGGATCACACTCTATAATAGAACCATCAGAAGGTGCACGCTTTATAATAGATCCGCCAGAAGGTGCACACTCCATAATAGAGCCACCAGAAGGTGCATGCTCTATAATAGATCCACTAGAAGGTGCATTCTCTATAATAAAACCTCCAGAAGGTGCATGCTCCATAATAGAACCATCTGAAAGTGCACACTCCATAATAGATTGACCTGAAGGATCACACTCTATAATAGAACCATCAGAAGGTGCATGCTCTATAATAGATCCACCAGAAGGTGCACACTCCATAATAGAACCATCAGAAGATGCACGCTTTATAATAGATCCGCCAGAAGGTGCACACTCCATAATAGAACCATCAGAAGGTGCACACTCCATAGTAGATCAACCAGAAGGTGCACGCTCCATAATAGATTGACCTGAAGGATCACACTCTATAATAGAACCATCAGAAGGTGCACGCTTTATAATAGATCCGCCAGAAGGTGCACACTCCATAATAGAACCACCAGAAGGTGCATGCTCTATAATAGATCCACTAGAAGGTGCATTCTCTATAATAAAACCTCCAGAAGGTGCATGCTCCATAATAGAACCATCTGAAAGTGCACACTCCATAATAGATTGACCTGAAGGATCACACTCTATAATAGAACCATCAGAAGGTGCATGCTCTATAATAGATCCACCAGAAGGCGCACGCTGTATAATAGATCTGCCAGAAGGTTCACACTCCATAATAGAACCACCAGAAGGTGCACACTCCATAATAGAACCACCTGAAGGTGCATGCTCCATAATAGATCCACCACAAGGTGCACACTCCATAATAGAACCACTAGAAGGTGCACACTCCATAATAGATCAACCAGAAGGTGCACACTCCATAATAGAACCATCAGAAGGTACACACTCCATAATAGAACCACCAGAAGATGCAGGCTCTATAATAGATCCACCAGAAAGTGCACACTCCATAATAGAACCATCAGAAGGTGCACACTCCATAATAGATCCACCAGAAGGTGCACACTCCATAATAGAACCACCAGAAGGTGCATGCTCTATAATAGATCCACCAGAAGGCGCATGCTGCATAATAGATCTGCCAGAAGGTTCACACTCCATAATAGAACAACCAGAAGGTGCACACTCCATAATAGAACCACCTGAAGGTGCCCACTCCATAATAGAACCACCTGAAGGTGCCCACTCCATAATAGATCCGCCAGAAGGTGCACACTCCATAGTAGAACCACTCGAAGGTGCACACTCCATAATAGATCAACCAGAAGGTGCACACTCCATAATAGAACCACCAGAAGATGCAGGCTCTATAATAGATCCACCAGAAAGGGCACACTCCATAATAGAACCATCAGAAGGTGCACACTCCATAATAGATCTGCCAGAAGGTGCACACTCCAAAATAGAACCACCTGAAGGTGCACACTCCATAATAGATCCGCCAGAAGGTGCAAACTCCATAATAGAACCATCAGAAGGTGCACACTCCATAATAGAACCACTAGAAGGTGCATGCTGTATAATAGATCCGCCAGAAGGTGCACACTCCATAATAGAACCACCAGAAGGTGCATGCTCTATAATAGATCCACTAGAAGGTGCATTCTCTATAATAAAACCTCCAGAAGGTGCATGCTCCATAATAGAACCATCTGAAAGTGCACACTCCATAATAGATTGACCTGAAGGATCACACTCTATAATAGAACCATCAGAAGGTGCATGCTCTATAATAGATCCACCAGAAGGCGCACGCTGTATAATAGATCTGCCAGAAGGTTCACACTCCATAATAGAACCACCAGAAGGTGCACACTCCATAATAGAACCACCTGAAGGTGCATGCTCCATAATAGATCCACCACAAGGTGCACACTCCATAATAGAACCACTAGAAGGTGCAGACTCCATAATAGATCAACCAGAAGGTGCACACTCCATAATAGAACCATCAGAAGGTACACACTCCATAATAGAACCACCAGAAGATGCAGGCTCTATAATAGATCCACCAGAAAGTGCACACTCCATAATAGAACCATCAGAAGGTGCACACTCCATAATAGATCCACCAGAAGGTGCACACTCCATAATAGAACCACCAGAAGGTGCATGCTCTATAATAGATCCACCAGAAGGCGCATGCTGCATAATAGATCTGCCAGAAGGTTCACACTCCATAATAGAACAACCAGAAGGTGCACACTCCATAATAGAACCACCTGAAGGTGCCCACTCCATAATAGATCCGCCAGAAGGTGCACACTCCATAGTAGAACCACTCGAAGGTGCACACTCCATAATAGATCAACCAGAAGGTGCACACTCCATAATAGAACCACCAGAAGATGCAGGCTCTATAATAGATCCACCAGAAAGGGCACACTCCATAATAGAACCATCAGAAGGTGCACACTCCATAATAGATCCGCCAGAAGGTGCACACTCCAAAATAGAACCACCTGAAGGTGCACACTCCATAATAGATCCGCCAGAAGGTGCAAACTCCATAATAGAACCATCAGAAGGTGCACACTCCATAATAGAACCACCAGAAGGTGCATGCTGTATAATAGATCCACCAAAAGGCCCACACTTCATAATAGATCTGCCAGAAGGTGCACACTCAATAATAGAACCACCAGAAGGTGCACACTCCATAATAGAACCACTAGAAGGTGCACAGTCCATAATAGGACCTCCAGAAGGTGTACGCTCCATAATAGATCCACCACAAGGTGCATGCTCCATAATAGAACCCCCTGAAGGTGCATGCACCTTAATAGAACCACCAGAAGGTGCACGCTCAAAAATAGAACCGCCAGAAGGTGCACCCTCCATAATAGAACCTCCAGAACGTGCACCCCCCAAAATAGAACCACCGGAAGGTGCACCCTCCATAATAGAACCACAAGAAGGTGCACGCTCTAAAAAAGAACCACTAGAAGGTGCACACTCCATAATAGAGCCAGGGTGGGGACTGGCGGCATTTTACTGCTAAATGGAGAGTCATAATTCATGAATTCAGTTCTATTGTGAAAACTAGTTTATGCAAATATTGAATTTGCTGCATGTCAAAGTGAGTTACTTTGTCCGTTGGCTCAATCGAAAGTTGCAAAATAGCATTTCCACCACATCTTCCCCAAAACAATGCCAAACATAGACAAAAAAATACCTCACCACCAGTGACTGTAAGATTCTGCTACAGGCAGGATCTTACAGGCAAGGCTTGTGGACATCCTTGGGGTCCTGATTGGACTTCAGGGCTGCCACAGCAACGATTGGCGGTCCTCTCTCCGGCACGTAGGAGGGGCGATCATTTGGGAAAGACCCCCAGAAGCTTATTAAAAATGCTGCGGTCGCACTGACCAAGGCATTTAATAGGTCGGTGTATACTGTGTATACTGATGCAGGCTTAACTCTGATGTCAAGTTGAACCGGCATCAGCTGATTGACGGATATATCCGTCAAAGAGTGTCAATCAGCTGAGCTCAGTGACAGATATATCCGTCACAGATATATCCGTTGCAGATGGCAGATCTTTATTTCTGGTCCATATATCACCTCTCTTCTAGCCAGAGTGTCTCATCTGCATAGGAGTGGTATTGAAAGCCATGGGACTTAATGAGCTGTCCTAGGCCAGAGGTGTAGATAAAGAAGAGTAGAGGTCCCAGGTCAGAACTTTGAGGGACACCAACACCAACATAGAGGGGGCGGGGTGAGAAGGTAGTATGAGAGTGATGGACACCGAACGTCCAGTTGTAGAGGTATGAGGAGATCCAGCAGAGGGCCAGGTGAGGGTGTCGAAGGATGTAAAGGTAATTAAAGGTAGAAAATAATCGTCTGGGGTTGTGATCCAGAGAAAATATAAGATAAATGAAGTAATCATTGATTTGTAATAATTGCCAGCGAATATTGATGTCTAGCAAACATCTAAATGTATTGCTATGGGGTCATAGACATGGCCTTGGTGTATGAGCCAATTGCCTGGTGTATGAGCTACAATTTTTGAGCAGGTCCCAGTCCTGTAGTCTTTTCTTCAGCATCACACACCAATGACATATTGGCCTCATATAATATAAAGGACCACGGTTATGTTGTTTGCTGCCAGTGAATGCGTATTTTCATACCAAATGCAATGCAACGATTCTCCTTTTTAGCTATTTTAACACCTGTTTTTGCCCCTCTGCCACATTAGCATAATTTTAAAGGTTGGTTTTAGAAGGAGGAGGCCTGTCAAGGGTGTCCCGCGATCCATGTCTCGGATCGCAGGCACATCCCCGCTGGCTCTCCAGGATTTAAAGGGCCAGCATCCTGGTGAATAGTGCTGGTCACTTCCGGTTTGCTATATAATCCGGCGGCTCCCGTCATTCCCTGTCGGATCTTGAGCCTTTTCTTGTGAAGTGAAAGCCCTCCTGTGTTCCTGCGTTTCCAGTGTTCCTCCGTTTTTCTGTGTTTCCAGGGTTCCTCCGTGTTCCCGTTCCTGTGTTCCTGTTACTGCGTTTCAGTCTGTTCCTACATTCCTATTCCGTATTCCTTCTCCCTTGTTCCTGCTGTGAGTTCCAGGGTTCCTTGCAGCGCTGTACTCCCGCTGTTATCCTGGGCACAAAATGTGTTTTGCATTACTACATTGGCTGCCACCGTGGACTAGTCGCACCTGTGGAACGACCTGGTGGCACCCCTCAGCAATAAGACCATCCCCCTATGCCACAGGCTCTGGTGAAGACCAGGTGCCACTTAGACTACGGTCCCAGTGTGGATGTCACAGGAGGCAGGTTCTACCCCTCCATTTGCTGATTGTAGCTTTTTGCAGAGGTGACAAAGATGGTTGCTACGAACAAAAAGGTATTAAATAGGGAATGAGAGGCAAAATACTTTGAGGAATGATTCCCAGGGACAACTGAAACAGAATTATGTTTCTTTGTTGTTTTGCTCAGATTGACAGTTACAGTTTCATCTTTCTAAGAGTGAATTTCCTGTCTTTCCACCATTGACTAGCCAACGCAACCTTGACCTTTCCATTTCTGTCTGTGGTTTCACCATAACCCAGAGGCAGCAGGCCTACTTTCTTGGGGTTGTGCTGTACTCTGACCTCTCCTCTGACCTCACTGCATATTCATTCACCTGCATGCTCTTGCCATATGCACCTTGAAAACATAATTTCTTACATATGGAACCTTTAAAACTCTAATTTTCACTCACCTCTAGGCTACTAGAACTCTTTACTAAACGGCCTTCAACTAACTAAACTCTCTCCTCTACAATCCATTCTTGTAGGGAGCCTGTCATGGAGAATTTGGGACACTAAACCACACACAGGTCCCTATGGACAGGTGGCTTACTGTCACAAATAGCCCTATACGATTTTTAAGCATTTGGGACAAAATAAAACCAAACTTGAAAACATACTTCCTGAAGGGGGTGTGTGTGAAGGGGAGCGGGTGAGCAAGCAAGGTGCAAAATTGCGTTGATCCACTCGGGCACTTAAATCCATCACCATCCGAGCCCATTTACCTGACATCCAACCTCCAAGGTACCTCAGTTCAAGACATTTTTTCAATTACGGCCTAGTGCGGCCTCAGAAGCCAGGGCCTCGATCCTTAACCACGGCCGGCCGCACCACCTCCCGTGCCTCCGGAACCCAGCCAGTGGGGGAGTAGGCCATTTACCCATCCGATCAGCCTCAGGGGGACCCTTGATGCTGTGGCCAATGTTTTCAGACAGTTCTGCAGCCTGGGGAGGCCATAAGGGCCTGCATCCAGCTGAGGCCTACCACCCTCCAGCTGAGGCCTGCAGCCCTCCACTGGTGCCTGCATTCATCTTTTGCAGACCACACCTGGGAGCTCCGGTGCCGCTTCAAGAAGACCCTGATCTCCGGAGCTAGACCAAGGGACTGGACTTGAGCTGCATCTGCAAGGTACTGTGCCCGTTGTCCTTCTGCCCTGCCCTGGCAGCCAACCAACTGATTCACAGTCACAAGGTCAGTGTGGACGGTACCAGGGCTCTTACAGTACCTCAGACAAACAGCCCGGCATTCGCCGACCCTGCAGTGCCCTGCAGGCCAATAAAACAACGGCCACATCTAGGCCCACTTTTATCTGGCCAGCAGCTTATACATAGCAGCCTGTACTGCTTAATGTGCTAGCCTATATCACAACTGACCTATTCCCAAAATAGCCTGGGCACCTATTCTGAGCTCTTCAGGCACCGGACTGCCTAATTCCACCACAGCAAACCGCCCTTAAAGGGCCTACATTCTATTCATCTTTCAGGCACCCCGCAACTTGGGCCTCCTCCTCATCTATCAAGAGACTGATATTTTTCGTCTCTCTCATGTATAGTGCCCAGCGAGGTCGATTGTGACCCACAGAGCGCCGCTCTAAAGGTCGCTACAGCCAGACATCAATTAGCCTTGACCCATCTTCCAGCTCTTCGCCAGATTCCATTTTCTCACAGAGAAATGACTTGTCCCAGGCGGAGGAAAGATCCATCACCGACAAGCCCTTCCATATCAGCACTTCTGCAGCAGTTTCAGGCAGCGAGTAGACCTCCAATGGCTTCCACCTCAGCTCCACGGGCTCAAACCCACTCGTCACAAGCCTCCCCAATCCGGGATGATCCTCCTCTGCTGTCTCAACCCACTGAAATGGCATCTGAAGATTTCCAAGATCCATCCAGGAAATTTTTTCACAAGGAGCTGTCAACAGCTGTCAAGACTTATACGAAGCAGCTCCAAAATGTTGCTACCAGAACAGACAACTTGGAGTGACATATGGACGATACAGCTGAAGCCCTTGACGAAGATCGAAGGACATCTAGAAGACCACCTGAACCGTGCAGAGGCCCTTAATCTTAAATGTGAAGACCTGGAAAATAGGTCCCTGAGAGGGAACATCAGAGGCCTACCAGAAACCATCACAGCTCTCAAGAAAACAGCTACCAATATCTTTGCTCCCTCTGCCTCAAGTGTACCCGGAGACCCAGACCAGAAGGTTCACCAAGAAATGTGGTCCTCAAACTCCAACATAAGGATTCTAGAGATGTGGTTCTAAATGCGTCCACAACTCCCAGACTCTGTGAAACTCTTTGCTGACATCTGCCCTTCTACCCTAGCCAGGTGCCGAGATCTGCAACCTATTACTGCAGCACTTTAAACAGCCCACGTCCGATACTGTTGTGGATTCCCCTTCTCTATTTCCTTCTCGCACGCGACTTGGTGGAGGGCTGAGCCTAGCTGGCACGTTACAATCTAGACACATTTGAATAGTAAACTGCTATGCACCACTGACCCTTCAAATCCCCACCATTAAAGCAATATTTCACAAACTCCGCCAATTCACCTCAGACAGCTCGGCTGTGAGCAGGACTGGCATGATGTGTCTTTATAGACGCTTATTCCTGCAACTGCTTAAAACACATAGCCTAGCTGATACATGGCGAGAATCACATGGCAACAATACAGGGTTACACTTACTTCTCGCCAGCGTGCCGTACCTACTCAAGATTTGTCTATATATTTACTAACACTACCTCCTTGCCTTCCTTACTTTATGCTATACACATACAGTCCTCATGGTCGGACCATAACAGTTTTTAAGTTTGACGCACAGATCTCATCGCTTTATTGCTGGAGATTAAAAAGGCACTCTTTGTAGATCATGTAACCGCTCCCAGATAGAATCAGAACTCAAGTCATACTTTAGCTCCACAGCTACCACCAACCATACCATCCACATAAACAATTCATTACCAATGCCATACCATGACTAGCGGCCAAACGTAAAAGGGATTGCACGTAGCGCTTAGAATTAGCCAACCAGCTACACCCCACATTACATCTTACTAAACGAATATATGATACTAAGCTTCAGCTTAAAGCTCTCCTCACCAAGATAACTGAAAGAGCACTGAAATGGACACAAGCCCTTCTTTACAAATATGCAAACAAAATGTACAAAAAGTTAGCACACCACAACTTGGTATTCTCTATCAAAACACAGGATGGAAGTGTTACCTGCCACCCTGAATGTATCTACAATACAATTCACCAATTCTATCAATCCTTATATACTCTACCAACCCAACCAGACTCCACTAGCATTGATAGCCTCTTGATCATGGTCCACTTAGCCTCCCTGCCAGCATCAGCTGCAGAAACCCTTTGTCACCGAAAAAGAAATTGCAGAGAAAATAAAAAACCTCAAGTTGGGTAAAGCCTCAGGCCCTGACGGCCTATCAGTCACTTACTATAAAACGCTCCTCCCCAACCTTCTACCACATATCCGCGCTGCAACGCCATCCTTCAGCACGCACAACTGCCCCAAGACTTTTATTTAGCCCATGTCACAGTCATACCTAAACCTAATAAGTATCCTCTATACCCCAGCAACTATAGGCCCATATCCTTGCTAAATTTGGACTAGAAATTTTTTACTTCAGTATTAGCTCAGCACATGAACTCGCTTCTACCAACATTGATTCATAGTGATCAGGTAACCTTTATCCCATCCCGAGAAGCCCCAGACAATATCCGCAAGAAAAGGTGTTCGATATTGGCCGATATATGGCTCTGCTATGGCCATACTTATTTAAACTCCTGGAACACTATAGATTTCCACCTGACTTTATATCCACCCTTAAGCTTCTTTATGACCATCCAGTTGCCTATATCAAGCTCTCTAAAGTGCAACCCACACCTATTCCTATTGCCAGAGGTACAAGCCAGGGCTGCCCCCTATTCCCAGCCCTATTTTCTCTGGCTTTGGAAACTCTGCCAGCAGCAATACGGGCCAACCCTGATAAACAGGGCTTTAAAACCACACATGATACTTACAAAGTAAGTGTCTTCGCAGATGAGCTTCTCCTCTCCATCACTAGCCCTCACACATCCCTTAACTTAACCCAACTCCTGGCCAGCTTCCACTGAAAACTGACAAATCTGAAGTGCTCTGTTTACATATCCCAGCTAGGACTCAAGAAGCACTAATGAATTCCTTAAGCTTTAAGATTAAACCACACTACATCACATATCTCGAGGTGCACCTACCAAGCCACAGGTCCACATTGTTCCACTGGAACTACACACCAATAATACAACAATTCAAAATAGATTTGGGCAAATGGTCAAAGTCCACTCTTTTCTGGCCATACTAAAAAATGACCCTAATAAAAATGGTGACCCTACCACAGTTCTTATATCTTTTCCAATCCTTACCCATTTTAATCCCTGTAAAAACATTCAAGCTTATCAACTCCCATATCTCCAAATTCGGGACAACAAATGACCACGCCTTGCACTATTTACCTTGTTCAAACACAAAAGCCTGGGTGGTATGTCACTACCCTATTTCGCCCTTTACTATAAAGCGCTCAAGTAGCCCGATTTGCCGCTCCTAAAAATGCACCCAGATGGATGTTGCTTGAATCCCAGATAATTCATCCGTTACACTTCCAAGCCTGTTCTGGATGACAGGCCCATTACCAACCTTATTGCAAGCCCTTTCCCCATTCTCACTTCACTCCTTAAAAGTTTGTCGCTCTCTTAGATTCCAACATAAATTGCAAACTAACCCTTCTCCATTATTACCCCTATTACATAACCATCTTTTCCGCCAGGACTAGAATTTGGGGACTTCCGATGGTGGGTGACGAGGGTATCACCCATTTGTAGCACCTGATGTCTATTTTCAATGCGCCCCCACTGGACATAAAGTCACGCTTTATGAAACAGTGGGACTCTGACTTTGGCTGCCAGTTCTCCTTGCCAAAGTGGAGGCACTGCTATACCACTCTAGCGAAAGGCAGCCAGCAAGTTTCGTTAATAGAGACCTCTCTTAGGATACTACATAGAATGTACTACGTTCCTGCACATCTTGCCAATATGTACCCCCACCTGCCCAACAGTTGCTTCCGAGGCTGATAAACCAGATAAACCAGCAAAGGTTAAGAATAAATCTCATCATGTAGTCCAATTTATAGCTTTAGCGACTAGAATTCACATAGCAGCAAAATGGAAATTTCCGGACCTATCTTTTACAGAATCAACCTACTGATTGTCACGGTTACACCCGCGATCCTCGGTACGGATTGAGGGTGTACCCATGCCTGCTGCCGCGGTCCCCGCTCCCCCAGCTCTCACTTACCTCTCCTGGCTCTGGCCTGCACTCTTGCTCCCAGCGTGTAGGCCGCATGCTGTTTCCATGCAGTTGCGTGCTCCTACCACTAGAGGGGGCGCGCGCAGACTTCTCCCAGCCTTAAAGGGCCAGCATTCTCCTTATTGGCTCTGGCATTCCTGGCTCGGCTATATAGCCTGACGACTCCCAGCATCCCCTGCCGGATCTTCATGTCCTGTTGCTGAAGAGAAAGCCCTCCGTGTTCCCGAGCGTTTCCAGACGCCTCTGTGGATTCTGTGATTCCCGTGTTCCTGGTTTCCTGTGTTCCCTTGTTCTGTGTTATCCTGTGGCGGTCCTGGTATCCTGTGGCGGTCCTGCAATCCTATGGCGGTCCTGCAATCCTGTGGCGGTCCAGTATCCGAGTGTCCTTCAGAGGTCCTGCCAGCCGTCCTTCAGAGGTCCTGCCTGCCAGCCGTCCTTCAGGGGTCCTGCCTGCCAGCCGTCCTTCAGGGGTCCTGCCTGCCAGCCGTCCTTCAGGGGTCCTGCCTGCCAGCCGTCCTTCAGGGGTCCTGCCTGCCAGCCGTCCTTCAGGGGTCCTGCCAGCCGTCCTTCAGGGGTCCTGCCTGCCTGCCTTCCCGTGGTCCTGCCTGCCTTCCCATGGTCCTGCCTGCCTTCCCGTGGTCCTGCCCGCCTGCCTTCCCGTGGTCCTGCCTGCCTGCCTTCCCGTGGTCCCTGTGTCTCTACCTTGGCTGCCACCGTGGGCCTAGTCGCACCCGTGGAGCGACCTGGTGACTCCCCGCCGCAGCAAGACCATCCCGCTTTGCGGCGGGCTCTGGCGAAGACCAGGAGTTCGCTTAGACTCTGCTCCTGGGTGTGGCTAAGGTTGTTATCTCCCGCGGTGGTCCAGGGAGTCCACTTACTTAGTCCTAAGGGACTATTCCCCTGAGACTGTGACAGTAAGATCCGACCACGGAGTCTGCCAAGGTCATGATCTCTGCCAAAGCCATGAACAGTGTCAAGGATCCGTACCAGCTTCTGGGTGACTTTCCCAGCACTATTGCCCAGCAGGCCCAAGAGATTGCTGCGCAAAAAGAACTCTTGGATAAACTCGCTGCCACCCTGCGGATTATTGCCTCCCAGCAGCAGGCTCCTGTGACTCCTCCTGTTGTTTCTGTCCCCCAGCCATGTTTTTCGGCAGCGAACTCTGGATCAGATTTTTTGATGCCACACAAATTTGATGGCAACCCCAATTTTTGCAGGAGTTTTGTCGTCCAGTGCTCGTTGTACATCAAGCTGACGTCCTCCCAGTCCACCCCCGAACGCACTAAGTTGGCATGTGTTTTTTCTTTGCTCACTGGAGAGGCGCTGGACTGGGCTACTCCCCTATGGGATAGAGGTGACCCGGACATGGTTACCCATACCAAGTTCCTGGCAAAAATCCAGTCCAGGTTTGAACCACCTAATCTGTCCTGCATGGTTCCGGTGTCCCCAGTGTCTCCGCAGCTTCCCAGTGCTGCACCAGCGGCGCCCAAGCCTCCGCAGCTTCCCAGAGCTGCACCAGCGGCGCCCAAGCCTCCGCAGCTTCCCAGAGCTGCACCAGCGGCACCCAAGCCTCCGCAGCTTCCCAGAGATGCACCAGCGGCGCCCAAGCCTGCACAGCTTCCCAGAGCTGCTCCAGTGGCTCCGCGGCTCCCCGCAGCTGCTCCAGTGGCTCCGCGGCTCCCTGCAGCTGCTCCAGTGGCTCCGCGGCTCCCTGCAGCTGCTCCAGTGGCTCCGCGGCTCCCCGCAGCTGCTCCAGTGGCTCCGCGGCTCCCCGCGGCTTGCCAATGCTGCTCCAGAGACTCTCCAGCCTCCGCGGCTGGCCAATGCTGCTCCAGAGACTCTCCAGCCTCCGCGGCTTGCCAATGCTGCTCCAGAGACTCTCCAGCCTCCCCGGCCTGCCAATGCTGCTCCAGAGACTATCCAGCCTCCGCGGCTTGCCACGGCTCCTCCAGAGACTCTCCAGCCTCCGCGGCTTGCCACGGCTCCTCCAGAGACTCTCCAGCCTCCGCAGCTTGCCACTGCTCCTCCAGAGACTCTGCAGCTTGCCAGAGGTGCCCAAGTGGCGCCCCAGACTCCGCAGATTCCCACGGCTGCTCCGGCCTCCCCTGAGGCTGCTCCGGTGTGCCTAGAGCCAACCCAGCCTGCTGCTTCCCAAGTCTTCCCGGTGCCTTCTCTCCTCCTAAGGTGTCTCGTCACCAAAAAGAATTGGAGGAGGCGAAGAAAGAAGAACAGCGGGCTGAAGAAGAAGAGAAGAGGGGCCCTAAGGGAGGGGGTACTGTCACGGTTACACCCGCGATCCTCGGTACGGATTGAGGGTGTACCCATGCCTGCTACCGCGGTCCCCGCTCCCCCAGCTCTCTCTTACCTCTCCTGGCTCTGGCCTGCACTCTTGCTCCCAGCGTGTAGGCCACATGCTGTTTCCATGCAGTCTTCTCCCAGCCTTAAAGGGCCAGCGTTCGCCTTATTGGCTCTGGCATTCCTGGCTCGGCTATATAGCCTGGCGACTCCCAGCATCCCCTGCCGGATCTTCATGTCCTGTTACTGAAGAGAAAGCCCTCCGTGTTCCCGAGCGTTTCCAGACGCTCCTCTGTGGATTCTGTGATTCCCGTGTTCCTGGTTTCCTGTGTTCCCTTGTTCTGTGTTATACTGTGGCAGCCCTGGTATCCTGTGGCGGTCCTGCAATCCTGTGGTGGTCCTGCAATCCTGTGGCGGTCCTGCAATCCTGTGGCGGTCCAGTATCCTAGTGTCCTTCAGAGGTCCTGCCAGCCGTCCTTCAGAGGTCCTGCCTGCCAGCCGTCCTTCAGGGGTCCTGCCTGCCAGCCGTCCTTCAGGGGTCCTGCCTGCCAGCCGTCCTTCAGGGGTCCTGCCTGCCAGCCGTCCTTCAGGGGTCCTGCCTGCCAGCCGTCCTTCAGAGGTCCTGCCTGCCAGCCGTCCTTCAGGGGTCCTGCCTGCCAGCAGTCCTTCAGGGGTCCTGCCTGCCAGCCGTCCTTCAGGGGTCCTGCCTGCCAGCCGTCCTTCAGGGGTCCTGCCTGCCAGCCGTCCTTCAGGCGGCCTCCCTTTACTAATTAAGAGTCCCTAGCGGCCTCCCTTTACTAATAAAAACCTCTAGCGGCCTCCCTTTACTAATCAAAAGCCCCTAGCGGCCTCCCTTTACTAATCAAAGGCCCCTAGCAGCCTCCCTTTACTAATTAAAAGCCCCTAGCGGCCTCCCTTTACTAATTAAAAGCCCCTAGCGGCCTCCCTTTACTAATTAAAAGCCCCTAGCGGCCTCCCTTTACTAATTAAAAGCCCCTAGCGGCCTCCCTTTACTAATTAAAAGCCCCTAGCGGCCTCCCTTTACTAATTGAGAGCCCCTAGCGGCCTCCCTTTACTAATTAAGAGCCCCTAGCGGCCTCCCTTTACTAATTAAGAGCCCCTAGCGGCCTCCCTTTACTAATTAAGAGCCCCTAGCGGCCTCCCTTTACTAATTAAAAGGCCCTAAAGGCCTCCCTTTACTAATTAAAAGGCCCTAGAGGCCCCCCTTTACTAATTAAAAGGCCCTAGAAGCCCCCCTTTACTAATTAAAAGGCCCTAGAAGCCCCCCTTAACTAATAAAAAGCCCCAGCCTCCCTTTACTAATGAAAAAAAGAACCTTGCTGCCTTCCCTATACAAATAATAACCCTATATACTTACCCTTGATGTCTTCTTCCGCGTAACTTCTCTCCTAATGGCGATCCGCCCATCTTCTGTAGCTCCTGCACCGCGCGGCCCATGTCACGTGACTTACGCGACCTGACGTCAGGTCGCGTCAGTCACGTGACATGGGCCGCGCGGTGCAGGAGCAACGGAAGATGGGCGGATCGCCGACGTGGGCCTTGTTGGTAAGTATGGGGGCTAAGGCGCGGCGGCAGCGCTACACAGGGGCTCCCCGCGGCACACTCAACCATCCTGGTTATGAGTTTGTCTTGCCACTTTATTTATAAATTGAAAGGGGCATCATTGCAAGGTCAGCCTTCTTATGATATCATGTGGTTTTATAGAGCTAAAAATTCTCATATAAACCAGGAATTCACCCCCTACAAAGATACCAGCCTCCCTTGCTGCATCAAAATGAATTATTCTATTACCTATTGTTAGATCTTTTAATGTAAACTTATAGCATGTTTGCCGAAAACTTCTAGGCACATTATATGGATTTTCAACCAGCCAAGTTATTTTAATTTCTTTCACATCAAAATATATCCAATTAGTTTCTTTAGGTTCTTTCCATAGTGTAATAAGGTGATGAATTGTAGCTGATTTGAAAGACAGAATTAGCAAACCAGCCCAGGACCTGAACAAAACCTCTTCCATGAAGCTACTTGGGGTGAATAAAGCCGCTTCTGTTTTTATCATTGTTGCTGGTTCTGTTTTATACCAATCTATAATATATTGCAGACTCACTGCTTTATTATATAGAATTAAGTCCAGAAACCCAACACCATCATGATCCCATGGTAAAGACAATACTTTACTAGACACTCTTGCACCTTTCCCTCTCCACATAAATTTTAATAACAATCTCTGTATATATTTTAATGTTTTCCTAGAAAGTAAGGGAAAACAGCGAATTGTGTATAGTATTTTCGGGAGTAACAGCATCTTCATTACTGATCCCCCTGTGTGGGGAACACCGTGTGCCTTGACCAATTGTAAGGCATTTTACATAAAACCTTGTTGAAACTAAAAAAAGAAAACTTATAGAAACCTTGCTCATTTACGTTCCGGCTTCACTTCCTGCGTTGCGAGATTAGGCATCCGCATGGGATCCTCAAATAGGTTGATTTAGGACCCTCAACCACCAAGGACCTGTAGTTGGTTTAGGGTCCTAAATTGATTTGACATGTCCTCTTTAGTGCAGCAGCCAGGCTTGTCTTTCAGACAGAATTCTACATGGAATCCTCCAGTCTGTGCTAGTCACTTAACCGGTTACCCAACTCCTTCCGAATACAGTTAAAAATAATAATAATTCTACCTCTCCTCTTTCATCTCAGTCTATCGTCCAACCCATGGTATTTGATCTACCAGCAATCTTAGATTATGCTGTTCCTCAATTCAAATCTCCCACACTCACATCTCCAGGACTTTTTCCATGGTGCACCAGTTCTCTGGAATGCCCTACCCCGAACTATCAGACTTGCCCAAGCTTCAAAGAAGCTCTTAAAACCCATCTCTTTAGGCCTATCACATTCCCCAACTGCATGAAACTTCAACTCTCTGTTTACTTAGCCATCCTTTGTACTCCTCCTATCTGTAATGCCATAAAAACTAATTCCAAATGCAGAAAAAAAATTCCAAATGCAGTGAAATTAGTTAAAAAAACGCATTTGTGCCGTATTCTCGTGCGCTTGGATTTTACAGATTTCACTGAATGCCCCAAATTACATGTCTACTTTATTCTTTGGGTCGGTACGATTATGGGATACCACATTTGCATAGGTTTTATAATGTTTTCATACATTTACAAAAATTAAAACCTCTTGTACAAAAAATTTTTCTTTGGATTTTGCCATCTTCTGGCGCTAACAACTTTTTTATACTTTGGTGTACGGAGCTTCGGGAGGTGTAGTTTTTTTGCGGCTTATGATGACGTTTACAGTGTTATCATACGACCTTTTGATCGCTGATAGCACATTGTAATGAATAGGTTAACCCAAAGCAGCCTCGGATCTGCGGAAGACCCAAAGCTGTCATGGTGACGGATCGCCGCTCCCCAATGACGTCACAGAGAGAGACGATCCTCGGTAAGATGGCGGCGCCAATGCACCACTATCTTTTTTAAGCCGCCGGCACTGATTGCGGGTGTTACCGGTAGGCCTTTGCTGCAATAGGATATATAAGGCTGGAAAAAGACACAAGTCCATCAAGTCCAACCTTTAAGAATGAAATGAACGTTTTATCCCCATTACCTGTGATATTTTTTCTCTCCAGAAAGGCATCCAGGCCTCTCTTGAACATGTACATAGAGTCCGCCATAACAACCTCCTGCGACAGAGAGTTCCATAGTCTCACTGCTCTTACAGTAAAGAACCTTTGTCTATGTTGATGGTAAAATCGCCTCTCCTCTAGGCGCAGAGGATGCCCCCTTGTCCTGGTTGCAGGCCTAGTTATAAAAAGATTTTTGGAGAGATCCTTGTACTGTCCGTTCAGGTATTTGTACATTGTAATGAGGTCTCCCCTCAGTCATCTTTTTTCTAAACTGAATAATCCCAAGATTTGTAAGCTGTCATTGTATTCTAGTCCCCCATTCCCCTAATAATCTTGTTTGCTCTCCTCTGCACCCATTCCAGCTCTACTATATCCTTTTTATACACTGGTGCCCAAAACTGTACACAATATTCCATGTGTGGTTTGACCAGGGATTTGTATAAGGGCAAAACTATGTCTTTATCATGAGAATCTATTCCTCTCTTGATACATCCCATAATTTTATTTGCTTTAGCAGCAGCCGCCTGGCTCTGGTCACTAAAATTAAGTTTACCATCCACCAATACCCCCAGGTCCTTTTCAGCTCCAGTTTTACCAAGTAATTGACCGTTTAGAACATAATTATACTTTTTGTTTCCATGGCCCAAGTGCATAACTTTACATTTATCTACATTAAACCTCATCAACCATTTCTCTGCCCACTCCTCAAGCTTCCACAAATCCCTCTGTAATGCTAAACTATCGACCTCAGTATTTATTACTTTACACAGCTTAGTATCATGTGCAAATATTGAAACTTGACTGTGTAAACCCACTACAAGGTCATTAATAAAAATATGCAGCAAAGACTTACCGGCTATGGAGAGGGCTCAGCCCGGGAGCCCTCTCCATGCACCCGCACCCGGCATGTGACGTACTATTACGTCAGATGTCGCTAAGGGGTTATACAAGCTCTTATACCTTTTGTGCCACCCCTTTCTTTCTGTTACACTGTAAGCTCTTGTGTCACCCCATTATCCCCATAGACTGTAAGCTGGGCCCTCACTCCTATTGTTCCATATGACTATGTTATCACTCTGTAATTACTTATTTTATTTGTATATGTCCTCCATAATTTGTTAAGCGCTACAGAATATTATGGCGATTATTATTACTATTACTCTGCCAAGTGTCTTAGGGTCTCAGCTTGGGTCATTCTGTGATTGGCATATTGTACAGGACCCTTCTATCTAATCCTATAACAAAATTATATATTTATGTTGACTTTAGTCTTAACACATTAAAACCACATTAAAGGCTTAATCATTAACACGACTGTAAAGCACTGAAAGATCTCTTGTCACTGTATATTTGTTATTTTCACATTTTAATTACATTGTAGCACTATATTTGAGAATTGGATATTTTTAGCACTTTTCAAATTTCAGTCATAAAAGCACTTTGCTGTTGGAAAATCCAATATTTTCTAAGTTATTGTACTTAAAAAGAGAAAACTTTTACCAATTTTGAGGATACTATATTTAATCATGAATACTCTGAAGACCGTTAACAATCCTTATGTGATGAATAGTTCCCAAGGTTTACTGTTATTAGTGTATCATCTAGCTAATGGCAATATAATGGGCAAGTTGTTTCCCCAAAGAGATTGTCGGCATGAATAAGACAGAGCTTCTGTTATTTACACGACTCCTGGCTCTCTTATAAAAGAACAGGCACTATGGGGGTCATTTATCATACGCCGGCACTCGTGCGATATGATAGCCCCACCGCTGCTCCTGCGCAGCTGGATACATCAAGATGCCCTGGCCTATTAATGTATCCGACGGGGGCCTGTGAAGTGTTTATTTATACACCAGGCCTTGGAATGGGCAAAATAATAGCAAGTGTAATAAGCACAGTAACAATATAACACTAGCAAGGCGCATAAGCCCTCATAAATACCCCTATAATAATCCCTGTCACTATTTATCAATAAATATCAGTACTTACACAATATTAATTGCTCTCAGCTATAGTAAAATAAAATTGGTTAACAAAAAAATATCTTATATCTTTCTCTCCCTGTCTGTTTCTCACGCCATCTCCCTGTCTGTCTCTTTCTCTCACTCTCCCTGCCTGTCTATTCTCACTCTCCCTGCCTGTCTCTCACTCTCACTGTCTGTCTCTTACTCCCCCAGCTTGTCTCTCACTCACTCACTTTCCCTGGCTGTCTCTGTCTGTCACTCACTTTCCCTGCCTGTCTCTTTGACTGTCCCTCATTCTCCCTACCTGTATCTCTGTCCATCACTCTCCCTGCCTGTCTCCCTTGTTGTGTGGGGGTCTGTCACTTGCTTGCGGGCCATGCCTGTACTATCTCAGCCATGACTTTGAGTATTAAAATATCTTATTTCTGCCTATGATTTTTTAATATTTTTTGTATATTATCATTTGGTCACTCAGAATAACTAACATTTAATTTGTATTATTTGTCAATAAGAATTCTAATTGTTACTACTATAAGAGTCGAATCTGCTGTCTTGCCTTGCGCTGCCTGGTTTGAATCATTCCGGGATATTGATTAACAATATTTATTATTAGAATTAATTCCTACTCTTCCAAGTAACACTTGCATTTTTATTAATTTATCAATTTATTTATACTTTTGTTTTACACTAAAGAGTTTACATCCTTCAATGTCTGTACTTTGACACAGATGTTCAGCACCTCTTAGCACATTGGATAGATGTAGATATTTATGAATTATTTATGGGAATAGAGTTGCACTGTGTATGTTTCATATAGACATGAATATACACTCATCACTTTACAATTTTATTCAGAATTCTAATAACATTCACGTTTTACACTTACGCTGTATTGACACATATTTTTCATTTGTCGCCGTCCTCATAATCTATACAATCTCTACTGTTTATGACTGTATCCTTCATATTTTTGCAGAACCTTTACAGCATGCTCATGTTACTCATATCTTGTACTTGCACCATATCAATTGGAATGCTTATGTGTTACCGTCTCTTAATATAACCTACATCCTGTGCTTGCGCCACATTGATTTGTATATTTTTTCATAGATCGATTGTCACATCTTGTACTTGCACCATATCAATTGGTATTCTTATGTGTTACCGTCTCTGAATATAACCCACATCCAACGTGATACTTACTCTCGTTTGCATTCTTTCATTTACTAAGGGCCCTGCGGATTGCACTTTCGTCGGACATCCCGGCGACTTCCACTTCCACTGTCCGCCAGGACAGGGATTTAAAAGGAGTTCTTGTTGCACCCATCGGATTTTGGTGCAATCGCGCCGGTTTTCATGCTACAGAAATCAGGGGGCGGGCCGTCAGATAATCCGACGGATTCGGACAAACCACAGGATTTAACTTCAAAATTGTGTCACAAGCCAAGCACTTACATGCACCGGGAGGAAGATGGTGAACTCCGGTGGACCGGAGCATGGAAGTGACAGATGCAGGAAATCAGGGGCACGCGCACAGTGCATTCCAGACGGACAATGCACTTTCGGGAACTTCGAGGAACCGGGTGAGTAAATGTGCCCCTGTATGTCCAATGGTTGTAAGCTCTGCCTTGTCAGGAGCGCATTTACTTACCCGGTCCCGCGGAGTTCACGCAAATGCATTTTCTGAAGATAATGTATTCTGCTGTGATTCACTAAGATTGTGCGCCCGATATCCTGCATTTGTTGCTTCCCCCGCTCAGGTCCGACAGAGTTCACCTTCTTCTTCCTGGTGCATGTAAGTGCTTCACAATTTGAGAGTTAAATCCCGCGCTCATTCAGAATCAGTTGGATTGTCCGACGGCACGCCCCTCAATTTGTGTCGCATGGAAGCCAGCACAGCTGCGCCACAATCCGATTGCGTGCGTCACAATCCAAGCGTAAATACCTGTTAAACCTGCGCAAATCCAAAAGACTGCGAACAGTCTGATGAAAGTGCGATCCCAAGAACTGGGAGAATCCTCATGTGGCAATAACATTCAGCTGTCCTCAGTTGGCTTTAGTCCCTCCAGGGGTAATAGCACAGTCCATTGTTATCAGATGCAGGTTGTTTATCCAGAAATCATTATTAGTAGAATTTATAGATTAGTAGACATTTATGGCCTAGTTCTCCTTCTGTCCACAAAAACCTTTACATTGTCTCAAGTCACATCAGTGCATCTCAGTGCACATTTCATAAATTTATATATACATCACGCTGACAATATATAAATTATATTTTATAGATGTGTGTGCAAATATTCACACCAACATAAGTACAATGCATGTCAGATATAAAACCAATTAACCAGTTAACCAGCAACCCCAAGTTCGTCCACGACGTCTACCTTGCTTGGCTCCAGCTTTCCAAAGGTTGCTCGAGCCTCCAGTCGTACCATCTGCAGAGGAGCCTATGCAGATGGACAGAGCTCTGCTGTCCTCCCAGGAAGGAGCCAGGCGACTTCAGGAGAACCTCTGTCTCTACTTTGCCAGCCCGGATCACTTCCTTCAGACCTAGGGCTCTTTGGAGAAGCGTCCCTAGGTGCCAATTCCATCAGAAGAGTCTACCATTCCTTGGATATATTGGGGCAGATTTACTTACCCGGCCCATTCGCGATCCAGCGGCGCGTTCTCTGAACAGGATTCGGGTCCGGACAGGATTTATGAAGGTAGTTCCTCCGCCGTCCACCAGGTGGTGCTGCGCTGAAAATCAACTGAACGCGCCGGAATACACCGAGCTGGACCAGGTGAAGGTAAGTGCGTCCCAAACGACACAATTTCGGTTTTTAAATGCGGCGGTTTTTCCGAATACGTCGGGTTTTTGTTCGGCCACGCCCCCCCGATTTCCGTCGCGTGCATGCCAGCGCCGATGCGCCACAATCCGATCACGTGCGCCAAAATCCCGGGGCAATTCAGGTACAAACGGCCCAAATCGGAAATATTCGGGTAACACGTCGGGAAAACGCGAATCGGGCCCTTAGTAAATGACCCCCATTATGCGAGGAAAGGGAAAAAGACGGGGTCGAATAGTGAGACGCGCTACATCCAAAGTGATATTATTAGTTTTATTGGAAAGTAGGACTACACGTTTCAACACCGTAATGGCGTCTTCATCAGGTCAAACACTGTACAATGGTTAAAAAGATGATTCATATACACACATATGAATAGACATGTATAGAATTAGACATATATAGGATTATTGTTTAGACATGTGTAGAGGCTAAAGAATATAGATGATTAAATAGATAAATAAATAAATGAGCAGATGATAGTATGAACAATAAATGATTAAATAGTTTGAGTAAATTGAGTAAATACATGAATAAGCTAGCGGATGGGTAATGAATGAATATATAAATAATTAAATAAATGAATAAATAGATAATTAAATTAAATTAATAAATAATAAATTAATAAATTAATTGATAAATTGAATGGATTGGTAGAGATGTGAATGGTAAGGTATGTAGGGTGTGGAGTGGAAGTACCTGCAGGAGGTCCTGCTGTTTCTGTGGCAGGATCTATGCTGCCTAGGTGTCCGATCCTGGTGGGGGAGGAAGGGTACAAATGAAGCCGAAATTCAGGGGGAGCAGATGGGGTCCGGGTGTTCAAGTGTGGGAGATACTTACAGCGGTATTCAGTGCAGCAGGGAGAAGTCTGCGTGCTGTCACTGGCGCGGGATGAACAGGGCGCGTGCCGAGAAGACACGCGGTTTTTATTGATTGACAGCCGGACTGGTGTGGTGACAATGCGCATGCGCAGGTCACGGAGCGGAGATAGGATGAATGGGAGTGTGAGATGGGCTGATGAGATGATTTGCATGAGAGGAAGAAGATGCTGACAATACTTATTATAGGTGATTAATTTGAATGTAAATGAGTGGGAATTAAATAATGGAGGAAATAGTCAGATTGAACTAGTAAATGTGTGGCTATGTAAATATGGACATAGATGAGGGGATGTTAGGAGGGCTGACACAGTGTGGCTGTGTAACACAGGATAAGAGTAGTCTTACATGAGAATTAATGATATACTTATACATACAAAACGTACCACATAAACACATGTATATATATAAAAAATTTTTTGTATGTATAAGTATTCTTTTCATTTTCTTCATTCAACCATGTACTCTTTTTTGCCAAAAATGTTCATCCCGCGCCAGTGACAGCACGCAGCCTTCTCCCTGCTGCACTGAATACCGCGGTAAGTATCTCCCACACTTGAACACCCGGACCCCATCTGCTCCCCCTGAATTTCGGCTTCATTTGTACCCTTCCTTTGTACCCTATTCTTTAGCCTCTACACATGTCTAAACAATAATCCTATATATGTCTAATTCTATACATGTCTATTCATATGTCTAATTCTATACATGTCTATTCATATGTCTGTATACTGTGTATATGAATCATCATTGTTTTACTAAACCACTGTTTTTACGAAATCTTGTGTCCTGTAAAGCTCACCTATTACTAACCATAACACGTCATGTTCTGTTTCTGTTTTTGTCTCGTATTATGTAATTGTACAGTATTTGACCTGATGAAGACGCCATTACGGTGTTGAAACGCGTAGTCCTACTTTCCAATAAAACTAATAATATCACTTTGGATGTAGCGCGTCTCACTATTCGACCCCGTCTTTTTCCCTTTCCTCGCACACTTTATCTGGATCCATATTCCAGCTCCGGGGCCTGACGCTGCAACTCCAACCCAACACACCCCTCCCCTATTTTTGTGCACACATCACTTGGCGCCTGGCTCGAAACAAATCCCCCACAATTTTTTCTTCCTCTTGGATATATTATCTCGGACAAGGGACTCCAGATGGATCCTGCCAAGGTGTCTGCAGTACTTCAGCGGCCACGTCCTGTGGGACTACGAGCTATCCAGAGATTCCTGGGCTTCGCCAATTACTACCCGCAGTTTATCCCACATTTCTCCTTCCTGGTATCTCCCATTGTGGCGCTGACCAAAAAGAATGCCAATCATAAGCTCTGGTCTCTCGTGGCTGAAGACACTTTCACAAAGCTAAAATCTGCCTTTTCATCTGCTCCCGTTCTCACCCAGCCTGACACTGAGAAACCATTCCTCCTAGAGGTTGACGCCTCATCCATTGGAGCTGGAGCCGTTCGCACACAGAAGGGTCCCAAGGGCCGTACTCACTCCTGTAGGTTCTTCTCCATGACCTTTTCAGCCGCAGAACGGGATTACTCTATTGGTGATCGGGGGCTTCTGGCTATTAAACTCGCTTTGGAGGAATGGAGTTATCTTCTGGAGGGTGCTCCTCATCCAGTCAGTGTCTATACTGATCATAAAAACCTTCTCTATCTCCAGACTGCACAGTGACTCAATCCATGCCTAGCTCGATGGTCACTTTTCTTTTCCCTTTTAATTTCTTTATACATTTCTGCCCGTCTGAGAGCAACATCAAGGCTGACGCCCTCTCTCGTGCCTCCGATGTAATTGGGAAGGAACCGTTTTCGCGGCATGTCATCCCACTTGAGCGACTGGTACTGGCCGCGCCTGTGGATCTTCGACATCTACCTTCTGGCAAGACTTATGTGCGTCCTGCTTTCCGGAGGGAAGTTCTGACTTGGGGACATTGCTTGAGTGTGCCTGGGCATCCTGAAATGCAGCACTCTCTCGCCCTCATTTCCTGATTCTACTGGTGGCCAGATCTGGCCAAGGATTTTTGGAACTTTGTGTGTTCTTGTGCTTCCTGTGCCCGGAATAAGCCGCCACACGCCTCAAACCTGCTGGTCTTCTTTCACCGTTGCCAATAGCCAGCTGCCCGTGGACTCACGTGGCTCTGGACTTTATCACAGACTTACCGCCTTCAACAGGCAACACCATCATCTGGGTGGTATTCGTTTTTCTAAAATGTCTCATTTTGTTCCGCTGCCAGGTCTGCCGTCTGCTCCAGCTAGTTCTTCACCCACAGCTTTCGCCTACATGGACTTCCATTGCACATCGTCCCGGACCGAGGGGTCCAGTTTGTCTTCCGCTTCTGGCAATCCCTGTGTAATCAGCTGCCGGTGAAATTAGACTTCTCTTCTGCGTACCATCTGCAGTCTAATGGACAGTTGAGAGAGTTAACCAAACTCTGGGCTGTTCCTGCGTCATTGTGTCTCTGTCCGTCAGGACGACTAGTCCACTTTGCTACCATGGGCAGAGTTCTCATATTACTCCCTGGACTCGGAGTCTGACGGTGCCTCTCCTTTCTTTGTTGTATATGGAAGACATCCACGTCCACCCCTACCTCTCTCCATGTCTGCTGATGTTCCTGCTGTGGTAGCAGACCTTAAAACTATAATAATAATAAGTCTTTATTTATATAGCGCACACAGTTTACGCAGCGCTGCACAAATCATGTCAAATTGGTCCCTGTCCCCATGGGGCTCACTAAACATCCTAACAGTATGTTTTGGAGTGTGGGAGGAAACCGGAGTACCCGGAGGAAACCCATGCAAACACGGAGAGAACATACAAACTCTTTGCAGATGTTGACCCTGGGTGGGATTCGAACCCAGTACCCCAGTGCTGCAAGGCAGAAGTGCTACTCACTCAGCCACCGTGCTGCCCTGGGAACAGACTCATCAGTCCCTGCTTTGAGCGTCCATCCGCACCAAAACGTAGGCCGATAAGAAACGCAAGTCTCCTCCCATCTTCCCTCCAGGGATAGAGTGTGTCTGTCTTCAAAATATTTCAACAAAAAAATTTCCTCTCCAAGACAAGTTTGCTATAGATAACTCTATACCACATGAGTCCCTAGACCGCACCTATACGAAAGCACCACTAGGTGGCTGTAGAGTATTCTTAAGTAAATATATTTCATTATTTCAATCAAAATAAAATTATGCCACAATTTTACAACAAATAATAGAAAAGAGTTGTTTCTAAAGAAGCCAAAAAAGTTTTTAAATAAAGGCAAGTAGAAGGAAAAGTACAAAAGAAAAATGAAAGAGATTAAAATATGCAAAGGAGAGCGGGCGTCTTCAAACTTTAAATCAGTTGTGAAGGTCTGACATTAAAGATACAAAGATTTCTGGCAATGGCTCCTAATTGTATAGTTTTTGAACAGTACCACTGAAAGTTCTGTCCCTTTTGAAAAGCAATTACAAAGGTATGTACCAGTATAGCCTAATCGCTTCTATTTACCTGTTCAATATAGGTGTAATGGCGAGGAGCCAGCGTACAGACCCCAAAGAGAAGACCCGGCGTCCAGGGATACACCCTCGACACGTGTTTCGCCGATTGGCTTTGTCAAAATATGTCCGGATAAAGATTACCAGCTTAAAGCTTGGTCCTCGCTATCTGGGTCCATTAGAGGTGCTGAAGTGCATCAACCCCATGCCCCATGGCTGCACCTGCCTTCCACCATGCGCATCCCACACTCCATGTCTGCTTGGTCAAGTCTGTCATCCTGAACCGCTTCTCCCGGCAACTACATCCCCCCACTCCACAAACACCTATGAGGTAAAGGAGATCCCTGACATGAAAACGGTAAGGGGGAAGCGGTTCTTGGTTTACTGGAAGGGGTTCGGGCCAGAAGAGCGGTCTTGGGAGCCAGAGGACAATATCTCCTGCAGAGATTCCTCCAGCCCAGGAAGAGGGGGAGGCCGAAGAGGGGGGCGGGGGGTACCGTCTCTGCACCCGCCAGCGCATCGCACGCACAGCTCACCTGTCTCGCTCCCGTCTGGTGTGCGCGCGCGTCCCTGACTGCTAGGGCGCGCATGCGCCTGCCTCTCAAAATTAAAAAGGCCAACGGGTCATTAATTGGCGCTCGTCATTTCCTCAAAATTCTATAAATGCCTGCATCTTCCTGTAAGCCCTGCCAGATCTTTGTGCCTCACAGCCTTAGAAAAAGCTCCCAAGCGATATTCCTGCATTTCTGTGTATTCCTGCGTTCCTGTGTGTTCCTTCTCCTGAGTCCTGTGTTGCTGTGTTACCAGAGTTCCCATCTGCCTGGACCTCCCGTTGCTGACCCCGGATTTGGACTTGACCTTGCATCTCTGCCGCCTGCCCTGATCCTTGATGGTCCAACTAAACGCAGACCGGATGGAATAGCATGCCACTGCAAGATGCTGTGGTAACCATGCTGGTTCAGTGTACCTTTTGATTAATTAATTTTGAATTAAATCCCCAACCGTGTCACCAGCAAAGCACCCCCACACCATCAGACCTCCTCCTTCATGCTTCACGGTGGGAACCAGGCATGTAGAGTCTATTCGTTCACCTTTTCTGCGTTGCACAAAAACACAGTGGTTGGAACCAAAAATCTCAAATTCTGAGCTGCTGTTAACCTACGATTTCTGAGGCTGGTGACTTGGATGAACTTATCCTCCACAGTAAAGGTGACTCTTGGTCTTCCTTTCCTGGGGGTGAGGGGTCCTCATGTGAGCCAGTTTCTTTGTAGTGCTTGATGGTTTTTGCAACTGCACTTTCAAAGTTTTCCCAATTTTTATGGACTGACTGACCTGCATTTCTTAAAGGAAATTTACCACTTGAAGTGGCAGGTATAAGGGGGAACTACCGAGCACCAGCTCAGGATGAGCTGGTGCCGGAGCTTAGTTTTGTTAGTGTTTTAAACCGCAGTATCGTGGTTTAAAACACTTTTTAAACTTTATGGCCGAAGCTGCTTCGGCCATAAAGTTTAAAAAGTGTTTTAAACTGCGATACTGCGGTTTAAAACACTAACAAAACTAAGCTCCGGCACCAGCTCACCCTGTGCTGGTGCTCGGTAGTTCCCCCTTATACCTGCCACTTCAAGTGGTAGGTTTCCTTTAAAGTAATGATGGACTTCACATAGCTGTTTTTTTCTAGCCATAATACCGATTCTAACAGTCTATTCAGTAGGTCTATTCAGCTGTGTATCCACCTGACTTCTACACAACACCACTGATGGTCCCAACCCCATTTATAAGGCTGAAATCCAACTTACCAAACCTGACAGGGTACACCTGCGATGTGAAAACCTTTTCTGGTGACTACATCTTGAAGCTCATCAAGAGATTGCCAGGAGTGTGCAAAGCAGTAATTGAAGCAAAAGGAACCTAGAATACAAGATATATTTTCAGTTGTTTCACACTTTTTTGTTATTTATATAATTCCAAACGTGTTATTCCATAGTTTTGATGCCGTCTTTGTGAAGCTACAATTTTTATAGTCATGAAAATACAGAAAACTCTTTGAATGAGAAGGTGTGTCTAAACTTTTGGTCTGTACTGTAGCTTTGTGAGTAAGACTTCTATAAAATGCATGCAGAATGCCTGCTATATTGAGGATTTGTGAATATACACTGTTTACCTGTTAAACATGTCTAAATATTACATCCTTTGCGTTAGACATTTGCGTTAGTCAAAAAGAAACACATCAATTGCTGTCTGTAGAGGGCACTGCAAGCCTATTTTAATGTACTTTGTGGCTAGTGTAGCCTCATAATAGAACAATTCCTTTAAAAAAAATACAGGAATATCAGGAATATTGAAAGTGCATTGACACATATGGGACGTAACAATAATTGCAGGAATTTTAGTAGAATGAGGCTCAATACACCCCTCACAATATTTGATAAACAAACTACAGTATACAGTATAGCCAGTGGTTTAATGGGCTTAAACGTTTAAACGTTTAAGCATTTTGTCAGATATTTTGCCCCAAATGGAGATTACTTACTATTCTAAACCATTTTTATCAGTGATGTTTTTTTCTCAGTGTCTTTAATTTTTCCAACTGGCATTAGTTTTAATATTATTTTTTTATATTTCAGATATAAAGAAGCTTTTTCTTTACTGCTAATGCACAGATATCACACAAATGTCATCCATCCATCTTCTAATCTGAGAATCAAACCAAAGAAGCCCACACTGTGATTTTCTTTGCACTGACCATTCCCTAAAGCATGTTACCCACGAGCAAATATGGTCTGATAAACTCGCTCCATGCACTTGTGGGATTTACTGGACTGAACTTAGAATCACTGAACTCAACTCAGCATTTCAGTTCAGTGATTCTAGGTTCAGTACAGTAAATCCTGCAGAGTGGGAACAAACCTGCTCATAGGCAACAGATCTAAATCAGATCTTTAGCTATCCCTATTCAACTTTATATGTCAGAGTACAGTCTGTGCCCCTTATTCCGTCTCAGCCCAATCACTGCCATCGGAATGGGCCCTTAGGGTGAAGGTAAAAAATATTTGTCTAAAAGCATAAATTGTCTCATCCATGTAATATGAAGGTTTGTTAGTGTTAATGCGGCAATCAATATCCATTGTCATTAGATAAAAGCACAACAGTTGTTAATTCAAATTTGCTGATATTGCAGCTTTTTCTAAATTTGCGTTGTGCCATTCCTTTGTTATTCATCCTGAAATAGTACAAATGAAGATATATGTATACATCCAAATCATATCAGAACCGTGTTATGGATAAAATTTGTCAGCAAAGTAAGATATAAGTGGATGCCAATTAATGGATCCATTCCAATTACTTTCAGCAAAAAAGTTAAATAGAAGTAGATTCAAGTTTACCTCTTCATTTATGCAATAAACCTTAGATCTCAAAAGAATAACACTTTGTTAAAGTGGGGCAAAAGTGATAGCTTTTTTAAACATTAGGTTCTATAGCAGTGATGGCGAACCTTTTGGAGACAGAGTGCCCAAGCTACAACAAAAACACACATATATGTCGCACAGTGCCAACATGACAAAGCAGTAACTTATTGATCCCTGCTGTATCACAGGTTTTAATCGTATTGGTGTCCAGAGTTCATCAATACAATCGAAAGATGATGGAGAAAATTGTATTGTAGCTTTTCTGCTGGGTCCCCTGAAGAGAAAGAATCAGGGGAGCCAGAGCAGGATCTCCAATGACAATCCATCTCTATCCACACCTTCTTGCTCCTCCTGTAGTTCTGGCAGCCAATGATGTTGCTTTAAAATAGAACTGGGCATGGCACTTTCTGGTCTGTATTGGACCACCGAAGAAAGTCTTGAGTCCTATCTGGCAAACTCTGTGTTGGGTTGAAGGCCTGGGTGCCCACAGAAAGGGCTCTGAATGCCACCTCCGGCACCCGTGCCATAGGTTCGCCACCACTGTTCTATAGTATATGTTACTATGGCTCACATTTACTAAGGTCCTTGTGCCAGTTTTCTGGTGGACTTTCCACATTCTTTTCAGTGCAAACTGCTTTCACATGTATTTAAGAAGTGTCCGAGGCACATTTCTGGCACATGCGACATAATTGTGGTGCACGCTGCACTATACCCGTTGCAACACAAAATTCTCCACTGAAATGGGCGTTCCTGTGCTCAGTCGGACCATGCGCCACATTTAACATGCAAAGTCTGACAGAATTGTGTTTCCACGCCCGATGTTAAAGGTGCACCAAAAAATAAAGTGGTGCTCTCTGTCGGAGCAGCGCAGGGGTTGCCAGATTCATGAAGAACTGGCGAACTCTGCACTATACACAGGCAACCTGCACATTCTGCAGTTTTAACAGTTTTTAGTAAATGCGGGCCTCTATCTATTTAATGAACTCCATAGCATGATCTGAATGGGTCCTAATATATGAGATATGCCACTAAGGATACCAAGACTGGCAACATCTAAATGGTCTTATTTGTGATGTTGAAGCTGTGTATCCACCTGAATGCAAAATTGCAAGTATTCCTCAATGATAATCTCCATTGAAACTCAGGTGTCCTTCAAGTGTGAACTTTTTAGCAGCAGTAATTTGACAATGAGAACTAAACTTTGTATTAATATAATAAATAACCATATATTAGGCCAAGTGCCCAGCAGATGTTGAACTTTTCTTACCCTTAAAGGGGTTGTCCATTTTCAGCAAATAATTTATATTGTTTGTGTAAGGAAAAGTTATACAATTTTCTGATATACTTTCTATATCGGTTCCTCACTGTTTTCTAGATCTCTGCTTGCTTTGCTTCTTTAGAAAGCTTCTAAGTTTACTTCCAGTAGATAAAATCTGTTCATGGTGATGTGTTACGCATGCAGTGTATGAGCCATTATTATCAAACAACTCCTATTACTCTCTGTGATAATAACGGCTTGTTTACCTGCCTGTCCATCACATCACATGGAAAGATTCTTACCACTGGAAGTAGAAGCTTTCTATAGAAGTACAGCAAGCAAGGTTCTTGAAAACCATGAGGAATTGATATAGAAAGTATATTGAAGATATTGATAACATTTCATTACACAAATTATGTCAATTATTTACTGAAAGTGGCCAATCCCTTTAAACCAATCAAAATGACTTTTTGCAGCAGAGTTTCCAGCATGTAGTATATCTACTCTCAAATAGCATGGCTATGTGAAAGGAGTCTGGAAATGGGCAAACATCTTACCAGTCTTTTATAGAAACATACATATACTGTACAGGCGGTCCCCTACTTAAGAACACTCGACTTACATAAGACCCCTAGTTACAAACGGACCTCTGAATATTGGTAATTTATTGTACTTTAGTCCTAGGCTACAATAATCAGCTGTAACAGTTATCACAGGTGTCTGTAATGAAGATTTATTGTTAATATCGATTCTTATGACAACACAACATTTTTAAAATCCAATTGTCGCAGAGACCAAAAAAGTTCTGGCTGGGATTACAGTGATAAAATATACAGTTCCGACTTACATACAAATTCAACTTAAGAACAAACCTACAGACCCTATCTTGTATGTAACCCGGGGACTGCCTGTATATTGGTCACACCTGCTGTTGGATGGCAATAAAGACAGACCCCACCTTCTAAAATTTGAATGTCTATGTTCTCAATCTAGGGTTTACTTTTTGGAGAGTAATTTCAAAAACATTTGTTATTTAAATTTGCATGTTATTTTCTATGCTGTGTACAGTGCAGGAGCACACTACAAGAGCTGACAGCACCACATTGTAGAAACAAACACATGAGTTTGGACATGAATGGTCAAGCACGAGAATGTCTAGACTCTGACTGTGCACTTTTCACAGTGACCACCAGATACAATAACGAAAAGCTGCTGGCACATCTATCTCCGACAATGCCTGCTTTGATAGATTTATACTGTAAATAAAATAACTTGTCCCCTCTATCAAAGGTACCGTGTTCCCTGTTACAAGTTCACAACAGGTGTCACATCCTTTCTGTAGAAAACAATCTACAAAGACTTTACAACTTGGAATGTGTGAGAGCTATAAAACTTTTATAAGAACACCTTGAAAAAATGTTTGCAGCTATTGAGGATTTATGCTGGATATGTTCTTTATATTGACCGTAATATTAGCTTTACTGAAGTTGCTATTGACACACATTATCAGGCCCCCCAAGCCCCCCTTACCGATGAATCCAACTGTGCATTTATAGTTATTATTTTAATTGTTGAACCTTAATGACACCTTTGTCACCCACCAGGTCTTAAGGCATTTTTTGTCCTCTATGTCCAATTATTGCTCCATGTAGAAATGCCAGTGATTGGCTAAGAAATGAGTTAATACTATTCAGAATGAGCAATCACACATACAGCTCGAATCAGTCCTAGTAATGGAAATAAATAAGAATGCTGCCTGATTTCATAGATATTTTCAGCTGGTGCTCCTCCCACTTGAGCATCGGTTCACGTTAGACAGGGGTTGCTCTGAACATAATCACTGCGGGTTAGCTGCAGTGACATTGCTATCAACTAAACCGCAGTCATTTTGAGTCACGTGAAAGTGGTTGAACCCTGCCCCTCCACATAGTTAAATTGTGGCTGAAAGTGGCGTCAGAAATCAGGAGTCGTGGGTTGTTTTTTGCTGCAGACAGAATAATTGCAATTTCGTTCCTCTGCCTAAAGGGGCTCTTATAAAGGATTAAAGGGGTTGTCTGATAGTAAGTAAAAATTGTGAGTTGGCTGGGGGGGCTGTACAAAAAAATAAATTTGTACTTCCTGCACCACGGTTCCTCCGGCCGAGCCACTGTTTCTTTACAGAGGCATGTCAGCTCTGCTCCGAGAACTTCCAGGTGGCCGGGCACGCCCACTCGTCAACTATGTCCCAGTGGCTGATACAGCGTAAACCAACAGGCAGTCAGGATCAATGAGGCTTCACGAAAAACACATTTTTACCATGTTCTTGTGCAGGTATGAGTTAATTTTTTAAGTTGGATTTTTTTTTTTAGAAAATTGAATTACAGCTCAATATAGCACCTAAAATGATATCTAACTTCTACTATTATAACATTAACAAACAACAGTATAAACAACTAAAAAACCATTTGAACAGCTGTCAGGGAGCAGTTTGCTTTGAATTTAATGCACTGCCTTTGTAACATGAAATATATTATAAATGTTGCTGCAGTTAACGGGTTAAGGACTGTGTTTAGATGTCAGTTCTGGCCACTAATATCAGAACAGTGTTACTGAACAGTGTGGCTGAAGCCTCATCTTTAAGATTCTTAAGTGAACATTTTTCTAAAGGCTTCAATATGCCTTTTTTGTATGAATGAGACTGGAATAAAACAGAAAATGTAAAGAATAATTAGCATTTGTACCGTGAAAGCAAGACACATTAAAAGCGAGATAAAAGACTCCTTCTAAAGAAGAGTGAATGACACAAATAACCTTATGGAAGCAGACTGTCCACAGCCAAATTGCCTGTTGTATTCCCTTGCAGATTAATCCTGAATCTAAGTCCCCTCCCCACATCCACACACACACAGCAGAGGCTGCCGGCTGAACCGCACTTGTAATCCTCTCTCGGAAGCGGCTGCAAATGTAATCTGGAACAATAAATAAAAAATTGTGTGTAGCCAGTATTGTGCAAGGAACAAGCAGAAGCTAGAAGGAACTATTCGGCCAGGTTGTAAAAATAAGGAAAGGTGTGGCCAGAGGATGAAAGAAGCCAACAAGCTGCCGGCTAACCTAAGATTATATTGAATGATTTTTTTTACTGGAGTGTATTGACTGGTGGAGAAGCAAGAAGTGTGTCTGGCATCCCAGAGATGAAGGCAGGGCGGGAGGAGAGAAGCAAACTGTTAAGAAGAGCGTGGAAGATACAACCTCACAGGATTTCTCTGGCATACTAGAGCGGAATACAGAAGCTAATGTGAGCAGCATGGAAATAAAAAAGTAGCAGCGTGCCGCTCGATGCTAACTTGTTTGGGAAATATTTAGGAACATGGCATCAGGGTGGTGCCTGCATTGAATTCTTCCTGCACTGTATCAGCAATGTAAAAGCAGGAGAGAGCTGAGATGTAAACTGTTTACTCCTGATCTGAGGAAAAGCACAGAACTATCAGTATCCACAGTTTGTTCTGGGGATTACAGTTATATTTCCAGTCCATGGACCGGACACATCCTAGCTACAGAATGACATGGACCATCGGGTACCTGTGCGGCGCAGTCTCTCACTGCTATTTCCCAACTGTGTAAAGAGTTGTCCTTTACCAATCCTTACTGGACTGTGATTTTCATCTTTTTCAACTTTTGGATGTTTTATTTCATCATTTATGTTTTGGAAATAAGTTGCCTATTTGTCCTTAATAGAATATTTTCCAGCTTTTTTACTCAACATGTGTGCAAATATAGTATTTGAATGGCTTAAAGCACTGCAGCTTTCTCAGTATGCAGAATCCTTTGTGGATAATGGATATGATGATCTTGAGGTATGTAAACAGATTGGGGATCCTGATTTGGATGCCATCGGAGTGATGATCCAGCAGCATCGGAAGAAGATCCATGATGCAGTCCACAGACTGAAGGAAGAAGAGAAAGAAGCTGCAAGTGGATTATATTTCACTTTAGAACCCCAGGTAGATTCCCCTACACCTGATATCTATACTAGTCACTTGGTGGAGCAGTATGAAACCAAAGCTTGGAAAGAAGCCCAGGGTCATAAACCAGTTGCAAGGAGTAATAAAAGTGGGCAACTGAGCAAGAACTTGGTTACTTATCCTAAATTGAAGTTAAAGATCATGATAAGGGATAAACTCATCCGGGATGGAGTAAATCTCAGTAAACCACCGTTCTCCAAAAAGGTAAGATATGCATGTTAACAATATATACTATTGCAAGGTGTTTATCACAATTTACAACAATTGTTTAATTCTAATCTGAATGGAGTTATATATAATGAATCTAGTTGTAGGAATTTGTCCGTGCTATATAATGGGTCAGATTTACTCAGCTAAATGGGCCAGAATGCTGGCATAATGAACTGCAACAAACTGGCCTACACCTTTTTCCCTGTATTCAAGACCCTTTGAACAACTTGGTGCTTGTTCTGAGAGGGAATATGTGGCAGAGCTTAAAACCAACAATGTTTCCCAAAGTTGTACCAACGAATAAGTCGTGTAAAATGTAACTAAACATTCTAGAATGTCTACAATAACTTTCCACTGCTTAAGCTTTAGAAAAGATGTGTATGAATCTGCCTTAATGTACTGTAGCTTTCAACAGTAAACTTGTTGTTTCATACAGTAAAACCTTGTTGAGATGAACACAAGAATGCAGTGGAAACATAGTCACCTTGGAGGCTTGGTTCTCTTTAAGATGCTTCCACTTTTTATAGGAGGTAGTAGAATTGATAACCAAATTCTGGTCTAGAGTAGGTCCTCTCGGTCCTTTTACAATTTATTGTATTGTAGGTCACTATAAATGTCCTACTGAGTGTGTATACTCATAGTGCCTAATGGAGACATATATCTTCATAATGTATACACAATATTTAATGAGCCTCCTTTTGGGATCTCTAAATCACCTGATTGTGAAGATTGGGATCTGTTGGCACGTCCTACCTCACAGTGGGTTTTCCCAAATGACAACACTTGAGTTTTTATTTACAGCTATATACAGTAGCTCCAGTCTCCCCATTGTCTTCCTCATTAAGGTTAAATACAATGAGCTGTCTGTCTATGTCTCCCATGAGCACCAGATATGGTCGTCCACTCACTTATTTCTCGGCAGGTCATTTCAGTACGAGCTTTGGGGTCTGTTGACAATTTAAGTATAATTGGCTTTGAAACTTTCATTTGCCACAGAGATCAGTGTTCTTTTACCTCAGGGAAAACTACTGTCACATCAGACATAGACAAGCCCGTCTTTGGAAATCACTAACATGCAGCCATTTAGGAAGCAATAGAAAGTAAGGAGTGACATGTGAGTTCAATATAAAGGATAATGTAGAAAGCTTTTCTGCCTTTGTTTCTTATAAATTGGACCTAGCCAGTTTGTAAGTAATGTTTCCCTGGAAGCGTTATAGGGGATTGCAATAATTTTTCAATTCAATGGGTGTTTATAGCATGAATTTTATCACTGTTGGGAATAGCAATGGATATGTGATGTGGTCTAGCTTCAGAAGCTCGAAAATTTGGAAACCCAATGACATTGGTATGAGTTATGTATATATATATTTTCACCATGTGATGCCGTAACCTACTTTTATTCTATAAACAGAATACAGAGTTGTTCTTGCCTCAAACAAAAACCTACAGCAGGTGCAGTAAAAATAAATCCCACATTGGGTGTAAATTTGTTGACCAGTGAAAAGGCAGATTATGCATGGATTTTTCAGGTTCATTGTGCTTAGTTTGGCAGGTGAGGACACCAGTGGTAAACTGGTGGAAGTCTCTGCAGTTCTGCACATTCCAGGAATGGTTTCAGAACAGATTAGTTTGGATTCTAAATGTGTTTTGAGGAATGTGCTGTCTTTCTACACACAGAAGGGAGTGATTATTATATAGGATATACAATTCCATGGGTGACATTTATCAGGATTTGTATGGCAGTTCTGGGCATACAAACCCTGAAATATTCGCATGATAGGGTGAGAAGGGGGGCACAGCCGGCAGCAGAGTGGGCAGGCGTTAGGTGTTCCTGCCATGTGTCTGCTGATTCGCTACAACTATCCAGTTTCAAGGTAATTTACTCTACAGGACAAATCTCAAAAAAGCAACCCCCAACCCCCCATTAATATTTATTTGTAAATAATTGTAAATTGTAAATCAATCCTCCTCAAATAAAAATATTACATACAGGGCCTCCGGATGTATTAATTATAGTGTATGCAGCGCCATCCCACTACATTGGTCTACACATTGGGGACACATGAGAAATTGAAATAATTTTAGGGGGCCGAACTAATATAACTACATACTCAATACCTAATGCCCCCTCTCATTGCACCCCATTCATAATGCCCCCTTTCATTATGCCCCCATATCTCTTTAGAACCCCCATTTATAATGCCCTCTTTCATTATGCCACCATCTCTCATTATGACCCCCATTCATGCCCTCTCTCATTATGCCCCTTCTCATTATTCCAACATTTATAATGTCCCCTTTCATTATGCCCCCATCCAAAATGCCCCCTCTTATTATGCCCCCATTCATAATGCCTGCTCTTATTATGCCTCATTCATAATGCACAATTCCTGATCCTGCATCCGGTTCATGCGATACAGCGCCCCCTGCTCTACTGACGAGCCTGCTAAGTATCTTTGACTGGCTAACTTGACCACCTGCCACAATCAAAGTCAAAAATACTTTGCAGTGGCCCTTGGGCCGCAACATGCCTGCCTCTGGTCTAGACAATCCTCCCAATAATTCATTTAAGCATCTGCAGTGACCCCCTTTAAATAAAACATGTACATATAGTGCCTTCCGTTACTTATTGTAATGTAGTGCAGTAAATAAAAACATCACTAGAACCACCATACCACCATACAGTAATACAGCACCAAGACAGAGCTCAATGCATAAATAAAGGACCAAACACAGGTCCAGGGTCACAGTATCATACAGTGGGGCAGATTTAGTTACCCGGTCCATTGTTGTGGTTTTTTCAAATCCGTCAGGTTTTTTATGGCCACGCCCCCCGATTTCAGTCGCGTGCATGCCGGCGTCGATGCGCCACAATCCGATCGCGTGCGGCAAAATCTTGGGGCAATTCAGGAAAAATCTGTGCAAATCGGAAATATTCGGGTAAACACGACGGGAAAACGCGCATCGGGCCCTTAGTAAATGGCCCCCAGTATCTCAAATGCTGTTACAAGGGGACTCACATAAAACTAGCACCCTAATGATAACAGAAAAAGACTACAGTTCATCATGGGTAGCACTACAGTCTTGCAGCGCTGGGATGCTGGGTTCAAGTCCTATCCAGGTCAGCATCTGCAGTTTGTATGTTCTCTCTGTGTTTGCGTGGGTTTCCTCTGGTTTCCTCCCACACTCCAAAACATACTGGTAGGTTGCTTAGATTGTGAGCCCCATGGGGACAGGGACTGATTTGGCAAGCTCTGGGCAGCGCTGTGTAATCTGTGTGCACTATTTCGATTAAATTATTATTATTATTGTTTCTGGGTTACTCTGAATGTAGTTTCTACATTAATTAAAATTTAATCAATTTAAATGAGATTCCACCTCACCACACCCCCAGAGGTTGAAAATACAGGTTCAGCTTTAGAGATTTATTTGTCACATATGTTTTTGTTTTTTGAACTGATATTTCGAAGATGTCTGCATTTTTGAACAATTTTCTAGCCTCTCTTTCTGTACTTCCACATGCCTCTGATTTTAATGGAGGAAACTATATAAAGACTGTTCTATAATGCTACGTGAAATTAATTACCGACCAAATTTTGACATACACAATGACAATACAGAACTTCTGCCTAATTTATTATCGGCGTTCCCCAAAAATAATCATTGTGTCTGATGCCAGATGATTAATCTGGTGCAGCATAAGGCTATACTCACACGAATGTGTACCCGCTGTACCGTAGCACGGCAGGCACGCGTCGGCGCCCCAGGAGAGGATGAGGGGGTGAGTGCTGGTCACGCCAGCCCCTTTCCATAGAGAAACATGGCGTACGGCGCCGTATTCCGGGGAACGTGTTCTATCTTTTCCCTGGGTACGGAACGGTACGGTGCCAACGGCTGTGTCAATGAAGGCTGAAACGTGAGTTGTACTATGCACCTCCTATTAGTTGCTCAAGTTTGCTGCAGCACAGTATTGAATGTTCTGACTCACAGATTGATATTTCTGGTGTGACCACTCCCCTTTTGCCAAGAACACGCCCCCTTTTCAGTGGCAACGGAAAACAGTCTAAAACCTTCAGTAAATGTGGCACAGGGCATTGCAAGTGCAAATTACTCCAATTTTCTTGCATTGACAGATTGATACATCTCCTATTACATCTGTGCACCACATTATTCTAGTACATTGTAGAAGCCGAAATAGAAGCAGAGGTATCATACAACACAGGTAATTAATTCCCTCCAATTACTTTTAATGGATCAGTGTTGTGGCCTTAATTTTAATAGACTGTGGCAATTTGGTAAAAAATAGAGCATGTTCCAGTCATTTTTTTCATGGATCACTCGTAGGCTATAGTTTATATAGTTTATTATAAATCAGTTTTTTGTTTTCACCATTTCACCAATAGGACTGACATCACTCCTGTTGGCCTAGACCAGTGATGGCAAACCTTTTAGAGACCGAGTGCCCAAACTACAACCAAAACCCACTTATTTACCCTGATGTGCCAATGTGCCATATTAAGCATCTTTTAATTGTATCGGCCCCCTGAGGCCACCAATACAGTTGAAAGAATGTGGGTAAATTCAGACTATCATTGTAGCTTCTCTCCAGATTCTCTCTGTTTAGGAAGAATGGTGGGTCCAGCAGGAGGCCCACAAAGATAATGCAGTTCTTTTAACACCTTCTCACTTTTCAAGCAGTTCCAAACAGTCAATAAAGTGTCGTTGTAAAATAGTGCCGAGCACAGCATCTCATAAGTTGCCTGGTACTGCAGGAAGATTTGGTCCTGTTTGGTGAACTCTGTCCTAGGTTGATGGCCTGAGTGCCCACAGAAAGGGCTCTGAGTGCCACCTCTGGCACCAGTGCCATAGGTTCGCCATCACTGGCCTAGACCATAAATAATGACGATCTATAGCAGGATTTTCAGTCCACCTGCAGAAATGTTGCAGTTCTTTCATATTGTACTCACTCTCATATTTACAGAAGGTAGCATTTGTACTGTATGTTTATATATCGTATGATATTGAACTGCTGTGTATTTGACAACATACTTCTTACCTTTTTCTACAGTGGTTGTATAGTATTTGACAGTCGTGTTTTTTTAAATTCAAGCAGCATTTTCAGGGATGTTGGGAAAAAGTGGAGAGATTTATTGAATATTTTTCATCTTAGAAAATGTTCATGTTTTATGCAACCAAAATGAATATTTCAGCACAAGTAGTTCCACTAGTTTAAACTATCAAGCAAGCTGTGAAATTCCGAAGGGGGTAGACCATTACTCTTTATTGAGAGAATATAAATGTACCCTAAAAAGTTTTGTCCCATTAAAGTAACTTTCAGGATAGATTACTGGGGTGTCGACTAGAGATGAGCGAACATGCTCGTCCGAGCTTGATGCTCGGTCGAGCATTAGGGTACTCGAAACTGCTCGTTGCTCGGACGAATACTTCGCCCGCTCGAGAAAATGGCAGCTCCCGCCAGGAGCCAGGAGACTCTGCACTCCACCCAGCATGACGTGGTACCCTTACACGTCGATAGCAGTGGTTGGCTGGCCAGATCAGGTGACCCTGGGATAGACTAGCCGCTGCCCGCGCTGCTCGGATCATTCTGTGTCTGGATGCCGCTAGGGAGAGAGCTGCTGCTGGTCAGGGAAAGCGTTAGGGTGTTCTATTAGCTTACTGTTAGGCAGGAGTGATTCTCAAAGAACCCAACAGCCCTTCTTAGGGCTACAATAACGTTCTACTTTTTTTATTTTAATTTGCGTCTAGTACCATTTTGTGAGGAATTAGCAGGGGGACTTGCTACCGTTGTGTTTAGCTCTTAGTGGCACACATATCCATAGCAAAGACCGAAGTGGGAAAATTTAGTAGGGGTTGGATTTCAATTAGGCACTAACTCAGTGTCATCTCATCTGGCATAGTAGTGTGCTTTGATACTTGGCTAGAAAATAGCCATAGGAGAATACAAAGAGCTTACTTACGCATACAGTAGCGTTCTATATATTTGATTTCTGGTTGATCTGCTGGTGGCTGTACTTTCTGCAGTGCATGTACTAGCCAATTCTGAGCAATTTGTAGTGAGACTTGCGACCGCTGTGTTCTGCGCTTAGTGACGCACATATCCATAGCAAAGACCGAAGTGGGAAAATTTAGTAGGGGTTGGATTTCAATTAGGCACTAACTCAGTGTCATCTCATCTGGCATAGTAGTGTGCTTTGATACTTGGCTAGAAAATAGCCATAGGAGAATACAAAGAGCTTACTTACGCATACAGTAGCGTTCTATATATTTGATTTCTGGTTGATCTGCTGGTGGCTGTACTTTCTGCAGTGCATGTACTAGCCAATTCTGAGCAATTTGTAGTGAGACTTGCGACCGCTGTGTTCTGCGCTTAGTGACGCACATATCCATAGCAAAGACCGAAGTGGGAAAATTTAGTAGGGGTTGGATTTCAATTAGGCACTAACTCAGTGTCATCTCATCTGGCATAGTAGTGTGCTTTGATACTTGGCTAGAAAATAGCCATAGGAGAATACAAAGAGCTTACTTACGCATACAGTAGCGTTCTATATATTTGATTTCTGGTTGATCTGCTGGTGGCTGTACTTTCTGCAGTGCATGTACTAGCCAATTCTGAGCAATTTGTAGTGAGACTTGCGACCGCTGTGTTCTGCGCTTAGTGACGCACATATCCATAGCATAGACCGAAGTGGGAAAATTTAGTAGGGGTTGGATTTCAATTAGGCACTAACTCAGTGTCATCTCATCTGGCATAGTAGTGTGCTTTGATACTTGGCTAGAAAATAGCCATAGCAATAGGATAGCATTGTTTGGTTTTAAAAACTCAAAAAAAAACAAAAAACACAAAAAAAAACAAAAAACACAAAAAAAAACAAAAAAAGTTAAAAAAAAAATAAAGTTATAACTCTCATTTTAAAAATGTTTAACCCGAGGGCTAGGGGTAGAGGACGAGGGCGGGGACGTGGGCGTCCAACTACTGCAGGGGTCAGAGGCCGTGGTCCTGGGCGGGGTGAGACACCACCCGCTGATGAGGGAGCAGGGGAACGCCGCAGAGCTACACTCCCTAGGTTCATGTCTGAAGTTACTGGGACTCGTGGTAGAGCACTGTTGAGGCCAGAACAGTGCGAACAGGTGATGTCGTGGATTGCTGACAATGCTTCGAGCAATTTGTCCACCGCCAGTCAGTCTTCCACGCAGTCCACCCATGTCACCGAAATCGCCACTCCTCCAGCTCCTGCACCTCAGCCTCCTCCCCCCCAGTCTGCCCCCTCCCAGGAAAATTTGGCATTTGAACCGGCATACTCTGAGGAACTGTTTTCTGGACCCTTCCCACAGTCACAAACCACTTGTCCGGTTGCTGCTGAGCTATTTTCCGATGCCCAGGTTTTCCACCAGTCACAGTCTGTGGGTGATGATGACCTTCTTGACGTAGTGGAAGTGTGTAAAGAGGTGTCCGACGATGAGGAGACACGGTTGTCAGACAGTGGGGAAGTTGTTGTCAGGGCAGGAAGTCCGAGGGGGGAGCAGACTGAGGGATCGGAGGATGATGAGGTGACTGACCCAAGCTGGGTTGAGAGGCCGGGTGAACACAGTGCTTCTGAGACGGAGGAGAGTCCTCGACCAGAACAGGTTGGAAGAGGCAGTGGTGGGGCCAGACGGAGAGGCAGGGCCAGAGCTGGTGCATCAGCGCCAAATGTGTCAACTAGTGAAGCTCCCGTGGCGAGGGCTCTTGCGGCGAGGGCTAGATCTTCAGAAGTCTGGAGGTTCTTTAAGGAAACACCGGATGACCGACGGACTGTGGTGTGCAACATTTGCCAAACCAGGCTCAGCAGGGGTTCCACCACTACTAGCTTAACTACCACCAGTATGCGCAGGCATATGAATGCTAAACACCCCACTCAGTGGCAACAAGCCCGTTCACCTCCGGCCGTGCACACCACTGCTCCTTCCCCTGTGTCAGCTGCTAGTCAGCCCCCTGCCCAGGACCCTGCCACAAAAACCCCATCGTCGCCTCCACGATCCTCCACAGCATCCACCAGCGTTCAGCTCTCCATACCCCAGACGCTGGAGCGGAAACGCAAATATAGTGCAACCCACCCGCACGCCCAAGCCCTTAATGTGCACATTTCCAGATTGCTAAGCCTGGAGATGCTGCCCTATAGGCTAGTAGAGACCGAGGCCTTTCGCAGCCTCATGGCGGCGGCCGCCCCTCGGTATTCGGTCCCCAGCCGCCACTACTTTTCCCGATGTGCCGTCCCAGCCCTGCACCAGCACGTGTCAGACAACATAATCCGTGCCCTGACCAACGCCGTTTCTGACAAGGTCCACCTGACCACGGACACGTGGACGAGTGCTGCCGGGCAGGGCCACTATATATCTCTGACGGCACATTGGGTTAACTTGGTGGAGGCTGGGACCGAGTCTGACCCTGGGGCTGCTCATATACTGCCGACGCCGAGGATTGCGGGGCCTACCTCGGTCCAGGTGTTTCAGGCCTACTATGCCTCCTCCTCCTCCCACCCCTCCTCCACCTCCTCCTCCGCACTACCATCCGTGGGCACGGCGCCATCAGTCGGTAGCTCTAGGCACAGCAGCAGTGCCGTCGCTAAGCGACAGCAGGCGGTGCTCAAACTGCTGAGCCTAGGCGACAAAAGGCACACCGCCCAAGAGCTATTACAGAGCATCACGGCGCAGACTGATCTGTGGCTGGCACCGCTGAACCTCAAGCCGGGAATGGTTGTGTGTGACAACGGCCGTAACCTGGTGGCGGCTCTGCAACTCGGCAGACTGACACATGTGCCATGCCTGGCCCATGTGTTAAATCTGATAGTTCAGCGTTTCCTCAAGACATACCCCAATCTGTCTGATTTGCTCACGAAGGTGCGCCGCATCTGTGCGCATTTCAGGAAGTCCAGCCCAGATGCTGCCACTCTCAGGGCAGCGCAGCGCCGCCTCCAACTGCCCGCTCACCGACTGTTGTGCGACGTGCCCACGAGGTGGAATTCAACACTGACCATGTTATCCAGAGTTTACCAGCAGCGCAGAGCGATTGTAGACTGCCAGATGTCAACTTCCACCAGAACTGGTAGTCAGGTCAGTCAGCTTCCTCAAGTCTACAATGAGGAGTGGACGTGGATGTCTGATATCTGTCAGGTGCTGAGTAACTTTGAGGAGTCAACACAGATGGTCAGTGGCGATGCCGCCATCATCAGCCTCACCATCCCGCTGCTTGGCCTGTTGAAAAACTCTCTGGTCAGCATGAAGTCGGAAGCTTTGCGCTCGTCACAAGAGACAGGGGAAGAATATTCCCTTGTTGATAGCCAAAGCACCCTCAGGTCTGTTTCTCAGCGCATATCGGAGGAGGTGGAGGTGGAGGAGGATGAGGAGGAAGAGGAGGAGAATGTTGGCGAGACACAAGAGGGGACCATTGTTGAGTCCTTTACTGTTCAGCGTGTATGGGCAGAAGAAGAGGAGTTGGAGGAGTTGGAGGAGGAGGAAATGGACAGTCAGGCCAGTGAGGGGAGTGAATTCTTACGCGTTGGTACTCTGGCGCATATGGCAGATTTCATGCTAGGCTGCCTATCCCGTGACCCTCGCGTTCAAAGAATTTATTCCAGCACCGATTACTGGGTGTTCACTCTCCTGGACCCACGGTACAAGCAAAATCTTTCCACTCTCATCCCTGCAGAGGAAAGGAGTGTGAGAATGCATGAATACCAGCAGGCCCTGGTGCACAAGCTGAAACAGTATTTCCCTTCTGACAGCGCTAGCGGCAGAGTGCGTAGTTCTGCGGGACAAGTAGCGAGGGAGAGTAGGCGAGCAGGCAGCTTGTCCAGCACTGGCAAGGGTACGCTTTACAAGGCTTTTGCCAGCTTTATGTCACCCCAGCAAGACACTGTCACCTGTCCCCAGTCTCGGCAGAGTAGGGCTGATCTTTACAGAAAGATGGTGAGGGAGTACGTAGCTGACCATACCATCGTCCTAAATGATCACACAGCTCCCTACAACTACTGGGTTTCAAAGCTGGACATGTGGCACGAACTGGCGCTGTACGCCTTGGAGGTTCTTGCCTGCCCTGCCGCTAGCGTCTTGTCCGAGCGGGTTTTCAGTGCAGCTGGTGGCATCATCACCGATAAGCGTACACGCCTGTCCACAGACAGCGCTGACAGGCTGACGCTTATTAAAATGAATAAAGGCTGGATTTCTCAGAATTTCCAATCTCCACCAGGTGAAGGAAGCTCAACCTGAATAATTGATCCACTCCTCCTCCTCCTCATTTTCCTCCTTCTCCTCCTCTTTGTACAGTAAAGCAGAGGAAAATGGCTATTTTTTGACAGGGCCCACTGGCTCTTGCTATAGTACTTCATGCATTTAATTTTTCTGGAGGGCCACCTACCCGGTCCTCTGTTTGAAACAATTTTTGTGAGTGCCACATACAGGCACTCAATCTATTCCATTTTACTGCAGGGCCACCTACCTGCTCCTCTGGTTTGAAAAATTTTTGGGACTGCCACATACAGGCACTCAATCTATTCCATTTTACTGCAGGGCCACCTACCTGCTCCTCTGGTTTGAAACATTTTTGGGACTGCCACATACAGGCACTCAATCTATTCCATTTTACTGGAGGGCCACCTACCTGCTCCTCTGGTTTGAAAAATTTTTGGGACTGCCACATACAGGCACTCAATCTATTCCATTTTACTGCAGGGCCACCTACCTGCTCCTCTGGTTTGAAACATTTTTGGGACTGCCACATACAGGCACTCAATCTATTCCATTTTACTGGAGGGCCACCTACCTGCTCCTCTGGTTTGAAACATTTTTGGGACTGCCACATACAGGCACTCAATCTATTCCATTTTACTGCAGGGCCACCTACCTGCTCCTCTGGTTTGAAACATTTTTGGGACTGCCACATACAGGCACTCAATCTATTCCATTTTACTGGAGGGCCACCTACCTGCTCCTCTGGTTTGAAACATTTTTGGGACTGCCACATACAGGCACTCAATCTATTCCATGTTACTGCAGGGCCACCTACCTGCTCCTCTGGTTTGAAAAATGTTTGGGACTGCCACATACAGGCACTATCCAAATTAAATTGTCTCCATAGCAGCCTCCACACGTTGTCTCCATTGCTACCTCCAAAAGTCGTCCATATAGCTGCCTCCATACATCGTCCCTTTATCAAACGAGGTGTGTCAGGCAGAAATTTGGGTTGTTTTCATGGATTCCACATCAAAGTTGTTAACTTTGTCGCCACCCTGCTGTGTTATCCACAAAATATACTGGCAAACTTTTACCATTTAGGGATATTATTTCAGCGCTTCTTGCGCATCTGTTTACATTCCCCTCACCCGGCATATCCTAAACTTATAAGAACGCTACTACACTTGATCTTATACAAAAGGTTCTTAGAAGTGCTGTTTGGGGAGTAGCCTAGAGACAGGGGCTTGGATTGGCAAAAGCTCGCCTGGCTGCAGAGCGCCAGCTCCATCCCAAGATCCAACTAACATAGTTGCAGCACCTTTAATCTACTACTAGTTCACTGCCTCCATAATAATAATAATAATAATCTTTATTTATATAGCGTCATCATATTCTGTAGCGCTTTACAAATCATAGGAAACAAATACAAATGTAATGTAACAGAGCACAACATTTGTATGGAACAACAGGAGTGAGGTCCCTGCTCGCCAGAGCTTACGGTTTATGAAGATGATGGGGTAACACGAGGTAAAAGAATATTTAATGGTCAAGCCATTCTTCTTAGGGAATAGAAAAAAATATAATAAATGGAATTGCTGTCGCTTGAACCACTCAGCCGTCATCTTATATACCAGGTCCAGGGTGAATGGGACTGCAGAGAAGTCTGGTGCCTGTTGGTTGCTGGATAACAGATGGGAGGACGACACAGGACGGGTTAGTAGAAGAGTTAAAACTTCATGCAGTTAATGAGTGTTATAGGCTTGCCTAAAGAAATGGGTTTTAAGAGCACGTTTGAAACTTTGGAGGTTAGGTATTAGTCTGATAGTCCGGAGCAGAGCATTCCATAGAATTGGTGCAGCTCTAGAGAAGTCTTGGAGACGCGAGTGGGAGGTCCGCACTAGGGTAGAGGTTAATCTAAGATCACTGGCGGATCTAAGAGCACGGGTTGGGCGATAGACTGAGATAAGAGAGGAGAGGTAGGGGGGTGCAGCATTATACAGAGCTTTATGGATGAGGGTTATTATTATTTTAAACTGTATTCGAAAGGAGACTGGCAGCCAGTGCAGCGACTGGCATGAACTGTAAGCATACATGGTCCCCTTATCAAACGAGCTGTGTCAGGCAGAATTTTGGGTTGTTTTCATGGCTTCCATGTTAACTTTGTCGCCACCCTGCTGTGTAATCCACAAAATATACTGGCAAACTTTTATCATGTACCGATATTATTTGAGCGCTTCTTGCTCACCTCCTTTGGTTCCTCTCTGACACCCATTGGTTTGAAGCCTGAGTCCAATTAGGGTATGTCGCCATGCCACTCTCTAGCCTGCTGCCTCTGCCTCTGCATGCCGTCCCCTATAGTGTCAGGGTCAATTATTGGATGTTTTAGATGCTATCTAGCTTCATTCAGTCACTCTGTCATGGCCATGCTGTTGCCCATAATTTTGGCATAATGGTGCGATTAAGCAGCCTCAGAGGCATCCATGCATGCTGCCCCTGCTGTTTCCTGTCCATTTCCGTGGTGTTTCCATCCTTTTCTGAGGTTCCCAGGTGTTTGGCCAAGCTTCCCTGTGCAGAGCCTTGGTCCCCTTGAAAAATGCTCGAGTCTCCCATTGACTTCAATGGGGTTCGTTATTCGAGACGAGCACTCGAGCATCGGGAAAAGTTCGTCTCGAATAACGAGTACCCGAGCATTTTAGTGTTCGCTCATCTCTAGTGTCGACCTTTTATATAGCTAATTATAAAAATCCTACCACTTGTATACATTACAATAGACAGGGCTAGATTAAGGGTGGTAGAGGCCTCTTGGTGAAAAATAGTAAATAGTAAATGAATTATAATGCTTCTCTAGAGATCTTAGATAAAAGAAATGGTCACATACTGATACTGAATACAAATCAAACTATTTACTGGGAAACCGCATAATTCACAACTCAGCTGCTGCATGACCTCATAATACACACCTCGGCTAATGCATAACCTCATAATACACACCTCAGCTGCTCCAGAACATGATAATACACACCTCAGCTGCTCCAGAACATGACAATAAACACCTCAGCTGCTCCAGAACATTATAATACACACCTCAGTTGCTCCAGAACATGATAATACACACCTCAGCTGCTGGAGAGTCTCATAATACACACTTCAGTTCTCGCAGAACGTCGTAATACACACCTCACCTACTGCAGAACTTCATATGACACACCTCAGCTGATGTAGAGTCTCATAATACACACCTCTGTTGCTGCAGAACCTCATCATACACGCCTCAGCTGCTGCTTAACATCATAATACACACATCAGCTACTGCAGACTTCATTATACATACCTCATCTGCTGCAGAACCTCATCATACACACCTCAGTTGCTGCATGACCTCATAATACACACCTCGGCTAATGCATAACCTCATAATACACACCTCAGCTGCTCCAGAACATGATAATACACACCTCAGCTGCTCTAGAACATGACAATAAACACCTCAGCTGCTCCAGAACATTATAATACACACCTCAGTTGCTCCAGAACATGATAATACACACCTCAGCTGCTGCAGAACCTCATCATACACGCCTCAGCTGCTGCTTAACATCATAATACACACATCAGCTACTGCAGACTTCATTATACATACCTCATCTGTTGCAGAACCTCATCATACACACCTCAGCTGCTGCAGAACCTCATAATACACACCTCAACTGCTGCAGAACTTCGTTATGTCTATTGCAAAACATTGTAATGAACTCCTAAGCTATAACCGGAGGGGAGATTCACACACTGTTATTTTTCTTTCAAAGAGGTGCAAAATAGGCTTAAAATACATCAAATATCACAGCACATCCACCAGCAGGAGGTTGGAGTGACTAAGCAACTTTTCTGAAACTTTTTTAAAAAGTCACAAGTCATGAATCTGGCTTTGCACAGTGTTGCACTAGTAGTAGTTGTATGTTACACCAGTATAGTAAAGTTGCCACATAGTCCTGTACAACTTTTTAGCACTGAAAAGTTGCAAAAAACATCTATAAGCCTAATTACATTGCTGTCAACATTGCGCTTACAAAATGCATGCACCAACACAATGTTAACAAATTTGTTTACATAATGTTAGCTAATTAATGTACTTGGGCCAACAATACATTTCGGAACTTACCAAACTGAACCTAGAATCACTACACAGGACTAAGGGTGATTCCATACGTTAGCATTTTGATTACGTTTTGTAACTGAATCAAAGTGCACTGGGGTGGCCCATGGCCGATCCCATGTGCGTTTGTATGCAAACGTATGCGATTGGCAATCAGCGTCGGTATCTTGTATTGTGTAAATGCGAGATACCAGGTGCTGATTGCCGGTTGCATGTCTTTGTATACAAACACATATATGCGATCAGCCATAGGCCTCCCCAGTGCGCTTTAATTCCGTTACGGAATCAAAACGCTAACATGTGGCATCGCCCTAAGAATGTCAGTTCAGTTCAGCTGTTGTAGGTTTAGCCTGCTAAGTCCCACACAGAGTGAGCAATTTGTTTGGACCAAGCTATCTAGTGGACAACCGTTTTAAAGGATTGATTCACATGTGGAGTGGACTTTATAGAGGAGATGTATCAGGGCTTGTTTGTCAGTTTTCTAGTGTACAAGCCCTGAAATCATCAACAAAAAATTTTGCCACCTTCACGGGCATGAAGGGACCATGGGAAGTGGCCGAGTGGACCGGCACAGGTTGCTCCTGCCCTGCACCTGCGCACTAGCTATAGACTGCACCTGTTCAGGCACAGACTATAGTGCAATTCTATGCCATGCAGGACGCCAGTGCAGCCACACCCGCCACACCCCTCCCCCCACGAAGATGTTAGGAGGCTGGAGACTGCTGATATATACAGAGCGGGGAAGGGGCAGGGTTTTCGTTATACGTGGGCACAGGAAGCAGCATATGATGAATTGCCACCGCTGTGTTTGATCTGCACATTTTAATCTGGATAGAAACTTGTGAGAAATCCACATGAAATATATGCAGATTCATTAAATGTATCCTTTTAGAGATGAAGCATTTTTTTGCTTTAGTCATAAAACTGTGAATTATTTTACAGCGCCCAACATACAGTCACATGTATAATACATAGCTCTTGCCCCTTCAACCAAAAACCTATAGTCTCTTGTCCCTTTAGACTCCTCTTTTGGCCCCACCAATGCAGTTCTTTGTATATGACTCCCAGACAATTATAGATTGTAGTCATTATGTGTTTTTCTCACATCCCATACATAAGCAGAAAAGCACTCTTTCTTCACTCACAGGCCGACATCTGGTGGCTGTGTCACTTCACCCGAGAATCTTTGACTCTGCCCACAAACCATCAAGCCGGGAGGACCAATCATACAGAAAGTTTATGACTTCCTGAGCTGCATAGGAGTTGAGTGTATTGCAATTTCCATGTCGATACAATTGATCATATGGAAGAAGTCAAGGGGAGGGAGGATGGTGGAGGCCCCACTCCTGACCCGTGGTGCCCACCCGTTAATCTGGTCCTGGCAATAGATATGTCTGGAAGCTTTGTAAAAATGAGAAATCTCTTTGTTTTCTTTGTTTCTTGTTTTCTTGTTGCAGTTATCAGCCCTGACATTACAGAGTAGTCTGTTCCTGTCTTCTACCTAATGAGTCTTGTCAGGAATACGGCATGCTATTGCTGAATAGTAAGAAACAAACTGGATTTTGACTATAGCTCCTATTAATTACACAGCATAAACATAGTGTAACTACAGGCTGATCCCGAGTTTACATTTTATTAGATACAATCTGTCACATAGACTCAATTTGTCACAGAAGTCTGCATGCCCCATGAGGAAGCGTGAATGCAAGAAACGCGCATCGGGGTGCCTTGGGTAAGACTACGTAGCGTTTAGTATATATTGCATTTGCACTTTTTTACTTGGATATATTTGGCTTTAATATATTTTCACTACTATGACTGTGTTTCCATGGTTGGATATTGAGGCATACATGTTTATACTGGAAACATATATTGTATATTGGTATTCTGTCTAGTTTGTATATGTTTTTATATACTAACTTATAATGAAGATGTTGAATTTTAGAACCAATGTTCACTCATTTTTGGGCTTTGCATGTTCATGACTTTGCAGATATAGTCACTTCTTCTATCACCCTTAAGGTATTTTGGCTCTCATTTAATAAAGTCCCTACTTACATCTTTTTTAAAGGACATAGGGACAGATTTATGAAGCTGTCTAAGTTTAAGAATGTGGTTAATTTCCCATGACAACCAATTACAGCTAAGCTTTCTTTTTATCAGTGCTCATGAATATTTTAAAGGAGAGCTGTTGTTGGTTGCCATGGACAACTAAGCACATACTCAAACTTAAATAGTTTGCTAAATCTCCCCCTATAGTGCACCAATAGATAAATGTTAACAGATGACAACAATAGTAAAACATTTTGTTGATGCTAAGTTCACATACTCATCTGATGTTTGTTAAAGGAAACCTTTAACAAACATCTGCATGCGCAGAACAGCAGGCCCGCGCCTGCGCGGTCACTGCTCCGAAGCCGGGGCTGCACAGGCGCGGGCCTGCTGTTCTGCGCATGCGCAGACGGCAGGATCGTCGGACGAGGGCGCGCAGCTACGAGCAGCTGCGCGCCGAAGATGGTGAGTAGGAGGGGTAAAGTGGCTACCGGGGCGTGGAGTAGCCGCCTCGTGTAACCTCAGATGCGGCTACTCCACGCCCCAGGAGCCGCATAACAAAATTTACATATTAGGGTAATAAAAGTTTCCAAAAAAGTGCGGAGACGCGAGGATTATCCTCACGTCCCATTGATCCACCTACCACCCGATCTACCTTTATAGGTAGATTTGTGGTGGTAGGTGCCCTTTAAGGAGGATCAGTTGCAAAATGACAAACACTGATTGTCACTAAGTTCTTTTGGGCTCTGTTGGTTTCCATCATTTTAACAGGCAGGGTTTCATTCTTCACATCCACCACCCTGCCCTTTCACGTTGCAATCATCTGGTCAAAAACCTATAAGAACGTAATTAGGCGTTGCTAGATTCTGGGATGAATCATCTTCTGACTGGCACCTGGTAGGGAAATGAAGCATAGCAGGGGTAGTTAATTTACCAGCACAATCATGGGGTGCTTACTGCAATGAATGGCAGCTTGGGGCCTAATGAAGGGTACAGAAGTGTGCAGTTCTCATGCAGCAACCAACGGTCCTAATCACAATAAAAAAAAGACTGTCCAGGCCACAACCTCTGGCAGGATTATGACCTGCTCGATCTTTTAAAACTCAGGCAGTCAGCTCTACATGTGTCTGTGGAATCCACAGCCTGGTGCATTAGTCCATAGAAGTAATGCAATATACAAGCAATTACCGTAAGTGATCACATTTTAGAGCAACATGTGGGACTTAATTAAAACTATGTATTTAAAAAGTTAAAAAAATATATTGGTTATTGCCAATTTTGTTACAACCTCGTCTGGATGTGTGGCACGTTATTTAGACTCCTGGTCAAAGTTATAGTAAAATAGTTGCTGATAACAAAAAACTAAATAAAAGAACGATAAAAAGCATGAACTGCAAATGAATAACTACAATATGAATACATTTATTACAAATATTTCATGTTGTGACATGTAAAGTTTTTTTTCTTTTAAGTGTTTACATCATTTTGAAAATGCTTCACAAAAATGTATACAAATTTGGCATCTCTAAATCTGTACTAACCTGGAGATAAAGTTACAACGCTACAGTATGAAGAAAACTAATGAAAAATGTGATAAAAGCATCAGAATTGTATTTTTTTCCATTATTTTACCCGCTTAAGGATTAATAAAACATCAATACATTCTCTGTTCCCCAAAATGCTGCTATTAAAAAAACTCAACTAACAAAAAACAAGTTCCGTGTCGAAACACGTTGTGAAATAAAGATTTTAAAGAGTGAACAATGCCGAGCGTTTGCAGCGCCTTCTTCTAACCGTTCATCGCCCTCAGTTTGTGTTCAGATAAAAAAATAGAAAGTAATGGCTTTTGAAAGATGAGGGCAAAAAAATTACAAAAACTGCTTGGACCACCTTTGCTGCTCACGAAGGGCTCACTGAACTAGTTTAGCTTTTTTACATCAGATTTTTGAGTGTGCCTAAATTGTTACAATCAGTGTCCAGTGTCCAGGTGACAAAGAAGCAGAGTTAAAATTCAGCACATTAGATACTTATATTATGTTTGTATGGATCACCTGTCTCAACCCTGATGGTAAATGTCAGAAAAAGAAGAAATAGAAATCCAACATGCCTTATCTATAATCTTCATGAGGGATGATACACTGTCAGAGGTGTCTAACAGTGGCTTATCACCATTTCGCTACTGAGAATATAATACTGCTGGCCAAGCCAGGCATGCATGTTAATCAGAGATCGGGAGGGATAGCTGTGAACAGAATGAGCATTTAGAATTGTGTTGGTAAAAAAGAAACATTCCTGAAAGATTAGTTAAATTGATGAAGTCTAGCTGTTTTCCGCTACGCACCATAAAGAATTGTCCATGTGTGGAAACTGTTAAGTGTTTGGCCGAAAAGCAAACAATAGGTACGACTGTAATAGATTCTGATCAGGGTCTGTTGTAGACCTTTGTGTTGTTCATTCTAAAGGCGTCATGAAGTCTTTGTCCTATTGAACATCGGTCTGCTTTGTAGCTTGCAAAAAGGCAAGCAGAATTTTTTTTCTCTGCTAGTATTAGATTAAAAAAATATCCGTTTTCAAAGGGATTTAATGGATCTATTTCAACAAAACATTCATTTATTTTCCATTATCATGCCTTATCGAAGGGGGTTGTTTTCTCATTGCAATTTCTAAAGTAAAAATTTTAGTTATTTTTTTGCTCATTAATGTACACTTTGCACCCCATCTTCACAGAAAAGAACAGAAATGTAGATATATTTGCTAATTTATTAAAGGGGTTTTCCCACGAAGGCAAGTTAGGCCGGTCGGACCCCTTGTTTCTGGGATCAGCCCTGAGACCCCCACTGATCAGCAAGTTAGGCCCTATGCCGTGGATAGGGCCTAAATTATCTTAGTGGGAAAACCCCTTTATACAAAACTGAAATATCACATGATCATAAGTACAGGCAGTCCCCGGGTTACATACAAGATAGGGTCTGTAGGTTTATGATGGTTTGTCTTCTTTTTCCAGACAACACGAAACTTATTCAGCAGTATTTAGTGCATAATGTAAACAGTATATGATCTCTGGGAGCTCCACTGACATGATAGAGCTGCTCTTGGTTGCTCTTTTGTCACAGTAGTTTGCTTCTTTAATCTGTAATTTGTTTCCTATATAAAGAAATAGTGTAAAAAATAATTTAAAAAATACTAATAAACATGTGTTAAGAAAAAGTTCAGCAATAATTTTAAAAATTTTGGTAAATTTAGTAGTCTACAGTTTTTCTAATAATCACACGTAGAAACAGAATGCAGAAATTCTAATAAAAACAGGGCCAAATGTATCACTGTTCTCTGCTCAAGTCTCATTGCTGTGCTTTAATTCTGGTGCATTGTTAGGCGCAAAGTTAGAATCGGACACTTAGCCTCCTATAAGCTCCTCTCTGCTTTTCTCCCACATCCTAGCATGAGAATGACCCTCGCAGCAGAGCCTAGGTGTGTGACAAGCTGCACCCAGTGATCCTCCTCAGCAGTGGCTTCTCCTGGAAGGGATCCTCCACTGTTGATCTTCTGCTACCCTCCTGTAATTCTGGCCATTATTCCTCCTCAGACACCAGTGTGATCATCCTTCTATACAGGGACACTTTTCTATACCGTCTCTCCCCCTCTCACTGCTTTTCTATACTGCTACAAGGGACACTTCTCTGTAGTATCTGCAGCTCCTACTAACTTATCCTGCTCCGAGCTGCTGCTTTTGCAGATTGTTTGTAAATAGAATGTCATGAACTGTAAACAGAGGCTGCATGTAGTGTCTGGCTGAGCTCTGTTGCTGGGGATTCACTGCTCTGCACAAGAGCTCACTGCTTGCTTCTCAGCTTACACCACCTTCAGGTTGGAGCGTTTTTGCGCCTAAATTGTTCCTAAATTAACAAGTTACTAATGATGACTGATTATTAGGCACAGTAAAACATCTGGGTTGGTATTATAAATGAGGAAAACGTGTTTTTTTTTACTGCATGGGTTTGGTGTTTAGTCAAAAACCGGCGCCAAAAACAGTGCAACAATATAAAAAGGTGCAACAGAAAAAAACAAGGGATACTGCTGACCCACAGTCTGAAAACACTGTTAATATAAATATCCAAAAAAAAATCCTCTGCCACTTATTTGTTAACGGTGGTATGAAAATATAGCAAAGTGCATGTTATCACTCACCTGTGATTGATTTAAAAGCTTTTATGCTTTCTAGATAATTTTGCTTCAGTGATAAACTCATGAAATAAGAATTTTTATGCTTGTGATGCATGGAAGATAAATTTAGTTAAATAATTAGAGTCCGGTTTGTGACAGATAAACTATATTCTAAAAGCTTTTTGGGTGTATATATGGGAAAATTGAATATGCATAAAGCTTTCAGTAAATTGTTGCCAAGCATGCACTTAGAATAGAAAATTAGAGGTAGAGAATTGTTGAATGTTGAGTATGTGTCATATCTGATACACGATTTACTTAATATATAGTATTGGTTCGAATTTTAATGTATTATGCTTTGCCTAAAAACATTGTGTAGCAATGGCTGCCTGGAGATACAGACTAACAAGGTCTACTTAAAGCAGTGGTTCTCAACCTTTCTAATGCTGTGACCCCGCAATACAGTACCTCATGTTGCAGTGACCCCAAACCATGTACAAGAATATTGTATTTGTGCCAAAAAATGCAATAAAATCATGGCTCCGATGGCTTTAGGCGACCCCTGTGTTTTGGTCGTTCGACCCCCGCCGGGGTCGCGACCCACAGGTTGAGAACCACTGGCTTAAAGGGTAACTGTCTCCAAGTATAAAATGCTGTATGACATTACTTCATTGCCAGTTTGCCCCTGATCAATTTGGTGTTTCCTTTTTTTCAAATGTATTTACCATTTTAAAAGATATGGCTCCAAAAAAATGTATGCCTGAATTATGTCATGTAAACCAAGGGAGGGGGGCTAAATGAAAGGTTACCACCTCTTTGGCCAGCAGGTGCTAATGCACATATAAAACTACTGGAGGACATATCTTTTTGAGATTGTAGATTGTGTTTAAAAAACAAACAGTAAATGGATTTGGGGTACAGCAGCAATGATATTTCATTCAGTATTCATGACAGGTTCTCTTCAACAGAAAACCATCGTCTCACAGGGCATCACCAGGTCGTTACCCCTGGAGAAGTCCACATGATAAATGGCTGACACACAGATGTGTTCTCCAATTCAAGGTACAGAAGTGGGATGCAGGACATGTGGTCAGTCTAAGACTCCAAGAATTATGTTGTTACATATACAGTAGGTCAGCCAAAGCACATAGGGTAGTGTGATTGCCCTGGCGGAAATTCTTATTATTCAAAATCAGGTACAAGTTTTATATACCATATTTTCTAGCGTATAAGATGACTGGGTGTATAAGACGACCCCCAACTTTTCCAGTTAAAATATAGAGTTTGGGATATACACATCGTATAAGACTACCCCTTTTCCAGCGCACATATGATTAAAAAAAACAAAAAAACATTAGATTTGATTTCTAAATGGTAGTTCAATTAATTAAAACATTCTCTACAAAAAAATCATTTCGCCATCTTCTTGATAATAACTTTTTCATACTTCGGTGTATGGAGTTGTGTGTGGTGTCATTTTTTGTGAGATGATGTTATCATTGCTACTGTTTTGAAGACTGTAAGGACTTTTGCTCACTTTTAAATACATTTTTTATATGTTGCAAAATGTCGAAAAAATGGTGTTTCGGACATTTGGGCACTATATTCTGTTATGTGGTAAAAAGCCGGGAATAACTATGTATTATAAATATATTCTGATAAATTTGATATTTTGGGACGTGGTGATATCTTACATGTTTAGGATTTTTACTGTTCTATTGAAAGGGGGGGTTATTTTAATTTTTAGGGTGTTTTCTTTTTTAAAATTTATTTATTTTTACTATTTTAAACTAGGGTACTTTAAACCTAGGTTGTCTGTTTGATCCCACCATATACTGTCATACTACAGTTGGCAGTATATGGAGATTTTACTGCCACCCGCAAAACACCCCGCTCACCTTGTGGGTTCTAGAGTTACTGCGTGAGGGACGCTTGTTTTGCCTCTTGTCACGGGAGGTACACCGAATCACATGCCATCCACGCTGAGCCCCGAATGCGAGGTCAACACAGCGGCACTGAAGGAATGCCATCGCTGGCAGTGAGGTCAGGGCTTCTGCACACGAAGATCCTGTGTATAAAAACATTCCTGTGAGCCCATGGATGAAGAACATTGGGAAAGTGGGGGAAAAGGATGGGAGGTGCTGTAGCATGATGCATGGGCAGCCACCTGTCGCAGTGTCATATTGAATCTTGCTTCTCACCTGGTGTATACCCATCACCTGGAATATTAGATCACCCCTGAATTTTGAGAAGTAGTTTGGGGATTTAAAAGTCATCTTATACGCTGGAAAATACGGTAAAAAATCTTTTCATTTAAGCCATGTCCTTTTTTGGCCAGAGTTAAACAATTGACTAAGCTTAATCTGCTTGATCGGCTTAATCGGCTTGAGAAAGCGCCGTAGCGCGCAAAACGGCCCCGTTGCCGAGGCTTGCTTGTATACCTCCCTGCATGTTTGTTTACTAATAAAGGACGACTTTCCTACCTTTGGAACTGGTGAGTGCCGTTACTTTTCTCTGCTATTTACTGTACTCCCTCACGATTGACTGAGCACCGCTGGAAGGTCCTACTTTGATCACACTGGTCCCAGCACGCCATTCCAGGTTGCGTGTGAAGCCTTAACCGACACAACCAGGACTGTGCCCGCCAGTTACATTCCATTCTATATATATTACTAAGCTTAATCTGAAATTATACCAAATATGCACCAAACTAGGGTGCCTTGTATGGCAGTCTAGGTGAACCCACATTAGTTTGTATATTTTGAGTATTGAGTTTAGTTATGCAATGGTATAGTCTACCTCTAATGGTGACTTTAGATTGCCAGCATGTTATCTTGTAAATCTTTAAAGGGTAGTGCTGTAAGATGTGCTGCAAGATGTGCTGAAAATGTGCTTAGATTATCAGGGTACAAGCTTTATATACACTTTTATTTCCCTTCTGAACATTGTACAAGTATCTGACACAAAGAAAGAGAGATAAGACAGATCAGAGATGAGCTGATGAGATTCACATGATGAGATGCCTATAACACACAATGAGACAGTCAGCTCTGCTACATTTCTGCTGTATCACACTATCTCCCTCCCAGAATAAAAACATTTTATCTGCCTGTAGCTCTCCTCTTGCTGCTTCTGTTGTTTGCAGGCATACTTTGGTGCACGGAGATGTGTGAGGTGTCATTTTTTGCAAAATGAGGCGACGTTTCCATTGCTACCATTTTGAGGTCTGTGCAACATTTTGATAATTTTTTATTTTATTTTTTATGTGATGTAAAAAGGTGTAAAAGTCGCATTTCGGACATTTGGGCGCCATTTTCCGCCTCGGAGGTCACCGCCGGCCGTAACCGTTTTTATATTTTGATAGTTCGGGCATTTTGGGACGCGGCGATACCTAATATATTTGTGATTTTTACTGTTTATTATGTTTTATATCAGTTCTAGGGAAAGGGGGTGATTTGAATTTTTAATATTTTATTAATTTTTTTTATTTTTTTAACTTTTTTTTCTTTTTTTCCCACTATTTCTTAGACCATCTAGGCTACATTAACCCTAGATGGTCAGATCGCTCCTACCATATACTGCAATACTTCTGTATTGCAATATATGGCATTTTTGCAGGTCATTCATTACACTGGCTCATTGTAAGGAATCTCCAGAAGCCACATAGCCTCGTGTCAAAAGAAGACCCGAGGCTACCATGGCAACCGACCGATGATGTTCGGGGGCGCGGCAATCGTAAAAAAAAGATGGAGGGGCCTGCGTGCCGCCGTCGTCTTTTAAACGCCGCCGGCGACTTTGCCGGCGGCAATGACAGGGTTAATAGCCGCGATTGGTGCAAGCACCGACCGCGGTTATTAGCGGTGGGGGTTTTCTGCAAAATGCAAAAACCCCCACCTTTGTATGAAGAGGACTCAGCCTGTGAGCCCTCTTCATACACTCCTTATACCTCTGCGCCGTAGAGCTACGGCGCAGAGCGTTAAGGGGTTAATAACAGTGAAATAGAGAATGTGTTATTTTTTTATCCTGAGTACATTTAATAAACTTGTCTTCATGGGAATACCCCTTTAACTGGCAGCAGGGCTGGTTTTAGACAAAGTGGGGCCCTAAAATAAAACTATGTTATGAACAGTCACATTAAGTAAGATTGCTCCTTACAATCTGTAATATGTGACTGTATGAGAATTTTATAGTAGAAAGACAGATGATAGTTTCATGATAGAAGATAAATATCAAAGCTGATATAGATTTATAGATAGATGATCGATAGATTTATAAGTGCATACATATAAAGTAGATTATATATAGATAGCTAGATAAATGATAGAAGATAGATACAGTAGGAGAGAAGGGAGATAGAAGATCAATTGATAGATAGCTAAAGAGATATAGTAGATATAATAGATACCTAGATGGAATATATATAGATTGATAATAGATAGACAATAAACTGGATAGATAAATGGTTAGACAGAGATAATAATAGAAAATAGACAAATTATATGAGACAGATAACTAGACAGATAGTTGATAGATATATAGACAGGAAATAGATGATAAGCATCTTTACCCGGGCATTCAACCAAGTGGTATTAAAGAAGCAATACATCCTCTGGCAAAAAAACTCCACATGCAGGGGGCCCCTTTAGGAAAGGGGGCCCTGGGCAAATGCCCAGTTTGCAGCACCCTAACAGTGGCCCTGACTGGCAGCTATATCTTTCAGCTCTAGATCAGTGCAGGTAATAGAGTTCTATATCAGATAAATAAAGCTCTACTAAGAAATAAATCAATGAAAACAGTTTTTAGGTTTTTTTTGCTGTTGATGTGACTGTGGTGGGATCTGGTTTACAGACATGTAAATAAGACCTAAAGAAACAGAAAGGAATTAAAGGAGGGCATTTATCAGGGTCTCTGTGCACACTCACTGCAGCTGCCCAATTTTCAGGTAGGACTTGCCATAAAAATAAATGCTGTGCAGCCTCTTGATGTATTTGGCTGCGCTGGAGCAGCAGTGGGGCAATCATATGCCGACACACAGGAGTATGATAAATGACCCCTCAAATGTTTATCTAAAGATCTGTATCAAAATATGCTTTCTATAAATAGGTATTATTCTAGAATATAATAATAAAAAAACAGAAAATCCAGGCTTCTTCTACTGTACCTTTAATTAAAGTGAAACAGCACCAACATAGATGTGGACAATCAAATGGAAACACATTATTTGTGAACTTTTATCCATTCTTCCTGGACACAGATTTTAATTGCCTTGAAGAGAATAACCATCTGACAGGTCCTTTGCTAATAGCATATGGCCATGCAGGCAGCGGGTGGCTGCTGGAGCAGAAGAAAGATAATAGAAATTTCAGCTCTGCACAATTTACTGCAGTTATACAGCAACAAATAAAAATTATGAAGGATTTAAAGGAAACATCTACTATAAAAACCTCAGTAGGGGTTCACATAATTGCTGTCATTATCTTCAATTTTGAACATCATGTTGCCCATGAGATGCCCAGGTTTATGGATTTAGGATTCTCAATCACAGAGTGGTCAATCACAAGAAGCTATACATGTATACTGTATATATAATGATCGATGAACACAAAGTGCTTCTAACAAAGCTTTCTTTTCACTTGGTATACTTGGTGATTTCAATCAATGAGTGAATATTCTGAAAACTTGGCTGACATGAATGATGCAATCTTAATGCTAATTACAGTTTATTGTTAGAAGCCATAAGCCCCTCTCAACTTTGGTCAAATATCTTGGAATTTCTCATACTTTGTTCTACCTGAATTAAGGAATGTAGATAAACAACTTTCAAGGATATCCACATTTAGCTGTTCATATATCTGGGCATAGGAGAGGGCATAAAGTATATTCATTATAATCTTTCCTGAATCCTGTGTCCTTTCACTTTGTCACTAGGGTTTGTATCATCACTATAGGTTAGTTGATTAATGATGGTCTGGTAAACATTTGTTTTTCAGATACTTATTTCAGTCCTCACTGGCTTTTAAGCTGGTTGTACACACTATAAAAATATCAATGGTAAAAACTTAAACTGAATAATGGCCTATCACATTCCCTAACTGCATATAACTTTCACTTTCTTTTCTCTAAACCTCCACTGATTTCTCCTCCTGTCTATGTAGTCGCTCATCACTTGATACCATTAAACAGGTTTCTCTACAGACCAATGCACCCTGGTTTCTGTAAATATCGATAGCAGCTGATGACAGGATTATTTATCTATTTATTTAAGTATTTTATCCCTTAAAGAATGCCTGGACCAATTACAAATCACCTTTCATCCACGTAGACTGTAAGCTCTTGCGAGCAGGGCCCTCATTCCTATTGTTTATAATAATAATAATTTTTATTTATATAGTGCCATCAAATTACGCAGCGCTTTACAATTTATAGGGGACATATACAAGTAACATATTACAATACAGAGTACAAACAGTCATATGGAACAATAGTAATGATTGTTTCATATGATTATTACTCTGTAATGTCTTGTTTTATTTGTATATACCATATATACTCGAGTATAAGCCTAGTTTTTCAGCACAAAAAAAATGTGCTGAAAACCTAAACTCGGCTTATACTCGAGTAAAAAAATATAGGTTTTACCAGGTTTTTGTGGTAAAATTAGTGGTCTCGGCTTATACTTGGGTCGGCTTATACTCGAGTACATACGGTATACCCTGGGATCTGTACAGCACTGTGGAATATGATGGTTCTATATGAATAAAGCTTTTTTTTTAAAATTATTATTATTATTACTTCTCTCTCTGAATTTGGTGTGCACAGTCCCTGACTTAAGTATACCTGACTAACAGATAAATCCGAGTCACAAACTGACCTCTGGACCCACTGTGACCTCTGGTAAAGCTTTCTGATCTTTAACACCAGGCTGCAATAGTCAACCTAAGAGTTATGAAAGTGTCTGCAATGGAGTTATATACTTTGCCTGGAGTTATAGTTACAAAATATACCTGTCCACAATTACATACAAATTAAATTTAAGTACAAACCTCCAGAAATCTTGTATGTAACACAGGGCCTGCCTGTACTTTAGAGTTTTATAAAGCTGTGGTGCTAGAACAAGCGTTCGGACAACAGCTACCTAAAGTTTATAACAGTTCAAAATGTTTGCATGTGATTTTTGACAGCGAGTTAAGGACCAATGATAATAATAATAATCTTTATTGTCCTCAAGGAGGAAATACAGTTATTTCACTCTACTCCATACAAGAACAGAACAATAAATAAGACAAACATTGATACATATACAACTCAATCTAATAAAAACATAAATAAAAATGTCAAATTAATTCCTTACATAATCTACATAATGGTTTCATTAGGGTACATAAACCCTAGATGGTCAGATCGTTCCTACCATGTACTGCAATGCTACTCTATTTGCAGTATATGGCATTTCTGCACAGCATACGTTATAATGAGCCACTGGCTCATTGTAACGAATATGCAGAAACCAGCAGCCTCGGCTCTGCTGAAGACCCGAGGCTGTCATGGCAATCGTTCGTTCGCCGCCCGATGACGTTCAGGGGAGCGAAGATCGGATTAAGCATGGCGGCGCCCATGCGCCACCCTGCTTTCAGTGCCGCTGGCGAATTTGCCCCCAGCAAAGAAAAGGTTAACACCCGCGTTTTGTGCAAGCACCGACCGCGGGTGGAAGCGCTGGATCTTTGCTGCAATATGCAGCAAAGCCCATCTCTGTATGAAGAGGGCTCAGCCCGTGAGCACTCTTCATACACCCTTCATAGCTCTGCGGCGGATATATCCTCACAGAGCGTGAAGGGGTTAAACAGTATTCGTCATGTATGTACTTTTCTATCTGAGTAAAGCAGTAATCAAAGACCCCTGTCAAATTATCTTTAGTGGCAGTGTTTATGCTTTTAATCCAATGTGTGAAGCTTTCTGGGAAATTAATGATACATAATTGAATTGACAGTGGAAGTTACCAGCTACTTGCTAAATACTGAACCTCCTGGGTATCTTGCAGAGTTGCTGGCAGGGGAATACCATTCAAAATGATCTTCTAATATGTCAAAAATGTCTGGGATGAGAACATATTAAAAAAGATTTCCAAAGCCCTGTTCGATACTCAAGACACTTTGAGCCTACCCAATGATCGTAGCAGCATAGACACACTGCCATTGATATCAATGTTTTTTTGTTTACATTGTTGTTACAATCTCTGGCCAGACTTCACAAGGGGAAATAATCACATGTCTATTTTATACCTGTATGATGGAAGATCTTTTCAAACACAAGGTCAGTTCTTATTACAGGCATTGCAAAAAACTTTTCAATATATTTTTACTGTAAATCACTATTTTCATTTATCATTAAATTTAAGAGTCACCAGAAACAACAGGGTGTCTTCAAGTGAAAGATCCTGCTGTCTCCCATGTTTTTAATTCTTAAAGGTTAACATTTGGATCTAATTTTGGGTATATCTTCAAATCTTATTCATTCAAAGAAATACACTTCCATCCAAATGAGATGCCTTTGCCTCTAAATGGGAAGTAGATGGTGGAAAACACCAATGGGAGATTTTTCTTTTCTTCTTCTAATTTTCCTCTTAGTCTAGTTCATTTTATGTCTTGTTTCTTAGTCTAATTTGTTTAGGTGGATTTCCCTTGTACTAAATTGCTGCTTGGTGTGGAGGATGCAACTTTTTGCACCAAAAAAGTTGCAATGTTGGTTGTCCTGCTTCTTTCTGCCAAGTTCGCCATTTGACACCAGGCAAGCCAAGCTTTTGCACACTTTTTTTGCGACTTTTTCAAAAGTCACATATGGCTACATAACTAACTAATACAACTAACTTTAGTCTAAAAAGTTGGATTCATTAGATAAAGCAAATCCATCCAAAAGCTGTGCAACATATGTGACTTTTTTGCACTTAAATTATAAAGAAAAAATATAAAATCTCTTCCGTACAGATGTTCTTGCAGATGTCTTGTAGTGCTAACAGCATTAAAAAAATATTACAACACATTCCAGGGAGAGGTCACAATGCACATTAACAAGATTTCTTAAAGGGAACCTGTCACCAGGAGACCCATTTTTAGCACTCCCCCAGTCCCCACAGAGCATAGTACATACACTGCCAAAGTGTTTTTGTATAAAAAATAAGTTTTACAGAAAAAAAGATATTTTGGCAGTTGCCTAATGGGAGGGGCTGGAAAGGAGCAGCCCCCCCCCACCCTTGGGAAACATGTGACCTTTTCAAATATATGAATAACTCCCCTCACTCGGGATTGGCTGTAGTGGAGCAGGGGGCGTCGCTAAGCCAAGTGATGGGTGTTTTCATATATTTGAAAAGGTCACATGGAGTAGCTGTTCCCCAAGGGTGGGGGTGGGGGACTGCTCCTTTCCAGACCCTCCTAATTGGCAACTGCCTAGTCACACAGCAGATGCTAATGAAAGGTACAATATAACATATCTTTTTTTCTGTAAAACTAATTTTTAATACAAAAACACTTTGGCAGTGTATGTACTATGCTCTGTGGGGACTGGGGGGGGTGCTAAAAATGGGTCTCCTGGTGACAGGTTCCCTTTAAAGGGGGTTTCTGCTTCAAATGAAAAACACAAATGGGGAAACATTTTTTGGACATATAGGTGATTCTATACCTAACCCTCCGTGTCATGCTCTCTGTGCAGGAATGGTCTGAGGTAAGCAATGGATAACATCTTCTTAGTGCTCAGCTGTTAACTACTTTCCCATTAGCCTCCTATATAGATTTCCTTGTTCCAGAGGTCCTGGCCAGATATTGTATTTTCAGTGCCTCAGTCATTTTTGCTCTGTCTGTTGTTCATCTGTTTGGTAGTTGACCTCTCTTCATTCATTTGTATTCCAGATTTTGTACCTTCTTAAATATCTTGTTGTAACTTTATTCTGACAGACACTTCTTGTACTTGTATCTACCTGTCTGCTCTACCTGCAGTTATCCCCTTCCCCTTGCAGGGTCTACCAGGGTCTGTTAGCAGTTTATAAATTGTGAGTTTATCCACTAGCTGGAGGGTAGGTTTGCCACCATTTGCCTACTCTGACAGCTAGTGGCAAGTCTGAAATAGAATAAAATAAATTCTAATACACCATAAACTACAGTGCCCAGTATCCCCTGTGGTAGCTACATTCAGCTAACAGTGTAAATTTCCCATTCTGCTGCCCGTGCATCTAGCCTTAGTGTTTCTCTAAAAGATTATTTACCAGAACTTGACATCAAAGCTGGCAATCAAATGGCAAATTTCTTCTGTTCCTCCTGGACAAGTTAAAGGCCGACCTATATTCCTTGATTCCTGCTGCTGAGGAGATTGTGTCCCTTATGTTCTGATGGCTGATACTACAGTAGCAGTGATGCTTCTTACATTCTCATCCAATACATAAGTGCTAATAGAGGGTATACCTCCTATTTAATCTCATTTTGGTCCATTCATCTTGGAAGAATATGCCAGATAGAAATCGTTAGAATAGAATAGGGAAAACATAGTAATATGTGTTATATATATATTTGAGCAAGATTGTGCAGTGAGGATAATGTGACCTGTGGGAGACATACACAGCTACACACATTACTTCCAGTTGTTGTCATTGTATTGTATTTTTTTAGTTCAAAAGAAACATGTCTCCTTTGCTGCAAATAATGTGATATTTCAAGTCTATCTAAGCAGATTGCAGATGTCAACAAAGAATACAAAGGATGAGCCATTTGCACAAATTATCTGTTGGGATACATTAGAAATGCACTCACTTAGCATTTACTTGCTAAATGACTCATATGTCATAACATATGGTGCAGTCCTATGCAGCCTCTCCAGTAATATCGGAACCACTAAATCCTAGTATATGTTAGCCGGTTGTCTAGGTGTTTTATTAGATGACCTTTATGCTTTTGGAGCAATTATTTTCTCCTTGTTTGGACAATGTTTAGATGATGTCCTTGTCTCGACCGCATTGATGACTTTTTAGTCATTGTAGAGCTCTGGAAAAGTAAACTGGGTGGCAATTTGTATTATAAGATATGTAGTAACAGGGCTTATTGCTAATAACAGAAAGCCTTAATGTTCATAATCTGCAAATAACAAATCCCTATAATTCTATCCATCTACTGGTGCTGATATAGAATAGGAGGGTGGTGTTAAATGTGTCAAATGAACAATTATCCATCAATTATTAATAATTACTTCCTGGTGTATTGGTTAATCATTACATAACAAATGCTCTGTACATGACAAATTTCTAGCCAGTCTCATAACAACTCCCAACCTATCACCCTTTCAGCAGCACCCATGATTACACAAGATACAATGACACAATGTAGGCACATCACCAAGCACAACAAATGTTTACCATTGGCTCAGAGGTAGACATATGGATCATTGACACCCAGTTTTACTAGTATGTTGGGAAATACACGCTGGACTCTGATTGTATTGTCCTTTTTGTCATACTCCTTTCCCGGTGTATAATCTATCATCTAATAAATTATGCAGTTACAGCAGACGGCTAAATCCCTAAACAATTAGCAGAATGTATCAAAGACATGAGAATTAACATACGTGGACTCAAGCTCTGCAAAAGCAAATTAATAGCTGAACCTGGTATATATGCGTAGCTTAGATTTGTAAGGAAGCGTAATACAATTTATTCTACTCCTAGCTTATAGAATTTCATGAGGTCATCCTTTACTCACCACTAAGTTGTTTGGTTTAAAGCATTAACTTTGTTTACTTTTTGATTTGGCACATTTGCAAATTGGCAGCTGCCAATGACAATATTCACCATCCTTGGATATTCATGGGATCATTTTCTGTAACTAGACTGGACCTATTTGATACCACTTTATTTCAGAATAGTCATTCACTTTGAGCTTTTAGGATTTGTGAATTTATTACATGGACAGACATCAAATATGTATTTAAAATATATAAAATGTGCATATAAAACCCTCTCTACATAGATCGCCAGCAATACACACCCGACCACACCTATGAGTAGATTGATGTGTCGGTCTCCTGCACATGACAAGTTGAGTTATATGGGATGCACACAACGGCCCTGTGGACAATTGTTTGCACCCCTTATGTTATTAGTGGAGGAGTTCCGCTCACGCACAAATAATTGCAAAAGACGTCATGGAACGCAAACATGAGCAGGAATAGGATCTGTTCTGTCTTTTGCATTGAGAAGTCAGCTCATGCACAAGCTATGTACAACAAAAACAAAATAGCGTCCAGCTCACCCACAAAGCTCTTGGTTTCCCAGTGCACGGAGAAGTAATCTGAAGTCCCTCGGTTCAACCTTTTGAATGATGCACAAGCTATGGAACCGACAACCATGGGCATGATCCAATAGAAGTGAATAGGGGAGTGTTCCTGCTGTTGAAACAACAGCTAGCAGACGTCCTAAATTTGATGTAATGAGACCTTATATTGTTACTATAATTCTATTTTACCTACAGCATACAATATAAAACACCCAGCTTGGCTGGCTTTAAGTTATAAGCTGGGTCCAAAGCAGCTAATGACCAGAAGGTGCATGGAAATGGTGTTACTTGCACCCAGTCTCTATATACAATGTGCTTGGTAAGGAGTGACAAGTTTGCAGTGCTCGTCTAAATTCAGCTGTTTCTTTAAGAACCTCACAAGCCTCGCCTGATAACCATTTTAAATTACAGGTAAGTATAAGATTTTTATTTACATAAACTGTATATAACTTAACTATATGTGAATGGAAGTGGAAAGTTTCTAATCTCTCCTTATGCTTTATATTATTTACATTTTAAAATTCTGACAAAAATCACATCATTTATTCAATCAATATCTGCTATTTACGAACATTTTATCCAAAGAGTTTTTCAAATTACTGCGTGTGTTAAAAGTAGCATAAAACAGCACACTACTAGTCGTATCTCAATTGATCTATAGCCTCCATGGGGGATATTTGTAAATTGCTGACATGTGATATAAGACTGACCCACCCACCTCATTGGATACATCAGATGCTTCAACCTCCTGATGTATTCAGTGGCCAGCTGCGCTTGTGTACAATTCTACGCCAAGTCCTGCCTGAAATAGACTTCTGCTATTACCAGCGCCAGGCATGCCCCTTCACATCCCACCGCAGTCGCTTGGCTTGGAGGAAACGTTAAAGGACATCTACCATCCGGATGAAGGATGGTAAACCAAGCACACTGACATACTGGTGTGTGCCCCCTCTGGCAGGATCTGCTCTTCTTTTAGCTTCTTAGACTCAGGTTACATAGGTTTAAGGAAATGCTGGAGCCCCTCAGCCTCCAGCACATCAGTTTTAAAACCTTTTATTCTTAAAAACAAGGGCATAAAAAAAGCTTAAAGAAAATGGATCCTCCTAGAGGGGGAGCACACAAGTATGACAGTGTGCTTGGTTTACAATCCTAGTGCTAGATTTCCTTTAAGGGGGAAATAATGGTGGTTTGGAAGGAATTACTTTTATTTCAGGCATGTATAAGTCCTGTAAAATCTCCCCCTATGGCTCGATTGTTAAAGTACAGGATGTCTCCAGATATTGCAGGACACTGAGTAAGGTAATCCAGACTTAGATTGTACCAGATAAGAGCTGCCGCATGTCTGCTTCCAGCAGTAGGACTTCCACAGATGACCTTATACATAGAACCAGTTATTACAACAATGTTCTTTTTTTATTTATTTTTTTAGCAGTTTTAAAGAATACATGGTACCCTTCCAAGGAGGCAGCACACAGAGTTTCTGATTTGATGAAAGAGAGACTGATATGAGACAGACGCTCAAGACCCAGGATCAGTGTGGGTTTTATTATGTCGCAGAAGAAGATGGCATGTGCTTGAACATCTTGTTTTTATTCAATAACAGCCATCACATACACTCCAAAATGTGTTGTCATAAACAGCAAATTTTATAATGTTCCAATCAATAATAGTAATAAAATAATAAATGAAATATAAAATCATTTACGATTGTTTAAATGGAAAATGAAAATGTGTTATGTTTGTCAAGCAGCTTGTTTGAAATAAAATCTTATCTAGTCACCATATTTTGTGGTTTTACTGAAAAGGAAAACACATCTTATGTCAAATTCTGTAAATGAGACCTATCAACATGCCCGGCTTTAGGTTGCATGGTGCCCTGGTTAGGGCCTTCTATCATTCATCCCCTTATAATGTGCCATGTAGTACTCAGTAAAATCTATCACATATAAATAGTAAAAATCATTGGTATAAATTATACAAATAAGCACATTTACACAATAGATTAATGTTGCCCAGAATTACTGCACCTTTTTAATAACTATTATTATTTATTTTTCCTCCCTTTGTTTCCACCACTTCAACAAACAAATTTTTCTCATAGATGTCATTATGCAAAGGGTGAAAAACTTGGAAAAAACTTTACCAAAGTAAGTACAAGAACCTGATAGTGTCACCCATATAGTAAGTACCCTGGTAAAGTTTCTGTGAAGCCCCTGTACCATTAAGTCACGTGACCTTGGGGCAGCAGTACTCAGGACTTCCTGTAAGGCTCTGTGTCCTGCTGCCTTCTGCAGCAGGATAGGTGTCTGCAGTCATTACCGTCTGCATGCTCTCTCCATCATAACCACTCCACTGTTGTGGGGGTGGTTATAACGAATGGGGACTGCAGACAGTAATGACTGCACACGCCTCTCTATTCAACAAGCCAATTCTGGTGGCTTTACATAAACTTTACCTGTGTAATACTATGTATTTACCCTGGTAAAGTTTTGTGATAGTGGCCAGCCCCTTTAAGTTCCTTTTGCATCCATTCTTGAAGGCCTATATACACTTTCCCCAAACTTTGTCACTGATGTGAATATGTGTGATTAGTGCTGCGTACTTCCCGTTGCCTGCCTGTAATCTGTCAGCGCACACACACAACACATTGGGGTACATTTGTAAAAACTGTCTACAACCAATCCCAGCACAGCTTTTATTTATCATGTACACTAAAGAACTTAAAGTAATGCTTTAAGTTTTCAGACTATGTGGCAGGTTGCTCTACTGCTACTGTACAATAAAGTCCCCCACTACCAGCATCTGTCTGGCCTACCCTGCACTTCTATTCTGCACTTACTGGAGTGGACATTCAATTGTATAGCAAGATGAAACAAGTAGCAGGTAGGGCATAATTTGTGTAATTTGTCATGTTTTTAAAGGTATATTTATGTATGGCACTAACAGTTAATATCTCTATATAAACCCTAACACTGTTACTGTGCTGGTGTTCAGACAGCAGACGGACTCCTTGCGTCATATTTATCTATGATGCAGGGACTCTAGTCCACAGCATTGTGCTTGGTTCGTGGGATCTGACCAGCACATCTGTCTTTGCATGTACACCCAACCTAATGTAGTGTTTCCCAAACACATATGACTTTTAGGCCCCTTGCATGTAACTCCTCAACTGTTGGTAGCTGCAGAGATGCTTCAGCAGCACCAAGGAGGACAAATCTGCAATACAAAGCACAGTCGCTACTATGTGCATGCTATGCATTGTACAGAATGAAGAGGAAGCAGCCCTTAACCAGCTACATGCCGTAAGTTAGAGACCCATCAAACTGATATTGATTGTTTATGTTAATTTTATAGAGGATTTTTTTATATCTATTTCCAATGACACAGTGAATCATTTACTAAATAGACATATAGTTCTATCGCACATTTAGCTTCTTACTGTGCCATCTGGAGCAGTTTCAGTTGTAAAACACTGCGTTATGATCAGATTTGCTAGCAGCAATTTTCGATTCGTATACAGCAGTTACATTATAAATTATGAAAAAAAGAGAATAAGTTATTTTACACTAAATGAAGAAGAGCATTCCACACATTCAGACATTGAATATTTGCACAGTTTGTACATGTTTAGGCTTTTCAGTAAGCAAAGAATTTCACGTACATTGCGCCCGCACCCAACTTGTCTGCCTTCTACTATTTTTAAATGGGAAATTATATAATGTTTTCTTATACAAAGAATACCATTTGCTTGAATAGGAGATCCAAGGAATATTTCCATTTTTAAAGTGCACTTTTAGGGATCCTCTACAATGCAGTCTGACTAAGGGGTGCGCAGAAAAACCACTCGCTGAGCTGCACGGTCACCATGACAACCATATAGCACCAGGTTAGTATTGAGCACGGATCCACATTAAAGAGGATCCTTTACCACTCCTCACATGACAGTTTTATTATATACTGGTTGTCTACATAAAATAACAATAATCAAGCATCTTTATTTGTTTCGTGCAACTTCTATTTTCTTGGAGGAAGAGTGTATGTTCCCGTTCCTGTAGCACTGACTGGACAATGTCAGACTGTGCTGGGACATACCCCCACCTGGTAATACTTAACCTATGGATACATTTCAAGGAAGGGTAAGAGCGGGACACAAAAGTTCTAAGGAAAGATGTAAAAGTAGGTTATTTTATGGTAAAAAACGGTAAATATCAGATAAAATGGCAGGTCTTTTTAATTAGAATAAGGCTTCATTCACATTGAGGGTCCGGTCAAATGTGGCATTTACATTGCGTTTTGAAAAGCCGTTCAATGGCTGTGTAGTAGAGATCTGCCTAATTGCATTGCATCAACATTGACCCACATTTATCAAACCCCCTGCACCAGTTTTTGTCTGACTTTGCACATTCTTTTCAGTGCAAACTGCTTGCACATGTATTTATAAACTGTCAGGTTGCACTATACCCGACCCTACACAAAATTCTGGACTGAAAGGGGCGTTCTGGTGCACAGTCAGACCATGTGCTACATTTCTCATACGGTGTGCAACAGAATTGTGTCGCGCACTATGGGGCACATTAACTATGGTTTACCGCTGCACTTTTGTCGGACTGTGCACGTTCTTCATGGCTAAAATGGCTCGCACAGGTATTTTAGAAGTGCCTGTGCTGCTTTTGTGTCACATGCAACCTTTTTGTGGCGCAGCAGCCCTGTCCGGCTTATTGAACCGAGCACCGAATTTAACTCGTAAATTGTGTCGCTCACCATATGTTCAAGGTGCACCACCAAAAAGTTGGTGAACTCTGTCGGGCCAGTGTGGGGAAGCGACAGATTCATGATTTCTGGCACACGTTATTAGCTTATTGCCGCACCCAGCATTATACACGAAAATAGCACTTTTAGTGCATTTTCCGAATTTCTAAGTAAATGTGCCCCTGTATGTTGCATGAATCTAGCGTACTCTGCACACTTCACTGGCAAACTGCACAGTATAGTTTGCACTTTTTTTGATGACTGTGACTCCTCTGAAAAAGGGGCGTGTAAAAAAAGGGATGTGGCTGTGCCAGAAAAATAACCTGTGTGCTAGAAATTTCGAAATTGTGACGCAGCAAACTAGGCCAACTAATCAGATGTGCAAAGTATGAGTCACTAATCTTATACTGCACCAGATTACTCATACAGCATCAGACATAGGGATTAATCTGTTGCAGCAGAGAACTGTCTAGATCTACTCTGCACTGGTGTAAAGACACATTAATACATCTCCCCCAATGAATTGCATTTTAAAAGACACCATTAAAATGCCAGGTGTGACCGCTCCCTACAACTTTCTATATATTGCGCCATTTACTCAAGTCTAATACTATGGGGCAGATTTACTTACCTGATCCTGTCGCGATCCCCGAGGTCCGTTCTCTGACAAAGATGAAGTCCAGCGCGATTCACCAAGAGCGTGTCGCTTCCCCGCGGAGGTCCGCCGGAGTTCACCTTCTTTTTCCTGGTGCATGTGAGTGCATGGCTTGCGACACAATTTAATTTTTAAATTCCGCGCTTTGTCCGAATCAGTTGGTTGTCCCCGATTTGTGTTGCATGCAAGTCAGCACGATTGCGCCAAAATCCGATTGCTTGCACCGAAAACCCCACTTAAATGCGGCGCAAATCGGAAATAGTTGGGAAACCCAACGAAAATGCAGACCCATAGTAAATGTCCCCCTATATGTCACCACTCACTGATGCTCTTGAATCTTCAACTTATTCTATACACTATAGCATACAATGATCCTTTCCAGCCAGATCCCAAGAGTGGAATAGGTGCTTGAAGCTGGAATAGCTATAAAATTGATTGATATTCCGCCTACATCAATTGTCCATTTGAAAAGTGTTGAAATTTAAATTGAATTTACAAGCCTTATATAAAAAATACTTAATGAAAGCTTATATTCCATCTGACAGGAATCATTTATGGGGCACTTTTTAGAATGCCATGTATTTCAGGTGTTCTGGATTAAAAGCGGCAGAGGCTGCATTTGTAGGCTGGAGAAAAATTAGTAATTAGCACATAGTAAGAGACAGTAGTACACAGAAAAAGTTATAAAAAAACTAAATATAAAAGATAAGGTAGAATAAAAGCCCAATCAATTACAATCTATAATCCATATGGCAACCAAAAAAAAAAACATAATGCAGGTGGCTGTAGTCCATATTAGCAAAATTATTCCTTCCTGACTTCAGTCAGAAAAAAGCCCTGGCTCAACACAGTCACACATCACACATCAATCAAGTCTAGTTCCTATATCATGTGATTTTTTACTTTCAAGAAAGCCACCAGCCCCTCCCCCTTGAACTAGTGCATTTATCAACCCTCATACCACATGCAATCTTTTTGTGAGATCCATCATAAGGAAATAACAGTAAAAATAAAATAAATTGTAAAAAGAAATACCGTATTTTTCGGACTATAAGGCGCACAAAAAATACTTTGATTTTCCCAGAAATCAAAGGTGCGCCTTATAGTCCAGTGCACCTTATAAACCATACTGACAGACAACAGCTGCCTTGAACTGTGCACAGGTCTGCCATCTGCTGGTCATTCATCCTTATAATCAGGTGCGCCTTATAAACCGGTGCGCCTTATACATGAACCTAGACGTTTTAGCAGGCATTTATTGATGGTGAGCCTTACACTCTGGTGCGCTTTATAGTCCGAAAAATACTGCACATTCTTTTTAATGTATATTTTGGGGGTTTTATTTGACTTCACTAAAAACTAGTGCAAAGGCAAAAAATGCCATGCATAAAAAAACATCTATAAAATGTAATACATAAGAAGGTAACTAAAATGTAATAAATTCCTATCCTATTTGTCACAGCAGAAGATTTTAAAATATGATAATAATTTAATATATATCAAAGAAGCTAGTACATGGTAAATATTAGAGAAATTGTTCTGGTTTCCCAAATGCATCTAGGTGAAAAGAGATAAAATATAAGCACTTCAGGGTGTAGATGAATTCACATTGGCAGAAGATATTTGGTGAAATAGATAGTCTCATGTATATACATATTGATAAAACATCTAGAGCATGTTATGAAACAGAATAGGCCCAGTAACTACGTCCGATGTTTGATTTCTTGTAGGAAATGTGTTTACTCCAGCTGTGAGTAGTCATGCCATATGCATGTGTTCTGAGCTATCCAAACAAAACCCACAAAGCATGTCAGAAAGCTCATTTCATTCAGGGAATGTAGCTGACTGTTATTTTTGTCAATCTTCTGGTTTGTTACCTTGGTTACCACACACTTTGTGGAGAGCAGCTACATTTCAGTTACCAGCAATGAAAGGCTTTTACTTAGACTTACAAGTCTTAATCTCAATGAGGTAAATTTGCAGCGATTTTCTATTGCCTGCATAATGATAGACCTCAGCGTTAATGTTTGTTGGCAAGTCTAAATAATGTCACATACTGATTTCTGCCTATAACACACTCCCTTAAACATGGGGAAAGGCCACTAACTCCCAATATATACATTTTCCTTGTTCGACATGAAAGGGATGGTAAGGAATAGTAAAGAGCTTGTAGAGCTTATGTGGGAAGTCTGTGGATAAAGTGAAGGTGATATACCCTGCATGATATATGACACAAGTCCAACATATTAACCCCTTAATGCCACAGCCCTTTATCGTTTTTGCGTTTTCATTTTTCACTCCCCACCTTCAAAAATCTGTAACTTTTTTATTTTTCCATGTACAGAGCTGTGTGACGGCTTATTTTCTGCATAACAAATTACACTTCAAAATGTTGGTATTTAATGTTCCATGTCGTGTACAGGGAAGCGTGAAAAAAATTCCAAATGCAGTGAAATTGGTAAAAAAACGCATTTGTGCCGTATTCTTGTGGGCTTGGATTTTACGGATTTCACTGTACGCCCCAAATGACATGTCTACTTTATTCTTTGAGTCTGTACGATTACGGGGACCCGAGGCTTACAGGGGATTACGGGGACCTGTGAGAAGTATCTCACGAAGACCCGAGGCTACCATGGCAACGGATCGCCGCTCCCCGATGACGTCACGAGGAGCGACGGTCCTCAGAAAGATTTTTGAAGCCGCCGGCAGCCCGAAAACACCCGCGATCGGTGCTGGCAATAAGCAGCAAAGACTTACCGGCTATGGAGAGGGCTCGGCCTGCGAGCCCTCTCCATGCACCGGGACCTGGCATGTGACGTAATACTACGTCACATGTCGGTAAGGGGTTAAAACATCCTCAGATCCAGGCAAAACTGGGCATCTGTGTTCAATTGAGCCTTACCTGTCCTTAGTCCCATATACATAAATTCCATGGATTAATGTAACATTATTCTTCCTATCATTTATTTGTGTCAGTACCATTATCATGGCCCAGAAAATGTCCCTTATCCTGTAACTGTTCCCATTATTTCACAATTTTGGCCTAACCCTGAATTTTTACCTTTTTTTGTAGGACATGTAAAACCATAACTACTCTACCCTTAACTGGAATTCTCCTTTAAGCTTTAAAAAGATTATAACTCACATCTGTTCTCCAATATTCAATACATATATAACTAGGTATTTGTATGTTCTATATTTATTCAAGGAGTGATTTGTCCATTGACTCTACAGAGAAAAATTTGATTGGCTGTAAAGGCCATGAAGTTATAGGCAGTCTCAAACAAATATTACTTGGGTCCTTCTTGTGCCTCCTTGTCCTGTGTTAAGCAGATTTCTAAACTTCTGAATAACCAATGAAAGCAAATATTTATACATAAAGTATAAATTTTATAATATTGATGTATACAATATAAATTTTATAAATTTAATGCATTAATTTACACTACTAATAATTTATTAAAATGCAAAGTTGAGCAGCAAAACCTCCAAACCACATTTCATGTATTATCAAAGATGGAAAAACTTTTATTCACTCATAGTTGCAATGTTTCAGCTTTTTCTCAAGCATTGTGCAACACAGACTGTGCAGATTTTGGAATAATGTGATCAATATATAAAGTCCACATCACTGTCCTGCATTTACAAATTGCATACTTGGCTTACAATACTATGACAGATACCAGGGTCAGGCATGGGGTGTTAACATGTTCAGTTTTGTATGAGTGGATTTGAAAACATTTTTTATATAATTGTGGCCAACTAGAAATTCCAGGGGATCACACGACCCATTTCATTCAATCACTGACTTCTAGAGGACTTCACTTCCTGTATTGATATCTGGTCTGAGAAGCTCAGTCATTGGATGAACCAGGGCGCGAAATCGAAAGTACCACAGTGACGTGAAAACTAGGAGCTGAAGTATATGTTTGTTTTCTTTTTCTTCCATATCCTGGCTCTGACCTCCTGGGGGTTTCACATATTTATGGAAAACACCTTTAATGGTCAATAGTTAATTAATATCAGTTTTACTGGTGTATGAAATTTCAGAGTTTAGTTTCACAAACATTTTCAAAATCGTTTTGTACTGGCCCATAGTTGGCCAAACCATCAGGAGGCAATTTGCAGTGACAATCCAACCAGTGCCCACCCTTGACAGATCTCACAATAATTTAGATGGGCAGTTCAGGAAACATGATCCATGTGACAGCCAGGAGTCTAATGTCCTTTATTCAAATATATGATATGTTGTGTACTGGACAGCAGAACCACAATATATCACGTATTACTAAAATGCAATGCGTTAAGTTCAGTGGTCCACACATGGAGTTTGAATAGGCCCTTAGTTATTAGGATACTAGCAGAGCCTCTACAGTTTCAACATAGTAACACATTCATTCTGTGTTTAGATCTGACATAACCACATGAAGGCTATTTCAGAATGAGCTAGCGGGGATCTCACAGGTGGGAATGAGTGTTAGTATCACATTTAGATTACATTCAGCCAGACAGGGAAGGGGGTCAACCAGGGAAAGAAGGTGTCAGTCAGTAATTAATAGCAAACCAGTCACTTATAAAGTGGACAGAAATACATTACAAATTGCTGCTGATACCCTAACAAAGGGGGAAAGAAAGGTTAGAGGGTGGACATTTTAGAAATCTATGCATGAATGAAGCTGTATATGTTGTTTAAAACAACGTGACTATCATATTTTGAATGTTTTTATAGTTGATGACAACAGAAGTTTTGAACTATGTCATTACAAAGGGATAGGTATGAGATATTGCGCCGGATGCACACAACTTTTCAATGCATGCACACAACTGTTTTATGTATTATTTTAACTGATAGTGCTTCCATTCCTTTAAGGATATTAAGCATGTCCAAGTCAGATCCGTTTTCTCATACCTGATGTCAAATAGAAGTCAATGGGGCACATGTATCATAAGTCTGGCTTTGCCCGTCTGTTTTTTGGGACTTTTCTTTGCTTTTCTTCTGGTAAGATGCATCTTAGCGGTTTTTCCTTATTGATACATGTGGTGTTTTTTTCCTTATTGATACATGTGGACTTTTTAAAACAAAAGTCGCAAAAAGTCGCAACTAGTTCTAAGCTAGTTTATATGCCTGGTCAGGGGCTGTCTTAGATTTTCACCAAAATTTGTGCCTTTTTGCAACTTTTGCAACAGTCGCAACTTTCACATCTGTATTCAGGTTACTGGATAACTGCAGTAAACTACATAATGGCCTTTGAAGGGAAATAGTTTTAGGCGCAAACAAAGTAACAAATGAGCAGAAATACCATGAAAAGTCTCAAAATTAGAGAAAAATGAAAAACAAAAGTTTGATACATGTACCATAATGGGTCTGTGAAAAAATTCTGTGAAAAACAGGTTGTTTCTAGGTTACACTCTTCAGTGTGTTAAAGCTTACTGTAAAAATCATCAGATGTATGTAACTTGTCCGTAAAAAATGGACAGATCCAAAAGCGAAGTCAAAAGGAAGCAAACCAACGATGACGAATGGACGTTAAGGTCTCTTTTTCACACCAATTTATTGACTCACTTGAGTGTACAGTAGGTAGCCATCAGAGTGGCTATAATTCCATTGCTTCAAAGTGAAATCACATGAGCAAGGATGATCATGTTCAGCCGTGGTTTCACCATTCTAGCTAAAGTGACTGCTGAGGCCACTGATCATATGCACATAAGAGCCTCAGTACCATGGAGGAGCCAGAGCAGTGAGAGTATCTTTAAAATTCTAATTAATCTCATAGCCCTGCCCTGGGAAACCACTTTTATGATAAGTAGGAAGCAGGAGCCACCATGCAGTTATTGTGCTTGGTCAGATGCAGACCCACAACTCCATGCACACTTACAGGGCAACATCTGTGGACAGAAGCTGGTCTTCACTGCTCCCACTGCATCCTCCCACTCTACTCAGTGGTCATGCTCACGACAATGGGCACGTTTACTAAGAACAGTGCAAACTGCACTACGTGCATTTTGCCTGTGTAGTGTGCCGAGGGCTCCAGATTCAGGATTTGTGGCGCCCATTCTTCATGAATCTGGCGCCCACTGCACAGCTCCTACAGACTTTGCATATAAAATCTGGCACACGGTCTGACTGAGCACCGGGATGCCCCCTTCAGTAAAGGAATTTGTGTCGCATGTAGCATAGTGCAGCCGTGCAACAAAACGGTTGCGTGAGACATAAATAGGGTGCAGGCACTTCTTAAATACCTGTGCAAGCAGTTTGCACTGGAGAGAACGTGCAAAGTCCAACAGAAAACTGGCGCACGTCCCTTAATAAATGTGCCCTAATGTTGCTAGACATTTCTTTCTAAAGATAGTGGACATACCCATTCACTTCTAGGGGCTCATGCACAAGTCCATGGATTCCATGGTTGCAGAGATGAGCTGACTGCTCCAGAAGCAAAACATAGAGCAGGTCCTATTCCTGTTCAAGATTGGCACCCTGGGCAGTCCTTGTCATTGACATCAGAGCATGAGTGGAGCTCATGAAATCACTTATGATTCCACCGAATAAATACAGAGGTCGGGTGCCACTATTCAGAAAGTTGGGGGAGACAAGTAAGGGTAAATTCCAATGCTGTTTTACAATATTCCGTTGTATTGCTGATCTCACACAACCACTAATACTTATTAATGCATACATTGCTTATATATGAATATATATATATATATATATATATATATATATATATGTATATATATATATATATATATATATATATATATATATATATATATATAGTGCTAAACAACTGTGGTTTTATAATTTTTATCTACAAAAACTATTTAGTTATTACATGTCCTTGATTTGTGTGTCCAGAGTTTAAATAACTATAACATATGCGCTATTCTGCTTCCAACGTCTTAAAAAAATGAGTTCAGAAACCTCTCATGGAACATGCAGATCATGAATAAGCAATGCTCCGTGACCATGCCATTATCCTTCAGTATTCTGCGCACAACAGGATATCTCTCATTAAAGAACAGATTTCACCAAGTCTGTCACTCATTACAATTGTGTGACCTTGCAAGTCTCCACATTATTGAGGTTTCCTTATGTGACCAGTGTGCACAAGTGTTACAAGTATAATAACATTTATGTTAATATTAAACATTCATTAAAAACATTAGTTTCAGGTCATTGATACCATTACTTTAAGCTGGATGCTTTAGGCCAGATGCTGCAAGACTAATCCAACTTCAGAACCATCAACTCAGATTTGTTACTTTTTAGCCTGATTAATATGTCGTGCCAAAGTTCCCTGAAGTTTCTGTTGGACATACATAAAACTGCTGTGTGTTTTAATGTAAAAATATATCAATCAACTTGGTTAGATAAGAATATCTGCTCCAGCTATTAATATGATTCAGTTGCAACTGACTAGACAGAGAAAGTTAGCAAAAAACTCTCAAGCATCCCTAAAAAGATTAAACTTGTTACATCTGATTATTAAATGACTTCATTGCTAGATTGATAAAAGAACATTTACCATAGAGATCCATCATTATAAACCAGGGACACTTAATCATCCAGACACTGTGACTGTGGCAGTCTGCTTATATTTGTTATCCATTGCCTCCTTACTTCTAAAAGCAACTGTCAGAATTATGCCAATGAGCCAGAAGGGCTCTGGGGTGTTACTAGAGCCAAAGCGTGCTGTAGCTTCACAGGCTGTAACACTGTGCAGGAGCACTTTCCCCTCCCAATGTGTTAGATTACAGAGGCAGTGGGAGGGGTGATTGCTGAAGGAGCAGGTACCTGCACAGTGTAACAGCTTGTAAGAACACAGAATGGAGGTGCTCTGGTAACAAACCCAGAACCCTTCTGGCTCATTAGCATAATTGCAAAAGTTTTTTTTTAAAGGAAAACAAATATAAGAACATTACCACAGTCACTGTGTCTGGATCTATGACTAAATGTCCCTGCTTTATCAAGCTTGATTTTGATGATAGATTCTTTTAAGAAAACCTACCATCAGGAATCTACCTGCTAGGGTAGATGCAATGGTAGGTACCTTCTTTTGTCATCAGACCTGAACTGTTTTTCATTTATCCCTGGATATGTATCTCAGAAGCTTACCGCCCCTCCAAAACCATATGGCGGTGGTGACTGCTAGGCTTCAAGCTGCAGTCACTGCCTCCTCGGATTGCCCCCTCATGAATGGTCCGGCATTCTGAGGGCTACATAGTGCAGTGTTTTTGTTAGCTCTATAGGAAGGTTCCGATAAAGCTAGCAATTTAACACTGCTATTCCTGGAGTAGGGCTAGGGAGCTACTTTCTTTAGTAAGCAGCTCCTAGATAGATTATTCAGGTGACAGGTCCTCTTTAAGTGTTTTACTACTTATCTTAACCAGTTTGGGTCTTGCTTGGGAACTGTGCCTAACAATGAGCAAGCTGTGGTGGTGTAACTGTAACTGTGGAGAGAACCAAGACTGTGTTGCCAAGTATGACAGCCTCAAAGACCATAGTTATGCCCTTAACAAGCCCTAGAAAATAATACATAGAATCTTTCGGCTTATCACTTTGAGGCCACCTGCATATATAGAAATAGATGGGAAATGTGCTAGCTCTTGAAGCAATGTCCAAAATCAATATTTGTGTTCATGAGACCTAAGGGTTTGTTCACACAACACAATTTTGAAATACATCCTTAATGAATTCCCCTTAAAGGGGTATTCCCACAAAGTCAAGTTTCTTAAATGTACTCAGGATAAAAAAATAACACATTCTCGAATTCTGTGTTATTAACAAAAATACAGCATTTTACTGATATAATTCCAACCTGTCCCTATCAGTCCTGCTGTACACAATTTTAGTTGCCTCTAAACACAACCCCGTAACTTCTGACTTAGGATCTGAGAAGCCATCTAGGATTTGTGTGTGAGGGCCGTGGAGCTGAGTTTCTCTCTCTCTGCTCCCTGCCATTAGCCCCTCCCATTCCAGTACGGAGCTCACACTGATACACAAACACTGAGAAGTGTAAAGCTACAGACAGATAAGTTCTTTATCTGGGGAGGGGAAAAAGGGCAATGCAGATCCAGTGTACTGTGGAATAGCAGAGCTGACTGTCATTGTGTGTAATAGACATCCCATGATTCTCATCATCTCTGATCTGTCTCATCTCTTGTTCTATGTGTCAGCTACTAGTGAATGTTTAGAAGCCATATGAAAGTGTATATAAACCTTAACCCTGATAATCTAAGCACATTGTCAGCTCACAGAACTGGAGGGAACATAATGGGGCATAATTTACTAAGGGTCCGCGGATCGCATTTCCGTTGGACTTCCCGACATTTTCGGGATTTGCGCAGCTGAGACAGGGATTTAACAGGGGATTGTGTCACACACGGTCGGACGCGATCGCACGCGACTTTCATGCGACAGAATTCAGGGGCTGATTTCAGGGACTGAGCGCAGGATTTAACATTCAATTTGTGTCTCAAGACAATGCACTTACATACACCAAGAAGAAGGTGAACTCAGATGCAGGATATCGGGTGCAAGATCTTCGTGTATCGCGGCAGATGTGCATTCCGGTCGGAGAATGCACTTCCAGGGATCGCACAGGATGTAAATGTGCCCCAATGTGTCTGCTTAGAGAGTCCCCACCCCCACTATGGAACATTTGTATATGTTTGCAGTATGTCAGTGATATACTACTATTTGAGGTGCCAAACATAATCTTTACTTTAGTTGATAAAACCAGCCAACAATTTGCAAATTGCTGTTTTCGCGGTTGAATTGAAATATATGTACCTTTACAAAATCGTGTGACTCTATTTTACATTATTGCAGTTTAATTTTAATAAAAGTACTTTAAATTCGTCCAGATAATGCTTGTCTTTTAGCTAAGCAGTGCCAGGGGGGATACTCAGCTCTCCCAAGATTTAATTACTCAAGCAAGTGGCCATGCAGCCTTAGGGCTCTTTCACATTGACGTTGGTGTTCAGCTTCAGTTGCTCATCCAATGTGCTTTGTCTCCGTTTTTCTTCTTTGTTGTCTCCGTTATGCTCTGTTTTGGCTCTGTGTCTGCAAAAAAAAAACTGAAGGTTTAACATCACCCCTGGTTTTTCAGCCTCAACAGTGCAAAAAACTGATGTTTCATTTGTTTTTTTTTGTGGACCCTTAGACTTCTATTGCCTTTCGCGATCCGTATTAGTGAAAAAAATATGACATGTTTGATAATTTTTTCCACGGACAACAGATAATTGAAAATACAAGCCAATGTGAAAACATGCATAGAAATTAATGGCTTTGTGAGGCATCCTTGGAAATCACAAAAGTGGGGACGGGAAAAACAACGCATTGTGAAAGAGCCCTTAATTTAATTTATTATTGCCATGAGGGTTCATGCATCTGTCTGTCAGGTTCTATATGTATATATATATATATATATGTATCGTATTTCTCTTTAAAAAAGTGGAAGCATATAGCGTAACATGGGCTCATGCACTTCTTTGGCAGTCCTACTATAGATCTCTACAAAATGTGTGCAGTCATGTGCATGATCCCTAAAATCATTTCAACTGCTTTTTATAACTTTAAGGCCACATTAGGAGCTAAGTCTTTTTCTGTCAATGTCAGAGGAATCGTTAGAAAGGCATCTATTTTCCTCATCTTGCAGTAATTAAGTTGTTAGAAACAGCTTTCAGCGCTGCCTGAGGGCCTCGTGCTATGAAGCTGCCAATTAATTGCTGATATTGACTGTTTTTACTCCAGAATTAAGGCTGCGTAAACTTCTCCCCTCAGTTTACTTGTCTTTGTTTATGATTTATTCTTAAGTGCCAAGCACTCAGACGCCACTTTTAAAGAATGGCCATTTTCAGCTACAATATTCATGTTGTTTCCTAAATTAGCATTTTCCTATTTCCTCCATGAAAATTACTATATTTATTTTATCTTAAGAGGGAAAACCTCACCTCTCCTGCCTTGTCTGTTAATATTTGCATTCTGTGTTAAACGACTATTAGAGGACATTCTTCGAACTTAGAACCGACCTACGAGTCCATTTTCACTCTTCCACTCTTAGGCCCCTTTCACACTTGCGTTTTTCACGCGCGTTGCATTGCACTCTGACCCATTGTAACCAGTGGGTCTTTTCAGACTTGCATTTTTTTTCACGCACACACGCACGTTTTTTTTAACGCGCGTTTAAATCTCGACATGCTCTACACGCAAGTCACGCGCGGGAAAAAACGCACCATACAAGTCTATGGAGATGCATCAAAAACGCATTGCACTCTGAGACACTTGCAAGTGCAATGCGTTTTTCACGCATTGCAATTGCCATAGAAAAGATAGAGCTCAGTCCTGAGTCCATTTCAGGCGCATTTTCTGTGCATGAAAAACACATTGAAATTGCATTGAAAACGCGCGTGAACTGAGACACTGAACAAACTCTGACTGAAAACTGACTGAACTCTGATGAAAAATGTGCGTTTTTCACTGACCAAACACTGATCGCACCCTGATGAACTCTGACGTGATCTGCAACGCAAGTGTGGAAGGGGCCTTATGCATTGCTGCTGGAACGGTCATCTACTGTAGCCGCATAGAAGTAAATGGAGTCCTAGTAGTCTGATACCCAGCATGCTGACCTTAATCCCCAATTGTTATGGTTGAAATATTTGTACCTTTGTACAAAATTACACGAAAAATATCTTGAGGGAGATTTATTATCTGACAGAATTCTCGGGTAGTTTGCATTAAAAAACTGTCTGCAACACATTTATAAAGGGTTTTAGACAGTTTTCTGGCTCTCCTATTACTAGCTTGACAAAAGTACTAGACAGACTTATACTAGGACACTTTTATCATCCAGCACCAGACACTTATCAATCTGGTGCAGAATAAGACTGTCTAGTCTAACTCTTCACTGTCTAACATAAGGACACTTTTTATCTGCCCCCATGTGTGACTCTGTGGCCACGGCATGTGGAATTTTGCAGTGGGATAACTCCGATCTATAGTCTCTGTGCTGCAGTGACTGGAACTGCAGGTCTTAAGCCAGCGTACATGGGCATTCAAAGGGCAAAGATTGTTGGCAAAGGACACCAGGAATGTGGAGACTTGTACAGACTTGTAGTGGAAAATACAGCTAAATTTGAGACTTTTGTTTGCACTGTTTAACCCTGACCTTAGATTGGTTATCCCAGGGTTATTTATTTATGGACACACACTGGCTTACAGTATCATAGATTTCCATTGTCCAAAACCAAACTTACATGTATGATTAGCAGAGTATACATAGTATACTGTATGTGTACTGCGTCTTCCTATGAAACCTATGGTTTATGTTACTGAAATATGCTCATGTCACTGGGGTTGTCTTCAGGGTATTATCATATGAAATGTAATGGATTTAATAACGAGGAGGACACAGAGCTTTGAATTTGTTCTCCATGCAGTTCCATTAATTATACGAATGCTTATATACTCTTATCTACAAACAAAGCATTCCCTCAGCAATTTCTTCTGGTGTTTTATATCAGCTTCCTTCAGAGACTAATAAGCAACATCCCAATATTATTCACAATAAGCGTCCAGGGCTTTATTACAGCTTTTCTCTTTCCCCAAGTAAAAATAAATATTTTCTGCAATGACTCTCAAATGCTTTTGTGTCTGTTTTGCTAAAATGAATCTTTTGTAATGGAATTGCTTTTAGGCCAAAGAAGTGTTGTCCATTAATATATTTTAGAATGATGGAAATTGTTATTTATTGCATTCTCTTAGAGCTTACGTATGCAGAAGGTTAGGATAGCCCTCACCAAGATCTCATTTCTTTTTTCACATTTGCTTTCCATTAACTACATAATGCTCTGCCTGCTTTTTATTATTTGTTGCATATATTTTGTCTCATTTGTTTTTACACAAAATGATAACACACATGCTATATAATGATCTAATGACTTAACAAAATAGATGCTGTCATAGGAATTATGCAGACTTCAGAAATAAAGAGAAAAAATTGACATAATTATTACACCATACATTTCTTATTAATAACAGCAATCAGCTTTATAGGTTTTAGTGCAAATCCATAATAGTATAAATTGTGTACTATATTAACCAATATATATCTTCAAAACTATAGTGTTATTTTTAAATCTTTAAAAATGGTCCTCTATATTGATTCTCCATATAGATAAACTGTAAACTCTGAACCAAACACATCAATTGTGCTATCTTTAATTTTTGAGTGACTTCTTCAGGAGAGGGAACATATCCAGTTAAGAAAACTGCCTGTGTAGGGCACCTTACAGAATTTTAAAGCCCAGGCATAATCTGCTAAGAATTCTGGGAAAGGAATATGCTAATAAGTTTTCTGGGTTGGGAAAAGGGAAACTGTGGCTCTAGTGTTCAAGATAAGATAGCTCCCTATGGATGAATTATTGATATTCAAAAAGACTTGTTTCTTGACTCGGGATAATAGGAAAACCAGTTAGTTCCTACCAAAGAAAAAAGCACCTAACTGCACTTTTTCAAAGTCTTTGCTTCTTGTCAATGCATTGTAGAGAACTGGTTTGCTGAGGTAAGAGGCCATAAATGTGGACAGGAAGGGTGATATATATATATACTTAAGGAGACTACCGTGGCAGGCCATTCCATAAATGATGCTCGCCAAGTATAATGCATTTAAAACAACTTTACAGGTATATGGAGCCATGCATGCTAGGCTGAGAATTCTGGGTAAGGAATATACAAATTTCTTTTCCAGTATGGAAAAGGGCAAACTGTTGCTAGTGCAACCTAAAAGAAGGCAGCTCCACATTGATCATTGTTCCATTTTCAGGAAGCCTTATAACATGACTTAGGATACTAGCCAAATCAGTAAATTTCTGTTAGGATTCCCTTTGCTGATCTGTGTTTATGGTCTCCAACCTAGCAAAACCAGTTTTCTATACACCACTGATGAGAAGTAAGGATTTTGAAAAAGACATAAGGTGTCTTATGCTACTGGAAGAGACATGCTTCTTGAATTTACGGATTTGATTTATACAGAGCTAGCTCTTTAAAGGTAGTACTAGAGACACAATTTTCCTTTTCCTGCCATGGAAAATATAGTTTCAATATTTTAAAATAGTTTTATTAAAACAACATAATAGAAAAAACAGTTGAAGTAAATGTAGTTATTGTAGGGATTTAAAAGGGGTTTTGGCGCACGCGATTGGATTTTGGCACCGGCTTTTAATGCGACACAAATCGGAGGGCGGGCCGTCGGATGAACCGAGGGATTCAGACAAACGGTGGGATTTAACTTCAAAATTTTGTCGCAAGCCAAGCATTTACATGCACCGGGAAGAAGAAGGTGAACTCCGGCGGACCTGAGTGGGGAAGCCACACATGCAGGATATCGGGCGCACAATCTAAGTGAATTGTGGCAGAGTGCATTCCAGTCGAACAATGCACTTTCAGGAACTCTGAGGGACCGGGAAATTAAATGTTCCCCATTCTTTCTGAAAGTGCTTAGAGTCTATATCGACTTCAGCTCGTACAATACTTGCTTTTTAAAAGCCAATGCACAATGTATGGCTTACAATATAGTAGGCATGTAACTTTACACAATGCATCATAATTACATAGAAATCAAACTCATGCAATGATTCAAGTAACTTTGCTTCAGCAGGTGATATTCAGAGGTCATTTATATGTCTAGCTCACTATATGTCTGACAGATGAACCGTTTTCTAGGTACCTTTTCTCCTTATCCGAGGAGCCTCTCATGTAAGAGACATATAACCATTTACACAGTACAATGTGTCCTGTCATGCACCTGTGGGGTGTGCATCAACCTGTGGGGTGTGCATCAACCTGTGGGGTGTGCTTTAATTAGGGCCATTGTAGTCTATGTGGGGAGTACAGGCGGTCCCCTACTTAAGGACACCCGACTTACAGACAACCCATAGTTACAGACGGACCCCTCTGCCCACTGTGACCTCTGTTGAAGCTCTCTGGATGCTTTACTATAGTCCCAGACTGCAATGATCAGCTGTAAGATGTCTGTAATGAAGCTTTATTGATAATTCTTGGTCCAATTACACCAAAAATTTTGAAACTCCAATTGTCACTGGGGCAAAAGAAAAAAAATTGTCTAGAACTTCCATTATAAAATATACAGTTTCGACTTACATACAAATTCAACTTAAGAACAAACCTCCAGACCCTATCTTGTATGTAACCCGGGGACTGCCTGTAATGTGTCTCAACCAAGTCACACCATATGCCTCAGATCTGTCTGAATTTATCTGTGTCCATATATTACTACCTCATATGAAGCATTTAATTACCATATATACTCGAGTATAAGCCTAGTTTTTCAGCACCAAAAAAATGTGCTGAAAACCCAATCTTGGCTTAAACTTGAGTAAAAAAAAATATAGGTTTTACCAGGTTTTTGTGGTAAAATTAGGGGCCTCGGTTTATACGCGAGTATATACGTAATATGTGCTCCACATTTGCAATAATGGCGAGTTTGGATCAAACCACCATAGTGCTATACATTTTCTTGGCATGGATAGCGTCTCTAGTAGAAAAATGTCCATTCTTCCTCAGACAAGATCCCCAGCAGGCATAACTCAGGAACGCATAGAATAGTCAGTACAATGAATCTAGTAAGGAAAAATTTAACTTACAAAACTGTGTTATTGGAGTACATTCCCATATAATGTGCATAAAATCGGCTTCTAGGGAGCCACATCTAGGCCAAGCAGTGGTACGTACTTGACCCATTTTCTGCATGCATATCGAAGTGAGATATGCCTGGCGGAAAATATATAACTGTGTCGAACGGTTGTTTATAGAAGGAGAAAAAGATTCCCTGAAAACTTTCAAAGACTTACACACAATACATTTGACAGAATACCTCTCTGTAAGATCTGTATCTACTGTTATCTACAGTATCTACTGTTAACTCTACTGACATGTCTTTTTTACTGGCCTCATAATAATTATGGAACATCTTGGGAGGTCCCTTGCTTCCCTATTGCCATATAGCTTTTAACCCTTGACTACTCCTAACTTTTCCAAGGTAAGTGCACATAGGTTTTTGGGCCAAAAAAACTGCATGTGAGAACAATAGAGATTTTCCTTGTATGCAGAAAACATTTTAAAACTGACAATGCATTTTGCCTCAGGCAGCAGCACCTATAGCAAGGTGGGGGCAGCACCAGGGGAGGCGCCACCAGTTATAAAGCAGGACCTGACTCCTATAAATAGTGTCTCTTCATACACAATGTCAGCATGGTTGGAGACATGCATGGAGAACCACTTACTAAAAAAATAATCTGATATATTACTTCTACTGTAGAAAAGGTAAAACATTTATGAGTACATAGAGCTGTATGACAAGATACCTCCTACTATGTAATCAATATGTAGCTTAACCCCTTCAAGAAAAAGTTTTTTTTCGTTTTTGGGTTCCAGTTTTTCATTCCATTCCTTCCACAAGCCATAACTTTTAGATTTTTTCATTAACAAAGCTATTTGAGGCCTTGTTAACTGCAATTGTGTTTTCTAGTGGCATCATTTAATATTCTGTGCCATGTACTGGGAAGCTGGAAATAAAAATTCCAAATATTGGGAAATTGACAAAAAAAACACAGTTATTTTCGTTACAGGGTTCATCCCCGGGAATAATTGTTTTGTAGAACAGCAAACTGGTCCAACCAATGGGAGGTGCAAAGTACGACTCATCAGTCATATATACCACCAGATTAATAGTCCAGCATCAGACAAAGAGAAAAGAGAAACAGCTTCTCTTAATAATAATAATTCCTTATTTATATAGCAGTGCAGTGCCGCACAAAGCTTGCCAAATTGGTCCCTGTCCCCATGGGGCTCACAATCTAATCATCCTACCAGTATGTTTTGGAGTGCGGGAGGAAACTGGAGGACCCGGAGGAAACCCCCGCAAATACGGACAGAAAATACAAACTCTTTGCAGATGTTGACCTGGATGGGATTTTAACCCAGGGCCCAAGGCTGTAGTGCTAACCACTGAGCCACCGTGCTCAGGATAACAAATATAAAAAGATTAGCACAGTCAGAGTGCCTGGGTCTACAAGTAAGTGTCCCCCTCTATCATGCTCGATAGATAGATTTCCTACTAATCTGGCATCTGAGTCTGTTTTGCAACTTTTTAAAAAAATTGCTAAATTTTGAGCAACCCATCCTCTCCTTTTTACTACACCATTAGGAATGTGTATTTTTTGTGCAAATACATCCATCAAAGTGCCCAAAAAAGTTGCAAAAAGAAGAAAGGAATGTGATAGATCCCTCCGATATTGATAATTAAGCTACTTTCTCCCTACTATAAAGGCAAGGGAACCATGATGTAAAGTTTAATCACACACCAATGATCGTAGAAAGCCGCAAACACGGTCTGTACAGGACCTGATGCTTTTTGAGGCACAGACACAGGGTGGTGGAAACCATTGATAGCTGGATTAAAGAAATGATATGTTCTCACCCATTATGGTCCACACCTGCTTTTGGCTTCAAAAACTACATATGAAAAACTGAAGGTATCACTGGTTGTACTTTGGAGCTTCTATTAGTTGGTCTAGTTTGCTCTGCCACTATATAACATTTTCTGGCACACAGGCCTTCTAGTTGCCCTGGACATGTCTCTTTATTTGGACGAGTTGGAAAGCAGCCTAAAAATGGTCTGACAACTTCATTAAATGTGGCACAGGGCATTTCAGTTGTGAATTACTTCCATTTTCTGGCGTAGACAGATTGATACATCTCCCCCAATTATTGATCTGACGCAAAAGAGAAGTATCTAGTGTGACTCTCCACTTGTCTAAAGACTGACACATTAATACATCTCCCCCACTATCTGAACAGGTGACTGTTCAGTAAATGTTCAATAAATGCAATTCACCTGTTCAGTTCATGTCCACCTGTTACAATAAGAAACTGCACCTAAAACTACCTCAAAACTGATTATGAAGGTGCGGTCACACGTTGCATTTAACGCATGCGTTTAAAAACGCATTGCAACAGCTGAAGAGGGATTTGCCTAATTAGACAGCTGTTAACACTTGGGTTTACAACATGTGACTGTTAATGCACTGTTCACACATGTGTTAATATTGCATCAACACATGTGTTTGTTAACGCATGTGTTAACACAAGCGCTAACATTTTGTAAACGCAAGTGTTAACAGCTGTTTAATTAGGCAAATCTCTCTCAAGCTGTTGCAATGCCTTTTTAAACGCATGTGTTAAACGCGAATTGTGACCGCACCCTGAAGGAGCAGAATTACAATACTAGTTGTTGTGTTTGAGGTTGTCATACTTGGAATGTATAATACAAATAGTTACAGGCTTATAGTGTATGGCATTTCTAACATTAGATGCTATAAACGTCTGCTTGGATTTCCATAAGCTGCACTTCAACTTGTTGTAAAAAATAATTCTTGTCTGCTCATCACTTCTTTGGAATATTGCTTTAGAGGATCGCTATGGAAAGAGAAAAGTGACAGGTTCATTTAAACTTGTGTGTATAATGTTGTCTCCCAATAAGTTGTATAGCTAGCCAGGTCATTCCTTGTCTATATCTATAATAAAATTTCTACTACATCTATTTATGAAACAGATTTTTCTATTTTTTTTCCATAGAATGAACTTTTATGTCGTGTGGGTTCTTTTCCACTATCAATTTTCTGCCTGGTTCCTAATTCCATACCTTCTTCCACAAATCCCCTGTGTGCTCTGTGAAATGTCATTATATCTAAGAGCTGGGAATGCCTGTCACTTGAAATGTGAAGGAGATAGCAGACGTGCTCCTGAGACTACATTTAGCATTACAGAGCAAAGCTACATAATGTTAAGAACAACCTCTAAAGGATAGTGAACAGGTGGTTTTAACAATGACATTGCAAATATATTGAAATCCTCCTACTGTTTGTTTTCGCCCAGATAAATGACTGTGCTGTGCCTATGTTTGTTTATGACAGATTTTAATTGCTCACATCACTATACGGGTCACGTTCTTCTTCAGATTTATGGTTTTGAGCAAGTCATTCATGTTGTTATGCTGAATTTATATTGTGTTGCCAAACATCTCTTTACATAGAATCCAATCATTTAAGGCTGCCTCCCACTATTTAACCAATTTATTTTACAGTTAAAGGGGTTTGCCCATGAAAGCTATTTCTCAAATTCCAATCTCCTAGTGATGTTTACGCAATAAAGATCATTTTTAACCCCCTACTTTACAATTTTACTCAGGTTTAAAGTCCCCCGTGTGGGTGGGGACTCTCTAAGCAGATACATTATGATCCATCTAATGCTGTGTGCTGACATTATCAGGGTACAGGTTTATATACACTTTCATTTCTGCTCTATCACACTATCCCCCTCCCCAGATAAAGAACTTATCCGCCTGCAGCTCTCCTCTTTCTGAGGCTGTTGTTTGCCCGCAGGAAGTCAGTATCACTCCTATTGTGTTCTTTTTCTTTTTTTTTTTTGTGCAACCTTTTGTGCGACTTTTTAGGGACAGAATCAAGCAGCGTACCAAAGTTATCTGCCTCAAGGATGTAATGCAGTTGCCGTATTTATCTCTGTAGCCCAGATGTTTTTTCAACTCGTGAGACTTGGGCTCTGAAAGCAGAGCAACGTTTGGGAGCTACTATTTGGGACTAAAAAGTCGCACGTCGAAACAAAAAGTTGCAAAAGGGAGACTAAACAAGCAACTCATCACATGTATCACAAAGGGAAAAAATAGGATACATTGTAATGAGTAAACCAACATAGGGAAACTTGAAAAAGTGGCAGCTGAAAAAATATGATACATGTGTACCAGTGTGTATCAGTGTGCGCTCGTCCTGGAATGCAGGGTGAGAGGGGACGTTGCAGGTAGCCGAGGGAGAGAGAAACTCAGCTCTCCACCGCATCAGGCAAGATGGCTGCCGACCCTAAAGACAGAAGATACAGGGTCGGAAACCAAGGGCAACTGAAATTGTGTACGCCAGGACTGATAGACAGGTTGGAATTATATCTGTGAAATGCTGTATTTTTGTTAATAATAGTGAATTAGAGAATGTGTTATTTTGTTATCCTGTATACATTTGAGAAACTTGTCTTCTTGGGAATACCCCTTAACCCCTTCACGCTCCGTGGCGGATATATCCGCCACGGAGCGCAGTGACTTAGCGCTCAGTGGCGGATATATCCGCCACGGCGCTTATGCCGGCTCGGCTCTGGATCAGAGCCGAACCGGCATCGGGAGACACGGGGTGCCGGCTGTAACTAATAGCCGGCACCCCAGTGTAACACCCACGATCGGAGTTGTCTCCGATCGCGGGTGCTTAACCCGTTAAATGCCGCGGTCAGCGCGACCGCGGCATCTAACATGCACCTGGGGGATCTTTCCCCCACGATCGGCCCCCCCGAACCGTTTTCGGGGGGCGCCGATCGTTGCTATAGTAACTCTGGGGTCCGATCTGGACCCCAGAGTTACCTGCAAGAACTGCCAGTAAGATGGCGTCTGTGACGTCATCTTACTGGCACAGTGCCAGCCTATGCAAGTGCATAGGCTGACACTGATAATACTCTGCAATACATCAGTATTGCAGAATATTATCATGAACAAGCAATCAGAGGATTTCTTGTTCATGTCCCATGGTATAAAAGTGAAAAAGTTAAAAAAAAAAAGTTATTCAATAAAAAAATAAAGTCATAAATCACTAAAAATGCCCCAAACCCCCAAAACATATAAAGAGACATATAACTCAAAAAAAAGTCTAAATCATAACACAAACCCCACATATATAGTATCACCGCGTCCGTAACAACCCGTAGAATAAAAGTAAATCATTATTGAACCCCCACGATAAACGCCATAAAAAAAAACTGCTATAAACCTTCCAAAAATTGTGATTTTTACCTTTTCAATCCCACAAAAAATGCTATAAAATGCGATCAAAAAACCATATGTACTCAGACATGATACTGGTGCAAAGTACAACATGTCCCGCAAAAAACAAGCCATCAACCAGCTCCGTAGCCAAAAATGTAACAATGTTATGCCACTTGGAAGACGGCAATACATAAATGATAGATTTTTCCCCACATTAGGGTTTTGTTTGACAAATTTAGTAAAACGCAAGAAAATATATTCATGTCTGGTATCCCCGTAATCGTATCGACCCATAGAATAAAGATAACATGATTATTAGGATATACGGTGAACACCAAAAAAAAAAAAAGTAAAAAATCCAGTACAGAATTGATGCTTTTCTACTCCTGCCCTCAAAAAAAGTTCCTAAATTTTCAACAATAGGTGATACCAACCCCAAAATGGTAACAATGGAAAAAGCATCTCGTCCCGCAAAAAAAATGCCGTCACATGGCCCCAATAACGAAAAAGCGAAAATTTTATAGCCTTCAAAAGGGGCCAATGAGGAAACTAAAATCCTGGCAGCTGCAGCGCCCTCCTTCCCTTCTGCACCTCGCTGTGCCCCCATAACACAAGTCACAGCCACATGTGGGGGGTCTTTGTACTCAGGAGAAATTGCAGAACAAATTGTTTGGTGGGTTTTCTCTTTTTATATTTTGGAAATGTGTAAATTTTAGTGCTAAATGAACGTATAAGGGAACAATATGACCATTCTAAATTTCACCTCCATTTTGATTCAATTACTATGAAGATCTCAAGGGGTTAACAATCTTCGTAAAAGCTGTTTCTGATAGTTTGAGGGGTGCAGATTTGAAAATGGGTAGATTATATAGGGGGTTTTGATGCTAAATTTGTAAAATTTCATTCAAAACTGTATTTATCCCCAAAATAGTCAATTCTGAAAATCCGGAAAAGCGATATTCTATTTGTAAGCCGCGTGACATCAAAATAAATTATCCAGACATTTCAAAAATTATGAAAATGTAAAGTAGACATATGGGAGATGTTATTCAGCAACTTATTTAGGTGGTAAATCTATCTGCCTGAAAACGCAATGATTTAGAATTTCGAAAATGGCAAATTTTTCAAAAAATTTATCATATTTTCTTTTTTTTTGTAAATAAACGCAAAACTTATCAGCCAAAATTTACCACTAAAATGAAGTACAACATGTGGGGAAAAAACAATCTCAGAATCGCTTTGATAAGTAACAGTGTTCAAAAGTTATAACCATATAAAGAGACGCAAGTCAGAATCCAAAAAATCGGGCTGAGCCTTAAGCTACAAAATGGCTGCGTCCTTAAGGGGTTAAATACAGTGAAGAAAATTGTAGTAAAAAAAGGAGTAACGTCGATGTCTCAAGAAGACAATTGTTGTCTTTGTACCATTTTGGGGCTTATGGAGGCTGGTCCTTTGCTTGGGACTACCTTCAATAGGTAAGAAATATAAAGATCTTGAATGATTGGGGGACAAGAGCTTGGACTGCAAGAACAGAAATTCATCTCAGGATCCAACATGTAACATCATAATGCTTGGCCGCCCACTACTTATCTAGCAAAATCAGCTGCTTAATAGGGTGCTGGGAGTGAGAACTAAGAAAATCAACTGGCTGTTCCATAATATCTGTGACAAAAAAACATGTACGTATTTTGCCAACAGTCCTGAGTTGGCTTCATTCTGTCGCTGCCTCAACAGATTTTAAACTAATTTTACCAACTATTTCTTCCCTCTGCCTGCAGTCAGCTGGAGTCTAGAGGAGAAATTCGCTGGTCGGTTATAATCAAAATGCGTTCTCCAGCATGGACTGTAGATTACTGGGTGACTACACTGGTCACAGAACCTAAGGAAACTTGTTGCTGTCATGCTTGATCCTTAATTTGTTGCTAGGCAACAGCTTTATCAGATTCTACTGCTGTCCAGCAATTAGGAAGCGCATTGGGAAAGACTAAAATGCCTCAATAAGAGTATCGTAAACAGTCAAGACTATCATATAAACTCTCTTGAGATGAAAGTGACTAGATTTAGGCACATCAGGTGTATGGTAAATTTCTAATCATCCAATCACATGGCGGCAACTCAGTGCATTTAGGCATGTAGACATGGTCAAGACAATCTCCTGCAGTTCAAACCGAGCATCAGTATGGGGAAGAAAGGTCATTTGAGTACCTTTGAACGTGGCATGGTTGTTGGTGCCAGAAGGGCTGGTCTGAGTATTTCAGAAACTGCTGATCTACTGGGATTTTCACGCACAACCATCTCTAGGGTTTACAGAGAATGGGCCGAAAAAGAAAAAACATCCAGTGAGCGGCAGTTCTGTGGGCGGAAATGCCTTGTTGATGCCAGAGGTCAGAGGAGAATGGGGAGACTGGTTCGAGCTGATAGAAAGGCAACAGTGCTCAAATCGCCACCCATTACAACATGGTAGGCAGAAGAGCATCTCTGAACGCACAGTACGTCCAACTTTGAGGCAGATGGGCTACAACAGCAGAAGACCACACCAGGTGCCACTCCTTTCAGCTAACAACAGGAAACTGAGGCTACAATTTGCACAAGCTCATCGAAATTGGACAGTAGAAGATTGGAAAAACGTTGCCTGGTCTGATGAGTCTCGATTTCTGCTGCGACATTCGGATGGTAGGGTCAGAATTTGGCGTCAACAACATGAAAGCATGGATCCATCCTGCCTTTTATCAACGGTTCAGGCTGCTGGTGGTGGTGTCATGGTGTGGGGAATATTTTCTTGGCACTCTTTGAGCCCCTTGGTACCAATTGAGCATCGTTGCAACGCCACAGCCTACCTGAGTATTGTTGCTGACCATGTCCATCCCTTTACGACCACAATGTACCCAACATCTGATGGCTACTTTCAGCAGGATAATGCGCCATGTCATAAAGCTGGAATCATCTCAGACTGGTTTCTTGAACATGACAATGAGTTCACTGTACTCAAATGGCCTCCACAGTCCCCAGATCTCAATCCAATAGAGCATCTTTGGGATGTGGTGGAACGGGAGATTCGCATCATGGATGTGCAGCCGACAAATCTGCGGCAACTGTGTGATGCCATCATGTCAATATGGACCAAAATCTCTGAGGAATGCTTCCAGCACCTTGTTGAATCTATGCCATGAAGAATTGAGGCAGTTCTGAAGGCAAAAGGGGGTCCAACCTGTTACAAGCATGCTGTACCTAATAAAGTGGCCATTGAGTGTATGTTTGTATTTTACAGCCACAATAATGTACAGTAAGGCCTTCTGTTTCTCAAGTTTTTTTCTTCACTGAGCATACAGTAAATGAAAGGTCATCAACCCCCAGTAGATACTGGTATTGGGCGATTGTAGAATGTGCAAATATGTGAATTTTGTGAATTCTTATCCATTGCTTTAGACTTGATTGAAGTTTTCTTGACATGTGTTGACATTCTTTCCAGTGAACTTGACAAGCCTGTCACTATTATTGATTAGCTGCTTTAATGTGATAAGTGGCTGTGTAAACTGAGGAAGAGCTTCCCGGTGTAATTAAAAAGTGATGAGGTTTCCTCATACAATCTTTTGAAATTATAAAATGATATAGATACAAAAAGCTGGTAATCTCGAAATTGAAGAGGAACCAATAATAACAAAACCAATAAAGCACTAGGTCTGGGTTTGTAATGATATAGCACCGGAGAAAGATTACCAATATCTAAAAGAACCTGGAAATGCAAAAGATATGCTTGTAAATACAAGTAATTCTGTGTATATAGAATGCCTACATCTGTGCATGCACTGCACTCTCCATAAACATAAAGCTACATGCGTCCGAATGTGGTGTTCTCTCAGGCAGAAACCACCATGGTCCATATATCTGCTCAACACTGACAACAGGAAGAAGGACTGCCTGATCTGCAAATTGAGTCAGGAATTGGATCTGCTCTGAGTTTTGCAGCTCAGGTAGATGGTTCGTGCACACAGCAATGTATACCACGGCCATGTGTATAAGCCCTTAAAATACATGGGGTCATGTGCCAGCCACTGAAACAATGGCAATCACGCAGCGGAAAACATTGGTCGTGTGCAGGTAACCTAAGTAACATGTTACTGAAATTATCTTGGTGTACTGGCACAGATCCAGAAGTAGTAGGGCACTGGATGGGGTGTCTAAAAGTCCTAACCATTTCTACATCCCCTGGTCAATAAGATTTCTTGAGTAGCAATGACACATGCTAACTTGAAAGCCTGAATCCAAAACCCTCGGCACATTTAACAATTATGCTGTAAAATATGTTACTGGTTTTGAAAAAATCCCTTATCACTATTTAATAAAATGAAAACCTCTGTTTGTAGTGTTCTCAATTATTTTCTGATTCCAGGCTCCAACCTATGCAATCTTTTTCATTTCCGCACCGCAGGAAGGAAGCTTTTCATCTCCTGTAACATTCACTGCTATTCCTTAACTCTTTTGCTGCTGCAGAATTGTACAGTTCTAAGTATCTGTTTCTTCTCCAAGTGGCAAACTGGTCTTAACCTCATGAACCATTACTAGTATGTTTACACAGTATTGAATAGAAGCAACTTTTGAGCTATTAAAGCCATGAGTCTTCTTGGGAATTAAGTAACTAGTTTTTCACAACCGGACTTGGGGTTCCACTGCCATTCTTCCTTGCAGATCCTCTCCAGTTTCCTCAGGTTGGATGGTGAATGTTGGTGGATTTTTCGCCATTCTCAAGTCTCTCCAAAGATGCTCAATTGGGATTAAGTCTTGGCTCTGGCTTTGCCAGTCAAGAATGGTCATAGAATTGGTCTGAAACCACTGCTTTGTTATTTTACCTGTGAGCTTAGGGTCATTGTGTTGTTGGAAGGTAAACCTTCGGCACAATCTGAGGTCCAGACCACTCTGGAAGAGGTTTTCATCCAGGATATTTCTGTACTCATTCATCTTTACTTCAATTGCAACCAGTCGTCCTGTCCCTGCAGCTGAACTCCCCCCCCCCCCCCATAGCATGGTGATGACACCACCTTCTCTTTGTATTAGATTGTATTGTATTTGTTTATAAGCAGTGTCTGGTTTTCTCCACACATACTGCTTAGAATTATCAACAAATAGTTCAATCTTCTTATCAAACCATAGAATCTTATAACTCATAGTCTGGCATTCCTTTATGTGTTTTATGCAAACTGTTTGCAGGCTTTCATATGTCTTGTACTGAGGAGAGGCTTTCTTCGGCGCACTTTGCCATAAAGCCCCAAATGGTTCAGGGCTGCAGTGATCATTGACTTTGTGAAACATTCTACCCTCTCCCTACTGCATCTATGAAACTCAGCCACAGTGATCTTGGGGATCTTCTTTACCTCTCTCACCAAGGCTTTTGTCCCACAGCCAGGTTGAGGAAGAGTTGTGGTTGTCCCAAACTTCTTTCATTTAAGGATTATAGAGACCACTGTCCTCTTAGGGACCTTGAGTGCTGCAGAAATTCTTTTGTAACCTTGGCCAGATCTGGGTCTCCAAGATCCTTGGGCAGTTCCTTAGAACTCATGATTCTCATGTGCTCTGACATGCACTGTGAGCTGTGAGGTCTTATATAGACATATGTGCTCCTTTCTTAATCAAGTCCAATCAGTTCAATTAAACACAGTTGGACTCCAATGAAGGAGTGGAACCACTAAAGAAGCATCAGAAGGTAATGGATAGTATGTAAATTAAATATGAGTATCACCTCAAAGGGTCTGAATACTTATTACCATGTAATAAATTAGCAAAATCTACATTTCTGTTTTTTTTTATTTCAAGATGGGATGCACTGTGTGCAATAATGTGAAAAAAAAGACTTTTATCTCACCAATTGGCTACAAAGAGTGAAAAATTTAAAGGGGTCTGAACACTTTCCATACTCACTGTACTACTGGGGCATGCCCCATGATTGCGGTCTACTGGGGGCATCCCCTGTGACTTCTAGCTACTGGAGGCTTTCTATGTGATTTCTGGCTATTGAGTGGAAATTCTGGTGAGTAATTGCTACTGGGGGGCATTCAATGTGACCGCTGGCTACTATGGGGCATCACTGTGACATTCGCTGTGGCTACTGCCTACTGGGGGGCATTTACTGTGACTGCTGGCTACTGGAGGTATTATTGTGGCATTTCCTGTGACTGCTGGCTACAAGGGGCATCTGTGTGACTGATGGCTATTGGGGGCATTCCATGTGACTGCTGGCTACTGGAGGCATCACTTTGACTACTGTCTATTGGGGGCATCACTTTGCCTACTGGGGTTATCAATGTGACAACTGGCGACTGGGGGCTGTTGTGGTGATTACTGGGGATCACTGTGACTATGATTATATTTCATAACAGTAGCACAAAAACATGAGGAACTGTATTAAAGGGTTGCGTAGGAAGGGTGTGAACCCTAGTCTAGATAATACTAAAATGTAAATGTAACATATTTACCTTTCCATTACTCTTACACACCAATGTACCCATGTATTGTGAGAGCTGATAAATATTGTATTTCAGCAATGTGTGTGCTAATAGAAAACAAGATGTGTTATATATTGGAGGCGATGAGGAGCTGGAACTGGCTCAACAATTTTCTTGCCTGTGGATTCAATTACTCTTGGATGCAGACGAGTCTTGGCACATCTTCTGTCGGGGTGCTAATGACTTTTTCCTCACATATATTCATTGAGTTTCTTTGCTATCAAACATCTTGAGCTTGAATGTCATCAGTATCAATGTCTGATTTACTTCTTGCTTCATTGTAACAGCTAAATGTTACTTTTTCTTCTTAATAACAAGACACTGACATCTCGTCAATCTGAGACAATGATTCTGAGTAAATATAGTTAGCCTCACTACTGTGTGCATATACTCAATCTATACAGCATTTAACATTTGAAGTGTAACATCAACTATGTTTACTACATAACAGCTAAGAATAGGAACACCAAAATAAGCAGAGTAAGACCAATGTTAGTCTTGATCCCCTGTATGTTAAAGTCCTTTAAGGGGGTAGTCAAGATTTGAAAAAACTTTTTCTAAGAACCCAAATGTCTTATAATAAAATCATTGTTATGGTCTCTCGGTCTTTATTATTGGCCATTCAGTCGTTCAGCAGAAACGTTTGTCGCTTCTTGGCGGACGTGACATAGGAACATCACTGTTCTGCTCCTGATTTTATATAGTGCTTACGTAACTTGGTATTCTAATTCTCACATTAGATATTAAAATGTAATATTTAATTCTCTTCATACGTCATTTGACCTTGCAATGAGCATATTTTATTTCTAATGTTGGTGTGCCATTTACAATAGCGATTCAAGGTTCCCCTACTCATTAAAACATTAGACACGCAGTAAAAAGTAAAAGTTTCATGGTAATTAAACGTCCCCAAATCCTAAAAGGACAGTAATTCTTGGAATGGAAATCACTGATGGCATGTAAGGATCGTCTGCAGCTACTTTAAAAAGCTTTCTGTTGTCATGAAAGTGCCACTCAGTGACTTAGTATACAGCCATTAGAAGCTGCTAGCGCAATTCACATATAACATGAAATAAATTACACAAGTCAGGTAATTCTTCCTCTATTACAGTACATCTTTATATGCCTTATAAATCTTTTTTATATTGTTTAATTTGTTAAAATAATGCTATGTTCCTGTTCAGAAAAATAAGCCAAACAATTCCCCTGAGTGGTAAAAATAAAACATAATTTTTAATAATTGTTCCCTAAAAATGTATGACACCAAAACAATGGGGGTAGTAATGCCACCTTGGCTCTCAACAAATGTGGAATATGTTGATTCCCGCCCTTACAAGAGCAATATCATGGACTGTGCCTGAGCAGTAGGCGCAGATATACTGGATATACCATATGATAAATGTCCCCTATTCAGTATACTAATCGCTGGCAAATAGATTATGCTTCGTCTGTGACAACGTACATGGCATTCAAGTCATGTACAAAGTCACTTTATTGTGAACACCATGGTAGGCACAGATTTCATTTTAGCACATGAGAAACCGTGGGAAGCCTCTTAATAATAATGGCACATCTCATTCCAGTGTTATTTATCACTATCCAGGTTTATTTATCATTAGGCGGCTCCTTGGGATAGTTCTATGTCTAACTTTGGAACTCTGCTGCCCATCAGATTCAATGAAGTGGCTTTGGCCCTTTAGTAAATGTTCTTATAGTCTATTTTCTGTCTGGGATTTTTTTTCAAAAAGTCTCAAAATGCATAAAAAGTCACAGCACATACACCAGCAGGGGACTGGAGTAACTATTAGACTTTTTGGGGGATATGTATCAGGACCTCTCCGCACCGCCAGTGGCACAGAGGCCCTGAAATAATCGCAAATGCTAGCTTATTGCTAGCTTTTGCGATTAATTTCCCCAATCCGCCACCTTCACGCCAGTGGGATGTGAAGGGGGGGCACGGCAGGCCGAACGGCCGGCGCAGGGCGTTACTTTCCCTGCGCCTGCGAACCAGCTGCTGTCGGTGACTTTTCATATGTGAAAAGTCGCTGGCTGCGGTTTTTTCTACCCCAGGCCCTGCCTGGCGTAGGATAATCGCTGCGCTGCTGGTAGCCCGATACATCAAGATGTAGAAGCCTACATCGGGGCTATCATACGCTGGCGCACGTATGACCAGTCTCAAGTCATGAATCTGGCTTTGCATGGAGTTGCACTAGCAGTAGTTCTATGTTCAGGCCAGATTAATAAAGAGGTGTATATAGTCCTGTGAGACTTTTTAGCAGTGAAAAGTCCCAAAAACCCTCAATGTGACTGCTTTGAGATTTTTTTACGCTTAAAAAGCCCAGGAAAACCAATGATAAATAACCCCCTAGGTCTTCAAAAATAGGCTCCTAATTTATTACAAAATTTTAGTTGTTTTCAATATAGGTTTTATAATGTTCATTGAAATAAAATTGTGAAACTAGAATATTAGTTCAGGGCATATCTGAAGGGTTCATAACAGACTTTTTTTCTTGTCTGTTACAGATGAAATGATTCAGAAGATGTCTTGTTTTATAGTATTTACAAGTGTAATATATAACCAGATTTGTTGAATTTGGACATAAAATTAAGCAATCATTGATTTATAGAAACAGTATAATTAACATCACAACTGGTAAATATTCATATTTTACTTTAAACTTTTTTCTTGTGGTATTATTGTATATATGGGGGAAGATTGATTTGGATACAATCACAATTCTAGCCCCAGGAAATTTCCATAAATTTTGGATAGGCACAACAGATGTTGCCTTTTGAAAAATTGCATTTGAACGAAATAGTTTTGCTACTCTTGACAGATTTTATCTGATTTGTAGTAGAAAATAGTTGGAAAATAAATAAGGTTTAGGGCAACTCCCGAATCTCACAGATGTATCTAGATAATATATTGTTTAGTGAAGCATCAGCGCTCAGTTAGATAGGATTTTTTATTCTTCAAAGCATTAAAGCGTTTTACTGTCAAATGCGAGATATTGATTCACATTTATATTACCTATCTCCAGACATGGATATGGAGCATTTATCTAAGCAGAAAGTCATTTCCTCTTACACAAAATTTCTGCTTTAAAATGCCTTCATTTAAAGGACCAATAAGCAAAAATTCAATATTTCAGTTCCAAAGCTTCAAAATGTCTTAGTACTGAAAGCAGCTCAGCTGTCAGTAGTAAGTAGTTCAGCTGCAATATATCACCAATAAGTGCTATATATACAATTTTTAATAACTTGATGCTCACAAGCGAGTTTGGTCCTACTCTGTGGGCTTGGTGGATTTCCTGGACAGAGCCTTGAAACACTGGCCTGAAATTAAATTCTGAGTTCAGTCCAATGATAGGAGCTTCAGTCTGAGAAATCCCTCCAGCACACGGAGCGATTTTCTCGGGCCGGACTTGCTTGTGGGCAACCTGCCTGAATCACACAGATTAGTGTCAGGTTAACCAGCTACTAGAGTGGGTTTCTAAAGGTTTTGATAGAAGCATCTTTTTCAGGAAAACATACCTTTATCGAGTGCCTATTAAGTTTCTAGAGTGGCTCTCCAGTGCTTCCTTTCTTGTCAGATGGGAAGTTATGGTGTCATGAACTCTGTGCAAATGATTTCTGAGCCCTTCCTTGCTGAGTCAAGTGATCAGCTGATTGTTGGGGTTGCCAGAACCCTACCGATATACAGGTGGTCCCCTACTTAAGGACACCCGTCTTACAGACAACCCATAGTTACAGACAGACCCCTCTGACCTCTGGTGAAGCTTTCTGGATGCTTTACTATAGTCCCAGACTGCAATGATCAGCTGTAAGGTGTCTGTAATGAAGCTGTATTGATAATACTTGGTCCCATTACAGAAAAAAATGTTTAAACTCCAATTGTCACTGGGGCCAAAAATTTTTGTTGCCTGAATCGACAATTATAAAATATACAGTTTCGACTTACATACAAATTCAACTTAAGAACAAACCTCCGGACCCTATCTTGTATGTAACCCGGGGACTGCCTGTAATATCAAAGGAAATCTACCACCAGGATGAAAGATTGTAAACCAAGAACACTGACATACTGGTGTATGTCCCCTCTGGCAAGATCGACTCTTAGTTTAGCTCCTTATGCCCTATTTTTTTTTTTAAATATAGCTTTAAAAATGAAGCCCCTAGGCTCACTTGATTATTTTTTAAAGTCCTTTTTGTAAAAGGCATAAGAAGCTAAAAGAAGAGCAGATCCTGCCAGGGGGGCACACACCTGCATGTCAGTGTTCTTGGTTTACAATGTTTGATCCTGGTGGTAGCTTTTTTTTTATGACCTATGTTAAAGATATATCATCAATACCTTTATCCCTTAACACACCCTTAAATTCTTGCACAAACAAATGTAAACAAATTAAGTTATTTTCCAGGTCAAACTCCCACTAAACAAATAATTAATCAAATAGGGAATTTAAACTACACTTTAGAATGTTCTGCATATCTTTTTAGCTGTTTGTTTCACCTCTTGTCCTGTTGTTTTAAGTTATATCAGCCTGAGGTGACTAGAGAGTATAGTAGCTGACATGATTCATTCACACTTTCAAGGGATTTCTCAACATTGAATAATGTATAAAGGTTTAACATTGTGTAAAGTGTTACATAGCTGCAGAGATTTTCAGTCTCCTGAAATGGGACTTGTTAAGTGCAAACAGGGATTGCATGATCTTGTGTTCTAAAGGTCACTGTTGTACACATCTATGCTGTTTTATTGGATTTCTTACTACATTCACACCAAAAACTAGGAATGGTAATACATATATCATAGTCTTATACCAAAAATATAATGTAATAAATGAGTGATAGAGATATGAACATAGGCAAAAATCCAGGAGCATCTCAGGAAAATAATAACTCATAAGAAGGTTTAATTTTTATCATTAGCATGGGTATTGCAAGGATCTCAAAAGATAAAAGGCTTGAGCCCCATTACATATGTAACGACGGGCTCCCCGCACGCTGCCGTGTGCCCGCTGTGCTTGCAGTATCGGAAGCTCATTGCTAACTGCATAGAGGCAGCAATAAAAATAACCTTACAACTTAGATACATGGTCTAGAATTAGACTTACTACATAGATACATTAACAGAACTAAGCTTACTACATAGATAAAGTGCCAGAACTAATATTACTACATATTTGTATCCAATCTTGCTATTCCACACCTTTATGACACATTAGGGGGTTTGTTATTATGGGCTTTGTACCAGTTTTTTGTCAGCAACATTTTTATTTTGTTACTGCAAAAAATGTGTGCTATATTTATGTTGGTGCCACAGTTTAGTTAATTTTCCACCACTCATGACTTTTTTTGTTGCATAGTTTCGGCACAACTCTTCAGTCCCAACACTTTTTCTGCACATTTAGTTTCCTGCCAGTTTTTTGGTGCAATTTTTAGCGCAGAATAGGACTCTGAAGAGAACTCCTAAACCCTTCATGTATGCACCAAATACTAAAGGCTGTGCTCCACAATATACAATCACAGTGTAAAACATCACTAAAATTTGACACCACAAAACACCTAGCAACAAAAATAATAACCCCCCCCCCCACCCCAAATGAGTTTAAGACACCTTCAAACATATTGGAGACGAGGAGTCACAAGTTGTAGCATTAGGAAGAGTAGTCGTCCGTTTGGTGGATAGTAGTCTTTTTTGTTTGTAAAATGAGAAATTTTAATTCTAATGGTATCTTAATAGTTTTCTTTTTAAGTAAATAGTGGCACATTCTCCACTCTGCTTCTCTTAGCCCTATCAGTCTAATAATCCAGGCAGGAGGAGGGGGTCACCACAGTAACTACAGCACTGCCTTGGAAGACTACAATTGGAAGACTGGCAACAATTAAAAGAAAAAAAACAAATTCTGCATAATAAACATTTTCATAGTAAAGTTTGATATTTCTTTTATTCTCTTATGTTATGAAAGAGTATAACGGATACCAAGAACTGATGGTAAACAAGAGGCTTTGTATCCATCATTTGATTCCATAGGCTTGCATGGATGGAAGTCTTCCTTATAGATTACTATAAGAAAGGAAACAATAATGCTCGCTTCTGCATTATTTGTGCTATTTAAACGAATGGAACCCCATAGACATCACAATAGCAGACCAATAGGAGACATCACATATGCCTCCATCATTAGAGGGAGGGGAGAACAAGATATACAGTAAGGGAATACATGGATGCTACATGACTGGTTCATTGCAGGATCAATATAGAGAGACATAAATGATGTAAACGGATAGCCTCCTGCTAATCCACATGGGGTTGGAGGTCCGGGGATGAATGCATCCCTAAATTTAACAAATCCATTAATTTGAAGTTATTGTGGCTGTGTGCCGCAGAGTTGTAATTATCAGTAATAGCTCATATGAGGTACTAACATCAGTCCTAGGCTACATTTACATGAACGTTGCCCTTTATCATGCACTTTTTACTGAACATTTTAGAAGAATGGCTAAACTTTTAGGATGGGATCGATTTTAGAAGTAGTTACAGACTGGGGGGTCATTGCAGGCTACATGTGGTTGGTATTTCCGTTTTTTACCATTTTCCTACCTTTTATTCCTATACATTTTTTTCTATATTCGACATAAAATATACTTTGAACGTGTAAAAATGGAAATGAAGCTGAGAATTAGATAAACATTTGTTTTAACGTAAGTTTGTATTTTCCTTTGAAGTCCACTGGAAGAATAAATCTCTGTTCCGGAATGAATCTTTCCTTGGCATGCTCTGCTCATTTAATGGGTGCATCCCTTGCAACTAAAATCTCACCATCTGTTCTCTGCAAAATTACCAATGCAGACAGACCATAATTTAGGGTAGCATCATAAAAAAAAAACACATAACATATCCAAATGCATACTTTGTTCATGGAGCAAGCATCTGTTCTTCTTACTTATTACCCAGTTATAAATCAAGAGGAAATGAGGCTCATAAAAAAGTTTCCTTGTATTTTGGAAAGCTTGTATTTAAGAAAAGACGGATTTCTCTCTTGTTTATATAAATTTTATCTCACATTTATTTTGAAGGTGCTTAATAAATGTATATTTGGTTTTAGTGAAAAAAATCTTAATATTACTATTGTTGGCATAAAACAGCAAGAACCTACTTAATTCTGTAGTTATAACGGCAGGCTACATATCACTGTATTGGAAACAATAGTCATCTGAGGAGCAATAGAACTGAGCAGCTTCCAAACCTTGACAAAGCCACTGGGGTTAATTATGCCCTCAAGAATTAATATTTGACTCAAGTAATGGAATGGATTGGCACACACAGTGACATATAATACTGATGCCTGCTGAGATAATTATGCGCTATAATATTTCACAAAAACACATACTATAGTATAGTATTTAATGTTTCACCAAAATTATTGTATTTATGGGAGGAAGATGGATTGTAAGTACGGTATGTACCAATAATAGTCTGCATATAGTATTAGAATGAATTGAGGCCCTGGGTGCTCAGCAGTTAAACAGTGAACAATGTTCTGTAAGCGCCCTATATAAGGAAAGCCGTGACATATTTGACATATAGAAAATAATTTCTTCTTACTGCTGACTGAAGTTCACATAACGCCTTGATGCATTTCACACCATAGCGGTGATTGTTAATGCATTTTTACTGTTATTCCATATGCTTTTGTTCTTTGGGGAATATTGTTCTAGGACTGCAGATAATCTGATTTTCCAGTATGTACCCCATACTAGAATCTGGTACTTTAAAAACAACCCATTAAAGGAGCTAGAGCAAAGAAGTAAACATGCTTTCAAGACTGATCATGATTTGGAGTTTGGTGATAAAAGGCATGGAAGAGATAGTCCCCAGAGGCAGGAAAAAATATGATGTTTAACATAATGGGGCACATTTACTTACCCAGCCGCTGGAGTTCACGAGGTATGGAGAGTCTGACGATCATGCACTCTGTTGCGATTCACTAAGATGGTATATCCTGCATGTGTCGCTTCCCCGCTCAGTTTCGCCGGAGTTCACCATCTTCTTCCTGTTGCATGTAAGTGCATTGTCTTGCGACACAATTTGAATTGTCCGACGGCCCGCCCCCCAATTTTCTGTCGCATGAAAGCCAGCACAGCTGCGCCACAATTCGATCGCTTGCATCAAAATCCCTGTTGAATACCTGTCTTACCTGCGCAAATCCCCAAAACCGTGAACAGTCTGACAAAAGTGCGATCCGCAACCCTTAGTAAATAAGCCCCACTGTATTCATGGTATCATAGTAAATCCATATTTACTATGATACCATGAATACAGTGGGGCTTATTTACTAAGGGTTGCGGATCGCACTTTTGTCAGACTGTTCATGGAAAAAGACGCAAGTCCGTCAAGTCCAACCTTTAAGAATTATATAAATGTTTTATCCCCATAACCCGTGATATTTTTTCTTTCCAGAAAGTCATCCAGGCCTTTCTTGAACATGTACATAGAGTCCGCCATAACAACCTCCTGCGGCAGAGAGTTCCATAGTCTCACTGCTCTTACAGTAAAGAACCTTTGTCTATGGTGATGGTAGAATCGCCTCTCCTCTAGGTGTAGAGGATGCCCCCTTGTCCTGGTCACAGGCCTAGGTATAAAAAGATCTTTGGAGAGATCCTTCTACTGCCCATTCAGGTATTTATAAATTGTAATGAGGTCTCCCCTCAGTCCTTTTTTTTTCTCAACAGAATAATCCCAAATTTTATAATCTATCATTGTATTCTAGTCCCCCCTTTCCCCTAATAATCTTGGTTGCTCTCCTCTGCACCCATTCCAGTTCTACTATGTTTTTTATACACCTCTTTATACACTGGTTTCCAAAACTGTACACAATATTCCATGTGTGGTCTGACCAGTGATTTGTATAAGGGCAAAACTATGTCTTTATCATGAGAATCTATTCCTCTCCCATAATTTTATTTGCTCTATCAGAAGCCGCCTGGCCATCCATCAATACACACAAGTCTTTTTCAGCTCTACTTTTACCAAGTAATTGACTGTTTAGAACATAATTATAATTTTTGTTTCCATGGCCCAAGTGCATAACTTTACATTTATCTACATTAAACCTCATCAACTATTTCTCTTCCCACTCCTCAAGCTTCCACAAATACCTCTGTAATGATACAGAATTAATTACTTTACACAGCTGAGTATCATCTACAAATATTGAAACTTGACTGTGTAAACCCACTACAAGGTTATTAATAAAAATATTAAATACTGACCCCTGTGGCACTCCACTGGTAATGTCAACCCAATCTGAGATTGTGCCATTAATGACGATTTCTATCAATAAGCCAATTACTTTCCCCTAGTTCCAACAGTCTCATTTTATGTACCAACCTTTTATCCGGCACTGTGTCAAATGCCTTTGAAATGCCAGATATACAACATCCACAGCTTCCCCAGATCCAGTCTGGAACTTACTTCCTCATAGAAGCCAATCAGATTAGTCTGACAGGACCGATCTCTCACAAACCCATGCTGATGCTGGGTTATAAGGTTATGTACAGTGGGATACTCCCGGATAGCATCTCTAACAAACCCCTAAAATATTTTTCCTACCACAGAAGTGAGACTCACAAGTCTGTAGTTTCCAGGATCGCTTTTTGATCCTGTTTTGTATATTGGTACTGCATTTGCTATGTGCCAGTCCAGTGGAACATAACCAGTCCGCAGATTGATTCAAATAAAATATGATGCCAAACTGGTGTCTTTTTTTAACTTTTCAAATATTTGAATCAGGAAATGGACCTCGCCAAACTGTTATTAATAAATTATCCTCAGTCATTGAAAAGTTATTTCCGGGCTGTTTAACACAATCAATTACAGTGCCAATATAGCTATTTTGCAGGGAAAGGGATAATCCTTACATCATGTATCAATATGAATGCAAAGAATCCTGTTCCTGGCAGTGTGGTTGTCAGCCTAAAACAACCTTAGTTCACAGCCTAAGTGTGTCATGTGTTAAAACTGGCTGGGAACTTAGGCTGTGAGCTCATGGGGTGGAAGAGTTACTGTGTTTCAAGGAGGACATTGAAAGCTGCTGGGGCGATATATCGTAGACCTGCAGTTTTATGGTAACTTTCAACCTTTGCATTAAAAAAGTTGAGAACTGCGAATTATAACTGCAGTGCTGTTTTTGTTAAAAACGTATAATGTAGACTTCTTCACACTCTGAGTTTTATTCACTCCATGAAGATGACGTTTATTTAAATCTTATCCGTTATGCTGTTATTATACATCGTAGAAAGTATTCTACTGGTGAATGCCAGGCCGTCATCAGGGAACTGCATGGCAGGCCACTAATGTACTAAAATAATCAATTGCCCGTGCTTCTGTCCGAGGTGGTGTTATGATGTCATCCTGCTGCTTACGTCATTAAGTCCTCAATGCTGGGAAGTAAGTTATTTTAATATTTTTATTTTGACCCAAAGTAGTTATTTTAATTCATTTTGGGATGGGTAACCCCCTATAATTTAGAAGTTTAATTTATATAACAATGTATTATTTGGGGCAATAAATATTATTCATTAAAGGGAACCTGTCACCAGGAGACCCATTTTTAGCACTTCCCCAGTCCCCACAGAGCATAGTACATACACTGCCAAAGTGTTTTTGTATTAAAAATTGGTTTTACAGAAAAAAAGTTATGTTATATTGTACCTTTCATTAGCATCTGCTGTGTGAGTAGGCAGTTGCCAATTGGGAGGGGCTGGAAAGGAGCAGTTCCCCCCCCCACCCTTGGAAAACATGTGACCTTTTCAAATATATGAATAACTCTCCACACATCGGGATTGGCTGTAGAGGAGCAGGGGGCGTTGCTAAGCCCAGTGATGGGTGTTTTCATATATTTGAAAAGGTCACATGTTTCCCAAGGGTGTGGGGGGGGAACTGCTCCTTTCCAGCCCCTCCCAATAGGCAACTGCCTAGTCACACAGCAGATGCTAATAAAAGGTACAATATAACATATCTTTTTTTCTGTAAAACCAATTTTTAATACAAAATCACTTTGGCAGTGTATGTACTAAGCTCTGTGGGGACTAGGGGACTGCTAAAAATGGGTCTCCTAGGGTGGGTTACTCTACGTATTATAATTTATTATGGGGGTATTATACCTATGGTGTTATTAACTTTTTGGGGAGGGACAGTCTACATATTATGACTTATTATGGAGGAAATATAAAGATTATAATTTTGCATGGGGACACTATGCATGCAGTATATTATGGAGGGCTGTATGGGGCAACATATATTTTAATGTATTATGGGATCACTATGCATTATAGCTTATTATGCCTTATATTTATATCATAATCATTATAAGGGTCACTAAATATATCAAGATTCAATACTGGGTGATCTATTGATATTTTAATTGATTATTTGGTGGACAGATAAATGACATGGGTATGGAAACCCAATGGACCTCATACAAAATAGAGGGTCTGTATTTGCCCCCTAAAGGCTTATAGTTACATATATCATAACATGTAGAGAAACTGGAATGTGTTTTGAGGACAGGCACAACATCTACTTGTTTTAATCCCTTGTGTGAATGACTAGCCTTCTGTAGCTTTCTTGTACATACATATGCTTTACAAGGGTCTTTGTGCCTGAAAATTTACTACTCCTTTAAGGCCACATTGTGTTCAACGCCCTGCTCAACTATAATGAGAATCATTTTGAACCTTTTCAACATTTTTTAATATTGATTAATCAAAATACTAGCAAAATTCTGATGTGTGCGGCAGTCACTAGCAATTATCAGTGACCTTTCAGAGAATTTAATCAGAATATGACCTTTTGGAGTCTTCCTTGTTTCATGACTGTCAATATTTGGAGGTCAGACTAGAAGCCATGTCAAGAATTAAAATGCACTGGCTATTTAATCCCATAATATCTGTTAATTTCTTTTTTCTGGATGTTAGCTGATGGCTTCATTTTTATTCTGTGTATATGTTTGGACTAAAAGGCAAGTAAGCATTTCAGTAGTGCAGCAAGTACTCTTAGTGTAAAGGCCATTAGAAGAAATATTCAATATCGAGTAAGACATATTTTCTTTTTTAAGTGACTGGAAAAAATGTAAAAAAAATAAAAACGTTAGTTACTTTTTCAATAGCATATTGATACATGTTCATTGCAGATTGATCTCTACATTTTTTGTAGAGAGGCCAATGGAGAACAAATTTGCATCTAGACTGTGTTTCATTGAGCAAAATATTTACAGGCAGTCCCCAGGTTATGTACAAGATTGGTTCTGTAGGTTTGTTCGTAAGTTGAATTTGTATGTAAGCCGGAACTGTATAGTTTATAATTGTAACCCCAGCCAGGATTTTTTTGGGTCTCTGTGACAATTGGATTTTAAAAATGTTGGGTTGTCATAAGGACCAGAATTAACAATAAACCTGCCTTAGTGAATCACCGGAAGACCCGAATCCACCGCAGAGAACGTGCCGCTGGATCGCGAATTGACCGGGTAAGTAAATCTGCCCCTTTGTCTTCAGAATTTATTTGAGAAATTCCAATTGTTCCATAAAACATATCCAGCATAGGTAGTGGGTACAGATAACATCATAATACCTTCTCTTTTCATGTGCAACCACACATTATGGCTCAAATAATAACTGGATTAAATAACTGGAGTGTTTTGGTATTTTGCTGCATGGCCTTTATGATGCCATAAAACTCCGGTCTGAAGAGGGATCTACAGCACATACTGCAACATTAACTGCCCCCAAAATACTGATTAGCTGTTAGTAAAAAATTATCCTCAGTCAAGTCCATGTATGCTCCATTGATAATTCTGGATAAGGAATATACATATATTTTTCCAGGAAGGATAAAACCTGTACCTCTAGTGCCACCTCAAGGTAAGCAGGCTCTCCATACATTATCATCTTTCACAAAGCCTAGTGACATGAGGTGGAATAACAGCCAAACCAGAAGTAAAAGTCACCGGGTCATTGCCCTAATCCCTCCTCATAAGTGCAGTGTAGAGCTAGGTGAAAAGCCATAGATGTGGACCAGGAAGAGGAATATTTCTCTTTAAAGAGATTGCCTTTGGAGGCCAGCTCTGCAAGTTGAATTAAAGGCATAGATTCCCTTTTTCAATCCTGGAAAACTTATTTATCTAGAATTTTTAATGAGGCATGCATGGGGGTGGGGTGGGGGGGTCATTTATCTTTAGTGGGGCATTTGTGCATGTCTTTTCTTGTTTTTTTTTTAACTTTTAGACGTGTTTGATTTATCTTAAAGGTTGATATATCAGGCAGTCTTTGGGGTTTTTGCGACCTTTCATTAAAAAGTTGCAAAAAAAGTCATGCAAAGTCTCAAACTTTTCTTCAACTTCTTTTAAAGCTCTCTAGTGCTGTGAGATGCTGTGTGTCGACAATATGGTTATATTATCAGGTTCCCAGTTTATATACACTTTCATTTAGCTTCTGAGCATTCACTTGTATCTGACGAGAGATGAGAGATCAATTTCAGTATAGGCTTAGTTTTCTCTTTAACTCTTTTGCTAGAGCTTGGGCTTGGTGCAGATATAAAGATTTTTTTGGGCTGTATGTATGCTGGAACTGTAGATTTTATAATTGTAATCCCAGCCAAAATTTTGGTCTCTGTGACAATTGGATTTTAAAAATGTTGGGTTGTTATAATAACTAGGATTAACAATAAAGCTTAATTGAAGACTCATTTTATAACCTTTAGAGCTGATGATTGCAGTCTTGGGCTAAAGTACAATAAATTATCAACATCCAAAGGTCTGTTGGTAACTAGGGGTCGTCTGTAATTCGGATGTTCTTAAGTCGGGGACCATCTGTACATGCCTCAAAAAAATCAAGGAAACAAAACATCTTATATAGATAGAGATAAATAGAATAGCAAATGTTAAAGGCACCTTAGTATCTTCGAAATAATTATCATTAATGTAAAAATCCATTACTTCAGATTCAACAGCAAATTAAGATAATATTCTGAAATCATGGACATATATAGCCTTGAAAATTCTCACTGCAAGGAAAATAAAAAACAATTGAATGTAAATATATTTTTTATGATTTCAACGTGCTATATTGTAACAGTTTTAACTTGCATCTGCATAAATCACTTCGCTACTTTGATCTGAGATTTTTACAGTGGTTGATCCTTTCTTCATTGCTAGTACAAAGAATGCTCACACATTGAAATAAATGATTTCCCATTTAATTTAATGCACAGAATGTATTCTTTCCTATTTGTTTAACTAAAGCAAATGGTCTTTTGTATCATGCTTTATCTTCATCTGTCCTGTGGCTGACACCTGAAGTACTCCTTGGAGAAAACATATAATAATGAAAGTGAGATGTGACTCATTGCTCATTGTGTTGGTATTTTTTCATGAGCCTGCTTGAAATTCATCTCTTCCCAGCGGGCATTGCCTTACATGATGATTTCCATTTTAAGTAATGTATTTATGTGAGGGGGCACGTGGAGTTTAAATGGGCATTGCCCCCATAGCTATTTATGACATCTATGCCTGATGCATACATGCTTCCATTGCCATTTCCATAACTTTTTATACAGCTAAATGGAAAAATGATCAATGGGTTACTTCCCAGACAGGAATAGGTTTAGGGGACCCTCATTCTGGACATAAGTGCGGTAGGACCCTAATCTCTCATACTCCTATCATGTAAATATGCTTCTTTAAATTGCCAGACTACAATGATTATTAAACATTAATTTTTTTAGAAAATGAGCTCATATATAAAGTTGAGGTTGCTGTCTCTGTGTAGGAATTTATAGAGCCATGTAAACTTCTTTTTTGTGTCCTCATAGTCATAATTTATTGTTTTGAAACTTTCTGAACTATTATAGTATTGAGCAAAATGAAGTTGAACAACAATACAGGTCCATAAAGTCCAACCTATAATCCTAGTGCTGATCTGGAGGAAATTAAAAATAACCGTGAGGCAGAAACTTATTGACCAATCATATTCAAATTACACAAAAAGATTCTACATTTTGCATTTTTCTGCAACAGTTAAATCCAGGTAATGTAATACATGTAATACATGTTTAATAAAACAATGTAATACCTGTTTAATAAAACATGTTGGTGATCACATTACAGATAATAAAAGGAATCTGACCCTTTTAGTACTAAACCCAATCGCATTATTTGTCTTCATGAGTTACCACACACTGGACATGATCTGGCTATGATCTGACATCGACAGATGTTCTCTATACCAGTCCTCTGGGAATAGCATCACATTTCATGGGTCAGATATCCAACGGCCCTCATACAGGCTCACAGGCTTTCATTCCAGTGGTCTACTTATGTATTAAAATAATCTCTTGATGGGGTAGTTAAATGGTTAGGATTTGGTTTTCTGTTTGCCTTCTTAGTAAAGATTTGTTGAACATACATTTCTAATTCGTTAGTGTTTTCTATTTTTTGTGGTCCGGACAGACCAATTGTTCTGTACTTTATACGAAGTTAGAATAACATCAGATTGAACATAAATTAGGTGCATCTTACTGGCATATAAAGCAGCAGTGTCAGTAAATATGCCCCATTTGTCTGCAGCTACAGATACTATTAAGCTTTTTATCATTGGTTTTGTAAAAAAAAAAAAGCTCCAAATAGTTGCAATGAGGTTTTGTGGAACTTTTAACTGCTAAAAATGGCACAGGACTATTTCTCTTTCAAAAAAAAAAAAATACAATTCCCCCCCTTGGGGATTAATACAGTTTTATCTATCTATCTTCCTGCCACTTAATTAATATGCAAAGCCCGATCCATGACTTGGGACTTTTTCAAAAAGTGCCATAAAAAGTCACACAGTCACTCCAATCCCCTACTGGTGTATGTGCTGGGACTTTTTATGGATTTTGTGATCCAGAAAGCAATTAGGGTGTAAGAACATTTAGTAATGGGCCAAAGTAACTTTAATGAATCTTATGAGCAGCGGAGCTCCGAAAAGAGACTTAGGGGCACATTTACTAAAGGCTGTGCACCAGTTTTATGTCGGACTTTGCACATTCTTTCTAGTGCTTGTAAATTGCCTGCACGTGTATTGAAGAAGTGCTTGCCCCACATTTATGTCGCACACAACTGTTTGGGGCACGGCTGCACTATTCTTTATGCGACACAAATTTCTTCCCTGCAGTGTTCTGTCAGACCGTGCACCAGATTTAACATCCAAAGTCCAATAGAATTGTGTCCCACACCCCATGTTAAAGGCGTATTAAAAAAAAAAGTGGTGCGCTTGCCGGAGCAGTTCAGAAGGCGCCATATTCATGTAGAACAGGCACCAGAAGTCCTGAATCTGGCATCCTCTGCACAATACACAGGCAAACTGTCAATTTGCACTGTTACAAGTAAATGTGCCCCATACATTTTTCACATCTCTGCTTGCTACTATTCTATAGAAAACATCTATGTTAGCTTCCAGTGGACAGAAATCTGACCACGGTGATACAAGTGTACGGATCTATGAGTAAGTGTCCCTTGTATATGATACTTGATTTTGAAGGTAGATTTCCTTTGATAAATTTAGAAAAATACTGATGCAATTGATGGTGTGACAGCAGAGTACTTAGACACATTCCTCGCTATGCACAATGCACCTGGCGGCCTTATCTAGATGCCGTTTGTACGGCTAGCCTACAACATAAATGTTCATCTGCATGGGGTCTAACAGCTCAGGGACCAATACAATATAAATTACATGCCACTCCTTGCTTCCCTTCCCCACCAATACTCGATGCTTAGATCATTCAGGATGCAGAATTTAAGAGTTTTATTTATGTGTAAAAATCCCTCATTTTTTGGCCTGGAATAGCTTTTAATAAAGCAGATTTGGCAACAGCACATCAGGCAGGAAAATAAGCATAAGGCTTCATAGAAAAGATAATAGATGTATGCTTAAATAGAGAGCTGCTTTCTAGAAAGTGAGTAAAATCTATTCATTAGACGCTATGAATCATAGCTTGTAAACCAGAATGGGATCATTAGGGTCAGGACAGGAGAGAAAACAAAAGAAATAGAGTTTTTCTTTGGTAACAGAGTAGAACATGCAGACAAGGCATTTATGACATACTTTTGTGCATTATAAGGGGATGGCAGCTCAGGCTAGCCTTCTAAGGGTTATGTAAACATGCGCTGGCACTTACATAGGGACAAAAAGGTATTTGATGGACTATCAAATGTCCACATAATAACCTTACCATTATTAGGCAATAAGAAGAGTATCAGCATGTAATAGATATGAAGGAAATAAGAATTCTAATGGAGCATCAAACCTGTTGAGTGCCTACAGAATATAAAGTGCACATATCACCCGGTATGCAGATGACTGTTGATGTGTCTATGTATTCTGTGCTCAGATAAATAGAGCACATGTACTCAGAGGAAGGTCAGAATATTTCTTTGATTATTTCCATAATATCTCATATCACTTTTTGTTCTGTTGCCTCCTCACATTTTATATGCTTCTTCATGCAATAGCTACTGACAGCATTAGGCCTTGTTGAAGAATTTCTTCAAAAAAGCTCCTTTTGTGTCTGACTCCTGGATTCACTGTCTACCAAATGTAATTGATTTGATCAAGCTACATGTCAGTTATATCCAAAATGAGACCATGCATCTTGTCTCTCTGAACACTTGACAGTAAGCTCTCCAGCATTAAACTTTAGAAGCCATTTTTCAAAGGTCACGTTAAATTGGCTTCCAGAATGTGCCAGCAAGTTTACAATGTGAGGGCTTCTCTATAGCTCAGGTCAGTATTTATATAAACTATTGCCAACACTTAAATACGATGGCATTCATAACTTTTCGTATTTAGAGCATATTCATTGGATTAAAACATAAAGATAAATACATTTTTATGTATATTATACCTGAATTATAAAATGTCTCCATTTATTTCTATGAGTTCATGACTACATGCCAGGATTCTACGGCCCATGCATAAGCTGAAAACTCGGGTAGGAATAGCACCTGGTCCATCTTTTATGGATCAGGAGGTAGGCTGTCTTTTTCTATTGTCATTGGCGCATGTGTTGTATTTTGCCTTAGGAACTGCACACTTTGAGGGCATATATTATTGACTTCCAGATGGAAAAATTCAAATTCGCACCCCCCCTCCCCCCCCGCCTGTGCTTGTTATGCCTTATTTGTTGCGCTTGGGAATCTGACACTTTTACGGGGCTTCCAGTTTACTAACATTTTTTCGGCGCAATTTCCAGCACGACATTAGAGCAGCAAAAAGCTGGTTTAGGGAGTTAATGAACGGGGAGTTAGGTTAGATCATTTTCGGACATGCTCCAATTAATTAATCCCACTTACATCCCACAGAAAATTATAGCACGCTTCCTGTGCCACCCTGTGCCAAAATTGACTAGTGCCCCACATTGTGTGCAGGAAGCCTTAGAAATAAGAGAACACTATTGAACACATATGTCACAAAAAAACTTGGTGTTCCACTTTTTTGTTCAAGTAGATTAATTTATTTGTATGTGATTTAAAGTTTAGAGGGTAGAGTCAGAAAAACTTTCTTTGCCAGTTTTCATCCATGTTTTTTGAGTCAAAGGAAGGAGGAAACCATAAAGAATGGAAAACTTAAAGAAATTAATGAAACTTCTAATCTTCGCTTTGGCAATGAAAACATCAGTCAAAAAGCTAAGGCTACCTGTACACAAACATATGCATTATCAGCCCACAAACAATAGTCTCGTGGTCGTGTAAGGTGTGTTCATAGGATTGTTAAAGTACGACTGAAACTCTCACCACGCTGTTATTTGCTATTTAGCAATTTTTCTTTATCAAAAATATATAAATTGTTACAAGCATTTTAGGCAAAACATAATCATCCAAGTGTGGTCCATATAATCCAGCGTGAACTTCAGGGAAACAAGCTGAGCACACCATGTAGTTACTCCATTAAGGAAGACGGCGTCCAGCGCATCATGTGATGTTTTGGGAAGAAGGGGCCACGCCCTGAAATGTCACATGATGTACTGGATGCCTTCCTCCTTAATGAAATAACTACATGGTATGCTCAGCCCGTTTCCCCGAAGTTCACGCTGGATTATATGGACTTTTACACTTGGGTGATTATGTTTTGCCTAAAATGTTTGTAACGATTGATATATTTTTGATAAAGAAAAATTGCTAGATACCAAATAACAGCGTGGTGAGAATTTAATTCATACTTTAAGGATTACTCAGGGTGAGGAGACCCAAAGAAATGCTCAGGGACTATTCTGATAAGATATTTTCTATGCAAGTTTTCATAGGATTGCACATGCCCAAGGGCGTAAATAGGGCCTACTTCAAAATTTGTGGCTCAGACAGTTGGCGGATACACAGGGTCATGTGTGTTTGAGCCCATAGAAATACATGGTTATGTGATATAGTGGTGGAAACAATGGCTAGCACACTTCCAAACACATATTCTTGTACATGAACCCAAAGACTGTGATTCAGTCTGCAGCCTCTTGGCTTTTAGTAACATAAATAGGGGTAATTTATCTTAGGCTTTTTTCCCCTATTATATTGCTGAAAGTTTTGGTGAATATTCCTATTTGCGCCAAAATTTGCAACATATCCACTCTTCTAGCAAAGTAAGACGCACAAGCATTTTTCCAAAACACAAAAAAGTTAAGAAAGACACGCATAAATGTCCTGACTAAAGATAAATGACACCCATAGTGTCTTTCCACAAGATAGCTCAGTCAATGGTTTGGAACAAGAAATGATCAATTAATTTAAAAAATGCAAAATACAGAATATTATTCTCTTTTCTTTGTGGCATACTGAAAAACCCTTGAAGCGGGTTTTAGGATAAAGTAACCCCCACTGCTTTACTTGTATACTCTATTACGCTATTGTCCATCTAGATAGACTACAGTAACTCCGCTCATCATATTCTCAGTATTTCTCTACATGGCTCGACTCTGTCCTGAACATAATTGCATGCTAAATATCAGTCCCTGCAGGAGATTCTTCCCTATACTCGTCACACTGCACAGTTTAACAAACACAGGGTCTTTATACTTTTTGGCACATGAGTGACCCGAACACAAGAACTCTACTACTTTGAAAATGTGCTATTTTCTTTATATTAGCGTTGAACAAATATAAAAATACAGGACACTTGCTGAGCATTTTAACATTATCTCCATAGAACATAGTCTGTGTCAGGGAACTGATTCATCCATTGTCACATAAAACTCTTTAATGCATATTGTGTATTCACAATGCCTATTTTACATATATTATGCTAACTGTATGCAAATAAGCACCTCATTAATAAACATGGAATGGTCAAGATATAAATCTATACGCACCAGTTGTATGCGTTCCTGAATTGATCATTTAAGCACTCAAGCTTGCAAAAAACATTCTACTGCATATTCATTTCATACATTCAGAATTTTTGAGAATGTCCTATTTTTATGAAGAGGCACAACAATATCCTTGAAAAGGGAAATGCTGACATAGAAAAGTTCTGATGCTTCATTACAAATGGAAATAAACAAGGACTAGAATGATATTGCTGAACTGATAGGGTGACGGCAGTGAGTATTGTAGAATATATACATCAATGAATGAATACAGGGTCTCTGCAGCCTACAACTTAAGATACCAATAGTTTTATACATATACTGTGTATATATATTGTCAGGATCTGGGGTAGTGGACCCACTGAACCACCGCCGACACCTGGGAGCGGAGTTTGTACTTGCTGTGGCGTGGCACCACCAGGTCTCCCTCGTCCACCATGGTTGTGGAGGACAAGGGAGCCCTCCACCTCCTCCACAACCACTCTATCACCCTGTAGACTGACTAATACCATGCTGATTGGAGTATTGCAGTCCCACATGTTGTGTAATGTATTGTAGCACCTTAGACCTTTGATCTCTTGTACTGCTTACATGTGCTGAATAATTGTTCACGTAGACCAGTGGTACTTAATTGATACCTACGACAATTATGAGCACTCGGTCAGATATTTATATTTGATACTTGAAGTGGTGTTGAAATATTTTGTGAGAGGGGGTGTCGGTTGACACTTACCTGTGTAACCAACAATGTGTTTCATGTATGTGCTTGGTACATTTTTAATTGATTTTAATATTTAGTTTTCCCTGTTTGAAATACCATACGTGTAAATTAATAAAGATTTTTCCACTTTGTACTATACTTGCCTTATGACACACTCTCTTTGTTCTTGGTCACTTTTATATACAGTCCCCTATAATAACTATATACAGTCCCCCTATAATAACTATATACAATCCCCCTATAATATCTATATACACCCCCTATAATAACTATATACAGTCCCCCTATAATAACCATATACACCCCCTATGATAACTATATACACCCCCTATGATATCTATATACACCCCCTATAATAACTATATACACCCCCTATAATAACTATATACACTACCTATAATAACAATGTAAAGCCTCCCTATAATAACTAACTACATTGAGTTCCCCTATGACAACTATATACAACCTCCCTATAATAAATAACTATATGCAGACTCCTATTATTGATATATACACCCCCCATAATAAATATACACAATCCCCCTATATAATAACTATACAGTCGTTGATAAAATAATAAAATTGTACTCACCTCATCTTCCCTCGCGATATCGGATGTAAACAAAGACAGTGGCGCCCTGCTTCAAATCGTCTATAATTCCCTCGCTCTGCCATAGATGAAAGGCAGGAACATCGTCGAGATTCGGCCTGGGGAGCCTGGAGCCAAATACAATGTACAATGCGACTGCCCGAATCACCCACATTTGAGGCCCCTCTATCCCACTATGATCCGGCTCAGTCTGTGTATATATATATATATATATATATATATATATATATATATACACTCACTGGCCACTTTATAAGGTACACCTGTCCAACTGCTCGTTAACACTTAATCAGTTACATGGCGGCAACTCAGTGCATTTAGGCATGTACACATGGTCAAGACAATCTCCTGCAGTTCAAACCAAGCATCAGTATGGGGAAGAAAGGTGATTTGAGTTCCTTTGAACGTGGCATGGTTGTTGGTGCCAGAAGGGCTGGTCTGAGTATTTCAGAAACTGCTGATCTACTGGGATTTTCACGCACAACCATCTCTAGGGTTTACAGAGAATGGTCCGAAAAAGAAAAAACATCCAGTGAGCGGCAGTTCTGTGGGCAGAAATGCCTTGTTGATGCCAGAGGTCAGAAGAGAATGGGCAGACTGGTTCGAGCTGATAGAAAGGCAACAGTGACTCAAATCGCGACCCGTTACAACCAAGATAGGCAGAAGAGCATCTCTGAACGCACAGTACGTCGAACTTTGCGGCAGATGGGCTACAGCAGCAGAAGACCACACCGGGTGCCACTCCTTTCAGCTAAGAACAGGAAACTGAGGCTACAATTTGCACAAGCTCATCAAAATTGGAGAGTAGAAGATTGGAAAAACGTTGCCTGGTCTGATGAGTCTCGATTTCTGCTGCGACATTCGGATGGTAGGGTCAGAATTTGGCGTCAAAAACATGAAAGCATGGATCCATCCTGCCTTGTATCAACGGTTCAGGCTAGTGGTGGTGGAGTCATGGTGTGGGGAATATTTTCTTGGCACTCTTTGGGCCCCTTGGTACCAATTGAGCATCGTTGCAACGCCACAGCCTAACTGAGTATTGTTGCTGACCATGTCCATCCCTTTATGACCACAGCAGGATAATGCGCCATGTCATAAAGCTGGAATCATCTCAGACTGGTTTCTTGAACATGACAATGAGTTTACTGTACTCAAATGGCCTCCACAGTCACCAGATCTCAATCCAATAGAGCATCTTTGGGATGTGGTGGAACGGGAGATTCGCATCATGGATGTGCAGCCGACAAATCTGCGGCAACTGTGTGATGCCATCATGTCAATATGGACCAAAATCTCTGAGGAATGCTTCCAGCACCTGGTTAAATCTATGCCACAAAGAATTGAGGCAGTTCTGAAGGCAAAAGGGGGTCCAACCCGTTACTAGCATGGTGTACCTAATAAAGTGGACGGTGAGTGTATATATATATATATATATGTATATGTATATATGTATGTATATATGTATGTATATATATGTATATATGTATATATGTACATATACATACATGGTCTGCCAAAAGACACTTGTGGGTAGGTTGAAATTTTGTGCTGTAAGTCAATGGGCCCATTGAATTGCACCCGAATGGCACCCAGTATTTTCTACTAAAGACAATGCTACAGAATACTGAACTCATCATAAAATAGACATTATTATTCCACATCAAGCTATGGGCACCCCAGCCATAAGGTTACATCTTAACTACATACACTAATATAATGCAAATAATGATAGGTTAGTACAGGGATATTACTGTGCAAGGATAACAATAAACAATATGATGCATAATAGACTGTGCGACACTAATAATGGCTAAAGGAAAATACAGTCACAGTGATTTCATAGATCAGTGAAAATAAAATGTGGTGCCACAAGACAGTCTGTTGAGTTCAAAATGGCTGCCAAACCCATAGTTATGCAGGTGATATCAATCTAATAATGCAATGCAGAGACAATACCTTTTGCTTGCTATACTGTATGTATCAAAAATGTTAGAGACACAGAAGTTGCATCAAACCAATCTTTACTTTCATGCAACTAAAATAGGGTACTGCAGGTGCCCCCACTTTTACATTCTCTGTGTGCCCACCTAAAAATCAGTTCATTTGGAGATCCTAATCTCAGGAACTAAACTAACTGGTGTGCAGTATGGTCTCTGGCACTAGTATGGCCATGACAAGTGCTGCTGCTTCGGTAAGAATACGTAATGCCCCACCTCTACCTCATGATTTGGTCTTGAAACCAGCAGATCTTTGGTCAGCTGAGCGGCGATCAAGGGTGTGCAGGAGTTCGATGTGGGGATGGGGGCATGGTGAACTCCTTGGTAAGGCTGAGGTGTATTTTGCAAGGTCCCATAACATTATCCTTTACATGGGTGCAGCTCCCACCAATCACTAACAGGTGGGCATGTGATGAATAGATAGAGGCTGCCAAATCCATAGTTATGCAGTGTATGCAACATTAGAATTATCTTTTTATGAGTATGTAAATTGGCTTGTAAGTGCTATAGGGGGCAGGCCATAGTTTGCTTCTGACTGCTACAAGTGCCATGCCCCCCTGGAATCACCACACTACCGTACACCACCTCGTTAGATGGATCTGACATATTCAGCTTTTGCTTGTTTATCTTGCAGCTGTCTGTAGGCAAATTAGGAAAATCTTTTCATATTTTTGCATTATTGTTTTAAAAGGCTGTTTCTGAATTGGTTTTTAAACATTCTAATAACCATGTATTATACTGCACTTTTTTGCAGTTGTCGTTACTCACTCTGCAAAAGATCTAAAACAATGAGTAGCACAATTAGCAAAGCAGCGGTATCCAGTCGTCACTGTTGGTGTTCATTGTATGACAAATGTGACACATTTGTGGTTTTTTGTTGCAGAGACTGAGCTTTAAAGGGGTATTCCAGGAATAAGCATAATTCATATACAAATGGGTCATTAAAATATAAGCTAATGTGTAATTAGTTGTTATTTAAAATTTTAGCAGAAAATGCTGGTGACATAGACTGTAATGAAGAACTAAAATGCTACTGGCCCTTTAATCAGTCCGTTAATTTCCTCCGCACAGTCTGTTGTGGAGCAGGCACAGGACAGAAGATGGCCATTGGTCACATGTCCACATCACATGTCCTGCACCTGCCTGGGCAGGTCATGTGATCACCACTACGTTTGGCTGTAGTCGGTTGGTTGAAGTGCATCCAGTATGGCCGGTGTTGTGGTGATGTGCAGGGATGGCAGTTACACATCATTACAATGGTAACAAAGCAAGAAAACCTGTTATATCATCACTGTGAGCAGAGCATAAGAGGGAGGAGGAGTCACTCAGAACTAAAGAATCATGGAACTTGTTTCCAGTGACGGCCATCTTAATGATAACTCCTCCTACTTTAGAGAGGCCATAAATTTTGTGAATCATAAAATCAAACTATTTAAAATCCATTTTGTGACTAATGACATTGAGTATTGTTGTATTCATTTATTTATATCATCATAAAATCAGGTTTTTGTGTCAGACGTTCATATTCCCGGAATACCCCTTTAAATGTAAACAGAACCTTAGGGTTTCGTGCACATGAACATTGTTTTGAGCCATGTACTATCCCATGTTTCAATGGATAGCACATAAACATTCCCATTTATTTTCAATAGGCTCACAAACTTGGCTGTGATTTCCATATCCCCAAATTATAGAACAGGTCCTATTTCTGAGTTAGAACATGTCCCCATCCTCAGTGTTAGATCAGGTCCTCTTCCTGTCTGAGACAGTCTTATACTATTGTCAGCACATGAGCGGACCTCACATGCTAATGATTGTTTGTGGTTTTGCACCTATTATTGTGTAAATGTTGAGAAATAAGAAGTCAATTGACTTGCATACATTTTCTTGTATATATTTCAGTGAGAAATTTCACACCAGAATTATATAATCTAAAATCGCACCACTGTATGGTGATAGATTATGGTGAAAGCTCACTTTTCCTACTACAAACTACATAGCAAGAGATCATGAGTCCCATGTGGTTCCTGAATTACTGGTTAGGAAAAAAACCTGTCTAATAGAACTAGTCTACTTTTTCTGAACAATTAGGGTTCTAGGCCACGCATTATTCACAAACATTAAAATCATACAGTATATTTTGGACACATCAATGTATAATTTCTAAAATAAGCAAATTCTTAACTCCTGAGAGTTCTCTCTGTACTTTATAAAACTCATACATAAAAAGCGTTTAGCATATTTTCTGAATAGGTGGTGGATTTTTTTTTGTTTCCTTAGTGACTAATGGTATTTCATGTGAGAAAGTCTCATCTAGTGCTCTAAATCCTACTGTAAGTACCATTTATATGAGCTGCAGCAGAGCCTTTACTGCAGCCATGCACCAAATGTTATATGGATGGCTACAAGAGTGAAGTCTAGCAAGTAACCCTCTTAAATCACTTAATGAATTCATCTGAAAGTTTTATAACTTGCTTTCATATTTCATTTAGCTTGCACTATATTTATTTAGCCAAGCAACACTTCCTACACTATTCACCTGGATAAAAGAAAGTATGCTTCACTATTATATTTATGCTCCGAGCCCATGCATGATGTCAAATGGGACAAATGTTGAATAATCAACATAATTAATGTATTTATTTAAAGGGGTATTCCAGGAATCAGCATCATTCATATACAAATGGGCACTCAAAATATAAGCTAATATGTAATTAGTTGTTATTTAAAATTTTGCTCCCCTTAGCAGAAAATGCTGGTGACATACACTGTGATGGAGAATTAAAATGCTACTGGCCCTTTAATCAGTCCGTTAATTTCCTCCGTGCAGTCCGTTGCAGGACAGAAGATGGCTGCTGGTCACATGTCCACATCACATGGCCTGAACCTGCCTGGGCAGGGTCATGTGACCACCACTAAGTTTGGCTGTAGTCGGTTGGTTGCAGTGCATCCAGTATGGTCAGTGTTATGGTGATGGCAGTTACACATCATTACTATGGTAATGAAAGTCTGTTATATCATCACTGTTAGCAGAGCATAAGTGGTAGGAGGAGTTACTGAGAACTAAAGGATCATGGAACTTGTAGTTTCCAGTGGCGGCCATCTTAGTGATAACTCCACCTACTTTAGGGAGGCCATAAACTTTGTAAATCATAAAATCAAATTATTTAAGCTTTGGTTTGTGACTAATGACATTGAGTATTGTTGTATTCATTTAGTTATATCATCATGGGTTTTTGTGTCAGACGTTCATATTCCTGGAATACCCCTTTAAGTACATTTATCACTAGTAAATCACTAGTAAACTAGGAGATTTGTCATGATAATAATACACCTCGTTGTCAAGTTATTAACACATTTACAAAAGAAATGGCAAAGGAAACATAGCTACACACAGTTGCCCCATATACAGGGCCAGCTACAGGTTTTATTAGTCCCCTGGTCAACACAGCCTCAGTAGGCCTCTTTGCAATGAACTTAAGTGGCAGAATGAAACATTCAAAAACTAAAATAGTCCCGTTCCCTAAAATATTCCCTTGTTTATCATCACAAAGAGCCCCCTACTGGGTTATGGAATTCCGGGGACTGAGATTGGGCCACCAGCTCTGGGTCTCAGTACTTTCCTAAGTATGCCAAGTTCTGGCGCTGGCCCTGCCAATATGTACTTTATGGAGAATATAAGTTTGTGTTCACTAAAACAGACTTATTAGGAGAGCCGCCAGCTCCTATCTTACTGTAGGAAGAAACAAAAATCATCACAGACAATTCTACTGCGGCTAACCAGCAGCAGATCTGTCCAGTGTGTCCGTGATCTTGGGCAAAAAGCTCTAAAGTGCAAAATTATTACACTTTACACTGCTGTTTAGTGGGTAAGAAGGGATTCCCTGCATGCTTCCTGTATTTCTTGCAGTTAATGTTTAATGCTCTCAATGTATTTTACAACCAATTGCAGAAAAGAAATTCAGTTACAGTATAGGCCAGTAAATAAAATCATTACTGGGTATTTTACTGCTCTAGCTGGGAAGAGGTGAGGCTATTGTTTTAGTCTTTTCTGTATGTTGCAACCTGCGGGTGAACAGAGATTGTCACTTCTAAATGTTAAGATTGTGCTTATATGAAGCGGCACGCTGGACAGGGAGCAGGCTCTATTGGGAATCCATTGAAGCATGACATTTTAGCTGAAATTGTAAAGGGTCCAGGAACATGTTCACAGTTCTGTGAATGACATGCTGCAACATTTTGCCTAGAATAAACTGTACATCTGTCATATTCTGAAGCTTAGCGGGAAAAGGCAACTGACCTGGTGGCCTTAAAATGGCAGTACCATGTAGGAAAACAAAATAAACAAAAACACATACATATGTATGGGCTTAAATACATAGTGTGTGGATATATATATATATATATATATATATATATATATATATATATATATATACCATATATACTCGAGTATAAGCCTAGCTTTTCAGCCAAAAAAAATGTGCTGAAACCCCAAAGTCGGCTTATATTCGAGTAAAAAATATGTAGCTTTTACCAGGTTTTTGTGGTAAAATTAGGGGCCTCGTCTTATACTTGGGTCGGCTTATACTTGAGTATATACGGTATATATATACATATATATATATATATATATATATATAGTATTATATATAATAAAAGTGAATTTAAAAGTCACTAAACCCAAACTGTTAAATGACTTGATTTACATCATTGGTTTTCATATGGGGATTAGCTCCTATTAGCCAATGGGGCAGTATTATTTTCTGCCTCTGTCAGGGTGTCTGTGTACATGAAAATTAAAATTCACCACCCTCCTGGTAAGTATGAGTTAATTCACTGATATACTTGATATATTTGAACAGTTTAATAGATTGGAAATAACAAACATCAAATTGACCAGGATCACAGTCACAATTAAATGCACTGTTTTATTCAATAGTGTGTTACTGGTGACAGGTTCTCTTTAATGGGTATTTAACATTTCATGACATTTAAAAACAAGAACATAGGAAGTAGAGAGTCCCAGCTCTTCGTCCCGAAGTGCCTAGAATCTCCTCTCTTACATAAGAAGAAACCTATGGGATAAATAGCATGTGATAAGTAGTGGCCCTGTTATTGATTTGTCAGGTGGACTGATTACCAGTGGTCATCATAAGCAGATAATGGGGCAGATTTACTTACCCGGTCCTGTTGCGATCCCGCGGTGTGTTGTCCGACGAGGTCGAGCACCCGAATTCCTGCATCCGTCGCTTCCGCGCAGAGGTCTGCCGGAGTTCACCTTCTTCTTCCTGGTGCTTGGAAGTGCATGTCTTGCGGCACAATTCTACATGTTAAATCTGACGGCCACCCCCCCCCCCATTTCTGTCACGTGCAAGCCGGTGCCGATGCGACAAAATCCGATCTCGTGTACCAAAATACTGGGGCAATTCGGTGCAACACAGAAATCGTCGGGAAGCCCGACAAAAATTCACTCCGTGGACCCTTAGTAAATGAGCCTCAATATGTAGCAGAAGGACCTTTTATTTTAGCTAAACTGTTAATGACAGCACCTGATGCTATCATCCTGGGATCCGAATAGGTAAGTAATACTGTAGATAAAAATACAATAATGTATAGCTTAAAAATTATATTCTTTATTTAGTCCACGTAGCCCAATGTTCCATAATTCTATGTTTAGAATTAAAAATCTAATGTGATTTGCATACAATTAGAAAAATGTGCCACGTAATGTGTAGTATTTAATTAAAATTTCTGATTTATGAATATTCCATGATGCTTTACAAAGTCTGTTTGATCTTATCTTGTTCACCAACCTGTCTTTATAGAGGCATATTAAAACTTAGGCTGTAATTTCATTTCTGATTTTAAACTGCATTATAGAGTGTAGGAATATGATTACTAGTCCTTCATTATACTTTTTAAGCAGCAATACAATTTTGTTGTGTTGCATGTAATCTAAGATAATGCATTTCCCTCATCTCAACGTAAGCATTTCCGATTCTTTGTGTTTATACAATTGCATTTCATTATTTACAAAACTTGCAATTAACACAAGTGTAATGAGCTCTGTTTTATTAGATTAGAATTCAGGTCACGTGTTTGTGTCATCTGACCGATTTTTAATGCATTTATAATTGAGCAAATTAAAAAATAAACATAAAACTTGAGAAAAAGGCATTTTGCTAAGTTTTTGAAATAGACTTTCTTTAACCCCTCATCACTAATGTCTTTTTCCAGTTTCAGTTTTTTGCTCACCTCTTTCTTGTATTTCTTGGTGTTTAATATCCAATGCAATGTATTTATGGTTTCAAATATTTTTTAAAAAATTATTTGTTTATCCATATTCTGTTGGCAGTAACTTTTTTCACATTTCGTTGTATGAAGCTACCATTTCTATTGTTACCATTTTGGGGGCTAACCTTTTGAAAACTTTTTATTCCAATTTAGACATTTGAAGATTATTTTCAGGTTTTTTTTACAATTCACTTCTGGAAATAATTGTAATTATATTTGATAGATTGAGAATTTGTGGATGCTACAATACCTAACATTTTTATGTTTGTTGATTTATTTTTATTTCTGATATAGGAAAAGGGATGATTATAACTTTTATTTTGTTATTTTTATTTTTTTTTTTCATTTTTTACTGTATTTTTAGGCCCCCAAGTACTTGAACCCTAGAGGGTCTGATCGCTTATATCATATACTCCAATACTACTGGGATAAGAAAGTAAGAGTTCTCCTTATGGAGAGTTTGTCAATTAAGGCCGCCTCATAGGTGTGTCGAGACTTATAGCCATTGATGCTCCACTAGGGGATTCTGGGAAATATGCAAATATGTTTACCAGGGTAGAAAAGGAAAAAAATTGCCACGTTGAAAGGTAGCCCCCTTAACACACAGCATGATTTACAAGAAGCCTAATGACATGATGTGGAATTAAGCCAAACCAGTATATCTTTTCCAGAAGGAACAAATTCCCAACTGTAGACAGCACTGTTTTAACCTTGGGTTGGGTCTCTTCAGTACAGCGTAGGGCTGAGTGAGAGGCTATTGATCAGGATCAGGAAGTAAGAGTCCTCCTTGTGGAGAGTTTGCCAGGGTTTTCCAACTAGTCAATAGCCTCTCACTCAGCCAAACCAGTTCCTTGGAAATGTACAATAATATCTGTCTTGTTTGCAATGTAAGTAAGATGCACACAAACTTGCAATGTGTACAGTCCTTAGGATGGAACCAACATACAGATACTGGAATGTACATCAGGTTCTAAGTACTGTATGACTTCTTCATCTAAAATTTATAAGATTTTGATTTTCTATTATTAGAAATGGCCATTAATTCTTTTTATTGCGGCAATATAGATGTATGTTCATCCAATCCCATGGACTGTATGCATTGCACGCAACAGAAATATGAAATATGACTTATAGAAATCCTTTTGATCCTTTTATCCTTTTGATCCAAGGACTAAAGGGGATGTATAGTTTTGATGACACTGTCGCAGCCCTAAAAACAAAACCTGAAAAAAACTGGCAAAGTTTTTTTTAAAAAGAAAATTCCTCACCAGAATATTAAATGGTGCTAATAGAAACTGCAATTTGTCCTTCATGTGGTTCTATGAATTGAAAATAAAAAGTTATGTCTTTTAGAAGACATAAAGTAAACACAAAAACAGAAGATGGCAAGAAGGAGTTAAGAATTTTGTGAGCTTTCTTCACAATTATTTTACTATTACAGTCTGCTATTTTATTTGTTTTATTGATCATGGATATATTTGGCCGGCTTAATATACAATAAAGAACAGAAACCATAAATTAACGATTAAGTCAAACTCCAAGGTTATTTCTGAAAACACTGAACAAAAAACTTCTCATTTACGAGATTTAGAAGAGAATAGTTGTGAATAGCAGGACACATAATAGGACTAAGAGAACAATAGTTTTATGAACAAAGCAGCTTTTTCCGAGATAGCTTTTTCTCTTACTGTCTTAAGACTAGGCAAGATAAACTGCCGTTTTGATAACTTCCTTTATAAATGATTTTTACCTAAATTCGATCTGACCAGAAACTCTTTTTGGATTCAGCCATAAAATGTTAATGTAGTCAATGCCCTTATGTTATTGTAATTGCGCTAAACAGATGCAAAACACCTGTCATTAAAGTATGACCAGCACATCCAAAGTAATTTTTGCTGAAAACAAAAGGATCCCACCTGTTCTTGCTGATACTCAGAATCTGCATACATGACATAAAGAATCAGCATTCCCTCATTCTTCTGGATGACACTGAATTCATGGAAAGGGCATGTTGTGATTAATAATAATAGGTAAAGATAACATTACATGTGCCAATTACTTATGACAAGAAAAAGTTAAAAAAAACTATAGTATTTAAAATTTTACTCCAACCGTGAACAGATAATCAGAATAATTTAGAGAATGTCAGTTATTTAGTATGGCAAATATCCAATGCTGGTGCTTTAGCCTCATATGCACTGTACGGCTATATTAAAAGTCTTTGTTGTATTGCACCCATCTATAGGTTCATGCTATACACTCACATTCTTCGATTGTGCTTCATACACCTGTGTGCACCAAAATTACACCAATAGCAAACAACTTTATCAACTTTTTCTAGAGAGTCCTAAGATGCACAAGATTTATCATTATGATAAACAATTACAGTATATACTCAAATATATGCCAACCTGAATATAAACCTATTTTTACCACAAAATGGGAAACATGAGACTCGAGAATAAGCCAAGGGTCAGAAATGCATTGATCACTGCCTTCCCTCAACAATGAAATGCCAAGGAGCCGCCCTTAACTAATAATGGCAAGCATCCTCATCTGACTAATCCAATGACAAGCAACTTTTCCCATTAATGAAATGCCCAGCAGCCTCCCCTCACAGATGAAATCCCCTGCTGCCTCCCCCAGTAATCAAATTCCCAGCAGCAACCACTCATTACAATAGTGTAACAGCAAGGGTAGAGATGGGTTCATATGCACTGCCTCCACATACAAGTCTATTTTTGTTTACCGTATTTTTCGGACTATATGGCGCACAAAATCAAAGGTGTGTCTTATAGTCCAGTGCGCCTTATACTTACAGACAACATGCCTTGAACTGTGCACAGGTCTGCCACCTGCTGGTCATTCATCCTTATAATCAGATGCGCCTTATAATCTGGTGCGCCTTATATATGAAGCTAGACATTTTAGCAGGCATTTATTGATGGTGGCCCTTATAATCCAGTGCGCCTTATAGTCCGAAAAATACGGTATATACTCGAGTATAAGCCGAGTGAGGATTTTTCAGCACAAAAATTGGTTTATTCTCAAGTATGCACAGTACTTTAATGTCCAACTCTGGTGATTTATTTTAACAAATCAATATCATTTATAATAAATGGTCATGTCATTCTGCTGTGTGTAGCTAGCAGGATTATTATTATTAATTATTATTAATTGTGTCTGGGATATAGAAGTTGCTTGTAAAGAATGGTGAGGTAGAAAAGATCTCCAATTCCCTATAAGTCCCTCCATCCCAGCCATTGATTGTCATTAGAGATGAGCGAGCACTAAAATGCTCGGGTACTCGTTATTCGAGACGAACTTTTCCCGATGCTCGAGTGCTCGTCTCGAATAACGAACCCCATTGAAGTCAATGGGAGACTCGAGCATTTTTCAAGGGGACCAAGGCTCTGCACAGGGAAGCTTGGCCAAACACCTGGGAACCTCAGAAAAGGATGGAAACACCACGGAAATGGACAGGAAACAGCAGGGGCAGCATGCATGGATGCCTCTGAGGCTGCTTAATCGCACCATTATGCCAAAATTATGGGCAACAGCATGGCCATGACAGAGTGACAGAATGAAGCTAGATAGCATCTAAAACATGCAATAATTGACCCTGACACTATAGGGGACGGCATGCAGAGGCAGCGGCAGCAGGCTAGAGAGTGGCATGGCGACATACCATAAATGGACTCAGGCTTCAAACCAATGGGTGGCAGAGAGGAACCAAAGGAGGTGAGCAAGAAGCGCTCAAATAATATCGGTACATGATAAAAGTTTTCCAGTATATTTTGTGGATTACACAGCAGGGTGGCGACAAAGTTAACATGGAAGCCATGAAAACAACCCAAAATTCTGCCTGACACAGCTCGTTTGATAAGGGGACCATGTATGGAGGCAGTGAACTAGTAGTAGATTAAAGGTTCTGCAGTTAAAACTATGTTAGTTGGATCTTGGCATGGAGTTGGCGCTCCGCTGCCAGGCGAGTTTTCGCCAATCCAAGCCCCTGTCTCTAGGCTACTCCCCAAACAGCACTTCTAAGAACCTTTTGTATAAGATCAAGTGTAGTAGCGTTCTTATAAGTTTAGGATATGGCGGGTGAGGGGAATGTAAACAGATGCGCAAGAAGCGCTGAAATAATATTGGTAAATGATAAAAGTTTATTAGTATATTTTGTGGATAACACAGCTGGGTGGCGACAAAGTTAACAACTTTGATGTGGAATCCATGAAAACAACCCAAATTTCTGCCTGACACACCTTGTTTGATAAAGGGACGATGTATGGAGGCAGCTATATGGACGACTTTTGGAGGTAGCAATGGAGACAACGTGTGGAGGCTGCTATGGAGACAATTTAATTTGGATAGTGCCTGTATGTGGCAGTCCCAAAAATTTTTCAAACCAGAGGAGCAGGTAGGTGGCCCTCCAGAAAAATGGAATCGATTGAGTGCCTGTATGTGGCAGTCCCAAAAAGTTTTCAAACCAGAGGAGCAGGTAGGTGGCCCTCCAGAAAAATAGAATAGATTGAGTGCCTGTATGTGGCACTCCCAAAAATTGTTTAAAACAGAGGAACGGGTCGGTGGCCCTCCAGAAAAATTGAATAGATTGAGTGCCTGTATGTGGCACTCCCAAAAATTGTTTAAAACAGAGGACCGGGTCGGTGGCCCTCCAGAAAAATTAAATGCATAAAGTACTATAGCAAGAGCCAGTGGGCCCTGTCAAAAAATAGCCAGTTTCCTCTGCTTTACTGTACAAAGAGGAGGAGAAGGAGGAAAATGAGGAGGAGGAGGAGTGGATCAATTATTCAGGTTGAGCTTCCTTCACCTGGTGGAGATTGGAAATTATGAGAAATCCAGGCTTTATTCATCTTAATAAGCGTCAGCCTGTCAGCGCTGTCAGTCGACAGGCGTGTACTCTTATCGGTGATGATGCCACCAGCTGCACTGAAAACCCGCTCGGACAAGACGCTAGCGGCAGGGCAGGCAAGAACCTCCAAGGCGTACAGCGCCAGTTCGTGCCACATGTCCAGCTTTGAAACCCAGTAGTTGTAGGGAGCTGTGTGATCATTTAGGACGATGGTATGGTCAGCTACGTACTCCCTCACCATCTTTCTGTAAAGATCAGCCCTACTCTGCCGAGACTGGGGACAGGTGACAGTGTCTTGCTGGGGTGACATAAAGCTGGCAAAAGCCTTGTAAAGCGTACCCTTGCCAGTGCTGGACAAGCTGCCTGCTCGCCTACTCTCCCTCGCTACTTGTCCAGCAGAACTACGCACTCTGCCGCTAGCGCTGTCAGAAGGGAAATACTGTTTCAGCTTGTGCACCAGGGCCTGCTGGTATTCATGCATTCTCACACTCCTTTCCTCTGCAGGGATGAGAGTGGAAAGATTTTGCTTGTACCGTGGGTCCAGGAGAGAGAACACCCAGTAATCGGTGCTGGAATAAATTCTTTGAACGTGAGGGTCACGGGATAGGCAGCCTAGCATGAAATCTGCCATATGCGCCAGAGTACCAACGCGTAAGAATTCACTCCCCTCACTGGCCTGACTGTCCATTTCCTCCTCCTCCAACTCCTCCAACTCCTCTTCTTCTGCCCATACACGCTGAACAGTAAAGGACTCAACAATGGTCCCCTCTTGTGTCTCGCCAACATTCTCCTCCTCTTCCTCCTCATCCTCCTCCACCTCCACCTCCTCCGATATGCGCTGAGAAACAGACCTAAGGGTGCTTTGGCTATCAACAAGGGAATCTTCTTCCCCCGTCTCTTGTGACGAGCGCAAAGCTTCCGACTTCATGCTGATCAGAGAGTTTTTCAACAGGCCAAGCAGCGGGATGGTGAGGCTGATGATGGCGGCATCGCCACTGACCATCTGTGTTGACTCCTCAAAGTTACTCAGCACCTGACAGATATCAGACATCCACGTCCACTCCTCATTGTAGACTTGAGGAAGCTGACTGACCTGACTACCAGTTCTGGTGGAAGTTGACATCTGGCAGTCTACAATGGCTCGGCGCTGCTGGTAAACTCTGGATAACATGGTCAGTGTTGAATTCCACCTCGTGGGCACGTCGCACAACAGTCGGTGAGCGGGCAGTTGGAGGCGGCGCTGCGCTGCCCTGAGAGTGGCAGCATCTGTGCTGGACTTCCTGAAATGCGCACAGATGCGGCGCACCTTCGTGAGCAAATCTGACAGATTGGGGTATGTCTTGAGGAAACGCTGAACTATCAGATTTAACACATGGGCCAGGCATGGCACATGTGTCAGTCTGCCGAGTTGCAGAGCCGCCACCAGGTTACGGCCGTTGTCACACACAACCATGCCTGGCTTCAGGTTCAGCGGTGCCAGCCACAGATCAGTCTGCGCCGTGATGCCCTGTAATAGCTCTTGGGCGGTGTGCCTTTTATCTCCTAGGCTCAGCAGTTTGAGCACCGCCTGCTGTCGCTTAGCAACGGCACTGCTGCTGTGCCTAGAGCTACCGACTGATGGCGCCGTGCCCACGGATGGTAGTTCGGAGGAGGAGGTGGAGGAGGGGTGGGAGGAGGAGGAGGCATAGTAGGCCTGAAACACCTGGACCGAGGTAGGCCCCGCAATCCTCGGCGTCGGCAGTATATGACCAGCCCCAGGGTCAGACTCGGTCCCAGCCTCCACCAAGTTAACCCAATGTGCCGTCAGCGATATATAGTGGCCCTGCCCGGCAGCACTCGTCCACGTGTCCGTGGTCAGGTGGACCTTGTCAGAAACGGCGTTGGTCAGGGCACGGGTGATGTTGTCTGACACGTGCTGGTGCAGGGCTGGGACGGCACATCGGGAAAAGTAGTGGCGGCTGGGGACCGAATACCGAGGGGCGGCCGCCGCCATGAGGTTGCGAAAGGCCTCAGTCTCTACTAGCCTATAGGGCAGCATCTCCAGGCTAAGCAATCTGGAGATGTGCACATTAAGGGCTTGGGCGTGCGGGTGGGTTGCACTATATTTGCGTTTCCGCTCCAGCGTCTGGGGTATGGAGAGCTGAACGCTGGTGGATGCTGTGGAGGATCGTGGAGGCGACGATGGGGTTTTTGTGGCAGGGTCCTGGGCAGGGGGCTGACTATCAGCTGACACAGGGGAAGGAGCAGTGGTGTGCACGGCCGGAGGTGAACGGGCTTGTTGCCACTGAGTGGGGTGTTTAGCATTCATATGCCTGCGCATACTGGTGGTAGTTAAGCTAGTAGTGGTGGAACCCCTGCTGAGCCTGGTTTGGCAAATGTTGCACACCACAGTCCGTCGGTCATCCGGTGTTTCCTTTAAGAACCTCCAGACTTCTGAAGATCTAGCCCTCGCCGCAAGAGCCCTCGCCACGGGAGCTTCACTAGTTGACACATTTGGCGCTGATGCACCAGCTCTGGCCCTGCCTCTCCGTCTGGCCCCACCACTGCCTCTTCCAACCTGTTCTGGTCGAGGACTCTCCTCCGTCTCAGAAGCACTGTGTTCACCCGGCCTCTCAACCCAGCTTGGGTCTGTCACCTCATCATCCTCCGATCCCTCAGTCTGCTCCCCCTCGGACTTCCTGCCCTGACAACAACTTCCCCACTGTCTGACAACCGTGTCTCCTCATCGTCGGACACCTCTTTACACACTTCCACTACGTCAAGAAGGTCATCATCACCCACAGACTGTGACTGGTGGAAAACCTGGGCATCGGAAAATTGCTCAGCAGCAACCGGACAAGTGGTTTGTGACTGTGGGAAGGGTCCAGAAAACAGTTCCTCAGAGTATGCCGGTTCAAATGCCAAATTTTCCTGGGAGGGGGCAGACTGGGGGGGAGGAGGCTGAGGTGCAGGAGCTGGAGGAGTGGCGATTTCGGTGACATGGGTGGACTGCGTGGAAGACTGACTGGTGGACAAATTGCTCGAAGCATTGTCAGCAATCCACGACATCACCTGTTCGCACTGTTCTGGCCTCAACAGTGCTCTACCACGAGTCCCAGTAACTTCAGACATGAACCTAGGGAGTGTAGCTCTGCGGCGTTCCCCTGCTCCCTCATAAGCAGGTGGTGTCTCACCCCGGCCAGGACCACGGCCTCTGACCCCTGCAGTAGTTGGACGCCCACGTCCCCGCCCTCGTCCTCTACCCCTAGCCCTCGGGTTAAACATTTTTAAAATGAGAGTTATAGCTTTAATTTTTTTTTAACTTTTTTTTGTGTTTTTTTTTTTTTTTTGTGTTTTTGAGTTTTTAAAACCAAACAATGCTATCCTATTGCTATGGCTATTTTCTAGCCAAGTATGAAAGCACACTACTATGCCAGATGAGATGACACCGAGTTATTAAACAAAATAAACGTAAAATAAAAAAGGACAAATGGCAGACTGTGCCTAATTGAAATCCAACCCCTACTAAATTTTCCCACTTCGGTCTTTGCAATGGATATGTGCGTCACTAAGCGCAAAACACAGCGGTCGCAAGTCTCACTACAAATTGCTGACAATTGGCTAGTAGATGCACTGCAGCAAGTACAGCCACCAGCAGATCAACCAGAAATCAAATATATAACGCTACTGTAGGCGTAAGCCGTTTGGATTCTCCTATGGCTATTTTCTAGCCAAGTATGAAAGCACACTACTATGCCAGATGAGATGACGCTGAGTTATTAAACAAAATAAACGTAAAATAAAAAAGGACAAATGGCAGACTGTGCCTAATTGAAATCCAACCCCTACTAAATTTTCCCACTTCGGTCTTTGCAATGGATATGTGCGTCACTAAGCGCAAAACACAGCGGTCGCAAGTCTCACTACAAATTGCTGACAATTGGCTAGTAGATGCACTGCAGCAAGTACAGCCACCAGCAGATCAACCAGAAATCAAATATATAACGCTACTGTAGGCGTAAGCCGTTTGGATTCTCCTATGGCTATTTTCTAGCCAAGTATGAAAGCACACTACTATGCCAGATGAGATGACGCTGAGTTATTAAACAAAATAAACGTAAAATAAAAAAGGACAAATGGCAGACTGTGCCTAATTGAAATCCAACCCCTACTAAATTTTCCCACTTCGGTCTTTGCAATGGATATGTGCGTCACTAAGCGCAAAACACAGCGGTCGCAAGTCTCACTACAAATTGCTCACAATTGGCTAGTAGATGCACTGCAGCAAGTACAGCCACCAGCAGATCAACCAGAAATCAAATATATAACGCTACTGTAGGCGTAAGCCGTTTGGATTCTCCTATGGCTATTTTCTAGCCAAGTATGAAAGCACACTACTATGCCAGATGAGATGACGCTGAGTTATTAAACAAAATAAACGTAAAATAAAAAAGGACAAATGGCAGACTGTGCCTAATTGAAATCCAACCCCTACTAAATTTTCCCACTTCGGTCTTTGCAATGGATATGTGCGTCACTAAGCGCAAAACACAGCGGTCGCAAGTCTCACTACAAATTGCTCACAATTGGCTAGTAGATGCACTGCAGCAAGTACAGCCACCAGCAGATCAACCAGAAATCAAATATATAACGCTACTGTAGGCGTAAGCCGTTTGGATTCTCCTATGGCTATTTTCTAGCCAAGTATGAAAGCACACTACTATGCCAGATGAGATGACACTGAGTTATTAAACAAAATAAACGTAAAATAAAAAAGGAAAAATGGCAGACTGTGCCTAATTGAAATCCAACCCCTACTAAATTTTCCCACTTTGGTGTTTGAGGTGGATATGTGTGCCACTAAGAGCTAAACACAACGGTAGCAAGTCCCCCTGCTAATTCCTCACAAAATGGTACTAGATGCAAATAAAAAAAAAAAAAAGTAGAACGTTATTGTAGCCCTAAGAAGGGCTGTTGGGTTCTTGGAGAATCACTCCTGCCTAACAGTAAGCTAATAGAACACCCTAACGCTTTCCCTGACCAGCAGCAGCTCTCTCCCTAGCGGCATCCAGACACAGAATGATCCGAGCAGCGCGGGCAGCGGCTAGTCTATCCCAGGGTCACCTGATCTGGCCAGCCAACCACTGCTATCGACGTGTAAGGGTACCACGTCATGCTGGGTGGAGTGCAGAGTCTCCTGGCTTGTGATTGGCTCTGTTTCTGGCCGCCAAAAAGCAAAACGGCGGGAGCTGCCATTTTCTCGAGCGGGCGAAGTATTCGTCCGAGCAACGAGCAGTTTCGAGTACGCTAATGCTCGAACGAGCATCAAGCTCGGACGAGCATGTTCGCTCATCTCTAATTGTCATAAACTTTTCTGCAGCCTCCTCATCTAGCCTCTGCTTCCTGTACACAACACAGCAGAGAAGCTGTTAACCCATAATACTCAAGCAACACAGACTGTACACATCAAGTAACAATTTTGCTGCTTGTTTCTACTACTTATTCCATGCTCCTGCATGTGATGATAAATGATGGATTATTCACTAAAACGGTTCCACATATATGAACTACACTACGTCTAATGGATTTACTTGTTGGAATCTGAGGTGCTGCTCAGTTATTTTATGAGAACCCAAGGCATTATGGGAACTATAGACAACCTATGAAAAAACAGGTAAGGCGGCTAAGGAAGATGTAGAGGAATTAGCTTCTGAACAGAAAAATGTGATCCACACAAAATTCCGCTGTGCTGCCTTTTTTTTTTACAAAGAATATGGTGGTGAAATACAAAATACAGTGAAAATTGCTTCCCCCAGAAAACTGTCTCACATATTTTTATATACACCAAACATGTTACGACACTACTGTGATACATCCTAGTACTTTTTGCCATCTCATACATTCATGCTGAAAGGTATGGTAAAAGTATTAAAAGACTGAAATACAATATATGAAGCTTTGTATATATGTGTTCCTTTTTTACTTTGTAATTTGAAATGTGTGTTTTTTTAATGTTTCTCAGGAAATGTCCATTCATGTCAATGTCAGATTTCTTTTACGTGAAAGTACTCATTTGAGCCATCTTGATTGATGGTCTACACCTTTTGTTTACAGATTTACATTGAGGAGTCTACAGCATTCAGCATGAAGAATACATAAAGGCCAAAACATACATTTTTAAATTTCACTTTATTTTCTGAGCTGCAGCTGCTTTACCCTAGTCAGCTGCCCCTTTCTGACTTCTCCGCTCTTATCCTTTTTCCCCTGTTCCCTTTGTAATGGAAATGAAACACAGACTAAGAGGATCTTGGTGTACAATCTTTCACCTCTCAGCATGTACAGCATGCAGCATACAGCTGTCATGGTAATGACAAGCTTGGTACAGCCTGATAATTGGGTACTTGAAGGAGATTCATAAGGCAATATGTTAGAAAGTTGAGTGTTATGCCCTGCAGCAGAAGGAAAAAGGGCATCAGACTGAATTTGGATGATCATTTATAACCTTCTTATACAATGAGGATCTTGTTCAGTTATAATGCTGACAATGTATAGTGTCTTGACATATAGAAACTTTTTTGTCAAAATTATTGTGGAAAATCCTGAAAAGAAAACAAAGTTAGAATGAAACAAAGTGAAGGTTAGAACATGTTGATGCGTTTCACATTTATAATACAATCTGCCATTTCTTGATTTGAAAAAAGTTCTCCCTGGTTGATTATTTTATACTCCAAGCAACAAGTAGATACTTTATGTACAACGAACAACAAACAAACCTGAGTCTCTCGGGGGGGGGGGGGGGGCATGACTCATTTCACCCCCATAAAGCATCAAAGTGTTTCTTAGTATAAAAGATAGTCTTACCAAGTTAATAAGTTTGCACTCCTAAAAAGAAGTGGAGATTTTAGTCATGAAATGTAGGAGTATATTATGTGCAAGTTGTCATCATCTTTCTTTCATTGGTTATTTAGTGCACTAAGTGGAATATCATCTTCCAGTACTGTCTGTCACAAGGAAATTGAATTGATTCCTCGGAGGGAGGTTTTCATGTTTTCATTTTTCTATTGCAGAAAGAAAATAACTTTAAGGAAAGATAGTTTTATTTTTCTGGAATAGAACTGACATTATGAAGGAGGGCATTATTGGGTAAAAGAGACATCAATCAAAGTCTGTTATGTGTGTAGGGCCCTTATACATTGGTTTGCAGTATTATGCCTTATCTGTGGCTCCCTTTGCCATAAAAGAACAGCCAGCAATTCACTGGCCTGAAGTAAGCAACAAGAAAGCCCAAAACTAAACAAATGTGTATTAAAAGAAGACATATAGACATTAAAAGAAGATTCTTTATTTGTGCAATTTTGGAGGCAAGATCATTCCTTCCTATCATTAGTAGAAAAGTAATCAGCGAGGAGATGCAGGATTGTCACAGAATATATATTTTTATGTATATTGTCCCATGAATACAAATTATTTAATGATTTCATAAAGCTAATCCTTATAATTTGCTCTGTGAGAGATATCATATTTCTCTCCAGACGCCATCTTGCTCACCCAGACGCTATTTTGTTTACTGTCATCCATTTTTATGATTCAGCCACCATCTTGTGTAATCTGACAGCTTGTCCTCGACTCCTTGCTTCTCTGTAGCTCCTGCCTGAAAGTCATGTTTGGACTAGTGTAGAGCCTTCAAAGTACACTTGTGGCTGGGATAGTGATAAAACCCTGTACCCTTGAGGACAGGCTTTTTAGAAGAAACCAAACCTAGAGTTCACTTGGGAAAAGCACTTTAGGGTGGTTTCTGGAAGTTGCTTAAAATATATTCAAGCTAGCCTATAGTATTTCAGTATTGTATCACCTTTTCACTTTGGAGATCACCTTACAACTGAGGGGTGCAATAAATGAGTAAATTCATGATGTACCTTGGGTTCTCAAAGCTCTTCCTCTGATAAAGTACAATTGTTTTTTTACATTTCCAAACCTCTAAAGGCAGTAACCATCTTAACCACCAGAAGCATATCTTTTGGCCAATGATATTACTCATTTGAGCTATTTTTTCTAGTGTTTCCTTGATCCTAGTGTTTAAACACCTGAATCCTAATTTGATCTGAAACCCAAATACATGAGTAATTCCTGTAAAGTGATTTGTTTAAGATTGATTAAAATATTACCATCTTGTCCAAGAATGGAGAAAGTGACAGAGCCTTACAGTTTTTGGTCAATTATCTTTTATTTTGATAATATGCAATCAACTGATTATTTATATATGAAAGCTAAATTATAAATGAGAACAGGAGCCATGGGGAACTCAAACTACATGTCCTCTATGCTTTTAAGCAGGCAAATGTTTTGATTTCTTTTTATTGGAATCAGTGTATATTGGTCTGAATTTGGATGGATGTTCTGTCTTGTGGACAAGAGCAGCAGCAGTGAACAAAACTTTTTGGCTTTACTAGATACTTATTTTTAGATGCTTTGTAATTGTGGAGGGAGTAATTATAAAAGCAGTGGGGAGATGTATTAATCTGTCTACATCGGAATCAACTTTTCTGTAAATTGGGCATGACCTAAGAGAAGGGATCTTGGACTAGCCCATGTGCTAGGAATTTCAGTCTATGTGCCCAAAAATTTAATTTTGAAGGAAATCAAAGATAAAAATAAAAAATATTCAAAAATCATAATTTTAATGCTTCCTACTTCCAAAAATTGTAATATAAAGTGATCCAAATGTCAATTTGGAATAAACCCTAATAATAATCTTCCAATTCAGGAATTTAAAAATAATACCTTATGTTTATGGTGACACATAAACATATGAATTTTCCCCCAAAAGGTGTCTCCTTAACAGTACTTAAAGTACATTTTTTTCTAATTGCTTATACTGAAGTGCTAACCATGTAAATGTTTTAATTAAGAATAAAAAAAACAAATAATGGAATTATGTTTTGTTATGTTACCTCGCAGGAAAGGGTTAATACATTTTGAGCATGATGCTATTTTACCCTAAAAATGAGGTTATTGGAAACTACAATTTTTACAGCACAAAAGTGAAAATAAAAAGTTATGTCTTCTGGAATTTAAGTCCTTCATCCCTTACCAATGTGTGACGTATAGTTATGTCACACAACGGCTGCGGGTGTTTGGAAAGGGCTCACGGGCTAGCTGCAGTGTTAGCTGATGGTGGCATTAGAAAGCTGGCGGTGGGTGCCGCCATGTTGACTTGGATCGTTGCTCCCCATGACATCATTGGGGAGCGGCGATTCATTGCTATTACAGCCTCTGGTCACACAAAGACCTAAGGCTGCTCGTTTCACACCATTTATTACCATGTGCGATTTGTACTTTGTAATAGATTACATCGAAAATCCCCATATACTGCCATACTGTAGTATATGGTAGGATCAATCAGACAGCCTAGGGTGTTAAAGTTTAAAAAAATATTAAATTAAAAAAACTAAAAATTCAAATAACCCCCCCACCTTTACTTGGAACTGATATAAATATAAATAAACAGTAAAAATCATAAAGCTGTTAGGTATCACTGATCTATGAAAACATAATAACTGTTATTCCCAGCGTAAATAGCGCCACTTTTTTGCCATTTTGAACTAATATTTTTAAAAATTCAATAAAAAGTGATCAAATGGCCTCAAAATGATAGTATGGAAAACACATTTTTTGACCAGTTTCACTGCATTTGGATTTTTTACCTACTTCCCAATTTTTTTACGCAGAAAAAAGCCCTCATAAAGGTCCTTACATGGCAAAATAAAAAAGTTATAGATTTTTGAAGGTGGGGAGTGAAAAATGGAAACGTAAAACTGAAAAAGGGCCTGGTCGTTAAGGGGTTAAGGTATTTTATTTGGATATAAGATAGCAGTGTTCATACTGATTCTGACCAAGGCAAGAATGCTAGTTAATTATGCCATATAACCTTCTGTATAGAGAGATAGCAAGTATTAATGATGGTTGTTTAAAGATTTCACTTGTCAATACACACCAAAGCATAAGCTATATGATTTAAGAATGAGGATGAAAAGCATGTCTATTTAGTAACTGATTTATGTGCTAAAGAAACCTTCAAGACCTCATTTTATAAATACCTATGATTTTTGCAAATAGTTTTGACATATTTACATTAGAATATGATAGTATGAATTCTATTATATGGAAAAATTAAGAATTTCAATTAATATACTATATTGATATGTCAAGGTTTATTCCATTTGGGTGAAAGGGAGTTACTGGTCTGACAAAAATCCATTTGAGTTTGTCTATGTAATCTCCCTGGTACGCATGGTAGGCTTTGAACTAATAGAAAATTGATTTTTGTTTGTATGTTTGGAATAGATGGCACATTTTTATAGTACTCCGAGGCTCCATATAGCTAAGCTGGCACTTGCTATAGCTTTATTTAAAAACAGACAACTCTGAAGCCCGGAGTCCTCAAAAAAACAACAATATTATTGTTCAAATGCTGATGGTAAATTTGATTTGCTTGTGTTAAATTGAAATCTCTGATTAAATTAGATCTCTAGTTAATAAATTCACTGAAAGGAAATTTTACTCAGCATGAGCCAGCTCCACGCAGCCCGGGGGCATAAATAAAGGTTATCTGATTGATGAGGAAGATAACTTAGATGGGAGCTTGTGGATGGGGATGGTTAATGTGTCTCTACACAATTGTTTCCAACTAGAGCCTTAAACTGTGCAATGGTTCCAGTGCCAGGAGGCAACCTTGGCATGCACAGACCCCTCTTCTCTATTTTCATTTAAACTCGCCATGCAATTCTTTCAGAATTTTAACAAGATCCTTGGGATTGTTGTTCTTTTCATTACTCATTGTATTATGGTCCTGACATGTCCTGTATGCCTCATTGGTCTGCTTTCTTCCCGGAGTGTGGGCTATCTGTTATCAACAACTATGTCTTCCAGAAGCCGCTACAAAATCACATGTATCCTTTGTTGTTTACTTGTGCTTTAGGCTGGGATGCACAAGGCATTTTTGCCTTATTTTAGTTCACATAAATCTGTTAATTCTTCTGCATTGGCAGTATTTTCAGTTTTGAGGCAATTTTTTTTTTATTTCAAATGGAAAGGTTTATCAATGGTTGGATAGTACTTTTGAGCTAGTACAGCCATGAGTCTTGGAATAATGCAACAAGTTTTTCACACCTGGATTTGGGGATCCTCTGCCGTTATTCCTTGCAGATCCTCTCCAGTTCCCTCAGGTTGGATGGTAACTGTTGGTGGACAGCCATTTTCAAGTCTCTCCAGAGATGCTCAATTGGGTTTAGATCAGGGCTTTGGCTGGGCCAGTCGAGAGTGGGCACAGAGATGTTCTAAAGCCACTGCTTTGTTATGTTAGCTTTCTGCTTAGGATCATTGTCTTGTTGGAAAGTGAAGTTTTGGTACAGTCTAAGGTGCAGAGCACTCTAGAAGAGACTTTCATCCAGGATATCCCTGTACTTGGACACATTCATATTTCCTTCAATTGCAACCAGTTGTCCTGTCCTTGCAGGTGAAAAACACCCCCATAGCATGATGCTGCCACCACCGTGTGTCACTGTTGGGAATGTATTTTTTAGTTGATGAGCAGTGGTTTTCTCCACACATACTGCTTAGACTTAACACCAAAAAATGTAATCTCCGTGTCATCTGACCACAGAATCTTATTTTTCATAGTCTGGTAGTCCTTTTGCATGTTTTGCAAATTGTATGCTTTTATATGTCTTGCACCAAGGAGAGGTGTCTGTCAGCTCACTCTGCCATAAAGCCCTGACTAGTGGAGGGCTGCAGTGAAAGGTGACTTTTCTTGATTTTCTTCCATCACCCTACTGAATTTCTGAAGCTTAGCCATAGTGATCTTGGGGTTCTTCTTTATCATTCTCACCAAGGCTCTTCTCCCATGATTGCTTTGTTTGGACAACCAGGTCGAGGAAGAGATGTGGTCATCCCAAACTTCCTCTATTTAAGGCTTATGGAGGCCACTGTGCTCTTAAGTGCTGCAGAAATTCTTTTATAACCTTGGCCTTTTATAACCTTTAGACCTCATGATTCTTATGTGCTCTGACATGCACTGTGAGCTGTGAGATCTTATACAGACAGGTGTGCACTTGTCCTAATCAAGTCCAATCACTTTAATTCAACACAGCTGGACTCCAATGAAAGAGTAGAACCATCTTAAGGAGGATCAGAAGGAAATGGATAGTGTGTGAATTAAATATGACTGTCACAGCAAAGGGATTGAATACCTATGACTATGTGATATCTCAGTTTTTCTTGTTAAATAAATGAGCAAAAATAATTTTTTCCTGTCAATGTGTGGTGCAGATTGTACATAAAAGAACTTTTTTTGCTACATTGGCTGCAATGAAACAATTTATACCATAGTTTCTGACATCAAAAAGGTTCCTATAGCTTACAACTATAGTCAGAAACCAAAAATGTTTTTCTCCCAAAAAATAAAACTTAAAATGTACCTAAATGATTGCCAAAATATATGTCCTGGGGCCAATAAATGGGGTATCAGTGTCACGGGGGTGTTGTATCAAGGCTTTTATACCACACTGACAGAAATTACTATTATTTTCCTCATGATGGGACCTTTATATCCTGCACACTGGCTATAACCTGCGCCTGTTATGGTTATAGCACAATTCTGCACCAGGCAATATGATAAATTCCCATCACTGAATTCTATCTCACCCCCTCCCTTCTAGTTATGTAGTTCGCTGTACTTATCAAAAATAGCACCCGGCATGCACACTTAACAGTGGACAACCCCCATGACTGGGGTACATTTTCAAACCTTATTTTCTATTAAACACAGCAGGTGACTTTTTGGAGAAAAACATGTTTGGTTTCACACTGTTGTCTTGTTAGATAAATAACTGCTAATAACAGATATTTGTATTTTATGTTTTATAAATTATATCAATAATTGATAGTTGTGGAAAATGAATATTCATTTCCAGGTGATTTATAGAAAATGGAGCCCACATCCTACCCTCAGTGTATAAAAGGTTCATCATCTTGCTAAAGCGCTTGCATTGTCTTGTAGCTTCTAGTAAAATACTGAGGGAACAAGGTCTTATGTGTGCAATTATGTCTCTCCATTGGGATCACACAGCTGATGACAAGGTTACTAAGTCGCTGTGCTTTGCTGAGCTGGCACATTCATTAACAGGAAAGTGGACAGCTCTGGAGGCCTCTGAATGTGCTGATGATTTTCATCACAAGTAAATACAGATTTAGAGGCTGACAAGTATGACACAGAGTAATAATGGAATCAGGAAAAGATTATGCCTTAATGACAGGTCATAGTAAATAGAGCTCCAGATATGTTACTCCATTCTACATAGCAGAGTACATTTGATAGCAACCGGAATTAATGGGGTGACTAACATTTTATGATACTGGAAAACAACCGTAATAATATAGCGATTTCGGACTGTCTATATGTATTGCATCATTAAAAATATTACTGTTTTACTGTAAATATTGTGTGCTGAAAAACTCATATGCCCTTGTTAGATTTTTGTTGTGTACTCAGATCTTCCTGCACTGAAGAATGGCAGACTAAAGTCGTGATGAGTTATAGGTGCAAGTGGTCTTTAGTCCTACCCACCCATGGCTTTTTAAAGTATAGATCATGTTTAACTAGATGAGTAAGGACCATGATTGGTCTCTTTTTACACTTAATTTGAGTTATAAAAATGCCACAACAGTGTATTAAATTCATCATATGACTTTGTAACGGAAAATAGAGTCCATCCCTCAGAGGATACACTATATCACTAAAGTCCTATCTGACACATTATCCTGGATGGCATGCAGTGAATCCAATTTCAATCTCTATTCCTACTCTCCCAATCGGCTTCCACCAATGCCGTGTGTTGCTTGCAGGTTCAGCTACGAGCAGTGAGTAGCACATTTTTTAAAGAAAACTTTAAACTTTAAAATAAATTAAAAGAATAATAAGTAAAAAGAACTACAATAAAGATAAATCACGAGGGGCATACTGTACTTGGTACCAAAAGGGGTCTACACGGGACATTATACAATTTCGGCAACAGAAAGCAGGTATTATGCTGTGTGTGAACTCCGAGTGGTGGGATTAAGGGCGGGTGAAAAGTGTGTCTCAGGGCACAAAAGCTTTTTATTCCACACTACATATGTCACAACTTTGGTCTCTTTTTCAGTGTTTGAAAGTTGGGAGGCACATAATGAAAAAAATCCCATTTACATGTAAATGAAAAAAATGGGAAGTCATTTTGTCTAGATCAGCATCATAGTTGTGGCAAATTATATAGTTAAGAGATGTCAAAACATCCACACTTAGCTACTTGTAAGTATACAATAATGATAGTCTATCATTATATAAAAGCCTGTTTATATAGGATCAAGAGAAATATCTCGTTCCAATGTTGGAAGTGCTAGACATCCTGACTCATGCTTTCTAGGACTGTCATTTGGTAATGGGATTTTGTAAGTAAGTAAAAGACATGAACTTAAGAATTATATTTCGAGGTTTCCTTAAGCACCCTTGCTACATATTGAACATTTCACTTAAAGGGATAGGGAAAAGATCTGTCAGGTTTTTCTACAAACTTCACAATGGAAGCAGATATTACTGCTATTAAGCATATACTTATTGATTAGAATATAGAAAAACTGCATTACCGCTTATGGGGCATCTACCACCAGGACCAGGGGCCTCTCAGGCTTATTTGCATACAATATTTCATCCTGGTGGCAGATGTCCTTTATCAGCTTTACTCAACAATAAAATTTTATCTACCAACCAAAAAGAAATAGCAACAACATATGACATATATCATGCATCAATCGCACATACTTTGACAAAAGATGCTTATCTCCCAATGAAACTATAATCAAAATACAAAAAAACTGGGGAATACCAATGAATTTCAATATAAAATGAAGCCTTTATTGAATAAATGTCAGAAAATCTAAAATACATGAATACAGGTAAAGCCAGTGAAATGGAATATGTATATGTTAGTATATATATAGTATAAGCAAATAATAGTGACAAGTGATATCTCCCTCCTAAATCCAGTAAGCTAAAACATAAAAAGTCCTAAACATAGCTACATAATTAGATATAGAGTTTACAAAAGAGGCAAAAATTAGAAGCAGGGGGATTGCATCAGGGATCCAAAGGCCAGTATGTCCCCCCACGCGCGTTTTGGAAGAAACCCCTTCATCAGGGGGGCGAAGAAGTTTCTTCCTGTGACCAGGAATGTCATTTTTATCTGGTAATAGGTTCCAATAGCCTATGCTATTGTGATTTTAAAAATGTCTTTGCCAGCATTCTGTATACTTCCACTAATTTATAAAACTCTATTTCACATTACCTGTCAGATTAGCTGTCTGTGTGCCTGTAACTCCTTGATGCATTGTTCCTCTCCTCCTACACGATCTGCCTTCCTTCCCTGCCTGCTCAATGCATATGACAGGAAGAGAATAGACGCGGAGGGAGCTGCAAGAGTGGGAAGGTGAGGAAGAATGCATTAAGGAGACTGGTACACAGGCTGCTGCAGTTGCTGCTGGCATTGAGCCAGGTATTGTGAAATAAAGATTTATAAAGTAGTGGCAAAGTTCTGAATGCTAACAAAGGCATTAAAGGTATTTTTAAAATTATCAGAGCATAGGCTATTGAAACCAGTCACCAGCAAAAATGTCTTTTTTGGTGACAAGATTGCTTTAAGCTACTGCCTCCATTTTAGTATTTAATAATAATATCCATTTATACTTTTTATAAACTCACTGGCTTAGTGCCATGGTTGACATTGAGAAGACATTGTAATAAACTAAACATACTCCGCTGTGATTTTTCTGTTGGATTTAACAGCAGGGGCTTTATAACAAGCGTTTTTAAATAGCTTTATATTAATTACTGACACTTACCTTGTGGCTGGGAATACATTATCTGCAATAAATTGTTCATGACATTCTCTCCTGTCGAGACAAATAGTGAAACAGTAACCGGAAATGGCCTCCTAGTAACCAGAAATGCTCAATAACTCAAGAGTAAGAAAATATAAACTCATAGAATAATTATTCTATATAGTTCTCCATATAGAATGGATTGTTTCACAAGTCCAAAAGAGACTGTTTAAAACGCTTAATCAATGTGGTACAAAGCATACTAAATTTTTTATAAGCTTATGTCCTACATTGTTTTCAGTGCCATAACGATTTGGATCTTGAGGTGAGGAAGATACATTGGGGCTTATTTACTAAGGGTCATGGATCGCACTTTCGTCACACTGTTCATGGTTTTCAGGATTTGCTCAGCTTTGACAGGTATTTAGCAGGGGATTGTGTCGCACGTGATCGGATTGTTGCGCAGCTGTGCTGGCTTTCGTGAGACAGAAATAAGGGGGAGGGCCGTCAGATGATCTGACGGATTCGGACTGAGCGCAGGATTTCAGATTCAAATTGTCTCGCAAGAACAAGCACTTACATGCACTAGGAAGAAGATGGTGAACTCCGGCGGACCTGAGCGGGGAAGCTACACATGCAGGATATCGGGTGCACGATCTTAGTGAATCACCGCACAGTCCATGATCTTCACACAATGCACTTTGGATGAACTCCAGTAGTCGGGTAAGTAAATGTGCCCGATTATCTAAAATTGCTGTTGTACAATGTATATAATTTTGTTTTATATTGTCCACCTGATGAAGGCTTCTGCCTGAAGCCAAAACGCATTATGATGTATTTGCATGTTTTGAAAAAAACTCTAAAGTTGCGCAACCTGGCCTGGATTTTTCTGTTACTTGTAACCACGACATTTACATAAAATTAGGGTCCCAGAATTATACATAATACATCAAAGAAGGCAAATGTCCCAAAATATCTACCTATGTTTTATTTTTAATCTGTTCCAGTATCTTCTGTCTTTTTTATGTGTGACTGCAGTGGTAATTTCTCTGTTATCCTTGTGCCAACTGAAGTCAATTTGAGCAATGTGGCATACAATTCTATGGCAAGTAAATGGCTGCATCTGTCATATTGTTGGGCCTGCCATGACTATGTCTAAGGATAGACTAACCTGCCCCCTCTAAGATCAGGAAGTAAGAGTTTTCCTTACAGAGACTTTGATAATTAAGACCGCCTTGTAGGCTTGTAGCCCCTTAACATCAAGCAAGACTTTTAAGAAGCCATATGATATGATGTGGGATTAAAGGCAAACCAATATATCTATTCCAGAAGGAAAAGATTCCCACCTGTAGAAAGTACTGTCTCGAGTGGCTGCATTTCTTCAGGACAGTGTAGGAAACTGGTTTGGCTGTGTGAGAGGCTATCGATTAGGGTCAGGGAGTAAGGTTTCTCCTTTCAGAGACTTTGCCAAGTAAGGCCGATTACCTGTAAAACGTATTTGCATGCATCTCTGACATATTACTTTATAAGATCACATAGTGTAAAAAATATTATTTTATTTCAAGCTTCACTTTCTTATGAACTGCATAAAATTTTCTTCTTACTAAATGAATTATGGATTTCTTCTGATTTTAAGCTATATGATCAATTTCAGCTGAGTCACGATGATAGCAAAATCTAAGCATAACCTAGGCATGCACAAGTAGCATTCTGCATAGATATACTTCCGACAGAGAAGCATTCATGACCTAATTTCTGGGTGCAGATTTCCCTTGATTAGATACAAGATGGTCACTTGAAACGTGAATACATTTATTTCATGCCTGGGAGGAAGCTTCTTTTACTGTACATTTTTCATTCTGCTTTTCTTTGATTAAAATGTTCCTGTCATTAATGAAAATGTTGGACTTCAAAGAGTGATTGCAATCACAGGCTACTAATCAAAACTTACTACGGAAAATATTCAAAATTATGCCATCAGATTTCTCATGTTTTCCTGTTCTACAAGATTAAAAAATGAAAATGCAAATATAAATTTTTATAACAGGAAATGTAGGAAATTGTGATAATTCACATTTGAAATGAAAAAAATAAATAAAAGAACAGATACTAAAAGAGAACCTTCTACTGACCTGGCTGTTATATTAGATTATTGTATGGCCTATGGAATGACAATTCTGGAGCATTTTGTTATAATTCAATGTTGGTCCGTTCCTTTGTTATACCTTTCAGAGTAAATTGTCATCTGTCATCCAGTTTAAGTTTTACGCTCCAAGCATCCCCCCAACTGGTAAACTAACAGCTAGCACTTAGTTTAGCTAACAGTTAGAAGTAAAATCAAGCAGCAATGCTGGTCTAGTGCAGGGACGACAAGTAGGCAGGAACAAAGGTTGTGAGAAGCAAGTGCTTGGACTTCTTCCCTGTCTTGGTACTGTGCTTTGCCGATACAGTATGTTTAATGTTTGTTTGGATACAAAAGCAACAGCAATAATTTATTTCATGGATTAACAGAAAATAGACCCAACATTATTTACTTATATCATTGATGAAGTTTTATACTGCATATACTCAGTTATAAGCCAACCCGAGTTTATACAAAAAACTTGGGAAACCTATTGACTCGAGTATAAGCCTAGCGTGGGAAATGCATTGGTCACAGCCTCCACCCAGTATATAGCCATCCAGAAGCAAGCTCCTGCCCTTAGTATATAGCCAGCACCTCTCCCCTAGTATATAGCAAGCTCCTGTTCCTAGTATATAGCCAGTGCCAGCCCCCTAGTATATAGACAGCCCTTCCCCAAGTATATAGCCTGCACCAACCCCCTAATATTTTGCCAGCCCCCTAGTATATAGCCATCAGCAGCGTAGTATATAGCCAGTCCCTGCCCCCTTATATATAGTCAGCAGCCCTCTTCCGCGAGTATGCCCAGCCTATACAAAAAACTCTCTACTCACCTTTCCAATGCCCCCACAAGTCTTCTTCTGTCTTCTAAATCTTCGGCTCTGGGTGACCTGCACACTGTTGTTGCATATATAGTGACGTCAGCCACTTGCCAATATCACAGTGTGTGTCGATGGAGGCATACACACTATGATGTCGGCAAGTAGCTGAAATAATTTTGTGTGCAATAAAGTGTGCAGAGACCAAAAGACAGAGCCGGAGATAGAGGAGGACCTGCGGGGGCGTTGGAAAGGTGAGTAGAGAGATTTTACTTCATAGACTCAAGTATAAGGCGAGGGTTTTTTCAGCACATTTTTATATAGGTAATTTATAGTAGGATTTATAGTATAATTCCCTTATAGAAAACCTCAACTTCTTAAGTTGACAATAGTAAATTTGGACATAAATGCATCTAATTTTCCTTTTACCTTCCCATCACCTTTTACCCCATAAAAACGGAGCATTTTACTTTAAAAATATTTCAATTTTTTACTATTATTATTTCTACTATTCATGTATAAAATGGTAAAAAATGGTTTAAAAAGTTAGAGTTTAAAAATGTTTAAAAGTTAAGTTACACTTTACATTCTTTTATAGCAGGCAATGAAGAAGTGAAAGACTTATAAAACTCATCTTTGCGACCTTTAACATTCAGTTATGTATTTTCATATTTCTGAATGTCTTGAGGTAATTCGGTTTTAAAACAATAATGTCTGGTAAGGCTGAAGGTGTCAGAAGGTGAGAGGGGGATTAGTCATTTGGTGCATCCATTTTGGAAGGCCTGAGCTGAGACCAACACACTAATTTCACTTTGATACTTTCTCACTTGAATGATCAGAATGATTTTCTGTTACTCCTGTCTGGGCTGAAATCCAACTTTGGTCTCAAAGGTGAAAAGTCAGTGATTAATCCATTTAGCCACCTCATTTTCCAGGTGGTATTTTGATAACCATGATAGCTGAGGCATTTCACTTTCAGCAAAATAAAAAGACATCTCGGAAATTATCTTTAATTGTGTCAAACATAAAGTTTTAGCAAAAAGTAATTATAAAATTGTACAAACAATGGGAAATCTTTTAATTTTAGCCTTTTACTATTCAAAATTTCTGTATCTTAGCTGTGTGTCTCACCTTAAAATTTTCCATGAGGTTTAAAGACAGTGGACTATGCATCATGTATGATAATACTTATAGTCATATTTGTATATCCTAATGTTGACCGACGACATATAATTTAAACATATGGCCTTATAAGTAAAGTGTAAAGCATTATGCGCATGCCTTTATTAAGAATAACCTTTATTTTAATTTATTGTGTTTATATGCTTCATTGGCAATGATGGATCTTCATATGGGTGGAATGGCTTCTGGGGGGCCCGTGGCTGCCCAAACCACCATTAGGAAAAACGTTTTGACATAAAAGGCATGAACTGTTGCAACTCCAGGGGGCAAAAGTACATACTTGGCTCTCCATCTAGCTAATGTAAAGCTCTTTCATTTGTATGTTAGCAGAGTTTGATTTGTATATATCATTTTATATCTTGTGTATGCAATAGATCACACTTCTCATATGACTGATCTTGCAACTTATTTGTTAAAAAATAGAACAAGTCCTAGTACAAAACTTTTTTCTGCGGATCAATTATAAACTATAGTTTATGAGGATCTGTGACAAACTGCCAGACTGATGCAAATTGAAGTTTACATCTTTGTGTGCAGGTAGACTAAAGGGGAAATAAAATATTTAATTTCTTTACTAAACAACATGTTAAACTTCATACTGCCCAGGCCCATGGTATTAATTCACCCCTTTCCCAGTTTCACTGTTCAGCACTTCATACTCAGCCGTGATTGACAGTGTACAAGTAGCACTTTAAAATGAGTAAAAGAGGGCGCATTGTACCTTGCGGCCTTGCCCTTGGTGCACTGAAATGCTCATTTGCATATTATAAACATGAAGTTGAAGGGGCATCCTCTGTTGCTATCCTATAGCATCCTATAGCAGCGACAACTTGGTGCGGATTGGATAACACAGTAGCCAAGGGTCCATTGAAAGACCGTAGGTCTACCTGCAGCTCATTTATGTAGCCCATTAAAACATAAAACTTATATTATATTATATAGACTGTTACTTCTTATTAATTTTGTCAGTTTATCCAGACCTTATTCTGCTAGAAAAAATTCTTTTTTGTAAATAGGATACTACAGATGTAATAAAATAGTCTAAAAGTGCTAAGCATATGGAACAACAAAGCATATTCAAAGACTATTGTCCCTAAAGTACTAATATTTAAGGGTCTTTTCTATTATGTGCAGCAACAGTCCAACATTTGTCCAATTAGAGGAAGGAGAAGATGGAATCTCTATACTGGCAGATTCTTTGTTGGCAAGGTTGTTATATGTCTACACATCATTACCTAATGTTAAACTCAAAAAGACGCACAACTTGACAAGGACATGTAGAAGTGTGTTCTCTTTATATGCACAACAGAATCCCAGTCCACAAGGCAGATGGTGAAAACTGAAAAGACTTTTAGCAAATCACAAATTCCTCTAATAATTAATTTGTTCCTCTAATAATTAAAACTGTTAAAATTGGAACAGGGGAAACAGTCACAATGTCCTATTTATAATTTGTTTACTGTAACATTTATTTACAGCTGGGTCCACCAGCATTGTTCCGTTCATGAGGCCAACTGTACAGGCAAAGTACGAACAGTTGACCCACTGCCAATATACCTTATTTCATAAAAAAGATCAAGCATATTGCAGTGTGACAGTCCAATCCTTCATTCTAGTCCCGGTACATAATCTACACTTTTATACAGCACTCCGACAAAGTTTAAAGCAGGTTCAGGAAAAATATTACATAGTAAGAATTATTTCACAAAGAGCTAATCATTTATTTTTATAATTTAACCACTTCCTTACTACTATACAAAGGCTCACAGGCTAAGCCCTCTCCATTTGCGGTGGGTGTCAGCTGTATTATTATGTATTAGCACGATTGCATGAACAATGCCAGCACCATGGAACCCGACAATGGAGCTTAAGAGCTCTGCTCATGGTCACCACCATGTTTAAATGCTGGTCGTCAGCCCCCCCTAACTCAACAGTGAGCTACAATTGGTTGCCATGACAGCTGGATTTCTGTCACTGTAACGAGGCATTCTGTATGTAATTCAAAAACAGTATATTCACAATATTCACTACTGTATTGAAGTATATTGTATCAGTGATCAGATCCCTTAGGGTTAAAGTAGCCTAGAGGGTGTGAAATAATAGTAAAAATTTTTTAAAAAATTGTGAAAATTCCCCCTTTCTCTAGAACACATATAATATATATATAAACAAGTGAAATCATAAATATGTTAGATTTAAAAACAATTAAAAACAAAAATGAAACCCATATTGGAAAATGGCCGAATGACTCCTTTTTGCCCTTCTGCCGGACATTTAGATAAATGTATGTTCTCTCCGTGTTTTTGTGGGTTTCCTCACGGTCCTCCGGTTTCCTCCCACACTCCAAAGAACATACTGGAAGGTTGATTAGATTGTGAGCCCCTTTGGGGACAGGGACTGATCTGGCAAACTCTGTGCAGCGCTGCATAATCTGTGTGCGCTACATAAAGGAATTATTATTATTATTATTAAAGTAAAAGTAAAAAAGCATTTTTTCTCTTTTTTAACCCCTAGGGGCACCAGGACGTTATAGTACGTCCCGGTGGCTAGATACTTAGCGCACCAGGACGCACTATAACGTCCTGCTTCTGGCACCGGCTCACGAACGGAGCCGGTACCAGAAGCAGCGGCTGTCAGCTGTCTAGTACAGCTGACAGCCTGCTCTAACACCCGCGATCGGAGCAGACTCTGATCGCGGGTGTTAACTCCTTACACGCCGCGGTCAAGCATGACCGCGGCGTGTAAGGGTCTTCCCCCTATGGATCGGATCCCCCGTGCCGCTTACCGGGGGATCCGATCCTCTCCTGGGCAGCTCCGAGGACTGGCATGTGCCCCGGAGCTGCCCGGTTTCCATGGCAGCCAGACCCCTTCCGGGTCTGACTGCAAACTATCTGAGCATGCGCAAGCATGCTCAGACAGTTTACACTGCTCTACAATAAAATAGTATTGTAGAGCAGTGTATTGAACTTAAACCAGCGATCAGAGCATCACTGGTTCAAGTTCAAGTATGTAGAAGTAAAAATATGCAAAAACACTTAACACTACACATTATAATAAATAAAAAATAAATACATAAAAATATAAGCCCCTAAAATGTCACTTTCCCTTTAAAACACTTAATAAAGTATAAAAAACATAAAAACACAAAAAACCCCGCATATTTGGTATTGCCGCGTCAAGTATTGCCGCGTCCGCGTCCGTAACAGAATCATTACTGGACCCGCACGGTAAACGCCGGAGGAAAAAAAACGCAAAAAACGTTCCGAAAAAAGATAATTTTTAATTAATACCCTATAAAAAATGCTCTAAAAAGTAATTTAAAAAATTTTATGCACTCTAAAATAAGCCCACTAAAAAAAACTGTTCTCGCAAAAAATAAGCCCCTAACCAGATTTGTCAGCCAAAAAATAAAAAAGTTATGTATATGAAAAGATGGCGATGCTAAAATGAATAAGATTTTCTCCAAATTAGTTTTTATTCAGTACAATTGAATAAAATACACAAAACCCCCACATATTTGGTATCCCTGCGTCCGTAACAATCTGCATAATAAAACTAAAATCGTTATTAGATCCGCAAAGTGAACCCCGTAAAAAACAACCTCAAAAAACTCTCTCTGAAAAAAAGATGATTTTTTATTAATGCCCTTTAAAAATGCTCTAGAAGTGATTTTGAAAAGTTACGCAATCTAAAATAAGACCACTAAAAAGAGCAATCATTCTCGCATAAAATAAGCCCTTAAACAGATTTGTGAGGTGAAAAAGAAAAAAGTTATGCATATGAAAGATGGTGATGCTAAAATTAACAACAATTTCGCCAAATTACTTTTTATTCAGTAAAAATGGGAAAAAATAAAAAATATATATAAATGAAGTATTTTCGTAATCGTGGCGACTCATAGAATAAAAATAATATACTATTTTTATGGTATGGTTAACGGCCAAAAAATGTTCCTAAAAATTGACGATTTTCATTTCCTCCACCAACAAAGAGTTAATTAAATCTCACCAATTAGCTATAGATGCCCCAAAATTACGTACCAGAAAAGTGCATCTCATGTGGCAAAAGAAATAAGCCCCTATAGGTCCACAATAAAAAAAGAAAAAAAATTATAGCCTGTACAATGTGACATTGCAAATCTGATCTGGATGGCGCCTCCTTTCCTCCTATGCCCGGCCGTGCGCCCATACAGCAGGCTACCACCACACATGGGGTATCCGTGTACTCGGGAGAAATTGGGTATCAAACTTTGTGGAGCCTTTTTTCATTTAATCCATTGTAAATGTTTAATTTTCCACCCAAAATGGGTGTATTGTGAAAAAATATTACAATTTGCAGACTGCACCTCCGTTTTGTTTTGACCCCTATAAAACACCTAAAGAGTTAACAAACTTCTGAAAAGTGGTTTTTCATACGTTGAGGGGTGTAGTTTCCACAATGGGGTAATTTATGAGTCTAGCTATTATTTAGGCCTCTCAGTGTCAATTAGAAGTTGAGCAGGTCCATCTAAATACGGGTTTTGGTGATTTTACAAAAAAATGTGAAAAATGGCACCCAAATTCTGAGCCTCATAACATTCTAGTAAAATATGTGGAATCTTAAAAAAAACCATCCAACATAAAGCAGACATTTGGGAAATGTAAGTTATGAATTTATTTGGGTGCTATGACTATCTGCATCAAAAGTAGAGAATTTAGAACGTTGAAAATATAGAATTTTTCAAATTTTGTGCCAAATTTTGTTTTTTTTCATAACTTAACGCAAAAGATTTCATCCAAATTTTTAAACTAATTTGAAGTACCATGTGTCACGAGAAAACAATCTCAAAATCCCCTGGATTTCTCATAGCGTTCCCACACTATAACCACTTATAGTGACACAGGGCAGATTTGAAAAATGGGTCCGCGTCCTTTAGGCCAAAAGATGCTGAGTCCCGTAGGGGTTAAATTTAATTTCCTTATTCCATATTTATTTTTTCCTTCAGAATTACTAATTGTGCTTTTGTCACTTTAAAGAAGTGCTAATAGTTGTCATGACCATCCTTTTCCTGTTCATGCTCCACCTCACAGCAGCTCAACCTTCATGGATGTGGAGAGCTAAAGTGCCACAGCCAAAGAAGAAGGGACACTGGTGCCATGCAGCTTTTTCACACATGACCAGGAAGGATATTGTCAGGTGTATCATTTCACTATAAATCAAGTTATTTTATTGTACTTTAAAATGGCCAAAATTCCAGACTGAATAGAAATGTTACCAGTTTGATTGGAAATGCATGTTTAGTAGTAGATTTATTTATTCTTTCTACAGACAAGCTTATTTTGTATTCATCCCACCTCGGTGCACTTTTTCAGTATGATTTAGCAAGGCAACACTTAATTAAACTCCATTTCCTCTCTTTATGCTTCAGGTATTATTCTACATCTCCTGTCACAATGTAATTTGCGGGCTGTTTATTGAAGCTGTGAATTTAATCATTGCGGCCTCTACTACTTTACTGTGGCTGCATTAAAATGCATTGACACTAGTCACAAACAAGTAGGCTTTCTCTATATGGAGGCTTTTGTAATGAGAACGATGGGGTAGATTTACTAATCCTGTCCGATTATAATTTGGATTTGGCATTCCTAAAATCACTAGTTATCACATTGCCTATTGATGGATGAGAAAGTTGGTGTTTGCTGAATGTTCACTCAAATTTTGCATTAAAATTTTGGAGCACATTGGAGTATCTAAAGCTCATCCACTGTGCTCACTGCTAAATTCAGCATACAGTGAGAGGGACATTATTCTGGTAAGGTTGGGGAGAGGTCTTTGACCTCATGTCTCCTCAGGTCGAACTGTTAGTCAAAAGGAAGAGGATGGCTTGTTGCTAGCCTGGAGAAAACTTGACTCTTCTCTTCAGAAGTTGACTTATGTCTACTCATTTGAAAAACATTGGTAATTAAGGTACAGTTCCTTAGTGGCAAATAATTTAAGATAATATGGGGAGGAATTTTAACCCTTTAAGAGTAGATGGTGTGAGGGATAATATTCTGGTCACAGGTTTTCTTTAAGCCTTTGAGCTGGGTGTTATTAAATTGGATAAATGAATATACATACCGTATATACGCGAGTATAAGCCAACCTGAGTATAAGCCGAGGCATCTAATTTTACCACCAAAAACTGGGAAAACATATTGACTTGAGTATAAGCCGAGGGCAGGAAATTCACATGCCCCCAGTATATAGCCAGCAGCCCCTAAGTATATAGCCAGCCCCTTCCCCCTTGTATATAGCCAGCAGTTCCCTTCCCCCAGTATATAGGCAGCACCCCCTTGTATATAGCCAGCCAGTGCCCCCTATTATATAACCAATTCCTGTTTCACAGTATATAGCCAGTGCCTGCCCCCCAGTATATAGCCAGTGCCTGCCCATCAGTATATAGCCAGTGCCTGCCCCTAAATATATAGCCAGTGCCTGTCCCCCAGTATATAGCCAGTGCTTGCATCCACCATATATAGCCAGCAGCCCCCTGCCCAGCCAAACCCCCCCCCCCAAAAAAAACTCTGTACTCAGCTGTCGACACCCCCGGCAGGTTCTCAAGCGGCCCCGTCGCATAAACCATGACGTCAGACGCTTGCTGACATCATAGTGTGTATGACCTCATGGTGTATGTGACACAGCCACAGTGACCCAAAGAGCTGAACATAAAATAGTACATGAGTGGGGTGTCGAAGTACTGAGTTGTTTTTTTTATTGACTCAAGTATAAGACTAGTTAGAGTTTTTCAGCACATTGGCTTATACTTGACTATATACGGTAAATACAACCATAATCTAGCAAGTGTAATTTTACAAAACATCATAACATAAAACGATAGGGATACAACAAGGAAACTATTCTGATATTGTAAGGCCCTGATCTTACACTGCCACCATTGCAGTTTTTATCACATTTCTGAAAGGCTGTATGCAGTGTTACTGAATAGTTCAGGTGAATATTAGAAAATCTGGAAATGTTCTTCTCATCAGAGGAAATTACCACTTTCCTCATGCAGCCCTCACAAGCCTACTAAAGTGCTCATACCACTGACCTGTCTCCAGTAAGCAGTGGATGAAAGACACACTTCTTGGAACAGATACCAGAACATTTTTGTTATCTGAACTGCTCAGTTATGCTAAGATCTGATGAAATAATGTTATAAAATGGCTAGAAATCTGCTAATCACATCTGAGCATGCGTCTATCGTTCTTGCTTCGCCCCTCCTTACTTCATGTCTATATAGACCTCTGCAGTCTCTCTTCTTGGTCAATGGAAAGGTATTTTTCTACGATAGGATATATGACAAAGTTTAATATATTTGAATGAACTATTAATTTACAGAAATATTGGAATCAACAATTCCTATAATATAACAGTGCCATGAATAATACTAAAAAAGCAGGGCAGTCACATTGCATATTTATCTTTTATATGAGTAGAAGATGCTCAGTCCCTGAAGTGACAGGAAAGAAAAAGCCACTTGTACATTTATTAGTTGTAGAGTTCGCCTATAAGGGAAGCTAATATTTAATATGCCGGAGGCTAAAATGTAAACTCGTTGCCATTAGTGCTTTATTTTTTTACTGCAGAGTGCAATCAGGTACTGATTAATTTTATGTGAGCTATAAAGCAAGTCAGCAGATGGGTATATTTTAATAGAGTTGCTTAGAATTGATAGCACTGAACTAGGGAGAGAAAGAGATAAATATCTACATTACCATATTATAAACATGTAAACTGAGATATCGAAGATAGTCTAAAATTCTAAAAAAGTTATTTATCGGACTAATCCAATGTCATAAAGTTGATACCACTAACCGTTGGTATGATCATGTAGCAAAGTATAGACGTAGCAGGGCTAAGTTGTCAAACCCTACACTGCTGTATATATTGATATAGAATTATTTCTGTTAATGGGTTAAGTGTTTGTTATTTACAATCTGTGTAAAGCTTTGTCATTTGTTCACGAATTTCTCATAAATTTCAGCTCAGAATTTATTTCCCTCTGCCCTCTCCCTGAATTAGGAGGCCTTGTCTGCTGTAATGTCAAGGTAGACTGGCGCTGTCCTTGTAGAGACGTTATTGACAGCATAGCTCTTCGCCGATCCTACTCCAGTCTGTCTCCATGGTGACAGCTTAATAAATTAAAGGAAGGTAGAAAACTGCAAATAGAAAGCTAGCACATTTCTGAACTCATACACTTCTATTTACTTACCATGATCATCATTTGTGCAACCTGTCTACACAAACTATCACATTGTAAGTAATAGATTGGAAAAATATTGAAACTTGAATACTGAAAACACCAGTTTTTTACCTCTAGGTTAATAGAGCAAATCTTTGTATTGTACAATACAAAGATTTGTCCTCATCATTCATTTTCTTCATAATACATCAATGCACTTTGAACCAAATAATTAACCACTTATCCATGGTAATGCCCAGGCCATTTTCAGTTTTTTTCCGTCAATGGCCCAAATTTATCAAAAACAGTGCCAACTTGCCTGTGAAGTAGGGTGCACCACATTCATGAATTGTGGCACATGTTCTTCATGAATCTGGTGCCCCCTGCACTGCTCCAACAGTGTGCACCCACTTTTTTTGGTGCTCCTCTAACATGGGGCGTGCAACACAATTCTGTTGGACACTACATGATAAATATGGCTCCCAGTTCGACCGGAATGCCCCTTTCAGTGGCGAATTTTGTGTTGCAGAGGGTATAGTCGTGGGCACTTTATAAATATATTTGTGAGCAGTTTGCACTGAAAAGAATGTGCAAAGTCAGACTAAAAAAATTGGGGCTTTAAAAATGCGGGCCAATGCCTTCGACAAGCTATAACTTTTTTATTTTTATATCACGGTAGCTTATTGGTTTTTTTTTTTTCATGACAAAATGTAGCGCAATTTTGGGTTTTATTTATCCTACTGGTGAACTTTTATTAACCCTTTTTGTGTAGCATATTTAAAAAAGAACATTAATCTGACATTGTTTTTTATAATAAAATTTTCTGTCTTTATCATCTAAACTAAATAATATAACATTTTTCAATACGCATACAGTGATACCAAATTTATAAGGTTCATTGCAAAATGAAATATTTTGGGGGGATTGCCTGGATTGGTAGGTTTGGTACAAGGAACAAATTTAACTTTTTGAAAGCGCAAGTGATTTTTTTGTGTGGTGTGTTTTTTTTACATTTTTTATTAGACTTTATTGTTTATTAACTGGTTAAGGACCGGGCCCTTTCCTGTTTTTTCATGTCCATTTTTCACTCCCCACCTTCAAAAATCTATAACTTTTTTATTTTTACACGTAAAGAGCTGTGTGACGGCTTGTTTTCTGCGTAACAAATTGCACTTCATAATGATGGTATTAAATATTCCATGCCATGTACTCAGAAGCGGGAAAAAAATTCCAAATGCAATGAAAATGGTGAAAAAACGCATTTGCGCCATTTTCTTGTGGGCTTGGATATTACGTCTTTCACTGAGCGCCCCAAATGACATGTCTACTTTATTCTTTGGGTTGGTACGATTAAGGGGATACCAAATTTGTATAGGTTTTATAATGTTTTCATACATTTACAAAAATTAAAACCTCCTGTACAAAAATAATTTTTTTGATTTTGCCAACTTCTGGCGCTAATAACTTTTTTATACTTTGGTGTACGGAGCTGTGGGTGGTGTAATTTTTTGCGAAATTTGATAATATTTTCAATGATATCATTTTTAGGACTGTACGACCTTTTGATCATTTTTTATAGATTTTTTTAGATTTTTCAAAATGGCAAAAAAGTGCCATTTTCGACTTTGGGCGCTATTTTCCATTACGGGGTTAAACGCATTGAAAAACTGTTATCATATTTTGATAGATCGGGCATTTTCGGACGCGTCGATACCTGATGTGTTTATGATTTTTACTGTTTATTTATATTTATGTCAGTTCTAGGGAAAGGGGGGTGATTTGAAATTTTAGGTTTTTTTATTATAATTTTTTTTTTTTAAACTTTTTTTTATTTTTATTTATACTATTTTTCAGACTCCCTAGGGTACTTTAACCCTAGGTTGTCTGATCGATCCTATCATATACTGCCATACTACAGTGCCGGACGAGGGCGCGCAGCTACGCGGAGCTGCGCGCCGAAGATGGGTGAGTAGGAGGGGTAAAGTGGCTACCGGGGCGTGGAGTAGCCGCCTCGTGTAATCTCATATGCGGCTACTCCACGCCCCAGTAGCCGCATAAGTAAATTTGAATAAATATCTAATAAAAGTTATTTAAAAAGTGCAGGGACGTGAGGATTAGCCCTTAAAAGGGCTATCCTCACGTCCCATTAATCCACCTACCACCCAATCTACCTTTATAGGTAGATTTGTGGTGGTAGGTTCCCTTTAAATTGTTTTGTACCTTGTATGTGGAGTATTATGTGGATGCTGGATAGCACTGTCATTTATGCCTTTGGTAGTAATTGTTAACCAGTTTTTATCTTTTATTTGTAGCAAGAGGCATTAAAATCTTAAATCAGCCCTTAAACCACATTGTTTTCTCAAATGTTCAGCACTATACTAATCTGACACCCACTGTCCTGATAATGACCTATTATCATGAAAACCTATTAACTAGAAGTCTTTAAAAATCCCTTACATAGCTTGTTTGGTACATAATAAATACATAAATAATAAAGCAATCTATCACTATTCATAATTCAGATTTTATAAATGCTTTTGTCCAATAGGTGCTTTTCTGTTCACTTAAGATTTCATACCTATACTGAAACCCTATATACAGATGCCTGGATGAAAGATGGAACATAATTGTACATTAGTTACGGCAGCTGCACAAAATAAAGATTACGCTATTTTGACGACCCTACAGTCATCATTGAAACTGCTGAAAAAACCACAATGTCCGTGCCAATCTTCCAAGCTTCAAATATGACAACAGCCCTTGCAGCTTAGAAAAGAACAAACCCAGGAACTCAGCTATTGTTACTGCACAAAAAGCCTCTTTATCCCACTCAGTAACAGGCTGTACATGTTGTCAGCCAATTGAAAACCTTTGCTGAAAATCATCTTTTCATTCCAGTGTCAGTGACTCAGCCTATAGAATGAATGTCCATTGTTTAACATCAGCTTATTTCTTTTCAAGTCAATTAACAGCAATTGTCTACACACATCCAATTATTATCATATGTTCACGTAGCAGAAATAGTAATTATTTATTACAATTACACAGAAAACACCATAATATTTAATTATCACAGCTAAAGTCTAAACCATTGTGGAAGTGGAAAATGAACAACTTAATTTAATTCCTTAAAATTTGAGGATATTTTTGGCCTTAAAGTGAACCTTTCCAGAGATTTCTGCTGCTGTATCTGAGAGCAAGGGAAAAACAGAGTTCTGTGATATAGGTGGAAAATGTTTTGGAGCATTCATTTATGATAGGACTTTGTGAAAAACTGTGAATCCACATTTTTCTTTTTTATACTTTTCCTTGAATTTGTTTTATTTCTGGAGTCAAAGGACAGTTATCCACTATTCTAACTCCAACCCTATGAGATCACTAAGGGGCCAACTGCCTCACAGAAATGAATAGAGAGGTTTTTAGCATCCACATTAATGAATGTTTGCATGAAGCACCTGGGGGCAATTCTCATGATTGCTTGGGAGCTCAGTGATCAGACTCCCAGATATCTTATATATGTTTATATGGCTTGTATTCTGAGGAATTTAAATTACCCCAGTGTGCAAATACGTTCACTGTGAGCAATGCTTTACAGATATAGGAGGAAGCACCATGCAAATGTTGGCCTTAGTCAAGTTTGAACATATATCATGAATGGGAAATCAATGACCAGGGGGAGATCAAAACAACTATTTGCCCTGGGCTGTTGTGGACCCTCATAAGTCCAAACCTTTAAAATATTGTGGCAACATAGTATGTGTATAAACAGTAACAGGGGTGGCACGGTGGCTGAGTGGGTAGCACTTCTGCCTTGCAGTGCTGGGGTCCTGGATTCGAATCCCACCCAGGTCAACATCAGCAAGGAGTTTGTATGTTCTCTTTGTGTTTGCGTGGGTTTTCTCTGGGTCCTCCGATTTCTTCCCACTCTCCAAAACATACTGGTAGGCTAGAAACACAGTTGTTCGTGGTGCACAGTTTGCCCCTTAAGGAGCTACTCACGGTATAAGACCGGTCCACACAGTCTTTGAAAAGTCCACAGAAATAGAGAAAATAATTTCACTATGACCGGAGCTCCAAATCTTCTTATTATTATATTGTAACTGGAAGAAAATATGCAGGCAGATGGTGTGGTACGTTCCAATAAAGTTAAAATTTATTTCAGTTCATTATAATCACAAGAGTCCATTAAAAATGCGCATATCACGAATTCACATAACGGGACGCTAGCTTTCTATTCGCCCGACCCAGGGTTTCGCCGGCAAGGCTTCTTCCGACTCTCCAAAACATACTGGTAGGTTGTTTAGATTGTGAGCCCCATGGGGACAGGGACCAATTTGACATGCTTTGTGCAGCGCTGTGTAATCTGTGTGCCCTATATAAATAAAGAGTTCGTATTATTATTACAGAACAAAAGACACATAGGTGTTAAAAGTTTACATAGAGCCAAAGTTACAACATACAGTACCATAAACATTCCCTATACAATGACACTTCCTCCGTAAAACAGTGTTCTAGTAGCATTGTGTACCCCTTACAAAAATCCTTCAAATGTTGATCACTGTACATTACATTATTTCCGAAAAAATCAAGTGATCTTACATTTTTATATAGTGTATGTAAAAATCTTTTCTGTGACCCTAAGACACAATAATCAAATGTACGACATCCAACACCCCTCTCCCTACAGGGAACAACATAATAATTACAAGATAGTTACTAGCTGAGACATACAGCATATGTACACTGACCCCAGCAGCAACACTAGGAAGCATTGGAGGAACAGTCTTGCTGACTCTGACTACCTACATTTTCAGAACAGTAGAGCTGCATCACTGGGTAGGCTAACACTTACTGGCCACTACAATTGTCTCTGAAGCAGGGGACCAGCTTTGTGATGTGACTTGACCTTCCCTCTGTGGCAGCCAGCCAAGCTTCCTTTATGGTAATCTGCCATTTCCCCAGACGCAAATGGAGTACTCACAAATTTGTTTTCTAAACCAGGAAACCCCTTTTAATAAATTTAAAGATTTACATATAGGCTTCACAAAAAAACCTAAATGTTCTAACACATTTGTTTTTTCTTTGTAGCTTCAGTTGGTACTAACTAATGCAGGATTTACATGGTAAGATCTTCCATCATCCAAGGATTAAGAGATAGGATAAACATTTGATTTGAACATCACATTAAGTTTCCTAGAGCAGATGAGTTGGATTATTAAAAGCTTCACTGCTGAGTGTTATCGTTGTTTGAATTTACAGTACAAGTTGTGTTAGATAGAATGGACACTGTGGCGTAGATGGAATACATTATTTTATTTTGAAAATGACGAGACCATGTCACAGAATCTTTGACCCAGAGAATGTTTGGACTGGGGATCACTTAAGAATGGTGCGGAGGTTCGTTATCTGCTGGGGTATCACTACCTTTGCATGAATGGTACTACACTTAAATAATATAAAGATATATGCTGGTAGATGGGCACTACAGGGCACAGTTGTATGTTCCCATGTGGATCCAATGTGACATGAGAAATATGAAAAATTCTAGCTTGTAGAAATTTAGATATTTTCTTCTTTTTGCACACTGCTCTCCTCAAAATGTGCTGGATCTAAGCTGGCTATCTAACTTTACTTTTATAAGTGAAACAAGCACACAAAAGGCAACTCATAATACATCAACTCCATTGTTCCGCTAGCTTGACTCTTTTTTACTTTCATCTTCTCTCAAATCTCATTATAACAAAAAAACAGAGGACCAAACCACTGAAATACCAAGACCTAATAAAGGGTGACTTGCCATGTGTGTAATTATGTATAATGCACAATTCCTGTTGCCCCTATAATCTCTATATTCCCAAACCATGTATTGATACGATGTTCAAAGTGTTTTTAAATCGAGACTGATAGTTTCCTAGCATTTTGAATGTAGTATATATAAAATCTGTGATGTATTTCAGCCAAGAGATTGTACAGTGAGGGCTCCAATGATCAGGAGAATTTTTTTGAATGTTTGTATGTACATTTGAAAATAGTATTTAACTAAAATAAAATGTATGTAAATTAAAAATATTTAAATGTTTAAAAGACTCTCCAGTTTTATAGACTCACAGTGAGCTGCCTAAGTTATTGATTCCTATCTGAAAATTTCTTGTCATTTAGGTCATCTGATCTAAATGGGACACAAAACTTAACATAGCTGCTGTAATCTCATAGGCGAGGATATTTATGGTAACCATAAAATACATTTAATCCATATATTTTATACATATATACTTCCACATTGTGGTAGTGGGACCCTTCGCAGTAACCTATAGTGGGAAAGTATCATCTTTATCTCTGATATTCCAGCACTGTCCTGATGAGGTAAATGGTAAATGGGTCAGAACTGCAGTACCAGACAGGTGTAGTGCTGTTTTAGGAAGAAAGCAACCATGTTTCCTAACTCCATGTTTCTTGCCCTGGCAAGAATAATATATTATCTTATAAAAGTATTTTATTGATGGCGAGCAGCAGGTGCTCCTGAAGGTGTTTTATGGTGCCTATACACTATGCTATCTCCTAGATTAGAGTGCTGTGAAATCTATCCAATTACTGGCTATGTAAAACCATTGTTAACGCTGACCAGACTTTTGTGTGCTCAGGTCATGACCATTACCCTCAGTAAAAATCGTCTCGGCTAATGGAATAAATTTAATAAATAATTGCAGCTTTCACATTTCCTAATTAAATTAAAATAAACATTTAGCCCAAACATCTCCTTCCTTCTAATTGTTAGTGTGTAATTGCTCCAGAGAGGTAAGATCAAATAGGAGATAACTCGGCATGTTCCCAATAAATGCTTCTTCTGGGAGCAATTTGACTTTACTTTACTTAGATTACAATTGATTTATGCCTGTAAATGTAAAATAGCTTCTATTTACTAAGTGGTGGTCGGCTCTCCCCCACAGGTTTAAGATCACTTTGGACCCTAGGTTTGGCCAGTCTGACCCTTATAAACATTGAATAAATTAGAACGTTAGAATAGAGAACTCATGTATTCCTTATTTGTCCATGCGATGTCATCTATTTAGTCTTTACTGTTTCTTTTTTTTACTATATTCAAGCTCCAGCATTCCATGTTAATATAATGTGAGTATAACATTTATTACAATAAAAAGCATACTGCTGGATTTTTTTCTACTAAAATTAGCATAAAAATGACAATAAGTACAATAAATGTGAACAGGGATTTCAAAACACTTTTTAGGTGTAGTAAAAAAATACAATAGCTTTCTGAGCAGGACGCCATGTTTGTTCATATCTATATGAATATTTCTTTTACCAATACCACTGGCACACAAGGGTGAGAACATCAGCTGTGGACCAACATGGGATTTACTGAAGGGAATGTACAGTAACTATTGGCATCTAAATCCACATAACATGCAATGTGAGCTTCCAGGCAGGAAATGAATAAGATGTGAAGGGTAAGTAAAGGTGATGGGTTAATCTTGTATGAAAGCAATTATCTATAATTGCAGGAGATCTGACTATAATCCGTGAAATATTAGTTCTAAAGACATGCATGATTTTAAGGTCAGAGGTTAGTCTGAATGTTTTATAGGTACACAATGAGAGGATAGGTTTATTAGCAAAATGTCAAAATAGAAATAGATTACACGATACAATAGTCATGAGGAGTAATGATAAGACCATAATATAATATTCCAAAGAATGGTGATTTTAGGTGGTTGTGCAATGCATAAAAAGACTGAATGAAGAAGAAATGAAGGGTATGATTGATTCACCTATTTATAAAAATCAGCAGGTCTAGGATAATAAATAACACTCAAAAATAAAGATGCAATGGAGGAGACAGCTGCTGGACCATTGCTTTTTAATACATCTGGTGAAAATTTTAGTAAAAGGTTTTGAGAAGAGGTATGGAGCATCATTCTTCTCATTCAAGTGACATAAAGGAAAGAAAACACAGAAGGGGTCTAGGCTCTTTGAAAAGGGCTAAGTGGTATGAAAAATCACCAGATCTGTAGGAATTAGTGGCTAACAATGGTCATTAAGTGAGACTTAGAGACTTAAGTGAAAAGTGTTCCCTAGGAATAGAATGCTTGTAAATGAAACTAGCTGAGTGAGGGTTTGAAGGTGACTAAGTGGATAGGTGGAAGGTGACATTTTGTGGTGTTTGTGTAAAGCATTGGTTACTGGTAAGCCAAGGATGTTGTCATTGAGGGCTGGGTGGTCTTATGTGGACTACTTATGTTTTTCTCCTACATGTTCTTTTCCATTCCATGACAGAGCCGTTGTAATATTGACATCAACTGAATGCGTTAGATTAAAACTTAATTTCCATTCATCCAGCACCCAGAATTACCATGCTTCCTACTGTTTTCTAACGCTTTACCACTAGATTCATAAAAGTTAGATTCACTTCACATTGATACAAGTATATATAACACCATAGAAAGTATTCACGGAAGGCATTAAAAGTGGTTAGTACAATATCGCTCTATAAAGGTGCAGATTGCATACATGGTCGCAGTGAGGCATATATACCACTGTGATTGCAACTAAACAGCAATTTTCGAGCAAAATTATTTTCTCAGTATTACTGCTTGTACCGAGATCTAGTACAGAGCAAAGCAGGGAAGACACAGAGCTGTCAGCACAGAGCACTGGATCTCTGCATCATAGCAAGAAATTATCATTCAGTCGTCTACTAAACCACAAAGAAAAAGATAAATTAAAACTTGTCAACTACCCTATAAAACACTTACATAGGAATAAAACGATGAACAGATGGCAACATCACATAATCGCATATATATGTGGGACTTTTTAAGATGGGTGTTGACTATGGTAACCATTTTGAAGTTGGCTATTTTGGATCCAATTTTCTTTTTGCAATGGGAAGAGGGTTATGTAATACACCAAACTTATTGAGAATTTCACATGAAAAACAATGGTGGTTTTAATGTAACTTTATTCTTTCATTAGTTATTTACAAGTTTATGACCACTTTTAAAATGTGTTCGAAGTGCTGCCCATTGTGTTGAATTGTCAATGCAAACCTCTTCTCCCACACTGATAGCAGCACCGCAGAACAAATGCTAGCTTCAAGGCTTCAAGTATCCAGATTATGCACAACTTGTATCTTCACAGAATAGACTGCAGATGACCCCAAAGGTCTGAGCATTCCTGCATGAACAGTTCCCTGGAAAGTGGGCAGTTGAATGTCCAACAAGGTTTCCCGATCTGACCCCCTTAGACTTTTATCTTTGGGGTCATCTGAAAGATGACCACGGCTCTGAAAGGACCCCCTCCCTTAAATAGTTTTTATCCAATCACTGATTTTTTATATTTTGCCAGTATTCCCTATGGAAGCTGCCATGAATGCCCAGTTGGTTGCAAGAGAAGAGCTGGGAAATCTAGGAATATATATATATATATAACACTTTTTTTTTACCTTTAATGTCTCCCGGATTTGTGCTTGCATTCACACGTTCATACATACACTTCTCAAACACACAGAGCTCTACTACATACTATTCCTGACTTCCTACCATCCTGTGGCTCTGTCCAGGCTGCAGCATGTTTGCAATGGGATGACCTGAAGCATGTGATCAGTCACATGCTTGTGACATCATTCAAGGTTCTAGAGATTTTTTTCTTGATGCTGGACAAAGTCAGGACTTAAATTCTCCTGCACCTAGCAGACTAAAGATCGAGAGTGCACATCTCTCATAGTGTCGTTCCCAACAACCTTCACCCACCCTCCATTCATCTCCAGGGTACAGATATGGATTCCCATGGTTACCAATGAAAACAAAGGGAGGGAGAGCAGCCAAAGGGACAAGATAAAACCCCTGGTGGCAGATTACTAATGAGAGTCAATTAGAAAATTGCTTATTTTAGCTTAGCGCAGAGTTAGCCAACAATTTACAGTTGTACTTTAAATACAGTAAGTCTTTGTAAATCGCTGCCACGTGATTTTGTGATGGCTGATCATATGCTGGAGTCACATGCTGGAGAAGGACCTGGATGCCTTTCAAGATTTTGAAAAACAAAAATCTCACACATTATGGAAACTATATCCATTTAAATGAATTTTAATACAAGGATTTCTTCTGACAGCCATATTGGAAGAAGTTTTTCCCCACTAAGGGCCAATTGACATGTGCATTATAGGGTTTTCGTCTTCCTCTGGATGCTGTAAGCGTAATGGTTGTATTTGATTCACCTGCAACTTTTTTCTTTTTTCTATAGTACTTATCTACAGTACTATTATACAATGACAATTTATAAACTTTCTTTTAATTTACAGGGAAGACTGACTTTAGAAATAATTTATTTAGAAGGCAAATTCCAATAAGAAATGATTCTCTCCACTAATACATAAAGCTTGCCTTGAATGTTAGCCTTGCAGTTATTTACAACAGTGTCAGCAATATTTCTGCCATCTAGTTAAATTGGAAACATAAGAAACCAAAATTATATGCCAGCGAAATGTAAAACTGCCATTAGTTGACAGTCATTTATGTAAACTTTCTTTATAATATTCTCTCCCTGCTGCAGTTTGTTAACTGTTGTGCACTTATTATTGCTATAAATAAATACATTTTTAACAGATGACATGGATGCGTTTCTAATCAAGTTTTATGTTTTAAAGGTACATTCCATTATAGTTTGTAAGTCAAATAATGGAGTTATATCTCTGTTCTAACCTTATTACCACAATATAAGTTTCCTCTATTGATTAAATTAATAGAAATTAGATATGTGTATATGTATACAAATAAATGTTATATTTGCTTCTTTATTGATTTATTGACCGCCAATTATCCCCTAGGTTTCATTCAGTGTTTATGTATTCATTCCCATGTCAGGATAAATGAGTTTGCAAAAATGTTTATGCAATTAACAGTATTTGTAATGGCTAATTTTATAAACACATCACGAGAACCTCCATAGCCAATCATGGCTGCCAAACAGTTGAATTCTTACTTCCACATAGGGTCATATTGTGTGTGTGTGTATATATATATATATATATATATATATATATATATATATATATACATATATATATATATATACCGTATATACTCGAGTATAAGCCGACCCGAGTATAAGCCGAAAACCCTAATTTCAACACAAAAAACTGGGAAAACCTATTGACTCGAGTATAAGCCGAGGGTGGGAAATGCATTGGTTACAGCCTCCCAGTATATAGTCTGTCAGCCCCTGTAGCATACAGCCTGCCCAACCCCTGTAGCATACAGCCTGCCCAGCCCCTGTAGTAGGAAAAAAAATAACACTGTACTCATCTTTCCGACGTCCTCCATAGGTCCTCTTCTGTCTCAGACTGTCCCAGACAGAAGAGGACATACAGGTGATGTCAGAAAGGTGAGTTTTGACTTTATTTTTTAGTTGACAGTAGGTGCTGAAATTATGTATATTAAACAGGCATCAAACCAGTTATTAATGTAACAATTTATATTTTTACTGTCTTTAATTTTTAGTATAGATTTCTACTCTTGACACAGAGGAGAACTAGTCTGTGATAAGAGATTACAGACTGCCACCCCTCCGATGCTGTTGTCAGAGTAAGACAATATCATCTAAGAGGTTACTATAACTTTAATTTAAAATTATATTAACAGAGCAAGTTACCCTTTGTAGAGTTTGGGGGAACCATTGCATCCTCAAGACAGCCAGTAGCCTTCTACAACCCTTCAGGCATGCTGGTTAATTACTGTTGAAACCCGTGGCAGGATTTAGTAGATACAGTGTATTTTCTCAAAAGAATGCAATACAGTAGAAATTAGAGTCTACAATACATGTGTTCTAGTGATGCCGGTGATTGTATGTTCAAGCTTACTGGGGATGGTGGAATACAAAGAGAATTCTCAAAAACATTAGGTGCATACTACACAATATTGTCTTAATATAAAATATATATTAAATATCCAATTCTAAAACTTCCATGTATTAAATATAGAATGCAAATGTAACAAAATTTTCAAAAATGGTACAAAAGTACACTTACCCAACAATAATGGCCACTTAGAGTGAGCATCAGCATCAGAATTTCTTTAGACTAGTTTTCTTTATTAAGCTATGGCTAAATAGATTCATCTCATGATATATTGTTGTATATTTCTTTAAAATTCAAATAATTTCTTAAAATCCCTTGTAACTTTAAATTGAATGTGCTTGTAATTTAAATTTGAGTTCATATTTCATATCATGCAAATGATATAAATAAGCTACACAGCATACGGATAATGCTCAGAAACCTTTGTCATTGATATTCATGTTTTTGTATTTTTCAATATACCTAGCCCAGTCTTGTGCACAGCAGTTTGCATTTCCATGCTCCAGTGCACACAAGCCGCCTGCGTTCTACAACCGACAAGCTGAAATGACAGATTCATAAAACATAGTTATAATTTACCGTCATTAACAAGAAGATGTTATATCAATTACCCAGAAAACAAAAACATACCAAGTTGAATGCACATCCATGGTTATTAAAAAGTGGCAGCTATCTTAAATTACTGGATGTAAAATATTCAGTGCTGAAAATTATTCATAGTCATGCTGCATGCACAAGGCCTCGTCTTCTACATTGTAGTGTATTTATTTGAGGGAAGTGAAAACACCATCCCGGCTTTCCTAATAGAAGCAGACAATCAAACAAATCTTAATTTAAAATGTTTCTTCTGCTCATAAATCATAATGACATTTTTACACCTCAAACATAGTCATTCTATACATGAAAGTTTCATAGACGGTAATGTACCTTTAGTCCAAGTAATTAAAATGTAAAATCCAGAACTGCATTGGAGTAGAAGAAGACAGACTAATGTGCTATAATATAGTTTACTGGTATACGGAAAGTATTCAGACCCCTTTAAATTTTTCACTCTGTTTCATTGCAGCCAATTGGTAGGATCACATCAGTTCTTTTTTTTGCTCAATATTTACACTCTGCACCCCATCTTGACAGAAAAAAAACTGAACACACTCAAACTCATATTTTTCCTATAAATCTTTTTGGAATTACATGTTTCAAAATTGAGCACTTAAGAAACTGATATAGTTAGAAGCACCAGGATAAAGGATTGTACACCAAGCACACTGACATACTGGTGTGTACCTCCTCTGGCATGATCCACTCTTCTTTTAGTTTTTTCATGATATGTTATGTTTTACAAAAAAACTTAAAACATATTCAAATGATATTGAAGGTCTCCAGGGAATAAAAAACTAAAATAAGAGGGATTCGTGCCAGAGAGGGCACACACCAGTATGTCAGTGTTCCTGGTTTATAATCCTCCATACTGATGGTAGATGTCCTGGAAGTTTCATAATTTTGATAAAAATATTTAAGGAAAGTATTCCAATGTTCAAACTGGATTCTCAAACTGGGCTTTTAGTTTTTTTCTATTATATTATAGGAACAGAAAAATACAAAGCAATGTAGAGATGTTTACATTTCATAGCTAACAGGATCTGTCTTTGACATAAGAAAATGAGCTAAAACTTTGAAGTAAACTGACATTTCCTGCTTTATAAGAGATTTATTTGTTACCACATTATAAAAGAGAATTAAACAGACAGGAAAAATCTATATATGGATAACATAGGTAGCACCATTAAATCATCAGTAATAAATACATCTGCTCTCAAATCCTACACAATGACCTGCAATGACCATAGAGCACATTTTCAAACTCTCACGTTTAGCTTATAGATACAGTATTTCTACACTATTGTCTTTATGGCCATATGGCTGCTGCAACACATATCTAAATATGAAGCCAAGCAGGCTTCCTCCATAAATATATTAAGAAAGTAAACATCCTTCTGAAAGAGAATCTATTGTTAGAAAACATTCATTGCATATTTTTGTTTCTTGTTTTGTAGAGATGACTTTTCAGCTTTTTGTGGTTGGTAGTCACCTCATTTAATTAATTAGATAATGACCGATCATTTTTAACCCCTTATTTTGCAATTTTAGTCAATTTAATTTCTGTTTTTGGTCATATCACCCCCTAGACAAGTCAGTATGAGAATCCAGAGTGCAGGCAGGGACTTTCTAAGCAGACACTTCATGATTCCCCTGTGCTATGTGATACTGTGTGCTGACAATGTGCTTAGATTGACATAGTAAAGGGTTAACTTACACTTTTATTTAGCTTTTGAACATTCTTCTAATATCTGAAACATAGAAAAAAAAGAGATGAGATAGATTAGAGATGAGAGATGATGAGATCCATGAGATGGATATAAAACACAATGACAATCTCAGCTTTGCTAACTCTTCTATAACACACACAGACTCAGCTATGCTTCCCTCCCGGATAAAGACCTTATACTGTGTGTCTGTAGATTGTACAGTAAGCCTCTGTAGACTGCTGCTTGCCTGCAGTAAGTGCCTGTGTCTGAACTGGTCATGTAATACAGGGGGGAGGGACAGGAAGCAGAGAGCGCTGCAGTGTGCAGATGAGAGAAGCTATTCATGAGAAGAATCTGATCAGAAGATTTACAATCGTATCCAGGGACAGTCAAATTTGTGTACACCAGGACTGATAGAGAACGGTTGGATTTATATCTGTGAAATGCTGCATTTTTGTTCATAACATTGAATTTGATAATGTATTATTTTGTTATCCTGAGTATAATTAAGAATCTTGTCTTTGTGAGAATACCCCTTTAAGCAAGTCTCTAGGAACTACTGCAAGATGGCTGTCAGTGTCTGAATAAAAGTCTACAATCTAAAAACAGAAAAAAAACTACTAAGATGTGAAGTGCAATATTACCTTTTCACAACTATTTTTTAATCTGTATTTTCATCAAAATTATATTAAGAATATTGTTGGTATATGTGTTACATGGCTTAGAGTGCTTATAATTTATTGTCGCTTTCATGGCTAGTGGCAAGCATCTTAGAAGACAGTTCATCTGGAAATCTTGTGCATGGTTTCTGACAGTTCAGTTATGAATGGCTGGTGACAAGTAGATTTCTCTGGAGAACTAAGCTGTCAAATAATTCCTGGATAGTATACAATGAATACTGCCCTCTTATTGTATAAAGCAGAAGCTTTAATTCCCTCATGACGGATAAACAGGCCTTTACACAAACTTGCAAGGATTTCCAGGAAAAGGGGATTGTCGGAATATACCTTGTTAAAACAATGAGATCTTTATTTCTAATTCAACTCTTTTAAACCATTCATGTGCTAACAATTACCTGCTATTGATTTGTATCTGATCTCTGCATACCAACATTATATTATATTATACACATGCACATGAAAAAGTGGTTAAAGAAAAGGACTTGGGATTTTTTGCAAGTGTGGATTAATAAAAAAAAAATATATATATAATTTAGTGTTGAAACATTCAAAAAAAATCACAGCATAGCCAGTGAGATTCTTCTACTCTCTGTGTTAGTGGCATGATGCTGTCTGGTTTATTTTTTTTTTATCAGCTAAACCGACGCATGGCTGACACGGAGACAGAAAATGTGAGCAGCTTATCTAAAGTAATGAGATTCCCCAAGAAGGGAATCTGAATGTGGGTTATGTGTTAGATTCTCAGAATTAAAGTATATTAATATGTTTTATTAATTTTTCATTTGAACATTCTCAAACTTTAATGTTGGTGAATAATTCCTTTAATATGTATTTTTTTTTATGGCCAATATAAGTCATTGCCGAGGCTGTCATGGCACAGGTATACATGCATTTTGTACACTACATCTCCTACATGTAATTGAAAAGTTTTTTCAATGTATATTTTAGGTTTGTGTCTAATTCAAAAAACTATTTTGGACAGCTTAGCTCATATTCCCTGAAATTACCAGAAAATATGCTTTAAGATGTTAAAATGAAGAGCTGGTCCATACTTCAGCACAATACATACACCAAATACTGAATAACGCAGCATTGACCATCTATGATATTATGACTAATGCCACCATTTTAAAAAATATAATTTGTGAAGAAAGTAGTTATTTATTTCAGTGCTGCACAGGTAATAAGTTGTGCCAAGACAACAGAGCTGTGGTATATACAGGCAGTCCCCGGGTTACGTACAAGATAGGGTCCGGAGGTTTGTTCTTAAATTGAATTTGTATGTAAGTCGAAACTGTGTATTTTATAACTGTAGATCCAAACAAACAAAATTTTGGCCCCAGTGACATTTGGAGTTTAAACATTTTTTGCTGTAATGGGACCAAGGATGATCAATAAAGCTTAATTACATACACCTTACATCTGATCATTGCAGTCTGGGACTATAGTAAAGCATTCAGAAAGCTTCACCAGAGGTCAGAGGGGTCTGTCTGTAACTATGGGTTGTCTGTAAGTCGGGTGTCCTTAAGTAGGGGACTGTCTGTATTTCCAAATTACCTTGTATAGTTCGGCATTTGATTAACCTTCAGCGGGCAGTGTTTGTCTAATGAAAACTATTTTCACATTTTCTTTTTAAATGCCAATGTGTCATTGCTGAATGCTCTGTTTTAATGTATTTTTTGGCTTCAAAACTTCTGCATTGGTATTGCATAATGTTACCTAAAAAGAAGCATCAAACTACTACAAAGCTGTCTTGCAACTTTGGACCCAGTTCTTACTTTGTAGTAGATGCTAAGATCCCAATTAAGATGGATAGAATTAAAATAGATTATTATACAACCAGGGGAGTAATTAAAAGAGTATGGGTCCCTTTACAGACCAATACATGGGGCCCTATTAGACTTAACCCTTTCGTAACTAAGCCATTTTAGGGCTTTAGGACCAAGCTTGAAGATAGTTTTCTCGTCACACATTGTACTTCAAATTAATTAAAAAAATTGATGATATCTTTTGTGTTATGAAAAAGTTATGAAACAAACTGAACTTTGGCAAACATTATTCATATTCAAAGTTAAAAATTTTCTGCTTTTCAGGCAGATAGTTTATAGCACCCAAGTAACTTTATAACTAACATTTTCCTGCTGTATATTGGCATGGCTTTTTATACATCCTCTCTTTTTCTAGGTTGTAAGGAGGTTTAGAATTTAAGGTGCAATTTTTCTAATTTTTTATAAAAAATGCCATAATGTTGCCCCATATTTCTAGGCACCTGCTCAAATTTAAGTGACTTTGAGAGGCCTAAATAACAGTAAAAACCTGTAAATTATGCCATTTTAGAAACTATATCCCTCAATGTATGAAAACTTTAAGAAGTGTGTTAACCCTTTAAATGGCATTCAATGCGTATCAACTAGAAAACCAACTTTAGGTAGTATGTTAACTATTAACCGTTTCAAAAATGATAAATCAAAACATAACTGGTTAAAATTTAAGGGCAGTGTTTGCTGTGGAGGTGGAAGATTTGCCATCACATGCACAAAACCTCTTAATTCACATCTTGCACCAACATTTCCATTTTTTACATTAAGAAACATCTTAATTGCTAGTCTACTTATGTCATATATCTAATAACACGAACCAAGTGCAAACTACAATATGTAGGATGCACCATACGGAAACTCAAAACTCGTGCATCAGAATACATTAGCGGTGGTAACCCAAATAATCGTGCTAGTGCCCGTAATGTATCTGGGGCATCTAGACATTTTCGAGATTCACATGGTAGGTCTGTACATTACACGACCATCATTGCCAAAGTGCACATACCCTACAACGAACGAGGTGGACGTTGTGAAAAACTTACATATGTACGAGTCATACTGGATCATGCTTTTGGATACGTGATTTCCCAAAGGCATGAACCATAAGAATGATTTGATGTACATTTATTAAACTAACACATAATACTGTACAACATATATGTTTAACAATCATGTACATCACATTAATTAATTACCATTCCTTTTTCTAATTGTGGCTCTGTTGCAAGGATACAACATGTTGATACCAATTCACGAGTCTTTGAACTTCTGTTACCACGCTGAGACTCCACCTAACCATGCACCTCACCTAATGCTTCTTGTGGTTTCCTTTTCATATTTAAGCTCATTCACTTTAATGCTTCCCTAGGTATGACTAGGAAATAATGCATTGTTTTGTCCAAATGTGTTACCACAGGTATTAAAGTGATGTTTTTTTGTATACTTTTTACGTATTGATGGATTAAATAAACTTTTGCAAAATTTTTACTTACTGCCAGTGCGGACCAAGTGGATTTTTTTCTCCTTTTCTACGTGTTAACCCTTTAGATGTTTCACAGGGGTTAAAACGAAATGGAGGTGGAATTTACAAATTGTAATTTTTTTAGACAATACATAAATTTTGACCAAAAATTTAACTGTCACAAAGTATTAAATGATCAGAAACTCCACAAAGTTTGATACCTTATTTGATGCAGAGTATGAAGATACCCCATATGTGTTGGTAATATGCTTTATGGGCACATGGCCGGGCATAGAAGGGAAGGAGTAACATTCAAAGCAGATTTAATTGTCACATTATACAGGTTATAAAATGTTTATTTTTTTATAATTTGGACATATGGGCGATTATTTTTTTTCTGGATGAGATCAACTTTTGAAGTTCATCATTTAGGGGGGTTTAATAGCTAATAATGAGATTTTATTAACTCTTTCTTGGTGGTGGTTAAAGAAATAATACATTTTTGTTTATAGTTTTTAGCATTTTGTTTGACCATTCACTGTACTATAAAAATAATGTGTTAATGTTATTCTATCAGTGACCATGGTTACGGCAGCTCCCCATTTATATAGCTTTTTTTTTATGGTTAACTTGTTTTGCAAAATATAGAATTAATTGTGATAGTCATGATACAGGCTGTTACAGAGGGAACCTGGCTATAGCATATTGCGGGGATCCCACATTGATCTTCCGGCCTCAGGCAATCACCATGACGTAACTCTACATCAATGAGCAGGAACTAACCATATTCTATTATGTAGAGTCACATCAGGGTGCAGGAAGGGGTTAAGCATGATATATGCCACTCTACCTAAATTTATTAAAAGTACCTGTAAAGTTTCTATTCACAATATATTAGCAGCCTTTCTGTAGTATTGAATATCATTATAAGATGGGTGTGTATTTCACACCAGAAACCACCACTGACCAGCTGAGGAAAGACATGGAATTAGCTTTACTACACACAGGTTGGAGACAAAAGCAGACAGAGCTACATATTGTTTAGTGGTAGTTCAGGGAAACTGCAAGGTGGGCTTTTATCAAACTTTACAACTTACCAATCAGAGCCAGTAATAAAGAATGTGACCAGTCAGTCTACTGATTGACTTCAGGGGTGTAATGCTTGTAAACAAAGATTGGGAAATGCTCCAGCTGAAGGCTTGTAGAAAAAAGGAAATCTACAATTTCTTTTTATGCATTGTGAACCAAACATACTTTGATAATGCTGTAGAGACACTGATTTAGAAACATATCTTGTTTAATCCTTGAACTTAGTGGTTTTTCACAAAAAACTATTATAAAATTCAGGACCTTGGGAAAGCCGGGTGCAGCCTGGCTGGTGTACATAAACACGTTACTTCCACATATGCAGAAGCTGCCTAAATTATCCAGACTGGACTAATCAGCAGCTGGGGGATGGTGCACCACTTCTGCCTGTCAGGGACAACACAGTGAGGATGTATTCTCAGCCTGTGTTGGGCAGGACAAGGCTGGAGGAATGTATAATTAGGGTAAGAGCAAAGCGCAAGGGTAGCTACAGGAGCGACAGAGCTTCATTATCGTAACTTTATAATAGTTTTTTCAGCAAAACCACTTGGTTCAGGTATTAAAGAAGATTTGTTTCTGCTTCAATGTAGCTACCGCAGTCTCAAGGTATGTTTGGTTCATAATGCATAAAAGCAAATGGTAGATTTCCTTTAAAGCCATTTGATACATATAACTTATTGATCAACTTTTAATAATTCTCTGAAGAATATGAAAATATACAAAAAATGAAAAATATACAATCGATTACATAATTTTCTTTAAAGCTTACAATGTGTGACCACAAGGGAACATGTTTCCATATAACCTACAACATTAACCATAAATATATTGCTAATAGTCTTTTAATTAGCTTCACACAAACATGAAATAAAAAGTATTCTCTGCCTTATGTTTTATCATAAACCCTTGCTAAGATTCTTTTTTTGACTTTTAATTTTTATCTAATGTCATTTTTCTAATTCCAACCACAACGTTGTCAGTAAAATTGCTTTTAATGTTACTCAGCAATCCTACCTGTATTTCTAAATTTCTGTTTGCATCCTGTCTGCATCCTAAAGCGTGTTGCATCCTGTCTGCATCCTAAAGCGTGTTGCTTTTCTGGTGCAGGCTATAGCTAGTGTGCAGGCTCAGAGTTCCTCAGCCGAAGATGGCCCACTTGGGGGAAAATAGTCACAATTCCTGTTACCCAAGAACTGTGACTAGCAATACAAGCACTGATAGATTCTACCAGTGACTCTTCTCCGTGCTTCAACATTTTATGGAAGGTGTTAAACATTTTGGTATAAAAGGGATAGATCATTGTAGGTACATCAGGTTTCCATTTTTAAAGTGTCTCAAATCACCCATTTTACTCAAGAGTTATAATGTTAATCCAGATGTGGCAAACAGATTTATTAAAATAGCAAATGGAGGTGCAAAGCCACTCCAACCCCCCAGTGGTGTAGGAAAAACTTAGTAAATGTTTGATACTTTTTGGCCAAAAAATTGGCAAATCCACTAAATGAAACCACATTTTTCATGCTGTCGCAACCACTACTAAAAATCATATCTGCAAAAGAGCTCTTAAGACAATCCAAAAACTGAAGTAACATACCTGCCAAGTGATAAATCTGTCCCACCAGGCTGCCGCCCAAAGCTAAGAAGGTCAGGCATTTACAGCCCATAATGTCTTCAGTTGTCCTCAATTCATATAACTCACATTAAAATAAATATGTTACATTCATACTGCGCAACATCTGCAACATATATAAATGGTCTGGATAGTCTTGTGAGTAATACACCTTTTTCACAATAGATATATTAAGCAATGAACTTGTATCTGAACCTGTTAAGTAATATAGGCACTTAACAAAGCTAGAAGTAAAGTATCTACTCGTAATATTCCTGCTACAACATATCCAAAATATCACTGAAAAGTCTCTGCATGCTCCAACTAAACAATGTCTGGTAAATGTGACATTTATGCTCTGCCGGGTGCCCCTGTGGAGTAGAAATCATTTCAAAGCTAAGAAAACCCAATTACTCTTTCAGACCCGTGACCTACACACAGGAGATCACATTGACAGGTGTAGTCACATTTAGGAACATATATCAGCCTTGAAATAAAATAAAAATGTTCAGCCATTTACTGCAACTTAAATGATTTTCCGTCTTTTATTTTACAGCGTAATATTTCTCACAGGGAAGCATAAATGCGTTGCTTAATGTAATCACCTCTGCTTTCACAAATCACAGCGTATTTGCTAACTCTATACATCACAAAAAGCGCAAAGTTATCAACATTACAATTACTGGCATAATTAAACAGAGGATTCATGCCCGCACACGCTCAGTCTGACGCCGACACAAACTAAATATTGGCAAAATCCCCCATTAATGAAGAGGAACGGAAGATGGAATGATATAAAAATGTATATCATATACCCAAATGTAGATCATTTCAGAAGCAGACAAAGAGATTTCGAATGAATGTCACCATTATTTACCGCACTACACCAGAACATCTATCTATATAAGGTGCAGAAATGGGGAGAACCTTAAAATACCTTGTACTCTAGTTTTTTGGTGACCAAAGCATTAACAATGATTTTGCTGTTTTCTTCTCCAAACCCCACTTTGGGGTTGGCAGGAAGGGTGGTGGATGGCTCAGCCTGATGTATTTATTATGGTCCCCACCGGAAAACCGGGGGAGGCTATAGCTGAAATCTCCACCCAGTCTGACCGGGACTGGCGGCAGACCACACTTCCAGACGTACTAAGTGGTTGGGGCCTTTTAGAATATTGACTGGTGTTCCCCTCATATTGTACTTGTAGCAATGGTAAAGTATGGGTGCTCCCTTTCTACTTTGGATATTAAATTCAGTAGAAAGCAGCAACTGCAGACAGGGCCAGTTCTAGACAAAGTGGGGCCCTGGGCAAAACTAAAAGGGGGGCCCCAAAATAAAACTATTTTATGACCATTCACAGTCAGCAAGAGGCTTCATTTAATATGGTAAAAAAACTATAATATGGGAGAATTTTATAGGAGATAGATAGATGATAGAGAAATTGATGGGCAGTACGGTGGCTCAGTGGTTAGCACTACAACCTGGTCAACATCTGCAAAGAGTTTGTATGTTCCCTCTGTGTTTGCGTGGGTTTCCTCCGGGTCCTCCGGTTTCCTTCCACATTCCAAAATATTACTGGTAGGTTGAATAGATTGTGAGCCCCATTGGGGACAGGGACTGATCTGGCAAGCTCTGTGCAGCGCTGCGTAATCTGTGTGCACCATGTAAATAAAGAATTATTAATTATTATTATTATTAGTAAATAGATAGAGAATAAGCGACATATATAAATGGTCAGATTATAGGAGATAGATAACTAGACAGGAGAGAGATGATAAGCATCTTCACCCGGGAATTCAACCAAGGGGTATTAACCCTTTCACCACCCGGCATTTCTGGATATTTTGTCGCATTATTGACCAGAGCAATTTTTACAATTTTGACGTTTAAAAATTTAATCGAAATTTCAGCAAAAAGAATTAAAGTAAACCCAACAAACCATATATTTTATGAAAGAAGACACTTATCCCATTTTCAATTTTGCATTAAAGAGTTTATAGACATAGGCGCCTTCATGCTATTTTGATTCAAACTGAAACATTTTAAAAAAAAATACTTAAAATTTGAATTTGATGGCAAAAATGTGCTCCAAGCTGAAAATATTTACCCTCACATCTCCTAAATGTAATAGATGGACATGTGTAGAGTTCACAAATGTCCCATATTGATATGTTCACATAAATAGATCCACATAATCACTAAAACTGTAATAACTAGATATCTGCTTTTCAGCTACTAATTTTAAGTCAGTCACAGCCTGCAAAATATAGCAATAAAACAGAATAAAAAGTAAAGGCGCCATAAAACCTATAGAATTTCGATAGCAGACAAGCAGGCGATGCATTTGGCAATTAACATTCAAAATTTCCTCTAAAATATGTACAAATGTGTGTAAGATATGAGGAGATCGTACAGACCCCACATGTGTATATTCACCAAAATATGCAGCAAAGGGAATGTTAAATCCACAGGGGACACCAAACTATTGCATAAAATTGCACTGAGCTTTACACTGATTTATCATTGTATGTTCCCTTACATAATGGTAACCCAATTAATAACTATATATCCATAAACCAAGCTAATGAGATAATAAAAGTCACGTTTAGATGTGCATCATTGTATTATTGTGAATTTGAGTGAGAACCGTATAACATAGGTATAAATAATGGAGGATGGTGGAAAATAATAACTTTATTCCAGAACATGTGGGTGTTTTTGGTGTTACATATGGCTTTATGGACATGTTCTGGGTCGTGGTATTAATATATAATAGCGACATTAGGCAAAGAGGATGAAATGTGCATCGTATCAGTCTATATTCGCAAAAAAAAGTATCACGAAATAAAAGGCAATAAGAGAGAAAGTGTGTTCTTAGATAGTTCTGCATAGAGAAAGGTTAAAAACATGAATATCAGTTGATATTATCCCTTCTCAAAATGTAGTAACATATAAAGTGAATAATTCCATTATCTGTGAGGTGCAGCAGCTCCTGTGAGCAGCAAATTCTCCCTGTAGCCTGATGGCTAAGAATATGGAGGGGGGGTACACTTCAGGGGGCTGTATCTCTGGCCCTGTGATACATAGAACCTCAGTTCTTTATTCCTATGAAAAAAGAGAGTCTCCTCTTTTATATGAATCTAAATTTATGTTTCTAAGGAAACAGAATATATAACAGAGAGAACTGTTTATCTGCCGTTGGGAGTGATTGTTATATATAAAAATGGCACCAGATATTCTCACTTTAAACCTGAAATGAAAATTCTAGATTCATTTGAAAGAAGAGATTCTCCCCTTCCAGGGGGCCCTGGGCAATTGCCCACTTTGCCTACCCATAGCGCCGGCCCTGACTGCAGAAGGCTCCTTGTACTCTACCACATGATAAATGTGTATATTAGATTGTAATGTTTTAGAGCTTGAGATTGTGGTAATCTTCTATATTATCTTCTATAATATTCTATATTTGTTATCCATGACCACCTCCTTTCTAAACACAACTTTTTAAATTATGATTATGAGCTCAAAGGGCTTTGAGGGTGTTACCAGAGGCCCTCTTTGCTTTGGCTGCACCGGCTGTTAAACTGTTCAGGAGCACATTTCTCCTTCTAAAACAAGCATCTTACTCTGCACTTGGCGTACTTCCCAGTATTCTGAAAAAATTTAGTGGTTTTGCTCAAAAAACAATTATAAAATTCAGGACCTTGGGAAAGCTGGTGCAGGCTGGTTGCTGTACATAAACATGTTACTTTCACATACACAGGAGCTGCCTGAACTATCCAGACAGCACTAATCAACCTGACCTGGGTGACTCTCACACAGCAGCTAAGGGTTGACACAGTAGGAATTGACTACTTCTGCCTGTCAGGGACAACACAGTGATGACGTATTCTCAGCGTATGCTGGGCAGGACAAGGCTGGTGCAATGCATAATTAAGGTAAGAGGAGAGCACCACTGCAGCCACGGCAGCAACATAGCCTCATCACCATTCAGATCAAGCAATAAACAAGATATAGTTCTGCATCAGTGTAGCTACAGCATTCTCAAGGTAAGTTTGGTTCATAATGGATGAAAGCAAATGGTAGTTTTCCTTTAATTGAAACCTACCACTACAGATTTACCAATTAAGGATAGCCCTTTTTAAGGCTAATCCTTTACTCTCCTCTATCTTTTCTAATATTTAATCAGGGTAATATGCAAATTTTCTAAAGAGGGTACTGGGGCGTGGAGAAGCATGCGCAGAACACAGGCTCCTTGTAGCTTCGTGCTGAAGATCTCAGTGTAGGAGGATCAAAGAGGCTACTGGGGCGAGGAGTAGTCACGCAGTGTAGCCTCAGCTCCGGCTACTTCATGCCCCAGTAGCCTCTTTAGAGAATTTGCATATTACCCTGAGTTAGGATTAGAAAATATAGAGTGGAGTAAATGATGAGTCCTAAAAAGGGCTATCCTTACTTACGTTAGATGCACCTTCCACCGGATCAACCTTAATGGGTAGATCCGTAGGGGTAGGTTTCCTTTAATGTTTTCTTTGATGAAATAAACAGAACAGATCATTTGTTTGGGTGATTCGTAACACAACAGAAATAATGAATGTGAAAATGAAAGTCCTACCAAAGCACAGTTATGTGGACGACGCTGCGCTTAGATTGAGCTCTGAATTGTCACTGATGGGTTATTCAATCGTTGTTGGTGATTATGGTCTCCTATGGAGACATCAAACTGCAGGCAATTTTCCATTGTAGCTGTCGGGTTCAGATAGTTTTGTGATGAAAAGTTGCCATGAGACATATATACAAGACATCCAGCTCTATTTCTCCAAAATCTTGGAATTTTTTTTTATCTATAACATTTTTGATATTGCAGATACATGCTATCAGTGCCTATCAGCTGTAGTAAAAGTCTATAACCAACCCAAAAACTATTCATATAGTCATGAGAAACGGACTACACCAAATTACTGAGGGTAAATTGACTTCTGATGTACTAATTGTCTAACCAGAATCAGTAGAAAGCCCATTACAATATGTGATGTGATGCGGTGTCAGAGCTTCAGGTGGTGTGGACCCTGATGCCTGAACAGACCTAAAGGCCACATAAAAGTGTCAGTGGTATAAATGAATAGAACCGATGGTGTGATGGCATATCAGATATATATTGTCAATGAGAGTAGAACATACACAAAGCACATTCCAGTCTTTTCCTTGGAGCTGGGGGTCAAATTATATCATTGGAAATTGAAAGTATATTATGTATTCTAGGAGGGATCGTAGGAAAGAAAGGTCAAAGGTCGGCACTGCTCACACCAGAATACATAAATGAACACCTTCTGCAGACCAAAGGCAGGAGACTGGGCATTAGGGAAAACAAAGCAGTCCAGGGTGCACGTCCAATATATGCAGACAGATGAGGCAAAACAAAAGAGTGAAATGCGGCACTCACCGGAATGATGTGAAAATGCTTCCTTTGTTATTGTAGAGGTACAGAGCAGAATGAGGAGCTGTCTCGCCAAGGCCGTATATTATGTATTCTGTCAAGAGATATTAAACCTGCATTTATCTTGATGGCCAATAGGCATAATATGTCTATTAACTCCAGCAACCCTTTGTCATCATGGGTGTATTCAGTAATGATGGAGTTAATTAGCCTCTATAAATACAATAAGATGTAGTCACTCTTGCTTGAGTGCTTGGCCACAGAAACAAATTGCAGAACTACATGGAAGGCAATAGTCTTGTTGGTTACAGTTTAATAGGAGGAGCAACTAATGTAAAAACTAATCACTGACGGACATAAATGCAACCTAATTCTACTAGATGCCTTGATTCAGACCCAATCCTGTTCTGAAATGCATTTTCACATTGCATTTGGAATTTTTTCAATATATTGTTATTTTATGTGTTATTATGTGTTCTATAGGGGATACTAACTTGTGCTAACATTTGATTTTTCATGTCATTTACCAGCTTTATAATTTTGAAATAATCTTTGTTTACATATAGATTTGTACTATGATAGTTTTTAGCGTTATGTGAAATGTGACTTACTTCCTGTTTGCTCTTACCCTGGTGACATCAGTTCTGGAGGAGGCTTTGAGTGCACAAAACGGCCTGTCACCTGTGCTTGTCTTGCTGCCTATAAGGTTAAAATATTTTCTTGGAATGTATGGGGCCTTAACAATAAAAATTAAAAGAAAAGCAGTATTTGATTTAGGTCTCTTGTATCAACCTGATGTGGTTTGCCTCCAGTAAACATATTTTCTGGGTGGGATGCACTGAAGCCATATCTGAATAAAATGGTTATTGCATAAAATGGTTATTGCAGTCAACTAAACATAGGGTTATGGATTTGGAGACATTGTTCATACCAAGGAGAATAAGTATAAAGGGTTAGGGGCACTAGAGTGTATGAGAAGGCACTTCATGGAAATGGCAATGGAAAAACTAGATTACAAAGTCAGAAATAAATCATAGGGAAATTTACTTCCATAAACAAACTGACAATTCTAACTGAAAGGCAAAAATCCAACAATTTTATAGAGGTAATAGAAGGCAGAAATGGAGAGCTGGATGTGTCTCAAGAAGGTTTTGAAGATTTATATATATTGAATATATATTCAGTTAGTGATGGAGGAGGCAGAAATTGAAAAATCTCTGGAAGATATTCCGGGAACCCAGTATTTCATTGGAAGAGCCAGCAATGCTAGATCACCTATTAGACCTAGGTGAAATGGAAGAAGCACTCAAAAGTTTACCAAGGGGCAAGAATGTAGGTACGGATGGTTTAACCCCAGAAATTATTTTACATTAATCTGATATTCTTTGCTAACGTTGCTGAAGGTTTACAATTTTACATACCCCAGAGAAATCACATCCTACTTGTATGGTGGTATCTCTTGAAGTGATCAAGGCTTTTGTGTCGGTGGGACTACATCTGGCTGTCTCTCAGAATAATGGGATTTGGATTTTGGGTTATCAACTGGATTAAACATTTATATAATGGGGCATCGGCAAGGGTAGGTGTAAATGGGAAGGCTTCAGTAGCAGTGCTGTTTGCCATAGCACTGGAAGCTTTGTCCCATTGCCTGAGTGCTCTTTTGAGGAGTTTGATGAGAGGTTACAGCTGTATGCAGACAACATGCTACTCTTCTTGGACCATTCTGACACTATAATTGAAGGAGTGACAGACTTTAGATAGATTTATTGTAGCAAGTCATCTTGCCTACCCTTGGATTCAGCGTCGGAGTGAGAGATGTAGTTTTGGTCAGCTTAGGATTGTTAGCTGTATGAAATACTTTATGGCATTATGATTAGTAAGGATTTGGGAGATTTTATGGAACAGAATGTTAAGCCTCTTCTTGATAGAATAGGGAAAAAAATTTATATACCCTTAGCAACCACACTTGTCTTGTTTAACCCCTTAAGGACGCAGCCATTTTACAGCTTAAGGCTCAGCTCCATTTTTGGGATTCTGACTTTTTGGGTGTCGCTTTATATGGTTATAACTTTTGAACATTGTTACTTATCAAAGTGATTCTGAGATTCTGATTTTTTCCCCACATGTTGTACTTCATTTTAGTGGTAAATGTTGGATAACAAGTTTTGCGTTTATTTTCCAAAAAAAGAAAAAACGATGAATTTTTTGAAAAATGGCACTTTTTTGAAATTCGAAATCATTACATTTTCAGGCAGATAGATTTACCAACTAAATAAGTTGCTGAATTACATATCCCATATGTCTACTTTACATTTTTTAAATTTTTGAAATGTCTGGATAATATATTTTGATGTCGCGCGGCTTACAAATCGAATAGCGATTTTTCCGTATTTTCAGAATTTACTCTTTTGCGGATAAATACAGTTTTTAATAAAATTTTACATATTCAGCATCAAAACCCCCTATATAATCTACCCATTTTCAAATCTGCACCCCTCAAACTATCAGAAACAGCTTTTAGGAAGATCGTTAACCCCTTGAGATCTTCATAGAAATTGAATCAAAATGGAGGTGAAATTTAGAATGGTTAAATTGTGCCGGTTATACGTTCATTTAGCCCTAAAATTTACACATTTCCTAAAGATAAAAAGATAAAACCCACCATACAATTTGTTCTGCAATTTCTCTCAAGTACAGAGACCCCCCACATGTGGCCGTGACTTGTTTTATGGGTGCACAGCGGGGCACAGAAGGGAAGGAGCGCTCTGCAGCTGCCAGGATTTTAGTTTTCTTGTTGCCTCCTTTTGTAGGCTATAAATTTTTTGCTTTTTCGTTATTGGGGCCATGTGACGGCATTTTTTTTGCGGGATGGGATGATTTTTCCAGTGTTGCCATTTTGGGTTTGATATCACCTATTGTTGAAAATATAGGAACTCATTTTTGAGGGCAGGAGTAGAAAAGCATCAATTCTGTACTGGGCTTATGGGCATTTTTATCAATTTATTACTTTATTTTTTACTTAATAACATTTTTTTTTTACTTTTTCACTTTTCCACCATGGGGCATGAACAATGATCATATGATTGCTTGTTCATGATAATACTCTGCAATACTCATGTATTGCAGGGTATTATCAGTTTCAGCCTATGCACTTGCATAGGCTGGCACTGTGCCAGTAAGATGACGTCACAGACGCCATCTTACTGGCAATGCCTGCAGGCAGTGCTGGGGACCAGATCAGACCCCAACACTTCCATAGCAGCGATCGGTGCCCCCCGAAAACGGTTCGGTGGGCCGATCGTGACGGTAAGACCCCCCAGAGACATGTTAGATGCTGCGGTCACGCTGACCGCGGCATTTAACGGGTTACACACCCGTGATCGTAGCCCACTCCGATCGCGGGTGTTACACTGGGGTGCCAGCTATTAGTTACAGCCAGCACCCCATGTTTCCCGATGCCGGTTCGGCTCAGATCCAGAGCCGAGCCGGCATCAGCTCCGTGGCGGATATCTCCGCCACTGAGCGCTAAGTCACTGTGCTCCGTGGCGGATATATCCACGACAGAGCGCTAAGGGGTTAAAATGGTAACTTTGCCTCAGGTACTTTTTGTCTTCCAAAATAGGGATGTACTTTTTGGAGGGTTACATAAATTATATGTACCAATAGAAGAGAAAGGGTTTGCTTGGATCTTGGTAGATATGTTTTGGGGGTTTATTAGAAGCAGAAGTGTTTTTAAGGGTTGTTATCCATTGTTTTTATTTGGATTTTTAAGGGTTATTTGAAGGAAACTCCACTATGGGGTTATGGTGAATGGTTTCCCTATGCTCAATCCAAATATGCCTCTCTGACAAGGGAGAAAATAGTTCCTCTGCTCAGAAGTTGGGGTGGCAAGAGATGGTAAAGGTCCAAAATATATCAGACTTTGGAAATAAAAGCACTGCCTGACTCTGCTATGCCTTGTTATAGTAAATGGAAGAAACTGTTGACAAGTTTATCCTTATAGGAATAGGCTGACTCTCTCAATTCTAATGAGACGTCTCAGATCTTCATAGAACATGATGTGTTTTATACCCTCAAACTCATGAACCGTAGGGAAGAAAAATGTCCCAGATGTAGTTTGGGTGCATTCTTGATCCGCATGATGTGGAGATGTCTAAAATTACAACGGTACTGGTGGGAAGTGATTAGTATATTGCAGATTGTGTTTGAGTGTAATATTCTAATTGACTTGTAAGTCTAGGGACCAAAAGAGGTCTTATAGGAACATGTGGGAAGGTATTTGAACGCTATGAAGGGTGTTGATGCTACCTTTGTGGCCACTGAATTGCCAGCACTCAAACTGAGCGTTTGGATCTAGTTTAACACAAAACTGTATTAAAGTGTGTTTAGTAATCAGCTTTGTTCTAATCAGTAGTGTCCATATAAAGGTCCATTTATTTATTTTTTTGGGTGGATGGAGGGCCAAGCTCATGTTCAGGTCTCTTATATATTTCAATAGAAGTATAAAAGACGGTAACAGTAAAAAGACAGCTGTGAAAAGAAATCTATATTCTGTGTAACCTTGCAGTATGTCTTATTTCTACTATGAATATTAGGTTTTGGTCTATCATTTGCTCATTTGAGCACAGTCATGGTAAATGAGCTGTGCTAACTTGCCACTTGAGCCCAACAATTACTTAATTTATTTTCTTGATATATGAAGCCCTCACATGAAATATTGTTATTTTCTCCTCTTTATGTCACCTTTATGGCTATATCATTAATAACTGCCTGATTTAGTGCAAGTGACTGTAATACTCTTAATAGGCATTATGGACTTATTTGCTCTGTTTTTGCTTCCCACAACATAATTATGATTCTATACTTTAATCCATTTCATATGGGGTTTTTACAGACTGAGGCCACATTCACACAACCACAATGGGTGATGTGATCTGACCACACAATTTGTGGCCAGATCACGGCCCTTATTGTGGTCAATGGCGCGCCCTGTCATGGTGTGGTGAGCCGCATGTGGGCCGCTCATATCTCAATGCAGAGGTAAGGGGTAAGGAGCGGATTAAGTCTGGGGAAGCACACGGCTGTGTGAATGTAGCCTGAATCTTGTATTGTTCACATTTGAAATAATATTAGCATATAATGATGATGGGGATCGACATACTCTAAACAGGTATGCAATTTGGAATGTGGCAAGTCTTTGAATTATAAATGATGCTGAGAAATTTCATCATTGTGATATATCTTATTATATTTGCACTTCAGTGCTACTGTTTTATGGGGAAGCAGGGGCCACTTGTATTATTTAACACTATAATGCCCAGTCCTGTCCCTAGCACTTTGGTCAATCTGTGAAATCCAGCAAGCACGCTGTCCAGACCAATGCTTTAAACCAGCAATTCCATCTGGTTTTTGCCACTCAGACATGCCTTTGGCATGAAAGAGGTTTTATTAAACTCACCCAAACTGTGAGTTATCCCAAGTAACTGGGCAAACATGAATTATATATATATATATATATATATATATATATATATATATATATATGCCACTTTATGGAAACCAGTTGTACATTGGTGATATTTGGAGTGAGCACAACAATTTTTTTTCTCTAGTAGATAGCTACTTTAGAACCTTTAAAAAGTCAGCTTCATATCTGAACGCCAAAAATGCACTGCAATGATCAAACTCATGTTACTAATAAACTGACAGTTTCATTTATTTAGGATATCTGTAACGATACTAATATGCCTGCAGTTACACGGAGTGGGATGAAAATCATCATTCTGTAATGATTCTATTTACCACTGTACATAGCAAAGTGCCATTATTTAACAGAAAATAAATGTACAACAGATCCCCTGAGAGTGAAAGAGAGTTAAATGCAGAAATACAATCTATATTCCAAAAGCCCCCTTGTACATCATAAAATACAGAAAATCCAGCTAATGGATACTGTGAATATTTTATATATAAGGTTTGAGGCAATGAACAATTAATGAGGCAAATGCTTAAAATAACTCAATGATCACATAACTAAATTTTGGCTTTGCAATAAAATGGACTTGTTTCCTTCATATACACTCACCGGCCACTTTATTAGGTACACCTGTCCAACAGCTGGTTAACACTTAATTTCTAATCAGCCAATCACATGGCGGCAACTCAATGCATTTAGGCATGTAGACATGGTCAAGACAATCTCCTGCAGTTCAAACCGAGCATCAGTACGGGGAAGAAAGGTGATTTGAGTGTCTTTGAACATGGCATGGTTGTCGGTGCCAGAAGGGCTGGTCTGCGTATTTCAGAAACTGCTGATCTACTGGGATTTTCACGCACAACCATCTCTAGGGTTTACAGAGAATGGTCCAAAAAAGAAAAAACATCCAGTGAGCAGCAGTTCTGTGGGCGGAAATGCCTTGTTGATGCCAGAGGTCAGAGGAGAAGGGGCAGACTGGTCGAGCTGATAAAAAGGCAACAGTGACTCAAATTGCCACCCGTTACAACCAAGGTAGGCAGAAGAGCATCTCTGAAGGCACAGTACGTCGAACTTTGAGGCAGATGGGCTATAGCAGCAGAAGACCACGCCGGGTGCCACTCCTTTCAGCTAAGAACAGGAAACTGAGGCTACAATTTGCACAAGCTCATCGAAATTGGACAGTAGAAGATGGGAAAAACGTTGCCTGGTCTGATGATTCTCGATTTCTGCTGCGACATTCGGATGGTAGGGTCAGAATTTGGCGTCAACAACATGAAAGCATGGATCCATCCTGCCTTGTATCAATGGTTCAGGCTGGTGGTGGTGGTGTCATGGTGTGGGGAATATTTTCTTGGCACTCTTTGGGCCCCTTGGTACCAATTGAGCATCGTTGCAATGCTACAGCCTACCTGAGTATTGTTGCTGACCATGTCCATCCCTTTATGACCACAATGTACCCAACAACTGATGGCTACTTTCAGCAGGATAATGCGCCATGTCATAAAGCTGGAATCATCTCAGACTGGTTTCTTGAACATGACAATGAGTTCACTGTACTCAAATGGCCTCCACAGTCACCTGATCTCAATCCAATAGAGCATCTTTGGGATGTGGTGGAACGGGAGATTCGCATCATGGATGTGCAGCCGACAAATCTGCGGCAACTGTGTGATGCCATCATGTCAATATGGGCCAAAATCTCTGAGGAATGCTTCCAGCACCTTGTTGATTCTATGCCACGAAGAACCGAGGCAGTTCTGAAGGCAAAAGGGGGTCCAACCCGTTACTAGCATGGTGTACCTAATAAAGTGGCCGGTGAGTGTACATTGAATGGAATGGAACTACGTGTACATAAGCCATCCAAACTAAGTTTAACTGCAGTCAAACAGTGAGAAGGAACAAGTGATCTGGGTACTTTATGGTAGATATTGGTGGCAGTCCAAGCATGGGGTTATTTACCCATAATGCAACCCATGCTCCCCTGCCTTGCTGCAAAACAACATTGATTGCCTCTCTGCTGTCTTTAACATCATGTCTTCTCTCTACTTGAAACTCAATCTTTCTAAAACTGAACTTCTTGTCTTTCTGCCATCTACTAACTGACCCAAACGTTACCTGTCCATTTCCATATGTGGTATCACCATAACCCTGTGGCAACAGGGCAATCACTTTGATTCATTCAGCCAGTGTTCTTATGTAGAAAACCTCTCATTTCACATGGTATGTATGATGTTACAAAGGTTATCTCTGGTTATTGCCATTGGTTACTGGTTATTGCCACAGGTAGAGCTCATGTACCTGTGCTTTTCATAGGCCAGATACAACGGACCTGTGGTCTGCTGTTGCAGCCCATGCGTCATTATTGTGAGAGCTCTGCTCAAACACTGATGACAGTAGACTCCCCGAGCCGCAAACATGGGCAGGATCAGGACCTGTTCTTTAATTTGTGGCCCAGGCAAGTGGTTCACACATGGGGTTCTAGAAACAAAGGCCATTTGTGTTATCCCATAGACACACATGGGAACCTGTTAACCATTGAAATAACTAGTCTTTCTAATAATAGCTAGCACACTAGGTAAATTGCACATTCATGTGCATGTTGCCTTAGAAACAGTACATCTTATTTTTGATTTTGCATGATATGTGGGGAACACATATAAATAAGATAGAATTTGCACCTATTTTGTGTGTTTGCCTATTACTGGTTTGGATTTGCAATAACTGATTAAAAAATCTGATGAAATAGCTGAGATGTGGCCCTTTGTCAAAATGAAATGAAAACTTATTTTAGGTACAGCCTATTCTGTATGTACAATAAAAGTCTCAAACTTAGCACAAACATTTGTAACTTTATTGCACCTCATGTCCCTTTTCGGAAATGTGAGTGTATCTTGGGTAGGTCTTAGAATGAGCCTGGAAGATTGTTATAATTTGCACTAAAAACAATAGCTGCTATATACAGTAGATTTGTGATATAATGTTAATTGATTAGCATGTACATGCTCAGGAATGTGCATCAAAAGACAGTAAGACAAGCCATCTGCAAATCCCATTATAGCTTTCCATCATACCTATTTCCACCAGACCTATGGAAAACAGCATCAGGCCAAAGTAAAACCATTTCCCCACCAGATGAAATGACATGAGCATTTAGCAGATAAATTTCTATTCTTTGTCAGTTCCTTGCATATTTTTCATATTTCATGCTACAATAGCACATCCAGAAGTATGGAAATACAGAACTGCATTTGTGTTGCATTGCATTTAATTTCCCTTGTATCTTTGACCTGAAAGTCTAAGCGTCATGGGCAATTACTATTAGCGATTACTTCACAGAAATTACCCACCATCAATCTCCTTTATTGTACTCTGCGATGACCCCTAGTCAAAGTTCAAACAGGATTGTGAATCGGCAGCACTCCCAATCATTTAAAGTAAGGTAACCCTTTAGGCCCCTTTCACACTTGTGTTGCAGATCACGTCAGAGTTTGATCAGGGTGCGATCAGGGTTTGGTCAGTGAAAAACGCACATTTTGCATCAGAGTGCAATCAGTTTTCAGTCAGAGTTTGTTCAGTGTCTCAGTTTTTCACATGCGTTTTCAATGCAATTTCAATGCCTTTTTCACGCGCAGATAAAGGACTCAGGACTGAGCTCTATCTGTTCTATGGCAATTGATGCGTGGAAAACGCATTGCACTTGCATTGCACTTGCAGGTGTCTCAGAGTGCGATGCGTTTTTGATGCATCTTCATAGACTTGTATGGTGCGTTTTTCACGCGCATGACTTGCGTGTGTCCGTGTAGAGCATGTCGAGATTTAAACAAGCGTTAAAAAAAGCGCGCGTGTGTGCGTGAAAAAAAATGCAAGTCTGAAAAGACCCATTGATTACAATGGGTCAGAGTGCAATGCAAGTTCTGCACGTCAAAAGCATGCGCAGAAAACACTGGTGAAAAACGCAAGTGTGAAAGGGGCCTTAAATGCTGCTTCTCCTGTTTTAATTACCGCTCCCTGCAATTCTGAAGAAGGGGTGCTCATTATGGTATTTCTTTATCCATGGCTGCATGTTCAGATTCTGCCCTGCAGTTGCCAGAGGCCCCCAGAAAAAATATATTATTTTTTCTTGATAGCAGACTGAAATGGATACAAATGTTTTTAGTCCAGCCTCAGATCACTGGTTGGCTTGGCCACTGAATACAAAAATTCCTGCTGGTATGGAGCAGGGTAAGGGGACTTATGGATCTCTCCGTTCTGTGGATCATGGGGGTCTCAACAGTCAGAACACCTCACCATCAATTAAATTAATCCGATATCCAGTGAATAGGGTATAACTGTTATGCAAGATACAACCCTTTTATATCTACATTATTGAATTTCAAGGCCTATAATAGTTAATAGCCAGAGATACATAAAGGTGATGCTCTATGATGATATATGGCAGGTGTAGGGAACCTATGGCTCGGGAGCCAGATATGGCTCTTTTGTTGGCTGTATCTAGCTCTCAGACAGATCTTTAATAAATAGTGATGGCTGCTGTGTGTGTCTTAGACTGATCACTGGACACAGGCATCTATGTTACCGCTGCCTACGTCCTTTGTAAGACCCAGGCGCCATCGAATAAGCCTGGTCAAAGAGAAGAGTGTGGGAGCGATGAGGAGTTGACTGCAGGGAGCGCTGGTAAGTGAATATTCAATTTTTCTTTTGCTGTGACTACCTATCTACTGGGAGTATGTGCTGGGGCTACCTATCTACTTGGGGCATGTGCTGTGGCTATCTATCTACTGGGAGTAGATTCTGGACCGGAATCTAAGTGGCACCCGGTCTTCACCAGAGCCCGCCGCAAAGCAGTATGGTCTTGCTGCAGCGTGGTACCACCAGGTCGTTCCACAGGCGCAACTTGTCCACGGTGGCAGCCAAGGTCGAGGTACAGGATAACTAGGCAGTCTCGTGGTCAGGAACAGGCAGGCGGTCAAGGCAGGCGGCAATAATGCAAGGTCAGGGACGGAGCAAGAGGTCAGGGCTGGCAGCAAAGGAGCAGAATCAGGAACAGGTCCGAGGTCACAACAGGAGGTCAACACTTGAGAAGGAAACACTGTGGAAAGCTTCCTCATAGGCATGAAGCACTAAGATCCGGGTGGGAATGCTGGGAGCCGCCAGTCTTTATAGGAACCCGGTAAGTGGGTAGCGCTAATCAGCAGCGTGTTGGCCCTTTAAATCTGTGAGTGCCGGTGTGCGCGCTGGCCAGCCGAGACGGGAGCAGGAATGTGGAGAGGTGAGTGAGCACTGAGGTGCCACCACGGAGAGGGGCACGGGTGTGCCTGAGATCCGAGACTACCTATCTACTGGGGGGCATGTGCATATTGTACGGCTCTTACGGAATAACATTTTAAAATATGTGGCGTTCATGGCTCTCTCGGCCAAAAAGGTTCCTGACCCCTGATATATGGGATAACAAAGGACTCAAATACTTTTACTGCCCTCTATTGTCTCTACATTCCTAATCTTATATAATATACAACATATATATATATATATATACAACACAGAGATGGCCATTGACAGCTTTACAATGAAAATTTAGAGCATCTGATAAAATCCCTACATGAAAAATATCTGTCCCAGGGGCTATCTTTAGTTTCCTATAAAAAATATTACTAATGATTTACTAAAAAGCTAAATATTTAACCTTTATGAAAAATACTTTTAATTTTTTTTCAGTAGGGTACCATTTACTGTCAACCACTTACTGAATACATCTGACAAACATCCATATCTGTCTATTTATAGACCATATATGTCCTGCATTTATATTATTACTAGACCTTTGCTATAGATTAGGGCATCCACAATACATTTGGGTACTGAAATTGAAGTAACTAATGAGGGTTTCCTTGATGCACTATGCATTAGAAGCCATTACAACAGAACCAAGGTCAGACATTTACAAAACCTGAACAAACACTCTTCACAAGCATATGTTCCTCGTTTCGGATGTTGGCTACATAGAAATTGATTCTGCACAATAGAAGGAGCATTATTTAAAGGTTGCACAGCCCCCTGCTGCGTAACTTTCTTTGGAGAAATAATAGATCACAGCGGAAAATTCAGCCACACAACAATAAAACTCATTACAATCTACACCCATGAAAAGAGAGAAAAAATAGCAAAAAGATAACAGAAATCATTACTGTGTCTAAGTAAAAGGCATTTATGCTAGATATGGTTGCAAGTCTATTAAATGGGGATTAAAGATAATTAGGTCAAGGATTATTGCAGGCACTGACACACGTTGCAGCTATTTCCTTTATCATGCATTACTTTATCATTTCCAAACTCCCAACATTAAAATGTTCTGCAAATAGTATAATTATTAATTATTATTATTAGCCTAGATGGTGATTCTAGGATAGCACGCTTATCAGATTCCAGTATAAGGCTTCATGGTTGGGGAAATTACCCAAGCAACATGAGGATATGCAGGGAGAACTCATAGTTTATTTCTTTTTAGCCTCTTTTAGGTAATTTCAGATGTATCAGAGTACTACGGTCACCAATTAGCAAACTTATATTTTATATAATTATCCCTGACACATCTCAGAGACTTTTAAGGGGGCACCCCTTTTTAAAACTCCTGAAAATAATAAAACTGAATAGTAACACAGTATAAAGCTCATAATAGTGGTGACTGCAATTACTTGTTTATGAATATTACATGATACAAGTGAAAGCATAAAGGACAGTTATCACATGCATTTTTTGCATCAGTAATTATTATAACTTGTATGTATGTGTGTCTCTACATCTGGTTTTGGCTCTAAACAAACTGATGAAAACTACTAATGAATTAACTAAGATACGAACTACCCTTTATTTAGCCATGTATAAAAATAAAATCTATTATGAAAGAAAACTTCCTGTTGGTGGCTGCCCTGTAAATTGATATCTTGATCTGAAATTTTACTACAGATATGAGACAAACTAGGAGCCCACCTGTAGACACCTGCTCTGTTTGTGCCTCTCTCTGAACATACCTACACATTGAGAGACAATGGGGCCCAATGGGGCCCATGAGTGCCATGCTGTGCGCCAGTCTTAATCATCGGTACACCCGGCGCATAACATGCTGGTATTACAAGGTGGTTCTTGACCTCCTAGTAATACCTGCTCTATACGCATGCACTGGAATTGAAATCTAGTGCAGACCCAACAATTTATTTACCACTGGAAATCTACCAAATGGATGCAGCATTTTACACCAAGCACATTTGTGTGCCCCCTGAAACATGATCCATTTTTCCTTTATGGTCTTGTTTAAAGAAAATCATCTTTTTAAATTATGGAAATGAGCCTCCTGTGCACATTACAGAAGTTCCATTTTGCTCCGTCATCTGCTAATTATGCATGTTCTTGACCGCCAGAGACATCATATTTAGAAGACAATGGAGCCAGAATGGACTTCTTTGACATAGACAGGAGCCTCTGGGGCTCATTTGCATAACTTTAAAAGATAGTTTTATCCAAAACTAGGTCATTAGATGATAAACGAAGAACAGGTGCTCTTTCAGGAGACAAACAACATTGAATAAGTGTGCTTGGTGTAAAATACTGCATCCATGTTGTAGATTTCCTTTAACAGAATAGGTTTTGACATTGATAATTTGCTTTGTTTTAGGCTTCTTATTATTATTTGTAGAGCACCATTATTTCCACTGTACTACAGTATTCGCATATATGACATTAAGACAAGAATAAATCCAACGTGGTAGATGGAGATGAGAGTTGAGGAAACGTAGCCATGCGTTATTGTGTATTGGAGGCAATCCCCCTCTTTATTTATTTTTATTTATTTAACTTTATTCACTGCTGTGCATATTACACATATATAAACTTTGAACTAGGCTTTCTTTTCGCTTTACTATTCATCATTGATAATTTTGCTATCTCATTCAATAATAGTGGTTTTGAAACCATGTACAACCCCCACCCCCCAAGATTTTTAATGAAAAAAAGACTTTGGATTATTCAGCAGTACATTCTGTCTTTCTTGTATATTACTGAATGACCAGTTCTCCCAAAGATGTCAGTTGTTATAAAATATAATTATGCAAATCTATAGCACTCACCTTAATAAGTGGAATGTAAATAGGATCTCAAAATGAGTTTCAGTAATTCTTGCTGAATGATAACACTCATTGCAGGGGATGTCTTAAGATGTAAAGGACAAGTGTTTCCACTGAACAAGACATTCACAACCCAAATAGGCATCTGTATGTTGTATTTGTATGTTACTTGTTATTTGCAACTTTCCATCTCCATATTTCCATTTCTATATATACTTAATGTTGTATCATATACAATTATTAACCACTTAAAGTGTCCGCTTCATTATAGACAGAAATATACAGGCCCTTGGTTGGCTCATATTGAAATTTTTCTTTGTGTCTGTCACAGATGCTCCTCTCTGTTGCACCTGCTCCCCCCAGCATCACTCACCTCTCCACGCTCCTGCTCCCATCCCAGCTTCTCGTAAATTTACTCTGGCAAATAAATTTAAAGGGCCAGCACACCGCTGATTGGCGCTAGCCATTTCCCGGATTTTGTTAAAAGCGGCCTCTCCCAGCATTCCCCGCCAGATCTTCGTGCTATATGCCTAAGACAAAGCTAGTATCTTTGTGATATTCCTGTGTGTTAATCTCCCGTTGGGACTGTCTACCTGTTCCCGTTTACGCTCCTCCACTGCCAGCCCTGACTTCTTCATTGCCTCTGACCCTGAACCTTTGCCACCTGTCTTGACCTAGAGGCTGTCCCCGACCACGAACTTGCCTTCTGACTCTGTACCTCACCTTGGCTGCCACCGCGGACAAGTTGCACCTGTACCACACCGCAGCAAGTCCAGCCCGCTTTGCGGCGGGCTCTGGTGAAAGCAAGATGCCACTTAGATTCCGGTCCCAGGTGTCGGCGTGTGTCATCGTCCACAGTTGTCCATGGGGTTCCCTACCCATGAAGCCTGACAGTGTCAACTAAAGCTTCTTCTCATAAATATAACGCATTCACATTAAATGTCCGCATGCACATTCATAGGGAGGCCAAGTCTGATACCTGAGTTAAGTGGTTACAGTAAGGCAGAATTATTCAATCAGTACACATGCTTACACCAGTAACTTCCTAAATGTGGTCCTGACACTTAGCAACTAGGTGGAGTGACACAGTTTACTACAGATTACTATCCAAATACACATGTAGTAGTGAGAACTTCTAATCTGGCATTTATATTATTGCCCGTTGTGATAGAAGTGTTTATTATGTATCCTATGAGCATTATTGCTGAGAGAGGAAAAACTTTACTGTGAAGATGGCAGAAAGTTAGCAATTAAGCGGGACACTGGAGGGACCCTTATTATATATGCCGTGTGTTCTCATTTGTGATGTGTAGTTTGTGAGGTGCACTCTACTGACATCTTGTTAAGCATTTTATCGATTGCCTGATTGCGCCTTTGATCTATAAGTCGTAATAGGGCAATGTGCTTCATACTTCAGCAATTTAGTTTGCTGATTTGAACAGAATTAGTTTTCTGAAATGGCTGAGGCTAGCTTTTTGCCATCATGCCTGACTGCGAGTAGATTACTAGTCAGATGTATGTTGGAATTATCTGGATGAACTGGCCTTTTCCTGCTCCTTCTAATAGCTTGTATGCAATCATATGCCCATGATGATGTAGGCATGATGATGAATTATTTAATGAGAGAATCTACTTTCTGTGAGGAAGGACGACTGTGGATTTACTAAACATATGTAAAGCTAAGTAGAAGTCATGTACTAGATTTGTATTGTAATGTATTCCACAGCATACTGTAAATTATTCACCTAGGCACAAGCATTTAATGTACAACTGTGCATATACATGAATTTACATCTGTGTTGTGGGGGCATATTAGGTACCTAGCATATAAATATGTAAAATGAACCAAATCATATGATTATGGTGCTGTGTGTCATACTGCATTATGGGCACTTGCTCTGTCACATACATATCTTTCTACATTAAAGGGCTGTTTTTTCTGTCACAATAGATAAGAGGGTGCATGCCCTGAACTCAACAACAAACCCTGTCAAGTCTTGCAAACCCTGTTGGTTAGGGATTTCTGGTTGACAATCACTACACTAACACTTAGGGACAAACAACAGATAATAGACAGAGAAGAATATTCAAACAGAACCAAAGATTCAAATCCATGATGGCTGCGAAACACAAAATCAAATATCAAGAGAATGGTCAAATAATGTAGCAGAGGTCAGTTAAAATGTTAGGTCAAAAATGTTTCTACATTACCCCAAAAATTATCACATGTAATTCAAGATATAGTTGAATGTACAAACAACAAAATGCTGTGGAACCTCTAAAGTTAAGGGTCCGAATCACGCTTTTCCGCCGGGTTTTCTGAATTATACCATTTTGCGCCAAACTGTCCTGGGTTTTTGCTGCACGCGATCGGATTGTGTCGCATTGGCGCCGGCTTGCATGTGACAACAAAGGGGGGGGGGCGTGGGCGTTGGAAAACCTGACGGATTCGGAAAAATTGCACTACAGGCAGTCCCCGGGTTACATACAAGATAGGGTCTGTAGGTTTGTTCTTAAGTTGAGTTTGTATGTAAGTCGGAACTGTATATTTTATCATTGTAATCCCAGCCAGAACTTTTTTGGTCTCTGTGACAATTGGATTTTAAAAATGTTGGGTTGTCATAAGAATCAATATTAACACTAAAGCTTCATTACAGACACCTCTGATAACTGTTACAGCTGATTATTGTAGCCTAGGACTAAAGTACAGTAAATTACCAATATCCAGAGGTCCGTTTGTAACTATGGGTCGTATGTAAGTCGAGTGTTCTTAAGTAGGGGACCGCCTGTATTTAAAAAAAAAAAGTGTCACACTGCTTGACACACACTTACATGCACCCGGAATAGGATGGTGAACTCTGGTGGACCTCAGCGCAGCAGCGACACCTGGTGAACGCGCCGCTGGATCGTGACAGGACCGGGTAAGTAAATGTGCCCCTACGTGTTTTGAACAAATGGGTTCTTAGTCATGGTATAATGTTTACAAAGCATTATCTAGGCCAGTGGTGGCGAACCTATGGCACGGGTGCCAGAGGTGGCGCTCAGAGCCCCTTCTGTGGGCACCCAGGCCTTCACTCCAGCACAGAATTAGATGTGACTCAAGGCTTCCTCCTGTAGCCCAAGACAGCCAATGACAAGCAATGCTCAGCGCTATTTTAAAGCGACACCTCCTTGGCTGTCAGGACTACATGAGAAGCGAGAAGGTGTAGACAGAGATGGATTATCATTGAAGCTCCTACTCTACAGGGGACCCTGGAAGGAAGCTATAATCCAAATTTCTCCATCATCTTTCTATTGTATTGGTGTCCTCAGGATGCCAACACGATTGATACAGCTGGGATCAATAGGTTACTGCATAAATTGTCATGTTGGCACTTTGAGACATAAAAATAGGTTTTGGTTGTAGATTGGGCACTCTGTCTCTAAAAGGTTCGCCATCACTGATCTAGGCTATGCAGTGGATGTATAAATTGAAGATGTATTATTATACTGTATTCTTTGTATCTTCATATGCATTCCCTAAAGTTGAGGCCCTGCTAGGTTTTTTCTGTTATATTATACATATGCTGCATTAGTTTTGTCTAATACTACACTTCCTATAAGCTGGCTGACTTTACGGAAAATACCTACATACTGTTGTTGATTGTCAAGACACTCTACTTTCTTGCTAAGCAATGCTCCTTACCAGCTATACTATGCTTATAAACCAAGGATAAACAAGGATAATGCATATGATAAGAGCCATATTAATTTTAGTCTATTACCATTCAGTATATCAATGTAAAATTATATTACAGTTGGATTCCAATGATCAGATCAATGATGATCACTTTTTGGAATATTAGGCAACGAGAATACATAGGAAAGGGCTATATGGGACACAGTTCTCAATAGTAGTCATGTTCTTCTGGTAAAGGAGAAGGTACAGTTTTTCCCAGAAATACCTTTGCCGGACAATGTTCCATTACATCTGTCATAAATTAATTTATTATATTATCCTTTTTTTTCTCCATGTAAAACTGATTTTATTTAACTATATACCAAACGTTGTGAAGAAGAAGCCACATATTGTTGTTGCTCTTTAAAGGTAATAGGAAGGTCCTGTGTTGTACAGTCTGTGTTTATGTCATTATTTATTTGTAGTTCCTGCAATAGAAGAGACTTTGGTTTTGGCCTCTGGTAAATCATCTACATTAGCATCATCCCTGAATTACAGCTCCTTCAACTTTAATATTTCCCTCCATCCATCACAGATTTGACTTAAGTTACGCTTGTTATTGGGTTCAGCTATTATTTTCTTGTGAATAGTGCAGGTGACACAACAGGAATTTCATTTTTTATAAATTCTGCATTACATTGGCTAGAAGCAAAGGAATATAAAGGAACCTTTAAACTCAGGAAAGTGACAAGAGAAATCAATGCAATATACTGAAAGTAAATTAAGTGCATTTTTTATAGATAAGTTCTCTCATTTTGTCTGATTTTACTATATATATATGAAATATTGCAGAATAAATATAGATATGCACCATAAATGTCTGGTTTTCCACCACTAAATATACTGCAATGCTCACGCTGCTTGGCACCCTAATCAGCAGAATTATCAGTAATTATATAGGCTGCAGCACCTTCTGGTTTTGCACTGCCCAAGAACAACTAATATACATACCACATACACAGTCATACACTGCCATGGGGAGGACGATGTGAATGTGAAGTCTTCTTAACTGTGCTGAAGGCACAAGGTGGGACTAACTGACTCCCCCCACTGCACCAGTATCAGCTCTCTCTCTCACTCTGCAAATCCTGGTAATTTCATGATTTCCCAATATGGGATATAGCTGATCATTGCAACAGTTTTGGGGAATTATGGGTAACAGAATATTATGATAGAAATGATTTTATATTCTAATGAATTCAATAATGTAACATAACAAAATCTAAAATATTTGGCATCGCCATAACAATAGTGATCAATAGTACAAAAGGGATATGTCCTTAGGACTTGTGAAAGTCTGAAAGAAAATGCAACTGTGTTTTGTTGCCAATTCAACCACTTTTGGAATTTTTTCAAGTTTATTTGTGATTTAAGGAATCTCAATGAAAAAAAACCAAAATAAATATACTGGGCCTCAATTTATTAAAGATCGCAGATGGCACTGTTGTTGACTTTCCGATGTTTTCAAGTTTTGCGTGACTGTTACAGATATTTAACAGGAGGTTGTGTTGCACGTGATCGGATTGTGGCGCGGCTTTGCTGGCTTTCATTCGAAATGGGGGGGGGGGCGTCCCGTCGGATTCGGACTGAGCGCAGGAAGCAACACATGCAGGATATCAGCCACACAATCTTTATGAATCGCGGCAGAGTGCATTATTGACGGACAATATACTTTCTGTGAACTCCTGTGGACGGGTAAGTAAACGTGTCCCACTGTATATTAACCCCTTAATGCTCTGCGCCGTAGCTCTACGGCGCAGAGGTATAAGGGATGTATGAAGAGGGCTCACGGGCTGAGTCCTCTTCATACAGAGGTGGGGGTTTTTACATATTGCAGAAAACCCCCACCGCTAATAACCGCGGTCGGTGCTTGCACCGATCGCGGCTATTAACCCTTTCAACGCCGCCGGCAAAGTCGCCGGTGGCGTTTTAAAAGACGGCGGGCGATCGGTTGCCATGGTAGCCTCGGGTCTTCATTTGACCCAAGACTATCTGGCATCTGCAGATTCGTTACAATGAGCCAGTGGCTCATTGTAATGAATGTGCTGCAAAAATGCCATATATTGCAATACAGAAGTATATGGTAGGAGCGATCTGACTATCTAGGGTTAATGTACCCTAGATGGTCTAAAAAATAGTGAAAAAAAAAATAAAAAAAAAAAAGTTTAAAAAATAAAAAAAATTAATAAAATATTAAAAGTTCAAATCACCCCCCTTTCCCTAGAACGGATATAAAACATAATAAACAGTAAAAATCACAAACATATTAGGTATCACCGCGTCCCAAAATGCCCGATCTATCAAAATATAAAAACGGTTACTGGCGGCGGTGACTTCCGAGGCGGGAAATGGCGCCCAAATGTCCGAAATGCGACTTTTACACCTTTTTACATAACATAAAAAATGAAATAAAAAATGATCAAAATGTCGCACAGACCTTAAAATGGTAGCAATGAAAATGTCGCCTCATTTCGCAAAAAATGACCCCTCACACATCTCCGTGCGCCAAAGTATGAAAAAGTTATTAGCGTCAAAAAATGGCAACATTTTTTTTTTCTTTTTTGTACACATTCGTTTAATTTTTGAAAATGTATTAAAACACAATAAAACCTATATAAATTTGGTATCACCGCGATCGCACCGAACCAAAGAATAAAGTAGGCGTGTTATTTGGAGCAAAGAGTGAAAGTCGTAAAAACTGAGCCCACAAGAACGTGACGCACGTGCTGTTTTTTAAAATTTTTCCACATTTGGAATTTTTTTTCTGCTTCGCAGTACACGGCATGTTAAAATAAATAACATCACGGGAAAGTAAAATTTGTTATGCACAAAAAAAGCCCTCACACAGGTCTGTACACGTAAAAATGAAAAAGTTATGGATTTTTGAAGTTGGAGAGCGAGAAATGAGCCGAAAAACCCTGCGTCCCTAAGGGGTTAAACTTAACAAACATTTATCAAAATGTACATAAAATAAATGTATTTATCCCTCTTGAGTAATTATTCAAGGTTTTGGTAATTTGCTCCAGTGAACAGATTTGTAAGAGTTGCACTAGACATATGGATATAAATGCCATAGTAAAACCTATAGACTTGGGGCAACTTTACCTTTGTTTTAGTTTGGCTTTTTGTTCTTTTTTTCAAACTTGTGCATTTTGCTACTCCCTTGAAATTGTGCTATGGGCTAGTTCTCTGCATTGTGTCCTCAGTTATCACCCGATTCCAGATGTAGAAGTTGCACCTTTTTTAAAAAGTAAAAAAAGGAGAACATTTTGGGACAAATCAAAACATGCTCCTGCCAGGTGTAAGAAATGTTTGTGAATTTTGGAGACTTTTTGTACAACCATCAAACCAGCTTGTGATAGGAGAATCTGCATGTCATTCCTGGCAGTGGAAGCCCTATGTATACAGATCTGGAACACTGAAGGAATGGACATGTAATCAGTTGCCATTATTAACTAATATCTGTGAATAAACCCTTACAAGATTACTAGATACATTTTAATTGAATTATTGTGATTTATAGTACACTGAAATCAACTTCATAAATGTTATACAAATATATAATAACAACCTATAGAAATGTCAGAGCATCTATATATTTGGCATGCTTTGTGCAGCGCTGCGTAATCTGTAGGTGCTATATACATAAATGAAGATTAATATATGATGGTACATGCAGGCTATGAACACAAGTCTTCACTATTTATCACATACTTAGAATGAAATATGAAAGATTTATTGAAATATTCACTTTGCTAAGATGAAAAAATATTTTACAGATACAAACCAGAATTCTAGATCATTTCATACATTTAAAAACGTAATTCCCCGTAGCTAATTCAAAGTTTAACATCACAGTTCTGAAATATTAGATTTTCATAGCATTTAATTTGATTTCATTTAGGTAAACCCCTTGTGCATTTATTCCAGGCTAAAAGTTAAAGGAATCAATTATACAGAAAGCATAAAAGAAGATGAAATGATAATGAGATGTTCTCTACTGGTATTGAGGACAATCTGATGTTTGTTCTTCTCTGATGTAGGGAAAGTTCATAAAGTATTCAGAGTCTAACATACTTTACTGTATCAGACTCCTCTATAAAAACAATAAAAGGTTTGTTCTTTTTTATCAGAATCGTATTATATATCAGACTAACAGTTGAAAAAAATCATCAGAATAATATAAATGATTTTGATCATTAAATAAACCATTAATCTATAAATGGCTTCAGTGTGCACAATTCCTTTGTTTAAAAAAGACATAGTTATCACTACTGTTCATGTTTGCTCAGATACCGCAAAAAGGATCATTAAGCAAAATAACTATTTTCTAGATACATCTAAAAACTAATTGTACCAGCAGTCCCGGTGACTTACATACATATTTGACTTAAGAACAAACCTATAGAACCTATCTTGTATGTAACTCAGGGAAAAGACATGCTATTGAAGCATTTAGTGGATGAAAGCTACAATGTAGACCCAATTGGTGAAATTTATTCTGTCCATGACATAATTTTTCCTTTTTTTACAGTCATACTTCACTAAACAATTGTAAATTTCCTACACTATTATTATATGCTTAAAGAATATCTGATTCATGCCACAATGATGTATATCTCCCTGCAATCAATACATTGGGGCAGATTTACTTATCCGCTCCTGTCCCGATCCAGCGGCGCGTTCTCTGGAGGATTCGGGTCTTCCAGCGATTCACTAAGGTAGTGTGGCCGATGTCCACTAGACGTCGCTGCTGTGCTGAAGTCCGTCGGAGTTCACTGGAGTTCAAGCTATCCTGCGTGCAGGTAAGTGCATGTCAAGCGACACTTTAAAAAAAAAATACAGCGGTTTTTCCGAATCCGTCAGGGTTTTCTTACGGCCATGCCCCCCCATTTCCGTCGCATGCATTCTGGCGCCGATGCGGCACAATCCGTTCGCGTGCGCCAAAAACGGTAATATTTGGGTAACCCGAAGGAAAAACGTGATTCCGGCCCTTAGTAAATGACCCCCATTATCTTATGTGAATAGTAAAGCAGGTTAAATAGGTTTATATAATAGGTCTATATGTCATATTGGCCTGCAATTCAACTTAAAATGTCACAATTACTTGGAGATAAAAGGGCATCTGAAGCACTTTAACAAAAACAAATATATCTTCTTGAATTCATAACTAGGACAAAAATGTTGAATTCAGTAGTGTACATGCCCCATGGCTGTGCCCCAGGCAAGAGGTTCTGTCTAACTTTATCAAATCAAACAGTAACAAATGTGCACTAGGATTTCTAATGTTTAATATCATTATTTGCAAAACTAGACCTGTTTTGTTTGTGTGATTCAACTATAGTAGACCACAAATAAGCACTTTACTACCTTTTAGATGTTGGGATTATCCTCCCGAATATTTCATTAGATTTTTAACACCTGATCCTTTTACTACATACTGAAGAAAGCCGAAAGTATATACATACATTTGAAAAAACCTTGAACTACTAAAATGAATTTGATAATGTGATAAGAAAATGGATATGCTTTGCTTTTCATTAATTTGCTAAATAGATTTGACTTGAAGATGTCATTTAAAGAATATGCTAGACCATGATCTGTGCCTTTGATGTTAGAGAAGCTTTGAAGTGTATCCTCTGGAGCACACACCTTTCTGTCTTTAGATGGTAACTTTGCTATTATCTGTCTGGAAACAACATGTGGTAACCACCTATGGAGTTCATGTAAAACTGATCTAAGGAAATAGAAATTGAGAAAGAATTTCAGTACCAAATAAACTATTGTGGTAATTTGTAAAAAAAATATAAGATAGCTTTGCACAGATAACTTATAGAGTGCAGCCTGCTCTTATCAGCGGTCTCTCTCTGTACACTGCACTGTTATTCCTGGCCACAAAAGTCAGACTCAAGTCCTTGCCTACTTGCTAGTTCCTGTGAAGGTATGTACCTACCATTGTGTTTTCTAATCTTAGTTTTCATATCAGACACCCCCTGGTAAAAAAAACCAAAATGGAAGTGGAGGGAGGGGAGGGTAGTACCTACACAGAAACAGCAAATGTCCCCACATCTACTCATGTATTACTACCAAGGCGGGGACACAAATTTGTAGGTGTCACCTACCTGATGTGTATAAGACATACAGTCATGGACGAATGATACCCAGCATTCACCCTGTGAAGATCCGACAGCAGGACTTGACGTACAATGCTCCACCCCTATTTGCTTCATATGCCTCAACATCAATGAAGCGTTCATGGAAAAATAGTCAGGAATGGTGTTAAAGTCAACAAGTTAGGTAACCTAGCAACTCATTGGCATCACCTCATCACTGAGTGCAGACCACAGTGGTGGATATGTATTGCTTGAAATGGTTTTCTCATAAGAGAAAGTTCTCAAAATTTAATCCCCTAGTGATGTTTATACAATAAAAATAATTTTTAACCCCTTTCTTTAACAATTTACTCAGTTTTATTGCTGTTTATCTCCTATAATTCAGTGATGGTCAGTGTAAAATTCCAGAGACTCTATAAGACACTAGATGATTCCTCTGTGCTATGAAATGCTTTGTGCTGACAATGTGCTTAGATTATCAGGTCCAGGTTTATCTACATTTTTTAGCTTCTAGACTATTTAGCTTCTGAACATTCTAGTTTAGTATCTGGCACATAGAAAAAGAGACGTGAGAAAGATCAGAGATGATGAGATTCATGAGATGGATGTAACAAACAATGACACGCCAGCTCTGCAATTTGTCGGCTATAACTCACATCAGCTCTACTATAACTCCTTCCCCTGCTATAAAGATCATATTGTAGATTTTGTCTCCTCACACTGCTGCTTGCTGTCAGGAAATGTTTGTGTGTGGACTCACCTTGGAATGCGGAGGGAGGGTCAGGAGGCAGAGAGACACTGCAGAGTACAGGCAGGAGCAGATATTCATGAGAAGAATCTGTCCTGCCCAACCATAATCAGAAGGTCCGTTTGTAACTAGGGGTCATCTGCAAGTTGGGTGTTCTTAAGTAGGGGACTGCCTTTATCTGAGAATCTTGTGGGAATACCCCTTTAAGTTAAAGACATTACAATAGCAGTGGCATTCTACGTAACCTAGAAACTCATTGACGTCTTTGTTAAAGACATTACAATAGCAGTGGCATTCTACGTAACCTAGAAACTCATTGACGTCTGCTAAGCTCAGACCGCAGTGAAGGATAAGTATCACTTAATTAACAGACATTACAATAGTTGTGGCATTGGCCCTACTAGCCCCACATATATGATAGGCTTGTATGAGCACAGGACAATATTCCCTAATATATTGGGGAAAATAAAAGAACACCTAGCACCAGACATAATGACATAATAAATAATGAACCATATGTGATAACATGTATAAATTATACTTAAAATCCAAGGCGTAAAATATGAATATCTATTCAATGTATGTGTAGAGATAATCCTTGTGCACATACAAGCCTTTAATAAATGTGGGGCTAGTAGGGCCAATGTGACAATAGATGTTTCTAAAATGTTTATAAAGAGAATAAGTAGACCATCAATAAAAATGTAATGTACAAGTTTGATTTAGGAGTTTTTGCATTTTACTTTATAATTTTAGTATTGTATAGTATTGTATAATTTTAGTATTGTAATATGTACAAAAATCAAGAAATCCATTTATGGAAAAAATTCATGTATATTATGTTACTTTCTGGTTGGATATACATTAAAGAGTAACTGTGAAGGTTTTTTTCCCCAAAAATCAATAGCTTTTGGGATGTAAAACAACTTTGCATATTATCTTTGTTACCTATATTTAGTAGTTTCTTTGCAATACCCCTCAGATTACCTCAGAGCGGCAATAGCTTCTGTGCTGATAATCCCTGGGAATCCATACTTTTTTTTACCCTTTTTTTTTGGTTGGTTTCATGGGAGGGGAGGAGCTGCTTCCTGCTCACATGGGAGTAGGTCATGTGACAGTGAATGTAGCAGAGCTGGATGTGTCAGTGAATGCAGATGTCTCCTGCACAGAATAGTAAGGCACAAGATCTCCCCTGTTCCCTAACAGTCCCTCCACCCCAGTCTGTGATTCTACAGAACTTTCTCGGCCTCTCTCCTCTCCTTATGCTGCTCACTTCCCCCACTTTGTCATAGGCAGTATCAGCTCTGTGCAGATAAGCTATTAACCCTTAGTGCTCACACAGCACAGGCTATAGATTGCATGTAACTGGTTTACTTAGGTTTTTTTTTATTAATTATTTACATGTTCCCTGCTCCTCCATGTGATAGAAACTTCCAGGCTAGTCACCATATACATCCTATATGTGCACTGTGAAGTGTTCACTGGATTTACTTGTGGGACACTATATGGATTTAATGCTAAATTACTTTGAGAGAGAACACAAGGCATCATGGGATCTGTGGGCAAGCTATCTGGCCTCAGCTTGAAGGCATAAACTGACAGACATTAGTCTCCACCCACTTCACCTCTGGTGAGAAAGATTTGTATCAAACACTCTCAGAACAGAAAATGCCATAACTTTGGAAAGAAAAGGATGAGCAGCACAAAGTAGGCATCATTCTGTTTGTTTTCAAAGGGAGAATAACATATAATAATTTGGTAAAATCAATATAGAATACAGTTACGCTTTAAGCATACAATATGCATACAATAAAGTACTATGTTCAAATGTTGGTAACAGTGAATTAATTAATTTTGACCTATGTACTGTAAAGTTAAAATTAGCATTTTTCCATTGAGAACATTCATTGCTTTTATATACTTTTTCTTTAATTAATTTCTATAAATTATACATTAGCATGTTCCCTCCTAGAGAGGGTTTTTTTGCATTGAATTCTATAGTTTGTGTTAGGTAATCTCATTGCATTTAGAAATAGACTTAACTATGTATACTAGTGTGTAGCAAATCATTTCATATTCAGTTTCAGCTCTACATTTATAATTCTTATTCATGTTTTGCTTTTAAAATCGCAGTAGATAAAGCACATTTTTAAATGTTTTTACTAGATTTGTTTGGAAAGGAAGTGTTAACCTGAATCAATTTCATTCATACCTTTTATTTTTCAGAAACTTAAAGGAAATCTACCAGTACCTGTAAGGTAAATTACATTGAAAATACTCACCTTCTCTCCTCTACTTCTTGATCCTGGCGGTGGTCTTGGCTAATCTTCACACGCCAGGATCACCTAAAAAAGAGACTTTTAAAAATCAGTCCGGAGCGCAAAGACACTATGTCCTGTGCTCCGGGCTGCTAATTATTCATGTCTCCTGCGTGACATCACCTCCAGGTGTGGAGGTGGCGGGAGGCGTGAATAATTAGCAGCACGGAGCACTGGACATCATGTTCCCGTGCTTCAGGCCGCTTTTTCTAAGTCTTTTTTAGGTGATCCAGGTGTATCAAGATTAGTGAAGACCACCTCTATCAAGATGAAGAAGAGAGTAGGTGAGTATTTTCAGTGTAATATGCGTTACAGCTATTTTCCTTAATATGGACTGTACATTTTAAAATTATGATTTGCTTCTCATTTTGTAATAGTTGTTTTTGGCATTTGTGGGTGGTAACAATATTAAAGGGGTTTTCCCATTGGGGCAACCCAATTAAATTCATCTACCATTTACATACATTTCTTCAATTGTATGTTATATATCTCATATTTCTTTTTACCTGTGTGAAGATAATTTCCCATAAATGTAGCAATGTTATCCCTTAGAAACGAGAAAGCTGTCCTTGCAATCGACCACCCCCCACTGGCCAGACATGTGCTATTGAGGCCTGTCTGACCACCTTGATTCAATATTCATTTCCACAGGACTGCTGTGGGACATGCACTAGCTCCTTGCCATTTCATATCCAAAAACTGTTTATATAATCACTCCTGCAGCGGTGGTCGTATCCAAGGACAACATTCAAGTTTCTAAAGGACAATCTGGCTAGATTTATAGGGAATTATCATCCATTTCAAGAAATGCATCTATAAGGCAGGTGAATTAAAATAAATGTCAGTGGCGAAATGAGGTTACCCCTTTAAATTTACTTTTCTACCTCTACTTGAATAAACATATCAATGAGAAATGATTATATTTTTCTTGTACACAAGCAGTGCTACTTTCATCCATGACACTAAGCTGTGTAAAGTAATTAATACTAAGGCCAATAGTTTAGCATTGCAGAGGGATTTGTGGAAGCTGGAGGAACGGTGCAGAAATGGTTGATGCGGTTAAATGTAGATAAATATAAAGTTATGCACTTGGGCCATGGAAACAAAAAGTACAATTATGTTCTAAACTACATTTTTTTCATTCTTAAAGGTTGGACTTGATGGATTTGCATCTTTTTCCAGCCATATATACTATGATACTATGATGATTTTATGACAAAGCAATTTGAAAAAAACACTATATCCTGAGGATTTTGAGTCTTAATATATAGGGATGATTTACATAAGTTTTATTGCTTTATTTTCTTTTCAATTCTAACTAAAAAGAGATGGGATGAGGGACTTATGGCTGAATAGATCTAGTGAACAACAGCCCTTGTAGTATCTATTAGAAAATTACAAAGACTCCTCTTATTTATCTGTAAAAGTGGATGGTCCAATACCATGTATCTCTTTGGGTCTCGGTTATTCGTCAACCGCCAGGGATGGGAGAGATGGGAGTGGGTTAAAAATGTTATAAATAGTCTATTCTCGCTGAATTTGATGTAAAGGAACTGTTTATATATGTATATTGTGTATTCTGTAATGCTTTTCTTAAAATTAAAAAAAAAATATATATATATATAATTTCCTCTCCAAGTGGATATCTTATTCTTTAATCTTATTTTTTATCTGTATGCATTGCCTTTATGTTAAATAGAGTAAAGATGTCAAGACTTTTTTATACTCATGAGCAGAATCACATATTATCTTTAATGCTGAAGAATAAAAAGAAAAGAGCGAGGCCACGTAGTCAACCTTTTGTGCAGCAGAGACTTGACACAAATTCAATAGCAGTATCCTTTTAATATGTCTCCTAAACTTCTACCCAGTACTTCTATCTTTTTACTTTCCCTGAATAAGAGGATCACATACAAAGGACTCCCAGGACAGATTGTACGTGGATTTAGATTTCCAGCATGGCTTGTGTTTGCCATGCAGCATCTCAGCATGTAAGATAAAGCAGAGAAGGCGGTGGTTAGAAAGCTGCAAGCTAAAAATGTGACTTAATTTATTAGCTCTATTTAGGAGATTGTCTGGAGGCTGCTGGACCATTCTTCTAAATTGTTAGAGATAGAAAAGAGAAAACCAATTACTCCCTAACAGCATATAACCAGTATAAAAACTGCATGCTTTCTTAACCTGACGGTGATTGATTTTATACGTCTCTCTAACAAACTAAATAAATACACACAGCATATGTCTGAGACGGCAGAGCCATATAATAAAATATATTGTGCTGGATATAAAATTTAATCTGATTGGTATAGTGAAACGAGTAAGTGAAACGAGTAAGACAGGCTGAAAAATAAAACACCACCTGGATGATATTGCTATTTATGAGCAGAGGATTGAAAGACACAGTAAGCAGAATATTTGTATGTATGGACGATGGATGTAAATTTTCCCCAAGTTACATTTCCACTTTGACAAAAAAATGACTATTATTAGACATGCATGGCTAAAACAGCATCATGTATGTAAAGAAATTGTGTGTAGGTCAGTTATCATTCACAGAAAAGGTCGATAGTACTGTACATTGAGAAAAATGCTGTGTTAGAACACCCTAAATGGGTTTTGGCTGCAGGGTTGTGAGCTTGTGAACACCCAGGGGTGGTCTACTTGGGACTGTGATTGACAGCTTGCTCTGCAGAGTTTATTTCCCTTGGCTGAGTTGGGTGTGTGTTCTGTTAAAGGCTGGGTGGTTTCATCTTATAGATGATTGTGTGTGTGAGTGATGGACAGCCAAACCAAACCGGTGGTGGGGTGGAACAGTTGCTGGATATACTAGTCTCATGGTACTTGGGGTTATACCATCTAAACTATGTATTTGCTGCATTCTGACCCTTGATTTATTTCTTGACTACTCTCTGCCTCATAATTCTGTACTTTGCCAGCATCTTGATTTGGTTATCCTGACTTCACTAATGTCTCTCTATGTGTTTGTCTGCCTGTCTCTGTTAGAGTATGGACTGTTGTCCAATCAAATCTGGCGGGTTAACTCAGGATGGGCAAGTAGGCCAGAACAAGAGTAGTTACCTCACTCAATTTTTAAGACTTTCCCATGCATTAAAAACAGTTCCATATATCTGTTTGGAGATATTGTTTCTGCAGCGTGCACATGTTTACTGCAAGACCCATTTAGATGACTTGTGAATTAATTAAAGGGGGTGTCTGAGCATTTAAAAAATTAGGTGGGCTGTAAAAGCAAAAAAAAAAAAATTGCTTACCTCCTCCATTGGTCTCGTTGTCTCACACCATCGCCAGTCATTGCCATGCCCTTTATTGTTTACAGAAGCAGGCGCTCCCATACGACTACTTCCACTCACCTTATACAGCATTAGATTCAATTATGTAAATCCAATGCCCATCTGCTGCTATGGATGGATGGGCATGCCTGCCAAACAGAGGTGTGGCACTGATAGGTGGCGCTTGACAAGAGCAGTGACATAGGAGGGTTTCCCCCCACCCAAGGCTGGTTGTATAGCACAGACAACCCCTTTAAATAAGTGCTACTATTTCTTAAAGCGGCAGGGTACATCTTTACAACAATCTGATACTATCAGAGTACAAAGAATGATACGGGGGCCCTTTTGCATTTTCTCCAGCTCAGTAGAATAAAATGTGTTTTCCTATCCTACGCATTTCAAATGACAGTTCTTAAGAATGCAAGAGAACCTTTAATATCCAGAATTAAATGGCTTATGAATCTATGAAACGGCTTGCTTTTAAAGGTTCCTCTATAAAACTATAAATCTGCGACTGATAGTTATTAACATTCTCCATCACATGACCAGGCATTATTATAATGGCAATAAAGGGGAAGCCCATATAGTGCATTAAAAGGTGCTGATTTGACAGTAATGTTGTCAAAATTATTAGAAAACAGATTAGAAAATTACAAAGTTTCATTTTTGTTTTAGATACAATAGCTTTGATTTTGATATTCAATTCCTAATTCAGAAGGCGACTTCCATTGCTTATTAAGCCAATGCTTATTCCATGGAACAAACCTGCAAATGGACTGTGAATATACCTCATTTTCTCTGCAGAGCTGGATGGTGTGCGAGCACTACAGATGTAACCAATGTCATTACAACCAGCAGCGCATTGAGGCCAAGAAATTAGGACATTGGATAATCTATTTTCAAGAAAGACTGAGTCCGTTCCCATTCTTCTTTAATTCCAAAAGCTGCACTATATCTTATTTATAATTGGGTTTTGTTATATTCTACAGAATCTCTCATATTCAGCATCCTGTCACTTTCAGGTCTAAATCCTTACTCCTCTACATGTTTGCTTGTAGAATGTGTCAGAAATGACAGGTTGTTTGCTTCAAGTGGCTGGGATATAGAACCACTGACAGATCAGCCCATAAAATATGGGGGAAAAAAGTTTTAACTGGATGTAATCCAAAATACAGTCATTATGTTATTACATTTAAATATGCTGAAAAAAAATAAAATCGGTAGGACCATTTATAGTTGCCAAGGTTTTCTCTTCTATCATATTCCAGCAAAGCCTGGAGGGTCTAAACACTCATATATATTATCATTCTCCTTGGCACGGCCTACCAAAATGATTCTCTATAGCTGGACAAAAACATACTGTAAAATAATAGTGAAAAAAATCAACTGATTCCCACAGAGGGCTGACAAAAATGTGTAGATAGATGTACCCAGATGTTGTAAGGCAAGAGAGAGATTGACATTTGGATTGCAAGATTTTTTCTTCCCAATAGAGATAATCTACCTCTAAAGGGGACATGGCATTGGGTTCATCCTCTCTCTCTTAGTTTAATAAACAGATATGTCAGAAAAACAAAGACTACAAGTTATTGAGCACAAAATAATTTCATAAACATTAAGAAAATTGAACTGTTATCTAATGGCTACACTGTTATCTAATGCTATTCCTGTATTAAGCCAAGAGCCATCTCTTCTAGCTCTAGAAGATTCACCGTGCACATATAGGGCTATCTCAGCACAGGATCTATAAATTCCATGATCAGTATCAGTGGGATAGGGGTCAGGGAATCTTATTTGCAGGAGACATGTATCACATAATCTGCAGATATGCCATTAATATCTGAAATTGAAATACTCTTTTAAGGCAATACATGTCATCCAAGGTCAGTACTGTGGTACCTAAGCTGATATTGCACGACAGTAAAAGCATCATATTTGACAAATCAAAATACACAGGAGAAATGAGTTTACATTAAATGACATTTTGAATCCAAATACGGGATCTGATTTCATTGCAAACACAGATGACCAAATAGTGGAATTGATAAATATGATTATAATATGAAGTACTTTTTGAAGCTTGATGATAAAAGTTTATTGCTAAGTTTTGAGTCATTTGTAAGGTTCTGCTGCAGTGTTGTGGATGCGGTGCATTTTTGCCACCATTCCAAATATGTTGTTCCATTGTAACATTTCAACATAGATAACAAGTACCTTCCTATTCCCCCCAGATGAGATAAAACAAAACTGAGGAACAAGGTGAAAATTAAAGTTATTATTGGAGGATTTTCTGGATTTTATGACATTAAAAAGTATCAAAATAAATTGCACTGGGATTTTTTTTTTCCATTCCGAAATTGTGGCTTAAACCTAGAACCACTGCTAGTGCAACATTATGTAAAGACAGATTTATCACTGATTTTTTTAAATAATTGAAAAAAATAGCATAATTACTCCACTCCCTTCCAGGGGTATGTGTTGAGATTTTTTAAAATCATTTTGCTAACAGATTTATTGAATGGCCGAAACCACTTTAAAAAATGTGATGGGCAGCAAAGCTCCAAAGGCAAACTTTCCCAAGGAATCTGCCTAATGATAAATTCACTGTGTGGTCTGGATGACATATCACCTTTATTCTTTTGGCCAGTGTGGTAGCAAAGATACCAAATTTATGTAGTTTAGTTATGTCTTAATACCTAATATCTTATTCTAAATATTTGTGTTTAAGTCTTTGTTGTCAAATTATGACACATGTTACTTTTTCATACTTTGATGTACAGAGCTGCATGCCCCCTAGTATACATGAAACCTAGAGGGTCTAATCACTGATACAATATACTGCCATACACAAAAGACATGAATTGACTACTTCTTTATTACAGTTTGCCTCTGGAAGACTGTAATAGAGGATGTCAGAGATCTTTATCTAGGGCTCAAACAGCCCTTCCACAATTGTAAGGTGATTGCCAAATTTATAGATCTTTGTTCCAAGCACTGGGATATGGGCACAGAGAATGACGATATACGCAGTGATAAGCTGCACTCAAATAACTGTGTTTATTTCCAATCAGGCAGTCGTGTATATGAGAAGAGAAAAAAATCTTGCAGAGGGTGTGAAAAAGCGATAAAACACTGAAATGCTATAGGTTAGCTTGAATATATACCAGAACCTCCCCTTTACATAATTTTCCCAAATGAACTTCATGTATAGTGCTTAGCTTAGATAGTGGTGATGTATAAAACCTTTAGTTTTTTTTACCAGATACTTCTCTGGTAGCTTATTTGACAACTATAAAGCCTCATTGAGACTGGAGTTTACTGCCAGTTATTTGGTTAAACTTTTTGTGTGTGGATTCTACCTCATCTGCTCTGTTTTCTGACTATCCCTTGCAATATAATTTTTTACTGTACTCCCAACTAGTTGTGACTTTAGTTTGTAGTTTGGTATTTTCTGGCTTGTGATTTAATCCTAAACGCACTATCCCTATTTTCGCAATTTTTGCTGATTACAGTTTTGTCACCCCTCATCATTCTGTTCATTGTTGGAATGTCGACCTTTAGTCATCAAGTAGACTGAGTCAGTAGGGGAAGATTAGGTATCAGGGCTCATCTACCCTTAACCGATCTGTTTTTCCAAGATTGCCAGAACCATACCACTTGAGAAATGTGACCAATATAATGATGTAGGTGGCTTAATTCTTCCTTATTTTTGGATGGTGAAGATAACATTTTAAAATCATTTAACTTTTTGTGTTAACAATGCTCATGACGCGAACATTTCTACCATCAGTTTTTCAGTTTGTTAGATTTCTTGTAATAGCAAGTTTAAAAATAAAACTGCACATATACTCTATGCTATTATAATAAGAGGGTTTATTAGCTCCTTTGGTGTAAATCAGGCTAAAGTGTGGCTTTATTGCCAATTGGTTTGTGTGACCTTCTCCATCCCTTGTTCATGACATATTGGTCTCATAGCTCTGTTTCTATGTCGGTGTAATGGGGAGATAGAATGGGTCAGATAATGAAAGTCCCCGGTACATTAACTTTCAATTTCATGAATGTCTAAATACTGGAGGAAAAATGATGGATAACAACCATCTTGGTGTTGTACTTATTTTTATATTCATAGGCAATCTATGAATGGTCCTATTTTATGTGCAAACATGGCAACTTTCCATTTTGACACTGATGTTTTTATTCACATGCGAGAAACATTTAATATGCTTTGTATTGTCTAAATATCTGTGTCAGGGATATTTGCTCATGTATTCCTTTATAATATACTTGTATACTGTTATTTAGACAAGATCTCACAGATACCAGGCTGAAACAGGTTGATCTTTAGGGAAACAGAGTAAAGAAAGTATATTTTGTAGATTCTGTAAAATGTGTCATTTTTTGATCATTCATTTTTTTCAGTTATCCTAATCTACAAATATTATATAGGCTATAATTTTTTCACATTAGTTTAATCGTCCAAGTAATTGAAGGAGAAAATTGTCCCAAAATAGGATTAAAGGGAACCTGTCATCAGATGACTCATTTTTAGCACCCAGTCCCCCAGAGCATAGTACATACTATGTATAAAAAAATTAGTTTAACAGAAAAAAAGATATGTTATATTATACCTTTTTGAAAAGGACATGTGCTGTGTGACTAGGCACCTGGTAGTGGCTACAGAGGAGCAGTTCCCACCACCCTTGGGAAAACGCTCCTCCAATTGTCCTTTTCAAATATATGAAAACGCCAATATAAGGGTCGCATTGAAAGGATCTATATAACATATCTTTTTTTCTGTAAAACCTATTATTTTTATACAAAATCCATTTGGCAGTGTATGTACTATGCTTTGTGGGGAATGGGGAGGTTCTAAAGATGGGTCACCTGGTGACAAGTGCCCTTTATTGCCTTTATTAGTAGTTTTCTTAAAATAAAATACTCCATATTGAGGGTGATGAGCAAAAATGAGAAAGTGAACTGTTCCACTTGAAAACTGGATCATGTTACATCCTTCCTTTCGAGAACACTTTGAGATGTACAGTGTCAGTAAATCATATTCTCCCAAGATGCAAATCAAACTGAGGGGAAGCCAAAAAGCATATTGTACTATCAACTGCTGTAGAGAAACAATAAATTTTATGTAATGCAGTCAACATCTTCATCCCACCGGCATCTTTACGAAGGTAAACAAATTGAACTTGTTCATTTTCTCTTGACAGCTCATTAACATTGACACATTTGCCAGACAGTGGGCTAATAGCAATAAGTGGAGACGGACATTTTCCAGCATATTTTTTGAGATTACTAGTGCTGCCGCAAGTAACATAAAAGATCTGGGATGTACAGCCATATATCATTGTTATAATTGTACTAAAGAGGTTGCGATAACATTTCTTAAATCATATTTTAATTAATTCTATAAAGACTAGCATCACATGAATCTCTTTCTTATATGCCCTTGTCTAATGTGAGCGCTTCCAATTGTCCTTCATTTGTCTAGTTACACAGTGATGCATGAGGAAACTGATAAAACTATCTGATCAACAGTAAGCTTCTCTCCACTCTAGTATCATGAAGTCATGACTGTTGCAATCTTAAAAACGCTGTTGCTGTCTGAAAGACACCAGTACAATTTACTCAGACTATAAGATGACTCACAACTAAATATAGAAAAATATATTTCATACTAATGAAAATTTTGTGGTTTTTCAGTGTCAGCAGCTTCAGTGTTTTGCTAAACCAAAACACTTATATATAAGTAGCATACACACATTGGGGGTTATTTATCATTGGTTTTGCTGCTTTCTTTGGTGTAAAAATGCTTCCTGCATTACAGGTCAGTGGTGGGATGGGGTGAGGCAAAGAGAGACCAGTGCAAAGGTAAAAAAATGGAATTAGAAAGTGGTCCAAACTATCAGCAGCCTCAGAGATCGGCTGAAATTCTTTGTCAGTGTTTCACCCAGTCTTCAGGAGATTGGTCAAGAGGGCCATCAATATGGCCATCAGTATTCGAATGGCCCATTCTGGCTATAACAAGTAATGGGTCTGTAATGTCAGTCAATGCCATCACTAAATTCAGCACTTTTAAGAGGACATCAACTTTAAGGCTGTGATTTCCCCTTGGGATTCATCTGTACTATGATATAATAATCCTTTCTTACCATCTACTGCCCCAAATGAGTGCAAAATGTATACTATATTTTGCCTGCCACTAAGGAGTTGGGCACTTGTGATGGGTTGGAAGCCTCAGAATATTCCAGAACTGTGTACAAAGAGTAAGTCTATAAATGAAGGCTCTGTCTGAGGCTCTGTGTGTCACTCTTTTGATTCCTCGAGAGATATTCAACTCTGCATCTAGATTGCATCCCGTGCTGCAGAACCAACCTGGCTCCAACTGCCAGTCTTCTAAACCCTGGATAAAGGCTGACATGCTTTTAAATTCTTGCTCCACAACAGAATCATCACTACAGACAACTAATCCACTGCCTTGCGTGTGCTTGCAGGAAGGACCATTTACAGCCTGTTAATTGCTGTTGTGTGGACTGTGCCATTTAAGAGTCTTGCAAGACTGCACTGCACTGTGCACTGCAACCAGCCACTCTGGTTACTGAGAATCCAGCAGCAGCCACACTGCAGTCATGCCCCAGTGGGGTAATGTTGTAGGTCTTATTGCTAAGAAAAGGCTCCCCTTTACCTGTTACCAGGCCTGTTATGGCAGCACTCCTTGTACTGGCCAGATGGCCACGCTAGCTGTCCATTAAATCTACCCATACCTTTCCCCTGTCATCATCATGTGTCAGGGAAGAGTCAACAGACATATACTCACATAAATAATAGTTGAATAATCACAGTAGAATTGTGAGGTTAGAAAAACTTGCACCCCAAAGCGGTTTCTCCGTTAACAACACCTATCCACTAACAGGGCACTGTGTTTGGCTACCTCTATCAGTCATATATAAGTAAATGGAGTAGTCATTATGCATTTTGCAACTTCATTTATTGTCCTCAAGGGACTTGGATAGCTCCGTTCTACATAGTGAAACATGTTGGCCCACATTTATTAAAACTAGTGCAAAGTGCACTATATGTAATTTGCCTGTGGAGTGTGCGGAGTGTGCCAGATTAATCAAAATTGGCGCACAGTCTTCATTAATCTGGTGCCCCCTGCACTGCATTGGGAGTGTGCACCATTTTTTTTGGTAAACTTTGTGCATACTGCATGTCAGTAATATATGTGTCACAAATTCCGACTAAGCACTAACATGCCCCTTTAGGTGCACATTTTTTCTGTCTTAGCGGACACAGTGCAGCCGCGTGACAAAACTGGCACAGACACTTTATAAATACATGTGCAAGCAGCTAGCACATTTTTTCAGTGCAAAGTCGGACAGAAAACTGGCACAAACACTTTAATAAATGTGTGTCAGGAGAAAACCTGAACTTGGAAATAGATTGTCTAAGTATAAAATGTTTTATTAAATATGTCTTAATAATATTCCCATTTTGATTAGTCTTCTGTGATACCCTCCTAAAGATAAAGGTGGAAGGCAGATCCCACAGGTATGACACATAAACAATATAAAGTAACTCTAAATAAAAAGTTAGTATCTTTGTTAATACAATTTATTATTTATCTTGCACTCCTGATAATTATTAGAGTATGTATTTTAGACTGCAGTTACAATTCTGTAGTAGTCACAGGTAAAACCTTGCAGTATTCTTTGATGACTTTACTATATTACGGAAACTATAAAATGTATGTGCTTTATATAAGCTACAAATGGTAAAGGGGCTTCGTGAGGAAACAGCCTTCTTTACAGTTACCTACAGACCTGCTTTATCTTTCTTTAAATGTTTACTTTGAATTTTATTTGGTAAGACTGAATGTTTACAGGAATCAGATTTCCATCACTGGTTAATCACTGTGCATAGGCAGCTCTACAGACTTTTAATTAAAGCCAAAGACAGTAATTAAAATCTTTATTAGCTTTCTTAAGTGAGAAGCCAGCCTCAAGGGATCCATCCATCCACACAGGTCACCTTACAGATTAGCAGGGGCAAGGAGATATTCATGAAAAATTTGCACTAAATGTATATGGTGTTTGACATGTAACTTTTGAACTCAACTTTTGAAAAAGATTCAAACACAATCTCTGATATTCCAATATACATTTTCCTCAGTAGTTTTTCCAGTCTTTCTATAAAACTCACACAGATAACCAAAATGAGATACCATACCTGAGTAATATTTCCTACATTTGTGTCTAAATAGGTGTAACTCGCCAGCATACAGAACTGTCATAAGAAGATAAGACTGTGTAATAGGTTTGCTTAGATCACAACAAAAACCTTTAAAGGGAACCTGTCTTCGGCAGTTGACTGAATCAACCACCACAAGTGTATTGTCAAACAGTGTAACATCTTCTAGTTTTTTGTTTCTTTCATGGCCTAGGGTGGTGGCATCATCCAGGAAAATTATCTTTGAAATGAGCTGTAAATTGGTCGTAAAAAGTCAAGGAGGCGGAGAGTTTAACACTGAAGTCAAGGTGGGGAGCTCTGTATAAATCACCTTTAAATCTGATTCTGCTCATAATGATAATGTATAGGAAAGATGAGTACAAATACAGGTTAGATATAATATTGTTTCTGTATAAAAAATTGGGACACCCGGATGTGCTGTACCCTATGGTAGGAAAATTCAATAATGTCAACTAACACAGACAACACAGGATGGTATAACATCCCAATGAAGAATTAATCCAGTCAGGGAATTTGTAGATTCCTAAAACACCTTTAAAGTCTGGAAGATCCTCCATTGCCTTCATAGGGCTTTGTTCACATATCTAGGGCACATTAACTGAGGTCCTTGCGTCAGTTTTGTGGTGGACTTTGCACGTTCTTTCATGGGCAAACTGCTTGCGCATGTATTTAAGAAGTGTCCACACTACATATGGGTCGCCCATGAACCTTTTGAGTCGCGGCTGTACTCAGGGGCGCACCTGCCATGAGGCGAGTTGAGAATCTCGCCTCAGGCGGCGCGCCACCTGCTGGACGTGGGGCGGCATTGTGCGCCCGGCCGTCCATGCTACCACCCGCCAGTCTGCCTATGCTGCCGCTGGAACCCCCACCCGTGCTGCCGCCAACCGGACCTTGCTGCCGCCCGCCGGCCTGTCCTGCCGTCCACCTGACCACCATCCCAGGCCGACACCCCCCCCGCTCTCCCCCTCCTCTGCTCTGCTCTGTTCCGCTCCGCTCCCCCCCTCTCCTCCACTCTGCTCCGTTCCGCTCCCTCTGTCCCGTTCATATCCGCTCTCCCCCTCCTCTGCTCCGCCCCCCCTCTCCTCCACTCTGCTCCGCTCCCGGCCTCCTCCGCTCCGCTCCCCCCCTCCTCCGCTCGGCTCTCCCTTCTCCTCCACTCCGCTCCGCTCCTTCTGTCCCTTTCATCTCCGCTTCCTCCGCTATGCTCCGCTCCGTCCTCCCCCCCTCCTCCGCTCAGTCCTCCCCCTCTCCTCCACTCTGCTCCGCTCCCGGCCTCCTCCGCTCGGCCCCCCCTTCTCCTCCACTCTGCTCCGCTCCTTCTGTCCCTTTCATCTCCGCTTCCTCCGCTATGCTCCGCTCCGTCCTCCCCCCCTCCTCCGCTCAGTCCTCCCCCTCTCCTCCACTCCCGGCCTCCTCCGCTCGGCCCCCCCTTCTCCTCCACTCTGCTCCGCTCCTTCTGTCCCTTTCATCTCCGCTTGCTCCGCTATGCTCCGCGCCGTCCTCCCCCCCTCCTCCGCTCAGTCCTCCCCCTCTCCTCCACTCTGCTCCGCTCCCGGCCTCCTCCGCTCCGCTCCCCCCCCCTCCTCCGCTCGCCCCCCCCCCTTGTACGCCCAAGCCCCCCCCCCTCCCCCGCTCCTGGAGAACCTTCCTGGAAAATAAAAGAAAATAAAGTAAGTTTATCTGTTTATATGTATGTGATGTGTATGTAATGTATATATATGTGTATATGTATGTGATGTGTCTATGTATGTGTGTATATGTGTATATGTATGTGTATATGTATGTCATGTGTGTATGTAATGTATATATGTATATGTTTGTGTACATGTATGTGTGTATATGTGTACATGTATGTGATTTGTGTATGTAATGTGTATATGTATGTGATTTGTGTATGTAATGTGTATATGTATGTGATGTGTATGTGTATATGTATGTGATGTGTATGTGTATATGTACGTGTTTATATGTGTATATATGTATTCCGTATGCATTTTATACTACATGGAGGCACGTTGTATGCGGTTTATTCTACATGGCAATACACTACATGCATTTTATACTATGTGGCGATATGCTGTATGTATTTTATACTACATGGCGATATGCTGTATGCATTATATACTACATGGCATTATGCTGTATGCATTATATACTACATGGCGATATGCTGTATGCATGTTATACTACATGGCGATACGCTGTATGCATGTTATACTACATGGCGATATTCTGTATGCATGTTATACTACTTGGCGATATGCTGTATGCATTATATACTACATGGCGATATGCTGTATGCATGTTATACTACATGGCGATATTCTGTATGCATGTTATACTACATGGCGATATTCTGTATGCATTATATACTACATGGCGATATGCTGTATGCATTATATACTACATGGCGATATGCTGTATGCATGTTATACTACATGGCGATATTCTGTATGCATGTTATACTACATGGCGATATGCTGTATGCATTTTATACCACATGGCGATATTCTGTATTCATTTTATACTACATGGCGATATGCTGTATGCATTATATAGTACATGGCGATATTCTGTATGCATGTTATACTACATGTCGATATGCTGTATGCATTTTATACCACATGGCGATATGCTGTATACATTTTATACTACATGGTGGTACACAGTATGTATTTTACACTACATGGCAATATTCTGTATGTATTTTTTACTACATGCCGTATACGCTGTATGCATTTTACACTACATAGCAATATGATGTATGTATTTTATACTACATGGGGGGGATGCTGTATGCATTTTATACTACATGGGGGGACGCTGTATGTATTTTATACCACATGGCAATATTCTGTATGCATTTTATACTACATGGTGGTACGCTCTATGCATTTAATACTACATGGCGGTATGCTGTATGCATTTTATACTACATGGTGGTATGCTGTATGCATTTTATACTACATGGCGGTATGCTGTATGCATTTTATACTACATGGCGATACGCTGTATGCATTTTATACTACATGGCGGCATGCTGTATGCATTAAATACTACAGGGCGGTACTCTGTATGCATTATTGGATTGCTTTATTTTCACACCAAACCAATATGATGGATCTGGTCCTGACACTCCCTAAAATATTACATATATGGGCGGGGGGGGGGGGGGCGTCTCTCTATGGCTCGCCTCAGGCAGCAGACAGGCTTGGTACACCCCTGGCTGTACTAATCTTTACGCGAACAAAATTTTTGCCACTGAAAGACTATACAGTCGGACCGTACACCACATTTATCACGCAGAGTCCAACAGAAGTTTGTTGCAAGCGCCATGTTAAAGGTGCACCAAAAAAAAAAGTTGGTGCACTCTGTCGGGCCATTGCAGGGTGTGGCAGATTCATGAAAAACGGGTGCCACAATTCATGAATCTGGCATCCTCTGCACACTACACAAGTAAACTGCACATACAGACTGCAGTTTTTTTTAGTAAATGTGCCCCCATGTCTTGTTACTCTGCTCCATTTTAGCACAAAAATAGTAATGAGAAAATAATCAATTACTCAAATAAATAAAATTAACACCGATGGACAAAGAACATGATCATACTCTTGACAGAAAGGAGCGTATAGATGTCATTGTTTATTTTTCTGACCGTCCTTTGCATTAGCAAAGTAATGATACTAACTGAAGAATTCCCATCTATTAATATAGAATGTCCTTATCACCTTTTTGGAATGTTTTCGAAATCAGATAAGAAAATCCAGTCTCAATCTATTATTTCTTAGTATTGCTTATAAATCAGCTGCCAATGTAGCAAATGTAAAATAATTACTATTTTAATAAGAGAACATTTTATTAACTTCACCTTAATTTTCTCATTCTGAGAATGGGCACATAAAATTTAGTGTCCCTAAATAATAATATCAGCATCAGATCAGCATTTGCATTGCCTATTATGATTATGTACAAATAGCAGAAAAACTTAGCTTGAAGCACCTGGTTCTTTTATGTGCTTTGTTTTGCTATTTTCATGATTTTATCACCCATGTGGAAGCTCATAGTCTTCTAGTTCTGTATTAAAAATGCACACGTATCATTGCTGCCTCATCATGGCAATAATGGATTTCATAAATAAAACCTATACATGGCTTACTGGGTGTTTCATGGGTACAATATATTGCAGAGTGATATTTCCATAGGGTATTGTAAGTAAAGAGTAAATTAATTTTGGTCATAATTGACAGATTACAGAAGACTACAGTGACTAACATCAGAATTTCTAGGCCCTCTTCTACTTGTATGTGGAAATTAAGAAGCTTTCAGTGAATACAGTAATTTTCAGAACCACTGTTTGCCAAGTTTGATATCTGAAGGTCTTTATTCTGGATGACAATACTGAAATCTAAAGAAACAAATATCTGTTTTGATCTGTGGCCTTGATTGGTCTATTATAAAATGGGTGCCAAAGATTGTACCTAATAATGAAGCAGTATTTCTGCCATTTACTGCAACTTTTAGCATCTTTAAATGGGTATTCCCACAAAGACAAGTTTCTTAAATATACTCAGGATAACAAAAAACACATTGTCGAATTCACTGTTATTAACAAAAATACAGCATTTCAGATATAATTCCAACCTCTCTCTAACAGTCCTGGTGTAAGCAATTTTGGTTGCCCCTGGTTTCCAACCCTGGATCTTCTGATTTTAGGATCGGCTGACATCTTGTCTGACGCTGTGGAGATAAGCAGTTCTCTGGACTCTGCTCCCTTGCATTCCAGGACAAGCTCACACTGATACACACACACTGACATCCTGCCAGCAAACAACACATCGCAGCGTGAGGAGAGCTACAAGCTACAGGCAGATAAGTTATTCATCCGGGGGAGGGAGGCACAGCAGATCTGGTGTTGTGGCAGACCAGAGATGTAGCAGAGCTAAGAATGTCATTGTGTGTAATATGCATCTCAAAGATCTCATAATCTTTCGTCTCTGATCTGTCTCATCTCTCTTTCTATGTGTCAGATATTAGTAGAATGTTCAGAAGATAAATGAAAGTGTTTATAATCTAGCCACATTTTCAGCACACTGTATCTCAGAGCACTACAGGAATCATAATGTGTCTGCTTAGAGAGTGATATGAGCTAAAAAAATCAATAATACTGAGTAAAAACTATCTTTATTGTGTAAACAGCACTAAGGGATTGAAATTTGAGAATTTTCTTTCATGGGAAAACCCCTTTAAAGGACACCCAGCCTATCAAGAAACATAGCAGGAATCTATTTTGTCAATATGAGAAGTAACACTGTTTCTGGGCATTTCTTAGGGAGCTGCGTATCACTCACTGCTTAGCAACACTAAGCAGGAAGCCGTGCATGTGCCGTGCACAGCCATATGATATAGGAGGGGAGGTGTGGTATTGCTGATTATGTGAGGAAGACCAGCTCGACTCGCCTGTACAGGCTACACCCAATTCGACTCGCTAGTTTCCCTGCCTAGATTCCAGGCATGGAATCAAAGTACATTTTATGAACCAGGGTGCCCTTGTGGGTGATCCTTATAAGGAACAACACCCTTAGCATGGTGGCAAGTCATAATATCAGCTGCACGCCGTGTAGAATGTGATATACACGTGTGAAGGTTATAGATAGCCAGCTTAGCCTATCAATCTATTCCTAGCCAGTCAGTAGGGGAGGAATGGCTGAAAAGAATGTGCGGTGTAATAGATCTTAAGCTACAGGGGCTCCAAAGTGGAGCTGGATGCATGTGGACACTGCACGTGGCTTTTATAAGCTCTCTATAGCCTTCAGTCAGCAACATCACTGACTGCAACGGAGCAATATCTGTGATTATAATGACCCAATATTACACAACCTTAGTACAGTGGGTAATACGGAGTAGGGTGTGATTAATAAACCCATAAACCCTAACAGCTTGGATCACACCTTCTCAGCCTTAATACAAAGGCCTATAATCACTGATGTTATTATATCACATGCTGGACCATTCTTAAAGGACATGTGACGATGCTGCAAAGATACATTGAGCTCCCAATAATAAGAAATCGCATGTAAAGGAACTTATAGCCAGACTAGGCTGCATTTTGGTGCAAATGGTCTTAGTGTGGGCTCCTTTGTAAGTGACAGGGAAGTAAGTGGTTCTGAAAGTAAGAAACATACTACCATTAATCGTCCGTCCTCTGACAGGTTCCATTTAACCCCCGGGACTTTATTTAGATATAGGATATGGCAAAAAAAGGAGTTCATGTCTAGAATGGAAAGTATTTTATAATATTTGTATATGTAAAGGGCAATGATAAAAATTCATAGCATAGAAGCGTCGACTGTCACAAGTGAGTAATTCAACTATTAGATTATTTCGTAAAAAGAAGAAATGTCCCCTGATTCAAGGGAATGCAGTGTATGTACAATTTGCTGTCATCTAAATTGGAATATCCTAATTTCAAGCTTTCCAATATGGAATTACATGACTTAACAATGTGTTCAATATCAGACTGGGAGATTTGTGTTGTGTTGAAACCATCAATTATCCTTAAGATAATTCATATTCTCAATATGTGCAGTAATAATTGCAGAACATAGTCAATGATCCCCATTGTGAGAGCCTACAAGAGCACCTCTAGAGGAGAAAGGAGGAGGCACCAGTGATGTATACTGTAGGAACATGGATGATGTGCTAAATAGGGAGGTCACATTGTTACAGACCGAGAAGCAATAGCGGACTAATAATGTAGACAATTGATCACACTGATGGTTTCACTGCAGGGAAGGACAATGTTCAATTGATTTGTGTTTCTAATTAAAATGATTATTTAGATATTTCAATAACTAAGTGACAGATATAAGTATAAAAAGGAGTTATAGAACCTTTCAGCAAACTTGATGGATTATTATAGTGAAACGGCACTTCAAGATACAATTGAAGTCCTTAGTTCATTTGATGTCAACTGTACAGCCCTCAACTCTAAGGCAAATCTATACATCACAGGGACTTGTTTTACCAAGAACTATATAATGGGGGTCATTTACTAAGGGCCCGATTCGCATTTGCCCGACGTGTTACCCGAATATTTCTGATTTGCGCTGATTTCCCCTGAATTGCCCTGGGAATTTGGCGCACGCGATCGGATTGTGGCGCATCGGCGCTGGCATGCACACAACGGAAATCGGGGGCCGTGACCGAACGCAAACCCGACGGATTCGGAAAAACCGCCGCATTTAAAAAAAAAATGTGTCGCGGAGCTTGCACTTATCTTCACTAGGAATAGGCCGGTGAACTTAAGTGCGTTCCTATTCACATCCATATTGGAGATTTCACAGAAAATTCGATTCCTCACAATTCGCGGGAACAAAGTTTTTATTTTCCCCCCGCTTATTTAGCTAAATGTCCAAGAGCACAATGTGTAACATGGGGCAGAGAACTCTGGGAAGGAAAAAGGAACACCCTCGATGACATCTGCAGACCTGTAAGCCAATCAGCGACCGACAGCCTTATGTGATGTCACACAGCCCAAAAAAACTGTCAGCCACTTGCAATCTCAGCATTTCACACTGCATGTGCTGTCTGTAGCATCCAGCTGCTTCTACTGTACTGTAGTGATTTCTGCCCCTCTCCCAGGGTTTGCATTTAGGGGGATCTGTATACCCCAAATAGCAATTATTTTTTTGTTACTGAAGCCACTAGGAAGAAATCTATGTCATATCTGCACAGCCGCTGTAGTGATTTCTGCTCCTCTCCCAGGGTGTCCGTTGTTGGGTATCTGTATAACCCAAATTCCATACTTTTGTGTTGCTAACGGCGAGAGCAAGAAATAAATGTCAATTCCACGTAGTTTATAGAGTGATTTTCGCTCCAATTACAGGGCGTCCATTGTGGGGCATCTGTATAACCCAAAATTCCCATACTTTTTGTGTTGCTAAAGTTGAGAGCAAGAAATACGTGTCAAATCCATGTAGTTTATAGAGAGATTTTCTCTCCAATTACAGGGTGTCGGTTGTGGGGTATCTATATAACCCAAATTTCCATATTTTTGTGTTGCTAAAGTTGAAAGCAAGAAATACATGTCAAATCCACATAGTTTATAGAGTAATTTTCGCTCCAATTACAGGGTGTCGGTTGTGAGGTATCTGTATAACTCAAATTGCCATACTTTTTGTGTTGCTAAAGTTGAGAGAAAGAAATACGTGTCAAATCCACGTAGGTGATTAACCACTATGTCAGACAGACATAACAATTAGATGGCATGGCCCAGGAGCAGGTCAGCGGCCCTCACCTGTCCTCAACCAGGCTCTGTCCTGTTCTTTTCCCTCCACCAGAGAGCTACTAGGTGGTCAGGGCTCTGCGCCACTTCACAGCGAGGATGAATTGTTTGAGGACAGTCAGCAGCTGCTTGGCAGTGAAGAGGTGGGGCAGACATGCAGTAGGCAGGCTGTGTATACTGACACCGGTGAGGAAAGTAGCCGTGACCGGGAAACGCAAATTGATGATGAGGTAGCCAATCGCACTTGGGAGCTGTGTGTAGCAAGGGATTCATCATCTTACCATAGAGAGGGATTTTTTTACTGTAAGAGGAGTGAGAGTACGGAGGTTGTTACAGCAGATATTCAGCACATGTAAAAGAGAAGCCTAGAGAGACTTCACTTACGAACTATAAAAAGTATGGATTCCTTCTCCCGAATCAAAAAGGATCCTGAGATTAACTTCATTTCTGCCCTAGACCACCAGTTATTATAGAAATTAATTACCTAGAATATAAATTTTTTTTATTGTAAAGAGAACCTGTCACCATAAAAATTTGTTCCAATGCTGCTAGCCGCAAAATTGCGGTCAGTAATCCTGTGAAGATTGATATCCTATTGTCATAGTAGATAAGTTGGAAAAAGATGCAGGTCCATCAAGTCTAACCTATAAGATTAACAAAAACATTTTTTCCCCACACATTATGATATTTTTGTTATCAAGAAAGATACCCAGGCTTGACCTGTTTATTGATCTTACCTCATGCATTCATGGCAATTCCCAAGAACCTAATATGAGTGGGTAGAGGCAGTATAGCCATATCTGGACTCACCCTAAAAAATATGAGGGAGCAATTGTCCTTGTCTTTATGGGTAAACAGGTACTATCAGTATAGCTTTTGATCGATAGCCACACTGGCCCAGGGATGGAAAGCATGGAAGAAACCTTCATGTTTACATGTGGTTCTAAAATCCCTCCTAAAGGTCTATTGATTTTTAATAGTTTGAGTTTGTCATTTAGTGTGCTTCTTTGCCACTATTTCCATTTGCAGCACAACCTCATTCTACTTATCATTTAATGCAGGCGTAATGCTGCTCCAAGGAGCATTTATAATGGATGCACGATTATATTGCTCTGCATACCTGATCATTTTAGTTTAATTGGTATATTCTTATATTTTAAATCAAACATTCCCAGTAGAGTCTCAACAAAATATAGATAAAGTAATTTAAACCACGTAGTAAATTTGAGATGAACTTATAATTTAATTATTTTACTGTGTGTGTGTTTTAAATGTAGTGCAAACACATTGTTAGAGCTCATTAAGGGAACTGGAGGGAAACATTGCTATTTCCAGTTGTCTCTGTCTGCATTCTGTATTTACAGCTCATGTTCAGACGCCGTTTCGTATAGCATCATTAAATTCTGTGTAATGAGGTAGGCAGACCTTGACTGCACGGACAAATATGGCTTAAAAAGGTTTTCCAGTTGTAATTTTTTAATGTGTTTGCTTATAGAATGGAAAATCATACACATTTATTTATAATTCTGCTTACATACAGTATCTTTTTGTACAGTAGAGCCCTTTATCAATTCTGTGCTATGTACCTATCGGCTGCAAATGGTGTTTTTCAATCATACTCCCCCTGGCATTAAGTAAACAGTTTTACATATGTGTTATATGAAGCAGTTGGCACACAGCGGGCAACAGAATAGGACTAATAGTCCTATAATTGTTTCATTGCGTGTGCATTGACTCTAAGGTTCTCTAAGTCATGTGTTACATGGTGGTGCAGGGTAAAATGACCAACCCATTTAAGTATGGTATTTTCTCATCTCTTAAGTAACCTTACATTTTATACATTTATTTTTTTGGAGAAAGAGTCAGGAAACTGGCTCATGGGTATATGAGTAATAAATATTTGGGTCATACAATAGAATACAAAAACTGTAGCACACCAATAATTTAATAAAAAATGTATAGGTACTTTAAGTACAATGTTTCATTAGTACAAAGTTCCATGGCTCCCAATACCATTCCTATGCAGATGACACACAGATCTATATTTCTGATCCAGATATCTCCTCTCTTCAGCCTACCTTTTCTCTTCCCTTTTCTAAAACTTACCATGGACAAAACAGAACTCATCTTTCCGCCACCTAACACACCCCTCTCACCAGAACTTACTGTCACAACCCATGGCTCCACACTCTCCCTGGTCCGTAAAGTCTGTTGCCTTAGATTCATCTTTGACTCTTCTTTATCCGTACATACAGGACGTTACTACAACGTGCAGCCACTATCTCAAGAATATATCTTGCATCCGCCCATTCCTTAATCCAGAGTCTACAATATTACTATTCCTTGCCCACTACTAGTAATCTGCCACTTGGACTTCTGCAACATTCTTCTCTGCGGTCTCCCAGCTAACTCTCTATCCTAAACTCTGCTGTTCCAGCTAATCCATCTGTCACCTCAATTATCCTCTGCATCTCCTTTCTGTCAGTCTCTCCAATGGTTACCCATTGCACAGCGAATTCAATTTAAAATACTAACCATGACCTACAAAGCCATCCACAACATGTCCCCTCCATATATCTCTGAACTCATCAGGCAATATCACCCCACACATAATCTCCGTTCCTCACAGGACCTTCAGCTTCACTCAATTACCATCCGTTTTTTTCACAACCGCATCCGAGACTTCTCTTGTGCATCACCCTTACTGTGGAACTCTCTACCAAAATGTGTCGGACTCTCCCCCACTTTCTAAACCTTCAAACGTAATCTGAAAACACACCTGTTCAGCATCGCCCACAAAGTACAATAACTGCACTACTCTGCTCCCTCACCTCATGTCTCCTTCTTCCTTCCTATATACATTGTGAGCCCTCACAGGCAGGGTCCTCCTTCCAATTGTCTCCTGATCACTGTAGTTTTGTATTTTGTACCTGCATTATACTTGGTGGAAATACTATGGAATGAGCTAAGGGGAGAAGCAAAGGGGGTGGCTAAAGGCAAATTTTCTATGTAAGAATCAGTGGGGGTACTAAAGAAACCCTCTGTTGAGGATTACAGAAAAAGCGGGGGCTAAAATGAGGGTGGGCATTAAATGTGGAGGTTCTACAGGAAAAAGGACATTATATGATGGTGTGCCATATTAGAAGATAATTTATATGTAGTACACAGGATGGCTTTCAACAACCACATTAAGAGGTATTTTTAGGGTATAGTATCAAAGGAAGAGGGTATTTTATTTTGTGGGAGCAATTAAAGGGGGCATTATACTTGGTGGGAAAACTAATGGAGGAGCTAAGGGGTGAGGCGAAGGGAATGGCCATGGCATATTTTCTCTGGTAGGTGTAGCTGTTGTGGAAGAGAAAAAAACAACGTACCACACACATACACATACAAAGATTTCCCAGACTCCCTGGTCTCCTGGAAAATTCCACTTAGATTTTCAGGAAAAAACAATGTTCATTTGAAATAGTATTTTGATGAAAAGTTTCATAAACTTATATAGCAGTTTTCTGGTGGTAAATTGCTGTATCGGTCTGAAGCTCACAATCTGTAGCTACATTGGTCATTAGCTATGTGTACATTATGTTCAATATTTTATATTGTATATTCTCCTTGGTAAACACTGAAATATTGAAAGCGTTCAAGCTCCCAGGCGTAATCCCACTGTGCCTTGATGTGCAGATAATTTGATGGTGCCTGCGGAGCTGTGAATCTTTCTGTGTCTTCAGAAGGCCTCATGTAGTTTTGAAGAGTAAAAATGTTTTGAGAAAACTAATGTTTACTACAGATAATAGACATATGCTGCCCAATAAATAATAGTTAGAGAAATACAATTTTTAGACTGAGTTATACAAAAATAATTGTTTCAAAAGTAGTCGTTGTCCTGATTCATTAAACAAGAAATATAAGATCTCTGATACAATACCGTTTGGATAGAACTTTTGGGTACAGTCTAGATACATGATTACCTTTCTTTGTAGGTGATGATCTCTGGGTGGTGGCTTTTTTCTTAAAGGAAATCTACCACTGGATCCTGGCTGAAATTACCTCCTAGCACCACCCTCCTGGCTCTGTACAACTGATGCCAGGACATATTTTGTTTAGGGACAAAAGCCAATAGTTTAGAAAAAAAAAGGATTTTTTAAGCTATGCAAATGAGGCTTGGGTGCTTCAATTACGTCAACCCTGGCGATTCCGGGCACCTCCGACACTTAATTATGTATGGCTCCATCTTCACTGTGTTCCTCCCATTTGGATCGTTTGGCACTTCTCGAGCATGTGTAGTTAGTGAATCTCGCGTGGCTGCAATGTGTCACAGGTAAGCACAGCCGCGGCAATACTTACGGGTATTCATGCATACGCCACCACTGAATCTTGCACAGCCAGCCGCGAGACATTGTGGCTGCATGAGATTCACTGACTGCACAGAAGTGTTGAGAGCCGAATGACATCACCGTCTCTCGGTCCAAGGAGGAGGAACACAATGATGATGGAGGCGTGCATAATTAAGTATCGGAGGTGCACATAAACGCCATGGTGATGTAAGTGAAGCGCTGAAGCCTCATTTGCACAGATTATAAAATCCTTTTTTTGCCTAAACTATTGGCTTTTGTTCCAAAAAATATCCTGGGATGAGTGGTATAGAAACCCAGAGAGTGGTGTGAGGAGGTCATTTTGGCTGGGATCCAGTGGTAGATTTCCTGTTATCAGGTCTATGTCACTTATCCTGTCACTGCTACCTGTTGGAGCAGCTCACATGGATCCCATCCCAGCCTTTATCTAGTAATTTCATACATTAATCATTGTAAAATTATCATTTCTTTATTATGTAAATGAGGTGGGTCACATGGTTAGAGGCAGTTATGTCACTCCTGTTCCCCCTCCCCTCTCCTCCCCCTGTTCATGTCTGTGTGTATTGTATAGTAAAGCATTGCTGGTGTGTGTGCTGCATCTGCTGACATGCTGCATCCTCCTAATACACATGTAAGAGACACAGACATCAGCTACACATGTACCTGACATGTTCTGCTATAACATGGTTTCAGCCTGGAGCTGTTGTATCTCTCCTATACACACACACAGACTGCAGGGGTGCCAGCACCAGGAAGCTGGCACCCCTGCTTGAATATGCTAATGCTTCCTTCGACATTTCACAGGTCATTTGCATACAGCTTTAGGACCTCATTGCTTAAGTTTACAGGCATGAAGGGATAGAGGCAATGCTCTCTAATGGCAGTTTGTGAAAATATATTTAGTTTAGGGGGGTTATTTTGCCTGACGGGCTCTCTTTAATGTTTATACACAGAAACACATGACACCAGTTTTCTATTAGACAGAGTGGGGACTTTTTCCATGTACTTCAATGGGACATAGCTGCTCCCTGCTCCCTATGTGAAAAAGATGGGTGGTTGGGCATTGCCAGTCAACTATTTAATTTTTTTATAAATTTTACATAAATCAGTATTTCAAGTGAATACAAGTTAGTAAGAACCATTTTGGACGCCTGGAATGTCAATTTGTCTCCCAGATAAGAAGCCCTCATACCTCACTGTAAATGTAAAAAAATAAAAATTAAGGCTCTTGGAAGGTAGGGCCAGATCATTAAAGGGTTAAATATACAGGTGCATAAGTTGAGAAAGTGCTGAGGGTGCAGTTTCCCTTTACATTAGAGTGCTCTTAAGGTATATGTTCCCAGTACAAAGGGTCTTGTCTTATAAACAATGTAGTTGGGGGGTTGATATACATTTTGCTCTGGGAATCAGCAGCTTCAAGATACTCATCTAAATGGTATTTTAAGCACAATTTTCTGTGATTATATATAACATAAGCATATGGAAAATGGGTTAGTTCAAAATCAAGGTAGACTCACAGCAATAGTCTGTCCTACTAACATAGCTGTACCCTCAATATATATAGAACTACTGCTGCAAACATGTACAATATAGATTCATTTTTCCTTTCCAGTGACAGTCCTTGTCATTTATGTAACCTCTAAACAAATTGAGATGGAGCAGACAATTTATGCCATTTTCCTAGAGTCACAACCTTTGAAAAGTGTCATTTTAGACTGATTACCTCATCTACAAGACTTCCTCCCATTTTTTGCTGGTCGTATGACTGAAGAGCTAAATGTAAGCGGCTGTAGGAGGCCGTACGCCTCTGGAATATGTCATCTGTGACTGATAACCAGGGTAATATGCATTGCACACACTGGATAACCTTTGCCATATTCTGCTTGGCAAATGGCAAACTTTTATTATGAGTCATTTTATTATTTCGGGAAGCGATCACACTTGCAATGTCATCCTCAATAACGCTATTTAAACAGCAGATCTTCAGGTGCCTCGCATTCCTCTTTTTGAGCTGTAAGCATGGTTATTTAGATTGCATGCCGCCTGCTGAAATTGCCTATGGAACAGTAAATGATAAGCTGCTGTATTCATCTCCGCAGCCCGCTCTGCACAATTCATGTTTCATTATTATTGCCTCTCAGGTTAATTTGTGGTCATTTCTCTGCCTTTTGAATTCATAGGAAGTGTCTCAAGCCATAAAGGTAATTATTTTGACCCACATTTCCCCATAGCATAACCCACAATAAGAAAAATACATAAAAGAGAAAGGCTTTCTGTTTATAGCGATGATTGAAAAGCATTCAATATACAAATTTTAATTAAAGATCAAATGAAAGATATTGTTCCCCCAAGATAAACAAACACAAAGATCATAAAAAAACATTTAGTTGGAGATTTTATGGTATAAATTTCCAGCTGTGAACCGCTGCATTCTTCTCACGAGTTTATTTTTCACAGAAGGTAAAAGAGAGGATGCAGGTAATAGCAATGATTTCCATACCAGAATCTCTATAAAATATAAAACAAAATACATAATTAGAATGGTTTAGCCTTAGGCCGCTTTCAGATGCCCTTAAAATGTGTATTACACCTGCAGCAACCCAACCTCCCAGATTTCTACTGAGCTGGACAGATCGCCACTTCTTAAACGGATGCTAAAATGTTCTCATAATTTGACTATGTGAAATCTACCTAATATATCTATACAGAGGATAAGCGGTTTATGTGTTACCAAGAGAAGTATGCTTTTTTAAAACTGAAAGCGAAATACAGGCTGCCTGAATCTATAGCTTAGCTGTATCCAGGTGTGACACTATTTTTTGGAAAAAAACAGAGATGTTCTTCACCCTCCAGGTATCGCCGCGTTCACATTAGGTATCGTTCCTATCAAAATATAATAACGGTTTTTCACCGTGTTTTAACTTGTAAGGGAAAATAGCGCTCAAAGTCGAAAATGGCACTTTTTTGCCATTTTGAAAAAAAATTTAAAATCATTAAAAGTGATCAAAAGGTCACACAGTCCTAAAAATTGTAGCAATGAAAACGCCATCAAAAGTCACAAAAAATGACACCACCCACAGCTCCGTATACCAAAGTATGAGAAAGTTATTGGCGTCAGAAGATGACAAAATTAAAAAAAAAAATTTGTACAGGTTTTAATTTTTGTAAATGTATGAAAACATTATAAAACCTATACTAATTTGTGATCACCATCAGGGCCGGATTAAGGATGGTGGGGGCCCCTGGGCGCAAAATCTGGTGGAGGCCCCCACTAAGTGTAGCGTACACACAAGTCCTCCTGCTTCCTTCCCACTATCCCAGCAGTAACACTGCTACATAGAGCCGCCTCATCCCCAGTAACACAGCTACATACAGCAGCCTCACCCCCAGTAACACAGCTACATACAGCCGCCTCATCCCCAGTAACACAGCTACATACAGCCGCCTCATCCCCAGTAACACAGCTACATACAGCCGCCTCACCCCCAGTAACACAGCTACATACAGCCGCCTCATCCCCAGTAACACAGCTACATACAGCCGCCTCACCCCCAGTAACACAGCTACATACAGCCGCCTCACCCCCAGTAACACAGCTACATACAGCCGCCTCATCCCCAGTAACACAGCTACATACAGCCGCCTCATCCTCAGTAACACAGCTACATACAGCCACCTCATCCCCAGTAACACAGCTACATACAGCCGCCTCACCCCCTGTCACACAGCTACATACAGCCGCCTCGCCCCCCAGTAACACAGCTACATACAGACGCCTCGCCCCCAGTAACACCAATACATACAGCCGCCTCGCCCCCAGTGTAAGTATACACTGATACATAAACGCCTTTATATACTTATATACACACACATAAAGTTCTACACTTGCATATATTATCACAAGTATAGACTTATACACACACATTTGTGCACTCATATACATTTATATACTGATACACAGAGTATATACAAACTCATAAAGTATATACACACATACAGCAAATACACACACATTCAGTATATACAGCATATACACACACATACGGGAAATACACACACACATTCAGTATATACAGCATATACATACATACCACATACATAGCATATACAAAAACCACATCATTCACATATATATATATATATATAAATGTACACACATACAGTATATGCTTATATAAATATATGCGTGTATAAATACAGTAGATGCATATATACACAGTAGATGCATATATACACAGTATATACATATATACACAGTAGATGCATATATACACAGTATATACATATATACACAGTAGATGCATATATACACAGTATATACATATATACACAGTAGATGCATATATACACAGTAGAAGCATATATACACAAACCAAAGTAGGGCAAAGGAGCAGCACCGTGTACAAAGGAAAAAATTGGGTGCAGGTCTTCAGAAGAGGGTCCGACACGACCCATACATCCAGGAAAAAACCGCGATGAAGCAGCACTCCGTAAGATAAAGTCAAGTGAATTTATTCCACCTTAGTGATGCGACGTTTCGTCTTTTCAATCAATTGTCTTGATTGAAAAGACGAAACGTCGCATCACTAAGGTGGAATAAATTCACTTGACTTTATCTTACGGAGTCGCAATTTTTTACTACATATATACACAGTAGATGCCTATATACGCATATACACACTGTATATACACACTGTATATACACATATACACACTGTATATACATAAATACACATATATACACTGTATATACACTGTACATACACATATACACACTGTATATACATAAATACACATATACACACTGTATATACACTGTACATACACATATACACACTGTATATACATAAATACACATATACACACTGTATATACACTGTACATACACATATACACACTGTATATACATAAATACACATATACACACTGTATATACACTGTACATACACATATACACACTGTATATACATAAATACACATATACACACTGTATATACTTAAATACACATATACACACTGTATATACACTGTACATACACATATACACACTGTATATACACTGTACATACACATATACACACTGTATATACATAAATACACATATACACACTGTATATACACATATACACACTGTATATACATAAATACACATATACACACTGTATATACACACTGTATATACTTAAATACACATATACACACTGTATATACACTGTATATACACATATACACACTGTATATACTTAAATACACATAAACACACTGTATATACATAAATAAACACACATAATTACATATGTATATACTTACCTTTTATGATGACCGGGTGTCTGTTTGGGCGGGTGGGTGGTCTTGCCGTTGCTTGTTCGCCGGGGAGAGGGTCGTTTGTTTGTTTGCTTGTTTGGCCGGGAATGGGGGGTTGGCGGTGCTTGTTCGAGCGGGGAGCGGGGGGCGGGTGGGGGTTTGAGCGCGGAGCGGTAGGGGGCGGTGGGGGTTTGAGCGGGTGGCGGGTAGCGGTGCCGAGCAGGGGGCGGGGTCGAGCGGTGTCGCTTGTTTGTGTGGGCCGGCTCGGGCATACACGGCGCCGGGATGGGCGGGCCAGGAAGCCATCACCTGTGCCGGGGGAGGGGGGGCCTGCGCGGAGGCGGAGTCACCTGTGCCGAAGTGCGGACGGCTTAGAATGCAGCAGTATGGGTGGGCGGGGAGTCCATGCAGGGGGGTGGATGAGCTGGGACGCGGCACGGTCGTTCATAGAGATGGCCGGGAGGCTGCGGACGGCATGCGGCTCATAAGGGGGTAGCGGGAGGCGCGATCTGGTGGGGGCCCCTAGGGGGGGCACGATGGTGGGGGCCCCGGGGCTCGAGCCCCGGGAGCCCCGCCTATAATCCGGCCCTGATCACCATGATTGCACCGACCCAAAGAATAAAGTAGGCATGTCATTTGTGGCGCACAGTGAAAGCTGTAGAATCGACCCAAAGAATAAAGTAGACATGTCATTTGGGGCATACAGTGAAAACTGTAAAATCCAAGCCCACAAGAAAACGTTGAAAATGTGTATTTTCACTGCATTTGGAATTTTTTTCCTGCTTCCCAGTACACGGTCTGGAATATTAAATACCACCATTTTGAAGTATAATTCGTTACTCAGAAAATAAGCCATAACACAGCACTATACATGGAAAAATAAAAACGTTATAGAGTTTTGAAGGTGGGGAGTGAAAAATGAAAACGCAAAAAACGAAAAAGGGCTGCAGCGTTAAGGGGTTAAAGGGGTTGTCCGGGACTAAACTTTCCCTAACTATTCTACATCTACCTGCAATCTAACTAACTTTCAAATATACTTACCTTTTCAAAAGTGTCTTCTTTCCGCGGCTCCGGAGTGGGTCACGTGACCCCGCATCTTCAGCTTTCTCCACTTCCGCTGACGTCACGGCCACATCGCTCTCAACTCCTGCGGGACGGATGGGCGGGGTTTTGGCCCTATTCAGAGTCTGGGGGCCGGCGGTGTGGAGTCTCCATGGCGCATGCGCAGTTGGGGTGGCACTTCGCTCCGTCTACTGCGCATGCTCGCCTTCCCAGCATAATACCGCAGGTCGCGAAAGTCGCTGTGATTGCTGGCAAATCTGCACACTGACACTTGCTATGGTTTGCCGTGTGTGCGGATTTGCCGGCATTCACAGCGACTTTCGCGACCTGCGGTATTAAGGCGAGCATGCGCAGTAGACAGGACCTTTAGAAGTAGTGTAATCACTTATGGCCACATTTGATAAAAATATGTACATATACCTTTGTGAACTCGTGTTCACATATGTCATGGTCCTCATATGTGACAACTCTCTATACTACATATCTGACAACCCAAAGCTCAAGACAAATGTCATCAACCCCCCTCCCCCCCCCCCCCCATTATGGCATATGAGCTTGTGGTATGGCCACAGTTGTCGCAGGGAGGTGGTCACATATGATCACATATCTGAGACACCCCTCCCAGCCCCCCCCCCCTCACCCTCATAACATAGGTGACCAATTTATTTTTACATGTAAAGAGCTGTGTGATTGTTTCTTTTCTGTGTAACAAATTGCACTTCATAGTGATGGTATATAATATTCCATGCTGTGTAGTGGGAAGCGGGGAAAAAATTACAAATGCAGTGAAAATGGTGAAAAACGCATTTGAGCCGTTTTCTTGTGGGCTTGGATTTTACAGCATTCAGTATGCACCCCAACTGACAGGAATACCACATTTATATAGGTTTTATAATGTTTTCATACATATACAAAAATTAAAACTCTGTCGGACCCGAGCCGGGAAGTGACACATTCATGAAATCAAGTGCATGATCTTAGTGAATCGTGGCACAGTCTATTTCTCTGTGCACTAGGCAGAAAATAGAAAGGTGTAGTGGGCTGGATGCAGCAGAGCCTGGAAGGTGTAGTGGGTGGGGTTGCCAGCGCCGTGTAGGCTGGAATGGGTGGATACACTCCCTGCTGTGTTTACAGTACAATGCACTGTGGGGAGTGTAGTTTCTGCAGCACAAAAACGTCCATACAGGAAGCTGAGATTGTAAACATTTGCAGGCTGATGTGTAACCCCATATGCAGGGAAGATTCAAAGTTTGAATCAAGGTAAGGCATGGTCATTAGGATAATGAACTATGAATACTGGGAGCATCTGGAGAATTTTTATGGTCCCGGATAACCCCTTTAAAGGAAATTTACCATCAAAATTTAGCTAAATATCTACATATTTGTATCCATGGCCTCCTTAATACTAAAATTAACTTTTAAAATTATGCTACTGAACCAGAAGAGTTCTGGGGAAAGTTATCAAAGCTCCTCTGTGCTGTAGATTCACAGGATGTTACACTATGAAGAGCACCTTCACCCTTCCTCTTTGGCCTGCTGCCATGAGATTAAAGAAGGAGGAGGGAGCAGGGGAAAGCAGGGGAGAGGGTGAGACAGTGTAACAGCTTGTGAAGCCAAGCCAAATATGAAGGCAGAATGTAAGCTCCTATGTAAACAGCATTGCTAGACAAGACCAAATTTTACAGTTTGAGTAGGTCCTTTGGATATAGAAACTTTTCTTGAAGCTGTGTTGCTGTCAGGTATTAATAAAGATTTCAATCTGTTTTTTATTTTCTTAACTTTGCTTAGAACTGGTGTCTGTCAACGTCAGGAAAATTAACCTGTCCTATCATGCCAGATGCAATCTCTTTTTTATTACACCTGTCATGTTCACTTAGTAAAGGCTGCAAAACCCTAACGTTGTCTCTGAGGTATCAAGAAATTGAGTTTTATTTAGTTTTGTGTTTTTCTACCTTTTTGTTATTGCTGACAATAAGTGTAATTGATCACAATGTGACAATGCTCCAGATATAACATTGTGTTTGCACCCATTTTTTTTTTGTCTAAGATTTCACTAAAAAAAGGGTCTTTGGAGCTTGTACATGTATTTATTGTTTGCGCCACACTTGTTGCATTTTGTTCGATACTTTCGAAAATTGTGCAACTAAAAGTGTGTGTTGATTTGTGTGCCTAGTTAGTGCCACATTTATTACTGCGATTCAACGAAAATGTGTTGCAACTGCATGAAGCAAAGTATACAAAGAAAAAAAAGGTTCAACTGTGTGCACATCCTGAAAACTGACCACATTAAGGCGCAATGCACATGACCATTGGAAGAATGTATGTATGGCAGCAAGCTTGTGGCTGTACCCCATAGACAGCAATGGCTACGTGGTGTGATATTGTGACGCACATGTGCGGCACTGTACTGCTCCATACACAGAGAAAAAATAGGACATGTCCTATCTTTCCCCATGTTACGGCGTCGTGTGCCGTGTATCTCTATGGAGAGGGAAGGGGGTCACCCCTCCTCCTCTCCATGGCGTCGGACATGTGCCCGCTCGTCTATGGCCGGACGGTCACGCATTCCTGTGCATGTAGCCTAGCTAAGAGCATACAACGCTATTAAAAAATGTGGAGCACAGTGCATATTAGTAAGGTAACTCCACTAAGGCAGACAGCAACAGTTTTCATGAATCTTGCTCATTGTGTAAAACCTGAATACAACAAAAGAAAAGCTTGAATTCTGTCACATTGTTCTGAAAAAAGTAATATTTTTCGAAGCAGATAAAATAATATGGGTGCGTGAGGAATGGAAGATGCATGCTTCACTAAGAACAAAGCAGGCAATTTCATGGCTCTAGTCGCAACGGCATCTGATTTAGCCAGAACCGGTAGATAGATTTAGGCATTTGGAAGATGGGAAATACGTGCTTTGCTTTCCCACATCCCCCACCAAGTTCCATTCATCTCCATAAACAGGTGCAAAGCCTACTGAACCCTGTAAAACACAGCATTCTTATGATTTCATATACAAAAGCATTACACTGAACACAGAGCTTACACTTTAATGACAGCTGCACCTATATGCTCATTATAGCTGCAAACACTTTATTATTTGTAGATGATGTCCCCAGCAGCCTATGGGCTACTTCATTAACAGCTGGCATTCCGATTTGAATGAATGGAAACATGTTTGTTCATGTTTCTAAGAATCTACCAAGTGTTTGCCTTGTTTTTCCTGCTTTAGCACCAGACTATCTAATTTAATCTATGATGTTCTTAGTAGCATTGTCTTTGTCCTGTATTGATTCAGTATGTCTCCAGCTCTCAGGAGACAATCCTTCAGCCTGCTCCTGCATCGCATTTCTTAATTTCTCTTATCACAGGGATGTGCTGTATTTATAATGACCTTCCTTTGTATTTATGGAGAGGTTACTTTATATCCAATGTTAAGCTCAGCCTGGGTGTTGATTGGGACAAAACATTTTTTGCAAGGAGTCGAAACTCTCTTTTCTGGACATAATACCATTTTTTACTCCCCACCTTCAAAAATCCATAATTTTTTTATTTTTCCATGTACATACATAGCGATGTGTGGGCTTATTTTCAGCATAACAAACTGTACTTCAAAGTGATGGTATTTAATATTGTATGTGGTAAGAAAAACGTATTTGAACCATTTTCTTAGTATCATAGTATATAAGGTATATATACTATATAAGTACTTATATATAAGTCCATCAAGTCCAACCTCTTGTGGGCTTAGTTTTTATAGATTTCACTGTGAACCCTTCTTTATTCTTTGGGTCAGTAGAACAATATAGGTTTTATTGTGTTTTAATACATTATAAAAAATTAAAACCTTCTGTACAAAAATTAATTTCTTAGTTTTGCCATCTGTTGGCGCTAATAACTTTTTCATATTTCAGTGTGAAACTGTGTGTAGTGTAATTTTTAGTGGGTAGAGCTGATGTTTTTTTACTACCGTTTTGGGGTCTGCACGACCTTTTGATCACTTTTTATTACATGTTTTATATGTTGTAAAATTTGGGTGCTATTTTCCATTGCCGGATTCAATACTGGGAATAAACGTTATTATTATTATTATTTTGATAGACTTGGTGATACCTAACATGTTAATGATTTTATTTGTTTATTTGTATATGAGTTCTAGGGAAAGGGGAGTGAATTAAACTTTTTAGGTTATTACTATTTTTCAGACCCCCTAGGGTAATTTTACCCTAGGTTGTGTTGTCTATCCTACCATACACTGCTATACTACAGTACTATTGGCACATTGTAAAAGATCATCAGAAATAAACAATGATGTCATGGGGAGCAGCGATCTAAGCCAAAATGGCGGATAACACCCTTGATTGGTGTTACCGGTGGATGTTTCCTGCAATAAACAGCAAACACCCAGTTTGTATGAGGAGGGCTCAGCCCCTGAGACCTCTCTATATAAATGAAACTGACGTGTGATGTAGTTATACCTCACACATCGGTAAGGTAAGGGGTTAAAGAAATGACATAAAACAATGAAGAGTTACTAAGCTGGACTGACATCCCCTGGAATTATTTCTGGAAATTATTTTTCTTTTTCCTATCACATGCATAGCTTTTAGAGGTCCTCAAGGTCTGGACAGCCTTTGCTATTTGTATTTTACGGTTCAATATATGAACAAAAGCCATTTCTCACTTCTGTAGATTGCCATGTCCTTGCTTCATAGAAATCTTTTCCCAAATGTTAGCCGTGTCTGGTTTATATCCCTCTCATCGGCCCTATGAAGAGAAAATTCTTTTTATGCAGTCACACTGACATTGCTGAAGATTTGTAACATTTGCAATTTATTTGTCACTTACTTAATCCCTGTCATTGATTTATGTGCCTGAAAAAAAGCTACAAGAAGATGAAATATATGCATTGCATTCTCAATGTGATATTAGGTAAGTATGTAAATGGATGTCAGTACTGGGCGGAATACAGGATGTACATTCAAAATCTGTGTGATTGATTTGTCTCTAGAATCAATGTTATGGGCAGATACTTATCAGGACTTGCGCGCCAGATTTTTGGCAGTGCCAGGAATTGTAATTATTTTCCCCTTTACGCCCCCTCCACAGCAGGTAGGCATGGACAGGTGTAAAGGCGGTCACTACTGGTGGAGAATTGGCTGTTATGGGCGTTCCTTCGCCCACGCCTGTGAACTAGCTGTAGTCTGTAGCCTAACCATAACCTGTAGCCTAGCCATTGCAATTCTAAGCCAGCCTGATTTATCTGGCATGCAGGAGGAGCACCATGTCCTAGTGAAGGATCAGTAAACCCCTATGGGTTTAGGTGAATGGGAGCTGAGCCTCCAGCTACGACGCTGCCACTACATAAAATTCATACCCATCTGCTTGCGGGTCCATGCACTGAGATTTGCTGTGTTTTAACCCCTTCCTACCGCAGCTTTTTTTCGTTTTTGCGTTTTCATTTTTCACTCCCCACATTCAAAAATCTGTAACTTTTGTATTTTTCCATGTACAGAGCTGTGTGATGGCTTGAATTACACTTCAAAATGGTGGTATTTAATATTCCATGCCGTGAACTGTGAAGCGGGAAAAAAATTCCAAATGCAATGAAATTGGTAAAAAAACGCATTTGTGCCGTATTCTTGTGGGCTTGGATTTTTACGGATTTCACTATGCACCCCAAATGACATGTCTACTTTATTCTTTGGGTCGGTGCGATTACGGGGATACCAAATTTATATAGGTTTTATAGTTGTTTTCATACATTTAAAAAAATTAAAACCTCCTGTACAATTTTTTTGGGGGGATTTTGCCATCTTCTGGCGCTAATAACTTTTTCATACTTTGGTGTATGGAGCTGTAGGTGGTGCCGTTTTTTGAGGATTTTGATGACGTTTACAATGTTATCATTTTTTGGACTGTACGACCTTTTGATCACTTTTTATAGAATTTTTAAATAATTTTTAAATGGCAAAAAAGTGCTATTTTCAACTTTGGGCGCGATTTTCCATTACGGGGTTAAACGCACTGAAAAGCCGTTATCATATTTGATAGATTGGGCATTTCAGACGCGGCGATACCTAATGTGTTTATGATTTTTACTGTTTATTTATTTTTATATCAGTTCTAGGGAAAGGGGAGTGATTTGAATTTTTAGGTTTTTTTATTATAATTTTTTTTTACTTTTTTTAATTTTTACTTTTACTATTTTTCAGACTCCCTAGGGTACTTTAACCCTAGGGTGTCTGTACGATCCTATCATATACTGCCATACTACAGTATGGCAGTATATGGGGATTTTTCTACTCATACATTACAATGTGCTGATAGCACATTGTAATGCATGGGTTAACCCGAAGTAGCTTCGGGTTTTCATGAGATGACGTCACGGGGAGCGGCGATCCTCAGAAAGATGGCGGCGCCCGCGGAAATTGTTTTGTACACACTGTTGAGCCATGGAATCAGGTAAAACAACGTAAACACATAATACTGTACACAATTAAACGATTAAGAGAAAAACAAATAAAGAAAACAAATATTAGGAGCAATAGGAGCACTAGGAGAATGTATTTGTGTGACGGATATTGGTGGCGGGGGATGGAGGGTGTTGGGTTTTGCGGCGGTGGGTGCTGGTATTTTATAAGAAACTTTGAATCTATTAAAACTTTCTGATTGCTACCAGATAAAATTGTGCCCCTTGAATGAAACATCTAAATTCAACTTTATACAGGATGAGAATCTCTGTGAGTTTAAATAGTTCAATGTTAAACTAGCAAATTGTTGATTGTAGAAGAAAAGAGTACATGGATAACAATATAACAACATGGTGCCTGGATCTATAAGTAAGTGTACCTGGTTTATCATGGATTTTGATGGTAGATTTCCTTTAAAATGGCACATTCAACCAACCCTGCTAAATAATGAGAAGCATAAGTAGTTGTTCCATCATGTAAAAAAGTAAAAGGCATCTAGACATATAGGAAAAAATCACATGAATCTGCCAAAATCAGCAGGGCCTCCCAACTCTTCTAAACAATAGCACAGTAATAAAGGATGGGGTGAATTAAATTTCATCATGCCCAAATCTTTGTTTCCCTGGCCTATTAGCTATGAAGAGTCTGGCAGTGCATTACAGCCTTCTTTGTCCATTGTAAACATGTGAATACTCAGCTAATTTATTCACATGTATGTGAGGGAGTGAGCAAGAGAAACTTTCAGGCCACAGTAATTGAAGGAGTATTAGCACTTTGCTGAAGCGACACTCATGTCAATGGATCATTATCACTAAAATGACACATCTCATTAGATCAGCAGAATCAATTAAGGAAGGAAAAATGGCCAACGTTGCAATGCTATTTGTGATCAGTAAATAAGGAGTTACAACTACTGTGCTGATCATAATATAATTGCACATTTCCACTCAGACTCCCTGCTGTTAATAGCATTAATTGTAGTTATGTTTTGTGTTTGCTAATGCACTTTAAAGGGTGAATCTGCAATCCAACCAATCAGCAAGCAAAAGTTTTAAATCAAAACTAGAATAGCCTAAAGAATCCGGTCTCATGTCAAAAATGGTGTAATAGTAAATAAGGTTTGAAAAATACATCAGTACATCGCATCCAACTTATTAGTTCTACATTATGCAGGGCTTATCCAAGGACAGGCAAAAGAAAACCCTGCAAGGCTGATGATGCCGATTGGCCCAAAGCAGGAAAACATTCCTTCCCAAACCCCTAATATGGCAGTCAAAATAACGAATAACTCCCTAGGTCAACAGAAACTACTTACAAAGTGTTATTGCAATAAGATGTCAAATTATTGCTCTCCTGAAAGGCATCCAGGCCCCTCTTGAACATGTTCAAATTATCAGCCATTACAGCATCTTGTGGCAGAGAGTTCCACAGTCTCAATGCTCTTACAGTAAAGAATCCCTGTCTAACCCTGTCCCTGTCTCCTCTAGACGTGGAGGATGTCCTCTGGACCTGGTCACAGGCCTAGGAATAAAAAGATATTTTGACAGGTCTCTGTACTGTCCATTCAAATATTTATACATTGCAATAAGGTGTCTCTTAGTTGTCTTTTTTTCTAAGTTGAATAACCCCAAGTTACTCAACTCCCCTAATAAGGTTGTTTGCTCTCCTCTGCACCTGTTCCAGTATTCCCTGGTGCCCATAACTGTACATAATATTCCATGTTTGGTGTGACCAGTGATTTGTATGTGCCATAAGAATCTATCCCTCTCTTGACACATGCTATAATTTTATTTGCTTTAGCAGACGAAGCTTGGCAATCATTACTAAAATTGAGATTACTATTCACCAATAACCACAATTCTTTTTCTCCAACAGTTTTACCAAGAAATGTACAACCCAAGTGCATTAACAATTATCCACATTAAAAGTTATCTCCAAAATTGTCAGCACAGGCCTCCACAAATCCAACTGTTATATTATGCTATTCTCCTCTGCATTAATTACATTACAGAGCTTAGTATCATCTGCAAATATTGAAACTTCACAGTGTAAACCCTCTACAAGGTCATTAATAAAAATCTTAAAAAGAAGCGGCCCCAATATTCACCCCTGTGGCACAAAAGTCGACTGCTGTTGAAACTGCTGTTGAATGGCATCTTGACCCTCTGGACTTTCCTTATTTCAGTGACGTCACCCAAAGGGGACTTTTTAACAGGAATGAATGTATATCTTTTGGCTGTGGCTGCCTCTGCACACTGCTGTTGTTGTATGCCAAAATTTCTCTACTCACACTGAGTGTTCACACTAAGGATATCTGCTGTGTATTATGCCTCCATTGTTATCAGCAAAACCAGATTTGGCTGGACACCACTGTATCACCAATGGAGGATGTGTAGTACTACTTTATTCAAATATTTAGTTCACTCAGTTTTTGATACATTATTCAAATTTGGTAGTGGGGTCATTTTATGTTGGTAGACAAAACTAACAAACTATAGTTTGGGTTTATTTCAAAGAGAATTTCATCTCTTGCCAGCACAGGTTTGCTCTATGCATTTTTTGTACTTATGACCCCAAAGAAAAGGATACCTTGCTACATACACTAGAAAGTGCACAAGTCTACTTTGTGTTTTATGTAACACAAATTTTGTTGTGGTCGCTGCTACTTAGGTGACCCTCAACCTATACCCGGTCAGGTCTATCCCCCTTTTTATGGGTTTTGTGCTAGTTGTGTCAGGTAATAGTTTTTTTTGCTAAAATCAAACCCCTTCTGCCTTTGTAGTAGCTACACATTTCTGCCCCCAGTCTATATCAGGGTAGGGCACATCTATTTGACTTCTCAGCAGTTTTTCTGTGTCCTCCATTATATTCAGAGTCTTATAACCCTTTTATTCTATTTTCTTCTCCTTATCTCCACCCATAAGGACTCTACATTCTCATTATTCTCACCAATTTCATCCTGCGGGATGGCCATGATCTATGTTTTCACATTTAAACAAGTCCATCTGTCAATATGATTACATGATCATTTCTAAAAAAGACTATAACCATCTATATTAACAGCCCAGTCATATCTACTGTCCAGCCATGTCTCACTGATACCTGCAATATCATATTTTTCCCTCCAACATTAAGAGTTCCAGTTCCTCTATCTTGTTTGTGAGGCTTCTAGCATTAGTGTACATGCACTTTTTATGGTTTTCCCATACTTATTCCTTTGGCTTAAATGAAATGAATTACCCCACTCTCTGTTAGATTTATTGCAGTTACCAGCAAAGATTTATCTCGCACAGCTGCACAATCCCCTTTTAGGTGCAGCCCGCCCATAGCAAAAAGCCTGTAGCCGACAGAGAAGTCGGCCCATTTCTCCACAAACGCAAACCATTCCTTTCTGCACCATTTTCTAAGCCACTTATTTAATTCCCTAAGCTCTTGCTGTCTCTCCAGAGAAGCTAATGGCAACTGGTAGTATTTCTGAAAACACTACCTTATCATAATTGACTTGAACTTTCTACCTAGTTCCTTAAAATCATTCTTAATTGTAGAATCTCCAACCACCAATATATGTAAAACCCTTTCTGCACTCCTACTCCTGCTGGCTTTCTCCTAGCATCAGATACAGCCTGGTATATCTATCAGCCCTTCTTATAAAATCATATGCAGCTATTCCTGAAGTGGGCAGCACTTCCTAGTTGTGACATCAACTAAGGGCACTGAGGCCAGAGCACTGAGGGCATTCATATGAATCAGGACAGCATATTTGTAATTAGCCAACCTGAAGCATGTGATGAGTCACATGCTTATGATATCACTCAAGGTCCTGTTTTCTTGCACTCCTCTCCTACAACCCCTCTTAAAAAGCCTCCTCTTGTCTCTAGCTGTCCTATATGGTTTGACATGGTTACCAGGAAACATGGCAAATGTAGATTAGCTTGGGGAAATGTAAAACCTCCGCTAGCAGCTAAGCACCTGCAGATAGCTAATTACAGTAAAGTAGAGAATTGCTTATATTTGCTTAGTACAGCAAAAGTTTTTATACTGGGCCCAAATGATTGCATGGGTTTCATTTGTGGTACAGCTACCTGTGAATGCAGTTCCTTTGTGCAATGAATTGTATTTTCATAAAAGTGCTCTGGAAAAGGTGGTGCTAGATCCATGCTCCCCAGGCTTATTGTTTTTCACCTATCCAGCGTTTAGTTTGATTGCTTTTTCCAAGTCAATATTAGGACAGATGAATTGTTAAACCTTTGGTTCTGTGGATGTAAACAGATGTGACAGATATATTTGCTGTTTGATTTTAATTAACCTACAAAGATGAATCCACAAGACACAGATGTGAAGAATTCGTGTCCCTTGTTATCTTCCTACAAGACTCAAACATCAACCTTATAACCTGCTTCTTGTTATAAAAATATAGTTGCTGGAAAATAAGATTTTCATGGATTTCCACTGCTGACGTGAGGATATTGATACAACGTGATGCTAGACAATTTAGCTAAGTAGTGTGCCATTCCTTTAGCATATTTGTATCATCACATTTCTTCATGGTCAGTAGAGGACTAGTCGAAAAGGTGATCATGAAAAACCAATTAGAAGGCTTATATTTATGCTGAATATTTATCCCATATTCCAAGTAGAAATTGAAAGGACTAAAGGGAACCTATCACCAGAAGAACCATTTTAGCACCCTTCAGGTCCCCACAGAGCATAGTACATACACTGTCATAGGACATACAGTGCAGAACTCATAGGGGGCCTGATCGATATAACTACCATAACTGTCATGCTACTGTAAGGCTACATGCATACGAAAATATGCTCGTCTGACTTTTTTGTCATTTTGCAAAATCTGAATAAAAAGTTATAAAAGGCTGTACATTTGCATACATGGTGAAATGAAAATGAAATGAATGAAAACACCAGCTTTTACCCCAAAAATAACATCATACACAGTTTTGTACACTAAAGATTAAAAAGGTTATTGTTGTTAGAATATGACAAAACAGATTTGAACACTTTGCAGGAGAAGATGTCCCTCTCCTCCTAATCCCTCGGCACTTCCCAAGCCACCACAGCCATGGGTGGATTGGCCATGTAACAATTAGACTGGGGCCGATGGGGCAGTTTTGGCTGTATACAGGGGGTGCAGGCAGGCTGGCTGTATGTGGGGGGGGGGCAGGCTGGCTGTATACTGAGGGGGGAAGGTTGGCTGTATACTGGGGGGCATGCAGGCTGGCTGTATACTGGGGGGTGCAGGGTGGCTATATACTGAGGGGGGCTGGTTGGCTGGCTATATACAGTGGGGCTGGCTAGCTATATACTGGGGGGGCTGGCTGGCTGCATACACAGAGGGCAGGCTGCCTGCAAATAGGGGGGGTGCAGGCTGGCTATATACTGGAGGGGCTGTTTGGCTGGCTATATACAGTACAGGGGGGTGGCTGACTATATACTGGGGGGGGGGGCTGGCTGGCTGCATACAGGGGGGGGGCAGGCTGGCTGTCCACAGCCCTTCTAGCTCATTAGCATAAAATTACAAGTTGAGTTGGAAGGAAGGAGACCAAGGACAAAAATGATAAGATTACCACAGTCACAGTACCTGGATCTTTCAGTAAGTGTCCCTTGCTCTATGGTTGTGTAAATATATAAGCCTGTATAGTATAATAATGATTTATAACTCAGTAATTCTTTAATAGGATCTTAACGTAAGGTGAGATAATCCTTTATAGTTGATCCTATTTCTCATGCAGGAAAATCATATGTGAAGAGCCTCAATCAAACCCTGAAATAACCACAGGTCATTCCAAATCGGATGAGACAAATGAGAAACAAGTTATCCTTTAAGTAATAAGTATTTATTAACAATGTGCCACCATGCCTTTAATGATTCAAGCCAAACTGCCAAGCAGACAACTGTCCTCCAGTTAAATGAAAGCCCAAGAGATTAGAAGAATTTGCATGAAGTTTGAAGAACACGGCAGCATTTCTGAGGGTGTTAATGTGGCTGCACTTTGTATTAGATAAACACTAAAGACAAGGACGGATTATCCGTGCTCTATTATGTAAAAGGGATGTGCTCTTCCAGAGGCAACCTGGCATTTCATTTGCATGTGTTTATACTTAATCAACAACAGGGTGCAATGTGTTGCCAGGAAACATTATTTAAGCATTCAGGCAGCAGAAAGCCCTTGGGAGCACTATGGCACATAAATTGAATAGTAAAATGATATTGGAAAATATCTGAGTGCACATACCGGCAGTAAGTTTCTCAACAATTTTTTAAATGAATTACTATTTGTATATCTAACAACAACATTGTATAAATTTCCAATTACGCATGTTTACGCGTCCTTTTTTTAAAATCCATGTCGTATCTACCACCGATAAACCTGTTTGCAAAGTTGCTTCCTATTGGGTGACATACTGGTTGACCAATTGAGTGACCACACAGAAAAAAGTTTTTATGCATAACACTGGTGAATGACCTGTCATTTGATGTCAGCAGGGATTTAAATTAATTATGCATTTTTTACAGTGGAAATAAAACACCTACATGCTTTTTTTTTGGGGGGGGGGGTGTCATTTTAATAATGTGTATTTTTGCTAATGCAATACATTTTGTTTTTTGGTCTGAAGTCATGTGATCACGATCTGCTAGGCAGCTGGACATTTTTGTGTATAAATTCCCCACTGCATTTGCTGGTATCAAGTAGGCAATCATTATCTGTTCACCCCTGTGACCTCTTCTCATCTCCAGGGTTCTGTCTGTAGCAGAAGCAGGATGATTGATGAAATACTTCATACTGGTCACTGAATGATATGGAAATGACGGCAAAGCAGATAATATGTGATGACACATCCTTAAATAAGAAGTCTATCACTTCATTACAACATATGGAAATAGAAAAATGAATAAGCAGCATGTAATAGTTTTAGCAGTTTAACATTTTTTGCAAGATGTTTAAGCCGGCATCTGAGTGTTTTAATATGAGTTTTGATATTCATATTTTCAGATATTTAAAAAAAGAGATAACTATTGGGAAAATAGAATAGCTGTCTATTTTATTGAAGAAATTAGCTTGAAGCTTTTCTGTTCATTTATATTTAATGTTCAGGAGAAAGGATTGTGTTTGGCGCGATGCATGACTGCCTGCCCTGATTACATATTCTTGTTTACAGAAGAAACCAAAATGTGACTATGTACACACATCTCTCAGACTCGCGTAAACAAATGTCTCTCTGGTTATACCGCCAAATGGGAAGGAGAGATTTAAGAGCGTTTCGAACCACAAAATGCCCAGAGCGAACATATCAACTTAAGGACATGCTGTCAATGGTGATGCTGAGTAATTAACCAGACCTGTTCTTCTTAAGGATTGTTTCCTTGCAAGTAGTTGAATTATTTAAAGTAGAAGTATCACATATTTTGCAAGTTAAAGAGCTGAGAATGTTGTGTTGGAATTGAAAAAAAAACTGTAGAGTATGATAAAACACATTCTACCATGTGATAATGGATGGGAGTTATCAGAGCTGTGTGATATAATGAGCCGTGCACCTGTGTGACCATGGACAGATTTCAGTCCACTGGAAATAACAATGAAACATTCTATACCAGGACAGCAAGCAGAGATGTAGAAAACCCTGAGGAATTGATACAAAAAATATATTGGAAATGTGTATAACTTTTCATTACTCAAACAATATCCATTACTCGTTGAAATGGAAATACCCCTTTAACTTCTATCTGGAGCAATATAGTGAAGTATTTTTATATAGATTTCAACAGAAAGCAGTTCAGGCTGCGTTTCTTCAGAAGTTATAATAAGCTTAAAAAGTAAAAATCACATTTCTTGTAAAGCTTTGGTCAATGTGGTCACCAGTTTTCAGGTGAGTTAGAAAATTTAGAGGGAAGATGCTTGTGAGACTGAAGAAGAAACAATGCATGGTATCCTCTGACAAAACAAACAGAGGAATGCCATTTTCTTACCATTTTTGATTTTAAGGATTTCATTGTATGATCCAAAAACCCATCTTCTATATTCTTTGGGCTACTCTGAACATAAATATACCAAATTAATATAGCTTTGTTATTTTAATATATCTCTGTTGTTTTTATAACATTAAAAAAAATGTAAATCTTAAGAAATAATCCAATATAAATAAACCATAAATTCGGGACAGTGTCAACATTTCTATTGATCACGTCATCATTCATCATTTTGGGGACTGCAGGTCCTTTTGTTCACTTTTTAAATTTTTTTACATTAGAAAGTTCACCAGATGGGATAATTATTTAGAAATTTGAAAGATTTGGCATTTTCATATGTGAAGATACCTAACATATTTACGATAATGTTTAGTGGTGTAGACTTGTGATGAGTAAATAAATCAGGTGATACCATTTTGATTCCAATGCTACATGCACACGTTCACATGAGCAGAGGTGTGCCATGAGCTGCTATTCAGATGGAGCTCAGTGACCGCACCACAAATCAGGGCAGGTATAGGACTTGCTCTATTTTTAGCGGTGTGGCCGCATGGCTTGGACATAATGGGGGATATTTATCAGAAGTGTTTGAGGTAAAACTGTTCTAGTTGCATGGCAACCAATCAGAGCTCAGCGTTAACTTTATAAACAGCTATGGGAAAATGGGAGCTTAGCTCTGATTGGTTGCTATGGGCAAATAGAACAGTTCTACTTTCAAACACTTCTGATAAATCTACCCCAATGCGCTCACGGCATGGCGTCCAATATAACGATTTCAATTTTTTTTTCACCCAATAAAGGGAATCTGCCACAAGGTACCTTTATTGAGCCTCCCCATGTCCCCAGAGGCAATAAATAATTTATCCCTAGACTGTTTTTGTACAACTTCTGGCATTAGTAGTTAAAATAATAAGTTATATCAAAGTTGACCTGTCTCCCTGCCGTGTCCTGGGCCCCTCCGCTGAAAAAGCTTGTCAGCAGTGATTTTGAAAAAAAAAACCTCCCCCTGTCCATGAAGAATTGCCCTGCCAGGAACTTGATCTTATATTCATGAATATTAACATAAGGTCCTGGCAGGGAGATTGCCCATGGACAGATAGAGATCACATGATCCTCACTTTGTGACCATTTTATGGTCAGTCATGTCAATCTGATGAGGTAAAAGTCAGAAGGCTTTAATTTACATATCTACAAAGCGGTGCAGATTATATAACCACTTACCAACATATGACGTATTGTTTTATTAATAATTACATGTTGGCTGCGGGTGTATTGAGAAGGCTAACGGGCTTACGCCTCACCATACAAGGTACCTACCGGTGACAATAGTGATCTGTTAACCCTTTGATTGCTGTGGGCAAAGCTGGTAGCGGCGGTAATAAGCCAAAGGCATATCGGCACCGCCATCTTGGCTTACTAGTCACCACCCTTGATGTCATCATGGAGCATTGACCTGTCGCCATCAAAGCCTTGGGTCTTTGTTAGATCTGAGGCTGCCATACTGAAGTAATATAATAACAATTATGTTATAAAACGTTATCAAAAGGCCATCCTCAAAATAGTAGCATTATGAAAACATTATAGGATCTTTTGTAAAGAAGGTTTTAATTTTTAATTGTATCAAAATACATTGAAACCTATTTAGATTAAGCATCCCGTGATTTTACAGACCCATAAAATAAAGGAGATATGTCATTTGGGGTGCATAATGAAAGCTGTAAAAACCAAGCCCACTAGAAATTGTGCAAATTAGGTTAGGTAGTTACAATAAGCTAAAAATAGGAAAGGACATATTGTTTTATGGCCCCACATTTTCCAAAACTTGTACAGTGCGCTTTAGTTCTGTATGATTCTAAAAACTAGACAGACTAAAAATGGAAAGTGATAGTGAAATGTGCATTCATGTCTTCTATTTCCACAGACAGCACTTATTAGGTTTATTTAGAGGAAACTACTAGGCCCAGGGGAGCAGCAATTAAGCTGCTTAAGCCTAGTTCACCGCACTTGTCAGCTTAGGATGCTGAGCTGGCTGGACTGTCACTTTACTGTAAGTGATAGAGCATACAGCTGCTAAAAACTAACATCTAGGCTTAAAATATCTGATATGCTTTTACTACCTTTACAATCCAGGGCCCACTATCTGACAAATATTGCTTTTTATTTAGACTATTTGCTAACAGGAGATTGGTGTATATTTGAAGAAATGTAAGTATATATTCTCTATATCAAGACCCATGGCTATTACAACCATATTGGTGGTTAGAGGACTCCTTCCAAACTAAAATTTAGGTAGCACAGAATTGGATGGAAATATAATAGTGTAAAGGTGTCTGCTAAAAGGAAAGCTTTTTATTTGGTGAAATTACCTGCTGATGATAAGGTCCCATGAGGCATTATGGTTACATATGTAACCTACTTTATTAACACATCTAGGCTAGGACCATACAGGCCAGTCCTTCAGATAAAAAAAACTCAGAATCAATTCCTCACGATTTTCTAGATCTCTGCTTGCTGTCCTTCTATAGAAAGCTACATAGTTTAACAGTGTGTGAGATGTATATTTTTAATTATAACAAAGAGTTCCGATTACTTTCAGTGATAATAATGAGTCATGCACTTGTGTGACATCAAATGACCACGGATAGATTTCTATTCACAGGATGTCAGCAAGCAGAGATCTAGAAAACCGTGGGGAATTGCTGCAGAAAGTATATTGTAAAATTGCATAATTTTGCATTACACAAACAATATCAGTTATTTTCTGAATATTGACAAACCCTTTAAAAATGGACTTGGGTCTTTTTTCAACCTGATAAACTATGTGACTATCCATGGATGTTAATGCATTTAAGGGTTTGTCCAATTGTAGGAAATTATGGCTGCTTTTTTTTTTTTTTTTTAATAAAAACACCTCCTCATCTGACCATGTGCAATGTGGGGTGTTGCAACTAAGCTGCATTCATTTCTTTATTGCTGAGCTGCAATATTGGCTAAAATCACACAGGTGTGGCAATGTTGAACGTTTTCGAAGCCCTGAAAAATAATTTTTCCTTTTGGGTGAAAGTATATCTAAAGATATTTAGAAGTGACTTTTGCATAATTTTCTTCCAATTTTTGCATTTTTACTACAATTGCTTGTGCATTAGGCTACATATAAATAAGATTATTTAAGAAATAATGGGAAAATACCCACCCGTGCTGTGAATGTATGATAAAAGCGTGGCTAGATAAAGAATACATTAGGTAGTCCATAAAAGTGACGCTTATCTTTTCAGGAAGGTAAGATGAATTGTATGGTACTTAACATGTTATCACAGAAAATACTATTTGTCCTAAGAAAATCAATAAAACTAATTGTAAATTAATAGATTTCTAAGTGTGGGGAAGCATGTGAGAATATAGATGAGATCTCTAAGGAACGTGTTTGCTTTAGTTAAGGGTAAGGACCACATGCCGTTTTATGTGACATTTTCAAGTGTAAACACATTTCTGTTTCCTCTCCCTACAGAATTAGACTGTGACTGGAGCATATAACAGTCCCATTAACCACCCACTGTTAAATGGGGAAATAAGTACACCCATGAAAACATACACAAATAACCAACAGATCAACACATGGGTCAAAATATCAGCAAAAATGACCTATTTATTATACTTCTGATTCTATTTTCAGAGCCATCAGATAAACATAGGAAGGGTAATTTAAAATTCACTTCTTTATAGATGTGGCAACTTAAAATATAATATGTGACCATCTTATTGCTCTGTAATGCCTTTATGTCATTATTATATCTTCTCTATTATCTGTAAAGCACAGCAGAATACGATGGCGCTATACAAATAAAAACATATTGTTATTATTATATGTGATGTCTGATCCTGCCACATTCATGTGGTTTGTATTGACTTGTAGATGTTCTTGCTTTAGCTGAAAAAGGTAATTTGCAGCTCTATACAAACTTAAACATACAATGACCTGGTTGAATCTGAACACATGAATAGTGGAAAGAGATTATGTCATTATTACTGACATATTTATGCAGGGTATTATTGAGATAATGTTTAAAAAGTCACACAATATATCAGTTCTAGAAACTTCCTAGAAGGTTAATGACTCCCCATAACAGCTCCTGACCTGGAGAGGGCCCTATTTGCTTCTCTCAGCCTGCCTATGCATTGGCAGGGGTGTTGCACAATCTTTATCAAGTTCTCTAAACACAAAGAGAACATATTTTCTGAATAAGGAGAGGGGAGGAAGTTCTTTACTATACATCTGGAGGTGGCTCAACCCTTCTTTTGTCCAAGCAGTGTTGGGATGTTGACACTGGGACTTGAACCAAGGTCCCCAGTGCTGCAAGGCTGTAATGGTAACCACTAAGCTGCGGTGCTGCCCACAATAGAGACAGTACTTTAACATAGTTAAAAAAAAGTGCAGATAAGGTTGTACTATGTGTATTTGCTAATGTGTTCACTTTATAGGAAAATTGATTTTGAAAGAGGAAAACAAAAATCACACTTGCAATTATTTATAATGATTCCCATTTTGCAGTTCTCTCAGCATTTTCAAAGTCTTCACCGTATTCAGCCCAGCTCTGTGTACTTGTCCTTTCATAAAAGATATCTGACCTTTCTGTGGAAGTATCTACAGTGTCTGCCATTACACAGTGAATAGACTGTAAATTTCATATTTCTCCAATCTCTGCATAGCAATCATTGCTCTGCTGCCTTTGAAATTCACTATTCTTCGGTTTTAATGGATAACCCAGTGTCATTTCTGGGTTATTTTGGTCCTGAAACATTTTTAATCTTTGATAGTATGGAAGGAAACATATGTATTGTGATGACATTTCCTAGTCACACTGGTACATCAGAAATGCTATTACTCCAATCTATCATAAAAGAAGTATTCTATTCAGCCCATACATGTATTATTCATTTCATTAGTTTGGTTACTTTGCATGGATTGTACCATCAGAAAATGACTTTTTTGTTTACTTACTTATTAATTTGGGGTTTATGTTACACATATCTTTATAGACTTTTTCCTTTTCTGTTACATGTTAAATTCAATATTATCAAAAGAAATTTTGCAGTTTTAACCAGATGCACACGACCTTGGACCATAAAATAATCGTCTGTGCATCATCTGTTTTTAGCTTGCATGGTACACAGCTGCACTTTATGCAATACTTTTTAATGGATCAGTACCCATGGCAATTGTATTAACCCCATTGCTTACCTGGTGCTGCAGTGTTGTTTGGAGAGAGCTCACCGCGGCAACTAGCCGTGCTGCCAATGGGCGCCGCCATGTTGGATGGCAGATCACCCCCGATCAGCAGTAAAATTGCTATATACTGCAATAAAGTAGTATTGCAGTGCACAGTATGAGCAATCATTCTGTGCAGGTATCCTAGAGGTACCCTAGAGGGTCTGAAATAATAGGAAAGAAAAATGTTAAAATTTTTTTAAAATTTTTAAAAAAATTAAAAAAGTTTAAATTAACCCCCCCCTTTCCCTATAACATATATAAAAATAAATAAACAGTAAAAATCATAAACATGTTAGATATCGTCACATCCGAAATTGATACAAATAAAAATTGATAGGTCTGTACACTAAAGTTTGAAAAAGTTATTGGCCTCAGAATTTGGCAACATGTTAAATATTTTTTGTACAAAAGATTTTGATTTCAACCTCATAAAACCTTAATAGACCATGCTAACGATCCGATAAAAAGAAGAGCATGTCCTAATAGTAAGATTTTCACAGATCATTCATAGACTTGTGACATTGTTTCATAAGCTTTACATATATCCCTATCCTGTTTCCCAGTGGAAAGTCATTGTTTTACTCTATGAAAATGAGCTTTTCTGAGCATTTGGGGTTGGCAGTGCCTGTAGGTGCACCTGTTTTCCTAATTTCATAGCATAATTCTATGAGAAATATGACAAATCTCTGTGAAACAGGAAATGTAGGCCTCGAAGGCTATGGATTGGCCAACAAAATGGTGGCTTTACTTGTGGGGTGATTGGAAAGCCGGTAGACTCCCTTTAATGACACATCTCACTCACAACAACAAATACAATCAAGTAGGAGTCTGAAATCCAATGCTGGATACATTTCAATGCTTTCCCATTTTTAAAATTCTCTTTCATGTCTTACAAGAAAGTGGTATATTTTTATTAACCCTTTGATGTGTTAGACAGGGTCAGTGGAAAAGCTGGTAATAAAATATGCTGGCATAATGCACATGATACACTCGCCTTACTTGATGCTGCTCGGCCTGAACTACATAGAGAACTGATGTGTCACATAATTATCCAGCTTTTACTTATTTGTTCTAGAATTATTGATGTACGCTTATTATTTTTCAATCCTCTACTCTGTCCTTGGCACAGTCAGGGGCCGTATGGGACATACGCTTTAACAATCTGTTAACAAAAATACTTTGTCTGGCATGTCAGAGCTTTGTTTCATGTTCTGGAAGGAAAAGCAAAGCACATTTGAAACCTGCTGAATACTAAGGCCAATTACCAAACGTCTCCTACTAAGGGTTAAAACTGATTTCTGATGGGATATTCCGCTTTAAAGAACTAAATACAGTACATTGTATTTCTCTTATTTTTAAATGTAGCCATCATCTGTGAACTATTAACCCTAAGGGTCTATTTCCACATTGTTGACCTGTTGAAGTTTTTACTGTACTTTAACAAAAAAAATATCAGCTTTGAAAAACAGTAGAGAATGTCAGTTTTACATGGCTGAGATTCAGCACGTTCATCTGAAGATACTCTAAGCTTTAGGCTACATTCACACACATGTATGGGGGATGTAAATACGTCCGACGTATATTTGGCCATTATAGGTCCCCCATACACTTCTATGGGCTCATAACCCTGTACGAGAGCAGTATGGTGCATAGCCTGTAGAAAGATAGTATATGTCCTATCTTTCCACGTGATACGGCGCTGTGTGCTGTATATGCCTATGGAGAGGGGAAGGGGTGAGCTGCGCTCATCCCCTGCTCCTCTCTGCAGCGCCAATGTATGCCCGCCGTACTACGGTATAGCGGGCATACATCCTCTGAATGTAGCCTTATAATGTGCTGGCACATCGTTACCATCACAGGCAAGATTACGTGGTAACAGAGCATTGCATGTGATAGATTCCTTTTAAAGGTTTAAACGATCTACAGCCAAATGTAAAATCTATTATTTCTAAAACATTAAAATAAATGAGAAGATCTAGTATCCAATTACTAAGAAAGAATGCAATTGTAGAAAAAAATGTAAGGATCCCAGAGGTAGCACAAGGCCGGGTGGAGAAAGGAGGGGGAGGGAGCGCTCCTCATCCCTCCCCTACCATTGTAAGACGAGCAGCTACCCGGCTAGGTGAAGGTGCAGAGAAACACTGGTGGAGATTTGTCACTATCTTTCTTCATCATGTTAGAACAAAAAAGTCACAGATTTATCCGCAGAGACTTTTTCGCACACTTTATTGTGACTTTTCCACATCTGCACCACAACTCGTGGTTCACTGTTTTTCAATGGATTTGTTATATTCATCTAAAAAATCCAGCTGTTTAGACTAAAGTTAGGTGTATTCCCCAACTGGAACTTTTTAATAAGTTGCTAAAAAGTCACAAATGCTAGACAGCACCTTGAAAAAATGTCAGGTTAAAAAAAATGTAAAAACTTAATTTTATACAGCAATGTAAAAATACAGTACAAAAAAACATTTTGTATCTAAAATGCTTTATTTGCCTTAGACCTCTCCAGGGCAAATTGTGCATCTGTATCACAGGCCACCTTACAGTCTTGTAACTAAGGCCTAAGATTGTAAATTGGTCCTGTTGGACCTGCCTGTATTCAACCTAATTTACTGAATAATATTCTGTTAAATTAGAACCCACACAGTTTTTGAAAACCAAATGTAATGGCAGGACACAGACAAGGACAGTGAGCCCTGGCACTGAGACCCCCAATCTGTCCCTACCTACTTATTGGGTCCCCCCTAAACGGAGGCCAATAACTGGGCAACGTTCCCTCCCTACCTACTTATTGGGTCCCCCCTAAACAGAGGCCAATAACTGGGCAACGTTCCCTCCCTGGGTAAGGTGTGAACACGTAACAATACAGACAAACAAACACAATAAGGCAAGGTATACAATCCGAGACGGCAACAGCGGGGAATAACAATAACCAAATCACAATCCAAATAGAGAGGTCAAGACACAGGCAATAGATCAGAAAACAGAAACTAGAGAATACAAGAGAAACTAGAGAACACAGCAAAATAGCAGTTTGACCAGCAAGGTCTGATGAGAGTAGGCAGGTATATAAGGCAGTTCCCAGACATGCCTCCAGCAGCACACTGGAGGATCTGTCAATCAGGCTAGTAACCCTTGCTAGGCAGGGCTGAAATGCAAGGAGCAGAGTGTGGCTCAGTTAACCCAAGCCACAGTTCACACACAAATTAACACCACCTATTCTGCCAACTGCAGATAGTGGGATGTTTTGGCAATCACTATTAGGTGATTGATCAGATTGGAGTCCAACACCTGGCACCTCTCCCTATCAGCTGCTTGAAGTATGTGGTACACTGCAATGAATGCTGCCTGTGGTGTGGTATACACCCATTACATAGACTTTTTTCTGCTAATTTTTATTCAAGGACATGAGATTCATCTGAAACACTAAGCACAGCTGTAGTACAATGATAAGCAATGTGTTTGGTGAGGAGTGAGAAGGCTGTAGAGCTCATCTGAACATTGCAGTCTTTTCAAAAAGCTGATCATTTGTGGTGCTGGTTATCCAAGTCCAAAAATAAGCCTCTAGTCCAGTGGTGGCAAACCTATGGCACGGGTGCCAGAGGTGGCACTCGATGCTCTTTCTGTGGGCACCCAGGCCTTCACCCCAACACAGAGTTTGCCAGATAGGACTCAAAGCTTTCTCCTGTGATCCAATAGAGCCCAGGAAGTGCCATGCTTAGCGCTATTTAGCTACCAGTATTACAGGAGGAGCGAGAAGGTGTGGATAGAGATGGATTGTCATTGGACCTCCTGCTCCGAGTCCCCTGAAGAGGAGAGATCAGGACCTTGGAGGGAAGCTACAATCCAAATTTCTCCATCATTTTTATTGTATTGGTGAACTCAGGACACCAATACGATTAAAACCTGTAATGCAGCAGGGATCAATAAGTTACTGCTTAAATTATCATGTTGGCACTTTGCAACATATAAGTGGATTTTGGTTGTAGCTTGGGCACTCTGTCTCCAAAAGGTTCGCCATCACTGCTCTAGTCGGATTTACCTTAAGGAATAAAATTGAATTTTGAAAAAAAAAAAACAATGGTAAAATTATGTCTTAATAACACTCTTTAAACTGTCTAAATTTGTGGGCTAAAACACAGTCCGTGATCAGCCCACGTTCGCATAACATGCAAAACGTTCTGTGTCACAGGCTCACCATACTCCAGGAATGTTATTTCTTGTATCATATTAATTTATGATCCAAGTGACCCCTGCTTCCCCCACTGAAAGCAGCGCCGATATTGTAATAGATTACAATACACTACTACTACTACAGGGACTGCTTACGTCATAGATCTATATGATGCAAGGATTCCCGTCCCTGCAGTGCCATCAGCCTGGACTCTGTATGTTCTGTGCATCACAGGCTGATCACGTACTGCTGTGTGTTTAAGCCCTAAAACTCTGTTCACTATATTGTACTAATTAAACCTAAAAAGTAGCTGAAAGAAAACTGTGACCTGATTGCACAATAACCATATCATTCCTACAAAGTGACTTTCATCACAGCAGTTCACTCGTAAGGCAGCTGGCATATGTACAGACAAATAACATCAAGGTCATTGCGAAGCCTTATGATCCACAATCTCTACACTCCTGCTGCAGCAGACTGTGTTCTGACATCTGGAAAGTAAAAGTGTCAAGGTACCGCTTCAGGTATTTTCCAGAACATTAGCTATAATGCTACATTATACCTCCTGCATTTCTGTTTGTGTAAAGTACAATCACTTTGATTATATGGACATTCACCAAGATGTTTCTGCATGTTGCATCACATATGGTTGGTTTTATTTTCTATCATGTTAAAATAGAAACCAGCAGCAGTTGAATAGAACCTGGAGAAAGGCAGTCATAGATAATAGAAAGTAATATAAAATGAGTATTTATAGAATGCTACTGTGTATATTAGTATATTATTCTGAGCCCCAATTAACCGTATTCCCAGTATTTTACAATTGTTCATGATAGCCACAATAACATCAATTAGTTGATACATAAAGAGTACAAGAAACATTTAAATATATGGGTCCTGGGAGATCAGCCATTCCCCATTCCTCCTCCAACTGTATCCAATGGCATCCAATGTATCTGGCATTGCAAAATCAAGCTTTTAAAAAACCTTCCCTTACTGCTCTAGCTAAAATAGGATGCCAGGAATACTAAGCCATGTTGCTAAGCTAAATCTCTGCCCAACTTTTCCTTGAAATAAAAAAAATCTTTCTTCTCTGAAATATTTTCCAACATTGTTTTAAGAGAATATAGACATAATATTATGTAGACAAGTATTTACTTTTGACATTCATTTTTGATTTTAGAGTTCTCTTAGCCATCTGCAGTCTGGCCATAGACTAGGAACATTCATGTGACCTTTTAAACATCCTATTTATGGAGGTTGAGTTAAAAACATTTTTAAAAAATGACAAAAAATGTTTTAATGACAACACGGCTGTTATATTAAAGCCTTGACTTTTATTGTGCAATCTAGTTTAAGACTTCTTAGAGAGCTTATCTATCAAAGTAATAAGTACAGAAAGTACATTGGGGCACATTTACTTACCCGGGCCTGTCGTGATCCCCGTTGTGCGTTGTCCAACGATAATGCTTTCTGCCGTGATTCACTAAGATCGTGCGCCCGATATCCTGCATGTGTCACTTCCCCGCTCAGGTCACCTTCTTCTTCTTCCTGGTGCATGTAAGTGAGACACAATTTTAAAGTTAAATCCCACGCCCAGTCAGCCCCCCCCCCCCCCCCGGATTTCTGTTGCATGAAAGTCAGTGCAATTGCGCCAAAATCTGATTGTGTGCAACACAATCCCCTCCTAAATACCTGTCAGAGCGGTGCAAATCCCGAAAATTTCTAAAAGCCGACGAAAGTGCGATCCGTGGGACCCTTAGTAAATAAGCCCCAATTAGTTCTCTGAATCACTACAGCATGTATGAGTACTACTCTCCATATTGTGATGCCCTGGAAAACATCTTCTTACTTCCTGTTATAGTGTGAAAACACTTAGGGAAGTGAAAAAAATATTTTTTTTTTACAATTAGTTTTTCCATGTATTAATATTAGCAGCATATTGTGGCAGAAAACTTTGATTTAAGATACATTTATTAATTCTGTCCATAATTCCCCATTGAGAAATCCCCATTGTAATGCATATGCTAATGAGGCAATTGGTGCACTAGGTTGTGTCCTTAGCACCCAGAGCACAACTATTCCTTCCTGCATCACTACTCTCCCTGTCAGATAAACAAGAGATTATGTGAAGAGCAATGGGTGACAATGGAGAGGGAAGTGATTTAGGCAGGTATATCAGTGCTCTGTTAGCTTAGAACATGACTTTGGTGCACCAACTGCATCATTAGCATACAAAGTAAACTGATAATATCTTGAAAATGTATTGTTGCATGCTCAGTTACTTACAGTATACACTGCAATACAAGTGTATTGCAGTGTAAAGGCTTGAATAAGCGATCGGATGATCGCTTATTCAAGCCAAGAAGTAGAAAGTGTAAAAAAAAGTTAAAAAAAAAAATTAAATCTTTTTATAATATAATTAAATAAATAAATAAAAGTCCCATAATCTCCCCAGTAACACATCAAAATGCAAATAAAGTAAATAAAACACAAAAACACGTACATATTTGGTATCACCGCGTCCGTATTAATCTGTACAATAAATCTAAATCAATATTGAACCCGCTCGGTGAACTACGTAAAAAAACAACTCAAAAAACTTCCCATAATATACAATTTTTCATCAAACACCATCACAAAAAATGTTCTAAAAAGTGATCAAAAAAAGTTACGTTCCCTAATATGATACGACTGAAAAGAACAACTGTTTTCGCAAAAAATAAGCCCTCAACCAGATCTGACAACAGAAAAATACAGAAGTTATGGCCCTGAAAAGTTGTCAATAGTAAAAACAATGAGATTTTCTCCAATATTGGTTTTGCTCAGGAATATTGAGCAAAAATAAGAAAAACTATATAAATGAGATATCACCGCAATCGTAGTGAACCAGAGAATAAAGATAAAATATTATTTTTACGTTACGGTGAGCTGGGGAAAAAAAATACTAACAATCCAAAATAAAAATTGATGATTTTGTTTGTGTCCCCCTTGAAATAGTTAATAAAATCTCATGAATAAGCTTTAGACTCCCCAAATAAATTATCTATACATTGTATCTCATCCCGTACATAATAAGCCCTCATATGTTTGCATTACCAAAAAAAAAAAAATGTATAGGTCGTACAATGTGACAATACAAATCTGCTGTGAATGGCGCCTCCATTCATTCTATACTCAGCCGTGCACCTGTACAGAAGTTTACCGCCACATATGGGGTATCAGTACACTCGGGAGGAATTGGGCATCAAGCGTTGCAGTGCGTTTCATCAATTAATTTATTCTGAAAATGTCAGTTTTGGCATAAATGAATGTATTTTCCAAAAAAAATTCTATAGTTTCTATATCGCAGGTCCATATTTTTTAACCCATGTGAAACACTTAAAGGGTTAATAGACTTAATAGAAGTTGTTTTACATATGTTGAGGGGTGAACTTTCTATAGTGGGGTAATTTATGGGGTTTTACTATTATTTAGGCCTCTCAAAGTCACTTGGAAGCTGAGTTTTCCCTCAAAATGTGAGTTTTGGCAATTTTCATGAAAATAAGAAAAATCGCACCTAAAGTTCTGCACCTCATAACATCCTAGAAAAATGACCGGAAGCATAAAATATCATCCCAACATAAAGCAGATATTCTGTAAATGTTAATTATCAAACTTTTTGGGTAGTTTTACATCTTGTCTGGAAACCAGAACATTTCAAACTTGGAAAATGAAGAATTTTTACAAACTTTTGCCAAATTTTCACTTTTTTTCAGAACGAAACGCAAAACTTATCACTTAAATTTTATAACTAACATGAAGTACAATGTGTCACAAGAAAACATTCTCAAAATCACCCGGATATGTTAAAGCGTTCCGAAGTTATAACCAATTATCGTGAGACAGGGCAGATTTGAAAAATCGAGTCTGGTCATTGAGCTGAAAACTAGTGTCGGTGATAAGGGGTTAAGTGAGATGTTTATTGTTGTATAAAGTCATGGAGGTGGAGAGTTCAGCACTGAAGTCAAACTCTACTCACCTCAGAATACCCTTCATTATAACTGACAGTCCTGAGTGTATGTAAATCACAGCAGATGGGGCTTCCTGTGGTGGGGAGAGCTGGACTTTAGTGCATAACACTCTGCCTCTGTGACTTTATACAACCAATTTTTATTTTGCTTCAAAGTTGATCTGCTGGATAATACCACAACACATGAAAAAAACATGATCTGGAAGGTGTTCATCTGCTTGGCAACATATTGGCAGTGTTTTTTTAGGTCAATGTCCTTTTAAAAGCTTAGAAGTTTATGCCCATCTCGTTTGTGGAATATCTCCCTACCACCACTGTACAGTATTAATAAACCTGCTGGATCACATGGAGTTCCACAAATATTTAATCATAATAGTTATTAAACATGTAATATTTGGATTATGTGGAAATAGTGTTCATTAGAAAATGTATTTATCCCTTTGGTTCTAAACATTAAATGTAAACACTTGCTGTAAAAATTGATTGTATTTTATTTTTCTTGCAGGTAAGTGCAGCATCTTTGTATTACTTAATAGTTAAGGTAAGTGTAAATAGCATCATTATCTATAGCTGGATATCACTAATTCCTATAGGACTTTATTGATTGTTAAAGGGGTTTCCTTTTATTGGAAATTATACAATTTTCCAATATACTTTCTGCATCAATTCCTAACGGTTTTCTAGATCTCTTCCATAGGAAGCTTCTATGTTTACCTCCAGTGGACAGAAATGTGCATGACACGTTAGTATCACAGAGAGTAATCAGAGCTGTGTGATATAATGAGCCGTGTGTGACCATGGAAAGATTTCTGTCCAATGGAAATGAACAGCAAAGCTTTCTATAGAAGAACAGCAAGCAGAGATCTTAAAAACCGTGTGCAATTAATACAGAAAGTATATTGGAAATTTGTATAACTTTTCATTATTCAAAAATATCAATTACTTGTAAACACCCTTTTAAGATTCCCTGTGAAATGATTTTATTTAATAGAAGAATCAATATTAGAGGACACGTTATGTTCGTATGTAGTATACACAGTTGTATCTGCTTTGCTTGTGTATTTCTGTGTTACTATAATGTAAATGAATTTGTTGACGTGAAGTTATGCATTTTAAAAATATGATTCTTGCAGTAGATTGAGATTTGCATGCACTGATTAATAAGTGTTTGTGGTTCACTGGTCTACAATAAAAGCTTTAAAGATTTCACATTTACATAACATAGGAGTTTTCATTCCTGGCAATTTGGATGATGTGCAGTTAATTTGGTTTTGATAGTAATGTGCCTTCTAAAGTAAAAGCTTCTTATTTCTTGTGGTTTGAGGTTGATGCTCTCTTTATTTATTTGGCATTGTGTGAAAATAGTGGTTCTTGCGAGAAAACTTTACCGTTGTGGAATTTAATGGCTCTAATGCTGAAGTACATACCTGTCCTTTGAAATTAGTTTAATGAAATTGTATTGTTTTCCAAAACCAAAATTCTGTATCAGTACAGCTATTTAAAGAGCATGATTTAGGCTGATAATGAAGAGTCTAAGTTCAAAAATGGCATTTTGCGTTCAAAGTTTCTTATGCTCTATTTGTAATAATAAGGATTGTACACTTGTGGCATAAGAGAAGTTAATGACATTGCTGAAAATAACCACAGGGGTCATAACCATTTTACCTGCAACGTGCAATTAACATTAAAAGACACCATCCACTCCTATGTCATGGCTTCTGTTTGTAGAAAAGCTGTGATTGACATTACAGATCCATTGCAACAGACAGTGAGTGTTGACCCACTATGTAACCAAACCAGATGGACATAGGTTATTCCTAAGAGCATCAACCAAGGGAACCCCATTGTTTTCACCGTTACCAGTCATATAGACAACTGCAGGGGACCAACTTCCTCTTGATGTACTCCTGACACTGGTGAGAGCCAAGATCATAGCTAGAGGATCATGTGCCCTAATGCAAGATTTCAACTTGCGCACACCCCCCCCCTTCCATTCCCAAATCCCCCAAACTAGTTTATGTCCAATTAAATGTCCGGCTAAATTTCAAAAAACACACTCTATGGTACTGCATAACATTTACAGCGTCTCCTCTAAACTGAACTATATACAATGACTCTTGACTTATATTTAAAAAATCCACCCCCTGAATTCATTATATATAGTACCCTCTCCCCAAATTAATTACATTATGCTCATGGTTACTTACATGATAGTGTTACATACAAGATATGTTCTTTGGGTTTGTTCTTAAGTTGAATTTGTATGTAAGTTTGAACAGGTACATTTTATAATTGTAGTTCCTTGTTTTGTCCCAGTGACAAATGGATCTTCAAAATTTTGTGTTGTCAGGGGAATAAGGATTATAAATAAAGCTTCATTACAGACACCTTACAGCTGATGATTACAGCCTGGGACTATAGTAAAGCATCCAGAGAGCTTCACCAGAGGTCACAGTGGCCAGAGAGTTTGTAACTACAGGTCATCTGTAAGTCGGGTGTCGGGAACTGCCTGTACAGTAACCCCCTGAATTCATGTTATTGCATAGTGCACTCCCCCAAATTTTATTACAAATGGAGTCCCCTCTTTTATTACGTACATTCAGAATTAAATGCAATGCCTCCTCTAATTATATAAAGAAACCATCCCATTTAATTGTATTATATATATATATTTACTCCATAATAAGTTATATATGATTTACTTCCCCATAAAGAATTATATTGGTTTTATTAACCCCATAATTGAACAGATATTTTTCCCCAATAATATGATATTGCAACCTCCCCTTAAAATGAATATCTTGGCAAACATTATTAATTAATAATATTTTATACACTTCCCCCACTAAATACACAATAGTACAGATTTTCCATATTCTACAAAGTGCACATAACCCCCATTATCAATTTTATTTCATATACTGACCAATAATTCTTGTAATTAGACATCTCTAACTCAGTGCCCCATTGTACTGTGCCCACAGTGCCCTGGCCATAATGCAATTTGTAAAGGGTATCTGTGGCTTGGAGGGCCCAGTCACAACTAAGACATCAGCCACCCCTATAGCTATGCCACTTGTGACAGAAGACCCAAGAAGGACAGGGACTATAGACGAGCAGACAAAAGACTTACCAGCCAATATAGATAGAGCATAACATACAGGCTAAAACCAGGACATATAAAACCAATAACAAGGCAGATCACTAGACAAAGACAGTTACACAGTACCTAGAGAACAGTGGATAGGGAGAGCATTCTAGTTGGATAATGTCAGTGGCTTTTCATTTAATATTTATGAAACAAATGATTTAGGAGGTATTCAGTTGAAGAAATTCCATCAGGATTTTGTGGATATGACACAGGCCTAGTATTACAGGCTACACACAGACTGCACACAAACACACGGAAGTCAATTGGGCACACGTATCATGAGTTTGGCTTTGTCTGTCTGTCTTTTGGGACTTTTTTTTTTTTTTTTTTTCGATGGACAGATGTGTGTGGTTAGATTTAGCGTTTTTTTCCTTATTGATCCATGTGGTGTTGGGTCATTGGGTTGAATTTTTGACTATTTAACTCCTCTCTGCCCGCCCGCTGACTTTAGACGTCAGTGGATGCAGGTCTAGAGTCCGCAATGATGTCTTTAGACTTTGCTGCAATTTTTCTACTGCTTCTGCGCTAGCCAGACCAAGCCCCCGGGTGATTATTACCGCTTCTCTCTTCTCCGCTCCTCACAGGATCACACTGAAGGAGCGCCTATGCATAGAGGAGCAGGGCCGGCAGGGTCGGCACTAGAAACTGGTTAATCAGAGCTGCTGGGTCTGATCAGACCCAGTACAGCTCTGATAAACATCAGCAGTAACAGGGGGTTGCTACAGGGGAAAACTAAAAAAAAAAATTAAATGTACAAAAAAATTTGGCAAAATGTCCCCCTGGGGTCTTGTATGAGCTCAAGAGGGGCATATAAAGTAAAACCAGAAACACAAAAAAATTAATAAATATTCATAAAAATATACTCGCATTTCCCCATATACACTACAAAAAAAATCACCATGCCTGAGAATATACATATTATATATCAAAACAACCAAAAAAATAGGGAATTCATTAATAATGTGCATTTTCAGTTAATTTGAAAATTTATTTAAAAAGTAATATAAATTACCAAAAAGCCTTTTTCCCTAATTTTTAATCCAAAATAAATCTAAAAATGAAAAAATATCTTATTATGCTTTAACTAGCTCTATGTCTCCTGAAAAAAAAAGCACCGCAAAAAATTTTAAGGTAGCACGCAAAAAAAGAAGGTATAGCCCTTAAACTGCCATGTACTAAAAAAATGCTAAAATGTCCTGGTCACTAGAGCCGTTTTAAGGCCATGCCACTAAGGGGTTAAAACAAAAGTTGCAATCAATTCTAAGCTAATTTCTACTCCTGGTCAGAGGCTGCGGTAGATTTGCACCTTTTTTTTGAAAAAAAAACAACTTCACATCTGGATGCAGATGATAACTCAGGGGAGAAAACACTGCAGAAAAGTAGAAAAAGGCGAACATTGAAGGGAGACTGTCCTAGGTACAAAAGTCACAAATGAGTACAAGCTCCATGAAAAGTCTCAAAAATTAAAGAAAAAGGAAAGCCAAAAGTGTCCAAATGGGGCTGTACATATTTTCATACTCATAACCTCAGTACACCTAAATAGACTTACCTTTAGAACCTTAACATGACCTTACATTAGGCTCCTTTCTTATATATGTCATAAAGACAATATATACAATATACAATATATACAATATACAATAAGTAATTCTGGTCTCAAAGAAGCAGGGCCGATTCTGGCATATTTGCTGCCTGAGGCGAATATTAAAATGCTGCCCCCTCCCCCCGCTCCCTGTTAAGTAAATCCTTAAACTTTACTAACAATTAACAACCCTACAGACAGCTCCCTGACACTGTGTGACTGACTACGGATCTGAGTCATTAGTGGCATCTAGTACCTTACAGATGACAATCTCTTCCATCAGTAGGACTTTATTCCGGGTTCTCCAATCCATGATGTATCGCTGCTGAATTCACGGCCAGATATCTTCAGCTCCCTGCAGCATCTCCACCCGGCGTCCCTAAAAATATCACAGTCACTTACCGTATAAAGTCTTCTGGAAAACAACACTGTGCTCCTAAATAATATATACCCCTCACAACACAAGTGACCGCACGCTACCCCACATATAAAACATCCCTTCATATATATTTATATATATACTGGAATTATAGCATGCTAATCACCAATCAATATACAACACCCCCAATTTATTAATACAGACCCCCCCCCCCAACATTTGGTTTACATGATGCAAAGTAATCTGTATCCTATAACCAATATATCCCACCCTGCTATTATGTTACATGATTTTACATACCGTGCAACCCTGATCAAATATATAGCACCCCCTAATGAATATATATATATTATAAATTTATTTTTTATAAAGCCCTGCTCTCATATATTTAAAGGCCTCGTTATTCACCACCCAATTAAATTATATACAGCTCCCATATACAGATCCCCTACAGCTTAAATAAAATCTTGCCCCACATATACAGTCCCCTCCCAGCTTAGTATTATACTGTATCCCATATACAGCCCCTGCAGCTAAGTAATATACTGTACCCGATATACGGCCCCCCCCCAGCTTAGTAATATACTGTATCCCATATACATCCCCCCCAGCTTAGTGATATAATGATATATAATATATACAGGACCCCCCAGTATAAAATGATTATGGCCCCATATAATATATACAGCACCCCCCCCTAGTATAAAGTAATTATAGCCCCAAATAATATATATAGCATCCCCCCAGTATAAAATAATTATAGCCCCAAATAATATATATATATATATATATAGCATCCCCCCGTATAAAATAATTATAGCCCCAAATAATATATATATAGCATCCCCCCCCCCAGTATAAAATAATTATAGCCCCAAATAATATATATAGCATCCTCCCAGTATAAAATAATTACGGTATAGCCCCAAATAATATATATATAGCATCCCCCCAGTATAAAATAATTATAGCCCCAAATAATATATATATATATATAGCATCCCCCCCAGTATAAAATAATTATAGCCCCAAATAATATATATATATATATATATAGCATCCCCCCAGTATAAAATAATTATAGCCCCAAATAATATATATATAACATCCCCCCAGTATAAAATAATTATAGCCCCAAATAATATATATATATAGCATCCCCCCCAGTATAAAATAATTATAGCCCCAAATAATATATATATAGAATCCCCCAGTATAAAATAATTATAGCCCCAAATAATATATATATAACATCCCCCCAGTATAAAATAATTATAGCCCCAAATAATATATATATATAGCATCCCCCCCAGTATAAAATAATTATAGCCCCAAATAATATATATATAGCATCCCCCCAGTATAAAATAATTATAGCCCAAATAATATATATACAGCATCCCCCCAGTATAAAATAATTATAGCCCCAAATAAAATACATAGTATTCCATCATCCCCCCCAGTATAAAATAATTATGGCCCCATATGATATATATAGCGCCCCCCCCCCCCCAGTATTAAACGTTTTCTAGCCCCATATAATACATACAGTACCCCCCTCCCAGTATAACATGACACCTCCCCATACACTTATTAGCCACATTTAATTAATGAAAGTACTTGAAAAATAATAAAATATATACTCACCTGCAGGCAGCTGCTCCCTCGGTGCGCGGCTCCCATCCTCACAGAAGAGCCGCGGCTCCGCACAGTGACACAGGCGGCGTGACGTCATGACGCCTGTGTCACTGCTTAGAATGGAGCCACGCAGCAGCCGGAAAGGTGCTGCTTCACTCCGCATATGAATTGCGCCTGTTTCTTAAAGAGACAGGCGCGATTTATTTAGCTGGTGGGCGATTCGGGCGTTAATGGACGCCCGAATTGCCCACTTTAGAGCGGCAAATTTTTCCGCCCTTTACAGGGACCCGCATTCTGCCGCCTGAAGCGGGATTTTCATCTCGCCTCATGGCAGATGCGGCCGTGCAAAGAAGTCTCAAAAAATTGAAGTATGAACAGAGCCATATTTTACACAATTATATGTGTCATATTTGAACATGGATCATGAACTGCTGCAGATCAGGGACCTCTATCTAAGTTCAGAAGAAGGGGCTGTTGAATGAAAAACTATGATAATATTTTAATATGCTGTGAATTTAGCTGGTAATACGAGGAGCTATTGTACACATAAACTATTACAGAGCAAACGTTTAAGCTTGGAAGTGGTTATAGTGCAATCTGTGCTCTGAGCCTCTGTAGCAGCCAAGCTTACTCACCAGAGAGCTAACAAAGATAAACTTCTGGCTCTCCAGCCATTCCACACACATGGTAGGGCCATTTCTCTATATACTGACTACTAAATGATGCCAGAGAATATCTATTTCTCCACTATGATGATGTGGGCATTTTGCAGTAACTGCAGTTCAATAACAGCAGGACATTAAGATAAGATTATGAGAATTTCTGCATGGTTTCACAGAAAAGCATAAAATGTTAAAGCTTTGTTTGTAATTAAGGATGTGAAATACAACATCTAAGTTATCTCCTATTGGGAGCAAGTCATAATATTGCTATGCCGCATTCAGGGAAGCAGCATCACATCCACTTTAATGAATACAGTCTGACTATACACCCACCATGTTGATTGTACATCAGCTACAAATGCCTCAATTAAAAGCAAAATTATGCAATCACATGCAGTATAGTAATTTGGCATTAAATGATTGTGACTTCTTGCTCTAGTAGACATGTTTTAATGCCTGGTGATATATCCTGAAATCCAAACACTGTCATCTTTTTTATGCAGCTGACTTCAGCAAGCTTAAAAATAATAATTCATGTATTAATGCTAGAGAGACTATTTAAATCTCCATATCTTAGAAAAGTGAACTATTTTTAATGTATTAAAGGTCTTCTTCAACTTTCCACCACTAAATATGGGATATTAGATCCTTACATTAAAATACAGATAAAAGTGTAATTCTACTTATATGTATTGGGCTGTGAGCTAGCATCAAAGATGGCAGCTAGCTTGCAGCCACCATAGACGTGCATTGTGCATGAACACCGTGCAGTGAGCACACTGGGGCACATTTACTAAAGCCCTTGCGCCAGTTTTCCATTGCACTTTGATTGTTCTTTTAGGTGCAAACTGCTTTTTTTTAGAAGTATTTAAGAAGTGCCTGCGCAACATTTGTGTGGCATGTGACCGTTTTGTGGGATCATGCGACACAAATTAGGGGGCGTTCCGACGCTCAGTCGGACCATGCGCCAGTTTTAACATGCAAAGTCCGACAGAAATGTGTTGCACGCCCCATGTTGAAGGTGCTCCAAAGAAAAGTTGGTGCAGTGCAGGGGGCGCCAGATTAATGGAGAACAAGCACACTACACAGGCAAACTGCATTTAGTGCAGTTTGCACTGTCCTTAGTGAATGTGCCCCATTGTGTCCAAGCTGTGTGAGTGCTGGGCAAAAGATACAGCACGTCCTAATACCTGCCTTAATTTGGGGTGCAGCCACTGAGCTCCCTATGGAGCTTCCTACCCGGCACGTGGCTTATTGCATGTTTGCTGCTGCAGACCAGTGCATGGAGCTTTGGACAGACTTAACTTTATTTTCAGCTTTTGAATTTCTGTTATATTGTTCCCCAAATCAGTGAAAATTCACTAATATGAAAGAAAACATGATTGTGAATCTGCCCTAACAGTGTAACTGAAGTGATAGTTGCCAGCACTGATCACAGCAGTTAACAGTGGCTGTCTGCTAAAAAATACAGCAAACAGCTGCCCTGTACAAATAGGGCTTAACTTCATACTCTATTAAGAGCATTATACTGTAATAGTAAATAATAACTGCAATGTACATTTACGTCGTGATACATGAATGGGTTAAAGTGTAAGGGTTCAAAGAGCATCCATTGAAATATCCACGTACTGTTCGGCTACCATAGAACATCTTGTAACCAGTAGACATTATGTTATGTGCTAATATGTGTTGTTCAACTTGTATAATGTATCCTTTTTAAGAAATGCTAGACACAGAACATTTACAAATTACACAAGAGCAAAGTTTTCCTTCCCTAAAGGGGTATGTTTGGCTAAAAATATTGACATATTCCCAAATATATCAGATTGGTAGGACTCCAATAAACAACACCCATAAATATCAGCTGTTCTGATAAACAGAGATGTTTTGGTAAGTTATATTGTGGTGAAAACCTTACAGATCTCAGGACATAATTCAAGGACTAAAATTTTTAAAAAAATTAACCCCTTCCAGTCGCGACGCTTTTTGTTTTTTTCATTTCCATTTTTCACTACCCACCTTCTAAACTCTTTAACTTTTTTATTTTTCCATGTGGAGAGCTTTGTGAGGGCTTGTTTTCTGTGTAAAAAATTGTACTTCATAGCGACTGTATTGAATATTCCATGCCGTGTACTGAGAAGCAGAGAAAGAAATTCCAAATGCAGTGAAATTGGTGAAAAAAAGCATATGCGCTGTTATCTTGTGGGCTTGGATTTTACTGCTTTCACCTAGTGCCCCAAATGACATGTCTTCTTTATTCCTTGGGTCGGTGTGATCACGGGGATACCAAATTTGTATAGGTTTTATAATGTTTTCATACATTTACAAAAATGTAAACCTCCTGCACAAATTTTTTTTTAAATATTGTCATCTGAGGATAATAACTTTTTCATACTTTGGTATACGGAGCTGTGGGTTGTGTAATTTTTTGTAACTTTTGATGACATTTTCAATGCTTCTGTTTTTAGGACTGTAGTGCCTCTTTATCACTTTTTATTGAATTTTTTTATATTTTTCAAAAATGGTAATGGACTTTGGGCGCTATTTTCCGTTACAGGGTTTAATGCAGTTGTTATATTTTGATACACCGGGCATTTTGGGACGTGGCGTTACCTAACTTATTTCTGATTTTTACTGTTTATTTATACTGTATTTGTATGACTTCTAGTGAAAGGGGTGTGATTTGAATTTTTAGGCTTTTTTAATATTTTTTTAACTTTTTTTATTATTTTTTTAATTTTACTTTAACCCAAGGTTGTCTGATTGATCCTACCATTTACTGCCATACTACAGTATGGCAGCATTTTCCTCCTCATTCATTACAATGTGCAAATCGCACATTGTAATGAATTGGTTAAAAGAGACAACCTCGGTCTTCGGAAGACCCGAGGCTGTCATGGCAACCGATCTCCATCACGGTGAGCGACAATCTTCACCAAGATGGCAGCTTTGCTGGTAGCTGTGGCCGGGTTAACACCCGAGATCAGTGCTAGCACCGATCACAGGTGTTACCGGTAAGTGTTTGCTGTGGTATGCAGCAAACACTTAATGGCTATGGAGAGGGCTAAGCCTGTGAGCCCTCTCCATTCACCTGCAGCATTCTTAAGCAGTTTTTGCACACTGGTTTGTATTGGATATTTTTGTACCATTGAATTGACTTCATTGTTACTATCTAGCCACGTACGTTAAATCGGGTTTTTATGTCTCTATAACATTGAATTATGTAATTCACTGTTTTCTCTTAATCAATAGTAATATTTATCCATCTAACTTTCAGCTGCGTCTTTGTAGAAACATACAAATTACCGTGATCCTAGTAATGGAGCTGTACTGTGTCATCTACTGTCTGATTTACCTAATCCCACTGTGACGAATACTACACATTCGATTGTGGTTATAGCACCTAACTTGACTATGTATCGCCGATTTGAATATATACTTATTGGTCACTTCAGTTGTTTATTGTATTAGATGTGTGTATGCTGCTTGCATACATTCTGTAACATCAGCCTTTCATCGATCAGGCTCGATCATGTGACCAAGTTTACAGGAAATGTCATTCTCTCCATACGGCCGGCGCCCATTAACTAAGTACTATTGCCGCAGGTATGTGTATTGGACCAACCAATTTTACCCATTTCATTTGTTACCGGGGGCGGGGCACAAACCCTGGGTATTTAAACAGGGCACTCCAATCTCTAAGTCACTTACACCTGAGGAAGTCACCAGGCAGGTGACGATATGCGTGGGGTCTGCTCCACATCCCTCTCTGTCTGACTTAGCCTGACTGCTCATCTGGAATCCACCTCGTCTGGATCGGTATCACTTATGCATTGTCCCTATCAGGAACCTAGCATCCTAAAAACAGGCAGGCTTTCTTAGCACCAGGTTCTTTTTGCACTTAGCACTTTGCTACATTTCTTTTATACTCATTCATGTATTTTGGATACCTGGTATCCTTACTTGTACAGACTTGCACATTGTCAATTGTTAGTACCAGTCAGTACGTGGGAGGGATTTCAGGGCTTACTAGTCCCTGGCTGTTATATACACCATTCGGGTGTATTTTTTAAGTGTTTTTATTCATTCTTTGTTGTCCTGTGCGTATTTGTTTTTTATTTGATTTTGGGGATGCGTGGACATCATTTACATTTACTACATACATCACTCCACTTGTTGTTCACATTCACCCGCAGCCGACGTGTGACATACTATTATGTCACACATCGTTAAAGGGTTAAAAAATATGACAGACATATTTTTTTTACAGTATATACTAAAGTTAGGGCCAGCTCCAGGTTTCAGTAGGCCCATAGGCAACAGAGCCTCAGTGGGTCGCTTTACAGTGAACTCACATGGCGGAATTAAAAAAAACTAAAACAGTTTTAAAACAGTGTTCCTTACATTTTCCATAGTTTATCATATAGCCCATATTTTCCATATAGCCCCCTCATGGGTTATACTATATATAGCCCCCTCATAATTTCATTATAGAAGGTTGCACCTGGTTTTATTATATATTGAGATTTGGCAGTATAGACTCCCCTAGCAGCTCTGCACCCCGCCAGTTGCCCGGGCATGCCTGGTGCTGACGCCAGCCCTGACATAAGTAATAGAACCATTTCAGTTTCCTCGTTGGAATCTTTTGTGCTTTGGAGGTATATCATATATGCAAATGTGATGTGCTCACAGTATGGATAACCAAGCTTTGAAATGAGCACCTCATTCTTATTTTTATTAATTGTTGATTTTCTACATGTAATTGCCTCCACATCTGCTCACTTCCAGAGTGATCAATCTAAACTCTTGCAGCAGATGTTGTTCTTTACCAATACTCATTCCTAAATCCTCTACATAATTGAGTATAAATTAGATTGTATCCCTGAGATATACATGCAAATGTCCTATTGATTGACTATATCTACATATAGAATTTTTGTAAGGTTGAGTTCCAGCGATCATCGCAGTTCATCACTCTTGGGGATATCACATTCAACTTGCTATCAAGCACCGTAAGAAAGTGAAATACTTTTTATAACCCCAGTTTAATAGACATTTGCTCCTGGAATTGTAACACTAAATTTAAGCTTCATGTCTTCCTGAAAGGCCACTAGTATCACTCACCATCTATAAGAATGTGTTCAGTCATTTTAAAGGCGAATAGTATCATGGTGGTACTGTATATGAAATATTGCTTATTGAATTACATTTTATTGATGCCTGTTTGTGTGTTGGAGGAAAGAAAAGAAAGCAGTATTGGTAAGAATATTGTAAGCCCCTGGCTCAGGGTTAACAGCCATAACCTTCAAATTCATGCTGTATGGCTTAATGCTACAACAATCAGAACTGATGTAGACAGTAATAGTAGCAGAATACACAGTGATAGGATTTCAGATGTTTATGTAGCGTGTCTGCTCAGTCTTCCTTATAAAAAATCAATACAACTTGGAGATGACACACTGTCCTTTCCGATTACTGCTGCTGTGTTTTAATTGACATTCAGAGCAGTCTCCTTCTCAATGTTTGCTGCCTCTAATTTCAATGTATCAATCCACGCCACGCATTTAAATCATGCATTTGCACTTGACGTCTGACATTTCCGTTGTTCGACAGAATAATGGCAGCTGTTGGGACATGTGTAAATGATTAGCACACACCCATGAACACGGCTAAATTTACTTAAGTGTTACAAATAATTACAGTACTTAGGATAACTACTTTTATGTTTTGCGTCTGAGTGAAATATAAACAAAATAACTTAGAGTAGCAAGCACGTTCATCTCATGTCAGAGTTAGTCCTTAGCTCCTTAGTCTGTTAGGAGACATGATTTGGTTTTCCTTGGGGACATAAAATGTCCCGACGTGGGCGAACATGGGACTACAAAAGTTTCAATATTCGTCTTCCAGTTACCTCATTTAGGGTACAAATAGATAGTCCGGTCATGAAGCTACTGAAATGCAGTTACGATACAACCGGCTATAGACAATTAACATAATAACAAATTTATTGGCGTACATGTACTAAAAATGTAGGAAACTGCACTAAAAGTGCTCTGCTTGTATATAATGCTGGGTGCGCCAGATTCACTAAGAACGGTCCGACTGAGCACTAGAACATCCCCTAATCTGCACCACAAAACGGTAGAGTGAAACACATTTGTGGTACAGATACTTCTTAAATGCCTGTGCAAGCAATTTACACCTAAAAGAAAATATCTGTGACTGTTTCATGTTAACAGAACAGTGTGCTAATTGTCTGCAGCCAAATGCATCTCAACTGCATCCCAGACGCATCTTGACTGGACTGTCTATTTTAAGCCTCAAAGTTGACCATGAATTTGAGATAGATGCAAGTCAAATGCCCATTTGGGCAACAGCTGTTCCTCCTAACTTGCTGCATGCGTCTGGAGAATGGAAACACACCTTATCCTGCAAAAAAATTACCCACACATGACCACACTAATGGAAAAACTAAAATTTTAAAGCCTACAAAAGGGTTGGCAATGTCTATAGGTCAAAACTGGCAGCTACAAGGCGCTCCTTCCATTCTGCGCCCCGCTGTGCACCTATACAACAAGTCACGGCCAGATGTGGGGTCTCCATACTCAGAAGAAATTGCATAAAAAATTTTAAGATGGGTTTTATTTTTTTTAACTTTTGGAAAAGAACGTATTACTGACCAAATTAGACCATTCTAAATTTTGGATCCATTTCAATCTTCATAAAAGCTGTTTCTGATAGTTTGAGGGGCTCAGTTTCGAAAATGGGTTCATATAGAAGGGTTTTTTTTAATATTGTATATTTAAAATTTCATTACGAAACAATGCTTTTCCCCCAAAAAATGGTAAATGGTTAATCTGCATGAAAACAAGATAATTTCAATTTTGAAAATGGTAAATTTTTCAAAAAAGTAATCAGTTTTAACATTTTTTTATAAATAAATGCAAAACATATCAGTTAAAATTTACCACTAAAATGAAGTAGAATATGTGATGAAAAACAATCTCAGAATCGCTTTGATAAGTAAAGTCAGAATACAAATAATGGGGCTGAGCCTTAACATACAATCTGGTTACGTCATTTAAGGGGTTAAACAACATTTTCTAGCAAAAAAAAAAATAACTCTTGTTATTCTGTGTTTAAAATGCTTCACTTACCAAAATAGTTTGAAGCAAGAAATGCCGAAGTAACAGAGCGGATCTAATCTTATTCAAAAGATACCTCATTCCCCACATTACACTGTTTATTACATTAACATAACATACTTTATTACTATGGTTTTACAGATCATTCCAAACATGTAGTAGGTCTCCAGTGAAAAACTTGAAAATACTGTTAAACGATAATTTGTAAGATTGTTGCTGGGAGACTGACACTAAACTTAAGAGATCTTATGTGGCTTTAAATGTAATAGGTTTTCATTCTATATTGCTTTGTAAGTTAAACCTGAACTGCGAGTCTTAGCAAATACTATTTGATGTGCTCCAAATTTTCAAACAAAATATAGTATGGTGTGCAAAATGTTCTTATCCACCTAAGCATTAAAGCAGTGTCTGGGCTAAACATGTTGAGATGATTCTTAATGCCATAACTTTTTAATCTTTAGTGTTTTTATTGTAGTCATCGGAAGGCTTGTTTCTTTGTGGTATTAGATTTGCTTTTTTCAAGATCTCAATTGTTAGAACAAAAATAATAAAAGGCAGTTTTGTGGGCTACTCCAAGCAGATTTTTAAGTTGGGGTCCAACACCATAGCCGTGCGCCAATCAGCCTCAGCTGTCTCTGAGTGATAAAACCTATACAATGTAAAGAACTGTACAAGGATCTGTAGAAGTATAATGCTATGTCCATTATATAGCAAGGGGTCCGTGAACTGCAATTTAATTGAAGAGCTAAAGCATTTTTGCAACTCATCATGCTGTAAAAATAGCATTTTGAATGTATTCTTCTAGTCATGTTGAGGACCTAGCCGTCTACTGTAAAGCCAAAATTAACCTTATCTAATGAGAAATAATTTTTGCAATCCATAAGCTCCATGGATCCCTCCCCCCCCTGTGCTTCACATTGTACTTTCTTCCCTTGAGCCAGTCATGAGAAAAAAAAGAGTCCCCATTTCCTGGAATACCTGGTCTATTCTTGCCTTATCCATGCTTGACCCGTTACAATCCAGCTTCCGTACTATGGGCTCTTCTGAAATTGCACTTTCTAATGTCTCCAATAATCCAAAAGTGACTATTCTTTTCTCATTCTTCTGGATCTCTCTGTAGCAATTAAACTGTTCTCTCTTGGTTTTCTTACTATCCCTCCTACAGAACTAAGTGTTTATTCTTCTGGATCTCTCTCTTTTCCTATACCTCTCCACACTTCAGTTTTTCTCACTGATCAGTTGGAAAATAACTTAGATCCTGTACTATTTTAGTTCCCGTGCTGTTTTTGTAGATCAGTTGAAAGAAACTAAAATGCAAAAAAGCCCATTAAAAAGAATGGGTTAGTAAGGCATCAGTGAAAGATCACTAAACCTAGAAAGAGAAAACCAATCTGTGGGGGCACATTTACTTAGGGTCCGCGAAGAGCATTTTCGTCCGGTTTACAGACTTTTTCTGTTTTGCGGCGCACTTAACTGGGGTTTTTGGTGCTTGCAATCGGATTTTTGCACATTCGCACGGACTTTCTTGTGACACAAATCGGGGGCTTGGCCGTCAGACAACCCGACTGATTCAGACTAAGCGGGATATTTAACATTCAAAATTGTGTCACAAGCCATGCACTTACATGCATCGGGAAGAAGAAGGTGAACTCCGGACCTGAGCGGGGAGCGACACATGCAGGATATTGGACGCACAATCTTAGTGAATCCCAGCAGCTCTGAATCCTCTTCGGACAACGCATCTTGGGGAACGTGACGAGATGGGTAAGTAAATGTGCCCCGTTGTGTCTATACGCCAAAATGGCTTCAGTGAGAAATTACTGATCTGAAAATGTCAAAGATCCCATAGGCTGATTTTAAATTAGACCGGTACCTGTATGTCTACATTGCTGCATGGTATGGAAGATGCAACTTAAAAAAAAAAAAAAAGATGGATTTTTGTGGAGAAAAGTGGTAAAGTTGGCTGTTCTGTTTCTTCCTGCCAAGTTCGCCAGCTGAGACCGGAAAAGCGATCGCGGTGATACCAAATTTATATAGGTTTTATTGTGTTTTAATACATTTTCAAAAATTAAATGAATGTGTACAAAAAAGAAAAAAAATTTTTTGCCATCTTCTGACGCTAATAACTTTTTCATACTTTGGCGCACCGAGCTGGGGGAGGGGTCATTTTTTTTTAAATGAGGCGACGTTTTCATTGCTACCAATTTGAGGTCTGTGCGACATTTTGATCATTTTTTATTTCATTTTTTATGTTATGTAAAAAGGTGTAAAAGTCGCATTTCGGACCATTTGGGCGCCATTTCCCGCCTCGGAGGTCACCGCCGCCTGTAACCGTTTTTATATTTTGATAGATCGGGCATTTTGGGACGCGGTGATACCTAATATGTTTGTGATTTTTACTGTTTATTATGTTTTATATCCGTTCTAGGGAAAGGGGGGTGATTTGAACTTTTAATATTTTATTAATTCTTTTTATTTTTTAAACTTTTTTTTTTTTTTTTTTTCACTATCTTTTAGACCATCTAGGGTACATTAACCCTAGATGGTCAGATCGCTCCTACCATATACTGCAATACTTCTGTATTGCAATATATGGCATTTTTGCAGCACATTCATTACAATGAGCCACTGCAGCTCATTACAATGAGCCACTGCAGCTGTCAGATAGCCTCGTGTCAAAAGAAGACCCGAGGCTACCATGGCAACCGATCGCCGCCCCCCCGATGGCGTTCGGGGGCGTGGCGATCGGAAAAAAGATGGCGGCGCCCGCGCGCCACCATCTTTTAAACGCCACCAGCGACTTTGCCGGCGACGTTGAAGGGGTTAATAGCCGCGGTCGGTGCTTATTAGCGGTGGGGGTTTTGTGCAATATGCAAAAACCCCCACCTTTGTATGAAGAGGACTCAGCCCGTGAGCCCTCTTCATACATCCCTTATACCTCTGCGCCGTAGAGCTACGGCGCAGAGCGTTAAGGGGTTAAACATCTGGAATTATAAGATAATTTGGTGGGGGACATGTACCTTTATTTCTGCTAGTTTTTTTCTTTCATTTTTGTGACTTCTGCATTCGTTTTTTTAACCCCTTAACGACCTGGCCTTTTTTTGTTTTTTCATTTCTATTTTTCACTCCCCACCTTCAAAAATGTATAACTTTTTTATCTTTACACATAAAGAGCTCTGTGTTGGCTTGTTTTCTGTGTAACAAATTGCACTTCATTGTGAAGGTATTTAATGTATTCCCTGCCGTGCACTGGGAAGCAGGAAAAAAATCTCAAATGCAGTGAAAATGGTGAAAAAACGCATTTGTGCTGTTTATTTGTGGGCTTGGATTTTACAGCTTTCACTGAGCGCCCCAAATGACATGTCTACTTTATTCTTACGGGGATACCAAATTTGTATAGGTTTTAGAATGTTTTCATACATTTACAAAAATTAAAACCACCTGTACAATTTTCTTTTTATTTTGCCATCTTCTGGCCCTAATAACTTTTTCATGCTTTGGTGAACGGAGCTGTGGGTGGTGTAATTTTTTAAAACTTTTGATGATGTTTTCATTGCTATAATTTTTACGACTGTAGTGCCTTTTGATCACTTATTCTTGATTTTTTTTATATTTTTCAAAATGGCAAAAAAGTGCCATTTTTGAGTTTGGGCGCTATTTCCCGTTACAGGTTTGAATGCAGTGAAAAACCGTTATTATATTTTGCTAGATAGGGGTTAAGTACATGTTAATCTGCATTGCCCTTATATATTTGTATTTTCCAGATGTTCCATGTGACTTTTCACTTATGTATCACTTTTTTTGCTTATTTTTGCAGCTTTTAAGGCGAAAATCTGCACCTGGTCCAGGGCGGGTGCAGAGGAAGGATTTTTTTTTCTCCATAGATCCTGCTTAACATGTAAATTGGAATTATTTCACGCTTTAAATGTTTTTTTTTTTAATGTATACATTTTTGCATTCACATTTTTAAAAAATAGGGTGGGGTCACATTTGGTGTTAACAAATGCATCACAACAGTTGAGAAGAGCAAATTAGTCTAATTAAATTGCTGTCAACATAGCATTTACAAAACTCACATGTTAACACACATGTTGACATAGTCTTTTAAACATGTGTGTGTTAACATTACGTTAATGTGGGTGTGAACATCTTTTTAATATACACATTTTGTAAACCCAATGTTGACAGCAATGTAATCAGCCAAATCTCCTCTTCTCAGCTGTTGTTATCCTTTTCAAAACACATGTGTTAACACCACGTGTGACCGTAGCCTCCTATGTAGTCATCTCCGTGGGGTGTGACTAGAGTGCTTAAAAATGCAAGCCATTCTTAAGTCTTAAATGCTAAATTAACAGTAGTGTCCACTACTGTATATAACCCCCTCACATGGCTTGTGTCCTCTCCTGTATATAACCCCCTCACATGGCTTGTGTCCTCTCCTGTATATAACCCCCTCACATGGCTTGTGTCCTCTCCTGTATATAACCCCCTCACATGGCTTGTGTCCTATCCTGTATATAACCCCTCACATGGCTTGCACCCTCTCCTGTATATAACCCCCTCACATGGCTTGTGTCCTATCCTGTATATAACCCCCTCACATGGCTTGTGTACTCTCCTGTATATAACCCCCTCACATGGCTTGTGTCTTCTCCTGAATATAACCCTCCCACATGGCTTGTGTCCACTCCTGCATATAACCCCCTCACATGGCTTGTGTCCACTCCTGCATATAACCCCCTCACATGGCTTGTGTCCACTCCTGTATATAACCCCCTCACATGTCTTGTGTCCATTCCTGCATATAACCCCCTCACATGGCTTGTGTCCTCTCCTGTATATAACCCCCTCACATGGCTTGTGTCCTCTCCTGTATATTACCTTTCCACATGGCTTATGTCCATGTGGATTTGAGACATTTTCAACAAAATGGGCCACATTTACTTACCCGGCTGTCGGAGTTCACCCGAAGTGTATTGTCTGACATCAATACTGTGCCATGATTCACAAAGATCGTGCGCCCAATTTCCTGCATCTGTCGCTTCCCCACTCAGTTCTGGCTGAGTTCACCATCTTCATCCCGGTGTATGTAAGTGCATCGGATGCGACACAATTTGAATATTAAATCCCACGCTCATTCCGAATCAGTTGGATCGTCCGACGGCCCGTCCCCCTATTTCTGTTGCACGAAAGCCAGCGTAATTGCCCGACAAGACGATTGCGTGCAACACAATCCCCAGTTTAATACCTGTCACAGTGCCGCAAATCCCGAAAATTTCGGAAATACTTAGTAAATATGCCCAAAAGTCTCAAAAAAAAGCCAAAAGTTTCACCTGCCAGAATAGGAAAAACTAAACATGTATCAGAAGAAAGAATACATGATCATAAGCAAGACACAAAAAAGACCAACCAAAAGTCTCAACCATACACTAAAGAAACAACCCACATATGATCTAAAAGGACGCCCATCTGCCACCAGTTCACATACAACCCCCCCTCCCTTGACCTTTGGTGCAGGCTTTATCCCTTAATACAGTAGTTGTTATTTTTGTTCCTTTTTCCTTTATTTTCTAAAATATACCTGTTTCAATTAAACGTATGACTCAGAAAAAAGTAGGACAAATACAATAATGTAAGAGCTACACCAACCCTCACATGCCCTGAGAGAGATACTGGATGAGAGGAAAAGTCTGATTCAGGGTAAACATCAAACAACTCTTGGGAAAATGTATCTGGACTTTATTGCAGAACAAACTCCTGTACAAATTCAATAGCAACTGAATAAAACTGTGTAATGCCATATGTCTGATAATAACTCTTGCTCCATTGTTGTTGGAAACCAGTTTTGTATGTTTGAATTGATGCTGTAGTGTTTAAAATAATAAAAACAATATTAAAAAAATAATAATAATTAGATACATGTCTCCCAGTGAGTCCAACTTGGGGATCTCCCCACTGTTTACAAAGTTGCTTTTGGTTATGTATGGATGTTTTTATCTGGCAAGTTCACAATAAAAAATATCAAAGAGAACTAACTCGCCCATAAAACAGCAGAAGGCAATCTCTACTATGTTTACGCAGTTTTGTTCTGATGTTATGTTACTGTAGTTTCTTTTTTTTCTCGTCTTTGTACAAAGTGAAAAAAGCATCAATGGTCGCATTTGGTTTTCTGTTATAGACTTTCATTACAAAGGCTTTCAATAATAGTAAACCAACATGAAGTGTTTGCTAAAATGAAAAATGATAAGTTTGTTCAAGTTACACAGTTATTGCAAAAAATGTGTTACCAAACATCCATTAAAGAAAGTAATGGCATATTAAGGCTTCATATCATATGTAATGGGGGTATACACAATGTATTTCTCTTTCTCACATCCATATGCAGTAAAAGTTCTCCATCCTAAAACCTGCTGCTCTGGATAATCCTTCACATTCAGCTTTGAAGCCTATATAGATTTTCACTAAATCTTGAAAACTGTTATACATTAAAATATAATATATCCAAGAAAATGTCTGGATTTATAGTTATATGATGATTATATTTTTTTAAAAAGTCTCAAAAAGAAGCCAGGATAGGCAAAACTGAACATGTATCACAAGTAAAAAGACATGATCATACATAAGGCACAAAAAAAGAGCTGCCAAATGTCTCAAAAATTCACCAAAGACAAAAATACTATTACACATGTCCCCCTTAGAGTGCCATGAAATTAGTAACCTAAAAGACATGTGAATGAATTATCTTATAAAATATGAAAATAGCACAAATATTTGGTTGCTAATATTTTTCAACATTCAGAATGTTTTCCTATGCTTTTTCAATAATTCATGTAAGTCTACTGGACTGTAGTGTTTAATAAGTCAAATATACTACACATTGTAGAACAAGAATAAATAACATATTAAATAACCCAAAATGGTTCTATCATGACCTTCTTGACACGTTAGATCATACCTAACTATGGACTTGAAAGCTCATTGTATATTGTACTGCATGGTTCTATAAATGCTTTACAGGAAGAAAGCAGAACCTTTTTTCTTAGAAGATACCTCCTATCTACCTGCAGGTAGAACATTTGCGGTATCCTTCTTTGTACTATAAAAGCTTAAAAATCCCATTTTGGAATAAAAGGAACATGTTCAATGGCAAATGTTCATAAAGCTGCTCTTTAATGTTTCAATACAAAGAGTATCTTTATATAACCAGAGAAATATCACACATTACATGTAGCACATCTCTTTTATGAGCAATGTCCAAGCTGGAAATTAAATTCATACTTAAGTCGGGGTATCTGAAAAACATAGTATTATCCTCCTTTGTATGGAGGTCTGCTATTTTTCTATGCACACAACGTTTAAATGCGAATATAAGGTTAAATTTGAGAGCAGAAGGAAGAAGGAAATCATGTTGGCTTTGTGAAGTGTGAATGTAGCACTTGTATGACCCATATAAGCAATATTTCAAGGCAAATATAAAGGAACAGCCAATTATCTGGACATCACAGACAGAACAGCCCCAGCTGTACTTCAAACAAATCATTACAGCTAATCCAGTGTGAGCAGGTAATTATTCCCCATTATACCGGCAGAAATAAGCATGAATAGCTTATCTAGTCTTATTTCCTCCAGGATTTAATAATTAAAAGGGTGTAGATTTACCAGGGAAATTTCCATCAAAATGTGTCCTTCATCATAACAGTTAACTATTGTGACTCCTTTTCCGTGGTATGGTCAGTGCAATCAGTTCTACATTTGGCAGGACCTGTATGGCAGCAAATAGTTTAGAGCCATGGGCATTATTTATGCTGCCATATGGTGCCTTCACATAGCTTAGGGGATTCTATGTCACAAATGTACCATACTATAAAAAATGCCCACATTTTTTATCTATTGTATTCATAAAAATGTTAAGAATGGACATAATGTGGTTGCAATACAGTACAGCTTCAAAATGCAGTATACTATAAAGAATGACCCAATTCTTTATCAGTCACATTTATATGAAATATGACAGATCCAGGAGGTTGTATGGATTCACAGTATGGAAAGAATTTAAGCATTTAGACATAGGGCATGTGCTAGCTGATTTATCAAACCGTTAAAGGGAACCCATCTTTTATGTCAAATCTCACCTGTTTACATGTAATAAAATATTTTCCAAAGGCATGTGAAAATGTGCAACAAAGAATTTTACCTAAGATGGTAAAATTCTGATAATTGAATTAAGAAAATTTGGATTGTCATGGGAACAATTATTAACAATAAAGCTTTGTTGCAGACACCTGTTACAGAGCAGTAAATTACCAGCATCCATTGAGCTTTACCAGGGGTCACAATGGGCAGATATGTTGTCTGTAACTCTAGGTCAACTGTAATTCAAGTGTCATTAAGTCAGGAACTGCCTGTATTCAGTTTTATAGTTCCTATTAACATATTTTGTTCTATGGTACCTACAAATATGTCACATTAAAGGCAAGAATCGCAGGTCGCATCAGACTTGTGGTTCGGTGATATACAGAATTGGAGATACAGGCAGGTAAAAACATAATTGGAAATGGGAGCTGAAATTAAAACCCGATTCCTGCTTTTTTTTAAACTGCCTGTATCTCCAGGCCTGATGTGATCAGAAAGATAAGATTCTTTAATGTGTTAATATGATCTTTAATATGACAGTAAAAGCATAGCTATAGATGCTAGAGAACCAAAGATATCTAAAGTGAGAGGATTCTGAAATGGACATGTCCCTAAACTGAGGAGGCTAGTAGTTTAATGGGTTAAAATCTCTTGACAGGTTCCCTTTCAGATTCTAAAGACATCAAGCCAGAATATCCTAAGACTGATAATTACTGGTAAAAAAAGAGATAAACAAGGATTTTCACACATGTTTCTTCTTTAAGGCTTTGTTCACACAGCAGCATTCTGGTTAGTATTTTGCATCAGTGTTTGGAATGAGAAATGGATACTAAAATTTCAAAAAAATTAATGCCTGCAACAAATTTTAGTGTTAATATACACTAAAAGGTGTGAGAATATCAACCAGAATTTGTGATGACTGCATATTTATATCAGAAACTGGAGTTGTTTTTTGTCCTGGAAGAATATTTCTCATATTTCCATTTTTACAAGAATTACTTTGTAACGCTGTCTGCCAAGGACAAAAAAAAATCGATTGTGTATCACTTACAAAAATGTGATAAAGCTTCTTGATATCTGTTGACTATGGTATCTGACTATAAACCGGACCTTTAATGACTGTACAATCACTGGGCAATCTTAGATTGAAAGATATTATAAAGCCTTGAAAGAATTTATAAAGCCATGGCTACTCAATTATATTGGGTGAATACATGGGAATCTGCACTGGAACACCACTTATGGTGCACAATCTTATGGTGCAGCAGACACTATATAAATACATGTGCAAGCACTTTGAACATTCTTTTCAATGCAAAGTCAGGCAGAAAAGTGGTGCAGATGAATAAACGCAATAATAAATATGAGCCGTTGAGTGACTCTCCTACTTAATCACTGATAAATGTCTCCCCATGTGCTAATCATATTTATTAGGCTTGCCACAGTCATCTATTATGCTATAAATCTCTACCTCCATGAGGTACAAGTGTCCTGTAATGAAAAAAAGTGACACGGTTAAGCTAGATGTGATGGACAGATTCGTCCTCTACTCAAATTTCTACCCTGCTAGTCTGCTTTTCAGGGGACTGGTCCAATCACTTGTTGGATCAAGACTCTGATATCTCATGAGAGGACTGTCTGCCCACTTCCCAGTGCTTGCTATAAGTCCTCTTTGGAGTTTTCTGATCTTTTGACTCTTGCCTTTCTTCTGGGGGGGAGGGTTAAAAGAATAAATTAAAATAAAAATGGAAATTTTCTAAAATTCCTATCACACAAATGTTCGAAAAAGTTATTAAAAAAAAGTTATGCGCGCCAATGTATCCAGTCCCCTTCCCCCCAGTATTTAGAGGGCTAGCTCCCTGTACCCCAGTATATAGCCAGCCCCTGCCCCCCAGTATACAGCCAGCCCCTGCCTCCCAGTATACAGCCAGCCCCTGCCTCCGCAGTATACAGCCAGCCCCTGCCTCTGCAGTATATAGCCTGCTAGCCCCTGCGCCCCCCAGTATATAGCCTGCCAGCCCCTGCCCCCGCAGTATATAGCCTGCCAGCCCCTGCCCCCGCAGTATATAGCCTGCCAGCCCCTGCCCTGCAGTATATAGCCAGCCAATCCCCCCAGTATACAGCCAGCCAGCCCCTGCCCCACTGTACTCACCTTTCCAACACCCCCTGCAGGTCCTCTTCTTGCTTCGGGTACTCGGGTTCCTCTATTCAGTTGCTTTGGCTCCTCTTCGGCCGCTTGCCGATGTCATTGTTTGTGCACCGTGGGCATCATGCAGGGACCCGAAGAGGAGTTGGAGTACCCGAAGACAAGCTGAAACACCTAAAGAGGAGCCAGAGCCCCCAAAGCAAGAAGAGGACCTGCAGGGGGTGGTGGAAAGGTGAGTTTAGTGTTCTTTTTTTTTAACTCAAGTATAAGCTGAGTTAGGTTTTTTTCAGCACAATTTTTGTGCTGAAAAACTCGGCTTATACTCGAATATATGCAATATTTGTAAAGTGCATCTAATCTTGCAGAAAATAAGCCCTTATATGTCCAAATTGACAAAAAATTAAGATTGTATAGCCATTAAAAAGTGACAATGCAAATCTGCTCTTAATGGTGCACCTTTCTTAAATGCCCTGGTGTCTGCCCATATAGCAGGTTATCACCACATATGGGGTATTGTTATACTCAGGGGAGATTGGGTAGCAAACTTTGTGGAGAATTTTGGTATTTTATCCACTGATAATGTGTACATTTTTTGAAAAACACATTCATTTAGCCAAAAATATTAAAATGTTCAAATTGCACATGATTTTGTTTTAGCCGTTGTAAAACAATTAGAAGGCTAACAAACTTCATAAAAGTTGATTTACATACGTCAAGGGGAGTAGTTTCTATAATGGAGTAATTTATGTGGTTTTACTATTATATAGGACTCTCAAAGTGACTTGAAGTCAGAACAGGTCCCTCAAAACCATAATTTTCCATTTTTTATGAAAATGTGAAAAATAGCACTTAAATTTCAAAGCCCCATAACATCCTACAAAAATGAGAGGACACATAAAAAAGCAAGTTATCAAGTTTTTTTGCTGTTATGACAATGTTTTGAAAAAGTAGAACATTTTCAATTTAGAAAATCAAGAATTTTTCCAAATATTCACCAAATATCCATTTTTTTTCATGATTAAACGCAAGACATACCACCCAAATTTATTAACTATTATGAAGTACAAAGTGTCACGAGTAATAATTTCAAAATCACTTGGATATGTAAAAGCATTCCGGAGTTATAACCACTTACAGTTACACAGGGCAGATATGAAAAAATTGGCGTTATCAGGAAGGTGCAAAGTGACTCTGGCAGCAAGGGGTTAATATATTTCTTTCCATACCATTGATCTATCTCCTCACAGTAAACATACAGATCAAAGATGATGCACATAGTAAATAACATCTTAAATGAATGGACCTCAGGTGCTATTCCATGCAATCTAACTTTATGGACTAAGAAGTCAATCTCTCTTCAATATGGTTGCTCACCCTTGAAATAAGAGAAAACAAATTGAAGATCATAATTCCATCATTAAAGGTGCTGGTTCCTCATTAATGATGATTCAGAATCACTGTCCTGTTTCATTACTCCACATAAATCCTGTGCTCTGCTTCCTTCCACATACTTAGGAATTCTCAATAGACATTGTGGCACTAAACTAACTCTGCAGTATTTGTTGTGGACATTGACAAGTCTTCATTCTACCACCATAGTCTATCTGTGCCATCATACAGTGACGCAGACAAGGTTTCAATGGCTCAAGACAAGGCTGTAAGGCAAATTATTTCTGAGAACATTAATGACGAGAACATGCAGTAACATATTTAGATACAAAGAATAAACATAAAAATGTTAAAGGTTCAAATCTTTATATATTTGGATTATTAGATATGTATTGTCCATGTGGTCAAAAAAAAACTGAAAAAACAAAAAACTGAACTTGCAGAGCAGTAATATTTTTAGGTTACAAGAAACAAACTTATTTTGTCTGGCATACAAACAGTATACAGGATTTAAATATATTGGTTCTGGGTCTCCAAGTTTGGTTGATTACTTGTACTATAAAATACATTTTACATTATCCATGAATGGACCTGTAGCTTGTTTTAACTGAACACTATTAGCAATGATATATGAAAAACATTGTTGGTGCCCTGTAAAAAAAAAAAGAGGTACGTTTTGTAAGTTTTTATTATATTGATTTAATATTTTTATTATATTATTTATCATTTATATTTAGATCAGGGAAGTAAGAGCTCTTTGCATCAATCATGACTTTTTCATTAAAGCCTAATGACATGATATGGGTTAAAAGTCAAACCAGTTTATCTATTCCAGAAGGAACAGATTCCCAACTGTAGACACCACTGTTTCGATGTGCTTGATCTCTTCAGTACAGTGTGAGGAACTGGTTTAGCTGAGTGAGAGGCTTGTGAATAGGTCAGGGAAGTAAGAGTTCTCCTTATGGAGACAGCCAATTAAGGCTGCCTTGCGGAGAGACTTATAGCCATTGATGATCCACTGGGTATTCTCATTTATATTTACTGATGTTGGTGTTGGTATCCGAAAAATGTGTTCAAATGTGTAGTAAATTTCAGTCCTGATTTTCCATTTAAGCAGCTTCTTTCAGGAAAAGCATACGTTAGACTGTTAAGTTTTAATTATAGCAGTTATGTTTACTGCTGGGTCTATGAGCATATATTTGCGAGAATATAGTCAGCTGTTGTTTTGTAAGAGTATAATTCATTAATAGCTACCTGGAGCAATATAAAGCGTATAACCCATCTTGTTAATGATAACTTGCTGAAGCAGGAAATTATTGTGAATTTACAACAGAAATGGAGTCTTAGTCACCATTATAGATGTTAGGCCATAAAAAGTATAATGACATCTGCAAAAGTTCTGCATGGTAGATTATTTAGTCGGAAGCTTTTATAACCAAATTACAAATACTTGCTGAAAACAGAAAAAAGGGCAATAACATTGGAAATATAATGCAAAGCCTAAATCAGGGACTGATACAGTAAATGTCAGAATATAACAGGAGCTACCCAATGGTTGCTGCACCTGGGCCTAGGAGTCCTAGGAGGTGATGAGGTGTCCCTTCCCGGGCTCATCCCACTATGCTCCTATTTTAGAGCCGGGCTGCGGGCCCTATAGGCAGCTACGCTAAGCAGGGACATAGAGGAATGGGCCCGAGTGCACGGCTTGAATAAATTATGACTCGGCGGTGCCACCGGGACGTCCCTCTGCTGCAGGTGTTGCAGCCCAGCCACCTCATTCAGTCCCTCTTCTTCCCACGTGAGGTCACTTGACGTCGAATGACCTGTATCCCGAACTAACACAAGGACATCCTGGATGTGCATGAAGTAAGAATAATAAATATGCCTTTTGTATGTATGTGTGTGTGTATATATGCTGTATATGGTGTAATTATGCTGTTTGTGCATTTATGGTGTGTGTGCATATATGTGTGTGTGTATATATGTGTGTGTGTATATATAGAATTAATAATAATTATTCCTTTATATGCCTTATGTACTGTATAACTGTGTATATTTACTTTATTTGTGACTTTATGCAGTATGTACTATATCTATATATGCATAAGCTAAAGGGGGGATTTATCACTGCTTCTACGCCAGTTTTCTGGTGTAGAAGCAGTGTAATAGTAAAATTCTTGCGCGGTGCAAGAATTTGCAATTAAAATCGTGAATACGCCACCTCCATGCCATGTGGGCGTGGAGGGGGCGTTGTGGATGTGAATGCCGCTGGAAGGGGCAGACACGAGGTGTTTCTGTTTTGTGCTTGCGTTCTTTTGCAGAACTACGCCAGGTCCGACCGGGTATAGTTTTGCTCGCCAGCCACGCTGTCCACCAGATACATCAAGAGGCTTATGGCTCTTGATGTGTCGGGCACTACGAGGTGGGACGTGGCCACTGGTGTATGATACATCTCCCCCTACGTGTGTGAACTTGATGTATGGTGTGAGTATATACTGTAAGTATGTGTGTATGATGTATGTATGAGTGTAGACCTTTATTTGTGTATATGAGTGTATGAACATGTGAATTTACAAATATGTATATATTTTGTTTAAGGCAAAGGGGAGGCCCCGTGCAGAAATCTGCTATGAGTCTGAGCCTCTCCTAGTAACACCTCCGGACCTGAGCCTTCATCAGGTTTTCATCACGACCATGAAATGCCACCCCTCCAATGATGGCATAGTCAGTGCAGCTACTGGTCGCAGGTGTTCATAGCAGGTGTTTGTTGTCCCCAATCCGGTATTGACAACATCATACATATAAAGGTTAAGTTGGCCTAACAATGTTTTCATAACTATATCACATCAATACCACAAACAGTTTTAAACCATTTTGGCTTCTCTGTGGGGAAAAAATGGAGTCTTTAACCATAAAGGCCTCACATTTTATTATTACGTGATTATTAAGAAATAAATAAAAAAAAAAACATTTACTTAAAGGACATCTACCACCAGAATGAAGGATTATAAACCCAGCACACTGGACATACTGGTGTGTGCCCCCTGCTTTTATCATCTTATGCCCTGGTTTATACAAAAAAAGACTTTGAAATTATTTAAATGAGCCTGAGTGGTACCAGGCCCAATAGGTGTTAATGGAACCTGGAGCCTCTCAGGCTCATTTGCATAATCTGTAAAGCCTTTTTTTCTTAAAAATAAGGACATAGGAAGCTCAAAGAAGAGCAGATCCTGCCAGTGTGCTTGTTTTACAACTCTTGATCCTGGTGGTAGATGTCCTTTAACTGTACTGTCACCAGAATGTACTTTTTGTATTTAATTAGGAGAGGAAACATGTACAGCATGAACAAATGTACACTAAGGGATTGCATAGTCATCCTGGCATCTTACAGACTGTACTTTGGATTGTGCCAATCATCTACAACAGAGATGGTGAACTTACAACCAAAACTACAAGGATGTTCAGATTGCTGTTTGGTGAACTCATGTTTACTGGGAGCCCACTGAGAGGGCTCTAAGTGCCACATTTACATACACCTGAAAACCCATTTACAGCAAATCAGTCACTAATGGAAGTCTCTAGGGTTTGGTACATTATAAAGAATAATGAATGTATTGCTTTTATTTTGCTTGCACTTCACTCATTTTAGTTGGACTATAACACTAAAGAGTCAGCTGAGGATACTTTTCCCAGTACTGTACAAATCACTACATCAATGGAAAGAAGATATTTGGAAAATCCTATTGTATTTCACAATTGCTACCTAGACAGTATAGAAGAGCCACTTACACTCATGATCATGTCAATAAACCAACTCTACAATTAATAATGCATTGGATATGGAAAAAAAGTTAAAATTACAAACTCATTTCTGGACATGAAATAGGTGGAGAACTTGTACCTTTTGAAATATGCATTATAAAGGGAGATTTCAGGGATTCATATATTATTTCTTGAGGGGGAGGATAAAGGGAAGATGATAACTAGATTTAGTCTTTTATGTCTCCATTCTGTCCCCTGAGCATGTGGAAGGAAATCTAACACTATCAGCCACATTAATAAACATGGAGTTTTACTGCTAAATTTGCACAATAAAAACAAGTGAAACTTTAGAACCTGAAGCATTTTCTGAGTAATGGTCTGTGCCATCGTAAATGTTCAGAAATATTGAACTATATAAATGTTATACGACAACTTTTCTGAGCTGAATGGTTTCATATTGTTTTGCCCCTCCCATATATGTATGTATAAAAATTGCCTTGACCCATGGGCATCCATGTTCTTAAAGTGGGAGGAAATATCATTGAGGGAGTCCTACTACTGATTTACAACTATCTCTGTATGCACATAGACGGGAGGTTGTCTAGCATTCTTTTCAGCATCTAATGTACAGAGAGATCATGTAAAAATACTTGACCACAAAACAATACATCAGTCTGCTTAGTGTCTCTTATTATAAAAATTTCCATGCATCCTATGGAAGTTAATTATTGAGAATTCTTATATTATTTGGTAAAACACTCTATAGCATTGCATTTGTTGTCAACACGAGAAAGAAACAGTGGATAGCTATATGAGGGACATAATTGAATATAGGGATGAGGAGCTGTTGTGTTTCTGCAACATCCCCACTGGAGCCGACAGCAGAAGACTGTAACCTGGAATGGCTGCCTGTATGAGTGCTAGACCGCAGGTGTCACAGGAGCCTGGCTTCTTTTTTAGGTCTCTATCGCAAACATCTACACCGGCAAAGTAAAGAAAGAAGAGGGGAAGGCCAATGTGTAAAGGTATCCCCCTGGGGGACTCACGGTATAGGTATCTATCTCCCCAGTAGATGTTATGTGGCAGGCAGGTGATGGCAGGCCAGGGACACCCAGCGAGGAGCAGAGATTCTTCACTCCTGATTCCTTTTATTGGCAGGTTTCAAACAGCAGGCTGGTTATAACTCCTTCCTTTTGTGGCTAGCAGGGATGTAGACTGGCTAGCTGCAGTGATAGTGACAAAGTTTGGCTTGCAGGAACCTCATTGTAGACCAGTGGTCTGCTGCCCTGGAAGTATCTCCTATGGAGCCAGGTCATCTTTGTTGCATCAGTATCATGACAATCGGCATACAATTCGACAGTGTGTTCTCAGCATAAATCTGTGTGTTTTCTTTATTTTTTGAGACATTTTTTTTCACATAACAATTTTGCGCCTTTTTGGGGACATTTTGAAATGTCTGCCGGACATTTGTTTTTTGTCGGTAAGACACATTTATCTTCTATTCCAGATGTGCTAAATGTCGCAAATGACATTTATCATTTAAAATTGTCTAATATTTGCAACGTTTTTCCGGATCATGAGTGTAAATGAGGCCCTGAATAACTGGCTTTACCTTGGGTTGGGATGTAATGGGGTGATTCATCCAACTAGCCCCCCTTGTGGTGAGACTTTCAACTGTTAATTTTATCATTTCCCACCTCCAGGACATTATATTTGCGATATTATGAGGACTTTATTAATCATATGTCCTATTTTTACAGTGTGAACCTAGAGTAGGCAGACTATAATATTAAAATATCTTTAGATTGTAGAGTCTTACTTTATACCATCTACTGGGGGATTTATATTGTACCAAATTATGGGCTCTGTTTTGGTATAGACACATTTTGGAAAGAATTGTTTAATCCTCACAGTTTAGCAGGGTTGGCTCTATGTATTGGATATATTAACCAAAGGTGTATAGTAGAGCTCGTTTTAAAGCTGCCAGGTCTTTCTTTGTCACTTTTTTCCATTTTTACGGAAAACCGTAACAGTCTTTTTGCAGTGCAATTCTCATGACATTTATAAACGGAGGCACATTTCTGTAGTGTCATAGAGAATAACAAATCTTGTACCAGGTTGTGGGTGACCTGACAAGATACTCTGTTGGTCTCGGTGTAAAATAGAAGAGGTCAGCTATGATATAGAAGAGCACTCACAAAGTACAAAACAATTGAATGGTGGTGTAGAAAGTAATGGCATAAGCACAGCTACAGAGAGCAAGTGATCAGAGTGGCTTGTAACAGCCAAACAGGGTGTCATCTTCCTCTAATAGGCACATTGCTGGAGCACAATCGGCTCTGCTCACCAGAGAGTCTTTTGATTTGTAAAAATCTGCTGTGAATCTTTAAAGTCTTCAGCTAATGCTTCCCAATCCCCATGGTAACCCAATAGGATTGTACTTGTTAGCAACTAGGATTACTTTTTAAAATCCCAATATGTTTGCTGTATTTTTTTTTACTTCCACAATAAACTGCAACTCTGAAAATTTTAGAAGTGTGCATCTTGGGGTATTATCACTTCCTGCGTAATCTGCAGAGCAGTAAAAGCAATAATTTATATTACAATAGGTTTGAAGGCAGAGTATGAAAACATTTATAATAAAACTTCATAGAAGAGGCATTTTCTGCTGCCCTTGGAAGTGATAAATGTGAAGAGGATGAAATCACGACTAGCATCTCTTCTGCTGAGTGAGCACTATTTTGTGGCTTATTTGATAGAAGACCCTGTGAAGATGCATATGAATTGTTGTAAACAGATGATAACTTGTCTGCTGAAAAATAATGAAGCTGTTAACAGAAAAAGGTTTTTTTTCTTATTGTGTCCAAAAGGAGGAATTTTAAAACAGAACCTTTTATAGAAAAATATATTTCAGCATTGCTTTCCACAGATATATATTTTTTTTTTCCTAAAGAGGGATTTTACGATTCTAAAGTAAAATAATTGCGTTATTATATAATCAATGATTCAGTAGGGAAAGAGATAGCAATATTGATGTTAGTAGTCTCAGCGTTTGGTGGAGATTTACAATACCTTCTCCACCAATTTTCTGGCAGAGAAGTCATATAAAATGCCCCATCTCCACCAGTTTTGTAGCTTTTCCAACCCACATGCCACTTTGGGCCATAATGTGGCGAAGAGTGGAGCAGGCATCTGGCTTGCCATACTTTGTATAGTCTACACCTGAAAATGGGGGAAAACTATTGCTGAAATCCCCACTGGACCCTCTTAGTAGATCCGGCATGCCATGATGCTAGCGCAAGGGGGAGAGGGGTATATTAACACTGGCGCTTAAAACTCCAGTCTCAATAGAGATTTTAAGAAACTGCAGAATGTGTACAAATATATATCCAACAGTGTAGCTGTATAGATACTTCTTATGAATCCCTAGTGTCAGGGGACATTACTGAATATAGGGTATTTTTTACCTAATATGCAAAGTCAAAAGTAAAGTAACTTAGATAAAGTAAATCTTATCAAATTCATCACGATAAAGTAAGAACACTGACTAATAGAGCAAGATACTGTGATTGTGGTAATCTTCTTATATTTGTTATCCATGACCTCCTTGCTTCTAAAACAAACTTTTTAAAATTATGCCAATGACCCTCTCAGTGCTGCAGATTCTTAAGCTGTTACAATGAGGAGAGCATTTCTCATCCAAACCACTGCTCTCTCCCTCCTCCCTCTGTCTGTGTAGTCTATCAGCAGCAGGAAGTGCAGGGGGAGGGAAGATCTGCTCTGCTCATTGTAACAGACTGTGAAGCTACAGCACGAGAGGCTCTGAAAACACAACTCAGAGCCCTTTAGGATCATAAGCATAATTATAAAAGTTCATTTTAGAAGAAAAGAGACCATGGATAACAAATATAAAACAGCCAAAAACACAGTGCAATAAACAAGATTTTATTATTACATAATATTACAGATGTAGCACCTCACATCATTTTGCTCACCTTCCTTTTGTGCTCTCTACATTCAATCAATTGAATGAGTCTTTTGGACTACTTACCACTTTAAGTGGTATAGATGGCTAGCAGCACATTAATGCCATAACTGCTTGATGAGCCTGCGTTATTACTATATAAGGTGAGACTTATTCCCACTACATATGAACCACAGTATCTGACCCCTCTATTCAAACGTATTGCACTTTGTTTCCTTTTTAACCTCTCGAAACTAACCTCTCATCTACAACAAAAGAAGCACCCAGGCATTTATTAAAGCCCCTATGGCAATTTTTTGTCTGTCTTTGCACTTTCTTTTTAGTGCAAACTGCTTGCACATGTAGTTATAAAGTGTCGTGGCTACACTATATCCAAAGCGACACTAAGTTTTGCACAAAAATGGGTGTTCCGGTGCACAGTCAGACCGTTCGCAACATTTATTATGCGAATGTGTGCCATATTTCATGAACCGGGTGCACACTGTACACTTCACTAGGTGCAGTTTGCACTGTTTTTGATAAATGTGCACCACTGTATGCAGTTGTGATCTGCATGAAACAATCATTTAAACATATTAAAGTAAAAAAAGAAATCTAATTTATTTCTAGATCTGTTTGTGATACGTAAAACAGCTGTTGTAATATTACCAACACAGATCAGGGCGTTGAGCCTGAAGAGCCTAGTCAAAAACCACAAGGAATTTATGGTTGTCTGACTGAATCATGGCAGTGGTAAAAATTGAGTATTATATGCTCTCTGTTGTAAGGAAGCGTGCAGTGTACCTGGCTAAGTACAGCATGTTTTCATTCATTATGCAGTATGGACATTGCTTGTCTTATCATGCAGTCAGACTTCTGGAAATTCCTTTTGTGCCTATGGGTAAAGATTGTTCCAGTAATTGACACTACATTGTCCGCCTGATTAACTTTACGGTCACCAGCAATTTACAAGTCACCGTCACTTTAGGGGGCAAAGTATTTATGACTTTTGATACTGTGCAGTCTAGAAAACAGGTAAATGTCTGTCCTGGGGATGTTCACTAAGTCATGAAGATAGGGATTCTATTAAAACATAACCGGCAGGGGCATTTATTTTAGGCTTATTCAGTTGATACATGTCAGTATTAAGTTAACTTTAAGACTCATATAGATAAATCATAATTTTTAATAATATCAATATCTTTTTTTTTGTTACCACATAATGGAAAGTGCTGCATTATCTACTATACAGACCTGCAAAACAAAGGTTTTGAAGTTTCCATGTTCACCTATGGTGTACTTTTCTGATCTTACAGATCTCGAGAAACTTAGTCCTTAGTTTCTATGTGACCTAAATTCTATGTTACTGACAATTATGCATTACTGACACCTATACATTACTGACAGTGTTAATATTTGACTTGTATCATCAGTGTTGGTCCATTCTGAGGCTCAAAAGACAGAGCAAAAGTATAATTTTGATGTGTTTTTGTATTATAGATGGGAACATAAACAGTCAAAAATACCAAATATACTGTATATGTTTAAAGGGAAATAATTAAAAAACTGATACTTTTCCAATGATGCATGTCCTGCCCAGAAGGCCAAACATTATAAGACAATTTACTCTTTAAAATATAATGAGATAAAAATATGTTTCGTTTGTATACGCCATCCAATTCAATATGTATGGAGCTATTCCACACTAGAGTTAATGCTATCAATAGATAAATCCTGTTTACATAGAGAATCAGATTTAAATGGGTCTTGCATAACTTTGACACTATTGGTAATACAGTGGGTGGTGGCGGGTGGTGCTTTAGCCAGGTTTTCTTAAAAATAGTTCTAACCCCTTGGAGCTGATGCCCTTTTTTCAGTTTTTGAAAAAAAATTTTGCAAACCAAGAGGCTGGGCAGTGTTGTGGTCAGAAAGCAGGCAGCCCAAAGTATGCTGTGGAAAACCAGTCACAAAACTGAACACAGATGAAGAGAAAAAATATAGAAATAATAATAATGGTTCCTTTATTTATATAGCACAAATAGATTATGCTGCGCTGCACAGAGCTTGTCAAATCAGTCCCTGTCCCCAGTGGGGTTCACAATCTAATCAACCTAACAGTATGTTTTAGATTGTGGAAGGAAACCCACACAAACATGGAGGGAACATACAAATATCTTTGCGCACACACAAGCAAGCTAGGAACCCTTTGTTCAGGCACATTTGTGTGCAAAAAGGTGCTTTAAAGGTAATCTACCGTTTGTTTTTATGCATTGTGAACCAGACATAACTTATGAATGCTGTAGCGACACTAATGCAGAAACATATCTTGTTTAATCCCTGAACTGAGTGGTTTTGAATTATAAAATTAAAGACCTTGGAAAAGCTGGGTATACATTACTTCCAAAAACACAGGAGCTGCCTGAAGTGTCCAGACAGGACTAGGACTAATCAACCTGAGCTGGCTGACTCATACACAGCAGCTGGAGGATGTACACATCCAGTCTAACAGGGACAACACACAGATGAATATTCTTGGCTTATACTGGACGGGACAAGGCTGAAGTAGTGCTTATTTACAGAGCATCATTATCATAATTTCAGGGATTCAGTTCAGGGATTAAACAAAATATATTTCTGTATCAGTGTAGCTGCAGCATTCTCAAGGTATATATGTTTGGTTCATAATGCATAAAAGCAAAGTAGATTTCCTTTAAATAGGAAAAATGCACATGCAATTGGTCAGGAGCAGACTGCTAGTGTAGTAAATTCTTCTTGGTACCTCTATAGGCAATGACTGGTGCACAGCACTTATGGCCAGCTAGAAGTGTTCCTTTAATTGCCAGAGTTGCACTGTAACCAGCTGACAGGTATTCCAGCAATAGCACAATTATTTATCCAGGGCATTTACTCCTAATCTCAGAAATTCCACTTTCTTTATATTTGTCTCATTCTGTGCTTGTAACCTTTTCATGGTTGACGGGAATTTATTGTATTTGATCCTTATTGTGTAGAAAGGTCAAATGAACAGAAGTGGTTATTTTGTTTTCTATTTAAATGACAGCATTTCATCTCTGGATAATATCATTTAGTAAAGGCGAGGCAGCAAATCGGAAATGAATGCCTACAGGTACACAGATAAAGCAGCGTTGGATGGATAGACCACTTCCTTCAGCCTCATCATGAGCAAAGCTGCTGGAGAATAACAATTTCCTGATAAAAGGCTGATTGCAGCAGGATTATTTTTCACCAAAACATCCATGTTGCTTCTCAACTGAAGCATGCCGTGACATTTATTACCAGCCACCGGCCAGTTTCTAATAGCTTTTTCACAAGTGCCAGTTGCATAGCATTACTGTGCAGAACCTCTGTGTTTGTGTGCATGTCACAATCCTCTACCCACACATCACCTCTAACCTTTCCTTTGAAAATATATTTTACATTAGCATAAATATTAAAGAGGTGCTATTTCTGGTACATGCAGCGTACTGCCTTCAGCTAATCAGTTTTTCATGCATTTAAATAAGAATATTAGAATGACTGTAATGACTTCAGTTTTCAGTGTATGATCCATCATTGAATTGACTTTCAACAAAAATTAGTTTCTTGAGTAATGAGTGTAAACTTCACATATAATCCTTGTTAGATTTGCTGTGTTGCACCTTCTGCTGTACCTATTGACACATCATCCCTGCTTAATGAGTATGGTCATTCTCCCAGGAATCAGGGATGGTTTGACTTGCATTTTAGTTTTTAACAATTAGACTGATTCAACAATGGACTGAGTTTTTATAGTAAATATAGTGCAAAACCCTTGTAGATATTAGTTTGGAAATGCAGAACTTTACTAATCTATGTATCATTTTCTTCTGTTTTAAAGACTTGAACTCCCTCCACTGAGTACATTGTAACTTGCTGAATCACTTGGTGACATTTTTACAATGAAAAACAATGAATGAATCTTACTTTCCCATGCATTGAGGTTTAAATGTTACATACTCCAATCTGAAACATATCCACATCATTGGGGTTGTCCTGTGATAAAAAAGGTTTATACCCTGTTTCCCCTAAAATAAGACATCCCCCGAAAATAAGACTTAGTACAATTTTGTTCAGGCTTAGAAATATAAGGCCTCCCCTGAAAATAAGACCTAGCGGCAGCCATTGCAGCAGCTCCCCCCAAGCCATACATTAGTATTAGTAAATCTTTTAGATGCTGCAGAAGGTTGTGACATGGGGAAGAATTCATGTAAGTAAATCCCTGGCTGTTCTGCTGCAAATGTGACCCCAGCAGCTCCCAGGATAAGAAGGGTCATTTATGGAAAGCGCTTTTACTAAACATGAGAGACTGGGGCCAATGATTCTAATAGAAATGGAGTTAGAAGGAATACAGCAGGAAATTGAGAGTTTGGAGAGTCATAAGGATGTTAGAGAAGTTGTTTTTTTGTTCAACGATAAATGTAAATTCTTGTTCATGAAAAAATAAGACATCACCTGAAAATAAGACCTAGTGCATCTATAGGGGCAAAAATTAATATAAGACACTGTCTTATTTTCAGGGAAACAGGGTAGTTATCCTAAATGATAATACTAGAAAATGTTTTATATTCTGAAACATAGGATAAATGATAAAAGAACGGTACAGTGCTCATTTGTTGTGGTGATAATAATTAGTGCTGGTAATGTGATGAACTCTTCATTGAGATGTGCAGGTAGGCACAACTCTGTTTTCAGCAATTTATGTAGCCTCAGTATGTCCGAATCATGACCATGCGCCAGGACCAATTCTGCAGCAGGTCTTGCCCAGAGTAGAATTGAATTATAACCTGCTGCCATAACTGCTTCAAGCCTATAGCTAATCACCATCACAGAGCATCCCTGATCCATACTGGCCTACTCGCCACCCTTTCCTGCCCTCTTGGCATGAAGGTGTTGTAGGGGGGCAGGAGAGTCGTCATTTCAGGCCCAGTAACAAGAACTTCAAGTTTTTCAAGGCTTGTGCACAAGTACAATCCTAGATAGAGCCCCCCTATATATATATATATATATCTCCAGAGGTCAGCTGACACCCCTGAGCCTCACACTTGAGCTGTATGTTGACTTTCAAATGGCTACTTGTTTGGAAAAGGAATCAATTTGGCAAAATTTCTGCAATTCTTGATGATTATTGATTTTAATGATTTGCATGTAATTAGAGATGAGCGAACACTAAAATGCTCGGGTACTCGTTATTCGAGACGAACTTTTCCCGATGCTCGAGTGCTCGTCTCGAATAACGAACCCCATTGAAGTCAATGGGAGACTCGAGCATTTTTCAAGGGGACCAAGGCTCTGCACAGGGAAGCTTGGCCAAACACCTGGGAACCTCAGAAAAGGATGGAAACACCACGGAAATGGACAGGAAACAGCAGGGGCAGCATGCATGGATGCCTCTGAGGCTGCTTAATCGCACCATTATGCCGAAATTATGGGCAACAGCATGGCCATGACAGAGTGACAGAATGAAGCTAGATAGCATGTAAAACATCCAATAATTGACCCTGACACTATAGGGGACGGCATGCAGAGGCAGAGGCAGCGGCAGCAGGCTAGAGAGTGGCATGGCGACATACCCTAATTGGACTCAGGCTTCAAACCAATGGGTGTCAGAGAGGAACCAAAGGAGGTGAGCAAGAAGCGCTCAAATAATATCGGTACATGATAAAAGTTTGCCAGTATATTTTGTGGATTACACAGCAGGGTGGCGACAAAGTTAACATGGAAGCCATGAAAACAACCCAAAATTCTGCCTGACACAGCTCGTTTGATAAGGGGACCATGTATGCTTACAGTTCATGCCAGTCGCTGCACTGGCTGCCAGTCTCCTTTCGAATACAGTTTAAAATAATAATAACCCTCATCCATAAAGCTCTGTATAATGCTGCACCCCCCTACCTCTCCTCTCTTATCTCAGTCTATCGCCCAACCCGTGCTCTTAGATCCGCCAGTGATCTTAGATTAACCTCTACCCTAGTGCGGACCTCCCACTCGCGTCTCCAAGACTTCTCTAGAGCTGCACCAATTCTATGGAATGCTCTGCCCTGGACTATCAGACTAATACCTAACCTCCAAAGTTTCAAACGTGCTCTTAAAACCCATTTCTTTAGGCAAGCCTATAACACTCATTAACTGCATGAAGTTTTAACTCTTCTACTAACCCGTCCTGTGTCGTCCTCCCATCTGTTATCCAGCAACCAACAGGCACCAGACTTCTCTGCAGTCCCATTCACCCTGGACCTGGTATATAAGATGACGGCTGAGTGGTTCAAGCGACAGCAATTCCATTTATTATATTTTTTTCTATTCCCTAAGAAGAATGGCTTGACCATTAAATATTCTTTTACCTCGTGTTACCCCATCATCTTCATAAACCGTAAGCTCTGGCGAGCAGGGACCTCACTCCTGTTGTTCCATACAAATGTTGTGCTCTGTTACATTACATTTGTATTTGTTTCCTATGATTTGTAAAGCGCTACGGAATATGATGACGCTATATAAATAAAGATTATTATTATTATTATTATGGAGGCAGTGAACTAGTAGTAGATTAAAGGTGCTGCAACTATGTTAGTTGGATCTTGGGATGGAGCTGGCGCTCTGCAGCCAGGCGAGCTTTTGCCAATCCAAGCCCCTGTCTCTAGGCTACTCCCCAAACAGCACTTCTAAGAACCTTTTGTATAAGATCAAGTGTAGTAGCGTTCTTATAAGTTTAGGATATGGCGGGTGAGGGGAATGTAAACAGATGCGCAAGAAGCGCTGAAATAATATCCCTAAATGGTAAAAGTTTGCAAGTATATTTTGTGGATTACACAGCAGGGTGGCGACAAAGTTAACAACTTTGATGTGGAATGCCCTGTAATAGCTCTTGGGCGGTGTGCCTTTTATCGCCTAGGCTCAGCAGTTTCAGCACCGCCTGCTGTCGCTTAGCGACGGCACTGCTGCTGTGCCTAGAGCTACCGACTGATGGCGCCATGCCCACGGATGGTAATTCGGAGGAGGAGGAGGTGGAGGAGGGGTGGGAGGAGGTATAGTAGGCCTTTGAGACCTGGACCGAGGTAGGCCCCGCAATTCTCTGCGTCGGCAGTATATGACCAGCCCCAGGGTCAGACTCGGTCCCAGCCTGCACCAAGTTAAGTGTAGTAGCGTTCTTATAAGTTTGGGATATGGCGGGTGAGGGGAATGTAAACAGATGCGCAAGAAGCGCATGATGCGCATGGAGCTGGCGCTCCGCTGCCAGGCGAGCTTTCGCCAATTCAAGCCCCTGTCTCTAGGCTACTCCCCAAACAGCACTTCTAAGAACCTTTTGTATAAGATCAAGTGTAGTAGCGTTCTTATAAGTTTAGGATATGCCGGGTGAGGGGAATGTAAACAGATGCGCAAGAAGCGCATGATGCGCATGGAGCTGGCGCTCCGCTGCCAGGCGAGCTTTCGCCAATTCAAGCCCCTGTCTCTAGGCTACTCCCCAAACAGCACTTCTAAGAACCTTTTGTATAAGATCAAGTGTAGTAGCGTTCTTATAAGTTTAGGATATGCCGGGTGAGGGGAATGTAAACAGATGCGCAAGAAGCGCATGATGCGCATGGAGCTGGCGCTCCGCTGCCAGGCGAGCTTTCGCCAATTCAAGCCCCTGTCTCTAGGCTACTCCCCAAACAGCACTTCTAAGAACCTTTTGTATAAGATCAAGTGTAGTAGCGTTCTTATAAGTTTAGGATATGCCGGGTGAGGGGAATGTAAACAGATGCGCAAGAAGCGCTGAAATAATATCCCTAAATGGTAAAAGTTTGCCAGTATATTTTGTGGATAACACAGCAGGGTGGCGACAAAGTTAACAACTTTGATGTGGAATCCATGAAAACAACCCAAATTTCTGCCTGACACACCTCGTTTGATAAAGGGACGATGTATGGAGGCAGCTATATGGACGACTTTTGGAGGTAGCAATGGAGACAACGTGTGGAGGCTGCTATGGAGACAATTTAATTTGGATAGTGCCTGTATGTGGCAGTCCCAAACATTTTTCAAACCAGAGGAGCAGGTAGGTGGCCCTCCAGTAAAATGGAATAGATTGAGTGCCTGTATGTGGCAGTCCCAAAAATGTTTCAAACCAGAGGAGCAGGTAGGTGGCCCTGCAGTAAAATGGAATAGATTGAGTGCCTGTATGTGGCAGTCCCAAAAATTTTTCAAACCAGAGGAGCAGGTAGGTGGCCCTCCAGTAAAATGGAATAGATTGAGTGCCTGTATGTGGCAGTCCCAAAAATGTTTCAAACCAGAGGAGCAGGTAGGTGGCCCTGCAGTAAAATGGAATAGATTGAGTGCCTGTATGTGGCAGTCCCAAAAATGTTTCAAACCAGAGGAGCAGGTAGGTGGCCCTGCAGTAAAATGGAATAGATTGAGTGCCTGTATGTGGCAGTCCCAAAAATTTTTCAAACCAGAGGAGCAGGTAGGTGGCCCTCCAGTAAAATGGAATAGATTGAGTGCCTGTATGTGGCAGTCCCAAAAATGTTTCAAACCAGAGGAGCAGGTAGGTGGCCCTGCAGTAAAATGGAATAGATTGAGTGCCTGTATGTGGCACTCACAAAAATTGTTTCAAACAGAGGACCGGGTAGGTGGCCCTCCAGAAAAATTAAATGCATGAAGTACTATAGCAAGAGCCAGTGGGCCCTGTCAAAAAATAGCCATTTTCCTCTGCTTTACTGTACAAAGAGGAGGAGAAGGAGGAAAATGAGGAGGAGGAGGAGTGGATCAATTATTCAGGTTGAGCTTCCTTCACCTGGTGGAGATTGGAAATTCTGAGAAATCCAGCCTTTATTCATTTTAATAAGCGTCAGCCTGTCAGCGCTGTCAGTCGACAGGCGTGTACGCTTATCGGTGATGATGCCACCAGCTGCACTGAAAACCCGCTCGGACAAGACGCTAGCGGCAGGGCAGGCAAGAACCTCCAAGGCGTACAGTGCCAGTTCGTGCCACATGTCCAGCTTTGAAACCCAGTAGTTGTAGGGAGCTGTGTGATCATTTAGGACGATGGTATGGTCAGCTACGTACTCCCTCACCATCTTTCTGTAAAGATCAGCCCTACTCTGCCGAGACTGGGGACAGGTGACAGTGTCTTGCTGGGGTGACATAAAGCTGGCAAAAGCCTTGTAAAGCGTACCCTTGCCAGTGCTGGACAAGCTGCCTGCTCGCCTACTCTCCCTCGCTACTTGTCCCGCAGAACTACGCACTCTGCCGCTAGCGCTGTCAGAAGGGAAATACTGTTTCAGCTTGTGCACCAGGGCCTGCTGGTATTCATGCATTCTCACACTCCTTTCCTCTGCAGGGATGAGAGTGGAAAGATTTTGCTTGTACCGTGGGTCCAGGAGAGTGAACACCCAGTAATCGGTGCTGGAATAAATTCTTTGAACGCGAGGGTCACGGGATAGGCAGCCTAGCATGAAATCTGCCATATGCGCCAGAGTACCAACGCGTAAGAATTCACTCCCCTCACTGGCCTGACTGTCCATTTCCTCCTCCTCCAACTCCTCCAACTCCTCTTCTTCTGCCCATACACGCTGAACAGTAAAGGACTCAACAATGGTCCCCTCTTGTGTCTCACCAACATTCTCCTCCTCTTCCTCCTCATCCTCCTCCACCTCCACCTCCTCCGATATGCGCTGAGAAACAGACCTGAGGGTGCTTTGGCTATCAACAAGGGAATATTCTTCCCCTGTCTCTTGTGACGAGCGCAAAGCTTCCGACTTCATGCTGACCAGAGAGTTTTTCAACAGGCCAAGCAGCGGGATGGTGAGGCTGATGATGGCGGCATCGCCACTGACCATCTGTGTTGACTCCTCAAAGTTACTCAGCACCTGACAGATATCAGACATCCACGTCCACTCCTCATTGTAGACTTGAGGAAGCTGACTGACCTGACTACCAGTTCTGGTGGAAGTTGACATCTGGCAGTCTACAATCGCTCTGCGCTGCTGGTAAACTCTGGATAACATGGTCAGTGTTGAATTCCACCTCGTGGGCACGTCGCACAACAGTCGGTGAGCGGGCAGTTGGAGGCGGCGCTGCGCTGCCCTGAGAGTGGCAGCATCTGGGCTGGACTTCCTGAAATGCGCACAGATGCGGCGCACCTTCGTGAGCAAATCAGACAGATTGGGGTATGTCTTGAGGAAACGCTGAACTATCAGATTTAACACATGGGCCAGGCATGGCACATGTGTCAGTCTGCCGAGTTGCAGAGCCGCCACCAGGTTACGGCCGTTGTCACACACAACCATTCCCGGCTTGAGGTTCAGCGGTGCCAGCCACAGATCAGTCTGCGCCGTGATGCCCTGTAATAGCTCTTGGGCGGTGTGCCTTTTGTCGCCTAGGCTCAGCAGTTTGAGCACCGCCTGCTGTCGCTTAGCGACGGCACTGCTGCTGTGCCTAGAGCTACCGACTGATGGCGCCGTGCCCACGGATGGTAGTTCGGAGGAGGAGGTGGAGGAGGGGTGGGAGGAGGAGGAGGCATAGTAGGCCTGAAACACCTGGACCGAGGTAGGCCCCGCAATCCTCGGCGTCGGCAGTATATGAGCAGCCCCAGTGTCAGACTCGGTCCCAGCCTCCACCAAGTTAACCCAATGTGCCGTCAGCGATATATAGTGGCCCTGCCCGGCAGCACTCGTCCACGTGTCCGTGGTCAGGTGGACCTTGTCAGAAACGGCGTTGGTCAGGGCACGGATGATGTTGTCTGACACGTGCTGGTGCAGGGCTGGGACGGCACATCGGGAAAAGTAGTGGCGGCTGGGGACCGAATACCGAGGGGCGGCCGCCGCCATGAGGTTGCGAAAGGCCTCGGTCTCTACTAGCCTATAGGGCAGCATCTCCAGGCTAAGCAATCTGGAGATGTGCACATTAAGGGCTTGGGCATGCGGGTGGGTTGCACTATATTTGCGTTTCCGCTCCAGCGTCTGGGGTATGGAGAGCTGAACGCTGGTGGATGCTGTGGAGGATCGTGGAGGCGACGATGGGGTTTTTGTGGCAGGGTCCTGGGCAGGGGGCTGACTAGCAGCTGACACAGGGGAAGGAGCAGTGGTGTGCACGGCCGGAGGTGAACGGGCTTGTTGCCACTGAGTGGGGTGTTTAGCATTCATATGCCTGCGCATACTGGTGGTAGTTAAGCTAGTAGTGGTGGAACCCCTGCTGAGCCTGGTTTGGCAAATGTTGCACACCACAGTCCGTCGGTCATCCGGTGTTTCCTTAAAGAACCTCCAGACTTCTGAAGATCTAGCCCTCGCCGCAGGAGCCCTCGCCACGGGAGCTTCACTAGTTGACACATTTGGCGCTGATGCACCAGCTCTGGCCCTGCCTCTCCGTCTGGCCCCACCACTGCCTCTTCCAACCTGTTCTGGTCGAGGACTCTCCTCCGTCTCAGAAGCACTGTGTTCACCCGGCCTCTCAACCCAGCTTGGGTCTGTCACCTCATCATCCTCCGATCCCTCAGTCTGCTCCCCCCTCGGACTTCCTGCCCTGACAACAACTTCCCCACTGTCTGACAACCGTGTCTCCTCATCGTCGGACACCTCTTTACACACTTCCACTACGTCAAGAAGGTCATCATCACCCACAGACTGTGACTGTTGGAAAACCTGGGCATCGGAAAATTGCTCAGCAGCAACCGGACAAGTGGTTTGTGACTGTGGGAAGGGTCCAGAAAACAGTTCCTCAGAGTATGCCGGTTCAAATGCCAAATTTTCCTGGGAGGGGGCAGACTGGGGGGGAGGAGGCTGAGGTGCAGGAGCTGGAGGAGTGGCGATTTCGGTGACATGGGTGGACTGCGTGGAAGACTGACTGGTGGTGGACAAATTGCTCGAAGCATTGTCAGCAATCCACGACATCACCTGTTCGCACTGTTCTGGCCTCAACAGTGCTCTACCACGAGTCCCAGTAACTTCAGACATGAACCTAGGGAGTGTAGCTCTGCGGCGTTCCCCTGCTCCCTCATCAGCAGGTGGTGTCTCACCCCGCCCAGGACCACGGCCTCTGACCCCTGCAGTAGTTGGACGCCCACGTCCCCGCCCTCGTCCTCTACCCCTAGCCCTCGGGTTAAACATTTTTAAAATGAGAGTTATAACTTTATTTTTTTTTTTACTTTTTTTTGTTTTTTTTTGTGTTTTTTTTTTTTTTTGTGTTTTTTGTTTTTTTTTGAGTTTTTAAAACCAAACAATGCTATCCTATTGCTATGGCTATTTTCTAGCCAAGTATCAAAGCACACTACTATGCCAGATGAGATGACACTGAGTTAGTGCCTAATTGAAATCCAACCCCTACTAAATTTTCCCACTTCGGTCTTTGCTATGGATATGTGCGTCACTAAGCGCAGAACACAGCGGTCGCAAGTCTCACTACAAATTGCTCAGAATTGGCTAGTACATGCACTGCAGAAAGTACAGCCACCAGCAGATCAACCAGAAATCAAATATATAGAACGCTACTGTATGCGTAAGTAAGCTCTTTGTATTCTCCTATGGCTATTTTCTAGCCAAGTATCAAAGCACACTACTATGCCAGATGAGATGACACTGAGTTAGTGCCTAATTGAAATCCAACCCCTACTAAATTTTCCCACTTCGGTCTTTGCTATGGATATGTGCGTCACTAAGCGCAGAACACAGCGGTCGCAAGTCTCACTACAAATTGCTCAGAATTGGCTAGTACATGCACTGCAGAAAGTACAGCCACCAGCAGATCAACCAGAAATCAAATATATAGAACGCTACTGTATGCGTAAGTAAGCTCTTTGTATTCTCCTATGGCTATTTTCTAGCCAAGTATCAAAGCACACTACTATGCCAGATGAGATGACACTGAGTTAGTGCCTAATTGAAATCCAACCCCTACTAAATTTTCCCACTTCGGTCTTTGCTATGGATATGTGCGTCACTAAGCGCAGAACACAGCGGTCGCAAGTCTCACTACAAATTGCTCAGAATTGGCTAGTACATGCACTGCAGAAAGTACAGCCACCAGCAGATCAACCAGAAATCAAATATATAGAACGCTACTGTATGCGTAAGTAAGCTCTTTGTATTCTCCTATGGCTATTTTCTAGCCAAGTATCAAAGCACACTACTATGCCAGATGAGATGACACTGAGTTAGTGCCTAATTGAAATCCAACCCCTACTAAATTTTCCCACTTCGGTCTTTGCTATGGATATGTGCGTCACTAAGCGCAGAACACAGCGGTCGCAAGTCTCACTACAAATTGCTCAGAATTGGCTAGTACATGCACTGCAGAAAGTACAGCCACCAGCAGATCAACCAGAAATCAAATATATAGAACGCTACTGTATGCGTAAGTAAGCTCTTTGTATTCTCCTATGGCTATTTTCTAGCCAAGTATCAAAGCACACTACTATGCCAGATGAGATGACACTGAGTTAGTGCCTAATTGAAATCCAACCCCTACTAAATTTTCCCACTTCGGTCTTTGCTATGGATATGTGCGTCACTAAGCGCAGAACACAGCGGTCGCAAGTCTCACTACAAATTGCTCAGAATTGGCTAGTACATGCACTGCAGAAAGTACAGCCACCAGCAGATCAACCAGAAATCAAATATATAGAACGCTACTGTATGCGTAAGTAAGCTCTTTGTATTCTCCTATGGCTATTTTCTAGCCAAGTATCAAAGCACACTACTATGCCAGATGAGATGACACTGAGTTAGTGCCTAATTGAAATCCAACCCCTACTAAATTTTCCCACTTCGGTCTTTGCTATGGATATGTGCGTCACTAAGCGCAGAACACAGCGGTCGCAAGTCTCACTACAAATTGCTCAGAATTGGCTAGTACATGCACTGCAGAAAGTACAGCCACCAGCAGATCAACCAGAAATCAAATATATAAAACGCTACTGTATGCGTAAGTAAGCTCTTTGTATTCTCCTATGGCTATTTTCTAGCCAAGTATCAAAGCACACTACTATGCCAGATGAGATGACACTGAGTTAGTGCCTAATTGAAATCCAACCCCTACTAAATTTTCCCACTTCGGTCTTTGCTATGGATATGTGTGCCACTAAGAGCTAAACACAACGGTAGCAAGTCCCCCTGCTAATTCCTCACAAAATGGTACTAGATGCAAATTAAAATAAAAAAAGTAGAACGTTATTGTAGCCCTAAGAAGGGCTGTTGGGTTCTTTGAGAATCACTCCTGCCTAACAGTAAGCTAATAGAACACCCTAACGCTTTCCCTGACCAGCAGCAGCTCTCTCCCTAGCGGCATCCAGACACAGAATGATCCGAGCAGCGCGGGCAGCGGCTAGTCTATCCCAGGGTCACCTGATCTGGCCAGCCAACCACTGCTATCGACGTGTAAGGGTACCACGTCATGCTGGGTGGAGTGCAGAGTCTCCTGGCTTGTGATTGGCTCTGTTTCTGGCCGCCAAAAAGCAAAACGGCGGGAGCTGCCATTTTCTCGAGCGGGCGAAGTATTCGTCCGAGCAACGAGCAGTTTCGAGTACCCTAATGCTCGACCGAGCATCAAGCTCGGACGAGCATGTTCGCTCATCTCTACATGTAATAATTTATTTTACAGCAGTTACTACAGGTAAAATATATAAATAGGTGCTTTAAGTAGCCTTTATTTCTTGGACCTGTATTGATCAGTGAAAATCTTGGGTGGTTCGATTTACTTATAAGAATGCAGTTTTTACATGTGAATGCCTACATATACTATACATAATGTTATACATACATAAGGTTTTTTGTTTATTTTTCTATTACATTAAGTACAGAAAATGCCTTACCTCATGAATAGATTACAGTCTGCCCTGTAGGTGGATACCATTATGGATTCATATCCTGGACATCATCAGCATATTTAACAAACTCCTTGAGAAAACTCTAAGTAGATATTGACTTGTGTGCCAATACCATGATTAATTTTCTCAGGAATTATTGACCAACACAAAATTTGAAACATTATTAGACGGTAAGGAATAATAAATCTTCATCATGCCTAAACAAGAAGTCGATATTATTATGTAATATGCCGTTACAGTTCAAGTGGTCCTAAAAACTCCTATATCACTAGGGGAGAATTTATTGGACCAGACATAACTCATGCATAGACTGCACAACGGTAAATGCTTTACATAAATTTACGTTCGTACTTTTGGCCTCTAATAAGTTCTTGATTCAGATCCTTCTTTATATGGTAATAGAAGCCTTAGCTACATAGCACAGCATAGAATTAAACTGAAAGTGAGTTGGAAGCCAAACTCTGGTCAAATGAGTTGTAGTTGATGAGAAAGTAAAAAAGAAGTTAACTGAGCCAGTTTTAAAGATTGGAAGCTCAAGATGAAAGGACTTGGGCAAGAGTAACCAAAAAAGTGTTCTCTTATTGATTAAGGATGCAATGGCCTTAGAGTCTCTTCCAGAAGTGGCGGGTGTCATCAGAATCTACTAGAATAATGGAATAGTAAAATCTATAATAACTAAAACAACAATTAGACAAGAATGAGTTTAAAAAGCATATCCATCATTGACATGGCTAGGGAAGAAGTGAAACACATTTTAACCCCTCCCCGACGTGCGCCGGGTCCCGGTGGGCCGAGCCCTCTCCATAGCCGGTAAGTCTTTGCTGCATATTGCAGCAAAGGCTTACCGGTAACACCCGCGATCGGTGTTGCAGCAAAGGCTTACCGGTAACACCCGCGATCGGTGTTGGCCCCGATCGCGGGTGTTCTCACCTCGATTGCGGCCGGCAATGTTGCCTGCGGCTTCAAAATGACGTCACGGGGAGCACCGATCCGTCGCCATGGTAGCCTCGGTGTTCCGAATACCCGAGGCTACTTTGTTTTAACCCATGCATTACAATGTGCTAATTGCACATTGTAATGAATGAGGAGTAAAATCCACATATACTGCCATACAGTAGTATGGCAGTATATGATAGGATGAATCAGACTACCTAGGGTTAGAGTACCCTAGGGAGTCTGAAAAATAGCAAAAGTAAAAATAAAAAAAAGTTTAAAAAAAAAATTATAATAAAAAAACCTAAAAATTCAAATCACCCCCCTTTCCCTAGAACTGATATAAATATAAAGAAACAGTAAAAATCATAAACACATTAGGTATCTCCGCGTCCAAAAATGCCCGATCTATCAAAATATAATAACGGTTTGTCACTGGGTTTAACCCCGTAACGGAAAATAGTGTCCAAAGTCGAAAATGGCATTTTTTTTGCCATTTTGAAAAATATAAAAAATTTTATAAAAAGTGATCAAAAGGTCACACAGTCCCAAAAATTACAGCAATGAAAACGCCATCAGAATTTGCAAAAAATTACACTACCCACAGCTCCGTACACCAAAGTATGAAAAAGTTATTGGCGCCAGAAGATGGCAAAATAAAAAAAATATATTTTGTACAGGAGGTTTTAATTTTTTTAAATGTATGAAAACATTGTAAAACCTATACAAATTTGGTATCCACGTGATTGTACCAACCCCAAGAATAAAGTAGACATGTCATTTGGGACGCAGAGTGAAAGCTGTAAAATCAGAGCCCACAAGAAAACGTTGCAAATGTGGTTTTTCACCATTTTCCCTGCATTTGGAATTTTTTCCCACTTCCCAGTACATGCCATGGAATATTAAATACCGTCACTATAAAGGGCAATTTGTTACGCAGAAAATAAGCCATAACACAGCTCTTTATGTGGAAAAATAAAAAAGTTATAGATTTTTGAAGTTGGTGAGTGAAAAATGGAAGCGAAAAAACTAAAAAAGGCCAAGTCGTTAAGGGGTTAAAGAGGATTTCCAGGACTATTCCTGATGATCATGGGAGGTCCAAACCGCATCAAATAAACCAGTTGGCCTTGTGTAACTGCATAGACCGGGCGCTATAATACAAGCATAGCTCATATTAACCTGCAAATGCAATTAAAGGTATCACCGCAATGGATCCACTATTGTCGGCCAGGTGAGCTTTCAAAAGTATATTATTTCCCAGAAAACCTCTTAAAGCACTTCCAGCACCTAACAGGATGGGGAAATTAGTTATTTTTCCATTATAACTTTGTAGCCACATACTACTGCATCTGTCTTCTGCTTTTCACCCTAGGACAAATTAGGATTCCAATAATCCAAGTTAACCTTGAAAGAAATGACAAGCATCAGCATTACTCAGTTTTAATAGTTACTGTATGCCAAGTTCTTTTTCGCTTTTTTGCTTTATTCTGGCAATTCTGGAACACCCTCACGGGCATTGGATGGACAAAGTGATAAGTGAGAATATATAGTATTCAAACGACAATATCTCATATAGGCGTTGGTAAAGTGTTACAGAGAATTTACCTAAAATACATGTTGCTCGTTAGCGTGCAGGGTTTGTTAATCAATTAATTGCCCCAATTCTCAATACTTCTCTTCTTTGCACAATTATATACCATATTCTTTACACTGCCAATTTCAGTCTATGATAAACTCCCAGATTAATTATTTCAATAAGATACAGGAGTTAAAGAAAGCATGCATGAAAATTCTCGGTTCGGCAGCACATTATAAAGCCCTCACACTTCCAACTAAAAAGCAAATTGTAAATAAAAGGAAACCTCGCATCAGAAATCTGATGGTAGATTCCTTGTAACCTTCTAAACCCTAATCTCTCTTTGCCTAAAATAATGGATTCTAAGATAAACTATACTTTAGCTAATATGCACATTTACAGAGAAGCTCTAGGGAGGGAGGACAGAGGCTACTCCCCACCACAGTAGCTTCTATGATCCTTCCCTCCCTGCATGTCATCCTGCTACTGCTGCCAATGTCCTGGCTCCTTTGAAGCTCTGCGCATGCTCTGTAGCTCCTCATTCAGTGCTAAGGTGCATGTGCATAGTGGCCGTCCCATCGGCACTGAATGTAGAGCTACTGTGCATGCGCAGAGCTCTAAAGGAGCCAGGGCCATGGCAGCAGAAGCAGGAGGAGGCACAGGGACAGAAGGATCACAAAGGCTTCTGGGGTGTGAAGTAGCCTTTGTTCCTGCTCCCAGGAGAGGCTACTCCATGCCCTCAGTAGCCTCTCTGGAAAAATGTGCATATTAGCTAGATAATGTATAGTTCATCCCGATACTAAAACTATTAAACAATTGCATGATTAGTTAAAGAAAGATACATATTTAAAAGGTTACAAGATACCTACCATTAGATCTACCTTAATAGTTAGATTTCTGATGATAGATTTCTTTTAATGTGGTTATGTGTGTACCATAATGCAGCACTATATAAGTGTGGGCTATACTAGTACAATGTACTGTATATTTTATATTATTACATATGTGTCCAATATTATGTATGTTCGAGGTATAGTAGAACAATTGATCTTTCGGTTAAAGCACCTCTTTGTATGTATCATTGGCAAACCTCCAAAACATATTTATTATTATAGCCTAAGGTCTACTAAAAGCAAATGTGCTATTAACTGTATTAAATATAATGTTTAATATCATCTAATTTTAAGCTGCTATAAGCTCAACCCACATATTTTACAAAAGGAGAAGTATTGATAGAAATGCCCAAATTTAAGTTTAAAATGTTTAAAAGAGTCTTCATAAATTCCCCCAATGAGTCAATGCCGTGTTAGCATCAGAATACCATAAAGTGGGGATATAAAGGATTAACGCTTTATTGAGTCCCTTGTAACGTTTGTATATTTACTTTGCTTACATAGATTTTGACTTGTTGAATAAATACTGAAAACTGACTTATTAATTACCGTATATACTCGAGTATAAGCCGACCCGAGTATAAGCCAAGGCCCCTAATTTTACCACAAAATACTGGGAAAACCTATTGACTCGAGTATAAGCCGAGGGTGGGAAATGCATTGGTCACAGCCTCCCCAGTATATAGCCAGCCAGGCTCTGCCCCAGTGTATATAGCCAGCCAGCCCCTGCCCCAGTGTATATAGCCTGCGAGACCCTACCCCAGTGTATATAGCCTGCCAGACCCTGCCCCAGTGTATATAGCCTGCCAGACCCTGCCCCAGTGTTTATAGCCTGCCAGACCCTGCCCCAGTGTATATAGCCTGCCAGACCCTGCCCCAGTGTATACAGCCTGCCAGCCCCTGCCCCAGTGTATATAGCCTGCCGCCGCTGCCGAACAGATCGCACAGAAGATATACAGGGGTCACCGGAAAGGTGAGTTTAGATATATTTATTTTTTGACTCGAGTATAAGCCGAGTTTCGTTTTTTCAGCACATTTTTTGTGCTAAAAAACTAGGCTTATACTCGAGTATATAAGGTATTTTATTCGTTGACAGTTCTATTAGTATAAAATATATATTTTTTATTAACTCTTTTTGATTAACCCTTCCCCCAAATTGTAATTTATTTAATACATTTGTATGGAAAATGATTGCAGTCTTACTTTTCTTGCAATACATGTGTAGCATTTTTAAATTAAGTCCATAACATGTTACATTATATTGTAAAGATGAAAAATCTTTAAAAAGCTGAAACAAAGATTCTTGCTATTGCATATACATCATGGTACAAGATAAATGTACCATTACTATGGGGTTAAATAGATGAGCCCTGGCCATTTCTGCTTTAATTGAATGCCTGCCAGAAAATGGATAGGTTTTTGAAAGATGCTCTGAAGTTGCACTTAAAGACCAATCCTTAATTGTAATGGGAGAAAAGCAGCAGAGGAATCAGTGGTGGAAAGTATGGGATTGCTCACCAGAGTGTGGCCAATTTGCAGAGATGTCAAGTTCTCTTCACTTTTGCTGAAGTATTTAACTTTCCCAGACTAGTCTACTTTACAAGTAACCTTGTTTTTATGAATTTCAAGAATTCTAAGTGAACCAACAATAGAGGATGGCTAGGCAACAGATTGCAAACTAAAATGAGTAGATCCTAAGTAGCCATACTATAAAAGTTAGCTTCTTCTTGGCGACTAACAGAATAGTGAAATTCTCTATGGAAAACTAAGGAACTCATCCACTGTCAAAAAAGCAAAAACAAATCCCTCTCAGAAGGTGGTTCTCCATGCTCTGTGACCCTACCACACACTAAGCATGTTTACCAAGACATATACTTTCATGTACAAAACAATATAAGCTCCAGTTACACTCTGGAGCCCTAAAGAAAGGCTATAACCATGATGGATTTGGCACTCCTATAGGCCACCTGTGGCATTTGAATTGCCTTCTGAAGCACAATTCAAATACAATGGGAGACTTGGCCTGATCATATATGGGTTTCCACTGAAATGCAAGTAGATGGTACCCAGCAGTCACGGACGGACTGGGAATTTAAAGTAGCCCTAGAAAAAACTCTGAAAGAGGCCCCATTCTGTCGGCAGAGTCAAAACAAGTAGGCGTGACCATGTGATGTGGGTGGAGTTGCAAAACTCCACACAATTTGTTGTTAGATAAAAACAGGTACAGTGCAGAGAGACTCATACTGACTCCCTTGTACAGGGATAAAGCTTCTTTTTTAAAAGAACACAACTTAATATTGCACTAAATATCCAATGCAGCTCATTACAACAGGATGAATTTATAAGAGGTAAATTTATTTGCTGTAGTTGCAGGAAAAAGTGATTTTTAATATAAACATACTTTTTCTCCAAAGCTTTTCATGTAATAGTATTCATTTTCTACAAAAATTATTGGGGCACATTTACTAAGCTCTGTGCACCAGTTTTCTGTGGGACTTTGCACATTCTTTCTAGTGCAAACTGCTTGCACAGGTATTTAAGAAGGGTTTGTGCCACATTTTTGTCACTTGCGACCCTTTTGTGTCACAGCTGCAATATTTTTCATGCAAGACAAATTTCTGCACTGAAGGGGGCGTTCCGGTCGGACTGCTCGCCTTCTGTACACTACACAGGCAAACTGCATATGGTGTAGTTTTCACTGTTCTTAATAAATGTGCCCCACTATTCTGAAACTTTCTGTGTATTTAGAACTCATGAAATTCAGCTAACAATGTAAAGCAGGTGAAATTGCTTTTCCTACACTGAATCTATCCATCAAAGGTTTGGAATTAATATAGCGTTCAGTAGATCTCATGAGTTTGCACTCTTTCTGAATTTCTATGATATATTTTTGGCTTAGACCATATCTATCAGATGCGTCTTGATGAGATGTGACAAGGGAAGGCTTTTGGGGTTATGCTGCAGGCTGTTTGGTCTAGACTGGAGAATTAATCTATTGCTGCATGAGGCTATACAGTGATTAAAACAATACAACGGCAATATGCATAAGTAAGAGCAGGTGAACAGGTGGAGTAGAATATGGGTTCTGAAAATTTGCCAGTATTACAGTATTATTACCAGAATTGTTTTATTCATTACTTTTATTGTTCATTCTGATGATCAGTATGATTTTACATTGACCATTACGTTCCAATCCTTTCCAAGACCAGGTGATGAAAAATACACTACCGTCACATGCAAAATGCAAAATTAATAAAAAATATAGTCCATTGACAAGGTATTAAATATTTTTTTTTTTTTTATTTGAAATAATAATTTTCTCTTTGAAACTTTGCTATTATCAAATAATGTTCCTTTTGCTGCAATTCCATCATTGCACATCTTTGGCTTTCTATCTGTTAATTTGCTATGGTAATATGGTAAATTTTACCCCATGCTTCCAGGAGCCCCACACGTTGGATTGGCTTGATTGGCATATTTTGCGTACTATACTCCCACAACAGCTCAATGGGGTTGAGATCTGATGACTTGGCTCATCCCTCCATAACAGATAGAATACCTGCTGCCTGCTCCTTCCCTCAACAGTTCATGAATAATTTGGAGATGTGCTTTGGTCATTGTCCTGTTGTAGGATGAAATTGGCTCCAATCAAGCGCTGTCCACAGGGTATGGCATGCCGTTGCAAAATGGATTGATATACTTCCTTATTTAAAATCCCTTTGACCTTGTACACTTTACCAGCACCAAAGCAACCTCAGAGCATCACATTACCTCCACCATACTTGACCATGGAATCCTCCAGCACCATTTTAGTGTTCTGTGTCTCACAAATGTTCATCTGTGTGAACCAAACACCTCAAACTTAGATTTGTCTGTACAAAGTTTGTGTTTGTCTTTTGCCTGTATTAATGTTTTAATGGCTTTTTCTTTGCCACTTTGCTCTGAAGGTCAGCATCATGGAGTCGCCTCTTCACTGTAGAGGTTGACACTGGCGTTTGGCGGGTACTATTTAATGAAGATGCCAGTTCAGGACCTGTGAATTATCAGTTTTACAAACTAGAGACTCTAATGTATTTGTATTGTACTTGTCCTACTTCTCTTTCTACTGTGGTTAGAGCCTGTTTGTGCTCTCCTCTGAAGAAAGTAGTACACACTGTTGTAGAAAATCAGATTCTTGGCAATTTGTCACATGGAATGGCCTTCATTTCTAAGAATAGACTGTGGAGTGTCACATGAAAGTTCTTTTATTCTGGCCAGTGAAAGTTTCATAGAACAAACAAGTGATGCTCCAGCGGAGGGTGTGGTCACACATCGAGTTTAACGCATGCGTTTAAAAACGCATTGCAAAAGCTGAAGACAGATTTGCCTAATTAAACAGCTGTTAAATTTTGTTTAACAATTAAAACGCTACGTGGTACCGCACCCTCAAAGGAAGGTCAGTTTTATAGCTTCTCTAATCAGCCAAACTATTCTCAGCTGTGGTAGAATACTTGCACAATAGTTTTAGAAACATCCATTAGCCTTCTTACACAGTTAACAAACACAATGTACCATTAAACCACTGGAGTGATGATTTTTGGAAATGGACCTATATACACCTATGTAGATATTGCATTAAAAACCCGACGTTTGTAGCTAGAATAGTAATTTACCACATTTACAACGAGTGTATTTATGATTTAATGTTGGCTTCATTGAAAGAAAATGTGCTTTTCTTACAAAAATAAGGACATTTCTAAGTGACCTCAAACTTTTGAGCCATAGTGTATGTAGGCAGAATTATAATTAAAAATGTAATTAGAATTAAAAGTGCTGGGCCCTTACAAAGGAATTTTATTGATAGTATAATGCATGAAATTGAAAAATAATGTAAAAAATAAGACAGAGTATGATACCCCAATAGAATACTTTCAATATTTACAATACTCTGAACATGTAATTGGATTTTATATTGGTTATGGGCTCTAATCTTTAATCCCATCCCTTAGATTTAAGTGTTCAATATGTTAAATCAGTTGCTCCTCCATTCAGCATGAACCAAAATGCTTAAAAGGTCATTACGTTCTGCAGTGGCATAGCTACTGGGGGGGGGGGGGTAAGGGGTAGGGGAGAAGGTGCTCCCGGCCCATTGGAATTCTAGGCTGCTATGGCTTTTATCCCTGTAGTTATTCCCCTGATATCAGCAGGGGGCACTCCTCTTCCAAGCCCTCAGTAGTGATCAGTGGTGTGCATCTTTAGGCGCATACATTGCTGATCACTGGACGCAGGCAGCGATACTACCATTGTCTGTGCCCATTGCCCAACCTAGGTGCAGATGCCGTTGCCTATCTCTAGGACCCCTCTCTATGACCCAGGTGCCAAGGTCAGTGCCTGGGGCATGTGTGGGGGCCAATGTATACTGTTTGGGCATGTGTGAGGGACACTATATACTGCTGGGGTACTACTGGTGCACTTGTGGTGGCAACCTGTATAATGCTGGGGCATGTGTGGGGAATACCTGCATGCTGCTGGGCATGTGCTGAGAGCCTGGAGCTACATATATAGTGAGGGCATGTGCTAGGGCTACATATATACTGGGGTGCTCTGCTATCTAAAGTAATTAGTATTTTCTGGTGTTAGATATGAATCAATGATGGGGAAGTATACGGTAGTATATATTACACTATATTGAGGGGTCACAGTGTATTTGTATATGCATGGGGCAAATTGTGGAGCACTTAGCTGCTACCTAGGGAACATTAATTGACTGATTTTTTTTTAGGGACAGAATGTGGAGATGTTCTCCAGAGGCGATGATCACCAAAGTGGCAAATTCTGCAGTGTTAAGTCACGGCCGGGAGAAGTTTCCAATAATAATTCTGTATTTATATAACAATAAAAGCAGCCATAGCAGCCGCTATGGGGTCCAAGATCTCAGGGGGGGACATCTGGGATATTGGGTGTGTATTGGGAGTGTATATGCAGTATGTTTGTATATGGTATTATATGTGTGTATATGATGTGAAATGCCCGATCTATCAAAATATGATAACGGTTTTTCACTGCCTTTAATCCCGTAACGGAAAATCGTGCCCAAAGTCGAAAATGGCACTTTTTTAGTCATTTAAAAAAATTAAAAAATCTGGGATATTGGGTCTGTATTGGGAGTGTATATGCTGTATGTTTGTATATGGTATTATATGTGTGTATATGATGTGAAATGCCCGATCTATCAAAATATGATAACGGTTTTTCACTGCCTTTAATCCCGTAACGGAAAATCGCGCCCAAAGTCGAAAATGGCACTTTTTTAGTCATTTGAATAAATTAAAAAATTCTATAAAAAGTGATCACAAGGTCAAACAGTCCTAAAATTGATAACATTGTAAACGTCATCAAAATCCGCAAAAAATGACACCACCCACAGCTCAGGACACCAAAGTATAAAAAAGTTATTAGCGCCAGAAGATGGCAAAATCCCCCCAAAAAAATTTTTTACAGGAGGTTTTAATTTTTTTAAATGTATGAAAACATTATAAAACCTATATAAATTTGGTATCCCCGTAATCGCACCGACCCAAAGAATAAAGTAGACATGTCATTTGGGGCGCACAGTGAAATCCGTAAGATCCAAGCCCACAAGAAGACGGCACAAATGCTTTTTTTTACCAATTTCACTGCATTTGGAATTTTTTTCCCGCTTCCTAGTACATGGCATGGAATATTCAATACCATCTCTATGTTCCGCAGAAAATAAGCCATCACACAGCTCTGTACATGGATTTTTGATCATGGGGAGTGAAAAATGAAAATGAAAAAACAAAAAAGGGCCAGGTCCTGAAAGGGTTAACAGAATTCTGTCGAACAGCTTATAGGTTCTGTATACAAGCGCCATGTGATTAGAGGCTGCTAAAGAGCAACGAAAGTGCAACTGACCGTAAGGCTATATTCACACTGCCGTTGCCCGCCCGTACCGTACCGCAGCGAGCGCAGCTCACCCCCGCCCCTCTCCATAGGAAGTTATGGCGCAAGGCGCCGTACTACGGGTAAAGATAGGACAGCTCCTATCTTTTTCCGGGTACGGAGTGGCACGGTGCTGCACGTGTGGGCGCCATGCGCCCATTGCCGTCTATGGAGGACGTATATCGGCCGTATATACGTTGGCTGTATATACGTCCTCCATACGGTAGTGTGAATGTAGCCTAAAGGTATGTGGAGAATATAAGTGAGTCTGAACATGCACATTACTATGCATTTAGATGTGTTTAAGAAGTGTTGCACACATATTTCTGCACTAGAACAGGCATTCTGGTATATTCTGGTGTACTGTGCGCATGGCCTATTTTGAAAGTGCACCCAAAAAAATTGGTGCACTCTGTCAGGGCACTGCAAAGGGCACTAGATTCATGCAGAACATGTGCCACAAATCCTGAATCTGGCGCCCTCTTTGCACTGTTTTTAGTAAATGTGTCCCTATTTATTTGGGCACAGAATATTAAATCACAGCAGGCATTCACATAGTGCCTGATGGATTTGGTTGTTAGCTAGTTCTCCTACAAAGAACACCCAATTCTTTCCAACATTTCTTACACTTTTAATGAGCCGATATTTTTGCCAACATCTGACTGATGTAGTTGACCTGTGTCTGTGAATTTGAGCACATTCAATCACAGGTGTACACTCTTGCCCTCGATTATGATTCAGTGCCATAAGAGATAGACATGAACATCAAGCAGTAATTGGGAAAAATAGAGTACACAGATCAATCATGGCTGAATCATGTGTTGGTATTCCTTTTTATTTCCTTTATGATGGAAGCTTTGATCTGATTTAGAACTTGGGAACTCGGAAAAGGGAAGCCTTCTAATTACCAATATGGCTGTGCAGTAACTGGAGATATTCCATGCAGTTCTCATGGCAACAGACCCTCTGAATCCATTGCTCTATACAGTGTGGCTGAGTGCCATAGATTGTTTATTATTTATGGATAAGTATATTTAATAACCTGAACCAACTAGCACTATGTGAACCTTCCTTCTCCTCTACAACTTCTACCCATCTCTAATTAATACCCGATATGATATGGATGCCACATTATTTTTATGCTATGTATACTTTCTTGTTTGCACTTTTCACATGCTTGGGGAAGGCTCTAGCTACTAGGGGCCGAAACATTGTTGTTGTAGACACATGGTTAATAATGTACCATAGATTTTTTTCACTTTAATTGGAGTGCTGGCATTTTCTATATTATCTAATTCACTTATTTACATATGTAGGTTTTATTGATGTGGGCGCAAGCATTTATGTATTTGTTAACTTACACTTATAATGTGATTGCACTATACGTCTCTACTTGGTTCGACGCCCGATCGTCCGTGTATTGAGGCTCTAGTATGCACATGTGCCGTAAAGCTTTCATACGCTTTGGCTCCTAATTAAGCAAGATACGCATTCTGGGAGAGTGTATCATAGATCTCTTTCGGCATATGACACACATGCCCGCTTATCCAGTTACACGTGCAGTAAAATGTTTGTGTGCACAATATATATGCTAGGAGTTTGTATTGTCGGCTACTTCCGGCATTTGATATGCATGGCAGCTTGTGATACGTACACCACACCTGTTCTGTGTCTGATCTGGGGGTGAGTTATATAAATATATATATACAGTGCCTACAAGTAGTATTCAACCTCCTGCAGATTTAGCAGGTTTGATAAGAAGCAAATAAGTTAGAGCCTTCAAACTTCAAACAAGAGCAGGATTTATTAACAGATGCATAAATCTTACAAACCAAAAAGTTATGTTGCTCCGTTAAATTTTAATAAATTTTAAACATAAAAGTGTGGGTCAATTATTATTCAACCCCTCTAATCACCAGAATTCTGTTTGGTTCCCCTAAAGGATTAAGAAGTAGTTCAGGCACAAAGAACAATGAGCTTCACACGTTTGGATTAATTATCTGTTTTTCCAGCCTTTTCTGACTATTTAAGACCCTCCCCAAACTTTTGAACAGCACTCATACATGGTCAACATGGGAAAGACAAAGGAGCATTCCAAGGCCATTACAGACAAGATCGTGGAGGGTCACAAGGCTGGCAAGGGGTACAAAACCCTTTCCAAGGAGTTGGGCCTACCTGTCTCCACTGTTGGGAGCATCATCCGGAAGTGGAAGGCTTATGGAACTACTGTTAGCCTTCCACGGCCTGGACAGCCTTTGAAAGTTTCCTCCCGTGCCGAGGCAAGGCTTGTCCGAAGAGTCAAGGCTAACCCAAGGACAACAAGGAAGGAGCTCCGGGAAGATCTCATGGCAGTGGGGACATTGGTTTCAGTCAATACCATAAGTAACGTACTCCACCGCAATGGTCTCCGTTCCAGAAGAGCACGTAAGGTACCTTTACTTTCAAAGCGTCATGTCAAGGCTCGTTTACAGTTTGCTCATGATCACTTGGAGGACTCTGAGACAGACTGGTTCAAGGTTCTCTGGTCTGATGATACCAAGATCGAGATCTTTGGTGCCAATCACACACACGTGACGTTTGGAGACTGGATGGCACTGCATATGACCCCAAGAATACCATCCCTACAGTCAAGCATGGTGGTGGCAGCATCATGCTGTGGGGCTGCTTCTCAGCCAAGGGGCCTGGCCATCTGGTCCACATCCATGGGAAGATGGATAGCACGGCCTACTTGGAGATTTTGGCCAAGAACCTCCGCTCCTCCATCAAGGATCTTAAGATGCGTCGTCATTTTATCTTCCAACAAGACAACGACCCAAAGCACACAGCCAAGAAAACCAAGGCCTGGTTCAGGAGGGAAAGAATCAAGGTGTTGCAGTGGCCTAGTCAGTCTCCTGACCTTAACAAAATTGAAAACTTGTTGAAGGAGCTCAAGATTAAAGTCCACATGAGACACCCAAAGAACCTAGATAACTTGGAGAAGATCTACATGGAGGAGTGGGCCAAGATAACTCCAGAGACCTGTGCCGGCCTGATCAGGTCTTATAAAAGATGATTATTAGCTGTAATTGCAAACAAGGGTTATTCCACAAAATATTAAACCTAGGGGTTGAATAATAATTGACCCATACTTTTATGTTTAAAATTTATTAAAATATAACTAAGCAACATAACTTTTTGGTTTGTAAGATTTATGCATCTGTTAATAAATCCTGCTCTTGTTTAAAGTTTGAAGGCTCTAACTTATTTGCTTCTTATCAAACCTGCTAAATCTGCAGGGGGTTGAATACTACTTGTAGGCACTGTATATATATGTTTTGTGTCATTGGATCCATTACCCCTGAGGAACCCCGTGCAGCAGGCGATATATGTGTGGGGATCTCCTTCTCTCATCTTTTATCATGTATAGGCTTATCTTCACTTATATGAAGTAACCCTATATACACTACTTAACTTTGTATTACAATGTGCATGTAATAGAGACCTCCTTATTAGTAGTGATTAGTGGACCCAAACCTGCAATGCCAAACATTGAGGGTTCGGGTCCATGAAGCTGGTCTTCAGCCAGCCATGGAGGGGTAACACCCCCCCATGTTACCAGTGGGGTGAGTGTTCAGGTTTGCACCCAAACAGAACTTTCGGCTGCAACCCCAAACCTTAACAGGTCCACTCATCCCTAATGATTAGGGTATATTCTGTAATCTAGTTCATTTTCAGGCTGGCTCCAGAACAGAATAATCAATGTCATTATCTCTTTTTCCCTTATGTTACTCACGTCTGGCTTGTGGAGTAGATCAATAGGAACAAGAAAGCACATGGCAATGCTGCTTCTCCAGTGGGAGTTTTTACTGGCCATGCAAAAGACTTGTAGAATGATTAATAGAAAGAATTTTTTTTACGGTACTTGTATTAAGGGTTCTTTAAAAATAAAAAGCAATAGCTTCTATTTGTGAAAATTGAGAAATAATCATTGGTACATTGATACGTGAAGTAAAACAGTAGTGGCTTTCTCAGTAGCCAGGGCCGCCATCATGGGGGGTCTAATGGACTGTGTTCAAGGACCCGCCCGTTTTCCCATGAAAAGGGGGGCCCGAGGCGCTCACAGTACCCACTAAACTCCCCATGCCCAGGCCCTATATGAGGAAAAAAAAATAAAAATCTGTACTCACTTTCCGGCTTCTTCTCCCCGACCTCACAGCTCCTACTTCTGCTCTTCCGGCCCAGGCACATCATTATGGTGCAGCAGTGTCGTGGCCGCGTGACATCATATTGTATGACACTGCCTCATCTTGGTGATACGCCCGGCCAGAAGAGCAAAAGACGGAGCCGTGAGGAGAAGACGGAGCCACAGGGCTGGGGAGAAGAAGCCGAAAGGTCAGTATAAAGGGGGCATCTGGCAGGACAATTCATTAAAGGGGGCATCCGGCAGGACATTTCATTAAAGGGGGCATCTGGCAGGACATTTCTTTAAAGGGGTCATCTGCAGGACATTTCATTAAAGGGGGGGGGGCATCTGCTGTGAACTGGGGGGGCTGATTGTGGACTGGTGGGGCTATCTATATACTGAGTGGGCACGTGCAGGGGCTATGTACATACTGAGTGGGCATGTGCAGGGGCTATGTATATACTGAGTGAGCACGTGCAAGGGCTATGTATATACTGAGTGGGCATGTTCAGGGGCTATGTATTGTGGGGAATTGCTCTGGTAGTTGACTGGTAGCAGTGCAGGAAGCAGGGACACACGCCGGTTTAAAGTCCAACTTAAGTGTTTTATTCACACTTGCAAAACAGAACACAAATTCAGCCTTGGCTTAGGCACATGCAAAAACGTTACAAAAGTAATTCCTGCCCGGCTAGGCGCTGTCTAACACATTTGACGGACCCTAGCTATCCGGGTACCAGGCTGCCTGGCACACGCTCTTGGCCAGCATTAGTACAGGAGGCACTCAGTTACCTTTGCTGTGAGAATGCAATCTCGCTTTCAGCTCTCCAGGTAGGGCCTCTCCTACTGCTTCTGGCCTGCAGACTAAATCAGGCCCTAAGGAGACCTGTGACCTGCACCTGTGAGCTATACAAAAGCCCAGGACTACCAGTCCCACTACCAGCTACCCCTACTCCATAATAAGCAGCCCAGTACGGACATTACAAATGTATCTGTGTTAGCTAGGCCAACACAGACAAAACAGACTATTCCTGCTTATCACATGTCTGCATTAACCCTTGGGTTACTGCAGACAAACCCAGGGCTTTTACCAACTGCATTTCATCTGCCTGTAGGACAGATAGCGGTTTTCCCAAATGACACCTCTCACTTTCTCACAGTATATACTGAGTGGGAACGTGCAGGGGCTATCTATTTACTGAGTGGGCATGTGCAGGGGCTATGTATATACTGAGTGGGCATGTGCAGTAGAGTAGGGTGCTGTCTAGCTTGTCATGGCTCAAAAATGTATTGTCAAAAAAAAAATGTTTATAATGTTCTGTATCAATATGGAAATAGATACTGGTGTTAAGGTCCCACCAAAATTCCTAGTGGCGGCCCTGTAAGTAGCTATTATAGTTAGAGAGTTCTAGTTTAGCCAATGGCATGGGCCCTTACCCATCAAGCTGTAGTGAGAACTTGGTACATATAACCCAGAGACTAATTTAATACATTTTCTGATGGAAAAAGGTTTTCATTACATTCTGCATTGAATATGTGAATTTTCATGTCAACAAATCCTGTGGCCAATACATATTTCACTCATAAAATACAAAATACAAAATGTACATAAATAGAATTGTGGTGTGTGGTGTTTTAGTGACGTTTCAAAGGACTGTCACATTTCTTTGAAATACAGAATTGTTACAAAACAAAAAATGCTACCAAAAGCCCATATATTCTAGGAAAATGCTTAAATTTTTTTGGCTTTTTTCTCACATACACCTAAAAATCAATCATTATATTATTATTGTAGTCTAATTATTAATCACTGGAGCTGAGGCTTTAACATTTTTTTTTTTATTTTTGCTGACCTAACTTTACTTTAACTATAAGTTGTTTTAATTTGTCACAAAAAGTTGACACAAGTTGTGACATGTAAAGTCATGCCCCTTCTTGCCAAGTCACCACTATTGTAGAACAATAAAGGCTCTAAAACATATTTCATGTGGTAGAAAGCATGCATAACAGGTTTTAATAAATTGCTCCAAAAATCATGAGAAAGTGGCTTTGGGTAAGTGTTGTGTAAGTCATTGTTCTATAAATATTCTGACATTGAATAAATATCAGAAACAATGTCTGATTGGTTGAATGCCTTGATGCTGTGCTGACCTACAGAAATGACTTCAGCTTATTATGGCCATCAAGTCTATATGGCCTATATAATTATGAGGGATTTCAGTCACCACTGCATAGAATAACATGAGAAATGAGGAGGCTGGATTCAATATTTAAGGTTGATTGCCGTCCAGAATGTAAGATGGCCACAAAGGTAGGATTTTTGGGCCGTATCTTTGGGGCATTTGAAAGGTTACTGGTCTTAATGGAAATGAAAATCTGCTTTTTCAATTACATTCATCTGAAAAGCATCAACCTCCCAGTGTAACAGCTGGGTCTGATATTTTGCGATGGTTGTGCCAGTTGATTCGTTTCATCACTAAATTTCATTACGGCTCTTTCTTGAAAAGGTATTTCTTATTTGGAATGCCAGCATTGCGTGTCCCTCTGCAGATGTTATTTCAGATTAAAGTTTAGGTAATAGTGAGTGAAAATGGCATGTACTTTTCCTCTTAGCTTGATGAAATTATATTTCCTAAGTGTCTATTGTAAAGCACCGCCGCTTGCATAACAAGTGGGCTAATCTGATATTTTAGGTGACTGTAGGATGTCAGGATTTATTATACTGCAGTCTTGTTGGCACAGATAGAGGGGAAAGATTCCTCACAGATGTATGCAGAATAAACCTAAGGGATATCTTCTGTGATAGGAAGCCTTAATGGCTTTCTTGTTCCCTTGAGGATGTGTGCAGAGCTATTTGCCCCATCTTTTATTGTAGTGTATCTCATTTGCATTTTTTATTGTACTATTCATTGTATCATTTCCAACGAGAATTAATCTGGCAGAACAGTGATTTAGAAACTGTGTTCAGTTGGTCAATGACTGTGATATGTTGAGAACAAAATTCAGCTCCTATTTTAGAAAATAAAAGAACCTGGATAAGAACCTGGAAGTCTGGATAATTGAGAATCTAATATTTTATGTTTACTAGCTGTACCATAGCCGCTTTATGTCCTTCACGTAAAAGGACATCTCATATCAATATTGTTTGCGGTACACTGGTAATTAATTTCCACTCACGCTATTTCCTTTAACCGAGAGCCAATAAATCTTCAAGTGTGCAGGTGGAGGCGACAGGTTCATGACTACCTGACATATGAGATAAAAGATCTGCCGCTGATGGGCATGATAAATTTTGCTGATGGTGGTAATTCCTATTTATTGTGTCTGGCAGTTTAACTAAGTGAATTTGTGATTAACTAAATATCCTTAGACTTTAGAAGATTTCTAAATGCAATTTTACAGAATATAATATAATAATATAATAATTTAGTACTACATTTATTGAGATATCCTATCTAAAAATTGTCTAATACACTGAGAAAAATAAATTGGCCAACTATAGACAATGCTTTTACTGCAGTTTTATTAAAAAATCATTAATTCTTAGAAAAACTTTACATTTAAAGGTGTCTTACTCATATTCATATTGTATTGTATTACATTCAATAAGATTGTAGGGTTTTTCAGGAATCTTTGTCAAATATATTAAAATGTTGTCCACTTTTTGAAGATTGTGGTGCACATTACAAAGATACTCCCAATTGAGATAACATTCAAGGCTTCCTCTGCCTTCTGATAATTTTTGAGGTCGTCAAGGGAACTGTCACACAAAACGTGGCATGGGATACAGTCAAGAAATTATTGGTGTCATGCATTTGCAACAATTGTTTTGCTAAATATTTCACCAAAAAAATAACAGCCAACTAAATTTACCAAAGAAAAGTTTTTGATTTGTTGTGTAACTCTTGCAAGTAAATAGGAGCTTAGCTTCAGCATGATCACTCCACTATACAGTGAATGTGCACTTCTTGCTTCTTGCACTGTCTTGCTCTAAACACTGCAGGTCCAACTTTCAGTTGATTGTCAGACCCTGATCCAATTTAATATTGATGACTTATCCTAAGCAATCGTAATGTCTACATAGTGGAACAGTCCCTAAATTCTTAGTCCCTTAACATTACTAAACATGAATAGAGGTGTAAATATCAACCATAGAGTTACACATTTGTGTGATGTAATGAAATATACTTGCAAGTTGATATGACTGAAAAAAAGACATGAAATATTTGCTGCCGAGATGTTTTCTCTAGGATTGTGGCTCGGAGGTTTCACATCATAAACTCAACCACAATTTTATCATCAGCATTTGTAAGAATCTACTATAAGCTATCCATTTGTCTGACATTTATGCAATCTCTCAGTAAAAAGGAAGTAAATGTTTCCTTCTAAGTTAGTAGTAACTTGGCAGCTCGACAGCCACCAACTCATAGAAACATTGGTCCTAAGAAAAAATTTCATCTGTTTATGACTTGAAAAATATCCATAACATTTAATTTTGCTTAAATTGCATTTTATACCATTGTCTGATCTTTCAGTTTTGTAAACACAAGAAAATACAGTATAAAATCCTCCATTTAAACTATGACACTTTTTCTCAATCACTACCTTACTACTTGGAAAATACATTAGTAGATGACAGTGAAGTAAGGGCTACGTATTCTACTTTTTGATGGGTTATTTCAAATAGGGTTGTTTGTGCAATTCAGGATCTAAAAATGTACTCCTGCTCTTTGTAATGATTCTGTCAAGTCACATATCCAATTCAGACACTGAAAAGTATAAGCTATGTTCATAAGTTCAGTTAAATGAAAAGAAGGTATCCAAGAGCCAGAGCTCGGTAATTCTTAATAAGGCAAGTCAAATTCTTTACATGCAATCATAGGTGGCCCAGAATTTTTGCGGGAAATGCATTGTTTCTAGCATGGTATTGGTTATCTACAAATGAAAGCATTAAAAAAAATGCTACTTATTCCAAACCTCTACCAAACCTTGAATTTTATTTTGAAAATATAAAATGTTAGAGGATGGATACTTCCAGCTTTAAAATGTATTATAAAATTTACATAATGATCAGTTTGTATTAGTAATAATATATACCGTATATTCCGGCGTATAAGACGACTTTTGAAGACAGAAAAAGTCTGGGGTCGTCTTATACGCCAGTAATCGTGACCGCCCGCCGTATATTCATGGCGGCGGTCGGGTAGCGCTGCATGGAGAGGGCTCATGGGCTGAGCCCTCTCCAGTGGTGTACCGATCGTGGTCGCAGGGGTCGCGACTGAGACTGGGCCCGTTGCCAGTCAGAGGCCCGCACCTGACCCCTGCGCTGCGCTGATAACTCGGCGCAGCACAGCGGGCAGATGTTTTAGATTGTGAGAGCCGCGGGCCTTCCCCTTACAGCGCACGGACTGTTCTGCATCTGGCCCGTGCGCTGGATCAGGGGGGCCCTGAGCTGTCACAATTCAAAATTTGAACAGGCCCCCGATCATCGGCCATCTCCGCACACCGCATCCATCAACGCCAACACAGGCTTAATGACGCGCCCGCCTGTGCCGGGTCTGCTGAGGTCTATGACCTGGCACCTGACCTGGCAGACGCGTCATCAGCTGTCGCCTGCGCCGATCTTTAGAAGAGAGAGAGAGCGCGAAGAGGAGCGGAATAACTAGGTAAGAGTTTCATTTTTCATTTTGCTTAAATATATGGGGCCCTGTTTCTATTTGGGGGGGGGCATGGGTGAAAGTTAGGAAATGGCTATTTGGGGGGGATATTACCTATGGGGGACATTAATCATGGCTACTGCTGGGGTGGACATTAATTATGGCTACTGGTGAGGGGGGACATTGATTATAGCTACTGGTGAGGGGGGGAGATTAATCATGGCTACTGGTGAGGGGGTACATTGATCATGGCTACTGGTTGGGGGGGGCATTAATCATGGCTACTGTTGAGCAGGGGACATTAATTATGGCTACTGGTGGGTGGGGGCATTAATTATGGCTACTGGTGGGTGGGGGCATTAATTATGGCTACTGGTGGGTGGGGGCATTAATTATGGCTACTGGTGGATGGTGTTCAATGTTTTTATGCATACCGGGGGGGGGCCCTGTCGGGGCCCAGAGGACTCTAGTTATACCACTGGCCCTCTCCATAGCCGGTAAGTCTTTGCTGCATATTGCAGCAAAGGCTTACCGGTAACACCCGCGATCGGTGCTAGCACCGATCGCGGGTGTTTTCACGGCGATGGCTGCCGGCAAAGCTGCCGGCAGCCTCAAAAAGATAGCGGCACATGGGCGCCGCCATCTTACCTGGGATCGCCGCTCCCCGTGATCCGTCTCCATGGTAGCCTCGGGTCTTCCGAAGACCCAAGGCTATTTCGTTTTAACCCCTTCATTACAATGTGCTGGTAGCACATTGTAATGAATGAGGAAAATCCCCATATACTGCCATACTGTAGTATGGCAGTATATGGTAGGATCGATCAGACAACCTAGGGTTAAAGTACCCTAGGGAGTCTGAAAAATAGTATAAATAAAAATTAACGGTTTTTCAATGCGTTTAACCCCGTAACGGAAAATAGCGCCCAAAGTCGAAAATGGCACTTTTTTGCCATTTTGAAAAGTATAAAAAAAATCTATAAAAAGTGATCAAAAGGTCGTACAGTCCTAAAAATGATATAATTGAAAATATTATCAAATTTCGCAAAAAATTACACCACCCACAGCTCCGTACACCAAAGTATAAAAAAGTTATTAGCGCCAGAATTTGGCAAAATCAAAAAAAAAATTTTGTACAGGAGATTTTCATTTTTGTAAATGTATGAAAACATTATAAAACCTATACAAATTTGGTATCCCCTTAATCATACCGACCCAAAGAATAAAGTAGACATGTCATTTGGGGTGCTCAGTGAAAGACGTAATATCCAAGCCCACAAGAAAATGGCGCGAATGCGTTTTTTCACCATTTTCATTGCATTTGGAATTTTTTTCCCGCTTCTGAGTACATGGCATGGAATATTTAATAAAATAAAAATTTAAGGTACAGTATGGTAACATTTACAGTAAAATGGACGATGGTAATGTTGTTGTTGTATGCCTTATGTTTATGAGCGACAGTTTTCCTGCTATATACCTGCATGTCATAAGAATTTAAATTAAAAAAAGGACCATGTTAAATTCAAATCTGTTTTTTTTTTTATTTTTACCGGTGTTTTGTATGCGTTGGAAAAGGGGTAGTCTTATACGGCGAATATATCTTAAACTCTATATTTTAACAGGAAAGTAGGGGGGTCATCTTATACACCAGGTTGTCTTATACGCCGGAATATACGGTAGGTGTAAATAAAGTATCCCATTGCTTACCTGTTCCAACTGAAGAAGCAACTTGAGAAATAAAAAGTGTGTATGCTTCATTTTATAACTTGTCGAAAGAAGAACTATACTTCAGTAACGAAAACTTCCACTACCAATTCAATAATTCTAGAATATACAGGATCAAGTATCAGATTTTTCTATAGACCATTTTAAAAGTTTTTAAATCTATTGAAGTCATTTTCCCATTTACTAAATTCTCATCTGCAATATCTTATAGAGCTGGGTTCAATTTAATTCATGACAAGAGGCTTGTTCATCAAACTCATAGGAAGCAAAGGCACCAATATATTGCCTAGGATTACCTTGGATTTATTGCTTAGTGCATAAGACTAATAAAAGAGAAGCATATAAAGCACCATAGGCAGAGTCAGACGCGTTGAGGTATTTGGCACAAATCCCTGCTTTATGTGAGTGCTAGAAGCCTGATGAATAGTATTATTAGTTGGAATAGTATAATAGTTGAAGGGGTTGTTCTTGGTTCAATATTATATTTAGGTGACCAAAGTTTGTGCAAACACCCAGCATGTTAGTCTATTGCTTTCTGTTCTCTTCAAAAGTCATAAATATTAGTAACTCATTGCTGAAACCTCATGGGCTGTACCGCACAAATTCTCCAAGGGAGCATATTTATATTCCTGTCATTCAGTTATAACAGGGAAGACAAAGCAGTCTTGTCTGACAGAATACATATGATCTACATATGATCTCTTGCCTTATGTAGCAAGAGGTATAACTACACTGTTCTCCCAGCAGGCACAGATAGTACTGGCACTGATTATTTTATACTTATATAAAAGAGATGAAAGCGGGGAAAACCTAAACATACAGATAGTGGAAGGTATTTATCAGGGCTTGTAAAACAGTATTTTGGCATAAAAGTCCTGAAATAATTATTTCCCCTTTCATGCCACCTCCATGCCAGATGGAGGCATGTGAAGGGGGTGCACCCAGTGGTGTAGTGTGCTACGAGGTGGGTTCCTGCCCCTGATTGCTAGCTATAGCATGCGGCCTTCCATGCCCGGCATAGAATTGCTGACAGGTACCGCTGCAGCCTCCTGATATAGAGGGCGTGCAAGATTTGTAAGAGGAACATCATATACTGATGTGAAAAAAGTAGTAAAGACACGAAGCTGCACTGCAGGGATGTAACAACAAAATACAAAAGAAAAGTATTTCATGAGATAGACAGTTATTTAAAAAAATGCAGTAAGGGATAGAAAGGATTTTCTGAAGTATGTTTTTAACGGATCTAATAAATCTACTGGTATCTTCTCAATTAACAAATCATTTTACAGAAATTTCCGCAATAAATCTTGGTTCTTGACAAGTTCTGTTTGTTTAGTACATATAATAATTCTATAAAGCATATTCTCAATTTACAAATCTTTTCTACTTATTTAGTCTAAAATATTGCTCAATAAAGCACAAAAATTGCAGGAGCCTTTTGAATTTTACAATAACAGCTTCACATACCGAGCGTTTTTCAATTGAAATCTTATGGATAATTCCTGATAGCACTGGGATTTAATGCCTTCCTAAATTGGATTAATGTTCCTATTTATATAGGCTTAATTAATGCTGCTAAGCTTAACGTCTATTAATAGTGCTGCAATTATACTGTTGTTGTTTAGTAAATGTACTGTAGTTCACAGCAGTGTGCTTCTTCCCGGAGACCTTCAGTGTGGTGGTAAACTTAAAGGAATAGCTCACATTATTACACAAAAGAATCATATCAGTTTTTGTGTGTAAATAAGCTGCTTACTACAAAAGTAGTGCATTTGGATGCATGCTTAAATCTTTAGCCAAATTAATTGAGAAGCGATAATTGTTCTCTGTGGAGCTTCTTTCCATCAGGAGATGAAGCCAGGGCCATGAGTGCCACAACAGCAGATAATAGATGAAACATCTCTGAGCCCTCCCTTCACAAGGCTGCTGCGCTTGACCTTGCCAATAAACCTGCATTGAGTTACCCTATGCATCACCTGCGCATACGAACTGCCATCTTTCACTGTCTCCATTTTACAGCCTGAAAAATCCTTCATTTCACAAGGTTTTACTACCATGCATAAAACTGCAAAGGATTTTTACGCCTTCTACACTTTATTTGTGTACTAAACTCCTGGTAGAGCCTTTTATGGATTATCCTTTTTAATACATTTCCAAGCAATTATATTTGCTGCTTTGTAGTCCAGTAGCTTAAAATATTAATTATCTTGAGATATTAATAACATAATCTAAAATTCAGGGGATTTAAAATGAGTCCAGTATAAACTGGATTTATATGAATCCTTTTAATTGAGTTTAGTAGACAATAAGCTCTGTGTTCTGACTGTACATGCAGTAAAACAATGGTATTATAACGCATAAAAAGTGACCATTCATGATGCAAGTCTTTATACATACTGATGAAGATGCCTTGGTTACATGATAGGCAGGATTCATGCTTTGTTTATCATGCCTCTGATGATACTAGGGTAGAGGTGCACAACCTTTTTCTGTCCTGAGGGCCGCATTGTCACACTGCTACCCTTCAGGGGGTAATATAACTACTACAATACTGCCCCCTATTTACAAGAATATATCTTCTACAATACCGCTCCCCCCCCCCAGGTCTTGTCTCTTTCCTCTGTCAGGTAGCCCCCCCCTCTATGTCTGATACCCTCTTCTCACACAGCCACCACCCCCAGGTCTAGACCTACAGACTTCCCCAGAATCCCCCCAGATCTAGTCTTCCATCCCCACACAGAATCCCCCCCTCAGGACTAGTGCCCTCCTGCTCAACCAGAACCTCCCCCCCCCCCCAGGCTTATCCTCTCCTCACAAAGAATCACCCCCCCCTCCTCGATAAAATTGTACACGGAGTACCATAGTGTCCCATACAAATCATGAAACCAACAAAACATGAAGATTGCCTATCCAACTCGTTTTCCACCAGTTATTACCACCAAGTCGGAGCTGTTGGATTCATGTGAACTTATTCACTTTGTCAAATCTGCTGTAAAATCCATCTTAAAATCCAATTGAAAATCCTTCAAATGATTGTGGCCTCAGGGTCCATTCCTATCATGGAAATCAGCATCAAATCATCTCTTTGGGCTGGCTCAATATTTTTCATTCTAGCCGAGCTTATGTGAATGTAATCGAAACATGTAAAAAAAAAAAAAAATCACAATACTCTTCTGTTCTCCATAGTGACTACATGTGAGGTCTTGGGTAGCTCCTCTAAGGACACTGCTTTTTTGGCCAAAATATGAGCCCTGTTTCTATGTTTCCATTCTGTTCACTGATTAATTCCTACACTTATATGACCGTATATCTTTCCGATAAACTTATCACAGTAACTTATCAAGCAGACATAATTGCTGTGTGGCCTGTGGATATATATTTATCTTATATATTGCAAAGTTCTCTGTATCACTATGTATCACTAAACAATTCACTCTCTCCATGCAAGTCTAACAGTCTTTAGAGGTGTTAGTATATTTGAAACAAAACCATCATAAATACGCCTCATGTTTTGAGCAACGCGCTGGTAACATCAATTATATGTTCTGACAACAGAGCTAGCTGAAGTGCCCGACAGTGTACAAGCGTTCCCCTGTCAAGAAATAAATGTTTGAGGTAAAACACAGTTTACCTCTCCAGGCAGGAAAACATTTCTTTTCATGTGTTTGAAATGTGTCAATTTTTCCTCCCCATCAAAATTAGTGTTCCTTCAACTGAAATACCTGTTTTAAAGCAGTGGTGGACAATAAAATCTACCTTAAGGTTATAAAAACATATAAGATAATTCAAATACTGTTCTTGTTCTGAAATTCATCTGGGATTTTAGATTCTGTATTACATTTATTTAGCAACAGATGCCACTATCCAAATGAAAATAGTGTTGGGCCAACAGAACTAGTTCAATCTACAAAATATTTATTTTCATCAAATGCGACTACACTAAAATGAATTGACTTTTCTCCATACTTGATTGTCGAAATATCAAAATTTACTGTATATTAAAAATTTAGGTTCATACAATCTTTTTAGTATGGGTTATGCTACATAGACATAGGGGTACATAGAAAAGCTTGGAATGTAGCCCCTCTCCACCACAATTACCTTCAGAATATTTTAACGTTATGATTATTAATGAAAAAAAATTTACACCATAGTATATTCATTATGTGCTTGGTCTCAGGAGAGAGGATGCACATACATAGACAATTCCTTTAGTAATATTGTAGTAAAGGGATAATTAATTTGAAGCTGATATAGTATCATGCACAATAGAGGGAGAAAAGGAGAATAGGGTTTGATTAAATAGCAGGAAAAAATATGGAAATGCATTTTTCTTACGTAAACTAAGCCAAAAAAATAGTTGATGCAAACTTAGAGTAGACAGATATATTATTCAGGATTAGGCACTTTAATAAACCTGGTGCTGCCTAGCTCAGAAAGCAAAAAGTGATGTTACAGTGAAAAAAGCATGGACATAAGATATTTACACATGGATTCCAAATGGATGCAAATAGCTTTTTTTCATGGCTCAGTATTTGGTTGGTTATAGGCAATTAGCCCGAGGGACACAACTAATCTTTCAAACTGCCCTTCCTCAGTCCACTGTCATCATTCACTCCTCTCCAGCTCTGTTTAGATGGGTGCCCTTAGTTTGTAGACCCTGTAGAAGCTTCTTTGCCTGTTACCCTGAGAGTTCCAGCCTGATATTGTGCAGCAGTCTGGTGTGGGGCAAGAGAATATTTCTATATGGTTTCCTATTGTAAGCTGTTTGTAAAATGGCATGATAGATGAAACAATGATTCTATAAATATAATTTATTCCACACCATAAACAATAGAACATGGAATAACTCTTGTTACAACAAATATGTTAAGATTTATTAGAAATTTAAAATGATTTGTAATTTTTTTATGAAAACATACGAGTATATTGTAAATGAGACTTGTCATTATTTTTGTATAAAAAGCCATACTGCACATAGAGTTCCCGCAAAAAGCTTCAACACATTTCTCTAGGTGCGATGTCACCAGACACGTATTAATCATCATTACACTTGACAAATTGGGTGATAACATTTAATTAATTATCTTGAAAGACTAAAGGACATCCAATTAATACCTCCGGCAGTATATGAAGTTCTGAAGACAATTAAGAAAAATGTTGCATATGTGTTAAAATATTACATTTTGACAATAATGAATTGGTACAGTCTAGTAAGCAAATTAATTAGCAGGAAAAAACTTTACATAATATTTACCTACACTAGACTATACTAGACAACCAAAAGCTAGCATATCTACACATTTCAGAATAGCTTTCACCAGTACCTGTGAATAAAGATAACAATATTTGTAAAGTAGACGCCAAATAGCTGGGATTACTTTCAACATATTCTCCTAAGGATGTCATGTGCCAAAGATCATTGCCAGGTCATTTAGGCAAAAGCAGTACCCTTCTTATATAATCACATTAGACTTGGCTGACAGTGGATAGAGGGGAGCTAAGCTGTCTAAACTCAATTTGCTAAACCCTTCTTTTCTCCTAAAATATGCCAATAATAGACAGACGACAACCTTCCAATATCTGTCCCTCCAACTTGATGAAATTGGGCTCAATGGTTAACAATTGACTTTAACCCCTAAGCACAACACGTTTCAATACGTCATAATGTGGTATGGGCTTTATGGAGACAGGTTGAGCTCTCTCCATTCAGGCCTGGTCTCAGCTGTATGCCCTGATCAGTGCTGGCACGGTCAAACTTAAGAGTGCCGTTCTTTGGCACCTCCCATTTTGGATGGCCAACCCTGTGCAAATGGTCCCATAATGGTTAAGGACTGCAGTCCAAGATCATCTCATACTTTCGCCTGGAAATTGTATCGTTTCTTCCTATTTGTGTGGATCTTATATAGGAACTAAAAATAATTATATGATTTGTCTCTCAATTAAATTCACTAATGAAACTGACGATGGAGAATTTAGGGCTCTAAACCTCAATAGAGCACTGAAGAATGTTTGTTTTCTAAACAAAAATAAAAACATTGTGGAATTTTACACTCAAAAATCCAGAGGACTTCTCTGCACCTCCTCAAATGAAACAAAGGTACAGGCATATGTTTTACTGCTGTGAACGAAATTCAAATGAGTACAAACACAAAACTGTAGAAACCTCAGTAATGTGGTCTTCGCGTACATTTGTATTTCAGTCACAGCAGTAAAGCAGTTCTGTCAGCTTCATTATGTTTGGAGGTGACGATCAAGTCCATTGTATTTTACACAGTGCATTAGAGGTGGTAAAACTCATGTCATAATAAAATCTATGCATCATGAAACGAAATACATTTTGTCAAACATAACTATGAGCATTGACAATGCATCAACAGTATGTGATATTAACATACTAACAAGTAGATAACATAGATTTTCATATATGATTTATGTGGAATTGAAAAAAATTAAAGCTGTACCATATTTTTGCAAGAGTTGTTTTTACAGATTTCACTGTGCGGTCCAAATGACATATTCCTTTCATTATTTGAGTCACTATAATCTTGGAGATACTGAGGGAGATGTTTCATTCTCTGGCACTCCTGTGCCCCTGATCTGGGTATTTTGTGAGAATAGGGGATCGTTGAGACGAATTTTGTATGTTCCCGTTTTCTATTCTATTTTGCCAATTAAAAAAAAACAAATTGACCAGATAAACAACTTTTTAAAACCTGGTTCAATTTCTTGGTTCCTTTGTTAAACAAGGCCGTAACATGTCGGGGAAATGACAATAAATAAAGACAAAAACAACCTACTTCATTATCGGACATCAAGCAATTATCTATGGTTGTAATGTTTCTCCATCACACATAGGTCATTGGTATACAAGGCACATTGTAATCCAATGGATCAGAGGCAGCTGTAATTGAGGCACCTCCTACTTCTCACCTCCTATAGTCTACAGTTTGCGTGCACAGATGTATTATTAACTGCACAAGCTTTTTAGAAGTCTGTTTTCCTAAGGTTAAAACACTTAAAAATGTATGTAGAAAATTTATCTAGACAGGCGCTTGTGAGATCCAATACATAGATCGTAAAATGTCTACTCAATACCTGATTTGTTTCTCCTAATCTGTGATGTGTTTAATTAAATGAGAAGATTTACCACTTTGTAACACCCTGGTGGTAATCATTCCTGCATGACTGCCCTAAGAGCCCTATGAATGTGTCTCTGTCCCTATAACATTTTTTGTTGTAATGCAATACGGAATGTTTTTCTTCTGTGCAAACTTCTCAGATTAGGATAATTCTCTAAAATATTTACCAGCTATGTCACCTTGCCATGGCAATGCTTCCGACTTTATATATTATTTCTGGACTCTTAGAACATTTCCTAATTCTTTATGTTAAGAGGCTTTTCACAAATATTAGAATACCGAGATTAAACAATTAAAATTAATCTCTTCTTGTGTAGCTGCTGCAGATGTTTCCGGATACACAAGGATCAAAAGACAAGTTAATGAAATGTAGACCTAGTGCTCGGAAATGTGTTTGGCATGAATGTATTGAGGGTAATATGCCCTGTTGATATCAAGCACATTGAAGCAACAAAAGAACACCAAATAAATTTAATAAATAGAAATAGTTTAATTAATATTGATTAAATAATCAGATTAAAAAGGACTGTCCTTTCTGTTTGCGTGTATTCCCTGTAGAAGAACTCTTGAGCATATTTTCTTATTTTCAACAACTAGGTGTAGACCGTTAGGATATGTCCCTGGAAAGTCCATACAGGAACATTGTCAGAACCTTTTACACTACTAAACTAACATCACCCTCAAGTCGGTTATAAAATATCTTTTAAGACATTCCCTCTTTTATGTTTACCTATAAAAACACCTCCAAAGTTAAATTCCCTAGAGTGCAGAAGAGTCACTTTTTCCCCGAGATGAGTTACTTTTATAGGTTGCTTGTAGGTTCCGACTCCCCTATCTTGTGCTATACAACATCTAGAACCATGATTGGCTGTGGTATCATATTAAACATCAGGCTCCCAGTTCTGTAAGTTAGTTGGGAACTAGATCTCTATCCGTGGCTCGCATTATCAGCTTGGTATTTAACTGCAGTCTTTGGTTCTATACCTTACAGATCCACACCCGTGAAGTTATATTTATATTCTTTTAGAGAGATTCTTGGGTTTAATATGATTTCAAAGCCCAATAGTTGGGTATTTGATGTGATGTTCCTCTTCCAGCCTCTAAAAGTGACTTATCTCAGGCAAAAGGTGACTCTTCTTAGATTTAAAGGTGAATCATACCATGAATGATGGTATGGTAGAAAGGATAATCCTACCCTAACTGAGGATGATGGTAGTTTAGTGGGGTAAACTGGAGACCCATTAATTTGTCCAATTAGTGCTGACTGTTCAGACTGTTGAGACACATCCCTTTGTATAGAAGCATGTTAGGACAACTAACAGGTCCTCTTGGACTTAGCAAACCAAAGTCACTATGTATAGTAGATCACAGTTATTTTCACATGTTTGCCAATAGAAGAGAAAGTTCTCAAAACACAGCTCATGCATTGGTAAGGAAAGGTGGAGATGTACCGGAGCGCTCCTTGTCTCACGTAGCTCATAAATGCCCCTTGGAACTCAGACATAAATGCTCCTTCTTTGTTTAAAAAATGTTTCCTTTTTATTTGTGTCAATAAATAAAGATCCTATCCACAGGATAGGGCCTACCTTACTGATCAGTGATGGGACCCACACAGATCACTAGAACGAAGAGTCCAATGTACCCCATTTGGACCCTTCGTTGCTCCCGAGATCAGCAAAGTAGTAGGACGCGCATGTCGGGCTGCCCCCTTTATCTCTATGGCACTGATGGAGATTGCCGAGTACGATGCTCTGCTTTTAGAAGAATGCAGCCATGTTTTTCAACCGCTGGACAACCCCTTTAAAAGTAACTGGTCATACCAATTTGGGGGAAAGGTGCCTAGAGTGTAACAAAGAGCCCATTTACTGCAAAGCAGCTGCTAAAGGTCAAGGAATAGCCAGCTCTGGTTGCTGTCCACTCCTTACCATCCTCGCTCCTTCCATAATTGAACCTTCTAACACTACTGCATGTTATAGTTAGGACAAGACCATCCAGTAAATACAGTGTTCTCCACCAATATTAGTTCAACCTAGCTGATCTAAATAACATATCTGTAGTATTATTCGTATACACAGTATTATCTACAATGCTTAACTAGTACATCTCCATGGACTAGTAATATTCTACTGATGAACAGACAAAGACATCTGGAATGCCAGGATGATTTCGATTTTCAAATTGAAATTCAAAATTTGTCACCAAAGACTTTTTCATTAGAATTCCACCTTGGCAAGTGGCATAGAGACCTCCATGATTAATTCATCACATGAGATTACAGCAGTCTGCTCATAGTTTCCTCTAGGCATTTCTTTTGGTGTGAAGTATGAAAGATTCAACACATATATGAGCATCTGATTTATATGCTTCAGGCTAGGTGGGAACTACAGTTTCATATGTTCCATTGCTAAATTATTTATTGCAGTTTTACACTTTTTATTACATTTAACATTGCCAAAAATACAAATTTCTGTAGTTTTAAATATTATACTCACAAATTAGCCTTTACTGAGTAATAATATGCCTGTAAGTCAAAAATCCCATGTAAGAAATGTTTCTCCAGCATGCATCAGCGTAGGGTAGTTGTATGCTCTAGGGCTCTCAGACATTCATGCAATTAGGCATGTGGGATTTCTTCTGGAGAGAAAGATGGTTCCACAAAAGGAATATGTAAATCAAAATTTTCCCTAAATGTCTCCCAAAATTCTCTGATAAAATTGGAAACTACGTTTTGTAGGTTTGCACAATTTTACCTGAAAGACTTAAGGGAATGGTTTGTTAGATGTATAGACTCTACACCCTATTGCATTAAGATAAAGTGCTTGAAAAAAGAATCTTCCTGATAATACAATAACAAATCTCATAATTGTATTAAATTGTACTAAACATTGTACAGGCAGTCCCCGGGTTACATACAAGATAGGGTCTGTAGGTTTGTTCTTAAGTTGAATTTGTATGTAAGTCGGAACTGTATATTTTATCATTGTAATCCCAGTCAGAACTTTTTTGGTCTCTGTGACAATTGGATTTTAAAAATGTTGGGTTGTCATAAGAATCAGGATTAACACTAAAGCTTCATTACAGACACCTGTGATAACTGTTATAGCTGTTTATTGTAGCCTAGGACTAAAGTACAATAAATTACCAATATCCAGAGGTCCTTTTGTAACTAGGGGTCGTCTGTAAGTCGAGTGTTCTTAAGTAGGGGACCGCCTGTACTAAATAAATCCTACTATATAAAAAAAAAATTAAAAATAATAGAATCCCCAGAAGATTATGTATTTGTTTTTCACTAAGACCATTGACATATTGGCTAAATTTATACAAATAGTATCTCACTTATAGGTGCTTCCTACAGTTACATACAGAAGTGTTATTTATTACATTTCTCTAGCATCCTGATTTGCAGTTTACTTGGAGCCTGCACATGGCTCCAAAGCATTTGCCTTTAGTGATGACCAAGTTTATCCAAACCCAGACTTGAAATTCTGATGTGTTTCAGACTCAAACCATACTCCCGATGCTAATCGGTGTTAATCACAGGTTTTAACTATTCAGATGTAATTTTACTTGATAGCATTAAATACAGTGCTGTGCATGATGTCATTGAGGAGCACAAATCCTCCCCAAAATGGGGTCTCGCAGCGATCTTTAAGTTAACAGTTAACTTCCGCAAGCATTACCAGTAGTGATTTTATAAGCACCGGGACCTGAACTTTAGGTTCGCTCAACGCTATTTTTCAGATTACTGTGTAAATATACCTGTCTAGGTTTTCCCATGGGGCTTTATGACTATTGGGAGTGCACACATAAAGCCTCATGCAGTTGCCTTTGCAAATGATTTACCGTATATACTTGTGTATAAGCCGAGTTTTTCAGCACAAAAAATGTGCGGAAAAACGTCCCCTCGGCTTATACACAAGTCTATTACCAAAAAAATTACCCACTTAAAAAAAGAAACTTAAATACTCACCCTCCGATGTCCGCGCCTTCCCGATGTCGGCACGGCTTACAGATGTCCCCGATGTCAGCGCGTCCTGTCTTCTTTCTTCTCTGCGGCTCCTCTTCTCTCTTCTTTCTTCTGTCATGGACACAGCCATGTTTTCTTCGTGGCCGCGCATACTATGACGTCAGCAGCGGCAGCGTCATAGTATGCGCCTGCTAGAAGAAAACATGGCCTCGTCCATGCCGAAAGAAAGAAGAGAGAAGAGGAGCCATGGAGAAGAAAGAAGACGGGACGCGCTGACATCGGGGACATCGGTAAGCCGCGCTGACATCTGAGGGTGAGTATTTAAGTTTATTTTTTAAGGGCCGTGGGGGCAGGCTGGCTGTATACTACTAGGGGCTGCTGTATACTACTAGGGGCTTGCTGTATACTACTAGGGGCTTGCTGTATACTACATGGGGGCTGCTGTATACTACATGGGGGCTGCTGTATACTACTGGGGGCTGCTGTATACTACTAGGGGCTGCTGTATACTACTAGGGGCTTGCTGTATACTACATGGGCGCTGCTGTATACTACATGGGCGCTGCTGTATACTACTGGGGGCTGCTGTATACTAGTAAGGGCTGCTGTATTCTTCTGGGGGCTGGCAAGCTGTATACTACTGGGGGCTGGCAGGCTGTATACTACTGGGGGCTGGCAGGCTGTATACTACTGGGGGCTGGCAGGCTGTATACTACTGGGGTCTGGCAGGCTGTATACTACAGGGGGCTGGCAGGCTGTATACTACAGGGGGCTGGCAGACTGTATAATATTGGGGGGGTTTGACCAATGCATTTCCCACCCTCGGGTTATACTCAAGTCAGTAGTTTTTCCCAGTTTTTGGTGGTAAAATTAGGGGTCTTGGCTTATGCTCGGGTCGGCTTATACTCGAGTATATACGGTAGTTTAAAAAATATTAAGTAAATCACACAATCCTGCTGCTGATCAGTTTATTCTCAAAAGAACTAGTAGCACTTGGCTGCTTCTTGTATTTTAGACAGGGAATGGAGGAACAACATGACTGCACAAACCGCATCTCTTGAGCCCTGCACCTCCCAATATCTGAATAAATGAATGAGATAAAATAGTTATGGATAAGGGATACCTACTAAACATGAGCTTGCCTGCATGTAAACTTGAAATTTATGAATTTGCATAATGACCTCAGGTCTTAGCCTGACCATAGGTGAAATCACTGGAGCAGCGTCATAGGGAAATGTAATCTAGGAGCTAATCTTATAGAAATAATAATACTCTTTATTTATATAGTGCTATCAAATTCTGTACTGCTTTACAGATTATGGGGAAAAATACAAATAAAAGAAGACATTACAGAGTAATATTTAAGTAATAACACAGTCATATGAAACAACAGAAATTAGGGGTGACACGAGAGGCATAAGAGCTTATGGTCCCATCCATTCTTTGGGAATGGAATAAAAATGGAATAAATAAAAATGCTGCTTGATCTAATCATCAGCCACCATCTGATATACAAAGTCCAAGGGGAATATGACTGCAGAGAAGCTTGGAGCTTGGTATCTACTTGGTGTCTAACGGATAACAGACAGGAGGAGGACACAGATTGGGTTAGTAAAAAGAGAGTAGAAATTTAATGCAGTTTGGCTTTTTCCCATACACCCGCACACAGTATATATATCAACTCATACATAAAGAGTATATAATATATATATATTAGTACAGACCAAAAGTTTTCTGTGTTTTCATGACTATAAAAATTGTAGATTCCCACTGAAGGCATCAAAACTATGAATTAACACATTTGGGATTATATACTTAACAAAAAAGTGTGAAACAACTGAAAATATGTCTTAAATTCTAGGTTCTTCAAAGTAGCCACCTTTTGCTTTGATTACTGCATTGCACACTATTGGCATTCTCTTGATGAGCTTCAAGAGGTATTCACCAGAAAAGGTTTTCACATTACAGGTATGCCCTGTCAGGTTTAGTAAGTGGGATGTCTTGCCTTATAAATGGGGTCCGGACCATCAGTTGGTCGGGACCACACAGCTGATAGTCCAACTGAATAGACTGTTAGAATTTGTATTATGGCTAGAAAAAAGCAGCTTAGTAAAGAAAAACAAGTTGCCATCATTAAGAAATGAAGGTTAGTCAGTCCAAAAATTGGGAACATTTTGAAAGTGTCCACAAGTGCAGTTGCAAAAACCATCAAGCACTACAAAGAAACTGGCTCACATGAGGACCCCCCACCCCCAGGAAAGGGAGACCAAGAGTCACCTCTGCTGCAGAGGTTGAGTTCATCCGAGTCACCAGCCTCAGAAATCGCAGGTTAACAGCAGCTCAGATTAGAGACAAGGTCACTGCCACACATGCAATGAGCAGAAGAGAATTGTTTGGGCTAAAGAACAGGAACAAAGGAATGGACATTCAACCAGTTGAAATCTGTGCTTTGGTTTAATGCAGAAAAGGTGAACGAATGGACTCTACATGCCTGGTTCCCACCTTGAAGCATGGAGGAGGAGGTGTGATGGTGCTTTGCTGGTGACACGCTTGGGGATTATTCAAAATTTAAGGTATACTAAACTAGCATGGTTACCACAGCATCTTGCAGGGAATGCTATTCCATCCGGTTTGCATTTAGTTGGACCATTATTTATTTTTCAACAGGACAATGACCCCAAACACACCCCCAGGCTGTGTAAGGGCTATTTGACCATGAAGGAGAGTGATGGGGGGCTACGCCAGATAACCTGGCCTCCACAGTCACCAGACCTGAACCCAATCAAGATGGTTTGGGGTGAGCTCGACCGCAGAGTAAAGCAAAAGAGCTAACAAGTGCTAAGCATCTCTGGGAACTCCTTCAAGACTGTTGGGAGACCATTTCAGGTGAATACCCCTTGAAGCTCATCAAGAGAATGCCAAGAGTGTGCAAAGCAGTAATAAAAGCAAAAGGTTACTAAATTGCTACTTTGAAGAGCCTAGAATAAAATACATATTTTCAATTGTTTCAGACTTGTTTGTTAAGTATATAATTCCACATGTGTTAATCCATAGTTTTGATGCCCTTAGTGTGAATCTACAATTTTTATAGTCATGAAAAAACAAAAGAATCTTTGTATTAGAAGGTGTGTCCAAACTTTTGGACTGTACTGTATATATATCTATATATATACACTCACCGGCCACTTTATTAGGTACACTTGTCCAACTGCTCTTTAACACTTAATTTGTAATCAGCCAATCACATGGCAGCAACTCAGTGCATTTAGGCATGCAGACATGGTCAAGACAATCTCCTGCAGTTCAAACCGAGCATCAGTATGGGGAAGAAAGGTGATTTGAGTGCCTTTGAATGTGGCATGGTCATTGGTGCCAGAAGGGCTGGTCTGAGTATTTCAGAAACTGCTGATCTACTGGGATTTTCACGCACAACCATCTCTAAGGTTTACAGAGAATGGTCCGAAAAAGAAAAAACATCCAGTGAGCGGCAGTTCTGTGGGCGGAAATGCCTTGCTGATGTCAGAGGAGAATGGGCAGACTGGTTCGAGCTGATAGAAAGGCAACAGTGACTCAAATCGCCACCCGTTACAACCAAGGTAGGCAGAAGAGCATCTCTGAATGCACAGTACGTCGAACTTTGAGGCAGATGGGCTACAGCAGCAGAAGACCACACCGGGTGCCACTCCTTTCAGCTAAGAACAGGAAACTGATGCTACAATTTGCACAAGCTCATCGAAATTGGACAGTAGAAGATTGGAAAAACGTTGCCTGGTCTGATGAGTCTCGATTTCTGCTGCGACATTCGGATGGTAGGGTAAGAATTTGGCATCAACAACATGAAAGCATGGATCCATCCTGCCTTGTATCAACGGTTCAGGCTGGTGGTGGTGGTGTCATGGTGTGGGGAATATTTTCTTGGCACTTTTTGGGCCCCTTGGTACCAATTGAGCATTGTTGCAACGCCACAGCCTACCTGAGTATTGTTGCTGACCATGTCCATCCCTTTATGACCACAATGTACCCTGTAACATCTGATGGCTACTTTCAGCAGGATAATGCGCCATGTCATAAAGCTGGAATCATCTCAGACTGGTTTCTTGAACATAACAATGAGTTCACTGTACTCAAATGGCCTCCACAGTCACCAGATCTCAATCCAATAGAGCATCTTTGGGATGTGGTGGAACGGGAGATTCGCATCATGGATGTGCAGCCGACAAATCTGCGGCAACTGTGTGATGCCATCATGTCAATATGGACCAAAATCTCTGAGGAATGCTTCCAGCACCTTGTTGAATCTATGCCACAAAGAATTGAGGCAGTTCTGAAGGCATAAGGGGGTCCAACCCGTTACTAGCATGGTGTACCTAATAAAGTGGCCGGTGAGTCTATATCCTCTTATACACACATTTTTTTAGAATAATAAACCTATTAACCCCTTAGTGACCAGGCCATTTTTAGTTTTTTTCACTTTCATTTTTTACTCCCCACCTTCAAAAATCTATAACTTTTTTATTTTTCACGTAAAGAGCTCTTTGATGGCTTGTTTTCTGTGTCACAAATTGCACTTCATAGTGATGGTATTTAATTTTCCATGTTGTGTACTGGGAAGCAGGAAAAAAATTCCAAATACAGTGAAAATTGTGAAAAAACGTATTTGCACCATTTTCTTGTGGGCTTGGGCTTTTTATTTTTATTATTTTTCAGACTCCCTAAGGTACTTTCAACCTAGGTTGTCTGATCGATCCTATCCTACAGTATGGCAGTATATGGGGATTTTCCTCCTCATTCATTACAATGTGCTGATAGCACATTGTAATGAAAGGATTAAAACGAGACAGTCTTGGGTCTTCGGAAGACCCAAGGCGGTCATGGCGATGGATTGCCGCTCCCCGATGATGTCACGGTTAGCGACGATCCTCGGCAAGATCGGGACCCGACATGAGGTTAACCCCTAGGCGCACCTGGACGTTATAGTACGTCCCGGTGGCTAGATACTTAGCGCACCAGGACGCACTATAACGTCCTGCTTCTGGCACCGGCTCACGAACGGAGCCGGTACCAGAAGCAGCGGCTGTCAGCTGTCTAGTACAGCTGACAGCCTGCGCTAACACCCGCGATCGGAGCCGACTCCGATCGCGGGTGTTAACCCCTTACACGCCGCGGTTAAGCATGACCGCGGCGTGTAAGGGTCTTCCCCCTATGGATCGGATCCCCCGTGCCGCTTACCGGGGGATCCGATCCTCTCCTGGGCAGCTCCGAGGACTGGCATGTGCCCCGGAGCTGCCCGGTTTCCATGGCAGCCAGAACCCTTCCGGGTCTGACTGCAAACTGTCTGAGCATGCGCAAGCATGCTTAGACAGTTTACACTGCTCTACAATAAAATAGTATTGTAGAGCAGTGTATTGAACTTAAACCAGTGATCAGAGTATCACTGGTTTAAGTTCAAGTATGTAGAAGTAAAATTATGCAAAAACACTTAACACTACACATTATAATAAATAAAAAATAAATACATAAAAATATAAGCCCCTAAAATGTCACTTTCCCATAAAAACACTTAATAAAGTATAAAAAAACATAAAAACACAAAAAACCCCCGCATGTTTGGTATTGCCGCGTCCGTAACAATCTGCATAATAAAACAGAATTGTTACTGGACCCGCACGGTAAACGCCGGAGGAAAAAAACGCAAAAAACGTTCCGAAAAAAAGATAATTTTTAATTAATACCCTATAAAAAATGCTCTAAAAAGTGATTTAAAAAATTTTATGCACTCTAAAATAAGCCCACTAAAAAGAACAACTGTTCTCGCAAAAAATAAGCCCCTAACCAGATTTGTCAGCCAAAAAATAAAAAAGTTATGCATATGAATAGATGGTGATGCTAAAATGAATAAGATTTTCTCCAAATTAGTTTTTATTCAGTACAATTGAATAAAATACACAAAACCCCCACATATTTGGTATCCCTGCGTCCGTAACAATCTGCATAATAAAACAGAATCGTTATTAGATCCGCAAAGTGAACCCCGTAAAAAACAACCTCAAAAAACTCTCTCTGAAAAAAAGATGATTTTTTATTAATGCCCTTTAAAAATGCTCTAAAAAGTGATTTAAAAAAGTTACGCAATCTAAAATAAGACCACTAAAAAGAACAATCCTTCTCGCAAAAAATAAGCCCTTAAACAGATTTGTGAGGTGAAAAATAAAAAAGTTATGCATATGAAAGACGGTGATGCTAAAATTAACAACAATTTTGCCAAATTACTTTTTATTCAGTAAAAATGGGAAAAAATTAAAAATATATATAAATGAAGTATTTTTGTAATCGTGGCGACCCATAGAATAAAAATAATATACTATTTTTATGGTATGGTTAACGGCCAAAAAAAAACCACATAAAAATGTTCCTAAAAATTGACGATTTTCATTTCCTCCTCCAACAAAGCTTTAATTAAATCTCACCAATTAGCTATAGATGCCCCAAAATTATGTACCAGAAAAGTGCATCTCATGTGGCAAAAGAAATAAGCCCCTATAGGTCCTCAATAAAAAAAGAAAAAAATTATAGCCTGTACAATGTGACATAGCAAATCGGATCTGGATGGCGCCTCCTTCCCTCCTATGCCCAGCCGTGCGCCCATACAGCAGGTTACCACCACATATAGGGTATCGGTGTACTCGGGAGAAATTGGGTATCAAACTTTGTGGAGCCTTTTTTCATTTAATCCATTGTAAATGTTTAATTTTCCACCCAAAATGAGTGTATTGTGAAAAAATATTACAATTTTCAGACTGCACCTCCGTTTTGTTTTAACCCCTATAAAACACCTAAAGGGTTAACAAACTTCTTAAAAGTGGTTTTTCATACGTTGAGGGGTGTAGTTTCCACAATGGGGTAATTTATGAGTCTAGCTATTATTTAGGCCTCTCAGTGTCAATTAGAAGTTGAGCAGGTCCATCTAAGTACGGGTTTTGGTGATTTTACAAAAAATGTGAAAAATGATACCTAAATTCTGAGCCTCAGAACATTCTAGTAAAATATGTGGAATCTTAAAAAAACCATGCCAACATAAAGCAGACATTTGGGAAATGTAAGTTATGAATTTATTTGGGTGCTATGACTATCTGCATCAAAAGTAGAGAATTTAGAACGTTGAAAATATAGAATTTTTCCAATTTTTTGCCAAATTTTGTTTTTTTTCATAACTAAACGCAAAAGATTTCATCCAAATTTTTAAACTAATTTGAAGTACAATGTGTCACGAGAAAACAATCTCAAAATCCCCTGGATTTCTCATAGCGTTCCCACGCTATAACCACTTATAGTGACACAGGGCAGATTTGAAAAATGGGTCCGCGTCCTTTAGGCCAAAAGATGCTGTGTCCCGTAGGGGTTAAAACAAGACATAAGTACACGAATATAATAAACCAATTTAGATACTGTAACACATTTACAGAGTTATTCGACTATGTACAGTTAGTTTGATCAGGCCATTAAAAGTTGGCTAAGATTATGAGTACTAATATCTTTGGTGGAAGTACAGTGAGCACTCCTGAGATCGATGAATGCAGCAGAAACAATAAAAAGTGTAAAATGGAACATGGTAAATCAATAGGAATATTACTTTAGAAGAAAAGTTCTGTGGAAAATATTCTCTTTACAATACCTTATCATAAAGTCTCTTTGAAACAGCTGTTCTCCAGGCTCTGAGCTCAGAGTCTGAATAAATAGTGATTTTTTTCCTTCTGTCTGAGCCAATGAATGGTCCACAGCAAGGAGTATGCTTCAGATCCCTACCTGGCTTATAAATAAGGATAGATCAGTGAGTCTAATGTAGTCACCGCAGCTCCCCACAAGAGCGCTAAAAACATGGGCGGCTGCTGTTTGCTGTACTCACTACAGGACCACATTAAATCCTTACAGGCTGAATCCTCAAGATGCTAAAAAGAACAGGTTAAGACACATTTCCATTTCAAACAAAAGCAGCATATACACAAATCCAAGATGTAAAATGTCCTGGATTTCTTCCTGTGAGATCTTGTTTATGCTATTATAATTGTATAATTCTGATTTGTGTAACATCAGGAGTAAATCTCATATTTAACTTCTCTGATCAGGAAATTTGGAATTTTCATGATAAAGCAGTTTAAATATTTGTAATATTTAGATAAATGTAATTATTTTCATTCACAGAGTTTCTGCATCTTACTAATTTACATATTAAAGGACATGTACCACCAGGATCAAGGATTGTAAACCAAGCACACTGACATACTGGTGTGTGCCGCTTCTGGCAGGATTTGCTCTTCTTTAAGCTTTCTATATATTTTTTTTGTTTTTAAGAAAAAAAGGCTTTACAGTTTTGGAAATGAGCCTGAGGGCTCCAGGCTCCATTAACTACTCCTACAGGACTATGGAGCCCAGAGCCCCTCTGCTCATTTGCATAATTATAAAGCCTTGTTTTGTAAAAACCAGGGTAAGATTAGCTAAAACAAGAGCAGATCCTGCCAGACGGGGCACACACCAATAGTTCAGTTTGCTGGGTTAACAGTCCTGGTGGTAGATGTCCTTTAATCACAATAGTAACATCCCACTCACTGCCATGCTGCTGGCAAGACCTATACAGTGTCACCCATGTAAGTATCCATCGCTACTGCAGTTCTGACATTCTATGTATGAAATGAGCGCATCAGTATGTACACTGCCAGAGTCTGCTCCAAGGAAAGGGTTTCTTACAAGATAAAAAAGATCACTACTAAGGCAACTTGACAAAGGTCTTGTACACCAAAATGTTGATGCGCATGAAATAAACTTCACCCCAAGTTTTCACTGACATTTGGAGTGTTATCTGCCTTTTTCATGTCACTAATAAAAATGTTATATGTGAATATTAGGCAATATTTGACATTCTGGCAGCATTACCAGGGTCTACTGGCTGAAAAGGGATGAGGTAGATGCCAATTTCCAATAATAGAATATATTTTAAACTTTTTGTATTACAAAGTTTATGTAGAAAACTTAATGATAGGAATTTAACAATGAAGCTAGTTTTCATTTTCGCGTTTGTTTTTTACTTACCCATTTTTTTCCGTTTCCACTTGCATAACACAGAGCAAATTCTACTTCCTAGTGTGTTAATAACATTTAATATTATGTAAAATGTACTGGGAGGCTGGGAGAAAAATGTGGTGCAGTGCAATGTAGTTGAGCCATTTTTTACTGACTCTGTTGTTATGAAGTTCAATGTACAGTACTATCATAGTAATATCATAGTACTATCACAAATATAACAAATTCATATTGTTTTTATTTTATTTTTTATTTTTGTATCAACATAATCTGAGACCCAAAACTTTTTTTATAGAGAGCCATGTAAATGGTGATTTTTTTAATGGGACCAACAATAATTTTAATTGGTACTACTACGGCAAATGTACAACTAGAGAAAAGATTTAGTTTGGGTCCAAAGTGAATCTGTTATTTTCAGAGATCTAGAGGGGATTAGAAATCTATTATTATGACTTATAGATTGGTTTATCTCTACGTGCAACAGATCACTATTGATCACTTGTTAATGAAATTTCTATCAGTGGCCAAAGGGTGTGGCAAAGTAGTGATGTGACCATCTGTATATATTTTTTCTGTTACAGTAATTCTCCATTTGGGATAGTTATTTTTATCATTTAAATATAGACAGTATGAGCAGGTGCAAAAAGATGTATAGAAAAGGCAAATTGCTGCTTAGAGAAGGCATCTATATGTCCTATTTGCCAACATTGTCAGGATTTCATATAATAGTATATTATTAAATGTAGTTTAGAGTTATTCTCACAAATTTTTTCTATAAAGCTCATATTGTCTTACAACCAAAACCAAAAATTCAGAAAAATATGAATTATCCATATAAAGCTTTACAATGAACTACGAAGCTATGGACTGGTGTTCACTGATTTTGTTAGGAATTGTCAATTTTGTGGGATGTATTCAGAAATTACATTGATTTTGAAGGCTTGTTGAGTTCAACAGAACAATCTCTTCTAACAATTGGTCACAGTGAAAATGTCGATATAGCAGCAGCCTGCAGTGACATTCAAGGTCAGAATCCACATTGGATTAAAACTCATGACTTTCTACCTTCTTGAGCAATTCCAGTAAACAGTGAATATTAAAAGAAAAATTCTGATTCACAAATCATATAGCACTTCCCAAGCACTGTCATACCGCTAAAATATGTAGAACCAGCAAAATAGTATAAAGGGGCAGTGAAGGATTTATGTGCGTCTGAGTTATTGCCCCAGTGATATAATGCTCTGCCGTGTCTTTCAGTATAATTAAATGTGAATGGCAATCTCCTACCTGCATGGTCACAGGCCCATGCCTTGCAATGGAAAAGATAAAATGGCTTTGTTCTACGGTAAAATCTACAACACTTTTATGCTCTCAAAACATGTATAAGGCAGATGATGATGCTCATTGTATAAACCTGCCTATGAATGCCCCGAGCTATCAGATTTCATAACAATATCATAAATATCTGACAAGAAAGCCATTTGCATTAACTCCAATCAGCATCCAATGTGACACCTACAGCTGTAAAAGCATTGATTCATTTGGGTACCATATGCTCGGTGCAGGGCTGCTGTCACACACAGCGTTGTTTACTAATGTAATGTCGCAGGACTACACCAGGGAGAATGACTGGCTAATGCTCTTGCTTAGAGAATTGGGTATTCTCAGCCTCCTGTCTCCCTCAGCTGCACTACAAACACATCCCTGCTGTCAACACAATGAATTTCCCATCAAGTGTAGCAGCAGCGCCTATTGCCTGAACTTTTAGGAGAAAGATCCACTAAAAACTTAGCTAATGACTAATTATCAAAGCAAGTTTTTGGAAAGTATAAACTTTGCTACCTGGACATGATTTATTGATGTACCAGTAATGTGTGTGATTGATAGTAGGAAGCTAAAGGACTTGTCCGTGACATTTGTCTGATTGATTTGTGCTGGCTGGAGGATGTGGCAATGCAATGAATTGGCCGGCTTCTTTAATCAAGGTAATGCTCAGGAGGAAAGGCCACCTCCCTGTATCACAAAAATACTATACCGAATGCTTCCATTGAATAATCCTGGGTTGTATTAATCGAGAGACAATATTTTATATTGTAGGATACATTTGTCATTGCATTTGTATGTTTGATGTTATCCCTTAAATAAAAAACTCATTTATGCAGTCATCAGTATTCACACCTTTTCTTTGTACAATGTATTCAACTTTATCAATTGAGGACCACTGCACACAGGCAGATACAGTGCACCTCTCACACTGATATTTAAAGGAAATCTACCATCAAAATTAAGCATGATAATCAGCACAGATTGGTACTGGTAAGGAGGCCTCGAAGATTACCACAGTCATTATATATTTATATATATATATATATATATATATATATATATACAATGGGTAGATAAATATATGAAGTATCTATATGCAGTATGTTTCTAACTGTACACTTGTCTGTCTTTTCCTTTGTTCTGTTATGTGCAGATCTCTCAGCAGTAGAATTTTAGCAAGTTGGTTGTGCATACTAATACAGTCTCACAGTAAATCTGCAATGATTTTCAGAGCAGTAAAAGACCTTCTAGCACATCAGAAAATCAAGGTTATAGGTGCACGAAAATGTTGCTATAAAGCCGACAAATGGCACTGAGTGACTCTCTAGAGCCACAGTGGAAAATTTAACCACTGTAACAGATTGTAATACCATAGATTTTCTGAGAACAACCTTTCTTCACTCATTTACAAAACTAAACCAGAGTTTCACATTCAACCTGAAAGTGGCATCTAATTAGGAGGAATGTTGCTTCACACCCAAAATCTCCTTATTATCCAACATTGCTACATGATCCCTACAAGTCTACTGGCAGGGGAAGGAGTAGGATCCCATTGGGAAAGACCAAGAGACTCTTTGGAAGTCATTTAACTTTAGACAGGACATTTGTGCGCGTCTTTTCTTGTTTATTCCGGGTTTTGGACTTGTTTGAATTATATTAGAGGTTGATATATCAAGCAGCTGGGTCTATGGGGTTTTTGAGACTTTATATTTAAAACTTGCAAAAAAGTCGCACAGAAGTCTCAAATTCTTCTGCAACTTCTTCTAAAGTTTTTCCTTTGCTTAGTCAGCACTGAATTTTATTTGCAACATTTTAACCATGAATTGCGACTTTTTCATACGTTCACATCTGGATTTTAAAGATATATCAGGCACAACACTGAAAAATTGTTGCGCAGCTAACTCTGCTAGGTGTGTGTAAAAGGCGCAAATATATCAATGTGCCTAAAGAAGTCGCAAATATAAGAGATAAAAAAAAGAGCAAATCCTCAATCAAATTACCATTTTTGACTTTTGTTTTCTGGACTTGCAGTGTATAGAAGCCATCATAGTAACTAGCCTCTATCTACAAACTCCAGTAGAACTGGGGATTAGAGATAGAACCTGTGAAGGGATAAACTATTAGAACATTTTGGATATATTCCAAAGACCAGACATAAGACCGGAAAAATAAAGTTAATCCTAATGTTCAAACAGCAGATTATCAGGAAATGCTGTGACAGCAAAGTATAATTCTGCAAGCCCTTGTAAGATGTAACAGATTAAAAGATATTAGAGAAGTTCTCATTTCTTTTGTTGTGAATTGCAACGAAAAAGCATCGAGCATCTGAAAAATAGAGAACAGGTTCCGGACAGGGCACCAAAATCATGTAATGTATACTATAATAACTATACATGTCCCATTCACTTTCCGTAAGCTGTACAATTATTGAATAAAAGACAAATCTCTCTCTGAACACACATGACTTTCCTCTGGGGAAAAAATGGGTTATATTTTTAATTTGTATTTTCTTTTTTTTTTTTATCAAGAAGGCCTAGTGTGAGTAATACAGCAGTTCTATCAGGGGAGAAATGTACATTAAGGAATGATATAAAGCTCTCAAAAGACTCTTACGCTATTATGTTCTGACCTTAAAGGGTTTTGTTAAACTATAATTAGGTTTTGTATATTTCCTCCAGCTGCTCTCAGGGGGCAGAGGTAAAGGCGACTTTAAATGTTGGACTATATACACTAAGGCTGCCGTATATTTCCCTGGTTTTCTATTTATGGTTTACCTAGATCATTTCGAGCACATGGGATTTTCAGCTAAGTTTTTCCATAAATAGTGCATTCTAAATGGCCACTGAGCACATGTCCTATTAAACTTCCATCTATTGCATATGAAAATTACTATTCTTTATATTCTATTAGTATGTCAGTGTTTGCCATAAAACTTGATGCTAATCTTTTGGCCCATCTGAAATTGTACCTTCTGGTAGCTCATAATAAAATTCTCAGCCTTTACTTACTTTATTTATCTTCTTATCCATTTACATGTAGCTATGACAATAATGACAAATGTATTATATGTAACAGTACACTCAAATATAATATTTTAGTAATACATTTAGTAATACATATTTTAGTAAACATTTTGAATATAAGGAGCTCATAAGATCTGAATTGTTAAGTTGGAAAAGCTTGTTAAAGATATAGATCACCAAGGGCTAGTCCCGGACTGTCTCCAGGAGGATATTCCACTTGATAATTCCACGGAACACCTCCTTTTTGCATAGGGCAGTGGTGGCGAACCTATTGAACGGGTGCCAACTATGGCACTCAGAGCCCTCTATATGGGCACCCTTGCCATCACCCCAGGGGAGGGTTTGCCAGACAGAACTCAAGGCCTCTTGTAGTCCCAGGCAGCCCAGGACCCTAGAAGGAAGCTTCTCCTTCTTTCTACTGTATTGGTGTCCTAAGCTGCCTATACAATTTAAACCTCTGAAAGTTCAGGGAGTAATAAGTTACTGCTTAAATTGTCACATTGGCACTTTGTCAAAAATACGTGGGTTTTGGTTGTACTTTGGGCACTTGGTGTCTAAAACGTTTGCCATCACTGGCATAGGGTATACAATAATAATCAGCAATAAGTTAGTAATACAGATTCTAGACCAACAAGGACTAGTCCCAGGCTGTTCTTAGGAGACTTCTCCGCTTGATCGCTCCACGGAGCGCCTCCTTTTTCCACAGGGCACACAATAAAAACTGGCAGAGCATGCACGTTAAAGCACAGCAGATCAGTTGTATAGTCAGGATATATTTGCTTAGTAATATCTAGCCTTCCAGTTAGCCTCGCTCCACCACCAGGTCAGCTCCTGCCCGCCACTTAGTCCGTGTTTGCTGCCGTCATCCCCGGGTCGTCCTGCAGCTGTAGAATCTCCTGGCCACCTACTGTCTCACTGCCTGCAGGGTGCTTTCTCCGGACACCTCGACCGGGGTCCACCGAGATTGTTATGATTATGAGATTTGGTTAGTTCTGAGGGTTGGGGCCTAGTGCATCCGATAGAAGAACATGTTAGTTGGTTTAGGAGGAGTTGGATAGGTGATGAGTTCCATTCGTTTGTCAATATTTTCTCAAGGGGGATATCGGTTATTATACATAGGAACATCGACTTTAAGATAGAAAAGCACCAAATTGACAATGCGGGAATGTTTATTTTCCTACATGGCATGCTAAAAGGGCACAAAGTCACTCTGGCGTTTGTATACTTACCCCCACCAGCATCTATTGAAGTTTCTGGAAACCATTGATGAGGCCCCGTTAATGGTGATGGGAGACATTAATCTGGCAGTGGATGAGTACAAAGACTGATTTAATTTATCTCGTGGGCCGCAACTTGGACCAAGAAAGAGGGGCAAACTTGGTCATTTATGTGAAAGTTTGGACTGGTCGGATGTCTGGCGCTCACTTTATGGAAACAAGAGAGTATATTCATGCATGAGTAAAGCATACCAATCATTGTCCAGAATTGATATTTGCTTAGGTTAATTAGGAAAATGGTATATGAAGAAATGGTAATCTCTGACCATGCTTTAGTTATGATTATTCTTAAAAATCCAGAAGTGAGCTATAGGCATTTCAAACTCAATCCATACTGGATTACCATATTGGAGTCCAAACTTGATATAAGTAGGGAAACGGAATGGTCTTGGAATAAAAACATGGGGAGAGCGGACATGTTAATGGTTTGGGATGTCTACAAGCTGTATAGGGGATATACTCTAAATATATTAAACAAGCAAAAATTCAGTTCGGGCAAGAAGAGTTAAATCTGAAACGCGAATTGTGGAGAGCGGAACAGGAACTACTGATGTCTCCATCAGAAAATTCTAGGAAAAAAGCAACATATAGCAGAGAAGCTCTAAGTAACTTTGTGATGCAGTTTGGTGATCAACAATGCCTTTTCCAGCATGATGGAGCACCTTGCCATAAAGCAAAGGTGATAACTAAAAGGCCCAGGGAACAAAACATAGAGATTTTGGGTCCATGGCCTTGAAACTCCCCAGATCTTAATCCCATTGAGAATTTATGGTCAATCATCAAGAGACGGGTGGACAAACAAAAAACAACAAATAGTAATAAATGCAAGAATTGATTGTGCAAGAATGGACTGCTATCAGTCAGGATTTGGTCCAGAAGTTGATCGAGAGCTGCCAGGGAGAATTGCAGAGGTCCTGAAGAAGAAGGGTCAACACTGCAAATATTCATTCTATCTGTCAATAAAAGCTTCTGTTACTCATAATATGATTGCACTTGTATTTCTGTATGCGATAAAAACATCTGACAAACACACATAAAACCAGTGGGCAACAGATCATGTGAAAATATAATATTTGTGTCATTCTCAAAACTTATGGCCATGACTGTATACTGAAGAGGGGCTGGCGAGCTGTATACTGACGGGGTTGGGGGGGGCAAGTGGGCTGTATACTGATGGGGGGGCAAGCGGGCTATATACTGATGGGGGTATTATAGTAGTTATATTTTTGTACATAGGGGCATTATTATAGTAGTAATCTTGTACTTAGGGGGCAGTATTATAGTAGTTATATTCTTGTACATAGGGGCAGTATTAAAGTAGTAATCTTGTACATAGGGGCAGTATTATAGTAGATATATTTCTGGACATAGTGGGCAGTATTATAGTAGTTATGTTACTGTACATATGGGCAGTATTAAAGTATTATATTCTTGTACATAGGAGCAGTATTATAATATATTTTACTTAGTGGCAGTATTATAGTAGTTACATTCTTGTTTATCGGAGAAGGTATTGTAGTAGGGTGTATTTTGTGTATATATATATGGCAGTATTAAGGTGTGTTCTTTTAAAAAAAAGAAGCTTTATTCCAGTATAAGGGAGGCAGTATGATTCTTTCTCTGCGCTGTACATGTTGATTTAGACCATCTATCAACAGTTTGTGTGGAGTTTAATAACTCCATCCATATCACAGTGCCCCACAGAATGGGGCACTTTTAAAGTTTTTTACCAGGGCCACTTTAAATTCCTGGTCCGCCCCTGTATGTCAGTCTCCCTCACCCATTATTAGAAGCTAAGATTTTATTAGGCTTCATAGGTAATTGATACAATCTTGTTAATAATAAGTCAAGGATGTTTCACGTACAACGGTTTTTGGATAGCTTTGAATCTAGTTATGGAAGCCACGGGAAATCTATAATAACTAATAAGAAATAATAACTTTCAGAGCTATTAAATGTATTGTAGAGTACTGAGAAAGGCCCCTTACATACAATTATGCTGTGGATGCTGGTCTATGAGGTACTAGAGGCTGGTTTATAACAAAATGGAGGCTGGTTTATTGCGTAGTAGACACTGATCTCTGCATGAGGTTGAGTCTAAGAGTTAGTGCATGCTAATAGTCAGGGCCGGATTATAGGCGGGGCTCCCGGGGCTCGAGCCCCGGGGCCCCCACCATCTTGCCCCCCCAGGGGGCCCCCACCAGATGCCACCCCCTGCGCCTCCCCTCCTGAGCCGACATCTCCCTGAAGCCCGGCCGCATCCCCGGCACAGGAGACTGCCAGTGACACCTTCCCGCCCCCCGGCACAGGTCACAGCCTCCCCACCCGCCCATCTGCTTGCATGTTCAAGCTTACCGCCCCACGCCAGCCCTCCGCCTATTCCCCTGCAATGATTTGTGGTTTGATGGCACAGAAATATACAGAATAGATATTTCCAGTTTTCCTGGCTCCATCCACATAATGCACTTTCTTATTCTTCATAATGTGTTTTATCATTTAACTGAATTATCCACCTGGCAGCGATGACTTTTTAGATACTATGTAATGGAGAAACTTCCCCACGTTCAAGAACACCCAACCTGTTTTTATTGAATTAACATCAGAATAAGTGATATTGATCCTGATGTGACAGTGTAAAGCATTATGGAATGAAATAGCAAATAGGCAAGTTCAATGGGGATAAAAGCTGTTTAATACACTCAGTTTTCCAATTTCAAGGTTCATTTTGTCCTTTCAGTAAGTTTTAGTTGTATAAAACTTAAAGGGCATCCATTCTTATTTTCAAAGACAATAGTCCCAGTTCTGTCTAGTTAAAATGTAGGGGAATGGTCACCTCAACAAGACAAGAAATCAATAAGAAAAGCAACACCATGAAATAGTTATTGAGCGCACAACAATCTACAACCAGTATCCTGAAAAACCACCTAAGAAAGAAGCACCCATGTATATAGGGCCCTACCTTTTTATAAACAATGGCCCAGATTTATTAAAGCCCTTGCGTCAGTTTTCTGACACATTCTTTTCAGTGCAAACTACTTGCATGTGTATTTAAGAAGTGTCCAAGACATATTTGTATCACATGAGACACACTTGTGCCGCAGCTGCACTATACTGCACCAAAATGGACGTTCGGGTCCTCAGGCAGATCGTGCACCACATTTATCGTGCAAAGTCCAACAGAAGTGTGTCGCATGTCCCATGTTGAAGGTGCACCAAAAAAAAGCGGTGCACTCTGTCGAGCTGTTTTGCTCTCCATTATTGCATCCAGGCCCCTCTTAAACATGTACATAGTCATCACCAGATATAACAACACTGTGTGGCGTAGTGTCACTGCTCTAACAGTAAAGAATCCCTGTATCTGGCAATGGTAGAACTTCCTTCCACTAAGTATAACAAGATCATTAGAAAGCCCATTCAGATATATGTATATTGTAAGGAGGTCTCTTCTAAGACATCTTTATCTAAACAGACAGTGACAGATGGTACTGATTGTTTTATATGGGACCCATATAAAATGCCCATTGTGGACAACTTCTTTAACTCTTTACAGCCTGTCAATATGTTGTATAGTAAATAGTAATATTGAATCACATTGTATAATACAAGTCATATTTCACAACTGTCCAACCATTGTGTTTTATTATATCTCCAGTCTTTACATCTTCAGTGATATTGCATAACTAATCTGTTAAGATTCATCTCACCAAATCAGCTAAGCCAATCTTCCCCTGACCAATCACAGCTATAGCTAGTATATGATGGGAACGCACATGCCGCGCCCGAATCCTGGGCACGCTCATCTCTATTCATAACTTATTGTTCTTGTATTGCTGTTCTGTCAACAGACTTCAAGTTGCTATTTTCATAACACAGTAGTATATCCATAGTCCACAGAGAATCTACACATTATTTGTAGACTCCAGTAAAAACTTTTTCTTCCATGATACTTTTTATATACAATTTTTTCAGATATTAAACAGTATTCAAACTGTGGCTTCAATTTAGATTATAGTCAAGCAATTACAGAAAACACAGATTTTAAAATAAAATAATGAATTTACCACTAAAGCCTTTACTTGTAACATCTGTATTATGTCACTGGAAGCAAGATCCTTGTTAAACAGGCTCAAAAATCCACTAAATGAATCTTTCTGTTTGACAGGAGTGAGACAGGTACTAATTCCATCATCTGTGATTTAAGTGCAATAATTACAGCTCTCGTAGTGACATTTCCCTGTATCCAGCCATGACATGATTGTTATTTTCTGCTGCCGACTTCTTCTCCTCTCTATTCTCAGGCAATCAGCAGTAGGGAGGAGACACCAAAAGAAAGATGTATCTGAAGGACCTCAGATGACCTTCAGTAAAATTACCATTCTCCGTGCTTGCTGTTCTGCATAGGATATTTTTCACTGGGATGATGTCACTTACTGCCCTCGCTCTATTTAAAAAAACAGGTGCATAGCAAGAGCTGTCTGGGGCAGAGGATCTGCTCTTTGGATGTAATTGATTGGGGCGGCAGAGCTCTTATTCTGACAGCTGCCTTTGTTCCTTCTTTTTTCCTTTCCATAAGTGAATAGGAAAATAACTATCAGTGACTCGACAATTACTCCTTCTCTATAGCAGCTAAAGGTGTTTGTTATGAGCTATGAGCGCATTCTGCTGTCAGCCGCTATCCACCATCCCATTGTGTCAGACCATTAAAAGGTCTGTCAGTGTAGAGAAGAAAAGACATTTGAAAATATGACCAAGGACTCCCAGTTGCTAAGTATGATATATGTATCCAACAGGATTTTTTTCACAGTAACCCTGTTTCCTAAACGGTTCATCCAAAACAGGGTCCATGATAGGTTTCTATTTCTTCAAGCTCAAAGAGGATGATATAGGCACAAGCTAAGTATACAATTCTGCTGTCTACATATACATTTCTGGTATCATTTAAAAAAAAAAAAAAAAGGTCTCATCCTTTTTACTGACACAAACAAATAATTGATGTGGCTTTTCAGCCAAATAGTTTGGTTTGTGGTGTTCTTTGAAGAAAGATATTTAATTCATCTGCCAAATATACATTTCTTCAATTGGATATCATAAAAAAAGGTTCATGTTTGAACATAATTTCCCATGAATGTAGTCATATGGTCCCTTAGAAACTAGATAGTCATCCTTGGATATGACCACCAATGCACTCTTCCAGCAGTGGCCAGGCATGCACTATTGAGGCTGTAGGACATGCATTGTGGCTGGGTTCACATGTCGTTGCTGGTATATGCTCAGCAGTCTAGCATACCCATTGACATATAGTCAATAGCATTTAGGGGGTTGGAGAAGTCATCGGGCAATGTATCCCACCGTATAAGTATACAGTGGTATACGTCTGTGCCATATGTTGTAAGGACACGCCGGGAATCCGCCCCACCATGTCTTTACAACGTATGCCAAAAACAATGTGTGAACCCAGGCTAACTTTCACCTTTTTCTCTGCGCAATCACTCCAACAATGGTGGTTATATCCATGGATAGCTGTCCTCCGTTTCTAAGGGACCATAAAACTACATTTATAGGAAATTACCTTCACACAGAAATTTAAAAACAAAATGACTTCCTATTGAAGAAAAGATGGGAATACCTCTTCAAGCACTACTTTATCAATTGTCATCACAATGGGGAGGGGGGATTATCAAGAACTGGCGTACTGTGTCATGTTACAAAGGAGATACTAAGAGGCTCCAGCCCTCTTGTGCCCAGATAAACTCTAAGCCAAGTCCTTAATTACGTGGTAGCCTGGCACACGTTATAAAATCTGCACCGGCCTGGGCCTCATTGCCCCGGCTCCCCATCCCCTTACCAGAAAATTGTCATACAATCCGTGATAAATGCCGCCCAATTATTCTTAAAAAAAAGCAGAATCATAAAGATGACATGACCCCTGACCTGTGGCTTCCACTGAGGCAACATAGTACAGGTCATAAAAGTAGCCAAATAAATAGAACATGTGAAAAGATTCATTTGCTAACATTTATCAATTTCCTAAGTTAGTTTTATTACAATAAATGGGTTAACACTACTCATGTCCCGTCAAAAAGATAAAGAAACATCTTGAACTTCATGGATTATGCTTTTTTTTAAAGATCTGCTTATTACTTTGGTTCCTCTTTCTAGGGCTACTGGTTGCTTTACACTCCCTGTACTATTTTCTATTCAAACACCCAAAAACAAATACAGAGACATTAAATTTCTGTGCAGCACCAAGTAAAACAGTGAGTTCTTCCGTGCTTTATTATGACCATATAAGCCAGACAGTGTTCTGGATTGATATGCTGACTTCATTTACGTATATAGCCTGCTGTTTTTTTTAGCATTGTGATTGCTGCTCAAGCATTCATGAAGTTGTATCATGCAGAGATGCTGTCTAAATGGAAATGTGCTGTCCTGTAAAACCTTAAGCATTTCTATTTCTTCATTATTGTTTGAGAAAATTGCAGTATTATGTCAAAACAGAAGTTGTAGCTACACCTGGTCCACTATTAAAGTATATTACAAAAATTAATTTGAATAAATGATTGAAATAAAACATATTATTTTCTGCTAACTTCAGTGTGTAGATGGCATAGGGTCAAATGCCCTCATGCTTAGTACCTTGCTAAGTAAAATGTTATACTAGGGTCAATGTACTACTAATATGGGGTAACTATCCTAGTGTTGGGTGAAGGCAGGTACAATTTAATAGTTAGTTGCCTTTATACACAAGGATGAATCATCAATATCACTTATCACGTACAGTAAAATATCATTTTACTTAAGGGAAAATCCCATAAAGGGGGTTATCAATTTGATATGCATGACATCCTTTATCCACATTTAGGGAATAAAAAGCTATTTCTGAGGGTTCAGGTACAGGGACCCACATAGATAACGAGAATGGACCCCCAGCAATATGAAGAATGGGGGTCCTTTCCTTACTAATGGGTTGAGCGACAGGATGCATCATGCCTCTCTATTCAATAATATGGGAGTGTCGGAAATTGACGGACATGATGCATGGCTATGTCCGGCACTCACATTGACAGAGACACTTGAGTGCACTTTACGACACTTGCATAGGACCGAAAAGGGCTGCAGAACGCCTGCTTGACCTGCCACTGCAATAATAGGTAGAAATGGCTCCCTTGCTCTGTGGATGTCTGCTGGTCTGTCCTGTGATTGGAGGAATCCAGATTGTTCATTGTACCTTGTGGATAGTATAGCATGCATACTTGAACCTTTTTAAACTTTTTAAAGCTGTAAGGACTTAAATTTTTCATGAAAGCAATTTGAAACAATATCAAAATGCTAAGTAAAGCTCCTAAAAACACACATCACAATCTGTGGGTGTCTGTTCATAGACATACACTCACCGGCCACTTTATTAGGTACACCTGTCCAACTGCTCGTTAACACTTAATTTCTAATCAGCCAATCACATGGCGGCAACTCAGTGCATTTAGGCATGTAGACATGGTCAAGACAATCTCCTGCAGTTCAAACCGAGCATCAGTATGGGGAAGAAAGGTGATTTGAGTGCCTTTGAACGTGGCATGGTTGTTGGTGCCAGAAGGGCTGGTCTGAGTATTTCAGAAACTGCTGATCTACTGGGATTTTCACGCACAACCATCTCTAGGGTTTACAGAGAATGGTCCGAAAAAGAAAAAACATCCAGTGAGAGGCAGTTCTGTGGGCGGAAATGCCTTGTTGATGCCAGAGGTCAGAGGAGAATGGGCAGACTGGTTCGAGCTGATAGAAAGGCAACAGTGACTCAAATCGCCACCCGTTACAACCACGGTAGGCAGAAGAGCATCTCTGAACGCACAGTACGTCGAACTTTGAGGCAGATGGGCTACAGCAGCAGAAGACCACACTGGGTGCCACTCCTTTCAGCTAAGAACAGGAAACTGAGGCTACAATTTGCACAAGCTCATTGAAATTGGACAGTAGAAGATTGGAAAAACGTTGCCTGGTCTGATGAGTCTCGATTTCTGCTGCGACATTCAGATGGTAGGATCAGAATTTGGCGTCAACAACCTGAAAGCATGGATCCATCCTGCCTTGTATCAACGGTTCAGGCTGGTGGTGGTGGTGTCATGGTGTGGGGAATATTTTCTTGGCACTCTTTGGGCCCCTTGGTACCAATTGAGCATCGTTGCAATGCCACAGCCTACCTGAGTATTGTTGCTGACCATGTCCATCCCTTTATGACCACAATGTACCCAACATCTGATGGCTACTTTCAGCAGGATAATGCACCATGTCATAAAGCTGGAATCATCTCAGACTGGTTTCTTGAACATGACAATGAGTTCACTGTACTCAAATGGCCTCCACAGTCACCAGATCTCAATCCAATAGAGCATCTTTGGGATGTGGTGGAACGGGATATTCGCATCATGGATGTGCAGCCGACAAATCTGCGGAAACTGTGTGATGCCATCATGTCAATATGGACCAAAATCTCTGAGGAATGCTTCCAGCACCTTGTTGAATCTATCCCATGAAGAATTGATGCAGTTCTGAAGGCAAAAAGGGGTCCAACCCATTACTACCATGGTGTACCTAATAAAGTGGCCGGTGAGTGTATGTACTAGCTGACTGTGTGAAATAGCAAAATAGCACGAAAAGTTACCGTACTAATTTAGTACAATACACCAAATAGATTATTTTTAGGGGAAATATAATGGGTTGGATTTTTCTATTTGCATCAGACAGAAGTACGACAAAAAGCATATGTGTAACATGCATGCTGTGCAAGTCTTACATGTTACTAGTAGAATCTTTTTGTTTTGCAGTAAGTTAAGAATCTTTTAGAGGAAGCATGCCTGTATACACATGGCTTAATGTATATTAAATTTAGTCCTGAGGTCTTCCACTAATTCTCATTTGTTTGTAACAATGTTAATGCTTTCTAATCTAGAGCGTTGTTATTGTGGGGTTCAGGTCTAGCAGCATCAGCAATATAACGCACAGATTTCCCACAAGGTTGTGTTAAATGACCAATTAAAAAGCAATACTAGTATCTGATTATTTTACATAGCCATATGCTTGGTATTTCCATAAACAGATGTACATTTAGTAGTTTTGTTTAGATCATGTATATTGTTTCATATGCAAATATAAATTTTCTTTGGTCTTGAGAAGGAAAGAAATTAATGGAATAGGAACTAGATGGTAAAAAAATCCCATTAAAACTCTGTTTAATGTTCCGCTTTGTCCTCTTTGAAGCCAGCAATAAATGAAAGTAAATTGGGGTTATGTAAAGATTTATCACCGTAGTAAGAAATGCTGTAGCGCGTTGTCTCCCTGCTGCAGGGGACTAGTTTGGATTCCAGGTGATAGTAAATGTCAGGCTGTGAGTGGCAGTAAATGACATTGCTTCTGAATGAATGTTTTCTAAATAGACCAGTTCGGATAGCCTGTGCTGGCCTCAGATGTGTTCTCTGTCAGCTATCATTCTTGCAAAGTGTGATTTGTATAAACAGCTGATGACTATTTAAGTGGCAAATATCCTGAAGAATTTCTCGATAAGAAGAGGCGCTTGAGACGTCGCTGAATTACCTTGAGCTCTGGTGTGCTTGGGTGTTATATCTATTGGTTAACTCAATGACCACTAAGCTTTTCAACCAAACAGAATTATGAGTGCATTGGGTTACTACTGTCATTGTTCATGAAACACCATGCTTATAAAAATTGATGGCAGATTCCTGGAAAGCAGGAAAGCCACTGAATACATGAACATATAGTCACTCGCTTATCTAGACTAAAGCATTCAGTTGTGAACACAGACCACCTCTTCTCAGCCACTTTCTAATCCAGAGCACCCATAAAATGTCTTTATGTCTAAAATCGCTCCTTATTTTAAGGTCCCAAAGACATTTTTCCACAGGCAATGGTTATCAAACCTCTTTGAATGCCTCACTGGAGTATTCTAGGAATAAACCACTGATGTTAATAAGCAATATCAGATCAGTGGGTCTCTAACAACTTGAACTGCTACTGCTTAGTTGTTCTGAGTGACTGTAGAACTTCTGTACTGTTCCCACTATACATGGCAATTGCAGTGCAGACCCATTTAGTTGAACAGGGTTGAGCTTCAATGTCAAGCAGGGCTGCTATATAATATAAAGGTCAGTGCTTATGGGGTAGTGAAGAGAGTACAGTGCACCTCCAAATGTTGTAGTCAGCTCAAACATTGATGGGGTGACGGGTGTCAGATCTCTTCCCATCTGATATTTATGATATTTATATATGAATATGTTAGTCCTGACAAATCCGGCTAATATGCACTGTAACAGACTGCTAAGACACAACTGACCTATCAATGTTGAAAAAAAGGATATGATAACATAATACCTCTAAGACTTCCTGTTTCTGGCGCTCATGGTTTTGTTTGATTGTAAGTCCTGAAATAATACTTATTCTGCACCCGATCCCGGAGTTAAACCATGGTCACAGTGGTCAGGTGGTCAGATGTGACTGCTAATGATTTACCGAATTAATATGATGCCATAAGAACCAGGAACCAATAGCCACTGCTAGGTTGTGGATGTATTTCCAAGCAGATAATGATAAATGAAAGAGGAAAGAGACAATTCTACTGTTAAGATGTCAGACCAGGTTACTGCAGATCAGCTCCCATGATAATACCGGTAGTATCGGCATTATGGTTTACTGAACAAGCAAGAACTCCTTTCATCATAGATCGCTATCATGTAAGAAGTCCTATGCTCTGCAGTGTTGTCTGTTTGGAACACAGGACTATGAATGTTCATGGACAAAGAACAGCAATGTTGGACAACATTGGCATGTTTCAAGACATACCTTGTTAAGTAGGGAAATTACATGTATTAATATCTTGGAAAGACTCTGAAGAGAGTTTAAAAAAGAACATGAGAATTACCATTCTAGGGCTTATGAATGTATTTATTAAAAATAATATTGGAGATAACTGTTACAGTTACGTCAATTGTCTGTACAGCATTATACAGTCATGGCCATAATTTTTGAGAATGATGACAAATGTTAATTTATACAAAGTCTACCGCATCAGGTTTTATAATGGTGATTTGCATATACTCCAGAATGTTATAAAGATTGATCAGCAATTAATTGCAAAGTCAATATTTGCCTAGAAAATGAACTTTTTCCTCCAAAACACATTTCACCTTCATTGCAGGCCTGCCTTAAAAGGAGCAGCTAACATCGTTTTAGTGATTGCTCCATTAACACAGATGTGGGTGTTGACAAGGACAGGGCTGGAGAGCAATCGGTCATGATTAAGTAAGAATTACACCACTGGACACTTTAAAAGGAGGCTGGTTCTTGGCATCATTGTTTCTCTTTAGTTAACCATGGTTATCTCTAAAGAAACATGTGCAGTCATCATTGCACTGCACAAAACTGGCCTAACAGGGAAGAGTATCGCAGCTAAAAAAAGATTGTACCTCAGTCAACAATCTATCGCATCATCAAGGAATTCAAAGAGAGAGGCACCCAAGAAGGACTAGCAAGCGCCAGGACTGTCTCTTAAAAGTGTTTCAGCTTCGGGATCAGCTACCAACAGTGCAGAGCTTGCTCAGGAATGGCAGCAGGCAGGTGTGAGTGCATCTGTACGCACTGTGAGGCGGAGACTCTTGGAGCAAGGCCTGGTGTCAAGGAGGGCAGCAAAGAAGCCACTTCTCTCCCGAAAAAAACATCAGAGACAGACTGATATTCTTCAAAAGGTACAGGGAGTGGACTGCTGAGGACTGGGGTAAAGTCATTTTCTCTGATGAATCCCCTTTCCGATTGTTTGGAACATCTGGAAAACAGCTTGTTCAGAGAAGACCAGGTGAGCGATACCACCAGTCTTATCTCATGCCAAGCATCCTGCAACCATTCATGTGTGGGGTTGCTTCTCAGCCAAGGGAATCGTCTCTCTCACAATCTTGCCTAAAAACACATCCATGAATAAAGAATGGTACCCGAATGTCCTCCAAGAGCAACTTCTCCCAACCATCCAAAGGCAGTTTGGTGATCAACAATGCCTTTTCCAGCATGATGGAGTACCTTGCCATAAAGCAAAGGTGATAACTAAATGGCTCAGGGAACAAAACAGAGATTTGGGGTCCATGGCCTGGAAACTTCCCAGATCTCCCCAGACAAAATGCAAGTATTGATTGTGCACGAATGCTATCAGTCAGTATTTGGTCCAGAAGTTGATTGAGAGCTGCCAGGGAGAATTGCAGAGGTCCTGAAGAAGCCATGACTGTATATACCCTCAGTACATCCAGGATTCAGCTTTATTGTTGGATGAATTACATTACACCACATACTGTGTGCACATGCCTGCTATAAAACCTACCACACATCCTATTATCACATGGACACATTCACATTATCTTTTAGGCAGGGTAACTGATGAGAAACTTTATCTTGATCATTATTATTTCACTCTTTGTTTGTAATTTTACCAAATGGTTATATAATGGCGCATTTATTCGATTGACAAATGCATACAGAAATATTACAGACACATAGTTCCAACTTGGCGTATGTTGTTGGGACCATTGTGTTCTCATTTCCTCAGCACATAAAGATTTGGTTTCATTGTGTTGTCTTTTAAACAGCATATCTAATCTGCCATAATAAAATAATTCCGAACATTCATCTATGTGTCGCACGTCCTATGTTAAAGGTGCACATATAGAAGTGGTGCACTCTGTCAGGAGAGTGCAGGGGGCAGAAGATTCATGAAGAACATGCGACACAAATCATGAATCTGGTGCACTCTGCACACTACACAGGCGAACTGTACAAGATTGCACTGCTTATAGTAAATATGGGTCGTTCTGGTTAGAAGGACACAACATTTTCCGCCAGCTCTTTTTGTGAAAACAATCTTTTTTTAACCAAAAAAATGGTGCACTCTGTTGCGGCAGTGCAAGGGGCGCGCTTTGCACACTAGACAGAAAAACACCACATAGTACACACTGCACTGTTCTTAGTAAATGGGCACTATTATCTCCTCAATAAAATGCAAAGTGCCGATATATGGGATGAGATCACCATCCTTCCCATTATTCATCACCTATCTTAATCCCCTAATAACGGGTCCATGACTAACAGGACCTAGAAAGGAGTCAGGATTTGTAGGGTTTGTACGGATGATGATGTTCCATTGTTTTTGGTAATTGATATGCTATTTTATTGATGCAGTAATAAAAGTGCTCTGCAGCGCAGTGCTCCGGGAGCAGGGGGTGTGCCAGATTCGACTTCGCCACACACAGCTAGGGAGGATCGCAAAGGCTACTGGGAAGTGGAGTAACACCCAAAAAAAACAGTAGCCTCTGCAGAAATGTAGCATGTTGGTTAGATAAACTCTAGATTAGGTTACGAAGTGTTATAGGGTTAGGGAAGGATATTTTAAGGTTTAGGATATTAATGGGAACCAACCACAAGATCTACCTTAATAGGTAGTTTCCTGATGGTAAGGTTCAGTGAAATTTGTTTTAACACTTTATTTACAAGAAAGGTCATCATTTTAATCTCTTCTGGAAGAACTCCTTTCACAAACCCTGCTAAGCTTAATGGTGCCAAGAAAACAAGGTCCTTTGAAATATAATGTAGTATATATAATGTATGATTCACTCAAGTACAGATTAGATCCATTATCCAGCGTGCTGCAAGCATTCTGAATAATAAGTCCCATGGCTATAATTATACTTTATTGTTTTGTTTTTTATTAAATGTTCACTGTTCTGCAGTATATTTTAAGCTTTTTACATTTAGGATCGGTTGGCCTGATTTGTGAGTAAAAATACGAGCTGCGACATATTAGTTCCTAAATTTCTCCAGATATTATTACCTATAATTGCCCATAAATGTGCTAAAATTGTTAATGACATGACTTGTTAACCAGCTAATGTTCTGAACCTGTTCTTCTATTTGTATATTATGTTACTCTGTTATCTAATGCTTTCTGAAGTTGCATCCATCTGAAAAACCACCTAGAAACATACTAAAGGTTTTTTTTTTACCTTTCCTATGGTATGAGACATGTATGGAGTATGGAGATGGCAAACACAGTTGTTCACTATTTCTTGGTTTTTAAGAAATGTTGGTAACTCAGAGGGTGAGATTCATTAAGACTGGCATTTATAATGCCAGTCTCAAAACTCTTCCCACCATCAGGCCAGTGCCCATATACAATATGAGGCTTTGGTCTCTTAGTAGTCTTCACCAGTTTTCCATCTGAGGCCATAGTAAATGTGACGGCCAGACGTTCACGCCAAGTAGGTGCAGGTCAGAGAAACTTCGAAACCGGCTGGGAGAGAGAGATTCATGTGGATTTTCCCCAGAATGTCCAGAAAGTCAATGACCCCAGTGATGAGGCCCATACTCCACAAGGAATCATTTAAAAAAATTGTTCTACTCCAAATCCTCAGCAAATGAAAGAAGTATGGGCTTTTTTGTGTAAGAAATACAAAATTGGTAACCACAAAAATGTATTTGCTAACTTATGGACACAGGCAACTTCATAAGACAGACCAAAGCTTGTCTAGCCAATAATATTGATGGCTTACCCTTACAACTAAGTCATGAATAAAGGATTTCTATGGGGTTTGACTCCCAGCATCCACCAATCGGCTGCTTTTGTAATCATATTGCAGCTCTATCCCATTCACTTAAATAAGTCTCAGCAGCTTTACTTTGTAACATCAAAGCATAGCAGCCCCTTCACTCAGCCAATAAGAACTGATCTGATATCGATGACCTAGTCTTGGGATAGGACATCGACACCAATGTCTTGATAAGCCCATCTAAAGTTGAAATTTGATGGTTGCAGATAACAACATTACTGTTCCATTTTTTGCCAGTTTTGTTTTCCAAGATCCATTTTTCCCCTTAGGCTGTGGTCACAGGTACTGCTTTGATTCCGTTTAGAAGTGGAATCTAATTGCATATGAGTTTCTGTGGAAACGCATCTGATCAGAAACCAGTACCTTGCATCTTGCATTTAAACAATACAAGACAACGGGTGCTGGTTATCAATTGTTTGCGTTTCAACAGAAACTCATATGCGATCGGGGCACGGAATTCCCCCTTGCGCTTTGATTCCTCTTCTAAACAGAATCAAAGCAATATGTGTCACCGCACCCTAATAATTACTTTTCATATGATGGTTCATTTCTTCCGATTACATGTATTGCTTGGTTGATGCCCTTTGCACAAGCCTCTTTTGATACATTTTCCTCTAATGGTGCACGATGTAGTAGTAGCTACTAGAGAATAAAACTGTACAGTATCCCCGTGGGATTGTCTATCTTAAGTTAGGGCACTCAGAAGTGCAAAATCTAGGTTCCTAATTGTTGTATAAACCTTGTGGATCTTTTACATCTGACCCAGAATGACATTTTCTATGCCTCATGCAGGAAATGGGGATGTGTGCTAACAGTTTTGTCAGCGGCTAGTGCATGCCCCCATTTACTTGTAAGGGCTCATGCAATGGCTGTGGATTCCATAGACCAGAGCATGAGCTGAGCAGAGTGCAAGCAGAGTGTATTGTGTGCAAGAAGCCTTATGCCTCATGCACATGACTGCATGCTGAAACAGATCGCATCTCCCTATGAGCGGACAGGTCGCACCACTACATGGGCCGAAATAAGACCTGCTCTAAGACCTCGCCACACTGTGACCATACGTACGTTACAAAAGTGGCGGCTGTGATATAGCTGCAATTTGTGTGGCTAGCTCACGGCCAGTAAGATCTGGCTAACTAAATCTGGCTAACCATGCCCATTTCCTTACCCACTTTTCCAAACTGGAATAAATTTTGGAAGAATGCAGAATGCCATAATTTTTTTCTGCAAATGAGCACAAAAAGTCACAATATTTAATGTGGCTATGAAAAGCCAAAATGCTTGAGTGCTCTCCTTTCAGAAATGACATGCACATACACAGCCAGATAACAACCCACTTTTTGATGTACAGGTCCAGTAAATCACAGCTATAAAGCAAAAATGATTGTACCCTGGCTATACACATCACTGCCCTTTTTGTCATACTATGGAATATCAATGTTGGTTCAGGTTGTTTTTTTTTATAGATTTCTTAAATTATAACAAAGCCTTAGAAGTTCCAAGCCATCATATAATTATAAAGTTCTTCTTATGTCTTGTTTACATATACCTGGAGAAAAACCACAAGCCTTTTGCAACCATTTTACACTTTTAGACCCACTTGGTACTGGTGTGTGGTCTTACCTTCCAAAACTACAGATGTGTAGCTAGAATATATGCCTAAAAAACATATAGGTCAACAATCCTATCCAATGTATGGATAGTGTGATGTTATATAATGTAAATATTCTCTTTAGCGTTCCGAGCTTTGAGATGCATATAGCCAATGAGATTGCGTATTTTGGTAATTTGTCAATAAGGTTATGCAGTTACAACACCGTTTAATAGATACTGCCATCTAGTGAACACATAAGGAAACACACCCTCATTCACATTGCAGAGCACCTGGATGACATCTCATTTTTTATGCACAATTAGCTAAATGGAAACATAGTTAATGATGCAAATTGCTGATAAAAGGGTTCACTGTAATGTATTGATCTTGTCATCCTGTGTAGTCATTATGGCACAATAATCTAGATTTGCATAGACACTGCATACATAGCCAGTAATACCAGTATAGCAATGTTAATGAAGCTTTTTTTAGAAAAAGCACTCACACAAAGAAATGTTTGGACTTGATGTTCCACAGCCACCGATAGCATATAACATTGATTATTGTACTTTTATTCTATACATATTGTTCTGATCTATTTATCTACATGTCTAGATGTGTCAAAGCCTGGTAAACACATGAGCATAATCACCTCTATTATCAATGTACCAGCAACAATACGAACCTCTGCATCATGTCATTCCCAATTCACTCGGCACCTGCCGTCTGATCAATGGTTGGTTCTGCTGCCAGAGGGTGCGGAATTTAATTTAAGTGCTCTGACATCTCTTATGTCACGAGTCCAGGCTCTGGTGCTTGAAGCATTTCTACTGCCACATCCAGCAAGAACAAGTGAATTGATCATGCTACAGGGAGGGGTATCTCATGAATGTCAATAATGCATATATGTCTGATGCTTATCAATGTTAAAGTAATAGTTTTTTTCTAGCAATATTCTTATGTGACTAGAAACATGTATTAGAGGTATATTTTCTATGTCATTTTCCAGAGCGTTACATGCCACCTCCAGCGTGGCATGGAGGTGATCAGCTGAGTTAAACAGTGTTATGGAAGCTCAGGTTGCTGTTCTGCATTGTTGGGTCTGGCGTCTCTCATCTTCCTCTTGCCAATACACCATAGATTCTCATTTGAGGTCCGGCGAGTTTTCTGGTTAGTCAAGCACAGAGAAACTTTGGCTATTAAACCAGTTATTGGTACTTTTGGCGGAGTAGACAGGAGCCAAGTACTGTTGGAAAATGAAAATTCCATTTCTAAAAAGCTTGGTGAGGGCAGAGGGAAGCATGAAGGGCTCTAAAATAAACAGTGGACCTACACCAGAAGATGACATGACTTCCCAAAACATCAGTGATTGAGGAAACTTCACACCAGACCTTAAGTAGTCGGGACTGTGTATCTTTCCACTCTTCCTCCAGACTGTGTGACCTTGATTTCCAAATTAAATGCAAATTTAGTTTAATCTAAAAACACTGTGCCCCACTGAGCAACAGTCTAGTTCTTTTCGCCATGGTACAGATAGGATGCTAATGGTGTTGTCTAATGGTCAGGAGTGGTTTGAAACATGGAATGTGACAATTGTAACCCATGTCCTGAAAATGTCTGTGTTGTGGCTCTTGAAGCACTATCACCAGTTGCAGTCCACTCCTTGTGAATCCCCCCCAAATTTTTTAATGAACTTTTCTTAATGATCCTATCAGGGCTGCAGTTATCCTGATTGCTTGTGCACCAATTCCTACTACAAGTTTTCCTTCCACCCAACTTTTCATTAATATGCTTTAATACAGCACTATGTGAACAGCCACCTTCTTTAGTAATGACCATTTGTGGCTTACCCTCCTTGTGAAGTGTGTCAATGACTGCCTTCTGGACATCTGTCAAGTCAGTATTCTTCCCCATAATTGTGTTGCCTACTGAATCAGACTAAGGGACTTTTAAAAATGCTTACAAAACCTTTTGGAGGGTTGGGTTAATTATTCTAATTTCTAAGATAATGGGGCTCATTCACTAAGGGTCCGCGGAGCGCATTTTTGTCGGGTTTCCCGACGATTTCCACTTGATTTTGGCACAGGATTTTGGCACACATGATCGGATTTTGGTGCATCGGCTTGTATGCGACAGAAATTGGGGGGCGTGGCTGTCGGACAAACCGACAGATTAGGACAACGCGCCAGATTTAACATTTAGAATTGTGTCGCGAGACACGCACATATATGTACCGAGAAGAAGAAGGTGAACTCTGGCGAACCTCAGCGTGGAAGCAACACATGCAGGAAATTGGACGCACAACCTTAGTGAATCGCGGCAGACCCAACTCCTTGTCGGACAACGCAACACGCGATTGCGACAGGACTGGGTAAGTAAATCTGCCCCAATGAGTCACATTAACTAAGTTTTCTTTCGGACTGTACACATTATTTCTATTGCAAACTGCTTTCACAGGTATTTAAAAAGTGTTCGAGACACAATTGTGGTGCACGTGACACTTTGTGGCGCTAGCTGCACTAGTCTTCATGCAACACAAATAGTAATAGTAATAGTAATTTATTGTAAAGCAGTTGTAGCTTTTGTGATATCTGAAATGATGTTTTAAAAGAATGAACTGTAGCTCTGCAGCACTAAGGGACTGTTTGAAAAGAAGGCAAAAAATCTATTTTCTACTTTTGATTCTATGTAACAAAACTTTTTATCTCTCTTAGCCTATTTTGGAATCTTCAAAGGAGCCTCTGGTTAAATAAATCTGAATCCTAAATAAACTTTTGAACTCCATAGAATGGGAAATCATTTCTCCATGCTTAAACACAAGAAAAGCCACCAAACCAATACAAATAAATAACTGCATAGGAAGGCAACAAATAAAATATATACCGTATATACTCGAGTATAAGCCGACCCGAGTATAAGCCGAGACCCCTAATTTTACCACCAAAAACTGGAAAAACCTATTGACTCGAGTATAAGCCGAGGGTGGGAAATGCATTCGTCACAGACCCCCCCAGTATATAGCCAGCCAGCCCCCTATAGTATACAGCCTGCCCCCAGTAGTATACAGCCTGCCCAGCTTGCCCCCAGTAGTATACAGCCTGCCCCCGGTAGTATACAGCCTGCCCAGCTTGCCCCCAGTAGTATACAGCCTGCCCCAGTAGTATACAGCCTGTCCCCAGTAGTATACAGCCTGCCCAGCTTGCCCCCAGTAGTATACAGCCTGCCCCCAGTAGCATACAGCCAGAATTTTTTATTTTTTTTTTAAACTTATATACTCACCCTCCGGTGGCCCCGATGCGCAGCGCTGCTCCCCCGATGTCCATGCGGCTCCTCTTCTGTCTTCCTGGCTCCTCTTCTGTCTTCCCGGCTCCTCTTCTTTCTTCAGCGCCCGTTTCTGTCTTCTCTAACATCGTGGTGGACACCGCCATTGTTCTTTCCCGGGCGTCAGGCCCTTAGTATGACGCGCCGCTGCAGATGTCATAGTAGGCGCCGCCCAGGAGAAGAACATGACGGTGCCCAGCACGACATCACAGAAGACAGAAGACGGGCGCTGAAGAAAGAAGAGGAGCCGGGAAGACAGAAGACGAGCCGCGCGGATATGGGGGAGCAGCAATGCGCATCGGGGCTACCGGAGGGTGAGTATATAAGTTTATTATTTTTTAAGTCCATTGACTATCGCTATTGACTCGTGTATATAACCTGAGGGGATGTTTTTCAGCACATTTTTTGTGCTGAAAAACGCAGCTTATACACGAGTATATACGGTACTTTAAGAGTTTCACATCAACAGGAATGAAATATGTATATAATGCTGTGAGGAGTTACAATTTCTACCTCTCTCGATTGCCAGTTAGTTGAATGGATTATGTTGAAAGCACTGGCCATTAGAAAAAAGAGAAGTTTAGAAGTTTTTAACTAATCTAGCTCCATTTGGTTATCTTTAAATTGGTCAAATAGTATTTGTTTGCAGAGTTAGCCCTAGTGGTGAAGAATTTCCCCTGGTTGATGAGAAACTAATTATTATTTTAATTCACCATTGTTGTGATTGCCTTGCATAGCCAGTACATAAAGTTACTGTTGTACCTCCAGTATATTCCCATCGTCTAGTGCCAATTGTTTACTATCTTTAGGGATACCTAGGAAGTAATCTAGTACTGAAATAAATTTGTATTTGTTAAATTATAGAAATTTGTGAATGGGCGTCTAGTAATATTTACATGCAGCTGCTCATTAGAGGGTTATAATAATGACTCGGTCAAAATTGTGAATTGAATAAGATAGGGTAAGCCACAGGCTCTTTATGTGTCACATTGTTTCTGGGGTAACTACGGTGCAGCATCATACTGGGAGGCCTGTATGCCAATATTGTCATCATTTGTTTGGCACTTCTTCTGAGGGTACTCAGTTTATGACAATGTATTTGAGAGGACTTTGTAGAGTTTTTGTATTTTTATGCATACTATGGCAGTATTATAGCAATATGAGTAGACAAGAGCACTAGAGGAGGTAAATATAAGATGCTTATTGTTTAAATAGCCCCCTAAACTTTTTAAAATTTTGAGCACAGATTTTTCTGTGCAAAATTCACGGTGGCCTGCTCAAAGAGGTTTCATTGTATTTGTTATTTTTGTGTTATGCAATTGAGTAGAAAAACGCCACTTGTAAAAACTGCATAGCTCCTGACTTACTGTTGTATAAAACGTTACTAAAACCTGAAAACATTTTACTGTGACTTCAAGAATATGACAACCTTAATCCTACAAATTCAGATAAATAAATATGTTTTTGAAAACTGTGTAAAAATGTAAAAAATTGTTGTGGTATTGGAGTGTTACTCATCTATGTAATTCATCTGTATACAAGTGTTTATTGTGCTATACCCCAGAGAGCTAACAAGGGAAAGGACTTTGGTACTGTACAATTATAGAAAACCACATTATCCGGCTTTCTAGGTACATTAGATTTTAACATGCCAATCATAAAATAAAGTTAAAAAAATGGATGTTTTCTCTATTTCCAGAACACATAGTGAGATATCTTCCTGTTTCATGACTAGATTGAACACCTACATTATCTGTCGTTTGGTTTCTTACAATGATTAAAGAGAATTTATAAATTAGCAGCATTAAGATTAGACATACTTTATCTTTATTTCACTGGCAGGGAATATAAAGTAATTAAGCTGTGCCTAATTCTCCCTGTGGAAAAATCTATGCAATCTCCCAGATCTCAATTCACTACAGGCCGGTGTATTAATAGAGAAGTTAAAGGGTTAGATTTCTATCAGACAGATCCTGGCACATGTTCTCATGGTCAGAGCTGACACAGATAGGTCAATCTCATCAACAGATAGGCTTGGAAACATTTTCTCTATTGTCCTTTACCAATGTGACAATTTGTTAACCGCCAAGATACAAGAATGACTCATATTTTGTGTGTACCGTATTGAAGACTTATCTTAGAAAACAGGTGAATAGAAAATGAAGGATCTGATTCCAGACTGTTCAAATAGCAATATGACCATTTTACTGCGAATCTCTAATTAGAATGCCGGCTATTGATTATCAAGTGCTTTCACGTCTGGGATCAATACAGGAGCAGAGCCTAGGGACAGTAATTAATTGTGTCAGCTAGAGACTGGAAATAACATATTGTCCAATATGCATACAGCAATCAATCTCCCAGGAGTCTAGAAAAAAGGAACCTTGAAAGGGTTACCAAAGAGTAGTCACTTCTAAAGAAATAAACATCAATAAGTTACGACAAGAACTTACAAAACGCTGTATATTTCAGTGTCCCACTGCCTAAAGCACAAAATGTCTGTCGTTTTGAGTGGAAGTCAAGAGTGTGACCTAGCAGTATCTTTTATGTAGGATGTAGGATCATTATGTTGTAACATTCTTGTTGTTTTTCAACTTTTTCCATTTTCCATTGTTTAAATAAAATATTTAATTTGTTAAGAGGCAATGTTAGCCTTATTCTATCCAGGAAAACATATTTGTATATTTCCCAGAATCCCCAGTGGAGGATCATTGGTTGTTATATTCCACACGTTGGCCTCTAAATGTAAAGTCTCCGTAAGGAGTTTTCTTACTTCTCCGGCCTCTGGCTTGGCCAAACCAGTTACCAACACTGTTCGACATAGTGCAACACAAAGAAACATTGCTTTCTAGATCGGAGTCTGTTCCTTATGGTTTTCTATAATCCAGCATCATGTCATTAGGCTATCTGAAAATGTTATATGTGATTTCATTGTTGTTTTTTTTAATCCCACCTTGGAAAATATATTTGCATACGTCCCAGAATCCCACAATAGGATCAATAGCTGTAAATCTCCACACACCTTTATATGCAGCTTTAAATGGCAAAGTCTCCATAAGGAGTCTTCTTACTTCCCACTTCTATGCTTAGTCAGTTATTATTGTTGAAAGCATTGCTATTAGGCTTTGAAGTCTAGAATTATATTATGAATAATATATATTTTTAAACAAATATCTGTTATTATTGGTAGATCCAAACATAAGAAAACGGCAGCACTCCAAGGTAGTGAAACAATTCAGTGTATATTCCACCTCCAGCAACGTTTCGCCTGTGTATCCAGCCTTTGTAGCTGGATACACAGCCGGAACGTTGCTGGAGGTGGAATATACACTGAATTGTTTCACTACCTTGGAGTGCGGCCGTTTTCTTATGTGTGGATCTACTATGGACTGGTAAGAGTACTGGATAGCACCCTAAAACTCTCTAATCTTGTTGACTGTGCTGCTGTTTTTGCCGGTTGTTATTGGTAGTGATATTCCTATTCTATGTCTTGGCTGATGCCATGTTACTTAGGGCTTATTCACACAGCTGTTCAGAGGCCTGAATAGACTTCTATGTCTCCTGATCACTATGCGCTGAGCACACAGTGGGTCACCACATTGTGACCAAGTCGGGGGTTCACTCATCTTCCTATGGAAGGGAGAGGGGTGTGGAGCTCTCACCCCTCCTCCTTCCGACCCTGTGTTGGATAGGGCGAGTACATATGTGTGTCAACGTAGCCTAAGCTTCAACTTATTTACTGGAAAAAAATGCCTATATTTTTAAGTAACAACTGTAACAATGGTGACATATTTAACATATTTTGTTTTAGATAATATTTATGTAGACAATAAAGTAATATAATGTTAACTAATTGCTTTTCTTCTAGTTCTCTTTTCCCCCAGTTTAAGGTAAACAGAAAGGCCTATGATCTACAGTTGTTTTTTTTTGATGCTTTTGTTTCATTTAACAACAGGAAAAAAATTACAAATTACGGAGTGTGAGAACGCCAAACAACTGACAGTGTTATTTAACAGAGTTACAATCTGTGGAATAGGAGTTGATCATGGCAATGCTTAGCTTGCAAGAAGCGGTAGGACATTAAACAAATCAAACTTTGGTTCAGTTGTCGGTGCCAAACTTCAGATTTTCTGCTCTGTGGGATTAAATAACAGAAGGTTTATCCTGCCGTTCTTTGTAGTGAGGTTTGGGTTGATATGTTGATGCACAGCATGGGCACGACATGATAGCTTGTAGTGTGGTCAAATCAGAGAAATGCACCTGGTTTGTTAGAAACTCATCTGCTTAAGCAGAATTGATGAAGTCTACAAGAACATAATGTACAGCTTTCCATATCAATTACCATCATTCAGCTAATTTTTTTTGCAACTAACGAAGTGTGGATTTGTGAATGTGCATCTTGCGTACAGTGTAAAAAATTTAACTATTTCTTATATTTATTGCATGGAAGTTATCAATTTATTAACTAACTAAAAACATCAGTTAAATAGGGTGTTACATAATTAAATATGCAGTGCAAGCATTTGCATTTTATGGTATAATTAAAAAAAATAATCCGGTTTCTAAATATTACTGTTAAATATTTGTGATAGCCTAGGTTTTCTTAATCCTTCTTAAACTAGAAAAAGTTGTTTTATAATCTGTCAATTCTTCTATGCCTGAACAATAGTAGAAAACACTTTGCTGCCCATGTATAAGAGTATGCAAGCAGTGGGACTAAACTACATTTGTGACAACCAGCACTGGGTAAAACATATTGTTTTTTGTATTTGTTGACCATATACATAGAGATATACTGGCAGATGGAGGTATCCTTTACACTAGTGGCCTTCAACCACCATGCCAGGGCCAAAGACCGCGCTGTGGTCCAGCGGCTGAAGACCGCGGGTATGAAACTTGGGGAAAAAAATACTGATCTCCAGCACTCTTCTTCACTCTACAGTTCCAGCTTCTTCTTTCCTCAGATTCCAAGCACCGCGGGCAGAGGCACGTCTATAGTCGGCTGATGACCCCCAGCCTCTGTTAAATGTACACACAGGGAGGTCTCCTGAAATGTCACTGTCCACATTAGAACAGTTACATCACTGGGGGTAACACCCTGAACAGCCCCTTCTAATGGGTTCAGAGGGGAGGGGTTGAACAGGATGAAGTATCCCACTGTATGTGCATACAGCGAGATCTGTCTTGGCCCTCATGACATATCCTTACAATGAGATGTGAAAGCAGCCTGGCTTTTTACAGTAAAGGCAAACTACATCTTTTTGTATGAAGAGATTTTGTGAACCAGACAAAAGAAAAGACACAATATATGTGATATAATTGGTGATGCCCACAAAGAAAATCAGTGTCCAACCTGTAAAGAATACTTACACATCAGTACATAAGAGGGTGAACCAAGGCAACAATTTTTACATATTAACCCCTTAAGGACGCAGCCATTTTACAGTTCAAGGCTCAGCCCCTGTCACAATCTCAGGGGAATAGTCAACCCGGGAGCGGAGTCTAAGTGAACTCCTGGTCTTCGCCAGAGCCCGCCGCAAAGCGGGATGGTCTTGCTGTGGCGGAGAGTCACCAGGTCGCTCCACCGGTGCGACTAGGCCCGCGGCTGCAGCCAAGGTAGGGATACAGGGCATGCAGGACCACGGGAAGGCAGGACCACAGGACCTCGGGAGGCAGGACCACAGGACCTCGGATGGCAGGACCCTGGATGGCAGGACCACAGGACCTCGGATGGCAGGACCTCGGAAGGCTACTGGATTACCGGACCGCCACAGGATACCAGGACCGCCACAAGACACCAGGACCGCCACAGGATAACAGGATCGCCACCGGACACCAGGAACACGGGATCAACACAGAACACGGTAACACCACAGTTTCAATGCAATTTCAATGCGTTTTTCATGCACAATGCATTTTTGATGCATCACCATAGACATGTATGGTGCGTTTTTCACGCGCATGACTTGCAAAAGTAGAGCATGCGGAGATTTCAACGCACGTTAAAAAAATTGTGCGTGTGCGCGTTGAAAAAAAGTTTGAAAAGTCTGAAAAGACCCATTGATTAAAATTTAGAATGGTCAAATTGTGCCGGTTATACGTTCATTTAGCCCTAAAATTTACACATTTCCAAAAGATAAAAATAGAAAACCCACCATACAATTTGTTCTGCAATTTATCCAAAGTACAGAGACCCCCCCACATGTGGCCTTTACTTTTATGGGTGCACAGAGAGGTGCAGAAGGGAAGCCCTGCGCCCTGCAGCTGCCAGGATTTTAGTTTTCTCGTTGCCTCCTTTTGTAGGCTATAAAATTTTCACTTTTTCGTTATTGGGGCCATGTGATGGCATTTTTTTTGCGGAATGAGGTGCTTTTTCCAGTGTTGCCATTTTGGGGTTGGTATCCCCTATTGTTGAAAATTTAGGAACTCGTTTTTGAGGGCAGGAGTAAAAAGCATCAATTCTGTACTGGATTTGTGACTTTTTTTTCGTTTTTTTTTTTTCGTTTTTTTTTTTTTAATCATGTTATCTTTATTCTATGGGTCGATACGATTATGGGTATACCAGACCTGAATATATTTTCTTACATTTTACTAAATTTGTTAAATAAAACCGTAATGTGGGGAAAAAAATATATAATTTTTGCATTGCTGTCTTCCAAGTGGCATAACATTTTTACTTTTTTGGCTACGGAGCTGGTTGATGGCTTGTTTTTTGCGGGACACGTTGTACTTTGCACCAGTATCATTCTGGAGTATATATGTTTTTTTGGTCACTTTTTATTGCATTTTTTGTAAGATTGAATAGGTAACAATGATAATTTTTGGTGGTTTTCAACAGTTTTTTGTAACGGCGTTCATTATACGGGTTCAATAATGATTTGCTTTTATTCTACGGGTTGTTACTGACGCGGTGATACTATATATGTGGTTTTTTTTCTGATTTAGACTTTTTTGGGGTTATATATCTCTTTATATGTTATGGGGCTTATGGGCATTTGTATTGATTTATTACTTTATTTTTTATTGAATAACATTTTTTTTTTTTTACTTTTTCACTTTTTCCACCATGGGACATGAATAGAGATGAGCGAACATACTCGTCCGAGCTTGATGCTCGATCGAGCATTAGCGTACTCGTAACTGCTCGTTGCTCGGACGAGTATTTCGCCCGCTCGAGAAAATGGCAGCTCCCGCCGTTTTGCTTTTTGGCGGCCAGAAACAGAGCCAATCACAAGCCAGGAGACTCTGCACTCCACCCAGCATGACGTGGTACCCTTACACGTAGATAGCAGTGGTTGGCTGGCCAGATCAGGTGACCCTGGGATAGACTAGCCGCTGCCCGCGCTGCTCGGATCATTCTCTGTCTGGATGCCGCTAGGGAGAGAGCTGCTGCTGCTCAGGGAAAGCGTTAGGGTGTTCTATTAGCTTACTGTTAGGCAGGAGTGATTCTAAAAGAACCCAACAGCCCTTCTTAGGGCTACAATAACGTTATAATTTTTTTTTTTTTTTATTTGCAGCTAGTACCATATTGTGAGGAATTAGCAGGGGGACTTGCTACCGTTGTGTTTAGCTCTTAGTGACACACATATCCACCTCAAACACCAAAGTGGGAAAATTTATTAGGGGTTTGAGTAGAATTAGGCACAGTCTGCCAGTTTCTTTTTATTTTACGTTTATTTTTTTCATAACTCAGCGTCATCTCATCTGGCATAGTAGTGTGCTGTAATACTTGGCTAGAAAATAGCCATAGGAGAATACAAACGTCTTAATTACGCCTACAGTAGCGTTATATATATTTGATTTCTGGTTGATCTGCTGGTGGCTGTACTTGCTGCAGTGCATCTACTATCAAATTGGGAGCAATTTGGAGTCAGACTTGCGACCACTGTGTTTTAGTGACGCACATATCCATCGCAAAGACCGAAGTGGGAAAATTTATTAGGGCCCGGGGTTGTATTTCAATTAGGCACAGTCAGCCAGTTTCTTTTTATTTTACGTTTATTTTTTTCATAACTCAGCGTCATCTCATCTGGCATAGTAGTGTGCTGTAATACTTGGCTAGAAAATAGCCATAGGAGAATACAAACGTCTTAATTACGCCTACAGTAGCGTTATATATATTTGATTTCTGGTTGATCTGCTGGTGGCTGTACTTGCTGCAGTGCATCTACTATCAAATTGGGAGCAATTTGGAGTCAGACTTGCGACCACTGTGTTTTAGTGACGCACATATCCATCGCAAAGACCGAAGTGGGAAAATTTATTAGGGCCCGGGGTTGTATTTCAATTAGGCACAGTCTGCCAGTTTCTTTTTATTTTACGTTTATTTTTTTCATAACTCAGCGTCATCTCATCTGGCATAGTAGTGTGCTGTAATACTTGGCTAGAAAATAGCCATAGGAGAATACAAACGTCTTAATTACGCCTACAGTAGCGTTATATATATTTGATTTCTGGTTGATCTGCTGGTGGCTGTACTTGCTGCAGTGCATCTGCTATCAAATTGGGAGCAATTTGGAGTCAGACTTGCGACCACTGTGTTTTAGTGACGCACATATCCATCGCAAAGACCGAAGTGGGAAAATTTATTAGGGCCCGGGGTTGTATTTCAACTAGGCACAGTCTGCCATTTCCTTTTTTATTTTACGTTTATTTTTTTCATAACTCAGCGTCATCTCATCTGGCATAGTAGTGTGCTGTAATACTTGGCTAGAAAATAGCCATAGCAATAGGATAGCATCGTTTGGTTTTAAAAACTAAAAAACACAAAAAAAAAAAAAAAAAAAAAAAGGTAAAAAAAAAAATACAAGTTATAACTCTCATTTTCAAAATGTTTAACCCGAGGGCTAGGGGTAGAGGACGAGGGCGGGGACGTGGGCGTCCAACTACTGCAGGGGTCAGAGGCCATGGTCCTGGGCGGGGTGAGACACCACCTGCTTATGAGGGAGCAGGGGAACGCCGCAGAGCTACACTCCCTAGGTTCATGTCTGAAGTTACTGGGAATCGTGGTAGAGCACTGTTGAGGCCAGAACAGTGCGAACAGGTGATGTCGTGGATTGCCGACAATGCTTCGAGCAATTTGTCCACCAGTCAGTCTTCCACGCAGTCCACCCATGTCACCGAAATCGGCACTCCTCCAGCTCCTGCACCTCAGCCTCCTCCCCCCCAGTCTGCCCCCTCCCAGCAAAATTTGCCATTTGAACCGGCATACTCTGAGGAACTGTTTTCTGGACCCTTCCCACAGTCACAAACCACTTGTCCGGTTGCTGATGAGCAATTTTCCGATGCCCAGGTTTTCCACCAGTCGCAGTCTGTGGGTGATGATGACCTTGTTGACGTAGTGGAAGAAGTGTGTAAAGAGGTGTCCGACGATGAGGAGACACGGTTGTCAGACAGTGGGGAAGTTGTTGTCAGGGCAGGAAGTCCGAGGGGGGAGCAGACTGAGGGATCGGAGGATGATGAGGTGACAGACCCAAGCTGGGTTGAGAGGCCGGGTGAACACAGTGCTTCTGAGACGGAGGAGAGTCCTCGACCAGAACAGGTTGGAAGAGGCAGTGGTCGGGCCAGACGGAGAGGCAGGGCCAGAGCTGGTGCATCAGCGCCAAATGTGTCAACTAGTGAAGCTCCCGTGGCGAGGGCTCCTGCGGCGAGGGCTAGATTTTCAGAAGTCTGGAGGTTCTTTAAGGAAACACCGGATGACCGACGGACTGTGGTGTGCCACATTTGCCAAACCAGGATCAGCAGGGGTTCCACCACTACTAGCTTAACTACCACCAGTATGCGCAGGCATATGAATGCTAAACACCCCACTCAGTGGCAACAAGCGCGTTCACCTCTGGCCGTGCACACCACTGCTCCTTCCCCTGTGTCAGCTGATAGTCAGCCCCCTGCCCAGGACCCTGCCACAAAAACCCCATCGTCACCTCCACGATCCTCCACAGCATCCACCAGCGTTCAGCTCTCCATACCCCAGACGCTGGAGCGGAAACGCAAATATAGTGCAACCCACCCGCACGCCCAAGCCCTTAATGTGCACATCTCCAGATTGCTAAGCCTGGAGATGCTGCCCTATAGGCTAGTAGAGACCGAGGCCTTTCGCAGCCTCATGGCGGCGGCCGCCCCTCGGTATTCGGTCCCCAGCCGCCACTACTTTTCCCGATGTGCCGTCCCAGCCCTGCACCAGCACGTGTCAGACAACATAATCCGTGCCCTGACCAACGCCGTTTCTGACAAGGTCCACCTGACCACGGACACGTGGACGAGTGCTGCCGGGCAGGGCCACTATATATCTCTGACGGCACATTGGGTTAACTTGGTGGAGGCTGGGACCGAGTGTGACCCTGCGGCTGGTCATATACTGCCGACGCTGAGGATTGCGGGGCCTACCTCGGTCCAGGTGTTTGAGGCCTACTATGCCTCCTCCTCCTCCCACCCCTCCTCCACCTCCTCCTCCGAACGACCATCCGTGGGCATGGCGCCATCAGTCGGTAGCTCTAGGCACAGCAGCAGTGCCGTCGCTAAGCGACAGCAGGCGGTGCTCAAACTGCTGAGCCTAGGCGATAAAAGGCACACCGCCCAAGAACTATTACAGGGCATCACGGCGCAGACTGATCTGTGGCTGGCACCGCTGAACCTGAAGCCAGGCATGGTTGTGTGTGACAACGGCCGTAACCTGGTGGCGGCTCTGCAACTCGGCAGACTGACACATGTGCCATGCCTGGCCCATGTGTTAAATCTGATAGTTCAGCGTTTCCTCAAGACATACCCCAATCTGTCTGATTTGCTCACGAAGGTGCGCCGCATCTGTGCGCATTTCAGGAAGTCCAGCACAGATGCTGCCACTCTCAGGGCAGCGCAGCGCCGCCTCCAACTGCCCGCTCACCGACTGTTGTGCGACGTGCCCACGAGGTGGAATTCAACACTGACCATGTTATCCAGAGTTTACCAGCAGCGCCGAGCGATTGTAGACTGCCAGATGTCAACTTCCACCAGAACTGGTAGTCAGGTCAGTCAGCTTCCTCAAGTCTACAATGAGGAGTGGACGTGGATGTCTGATATCTGTCAGGTGCTGAGTAACTTTGAGGAGTCAACACAGATGGTCAGTGGCGATGCCGCCATCATCAGCCTCACCATCCCGCTGCTTGGCCTGTTGAAAAACTCTCTGGTCAGCATGAAGTCGGAAGCTTTGCGCTCCTCACAAGAGACAGGGGAAGAAGATTCCCTTGTTGATAGCCAAAGCACCCTTAGGTCTGTTTCTCAGCGCATATCGGAGGAGGTGGAGGTGGAGGAGGATGAGGAGGAAGAGGAGGAGAATGTTGGCGAGACACAAGAGGGGACCATTGTTGAGTCCTACACTGTTGAGCGTGTATGGGCAGAAGAAGAGGAGTTGGAGGAGTTGGAGGAGAAGGAAATGGACAGTCAGGCCAGTGAGGGGAGTGAATTCTTACGTGTTGGTACTCTGGCGCATATGGCAGATTTCATGCTAGGCTGCCTATCCCGTGACCCTCGCGTTCAAAGAATTTATTCCAGCACCGATTACTGGGTGTTCACTCTCCTGGACCCACGGTACAAGCAAAATCTTTCCACTCTCATCCCTGGAGAGGAAAGGAGTGTGAGAATGCATGAATACCAGCAGGCCCTGGTGCACAAGCTGAAACAGTATTTCCCTTCTGACAGCGCTAGCGGCAGAGTGCGTAGTTCTGCGGGACAAGTAGCGAGGGAGAGTAGGCGAGCAGGCAGCTTGTCCAGCACTGGCAAGGGTACGCTTTACAAGGCTTTTGCCAGCTTTATGTCACCCCAGCAAGACACTGTCACCTGTCCCCAGTCTCGGCAGAGTAGGGCTGATCTTTACAGAAAGATGGTGAGGGAGTACGTAGCTGACCATACCATCGTCCTAAATGATCACACAGCTCCCTACAACTACTGGGTTTCAAAGCTGGACATGTGGCACGAACTGGCGCTCTACGCCTTGGAGGTTCTTGCCTGCCCTGCCGCTAGCGTCTTGTCAGAGCGGGTTTTCAGTGCAGCTGGTGGCATCATCACCGATAAGCGTACACGCCTGTCGACTGACAGCGCTGACAGGCTGACGCTTATCAAGATGAATAAAGCATGGATTTCTCCTAATTTCAAATCTCCAGCAGGTGAAGGAAGCTCAACCTGAATAATTTATCCACTCCTCCTCCTCCTCATTTTCCTCCTTCTCCTCCTCTTTCTACAGTAAAGCAGAGGAAACTGGCTGTTTTTTGACAGGGCCCACTGGCTCTAGGTATAGTACTTTATGCATTTAATTTTTCTGGAGGGCCACCGACACGGTCCTCTGTTTTAAACAATTTTTGGGGGTGCCACATACAGGCACTCAATCTATTCAATTTTTCTGGAGGGCCACCTTTCCGGTCCTCTGTTTTAAACAATTTTTTGGGACTGCCACATACAGGCACTCAATCTATTCCATTTTTCTGGAGGGCCACCTACCTGCTCCTCTGGTTTAAAAACTTTTTTGGACTGCCACATACAGGCACTCAATCTATTCCATTTTTCTGGAGGGCCACCTACCTGCTCCTCTGGTTTGAAAACTTTTTTGGACTGCCACATACAGGCACTCAATCTATTCCATTTTTCTGGAGGGCCACCTACCTGCTCCTCTGGTTTGAAAAATTTTTTGGACTGCCACATACAGGCACTCAATCTATTCCATTTTTCTGGAGGGCCACCTACCTGCTCCTCTGGTTTGAAACATTTTTTGGACTGCCACATACAGGCACTATCCAAATTGAATTGTCTCCATAGCAGCCTCCACACGTTGTCTCCATTGCTACCTCCAAAAGTCGTCCATATAGCTGCCTCCATACATCGTCCCTTTATCAAACGAGGTTTGTCAGGCCGAAATTTGGGTTGTTTTCATGGATTCCACATCAAAGTTGTTAACTTTGTCGCCACCCTGCTGTGTTATCCACAAAATACACTGGCAAACTTTTACCATTTACGGATATTATTTCAGCGCTTCTTGCGCATCTGTTTACATTCCCCTCACCCGCCATATCCTAAACTTATAAGAACGCTACTACACTTGATCTTATACAAAAGGTTCTTAGAAGTGCTGTTTGGGGAGTAGCCTAGAGACAGGGGCTTGGATTGGCGAAAGCTCGCCTAGCAGCGGAGTGCCAGCTCCATGCGCATCATGCGCTTCTTGCGCATCTGTTTACATTCCCCTCACCCGCCATATCCCAAACTTATAAGAACGCTACTACACTTAACTTGGTGCAGGCTGGGACCGAGTCTGACCCTGGGGCTGGTCATATACTGCCGACGCAGAGGATTGCGGGGCCTACCTTGGTCCAGGTCTCAAAGGCCTACTATACCTCCAAATCCTCCCACCCCTCCTCCACCTCCTCCTCCTCCGAATTACCATCCGTGGGCATGGCGCCATCAGTCGGTAGCTCTAGGCACAGCAGCAGTGCCGTTGCTTAGCGACAGCAGGCGGTGCTCAAACTGCTGAGCCTAGGTGATAAAAGGCACACCGCCCAAGAGCTATTGCAGGGCATTCCACATCAAACTTGTTAACTTTGTCGCCACCCTGCTGTGTAAGCCACAAAATATACTGGAAAACTTTTTTCATTTACGGATATTATTTCAGCGCTTCTTGCGCAGATGTTTACATTCCCCTCACCCGCCATATCCCAAACTTATAAGAACGCTACTACACTTGATCTTATCCGAAAGGTTCTTAGAAGTGCTGTTTGGGGAGTAGCCTAGAGACAGGGGCTTGGATTGGCGAAAGCTCGCCTGGCAGCGGAGCGCCAGCTCCATGCCAAGAACCAACTAACATAGTTTTAACTGCAGCACCTTTAATCTACTACTATTCACTGCCTCCATACATCGTCCCCTTATCAAACGAGCTGTGTCAGGCAGAATTTTGGATTGTTTTCATGGCTTCCATGTTAACTTTGTCGCCACCCTGCTGTGTAATCCACAAAATATACTGGCAAACTTTTATCATGTACCAATATTATTTGAGCGCTTCTTGCTCACCTCCTTTGGTTCCTCTCTGCTACCCATTGGTTTGAAGCCTGAGTCCATTTAGGGTATGTCGCCATGCCACTCTCTAGCCTTCCGCTGCTGCCGCTGCCTCTGCATGCCGTCCCCTATAGTGTCAGGGTCAATTATTGGATGTTTTAGATGCTATCTAGCTTCATTCTGTCACTCTGTCATGGCCATGCTGTTGGCCATAATTTTGGCATAATGGTGCATTTAAGCAGCCTCAGAGGCATCCATGCATGCTGCCCCTGCTGTTTCCTGTCCATTTCCGTGGTGTTTCCATCCTTTTCTGAGGTTCCCAGGTGTTTGGCCAAGCTTCCCTGTGCAGAGCCTTGGTCCCCTTGAAAAATGCTCGAGTCTCCCATTGACTTCAATGGGGCTCGTTACTCGAAACGAGCACTCGAGCATCGGGAAAAGTTCGTCTCGAATAACGAGTACCCGAGCATTTTAGTGCTCGCTCATCTCTAGACATGAACATTCAATGCGGCATTTAACGGGTTACACTGGGGTGCCAGGCTATTAGTTACACCGTGTTGCTTTGGCTCCGATCCAGAGCCGAGCCGGCATCAGCTCAGTGGCGGATCTATCCTCCACTGAGCGCTAAGTCAGAGCGCTGAAGGGTTAAAGGCAAATGGAACCAAACTACACCTCAGAAAAAAAAATCAACAATACATAAACAACTAACTTAAAGGGGTATTCCCACAGAGACAAGATTCTTAAATGTACTCAGAATAATAAGATTACACATTCTCTAATTCACTGTTATTAACAAAAATCCAGCATTTCACACATATAATTCCAACATGTCTCTATCAGTCATGGTGTACACAATTTTGGTTACCCTTGGATCCGACCCTGTATCTCCTGAGTGTAGGGTCGGCAGACATCTTGCTTTTCAGTCTGACCCTGCGCTGAGCTGTTCTCTGCCTCTAAAACACACACACATCTTTATCCAGGGGAGGCATAGCAGATCTGACAGTATGTGTTATAGGCGAGATATAGTAGAGTATGTCATATGTAATATGTGTCTCATGGATCTCATCATCTTATCATTTCTAGATACTAGTGAATGTTCAGAAGCGAAATGAACCTGTACCCTGATAATCTAACCACATTCTCACCATGGAGAACTAGAGGAATCATGAAGTGTCTGCTTCACCACCCCACACTCTGGAATATTACACTGACCATCACTGAGTGATAGGAACTAAAACAGCAATAAAACTGAGTAAAATTGTAAAGTAATGAATTGTGTAAACATCACTAGGGGATTGAAATTTGGCATTGAAATTTGGGAATTTGGGAAATTTGGGCAACCCCCTTTAAGAGTTTCTCATAGTTAACAAAGATAAAAATCCCAGAATATACGAGTCAGGAGATTGACATGAGGCTAGACATCGACCAGGGCAGGTAGAAATGCCTTCAGATAGCTAAAGGATGTAAATGGTCCACTAGGGAGGATCTTTTAGTTTGTACTGTTACAATATTACTAAAATAATATAACTATCTTAATGCATGTCACCCTACTTGATTTCAAATTGTATCTGGTGAATCTATGTATAGTAAAAGTGGGTTTTGTTGAAATTCTTGGCATGTCTGATACAGGGAGAGTTTGACTTATTTAGGTCAATTTGTTCAGACAGGTTCCCTTTAAGCTGTATACATACTTCTGAACAAAAGACCTTTATAATGTTTTTCACAGCTTGCTATAGAACCATACTTTATCTCTGTGTGCCTTCCAGAGGCACCATATAGCGATATGCAAAGTGCTAATTAACCCTACGATTTAAATGCTTTTTTATAAAGAACCTTTTTGCTAGATTAAAAGTTTACAGAAGGTTAAAAAGGTAACCAGCCCTTGTATACCCTCATACCTGTGTTTCTAGATCAGGCCAAGTATGTGAGAAGGGGATCCATTGATTGATTTACCTGCTTGTTTCTCACTTCTTAAGAGAAAAACGGTTGTGTAAATATCTCCACAGAGGTTACGCATTTATATTCCAATATACAGTATAATACAATAAGGTCACATAAGAATGGATTTTTGTCCAGTGAAATGATCCTTAATAAATGTCTTAGGTATCAAAAATACATTATATGATCACTATTTAAAATGCCTTCTTGTGCATTGACCCTATGAGCGCAACCACAAAGACAGGACCTAGGAAGAGAAATTATGTAGAATTTGAGACTCTTCATCCACGTATGCCTCCAGGAGCTACCATTTATCTTCTAGCTGGCTGTCTCATGTGTCTATTCAAGCTAAAAAGAGATTTTATGTTCTTCAGCTTTGGGCTGTCTGGCTTATACAAATTCAGAGCTGTGGGGTAGGCTCCCGGCTCAGGATTTATTGAGATTCACACCATGGATATGTGAGTCAGTCAGGTAGAAGACAAATGCTATAAATCAGGAAGAAGTAATCTATCTGGGGTGGAGAGAAACAGGAGACAAAACCAGTGATGCTAGTAGAGTTTTTTTTTTCTTTTTAGAAGAAACAGTGGAAAAGTACTACAAATCCACTAAAATGTTGTGCTTGACATTTACACCAAGTGTGCAGGAGTTAGAAAGGTGTCACCACCACTTAAGAGGTTGGCCATTTTACCCCATATACATCTACTAATAGTTCTGCAAAGCTTTCTTGATATGTGAAGTGAAGCCTCCTGTCTTTTACCTCATCAGCCAGACATTTGTGTCCATAAAATGGCAGTAGATGGAGGGTCACGTGATCTCTAACAGTCCATGAAGAATCGCCAGTTAGAGATCACATGACCCTCCTTCTGGTGCCATTTTATGGACAGGAATGTCTGGCTGATGAGCTAAGAGACAGGAGCCGAACTTCACAAATCATGAAAGCAGTGAAGAACATGAGGTACAGTGGCCAACCCTTTAAAGAGGGTGACCCATGAGGGTAAGTTCTCAATAATAATTTTTCTTAGTGGAATCTTTTAAACAAGACTCAGCTCTAATCGCTTCCCCTGCTGTTACCCCATACTGATCTTGTGGCATCACAAGAGATCACATTACTAAAATCCACTTGTGTTGTCACAATTGAGAAGTGACAATACTGCTGGGAACAGGATTCCTTGCATCCACTGAGCATAATGGATTACAGTGACGGTGCTGCTGTGTAGTTGGTATGCAAGGAGTCCTTGCATCATATCAATATGCAGTGGCTTAGGACTCTGCGTGGCATAGTGTGCTGCAGCCTAAGCTTGTGAAGTCACAGCAGCTTATACTTATGGAAACACTTTTTGATGGCACATCAGCATACCTGAGCCTTAAAATATATTGCACTTAGCTGCATACATACAGTAATGCTGCTCATCCCTCACTTATCACTTAACAACTTGTCTAGTCTGCTGCTACAGTGGTAGAAATGCCCATACTGAAATGCATATGACTGTTCACTTATTTGAGGCAGGTGCTTCTGACTCTGACCTTGAAGTCATATTTTACTTATATACGAATGTAATTTTTTTTTAATTGGACATGATCACACCTTCATAAACCACCCCTGTTCATGATGGTCAAGGTTTGAGTATTGAGGCCTTTAAGTAACCTCTTTAATCCAGTCTTTGCTCTGTAGTGACACACTGCCCTAACCGCTAGAGTTGTGTACTAGATGTCTCAACTAGAAGTTGGTCATCCCTAATAGTCATATAAAGGATATTAACAGATCTACAATATATGCAGGATATTCTAGGGCCACAAGTGTTGTTTTTCATGGCAGGATTTCCACCTGGCATTTGTCAGGTCACACAATAATGCTAGCCCATAGACTGTAGAGGTTCATTTGGAATGTCTTCACCAGAATTAAACATTTCCTTTTGGCAATCGGACATATATGAGACAAGCTGGGATCTACAGGCTGATTTGAAACAATGGTGGGTAAATGTGATGCATAAAACCATATGGAACCCGAATTCCTCTATGCCCAACCTTATCTCATCTTGTACACAGGCTACAGTTGGCCCTCTAGTTGCTAGTTGTCCCTTCCGATTGTACAGTTTTCCTGATAAACATTCCTTTTTACTTTAATATTGTTATCATTTGCATAAATCTTTACATTCACATATATAAATTTTCATTTAGCACCAACAATTTTTTCCTGCTTTTTCACAATAACAGTGTTAATAATAAGTGTAGCTTTTAGGTTAAGGTGAGAAGTTAACGTTAGGTGGAGAAAAATGTGTAATCAGTAGTTTCATTGGTTGATTTGGTATTTCTGGCACCCCAAGCTAAGTAATGTCTTGGGGCCCTGTAATGCATAGCTCTGACTGGCAGAACAAGAAGTTTATTGCTCCCTGCTCTGTCACAGCTTTTGAATGTAATGGTATACTGATGGCGTTGTGTGGGACCCTTGATCTACATGGCTGCAAGCACCAACTTGGGTTACCATATAGGTATTTCTGCCCCATAGTGGGTGTAATGCAGTCTACCCCCCTCCTACTATAAGCTGTATTCCTTCTACAGATACCAAACATTCCAAAAGTGCTATTCAAAGTAAATGTAAAGCACATGCTATTATGTTGAAGTATCCACACCAATTATGGACCTCTCCTGAGCAAATGTTTATGCTTATTGACTGCAGACAAAAAGCAGATGTACTAAACATGCTTTATCGCGGAGCTTGTCACACTAGAAAATTATTAGTAAAGATTAGTGAAAAGTATTTCTATATTTTATTCAAAAAAGAAAATATAAAATAAAACCTAGCAAAAGCTTCTATTGTATTCATAAAATAGCGGCAGTATTTCCACTGCTGGGCAATGTAAAATGTAATCTTGTCAGTCAGTTATAATCAGCTTAGTGTGTTTCACAGCAAAATATTACAAGCAGCTAAGTGAATTATAATTGATTTAAGGGGTAAACAGATTGGCACAAGGCTTTCTTTTTCCATCCCTACATAATAAAAAAAGTGAATAGTCACTTTATCAGAGGCACCTACACTTTCCCAATTGGGGCTGCCTTGTATGCAAATAATAAAGGTGAGCCTTCAGCGTAGACCAAGAATCTTTGTGTTGAACACACAGTGCATAGACAAGAAAGTGCAGCTCATAGTGGCATTTGATGGAATGTTTCCATAGAATGCAATAATATGGTATCAGTGGATGTTCCCTGTGTATGTCATGTTACGGTGGTCTATAAGGCCAATGAAGGTCCAACATACCAAAGTGGTCATTCATTGTATGATCTAGTAACTATGCAGACATTCATTTGTTTGAAGGAAAATTTTTTTTATGAGATATGCAAATTAGAAATGTTTTATTATTATTAAAATTAATACAGTTTATAAAAAATAAGGCTTACACATGAAAAAATATGCACACAAAAGTCTGATTTTTTTTTTTATTCTTTTTAAAATCTGAACATAGAAATGCCTTCACCGAAGCCAAGATATTTAAAAGACACCACAGGGAGACTGGAATAAATAACATTTTCTAGACAAATAAGTTGGATTCTAGAGATAATAATTATTAGAAGAAGGAGGTAATTTGTAACTTGATTTCTTCTAATTTAATAAAACCATATGCAAATTGATACAGCATATTTTCTCCACCAACAATGATTTCTAAAATGTTAAGTTGTTTGTACCTGCCAAAAATTGAAAGGGAAATGTTCTTTGATCTGCTTGCCTCAATTTCTTTGGCTGGAGACTCTTTGTTTGAGGATTGCTTAAGGTATATTACTTTCAAAATGCTAAGTAGTCTGCAAATTGGAGAGACTAATATATTCTTCTGCAGCCCCTACATTTACAGTGATCCCTTGAATTATTATTTTTTCAACATACGATATATAGGTTTGTCCAGAGCACTATAACTTAAAACCACCTACAGACAGAAGTCAGTCAAGCCTACACACAATGCACTGTAGATGGCCTTTCTTCCTCAGCCCTTAAGAGAACCTATCATTGTTCTATTTCCAGCATGTCTAAACCCAATACATGGCCCTCCTTTCATTCCTAGTTGACTGTATGTTTCAATTTCCTATTTTTTCAACAGAATTGTATCCCTCTAAATTTTTGTCCCCATCAGGCTTTTCTCTTCAATTCAGATTACCCCCCATCAGTTCCATTATAATTTGTACCTACTATATTGGGGTAGAGAGGGCTCCAGTAGCACATTGGCTTGTCATGTTCAACATTTGACCACTGGGCAATGGGGACTGAGGTGACAAGCATTTATGACAATGGTTTTGAGCTTACTGGTACTATAGTAGAAACTAGACCACAAAAGAGATGAAATTATGTAACCTCCAGACCGCAATTTTTTTTGTGTGCACTATAAGCATGGCCAGACCGGGAAATTAAAATATTATTGCATTATGCAATGAAAAAGTGGGCCCCATATTTTAGGGCTTTCCAACTGTCAATGGGAATAGCCATCATAAATAGGTGGGGTTAGCAAACATTTACCACTGTGTGCTGGCCCCTCCTCCCTCCATAGGAAGCAGCGGAGCACGGCTGCACACTAGGGAAAAGATAGAGCAGGCTCTTTCTTTTCCCGATGTACGGCGCGGAACAGTGCCATACCGCTGCCGGGCGGCCATTGCCGTCTATGGGGACGTATATCCAGCCGCAAATTTGCAGCCACATTTACGTCCCTGCAGACAGCCATGTGAATGAACCCTTAGTCGCTGGGAATGACAAAACTACACCTGGCACAATAATGTAATGGACAAAGGTGAAAAAAGGCTTTTAAAAAATAACTTTTCATAAAACTACAAATAAAATATAGTAGCGCCACCTCAACAGAGTGATAACAACAGTCTGCAAAAGACTGGATGAACCATTATACTATCCACCATTACATATCATAAATATGGACACCCGATAGGTACCATCTGTTTTTACTTAGTGACGGACAGTGCTAAGCACCTATCCTGTACCATGTGCCTTTTACTTTATGTAAAACCTTCTGTTAAAAGGCATAACATTGGACCTGATAACATTGGACCTGGAATTATGTCATAGCGTCAGGACTCTATCTTCAGGGCATCCCAGGGCTCTTCATTTTTTAGGGACACATTGGGACCTTGTGTGTGGTGCATATGAGTATGACAACCACCATGTGTGGCATTTCCAGGGCAGAAACAAAAATGTTTTAAAATGCATGGGTTTTACCTGTTACCATGCGTTTGGCTGCTTTGAAAGCATTTTCTTCACTGCTGGAAGGGTTAGCAGCTGTGAAAATGTTAACAAAGCTGCTTACACTTCCAGCAGTGAAGAAGAATGCATTCAAACCAGCCAAATGCATGATAACATGTAAAAATGCATGCATTTTAAAATGCATGAATTTCTGCAATCGTAAATGCCAATTGTGACCTCAACCTCAGAGTAATAGCAGATCTAAGGGTCGAGGGGAAGATATTAACCCATAAGGTGCTGCATTGCGGCTAGATCTAAATAACATAGAGAGTACCACCGATGAGAGCACTTTTTGGACTCTGTTCCAGCCCTAGCACAGAAAGGACCATATATATTTCATATTGTGATATCACTGACCAAAGAGGCAGTAATCACCGTACATTACTCACAAAGACTGGTAAGAGGCCCATACCATTTGCTCTGCTCTATTCCAGCTTTAGCTGCTCTCGCTGGGCTGAGCATGGGTGTCCTCAGACGGTGACACACACAGACGGGCACTGAAATATGTGATGGGGCAGGGAGCTCAGAGTTTTCGGGTCTGTGTTTAATGAAGGGGGCAGCCTGCTTCCTTTATAAAGTGCCAGGACTGATTCTTCACACACCATGGCCCTACAGCACCAAAAACACAGCATGGCCAGCGCGTCTCACAAAGCTACAGCAAAGAGAAGCAGCATGTGACATTGTGAGGTGGCCCAGAGCACCGGGAAACTTCCAAGTAAATTATATTTCCAGTCCGCCACTGGCTATTAGGTATTGTTTAACTGAATCTCTTGTTCCCATGCATAATTCCCAAGCATAAATTTCATTATATTTGGATCTCTACTCCAAGATACTGTGATTATTTTGTGAAACCATGTATTTTAGAGAGCCTATTCTGATGAAAATGCAGTGTATTCTGCAGCCAGCATTACATAGAGTAGAAAGTTTCTGTTTAACTTGGCATTTATATGACTTCTTCCCTATGCTAGGAGATTGAAAGTCAGGTATGACTGCATTAATGTGTATATGTATTTATGTGCAAACTGTGAATATCCCCTATAATAAATGAATTTTGAATTAATGGTGACAAGCTCCCTTCAAAGGGAACCTGTCAGGCACATCTAGCCCCCAAAACAAAGGTTCTACCTCATTTACTGTAGTTAGTTTCTCTGCATGGTGATACTGAGTCAGCAGCTCCTGTGCATTATAAAATGACCCCCCACCACCATCACTCTGCTGATCCTGTGAATTGAGACAGCTGGGTGTTCCCCTTCCTTCTCTGTCCCCTTGTAAACACACCCTCTACACCCCTTTCTGTGGTTTAGCTTAGCAGGAGGTGTGCAAATGATATGTGCAGGAGGCGTGTAGGGGGCATGTGTACAAAAGGAGGAAGGAGGAAGGGGGTGTTGCAGCCTGACTCAGCTCAAAAACACCCAGCTGACTCAATTCACAGGATTACAATGCAGAGTATGGGGGTTCATTTTATAATTCACATGAGCCACTGAAGCACACATACTGACTACATACATAGATCCAACTGCGGGTGGTTAGAGACTATGGTGAGAATAAGACACATGAAGAACACTGGAATTACATCCTTAAATACTTTTTCTTCTCTCTGGTGCTATAAATATACATAACTACACATTTCTCATTTCTATATCTGTGAAATACACTGTGTGTTATTTTTTAAACAAACAGGCAGTGTATAATCATCATCTATGAGTATCCTAAGCCTCTCATATACTTCCTGGATACCAAGACAATTTGCTGGTAGGTCAATCTTGGCACCTGACTTGTCTGTAAGGTGTGGTGGATTTATTCAGGGCATTGCATAGCCTCACATTATGACATTTCATTATATGTGCTGGCTTCCTGCTATTCTATTTATGCCGTCTTTACTTGCCTCAGTGCCTGTAATGGGATGTTTCATAAATCACATGAGAATATTTCTGCTTTAGTAAATGTATTCCTTACCGAGGCACCACTGAAGATCAAGGGTTTCTTAAAAGCTGCTGTGTCAGCTATACAGTGTATCTTACACGCAACAAATTCTCGGAGGTGGTGACAGTGACAAAAGCCAAGCTTACAACTATGTTTTGGTGACAAAGAAAGTTATGGTGAGTTGTATGCTATTTCTTATAAATGATATATAAAATACAAGTAACATATATTTGCAAATAACAGTGTGAACGTTACTATTTCTGCCTTCGCCATTGCTACAATAGTAGTAGTAGCATGTGATTACTATGAAGCTGGTTGTATACCGTAACTGAGCTGCTAACTTAACTAGACCAGCATACCTTACCGCAGACTGTAACAATCACTTTTGGGAGATGTTTTCATTCTATTTTTGGTAGCCCACATCGGCTGGTGTCTTGATTTGACAAATGTTCTAGAGAATATACTCCTATATATATTGTGATATTTTGGATAATCTCGGTGTACATGTAAAAGAAATAACAAGTAGAACATGTTAATCTATATGTATACTGTAAAAACAAAAATCCTTTATTACTATAGTGGCATCAATTTCCGCAGCCCTATATGAAGGAGTATATACACATACATGTATACAGCCATATTTATTCTAATTGGTTGTGAATGGGAAAGCCACCTCTGAATACATTCTGTGGATATTTGTGATATGCTTTGTCATATTCACCCTATAAACATGTATTCATTCAATAACAGCAAGCATACTTTATCATCATTTTTTTCACTGGTATCTGTCACAAAATACTTATTCCAAATGAATTTCATGTACAGACTGCTCTAAACAATTTTAAGGCAAATCTTCTGAAATTCCTGGACATAAAACTAAGCATCATGTGCACAGTGCAGAAAAAACTACTACTGCAGGAGACATTATTTGAAATCCATATGGTGCACAGCATTTTCTATGTGCATTGATACAGTGGGTACATATGCTCTGCTTTATACTGTACATAGATAAAGTTTTTTTAGCAAAATTTAACTTTTTGAATGAACTTATATGTGACTGCTTTCTGGGGGGTTATAATCTCCATAAAACTTTAGAGGAAAGAAGAAGATTGCTTTATGTGATTGCTTAGGAATGGCAATGACTGTTACTTTAGGGCACTGTATGGTAAGCCATATGGTGCAGTATTACACACATAGTTCTCACAGCAGAAAATAGATTGAAAATACAACTGCAATAGTTAACATGATAAACAGTGAACAAATCCGAAAGATTATATAATACAATTATATTGTACTCTAATATGTATTTGTTCTTGAGGCACATTTATGTTGAGTCTGGAAGTAGACCTTGGTTCGTTGCCAATAGCATGGGCTTAAGTATCTGGGTAACAGGCATACCAGCTGCTACAAAGGCCCATCAACCAAGTGGGCCCATTTCAACTCATAGCCAGTACTTAATTATAATAATGGAAGGTGTCATGCTAAATTTTGTGTTTAACATCAATGTATTATGACATTACTGCGTGTATTAATGCTGTACTGTAACATCACTGTGTTTGTTGTCTTTGTTCTATAACATCACTTGATATATTATCTTATATATTGACACCACAGTATTTAATATCACATTACTTTGACATCACTCCATGTATTAATCTTGTAGTATGACATCAGTGTTCTTCTTAAATCCTTGATTTTAAGATTATTTAAATTATAAAAATACAATTCTATGCCTATACCACAAACATTTGTCTTAACGTGATCTAATGGCCCAGTGGTAAAACATTTCTTCAATTTGTGGACTTCAGGTCAACTTTTCTTATGTATGTAGAAAAGGTGCTGGTCATTGGGTAATTATTTACTAAAGCAGTCACAGAAAACTAATTAGCATCCCTCCCCTCTCCATGGAAAACAGCGGCGCACGGCCGCACACATGGTAAAAGATAGAGCATGCTCCATCTTTTCCTGGTGTACGGCGCGGAACGGTACCACACGTGTGGCACCATACCACTGCCATTGCAGCCTATGGGGACGTATATGCGGGGCGCCAATTCGCTGCCGCATATACATGCCCACAGACGGGTGTGTGAATGAGCCCTTAGGGTCTAACCTCGATGAGATATAACAGATAATGAAAAGCTCAGTCGCTTCAATGTTACACACTATCCGTTTTCCGATGGCAGTGATGCTTTCCCTTTTACGTTCAATCTATACATTTGTCCAGCAGATAGGGGAACTGATGGCATTAAAGGACATCTTCCATTAGGATCAAGGATTGAAAGCCAAGCACACTGACATACCGGTGTGTGCCCCCTGGTAGGTTTTTACAAAAATGAGGATTTTCAAATTATGAAAATGAGCCTGAGGGGTTCAAAGCTCCATAGGCTCCTCTCCCTGGAGACTCATTTGCATAGGTTTTAAAGCCTTTCATTCTTAAAAGCAAGGACATAAGAATTTCAGAGCAGATCCTGCCTGAGGGGGCAGACATCGGTATGTCAGTGTGTTTGGTTTACAATCCTTTATCCTGGTTGTAGATTTCCTTTAAATGTCAGCACTGCCTTCTAAAGCCCACACTAAGGTGCAGGGTCAGAGATTATGCAGATAACTTGGATGTGTGTGCCATCTGCTGGCACACGGTAAATCTTCTGGTGACATTTTAGTAATGCAGGAGAGTATACTCAAGCACAGTGATGGCGAACCTTTTAGAGACCGAGTGCCCAAAGTACAACCAAGACCTACTTATTTATCGCAAAGTGCCAACACAGAAATTTAATTTGTGATTTATACTCCTTTCTCTTCTAAGAAATTTGGATGATCATTGTAGCTTCTTTCCAGGTTTCCATAAACAGGAAAAATTGCCAGGGCCAAATCTGTCCACACCTTCCCACTCCTCCAGTAGTCCCAATAACACTGTCACTTAAAAATAGCTCTGTGCACAGCCACTCTTGGGTGGTCTGGGACTGTAGGAAGATACCTGGACTCCTATCTGGTGATGGCCTGGATGCCCAGAGAAAGGGCTCTGAGAGCCACCTCTGGCACCAGTGCCATAGGTTTGCCACCACTGCTCTAGCACATAACACAGAACCTAGTTTAATTGACCAAAATTAATAGCTCCACCTAACAGAGATAATAAAACATCATAAGCACATGAGGGCCTTAATAAAGGGTATTCCTCAAATGCCATATCACTTCCCACCATTTATGGAATAGATATCATCAAAAGCATTTGCACAAGATCATTGTTATAACAGCATAAATAACTGTTAGATAAAGCACTTTTCAACTACGGCTGTGCACATATAATATATAGAAAAACAATACGCTTCTCCTTCATCTGGGACAGAACTGAGACACAAGTTTGTGTATGCAGCAGTCAACAACAAAGTACCTGAACAGTAATGGCCTTCGCCTTATAAACGATGGGACAAAGTGTACACTGAGACATAGCTGCTAGCCATTAAAATGTGATACCTGAATCATTCCTCTTTGACTTTGTGGTGAACACTAGGGATTTCCTGAATCAGACAAAATCTCTTCATCATATCCACTATACTCCTGAAAAACTTGTATAGGTTTCATGGATAATGATACTTGTTTCCGCTGTCAGGATGCTAGTGGGTGCTCTCCACTGTGTTTGGTCATGACATAGAGTACAGCCGTTTTGGTCAGAGGTAGTAGAATTTATTCAATCTTCCTCTCACATTCTCCATGTTCTGTCCGTAATGGTTTGTCGCCAGGGTATAATGAATGAACTAGTACGGGGCCACTATGATAAAGATTTTCTTCTGCCACGCTCTCTACTATGTCCATAAGGTGACTGTAATGTCATGGAAGGAACACGATATCCCTACACTGAAGCGTTGGATGCTCCTGGCAAATAAATTTGTCCCCACTTCCATAGAGCTTATATCCACAGACACTGTTCCCAGAAATTTTACCTGATTTGGTCTAAGTGGAGTAAGACTCCCTGTACTTTGAACTCTTTGGGGCAGGGGTTCCTGGGGAGAGGTAGAGGGGAATGTGTATGTTATGGTTTTATGTGGAGTGTATGGTTTGTGGTGCAATGACACTTATCATTAAGATTTACTCAGCTGCTCTTTGCATGCTGGTTCTTTTTTATCCTGATGACATATAATATGATTCTTTGATTGCCATTCTCAAATCACAAGGTTTGTATCTCTATTGTATTTCTACAATGTTCTTGTTATTGTTGGTTTCCAAAAAAAAGCATAAATAAACATTTTAAAAAATAAAGTTAACACAGAAACTCATTGGATTTGGTATTTTTACAATATCCATTTACATAACAATAAGATCCTACTATAAATTAAATAGTAGGTATCAAGGTATAAAAACTTGGCAAATTCCACTCTTTTTTCTAAACATGGTCTAAACCAGTGATTTTCAACCTGTGTGCCGTGGCACACTAGTGTGCCGCGACACATGGTCGGGTGTGCCGCGGGGAAATTTCCCCAAACTATGGTGCCCCCTGTGTTTTGTTTCCCGGCAATGCGCCGCGATGCGCAGTCACGGCTTCTTACAATGTAGGAGACGTGTACAATAACACATGTGCAAGCTTTGAACCTCGTGCGACAAAATGACGTCACTGAGGCCGGCGCATCATCCTGAGAGCGGAGAGACTCCCGCAATTGCCCACCACCAAGGTAATGCCCACCAATAATGCTGACTATATGAGCTTTTGCCTGAGTATATGAACTGTTGGCAAAATACTCAGCATATGAGCTGGTACTTGTAGTACTCCAGCAGTATACTGCATATAACAATGAGAAATACTAGTCATGAGGCTGGAGTACTACAAGTAGCAGCTCATATGCTGAGTATATGAGCTGGCACTTGTACTCTGGCCTCATGGCCATAGTACTTCTCATTGTACTCCTTTATTTTGCAGTATATGAGCCACATAATAATCAGCACCATATACTAAAAACAGGGAGAAACTGAGAACTGTTGAGGAAGAGCTTTGTGTGTGTCTTTCCACCATTCCTGCCAGGATATCCCTTTTGTGTTTATCGAAACAGGCCCAGGTTTCCCAATGAGTGAGTAAAATAAATTTAGAATCTATATTATTAACTATATGTATAATATGACTGTTTTAGTGCTATTTTGGTTGGTGGTGTGCCCCAGGATTTTCTAAGTATAAAAAGTGTGCCGCGGCTCAAAAAAGGTTGAAAATCACTGGTCTAAACATTTTATCCTTCCATGGATAAAAATTTACACGAAGCCGGCTATGGCGACCCGGTTGCGGTATGGCCATACCGCACTATACATGGGGAAAAGATTGAGAATGCGGCACTGTTTCCTATGGAGAGGCTACGGCCGGGCGAGCATACGTTCATGTAAAAGTAGCCTAAACCTCCTGCCCTGGTAAATCCAGTAAAGATTCTCTGTAATTCATCAAACAAAATAAATAATTTTTATAATACTCAATGTGACTCTGTAACAACATAGAGTTCATCATACTCCTGAATAGAAAGATATATATCCCAAAAAAGATGGTTTTACAGCAGTCTGTACTATATCTATATAAAACCTATGTCACTATTTCAAGCAAACATTGCAGCCGTCCACCTGGGATCATTTATCTTATGGCTCTTCCAGTATAGTTCTCCCAAAGTGTTGCTTCTTCTATCACTGTATATAATACGGTGATCTATCAATGTCATTTACCTCCATGTTAGGAAGAGTACATCTGTAGGTTACAAGGCAATTTGCCTTATATCCCCGGTGCTTAAGTACTACGCAATTCACTGATTTGACATGTTATTGATAACTTGCCTTCCTCAGCAGCCTGTTAGATAGTATCTGCTACACAATCATCCAACTTCTCTCGTTCTCCTCCATTTCAGGCTAAAAATGTGTTCTTTTGCTGCAAATAGAGTAAGAAAATTATTATTCACTTTCTGCACCATATATCATGATTTATTACTAACTTGGATCAATAGTTGTCATAGAGTATATATTGGATACTCTAATATATACTTTCAAGTAGAAAGCTAGAATAAGCACTGAAGAGTCTACATCTAACCCATCTGTCATCAGATCCAGGTCAATTTCTCACTGTTGACAAGGTATGATATGGTTTTGTAAATGGAATTCCTTCTGTCGCATTGCAGTTTGCTTCTAGATATTATATATCAAACATAAAAAGACACATAAACATCTGTTACATTTTGAGGCATGATAAAGATGTATAAAATAATCTATTTGGCAGGATACTTTTGCAAAAGCAATCATTATAAATCCATATCAAAATCTCTTAGCCCAATATAATACAGCTGGGCCTCCAGCTAAGTAATATTGGCACACAGTGGGACATATGTCATACGCCACCCTATAACAAAGTCCCCGCCCCTCCGCCACTGAATATATCAAAGGCTCCAGTGTATCCGGCAGACAGCTGTGCAGCGTATAATTATATGCCAGGTCCTACCTGGAGTAAAATAATTTTAGTAAGTGGCAGCCACATGGCTAGCAAAACCCGTGTCGACAGATTCCCCCACCAGTGACTGCCCCTCCATGTTCCTGTGGCATGGAGATGGCGTGAAGGGGGAAATAATCAGAATTGCTGTTAGTTGACTAGCAACTGCAATTATTTCAGGGCTTTTCTACAAATAAAATAGTACAGGGTGAAAAGAGTCATAAGTTAAAAAAAAATGAATGACGGCTCTCAAGAGCTTATAACTGTTAGGCTACATTCACACTGCCGTTGCCCGCCCGTACCATACCGTAGCGGGCAACGGCAGTGTACGGGGAGAGGAGGAGGTGAGCGCAGCTCACCCCCGCCCCTCTCCACAGGAAGTTATGGCGCACGGCGCCGTACTACGGAGAAAGATAGGACATGTCCTATCTTTTTCTGGGGTACGGAGCGGTACGGTGCCGCACGTGTGCTGCACCGTACCACTCCCGTAGGGCGCCGTGTGCCCATTGTCGTCTATGGAGGACGTATATCGGCCGTATATATACGTCGGCCGTATATACGCCCCCCAAATGGTCGTGTGAATGTAGCCTTAGTAGGTATTTATCCAATGGAAGAAGCTGTGAGTAGAATATATATATGAACTCCCATAACTACTCACATTAATATTTAGACTTTCTGCTTCCTTATTCAATTGTATTAGTTGTTAGCATCCAAGTCTCGAGTACAAGAGTCCACTGCTTTGCCAAAATGGTAAATTGTAGTTTTACCCTAAAGTAAATATGGAAAAATATCAATGTTTTAGTGCACTGGCCATTCTCAAACTGATTTTTTTTTATTTAGCCTATGTGCTAAATAAAACCACCAGCCTATGTCACACTGTAATAGATCACACTGGTGGTGCCTTGGACTCTTTTGTGCTTTTGATTAATTTGGTTATCGGAGAGAGAACTCACCACCAAAAAAAAAGTTTTTGTCTAAAAAAAACCTTTGTCCCATTAATCTTTAGATAATCCAAATACGCATTTACTTCCACAGAAGAGGGCAATATGAGTTCGATGTTCCTGATTGGTTATAATGGACTGGATGGCATTGTACAAACATAAGCTGACATCCAATATATAACATAAATTCTGCTGTATAGAGACTATATAATGTTCTGGTCATGGTAAAATAGCAGCTTTGGTTTCTCCACACTTTGTAGCTCAGGTTGAGACATCTGCCTTAGCAATATCCTTCCACAAACCACATTACCATAATATGGAAATATAAGATGGACCTGTGTTACTGGGAAGATGATTGTTTTTTTTACGTCTGGTACTTGAGAGGCATCAGTTAATAAATGTACAGAGTTATAAATTTATCCGCGAGAATAAACATCCAGAGTAAGGTTTCATTCAATTTCACTGTAATTTAACATTGGAAAGTAATATCTTGTGCATAGGAAATAAAAATGGCATTAGTGTGTGGAAAATAAAATATAATTTGCTGTTTGTAGGATAATATGTCATGTTTACTTCTTGGAGATGAGTCTCGATGCGCTTCCTGTTGGTTTTCTTAGTCCCTATTGGGATCAGGCCATACATCTGTTGTAAAGAAATTCCTGCAAACACTTTGGAGATCAGCAGTTTCTTGTGATTTAACAGTCTCACAGGCGATTATTTCTAAACGAAATGTTGCCATCTTATGTTCCAAAGAATTACAGTTCTGAAAAATAACTCTGGGGAGAGACATAACCAGGGACAATAAATATTTGTTATTAAATGACAACTTTCACCCATTATGTTCTTTTGTAAACCAAAATAAAATTATGTGATTTTATGTAAATCATTTGATTTTATTTAATACAGACATAGCAGCACTTAATATAATACTGTGAAGCACCTAGGACCCTGTTCAAAGCCTTCACAATCATACCAAACCATTTTGATACATTATAGATTTTGAACAATATTGGGATCAATTTATACATTTTATGTGTACAAGGTATGGTGTTTCAGGTAAGTGTTGGCTTGGCCTGACCCATTCTTTAACATTTTGGCCAGGAAACTGGGGCTGTTGAAATCTACTGCAGTTTGTGGATGAGAAATATTTCAATGTTAGTGGATGAGGCCTCCCTTTACAATTCTATAACCAGAAAACAGGTCAAGTTTTTATTTTTAGAGATTGAACTTTATTTTCCCTATTAGGAAGAGGGACCCTCTAGTTCTTTAAAGAGAACCCAACATTAAAATGAATCCACCTAAAATAAATACTTCATTAAAAACTATAGTTAAAAACCATTGCCCTTATCCCTAAATGGTTCCTTATCATGGCATGTAAACCCCTTTACCTACCTAGACAAAAATGTACATCCAGGTCGGTGGGTATTTCCTGCAACTGGATGTACATTACTACTGTGACAGCAGTGCGGTAGCCTGGCAGAATGTGGTCGCAATCCGAGCTGTTTAACCCTATAGGCACCACAGTCATATTTGTCTATAGGGCTTCTGTATTTGTCACTGTGCATGCCAGGCTATGCATGTAATACAATCATGTAATACAATGCCAAACATCAATTTAAAAAAAAGTTCCCTAAATGCCAAACAAATGAACAAACTCCTAGACATCTAAAAAGTGAAAATCACCACCACACAAACAGTAAATATAAGTTATCACCACATCTGTAACAACCCGTAAACTAGACTAAAATAATTTCTAAGCCTGCACAGTGAACACTACAAAAAATATGCCAATAATTAGGATTTTAGCACATCCAATCAAACCAAAAAGGCAATAAAAAGTGATTAAAAAGTCACATTAAACCCATAATAATAAAAAAGTACAACTCATCAAGCAAAAAATAAGCAATAATACAGCTCAATGAATAAAAAACTCTAAATGTTACACCTCCTAGAACAGGGTGATGCAAAAACAATTGATTTATGCACTACAAATGCGTTTTTATTACTTATTATTCAAACATAAATAAGCTATAGTAAGCAACAAAACACATTGAGCATGCCGCTCACTCACGTGGACCTTGAAGAGCCGCATTTATAAATAATATAAATGGATGTCCAAATCAGCAGGTAGTTCCTGCACCTGGATACGCATTTTCGTCAAAAGCATAACTTTTCCTAATAGAAATGTATTGTTTTTGCATATGTTTATTATTAGAGATGAGCGAACATGCTCGTCCGAGCTTGATGCTCGGTCGAGCATTAGGGTACTCGAAACTGCTCGTTGCTCGGACGAATACTTCGCCCGCTCGAGAAAATGGCAGCTCCCGCCGTTTTGCTTTTTGGCGGCCAGAAACAGAGCCAATCACAAGCCAGGAGACTCTGCACTCCACCCAGCATGACGTGGTACCCTTACACGTCGATAGCAGTGGTTGGCTGGCCAGATCAGGTGACCCTGGGATAGACTAGCCGCTGCCCGCGCTGCTCGGATCATTCTGTGTCTGGATGCCGCTAGGGAGAGAGCTGCTGCTGGTCAGGGAAAGCGTTAGGGTGTTCTATTAGCTTACTGTTAGGCAGGAGTGATTCTCAAAGAACCCAACAGCCCTTCTTAGGGCTACAATAACGTTCTACTTTTTTTATTTTAATTTGCATCTAGTACCATTTTGTGAGGAATTAGCAGGGGGACTTGCTACCGTTGTGTTTAGCTCTTAGTGGCACACATATCCATAGCAAAGACCGAAGTGGGAAAATTTAGTAGGGGTTGGATTTCAATTAGGCACTAACTCAGTGTCATCTCATCTGGCATAGTAGTGTGCTTTGATACTTGGCGAGAAAATAGCCATAGGAGAATACAAAGAGCTTACTTACGCATACAGTAGCGTTCTATATATTTGATTTCTGGTTGATCTGCTGGTGGCTGTACTTTCTGCAGTGCATGTACTAGCCAATTCTGAGCAATTTGTAGTGAGACTTGCGACCGCTGTGTTCTGCGCTTAGTGACGCACATATCCATAGCAAAGACCGAAGTGGGAAAATTTAGTAGGGGTTGGATTTCAATTAGGCACTAACTCAGTGTCATCTCATCTGGCATAGTAGTGTGCTTTGATACTTGGCTAGAAAATAGCCATAGGAGAATACAAAGAGCTTACTTACGCATACAGTAGCGTTCTATATATTTGATTTCTGGTTGATCTGCTGGTGGCTGTACTTTCTGCAGTGCATGTACTAGCCAATTCTGAGCAATTTGTAGTGAGACTTGCGACCGCTGTGTTCTGCGCTTAGTGACGCACATATCCATAGCAAAGACCGAAGTGGGAAAATTTAGTAGGGGTTGGATTTCAATTAGGCACTAACTCAGTGTCATCTCATCTGGCATAGTAGTGTGCTTTGATACTTGGCTAGAAAATAGCCATAGGAGAATACAAAGAGCTTACTTACGCATACAGTAGCGTTCTATATATTTGATTTCTGGTTGATCTGCTGGTGGCTGTACTTTCTGCAGTGCATGTACTAGCCAATTCTGAGCAATTTGTAGTGAGACTTGCGACCGCTGTGTTCTGCGCTTAGTGACGCACATATCCATAGCAAAGACCGAAGTGGGAAAATTTAGTAGGGGTTGGATTTCAATTAGGCACTAACTCAGTGTCATCTCATCTGGCATAGTAGTGTGCTTTGATACTTGGCTAGAAAATAGCCATAGGAGAATACAAAGAGCTTACTTACGCATACAGTAGCGTTCTATATATTTGATTTCTGGTTGATCTGCTGGTGGCTGTACTTTCTGCAGTGCATGTACTAGCCAATTCTGAGCAATTTGTAGTGAGACTTGCGACCGCTGTGTTCTGCGCTTAGTGACGCACATATCCATAGCAAAGACCGAAGTGGGAAAATTTAGTAGGGGTTGGATTTCAATTAGGCACTAACTCAGTGTCATCTCATCTGGCATAGTAGTGTGCTTTGATACTTGGCTAGAAAATAGCCATAGCAATAGGATAGCATTGTTTGGTTTTAAAAACTCAAAAAAAAACAAAAAACACAAAAAAAAAAAAAAACACAAAAAAAAACAAAAAAAAGTAAAAAAAAAAATAAAGTTATAACTCTCATTTTAAAAATGTTTAACCCGAGGGCTAGGGGTAGAGGACGAGGGCGGGGACGTGGGCGTCCAACTACTGCAGGGGTCAGAGGCCGTGGTCCTGGGCGGGGTGAGACACCACCTGCTGATGAGGGAGCAGGGGAACGCCGCAGAGCTACACTCCCTAGGTTCATGTCTGAAGTTACTGGGACTCGTGGTAGAGCACTGTTGAGGCCAGAACAGTGCGAACAGGTGATGTCGTGGATTGCTGACAATGCTTCGAGCAATTTGTTCACCACCAGTCAGTCTTCCACGCAGTCCACCCATGTCACCGAAATCGCCACTCCTCCAGCTCCTGCACCTCAGCCTCCTCCCCCCCAGTCTGCCCCCTCCCAGGAAAATTTGGCATTTGAACCGGCATACTCTGAGGAACTGTTTTCTGGACCCTTCCCACAGTCACAAACCACTTGTCCGGTTGCTGCTGAGCAATTTTCCGATGCCCAGGTTTTCCAACAGTCACAGTCTGTGGGTGATGATGACCTTCTTGACGTAGTGGAAGTGTGTAAAGAGGTGTCCGACGATGAGGAGACACGGTTGTCAGACAGTGGGGAAGTTGTTGTCAGGGCAGGAAGTCCGAGGGGGGAGCAGACTGAGGGATCGGAGGATGATGAGGTGACAGACCCAAGCTGGGTTGAGAGGCCGGGTGAACACAGTGCTTCTGAGACGGAGGAGAGTCCTCGACCAGAACAGGTTGGAAGAGGCAGTGGTGGGGCCAGACGGAGAGGCAGGGCCAGAGCTGGTGCATCAGCGCCAAATGTGTCAACTAGTGAAGCTCCCGTGGCGAGGGCTCCTGCGGCGAGGGCTAGATCTTCAGAAGTCTGGAGGTTCTTTAAGGAAACACCGGATGACCGACGGACTGTGGTGTGCAACATTTGCCAAACCAGGCTCAGCAGGGGTTCCACCACTACTAGCTTAACTACCACCAGTATGCGCAGGCATATGAATGCTAAACACCCCACTCAGTGGCAACAAGCCCGTTCACCTCCGGCCGTGCACACCACTGCTCCTTCCCCTGTGTCAGCTGCTAGTCAGCCCCCTGCCCAGGACCCTGCCACAAAAACCCCATCGTCGCCTCCACGATCCTCCACAGCATCCACCAGCGTTCAGCTCTCCATACCCCAGACGCTGGAGCGGAAACGCAAATATAGTGCAACCCACCCGCACGCCCAAGCCCTTAATGTGCACATCTCCAGATTGCTAAGCCTGGAGATGCTGCCCTATAGGCTAGTAGAGACCGAGGCCTTTCGCAACCTCATGGCGGCGGCCGCCCCTCGGTATTCGGTCCCCAGCCGCCACTACTTTTCCCGATGTGCCGTCCCAGCCCTGCACCAGCACGTGTCAGACAACATCATCCGTGCCCTGACCAACGCCGTTTCTGACAAGGTCCACCTGACCACGGACACGTGGACGAGTGCTGCCGGGCAGGGCCACTATATATCGCTGACGGCACATTGGGTTAACTTGGTGGAGGCTGGGACCGAGTCTGACACTGGGGCTGCTCATATACTGCCGACGCCGAGGATTGCGGGGCCTACCTCGGTCCAGGTGTTTCAGGCCTACTATGCCTCCTCCTCCTCCCACCCCTCCTCCACCTCCTCCTCCGAACTACCATCCGTGGGCACGGCGCCATCAGTCGGTAGCTCTAGGCACAGCAGCAGTGCCGTCGCTAAGCGACAGCAGGCGGTGCTCAAACTGCTGAGCCTAGGCGACAAAAGGCACACCGCCCAAGAGCTATTACAGGGCATCACGGCGCAGACTGATCTGTGGCTGGCACCGCTGAACCTCAAGCCGGGAATGGTTGTGTGTGACAACGGCCGTAACCTGGTGGCGGCTCTGCAACTCGGCAGACTGACACATGTGCCATGCCTGGCCCATGTGTTAAATCTGATAGTTCAGCGTTTCCTCAAGACATACCCCAATCTGTCTGATTTGCTCACGAAGGTGCGCCGCATCTGTGCGCATTTCAGGAAGTCCAGCCCAGATGCTGCCACTCTCAGGGCAGCGCAGCGCCGCCTCCAACTGCCCGCTCACCGACTGTTGTGCGACGTGCCCACGAGGTGGAATTCAACACTGACCATGTTATCCAGAGTTTACCAGCAGCGCAGAGCGATTGTAGACTGCCAGATGTCAACTTCCACCAGAACTGGTAGTCAGGTCAGTCAGCTTCCTCAAGTCTACAATGAGGAGTGGACGTGGATGTCTGATATCTGTCAGGTGCTGAGTAACTTTGAGGAGTCAACACAGATGGTCAGTGGCGATGCCGCCATCATCAGCCTCACCATCCCGCTGCTTGGCCTGTTGAAAAACTCTCTGGTCAGCATGAAGTCGGAAGCTTTGCGCTCGTCACAAGAGACAGGGGAAGAATATTCCCTTGTTGATAGCCAAAGCACCCTCAGGTCTGTTTCTCAGCGCATATCGGAGGAGGTGGAGGTGGAGGAGGATGAGGAGGAAGAGGAGGAGAATGTTGGTGAGACACAAGAGGGGACCATTGTTGAGTCCTTTACTGTTCAGCGTGTATGGGCAGAAGAAGAGGAGTTGGAGGAGTTGGAGGAGGAGGAAATGGACAGTCAGGCCAGTGAGGGGAGTGAATTCTTACGCGTTGGTACTCTGGCGCATATGGCAGATTTCATGCTAGGCTGCCTATCCCGTGACCCTCGCGTTCAAAGAATTTATTCCAGCACCGATTACTGGGTGTTCACTCTCCTGGACCCACGGTACAAGCAAAATCTTTCCACTCTCATCCCTGCAGAGGAAAGGAGTGTGAGAATGCATGAATACCAGCAGGCCCTGGTGCACAAGCTGAAACAGTATTTCCCTTCTGACAGCGCTAGCGGCAGAGTGCGTAGTTCTGCGGGACAAGTAGCGAGGGAGAGTAGGCGAGCAGGCAGCTTGTCCAGCACTGGCAAGGGTACGCTTTACAAGGCTTTTGCCAGCTTTATGTCACCCCAGCAAGACACTGTCACCTGTCCCCAGTCTCGGCAGAGTAGGGCTGATCTTTACAGAAAGATGGTGAGGGAGTACGTAGCTGACCATACCATCGTCCTAAATGATCACACAGCTCCCTACAACTACTGGGTTTCAAAGCTGGACATGTGGCACGAACTGGCGCTGTACGCCTTGGAGGTTCTTGCCTGCCCTGCCGCTAGCGTCTTGTCCGAGCGGGTTTTCAGTGCAGCTGGTGGCATCATCACCGATAAGCGTACACGCCTGTCGACTGACAGCGCTGACAGGCTGACGCTTATTAAAATGAATAAAGGCTGGATTTCTCAGAATTTCCAATCTCCACCAGGTGAAGGAAGCTCAACCTGAATAATTGATCCACTCCTCCTCCTCATTTTCCTCCTTCTCCTCCTCTTTGTACAGTAAAGCAGAGGAAAATGGCTATTTTTTGACAGGGCCCACTGGCTCTTGCTATAGTACTTCATGCATTTAATTTTTCTGGAGGGCCACCTACCCGGTCCTCTGTTTGAAACAATTTTTGTGAGTGCCACATACAGGCACTCAATCTATTCCATTTTACTGCAGGGCCACCTACCTGCTCCTCTGGTTTGAAACATTTTTGTGACTGCCACATACAGGCACTCAATCTATTCCATTTTACTGGAGGGCCACCTACCTGCTCCTCTGGTTTGAAAAATTTTTGGGACTGCCACATACAGGCACTCAATCTATTCCATTTTACTGCAGGGCCACCTACCTGCTCCTCTGGTTTGAAACATTTTTGGGACTGCCACATACAGGCACTCAATCTATTCCATTTTACTGGAGGGCCACCTACCTGCTCCTCTGGTTTGAAAAATGTTTGGGACTGCCACATACAGGCACTATCCAAATTAAATTGTCTCCATAGCAGCCTCCACACGTTGTCTCCATTGCTACCTCCAAAAGTCGTCCATATAGCTGCCTCCATACATCGTCCCTTTATCAAACGAGGTGTGTCAGGCAGAAATTTGGGTTGTTTTCATGGATTCCACATCAAAGTTGTTAACTTTGTCGCCACCCTGCTGTGTTATCCACAAAATATACTGGCAAACTTTTACCATTTAGGGATATTATTTCAGCGCTTCTTGCGCATCTGTTTACATTCCCCTCACCCGGCATATCCTAAACTTATAAGAACGCTACTACACTTGATCTTATACAAAAGGTTCTTAGAAGTGCTGTTTGGGGAGTAGCCTAGAGACAGGGGCTTGAATTGGCGAAAGCTCGCCTGGCAGCGGAGCGCCAGCTCCATGCGCATCATGCGCTTCTTGCGCATCTGTTTACATTCCCCTCACCCGGCATATCCTAAACTTATAAGAACGCTACTACACTTGATCTTATACAAAAGGTTCTTAGAAGTGCTGTTTGGGGAGTAGCCTAGAGACAGGGGCTTGAATTGGCGAAAGCTCGCCTGGCAGCGGAGCGCCAGCTCCATGCGCATCATGCGCTTCTTGCGCATCTGTTTACATTCCCCTCACCCGCCATATCCCAAACTTATAAGAACGCTACTACACTTAACTTGGTGCAGGCTGGGACCGAGTCTGACCCTGGGGCTGGTCATATACTGCCGACGCAGAGAATTGCGGGGCCTACCTCGGTCCAGGTCTCAAAGGCCTACTATACCTCCTCCCACCCCTCCTCCACCTCCTCCTCCTCCGAATTACCATCCGTGGGCATGGCGCCATCAGTCGGTAGCTCTAGGCACAGCAGCAGTGCCGTCGCTAAGCGACAGCAGGCGGTGCTGAAACTGCTGAGCCTAGGCGATAAAAGGCACACCGCCCAAGAGCTATTACAGGGCATTCCACATCAAAGTTGTTAACTTTGTCGCCACCCTGCTGTGTAATCCACAAAATATACTTGCAAACTTTTACCATTTAGGGATATTATTTCAGCGCTTCTTGCGCATCTGTTTACATTCCCCTCACCCGCCATATCCTAAACTTATAAGAACGCTACTACACTTGATCTTATACAAAAGGTTCTTAGAAGTGCTGTTTGGGGAGTAGCCTAGAGACAGGGGCTTGGATTGGCAAAAGCTCGCCTGGCTGCAGAGCGCCAGCTCCATCCCAAGATCCAACTAACATAGTTGCAGCACCTTTAATCTACTACTAGTTCACTGCCTCCATAATAATAATAATAATAATCTTTATTTATATAGCGTCATCATATTCTGTAGCGCTTTACAAATCATAGGAAACAAATACAAATGTAATGTAACAGAGCACAACATTTGTATGGAACAACAGGAGTGAGGTCCCTGCTCGCCAGAGCTTACGGTTTATGAAGATGATGGGGTAACACGAGGTAAAAGAATATTTAATGGTCAAGCCATTCTTCTTAGGGAATAGAAAAAAATATAATAAATGGAATTGCTGTCGCTTGAACCACTCAGCCGTCATCTTATATACCAGGTCCAGGGTGAATGGGACTGCAGAGAAGTCTGGTGCCTGTTGGTTGCTGGATAACAGATGGGAGGACGACACAGGACGGGTTAGTAGAAGAGTTAAAACTTCATGCAGTTAATGAGTGTTATAGGCTTGCCTAAAGAAATGGGTTTTAAGAGCACGTTTGAAACTTTGGAGGTTAGGTATTAGTCTGATAGTCCAGGGCAGAGCATTCCATAGAATTGGTGCAGCTCTAGAGAAGTCTTGGAGACGCGAGTGGGAGGTCCGCACTAGGGTAGAGGTTAATCTAAGATCACTGGCGGATCTAAGAGCACGGGTTGGGCGATAGACTGAGATAAGAGAGGAGAGGTAGGGGGGTGCAGCATTATACAGAGCTTTATGGATGAGGGTTATTATTATTTTAAACTGTATTCAAAAGGAGACTGGCAGCCAGTGCAGCGACTGGGATGAACTGTAAGCATACATGGTCCCCTTATCAAACGAGCTGTGTCAGGCAGAATTTTGGGTTGTTTTCATGGCTTCCATGTTAACTTTGTCGCCACCCTGCTGTGTAATCCACAAAATATACTGGCAAACTTTTATCATGTACCGATATTATTTGAGCGCTTCTTGCTCACCTCCTTTGGTTCCTCTCTGACACCCATTGGTTTGAAGCCTGAGTCCAATTAGGGTATGTCGCCATGCCACTCTCTAGCCTGCTGCCGCTGCCTCTGCCTCTGCATGCCGTCCCCTATAGTGTCAGGGTCAATTATTGGATGTTTTACATGCTATCTAGCTTCATTCTATCACTCTGTCATGGCCATGCTGTTGCCCATAATTTCGGCATAATGGTGCGATTAAGCAGCCTCAGAGGCATCCATGCATGCTGCCCCTGCTGTTTCCTGTCCATTTCCGTGGTGTTTCCATCCTTTTCTGAGGTTCCCAGGTGTTTGGCCAAGCTTCCCTGTGCAGAGCCTTGGTCCCCTTGAAAAATGCTCGAGTCTCCCATTGACTTCAATGGGGTTCGTTATTCGAGACGAGCACTCGAGCATCGGGAAAAGTTCGTCTCGAATAACGAGTACCCGAGCATTTTAGTGTTCGCTCATCTCTATTTATTATGCATTATTACTCAAATGCACATCTATACATTTATTCATCAGCTCTTCAAATACTACTTTAACCAGGCATATTTCATAGATTTCAGCACTACTGAGCCCTACAAATTTTGCCTATGCAAAAAGTATCTGATAGGGCAGAAATTTCCAGTGCCATGTTCAGGAATTGTAAGAGTGGAAGCGACTTACCAAAAGAGAGCATGACCAAAATGTATTTGCAGTGTTGGACTGGGGTCCCTTGGGCCCACTCTATACTTCTCGGGTCCAGTATTGGCTTAGAGACTATGCCCGCCGAAGGGTCCTCTGTTTCTCTGGGGGGCAGTCCTGCGCTGTCTGTTGGACAGATTTATTAAGACTTATCCACGTCAACATCTGAAAAGAGTTTGTATGTTCTTTCCATGTTTGCGTGGGTTTCCTCCGGGTCCTCCGGTTTCCTCCCACACTCCAAAACATACTGGTAGGTTGATTAGATTGTGAGCCCCATGGAGACAGGGACTGATTTGGCAAGCTTTGTGCAGCACTGTGTAATCTGAGTGCGTTATATGAATAAAAGGAATTATTATTATCATTAAGCCAGAACATGGCAAAAATAACTACTTTTAAATCCTTGTTACCATTATTTAGGTGGGTGATGTTATTGTTATTATTATTATTAGTTCTTTTGCATTTAGATACTGAAAGGAACATTTGAGATCCATATTTTTAATGGCCAAAAATTACTTTAAGTATACCACATAAAATGCCTGTTGTAGAAATAGTCCAGTGTACAAATTGTAGTGGAGTGGAACTCCCTTTATTTTTGTAACCCTCTCCATAAATGAAGTCAGTCCCTGTAAAGCCTCAATTAAACATGCTTTTCACTATTGTACAATATAACATAATAGGAGAGGTTGCCAATCAATCCGGAATGTATACAATATCATTCAGAATTTGATTGTTCACTGAAAAACACAAGAAAACATTTCACTCCATTGTTTTAGAAATTAATTACAAATAACACTTATCTGTAAAAGTGCCAGTCATTTGTTGCTTTTGCCCTTGGCTCTTTCTATCTATAGCTGTGAATTAGAGCAGGTAAGAGGAAAGACAGATAATCATTGTTAACATCAAATGCAATGAATGCGCATGCTACCCCAAGGACATATTTTTATGCCAAGATTCTGGATAATGTATTTAATGAAGGTAATTAAAAAAAATATTAGAATATGTTGTTGGGTATTTTGGGATATAGAAAGGTAAAATATTTGTTTGAATCATTACTCACAACAAAACATGTTTAGGTATTTAGATGTCGTCATAGTAGTTCCTGCAGTGACATGCCCAGTCCTCTGCATTAGGCATTCTTAAAGGGGAATCAGTTTTCACCAAAATTAACTGCAGACAGTGCTAGCTATAGGCATATATATTTTTGTGTCCAGTAGCAGCAGGACTGTGAACGTGAACTTTTAATCTAGGTCTGCAGCTACTGCAAGTGTACAAGTGGCCCTGAAAAGCTTTCTGCTTAGCAATGAGCTGTTAAACAGCCCCTCCCCTCTGCTCCGAGTGACTGCTGTAATTATCCAGTCAAAATCCTGATACATCCCCTACTTATAGCAGTAGGGTTTGGGCTTTAAAGCAGCACAGTGCAGAGAAAGGCAATACAAACCTCATAGGATCTAAACTAACAACATCCTAGGGATATATGATGTATTTTTCTTATTGGAGTCACAGACCTTCCAGCCGTAATATTGGTGCAATATGCATATGTTTTACGATTGTTCAATATGTGCCCTATTCTGCAATATTATGCTCTTATAATAATAATACTTTATCACTTTTGGGAAATTTCTTGTTCCCTACATCTCAGAGTTAACATTACACAATAAAAATATAAAAGACGTAAAAATTATCTGGCTTCTACAAGATAAATAGCCATAAAATACAATAACAACACTGTCATATGAATTTGGGATATGGGATGGACCTCCACTACAAACCAGAGGAAGCAATGTGTCTTGAATAAATACACAAAACACTTTCTTTTATGTTTTTTTTTTTAATTTTTCTTTTATTTAAATCACAGGACTAAAATACTTAGAGGAGGAGTCAGGTGAAATGCTAGGGGACTAAACTGTGAGATCCACAGCTGCCTGACATTCATCACCCGGCCAGACAGCAATAAAGGGGCTACATGCTCTGGCTCGCCATTGTAGCAGAGCCAGCACACTTCTGTGCTTCATCACCGTGCACCCCTGGATGATATTACCATTAAGACATCCTTCAGGCTGGCCACTTCCTAAGCTCAGCCTATTTACCACCCTGAAGTTTAACATCCTCTATTAGTAAAAAGAGTGCATCTGAAACTTCCACTCGACACCTCCACCGCCAAGTCAAAGCTGTAACAGATAGCAAAACCTGCTATACTTTATTCCATAAAATTGCCTTTTTTATATAAATATATGTCACAATTCATATATTTCGTTTAATCAAAGCCATGAACATATACCTCAATAATATCCAGGCAACCATAAAATCTGTTCAACCTCTGACTCACAAAGAGTCATGCCCCCCCCCCCCCCCCAAGAAGGAAACCTGTAGGGAAGCCCCCTTCCTCTGCGCTTAGAACAATAATGCCAACTTTCTCTCATCATAATGCAGTTAAAACAATATTGCATGATACAACATACACAATGTCAGGATCTAACAAATAATGTACAATAAAGTTTACATAATTATATGTAAAATAATTAAACAATTGTAGAGTAGTAATGGAAAAGGGCGGGAGGGAGAGACATGTTTCTTTCTGGTCTTCTGGTGAGAGAAAGAGGAAGCAAGATATAGGACAGGAAGTGACATCTACTGCTGTGCCCCTCCCCTCTCACCTTACCACACTTGACATTACTTAATCTGTCCGCTAATAAGCCTGCACTACACACCACATACTTTGTCCCCTTAAAGCAGACCCACCCCTATTAACTACAACTACATAAAAATGCAGGAGTTGTAGGTCCCCCCATACCAAAGTCATGTCCCCCTTTGCTTATGGCTCTGGGGTTTTCTTTACTAAGCCACAATAGGACAACAAGCACACAACAAGTTCCCAACAAGACCTATGAATGCGGCTAGTTATAAGTAGAAGCCGCTTCACAGTGGTAGTGGCAGTCAAAAAACAAAAATTTAGTATTACACCTACACGCCCCGACATGTTCGTAAAGATGCCAGTCAACTGCACCATGAAGCCAACATGATGATCAACAGTCTATTAATAAAAATCTAGTACAATTGGATCAGCTGCATTTCTCAGTATCCTAAAATTTACCCTACAAAATACATAGACCCTGATTTTCATCCAAATTGATCCGGTAAAAGGACATTCTAATAATAGGAAAATTAGCATCAGCTATTCGTTTTGAGCCAGAATCTATGTATTGCAAATCACTAGACACAAGACCTATTATCCACCTCTAATTCTATGTTGGGCTCGATCAAAAGATAGTAAAGCTCTAGTATGAAATGCACCGCTAAATGTCAGCATAGACTTTAGATCTATAAAACACAATACTCTTTGTCCCACAGACTAATAGCAGAAAGAATTGGTGGGAAACCGCTACTAAACATCCCACTGTAATTTAAGTCCCCATGCTCTTCCTAATGAAAGGCGGCTTGTGTGGAGGACTGGTCTAGCAGGTTTGGAAGGCAGAAATTAAATCCCACTGTATTCAAAGTCTCAATATTTTTCAATACTGAGCTAGTAGTATATTGTCCATGGAACAAGAGTTTGCGAGGAATACTGCCCTGCTAAACATGTGCTCCGAGGATCTAAACAGAAATCAATCAAAACTCTGTTAATTAAGATGCCTAGGACTACACTGAACAACCCATCATGAGCGAGGTTAGTAGTATGGGGTGGGGAGAATCTCTTCTCATAGTTATGTACAGCGCTGTGACATAGCAGTTCTTGTATTATTCTATACTAAACTAACAATATACCATTTTGGGGATTCAGGTTTATCAGGAAAAGTTCTTAATGTTGTATCTGCTAAGTTTGGTTACTTTTTATTAAATGCTCTTTATGCAGTACTTTATGCTGTGATACCCTGGTACTATTAGATTTAACATCATATCCTATAAAATGGTATTAAAGGATATGTTTTATTATTGAAGGTCTGATGTAACACAACCTGACTCATACTCTTCACATAGTAATGCATTCTGACTGTGCAGACTAAGTACTTCCACTGAATGTTAATCTTCTCAATCATATTGCAACTTAATGGTCTATGTGCACAAATGAATTATAGTTCTGTATATACTTACTTTTTAACCCCAGAGTGTACACTCTATTTCTGTACGTGATACCTACACTGTCCTCACTGAGTTTTTAAAGCTAGCTCCCCTACAGGGACAAGAATTGTATTCAATATATTCTCTGTATACAAAAACATTGTGCTTGTGTGATGGTCATGGTAAAGTTATAGACTACTAAGAGTGTAATGGTGAAGCAGTTTATCACCATAGTTCTGCGGATACTTTAACATCATATCTACCTGGCCTGTTAAAATGAGGAAATACAATAAAATAGCATACACCTTGAAGTACCATATTTTTCGGCCTATAATGCGCACCGGACTATAAGACGCACCTCTAATAAATGCCTGCTAAGACATCTAGGTTCATATATAAGGCGCACTGGAGTATAAGGCGCAGGATCAAATGCAGTAACTAGCAGGTGGCAGACCTGTGCACAGTTCAAGCCAGCTACACTTCCCAGGAAACTAGTCTTCAGCGTGTCAGAGAGCTCCGATCTCAGAGGTATGGCTGCTGGGGGTTAATGCAGGGTGATGCAGCAGGGGTTAAGCGGTCTCCCTCTGCCCCTTCTCCTTCCCTCCTCAGGCAGGGTGTTATTCCTGTGGGGTTCCCTGTGGCTCCTTCTCTTTCCCCTGTTACAGGGTTGTCAAGTATGGAGGATTGTTTACTGATGATGATTGTCTCGTGGTCGGCACTATGGCAGCTTCGGTCTCTAGGGGAGGGCAGGAGGGGCACAATGTTAGTTGTGGTGCCAGGGCACTTCAGGAGCTAGGGACCCTGTATACTGTGTGGGAAGGTGCAGGAAATTTCTGGGGATGGAGCTATTAAACACTGGTAAATGTACACTACATCTTCTGTATAAGTTCATATATAAGGCGCACTGGTCCATAAGGCGCACCTTTGATTTCTGAGAAAATTAAAGGATTTTTGGTGCCTTATAGGCCGAAAAATACGGTACTTTATTATATAAAGGTAACATAATAAAGAAAATGAAATCAAACAAGCAAGGTAGGAAACCAATAGACTACTGGATATGCTCTCCCTTCAATTTTCCATTATGAGTCAATGAAATCATATGTTGACATGATTGTAAGAATAATATACATATTTAACAATACTGGCTAGCCTCTAAATACTACACCAGTATATTATTAAAGTGTTAGATGCCCCTAAGACAGTGATGTCAATGACCATGTCAAAACCTCCACACAAACACACATACACATTACTGGATAACATGACCTTCATTTATTTTCAATTATGCAAAAACTGCCTAGATAAATACACTGTTTGTTATCTTCTAATTGTGCAATACATTAGCATGAATAGACAAAAGATTTACTATAACCTTGACTCATATTGAGCTTTTGCCAATTCATGTGTAAAGTACAAGCTACAAGTTAAATAACTTTCTAGTAGGACGCTGCATCATGGATCAATCTGAATAGACTTCTCTAAACTTCTACTGCTATCAGTCAGAATGAGATGTTCTCTAAAAACAGGCCCGGCTCCAGCACCTGGCATACCTGGGCAAGTGCCGGGGCCCAGAGAGCTGCCGGGGGCCCACACACGCTGTGCACATGTTCACTCTTCACTTCCTGTGAGGACAAGCTGTGTCCTGCACCGTTCCTCCCATCTGGGACAAGGCACAGCACAGGTAGAGACTACAGAGCTACCTGTGTGATGCAGCACATTGCAGGTTAATCCCCCCTCCTCCTCCCCCCATCTCCTCTTCACACGGAGCTGCAGTAAAGTAGAAATCTGTCAGCTCAGAGGTCGGGACGAAGAGGAGGAGGAGGAGGAGAAGCCTGAAGACTCCTCTATGTGATCCCAGGGCTGCTGCAGACACCCCATGGTATGTGACATGTATGGATGTGTATGACTGATCCATACAGTGAGTGTATTGTATGTGTGATGATGTGTTTGCTTGCATGTGTGTCTGCATGTATCTGTCTGTCAGTGTGTGTGTGCCTCCATGCTTTTCTGTACCTGTCTGCATGTATATCTGTAGCTGTCTGCATGTATATCTGTAGCTGTCTGCATGTATATCTGTAGCTGTCTGCATGTATATCTGTAGCTGTCTGCATGTATATCCGTAGCTGTCTGCATGTATATCCGTAGCTGTCTGCATGTATATCCGTAGCTGTCTGCATGTATATCCGTAGCTGTCTGCATGTATATCCGTAGCTGTCTGCATGTATATCCGTAGCTGTCTGCATGTATATCTGTAGCTGTCTACATGTATATCCGTAGCTGTCTACATGTATATCCGTAGCTGTCTGCATGTATATCCGTAGCTGTCTGCATGTATATCTGTAGCTGTCTGCATGTATCTGTAGCTCTCTGCCTGTATATATGTCTTGCTACATGTGTGGATGTGTGAATGATATGAATCATCCAAATATACATGAGAAGCAGAGAGGGTTCTGTGTCAGTGATGTGTAGTATGAGGTTACACAGCAGCTCAGGTGTGTATTATGAGGTTCTGCAGCAGCTCAGGTGTGTATTATGAGGTTCTGCTAAAGCTGAGGTGTGTATTATGAGGTTCTGCAGCAGCAGTGATGTGTATTATGAGATTCCGCAGAAGCTGAGGTGTGTATTATGAGGTTCTGCAGTGTTGAGGTGTGTATTATGAGGTTTTGCTGCAGTTGAGGTGTGTATTATGAGGTTCTGCAGCAGCCGAGTTGCAGTTTCAGTTTTATTACTTGGCAGAGTGGAGGGGCACACATTGTTAGGTTCGCCCTGTTGGTTAAATTACCTCAAAATTGCCCTGACCATGACATGACTGTTTGGGATGATAAAATGGGGAATATTTCAGGCAATAGGAGACCATTTTAGTTTTTGAATTTTTAATGCTGGCACTGCAAAGGGGCCCACTTAGGCACTGTCGCCCAGGGGCCTACTGAAACCTGGAGCCGGCCCTGTCTAAAAATTTGCCACACAAGATCTTGGACATCAATTGCTATCCTTGCACACTCATTTTCAAGAATGAACTATGAGAAAACATTACATTGATTGTGTTACGTCTGTGACTATGTCTTCCTCGGTTAATAGGTTGAAAAAACACTGACTGTTCCTGTCATACACTTGTCTGGCAGTGTGAATTATGCTCTAGTCACTAGCTGTGAATTGTACCCACCTCACCCAAGCCAGGCTGTGGACCAGTAGGAGTTAACACCATGATAGGGCACACTGTCCTTTCTAAGTTCCATTTCAAATTGTTAGTAGAAAGTAATATGCCACCCTCAATCGGATTAATGGATTATGGCATACAATCATATGTTCCAATCCCAGAAATATTTTTTGCAGCCACCTGTTGTGGTTAAATGATGTGTGGCCCAAATGGCGCTGTCCCCTCGTTTAGCATGAAATACCATAACTGCTTTTTTTGGTTTATAATATGGACATTATGGGGCTCATTTACTAAGGGCCCCACAGTCCGCACTTTCGTCGGACATCCCTACAATTTCCGTTTTGCACCGCTGGGGCAGAAATTTAAAAGGGGTTTTTGGCGCATGCAATCGGATTTTGGCGCTATAGCGCCAGCTTTCATGCGACACAAATAAGGGGGGCGGGCTGTTGAACGATCTGATGTATTCGGACAAACCGCGGGAATTCACTAAAAAATAGTGTTGCAAGCCATGCACTTACATACACCGGGAAGAAGAAGGTGAACTCCGGGGGACCTGATCGGGGGACCTGATCGGGAAAGCAACACATGCAGGATATCGGATGCACGATCTTCATGAATCGCGGCAGAGTTCATCTTCGTCAGGCAGTCTGGATCAGGGATTGCACAGGGACCAGGTAAGTAAATGTGCCCCTATATATTTGAGGTGCTTTTTGCTTTCATTCTGGTGGACTCCAGCCATTATTGTATTTCTTAAATATCTATACATCAGAATGGCTTCTAAGTAATATCTAATTTCCCCTACAAAAGGGCTTCAGGGGAAATACATGGTTCGCTTTGATTTCCTAAAACCAGCTGCCTGCACTGGCTGCCTTACACAACATCTGGTGCACTCCACTTATTGTCCTCGTGGCCACATTTTGAAAGACATTGGCGGCAATTTATTAGGGTTGTCCATTGTGCAGTTGGAAGCTTGCGACATGCAATTATTACTAAGGTCTTTAGCTTACTTCTAACGTGCCCTGGAATAGGTATCTATGGCTAATCTGGCCTGGCAAACATATTAACTGTAATCTCTGTCAGTATTTTCGTTCAGATTATAGTAAATTCTGGTATACCTGCCCTGGCCCGTTTTGCTGAGAAAAGGGCCAAAAAGTCATAAATTACATGATGTGTGGCAGAAATTACCGCATTTTCATGCCTTGCAGCACAAATCATGATTCCATCAGTTCTGATATTGTATCTAATCTGAAAATCTCTGAAGTTTTTATATAATAATGTTCTCGATTTTTCACCCAAGATTATGGGCCCCTTTAGTATGATTGTGATTAGTCTAGATCAGAATGCAGATCAGTTTGCTGTAAACAAAAATGAGCATTGTTATTGTGACTATAGAGCTGCAGAAAATGACAGCCAACCGATTCCAGGACAAGAGAAAGACTTTGTTTCATCCATAAAATACCTTAAGGCTATGAGCTTTAGAAATTATTCTCATCCCGTTCATGTTTTGATTGCAGTCAAGTTAAATGTTTTAACATACAAATAATTTTAAGATTAAATGAACCTGACTTATGTTTATGGGTTGTTTTCTGGTAACGAAACTCTGCTGCTAATTGTTTATGACTGTTCTTAGCTTTTTAAAGTTGTAAGGAGCATCTCAGGACAATCATATGTCAAATTGCTAAAATCCATGTATTATGACTGGTTCAAGTTAGAAAAGTTGCACTAATGTTTTCCATTGCCATCTGTATGAGCCAAATTCTCAGGCCGCAAATTAGAGAGCAGGTCCTGCTCGAGTTTGTGGCTGGGACATCCGTATCTATAATGCCTGTTCATGTCTCACCTTAGTCTTGTGTTCTGAGTATGCACTGGGAAAGTGTATTTATGCTAAATGTATCTAATGTATACACTCCTACTAACTGGCATACACATTGAACGTTCAATTTGTCACATGACAGGCTGCTACCTTTTGAATGCTACATGCATACATACATACAAGACTACCCTCTTCCGGACACAGTTGTAAAAATGCATTGCCTATATTTATTTACAATAGGAACCTATAAGTGATGTATCCCACTGTATGCCTACCTACAGAAATGTACATGTTGTGAGACACATGCTGTTTTTTTTTAAATTAAAGGATATCTACCACCGGAATGAAGGATTGTAAACCAAACCCACTTACATACTGGTGTGCCCCCCCTCTGGCAGGATCTGCTCTTATTTAAGCTTCCTGTGCCCTTGTTTAAGGAAAAGAGGCAGAACCTTGAGCCCCTCAGGACAAAAGATCTTTTGGATCCAGAGTTATAAAGACCAATTTATTTACATTTAATAAGCCACAACAAAGGGAGTATAGATTCCTACTGCTTACTGTTTGGGAACTTTCTAAATTTAAATGAAGAACATAATGCAGCAGGCACCATCTCTTTATTATTTATTTACTGCTTTAGTTTTAGAAACCACAGAACCTCTTTCTCCATTTCATCCACTCTTGCCTATTAAATTCTTGGATGTAGCTGATCCATTATTGCAGCTGATTCACTCTACTGCAGCCCTGGCTTATCTAGATTAGTTGGGGCTCTTTCAGACTGGTGCTGTATTTCACCTCTGTGGTTCAGTGGTTTTCATGTATGCCTTACTGTGCCATTGTTTTCAAATATGTGTTCCCATTTCAGTTGTTTTCCACTGATCCATTGTCAGTGAAAAATAAAATTTAAACCTGTCCTATTTTTGTTCATGGATACAGATCATGGAAGGCAATAGAAGTCTATGGGTCCGCAAAAAAAACTGATGACATGTTTTTTTTTCACTGATAAGGCTGGGTACCACAAGACTGCAAGGTGAAGAGTTGTGAAAAGAACCATTTATTGATTTATAATTATTTATAATTTATTATAAATTATTAATTATAATTCAAAGGCACAATAGGGGTGTTAGGCTCAGTTCACACTACCGTTCAGATTTCCATTTCCGCTTAAAAAAGTAAGAAACTGAACGGATCCTTTATAAATCACATTGAATTGAATGCAATTTTTTAGGAATAGTTAATACATAGATATAAAAATAGATGATGGATAGATCATAGATAACTGTGAGGTATAGAGAGAAAGATAGGCAGATAAAAAGATATCAATAGGTAGATAGATAGAAAAGTGAGATCGATAGGTAGGTAAAAATGAGATATTTAAAGATGACATCTATGATGAATAGATAGATAAGACAGATTTTAGGGATAGATAAATGAAACACAAGTCCGCACAGTGTAGATACTCCTCAAAAGGAGGGGTTCAGCGCCTCCGCAGGTTCTGGCTTGGGACATGAAATAAAATCCACCCATATTTCCAATTTCAAATCCAGAGTGCTGCCTGCTTTTCTCATTTTAGATAGATAAATAGACAGATAGATAAATATACAGCTATAGAAGCTATAGATCGATGTCTTGAAAGTAAAGTGTTAGTACTGTTAACGGACACTGTCATCCATTATGTTAAGTTGTATTACCGTTTATTTACCATGTTTTTGTAAAGAAGGTAAACGAAAAAACATGACAATAATGCAAACTTAGCTTTAGATGTTATAATACACACGGAAAAATTTAAAAAAAATGTTATATAATAAAGTGATATACTGAAGAAAAATTTTAACTGACCAGACATTCGATGAGAGTAACGTAAGCAATGTTAAGGGTGACGGACATAAATTATGTAGTATAATATCAGTATACTTGGCTATTATTAATAGAAAAGCAGATTTATGTTATTATTAGCTGTAGATCCTGGCGCTGCCCGTGATAGGAAATAGGAAATAACTGCTCTTAGCTATAACAAAATAGAATGGGTTAACAAAAAATATTTTATAAGTATCTATCTCTCTCTGAATGTCTCTCCCTCTGACTCTCTGTGTCTCTCTGTCTCTTTCCGTGACCGTCTCTGACACTCTTACAGTGACTGTCTCTGAAAGTCTCTTTTGGTGACCGTCTCTCTATCTGACAGTGACAGTCTCAAACTTTATCTATGGAGAGATTTATCAGAAGTGCCTGAGAGCAGAACTGCTCCAGGCACAGCTATTTTTGCACAGCTGTTTATATAATTACAGCTGATTTCCGATTGGTTTCTATGGGTAACTGGAACAATCCTCAGACATTTCTGATAAATCTCCCCTGTCTGTATCCTGTATACCTATCTATGTTACCTAACAGATAAGCTGCCTTCAGCTTATTGCCTATAGTAACCAATCAGAGCTCATATTAATGACCTGTGGCAGAACAGCAACCAATCACGGCTCAGCTTCCAACTGCCATAGCAGTAGACAATGGCTCTGGCACATGGTGGCTATTAAGTGTATTTTGGAAAGCGCTGAGTTAAAATTTCAGCTCAAAACCTGTTCTATGACGTTCCCTGAATGGCAGGGAGCGACTGTGCAAAATTTGGTGATTGTAAACGTGATGGTACAGATTCCTTTAGCGGACATACATACATACATACATACATACACACACACACACACATACACTCGGCTTTATATATTAGATGGTGTTATACATGTAACTAGGTAATTATATACAGAGCAATTTAAAAGGTTTTTAAGGAATTTCTCTTATATCCACACTTATCATAATTGCACACATAGTCTAACCATTATACTACTTAAAGAGAACCTATCAGGTACAAAATAGGACTATTTGAACATACTAATGAAATACTCTGCCTTTTTCTCTTCTAAAGATATGAATTTCAAAACACTTGCTTTAGTGTAGCATACCTAAATGCTGTGCTACACTGTGGCACTTAGCAGTCCGCTCTCATGAATATCCTGGACCGCCGAGGAGACAGTTCCCTCGATCGGACTACCACATTCTGGCACAGCATTTAGGCATGTTACACTAAAGCTAGTGTTTTAAAATTCAGTTAATTAGAAAAGGTCTAGGGAGATTATTTCATTAGTATCTTCAAATAGTCTTCTGTTTTACCTGACAGGTGGCCTTTAAAGCTTCTAACTGATATGGTTAATATGGGTTTAACCATTTCGCAATTTGGAAATATGAGATTTGCTTATTGCTTACCTTAGGCACCTCCCAAGGAAAGTGTAGCTAAAACATTTTACACTGACACTGTTTCAGAATGTAAAGTGTTGTCATGCTTCCAAAAACATTGCCCTATTTCCCTAACTTGTTGCAACTTGTATCATCCTCCTTATGTACTGTATGCTCACTTTATGCAATTGCTATAAACAAGACTCAGACATCGAATACATATAATTATCCTTCGGGTCTCTATTTCACCTTGCAATTAGAAGTGTGGCATCAACAAATCATTCCTGGGAATATGTTGCCTAGCAACTTGGAGTTATTTGTCCATTTTTTACTTTTGTTCAGAAAGCTGATGTTAAAGAAAACAAACATTCCAGCAAAAAATTACTACAACAGATTAAGATTATGAGAGATTAAATAAGGACATCTCAGGCACATAATCTTCTGCCCGAGATGTCATGACTGCAATAAGGGTCATAGTTATCCCTACAAGATCCTAACATATCAAAGCGCTTATCCAATCTAGCAAATCAACGCCAGGGCTCAACAACTTGGAAAAAGATGTGGGTCCTGTGATATCTTCCTGATATCTAGGTCGGGTAAGAAAAAGATTGTTGCCCCAAGCAGATAAGAAAAATGTAGCCCACTCACAATCAATGAATTCAACATGAGAGATTCATTGGCAGTGAATAACTTAAAGGTCTTCTTAAATGGCATGGATAGTTGGAATTAAAATCTACAGAAACATCTTTTATTAGTACTAGTTCTCCTTTCATCCATTGTGCTCTCTTGTTAAAGGGATAAAGAGACCATAGGAACTTCCTGTATGTTAGTCCTGTGACACATGTTCTTGTGCAGTCTTTGTATTTTTTCTATTTGGTAGCACAATCCCACGGCTGCACACAGGACAGTGGACGGGAGTCCCTACAGTATATAGAATTATAATACAGGGATGTACTCTCTGCCAGCCAAACAGCCACGCCTGAATTATATAAACCATAACAGTTCCAGCACGGCTGCTATGGTGTGGCCATATGTTCTTATACACAGGCTGCACTGTTTGTGCGTAACAGGCCTTATAGACCCTTCTCACGCTGTTCATACATTAATACATTTGACCTTTAGGGAGATAATTGTTCTTTAGAGTAGAGGAGGAGTAGAGGAGATAAGGAAAATAACTTTGGTGTTCTAGAGTCGGCTGTTTTTTAAAATTGGTAATTAGCAACATACAGGGGTTTTCCCAAGTTTAGAAGTTTACGAGGTGAACAATGTGGTTCCAACTTCTTGGAGCACCACGAGTCATGAGAATGGGACCCCCTGCAATCTATAATAAGGGGATCCCGTTCTCACTAGTTGATGGAGTTCCAGGATAATCATGCACCATGCTGCTCCATTCAATGACTTTCTAAGTGATGGAGATAGATGAGCACAGTGCTTGGCTATCCTGCTCACTCCCATAGAATAGAATGGAGACACAGGTTGCATGCAAAGTAGTGAGAACTGGTTTCCTGTTGTCCAGATCACAGGAGTTCCATTCCAAAGATCATTGGTGGTCCCAGCAGGAAATTAAGTTGGCAAAACAAACCTAATGGTTATCATGAGAAAAAGCCAAATTATCAAACCAAAAAGAAAACTACTTTAATTCCACATTTAAACTGCCTGAAGGCAAAAGGCAAAAATGAACATCTGGAATGAGGAACTTAGTTTCTTTTTTAATAATCTATAATAATTTTATATAAATTTACAAAAATGAAAGCTAGGACAACAAACAAATTTTCAGTCACACATTTTTCTGCAACAAATGTTTCATGTTAATTCCCTGTTATTCTTCACACTTAACATGATTCAAGTGAGCAAGTGCGTTGAATATACTAAAATGAGTCAACTGATAAACATTTCATTCTCAATGCATTAAATCTAATTTTTTCATTTCATTTTTCACTGCATAAATTTGCAAGCTAATAAATTATCTCTCTTAACCCCTTACCGACATGTGACGTAGTACTACGTCACATGCCGGGTGCAGGTGCATGGAAATGGCTCACGGGCTGAGCCCTCTCCATAGCCGGTAAGTCTTTGCTGCATATTGCTAGCACCGATCATGGGTGTTAATCAGCGGCGCGAGGTGTTAATAAATAAAATGCGTTTAACCCCGTAACGGAAAATTGCGCCCAAAGTCGCTACCAAAGTAGTGTGTTGTGAGCATGTTTACAGCCCTATCACAGCCACCATTGAGGTCTACGGCGGTAGTGACGGTGTGGTGCAGTTGCACCACAATTGAGCCAGACGACCCGTCTGCTCATCCTTTCTCCTACTCCTGGCTGTGTGCCACGCCTTGATTCCGGCCCGGTCAGCACACGACTGTCTGAGAGCACCTTAAAAAAAACAGGATAAAGAGCTTGACTATCTTTGTGGCAGTTTTACACTTTACATATATTAGCATACTTTTAATTGCTTCATTATTGATTCATATGTGATCAGTGATACACTGCAACGTCTGTAACACTTCAAGGCTATATTCTAGAGAAATAAGTGTCACTTCTGTCACCAAGACAAGTAGAAAATATGGTTTGCGGTAAAAAAAAATCTATCCCTGTCCGCCATTCTTTTTGACAAATTTTTACATAAACACATGAAATATAGTGGCCACGTTTAGTGTGAAGTTAATAAGTTAAAATTAACACCCATTGGTAGTTTAAAGGAAACCTACCGCCACAGATCTACCTATTAAGGTAGATCCGGTGGTAGGTGCCTCTAATGTATGTAAGGATAGCCCTTTTAAGGGCTAATCCTTTAGTCCCCTTTATCTTTTTTTAATCTTTAATTGTGATAATATGTTAATTTACCAAGGAGGCTACTAGCGCGTGGATTAGCCGGAGCTGAGGCTACACGGCGCTGCTCCTCAACGCACCAGTAGCCTCCTTGATCCTTCTACCCAGATATCTTCAGCGCGAAGCTATGAGGAGTTGCGAGCCCTTGTCCGCAAAGTGTTATTGTTCCTAAATAAGACAAAATCACCTTTGGAATAATGATTTAATGGACTTTTGGAACCTGTCATCATTGAAAAATGTCTTTTGTGACAACAGGATCCCTTTAAGCCAATGTGTATACCCACAATGTACACAATGAAATGGCATCATGTATTTACGGTACTCTCTCTCTCACCTCCCCTGACATTTAGCAAACTAAAAAAAAATTTAAAAATTTAAAAAAATAAAATCGCTCCATCTACTCCTAGTAGTAAACTCAGGAGCAAAATTTGCCACTTTTATCTTTTCCACACCTCCTCCTGTAATCATAGATGACATGGTGTCACTTAGCAATGAAAGAGCTCCTCATTTAGCTCATGTATAATTCCTATTAATGCTGAATATTTAAGCTCATGGCATTGATTTAATGAGCAGAATGCAGGAGAACACTGAGGCTTCACATCCAAATTAATTTATGGACTCTTTGAGGATGTGTTAAATAACCATCAGTATTAATAGAAATTGGGTATTAATGAAGTAAGAAGCAAGAATGTCATACACTTTATAAATGCAGAGGTGAGAAGATGATATGAAAACACTGGGCACATATTCCTGCCGGGGGTCTGGCTAATTTTTATAATGAAGTTAACAGCAGGCAAAAGCAGTTTTAATGGTTATTAAAGTGATCTTAGAGTGTGATGTGCACATCTTGCTGTCTTATTAGAGATAATTATGTGTTTTTCAGGGAAATATATCCAAACATAGAAAGGAAAGGGCCAGCACTCTGACATATGTATCAGCACACAATCATCATAGCAATTATTGGGGACACACAGGAGACGTTACATCTTTATCTAGTTCCTGAGGCAACATTTCATTATCTTACACTATAATCTTGTAATCTTATGGAAGACACGTTGTCTACTTCAAAGCAAAGGTTATGCTATATGGTATTAAAATATTTCATAGACATATATGTTAATGGATGAAAATCCTGATATATGACACAGATGAGAAATTCCGAGTCAGGGGTAAGGGACAATAATCAGGTCAGGTATTATATCCCACAGACAAAATTTGCATAAAAGCAAATACTTTCTGTAAAACTAAAAATTTTGCAAATGTCCTATTATTATTACTACACCACCGCTATCATTATATTGTGAATCCACTTTTAGACCAGACTCCATGAGATACCTTTTTTAACCGTATATTATCATTTATCATAATATCATAGTATTATGCAAAAAGGTTGAAAAAATACATAGCCATGCCCACCCCCAGATCTTTGGGTCCTATTATATCTGGCTACTGTATGTGATTTTTAGCTGGTGTCTGGTTCCAATAGCCTATGCTATGCTGATTTTAAAATTGCCTTGTCAGTATTCTGAATCATTTTAGTAGTTTATATAAATTTAATTCCCATTACCTGTCAACCTGCCAGCAGCGTGTGGCGAGTCCCTGAGAAGGGGCATTTTGTTGTCCCTCCCTGGCAACGTATGGGACAAGTCCGACGCGGTCACGGTGCTTACCACGCCGTGACCTGGAGCCATAGATATCTATGGGGGCTGTGATCTGGTCCCAAATCATGCAACCAAATCACATGTGAATGAGCCCTTATATAAAGCACCGAAATTATTTAAAATAGTAACAAAGGTATTTTTAAATGCAGCATTGGAACTTGTCACCAGCTATAATGACATTCCTGGTGACAGGTTCACTTTAAGTATTCTCCATAAGTAAAGCTTATTTCTCATATGAAAGATATTTGCCTTTTGATGTATAAACATATACTTTTATATTTGGAAGAACTTACAAGTAAATCAATCATACAGTCAACACAAACTCTTTCTTTGACATTCATGTACTCACTTAGGATTTATATAACCCAGATATGTAATTTGTACAGTCCGATATGTGTAATGTATGAATTTCATATATAGCCCAGGGTGTAATCTAGCCCGTTACATGGATATCAATTCATTTCAAGAAAGAACCATGATTGACAGCAGATAGGCCTTTAACATACTGTATCATATTTTCTGTGCTATTTACACATTAGGTTTACATCTTTCATATTATACACATAATAATCAATGTTATTGTTTGCCATTTTGTTAAATGAAATGTAAAAAGCAAATGAATATTCAAAAAAACATAGACAATATAACCACTTTTAATAGATGCTACTCCATTCTGGAGAAAATCTAGAGAACTTGGCACAGGCTCTTAAATATACACATGACCTTAGGTTCATCTTTTATTACCATAGTAATTGATGGAAATGACATAATTTGTCTAGTGTATGGGTGATCACCAACTGAAACTATTGATATGAATATTGTGAATAACCGATGCTAGCCATGCTGTAGGATTTGTCGCTGCTTGAACAAATTTAGCTCTGATTATCGCCTTACACTTGTTTTCAATAGGAGGAAGACAGGCTGTATTCCCATTGCATCTTGCTAGGGGGCAGCTTTGTTCAGCTGTTAGCTTTAGTTGATAAGCAGAGCCTCAGGAGGCAGACAAGGGTGGAAGCTGCTGGTGTTTGCAAGCTGTTTAGTGGCATTCCTGGGTCAACATTACATTCCATCATCCCACATTCAATGGGAATTCATCCAAAAACTTCCCTGGGGAAGTAACTACTGGGTTCTATAAGCAGTGAGGACTGGAAAACCCGCAAAGCATTTAAGTTGAAATGTGTCTCTGTGCAATAACACATTCTGTGTCAGTTACAGACAGTTAACCAAATAGTTGATAAAGTTTATAAAAAACCATATAAAAACGTATTTTTTCATTGCCATTCTACCAAAACTACTACTTGAGCCTCATGCCTCACTTACATAATCATCTTCAGGATTATCATCAGATGGATTCGAAATGCAGCAGTCGGGGAAGTGTATATTAGTAAGCTGTTTACAAATTATAGTAAGTGTCACACAATTGTATATCGGGTACTGCAATGTTGGACTCAAAAATTCACAAAAATAGTCTTTTGTGACTTACAAGTCCTTGTTATTCACATGTTACAGTGACCATGGTTTGTCAAGATTCTCAGATTTGCCACAACAAAGACTCAATTAAAACTAATTAGAGAAATTGCCATTTCTAATAATTGACAAAGTTTTAGCAACGTTAAGTGACTTCTGTCCTAAGATGTTACATCAACTTTCAAAAGTATTCCCTTACTGAAGTAAGATTTCCAAAATTTTTGCAAAATGGCATTTGATAAATCTGGCATACATCAGTCCACCTCCAATTTTCCATCACCTGTTTAAAAGTCAAATTCAAGGCTTAAAAAAAAAACCTTTAACAGTTTACATAACAAAAATCATATTTTTTATCTTGTAGAACTTGATAAATTCCCCACTTTGTGTCTGCCACAGTTACACTTCATATGACAGATGTACCATTAGAAAATTGTTAAAGGTCCAGGCTGCATGAAACCAGATTTTCTTTTCTTTTAGAGCATAAAACATAATTAAGAAAGTCATAATTGAGCAATGTAACTTAAAAAACAACATATTACTATTGGCATTCACTTGGGCATAATAACCTGTATAATAAAAGTAACACATTGAATTTCTCTAGTATCTGCATTTTTAACAAAAACTCAGCTTATCTGTCAAATGGCAAAGCTTACTACTAATATACAATTTAAAAATTAAAAAAAAATTACTTTCTATTACTTTCTATTCCATAAAGTTAAAATTGTGTCCCGTTTACAGAAGCAGAATAAACACATTTTTTAATTATTATTTATTTCATATAGAACAGCACTATGGGGGTCATTTTCTAAGGGCCCGATTCGCGTTTTCCCGACGTGTTACCCGAATATTTCCGATTTGCGCCGATTTTCCCTGAAGTGCCCTGGGATTTTGGCCCACGCGATCGGATTGTGGCGCATCGGCGCTGGGATGCACGCAATGGAAATTGGGGGGTGTGGCCGAGCGAAAACCCGTCGGATTCGGAAAAACCGTTGCATTTAAAAAAAAAAAAAAAAAAAAAAAAGAGTGTTGCGGGACTCGCGCTTACCTTCACCAGGAATAGGCCGGTGAACTTCAGTGCATTCCGGCGGGCCTCGGGGAACTTCAGCGCAGTCTGGTGGACGTCGGAGGAACTGCCTTAGTTAATTCCCGGCCGGACCCGAATCCCCCGCAGAGAACGCCCCGCTGGATCGCAAATGGACCAGGTAAGTAAATCTGCCCCATTGTTTTGCAGAGTATTTTTTAGGAAGATTTATCCTTCACACAAAGTCATTGTAAATGTTAGAACAACTGTAATGGCCAATATACTGTATTATATATAACTGTGTCTGCAAAATGATGGCTAAACCAACAGTAGATCAACCACTACCTGTCTTCTACTGTCTATGGCCAGTAGCATCATATACATAAGGATACTGTATATATTTAAAATTATGATATTCCAGGGATAGTAAGTAATAAAGAATAGCTTTTGTCTTGTTAATATATTTCCTGTATGAAATTAATTTAGCTATAAGGTAGGAAAATAAATTGTCAAACTAGTCAAAAATTATCATTAGATTTCAATTTCAATTCCCTAAAAATAACTTTCTACAGATGATCAGAAGATGTTCTAGGTAACATTATGCATCATTTTTATGGATAAATCACCTTAAGAAATTTCAAGTGATACAGTACATACACCCAAATCTACAGAAAAAAAATTCTAGTTTTTTGTTCCATATTACAATTTAGAAATATCCAAAGAATACTGTAGATAGTGAATTGTCAGCCCTGTAGGCCACATTAAGCAGTAGTGGATTTCATTCTCGGCACAGCATCAGTAACATATTGTACACATTCTGGTGTATGCTGTGTGCTGTTGTCTCTCGTTACACGCCTGATGACTTATCCAGATTGTTCCATCTCTTCTGAATCTGCTTATCTCGCCACTAGAGCGCTCCATCTGAATGATGTGTCTCTGCTGTTTATCTCTAGTATATCTCACGCTGTTTATGATGATGCATTCCCAGCAAAGCTAGCATTACAGCTGACTGCTACTGAGCCCCATGCTGATACACTGCGACACTCTGGACCTGTACAACATTTATTGCACTCATCAACTAGTAATAAATGAAAATGAAGTTAAGATTTGAAGTTATGTTCTATAATCTGGTTTTAATAAAGCCGTTTGCTAGTAGCTACTTAGATTGTGCCAGTCTCTGACAGAATAGCTTCAGCTTGTTGGGATTCAGAATTTTCAAATAATAGTTTTCTTTCTCACACACACCTATTTATAGATAGATAGGTCTACAACCTTAGAGGTCGTTTCCAGCCAAAAACTAAAAGTGATTCATTATTAATTGGTGGGTGTGGGACATTCAAAGCCCCCCCCCCCCCATAATTAATTGTTAGAAACTTGGTTGAAGACCGAACGACACAGCTTCCATCCGGCCGCATTGCACACAGACATAGCTAGCTCATAGCTAGCTCAAATTATACAATCTCATGCCACAATTGGATACTAAAATGTGATGAAACCTGTTGCAATAAGCACATTGCATTTCCCTGCAGGACATCATTGAAGTCCTGCTACGCTGAAGGATACAGCAAATGTATTTACATACAGAAATACATTTGCTATAGCCTATGGGGTTCAGAGCCTGTAATGATCACTTGCCCCTGTGTAGAAGAAGACTATAGGGATGCTCACTGTGAGGAAACATGAGTTTGGGGCTGACTATGAGGAGAGGGTGGTAAAATATAAAGGCAGAAGCTGACTATGAGAAGGGCGGAGTAAATGTAATGTGTATACTGACTATGAGAAGAGAGGCGAAATATGAAGTGGGTGCTGACTGTGAAGAGAATGGCGGCGCACATATATAGGGTGGCTGACTGAGATTGGGGGAGATTGGGGGCTTACTGAGATTGGGGTAAATATGAAAGGGAAAATATGAAGGGAGCGAGCAGTGGCGTAACTAGAAGCCAATGAGCCCCAGAGCACAGTCTGTGCCAGGCCCCCGACTTTAATGTATGGTTTATAGTAATAGTCTTCTCATATGGGAAAGTGGCACCTTAAGGGCCTCATAAACCTCTTGGGCCGGGGTGCGATCGCAACCTCTGCACCACCTCAAGTTACGCCCCTGGGAGCGAGTCTGACTCTGAGCAGAGAGAGGTAAATATGAAGCGGGTCTGACTGTGAGCAGAGAGGGGACAAATATGAAGAGAGGGAGGATGACTGTGGGGAGGGTAAGTATGAAGGGGAGGCTTACTAAGAGGAAAGGGAGAGAAAATATTTAGTGAGGCTGTCTGATAGTTTGGCAAATATTAACGGGTGCTGAATATGAGGAGAGGATTGCAAATATGAGGGGTTAACTGTGTGTAGAGGGGTGTCTCATTTCAGGGGGCGTCTAAGTTTTATAGTTGTCTAAGGCAGTAGAGAGACTTGGTTCACCCCTTGAAATAGTATTCTTAACCAGTCAATGGTTTCATAATAGGCAAGAGTGTAATAAAGGCAATTATGTATTACAAAACTACTGTGTCAAGAGGGATTATGAATTCTGAATAATCTTTGTAAAAAATTTGTTTAAACAAATGGGGAACTGATATTTAGAAGAATGTCGCTAGCAAAAATGTCAGAATGCATAGAAGTAGATCATATGTTAAGCCTGAAGGATGTTCTGTTTATGGTAGGTAAGGTACATGTTAACATTTCTTCCAGTTACCACGGGCTGCAGAAGATGGAGAACACATTGTTATATTGAAATTTCCATCCTGCAAGCCATCACTTGTAAAAGGCAAACATTTTTACGTATGTCTCAGTTATATTGTATATATATAATCTGAAGAGATTGCACTCTGAAGGAATGTAACACCATCAAGTTCATGACTGTAACTAAGAAACCGCATAGATATCAACACAGCTGTCAGGAAAGTTTGTAAGGAAAATGGAGATACAGCTGAACACACTGGGACTTGACTTAAACTAGTGTGAACATTGCATATTCTTATATGCATGTATATTTCTACGGCAGAATGGCTCCCTATACAGTTGCCTCACCCACCTACATCCTAGCCCTAAGTATTTCTTTCGACAAACAAATTCAGAATTTTTCTGAAATAAAAAAGATGTACAGAAATGTGATGTGTTCAATAGTACACTTCTTTCTGTGCTTACGTTCATCTATATCAAGAAGTATCTTTATGTGTCTGTATAATAAATGAAAATACTCAATAAAGTCACCAATCTGCTAATATATGATCCCCTGTACTGGTTTTGCATTTACTTCACCATTTACTATATGTAGTTTTTGTCCTTGCTCACCTACTTTTACTTTGTTCACTTATTTGGCTATGTGAGAGATATTTCTCTCCAGACACTATTTTGTTCACTGTCAGTCATCTTAGGATTCAGACACCATTTTGTGTAATCTGTTTAGAGATAGTATTTGTCCCTAACTTTTGTCTTTCTCTGCAGCTCCTGTCTGAAGATCATGTTTTGACTTCTGGGGAGCCTTTATAAAAACATTTAGTGATAACATTCAGTTTCCCTTGAGAAGTAGAAACTAAACCTAGAGTTCATTTGTGAAAATAGTTCAAGGGGAGGTTCTGGTAAATTCAAGCTAACCTATATCATTTCAGTATTTTATCAACTTTTCACACCCCTTGCAAACATTTCAGTTTTCTATATACACAGCTTAGTGCCTGGAATAAACAGGAATTTTGAGTGCAGCTTATGACCAGGTGCCTGTTTTTTTCTGTGCTTTATGCCAGTACCAGCAGCCATCTTATCCTCCCCTGTAACGATTAATTTGGAGATCACCTAAAAACTGTAGAAGGGTTTTTGGAGCCCTGGAAAAAATCTCTGACAGCTAACAAAACATTGATTTCTTGCATGTAGTTCTACTAGTTATTTTTGAGGTAAAAAGGCATTGAAGTAAAAACTAGGTTTCCCCACAATTAAATTGGCCGTATACTTTGGATAGTTGACATCTAAACAGCATTTCATATGACTCCAAAATCCAGCCCAACTCAGCCATGGTATTCTGAATGAGAGGATGGAAGAAAGCCATAGTCAGACTTCTCTGGTGGCAACTCATATAGGATATATACGGATCAATCAATCAAAATCCATCATGGCCATTCCTTATCTACTCCAACATATGCTGTTGGGATAGGCATTAGGAGAAGCCTATTTAACCCCTTAAAAACGCAGGGTTTTTCCGCTCATTTCTCTCTCTCCAACTTCAAAAATCCATAACTTTTTCATTTTTATGTGTACAGATCTGTGTGAGGGCTTATATTGTGCGTAACAAATTTTACTTTCCTGTAATGTTATTTATTTTAACATGCCGTGTACTGCGAAGGTGAAAAAAAATTCCAAATGTGGAAAAATTGAAAAAAAAAACATGCGTCACGTTCTTGTGGGCTCAGTTTTTTCGACTTTGACTGTGCACTCAAAATAACACCTCAGCTTTATTCTTTGGTTCGGTGCGATTGCGGTGATACCAAATTTATATAGGTTCTATTGTGTTTTAATACATTTTCAAAAATTAAACGAATGTGTACAAAAAAGAAAAAAAAAATGTGCCATCTTCTGACGCTAATTTTTTTTTTTCATACTTTGGTGCACGGAGATGTGTGAGGTGTCATTTTTTGCTAAATGAGCCGACGTTTTCATTGCTACCATTCGGAGGTCTGTGCGACATTTTGATCATTTTTTATTTCATCTTTTATGTAATGTAAAAAGGTGTTAAAGTCGCATTTCAGACATTTGGGCGCCATTTCCCGCCTCGGAAGTCACCGCCGGCCGTAACCGTTTTTATATTTTGATAGATCGGGCATTTTGGGATGCGGCGATACCTAATATTTTTGTGATTTTTACTGTTTATTATGTTTTATATCAGTTCTAGGGAAAGGGGGGTGATTTGAATTTTTAATATTTTATTAATTTTTTTTATTTTTTAAACTTTTTTTTTTTTTTTTTTTTCCCACTATTTCTTAGACCATCTAGGGTACATTAACCCTAGATGGTCAGATCGCTCCTACCATATACTGCAATACTTCTGTATTGCAATATATGGCATTTTTGCAGCACATTCATTACAATGAGCCACTGGCTCATTGTAACGAATCTCCAGAAGCCATGTTAACCATGGTAACCGTTCGCCGACCCCAACGTTCTGGGGCGCGGCGATCGTAATAAAGATAGTGGCGCCTGGGCGCCGCCGTCTTTTAAACGCCGCCGGCGACTTTGCCGGTGGCAATGAAAAGGTTAATAGCCGCAATCGGTTATTAGCGGTGGGGGTTTTCTGCAATATGCAAAAACCCCCACCCTTGTATGAAGAGGACTCAGCCCGTGAGCCCTCTTCATACACTCCTTATACCTCTGCGCCGTAGAGCTACGGCGCAGAGCGTTAAGGGGTTACATTACATGAGTTTAGTCTACATTTTGACTCTATAGTTTGACTCAATATTGGCCATGATCTCACACTACTATGAGATCGCCCCTTTGTGTCGCGTCGGGCATAGTGCAACTGCTTGGACAGCAAATTCACACAGCAAAACTGCCACTGGGGCTTTAATCAATGTGTGCCAGGTAAATTCTACACCATATCCCGCCTGGTGTAGACTGCTGCTAAAGCTTTTGCCAGGTTAAGATTCAAGCTATAGCAAAAGCACTAGAACAGGGATTTCATGTCCCGGCATGTTGCGGCCTCTGTCACCACTTGGTGTGGATAAGGGGATAAAAAGTTCAATTTCCTGGTGGTGATCCAAAAATCGCAACTTTATCATGACTTATATGCCAATAAACTGTCGTACAAGCCATGACAAATGCGCACCAGTGACTTTTAAATGCTACTTTTTCCTTGACCTTGTTAAATGAGAACATTATCAAGGTTTATATAAGAAAGGTAACAGATGGAAGCTGGTATGTTCAGTTAATGGTCATTCTGTTACAAAAATCAGCTTGGTACCAGTACCCCATTGGATTGATTTATTTATATACATTGAAAAGCAGTTTAATCTTTCAAAGTTTGTAAATGGGTTCTATTTCCTTTTCATGTGTGAATTCTTTGTAAAGCATCAATAGATTTAATGAGCTCTGCTAATTCTCCATCAATCAGGTCAGTTGCCCTGGGCTTACTTCCCAGGATGTACCCAGGTGCTTTATGCCAAATATGTAATGAAGGTCATCAGACTGTGGGCACAGCACAGATGTGTATGCACTGTGAACTCAAGGTGAATCATTTGCCAAGTTCTTAGGCATTTCAGCAGCTCTTGAGTCTACATAAAGCAGCATCTAGTTCCAAACCAGTGAGCCTAGGCATTGCCTTCTGCTTTTTTGACACTTGCCAATATATAGTGATAGAATGTATCTAGGATTCCTGTAAGGATTGAAACTAAATGGAAAATGTATGCTAAATTACAGAGGACAGATTTTTTATATCAGTTTTGGACTTTTTTTTTAAAGGAGTTTCATTCCCCCTTTCTATACTTAATAGCATTATTCAAATCCTTCTGTGTCACTTGAATATCAGCTTTTTATGCCAGAACTGTTACAGGTTAAGTTTTGACTGCCAAGTTTCTTTGCTTTTGGATCAAAAGATGCAAAAGAGGATAAAGAAGTTTTCCAAAGATTTCTTATGGGTATCCAAGTAAACCCTTTAGATATGATCTCCATAGTTGTCATAAGAGGTCCCGTGCCCCATATATCAGGTTTGCAAACTCACCCGTGACCCTCTGCTTCCCCCGGCGCATCGCTCTTGCATGTTACCTGTCCCGGCTCCATCGGGATATTCGTCCCTCATACCTTAGAGAAAGCTGTGTCTGACAGGTCACACCTGTGGAACGACCTGGTGGTACCACGCCGCAAGTCCAACCCGCTTTGCGGTGGGCTCACCAGATGTCGGCTTGTGTCACCATCCGTAGTGGTTCAGAGGATCCACTACCTCTGAGCCTGACAGTAATATCTGGCCATGGATTCCGGCAAGGTTCTGCTTCCTATTTGGCCGATCTTACCACCATCGGGGTCAAAGCAGTCTCGGCAGATTGCAGCGCAACGTGAACAGCTGGGACAAGTCACCGCTATGCTGCAACAGTTGCTAGCCATCCAGCATCAGGTTCCTAAGATTGCTCCTGCGGTGTCTCCCGCTACCCAGGCTTGTCTTCCTGCCACTGAACCTGGGCTACAACTGTCTATGCCTGATAAATATGATGGGGACCCCAAACTGTGCAGGGGCTTCATTACCCAGTGTTCTCAGCACATTGAACTCATGCCAACTAAGTTTGTCACGGAGCGATCTAAGGTGGCATTTGTCTTCTCTCCGGAAAGGTCCTGGCCTAGGCTACCCCTCTTTGGGACAGAGACGATCTGGTCATGGCTACTCTCACAGCATTTCTGGCAGAATTCCGGTCCATGTTTTAAGAACCACTGCAGGCCTCCTCAGCTGAGACTGCGCTGATGAACCTACATCAAGGCGACTCATCTGTAGGAGAGTATGCAGTTCAGTTCCGCACATGCCTAGAACAATGCAGCCCTGATCGCCACCTTTAAAAAAGGACTCTCTACTCAGGTCAAAGACGCTTTGGCCGCTTGTGACCTGCTGTCTACTTTGAGTGGTCTCATCTCACTGGCCATTTGGATTGACGAACAGTTTGAGGATCGTGCCGAGGAGCTATGCTTTGAGCAACTTCAAGCCCGTGTTAGACATTTTCCTCACCTGGCACCTGCCTCCAGCCTCCGCCTGTATCGTATGCTGAGGAACCTATGCAGGTGGACAGAACCCAAATCTCTAATCTAGGAGCATCCCAAATTACTTCAGGAGAACCTCTGTCTGTACTGCACCAGCCCAGAGCACAGGGACTTGCCCTGCTCGTCCTTAATGTCTGGGAAACGCCAGCACCTAGGGAGCCGTTCTTGTAAGAAGCGTCCCTAGCGCACCTACATCCAGATTCAGGTCTCGGCTTTCTTGGACTCCAATTCTGCTGAGAAATTTTTGGATGCCGCTCTGGTCTCCCGGAATCACATATCTGTGGTCCCCTTTGGTCATATACTTGGTCAGCGGACAAATCCTCTCAGATCCAATCCTGAACCGCATTGAGTCAATTTCCATGCAAGTGGTTGTTCTGCATAGGGAGAGACTATCCTTCTTCTTGCTGCCCTGCTCTGCCTCACCCCTCCTGTTGGGCCTTCCGTGGCTGCAGTTCCATGCACCTGTCCTCAACTGGATGACAGGAGAAATTCTTTGTTGGGGTTCAGAGTGCCAGTCCCGCTGTATGGTGGCGCTTCTACCTGTACCCATCTTGGCCTCCTCTGTGTCTCCCAAGTCCTTGGAAGGCTTACCAGGGACTTTGCTGATGTGCCGTCACACCATCCCTACGACTGCCCTATTGATTTGTTGTCAGGTACCTCTTCTCCCCGAGGTCGGGTGTACCATCTATCCATTCCCAAGACCGCAGCCATGCTGGAGTATATATCAAAGAGAACCTGCAGAGAGGGTTTATATGTAGGCTTCTTTTTCGTGACCAAGAAGGATGGCTCCCTTCATCCTTGCATTGATTATCACGGACTTAATAGGATCACGGTTAAGAACCACTACCCTCTGCCATTGATCAAAGAGTGCTTTGACCGACTGCGCAGTTCCAAGATTTTTTTCAAGCTGGACCTACAATGGGTCTAAAACCTCATCCGAATCCGCGAGGGTGACGAATGGAAGACAGCCTATAACACCCAAAATGGACACTTGGAGTATCTTGTGATGTCATTCGGACTCTATAATGCTTCAGCTGTCTTCCAGGAATTTGTCAATGACATCTTCTGAGATTTACTGTATGTGTGTGTCGTGGTCTACCTAGACTACATTTTGGTATTCTCCCCAGACCTTGAGACCCACCAGTCTCACCTACGGCAGGTGGGTCTCAAGAACACCTACAGACTAATCGTCTCTACGCCAAGCTAGACAAGTGTCTGTTCCACCAACAAAGTCTTCCTTTCCTCGGTTACATAATCTCCGACATGTCTCCAGATGGATCTAGCCAAACTGTTGGCAGTTTTGCAGTGGCCACGTCCTGAGGGTCTACAAGCCATCCAGAGGTTCTTAGGCTTCGCTAACTATTACCGGCAGTTTATCCCACATTTCTCTACTCTGGTGTCTCCCATTGTTGCGCTCACCAAGAAAGGCGCTGATCCACGCCTCTGGCGGCTGAAAAAAACCTTCTCAGAGTTAAAGTCCGCCTTTGCCACGGCTTCAGTTCTCACTAGACCTGACATGTAGAAGCCCTTTATTCTAGAGGTGGATGCATCCTCAGTAGGTGCAGGGGCGGTGCTTATCCAGAAAGGGCCGAAGGGCCAAATGCTCAGCTTCTTTCCTATACCTTTTCTCCCACAGAGAGGAATTACTCTAAAGGGGATAGAGAACTTTTGGCCATCAAACTTACCCTGGAGGAATGGAGATATCTTTTGGAGGTAGCTAGCTGTCCAGTCTGCGAATACACAGATCATAAAAACCTCTTGTATCTCCAGACAGCCCAACGTCTTAATCCCAGGCAAACCCGTTGGTCACTCTTCTTCTCCCGCTTTGACCTGATAATCCACTTTCGATCTGCAGAGAAGAATATCAAGGTGAATGCCCTTTCCCATGCCTCCGATGTCACTGGGGAAGAGCCGGTTCCTCAGCATATTATCTATCCGGTACAATTGGCTGCTGCCGCTCCAAAGTGGAAAAATCCTGGCTACCATGTGATGAATTTATGACCAAAAGAATAAACTGAAGAGCTGCCAAAAAGCCAGGGAAATTTAAGTCTGTGCACCAGGATCTGAGGCTGCTTCTCACTGTGTGAAAGCTGAAATTTTACAATTGTCAACTGATAACAGACTGTGCCATAAATATACTATGGACAGGCTCCGTAATAGCAAATATCTCAATAACCATATATAAATGAATAAAACGAAGCCAAAAACAATTTCATGTATGCATGAATATAGTCATCATAGGACTGTAACAATGTCAGTAGGATAAACAATAATTGTCATATGGAGAATAACAAAAAGTATATAGAATCAGTGTTTATCCTCTATAGTATGTGCATGGAAGATATGGAAGATATAGACACTGCAAATTTTTTTTCAATCAATTCCAAGTGACCATCTAGGACTGACAATGTCTTCTGAGAAGAATGGCTTTTCTAAGAAACCTTCCATTGCGCAATAAAAAAAGTTTCATTGTCTCTTAAAAAACTGAACTGAGAATATGTTGAGCTAAGACAGAAAGTGATAACATTAAATGGCAAAAACAGGATGCGAAAGGTCTCATAACACATCATAAAACATTTATGTTTTTTCAGTTTTTTTTTTACTTTTGCTTATTTGGTTTCCATTGCTTTAAGCCATGTTCACATTTAGGCCATGTTGAGCTTTGCAAAAGCCACAGATTAGCTTCATTTTAGTTTTCTGGCCAATGATAGACAAGAAAAATGTCTACAAAGGATTGTTCGCAGCCATTTTGTACGTGAATGTGTCACTTTATGTGGTTATAACATTTGAACACTTTAACTTACCAAAATGATTTACAGATTTTTCATGACACAGTGTACTTCTTGTTAGTAGTACATTTTGGTTGATTTGTTTATGTTAATTTATGGGAAAAAAAAATTCACCAAATTTTTAGAGAAATTTGTCATTTTCAAAATTTGAAATTATCTGCTTATGAGACTGATAGTTTTACCGTCCAAATGGTACTTACTAATTCCCATATCTTAACTTTATGTTTACATCATTTTTTAAAAAATCCTATATTCTTATATGATGTTAGCTCACAAATCTAACAGATTTTAATTTTTTTTGCCCTAAAATTTACACATTTCCAAAAAATAAAAAGAGAAACTCCCAACTTAAAATTTGTTATGCAATTTGTTTGGAGTATGGATATTACTTGACCTCCAGAAGGACATTTAACATGTTAAAGTTCCCGCAACTGGAGTTTACTCCGACCAGGGGTGTTACATAGACCTGTCCACTGTTAGGTACAGCTGACATCTCATGTATACTGATGCCAACCCAGCTCCGTTGACAAGCTATAGCAGCATCAGCTAATTGATGGATATATCCATCACTGAGCATCAATCGGCAAAGCTAAGTGACATAAAAGAAATATGAATCTTTTTCTATCATCCAAAGAAGTCATTTTTTCTGACTTATTATTATTTTATGGTTTTGTAAACAAATAGAAAATAAAATGTTTCTAATAATTTTTCTATGTACAGAATTGTTGTCAAATAAAACTTGTCCAAGATCCTATTCCTTCCAAATAAGGAAGCAAATAAATGTACACTTCCTTTTACAGCAGAAGTCTAAACCTAAATGTTGTGAAATAGACTGTGCTCATTTGTTATAGGAATATTCCAGAAATTTTCCACTGTCAGCTACAACATTTGCCAAAGACACTGTGCAGATTGTGTAGCCTGTAGTCAAGAGTGTTCTATCTGATCATGAAGATGTTAACAGCAGGTATCCATGTAATACAAAGTATCTGCATACTGTAACCCCATGAACGTCACTAGAGACATGCCTGAAAATACCAACGGAAAGAATCACAGCTAGCTTAGATTTTTCATTGTAAATTCTTTTTACTAAACAAATCATAGGGCCTTGCTCCCATCAGTGATGGGTTTTGTCTGTTTGCAGCTGTATGAAGCTGGCCAGATGAATGTCAGCTGAACCAGGGCTGGCTCCAGAAGGCCCCTGGGTAACAGAGCCTCAGTGGGCCCCTTTGCAGTGAACCAGTGTAGTGGCATTAAAATTTTCAAAACTATTATTTTATATACAGCCCACTCATAATTTTACTATATACTGCCCTCCCTCACCACATGCTGCCAGGCTGCTGGGGACTTAGATTCAGCTGTGTGGGCCCCCCTTGCCCCTCTGGGGCCTGGCTCTTGCCCAGGTATGCCTGGTGCTGGCGCCAGACCCTGAGCTGAACCTACCAATTTTGAAGTTCTGGCCTTGGGGAGATTTAGAAAATTTACTCAGATCAGAAAACTGCTGTACAAGCCTTGAAATGATCGCAAATGCTAGTGAAACGCCAACAATTGTGATTACTCCCACTTCACACCATCTCCACAACAGTTGGAATGGGCAGGCATAGGGTGTGGTAGCCTTGCGTCTGCACATTTGCTACAATTAGTGACTATTCAAGCTTTGACAGAGCCTCTTGATGTATCCTGTGGTGTCGGCAGAGGGGAATGGGACAAGGACTTTGGCATGAGCATATATTATCTATGTAGGCCATATTATCTATGAAGGCCTAGATTTCCCTTTGAGTCAGATAATAGGGAAGAAAAGGCAGCTTGATATCAATTTGTTCTAATAAGAAATTATGGTAGTTCTTGTCTGAGAGCTCTTGTCCCCTCTCTTTATATGAACCTCTAGTTTAGGTGTGCATAAGTACAAGAAATTTCTATAAGCCCAATAGCTGTGTATGGGTAGTCAAAGTCTAATATAAAGGTTAGTAAGAGGAATGCTTCATAATAATATTAATTCTTTATTTATATAGCGCCTACAGCAGTGCTGCACAGAGCTTGCCCCATTGGTCCCTGTCCCGATGGGGCTCACAATCTATTGAACCTACCAGTATGTTTCGGAGTGTGGGAGGAAACCGGAGGACACCCACGCAAACACAGAGAGAACATACAAACTCTTTGCAGTTGTTGACCTGGGTGGGAATCGAACCCAGGACCCCAGTGCTGCAAGGCTGTAGTGCTACTCACTCATAAAGAACATGGTATAATATAGTAGTGGCAAAGTAGTACAATGGCTGACAATTGCAAATTTTTGTCACCAATTATGGTGGGAATATTTACTAATAGTTAAAATACAGGGAAAAAAAAAGAACAGAGACACATACATTTTATTATTTACATTTTTTTGTATATTTGTGTCATATATGGTATATATTCAGTTGTGTGAATTTGTGGAGTCATCAAGGACTCAAAGGGCCACATGTATCATAGTTTGGTCTCTCTGAGGTGAATTTTAAAGACTTTTGGCGGCTAGTTTTTGCACCTTATGTATCATCCTGTATTTTTTCTTGTGATACATGTTCACTTTTTCCTATCCTGGCATGCGTAAATTTTGGTTTCTTTTCCACATGGACACAAGCCACGTGAGGAGTGGACACTACTGTTAATTTGGGATTTAACATGTTGCATTTTTAATGCATTTTGAAACCTATTACAACAGCTGAGGAGAGTGGATTTTCCTAATTACATTACTGTTAACATTTGAATTTAGAAAACACATAGTAAACGCAATGTTAACACATGCGTTAACGTGGCGTTTATATTGCATTTTGTAAACGCAAATGTTAACAGTAATGAAATAAGGCAAATCACCTATCCTCAGCTGTTGTAATTAGTTTCAAAAAGCATTAAAAACACAATTAAACAGCTACGTGTGACCTCACCCTTAGAAGTAACCAATTTTTTTTTAAAAATGCAAAAATTTTAAAATTTTGACAAAAGAGGTTTCTGTGCAAAATGTTAAACAGTTAAAGCATGTGAAATAATTCCAATTTACATGTTAAAATCAGGTCCATGAAAAAAAAAAAATCCTTTGCACTGAACTATCAGGTTCAGAATTGTGCCAAAATTGGCACAAAAATTTTGCAAAAACGGCAAAATGTCGTACGGAACATCTGGAAAACAAAGATACATGAGGTACACTGCACAAGGTGCCGAACAAGGCGTACTTGTAAAAGAACAGATTTAAAAGTCACCAAAATGGCGCAAAAACGGCAAAAGTCGCTAAAATTAGCCAATTTGGCTAGCTGAAACTATGATACATGTGCCCCAAAATGCTTTCGATATACAATGTATGCCGTATGGCCAATTGTTATTTCTGGCCACTTAATAGATGGCCATATGTTTATAAATTGTCTAATAAAATGAATTCTGATATGTAGAAGTAATTTGTCATCAGGGATCTTTTTGGTGGTGTCAGGTCCTTTAGATGTACCGTATGTGTAGGACAATAGTTCCGTAGGTATTAAATATATTAAATATATTAAATATAATTTTAAACCCTGTATAATTCTGTGATTTGTTTTATTAAAGGGGTATTCCATGAATAAGCATTATTCATATTCAAATATTCATTACAATATAAACAAATTTGTAAGTGGTTGTTATTTAAGATTTTGTTCCCCTCAGCAGAAAAATGTTGTGGTCATGCACTATAACAGAGTATTAAAATGCTACTGCCCCTTTACTCAGACCTTGACCCTGTGGAACACAGATGGCTGCTGTTCACATGTCCACATCACATGTCCTGTACGTGTCTGGGCAGGTCATGTGATCATCACTATGTTTGACGGTAGTCGGTTGGTTGCACTGCATCCAGTATGGCCATTGTTGGGGTGAGACATCATGTCAGTAATATAATGTGCAGTAATGGCAGTTACATACATCATTACTATGGTAACAGAGAAAAGATAGTCACTGGGAGCTGAAAATGAGAGTGAGGAACTGTTAATAAGAACTGATGGGTCATTGGAGTTGTAGATGGTGGCCATAAACTTTTGTGAATCATAAAAGAAAAATACTTAAGCTCCATGTTATTAATGAAATTGAGTTTTGTTGTATTCATTTATTTACAATATACTCTCTGCATCAATTCCTCACAGTTTTCTAGATCTCTGCTTGCTGTGCTTCTATAGAAAGCTTCTCTATTTACTTCCAGTGGATAGAATCTGCCCATGTGATGTGATGGACATGCAGGTGCACGAGCCGTTATTATCACACAACTCCTATTACTCTTCTAACGGCTTGCGCACCTGCATATCCATCACATCACATGGACAGGTTCTTACCACTGGAAGTAAATATAGAAGCTTTCCATAAAAGTACAGCAAGCGGAGATCTGGAAAACCATGAAGAACCGATATAGAAAGCATATTGTAAAATTGTATAATTTTTCATTACACAAATAATATCAATTATTTACTGAAAGTGGCCAACCCCTTTAGCCCCTTCAGGTCTAAGCCATTTTAGGACCAGGCTTGATTTTTAAAAATTGCCCTTTGTCATTATAGGAGTTTACAACTTTGTAATGCTTTAACATATCCAGGGGATTTTGAGATTGTTTTTTCGTTATTGGGTGCTATGACTAAGATTTCTCAAATGTCTGCTTTATAGCGGCATGGCTTTTTATGCGTCCTCTCTCTTTTCAAGGTTGTTAGGATATTCAGAATTTTGGGTGCAATTTTTCAAATTTTTATAAAAATTGTGAAAACCCTTATTTAGAGGCAGCTTTAGGTGACTTTGAGGGGCCTAAACAGCAGTAAAATCTGTAAATTATGGTATTTTAGAAACTGCACCCTTCAATGTGTGAAAAATCAACTTTAAGAAGTGTGTTAACCATTTAGATGTTTCACATGGGTATCATATGCTGAAAGGACACGTCAGGAAACACCATGATGTAAACCCAGCCTTAGAGAGGCCACCATATGGTGAAATGTGTCTCCTATATTCCTGATTTTAAATTTTGTGAAAACTATTACTTCTTTCATTGCACAACACATGTTGATGTGCATTGAATGTAAGGGCTCAGCTAGGAACATTATAAAACTGTTCTGTTTCTATGGATTCCTCAGATTCTCTCCTAACATCTCTCTCATCCTCTCAGACTACGTAAACACTCATTCACAAAAGAATTCATCAGCGGTCGGTAAATAATGAAAGGCACAAGCATAGAAGGAAACAGAGAGGATTCTGCAATGAAAAGAACACAGAGTACCAGAAGATAGATGAACAAATGGATAGATAGGAATTCTGTTTAAATCTGCCTATCAATAATAAAAAGACACGATGGTGACATAGCAGCATTAACCCCAAACTACTGATCTATCAGAGGGTCAGATTTATCATGGCTTGTGGCGTCAGTGTATGTATGATATACAATCACCGGCCACTTTATTAGGTACACCTGTCCAACTGCTCGTTTACACTTAATTTCTAATCAGCCAATAACATGGCGGCAACTCAGTGCATTTAGGCATGTAGACATGGTCAAGACAATCTCCTGCAGTTCAAACCGAGCATCAGTATGGGGAAGAAAGGTGATTTGAGTGCCTTTGAACGTGGCATGGTTGTTGGTGCCAGAAGGGCTGGTCTGAGTATTTCAGAAACTGCTGATCTACTGGGATTTTCACGCACAACCATCTCTAGGGTTTACAGAGAATGGTCCGAAAAAGAAAAAACATCCAGTGAGCGGCAGTTCTGTGGGCGGAAATGCCTTGTTGATGCCAGAGGTCAGAGGAGAATGGGCAGACTGGTTTGAGCTGATAGAAAGGCAACAGTGACTCAAATCACCACCAGTTACAACCAAGGTAGGCAGAAGAGCATCTCTGAACGCACAGTACGTCGAACTTTTTGGCAAATGGGCTACAGCAGCAGAAGACCACACCGGGTGCCACTCCTTTCAGCTAAGAACAGGAAACTGAGGGTACAATTTGCACAAGCTCATCGAAATTGGACAGTAGAAGATTGGAAAAATGTTGCCTGGTCTGATGAGTCTCGATTTCTACTGCGACATTCGGATGGTAGGGTCAGAATTTGGTGTCAACAACATGAAAGCATGGATCCATCCTGCCTTGTATCAACGGTTCAGGCTGGTGGCGGTGGTGTCATGGTGTGGGGAAAATTTTCTTGGCACTCTTTGGGCCCCTTGGTACCAATTGAGCATCGTTGCAACGCCACAGCCTACCTGAGTATTGTTGCTGACCATGTCCATCCCTTTATGACCACAATGTACCCAACATCTGATGGCCACTTTCAGCAGGATAATGCGCCATGTCATAAAGCTGGAATCATCTCAAACTGGTTTCTTGAACATGACAATGAGGTCACTGTACTCAAATGGCCTCCACAGTCACCAGATCTCAATCCAATAGAGCATCTTTGGGATGTGGTGGAACGGGAGATTCGCATCATGGATGTGCAGCCGACAAATCTGCAGCAACTGTCTGATGCCATCATGTCAATATGGACCAAAATCTCTGAGGAGCTTCCAGCACCTTGTTGTATCTATGCCACGAAGAATTGAGGCAGTTCTGAAGGCAAAAGGGGGTCCAACCCGTTACTAGCATGGTGTACCTAATAAAGTGGCCGGTGAGTGTATGTGCCCTATAAGTGCTGATGTCACTATGTAGTATCAACATTACATGTGACAGGCCCTAGTTTACTTTTACTGTATCATTGAAATGTTATGTCAAAAACAAGACCTTGTAATGAAAACTGATATTGATGATAAGAGGGGGATTACATTTGCTTGTTGTATACAGTATATGTAGAGACATCATTTGTGTTCTATGATGTCTGAAGGACTAAGCAGCCTCACAACAGACAATGGCAATGCTGTTTCTATGGCGCTAACAAAAGATTTAACCATGTTGATAAATTAGGTAAAGCTTATAGGACACATCATATTTCATCTCCTACTATATTCGATAGCATTTCTCTGTATTCCTCACATTACAGAGTGAATGGAGATTCTTCCTCCAACCTTTGCCTGTAAAGGCCTGAAACCTTCTACATTGCCAGTTCATTTGGCATTGAAAGGTTCATATCTTCAGTAGGACACAGATTTTCTATTCAGAAATTTTGGCTGGTAATACACTAGACTAAAGAGCGGGGGCGTTCGCCATGATGTACCCTGGCATCACTAGGCTTCCTCTGCAGCTGCTATTTACCAGACAGCAATTGAGGGGAATGCAGCTGGCAAGGAAAGAGAGTCTCCGAATTCTAAATCAGGTTGGGAGATTTCAGGGCTGATGATGTAATTATGTTTTCACTGTACACCAGTAACAGACACTAAATCATTACCAATTACATTGCACATCAAGTTATTATCAAGGGACAGTTCAATTATTCCATTTATTACATATTAATTGAAAGGAACCCAATATGTAAGGGACGTCTGCTCAGTAAACACTCTGGCAAAGAAACCACATGAATCTTCCCCTCCCGCCAGTTTCAGACAGACATTCTATAACACGCAGATAACTTTGGGCTTGTCGAGGCGTAAAACGGGTGGATGGAGGGGGTTGGCCGTGGTGTGAACCCCAGCCCCACAGCATTTACAAACATGCATATTTCTCCTGAAATACATTTTTAAGCATCCCCTGGTGCAGAGTGGGCCAGACTGGGGCATCCTGTGAATTAACTATACCCTACTACACCTTCCCTGGCACAGGCTATACCACAATTTACAACAGGCAGGAACTAGCAGAGAAATAATCTTTGTGCAGTCCCATAGACTTTTACCCACACATTGCCCTTGGACAGCGCTATATTATATAAGTCATATGGCCGATAAAGCATTGTGTGTCTAGTGTTAAGGATCTTAGGAATAACAGCTACACACAGTAATTAAAAGTTTTCTTTTACCAGTCAGACAGAGATTTTGAAGTTATTTAATGTATGAAATGCAGCAATTCCCTTTTAGATAGATGGCATCTCAAATCTAAATGTTTACATTGACAATAGGCATCAGCCAAAAAGTTGCTCACAGACAGCCCCCTTCCCTATTCACAAGTTGGTTTTGTAAACTTGTTAAGTTATTTTCATCGATGGAACTGAAAGAATCATTCCCACAACAGAACAGTACTATTAGACATATGGTTATTGGTGAATAAAATGGAACCTTATTCAGAGGGATAACTGGGTCATGCCCTGAGTGTTTGGCTTGCAGCTCAATAAATGAACCTATGTAAAAATAAAATAATCAAGGACATAGACATAGGCAGATTGGTTATTTCAGCATCACTCACATGACACCATGGAATTTTGTGTGTTTGCTAGATACATTACAACACTATGCTAATTACACGTCTTATGAAACAGATGTCAGAAGATCTGCAAAACGCCATATCATTTTATCACCAGCTGCAATATTTACTTTGGCAATACTTTTATTTATGATATTCTGATGTGCTATGTACTGTATTTCCTTCTAGTTTTATGTGTGGTGATACAGAGAACATCACTTTTGTCCATAGTGTCAATGACATGAAAATGGAAGCAAACTAGAATCCACTACAGTTAGAAACATGGCAACTTTTACTGAGAAAACAGTACATAACAATACCCAATATCTACCTAATGGAGATTATATATAAATCCAAGACAGGGAAGGAGCACTCCGTAATCAACAGTGATTTTTATTTCACCAGTGGAGCAAATACAACGTTTCAGCTATCTCTATGTAGCCATTTTCAAGTAGATCTTCAAGTATATACTTGAAAATGGCTACATAGAGAGAGCTGAAACGTTGTATTTGCTCCACTGGTGAAATAAATATCACTGTTGATTACGGAGTGCTGCTTCCCTGTCTTGGATTCTTGAGTATTGGGACTTGGAGTCAGATCCCCTGAACCTTGCACCCATTTAGGATCTCAATCCTGATTACCACAGTGCCACTCCACGAACTTTTTGTACCTTTCTATGTATATATATCTAAATAGTATTCCATCTCAGTGTATAGGCACACAAATGTGCATTCTCTGACCCATTTGCTGCAATAGATGAATGTGTCACTTAATTGGATCTATATGTCCAATCAGCATAAAAAAGTGCAACCTCCATTATCTTGTGGATCAAAGGCTGCACGAGGCTGAGAAATACAGCATTGTGCATGTAGCCTAAGGGCAGCTAATAAACTGAGACTACATCTGTTTGGGAAAAAAAGGTGGGATATCCTTTAGCAATGTAGATTTGTCAGACAACAAATGCTTCAGACAATGCTTACTTGTTTGAAGGGTCCAATAGGCTGGCCACAGAGATCACCTACAGCCGAATCCCAATTCTTCTGCCATAATCTATGGACAAACCAAGCAGCAGATGTTGATGCAGTGCCACCATGGAGACAACTCCATTGCAGGTTAACACCTCTCCACTAAGGGTTACTATGCTATGAGTGAATTATGAATAGCCAGTGTTTCAGTTATTTCCATGGATGCCTCACAAATCCAATGATTTCTAGGGGTGATTTCCATTGGCTTGTATTTTCACTGATCCGTTGTCCATGCAAAAAATTATGAAATCCGCTTTTTTTCTTAAAAAGTAAAACCTTCAGGTTTTTTTGCGGACACAGAAAAAACAAAACGCAACGGATGTGCAACTGAAAATGTACATCAACACCAATGGAAAAGAGCCCTTAATTTAAAAAAAAAATTGTTTTTATAAGTGGCCACTCATCAACTGCAGCCACTTAGCTTATATACTGTAGGTGGGTGAATCTCTGCAGCTCTACGAAGTTATTTCCAAAGCAGTGAAATAACCTCTAAAAACTCAGTTTTGTGTTATAATTGATGTAATCCTATTGGTACTGTTGCACTCTCTCCTCTTACCAGGATTCACATTTAATCCCTAAATGAATAAAACCAGGATCACAATATAATAACAATGTTGGACTAAATGCCTCCTGATTTACGTGTTTGCTTAAGACCAATAATGGTAGAACTAGGTTAAAAGTGCTCTGTGCAGCTGCCAGTAACCAAGGCCATTAATGTACTTTCATCTTTTCTTTCAAACAATACAAAATGTCTTAAATCATACAACTTAATACACAATGCCCACACAGCTGTGTATAGAAGATGGGGCTGGATTGTTCACGGTGGCTTTTGTCATGTGACTTGTACCAGTGGTGGGTCAGCCTTCTGCACTGCCAGTGAACCCTCACCAGTGTTGACATACTGTTTGTACAGGCACAATTATTTCGCTCATCATTGATCACACGGCAAGTGATCTACATATCTACTGCGGCGTGGGTGTAGTGTGCATGAAAGAAGGCAGCTACATATCTTTTTACGGCCTTGAAAACCTAAAAACAGTAAACATGTAGTCATATAGTTCTAAAATGATCTTCTGCTGTACAGTCTGAATCTCCAAATCCAGAAGTGTAGGATTGACATTCTTTCTTTTTCAATGGAGTAAAAAAGGACTGAATTTTATGAAGTCTATTTGAGTAAAAAAAGTTGTGTGTCAAGTTGTAAATGTCTATTCGGAACAGATTTTGGTTTGGTTACCAAAGTAATCTCAATCCTTGCCATTCGTTTTAGTTAAGGATTTGTCACCTTAGAGAAAATGCCATATTTTTCTTTGTGCAAATTAGGTTCATGGTGCACCAGGGGCAGGAGGTCTTGGCTTGCTGGTGCACCCATATACTTATTTCTATAATGCTCAGCACAACTCACCACTGTCTCTTTATGACTGACATCCCTTACAAGAAAGAAGAAATGGATACAGCAGCTGGAAAAGTTCTACCCCCGGTGCACAAAGAAGTTAATTTGTAAAAAGATAAAACCAGAATCTTCTGGTAAATGAAAGATCACTGGGAAACCGAAGGACCCCTTCAATGCGGGATACTTGTTCTAGTGATCACTGGGGTCCCAGCGGTTAAAGGGGTTGGCCACTCATTGTTTTTTGTAATGTGTGTGTAAGTGTGGGGGGCAGGATATTAGCTAATTTACCAATACACATCAATTAAAAGTCCTGTGCTTTCTTGATATGTGAAGTGGAGCCGCCTGCCTTTTACCTTATGACCCTCCGCAGATGGAGGTGATCTCTAACTGGCAATTGTTCATGGACAGTTAGAGATCACGTGACCCTCAATCTGCGGGCCAACCCCTTTAAATTCCAATTGATCAGATCCTTATTCCTTTGTGTGTTTGAGGCTGTACATCAACTACAAGTAATCCCAATTACACTTCTATTGTAGTATGCTCTTTTATTTGTTTGCAGTGAAAAATTGTTCCTTTAAATAATCTTTATATGCTACTGATACTAAAATTCTGTCTCCTGTTCCATAACAGCAGTTGTTCTGATGGTTTTGGCAGCAGAATTATGGATTTCAGTTTCCATTGACTGTGGGTTCATACTTCTCTAAAATAGATGGCTGACGTGTTTTATGGAGCAGTAACACAGCAGACTTTTGGCGCTCTCTCATATCTGTTCCACAGCTGAATCACTTTTGGCATTTCTCATCCACAAGATATGAGAGCTGGAATTCTGTTCATTTTATTTTATAAAATCATTTAGACAATTTGTGAATTACAAACAAATACATCAAACATTCTGCAACAAACCTGAACTATGAATTAATAGCTTAGAACAAAGCTTAAAGTGGCAGTCTCTTCTTTACTACACATTTTCAATAAAGCTGCTCCAGCGATTGGGTGAATGCTACTAGTCCCGATTCCATGTAAAATTGATTGATGTGATGAAGTCTGAAATTTAGATTTAAAAAAATAAAGTGTTTTGTCATAAGATACTGATGCAATTCTGCTGTATTGTGGTATTATTTATTTGTACAGCAGTTTGGCTTTTTATCTGTCAGGGCTATACCTTATCAGTTCCAGGCAAACTCAGCAGGAGATGACTCTCTCAACACATTGCAGGGGGTCAGTTACAAGAAGGAGATGTTGTGGCTTAAAAGTCTTCATTGTGGATAGGTGATCATGATATGGGGGATGGTTCCAAAGGTTTAGAAAGGAAGTCACTTTACTTACATTTTGTGTAGTTAGGGGAAAGAGGTGTTTTACTTTGCTGGTCTTCTGGACTTGTAACTGGATACGAAGTGCAGTTATTTGCATTATCTAAATGTTTATTGTAATGTGTAAAGGATGGCATAGCTAGCAGTGCTTTGGAGTTATTCTGAGAAATACCTGGTTTGGGCACACGGATACCTTTCTCCTGGAATGTGAAAAAGGTTGTATTGTGCTAAGAATCGAAAACCCTCCAAACTTACTTAGCAGAACTAAGTGGCTTCTTGGACCTTGTGTCCTGCCAGTGTGCAGCGGAATTACATCACTGCAAGACTGTTACAGATGTCACATTATGGTAAGTTATCTTCTATCCACAGACAGCTTTGAATTGTGCATTTACATTATTGCTACATTGGCTATGAGAAATATTCATTTCATAGTTGCTAGTTTCCTAATAATATTGGGGCAACTTGATGGAGCTTTCACGATTGCCCAACACATGTTGATGCTTTTTACCTAGAAATGTATTTGATGTACTGTTGCCCTTAGCAAATGTTTCTGAACAGAACGTTCAGGAAAAATGAAATTTCTGTTAGTAATGGTGTTGGGCTAAGCAGAATGTAATTACTGTGGCTGAAAGCTGATCTTATTTACTGGATCTCACTGCTCTTCCTTTTAATTGGATTGCTGCTATTTTCATTTTTCTCTGTTTATCTTGGTATATGTTATAAGGAGAAGAGCGCTCTGTTTAACTTGGGCTAGGAGTTATGTGATCATTTCCAAATAGCCTGCATATCGAGTGAGGAAATGTAATGGCATAAGGAGGAATGATATCCTGGTCTTAGTGGAAAGGAGTGGAGATAAGAATTACACTTTCAGTGAAAAGATATTTTATTTGGCACATTTATTTCCAAAATAACTTCAGAATGAAGGAGTAGAAGTATTTATCCCGCCAGTGACAACTGATGGATAATAACTGTAAGAACCTGGAGTAATAAACTGAAGATTGGAATAAAAGCAGCATAAAAGCAAAAAAACCATTTGTTTGATGAAATAATAAAATTGAACCACACTTGTATAAAACATTGGAGCAAGTGAAGAAATGTCACAATGTCATGGGTTTTTTTTTTTAACAGTTTGCGTTATAAGTTATATTATCCTCAACCTGTTGAGGAAATGCTCTTGCAATAGGTACAGATAGTAGTAGAGGCAAGGATAGTGAGACATGGGGACAACACCCTCTCAATTTTACCTGGGATAAATGATATTCATAAATTATATTGTTTAGTACCAAACATGCTTTTATTTTCCTTGTTAACGTGTTGAATGTTATTAATGATAATACAGTATGTCCGCAGTTTAAGGAGGAGTGGTTTCTCTAAATTGATATTGTTACATATTGAGGAACATGTGAGACATGTATGGGTTGGCTCCACTACAGTGAGGACCGCAGTTTATCTAGGTCTGTCAATCTTTGGCCCCCGTGCTTGGGTTTATGAAAATAAGCTGTCTGACATAATGTAATCCACTATATTGCATCACATCTCATGATTAAAAGTGTGGCTACATTATGACTAGGGATGAGCGGACCTGGACCACATTATTCTGGTTTGCAACGGAGAATATGAACCCGGACTTTAGTCAGTAATGCGCCAAAGGATTGTTGCTCCTTGTTATATCACAGGAGAGCAACAAATTTCCTTCCAAAATTATGTGCCCTGGGCGCCTTTGCAAGTACCTATGGCAGGTGTTCAGATTTGGGTCATTTTTCGGCCGTATCCGCTGGATGTGAATTCTGATGGACCTGTTCATCACACAGCAAATGTCGCTGGTTCTAACATAACTACATTTTTGCTGAAGGGGGTGGTAGGCAAGGGAAGTGAATTCACTGCTAGACAGTCTTTTAATAAGGAAACCCCTTATCTGCATGCCAGGTGTGATAATTAAAAAAAGCATAATGATAATGAACCCTTTTGTGATGGAGATACGTAGGTGTTTCTTACAAGTGTGTTTGCTATTCAGAATGCTAATGTAGGTGTGTTGTTTCTAGATAAAAAAAAAATACACAAACTGCACAGCAGTAGTTTTTTTTTATAGTCCCTAAGCTGCCATCACAGGAAATATATCAGCCAGCCAGAATTGTCTATACACACATATCTACACATACAAACATACACAACATATATATATATATACTTATGCTTTCACTTTGGGCAGAAACTGATTTATGTGGCAGGGTATTAAAGTGACCTGTGTACTAAGTAGATTATATGACATAATATACCATGTTTAGATTATTTGGCATATTTATTTCAAAAAACAGATCATCTACATTTCTGATTTGGCCAAATGTTTCCAGCTGACTTTTTTTGAGAGCCAAGTTTTCTGGTTTTAAACAGATCTGAAATTCTTTCACATTTGAAACATCTACTGCCACTGTTCACATTTTTGCATTTTTAAGGCAGCTGTTTTAAGCAGTTTTGTCCAGTGGTGGATTCACAATGTAGTATTATTGATAGTATAAGGCTTTCTGTTTAGGTACTACTACTGTTCATCTTTATCATCTGTTCTTTTTAAACTAGAATAGAAAACTTTCTGGGGGCATTTATCATGGCTTACATCACCTCCTTCCCAAGTTTGTCTGGAAGTGAGCAGGGTGTAGAATGGGCCCCGGCACCGATGCCACTGCCCGACACATAACCTATAGCCTGCACAGGTTTCTGGCACAAGTTAAGGTGCAATTCTACGCCAGGCTGGACCCTAACAGTATATCCAGTACAAAAGGCCAAGGGACTTATTTTCTACTATTACCATCTACTGTATATACTCGAGTATAAGCTGACTAAAAGTATAAGCCGCGGCCCCTAATTTTACCACCAAAGACTGGTACAGTATAAGCGGAGGGTGGGAAATGCATTTGCTTTTTACCTAGAAATGTAGGTATATAGCCAGCCAGCCAGCCCCCAGTAGTATATAGCCAGCCCCCAGTTGCCCACTACAAAAAAAATAAACTTACATACTCACCTTCCGGCAGTCTCCGATGCTTGGCGCGGCTCCCCGATGCTCCCATCCCTGTGGCGCCTCTCCCGTTCATGCACTTTGCCGGCCGGTGCACACTATGACATGGTGACATAGTATGCGCCAGCCAGCAGAGTGCATGGCTGCGCCTCTGCCGGCTGTTACAACAGAGAGAAGACAGAAGAGGAGCCATGGGGACGGGAGTATCGGGGAGACACGGCAAGCATCAGGAGAAGGTGAGTATGTCAGTTTATTTTTTTTATAGACTTGTATATAAGCCGTGGTGTGGTTTTTTCAGCAAATTTTTTGTGCTGAAAAATTCAGCATATATACTCGAGTATATAGGGTAAGTCAAACATTACAGAGATTGCTTGTTAATATTGACATGAAAAAAAGGTCAATCAAGGAAAATGAGGTGCCAGACATACAAATATACATATAGATAATATATCTGAGGTTACTTGTATCAAGAGAATTTTGATCTTTCAGTCATTTCCTATTGACAAAGCTTTTTGACCTAGATAATGGGGCATATATACTAAGAACAGTGCAGGGGTGGTCCAAATACAAGTTATCCCCTATCCACAGGATAAGAGGTATCTTGCATTTCAGTTGAGCTCCAAGAAGTGGACCCTGAGCTCTACATTTGTGAGGTTTACACTGCTAGGACCCCCACTGATAAGCTATTTTTTTTTACTTTACTGTGACTGCAAAAAACCTTTCAAGCATGGTTTATACTAATGAAAAAGAAGCTACTACACTTTAGATACACGCACACATATCTATATGTACAGAGACACACACTGTATATAGAATTACACATGTATATACCTTTACTACCTTTTTACCTACAATGCATTTATATAAAAAATATTCGGTCAGTATCTCACAGTTACCTGAAAGACTCAATGTTGCCTTTAGGCCTTACTCAAGCAATGGAATGCAGCTTCTACAAAGACATAACTTTGGTGACTTTCACATAAATCTGTGCATATATTATAGGAAACAAACATGATTTAAGGTCATTTCACTCAATTTCAAAACAAAGGTTTACGAAGATTATAGGAGAGAATATTCAAGAAAATGTTATGATCACTTACATAACCATATTAAATATATGTCCTGTTAATACATTCATATCTGTACAGGCCCCCTAATATAATGTTTTGTTTAGGGAATTGTTCTGCTATTATGGGGAAGTGCATTATAAAGCACAACCCCACAATATTTCCATTCTACCTATTCCAAAGCAAAGTATAGGTATGCCATCACAGGGAGAACATGGCAATTTATCCAATGTACTGGAGCTCAATCTGCCTGACAGCTTTTATCCAAACTGTACTATTAGTAGGACAGCGGGAAATTAATGTAACCAGCAGCTCTAATGTAACTTGGTAACAATGGTTAAATATATGGAAAAATTGCCTCTTTTTCATGGCTCCTTGTAATTGACTTGCCTCAATGGTAGTATTTCCCGCTTATTTTGGCTTAAGCCATTGTTCAGATATTACAATGTATATTCCATATACCAACAGATAAAGAGAGGTCACTTGGGGATTTCTCAGTATACAATTGGAATTCTTATTTTGCAATCTGTGATTCTTGTAAGGTAACGGATGATGTACGATATAAAAATACTATACACAGGGTTTATAGCTCCTGGCATTAAAAAAAGGAAGAGGCAGGATGAACACATTCCTTGTCACAAGACTATGCTAGAATTTAATATGAAAACCATGGGAGCCAAAATTCATAAGGCTACAACTGTGTCAATGACAGCTCTGGTATAAAGCCAGTCTGTTCAGCAAGCCTGGCAGACACACAGCCTTGTGGTTACACAAGGTGTAATAAAGTGTTTCTCCACCCAAACTATTTGGAAGGAAAAAATGCTTTGATGTACTTCCCAACTTTCTAAAGATGTTGAAATTGTCACATGATTTAGTTTTGTAGCAACCCGTTTGTTCATCTCTCGCTCATGGAGTCTGCTTGTCGATTGTGTTTAAAGGGGCGGTGTGTGTGTATTTGAACAGGGACCAATTTGAATTTTTTATCTATTTATTGATGACTCCGTGTTGATGTCAGAACTCCATGGGATACCCAAAACGAAGCTTGAAATATTGTAAAAGTTGGCAGAATGGGCAAAAACAAAGCAACCAAATAAAAGAAGATAATCAGAACATGAAAAACAATACACAGCAGTACTTATGGTCAGGCTGAAGCTACAAAATCAAAGGTTAAAAAATGGACAACTATATTATTAAATTGTATAGAAGATCTCCCCTATGAAAAAAAGTGTTCAATTTGAGAAACAAAACTCCTTAGAAGTTACCTTGTTTATATGAGCAAGTCTAAACTGTTAAAAAAAAATTAAGACTATTTTGCTATCGGGTAAAATTAATGGAAAACATTAAAAGTACAGTGTACAGTGATATTATATCATGAAAGTAGGGCTTTTAAGTAGAAACATGCAATGTTGGTTTCCCCATCTCAAACAATTCATTGAAATATTAGCCAACAACAGTGGTGTCAGTGTCTCAACTTTTTTTGTGGCCTTGAGCCGTTTACAAGTCACTAATTGTCTGCCGAAACATGGCACCCCACGCTATTTAAAGAGTGTGGTCAGGTACTATTGTAGGACGTCTAACACACCAGAGCATGTTAGGGTAAATAGTATCCAATGGTCTAGAGTTTTTTGACACTCATCTTCCGATTCCTAAAGGCCATTGTTCAGAAGGAAGCGGTGTTGGATGCGGGTAAGGGGCGTCCACTCATTTCTATTTTTTATTTCTACTTCTAATCTCTCAGTATCTCTGTTGCAACCTACTGATGACACTCTAACACTCGGTTCATCTTGCAATTTAAAGGGGTTGTACAGCCACCAAATGAAAAAAAAAAAGAAACCCAAAACGTAATTACATTCCCTTCCTTTAAAAAACCTATACTCACATGATGCTCCGCTCCCGTGAAGTTCTGTGTGCTCATGCACAGAACACACAGAACACCTATTGGCTGCTGGAGAGAACGGAAGCATGCACATCTATACGTACAGCTGTTGCAAACTAGCACCACCTTGTGTGCGGCACATGTGCGCACACTCCAGAGGCGCAGCTGCGGAATTGAGAGTTCGGACCACGCATGCACGATTGGCACTAATGCCAGTCTCACAGTCGTTACCAGGGAGATTGGTAACAAGAAACCGGTTCTGTGCTTGCAATTACTTCTTTCATTATCAACAAAACTGCCAGGAATCGTTAATACCATTCAATTAGTTTATGCTTACACTTTGTTCTTCATGTTTTAGATATACAATGGGGCAAATTTATCAAGTGTCTGAAAATCAGAATATTTCTAGTTGTCCATGGCAACCAATCACAGCTCCCCTTTAAAATGAGCACTGGTAAAATGAAAGCTGAGCTGTGATTGGTTGCCATGGGCAACTAGAAATATTCTGACTTTCAGACAGCTTGATAAATCTGCCCCAATGTCTATGGCACTCAAATGCCACTAGATCTAAATGAATGAAATATTCTCATTGAATACTTTGTTCTGACAAAATAAAAAAAAAAATCTTTAATGGAAATCAAATTTATTAAACAATGGCAGAGTCTCCTCCAAAATTAAACAGGAAACACACTACAGTACAGGTTGATCCAACTTTGATGTAATGTTCTTAAAACAAGGCATAATGAGGCTCAGTTTGGATGTGCCTGTATGACCTCACCCAGACAAGTGGCTCAGGTAGTGCAGCTCATCCAGAATGGCACATCAGTGCGAGCTGTGGTAAGAAGGTTTGCTCTGTCTGTCAGCGCAGTGTCCAGTGGCTGGAAAGCTACCAGGAGACAGGCCAATACACCAGGAGACTTGGAAGGGGCATAGGAGGACAACAACCCAGCAGAAGGACCACTACCTCCTCCTTTGTGCAAGGAGGAACAGGAGGAGCATGACCTCCAACAGGCCACAAATGAGCATGTGTCTGCACAAACAGTTAGAGATCGACTCCATGAGGATGGTATAAAGGGCCAACATCCACAAATGGGGTTGTGCTCACAGCCAACACCATGCATGACGCTTGGCGTTTACAAGAGAACATCAGGATTGGCAAATTCGCCACAGATGAAAGCAGGTGACAATGAGCACATGTGACAGAGTCCGGAGACGCCGTGGAGAGCGATCTGCTGCCTTCAACTTCCTTCAGCATGGCCGATGTGCAGTGTCCTCCAAAGGTTGCCCCCATGAGAAACCAAATGCTGGTGGGGGTGGCCCCGTGTTCCTCCTAATGCAGGAATTTGCTAGATCTCATGTGGCTAGAATATGCCAGCAATTCCTGCAAGATGAAGGAATTAAAACTATGGAATGTACTGCTTGTTCCCCCGACCTTAATTCAATTGAGCATATCTGGGACATCATGTCTCGATTCATCGATCTATGTCACGTTGCACCACAGTCTAGGAGTTGGCGGATGCTTTAGTCCAGGTCTGGGATAAGATTCCACAGGAGACCATCTGCAACCTCATCAAGAGAATGCCGAGGCAACGTTGGGAGGTCTTACAGGCAGGTGGAGGCCACACACAATACTCAGCCTCATTTTGCCTTGTTTTTCGGACATTACATCAAAGCTGGATCAGCCTGTAGTATATTTTTCCACTTGGGTGACTCCCAATCCAGGCCTCCATTGGTTAATAAATTTGATTTCTATTGATGATTTTTTTGTAATTTTGTTGTTAGCACACTCAACTTTGTACAGAATACGAGAATATTTAAATCATTTGAGTGTTCCCTATAATTTTTTGAGCAGTGTATATATGATTTGTTACAGTTAAGGCCAGTGTGTTGTCCAAAGTTACAATGGCTCACCTGACCTAATATGATGTTATTTATGATGGTGTCAATTCAGGCCGGGTGGTGGACCTATGTTCTAATTTTCTACTATTCTAAAAGTCAAGTAAAATTCCATACCTCAACCTTTAGTAATGACAGGTTATATTTCCAGGGAGATTTCAAGACATTTTCTAAATACAGGTGAGAAATATCAGAAGGGCATTGGTATGACATCTGGCACCACCATCCACTTTTACAAGCAATTGAGTTCTCCATTGAGTGCTGCTTCTGTTTTACAGGTCATTGATGTCATGTCCTTCGACCACATGGACTGTTTGTAGTTCAGTCACATTCAATTGCATAGGGCTGCAATTGTACATTCTATACAATGTACATCGCTGTGCTTGGTAGATTGTGAGGACACAGTATGCATCCATACAGCCGATTGGTGGGGGTGTCAAGTGTCACCACCAATCTGATATTAATTACCAGAAGAATAGGTCATTAAAAATATCCTGTTAATAATAATAGATATAATACATTATGATAAACTGTGGTCCCCAACCTTTTCTTTTCTGTAGGGACCGGTAGAGCACATTTTCCCAGAGAGAGGGGGGCATGGGGAGAGTTGCTGTAGAAGGACACAAGTACTGGTGATGGAACATATGAAGGGCAGAAACTTCATGCCCAAGTACTTCCACACCTTCAGGCAGTAGCTAATCCTGCCTCATTCTTCTTCTGCGGCCCAATACTGAATGTCCCGGCACCAGGCTGCGGCCCTCTGGTTGGGGAAGACAGATATAAATCATGCAGAAAAGGTGAAGTTGAGGGACGTGTTTTTTTTTTAAAGAAAATAACTGTGTAATATGATTTACAGATAAGTACATTCACTCCATTACTTACTTGCACGCTAAGACAACTGGAATGAGTGGAAAGTAAGAAAATACTGAATGTGTGTTGCAGTCACATTTGGGAACCATTTTCTCCTACCAGGTGCTCCCTGACATATGCTAAGCAGTCAGAATATCTTGCTCCCTGGCGGATGAAGCATTAATCAACGTATGTGTTCTCACTGTATTGTAATGCAATATCTGCAGACAGTCTGGATATTTGACTCTCAGCCAAAACATTGTTTTACCTGCTTTTCCAACTGCCGGACATGTGTGAAAATGTACAAGTTGTCAAATACTGTACAATGTAATTTATTGACATTCATGTATAATGTAAAGTACTGCTCTTCCTATACCCTTTAACAAAACATGCATGCCCGGATGATCCAGGTGTGCAGATTTATTATTTTGGGCCTGTATATAGATAGGACACAGTTTTTCTGTATGTTTTTAAGAATCGTGAAATTGTCCATATTCAGCAAATAATTGATATTGTTTGTGTATTGAAAAGTTACAATTTTCCAATATACAATCTGTATCAATTCCTCATCCTTTTCAAGATCTCTGCTTGTTGTCTGTGTTTACTTCCAGTGCATAGAACAGATGTCCATGGTCATGTTATGGACTGGCAGGTGCAAGAAATGCTATTATCATAGAGAGTAATTATAGCCATGTGATACTAACTGCTCGTACACCTGCAGGATAGAAGCACAGCAAGCAGAGAGCTAGAAAACTGTGAGGAATCAAAACACAAAGTATATTGGAAAATTGTATAACTTTTCCTTACACAAACCATATCAATTATTTGCTGAAAGCAGACAACCCCTTTGAGCCTGTTGCCTGACAAGCTGACTATGTGCGCTTGTGGGATGTACCACAATGAACTTAGAACGACTGAACTGAACTTTTGGGTTAAGTGGCCTGTTAATCCAGAAAACATGTGGAGTGGGTGTCTGACCAAGTTGCTTAACCCCTTAAGAACGCAGGGTATTTTCGCTCATTTCTCGCTCTCCACCTTCAAAAATCCATAACTTTTTCGTTTTTACGTGTACAGACCTGTGTGAGGGCTTATTTTGTGTGTAACAAATTTTACTTTCCTGTAATGTTATTTATTTTAACATGCCGTGTACTATGAAGCTGAAAAAAAATTCCAAATGTGGAAAAATTGAAAAAAAAAACGCACGTTCTTGTGGGCTGTTTTTACGACTTTGACTGTACACTCAAAATAACACCTCAGCTTTATTCTTTGGTTCGGTGCGATCGCGGTGATACCAAATTTATACAGGTTTTATTGTATTTTAATACATTTTCAAAAACTAAACGAATGTGTACAAAAAAGAAAAAAATGTTTTTGCCATCTTTTGAAACTAATAACTTTTTCATACTTTGGTGCACGGAGATGTGTGAGGTGTAATTTTTTTGCGAATTGAGCCGACCTTTACATTGCTACCATTTTGAGGTCTGTGCGACATTTTGATCATTTTTTATTCCATTTTTTATGTTATGTAAAAAGGTGTAAAAGTCGCATTTCGGACATTTGGGTGCCATTTCCCCTCTCGGAGGTCACCGCCGGCCGCAACAGTTTTTATATTTTGATAGATCGGGCATTTTGGGACGCGGCGATACCTAATGTGTCTGTGAGTTTATTATGTTTTATATCAGTTCTAGCGAAAGGGGGGTGATTTGAATTTTTAATATTTTATTAATTTTTTAAACTTTTTTTTTCTCCACTAATTCTTAAACCATCTAGGGTACATTAACCCTAGATGGTCAGATCGCTCCTACCATATACTGCAATACTTCTGTATTGCAATATATGGCATTTTTGCAGCTCTTTCATTACAATGAGCCACTGGCTCATTGTAACAAATCTGCAGATGCCAGATTTCAGATGCCAGTCTTCATTTGCCAGGGTCAAATGAAGACCCGAGGCTACCATGGCAACCGATCGCCGCCCCCCGATGACGTTCAGGGGCGCAGCGATCGGAATAAAGATGGCGACGCCGGCGGGGCCCCATCTTTTAAATGACACCAGCGACAACGAAAGGTTGCAAGCACCGAGCGCGGTTATTAGCGGTGGGGGTTTGCTGCAATATGCAACAACCCCCACCTTTGTATGAAGAGAGCTACGGCGCAGAGCGTTAAGGGGTTAAAGGAAAACTACTATCAAAATCAAACATGATAAATCATGGACATTTACCAATAGGTCCAGGCACTGTGACTGGTAATCCTCTTATATTTGTTATCCATGTTCTCCTTCCTTCTAAAAAAACCCCCAAACTTTAAAATGATGCTAATTAACCAGAAAGGCTACGGGGGAAAGGGGTGTTACCATAGCCTTTCCATGATGCAGATTCACAGTCTGTTACACTGTGCAGCAGCACTCCCCGCCTTTTCCAAGAAGGGGGGAGGGTGAGACAGTCTAACAGCCCATGAAGCTGCAGGACGGAAGGACCCCCATGAGCCCGTTATACTAATTAGCATAATTTTAAAAGTTAATTTTAGAAGGAGGCCAAGGATAACAAATATAAGAAGATTACCACAGTTGCAGTGCCTGCTTTATCCATGCTTGAGATTGTGGTAATGAGCACTCTTTTTATACTACTACACACGAATTGCGTTTAGATATGCAATGTAAGCACAGGGAGGAGTTTCTCCCCCATGTATATTGCATGTAAAGGTTTCAGTGAAAAAACACTTACGAAGCCCCTCACACTGCCTTTGAATGGCATGTTAAATGTAGTGTGTGAACGTGGCCTGAATGAAGGCATGCGTCCATGTGTATTGAGTTTTCCATTTAAAACCGTTAAATATTTGTGGAGAGTGTAAAGAAATAAAGACAGACCTATTTCCACACAGCTCAGCTCATGGCACATACCTCCAGTAATCCCAGGGACACTTTAAAGTACATAATATTGACTTTGTGAGGTAGGCCTGCTCACATGAAGAAAGAAGACCATTGAAAAATTAAAAGGCAGTTCCTCCACAGGATGTTTCGTAGCTATTTTAGTTGGAAGATCATGCAACACCAGTCAACTGAGTTAAAGCAAAAAAAGCTCATGACCATGTTCTAGTATTTGCTTTCTTAAAATATTTTTCAGGCTCTAACATACTTTAATAAAGGTGTGTCTCCAACCTAAAGCCTTCAGCACTACTGAGCTCATCAAACCTGTTTTTTACATTATGGAAGACAGGTGAGGAGCACAACATTAGTGTCTCCGTAAAAGTGGTTGTAAAACATTGATATTAGTATTAGTCAATTTAGAATATTTGTAAGGATTTTTTTTTATTCATTTTGAAAAACATTATTCCATGTGCCCATCTATATGTACAAAAACATACTTGGGTAGTGTAATCTATGTAGATGTGCGTGTTTATAGGTATTATATATAAAATAATTTTCACTAGGTTTAATAATAGACCAATATCTGTAGGGATATAAACCACAAAAGGAGTCTAATTACCATAAAAATTGTCTTTACTTTATTATAATACAATAATAATCTTAATACAAAAATCATGAATCATCACAAATAGCTGGGAAAATTGGGAAATATAACGAGGAAGAGTACACCCAAGAGCTCATACGGTAACCTAAATTCTGATATATATATGAACCAGTCTGGAGGTACTGTCCAGTCCATGTAAATGTCAGTTAACACCTATTACTTGTAACCTGTAGGCATGTTGGGATGCAGGGACACAGCAGGGGAATTCATAGATCCCTGACGCGCGTTTCGCACACTCGGCTACTGTCAAAAGGTATTTTAGCACTTTAGTCAAGCTCTCTCTTCCTCAGAAAGCCTCCTTCAGTGTAATTGATGGTTCTACATACATAGACATCACTAACCAGATCTCCTAAAGTCCTATGCATGATGTCAGTCACAGAGGAGGAGGTGTTCAGAGCTCCCCACCTTGACTTCAGGGTTAAATTCTCAGACTCCTTGACTTTATACAACAAATTTACTTCTCACTTCAAAGTTGATTTTCTGGATGAGGCCACCACACTGGACCAAGAAAGAAACAACTACTAGAAGTGAGGTACTAGAAGGTACTGTCTGACCATAGACTAGTAGTGGTTTATTAGATTAATTGCTGATGACAGGTTCTCTATAATTCTTTTCAGAGGCAGCTGATGCCAACAACTTTAATCGGGGACTAGCACCTGTGGGTACCCCGACACTTTCCTGGGTGCTTCATCCTATAGAACTTGCAGGCCCCTAATCTTATTGTTTCTGAGGGTAAGGCCAACTTCATATGATCACGATTTTTTTTTATCAGTCCATCTCACTGTGTGTCCTTACCGATTGAATATCCAAACACGGAGCAACAGAGCTGAACTTAGCATGTCAGCTCAGTTCCATAACCCAGCGTGTGGGACAGTCATTCTGGCAAGTACACACATCACGTGATCATACTCACTTTTGTTACACCAGCCTTGCAGTGGTCAGACCCTTAGCATTAACTACACACATCACAAAGAAGCCTTTACATGAAAAAAATCCTTATTGCTGTATGTATGTGAGCTATCAGTTATTTTCTGACTAAAACTGGCCATACATAGTAGATGTGCATCAGTCCACCATTAAATGTATATGTGTGGATCTGATGACAATAGATGATATAGATGGAGACAGAAGAATGGGGCAGTTGGGTTTCATCTGCCAGATAATGGTCTCTGATTAGTAAGATGCTACATAAGGCAGGCTGTGATGGGATAATCATATTACTATAGAATAAATAACTCACAATAAGACAATGTGAATAATGAAGAAGGAAGGCAATAACACTATTTGTTACCTCTGATCTTCATCAGTTCTTTACTGCGGCTGGTAGGGATTGTATAGATGCTGCACTGGAGACTGGGGTTACATACATTATGTAGTAATATGTAGGAGCTTATGGCAGGGCGATTGCTACTTTCCATTCTTAATCTGCATCTTGTAAATTACACTTGTGACTTGGAACTTGTGCAATGCAAAGGTTGTCATAGGGTCAAAGTATAAAGGAGAAAGTGGCAGCTGCTCTCTGCCGCTACTGTTGTTGCAATTGCAACACCCTCGCCGATGCAAGGCGAAGGAGTGCTTGCGAATACGTCCCACAGCATGTCACTACATCACACTACATAGTCCTTATAGGACACAGGGGACATTGCAGTGGTAGATCCTGCCTGGCAAGGCAGGAGTTAAGTGTTTTGTATGATGTAAGATCTATCATCCAATCACCTGTATTACATTCTGTCCAATGTAAGCTGAGATGTAATTGGAGGAGCAGCCACCACCTGACCAGGGGGACACAGCTACCTCCCAGCCTGCCCTCTGCATCCAGACTGGCGATCTACCTCCTGTGGCTTCCTCCAACTGCATCTCAGTACTCCACTACTCTGTTAAAGGCACGTTGCTGCAGTTCCTGTCGGTTCCAATAAAGAACTGTAAGTTGTTTTCGTTCAACCTCTGCCTCCGTCTGGTCCCTGCTACTACGGCTGCCCTCATCACAGGCACCCTGTCCACTACACAGAGACTCATACTCTAGACACCAAAGGGTTGCCCCAGGGAGATCCGCTATAGCAGCCTCTCCCTCATCATTTCTTGCCAATACCACCCTGCTGGAGACCTGCCAGGCTGTAGGACAGCCCTCCGGTTCCCCATACCAAGCACCGTGACACTAGCGTGCCTAGGCCGCAACCGCCAGCCACTCAGGTACTGCGGGCCCCGGCTGACTCCAGGCCCCGAGAAAAGGCTAGGCCCCGGTGGGGGATGTTGCACAATGAAAAAACAATACATGTGAATGTGGTTTGTTTGGAGGCTGTAGAAAACTGATAATAATTCCTTTATTTAGAGCCTGCCTGTCCCCAATGGGGCTCACAATCTAATCAAAACTCAAGTCCTATTCATAGCTTTTCACAGAAGTCCATGAGAATGTGAAAAATATGGATGTCGCACAGGTGTCATCCATGTGTACACCGTATCTGCAGATCAGCTTGTAGGTAACACAACTTTGAGACCGTTTAAGTGTTGGGATAAAACCAGTTACATCATTTGTCAGCCTCAGTTATTTTGTGGCTGTGTGGTTGACAGGCGTGGACACACAGCTCACAAACACTTTACACACTGATGAAATACGGACCACAGACGAGCCTCAGTGCAATGAAAATATAGGATTCTGTATATCTAAGGGAATTATTACATTATTAATCCTATAATGTATCATTATCATACAGGACAGTGATCACATGGGGGACTCTTGTCTCTAAATTCCAGGACACTTTGGTGAAGCATCCAGGTCTTGTGTGAAAGGCTTGCACATTTTCTGGGTAGGTAACAGCCCACAACAAGTGGCATTCCCTGGGTCACACTGTCACTCTCCTCAGTGAGCAGTCATGTGAAGACGGGAGAGCACACTCCATGCTGAGGGGGAGGTGTACACACATTCCAGGTCACACAGACACTGCACTCAGCCCATTTCCCATCCCGGGCTCAGCACTTCTCTCCGTGTGGAGGACCCTTACTACAAGTCTTGCTGAGGAGCAGGAGACACCACTTCCAGCAGCACTCGCTGGGCTGCCTCCCCCGGCTGAACTCTGTGGACTAGTCCAGGCGCCGGGGCCAGTAGTGTGTGCCCACAGTTTGGAGTTAGTGGAGGGCTCAGCTCCCAGGCAGGAGATACTATGTCACCCCGGGCACAGGGGTGCACTCTACAGGCTGCCCCACAGCTGCCAACTAAGGAATGCCACTAGTGAGGGGCAGGGGGCACTGACCTGAGGCATCGCTGGCTGGACCACCATGGACGGGGAGCAGGCAGAAGCCAGCAGTGCGGAGCCTCAAGCGGAGGGCATGGGGTCTGACGCCTTCTCCAGTCTCTGGACAGAGGTGATGGGAATGCTGGTGAGTGGGGGAGGGGGCCTCATCCCAGGACATACTAATCAATAGCCGTGTGTGCATCGTGCAGTAAGTGATTGACTACCTACCTGATCAGGACCTGATGGAGGTGATTGTTGTGTCAGCCATGGGATCATCCATGTGCTCTCACACTTTTATATATACTTTGTCTGACACTAGTAGAACTCTATACATGTATAAGTGATAATATTCTGTGTATGTACTTGATGTGTGCTGTGGCTTGTGTTGGAGCTATTTGGGAAATAGTACAGGGATATATTGCCCAGTGTCCATGGGCAAGCAGAATAATGCCTGGAGGGCAGTGGGTCACATCCATGTGTGAACTGTGTAGTGGGAGTCCCAGGGGTCATTGACCCCATGCTGGAGGAGTTGTCACCCGGGTGTGATGGAGCTCCATTGCTGGCTGTGGACACTTGTTATCTGTATATGAGAAGTTTTTCAGTATGTAAAGATCTCCTCCTGATGTAACCGGGGGTCATGTATAAGATGTCTCGCTGTCATCGGTGTGCACACACATTGTAAACAATAATACTTAACCTTCCGCCACTATTAGTATCACTTATACTGTGTTTATACTAAAGTATTCACAATCTCTGCTACAGACTGGTGCAAAAATATACAATGTATTCATCATGACAGAATGAGACCAATTGTGATATACTTGATCCAGCTGGGAAAACATCCAGGATTGTAGACTGATAACTTTTTGTATCTGGATAGGACATTGGCAGCAGGACTGGCCTCCGCCAATAAGATATGTTCATTTTAATCCCTGTCCTTCTGTGTTCAGGAGTCCAGGGGGTGGGCTAGTGCTTGATAGATGAAGCTGTTAAAGGGAACCTGTCATCAGAAATAGACCTAATAAACCACTACCATTGTTTCTAGAACAGATTCTCAATAATGTTTGTTTCATGGATCAGCTTGGTGGAATCATACAGAAAATTAAACTTTGAAGTGATATGTTAATTGGTTGTATAAAGTCAGAGAGTTAACACTGAAGTCAGCTCTCCCTGCCTCTGAACACCCCCACCTATCTGATTGGCATGATTCAGAAGACTCCGGGAGATCTGGTCAATGATGTCCTTGGATGCAGAACTATCAGTTATAGTAAAGAGGGCATTCTAAGGCTGGGAGAGCTTGACTTTAATGTTAAATGCTCCTCCTCCTTGACTCATAAAACCAAATAACATCTCACTTCAAAGTTGATTTTCTAGATGGTGCCACCCCACCAGACCAAGAAAGAGACATGATCTAGAAGGTGCTGAGCTACTTGGCAACATACTGGAAGTGGTGTATTAGGCCAATGTCTGATGACAGGCTCCCTTTAAATTAAGACCGCCCACTCATTTATGTGAAATTATAGCAGATTTTCTCGTTGCAAAAGCCTTAAGAGCAGTGATTTAATTGAAAAAATTACATTACTCTTACAATAAAACTATATGTAAATGTTCTGAGCTCCTACTGATTATGGCACAGTGTCCATAGAGTGCAGCCCATATCCAAGCTTACAGTATCCCTTTAAGACTAGTATGTGCATGTACAGAATTTACTAGTTGATTAGCAATGCTACAAATCGATCAAACATTTAGTAAGATGCTACCTGGCTGCAGTTTTGATCAGTTTTTCCAGGAGTTTATTCCTTATATCTGTAGGAGTGAATTTTGGGGAATTGTCAGTCTGATGAAGAGGCCCCTAAATGTGTTTTACATTAGTTTGATGCCCTATTTTCTTGTGGCACTGTGGTCCTAAGACTGAATACAACCGAGAGCAACATGTGCATGGAATGTGTATGGTCTCCTGTGTTTGTGTGATTTTCCTCTGTTTCCTTCCACATTCCGCAGACATACTGATAGAGAAGTTAGATTGTGGCCCTTACTGGAGACAGTACATGATGACAACTGGAAAGTACTCTAGAATATGCAGAGTAGATTGGTGCAACACTTTCCTCTAGGTCTATGAAAAAGAACAGAGCAATCTACATATATGTTAATTTGGCCTGAGTAAGGCTACATGCATGAAAACACAATTTTTGGGGGACATTTATCAGGGCATAGGGGGGAATAAAGGGGTGTGGCCAGATGAGGATTGGGCTGGCGGTGGGACATTTCTGCATCATTCCTGTGAACCTTTAAAAGTGAAAGTTCACAGTCTTCGCCATATTCCTATGCCAGAAATATAGGCTGCACGGGCGCCCCACTGAATACATCAGGAGGCCTATATTTCTTGATGTAGTCGGTGGCACAGACACATTCATTTCTATGAATTTACACACATGGCTGTCCGTTTTTGCAGCTTGAACAATCTGAGAGTGCATAGAAGTTAATGTATTCTTTCATTCTGCTGCTGGAGCTTCATAGTGAAAATCAATATGTAATCATACAAAAAGTCCCAGTGTAGCTCTGACCTCAGAGGAGGTCTGGCCTTTGCCATGGACAATTTGCTGATAAACTACTTCATGTTCTAGTAAATCTGGATCCCCAGCCCACACTTCTGCTACTACCCCCAGTGCTGAGAAAACTGTCTCCAGACCTTTTGGTCATCATTCTTGCATAATGTGAGGTCCTGACACTTGTAAATAAAAGTATTGATCTTGAATGCTTTGAAAAGGTTGTGCTGCTGAAACTAGACTCCTCAAAGCCACATGACAATGAGACCCCTATCACTGTGAAGCCCTGCTCTGGTGTTACTGTAATGGTGGAATAGCTCCTCGGTACTAGCTATGAAAGAATGTGGCCAAAAACCACGAATAACCTACTACTGACCAAAGAGTTTTAGCATGTTTGCAGATATAGTGCTTAAAAGACCCTATCACTTTTACTCACAACCTACAAAATGTTTGCATAGTTTTTTTTTCCTGACACAGCACTAGTTAATACTATTTGGGGCTAATGTTACAAAGAATGAAAAAACTTTTATTTTAACATACAGCAATATTCATAGTAAAAAAGAAATGCCCCATTGTGTTGCAGTGTTTTGATATGTAGAGGACATCTATGGCAATGTTTGCCATTAGTATGGGCAGTGTGACTTTTTTTGTATTTATTTGGATGTTATGATATTTTCTTTTTGTTCTATATGTGTGTTTGTTTTGTCAATCATGGTGGCCTGGTAGACATTTTCACTTTAGAATTTTCTATTTTTCAAGTTTCTACTATAACTGGCATCTACAGCTACATGACTACCAATGGGGGTAGAAGACATCAGCAGAGCTGTACTGGGTCTGAAATCCAGATTAAGCATAGTAATAATTCATATCCCACAGATACTCTCAGCACAAATATTTTATTAACCACATTTATTATGCCACATTAGACTTTTGATCTGCTTAACGCAGATATGTAAAGTTACATTTCAGACCTACGGTAAATCCTTTCTGGCTGATATCTGTCTCTGCTTTTATTCTTATGCTTTCTGGGTTGCCACTACCAGTACTATGTTATTGGTTGGAGGGAGTCATGGATAAGCTGGAATGGGAAATAAGCGCATGGCCCCCTGACCTACTAGAAGTACATAAGACGTCACAAGAAGTCCTGAAAGAGGCTTCTGGCAGGTGGCTTGATTCACACCTCCTAAGTGCAGAAGGGGACATTTTATCAGAGTAAGTACAAAATGAGTGACCCTATTAGGGTATAGTACTTACTCTGGAAAGCCTTTATTTGTGGCCAAATACTTTAAGATGGTCATACCTACACTCACCGCCCACTTTATTAGGTACACCATGCTAGTAACGGGTTGGCCCCCCTTTTGCCTTCAGAACTGCCTCAATTCTTCGTGGCATAGATTCAACAAGGTGCTGGAAGCATTCCTCAGAGATTTTGGTCCATATTGACACGATGGCATCACACAGTTTCCTCGGCTGCACATCCATGATGCGAATCTCACGTTCCTCCACATCCCAAAGATTGAGATCTGGTGACTGTGGAGGCCATTTGAGTACATTGAACTCATTGTCATGTTCAAGAAACCAGTCTGAGATGATTCCAGCTTTATGACATTGCGCATTATCCTGCTGAAAATAGCCATCAGATGTTGGGTACATTGTGGTCATAAAGGGATGGACATGGTCAGCAACAAGACTCAGGTAGGCTGTGGCGTTGCAACGATGCTCAATTGGTACCAAGGTGCCCAAAGAGTGCCAAGAAAATCTTCCCCACACCATGACACCACCACCAGCCTGAACCGTTGATACAAGGCAGGATGGATCCATGCTTTCATGTTGTTGACGCCAAATTCTGACCCTACCATCCGAATGTCGCAGCAGAAATCGAGACTCATCAGACCACGCAACGTTTTTCCAGTCTTCTGCTGTCCAATTTCGATGAGCTTGTGCAAATTGTAGCCTCAGTTTCCTGTTCTTAGCTGAAAGGAGTGGCACCCGGTGTGGTCTTCTGCTCCTGTAGCCCATCTGCCTCAAAGTTCGACGTACTGTGCGTTCAGAGATGCTCTTCTGCCTACCTTGGTTGTAACGGATGGCGATTTGAGTCACTGTTGCCTTTCTATCAGCTCGAACCAGTCTGTCCATTCTCCTCTGACCTCTGGCATCAACAAGGCATTTCCACCCACAGAACTGCCGCTCACTGGATGTTTTTTCTTTTTCGGACCATTCTCTGTAAACCCTAGATATGGTTGTGCGTGAAAATCCCAGTAGATCAGCAGTTTCTGAAATACTCAGACCAGCCCTTCTGGCACCAACAACCATGCCACGTTCAAAGGCACTCAAATCACCTTTATTCCCCATACTGATGCTCGGTTTGAACTGCAGGAGATTGTCTTGACCATGTCTACATGCCTAAATGCACTGAGTTGCCGGCATGTGATTGGCTGATTAGAAATTAAGTGTTAACGAGCAGTTGGAAGTGCTAATAAAGTGGCCGGGGAGTGTATAAGATAAATGTTGGTCTTATTTCAGCAGGATCATTTGACTTTCCAATGACAGCAGTAGAGAGACTGGGTATTTGGATTTTAGCATACTTGATCCTATGTTCGAGAATGGCTGTTCATCCAATAGTGCTCCAGTGTATGGTCCTCTCAAAGAAAATCTTCGATCAAGATCCTGCATGATAACCCAGGGTCACTCATAGATCCAGGCACTGGGACTGTGGTAACCTTCTTGTATTTGTTACCCATTGCCTCCTTCCTTCTAAAATAAAGGTTTAAAATTATGCTAATGAGTCTGAGCGGCTTTGGGGGGTTTCCAATAATCATATGTTTTTTTCCCTGGTTGTTACAATAAACAGAGCAGGTCTCCTCTTCCAGACTTCCTGCTGCTGCTAGATTACGCAGGCAGAGGGAGGAGGGAGAGAGCAGGGGGAGGATGAGACATGTTCTGCTCATTTTAACAACCAGTGAAAAGACATCTCTGAGGGGCTCTTGAAACACCACCCTGAGCCCCTCATTAGCATAATTTTATAACTTTATTTTAGAATGAAATAGGCCATGGATAACAAATATAATGAGATAACCACTATGAATAAGTGTCCCTGGTTTATCCAGGCATGATTTTGATGGTAGATTTCCTTTAAGTGAATGTGAATATACAAACATTCCTCAATTTGGTGGAATTGACATCCCATCAAATGACAAGAATCTGGCAGCAAAATTTGTTGGCTGTATTGGATGGCTAGAATTTACCGGGGGCTTATAAAATATAAAGTTTAACTTTTAGCACATAATAAAGAAATACGCTTCCCAGGATTCTAGGTATGTGGCATCTTATCTCATCCCAGGTCTAGATATCAGTTAGGGTAGTAGCATGCATAATATACACTATCCAGAGAAGGCCATCTTGAGTGGGGTCCCTCTGGAGGTCATATAGAGAGTCCCAGTTTGTCCTATTGATAAAAATCCTGCATTTTTTCTACCATTGGACAGATCGACTCATTCAGAGAACATAAAAACAAGCTGTAGATGCGTCTTTTGAAATTCCCGTCAGTGAACAGTCACGTTATTGTAGTGGTTTGTCCTTACTGGAGTCAGGCATCTGGTTTTAAATGTAAAGTTGTATGGCATCTATAGAAGAATCGGATGTATAAAGAGACAGTGTGGTGACTGCAGAGATGCTGGCACAGAAAAGCGCTGTCACGTGGTGCCGTGTCTGAAAAATACATTGTGCTGTCATATCCTGTTAATGCACTTGTAGGTCGAATTGCCCTCCCCGAGGGCAACTATTAACTATATGGTGAGTCCAATAGATCAGTAAGAACTCAGTATGAAGACAGTCTAAACATTGTCTTCATGGATCACACACTGTGAGTTATTGGCATCTTTCAGTTACTTTTGCTGGATGCTTTCTTTGTGCATGTTTAGACCATGCTCGGAAAGACAATGGGAGTCCATGAAAACACCCATTCATTCGACTTATTTATAGCACTGAAAGATTAACGGTGAGATTTGTCACCAGCTGCCAGACGGACATTTGCGGCCTACATTGGTTCTTTTATTATCGATACTAACGTTATAACTAACTACCCCAGATGGCTAACATGCTTAGACATAACATTTGATGGTGTGTTATTGTTACCGGAAAGAAGTGCTGAAGCTGCGATATATTTGAACCTACTTGTTCTGGTTATGATCATTGTAGAGTTATGCTTTTGATGTGTATCTGTAATGCCAATATGTTTATGCCATGGTCAGAATTTAGGGAATGTTATGGGTTCATGTTATCGTGGTACACAGTAGTAAGCAGGATTTGTAAGGATCAGAGGAAACACTGAAGTTCTTCTTTCTTCTGTTGTGTTGTACAGATTAGTGGCATTGGGTAATAAATCCAGAATTTAAGATATTTACAGATGTAGCATACCTGCATACAGTAATGCGCATTCTCGGTCCTCAAGCTATGGATCCGTAGCCTATTGGTTGGGGCCTGTATGTTATCGCCGTGTGAGGTGCCAATGCTTGTGAGCCCATTGAAATACAAGGGACCACGTGCTAGACATTGAGCAAAGGATAGCACAAGGTCCAAAACAATTTGCATGTGCACGTAGCCTAAGGCCCACCTGCACACAAACATATATATATTGCACTGACCGAGCACAGTTCAGTAGACAGGATTCCTAGCATCATGAAGAAATATGATTCAAGGCCCCCTGTCAGGTAACAACTCTCAGAGTCGCTGTTCAGCTGGCAGGCAAAGACTCCTTGCATCATGTTTCTCTATGATCAGGTCCAGTGCAGTGTGCTAGGTCCGTGGAATCTGACAACACAGGGGTCAGATCTCACAGACTTAACATGTTTGTGTAAAGGAGTCTTGTATATAGCCTTGTGCACAGTCCAGTAGGTGGTCGTAGTCGGTGACTGACGGTAATCTCTACAGTCATACAAGGTAGGAAGTCACTCGCTAAGGAGCACTGCCCACCGGACTCCTAATTATAGAATTATCAGAGCATTTAACTGGCAAAAAGCTATATGCTAATGAGGCTGCTCCTGCTCTATATCATGCTGTCTGAAGATCAGGTAGTCCTGTTTAGAAAGACCGGTTTCCTTTATGAAGTTCTTGCTGTATTGAAATTGATTGGTTGCTGTTTGATTTGTTCATCCCTTCCCTACCCTAATCTTGCTACCTACCATGGCTTACCCTACCTCCACAGAGACTTGTTTTCTATATGTTATACACCAATGGTTCTGAAGGTATATATATTTTACCACTAGGGATAGATATGAGCTGGTTCTATGCAAACTCCTATTGTTTTTCTTTCTTTGTTGGGTAAAGTTTTTTTTTTCTCTTGAAATATCCTTTCTAACATCTTTTGAATACTATGTAACAATTTGTGTTGTTGGCCTATAGAAGCTGATTTGAAATTGACATAGCCTGAATTTGTTTTAGTAAGTATTTCCAGCTGCATATGGGTTGTGAACTGTACATCTCGCATAACCTTGCCAAATAAAATTCAGCCTACAGAGTTTACTGTGTGACAAAACCTTCCCTTCATCTACATCTGTTATCATTCAGTTGACCACAGTGTGGAGAGCCCTAATCCAAAACATCCACCACGGGTCAGGAAAGCGCCCATCTCTCTTGAAATACTGTGTCTTCCACTTTATTCCGGTTTTGAATGTAAGGTTACTGTGATAAAGGTGTTCTCCATTAGGAAGAGATCATTCTTGTTTGGAAAACAGTCATCAGGAAATTGGTCGGATGTTTTCTTGGCATTGTTGGCCGGAGAAGTTTCTCTCTCTTGCTTCCAATTGCATTTCTGGAGCCGTTCCTTAAAAAGTGATTTAGAATGGATTTCTAATGTATTATCTCAGTTTGAGGAATTACAGTCTTTTAAGTTATCGTGTAGCATCCTCCGAGTGGGGAGGATCGGTACTTGTTTTTGTCATCTTCCACCCTGACCTTACTTTCACTGCCATATGGAGGTCTGTAACTTCTGGATGAATGTTAGGAATTTAAAGCATGTCAAAGAGACCCTTTTCTTCTCCGAGCACGAGTGGCCTGGTGGATATACATCTTTTGTATCATTCTAAATGCTATCATTCTTCACTCTTCATTGCATCATGTAACCTGATATATCTGCTTTAAATATGGATTTATGATACGTTTCAACATTCCCAGTCTGTATCTTCCTCTCTGAAGTCCTCAGCATCTGCTTCCTAGTCATTCTTTGTTGTCATCTCACTGATCTGGAATACCATCTATTATGCTGATAGAAAGATGGCTCTACCTTGGAACATAAAGGAATTTTTCCATGTATCTTTTGAATATTCCTGGAAGTACTTTATCACCAGGGCCGATACAGGAAGCTGCCTGTTACTAGAAATGGTTGGTTTTAATGGATACCATGCTTTGTAAGTGGGGATTTAGGTGTATACCATACAAAACGCTACAATTCGAATGCAATTTTCTGCACCATGTTTAGCTGGACAATAGATTCTCAAGTCATATACCTTCATCATGTGAAGCTCTCTCCCTTCATACCTATCATCCTTCCAAATTCACTTACAGGAGGTTGTCTGCCATGTGTCCGTTATAGTGCAGCCACAGCCTGATCACTTTGCCTTTAAGGCTTCTATTTGAAAATGAAATGATTTTATTTTCTATGCGACGGTCTATATTTTTCTCTATCAGCTTTTATGTTTGTCTCTCCTCAAGGAAGTAGAGCTCCCGTAAGTCTTCCTCTACTCGGCACCAGATTACGGTAATGGAGTGCGCAGGCCGCTATTGGATGAAACTAAGAAGCGGTGTAGAGGACATTCTAAGTGGTTAAATGGAGATATGCATTAGAGGAGCTGTCCAGTCAAGGCCATCTCTGCCCATGTGCCATAAATTGTTATGTGGATAACTGATATATGGACATCATGAAATGGGAGCTCCTGCAAATAACATTGGAAGTTTTAACACATAAGATGGAAACATTTTGTCTCTTAAAAACAAAAAACTTTCCCTACATCCTTGAAGAGAATATCATTTTGTATTTCTGACTACTTGATACTTTCATGGAGCTCTCTGTTGCCTTGAATTTAAAAAATGACAGACTTCATATAAACTACATAAACCACACATGGTTGCTCGATGGAAAAATAGATACATTTTGAAATGACAGCTTACTGCTAAATAATGATTTTGCTAATAACAATGAAACATCTAAGGGTACATTCACAGCCGCGCTGAAGAGGAACAGTGATAAGCGCTGCTCACCTCTACCCTCTCCATAGAGCAACGCAGGGCAGCCACAGGAACACCGCAAAATATAGGACATGTTCATGGTGCGTTGAAACAGTGGGGGTCATTTACTAAGGGCCCGATTCGCATTTTCCCGACGTATTACCCTAATATTTCCGGTTTGCGGCAATTTTTCTTGAATTGCCTCGGGTTTTTGGCGCACGCGATCGGATTGTGGCGCATCGGCGCCAGCGTGCACGCGACAGAAATGGGGGTCGTGGCCGAACGAAAAACCGACGGATTCGGAGAAACCGCCGCATTTAAAATAAAAAAGTGTCGCTGGACACGCACTTACCTTCACCAGGAATAGGATCGCGAACTCCGGCGGACCTCGGCGGACTTCAGTGCAGCAGCGACACCTGGTTGACGTTGGAGGAACTGCCTTAGTGAATCGCCGGAAAATCCGAATCCACCACAGAGAACGCGCCGCTGGATCGCGAATGGACCGGGTAAGTAAATTTGCCAATGTCAATGGGTACTGAAATGAAGTCGCAAATCGTGTGGACGTATATCGGCTTCTCATTAAGTTCATGTGAATGTACCCACATGAATTTTTCAGCCTTGTTGACAGGAAGTTTAATTCTGTCAAAGCTGGAAATGTTCCTCCTCCCTTATGCAAGCGGGGACAGTCACCTGATGGCACCCACACTGCTCCGGAGTTATGCCTCTAAATTTTGCAGTTTTTTACTTGCTGTTAGTGAGGATTTTTTTCTGTAAAATCAGAAGGCGGACTCAATAAATTTTTCCTGTTAAAATGGTCTGGCTATGTGCATAGTATAGTGGAGTCAGTATATGGAGTCCTGAATACATAACTACCTGATGATGAACCCTGTTCAGCTTTTACACACAAATAACTAGTCAAGCTTTTCTAACGCCACAACCAATGATCTCTGTTTCAGCAGGAAGGGGAAGCAGCTGGCCTGCACACTACATCCAGGATAGTGCATCAGCACTGCAGTATGCAAATAGTGTACACCACCGTGTGCGCACTGGTTATAGGACCCTGGCATAGCATGTTGGGTGGAGAAGGGAGGTACAGTGAGTGCATGTCCAATAATTTGCGGCCACCCAAACAAATTACAATTCAATTGGAAATTCTGTCAATCAAATGGATGATTGTATTTTCCGCTGAAAACAACGGGGCCGTTGGTTAGCAGTGAAAAAAAAAGTTGCAGTACAGTTAGAAAATATGGTCATGTACATGTAGCCTGAGGCCTATGCTTTTCTTAAATGGTCTTCTAGCTGCATGCTCTGGGTTAACTATTTCCATTCCATGATCAAAAACTATTTTCCATTTCGTTGGTGTTTCTCATTTCACATGAAATACGGTGTTGACCTTGGATTCTGTGTGGACCTGTCTGTGACCCCATTTGTTTTTGCACAGCTATGGACTGGGGTGACTTGCTTCCTTGTTGTCCCGTGGAGTTTGGGCTTGCCGTGCACAGGCGTCCGATGGCTATTCTTCATAATACAGTAGAGAGATGACTGTTACACAACTGTGCTCATTAAGGATGGATGGGATGGATGTTGTGAAGAACAATTAAAGCCATTGTCATTATAATAAGACACAAAAGATGCAGAACATAGTCACGGGATGCAGATCTTTACTACAAGATGCAGACACATTTATTCCCCATCTGAATGTTTTTTTTTTGTGCAGAGTACAATAATTGACTATATTGTTACAAAAACATATTGGGCAGTAACTAGTTATTAAAGTGACCACAGAAGTCCAATCAGTTGCTGCGCTGCACATTGTTTAGCTTCTGTACTTGGTATTGCACATCAGCCCCTTTTACTTGATTTGACAGAGATGTATGTATATTATATGGATACACCTTAGTAAAATGCGAATGGTTGGTGACATACTTCCTGTTTGTGGGAATTAGTTTATGGTAGGGGGAAAACTTTTCAAGTGGCCATTTTGAAGTTTACCAATTTGGATCCAACAGTTTTTTTTCCAATGAGAAGAGGAACATGTAGCACATCAAACATATTGAGAATTGCACAAGAAAATAATGGTGTGCTTGGCTTTATCATAACTTTATTCTTTCATTAGTTATTAACAAGTTTATGACCACTTATAAAGTGCGTTCTAAGTGCTTCCCTCTGGGTTCAACACTTTGAACACATGACCCTTTTCCCATTGGAAAAAAAAGTTGGATCCAAAATGGCCGACTTCAAAATGGTCGCCATGGTCAACATCCACATCCATATACCAATGTGCCGCAAACAGGAAGTTGATGTCAGCAACCATTCCCATTTTGTTAAAGTGTATCCATATAAATGGCCCACCCTGTATTTATGGCCTATTGCTAATAATTTAAGTAGACCAAATGGATCAGGGGTTTTCTTGAATGTAGTAATGTAGAACTATGGGAGAAAACTGAATTTCCTGAGGAAATCCTGAACTGGGCGAGTAAAACTGTATATATGCCTTTATTACGCACATACCTTTTACTGGCCGAATAGCAGGAAATGTTTTTTTTCTTCCACTAAGTCTGTGTAGGAGTAAGACTAAATGACTTTAGCCTCCAGTAGTTTTAGTCATTTCCCATCCTATTTAAAGGCTAAAGAGAAGGAAACTGTAGGAAGGAAGGTCTAGTCAGAATGGAATTGCATGACAAATGAAAGCCTACCTCCCAAGTATATGTGCTGAAAGAGCCAGGACTCGGTAAAGTAAGTCTCTTGTACTGTTGATCATGCTTTGTGGCCCGGCCTGTGTGTATGTAGATAAAATCTTCAGGATAATAACTCATCTCTGATTTAGGCCAGAGACAAAGTCATGGTTGGTCCAAGTATCACCGAGCTTGCGTTGGCGAGATTTTCAAACTATCTACGGTGCAGAACATGATAAAAGGTGCGGAATGGCAACAAAGTCCTTATCATAAATAACGAAGATTATTTGTGGCGAATACTATTGCGCGGAGTTGTGCTCTATGCAGACAGTGCAGTGTTAATGAATAGTTCCATGTAGAAAAGAAAAGAATAGCAGTCAGCCGCATACTGTCCGTAGTTTCAACTTTTAGTCCTTTATTGGTGCATACTCACAAAAAATACACAGCAAACGGGGAGAGAGGACACTCTGCGCATCCCTGTGTATTTTTTGTGAGTACACATCAATAAAGGACTAAAAGTTGAAGCTACTGACAATATCCGGGTGAGTGCCATTCTTTTCTTATTCTGTGTGGTGGGACTGTCCACGGTGCCGAGGCTGGGACTCCAAGCATCATAATGATATAAGATGCAAGGAGTTCTTGCTTTGCTGCTAAACAGCAACTGTAATCAAGAGTTAGGTGGGCTGTCTAGAGTCCACAAAGTGTGGTTTCTATAAAGTTATACAGTTTACTTTCTGTATCAATACATCAGGGTTTTCTAGATCTCTGCTTTCTGTCATTCTATAGAAAGATTCTATGTTTACTTCCAGTGGATAGAAATCGGTCCATGGTCATATGATGTCACACACGGGCACGGCTTGTTAGTTTCACATATCAGAGCTGTGTGTCATATTCAGAAAAGCAGTTTACTCCATTTAATAATTATAATAATTCTTTATATAGCGCACACAGATTATGCAGCGCTGCACAGAGCTTGCCAAATCGGTCCCTGTCCCCAATGGGGCTCACAACTTAACTGTATGTTTTGGAGTGTGGGAGGAAACCAGAGCACCCAGAACTCTTTGCAGATGTTGACCCTGGGACTTGAACCTTTTTTTTCAGTAAGCTTAAAGGGTTTGTGCCAAGTTTTGTGGTTATCCCATATCCACAGGATAAGAAATAACATGATGATCGGTGAGGGTTGAACTGCTGGAACCTTGCCGATCATGAGAATGGGACCCAACACGGTCTGAAGAACAATGAATGGTCCTGTTCTGACTAAGGGTTGGAGCATCAGGATAAGAATTCATCCATTCAGTTGCATGGATGTGCCTCAAATACCCGAGCACAGTGATGGGCTATCCCTGGCACTCCCATAGAAGTGAATGGAGCTTCCACTTAATTGCGAATGGGACCCCTCTTCTCTAAATAGCATGGATCCCAAGGGTCAGACCCTCAACGATCACCTTGTTATACCCTATACTGTTGAAAACTTGGGACAAACTCTTTTAAAATGTCTTGTGTATCTAAGAGTATGTTACCTTTCCAATGCAGCTTTAGACTAGTAGCGATTTGACTAGTTGCATGTGTTTCCTAATAGTCCATTTCTAGAATAATTTTGCCTGGGGAATTCATAGTTTATATGGTTGAAAAAAGCCACATGTCCATCAAGTTCGACCAAGGAAGGGAAAGGATTGGAGGAGGAAGGGATTTAGGGGAAACCATTCTATATAACATAACTGTCAATTATGTTCCTTGACCATAATTCTACATGGGCCTCTAAAACCATTGATTTCCTGGTGTCTGTTTTCTTGTTGCAGTGTAAAACAATTGTCTCTTTCATTTGGCCTTCTCCAGAGCTCTATCCTTCAATTACCTTCATGTCCTAGCATTCAGTATGACAAGTGCCGCAAATAATGTGTTAGATGATGAACCCAGGATCTGTTAATAGAGATGAATGTCCCCTCTGGTAGTCTTGTGCCCTCTGGCGCTCTATTAATGAATGCCGCCGATGCACTGACCCTAGACGTGCTCTATAATGAAACGCTGGTGCTGGTGGGAATCATTATGTATTGTAGTAGCCGACAAGTCCCAGAGATAAATAAAAGTACAGTATTTACAGCCATCTGGCATATAATGGCCTCATTTCACTTGGCATATGGGGAAACCGTAACAAATTAATATTGTCCGGGCAGAGCTTTTTGTGCAGTTATTGCCAGTTTTATTAATAATAAAACATATTTTTACAGACATTTTAAAGGACATAGAAGCACAAATATTGTAGTTAAGTTTGGTAGATCTGATAATGGCATATACAGTGTGCACTTTACATAGCATCTACTTTGTAAATAGATTCTTCACCCAAACTATTTTGGGGGAATGTGCTAAAGGGAAACTGCCATTATAACCATGGTTTTGGGAATTGTGTATTTTCTGGCTAAATTGGATGATTGAAGACGGGGTAGGATAGACACCTTGGATCATATATCACTGTGATGCTCGGAGTCCTATCCTCAACACTGTGGCTGGTCTGTGAAATCAGGACACCGATTGGCCCGTGATTCACTGATTGACTAGAGAGTTGACGAAAGGAGTCCCTGCTTTCCCACTGTAAACAAGCTTGGTGCTGCTGTTTTTATTTTTTAAAGAAGGGACTCGTTGTATCATATATCACTGTGCGGTATGGAGTCCCATACTCTATTCTGCGGTTGGTTAGTGAAATGTTTCCAGCACAAAGTCTGTGCATAAAGAATGTAAACTTATGATAAAAGACACTTTTCTTGTATATTTTTAGCTTATATTGATGTTTATGGAAATGGTGGGCTAATGGTTTAAGCTGATGTCTTTAGCACATTAATGGGAACCTGTCACCCACCATGATGCCATAGAACTTGTAATTAACACATTTCAAGCCCGTCCTTGGTTATGGCGTGGACTTCACATCCTGGCACAAAAAGAGCTTATATTTCAGCATGCAATGTATGTAATGATGACAGCACTCCAATGCCGCAAAACCATAGCCCCCTGTGAATTTCATGTCAGTGCTGTGTTTAGTTTTGCTCCCTTTCTGTACACTCCAGGGGCACACAATGTACAGGTGAATTTAATGTGGAACAGAATCTGTTCAGAGGACCTGGCCACACAAGTCCTATGATTGCAACAATTCAGCGCCAACATAGTGACTGTAGGTATGCAGCTGATATAAATCCTCTTTATCTGACAAATTCACATTTTTTTTAGGAAGGGTGTGTTTGGAATGTATACAGGTCCTACTGGTGACATGTTACATGAAGATGCTGTTAATACTAAACAAATTTCACTATATGTTAAAATCTATGTTTTTTTTAGACAGTAATGCTCAGGTAGCACCTGCAGTGCCTGGAAGCAGACTCTGACCTTTAAGACCCTAAAATGACACTTAAGACCTAAATATATGTTGGATTGAGTGGAGCTCGGGCATGTGGGTTCCTGACTTTTCACTGGAAATATCCACATGTATAAATAATGTGAATAAGCTGGAGATCTGACACTTGCATTGTTCCTTAAGTGGATTACTTGGGCTGTGCTCTCACTATTCTGCGACCTTTGGAACCATTAACAGCTTTGTGAAAGCATAACTTAGGTGATAAGTGCTGCCTAGGGTAAGGATAAGTCTCCAGCCATATAACTTGTTTAGGGAGCGTGTGGCAGCTGTATATCACTTGGCTACGTAGCTTCATGCAAGTCATTGCACAAAGCAGATGCATCTATTTATGGGAAGAAGTAATCTTCTTGCTAGTTCAGTCTGTAAGATTGGACTAGGCCGCCTACTTTCTTCACTGCATGGTCCAGTTTTAATGGTCATTTGCCCATTGTGGGTCCTAATGGAGTGGACAGGGTTAAGCATGGAATGCACTAGATTCATAAGAAGAAAGGAGAGCCCCCAAAGTTTTTATTTTCACTTGTTATTGGCTGACACTATGGGCACACTAAGCAGTATGCAATGCTGTGTCTGTACTGACAACTTAATGTCATTGCTTGCTCTCTCTTATTTGGAAATTGGACAAAACTAGTCCTTTGCTAGAGGTGGACTAGATAGCATTTGCTTCTTTATTGCTATTATGTACAAAAGCTCAGATATATACTGTCGCACATGCAGGAAGCAAAGTGCAACAAAGAAAAAGCACATCCTGAAAAAGACCACATTTACTAATAGCCTGTGCCACTATTGGATTATCTGCCGCAAGACAGATTGCATCAGTCTTCATATATTTGGGCCATTGAGATATAATATAAGCAGTTTGTCCATTTTGTATCCCCCTCCCTGACATTCTCTCTTTCATGCTTGTAGGATGGTTCGCTGGGAAATATTGACGATCTCGCTGAACAGTACGCCGACTACTACAACACCTGCTTTACCGACGTGTGCGAAAGGATGGAGGAACTGCGCAAACGCCATGTTTCTCAGGATCTGGAAGAGGTAAGGGGCTTGACACAAGTTTATTATGATTAAAACGTTGTAATATTTTGGGGTATGGCTACATGCTTCAGCAGCCATGTGTCACATATGAGTTTAATGGGTCCTTGCACTCAACCGTACGTAGGGGTCGTATGCTACCCTTTCCCCAAATAAAAGACACCTCCCGAAAATAATTAAAAATTTTTTCAAGCTTTGAAATATAAGGCCAATCCTGAAAATAAGACCTAGCAGCAGTTATTGCTACAGCTCCCTACACAACATATTAATATTAGTAAATCTTTTAGATACTGCAACAGGTTGTGACATGGGTGACAAATTCATGGGATAAAATCACTGACTGTTGCAATGCAAATGTTCTATGAGCAGCTACCTGGACAAGAAGGGGCTCATTGAAGGAAAGTGTTATTGCTAAACATGAGAGATTCTAATAGAAATGGAGATCAAGAAATTCAGTTTGGAAAGTTCTTAGGATGTTACAGAAGTTGCTGACATAAATAAAAAGTGTTGCTTTTTGTTCACAAATACCAGAATTGGTAAATGTACCATAGATTGTTGTACAGGGAAATAGAGTCACAAGAAATTCTTGATGGAATTCAGATGGTTATGCTGATGTATGTGATGACATGACTACAAAAAACAAGTTCATATTTAGTTCCATAATAAAAGTGAATTCTTGGTTATAGACAAATAAGACCTAGTGTCTCTTTAGGAGCAAAAATTAATATAAGAAACTGACTTATTTTCGGGGAAGCACAGTACATGTACGAACAGCAGCTAGCATGCAGCTTCCACAGGAGTACGTTGTGCACAGCGCGGTGCTCTATCTTTTGCTGTAAGAGCGGCCCGGTAGCACACCTCACTGTGCAGCACACCTCCTCAGCCTACACCCACGTCCCACACCGAGCAGAGCATATGTTTGTGTGTATGGAGCCTAACAGTGATAACCTACCATGTGCTATCCAGGGAAGCAGGGGATTCGGCTACACAAAGCTTCCTGCAATGTCTGTACTATATATATAGTATCAAAGGATCATGTACATCTTTATCGTCAGCATCTGCAAGTTCTCTACCTTGAGAAGCAAGACTGTCCCTAGTTCCCAGGAAAAATTGGATTACTGTGTTGGAACTTTATACTAAGTGTCCTATTACTTTATGAACACAACAATGCCTGGCAAACAAAAAGCAATCTTCAGGTAAAGGAAAGTTGCCCACTTTGCCATGGATTCAATCTGACTTCAGGATAACCCCAGACTAAAAGGTGTGTGCCGCACAGGATACAGCACTTGATAGAATTTTGTGGTAAAAGTTCATTGATTGGAAAGTGCAGATATTGAAGTTAATTTGGAGGATAAATCTTATTTATTGGTAGTCAGAGGACTACCTATATGTATTCTCTTTGCCCTCCTGCATTATCAGTGATGAGAAAACGCGTAGAGGAAGACGTTAAAGAACAGAATTTTCGGCTTTCAGGGAGAGAAAGCAATTTGTGTAAATCGCTGACGACGTTTAAATGTTGAGACATTAGGATTGTAATTAAGTCTTTGCGCGGCTCAGGGATGATTTGTTCCTACAACCTGTTCTGTTGCATTCACATTTGGAAGCTGCAGATAGCGCCTCTGGCTGCCTGCTCTACACAGCGCAGAAGCTTAGTTACAGATAAGTGAAATAAAAGAAGTCTATAAATCAGAATAGGCCAGGCCTGATTTATAGCTCGCAGGGCACAAGACACCAATGTAACCGTGCTGGATGTGATCGGCACTGCTCTGTGTCTGATGGGACATCCCTTCACTATATGATGGATTGTGACAATATTGTGTCAAACATTGTGAAATCAAAGTAAATAGCAGTACTAGCTTAGCTTTCAGGTAATTGAGAGGTTGGGTCTGAATTGGGAGACCCTGTACAGCCATAAAAAGCTGTGGACAGCGTAGGTGTAAGTATAAGTTGCCTTCATAAGACTCCTTTGGCTACAATGAAAGTCATTGGAAACATGGTGAGAAGCCGAGTGGATGAAAAGTCCTACTTGCAGGTTCTTTAACTTAAAGGTCACTGCAACAGAATCCGGGGAGACCTTAATATTGTGAATGTGGTCTTTTAAGCACCCCTTTTTTAATTATTTTTATTATTCCAAACATGGGGGGGGGGGGGCTTTGGAGTTTTGTTTTCTACTGCTTTTATTATGGAGCAGGATAGGACAAGCCATGCCACAAATATCAAAATAGCTTTATTTCTTAAGGTTGTCTTTAAAATATGTTTTGAATATGTTTATAGGGTTGAGCATTCTGCGCCCATCGTCACAGGTCTCCGGCTTTGAATTCCCATGCATACACAGTAGCTCTTGATGTGGCAACGGAAGCTACTGCGCATGCGCAGCAATCCATATCCGAAATGCTGTGACGTCAGGTGTAGGATGACGCATGAACATGGAGAGTGGCAGTAAATTTGCATATTTTTAAATGTTTTTTATAAGAATGAGTGAGGCTGTCAATGAGAAAACAGATCCTGCATCACTGTGACTTTTGGGAGCTACTTTGGTAAGTGGATTCCCAAGGGTAGATTTCCTTTAAACTTGTATGGGGTTACTAAGAATGCCTTTAAATGGTGGCAGCTGTATACTATCTACTATTGACATGCGATTGGCTATTTTTGAACACAACACATTTCCAATTGTGATAGGGTGTTCCCACTTGTGTGACTATTATAAAGAACTGAATATGGCTATTATGCTTCTTTGGGGCAGCTTTTTGTTTTACGCGTGAAACCTGATAAATAAATGTGTCTCGCCACTCTCATGTTTAAAGGAAATCTACCACCAGGATGAAGGACTGTATGCACATGAGCTTGAGGGGCTCCATTCTACATTAAGACCTATGGAGCCTGGAGCCCCTCAGGCTCATTTGCATGCAGTGGTAGATGCCCTTTAATGTATTTTAGTGAAAGAAATAACACCTAGGGCCCTATGCACACAAACAAAATGGTGGATGTGATTTGCACCATATTACAGCCACTATTGAGGTCTATAGCATACGGTCACAATGCGGTAAGCACATCATGTCTCACTGTGACCTGATCTTTAAGATCTTAACATTGATTTCATCCAGTGGACATGCAGGAGAATTTCTTCCTGTTGTACTAAATAATTTCAGTTTGTTTTTCAATGAAAGTATAAATGATGGGTCACATTAAAGTTGGTAATAAATGTGATATTTTTTCCTGGTCTGGCATTTTACCAGAGGTGTGTAGCAATTCCATCTCCGCAATACGTTATTAATACACTTATCAGTGGAAGGTGAAGGTGATGGAGGACACGTGGCAGTAAACGGATTATTGATAGATAAACATTGGCACCTACCTATGTGTAATGGGCACGTTTTATTCGGTGATGTAACATTGGAATAATTAGTGTCTTTCATCAGAGCAGAGGATTTATTCCTGCCAGTTCACTGCTAATATACTCTGAGCCAAATGCTGCTTGTTATTCTGTAATGTAATTTGCTCAGCGTGAGTTACATTTTTATTTACACTTCCATATTTATTGGAAGCTATTACTGTACACTTTAGTACATCAGCGCCGACTATAATAGTAACCAGAATGACTCTGCTGCTTTTGTTCAGCTTGAATTCTATTAATGTGCTTGTGCTGTATGTTCTACTTTAGGAATTAGAAACTTATTCATTAATTATGGTTTTCTGGCTGTTTGTATGAAAACACAGCACAACAAGGCAGGGAGTAAGAGGAATCTCAGGTTTTAAAGGAAATCTACCACATCAGTTTAACCTCTACAAATCAAGCACCACTGGAGCTTTGTAGTGGTTAAAGATCTGGCTGCCCGCATAATTTTATAAAAGATGGTAAAAAAACTTCATACTTATATGAAGTAGCAGAGGCCTTCCAGCTACATGTCCCCCAAAGCACTTTTAACCTGCTTGCTGCCTTCTCTGACCATCCCTTCCCAATGGCACCAGAGTCTTTAGGCCAAATTACATAAGGTATAAAGTCTCTCCCCCCCCCCCCCCCAACAATTATCTTTTATAACAGTATTCCAGCGGTCAGTTATGACCTTGGAAAGACACTTATAACCTAATCTGATCTATGAGGGTATTATTTGACCTATAAGTGTTGCATAAGTTGTAATGGCGGGGTTGGAAGGGAAAATACCTGTATGGGCAATAAGCATGAGGTCCTGAAATCTAATGGAAAAAAGACTCACATATATTAAGGGAACCCATCAGATATAATAGTGGGAGAGATCATCAATTTTTTTCCTCATAATAATTGTGATGTAACATGGCGGTGGTATGGTATCATCTATACACGCGTATAGGGGCGAAAATTTGGCTTTAGTTGTCCCTCTATGATGAGCGCCCAGCAGTGTGTAGATAACTGCTGATGATTTTAGCTCTTCCCTGCATGCACTTACACAGCATGGGGCGTCTTCAGTGATAAACCAGCCTCTTACACTACATGAGCTCCTCCAATTTACAGCAATCCTCTCTACTCCATTTCTGTCAGCTCCTTGGCAGACACGTGTTTAACATTGATTTTTATGGGATATCTATGGCTGTAGTGGACACACTGCACCTAGAAATGCTCTGTCACTCCCTTGACCACTGCAACAATGATGTCACGTTCATGGCTAGCCACAGTGGACATGTGTATGTATACGTACTGCAAATTAATGTAACTGCTGAGGCCAGTGATTGGACAGATGAATGGTGATCATAACTCTACCAATGCAGAATCGGCAAGTCCAGTGCAGCAATGTAGACACAAAAATATAGCAGCACAGTCCAAAAATATACCGCGAGTGCTCCCTGTAACTCCAACCACTGGATTTATATATACATGTGAACAAAAAAAGCCTAGAAAATGTTACCTCGTGTAGTGGTATAGCTGGAGAAAGGCTAAATTACACTGCTGAAATATTGCTACACAAGGCTAAATAAATACACATATTTGGACGTTGTGGTGATTAAAACATAGGCTGTTTTATATCGCTTCTTATCCTATGGCAATTCTTGATCATTACTTCGTTCATTTCAGAACATCCTCGCATGTTGTTTCCAGTTCCAACAGGAACCTGTGTCCATTGACCCGATTTTGTATCTCTTGTTGCTTTTTACCCCATGAAGCTTCATTCAGTGACCGAAGAAGGACTGTGTCATCTGAAATGTTGCAGTGTGTTATGGCAGTTAACAAAGGTAGAAAGAAATGACGTAAAAATTCAACAGGTAAAAGCAGACAACCCTATTGTTACCTCTTCTTTCTGGAAAACATATGTCCTATTTCCTGGTCAGGAGGATCTAGGTGTCCTAAGAAGTGCTGCCCGGCAATATGTGAGTTTCCAGCATCTTCTAAGAATTACCCTACACGTCATATTATAAAGAAGTGGATAAGACAAGACTACAATGATTCTATACATGTATTCATTTACATTTCTATATTTTCTGAACTGGACTTTGCTTCTCTGTTCTGCCTTCCCCTTTCTGATATTTTTACTAGAGAAATGGCTGGGAAGGAGAAGCCAAGTTCCCCATATCATGAAGGAAGTCATTTTCTAACACAGTAAGGACTGACTTATACAAGTCTATAGAAGGTTTGCATCACTTGATGAAGTACTTTCCGATTGCACCTTCTTGAATGTAATTCTTTGGAACTGAGTTTGGTAAAATTATTTTGACTGCATGAATAACAATAGTATTAAAAAATCTAAAGTTACAATGACCCATTTACTTGTAATTACAGTCCATTTTACCTGATATTGGCAAGTAGGCAGGATCCACTATAACCCATTACTTTCCAATCTGAACAGATCACAAGTAGTGGCAACTACTGTTAACTTATCTACAAGTCAAGAATACAACATCATTGTGTTTTAGTAGAAGCTTATATGTACTTGAGCTGATTTGGCCTCCAAGACTATATAATTACCGTATAGTTTAGTTTTCACTGTCTGGCAGCAGGTTAAGACGGGTGGATCTTCCCAGACTATGGGGAATTATAAAAGCCACTTTGTTAATGAAGGATGGAAAATAGGGTTTGTTGTTATAGCGTTTAAATATATATCTGTGTTGTAGATTTAAGAAATTTTTATTAGACCTTTTATGTTCTCCATCTTGTGTTCAGCTATGCAGGAAGGAAATAGCTGAGGTATAAATAAGTAGTTCTAAACTATAATTTAAAGTAGTCACGCTGTCTTTTGTTATGATTCACCAGATCTGTATTTTGCAGAGATATCCCAGTTATCTAGTTTATTATGAGATTATCCTGGGAAGGGTCTATGTATGGGGAAAGTCACTGAATGTAGATACTTTATGTTGGGTAGTGATAATGATGGCACCTTGTAATCTTTCGTAGTCTGTTATGTGTATAGCTGGATCATCATACTTGGCGCACAATGCCCCTACTCTAGGAGTGAAGGGTAGACCATGGGTGATTGTGGTAGTTTATGATAAATGATCCCAGTCTCCATAGGAATGAATGTGGGTGCAGGGGTCATTATTGATGTGTCAGGCTCTGTTGTATTCATTATTAGACATCCTTTCAGGGTAAATCTGCAAGTCACAACTTCTGATACATTGTGAGTATGAGTGGACTGAGAGCAGCCGTGCCATTCCCAGAGTTACACTTCACAATGGTGTACATGGTAATGATGTACCGGTATTTATTGGATGCTCCTGCTTGTGTATGGTGGAGAGGAATGCTTGTACCTATTGTAGCTCTGTGGAATAACAAGCTGCAGTCTTATTAGCTTGTTTCCTTTCCTCCACCATGGTCACACCCCATTGACGTCACACCATTTTGACGGTGATTTCTGAGCAGTTCCTCTGCTATTAGGCCATACCTTAATCTTTTGTGCTGTAATTGGTTAGTCAGCGGGGCAGACAATGAGAGCTATGGGAGTAGGTGGTAGTAAGTAGTATCACAATAAGAAATGCATACACCCGACATATTCCTCTCTACTACAACTGCTACATGTTTCTATTAGTCTCTGGGAGAGAATTAAAAGTAAAAAAAAAACATGTCAATGTTTAGCTTTTAGCGTAGCCACAATAATATTCTCCCAACATATGATTGTTGACACTTTTTTCTGCTTACATCTTATCAGGTTTGTTATGTAAAGAGCTGAATGCATATGTGTACTTCGGTATATAGATATGTATGTGATATCATGGTGTTTTATCAGTTTTCTAGTTGATGACCGACGTCACTTGACATTCCCCAAGAGTGGTACCTGTGTGTACGGCCTCATGTATGGCAATTTTGGTAATGGATCATGGCTAGAATTTTCTCCCTTGATGCCTTAGTATGGATGATGAGGATGGATTCATTGCTTTGTGTCTGCTGAGATGCTGAAGATGACACTGTAGTATTTGGGGCAATAGATAAAATGTCTGCCCTATGCATAAACCTAAGGATTTCTGCTAGACTACAAATTCAATAAACGCACTTTGTTCTCTTGATAAACGTAATGAGGCTTCAGAAATTGCAGATTGTATTTTCTTCATACATTAAAATTCATGACATGGGCTCGTCTCTCCTTGAAAGCTCAGATCACAAATTTTCTGTTCCTCTTGATACTGTGATTATCAGTAGATGAAAAAGAGAAAAATGCACTAAACAGATGTACAATTTTTGGGTTGCAACAGATAAATGTTTCCAATAATGGTCTGTCACAAATGCCAAATGAACCTTCAATACTTTATACCTTTTTGAGAACTATTCCTGCCCTCATCCTCCCCATCGCCTCTCTTCACTCTTTGACATGCATTTGTGGTGTGAATACAACAACTTGTATTGCACTTCACTGCTGTTGCTCCCTTGGGAATGAAAAGTTTGGCCAGTATGCCTGATCTTACTTTTTTTCAACATTGTAATGAGAGAGTGGTGCTGCCATTGTACAAGTAGCCTTGTTAGCCACTCAGTCCTGGCAATAGTTTATTAGCCCAATTTCTGACAACCGGTTCCCTTTAACCTTTTATCTGTCTGAAGTGGACATCACTCAGAAGGCTTTTAGGTACACTCCTCACTACAGGAGAAGGAGGAGAAACAAGTCACAGAGAAGCTCCTTCACTAAATGAATACATGACAAAGTTTACCACCTGCACCATTCATCTCTGAAATAATAAAAAAAATATCTTGAAAAGTGTAGTTGCTCTATAAGGCACACCAGTTCCACACCCTGGACTGGGTGTGATGAGATTTTTTTATAGTGAAAATGCAGGTGCCCTTTAAATCCACATACCCTAAAATATAGTAAAATTGATGATTTGTTACAATTTATATCATATTCCAGACTTTTTCCTGAGAAGCTTCGGCTGCATATAGTTTATTTGATAAGAATAAAATGTGATGGAGAAATAAATTGATAAACGCTTGTTGCATAAATAACATGTTTTCATATTTTTGCACAGAAGCCTGCAGTCATTTTATTGAACAGTGAATGGATGGATACGTTTTCTATATTAAAAGAAAGCGAGCTGACACAGAATTGATCTGCCTGCTTATCATCCTCATTTCATTTCCAATTTATGAGTTGTTAGGATTAGGAGATGTACTTTCTGCCCTGCTAGAAAATATTGCAGTTTTCAGTTTTCCTAGGAATAAACAACCATTTTTTCCTCATATCTGTACAATATTCAAATAAGCCTAGCCGCGCATGAAAATCTCTTTCTATGCATTTTGAAAAGCCACCTCTTTCCCAGTATGTTGCTGCCCTTCTCTGAAGGAAAATACAGAAAGGATAAAGCTTAATTCCCTCCTATTATTTCCATAATGCCTCTTGCAAATTTACATAAAAATGATAAGAAAACTCAAAATTAGAACTTATATCAGCACAATGCTGGGATGGAGAAAGCACTTCTTCAGCATTTCTAGCAGAGAAAATACAGGTTGTTAGTTTTAAAGGGGCTCTGTTACCATATTTTACCCCTATAAACTACTAGCACCCGAATGTAGGATATGAAATATCAATTCTAGAATTCCTTCCTTTGGTTAAATCTTGCATGTTTACATATAAAAAAAATCTTTTCCAAAGTCATGTGAAAATGAGCAGAGTTTTCTTCAGGTTAAGGCTATAACTTCCTTTATCTCTGTTTCTGTAGCTTCCTCAACCACGTGACAGTTGTGATCTGAAATAGGAGATTCCCATCTATAATATGATCCCCAAAGCATGGTTCTATATAATGCAGTTCCAAAGATGGGGGCAACTTAATTGGCACTCCCCCTGCAGTCTCTAAAAGTGAATGTGAATGTGACTTTTGCTGCTCATTTGCATATGACTTTGGAAGGTCTTTATGTGAAATCTCATCTGATATTTTTTAGTGGGTTTTCTAGAATTAGAAAATTTTTATATGTGACTGATGGTATACAAACAGAGGGTTCTGCAATGGACAGTGCCATGGCAGAATGGCAGCAAGGGAGAAGGTGAGCATAACCTGTTATCATTTTTATTATTATTTATTATTATTGTTATTTTTACACCCCCATTCCTTATCTTCAAATCCCAGACAAACCCTTACATGTGAGCACATCTTGTATAAGTGATTCTAAGCTGGGATCACATCACAGAATTGTGGCGCACGTCAGTAATAAATGTAGCGCATGGTCCGACTAAGCACTAACACACCCCTTTAGTGCACATTATTTTTGTCTTTGTCAGAAACCGTGTAACCGTGACATAAAACTGCCGCAGACGCTTTATAAATACATGAGCTGTAGATCCCAGTGTTGCCCGGGATAGTTAATAAGTGTTCTTAGCTATAAAAAAAATTAAAAAGTACAATCAGTTAACAAAAAATATTTTAGAACTATCTATGTATCTATATCTCCTTGCTTATCCTTCACTCACTCTCCCTGCCTGTCTCTGTCACTCACTCTCCCTGTCTGTCTCTCTGTCACTCACTCTCCCTGTCTGTTTCTCTGTCACTCTCTCTCCCTGCCTGTCTCTGTCACTCGCTCTGCCTCACTGTCTCCATGTCACTCACTCTCCCTGATTGTATCTCTGTCACTCACACTCTCTCACTGTCTCACTATCACTCACTCTCCCTCACTGTCACTCAATCTCCCTCACTGTCTCTCATTCTCTCTCTCTTTGCCTGTCTTTCTGTCTCTCAATCACTCTCTCTGCCCGTCTCTCACTCTCCCTGCCTGCCTGTCTCTATATCTATCCATCTTGCCTCACACACAAGCTGTCTTATGCTTATTGCCTATAGTAACCAATCAAAGCTCAGCTTCCAACTGCCACAGCAGCAGACAATGGCTCCTGTATATGGTGATTAATAAGTGTATTTTGGAAAGCGCAAGGTGAAAATGTTGGCTCAAAACCAAATCTATGATGGTCTTAGAGTCACAGAGAGCGGCTGTGCAAAATTTGGTGATTGTAAACGCGATGGTACAGATTCCTTTAGCCGACGTACATACATACACATACATATATATGTATATATGTGCAAGCAGTTTGCATGTTCTTTTTAGTGCAAAGTCAGAGAGAAAACTGGTTCAAACACTTTAATAAATGTGTGCCTATGGGTTTAAATTCTGGACAAAATCAGTATAGTGTTAGTATAGTAGAGAAAGTGATATGAGGTTGCACGGTATGCTGAGCGGTGTAGCCTGAATGTTTTTTTTTGTTAATGGATTTTAGACAATTATTTCACAATTTTACTAGTCTGAGCTTTATAAAATTGCTATAAATTCCCATATAATCTTATGTTTTGGACCTGTAATAGGGTTCTCCTGCCGCCCTAGTAAATTAATAGACAATAGTAATGGGTATCTGGGTCAGGCCACAACAGTTCTGCTGCATTGGTAATTTAATCCATTTTCAATTTGTGTAACTTCAGTGTGGTGCTAAACACATCCAACCATGTTATTCCCATGTTATTCACTACATGTTTCCCTAATTGTAGATTTCGGGGAGCCATCTGGCAGCAACATGGAAATGAGATTGCCGCCGGATCCCCCAGTGTTCGTGAAACAACAGAAATGTAACGATTATGGAGAACTTTACATTCACCTCCAGCAGTGTTTCTGGACGAGCTAATCTTTGAAAAATTCCATGTGGAAAAATCCTTTGCGTGTTTCGTTCACTGTGACTTTGTGTAGTCTGTAAGAGAGAGTTGTGTCTTTGTTTCTTATCTCCATTGTTTTTTCTCCTGGATGACTGTGTGGTTCCAGTGCATTTATCACTTTAGAAAAGAGATGGTTTGGGGGTGATCCGATACATTAATGTATAAAGAAGATGTATGGAGGCTTATTTTCTGAAAATGAGAGAAAAGTCCAACACAGACTCTTCTGGAAAGTGATGTCCGTATTCTGAAGGAGAGCGCATATAGCTGTGAATGTTTCCTACCCAGCAGTGCAGCCACGATGACCATGACAACATTAATAATCCATAACCCTAATTCCATATTTCATCATCCTCTTCACTTCACATATTAGACTAGCAGACCTGTATTTTCCATCCGAGCTAAGTAGAAGACAGACCTAGGGAAGTTCAGTGATCTGAAATACTGTGCGTTTTGGGGTGCTTGGGAGTGAGGTAGGGAACCTCAATGTATAGTTAGTGCCGGAGAGGCATAGGCTTTATTGTGATGTTTTGTTTATTTGTATTACTACCGAATAAAACTGGTTGAGGTCAGTTGTACCCAAATCGCACAGTGTGGGCTGTGAATTTACTAGAGTGCTAGTGAATTGTGCCCTTCTACCCCAAGAGAAAACGATCCGGGACCTAATCCCTTACAATATTAATATATACACAATTCTATGACCTGTGATCCATCCATCCATTTACACATTGAAACATTGATGCAACCAATTGTTAGGCCTTTATCTGGCAACGTTTGTTTTTAGAAATAGCAGTTCCCAATATTTGGCTTGTGTAGAGACGCTAGTAACCAACATATGAGCAGACAATTGTTTTTCAGGAGATGACATCTTCAAAGCATCACATCCCATTGCGTATGTGAAATGTAACTATTAAAGGGAATCTGTACGCAGGTTTGACCACACAAAACTGTAGACAGTGTTAGGTATCTTGTTAGTAGATGCAGAACTAAGATTGTAGCTGGATTCCGAGCACCCTGCCTTGATGAAGGATTTTTTCAGAAACGCGTAGGCATTTACACTGTGAATGTCTGTGTTCTCCTATATGTTCATTTGCTTTCGTGAATTTTTCAAGAATGTGAAATAAATTGCTACATTTTTACTGATCCTGGATGGTTGTGTGCAGTTGGATTCGCTACATGTTTTTGCACCCTGGTGCACTGGTGTGTGTGATATCTTCACTGAACACCGTACAGTACCCTCTTCCTGAATAACTGCAGTTGTATGCAGCAGTGACTCATAGCAGAGGGGTAGGCTGTGCTGTAAGATCTCACACTTCAAGACACCTGAGTGCTCCAAATCCAGATACGATCGTGGAATATCAATGCTTTTAGTCCTGCTGCTACTAACACAGTCAAAAGTTTGTTAAACGGATCTCCGGGACCAATGCCGCACACTCTCTGCAGCTTTATTTGTCAAAACTGACAGAATTCCTATGCACATACATTTTTGATCCTTCCTTTGAGCCAGGGTCCTTAGTTGTAATATGTGTATATGAGATGGCTAATGTCATTGGGGAACGCCCTTGTTGTGATGAGGTGAGGCGTAGCTTGGCCTTGATAGCCTTGGCTGTTAACAAATGTTTCTATTGATCTTCTATTTGTATGACTTGCTATTGTCATAGTGCTTCTGTGTACAGTGACTTTTCTTGGCATCCTCGCACCTATAGGCAGGATCATTCAATACTTTATTATTTTACTGTGCTTTGGAAGTGTACTGTGAATTTCTTCCATGAATGATTTTGTCCTGAGGCTTTGTTAGATAAAGATTTTTCACAGATACAGCTCCAGTCCATGGGAACATCTCCTGCCTCCCAGACTGGAGATTTATGTACATGATAAATGTCCTGAGGTGGGTCCATAAATAAAACCATCATTGTGGCCGTTTCATGGTTTTGCTGTGGGATTTAACCCTTTACTAGGATTTAAAAGTGTCTTCATATATAATGTCTAATCTTAGAATAAAAAATAAAGTTATGATACATGGGAATAGAAATATATATTCCTCAGACCACTGTAATTTGCCTCTTAATGTTCCTAACCTCTCTGCTAAGAAGTCAAGCATTGATTTAATAGATGGCAAATTACAGCTCAAATTCCTTAAAACTACTGATATTTGAGAAGATAGGGGATTCTAAGACATTTAGTATATTTCTCTATAGTTGGCATATGTCCCTTAGACTAATATAAGACAGAATGTGCTCTTGTTCTTATTTTAACAAAATTACTGTAGTGATTCTGGTAGATTCTATAACTTAATGAAATTATTAATTGCATTCTTGGAGGAGCTATGTTTATCGTGGGAGGATCCATACATGTGTCCACGGACTTTTCTAACTTGAACACTTCATAGTCACAGCCCTTTAAAGGGGTCTTCTATTTTTCTCAAAAAAGCCTCTGGGGCCACTGGTTTCAGTAGTCATCCCTATGACAACACTGCTTCATGTCACCAGGGCCATGACTGCTGAGGTCACCAAAGACACTTCCGACCCAGCCAGGAGTGTCAGCGAACCAACCAGGAGCCACAGTGAGGGTTCTTTTTTCACTATGGCCCACAGGAAGTATGAGAAAAAAAGAAGACCGCTGTCAGTTGTGTCAGTTATGACTTGCTGGCTGCATATTCACATAGTTATGTTCATTGGAATGTATAACAACTTATAATAATAATAATTCTAATAATAGCACACACAGATCACGCAGCGCTGCACAAAGCATGTCAAATTGGTCCTTGTCCCCATGGGGCTCACAATCTAAACAACCTAACAGTATGTTTTGGAGTGTGGGAGGAAACCCGGGTACCCAGAGGAAACCCACGTAAACATGGAGAGAACATACAAACTCTTTGCAGATGTTGACCTGGGTGGGATTTGAACCCAGGACCCCAGCGCTGCAAGGCAGAAGTGCTACCCACTCAGCCACCGTACCGCACTACTGCATATATGCAACTCCTTCATTACCTCTTCATCTTCTTAACCTTGTCTTTACTGTCAATAGTCTCTGTCATTAATGTTTCAACTCCGTAAAAGGGACATCTTTGGGGAAACTGCACAGATTTTGACAGAATTGCATACATTGTAGTCTTAGAATCGTAATCTTCCTTGCAGATGGCTTCTGAATTCTTTGGCTGTCTCGCTCTCATAGCATGTTTAAAATCCTATTGCCTTCTTTCCACATTCGCTATGGTACTTTGAATTGTTGACACTGAGCAGAATAAGGTGCCACTGGCTGCTAAATAACACCCAAAGAATTACTATTACCCCTTACTTGTTTATGTATAATGTCAAAATTGGGAGAAAACACAAACGTCTGGACTCCTGTTGGGAGATGTGGATGCTATTCCTGATTGGAAATATTTCATCCTAGTAGATCAGTGCGTTCCTCTAAAACCATGTGGCGACCATCTGCAGAGGCCCCCTGCTTAAATACATGGGTGGTGTCATAAAATTGGGAATTTGTGAACCTTATGTGATATTTGGGTGCTTCAGCTGCCCCCACCTCACCACACATTGCTGGCACAGGCCAGATAATGTGAAATAATGTTTGAGAATGCTGACAAAGACATTTTATAATCAGCATAGCATAGGCTATTGGAACCTGTCACCAGCTGAAAATGACATTCCTGATGACAGGTTTGCTTTAAGAACATTGAATATATTGCTGGCAATCAGAGGACCCGTGTCCTATAATTTTATCTCTATCTTTACATGGTTTGAGATATGTTAAACTTGACCACCTCCAGGAAATAAAGCATTTCTAGGAAGTTGACTAATCTACTAGTCATACAGTGAAACGGGACAATTTCCTCCCAATTATCACGGTTATCTTTTTCCTTTTTATAATTTTAATTTTTTTTACCCTTTCTGTAAAAATTTCTGACCCCATGCCAGGTAGCTTCAGCCATGAAGAACCTGACTGATAACTATGGGAAGTCTGTAATGTAATATGCTGTAGACGAAGGGATCCTGGATGTGAATTGATTAACCTGCTGTTATTGGAAGTTGCATGAACCATCATAAAGATGAATCTCTTTCGTATGGTGGCTTTTTGCTATTTTCAGACTCGCAGTACAGTATAGTTATTTTTAGTATATAGCCAGCCCCCTGTAGTATATAGCCAGCCAGCCCCCGTAGTATATAGCCAGCCAGCCCGTCGTAGTCTATAGCCAGCCCCCTGTAGTCTATAGCCAGGCCCCTGTAGTATATAGCCAACTAGCCCTCAGTAGTATATAGCCAGCCAGCCCCCTGTAGTATATAGCCAGCCCCTTTTAGTACATAGACACAAGCCCCCTGTAGTATACAGCCAAATCCCTGTAGTGTATAGCAGGCCAGCCCCCTGTAGTATATAGCCAGCCCGCCCCCTGTAGTATATAGCCAGCCTCCTTTAGTATATAGCCTGCTAGCCAGCCTCCTTTAGTATATAGCCTGCCAGCCTCCTGTGGTGTATCGCCTGCCAGGCCCCTTTTGTATATAGCCTGCCAGCCACCCCCCTTTAGTATATACCTGCCAGCCCCCCAGTATGGCCAGCACATAAAAAAAATAAAAGGAGTACTTACCATTCCGACATTCCAAGCAGCTCCTCTTCTGTCTTCATGTGCGTCGGCACCCGCGCACATGAAGACAGAAGAGGAGCTGCCCGGGGTGTCAGAATGGTGAGTAATCCGTTTATTTTGTTTTATATACCCGAGTATAAGCCAAGTGGAGAGTTTTCAGCACAAAAATTGATAATTGATGAATTATATTTGAGTATATACGGTAAGTCAGAATAGATATTTTTAATAACTCCAGACAAAAAATTTTGACAATTGGATTTTTAATATTTTTTGCTGTAATGGGAACAAGGATAATCAATAAAACTTCATTACAGACACCTTACAGCTGATCATTGCAGCCTGGGACTAACGTAACATCAAGAAAGCTTCACCAGAGGTCACAGTGGGCAGAGAGGTCTTTCTGTTACTAGGGGTCATCTGTAAGTCAGGAGTCCTTAATTCTGTGATTGACTGTATTAGCAAATTTCCATAAAAATATTTATTACAATGTGATTACCGTAGTTGTTGTTGATGCATCTCATTTTTTTTTTTTTAACTTTTTTGACTATGTGCAAATAAAATTCTGTAAGTGATAAAAATGCTTTTTACAGTTGGGCTTTTCTGTAAAAGAAAATGATTGTTCATCCTGCCCGGAACCTCTGAATGAGGAAAATCCCTCTTGGATGTCTTCCTTGCTTTTTAGTTTGAAGATGTTGTTGGAGGTCTAGCAGCATCTGGCCAAGGCTATATCCCTTCCCTTAAATTTATGGATTTGTTTCCTCTGCAGGCACATTTCCTGCCTAGAATAATAGGTACAACTTTGTGAACTTTAACCCTTTCTTAACACAGTAGTTAATGCCGTAGGCTGTATTGTCGCAATTCCTATGCCACATATTGTTTGTCTTCCAGTAAAGCTATTTATGTACTTTTTTTTTATTTTGCCTCAAGAAATCAAAAAGTTCTTGTCTTAGTCTCTGTCTAGAAGTGTCTATGAAAGTATTTGACAGGGGAATGCCATTATTTTTTTAATGATTGCTTAATTTGTAAAGCGCTACAAAATTGGATTGTGCTACATTATTATTTTAATTATTATTTGTAGTACGGTAAATTGGTTGGGATAGACAACCTGGTACTCTCTACACAGAATTTGGGAAGAGAACTCTGATAGTTGAAGTTCAGTATTGTTCATTGTAAAGTGTCTGTGCTTAGCATCATTTACATTGGTATAAATGCAGTAGATATTAACTGCCAGCCAGTTCACTTAGATGTTACATCATTGGTCTGTGAAACAGAAGTGGCCCTCACTGGAGTTCTGTAACTTATAAAGATATCTGACTGGCAGGCGAGCAGGGAATCAGACCACCATTGATAATTTATATGAATGACCTATTCTAGGGATTGTTGATCAATAAATCAATCTTAAAATACTCTTAAAGGTGTTGAATGGGAAGGGGATAAACATCTCCCCTCCCCCCCACTTCTTGGTTTCTGCGCCCGACAGGCAGTTTTGTATGCGCCGTCACAGGACCCACTTCATCCAATGAGTGGCCTCCGTGGGTGAGTGGACAAAACAGGAAATTAAGTCTCTGTCTAAGGAGGACACCCTTATGTTTACATGAAAATGGTCTTGTGACTCTTCCCCTCCCCATCACCCTTTAAACTTCCAGTGGGACACAGGCTGTTAACCAGACCTACCAAAAGTATGTGTTTTTTTTTCGCACCCCAGCTCCCTGCAGGGTTTTCATATGTATTGAAAGCCCTTTAAATTCGTCGCCAACAGGTGACAATATGCTGACATAGCTGTCACCACCCCCGTAGCCCTTGATTGGCTACAGTTGTCACCTGCTTCATCTGTGCACAAACAAGAACCAATGGGCCCATCGGACTGGTTGCATTGGTGTGACAAGGATAGTAATAGTTACTTTACAATTTTATCACATCGTAGAAGTATTCATGTTTGGAACACTTCAGGACCACGATTGGTATGACTAGGCAAGGCTTGATGAACCATTAGTCGTGCTTCAATGATCTGTCATTTCGGTCAGGATGTAAGAGGTGCACACTGGACAGTATTGTCTGTTATAAATGTCCAGATGAATGACATATATACGTTTACAATTTGTTTACTGTAAGAAATATTTTCATAAATAATTATGCAGTAATATAACAATGATTCAGTAGAACATGGCCAAAAATCCTAGATATAGTCAAAGCCAGCACAGCTCTTCTTAATAAAAAGAGAGGCTTTTCAGGGATTTCGGACCAGGGCCCTGATTGCTGGGGGGCTGCCAGTCAAGGGCACACATGCATAATGAATCCGCTTATTTAATTAGACAGTGTTTTTCCTCGGTGATATTTCCAGAAATAAAATTCCTTATCAGACTGAACATGGATGAGTTTTGTGACTTGTTCGGTTACGCCATGCATCTAAATGCATGCCCATCCTCTGCCCACCGCCCTTAGATGCCTAAATTGGCATTCTGTCTGGATGTTGGGTAAAGTGTTAAACAGATTTATGAGAGCGGAGGGGATTGCTTCTCTCCCTCACTTGATAAAAATAATTGAAGCTTGCCTGATTAAATGCTTCCACATGTAGAGAGCATCTTTTATTCCAGTCATGTTCCTCTTATCAAGCCGCCGCTCTGTTCTTCTGACAATCACGCTGCAGAAGCTCAGGGCTGCTCTACATCCAAAGAATTGAGAATTACTCCGAGACCCACACCAGCAGCAACTTAAAGAGCCCCAGTCAAATTGCAGAACACCTTGTACTTTCTGCTGGAGTCAAACAATTATTTTACCATACTTTACCATCCCCCTGTTGCCCTTCCTCCATGGGATTATATGTATGGATTTTATGATATGTAGTCTGGAAGCAACCAATTACAATACAGTTTAGTTTTTAAAAGATCACTAAGCAGTGAATATTGCACCATGAATTGTTGCTGTAGGCATTTTTCCAATTTGAGGCTTTGGAAAGAGCAATCCATTATACAAGTGCAAATGTTACAATGTACTATACTGTGGCAATTATACAGGTGGTACAGGTGGCTTGGTCCTATTAAAAGGGGTTTTCTGGGGCTGGTCTTGGTAACCTCTCCTTAGGGTAGATTATCAATATCAGATTCTGTTTGATGAGACCAGAGGGTTTGGATGCTTACTTGGTGTATAGTAGTAGTGCTTGATATTGATATCACAGGATTGGGAATAAAAAGCAGTGCCCCCCACTATACTAAACCTATCCTCCAATAGACCTACAAAGGGCTGTTTTAGACAGGTCTAGTTCATGGTCATGCCAATGGCATAATGTAGGTTTCTTCCAGTGCTAGGCTCTGGAATCATGTATGTTGGTGACTAGGATTTATAGCGGTTTCTGATTAGTCACTTCTATTTTATGGATTGCTTTGAGGAAGGTTCAGTGGGGGTCAGGGTCCTGTAAGGCAGGATGCATCTGTCTGTGCTACAGATACAAAACTTGCACAGCTCAGCCATGACAGGGCCGACCTTGTGTTTCCAGGATAGTCCTCAAGGCAGCATGTAGTCCAAGCTTACTAGATCTAGAGAGCCTCCTCACATCAAAGTACTGGAGAATGGCTGCTTATTACATAGTAAGTAATTCTCTTACCATCTAGAAGGGGTTTATATTGGGGCACCTCCTTAGTTCCCGCTGGCAGTGCACACAGTACAGGATCACAATGAGCTTTTCTATTGCATTCTAGCCTCCTGTGTAGCAATGGTCAGCTGAAGTGTTCATCTCCTATAGAGGAGACATTGTTCCTGGATGTAAACAATAGATTCCTGTATCGGGGCGGATACTTTGTTTTCTTATAACTTTTGTTTCTCTGTTAAACACTGAAATAGTTTAGCTACTGTGTGGTGCTTGCTATATTCACCCATCCTAGCCAGGTTTTGTCTGTTTTGATATGTCTTACACATATATGTTTGGGAAGTATGTTGTATTTTACTGTGAAGTGATGATTTTAGATATTCAGTACATATTTCTGATCTCCTGAGCAGAAACACATGTTTTTCACTAAAGGCTTAGTTTTGGATATTGAAACCACAGGCTACATGGCAACCCCTCGGATATACAGGGATGTCTGTATGTCAGTCACTGGTGTCAATCTACACAGCTTCTCCTCTTTACAGCTGAGCTGTCAGTTTACTGGTCACTATAAAAATGTATGTAGAGGGAAAGACTATGCTAAATATAAAGATCCCTCCAAGTGCTTTACTCACATAACTACATGTACATACTTCTCTATGTCCAACATGATCTTATGGAGTGAGAGAGCAGTGTTTCTCTAGTTGCTGTGGGCAGTGTATTGGAGACCTCATAGTAGCTAGTCTCTTCACCTGAAAACAAAGCACTGTCATATTATGGTCAGATATAATGCCTTTTCTCATCTATACACACTGTACTATTTAAAGGTTACTGGTAATTGGCAATAAAGGGGCTTTCCAGCTGCCCCATGCTTCCTCACCAATACCATATATCCTCAGAAAAGCTGTAAGTTTGGAGCTGCCCACCTACATTGTGGTTTTGTGAACCTTCTTATCTACTCTAGTATGCCTGCCACGTTTCTTGATGGATTGTAACAGAATCACATGTTTTGTTTTAGGAGAAATCTGACGCTGGCTCCACATCATTACAGCTGCTCTCCCCCCAAAGTGAAGTAAGTGAAATATCATATTTTGTACAATTATTATGTAAATCTCCATCTTAATGAAATACGTGAGGCTAAATCAGTATTTTTTTTTTTCAGGATTCGGTTGGATTTAGTAGCACATTATCTACTCCAGAGACCGAAAGAAAGTAAGTTTACTCCATGTTCATTTCTAAACTTCAACTTTGTAAATTTTATAAATGTGACTGCTTATAGGAGAGAGAAGCAATATCAAAGATTATAGCTAACTACATGAGGGAGGTATTGCTAAAGAGTTATCAGAAACATTGCAGGGTGCATGCATTTCCATATGATCAAATGATAAGACTGTATGTGGTGGCTAAAACACTGAAAGCAAACAGCTCCGTACACTGTGTAGTGTCAGAGCTAGGTTACTGCAACTCCGCTCCCATTCACTTTAATAGGAGCTGGAGTGCAATACTCAGCTACACAGTATGCAAAGTTATCAACATTCAGCATTTCTGTGCTGTGGCTGTTTCACCTTATAGGTGAATTGTGGGTATCATAACTGCACCAAATTATTATGTACTATGAGTCATAAAGATTGTCAAAAGCATCAAAGTCATGGAATGTCCACTTAAAGGGGTTGTCCAGTCACTATCACAGGAACCCTCATGGATGTCAAGAATTGAGCAACCGGTTGGACATGCACATGGTTCCTTTCCAGTTCTGTCCTTGTCCTCAGTCAACCACTGGCAGAAGCAGTCCCACGATGGCCAATGTCAATCTTCTGTATCACAATGGTCAGGAGACAACTCTTCAGTAACATGCGCAGCGGGGAACCTGTGAGGTGAATTTTGGATTTTCACCAAATTTTTTATTGAAGAAAACATCAGTCAGAAAATGGATAACAGAGAGATGTACCCCATGCCCTGTGATAAGGACATGGTGTACAGGACAAGTTGTATACGTCGCTGGCTCATGCGGATGTTCCTGGATTATAAAGTATTAGTAGAAGAGGATGAAGCACTTGGAAATAATAATTTTCAGCTTATTTCACCAGCAATATTGTGAGCTTCCCTGAAGCCTCTCCTTCTTAACAAGCTTCGTAATTATTGTTCAGGAAGTTCCACAAAAAGTTACAAATAGTATTTACTCAAATGTTTCTTTTAAGAGAGGATGCTGATAAGCATATACTTAAACATTTTTGACTTGTCACGCTCCAAATATTTTTTTAATGGACATTATTAAGGATGGAGCAGTCCTTGGTAATCTCTGTAATCTGGATGGAATGCGGAGAGGAATGTTAAAAAGGCTTATTGTAGTGTTTTTAGTATTTATATTTTGTGTCTTGCTATGTTATTCATGTGGTAGTGGATGGAGCAGCTGATTGCTGCCTATTTCCACCCTGAGTTCATTCTTTTCAATAAGGATTAGGTACATTAAGTGCTTTTCTCTGCATGTTGTATTAGGCCAAGGCATCAAAGGCACATGACAGAAAACACTACTGGAGTTCTTAGGAATATTGGAGAGAGCATTCTTTCACCCTCTTTCTGGTTCATAGATTGTGCTTCTTCTTCATAAATGGTAAAGGGTTTCTACCATCGCACCTCTCTAGTAAGAAGAGCATTGTGTTTCCCAGAGATCTGTCGCTTCCATTTTCATATTTATGCAAGTGAGCCGCTCAGTGCACTAGGGGTGGTCCATACTTTTCCTGTACTTCCCTCACCATTTCCCCACACTGATTGATACTTTCCATAAAAATAAGAGAAGAAAAGGCACAGTAATAGAATTATATATATATTACAAGTCAAAAATATCTGTCTATATGAGATTTACCACCGGAGCTGGAATCCAGATAATGGAGCATAAATATGTAATTTAAAGGGATTTTCTGGGATTTAGAAATAGATCTTTTTTTTTAATAGGTAACACAGCTGCTATGTAATATACAACAACTTTCTTGGTGAGCGGTATGGATACTATAGCGCTCTTCTGAATTTTTCGGCCTTTCAAACAGCTGATGGATTACAGACCCCTCCTGGTCTCATATAGATGACTTATGAATCAGTTAAAGGAAACCTACCATTTAGAATGGCAGGGGTAAGCTGTAAGTACCGAGCACCAGCTCAGGGTGAGCTGGTGCCGGTACTTACTTTCGTTAGTGTTATAAACCGCGGTATCGCGGTTTTAACACTTTTTAAACTTTAGAGCACGCCTACATAGGAAATAGCGGAGATGTTGCGCGCGCACGGGCGCAGCGCCGAAGCCTCTTCTGCTCTAAAGTTTAAAAAGTGTTAAAACCACGATACCGCGGTTTATAACACTAACGAAAGTAAATACCGGCACCAGCTCACCCTGAGCTGGTGCTCGGTACTTGCAGCTTACCCCTGCCATTCTAAATGGTAGGTTTCCTTTAATAATATCTATGGAAAACTTCTAAAACTAGTAAATTATTATTAAATTAACTATTAGTAAATTATATATCTCCTGAACCACTTAAATACATTGGCGCATTCATTGACTCTAGGCTGCATTATGAATCACTTCATACATTTCGGGCAGAATGCGTAACCTAGGCACGCTTCCTGCTTGGCTGAGAAAATGAAGCCAAAATGAACAAGGAGAGGTTATGGTCTCTTATCCAACTTCTGTCTTGAAAATTCATTTCAAGGTAGATCAAGAAGTGGAATGCAGAACTGCAAATTCTTTCTCTTAGCTGTTCAGAATGCATTAGATCACTTGCACAATGTGTGAAGTCTAGTCGGTTCTCAACGAAAGTGTCATGAGATGGGAACAACTTGTTATTACATTTCTATTCATTTTTATATGCAGTCGATACGCAGGAATCTTAAAATGGGGAACATATTTCAAAAAGAGGTTTCATGATAAATATTTTGCTTAGATTTTTGTGTTTTCAAGTTTTATGTGACTGTATACAAGAAATAAATTCCCCTAGTCTAAGGGAAAGATTTTTTATTATTATTTTTTATTGTCAAAGGAAATTTGTCATCGGGAATCTACCTTTAAATGCAGATCTAATGGTAGGTTTCTACTAACATGCGAAGCCCTAAACTATCTTTCGCTATTTCTATAACACTTTCAAACCTGATCTACACTTTGTAACTAATTTGCTAGGGCGGGGAGTAGACTCTCCAGGCTGTGGGAGCAAAGGCTACTCCCATCCCTCCTTCATGCTCGTCCTTGGCATTCCTAGGCATGCGGATGTGCAGAACATGAAGAAGCCAGTGGTGAAAAGAAGTGTGCCAAGGAATGCCGAGAATCTGCAGGTAGAAAGGATCACTGAGGCTACTAGGGCGTGTCGTAGCCTTTGCTCCCACAGCCTGGAGAGGCCACACCACGCCCTAGTAGCCTCTGCCAAAAATTAGCATATTATATAGTGTAGATCAGCTTAGAAAGTCTTATCAAGTTAGCAAAAGATAGTTTAGGGTTTATCATTTTAATAGATACCTAACATCAGATCTATCTTAATAGGCAGATTCTTGATGGTAAGTTTCCTTTTTTATATATTAAAAGCTGCAATATAAAAAGGATCACATTTATATTTATTGTATTAATACTTAAATATTATAAAAGAACCTGTCACCAAATATTTTATTTTAAATTACACATCATTTCATTCCCACTGGGCCCCTTTTCAATATTGAATTAGAGATTGTTAGCCAAAGGGGCGGTAATCTATTATTTTCAGGGAGGACAGAGACGTACCCTCAGAGAACCACTTAAAGGGAACCTGTCACCAGGGACCTCATTTTCACTAAAGACAGGTTGCAGAAGCCCATTACACCTGCAGTGCAAATATGCCTCTCTGCCTTTTTTAAGCATTTGCATTACAATATAAGTGTGTTTTAACTTACTCTTGCACCCTGACAAAATCCTGGGGTAGTCACAGGGGCTGGACTTTGGTTTGCATGCATGTCAAAAAACAACATGTGCCTTGTCTGTGTTACTCACTCCTTAGATCTTGGCCCCCACCTTTGTGCTCCTGTACAGCTCCACCCCCTGCTCCTGCTCACAGCCTAGTGAGATGACATCAGTGGGAGAGGGCAGAGCTGTACAGGAGCACAAAGATGGAGGTAGCCTGCAGCTCAGACAAGTCACATGTTGTTTTTTGAAATACATCCAAACCAAAGCCCAACCCCAGAATTTTGTCAGCGTGCAAGGTAAGTTATAACACACAATTATATTGTAATGCAAATGCTTAGAAAAGGCAGAGAGGCATGTTTGCACTGCAGGTGTCATGGGCTTTTACAATCTGGATGAAACAGGATGAATGCAACTCTAGGACTTCCCCAAAGTTTATTGATGTTGTTGACAATGCCTTTTTTGAAACCTTTTTTACAGTAAAATTTAGCTTTTTCATCTCCTCAATAGAGAAACGGTACTTATACCTTCAAAGCATTATCCTCCTCTTAATTATCCTGATTGATACTGTAACTTGCTAGTAAATTGATCTTACAGGTAAAGCAAACAATGACATGATTCTGTTTGGCCTCCTCTTATCACAGCCAGGGGGTCCACATTAAGGTGTTGTAAAATTAATTGTAAATGCATGGTGTTGACCTCTCTAATAGTGCATATCTAACAACTGCAGTATTTTGCTCATTTGCTAGGAGTCCCACATATTGTAATGATCCTGAGTTCTGTGGACAGCAATACTACAAAAATAGGTAATAGTAAGGCCAGAGACATGTGACCATGGTCTGTGCCTGAACCACTGACTGTGCACTGGCCCCATTTCATGGACTGACAACAGTGCAAAGGAAGGGAATTATTTTGATGCATCCTGTTGATATAAGATGCAAGGAGTCCCTATTCCCCTCTGTTCTATGGGGAAGAAGGTACTCACTCATCATATGACTCGCTCTAGATTTGGCTATATGCAGGGCAGGCTTATAAAGTAAATGTTATGTGAATTTTATGTTAAATGAAGGGTGTCAGTTAATAGGGCCCTATGGGGTCCTGAAGTGAGATGAAAATTTGCTGTTTGAAGTCATGGAGGCAGAGAGCTTCCCCACCAAGCTTTCCCCACCAAGATCACATCTGCTTTGATCGATGACCCTGCATCCATGGACATTGCTAATTGGCTCATCTGAAGTCTCCTGAATGATGTTGGCCACAGTGGAGTACATGTTTTGAGGCAGGGAGAGCAGACCGTGGACAGCAATACCACAAAAATAGGTAATAGTAAGGCCAGAGACATGTGACCATGGCTCTCTGTCTCCGTGATGCTACCACACTGGGTCATGGAAGAAACATAATCTGGAAGCTGTTGCGATACTTGACAATTTACTGGTTGTGGCTTATTAGCTCAATTTCTGCAGACAGGTTCCCTTTAAATATTATTCACTTATAAATAATTTCTCATCTGCTTTTGTGGTTGATAATCTCTGCCATGGCCAAACCTTTCAGAATCAGAGGGAGAATGGCATAATAGATGTTGTAGCCAATGACTTTGTTTCTATGACTTGGATGTCAGGATATCCAGTCAATTCCCTGTATAAATCTCTACCTTGTTACATCCTGTGTTACCATTGTTGTCAATGTTTTTGTTACACATGTGCTGAGATTATTAGCAATGGTTTAAATTTTTATGCACAAGGCTGATTTAATATAATTTTGGACATGAGACGTCTCACCTACCGCACCAATTTTTTTTTTTCTTGTATTGATATTTTTGTTTTTTTTACATTATGCTGGAGTTTTCCTACAGTTTCCATCCTTACATGCGGCTTTCCAAAGACGCAATTCTTGAAGCGTTTTTCTATAAGTGATGAGAAAGAACAGCAAGCCAGCATAGATATGGCCACACGGCATGTGCTGGCGTGTCTGAACCTAGACTGTTATTTTAAGAAATTGTTTTATGGCAGTTGCTTCATAAGTTTATTATATGTAACCGTGGACCATGTTATGTTTTCTTTTACAAATAGTATTTACTTATCGTGCAGTTTTTATAAGCAAATATTTTCATGGTCTCGCACTAGAGTGTGTGTTGGACAACCAATGTGTCATGTCTTTTTTGGCTGTGCCATTATATGTTTCAGAAACACTGCTTCTACTTCATACCTTTGTGTTGTAAACTAGTTGTCGCCTAGTAGACAGTGGGCATGCTTGAACCATCATGTGTATAATTTAGATAAATTGTAGAAACATGTTTCCTCTACAAACTGTAATGTGTTAATTCCACATACCTAGACAGCGGTATATCAATGATCATCTGAAATTCCATGGAAGCTTAACATTCCCGAAGAGGAGATGCCATGCAATGTACAACATGTGTGTTTTAGGAGTTTTGTAGCATCGGCTGAGAGGGAGGAGGGTGAAAAATCTGCTGTAATTTGCCTTCTCTCCAGTTCCAGACTACATTATTTGGAGTGGAAGATCATACACATTGCAGCTGTGCTTTGGTCACTGAGTTCTTCTTATTTCTGGCTAAGTATATGGAAATATTTCTACATTTTGATAGTGCCTACGCCAGTTTCAGGCTTCGGTATGATTGCTAGTTATTCAGAGAAAAGTCTGCTGAGAAATGACTGGAAGCCAGAGAAGCGTCAAGTACAATAATCAGTGAATGAGTACAGTCATATGGTGTCATCATATGTACACGTGTACAAGAGCAACAGTACCCAGATAGAAATTGAATATGGAATTGAAGAATTAAAAATACTGTAGGTGAGAAACAAGTAAATTTGGAGAAATTGGAATGTAAACAGTAGGTAGCTCATGTTATGTGTTGTATGTCTTGTACAATACTAACAAACATGTATGTTAATAAAAGGATCAGGGTCACGTTGGGTCACCCAAAAAAAACGCACTAGGAGCTGCTTACTAAAGTAAGCAGGTCCTAGAGCTACCCCATTTTTAGCAGTGCATTATTGTAACCCTCCGATAAAGCTAGCAGACGCTGCAGCAACGTACCTTTAGAACACCGGACCCAGCTCAAAGCGGTCAAGCCTATTTATGAGGGTGAGCGATTAGGAGGCCTTGGCCCGCCACCTCATGAATATGCTGGACCGCTTTGAGCTCGGTCCGGCTTATGAAGTAAATTTTGTCATTTTGTACTGTGTTTACATGAGTAAAAACACGGAAATATGTTGGCGTCAGATGAACGCTGCAGTGTTTGCATTCACTGAGAAAGTTTTGACCTGCCTCTAGAACCATTTCCATGGAAACCTAATGGGGAGATAATTCAATGGAACCTATTTTGCGATCCATCCCTTTCTCACATGGGTGCCAACAAGGTCAAAACTTTGCAGTCTTAAAGTTCCTTTCAGCTTCATGCTAATGCGATAAGACTGAGGAACCATTTGTCTCCCAGTGCCAGCCCCTGTTTAGATAAATGAAAGTGTATTCATCCCATAGCGTTTCGAGGAGAATTTGGCTTTCACACTATTATTATTTGACTAGGTCTCCTCTAACCAAGTTGCCTGCATGTTCCGCATGCTAATTCCCCTCCTTCTTCTCATTGATGTTCATGATGAGAGCCAGTTACACATTTGTTTGAACTCAAGATGTTGTTTTTTTTATATATTTGTGCATTTATTTGCTTTTTCTTCACCTTTTCTGTGTAGATAAAAGTGGATTTCTAATCCTGGAAAACTCCTTTAAGACTCCGAACAAAAAAATATTTCCACTTATCAAAGGCAAACATAGATCATGCGTACATACATTATGTACATACATCTAGAAATCCCCACACCCCTTATGAAAGAATATTGTACAGAAATTCAATGTCAAAGAAATGAGGTCATTGTTGTCCATAGCAATCGATCAATCGATAACATTTACTTAGTCACTCACAAAGTGCCTACGTGTCTCTTATGCCCTGTCAGCCTTACCAGTCACTGGATATGACCACCTAATGGACAAATATACCAAAGGTATTTAGTGGATAGATGGGAATTCTCAAATAAAAGGGACACATAAAAGCCTCTCTTTAGAGTATGCGTGCATGATGGTTCACATGAGCATGCAGTACTTGTAACATTACAATTGAAGCTAGGGGTAACCCAGCAAGTGTGCGGTAAGCCAGTGATGGTGAACCTTTTGGGGACTGAGTGCCCAAACTACATCCAAAACACAGCAATTTAAGCAGTAACTTGTTTCTTCCTGCTCCGCTACAGTTTTCAATCCTATTAGCATCCTGAGGATATCAATACATTAAATGAAGGAGGGTTTATTCAGATAATCGTTGTAGCTTCCCCCCAAGATCCTCTGAACAGGAAGAACCGAGGAACCTGGAGCAGTCACATCTGGCACCCGTGTCATATGTTTTCTAAGACTGGGAGTCTTAGCCATAAATGCAAGCTTTGCAAATATTAAAATTTGAGGTTAGTTATGTTAATAAGACAATTGGATTCTATTTGAATAGGGTGATTGTGCCTGTTGCTGTAGTTTTGCCGTGTTATCTGCTAGTTGCGATGCGTTACAGGACCGCTTAGTTGGAAACACAGAGATGGCTGTATTGACTATTTTACTTTTTGGCATAAAAAATGGATACCTATGTGTATTAATGACAAAGACTACCCAATATTTTCCTACAAAATGTTATCTCAATTTGCATAGCTCTATGACATATGAGGAAATTATATATAGTTTATCTGCAGATTATGACACTATGTACAATCTACTAAGCTCCTCTTGCTCTATAACATTATGCCTATAGATAGCACACTACAAGCACACCTTTTCTTCTCTATAACATGCTCCCTGCAGACTGGATACTATGTAGAATTATGGGGTCAGGAAGTAAGACTTATCCTTATGTAGACTTTGCCTATTAAGGCTGCTGTGCAGGGTTGTGGAAATTTATAGCCGTTGATGCTCCACTAAGGAATTCTGAGAAATATGCAAATACGTTTTCCAGGATGGGATAAAGAAAACAACGCCTGTTTTGCTACCTTGTAAGGCAGCTCCTTTACTATCAAGCATGACTTTCAGGAAGCCTAATGACATGTTGTGGGGTGAAAAGATTCCCAGCTGTAGACAGCACTGATTCGATGTGGTTGCATCTGCTCAGTACAGTGGAGGGAACTGGTTTAACTGAGTGAGAGGCTTTTGAATAGGCTTATACTAGGGTTGAATACTTAGCCACTTGGAGGAGTTTATGTTTGTAGAATCATCTCGGCTCCTCCCACTCTATAACATGTTCCCTGTAGACAGGACACTATATAGAATCATCTGGGCTCCTCCTGCTCTATAACATGCTCGCTGCAGATGGGACTCTATGTAGAATAATCTCAGATCCTCCTGATCTATTATATGCTGCTTCCAGACAGGATATTATGTATATTCACCTTAGCTCCTCCTGCTCTATAATATGCTGCCTGCAGATAATACCATTACCTATGATCTGCTCAGCTTTTTCCTGCAGATAGGACAGTCCAAGGCCTTTTCACACAAGCAATTATTATATCATAGTACTGACCTTGATTAAAACAGACAGCACATGGTCATATTAAATTCCATTCACAGGTCATTTTGATTTTGTACTGACACACAGCCCCTGAGAAAAAGATTGTTCATGCACAAAAGTAACATATTGTAGACCTAAATATTTCACACATAGTCTGTATTCAGAGCCAAGACCTGTACATACATCACGTTACTCATGATGGGTGAAGTTGCTGCATTTCTTAATAGGCCTTTTTGAAGGGGGAATGCCCCACCATTTTTTTGCTTATTTCCCTTAGTCTTGTGATAGTCAGGCATATAAAGGGAAACACGACTTGGCAAAGGTTCTGCCTTCTAGACAATTCACAAGGAGAGAACTGCCTCGCTCATAAACAATATAAGAAGGACAATTCTATTTATCCATAGAAAAGTGCCGAATTTCATTAACACAAATGGGTTTTCTATGAGGGAGCTGTCAGTTCTGGTGTTTTATGAGAACCTGCTAATAAAGTTGTACTTTGATAGACAACATACCCTAAAGCCATCTCGTGGAGTGACAGCGCTTGGCTGTGTGTCAAAGCATTGCGCAGTTTCTTGCCAAGCATCTCCCGATCATTATTGGGGAATTGTAATCAGCATATAAATAACCTTCATTTTAATGTAATTGCTGCCCTGAAACTGCTCCTGAGGGTCACCGGCAAAACTGTAATGTCTGATTATTTATTTTCTAACAAATGAGTTCCCAGACATCTCACTCGCTCATGTGAAAAGATCTCCACTTTCTTGAGTACAAATGAGGTATGACAAGGGACTGGGAAGTATTGTAATCTAAGGCATAATATTGTAATCTTGTCACTTCATTGGATATTAGGCTATGAATAAACAACATTTACATGGGGACAGCTCTGGAAGTGAAGAGCAGGTCATACTGTTGCACATACCAGCCAATCGCGTCTTTCATGTTGTAGTGTCAGTGTGTGAAGTAAAAGTTGTATTGTAAGCCATTGCTATAGGTAAGAGACAATTTTTCATGCATATGGTTTCATAAACTTTCCTCATTTGTGGATGTGTGTCAGCGCTTAGTGTAACTAAACTTTTGACAAAACTGCATAAATGCATAGTGCAGATGATAATAATCTTTGTAATACACTTTATTGAAGAAATATGTTACTACTTGCTCCTTTTTCTTCTGCATTTCTAAGCAGTTTCTGTAAATCAGGTCCCTTTCCCCATATAGAGCTAAATCATCAGGGGAAATATACTCTAGGTATTGAGAGAGTTAAGCATTAGCCTCCTTGTCTGTCTGAAGTGTACAGAGCTCAGAAGGCTTTAAGATACGCTGCTCACTGCATGGGGAAGGGCAGAAAATGAGACACCGTTTCACAGCTTTACCTAAGTGTTTCTGTGTTACTTTTCTAAGTGACACAGAACCGGAGTAAACTACAGTTAAAGGAAATCAACCACTAAAAATAAAGTAAAACAAAACTAAAAATACTCCCCTATTGTTCTCTTCACCTCGATCCCGATGCTGTTCTTATTCAAGCTTCACACGCCGGGAATCGCTGAAAAAAGTGAGAAATAAAAACGCAGCCCAGACTGCTGGGATGCGTAGTCCAGAAAACTGTCTAAAACCTTTCATCAATGTGGTGCAGACACTTTTTTCGGGAAATTACTACACGATTCTTTCGTAGACAGACGACAACTCTCCCCCAAAGTGTGTAGGGATATGGAGCAATTTTACCACCATTTGAATTTTTTTCTAGCTTCCCTGTACAATGAACACAGTATAAAATGGTACCACTAGAAAGTACAATTTGTGGAAATAATGGAAACACAAACATGGAAAAGGTTAAGGGACCTTACACTGCATTAGGTTTTGTACGGTAAGTTGTAGGCGCCGGGTACAGGGCCATTATTTTTTTTACTGCAGTGTACATTCACAAGTAGTAATGGTATTTTAGAATTAAAAATAACAGTTTAAAAGGAAATATATAAGAGTTGTCTCGCCTCCAGTACAGGTTAAGCATGGCAGCGGTAATCTTTGTGCAGTTACTATGTCAAGATCGAAACTTGTGTGTTCACCATAGAACAGTGATGGCGAACCTTTTAGAGACTGAGTGCCCAGACTACAACCAAAATCCGATCATTTATCACAAATTGCCAATATAAGCTGTAATTTTTTTTTGTTTTCCTTTCAATCATACCAGCCACCTGAGGACACTGATGTAACTGAAAGCAGGAGGGCAAATTCGGAGTATCGCTGTAGCTTCTCTCCAAGGTCCTGCTGTAAGGCCCCATGGGTGTACAGTCATGGGGCCAACAGGAGGACCTTCAAAGATTATCCGGTCATCTCCACACCTTTATGCTTTTCCTTCAGTCCCAAGCAGCCAAGAAATTCTAGGTGCCAGGGATCCAAAGTTATGGCTCCTATATTCCAGGATGTATCTCATACTGTCTTGGCCACTGAGGTGTCTCCTGTGGGGACAAATGAGATATGGCCTTGGCAACTCAAGGGTTAAAATCGCACTGAGATTAGTAAATCTGGACTTGCCAGGCACTGCACTTAGATTCTTTGAGTCCTGCCTGGTAAACTGTGTGCTAGGGAGGTAGCTTGAGTGCCACCCGTGCCATAGGTTCGCCACCACTGCCATAGAAGATTCATAGAATAATTCGGTGTTACAGCTAAACAGCCACATAATATAAGGCAGCTGGGACACTGCAGTCACAATCCATCCCATCCTGCACGGCTGCAACTCACATGTGCCGGAGCTCTAAATGTGTGTGACATAAATGTGACTCTCATGTGACATGATAAATCATATCTCTAAACTTAGGCTCCTTACTGTCTGTAATTACTGCAAAATACCTTCCCAGCCCAAAGTTAAGCTGTTAGGTCTATTGTCCACGAGTGAGTTTGATGCGTGCAACTTGCATCGATCTCTTAGTGGAACATCTGGCCCAAGCGCTCATCGGAACTCAACTCAGCATGTCAGTTCAGTCCCAGTTTATGAGTTTTTGTTTTTAAGGTGCAATGATATATATTACCCATTACCAAGGGTTTTCGGAATAACAGCTGTGTTATATAAGTACAGACGGCCACTGACTTGAGGACACCCGACCCCTAGTTACAAGCGGACCTCTCTGAACACTGTGACCTCTGGTGTAGCGCTCTGGATGCATTACTTTAGTCCCAGGCTGCAATGATCATCTGTACGGTGTCTGTAATGAAGCTTTATTGATAATCCTTGTTTCCATGGCAGCAGAAAATTTTGAAAATCCAAAAGAATTTGTCTGGAGTTACAGTTATAAAATATACAGTTCCAACTTGCATACAAATTCAACTTCAGTAAGAACCTAAAGAAACCCATCTTGTACAGAACCTGGGGACTGTATCTGCATTTTTTCTGCTATCTGATAATTTAGATTAATATATAAAAATATGAAATCATTGTTTGACAAGGAAAAAGGGGAATCTCATATCAATCAGTATTCAGGTTGGGGTATCAGATCTCCTTCAGGGGGTGTTTGGCTGATTTTTTTAGTACGCAGTAGTCTCGGAGCATGGCACTGTGGCAAAGAGGCTCATCCAACTTCAATCAATTTATCTTAGAAACAGAATCTGCAGCAATTACTTTGTCTGCGTCATTAGAACTGTACAATTCTCCACTGTTATCACGGCCGATTAGAATGTGTGTCAATGCCAAGGTGAGAGTTTCTCCAAGGCCGGTCTGTGCTGTCCTTGCATGTCAGAGTAGTTTGTTTGCAACTACATAATGTTGTGGCAATTCATTCTGAACTACAAGCAGCATATTATAGAGCAGGAGCATCCAGCAGATTCATGCAAAGTTCTGAGAAAAATTATTCAGTTTAATTTTCAATTGATTGATCTAAATCTTTGCGCATTCTATGATTCACATTTATTTCTGTATGTACACACATTCGGGGAGGGCTGGAAATTTACATTGATAAATGGAAAGTTTTCCTCCAGCAATTTAATACACTGCTGGCAGATCAAATAGCATGGTTACAGGTTTCCCTTGAAATAGTCTCATTTAGAGGCATAAATACTTTTGCTTCCAGATTAAATAAAATATTTTAAAAATAAAAGTGTACAGTGCATTACTATCTTGTACTGATCCAGATTTGTTCTTACTCAGGAAGAGGATAAATGACGGTTGTTGCATAGTTAACCAACCAAAGTGCCATACTTTGTATATAGTCTGGGCTTGGTACTACAGTTCCATTACAATACCATTCACTTGAATGAAACAAAGCTGCCAAAAGGCCATATAACAGATAAATGTAATGGCTAATGGATGGAGGTACCAGGTGTTGGGCACCTACCATTGTGTTAAAAAAAGAGACTCGGATTACCCCTTGGAGGCTGTAAACACACATATTAAATTGTTTAGGGTCAGACATGCATTACCATAGCAATTCACATGTGGATGTGACCTGAACAGATATTGCCCACATAGTGTATGAGACAAACTATGGTGCAAAGTGTGTGACCCTCACACAATGTCACACGATTTCCATCATTGGAATGGATTTTGGAATGGATTTGTGGAATGTAGTGCTTTCTTTTAGTATTTTACTTTTGAAACGGTATGTAATGGGGACAAGTATCTCAGTTACTTAAAATAAAATATAAAAAATGTTTTTGTGCGGATTACAGGCTAGTAGCCTGGTCATGAGTGCACTTATTAGAATGTACTCCGAAATTGCATCCTTAGCTACCAGCCTGTTCCAGATTACTCGGCTCTTTATCACAAAGCCAAATTGGCACCAAAGGCGGCACTACTCAAACAGCACTTTTCTCTTTTCCTACTGCCACATTAATCAGACTGGTGGAGAACCTCTTTAACAGCTTGACAGAAGAGAAAAACCCCAAGGACTGGTAATTTTTCTTTTACAAGGTGGAACGCTCTTTAACACTTTCAGTCCTGAACAAATTGGCTGCTTGGATTATGTGAAGAGGCAGATTTACTTTATCAGTCAGCAAGTGTGAGTGCATTGTGGAGAGGAAAGCTGACTTGTCAGTAATCACTGCAGACCAGGACTCCAGCCGAGGAAGTGCTTATTGTATGGGAACTAAGCATCTGCTAGTGGAGCGATAAGCTAAGAAGGTCATTCCCTTCCAAAGGTCACACATGTGCTTTTCCACTGTGCACACCTGGACACGGCCTCTGCTTCATAGTCTACAGACACACAGGGCAGGACAACATTACTTGTACAAATGTCTGTGATTCTAAGTCATGGTGCGGGTTATCTGCAGCAAGAAGAGGATAAAGAACCTCTTTGGCGCCCTCTTCTGGTGGAAAGTGGATCTCCCACTAAAGGACTTTCTGAAAGTTATGCATCTAATATGAAATAATAACAATAATAATTCCTTTATATAGCGCACAGATTACGCAGCTTGCTAAATCGCCCCCTCTCCCCCATGGGGCTCAAAATCTTATCAACCTACCAATATGTTTTGAAGTGTGGGAATAAACCAGAGGACCAGGAGGAAACCCATGCAAACACAGAGAGAACATACAAGAGCACTGTCTGCAGATGCAGTTACCCTTCTGGAAGAGACTTGGCTGGTATCCCAAGTCATGTCATAAGGCTTCTTGGAAGTCAGACATTAATCTATAAGGAACTGCTCTTTTAAAGGTAGCGCAAGAGGCATAGTTTTCCCTTTAACTGTGTTGCTTACAAAACCAAACTAACCATATTCATTTCTAGTACCATATTTATTTATAAATGGGTGTAAATAGTGTGTTTTGTACAGCAGAAGGTTAATATGACTTTGTTTCTTTCTTTGCAGGCTTTCTCTTCACAAATCAAGCTCTGAGGAAAGCTCTGTAGGTCAGTATTATTAGTAATAGCAATTTCTATATAGCGCTTAGTGCTTTAAAAAACCTCACACAGTTTCCCTTTTAATGGGGTCTTTTCATGAAGACAGTATTCTTAAATATACTCACGATAACAATAACACATTCGCTAATTTAATGTTATTAACCAAAATACAGAATTTCACAGATATAATTCCAACCTTTTTCTATCAGTCCTGGTGTTTACAGTTTTGGTGTTTACGGCCATAAATCTATTATGGCCAGATTTTTCTTATGAATAGCCTCTCTTCTCTGCACACTACAATGCTCTCTGCCTCCTGCCCCCCGCATTACAAGACCAGCAAGAAGCAGTGTGCTGAGACTTTCTGTACAAGCTACAGACAGATAAGGTCTTACAGCAGAGTTACAAGAGCTGAGAGTGTCATTGTGTTTTATATCCATCTCATGGACCTCATCATCTCTTATCTCTGATCTGTATCATCTCTATTTTTCTATGTGTCAGATCCTAGTAGAATGTTAAGAAACTAAATAATAATCTCTGCACCCTGATAATACAAGCACATTGACAGCACACAGTATCACAGAGCACAGGGGAATCGTGAAGTGTCTGGTTAGAGAGTCCCTGCCCACACTCTGGGATTTTACACTGACCATCACTGAGTTATAGCAGCTCAAAAAGAAAACTGAGTAAAATTGTAAGGGGTTAAAATAATCTTTATTATGTAAAAATCACTAGGGGATCTAAACTTGAGAACTTTCTTTCATGGGCAAACCCCTTTTAAGTATTTTTGTAATATACTTCATTAGGGAATTTTGTAAACAGGCCCTAACATTAGCAATTCTGTAATTGACTGTCTCTGTAAATCTGTATTCAGCATGTAATGTACACACTAATGCATTGTAATATTATGTATTAGAAATTTATATACAGATTACGTTTTGAAATGTAATTCAGTTGGAATGTGGAGGGACTTTCCCAAGAACCATGTACTTGATTTGTAAACAATGTAAAACATGTGGTGCCCATTGTAGTTGATATGCACATATGCAATCTGGACAAGAGCTTCCCCAATCTGATTGTATTGCATTTCAAAATACAATTCATTTGGACCCTGTGAACCCAGCCACATAAAAACTGATTATGCTGCAGTTGAGATAGATGAAACTGTGAAGGGCACCCTTAAATGAAACCTGTCAGCATGATTTGGGACACTAAAACACCCACAGGTCCTTATGGTCCAGTGGCTTAGTGTCCCAAATCACCCTGTTTGATGTGTAACTATTAGGAAGAAGAAAAAAAATTATACTCTGTCAAGTGAAACCAGAATATTATACACCCTGCATCACGAGAGAAGGCACTACCAGGGTATCAGAAGATGTGAGTCCGATGTGCTTCATCAGACTCACATCTAGGTGAGTTTAAATGTATTTTTCAAAAAAGTCGAAATGGGACCCTAAACCACAGATCCATAAGGACCTGTAATTGATATAGGGTCCCAAATTAACCTGACTGGTCTTCTTTAAAGGGCACCTACCACCTCGATTCTACCTATAAAGGTAGGAGGGGTGGTATGTGGATGAATGGGACGTGAGGATAGCCCTTTTTTGTGCTAATCCTCACGTCCCGGGTGTCTTTTAGAAAACTTTATTGCATGTATATGCAAATATTTTTTATGCGGCTACTGGAGCGTGGAGTAGCCGGACATGAGGCTACTAGTCGCGGCTACTCCACGCCCCAGTAGCCACGTTACTCCGCCTACCAGGTAATCTTCGGCGCACAGCTCGTCTGATTCCCTCAGCATCTTTGTCCTTCTGCGCATGCGCAGTAGCTCCGGCCCCGGAGCCGCGGCCACGCAGCCGAAGATTACCTGGTAGGCGGAGTAACGTGGCTACTGGGGCGTGGAGTAGCCGCAACTAGTAGCCTCATGTCCGGCTACTCCACGCCCCAGTAGCCGCATAAAAAAATTTGCATATACATGCAATAAAGTTTTCTAAAAGATACCCCGGACGTGAGGATTAGCCCAAAAAAGGGCTCTCCTCACGTCCCATCCATCCACCTACCACCCCTTCTACCTTTTTAGGTAGAATCGGGGTGGTAGGTTCCCTTTAAGGGCTTAAAGGCTCATTCACCTGATAGCTATTTCAGCTATTTCAGAGATGCTGAGTAGCCCACATGGACATTCTATATTCTGGTTCTGGCAATGGGCAGAAATAAGTTATATAGGTTTGAGGGCCTCAACCACAGCTATTCAGCAGCATGCTGACAGGTTGTGTTTGTATACCAACATACCTTGTGCGCTTGGGTATTTAGCTCATACAGTACTTGAAGGAATGATTGCCCATGTTCTTTCTGAAACTGATGTTTATTGAATCAATATCATGATGAGGTTGTTGTCAGCTTTGTGACTGGGGTTAGATTGGCTTGTAATGATTTTCTCAATTATTTTGCTTTTCCTCCAGGTAAAGTTGACTGGAAGAAGAAAAATAAATATTTTTGGCAACATTTCCGGAAAAGTCAAAAAGGAATAATGAGACAAACGTCGAAAGGTAATGAATAGGAATCAATAGCAATATAATACATTGTATTTTCAATTTATCATATTATATTTCATTAAAAAAGATTAAAGTGTTCCACATCTCATACTCCAGCGGTCTCATCTTATTATGGGTCCATTCCATCTAGACAAGAGAGTTTAAAAATTATTTTGCCTTCCGCAATTTACAGTAACAACTACTGCAGCTTACCTCTAAGTGAAATCATACCTCCCAACCATCACTTCTCCGGCAGGGCAATCCTAGGTTTATGCCCATACCTTATTTCCCCCAGTGGTGTGACCCTGGAGTACAACTCTATCTACTTGCTCCAGAAGCTGAATGTAATGGTGATGATGCAGGAATCTCTCTGCTCCCCACATCTCCATTGTGTTGGCAGGTGCGATGTGAAGATATCATTGCACCTGCCAGCTTCAGAGCTGTACATAGCAGCAGAAAAAACAGAAGAGAAGAGAGGACTCCTGCAGAGGTAAAAGGGCATGGTAAGTGACTCTGTTTGTTATTTTTTAATTATACTGCACACAGATTACACAGCGCTACACAGAGTTTGCCAAATCAGTCCCTGTCCCCATGGGGCTCACAATCTAATCAATCTACCAGTATGTTTTGGAGTGTGGGAGAAAACTGGAGGACCCGGAGGAAACCCATGCAAACACTGGAAATAAATGGAAAATATGGAAATAAATAGGACCGGTGTCTGGAGGAGGCACAATATGAGAAGGCAACAATATGGGAGGTTGGGGGGGCAACAATGTGAGGGGGGGGCTGGGAGGAGAAAAAAATGTGTGGGGGCCACAAAGTGAGTGTGGGAGGGTCGTGGGCCCACAATATGAGGGGGAGCTAGGGGAGATACAATGTGATTTGACCAAAATATGAGGGGGAGCAGGAAGAGGCACAATGTGAGGGGGTCACAATATTAGTGGGACGTGGGGTGGCACAGTATGAGGGAGAGTTGATGGAGCCACAGTTTGATAGGGGAGGCATATTTTGTGAGGATGCTGGAGGGGTTGCTCAGTGTGAGAGGGGGAAGGGATGGAAAGTTTACAAAGGACAGGCAGTTTTAAGTGGGAGGAGGAGGAGGGATAAATAAAATGAAGAATTATATGTGAGGAGCACATGGGCAACAAAAAGGAGGACATTATATGCTGGTGGGCCACATTCGGGGGTATTTATAAGGGTGCTAAGTGGAAGAGGGATTATACACGGTATGGTATGAATTATGCTTATTCCATTTAAGATTAGTTTTGCCCCTGCTATTGATGGTTATAATGATCCATTATTAATACTTTTATACATATGATATAAATGTAATACTGCAGACAGGCATGTAACATATGCACGAAGCTGCATGTAGCTGACATCTCTTTTCTGGAGAGCAAAGCCATGGGACACAGTGTATGAACATCTATGTGGATAGTTAATACATAAAATTATTCTCATGTCAACATGTTACCATAAGATGAATGAATACATACATACATACAAGCTGTAATACCAGTATATTGAGGAGAGAATGTCCTCTGCTATCTGTAAGTGCCTTCTGCTGACGCAAATCCCATCCAAAGAGAAATGTATAGATCTGTAGACTACCCCAGGCTCATGGGGCAAATGAATGGGGCCGTTACGTCATTAAGGGAAGGCTAATGCATGTGGGGTTATGCTAAAGTCCTGACAATTTTGCTAATACATTTCTAGAAGACGTAGTAGATGGAGAGCGATGGAACAATGAAACCTTTTACTCCATCCAGTGGCCCTTCCTGCCCCCGCAGTATAGTCTTTCACATCCACACAATGAATATACCGTCCTGTTAGTGCTTTGCCGGAGAGCTTGGCTACCACAACTTCCACTCTCTTTACTACCAGCAGAGATCCCTCTTCTTTCCTGTGGAAGCACTTGCTCTATGCATATTCTGCTTCTTTCTGATGTTGTATAAGTTTCTGCTCAGACATTTCCTTTTGCAGTTGAAGGTTGCATTGCTGCACTGCATCTCTTATCCAGCAGAGGGAAGCACTGCTCAGCCTCTGAGCAACAGGGAAAATATTGGGGGAGAACTGTGCTCATATAGCTGTACAAAGGCAGGAATAATCGTAGGCCACACGCTGTGTATAGTTTATAGGGGAGGTCCTGCAGCCTCTCTATGAAATTATATTATAGCATAATTACATTATGGATTCATCTAGCTAATATTTACAATGAAGGTTCTTCAATGTCACTTAAAACATAATTAAACCTGAAACTAATACTATTTTCTTAAATAAAAATTTGGACATGATAAAAGTAAACTTCGCTATAAACTTCATTAACCCTTACAGGACTCTTTTTCATTTTTGCATTTCTGTTTCTTACTCCACTCATTCCAAAAGTTTTTCACACTTTTGTTTACGGACCTATCTAAAGTGGTATTTTTTGTGGCACTTGATCATGTTGTAACTTAAATTTGGGACCTATATGACCATTTGATAATTTTATATTTAAATATTCATGGATGGAAAAATGGTGAAAAAGTGGCGATTCAGACATTGGGCGCTGTATACTGTTACAGTGTTCACGGCCAGGAATAATCTTTCTTATATTTTGATATGACAGGCATTGTGGGTCACAGTGATACCTAGCATGTATAGGATTTTTGCCGATTATTTACTTTTATATGTGTTCTCATTAGCCTAATTTTAAAAGTTGATTTTCAGAGGGAAGAAGGCCATGGGTAACATAGAACATTACCACAGTCATTTTGCCTGGATCTTTGAGTTGGTGTCCCTGATTGATTGTAATGGTAGATTTCCCTTTAAGAAACTGCTTAAATATGGAAGACGTGGTAAAAAAGAAGGGCACAGGAACTTATTTCTTCAATATAGCATATTATGAAGTTTACTCTTATCATCTGCACTATTCATGGATGCAGTTTTTTTAAATAGTTTTGTTACCCTTTAAGTGCTGCCACTCTTTTGCAGACATTTTCCTGCATCCCAATTCACTAAAATTGAGCTGTGGAAATTCCCTGCAGTACATGACCAGGAGCACAATTGTACAGGGTAAACTCCAAAAGGAAACCTCTTGCTCCATCAGGATTGGTGAATGTCTAGTAGGTCACACTCCCATCAATCAAAATATTCCCATATTTTTTTTCTGCAAGATTTCTCTTTTTACATTCCTGTAGCTAATTGTGAATTTGAGACGTTAAAGCGTTTGTACAATTGTTTTTCTGAAAAGAAGATGATTTGGAGGAATTAGAGGGGATTTAAAAAGCACAAAGCGGCGGTCGACATACTCTATTTAATGGAAGGAAGTTTAGTTGACCTGTCATGTCCCATTGTAAACAGTTCATTTACATGTCCTCCAAGTAAGAGAGATGCTGGAATTAATATATTCTCTTCTTTTTTCTCCAGGAGAGGATGTTGGTTATGTGGCCAGTGAGATCACAATGAGTGATGAAGAGCGAATACAACTAATGATGATGGTGAAGGAAAAAATGATCACCATAGAGGAGGCGCTTGCCAGGGTAGGATTTTCTATTCTCCTCTTCTGTTACAGTATGACCACTTACCAAAGTGTATTGCTATTGTAATAAGAAATGGCTTTGTGGTGGTAAGATTTTTTGTTTTAATATGAATTTAGGAAATCCTCAAAATATGTAAACTTCATTTTTATCCCTCAGGATTAAGATGAGAAGCCTGATCTATCTGCTCCATGAGGGAGATTTGTCAGTGCTTAACAAGAAATTGGGATTATTTATGGGACTAGGTCACCTCAATACCATGTGGACGTGATGCTGGTGTGAAGGGGTGCAGACATCACCGGAGTGGGCTGGCATGGGGCATTCTTGCCCTGTGCTTGAACACTTTATAAAAATCAGCAAAGATTCACCGCTGAATGTTTGCAGGTTTTTATGCAAAACTTTAGTTTTTACGCAAAAAGGTTTTGTCCGCCATCCTATCATGGCCAGTAGATACATCTTGAGCTCTATACCTCATGATCTATTCCCTTTGGTGGGACTTTATCATGCACTGGGACACAAAGCACCAGTGTATGATAAATCTGTGTAGAAGTAATGATATAATCAACATTTCTTGCACAATGAAAGAAATTGTGATTATTGGAGCTACTACACCACCTCCACGCCATGTGGGCCTGTGGAATGGGAGGGCATTCACCGGTGAATGTTCACTGATTTTAACTGAAAACTATGCCAGGTCGGACCCGGCGTAGTTTTGGCCGTTAGCCAGACCCGCTGGTGGATACATCGTGCAGTCTAAGCCTAATGATGTATCCGGCGGGTGGCGGGGCCTGGCTTTATCATACACTGGCGCTTGTATAATAAATCTCCCCCTATGTGTCACATTAGGTTCCTGTTCTCACTTGTACATGATTTCATTTGTAATATAGAGGTGTAGCAATTCCAGATTCCTAGTTCAATGAATACCAGTGCCACCAGACACGCTTTAAATCTGGTGAAAGTTTCCAGCACTGTGCATATCACTGCAGCTTTTTGGACTTTCTAAAGGGGGCATTTTATGCCAGCAATACTCCTCAACTCCCAACTCTCCCATACTCGTTTATAGGAAGGGGAAACAGTCATGGTAGACACCTCTGGTGGTAACAAAAGGATCAGATAGAATTTATCTGCTTGATCCTTATTTCCCTGACATCTATTAAAGGACCTTATGCACATTAGATGATATTGACACCTTGTAACTTAGGTCTACAAACATATGTATGGACAGCTTAACACCGAAAGAAAAGAGGCTTATATCAGAGCATTTGGCACAGCAAGGGCATTGCAGAATTTCAAGCATGTGGTACCACAGGCCACTGTAACAAAAAAATGCCTGATTTTTGCTGCAGCTCGCCTGCAGACATCACAGCAAGTTTTCCAGTGTTGAATGTTTAGCTTGAAACAATGACAAGCTACCAGGTTACCCTCCATGTGAACCTGGCCTTCTGATGGTCAAGGAAGTATTTATTGCTGGATCTTGATAGCTGTGTCCAAAGTCAATCATTGTTTTTATATTAGGATTAACTTTGGACAATGTTATACTTGCCCATATTGATTAGAATGAAGATCACCCCGCACTCTTTTCTCTATTAGTTTTTGTCCAATTGTTCTTAATTTGGTATAAAAGGACAAAGATGCATCCTTTGTGCCTTTTTCAGTCTTCTCTTCTCCAAACTCATCCAGCTCTCTTACTCCTCCTCACTTCTTGTCATGTGCATTGAGGGTGGGAGATGTGTGGAGTAGAGAAAGAATACATGAGGTGAAGCAGGCTGCAACTGCTCCCCCCCCCCCCCCCTTCCAAGGACTCTGCTCATGCTGCTGGCAATGGCATTTTTAAAATAGGCATAGCTTAGGCTATAGGATCCTGTCTCTAGGTATAAATGCCATTCCTGGTGATAGGTTCCCTTAAAATACATCTTTATAATGATTTAATTCCTAGACCTATTATTTTAACTTTTCATAAATTTAATAGATAGATATTTATCAGATTTATGAAACTTTTTTCCTATAGCATAAATACATCACAAAGATTTAATGTTATATTTTGCTATGGAAAAATTAAAGCTGCAGACAGAGACGGTCAGAGACAGTCAGTGAGCAACAATTAGAGACAGACAAAGACAGTCAGTCAGGAACAGTCAGAGAGAGAGATCCATATAAAATATTTTTTGTTCACCCATTCTATTTTGTTATAGCTAGGAGCAGTTATTTACCATCTTTACTATTAGTTATCTATATAGCCTCTCTCTTAGCCTGGTTTAAGCCCTGTATATCACTAGCTTGAAATTTTTATTTATTGAACTGTTCACCAAACCCACAAACATTCAGTTGTGAGGTCAATCAGTTTTTGTGATATGGGCCTCCAAGAACTCGTGTCATCTCAGTAAATATGATCTCATTGTCACACGTCTAGTTTCTAATTATATTTACATTGCTAATTCACTGCATTTGCTAAAAGAATGAAAACTTATATTCCTATTGTCATAATCTTTATGGGACACCTTTTAGACATGTTTAGTTTGTATTTATGTCACTATGAGCGGTCACCGATTCACCAATTTCTTCTGGACAGTCGGTACTCACCCCCCATTCTTAACATGGCTGCTTTATTCACTAGAAAAGTAGTATAATTTCCCAGAAGGTGTAGAACTACACTACCCAGCATGCCCTGACAGCCGCAGGCTGGGAGTTAATGCCCTGTAAAAGCTGGGACTCTATACTGCTGACTTCTAACTACAGTTTGCCCCCATATTATTATTTTTAGGTAGTATTCCCCGAATTTTCAGTGAAGGGAGTATGTTTTTAGCCGGCAGCATGTTCCTATAAGAATGCGGGTGATATGATTTTATATGAATCCCTGCCATAAACTATAACTTGACTTTCATTAGGTATGAATGCGCCCTCTACAATCTTACCAGTAATTGTGAATACATTTATTATTCTTTAATATTTGTATATGTAGCAGTTCTTTTCATTGCTGACAAGCGATCCTGCATGTACAGGCTCCACGCCTCATAACATTTTATATTCTCTTTATTCCAATACTATGTGGATGAGCGCCAGCTAGTCTTGCTTCCTGCTTCTTAACCTCACTTAACTATGCATCTTAACGTCACTTCTTGGTTTAGCAATGACAGTTTCAGAGATGTTGCTGGAAATGGCGCGCTGCTGCTATTACACTGTACTATGTCATTGTCTTCCTCTTTGCAGTTGAAGGAGTATGAGTCGCAGAATAAGACACAAGGGTCCCAAGATTCAGCAGATTGGGCTGATGGGTCATATCCACCCTGTGACGAGTCTTCCAATTGTAATGTGAGTGTATTGCTTGTATGTATGACCATTGTCTAGTTTGATGTGAATTAGTGCCACATCTGTCACTGCAGTACTCAAAACATCCTGTGGAGGTGTGGCACTGTTTTTGGGGAAAAAAAAGCTGCCATATTTTTCTTTTCTTCGACGACCCCTGTATCATGTCGCAAGAAAAAAATTGTAAATGAATGCCTTTTTCTGAGATAAACTAAATGTTTCTGAAATCACTTATTGAATTTTTCAAAACAACATAATAGAAAGTCAGAGCAGACATTGGATTCTTCTATCCAATTCACTTGTAGTGCATTATGCCATAAATGTTTGGTTTGGAGTCCCACCTATTTGGTTGTCTTCTGCATTCTGAGGCATCTATAGATCCATAGGTTAACTCAATCATTGCCTTTGCAGGGTTACACATGTATAATTATTTCTCTCTCCTAGTGTTTATATTATTTATATATAATATCAGTTACAATGCAAATTAGGTGGAATATCATCAGGAATAGATTTAGTCTGAAAAATTTTAATCCCCTGCTAATCAGCTAAGGGTAGGGATTGAGTGGCATACCCTTTATTTGGTAAAACCAATGCATTGGAGAGGAAGACCAAAAGGCCTGGATGATCAAAACACCACAGAAACAAGAATGTCTATGCCTAGCATAAAGGGGGTCAATCAGTAGTTTTGACTATGCAAAATACTGTGTATATTGTGTATTTGTGTATATTTGTGTATATTGTTAGTAGCAGCAGAACTGTGACTAAGTGGATTTATGTTCCAGTATTGTAGCTGGGCTCAGAACACTGTGGAAGTCTCCTAAAACTGCTGTGCTGTTAAATTTCTGCCCCATCCCATCTGCTTTGCGTATAAGCTTTAGTAGGCTTCTGGTTAAATACTACAGTACTGACCCAGAGGAGCAAGGAGGGACTGGTGAGCAAATCAGCAAAGAGAGCTAAGGACACTGCAAACTTCCTCTGCTGCAGTGAGACAGTGTAGCAGTCTGTAAAGGTAGATCACAGAGTGCCTATAGTGCCTCGGGCTCTTTAGCATAATTATAAAAGCTTATTTTAGTTAAGGAAAGAGCCCATGGATAACAAACATAAGGAGATTACCACGATTTATGAGTAAGTGTCCCTGGTTTATCATGTTTGCTTTTGATGGTAGATTTCCTTTAAAGATGGAGCTTAACATCAGTTTTCAAGGATACACGAGAAACTTCTGTTTTCTGTTAGAATATCGTATAATATTGTTATTGAGCTTGAATTTTTTTAATAACACATTCTGCATGACTTGTACGCTGCACAGCACTTACAGTGTATTTGGCAAATGTGTCAATTCTTTTTTATTTAACCCCAAGTACTAACCCCCCTCTCACAACAGCCCTGTCCTTGGCTAATCTCTGCTTCCATTCACATCACTCCCTGTTAATAATGAGCATATTTATTTTAGCATTGTCCACTCTATGCAACATTTTGTTACCTTTGCTGTTTAGCAGAATTGGACATCATTATTGGGATGCATTCACACATTGCTTCTCACTTGCATTCTGAAACTCAATTGAAATGCAATGGGGAGGGACTTGGTCCGAGTGCATATGTGCTTCCACCAAACCGCTTGCAATTGGCTCAACTGGATATTTGGTGAATGCCACTTTCCATTTGCTATTTGCCAAATTTTGCCGTTGGCTGCAAAGAGAACATGGGTATTCTTGCATAAGACAGAGGCAGTCACTGGTGGCACTATGCCTTTGGCATGGAATAACTGAAATGATTTCACTGGTTATTCCATTTAGTCATAAGTATATAGTACAGTCGTTTCAATATGTGCAGATGTTTCACTTACTGGTTTACTCTGAACAACTGATGTCACTGGAAGTTTTCAGAGAAAATATTTCCTGTTAAAGTGGATTACATTTAAAACACTCTTGGGGACAGAAAACATATGTTCTTATACATGGTCACATACCAGGTTTCTGCTGTAGAAATAAAATTCCTTGGGAACAGGGAGAGAGAGTTGAGGGTCAGAATGTAAATGCTGAAACATAGCATGTAGTTACACACTTGATTCCTTATGGTTATTCTTATCAGTAATGAAGTTACCGTATATATAGAGAGAAACCTGAAAATGCTTACAACCAATGTGTGAATCTCATATTATTTTAAAGAAAATAATGGTTTTTCAGTATAATTTCTTGTAGTTATTGTGTGGAGCATACTTCCTGTCCCGGTGCTTTTACTTCCTGTCTGTGCAGGAAGAGAGGCTCACTTTTCTGCCAAACCAGGGATTATTTTACTTGCGGAATGATTAAAAACATAGTAGACATCCTGTAAAAACTAACATCCTTCTTATGACTGGAAGCCTTATTCTCCCATTGAGTCCATTTGTCCACACCTATACTACAAAGTGTGTCCTGGGGCTAAATATGTTTCTGACTACCATTAAAGCCACAAGCTCTTGTGGTTCCTCTTGTTATATGAAGCTATACTGAGGCGTAACATTGAAGACATAGATTTAAAGGAGCACTGTATTTTTTTGTCAAATTAGGGCAGTATCATTGTCTCTCAAGGCGTTTGTATTCATAATTCAGTAGAGAACAGAAAGACGCACCATATGGGGCCACACATAGTACCTAATACTTGCTAGTACAAAGCCATTGACTCCCCTGTACAACATGCTTCCAGCTGACTTTACACTGAATATGTTGTGCAGAACCACACAGATTTAGGAGCATGCTAAAGATATTTCTTCAGAAAGGTTGGGGATCAAGCCGTTTATCCTAAGCAAGTGAAATCCTCTACATATCTGCATGGAAAAAAAGGATAGGAAGGCAAACAAGGGAAGACCGGACAGCGCTCATAGAGTAGTATTATTGGATGAACACGGTTAGTGGTGTTAAAGTATATAATTGTAAAGAGGCTTGTTGAAGGTGCTGCCTTTAGACGGTAGACATCCAGACAGCCAAGACGGTCAGGATCTTGATACGGAGAAATGGGTTGGGTACTGTCTGTTGTGTATCTGCATGGAAAGGTATTCATATTTACTTTGACTTGTATCTGAGGTTTGTGGACATGCAGCTTGAATTTGGTGAAGATCAAAGAAATGACTTTCAGATGGTCTGCTTAGGATCTTATCTTTAAAGGGATCCTGTCACCAGGTGAATCAATATAAAACCACAATAAGTACCTTTTAAGGCCGGTTGCCCATGTGCTAGACATGTCTTTGTAAATTGTGACCGCTTCCTGCAGATAGAAACTTATATTTATGGTCCGCTTCCAGTCAAGTGGGTGGGGTTTCAGGCAAAGCAGTCACAAAGGCACCAGCCCCCTCTGCCGCATCTTTGCACAACTGCATCTCCTTCTCTGTTTGTAGCCGCAGCAGGCCCTGCCTCCTGGCTTTTTGTCCACTACTTAGCCCGCTGCAGTCTTGTCCCAATATTCGTGCATGCGCAGTGCGCCTTTTTCCCTCCACGTATATGCTGCAGGGTTGGAGCACAGATGACAGTGCATGCTCGCTGGAGATTACAGGGAGGCGCATTTATGTAGAGATACGGCTGTGAGGGCCCAGCCCTACAAGATACTTATTGTGGTTTAATATCGATTTGCCTGGTGACAGGTTCCCTTTAAACATGAGCTGTGACTAATTTTATTACTTGTCCAGATAGTTGCAATACCATATAGGGCCCCTGGATGGATGTGGAGCTGTTTAAAAAGAAAACAGTTGACCCTTTGTAAAACCTGCCCAGTACAAGGCTTGTAATAAGAAGCAGAAGCTTGTCATGTGTTACATTTCTATAAGAATACTTGCAGTGGTTGATCTAATTTAGAAATCCAATGTTCACTCTGCACATATTGCCCTCTGAACTTCCTGGTTCACAGAGGACATTATTTGCCTGTTGCTCTATTGCTTGACCTATGGCACTCTTGTTCCTTCAATTGTGATTGCAGTCAATGGTTACATCCTCTGCTTTTATGATCTGTCAGGTAAGGCATGATAGTAGGCAAAGTTGTGGGAGGTATTGTTACAACTGTGTGATTGATACTTCTTTTTGCTCAATATAAATTGTCATTTGTAGCTGTCATTTGAGTTTTTTATGGAAATGTGGTTGGTTGTTTTGAGAGATTCCTGATAAAGGCAACCTACCACCACGATTCTACCTATAAAGGTAGAACGGATGGAAGGTGCATGTATTTGATGTGAGGATAGCCCTTTTTAGAGCTAATCCTCACGTACCCGCTATCTTTTTGAAATCTTTATTGCCCTAATATGTACATTTCGTAAAGCGGCTACTGGGGCGTGGAGTAGCCAGACATGAGGCTACACGTTGCGGCTACTCCACGCCCCAGTAGCCTCTTTGCTCCTCCTACCCTGACATCTTCGGCGTGCAGCTCCTCGCAGCTATGCTCCCTCATCTGAGAAGGATTAGCTCTAAAAAGGGCTATCCTCACGTCCCATACATGCAGCTAGCACCCATTCTTCCTTTATAGGTAGAATTGTGGTAGTAGGTTCTCTTTAAAAGCTGTTTTCACTAGTACATTTCATCCATATCAGTGACATACTGTAGATACATGGGTTGAAAAAAGACTTAAAGATCATCCTTTCACCTTCTTATATACCTTCTTTTAAAGGGGTTTTCCCACAAAACAAGTTAGGCCCTATCCAGCGAGAAGAGGTCAGGCTTAGTTACCTTAGATCCCATCAGTCCCCGTGTTCTCGTGATCTGTGGGGGTCTCATCAATGAGACTTGTTTCGTAGGAAAGCCATTTTAAAATCTATTCCTGCCATTGTTACCCATTTGGCAGCTTTCACATGTGGCGTCTGAATTGCGTTTTGAAATGCAACAGGGAGGGGCTTGGGCTGATCGCATATAGATTGCCACTGAAGCACATGTAATCGAGGATGAGGACCACATGTTTTGCATTGCTGACATGTGTTTCAGTGTAAAATTAAGTGTGATTGGGTCAAAATGCCACTCAAACGGAACACTTGAGCGTGACTCGTGGTTGGCAATTACACAGTTTGGCTACTCTAACTGTAAAGAACCTTTATATATAACTTTTCCTATAAATAACTATATTTGGTTCCCCAGCAGCATCTGAGAACAAAATACTGACTGTGCATAACTTGTATGCTACAATTCTACAATTTTTTACAGCAGACTGCTGGTCAGTTTAAAAAAATGGACATGTGAATAGGCACATAAACAATAATAGGTCAATATGCTCTCTATGGGGATCAAGACAGTATAGTGAGGTGAAAAACGGATGTCTGAATGAGCCCTTCTTTGTATAGACTATATACATATTATTCAGGCTCAGTTTTTCTACCTCATCACGAAACAAGGGAACCATCCCATTCAATCTGTTCTTTTAAAAATTCAATCCATTTTGCAATTTTCAGCCAAAAACTTTTTAGGAATTTTATAGAAATAATATTGGAATCACAAGTCTGCTTTTGCAGCAGCTCCTTGTCATTGAGTACTGCTTCTTAGTTTACTTGTCACCAGAATATTCAATTTATATTGTTGTTATCCCCATTTTTATTCAGTTTAATAAATAATTGATTGTTGAGATGACAGCATTTAGAACTAAGTGTATGAGAACTGTATGACATTCTATCGACTTATTTTGATGTCTTTTTACTTTTTTTTTTTTCCATTTTATTTCAACTGTAGGTCACATGTGTTTTCATTAACCGGAAATGTATTAAGCTGATGAATTTGCCATAATTATAGAATATGCCAGCAAGTAGAATATACTGTCTTTATTTTGCTTGTTTGGGGGCATTTTCTTTGTTTTGGAGCATTTAAAGGGTCAAAGCCCATTTTTGTCTTCTAGAAGCTGTATTCCTTTTTTTTTTCTATTCTCTAAAATTCCATAGACAGCAATTAAGGCTTTGGAGGCCAGCAAGAGGTTAGCTAGCCTTCGTCAGTGAAAACGGGGATTGTTTGCCATATACAACACTCCCTTTTTTCCTTGTGGTGAATAGAAGATTTGCTTAAAGCTGATGACTTGTGCCTTTTTTCACAAGCTGCAGAGCTTGGAGAGGATCCGGGGATCAGTCTGAGAGCAGAAGGCGGCTAATGAAGTCCAGCATCCTCTTTCTTCATGTCACTCCCCCTCCCTTAGCCTAATAGCTGTGGCTCTGAAACCTTTTATGTGTCTGATAATAGAACTTGGGGAAGAGGTCGCGTGTGCAGGATTGCTATCACATGTTGCTTGCTTTCACAAAGTGCTCAATCACAGGTTTGGGGACCGCAGCGCTGTAAAGGACCAAGATTTTATAGAGTTCAGTAAGAATTGATCGCCTTCCTAAATGCCGAAGCTGGTAAGTTTGGAGTCAGTTTTTCAGATAGTGGGGTAGGCAGGACTGACATAGTTGTACTCTTCTATCCTCATATTCTCATGAATGCAGCTTTGATTGGAGTTTTGGACTTGTCTACTGGATACATTCCTTTTCTCTGATTCTGTGAGAACTTTCTATCTGGACATGTAATGGACTTCAGGCAATGTTTTCTTGTGTGCTGCTGTTTCCATCAGTCATTTCTGAAATGGATTCTTTCCAAGTATGTACAGTACTTAGATTGTATATGGTCAGTATAGCAATTAATTGCTTTTCGTTAATGGCTTATGCTGTCGCAGTCTTCCTACATTTTGCCAAAATGAATAGTTGTCATAGTTTTATGTGTTTCTTTATGAATGCATTACTATTATGATAGTTTTCCATTTAATGCTACATCTTGTGTATATGTTCATTCTATCCCCATGTTGTACATGCTATCAGCATATTAAGATAAAATACTTCTCTATCATGAGGAAAGAAATCAACACCCGAAGATCTATTGTTGTAACTGATCTATTAGAATCTTGTGTTTTGTCTTATCTTTATCCCATAGAAATGATACAAAGTAAATTGCATTCTTAGCACAATATTTTTGGTATTTGGTAGCATTTTCTAGATAAGGGAATTTCTTTTTCTTTGTCTTTTGGGCCAAAAGCTCTTCCAGGGAATTTACGGTACTGCATTTCATGGATGATTTTAAAGTGACAGTCACTATTGACTTATCTTGGTCGCTGACATATAAAACACAACCATTTTTTTAAATGTTTGAGAATTATCAGATCATCAAACATAATAATTGTATAGTGGATTTTTGTTTGCAGTCAGTAGATAAAACCACTAGTAGATGATATTCAACAGATGCCAGGTTTATCACCAGATACAGATTTCCAATGTGCTTTATGAGCCAAAAGCAGTTTTCAGCCTTCGGTTGTAAACAAACACCTAAATCTGTATTCCTGATAAAACAACATTACTAAAATAAACAAATACCATATAACACAATCATAACATTTGGCATTTTCACCAGTTCCATAAATTTTTATGAGAATCGCACAAAATAAGGACTGTCCCTCCACCATTTAGACTCTCATCCCCACTAAGGTCATGCATCATGGGCCTCTATTTTAGTTATTGTTAGGGTATTATGTGAGAAATACTCACCCATGTGTGGATATAAATAAGAATAAACAAGGTCTGATTTTGCTATATAGCACTGCACTAGTCATTGTATTGTGTAGTAATATAATGCTGCTGCTTACTATTACTAGAAATGTGTACATCACTGTCTTTTTTGTGCTATAACAATAGGACATTTTCATTTGACATTATACACAAGTATGTGTATAAGCATGTAAAGTTTTACGTTAGCGACCATTATTGAATCCCCAATTGTTTTTCTTGGATTGATGACTTTCTCACGGAAGTTGGACGTGTTTCTTTGCCAAGAGGCCTTGTATTAGAGGACTTACTGCAGTTAGAGACATGTACTCCAAAATGTTCTTGGATCAGAATATAGGAGCACGTCTTGGCTCTTCAAAGCAGCTGTATCTAGCGTGGATGATGTCCATATTACTTGCTTCCTTTGTTAATTGTATACTACCGGATTGATATAAATGGCTATAGCATTTCACGATGCATGTACTGGGTTAAATGGGGTATCATTATTGTAAACCAGTGCAGTATGTCATGCCATATAGTCTCTGCATTTCATTGAAGGTCCTGTACCGTAATGCATTTATGCACTGTGTACACTTTACTATACTGTACACACAGATTTGTATAAGTGCTACTACGATACCATGGAGGCATGTGTGATGCTTACATTTTTTACAACAAATACTTTTATAACCCTCTGAATATGAAAAGGGTTGTGAGAACTGCTGCATTATATTACATTTGATACTTGCTAAATACAATAATATACAATAACTGGTAAAAATAATGCGCAAAGCACTGTTCTAATGTAAAGACCCCTTCACCTTTAAAAATAAAAGAGCTGAAAAACATTTTCCAGACATTTTTCATCTTCTAGAGCGCCACAGAGTTTGTAGGTTTCCACAGATATGTATGTAAAGTTAAAGGATTTGTCCCATGTTTAATTGTTGCATGATAGGGTCTAATAATCTGTTGGGGGGATATCCAAAAGCTGGGTCACTCACCAATCACAAGAACAAGGGGTCTTTGTCCTCCTTTTTGATGAAGCAGTAGGTTGAGGAGTGCTGGCAGTGCTTTTACAATGTAATTTATCCTCTAGGAGAGTGCTGGAGATTGTTGAGCACTGGCCCAGCTCTGCTCATACCACAGACATTGAATGGAGTGGCAGGGCACCTCATTGACATGCTGCACTCCATCGATTGGGAGAAATGGGGCCTCATTGTCGTAGATCATGGATGTCTCAGCTGTTGGATCCCCACCAATGTCATTGTTATCTGCTATCACGTGTAGAGGCGATTAAAATGAAACATGGAACAACCCCTTTAATTGCTTAAAGAGGCTGCAGAGAACTTTTTTACAGAAACGTTTCTATAGCTGTAGAAAGAAAATGAATTGGGCTCAGGTGCAACTACACAATATTAATACACCAACACGATGATTTGTGTGAAGTAAATTAATCATGACTTTACACTATAGTACAACAGTATACTATATAATGGGCTAAATAGCTTAATAATAAAAAGATTTTTATAGCCCAATCATATTCCGTAGCACTTTTACCACAATTAATGCCATTTTTCACATTTGTACATAGGAAGATGTAGGGACACATAAAACATGCCTTACATACAACATCCTATACTATGTATCAGAGTCCACTGCTAAAGAATGTCCTGGTGCAATGAATGTAAAACCTCTCATTCTCTAATGTGGACCTCCTTGGTCTTGTCCAGGAATATTAGAACATCTGGTCTTAGACAGATCAAAACTGTCACCCAAATGCCTTATTTAAAAGTCATGTTACTGTAAGACTCCTCAGTCACTGGAGACACTCAGCAGGGAAGAAGATCTTAGCCGAACATTGTGGTTCCAGAGCATGTCCCTCCCTAGTAGTGAATCATGTCCTGATTCTTATGCTATCCCTACATTGTGTATCCATTAATCAGATCTGACTACTGATTAATGGATGTATTTGAGGTCTATTTTGAGTAGGAAGAAGTCCCTCTTAAAGATACCTTTCATCCATATAACCAAATATCTCAGCTCAGTGATGGAGTACACCATTGAATAAAACTCTTTTTCATGTACAATATATTTACTGCAAATGTTTCTCCCTTTCTCCCGTTCTCCTTCACCACCACTTCCCCATCCCCCTAGCAAAAAAAATTGGCTGTGTTCTTCCTTATGAGAGCATTGCAGATGTGCGAAGGATACACTTGTTCCAAGAGAAGCTGAGAGGTTCCACCCTGGGAAACATGCCAACGTTCTCGCAGCTTTCAGTCTAGTCCACTGGCAGCAAAATGTCCTCCTCTCTCTTTAAATGTATAATTTTGTGTATTGGATTGGTTGCTTTGTTTTGGTTGAAAAGTAAGAAGCCAGCTGTCTAAAATCTGATGTAATGTTAACTTGGAAAACCCAAATGAAACACTCGGGCACCACAGTCTGCATTACAGAATTCAGTTTAGCCAAAACTATTACGAAAGTTGTGCCATTCAATAGTGGAAATGTTTGCTTTACCTAAAATGTTGAGGCTTTTGGATTGTTTTACATGATCTACACAAACTGACTTTACTGTTATAATTTAGTTAGAGCTGTGAGCAGCTACTGTACAATTAGTATTATTATATAGTTGATTAAAAATGCTTTTATTGGATATACCCAATCTGTCACTTTCTATATAACTAAATAATGTTGCATTATATTTTCTATTCATTTTCCAATGGAGAGGGTGTAGTAAATGGACCTGGATATGTAATGGTTAGTAATAGTGACAGGTCTAATGTAGGAGGGGCAGGAAACCATTGTGTCAGTGTTTTCGTAAGTCATGACTGCGCAGTTGGTCCCCATGGCTTTCTGACGTACAATCTGTTTTTTATTAACATCACATATGGTAACATATAATAAAACCTTTAGATCACCAGATAAATCCTAACGTTACTACAGATTAACAATTAAGGGCATGGATAACCGAGCACCAAGATGAATAATTTATAACATGTTCCTATTTTATGAATGCTGAATGCTTATTTTTTATTTGTAGTGTTGCTAGTACAGTAATTAGATCCTTACTACATTCTCATTGGCAGCTTATCTACTATTAAACTTTGTAACTTACTGTCTAAAAGACTACAGTACTACGTACAAGATAGGATCTGGAGGTTTGTTCTTAAGTTGAATTTGTATGTAAGTCGAAACTGTATATTTTATAATTGTAGATCCAGACGAAAAAAATTTGGCCCCAGTGACAATTGGAGTTTAAACATTTTTTTCTGTAATGGGACCAAGGATTATCAATAAAGCTTCATTACAGACACTTTACAGCTGATTATTGCAGTCTGGGACTATAGTAAAGCATTCAGAAAGCTTCACCAGAGGTCAGAGGGGTCTGTCTGTAACTATGGGTTGTCTGTAAATTGGGTGTCCTTAAGTAGGGGACCGCCTGTACTGCTATATATTTGGTCTGTTAGGTCCATATACTGATACCACAACTGTCCCATGAGAAATGACTGATTGTTTTTCGAGAGATTCCGTTGTTATGAGAGTCGAACACTCTTTATCATATATGCTAATGTTCTCTTCTTCAAAAGGAATACGACTTTCTCTGTTTTGGTTGACATCTCTAGTATACTTTGAAGGCTCTTTAATGTGTTGGACATTGATTTACAGTGAAGCTATGTCTGATGTATCAAAGAGCCTCGAAATATGGATTGAGATATCAATGTGTTCCTTAATGTGTTGGTCTCTGACTATTGTCTCTAGATGCAGTCTTCTTTGTTCCAAAGGAGAGTTTTGAAAATTATTTCATGTGAAAACATCTCCATTTACATTTATATATCATACTTCTTGATCTTGGTTAATATGGCCAATATGTTTTTATAGAATTTTTCCTTTCAAAGAAATACTTCATATAACATCAAGTTGCCTTACCAACTGGGAAGAAATATTCACTACTAAGGAATGAAATCCAGATATTGTAAAAGAGAGATGGATGGCTCACTTTAACCTGGCCTTATCCCATTCCTATATTCAAGATCTGAATTATATGAGACCTTATGCAGTGAACATTTTTTCATCGTGCTAAAATCTCTACATAGAAAGTAAATATAAACCTGTTCCTGAGCACCCTTTTAAGAAATTCCTTATAATTGATACATAAAGCAGGGAATCAAAATAGTTCTGGGTATCAGACACCCACCAGTCTAAAAGTAAGTGATCCATTTCTTACCAGGGCTGTGGAGTCGGTAAGCCAAACCTCCCAACTCCTCAATTTCCCGGAGTTCGACTCTGACTCCAGCTGCACCAAAATGGTCACCAACTGGACTCCACAGTCCAGTTTTCGTGGTCACTCTAGCACTGCTTGAGATAAATGCAGAGTGCCTTCTTCCTCTAATCTATAGCAGAGAATCTCAACTCAACTAAAAGGGGATCAGGGGTGTACAAGTTGCACCGACAGGCCACATACAGGCAATCAAACCATGAGTAGCGGTACGCACCCCGCTGACAGCCAGAGTCCAATGAGCACTTCCATAACCTTTGTAACATAAATGATGGGAGCATTCATTGGTTCAGGAGGCTAGGAAGCGGGGAGTAAAGTTCTCAAGGCTCCCAGGTCCTCTCCTGCCACTCCGCTCTGTGACTTGTCTCCTGACACTAGTTGTATGAGTAGAACACCCGCAGGAGAGGACCCAGGATTGGTATGTACTGCACTGATTCTTTGTCCTCTCCTGCTCCTAGTGCAGTTCTGCTCCGGATCCTGATACCACCACATACAACAAATGCCGGACACAGATCAGTACATTGAGGAAAGAGAGGAAGTTGCAGTGTGGTGCAGGGAGGAGAAGAAGAGTCAGGAAAGGAGAGGATTTATCATTTTTTTGTCTGCTCTGGGGTCTCCGGTATTATTAGTTTTATGCTCTAGTGGTCTCCCGTGTTGTCTTCTATGCGGTCTCCAGTATTATTGTCTACTACAGGGTCTCCAATATTTGTCTGCACTGGGGGTCTCCAGTATTATTAGTTTTATCCTCTGTAGGTCTCTAGTATTATCTTCCATGGTCCCCAGCATTATTGTAAGTCTTCTTTGGGGTCACCTGTATTTGTCTGCTATGGGGGTATCTCCAGTATTTTAAGCCTGCTATGTAATCTCCAGTACCATTATTATCTGCTCTGGGGTCTGCAGTATTATTGTCTGCTCTGAATGCAGTATTTGGTTTCTGGGGTGGTATTTATTGCTGTAATGTGTCATTTATCATTTCTGGGGTGGCATTTTGTGCTGTACTGTGGTTGTTGGTGCATCTAGGGTTTTTTACGAGCCCTATGTATCACAAAAATATTTAAGGTAACATGCAAAAAAAAAAGAAGTTATGGTCCTTAAACCAATACGTACAAAATTTGCTCAGAATTCCCTGTCATTAAAGTATTTTCAAGCCTGCTCATTAAGAGATTAAAAGTGTCTAGTTTTATGGACTAACCAAAAACATTGTAGGGATGAGGCAGGCAGGAGAAAACTACAGTCAGCTCTACATCTTTATGTAGATTCATGATGGTAAGGAAATCTTCCAGGAATTAAAGAACTGTAAAGTATAAAACCTTTTGCTTAACTCTGTACTAAGCTAATATGAGCAATTCTCTAATTTACTCTCATTAGCTATCTCCAGCCATTTGCATGCCAGCAGGGGTTTTATCTTGTCCTCCTGGCTGCTCTGTCACACTTTGTTTATATTGGTTGCAATGGGAAACAGTATCCATACTGGAGAGAAGGGTGGGTGGATCTTGTTTAGTGGGGCACCATGAGACGATATGTAGCGGGTGGGTGCAGGAAAATATCGGGCCTCATTATTGCTGGCAGCGTGTAAAAAAACTCAAGGAGCTTGAGTGATGTCACAAGCATGTGACCGATCAAATGCTTTAGGTCATCCATTTACAAACAGTCTAATGAATGGTTCCAATCTTGCACACATATCACAGTACACAGTATATATACTAGTACTGTGATGTTACCATGTGTTTATCTTTTTATTCCTATGTAGGTGTTAATATAGTTGGAAATGTCAGAATATATATTTTTCTTTGTGGTGTAGTAGATTACTGTATGATGTAGAGCTCCTTGTTCTGTGCTGTCAGCACTGTTTCTTCCGTGCCTTGCTCTGCAGATTGGCTAAGCTGATTGTGCCCTCAGTCGCCCACTTCTGGAGAAGCTAAGAGGATTTTACAGATGGCCTCCTATACCTATTAGCTATATTAGCTATATATTACCTATATCTCAGGATAGGAAGTAGCTAAAAGGATGATACAGGTATTGTTGGAATTGTTGTCAAAGGCTCTCTCCAGCTGTGCTAAAAAATTTTTTTACGAAAAAGGACTTTATAAATCAAGCAAATGAGCCTAAGGGGTTCCTGGTTCAATTAACTATAGCTATTGAGCCTGCCGCCCCTCAGTATCACTTGCATGATTTTTTAGAAGCATTTGCAGTTACAGAAATCAGCTCTCCTCTAGAAAAAAAACTGCAACTAAATATTCAATTTCCCTACAGCACCATCACAAATGATATACCTTTCATATAACTTCTCCCCCCTATGGCCATGAGATGATAATCCTGAACCGAGGGCTATTAAAGAAAATCTACCCCTGGGATTGTATACCATTTTGGTGGAGCTAAGTTAGGGAAATTGAGAAGTAGGAGTTGGATGTTTGTCTTACCGAGTTCACAGCCCTGGTGGATTGAGATGGTGAATCAATCAGGTAAAGATGGGAGATGCTGATTCTGTTGGGGCCAGCCTATCCATGTATGACATTTGAATGCCTGTCTGTTCTACTCAGGATAATGACAATGATAGCATGATAATGATATGCTGTCAGTCACAGATAAGAAGAGACTAAGCCCTATTGCCTATGAGCAAATGTGATGTGATTTACTTGTATCACACTTGTATGGTAGGCTTGCCAGCCTGAATGCTCAGAGAACGGAACTTAACTGACATGCTGAGTTCATTTCTGGTCGATAAGTGTTCAGGCCGGACATTCAGGCAAGCTGACAATGCGAGTAAATGCATCACACTCGCTCATGGGTAATAGGTGCATCTAGTAAATACACAATACAAGAGAATTTTGACATCATAAAAGTTCCTTTTTGGCAGAAACTGAGAGCTGTAAAGTTATATGAGAAACTTATTTAATGTGTCAGTAGTATAGCATGATGATAATAATGCATTTTAATTAGTATGAAATGCATTCTAATGTACAGTATACTTTAATAAAGAAGTATACAATTAATGTGTAATGGAATAACACATAATGGAATAGTTTTGCAATGCAAGTCATTCCGGACATGGTCTTCCTCTAGGGGAGGAGCAGAAGTATCGTATTGTATATGATTTGGCTCATGGGCAGGACCGCTGCTCTGTCTTGCTCCATCTGCTGTCACTGCTGTTGGAGAAGACTTGCATATTTCTGTTATTGTTTTATTATATTGTGCTCTAGAGGCAGAACATCTGGGATGCAGCACATTTGATCAAATGTAAAAGTAAAGGAAATAAATAAACATGTGACTTGTGGTTGGAGAATCTCTTCTGTATTATGATAGGCTCAGAGCCTCCTATTAACCAGTTAGGTTTAGTCTGTGAGTGTAGAGATCTAATGTGTTCTAAATAAAGTATTTGTAGGAGTTCATTGAAAAACCTCAGCATGATTGACATTTTAAGCTTTAATAAATCTGCACCTTTGCATGTGAAGCTAGATATGAAACTAGAGTTCACTAGGATTTAGTTTTCCTAGTCCTTGGTTTTCTGATAAAATGGATATGTCTGTTAACATGGCATAGGAAGAGGTATAACAGAGGATAGAAGCCAGTGTCCCCATTATGGTGTAACACATAATAAGAATAGTAATTGTGTGAAAAATATTACAAAAAAAATCTCTTATCAGCTAAATATTGGTTTCTGCCCATACAAGATCCCTCTTGATATATCTGTATCTGAATGTGGGCTTCTCTCCTTAGAGGTTTATTTCAGATGTTCAGTTTATGATTTATGAAAGTGGTTTGATTGACAAATTGTATTTGTAAGGGCACATTCACATGGCCGCATGTACGTCCCCATAGACGGCAATAGCAGCGCGGCGCAGATATGGTGCCACACATGTGTGGCACCGATCCGGGCCACACACCGCAAAAAGATAGAGCATGCTCACCTCCTCCTCCTCTCCAGCACACAGCGGTATGCCTGCACGACTGGCATACCGCGTGTGAATGGACCCTAAATGGGATAGTTCTGAATTTAGAAATTAGTATGTTGCATATATGCCTTCCAAAACCTTGTAGCCCTGTATCTATCTATGTGTGTATATATTTCCTTCTCCCATAGTCAAGAGAACAGTCTGAGGACGAATCTGAGGAGTCAGTCAAATTCAAGAGGCTGCACAAGTTGGTGAACTCTACTCGAAGAGTGAGAAAGAAACTTATTAGAGCTGAAGAAATGAAAAAGCCAAATACAGAAGGTGAATATGATGGGTACCGGGTCATAGTTTTAGTCTTTATTACTGACTACATAGAAACTAACTGGGTAGTGTTATATCTAATAATATCCACTACACTGCATATCATGTTGTTTCTAAATCCACAACAATAATAGTTTTATTGCTCAATTCTAAGGGCTCTTTTACATAGGATGAGAAAGAACGTGTGTCGATCAAGGGTAGGACAAGTCACCAGCACATGGTACTCATGATAAAGGCCCTTTACCATTCCCATTTGCATGTTAATGCGATCATTCATTCCACACAGTTTGCATCATTGTCGGCAGCATAGACCCTGTTTTCTGAGGTTGTACAAGACATGTGATCGACAAACGAGCATTTTCTTAGTCATTTATCAGTCAGCTGATGTTACAGCAATTCACACAAGCGTATAATTGTAGGAATGCCTATTCCCAATAATTGACTTGAGCAAAAAGAACTAGTTTTTGTGATGTACATATTTTTGGGAATTTATGAATGGGCTTTTCAAAACATTTCTATGTCATCATCTATATTTAATACAAACTACTATACTCCCTTTTACTCTGGCCACTGGACCTAATAATTGTAATGATGTGTGTTAATTCTGTATGGGCTTTCTATGCAGCAGCCCCCTCATTTCCAGAATATAAAATAACAGTTTATGCACAGAGCAAGCCTGAAAAACTCTCTTTAGAGATGCTGTACAGAAAATCACTAAATGTTGTGACTCGAGTACAAACAAGTTAGTTGCCCCAATAATCACTGAGAAAAATTAATTCTACAGTCTGAGAATAAAAACAGGTTAGATAAAAGGGATACTTTTGAATATCTGGTTTTTAAGGAATCAAAATGAAAATTGACTAAATGTTTGCTTTACCTTGTTTATTTGGCGTAAATTGTGATAAATTAAGGGTGTCTTATAAGTACAACTAATGGTCCAGTACCGCTGTATTTGCTGCAGTACAATAATAATAGTGCTTTTATTACAATTAGCATCTGGTGTGTCAGGTTATGCTATTCCATGGCACAGTGACATCACAGATTCATTAAACATATCACCATACCTTACCTACTGCTGTAAATTATCTAATTCCTAAATAGGGTTTCATCATTTGAGCTATGACATGCAAATCTGATTACACACTACAAAGATATACTTGGAATTGTTGCACACGTTGACAATGTTAGTCGTCTTCTAATTTGATGTCATTTTACACAGGTCTAGAAGACGCCGTTCACAGTACTCCTGTTGTAGATGACAAATCAGCACTTTATTCTGGAGTTCATAAGAAGCCACAATGTAGAGATAAGTCACAAGAGAAAACCTATCCTGAAGATTGTCCACTTTCTATCTCTCCTTCATCTGGAAACCTTGACACTATGAGTGTTAACAGAAAACTCGTAAAGACACTGAGCAAAACAGAAGGTCGGGGCCTTATCAAACCCCCCAAGAAGATTGGAACGTTTTTTTCATATCCTGAAGATGAAAAATCCCAAAAGGTCTCCCGTTCCATGACAGAACGAGAATTAAGAAAAAGCCTTGGCTCCTTAAGTCATGGGGTAAGTACAGAGAGTGTTTGCTTTTATGATAGAAACAGGCACAAACATCACCTGTTGGTTTCTCTGGAGGAGGTACAGAATATCAGGAAGCAGATCAGATTGAAGAAACTCGATTCTAATTACTCGTGTGCTAGAGCTTTTCTCAGCCAGCGACCAGCTAGGAAAGGAACGTCTTCCCCCGTCTGTGAGCAGCAAATATTTCGCCAACGGACTAAAGGAGGCAGCAGCGTCTTCCCAAACAGAAGGCCAAGGGGACGCACAGTCAGTGAATTCAACATAACCTATGTGGTGGAGAGAAGTTTATACAGTCACTTGAACTTGACTCATCTTGTACGGCCTGTCAGTGACAGGACCCTTAGCAAGGCTGAGAAGCGGTGCCTACTGGAAGAGGAGGAAGAGGCAGAAAGAAAATGGGCAGCCACTGTGGACCGTTGTACTAAACGGGTTCTCTTAAGAATCCATCAGAAGTCTGTGAGTCTGAACGTTGCTTTGGTGTTTGCCTTCCATCTCCTACAAAGCTGCAGTCAGTGATGCCTTTACATAATCTTCAATTTAGTTGTTCACATTTTTCCATATTAGATAGATTCCAAAAGAAAGCTTATCCTTAGCATTTATTTCCATATACGTAATGAACTGCGAACATAATTTTTGGCATGGGTAGTATCCCCTGCATTGTAACTGCCTTTACTTAATGTGCTTATTAACAAGATATATACTAAAAGCACACATAGGTAACTGTCAGGAGGTGTTTGTGTTCTCCCATACTGGTTCTAGCTATGTATAATTACACAACTTCTCTACTGCTTTAACAATAAACAAGCCTGACAAATCTTATCTCATGGAAAGACGCCTCAAGGCACGCGCCTTTAGTTCTGCTGCATGACAGTGACTCTACTATTTCTAAAAAGATTTGATTTTACTGCCTGGCTCCGACAAACTCCTACTTGTAATTACTATGCCATTTAGCATCTTACAGCTTCACAAATACGCCATAAGACATCTACTTAACACAAAAAAGACACTTTTTACAATCTCTTAGAATAGCTCAGTTTATCTTTATTACACAGAGTAGGCAGGAAGCCGCGCACTTGATAGAATGAAATCCATCACTGCCTGCAAGCTCTGGGACATGGAAAGCCTTCATATTTTGTGGAAGTGGTCATCCTGTGTGCCATATTGTTTTCAGACTACGCAGCATGCAAATGATTGTATTCACGCCATGTACCTCTTATTTTCCAAAAATCCGATATTTTGACTGCATGAACGTTCCATTGCCACCAATCATTTCATTACCTGATTTACTGGCTCCAGAAGCAAGCACAAGACCCTGCTCTTATTCTCTATGGATTTACATTTAGATTATGTACCTGCAGGCTACTGGATGCTGAAAAATATCATGTTTGTATAATAGAAAATAACATGTATTTTTATTTCTAGCAACTGTAATAGGTTGTTCATCTGATCTGTCCCTTACCTTACATGGGCATATATTCTTCTACTATGGTCTATAAGTTACTGCTTCTCATTGAAGAAAGCATATGCTAAGATATGAAGTCTTTAAAACGGTTGGCCACTTTGTAATGTGCTATTAGGGGCATAATATTAGGTAATTTACCAATATACATCTATTAAAAGTTCTGCCTGCTTTCTTGAAATGTAAACCACCCCTTGGAGGGTCATGTGATCCTAACTTTTCATGTCCAATCTACCTTCCAGGATCTTAAGATTGTATTCCTGAATGCAATCACAAGGTCCTGGGAGGTTGATTGGTCATGGACAGTTGCTCACATAACCCTCCATCTCAGGCCACTTTATGGACAGGAATGGCTGCTGATGAGTAAAAGGCATTTCTGACCTAGTGGGCTTTATTTTACATTTAAAGAAACCGCTGCAGAACTATAAATAGATGTATATTGCTAAATTTTAGTGATCTACCATTAAGCTTGCAATAGTATTGCTGGGATCAATGCTTCACTGATATACAAGCTTCAAGCCAAGTCCCCCCTTCCCTATTAAGTAGCCGAACAAATCTGTTTATCTCTCTAGGGTAGTTACAGTCCTTTGTTTTTTAAAACCTGGCTTTTTTCTGCTTCCTCCAGCTGCCTTGTATGTTTTCTTTTCACAGAAATGTCTCTAGTGTTGTAAGGGAGGCTGAAGGGTCTTGTTATTCTGTTCAGTTGGACAAAAGGCTGGCTAAATTGTCCATTTCCTGTGCAAATAGCCACATTTAACGAGGAAGAGCTATAGGAAGCGACTCATGGTATTCAGGAAGAGTCAAGAATTGTACAGGGCATGTGACATGGGATACATAGGATACACACTGCAGTGATGCAAAATATATATATATATATATATATATACACACACACATACTTAAAGACCGATACAGCTATATATTGATATATAAATATATATTTGAAAAAATAGCACACCTTATACAACATGCACTTAACACTATTCCTGACCATTATATGACTTGTATTTCACATTCTCTTAGAAGTTTAACCCTCTCCAGGCTCTATTTTTAATTTAAGCAGAATCACATACAAGGGATGTTCATGATGTCTTCCACACCAAGAGTAGAGGAAAATCTATTTATCTAACTCGGCATCAGCAGAATTCTATAAGTTATTATAGAGACTTATTGACCAGTATTAATGTCAATATTGCACTTGGGGTAAGATAGAAACTTCTTGCTCACCTCCAGCAGGCTTTGTTTATGTCGCTCTCAGCTCCTGATTGTTTTTCTTAACTACCCTCTCCATTGACTACTGTTATATTTAGGTTTATAGTTATTATGCATATGTTTAGTCGATTGCAGCATTTATCATACACTTACCCGAACTACCACAAGCATGTGGAAATATCTTCCTGCTTTTCCTTCTTCTCAGGTGTCATGTTGCGAACAACCACATTTCTTTTTTGTGGGATAGCATTCCTTAATTACATTGACAATTTAAAGCACATTATATGTATGTATGTATGTGTAATATATATATATATATATATAAATAATATATACAGGCAGTCCCCGGGTAACATACAAGATAGGCTCTGTAGGTTTTGTTCTTAATTTGTATGTAAGTCGGACCTATATATTTTATAATGTAGTTCTAGACAAAAAATTTTTTGGTCTGTGACATTAGGATTTACAAATGTTGGATTGCCATAAGAACCAGGATTAACAATAAAGCTTCATTCCAGACACCTTTGATACCTGTTAGAGCTGATCATTGTAGCCAGGAACTAAAGTACAGTAAACAGTTTGGGGTCCATTACAAAGGATTATTTTATATATGAGATAAAAAAATGTTTTTATGGGAATAAAGGATAAAATGAGTCATATGAATTCAAATCCATGCATACATCTTGTATGACATCTAGCACTGGAGCCGCCAAATTGTTCAATAAAAATAGCTTTCTGTACATGATCTGTTGTGCTGGGAGGATGCGAACACACATCTACAGGCTGTAGTCACTTATCTTAAGAATGCTGTTGTACATGCATGGACAATAAGTTGATTACTGCGTTCAGAAAACATCTTAGGTTTACAAAATGAGAGGAAAAGTGTAATACATTGTTTTGGAAGAGGTTAACTAATTTGGAGAGTGACAGAAATTAGAGAGTGCATACAGGTTTCCTTTTGTTTCTGTAACAAATGCTCATTACAAATGTGGAAAATTTGAAATACTTCATTATTAGCAAAGGGGATCCATTGGGTGGTCGTAGAGATCTGTAATAATGTGCATGAAACCTTAATCTAAGGCTTCATTTGGGTTGTAAATTTAAGATTTTAATACTAATACAATGAATTAAAGTTTCTCCATAGAACCACCTGGTAATGTTGACCGTAACTATTGTAAATGGTTATTGCCATTTATTCGTAACAAAAAATGTTTACCGAGACCATTTTTTATCTTGTGTGTATTTGCAGCTGTAGACATAAGATAGTCAGAGGATGTCATCAAATATTCTACCGTCTGCTGGTATAATGTCTTTCAACTGGCCAGCTACGAGGAAAAAGGCAGTTATAATAATCTCTTTACGTGCACTTGTTGTATTCGGTATATCAGTACTTTTTGTTTAGTATTGCCATTGGTTATCTCTACACTTATAATATATCTGTATAACGTGAAGATAAAGCAATGTCACTATCAGTCTTTTTTGTGTATACTATTGTTATAGATATCTATATATATATATATATTTCACTCCATTTATTTAGTCCCTTTAAGTAAAGTCTTCTCATTCAGCATACTGTAAGCAGATAAAGAAGCAGGGGAAGAAGTTTAGGCTGGGTTTGTCTAGTGAACAATGAGCCATATGGTTACCATACATTAGCACATCCTCCACAATGTCTTTATGTGATTGAGGACTGTTTGTGAAGACTTTGATGAAGGCTGAAAACAATACAGTCTCTAACCATCAATGTATTAAAAGTGGTATCCAAAAGCCCTAAACAAACATCTGCCTATAAAGCTTGTGATATACATAAACGTCATTCTATGAGCATGAATCACTGTGGTGTAACATCAAATACCCCAACATTTTATTTTACTGGTTTCCATTGCTGCATATGTTCTGTGCTCAATGACGTTGTTTCTTAGATTAATTCTATTCTTCTTTATCTCTATTTTTCCATCTTTCTCTTGCTGTCCGCTGCCTTCCCTTCTGTTACTCTTAATTCACAGAGGACCTGCAGCTTTGGTGGATTTGACCTTAACAATCGCTCTCTACATGTTGGAAATAATGCAGACTCTCTGGTAAGTTTACTATACATTTCACTAGAAGAAAGACATTGGAACTAAAACAGCTGTTCTGAAAAAAGAAATCATATTTTGCATGTTACTTTTCTGCTGTGGCCTTGCAGCTTTTTGTTTTCTTTCCATGAAATTTTATGGGTTTTTAAAAATCCATATGAAATCGGCATGAAATCATGTAGAGTTTTTCTGGAAATTATGTAAAATCAGTGAGGTACAATAAAAGATTGGAAACCACATGCAAATCTGCATCAGAAACGCACTCCGTATGTAATACAAATCCACATGAAATCCACACTTGTACCATAATATCCCATCACAAATTGGACTTCTGGCTCATACTTTCTCACAAATTTTTCTACATTTGCTTGGGACATTTTCTCCAGTAGGGTTTGTGTAGAAACATATCAGATTGGTTATTGTACTGACCATTAAAGGAAACCTACCACTTTAAAATGACCCTTCTGACCCACAAATACCTTAAGCTAGCTCAGGATGAGCTGATGCCGGACCATATTTTCAATTAAACCAGAAACCGCTGTATTTGTAGAAAAATTATTTTCTTGTGGTAGTAAAATCTCTCTTCGGCGCTTCTATAAGCGTCATACAGCGCGCACCCCGGACCCCGCTCCGCGATCACGCTCTCGTCAGCGCCGCTCCCGTCACTAATTTTGCTGTGCCCGAGAGCCGGTGACGTCACCGAGCTCTCGGGCACACTGGCGCATGCGCACCACCTCCTCCTGGCGCGTCGCGGCCGGATCCCATTGCGCATGGGCGAAGTATAGCGGCGAGCATAGTGGAGGTGGTCTTCTCGGTCTTCTCTCCGAAGCCTCGCGATACTACGAGGCTTCGGGACTTCGCCCATGCGCAATGGGATCCGGCCGCGACGCGCCAGGAGGAGGTGGTGCGCATGCGCTAGTGTGCCCGAGAGCTCGGTGACGTCACCGGCTCTCGGGCACAGCAAAATTAGTGACGGGAGCGGCGCTGACGAGAGCGTGACCGCGGAGCAGGGTCCGGGGTGCGCGCCGCATGACGCTTGCAGAAGCGCCGAAGAGAGATTTTACTACCACAAGAAAATAATTTTTCTACAAATACAGCGGTTTCTGGTTTAATTGAAAATATGGTCCGGCATCAGCTCATCCTGAGCTAGCTTAAGGTATTTGTGGGTCAGAAGGGTCATTTTAAAGTGGTAGGTTTCCTTTAAGGATATGCATGTAAAAATCTTTTTTAATTCAGTCTAGAAAACATAAGGTATTTTTATTATTTTTTTGTAAACTTTGAACAAGCAGCCTCGTCTTCGTTTTAGGAAACAAAAAATGGAAGGTCTTCTGCTCACCTTTCATTCCATATGACATTAATGAAACTTCTATTACACATTTCCATTATTTATAGCCAAAAGAAAAGATGCAGGTTGCTGCAGGCCAGGTAGTTGTGAAGAGCATCTTGGTTCAAGGCTGTAGTTTACATATACAAATAGTATAGACTATTGTTATGTTATAAATGAATAATACAAAATATATTGCCTTCCTATATAAACATGAGTTTATTGAATAATCATAAAAGAAAGATTTTTTTACTATGTTTCTAGTACTCAGTGGCTCATACATTTGGTTCCTACCTTAGGTTCTTACCCTTCCCATATATATATATATATATATATATATATATATATTTATATATGTAGGCTATTTCACATTCTGTGTCTGTCCTGAATTACTCTTGCAGGAGAATGATGGAGAGTTTATATACAAAGAAGTCATCAAATCCCCCACCACACCAAGGATCTCACTTGGTAAAAAAGTCAAGTCTGTCAAGGAAACCATGAGGAAAAGGATGTCCAAGAAATACACAAGTTCTGTGTCAGAGCAGGTCAGTAGGAAATTTACATTCCTTTCCTGTAAATTGTTTATTGAAATGAGGCGGCATTAGAAAAAAGAAACAGTCCTCTGAATTCTGGATCCCAGCTGTGTCTTCCTCTTACAGCACATGGATGTCATGGCCGCAGTGCTGTACAGACTTCAGCTTCCCAGCCACAGTCTATGAGAATGTGCTGTATTTTAAAACTGAGGTGATGACTGGCACTTGAGGGCATTTTATATTATTCCATTGCATCTTTTATGGGCTACAAATTATTTCATGTTTTCATAAAAAATGTAGCTTGTTGTCCCTTACACTGCAGCCTTGGATGTTCTCTTTGCAGAGAAATCTATCAGGGCAGCAGCCTGGCACCCTGCAGTGTATAAAGCCATCCAGACACACTGGATTGTTATTTAGGGGTATTACAGTGCAGGCGGCTGAGTACATATGCATGGTACAATTTACAGTTTGTCAAAGAAGGTAGCATTTTCTCTACACTTCAAAGATACTTGGTGCTTCTCTAGAACATACAATATCAATACAATACAATGAATAAGTTTTCCAATACTGAGGCCATCTTGACCTAGAATATTCTCAAGGAAAGCTCCAATGAATAATCACTTAAAAAATCTTCCTGGATGCTCAAGTGCGTCCCTACCAAGAGGCCTTACCAGCTGAGGTGACCATGGGGGACCTTCACGATCTGTTGTGTAGATAGTATGGAGAAAGGGGCCCCACACAGTGGCAATATGTAGCCAATTCTCCTGTATCAGATGTTTAAAAAGTTTGTGGGGGAGTTGGTACGGACATAAGTTTGCTTTGGGCCACAGAAATGCCAATTCTGCCTCTGTGGACCTTCCCTTTATTACACATGTTCTGTGAGCAGACTCGCAGAGGAGATATTTAGCCTTTCTGAATTAACCTATTAATCTGGAAAACACCTACAAATTTTCATTGTACTAAAATAGAAGATTCTACTATTTTCTTTGAAAAGGAGCTAAAGTTTTTACATTTTTTTCAAACTCAACACTGATAAGGAAAGCAGTCATCTACATGGTTTTCTGTGGATCAGAGGAAAGCGTCAGAATGATTATTTACATGCAGAATAATAGATACTTACAATATCATCTAAACATTGTAGAAGAAAAGTTACTTTCAAGGTCAGACCCGCTGAATGCTGGCAGATGCTGCCCTCTAGCTGAGTATAGCTGTATTACAAGCAGACACAGTGCATATTTTACAAGATTGCATTGTGTACACTTCATAAAATAAATTATTAGGTCATAGCTGTCACTTCAAGATAAAGTCCCAAAGTAATTTTCTCAAAGCAAAGTGAGGAGGAGAAGATAGAATATTGTGTACCTTATAGCTCCAAATACATGAAATGACTAAATCTGACTTCATACCTCATGCCTGCTCTAGTACTGGTTACCATCTCTTCCAATACCTCGTGGAATTGTCACTTCTCACTTTGTAGAAAATAGCAGAAGGAATAGTTTTTATGCAGGAACTGGCGTGGCTAGAATAATTGAAACTGGAAAACTGAAAAGAAACTTTGCCGTGCCATTGGCATCATTTATTCATGATAGGAGACAAATGAGCTTCATGCTAGGCTGAGCTGACAATGCTTTACTCCACTAATCCAGCAGATATGTCATTCTGACACTTCAGATTGAATGTGCCGCACTGATGCCAGGATAGAGCATATTTATGCCAGTTTGTTTCTGCTACTTTTAAGTGAACTAGAATATGTCTTGACTTAACCCATTCTGCAATGTTACTTATTAGTTCCAGTAACAAGTAATGTAATAGTTATAAGGAGTAAGGTAGATGCCCAACAGTGGTTGCACTGTCATACCATGACCCATACTGTATATAATGTTACTGTTCAGTACCATGGTTGACAGTTTTCATCAATTCCATCAGTCTGTTCCTGTGATATAGAGTATTTATATAAAGACCCTATCTTATTAGAGAAGCCTCCTGAATGGCAGGTATCAGGAGGTAGGGAGAGATGGTCTTTGATGTTTTTTTATCACTCCCCAAACAGTATGATTGTTGGAAGTTGTAGGATGAAGAGTCATTACATTTCAGTAAGCCCATCCATTCCTAGTAAGGCAGCAGTCAGTAAATCCTGAGACCATATATATTCCTGTATTTACCTTAGGCTTTTCTTTATTTTTTTCTCTTTTATTGCTCATTTTTTGTTGCATTTGCATATTTGCCCCAAAATTTCCACTCTCCTAGCAAAGTTAGCCAAACCAGAGTTTTTCTGTGTTGCACTTGATATATGTCCAGATGTGGACGTATACAACAATTTTAGTGGTGCAAATGATGGCAAAAAGATACTAATTTTGTGAAAATAAACTCCAGTCCCAAATAGACATAGTAAAAAGTCTAGAATGAGTTGCAGAAGAGTTTGCAACTTCTGTGCGACTTTTTAAAAAAAAAAAATAAAAAGGCACTAAAAATCCACAGCCTAATAAATCATCTATAATAAATTACACAAGTCTAAAACCTGGACAAAACAAAAAAGGACACACACAAATCCCCTCACTAAAGATAAATGACCCCCTAACTCAGTAACCAAACCATAGACTGAATAGGTTTTGTGTTATACAGAACAATACTTATCTATTGTGATGTGATCTGATCTTTAGCAGTGGTCCGTAATGATAAATTGCTGAAGCCATTGACAGTAAGTGACTACATGCTATTGTTCAGTAATGTTACAATATTCTAAATTCTAATGAAGGCCACAAACTGAAAAGCATTAAGTGTTATAAAAGCCTGCCCGGCTCTGTGCCCAATGGTCGTCTGACAGTACACAAAGGGGTTATCTTGGTTCAGAGATCACGTTGTGCTGTTTTCTAATCCAGCTGAATTGCTTCTGTCAACATTAAATACATTTCTTGCTAGTCTTGCAAAATGTTAATTATAGGTTTCGCTGTCTAGTTTTATTACTAGCTGTAAGTTCCATCTACTTGGCCTGTCTTAAGTTTTCTTGGCTTCACTGGAAAGACTAGTTGCTGCTTCTGCACACAGTAATTTTCCAGCGTTCCATGCAGTTTACACTGACTCTGTGACTTTCTATTGCTTGGAAGACTGTTGTCAAAATAGCATTATATCAAGTTCATTTAAACCTTCAGATAGTTATCGTAACTGAAAAAAACTGAAACAAAACTATTAATATGGTATAAATAAAATGAACACAGAAAAAAATGTAATTTCTAATATTTTACTATATCCCATTATTCCATAATTTACCATAAAACACAGATTCATACGTCAATCATCAGGAATTTTCCTTTTACATTTCACATCTCTGTAGACCTACCTTATATTTGGACACATTTTTGTTGAATTCCTACAGTTGGCCAGTTCTTTGTTTAAGCCCCTTGCACACGAACATTTGCTGGCCCGGGCAAGCACACTGCTGGGTGTAGGAGGAGCTCTCCTCACACCTCCCCACGCCATAGAAAACTGAGCAGCCGCCGCCATAAAAAGGCCAGCTATAGGACATGTACCATAAGTTGCACAGCGGCTGCCCAGCTCGGCCATAGTGCAGTGATACACTGTAAGCTCACCCGACTCTGATCAAGTGTCACAGACCTTCATGGGGGCCATGAGACATCTGCAAATTCTGTGGCCGTATCACGGGCCCCTATACAATCATTGTATGAGGCCTTAGATAGAGAATTCAGTTTCTTAAATGATACAGTATATACAATATAATTATTGTAGAATGTTGTTTTTTGGACACTACAGAGATGTACTCAATTAAGTAGTTAATGCTTGGTTTTTACAGAGTTCTGTTCACCAAATTATATTTATTTGAACTGTTTTGGTGGACTACGGTCCACCGGCATGTTGTTGCAATAAAGCTTCTACATTTTTGCAGTGTTGTTAATAAAAGTAAGCTGCTAGTAAAAGTTTCATGTGATCCAGTAAAGCTGAGAAGCTAATGTGACAGGAAAGGTCAATATATGACATTATCCTACAGGTTTTTCTGGAGTTCTTCTGCTATGTGACACATGACTGCTTGTAGTGCAGATTATATTCCCTTTACTCAGTTACAACTGTTCCCCAAGGGCACTGGTGCATTACCAAATAGCACAGGTTCTCCAACCTTTTCACCAGGAGTTTACATAAGATTCACACTTATTATATATTTATATTTGTGTTGAGTGTATGCTAGATGCATATCTGTAATATGTCTTTCAGGACTCTAGCATAGACGGGATGCCCGGTTCCCCTGAATCTCCTCTTCCCCCCACCAGCACACTTGAAAAGCCAAAACTGAAAGCAGGTGGTTCAGTAGAAAGTCTTCGAAGCTCCCTGAGTGGTCAGAGCTCAATGAGTAAGTGCATTATTTTTCTGTTTTCATGTAGCTCTCCTCATCCCTCATGAAATGTTCTCTGTAAATTGTACTTTCTACAGTGAACAGAATGTCAGCTGAGAGACAGAACGCATTCGCAGATGGCTCTTATTCATGTCCGCTTAACTGTTGTCTGCTGCCATTTAATATCCTTTCCATCTTCATTTAGAAGCCACACTATATATTTTATGGTACAAGGCCTGCATAATATTCTCATTACCCCTCCTAACTACACAACAAGGCTTTCTCCATTATACAGAATGGAGCAGAGCTACAATACACAGAGATATTCTGAAGAATCTGCCTTCTGCTTTCCTAGGTGGTCAGACCGTAAGCACAACAGACTCCTCAGCAAGCAACAGAGAGAGTGTCAAATCTGAAGACGGTGACGATGAAGAGCTGCCATATAGAGGTCCTTTCTGCGGCAGAGCTAGAGTTCACACTGACTTTACTCCCAGCCCCTATGATTCAGATTCCCTGAAACTTAAGGTTTGTAGCTTTGTGTTATCAAGAAATACACATTGCAGTGATATTCATATGCAAGAAATGTTACCGGACGCTTACAAATAGGAGATTTTCTTACACTGCCTTTACAACAGATATCTTTACTTTTTCTATAGAAAGGAGACATCATTGAAATTATCAGCAAGCCTCCGATGGGCACATGGATGGGCCTTCTAAACAACAAGGTTGGCACTTTCAAGTTCATTTATGTAGATGTCATCAATGAAGTTGAAGAAAAACCCAAGCGTCCAACAAGAAGGCGCCGCAAGGGAAGACCACCAAAGCCCAAGTCTGTAGAAGAGCTTTTAGACCGCATTAATCTCAAGGTTGGTTGACAAAACACATAAATTCTTTACCAATGATATACTGTATGATGCAAGGAGTCTCTTCTTATATATATAAATCCATGATGGTTGGAGTCTCGTCCTCAGAACTGTGTTCCCGCCAGAGCATGGTCCCTGTTTCATGGACTGGCCAAGACTATGTGCTTCTAGGCTTGGGATGTTAAAACCATGCAATATTTTTTTACCTTAATTAATGCCAGGCGTGGATTCAGAATTAAGAAAAAAAAATCAGGAAAAGACTTATATTCCTTTCCTATCTATATGCTATTGTGTTTGCCTGAAAGGGGCTGTCCCAAAATTGTGGGTTTCCATTTAAAAGCTTATCCTTGAGCCAAAATTAAACCTCTGGTTCTTAAAAATCTTCATGGAAATGGCCACTATATCATTATTAAATATTTTATTATTCTATCATTCACATAAACACTGCCATGTCAATGCACTCACAAATGTGTATAAGGGAGTCTTTATATGTGTTCAGTGATACCCTACAAAGATGCGATTTCATATTTAATAATTTATTTTTACTACATGTAAACTGAGAACAAAACTTAATAGAGGTTATAGGTATAAAATAAGATTTATACAATAACAGTTTCACCTCAGTAATAAAACCACCATGCATGAAATGAATTGCTTATATTACCCTTGTACCTAATGGAATAGCTGAGCCGCCTGGATTACACTATTATGATTTAGTAGGATTCTATGCATAGTATTAGTATTTTGCTTACAGTTACATCGCTGAAAAATAAGAAGTACTGAAAGACACAGACAAAACTTTCCAGACAATGAGCAAGCTCCATTGTTATGACTAGACTGCTTTTAGGCTCCATAATATGATATTCATGACCAATATTATAACATAATGTTTGCCTCTGTATAGCAGAATCTCCCACCTATCTTGGGCGTTCAGTGTGATATTACATTAAGCTTGACTTTTAAACCGGATTCCCATTTATAATGAGAATATGTGGAATATGGTTTTCCTGGGCCAATATGTGATAAATCACAGTGTACAGCAAGATAAGTGTTCCAGACATATGACATAAGTGTACATATAACAGGCTAATTTCTATATTCAGACTTAACTGAAATGGAAGATCACATTTTGTGGGAATAATGCACAAAGTGCTCCTTTTGTGATTTCATGAGTAGGATGCATGTACGAGGTTTATAGTGGGGCTGTTTCAATATACACTGTGAAGTCTCTCATATAAGTAAGTTTATTTTTGCTTTACTAATTGCTGAAAAAAAAATTGTATGTTTATTATTTTGCCTAGAGTTGTATCTGTTGATAGATATTATTATATAATTATTTTAATCACACACTCATACTATTGTTTATAGTCACCAAATTTTTCCCGATTCCAGCTATTGACAGGTTTCCATAGCACTCTTTTAACTTATAGCCTCCCTTTTTAGCTTTTAGCCATATAAAAAACACTTTAATCAAAACTGGCAGCTTGCCAAAGTGTCAGAGGGGCTGGTTCCTTTTCGACCAAGTCCATCCACCCCTCCTGTCATCACTCCCAGTTGCTTCCCTCCTCTGACGTCATCTTCCTTGCTTGCTGAATTCCTTCTGAGTGCCGGCATAGTAGTGTGGTTAGGCATGGGAAAAAAAGGGTGGCCATTAGTTAAGAATGCTATGGGAAGCGATAATGGTGATAAATTTGGTGACAGGTTCCCTTTAAGAACAAAGATGTCAGTCAAACTGCAGGCCTGCTGCCACTGAGCTAATGAGCATTGGAAACAATGCAGTGTTTCTACGGATAATCTCCTTATGTTATAAGATAACACAATAATATACAATGAAAAAGACAATGACAGCCTTACCATATTGAATTATATATTTTCAATCTGACAGAACTGTGTTTGTCTGTGTTCATTTGTAGGAGCATATGCCAACTTTTCTTTTCAATGGATATGAAGATTTAGACACATTCAAACTGCTAGAAGAGGAAGATTTGGATGAACTGAATATCCAAAATCCAGAACACAAAGCAGTCTTGCTGACAGCCATTGAACTCTTACAGGAATATGACAGTAAGATTTTTATGTAATTTTTAAAAGCAATATTTTCCTTCACTAGGGAGGTAATGACATAATGATTATCTCAATATTGATTAAAAAATTGCATATTTTAATGCAAATTTATTGGGTGGTCAGGCCTATTGAGGTGCTGTCAATCGCAGCACTGCTGAAGGTATCTGTTAAAATCTGTACCCAAGACGCATTGACCAGTCATGCAGAAGATGATGAGGCCTGTGGTCGCTGTTAGACAGGGCTCAGGCCACCCTTTAAAAACCTATTTCCATTAGCTGCATCCATGCACCAAAAATTTTATATGCTGCATGTTGATCAGTACTGTATATGGCTTTGGTCACACAGGCATAATGACTTGTCAGGTTACCATTTTAGCTGGATAGAAAACTTCTGTGCGCTGCATTAATTTGGAATGTAACAGAAAACTGATCTGTGAATGGAGCTTAACTCGCGTGACTTTACAAACCATGAGTATAGAGTCCAGTAGTTGTCACATACTGATACCTTCTAATAGGCCGCTTGAGTGTGTGAATATTGCTTCCCTGTTATGTCCATTTTAACCTTTGTCATTTTTTCTTCTTTACAAAGGCAACAGCGATCATTCGGGGTCTCAGGAAAAGCTACTCACAGAGGGAGAAAGTAGAAGTGGATGTTCCCCCCGGGACTCTGGTTGCTATGAGAGCAGTGAAAACATAGAGCATGGTAATGGCATGAAGTAGACATTGGCCAACATCATGCTGCCCCACACCGCACACCATTTATCCTGGCCAGCTTGCTTAGGTTTCCATAGTCTGTGGAGGCAATATATGTTTTACTGAACAAAGAAACCAATGCTAATTTATTGTTCATATGCGGCTACAGGCAGCTGAATCCTGTGGACCCTTCTGTGGATTGTGCTCATGCTTCTCATAACACGGATCACCATGCTTGGCTTCTCATTTCCTCTTATCACTGACATGACCTTGTATCTGCCTGCGTCATCCCCATCTGCATTACCATTCTTCACGTCACACTAATCCAGAGGACTGACTCCATTAACACTTGCAATCCTGCGGATCTTGCCTATAGGATGACTTAACATAGTTGTGTAACATACTTAACTGTTTTTAATTTTAATGTTCAACTAAAATACATTTTGGACCAATGTTCTATGAATTTGTCTAAAGTGAGTAGAAAATGTAATGTTTTATATGGAAAGCTATTAACATATCTTCAGATGTAGAGGCCCTGCATTACTAGAATCATTGTCTGGATGCTATATTACTATCAGTAATTTTAAATACTGTATCAAGGCATATCATTTTAGGCAAGATTTGGGTATGGAAGCACATTGGAACTTTGCTTATCACAAAAAAAATGAAAATTGCTGTATTCGCAGATAGTTCAGTAACTGGCTATTATGACTACAGATGTCTTTATATAGGCTGCCATTTTATAGAAGTCTGCATTCAGTGGACAAGAAAGGACTCTTATTTACATTTCCAAGGCCTAGGAACTCACAAGGTGGCACAGTCCCTTCTTACAGCTGATTGTAAAGAATGTAAGGATTCAAGTATACCAACGTGAGGAGTTTCAGGGAATAATTATTGACCAATCTGCTGGTTCCCTGGTCCCACTTGGATTACTAGATCAGATGGAGGCAATGGGCTTTGTGTCCCATGTAGAAGAAAGCAGCTGTAGCTCCCATGGAGAGTAATTCGGGTCAGTCATCTGGAGAGTATTCAGATTCAGCCGCTTTGTATCCTGTGTTTAGCAGTGGCAAAATAGCTTATTGTTTTGGGGGTCAAGATGTGGGTCCCCACGATATTGATCCAATTGGCCTGTACTCACCAATGTTAAGTTATAATATATGTTATAGAAATGAAAAGATTGCACAGAACAAGGAAGTTTATACAACACATACCAGAAAGAGGTAATTGTCTTTGTCTGGCTTTTATAGGAAGAATGTAGAAGTTTGGGATATTTAATGTATTCTTCTTTGTTATGATGTACCATATGTGCTATAAAACACACATACTGACAATACAGATGGCAGATTGCAATCTGTTGTCTAATCTTTATATAAGCAGAAGTCATGATTCAGCTTCCCTAATTCTGCCTCCATAATTAAAGGCCAAGAAGCAAATCATCCCATCTGCATCCTGCAGCTTGTAAATAGAGATGGCCCGCCATCCATGGGAAAATGTAAATATTACTTGGCTCCCAAAGTACGCTTTGGTTTTTACTATAAAATGGGGGGTTAGCAGTGTCCTGGTAAACACAGAGTGGTTGTATAAAGTGGGAGTAAATCCTGACATCCCTGGTAAATCGGTCAGAACTGATCTCCTCATGATAAGCTCTCCATACAACTGGTCAGTGATATAATGAATGTGCACTAGGGGATCTTTTTCCTACCCCCTTGACTGTTTACACAGAAAGACTGTAGAATTGCTTGTTACATTGTGGGTGTATACATGCATACCTTTTCTCATTCTGGTGGCCATATTTATTATCTTTGTTTCGTCCATACTGTAAATCAATAGATCTCAATAAAAGTTAAAGGATCTGCTCATATTATTTCTCATTTCAACCAGCAGACAGAGACCAAAAATATGGCCACATGAATGATCTGATATTGCCCACCAAATGACATCAGTGTAGACCAGAGTTCTGCTCATCTACAAGCTGTACGCATACTGGGAACACAACTACTGTCCAGTGTTACAAAAGAGCAGCTGGTTTTAAAGGCAGTCGCAGTATTTTTAATTGTAAGTGACATGTAAATAGAGACATGAAGAAGAATTATTTTCATTATGAATGACGATTCTACAAGATGTAATAAAGAGTTCTGTTTGTATAACTCCTCTCTGCTTGCTTCTTTGACGTGCATTGATCCCTAACCCATTGCATTGCTTGTTGCTTCTTCCATTATTCACATCACACTGTATCGTGCCTGTCATGCTATATATTGATGCATAACCTGCTACCGTTAATACTGTACAATATTGGATGAAATAAGACATGCTGTCCTGCTTAGCACACTGCTGCATGTATTTATCTGGTGACACTTCATGTTATAACAGGAGCGGGGTAATTACACTACCTGGTAAAAATGTCTTATTATCATTGTTATTATTAGTCATGTTATCAGAATACAGCTCTATTCTCTGGGTTATTTATCAAGCTAAATGCACCATAATTCTGGTATCACTCGATCATTAAGTCTATTATATTATGTGCCCCCTTGGCGCACAAGATAATTTCACTTGCATGGAAGTAGCTGTGCTATGAAATACAATAATATGTGTTTCATTATTTATGTAGGCTATTAAGGCAACCAAAGGATGGTATATACTTAGATCAGCCGCTCGAAAGTTGTACCAAATTATCTGCATTAATGACTTAATTTCATGCATCTTTGTACTTATGTTTGTACGTTTACAATGTCCAGGTATTAGACATCGTCAGTATATCTTCGTCACTCTTCAAAGTTGCAGGATTTTTAGATATTTTTATGGCAGGTTTTTTATGTGCAAAAGTAATCTATTCCTGGAAACGGAACCTGCTAAAAATTATATTATAATTCAATTATAAGCTGAAAAGCGTATATATACAAACTAGTCTTCCAAACAATCTGTGGCCTCCTCGGACCGCAACAGGAAACAAGGGAATTTCACCTGTGACAACAGAGGAAGTGAAATCCATTGTTCTAAGAGGACCACAGATTGGTCAAGGCAGATAATGTGAAGTGCCCCCTTCAAGCATGAATTTTAAGTATTGAAATGCTCACTTCAGTTAATTACCTACTGTATATACTTACTATTATTACTGATTCACTTGGCTTCAATAAGAGCAAGTAACAGCTAAATGTAAAATGAGCTTTGGTTGTGCATCCAACCTATGTAATAACAGTAGTATCTCATTATTCCTAGTATACAGACTTATAGTATTTCAATGTACAAATGCAAATATCATTTTGAAACAAGTTTTACAGTTTAATTAACTTCATACAAATATCAAAGAAGACAAAACCCCCTCTCTTCCTGAAAGGTACTTCCAGCCAGAAGCAGAGTTATTTCAACGTCTTGTTTTGAAGATGAAAGAAGCAGAACATTTTTCACTTAAAAAGAAAGTGATGGTATCTGTTAAAGAAGAATGTTCTGGTGAAGAATTATTCTAGTTTGATCTCCCGTTATTGAGCGTTCCTTTATGTATGGATACAATACACAGGATCCTATGAAAGGAATGTGTTGTATCGATTGTGTGCTTTGTACTTTGAGGAAGGATAATGTACAGTAGTTATTTAGCCTTCTATAGAAAACTTTATTTTTAGTCTAAATGATATTCAGGATAAGAATGAAGAATATCGGACTGATAGATGGTAGCAAGTCTGAACTAGCGATATTTTGGGCTTGTTTTCCTCCATCCAAGTCTTGTAGCTACAGATGACCCAGCTTGAGTCTTTACAGAGTCTCTTACACAGGTCTTTCAGGAGACAGGGATTACAAGCTGTTTTTACTCATGTGAAATTCTTTTACCCCCTTCAGTCTTTGACTGTATAGGTCATTGATTTAAAACAGTAGTATGAAAAACAGGACAAGAATACAGAGATTGGATACATTTTTAGGAAAACTAGGATTTGACATTTTTTTGTAGTCACTGATTTGTTATTTAGGATAGACAATTGAGTGGCTGTGCTATTATTTGGGTACAGTACAGAATGTCATTGCGTAAACCTCCAACACACAGGGGGAGAACTCCTTGAATTCAATCACCTTTGGAACTTTCTTTCGGTGTAATCCCCTACACCAAATATTTTTGGTAGCTGCTTTGATAGGCATTCTGGACTTTTCACCCCTGCAGATATATTCCAGATTCAATGACGGGCATGTATCTTTATTTCTGTTTAGTTAAATTGTCTCATTTTTGCAACTTTTGCTGTCGTTTTTCAAGTGCACCTTGGTCTGCACCTTGTGCAGTGTGCCTTATGTATCTTTATCTTCTAGATGTTCAGTGCAACTTTTCACTTGTGTATCACTTTTCTTGCTTATTTTTGTGACTTTTTAGATGCAAATCTGCACCTGGTCAAGGGCAGGGGCAAAGGAAGTATTTTTTTAATAAACCCTATTTTAACATGTAAATTGGAATTATTTCACATGCTTTAAATGTTTAAAATTTTGCACAGTAACCTGTTTTTTAATTTATACATTTTTGCATTTACATTTATTGGTTACTTCTAAAGGTGAGGTCACACATGGCGTTTTGGTTGCGTTTTGAAATGCATTACAGCAGCTGAGGAGATATGATTTGCCTAATTACATTACTGTTAACATTTGCGTTTACCATGCGTTTGGTAAATTTGAAATGTTAACAGTAATGTATTTAGGCAAATCACCTCTTCTCAGGTGTTGTAATGTGTTTCAAAACACCACTTGTGAACGCAGCCTCATATGTCATCTCCCTGGGGTGTGACTACAGTGCTTAAAAATGCAGGACACAGCCTCAAATCCAAAGTTTAAAGTAGTGTCCACTCCTCAATGTAACCCCCTCACATGGCTTGTGTCTTCTCCTGCATATAACCCCCTCACATGGCTTGTGTCTTCTCCTGCATATAACCCCCTCATGTGGCTTGTGTCCATGCGGATTTGAGACATTTGCTACAGAAAGTCTCAAAAAGAAGCCAACATTTGCTCTTGCTAGGATAAGCAAAACTGAACATGTATCACAAGAAAAAAAGGAAAGAAAAAAACGATGATACATGTGATCAATACCAAAAAGAAGATGACCACTACACAAATAAGGCGTCCCTATACTGAAAACGAGACACAATACCAACAATAGTACTCAGGGCTGTATTTACCAAAAGATCACAATACATAAGACAATAAGATGCATTATTCAAATTTTATTCCCACAAGGTACCAAAAAGGACAAAACAATTTAAAAACATCACTAAAATACACAACAACAAACACACATGAGCGGTGGTGGTAAATAAATACTCAATTTCACCTAAACAGGTATAAGAGTAGATATAGAGAGTACAATGCACGTATCTGTTAGAGTACCAGGGCCCAATAGTCAATTCGCCCAAAAAGGGGCATTACATATATAAAGGCCTACCACTCTGCCAAAAAAACTCTCAATATGTCTCAAAATTACTTTATTGCATAAGACAGATCTCCCTTTTTAGCTGTTCTCAATTTTTTGAAAGCAGAGAACAACCTTTTTTTACTATATATGAAAGCTCTGCACAGCCCTTATCATCCAAATAATTTAAGAATTTTCATATAATTGATGGGGAAAACACAAGGTAGATGAGACCTTATTTTCTATTAACACAAGAACACTCAATTGATACCACAGATAAATAAAGTTTACATTTATCAAGGGGAATAAAAAAATCAAGAACACAGGTAGACCAAAGAAATATATACCAGATAAATGTTTGCTGGCAAATGTAAAAAATTTAACTTTGGAGTGGACTAATGCATTTCAGAAAAGCCAAAGGAATAAGGGAAGCCTAGAATCCTCACAAACAGGATGGAGGAACTAGAAGTCTTAATGTGGAGGTAAAATATGATATTGTGAGTATCAGTGAGACATGACTGGACAGTAGCTTTGACTGGGCTGTTACTATAGGTAGTTATAGTCATTTTAGAAATGATCATATAAATAAAAAAGGGGAGGGGTTTATTTATTGCTGAAAACATCCCTTATACCAATCCTGTGGGATAATATTGGTGAGGAAAATGAGAATGTAGAGTCAAAGAAAGTCAGAAGGTTTTTGACATAAGCAAAGGACAATTACCGGTCACTATTGGTACAAAACCTAACAAAAGGGGAGGGGGACCTCTTGGACCTTATTTTGACCAATAGACCTGATGGGGCATCAAAATTACAAGTTGAGAGTCACCTAAGTTACAGTGACCACAACATCATTCACTTTTAATTATTCTTCAATTTGACTTTCAGAAGAGGGGCAACAGGAACTCTGAACTTTTAAAGGACACATTTTTAACAAAGGAGGACCTTGAGGGCATAAACTGTGATAATGTTCCCAAAACTAAAAGCACCAAAAATAAATGGGGTGCTTTAAAACCCATTCTAAAAACATATGGGAATAAGCACATTAGAAACAGGAAAAATACAATGTGGTTAGGTAGTACTGTAAGGCAAGCAATAGTCAAGAAAGACAAGGCATTTAAATAAAATCTGTAAAAACCATATAAAATCTCAAAATATTGTGAGGAAATTAAAAATAATCCCAAATTATTTTACAAATATATAAATAAAACTATAGTAAAAAGTGTGAGCGCTCTGAGGAATAACCTGGGGGCATGGTGGAGGGTCATGAGAAAAGGGCCAATCTATTGAATGTCGCCTGTCTTTAGCTAGGAAAATCCCATGGGAAAAGACATAATCAGGAATAATGTAAATCCTCCAATATATGTCATCTGATTAACCCAGGAAGATGTGCGGCACCATTTCAAAACCACTAAAATAGACAAATGGCTGGGTCCAGATGGCATACAACCCCCGGTACTGCATGAATTATATACTGTCCTCGTCAGCCCCTTGTTTTTTATATTTGTAGATTCCTTAACGACAGGTTCTGTTCCACAAATGTGGAAATGTGGTGCCAATATACAAAATAAGGATCAAAAATCAATCCCAGAAACTACAGACCTGTGAGTCTAACACTGGTTGTCGGGGGGTTTATTAGAGATGCTATGCTGCAGTATCTCATTGTACGTAATCTTATAACCCAGCAACAGCATGGGTTTATGAGGGATCGTTCCTGTCAGACTAATCTGACCAGCTTCTAAGAGGGGGTGAGTGCTAGACTGGACTTGGTGGAGGCTGTGGATGATATCTGGGCTTTTCTGAAGCTTTTAATACAGTGCCGCAAAAAAAAAAAAGACTGCTGTGGTTATGACTTAGTGATAGAAAACAGAGGGTCTCCATTAATGGCACATTCTCGAATTGGGTTGAAATTACCAATAAAGTGCCACATGGATCAGAATTGGTGCCCCATCTTTTTAATATTTTATTATTGACCTCAAAGAGGGTTTACACAGTAGATGCAGATGATTCTAAACTCTGTAAACTAATTAATATAAATAAGGATAATATAATATTACAAATGGATTTTGTGGAAACTAGAGGTCAAAGATGACAAATGGCAGATGAGGTTTAATGTGGAAAAATGTTTTTACTTTCATGCAGTACTCTCTTTATGGTAGATTTGGATATATACGCCTACATCCTGGAGAGTGATGTTCACTTGGTAGCCTGTTGTGAAGGGGTTTCTCTTCACCATGGAAATTATTCTGCAATCATCCACCAGTATTATCTTCTGTGGGTGTCTGTTTTGTTTTTGCATTGATGAGTTCACCAGTGCTTTCTTTATTTCTTTCTCAGGATGTACCAAACTAGCTTTTGCCACCTAATATTGTAGCAATTTCTCAAATTGTTTTTTTTTCTGTTTTCACTGCTGAAGTTTGGCTTGTTTCATCTGCATGGAGAGCTCCACTGCATGTTTTCTTCAAAGCAAAATTTTCCAAATGCCAACACCACACCTGAAATCAACTTCAGGCCTTTTATCTGCTTAATTGTGAATAACATACCATATATACTCGAGTATAAGCAGAGTTGTTCAGCACAATTTTTGTGCTAAAAATTCCCCACTCGGCTTATACTCAGTTATATAAAAAGATTGACTGTTGTGATGTCAGACATCACAGCGGCGACATCACAGTTGTGCGCCGGCTGGGTCATGTGCACAGAGCTGTCGCGGACCCGCAATGAACCTTAGGGTAGAAGAGGAGCTAGTGAGTACAGTGTTTATTTTTTTTACGGGCTGGCTATATCTTACAGGGGGCTGGCAGGCTATGTACTACAGGGGGGTAGGCAGGCTATATGCTACAGGGGGCTGGCAGGCTAAATACTATGGGGGGCTGGCAAGCTATGTACTACAGGGGCTGGCAGGCTATATACTACAGGGGCTGGCTATGTACTGGGGCTGTGACCAATGCATTTCCCACCCTCGGCTTATGTATGTTTTCCCAGTTTTTGTGTTAAAATTAGGGGGGTCGGCACATACTCTCATATATACACGGTAATAAAAGATTTGCCCACACCTGCGCATGAAAACAGCCTCTCAGTAAACTGTTCAATTACGTTGGGTCCCTTTAAAAACAGGATGACACATGTTAAGGACCTGAAACTCCTAAACCCTTCATCCAATTTTAATGTAAATGAAAACTTAACATTTACTTCATGTCCATTATATGAACTGTAGGCAGATGGCAAATATTATAAAACTCCAAGGTGATAGATTCTTTTTTACCAGCATAATTTATAAAACCTGCCACATTTTTCATGAAAAAGTACTATAATGAAATAAAATTTGCTAAATTTTTCTTTGTTGCTCTAAATACGTCTGGTTAATCTATCAGAACAGCATGTTAATGGTAGATGACAGGTGTTAGATGTTGTGTTTGGAAGGAAACCAACTATTCCTTTGGCTGTTGAGATTATTCGTCATTTTGACCACCAGGAAAGGTTATATCTAATAATAATAATAATTCTGTATTTATATAGCACACACAGATTACGCAGCACTGCACAAAGCATGTCAAATTGGTCAACATTAAAACTTAGCACAAAATATGTTTTTGTGAGACCTTTTAAACACATAGAACGGGAAATATGTAGTTAAAAACAGATTACTTACTCGGTCCAGTAGCGATCCCGCGGTGTGTTGTCCGACGCTGATTCGGGTCTGCCGGGATTCACTAAGGTCGTGCGCTCGATATCCAGCAGGTGTCACTGCAGCGCTGAGGTCGCCGGAGTTCATCTTCTTCTTCCCGGTGCATGTAGGTGCTGATCTTGCAACACAATTCTTTTCTTAAATTCAGCGGTTTTTCTGAAACCGTCGGGTTGTCTGATGGCCACGCCCCCCGATTTCTGTTGCGTGAAAGCTGGCGCTGATGCGACACAATCATATAGCGTGGGGCAATTCAGCGCAAAACGGAAATATTTGGGAAACCCAACGAAAGTGCGGCGTTCAGACCCTTAGTAAATGAGCCCCATAGCGTGGAAGGCAAACTGAAGATAAAGATACAATTGCTGACTATGTTTGTAACTGTGCATATCTCCAGTTCTACAGCATGCAATTTCCATCTTTAAAATTACACCAGGAACATGTTTCAAAGGTAGGGTTGTCAAGCACATTTTTTCTGAGGTCCACATCAGTGTTGTAGCAGCGTTCAAATGGCCAGTTGCAGTGCTGCTATGGTGGTGGCCAGCTGATGTGCACAGATTGCATGCTAACTTTATACGCTATGGCTGTTTCAGGGCCTGGAGTAGAAGCTCCAATAAAGATTTGGCCCTGGGTGTTCTTGCACCGCATGTAAAAACTTGAATCATGAACAACAGGTAAAATAGTCTACATTCAAAATGCACAGCAACTAGCTGCAAAAACTGCACATATTTAAATATTGCCACAACTGCATCTGCTATGGAGAGAATGTTGGTCCTTAAGGATCTTTTTTCCAATAGGATTGGTACATTAGTTTTTCATAACAGACTGTGGAACAGAACTTCCCATCTAGATGCAAAATTATGTTCAGTATCAAATACAATTACAGTACTATTCAAACTCATTGCTAACATATTAGGTAGAACTTAAATCAAGTATTGGTATTCAAGAATGAGTTTTTAAAAATGAAACAGAAAGCAATAGGGAGGTGGAATGCTAAAAAGACTTTATAACCTTATTTCACTTAAAGTTTAATGCTGTGTTCAAAAATCTGTTTTATCTTCAGGTAAGAGTCAAGTGACCTCACCAAAACCTTCAGAGTCTTCCCTTCCACAGCTCATAGACTATTCTGGATTAAGTCTGAACATAAACAGAGATGTCAAGTATGGAGAAACTGAAAAAGCTAGACAAGACCCCATCTATGCCACTTGTGCAAAACCAGCTGGAGTTCCAGGGTCTAAGAAGAATCGGAGAAGTTTGCCTGTTGCAGTATGTACAAGCAGTGAGGTGGATGGTAGCAAATCTCTCAAGATTTGGCCAAGATCGCACTCAATGGACAATCTTCCACAGGAAGGAAATGGCGTACAAAGTATAAATAAAACATTACGTGTATTTTCACCAGATGAAGGTAAAGAAGCACATCAAAGTTTTATTGAAGAAGAAGCTGGAGATATACATGACAGAATATCTTGTAATGTCGATACAGTGACGAAGGAGCACACTACTGATCCTGTTCAAAGCACAAGGATATCTCATTTACAGAGTAACAAAACAGACCATATAGCTCAGAGCTCTATCTACTTATCCCAAGTACCTCTGGACAAGACATCCATATATTCTGCTGAACCCATGGTACCAGCAAAAAATCCTTCACAACCTCCTCCAGTTCCTGTCAAAAAATGTAGAGATCGGTTTGTTAATGGACTATTTCACCCTACTCTCAGTGCCACTTCATCCAACGCAGATGAATCTTCTCTCCATGTTACAAAATTCGGACAGTTGAGTCCAAATAACTGTATAATTCCTACACCAGAGTGCAATACCCCAACCACTCCCCGACCACCTTGGCTAGCCAGTTCCACTGAAGTTTTGAGTGCCCCTCAGCATGCTGTAAAACTAGGTCCAGTGGCTGCAAGAAAAATAGCTTGTGTCCGAGGGATGGACCAAGAAGTACTGATAGAAAACAAGTTACTAGCCGAGGAAATCGATCTTACAGAGGAACCATATTCAGATAAGGTACATATGCTGAAAACTAAAATAATAGTAATGGAACTATAACTATGAGTTATAACTGGCAAAACTTTGAGACAGTATATATGTTGTTTGAAGAACATTCATGGTGGATTCTGTACCAAGTGACTTTATTGTAACAAGCAATAACTTCTTGTGAGGGATGAAATAATGTGGTTTCGCCCCTACATTAGTATAGTAGTATAGATTGTGCAGTCATATTGTGCTTTTACTGCAAAATGGATGAATAAACATTTTTGTCTTTAGAGCCGCCCCCTTAAAAGGTTAATTGGAATATAGGTGGCCTAATAATAAAAATAACAGATTGTGCACTCCTAATTAATTCTGACCTTAACTATGCAGCAATTGTTTTAATATGCTGTTTCTCTTCCTATGGCAGCATGGTCGATGTGGTATCCCAGAAGCTCTAATCGAACGATACGCTGACGACTTAGGTCACCTGGTAAAAGATGTAGCAGCCTGCATGGACGATATCCGTGTTAGACAACTGAGGAAACAGCATCGCATGGCGGTAATGTTCATAAGAACTTGTATGCTAGTTTTCTGGCAGCGCCAAGAGCCTTTCTGTGAAATTAACATAGAGATAAAAGTAATTTTTAAAAGGAAGGAGCTGACTAATACCTATAATTCAGGTATAGCTGCATTAAAAGGAACCTGTCACCTCCATAAAGCCCCATAAGCCTTAAAGGTAATCAACCAGTGTAAGAAGGTAAACAAAACACTACAAATAGTCACCCCTCCTCCTCTTCATTTTTATTCTGGTGCTGTCCTTTGCTAGTCCTTTGCTTGACATGCCAGGATCACCTAAAAAAGAAACTTATAATTTGCCGGCCGAGGTGCGGAGACGAGATGTCCAGTGCACGAGGCTGCTAATTATGCATGCCCTCACACCTGCCTCTTACACCTGCCTCTCAGGTGACATCACCTCCGTCTCCCAGCATGGGATAGAAAGGATCTGGGGAGTGGGGGGATTTTACCAGTACACATGTATTTGCACTAGTATCCACAATTATTTGCTTAACATATAGTAGGAGAAAAAATTGCTGCATTGAACTTTTGGGCAGTGGTGCAGAATCGAAGATAGAGGTGGCACTTGGAACTCTCTCCGTTGGAACTAGGGGGTTTGCCCCAGCACATAGTTTGCCAGACAGGACTCAAGGCCAAAATGTCACTTGTTGGGGGTTTCCACTGTCTTGGCACCTAAGGTGCTTCCTAAATGTGCCATGGCTACTAAAAACTTATATACCCACATCTGACCTGTAAAAAAAGAGCTTTATTTCCATTCTCTAACCCACTGTGTTGGCCATATACCACTTTCCATGTGCATTTTTCTGGCTCCCTCATGTCCACATAGAGAAGAGTGTACACATTGCCAAAGAGTTTTTATATACAAAGCTGTGATGTCCAGAGGGGTGAAGAGATAGGAAAATGGGAGTTTTTTTTAAACTTGAAATCCATGCCTGACGGAGAGGTTTCCCGAGGTTGTGGGTGACCACACCTCACTGGCCACTACCATGGAACTAGGGAAACAGCACTGCATACAGAAAGGTAAACTTTGGCAATGTGTACACTTTTGTTGATGTGGACGCGAGGGAGTCAGAAAAAGGGCTCTTAATGACAGTTTCCCTTCAACTTTCAAAAAGCCGTTTTGAATATTATATAGACCTTATATAACCTAACTCATCCCTCATAAAGTCGATTTTATTGTTTTTTGGCATAATAGATAAGTTTGCACTTACGAGCCTTCTAACATCCTAAAAAAAATTTGAACGATATTTAAAAAATGGGGCCAAATTAAAGCAGACATAGTGAATGTTGTGTTATGTTTTTGTTATTTGTGGAGGCGGTTACAGAGGAATAACTATCTGTCTAAAAAGTAAAACAATCAGCATTTTGAATAAGGAGAATTTTCAGTTTTTTCACAAACAAATGCAAAACATATCACTAAGTTTTTCAACTAATTTTTAATACAATATGTCATGAGAAAACAATATCAAAATCACGAATGAAGAGATTGAAGTAAATGTTTAATAAAACTGATGTGTGTAATCACAAGATAAACATATGGCTGTATTCACCCAGCAGTGTTAATGGTGAATACAGCCCCATCCCAACGGTAGATCTACTTTAACTATTATTATATATTATGGTTGTGTGTTAATTTATGTCATTTTTATTGTCATAGATACCCAGTGGAGGACTCACCGAGATCTGCAGGAAGCCAATTTCTCCTGGACACATACTATCTGTTTCTGACTGGCTTGTTTCCATTGGTCTCCCTATGTATATCCAGCCTCTTATGGATGCCGGATTCACCACATTAAGTAAAGTGCCTGCCCTCTCACAGACTCACTTACATGGAGCTGGAATAAAGGAGGAGAGACATGTAAATAAACTTCTCGGAGCAGCAAGACTTATAAAATCTGTATCACCAGAGGCTTAAGCTGTGACCCCAGGGCAGCTAGAGACCTGATATATCTTACAACCTGTGCACAGTGAAGAGACGAATGTAGGTTCCAAAGATTGGTTTACTGGCCTGGCATGCAGAAAAGTAGAAAACAACTGTTTTGACCAACGGAGCAACTGAACATTACTGGGGTCACTCAAGCTTGCATTATTTTGAGAGAACATCAGATCCCTGACACTGTGGATTAAGAAAGGTGCTGTGTGGTATTTGCCATGATTTCCATGGCATTAGGCACAAGAACATTGCCTACAGTAGGCCAAAGTATTCCCATAAATAAATGTTGGACTTTATATTTACTAATATAATCTTGCTTTTTTCCTAAGTAATGGGAAAGGAGGCATTTTTGTGGTGAACTACAATAACACATTTATTTTGCCTTAACTTCATTATCAAATAATTTTGTGTCAAATATTCATAGTCATTGTTTGTAAGTGTTGCAGAATACGCTGTAAAAAATTTTGATGGTTATCTCTCCATACAAGAAATATTTCCAGGTGGTTTCCATCCAAAACATAATATACTCATACATTAATTGGAAGTAAAAGCTCCATTAGCTGCATTGCTGTTGTATGTTCTGGGCAGAAATGCACTTTATATATGTAGACAAATAAATACATTTACCTTAAAAGTGGCTTCACATGGTCCAATGTATCAGAGGACCAAAAACATTTGATATCATATAAATTTGCTTTTAATCCTTTCTATACTTGTATTAGGAAGTGATGTAATTGGGCAATCCATTTAAAATATGTATATTTCAGTTATAGCAGAGGCCTAACTTGAAGCTCTCTTGCCCCATTGCAATATCTGTAATATATATAGATTTTAGTAGGCATTTGCAGATTAGCACTACTATCTTAAGCTGTCCTGTTCGGACAATTTGATCACATTATTGAAAGACTGCTTAGCAGGCAACCCTTTAGTTTAGTAGTTACATTTATACAGCACTACCATTAAAATCAACTATTTGAGGGTAACCACAAACTCCCCCCCCCCCCCCAACATCCAAAGTAACCCCTAGCAGCCACAGTGCCCTCCCAGCAGTCACAGTACCCTTCCCAGCAGCCATAGTGCTCCCCCAGCAGTCACAGTGCCCTCAAAGCCACAGTGCATCCACAGAAGCCACTATGCCCCAACCCCCAGCGGCCACAGTGCCCCAAGTAGCCATACTGTCCCACAACAGCCAGTACCCCTTAACTCCTCCCAATTAGCCACAGTGCCCCCAGAAGCCAGAGCCCCCACACTGCCCCCTGTAGCCCTCACCTGTTCCAATGTGGAAGAAAAATTTTTTACTTCCTTCCCACAAAGCAGCGCCTGCAGCTGTCATCTTGCTTTATCACTCTCCACTGTACGCTCCGGCTCCGAAGCCAGAATGTTATCACGACATGTGCCAGCTTTGAAACCAAGCATGTACAGTGGGGAGTGATGCTTCATGGGAGCGAGTAAAGGTGAGTATCTGACCCTGCCTCTATGTTGCACTCCCCCGAGCACAGCATAGAGGCAGACACACAAGAGCCAAGCCGGATAACACAATGCTGCAGCTGCTTCTAATGACTTCTATTTGAACAATGTTAACAGGGGACATTTCTACTTTCTTATTTGTAGTATTTGGCTTTAGATACCTGAATTACTTGTCACAGTTATACAGAAAGATACAATGTAACATAGCTGTGTAAAAAAAGAGGTAAATTTAGCTCTAGGTAGCAACTTGCTTTCCATCAGGAGTACAAACCATGCTATTTATGGGTAATCTGTTATGTAATGGATCCAATTGACTAATCATAAAAAATGTAACAAATTCCAGTGAAACAGACCAAATGTGTGTAAGAGCATTATTCTTTTTGACCAAATCATAAAATAACTTTCAGGACCAAACACATGAAACAATTAACACATTACAGATAGCTCAAAGACCATTTCCAGTGATTGTTTTAAGTGATTGTTTTTTGTGATTTTTTGGTATTGGGGCATAAAAAAAATCTGGTCCTTAAAAGGTCCTAAAATGAGGTAAATAGATTGACAGGTGAACAACACACATCATTTTTCATAATTTATTTTTTTATTATTTATTTAGCAAAAATGGAAAAAGGTGAAGACATTTTTGAAAAGTGAAGTACACCCCATGCATCAATAGTTTGTAGAACCACCTTTAGAAGCAATAAACTGTAAATAATCAATTTCTGTATGACTTTGTCAATCTCCCACATTATTCTGGAGGAAGTTTGGGCCACTATTATATAAAAATAGGTTCAGCTGCAGAATTTCAGCTGGGTTCAGTCTGTTCTGATAAATCTCCCCATTAATTCCTATGGAAGCAGTGTTTGGATCCCTCATGCCCGAATAGTTTTTGGTAAAGAAATAGAAACTCAAGTCCTCAAGTTGTATTTACCTTATTTTAAAAGCTTCTTAAAACCAAATTTTTTTCATTATCTTCTGATATATAAAACCATATCATTCAAAGACGGTGGACTTTCTTTTTATCACGACTTTATGTCTATGCATGTCTTTCAGCAGTATTATAGAAAGTTTACATTAACATTGAGAACCCTATATTTCCTCCTTGCAGTACATTTATGAAAACTTTTGTTACAAAGAAAATAGCAACCAGTCTTGACCGTAAGGAAATATCATTCCAAAAATAAAATTGGTACTGGTTCATTTGGACCACAGCTTTTTTATTCGCACCATATTTCCCTTGGAGTGCAGAATAGTGTTTAGCCTTAGTGTGATGAGAGTACTGGTTGCAGGACTTGTATATAATATATATTAGCTTTTGTTGTGTTCCTCTTCCACAGTAAATGCTACTCTTTACTTAATTTTATTAATATTACTGCAGTTTATTAATTGCCAAAATAAAGGCACATCTACAATTCAGTTTCTTACTACTGAACTTCCAGAAATTCCACCTACCGTACTTACATTTACAGGACTAAGTCTAAGTATCAAAGCCACTCTAACCCACCAGACATAATTTCCAAATCCAAATTCTTCAAGTTTTCTGTCTTTGTACATCATTTGTATATGCAAAATGTTTCTGAACTTCTACTATCCATAATCTCTTATAGAAAAAAAAGCTATATTCTTTATTGTACAGTGAATTTTGGTTGTGAGCTATTTTCAGAGATTTATTTTATTCCAAATGTATAATTGTATAAATAATATAGCATTTTAAACATATTTTAAGTATTAATACATAAATCTAATACCTGTTCAGAAGACCAGTTAACTGTGTAATATTAGAGTGCTGTGGACTATCTTGCTGCATAACGCAAACCACCAGGAACATCTTTGTAACCATTGAAAAGGGGTCGGGGGAGGAGCGCTATTTTAAAGACACTTTGTGAAGAAAAGACCCTTATAGCCAGAAGAGTAATTTATAAAAACATCTTCTAATAATTATTATTAATTTTCCAGTCAAGCACATAGCTCCATACCTAGAAATAAGGCAAAAGCATCCACCTTGGGCATATGCATGGGCTGTACAAAATATGGCACCCAAAAGTAACATTTATTCAAGTAGAGATTTGGAAAATGCCAATAACTTTTCATATAACGTTTCATAATACTATGATTTGTTTTTATATTGCTTAAACCATAACAGCCCTTCAGATGTCATTTGCTAGCATGACTTGTGAAGAGCATACCCCAAAAAAGAGAAGCTCTATCGTGTGGTATTATGGTCCATTTACTGTATTGTTTTGTGGACCATTCCATGAAAAGTTGTTCTCCCCCAAAAATAGAAATTTAATTAAAAACATGAATGTCTTGTGTCTATGTGACTAAAACTCCCATCTACTTGGAAAAATTCTGATATGTAATCATTGACAGAAGACTTTCACAAATCAAATACTGTAAGAATGAGGAAGCTTTTTTTCTGTAAAACTGTGTCTTAAGAATTCCGCTGTACAGTTTTGAACTCTGAGTTACTTCACTTGTAGAAGAAGAAACATAACCATTTCTTCTAGTGGGCATTTTCATTCCAAGAGTCTTATTAAAGGGAATGCATTATGTATACAGAATACTGCCATGAGAAGGCTACACATGATTTGTATAATAACAGTGTTGACTCCACATATATCCTTTGGAAGATTAAGAACTTTTAACAACTAATTATGTTGCACTTTCTGTATATGAAAACCCATATTTAAATAACTTATTTTTCTCCATTCGCTATTCTGATATTGTAAGTAGCTGTAATATACATGAGATCCACATGTCATTTGCAGTTGCTTAGGCCCAAGAACTCTGTGTATTGTAAAAATATGAATGTGTAAAGACTATTGTACTTGTCCAACAATACTCTGATTGACAATGTTTTTTCCCCTTTCCTGTGAATCAAATGTCTATAATAGTGTCATTCTGTTCATAAGGAAAATAATAAAGAAATTGACTTAATATTTTCTCTGTTGGTTATTAATTTAATGGCTATGGTATATACATTATAGAGTACTATAGATTGTCCAGTTGCAACAAAAAATTATATTGTTTGTGTAATTAAAAGTAATACATTTTTCAAATATACTTTCTGTATCAATTCCTCACAGTTTTTTAGATCACATGGTGAGCCCTCGTCATACAGGGTTGGGTTTTGCAGCATATTGCAGCAAACACCGACCACTACGACCCCAGATCACAGCTCGATTTAAAAGACAGTAGCGGATTTTTGTTTTGATCGTCACTTCCCATGACGTCATTGCGGATTTAACCCTTTCACGACCCGTGACGTAATAGCACGTCACGGGTCGGCCGCGGGTGCATGGAGAGGGCTCACGCGCTGAGCCCTCTCCATAGCCGGTAAGTCTTTGCTGCATATTGCAGCAAAGGCTTACCGGTAACACCCGCGATCGGTGCTAGCACCGATCGCGGGTGTTTTCACCTCGATCGCCGCCGGCAATGCTGCCGGCGGCTTCAAAAGCATGGCGGCGCGTGGGCGCCGCCATCTTTTCGAGGATCGCCGCTCCCCGTGACGTCATCGGGGAGCGGCGATCCGTCGCCATGGTAACCTCGGGTCTCGCGAAGACCCGAGGCTACTTCTGGTTAACCCATGCATTACAATGTGCTATCATACTGTAGTATGGCAGTATATGATAGGATCGTGCAGACCCCCTAGGGTTAAAGTACCCTAGGGAGTCTGAAAAGTACTAAAAATAAAAATAAAAAAAAAGTTAAAAAAAAAAAAATTATAATAAAAAACCCTAAAAACTCAAATCACCCCCCTTTCCCTAGAACTGATATAAATATAAATAAACAGTAAAAATCATAAACACATTAGGTATCGCCGCGTCCGAAAATGCCCGATCTATCAAAATATGATAACGGTTTTTCACTGCGTTTAATCCCGTAACGGAAAATCGCGCCCAGATTCGAAAATGGCACTTTTTTTGTCATTTAAAAATTTTTTTAAAATTCTATAAAAAGTGATCACAAGGTCGTACAGTCCTAAAATTGATAATGTAAACGTCATCAAAATCCGCAAAAAACAACACCACCCACAGCTCAGTACACCAAAGTATAAAAAAGTTATTAGCGCCAGAAGATGGCAAAATCCCCAAAAAAATTTTTGTACAGGAGGTTTTAATTTTTTTAAATGTATGAAAACATTATAAAACCTATACAAATTTGGTATCCCCGTAATCGTACCGACCCAAAGAATAAAGTAGACATGTCATTTGGGGCGCACAGTGAAATCCGTAAGATCCAAGCCCACAAGAAGGCGGCACAAATGCGTTTTTTTACCAATTTCACTGCATTTGGAATTTTTTTCCCGCTTCCTAGTACACGGCATGGAATATTCAATACCATCTCTATGAAGTGCAATTTGTTACGCAGAAAATAAGCCGTCACACAGCTCTGTACATGGAAAAATAAAAAAGTTATGGATTTTTGATCATGGGGAGTAAAAAATGAAAATGAAAAAACAAAAAAGGGCCAGGTCCTGAAAGGGTTAAGAGACGACAGCTGATCTTTGTTTTGTTTAACACTCCCGATGACTTCATTGGGGAGCAGCGATCGGTTACCTTTGTAAGATCGAGGCTGCCAGTGGCACATTGTAATGAATCATATGTAAAAACACCATATACTGCTATACAGTGGTATTGCAGTATATGGTAGGAACGATCAAGGTTAAAGTACCATAGAAGGTCTTGAAACAGTAAAATAAATTTTAAAATAAATTAATTAAAATGCAAATCACCCCCTTTCCCTAGAACTGATATAAAAATAAACAGTAAAAATCACAAACATATTAGGTATTGCCATATCCCAAAATGTCTGATCAAAAAATATATAATAGCAGTTATGGCAGTGAACCCCATAACAGAAAATAGCACCCACATGTCCGAAATGCCACTTGACATTTGACATCACTTAAAAAATGTAATAAAAAGTGATCAAAATATTGCACAGTCCGCATACTAGAACAATGAAAACAGATTATCTCGCAAAAAAATCTTGTCTTACACAGCTCCATACACTGAAGTATTAAAAAGTTATTAGCGTGAGAAGATGGCATAATTAATATTTTTTTGTACATTTTGTTTTAATTTTTGAAAATGTATTAAAACACAATAAAACATCACTGAGGAGTAAAATTTGTTATACAGAAAATAACCCGTCACACAGCTCTGTACATGGAAAAATGAAAAAGTTATAGATTTTTGAAGGTAAGGAACAAATAATTAATGAAAAAAAGTCTGTGATGCAAAGGGGTTAATGAATCTGGACTTTATCCTTGATATCTTTAAAAGCGATGCTCTTGATCATTTGTTGTCATCTTCCTAACTTTCTTGAAAGATTTGATTCACCAAACATACTCATTGGGTCCCAGAATCTTAATCACAGTTCTTTCTCTTCCAGAAATGTAACTGTGGCCCTTGTGTTCTTCACCTACAGGGCCCATTTTGTTCCTGGTTATACCATCATAGGTACTAATGGGGCCATGGGATTTCATCACAAAATGTCTAACAGAAATAGATCTGTTCCTTTGCAAAATTGTGTTCTTCACCTATAGGACCCCATTTTCTTAATATATTGATACCATGCTTGGTATGAATGGGGTCCCAGGAATTTCAACACAATCTTCTTCTTACTAAAAGAGCATGCATGAAATAAGGCCTCTTAAAACATCTGAGGTATGAGGTCTTGTCAAGTTGTGTTCCTCAAAGAAGAACCCTTTTTGGGACCATTGAACCCAAATATCTCCTTTAAAGGGAAGCTGTCAATTTTCATAAATACATCTAGTGACAGGTTCCCATAGAGCCCTATTAACTAACTGACAACCTTTTTTTAGCATCTCACCATGCCTTCTCAGCATCAGCATTTAATGTCTTGTGACCAGGGTGGCATCCTCTATGGTCCGTTAGCCTCCTAACATTAACAAACTCTACCCCATGCATGTTTCTGATCACATAAAATCACAACATGCCTACATGGACTTTTACTCCTCACCATCCTCCTTTATAAGTTCCTTTTAAATGAAGTTTTTTTAAAGGTATGTAATGCAATGTCTGATGAATCTGAGTCCCTGAATTGGGACTGTACTTATTAGCAACATGTTTTTTCTAATTGACAAATACATATCAGCTGTTAGAGAGAGTTTCTTTTGAACCAATCACCACATATCTTTAAAGAAAATAACATGCCTATCCTCATCTTAGAATTTAAAACAATTGTTTAGTATTAATGTACACTATTTGTGGGAACTAACCTGGTCTGATGACTTCATATCATGATATTGCTTCTATTTGTTGTCTTCTTCTCAAAGGTACACATGACCAGCGTCATACCATCAGGTACTAATGAGGTCCCAGGATTTCATCACAATGAATTAATGCAGACCTGATCCTCTGCATCACTGTGTTATTTACCTATAGGATCCCATTTTCTCCATATACTGATCTCATGATCGGTATAAATAGGGTCCCAGGAATTTCAATACAAACTTCTTTCTAAGTGACCTATAAGCAAATATGTTATACACAGCCTTCGACAACTAGAGCAGTCTTTGGCAAGAGTCTGCAGGGAATGAGGTATCTGAAAAAGATTGGCGGCATAAGGCCAAGTTGCAGTCTCTGCTGAATCTTAGTTCCTGCACCTCGACTATGTTGTTTAGGGAGAATGTTGCCAATGACTAAACACATATAAGTTGTTTTTATCTAAAATTATTGCAAGCAGTTTGAACATTCTTTTTAGTGCAAATTCAGACAGAAAATTGGTGCAAACACTTTAATAAATGTGGGCCTAAGTCTTTTAGAAAATATTTCCCAATGGCTAAACACATATCAAATGTTTTTTTTTCTGATATTATTGGAAAATTGATTAAAGAACACCTTAAAAAATGGCCTCCTACATAATCCCCTCAATTTCCAAATAGGTGCATCTCTTTCACAGAAAAGAAGAAAGAAACAAATGACAACGAAAGAGGACGGCTCCTCGTGTGGTAACGTCAGGATCGTTGGTTTCCAGGTATTGAAAGGTGCTCACCTGGTGGCCACTTGTAAATGTGCACATGCCATTTGGACATGCATATAGACTCTTTATTTAAATAAATATACCGTATATACTCGAGTATAAACCAAGATTTTCAGCACAATTTATCGGTTGTAAAAGCACTTGGCTTATACTCTGGTATATAAAAAAATAAACTTTGTACTCATCCACCGATGCTAATCCTCAGCGTCCTCTTCTCCCTGCAGCACGTCTTCAGGTTCTCGACCGGGCCAGCAGGAACCCGAACGTACTGCGGGGAGAAAGGCGCACCGGAGGGTAAGTACTGAGTTCATTTTGTAAGGGGACACTCTGGAAATTAAACCTATGGAGGCATTCTGCTGGAAGTAACATCTATGGGGGCACTCTGCTAGATGTAAAATCTATGGGACACTCTGCTAGACATAAAATCTATCGGGCAATCTGCTGGACTTAACATCTATGGGGGCAGTCTGCTGGAAGTTACCTCTATGGGGGCACTCTGCTGGATGTTATATTAATTGGGGCACTCTGCTAGATATTTTATTAATTTGAAGGGCTGCTGTGAACATTTTATTCATGAGGGGAGACTACTGGACATTTTATTGAGGAGGGGAGACTACTGGACACTTTATTAGAGAGTAGTGGCTTCATTTCCCACCCTAGGCTTATACTCAAGTCAATACGTTTTCCCGGTTTTTCGTGTAAAATTAGGTGCCTCAGCTCGGCTTATACTCGAGTATATATGGTACACCAAAACAAAATAGTAAAAACATTGAAAAGGTGAAAATTACCAAAATCTTATAACCAAGGACAGCACAGTATATGATACAGCTGGCTGTCCTTGTATACGAGCTCCCCCACCCGGTAACTGATCAGAATAGCACTATAAAATAGTATAGAGAAGGTCACATATTACAAAAGAGTACCAAATTAAGAGCCAATCAAGTACCAAGAATAATCAAATGTTGACCAAAAACAAAAGGAATACAAGTTAACTATGTGGTTTAAATGATCAAGCCAGTCCTGGGGAAGATGGAAATAAACCATCCATAGTGGCTTCCTCAGTATCGTCACCCACAGTGGCTTCCACAGGGGTAACGCTGTGTTCTGCCTGTTTAAATACACCTCTTCCATGTACTCGGTGTAGCAGCAAAAACTAGTATTTCCAGCCACAGCTGGTAACGAGAGTGAGCGAAAGTGTGCCCCACAATAACATCTCTGGATTTAGCACACGCGCCATAAGTACGTAAATGTCGCCAAATGCCAATAGTAAATTTTGCCTGTGCTAACCAGGGGAAAATGTACATGTGCAAATAATCACAGCACATCAATACCCAAAGTCAACTGCACAGGCGTAAAACAGTAACTATGGAAGCCAATAAACACAACTGGTTAAACCTAGATACCAGGGGCAACATTAAAAGTAGATAGCTAATAATACAAAACCACTCTAATATATTATGTATGGCACTAAGCACACTCACACTTGCACTATGGGACTCGTGGGCCCATGTTATCCACATACACATACCCACTCAAACAACATAAAGTGCAAGTGCAACATAATTCATATAAACTATCACACACTTAAATATCACATATACTTGAGTATAAGCCCAGGCTCCTAATTTTACCACAAAAAACTGGGAAAACCTAAAGCCAAGGGTGAGAAACTCGTTGGTCACAGCATCCCAGGTCACAGCTATTAGCTCTCTGCATCATCACTGTTCCCCTGTAGCTGTGATGCCGGCAGGCAGGGGCTAAGTGATGATTTCATCATCTGCCGGCATCTCAGTACAGAGGAAGATAAGAAGAGGATAGCTGCCGAGAATGGGGACAAGTGAGTATGTGGTGTTTATTTATTTTTTTAAATTCATTTTAAACAAGGAAAATAGAAAGAGTGAGTGGGCCACAATATGGGGGGGGGGGGTATGAATGGGGGCCCACAATATGCGAGGATATTAGAGGGGGCCACAATATGGGAGGGTATGAGAGGGGACCCACAATATGGGGTGGATATAAGAGGGGGCTTACATTATGGGGATTATGAGAGGGAGAAAAAAGGGGGAATATGAGATGGGCCACAATATGAGGGGGAGATGAGAGGAGGTCACATTTTGAGGGGAGAGTAGAGGAGGTCACAATAGGAGAGGGAGATGAGAGAAGCCTTAATATGAGGGAAGATGAGAGTTCACAATATGCGGGCAGATGAGAGGCCACAATATGATGGGTAGATGAGAGAAGGCCACAATAAGAGGGGGAGATGAGGGTCCACAATTGGAGCTGTGAGAGGAACTGATTACTTTCAATTGGTCTTACCTAATGCTGGACCTTACATTCATGTATTACATTTTATGCCCACTGTGGAATCTCCACCCTGATGTCTGAATGTATACCATATCAGGATGGGACCACTATCTGTATACAAACAGAGACTGACAGTGGCGGGTAACTTTGCAGGTGAACAAAAGTGCACAGAGAGGTTACTATAAGAGGTTTATTATATTTACAGCCCCTGGAGCCATTTCTGAGAAAAAAAGAAATTCTGGGACATCCACTTTAATTTATATACAGATTCCCCCACTATACTGTGCCTTATCAATAAACAGTGCCCCCTTCATTCAATTATACAGAGCTAACTCCTCAATGCCCCCTTGAATGTGGACAACAACAAAAAATAAAACATACTTACCTCCAAGCGAACTTATTCTTCTTCAGAAATGGAAAGGGGGCCTGGTACATGGCTACCTTTCCCTAGTGCTGTGACTAACCCTTTCTTGGCAGTATTGAGAATATTGATGACATACTGATGCTTATGCAACACCCCTGCCAATGCATGGGGAAATTGTTGTGAATTGCACCCTCTTCATGTTGGCAGCTGTTAGGGAGACTGATCACCTCTCTAGGAGGTCTCTAAATAGTGGAGAACTTTGTAATTGCAGCTGTAGCCACTTCCTGGTAAGGCAAAAGTTAACAATCCCAAATGTTATTGTCCAATGATATTTCTTGTGATAATGTAAAGCAAGCTGGAAGCTGATTGGAGAGTGCTACAACCTGACCATGGGAGTATATAAAGCCCTGGTGGGCAGAAGCACAGGAGAAGAGAGAGAGACTCCATCTTGGAGCACATGTCAGCAAAGCAACCAGACGAGAGAACAGCTCCTGCTCAGCTGTACAAGCCGGTATCTTAATACCAAGAAGCAGAAGTGTCAAGGCAAGCTGCCTGACACATTAGGGCAAGTCAGGAGATTAAGCCCAAGAACCGAGATCCACCGTTTGGACTCCATCTCTATCACCCTAGCCTGAAGTTACTACCAGGCTGAGAGCAACCTTCCTGTGGACCAGCTATTAGCCTCTCCCTCCATATTTCTTGTACACACCACCTGCTGGAGACCTGCCAGGCTTTAGGTCAGCCCTCCTGCCCCCATACCAAGCACCGGGACCACAGCGTGTCCACGGAAGCAATCCCCAGCCACTCCGGTATTCTGGGCCCTGGCTGCCTCCAGGCCCCGAGAAAAGGCTAGGCCCTGGTGAAGGATGCTTCACATCTGTTTCTCAAGCTCTGCATAGACTATATTGGGTGAACTGTGGAGGAACAACTAACTAAAACCATGACATGCCGCGTTTACAAAAAAAACATGTGAAAAGTTAAAGCTATTCTTAGCACCATATTACACATCCCTCTGCATCATCGGTTTCCACGTCTGAAAAGGATGAATATATTGTTAGCAAGGCTCTGTATGTGCTATTTATTAAAGGTATGCCAAAAGCTTCATTCCATTCCCTCATAAATCATCATAAAATACAAGACATACAATGATCGATGGGAATAAACCATACAGCATAAATCAACATTAATTTTCAACAGCTGGTGATATTCCATAGACGATTCAGCTGAGAACATGTGCTCTAAACCTCCTGCCAAGATCATTACCAACCTGCTTCTATTAAGAGTGGCATTAACCTTATCACTACCACGATGCCTGGGTAAACAGATGTAAAACGGGTTCAAAAAATTTTAATAGACACCTGAAATTAAAAGACATTTTTAGAATAAAATGGGAAGACTTGTTTACATCATTAAAGAACAGGTGCCGGCATATCCACTGGTTCAGAACCACGGTACAGAGTGTGATGAGAGCAGTCAAGTATAATATAACAGAACCACAACCACATACTGACATACTACAGCATTCTGCACTTTCTGGTTTAAATTTTAAACAAGTCATCGTGGGGCATAAATATCATATAAACTTTATTCTACATATTGTTTTGCTTGTGGAGCCAAATATGTATACTATTGTATATTTTACAATTTTTAGACAATAACATTTTTTGAAAATAAATGCAAAGGACATTTTCAGACTACCATGGACAGTCCAGGAAACAAGACATGTATGAATTGTGATTCACAGAGAGACCACTGTAGTCTGAAACTGGACTTGGAATGCATCAAGTTTTTAGTATTTTTTCTAAATAAAAATGATTTCTTGATCACACTTCAGAGCTGCTGTACCCACAGGGAAGGCATCATATTGTATTATTATATATTTTTCAGTCTGATTTCTGTCTGATTTAAATGGAATCTGTCAGCATGTTTAAATATAGGCTGGCTGACAGTGACTACATACTTGTGTATATGAGTATATAAATGTATGTGTGTGCATATACCGTGTGTGTATATATGCTGTATATGTGCGTATATATTGTATGTATGTGTGTATATGATGTTATTGTGTGTATATATTGTATGTATGTATGTATGTATATGATGTTATTGTGTGTATATACTATATGTATGTAGGCATATGTTATATGTATGTACAGTATATGCATACAAGTATGTATGTATGTGTACATGTTATATGTGTATATGTGTGATCTTAGATTATCCTCTGAATTCGAATCTCTCACAGACATCTCCAGAGCTGCACCATTTCTCTGGAATGTCCTACCCCGGACTATCAGATATAATACCCAACCTCCAAGTTTAAAAAGTGCTCTTAAAACCAATCTCTTTAGTCTATCAACCTTGCTAATTGCATGAAATTTCAACTCTCTCTTTACTAGCCTATCCTGTGTCCTCCTTCCCCTTTGTTATCCAGTGAACACCAGATCCAAGCGCCAGGCTTCTCTGCAGTGGAATTGACAGCACAATCAACAAAAAAATACAAACATTAGAAGACAGTAATGCAAAATCAAGGGATTTTTTTCTCCAAATAAAGAAGCAAAAAATAAAGAGCTATATAAGTACGATACCGTCATAATCGTACTGACCTATAGAACGTAAGTAACATGTTCTATGCTATTTGGTAGATAAAACATAAAAAAGGCAAAATCAATGACAGAATAGATTTTTTTTTGCATCTTTATCCATAAAAAACTAATAAAGGTTAAACAATGGTATATTGGACCAAATATAGTGTTGCTGCTTTCATTGAGGGATCTAGATTTCAAAATGGGTCCACTCTTTAGAGGTTTTTAAAGCCCTATTCTCTTAGGGGCTCAGAAAATGCGACGTAGTACATGAAATCTGTTCCAGAAAAAGCCACCCTCCAAAAACCAATAGACACTCCTTCCCTTCCGAGCACCGCAGTGCGCCCCTACAGTAGTTTGTGATCATGTTTGGGATATTGCTGCATTCTACAGAACTGGGTAAAAAAAAATATGCCTTGCTTTTTCTTCTTTGACCCCTTCTAAAAATAAAAAAAATTGGGTCCAAAGCAAGGTTTTTTTGAAAAAAGCTCAACATACTAAAACTTCTGCCCTCTAAAAGCTCAATGGCCCTCCTTCCGTTCTGTGTCCTGCTGTGGGCCCATAAAGTAGTTTAGATTCACATGTGGAGAACTGCTCTATTTATAACGTATTTTCTCATTTCTACATGTGTTTTGTCATTTTATCCTTTATGAAATTCCAAATAGGACCTCCATTTTGTGTTAATTCTTGTGAGATGTTTAAAGGGTTAATAAGCTTACCAAGGGGCGTGGCCTGACTGCCTGTCTGCACGGACGCATGAGGTGCTAGCTCCGACACAGAGCTAATCTCCCAGCGACTTCACACAGCACAGACCCGACTCAGCAAACATGCAATCTGCTGCTAAAAGCAAGAATGCTAATAAGAAGAGGGGCACAGAGCAAAAACCCCATAAATTAATGGATTTTTTCCTTAATTCAGCTCCGGAGCTGGGACAAGATGGCGCCGAACGCCCGCGCACGAGGTCAGTGAAGATACCGCACGGCTCGGAGGAAGCCAACACACGGTCTCCTCCGACTAGCAGAAGGTCGAGCTCTGCCCCGGCATCACCAGCGCGGGGAGCGACATCACGCAGGGCAGGTGAGCTAACAACTAGGGAGTCAGACTCACAGGAGCTCCCGGACCCCACAACATGGCCGCCACTGTCATCCTCCACAGGCCAGAGCCCTGCGAAACAGCGGCCTAGATTGACAACCGAACAAGGCGTACCCGAGAACATCCCCCGGCCTCGGGGAAGCCCTTCACCCGACTCACAAGACGCCTTTGAGGCATATCCTACCTCCGATAAGATAATCACGGAGTGCTCCATGAAAACCATGCTAGGAGTGTTGAGACATTCCTTTCAAGAGGACATTCACAAATTATTATCCCCCATACAAGCTGAAATATCCTCGATGGGAAGCAGAGTACACCACATAGAGGATAAAATGGGAGAAGTGGTAAAATCTCATAACAAACTTATCGACGACCATTACAAACTAGAAGAGGAAGTGAATCAGATTCAATCCAAACTAGCAGACCTGGAAGACCGGTCACGCCGGACCAATATCAAATTTAGGGGTATCCCAGAATTGATTACCCAAAGTGAGCTCGTCTCATACATACAAAGAATGATGAAATCTATACTCCCTGACTGCACAACCTCAGAGATTGCCATAGACCGAGCACATAGACTCCCACGGCCTAAACATCTAAGTGAGGAGATTCCAAGAGATGTCCTAGCTCGAATCCACTTTTACACAATGAAAGAGAAACTAATGATCACCACCAGGAAAATGGGAACACTTCCACATCCTTTTCAAGATATCACGCTTTATTCTGACTTATCAGCAGCAACATTGAAACTCAGAAGAAATCTAATTCCCATCACTTCTGCCCTCAGAGAAAACCAGATTGTTTACAAATGGGGGTTTCCCACAAAGCTGCTAATATCAAGGAATGGTGTAATATCAGTAGTGAGAACAACAGATGAAGGAACAAGCCTACTCAAAAGATGGGGAATTGTCATCGCAGAAAATTCAAACAAATCTAAAAACTCTCCATCAGCCATAGAGGAAGAATGGCATAAAGTCGGGTCCAAGAACAGAAACCGCACCTGATACCCAGTGTGGAGCTGACATCTGGCTTCATCTTCTATACCTCCTGGACTGGTAACGTTTCTACCCGAACTCCTTTACACACCCCAATCTGAGCAGCTTTTACGCTGCAATTGTTCTTTTAAGTTACGTGCGTGCCTTTTATGCTCGCCAAAATTTGTCACAAGTTTGTTATATGTTATGTTATTTCAGGCTCAAAATATATAGGTATAAATGATTGCAATTTAATTCATATGGGCAATTTTTTCCCTTCACAGGATATAGTTGATATTTATCATAAGGGGTGGGGCAAAGCTCAACTTCCAGACAAGCTATGGGTATAAAAATTTTCTCACTAAATGTCAAGGGCCTTAACAACCCCTTCAAAAGAGCACAGATATGGAAAGACGCACGGAAACACTCTGCGGACATACTATATTTACAGGAAACACATCTATTAGTACAAGATGCACACAGATTACGCAATCCTGGGTACAATCATGTGTTTCACTCACATTATCGTACAAAAAGCAGAGGAGTGGCAATAGCTATTAAAAATTCTGTGGCTTTCCAGGAGGTTGAGCTTGTCCAGGACCCAATGGGAAGATTCATTTTACTTGTGTGCTTAATCAATAATGAAATGTATACTTTGGTAAATGTTTATGCACCCAACAAACATCAAATTCACTTCTTCCGCAAAATCCTGCGACTCACACAGAAACACTTTAAGGGTGAGATAATAATGGGAGGAGACTTTAATATGACACCAGACCCTTCATTAGATAGCACATCAACCCCCACCAGGAAACCCCAGGGTCTTAATCAAGCTCTATATAGAACAGAACTGTACGACATATGGAGAGCCCAACACAGTTCCGAAAGGGACTATACATTCCACTCAAGTGTACACAACTCATACACCAGGATTGACCTTTTCTTAATAAGCAGACATCTGATTAATAGAATAGAGGATTCCACCATTGACATCATTACATGGTCAGACCATGCTCCCATAACAATAACTTTATCAGAAACCCAAGACCAAACACCCACATTTATCTGGAAGTGCAATGAATACTTACTGAAACAACCCCACTATAAAGCCATCTTTGAGAGGGATTTAAAAGAATATTTCAGATTTAATACCCCATCAGTATCTGACCCCATATTACAGTGATGGCTAACCTATGGCACTGGTGCCAGAGGTGGCACTCAGAGCCCTTTCTGTGGGCACCCAGGCCATCACCAGAGATGACTCCAGGCATCTTCTTGCAATCCCAGACAGCCCAGGACTTCCTGTGCACAGAGCTATTTTAAAGTGACAGCGCTGCCTGGGACTATTTTCTGCTTTATTGGTGTCCTCAGGGGCTGGTATCAATGAAAACTGTGACAGAGAAGGGACTATAAATCACAAATTACATTTCTGTGTTGGCACTTTGCGATAAATGAGTGGGTCTTTGTTGTAGTTTGGGCACTCGGTCTCTAAAAGGTTCGCCATCGCTGCCATATTATTATGAAACGCACACAAAGTATATATAAGGGGAACGTTTATCAAATTGGGAATCCAAGACAAAGCACGTAGGGCAAGGGACACAGAAACTATCCTACAGGAAATACAAAAACTAGAAATAAAAAATAAAAGCAACCCAAATCCGTCCACAGCGACAGAAATTCAAAATAAAAGAGAACAACTACGGCTACTCCTAATTCATGTATATGATAAACAACTCCAAAAATCAGGAGCTAAATACTACGCCCAGGGGAACAAAGCGGGGAAAATATTAGCTAACAGATTTAAAAGTAAACAACTTAAAGCAAAGATACCCTATTTACATACAGCTGACAAAAAAGGTAAACTATTAACCCCAAGAGATATCGCCAACAGATTTAAAGAGTACTATGAATCATTATATAATCTACAAAATGACCCTTTCACATATCAACCATCCCAACAAGAGATAGATAGGTTCTTGGGAAAATTACATCTTAAATCTATTTCAGAAACCCAACAAAATCAATTGAATCAACCTCTTTCGCTAGAGGAAATTAAACAAGCTATTAAAGAGACCCCCACACATAAGGCCCCAGGACCAGACGGCGTAATCGGTGAATACTACAAGACATACACTGACATAATAGCTTTATACATGACCAAAGCTTTTAACGCTATGATAACTATGGGTACCTTCCCCAAAGAAAACCAGGAGGCTTTGATAGTCACCATCCCTAAACCTGGGAAAACACCCGATTGTCCTCAAAACTTCAGACCAATTTCACTATTAAATATAGACACAAAGATATACGCAAAAATATTAGCATCCCGCCTCATGAAATTCTTACCAGATTTGATAAGTGAGAACCAAACTGGTTTTATAAAGAATAGACAAGCCTCAGACAACACGAGGAAAGTTATTGATTTGGTCAATTACATAGAAATTAAGAAAACACCTTCCATACTACTAGCTCTAGATGCCGAAAAGGCGTTTGACCGCATTCATTGGAGCTACGCCTTCTCGGTCCTCGCGCGAATGGGTTTTGGAGGGGACTTTATAAAAGCAATAGGAAACCTGTACTCAGCACCATCAGCAAGAGTCTATTCAAATAACACCCTATCGGACCCATTTGATATATCAAATGGCACTCGCCAGGGCTGTCCATTGTCCCCGTTAATCTTTGACCTATCCTTAGAACCCCTATCCTACGCCATACAGCACTCCCCCTCAATACATGGTGTGCAGGTGGGAGACAATGAACATGTCATATCACTATATGCTGATGACATCATTTTATCAATCACAAAGCCAGAGGACTCACTGGAATCAGTAATGTCCATGATTCAGGCCTTCGGAAACATTTCATATTACAAACTCAACACCACAAAAACACAAGCTCTTCCTTTATTTATAGACTCCGAACCTCTATTCTTTCTACAACAGAAATACCCGTTCGATTGGAGAACAAGTTCTATCCAATACTTGGGAATACATGTCACACACCCTTCCTCTAAACTCTACTCAGAAAACTATGAAAAATTATTACACTCTCTTGAAAAAGAAGCTAAATCGATGCTAAATAAAGAAGTGTCCTGGCTAGGAAGAGTTGCAGCTTACAAAATGCTATTATTGCCTAGACTACTTTACTTATTCCGTACACTGCCCATGACTCTCCCGAAAAGATTTTTTACCAAAGCTCATAACATTATGTCATCATATATATGGAAAGGAAACAAGCCTCGTATCACACATAAAATCCTATCTAAGCATAAACTCGTCGGTGGCCTAGGAGTACCTGATATTAGGGGATATTATTCTGCAACTATTCTCCAACAGGCTACCCAATGGCTTAATGCTAAATCACCATCCCCCTGGATGAAAATAGAAGAAGCAATGGCAACAAATATTAATATAGATACACTATTGAATGCCTCACTTTGGGACATACCACAAGCTAAATCCTTACTTCCCTTAACTCGCAATCTTATAGAAGTGTGGCTCAAAGCCCATAAAGAAACAACAGCCCAACTCGCCAATCTACAGCTTAACAATATGACAATTGAAACTATAGAGTATGCTTTACCGGATCTTAATCTGCAAGTCTGGAAAAAAGCTGGGATCCACACAATTAGTCAGATTCATGAAGAGAAAGGCATTTTAGCATTCCACGACATACAAAAACAATTTTCCTTACCTAATAATGCACTGTTCTCATACCTCAGAGTCAAGAACTTCATTACCAAATTAAGAGATCTGAACCCCAAATTTGATTCCCGCTTAAATGCATTAGTGCACCACCCTACTAGGGGACTACAACCCACGTACTCACATCTAACCTCTCATTTAAAATTCCAGAACAACTATACACACAGACTATGGGAAAGGGATCTTGGATATAAAATATCTGGGGACGAATGGGAGAAAGCAATCTCTACTCTACACAAAGCGCTCAAATGCACTACCCACATAGAAAATGCTATAAAGCTCCACATGAGATGGTATTATACCCCAGATCGAATCCACCAAGCATACCCAAACTCATCGCCAATGTGCTGGAGGGGATGTGGAACTAAAGGCACATTAATACACACTTTTTGGGAATGCACAGTAATAACTCCGTATTGGACTAAGGTATATGAAATGCTCCATAGAATGATAGGCCAGCCAATTGGAAAAAATCCAGCAACGGCCCTCCTAGGCTTAGGTCTTCAAAAGTTACCTTGGAAAGGGAAAATACTAAGTTGCAAAATATTAGCTATAGCCAGAATTATAATAGCGAGATATTGGAAGACCCCCACCTGCCCCCCTGTGGCTGAATTTGTTGCAAATGTAAACACTACATATGAATACGAAAAGCATTTAGCATACGGATTACTTAATAAGCAACCGATTGAGGATATTTGGTCACCATGGCTTAGATCTAGACCAGGGGTCTCAAACTCGCGGCCCACAATATTTTGCGGTCCCCACCTGGAAAAGCACCGCCCGCCGTGTATTCACGGCGGCGGTCGGGCCACGCTGCATGGAGAGGGCTCACGGGCTGAGCCCTCTCCATAGCCGGTAAGTCTTTGCTGCATATTGCAGCAAAGGCTTACCGGTAACACCCGCGATCGGTGCTAGCACCGATCGCGGGTGTTTGCACAGCGATAGCTGCCGGCAAAGCTGCCAGCAGCCTCAAAAAGATAGCGGCGCATGGGCGCCGCCATCTTACCTGGGATCGCCGCTCCCCGTGACGTCATCAGGGGGGGGGATATGTCTCCATAGCCTCGGGTCTTCGGAAGACCCGAGGCTATTTCGTTTTAACCCCTTCATTACAATGTGCTGATAGCACATTGTAATGAATGAGGAGGAAAATCCCCATATACTGCCATACTGCAGTATGGCAGTATATGATAGAATCGATCAGACAACCTAGGGTTAAAGTACCCTAGGGAGTCTGAAAAATAGTATAAATAAAAATACAAAAAAGTTTAAAAAAAATTATAATAAAAAAACCTAAAATTTCAAATCACCTCCCATTCCCTAGAACTGACATAAATATAAATAAACAGTAAAAATCATAAACACATTAGGTATCGACGCGTCCGAAAATGCCCGATCAAAATATGATAACGGTTTTTCACTGCTTTTAACCCCGTAACGGAAAATAGCGCCATTTTGAAAAATATAAAAAATCTATAAAAAGTGATCAGTACAAAAGGTCGTACAGTCCTAAAAATGATATCATTGAAAATATTATCAAATTTCGCAAAAAAATACACCACCCACAGCTCCGTACACTAAAGTATGAAAAAATTATTAGCGCCAGAATTTGGCAAAATCAAAAAAATAACATTATAAAACCTATACAAATTTGGTATCCCCTTAATCGCACCGACCCAAAGAATAAAGTAGACATGTCATTTGGGGCGCTAGGTGAAAGACGTAATATCCAAGCCCACAAGAAAATGGCGCAAATGCGTTTTTTCACCATTTTCATTGCATTTGGAATTTTTTTCCCGCTTCCAAGTACATGGCATGGAATATTAAATACCATCACTGTGAAGTGCAATTTGTTACGCAGAAAACAAGCCGTCACACAGCTCTTTACGTGTAAAAATAAAAAAGTTATAGATTTTTGAAGGTGGGGAGTGAAAAATGGACATGAAAAAACAGGAAAGGGCCCGTAACCGGTTAATCCCCTTCCCTCCGGTACTTGAAGAAGATGAAGTCGCCGCTCTGAACGCCCTTGGTGCAGGTCAGAGCGGCGACTTCATCTTCTTCGATGGGAGGGACACGGGGAGGCAAGTACCGGGGGGGAGGAGGGGATGGAGTGTCCTGGGCTCAGTGCGGTAGGAGCTTGGGACCCCTCGGTGCACAGGACGCGTTCATAGAGAAAAAACATGTCTCCCAGCTCGGGGCTTTCCTTGCGCTGGGAGACGCCATGACATTTGAATCTGAATAATGCTATTTTGTAAGTGCATTTTGTGTGGAAAACTTGATGCGGCCCAGCCTTACCCAGAATCTACCTCAAGCGGCCCCCAGGTAAATTGAGTTTGAGACCCCTGATCTAGACCCATGTAAAAAAAAAAAAAAAAAAAAAAAATCACCATAAAATGACATGACAGGAAAGCAAACTGTGATACTAAGATATAGTCTTTCGGGAGACTTTTCAGAACATGAGTAGAGGTATTCAGTGATTTAGGGAAATCCCATATATAACACTAACCTTTATGCCTATACAAATTGTCTTACTTTATTCTTATATTAATCGAGCCTATGTTCTTTTAATGTTGGTTATACATTCTTATTTACGTTTTATTTCACTTGATATTCAAATATAACTAAGCTTAAAATACTAGTACATGCAAGCTATATGCAAAACTGTGTACTTTTAAACGATATTACATGGGCAAGTTGTCATCATAATTTAACGGTAACTAATGGTTGCATGTAACAATGATGTATATTTTCTGTTTCATTGAAAAAACTCAATAAAAAAGATTTAAACAAATAAGCTTACCAAAAGCTGTATTGAATAGTTTGAGGGGTACATTTTAAAAAATATGGAGATTTGTGGGGAGTCTCTAATAAATAGAACTTTGAAAACCCTTATAAAATGAATTTTCTTCTAAAACAATTTATTCTGAAGTTCACTTAAAGATTTGGAAAATCGCTGTTTGAACTGTAAGCCTCGTCCTAAAACGTCCTAATAAAAAAACATATATAATGACATCATCAGGGTCCGTGGCAGTCTTAATCCGCCCTGGCTGCAAAACACATGGGGGAAGAAGACAGCAGGAAGTAGAGATGAGAGATTCCTAGTTCTTCTGTCCCCCATCCCCTCCGCCAACATTTCTCATCTGAGCTGCTGAGTCAGCTGTGTGCGGTCTATGTTGTGCACTGTTATATACATATTATGCTGTACATTGTGTAGCATAACATGCATATAACAGTTCACTACCTCCATTCTTTAGTGTGGCAGATTGGCTGGCCAGGCCCCCTTACAACGTGGGCCCCATGCTATGGCTGTTGTTATGCACCTGACTACATGTCTGTCTGTGACTAAGCCCAACCCATTCCCTGGTGCTTTTCACTACTACTACACCTTACCCGCGTGAGCCAGCTTCTACCTACAAGGAACCACTACCAGAGATAGTGGGCTTATACTACGTCTCTAGCAAAGTCCGATCCCTCTGTAGGAGTTAAAGGGTGAATACCAGACAGGTCCAGGGGTCTTTAGGCCTCATGCACACAAATGTTGTTTCAATGCACTCATTCCCACTTCCATAATCCCGGGCATGAGCCAAATACTAGGCTGCAGGTCCTATTTGTAGCACAGGAAGTCTTTTTAGATTGTCATTGTCATGTGAACAGCACTTGATAAACGATGGACCAAAAACAAGGTACTACCTCCTAACTTTACAAACATCACCAATTTTTTAAAAACATTATATTAGAAAACGGTTTATAAGGCAAACAGGTATCATAGCTAAACATTTTTCTGCAGGAAGCGCCATTGTTAAACATTTGAACCCACAAGGAAACTTAACTCCTAGGGCTCCTAAGAGTGGGTGGGCTCATATGCCCCATTCCCTGCATAATTGATGCATTATACAATACACTTACTACACTACACATAGGAAAACCAAGTATAGTATCTCAAACAGCCTTCGCATCCATACGAGAGGTAGATTATTTAGCAAACTATGCAGTTTATGATTATATTTTTGCAATTACTCAGATCACATGTATATATTTAGCACAGCTTAAAGGGAACCTACCACCACAAATCTACCTATAAAGGTAGATCGGGTGGTAGGTGGATCAATGGGACGTGAGGATAGCCCTTTTAAGGGCTAATCCTCACGTCCCCGCACTTTTTTAGTAACTTTTATGAGCCTTGTATGCAAATTTTTTTATGCGGCTACTGGGGCGTGGAGTAGCTGCATCTGAGGTTACATGGCGCGGCTACTCCACGCCCCGATAGCCTCTTTTCCCCTCCTACTCACCATCTTCGGTGTGCAGAACAGCAGGTCCGCGCCTGCGCGGTCACTGCTCCGAAGCTGGGGCTGCACAGGCGTGTGCCTGCTGTTCTGCGCATGCGCAGACGGCAGATTCGACGGACAAGGGCGCGCAGCTACGAGGAGCTGCACGCTGAAGTTGGTGAGTAGGAGGGGAAAAGAGGCTACCGGGGCGTGGACGTGCGGGGACGTGAGGATTAGCCCTTAAAAGGGCTATCCTCATGTCCCATTGATCCACCTACCACTTAATCTACCTTTATAGGTAGATTTGTGGTGGTAGGTTCCCTTTAAAGGGGTATTCTCATCTGGGCATTCACATTTAATTTAACTCATCTGCCATACATATATACATTTCTTCAATTGGATGTTATTAAAAAATAATTATCAGTGTGAGGATAATTTCCCATAAATGTACCCTTGTTGGCCATGAGAAAAGAGAAACCTATTCTTGGATACAACCGCACCTGCACTCTGACAGCGGTGGCCACACAAGCAATATTGAGCCCTGTCTGACCACCTGTGGGATGTACAGTACCTTCCATCCATTTTATATGCAAAAACTATTTGTTTTTGCATATCAGCAAAGATAGTCATATCCAAGGACAACTATCTTGTTTCTAAGGGGCAACATGGCTAAATTTATGACTAATTATCTTCACACATGTAAATTTTTTAACGAAGAAATACATTTTACTGGTGGGACTTAGAAACTCCAGTTTGATGCTGTGCAATAGTGACAGGTCTTGTTGCTGTTCTGTGGAACCTCTGATAATGTTTCTAAGATAGACAAAACTTTGTTTTTTCATTATAGGAATTATGAAAAAACACATTCAAAAAATAAAAACAATTGTTAAAAACCATAATAAGACATGAGGCTATAAGTGATAAATGTCCACTGCCTGGTCACCAATTTAAAGACATTAGCAGGTTTAACTGGGGACAGTAAAATGAGGATAACCATAACTTTCATAGACACTATAATAAAATGGAATATCTTTTACATGCGTTTCAGCAATCTACAGACTTTTAGACAGACCATTCATAAATTCTGCAATAGTGTTTTGAACCATAGTTTTTGAACCAACCTCGAAATTTCTTTGAATCCCAAACCCTTCAACCCATTGCGCCCATCCCCTTACCTCAGTGGTGGCGAACCTATGGCACGGGTGCCAGAGGTGGCACTCAGAGCCCTTTCTGTGGGCACTCAGGCCATCCCCAGAGATGACTCAAGGTATCTTCCTGCAGTCCCAGATACCCCATGACTTGCTGTGCACAGAGCTATATTAAAGTGACAGCTCTACCTGGGACTACTGGAGAAGTGGGAAGGTGCGGACAGATCTGGATTATCATTGTAGCTCCTGCTCCAGCCCTGACAATTCTTGCCGTTTATGGAACCCTAAGGGAAGATTCAATGATCATCCAAATTTCTTCTATTTTCTGCTTTATTGGTGCCTCAGGTTGCTGATATGAATGAAAGCTGTGACAGAGAAGGAAGTATAAATTACAAATTACATTTCTGTGTTGGCACTTTGAGATAAATAAGTGGGTCTTGGTTGTAGTTTGGGCACTCAGTTTCTAAAAGGTTTGCCATCACTGCCTTACCTATTCTCACAAAAAAAAATCTATAACAGTACTGTAATGAAGTCTGGCAGTAGAAATTCTAAGAATCAACCACAAGATGTCACTGATCAGCTGCTAAGGACATAGACGGACAAGAAAAAGCAGAAAATTTGTAATAAATGTAGACTGTAATATTTTTTTTAATAAGCAAACAAAACTTCACAATTTTATTATGAACTCTTTAAAGACGGCACATAAACAATTCCTAAACCAATGTATCACATGTTATGTCCAAAAGTGCCTAAAAAGTTATTAATTCTCTAATTTATATCTTTAATACAAACCCATTAGTTTTTTTACCTTTTTTTTTTAATCATTGCCAACAATACCATCCTAAAACTTTAAAGGGAACCTACCACCATGATTCTACCAATAAAGGTAGAACGGGTGGTAGGTGCATGGATGGGACATGAGGATAGCCATTTTTAGAGCTAAACCTCACATCCCCACTATCTTTTTAAAATCTTTATTGCCCTAATATGTAAATGTTCTAAAGCGGCTACTGGGGCGTGGAGTAGCTGGACATGATGCTACACGTTGCGGCTACTCCACGCCCCAGTAGCCTCTTTTCTCCTCCTACCATGACATCTTCAGCCCGCGCAGCTACAAGCATCTGAGAAGCTGGAGTTATGCGCATGCACAGTAACTCCGGCTTTGAAGCAGTGGCCACACAGCCACAGGACGGCCTTCTCGGACGTAGCTGGGCGCCGAATATGTCAGGGTGGGAGGAGAAAAGAGGCTACTGAGTGGCCGCGACGTGTAGCCTCATGTCCAGCTACTCCACGCCCCAGTATTTGCTTTAGAAAATTTACATATTAGGGTATTAAAGAAAAGATAGCCGGGACGTGAGGATTAGCTCTAAAAAGGGCTATCCTCACATCCTTTACATCCACCTACCACCCGTTCTACTTTTATAAGTAGAATCGTGGTGGTAGGTTCCCTTTAAATTATGGGCTAGGTCACTTATCATCTAGAACTCCCACTCTTAAAAACACTTAGAACCCCATAGGCTTAATATCTGTCCCAGTTTTAACAACCATAACTACCAGAGCAAAGTGTCACATATAGTACAATAGTTTCAGGTCAACATCTGCAAAGAGTTTGTATGTTCTCTCCGTGTTTGCGTGGGATTCCTCCGGGTCCTCCGGTTACCTCCCACACTCCAAAACATACTGGTAGGATACGTAGATTGTGAGCCCCATGGGGACAGGGACCAATTGAGCAAGCTCTGTGCAGTGCTATGTAATCTTTAGGCGCTATATAAATAAAGAATTATTATTATAGGTAATGTCAGAACACTGATCTATAATTAAAGTGCAACATGCTATACTGTATATTACTTATTACTACTATATATAAAAATATAAATATGAAATTAAATAACATTCATTCATATATACAATATATAAACACTAATAATTGTACAAAAATATATTATTTTTCATAGAATATACACCACATGCAAAAAAATAGTATTAATTATAAACATCATATATAAAAAAAAAAACATTACTATACCCTAAACACACAAATATAAATACACACATAACTAGGAGATATATGAGCAAAATATTTTTATTATCAGTTTACACTCATCTAAGGCCATATCACTATTATGTGCACCATGGCTTTAAAGAGGACCTGTCACCCCATTTATCGGCACTAGGAGCAGCTTACTAAAGTAAGTAGCTCCTAGTGCTTGATCAAACGCCGCAGTGTTAGAGTGATAGCGTTACCAGAAACCGCCGGTAACGCTATCAAACACTGCGGCGGGGTATAGTGTAATCATCGGACAGCTTGCAAAGCTGTCCGATGTATTCATGAGGGGGCGGTCCGAGGCGCTGCCTCTACCCAGGACCGCCCCGCTCGCTCGCTCCATAGGCCGACAGTCACTGCCCCTAGTCACGTCCCAACTCCGCCCCCTCATGAATACGTCGGACAGCTTTGCGAGCTGTCCGACAATTACACTATACCCCGCCACAGTGTTAGATAGCGTTACCGTTTGTTCAGGTACTAGGAGCTGCTTACTTTAGTATGCAGCTCCTAGTGCCGATAAATGGGGTGACAGGTCCTCTTTAAATTAAACCATATATAGATGCCAAGTATTTGACAAAGTTTTAAGCACAAATATCTTATACAGGATCTTTTTCTTCTCCAAGATGTTTTGTATGTAAGATACATACACAACAGCTCCACCCTATTTCAAGGCACCCTTATCCAATCCACCAGGAGCCCACAAGTAGCCAGCAGAGGTAAGTAACTAGACTGAAATAAAAGTGAACAAGAAGAAAAATAATAATAATAAATATCAGAATGGTAGAAAGTTTAACTTCTCATTTTAGCCAGAAAGAGATAGTTTCCCCAAGGTTATAATCCATTTGATTTCACGTTGCCGCAATATTTTCGCAACATCTCCCCCTCTGATACCACAATGTATTCTGTCAATTACTCTTACTAAAAAGGAGAGGATTGCATCTATGATTAATTTTAAAATGTTAAGGCATGGTTTTCAACATGTCCCGAGACATGCCCTGATTTTTAACTCTTATAGTGAGTACTACGATATATATCTAGCCACACCAACATGTCATGTAGTAAATCACGTCATGTGGTGTGGCATAAGATATATTCCAAGATCTTGAACAGTTTATTCCAGTAGGTCATTGATTGGGGGTCATTTACTAAGGGCCCGATTCCCGTTTTCCCGACGTGTTACCCAAATATTTCCGATTTGCGCCGATTTTCCCTGTATTGCCCCGGGATTTCGTCGCACGCGATCGTATTTTGCCGCATCGGCGCTGGCATGCACGCGACGGAAATCGGGGGGCGTGGCCGAGCGAAAACCCGTCGGATTCGGAAAAACCGGAACAAAAAAAGTGTCGCTTGGGACGTGCTTACCTTCACTTGGTCCGGCTCGGTGAATTCCAGTGCGCAACGATGCTTTTCAGCGCAGCAGCGCCACCTGGTGGACGGCGGAGGAACTACCTTAGTGAATCCCGGCCGGACCCGAATCCACCGCAGAGAACGCGCCGCTGAATCGCGAACGGACCGGGTAAGTAAATCTGCCCCATTGTGTCATATTTGCACAAGCAAATAGGGCCACTGGACCCAAAAATATTATGTATTGGGGGAACATAATGACTGTGAACCAAAAAATCTTTATGATTTCTACTCCTACGTGAAGTCATCAAAGGTCTAGCCAAAATTTAATTGAAGGGGTTGGCCATGTTACCTCACGTTTTTTGTAATGTGTGTGCAAGTGTGGGGGGCAGGATATTAGGTAATTTACCAATATACATCTATTAAAACTTCTACACTGCTTTCTTGATATGTGAAGTGAGGCCTACTGTCTTTTACCTCATCAGCCAGACATTCCTGTCCATAAAATGGCAGCAGACAGGAGGAATTAAGACAGCAGTGCAAAACTATTAGTAGATATGTATTGGTAAATTACCTAACAGCCTGCCACCCACACTTACAGACACATTGCAAAAACATGAGGTAAAGTGACCAACCCCTTTAACAAAATGCTTCTGTTTTTAGTATACCCCAATGTCTAGGTAATATTTCATATTGTCATCTCTTCCCACTGACTATTTTCAAATCTGACTAAAATAAATTTGATTACATTTTTTACTTTCCCTGATCCTTCCAAGGGAGTCACATTTTCTATATTTTGCCTGCATATAGACTTTCACAATCTTACTGGAAGGGGATGGTGAGGAACCAGCGGTGGAAGGTACTTAAAAATGAGAGAATTGGGCTGACTTTGCTGTCGGCTACAGGCTCTACAGTAGGGATGGGCCGCACCTCAATGGGGAGGGTGTAGCTGTTTTGGGGGAAAAATCGCTAGTAGGTTGGAGGAGTGTTTAAACATGAGACTTGGGGGGAGGGCAACTATACTTGTGCAGGGCAAATAGACAGTGTAGATAGGGAGCTGGGAAGAGTCATAGTCCATGGGGGAGGAAGGGGGGCTGGAATAAGATTGGGGAATAAGAACAAAAGGAATGGGGATAGGGAAAACCATATAAAGTGCATGTACACAAATGCCAGAAGCCTCACAAACAAAATGGAGGAACTGGAACTCTTAATGTTGGAGGCCGAATATGATATAGTGGGTATCAGCGAGACATTTCCAAAGTAGGAAAACCGATTCCAGTCATGATTAAGAGCACTGGTTTGTGCTAGAAACGTATTGATGATGATTGTACCATGTCACCTGTATTTTACTTGATGGATGCCATACGAACACAATAAAGGCGGTTTTATTCTGCGAATAGCTGGATCCTGGAATCATTTTTCCTACTTTCGAATTGTCTTGCCCTGCAGCGGGGTGGATCCGTGCAAGCGGATAAAATTACCGCAGATCAAGGTGAGCTGGAGGAACTCCTTTATCCACATCAGCGAGACATGGCTGGACAGTAACTATGACTGGGCTGTTGCTATAGATGGTTATAGCCTTTTTAGAAATGATCGTATAAATAATAAAGGGGGAGGGTTTTTTTACGTGTGAAATCTTGCCTCAAGCAAGTCCTGCTAGATGACAACGGTGACGCAAATGAAAATGTGGAGTCCCTATGGGTGGAGATAAAGAGAGGGAAAAAGAATAATAAATATTACTAGGGGTTTGTTATAAGGCTCCAAATATAATGGAGGCAGCAGAGGAAATGCTGATAAGTGAAATGGATGCGGCTTCAAAGCATGGTGAAGTACTTATCATGGGGGACTTCAATAACCCAGATATTGACTGGGGGCGGGGGGGGGGGGGGGGGTAAAAAACCTGCAGGTCCTTGAAAGGTAGCAGGTTTTTGTTGACAACAAAAGACAATTATCTGTCGCAACTAGTGCTGGAGCCAACAAGAGGGGGGAGCACTGCTGGACCTTATTCTAACCAACAGACCTGGCATGGTATCAAAATTACAGGTTGGGGGGGAATCTGGGTAAAAGTGATCATAATATCATTGATTTTGTATTACGCTTTACTAAGAGCGTTAGTGAAGGGGCAACCAACACTCTAAACTTCAGGAGGGCAAATTTTCAGCAACTAAGGGAAGACCTTATAAAGGCATAAACTGGGATAATGTTCTCAAAGACAAAAGCCTCCCCCCACCCAAAAAAAAAGGACTTTTCCACAGATATTCTAAAAAAGGCCTGTGAGAAACACATACCAAATGGGAAAAAGCATAAGAGGAACAAGAAAAAGCCAACGTGGCTAACTGGTCTTGCAAGGAGAGCAATAAGTGAGAAAGATAAGGCGTTTAAGGTGCTAAAACGCAAAGGTAGCTATGAGGCATTACAGCATTATAGAGAGGAAAATAAATCCTGTAAAAGGCAGATAAAGGGCTCAAAAATAGAGACTGAGAGAAATATTGCCAGGGGGAGCAAAAATAATCCCAAACAATTTTTCAAGTATATAAATGATAAGAAACTAAAAACGGAGAGTGTCAACCCTCTGAGGAGTAACATGGGGGTCGTGGTGGAACGAGATGAGGAAAGGGGCAATCTACTGAATGTTGCCTTCTCGACTCTTTACCCAGGAAAACCCCCTGTTGGAAGACAGATAAATCACCAGGCCAGATGGCATACACCCCTGGGTTCTACATGAACTATGTACAGTGATAGACGGACCATTATTTTTAATATTTGAAGATTTCCTGGGGACTGGTTATGTTCCACAGGACTGGGGCATAGCAAATGTGGTACCAATATACAAAAAAGGATCAAAAAGCGATCCTGGAAACTACAAACCTGTGAGTCTAACTTCTGTGGTGGGAAAAATATTTGAGGGGTTTGTTAGAGATGCTATCTTGGAGTATCTCACTGTGCATAACCTTGTATCAGCATGGGTCTATTAGTGACCGGTCCTGTCAGACTAATCTGATTGGCTTCTACGAGGAAGTAAGTTACATACTGGATTTGGGGGATGCTGTGGAAGCTATATGTCTGGACTTTTCAAAGGCATTTGACACAATGCCTCATAAAAGGTTGGTACATAAAATGAGACTGCTGGTACTAGGGGAAAATCTGTGTATTTGGATAAGTAATTGGCTTAGTGATAGAAAACAGAGGGTTGTCATTAATGGCACATTCTCAGATTGGGTTGACATTACCAGTGAAGTGCCACAAGGGTCAGTATTGGGGCCATTTCTTTTTAATATTTTTATTACAGTATTTTTCGGGTATAAGGCGCACCGGAGTATAAGGTGCACCATCAATAAATGCCTGCTAAAATGTCTAGGTTCATATATAAGGCGCACTGGACTATAAGGCACACCTGATAAGGATTAATGACCAGCAGGTGGCAGACCTGTGCACAGTTCAAGGCAGCTGTTGTCTGTAAGTAAGGTAAAGTAAAGTAAGGCGCACTGGACTATAAGGCGCACCTTTGATTTCTGAGAAAATCTAAGGATTTTTTGTGCACCTTATAGTCCGAAAAATACGGTAATGACCTTGTAGTGGGTTTACACAGTCAAGTTTCAATATTTGCAGATGATACTAAGCTGTGTAAAGTAATTAATACTGAGGTCAATAGTTTAGCATTACAGAGAGATTTGTGGAAGCTTGAGGAGTGGTCAGAGAAATGGTTGATGAGGTTTAAAGTAGATAAATGTAAAGTTATGCACTTGGGCCATGGAAACAAAAAGTATAATTATGTTCTAAACATATCTGGTAAAACTAGAGGTGAAAAGGTCTTGGTGGTATTGGTGGATAGTTAACTTCACTTTAGTGACCAGAGGCAGACGGCTGCTGCTAAAGCAAATAAAATTATGGGATGTATCAAAAGCGGAATAGATTCTCATGATAAATACATAGTTTTGCCCTTATCACTGGTCAGACCACACATGGAATCTTGTGTACAGTTTTGGGCACCAGTGTATAAAAGACATAGTAGAACTGGAACGGGTGCAGAAGAGAGCAACAAAGATTATTAGGGGAATGGGGGACTAGAATACAATGACAGATTACAAAATTTGGGATCATTCAGTTTAGAAAAAGGAATACTGAGGGGAGACCTCATTACAACCTCATTGGGATTATATATTAGGGACTAACAGGGTCTGTAAGAGACAGTACTGGGGCCGTCCTTGTCAGGGCGGGAGCAATATTGCGGGGTCTGGATACTAACCGATCGTAGGGCTTAATAGGTCCTGTACCTCCGGACTAGTACCTCTTGACCAGGAGATGGCGCATCGAAGACTGGTGTAATCCACCCTATTATTCCTTACTGTACGCACTAATGGTGGTCTGTGGTTTTGAGATGATGCACCGTGTCATATGCTATACAGGAATGAGGTATTACTGGGGATCGTGTCAGACGAGACTTATTGAAGGTCTGAATGAGCTCCCTTTCTGATGTGTTTTTGCTGACTAGATGGTTGATGTGCATACTATTGTGGTTCACTGTGAACTTATTTTATCAGTAATTATTTAAAGTTACGTTTTACTTATGGTACTAGTACATTCTGCTGGATTTCTTACCGATTTTTGGATGTATTTTTCTTGCCTTGAAAAGTGAGTTAGCCATCTAGGCAACCTTTTTATGTCTTGTTTGGATTTAGAGAACTCATTACAAATACCTGAATGGGCAGTACAAGAATCTTTTTATACCTAGGCTTGTGACCAGGGGGCATCCTCTACGCCTAGAGGAGAGGAGGTTCTACCATCAACATAGACAAAGGTTCTTTACTGGAAGAGCAGTGAGACAATGGAACTCTCTGCCACAGGAGGTTGTTATGGAGGAATCTATGTACGTATTCAAGAGAGGCCTGGATGCCTTTCTGGAAAGAAAAAATATCACGGGTTATGGGGATAAAACATTTATTTAATTCTTAAAGGTTGGACATGATGGACTTGCATCTTTTTCCGGCCTTATATGTACTATGATACTAATCTTCCTCTGGCTATGCCCTCTCTCTGCCTCTATTTGAAGTCCTCAGCCTGTCTCTCATAATTAACTTCTAACGAGCAAATCCTCTTCATTCTGAGAAATTGCCCAAACAGGATGCCCTTATAGAGGACTGGGGATGAGCCGAAGTCACGTGTATTTATTTATTGAAGGATGTGGACTTTTTGTACACATCTGTTTGAAACATCCCAACATCATCAACAACATGATCTGGACATCTAGGAAGCTAACCCTCCTTCTGTCCATTTCATAGGTCAATCTGATGTTGAAATTGTTTTCATTCAGAACCAACATAAATTTCTTCAGCTCATCCTACAGTCCATGCCACAAAAACAAAACATCATCAATATACTGATACCAGTACTGCACATGGAGGTCAGCCAAAGCACCCACATCACAAAAGATCTCCCGTTTCCAGTAGCCAAGGAATACATTTGCGTATGAGGGTGCACAGGCCACCCCCTTGGCAGTGTCTGTTTTTTTCAAATAAAATTAATTTTTACTTACCAAAAAATGTGTCAAAATAAATTCTAACAATTCCATGATTAATTCAATCAAATGGCGATCCTGGTTGCCCATCGCCAGAAGGAAGCTGACCACTTTAAGTCCATCATTGTGTCTTATGCTGGTGTATAAAGATTCTATGTCTGCAGACACTAGAATTGTTTCATACTCCGCAGATACTTCATCAATCCTTTTCAGTCGTGTCATGACTTCAGGTTGTCTTTCACATATGAGTGGAGGCATTCAACAAAAGATTTTAAGTAAATTTGTATACCAGATCACAGAGTCCTCTGATCCCTGATACAATGGGGCGACCCATGGGATCTGTTGGGTTCTTTTTTAATTTATGTTGGCCAATCAGAAAATCTTCACTGATGACTATAAATAAGAAACAACCAGTTGTTTGCAGATACATAGTCTACAAAAGATTGACTTGAACTTCTACCCTTTAATGAAAAATGAGAGATCTTTATGACATAGTGCCGTTAAGGATGTATGCAGATTGCTCACAGGCTTAGTCCTCTTTGTACCTAGTGGTTGTTGTTCCAAGACTCTGACAACTTTTATACAGTGATCTGATTTAGACTCCAAAGAAAGCTTATTCATTAGTAGGTATAAAATTAGCAATGCATTTAACATAAACTGGACGTGGTAATATTTTAGAAAATTATGGCAATCTAGGATTAGCATTAATGTGAGCCCTAAAAATAGTAAAGCAGTCCTCTACAGGTTACGAGCAGCTTACACAAAGCAGTTACACATATTAACTCCAGATGGATACGGAATTATAAAGCTTTATATTCTAAGCAAGCAAGTGAAACCATCTGCATGGAAAATAAGTTCAGTTAGACTTGCCAACCTCATTTTCCTCATAATAAGATTGTCACTTCTGGCAGAAATTAATTCGAAGCTGAAGAACGTAGGTCACTGGAATATTTGCTACTACTATATGTTACTAATGGAGGGTAGCTAGTATTTGCATTAAATATTTTTGGTAACTAAATTTCTGCCAATAAAAGTATGTAACTGTGTTTGCATCTGTTATTCCACGGTCATTTTCCAAAGAACCCTAATGGAAGATTCCTAAAAAGAAATCCCTGCCAGTTCATGAGTTCATTTTGGTCAAATAATTCTCTTCAAGCTTCATTTCCACCATGGAATATGGTTATTAAGGGTAACCAGAAATTCAAAGATTTAAGCTTTCTGTTTTCTCATTTTTGTAACCTTGGTCACATATGTGACATAATAAATCAACATTTTTATGAAGAAAACTAAAGATTGATACAACTTTGTCTTGTGGTACAACTATGGTAGTTGAGCTTAATTCAGATTAAATCAAATCAAAAGACGAGGGGGCACTGTCTCCATTTGGAGAAACCAAGGTTTAATCACCGGAGGCGACAGGGCTTTTTTACTATGAGAACTGTCAATCTGTGGAATAGCCTTCCTCAGGCGCTGGTCACAGCAGGGACAGCGGAGAGCTTCAAGAAGGGTCTAGATGCCTTTTTACACCTAAATAACATTGATTGTTATGCTATATAGGATTGTTCCCCCTAAATCCCTTCCTCATCCAATCCCTACCCTTCCTCGGTTGAACTTGATGGACAAGTGTCTTTTTTCAACCGTATAAACTATGAAATACTATGAAATTCGTAGTTTACAGTTACATACATGGTCGTACTGGCCCATCATCTAACATCATCACAGTACAAAGAAAGATGTGGTGTTTATTTTTTGTAAATCCATTTGAAACAAGGAAAGGAGGACAAGTGTGTGGGCCACAATATGGGGGGGGGGGGGGCAGTATAAGAGGGGGCCCACAATATGTGGGGTATAAGAGGGAACCGACAATATGGGATGGTATGGGTGGGGGCACAATATGTGAGGGGTGAGAGTGGGACCACAATATGGTGAGATATGAGAGGGGGCCTACATAATTGGAGGCTTATGGGAAGGGGCCCACATTATAGGGGGTATGAGAGGGGGCCTACATTATGGGGGTTCTGAGAGAGGCCACAATATGAGGGGGAGGTGAAAGAAGCCAAAATATGAGGGGGAGGTCACAATATTAGAGTGAGATGAGAGAAGCCACAATATGAGGGGGGGGTGAGAGGTCCCAATATGAGGGAGAGATAAGAGGCCACAATATGAAGGAGAGATTAGAGGAGGCCACAATATGAGGGGGGAGATAAGAAGCCACAATATGAGGGGGAGATAAGAGGAGGCCACAATATGAGGGGAACATGAGGGGCCACAATAGGAGCTGTCAGAGGAACTGGTTGCTTTCAATAGGTCCTACCTAATGTTGGACCTGACATTCATGTTCACAAGATTGAATTACAGGCGCATTTGGGGAATTTCCACCCTGAAGTCTGAATGCAGACGTTCATGGAGGAGATTCTCCAGATGCACCAAAAATGCATTTTAAAACACAATTCAATCTCATCTTGTGCAAATGGTCTAAAGCTGCGTTACATTATGTGTTTGCACTACGTTTTAAAATACATTGCAAAACATATCTCAAAATACATCTGTTTTCATACTATCACTAACCTCTTCAGGACAAAGCCATTTTAGGGCTTTATGACCAAGTTTGATTTTTTGAAATTTTTTTCTCATAACACATTGTACTTCAAGTTAGTTAAAAAATTTGGATGATATCTTTTGTGTTTAGTTATGAAAAACACGGAAGTAGGCAAAAATGTCTAAATATTCTTTATTTTCAAAGTTCTACATTTTGTGCTTTTCAGGCAGATAGTCTTAGCACGGAAACAACTTCATAGCCAACATTTCCTAAATGTCGTCTTTATATTGGCATGGCTATTTATGCATCATCTCTTTTTTCTATGTTGTTAGGAGGTTTAGAATTTTTGGTGCAATTTTTCTCATTTTTATGAAAATCACCAAAACCTATTTGTAGAGACGACTTCTCAGCTTTAAGTGACTTTGAGAGGTCTACGTAACAGTAAAACCCAATAAATTAAATTATTTTAGAAACTACACCCCTCAATGTATGAAAATCAACCTTAGCAAGTTTGTTAACCCTTTAGATGTTTCACAGGGGTTAAAAAAAAATGGAGGGGGAATTTACATTTTTTTAATACATTAATTTTGCACAAAACACTTCACAAAGTTTTATTTATTTTATATTTATTTTATTTTATTGTACAGGATTTGATGGATGTGGTGATACCCATTATGTAGTGTTTTTGGACACTTTTAATGTTGTGTTTGATTTTAATATCCGATAAGGCATCTGGGGACTTTAGCTGGTACCTTACAGGTGATCTGATCCACTTGTTCATGATTTCTCCCGGCCATGGTTTATTTCTGCTGAAATCACAGCCAAATGTCTTCAGCTTCATGCAGCACAACTCCACACTGCGCCCATAAAAAAAAACACAGTCACTTACAGTATAATGGAGCGTGTTCCTAATATATTATCCTCACAAAGACTGAACACACTATTCCCCAAATAAAACATCCTTTATTTATAACAGCCGATACATACTCCCAAATTAAATTATATACAGCACTCCATATAAGGCCACCCAGTCTAATTAAAATAGAGCCCATATATACAGATCCCCATTGACAGTATAACACCAGTACAACACAGACCCCCAGTATACACAGCCTCACACCAGTATTACATAGCCTGCCTCCCAATGTACAAAGCCTGTCCCTCCAGAATTACACAGCCTGCCCCCCCCCCGTACACACAGCCTTAACCCTAGTACACACAGCCTGCCACCCCCAGCATACACAGCCTGACCCCCCAGTATACATAGCCTGCCCCCCCAGTAAATGCAGCCTGACACCCTCAGTATACACAGTCTGCCCCCCCCCCCCACACAGCCTCTCCATCTCAATATACTCAGGCTCTCCCCCAGGGGCGTAACTTGAGGGGGTGCAGAAAGTGCGGTCGCAACCGGGCCCAAGAGGCTAGGGGGTCCATAAGGTGTCAATTTCCCATATGAGGAGACTAGTATTATAAACCATAGATTATAGTCGGGGCCTGGTACAGACTTTACACTGGGGCCCGTCAACTTCAAGTTATGTTACTGCTCTCCCCCTCAGTAAATGCAGCCACTGACCCCCCTCAGTATACACAGCGTCTCCCCCTCAGTATACACAGTCTCTCTCCCTGTATACACAGCCTCTCCCCATGTATACAAAGCCTTTCCCCCTGTATACAGAGCCCCTCCCCCTGTATAAACAGCATGTCCTGCCTCAGTATACACAGTCTTCCCCTCTCAGTATACAGAGCCTGCTCCTTCTCTGTATACAAAGCCTGCTCCCCCCCCCCACAGTTTATACAGCTGAAACCCATTAAAAAAATAAAACTTGCACTTACCTTCAGCCCCGGCGCTCCCCCACAGCTCCTCATGCTCTTCTCCCACTGGCAGCCGCATTGTGTGTAATGACCAAGGCCAATGTGCATGATGACGTCATCACGCACACCGGCCTATGTCGTGCAGAGCAGTGCACACAGACGCACTGTGCTGCTCCACTCTGCCTATCAATTATGTTGGTGCCTTTAAAGCGGCAATGTAATTTATTTTTCAGGTAGTACAGACTTGCCTACAAGGGTCCGCAATCTGCCTGAGGGACTTCACCCCGCCTCATGGCAGATGTGGCCCTGTATATACAGCTCCCCCATAAAATAACGAAATAATAAAATTTTACTCACCTTCTGCCACTCCCCCAGTGCGCCGCAGCTGAACAAAGTCGGCGCAGATGTGTCGCAGTGTAGGACATCACTGCACCGCCTAATCCAGGACTCCTTTGCATTCTGTGATCTATGGCAAAGCAAGGAGCATACTGCTTTCTTGCTCTGCCATAGACAAGTCCACCGGCTGCAACCCGGTTCTTTGAGCTGGCTGCTGTTTTAACAGCACATTCAGAAAAGTCAGGGAGCTGACCGAAACCAGACCTCCACATATATAGGGCAATTTGGGGGCCATTCGACTGCCCAAATAACCCACATTTGGGGCAACTTTAAGGTCAAAGTTGCGTGGGTCCAAGGGTGATTGTCAAGAGCCCTACCATAATAAGTATTAGTAAGCTATTTTCACAATTAATTTTTTTTTTAAGAATCTTAAAGATGACATGTAGTTTATTTTTCACTACAATTTAGTATAATTATAATCTGAAAGAGTTTGTTACAATCCCTAATACAATTTCAGGGCAAGTTATGGAACTACAGTGGTGGGATGGATGTTCAAAGTGGAAGATAAATTTGAATTCTTTTATTCAGCTTTCCCTAAAATAAAGTTAATTATATCCTTATGCAAATTAACTGCAAGGGCTCCTGAGGTCGGCTAGTAGATCTAGGGCAAAGGCTACTCCCCACCCCCAGTAGCACTTGCAAATTCATGTAACTGTTTGTTGCCTTCTGTTCTTCAGGTGACGCATTTGCAGTAGAGAAGCTCCCTCTGTGCATGTGCAGAGCTCCCCTGCTGCCATCTGAAGAACAGAAGACAACAATCAGGTAGGCCGGTCTGCAAGGGCTTTGGGTGGGGAGTAAACTCTGTACTGGAAATTACAGGGGCTACTGCATGCCCCCAGTAGCCCCATGCAGTTAGTTTGCTTATCAATATAATTTACTTTATTTCAGGGATAACCAAATAAAAGAATTAGCTAAAATGGTTTAAGGATTGTGCAGGGAAGTGTAATTTACCTTGTGAACTACTTCAGAAAGTAGATTCTAGATGGTAGATTTCCTTCAATTATTCACAAGCAGGTAAAGATAACATTTTAAAAAATGATGTGGGTTTAAGCCAAATAATTTATACTTATTTATTTATATATATATTTATTTATGTATTTTCCTTCTGCACACCAGCTTGTGATGTCACTGAGAGAGGGATGTTCATATGCTAATGTGAACCATACCACCTCTCGGTGTGATACATTTTGTAAGTGAAATGTTATAAAAACTCATAACTGTTCACAGGAAATGGTTACAATGATGCAGCCATCTTCAATCGACTGAGTATCCTATTCTCTATCATCCAATCATAAACTTGGGGGTGCTTTACTTCAGATCAGGGGGTTAATTTGACCAGATCTGACCAGGTTCACAAATACATTTAGGCCTAAGATTTGAGTGTGGAATAATTCCCCTTGACCTTATCCTGTTCACGGGGGCTTATAACTACAGGTTATGTCCAAGTTTTTAGGAAATATGTAATCTCCATTTGTCTTAACTTTTACTGTCTTTGTTGCACTTTTGGGAGGAACTACGCTTTACAAGGCATACTAAGTTCTATGCCTGGTCCTAAAGTTTATTTAGGATTTGCAAATTAGGATTATACTGGAAAAGATGGACTTCAACAATAAAAGAGTGTATTATTTTTGTAATGTAACCACAGGTGTACTCACTTTTGCGTCACATTGTACATATAAGAAGTGTAGAGAAATTCACTTTTATACCGTGCAGCCTCTTGTCTTCCGACATCTGACACAAACATCACTGTTAGATTTCATATTCTGTAAGTTGTCTTCTAACGACTACCTATGGAGACTTTGCATTAACGGCCACCTCTGCAGATTCAAAGATGTGAATAGGAAAACATTGACTCTTGGCTACCTTGTAAGACAGCCCCTATTCAAAACAGGAAGTAAGAGTTCTCCTTACGGAGAGTTTGCCACCTTCAGACATGTGGAGACTTAAAGCCATAGATGCTCCACAAGGGAATTCTGGGAAATCTAGACCTAGTTAATAGCCTCTCACTCAGCAAAACCCATTCCCTACACTGTATTGAGGAGACCCAACCAGGATCTAGTGCATCGTGCCCGACCCGAATCCACGTTGGACAATGCACCGCGGGATCGCGACGGGACCTGCTAAGTAAATCTGCCCATTGTATTCTATTTCACACCCTGGAAAACAAATTTGCATATTTCGCTGAATTACCTAGTGGAGCCTTTATGGCTTTAAGTTTCCACACACCTTTAAGGTGGCCTTAATTGGCAAACTCTCCGTAAGGAGAACTCTTACTTTCAGATCCTAGTCAATAGCCTCTAACTCAGCCAAACCCATTCCCTACACTGTACTGAGGAGACCCAACCAGGTCAAAAAAGTGCTGTCTACAGTTGGGAATTTGTTCCTTCTGGAATAGATATACTGGTTTGGCTTAATCCCACATCACGTCATTAAACTTCTTGTAGGTCATGCTTGGTATTAAGGGGGCTGCCTTTCAAGGTAGAAGAAGGAGGCATTGTTTTCCATTTTCCACCTTTTCAAAACAAGCATTACTTTTTCAGAAAACCTAATGACGTGATGCAGGCAAAACCTGTATATTTTTGCAAAAGTAATGTATCCCAAATGTCGACAGAGCTGTTTTGATGTGTTCAGCATAGGGAATTGTTTAGCTAAGTGAGAGGTTAGAGACTTGATCGGGCAAGTAAGATGACACCTTATGTAGACTTTGCCATTAAAGGACACTTCTTCATTTGTGTGGAGACTTACAGCCAATCATATGATTTATCGTATTCTTTGTAACCCATGATGCACCAAGAGTGTATCACTGGAGAACCTTGAGCAAGTAACATTTCTGCCTGCTGTGGGACAATGCAACTACCCTTCTAACTACACTCACCTGTCTAACTACACCTGTCCAACTGCTCGTTAACACTTAATTTCTAATCAGCCAATCACATGGCGGCAACGGCATGTAGACATGGTCAAGACAATCTCCTGCAGTTCAAACCGAGCATCAGTATGGGGAAGAAAGGTGATTTGAGTGCCTTTGAACGTGGCATGGTTGTTGGTGCCAGAAGGGCTGGTCTGAGTATTTCAGAAACTGCTGATCTACTGGGATTTTCACGCACAACCATCTCTAGGGTTTACAGAGAATGGTCCGAAAAAGAAAAAACATCCAGTGAGCATCAGTTCTGTGGGCGGAAATGCCTTGTTGATGCCAGAGGTCAGAGGAGAATGGGCACAGTGGTTCTAGCTGATAGAAAGGCAACAGTGACTCAAATCGCCACCCGTTACAACCAAGGTAGGCAGAAGAGCATCTCTTAATGCACAGTACGTCGAACTTTGAGGCAGATGGGCTACAGCAGCAGAAGACCACACCAGGTGCCACTCCTTTGAGCTAAGAACAGGAAACTGAGGCTACAATTTGCACAAGCTCATAAAAAATGGATAGTAGAAGATTGGAAAAATGTTGCCTGGTCTGATGAGTCTCGATTTCTGCTGCGACATTCGGATGGTAGGGTCAGAATTTGGCGTCAACAACATGAAAGCATGGATCCATCCTGCCTTGTATCAACAGTTCAGGCTGGTTGTGGTGGTGTTATGATGTGGGGAATATTTTCTTGGCACTCTTTGGGCCCCTTGGTACCAATCGAGCATCGTTGCAACGCCACAGCCTACCTGAGTATTGTTGCTGACCATGTCCATCCCTTTATGACCACACTGTACCCAACATCTGATGGCTACTTTCAGCAGGATAAGGCGCCATGTCATAAAGCTGGAATCATCTCAGACTGGTTTCTTGAACATGACAATGAGTTCACTGTACTCAAATGGCCTCCATAGTCACCAGATCTCAATCCAATAGAGCATCTTTGGGATATGGTGGAACGGGAGATTCGCATCATGGATGTGCAGCCGACAAATCTGCAGCAACTGTGTGATGCCATCATGTCAATATGGACCAAAATCTCTGAGGAATGCTTCCAGCACCTTGTTGAATCTATGCCATGAAGAATTATGGCAGTTCTGAAGGCAAAAGGGGGTCCAACCTGTTACTAGCATGGTGTACCTAATAAAGTGGCTGGTGAGTGTATATTTCCTTACAAAATGTAAAAGAGAAGATGTATACAATCAGGAGACTGCTCTGCCATGTCCATTATTATTAGTGTATAAGTTATGTTCTCCCCTCTGTGGAGAATCTGTATGGTACCCGAACAGATTTTTAAAATTCAGCCAAGCTCGTGTCCTCCCATCACTACTTAGGATTCACTAAATCCACCATTGGGGCAGACAAAGGATTCATTTGTACCATGATATCATGAAGACACATCTTCCGCGTTGGAGCTGAAGACATGAAAGAGTATTTAATCAAGACTATTTGCAAAATTGCTTCATTACTATCACATTTATTAAAAGGGGTATTCTGGGAATAACTTCAGGGACTCCAGCGAAGATATGAAATGTTGTTTCAAAAAATATAAAGAGATATTAAAAACTAACTTTCAATCCATTGATTAAAAAGTCCTCTGCACATGGGGGAAAAAAGAAAGAGCCATTGACGCGTTTCTGAAACTAATCCTTAGTCATATTGGCATGTACACATGTGGAAGCAGAAAGCATTTAACAGGTGAGGAAACACCTACGGGGGAGGAGATCATGAAATGATATAAGAATGAAATAAACACATAGAGAAGGGAAAATACTGCAGTAATGAATAAACAAATAAATAGAATGATGCATGAGGAGAAAACTACTAAAATCGGAGGCAATGATGGCAGTGGAGAAAAATAGATATAATTTTATGGACCTGGAGGAACCTAATAGAAATGTATAAGATCTGATCTCAGATTCAGGCCATGAGGATGGCTGGTATTAAGCGTGAGGATCAAGAAGGCTTCCATGGCCAATCTCCTCCGCGTTTAGGTGCAATGATAGTAGCTGATATATATGAGAAAAAGCCGTTATGAGCAATTTTGAAATGCTTGGCTACATTAGACATGTTTTGAAAGGATGTTTTATTGGCATCATTAACATGCTCATATAGACAGGTTTTGAACTTTCTGACTGTACAGCCTACATACTGTAGGTGACAGTGAGTACAGCTCAATAGATATACCACATGATGGCTGTCACAGTTGATATTTATTGATGTTGATTATCATAGGATTGGGTGTGGTCTGAAAAGTGGCAGTTTTTTGCATAAATTTACATCTGTGTTGACCACATTTGAAATTGCCTTTTTAATGTAACCAGGTACCTGTATTGATGTTACTGACACTGGAGTACATATTGGGCAATACAATGTTGCCATTTAGCTAATTTAGCAACAAATTGTACTCCGTTAGATAATATTTGTTTTACAGTGGAATCCTGGTACAGTAAAGGCAGGTTGTTTTGTATAATATTTTTAACCATGGGGAACTGTGAAAAGAAATACTCAGTGCATGGTTTTGCAGACACAATGGGGCAGATTTATCAAGCTGTCTGAAAGTCAGAATATTTCTAGTGGCCCATGGCAACCAATCACAGCTCCCCTTTAAAATATTCATGAGCACGTGATGTCCATAAAATCAATTGTTTTATTGTTATATTGATTCAAGCTATTATTATTAATGTATTGTATGAATTTGGGGATATTAGATATTTCTGCGGACCATACAAGGATGCAATCATCTATATATCTGCCATACAATTTTATAGAATCAACAAAGGGATTAGAATTTGAAAAAAATTTTAAATTCCTCCCACCATGCCATATGCAGTGGAAAAAGACTCGTACTCACTGACTCCTATACTCCGTGCGATCAATCCTCTATCGGCATCTGAATCTTAGGTGAGCTGAAAAAAATGTTTTTCTTTCTATTTTGTGTATTCTAGGAATATAAACATTTGATACAAAAACCCATAAAAGCAATAAATAAATGAATACGACAAAACTCAATGTCATTAATTACAAATTGAAGCTGAAATAGTTTCATTCTATGATCACAGAATTTTATGGGCTTTTAAAGTAGGTAGCGTTATCTCCAAGATGGCTGCCACAGAATACTACAACTCCCATGCGCCCTCAGTTTCAGTAGCAGCTGCTCACTCTCAGAATCTTCTCCCTGCGATGATCTAACAGACAGTCCTGCTCTGTTACCATAGTAATGATGTGGGTGTAACTGCTATCACTGCACATTACCTCTGCCCCACTAAGATGGTGTCTTACTACAACACTGGCCATACTGGATGTGTCACATACTTGCTGGTGTACCATGTGCCAGCATGTGATACCCCCTCCCCCCATGTCAGCATCACCTGCCATGTGCTGATTGCCTCCATTTACATCATATTCCAGCCCCCTCCATGTAAAAACCATCTCTCCCCTGCAATACACAGTCCCATGTAAAAAAAACTGTTATATATTCTATGTAAATGCATCCCTCCTGTCCCTCCATTTTCCAACTTCAGTTCTATGTAAATATATCCCTCTTGTCCCTGCGGCCCCAATAAATGTCATTACCACTGTCCATTAACCATGGATATCCAATGCATATCCAGTCCTGTCCTGCCTCATATGCCTTCACTTTCCTGCTTATTGATTTGACTCCTCAGCACAGATATCTGAGGCTTTTCTGCTACTTAATCCCCTCGATGACATCAATTCCAATTCAAACAACCAAATACAGCCAAACAAAATGATGATCACATTACCTGCCCATACAGGTGCAGGACATGTGATGTGGACAGGCCTGATATGGATGAAACTGCTGCTCTGAAGCATAAAGAGACAAAAGACGAGGCAGCTTCAGTGGAGACATTAACATCTGTTGGTTTGATGGAATTACCACAACCACCACCACCATCATGGTTTTCATCCTAACACCATAAAGAGACAAGACAAGCATAAACCAGCTGACGGAATCTAAAATTTTTCAGTACCTCAGTAACCGCCTGGAAGACACTCCGGATGACATATTGTTCAGAAAGCTTTTTGTCAAACACTTTCAGAACAGAAAATGCCATAACTTGGGAAAGAAAAGGGTTAGCAGCACAAAATAGGCATTGTTCTGTTTGTTTTTAAAGGGGGAATCATACATAATAAATAGGTAAGATCTCTCAGGATCCATGGGTAGTGGACCCACTGGACCACTGCAGACGTAAGCCGACACCTGGGACCGGAGTCTAAGTGTTACCCGGTTTTCACCAGAACCCGTCGCAAAGCAGGTTGGACTTTGTCCGCAATGGCGACCAAGGCATATTACAGAATTGTCAGGAAAATTTGTGGTTGGGGACAAGCAGGAGGTAGAGACAGGCAGCACAGGATCATAGTCAGGGACATAGTGATAGGTCAGGACAGGCATCATGGGATCGGAGTCAGGAATGGAATAGAGGTTACAACAGGAAATCAGAATAATCACAGGGGCATGGAACAAAGCTTTCTCTAAGGAAAAGAAGCACAAAGATCCGGCAGAGAACAAGCAAAGGGGTTGGGAATTTATCAGAATTGGCAGCCGGCCAGCGGCAATTATTGGTGCGCTGGGCCTTTAAATCTCAGGAAGCTGGTGCACATGCACTTTAGGAGGCAGGGCCACGCGCGCCATGCCACCAGAGTTAGCGCTGTATCGCGGCGTGGTAAGTGGGCCTGGCGGGAGCCAGGGCAGCAGAGAGGGGCACAAGTGCGCCTGCGACGCGAGTGGTCAGTCGCAGGAGCACCCGTGACAAAATCATTATAACTTAACAGTTAAGCTTTAAGGGAATTGTTTGATTTGTGTGGTTTTTATTTTCTGTTTTGTATTGTTCTAAATACATGACTTTGGCTTGTTCAAATATCACCATACACTGATAAAGGTTTTTTTGAAAAATGATGCACAAAGTTCCTGCTTTCCTAATATGAAGCAGAACCAACACTGAATCATGAATCATGTATCAACCCATTACACAGCGTTCCATATCCACTTAGCAATCACCTGAAACTAGAAATAAACACACACAAGAAGATTAAAATTTTATTAGATAACCAAAACTTCACATGATTTTATCAAGGGCTTTTCCCCTTTCCTGTTTTTTAAAAATAAATCTTGAGAAAAAAAAATAGAAAAGTGTTAAGGTCGCAAACCATGTCACAGGGTCATTGCTCTTCTGTCCCAGGGGGTGGGGGGTAAACACTATGAGATGATCAAAAAATACAGCAATAACAGCTATGTGCTGCACACCTCTCTCATGGAGCTACAAACAGTCAAGGGTTGATCCAGTAAACCCAAGTTGTAAAACATAGAAAATGAGTTCTGACCGGAGCTCCCGATTCCCTTGCTTCCGTGTGTCCTTCTCTTCCAATATGTCAAAATAGAGCAGTTCACACTCCTCCAGCACAAATTCCTGAATCCTCCGATAAGAATATACCGCTATTCAGACCAACACTCCTGCGTTTTTCTTGTGACCTCCTCCGTATGCAACATATGTTGCGGTAGATCGCTGGAAGAAATTCACCCGCAGATAGCGTAGTACAGTTTACACTCAGGATTTATTTAGATTAAAAACATACTCACAAAAGAGCGATAAAAATGCGCATATAAAACTCCAATATGGGACGCCAGCTGCACGTTCTCGTTCAAAAGTGTTATGAGGCATTCCACTAGGGTGATTAAAAACCTCATGGTCGTTTCCTAAAACTTGAGCCCCGATCGCAGGTCCGATAGAAGGTGGTCAAACGTGGGGATGGACATCTGAACATAGCTGTGAAACGTGACCGAATGTGCAGAGTGATTCATGACTTGCGGTGCACATTCTATATGAATCTGGTGCTCCCTGCACTGCTCCAACAGAGTGCACCAACTTTTTTTTAACATAGGTGGTGCGACACAATTCTGTCAGACACTGCATGATAAATGTGGTGCACGGTCGACTGTGCACCACAACGTCCCTTTCAGTGCAAAAATTTATGTCGTGCCGGGAATAGTTCAGCTGCGATACTTATGTGTCCTGGACACTTTTTAAATGCACGTGCAAGCAGTTTGCTCTAAAATGAACGTGCAATGTCCGACAGAAAACTGGTGCAGAGGCTTTAATAAATCTGGGCCTTTGTCTACCATTCTGAGAATAATTTCAAAACAAAAATTAATGAGGTGAGGTGGAAAGGTTATTGTAGCAACTCATAAAGGAATAATTATGGATATTTCTGCGCATCTTGTAAGCAGTCTGCTATGTCACACTAGATGCACTTTTTCATAATGTATTTCATCTTCCTTGAAGACAAATATACTTCACTTTCTTTTAGCCTACTTTTCAGTTTATATAAAAAGTAATATGAGTATAACTTGTCCTCAAATGTTCTTAAAATTAAATATGAAAGGAAACAGAAAATGACTTAGCTTCTGCTTCAACAAAAATGTCTAACTTTAATATCTCAAGTTGTAAAAGCCTCTTTTGAAATAGGATTTTTACAATTTACCCTTTCAGTATATCTGCCTTGATATTAATGTAGCATATTTTCTCATTTTGAAGAATACGGTTTAGCTATCTTTATTATTACGTAGAAATGTCAATTTCACACAGCTTTGAACACAGAACCTTAATGCATTTTTTGGACCCTGTAATTTTGTATTTCTGTGCCAAGAATATTCTAGGCAAAAAGGATTTATGCCATTGTTGATTCCCTTTCAGTTATGATAAGATAAAGGCAAAATAATATTTAATGACAGCGTTAGTTGTTTGTTTTTGCCCAGTTTCTGCTCAGTGGCTAAATAGAACAGATACCTTACTTTAGTTGAGATGCGACAAGTAATAAAAGGAGTTGTGAGGGTTCTATGCAGAGAAAACACAGATAATTTAGATGTATATAAATGAAGTCTTTATATTTGCTGTTTTTGTATTTTGATATTGAAAAAATGAAGTCTACTAGCTCCTGTTTGGAATCCATTTTCTTCTTTCTATATTGTCCATCACTGCCATTTCACACTACAATTGACATCCATTATAAAAAAGCATCATGCAGAGAGTGAATGCAGACATGGCATTTGCATAAAGCCAAAAATTGAATTTCCTCTAAAATTACACATACTGAAAAAAAGGTAAGAAGGTAAGAAAGGTCTGCAAAGCTTATATGTACCCTGTGCAGCCAGCTGTTTTTGTTTGTAAGGAGATTTGGGAGCTGGTAGTCTCAATTTATAATGGGTTTCTGGATGACTATGGATAATTGTCCTGCAAAGTTTCCTTCGCAGTTGCATTACATCTTTTTGTGTAAACAAATATTGATTTTTGTTGTCAGTATGACAATAAGAAGAGGCAAAACATCAGTTTTAATAAATCTAAAGTAAAAGTGTAAAATAATGAATTGATAAAACAAGGAAATCAACACCCCATGAAGGTAAACAGCATGTCTAAAACATCATGGTAGTAGAGAACCACCTTAATGTAAAAGAGATGTAAAAAAAAAACAAGTAAATGTCAGCCCCTCATTCCCTTAGGAGCAATCAAGTCACATGTAAAAGTCCCTTTGGAGAATGGATTTGTCCCAATCACCCCCTCTTGGATCGGGGGACATGCCATCCATGTCCATAAACTGTATGGTCTTTAAATCACCTCATGATGTAAATTCATATGGCAAGCTATTGGGGTATTCCTGTTTTTTGTGATTTCTCCAATATGGGTACCGTTCTGAGTTCCAAATTGGTTTTACCAATGTATTCAAGTCCATAGTTGCAAACAACTCTATATATGACCCCACAGGATCTACAGTTGATAAAGGGAAAAATTTCATATCCCTTACCTGTTACATTGGCAATGAAAAAAGGAAACACCTGCATGACAAGCCGACTACACAGCCACTACATATACACTCACCGGCCACCTTATTAGGTACACCTGTCCAACTGCTCGTTAACACTTAATTTCTAATCAGCCAATCACATGGCGGCAACGGCATGTAGACATGGTCAAGACAATCTCCTGCAGTTCAAACCGAGCATCAGTATGGGGAAGAAAGGTGATTTGAGTGCCTTTGAACGTGGCATGGTTGTTGGTGCCAGAAGGGCTGGTCTGAGTATTTCAGAAACTGCTGATCTACTGGAATTTTCATGCACAATCATCTCTAGGGTTTACAGAGAATGGTCCGAAAAAGAAAAACATCCAGTGAGCGGCAGTTCTGTGGGCAGAAATGCCTTGTTGATGCCAGAGGTCAGAGGAGAATGGGCACACTGGTTCGAGCTGATAGAAAGGCAACAGTGACTCAAATCGCCACCCATTACACCCAAGGTAGGCAGAAGAGCATCTCTGAATGCACAGTACGTCGAACTTTGAGGCAGATGGGCTACAGCAGCAGAAGACCACACCGGGTGCCACTCCTTTCAGCTAAGAATAGGAAACTGAGGCTACAATTTGCACAAGCTCATTGAAATTGAACAGTAGAAGATTGGAAAAAACGTTGCCTGGTCTGATAAGTCTCGATTTCTGCTGCGACATTCGAATGGTAGGGTCAGAATTTGGCGTCAACAACATGAAAGCATGGATCCATCCTGCCTTGTATCAACGGTTCAGGCTGGAATCATCTCAGACTGGTTTCTTTAACATGACAATGAGTTCACTGTACTCAAATGGCCTCCACAGTCACCACATCTCAATCCAATAGAGCATCTTTGGGATGTGGTGGAATGGGAGATTCGCATCATGGATGTGCAGCCGACAAATCTGCGGCAACTGTGTGATGCCATCATGTCAATATGGACCAAAATCTCTGAGGAATGCTTCCAGCACCTTGTTGAATCTATGCCACGAAGAATTGAGGCAGTTCTGAAGGCAAAAGGGGGTCCAACCCGTTACTAGCATGGTGTACCTAATAAAGTGGCCGGTGAGTGTATAATTGCCATGCAAAGCTTGTTCAAATCACGTAATTGAACAGGGTGTCGTGTAGTGGCTGTGTACAAGCCTGTCCCTCAAGTACCGTCCTCTCCTAAATATGATCTGGGGCCAAGGGCTTGTGGCAGCACCGATGTCAGGGTCCATACCTAGGACCATACCTTGTTGATAATCTGTCAAATTCCAGCAAAGTCACCACTGAAGGTTGTGATCAACAGAATGGAATTATCCCCCGAAGAGGCCTTATGGGCCTTTTTCAGAAGAGAGAAGTAATCACTTTTTGTAGCCCTAAGCCATTTTCAAGAAATCTTAATAGTAGGTTATCAGCCTGTCTTTTAAACTCATTGTCACTGGAGCTGTTGCTTCTAAGTTTCAAATACTTCCCAACAGGAAGAGGATGAATACTCTCCCAATGAATTAATGCATTAGTAGCCGTGAGTTTCCTGTAAACAGCAGTATGCAATGTACGAAGGGACCCCTTTCTAATCAGTAGATCCAGAAAAGGAAGCACAGTTTATTGGATTTCATATTTGAATTGGAGTCCTATCATGTTTTGATTTAATCCTGTTACCAGATCAACAAAATCAGACTTGGACCCACTCCAAATGACAAAGAAATCATCAATATGTCTTGCACACATCTCAATATTCTTGAGATTCTCCTGATTAGGGTCACCAAAGACAATTACCTTTTCCCACCAGCCCAGGCGCAAGTTGGCATTTTCTCCTTCCTACTAAAATCAACTTTTAAAATGATGTTAATGAGCCTGAAAGGTCACTGGGGGTGTTCCCAGAGCCCCTTTTTGCTTTAACTTCACTGGCTATTAGACTGTTTCACCCAATACTCCCTCAGCACTTCATTCTTCCCTCTGCCTGATGTAATCTCACTGCAGCAGAGGAAGTTTCAGCACACAGCGTGAGGGGCAATTTTGATGGTAAAATTCCTTTTACTATAGCCTGGCACAAGTTATAGCTAAATTCAACGCCAGGTAGGACCTAGTATAGAAGTCATCTTGGTGCACAATTGTACACTGTATATACAAAGATGCTGGAGCAGGGGGAAGGTTACCCTTTGATTTTTTATATTTTTGTAGTTACTCTTGCTAACCACTATAGGAGGGTTTCATTCAGTTTTTTTTTTAATCTTCTTTGACTGTTTGAATAAGTGCTAGGATCTTAGATATAAATGTTATAGTTGTTTATTGTAGCTGAGGACTAAAGTACAATAAATTACCAATATCCAGTGGTTCGTTTGTAACTAGGGGTCGTATGTAAGTAGAGTGTTCTTAAATAGGGGACCGCCTGAATTATCCTTTTTTCTGTGCTACATATAGATGCTTCATAGACAACATAAATCTGTACAGACAATTCACTCCTTTAGATACATTTTTTATTCTTCCAGCTATACTGACTCTTTGTTTTCTCTTCATACCTTAATTCTGCCCTTCTCATTATCTTAAATTGACAGGAGTGCACAGGCCACATCTGTCAACACTGTGGTTAACTTGTAACACACTAGTCATACACCATGTGCAGGAGACTTTACAGGAACATATGGTTTAGTTGGTCCCCCCCATGCCAATGTACAGTGCTTATGAGGACAATTACTCAGTACATTTGGTATTAGCTAGAGCATGATGTGATTTCAGTGGCATTTATATACAAGATTTATGAATATAAAAATGGATGGATACAAAACTATTTACTAAGGCTATATGCATCTCTATATGTGTACTAATGTGACTCTCTATGATATGGAGATTTGAATGAGGCCCTAGATTAGATTTCCTCTATTAATTGTATCACCTTTACAATTAAGAAGCATAAGTAGTCACCTGGCTCCTTTGTGGAATGGCATCTGGACATGGGACCCCACTCTTATACTTCAGAGGCACATGTCCAGCTTGGTTAATCACAGGCATGCCTACAGAGGATAGGTGCCTGTGGTTGCTAAGGGTAGCAGGCTTCTTCATTGACTGCAGTAAATCAAACAGCTTGTCACTTTTTCCGGAACACTGACCCGGATCCTGAACAGCAGTGCTTTGCAGTTCGGGTCTGCTCATTACAATTATTTGGTTAAAAATCTGCTCAAAATTTTATTTTTACTCTGAAAATGTAGTGCAAACTCTGAATTAAGATACATATTTTAATACAAAATGCTAATAGTAGTTGTATGGGCATAATGTTTCATTCAACATGAGGAGAGAAAAAGAACTGGACCGCACGTCCACACATGATACAATGATCTACTGCCGCTAGGCTACATTATATAACGAACTCGAGGTTCTTAGTTACATTTTGATCAAATTGTATAATCCCACCAACCACTTCAAGGTGACCTCTTTTTGGTGGGTCCCTACGCTATTGTATGCGGCATCACATAGCGTCCACCACCGCCGCAACACAGCGCCGGCAGGGACCAAGACCTGGTTGCCCCCCGCAGCACCCGTGCTGGCAGGCATGGCCCCCATGGCTCCAGGCCCGGGTCCCCACCAGCACCGCACAACAGAAGCAGCGGACGCCATGCAATACTGCACCATGTGAACAGGAAAAAGGCTCACCATGTGTGAACAGGTGTTGAATACTCACTGTTCCATGTAGTCTCAGGCACTAGCTGAGAAGAAGTAGGCGGCCCCTATATGCAGTCTCCTGCTAATTTAAAAGCACCTGGGTCGAATGGGGTGGAGTGCTGGTACCAGGCAAAAAACAAAATAAATGAAGGGATAGAATATACTAGACCAACATGAGGAGAGAAAAATAACTGGACTGCACATCCACACATCATACAATGATATACAATGATCTATAACAGTGATGGCTAACCTATGGCACTGGTGCCAGAGGTGGCACTCAGAGCCCTTTCTGCGGGCACTCAGGCCATCACCAGAGAGGAATCCAGGTATCTTCCTGTAGTCCCAGACAGCCCAGGACTTGCTGTGCACAGAGCTATTTTAAAGTGACAGCTGTACCTGGGACTATTTTCTGCTTTATTGGTGTCCTCAGGGGCTGGTATCAATGAAAACTGTGACAGAGAAGGGAGTATAAATCACAAATTAAATTTCTGTGTTGGCACTTTGCGATAAATAAGCGGGTTTTTGTTGTAGTTTGGGCACTCGGTCTCTAAAAGGTTTGCCATCACTGATCTATAATGTTTCATTCAGTTTATAAGAAAACTTCCACTTTATCTGGATCAGAGGCATAAAAGGATAAAGCATAAATCTTCTATGGATGCCATATTACAACCTATTATGAATGTGTATGGACCCATATTATGGTTGTTTGCATGAGCACTAACTAACTCATTACTCTTTATAGTACTGTGCGATAATTAAATAACTATTTATATTTAATGCTACTGGATTAAGCGATACGAACAAATATCCCCCTCCCCCAAAAGCATCATATGCTTTCATATGTTATGTCGCTCTGGTTTTTTAACAAGACTACCTCGACCTACCAAATGTAAAACATTCCCTTGGTGATAATGATCATTAATCATGTCTAGTGAGGAACATAATTCTGCAGATGGTTTCCTGTTGTGGCCTTACATAGTAAATAGACTTGACTTAAGGAGGAAGTGGTTTTTAAAGCATCTGAGTAGGAAATTGTTTAACTTACTAATGCTAACTTTATTTAATGCTTTGAGCAAACAGCAAAATATAGAAGTGTCTGTATGTTGTGAAAAGTCTATTAAAATGACTGGGCTAAATTGACAACTTTTCATTTAGCCATCGAATGACTACCTGCATCTAACAGCTGTAAGCTTAATTGACTGTGTTTGCTTTTAGGCTAGAACACCAATGCATCCAACCGATAGTTTGTTACCCTGAATTTTTTTTATTGTTGCAAGACCAACCAAACATCATCTTGTAGGTTTAGCTTTATTGGAAAGATTGTTTCAGATGAAAATGGTAACACATTCAGATAATATTCTGTGACCAATCTTCTTTTTCACCCCTTAACAACTTGGCCATTTTGCTACTTCCTTATACGGCCCTTTTTTTTAAAATTCTGATATGTGTCATTACAAGTGGTCATAACTTTGGAATGCTGTAACATATCAAGGTGAATTTGAGATTGTACTATATGTTGATTGAGAAATGTAAGCAATATGTTTAGTATTTATTTATTAAATAAACTGAAATTTGGTGAAAATTGTGAAAAAAAATTATGTTTTACAAATTCAAAATTTTCTACTTTTGGGAAAGTTACACATATCACCAAAATAACTTCATAATAAACATTTCCATACATCTGCTTTAACTTGGCACCATTTTTAAAGCATCCTTTCCTGTTTTTAGGATGTTAGTAGGCTTATAACGTGAGGTGCAATTTTTCAGATTTTCACAAAAATCATCAAAACCTATTTTTGGACGGACCAATTTAGTTAGAAGTGACTTTATAGGGCTTATATGACAGAAAACCCCCACAAATGACACCATTTTAAAACATGCTTCCCTCCAAAAATTCAAAACAACCTTAGGGAAGTTTCTTAACCCTATGAGCTTTTCATGAGGGTGAAAAATAAATAGAAGTGAAATTACGAAATTTGTTTCGTTTTTGGAGGACAAATATGGCTAAAAAAAGTTTTCATGTGTCAAGATGCATTTAGAGAGCCCTAATGGTACCAAAGCAGAGAACCCCAACCAGTGTCACCATTTTGGAAAGTACACCCCTTTCAGAATTTAGCAAGGTGTAATTTGTACCCAACAGGTGTTTGATTCAATTAGGTCCCAAAAATGAAAGAGGTGAAAATTTTCCCCAAAAAGTCACTTTTACCCCAAAGTCTCCAGGGATAAAAGATGAAACAACCCCTATAAATGTGTAAAACTATTTCTCCTGAGAGTAAAAATTGCCCCATATGTGCACATAAAATGTTGTATGGGCACTCAGCAGAGGGAAAGAGCCTTTTAGAAGCCAAATGTGACAGAAATCTTTTACATGTGTCAGGATGCATTTGAAGAGCCCTAGTGGTATAAAACAGAGGAGAACCCAATAAGCTACCCTAATTTTGAATGCACACCCTTTGGAGCCCACAGTAGGGTTTAGAAGGGAAAATGGGATGTTTGCTTTTTAGAAGCCAAATTTTACAGAAATTCTTTACTCGTGTTAGGATGCATTTGAAAAGCCCTACTGGTACAAAACAGAGGAGACTCACAACAAGTGACACCATTTTGGAAAGTACATGCCTTGGAGAATTTAGCAAGGTGTAATATGTTTATTTGCCCATAAAGGTTTTTCATCCAATTAGGCCCCAAAAGGAAAAAGGCGAACATTTTCCCAAAAAGGTAACAATTACCCATAATGTTTTATAGCTAAAAGGGATAAAAAAATGTAATAACCCCAAAAATGTGTAAAACTGTTTCTCCTGAGGGTAGAAGTACCACACATGTGTATATAAAATGTTGTATGGGCACTCAGCAGAGGGAAATAGCCTTTAGAAGCCAACCCAATAAGTGACCCTAATTTTTGACTGCACACCATTTGGAGAATTTGAGAATTTAGTAAGGTGTAATATGTGGTGTAGTATTATACAATTTGTGCCACTGTGAAATGTCAGAACCCTGATTTAGGAAGCCATGTTTCCTAACATGAGAAAGACCCTACATGTAATCCTAAACGCTAACCAGAAAATACAGCAGGGCACCGGAATGATAAAGTACTTGGAATATAAATAAATAATAATAATAATTTTAAAAAGAACTTGGAGAATTATAAAGGATGTTCTAACAAATCAAGAGGCTTGGAGGGGAAATAGAAAACCTAAATAAAAAGATAAAACAAACAAATGACCATATTTTGCAAACTACATCCGGCAATGAAATAATCGAGGGGTATGGAGATCAATTTGACCTAACAGTTGTTACAATATTTCCTTTTACTTAAATGAATTCACAACAAAAGTTGGGCATAAATTGTGAATGTGTTGCGTATAAGGTGGTGGAATATACCAGGGGACCAACTTAAATTTTCTCACTATAGAGTTCTCGCAGGTCTCGTAGTTGTATAAAGTGTCCTTCCTAACCCCCCTTTTGGAACAGACTCTTTTTTTGAGTCCTTCAGCGGACATCTTATCCAGAGCTAGAAGGACCCTGTCCTTCTTGTCCAAATATTAGCTCCCTAATTACCACCTCTTGAAAATTGAGAAATGATACGGCCCGATCTGCACATTGGAACAGCACATAAGAGTTGTACAGTGCCATCTGTACTATGTACACGACTGGTGTTTTGTATGTACGGCTTCCACCCATGATCTGACAGATTAAACCCACCCATGTATTGATTGTAAGCTAGGATGCAGTGTGAGGGTGCTGGAGTCCCCATGAATTGTTGTCAGAACAATCCCTTTTGTCTTTATACTTCACCGACATCATGATTTCATAGTGCCTTGATCTCCCCCCTTTCCTTGTGACTGCCTAATACTAGACCCAGGGAAACTCTAAGGAACGGCCTGTTTCTCCGTGCGAAGGTGGCGCAGGCGCGAGTGTGCCCGAGAGCTCGGTGACGTCACTGGCTCTCCGGCACTTCCAAATCAGCCGCACGCACGTTTCTTGCATTAATGAAAATATGCTCCGGCATCTGTCCACCCCAGATGCCCCCCTTTGATGAAATGTCCACCCCAGATGTCCCCTTTAAAAATATATCTACCCCAGTTGCCCACTTTTAATGAAATGTCCACCCCAGATGCCTACTTTAATGAAATGTCAACCCCAGATGCTCCCCTTTAATGAAATGTCCACCCAGATGCCCCCTTTAAAAATATATCCACCCCAGTTGCCCACTTTTAATGAAATGTCCACCCCAGATGCCTACTTATAATGAAAAGGCCCCCAAGATGACCCCTTTAAATAAATCTGCACAGTGCTGGGGGAGAGGGGGGTTGTTGGTACTGGGAGGGGGGGGGCTCTTGAACACAGTCCCACTAGCTCTGCTACGTTTATAACAAGTGCAGTGTTACATATGAATGCTTTGCTAGATATTAATATTATTGCCCTCTTGAAAAAAATTTTTACAGAAGTGCGGCACAGTGCTGAGAGAGAGGGGTTTGTTGGTACTGGGGGGGGGGCTCTTGAACACAGTCCCACTAGACCCCCCAAGATGGTGGCCCTGGAAGGAGGAGGGGGGCTGGATGCTCCACATTACATAAAAGGGGGGCTGGCTGCTGGACATTATACAGAAGGGGGGCTGGCTGCTGGACATTATACAAAAGGGGGGACTTTTGGATGCTGGCCATTTGGCTGCTAGGCACTACAAAGAGGGCAATGGCTTCTGGACATTATATTGAAGAGGGGATGGCTGCTGGACATTATATAGAAGGGGGCTGGCTGCTGGACATTATAAAGAAGGGGATGGCTGCTGGGCATTATACAGAAGGGGTCTGTCTGTTGGACATTATATAGAAGGGGGCTGACTGCTTGACATTGTATATGGTGGGGCTGGTTGCTGAACTGTATATTAATTAACAAGGGTCTTCTGAACTTTGTACTAACTCATAAGAGGGGCTGATGACTACATGTGGATTGGTGAGAAGGTGCAGTGTTACATATGAATGCTTTGCTAGATATTAATATTATTGCTGGTGCTGTATATAGATTAACAAGATGGTGGTGTAGTGCATAACTCAATAAGAGAATATTGTTGCTCTATAAAAATTTGTAGGTGTTGTATATATAGTAGGGTGTGACATTAAGGAATATGTAACTGTGTTTTTTTTAGGTAAGCAGTTTTGAGATGTGCTGCATGGAGCCGAATGTATCTGATATATAGTGTGGGGCTATATATATATTATATATATATATACACTCACCGGCCACTTTATTAGGTACACCATGCTAGTAACGGGTTGGACCCCCTTTTGCCTTCAGAACTGCCTCAATTCTTTGTGGCATAGATTCAACAAGGTGCTGGAAGCATTCCTCAGAGATTTTGGTCCATATTGACATGATGACATCACACAGTTGCCGCAGATTTGTCGGCTGCACATCCATGATGCGAATCTCCCGTTCCACCACATCCCAAAGATGCTCTATTGGATTGAGATGTGGTGACTGTGGAGGCCATTTGAGTACAGTGAACTCATTGTCATGTTCAAGAAACCAGTCTAAGATGATTCCAGCTTTATGACATGGCGCATTATCCTGCTGAAAGTAGCCATCAGATGTTGGGTACATTGTGGTCATAAAGGGATGGACATGGTCAGCAACAATACTCAGGTAGGCTGTGGCGTTGCAACGATGCTCATTTGGTACCAAGGGGCCCAAAGAGTGCCAAGAAAATAGCATGACACCACCACCACCAGCCTGAAACGTTGATACAAGGCAGGATGGATCCATGCTTTCATGTTGTTGACGCCAAATTCTGACCCTACCATCTGAATGTTGCAGCAGAAATCGAGACTCATCAGACCAGGCAACGTTTTTCCAATCTTCTACTGTCCAATTTCGATGAGCTTGTGCAAATTGTAGCCTCAGTTTCCTGTTCTTAGCTGAAAGGAGTGGCACCCGGTGTGGTCTTCTGCTACTGTAGCCCATCTGACTCAAAGTTCGACGTACTGTGCGTTCAGAGATGCTCTTCTGCCTACCTTGGTTGTAACGGGTGGCGATTTGAGTCACTGTTGCCTTTCTATCAGCTCGAACCAGTCTGCCCATTCTCCTCTGACCTCTGGCATCAACAAGGCATTTCCACCCACAGAACTGACGCTCACTGGATGTTTTTTCTTTTTTGGACCATTTTCTGTAAACCCTAGAGATGGTTGTGCGTGAAAATCCCAGTAGATCAGCAGTTCCTGAAATACTCAGACCAGCCCTTCTGGCACCAACAACCATGCCACGTTCAAAGGCACTCAAATCACCTTTCTTCCCCATACTGATGAGTTGCCGCCATGTGATTGGCTGATTAGAAATTAAGTGTTAACGAGCAGTTGGACAGGTGTACCTAATAAAGTGGCCGGTGAGTGTATATATATATTCATGTCCACTAATGTTTGAGTGTTTCCTATATATGGTGTATGTGGGTCTGCTGTGTATTTGTATGTGTTTTTTTATATATGTTGTATGTGTGTAGAGCATATATATTTGGTGTTGTGTTTATATATGTGTGTAATGCACATATAGGGGGTCATTTACTAAGGGCCCGAATCACGTTTTTACATCGGGTTACCCGAATTTTACAGTTTTGCGCAGATTTTCCCTGAATTGCCCCGGAATTTTGGTGCACGGCCGTGGGAAAATCCGTCGGATTCGGAGAAACCGCCATATTTTTTTTTTAGAAAATGTGTCCCTTGACACGCGCTTACCTGCACCCGGCCTGGCTTGGTGAACTTCAGTGAACATCGACGGAATTCATCGCAGCAGCGTCACCTAGTGGACATCAGGGGAATCGCCGGAAGACCCGAATCCTCCACAGAGAACGCGCCGCTGGATCGCGACTGGACCGCAGTGTAGGTGTGCATATGTCTGTGGGGATATCTGTATTCTTAAGTAAAAAGGATGGTGGGCCGGTAGCATGGGTTTAGGAATATTAGACCCTGATGATAAGTTCACACCAGGGCCCACTGGACTAGGGGTTAATGAGAGTCTATTGGCCATTAAAATAAACTTTTGTCATGCTATGGTTTAGCTTAACAGACCATCAGGAGCAGTTTGTTAATCTCTGTCTGTCTCCATGAAAACAGAAGTGCTTTATTACTACTTTTGACTTCACTTTTTCACAATACAGAGTGCTGAATCAGCAAACATATATTGCGGATAAAGGCAGCAGAAGTGACACAGTACAGCACTGCACACCACTACTTTACCCATAGACGATTGGTTTTCCTGTTATTATAGATGCCTCAATTGCAATGGAAGACTGTAAAAGAAAAAGATGAGATAACCCTCTTTTGTCTTTTATGATCTCATGGTGAACATATTGGGGCACATTTACTTACACGGTCCCTGCGCGATCCACGATCTGGACTGTCTGACGAGGATGAACTCTGCCGCGATTCATGAAGATCGGGCGCCCCATATCCTGCATGTGTCGCTTCCCCGCTCAGGTCCGCCGGAGTTCACCTTCTTCTTCCCGGTGCATGTAAGTGATTAGCTTGCGATACAATTTTTAAGTTAAATCCCGCGGTTTGTCTGAATCCATCGGATCATCCGTCGGCCCTCCCCCCCATTTGTGTTGCATAAAAATCGGCAGGTGCGCCCAAAACCCCTTTTAAATCCCTGTCCCAGCGGCACAAAACGGAAATCGTCTGGATGTCCAAGAAAAGTGTGGTCCACGGGGCCCTTAGTAAATAAGCCCCGCAAAAATACATACACAAATCAAAAATAGAAAATAAAAGTCTAAAAAAAAGTCTTACATTAACTTAACCCCCTCCTTACTAAGCCGATTTCAGTTCATGCATCCGAGTTCTGCATTCCAAAAGTCCTGTCTTATTTATTTTTCCATTTATTAATCCATACAAGTGTTTGTTTTTTGTGGGGAAAAAAATTACAATCTGATGGCAACATTTAATAGTCCCTATAATATACTGGAAATCTGGAAAAAAATCTAAATGTGGTTGAATTCTACTCCTATTCTACCCCTATGACTTCTTAACAAAAGAGGGGCAGCAATATAAATTAACAGTCTTTGACTCTACAACCTGCCACCTCCACCTTCACAACATCTCTAGCATCTACAAAATTGCTAGTCCATACCCTCACAATCTCTCACTTGGAGTACTGCATTATCCTTCTTTGTGTTTTTCCATCCAACTCTCTAACTTCCCCTTCAATCCATCCTTGACTGATGCGTGCCTGCTCCATTTCACTCCATGTTTCTCCTATGCCTGCCCTCTCTGCCACTCTCTCCACTGGTTACCCATTTCACAAGAAATTCAGCTTGTAGTGTTTGGGCACAACCTGTGAGATCCTCATAAGACCTTTAGCTTCACTCTGCTACCATTCGATTTTCTCTTATCATCTTATGGACTTCTCCCAAGGACCCCTCATACTATGGAACACTCTACCAAAAATACCAATATACCTCACTTTCCAACCTTCAAACGTAAGCAGAATATCTTTCTGTTTAAGATTGCCTACAACGTACAGCCTCACTGCTATGCTCCCTCACCTCATGTCTCCATCTACCCTACAATATAGATTGTTCACAGGTAGGGTGTACAGCACCATATTAATCTGCTAAGCACTGTTTGTAGCTTACCCTGTTTTTTTATGTTGCCATGATATCTTTAAAGGGAACCTGTCACCACATTTGCACATATACACCCAGTGACAGGTTCCTATAGAGCCCTATTAACTGACTGACACCCTTCTTTTAGCTAAAAATAGTTTTGCTTGCATCCACATAAATCACCTTTTATCTTATATTACCTAGCGTCAGAGGGGGTGTGTCCTGCTCATCCAGCTCCTCCCATCTAATCCTCCCCATGCCGTATGGTCAGCGTTCATGTCATATGTCCAGAGTGACATCATATTAGGTCTTTTAGCGTCTTAACAATAGCAAACTGTACCCCATGCATGTATCTGACCACATGAAGTCAGAGAAGCCTCCAAGGACTCCTCTCCATCCCCCATAGAGGCTGCTGTGATTGCATGGTGTAAAGTTTGCTATTCTTAGTAGGCTGAAGGACCTGCAATGATGTCACCGGTCACATGTCATGAATATAACAAAAGGCACCGTGTAAAAAAATGTACACAATATTTCCTATCTGTAGAGCTTTATATGTCGGCAGTTGAATATTAGCAGACGGTCCCCAAGCACAAGGAGGCAGAGCAATGATTTGAAGAGACACAGAGATGTCACTCAAAATAATGGGGTGTGGTTCACTGCTAGCCTGGGAGAGTGAAGAGTCACAAACACCAGACATAAGTCACAAAAGCTAATTTGCACATTAGAAAAACATCTGTAATTAAGGTACAGTGCCTCACTGGCAGCTAAGTTTGGGTGATATGGGGAGGACATGCAGTAACACTTTATCAGCAGGCATTTTTAGTCAGGGTGGTCAAAATCTGGTGACAGGTCCTCTTAAGGACCACGATTGAGGGGTTAAAGGGAAGGGGTTTTTTTTTAACAATCTTAAAAACCCTTCATGCAACATTTTTCAGTGCTATCCTCCTGTCCCCTCTCCTAGGACAATGGGGGTCAATTACTAAGGGCCCGTTTCGCGTTTTCCCGATGTGTTACCCGAATATATCCGAATTGCGCCGATTTCCCCTGAATTGCCCTGGGATTTTGGCGCACGCGATCGGATTGTGGCGCATCGGCGCTGGCATGCACGCGACAGAAATCGGGGTGCGTGGCCGAACGAAAACCCAACAGATTCGAAAAAAACGCTGCATTTAAAACAAAAAATCTGTCACGGAGCTTGCACTTACCTTCACTCAGCCCGAGCCGGTGAACTCCAGCGCGTTCCGATGCTTTTCAGCGCAGCAGGCCACCTGGTGGACGGCGGAGGAACTACCTTAATAAATCCCGGCCGGACCCGAATCCAGCGCAGAGAACGCGCCGCTGGATCGCGAATGGACCGGGTAAGTAAACCTGCCCCAATGTGTTTGCTTAGCTAAATTACTAAACTCAGCCAATAACTAAACTCAGTGGCATTCTCCATAATAAAACAAAATAAAACAGAAAACACCTTCAATAACCCTATTTAATCTTCATTAAATTTATGTAAACTAAAACTTGATATTCTACATAACAAGTAAATTTCACAGCATTTTTTGCTGTACCAGATTGTTGGATTTTGTACAGTACAGGGTTACATACAAGATGGGTTCTGTAGGTTTGTTCTTAAGTTGAGTTTGTATGTAAGTCGAAACTGTATATTTTATAATTGTAACCCCAGACAAATTTTTTGGTCTATGTGACAACTGAAGTTTAAAAATGTTGGGTTGTCATAAGAACCAGGATTAACAATAAAGCTTCATTGCAGACACTTCTGATCACTGTTACAGCTGTTTATTGTAGCCTGGGACTAAAGTAGAGTAAATTACCAATTACCAGAGGTCCGTTTGTAACTAGGGGTCATCTGTAAGTCGGGTGTTCTTAAGTAGGGGACCGCCTGTATATCTGTATTATGTTTGGCTTTTTGCTCCAGCATTTTTTTCATTTTCTGCTGATCAGGTGCGTTTTAGGAAGTTTCAATACATGGGAGCTAGGGTCATTAGCGAATTTGTGACTTTTCGAACAAAAGCCACAAAACTAGTCTCCAAATTATGCAACCCAATAACTCTGGGAACATTGCAGATGGTGTAGCCTCTGCTGTAGAGGAGGAAGTGTGTCAGTACACGGAAACAATTACCCCTCTCCCCTGTAAGCTGCACCATGTTTGAATAAAGGACAGACCAAGAAGACTAGAGTTTGGGTTAGTGCCGCTCTTCTACCTAATATGTGTTATATTGAATGAGTTCTGTTTACAGGGCAGAGAAGTTGATGGGGTGAGGTACTGCACAGATCAGAGAAGTAAATGAATTATAAAGTGGCAGAAAATTTAACACATCAAATTAAAGAGTGGGCCAAAGACAGGAATACAGAAAATGATAGATAGCATTGGGGATTTGTATTCAACATTTTTAGGAAATTTTTATACTTGATGTTTGGATATAAATTATGATTATTTGCTTCTAAAGTGTGTAAAAAACATCAAGCACCATGTTGTGAAATAATAAGCTCTAACCATTTTAAAGATATATTAGGAGATTAATCAACACAAACGTTTGGATCTATTTTTTATGATAAACTATAAATAACTTATTTATCTACAGTTACTGTAATGTAATTTAACAGTTCTGCCTCATATACTACATCTTGAGAATCAAACTTTCTTTGTTTTTATGCTTACCCCTTACATTCGCTATATCTTCAGTTAGGCTAATATGTAGAAGACACATTGACCTTTTAAACCGATTTCTCCTTTACTGCAAATATTTAAAGCAATTAAAATGGTAGCACTTATAGGGAACTAAACAAGTGTTGGGCAATTAAATTTCTATATTCTACCTGAAAATAATCAGCATAAATTAAAATAGCTGTATCAGATATGAGACAAATAATACATTAGCAATATAGCAGTAGTTTTCATTTTGTTAATATATCCTTAGATATTATTAGTATATTGTTAAAGTAGATAAAAGTATCATCCATGCTAGGATGTAGTATTACTCAAAGGGGTTGTCCAGGATTGCTCATTATTTTATTACTGGCCTCAGGCTTTGTAAAAATAAGAAATAACTTATAATTGCCTCTCTCCTTTGGTCTGATTCAGCACGGTGTGTTAGTTTACAGAACCACATTGGCATCGAACACCAACTACAACCGAACACAAGCAGTCAGAGTGGAAACAATGGGGCTCATTTGTTGGACTGTGCACTGTTTTCAGTCTAAAACAGCTGCGAAGAAGTGTGTGTGCTGGGAAATCCAGTGACCGGGTAAGTAAATGTGCCCCAATGTCAGCAAGGTGCATGCAAAATGAATCTGTGGGTGTACTACAACAGCTACATTGATTTACTTCACAGGAGCTGAAAGCTCTGGACCACGGTAAGTATATGGGTTTTTTTTATTTGTGGGCAAGAATGGAAAAAATAGAAGATAATTTGGGACACTAAAACATCATGGTTTAGTGAGCCAAATCGCTCAGACAGGTTCCCCTTAAAGTGTAACTGTCAAAAAAACAAAATTCATTCCTCAAAGTATTTTACCTCTTTGTCCTCATTTAGTACCTTTTTTGGCCCATTGCAACCAGGGTTTCCAGCTCTCAAAAAACTACAATCAGCAAGATGGAGGGGCGGAGCCTGCCTCCTGTCACCTCATCACCTCATTACTGCTGACCAATGAGACCAGAGCTATCTATGTAATATCTATCTATCCCAGTGATGGGCAACCTTTTGAGCTTGGTGTGTCAAAATTCGCCAAAAAAACGAGCATAACTCGGGTGGTGTGTCACCTTGACAAAAAAACATATTTTTGTGATATTTATAGTTTAAATAACAAATATGTATACTATTTAACTTCTAGGGTACTTTAACCGTGGATTGTCTGATTGATCCTACCATGTACTGCCATACAATCAGACAGGTGTGAAATTGCTTAGTAACCTGCAAACTTTCAGTCACGAAAGTGCACAAGTTATAGCGAGGGCACAGGCGCCGCTGTCCACATTTCCTTCATGCCCTCTTGGCATGGAGAAGGTGTGCAGAGCAAAATAATCGCAATGTCTGGCGATTTGCAAGGCGTTGCAATTATTTCAGGGCTTGTACGTCACAAAACTGACACACAAGCCCTGATGACTGTCTTCTATCATACAGTGCACTGAGCTTACTCACTGTATGATGGGAGTTGTTGTCCTCCCTCATCCCTGCTCTGAAGCTGGTCAGTGTAGAGGTGGCAGCTGCTGGGACATCACACAAGGCAGCAGCGATGTGGCCTCTGACTGTGTTGCCATCCTACCCCCACCACAACTATCAGGAGCTGCAGAGGAGCCTCCTGGGTGTATGGCCGGGTCACCTCTCCTGCTGTGCCCTGTGCTGATACCTGTGCTGACTGGAGACACTAGGCACAGCTCACACATGGGGAGGGGCCGGCCCGGGGGAGGAGGAGGAGGGGGGAGTGCTAGAAGCTCAGTGCAATCTCTCAGCCTCCTGGCTACTGCACCTGATCATGTAGGATGAAACTTAACTCTCAGGCAGCCGCGTGTCAGTGAAAATGGCTACGTGTGTCAGCACTGACACGCGTGTCATAGGTTAGCCATCACTGATCTATCCCATATCTATCTATCTCATATCTATCTCCTATCTATCTATCTATCTATCTATCTATCTATCTATCCATATATCTATCGATCTATCTATCCCATATCTATGTATCTGTATATCTATCTCATATCTATGTATCTATCTAATATCTATCATGTATCTCTCATGTATCTATCTCTATCTATTGTTGGCTGTGTGCAGAATAAGGGCTTTGAGAACAAATTGAAGAGAAAATGGAAAAGGGGATGATCATAGAAATAAAGGTGTTATTACCACTACTATGAGTTGGACACATGGGGGGCATTTATCTTTAGGCAGTGGTTTGCACAGACATCTATGTGTTAGACTAGCGGATTTCCGACAGTCTGATTGATAGCCTGATGTGCTAAACGTGCTCTGTGCGAATAAACTACACCAGTCGCACGTATGTTTAACATATGTTCAATTTCTGCCTTTTCGTGAAAGTTTTGCACAAGAAATTCTCTGATACAAGGAAAAAAAATTTAAATTGCACAGAAATGTGAAAATTAAGCAAGATTGAGGCAACTGAACACCAAGAAAGGCAGGATAAAGGTAATTGAAAAAAAAATGTAAACTCTGAGGTAAAAATCCCTCAAATACCAGACTTGTAAACCAACAACATGCAGGCTGCTGGCAGAGTGCTTCCCAAACTTCCCAGTCATTACTAAACATTCAGTAATGTAGATAAGAAAAGGAGCTGGCACTCACCGTATTAAAATTGCAATCATTATTGCATGAAGGCAGGATTAAGTGCTCAGTTAGCGTGAAACGGGCCATCACCTCTAGTGGGCTCCTGTTTTGCTCCTCTCTCCTGCAGCAAGATTTTATGCATATTTTGGAATAAAGATTGCAATTTTAATACGGTGAGTGCCATAATACTGTCTCATATGGCTCATATGGGACATTATGACTTGAGCAGTGCCCCTGTCTTCTCTTCATTTGTATTACCAAACATTCAGGGCACATCTGTGCAAGCACCAACCCTACAATTCCACTCCATGCCTGCAACAAGCTGCAGCCGTACTTTCTCCAGTCCAAACACTACAATATGCAGCCATGTCTCCCATAGCCCTAACATTCATGGACATGCTAACAACAAGTCAGCAGCCACCTGCCATTCCGCAAATCCACAGTACGAATAACAGAAACCACAATCCTGCGTCTATGGTGTCTTCCTCAGAGTAAAAACAACCAACCACTTTGCAGCCCAGTCAACCCAGTGGCAAATCAATTCCAGACATTAATGTGCCAACTTGGTATTAAAAAAAAAACTTTTTAGTATTCTGGAAAAAACAAAATGTGGAAAAAGTTAGTTTATACAATTTTATTAGAAGCAGATCATTTTGCAGTTGCTTTCCCTTAAGGGTGCGGTCACATGTGGCGCTAGCATTGCCTTTGTAAACACAACGCTAACACATAGGTGTTTGCCTCAGCCCAATTGCATATGCTTTTTCAGTGAAATACATGCAATCAGTAAAGAGCTCCTGATGCCTTGCATTGTTTAAATACAAGACAAAAGGTGCTAATTACCAATTGATAGAGTTTAAATAAAAATGCATACGAAGGTGAGTCCAACCCCTGGGTTTTAGCCTTGTGTTTGTAAACACAGCACTACTGACACATGTGACTGCACTCTAAAGGCCATGCCATGCACTGAAAACAACTAATTTCTGACACACTGTAAGTGGGCTTGGAGGAGGCATGAAGGGATGCAGCTGCCCGGCAGTGGCCCAGCGCTGTGCCTTCCTGCCCTGTGCCTATACAATTTTTGAGGTTATATTCACACATCATGTACGTAACACCAATAGTCATTAATCGTAACTCGGGTCTCGATGTAGGGAGACATGCTCCACATTTACTTGAAGGAAACCTACCGCTTGAAATGGCAGGTTTAAGAAGAAAACACTGAGCACCAGCTCAGGGTGAGCTGGTGCCTGAGCTTATTTTTGTTGGTGTTTTAAACCGCTGTATCGCGGTTTAAAACACTTTTTAAACTTTATAGCCAGCGCAGGGAGGTACGCGCTCGGCGCTTACCATGCGCGCGGCTCTCCTTCACTTCCTATGTAGCCGCGCGCACGGTCGCGCGCATGGTAAGCGCCGAGCGCGTACCTCCCTGCGCCGGCTATAAAGTTTAAAAAGTGTTTTAAACCATGATACAGCGGTTTAAAACGCTAACAAAAATACAAAAAATTTACTTTTTCCGACATTGTGTGAGTATACAGTTGCAGTTTTTTTTTAAATTAAAAAACGCACAAACAATTGCAAAAATTATACGGCAAGAAGCTATATATGACATCTGATAAATCTCATGGACTCCAATCTATAATTCGTTTTGAGACAGTTTTCTGTGTCCAAGACTAAATACTGTCTAGTGGGTCAGTATTAGGCTCCCTCCTTCATCACGCAGTGGAGTCTCAACATTTTCAGATTGTGTAAAGTAATTAATAACTAGGCTGATAGTATAACATTACAGAGGGATTTATGAAAGCTGGAGAAATGCTTGATGAGGTTTAATGTAAGATAAATGTAAAGTTATTCACTTGGCCCATGGAAAGAAAAAGTCAAATTATGTTATAAATGGTCAATTACTAGGTAAAAACTCAGCAGAAAAAGACTTGGTTGTATAATTGGATTGTAAATTTTATTGACCAGAGCCAGGCATCTGCTAATAAAGCAAATAAAATGATGGGATCGAGACTGAGAACAGATTCTAATGGTAAGGACAAAGTGAGACCACACATGAAATGTTGTGTAGAGTTTTGGGCACCAGTGTATAAAAAGGAAAAATTAGAACTGGAACAGGTGCAGAGAAGAGAAGAGCAACCAAGATTATTAGGGGAATGGGGGACTAGAATACATTATGGATTACAAAATTTGGGATTATGCAGTTTAAAAAAAAAGACGCCTGAGGGGAGACCTCATTACAATGTAGAATTCCTGAATGGTCAATACAAGGATCTCTCCAACAATCTTTTTAAATAGAAAGGTAAAAGAGAAGAGACAAAGCGCTCATAGAGTAGTAATTTCTGTAGTGAATAGTAGCTTGTGCTCAAAGGAAACGGAGAGAGGATCACCAGATTTGGTTGTGCTAGGTTTTATGTACAACCAGGGCCGGGAGGAGGGTTAGGCAAGGGTGGGCGAACGCTTAGGGCACTACCCTCACTTCCCATTTTGGGGCGCCGTCCTCATTACTCAGGAGCCGTCTGGGTCATAGAGTGAGAAGACACGGCAACTCCGAAGGGACCCTTGCGGACACAGGTAGTGCAAGTAGGTGAGTATTATTTTATGTTTGGGGGAATGGCTATATACTCCAGGGGGGCAGACTGGCTATATAATACATGGGGACAGGATGGCTATATACTAAATGGGGACAAGATGCCTAAATACAACATAAGGGCAGGCTGGCAATATACACTACAGGGGGGCTGGCTGGCTATATACTACAGGGGACAGGCTGGTGATATACTACAGGGGGGAAGGATAGCTTTATACTACATTTGGGCAGGATGGCTATATACTACATGGGGCTGGCTGGCTATATACTACATGGGGGCAGTATGGTTATATACTACATGGGGGCAGGATGGCTAAATACTACTTGGGGCTGGCTATATACTACATGGGGGCAGGATGGCTATATATACTACAGGGGGGAAGGCTGGCTTATATACTTCATGGGGGCATGATGGCTATATACTACAGGGGGGGGGATGGCTATATACTAAATGGGGCTGGCTGGCTATATACTACTTGGGGCTGGCTATATATTACATGGTGGCAGGATGGCTATATACTACATGGGGCTGGCTATATACTACAGGGGGGAGGATGGCTATATACTACATGGGGCTGGCTATATACAACAGGGGGGAGGATGGCTATATACTACAAGGGGCTGGCTGGCTATATACTACAGGGGGCAGGATGGCTATATAATACATGGGGACAGGTTGACCATATACTACATGGGGACAGGTTGACCATATACTACATGGGGGCAGGATGGCTATATACTACATGGGGCTGGCTATATACCACAGGGGGGAAGGATGGCTATATACTACAGGGGGCAGGATGGCTATATACTCCATGGGAGCAGGATGGCTATATACCACATGGGGGTAGGATGGCTGTATAGTATAGGAGGACAGGATGGCTGTATATTACAGGGGTCAGGATGGCTATATACTACATGTGGGCAGATGGCTATATACTACATAGGGCAGGCAGGCTATATACAACAGAGGGGCAGGATGTCTATATACTACGTGGGGGAAAGATGGCTATATACTACAAGGGCACAGGATGGCTATATACTACATGGGGGCAGGGTGGCTCTACACTACAGGGGGAAGTATGGCTATATACGACTTGGGGGCAGGATGGCTATATAATAAAGGGAGGGAGGCTGGCTATATGCTACATGGGGGCAGGATGGCTAAATACTACATGGGGCTGGCTATATACTACAGGAGGAAGGATAGCTACATACTACAGGGGGAAGGATGGTTATATACTACATGGGTACAGGATGGCTATATTCTACGTGGGCGCAGGATGGCTATTTACTACATGGGGCAGGATGGCTGTATGCCACAGGAGGACAGAATGGCTGTATACTACAGGGGGACAGAATGGCTGTATACTACAGGAGGCAGGATAGCTATATAATACCTGAGGCTGGATATATAATACAGGGGGCAGGCTGACTATATACTACATGTGGCTTGCTGGCTATATAATAAAGGGAGGGAGGCTGGCTATATACTACATGGGGGCAGGATGGCTAAATACTACATGGGGCTGGCTATATACTACAGGAGAATAATATGTTATAGTTATAATATGATTACGCCGATAATATGATTATTGCGAATTTTAACGCCACAATTTCTTTTATTTGTTTTTTACACATTTCACAAAGATGTTGGTGTCTTTCTCCACCCCTCATTGATGATGGTGGCACTGCTCGATAATTGATAGTTTTGGACTAACTAAGTATAAGCTTTGTTAATTATTATTATTTTTTTATATTATTCTATAGACTAGAGGGGTTACTGATTGTTGTACATGTTATTACGAAGGACGATACACCTGGTTTTGGAGAATCCAATATATACCTGCATGTTTAAATATATTATCCAACAAATACGTGCAATCGCCTTTCCTGTGGCAGAATGTCCCCATCAGGGTTAACCGCGATAACAGGGGGTTAATGACACATTCAGTTGGTTGGCCCAGACATGGTGCGGTATGAGTATATGGGAACAATTGCCCTGGCACTTGTTTGTGCCGGGGACATAGGTCCCTATGTCAATATATAACACAAGAAAAAATTTTGAAAATCAGCTCACCCCTATGATGGTCCTCATGCGGCCAAAGAACGACAGGTTGCACAGGAGCCTAGGTCCAATCCGGACTATGGACCGCCACTCGGGCAAATGGAGAACTGAAGAGAACGAAGGTTGTGGGCTCCAGCAACATGAAAGTATGTGACTCCGTTTTTCATATAAAAAATCCAAAAAAGGTTTATTTCAACATCGTTAAAAACTTGCACAGTGCAAGAGAGACAGGCATGGATACACCAAAGACGTGACACATAGACAGAGCTTGCGGTAACGCGTTTCGGACTGTAGCCAACTAGTCCTTACTCATACCTAGCTCAGGTAATCTGTTGCAGGTTTAAATAACACCTCGTGGTGAACCTGGAACAGGTTTCCGGTGATGTCACCGCCAACGCCCCTTCCACGGACATGGGATAGACCTGTGAGGTAAGCAGGAGGAGGGAAAGGAAAAAGAGGGAGGGAAAAGAAGGGGAAAAAAGGGGAAGGGAAAAGGGGAGGGGAGGGGAATAATGATATAGTGATGGCAATATGACCTAAAGTGAACTGTACGTTAGTAAAAATACATGAGATCCTGTTTAGAGTTCAAGCCTTTAGGAATGCGGGTGTCTAGGTTCAGAATCCAAAAAGCCTCCCTAAGAAACAACGCTTTTTTCCAATCACCTCCTCTTCTGGGTTTTAAAACTTGTTCTATGGCTGTTACACGCATGCCATGCATAGATCCAGAGTGGACCTCCTTGTAATGTTTGGAGATGCCTGACAAATTACGTGTGCTGGCTATGGTACGGGGGTTTGCTCCTGTGATATGTTCGCTTATACGGTCTTTAAGTTTTCTGGCAGTACAGCCAACATATTGCAAGGAACATAATGAGCAGTGTATTAGGTAAATAACATTGGTGGTTTCACAATTCATGTACGACTGTATGTTGTAATGACGACCTGTGCACACTGAAGTAAAAGAGGTGGTTTTATGTATGTATTTACAGAGGTTGCATCGGCTGCCCCCACAGCAATAGCTGCCCTTAGTTTGAAGCCAGTGGCGTTGGGAAGGTTTGTCTGAAAAAGTATTGGGAGATAAAAGGTTACCCAAAGTTTGGGCTTTAGTAGATACAAAGGAAACACCATGCTGCAAGATACTTCTTAAAATGGGCTCGTGTTCCAAGATGGGAAGGTGTTTTTTGATAATGTCCGTAATTTTGTGGAACTGGTTGTTGTATTTGGTACTGAAAGTGACTATGGATTTGGTATGAATATTGTTCTTCTGTTTCGATGTAAGATAAAAGTTACGTGTTTTACTCTCTACTATCCTACGTGCTCTTTTGCACGATCTACGGGTATAGCCTCTTTGTGTGAGTCTTTGTTCTACTGTTCTACTCTCCTGGACGTAGTCATGATCTAGTGTACATGATCGCTTGGCCCTCAGGAATTCTCCTATTGGGAGGTTCCTAACTGTATGGCTGGGGTGGCAGCTAGTAGCATGCAATAAAGTGTTGCCCGCAGTGGGTTTGCGGAAGAGTTTGGTTTGTACTGTATTAGTGTAGCTGTCGCCAGTGAGCATAATGTCCAGGAAGGGCATATGAACAGGATGATGTGAAAATGTGAATTGCAAATTAAGGGAATTGCAGTTTAGGTAAGTGACAAAGTTGGTGACTGTCTCCTGGTCGGAATTCCAGACCAGGAGACAGTCATCAATATAACGGCCATACCATGCAATGGATGCGAGAAAAGGGTTATCAAACGAAAAAAGGTATGCTTCCTCCCAGTATGCCATATAAAGATTCGCTAATGAAGGGGAAAATGCAGCACCCATGGGGCAGCCGAGTTTTTGAATGTAGTAGATGTTATTGAAAGTAAAAAAGTTATTAGATAGTAAGAAGGAGAGCACCATGATGATATAGTCTTGTAAAGTTTCACTGTAGTTGCTGTATTTCTGCAGATGGTATTTTAATGCTATGTATGCCTTGCTGTGTGGAATAGACGTATAGAGGGCAGTTACATCACAGGTTAACCAACTATAAGAGGAGTGCCATGGAAAGTGATTCATAATGTTAAGGACAGCTTTAGAGTCTTGAAGGAAGCCAGGAAGACGGGACACCAGGGGCTGAAGTAGTTTGTCAAGCCAAGCACTGAGTCGTTCGGTTAGTGAATCAGTGCTGGACACAATGGGGCAAATTTACTTACCCGGTCCATTCGCGTTCCAGCGGCGGCTTCTCCGCTCTGGATTCGGGTCCGGCCGGGATTTAATAAGGTAGTTCTTCCGCCGTCCACCAGGTGGCGCTGCTGCGCTGAAAGTAAACTCATCGCGCCGGAATGCACCGAGCTGGACCAGGTGAAGGTAAGCGGTCCTTATGCGACACATTTTCGGTTTTTAAATGCGGCGGTTTTTCCGAATACGTCGGGTTTTCGTTCGGCCACGCCCCCCGATTTCCGTCGCGCGCATGCCAGCGCCGATGCGCCACAATCCGATCGCGTGCGCCAAAATCCCGGGGCAATTTAAGTACAAGCGGCGCAAAACGGAAATATTCGGGTAACACGTCGGGAAAACGCGAATCGGGCCCTTAATAAATGACCCCCAATGGGTCTGAAAGGTGGAGGGAACTTATCTTTGTGTGTTTTTGGCAGGGCATAGAAGGATGGAGTGACAGGGTTAGAGGGAAGCAAAAACTGGGCCATATGGCTATCGAGGATGCCCAAATGGACACCCTCTATAGGTCCCTATACTGCTCTTTGCACGAATAGAGGCCTAGTATGCGTGATTTGATGCATGGATCCCCCATTATAACTCCAACTTTGTGATATCTATATAAAAATAGATATTGTTTTTTGCTCTATACTTCCAGCCCAGGCTGTCATCAGGTAGCGGTGCCACAGTCTTGTAAATCACATATACTGTTTACCTGATACACAAATTTTTGAAACGGCTCCATATATGTGTACTCATGAGTAGAGATGAGCGAGCACTAAAATGCTCGGGTGCTCGTTATTCGAGACAAACTTTTCCCGATGCTCGAGTGCTCGTCTCGAATAACGAACCCCATTAATGTCAATGGGAGACTTGAGCATTTTTCAAGGGGACCAAGGGTCTGCACAGGGAAGCTTGGCCAAACACCTGGAAACCTCAGAAAAGGATGGAAACACCACGGAAATGGACAGCAAACAGCAGGGGCAGCATGCACGGATGCCTCTGAGTCTGCTTATTCGCACCAATATGCCAAAATTATGGGCAACAGCATGGCGATGACAGAGTGACCGAATGAGGCTAGATAGCATCTAAAACATCCAATAATTGACCCTGACACTATAGAAAGACGGCATGCAGAGGCATTGGCAGGCTAGAGAGTGGCATGGCGACATACCCCAAATGGACTCAGGGTTCAAACCAATTTAAAAAATTCCTTTTGGCGAGGATAACGTGTAGCACTGTATGTATCAGTATTTTGCCTGGTTAAGGCTGCAGAGAGGAACCAAAGGAGGTGAGCAAGAAACGCTAAAATGATTTCCTATGTGAACAAAAGGTTGACGGTATATTTAGTCGATAACACAGCATGGTGGCGACATAGTGACCAAGTTCCATAACGTATCTGGTGAAACACCTGAAAAATGAGCCTTACACAGCTCGTTTGATAAGGGGAAGACATGTGGAGGCAGCCATGGAGACGACTTCCATGATTAAGAGCGACAGTATGGGGCATCCATATCAAAGCAGGCGGGGTCGTTTGAATATTTTCTAGGAATAATGGAATAGCATAGCGGTTCTATTTTTAATAGTTTTTTCGGAAATGGTTCCATGATTAAGAGCGACAGTATGGGGCATGCATATTGCGCTGCTATGATTGAAACTTCAGGTCTCCAGCATGGGAGCGACAGATGGTCCGAGTTCCATTATGTATCTGGTGAAACACCCGAAAATTCTGCCTGACACAGCTCGTTTGATAAGGGGACGATGTATGGAGGCAGTAAAGTAGTAGTAGATTAAAGGTGCTGCAGTTAAAACTATGTTAGTTGGATCTTGGGATGGAGCTGGTGGTCCGCTGCCAGGCGAGCTTTCTCCTGTCCAAGCCTCTGCCTCTCGGCTCCTCCCCACCCAAAATGGGCCGGGGGGCCAGAAGCGTTTACTTTGAAAAAATTATTATTTTCAAAGCAGGTGGGGGCTACAAACAGCACTTCTAAGAACCTTTTGTATAAGATCAAGTGTAGTACTGTTCTTATGTGTAATTGGCTTGGTTATGGCGGGTGAGGGGAATGTAAATAGATGCGCAAGAAGCGCTGAAATAATATCGGTAAATGATAAAAGTTTGCCAGTATATTTTGTGGATAACACAGCAGGGTGGCGACAAAGTTAACAAGTTTGATGTGGAAGCCATGAAAACAACCCAAAATTCTGCCTGACACAGCTCGTTTGCTAAATGGACGATGTATGGAGGCAGTAAGGTAGTAGTAGATTAAATGTGCTGCAGTTAAAACTATGTTAGTTGGATCTTGGGATGGAGCTGGTGGTCCGCTGCCAGGCGAGATTTCTCCTGTCCAAGCTCCTGCCTCTCGGCTCCTCCCCACCCAAAATGGGCCTGGGGGCCAGAAGCGTTTACTTTGAAAAAATTAAAATTTTCAAAGCAGGCGGGGGCTACAAACAGCACTTCTAAGAACCTTTTGTATAAGATCAAGTGTAGTACTGTTCTTCTAAGTAATTGGCTTGGTTATGGGGGGTGAGGGGAATGTAAACAGATGCGCAAGAAGCGCGGAAATAATATCGGTAAATGATAAAAGTTTGGCAGTATATTTTGTGGATAACACAGCAGGGTTAACAAGTTTGATGTGGAAGCCATGAAAACAACCCAAAATTCTGCCTGACACAGCTCGTTTGCTAAGGGGACGATGTATGGAGGCAGCTATATGGACGACTTTGGGAGGCAGCTATGGAGATGATGTGTGGAGGTATCAATGGAGACAACGTGTGGAGGCAGCTATAAAGACGACATGTGGAGGCTGCTATGGAGACAATTAAATTTGGATAGTGCCTGTATGTGGCAGTCCAAAAAAGTTTTCAAACCAGAGGACCAGGTGGGTGGCCCTCCAGAAAAATTAAATACACAGAGTACCTGTATGTGGCACTCCCAAAAATTGTTAAAAACAGAGGACCGGGTAGGTGGCCCTCCAGAAAAATTAAATACATAGAGTACTATAGCTAGAGCCAGTTGGCCCTGGCAAAAAAATACCCAGTTTCCTCTGCTTTAGTGTACAAAGAGGAGGAGAAGAAGGAAAATGAGGAGGAGGAGTGCATACATTATTCAGCTTGAGCTTCTTTCACCTGGTGGAGAATGACAGGTGTGTACGCTTATCGGTGATGATGCCACCAGCTGCACTGAAAACACGCTAAGACAACACGCTAGCGGCAGGGCAGGCAAGAACCTCCAAGGCGTACAGTTCGTGCCACATGTCCAGCTTTGAAACCGAGTAGTTGTAGGGAGCTGTGTGATCATTTAGGGCGATGGTATGGTCAGCTACATACTCCCTCACCATCTTTCTGTAAAGATCAGCCCTACTCTGCCGAGACTGGGGACAGGTGACAGTGTCTTGCTGGGGTGACATAAAACTGGCAAAGGCCTTGTAAAGCGTACCCCTGCCAGTGCTGGACAAGCTGCCTGCTCACCTACTCTCCCTCGCTACTTGTCCCGCAGAAGTACGCCCTCTGCCGCTAGCGCTGTCAGAAGGGAAATACTGTTTCAGCTTGTGCACCAGGGCCTGCTGGTATTCATGCATTCTCACACTCCTTTCCTCTCCAGGGATGAGAGTGGAAAGATTTTGCTTGTATCGTGGGTCCAGGAGAGTGAATACCCAGTAATCGGTGTTGGAATAAATTCTTTGAACGCGAGGGTCACGGGATAGGCAGCCTAGCATAAAATCTGCCATATGTGCCAGAGTCCCAACTCGCAAGAATTCACTCCCCTCACTGGCCTGACTGTCCATTTGCTCCTCCACCAACTCCTCTTCTTCTGCCCATACACACTGAACAGTGAAGGACTGAGCAATGCTCCCCTCTTCTGTCTCGCCAACATTCTCCTCCTCTTCCTCCTCATCCACCTCCTCCGATATGCGCTGAGAAACAGACCTGAGGGTGCTTTGGCTATCAACAAGGGAATCTTCTTCCCCCGTCTCTTGTGACGAGCGCAAAGCTTCCGACTTCATGCTGGATAACATGGTTAATGTTGAATTCCACCTCGTGGTCACATCACACAACAGTGGGTGAGCGGGCAGTTGGAGGCGGCGCTGCGCTGCCCTTGGAGTGGCAGCATCTGTGCTGGACTTCCTGAAATGCGCACAGATGCGGCGCACCTTCGTGAGCAAATCAGACAGATTGGGTATGTCTTGAGGAACCGCTGAACTATGAGATTTAACACATGGGCTAGGCATGGCACATGTGTTAGTCTGCCGAGATGCAGAGCCGCCACCAGGTTACAGCCGTCGTCACACACAACCATGCCTGGCTTCAGGTTCAGCGGTGCCAGCCACAGATCAGTCTGCGCTGTGAAGCCCTGTAATAGCTCTTGGGCGGTGTGCCTTTTATCACCTTGGCTCAGCAGTTTGAGCACCACCTGCTGTCGCTTAGCGACGACACTGCTGCTGTGCCTAGAGCTACCGACTGATGGCGCCATGCCCACGGATGGTAATTTGGAGGAGGTGGTGAAGGAGGAGTGGGAGGAGGAGGCATAGTAGGCCTGAGAGACCTGGACCGAGGTAGGCCCTGCAATCCTCGGCGTCTGCAGAATATGATCAGCCCCAGGGTCAGACTCGGTCCCAGCCTCCACCAAGTTAACCCAATGTGCCGTCAGCGATATATAGTGGCCCTGCCCGGCAGCACTGGTCAGGGCACGGATGATGTTGTCTGACACGTGCTGGTGCAGGGTTGGGACGGCACATCTGGAAAAGTAGTGGCGGCTGGGGACCGAATACCGAGGGGCGGCCACTGCCATGAGGTTACGCAAGGCCTCGGTCTCCCCTGCTCCCTCATCAGCAGGTGGTGTCTCACCCCGTCCAGGACCACTACCTCTGACCCCTGCAGTAGTTGGACGCCCACGCCCTCTACCCCTACCCCTAGCCCTCGTGTTCAACATTTTCAAAATTAAAGTGTAAACTGTATATTTTTTTTGTGTTTTATTTTGTTTTTTGTGTGCCTAATTCAATCAAACCCCTAATAAATTGTCCCACTTAGGTGTTTGAGATGGATATGTGTGTCACTAAGAGCTAAATAAAACGTTCGCAAGTCTCCCTGCAAATTCGTCTCAATATGGTACTAGCTGCACTACTAGTGCCAGCAAGCCCAGCCACAAGCAAAGAAAAAAAAATATTCTAGCCCTAACAAGGGCTGTTGGGTTCTTGTAGACTCACTCCTGCCTAACAGTAAGCTAATATAACACCCTAACGCTATCCCTGCAGCAGCAGCAGCTCTCTCCCTAACAACATCCAGACAGAGAATGATGCGAGCAGCGCGGGCAGGGGCTAGTCTATTCCAGGGTCACCTGATCAGGCTAGCCAACCACTGCTATCGACGTGTAAGTGTACCACGTCATGCTGGGTGGAGTGCAGAGTCTCCTGGCTTGTGATTGGCTCTGTTTCTGGCCGCCAAAAATCAAAACGGCGGTGTGAAGGAAACCGCAACGTTCCGGACCCCTGAAGGGTACGTAAGGTCACTCAGTTATCCTTTTTCAGACACTCCCAGAACGCACGGGTTCTGAGAGGCGCAGGAAGTGATTTAAAGTTGTCCACACAACTTCCGGATATGGCACAACCCCAAATCAAATCCCTGAATGGCTATAAGATCCTTCTCACTAGCCGCAGTGAGACAGAATATTATCAGCCTTATGCTGCCACCAGTTCTCCTTTAATATAAGCCCGGTCCGTAACGGGATTATATAGGGTGAGGAACCAACCCGGTAGCATGTATATAAGCGAGAAACCCGGACGTAAGATTCGTGATCGAGATAAAAGAGCAACACAGATTAGATTTTATATTTAATTGCCTTAAGGGCACACTAGACAATACAGTACACACAATAGATATATACAGTAAACAGAGTACAAATTACACGGGTAGCACTACAAGTCTAAGCAGTTTAGTTAGTTAGTTAGTTACCTTTGTGTGTGGCCTAATGGGGATGGATAGTCCACACTTTTAGATCCTCCCTGCGCTTAGTTGATGTTAGTTTCCCCCAGGACAAAGACACCGGCCCCTTCAAGGGCGCCCGATTATATCAGGTGTGGACACACCTCTGCCCATCCCAAGGGGGGTCAATGGTCCCTCCTACCTGATATTACATCCAGAGCCCTGGAGAAGCCACAGCTACCCCATGGGAAGGTCCTGGGGTCATGGTTCTGGTATCATTGGATCCGGGTGAATCCCAGGATCGCATTGATACCAAACCTGACCCATTTGCTATGGTCCTATCCAGAGATATGGATATCTCTGGATCTGAGTATCCTAGAGCAATGAACAATGGGTTGTTATGATTTATGGAGAATAACTGATCCAAAAATGTATTTGGTGTTCTGGTGAGACGGACCATAACTTCATAACTGTCTCTATACAACCTGGTGATGTGAAAGTTTTAATGGCTCTTTGTTTGCGACTGGGGAGGCGAGGGGGGGTGAGGCCTGCAGTCGGTTTGTCTGTATAGGTCTTTGAAGCCCAGCCACATGCTGGTTTTGTCAACAAACTGGCTCAATTAGGTTAATTTATGGTGGTGAATTACCAGCAGGCCTCCCCTCCCCCTGGTCACCCTGGTCACATCATCACACCTCCCCCCTATAGAGGGCGCTAGGGGGCAACACCCTTCTGTGTTCCCCCGCACGCCCATCAGCTATCTCCCCTTGCCTGGATAACCCATCTGCATTTCTGTGTTCACGGCCCTTTTTGTGTCGAATGGCGAAGTTGTACTGTTGGAGTGCGAGGCTCCAGCGTAACAACCTCCCATTGGTACCGGATACCGTGTGTAACCAGCTGAGGGGATTGTGATCTGTCTCCACCGTGAAGTGGCGCCCGTACAAGTAGGGCTGCAGACGCTGCAGGGCCCAAACAATTGCCAGGCATTCCTTCTCCATGGTGGAGTAGGCCACCTCCCTCGGCAGGAGTTTCCGGCTCAGGTACATAACGGGGTGTTCATGGCCCGTTTGGTCTACCTGGCTGAGTACAGCACCGAGGCCAAACTCGCTGCCGTCGGTTTGTACTATAAATGGCCGGCTAAAGTCAGCTGCTTGTAGCACCGGGAAGGTAGACAAAGCAGTCTTCAGCGCTCGGAAAGCCGTCTCGCATTCGTTTGACCAATCGACTGCGGAGGGCAACTTCTTCTTGGTGAGGTCCGTCAGGGGCTTAGCCAGCGTACTATAGTGTTGTACAAATCTCCTATAGTACCCGGCCGTGCCCAGGAAGGACATCACCTGTTTTTTAGTCCTGGGGGTGGGCCAGGACGCAATGGCATCCACTTTCCCTGGCTCTGGCTTCAGCACCCCCCCACCTACCCGGTGTCCCAGGTAGTGGACTTCACTCATGCCCAGCTGGCACTTTCCCGGCTTAATGGTCAAGCCTGCCTGGCGGATCCGCCAAAGCACCTGCGTCAGATGCTCTAGGTGATCCTGCCATGTTGGACTGAAGACGGCAATGTCGTCCAGATAGGCGACCGCATATCCTTCCAGCCCTTTAAGCAATGTGTTGACCATCCGCTGGAAAGTGGCAGGGGCATTCTTCATGCCAAAAGGCATCACGGTGGACTCGTAAAGTCCAAAAGGGGTGATAAAGGCAGAGCGTTCCCGGGCCTCATGAGTCAGAGGAATCTGCCAGTAACCCCGGCTCAGATCCATGATGGTCAGGTACTTTGCCCCGGCCAGCTGGTCGAGCAGGTCATCGATGCGGGGCATTGGGTACGCATCGGTGACCGTAACAGCGTTGAGCCCCCTGTAGTCCACACAGAACCGGGTGGTCCGGTCTTTCTTTGGAACGAGGACTACAGGGGAGGCCCACGCACTGTTAGATGCCTGGATGACCCCTAGCTTCAGCATTTCGTCAATCTCCAGCCGCATGTGCTGCTGCACCTCCGGGGAGACCCGATACGCTGAACGCCGGATTGGGGAATGATCCCCGGTGTCCACATGATGGACTGCCAACTCGGTCCTTCCCGGTTGGTTGCTAAATAACTCCTGGAAGGGTTGTAGGGTGGCCCACAGCTGGGTTCTCTGTTCCACCAGGAGTTCATGGCTTACCTCCACATCCGCAAGGGAGCCTCCTGCCCGGACCTGGGCCAGCATATCTAGGAGGGTCTCTGCCTCCCCTTCCTCTGGCAGGTTACACACTGGGAGGGCGCATGCCTCCCGCTCATGATGTGCCTTCATCATGTTTACGTGATAGGCTTTCCGCCTTCCACGAACTGGGTCCAGGGTGACCAGGTACGTGACGGCGTTAAGCTGCTGATGAACGAGGTATGGGCCTTCCCAGGCAGCCTGAAGCTTGTTTTGTGGCACCGGGACCAGCACCCACACCTTTTGACCCACCTGGTAGGTCCTCTCCCGGGCATTCTGGTCATACCAACGCTTCTGGTCGGCCTGGGCCTGCGCCATATTGTCATGTACCAGCTGCGTTAAGGCCGTCATTTTGTCACGAAAGCGCATGACATACTCAACGACCGACACTTCAGGGGTAGCTAATTCTCCTTCCCAGGCCTCTTTCACCAGGGCCAGAGGTCCCCGTACCCGTCGCCCATACAGGAGCTCAAAGGGGGAGAACCCGGTTGAGGCCTGTGGAACCTCCCGGTAGGCAAATAGCAGGTGTGGTAGGTACCTTTCCCAGGCGCGCCCGTGGGCGTCAGCCAACATACGAAGCATTTGTTTTAAGGTGCCATTGAACCGTTCGCACAGGCCATTGGTCTGTGGGTGGTACGGGCTGGCCACCAAATGTTGCACCTGTATTTGTTTACAGAGGGACTCCATCAATACTGACATAAACTGGGTTCCTCTGTCAGTAAGCATTTCCTGGGGAAAACCCACCCGGGAGAAGATCTCTAACAATGCAGTAGCCACCTTGTCCGCCCGAATTGAAGACAAAGCTACTGCTTCGGGGTATCGTGTGGCATAGTCTACTACCGTTAATACAAATTCCTTACCGGAGCTACTGCGGACGGGCATCGGTCCCACTAAATCCACAGCCACCCTCCGGAAAGGTTCATCAATTATCGGCAGAGGCATCAGTGGGGCCTTAGGGCGCAGCCCAGCCTTCCCCACCCTCTGACAAGTGTTGCATGAACGGCAGTAGGCAGCCACATCGGCCCCCAATTTTGGCCAGTAAAAATGTGGGGCTAGTCTAGCCTTTGTTTTTGTAATCCCCAGGTGTCCGGCCATTGGAATCTCATGGGCTATCCGCAACAACTCACTCCTGAACGGATAGGGTACCACTAACTGTCGATCCCTGGGCCATGCCTCCGGTGCACCCTGCTGGACCGTCACCCGATACAGCCGTCCTTGGTCCCAGACCACCCGCTCAGGGTCCGAGTCTGAAGGAGGCTGTGCCGCTTGCTCCTTAAGAGCTTTCAGGCTGGCGTCAGCTTCTAATGCTGCCTGAAACTCCTGGCTGGACATGGCGAGAATAGAAGAGACTGCCATGTCTTGTACCATTTCCCCGGGGTCTGACTCCTGGCCTCCATCTGACCTGGTAGTCACTGGGTCAGAAGGGAGGACGTCGTTTGGCCTCTGAGGGGTCTCAGCACTCCGACTGCGTGTGACAGCGGCAATGGTCGCTGCAACCGCAGGTAGTGCCCACTTCCTCTCCCCTTCTGATCCAGTTGCCAAGGCAGACGGACTGGCCCTATCCGGAGACAGCCCAGTTGGGGTTAGATTCTGCACGGAATCCGCTCCTGCAAACCTTTCCCCCACAGCTGTTGGCCCCCTGTCTCTCCCTATACTAGGAGTCTCAGAGGACAACAGGTAACCAGAGGCTGACAGGCCACTCCCTATAGTAGCCTGACCCTCTGCTTGGATGGTCCCCTCCCCCACGGGTAAAGTAGGACCCAGGACCCTACCCACTCCCACATTCCTGGCAGTAGGTAGGTCACATACATCAGTATTATCATTGACAATATCAACATCAGTGTCAGAACAATCAATTTCAATACCAGGTACAGCGGCAGGCTGCACATCGCTGGTTATGGGCTCAGTCCTTGCAGATGCTGGGGTCACATACTGTGACACAAGCCGGCCCAAGTCTGTTCCCAGCAGGACACTCACGGGAATATCGGAGGATACCCCCACCTCCCTTATGCCCCTCCCCGCACCCCAATCCAAATAGACCTTGGCAATGGGCAGTGCTGGTTCTGTTCCTCCAATTCCGGAGACAGTGAGGGTTTTCCCGGGTATCAAGTCCTGCGGGGACACCAGTTCTGGTCGTACAAGGGTTAGCTCCGCCCCAGTGTCTCTCAGTCCCATGGCCACGGCCTGGCCTATGGTGACGGGCTGCAAGTTATCATGGGACCTCCCACCACCCCCACCCACACATAAAACAGGGGACGGTTTTAGGGACGGTACCGGGGCCCTGTGACGCTGGGGACAATTTGCTTTGAAGTGTCCCGGCTGTTTACACAGATGACATACTCGAGGTTCACCAACCGGCATGGAGAGGGAAGGATGGAAATATGCCCCCTTGGGCTTAGGGACAGGGGTAGCAGGGATGGTCTCCCTGACCGGGATGGTGTTGGTCTTACCCCCTCTCCAGCCAGCAGGTCTCCTGGTCTCCAGAGTCCGGTTGTTGCTGTATTCATCTGCCAGGCCAGCTGTTTCCAAAGCATCCTTGGGTTTCCGGTCACGAAGGTGCTGCTGTAACTCCTCCGGGCAATTCCACAAAAACTGCTCAATGGCGATTAGCTCCTTCAGCTGCTGGAAGGTGGTAAGTCCCAGTCCTGAGGTCCACTGGTCCACTGCTCGGAGAAGAGCCCTCATGTGATCAGTCCAGCTGTCAGCAGACCCCCGCTGCAAACTCCGGAGCTTCTTCCGGTAATTCTCCGGGGTTAGGTTGTACTGATGGACCAGAGCCTGCTTGATATCCTCATAAGTCAGGGTGGTCTCGCTAGACAAATAGCCGAATATTTCAAGGGCCTTCCCTCTGAGACGAGGGGTAAGGTACCGAACCCATTGGTCCACAGGCACATGGTACTGTTGGCAAGTTTTTTCAAAAGCCAGCAAAAAAGTGTCCAAGTCAGTACCCTTATCCAGCAGGGGGAAGTCCTCAGTCCGCAGCTTTGGGACATGGTTCTCCGTCAACACTGGACTAGCAGGAGCAGACTGTTGTAGCTGGAGCATCTGCAGCTGGTGTTCACGCTCCCGTTGCCTTTCTGCAGCTTGGGCTTGCTCTCGTCGCTCTGCCGCCTCTGCTTCCATTCGCTCTCGCCGCTCTGCAGCAGCCATGAGGGTCTCGTATGCAGCATGGTTCCCCGCCTGTAAACTGGACAAGGCAGCTTGAAAGATGGCCGCCGAGCCCATCAGACCATGTGGGTGGGCGGGCAGTGGGCGGTCCAATGTGGGACTGACCACTGGCGACTGGCTCCTTGGGGAGTCTGGGCAGAGCTCCCCCTCGCCTTGAACAATAGCGCCCCCCACCTCCTCCTGGTCCAACTGCGGTACTGCATCGTCCTCTGTAATGTCCACAGCACTGGCAGCATTCTTCCTGCCTTTGTTCCTACCGGCCATTATCACAGCTGTTGGTAACTAACAAAGAACTGCAACTTGATGTACCTCACACCTTACTGTAATTGCACTCTGCTTGTGTCTAGTGCTGAATTGGTCTTAAGATCCCAACACAAACGCTGCTGTTGGCAATCTTTAGTATTTGAGAGTATGGATTACACAATCAAACACTATTATCTCGATCCCACCGCTGCCACCAATGTGAAGGAAACCGCAACGTTCCGGACCCCTGAAGGGTACGTAAGGTCACTCAGTTATCCTTTTTCAGACACTCCCAGAACGCACGGGTTCTGAGAGGCGCAGGAAGTGATTTAAAGTTGTCCACACAACTTCCGGATATGGCACAACCCCAAATCAAATCCCTGAATGGCTATAAGATCCTTCTCACTAGCCGCAGTGAGACAGAATATTATCAGCCTTATGCTGCCACCAGTTCTCCTTTAATATAAGCCCGGTCCGTAACGGGATTATATAGGGTGAGGAACCAACCCGGTAGCATGTATATAAGCGAGAAACCCGGACGTAAGATTCGTGATCGAGATAAAAGAGCAACACAGATTAGATTTTATATTTAATTGCCTTAAGGGCACACTAGACAATACAGTACACACAATAGATATATACAGTAAACAGAGTACAAATTACACGGGTAGCACTACAAGTCTAAGCAGTTTAGTTAGTTAGTTAGTTACCTTTGTGTGTGGCCTAATGGGGATGGATAGTCCACACTTTTAGATCCTCCCTGCGCTTAGTTGATGTTAGTTTCCCCCAGGACAAAGACACCGGCCCCTTCAAGGGCGCCCGATTATATCAGGTGTGGACACACCTCTGCCCATCCCAAGGGGGGTCAATGGTCCCTCCTACCTGATATTACATCCAGAGCCCTGGAGAAGCCACAGCTACCCCATGGGAAGGTCCTGGGGTCATGGTTCTGGTATCATTGGATCCGGGTGAATCCCAGGATCGCATTGATACCAAACCTGACCCATTTGCTATGGTCCTATCCAGAGATATTGATATCTCTGGATCTGAGTATCCTAGAGCAATGAACAATGGGTTGTTATGATTTATGGAGAATAACTGATCCAAAAATGTATTTGGTGTTCTGGTGAGACGGACCATAACTTCATAACTGTCTCTATACAACCTGGTGATGTGAAAGTTTTAATGGCTCTTTGTTTGCGACTGGGGAGGCGAGGGGGGGTGAGGCCTGCAGTCGGTTTGTCTGTATAGGTCTTTGAAGCCCAGCCACATGCTGGTTTTGTCAACAAACTGGCTCAATTAGGTTAATTTATGGTGGTGAATTACCAGCAGGCCTCCCCTCCCCCTGGTCACCCTGGTCACATCATCACAGGCGGGAAATGCCATTTTCTCAAGCTGGCGAAATATTCGTCTGAGCAACGAGCAGTTTCAAGTACGCTAATGCTCGAACGAGCATCAAGCTTGGACGAGTGTGTTCGCTCATCTCTACTCATGAGCAAGCTTCCTTATATAAGAAATATTAAGATGATAATGTATAACTGGGCTGCGATCATGTGACATTGTTAATGATCATGTGACCTCACTCTGGTTTCCTTGCATTCGGAGGAAGCTGTGCATGAGAATGAACAGGATTTGAGGAGCTGCAATCTCGGTTACCATGGAAGCAAGACTGGAGGAATGCCCTGCAGTGCACTCTGAGGTGGATAGGAGACTTTTTTCAATACAGGTGTATGCGATTGACTTAATGAGCATGTTGGTGGAATCACTTTTTATGTGTGTTTTATCTATATATACACATACAAAACTGACTTAATCTGGGATATTAGGTGATATGTAACATAACTTTTCACTGTTATAAATAAATTTTTGTACTGAGTAGCTTAGTTTTTGTTTGTTAGAAGTCAGAATAGGATATAGGATGTCACTAAGGAGTTGGTGTATATATATGTGCACATGCATACTTGTTGTATGCTTGACAAAGATTCATGGTGAATCGAAACGTTGCTGCTTTTTTCATGCTCATGTGAATAAAGGCATACAGCCTTCGTTAAACTGCATTGGATGCTGTGGCCTTTCCTTATTTTATTTGTGTGGCCCAGTCATTGGTATCTATGTGTTTGGTATATTCATTGCTGGTATATATTTGTGTTTGCTACATTCTTTTTGGTATAAGCATTGCAGGTATTTTCCCTGGAGGGACATATTTTTCTATATTATGCTATATTCAAGGCTGGGAGGCCTTATTGTAGATGTTTCCATACCAGTTAGCCTTTCTTCTTATTTTTAATGAGCAAGCCATTTAATTTTTCCTGTTAGGATTTACCTTAATTCGGCTGCATGGTGGGGGGACTCTAAATTTCTCCTCATATAGGTACCAAAAAGTGCTGCCTTCCAAGGCATCTTCAAATCACAGTAGCCACACTGGATCGAATTGTAGTGAGGAAAAATGCAAATGGAACGACTGGTGCACACTAGTAGTAGGGACAAGTGACATTGGCAGCATACTAGATTTAGTAATTTTTATAATGGAAACGTCTCAAAGGGCACAACACGTTTTGGGATGGCTAAGAACTCTTTTTTTAAGTGGAAAGAGACTGATGCTGGGCGCAGTGAGATGTTTGCCCAGCTCTCATTTCCCTTTACTGTAAGAGCAGTGAGACTATGGAACTCTCTGGAGGTTGTTATGGAGGACTCTATGTACATGTTCAAGAGGGGCCTGGATACCTTTCTGGAGAGAAAAAATATCACGGGTTATGGGGAAAAAATATTTGTTTAATCCTTAAAGGTTGTACTTGCATCTATTTACAAACGTAAATAGTAAGTATACAGTATATAGTAATTTCCCAGTATGGGTTGGGAAGAAAATATTTTAAAAAAGTAAAAGGTCAATAAATCTATTTATTTGGAATGACTAAGCCACAGGATTGAGAAATTATATTAAAAGGTATTCTACCATCTCCTAAATCAACAATTAAAAACAGCAGTAGGCAAGGAACTTTGTAAGCTCTCCAGACATATCTTTCCAGTTTTATTGGTGATCTATAAAGTAAGAGAAAATAATGTGTTTATATAAAGGTTTACAGCATAAAAGTAAGATGTAGAAATTTGAATACTGGAGCACCAGACAGACAAAAAGCTTATTTGCATAAAGTTAGAAGAAACAGATTTTAAACTATTTTTCAGTCAAATTAACCCCCAAAACTAAATATATTTTCATAAACTGCCATTAGAAAGCATTGCCCATATCCCTACATTATTCCTCTACATGCCTGCAAACTTAAACAATCAGGTACTAAAGCTGTATGCATATGACCTGAGAGATGTCTAATTAATCATTATCATATTCAGCTGTCCAGCTTCTTGATGAGTGGGAGGTGCAGCCACACCCTCAGTGGTTGACTGACAGCCTGTATAATAATGCTGTTGCTGGCTGCCTCTCTATACTTCCTGGTTCTGGAGGTCCTGCCCCCTGCCACCTGTGAGTGTGTGTGTGTGTTTGGGAGAGATACAATTGCTCCAGGATGTAACCATGCGTATAGTAGAACATGTCAGGTACTTGTGTATCTGATGTCTGTGTCTCACACATGTGTATAGCAGAACATGTCAGGTACTTGTGTATCTGATGTATAGGTCTTACACATGTGTATAGCAGAACATGTCAGAGACTTTTGTATCTGATGTCTGTGTCTCACACATGTGTATAGCAGAACATGTCAGGTACTTGTGTATCTGATGTCTGTGTCTCACACATGTGTATAGCAGAACATGTCAGGTACTTGTGTATCTGATGTCTGTGTCTCACACATGTGTATAGCAGAACATGTCAGCTACTTGTGTAGCTAACGTCTGTGTCTCACACATGTGTATAGCAGAACATGTCAGCTACTTGTGTAGCTGATGTCTGTGTCTCAAGCATGTGTATAGCAGAACATGTCAGGTACTTGTGTATCTGATGTCTGTGTCTCACACATGTGTATAGCAGAACATGTCAGCTACTTGTGTAGCTAACGTCTGTGTCTCACACATGTGTATAGCAGAACATGTCAGCTACTTGTGTAGCTGATGTCTGTGTCTCAAGCATGTGTATAGCAGAACATGTCAGATACTTGTGTATCTGATGTCTGTTTCTCACACATGTGTATAGCAGAACATGTCAGATACTTGTGTAGCTGATGTCTGTGTCTCACACATGTGTATAGAAACATGTCAGGTACTTGTGTATCTGATGTCTGTGTCTCACACATGTTTATAGAAACATGTCAGGTACTTATGTATCTGATGTCTGTGTCTCACACATGTGTATAGCAGAACATGTCAGATACTTGTGTATCTGATGTCTGTTTCTCACACATGTGTATAGCAGAACATGTCAGATACTTGTGTAGCTGATGTCTGTGTCTCACACATGTGTATAGGAGGAGAGAGCATTTCAGGTACTTGTGTAGCTGATGTCTGTGTCTCACACATATGTTTGGGAGATCACAGCATGCCAGCAGATAAAGCACAAGCACTCGCAATGCTTTACTATACATTACACATGGACATGAGCAGGGGGAGGAGAGGGAAGGGGTAACAGGTGACATCAATGTCTCTTTCCATGTGCCCAGCCTTATTTACATAATAAAGAAAAGATGATTTTAGAATGATTAATGTACTAATTACTGTATATACTCGTGTATAAGCCGAGTTTTTCAGCACAAAAAATGTGCTGATAAAACGTCCCCTCGGCTTATACACGAGTCAATATAAAAATAAAAAATACTTAAAAAATAATAAACTTATATACTCCCCCTTCGGTGGCCCCGGTGTGCCGCGCTGCACCCCCGATGTCCGTGCAGCTCGTCTTCAGGCTTCCGCGCTGTCTTCTTTCTTCTGCTGGGTGCCGCCATGTTTTTCCCCGGGGCGGCGCCTAGTATGACGTTAGCAGCGGCGCGTCATACTAGGCGCCTGTCGGGGAAGATCAATGGCGGCGCCCTGCAGAAGAAAGAAGACAGCGCGGAAGCCTGAAGATGAGCCGCGCGGACATCGGGGGAGCAGCGCTGCACATTGGGGCCACCGGAGGGTGAGTATATAAGTTTGTTTTTTTTTAATGCTGGGGGCAGGCTGTATACTACTGGGGGCAAGCTGTATACCACTGGGGGCAAGCTGTGTACTACTGGGGGCAAGCTGTATACCACTGGGGGCAAGCTGTATACCACTGGGGGCAGGCTGTATACTACTGGGGGCAAGCTGTATACTACTGGGGACTGGCTGTATACTACTGGGGGCAGGCTGTATACTATTGGGGGCAGGCTGTATACTATTGGGTGCAGGCTGTATACTACTGGGGGCAAGCTGTATACTACTGGGGGCAGACTGTATACTATTGGGGGCAGGCTGTATACTACTGGGGGCAGGCTGTATACTACTGGGGGCAGGCTGTATTCTACTGGGGGCAAGCTGTATACTACATGGGGCAGGCTGTATTCTACTGGATGCAAGCTGTATACTACATGGGGCAGGCGGTATTCTACTGGGGGCAAGCTGTATACTACTAGGGGCAGGCTGTATACTACTGGGGGCAGGCTGTATACTACTGGGGGCAAGCTTTATACTACTGGGGGCAGGCTGGGCTGGCTGTATACTGCTGGGGGCAAGCTGGGCTGGCTGTATACTATAGGGGGCTAGTTGGCTATATACTGGGGGGGGTCTGTGACCAATGCATTTCCCACCCTCGGCTTATACTCAAGTCAATAGGTTTTCCCAGTTTTTGGTGGTAAAATTAGGGGTCTCGGCTTATACTCGGGTCGGCTTATACTCGAGTATATACGGTAACTAGATAAAGGCTGGGATGGATCCTTGTGAACTACTCCAACAGGTAGTGGTGACAGAATTAGTGACAGAGACCTGATGACAGGTGTCCTTCAAAAAGAAATAACCATTAAAGCACCACACAAGGAGAACTAAAACCATCAGTATCACTTCATTGACACATGGAACAAAAATCATAAATACTGTAAAACACAAGTTGTTCACATTATAAAACACATAAAAATAAAACATTTGCGGATGAATTTAGAAAACAGAAATTTATACATACCTTGTCTGGTTCTTATACTTAATAGGCCAGAACACATACACAGCCCAAGTCTCAACCCTATAAAACAACATTATGAAGAATGCTAATTCCTAGCCAGATCGTATTAGTCAATGTCTAATCTCACTAACGCACTATTTCTCTGACTAATAGCTGAACAGACTTGAAATGTGTACACATAGCACTTGATTTAAGACAGTGTGAACTGAAAGCACAAATCCTAATTAAACTATATTGATTGATGTCTTATTTTATTATTTATCTTATTAAAGAAAACAAATTTCAATTAAGAGGCTGGTTTTGATACATCCTACACAGAGTGAGCCAAAATATTGCATTTATCTAGTCATGCACTCGGATCCAGGCTTTAGGTATTTTTATATGTTGTCCAGCTACTTTTGGCCTTGAGGAGTAATGTGCTTTGAGAACAAATTATTTAGATATTTATATTAACTCATGCTAATTATCCTGTCTTCATTATGATGTTATCATTAGACTCCAGACATTACATAATAAAACAAATATTGAGCAACAAACTTGTGAGCCATTATCTTAGATTGATTTAGTTTCATGGACACAAAAATATTTTAGATCAGTTGCATAGGGCATAAACGTATATTGGTATGGTCTCAGTTACACATTGAACTGTCTATAGTAGGGGGAGGGTCACAGCCTGTATTCCATGTATGCAAGTCTGTTGTAACACATATTGAACAGAAGGCTTCTGTTTATAATTTCATTTCCACTATTTTTGCCATAACCAACATCGAAACGGGAAGTTACCCTAACATAAATATCTTCATAGAAAATCTGTAGTTTCAAGGCCAATTTCAAAGGTGCATGTTCTCTTGTGTCTTTCTATACATAAAGAATAACAGTTTCTTACAAATTGCGTGAGGCTAAATGGAAATGTGAAGTTTCACATAGAAAGCATACAGAGAAAACAGGTGATGTTGCTTACTAACTCTTTGTCACTCGGCAAGCACCACCATGTAAGACATTTTATTAGAGTACATAATCCTATTAATGCTAGAATTATATATAAATGTAATTGAAGCTCTAGTCCTCAGTTTAATCACCGGAGGCGACAGGGCTTTTTTACTATGAGAACTGTCAAACTGTGGAATAGCCTGCCTCAGGCGCTGGTCACAGCAGGGACAGCGGAGAGCTTCAAGAAGGGTCTAGATGCCTTTTTACACCTAAATAACATTGATTCTTATGCTATATAGGATTGTTTCCCCTAAATCCCTTCCTCATCCAATCCCTACCCTTCCTTGGTTGAACTTGATGGACAAGTGTCTTTTTTCAACCATATAAACTATGAAGATATATGGAATTGGATTTTTCTGTAAGCACTTTTAGACTGCAATGATTTACCTATTTTCTTTGGATCAGATATATCACAAGGTTTCTACTGTGACTAGTAACGTTTTTTTCTGGGCTGATCTGCAGTAATCTTTTGTTCATTCATGAGGAACATGGTTATCAATATTTTTAGCACAGAAAATCCCTGATTTATGTAAATACAATGTTTGCACTTGCAACACTTTGGATTATGCAAAGAGGGACACCGTTAGGGCAGTACCGGTAGCCCCTTTTTTTTCCTCTGTGACAATCCCCTGAATAAGAATCAAGTAAGAAATATATTGCTTTCCATTAGCTTAGAATTTCCAAATCCTCACAGATGATTTGTCCAGCAGTTCAAGAAGTGATTCACATACGTAAAACAGAAAAAATTTTGTTGCATGCACTCACAGCAATAACAACTCCAACATAAAATGAGAATGCTTCAAAAATAAAGAAACAATCCGAAACTTACAATTCATAAGTTATTATTGTTTGTTCTTGGAAAAGGATACAATGTACAAAACTTGCATATTTGTACGCTATCATCCAGTCCTGGTATGTGTAACAAACTGTAAAGAGACTGTGGTTTTCCACAACAGTTGAACACTGTTCTACAGAGCTTTAATTCAGTTTGCCATGTTAAAGCTTTTGCATCACATGTGAGAAGAGAAGTTGGCCTGAAAAAATCTCTTATGCAGCTACGAAGAATTGACCTTTTGTGAAACAAATTCCTATGAATTAAAAAGGACAGTTGGTACTTATGCAAATGCCTTGAAACACAAAAATGTTCTTTGGATTAAAAAGCCAAATGATTTTGGAATATAAAAGCAAATCCAAGACATGACCTGACTTTATTTATACAGCCTTTAAAATGTTGTCCTATCTGTAATATTGCATATCTTATCAAATGTAAACAGATATAATATATGTTAGATTCCTTTCAAATCTTTAAAATTTAACATTAAGGTCTAGCAACTCACTTTTGAGCGCGCTCAGTTTTGGCTTGTGATTCTAAGTGGCTAGTGAGCTTAAGTGGAGTTGAAAAAAGCGGAGTTTGAAAAAGAGAAGTCCACAGAACTGTAAGTAATCTACATTTTATATCTCTTCATTTATATACAGTTTTGTTACTAGGATAAGGCTAGCAAGATTGGTGGTATGCTCCTGTGCACACTCTGCCGCATGTATACACTGCTGGAGCAAGAGTTCCAGGATGAATACCGCTGTGACAGATGTGCCCATATTTTTCTACTGGAAGCTCGTGTTAGAGATCTGGAGGAAGATATTGCACGGCTACGAGCAATTGACAATCTTGAGAGGAGTATACTTCTCACTGAGCAAGCAATAAGCGGGATAGAAGTGGAGGGTGGAGAGGAAAGCCAGCAGGACCAGGTGGGTAGATGGGTTACTGTAAATAGAGGGGGTAGGAGGGGGTCAAAGAAAAGGAAGGCCTACTCTGACTCTGAACATCCAAGCAAAATTGCAAAATTGTGAAATGATGTAAGGACGTCAGTGTCAGAAATGGCAGCCCTAGTGGACCCTGCTCTCCCTCATAGCCGGGGGAGCAGACCAGCTAGTAGTAGGGTGGATGGGAGTGCAGGTAAGGTAAGCCAAAGCAGCTAGTGGTTGTGGGGGACTCTATAATCAGGAAGACGGATAGAATAATTTGTTGCCAAGACCGCCTCAACCAAATGGTTTGCTGTGTCCCTGGTGCCAGGGTTCGGCATGTGGTGGAAAGGGTGGATAAATTACTGGGAGGGGCTGGGGATGACCCAGCTGTCGTGGTCCATGTTGGTACCAATGACAGAATAGATGGTAGGTGGAGGAGCCTGAAGAATAATTTTAAAGAACTAGGTTCAAAGCTTAAGGAAAGGACCTCCAAGGTAGTATTCTCCGGAATTCTACCTGTGCCATGCGCTACACAGAGCAGACAGCGGGAGCTCAGGGAGTTAAATGCATGGCTCAGATCCTGGTGTAGAGCAGAGGGATTTGGGTTCCTAGAGCATTGGGTTGACTTTTCACTGGGGTGCAAGCTGTCTTCCGCAGAAAACTTGCACCTAAATGGAAGGGGGGCTGCTGTGCTGGGGGAGAAGATCCTAGCAGGGGTGGCGGAGTATTTAAACTAGGATCGGGGGAGGAGGAAAAGGAAGACACTATCAGAGAGGGGGCAGGTTATGTTGGTGGGTGGTGAGGTGGGCGGTGTATGGGGACCTAATGCAGTGGATAAGGAGATCCACAAGTTGCAGAACAGTGGTGAGGATATATGTGCCAGTAAAATCACTTTAAATCAGATAAATAACTGTGGAAAATTAAATTGTATGTTCACAAATGCCAGAAGTATCACAGGCAAAATGGGCGAGCTTGAGGCTCTGATATTAGAGGAACAGTTAGATGTTGTTGGAGTAGCAGAGACATGGCTTGATGCATCACATGATTGGGGTGTTAATATTCAAGGTTTTACACTCTTTCGGAAAGACAGGGCAAATAGGAGGGGAGGTGGTGTATGTCTGTATGTCAGAAGAGACTTAAAAGTGATTGTGAATGAGTCAGTGGTCTCAGAAGAGTGTGAGGCTGAAACTTTGTGGGTTGAAATTCAAAGCCAAGAGAGCTTTGAAAAAATTATTTTTGGTGTAATTTATAGACCCCCTAACATCTCTGAGGAAATAGAGGGTCACCTATATAGACAGATGGAGTAGGCTGCACAGGAGGGGACCGTAGTGATAATGGGAGACTTTGACTTTCCAACTATAAATTGGGGTCAGGGCTCGTCTTCATCTATGAAGGGGAGACATTTTATGAACATTCTTCAGGATAATTTTATGGTGCAGCTTGTAGAAGATCCCACAAGAGGGGACGCATTGTTGGACCTTGTGATTTCTAACAATGAGGAGATTGACCAAAATGTCAGTATCCGGGAACCCCTTGGGAACAACGATCATAATATAATTATTTTTCTCTTAAACTTTAACCAGTTCGTGACCGCCCGCAGTGTATTCACGGCGGCGCTCGGGTCGCGCTGCATAGAGAGGGCTCACGGGCTGAGCCCTCTCCATAGCCGGTAAGTCTTTGCTGCATATTGCAGCAAAGTCTTACCGGTAACACCCGCGATCGGTGCTAGCCCCGATCGCGGGTGTTTTAACAGCGATGGCTGCCGGCAAAGCTGCTGGCAGCCTCAAAAAGATAGCGGCGCATGGGCGAGCGGCGATCCATCTCCATGGTAGCCTTGGGTCTTCCGAAGACCCGAGGCTATATCGTTTTAACCCCTTCATTACAATGTGCTGATAGCACATTGTAATGAATGAGGAGGAAAATCTCCAGGATCGATCAGACAACCTAGGGTTAAAGTACCCTAGGGAGTCTGAAAAATAGTAAAAATAAAAATAAAAAAAAGTTTTAAAAAACAAATTATAATAAAAAAACCTAAAATTTCAAATCACCCCCCATTTCCCTAGAACTGACATAAATATAAATAAACATTAAAAATCATAAACACATGAGGTATTGACTCGTCTGAAAATGCCCAATCTATCAAAATATGTTAATGGTTTTTCAATGCCTTTAACCCTGTAACGGAAAATAGCGCCCAAAGTCGAAAATGGCACTTTTTTGCCATTTTGAAAAATATAAAAAAATCTATAAAAAGTGATCAAAAGGTTGTACAGTCCTAAAAATCAATATCAAATTTTGCAAAAAATGACACCACCCACAGCTCCATACACTAAAGTATAAAAAAGTTATTAGCGCCAGAATTTGGCAAAATCAAAAAAATAATTTTTGTACAGGAAGTTTTAATTTTTGTAAATTAATGAAAACATTATAAAACCTATACAAATTTGGTATCTCCTTAATCGTACCGACCCAAAGAATAAAGTAGACATGTCATTTTGGGCGCTCAGTGAAAGACGTAATATCCAAGCCCAGAAGAAAATGGCGCAAATGCGGTTTTTCACCATTTTCACTGCATTTGGAATTTTTTTCCCACTTCCGAGTACATGGCAAGGAATATTTAATACCATCACTATGAAGTGCGATTTGTTGCACAGAAAACAAGCCATCACACAGCTCTTTACGTGTAAAAATAAAAAAGTTATATATTTTTGAAGGTGGGGAGTGAAAAATGGACATGAAAAAACAGGAAAGGGCCTGGTCCTTAACCGGCTAAAAAGCAGAAACAGGTGGGAAAATCGAAAACTTTTAATTTTAAGAGGGCTAATTTCCAAATTTCCTAATTTCAGGGCTGCAATACAAGATATAGAATGGGATCAGGTTTTGTCAAATGATGATACTAGTGTTAAATGGGAGAAATTAAAATTAGAGATGAGCGAACATGCTCGTCCGAGCTTGATGCTCGGTCGAGCATTAGGGTACTCGAAACTGCTCGTTACTCGGACGAATACTTCGCCCGCTCGAGAAAATGGCAGCTCCCGCCGTTTTGCTTTTTGGCGGCCAGAAACAGAGCCAATCACAAGCCAGGAGACTCTGCACTCCACCCAGCATGACGTGGTACCCTTACACGTCGATAGCAGTGGTTGGCTGGCCAGATCAGGTGACCCTGGGATAGACTAGCCGCTGGCCGCGCTGCTCGGATCATTCTGTCTCTGGATGCCGCTAGGGAGAGAGCTGCTGCTGCTCAGGGAAAGCGTTAGGGTGTTCTATTAGCTTACTGTTAGGCAGGAGTGATTCTCAAAGAACCCAACAGCCCTTCTTAGGGCTACAATAACGTTCTACTTTTTTTATTTTAATTTGCATCTTTTACCATTTTGTGAGGAATTAGCAGGGGGACTTGCTACCGTTGTGTTTAGCTCTTAGTGGCACACATATCCATAGCAAAGACCGAAGTGGGAAAATTCAGTAGGGGTTGGATTTCTATTAGGCAATAACTCAGTGTCATCTCATCTGGCATAGTACTGTGCTTCCTTTGATACTTGGCTAGAAAATAGCCATAGGAGAATACAAACAGCTTCTTGAAGCCTACAGTAGCGTTCTATATATTTGATTTCTGGTTGATCTGCTGGTGGCTGTAGTTTCTGCAGTGCATGTACTTGCCAATTCTGAGCAATTTGTAGTGAGACTTGCGACCGCTGTGTTCTGCGCTTAGTGGCGCACATATCCATAGCAAAGGCTGAAGTGGCAAAATTCAGTAGGGGTTGGATTTCTATTAGGCAATAACTCAGTGTCATCTCATCTGGCATAGTACTGTGCTTCCTTTGATACTTGGCTAGAAAATAGCCATAGGAGAATACAAACAGCTTCTTGAAGCCTACAGTAGCGTTCTATATATTTGATTTCTGGTTGATCTGCTGGTGGCTGTAGTTTCTGCAGTGCATGTACTTGCCAATTCTGAGCAATTTGTAGTGAGACTTGCGACCGCTGTGTTCTGCGCTTAGTGGCGCACATATCCATAGCAAAGGCTGAAGTGGCAAAATTAAGTAGGGGTTGGATTTCTATTTGGCAATAACTCAGTGTCATCTCATCTGGCATAGTACTGTGCTTCCTTTGATACTTGGCTAGAAAATAGCCATAGGAGAATACAAACAGCTTCTTGAAGCCTACAGTAGCGTTCTATATATTTGATTTCTGGTTGATCTGCTGGTGGCTGTAGTTTCTGCAGTGCATGTACTTGCCAATTCTGAGCAATTTGTAGTGAGACTTGCGACCGCTGTGTTCTGCGCTTAGTGGCGCACATATCCATAGCAAAGGCCGAAGTGGCAAAATTCAGTAGGGGTTGGATTTCTATTAGGCAATAACTCAGTGTCATCTCATCTGGCATAGTACTGTGCTTCCTTTGATACTTGGCTAGAAAATAGCCATAGGAGAATACAAACAGCTTCTTGAAGCCTACAGTAGCGTTCTATATATTTGATTTCTGGTTGATCTGCTGGTGGCTGTAGTTTCTGCAGTGCATGTACTTGCCAATTCTGAGCAATTTGTAGTGAGACTTGCGACCGCTGTGTTCTGCGCTTAGTGGCGCACATATCCATAGCAAAGGCCGAAGTGGCAAAATTCAGTAGGGGTTGGATTTCTATTAGGCAATAACTCAGTGTCATCTCATCTGGCATAGTACTGTGCTTCCTTTGATACTTGGCTAGAAAATAGCCATAGGAGAATACAAACAGCTTCTTGAAGCCTACAGTAGCGTTCTATATATTTGATTTCTGGTTGATCTGCTGGTGGCTGTAGTTTCTGCAGTGCATGTACTTGCCAATTCTGAGCAATTTGTAGTGGGACTTGCGACCGCTGTGTTCTGCGCTTAGTGGCGCACATATCCATAGCAAAGGCCGAAGTGGCAAAATTCAGTAGGGGTTGGATTTCTATTAGGCAATAACTCAGTGTCATCTCATCCGGCATAGTACTGTGCTTCCTTTGATACTTGGCTAGAAAATAGCCATAGGAGAATACAAACAGCTTCTTGATCTTGAAGCCTACAGTAGCGTTCTATATATTTGATTTCTGGTTGATCTGCTGGTGGCTGTAGTTTCTGCAGTGCATGTACTTGCCGATTCTGAGCAATTTGTAGTGAGACTTGCGACCGCTGTGTTCTGCGCTTAGTGGCGCACATATCCATAGCAAAGGCTGAAGTGGCAAAATTCAGTAGGGGTTGGATTTCTATTAGGCAATAACTCAGTGTCATCTCATCTGGCATAGTACTGTGCTTCCTTTGATACTTGGCTAGAAAATAGCCATAGGAGAATACAAACAGCTTCTTGAAGCCTACAGTAGCGTTCTATATATTTGATTTCTGGTTGATCTGCTGGTGGCTGTAGTTTCTGCAGTGCATGTACTTGCCAATTCTGAGCAATTTGTAGTGAGACTTGCGACCGCTGTGTTCTGCGCTTAGTGGCGCACATATCCATAGCAAAGGCTGAAGTGGCAAAATTAAGTAGGGGTTGGATTTCTATTAGGCAATAACTCAGTGTCATCTCATCTGGCATAGTACTGTGCTTCCTTTGATACTTGGCTAGAAAATAGCCATAGGAGAATACAAACAGCTTCTTGAAGCCTACAGTAGCGTTCTATATATTTGATTTCTGGTTGATCTGCTGGTGGCTGTAGTTTCTGCAGTGCATGTACTTGCCAATTCTGAGCAATTTGTAGTGAGACTTGCGACCGCTGTGTTCTGCGCTTAGTGGCGCACATATCCATAGCAAAGGCCGAAGTGGCAAAATTCAGTAGGGGTTGGATTTCTATTAGGCAATAACTCAGTGTCATCTCATCTGGCATAGTACTGTGCTTCCTTTGATACTTGGCTAGAAAATAGCCATAGGAGAATACAAACAGCTTCTTGAAGCCTACAGTAGCGTTCTATATATTTGATTTCTGGTTGATCTGCTGGTGGCTGTAGTTTCTGCAGTGCATGTACTTGCCAATTCTGAGCAATTTGTAGTGGGACTTGCGACCGCTGTGTTCTGCGCTTAGTGGCGCACATATCCATAGCAAAGGCCGAAGTGGCAAAATTCAGTAGGGGTTGGATTTCTATTAGGCAATAACTCAGTGTCATCTCATCCGGCATAGTACTGTGCTTCCTTTGATACTTGGCTAGAAAATAGCCATAGGAGAATACAAACAGCTTCTTGATCTTGAAGCCTACAGTAGCGTTCTATATATTTGATTTCTGGTTGATCTGCTGGTGGCTGTAGTTTCTGCAGTGCATGTACTTGCCAATTCTGAGCAATTTGTAGTGAGACTTGCGACCGCTGTGTTCTGCGCTTAGTGGCGCACATATCCATAGCAAAGGCCGAAGTGGCAAAATTCAGTAGGGGTTGGATTTCTATTAGGCAATAACTCAGTGTCATCTCATCCGGCATAGTACTGTGCTTCCTTTGATACTTGGCTAGAAAATAGCCATAGGAGAATACAAACAGCTTCTTGATCTTGAAGCCTACAGTAGCGTTCTATATATTTGATTTCTGGTTGATCTGCTGGTGGCTGTAGTTTCTGCAGTGCATGTACTTGCCAATTCTGAGCAATTTGTAGTGGGACTTGCGACCGCTGTGTTCTGCGCTTAGTGGCGCACATATCCATAGCAAAGGCCGAAGTGGCAAAATTCAGTAGGGGTTGGATTTCTATTAGGCAATAACTCAGTGTCATCTCATCCGGCATAGTACTGTGCTTCCTTTGATACTTGGCTAGAAAATAGCCATAGGAGAATACAAACAGCTTCTTGATCTTGAAGCCTACAGTAGCGTTCTATATATTTGATTTCTGGTTGATCTGCTGGTGGCTGTAGTTTCTGCAGTGCATGTACTTGCCAATTCTGAGCAATTTGTAGTGGGACTTGCGACCGCTGTGTTCTGCGCTTAGTGGCGCACATATCCATAGCAAAGGCCGAAGTGGCAAAATTCAGTAGGGGTTGGATTTCTATTAGGCAATAACTCAGTGTCATCTCATCTGGCATAGTACTGTGCTTCCTTTGATACTTGGCTAGAAAATAGCCATAGCAATAGGATAGCATTGTTTGGTTTTAAAAACTCAAAAAAAAACAAAAAACACAAAAAAAAAAAAAAAAACACAAAAAAAAAACAAAAAAAAGTAAAAAAAAAAATAAAGTTATAACTCTCATTTTAAAAATGTTTAACCCGAGGGCTAGGGGTAGAGGACGAGGGCGGGGACGTGGGCGTCCAACTACTGCAGGGGTCAGAGGCCGTGGTCCTGGGCGGGGTGAGACACCACCTGCTGATGAGGGAGCAGGGGAACGCCGCAGAGCTACACTCCCTAGGTTCATGTCTGAAGTTACTGGGACTCGTGGTAGAGCACTGTTGAGGCCAGAACAGTGCGAACAGGTGATGTCGTGGATTGCTGACAATGCTTCGAGCAATTTGTCCACCACCAGTCAGTCTTCCACGCAGTCCACCCATGTCACCGAAATCGCCACTCCTCCAGCTCCTGCACCTCAGCCTCCTCCCCCCCAGTCTGCCCCCTCCCAGGAAAATTTGGCATTTGAACCGGCATACTCTGAGGAACTGTTTTCTGGACCCTTCCCACAGTCACAAACCACTTGTCCGGTTGCTGCTGAGCAATTTTCCGATGCCCAGGTTTTCCACCAGTCACAGTCTGTGGGTGATGATGACCTTCTTGACGTAGTGGAAGTGTGTAAAGAGGTGTCCGACGATGAGGAGACACGGTTGTCAGACAGTGGGGAAGTTGTTGTCAGGGCAGGAAGTCCGAGGGGGGAGCAGACTGAGGGATCGGAGGGTGATGAGGTGACAGACCCAAGCTGGGTTGAGAGGCCGGGTGAACACAGTGCTTCTGAGACGGAGGAGAGTCCTCGACCTGAACAGGTTGGAAGAGGCAGTGGTGGGGCCAGACGGAGAGGCAGGGCCAGAGCTGGTGCATCAGCGCCACTGTCAACTAGTGAAGCTCCCGTGGTGAGGGCTCTTGCGGCGAGGGCTAGATCTTCAGAAGTGTGGAGGTTCTTTAAGGAAACACCGGATGACCGACGGACTGTGGTGTGCAACATTTGCCAAACCAGGCTCAGCAGGGGTTCCACCACTACTAGCTTAACTACCACCAGTATGCGCAGGCATATGAATGCTAAGCACCCCACTCAGTGGCAACAAGCCCGTTCACCTCCGGCCGTGCACACCACTGCTCCTTCCCCTGTGTCAGCTGCTAGTCAGCCCCCTGCCCAGGACCCTGCCACAAAAACCCCATCGTCGCCTCCACGATCCTCCACAGCATCCACCAGCGTTCAGCTCTCCATACCCCAGACGCTGGAGCGGAAACGCAAATATAGTGCAACCCACCCGCACGCCCAAGCCCTTAATGTGCACATCTCCAGATTGCTTAGCCTGGAGATGCTGCCCTATAGGCTAGTAGAGACCGAGGCCTTTCGCAACCTCATGGCGGCGGCCGCCCCTCGGTATTCGGTCCCCAGCCGCCACTACTTTTCCCGATGTGCCGTCCCAGCCCTGCACCAGCACGTGTCAGACAACATCATCCGTGCCCTGACCAACGCCGTTTCTGACAAGGTCCACCTGACCACGGACACGTGGACGAGTGCTGCCGGGCAGGGCCACTATATATCGCTGACGGCACATTGGGTTAACTTGGTGGAGGCTGGGACCGAGTCTGACCCTGGGGCTGCTCATATACTGCCGACGCCGAGGATTGCGGGGCCTACCTCGGTCCAGGTGTTTCAGGCCTACTATGCCTCCTCCTCCTCCCACCCCTCCTCCACCTCCTCCTCCGAACTACCATCCGTGGGCACGGCGCCATCAGTCGGTAGCTCTAGGCACAGCAGCAGTGCCGTCGCTAAGCGACAGCAGGCGGTGCTCAAACTGCTGAGCCTAGGCGACAAAAGGCACACCGCCCAAGAGCTATTACAGGGCATCACGGCGCAGACTGATCTGTGGCTGGCACCGCTGAACCTCCAGCCGGGAATGGTTGTGTGTGACAACGGCCGTAACCTGGTGGCGGCTCTGCAACTCGGCAGACTGACACATGTGCCATGCCTGGCCCATGTGTTAAATCTGATAGTGCAGCGTTTCCTCAAGACATACCCCAATCTGTCTGATTTGCTCACGAAGGTGCGCCGCATCTGTGCGCATTTCAGGAAGTCCAGCCCAGATGCTGCCACTCTCAGGGCAGCGCAGCGCCGCCTCCAACTGCCCGCTCACCGACTGTTGTGCGACGTGCCCACGAGGTGGAATTCAACACTGACCATGTTATCCAGAGTTTACCAGCAGCGCAGAGCGATTGTAGACTGCCAGATGTCAACTTCCACCAGAACTGGTAGTCAGGTCAGTCAGCTTCCTCAAGTCTACAATGAGGAGTGGACGTGGATGTCTGATATCTGTCAGGTGCTGAGTAACTTTGAGGAGTCAACACAGATGGTCAGTGGCGATGCCGCCATCATCAGCCTCACCATCCCGCTGCTTGGCCTGTTGAAAAACTCTCTGGTCAGCATGAAGTCGGAAGCTTTGCGCTCGTCACAAGAGACGGGGGAAGAATATTCCCTTGTTGATAGCCAAAGCACCCTGAGGTCTGTTTCTCAGCGCATATCGGAGGAGGTGGAGGTGGAGGAGGATGAGGAGGAAGAGGAGGAGAATGTTGGCGAGACACAAGAGGGGACCATTGTTGAGTCCTTCACTGTTCAGCGTGTATGGGCAGAAGAAGAGGAGTTGGAGGAGTTGGAGGAGGAGGAAATGGACAGTCAGGCCAGTGAGGGGAGTGAATTCTTACGCGTTGGTACTCTGGCGCATATGGCAGATTTCATGCTAGGCTGCCTATCCCGTGACCCTCGCGTTCAAAGAATTTATTCCAGCACCGATTACTGGGTGTTCACTCTCCTGGACCCACGGTACAAGCAAAATCTTCCCACTCTCATCCCTGGAGAGGAAAGGAGTGTGAGAATGCATGAATACCAGCAGGCCCTGGTGCACAAGCTGAAACAGTATTTCCCTTCTGACAGCGCTAGCGGCAGAGTGCGTAGTTCTGCGGGACAAGTAGCGAGGGAGAGTAGGCGAGCAGGCAGCTTGTCCAGCACTGGCAAGGGTACGCTTTACAAGGCTTTTGCCAGCTTTATGTCACCCCAGCAAGACACTGTCACCTGTCCCCAGTCTCGGCAGAGTAGGGCTGATCTTTACAGAAAGATGGTGAGGGAGTACGTAGCTGACCATACCATCGTCCTAAATGATCACACAGCTCCCTACAACTACTGGGTTTCAAAGCTGGACATGTGGCACGAACTGGCGCTCTACGCCTTGGAGGTTCTTGCCTGCCCTGCCGCTAGCGTCTTGTCCGAGCGGGTTTTCAGTGCAGCTGGTGGCATCATCACCGATAAGCGTACACGCCTGTCGACTGACAGCGCTGACAGGCTGACGCTTATCAAGATGAATAAAGCATGGATTTCTCCTAATTTCCAATCTCCAGCAGGTGAAGGAAGCTCAACCTGAATAATTTATCCACTCCTCCTCCTCCTCCTCATTTTCCTCCTTCTCCTGCTCTTTGTACAGTAAAGCAGAGGAAACTGGCTATTTTTTGACAGGGCCCACTGGCTCTACCTATAGTACTTTATGCATTTAATTTTTCTGGAGGGCCACCTACCCGGTCCTCTGTTTTAAAAAATTTTTGGGACTGCCACATACAGGCACTCAATCTATTCCATTTTACTGCAGGGCCACCTACCTGCTCCTCTGGTTTGAACAATTTTTGGGACTGCCACATACAGGCACTCAATCTATTCCATTTTACTGGAGGGCCACCTACCTGCTCCTCTGGTTTGAAACATTTTTGGGACTGCCACATACAGGCACTCAATCTATTCCATTTTACTGCAGGGCCACCTACCTGCTCCTCTGGTTTGAACAATTTTTGGGACTGCCACATACAGGCACTCAATCTATTCCATTTTACTGCAGGGCCACCTACCTGCTCCTCTGGTTTGAACAATTTTTGGGACTGCCACATACAGGCACTCAATCTATTCCATTTTACTGGAGGGCCACCTACCTGCTCCTCTGGTTTGAAACATTTTTGGGACTGCCACATACAGGCACTCAATCTATTCCATTTTACTGCAGGGCCACCTACCTGCTCCTCTGGTTTGAACAATTTTTGGGACTGCCACATACAGGCACTCAATCTATTCCATTTTACTGGAGGGCCACCTACCTGCTCCTCTGGTTTGAAACATTTTTGGGACTGCCACATACAGGCACTCAATCTATTCCATTTTACTGCAGGGCCACCTACCTGCTCCTCTGGTTTGAACAATTTTTGGGACTGCCACATACAGGCACTCAAACTATTCCATTTTACTGCAGGGCCACCTACCTGCTCCTCTGGTTTGAACAATTTTTGGGACTGCCACATACAGGCACTCAATCTATTCCATTTTACTGCAGGGCCACCTACCTGCTCCTCTGGTTTGAACAATTTTTGGGACTGCCACATACAGGCACTCAATCTATTCCATTTTACTGCAGGGCCACCTACCTGCTCCTCTGGTTTGAACAATTTTTGGGACTGCCACATACAGGCACTCAATCTATTCCATTTTACTGCAGGGCCACCTACCTGCTCCTCTGGTTTGAACAATTTTTGGGACTGCCACATACAGGCACTCAATCTATTCCATTTTACTGGAGGGCCACCTACCTGCTCCTCTGGTTTGAAACATTTTTGGGACTGCCACATACAGGCACTCAATCTATTCCATTTTACTGCAGGGCCACCTACCTGCTCCTCTGGTTTGAACAATTTTTGGGACTGCCACATACAGGCACTCAATCTATTCCATTTTACTGGAGGGCCACCTACCTGCTCCTCTGGTTTGAAACATTTTTGGGACTGCCACATACAGGCACTCAATCTATTCCATTTTACTGCAGGGCCACCTACCTGCTCCTCTGATTTGAACAATTTTTGGGACTGCCACATACAGGCACTCAATCTATTCCATTTTACTGCAGGGCCACCTACCTGCTCCTCTGGTTTGAACAATTTTTGGGACTGCCACATACAGGCACTCAATCTATTCCATTTTACTGCAGGGCCACCTACCTGCTCCTCTGGTTTGAACAATTTTTGGGACTGCCACATACAGGCACTCAATCTATTCCATTTTACTGGAGGGCCACCTACCTGCTCCTCTGGTTTGAAACATTTTTGGGACTGCCACATACAGGCACTCAATCTATCCCATTTTACTGGAGGGCCACCTACCTGCTCCTCTGGTTTGAAAAATGTTTGGGACTGCCACATACAGGCACTATCCAAATTAAATTGTCTCCATAGCAGCCTCCACACGTTGTCTCCATTGCTACCTCCAAAAGTCGTCCATATAGCTGCCTCCATACATCGTCCCTTTATCAAACGAGGTGTGTCAGGCAGAAATTTGGGTTGTTTTCATGGATTCCACATCAAAGTTGTTAACTTTGTCGCCACCCTGCTGTGTAATCCCCAAAATATACTGGCAAACTTTTACCATTTAGGGATATTATTTCAGCGCTTCTTGCGCATCTGTTTACATTCCCCTCACCCGGCATATCCTAAACTTATAAGAACGCTACTACACTTGATCTTATACAAAAGGTTCTTAGAAGTGCTGTTTGGGGAGTAGCCTAGAGACAGGGGCTTGGATTGGCGAAAGCTCGCCTGGCAGCGGAACGCCAGCTCCATGCGCATCATGCGCTTCTTGCGCATCTGTTTACATTCCCCTCACCCGCCATATCCCAAACTTATAAGAACGCTACTACACTTAACTTGGTGCAGGCTGGGACCGAGTCTGACCCTGGGGCTGGTCATATACTGCCGACGCAGAGAATTGCGGGGCCTACCTCGGTCCAGGTCTCAAAGGCCTACTATACCTCCTCCCACCCCTCCTCCACCTCCTCCTCCTCCGAATTACCATCCGTGGGCATGGTGCCATCAGTCGGTAGCTCTAGGCACAGCAGCAGTGCCGTCGCTAAGCGACAGCAGGCGGTGCTGAAACTGCTGAGCCTAGGCGATAAAAGGCACACCGCCCAAGAGCTATTACAGGGCATTCCACATCAAAGTTGTTAACTTTGTCGCCACCCTGCTGTGTAATCCCCAAAATATACTTGCAAACTTTTACCATTTAGGGATATTATTTCAGCGCTTCTTGCGCATCTGTTTACATTCCCCTCACCCGGCATATCCTAAACTTATAAGAACGCTACTACACTTGATCTTATACAAAAGGTTCTTAGAAGTGCTGTTTGGGGAGTAGCCTAGAGACAGGGGCTTGGATTGGCGAAAGCTCGCCTGGCAGCGGAGCGCCAGCTCCATGCCAAGATCCAACTAACATAGTTTTAACTGCAGCACCTTTAATCTACTACTAGTTCACTGCCTCCATACATGGTCCCCTTATCAAACGAGCTGTGTCAGGCAGAATTTTGGGTTGTTTTCATGGCTTCCATGTTAACTTTGTCGCCACCCTGCTGTGTAATCCACAAAATATACTGGCAAACTTTTATCATGTACCGATATTATTTGAGCGCTTCTTGCTCACCTCCTTTGGTTCCTCTCTGCCACCCATTGGTTTGAAGCCTGAGTCCATTTAGGGTATGTCGCCATGACACTCTCTAGCCTGCTGCCGCTGCCTCTGCATGCCGTCCCCTATAGTGTCAGGGTCAATTATTGGATGTTTTAGATGCTATCTAGCTTCATTCTGTCACTCTGTCATGGCCATGCTGTTGCCCATAATTTTGGCATAATGGTGCGATTATGCAGCCTCAGAGGCATCCATGCATGCTGCCCCTGCTGTTTCCTGTCCATTTCCGTGGTGTTTCCATCCTTTTCTGAGGTTCCCAGGTGTTTGGCCAAGCTTCCCTGTGCAGAGCCTTGGTCCCCTTGAAAAATGCTCGAGTCTCCCATTGACTTCAATGGGGTTCGTTATTCGAGACGAGCACTCGAGCATCGGGAAAAGTTCGTCTCGAATAACGAGTACCCGAGCATTTTAGTGTTCGCTCATCTCTAATTAAAATCTATCCTGGGTTTTTATACTTCTAAACTTATTCCAATAGGTAACAAGTATAGAAGGGCTAGATTACACCCCGCGTGGCTTACAGCTACAGTTAAAAAGGCAATTAATGAGAAAAAGAGGGCATTTAAAAAATATAAATCTGACGGGTCACCTGAGGCTTTCAATACTTACAAAAAATTTACCAAAAAGGAAATCAAATCAGCCAAAATACAAAATGAAAGACAGGTGGCTAAAGATAGCAAAACAAATCTATTTGATGTGATATCAAATAGAATAATAAGTGACAGTCAGCATGGGTTTCTTGGACTTTGCAAAGGCGTTTGACACTGTCCCTCATAGACGCCTGATGGGTAAAATTAGGGCTATTGGTTTGGCAGAAATAATTTGCAATTGGATTGAAAACTTGCTGAAGGATCGTATCCAGAGAGTTGTGGTCAATGATTCCTACTCGGAATGGTCACCAGTTATGAGTGGTGTACCTCAGGGCTCTGTGCTTGGTCCACTACTATTTAATATATTTATTAATGATATAGAGGTAGGACAAACTGAATGTTTGGTCATCCACTTAGCAAATGAGGTTTAATGGGGATAAATGTAAGGTTATGCACCTGGGGGCCAATAATCCAAAGGCAAAATATGTCCTTGGGGGAGTAAATCTGGGAGAGTCCCATGTTGAGAAGGACCTGGGGGTACTAGTAGATCATAAATTGAATAACAGCATGCAATGACAATCAGGTGCCTCTAAAGCTAGTAGGATCTTGTCATGTATCAAAAGTGGTATAGACTCTCGTGATAGGGATGTAATATTACCACTATACAAGGCATTGGTTCGGCCACACCTGGAATATGCTGTCCAGTTCTGGGCACCGGTCCATAAAAAGGATGCCCTGGAGCTGGAGAGGGTTCAACGTAGAGCCACAAAAATGATAAGGGGTATGGAGGGTCTTAGTTATGAGGAAAGATTTAAACAACTAGATTTATTTAGTCTGGAAAAGAGACGACTACGAGGGGACATGATTAATTTATATAAATATATGAATGGTCCATGCAAAAAATATGGTGCTAAATTGTTTCAGATTAAATCAAATCAAAAGACGAGGGGGCACTGTCTCCATTTGGAGAAATCAAGGTTTAATCACCGGAGGCGAAAGGGCTTTTTTTACTATGAGAACTGTCAATAAGTAGAATAGCCTGCCTCAGGCGCTGGTCACAGCAGGGACAGCGTAGAGCTTCAAGAAGGGTCTAGATGCCTTTTTACACCTAAATAACATTGATTGTTATGTTATATAGAATTGTTTCCCCTAAATCCTTTCCTCATCCAATCCCTTCCCTTCCCTGGTTGAACTTGATGGACAAGTGTCTTTTTTCAACCATATAAATTATGAAACTATGAAACATCTGGGAATATGTAAATAATCATAATCATTTAGCATTTCTCTTTACAATTTTAACATCAGACATTGGTTTCTTGGGTTCTAGCAGGTAATGATGCATCTGAAACCTCTTCTATGAAGAACAAATACTCGTCCATTTTAATTTCATTTTCATTTAACATATTTAGTCTCACTGAGATCAGATATTATGTTAAAAAATGATTTAAAACATACCTTTGTATTTTTATTTTTCCACTTCGGTTAAATTATTTTATTTCTCGAAGAATTCTGTGCTAGACTGCTTAATTGCTAGAATCCCCTGTAAAATAGAGGTGAATATAAGAATATATTTGTGACCTCTCATGCAGTTTGTAAAACCCCAAATCAAAATTCCTAGTTTCATGCAAAAATTTAATAAATACCCTACATTTACTTTAAATATCAGACACAAAAAGCACCTCAAACATAACGCTGCTATATCCATCCATTCACTCACACACAGCTCTGCTTCATTCACTCACACAGCTTTGCTACAACCATTCACTCACTCAGGTTTGCTACATCCATTCACTCACAATGACAAACAGCAGTGCTACATCCATTCACTCACATACCCATAAAGACTGGCATTAGGTGAGAAAAAGCAAGTACTGTATTTTTCAGATGCACCCTAGAATTAGCCATCCAAAAAAATAAATTTGTATTCAGTGTTTGTCACACACCAGCACAGCACACACTGCTCTGCTACATTTATTCACATACAACTCTTCTTTATACCAAATCCCGGCCACAGATTCTTCTCTAGCTTCTTTGGCCCCATCCCCTGACAGAATGAAAAAGGTTGAGGACCTTGTGGTAATGGAGAAAGCATGTGATCAGTCATATGCTTCTGACATCATTCTAGGTCCTGCAGGTAATGCTTATGTCAAGCTAGGCAGATAGCAGTGCAGAGTCTCTGCTTTCTAAGAGATTGGGCGAAACACTTTGGAAGGCACTTCACCCTATCTCCAGGACAGTGGTGAGGAGGATCTGGTAGTGCTGGATTCTTCTTACCTACAGATTATGAAACACAGTCGCTTATTAGCAAGATTATTTCTTGCTAAACAATGAGCCTTATAGTCCAAAAATATGTTTCTTGGTTGAACTTATCAAGGGTGTAGTGAATCTGGCATTCAATTGTGATAGGGCTTCTCTTTTCTTGATGTTAGTACGTAAGTTTGAAAGGTGTACATTTGGGAAAGCATGACCGCAATGTAACATTTTTAGCATTCCTAAACCAAACCAGAACTAATGATCCAGCTTTCTGTGGATGAAGACTAATGCAGCAAAAGAAAGAAAAAAAGAAACAAGAGCACCACCAATCTCAGAAATGAAGGGTGCACGCAGACTGTTGATCCAGGTCACAGATCCTAAGGTAACAATTCTTGAGGAAGACAACTCGAGTAAGGAATTTTTAAAAAGTTAGATAATCTTGTTGTCTTCAGCATTCTAATTTAGATTGTAGTAACCCTTCTGGGAATGTCCCAGCCAATATGGCATTTAAGTGCCACGAGTGGGCATTCCTGCTGCATCCCTCCCTCAGCCACGCTCTCTACTTAAGCCACAACATGTGAAATACTCTCACTCAAAAATCAGTCTTTCCAATCCAATCAGTCTTATATAGAAAACAGAAAATACAGCATTCACTACTTGTCTTCAATGCTGCTGCTTTAACGTGATTACATACTCACAAATACATGGGATAAATATATATGCAAGGATGGCGGGAGGACATGCAGTGTTGTTTTGACTAGAAAGACAAGTTAGTAACAAATATATCTCTTCATATGTCTTTTTATATCTGTATAACACATAGGGGAGAGGGAAACATCTAGCATTATCTAATGATATAGTAGATATACAATGTGAATGGAGAAAAGTGCATATGCATGTGAGATATAGACAACAGAGAGCATGTAAATACCTACAAAAATGGCTATGACACTATTGCAAGCCCATAATGAATGGATCAAAACACGACTTTAATCCCAAAATATTAATTTTATTAACACATAAATATACACTCACCGGCCACTTTAGTAGGTACACCATGCTAGTAACGGGTTGGACCCCCTTTTGCCTTCAGAACTGCCTCAATTCTTCATGGCATAGATTCAACAAGGTGCTGTAAGCATTCCTCAGAGATTTTGGTCCATATTGACATGATGGCATCACACAGTTGCCACAGATTTGTCGGCTGCATATCCATGATGCGAATCTCCCGTTCCACCACATCCCAAAGATGCTCTATTGGATTGAGATCTGGTGACTGTGGAGGCCATTTGAGTACAGTGAACTCATTGTCATGTTCAAGAAACCAGTCTGAGATGATACCAGCTTTATGACATGGTGCATTTTCCTGCTGAAAGAAGCCATCAGATGTTGGGTACATTGTGGTCATAAAGGGATGGACATGGTCACCAACAATACTCAGGTAGGCTGTGGCATTGCAACGATGCTCAATTGGTACCAAGGGGCCCAAAGAGTGCCAAGAAAATATTCCCCACACCATGACACCACCACCACCAGCCTGAACCGTTGATACAAGGCAGAATGGATCCATGCTTTCATGTTTTTGATGCCAAATTCTGACCCTACCATCCGAATGTTGCAGCAGAAATCGAGACTCATCAGACCAGGCAACATTTTTCCAATCTTCTACTGTCCAATTTCAATGAGCTTGTGCAAATTGTAGCCTCAGTTTCCTGTTCTTAGCTGAAAGGAGTGGCACCCGGTGTGGTCTTCTGCTGCTGTAGCCCATCTGCCTCAAAGTTCAACGTACTGTGCGTTCAGAGATGCTCTTCTGCCTACCTTGGTTGTAACGGGTGGCGATTTGAGTCACTGTTACCTTTCTATCAGCTTGAACCAGTCTGCCCATTCTCCTCTAACCTCTGGCATCAACAAGGCATTTCCGCCCACAGAACTGCCGCTCACTGGATGTTTTTTCTTTTTCGGACCATTCTCTGTAAACCCTAGAGATGGTTGTGCGTGAAAATCCCAGTAGATCAGCAGTTTCTGAAATACTCAGACCAGCCCTTCTGGCACCAACAATCATGCCACGTTCAAAGGCACTCAAATCACCTTTCTTCCCCGTACTGATGCTCGGTTTGAACTGCAGGAGATTGTCTTGACCATGTCTACATGCCTAAATGCACTGAGTTGCCGCCATGTGATTGGCTGATTAGAAATTAAGTGTTAACGAGCAGTTGGACAGGTATACCTAATAAAGTGGCCGGTGAGTGTATATACCATTGTCACTAGGACAACAACCATTAAAAAACAGACAAAAATAGTGGTGGATCTATATTAAGGGATACATCCTGCTCCCATATCCATAATAAAGTATACAATATGAATATAACATAACAGCAGGAATCATATTGCTGAAACAATTAACATTTACATCACCATAAGTGTGGCAAAAAGGGCTAGTGCATAAATTCAACTATGGGCAATACCAACCATTTTGCATATCAGTAAAAGAGACCCAGGAGTGACCACACCACCATAGACGCTTATACATGCATTTCAACATCGTTTTCTAAGGGGTTTTATGGGTCATTGTTGTGGACCATATTTTAAAGGTCCCTTAAGTGGTGCCTATATAAACTTAACCAATGATATTGGCATCTTTAACCTTCCTGAATTAACCCCTAATTGTATGTATATGACTTACTACCAGTCTATTCTCCCAGACCGAAGCATGGCAACCTTCAACGCATACCATGAGTGCCATATCCGGTCTTCCGGGTAGATGACACATCATACCTGCATAATAGATCCATGCATGTGCTATACAGATCGGGCAATCAACCCACTCTGTAAACATCATCTCCTGCTCACAACTGCCCCCTACAGGACAATCATAAAATACATTGTATACACAAAGAGTTAAACTAATCACCTATTTGTAGCGTTCTTTCTAAATAATATTAAAACATTATATAACAATTGGGAAATGATGAGTTATAAATCCATGTCAAGAACAGCTTAGTGCAGAAAAACTGCTGTATTACATATTATTTTACTACGTGACATCATACATATTTGATTATTGTTTTTTCTTGCACAAAGGTGTCCTCAACATTATTTAAATTAAACATTAAAAATATCATCAGCTCTTAGTGAAGTGTGTTAAAAAAAATAAGTTTTGTTAAATGGAAGAACAGGCAGGCTCTCTGGCTGTATTTCAGTTCCTGACATGGCTCTATAGCTGTGGGTTAGATTATGAGTTTAATCTCTTCTATATTAGTTCACAAGCTTATCTCATTATATCGAATGACCAGTCTCTGAGTCTGTCAAAGGTTTTATATTTCACAGAATTTATATAAGTATAGCAAGTTTATAGTAGCCTAACATACCGGCATATATTGATTCTTCATTGTACCATTATGGAGAACGTAATATATTGTGTCAATAGGTGATTATGATTACTTAATAAAATACTCTTATAACTGAGGGTGCATTCACACGTTGTAGTTAAAACTGCATCACAATCAGCTTTGAGGTGGTTTTAGGTGCAGTTTTGTCAATGAAACAGGTGAAAGACATGAACTGAACGAGTGAATTTGATTTTGAAGGGGAAACCTGCTCCACAAATCTCATTCACCTGTTCAGTTCATGTCTTTCACCTGTTCAATTGACAAAACTGCACCTAAAACCACCTCAAAGCTGATTGCGATGTAGTTTTAACTGCAACGTGTGAACGCACCCTGAATATTGTTGTATTTCAATATAGAAAAACAAGCCACTTGCATCCATTTTACCCCTTCCCGCTGGAGCCCTTTCTTACTTTTGTGTTTGCATTTTTTCCTCCTCTTCTTTAAAAATCGATATGTTTTATTTTTCCATGTTGTCACGGGTGCCCCCACCACCCAAATCTTGGGTCACATGCACACCCGTGTGCCTCCGTGTGCCCTGTTGTGTCCCACGGCTCAGCCTGCTGGCAGCTAGCCAGCACCATTGCGCCGTTAATTGGTGCTGGCTAGCTGCCAATTCTGTTAAATAGCCAGCGTCTTCCTGTGTTCTCTGCCGGATGTTTGTGCCTCACAGCCTTCGAAAAAGCTTGTTTGATGCCTCATGCTATTTTTCTGTATTCCCGTTGTAACCAGAATTCTGCTATTGACCTTGATCCTGTTCTGCCTGCCTTGACCTATTGCTACGTCCCCGTCTGTGATCCTGTGCTGCCTGTCCTGACCTCCTGGCTGCCCCCAACTATGATTCTGCTCAACGTCTTTGTACCTCGCCATGGCTGCCACCACGGACAAAGTCGCACCTGTGGAACAACCTGGTGGGTCCAACAGGCTTTGCGGCAGGCTCTGGTGAAAACCGGGTACCACTTAGACTCCGGTCCAAGGTGTCGACTTACGTCATCTTCCATGGTGGTCCAGTGGGTCCACTACCCCTGAAGCCTGACACATGTACAGAGCTTTATAAGGGCTTTTCTGTGTAATTGTCCAATTGTACTTCCTAGTGGCTGTGTGTAAATTTCCATGAAGTGGAGTGAACTTGCAACATTTTCTTGTGGATTTTGTTTTTAACACTTTCACTGTGCGCTCCAAATAACGCCTCTGCTTTATTTTTTGGGTGCGATTAAGGGGATAGCAAATATTTATAGGTTTTATTTGGTTTTAACAGCTTTTAAAATATGTACAAAATGTACAAAAGAAATTTCTTCATTTTGCCATATTTTGACTTTTTCTTACTTTAGCATATGGAGTTGTGTAAGGAGTAATTTTTTGTGGGATATGATGACATCTTCATTGCTTTCATTGTGGGGAATGCATGACCTTTTGATCACTCTTTATTGAATTATTATTATTTTATGTTTTATGTTTTTGCAAAATCACAAAAAAAGTACTGTTTCAGACATTTTGGGATGCAGTGATAATGATTTCTATTATTTATTTATATCAATAACTCCATCACTCCAAAAAGGCTATAGAGCAGGGGTGTCGCTACGCCAAGTGATGGATAGGGGCGGTTTCCCAAGGGTGGGGGTGGGGGAAACTGCTCCTCCATAGCCACTTCTTGGGGAGAAGTGCCTAGTCATGGCATTGAAAGGTACTAATATATAACATATCTTTTTTTCTGTAAAACCTATTTTTTATACAAAAACACTTTGGCAGTATATGTATTATGCTCTGTGGGGACTGGGGGAGTGCTAAAAATGGATCTTCTGGTGACAGGATCCCTTTAACCCCTTGGAGATCATATTTTTTTGCATTTCCGCTTTTCCCTCCTCTCCTTTGTCATGGATGCTCCTGCGACCCCTCTCCCAGATCGCAGGTGCACCTGTGTGCCTTCCTGTGCCCCCTCTTCCCTGCAGCAGTATCACCCACCTGCCCACGTTCCACCGACGTACTGAGATTTAAATGGCCAGCGAGCCGATAATTGGCGCTGGGCGGCTGCCCTTCTTGTTAAATTCCCGGCCCCTTCCTGTGTAGCCTGCCGGATCTTTGTGCTTTGAGCCCTAGAGAAAGCTGTTCCTTACGCCCTGCACCTGTGTTGAGAATTCCCATTGTGACCCCGTTCTGTTTCTGACTCCACCCCTCTGCTGCGTGACCTTCCGCTTCTACCCCGAGCTGCCTGTCTTGACCTTCTGCCTGTCCCCTACTACGATTCTGCCTCACGACTCTGTACCTTGCCTTGACCACCACCGCTGACAAAGTCGTGCCTGTGGAGCAACCTGGTGGTACCACACCGCAGCAAGTCCAACCCCCTTTAACTCCACATAGACTCCACTCCCAGGTGTTGGCTTATGTCATTGTACGTCATCTTACGTCCGTAGTGGTTCAGTGGGTCCACTACTCCTGATCCTGACATCTTTCCACAAGCCGTAACTTTTTTTCATTGACAAACCTATATGCCAGCTTGTTATAGGTGAGACAATTGTACTTTTTAGTGTTACCATTTAATATTATATTAGGAAGCTGGAAAAAAATTCCAAATGTGGTAGAATTGACAAAAAAGTTGTGTTATATTGTGCTATATTCTGTGGGGTTTTGTTTTTACAGATTTTCATGTGCTTTTGAAATGACATCTCTCCTTTATTCTATGGATCACTATGATTGCAGAGATATCAAGTTTATATGGTCGAATTAGGTCTTAATACCTTTAAAAAACAATTCAAAAACCTGGTATAAAAATAAATGCGTTGCCATATTCTAACATCTTTAACTTTTCCATACTTTAGTGTATGGAGCTGTATAAGGTATCATTGTTTTCCAGATGGGATGACATTTTCATTGATACCATTTTGAAAACTGTGCAACCTTTTTTTCACTTTTTATTCAGATTTTTGGAGGCCAAATGGCTAAAAAAAGGCCGTTATAGGGTTCATCACAGAGAATATTTTTTTTAATATTATAAAAAATGGATATTCGGTTTTGATTTTAATTACCATATATACTCGAGTATATAAACTCGGCTTATACTCGGGTATTTAAAAAAATATAAACTCACTATTGCGACGGGCCGGGCAGCTCCTTTTCTATCTCCATGCTCGCGGCGGGTCCGCGACAGCGCCTCTTCTTTCTTCAGCCCTGTGGTAAGTCCACCGTACGCACGGACTGGCCGGCGGACTCTATGATGCCAGCACACAGAGTCAGCTTACTAAAGTAAGCAGCTCCTAGTGATACAACAGATGTAGCTGTGTTACACTGCTAGCGTTATCGGAATCCTCTGATAACGCTAACAGACACTGCCGTGATGTACAATAGAAAAGCCAGACCGTGCTGTAAGCTGTCGGGCATATTCATGAGGGGGCGGGATTAGGAGCTACATGCGGCAGTCACTGCCAGCCTATGGAGTTGGAGGGACAGTCCGGGGGAGAAGCAGCGCCTCGGACTGCTCCCTCATGAATACACCCAACCGCTTATAGCGCGGTACAGTGTTTCTATTGTACATTGTGGCAGTTGGATTCCGATAACGCAAGCAGTGTAATACTGCTACATTTGTTGTAGCACTACTAAAGTAAGCAGCTACTAGTGCCTTTTTTACAGGTGACATTTTCTCTTTAAATACAGATGCACATCAGTGCAGTGACAATCCATATTGGTGCCTGATTGTTTTATTTTCAGAAAACTGATAATAAGAGATGGCAGATGCTATATGTGTTACGACATATTTATAAGAAAGATTAAAGGGGTTATCCTAAAACGAAAGAAAGAAATGAAAAAAAGAAGGTGGCCAAGGCTGGCTGTATGAAAAAATTAACTTGTACTATTTTATTCATCACTCCTGGTGTCAAACGCCTTGGGCCATCGGAGCCGTGCCCAGAAGCTCCACTCCAACCACTTCCGTCCGTCTAGGCACATCCAGCGATCACCATGTCCCAGCACCTGATATAGCATTGGAACAGTGAACTGGAGGGCATGCCCACCCAGCCGGAAGCTGAGCCAGTTGGAACTTCCATGCATCTGTAAACTGGCAGGGGCACGGCCTAGAGAGAACAGCATCCCAGCCCTTCCTCTGAATGTGGACATCATTCTCCAGATGTTCAGAAATTTTGCACATGTGCAGTGCATCTGTAAAGCCGCAATAATGCATACAGTGCTTGCTTTGATATCACAGGCACACTGCACATACACAAGATCTCTGGATAGCCTGAGAATAACTTTGTGACAAGGACGCAGGACTGGGACATCGGATGCATGGAGTGGGCAGAGCAAACAGTGGTCATAAAGCGGGGTTGTCTGACTGCTTTGTTGAGCTCCCCACCTCCTCGACTGCGTCTTACAAAAGAATGAAAGCTGATTTCTCATTCATGCTTCAACCTAGAAATATGCTAAAAGGACCTCCAATGGATACACATATTACAGCAGAAGGCACTGTTTGTGGGCTTGGGAGGATTAGTGTGTTGATATGTTCCCTTTTAAGTTCACCAGGATACCTTATACCAAAGGTAAGTATCCATAGCATGGACAGATCCTGTTCTCTTGGTGAAGGGAATTGTCTCAAAAACAATTACCCACAGTGAACTAATTATAATCTACAATAGTTCTACCTCAAACACATTGGGGCAGATTTACTTACCCGGTCCATTCGCGACAGTGGCGTAACTAGGAGTGGTGGGGCCCCATAGCAGGCTTCAGCATGGGGCCCCCCTTCCCACTTAAAAATTATACATATTTGTATACTCAAACATGTGAGTCACACATATGCTCATACAGAGCATATACACACACATACAGTGACATTTACAAACACACAGCATATATACACACATGCAGTATATGCAGACACCATACACAGTATACACATACAACATAGACACATCACAGCATATATACATCACATATGTTATATACATATTATGCAGTACAATTTGCAGCATAATATGGATATCCCCACTCTTTAGTGTGTCAGGTCAGATGCTGGGGCCCCCTGACACTGTGGGCCCAATAGTGGTTGCTATGGCTGCTACCACTGTAGTTACGCCCCTGATTCGCGATCCAGCGGCGCGTTCTCTGCGGTGGATTCGGGTCTTCCGGCGATTCACTTAGGCAGTTCCTCCGACGTCCACCAGGTGTCGCTGCTGCGATGAAGTCCGCCGAGGTCATATTTGTATACTCAAACATGTGAGTCACACATATGCTCATACAGAGCATATACACACACATACAGTGACATTTACAAACACACAGCATATATACACACATGCAGTATATGCAGACACCATACACAGTATACACATACAACATAGACACATCACAGCATATATACATCACATATGTTATATACATATTATGCAGTACAATTTGCAGCATAATATGGATATCCCCACTCTTTAGTGTGTCAGGTCAGATGCTGGGGCCCCCTGACACTGTGGGCCCAATAGTGGTTGCTATGGCTGCTACCACTGTAGTTACGCCCCTGATTCGCGATCCAGCGGCGCGTTCTCTGCGGTGGATTCGGGTCTTCCGGCGATTCACTTAGGCAGTTCCTCCGACGTCCACCAGGTGTCGCTGCTGCGATGAAGTCCGCCGAGGTCATATTTGTATACTCAAACATGTGAGTCACACATATGCTCATACAGAGCATATACACACACATACAGTGACATTTACAAACACACAGCATATATACACACATGCAGTATATGCAGACACCATACACAGTATACACATACAACATAGACACATCACAGCATATATACATCACATATGTTATATACATATTATGGAGTACAATTTGCAGCATAATATGGATATCCCCACTCTTTAGTGTGTCAGGTCAGATGCTGGGGCCCCCTGACACTGTGGGCCCAATAGCGGTTGCTATGGCTGCTACCACTGTAGTTACGCCCCTGATTCGCGATCCAGCGGCGCGTTCTCTGCGGTGGATTCGGGTCTTCCGGCGATTCACTTAGGCAGTTCCTCCGACGTCCACCAGGTGTCGCTGCTGCGATGAAGTCCGCCGAGGTCCGCCGGAGTTCACGATCCTATTCCTGGTGAAGGTAAGCTCGTGTCCAGCGACACTTTTTTTTTTAAAATGCGGCGGTTTCTCAGAATCTGTCAGGTTTTCGTTCGGCCACGCCCCCCGATTTCCATCGCGTGCACGCCGGCGCCAATGCGCCACAATCTGATCGCGTGCGCCAAAAACCCAGGGCAATTCAGGGAAAATCGGTGCAAATCGGAAATATTCAGGTAACACGTCGGGAAAACACGAATTGGGCCCTTAGTAAATGACCCCCATTGATCCCATTGAAAGCGCAATGCACACCCTGAAGATTGAAATCTGCACATGAAAATGGCATATGCAACATTGGTATTATTACAGTTCATGCAGATTTTAATGGTGTGTATGTGTTGTAGAGGTCAATAAACTGCTGTTTTACAATACTGGCACAGGCTACATGCCATGATAGTTTTTTTCAGAATTTTTTTTTTGTTAAACCTTCTGGCTGCATGCACACGAATGTATGGGGGACTTATGTACGTCCGCAAGCTTGTGGCTGTACATACGTCCCCCATAGACGGCAATGTGCCGCATGGCCAAGACGATGCTGCATGCATGCGGCACATACCGCTCCGTGCATGGGAAAAAGATAGGACATGTCCTATCTTTTCTCATGTTACGGCTTGTACACCGTGGATCGCTATGGAATCTCAACGGCGGGCATACGTTCATGTTTATGTGGCCTTTATTTGTATATTACAGTAACAAACAATCCGGCTTAAGATACCCTTAAAAAAGGGGAGCAGGCATGATAAAAGAAACAATATTAACCATAATTATCATGAAACAAAAGGCGTTGTCAGCTCACCTGAGATGTAGTTAAATGGTAAGGTGGGTTGATCGAGAACGGATTTCACCAGCTTCAGTGGAGTATAGCATACAAATAGAAAACATCCGTCTCAAGAGCAGACTCCGCTCTGAATTGAAAAAATACAAATATTCTTTAGTGTTGTCTGCAAAGATACATACAGTTCATAAAAGATGAATACGGGTAACAGGCAGAGTCATGGTAAACGCCTATGTGTTTTGGATAAGTGATATATCCTTATTGATGGCTGAAGAAAGACGCAATGAATCCACGGATATAAAGTATTAGGTTGGGTCATATGGCCAAACCAAGCCAATAGGCTTAAACTGGCTTACCTACCAATACAATTTAAGACTTAACGTATTGCAAACAAACATAAAATAAAATGAGAACATGCATTACCATCAAACAAATATCCAAACAATCTTTATGTAGCAGAAAAAATAATATCATGCTCACACCTCCTAAAACTCAAGTGTTCTACTTACGGTATCTGTGCTCATGTTAACTGTATCTAAAGCCGCCTGATTTAAAGATAGAATTAATGAAAACATTAAAACCTAAAAAGGCTCATAGAAAACATTGAAATGCAGACAGCAAGTGAATATGAAAATAAACCACATGTTTACTTATGTGGTACACAAATTCTGTTTTATCTCATGTTGAGCCACCTGCATGCACTCATTACCTATCGAGCGTTTTAATTTCTCTGTACAGTTGTTGAGTGATTGAGAGCAGTGCAAAATATTTTAGGCTTGGGAAATTGCATGCAATGTACTTAGACTGACAATGACCAGGACATTGTACAATCGCATGACTTTTATGAAGTAAATATTTTCTATACTACAGGGAGGGAAAATAGGGAAAATGTTTTTTCCTGCATGGTTATAAATACCTGCCAGTTTATAGTGAAATCCATTGAATATAATGCTCAATTTTTTTTTTTTTTGTGAATGTTGCAACATGTGCAAAAGAAATTACGGTATATTGGAAATAAATAACACATTAAATATTTTCCAACTTTATGACTTTACAATGTAATCAACTTAAAAAGAGATAAATGCATGTATTCAGGGTTCTCTGATAAGGGGCACATTTACTTAGAAAGTAGTAAAATTCACTAAAAGTGCTCTTCCCGTGTATAATGCTGGGCGCAACCAATTGATTAAGAATGTGCGCCAGAAATCATGAATCTGTCGCTTCCCTGCATATCTCACAGAGTTCACCAACTTTTTTGTGGTGCACCTTTAACATAGGGCGTGCGACCCAATTTGCATGTTAAATATGGCGTTCAGTACGAATCAGTCGGACCGACCACCAACACGCCCCTAATTTGTGTTGCATGGAGGCTAGTACAGCTTCACCACAAAAGGGTCGCATGCGACACCATAGCAGCCCAGACACTTCTTAAATACCTGTGCAAGCAGTTTTCCCCTACAAGAACGACAAACGTGCGGCGCAAAAGCAGGGGCGTTGCTAGGGTCGCAAAAGATCCAGGGCACCAGCCACAATGCACAAGTACCAAATTTTCAGTAGTATAACTTGTACATAACCCCCTTCACGTGTGGTTGTGCCAATAACAACTGTACTTAACAGCTACAGAAAACACAGGAGAAATCCCTACCTATGATATCTATCTCAAGATGACATGTAATGTGATGTGTAGTTGTTCTTGATCTTTTCCATTAGGTCCGGCATCACCACGTCTCCTCTTCAGCCATGTGACATCCCTGTGGAGTTTACCACACAAAAACACTTTCTCTCCTTTACTGTAAAGCCCCTTTCACACACACATGCAAGCTACCCCTGGGCCAGGACTGCTGGAGAAGGGGTGGGGTGAGTGCTCCTTACTCCTCCCCTCTCCATAAGAAGTCGTGGAGCCAGGCCATTCTTTCTGGAAAGATCTTTTATCCAGCGATGGCACAGCGATGCAAAAGTGTGCTCACCATACCGGGCACTCCTATGATGGCTGTAATATCCTCATAGCCCCTTGTAATGTCCTCTGCAGCGCCCTGTAATGTCCTCCTCAGCGCCCTGTAATGTCCTCCATAGCCCCCTGTAATGTCCTCATAGCCCCTTGTAATGTCTAATGCAGCCCCCTGCCCCCCATGTCCTCATATCCCCCTGTAATGTTCTCCAGAGCCCCCCATTTCCTCATGTCCCCAGCTGCAGGTAATTTGTCCCAAAGCCCCAACATGTTCTCATAGCCCCCTGTTGATCTTTTATTTTTTATAAATAAAAAAATTAAAAACATAACAATACAAACACAATATATACAAAATATGTACAGTAACTTACCTGCTGGTCAAGCCCCCATACCACACCTAGCAAAAACAATAACTTAAAATACACCAAAATGAATAAACACTTCATACCACAACCCCCACCCAACTGATTATCACATCCTAAACCAAACCAATAAACAAAGAAAAGCCACCCCCACAAATAAACATAACTGACCATAAATAAACATAAACACACCCCACACCCTGCAATAACAAACCACCCCACACAGATCACATCACACACCCGTTTTTTTTTAATATAAATATACACAGAATATAACACATAATACACATAACACTACACTGCACTAGATCCCACGCCCACACCCTCCCCTTCCCCCCAGACACTGGTCTAACATCCAAAGTTTGCATTAAGCAGTCCAGACCAGTGTCCAAGGGTAGTTCATAAATCCCACAACCATCACCCCCTCCCAACGTAACAATATGAAATAAACACTACGCAGGATCACGCCGGATACATCAGGCTGCGGCACGAGTGCCGGCATATGATAAATATCCCCCATGGAATCTAAATACACATAATATGACATAACTGAGGCAATAAGAAGGGAATGAAAGGGCATAAATTGGGCAGACTGAACCAAGGCAATGTAGTTAAAGGCAGTGTATAATGTAATTAGCTTTTATGAGTTTTCATTAAAAGATACTCAGGCAGGCTAGGACGAATTTCATTAGCCTATAACATATGTAGCCTGGAACTAAATGTATAAAAGGTGCTAAGAAATTAGAATTGAAAATTTAAAACTTTGTATAGAAGATGAAAGCAATTTTCATTACCATGAATACTTTCTAATACTATATTAAGAAACCATGTAGCATAAATAAATATACAATCATGTTTATTCATAAACAATCTTCTTAGTCAGGGAAATTGGCGGTTTGCAGCAAAACTGCTTTGCTAGTCTTTCCAAGAAGAAATTCATATATATTGTGCATATTTATAGCACTTTTTGAACCAAAAGAATCCACATTCAGCTTATAAAATTTATGGTAAGTTGCTTGGATCTTCTTGCTTCAGTGATATTAGCAGACAGTTACATTAATATTTTAAACCTGTCAGTCAAATTAGATGAAAAATCAATGAAAGTAAAACTGATGACAAGAGTGTAATAGAAACCAAGACTTAAAAGGAATCTAAATACTAGAGGGAAGGCAGTTTTACAAGTTCTTTGTGAAATTCTTATGAATGGAGCTTGCTGAGAAGGGCATAGGATGAGCAGGTGCACTGACATTTTAAGTACAAAAAGTGCTTCTCTTCTCATCCTTGCTTTTGAACAGAATGAATTATTTGCTATAAAAATAGGCAACAGCTATTGCAGAAAAAAAGAGAAGACATGACTTGAGAAAGAAGAGTTTTTAATTCTATTAAAAGCGTAACTGTAAAGTTATAATGATTTTACCAAATTATTATATGTGATTTCCCATTTGAAAACAAACAGAATGATGCCTACTTTGTGCTGCTCACCCTTTTCTTTTCAAAGTTATGGAATTTTCTGTTCTAAAAGTGTTTGACAAAAATCTTTCTCACCAGAGGTGAGGTGGGCGGAGACTAATGACTGTCTGTCTATGCTCTCAAGCTGAGGCCAGTTAGCTTTCCCACAAGTCCCATGATACCTCTTGTTCTCAAAGTAATTTAGCATTAAATCAATTTAGTTTCCCAGAAGTAAATCCACTGAACACTGCACAGTGCACAAAAAGGATGTATATGGTGACTTGTCTGGAAGCTTTCATCACATGGAGGAGCAGGGAACATGTAATAAATGATAGAGATCATTAGTACATGAAGTCTTTAGCCTGTGCTATGTGAACGCTAAGGGCTAATAGCTTATCTGCACAGAGCTGTACTGCCGCATGACAAGGTGGGGGAAGGGAGCAGTATGAGGTGCAGAGAGAGACAAAGAAAGTTCTGTAGTTCTGTAGAATCACAGACTGGGGTGGAGGGACTGATAGGGAACAGGGAAGATCTTGTATCTCACTATTCTGTGCAGGAGCCACCTGTATTCACTGTCTTTGAGGTAGCTTTGAGGCAGCTTTGAGGTAATGTAAGGAGGATAGCAAAGAAGCTACTGAATATTGGTAACAAAGATTATAGGCAATGTTGTTTTACATCCCTAGATCTATTGATTTGTGAAAAAAACATTACAGTTACTCTTTAAAGGCTGTGTTAACATTAAACACAGGTTTTGGTGCTGAATCATTTTTTCTGCGGCAAATTATTTTAGTAAATGTGTACCAACAATACTGTTTTTTGTGCATATGAGAATACAAAATACATTAAAGTTAGGAAAGTTTAAAGAGGCACTATTACCAAGTACAAACTGCTGGGAATGAGCACATTAGAAGCAAACTACAGCAGTGCAGAAAATGAGCAAAGCAAAGCATTTAACCAGCAAGGAATGACTTGCGTGCATGATATTTATTCTGCCCAAGGTGGTAGGAGCAGGCACTAGCAGTCACATGGTGTTAACTCTTGCTGGTCCAGAGCCCGGCTGCAGAGAATCAGGTGTGGTGAATACAGCTCACAACCAGCTACTAGAACATAGTTCACACTGCCAGACTTGATTAAACCATAGGAAGTGTCAGCGTTTTCTCAACCTATTAGCTGCGGTCCTCCTGCGATGCTTCTTATCAACTTCATAACATCGCATATGCTAAATATAGCCAAGAAGATTGGCTATGAAATGATGGTAGTCTCAAGTTCAAAGCTGTAGTGCAGTGGTGGCGAACCTATGGCATGGGTGCCAGAGGTGGCACTCAGAGCCCTCTTGGTGGGCACCCAGGCCATCACCAAAGAGGACACAAGGTATCTTCATGGATTCCCAGACAGCCCAGGACCTTCTGCGCTCAGTGATATCCTAAAGCGACAGTGCTGCCTGAGACTACAGGAGGAATGGGAAGGGGTGGGCATATCTGGATGTTCCTATTCAGGGGAACCTGAATTTGTCACCCTTTCTTTCTACTGTATTGGTGTTCTTAGGATACTGATTCATTATGTGATAAAAACATCTGATAAACACACATAAAAACCAGAGGGCAACAGACAATGTGAAAATATAATATATGTGTCATTCTCAAAACTTATGCCCATGACTGTACATTAATGTGAGGTTCTGCAGCAGCTTAGACACCTAATAGCTAGGACCCAAGACAAAATTGTGGTGCACGTCAGTAATAAATATTGAGAAGTTCTGAGGTGGCTGGCGTGTGTATTGGGAGGTTCTGCAGTGGTTGGTGTGTGTATTGGGATGTTCTGCAGCGGTTGGCGTGTGTATTGGGATGTTCTGTGGCGGCTGGCATGTGTATTTGGAGGTTCTGCAGCAGCTGGTGCATGTATTGGGATGTTCTGCAGCAGTTGGCGTATGTATTAGGAGGTTCTGCAGCAGCTGGCGCGTGTATTGGGATGTTCTGCAGTGGTTGGCATGTGTATTGAGATGTTCTGTGGTGGCAGGCGTGTGTATTAGGAGGTTCTGCGGCAGCTGGCGCATGTATTGGGATGTTCTGAAGTGGTTGGCGTGTGTATTGGGATGTTCTGCTGGGGCTACTGTGTGTATTGGGAGGTTCTGCAGCGACTGGCACGTGTATTGGGAGGTTCTGCGGCAGATGGTGCGTCTATTGGGGGGTTCTGTGGCGGTTGGCGCATGCATTCTGCAGGTTCTGCAGCTCCTGGTCCTGCTTATCATTGACTTTAGTAAATTGAAGCTACAAGTTCCCTATGGGACTCAGTACCCTCTTTTTTGTTTACTTCATTTAAGACCAACACTTTAAAAGGGACACAGATAGAACAATGGCTCCAGCAGATATTAGTACAGCAAGGAGAGTTCCTCCCTGCTGTACTAAGCCGCCACTGGTAATTCCCTGTAAAATAAAAAATAGATAATTTACGGTACATTGGAGCTTGCGATGCAGGACATCTCCTTCAGCACTCTGGCTGCTGCTTTCTTCTGCACATGCCTTAAAGCTGCATCTCTCATCATCAGGTGGGAAGAAGCCAGATCCAGGCATGCACATTAAAAAGAAGAAGCCAGAGTGCTGGACCAGATGTCCTGCATCGCATACTCAAATGTAAATTATCTATTTTTTATTTTAAAGGGAATTATCATTGTTTTGGTCCAGTGGTGGCTTAGTACAGCAGGGAAGGAACACTTGGTTCTGTCAGTAAACCTCAAAACATATTGTACGGCTCTCGCGGAATTATATTTTAAAATATGTGGCGCTTATGACTCTCTCAATAGACCTACGATAAAATGTAGGTTTCATACCAATGCATGTCAAAACCATACTGGAAATTTTACTTTAAAAATGTATCTTCATGCAAAAAGAAAGCAAAATGCTTCGTGACACAGGTTTTGATTCTGAATCAAAACAATTCTCCATACATTCTGGTGTACATGTATACTTTCGCATTGTAAATCTAGACCAGCCACACGCCAGTACATTATGACTTCCATGGACTGGTTTTTACTGTGGCCAGGTGAGCTGTGCAATGTCCAAAACAGAATTTCTGGAGCAATCCCAACCCATGTGTCCTGGTCTTTATGAAATAATCAAGAAAGCAGTAACAGTTAACCACTGCTTTCGTTTCATCAGCCATCTTCTGTTAAACGATCCTTGTGCCCTCCGTTTTTGCGGATCTGCAAAGGAAAACAAGCCTTCTAAATGATAAATGAATGTGTTGCCTAGCAACAGATTCACAAATACAGACAGCACAAGGATGATACCTACATTTTTCACAGCCCTGTAGACTGTGAAAAGCAGAGACGCAAACGCAACCAAGAATAGGACATGCCCTGTGTTTTTTCACAGGGGCAGTAACCTCAAACACACACTTTCAAATACACAACTCTGTGTATGAGCCCATAGGAATACATGGTGACATAAGTTTCCCACTAATTTAGAAAACTAAAGAGTATGCATACATAACTACAATCAATAAGGGTCAGAAAAGATACATGTGCCGTATATGGATTGTTATTTTATTTAGGAAAAGAAGAAACGTGACCGCCCGGATATATTAAATTGGCTCCACCAGTTTTCAGTTTGCACTGAATGTCTGCTGGCACAACTATTTTTGAAGTTTTTTTGTGCATAAGAAAAATGTGCACCTAAAGGGGTGTGGTAGTGCGAGTCAGAGTTTGCGACACTTATTACTGCAACAGAATTGTATTGCACGCTGGAGATTAAAAGTGCACTAAAAAATGGTACAACTGTGCAATAATGTGTTGTATATTTTATATCATATGTTTTTTGTTTTAATTGTAAGCATTACAAATTCTGAAATCCAAAATATATTTTCTTAAAAAAAAGTACCCTTTTTTTAGAAAAAATGTATTTGCTTGAATACCGACTACTTAAAACATAGTGGAATTTTTTTTTGTTGTTACTTAAATATGAACAACTTGAACACAGTGATATAACTTCTTTTATTTTTTTGTTGCTGGAATACCAACTGATGAGGTATATATAGGTTTCGATTGGATAAAAGATCCATCTTTAACTTATATGAGAAGCTGGAAAATGCCTCACAAGCTAACACAGGGGGGCTCATTTACTAAGGGCCCGAATCGCGGTTTTTCGTCGGGTTTCCTAAATTTTTCAGATTTGCGCCAAATTGCCCCGTTTTTTTGCCGCATACGATCGCATCGGGGGGACGTGGCCGTGGCCGTCGGAAAGCTTGACGGATTCGGAAAAAATGCGGAATTTTTTTTAAAGAATGCCTCGCTTGACACGTGCTTACCTGAACCAGGAATAGGATAGTGAACTCCAGTGAACTCCGACGGACTTCAGCACAGCAGTGACACCTGGTGCACATCTCGTGCACTACCTTATTGAATCGCCGGAAGACCCGAATCCTCAACTGAGAACTCGCCACTGCATCGCGACAGGACTGGGTAAGTAAATCTGCCCCAGGATGTTCACATTAAAGGGAACCTACCACCACAAATCTACCTATAAAGGTAGAACGGGTGGTAGGTGCATGTATTGGACGTGAGGATAGCCCTTTTTAGAGCTAATCCTCACGTCCCTGCTATCTTTTTAAAATCTTGATTGCCCTAATATGTAAATTTTCTAAAGAGGCTACTGGGACATGGAGTAGTCGGACATGAGGCTACACGTTGCAGCTTATCCACGCTCCAGTAGCCTCTTTGGATTTGTGGTGGTAAGTTCCCTTTAAATTCCTGGTCTTACAAAATTAATATCAGTAATATATTACATGGCAACAGCTTAGTCCCAGCATTGCATTACTGAAAGATTTGGTTTTACACAAACAAGCGTCAGTAAATATTTCAATGTGGTGGTAGATGAGATGTTCAAAATCTTTTATCAGTATATTTCATGCCCAAAAACACCACCAGCCGCAATCCAAAAAAAAAACCAATGACAAATTCATTGCCGCCATGCCTCATATATTTGGGGTAATAGATTGCGGCTTGGGTGCCTCCGGCTTCATTTGAGATCTTCTGAGATCATTTTATGTTACAAATTTAGCCTGTTTTTATGATTGATTTCTGATTTGTTTTTGCTCCCAAATTTAGGTGACAATGCATATAAGAACAGAGAAGGAGCAGAAATATAATTAAACCCAAAAAAACCATCAAGTGCGACTAAGGCCCCTTCCACACTAGCGTTGCATTTCACGTCAGGGTGCAATGCGTGAAAAACTGACGTTTTTGGCTGCGTTTTTGTTCCATTTTTCCTTGGAGTCATTAGCGTTTTTGCGTTTTTCACGCGCGTGTTGTTCGCGTTTTTTGCATTTTCTTTGCGTTTTTCACGCACGTTTTTTAAGTCAATGGGAGACTCGAGCCTTTTTCAAAGGGACCATGGTTCCGGAATAAAATGTTTTATTTAATTGAAAAAGAATGTCTTCTGATAAGTTAGCAGATGTATGCAAACATCTACAATCTTTTCTTCACTGTTCCGCGCGTATATTATCTCCCGACAAGTTAGCAGATGTGAAGAACAGTGAAGAATAGAATAAAAACAGTGAACACAGGATCATTTAAGTGAAAAACACAGTGAAGAACACAGTGAAGTATAGATTACAGATGTTCGGCACATCTGCTTACTTGTCAGGAGATACGCGGAACGGTGCGAACAAAATAGTATGTGAAGAACAATATATATGTGTGAAGAACACATTGCAGATATATGGAAACATCTGCAATGTGTTCTTCACACACATATATAGTGTTCTTCACATACTATTTTGTTTGCACCGTTCCGCGCCAAAAGCACGCTCAGAACTCGCGCGTGAAAAACACTAGTGTGGAAGGGGCCTAAGAGAACTTTTGGCCTTCTAAAAAGTAGTTTTAGCTGCTTGGATTATTCAGGAGAAGCCATGTTGTACAGTCCACCAACTGTGTGTAAAATAATTATTGCCTGCGCCATGTTGCATAACATTGCCCCTGCAAATAAATCCATGTTGATAGGGACTTGACTGAACGCATACCCTTTCAATGGCGACCTCAAATCAATTTGGCCAGATCATTAGACGACAAGTGACTAAAGCTTTTTTTTTTAAGTTTTTAAACAGAAAAATGCACTTTTTTATGGAACTATTATTTTAATGGAGCTTTCTGCACTACTATGAAAATACATTCTCCATGTAAAATACTGTCAGGGATATCAAAATTTTATTACATTTTCATTGGCTTTCAGAAAATGTATTACAAATATGCATACAGCATAACACAAATATACTGTACTTTGCACCTTCGGGGGTTGCACTTTAAATTAATTTGTTAATAAAGTTAGATCTATATTTCAGCATAACCTAAATTTGAACTATTTTTTGTGGGTTTTTTTCTTCGCACATGAGCAGAGGACACACCCCTTTTTGCCTTTGGATTGGCGAGTGTCCATTCTATGTACCGTACTTCTTCTGTGAAGTGGATGTAACAATTTCCTTCATAATCTGAAATAGAAAAGTGGATGGATTTAAACTCCCCTTATTTACTGTACTCAGATTAAGTGCACTCTCACTGACTCAGAAGTGTCATGTTTGTAGCCACTTGAACTCTCAAGATGACTGATCTCAATGACTGGATCTGAGCCTGAACAAAACAGGGTAGGGGGAATAAAGACTTGTTCACACTGTCATCCTAAGACTTGTTTCCACGATAAACTGTGCGGAAAAGAACAGAAGCAGCATTAGTAATGGTGTCACAAATATTCTCTCTCACAGACTCAATTGTAGTGATCATAAGTTTCTGTATCTCTAGATCGGCTGATTTTCAGCAGGAAGAGGTGGATTAACGTCTTCCACACTTGAATCATTGTGATCCATTACATCTTGAGGGCTTCTGGGGCCCCGATTTTCAGAGTAAGCAGCATTCTCTGTGCAACATTAGAAGGGATATAATAGTTTAGATTCCATTAAAAAAAAAACAGCCCTCGTCATGTTCTCTTTAAAGTGGCCAATGAAAAATGCAATTTTAAACAATTTGAAAATTTGAAACATGCATTAGACACAGTTCACACCTGCATAAGTTGCTTGACTCACATTAATAAATGCAAATGTTTGCAAATGTAACAGTAACTCAATTAAAGGCATTGCAAACAATATATAAACAGTATATAAGTTTATACACATAATAAAAAAAACACATACCTTCGCCAAACATCGTAGGCATCAAAATTTCCAATCCCCTCAACTTGCTTGTCATGAAGGGTTTTGGCCATTTTCTCCTCAATCAAGGTTAGCCTATGGGAATGATTACCCCACCCCCAGTTTTGTGAAGTGAGCTCTTCTGTTTGGCCAGCTTTCTTTTGAGCAATCTTACCTGTGTGCAATCTTTCCTGTGTGCAATCTTACCAGTTTTTTTTTAATTCAACACCACAACGGTGCTCAACACCTCGGCCATTGATCTGTTTTAATTTGCTCACTTCCCTCAGTAATATGAGTAATTGAGGAGTTTATACAAAGACCGTGTGTACCAGAAGATCTGCTCCTCCACCAGCTTTCAATCTGGTGGTAGATAATGCCCCCCACCCCAAAATATAATAATAATTCAAAAATATAAAATTATTTTCCAATATACTTCAATTGCTCAAAGTTTTCTAGATCTCTGCTTGCTTTCATTCAACAGGAAGCTTCACTGTTTACTTTAAGGGAACAGAAACCATGGTCACACAGGTGTACAGCTCGTTAGTATCATAGTGATTAATCAGAGCTGTGGGTTATAACGAGCTGTGCACTTGTGTGATCATGATAAGATTTCTGTCCACTGGAAATAAACAATGAAGCTTTCTATAGAATGACAGCAAGCAGAGATCCACAAAACCATGAGGAATTTTCATTATTCAAACGATAACATTAATTTGCCAAAATTGGGAACACCCCTGTGGTGGCCAGACGGGACTTTGTGTTATGGTGCAAAGGGCTTGATGGAGCTTATGGCACATGTGTCACTGGCGGCGTTGTGGCCTGCTAGCCCTATGTCCCTCACAATCAGCCCTTGCAACCTCTTGGAGTGATGCAAGTCCGTAATGACCAACTCAGACAGTTTATAACTGGAATAAACTGGATTTTTTACTGTCAGATCAAAAACTATAATCCATTACACATTTCAGGGTTCTCGCTTGCAAGAGAGATGTTAAGAGTGTTGGACGCAATTCCCTCACTCCACATATGATTTTTATAGGACAGGGTTATTTGGTCAGCAAGCCGGCCAAACAACATGGGGTAATTTGCAACAACCTTTATGAAAAAATAAAATTAAAATTAAAACAGATATCACCCCAGTTGAGAAAACAAAACAGAAATATCACTTCCACTAAAATGTATGTCTCCTTATAGGAAAACTTTCTTTAATTTTGGCGGGAGCGTGACCGTTCTCACGTGATCATTATCAGAGCCACACTGGTATCTGGTACACACTGTCTGTGTATAAACTCCTCATTTGCTCATTTTTGCTGAGCATGTATAAACTCAATACAGTTGGCATTTGGATCACTAGTTGATGTAAAAGGCAAATCAGTGGGGGAGATTTATCAAGTTGCCTAAGAGTAAGAATTTGCTTAGTTGGCCATAAACATTCATTTTACCAGTGCTCATGAATATTTTAAAGGGGAGCTGAAATTGGTTACCATGGGCAACTAAGCACATTTTTACTCTTGGGCAGCTTGATAAATCTCCCCCAGTGCTCTTGATGTGTTCATAGATACCAGCTGATGGACATGTGCACTAATTTGTACATAAACACTTTTTTGTGTCGCACGCATTTATTAACTGTGATCCAAGTGAAATCTTCATTAAATAAACCAATAAATGTAATAGTTTCTGAAAGTAAGCCGTTTTCAAAACCCTTAAAAAAAAGTTCATAACCAAGATGCATACAGTAGCTGCGCTCTAGTGAATACAAGTCTGAAGGCACCCCATGGCAATCCATTCCCCAGCATAATTATATAAGCTCTTGTCCTAATAGTCTCATAAATGTGATGAGACTTTTTAAGTACATTCAAAGGAAACAACTGTGAACAGCAGTTTAAGCTGCAGATCTACTTCTGGAAATATTATACACAGAAAAGTACATTCCAGTAAATTTAACCTATTGGCAAAATTGTCCAACTTCAGCATCATCAGTATCTTCTAGAGGAAGAAACACATTCTACAGAAAACCCCGCAGTTATTGCTAAAGAGCTGAAATAAATCTATAAAATAAATTGCATTTGCAATAAGCAATATATTTGAGATTTGAGTAAGAAGAAATACGCTTAGATTTATTTTTGTTTTACTAACCTGAACAGCACACAAAACAAAGGTTCCCAACCACCAGAGATTATACATCATATTCCTCCTCACATAATGTACACATTAGAATTGACCAAGCCTTGCGCTGGTGTCCTCTTTCCCCTCTCCTGCCTGTATGCCATTTTTTACATTGCAACCTTGCCTACAGCTGACATTTCAATTGGTGAGATGCATATTAGGTGATAGCACTTGTGTCACTTTGTATCATTTTTTGCACACAGGCACTTTGTTCTTGTTTCCATTTGTATCATAAAAGCATCAGGTCATTGTTGGGCCCAGTACAATCAGTACTTTTTCTTAAATGCTTCCTGTTGGGCTGTGTTTAGAGGTGTTTATAGGATTTATACTATATCTTCCCATACATACATTTTTGGGAGATGGGTATTCATTACTAAATGACTGGACATTTGCGGTATACGGTTGACACATACTGGTGGTCGCAGTTTTGTATCTGATGTATATTGTGTTTTTTAATTGTTCTTAAATGTGTATCTTTAGAGTGGTCTGTTTTGGAATTAATAATATAGATTTTTTAGTGAAATTCATGTATTGGCCGTTTTTCGTGCATTCCTTTCTTCTTCTTTCTTTCTTTATTTATTGGCATGAAATTTAATGCACGGGCCGTTCTAGTATTTGGGCTGTGCTAACCAACCTTGTTCTACTGTACAAGCAGCGATTCAGAAAACCATGAGGGATTTTCATTATTCAAACGATAACATTAATTTGCCAAAATTGAGAACACCCCTGTGGTGCCCAGAGGGGACTTGCTGGAGCTTATAGCACATGTGTCACAGGCGGGGTTGTGGCTTGCTAGCCCCATGTCCCTCACAATGAGCCCTTGCAACCTCTTGGAGTGATGCAAGTCCGTAATGACCAACTCAGACAGTTTATTACTGGAATAAACTGGAATTATTACTGTCAGATAAAAGACTATAATCCATTACACATTTCAGGGTTCTGGCTTGCAAGAGAGATGTTAAGAGTGTTGGTCACAATTCCCTTTTTACATAATCTTTACCATCTTTACTATTGGCTTTGGGGACATAACTTGTTGGGTTTTTTTTATAATAGGTTGCTACTGGCAGTGGGTACAGTCCAATACTATTACACTGCCATGGATGGGCCGATACAGTTTGGCTCACTGTGGGAAATAATTTTAGGACATTCTTACTCATGAAGGTAACTGGCACGGTTCCCTGTTGAAGGGTATACAGTGATAAATGTAGGTTTCCTTAGGCGTATGGCACTCACGCTGGCTGAAACATTAAAGGCATTGAGTGGAGCAGAAGAGCCTTTGTATAGCACTCTCTCTTCTGGCTAAATGATGATACAGATAAGGATGCCCTCCTGGCATGCACTGTAGGCAAGTTGGTGCGATCTGAGGTAAATCTTGCACGGTGCTGGGGATGGAAGTTGTTGTTTTTTAATACAGATCTCTAACTAGATCAGGGAATTGGAAGCTGGGGCCTATGCTGAATGTGAACCCTAAAGAGCTGTATACTCAAAATTCTGACTGAAATGTTCTCCTCAGCATCTATTCACAACTGGCTCCTCCCTCTGGTTCAGAGGTTGGACTTGGGTGGACTCCTCACTCAGAAGAATCTAGAGGCTTCCCCAGGAAGCCTGGCTGAAGGAAGGTCATGTGACCAAAACTCTTTCACCTATACAATTATACCAGTAGGTGCACTCCTCAGCCACCCAAGAATTATATTATCCAGTAGCTGGGAGGAGGTACTGGGACTCTACAACCCTTTAATCCTTTTTTTTCTTTTAAAGGAAATCTAGCTTTTGTTTTATGCATTGTGAAACAAACATACCTTGAGAATGCTGTAGCCACACTGATGCAGAAACATATCTTGTTCAATCCCTGATCTGAGTGGTTTTGCTCAAAAAACTAATTATAAGATTCAGGACCTTGGGAAAGCTGGGTGCACACTGCCTGCTATACATAAACACATTACACAGAGCTTTCTGAACTGTCCAGACAGGTTAACCTAAGCTGGATGACTCATAAACAACAGCTGAGGGATGGTGCTGGGATTGATTACTTCTGCCTGTCAGGGACAACACGGTGATTACAGCATTCTCTGAAGTAAAAACATTTGTTTAAGGGATAAAACAAGATATGTTTCTGCATCTACATGTTTGTAGCTACAACATTCTCAAGGCATGTTTGCGTAAAAGCAAATGGTAGATTTCCTTTGAATCCTCCTGGAACTATGCAGCCAATAATATACTGGGAGGCTCATACAATGTCAATACAAGGCAGAATTCTGGAAATAGGAGCACAACATAAAAATCATGCGGGCAGGGAATTGGAAATTAAGAAATAGGCATATACAGACTTAGACACAAGGTTCAAGGCTAATCCTACCCATCAGGGTATTTACATTTAATTTAATTCATTTGCCATTTGTAAACATTTCTTCAATTGGATGTTGTTAAAAAAAAATGTTCCTGTGTGAAGATAATTTCTCATAAATGTAGCCACGTTGTCCCTTAGAAACGAGATAGCTTCCTCGGATACAACCACCTCACATTTTGGTAGCCGTGGCCAGACATGCGCTATAAAGTCCTGCCGGACCACCTGGATTCAGCAATTATTACCACAGGATGGCTGGGATATGCAGTAACTTCTGGACATTTCATATACAAAAACCTTTTGTTTCTTTGTGCAATCCCTCCAGCAGAGGTGGTCGTATCCAAGGAGTTAGTCTTGTTTCTAAGGGACCATATGACTACATTTATGAGAAATTATTTTCACACAGGTAAATTTTTTCTAATTGAAGAAATGTCAATGTATGGCAGATTAATGAAACTGAATGTGAATGCCCAGACGAGAATACCCCTTTAAGACCCAATTAGATACTGCTATAGCTGAACTGACTATATGCCTCACCAGTTGGGTAGGAAAAAGCTTGAGGTGGTCGGGTCTTACTACCGAAACGTCTAACCCTACGCTTGTCTAAAGCCCTACCTAAACTGATGTATCCTCCCTCAGAATCAGGTGAAACAATTGAAGTAGTTTTGTTTATTTTATGAGAAACTATATTCTGAGCCGATATCCAAAACTTATGGAATCAGATTTTATGGGTGAAGTAGTATAAGGAGCAATTAAAGCTTTCAAGTCTTATGAGGCAAGTTGTGTTATTGGTGGCATACCTTAAAAAGTATGCTGATACCCCATCTGCTTCAACATTTTAACTCATATAAAGCGAGAGCACCCATTCCAAATGTGGGTAAATCAGCTTTTATACATGTTAAACCAAAACCTCAAAAAGACCACTCTGACATTATAGGCCTATATTGCTGATAAATCTTGACCTGAAAATAATGACAAAACTTTTGCCCATTCACTTGAACACTTTTGAACACCTAACCATAGGGACCAAGTGGGATTTAGACTGCATAGAAAGACATGTGATCAAAGTAGGAGAGCTGTGGATATTGTATTTTTAATAGAGTCAGGGTGGGATGGATGTGGGGATAGGAAGGGCATGCTTTTAAGCCTTGACTTACACAAAGCATTTGATCCCCTTTTCTTTTTGTTCATTTATCCCTAATATTATTGTTGTCATAGTTTGTACTTCACTCTCTGTACCCTCTCTGCTGCTGTAACGCTGTGAATTTCCCCACTGTTGGACTAATAAAGGATTATCTTATCTTATCTTATATTATCTTATTCCCTCTCATTGGGCTTTCTCCTCAATATATTGAGGTGCAGGGGGTAAAAGGTTCCACTCTCCCCGGTGATATACACATTAACGATCAAACTACTAGTTACTATTATCAGAATTGACAGATATATCATGGAAGTTGAGATGGGGGAGTGAACATTAGTGTTCCCTTTTTGCAGATGATATTTTGCTCTTCTTGTCGTCTCCTATCCCCATACTGCCAAATCTAATTCATTTGGGAGAGTATCCGTAACTGGTTGAGGATTTGAACACATGGTTACAATACCCCCTGTTGTGATTGGGTCAGCAGTCCAAATTACCTTGTTACCATGTTTGCTTTATCTGTTTAGGGCTATCTGCAATGGTAAACATCCCAGGATTGAGAGAAGAGCTTTATGTACTCCACGTATATTGGGTGGGTTGGGAGTACCTAACCTATTAAAATATTTTTATGCAGCACGTCTTGCAGAGATGACTTCTATATATTCCCATGTAGATTACCCTTAATGGGACCAGAGAGAGACCTTCTTATCTATCTCCAGTCCTTTCATAAATGTTGACATAAGCCCTTGACCACCATATGCTGCAATATGGATTGTCCTCCAGGATTGAGGAAACCTAAAGTTCAAAGGTTCGGTAAACAAGGGGTTTTATTGTATTAGGGACTATTGGGTTGGGGACAGATTACACCTTTTTTTTGGGATAATCAATCCATTTCTCCATCTGAGGTCCATCATTATCTTCAGCTACGAAGCTTCTTGTTAGCATGGAAAGCCAAATAAGTGGACATAAGCACCTTGAACACAAATATAAAACGCTTATCAATGGTGGGAAAATGTCTTTACTTTAGTCACACTTGGTCACATAAAATAACAAGCTGTCATATGTGAACAAAGTTGGAGGAGGATAAGGGCCTTGAGCCTGATTTGCAGGAATGGAGGAAACTTGCATTTTCTATGTCTAAATTATCAATTCACACATCATTGGTAAAAGCAGGGTACAAAGTACTCATGAGTCGGTTTATGGTGCTCACTAGATTTTTTTCGAATGGGGTACTCTAACAATTGCTATTGCTTCAGAAATTGTGGACAGAAGGACCCTTTTATCACATCTGGAGGACATGCCCAGTGGTATCTAGGTTTTCCTTCAATGTTTGGGACTTTATCCTCTTGCTAACAGGAATATCCCCAGTGATAGCAGTTCTCAATGGAACCCTACCTGAGGGCCCCAAATTAAAGCATAAGCTGATTCAATATATTTCTTGTTTGCTAGGATAACGATAGCTAGAGCCTGGATATCTTTGTCCATTCCATTTTCATTTCTCAAAACAAATCTCACCTGGATTATGGTCCATGACCACTTGAGTAGCCTATTGTCAGGTACTACTGATAAATAAGATAAAATGTGGAGCGCCTGGCAGGCTTCCCTACCTCCCTATTGCTGGGTGTGTTCTGTGTCTTGTCTTTCCTGGTTGCGCAGCAGCCTATGTTTTATACCTCCTTTTTTCTCTTTGGCCTATTTGGATTGGTTAGTAAGTATTTCTCATTGCCCCCTTTCCCTCTGAAAAATGGGTATGTATAATAGTCACAAACTGATGGACTTGTTATATGTCATTGCTAATTGTATGCGGCAGAATCAACCCCTTGTATTTAGATTGATAAATATATTTTCCTTCCCCTTTTCCTGTTACATGTCTCATCTCTTTAATGTTCTAATGTTAGGACTGGAGCAGAGGTTTATCCATCACAGCTAGTTAACTGTTGTTAGACCAGAGGTGATCTGCAGAGGAACTGTGTGTGGTGCAATCAGTCCCAATACAGCCAACAGGGGCAGATTTAGGCTATATTCACACTACCGTATGGAGGACGTATATACGGCTGATATACGTCCTCCATAGACGGCAATGGGCGCACGGCGCCCTACGGGAGCGGTACGGTGCAGCACACGTGCGGCACCGTACCGCTCCGTACCCGGGAAAAAGATAGGACCTTTCCAATCTTTACCCGTAGTAAGGCGCCGTGCGCCATTACTACCTATGGAGAGGGGCGGGGATGAGCTGCGCTCACCTCCTCCTCCTCTCCCCGTGCACTGCCGTTGCCCGGTACGGTATGGACTGGCAACGGCAGTGTGAATATAGCCTAACACTTCAATGGGCCCTGAGTTGTATGGATATTATACCCCCTTCAAGTCTACATTTTACTCCCTACATATCTTACTAGAATCAAGCTTCTTTGGGAATGGAGGAAGTGTTCCTTCTGTCTGCTTTCAATCTGAGGTCTTAGGACCCTAGGAGGACCTTCAAGGTTCTTGTGTACATGAATTGCTCTTTTGTACATGAATATTGAGAGCATGAACAGATGAACAAGGATTTCATGGGTGAATGTCCTTCTTAGTATAAAATTTGTTGGGTGGTTTGGGTGGCCACAGGCCCCCTAAAAAGCTTGAGTCCTGGGCTACCACTCAGACCGCCTATATTGTAATCTACTTCTGACAGCCAGCAACATTAGCCACAGTTCACACACACATTTAATAGTAGGAAAAAATTCAATAGTTTATCCATCACCAGGTTTTCATGATTCTTGAGATTAATCAAGTCCCAAAAATGTTTGCTTTGTTCAAAATAAATTTATTGCATACACACAAATATTACCGTATTTTTTGGACTATAAGACGCACATTTTTTCCCCAGAAGATGGGGAAAAAACTGTGGTGTGTCTTATAGTCCGAATGTAGATGTGTGCCGGCATCTCAGCCCTCCACTGCAGGAGGGAATGGAGGACGGCACATGGCAGTAAGCGCTGGGACAGTGCTGAGCTCGGCTCCACACAATGCACACTGACTGTGACACCACTTCCAGGTTATCTGAGGAAGGGAAGCAGAAGCCACTATGATTGATGCCGGACAGGTCACTGTCTTCTCCCAGAGTCCCAGCTGTTCGTGCTGCAGAGGCATCAAATAACACTAAAGAGGGGACAGGAAATGTGACCAGTACTTGAGTCTCTGCTCTTGTCCCGGTGGCGAGCGGTACTGTCGGAGCCAGGCGCAGAACACAGAAGAGGAGCAGGCAGGAAGAGGTCGGGCTGCCGTCGTCTAAGAGGTTGAGCTGCCGCTGAAGAGGACAAGGAAGTCTCGGTCCCATATTCCCCGCCAGTGCTGCCGCGGCCAGGTGGGAATACAAAGAATTCTGCCCGTGGTGAGCGGGCGGGGGAACGTAGGGAGTCCATGGCTCCTGTGTCAGCCAGTGAAGCTAGAAGCGAGTTGGTCTAAGGAAATTCCAGTGGAGGAAGTTCAGCACCTCAGCGGACCGATGAGAAAACTGCAAATGTGAATGATAATGTTAATCCTAGGCTATTTAATGATTTTATGAAACAATGGTTCAATTACATGAGTAAATCTGGGGTGGTTTTTTTTCACCTGCTAATGCATGGTTACCAGTTAATTCTGAGGTCATTTCTTCAAATGTGGATAATGCTACTAATGTTGATGATATTGTTCTTCCAGAAATTGATAAGGGTATTGGTGTTATTCAAGTCTATGCAAAAGAGACACTGCCATGTGAATTGTCACCATTAGGCTTTAATTTGCCTACGGTAGTTAAAGATAAGATTTGGCGTGAAGAATATGTTGATGTTTTTACTTTGCTGCCTTCTTATAAGGATCCGGTAGTTAAAGCTGATTTTAAAAATGAAAAAGTTGATGATGACAAAAAACGTTCCCCTTCAAAGTCTATATTTAATTGGTTACAAGCATTTTCTATTTATGCTTCAGTTTTAAATGAGTGTCATCCGAATGTAAGAGGTTTGATTCGCCATATGGACATTGTATTGGATGCTTATCGTAATTTTGGTGGCATGTCATGGTGTTCTTATGACGAGTCCTTTTGTCAGAAGTTGGCAGTTTTCCCTAAATCTTTGAAATGGGGAGTGAAGGATGTAGGTTTATGGTTGAAATTAATAACTCAAAAATCATTTCTTAGCAGACAAACACCCAATACACAGAATTCAGTATTCAGAAAGGGAGTATGTTTCGCATTCAATGACGCTCAATGTAAGTGGGGAGCGAATTGTAGTGTTCCTTCTGTAGTGGGACACACTCAATGTCTAGATGTTATAAGAAAGCAAACCAAGCTCAGCTCCCGAACGCCAGGGAGCAGCTTTCAAAAAGCTTGGACGCCAGTGATTCTGGAAAGAATGCTCCCATGGCTAAGGGTTTTTTCAGACAGACAGAAAGCTAATTTGTTAATAAACGGATTTACTAATGGTTTTGAAGTGCCTCCGTTTACAGGTTCAGGTTGTGTTAGGGTTTAGAATGCTAGTTCTGTTAATTCAAATTTTGATGTTGTAAATAGTAAGTTACAGAAGGAGTTGGATGAAGGACGTATTGCTGGGCCATTTTCCTCACCTCCGTTTATTAATTTCCGGTTGTCACCTATAGGTCTGGTTCCTAAAAAAGAACCAAATTAGTTTAGACTAATTCACAATTTGTCGTTTCCGGAGAAACAATCTTTGAATGATATTACAGATAAGACACATGCTAGTGTTAATTATACTACTTTTGATCAAGCGGTAGTACTATTGAGACAGTTTGGACAGGGTGCGCTAATTGCAAAAGCTGACATTAAATCTGCCTTTAGACTTTTGGCAGTGAATCCAGTTGGTTTCAACTCATTAGGTTTTCAATTCAATAATCATTATTATTTTGATAAAATGTTACCCATGGGTTTTGCTTTGTCATGTTATTATTTTGAGTCTTTTTCATCATTTGTGGAATGGGTTTTATGTCAATTGGTGAAGGAGGGTGGGGTACTGCATTATTTAGATGATTTTCTGTTTGTTGGTACGGCTAGGTCTACTGTTTGCTTATACTTACTGAATGTATTTTTTGTTGTTGCAGAGGATTTTGGCATTCCTTTAGCAAAAGAAAAAACAGTCTTCCCTTGTAATATGCTAGATTTCCTGGGGATTACCATTGATACTAATAGGATGGAGTTTTCTTTGCCTGTAGATAAGATTGACAAAATAAAGTACTTGCTGGCTAGATTGTTGACTAAGCGTAAGTGTATTCTTAGGGAGATGCAATCGGTTTTGGGTTCTTTGAATTTCGCTACTAAGATTATACCTATGGGCCGTGTCTTTTGTAAAGCACTTTATATGTCTACACGCGGGTTGCGGTCCCCATCATCAAAGATTCAGTTGACTAAGGAACTTAAGGATGACATGTCTCTATGGCTGGAATTTTTGGATAAATTTAATGGCCATACTTGTTGACAATCAGAGTTTGTTGATTCTGATGCGTTATCATTATTCACTGATGCAGCAGGCAGTTTAGGGTATGGGGCGTATTTTGATAGGAAGTGGTCAGCTGAACCTTGGCCGGAATCCTGGCATATTAGCAAAGTTACAAAAAAATATAGTTTTATTGGAATTACGGTGGTGGTTTCTGTAGTTATTTGGGGTGAGTATTTTGCTAATAAGAGAATTTTATTATTTTCTGATAACAAAGGGGTGGTTTTTGCTATCAATTCTTTATCATCTAAATGTGACATGGTGGTTCGATTACTTAGGCATTTACTGCTTATTTGTTTGGAACGTAATATTTGGTTGAAAGCTAAATATGTGGAAGGTAAAGCTTATATTATCGCTGACGTTCTCGAGAAGTTCAAGAGCATAGTTCCAGAGGCGGAAGAATTTGGTCATCTGTGGAGTCTGATATGGGTGTAATCTGTGAGTGTTTAAGGAAGTCTTTATCAGATAATACATGGGCCTGTAATGAGGCCTCATGGCAACGTTGGTTTTATTTTTGCCAGGAGAATAAGGTTGATTGTTTTTCTGATGATTTAAATGTATGTTTGAGTTTTGTATGTTCTCTCATGACCTTGAAGTTTTCATCTTCATATATATTGAAGACTTTAGCTGGTATTTCCTTTTTCTTTAAGGTAAGGGGTTTATCACCTTTGTCTTCTCATTTCTTGGTAACACAGTTAATTAAGGGTTATAGAAAATCTGAGCCTATGCGGGTTAGGAGACAACCTATTTCTTTTGCATTACTGAATAAAATATGGGAAGTTTTGCCAGTTGTATGTTCTGATACGTTTGAAGTGATTCTGTTTCATGCTGCTTTTATTTTCGCCTTTTTTGGGGCCTTTAGAATTAGTGAATTGATCTCTATTAGTAAGTATAAGCCTTCGGGGTTGCTGTTACAGGATGTTTTTTGTTGCCCCCTTTTTGTGCGGATTCTGCTTCGTCGTTCAAAAACGGATCAGAGTGGTCGTGGAGCTGTCATTAAGCTAGCTAGGTTAGTTGATTCACCTTTGTGTCCGGTTGCTAATATAAAATCCTGGTTGAATATTAGGCCTGCAGTAGGTAGTTATCTCTTTATTCATCTTTCTTAATCGGTTTCCAGTTTAATGCAGTACTGAAAAAATGTATTCAACAGTTGGGTATTGTTGAAGATAAGTTTTCTGCACATTCGTTTCATATAGGAGCTGCAACTGAAGCGGCATCTTTGGGGCTCGGGGAGGGATTAATTAAAAATATTGGTGGATGGTCATCCAGTAGATTTAGACTTTATGTTAGACCTGAGTTAATCATAGGTTCTCATTCATTTTGTCTTTACAGATCGTCGTATTATTATTTGGATAGTGGGACATTCTTTTGTATATTGGGCCCAGAAGCGGGCTGAAGCTAGACTGTATACTGTTAATTTATCTTTAAATGAGAAGCAATTTTTTGTCTCCTGGATAGGTAAAAGGGGTTTAAAGTGGAAGGAGTTGCTGGGGGTATTGCGCGAATCTGCAGAGTCATTGCCTTCCCCAGATCTTTTAATTTTACACCTTGGAGGTAATGACTTAGGTAAACTGAAAACTATGAATTTGCTGTGGGCCATTAAGAGGGATTTCGTGTTGATACAAGGTATGTTTCCTGACACTTTTATTGTCTTTTCGGAAATAGTACCTAGGCTCATTTATGCTTTTGGGCAATGTACGTTTATTGAAAAAATTCGGAAAAGAATAAATAGGGCAGTGGCTAAGTACCTCCTCAATTTAGGCGGTTTCAGTTATAGACACGTAGAGTTAGAGGGTTTCGAGTACAGCTTGTACATATCTGACTTTGTTCATTTGTCCGATATTGGGAATGATATTCTAAATACTGGTTTTGAAAACATAGTAGATTTATAGCTGCGGTGTTTTGGGGGGGCCTCGCGCTTGTAGCGCGTGGCTTGTGGGCATTGTCACCCAGCAATGCTGGGTGGACTGGGTTTTTATTAATAAAATTTAAGTTATTCTGCTTTAGTAATATTTAATGATTTATTAGTAATGAATTTATTTATTTAATAAATTATTTAATGGATTAATTATGTCACCCTTTAATAAACACCACGGCCATTATTTATCCAAAAGAGCTTTGTTGTCTTTTCTTTTATTTATTTATTGGGTAGGGCTTGTGCTGCCATGAAAAAGGGGCCCCCCAGGATTGACTAATCTGGGAGACACATGGCCGCATAGCCCTCCCTGTTTAATGTTAATGATTTAATTATATATCAAGGTTGAATTTTCTTAGTTGCTTTTTGGGGTTTTTTGGTATGATCTGACCCTCCTCTGATAGTATGCAAGTTGGTTTATCCGTTCTGGAATATTCGGGGTCTCCGGGCAGATAAATGTCGGCATCTTCTTGATTGGCTGCAGCGCTGAGGAGAAAAAGTACTTAAACAGCTGTTGCCGGGTGGCGATTGCCAGAAGACGTCGTTTGTCAAGAAAAGAAGAGACCCACCCTCCCTCCCCAATTTTTTGCTATAAGAACTGTTGTGGTGTTCGTTATTAGGGCATTGTCACCCAGCAATGCTGGGTGGACTGGGTTCTTATTTATAAAATTGAAGTTATTCTGCTTTAGTAATATTTATTTATTAGTAATTAATTAATTTATTTAATAAATTATTTAATGGATTAATTTTATGTCACCCTTTAATAAGCACCACGGCCATTATTTATCTAAAAGAGCTTTGTTGTCTTTTCTTTTATTTATTTATTGGGTAGGGCTTGTGCTGCCATGTGCCTGCTGTGCTCACAGGTGTGTGAAACTGAACAATTCCCAAACAGTGCTTGTACAAGGTCACAGGAGCTTACAGTCTATGTCACCTCCTGTGTCCTCCTCCTCATAGAGTGTAAGCTCCTGTGACCATTGTACAAGCTCTGTCACCTCCTGTGTCCTCCTCCTCCTCATAGATTGTAAGCTCTTGTGACCATTGTACAAGCGCTGTCATGTCCTGTGTCATCCTCCTCATAGATTGTAAGCTCTTGTGACCATTGTACAAGCGCTGTCACCTCCTGTGTCCTCCTCCTCATAGATTGTAAGCTCTTGTGGCCATTGTACAAGCATTGTCACCTCTTGTGTCCCCTCCACCTCATAGATTGTAAGCTCTTGTGGCCATTGTACAAGCGCTGTCACCTCCTGTGTCGTCCTCCTCATAGATTGTAAGCTCTTGTGACCATTGTACAAGCGCTGTCACCTCCTGTGTCCTCCTCCTCATAGATTGTAAGCTCTTGTGGGCATTGTCACCTCTTGTGTCCCCTCCACCTCATAGATTGTAAGCTCTTGTGGCCATTGTACAAGCACTGTCATCTCCCGTGTCCCCTCGTCATAGATTGTACGCTCTTGTGACCATTGTACAAGCATTGTCACCACCAGTGCCCCTCCTCCTCATAGATTGTAAGCTCTTGTGACCATTTTACAAGCATTGTCATTTCTTGTGTCCCCTCCGCCTCATAGATTGTAAGTTCTTATGGCCATTGTACAAGCACTGTCATCTCCTGTGTCCCCTCCTCATAGATTGTAAGCTCTTGTGACCATTGTACAAGCATTGTTACCGCCAGTGCCCCTCCTCCTCATAGATTGTAAGCTCTTGTGACCATTGTACAAGCACTGTCACCTGCTGTCCCCCTCCTCCTCATAGATTGTAAGCTCTTGTGACCATTGTCACATATACTCATACCTATACAGCCCTGGTAACTCTTGAGACCCCCTGACTAGGTGGCTCTAAAGAGCCGTAATTCCCATCACTAATTCTGCCCCCAACACTGGTTTGCTGAGCTTGCTGCTAGCCAAGCCCTAGCCAATTAGTGTTGGGTCAAAGAAACGACACTCCCCCCGACCACCATGTGTTTTGTATAGGGCTGAATCTGACAGAACACTTGTAGTGTCGGCACGGGAGTCATCCCATAAAATGTCCCCTAATAAAGTCTCCCCATTAATTCTCCCCAAACACAGTACACTATTAAAACTTCACCAAATGTCACACAATGACCCCTAATAAAAGTATGCCCTACACCAGTGGTGGCGAACCTATGGCACGGGTGCCAGAGGTGGCACTCGGAGCCCTTTCTGTGGGCACCCATGCCTTCACCTCAAGTCTTCCTCCTGCGGTCCAAGATATGGACATGCTATGCTCAGTGCTGTTTTAAAGCGACACCTCTTTGGCTGCCAGGGCTAGACAAGAAGCGAGAAGGTGTGGACAGAGATGGATTATCGTTGGAGCTCCTGCACGGGTTCCCTTAATCTTCCTCTTCAGAGAACCCTGGAAGGAAGCTACAATCCAAATTTCTCCATCTTCTTTCTATTGTATTGGCGTCCTCAGGACGCCAATACGATCGAAACTTGTGATACAGCTGGGATCAATAGGCTACTGCTTTAATTGTCTGGTTGGCACTTTGCGACATAAAAGAAGGTTAAGTTTGTAGATTGGGCACTCTGTCTCTAAAAGGTTCGCCATCACTGCCCTACACAGTCCCCTTAGGCTATATTCACATGAACGTGTGCCCACCGTACGTAGCACGGCGGGCACACATTGATGCCTGGGAGAGAAGGAGGGGTTGAGGGCTGCTCGCCCCTACCCCTTTCCAAAGAGAAACATGGCTGCACCGCTTGTAAGGCGCCGCTACTTTACTGTTACTTTATTAAATGTTTTAGCGCACTATTTGGGGAAAAAAAACATTTTTTCTTATTTTTCCACCTCTAAAACCTAAGTGCGTCTTATGGTCCAGTGCGTCTTATAGTCCGAAAAATTGGAAAACTCATTAAGACTAAAATACCTTTTTTTTTAATATTTGCACAAATAAAAGATTTTTCAACTGTATAGCTGGCAGATTTTGCCTTTACCGATTTTTTTAAAGCTACTATAATAGAAACGTTTTGTGAACTGCCATGTCTGCAACTGAACATGAATATTGAAATTTTTTTTTATTTTTTTTTTACTTCTGCTGACATTTTCAGTGCCAAAATTATATAAAATGCAATATTGATAATTTATGAAGCTCTGTCTATAAAAATCAATTCAAAATGCAATGAGCATTGTCATCTAATTAAGATTAAGTGCACTATATATTTCACCGAAGACTAAGAAGAACATATAAATATTTAAACTACAATACATTAACATTTTAGTAAGGTAAAGCCAGCTCAATCTAAGAATAATATGTGTTGATATATATAATTTTGCCATGTACAAATAATAATAATTGTGGTAGTTGATAGGTATGCTATTTAATTTAAAATGGAGTTTGTCAAATTATTAGTTGTGGATGTACTGCATAATTGCACTACCTTGAATAAGACAAAGCCACAGTGGGCTACAACTGTATGTACAGAAATGTATTATTTAAATAATTAACAATTTTCTTCTTTTTCTCTTTCGCCTTTGGAGTCATAATACCCTTGGAAAGCCTTGAAACATAATTTTTTTTTTTTTTTTTTTATTGCCGGTCTTCCATGTAAATGGAGCTGATATATTAGCCTCACTAATGGGGAATAAAGGTATACTACAGAGCTTGGGTCTAGCTCAAATCACCTCCCTTCAAATCTCTGTATCCAAATATGTCTGATCTTGTGAAATGTAAATATATTTTAGCCCAATAACTATTTAACCAACTGTGCTATTTATTTCCTGGCTGCTGCAATGCCAGTTATCCCTAGGCATTGAAAATCCCTTATCACAGAGGCAGAATGGTGGCTGAAGACAACCTTTTCCAAAGTGGATTATGACTATGGGCAGGCTGTAGCCCACTACATTGTTTGGCGTGATTGGCTTCAAAAATGACCTTGCCTCATTGTTAAGGTTATATCATAGAATCTTTTGAGCTTTGACACTTGGTTGACACAACGTTATTTCAGTGCTGTGGGAACGGTTGCAAATTGCCAAACCCTTTGCTTGAATATCTTCGACTGCTCTTTCAGTGATGAATGGAGTGGTAGGATTCCATGTTAGACCTAGCACTTAGTACGTGAGAAGGGACCGCTATTTTAGTGAATGGTGGAGGTCCCAGCAGTTGATCCCCCACCCATCAGACTGTTTTCCCCTTTCTTATGGAGTAATTTGTTGTTCAATCTCTTTAAAAGAAGAATTAAAAAATACTGGTATAAAACATCCTTTAAACATCATGGGGCACATTCATTCAACAGGTTTCTGGTACATGTGCAAAATGTATTCTTGAAGTGGTTGTGCCAGTTTTGTGTCATGGCTGCACTGTGTCCGCTGCAACTGAGTGCACCAGAAAAAAAACTAATGCACTCAGTTAAAGCACCAGTTTGCGCCAGCAGGGACAGATCAAGGGTGGTGGGGGCCCCTGGGCTCAAACTCGTGGGGGCCCTCCTCACAATTTTTTTTTCAATAAAGTAAAATCTAGAGATATAAATAGCTACACCTAGTAACACATGTACACACAGCGTCACCCCCAGCAAAAACACATGCAGGTTATAGCTGTCCATGACTAGCCTATCCCATCTACTAACTGAGTAGTTTAAAGGGTCACACTGCGCTCCATGGGAGTGAAAACATCATAGGGTTTTGTGTCTCTATTGGGAATGATATTCTATATTCCCACAGGGACATGTATCTGAAGCTGCTGCATACTCTGGTGTACAGGAGGGAGTCTTGATATTACAGTAGGTTATAGGAAAGGTTACCAGTAGTTGGTTGCGCTGCTTTTGCCAAGATTTGTACAATTATCTGGTTCAATATATACATAGAAGCAGATGGTTCATATAACAAGACATTTATTGCATATAAGAACAGTTTAGTTTTAAATATCAGCATTGGGATTTTGGACGACGCGATTCGGGGCGGATTGACCCCTTCTTCAGGTCCACAGCATTCTGTAATGTGTAGAAGCATACTGTCAGGTATGTATCTACATATAAACAGTATAGTAAATGTGCTGTTGTGGATTTGATATAATCATAAAAATATGTTTATATAAACAGGAGATAATATTTCTTCAACAATATTTAATATATATATATACATATATAAAACTTTCATGAGAGTCATTTAAGACATGGGGAGTGTGTACAATACATGTAATTTTCTTTTAAAATACATTCATATATTCATGTAAAAAGCCGTTACAATAGAAATCATAAAAAAATGATTACAATGGAAAACATAAAAAATTCATAATAAGTTAAAAACATTATATGACCAAGATGGACTGGGATAACTAATGGAATATTTTTATTCACATAGGGTTTGAAAGAAGGTATTCTGACCTTTCTGTGTATAGATATCAGATATAAGGTTTTCCTAAATGGAGACTGTTTTTTACATGCTGAAAGGAGAGTAGGAAAAATTATGTCGGATAAAGTAGCTAATGGTCATAGTGTGGGGGAAAAAAATTGTTAAAACTGACCTTTAGAGTGCTAAAGCTGATGGAGACCGGTGGGCAGAGATTTAGTGTCCGAGGGTCCCTGCGGTGCTGAGAGGGTGAGAACGGGAATGGTGTTCAGGCAGTGTCTAGACTAGGCTCTGTTGGCCGATAGGGGAAGGTGGGAGGAACTTACATGTTTGGTTGTCCGATCCTCTCCGGTCAGCAGCAGCAAGCTAAATGTGTGCTGCCGCCGTCAGCCGGGAGTTTAAATAGGTCTGGAGTGGAGAGCGCGCCTGCCCACTGTGAGAGGGGTAGAAGTATCCCATGTGCATGCGTCGTCTCGTAAGCGGAGGATCCAGAGATCGGAGCATCTATTATGAAGTCGGAGTGTGGACTATAAGGAGTGGGGTGGTCGGAACACTCTCTTAGGACAGTAAGTATGTTAGAAGTTCCTGAAATGTTTGAAAGGAGTAGGGACGGGGGAGGAGTTATATTAATAAAGGCTATGATTATCGGTGTACTTCGAAGCTCATATATGGGGTGTTCTCAATGAGCTGACAGAGAATGAAGCCCCGATAAGGCAGCTGGGGGTTTGAAAATCCTTATGGACCAGGGAACAGCATTTGAGTCTCAAGTGTTCCAGGAGCTGTATACCTCCTATGGCTGTAAGAAGCTGAGAACCACAGCCTACCACCTGCAGGGTAATGGACTCTGTGAAAAGATGAACCAGACTCTCATTAACATGCTAAGGACCCTGACCGCTGCGAAAAGGGCTGACTGGCCGAAACTTCTACTGGAGCTAGTGTGCCTGTGTAATAAAACCACCCATTGCTCCACAGGGTACACTCCCTACTATCTGATGTTCGGGAGAAATGGCCATCTCCCCGCTGATATGGCTTTGAACATGGAAGCCCCTGACTCCTAATCCTACTCCCCCAGACTGATTGGGTCCAGGTACACAAGAGGCGCCTGGCGGAGGCCGGAGAAATTGTGGATCTCTGGGTGAAGGAGGCCCGAGACAAACAGAAAAGAGACTTTGACTGCAATGCCTGCGCTGAGTTTCTTGCCCCTGGGGAACAAGTGTGGCTAAGAAATAACCATCCCACCAGCAAACTAGATGGGGATTGGGAGGGTGAGCCATACCTAGTTAGGAACAGTCTCTCCCCTGAAGTCTACGAGATTTCAAGAGGAGACCATCCAACACTCCGGGTACACCGGAACCAGCTGAAGAGATGTCTACGATCCTTTGCCCCTGTGGCAAGTCCTCTGACCCCAACTCCCAGTCCAAGAGGCACTCTGGGGCAGATTTACTTACTCGGTCCTGTCGCGGTCCCAGAGGTGCGTTCTCAGACGAGGATGAAGTCTGGTGCCATTCTTCAAGATCGTGCGTCCATTTTCCTGAATCTGTAATAAACACCAGATGGATGCAACACCAGATGGATGCATATACTGGACCAATATATAAACACAGTTTTTATTAAATAATAATCAATGAAGAAAACAAGACAAGACATGAATACAATAAAAACACTAAAAAGGTACAGCAGGTATATGTACATAGCTCTCACTGGTCAAAAAGCGATTCAACACCCCCTGGTTTAAACTGTCCACCAATGTGATTTGCTAGAGTACCAAAGAATTGCAAAGAACGGTGGACAAGTGCACAATAATCTGTACTGGAAAAGTATATATACTAGTGTATGAAACCTGCCCTACTGATACAATACCCAGCTAGATCATCCTCATGGGAACAAATGCACAGGGTGATGGAGGTGGACAGAGAGACAGGAAGGTAGAGAACCCCACGCGTTTCATCGCCGCAAATTTGCTGGGAATAGACAGCCGTAGTCGTGGTTCAGCAGCAGGAAGGCAGACCGGGGTTGCAGGAGCCACGGGAGCAGACACGGGAACCTGTTGCTGGGCGGCTAGCAGCTGTTGCAGCATGGTGGTGACTTGATCCAGCTGTTCGCGTTGAGCGGCAATCTCCCGGGATTGCTGGACCACTATGGCGGCAAAGTTTGGTCGAGTGGGAAGCGGAACCTCGACGGGATCCATGGCCGAATCTTACTGTTAGGATCAGTGGTTCCTCTGGACCACCCGGGACCGGAGTCTAGCGGCACCTGGTATTCACCAGAGCCCGTCGCAAAGCGGGTTGGACTTGCTGCAGCAGGATACCACTAGGTCGTTCCCAGGTGCGGCTAGCCCGCGGTGGCAGCCGAGGTCGAGGTACCTTAGCGGATGATAATCTCGTAGTCAGGTCCAGGCACAGGGTCAGGGCAGGCGGCAGAGATGCAACGTCAAGTCCAAGTCCGGGGTCAGCAACAGGAGGTCCAGGTAGGTGGAAACGGGTAACCCAGGAACACAGCAACACGGAGGAACTTAGGCAACACGGCAACACAGGACTCAGGAGCGGGGACACACAGGAACGCAGGAATACACAGGAACGCAGGAATACTCGCTGGGAAGCTTTCTCTAAGGCTATGAGGCACAAAGATCCGGCAGGGGACACAGGAAGAGGCAGGATTCTTAAAGGTGAGGTGTTCAGCCAGTGCACCAATTAGCGGTGCGCTGGCCCTTTAAATTTTCGGCAGGAGCCGAGCGCGTCCCCGCCTCCGTGTGCGCGGCTCCGGCGCATCACATTACACTCGCAGCGCATGCTGCCAGGAACGCACGGCCCGAACGCTGCACACCGGGAGGGAACTCAGGATGTCTGTTCACTCCCGGTGGGCACTGTTCGGGCCGTGCGTTCCTGGCAGCATACATTGCGAGTTTAATGAGAGTTCATCGCATCACACTCGCAAGTGTGGAACGGGCCTAAGGCTACCCCCACAGTAGTTAATATAGTTACAGTGTCCCCAAAGCCACCATAAGCCACCAATGGGTGTACACTGTAGCCAAGGTAGTCAAAGGGTCCCCACTATAGCCATAAAGTCACAGGGTCCCCACAGAAGCCATATATTGACAGGACCCACCTAGTTAATATAGTAACAGAGCCCCCAGCAGCCATGACATGACACCAGTCGGGGCCCACCAGAGTCTTCTGTCGGATATTCATCTGCACCAGTTGCACTTCCATCATGAAAGTGGCTCTGACTGCCATGGTCTGTGCTGTTCCATATTTCAAGGTACAATCACACGGTCCAATATAGTTATATATGATGCAAAGTGTTTCTGCTTCTCTGCTAAACAGCAGCATCAAACTGTGATCATAATTATATCACTATGATGCCATGAATCCTGTCTCCGGGAGTGTGGTCGGTCTCCGAAACAGAATGCTTCACATTCTGTGGATCACAGACAGACCACAGTAGTGTTCAGGCTGGATCTGTTTGGTCAGGCTGGGTCAATGTGATCAGTTTTTAAAGGTGCATTGCTCCAAAACTGCAGATACTAATTTATCAACAGCTATATAAGACCATGATAAACAATAGAATAACCCAAACCAAGAATACAACAAAAGTCACTGTGAAAAGTCCCTCGATGATACAATGGGCCCCACCAGACTGCACAAGGTGTGAGAAATGCCATTGACTTAAAAAATGATACCGGTAGGTTCTTGTTCAAAATAAATGCTCTGTACACTGTAAATGTTATTATAGTATAACTAAATCTGATGAATCACAGATGATACTCTTTCCAATTCAGCCCACACAATAAACTTTGTCTCCTGTAATCTATATAGTGTACCCTGTAGTCTACATAGTATGTGGTATGTTACCTCTACCTTATATAGTGCAAAATTGTAGGTGCTCCTTGACCTAGTTTCCCCTATATAGGGCTGTCTCGTCTTATACTGTACACTTATAGTTGCCACATTGCTTATGGCTCCTTGCCCCCCATTGACTGAGGACAACAGTATATATAAATATGGTTGTAATCTCTCCTGACTAGGCATCACTAATCCGCTTTGGGAACTAGTGGAAACAGATCATGTATGTAACGTAAGTGTCTGTTTTTATGTGTGTCTGTCTACTCGTATCCTGCATATACAGAATGACCATAGAATGGAATATTAGGCTATATTCACATCTCGTTTTTTCACATGTTCAGAATGTACATCAGTAAAGCTCCTGACAAAAAAGCTGAACTTGTGTATAGGCAAATACTGTCAGATGAAGGCCCAAACAGTATACTTTTGGTCACTACGACTGTTCAGAGTAAGCTATTTCATCCGGCTGGCTGCTGTTAAAAAAGGTATATTTCCGCATCATCAATAATAACCTAAGGTAAATGGTTGCCACTGTCTGGCCTCCATCCTCAGTGTCCATTAGACCTTTAATGTACCTCAGTGATGTAACTGTACATACAATGTACAATTTTCACTCCCCCTTCCACTTTCAGAATGGGCTGCATTGTAATGTAGCCCGCCATCTAACAATACGTCAGGAATACCGCTGAAAAAAGTTTGTTAACTTAGCTTAAATTCTTCCACCCTGCATAAACAACTGAAAGCAGAAATTTACATACACTATATAAATATACACAAATGCCTGTTTTTCTCACTATCTGACATAAACCAGAAGAAACCTTTGCCGTTTTAGGTCAACTAGGATTACCAAAATTATTTATATTTGCCAAATGCCAGAGAATGACATAGAGTTTTTCAATTATATACTCGAATATAAGCCTAGTTTTTCAGCACAAAAAATGTGCTGAAACCCCAAACTCGGCTTATACTCGGGTACAAAAAATATTTCAAAACTCACCTTTCTGGCTTCCCCCGCTGCTGGCTATATACTAAGGCAGGGGGCTGCTATATACTGGGGGATATTGGCAGGTGCTGGCTATATACTATGGGGCAGGGTCCGGCAGGCTATATACTGGGGAGGCTGTGACCAATGCATTTCCCACCATCGGCTTATATTCGAGTCAATAGGATTTCCCAGGTTTTTTGTGGTAAAATTAGGGGCCTTGGCTTACTCTTGGGTCACAAAAAGAGAAAGAGGCCAGTGGCGAGAGCCTATACACCACCAGCACAGTATATAGCACCAAAAAGTTTGGACAAAAAACAATGAATAACCATATAGCTAGTGATAAATTCACAAAATCAATCTTTATTTGTAACCATAAAAATACATATAAGTACGGACAATAACATGTGGACCAAAAGGAGGGATAGCCAGAAAACAGAGAGCTTAGAGGTAGGTTATACAATCCATAACAAGATGAGGCATGAGGAGAAAACAAGAGTAGAAAGAAGAATATATTTTACATACAGCCAAATCTATAATCCAAACAAGGTAGTAAATATACCATACCACAAGATAAAAGTACAAGCCACAGACCCCGACACGTGTTTCGCCGATAGGCTTTATCAAGGGGAGTGCTATGTGTTGGGAGAGTCTTGTATTTAAGCTGCCATAGGCCAATAGGAACCTACACAAAGTAATTACCACCTGAGTGCTAACCAATGCCATGTAAACAAACGTACCTAAAAGACCAGCGACTGACTGGCGGTGTGCGCTAAACACAGGCCGCGGCCCGGAGGTGTAGTGCGCATGCGCGGGAACACCGAAGCATCGCGAGAATACCCGCGCGTCAGCCGGCATAGGGACTGAACAAGTAGAATATGTGCGCATACGCAGAACAGGGAAGCCTGGCACCGGAGAAAGCGGCATAGTGGGTAATACATCTTGGAAAGGGGCATAGGAAAAAACCAACTCACTTGTATTGCACATAAGCCCATTATAGTGTGTGCAAACTATGCATCATGAATAATAATAGTATGTAGAGCGGGATAGAACCTAGTGCTATAATTAATATAGCGAAAAACGCATAAATATATTGCACAGACCCAATATTCAACAGGCAAATAAGGAAGTGACAAATGCAAAAAAAAAAATATACATATGAACAACAGTGTCTAATGTGTCACAAAAATTATACATAATCAATTATAACTAATAATACAGAATAATACATAAATGAATGTATAATGCACATGATTAAAAGTGATATATATACATGAAAAGAAAAATTCAACATAATAGTGAGATGGTGCAAAAAGTGAAAACCCAGTGCAAATGTGAACACACGTGAACAAGAAGGTAAGGGTTCGTGAACATGTCCTAGGCATCAGAGCTTCAAAGGAGGAAACTGACCTAGGCAAATTGAAAACCATCCCTCGGCATTTTAAAGAACATCATGATTGCGATGAATCCCAATTAAAGGTAAAAGCGATAGATAGGGTGCTCATTGATGCGAGGGGAGGTAATTGGAGACGGATCCTGGCACAGAGAGAATCTAAATGGATTTTCCTTTTGGACACCGTGGCCCCACAAGGCCTTAATGAGAACCTTAGTTTTGCACCCTTTTTATAGTTTTCCATCCAGCAGTTTCCCCAATTATAGCTCCACCCCCTTTTCCTTATACTTCGGGTTCCTCTATGGTTTTTAGTGTATTTAATTATTTTAACTTACTTTTTGTGCTTTTTGTTTATGGTACCACTTTGATGGTCCCTTTTATCCTTCGGTTATCCGTAATTGTTTCTTATTAGTTGGTGTCTTTTATGTTTCTTTGTCTTCTTTTATAGTGTGAGACACTGAAGGGGTTAACTGTGGATGGGCGGTATGTTTCCCCTAGGTTTTGCTTCTATGCAAGGCCTTAGTGCTGAGGTGGGATTGTCCAGCACCTTGGACACAGGTGATGGGAACACCCTAATTAGCCTGGATAAAATGACTCAGCAGAGTTGAGTGGGTTGTCTCTCTGTGGAAGGAGGCTGAGAGGACACAGCTCTGACCTGTGTGTCTGGAGCAGCCACGTGATCTTTGTTTAGTGTGAGCTAGTGGACTATTTGTATAGTTAGCACCCTGACGGGTAGGTTTTCTTTTGTTTATTCAAATACCTGAATGTAAAGGCTGGTTTTATTTTGCTGCAATAAACGCAGGCGAGACCTGTTTGGACTGTACCCTGGTGTCCCTGTCTTGAACTGCATCCCAGCACCCCGCTACCACGGTCTCTACTGGGCCAAATCCCCACATATGGTGCTTCGGATTGCGGGCAGTTCAAAAGACACACACCTGAAAGGCTCGCTACATCCTGCAACATTGCATGGCCTGGGTGAAAGCAGCAGGCAAATTGCAGGATAAAGCCAAGATGGAGGACTTTATTAAATACCTGCAAGAGGAGGCCAGAGCTAATCGGCAGCAGCAGCAGGAAGAGTCCCTGGCTAATCGGCAGCTGCAGCAAGCCATGCTCCAGCAGCAGGAGGAGAGGTCCCGACAGCAGCAAGCCATGTTCCAGCAGCAGGAGGAGAGGTCCCGCCAGCAGCAGGAGGAGAGGTCCCGACAGCAGCAAGCCATGTTCCAGCAGCAGGAGGAGAGGTCCCGACAGCAGCAAGCCATGCTCCAGCAACAGCAGGAGGAGTCCCGAGCCATGTTCCAGCTGATGATGGAGAAGTTTTCTGGCATTATGGCAGCACCGCAAGCGACGACTACTGAGGGGTCCCATACTGGTCTGCAAGGGTACCCGGTTGTCCAGCGTTCCGCACGGGCTGCAGTACAAAAGGCTTTACAAAAAATGGCGGCGACCGACGACGTGGAGGCGTATCTCACAGTGTTCGAGCGAGTAGCTGAGCGAGAGGAGTTACCGGCTGAGCAGTGGGCAGATGTCCTGGCACCGTTCCTGACCGGCGAGTCGCAGAAGGCTTACTACGACCTGAGTGACACGGAGGCCCGTGAGTACCCCCAGCTAAAGGCGGAGATTCTGGCTCGTCTTGGGGTCACCGTTCAAGTTCGCTCCAGCCGGGTCCACCAGTGGGCTTACTCAGAAAAATTACCCCCACGCTCCCAAATGCATGACCTGATCCATCTTGTCCGGAAGTGGCTACAACCAGAGGACTGCACCGCCGCACAGATGGTAGAGAGAGTGGTCCTCGACAAATTCACCCGTTCTCTGCCCTCTCGGCTCCAGCGGTGGGTTGGACAGGCCGGTCCCACAAAAGCTGAGGAGCTTGTGTCCCTAGTAGAGAGGTATCGGGCTACGGAGGACCTGCTACTTACCTCTCCGACACGAAGCAGTGCCAGTGACAGGGTCACCAAACCAGCTGGTAAGACTGCTACTGCGGAAAAGGGGAGACATGTCAGGTTGGGAGGGGGTTCATTGGGGGGCGTGGATACCCAGAAACCCAGTGAGGCTCGTGACAGAGGTCATGGCCGCATCCAGTGCTGGCGGTGCCATGAAATGGGCCATATTGCTGCCAACTGTCCACTGTCAGTGGAGCCAATGGACTGCAACCAGACCCGGCGAGTGTCACTGTTTGCCCGGCCAGTTCTGGCGGCTGAGTCGGTCACGGATGCAGAACCCCAAGTATGCATGGTCACAATCGGTGGTCACACAGTGGAAGCCTTGCTAGACTCAGGGAGTCTGGTCACCCTGGTGCGGGGAACTTTGGTTGATCCTGGACTATACAGTGGGCGGAGAGTGGGAGTGTTGTGTATACATGGGGACACTCGCGAATATCCCACTGCTGTCATCAACCTACATACCCCTTGTGGTACTGTTACCCATGAAGTGGGGGTGGTGGGGACCCTTTTTCATGAGGCTATTATCGGCAGAGACTTACCGGTGTTTTGGGACCTCTGGAGACGAAGACCCACCTCAGGTGCTGTTGCAGATAATGGACATCAGGTATGTCCGGCCTTGGCCCCTGAACCCTTTGAGGCCGATGTACCCACACCAGCAGTAGGGGTGACCCCATGTGATGAATTCTCTCCCCTAGAGGTCCTAGCTGGTGAGGTCGAGGGCCACGAGGAGGTGGCCGACATGCTGGACCTTGAGATTTCCCGTGAAAATTTTGGGGCTGCACAGCTACAGGACCCTACCTTGGTTAAAGCACGGGAGAACGTTAAGGTGATAAATGGGGTACTCCAAATACCAGGGGCTGATAAAATATACCCCCGAATGGTGATTATTGGGGAACTGTTGTACAGGGTCGACCAGATACGGGGTGAGGAGGTTGAGCAACTTGTAGTACCCCAATCTCACCGTAGGCTGGTGCTAGAGTTGGCACACAAACATGTGCTGGGAGGGCACTTAGGTGCTGAGAAGACCCGAGAAAGGATCCTGCAGAGATTTTTCTGGCCCGGGGTGTGGGAGGAGGTAAACCGGTATTGTAGCTCCTGCCCTGAGTGTCAACTTACTGCCCCGGTCTCCCACTTCAGGAGTCCTTTGGTCCCGCTTCCGATCATAGAAGTGCCCTTTGAACGGATTGCAATGGATCTGGTTGGCCCCATAGTCAAATCCTCCAGGGGGCACCAATACATCCTAGTTATCCTGGACTACGCTACGCGGTATCCCGAGGCGATTCCATTAAGGAACACCTCCTCCAAAAATATTGCTAGGGAGCTGTTCCAGGTGTTCTCACGCACAGGCCTCCCCAAGGAAATCTTGACTGACCAGGGTACCCCATTCATGTCTAGGGTAATGAAGGAGATGTGCAAGTTACTACAGGTAAAACAGCTCCGCACCTCTGTGTATCATCCTCAGACAGATGGCCTGGTCGAGAGGTTTAACAAGACCTTGAAGGGGATGCTTAAGAGGGTGGTCAGCAAAGATGGGAAGGACTGGGATTGTTTGTTGCCTTATTTGATGTTTGCCATACGTGAAGTTCCCCAGTCCTCCACGGGTTTCTCACCCTTTGAGCTGTTATATGGCCGTTCCCCACGTGGGCTTTTGGATGTAGCCAAGGAGACCTGGGAGCAGGAGAGGACCCCCCACCGTAGTGTGATAGAACACGTCTCCCTAATGCAGGACCGCATAGCGGCGGTAATGCCCCTTGTAAAGGAGCACATGACAAGGGCACAAGAGGCCCAGTCTAGGGTCTACAATAGGTCAGCCAGACTCAGGACCTTTAACCCAGGCGACAGAGTGCTAGTTCTGGTGCCCACCGTGGAGAGCAAGTTCTTGGCCAAATGGCAAGGGCCATATGAGGTCATGGAGAGAGTGGGGAAGGTAACCTACAGGGTATCTCAGCCGGGGAGGAGGAAACCCGAACAGATATACCACGTGAACCTCCTAAAGCCATGGAGGGAAAGAGAGTCCCTGATGGCCATGGGAGTAGAGAAGACGTCTGTCTCCAAAAAGGGGACACCGGAGGTAGGTGTACCCGATGCCAAGGTGCCTGAAGTACGGATCTCGGAGTCCCTCTCCAGGGCCCAGATTCAGGAAGCGAGGGAGTTTGTGCTCCGAAATATGGAGGTGTTCTCTAAGTTACCGGGACGTACTTCAGTCATCAAGCATGACATCATAACCGAACCCCACATCCGGGTACACCAAAAACCTTACCGGGTCCCTGAAGCGCGCCGGCTTGCCATATCCGAAGAAGTCAGGCAGATGTTAGACCTGGGGGTTATCGAGGAGTCTAAAAGTGACTGGTCGAGTCCTATTGTGTTGATTCCCAAACCTGATGGTTCCCTACGGTTCTGCAATGATTTTAGGAAGTTGAACGAGGTGTCCAAATTTGATTCCTATCCCATGCCCAGGGTTGACGAGTTGATAGAACGACTTGGACAGGCTAGGTTCTTCTCCACCCTTGACCTGACGAAAGGGTATTGGCAGGTACCCCTGACTGACAGGGCTAAAGAGAAGACCGCTTTTGTTACCCCTGATGGGCTTTTTCAGTACGTGGTACTCCCCTTTGGGCTACATGGGGCTCCCGCCACATTCCAGAGGTTAATGGATCTCGTGCTAAAACCTCACCGGAGTTATGCCTCGGCCTACTTAGATGACATCATAGTCTATAGTAGCGACTGGGAGAGTCATCTAGCCAAAGTACAAGCAGTGGTAGACTCCCTGAGGGCAGCAGGGCTGACAGCGAACCCCCAAAAGTGTGCACTGGGTCTGGAAGAGGCCCGTTACCTGGGGTACCGTATTGGGCGAGGGGTCATCAAACCCCAAGTAAATAAAGTAGAGGCGATCCAGCAGTGGCCACGACCTTTGAGCAAGAAGCAAGTGAGGGCTTTTCTGGGCATAGTGGGCTATTATCGCCGATTTATCCCCGATTTTGCGACAATAGCGGCACCCCTGACTGACCTGACTAAGGGTAGCAGGGCGGTGATGGTAAAGTGGAGTGAAGAGGCTGAGGGGGCGTTTCAGCGACTTAAGACGGTTTTGTGTGAGGGACCGATACTGATCACCCCTAACTTCACCAAGACCTTTATTGTGCAGACTGACGCTTCTGACGTGGGCTTGGGGGCTGTCCTGTCCCAAGTAGTGGAGGGTGAGGAACATCCCGTGACATTCCTGAGCCGCAAGCTCACACCTCCTGAAAAGAACTATAGTATAGTTGAGAGGGAGTGCTTGGCGATCAAATGGGCTCTGGAATCCCTGAGGTATTATCTGGTAGGGCGGCAGTTTACACTGGTGACTGATCACTCTCCCCTAACCTGGATGAGTCAGGCCAAGGAGAGGAACACCAGGGTCACAAGGTGGTTCCTAATGCTCCAGAATTTTAAATTCACGGTGGAACATCGAGCAGGAAAGCTGCATGGGAATGCCGATGCCCTGTCCCGTACCCACTGTCTGATGGCCAAATATGTTCGTCCCCACAGGGTCAAACAGAGGGGGAGGGTATGTGAGACACTGAAGGGGTTAACTGTGGATGGGCGGTATGTTTCCCCTAGGTTTTGCTTCTATGCAAGGCCTTAGTGCTGAGGTGGGTTTGTCCAGCACCTTGGACACAGGTGATGGGAACACCCTAATTAGCCTGGATAAAATGACTCAGCAGAGTTGAGTGGGTTGTCTCTCTGTGGAAGGAGGCTGAGAGGACACAGCTCTGACCTGTGTGTCTGGAGCAGCCACGTGATCTTTGTTTAGTGTGAGCTAGTGGACTATTTGTATAGTTAGCACCCTGACGGGTAGGTTTTCTTTTGTTTATTCAAATACCTGAATGTAAAGGCTTGTTTTATTTTGCTGCAATAAACGCAGGCGAGACCTGTTTGGACTGTACCCTGGTGTCCCTGTCTTGAACTGCATCCCAGCACCCCGCTACCACGGTCTCTACTGGGCCAAATCCCCACAATAGATACCCTTGGAGTATGCTGCCTTCTCCTACCAATCCACAGCGGTTTGGCCCTATTATCCATTTCCTTCGGCGATACTTACCTTCTTGTTCACGTGTGTTCACATTTGCACTGGGTTTTCACTTTTTGCACCATCTCACTATTATGTTGAATTTTTCTTTTCATGTATATATATCACTTTTAATCATGTGCATTATACATTCATTTATGTCTGTATTATTAGTTATAATTGATTATGTATCATTTTTGTGACACATTAGACACTGTTGTTCATATGTATATTTTTTTTTTGCATTTGTCACTTCCTTATTTGCCTGTTGAATATTGGGTCTGTGCAATATATTTATGCGTTTTTCGCTATATTAATTATAACACTAGGTTCTATCCCACTCTACATACTATTATTATTCATGATGCATAGTTTGCACACACTATAATGGGCTTATGTGCAATACAAGTGAGTTGGTTTTTTCCTATGCCTCCTATGCCCTTTCCCCATGCGCACGTATTCTACTTGTTCAGTCTCCTATGCCGGCTGACGTGCGGGTATTCTCACGATGCTTTGCTGTTCCCGCGCATGCGCACTACACCTCCGGGCGGCGGCCTGTGTTTAGCGCACACCGCCAGTCGCTGGTCTTTTAGGTACGTTTGTTTACTCTTCCCATGGCATTGGTTAGCACTCAGGTGGTAATTACTTTGTGTAGGTTCCTATTGGCCTATGGCAGCTTAAATACAAGACTCTCCCAACACGTAGCACTCCCCTTGATCCGTGGCTTGTACTTTTATCTTGTGGTATGGTATATTTACTACCTTGTTGGATTATAGATTTGGCTGTATTCTCCTCATGCCTCATCTTGTTATGGATTGTATAACCTATCTCTAAGCTCTCTGTTTTCTGGCTATTACCTCTGTACAAACCACTTTTTATCCCTCCTTTTGGTCCACATGTCATTGTCCGTACTTATATGTATTTTTATGGTTACAAATAAAGATTGTTTTTGTGAATTTATCACTAGCTATATGGTTATTCATTGTTTTTTATACTTGGGTCAGCTTATACTCGAGTATACACGGCAATTTTTATTACTTTAATCATAGTCAAAAGTTTACATACACTTAGATTACTATTCCTTTAAAATATTTGGGACAGCCCATATGATGATTTCATGTCTAAGGAAGCTTCAAATAGGTTTATTGGCAACATCTGAGTTAAAGACACACCTGTGGATTTATGTGAGGCAATTTAGAAACACACAGCTTCTTTGTGTCATATCATGGGAAATGTGGACTTGCACAAGCCCGCTTCATCCTGGTGTGCAATTTACAGATACCTGACTTTTCTCATTCACCTGTACAAATAATTATATGCAACTACAAATAAGATGGGAATTTGCAGCCATGATATCACTCAGGAAAGTCTGAAATGTGCATATCTACCCAAGAAGATGCTGTGAAAATGCTGGCTGAAGCTGGTAAGAGTGTGTCATTATCCACAGTGAAAAGGGAACCATATCGAAAAGGGGTTAAAGATTAATGTTTGAAAATGTAAAGGACATGTCCTATGGTTTGCTGAAACTAAAATTGAACTGTTTAATCACAAGTGCACGACCATTGTTACATTTGGAGGAAAAAGGGAAAAGGTTGCAAGCCTGAGAACACTTTGTCAAATGTGAAACACAGGGGTGTCAGCATCATGTTGTGGTGTTCTTTGGCTGCAGGAGTGATTGTTGCACTTTAGAAAATAGATGGCATTATGAGGAAAGGACTTTATGTGGCAATACTGAAGCAACATCTCAACATATCAGCCAGGAATTTAAAGCTTGGGCGCAAATGGGTCTTGCAAATGCATAATGACCCAAAGCATACTGCCAAACTAGCCATAAAGTGGATTAAAAGTTTTCTCACGAAAAAAAAGTTCCCATATCTTAATCCCTAGTAATCCAAACATAATAAAGGTAACTTTTAACCACTTACTTTACAATTTTACTTTTGCTGATTCTGCTTCTATCCCAGCATCAGCTAGCTCAGTGTAAGATATAGATCTGTGGGTTTGGTCTAGATGTGCGCATCAGTTGGGTCACTTGGCTACCCTGCATCTGCTGGCTGGCCGACAGCTTTCCGTAGTCTGTAACTATTGACACACTTATGTGCCTTCAGGGGGTCTTGTGATGAAGAATGCCTCCTTCATGCAGGTAGGCTTCACAGTCAGCGACCAGCTCCTACAAGGTTCTGGACAGCTCCTACATTGAGTGTGCTGAAGCCTTCTCTTGAGTGAATGTTTTTTTAGGCTTTTTGTGGCCTTTTGTCTTAGGCTTTTGTCTGATCCACTCCAGGACCAGTTTGACCTGCTCTGTAGTGGCCTGACCCGCTCCACAAACCATATGACCCGCTGTATGATCCACTCCACAATGTGTCTGACCTGCTGCCTGATGTGCTTTTGTGGCTATCTTCTCCACCGGGAATTCAGTTTACACTCCAGACCCACAGTGCACTCCACCCCGACTTCACTGAGAGCAGCAGCTTTGGGCACACACTGTTCTCATTGGTAATGTCAAAGCAGTAGGCTTCCCCACATCCTTTCACCACTCATGAGTCTCTGCACCCCATGCCCCATCTCCTCGCATGCCTTTGCCAGATACCCAGCGTCACTAATGCTAGTGAGCACCACATACAGGATGTATATGTTATAGATTATAGATTGATAGATTGATGATAGAAGACAAGTATGAAAGATATAGATTTGCAACATCCCTGCCAATGCATGGGCAAGGTGGTAGTTGCAAATAGCGCCCTCTCCACGTCAGGAGCTGTTAGGGGGACTGATCATATCTAGTCTGTAGGTGTTGGACAACTGTGTAATTGCAGCTGTAGCTACTGCCCTACAAGGCACCTGACCAGGGAGTATATAAACCCCTGCCGGGCGGAAGAACGTGGTTCAGTTCAGACACCACCAGACCTCAGGGTCTGTCTGCCACAGCCACTGTCCTAATCCCAGGAACTACAGGTATCTCAGGCCACTGCCTAGCACCCAGGGCAAGTCTGGAGACTTAAGGCCTGAACTGAGATAAACCACCCGGACACCAGCCCAGCCTGAACCTACTAACAGGCTGCGTGTAACCTTCCTGTGGACCGGCTCTCAATGACTCTTCCAGCTTGAGAAGCTGCTGTTAATCGTTTGGTTGTTGCCTGCTGTTCAATAAAGAAATTTGAGTTGATTCGCACAAAGTTGCCTCTGTCTGATCCCTGTATACGGCTGCTTACCACCATGGGCTTCCTCATCCATCATCCAGGGACTCATCCTACAGACACCTCAGGGGTTTGCCCAAGGAGAAATCACTGCATCAGCCTCTCCTTCCATATTTCTTGCACACATCACCTGCTGGAGGCCTGCCAAACTGTAGATCAGCCCTCCGGTCCCCATACCAAGCACCATGACCACAGTGTGCCAAAGACTGCAATAGCAAGCCACTCTGTTATTTTGGGCCCTGGCTGCCTCCAGGTCACCAAGAAAAGGCTAGGTCCCGGTGGGGGATGTGGCTGATTTATTTAGATTTATAGATAGTGTGAGAAGGTACAAGGGGCCTTTATTGATGGCAGATATGTGTCACCGAGGTGCCTGGCCTCAGTGAAATGAGACGGTTAATGTTTGGTCAGGAACCTTAGGTTTCTGACAATATTTAATGTAGCAAAGCTGCTTAATGCAGTTGATCCGGGCCGGCTTTCATTGGAGTAGTCAAGAGCAGGGTGGGTGACTACTCCCACATATCCAGGTCAGATTTTGGCTGACAGATAAAGCCAGGAAGCTCAGGTGAGCTAGGTGTATGTGTTTGCAGTCTGGAAGTCTCTGCTACACTGCATGCAGAGCTGGAGGTGTTACACAGCCAAGGATCAGCAATAGTGACATTGTTTGGTTATGCTGCTGGATGGAGACACAACCTACAAAGGACTGTGAGTCAGGCCTGTTTATATGGACTGTATTTTCTGTTATATGCTGAAGCAAGCGATTTTTTTTCGTTAAACTGTTTTGGAAAGAAATAAAACAGCTACCTGGACTGTTACTGAAGTTGCCATTTGAGTTGATCCCCTACAATTGGTGCTTTGGATGTGGGCATAATCCCCTGGATATATTGTTTGTTTAGAGCAAAGGCTTCAGCTCAGAGCCAGCACACAGCAGCTGCCATGGAGGAGGTGATCAAGCACCTTGTGCAGTCAAACTTGCAGCAACAGAGAGCACATGCAGAGGCTTTGCGAGCCCAACAAGCTCCTTGTCCAGTAGATGGCAGTACTGACAGACGCCGTCCACATGCAGGAGAGTCCAGCTCTGCCAGACCAAAATGATGGTCACCTTGTCAGAAAGACTGTAAGGGAAGCATTGCAGAAGATGACCCCAGAGGATGACGTTGAGGCGTTCCTCACAGTATTTCAGCGAGTGGCTGACCAGGAGAAGCTGCCGCCAGGTCAGTGGGCTGAAGTACTGGCTCCATATTTAACTGGCGAGCCCCAAAAGGCATATTATGACCTGGCCCTGCAGGATGCCAAGGAGTACCCCAAATTAAAAGCGGAAATACTGGCACGGGTTGGTGCCACCTTAGCAGGCTGAGCACAGAGGGTGCAACACTGGGCCTATAGCCTGGACAAGCCGCCAAGATCACAGCTGTTTGACCTTTTGCATCTAGTCCAGAAGTGGACACCTGCTCTCCAGCCCAGATTGTCGAACGAGTGGTTGTAGACCGATTTATGCACTCGCTCCCCCGTGCCATACAGTGCTGGGTTGCACAGGGTGACCCCCAGAATGCAGATGATCTAGTGGGATTGGTGGAGAGGTTCCACACTATGGAGAAATCCCTGGGAGGGCCAGGGAATATGAAATCCGTATACTGGGAGCCCCATAAAGATTGGAACTGTCAGAAACTGGGGCCTAAAATCTCTCATGATGGTCGCACCAAGGACAAAGGGGGGTACAAACCAGTGACCAAAGGGATACCCCGGGAGGTAATTTGTTGGAGATGTCATGTCATTTGGTCACTCTCATCTCGGCCACTCTCCCTCACATTATGGCCCCTGGGAAAACTCTGGGTGTCACATGCATCCATGGGGACACCAAGGTTTACCCAGTGGCTCAGGTTATGCTTGGGACAGACCAGGGTACTGTGTTGCACAATGTGGGGGTTGTTAAACAACTGCTGTATGAGGTAATTGTTGGACGTGATTGCCCTCTGTTCTGGGACCTATGGGCCAAGGTAGCTTTGTAAAGTTCCCCAGAGAACCCAGTCAACTCTGTTGATGAAAATCCTGAGGAAACACTAGGGTTCCCTCTGAATGCCCTAATAGGGGAGAATGAGGAAGATTCAACTTCAGAGGAGGCAGCTGTCCCTGACTTAAATGTATCGAGGGAAAATTTTGGCACAGCCCAACTCTGGGACATGACCTTAAAAGGGGCGCTAGAGAATGTTACAGTGTTAAATGGGGCTGCTCAAGAACCTGGGGCAGACAACCGGTACCCACATTTTGCCCTGAATCAGGACCTTTTATATCGGGTGACTAAAATAAGGGATGAGATAGTGGAGCAGCTACTAGTCCCAGGGCCATATAGACGTATGGTTATGGATATGGCCCATTCACACGTGTTGGGAAGTCACCTAGGGGTGGACAAAACACTTGAGAGGGTACTACCACGGTTCTATTGGCCAGGTTGTTACCGGGAAATCAGAGATTACTGTCAATCCTGTCCTATCTGCCAGATCACATGCCCAGTGGCACATTTCCACAGCCCTCTGGTCCCTTTGCCAATTATTGAGGTCCCATTTGAAAGAATAGCAATGGACCTGGTAGGACCCTTAGTGAAGTCAGCTCGGGGGCATCAGTACATCCTAGTCATTGTGGATTAATCAACACGTTACCCCGAGGCTGTCCCCCTAAGGCACCCCTCCTCCCGAAATATTGCCAGGGAGTTGTTCTATGTTTTTTCCCACACAGGAATTCCCAAGGAGATCTTAACGGACCAGGGAACCCCGTTCATGTCAAAAGTGATGAGGGAACTGTGTAAGGTGTTAAAAGTCACACAGTTGCGCACATCAGTGTACCACCCCCAGACAGATGGTCTTGTGGAGAGGTTTAATAAGACCCTAAAAGCCATGCTGAAAAAGGTGGTAGAGAAGGATGGGCGAGACTGGGACTGTCTTTTACCGTATCTTTTGTTTTCGATTAGAGAAGTGCCCCAATCCTCCACCAGGTTTTCACCCTTTGAATTACTTTATGGCAGGCACCCCAGAGGTCTCTTAGATGTGGCAAAAGAAACTTGGGAAAGTGAGGTTACACTCAGAAGGAGCATCTTCTCCAGGCCCAAGAGTCACAGGCCAGGGTCTATAATAGATCTGCTTGTGTGAGACAGTTCCATCCAGGAGATCGCATACTGGTGTTAGTCCCTACTGCGGAGAGCAAGTTCCTAGCAAAATGGCAGGGGCCCTATGAGATAGTGGAAAAGGTTGGGGAGGTCAACTATAGGGTCCATCAGCCAGGGAAGAGGAAGCCCTTCCAGATCTATCATGTCAATCTGATCAAACCCTGGAAAGAGAGAGACCCCCCTGAGGCTTCTTGCCTAGTGACTCAATCGGAGTCATCCATCGAAGCCGTAAAAATTTCAGAGAGCGTATCCCCTTCCCAAAAACAACATTGTAGGGAAATGCTGCAGGGGAACAAGATTCTGCAACGACTACCGCAGACTCAATGAGGTATCCGCAGTGGATGCTTACCCCTAGGGCCAGCCAGGTACATCAGCACCCTAGACCTTACTAAGGGATATTGGCAGATTCCATTGTCTAAAGAGGCTAAGGAAAAAACAGCTTTTGTCCACACCTGAGGGGAGTTTCCAGTACAATCGAATGCCATTTGGGTTGCAGGGGGCCCCTGTCACTTTCCAGAGAGCCATGGACCAGGTTCTACGTCCTCACAGGAAGTATGCAGCAGCGTACTTGGATGATATTGTTATTTTCAGTCATGACTGGGAAAGTCACCTCATTAAGCTTCAGGCTGTTCTGAATTCTCTAAGAAGGGCGGGATTTACGATTAATCCAAATAAATGTGCCCTAGGAATGGATGAAACCAGGTACCTGGGTTACATAGTGGGAAGAGGGGAAATTAAACCCCAACTGAATAAAGTGGAAGCTATTCAGAATTGGCCCCGCCCACTTAACAAGAAACGGGTCCGGGCATTTCTAGGAATTGTGGGATACTACAGGCGATTTGTCCCCAGGTTTGCAGAGATAGCAGTTCCTTTGACTGACCTCACAAAGGGTACAAAGTCGGCAATGGTGCAGTGGTCTCCAGAAGCAGAGCGGGCTTTTAAAGAGTTAAAAGAAGCCTTGTGTAGTCAACCAGTGTTGATAGCTCCTGACTTCTCCCGCGAGTTTGTGGTCCAGACAGATGCGTCTGATGTAGGTCTGGGTGCAGTTTTGTCTCAAGTATTAAATGGGGAAGAGCACCCAGTGATTTATCTTAGCAGGAAACTGTCCCCAGCGGAGAGAAATTATGCCATTATTGAGAGAATGTCTGGCCATAAAGTGGGCACTAGACTCCCTCAGGTACTATTTATTGGGATGGAGGTTCAAACTAGTGTCAGACCATGCCCCACTAAGATGGATGCGGGAGAAGAAGGGGAAAAATGCCCGGGTCACCCGCTGGTTCCTGGCCCTACAAGATTTTTCTTTCACAGTGGAGCACAGGCCAGGAAAAATGCAGGGAAATGCAGACACCCTGTCAAGGGTGCATAGTCTGGTGGATAAAGGTGCCAAAACCCCCAGCTTTTGTCAGAGGAGGGGGGTATGTGAGAAGGTACAAGGGGCCATTATTGATGGCAGATATGTGTCACCGAGGTGCCTGGCCTCAGTGAAGTGAGACGGATAATGTTTGGTTAGGAACCTTAGGTTTCTGACAATATTTAATGTAGCAAAGCTGCTTAATGCAGTTGATCCGGGCCGGCTTTCATTGGAGTAGTCAAGAGCAGGGTGGGTGACTACTCCCACATATCCAGGCCAGGTTTTGGCTGAGAGATAAAGCCAGGAAGCTCAGGTGAGCTAGGTGTATGTGTTTGCAGTCTGGAAGTCTCTGCTACACTGCATGCAGGGCTGGAGGTGTTACACAGCCAAGGATCAGCAATAGTGACATTGTTTGGTTATGCTGCTGGATGGAGACACAACCTACAAAGGACTGTGAGTCAAGCCTGTTTATATGGACTGTATTTTCTGTTATATGCTGAAGCAAGCGATTCTGTTTCGTTAAACTGTTTTGGAAAGAATTAAAACAGCTACCTGGACTGTTACTGAAGTTGCCATTTGAGTTGATCCCCTACAATAGATAGATTTGTAGATGCAGAAATATAAAGTAGATAGCGAGTTGGATGATAGAAAGATATGAGAGATAGAAGATTGATAGATAATAGGAGATAGGTAGAAATACCGGGTACCAGCTCAGGGTGAGCTGGTGCCGGAGCTTATTTTAGTCAGCGGCTACATAGGAAGTGAATGAGAGCCGCGTGCACGGTAAGCGCCGAGCGCGTACCTGCCTGCGCCGGCTATAACGTTTAAAAAGTGTTTTAAACCGCGATACCGCGGTTTAAAACACTGACTAAAATAAGCTCCGGCACCAGCTCACCCTGAGCTGGTGCCCGATATTTCCATCGGAAACCTGCCACTACAAGTGGTAGGTTTCCTTTAAAAGAGCAATACATACTCTGCCTACAAAAGGCCACATGCAGGGGGCCCATTAAGGGCAGGTTACCCTGGGCAAATTCCCAGTTTGCCGCCCCCTAACGCCAGCCCTGCCTATATGTGGGCATTGCACAGTTCTCCTTCTCCTATGCGGTATAGATGAGCATAGCATACTACTAGTACTCATATCCTGTATATATGGGCACAGAACAGTACTACTTCTCCTGTACTGTATATATGGGCACAGGACAGTACTTCTACTCCTACACTGTATATATGGGAACATGGCAGTACTACTACTCCTGTAATGTATATATGGGCACAGAACTGTACTATTCCTCCTGTACTGTATACATGGGCACAGCACTACTACTCCTGTACTCTATATGTGGAAACAGGACCGTACTACTACTCCTGTACTGTGTATATGAGAACAGGACAGTACTACTGCTCCTGTACTGTATATATGGGCACAGGACAGTACTACTACTCTTGTACTGTATATATGGGCGGCACAGAACAGTACTACTGCTCCTGTACTGCATATATGGGCACAGCACAGTACTACTACTCCTGTACTGTATATATGGGCACAGGATAGTACTACTTCTCCGGTACTGTATATATGGGCACAGGATAGTACTACTTCTCCGGTACTGTATATATGGGCACAGAATAGTACTACTACTCCGGTACTGTATATATGGGCACAGAACAGTAGTACTACTCCTGTACTGTATATATGGGCACAGCACAGTACTACTACTCCTGTGCTGTATACATGGGCACATGACAGTACTACTACTCCTGTACTGTATATATGGGCACAGGACAGTACTAATACTCATGTAATGCATATATGGGAGCAGGACAGTACTACTGCTCCTGTACTGTATATATGGGAACATCACAGTACTACTACTCCTGTACTGTATATATGGGCACAGTACAGTACTACTACTCCTGTAATGCATATATGGGAACAGGACAGTACTACTGCTCCTGTACTGTATATATGGGAACAGCACAGTACTACTACTCCTGTACTGTATACATGGGCACATGACAGTACTACTACTCCTGTACTCTATATATGGGGACAGGGCAGTACTACTACTCTTGTACTGTATACATGGGCACAGGACAGTACTACTACTCCTGTACTGAATATATGGGCACAGTACAGTACTACCACTCCTGTACTGTATATGTGGGCAGAGGGCAGTGCTACTACTCCTGTACTGTATATATGGGCACAGCCCAGTACTACTACTCATGTACTCTATACATGGGCACAGGACAGTACTACTACTCCTGTACTCTATATATGGGAACAGGGCAGTACTACTACTCTTGTACTGTATACATGAGCACAGGACAGTACTACTACTCCTGCACTCTATATATGGGGACAGGACAGTACTATTACTCTTGTACTGTATATATGGGCACAGAACAGTACTATTTTCCCTGTACTGTACATATGGGCACAGGACAGTACTACTACTCCTGTACTGCATATATGGGCTCAGGATAGTACCACTACTCCAGTACTGTATATATGGGCACAGGACAGTACTACTACTCTGGTACTGTATATATGGGCACAGTACTACTACTCCTGTACTGTATATATGGGCACAGGACAGTACTAATACTCCTGTAATGCATGTATGGGAACAGGACAGTACTCCTGCTCCTGTACTGTATATATGGGAACAGCACAGTACTACTACTCCTGTACTGTATATATGGGCACAGTACAGTACTACTACTCCTGTAATGCATATATGGGAACAGGACAGTACTACTACTCCTGTACTGTATATATGGACACAGCCCAGTACTACTACTCCTGTACTGTATATATGGACACAGCCCAGTACTACTACTCCTGTACTGTATATATGGGCACTGCCCAGTACTACTACTCCTGTACTCTATATATGGGGACAGGGCAGTACTACTACTCTTGTACTGTATACATGGGCACAGGACAGTACTACTACTCCTGCACTCTATATATGGGGACAGTACTATTACTCTTGTACAGTATATATGGGCACAGAACAGTACTACTTTCCCTGTACTGTACATATGGGCACAGGACAGTACTACTACTCCTGTACTGCATATATGGGCTCAGGATAGTACCACTACTCCAGTACTGTATATATGGGCACAGGACAGTACTACTACTCTGGTACTGTATATATGGGCACAGTACTACTACTCCTGTACTGTATATATGGGCACAGGGCAGTACTAATACTCCTGTAATGCATATATGGGAACAGGACAGTACTACTGCTCCTGTACTATATATATAAATGTGAACAGCAGAGTACTACTACTCCTGTACTGTATATATGGGCACAGTACAGTACTACTACTTCTGTAATGCATATATGGGAACAGGACAGTACTACTGCTCCTGTACTGTATATATGGGAACAGCACAGTACTACTGCTCCTGTACTGTATATATGGGAACAGCACAGTACTACTACTACTCCTGTACTGTATATATGGGCACTGCCCAGTACTACTACTCCTGTACTGTATATATGGGCACTGCCCAGTACTACTACTCCTGTACTGTATATATGGGCACTGCCCAGTACTACTACTCCTGTACTGTATATATGGGCACTGCCCAGTACTACTACTCCTGTACTGTATATATGGGCACTGCCCAGTACTACTACTCCTGTACTGTATATATGGGCACAGGACAGTACTACTACTCTTGAATTGTATATATGGGCACAGAACAGTACTACTTATCCTGTACTGTATATATGGGCACAGCCCAGTACTACTAATCCTGTACTGTATATATGGGCACAGCCCAGTACTAATACTCCTGTACTGTATATATGGGCACAGCCCAGTACTACTACTCCTGTACTGTATATATGGGCACAGCCCAGTACTACTACTCTTGTACTGTATATATGGCCACAGGACAGTACCATAACTCCTGTACTGTATATATGGCCACAGGACTATACTATTACTCTTGAATTGTATATATGGGCACAGAACAGTACTACTTATCCTGTACTGTACATATGGGCACAGCACAGTACTACTGCTCTTGTACTGTAGATATGGACACAGGACAGAACTACTTCTCCTGTACTGTATATATGGGCACAGTACAGTACTACTACTCCTGTACTGTATATATGGGAACAGGACAGTACTACTACTCCTGTACTGTATATACAGGCACAGCACAGTACTACTACTCCTGTACTGTATATATGGGCACACCACAGAACTACTACTCTTGTACTGTATATATGGGCACAGGACAGTACTACTACTCCTGTACTGTATATATGGGCCCAGTACAGTACTACTACTCCTGTACTGTAAATATGGGCACAGCACAGTACTACTGCTCTTGTACTGTATATATGGACACAGGACAGAACTACTACTCCTGTACTGTATATATGGGCACAGGACAGTACTACTACTCCTGTACTGTATATATGGGCACAGCACTACTACTCCAGTACTGTATATATGGGGACAGTACTACTACTCCTGTACTGTATATATGGGCACAGCACTACTTCTCCTGTACTATAGATATGGGCACAGGACAGTACTACTACTCTGGTACTGTATATATGGGCACAGAACAGTACTACTGCTCCTGTACTGTATATACGGGCACAGCACAGTACTACTACTCCTGTACTGAATATATGGGCAGAGCACAGAACTACTACTCCTGTACTATATAAATATATATATGGGCATATGACAGTACTACTGCTCCTGTACTGTATATATGTGCACAGCACTACTACTCCTGTACTAAATATATGGGCACAGCAGAGTACTACTACTTCTGTACTGTATATATGGGCACAGCACAGTACTACTACTCTTGTACTGTATATATGGGCACAGGACAGTACTACTACTCCTGTACTGTATATATGGGCATAGTACAGTACTACTACTCCTGTACTGTATATATGGGCACAGCACAGCACTACTAGTTCTGTACTATATATATGGGCACAGGGCAGTACTACTACTCCTGTACTGTATATATGGGCACAGCACTACTACTCTTGTACTGTATATATGGGCACAGCACAGTACTACTACTCTTGTACTGTATATATGGGCAAAGGACAGTACTACTACTCTGGTACTGTATATATGGGCATAGTACAGTATTACTACTCATGTACTGTATATATGGGCACAGCACTACTACTCCTGTACTGAATATATGGGCACAGCAGAGTACTACTACTTCTGTACTGTATATATGGGCACAGCACAGTACTACTACTCTTGTACTGTATATATGGGCACAGGACAGTACTACTACTCCTGTACTGTATATATGGGCATAGTACAGTACTACTACTCATGTACTGTATATATGGGCACAGCACAGTACTGCTATTTTACTGTATATACAGGCACAGGACAAAACTACTACTCCTGTACTGTATATATGGGTACAGTACTGCTACTCCTGTACTGTATATATGGGCATAGCACAGTGCTACTGCTCCTGTACTGTATATATGTGCACAGCACTACTACTCCTGTACTAAATATATGGGCACAGCAGAGTACTACTACTTCTGTACTGTATATATGGGCACAGCACAGTACTACTACTCTTGTACTGTATATATGGGCACAGGACAGTACTACTACTTCTGTACTGTATATATGGGCATAGTACAGTACTACTACTCCTGTACTGTATATATGGGCACAGCACAGCACTACTAGTTCTGTACTATATATATATGGGCACAGGGCAGTACTACTACTCCTGTACTGTATATATGGGCACAGCACTACTACTCCTGTACTGAATATATGGGCACAGCCCAGTACTACTACTCCTGTACTGTATATATGGGCACAGCACAGTACTACTACTCTTGTACTGTATATATGGGCAAAGGACAGTACTACTACTCTGGTACTGTATATATGGGCATAGTACAGTACTACTACTCATGTACTGTATATATGGGCACAGCACTACTACTCCTGTACTGAATATATGGGCACAGCAGAGTACTACTACTTCTGTACTGTATATATGGGCACAGCACAGTACTACTACTCTTGTACTGTATATATGGGCACAGGACAGTACTACTACTCCTGTACTGTATATATGGGCATAGTACAGTACTACTACTCATGTACTGTATATATGGGCACAGCACAGTACTGCTATTTTACTGTATATACAGGCACAGGACAAAACTACTACTCCTGTACTGTATATATGGGTACAGTACTGCTACTCCTGTACTGTATATATGGGCATAGCACAGTACTACTACTCCTGTACTGTATATATGGGCACAGCACAGTACTACTACTCTTGTACTGTATATATGGGCACAGTACAGTACTACTACTCCTGTACTGTATATATGGGCACAGTACAGTACTACTACTCCTGTACTGTATATATGGGCACAGCACTACTACTCCTGTACTGAATATATGGGCACAGCCCAGTACTACTACTCCTGTACTGTATATATGGGCACAGCACAGTACTACTACTCTTGTACTGTATATATGGGCAAAGGACAGTACTACTACTCTGGTACTGTACATATGGGCACAGAACAGTACTACTACTCTGGTACTGTATATATGGGCACAGAACAGTACTACTACTCTGGTATTGTATATACGGGCACAGAACAGTACTACTGCTCCTGTACTGTATATATGGACACAGCTCAGTACTACTCCTGTACTGTACATATGGGCACAGCACAGCATTACTACTCCTGTTCTATGTATATGGACACAGCACAGTACTACTACTCTTGTACTGTATATATGGGCACAGCACAGCATTACTACTCCTGTTCTATATATATGGACACAGCACAGTACTACTACTCCTGTACTGTATATATGGGCACAGGATAGTACTACTTCTCCGGTACTGTATATATGGACACAGCTCAGTACTACTCCTGTACTGTACATATGGGCACAGCACAGCATTACTACTCCTGTTCTATATATATGGACACAGCACAGTACTACTACTCTTGTACTGTATATATGGGCACAGCACAGCATTACTACTCCTGTTCTATATATATGGACACAGCACAGTACTACTACTCCTGTACTGTACATATGGGCACAGGATAGTACTACTTCTCCGGTACTGTATATATGGACACAGCTCAGTACTACTCCTGTACTGTACATATGGGCACAGCACAGCATTACTACTCCTGTTCTATATATATGGACACAGCACAGTACTACTACTCTTGTACTGTATATATGGGCACAGCACAGCATTACTACTCCTGTTCTATATATATGGACACAGCACAGTACTACTACTCTTGTACTGTATATATGGGCACAGGACGGTACTACTACTCCTGTATTGTATATATGAGTACAGTACTACTACTCTTGTACTGTATATATGGGCACAGGACAGTACTACTACTACTCCTGTACTGTATATTTGGGCACAGTACAGTACTACTACTCCTGTACTGTATATATGGGCACAGGACAGCACCCTTACTCCTGTACTGTATATATGGGCACAGCACTACTACTCCTGTACTGTATATATAGGCACAGCACTACTACCCCTGTACTGAATATATGGGCACAGCACAGTACTACTACTCCTGTACTGTATATATGGGCACAGAACAGTACTACTACTCCTGTACTGTATATATGGGCACAGTACAGTACTACTACTCTTGTACTGTATATATGGGCACAGGACGGTACTACTACTCCTGTATTGTATATATGATCACAGTACTACTACTCCTGTACTGTATATATGGGCACAGCACAGTACTACTACTCTTGTACTGTATATATGGGCACAGGACAGTACTACTACTACTACTCCTGTACTGTATATTTGGGCACAGTACAGTACTACTACTCCTGTACTGTATATATGGGCACAGGACAGTACTCTTACTCCTGTACTGTATACATGGGCAGAGCAGTACTACTCCTGTACTCTATATATGGGCACAGCACTACTACTCCTGTACTGAATATATGGGCACAGCACTACTACCCCTGTACTGAATATATGGGCACAGCACAGTACTACTACTCCTGTACTGTATATATGGGCACAGAACAGTACTACTACTCCTGTACTGTATATATGGGCACAGTACAGTACTACTACTCTTGTACTGTATATATGGGCACAGGATGGTACTACTACTCCTGTATTGTATATATGACCACAGTACTACTACTCCTGTACTGTATATATGGGCACAGCACAGTACTACTACTCTTGTACTGTATATATGGGCACAGGACAGTACTACTACTACTACTCCTGTACTGTATATTTGGGCACAGTACAGTACTACTACTCCTGTACTGTATATATGGGCACAGGACAGTACTCTTACTCCTGTACTGTATACATGGGCAGAGCAGTACTACTCCTGTACTCTATATATGGGCACAGCACTACTACTCCTGTACTGAATATATGGGCACAGCACAGTACTACTACTTCTGTACTGTATATATGGGCCTGAATTTGATTCAGGGCATTACCCCCTGTGTGTTCACAATGTGGCATCACATAGAAGGTACTGTACTATATAAATCAGTGATGGCTAACCTATGGCACTGGTGCCAGAGGTGGCACTCAGAGCCCTTTCTGTGGGCACTCAGGCCATCACCAGAGATGACTCCAGGTATCTTCCTGCAGTCGCAGACAACCCAGGACTTGCTGTGCACAGAGCTATTTTAAAGTGACAGCGCTACCTGGGACTATTTTCTGCTTTATTGGTGTCCTCAGGTGCTGGTATCAATGAAAACTGTGACAGAGAAGGGAGTATAAATCACAAATTACATTTCTGTGTTGGCACTTTGCGATAAATAAGTGGGTCTTTGTTGTAGTTTAGGCACTCGGCCTCTAAAAGGTTCGCCATCACTGATATAAATGGTAGTCTCTTTTGCCCACTTTGATGGCAATTCTTTCTTGTCATGGTGCTCTTTCGTCGGGGCAGTTTAACACGTTCTTGAGATTATCCTCAGAATGTATTAATGAGAGGCCAAAATACAAGTGAATAAAGAATTGATGAAAAGGAAACTTCATCATCGTCTTCATGTATAAAGTACAATCCTCACCACCATTTAAGGTCTTTTGTATGGAGAAATCCAGCTGAAGCCCCAAGAGGTCGCTGGTGTGGAAATAAAGACAACTCGGAAGAGAATGTGGGGGGAAGGGCAAGGCTGAAAGGCGAAAAATGAAAACAACTTTCTTCCTATTTTGCACGTTACAAGAGAAAACGCCAAGCCTCCTGTGTTACAGAAGGGGAATGGGAGGTAACGTGATAGCCCCCGTAACCTGAGGAGACAGCAGCCCAGCTTGCCTCACGCTGCCCTGCAGTAAGGGGAGCGCGGGAGAGCAGTCAGGACGGGGGGAGGAGGAGGGGCGAGCAGCGGGCAGGCAGCATAGCCCGGAGAGATAGCAGGGCAGCCGTACGCATCAGCAGAGGTCAGCGCGCAGCACCACACACACGCAGTGGTCGGCCAATGGAAGGAACCCATCTCCTAACTTCTTCTGAGGCTTCTCCCAAACTCTGCCTCCAACTTCTCCAATGAGCCAGAAGGCAGCAGCAGCTCTTGTCTTCTTCAGGCGGATGGGTGAGCTCTTCCTGCCGGGCTGTGTAAGGAGGAGACGATGAAGAAGACCACTAACAATAACCACATCAGCCATCATGTGTACGGTGTCCCGGGTATCAGAGGCTGGCTTCCCAGGTTATCTCCGCGCTGCTCACTGCGGGACTATGGCTTGTGCATGGCCACTCTGCTGCTCTTCTGCCTGGGCTCCCTCTTCTACCAGCTGAACGGAGGACCCCCGCAGCTTCTGCTGGACCTGCGCCTCTACCTGGGTAAGTGCCATGTGTACATGTGCCAGGCAGGAATGCAGGACACCTGCAGCACAGAAACTTCCTGCCCGGGGCTGGTGCCTGCTGATCACTTGTCAGATGCACATGGTGAGGTGTATCATGGAGGGATTGCCTGCTTATATCTCTGGGGAGATTACAGAACCGTCATATCTGGCAGGGAGAGCTCCATGTCAGTGCTTGTCATCAGCCTGGATGTGGAAGGCATATCCAGTGCTGGGAATTCTGAGCCTTCCTAATGTATGTTACCATATTTAAAGGGACTATCCACCTTTCTAAAAGTGTTGGCTTATCCTGTAAGACCTTGCCAATCCCTGAAAAAGTGCGTCTCCAAGTATTATTTACATGCTGTAATTCTGTTCTTTCTTTGTAGCCTTGTCCTGTGGTCAGTACATAAAACCACCACTGTAAAATCAGTTTTAGTAAGGTGGATTAACGCTTCAGGTGTCACAGATGTAGACTTATTATTACAGCGTTACATAGACACAAGTAGAATTTTCCTGTATTATTTCTCTTACTTATTATCCACGCCCTGCTCTTTCTACAAAAACTGCATCAAAATGGCACAGGTGAAAACAACCAAAACAGGAAAAAAGGATGGTCACCAAACAGGCCAATGCGGGCATTAAAAAGAATGTAAATTGTGCTTAATACATATATTAGTTTTATTGTTGTAGTAGCTTTTAATATATTTGAAAGGTCGCCAATGATGCTTTTATACTCTTTCCACAGTCTTATTCTTTTCTATGTATCACTTTCGGTCCATGACATGTCAGGCCCAGGTGACTTCTCACATGGCTTAATGTCCCCCCACTTTGTATCCGGCGTGTTTGTTCTGAACTTTGCCTTCTAGTGCACATATATCAGATGGTGGACACCAAAAACAGAAGTTTTGTGCAGTAGCATTGTGGTAATCAGAATTATAATCCGATGTGGGTGCAGGCTTCAAGGGATCTGGCTTAAGGTCCCATCAATCAGAAATCCAAAACAGGGAAGCAGCACTCTGTAGTGAATAATGGTATTTATTTCACCAGTGGAAGAAATACAATGTTTCAGCTATCTCAAGTATAACCAAGCCAAGTATAACCAAGCCATTTTCAAGTATAACAAACAGTGATACAAGGTGGGTTTATATCCCAGTGGACACCACATGCAGTTCCCCATAGACTTGTGGATTACCTGATCAGTTCTGATCAGCTCTGAACACAACAGTGGTCCTTACACTGGCTTCACAATGGTGCTCCTACCTGCTTTATGATATTCTCCTCATTTCATAGCTGTAATAATAGACAGAGTTGATTGGCTCGTTCTGTACATTTCCCTTCTATCTAAGCCTGCCAAGTGCTTTTTACCTCCTTCTCTGTGTGAATACAGCAGGGTGCACTGCCGCCAGTACTGTGTGCTCTCACAGTCTGTATTGCTGACTTTGCATTCTAGTTTTCATGTATCACAGACGGTGTTACTTACCCATTGCCACAAGAATTTGGACTCGGCTTCTGACCATATCCATTGAATTGAGGAATTAGGCAGCTGGGAAATGGTTTTGAACTGATCACTTTTCTGGAATGTAGTAATGCAGTAAGACGCTGGTAAATAAAACTGTAGGAGTATGGAAATGAGGCTTTGTTTTCTTAACTGTGTGATTAAAGGGAGCGTTTAGCGGCATAAAAGCCAGCGCTGTGTAGAGGCTGAGACAGTCGCTCTTGGTTCCATGTTTGACCTCTGCACAACAGCTGAGATTCATTACCAGCTGCGTTCTTGTTTTAGTACCAAGTATGTCAGTAGTCTGAAGATGCGGCTGTGACATTGCTCATTACTGCACATTTACTCATTGTAGATACCAAGATGCACCTATATCACTACAGCGCTCTGCTTCCTACCTATGTTCAATAACAACATTACTGTGTTCCAGTATCTGTCCATTTGATACTGTATGATGTGTTTAGTTGAAGTAGTATCTATAAAGTATCTGTTGTAGGAGGAAAATGGTTCATCTTGAACATATCCCAGGAGTTAATGCAGCGGTCGTAGATGTGACTGTCTTATCCTGATTTTGTTCCCCACAATAGGTTGGCACTACATCGTGACTTAGGATTTAACAGTGCACTTGGCTGTCAAATTGTGCCTTCTCATGTGAGCTCCATGCCCAGGACAGTCATGTTTGTAGGCATAGATTAGGATGCATAGTCACATATCATCCATATACAGTTCAGTAAATCACTTTGTCTTTGTGCGTTTTAATGTGCTACTGCACTTATTTAAAGGCTTGGGGATATTAAAGTTGTATTTAACATGTTGTGGAATGAAAATATATTAAGGCAGACTTTGCAGCAAATTTGTATCGCATATATTTTAACACACGGTTAGCTGCTGGCCCTTGGTTTCTATACTTCCCATAACCAACCAGTACTACCCATTTGAACAAGAACATACATATTTTGCAGAAACAAGGTGTAGAAAGAAGAAAATGGGTGCACCAGTAATCACAGCAACTTCCTTGGTGCACCGAAAAACTAGTTTACATAGAGATAAATGCCGAATTTTCTTTAAAATGACAGATTACTGGAAACCAGGAAAGATGTGTATAAGGGACCCTGCATGCAGTGGATCTCTCATCTTTCAATGGTAAATTAAAAATCCATAGACAATTGCATGCATTATATATTTACAATGCGATGACAGATGGGGACAGCACGGCGGCTCAGTGGTTAGCATTATAGCCTTGCAGCGCTGGGTTCCTCGGTTCAAATGCCATCCAAGTCAACATCTGCAAAGAGTTTGTATGTTCTCTCCGTGTTTGCGTGCGTTTCCTCCAGTTTCCTCCCACACTCCAAAACATACTGGTAGGATGATTAGATTGTGAACCCCATGGGAACAAGGACCGATTTGGCAAGCTCTGGGCAGCGCTGCGTAATCTGTAGGTGCTATATAAAGAATTATTAAGAATTAAGGATAGCCATGCACTATAGGTCTTCCTTGTGTTGCAGGTGTCAGGATCACAGACTGAGGTTCTGGAAGGAAGACTATTGGGTCACGCTGGACCTCCCTCTACCAGCTCTCCACCCTTCAGAGTGATTTTAGCTGCCACCGCTTGTCTTATATTAGGCTGACGAGATACCTTGCATAGATTATGCCCAAATACCATATTATACTTGCAAACAAATCCGTTAATCTAGGTAACGTCTCTTTGGAGTTATGGAATCGTTAGAAGAAGGCTCTTATTGAATTGAAATGTTAATTAATATCATAAGGGACAGCGCTTACAAAAAAAAAGTTATCATACAAAGAGGGTGACAAATTGAACAAACAAATGTATACAGTGCAAAAATCACAGTTTGATAAAATTAAAAGGAATGATACAGAACATAATACATTACATGATGTTGTAAGTCTGGTGCCTGAGAAAACAGAAATACACAATCAATCTATCAGGTAGGGATCCCCAAAGAATGATCATTTTCTATCTACAAAGTTCTACCTAAGCATGATTGTAATATACCCCTATAGCCCCTCTGCCTCTGATGACATGAAGAAAGCTAGGAGGAGTATGCTAATTGCTTTTTCTAACTTCTAAACTATCTTTATATTATATCTTGCCATACAGGTGTTTTATAAACTTGTTTTTCTTTCATCTTTTCCCTCATGATGTACCACATGCAAACATACTAATCGTGACGATATCAGTACTATTATTTTGGGAGTTATTTAATTGGTCCCGGTTGCTGAGGGACCATTTTTTACATTGGACACAGTAACAGCAGAGAGGTGAATGGAATTACTAGGAACAGGCATGTGAAATATGAATTATGCCGCATATTCCTTTGATGTGTTTGGCAAGAGGGTGTTTTTTTTTGCTGTGACCTGGGAGATAGAGGCCACTACCTCCTGCTGACCTTGTTAATAGACATAGAGAGACTCTCCTCAACCCACAGTAATTTTCAGATAGGATCTGGGACCTGGAGATGTAGTTTTTATTGCCCCAGCATCCTGTGTGAGTAAGAATTGGTAAGGGCAGGGAGAGGAGCAGGGATATTAAGATTTAATTACGCTCAGTAACATTTTTTCTTTACTGGATGATGGATTCTTTTTGTCTTTTACTGCATAGAATTTCTGTCATATCTGACATATTCAATATGAAATGCAAAGCCTGACTAACACTATGGTACCAAATAAAAGGGATTTCTTATCTCTGATCTGTCTCTAGCTGGAAGACTTACATGACTGATGATTTTTATGGCAGACTTTTTCCTGCATGTTGCTGTTATGTACAAAGAATTAAAAAAAATACCTCCCTTCATTTACTAGATGTACTCCTCTCTAACAGCATGAGTACCATTCAGTTTTTGGAATCAGAGGAGTGTAAATGAGGCCTGTGGGGACTGGGTAGTGTTCAGTGCGGTCGGCCCTGTACATTGCACATGAAGGGGGTCACATGTGCAAATGTGGAGTTCAGTACAATAAAGCTTGGATTTCTTCAATGCCATCACCTCCGATATATTGCCATGTTCTCCCCCTCAAGTTTTCTTAACCAGCATAATGGTGATTGTAATAGATGTATATTTAAAGTAAAAGATCAATGTATGGTGCGTGAAAGCTAGTAAAAGTATGGAGCAGGCTTTTGGTTGAATATGTCCACAGTCGCTCAAAGTAGGGGTAAAGTGAAGGGTCTGTAATCTTTTAACAAGGTATATAAACAAGTCTCTAAACTTAAGTCTTAAGTGTCTAAATAGTTAATAATGTGGTTCAGGGCATCTTGTATAACATTTTGACACTAAAATATGCCCACATTCTGCTGTAGTCTGCATTTTATTTAGATTTGTTAACATAGTTATTATTAGAATTATTAGAACTATCATTGCAAATGCTTTGAGCATGTAGATGGTAAAATACTTTCATCTTAACTCAGGTACAGTAATTTGACGGCCTCAGAACCTTATTTTATCTGTATACCTCCCTTATTCATGCCTACTTGTTACTGCAAATGTCATCTCCCTACCTGAGTGAAGTTGGCCCCCCCACCTTGTTCAAATCAAACAAAATTGGTGTCAAACGTTTGTGCTACGTTTGTGCTGGTTTGTGCAGCAGAAATTTTTGTTTGTGCCGCTATCGTTTTCGAGATTTTAATGAAAGTTTCCAGAGGTCATCAGAGGTCAACCAGCCCCCCCACATTGCCCAAATCAAACAAAACTGGTGCCGAACAATTCTGCTACGTTTGTGCTGGTTTGTGCTGCACAAATTTTTGTTTGTGCTGCTTTTGTTTTGAATATATGAACAAAAAATGAAAGTTCAAAAGTTCAAGCAGCCCCCCCACATTAACGGAATCAAACAAAACTGGTGTCAAACATTAGTGCTACGTTTGTGCTGGTTTGTGCAGCAAAAATTTTTGTTTGTGCCGCTATAATTTTTAAGGTATGTTCAGGTGTTTGAGGTGTTTAGGATGAACTGGTAAAAAACAAACCTAGTGACACTTCCCTGGTTTGATCACCAGGGGGAGCTAGCAAACACATTGTACTTTGGAAGAAATGAACTCTGATGACCTCTGCAAAAAAGTATGAATATATTAAAAATGATAGCGGCACAAACGAAAATTTTTGCTGCACAAACCAGCACAAACGTAGCACTAACATTTGACACCAGTTTTGTTTGATTCCGTTAATGTGGGGGGGCTGCTTGAACTTTTGAACTTAAATTTTTTGTTCATAAATTCAAAACAAAAGCAGCACAAACAAAAATTTGCGCAGCACAAACCAGCACAAACGTAGCAGAATTATTTGGAACCAGTTTTGTTTGATTTGGGCAATGTGGGGGGGCTGGTTGACCTCTGATGACCTCTGGAAACTTTCATTAAAATCTTAAAAACGATAGCGGCACAAACGAAAATTTCTGCTGCACAAACCAGCACAAACATAGCACAAACGTTTGACACCAATTTTGTTTGATTTGAACAAGGTGGGGGGCCAACTTCACTTAGGTCATCTCCCTTTCCTACAGACAAGGTTATGGTGACAGGAGCGGATTTCCAGTAATGAGGCTTCTGTGAACAGTCCTCTGTATGAGGTAAATTGCCTGCAGCTGGGTTTATTTGTCCTCCGAAGGGGGTCTGTCCACGCAAAACTTCAGACTGAGGAGGTTTGGTAGGAGCCAGGGAGATAGAGGTATGTTGCAATGCACCTTTTATTCCAGGGGGGTGTGCATCCACAAGTGCATCTAAGGCAGTCTCTCATCCTGAAGTGGTCTTAGCTCTGATGGATGTGGTGTCCATTCAGGAGACAAAGATGAAAAACTAAAACATTTAATTTTTTTTAAGGGAGAAGAAATTTTGGTGGCTATGGTGACAGCGATGCACATCTGTGTTAATGCAAACCTTTATGTATTTTGCATGGAAAGAATATCAGCAAAATCGGCTTCCTATTGGCCTTCTCAGATACTGTATATACTTGAGTATAAGCCAACCGGAGTATAAGCTGAGGCCCCTAATTTTACCACTAAAAGCTGGGGAAACCTATTAACTCGAGTATAAGCCTAGGGTGGGAAATGCATTAATCACTGCCTCCCGGTATATGGCCAGCAAGCCCCTTGTGGTATATAGCCAGACAGCCCCCAGTTTGCCCAGCACATAAAAAAATGAACTTACATATTCACTTTCGGGCGGTCCCCAATGCTCGGCGCGGCTCTGTGATGCTCCAGTTGCCGCGGCTCCTCTTCTTTCTTCTCTCTGCCGTCGCACACTATGACGTAATTAGCGGCAACACACCACCACATCATGTTACAGCAGAGAGAAGAGGAGCCGCACCGAGCATCGGGAGCGCAGAAGGTGAGTATGTAAGTTTATTTTTTATAGACTTGTATACAAGCCAAGGTGTGGTTTTTCAGCACATTTTTTGTGCTGAAAACCTTGGCTTATACTCGAGTATACACGCGTGTTCTATGTATCTACAAATGGACTAATAAAGGAGCAAGCTGTTTTTATGGAGCTGGATGTTTCAACCCTTATTCTTTGACTGGATTTTTATTGCCAGCTGTAAAGTTTTGTCAAAAACTAGTAATGCTTTCTGTTCTGCTTTGTCTTGAACTTTCTGTAAATTAAATGACATCCAGAACCCATCACCAGGTTTTGGAAGCTTCAATCCTGTGTCTTAGGTTTACCAGGCCTTAGAAAAGATTTCCGGCACTCACTTGCCTGTTTGTCTCATTTAAGTGAATTGATAAAAGTGAAGTGACATCAGTATTACTTTTACATTTTTCATATGTTGTTTTGTGTTCTCTTTTTTATAGAATACAGGAAGAAGATTTTATGTCAACAATGACAAAGTGCTGATTATGGAAAAATGCAGATTTTAGAATGAATGTAGTTTTCAGAATGAGTCTGAGGTGAAATCTCCCTTTGGGACAGCATCACATTCTTTGCAAGGATTATTCTGATAATTGTTTGCACTTTTGCAAAGAGGAAGTTTTAACAATGAGCTTTAGATAAAGTTATCTGTAAAAAAAAAAAAAAATCAAAACAAAAACCAGATTGTTATTGTTAGTTTTGGTTATTTACAATGAATACATAAATGAAAGCAACATGAATGGTATCTGTGTACTGTCACCAGAGGTTGCGCTAACATTTTGCCAGAAGGGTAATAATACTCCTCTCACCGTTTTTGAGGAGTATTTTTAGCCGGGGAGGAGTATGAAATTTTCAGTAATACAAATATATAACTCCTAGTTGTATATATAGTTCTAACCCCTTCACGTTGCAGCATTTATTTAATTCATTTTTCGCTCTCCACCTTCAAAAATCTATAACTTTTTCATTTATCCTTGTACAGAGCTGTATTAGGCCTTATTTTCTGTGTAACTATTCAGTGGCACAGACTATTATTTGATGCCGTGTACTAGGAGGCTGGAAAAAAAATTCCAAATGTGGTGAAATTGGCAAAAACCGCACTTGTGTGAGCCCCGGTGTCCTCTTCTCCCTGCAGCAAGTCTTGGGGTTCCTGGCCAAACCAGCAGATGCACTTCTATGCAATCTGCCTGCAGAGAAACTATGACATCAGCAGGTGACACTGCCACGTCTTAGCTTCTCTGCAGGCAGATCACATAGAAGTGCATCTGCCTGCCCAGCTGGGAAATCGAAGTCCTCTCTTTTGCTGTTTCATGGAGAAACAGAATGAACATACAGTATACTGGAGCAAGTAATGAAAACACCAAATATCTGGCTGCACCAGATCTACTGTAGAATCAATAGCAGCTTCAATGGAAATGCATGGGGTCGGTAACCGGCACCTGGTGTCTTGCATTTAGACAATAAAAGACACTGGGTGCTGGTTACCAATAGCGATTGGGCCGGGGCACGCTTCCGTGTGCTTTGATTTTGTTTCTAACGTCAGATTTACAATCACCAAATTTTATACAGTTGTTGCCTGTGACTCAAGGAACCTCTTAGACCACGTTTTGAGCCAGAATTTTCACCACACGCTTTCCAAAATGCACTTATTACCCACCCTATACAGGAGCCATTGTCTGCTGCTGCTGTGGCAGTGGGAAGCTGAGCCGTGATTGGTTGCTTTTCTGCCACAAGTCATTAATATGAGCTCTGACCTGTGATTGTTTACTGTAGGCAATGAGTAGAAGACAACTTATGTGTGAGGTAAGATGGATAGAGATACAGAGATAGCGGGAAATTGTCTGAGGTAAAACTGTTACAGTTGCCCATGGAAACCAGTGAGAGATCACCTGTCATTTTTTGAACAGCTATACAAAAAGGAAACTAGTCTTCTGATTGGTTGCCATGGGCACCAATAGCAGTTCTGCTCTGAAACTTCTGATAACTCCCCCCATAGACAAAGTGACAGTAAATGAGAGTGCCGATGGCAGGCAGTCACTGCAACGAGAGTGTACTATATTTCTTGTTTATTTAATAGGTAATTTATTACACCCCTAATGAGCCTGTATAAGAAAAACATGGCATGTAGGATACATATTGACTTCGTTCTTACATATCAGGTACATCTGACCTTGATTTCTCAAATCTCTGATCCCTATATGGGCAAATTGTCGTCTCTTTGGTCTTTTAGCCTAGGGACAGTTTGCCCGTTGTTAGGGATGGGTTGCGGTCGGGTGGCAACTGTTTAGGACTGCAGCTTCGAGGTGAGGACTTTAGGGCAACCTAGGCCCCAGTCACAATTATAGGGTCTGCTTAGGTCTCCACCCAGTATTATTTGTTCCTATGCACCCTGGAGCTTGCATCCCATACACCCCGCCATGATGTCTCTTCTATCCTTTTCTACCTGATTTTCTATCTGCATCCCATCTGCACCTCAACTTTAGAGTATTGCCATAGACTTTCATTCCTGACCTCTTGAACATTTTTGGCAACGTTGGACATAGTCCACCAGGTGTTTTTTCTCTTGTTGGTTCGTTGATTGATATCTTTTATGATTTCATTATTAAAAGTTACCGTTTATGATACTAGATTCCTAATACTGAGTAGTGAAAGTGGAGAAAGTGCAAGATAAAGTCAACATGAACTAAAGTGTGTTTGTTTTGTTAAGATAGTTATGACTCAAAAATGTCAAATATTAGAAACATTCACAATATGAACATTCCTCAAACTTGTGTTTAGTTTAAGATCATTACTTCAGGACTACATTTTTTATGCCCTTGAGCGTAGATCCAAAACACTTGTAAATACAGCTTTGTGTTAAAATTCACAACATTTTTTCCTGTAAATTGGGTTAAACTTAAGCGATTCAGTGTCTTAGTTCATAGTTTTTAAAGGATTTGCAACAATTCATCAGAATCTGTCAGAACTTCTTTCTGTGACATTTTAAAGAGCCACTGTAAAGTTTTTTTGTTTTCCACAAATGAATAGCTCTTGAGATGCAGAACAACTTTGTTACCTATATCCAGCAGTTTCTTTGCTATACCCCTCAGGTTATCTCAGTGCGACAGTAGCTGCTTCCTTTGCCTGTTCTGACAAGCCCTGGAGTCCATAGTTTGCTTATCTGTCGGACTGCTGGGATGGGAAGGGGCTTCTTCTCACTGCTCACAAAGGAGAAGGGTCATGTGACAGAGCTCTCTATGTACGTAGCATGGCTGGATTTGTTCTGGACTGTGGATACAGATGTCACCTACACAAACTATTGAGGTACAAATCCCCCTAGTTCCCTTTCAGTCCCTTCATCCCAGTCTGTGGTTCTACAGATCTTTCTCGGTCTCTCTCTGCATCTCATGCTGCTCCCCTCCCCCACCTTGTCATCAGCACTTTACTACAGTACTGTGTAGATAAGGTATTAACTCTTAGTGCTCACACAGCACAGGCTATAGACTTAATGTAATGGGTTTACATATGATTTCTTTCACTTATTACATGTCCCCTGCTCCTCCACGTGATGGAAGCTGCCAGGCTGGTCACCATATACATCATGTATGTAAAATGTTCAGTTAAATTACTTGTGGGACACTAAATGGATCTAATGCTAAATTACTCTTAGAGATAACACAAGGCAGCATGGGATCTGTGGGCAACTTGAAGGGCATAGACAGACAGACTTTAGTCTCTGCCCGCTTAATCTCTGGTGTCAAACACTTTTGGAACAGAAAATGCCATAACTTTGGAAAGAAAATGCCGAGCAGCACAATATGGGCATGGTTTTGTTTGTTTTTAAAGGGGTGATCAGATAATTTGGCAAAATCATTATAACTTTAAAGTTATGCTTTAAAAAAGTTATCATGACATTATATGTTAAGGTGTCTTTGGTAACCACACACACACACACTGAAAGGGTACCTAGGGCCACTGTACTAAGTGGATTCCATGCATATCCCCCAATTGCTGAACAAAGGCTCATAATCTTCTTCTGTTCTTAGGATAGATGTTCAGTATTTTTGCAGTGATAGTAGCTTGTAAAAATGCTCGAGAAACTCTGACCTGATATTATTTTCCCAAATAAAATGTTTAGTTGTGTTATTAACATGACCCTGTGACTAAGGTCCAGTTAAGGACATGTAACATTTGGATGCTAGATTTTAATAAGCTGTATTTTACCCTATACTACACAAAATCCCTAGGCCTTATTATCAAAATTGTCCAACAAATTGCCTTTTGTCAAATTACAACAAATCCAGGAGTTTCCTTAGGGTGGGTAATCACTATGTAATCATTTGGGGGTGCCAGGTGCTGACCATCTAATTGAAGAGAGTGTTGTGACAGTGCTAGAAAAGGCACATTTTATTAGGACCCCAAGGATTGGTTATTAAGTCAGAGAAAACCCCTTTAATCTGCACTGACGGTCTTTGGTTTCTATGGGCGACATAACAAGTTTGACAGTTTTGATAAATTAAGTTATGGTGGATAATGCCCAAGGGTTTATCAGTATAATTAAATATTCACAGAAAAATCAGTGGTGAGTGACGCCTTATCAATTTTCAAATTTTTATACGGTAAAATTTGCCTAGAACGTTTTTACTAAAGAAGAAGAAATGATTCATTGTCTTGTAGTTAGAAGTTCGGGCACAGTTATATATTGCATCATTTTATTTTTTATAATAACAAATTTTAATTAAATAGAACATGACAGAGCCAATAGCAGTAAGCAGTAGCTTAATCCGTCTCCAAGACATCCCGACCAGCGCAGTACTATTATCACGAGTGGAGCCGCACCATACAGAATGTGTGTCAGCTGTATATTGCAGCTGACATCCGGCTGTAACACCCATTACAGGAGATTCCTCCGATGATGGGTTTTAACCACTTACACGCAGCAGTCAAGCATGCCTTTGGGTTTGGAAGCAAATTATGTTTCTGAAAAAATGGCAGTGCTACAACAAATGCGATCTTCTTTATTTTAGTTTTTCTTCAGTTAAATTGGACAAATATAAAGAAAACTATATAACTAAGCTAATCGATGTAGATGATATATTATTTTATGGTATAGTGAACGCCCCCCCTAAAAAAGAAATAAATTATGATTTTCTTTTTCTCCACACATTAAAGATTGAATGCAATTTCATCAATAAGCTAAAGCGTCCTAAAATTAAGTATTTTTTTTTTAAGTATATCTCATCTGCAAAAAATCAGGCCTCATATGACAAAATAGTCCCCAAATTTTTATGGTGTTTATGCAGAAGCTTACCATCACATGTGGGGTACTGGCATAATCAGGAGAAATTGTGGAGACTTTGTGGAGCGTTTTGGTATTTTATCCATTGTGTGTGTACATTTTTAGAACAAAAAACATACGATTCCATTGTATTTTAAGCCTGGTAAAACACTTAAAGGGTTAAGTGAATACTTCACTCACACCATAACAGAAGTCAAGAATCTTTGAGTTATTTCACAGCACTTCGGTAAATTCATGAAATAAGGCAGCAGGTTATAAACTTCGGCCAGATGGTATAGGGCCCCAACACGGTTACATATCATTTTTCCACAAGTGCCTGTCACATGCTTGAGATGCAGAGAAGATGAGGGATCATTCCCCCCACTTTCTTTGGTCATGTCGGGTTCTTGCCCCATTTTGACAGGACCTACTCCTCAGTCAGTGGAGACTCAGTAAGTTTGGAGCCTGCTCTTTTCATCCACCACCATTGTGACTCGACACGAACATACAAACGCTCTCTGCTACGATTCCTTATAATGGCGTCCAGCCTTGCATTCCAATACTTTGGAAAAAGACCACTCCTCCAACAATAGCCAAGTGGGTCAATAAAGTCAATGACATCATGAATATGGAAGATGCCTCCCGTCTCTCTTGGCTAACCTCTCCCCCTGGTCTGGACACCCCCAATGCACTTTTCCTGTCGTTGTACCCTGCAGCCCCTCCCCCCTTTTTTTTCTCTTTTTGGTCTCATTTCTATTACTATTTTCATTATTGCTTTGGGGGGTCCTTTTTGGATACTCTGCTGGCTACTGGGGCTCTCCCATTGCTCTGTTGCCTAAAACTATTATACACGTATGCACAGTATTTAAATTAATTATATGTGATGTATATTGTAATTCCTGATTCATATATCACCCATTGTGACATTATTATTGTTTTCTTTATGTATACTGTTAATGTGATGTGGACTGCGTAACTGGCTCCTACCTGTGTTCCTGCGACCAATAAAAGCAAATTATAAAATAAGAGGTAGTCACCTGAGATGGTCTTCCACCAATCTTGAAAGAGTTCCCAGAGATGCTTAGCACTTGTTGGTCCTTTCACCTTTGCTCTGCGGTCCATCTCACCCCAAACCATCACAATTGGGTTGGTGACCGTGGAGGTCAGCTCATCTGGTGTAGCACTCCATCAATCTCCTTTTTGGTCAAATAGCCCTTACACAGCCTGGAGGTGTGTTTTGGGTTATTGTCCTGTCCAATTTTTAATAAATCCCCAAAAGTGTCATCATCAAAGCACCCCCACACCATCAGGCCTCCTCCTCCATGCTTCACGGTGGGAACCAGGCATGTAGAGTCTATTCGTTCACCTTTTCTGTGTTGCACAGAGACACTGTGGTTGGAACCTTGTGTTCTTTAGCCCAAACAAGTCTCTTCTGCTTGTCCTTAGCAGTGGTTTCCTAGCAGCTATTTTACCATGAAGGCTGCTGCACACAGTCTCCTCCTAACAGTTGTTGTAGAGATGTGTCTGCTGATAGAACTCTCTGTGGCAGTGACCTTGTCTCTAATCTGAGCTCCTGTTAACCTGCGATTTCTGAGGCTGGTGACTTGGATGAACTTATCCTCCAGAGGTGACTTTAGGTCTTCCTTTCCTGGGGCAGTCCTCATGTGAGCCAGTTTCTTTGTAGCACCTGATGGTTTTTGCAACTGTACCTGGGAACGTTTTCAAAGTTTTCCGAAGTTTTTTGGACTGACTGACCTGCATTTCTTAAAGTAATGATGGCCTCTTGTTTTTCTTTACTTTGCTGCTTTTTTCTAGCCATAATACAAATTCTAACAGTCTATTCAGTAGGACTATCAGCTGTGTATCCACCTGACTTCTACACAACACAACTGATGGGTCCAACCCCATTTATAAGGCTGAAATCCCACTTACTAAACCTGACAGGGCACCTGCCTTTTCTGGTGACTAAATCTTGAAGCTCATCAAGAGAATGGCAAGAGTGTGCAAAGCAGTAATCAAAGCAAAAGGTGGCTACTTTGAAGAACATAGAATATAAGACATATTTTCAGTTGTTGTACCCTGTTTTGTTAAGTATATAATTCCACATGTGTTAATTTATAGTTCTGATGCTTGCATTGTGAATCTACAATTTTTATACCCATGAAAATGCAGAAACTTGAATGAGAAGGTGTGTCCAAACTTTTGGTCTGTACTGTATGTAGTATGTAGTTCATGACATACTAGAAAAAAATATGAGAGGATGCTTGAAAGAACATTCCAATATAAAGCAGACATTCATTAAGTTTGTAAGTTATGTTGGTGTTATGACTATGTGTTGGAAAAGTGGACCATTCCAAAAATCGAGAATTTTTCTAAATTTTTGCAAAATATCCATTTTTAGTGACACATTCAAATTTGAAAAAATGGGCCCTCTCAGGAAGGTGCAAAATGGTCATGTCGTTAACGTGTTGAATTCATATATCGCTGGTTGAAGTATTTTTACCAAATGGTAACATGGGGAAAATAACACTTTTTAAAAGATTAACTTTTATTAACCATTTTTGACTAAGGAGAGGAAGCAAAACCATAATTCTTACATAGTTCTAAATTGTCACAATGATTGTACAGTTTTCTTTGTGTCAGTGTGCATGAGTTTAACAAAGTCTAGTTCTTCTTTCATCAGTTCTAGAGGAAGCACCTGGGGATAGAGATATTGCCTGAAAAGAGCTGTATTCTGAGTATGTTATGCATATGAATTATGTGGACTAGGAAAAGATAGAATCTTGTAGGACTACCTAACAGATGCTTGTTTTTTGCAGTAAAAAAATGAAGCTTGGAATTATTTTCTGATTTTGTTTGTTGCACAAAAAAAGGCAGAGCAGAGAATATTGCATCATCGCTTTGTGGACATTTTATACCTTGTGAACAAAATATGCCTTGAGAATGCTGTAGCTACACTGATGCAGACACATATCTTGTTTAATCCCTGAACTACGTGGTTTTGCTCAAAAAACAATTATAAAATTTAGGACCTTGGGAAAGCTGGGTGCAGACTCGCTTCCATACATTAAAGAGCCACCTGAACTGTCCAGACAGGACTCATCAACCTGAGCTTTGTCTAATAATACACAGCAGCTGGAGGATGTTGCAGCGATTGATTACTTCTGCCTGTCAGGGATAACACAGTGATTAAGTATTCTTGGCTTATTGCTGGCCAGGACAAGGCTGAAGCAGTGAATAATTAGGGTGGGGAGAGCAACAGTCTCATTATCATAATTTTATGATTGCAATTTTAACTATGGCCACTAGGGCTTATACTTGATCTATGCAAGATGACAGCCCCATAATTACAGAAAGATAAATAGAAAAACAACATTAACCCCTTAGCGCTCTGCGCCGTAGCTGTACTGCGCTGAGTCCCGCGAATAGCGCTCAGCGCAGTACAGCTACTGCGCAGAGACGATGCCGGTTCAGCGCTGTATAGCAGCCGAACCGGCATCGTTAGCCGCGGGATTTCAACGGTAATCTACCGTTGACATCCCCGGCTAACACCCGCGGTCGGAGTGGGCTCCGATCGCGGGTGTTTAACCCGTTAAATGCCGCGGTCAACGCGACCGCGGCATTTAACATGCCTTCTGGGGGTCTTTACATCACAATCGGCCCCCCCGCACCGTTTTCGGGGGGGCCGATTGCTGTTTTGGCACCTCTGGGGTCCGATCGGGACCCCAGAGAAGCCTGGAGGGTTTACCTTTAAGATGGCGTCTGTGACGTCATCTTAAAGGCAAAGTGTCAGCCTATGCATCTGCATAGGCTGGCACTGATAATACCCTGCAATACATTAGTATTGCAGAGTATTATCAAGAACAAGCAATCAGATGATTGCTTGTTCATATCCCATGGTGGATCATGTAAAAAAATGTAAATAAAAATGTTTTTCAATAAAAAATTACTTTATAAATCACTAAAAATGCCCATAAGCCCCAAAACATATAAAGAGACATATAACACTCAAAAAAGTCTAAATCATAACACAAACCCCACATATATAGTATCACCGCGTCCGTAACAATCCGTAGAATAAAACTAAATAACTATTGAACCCATATGATGAACGCCGTAAAAAAAAAACGTTAAAAACCCGCCAAAAATTATGATTTTTACCTATTATATCCCACTAAAAATGCAATAAAAAGTGATCAACAAAACATATGTACTCCAGAATGATATTGTTGCAAAGAACAACATGTCCCGCAAAAAACAAGCCATCAACCAGCTCTGTAGCCAAAAACGTAACAATGTTATGCCACTTGGAAGCCGGCGATGCAAAAATGATAGATTTTTCCCCACATTAGGGTTTTATTTGGCAAATTTAGTAAAACATAAGAAAAAATATTCATGTCTGGTATCCCCGTAATCGTATCGACCCATAGAATAAAGATAACAGGATTATTAGGCTATACGGTGAACACAAAAAAAAAAAAAAAAAAAGTAAAAAATCCAGTACAGAATTGATGCTTTTCTACTCATGACCTCAAAAAAAAAGTTCCAAAATTTTCAACAATAGGTGATACCAACCCCAAAATGGTAACACTGGAAAAAGCATCTCGTCCCGCAAAAAAAATGCCGTCACATGGCCCAAATAACGGAAAAGCGAAAATGTTATAGCCTTCAAAAGGGGGCAACCAGAAAACTAAAATCCTGGCAGCTGCAGGGTGCTCCTTCCCTTCTGCGCCTTGCTGTGCCCCCATAACACAAGTAATGTCCACATGTGGGGGGTCGCTGCACTCAGGAGAAATTGTAGAACAAATTTTATGGTGAGTTTTCTCTTTTTATCTTTTGGAAATGTGTAAATTTTAGGGCTAGATGAACGTATAACCGACAAAATTTGACCATTCTAAATTTCACCGCCATTTTGATTCAATTACTATGAAGATCTCAAGGGGTTAACAATCTTTGTAAATGCTGTTTCTGATAGTTTGAGGGGTGCAGATTTGAAAATGGGTTGGTTATATAGGTGGTTTTGTTGCTAAATATGTAAAATTTGATTTCAAACAGTATTTATCCCCAAAATAGTCAATTCCGAAAATACGGAAAATCGCTATTCGATTTGTAGGCCGCGTGACGTCAAAATAAATTATCCAAACATTTCAAAAATTATGAAAATGTAAAGTAGACAAATGGGAAATGTTATTCTGCAAGTTATTTAGGTGTTAAATCTATCTGCCTGAAAACGCGGTGGTTTTGAATTTCGAAAATGGCAAATTTTTCTAAAAATTCATCATTTTTTTCTTTTTTTTGTAAATAAACGCAAAACGTATCAGCCAAAATTTACCACTAAAATGAAGTACAACATGTGGGGAAAAAACTATCTCAGAATCGCTTTGATAAGTAACAGTGTTCAAAAGTTATAACCATATAAAGAGACGCAGGTCAAATTTCAAAAAAAAGTTGCGAGCCTTAACCTGCAAACAGGCTGCGTCCTTAAGGGGTTAACAATCAAAATGTAAAAACAAATTAGAAAAAAGTGATAGGCAAACATTTTACTATGTGATTTTAAAAAGAAAATTGGTACAATATTCCCTTACAGGATGGTTGAAAAGCATGTACATGTTTGATCAACATCTGATCCCCATAGTTTTGTTTATGTAAATGCAATAAATACACAGGGCTGTACAGTTGGTAAGCCAACTCTTCAGTTCCCCTAACTCCAACTCCACCAAAATGGTCACCAATTCTCCAGTGCCTTTTTCCTCTGATCTGTAGCAGAGGAGTTTCACTACTGAGCATTTACATAAAGTGCATCCACATTTATTTCAATTTAAAATCTAGAAGAGGGATGCAGCCGATGCAGTTGCAGCCTGCACTATCCAATGACCTCTTCCTTAACTGCAGTAGCTTCAAGACCCAGAGCAGAGCTGCGACAGCAGCGGTAAGTACTTCCAAGTCCTCTCCTGCTCCTGGTGTAGCGTTCCTCTGGGTCCTTTTGCCAGCACAGTCAAGGAACGCCAGTACAGAGAGCAGAGCATCATATGGAGGAGAGAAGAAACTGCAGTGTCTTGCAGGGAGCAGAAGAGGGGCCAGGAAATGGTAGGGTTTTTTTTTTTTTGTTGCTTGCTCCCGTGGTCTCCTGTATTTGTCTGCTCTAGGGGTCTTCAGTATTATTATTGTCTACTCTGGGAGTAATCCATAATTATCGTTGTCTGCTCTGGGGGCCCCAGTATTATTATTGTCTGCCCGGTGTGTCCTCTATCATTGTCTGCTCTGAATGCAGTATTTGGTTTTGGGTTGGTAATTATTGCTGTTCTCTAGTATTTATAATATCCGGGGTGACATTATGTGCTTTTACTGTGGTTGTTGATGTATCTAGGGTGCTGGTTACTGTTTCAGCCCTTTAATACAACAAAGAATAGGATGACAAAATAACACAAGCTCTAATTCAAGAATACGGCATTCCACACATATAATTCTAACCAGTCTCTATCAGTTCTGGTGTTTACAAGTTTGGTTGTCCCTGGATCCGACCATAAATCTTCTGACTATGGTTGGATTCTTCTCATGAATCGCTTCTCTTGTCTGCACGCTGCAGTGCTCTCTGCCTCCTGCCCCTCCCCTTTACATTACAAGACCAGCTCAGACACAACAGACTCATCCTGCCTGCAAGCAGGTGCAGGGTTTATAAACTACAGAGATGATAAGGTCTTTATCCTAGGGAAGAGAGGGGGAGGCATAGCTGAGCTGATTGTGTGTGTTATAGGTGTGATAGCAGAGATGGAGTGTGTCATTGTGTCTTATATCCATTTTATGATCTCTCCTCTCTTTTTCTGTGTGTCAGATACTATTAAATGTTCAGAAGCTAAATAAAAGTGTAGATAAACCTGTACTCTGATAATCTGAGCACATTGTCAGCACACAGCATATTATAGCACAGAGGAATCATGAAGTGTCTGCTTAGAGAAACCCTGCCCACACTCTGGTATTAAAGTACTATCTTTAATTGCAAACCCCTTTAAGGATGAGCAGTTTGACAATGCGGCCCTCACATAAAGGTTGTTCATCCCTGCCTTAAATCCCTAGATCAGGAATAGAACAGACAGACAGAGGACAATTCATAATTTTCCCAAATTGTTATGAAACAAATTATTAGAACATACTGTGTTGATCAAACTGTACCAAGTTAGTATATATTTTTGAAGTCTGTCCATTTTATCATTACTCCGGCTCCACCAAATTGGTCTCCAACACCAATTTTACAATGCAATGCATCCCACAAAAAAAATCTAAAATTTGCCACTGGAAACTAAAAAAAAAAAAAAAGATTAACCTCATTAGCGGCAGAGCTGTTCAATGCCCAAATGTCCAATATATATATATTTTTTTTTTGGAGAACAATATTCTACTGTATGTTGTCGAATTAGAGAAGTTGTTTGTTGAACAGAAAGTGAAGAGTCCAATTTATTTCCAATAACATTCGTTCATATCTGCTAGAAATGACAAATGGTATGGAGTTAATATATTGAACCTCACTGCACATAGTTCTGCTGCCTTATGCCTGGTACTGTTTTGATAGAGCTTATAATGAAAGTATTTACCGTACTTGATTTTCATTTCATAGGTTTTTTAATGCCACTTTTCAGTTTTGTGCCATAAAATTACCTTTTTGTGCTAAAAGGGGTAGTTTGGTTTCTGCAGACAAATTCATTATAATTAGCTCCTGGAAACTGGTGTTTATGTGAAATCTACACCATTTTTTTCTGAATAGCCGAGCTTCATATGCACCTTAGTTATTAAGAGGCCTTATTTGGAGGGTTGGGTTAGGATAGGCATGGTCCTAATGTCTACCATGAGAATCCATCATGATAAATCAGGGACACTTACTCATAGATCCAAGCACCATAACTGTGGTAATCTTCTTATATATTCAGACTCTAGTCTAAAGCATAATTCTAAATGTTGATTTTAGAAGGAAGGAGGCCATGGATAATCACTATAAAAAGATTACCACAGTCACAGTGCCTAGATCTATTAGTAAGTAATACACCTCCTTTTGTTAAGCGTGCTACAAGCATGCTGAGTAGAAGGAGAAAACCAGCAGTGCTGAATATACAGTATTGCCAGCTTTACACATAGTCTTCTTATGATTCCTTCCATATTGGTGGTCTGGAATATGATTGTACAGGACTGTTCTATAATCTCATTATGCTAAGTAGTGCCAGGGCAGGTAAAATATTCACTTACTTGCAGTTGGACATAATTCAGCGTAAAGGAAAGCCTAAATGATCTAAACTGTTAAATTCTCACTAACATTTCAACATACTGTGAATCAATAGTACAAGGAAATGTAAAAACCCTCTCTTCCCTCCATCTTCCCCCTTTCCATTCAAATATCTGCTGAATTTATCTTACTAGTTAAAACAAACTGTAGCTCACAATTTAATCCGACTACATGAATGAATGGATAGATAAATAGTAACAATGTGTTAAATACAGTACCTTGTACTTAGGCTACATTCAGACGACCGTTGGACATATATACACTCACCGGCCACTTTATTAGGTACACCATGCTAGTAACGGGTCCATCTACTTTAATCTGATGTGAATGGAGCAAATAAGTGAAGGCATTAGAGCCAAGCCAGTACAGGCGGTCCCCTACTTAAGAACACTCAACTTACATACGACCCCTAGATACAAACGGACCACTGGATATTGGTAATTTATTGTACTTTAGCCCTATGCTAGAATAAACAGCTATAACAGTTATCAGAGGTATGTGTGATAAAGATTTATTGATAATCCTGATTCTAATGACAATACAACATTTTTAAAAATCCAAGCCTAAGGAAAGCCTAAATGATCTAAACTGTTAAATTCTCACTAACATTTCAACATACTGTGAATCAATAGTACAAGGAAATGTAAAAACCCTCTCCCTCCATCTTCCCCCTTTCCATTCAAATATCTGCTGAATTTATCTTACTAGTTAAAACAAACTGCAGCTCACAATTTAATCCGACTACATGAATGAATGGATAGATAAATAGTAACAATGTGTTAAATACAGTACCTTGTACTTAGGCTACATTCAGGCGATCGTTGGACATATATACACTCACCGTCCACTTTATTAGGTACACCATGCTAGTAACGGGTTGGACCCCCTTTTGCCTTCAGAACTGCCTCAATTCCTCGTGGCATAGATTCAACAAGGTGCTGGAAGCATTCCTTAGAGATTTTGGTCCATATTGACATGATGGCATCACACAGTTGCCGCAGATTTGTAGGCTGCACATCCATGATGCGAATCTCCCGTTCCACCACATCCCAAAGATGCTCTATTGGATTGAGATCTGGTGACTGTGGAGGCCATTTGAGTACAGTGAACTCATTGTCATGTTCAAGAAACCAGTCTGAGATGATTCCAGCTTTATGACATGGCGCATTATCCTGCTGAAAGTAGCCATCAGATGTTGGGTACATTGTCATAAAGGGATGGACATAGTCAACAACAATACTCAGGTAGGCTGTGGCGTTGCAACGATGCTCAATTGGTACCAAGGGGCCCAAAGAGTGCCAGGAAAATATTCCCCACACCATGACACCACCAGCCTGAACCGTTGATACAAGGCAGGATGGATCCATGCTTTCATGTTGTTGACGCCAAATTCTGACCCTACCATACGAATGTCGCAGCAGAAATCGAGACTCATCAGACCAGGCAACGTTTTCCCAATCTTCTACTGTCCAATTTAGATGAGCTTGTGCAAATTGTAGCCTCAGTTTCTTGTTCTTAGCTGAAAGGAGTGCCACCTGGTGTGGTCTTCTGCTGCTGTAGCCCATCTGCCTCAAAGTTCGACGTACTGTGCGTTCAGAGATGGTCTTCTGCCTACCTTGGTTGTAACGGGTTGCGATTTGAGTCACTGTTGCCTTTCTATCAGCTCGAACCAGTCTGCCCATTCTCCTCTGACCTCTGACATCAACAAGGCATTTCTGTCCACAGAACTGCCGCTCACTGGATGTTTTTTCTTTTTTCGAACCATTCTCTGTAAACCCTAGAGATGGTTGTGCGTGAAAATCCCAGTAGATCAGCAGTTTCTGTAATACTCAGACCAGCCCTTCTGACACCAACAACCATGCCACGTTCAAAGGCACTCAAATCACCTTTCTTCCCCATACTGATGCTCGGTTTGAACTGCAGGAGATTGTCTTGACCATGTCTACATGCCTAAATGCACTGAGTTGCCGCCATGTTATTGGCTGATTAGAAATTAAGTGTTAACGAGCAGTTGGACAGGTGTACCTATTAAAGTGGCCGGTGAGTGTACGGTCACCATATATATGTTCCCCATAGGCCGGCAACGGGCGCACTGCGAAGTACTGTGGTGCATGAGTGTGGCAACATTCCATACCCGGGAAAAGATAGGACATGTACTATCCTTCCCCATAATATGGCGGAGTGCGCTGTGAATCTCTATGTAGAGGGTCAGGGGCGAGCAGCACTCACCCCCTACTCCTTTCCCATGCGCCGACGTGTGCCCCCCATGCCATAGCACATCTGAATGTAGCCTCGGGCTGAGTTTACCCAGTTGTGTTTTTGATGCAGGGTTTTAATTTCAACAAAATGTTATTGAATTAAAAGTATAATAGTGCCTAACAATAGGTCATTGCATAACATATGCTCTCACAGGGGGATCTCATAGAAGTAATTTTAGAGTGATGCATAGCCAGATACTGTATTAAACAGACTGAGCAAGTGAATGGGGAGGAGGGTGTGGGAGGTTAAAAGGTTGGGGAGGGTTGGATTAACCTGAAAATGGAGTTAGTACGAGTTCAGTATAGGCGGTCGCTAAAGGTGAGAGTGGTAACATGAAGCTATGTGTAATCTACCAAAGGGGACAAAGTCAGAGCCCTCTCAAGGGTAGGTGAAACCTCTGAAGTGATCCATGGGTTCCAAATACCTTCAAATACAGGGATGCAGGGTTTTAAAGCCAAAACCATGTCATTTTAAAACTGAATAAAAAAACTTTCACCCAAAAAACTGTTGCTTTGATTTAAATAGTCTATTTCCATCTACTTTAATCTGATGTGAATGGAGCAAATAAGTGAAGGCATTAGAGCCAAGCCAGTACAGGCGGTCCCCTACTTAAGAACACTCAACTTACATACCACCCCTAGTTACAAACGGACCACTGGATATTGGTAATTTATTGTACTTTAGCCCTATGCTAGAATAAACAGCTATAACCGTTATCAGAGGTGTGTGTAATTAAGATTTATTGATAATCCTGGTTCTTATGACAATCCAGCATTTTTAAAATCCAATTGTCACAGAGACCCAAAAAAGTTGTGGCTGGGATTACAATGATAAAATATACAGTTCTGACTTACATACAAATTCGACTTGAGAACAAACCTACAGACCCTATCTTGTATGTAACCCGGGGACTGCCTGTATTCCTTATTTACACGCTGTAGGACAGATATACTAATAGCATCACCTTTATTACAAATGATGCTATTAGTTAGATTGTCCAACACATCACATATGCCTTCATTTTGGTGTATTTTGCTTATTATTTTGCCAGTATTGTAATACTGTGGTATGTCTCCCTTATAGTAACATTAATTTCAGTTTCTTGTAAGATTAGGTATACCTTAAATGCAACCATGCAAGAAACATTCATAATTCATTATCTGATATGATATTTAAAAGGCAGCTATCAAATATATATTTATAGTGGAGCCACATCAGCTCTGCCAAATCTGTTTTTGAACGTGAAAGTCAAATCTTGATGTAACCTACAGTATGTTCTTTACGCTCATTGCACAAAGCTGTATTTCTTGGTTCACAAAAAAAAAATCACACCGGATTGGATTTAGAGGCCTGTTTTTAAACCATTGCCACCAATGCCGTTTTGATTTGAGTTTTTTGCTCCTCTCCTTTAAAAATCCATAACATTTATGGTTTCCACTTACAGAGCTATAAAGGGCTTGTTTTCTGCGTAACAATATTTACTAACCCATCCAATGTACCTGGAAGCTGGAAAAAAGATTCCAAATGCAGGGAAATTGACAAAATAACAGCATATCCATATAACAGCATATTGTACCATATTCCTGTGGACACCTGTGGTTTTTGTGGCTGTCTCTGTGTGCTCCAAACATTGCATCTTATCTATTCCGTCAGAGTCAGAGACCATTCAGATGAAGACCATTTTGATGGAGTTGGAATTAAATGAACTGACTCCTGTATGGTTAAGGCTCACCCACCACATAAACCGCTTGCTGTGGTAATAGTGCATCCATTTTTGGCAATGGATTAATGACTGATTGATTCTTGGCACAACAATGTATCTGAGAAGCAGGTAGGGAGAGCACAGTTGCATTTAAAGAGAACCCGTCATGCAAAATAACCCCCTAATCTAAATATATTTTCATAAACTGCCATTAGAGAGCATTGCCTCTATCCCTTCATTGTCCCTCTACATGCCTGTAAACCTAAGCAATGAGGTCCTAAAGCTGTATGCAAATGACCTGTGAAATGTCCAATGAAGCATTAGCATATTCAAGCTGTCCACTCTATTCATGAATGGGAGGTACAGCCACACCCCCAGTGCTTGACTGACAGCCTGTATAATGATGTGAGGCTGTATAATGATGTGCTTCCTGGTGCTGGTGGCCACGCCCCCTGCAGCCTGTGTGTGCATGTGTGTGTGTGTTTTGGAGAGATACAGCAGCTCCAGGCTGCAGCCATGTTACAGCAGAACATGTCAGATTCATGTGTAGCTGATGTCTGTGTCTCTGTATATTAGGAGGATGCAGCATGTCAGCAGATGCAGCACAGATACCAGCAATACATTACACACAGACATGAGCAGAGGGAGAAGAGGGGAGGGGTAACAGGGGTGACATCACCGCCTCTGACCATGTGACCAGCCTCGGTTACATAATAAAGAATAGATGATTTTACAATGATTAATGTATGAAATAACTAGATAATGGCTGGGATGGGATCCTTGTGAGCTGCTCCAACAGGTAGAGGTGACAGGAATAGTGGCAGAGACCTGATGACAGGTGTCCTTTTAAAGTGTTTTTTTTTTCTGAATTTCAGAAAACCCATTGGGGGTCTAGACAGAGATGTACTTACCTTGCACCAGTGCCTCCGGTTTTCAGTTCTTGTATGTGGCCAGATATGGCCTAAGGTGTTTTCCAGAATTGCCTTAAAATCTCTAAAACTCTTCATTCAACTACTACTGAGCACTATCATATTTTCAAGACACAAACACAAGATGAGGCCACCGTGAGTATATGAAAGGGAACCTATCATCAGGAAGGTCATTATAATTGATGACAGGTTCCAATAGCCTCTAGCATGTTAATTTAAAAAAAAATTAAAAATCATGAGAATTATTATTATGCCAGAGGCATTGGAACCTGTCATTATGTAAAAATGACCAAATTGATGACAGGTTCCCTTTAAAGTAATACACAAATTGTTGTTTTATGGTATCATCCATGAACAAGGAATAAACTTTTAAGGTCACAAATCTCTCCTCCTGCTTTTAATATTACAGGCTTTCAGTATCTAATTCTTATACTGGAAAATGTCCTTGATCATATTGAAATATGAAACATGATTTCTTTTTTCCCTTGGGGCTTAAGAATATGAACTGTCAATGAATATATTTAAACACTTTCTAGTATGCTTGACTCAACATGTATATGGATCTGTTATCATCCTGCCCATATATGTCACTTCAGATTGCCGGCCTGAATAGACACTTAAAAGCTTCTGCGATTAACAGTAAGTAACTGCCTTCATTAAAGAGACTATTTATTTTAACAACATTGGCTTATAATTTTTAACATGTGTGTCGAACAATGCTGAAAACGGTAATAGCAATGTCTCTTTTTCAGAGTTTGATCTGTACACTCTGTGGTTTGATGTTTCTTAGTCATAATCTACAGTGACATTCTTTTTTCCCCCACACAAAAGTCTGTCCATGACATTAAACTATTTTATAACAAAGTAAAGCTGCATGAAATGAACAAGAGAAAGAAGGTAGTTGCTTTTCTAAGTCTTTGCTTCCCTAAGGCTTTCAAAGTGAAATCCCTACTTCTTATTAACAGGATGAAACTGTCCTCCAAGCCCTTAGGTTCTTGAAATATTTGTGGTCGTGTTCTCTTATATAAACGCAGCAGTCAATAGCTTCCCAGAAAGCTTGAACAAAAAAATCTTGGCGTTATCTTTTATTATATATTTGAAATATTAAAAAGTAATGTTCTCTTTGTTCTCTACACCCGCCAAAAAAGAGAATTAAAATATGTTATTTTCTATCGTGTCTAGACTGCTAGTCAGAATAGTTCCTAACTTAATTTATTTTTATTTTTGAGGGAAACCTCATATACTCTCCTCTCTCCTGGCTCCCATTTACCCGCTGCGGTGCCTTTCCGAACACTGCTGTGCATCTGCTGTAGTAGGGACCTGGCTGTGGGCTGGTTGGCACTACCAGCCTCTGTAATCAAACAGAGATCCAACGTGATGGATGGCGCTCCGGGTGAATGGGAGCACAGAGGGAGGGGAGTGGTTTACTGTGTTTATATAACATTTTTTATTATTTTTCTATAACATTTTTTTTTTTTAATTCCCAGATAACCCCATTACAAAAAAGTGGTGTAAAAATGAAATTTAAGTCTACATCTACCATTAGTGTACTGATGGTAGATGTGTCCTAATAAGAAGTTTTTTAATTATAAAACTGTATGCCGCAATTGCGGAAATATATAATTATACAAGTTATGCTAATCACCCTGTCACGTCGTGGCATATACAGTTATAATAAAAGAAGTCCTGAAGGAACTTCTTACTAGGACACATCTACCACCAATAAACTGATGGTAGATGTCCTTTAAGGCGTGGCTATTTCGTATCTGATCTTTTTATTTAGCTGAGCTCAATGAAGGTATATGTTTGTTTATCCCTTCTCTTTCCAAGGAAGTGCCTCATACGGCCTCATAAGTTGGCATTTCAGTGGCCAGTTATGTATCTAATATATCTTGGTTAGTGCTGTTTCTATTTGGAGTAAGGCCAGGCCAGATTTATGAATCTTGCACCCGCCGTTTGATTGCATGTGCTGCTCTATTTTCTACTATATTTCCTGGATACTCAGGGCCATAACTTTGGAATGTAGAATCACAGTTCTGGTGTCATCTGAAAGAGAAGAATCTCCTCTTTGACAGCAGGATTGTGTTTCCGGGTCCCTGAAAACCTGAGATAAGGCCTCATGCACACGACAGTCTGTGCAATAGAGGTTGCCAACAAGATAAAATGACTTCCTGTTTGCAGACGTTTTGGCTGGGTGGACATCGGTGGATGAGTACTGCTTACCTCACCCATGTCCAAATTTGCGGCTGCACAGGAATAGGGTCTGCTATGTAATTTATGTCTTGCTCCGTGCATGCACCATGTCACCATCCACATATTAAATATGGTGTCAGATTAAAGAAGAGAGTCTCGTGAACGATTATGACAGGATAGGAGGTTTTAGATTTGTGCGATTCTTCACCTTCTCGGAATCAAACAACCTATTGTACATACTTTAACCTATGTGCCATTGATACCAACTCACAGAAACCTTGCTGTCCCCTATCTCCTCTTTCACCTTTTCCATCCTGGCTAGTAATCATCATGACCATATTGTGTCCTGGATGAGATGGCACCACTCTCTTCAACATAGACTCAGGCAACCTTGGCACATGGACCAAACCATTTTCCTTCAACAATGCTCCAGGAGTGCCGAATGTTTGTAGAGAAAAACATAAGCTGACTTTCTTCACTTCATTTATGCTCACGACCTATAAAGCTGCCCTTCACATTGCTAGATGGATGTATTTCAACAGTCTAGTCACCGCTCTCTCTAATAATCCTAAAAGACTCTGTTATACTCTTCACTCTTTACTAACTCCCAAAAAGTAGCCACATGTCACAGACCTGAGGCTGGAGATCTGTTCACCTAATTAAAAGATATAATTGAGTGTATCCAACTGGAAATTTCCCAATTCACAAGCCCCATGGATCCTCTTCCCTCTTATACAGCACCCTGTTTGATCTTTTCCTTTGAGCCAATTAATGAGGAAGAAGTGTCCAGGCTCCTTTCCTCTGTTTGCCCCTGTATCAGTACCTACCTCACATCTTGTACAGTGCATCTACTCAGCAGTAGCTTCTCACCTCACAAAAATGTTTAATCTCTTTTTCTTCTGGAGTCTTTCGTTCCTTCTTTAAACCTCCTGCTGTTGCCCCATTACTTAAAAAAACCCTCACTGGACCCATCTAATGCTGTTAAGTAGTAACCAGTCGGTTTCGTTTAAGAAACTTGTCTTCTTGGGAATACCTTTTAACAGAGCCATCGGTCTTTGGTGTTTGACCAGGAACTAAGGTGTGAAATATTCTTAGGCCATTTTCTTTCATATCTATTTTCATAGCTCTTTTCACCTACTCCAGCAGTTATTAATATTAGAGAGACACGGAACTACAACGGAAAATTAACTGTACTGCTATTTTTTAACAGATAAGACAAAGCATTCTAAGAGCAGGATAAATAGATAGATAGATGGACTTTTCAAAGTAAAGAATGGTTGACATTTTCTTTCTATCATGAATTTGAACGTACACCATTTATAAACCAATAATCTATTTCATTCCTACTTTATATTTCATATCAACAGCCCAAATTCAATATGGTGATATGTCGGTTGTAAAAACTCTTTTAGAAAAGAAATAAATGGACTATAACATGGCTAGAGTGGGAATAATGTGTGCCAAGACCGGTGTGAATGTTGTTAGATATGTATTTTTTTTATTGGTGGTTCCTAATTTCCCTTTGTATTGAAGCTGTCTTGCTAGCTGCCAGCACTTGTAAGAAATGGCCTGTGAAGGACACTGACAGCAAATCCTCAGTGAAAGTAATTTAAAGGGCTGCGGATAAGTGACTCTAACAGACATTTGGAAGTGATTAGGTTTTAAGTGTAATCAATCAGGATGAAGACTATAATAATATAAAGCTGCTGTTTGTTTTTGTGCCTCCGCATGCCGAGGAAATGTATGACAATAAAATGGATTTTGTCTTAAAGGAGATGTATTGGTGAGTGTATAGGTAAAAGATTTATGCATATGAAAAATATTTTCAATAAATCTACTCTGTTAATTTTGTAGCATATGCTTGGATCTATGCAGGCCCCTGTCAGACGACACATTCTCAGAAATTTCTAACAGTTTTTTCAGCAACTTTTCCATTCCTAACCATGAGGTAATGTCCATAAATAAGTAATTGGTTGTGAATTCTCTGTCAGGATTTGTGAACATTCAATCTCAGTAGAAGAGATTGTAACTTTCTCCCAAATCTTGCAGTAAAATATAGTGGTAATCCTGGAGCCATTCTGCAGGCACCAGAAACAAACCATAATCTGCACTGCAAATTTGTGACTTTTTCCACACCAGTATCTGCAGCAATAAGTGACATGTCATCCACGGTGGTTGATTACAACCAATCCCATACACTAAGATGCTAATTTATTATACTAAGGATGTGAAGTTACCCTTACTGTTTTAATATTCAGTGGGGCTCATTTACTTAGCTGCCCGCTGGAGTTCACCGAAAGTGCATTTCACTAAGGGTCCATTCACACGCGGTATGTCCGCCGTGCAGGCATACCGCCGTGTGCTGGAGAGGAGGTGACCCCTCCTCCCTCCATAGAAAATAGCGGCGCACGGCCGCACACACGGCAAAAGATAGAGCATTCTCTATCTTTTTGCGGTGTGCGGGCCGGTGTGGCACCGTATCTGCGCCGCGCCGCTATTGCCGTCTATGGGGACGTACATGCGGCTGCAAATTTGCGGCCGCATGTACGTCCCCGCAGACGGCCATGTGAATGTGCCCTAAGATCGTGCACCTGAAATCCTGCATGTGTCCGTTCCCCGCTCAGGTCCGACAGAGTTCACCTTCTTTTTCGTGGTGCATTTAAGTGTTTGGGCCTGCAACACAATTTGAATGTTAAATCCTGCACTCCGAATCAGTCGGATCGTCCGACGGCACTCCCCCCAATTTGTGCCGCATGGAAGCCAGAGCAGCTGCGTCAAAAAACGATCATGTGCGCCAAAATCCCAGCGCATACACTTGTTAAATGCCTGTCCAAGCTATCTAATCCCCAAAAAAGCAGCACAGTCCAATGAAAGTGCACTCCACGACCGTTAGTAAATGAGCTCCATTGTGTATTATGATGTGTGTTGTTTTCATGTATTTTTCATAATATGGAACGTTCATGTGACAACTGATTTTCCTTTGTAGACTGGCTAATACATTTTACATACTTTTTAGGATTCCAACATTGTTCTTTTTTGGATGATGAGATAGTAAGATGCTATAACACTATACCTGCAGAACAGTTTTTTTATACCACATAGAATAGTTGGAATGTATCATTCATGTCATGACTTGTTATTTGTGAGTTTTATTTTATGCATGTGTTTATAACAATATGGCATATAGATTTTAATGATTCTCTTTCAAGTCCCCCAACTAACCCAGCGATTTCCAGAGTCAGAGACGGGCTAGTGTTAACACAAGGACACAGAAATACCAAACACTAGTCTGAGTCAGGGAAAACATGGTCACACCAGGAGAGACAAGTCACAGAGGGACATTGCAAACCAAAATAGCATTGAGGCACAGAGTGGTAAAGCTAGAGAGTGGTAGATTAAACATAGTTGAGGTCTGATACACAGAATAGCAAACAAAGCAATAGCACACGCAATGGAAAAAGTAGGACTGCAATAACCAGCACCGTCTGATGGAACTGGGCTGAATACAAAGAGAGCAATGGACACTGCCCTCAGCACCTGAAACCTGATCCCATTCAGAGCAAATCAGTAGGTTGTGACAGCAGTGCTTCTCTACAGCAGTGTATTGTACCTGTCAGCTTGAGAAAGCGCGTTCTCATGCACGAAACGGCCCGTCACCTTGGTGAGGGAGCACCTTACTGTGTCCTGATGCCACTGCAATAAAAGAAGTTTTTTGAACACTGATTCGGTGAGTGCCAGGCTTTATTCCTCCTACCTTACGCATTGTAACTGTCAGCTTTATAATCAGCCGGCTTATTAGCCCCCGCCTCTGGCTATGCCCAACAGGACTTCTGTAGTTGACAGATCCAGAGGCAACCCACAGCACACATGATCTCATTTCATGAGGCTGTGGAGGCGATAGAGGTAATCCCTTTACTCTTGATCATGGCAGTTAAAGGGTTGAACTGCAGAAGCCAGGCTGTACATAACAGATGATTTCCTCTTGTAGTTAAACCCAGTGCCAGCGAGATTACCAGGACCACCATAGTCAATCTGATGCATTAAGTGACTTGGCTCATTTGCATATGAATTAGCAATTAGTTTTTTTTTGTTTTTAATAGGTAAGCTAATAAGTTTTTACATAAAGAAGGGAATTCTACGGGCTCCATAGATGTTAATTGAGCCTGGAGCCCTTCAGGCTCATTTGCATATTTTAAGGCTTTTTTTAAGGCTTTTTTTTGTGATCAGCACATTGTAATGAATGAGGAAGAAAATCCCCATAAACTGCCATACTGTAGTTTGGCAGTATATGATGGGATCGATCAGACAACCTAGGGTTAAAGTACCCTAGGAAGTCTGAAACATAGTAAATATAAAAAAAAAAGTTTAAAAAAACCTAAAAAATCTAATCTCCCCCCTTTCCCTAGAAATGCCCGATCTATCAAATTATGATAACTTTTTTTACAACGTATAACCCCGTAACGGAAAATAGTGCCCAAAGTGATCAAAAGGTCGTACAGTCTGAAAAATGGTAACATTGAAAATGTCATCAAAGGTCCCAAGAAGTGACATCACCCACCACTGCTCTGTACACCAAAGTATGAAAAAGTTATTAGCGCCAGAAGTTGGCAAAATCAAAAAGAAGATCTTTGTACAGGAGGTTTTAATTTTTTTAAATGTATGAAAACATTATAAAACTTATACAAATTTGGTATCCCCAAGATCGCACCGTCCCAAAGAATAAATTGGGGAGTACAGCGAAAGCCGTAAAATCCAATCCCTTAAGAAAACGGCGCACATGCAATTTTTTCACCGGTTTTTGAATTTTTTTTCCCGCTTCCCAGTACACGACATGGAACATTAAATACCATCACTATAAATTGCAATTTGTTACGCAGAAAACAAGCCCTCACATAGACACAGACACATACAAATAAAATAAGACATTACAGAGTACAAACAGTCATAGGGAACATTGGTCTATTAACACTTATACGACTAGGAGTTTTATATTTGTATTACTGAAAATTTCGTACTCCTCCTCGGCTGAAATTGAAAGGATGGTGAAAGGAGTATTATTACCCTTCTGGAAAAATGTTAGTGGGACCTCTGCACACACCATTACTATGGTAACAGAGCAAGACAGTCTGTTACATCATCACTGGGAAAAGGGTAGAAAAGGTAGGAGGAGTTGCTGAGAACTGCAGGATCATGGGAGATGTAGTATTATGTGATGGCCATATTGGAGATAACTCCACCTACTTTAGAGAGGCCGTAACATTTTGTAAATCATAAAAGTAAACTACTTAAGATCCATTTTGTGATTAATAACATTGAATTTTGTTGTATTCATTTATTTATAGCATTATGGGTTTTTGTATCGGATGTTCATATTCTCGTAATACACGTTTAAACTCTAAACATATGACTATCTAGTCTAACTCTGTACTACTGTTTTATATCTCCCTAGTCTGCTGATAGTTTAGTTCAATAGCGTCTTTGTACTACTGTGTGATAAAACATTACTTGCTTAAACCTCAGTATATGATTGTAAGCCCTCTGACAGAAGATCATCTTTTCACTCTCTGGACATAAATCTGATATTTTAACATGACATTAATGTACAGAATATTCTTAGTTGAAACGGAATGGGCCAGATCTATTAATAGTGAGATGCATCACTAATGTGCAGTGTCAGACTTTCGACATAAATGTAGCGCATGGTCCGAATTGGCACCAGAACGGCCCTTTAAGTTCAGAGTTTGCAGCAGACAAAGTGCAAACACAAAAAATACATGTGCAAGGCTAGACAGACACAGCCAGTTTAATAAATCTGGGCCAATATTTTTTTAGAACTTGAATTATAGAATCGTGAAATTCTGCAGGCTTAATTTACATAGGACGACTTGCAAGAGAACCACATGCATACACCACCCAATAAGTGTGGTTTTTACATACCATAGATGTTGTCGAATTTTCTGAAAGAAAAAAAATTCACACTTTTTTAGAACCATAAAAGCTCAGAGGTGCACATTCCTCTTGGAGTATTTGCTCAGGTTTGGAATGTTTATTCGCCAATCAGATTTCAGCAAGTATTAAAGCCATTCCTATATAAAAAATAAACTTGAATTTCAACCCTACTGCTATGACAAACTATTCTTCAAAGCCAAAATATATCCCTTAGCTAGTATAAACAGTGTAATAGGAAAATGAGGCATCAACAGTACAAGGGCTTTCCTTTTAAAACTTGGCAAAGCTCCTTGAGCCATGGTTACAGCTTGAACAATTTTCTGTTTTCAATTAAACATGGCTTATTGGCCAGAGCATCTTCTGAAGATTCGGATCAGAAGCAACACATTTTGGATATGACTGCATGTGGCAAACTGCTGTGAAAATGTTTTAAGCAGTATCATTTGTGGCTTGTGTGAAATAAGGTCATTTCTTACATAAGAAATTGCTGTCATCAGCCACTAATATACAGTTAATATAAATGTACCTCACTGTTTTCCTACTGTTTCATGAGGCTACACCTAGATTACATTGGCGACAAAGACAAGCACAATGCACAATGTATCTGCCAGAACTAACTAAAATGTCATGTGGGGCTATACCCATACACGTCACTCTGCTAGGATATAAGAGAAAGAAAATGGGGTTGGAACGGAGAAGGATGTGAGTGTGTGTAAAAAAAAAAAAAAGGATATAACCTTCATTAGGTATGATTAAAAGTACGAGTTCTTTAAACATATATTATGTTTCACACATAAAGTCCACCATAACAAAAGTTGACTGTAACAGCTTGCGATGAAACAAGGAGAGGTCCCCCCTGATAATGGATTATTTAATAAAATTTGTGTTCCCTCTTTGTTTGAGCAAATTAAGCTCAAGCATCACAGGGGTCCCAGTACATCTGGCACCGAGATGGCTTCCAAACTGCTACTGGCACCCACACTACTGTAGGCGAGATGGAGGTCTGTCACATATGAAGTGGTTTATTAACATCATTTATTGTGCTGTACTGTGATGCGGGGATGTCGTACACCAGTACAAGCCAAGGGCACCAAATGCCCCCCACACGGTAGTGATTGTGTGCATCCAAGCAGCTTCTCACAGTTCTGGCTACAGGGGGCACACACTCCCGCACTACAGATATAACATTGATGCTTGTGCGCTCCCTCAAGTATATCCCTTTACTGTATAGGTGGACAGAAGTGTTCCGACACGTTTTTTTGCCGGGGTGACCTCGTCTGGTTGCATTTTATGCTGTCAGTACTGATTGACAGTTTAGTTTGTGAATAGAGAGGCTGGAGTTGATGGTAAGAGGTTACAATGTTATAAATAGCATAGTGTGTGTAAATACCAATCTAATCACATCAAGTAATAAAAATAAATACATTTGGATGCAGTCACATTCCTTCTGTTAGTTTTTTTTTTCAAATATGGCAACTACCGAAATACAGAATTGCCTTTTGCGGATGTCATTTCAATTGCAAATGGATAATAGTTGAATTATGTCCTGATTGCACACATAAACAAAAATAGTGCAAAGAAAATAACCCAATGTTAGTTTATTTACTCGCTCGAGATGCCATTAAGTATAAATGCGGTATCAGTAATTTTATAGAAAACACAGGAACAAAACTCATTGAGGACATTGGGTCTGAGACTCCACATTCTACAAATTAATTAACCAGTGTGTGCCACATTTATTTCGAAAGTTTTTTTGTGCGCTACATTTATTTTATGTGTAAAGTTTAATAGACCATTCTGTGGATCTTGTCATAAATAGTTTCATGTCGGGTCCCGGTACATGGAGAGGGCTTGTGGGCCGAGTCCTCTCCATAACCGGTAAGTCTTTGCTGCATATTGCAAAGCACCAATCGCGGGTGTTTTCGGGCTGATCGCCGCCGGCAAAGCAAAGCCGGTGGGCGCCGCCATCTTTCTGACGATCGTCGCTCCCCGTGATGTCATCGGGGAGCGGGTATCCGTCGCCATGGTAGCTTCGGGTCTCACGAAGACCTGAAGCTACTTCGGGTTAACCTATTCATTAGAATGTAAAATTCTGTAGTATGGCAGTATATGATAGGATCGTATAGACACCCTTGAGTTAAAGTACTCTAGGGAGTCTGAAAAATAGTAAAAATTAAAAAAAAAGTAAAAAAAAATTATAATAAAAAAGCCTAAAAATTCTACTCGCCCCCCTTTCCCTAGAACTGATATAAATATAAATAAACAGTAAAAATCATTAACACATTAGGTATCGCCGCGTCCGAAAATGGCCGATCTATCAAAATATGATAACGTTTTTTCACTGCGTTTAACCCCGTAACGGAAAATCGCGCCCAATGTTGAAAATGGCACTTTTTTGTGATCAGCAATGAATTGTAATGAATGAGGAGGAAAATCCCCATAAACTGCCATACTGTAGTTTGACAGTATATGATAGGATCGATCAGACAACCTAGGGTTAAAGTACCCTAGGAAGTCTGAAACATAGTAAATATAAAAAAAAAGTTTAAAAAAAATAAAAAAAACCTAAAAAATCCAATCTTCCCCCCTTTCCCTAGAAATGCCCGATCTATCAAATTATGATAACTTTTTTTACAACGTATAACCCCGTAACGGAAAATAGTGCCCAAAGTGATCAAAAGGTCGTACAGTCTGAAAAATGGTAACATTGAAAATGTCATCAAAGGTCCCAAGAAGTGACATCACCCACCACTGCTCTGTACACCAAAGTATGAAAAAGTTATTAGCGCCAGAAGCAAAATCAAAAAGAAGATCTTTGTACAGGAGGTTTTAATTTTTTTAAATGTATGAAAACATTATAAAACCTATATAAATTTGTTATCCCCGTAATTGTACCGACCCAAAGAATAAAGTAGACCTGTCATTTGGGGCGTACAGTAAAATCCAAGCCCACAAGAATACGACACAAATGCGTTTTTTACCAATTTCACTGCATTTGGAATTTTTTTTCCGCTTCCCAGTACACGGCATGGAATATTAAATACCACCATTTAAAGTGTAATTTGTTACGCATAAAATAAGCCGTCACACAGCTCTGTACATGGAAAAATAAAAAAGTTACAGATTTTTGAATGTGGGGAGTGAAAAATGAAAACGCAAAACCGAAAAAGGGCTGCGGCGGGAAAGGGTTAAACCCCATGAGTAAGGCTTAAGTAAAAGCCGAAACGTGTAGATGTTTGGACCTACTTGTACACCATTTACAATTTTTAATGATGACAGAATAAAGGAAAGAAATATTGTTTTATCTGGATGTGCTACGGAACTCTTCTTTTTTGGATCTTAAATAAAAAGTCTTCCAGTATCAACTATATAGAATAGAACTGCTATATTGATACATATCAGTGTGGGGTGGTATGAAAAGTGAGGGACATAGCCTCCCTCCTCAACTTCTTATTCATGAGCAGCAGCACTGTGCAGCTACTCACATGGTATGCACAGGGGAAAAGGCAAATGTGGATTTATCCAAATAAGAATTTTTAAAAGAAGTTTATGCAACCTCTGGCTACCCTTAAAGGAAACCTACCACTTCTGAAGGTAGGTATGAGATACAAACACCGGGCACCAGCTCAGGGTGAGCTGGTGCCGGTGCTTAGTCTCGTTAGTGTTAAAACCGCGGTATCGCGGTTTTAACACTTTTGAAACTTTCTAGCAGAAACTGCTTCGGCGCTGCGCGCGACCGTGCGCGCGCAACGCCTGCGGCGTTTCCAATGTAGGCGCGCGCACGATCGTGTGCACGAAGCGCCGAAGCAGTTTCTGCTAGAAAGTTTCAAAAGTGTTAAAACCGCGATACCGCGGTTTTAACACTAACGAGACTAAGCACCGGCACCAGCTCACCCTGAGCTGGTGCCCGGTGTTTGTATCTCATACCTACCTTCAGAAGTGGTAGGTTTCCTTTAAATGTAAGCATAATATAATGACAAATCTGCTTCACATCTATTTAATTATTGTATTGTTTCTGGGAGCGATAGTTATGTTACTAATATGACTTAGAAACACAGTGGGGCACATTAACTTACCCGTCCCTGGCGCGTTCCCTGATGCGCATTGTCTCACAATAATGCACTCTGTGGCGATTCACTAACATTGTGTGCCCGATATCCTGCATGTGTCGCTTCCCACGCTCAGGCTGCCGGAGTTCACCATCTTCTTCCCGGTGTATGTAAGTGCTTGTTCTTACGTCACAATATAAATGTCTGTGCTCAGTCGGATCGTCCGACGGCCCGCCCCCTGATTTCTGTTGCATGAAATCCTGCGCCGCTGCGCCAAAATCTGATCGCGTGCGACACAATCTCCTTCTAAATACCTGTCCCAGTGGCGCAAATCCCGAAAACGTTGGGAAGTCGATTCACAGACCCTTAGTAAATAAGCCCCAGTGACTGCTGTGACTGCCATGAGAAAACAAAATATAACATTCAATGCACAGACAATAGTATTAATGTAGATCTTTTGTTGAAATGTTGATTTATCATAAAGACCTCAAATGTGTACATCAATGGTTTTGTGCTCTCCGAGACCACTTGCATTTACTTGAATGAAGAGATGATCCTTTGTGTATCCTTAGATAGCTTTTCAATGTACTATTTGAAGTATATAGGCAATCCCGGGGTTATGTACAAGATAGGGTCCGGAGGTTTGTTCTTAAGTTGAATTTGTATGTAAGTTGAAACTCTATATTTTATAATTGTAGATCCAGTGACAATTGGAGTTTAAACATTTTTTGCTGTAATGGGACCAAGGATCATTAATAAAGCTTCATTACAGACACCTTACAGCTGATAATTGCAGTCTGGGACAATAGTAAAGCATTCAGAAAGCTTCACCAGAGGTCAGAGGGGTCTGTCTGTAACTATGGGTTGTCTGTAAGTCGGGTGTCCTTAAGTAGGGGACCGCCTGTATAGCTTACACTTGACTAACTTGTCTGTCTACCAAATCAATGTAATTGTCAGACAAACACTACTGAGTGTTTGTTCTTGTAATCTGTGTAGTTCTCAATATATTTATTCCCACTGTTATAAACTTCAGCTATGTCTCTATGCTTTATCAGACATTTTTGATAGGTACGCATGGAATTTGTAATATCATTCCAGAGTAATCATCCCAGTACTACTCATCTGACATTAGAAACCCCAATTAATATAATAGGAAGTGAAATTTTAAAACTTTGCTGACTAGGCTCTCTACTGTCAAGTGGGTGGTCTTGGGCTGGTACTGAAGGTTTGTCTCCAATTGTCTGACAATTGGGATTTATAAGTCTAGATTACTTGGGAATAGAGGTGACTAGAGAGAAGATTTTAACTAGGTCAAAACCTGATGACAGGTTCCCTTTAAAACTCAACAAGTCTAAAAAGTACTTTTACCATATGTGTCAGTCACGCCAGTATATTGTGGCGAAAGTGGTGAATATGTATGACAAATTTCAGTTTAAAGAGAACCCGTCATGCAAAATAACCCCCTTAATCTAAATATATTTTCATAAACTGCCATTAGAGAGCATTGCCTCTATCCCTTCATTGTCCCTCTACATGCCTGTAAACTTAAGCAATGAGGTCCTAAAGCTGGATGCAAATGACCTGTGAAATGTCCAATGAGTCATTAGCATATTCAAGCTGTCCAGCTTATTCATGAGTGGGAGGCACAGCCACACCCCCAGTGCATGACTGACAGCCTGTATAATGATGTGAGGCTGTATAATCATGTGATGGCTGTAAAATGATGTGATGGCTGCTCCATGTGCTTGCTGCATCCTGTGGTGTGTGTATAGGAGAAATACAACAGCTCCAGGGTGCAGCAATGTCAGGTACTTGCGTAGCTGATGTCTGTGTCCCACACATGTGTATTAGGAGGATGCAGCATGTCAGCAGATACAGCACACACACTAGCCATGCTTTACTAAACATTACACACAGACATGAGCAGGGGGAGGGGAGGGGGAACAGGAGTGACATCACTGCCTCTGACCTTGTGACCAGCCTCATTTACATAATAAAGAATAGATGATTTTATAATGATTAATGTATGAAATAACTAGATAAAGGCTGGGATGGATCCTAGTGAGCTGCTCCAACAGGTAGAGGTGACAGGAATAGTGACACAGACCTGATGACAGGTGTCCTTTAAGGTGTGGGTACTAGGCATCTAGGAATAATTTGTAATACATTTCAGTGCATATATCAAAGATTTGCAACCCCAACCCAATCACTTTTTAGCCTATGTGTTATTATTTTTATTTAAACTGATATCCACAGCATCTAAACTGGTGATCATTTGAAACTTCTACATTATTATGCGTTAAGTTTACAGTGGAACATTTTATGTCTGACGTTGACAGTTTGTTAAGTTATGTCGTTTATGGTTATTTATGAAACATTTTTTCCGTGTTGTAATTTGCCTTAATCTCATTTCATCTGACAGATTATTTAAAGTTTGCTATGTGGAAACTATCCACATAGTGGTAAATCAGCCTTGGAGAACCAGTAATTGCTAAATTTCTCAAGGATGGAAAATCAGTGTTTATTCTAAGTGAGGATGTAATGCTTAAAACTTTAGCTGCTGGTAGTGGTAGTAGTTTTAATAATTTCTCAGCGTGAACTGTAAAACATTTTACTAATATTTTATTAGTAGTTCTCACTTGGAGTAACATTACAGTATATTGGCAGAAAGCTCAAACTGGATCTAAAAATGAATGAATAATAATATAATTATATATATCATGCTGCTTATGTTCCTTTTAGATACAGTGGATTGAAAAATTATTCATACCCCATTGGACTTTTTTTATTGTTAAAAGTTTTAGACACAAACTGAAATGTAATTTATTTTATGTGACAGAACAACATAAAGAAGCAAATATTTGTGATGAATAAAGAAATGGATGCATGGTTTTGCCGCCCCCCTGTATTCTGATACCCCTAAATAAAATTCAGTGAAGGAATTTATCATAGTAGGTATGCCAGTTTGGTTTATTAATCACGATTGCTGAGTTTATTTTTTTTTACAACTCTTGAAAAAAACGGGTTTATTAAGAAAATTGAGATGTTCAAGTTAGATTTATGATGTGCGACTTTTCAAAAATTCACAAATTTAGGCGCAATCAAATCCATTATATAAATTTGACAGATAAACAGAAGTGCTCTTAAGACTAAAAAGTGAGGAATGAATCCTCCCCAGTGATTTCTCCCCAGTGTGTCCAGTAACCTTTTGAGTGCAGTCACATGTACTGCTAGCACTGAGATTACAAACACAGCGCTAGTGCACAGGGGGGCGATCGTATATGCATTTCCACTGGAAGGTCTAGGGCTGCGTTCACATGTTACGGTTATAAACATGTTTAGTTTAGAAACGCAATTGAACCACAGTAGGGAGGGGCCTTACCCGATCGCATATGCATTTCAACTGAAACGCATGCGATCTTTAACCCTTTCAGGACCTGGCCCTTTTTTGTTTTTTCATTTTCTTTTTTTACTCCCCATGATCAAGAATCCATAACTTTTTTTATTTTTCCATGTACAGAGCTGTGTGACGGCTTATTTTCTGCGTAACAAATTGCATTTCATAGATAAGGTATTGAATATTCCATGCCGTGTACTAGGAAGCGGGAAAAAAATTCCAAATGCAGTGAATTTGGTAAAAAAACGCATTTGTGCCGTCTTCTTGTGGGCTTGGATCTTACGGATTTCACTGTGCGCCCCAAATGACAGGTCTACTTTATTCTTTGGGTCTGTGCGATTACGGGGATACCAAATTTATATAGGTTTTATAATGTTTTCATACATTTCAAAAAATTAAAACCTCCTGTACAAAAATTTTTGGGGGGATTTTGCCATCTTCTGGCGCTAATAACTTTTTTATACTTTGGTTTATAGAGCTGTGGGTGGTGTCGTTTTTTGCGGATTTTGATTACGTTTACAATGTTATCAATTTTAGGACTGTTCGACCTTGTGATCACTTGTTGTAGAATTTTTTTTATTTTTTTAAATGACAAAAAAAGTCCCATTTTCGAATTTGGGCGCGATTTTCCGTTACGGGATTAAACGCAGTGAAAAACCGTTATCATATTTTGATAGATCGGGCATTTTCGGACACAGCGATACCTAATGTGTTTATGATTTTTACTGTTTATTTATATTTATATCAGTTCTAGGGAAAGGGGGGTGATTTGAGTTTTTAGGGTTTTTTATTATAATTTTTTTTTTAAACTTTTTTTTATTTTTAGTATTTTTCAGACTCCCTAGGGTACTTTAACCCTAGGGTGTCTGCACGATCCTATCATATCCATATCCATATCATATCCAACTGTAATAAGTGAATTCTGGCTAAGGGTTTTATTAGATAACATTAGTGAATAAATAGCATCATGAAAAATCAGGATTACCCCAGACCGCGCAGGGATAAAGTTGAGACAAAGTGTTTGCAGAGGTTTAAAAAAAAATTGCTGAAACTTTGACTTTTTCATGGGACATTATTCAGTCAATCATATGTAAATGGTCAGAATGTGGAAAAACTGCTAAACTACCAAGATATGGCTGTCTACCAAAACTGACAGCCCTGACAAGGAGAACACTGAATAGACTACCAGCCAAAAGGCTCAGGGTCATTCTGGAGTAGCAGCAGGTTATTCACGGGTCAGGACACAAGTGCGACACCGTACCATTCCGTACCCCGTAAAAAGATTGGACATGTCCTATATTCCTTTCTCAGAATATGATGCCATGCTCCATGTTCCTCTATGGAGCGCTGCTCACCCCCTCCTCCTCTCCCTGGCGCCGCTGTGTGCCCGCCGTGCTAGGATACGCCGGGCACACGTCAGTGTAAATGTAGCCTAAACCTGAATATCTCCGGTTCCTTGATACCTAGAAACACAATTCTAGATTCATTTGAAAGAAGAGATTCTCCTCTTTCAGTGGCACTGGGCAATTGCCCACTTTGCCTACCCATAATGCAGGCTCTGACAATAAGCATTCCGCATTGCACAAAGGCCAATGCTCAAAAAAATTAATTTAGGGCTCCCCTAAAAGAATCCCTATGTTGTGAAGCACATTCGCCTCCCAAAAATTTAAGTTAAATCAAAAAGTCAAATAGATCCAAATTGGTACCAGAGTAAACTATTAGTTGTCCTACAAAATGTCCCATTTGATCATAGAGGTGTCATGACCATTACTGATTACAGCATCTAAGTGACATTGTTTAATGGATTGAAGTTTTCTCCATTAACAGAGTCTCTCTTGTGCACCACCTATATTGAAGGTTTTAGACAGGGCAGTGGAGTTGGCAAGCCTTAACCCCAACTCCTTAGTTTCCCTAACTCTGACTCCCACATACATGCGGCATGTTTAAGTGAAAAATTTAAAGTAGTACTACTTTTTATCACCGTATCAACATAAAATGCATTAGAATGCAACCTTAGAACTATAACTTTAATAAATTGTAATTGCTCAAAACACTGTGTGGAGAAAAAAAAGTTTTTAACAAAAATGGACTGAATAATATTTATTTACTGAGTCTATTAGTTTGTTATAGCTAGAGAGCAGCCTATACTAAATCGAGTTGGTGGCAATGCAGTTACCACATGGACAACATCTCTACCAATTTCAAGACTTATGAGGAATTACCTTATGAACAGTCAGTTTTGATGAATGGTTGAACTTTTAATATCAGGCTTTTACTGGGAACAGCTCACTAAGTGTTTCACATCATAATGCTGCACAGTCTAGCAGTAATAGATAACATGAAGACTTTGCTTCTATACCTATGGTACTTTTCCATGTGTGTGTGTCGGGAAACTGTCCAGTAAACAGCGCAACCACAACCGAACTTGGCACAAGTTGTCAGACTGGGTAAGCGTTGGCGAACTAACCCTGTGATGTCCCTGCGGGCTATGGCCCTGCCTACCACCCTCATAAGGTCAAACCCACTATCAAGAACCTACTAACAGACCCTGCAAGGTGAGAGGGAAACTTACTTTGGCAGCTACTAGATGGCGGGGTTACACTGGGAGAGACAAGACATAGAGAGACAAATAACAGACACAATCAAAGTATTTGTGGAGTCTGAGTCGGTTAATTGTTTTCCGACATCACGTAAATGGTCTCCAACAGCATGACTCCATAGCTCTGGTTTTCAACCATTTTAGGCAGTTTTCTGACTCTTGGTTTTTAGTAAAGGGGTGTGGCTTAGCAGGAAATAGCCCTTGCACCAGAAAATTCAATCTTTGCGCCAATAAATTTAATATTGCGGTGCAGCAAATTAGAACAACTAAAAGGAGGTGCAAAGTAAGACTCGCCAATCTTATACTGCATTGTCCAGCCAGTTCTACTCTGCACTGGTCCAAAGACCATCACATTAATACATCTTCCCCTTTTTTTTTGGAGAATAGTTGTTAAATGTATATTTGTTGGGAGTCCTACATCTGGAATCCTACACCTATGAATAAAATTAGGGGTCCCTGAGTTCCTTGTGTGAATTCATTATTATGAATAATCTAGTGTTCATGGATTGTATTGTAATTCCCTTTACAAAGGGGACAAAAGACCCCTATTTTTGGTAACCAGTAAAGGGACCCAGAGGTGGGACCTTTTTCAATTATACATTTATCCTCAGAAAGCCCCTTTAGAATCACAGGTACTAAAAATACAAATCTTTGCTGGTTCTCTGCTAGTTATAACATTGATGCAAATACTGATCAAATGTGCAAAAATGTTAATAATATTTTGTTGGTTTTGCTGTTCAGTCATTCTCTGTTTTTAACACCAGGAACTAATGCCTCAAGTTATGCGACACATATAAGCCTTTAGCAGTATAGGAATTACATAGCTTGCCCTATAGAATCCCACAAAATCTATGCAGTCCCATATGTTGAACCGCTAAAGATTTTATTGAAATAATCAATTTTCTATTGGTCTAAGAATATCATTGCTGTAAAGGTTAATTGACCGTGGCTTTTTCCTCCTAAGCCACATATAATGTATTGTACTACTATACAAAAATCTTTTCTCTTAATCCACAGAATGAGACTGACAGCCCTCCACTGGCTATGGTAATTAGACATGTTATGGGGCGACAGGAAAAATGTTCATACCTGGAAAGTCAAAATAAAATGTGTTGGAAAATAGGAAAGGCTACATTATGTCATGCATTTGTTCTACGGGCAGACCAAATTGGCATCAGATTTTATATGTAATACCGTGTAGCTTTAAGCTGACATTCAGTGAATGAACAAGTTGTGTAATGTGCAGATGTATGGTATCATAACTACTCAGTGCAAGGAGCATCTGGATGGAGAGTGTGAGAGCCAAAGTGACCTGTGATGTATACAGAAGGAAGTGGTGGATGCAAACAAAACAATTATGTCATTTAGACATTTTAGTATTGATTGATGGCCATTATTGTAATTATTTTACATTTTAATTTTTTTTATCCATTGGTCATTTATTCATTCTGTTATTACGTAAGAAAATCAGCATGAATTTCACCAATAGTTTCCAAATTTTCAACGTGTTGTCAGTGAACACCAAAATCTAAACTTTACAAGTACACTAAAACAGACCAATTAATCTGAGACTTTGCCAGTGTTTTCTGTATTTTGAACTCCTTTTCATACTGGCAACTAAACAAGAAGGTGGAGGCTATGGGGCACATTTACTTACAGGGTCACTGGAGTTCACTGAAAGTGCATTGTCCGACTATAATACACTAATTCACTAACATTGTGCGCCTGATATCATGAATGTGTCGCTTCGCCGCTCTGGTCCGACAGAGTTCACCATCTTTTTAGTGGTGACTCTAAGTGCTAGTGTTTGCGGCACAATTTGAAAGTTAAATCCCGCACACACTCCGAATCAGTCGGACTGTCCGACGGCGCACCCCCCTAAATTGTGTCGCATGGAAGCTAGTGCAGCTGTGCCACAAAAAAGGGTTGCATGCGCCACAATCCCAGCACACACACTTCTTAAATATCTGTGCAAGTCCAACAAAAGTGTGTGCGCAACCCTTAGTAAATAAGCCCCTATATCTTTTGATCATGTGACAATCTATTTTGGCAGTATCCCCCATCTCACCACATTCTCTATTTTGCACATAGCAGGAAAAAGAGCCTCTATACTCTGTTTAAAGAGAACCCGTCATGCAAAATAACCCCCTTAAGCTAAATATATTTTCATAAACTGCCATTAGAAAGCATTGCCTCTATTCCTTCATTGTCCCTCTACATGACTGTAAACCTAAGCAATGAGGTCCTAAAGCTGTATGCAAATGACCTGTGAAATGTCCAATGAGTCATTAGCATATTCAAGCTGTCCAGCTTATTCATGAGTGGGAGGTACAGCCCACCCCCCGTGCTTGACTGACAGCTGCTCCATGTAATGGCTGCTCCATGTGCTTGCTGGTGGCCACGCCCCCTGCAGCCTGTCTGTGTGTGTATAGGAGAGATACAACAGCTCCAGGCAGCCATGTTATAGCAGAACATGTCAGGTACTTGTGTAGCTGATGTCTGTCTCTGTGTATTAGGAGGATGCAAATGTCAGCAGATGCACTAACTATGCTGGATTCGCACGGCGGGCACACGGCAGCGCGCGGGGAGAGGAGGAGTGGGAGAACGCTGCTCACCCCCGCCCCTCTCCATAGGGATACATGGCGCACGGCGCCGTATGCCCTGAAAAAATAGGACATGTCCTATTTTTTCACGGGGTACGGGGCAGTACGGTGCTGCACGTGTGCGGCACCGTACCACTCCCGTAGGGCGCCACGCGCCCATTGCCGTCTATGGGGGACGTATATCGGCCGTATATATGTCGGCCTTATATACGTCCCCCTTGCGGTCGTGTGAATCCAGCCTTACACACAGACATGAGCAGGGGGAGTAGAAGGGATTGGTAACAGGGGTGACATCACTGCCTCTGACCATGTGACCAGCCTCATTTACATAATAAAGAATAGATGATTTTGCAATGATTAATGTATAAATTGACTAGATAAAGGCTGGGATGGATCCTTGTGAGCTGCTCTAACAGGTAGTAGTGACAGAAATAGTGACAGAGACCTGATGACAGGTGTCCTTTAAGCTTGTTCTATAAGGTTAAAATCTACCACGGACCAAACAGAAAAAAATCATCTTTTCAAATTGAAAAAAAAATTACCTTTTGGGGAGAGAACTTTTTTGAGGTTAGAATTGTGCTGCTAAAGAGGTGTAGGATAAATAATTGTATATGATGTAAAATATATTTAGAAAATAATATTTTAGAGTTATTTATTGTTTGTCATTTGGAATCTTCAAATAAAGCTAGTCACTTGACTTTACTGTTTCCTTTACCTTAACCTTCAGTTGTTTTATGCTTTTTATGCATGATAGCTCTTTCTCTTCTCAGATGCCAAAACCACAGAAAACCTTAAGAGTTTTATGTTCCAAGTATGTGACTCAGAAATAGCTGAGAGTCAGAACTCGAAATAAAAGCCTCTCAAAATATATAGTCAAAATCAACACACTTTTGCTTAAAGTATATTTCAGTTATTTCTTAAGAAAGGGTTCACCAGAAGTGAGGCTTTATGAAATTCAGACGGCTGGCCACAAATATAGAGTTGTGAACACATTACTAAATCACCTTGGCTCAAGTCATTATAGACATTTTTTCCGGAGCAAACTTATTGATAAACGCGTCCCGTTGACTGGTGAATACTTTAACCTCTTCCCAACATGCGCCATACTGTTATGGTGCATGTCAGGGTGGTCGGACGAAGAGGGCGACTCTTAGTACCAGGTGGGTGATCGCTTCATATTGCTAAACATGTAAATGTCTTTGGCAAAGCCAGCCTGCCGCCAAATTGGTTACTATGACATTCGGGGTGTCTGTACTAAACTCCCAGGACTGTCATTCAGCCCGATCTCTAAGCATTTGTCAGAGGCAAAAGTGTCTGACTTACGGTGGACCTGATGGTGCTCTGCAGGGCACCACAAGCTAATTTGCATACCTTATAAACTTATTTTTTACAGAAATGCAGCCATACAAAATTATAAGAAATGAAGCTTGGGACACACTGGGACAGGATTGGGAGGTGCGCTATTGTTATCTACCATCGGGTAACCTTTAAAGCGTGAGCAGAGAGAAGAGCATAGACAGACAGATAATGTTCTGTAGAATCACAGACTGGGACGGAGGGAATGAGGGAAATCTTGTACCTCACTATTCTGTGCAGGCAGACATCTGTATACACATCCAGCTCTGCTATATTCACTGAAACATGACCTCTTCCCCTGTGAGCAGGGAGCAGCAGCTCCTCCCCTCCTACGAAACGGACCACAAACAAAGTGTAAACAACATAGGGATTCATAAGGCCTATCAGCACATGGAGAGGAGGCAGCCATTGCAGCACTAAGGTAATCTGAGGGCCATAGCAAGGAAACTACTGAATATAGGTAATAAAGATAATAGGCAAAGCAAAGGTGTTTTACATCTATTGAAAAATAAAAAAACCTTTACAGTTACTTTTTAATATAAGGAACCCGTCAGGCACATCATAGTGTGTTGCTCTGCATGATAATATTGAAAGGAGTCAATGGCTCCTGGGAATTATAAAATGACCCCCCCACCTTCTCCCCCCACTCTACATTGTAATCCTGAGAATTGAGTCAGCGAGATGTACCGTGCACACCTCCTGCACTTATCACCCACATACCTTTCTCTACTGCATCTTAGTAGGTGTGTGCAGGGCTTGTTTACTAGAGGACAGAGAAGGAAGGAGGTGTTGCAGCTGGACTCAGTTTAGGAACATCCAGCTGTCTCATTTCACAAGATTAAAATGCAGAGTATGGGGGTTCATTTTATAATTCACAGAAGTTGGTGAGTCATTTCAGTATCATCATTCAGAGCAACTCACTACAGAAAATTAGGTACGACCTTTGGTTGTGGGGAGCTAGATGTGCCTGACAGGTTCCCTTTATTGTCAGTTAAATTTTAGAAAGTATAGATTTGGTACGTTTTATGAATGTTTCACAGCTAAATGTATTTTATCTCTACAAATGAATTGGTTATACATATGAAAAAAGAAAGTTGCATATCGACACAGTGCTGTACACAAAGCTGGAGGAAAGCCGCTTGGTCTGGATCCAAGGTAGATATTTAGAAAAAAGAAAAATATCCACTTTGTCCGCACTGGTAAAGGGTGAAAAAGTTCAGCAAAAGTTTATTAAATCCAGTGATACATAAAAAAAACATCACTCTAAAATGCATGCGGTAACGCGCTTCGGACAAAACAGTGTACTAGTCCTAAGTCACACCTAAAGGAGCATAGAAGTGAATGTGTTTAAAAAACAACCGAAATGGGGACCTCCCCACGGGAATTGAGACAGGTGTGTGATGAGACATTTACCTGCAGGGAGACATCAATTCGGCACAATACACACTCAACTTTTTAGGTAACCCACCTCTGGAAACACCACTCTGAGAGCTGACAGTTGTCATCCAGCCCACACGGTAAAAAATCTATATAACTAAATGTAACAGCATAATTGGCCGTTTACAAAAAAGAGGCTATAGCACTAAACTATGTAACAGAGCCCGTAACATAACAGACTCCAGAAGTAGAGCTCTTTATCTGTCATGCAAAAAGGGTAATTGCAATAAACAGGATGCCATCATTAAAAAAACAGTATTCACTACCCAGTATAGTGTGGACCACAAGGAAGTGACACACATTATTAACAGGTACTTACCTATTTTGAACCGTGACACCACACTTGCCCAAATTTTACAAAATGGGATTCAGTGTGTATCCACTAGAGCACCCACTCTGGGCAACATACTTTCTCCCAATCAGTTCCAAAGAGAAAGGTCCAAAAGAAACTGGTTAAAATTCCTGGGGAGTGTGTGCTGTGGAGGCGCGACATGTAACATTTGCCACCATATGCATAAAACCTCCTAATTCTTATCCTGTACCAATAATTCCCTTTTTCACATAAAAAAACACCTCAATTGTGAGTCTACACATGTCATATACTTAATCACGTGCACTAAATGCAAGCTACAGTACGTAGGATGTACCATCCGAAAATTAAAAATGTGCATATCAAAACACATCAGCGGTGCCAATCCAAATAGTCGTAATAGTGCCCTTAATGTGTCTGGAGCTTCCACACACTTTCAGGATGTACATGGTGGCTCTGTACAACATATGACCATTACCGCTATAGAACATATAATAAATTAGGTGGAGATCGAGAGAAACATTTGCATATGTGTGAAGCATATTGGATAGTGCGCCTGGACACGCGATTTCCCAGAGGCATGAATCACAAAAATGATTTGATGTATATTTACTAAATGTCTATCTATCACATCTTATGTATTCAATCTATATATATGGATTGCGCCGGAAACGGCTGCACGTCACTTTGTTCCGCCGTTGCTGCCGTTCGGACGCCGAACACAGCCCCCTCATCGCCCCCCCTCCGCCCTCGGTGTGAGCGCACTGTTTGCAGGGCTGACACGGCTCCTGTGCTCCCGGCTCCCGGCTCCCGTGCTCCCGTGCAGGTGGCGGATCGCGCCCACGTGCTGCAGAGCAGTGGCCCGTGCTTTCCGGCTGCGGATTGGAGGGTTTGTCTGCTCGTTCCCCCTGTCATCTAGTCTGTTCTAGTGTCCCTTGTTTGTGTGGTGGCTGTTTTCGGCCCCACGTGCTGCCGGTGTTTATAATTTACTGTCCCCCTCCTCCATCCCCCCACTGTCTGGAGGTCCTTCATCCCCACCATTGTTCACCCACCACTGCCTGGATGTTGGGGGGCTTTCGTTCCCCCTCCCCCATCGCCTGGTGACTGCTGGAGATCCTTCTTCCCTCATTACTATTTGGACTGCTGGAGATCCTTTTCCCCCCTCTCCATTACCTGGGATTGCTGGAGATCCTCTTTTCCCTTCCAACAACTGGGACTGTTGGAGAACCTCCATCCCCCCCCCCCATTAATTGTGACTGTTGGAGATCCTCTATCCCCCCCCCCCCCATCACTTGGGACTGCTGGAGATCCTTCATCCCCCCCCCCCCATCACTTGGGACTGCTGGAGACCTTACATCCCCCCCCCCTATCACTTGGGACTGCTGGAGATCCTCGACCCGTCTTCAAATCCTTTGGGATTGTTAAAGATCATCTGGGACTTGTTGAAGATCTTCCTCACCCTCTCCTCCATTACATGGTACTGGACTGCAAACTATATAAACTATTGTGCGGTCTCTGAAGAGTTTCTGGGACAACTGGCTGTGTCTCAGGTTGGAACTTCGAGAGCCAACATAGATCGTGCAACTGGAGAAGGCATGAGTATGGACCGAGACTGCCAACGTCTGGACCCAAGGTATGGGGTACCTGGTGGGGGGAGGATGTGGCACTACCAAGGGATTGGAGGGGAGGATCCCTGTGTCTCAGATTGTCTCGTATTGCGGCCTAATGATTTACGGAGGGAAATCTCCCAGGGTGAACTGTTAGTACCAATTGCTGGTGCATGCAGCCCTGTAATGGGGTCCTGGGGCGTCCGGGAAGACGAGTTCTGGCGGGCACTTAGGGTGTGGAGTCTTGTTCTGCCCCTGTACTTTGTACTAGGGGTGAGCGGAATGGACCCACTCTGTCTATGGCATTTGCTATTGAACTCAGCCCGTGGTTGCCGTGGTCTACCTGGTGAGCTACCTCTGTGGGTTGTAGAGAGTCTGGGCTACCCCGGTTGGTGGATGGGGGTTCTCTCTGGCTCTGTCCGTGGCGTGTGCTCGCCTCGCCCCGCTATGGCCCCGTACCAGGGCCTGGATCAGGTGGTACAGGCGGAAATTTATGCTGGAATTGCTGTGAAATGTCTGTTAAGGCCAAGATTGGACAATGAAGATACACTTATGGTTAATGGAAGTAGGAAATTTGGAGGAGGATTGGAAAATAACTCGGGCCTGGGAATGGGAAATCTCAGCCCCGTGGTTTATAATTATGGGACAGAAGGAAAAAATGAAAATGTGTACATGCAACTTAAAGAGAATAGTAGAACAAGGTTTACGAGATATGTGCTCCTAGAGATTAGGAAATCTATACCTAGGAGGAATATGAAGTATAACGACATACCAAAAGAAATTAGGAGACCATTTCGGGGAACACGGGCAGGTTTTAAATGTAAACAGAAGAAGAGGGGGATGAGACCATTTGTCCCTTCGGTGTTAACTGGAAATGTAAGATCTTTAAGTAACAAAATGGATGAATTACATTCTATGATCGTAAATGATAATGAAAAGTCGAAGTGCTGTATTATGTGTTTCACTGAGTCATGGCTGCATGATATGATCCCGGATAGCCTGATTAGTGTACCAGGTTTCTCCCAGGTTAGAGGAGATAGGGATTGTAGAAGTAGTGGGAAGAAAAAAGGAGGAGGTATTATCATTTATGTTAATCAGGGGTGGTGTCTAGCTGACCATATCACGGTTAGAATTAAACATTGCTGTGGAGACGTGGAGATTTTGGCTCTGGTAATGAGGCCCTTCTATCTTCCAAGGGAGTTCTCAGCTGTAATCTTGGTTGGCATATATATCCCACCATCAGCCAACTATGATGCGGCACTTGCAGTAATTCAGGATGTGGTTGGTGAACTACAAGGTAGATACAGTGATACTCTATTGATCCTAACTGGGGATTTCAACCACGTTAGAAATGCGGGTATATGGTCAAACCTAACTCAGTACGTGACTAGGCCTACTAGAGGAGAACATATACTTGACTTATTTTATGCTAATGTTACCGATGCTTATAAATCCGTGACATTGCCACCCTTGGGAAACTCTGACCACAATTTGATTTTTCTTAAGCCGCGATATCATCCAGTCTTAAAAAGACTTCCCCCCAAGGAGATAGTGGTACGTAAATGGTCAGGGTCAGTGGAAGAGGAACTGCAATGCTGTTTTGCAACAACGGACTGGGAATTGCTATGTAGGGAAGCTCATGGTGATGTAAACCTGGGCGTTAATTTGGTCACTGACTATATCAGGTTCTGTGTAGACAGTATAGTGCCAGTAAAAAGGGTTAAAATATTCGCAAATAATAAACCATGGATGACTGGTGAGCTCAAGAAATTGTTGGGGTTGAAGAGGCGGGCTTTCTTGGCTGGGGATGAGGACTCCTATAGAAGCCTATTGAAGGATGTGAAAAAAAAAATCCGAGAGTGCAAAGCTGCATATAAAAAGAGATTAGAGAATAAGCTGTCTGAGCAGAAAACAAAGGAGGTTTGGAAGGGTCTAAAACTAATCACCGGAATACCTGTGCGAACTGAAGGGGCAGAGGGGGATAAAGAGAAGGCTAACGAATTGAATAACTTTTTCAATCGTTTTGATGAGTTGAGTAACTCAATAGTGTCACGATCTAGCGTTGGGGATGTCGCAATTATAAATGTGATGGGGGAACAATATGGAGGAGAAAAACTAGATACAATGCCGCCGATTAAAGTTGAGGATGTGGTATCAGAACTAGGTCGCCTGAAATCCAATAAAGCTGGAGGCCCAGATATGTTGGATAATAGGGTTTTGAAAACGTGTTGTAAAGAGTTGGGTGATGTTTTCACACACTTATTTAACATGAGCCTACGATGTGGACTAGTGCCCACTTTATGGAAAACGTCGGTTATAGTCCCAGTAAAGAAAGTTCCTCGACCAACATCACTAAATGACTATAGACCAATAGCGCTGACTTCAGTGGCTATGAAAATCTTAGAAAGACTGGTTATGCGGCACTTATCTAGTGTGGTGAAGGATTTTGTAGACCCGTTACAATTTGCATATCGTCGTGGGCTGGGAGTAGATGATGCATTAATTAATCTGCTACATAGAGTATGTGCTCATCTTGAATCCCCTAAAACAGACGTTTTTTGACTTCAGCAGCGCATTTAATACGATCATTCCTGCACTGCTGGAGTCTAAACTAAAGGCCATGCTGATAGAACCGACGATGATTAAATGGCTGATGAATTATCTGAGTGCAAGACCACAGAAGGTTAGGTTGGGTGATACATGGTCTGATGAGGTGGTGTGCAGCACGGGGGCCCCTCAGGGCACTGTGCTAGCTCCCTTCTTGTTTATTCTGTACACCTCAGACTTTAGAAAAAATGATCCGGGCTGTTTTCTTCAGAAATACTCAGACGATTCAGTACTGGTGGGCTGTATTACAGAGGGGGACGATAGTGAATATCGAGAGTCAGTGAACACTTTTACTGGATGGTGCAGCTCAAATGGTCTTATGCTAAATGTAAATAAGACGAAAGAATTAGTTATCAATTTCTCGAGGAGAAGGGACGATACACACAAATCACTTACTATAGCAGGGACCGAAGTTGAGCAGGTTAGTAGCTACAAATACTTGGGCGTGATCATAGACAATAAATTAAGCTGGCATGAGCATATTGAAAAAGTATCCAGACGTGCTAATAGTAATCTGTTCTTTCTACGTAGACTAAGGGCATTTGATGTCCCTAGGACTATGATGGTAGGTTTCTATAACACGGTTATGGTGAGCGCATTTGCATTTGCCCTAGCGGCTTGGGGCAACTGTATTTCTAGTAGGGATTGTCAGAGGATGGATAAGATAATCAAGAAAGCCTCCTCGATAGTGGGTTCACCTTTTGACAGATGGGAGAAACTAGTACAGTGTGGGATACTCAGGAAACTGGACAAAATTAGAAATAACAGTGACCATCCAATGCATGGCGTGCTGCAGGCACAGATTAGTGGTTTTAGTTCTCGTTTTATTCTTATGCGATGTAGGTCGGAGAGATTTAAGAAGACGTTTATACCGGCTGCTCTTGAGCTATCAAATATAGCGATTAGGGGTAGAATATGTAAGTCTTATAATGTATGACTATTAGATAGGGAAGGTTATAATTAACTATTTTTTAATTAACTTATTTAACTTTTTATTGTAAATTTGGTGAAATGGATATTTATGTGTACCTGTGCTATCTCTCTGTTTTATGGTATATGTGTTTTTATGTGTTTTTTATATATGTGATGTTTTTGTTAAATTGTTGTTTAGCGGATGTGACAATTTAAGTTCCCGTCTGGGATAATAAAGTATTATTATTATTATTATTATTATTATTATTATTATTATTATTATATATCTATAGTGGCATATTGTTAATTTCTTCCATTGTGTCCTTGCTTCCAAGTTGGGCTCTTGCATGTTATATTCATTGAATTCCGTCTGTACTTTCCCTTATTATGCCTTAACCTTAATCTTAATTTCACAAATATCAATCTTATAAATGTTGACACAATGTTGTTTCTAGACGACAATATATTTACATATATCCCTTTCACTTTATATCTGATCACAAATCAAATGATCGGACCTTCGAAACCCTGTTTGCTTTGACATACCTCTGTTGCAACCTGTTTACATCTGTCTTTTTCCGGATGTCCAATCGTGGATCACTTGATTGGACCTCTGACTCTTGGAATTTTGGTTTCCTACCTCAATCTCATCACACACCTGTCTCAATTCCTGTGGGGAGGTCCCCATTTCCCGTTGTTTTTTAAACACATTCACTTCTATGCTCCTTTAGGTACATACTAGTACAATGTTTTACCGCATTACCGAATGCATTTTAGAGTGATTTTTTTTATTTTTTATGTATCACTGGATTTGATTAACTTTTGCTTGACTTTTTTTATCCTTTTAACAGTGCACAGAGTGTATATTTCTTAAATTTTTCTACAATTGAATTAGTTTTTGGTCTTAATCTGTACTTTATGAGCATTGCGTAACTTTTGTAATTTTCCATTGAGTGCTGTTCTTGTGAATTGAGTGCTTAATATTGTGGTAAGGGCTAGTATTGTATGCCAAAAAAATGTACTGTGCATCCTCATGTAAACTTTTCCTGACCCCATTAATCCTGCCCATGCATTTTCCACGTATCTTGTATCAGGCTTTCTATGGAGAAAACCATGCATGTAGTCGCAATGGTTTTTAAGTGCAATATTTTACTTTGGTTCTTTATTACAGTATGTGGCATAAACCATTATTATGAGTAACGCATTCTCATTGGATTTACATATTGAAGGCGTTTTACAGAGTATGATCACTAAATTAATTTACTTCATTCTAATGTTTTTTGTTATATCAAGTATAGACCTGTTTTTGTCTGATTTATTCCAGAAAATGTGGACTCAAATATCAATAGATATGACAGAATACTAATCTGGTTTTATTACATTTTGTTGTTGCTCTGTAGACTTTGTGTAATTTTGGCTTATTAAAAATAGAAGTGCTAACATCGCTTTTATATCACATGCTGTATGTTGGAAGCTGTGAATTGTGCATATCACATACTGATGACAGCATTGTGAACACCACTTTTTTGATTTCTTTATCAATGTACATAATCCATTTAACCGTACATTAACCCTTTTGTGAGCAAGGGTCATTGGTAACTAAATGTCACGGTCAATTTTTGCTGTTCTGTTATGTGCTTTTTTAAAATAATATCTTTGAAACATGTTTACATATCTTAACAATTTTTACTTTATTTAGTGTCAACTTTCTAAATGTTTTAATTAAAAAGTTAGCAGCGAAACTCTTACTGCAAAAACAAGCCCTTGTATACCTGTGTCAGATAAAACAAGTCTTAGTTATTCAAGCATGCAAAAAAGTCCTCTGTCCTGAAGGTCAAAATAGGCCTGGTCCTTAAGGTGTTAATTAAACAGGTGAATTTTATTCTGAAGGGGAAACCATTTCAATAAATGTGATTCACCTGTTCAGTTAATGTCTTTCACCTGTTGTTTAAAGTTATGATTATCAACAAGCACCACATATTTTACATGGCTTATATCCAAAATGTGTGGCGCTTGTTCCTGATCACAGAAAACCGTATGTGATCCAGCCAAGCGTCTTGCCAAAAATTCAGTCTGTGCACCAGAAAATTCTGTTGTAAACAGGTTTGTTCTTAAGGCGAAATTTGTATGTAAGTCAGAATTGTATAAATTTTATAATTGTAACTACAGACACATTTTTTTTCCGCAGTAACAATTGGAGTTTCAAAATTCTTTGCTGTAATGGGAACACGGCTGATCATTTAAGTCTGGGACTATAGTAAAGCACCCAGAGAGCTTCACCAGAGGTCACAGTGGCCAGAGAGTCCATCTGTAACTGTGCAGCCCTGGTCCATTTCTAATTTATTGCATATATGTATCTCCTGATTCTTTGCTCATGAGCTGCTCAAGTGTTTGTTGTTGGACTTTTTACAGTGCAAAAAGTAAGAACATGATAATGGAATTGAAGGACCTGCGTCTTTATTTAACCTAATCTCACCATTCATTTATGTTTGTAAATGGCTTTAGTATGATGAAGAGATTATATAAGTCATTGTTTCTACTTTTGGCTAGGCATCTATGCTATGTATACTTTGTATATACATAAGAATGCAAGCAGCTATACATTTGTTTATAATTTTAAGTTGTACTCCTGTATGTGAATTTTGAGATTGCAAACATCCTTTAAAGGTCAAATAAAATGTCAAACGTAAATGTGTGTGTGGGGAAAAGAGTATTTAGTAGATTTATTATTTCCCTAACTCATTAAAGGGAGCATGTTGGCTCCAATGCACTCATCCAGAGGTCCCACTAACATTTTTCCAGAAGGGTAATACAGTATATGGTCGTGTATAAGCCGAATTTTTCAGCACAAAAAATGTTCTGAAAAACGTGACCTTATACACGAGTCAATAAAAATAATAAACTTATATACTCACCCTCCGGCAGCCCCGATGCTCCTGCGTGGCTCGTCTTCTGTCATCCCAGCGGCTCGTCCTTCTGTCTTCGGTCTTCTGTACAGCAAGCAGGGACATGGCCATGTTATCTTCCTGGTTGGTGCATACAGATGATGTGGCCGCTGATGACGTCATAGTATGCGCCGACCGGGAGAAAACATGGTGGCATCCCTGCCTGCTGTACAGAAGACTGAAGAAAGAAGAGGAGCCACGGGGATGACAGGAGAGGTGTGTATCAGGGACATCGGGAGCCGCACTGAGCATCGGGGCCGTCAGAGGGTGAGTATATAAGTTTATTTTTTTTAAGTGCTGGGTGGGCTGGCTGTATACTACAGGGGGCTGGGTGGGCTGACTGTATACTACAGGGGGCTGGGTGGGTTGGCTGTATACTACATAGGGCAGGCTGGGCTGGCTGTATACCACAGGGGGCAAGCTGTGCTGGGCTGGCTGTATACCACAGGGAGCACGCTGGGCTGGCTGTATACCACGGGGGGCAGGCTGGGCTGGGTTGGCTGTATACTACAGGGGGCAGGCTGGGCTGGCTGTATACTACATGGGGCAGACTGGCTATATACTACTGGGAGCTGGCTGTCTATATACTGGGGGGCTGTGACCAATGCATTTCCCACTGGCTTATACTCGAGTCAATAGGTTTTCACAGTTTTTGGCGGTAAAATTAGGGGTCTCGGCTTATACTCCGGTCAGCTTATTCTCGAGTATATACGGTAATACTGCTCAGCTAAATATATTCTTCAAAAATGGTAAGATTTGTGTAAAAAAATTTCAGTAACACAAATAAATAACTAAATATATAATTATGCAAGAAAATAATTACTGTGTCACGGGTGCGCATGCACAGTAAATGTGCCCTTGGAGCCAGTCTGCAGCCTCACTTACCTTTCCTTGCGCCAGCGACGGTCCCCGCGCTGTATCCGCCTCCTAGTGTGTGTGTGCGTGCCGGCTCTGTAAGATTTAAAGGGCCAGCGCGCCAATAATTGGCGCTGGCCAGTCGACTGCCCTTATAAATTGCTGGATCTTTGTGCTATCATGCTATTGAGAAAGCAGTATCCCTTACCTAGTGCGTTTAATCTGATTTCCCGTTGTGACCATGATACTGTTCCTGACTTCGCTCCTCTGCAGCCAGCTGCACACTCTCTTCCACTCTGCCTTTTGACTTCTATCCCGTGCTGCCTGTCTTGACCTCCTGTACGACTCTGTACCTCACCTAGTCCGCCACCACAAGCAAAGTCGTGCCTGTGGTGCGATCTGGTGGTATCCCGCTTCACACTGACAGCCCGATCCTATGTGATGCATAGGGAGAAAACTCCCACACAGAGTTTGATAACCTCTCTGTCTCATTATAATAATTTTAAAGTTTGATTTTAGGAGGAAAGAGGTCATGGGTAACAAATATAATAAGATTACCACAGTCACAGTGCTTGGATATGTGAATAAATGTCCCTGGGGTTATCATGCTTGATTTTTGGGGGGTAGTTATCTTTAAAGCGGACCCATTTCACCTCCTCACACATGTGGTGATTCTTTCTCAGTTGCCACAGCTATCATGCCCAGTATCTGAACATTTTTATCCTGTGTATTGGCAGAAAGGAGGTGCTGGAGAAGAAGAGAGGGGCATATGTTTTGCCAATCCTCTGTCATACCGTCCAATCAGCAGCAGGCAAATTTAAAGAGGAAATACAATGAACAGTATTGAGCTGTAATTTCTCTATGCTCATTTAGAGGCAGTGTTCACATACATTCCTTTTAAAGTTCTGATGACATTGCGTTTACACTGTATTTACATAAAAACAATGTTACAAAAAGCAAATGCGATGTTACCACAAAAGCAATATGAATGCAAATATGATAACATGATATAATCGTAATGTGAGTGCAGACGTGATGTAAACTCGAACACAATGTTACAGCAAAGCGTAAACGTGATGTAAAAGTATTTATATTACATTTTTGCAAACATGGCCTTTACATGATGTTACATGATGCACTTATATCGCCTTTGTGTCCTGCTTACATTCACCTGGTGCTTGCATTGCATTTGTTTATCCACACCATATGCATTTACATTGTGTTTGCATTGTGTTTACATTGCGTTTCCATGGTGCTTGCATCGTGTCTACATTTATCTGGCATTTGCCTTGCATTTTTACTCACTGTTTGTATTAATGTAGCGTTTACATTACATTGGTATTTGCATCATGTTTATTATAAATTTATGTGACGTTTGTGTCGCACTTGCATTTAGGTGGCATTTACATGCCGTTTGCATCATGTCTACATGGCATGGTGTTGTGTGGCGTTTGCATTGCATATGCGTTTATGTCCGCTTTGTATTTTTGCTTATATTGTGTTAGCGTGGTGTTTGTATTTACATAGCGTTTACACTGCATTTGTGTTGGGTTTGTGTTTACTTTTACTTTGTGTTTACATTTACTTTGTGTTTACATTGTACTTGCGTCACGTTTGCGTTTACATTGCATTTACACTGGTAGTGTGGGGAGGTATATCTAGGTACAAGTTTGCAGCTGAATATATCTCCCCATGGGGTGAGCATATGTTGGGTGTGAAAGTAGCTATAGCTGAATATCAGCAGAATATTAACACAATGCATTAAGCATCTAGATAAACATAGGGAGATCATACACTGTCTGTCACTGAGTGGACAGTATGAAAGAAGATTAGCATACCACACACCCCCTCTTCTCCAGCTCCTCCTCTCTGATAATACATAGGATAAGAATAGTCAGCTACTGGGACTGATCGTGGGGACTAGAAAGCTGAAAGGTCTTCTTTAAAGCGTAACTGTCATTTTGAGCTAATTTTATGTATCGTGCGTGGGGGAATGTGGTAAACATTTTTCGTATATATTTTATTAACAAATTTGCTTAGTTTGTAAAAAAAAAATCAAGCTCTTACCCATAAAGATGCATATGCCAGTCTATATAGTGTGTGTCTGTGGAGGCTGCATGTGCTCATATCTAATGTCCTTTGTTTAGTTAAAGAGTGAGGACTAACCCCTTTACCTTCAGCTTGATGTTTGCTCATAACATACTACAGCAAGGGAGAGAGCAAAAAGGGTTAATACTCACAGCTGTGTGAGAAACAGAAGAGGAGAGAGAGACTGTCTTCAATCCTGTAGACCATTAGATTATGGAGTCCATAATTTAAAACTTCAACTTCCGAACTTCGTCTCCAGCTTTACCAAAAAAAGTACCAACCACGACTCCACAGTCCTGTTTTCCTTGTCACTTCAGCAGTGCTTGAGATAAATGAAGGCATTCCTTCCCAGTGCCTCATGCCTTTCATCTTTAGAAGAGGAGCTTCACTACTGAGCATGTACATAAAGTCCACCACACATCAATCTCAACTAAAAGGTGGATCAGGTTTGCCACATGGAGCCAGTCAAGCCATAAGTAGCGGTCCGCACCATGCTGACAGTCCAAATTCAATGAGCACTTATGTTACTGATGTAACATAACTGATGGAAGCTTTCAGTTGTGCAAGAGGCCGGTTAGCAGTGAGTGCAGTTGAGAAGTTCTCTTTGGTCCTCTCCTGCTGCTTCACTCTGTGTCCTGACTCCTGACACTGGTAGTCTGCGTCAAAGTCAGGACCCATTGCAAAGTGGTCATATGGGGTCTCCAGTATTAGAGAAAGAGACTACAGCGAGCAGGAAGGAGATTTTCATGAGAGGAATCTGCTATGCCCGACCCTAGACATGAGAAGATTTATGGTCGGAACCCGGGGCTGCCAAAATTGTTTACACCTGGACTGATGGAGACAGGTTAGGATTATATCTGTGAAATGCTGTATTTTTGATAATAACAATGAATTAGAGAATGTGTTATTTTTTTTTTTTATTCTTGGTATAGTTAAGAATCTTGTCATTGTGGCAATACTCCTTTAAGAACAGCTGACTTACAAATGACCCCTAGTTACAAATGGACTTCCCTGCCTAATTTGACCTTTGGTGATGCTCACTGGATGCTGGAAATTGACTCTACTTTAGCCGCAGTCTGCAATGATTAACTGTGAGGTGTCTACAATGAAGCTTTCATGTTAATCCTTGTTTCTAAGTCAACCCAAAATGTCTAAAATCTAGTTGTCATAGGGACCAACAAATTCTTTGTCTGGAGTAAGGCTACATTCACATTAACGCGTGCCTGCTGGTCACCCCACCCCCCTCCATAGCACTATATGGCACACGGCACCGTATTCCGGCTAAAGATAGGACATGTCCTATCTTTCTCCCGGCTAGGGAAAGGTACGGTGCTGCCATATGGTGTGGTGCGCCCATTGCCTTGTAAGAGGGACGTATATACACCGTATATTTGTCGGCCTTATATATTTCCCTCATACATTCGTGTGAATGTAGCCTTACACTTACAAAATATACCACTTCATATATATACATATTCAACTTCAACCTTGTAGTTTTATGCTCTGGGGGTTTCCAGTATTGTCATCTATGGGTTCTCCAGTATTATTTGTCTGCTCTGAAGGTATGCAGTAATTTTCTGTTCTGGGGGTCTCCAGTATTTTAAGCCTGCTATGAGTCCTCCAGTACTATTATTATTTACTTTGGGGTCTGCACTATTATTTTCTGCTTTGAATGCAGTATTTGGATTGTGGGGTGGTATCTATTTTTGCACTGTGGCATTTATAAATTTTGGGCTGACATTTTGAGCTGTACTGTGGTTGTTGGTGCATCTAGGGTGCTGTTTACTGATGTGGGCCCTTAAGTTAAGTAGTATGACAGTATGGCCCTTGGACCAATAAATGTTTTCACTCCTGGTCTAAGTCCTTAGATCAGGAATAGAACAGACATTTAAAGGAAGTTTGTAAAATGTTTTAATTTATTATATGTTTGTGGAGTCAGTGGAGCCATATGTGCGGCAGAAAATATTTTTTTGGAAGGTGGAACACTCGTTAGGAAGACATCCATACCTATTCTGACATTGTTTAACTAACACATGAATTGCAATATGGAGAAACAGTTTGTCACGTTAGCGTTTGTGATCCTTATTAGGGCTTAAGTTTTTTTTCCCTGTAGGCTATAGCCTTTGGGATCACTTTGATGAATGTGCAGGAAGTCCAAGATTTGCATGGTCATTGACCGAGGATTGTTTGCAGGATTTATCTTTGTCTCTGAAGAGTTCATTGAATTACCAAGGACTGTGAGAAATTATAAATGTGTATTATATTTTATGTCTTCATTAACCCAATTGTGATCAAGCTCATTTGTGCCTTGATGCCTAAGGCCTATTTTTTCAAAACCAGCATGTGTCACTTTATCAGGTAATAACTTTAGAACACTTTAACTTACGCCAATTGTTTTTGAGTTTGTTTTTTTTCATGACATTTTGTACTTCAAGTTAGTGGGAAATTTTGGTTGATATATTTAGCATTTATTTATTTTCATTTTTAAAAAGGGGAATTTGGTAAAGATTTTGAAAAAAATTAGCTATTTTCAAAGTTCAAAATGTTCTGTTTGTCAAACTGATAGTCTTATTACCAAAATTAGTTACTAACTTATATCTACCTCATCTCATCTTTGTGTTGGAATCATTTTAGAAGTGTCCTTTTTGTTTTATTACGATGCTAGAAAGATCCAAAACAAACAGCATTCTCTCAAATTTTCAAGAATATTTTAGAATTAATTATTTTAGGGACCATTTTATTTCTATAGAGGGGTATTTGAAGTTCTGTTAACTTTTTTGTTAACGCAAAAAGACATTCTTGAACGTCCTGTAGTGGAGGGGGGAGTATGAGGCAGGCTCACTGACTGAGCCCTCTTCATACTCACCGGTTGTTTGCTGCACAATGGAGCACACGCCTGTCACTAACACACACAATCGGTGCTAGCTTTTCGGGGAGCGGCGATCTGTTGCCATGACAGCCTCGGGTCACACTAAGATCCGAAACTGTCATGTTTTAGGCTATTTGTTACAATGTGCGATTTGCACATTGTAATAGATGATGTTCAAAATCCTCATATACTGCCATACTGTAGTATGGAAGTATATAGTAGCATCAATTAGACAACCTAGGGTTAAAGTATCCTAAGGGACCTGAAAAAAAAGTAAATAAAAAAAAAAAATTAATAAAAATACAAAGTAAAAAAAATTTTAAAGATATAAAAAAAACTAAAAATTCAAATCCCCCCCCCCTCCCTAGACCTGATATAAATAAACAGTAAAATTCATAAACATGTTATATATCTCTGTGTCCTAAATTGTCCGATCTATCAAAATATAATAACATTTTCTGGCGTTAAAACCCTGTAACGAAAAACAGCGCCCAGTCGAAAGTATAACTTTTTTGCCATTTTTTCAAAATATAAGAAATTCCAGAAAAAGTTATCAAAAAGTTGTACATTCCTCAAAATGGTAGCATTGAAAATGTCATCAAAAGTCACATAAAATAACACCACCCACAGTTTTGTACACCGAAGTATCAAGAAGTTATAAGCACCAACCCAAAGAATAAAGTAGACATATCATTTAGGGCGTATAATGAAAGCATTGCATTCAGATTTTTTTTCCCACTTCCCAGTACATGGCATGGAATATTGAATACCAGCACTATGAAGTGCAATTTCTTATGCAGAAAACAAGCCCATACACCGCTCTTCACATGGAAAAATTAAAAAGTTATAGATTTTTGAAGGTGGGGAGTGAAAAATGAAAATGCAAAAACAAAAAAGGGACTGGTCCTTAAGGGGTTAATAGAAACCCCCCACATATTACTCTTCTATTAACTTCACCCCTCAAACTATGCAAAACGATACATAGGAAGCTTGTTAACCCTTTAAATATTTTACAGAACTTCAAACAAAATAAAGGTTTGTTTTGGAATTCACTAATATTTATCATTAATACGTTTATTTAGCCCTAAAACCCACATAAACTCAATAAAAGTAGGAAAAGCATCTACGAATATATTGTGCAGTTTCTTCTGACTAAGAGGACACCCTGGATGTAATCTGCTGTCAGGGCACATGGCGGGGGTGGAAGGGAAGAAGTGGTATTGAGCTTTTGTATGGCAGATTTGGATTTAGTTTTGATTAGTTTTCAGGTGCCAGGACGTGTTCTTAGGGCCCCTGGGGCCGCGTTGACATGTAGCATTTTGGTTGCGTTTTGAAATGCAATCCAAAGGCTCCTCCTGCAATCGCATGTTGAGGTAAGTTTGCATTTCCTTTGCGTTTAGTTAAGGTGTTGGAAACACAATAGGGCACATTTACTTACCTGGTCCTGTTGTGATCCCGTGGTGCGTTGTCCGACGAGGATTCGGGTCTGCCACGGTTCACTAAGATTGTGTGCCTGAGTTCCTGCATCCGTCGCTTACGCGCTGAGGTCCACCCGAGTTCACCTTCTTCTTTCTGGTGCATGTGAGTGCTTGATCTTGCGACACATTTCCTTTTTTAAATTCCGCGGTTTGTCGGAATCCGTCGAGTTGTCCGATGGCCATGGCCCCTGATTTCTGTCGCGTGAAAGCCGGCACCGATGCGCCAAAATCCGATCGCGTGAGCCAAAATCCCAGGGCAATTCGGCGCAAAACGGAAACCGCCGGGAAACCCGACAAAAATGCGTCCGATGGACCCTTAGTAAATGAGCCCCAATGTTACCAAAATGTCTGATCACTAGTGGGGCCTTTGAATTACATTTCAAAATGCAACCAAAATGCCACTTGTGACCGTGGCCACAGGTAGCACAAACCTTTATCCCAGAGAATTTGTAAACTTTTTATCATGTGGTATAGGAGTCATATTAACCCCTTGCGCCTGATGAGTTTTTCCATTTAACTTTCTGCTTATCACTACTGTAGGGGTTCAGCTCAAACGTGGGGGTCGGCAATGACAAAGCTCTCATGGACAGCAGTATTAAAGTTGAAACTATGCATTTATTCCAGAAAAACAGCAGTATCAAACAAAACATAAAATAAAATCCTTGCCTGTCCGGCTCTAACTATACACTTGGAGGCCCTCACTTGCCACTGGAGGCTTCTCCCTGCCAGCATGAAAAATACTTTCAGTAACCCCGTGTTACTCACGTGTGGCTCTCACACAGTCCAGCTTTTGTGTCTCCAGGTAGAGAGCCCATTTTGACTGCTCCACACCCTTTTTTAAGGGCTTGCACACCTGGTGCATTGTAAGACCCATTAGAATCTCGCAGCTTTGGTCTGGAGCAGTGATCACACTTCTGTCTCCACAATTAGAATCCTGTACCAGGTCTTCCAAGAGACCAACACATGGAAAATAGCTTCCAATTTGACCCAATGCACATTCTGGTTGCTGCAATACACATGAACACTCATTTCATGACCTTGTCACACTACCCACTTTCAAAAATCAATAACCTTTTTACTCTGCCATGTACAGAGCTGTATGAGGGCTTGATTTCTGCATAACAAATTGTACTTCCTAGTGACGGTATATTATATTCCATCCCGTGTACTGGGAAATGGAAATAAAATTCAAAATGCAGTAAAATTGACAAGAAACCGACATTTTCTTGTGGGCTCTGTTTTTACGTCTTTCACTGTGCACTCCAAATTGCATCTTTATATACATTTATATTCTTTGGTTCAATACGATCACAGGGATACCAAATTAATATAGGTTTTATTAGGTGTTAATAGATTAATTAGATAACCATTTATTGCAGTGCATTAGATGTGTCAGCCTATGCATTCACATTGGGCCAGGGGTTGGATAGAGCAGGCTCTGCCTTGGACAGACCCAGGGGCCTTCATTAGATTGGCAGTGAAGAAGATGCAATCACGTGGTGCCAGGAGGAGAGGGAGCCCCTTCCCTCACCAGGTACATAGATCCTGTGGTCACAGTTTTTCTGTCGGCCTAACTCAAGGCTCCTTAGTGACCGACGTAGAAACCTGTATGAGTGGTCACTAAGGGGTTAATGACTTATCAACCTTCAAAATAAAGGCGAGACAGGCTACCTCTTTTTTCATAGCAAGGGCAGAGAATGCAGCAGGTACAAGATTGACTTGCAAACAAATAATATTATTCACATGTTCCACTCTATAATCATATTACTCTATTTGTCATAGAGAATATAATTTTATAGGATATGTGGATATTTTTTTGGGTCAATGATAACAATATCGGAGACTCAAGATATATTAGAAACTAATTTAGCAAGAAGTATTATAAAGGGATTATAAAGAGATCACAATTTTCAAACATGTGTGAACAAGATTTGTACATCAATGATCAAGGGAAAAATCATTGTCCAAAAAATGTAAATAAAATCAGACAAGAACTTTGGCAGAACTTTAAATGTTATGATGGTCGAAAACTAACATAATTACACATGGTGGTAATTTATCATAGTTTATTCTCTTAATTTTCTCTAGTTCCTTTGTTTGGTTGTGTTTTTTTTTTTTTTTTTTTTTTGCCTAATATATCTTTATTTTCTTTTTATGTGTTAAATCTGTGAATTCATTTTTCTGTTCTTATTTTTGTGTGCCTTTTTTGTGCCTTTTACCTCCCTAGTCTCACAATCCCTCATGCTCTAATGACATATGGGTGTCACAATTATAAAGGAAGAGCAAGGGGTTTAGGTAAGCGCTTATTGCATAATATGAAGAACTTGGATTTCATAGATTCAGAATGTAAGCAGGATTTGCTGTGTACATGAGTCTATTACTTTTTATGAGCCCCCTACTGTGCCTCGTTGTCACTGCTTATTGGCAGCCACTTTTCAACAAGAATGTGACATCACCAGACTGGAACTCAGTGATTCAGTCATCTGATTTCAATCTGCTTCTTTCTGAATGAAAATTACTTTAAAGTTACAAAAATGACATAAACACATGAGCCATCAATAGCTAAATTATCCGGTTAGATTTGTTAATCTGCTGTAACCCAAATAACCAAAATACGTAACTATTCCCCTTGCTCTGGTGGAATGATAGTTTATGCTCTGTTTTTCTATAGGAATTAAATGAAAAAATGTGTCAAAAAACTATAGGACTTCTGCTTTACCGACAGATCCTTAACAGGGTACAGTATTGATCTTCTATGTTTGTGGAGATTATGCAGGTTGGGAGGCAGTTATCTATTGTAATCAGGCACAGTAACAGCCTGTGATGCCAGCGATGTCTTGCCACCCCCAAGAGCCCTGCAGCAAAGTTGATTTTCGAACCAACAATGCCACAGAAAAATATAATAAGATTTCCACAGCCATGGTGCCTGGATTATAATGCTAGATTATTTATAGTAAATTTCCTTTAATAAAAATTTATATTTGTAAATTTCATTGGTCTGTTGACGCATCTCTTTTTGTTTTTATTCGCTTATGTATTTTTTTTGTGTAGCCATTTTTTTGGTCCTGCATAGTCATGCAAACCCATTTTTATTTATCCTAGTATCTGCACCAGGTTTTTGGCAATACATTTGTAGCAGACGTTTTGCTGTGGGGGGTTTTGTAACTATTTCACAATTTTTAAAATATACTCCACTTAGACATATACCCTTTTAAGGTCAAATTTACTGATGTATCGGATAGTGTACAACATGTTCAAGGAAAACAACCATTAAGAAAAACACAAAACAAATTTGACAAATTATGATTAGCAGCCCCGAGCATGGGGACAAGCTTGGGTGGGGAAGTTGCAGGGGCGTGCATAATTAGCATAATCTTGTCCCCGCACTCCTGGCTGCTAATTAATTCTTTTTTACTAAGTGAAGAAGCAATCAAGTGAAGGGCAGGGGAGTGTGTCTGGTTTGTTTTGTGTTATTCTTAATGGTTGTTTTCCTTTAACCCCTTAAGGACGGAGGGTTTTTCGCCTCATTTCTCGCTCTCCAACTTCAAAAATCCATAACTTTTTCATTTTTCCGTGTACAGACCTGTGTGAGGGCTTATTTTGTGCGTAACAAATTTTACTTTCCCTTAATGTTATTTATTTTAACATGCCATGTACTGCAAAGCTGAAAAAAAATTCCAAATGTGGAAAAATTGAAAAAAACCCGCACGTGCGTCACGTTCTTGTGGGCTCAGTTTTTACGACTTTCACTCTTCGCTCCAAATAACATGCCTACTTTATTCTTTGGTTCGGTGCGATCGCGGTGATACCAAATTTATACAGGTTTTATTGTGTTTTAATACATTTTCAAAAATTAAACGAATGTGTACAAAAAAGAAAAAAAATTTTTTGCCATCTTCTGACGCTAATAACTTTTTCATACTTTGGCGCACGGAGATGTGTGAGGGGTCATTTTTTGCGAAATGAGGCGACGTTTTCATTGCTACCATTTTGAGGTCTGTGCGACATTTTGATCATTTTTTATTTCATTTTTTATGTTATGTAAAAAGGTGTAAAAGTCGCATTTCGGACATTTGGGCGCCATTTCCCGCCTCGGAGGTCACCGCCGGCCGTAACCGTTTTTATATTTTGATAGATCGGGCATTTTGGGACGCGGCGATACCTAATATGTCTGTGATTTTTACTGTTTGTTATGTTTTATATCCGTTCTAGGGAAAGGGGGGTGATTTGAACTTTTAATATTTAATTAATTTTTTTTATTTTTTAAACTTTTTTTTTTCTTTTTTTTTTCACTATCTTTTAGACCATCTAGGGTACATTAACCCTAGATAGTCAGATCGCTGCTACCATATACTGCAATACTTCTGTATTGCAATATATGGCATTTTTGCAGCACATTCATTACAATGAGCCACTGGCTCATTGTAACGAATATGCAGCTGCCAGATAGCCTCGTGTCAAAAGAAGACACGAGGCTACCATGGCAACTGATCGCCGCCCCCCGATGACGTTCGGGGGCGTGGCGATCGAAAAAAAGATGGCGGCGCCCACGCGCCGCCGTCTTTTAAACGCCGCCGGCGACTTTGCCGGCGGCGTTTAGGGGGTTAATAGCCGCGATCGGTGCAAGCACCGACCGCGGTTATTAGCGGTGGGGGTTTTGTGCAAAATGCAAAAACCCCCACCTTTGTATGAAGAGGACTCAGCCCGTGAGCCCTCTTCATACATCCCTTATACCTCTGCGCCGTAGAGCTACGGCGCAGAGCGTTAAGGGGTTAAATTCAGGCACAAACCAACTTTAGTCCTCCCCCGTGCTAAGGAAAAAGTTTAAGACTAGTTCCTCAAAAATATGCAACTTTTATGTTACAGTTGCAGATGGATTGCAAACCTTGATACCTCATATGCCAGATTTATCATGAGAGCTAAGCCACTATGATAAATCTGATGGACAGTACAGCTCCTAAGACAGTCTATAAACTGTTGCAGGATGCCTGCTTACTGATAAATGGCATTTTTTGTATACAACGACATCTCTCCAGACCTATATACATAGGCATACACGGCATACATTTTGCCTCTGTATGAACAATAAATGCCCTATACTGTAGAGAAAACATGATGGGAAGACATAGCAAGTGCCTTAGTGTCTTGCAAGTTACGGAAAGGTTTTGCAGAGAGCACAGTATAAAAGTTTACAAACTTGACCCTCTCTAGACTTTTATGAACATCTGTAATTTGATGCTTAATTCGTAGAGGAAACATTTTTCTTTGAAAAATTACAAAGTTTCTTATACACTGGAGAACAAACTTAGAGAGCAACACACAATTTCCTAAATGTCAAGGTCATTGTGTAGTCCTATGTGAATTTATTCTAAAGTGAGCAGTATTTTTTACATTATTTCAAAAAAAGTGTATATTATCAAGCAAAGAATAAAAATGTAAAAGAGATTATTGTAAAATAACACTGATCAAAATTAGAGATACCTGGAAGTTGTCGGTGTTAATCTGGCACCTGGTGCCAATCTCCCTACTTATAAGACAAACTGGCAGTCTAAGTTACTAGTTTCTAGAGAATTACTCCCATTTTCAACTCTGTACAGGCTAAGGATCTGTCTCTTCATTAAGTGTTTTGGCACTCAAGAGCCTTTAAAGTTAAACCCCACTTTGCAGTGACCACACCTCTCATTAGCAGATAGAACCAAAAGGCTAGACTCACCTTTACTGAGAAGCAGTTTGTGTGGACGTAGTAGTGGTCCACAGTTCATTTTAGTGATGAAAGCAAGTTTTATTTATTTGTATCTAATGACAAACTGGAGAAAGATTGAACCCAAAGTGTTTAAAGAAGTCATTTAAAGGTGCTGAAGGAAGTTTCATGGTTTGGGGAATGCTTTCTGCAGCAGGAGTTGGACTTCTCATACAACTTTATGGCTCAGTGAATGCAAGTGCAAGAACCTTCTTCAGCATCACATGGTTCCTTCCTTGCATTCTTCACTTAATCAGCCGGCAATTTTCATGCAGCACAATGCCTAAAAAATAGATTAGCGATGCTAGAGGTTATGTGAAAACAATTGGCTAGCTTGCTGTCGAATCCATTAACTTAATTACCAAAGGCCTAAGACTATGGCAGGAATATCAGTTTAAAAATGTAGAAAAGTGAAAGGAAAAAATATGTATTTTATTTGTATTATCTGCTGTTGCTGCCATCTAGAATAAAGTATCTCAATATAAAATATGGGTTAACAGAATGTTCTGCATTTATTTTAGGCGTTTGTCTTACTTCCGTGTGAATTGTCTTAACCACTGCTTTTTCCCAACAAAACACTTTCACCTGTCTAATTACGACTTTGGACTGTGGTCAGCGTTTTTGTTTACAATGTGTCTGGAGCGTGACACTGGCTTAAGTCCCAAGGGGTGCTCTGATATTCATTCTGCCTTGAGGTTTCAGATGATGTTTATTTTTGGAAATGCCCACACACTGTGGTTTTAAAGGAAATCTACCATCAAAATAAAGCATGATAGACCAGGAGCACTTATAGATTCAGGCATTGTGACTAAAGACGGATGGGTTTCAGAGTTCGTCAGTGCTGTAGATTAATAGGCTGCTACATAGAGCAAAAAATCCCTCACCCAACCCCCTGATCTCTTCCTCCTTTCTCTGCATGTGTAACTAGCAGCAACTAGAAGTTCAGGAGGAGGGGCCTTATGGGCTCTGGGGGGAGTTACCAGAGCCCCTCCATGCTGCAGCTTCACAGACTGTTACACTACCTTCTTATACCTTGATATTATAAAATGGAGACATTCTAGGTCCTTCTTCTTGCACAGTGACCTTCATACAGCTCACAAAGCACACATACAACACTTTCCCATAGAAGTCCATAGTCTGTCACTTTCTATGTCAACACCTCATGTAAATCTATGCTCCTTTTTACTTGTCGCTGCTCACATAATCTGAAACAAAAATATTCAGTGACAAAAGAAAAATATTGCAAATGATATACCGTATACATAGAATAGGCAGTTGTTCTAAATATGATGTTTTAAATATAATTTTATACCTTTTATCTATACAATTGTGTCTGTTTTGAATAAATATAAAGCATTTACTTCAGGAAGTGACTAAGCCAGGACAATTTTTTTTTTTAATATTCTATATATTATGTTGGTTGGCCAGAAATGATAACTGATGGCTTATATTCAAGAGGAAGTCCTAAGTCCTATGGCGGTGCTCTTGGTGCTGAACAGAAAACATATATATATATTATGGGTGGGAGTCTTCTACTTAGCCTGTTAAATGGCCAACCCATTAAACATCTTCTTCCAGGGAATGCTGTTAATATTTGGTAACTACAACATATGGAAGTGATGGGGAACCTTTTAGAGACCGAGTGCCCAAACTACAACCAAGACCCACTTATTTACCACAAAGTGCCAACACAGAAATGTAATTAGTGATTTATCCTCCCTTCTCCGTCACAGCTTTCATTCATTTCAGCACCCTGAGGACACCAATAAAGCAGAAAATAGAAGCACCTTGGATGATCATTGTAGCTTCCCTTAGGGTTCCATAATCAGGAAGAATTGCCAGGGCCAAAGCAGGAGCTACAATGATATTCCAGATCTGTCCACACCTTCCCACTACTCCAGTAGTCCCAGGTCGCTGTCGCTTTAACCCCTTCCCGACATTTGACGTACTATTACTGCATGGCGGGAGGTGCGTTCCCGCAAAATGCAATAATAGTATGTCATGCTTCTGGCGCCGGCTCCAGAACGGAGCCCGCGCCAGAAGCTGCGGGTGTTGGCTATATATTATAGCCGACACCCGCCTCTAACGCCCGCGATCAGAGATTTCTCCGATCGCGGGTGTTAACCCCTGACACGCCGCGGTCGCGCTGACCGCGGTGTGCTAGGGGCATTTGAGAAGAATCGGACCAGCCCCCACATCCCCTCCCCCCCCCCCCCCCGCGGTGCCTGGGGCTGCGCGATCCTCTTCTGTGAGCCTGGTCCGTGCCTTCTGGCACTGTGTAATGTGAAGAAGAGCTTGAACAAGTGATCAGTGGATCACTTGTTCAAGCTGACCTGTAAAAGTTAATAAAAAATGTTAAAAACACTACATAAAATCATTTTTTAATAAAAAGAATTAATTAAATAAAGTTAAAGTCCCCTAAACACAAATATTCCCTATACACATGCAATAAAGTGGAAAAAAACACAAAATCGCCAAAAAACCCCACATATTTGGTATCGCCGCGTCCGTATCAATCCGTACAATAACTCAGAAACATTATTGGACCCGCTTGGTGAACGCCGTAAAAACAAAACCCGTAAAACACGCCAAAAATGTACATTTTTCATAAAATCTCTACACAAAAATGTTCTAAAAAGTGATCAAAAAAAGTTGTGTGCGCAAAAATGGTACCACTGAAAAGAACAACTCAACAATAAGCCCAAAACTAGCTGTGTCAACCAAAAAATATTAAAGTTACGTCTCAGAAAAGATGGCGATGCAAAAACAAATGAGATTTCCTCTATATTAGTTTTTATCCAGTAAAATTGTAAAAATAAATGAAAAACTGTATAAATGAGGTATCACCATAATAGTAATCACCTATAGAATAAAGATAATATAGTATTTTTAGTGAACGGTGTACGGCCCCCAAAAAATACGAAAAAAAAGTAAACCAAAATTGACAATTTTCTTTTCACCCATACATTCTAGAGTTAATAAAATCTCATCAATAAGCTAATGACCCACGAAAATGAATTATTTGTAAAGTGCATCTCATGTCGCAAAAAATAAGCCCTTATATGTCCAAATTGCCAAAAAAATAAAGATTGTATAGCCAATAAAAAGTGACAATGCATAATCTGCTCTGAACGGCGCAGCTCCCCCCTCAATGCCCTGGCGTGTGCCCATACAGCAGGTTACCACCCCATATATACGCGGGAGGGATTGGGTATCAAATTTTGTGGAGCGTTTTGGTATTTTATCCACTGAGAATTTGTACATTTTTTGAAAAACACATTCATTTAGCCAAAAAAGTTTACTTTCAAAATTGTATCCGATTTTGTTTTAACCCCTGTAAAACAATTAAAGGGTTAACAAACTTCATAAAAGTTGTTTTACGTACGTTGAGGGGTGTAGTTTCTATAATGGGGTAATTTATGGGGGTTTTACTTTTATTTAGGTCTCTCAAAGTGATTTGAAACCTGAGCAGGTCCTTCAATATCAGGATTTTGCGTTTTTTATGAAAATGTGAAAAATCGCACCTAACGTTCAAAGGCCCATAACATCCTACAAAAATAAGAGGATGCCTAAAAAACCATGTCCACATAAATTAGACATTTAGTGAATGTTAGTTATTACATTTTTTGCGGTTATGACTATGTATGGAAAAAGTAGAACATTTTGAAGTTCGAAAATCAAGAATTTTTCCAAATTTTCACCAAATATCTGATTTTCTTATAAATAAATGCAAAACATAACACCAAAATTTTTCAACTAACATGAAGTACAAAGTGTCACGAGAAAACAATTTTAAAATCACTTGGATATGTTAAAGCGTTTCAAAGTTATAACCATTTATAGTGACACAGGGCAGATTTGAAAAAATGGGCCGTGTCAGGAAGGTGAAAAGTGGCTTCAGCGTTAAGGGGTTAAAATAGCTCTGTGCACAGCAAGTCCTGGGCTGTCTGGGACTGTAGGAAGATACCTGGAGTCCTCTCTGGGGATGGCCTGGGGTTCTGAGTGCCACCTCTGGCACCCGTGCCATAGGTTCACCACCACTGCCATATGGGGTAGTAGAAGTTATAGTACTTTGTGTTTTATTCAGTTTTACATAAACTGAAAATATTCTTTTTTTGGTTCACCTTTAATGTATCCACAAATACACCAATTACTTCCCATATACATGCACAAGATAACAATTCCTGGGGAAATAACTACACATATGTCTCACAGGCAGCATTCATGAATATGCATTACAAAATATTTAGAAGCTTTATAAACGTCTCCTCTATGATGTAATATTCAGCAGAACATCTGGCCATGCACATTAGCATAGTTCTTAGCCCTGTGAACCTGCCTATTTGACAAGTGATATAAGACAGGCTAGTTTCTACTAAATTAAACTGAGTCAGTTTCCTGATTCACCATTGATAGGAAGGCAATGGTCAAAATACAGTTCTGCTGTTGTAAGATTTCCTGCAGCTTTTACTATGCGGTAATCAAGGCCTGTTGTCTCTGCATTTCCCATACGTAAGTGGCGTGAAATCAGAGATGTTTTCCTGTTTTCTTATTTTTAGCAAATAAAGCTAACCACACAGGGTGGATCATACTGTGGTTTAGAGTTAAGAGTTTGGAAGTCCAACTGGTTGTTAGTGGGTAAGCATCTGTAGATAAAAAATGGTGGGAGGATTTTGTATTTTAATCTAACATGTTATTTTTTTCGTAGTGCACCATTGTATTTGATTGCAGAATAACTTACACAGCTAGACATATTTTCATCCATTTCTTACCTCTGTACAGTAGGTCTAGATGCCATGAATTACATGTGTGACAGGTGTAAAATGCTAGATTAGCTAGCTTATTATGTATAGTGTATCCCAAATGCAATTTAAGCGTTATTTGGTATATTTACATACATATAAAATATATATTTTTGTTACCTCTCTAACAAATTCGTGACCAATGGTCATTGGTGCCTGAATGTCAAAGTCAATTTTTGCAGTTCTCTTTTGCTCTTCGATTACATTAGAACTGCTTTACATATCATATTTCATTTTGTTTTTTTTAGTGAGACTTTAACTGGATAGAGTAATTTGTATTAACAACACTTATTTTTAAGAATTAGCAGAAAAATAACTAAAAATGTGATTGTATGAACCTTTCCCAAAATATGTTATTAATTTATACAGTGTCAATCCGTAACCATCATCCAGGTTCAGAGACAGAGGGTGCATGTACTTTTGCAAAATGTCTTTTGCAGGCCTTAAGCTTCAGCTGGATGGTGGCTCATTTCAAACAGTCAAATCTCTTGAGCAGTGACACATAGAAAACACAATTCTGTTGTCCTATATTAAAGAGGATAATCTCCCCTTTAATATCATATAAAGTTGTTGTTATTGGGTAGGTACTAGAGATATTCCCTCTTGAAGTGGAAATTGAGATCTGTAATTAAAAATAATTTTTTTTAATTGTAACCGTATAAATCTCTATTTCTGTTCCACCTAGAAACACACTTCTTTAATAGGATGTCAGAATTGTGTTTGTAGGGGCCACGGTTCAGGAGACATAATAAATATAAATTTTGACACTTTCATGACATGTGTGTGTATATGTATGTGTGTATATACACATGCATACACAGGGCTTGTGGAAATAGGACGTATGTACTGTATTGTAGTAGCAAAGGGGTTAACATATGGTTTATTGTACGCATAAATTCCCCCATAGTTTAAGATGCAAGCCCTACCACCATTGTCACGGCAGATACATCAAGAGTGGAGATGAGCGGACACAAACTTCTCATTCAGGCGGCTCTGCACGCCTCCACTCGGAATGGAAACTGAACATGAGAGGAGACAGCCCTGGCCAATCACAGCCGTGGGTAGTTGCTAGGGGCATTAATATGCCAATCCGGCAATATGTCCTGGACGTGCAGGGCATACCTAAGCCTGAATGGGAAGTTTGGGTTAACTCCTCTCTAATCAAGAGGCTTAAACCTGCACCACCAGGCTTCGCCTGGCAGAGTTTTACAAGTGCGCAGGAATTTGCAATTATCTAAGTTCTTTTGATAAATTTCCCCTGTTTTTATCTATAAACAACACACCATGTATTTGGAAAGGAGGAGTCTGCATTATAGTTCAGTCTTGTGAGCTTGTGCATCGTATGATGTATTGATTGATGTTGGTTTTAATGTGAAAAATATCAATAGCCAAAAGTCACATTAAATAAAAATTGTGTGAATGTTCATGCATGCTGAGCCAACATCTTATGTGTACAGGCGGTCCCCTACTTAAGGACACCCGACTTAAAGATGACCCCTAGTTAAAGATGGACCCCTCTGTCCACTGTGACCTCTGGCGAAGCTCTCTGAATGCTTTAATATAGTCCCAGACTACAATAATCAGCTTTAAAATGTCTGTAATGAAGCTTAATTGATAATCCTTGGTCCCATTACAGCAAAGATTTTTGAAGCTCCAATTTACACTGGGGCAAAAAAAAATTGTCTAGAACTACAATTATAAAATATATAGTTTTGACTTGCATACAAATTCAACTTAAGAACAAACCTATGGACCCTATCTTGTACGTAACTCGGGGATTGCCTGTATTTGGCTTCTGGCTACTCTTCATTGCTGGACATCAAATGTGATAAAGAGCAGGCAACTTGGAATACACATGTCCAATTTTTTGGTTCTTTGTTTCTCTCCATTTATTTCGCATACACTTAAAGACAAGTTTCCTAAATGTACTCAGGATAACAAAATAACACATTCTCTAATTCACTGTTGTTCACTTAAATGCAGCATTTCACAGATATAAGTCCAACCTTTCAGTCCTGTGTACACCATTTCAGTTGCTCCTAGATATGACCCTGTAATTTCTGTGTGATGGCCGAGTTCCTTTCTCTGCTGCCTGCAATTTACAATCTAGCCCCGCCCCCCTGCAGTATAGGACTGAGCTCTCACACTGATAAGCAGACATGAGGATAACTACAAGCTACAGAAAAATAAAGAACTTATCTGGGAAGGAAGGCAAAGCAGATCTATGTGTAATAGCAGAGATGTAGGAGAGCTGACTGTCATTGTGTGTAATAGGCATCTCATGATTCTCATCATCTCTGATCTGTCTTATCTCTCTTTTTATGTGTCAGATGCTAGTACAATGTTCAGAAGCTAAATGAAAGTGTATAAAAACCATGTATCCTGATAATGTAAGTACATTGTCAGCTCGCAGAACTAGATGGATCATAATGTGTCTAGGAGCTAAAACAGCAATTGAGTAAAATTGTGAAGAAAAGGGTTAAAATGTTCTTTTATTGTGTTAATATCACTGGGGGATTGAAATTTGAGAATTTTCTTTCATGGGAAAACCCCTTTAAGACAAACTAATCATGCACGTGAAGGAAGTATGAAGTGATAGTTTATTGGACAACAGATATGTGAAGTGTATAGGCCTCTTAATAAAGTCTCCATGAAAAGAGCACAATGAGAGATCACGGATTGATTGACTAAATGCAGAAACTTACCAGTGTCTGTAATGTGGCTTAAAGGAGTATTGCTGTCTATGTGGGCTGTTTTATGCGGTTTCCATAACTCCCAAATAGGAGTTACAGGATCAACATGGCACAAATACACTGAATTCTCAAATTACAGAACATAAATCCTGTTCCTTTCCATGTGATTTTCAGAAACTGTATAAAAAAGGCAACCCAGCTGTAACAATACCACTGACTGCCATTAAAGCCTGAAATAGGAATAACCGCCAGCCAGAGGTGTAACTAGGGGTTCAACATAGGGGGGAAAACCTAGATGTGGCAGATACTGGTTCTCCTCAGGCCTCCTCATTAATAATCATAGTATAAAACACTGTAGTGACTTACAGGAGACCTCTCTGTTCTCATACATATTTCCAGTCTCTTCAAGCGGGATCTTGGATTTGCTCAAGAGAACTTGCCGGGTGGATTTGGGACACTAAACAGTCAACATGTTCTTATAGGGCATTCATACTTACCTAGATGTGAGTCCGATGAGGCACATAGAACTCACATCAGGAGCTCTTGGCGCCTCCTCTCAATGAAGCTTGAAAACTTCAGCTTCATAGTACATGCTGTGGACCTACAGTGCTTGTGCAGTGAAGCCAGGGTGTACAACTCCAGCTTCATAGTACACACTGCTTACCTACAGTGTCAGTGCATTGAAGCCAGGTTGTACTACTCTGGCTTCACTAGAAGCACAATGACCTGTGGGTGGTTTAGTGTCCCAAATTCGCCCTGACAGTTTTCCTTTAACATAAAAGTAACGGCTCACAATAAATATATCTTGTTATAAAATTAAAGTGCTGTCATGATGACAGATATGAAAGGAAAATCTTCAATTTATATCTAACAACCTGGCTTTATCATTACTAGCACTGAGATGTGCCCATATATACAGGATAGGAGTAGTAGTACTGAGCTGTACCCATATATACATGATAGTAGTAGTAGTACTGTGCTGTGCCCAAGTATACAAGATGGGAGAAGTAGTGCAGTGCAGTAGCCATATACAGAGGATTAGTTCTAGCTCCTGGCGTTGCCCGGGATAGTAAATAACTGCTCTTAGCTATATCGAGCACTCTCATTCCAGTGACTGTCGGTCTCGGGCACTATCATTCCAGTGACTGTCGGTCTCGGGCACTATCATTCCAGTGACTGTCGGTCTCGGGCACTATCATTCCAGTGACTGTCAGTCTCGGGCACTATCATTCCAGTGACTGTCAGTCTCGGGCACTTTCATTCCAGTGACTGTCGGTCTCGGGCACTCATATCAGTGACTGTCGGTCTTGGGCACTCCCATTCCAGTGACTGTCGGTCTAGGGCAGTGATGGGCAACCTTTTGAGCTTGGTGTGTCAAAATTTGCCAAAAAACCGAGCATAACTCGGGTGGTGAGTCACCTTGACAAAAAAAACAGAATTTTGTGATATTTATAGTTTGAATAATAAATATGTATGATTATTTAACTTCTAGGGTACTTTAACCCTAGGTTGTCTGATTGATCCTACCATGTACTGCTATACTACAGTTTTTCCACATCATCTATTTATTACAATGTGCAAATCGCACATTGTAATAGATCGGTTACAATCAGACAGGTGTGGCAATGCTTAGTAATCTGCAAACTTTCAGTCATGATAGTTCACAGGTTATAGCTAGGGCGCAGGCGCCGCTGTCCGCATCTCCTTCATGAGGACCAAAATAATCGCAATGTCTGGCAATTTGCAAGGCGTTGTGATTATTTCAGGGCTTGTATGTCACAAAACTGACAAACAAGCCCAGATGACTGTCTTCTATCATACAGTGCACTGACCTTACTCACTGTATGATGTGAGTGGCAGGTTGTCCTCCCTCATCCCTGCTGTGCAGATGGTCACTGTAGAGGTGGCAGCTGCTGGGACATCACAGAAGGCAGCAGCGATGTAGCCTCTGTGCTGCCTCCCTCCCCCCACCAAAACTATCAGGAGCTGCAGAGGAGTTTGTGGAGTTGATGGCCGGGTCACCTCTCCTGGTCTTGAGCCCCGTGCTGATACCTAGGCACACTGGAGACACGAGGCACAGCTCACACAAGTGGAGGGGCCCGGGGGAGGAAGAGGAGGAGGGGAGAGGGCTGGGAGCTCAGTTCCTGACAATCTCTCAGCCTCCCGGCTACTGCACCTGGCCGTGTAGGAACCAAGGATGAAACTTAACTCTCGGGCGGTCGTGTGTCACTGAAAATTGCTACATGTTCAGCACTGACACGCATGTATTAGGTTTGCCTTCACTGGTCTAGGGCACTCTCATTGCAGTGACTGTCTCTGTCTCCGACTGTCACTTTGTCTATGGAGAGATTTGTCAGAAGTGTCTTAGAGCAACACTGCTCTAGTTAGCCATGACAACCAATCAGAGCTCAAGTTTCATTTTTGGACAGCTTTTTATTAAATTACAGCTTATCTCTGCAGTTGCCCATGGAAACAAATCAACCGTGGATTTTGGAAAGCGCGGGGTTGAAAATTTCGGGTCAAAACTTTGGTCTGTGACGTTCCCTGAGTCACAGAGAGCGACTGTGCAAAATTTGGTGACTGTAAACGCGACTTACAGATTCCTTTAGCGGACATGCATACATACATACACACACATACACTCAGCTTTATACATTAGATAACAGTAGTAGTGCCATGCTGTGCCCATATGTATACAGGACAGGTGTAGTAGCGCAGTGTTGTGCTACAGTGTAGTGCACGATAGTTGTAGTAGTAGTAGTGTAGACAGAAACAGCAAACAGACAGGCAAACATACACACACACACACACATACTTACCTCACACATATGATCCGTCTCCCCTCAGCAGTGCTGCACAACCAGAACCTATGGATGACTCCTCTCAAAGATCCTGAAAGGTTAATAGTAATAATGTGTGTCAGGAGCTGGCACTCATGTAGTACGATAGAGAGCCCAGCAGGGCTCTAGGGACAGAGAGCTGAAAGCCCCTCAGTGGACCCCCAAAATCCGGAGCCACTGCACCCCCTGCCCCTCCTCCCTCCCCTGTAGCTACGCCTCTGCCACCAGTAGTACTGTATATCAGTGATGTATATTTTGTATAAGTGAACCTTATTTGCATCCCTTTAATGCCACCTGCTGAAATTGTACTGCACTTGTAGTCACTAGGCCACATCCAGGATTCCAGGATTTGGGAACTGCTGACTGTTATACCCCCTGTAATACTATGATCATTTGGGAGAGCCCAGCTTACCCAAAGTATTCTAGGCAGTAATGCATTGGAGTAAATAAAGGTATTGTAATAAAAAGATACAGTAGAAAAGTCTACACACCTTCCTTTTAGAGGTAATTTTGTGTGTGTTAAGGATAATTGAATGAGTTAAATGCATACTGTAAGTTTTTTTTTCATGCTCATTTTATAGATTATATGACATTTCGCATCTCTAATTTTAGTATTCTTGTTGCTCTTTTTCAGTTATATTGGTCGACTTGAAATAGAGATCATTATTTTCTGCCTGTCTTTCTACTAAGCCTTTCCATTTATTAATATTAAATGTATATTTCAACTACAAAGCTGTGAAAAACAGAATGTGTTTTTCAATTTCTTCTTCTGACAGATTGTCTACAGATGTAGGAAATCTAATTAGCAAGACAAGTACATTACAGCAAATAATAAATAGACAGAAATTAGATGCACTTTTTGCAATGTGTTTCTGGTCGGACCAGTCACTATATATGTACATATATATTCATATAGTGGAACATACTGTAGTATTAAAGGTTTCTGTTTTGATATCCTGCTTTTCAGGGTAGGGTTGCACAATCCAATACCAAGATTTATTGTGGTTCGAACTTCCGCACGTGATCACTGCTCGACCAATCAGAGAAGGAACGCAGTACATGCCGTGTGTTCTGGACAAGGACTGGAGACCTAACCAGTGGGAGTCTGTGCTGTGGCTCTTGACGTAACTAAATGAAGTTGGTTCCCCTGCCTCCAGTGCCACTGCACCTGTGCAGGATAATCTCTTCAGCCCGATCCTGGACCTGTATGACTTGCCGTGTTTCTGAATCGCTAGTGATTACAGAGGTCTGGAACTTTGGCCACGGACGTGATGTGCAAACTAGCATTTCAGGTTGCGGAAGGGGCAGTTTAACCTGTTCAGCCCCGCGCCTATGTAGCTTATTGTGCTTTTGTAGAGGTAAAACTAATCCCCAGTGCCTGTAAAGGGGCTGCAGCCGTGTACCTGTTGATAGAACCTGCACTTTGAAATGCTAGTTCTGTACTCCAAGTCCCTTCATGGACAAAATAAAAAAGGTAAAAGAATGTTTAAAAATATATATATATATACATATCCATATATAAAAATTTAAACAATTAATCACCCTTCATTCCATTTAATCCATTTTATTATAAAACAAAAAAATTAAACATTTACTAAAATTCCCTCTTGTTTGTTGTTATGCATTCATGACACATGATCTAAAAGATATAATTTCTTTAACCCATTTAGTAACAGCGTAAAATAAAATCCCCCACAAATTTAGTAAAAAAGAGGTATTTTGTCACCATGTTTAAAAAAAAATGTTTTAAAAAGTGGCACAAACTGCAAATGGTACCTAGGAAAATTACAGCCCTTTTTCCTCTGTGAAAAAAAAGTTATGACTTTAGGAAGGTGATAATGTTTTAACCCTTAAGGACGCAGCCTTTATTTTCTGTGTTTCCATTTTTCTGCTCCCCACCTTCAAAAATTCAAAACGTCTTCATTTTTCTGTATACATTGCTGTATAAACGAAGTGCAATTTGTAACACTGACATAATGCCAAGTGCAGTATTGAATATTCCAGTGCAAACTCTGGTGTCTTCGGGTGCAACCCATATGTAGCGGGCTCAGCCCTTGAGCCATGTTTATACATCATTAACAGCTTCATGAAGTAAATGTCAATCCCCTAGTAATGTTTACACAATAAAGATAATTTTAACCCCTTACTTTACAATTTTACTCAGTGTTTTTCTGTGTATTTCTGTTTTAGGCTGGTCAGTGTAAAACTCCAGGGTGTGGCCCAGGACTTTCTAAACAGACACTTCTTAATCCCTCTAGTTCTGTGGGTGACAATGTGGTTGGATTATCAGGGTACAGGTGTATGTACACTTTCATCTGGCTTCTGACATTGTACTCACATAGAAAGAGAGATGAGGCAGAGCAGAGAAGATGAGATTCATGAGATGCCTATTACACGTAGGTATAACAGACAGAGGCTGACAGACATTCAGGGCGCGGTCCCACGTTGCGTTTGCAGACGCAGACCAAACCGCGCCCACCGGGCGGTCCGCGGTCCAATCGCATCGACGTTTCTCTATGTTTCTATTGAAAACGCCGATGCGATTGGACCGCGGACCGCCCGGTGGGCGCGGTTTGGTCTGCGTCTGCGTTTGCAAACGCAACGTGGGACCGCGCCCTTACACTGTCAGCTCTGCTACATCTCTGTTTTCACAGTTATGTGCCTGCCTCCCCCTTCCCCCGGATCACTTATCTGCATGGAGTTTGTAGTTTGCAGCTTCGTTTCCTCACGATGTTTGCTGGCAGGAAATAAGTCAGTGTATGTGTCAGTGTGTACTCCATGTAGGGGGTAGGGCTACAGGCATAGAGCAGAGAGAGACAGAAATCTCCGCTGCACAGCGTCACACAGGAATCGAAGATGGCGGCCACCTGACCCGAAGTCAGAAGTTACAGGGTCGTGTCTAGGGGCAACTGAAATTGTGTACACCAGGTCTGGGTCTGATAGAGACAGGTTAGACTTATATCTGTGAAATGCTGTATATTTTTAATAAGCATGAATTAGAGAATGTGTTATTTTGTTACCCTGAGTATGTTTAAGAAACTTGCCTTCTAGGGAATACCCATTTAATAATAATTTTTGATTTGGATAATGTTTTTTTCCGTTTTGTGAAAAGTATCATATCGGTATTGAGTATAGTGATGATTTTCAGATATCGTATTGTAGTCAAAATTCTAGTACTGGTGCAACACCAATTCTGGGATCTGTTTGGAGCTTCTGTTATAAACTCCATCACTTCCACACCTATACACCCATCTTCATCTAGGTTCCTATTTAGTTTCAAAGAGGTCCTCTCTGAACCAAGACTGAATGACTGTGGTGTGGCTTACTGGGCACAGCCTCCTGGCTGTTAAGCTACTTGAATTAAAGGAAATCTGTCAGCAGAATTTTACCTAATGAACCACTATCAGGTATGTTTTTAAGCAACTTAACAACTTCCAGATCATGTTTCGTTCACGGCCAAGGACTAGGAGGCAGCAACTGCCGCCTGAAGCCTGGCAGTCGCCGCCAGCCTATGGAGTGGGAGGGGCTCTTCGGCTGTGAGCTTGGTCCAGCGTTCCTAGTGCCTTTTTTATGGGAGACAGGTCCTCTTTAAGCTGGTTCTCAAGCTCAAGCATCAGTAAACCAGGTGCCCTCTTTGAAACCTTCAGTTACTTTTAGCACAAAACAATATTATGTCCATTGCAACCCCAACTTGAAGAGCATGTGTCTTGTGAGGTTCACCGAAAAGGCACAATGCCATCCTCCAGCACAATGCAGTCTTAGTAAAACTTGTATTTTATTCAAAGCATATAAAATCCATACACACAGAAGGTCACAGACTGACATATTTAGAGCTTCCTAGCTCTTTATTATAGTCGTAAAAAAATACATACAAATGAAAACCATTATATAGAGGCTGTAACTGATTAGCACGTGTTGTAATGACATAAGAAATAACAGAGCAGGATATAAAATTTGGAACGGAATCGTATACCTGACATATTTTACACATGTTACTAAAGAAAATGTTCAAACTCACATATAATTTTATTGAAAAATGTGCATAAAGCATAAACGGTACCATATACTACCTATGTTAATAGGGAAATTAACCCCTTAGTGACCACTCAGTCGGTCACTAACTCCTCTCTGCTCGCCCGCTGACTTTAGACGTCAGCAGGCGCAGGTCCGGAGTCTGCAGTGACGTCTTTAGACGTCACTTTAGGTGTAGCGTGGGGGAGCAGGCGTTCTGTGGGGTAGCACGCATTCTGTGGGGGAGCAGGCGTAGCGTGGAGGAGTAGTAATAGCGTGAGGGAGCAGGCGTTCTGTGGAGGAGCAGGCGTAGCGTGGAGGGGCAGGCGTTGTTCTGTGTTGTTCTGCGTAGGTTGTGTACTACACCCACCATGTCCCAGAAGTCATACACTGACTTGGAGGTATATAATTATATGGCCTCCGATATGGAGTCTGCTAGTGGGGACAAGTGTGGGGACGTTTTGTTTGTGCACCTCTTCCTCATAAAGCGATGTTTTATGGTGCCAAAAAAAAATGTAAATGTCGGTACTCCAAATACCATTCTCTTCCGAGCCCTGCCGTGTCTCCATCTTGTAGATTATTGGCATGTACCCGGGAGAACCTGCATGATGATTTTTGGGGTGTTTGCCTCCAGTTGGATGAATTGGGTAAAATACTTTTGACACTACAATTACAAATTTAGAGAAATTGCAAAGCAAATTTTACTCGACACCGTTCAATTTGTGTTACATTTGAGCCAGGATCTTATGGGTTAAAATGTTCATACAACCCTAAATAAATTCTTTGAGGGTTGCTCTTTCCTAAAATGGGGTCACTACATGGGGGTTTCTATTGTACTGGTACCTCAGGTGCACCCCAACACCAGTCTAGTGAAACGGGTGCTCCAAAAGATAGATTTTGCTTGTCCCTTCTCCGGCCTGCTGTGTCCCCAGCCTGTTGACTATTGCTACACATGGGGCATTGTCATACCCGAAGTAACCCACTGAATGATTTTTGGGGTGTTTATCCACAGTGGGATGAGTTGGGCTGAATACATTTCTTCCTACTTTGGCACATTTGAGAAAACAATGCAATTTTTACACTGCCCCCATCATTTTGTATAACATTTGACCCAGCATCTCAGGGGTTGAAATGTTCATACAACACTAGATAAATTCTTTGAAGGGTGCCCTTTCCTAAAATGGGGTCACTACTTGGGGGTTTTCTATTGTACTGGTACTGGCACACCCCAACAACAGTCTAGTGACAAGGGTGCTCCAAAAGCAAAATTTAGCTTCTTCCCTTCTCAGCCCTGCCGTGTACCCAGCCTGTCAATTTTTGGCACATGTGTGGTATTGCCATACTCGGAAAAACAAAAAGAATTATTTTTGTGGTGTATGTCTGAAGTGACATGAGTTGGACACAGTAAATTAGATGCTAAAATGACATTTTTGAGATAAAAACGCAATTTTTAATATGCACCATTTACTTTGCATTACATTTTGACCATCATGCTGGGGGTTAAAATACTCAACACAACCCCAGATAAATTCTTTGAGGGGTGCAGTTTCCAAAATATTATAATTTCTCGGGGTCTTCTATTGCACTGGTACCTCACGGGCCCTGCGAACATGACATGGCACTCCAAATCCAGATAGGTGAAAATGGAGCTCCAAAAGCAAAATTTTTCTCCTTCCCTTCTCATCCCTGCTGTGTACCCAACCTGTAAATTTTTGGCACATGTGTGGTATTGCCGTACTCGGGATGACACGCAGAATGATTTTTGGGGTGTTTGTCTAAAGTGGCATGGGTGGGATACAATATATTAGGCAGTAAAATTACATTTTTGAGATAAAAACACATTTTTTACTCTGCACCATTTACTTTGCATTATTTTTTGGCCAGCATGTTGGGGGTTAAAATGCTCACCTCCAACCCCAGATAAGTCTTTCAGGGGTGTAGTTTCCAATATGGTATAATTTCTCAGGGGGTTCTATTGCACTGGTACCTCACGGGCCCTGCGAACATGACATGGCACTCCAAATCCAAACGTGTAAAAACGGAGCTGCAAAAGCAAAATTTCGCTCCTTCCCTTCTCAGCCCTGATGTGTGCTCAGCCTGTCAATTATTGCCACATATGTGGTATTGCCGTACTCTGTACAACCTGCAGAATGATTTTTGGTGTGTTTGTCTAATGTGGCATGGGTTGGGCACAATATATTAGGCACTAAAATGACATTTTTGAGATAAAAATGCATCTTTTACTCTGCGCCATTTACTTTGCATTAGATTTTGGCCAGCATGTTGGGGGTTAAAATGTTCACCCAAACCCCAGATAAATTCTTTGAGGGGTCTAGTTTCCTAAATGGTGACATCTTTGGGAGTTTTCTATTATACTGTTACTTCAGGGGCTCTTCAAGTACACTGTGGCACCACAAAACATTTGCAGTCAAATTGGACTTCCAAAAACCCAATGGTACGAACTCTGTTCTGGACATCGCTGTACGACTAAAGAGCAGTTGACATCCACATGTCTGGTATTGCCGTACTCGGTAGAAGCAGGGTGAAAATTTTGGGATGTATATTTACCTCAAATTCCTTCTGAATGTGTCCATTTTAGGGCTAAATGAAAATAATCTAATTCAAAAATTGAAATTTCAAAATTTTCAATCCATTTTTGTTTTCTTCCTGAGAAAGATTTAAAAGGTTAACAGACTTCTTAAATGCTGATTTGAATAGTTTGAGATGTTAGGTTCATAAAATGGTGTTACTTGTGTAGGTATATAGTACATATGCCTTTGTAGGGCACTTCCAGACTGAATTGGTCACTAAAAATTTAGCATTTTTCAAAACTTGAAACTTAAAATGGAAATGTAAAACAAATTATGGAAATAAAAATAAGACCAATGGCAAAAGGTTTCTACAAAAAAAAATTTGTGGTATGACTTTTTGTATAAAAAGTATTTGTAAACATTTGAAATTTGAAAATTGTCTTTTTTTTTTTTCAACATTTTCCTAAATTATTGAATTTTTACACCCCAAAAAAGAAACTGATCACCGAAATGATAATATTAACATAAACTACAATGTCTTACGAGAAAACATTTTCAAAATCACAAGGCTTAAAGTTTTGAAAAGTTATTACCACAGAAAAGAGAAACTGGTCAAATTTTAAGAAAAAGGTCTGAGCATTAACTTAAAAACAGGCTGCGTCATTAAGAAACTAAGGGGCCTTAGACTAGGTCAGCAAGTTTCTCCTAACCTAAGGTCTGCACGGCCTCCCCAGGGAAGAGCTGTGCTCCAGCAGGACCCTGCTCTAACAGTTCGGCTGTTAACCCGTTAGATGTCCATGTTGTGACCGCGGGATCTACATACCTGCAGAGGGAGGGGGCTCCCTCTCCTCCCGGCATCCCGCAATGCAATTGGGTGCCGTATTCACAGCCGGGAACGTAATGAAGGCCTGCATAGGCTGACACTTCTAATGCACTGCAATACATGGTTATTGCAATGCATTAGTATGAACTAGTGATCACCAGTTCATATATTAGTATTGTAAAAATTAAAAAAAAGTTAAAAAACAAACAAAAATAAATAATAAAAAAAAAAAATTCATTAAAATGTCCCTAGTGATCACCAGTTCATATATTAGTATTGTAAAAATTAAAAAAAAGTTAAATAAACAAACAAAAATAAATAAAAATTAAAAATAAAATTCATTTAAATGTCCCAAATGCCCCTAACACATATAAAACAATAGATAATTAAAAAATTAAAAAAACACAACATAATACGTATCACTGTGTCCCAAAATTCTCAATCTATAAAAATGTGAACTCCATAATGGAGAACATGCGCTCAAATGTCCGAATCGCCACTTTTGTGCCCTTTCGCAACGCATAAAAATTTAAATAAAAAATTATCTAAAGGTCACACAGTGCCCAAAATGGTAACAATTAGAAGGTCGACCCATCCCCCCAAAAATGACCTTAAACAACTCCATACTCCTGAAAAAGTTATTGGAGTCAGAATATGGTTAAAAAAAAAATGTTGGTACAAAAGGTTTTAATTTTTGGTAAAATCTATTAACACCTAATAAAACCTGTATTTAATTTGGTATCCCTGTGATCGTACCGAACCAAAGAATATATTAAAGATGCGATTTGGAATGTACAGTGAAAGACGTAAAAAGCTTGACTTCTTGTCAATATTACCACTTTTTGAATTATATTTCTATTGCCAGTACGAGTCATGGAATATAAAATAGTCACTAGGAAGTACAATTTATTATGCAGAAAATAAGTGGGGAGTTATAAACAGAAAGTTAAATGGAAAAAGCCCAACCAACGCAAGGGGTTAATATGCCCCTTATACCACATGATAACAAGTTTACAAACTTTCTGGGATAAAGGTCTGTGGTACCTGAGGCCACATTCACAAGTGGTGTTTTGAGTTGAGTTTGGAAAGACAATCCAATGCCTCGTGATTCCATATTTTGGTTAAATTGTGTTTCCAACACGTTAACTGAATGCAAAGAAATTGCATCTTACCTCAATGTGTAATTGCAGGTGAAGCTTTTGGTTTGCATTTCAAAATGCACCAAAATTGATACTTGTGAAGGCAGCCTCTGGGGCTCTACACCTGAAACCTATTCATGTTTTTAGAGGTGTAGTGGTGCAACCGTTTTTTTGGGGGGGGAGGTGAGGAATCGGTTACTTTTGCCCTGTTGGCACCTATTTTCCCAGCACATCCACTGTTGCCTTTGGTTCTGGGTCTTTCCAGCAGGATTTTCAAACTAGGGGAGATTTAGTAGACAGTTTTATGCGTCATCATAATTATCAAAGTGTCTGATGCTGGATGATAAGTATAACCTAGTGTAAGACTCTCCAATCGTACTGTGCACCTCCTATTAGTTGATTTTGTTTTTGCTAGAAAACTGATCGAAATTCTCTTCTTTTTGCCACAAAGCCACCTCCCCTTTTCTAAGTTCACATCTTGGGAAAAGTGTCTGGCATAAGGCGTTTAAAACTGCAGATTCTGACAGAATTGGGTTCTTAATAGTTTGATAAATCTGCCCTGTGTCTCAATCTGGTGTTGTACCCTACAGCATGCTATTGAGTCTTCTTTTCTTTTCTTCCTGTCCCCTGCAGTCAGTCTAATCTAAAAACCAGCTGTCTCTCTTCCATCTTCATCACATATCAGACATCTTCTTTGGAAGGTTTGAATTGTCCAAATCTAAGATTCTATGTGGGGAAGTGTTATGATTAATAAATGAAATAACTACTGAGAGTGAAGGAAGTATTTTCATTTATGTGAATCTGGCTACAGTTAATAAGATATCAACTAGGAAGCTTTTAGATTTGGCGGTAATATGCTTTTAAAAAGCAAGCAAGAAAATATCAGCCAGGGAAGTTACAATGATATTGCAACATTACGTGTTGTCTGGAATGAACTGAATGAAAGGTTATTGGAAAGTTATACTGACACATCTGATTTATTTCTTATCAACATTCCTTTCTTATATCCAAGAATGTGACTCAGTCACTGTTATGCCTATCATGAATACTGATCAGGAAAGAATGGAAAATTCAGTTTCTAAAGATAAAATTTTAAATAACCAAAGTCAAATGAAAAAAATTGACCCCGGCCCACGATAGTAAATCAAATATAAAAACAAAGCAGAATTCACAGTACGGTAATTCCCAGGAGAACCTTGATCTTCAGTCTTAAAGTACCATATATACTCAATATAAGCCAAATTTTTCAGCACAAAAAATGTCAATACTCACCTTTCTGACGCTTCCCGCAAGTCCTCTTCTTACTTCAGGGAGCAGTAGGTCCTTGCCCAATGACATCATAGTCTTGTCCGTGCACTGCTGGCATAATGGTGTGTGCGGCCAGAGCAGGATCTGCCGGTGCACATACTATGTCAGCGGCGGAAGTCCTAGTGTGTACGTGGCCAGCGCCCACGGACCTGCCGCTCCCAGATGACCTGTGGGGTAGTCTTAAAGGCTAGCATTGACTTTATTTTTGTAAGTGCTGGGGGTACTGACCGATGGCTATATACTCGGGGGGCATGGGTTGGCTATATACTAGAGACTTGCTGGCTATATACTTGGGGGCATTGAAAATTGAAGAGTGGTAAAAAAATTACAACTTTTTTAGGGTACGTAATTTAAAATTTACTGAAAAATGTTTTGTTGTTTTTTAAAGAGACACTCTTGTTATTTTTTCCATTGTGCCCCTAGTCCCCCCTATATAGAAGTTGGTGAATATTACCTTAGCTTTTAATATTTTTATCCTGGAATCTATTTTGTCAGGTTATGTGAGCACATTATAACCTGCTCATTGTTATGTACTTTTCTGTATGTGACCAGATGTTTGTCTCTCTCTAAAGTATACTGAGAAGAATTATCACTGTCCTCCTATCAGGCAGTCTCTAGCTGCCCTTGTGATACTATCCTAATTCATCATGGGTAACATAGAAGGCAGCACAGAAGTAGAGAAATCTTACACTTCTAATGGGTGGCTGAGAGCTGATGGTGGTTGCACTGCATTGGACTGTGTTTCTCTAAAAAAGGGAGAGAAATAGAAATTCAGCTCACCCTTCCGTGGTCATGTATCAGGTGCCGGTGCGCGGACATACTGAGCCGGGTCAGTGCATCTTGAGACAAAAGGAATGATAATCGAGCAGCCAGGCTTGTGTATAAAGTGCAGTAAAACTTCTATTTATTTCATCGTTTTAAAAAAGGCATAAAAAAGGTACCATTATACAGACATCTAACGCGTTTCGAACTCCAGAGAGTTCTTAGTCATAGATTAAAGATTATACAGACCAGATGTCTGTATAATGGTACCTTTTTTATGCCTTTTTTAAAATGTTGAAATAAATAGAAGTTTTACTGCACTTTATACCCAAGCCTGGCTGCTGGATTATCGTTCCTTGTGTTTCTCTAACACTCTGCACTTTCGGTATGTGTAATCTGCAATGATGTGTTTTTTCTGGGAGTGGGTCTCGTTAATGCAATAAAGGGACGATATTCATAAATCGCTACTGCTATTTAGAAGTTCACAAAAAAGGAGAAAATTACTATTGTAGACTAAAACTAATCAGTTTGACCAGTTCATGCAAAAAGTCAGGGTAATAGATGACGTGAATTTCTCATTTCTGGTTATACATTGATATTTCTACAATTTTAGACCAACATTATGCAACTACTGTAGTATGATAATTTTCTGGCGGAAACAGAAATCACACTTTCACAAGAAAATGTAATTAAGTTATGACTGCATTAAGATATCTTTTTTAAGAAAAAGAGGCCTGAGTACATAATGTCCCAGAACACGCTTTTTATGAACTGAAAACATACTATAGAAGAAACTCAAGTTTACAGTTTCTTTTGACAAGTTCCAGTAATAACATTGATCTAAACCAGGGGTGTACAACCTTTTTCGGTCCAAGGGCCGAATTGTCATGCCTCTACCCTTCAGGGGGTCGCACTATTAACCAAAACCCTTGAGGCGCCAAAAACCACAGTACAGACCAAATTCCCCCCCAGAAACCACTAATGCCTAATACTGTATTTGTACAAAAAGTAACATAGACACAAGAACAGACTACAATATGGTCCAAAACCAGACAGTAATTGGCAGCATGTGGCTGAGTGGGTAGCACTTCTGCCTTGCAGCACTGGAGTCCTGGGTTCAAGTCCCACCCAGGTCAACATCTGCAAAGAGTTTGTATGTTCTATCCGTATTTGCGTGGGTTTCCTCCAGTACTCTGGTTTACTCCCACACTCCAAAACATACTGGTAGGTTGTTTAGATTGTGAGCCCTATGGGGACAGGGACCGATTTGGCAAGCTGTGTGTGCTATACAAATGAATTATTATTATATAGATGTTTGTTGGTGACGCCACAAGCATTACGCATACCCTGTACTGCTTCTTACAACACCCTGTGCAAGCCATACGGCATCCGTAGGCAGAAGCTGCAATGGGAAAGCACTTTGGTTGTGACTTCATCACTGAGCCTCTGTATACAGAGACTGGCACTGGTTTGAGTGTTTGTGAAAGCTACGAATAATTTATTTCCTGCTTTTACAGAACCTAGGGCCACTTTTAAAAAAGTGAAAGCCCAGACAAACCCTTTAATGCACGCCAAAGCTAAAAGTAATGATGGTTCAGGAACACTGGGGGCTAGAGAAAAATAAATGAGCTGCACCTAAATTTGTGAAGTGGCATCTACTAAAGCAGGTAAAGAACTGTGAGAGCTGGTAAAAAAAGCTGGAGATGAGGTGTGTTTCAAATGAACATGTCAATTTCAGTGGGAATGACCATCCATTTCAGGTTAAAGGGGTATTCCAGGAATAAGCATAATTAATATACAAATGGGTACTCAAAATATAAGCTAATGTTTAATTCGTTGTTATTTAAAATTTTGCTCCCGTTAGCAGAAAATGCTGGTGACATAGACTGTTATGAAGAATTAAAATGCTACTGGCCCTTTAATCAGTCCGTTATTTTCCTCTGCGTGGTCCGTTGCAGAACAGACACAGGACAGAAGATGGCCGCTGGTCACATGTCCACCTTCCTGGGCAGGTCATGTGATCAGCACTATGTTTGGCTGTAGTTGGTTGGTTGCAGTGCATCCAGTATAGCCAGTGCTGTGGTGATGGCAGTTACACATCATTACTATGGTAACAGAGTAAGAAAGTCTGTTAGATCATCCCCGGGAGCAGAGCATAAGAGGTAGGAGGAGTTACTGAGAACTAAAGGATCATGGAACTTGTAGTTTCCAGTGGCGGCCAACTTAGTGATAACTCCACCTACTTTAGAGAGGCCATACATTTTGTAAATCATAAAATCAAACTATGTAAGCTCCATTTTGTGACTAATGACATTGAGTATTGTTGTATTCATTTATTTATATCATCATGAGTTTTTGTGTCAGATGTTCTTATTCCCGGAATACCCCTTTAACATCATCTTTGGCTTATGCCTTGTCCTTATGGAGAATCCATGCAATCCATCCAATCCACTAGTCATAGCAGTAGTAATTTCCTGAAACTATATAATCTTTACTTGGTTATGTTTGATTACATAAAATTAAGTACGAATTTACATTTCTACATTCAAAATACAAATTAAGGTTTTTAGGGAACAATATGTTGTATATGCTCCATTTCCAGCATTTCATCTTGTTAAAAAAAAAGCTGCCCTACCACAAAAATCTACTATGAAGATTGTTCCCATCTGGTGTAGATCCTCCCCATAAGACGTTGCTGCTTCTGAGCAATAGCATGTTGAGGTTTTAAAGACCAGTTCACAGTTGTCTTAGAAGAATAATTACAATATTACAATATTTTTAGAGCAGCAGGTCTGTCATTTTACTTTTTTTTATAAGTTTCAAAGTTAATTACAGATCCAGAGGAACATACTAAACCGCTGTGATGGAATTTAACTCATAGCTGTCATTAATTAGTTCTATAGCCGGATAAAAATAAACATAGAAAAACATCTGTCACTCAGATAACCTCTTTTCCTTCTAAAGTAGGTTTTTAGAGCTCTCCCATAACTAAACCAGTAGCAATGTATCTTGCAAAGGAATAAACAGTCGAAGGGCAGAGTTTATTGCGTAAATTTATACTTGAGGAGTTATTTGGAAATGACACTGATATTTTGTTACACTCATCTGTTTTCTGCAGAACTGAGAACAAGTTACATTAGCCTTAGGAAGCACAATAATAAGATAATAACTGTTATGATTTAGTACCATATGTACAGAGCGAGTAGTTTTTTGATTTTTTTCTTATCTTTTGTGCTGGTATTTTCTTTATAAAATACATACATACAATTAAATTTTAATGTAACTTTTATCAAGTCACAATAAGGTCATGTGACAAGGGATTTTCAGATGGGAAGCAATAACCAAGAAATGGAAGGTTACATTCACACATACGTATGGGGGACGTATGTACGACCCCAAGCTTGCTGCCGTGCATATGTCCCTCATAGACAGCAATGGCCGCACAGAGCGATATGGCACTGGAAAAAGATAGGACATGTCCTATCTTTCCCGGTGTTACGGCCCATTAGCCGTGCATCCATATGGAAAGGGGTCACCCCTCTCTATCACGGCTGACATATGCTGCCCGGCCTTAGCCATGCGGGCATAGGTTTGTCTAAATGCAGCCTAAGACTAAGACTCCTCCTCTGCGCAGGGACATCGCAGGGTGAGTTCGCCACCACTTACCTAGTCTGACAGCTAGCGCCAAGCCAAGACAGGTGCTGACACCCTTAGTGTTCATACAGCACAGGCCAGGCTATAGACTTAATGTAACTGGTGTACTTGGATTTCTTCCACTTATTATATGTTCCCTGCTCCTCCATGTGATGGAAGCTGCCAGGCTGTCACCATATACATCCTGTATGTACACTGTCCAGTGGATTTACTTATGGGAAACTAAATTGATGTAATGCTAAATTACTTTGAGAAAGAACACAAGGCATCATGGGATCTGTGGGCAAGCTAACTGGCCTCAGTATGAGGGCATCTTTCCAAAGGTATGGCATTTTCTGTTCAGAAAGTGTATGACAAAAATCTTTCTGACCAGAGGTGAAGTGGGTGGAGACTGATATACGCTGAGGCCAGTTAGCTTGCCCACAGATCCCATGATGCCTTGTGTTCTTTCTCAAAGTAATTTAGCATTACATCAATTTAGTTTCCCACAAGTAAATCCACTGGAATTAGTCTCCACCCACTTCATCTCTGGTGAGAAATATTTTTGTCATACACTTTCTGAACAGAAAATGCCGTACCTTTGGAAAGATAGGGGTGAGCAGCACAAAGTAGGTATCATTCTGTTTGTTTTCAAAAGGGGAATCACATAAAATAATTTGGTGAAATCACTATCGCTTTAATTCTGGATTAGGGTTTTTAGCTTTTTTTTGTTGGCTGTTCGCTGTACCATAAAAATTCTTTGGGCCACCATGATTACAGTGATACCCCATGTATATATTTTTATATGATTGGTGGCTCATTTGCTGAGAAATTAGCTTTTTTTAGCATTGCCATGTTCTAAGAGGCATAACAGTTTTATTTTTTGTTTTATGGCTTGTTTTTTTTACAAAAAAAAATTAACTAAAAATGTCTATTATAAATAAATTTGGTCATTTTTTGTGTAGTAGACTTTAATATGTATAGTATCGGTTAAAATGGGCAATTGGGACAATTCCTGTGTTTTTTCTGGTAACAATGGCTTTTTTCTTTGACTGTGTTTCTGTTTTCCAGTTGACTGCCAAGTAGGTCTCCTTGCTGTTCAACCCTTTAGTGCCACAACATCCTATGTGTTCTATTAATACCTATTTCTGATCTTAGCTCTGATAAAGCATTAGCGATCTAACCACGGGAAGCACAGGAAGGTGCTTCAATTCAATGGGCCACACTGCTATAAGATGTTTTGCCCGTAATACTTACTTATCCCTTCACTTGACCATAGTAGTAGACATTTGATCCAAAATCACAGAGGAGGCACATCAGGGCTCACTGCTGGAGCTAACAAGATTTCCCAAACCTACCATCCCGGTGGCCTGATTTTAGAAATTTGTATAGGCTATCTAGCTCTATTGGGCCACAAGCTTATAAGAAACTGTTGGTGGTTTAGTGTTACAGATCAAGGTGACAGAATCCATGTAGGTTCTATTTTGAAATGAATGCCTCATTTTCAGGTTTAATACTTGCGTCTATTGGTTATTTCAGGCTAAACACACCCAGACTATGTGTAAAATGAAAAAGGTCTTTTAAAGAAATATTGGTAAGAGAGCTAGGTCTTTACATAACGCGAGGCTAGGTACGTAGATGAGACCACAAAGATTTATTTTATAAATATTTCACTTTGGTTGAAAGCTGTTGAAGAACCAAAAATCGTGTTTCCACGTGTGATATAATTACCTTCTAGTGACATCAAAAATTTTTAAAACAAGCATGTAAGATATTTGCATCAGTATTACAAATCTATAAAAACTGAGCATTCCATATTTACCTGTGGTCTTTTTCCATGATTATGCGGGAAGGTGGTATGTGTAAAACCAGCTTATACAGTATGTCATGGTTTAGTTAGTTTTAACGACAAATTAGACGTACAGTATAGACACATATGAAAATTTTTTAAAAAAAAATTACCAAACCAATCAACATCTTTCCAAGAGGTATAACACTTCTATTTCTTTGTCTATTGAGCTGGTTGAGGGCTTGTTTTTTTTGGAACATGTTGTACGGTCCTGGAGTAGATAAAGTTTTTTGATCCCTTTTAATTGCATTTTTTTTGTGGGTTGAGATAAATAAAAAATAAAAACCATCATTTTTGTGTTTTTTTTTTATTTTTATTGCAGCTTTCATTGTGTGGGCACAATGATGATTTAGTATTATTGTACAGGTTGTTTTACGGACACAGCAATACCATATATCTAGGGATTGTATGGTGATTTTCAGGGCCTCTTACTCATAGCTCCAAGCACTGTGACTTAAATTTGTTATCCATGGCCTCCTTTCATCTAAAGTAGCAAGGGTGACCTGCTCTGCTCATTGTAACAACCAGTGGAAACATCCCCGAGAGCCCCCCAGGAACATGAGCAGAATTTTAAGTTTATTTTAGAAGGAAGGAGACATATATAAGTAGATTACCACAGTCACGATGCCTGGATCTGTGAGTCCTTTATGGGTAAATCATTGATCTATGAGTCCTTTATGACCTTTCAATGCCATGTGCTCTGTGCACTCGTCCCCTGGGAGTGGCTATATAGATGCAGTACCCCCCAACCTTGGGAAACTGCTCCTCCATGTGTCCTTTTCAAATATATGAAAAGCCCACTGCTCCTCTATAGCCACTCATGAGTGAAGGGAGTTATCCTTTAAAGGCACATCAATTTGATGTTCAAGAGCCAAATATAATAATAATCTTTATTTACAAAGTGCCATCAAATTCCGTAGCGCTTTACAAATCAAATATTTTTAAGTTGTCTTTTCCTATTGTAACTTATAATTATTTTTTTTTACAGGTAACTCAACTTTCTTGGATGATCATGGTCCACTAAGCCCCAAGGTACTTTTAATCAAGTCGTCAAATTTATGAACATTATTTAATTTTTACGACAATGTACCATGTCTCTTTAGTCTACATTAATGTTAAAGGTAATCTCTAAGAAGTTTTGACCATAGAAAGCTGCAGCTAGCTTTGCTTCCTGGTCTTGAATCCTTGATTCCTTCTTGATTTCTTGCCTTACATGTATGTTTTTTTTTTGTTAGTAGCAGCAGAACTGTGAAAAATACATTTAGATTCCAAGATCTTAAAGCTACAGATGACGGGTTAGGTAATTTCTCATCTAGACCTCCGTTTACAACAATACAGCAAACTCCATATCATAAATATTTTCACACACATCTCATTCAAAATTTCTTTATTATGTATTTGAAATTAAATGAAGGAGTGCAAAACCCAGGTGCAATGCAGCAATAGCAAATACGGTCTGTTAATATAGTTATAGTATAGTATGTGCCCTACCCACCGTTACTATTTGCATTCCTGGAACCCCCGATGTGCGTTTTGCGTTTGTTATTTCAAGGGGGTATATTTCAAGATTGTAGCTAAACCTGGTGCACTCTGGTGAGTGTTCTTACAGTACAGTCCCACCCCTCTGCTATGAGTCACTGCTGTTACACGCTTCTGTTTGAATACTATAGCAGTTACCCAGAGGGGTGGTGCTGTGCAGTTTCCAGTGAGGAGACCTTCAACATGAGTGCACCACAGTGCCCCAAGAATGCAGGTAACACTAGAGCACCGCTCTCTTTAAAGGAAATCTATCATCAACATCAACCATGGACACATACTCATAGATCCAGACACCGTGACTGTGGTAATCTTCTTATATCTGTTATTCATGGCTTTCTTTCTTCTAAAATCAACTTTTAAAATTATGTTAATGACCCTAATTAAGCTCCCTAGCCCCCCTGTTATCTACCTTTACAGGGTGTACACTGTATTACCCTTCTCTCTCAGTCATAGTTGACACGCGTGCTCCGGCGACCCATATCTCGGGTTGCGGGCTCACCCTGTGCTCCTCCGTGCACGCTGGCACGGCTCCCAGTCCACCTCCTGTTCCCGGTCCTCTGGCCATGGACGCGCCGGCTTTACAAAATTTCATGGTCTGGCTCACCGTTAATTGGCCCTGCCCATTTCCCAGAATTCTATATAAACCTGCCTCTCCCTGCACACCCTTCCGGATCTTTGTGTCTTGTTGCCAGTGAGAAAGCTTGTGCCTATGTCCTCTGAGTCGCTGACTCCGATCCTGTACTGTGTGTCTCGACCTCCTGCCTGTCCCTGACCACAAGTTTGCCTTACGAATCTGTACTTCGCTTTGGCCGCCACCGTGGACAAATTCGCGTCTGTGGAATGACCTGGGGGCGCCATGCCGCAACAAGTCCAACCTGCTTGAAAATCGGGCACTACTTAGACTCTGGTCCCAGGTGTCGGCTTACATCATAGTCCACGGTGGTACAGAGGATCCACTACCGCCGATCCTGACAATAGTACCTGGATCTATGAGTAAGTGTCCCTGGAATATCATGCTGGATTTTGATGGTAGATTTACAGCTGATAATTAATCTATAAATGCCCATCAATTAAAAAAAAAAACTGGATAATCACTTTTATATTGTATAACTTGTATAGATTAGTATCACAACTCACAGCTGCTCAACTTTTGAGGATGTTACCCTCATGTTTACCCAGTTTAACTATGTGCAGTAGGTACGGAAAGCATTCAGACTCCTTTAAATTTTTCACTCTTTGTTTGATTGCAGCCAATTGTTCCTTCCCTTAATAATGTACACTCTGCACCCCATCTTGACCGAAAAAAATATGGAAATGAAGATATTTTTGCAAATTTATTAAACAAGAAAAACTGAAATATGACATGGTCATAATTATTCAGATCCTTTGCTTAATATTGAGTAGAAGCACCTTTTGAGCTAGTACAGCCATGAGTCTTCTTGGGAATGATGCAACAAGTATTTCACACCTGGATTTGGGGAACCTCTGCCATTCTTTCTTGCAGATCTTCTCCAGTCCCCACAGGTTGGATGTTGAATGTTGGTGGACAGCCATTTTCAAGCCTCTACAAAGATCCTCAATTGGTTTTAGATCAGGGCTCTGACTGGACCAGTCAAGAATGGTCACAGAGTTGTTCTAAAGCCACTGCTTTGTTATTTAAGCTGTGTGCTTAGGGTCATTGGGGGACATGTATCACATTTTTTTTCCCTTTGGTGTATTTGGTGTATAATTGAGACATTTGGAAGGTCTGTTTTCTTGTGATAAATGTTCAGTTTTGCCTATCCTGTAAGGTGCAAATTTTGGCTTCTTTTTGAGACTTTTTGTTGCAATTGTCTCAAATCAACATGGACACAAGCCTCATGAGGGGGTTATATGCAGGAGTGGACTGTTAATTTTGGATTTGAGGCTGTGTCCTGCATTTTTAAACACTCTAGTCACACCCCAGAGAGATAACAACATATGAGGCTGCGGTCACATATGGTGTTAAGGGCCATAAAGCCCTAACTGATGGAGGGCTGCAGTTGAATTTGTGGAACCTCCATCTACCTACTGCATAATCTTGGGCTTATTATTTAGCTCTCTCATCAAGGCTCTCCTCCCACAATTGCTGAGTTTGGCTGGACTGCCAGGTCAAGCAAGAGTTGTGGTTGTCCCAAACTGTAAGCACCATTTAAGGATTATGGAGGCCACTGGATTCTTAGGAACCTTGAGTGCTGCATAAATCCTTTTGTAACCTTTTCCAGATCTGTGTCTTTCCACAATTCTGTATCTGAGCTCTTTAGGCAGTTCTTTAGACCTCATGATTCTCATGTGCTCTGACATGCACTGTGACAGGTATGTGCCTTTCCTTATAAAGTCCAATCAGTTTAATTAAATAATCTCAACGAGAATCAGAAGGAAATGGACAGCATGTGAGTTATCCTTGGGGATCACAAGGAAGGAATGCAGAAATTTTATCACAGTACACTCACCTTCCCAGCCTCTAGGCTTGACCTGACTCTCCTATCCCTACAAATCCAGTACACATCAGACTCTGCTAATACAGGGTTACCTCTACTGTCAAGGTCATTTTCTTGTTGCACCAACCGTAGGTAAAGTCTCCTACTCTGGGGGCATCCTGGTTAGCCCAATGGATACAGTGATAGTCATGGTTGGGGTGTCCCTGAGCATACAGTCAGTCAAAAGAGACCAGCTAGCAAGAAGAATAAGTAAGTTTGCAATAGAAAGTGTGGAAGCATGCTGGCTCCCCTATAGCTTCACAGACGTGGCGTTGGTCAGCAGGACTTGGAAAGGACCATCGTAGCGAGGCTCCAGACACTCTCTCTGGTCTTTTTACCATCACATAGTCTCCAGGCTTCAGGGTATGCATCCTGAGGTCTCTGTCTGGATTTGAAAAGGGATCATAAACACTTTTGCGGACCTTTTTCAAGGCTTGGCTTAACTGTATGGAATATTCCACCTGGTTTTCTGCCATCAGCTATAGGGTCTGTGGGAAGTACGGGCCTAGTCCAGGTGCACAGCCAAAAAGTAATTCAAAGGGGGACAATCCCGTCTTTCTTTTGAGGGTGGTCCTCACTGAATAGAGGGCAGCAGGAAGGCACCCCTCATGACTGAGTCTAACTGGGCTTAATAGTGGGCCACTGGGGAGGCCACCACGTTCCTGAGCTAGGACACCTGTGGCGTGGCTTAGATACTCAGTGCAAAATAAAATAAAAGGTCTGGTTCAGTGGGGTGTGCCTAGGACCGGGACAGACAGGTTTTGCCATCTTAAGGCTGTGGAATACGTCAATTGCCTCTTGACTAAGGGCAAATGGGGAAGAGGCAATGCAGTTATTAAAGGGGCAGCATCAGGCTGGAGGCAGCAGACCTTATCTCAGGCCTGCAGTAGCTGGCCAGTCCTAGAAACATGTGAAGAGGCTTAGGGCCTCAAGACAGGGGCATATTCTGGACTGCCAGCTTTCTCTCCTCTGTCAGGTGTCTGCCTGTAGCTGAAAAGCAGTGGCATAGGAAGACCACCTTCTCCTAGCAGTACTGAAATTTATCTCCGGAAGCTTTGCAACCCTTCTGGAACAGAAAACACATAAGGTCAGTTGATGCATCCTGGCAAACCTGAAAAATAGAGGCACAGAAACGGTAGGTCATCCACATACTGTAAAAGAACATCATCCAGTAAGGGGCTAGTCTGCCAGTTTACTCCCTGTAGGGCTGTGGAGTACTGGCTGTGGGAGTTTCAGCCCTCCCCCTTGTGGGAATCTGCACCAGGTAAACTGGAATAATGAACTGGTAAAGGTAAATAGGTACTAGTAATCTTCAAGTAGGGGCACAAAGAGGAGAACATCTGCCAAATCAATAACAGTGGATAATATGGCATTCTTTGGGATGGCTGCCAGTGACATTTGTGGGTTAGGAACCACTGGGCTTCAGGACACTCATTGGCAGCTTGGAGGTCATGGACCATCCTTCATGTATCCGGAAGCTCTTTCTGGGTCTTTTTCATGACCGAGAATGGGTTAAATAATCATCGGGCTAGCAGGGGAGAGTTCTACAATGAAAGGAGCTAACTCTGTCTGGGGGGGCCATCTCCGTTTCCTAGAATGGCCACTCACTTTAGTCACTTGAGAAATGTCTCCTCGTCGCAGTCAAAACACGCCCACTTAGGTCGGGCTCACACAGAACCGGAGCTTTCTCTCAGTCTCACTTAGGCGGTGGTCTGTGAAACTGGTATCTCTGTTCCTCAGTCTTATCAGTCCCTCTATACGCAAGTCTGGCAGAGATGTCTCTAGTCCGTTAACACCTTTGGTAACAACCCGTCAAAAAACAGCTGGCAAAGTGCACTGGGGGTACACTACACTGTCAGGTCATACTTAAATAAAGTGTTGGTTTCTAGTAAAAAAAAAAAGTCAAAGGCTCTGTTATAGAGTTGGGGGCTTGTTCTTGCTTAGTCTGTTTTTGGAGTACACAGCGGGACATCATCAGCACATTACATGGCATAAACAGGGCATACTGTATTACCACTGCCTGTGAGCTACATGATAACAAAACACAGCATTCCAAGCAGCTCAATATGGAGAAATTCTGCTTTATCTGCACTTCAAGGCCAGTTCTAAGCATAACAAAACGCAAATTCATGCCCCCTCGCTGTCCCTTGTTAATGCTACAAACTCCAGAAAGCAGGTACCAGAGACATTGCAACACTTTTTATAGTAATTTTTCTACAAACGTCAGGATCAAATAAGTTTTAACTGAACCATAATAAACCAACCAACTTCCCACTCCAAGAATAATCCAAGCAGAGATCTGGAATTGGTGAAAATATTCACCTCACTTGACTTGTATTCCAGACATCTGTCAAGACTCTCCAAGGGTGCTCAGCTGCTAAACTACAACAAAAACCAGGTTTTTTCTACAACTATTATCCTCAACCAGCCTTTATGGCTGCCAACAGAGTAGAGTCATAGGCAATTAACTTTCAGGGACTGGAAGGGAAGATGGCTGCCGCTGAAGGATGGTAGGGCTATCCACTATCCTGGCCACCTGTATCAGAATCCCAGACACTCATCCCGTATCTGCCTTTTTTCAAAATCCCAGACACTTGTCCCGTGTCTGCTTTTCCGTGCGGTCTCTTTCGCTCCATTTCTCTCCAGTATCTTGTCTGACCTTCGAACCTTCTCCCCCTCCCTTTCTGTTCTGGCTCAGCAAAGCACTTACACGCAACAACTGAGAAACTTATTTCAATTTCACACAGAGGGGAAAAAGGAGGAGCATACAAATCATAACAAATCAGGGTTCCCAGATGATGTAGTGTCTTGTTTGGAGAGATACCCTGCTGTGGCACGTTAGCGTCACGCCCACATTCCTTTAGCCTTGATGTTTTGGTTGCGGTCCACGATGCCGACGCCATCTTAAAATTTATTCTCTGTTACAATGCTTATAGGAAAATAAGACAAGTAGAAATGACAGGAAATTACAGGATTTGATCTATCAGCTAGGTTTACCTTAACAGCAGGACCAGGTCTCCGGTAGTCAGGGACACCTAGATACCCTAGGCCAGTGATGGCAAACCTTTTAGTGACCAAGTGCCCAAACTACAACCATGACCCACTTATTTATTGCAAAGTGCCAACACAGAAATTGAATTTGTGATTTATACTCCCTGCTCGGTCATAGATTTCATTCATATCAGCAACCTGAGGACACCAATAAAGCAGAAAATAGAAGAAATTCGGATGATCATTGTAGCTTCCCTCCAGGGTCCCATAAACAGGAAGAATTGTCAGGGCAGGAGCTACAATGATAATCCAGATGCGTCCGCCCCTTCCCATCCATCCAGTAGTCCCAGATAGCACTGTCACTTTAAAATAGCTTTGTGCACAGCAAGTCCTGGGCTGTCTGGGACTGCAGGAAGATAAATGGAGTCCTCTGTGGTTATGGCCTGGGTGCCCACAGAAAGGGCTCTGAGTGCCACCTCTGGCACCCGTGCCATAGGTTCGCCACCACTGCCCTAGGCAGAAGGGAGATGTGGTTCATTACCGCTTCTCCCTTCAACGCTCCTCACAGCATCGCACTGAATGAGCGTGATGCACAGAGGAGCAGAGCCGTCGCTGCTGACGGCTCTGTAGACTCGGCGGTCACGTGACCACAAGGCCTAAAGATGTTAAACAGAGCTGCTGGGTCTAGTTAGACCCAGTACAGCTCTGATCAAAATCCCCATTCACAGAAGCCTCAGTTACATGGGAAAACATGTAAAAGAAAAAAAAATAAAGTAATATAAAACGAATGAATAAAATGTACCCCATGGGTCTTTTATTACCTCATGGGGGAAATATAATGTAAAAACACACAGACACAAAAAATATTAATACATATTCATAAAAATACAATGAGATATATATAGCGTATATACTCGAGTATAAGCTAAGTTTTTCAGCACAATTTTTGTGCTGAAAAAGACCCACTTGGCTTATACTTGAGTATATATTTAAAAAAAGGGTACTCATCTGTGTAGCAGCGCATGCTTCCGCAGTGTAATGCAGAGCCCTGTATCCTGTGTACACGTGAGGTGTAAACATTCCTGTATGTGTGGCATGCGGCGGCTCCCCTTGTCTCAGCCTCGGGGAAACTTTTTTCCTCTTTTAACCCCAGATAAAGATAAAAATGAAAAAAAAAAAGTTTGAACTTTTATTACCTTTTTCACTAGCTTTATGTGTATCAAAAAAAAATTCAAAAATGTTAAGATAGCATGCATAAATAAAAGTTATGGCCCTTACATTTTTTTTGGTCTCTGCGACAATTGGATTTTAACTACTTCTCGCCAAGGCCTTTTTCGTTTTTGCATTTTAATTTTTCACTCACCACTTCAAAAACAATACATTTTTTATTTTTCCATGTACAGAGCTGCGTGATGGTTTGTTTTTTGCGTAACTTATTGCACTTCATAGTGATGGTATTTAATATTCCATCCCGTGTAATAGGGAGCAGGAAAAAAAATTCCAAATGCTATTTTCCATTATGGGTATAAACCCAGTAAAAAAAAAACTTTATTATATTTTAATAGGTCGGGCATATGTGTTAAGGATTTTTACTGTTTTTTTATATTTATATCAGTTCTAGGGAAAAGGGGGTGATTTTTTTATTACTTTTTTTATTTTTACTATTTTTCAAACCCTCTAGGGTAGGGTACTTTAACCCTATGTTGTCTGATCGATCCTACCATAATATACTGCCATACTACCATACTAGATTTTCCTCCTCATTCATTACAATGTGCTTATCGCACATATCACTATCAATGGGTTAAAATGAGGCATCCTCCGGTCTTCGGAAGTCCCGAGGATGTCATGGCGACCGATCACCGACCCCCTCATGACGTCATGGGGAGCGACGATCTTCATCAAGATGCCCGCTGCCATTTTTTTTGAAGGTCGGTGCTAGCACTGATCGCTGGTATTACCGGTAAGTGTTTGCTGCAATATGCAGCAAAGACTTACAAGCTACGGAGTGGGCTCAGCCCGTCGGCCCTTTTCATGCACCCAATGTGTGACATATTGTTACGTCACATGTCAGGAAGGGGTTAAAAATGTTGAATTGTCATAAGAACCAGGATTAACAATAAAGCTTAATTGTAGACACCTTTAACCCCTTAAGGACCAAGCGACTGTAGAGCTTCCGGACCAAGCACGATTTTTTAAATCTGCCCTGTGTTGCTATAAGTGGTTATAACTTTCAAATGCTTTAACATATCCAGGTAATTTTGAGATTGTTTTCTCATCACACATTGTACTTCAAATTAGTGGAAATATTTGGATGTTATCTTTGCGTTTAATTATAAAAAAAATAGAAACTTTTCCCAAATGTCCGCTTCATGTTGGAGTGGGCTTTTTCCTCATCCTCTCATTTTCCCTGGGTTGTTATGGGGCTTAGAATTGTGGGTGCATATTTTCACATTTTTATGAAAATCGACAAAACCTTTATTTACAGGCACCTGTTCAGTTTCAAGTGACTTTAGGAGGCCCAATAATAGTAAAACCACATAAATTACCCCATTATAGAAACTACACCCCTCAATGTATGAGAAACCAACTTTAAGTAGTTTGTTAACCCTTTAGGTGTTTTACAGGGGTAAAAACAAAGTGCAGGTGAAATTTACAATTTGTAACTTTTTCACAATACATTCATTTTGGCCCAAAATTAAAAATTCACAATGGATTAAATGACAAAAGCTCCACAAAGTTTAATACCCAATTTCTCCTAAGTACACTGATACCCCATATGTCGTGGTAAACTACTGTACGGGCACTCCAATTGAAAGCAGAGTTGCATTGTCACATTTTACAAGGTATAACATGTTTATTTTATTGTAATGTGGACATATGGGGGTTTATTATTTCTGTAATACTTATGTATTGCAGTATATTACATAGTTCGCCTATGCATTCTGCATAGGCTGACAAGCATTTTGTTGGATCGTGCTGAAAGCATGCATCTACTGCTGGCAGACCTTTGGACCTTCATAGGATCCTAGGGTTTCCATGGAAGCAGTTGGCACCTTCGTGCCTTGCGTGGAGGATACCGACCCACCGGGTGAGTACCCGTCTCTGCTCCATAGATGCTCACTATGACCGCGGCGGTAATGGGGTTAAACAGCCGAGAATGTGAATATCATGATCCCAGCTGCTACTACGGGAGCCCGGTTGCCACATATAGCGGAGCTCCCGCAGGGATCGCGCGGGATCTGCAGTTCAGTCCTGACCCCCTGAGGACGCCAGTCTATGGCGAAACATGTCGGGGGGGGCTGATTGAGTGACTTATATTTTAATAGGGATGAAAAGTAGTTGGATCAACAACAACCCACATATGTCGAACTGCAGCGACATAGGTTTAGGGTTTTTCTAATTTACCATAGTGATTAGTTGAGCACCCAGGGAGACGCACAGATATGAACCAGATATAACAGCAGCAGCAAGAACCTAGCAAGCTACTTAGTAATAGGGATATAAAAGTGTGAATGCGAATGTGGAACTCTAGTTAAACCTCTCACAAGTGAGCAAGTGTGTCTGTAGACAAAAAGAGGATAGGTGACATCAAATAAGGGATTTCCCCCGTTGGCACGGATGACCGTTGAGACACCTTGGCAGTTCAACAGCATCCAACATTAGAGCCGAAGGGGCTCTCTCATACTTGATAGAGGGAAAGAGTTACCACTAATACACACCTCATTACTACAGATCTGTACGTCCTCCCCGTTCTGTGTGACAACACGCACCAGTTTACAACCCACTACCATCCTAAATATTTTTAAACCTTTCGGCCTTGCACATATATCTCAAACAAATAATAAACACAGACGTTGCTCTGGTTTTAGAATAAAAATGAAATAAAAGTTAAATTTTATTATTATTTTTTCTTTTCCCTAATTTTGGTCTAAAGTCCTTTGTTTGCAGCAATGCAATTTGAGTAAAGACATGGAAGCAGTTGGCACCTTCGTGCCTTGCGTGGAGGATACCGACCCACCGGGTGAGTACCCGGCTCTGCTCCATAGATGCCGCGGTCACTATGACCGCGGCGGTAATGGAGTTAAACAGCCGAGAATGTGAATATCATGATCCCAGCTGCTACTACGGGAGCCCGGCTGCCACATATAGCGGAGCTCCCGCAGGGATCGCGCGGGATCTGCTACTGAGCCCGGGTGATCGCCGAGACGTACATGTTCGTCGGGAGGCATGCGGCAACTGCGTAAATACACGTCCTATTGCGTTAAGGGGTTAATAACTGTTATGGCTGTTTATTGTAGCTTGACGCTACAGTACAGTAAATTACCAACATCCAAGGTCCGTTTGTAACTAGAGGTCGTCTGTAAGTCGGGTGCTCTTAAGTAGGGGATCATCTGTACCTAGTACTTTAATTTGTTACATCTGCGCAAATCCAACATTCTGTACATATTACCAAAACTTCCTTTTTAAGATGATCCACCTAGCGGTGGATTTAAGCAAACAACACTTAGATTTCTATTTAACTGTACCAATTTTTTTTTTTTTACTTTTTCTTACCTACTGAAAAAATGATAACAACAAGGAAAAGTAGTCCAATGGGAGGACAAATCTCCGGCTCTTCAATGCAGTCTGTATTTCATATTGTGTGTAACCTTATCTGTGTAGTCTCCAAACCTTGAAGTTGCTTATAACCACTAACGTGAAACAGTGACCAAATCCTTGAGTTGTGTTTTTTACTCATACTTCTCGATATACTTTATTTAGTTTCTCATAATTTTAGCCAATGATGACATCATGACCTATGGATTAGAAAACATTACTTTGGTAATGATACTTGGTATCACAACATCCACAGCTACTTGAGCTATAAATTGCACACATGATTTTTCTTGCTTGATATGCCGCATGAAAAAAGCAATGCAAGAACAGCACCTAAGAAGCCAATGAGGAAAGGCTGCAATACAGGAAAGTTAAGTAGGACTTGAGGGACTTATCATTGAAGCATTTCTTGGTCAATCTCAATGGGGCACATTTACTTACAGAGTCACTGGAGTTCACTTAAAGCGCATTGTCCGTCTATAATGCTGAGTGTGGTGAAATTGTGTGACAAAAATCATGAATGTGTCGCTTCTCACAGGTTTACCATCTTTTTTGTGGTGCATCTTTAACATAGGGCGTGCAACACAATTTAAAAGTTAAATATGACGCTCTGTCCGAATCAGTCGGACCATCCGACAGCATGCCTTGTAATTTTTGGCGCATGGAAGCCAGCGCAGCTGCGCCACAATCCAACCACACACACTTCTTAAATACCTGTGCAAGCTGTTTTAGCCCAAATAGGTGCACAGTCCAACAAGTGTGCTGCGTGACCCTTAGTAAATGAGCCCCAATGTGTGCTTAAAGGGGACCTGTCAAGAGCAGTAGATGACTGCCTGGCCCTTGGGCGATGAACCTTATTGGATCTATGCCACACTGATATTTCAGTGCCCACATATAACGAAAACCAAAATAGCCTGCTTTGGGCCTGCAAATAGAAACGGTTAGTACTTTCTACTAGTAACTGTCTTCTTAAAAATACACATAAGAAATCAAATGAAATCAACCACTTGAAAATCCATGATTTAATACAAACCATACACTGGTCAGTATTTTCATCCTGATTTAGTATTGTATCTTCACTAGGCCTGAAAACCAGGAATTTTGTAAAAAAAAAATACATTTAAAATTATGCAAATTAGGCTCCGGAGCTCCTTTGTAGGTCACACAGGGTGCTTGCGCTCCCTCTGCTGATAAATATTCACTCCCTCTGTTATGAATGCCTCCTGCGTGCTCTAATATACATCCCCTTCCTCCCATTCCCCTGCCTGAGACCCGATAACGTCCGTTGACTCTCGGCATCTCTTGCTCAGGCTTGTGCGCCATCCGGGTTTGATTGTGCAGCCACACTAAGGAGCAGCTGGCTGCACAATAGGGATAAAGAATGTGCATGTGCGCAAGTTCCCAAAAGCGGTGTGACATTACTGACTCTCTGCGAGGAGAATGGGGGCAGTGGGGTATAGCAGAGCATGCAGGAGGCATGCTTAAGTTTTAGCAGAGGGAGTGCATAATTATTAGCAAAGGGAGCACAAGGAGCCTAATTTGCGCAATTTTAAAAGTAAATTTTTGAGAAATTCCTTCTTTTTAGGGATAGTAAAAATATGATTCTAAATTGGGGTAAGTATGGTTGGCTATAATCATGGCTATTCAAGTGCTTGGTTTCCTTTTAAATATCTCTTCTTTGGATAGGTGTAATTTTCTTGCATGTTTATTTTTAATATAATCATTCTTTATGATTCTCAAATTATTCTAAATTAAAGAAAAGCTATTTTCCGACACTGTATTGTTTCATAATCCAAAAGTTCACTTAATAATGTTTTAAATAAGTAAATGGTTATCCGGTTTGCTTAGATGCTTCGACATTTAATGTCTTCTCTGGGGCATTGATGTTTGTGTTTAATGTGTAATGTTAATAGAATAGTTCTATACTTTGAAACAAGCATTGTAATAATAACAATTTAGTTTTTTAGAAATGGGAGTATATTGTGTGTTTTTCTTCTCTAAGTAATTTCTCTTCTCGATTGCAATTATAGTAGATATTTATTTTGGACCCCACAAGTGGCTCGCTGCCTAAGCACTAAATAGAAATATTATGTTGCACAACATAATAGGTTATGTAGCTCTATAGTTCTAGGCCATGAGTACTATACAGTCGTCTCATCAGATTGTAAGATACAGCCAGGGCCGGTGTCAGGGGGAGGCAAACGGAGGTACACTGGTAACACAGGGAATGCAGGAGGGCTTTCACTTAGCAGGAAATGATGCTGAAGATACAGGAGCGAGGGAAGCGAGGTCTGGAAACCTTGGAAGTTCCTAGAGAATGCTGAAGATCTGGCAGGGATAGAAGGGACGTGCCAGATTATACAATGAGAACCGGATTAAGGAGCTCCAATCAGGTGGACGCTGGCCCTTTAAATCCAGCCAGGAGCGTGGAGATTAGAGTCCGGGCCGGGGAGCGGGACAGTGGCAGCAGGGACCACGGCACCAAGAGGGGTGCGGGTGTGCCCGCGATCTGCGGCATGGATTGCGGGACTCCTGTGACACAGAGGATATATTTGCCCCTACATATTCAAGACAAAGGCTAATCTAGCCAAAACGTGCGTTAGGGCCAGTGTTATCCCTGACACGCAGTGTTTCCACTATCTAATATGGACTATTTTTCAACTATTGTTGTGAGTATCATTGGGATTTTCCAATTAGTATGAACACCCAATGGTTTACCTTCTATATATAATAATAATAATAATTTAGCAATTTACCACTGTATATTTATTATGAGAACTCCTTTTGTGTGTTTAGTTTGCATATTCATATTTTATCAGTCTATAATAAAGAATATTTATTCAATTACTACACATGCACTCAAGTATAAGCTGAGGTAACTAATTTTACCACAAAAAACTGGGAGAACCTATTGACCGGTGTATAAGCCTAGTGTGGGAAATACATTGGTCACAGCCTCCACCCAGTATATAGCTATACAGCCCCTTGCCCCCAGTATATAGCCAGCCAGCTCCCTATCATCAGTATATAGCCAGCCCCCTGCCTCCCCAGTGTATAGCCTGCCCCTACCCCAGTATATAGCCCGCCCCAGTATATAGCCAGCCAGCAACTGTCCCCCAGTATATAGGTAGCCATTACCTGCCCCCAGAAAGAAGATAAGCAGAATATGGGTTTTTTTAGCACATCTTTTGTTTATATTTGAGTATATAAGGTATCTCTTATAATTAATCTATTCTCCTATCTACTATCCTATTATATCTATATCTATCTATCTAAATATATATATATAAAATCCACTTTATATGTATGCATCTATAAATCTATATAATATTTATCTTTAATCAAGTAGCCAATGGATCTCAGAGCAGCTAAAGAGGACTTGGGATCACCAAGTTTGCCGATCATTGGGGCAGTGTCAGATTAAGTGTCCCATGAGCCCTGGGGTGTTCAAACAACTCGGGTGCCCCCCAGTGTCCAAACCAACCTTGTGCCCTGAGGCCTAATCTCCTCGATCAACTACACCACCGCAGCCCGTACTGTCCCCCCTTTACAGAAATGCACCCCTTTAATGAAATGGCCACTGCAATGCACCCCTTTTAAGAAATGGACACTCTAGATCGGCCCCCTTTTAAAGAAATGGCCACAACAATGACCCCCTTTATTAAAATGGCCATATAATCTGCATACAGAAAAAGTAGCTCTGTATGCGGACAACCTGAAACTGTTCCTAGGAGACTCAGAAACATCACTAGAAAATGCCATCACAGCTATTGGACAGTTTGGACACTTTTCCGGACTTCGAATAAATTGGAACAAGACAGTATTAATGCCTATTGACCCCTTATCAGAGAGCTCCACAATAGCTAGCACACCCATACAGGTAGTTAGAACGTTTAAATACTTTGGGGTTCAGGTCTCAGCGAGAGTTCAAGACTATATACAGCTAAATCTGACCACACTGCTTACACGATTTGCTGCCAAGATCACCACATGGTGCAAGTTTTTACTTTCGGTAATTGATAGAGTGAATTTGACTAAAATTATATTAATGTCCCAATTACTTTGTCATACATAATACGCCAGTATGGATTCCCCTCAGATATTTTCATAAATTTTGGTCCCTATTTAGAGAGTTGGAAAAAGGGGGTTGGCACAGATAAAACATGAAACACTGCAAAGGTCTAAGGATGCTTGAGGACTCACAGCCCCAAACCCTTGGATCTTCATTCTATCCTTGCAATTACAACATTTAAGGGGATTGGGAGTGGAGGATGTGGGTGGGGCGGTACCTACCTTGCTTGGTGAGATGACATCCCACAAGCCCCTTCTGGCAGCTCTAGAGGCCGGTTCCCAGAGCAGGGAGGGACAAGGGCCCCCCACGTTTTCTCTGATAGTAAAAGTGTGGGAAAAAGTTAAACAGCTGTTTGAGGTCAGTGGCTGCACCCCTTTCACCCCTATCTGGAGGAATCCAAAACTTCCGGATTTTTTTTAGAATAGAGGGCTTCACTCCCTGAGAACAGGCGGGTGTTCGATTGGTCCACTAGTTGCACTCAGATGAGACATTTAAGGCTTTTTCTGATTTTCAGGAGCAGGTCCGGTTGCCGCATAGTCAATTCTATAAATTTTTGCAACTACGGCATTGCGTGGAATACTCAGTTGGCCATGACAGCGCTTACTACTGGAACTGCTCCTGTGATCACAATAACAGCTGCTAGGGACGAGACTGCTCGCCTGATTTCATTGTTGTATAGTCATTTATTGAAATCATATCTTAAAAATATGGGTCCCATTTCAGATGAACAGTGGGATGGAATATTGATGTCTGTGCCCCAGGTTTTAATGGCTGAAGCCCTAAGGATTTCACATGTATTTCTTATTCACCGAGTATAAGGATGATATCTGCCCCAGGAGCGCCCCAAGGCCCAACTGATCATATGCATATCTTTTTGGGCTGTCCATACCTTGGTCACTTCTGGAGCAAAGTGCTCACTTACTTCAAAGGGGAGTTTTTGTTTCTGTATAAGTAAAAAAACATAAAATTGATTAATAAAAATGTATTTGATAAAAAAACATGGCTAATATGATTTAATATATACCATAAGTAGTATATCATGGCTGTAATAGTCACAAAGTCTATAAAGAATTGAAAGACAACATGGGTTAAAACTCCTCTGCAGAAACCAAATTGATAATTTTACACATAAAATGTTAAAAATAAGTGTATATATATATATATATATATATATATATATATATATATATATATATATATATATATATATATGTATCATTATTCTCTCGGACTCTCTTATTTTTTTTCTCCAAAGTGTCAAAAAGAATTTGCTTCACTCCTGAGACTCCTAAAACATATTAAAATGTGGCAGATTTAGATCACAGCTCCTTCTCAAGCTCATGTTCAAAAGACATTACTTGTAGATTATAGAACAAAGGGTTGTAGTTATGAAAGTATTTTTAAGCTTTCCATCATTAACATTTAGTAATTGTCACTAGTGAATACTAGTAGTTATATTAATAGTCAAGATTCTATAGCTGTGAACATCTAAATTTACTGTTAATATTGGGGTCAGTGTTTAACATTACATCATAAAATTGCTTCTGGAAAGTTTGATTTGGTACTCGTTTGCTAAACTAAGTCCCAAGAGTAAAAGACAATGTGGGCTAAATGTGAAAGGTTTTCCAGAACAGCAAAAGGAAAAAAAACTGTTTTGAAACCTTATTTCTGAAATGAGTAGATGCCTTACAAAAATAAATGATTCAACATAGATGTAAGGCAGTTACAAAATACTTAAACTACAAGTGGAATATGTTTGCTGACCTATTTGTGGAAACTTGACCCTTACTATATGGACTTTACTTGCAGGGGCGTAACTAGGAGAGGCTGGGCCCCATAGCAGATTTCTGCATTTCCCCTAAAAAAAATATATACACATATTTTTACTCATTTATATACACACACAGAGTTGTACGCACTTTTTATACACTTTTACACACTTGCATGTGTTCACCCATATGCACACATTTATGCATTCATAAATACATTTATACATTTACAAATGGAGTATAATATGTACATACTGTATGAATTTGTATATAATCACTTATTATATACACATCATATAATATACACATAAAATTTGCACACATATTATACACTCACCGGCCACTTTATTAGGTACACCATGCTAGTAACGGGTTGGACCCCCTTTTGCCTTCAGAACTGCCTCAATTCTTCATGGCATAGATTCAACAAGGTGCTGGAAGCATTCCTCAGAGATTTTGGTCCATATTGACATGATGGCATCACACAGTTGCCGCAGATTTGCCGGCTGCACATCCATGATGCGAATCTCCCTTTCCACTACATCCCAAAGATGCTCTATTGGATTGAGATCTGGTGAATGTGGAGGCCAAATTCTGACCCTACTATCCGAATGTCGCAGCAGAAATCGAGACTCATCAGACCAGGCAACGTTTTTCCAATCTTCTACTGTCCAATTTCGATGAGCTTGTGCAAATTGTAGCCTCAGTTTCCTGTTCTTAGCTGAAAAGAGTGGCACCCGGTGTGGTCTTCTGCTGCTCTAGCCCATCTGCCTCAAAGTTCGACGTACTGTGCGTTCAGAGATGCTCTTCTGCCTACCTTGGTTGTAACGGGTGGCGATTTGAGTCATTGTTGCCTTTCTATCAGCTCAAACCAGTCTGCCCATTCTCCTCTGGCATCAACAAGGCATTTCCGCCCACAGAACTGCCGCCCACTGGATGTTTTTTCTTTTTCGGACTATTCTCTGGAAACCCTAGAGATGGTGGTGCGTGAAAATCCCAGTAGATCAGCAGTTTCTGAAATACTCAGACCAGCCCTTCTGGCACCAACAACCATGCCACGTTCAAAGGCACTCAAATCACTTTTCTTCCCCATACTGATGCTCGGTTTGAACTGCAGGAGATTGTATTGACCATGTCTACATGCCTAAATGCACCATGTGATTGGCTGATTAGAAATTAAGTGTTAACGAGCAGTTGGACAGGTGTACCTAATAAAGTGGCCGGTGAGCGTACATACAGATTCTATACATACTTGGTACATATACATCATATACTTAGACATACAGTATACACCCACTATATATACAAATACATGCAGTATAAACACACTGTATACACACATAGGGACACATTCATCATATGCTGCCGCTAATTGCGCCATTACGTCATGCCACCCCCGTCCCTCAACACTTGCCAGATCTATCAGGAGGCTCCAGCGTGTAGAATTGTACTACAGGGGGCTGGCTACATACTACAGGGGGCTGGAGGGCTATGTACTACAGGGGGCTGGAGGGCTATATACTACAGGGGGCTTGCTGGCCATATACCACTGGGGGCTTGCTGGCCATATACCACTGGGGGCTGGCTGGCCATATACTACAGGGGACTGGCTGGCTATATACTGGGGGGTCTGGCTATATACTACAGGGGGCTGGCTGGCTATATACTGGGGGGGCTGGCTGGCTATATACTACTGGGGGCTGGCTGGCTATATGCTACATGGGGGCTGGCTATATATTACAGGAGCTGGCTGGCTATATTCTACTGTGGGCTGGCTATATACTACTGGGGGCTGGCTGGCTATATGCTACAGGGGGGCGGTCTATATACTATAGCGGGCGGGCTATATACTACAGGGGGCTGGCCATATACTACAGGGGGCTGGCTACATACTACAGGGGGCTGACGGGCTATATACCACTGGGGGCTGGTTGGCCATATACTGGGGGGGCTTGCTGACTATATACTACAGGGGCTGGCTGGCTATATACTGGGGGACTGGCTGGCTATATACCACTGGGGGATGGTTGGCCATATACTGGGGGTGCTGGCTGGCTATATACTACAGGGGGCTGGCTGGCTTTATACAGGGGGGGGCTGGCTGGCTATATACTACTGGGGGCTCGCTGGCTATATGCCACAGGGGGGCGGGCTATATACTACAGGAGGGCTGGCTGGCCATATAGTACTGGGGACTGGCCATATAGTACTGGGGGCTGGCTGGCCATATACTACACAGGGCTGGCTATATACTACAGGGGGCTGGTGGGCTACATACTACAGGGGGCTGGTGTGCTACATACTACAGGGGGCTGGCTGGCCATATACCACTGGGGGCTGGCTGGCTATTTGCTACTGGGGGCTGGTTGCCTATATACTACTGGGGGCTGGCTGGCTATTTACTGCAGGGGGCGGGCTGGCTGGCTATATACTACTGGGGGCTGCCAGGCTATATACTACTAGGAGGTGGCTGTCTATATACTACTTGGGGCTGGCTGGCTATATACTACTGGGGGCTGGCTGGCTATTTACTACTTGGGCTGGCTGGCTATATATTACTGGGGCTGGCTGGCTATATACTGGGTGGCTGGTTGGCTATATGCTACAGGGGGCTGGCTGGCTATATGCTACAGGGGGCTGGCTGGCTATATGCTACAGGAGGCTGGCTATATACTACAGTGGGCGGGCTATATACTACAGGGGGGCTGGCTGGCCATATAGTACCGGGGGCTGGCTGGCCATATACTACAGAGGGCTGGCTACATACTACAGGGGGCTGGAGGGCTATATACTGCTGTGGCTGGCTATTTACTACAGGGGGCTGGCTGGCTATTTACTACAGGGGGCTGGCTGGCTATATGCTACTGGGGGCTGTCTGGCTATATACTACTGGGGGCTGGCTGGCTATATACTTCTGGGGGCTGGATGGCTATTTACTATATGGGCTGGCTGGCTGTATACTACAGGGTCTGGCTGGCTATATGCTACAGAGGGCCTGGCTATATACTACAGCGGGCGCGCTATATACTACAGGGGGGATGGCTGGCCATATACTACTGGGGGCTGGCTGGCCATATACTACAGGGGGCTGGCTATATACTACAGTGGGCTGGCGGGCTACATACTACAGGGGGCCGGAGGGCTACATACTACAGGGGGCTGGAGGGCTATATACTAGAGGGGGCTGGCTGACCATATACCACTAAGGGCTGGCTGGCCATATACTACAGGGGGCTGGCTGGCTATTTACTACAGGGGGCTGGCTGGCTATATACTACAGGGGGCTGGCTGGCTATATACTACAGGGGGCTGGCTGGCTATATACCACTGGGGGCTGGCTGGCTATATACTACTGGGGGCTGGCTGGCTATATACCAGGAGGGAGGGCTGGCTACATACTGAGGAGGCTGTGACAAATGCATTTCCTACCCTAGGCTTATAGGGTTATAGGTTTTCCAAGTTTTTGGAGGTAAAATTAGGGTTGGCTTATTCTCGAGGATATATGGTAATAAGAAAAAAATATTTACATTTAGTATTTACTACGCCTGTATATAACTATGTGTCTTCACAGTTTCCCTCTGCGCACTCTGCATAATACCATTCTATAATAATATTCACCTTCATCAGTTCCCTTTAATCTTGTCATCCTATAAAATGCATGCTAAAAATAATGACAACATTCTATGTTCTGGGCAATATTCAATATCCAAACACCAAAGGTATTAAACTGTGAATTTCCTCACAGTAAAGCAACATTAACAGGGTTAGCTGTTGACTTTATTATTTATGTGTTGCCCTAAGGCCAAATGTTTAAAGCAGTAAATACAAATGGTTTCATTATTGTTATTTTCTTTCTGCTTGGTGGTATCATGACCAATGCAAAGGGAAAATATGTTAATGGAAAAATAATATAATTATCTGTAAGGAAATGCTTAATTTTTAGATTATTTTTATGTAAACATAGCATGTGGAATGTATTCTGTGAGAATGGGTCTAAAGTAATGTGGACACACGATGTGTTAATCAAGTTAAAACACACTGTTAGAATTACAGTATTATGTTTGCTGTAATAGAATAGGCAATGGAGTGAGATTTTTCCAATTTATAATTTCTGCAATTAGAAAGTAGCTGAATGTTTTCAGTTGGTTGCTAAGCAAGGTGTGTCAACAAACACTCAACTATTATGCTAATTAGTGGTCACATTATGCACTTTAGGTGTTTTTCCGTGTATCCCAAATAATTATTTCCTTTTACTTATTTTTTACTGGTTTTCAGATTGGTAAAATAGATATTTATATGCACATATCTAGTCGGTGAAAACAGTTATCATTAAGTGTTAAAAATGGTATAAATATGTTTTGTGCAGACATTTGAGTCACCATGGTAACAGACTACAAATACATCTTGTAGCCTGATCCTGCAGTCTAATTCTCTTCCACATTTTATTTACATTCATGCAGCAATACATCACAATAGGATGGAATCACCAAATACTAAACAAAAAATTGCTCAAAGAGGACCTTTTAGCACCTCACTTATATGACCATGTAGGGAATTCTACACAGATTCAGGGGCACATTGAATTTTCTTTCTAGTCCTCACAGTTGTGGAGATATCTGTCCTAGTATCTGATCATTGTAATCTGTGCTCTGTCAGAGAGGAGAAGCTGGGGCTGGAGCTGTATGTTATGCTAATCTTCTCTAATGCTGTTAAAAAATCAGCAGTAGGAAATGTTAGAGAAACTACTGTGATTTCTATATGCTCAAACCTAGGCTATGTTCACACACATTCCACTAATATTCTGGTGACATTGTGTTTACACCATGTTTACATAAACACAATGTCACAAAATTGCTATGTAAACGGAATGTACAAACCATGTGAATACAATGTGAATGCAATGTTACCACAAATGCAATGTAAATGCAAATATGATAATATGATGTAAATGTGGTGTGAACGCAAACACAGCGTAAACTCACACTGTTACTGCAAAAGTGATGTAAACATACAACATTATGTTAAAGCATTACATTACATTTACGCTAACAAAACGGGATCAAAACGTGATCATGTGACAGCACCCTAAGAAGTAATGGGTAGTCTGATCCAGTCATATCAAGGCTCCTGAAAAGCAGGTGATGTAATAGATTCATGCAAAAGTATGGAACGCCTCTTACATTTCTGGAAGAATTGGTGAGAACCGCTAGCAATCTTAGTGTATCTTAAAATCAGGCATTTCTTCATAGGGGCTTGGATAAAGGTTTGAACATTAGTATGCTAAATGTCCATATTGCAGCACTAAGTGCCTTTCTTGATATAAAGTTTTCTGAAGATAGGTTTATGAAGAGATTCTTGTATCTACTCCAGAGTTCCTCCCTGAGATTTACCTCCTGGTATTATCAAGGTTGCTAAAAGATGTTTGAAGGATGATAGGATCATGCTGAGATTCTTATCATTCAACGCTGCCTTTCTTCTTGCCACCAAAACTGCTTGTAGGTTAGAAGAAAAACAAGACTTCTACTGTAACCTCCTCCCCTGGAGATTCAGGATGATAGAAATGTGTCATCATCCAGGGTTTCTACCCAAGGTGGTCTAAAATTCAAAGCCAGCAGATGACACTACATTTGTGCTGTCTGAATGCTGCAACTGAGAGGAAGGATGATGTGAAGATGTGTTTGGGCCTTCATTCTACAAAGTAATTTAGTACTTTGTTCAGCTTACTAGTCCAATTTCAGGACAAAAACAAAAAGGCTACTGCAGCCAGATGATTATTGCTTTGTGTTACCAGCTGGAAGGGAAGCCTTCTCCAGAAGACTTGAAGGTTCTCTCTAACAAACCAGAGCAGATCTGATCATGTCAGCCGCATGGAAGAACATCTTAACCTTTTACCAGCATTACAAGTGAGATTTGACATTGCATTTATCAAAAAGTACTTTCAGCAGCTGTCCTGCCCTGTCTGCACATTGTTTTTCTGGACCTTTTAATGATTTAATAAAGAAATTAAACTGGAGTTCTTGGTTATTTACTAGGGTACAATGGAGGAGGAACGATTCCCCATACTTCCCGCCCGGGGACGTTCTAAAATGTCCCGCTTCTGGCACCGGCTCACAAACAGACATGGTACCAGAAGCATTAGCTGTATATTACAGCTGACAGCGTGAGACGGCTCTTATCGTGAGTGTTAACCCCTTGTGAGGTCTTCCTTCTATGGATCGGATCCCCCATGCCGCTTACTGGGGGATCCGATTCACTTCTGGGTAGCCTCGAGGTCTGCCAAGTGCCCTAGGGTTGCCCGATCATCCCGACAGTCAGTAAAGTTTAAACAATAGAATAAATTTAAAAAAAACCCCATAAAAATAGAAGCTCGTAAAATGGCACTTTCCCATACAAACACTTAATAAAGTATAAAAAAACACATATACACAAAAAAAACCACATATTTGGTATTACCAGTAACAATCTGCATAATAAAACAGAATCCTTACTGGACCTGCATGGTAAACGCCAGGGGAAAAAAATGCAAAAAACTTTCCAAAACAAACATTTTTCCTTAATACCTTTAAAAAAAATGCTCTAAAAAGTGATAAAACAGTTACCCACTCTAAAATAAGACTACTAAAAAGAACAACTCTTCTCGCAAAAAATACGCCCATAACCAGATTCGTCAGCCGAAAAATATAAAAAGTTATGCATATGAAAAGATGGTGATGCTAAAATGAACAAGATTTTCTCCAAGTTTGTTTTTATTTAATAAAATTTAATAAAATAGACAAAACCCCCACATATTTGGTATCGCTATGCCCGTGACAGTCTGCATAATAAAACCGAATCATTGTTGGACCTGCAAAGTGAACCCCGTAAAAAAACAACCCCAAAAAAAGCTAAAAACAATAAAAAAAGATTATTTTAAATTAGTACCCTTTAAAAAGAAAATGCTCTAAAAAGTGATAAAAAATGTTACGCACTCTAAAATAAGACCACTAAAGAGAACAACGCTTCTCGCTAAAAAATAAGCCCTTAACCAGATTTGTTAGCCAAAAAATAAAAAAGTTAAGCATGCTAAAATTACTTTAATTCACTAAAATTGGGAACAAAATTCAAAAAGCTATATCAATGAGATATTTTCGTGGCGACCTATAGAATAAAGATAATACTGTATACTATTTTTATGGTATGGTAAACGGCTAAAAATAAATATCTTCCTAAAAATTGATGATTATAATTTCCTCAACCAACAAAGAGTTAATAAAATCTCACAGTTAGCTATAGATGACCCAAAATTATGTACCATGTGGCAAAAAAAGCCCCTATAGGTCCACATTAAAAAAAGAAAAAAAATTATAGCCTGTGTAATTTGCAATGTAAATCTGCTCTGGATGGCGCCTCCTTTCATTCTATAACCGTCTGTGCGCCCATACAACAGGATACCACCACATCTGGGGTATCGGTGTACTCTGGAGAAATTGGGTATCCAACTTTGTGGAGCCTTTTTTTATTTCATCTATTTCAAATGTTTAATTTTCCACCCAAAATGTATGTATTGTCAAAAAATATTGTAAAATATTTGTAGACCGCTCAACCCCTATAAAACACCTTAAGGGTTAACAAACTTCTTTAGGGTGCTTTTTCATATGTTGAGGGGTGTAGTTTCCATAATGGGGTAATTTACGAGTCTAGCTAGTATTTAGGCCTCTCACAGGCAATTGAAAGTTGCACAAGTCCCTCTGAATACGGTGATTGTGATTTTCCAAAAAATATGAAAAATGGCACCCAAATTCTGAGCCTCATAACATTCTAGTAAAATATGTGGAATCTTAAAAAACCATGCCAACATAAAGCAGACATTTGGGAAATGTAAGTTATGAATTAATTTGGGTGCTATGACTATTTGCTTCAAATGTAGAGAATTTAGAACTTTGAAAATAAAGAATTCTTCTGAATTCTAGGCAAATTTGGGGGGGGGTTATAACTAAACAAAAAAGATTTCATCCAAATTTTTTTTCCCACTAATTTGAAGTGCAATGTGTCACAAGAAAACAATCTCAAAATCCCCTGGATATCTTATACTGTTCCAAAGGTATAAACATTTATAGTGACACAGGGCAGATTTGAAAAATGGGGCCGCGTCCCGAATGGGTTAAAGCTTTATAGTAGGTTGCATGGAAATTTAAAAAATGGTGCAACTAGGAAGTAAAAATTAGAAAAAGATAAGGATTCATCTTTTTTTTTTTTTTTAAATAAAAGATATGAAAACATTTTTTAAGCAAATATTGGGGGACATGTATCGTTAGGCAGGAATTATGCATCAGCCTTAAAGGGGTTGCCAAATTTATCTCTATGGAGTTGATGGAGATTGCCAAGCACCATACTCTACAATCTCTGTCTGAACCATAGCGATGAACAGGACAACCTGAACATGCGTGTCATGCTGCTGCTGATCTCATCTCGGGGAGCGGCAAAGGATCCGACTGGAGTACATGAGACCCCCAATGATCAGCAAATTGTAGGAGCTCTTCCGCAAGTCCAGTTTATTAGTGTGGGTTTACCTGCTTGATCCGGCTTTTGCTGGGTCTGCAGTGTATTTGCTTCTTTAAATGCAAATTGTTTTCTGCACCAGGAGAGCGATGTAGTGGGTTTTGAAAATGGGCAACTTTTTGAATAGTTGAACGTCATAAATCTGAGCATCTGGATTACCATGATAAATGTTAAGTGTGAATAAGTGTGTAATATATCTGAAAACTGGGACAACTTCAAAGATAAATCATCCTTATGTGTTAGTGGAAAACCCATTTATTTAGTGTTTTTTTTCTTATAAATTAGGCCATTGTATAACCATTGTGTTGATAAACCTCTACCATGCATCAAAAATTAATCTTTAGTATTTATAATTTGTTTTGTTGATGCAGAAAAACTTCTACTAAAGTAGGTAGTTTTTCTTTAGCAGCTTGTGATTGATGGAAACGGCAAATAGCCAAAGGCAGCTTAATCTTTATTTACCGTTTCTTTACATTTTTAGCTCCTAATTCTCTGAACCATCATAAATTAAGTGATTTTCTTACTCTCCTCTCATTAAAACAGTCACTGGACTGATTAGTGAACCCGTAATCCTTTTTTCTTAACACTGTAGGGGCTAATAGGCTGCATATCCTGTCATTTAGCTCCAAACAGTTGCATCATTTTTTATTCTCTTGCAACGTTTATTATTCACATTGAGTATGGATGTAGCAAAACCAATTATAAGGAGGCTGCTTTATGACCTCAAATTACTAGTGGGTGTCTTTAAAGCTCTGCACAATAAGATGTAATTAAACATTCTAATACCTTGCAGACAATGTTCTATAACCATTCTGAAAGTAAAGGTATTAGCACCTGGTGATATTTCTCAACTCTTAACAAGCTATCTCCCTCCCAAAGAAAATTGCTTTTCGATATAACAATTAGTCAGATATGCTTAGAGGATCACACACATAACCCAGCTTTCTCATATATTATCTAAATTAGTATTGCATTGATATTAACCCCTTAATGACTGCCCTATCGGGAATCTATGGCGGTCATTAAGGGCACTTCTTTTGACGCAACGCCTTTCTACGGTGGTGCATCAGAAGAAGATTTTGGGACATCGGGTCAGTATAGTGCCGGTGTCGGGCTGTGATATCACAGCTCAGACCCAGCACTAACACCCGGGATAGGAAAACTAGGTAATCTCCCCAGCAACACATAAAAGGCAAATAAAGTATATAAAACACAAAAACACAGAAAAAGTACATATCTGGTATCATTGTGTCCATATAAATCTGTACAATAAATCTAAATTGATATTGAACCCGCTTGGTGAATGACGTTAAAAAAAAACAAAAAAATTTCCCGTAATATACAATTTTTCATCAAACACCATCACAAAAAATGTTCTAAAAAGTGATCAAAAAAGTTATGTTCCCTAATATGATACGACTGAAAAGAACAACTCTTTATGCAAAAAATAACCTTCAACCAGATCTGACAACAGAAAAATACAGAAGTTATGGCCCGGAAAAGTTGTTGATTTTTGCTCAGTAAAATTGAGCAAAGATAAGAAAACCTATATAAATGAGGTATCACTGCAATCGTAGTGAACCAGAGAATAAAGATAAAATATTATTTTTACGTTATGGTGAGCAGGGGAAGAAAAGTGTTAAAAATCCAAAATAAAAATTGATGATTTTGTTTGTGTCCCCCTTGAAATAGTTAATAAAATCTCACGAATAAGCTTAAGATCCCCCAAAATAATTATCTATACATTCTATCTAATCCTGCAAATAATAAGCCATCATATGTTCGCATTACCAAAAAAATTAAATTTTATAGCTTGTACAATGTGACAATACAAATCTGGTGTGAATGGCGCTGCTTTCATTCTATGCCCGGCCGTGCGCCCATACAGGAGGTTATGACCACATATGGGGTATCAGTACACTCGGGAGAAATTGGGCATCATATCAGTACACTCGGGAGAAATTGGGCATCATTTCAGAGCGGGAGAAATTGGGCATTATTTCAGAGCAGGAGAAATTGGGCATCATTTCAGAGCGTTTCATCATTTAATTTATTATGAAAGCATCAGTTTTGGCCTAAATTAATCTATTTTCCAAAGAAATTCTAAAGTTTCTAAATCGCAGGTCCATCTTTTTTTAACCCATGTGAAACACTTAAAGGGTTAATAGACTCAATAGAGGTTGTATTACATACATAGAGGGGTGAAGTTTCTATAGTGGGGTAATTTATGGGGTTAAACTATTATTTAGGCCTTTCAAAGTCACTTGGAAGCTGAGTTGTCCCTCAAAATGTGAATTTTGGGGATTTTCATGAAAATGAGAAAAATCGCACCTAAAGTTCTGTGCCTCATAACATCCTAGAAAAATGAGAGGATGCATAAAATATCATCTCAGCATAAAGCAGACATTCCATAAATGTTAATTATCAAGCTTTTTGGGTAGTTTTACTTCCTGTCTGGAAAGCAGAACATTTCAAACTTGGAAAATGAAGAATTTTTACAAACTTTTGCCAAACTTTTTTTTTCAGACCGAAACGCAAAACTTATCACTTAAATTTTACAACTAACATGAAGTACAATGCGTCACGAGAAAACATTCTCAAAATCACCGGGATATGTTAAAGTGTTCAGAAGTTATAACCAATTATTGTGACACAGGGCAGATTCGAAAAATCGAGTCTGGTCATTGAGCTGAAAACTAGTGTCGGTGATGAGGGGTTAAAGAACCATAAAACTGAGGTGCTATCCTGTGGATAAGCATCTAACCACTGGGACTTCCAGCACTAAGTGTAACTGGGGTCTGTAATTGTGTAATTGTCTGTTCCTCATGCTCTGTCATTACTTTATTCAGTTGTATGGGACTTTCTATTTCAGCAGTCCTACTCAAGTGATCGAAGCACTGGTAGAACATGTGCACTATGCTTCATTTAATTGGGGAACTCTGGTCACTATTTTGAGTCCTAATAATCAAGGTCCATTGGATCCTATTACTTATGATCAGTGTATCCCTGATCCTGTAACTAGGTGATATTATTTTTATTATGCTATTAGTGGGAAAACCCTTTAGTAGACTAAGCTCCCTGGATGAGAAGATTCCTCAACCAGCATGTAATGCAGTTGAAACATCATAAACTAAGGTCCACTGTAACCATGGTATGTACAAATGGTCCAGTGCTGGTAATAAACCTCTCTACAGATGTATCTGAAAATAGATTAACCCCTGCAACACCAGTATTTTTAAGGTTTTACGTTTTTTTCCTCCACTCTTTCCATAAGCCATATCTTTTTTATTTTTCCATTTGCAAGGGCTTGTTATCAGTGAGGCAAATTATACTTCCTAGTAGCAACATTAAATATTTTGTGCCATGCACTGAGAAGCTGAAAAAAAACCCAAATGTAGTGGAATTGGCAAAAAACACAGTTACTCCATATTCTAATGGCCTTTATTTTTATGCATTTCATATTGTAGTCAAGGTGACACCTCTCCTTTACTCTTTGGTTTAGTACAATAACGGAGATACCAAATTTTATATAGTTTAGATATCTTAATATATTTAAAAATGTTTTAAAAACCTAGCATTGATTCTTATATCAATTCAAGATGCATATAAAGAAGCAGTAGGGCAAAGAAATAGAGCAGGGTTGCGGGAATGCTTAATCATATTGGGTCAGACACAGAGGATTACAGTGCCAGTGAGGGAGTGGGTCAAGGAGGACTCCCTCATAAACTTTCCGCTGTCCATGGGGTTTGACAAATACGGACAGACCCAAGGAAAGGGGATGAAGGATTTAATTTGCAAATGTTAAATCTTTATTCTGAATCACTTCAGTAGGCAGGGTAGCCTGGTGAGCTGTAATTTGCCCCAATTTTAGCATAGTACATTAATATAGTAAACTTTGCAGGCCAGGGCATCCGTGACCTGGCCCACCTTTTTCCCTGCTCCACCATGAGTGTTTTTTCTAAAATTGGCACAAAACGGCCAAAAAATTGCAAAAAGCATAAGACACCAGTTTAAAATAACAACTGGTGACAACTGAACAGTAGTTGTTCACGCATTCTCTAAGTACATTGTGGTCCTGAAGTACATTCAGAGGCATATATGATGTAGGGAAGTGAAGGTAAGTATTGGGAAGAGTTCTCCTGTGGAATGGCTTTGGTGGGGATGTATCATTAAACAGTTGTAATTCATAAATGTGTCTACTACATGTGGATTCATTTCATAATGCATGCAAAGATTAAAAGTGGAGTAGGTTAGCCAATATGCAAAAACAAGTCGCAAATAGTTTTTGCAAATCGTCAATTGAGACAATTCTGAGAGTTTTGTACAGCAGAAAACTGACATGTCTACAATTAGAATTTCTCCCATTGTTCCATATAACAGCACAGTGGCTGTGAAATCTATTGTAAAACTATATTTGGAGGATGTATCATTGCAGTTACAGGAAGTAAGAGTTCTTCTTTCAGAGATAATTAAGGCTGCCTTGCAGGTGTGTGGAGACTTACAGCCATTGATGCTCCACATGAGATTCTGAGAAATATTCAAATACATTTTCCAGGATAGGTTTTCCAGGAATACCACGCCTCTTTCTGCTACCTTTTGAGGCAGCCCTCAAAAGGGCATGACTTTTAGAAAGCCTAATGACTTGATGTGGGATTAAAGCCAAACCAGTATATCTAACTCCAGAAGGAACAAATTCCCGAATATAGACAGCACTGTTTCAACAGCAATTATTCTCCATGTTCTACCCTGGAAAATGTTGCCTTATTGCAGTTGCATCAGTTCTCTGTCCTCAAAGTTGATTTGCAACAATGTTTTTACCAACCTGCTTCACTTTTCACTTCAGACACACAAGCCCCATATCTACGGAAAACATTAACACCTCGTGTGCCACATTTATCAAACTGTCTCAGCCTCTTTACTAAATTTGATGGGCAAGAGACACCTCAAGAGTTCCTAGGATGCTCTAAAACTGGTGCTAGATCCTGCCTAATGATAAACACTGTGACTGATGCTATTTTTTCTACTTTTTGTACTTTTTAAATAGGATTTAACTTGTAGTTTCTTTTTATGTACCTCTGCAAGTGTTTCTGTTCCTATGGGTTTCTATCCTCTATGTAATAAAATGGCAAGTATGTTCTTTGTTTTTACAATGGTGGTATCTTTTTATTTTGCTTTAGGTTCTCCCTTTTCCCAGTCAAGTTGTTTATAACAGAGTTGGAAAATGTGGGAGCAGGACTGTTGTTTTACTATTACGCATTCTTTCTGAAAAACATGGATTCAATTTGGTAACTTCTGACATTCACAATAAAACTCGGCTTACCAAAAGTGAACAGGTAAGATGAAAACAACATTTTCTACATATTTAAAAGAAAAAAACTAAAGACAGAAATCCTTAGACCTAGAAAGGCCTTAAAGGGGTTTTCCCATCTGGGCATTTACATTTAATTGAATTCATTTGCCATATGTAAACATTTCTTCAATTGGATGTTATTAAAAAAAATGTTCCTGTGTGAAGATAATTTCTCATAAATGTAGTGATGTTGTCCCTTAGAAACCAGATAGCTTCCTCGGATACGACCACGTCACACACTGGCAGCGGTGGCCAGACTTGCGCTATAGAGTCCTGCCGGACCACCAGGATTCAGCAATCATTACCACAGGACGGCTGTGGGACCTGCAGTAACTCCCCGGACATTTCATATACAAAAACCTTTTGTTTCTTTGTGCAATCAATCCAGCAGAGGTGGCCGTATCCGAGGAAGCCATCTCATTTCTAAGGGACCATATAACTACATTTATGAGAAATTATCTTCACACAGGAACATTTATTTTAACAATATCTAATTGAAGAAATGTTTATATATGGCAGATTAATGAAACTGAATGTGAATGCCCAGACGAGAATACCCCTTTAAATAGTTAGAGTAACTAAACCTTTGACAACGTTTTATTAACTCAAAAGTGCAGTGCATGATAATAGTAAAATTTGTAATATACTTAATAATAAAAATATGTTTCTACTTTATTATGAAAATATGTTCCTGTGTCCTTCTTCCTCTGCCTTTCTTTCTTATATATGCTGTTTTTATAAATCAACTTACAGTCCTGTACTCATCTAACAGCTCAGAGATAAAGAACCTGATAATCTTCCCGATGACATTACAGACAAGTGTCTGGATAGTCTAATCTCTTCAGAGTGCTGAATGATCAAGGCAAACATTCTCCAGGTACAGAAGGAGTTAATCATTAGCCTCCTTATTTGTCAGAAGTGGACAGATCTTAGAAGCTTACAGATACACTACTCACCGCAGGCGCAGAGAAGCTGCTTTCATTTTGTTTTCAAGTTCAGGATGGGTGAAAAGCAGCTGAACTTACCTTCCTCTGAAGCTCTAGTCCAAAGCTGAGCCTCTTTTAACCCCTTTTCTCTTAATGTATACAGATATCCATCAGAGATGTCACCTCAATATCCTGCTCCCACAGCAATCTTCTGCAACCTTTGTAAAGATGTCACAGGCAGGCAGAGGCTGCAGAGAGAGCACACTCAGGTTGCAATATCACCACTGCGCCTCATGCACCATGTCGTGTTTGAAGAGCTACTAGCAGTACTGGAACATCAGCACTAGTCATCATTTTGACCCCACACATGTTTCAGAGTATTTATAAATAAAGAACCATGGAAAAGTTAGAAATTTTTCAATAAAATGTCCTTTTAGCCCCAAAATCTTCATTTTTGTAAAGCGTGCCACAGTTTCCAATCCTTTCAAATCCTTCTCAATATGGCAGTACCACCGGTGGTTTTTGAGAAAACATCAAAGCTTAGAATGGAGGGAATATATATAGATATATATCATGTTGTATTTGTAAAGCCCCTGAGGGACTGTGAAATCCTCCAACAAGTGACCCCTTATAGAAAATACACTTCTTAACCCATTTACGGCTAATAAATGTAAAATTATGTTGAGTGGTTGTCAATCGTTTATATTACAGCAGACATTTGCCATTAACTGGCGTATAGATGCTCAGCTTTCATTTTACCAGTGCTCATGAATATTTTAAAGGGGAGCTGTGATTGGTTGCCATGAGCAACTAGGAATATTCTGACTTTCAGACAGCTTGATAAATCTGCCCCAATATGTGTGTATGCATGCATGAAGTGACCTTAAAATCACAGCTCCAGTTGGGCGGCACAGCATAGATTTATGCTATTAACTAGCGACTCTTCTAGCGTACTAGCCCTGATAAATGCCCCCATGATGCCTGGATATATGAGTAAGTGTCCCTGGTATATCATGCTTAATTTTGATGGCAGTTATGGCAGTTTTCCTTTAAGTGTGAGATGATGTACGTTTAAAAGAGCCAGGGGTAAACTTTTTTTTAACAAATTGACATTTATATAATGAATATCATCCTTTATTGTCTTACTGCAATATACAGTAATATTGGGGTGCCTGTAAAGGGAAAAATTATATTATGTAGGCCCTTCATCCTGCCACCAAAACATTAAATTTGTTGAGACAATTATTCTTCACTATGGGGCACATTTACATACCCGTCCCGTTGAAGCCGCCGATCCGGAATGTCCGCAGAGGATTCGGAGCTGCTGCAATTCACTAAGATCGTGCATGTGTCGCTTCCCCTGCTGAGGTCCGCCGGAGTTCAGCTTCTTGTTCCCGGTGCATGTAAGTGCTGATCTTGCGACACAATTTGGTTTTTAAATTCCGCAGTTTGTCCGAATCAGTCGGGTTGTCCGACGTCCATGCATGCATGTGTCGCATGCAAGCCGGCGCCAATGTGCCACAATCCGATCACGTGCGCCAAAAACCCGGGGCAATTCAGGGCAAATCTGAAAAAAATCACGAAACGAGACAAAAATGCAGTGTTAGTAAATGTGCCCTTAGTAAATGTGCCCCTATATCTTAATGTATCAATGTAAATCTCTCCAAGACAAGTAAACAGAAAAAAATGGAAAAGGTTGCATCACCTTCGGGATGTTGCTGTAATATTAGTAACCAAACTGTAATCCACATGAATGCCAGGACACAACGGGGCATGTATCAGCACATTAGGGCACACTAAATGCCGTTTGCCTGTGTGTAGTGCAGGGTGCGCCAGATTCAGGATTTCTGGCGCCCATTCTTCATGAATCTGGAGCTCCCTGAACTGCCAAGACAGAGTGCACCAACTTTTTTCCGGTGTACCTTTAACATAGGGCGTACAACACAATTCTGTTGGACTTTGCATGATAAATCTGGTACTTGGTCCAACTGAGCGCCAGAACGCCGCCTTATTTGTGTTGCATGATGCTTAGTGCAGCTGCGCCACCAAAAGGGTCGCGTGTGACACAAATGTGGTAAGGCACTTCTTAAATACATGTACAAGCAGTTTGCGCCTAAAAGAATGTGCAAAGTCTGATTGAAAACTAGCGCACACACCCCTTAGTAAATGTGCCCCATTGTATTTTTATGGACAATTTTTTTAGACTTATTTTTCAGTGTTTGAATAAAAAATTCTCCAATGAGACAAATAAGTCTGAAGAAGTAGTAGAAGAAACCAGACGATGTCCTGATAAATCCATGCCAGAGCATCACAATTGGTTTACCTTCAAAAATGTCAAACAAATATATAAAAGGATGCATGATTCAACAAAGACTCCTTTGTACAATGCTCAGTGTTTCACTTCTGATGCTCACAAGCCCATTGACTGCTTTTTTGCTGGTGGACAGCTGTCAACCTAAACAATCTATCTAACCTGTATGCAGCCCTGGGTGTGTGCCCTTTTCTATCATATCACAGAAAGGTCGTTTATGTTCTACATCTACCTGCAACCACAACCAGTAGCATAGAATAAGCTGTCTTAAGGGTCATTTTGAACAGAAAGCTTGTCAACAGAAAATACTTAAATTTTCATGATTTGAGTTACTTCTCACATAAGCTACAGACAAACTCTCTTTATGTATGGACCCATAGGAGTAAACAGGATCATGAAGGAAGAATGACATTACCATCTGCTCACACATCTTTGGGCAAAAGACAAGTTTAAAAACACAAATATAAAAAGGCTAGGAAAATGTTTCTTATGTTTAAATAAAAAGAAATGTTAAAATGTGAAAGAGTTAAAAGATATGGGCATGTGTACCAAGGCAATGTCTATATAATTGGATCAAGAAGTAATCTAGTAATAAAAAGAGAGAGAAGCCATTTTCTATCTTCTTCTATGTTGTGTCTTGGTTCTTAGAGTCCCCTGAATTGTCAGAAGTGATTGCTTTTTGCTATACTCTATATATTTTGGGTGCATGCATACTTTATTACATTAACCAGCATTTTTATGAAATATATCACAGAGATTAAAAGACTTATAATTGCATACTGAACATAATTTCTTTTTTTCTACATATGTTCTGTTTGCAGGTGGAATTAATAAAAAATATCAGCACATCTGAGCAACCCTATTTATTTACCCGACATGTTCACTTCCTTAACTTCTCCAGGTAAATCCTTTGGCTACAGCTATGATTTTTCTATATGTATTTTCATTTCTGATATACAGTGGTTAAAGTATTCAGCGGAAAATATTCTGACCCCTTGACTCTTTGTTTAATTACAGCCAATTGGTAAGATCAAAAAAGTTCTTTTTATTGCTCATTATTGCATTAATGTGCACTCTGCACCACAGTGGGGGCAAAACTGGCAAAACTGACGATTTGCTCCAGTTTACCTAGAATGCTGAATATGTTCCAAAATCTTGTATCAATTTCCTAATGGGGTGATAGATCCCTCATCTATTGTATATTAATGTGAAATTTGTATATTATCTCAAATTCACAATATATCTTATGTAGATATATTTTTTTTTTATTTGCAGATTCTAAAAGCATTTTGTGTATTGCACAGTGTAAATGGATGCTTGTTTATATTTTTGGCAGTGTTTAAACAATATATAATTTATAGCACTGTCTATAACAGTAAAGTAGTTTTTAGTTCATTTGTCATGTGTTGTCATCCAATGTAAGTGATTAATATACCACGGAGTGCTGGCAGTTTACAAATTTTATTATGTGCATTATTTTCCCAAACAATTTCGATTTATTGGTTTATGTATTACAATTATTTATACAATACCAGGAGTTTGGTGCCAGCATATTATGCCAATGCATGTTAATGTGCATTTTTCAAATAGATACTTATTTATCTCCTTATTGAATAAATACTTGTGTCTATACATGTTAAGTACTAATGCACTTTAAATTGTCAGATTCACATGGATGTATGCTTGCCCGTCTTAGCATACCGCAGCATGCTGGAGACTCGACCCCTGAGAAAAAGTCTGGGTTGCCCAGTATGTTGTAAGTGTAAAAGGGAACATGCTGGAGATATAGTAACCCTAGACCTGCAACTTTTGAAAACTGACAGGGTGGCATAGGTAAATGGATGTTTAGCTTGGGATTTCCACCAAGCGTTTCCCGCTAAGTGCAAGCAAAGGAACTGATTTAGGGTGGCTTCAGGCAGTACTGCTGGTTTTGGGGTGCCCTTGATTTTCTTCCCCTTAGTCATGGCCAATAGATAGTATTAAGAGGCTGTCTTGGCACTGTAGTGACTTGTAATGGTGTCTGAAGGTCAGGAACTCTAACCTTGTGCGACTACTCTCCCTTTATTCCAAGACCACACCCACGAATCCATTTTATCTTTACTGAAAGTGAGGTTAGACTCCATGACTGTTTCTTGCTGTGGATTCTGGCTTTAACTTTTAACTGTTGATGATCTGATACTGGACTGATAAGTTCAAAAACTTTCCCTGCCAGAAAGCTTCTCCCACATGTGTAGGTCTCCTGGGCAACTCCACTGAAAAGCGGCACCTATGCAGTGGCATCATATACATCCCATATTTTTACATTCCCATAGACTTCTATGGAGACAGCCATAGACCTGTTCTATTTTTTTTTGTTGCAATCTCATGTCACTTTCACTGTATGGTGAGAAATACGTTGATCATATAGGTCATCATATTTGCAATGGGTCGATGGGGATGTTTTTAGCACTTGTTAAAAACATTACGGTGGCCATTTTAATGTGAAAAATATCGGTCTTGCAAACTTAGCCTTAGGCCTCATGTACATCTCATTTTATGAACTTGTACAGCTAGTAAAGCTCCCAATATACAGGCTGCATGTGTTCATTGACATACAGTATATTGTCAGAAGGATGAAAATAGAAGGTGCTTTGGGTTCTGTTTGATCAGTGTATGTTGGTATACAGCAGGTAACACAGCTTAACGAAAAACATAGATTATTTCATCCTGCTAGCAAGGGCTGTGGAGTCGGCAAGCCAAACTTCTGGCTCCGCAATTTCCCTGACTTCATCTCCGACCCCATAACTCCAACTCCTGTTTTCCTGGTTTATCTAGCAGTGCTGAAATAAATATGGGAATTCCTTCCCAGTGCCTTATTCCTCTGATCTGTAGTAGAGGAACTTCACTACTGAGCTGTGCAAGTGCAGCAACATTCATCCCAACTAAAAGCCTAGAAGAGGAAGCACAACCTTAAAGAGGACCTGTCACCAAGTGAAGTAAGCAGCTCCTAGTGCTAAACCAAACGCCGCAGTATTAGAATGATAGTGTTATGGGAAACCTTATACAGGGAGGATAACTTTAAAGAGGGGGTTATATGTTGCTGAATTGAATTAGGGGCTATTATATAGGTCATTGCAGGATGTATATGTATATGTACATATGTATATGTATATATGCAGGATGTATATGTTGACTAGCCTGGGCGCTTACATCACACGTAATAAGCAGAAGAAATCATAAGTAAACCAGTTAGATGAAGTTTATAGCCTGTGCTGTATGACCACTGTGGCTTAATAGCTTCTTTGCACAGAGCTGATACTGCCATGGTAAAAGGTGGGGTCGGAGCAGCATGAGGTGCAGAGAGAGACAGAGAAAGTTCTGCAAAATCACAGACAGGAATGAAGGAACTGATGGGGAACAGGGGAGAACCTTTACCTCACTGTTCTGAGTCGTGTACACACTCTGAGGTCATCTGAGGGGGATCCCAAAGAAACTGCTGGATATACGTAACAAAGATAATAGGCAAAGTTGTTCCACATCCCAAGAGCTATTGATTTGTGGGGGGAAAAAAACTTTACTGTTCTTTAAAGCTATGAAGCTTTTATTTCTACACCTCTTTCTGCTGCATTTTTATCTGCTTTAAGAACACAGTTGTGACCTTTGACAAAAAGGAGAATCTGGAGACCCAGTTTCAGTTACAGAATGTCATATTTAGACCTCATGCAAATAGTTTTTTTATTTATTTAACCTTTTAGCATACATCCTCATTTTTTTATATGAGCTCATACATTGTCCGTGTGCAGGAGGCCTTAATATATAAAACTCACACTTTATAGTGCTGCTGTCTTTTTAAACTGCAAATATAATCTTATCCCACAAAACCACATTTAAGAATTGATATTTCTCAATTACATTATGACTAGCTAACATCTGGTAAATGTTTACTTATGGTGTGCCATGACACAGTATTCCCTGCAATTCTGTCTACTTATTCATCTCTCTGTATTCTTTTATACTAAGAGGTTAATCCTCTACTTATAGGGAAAAGCTTCACTTACACTGAGAAAGATACCACATAGCTTTGTAGGGCACCTAAGCAGCTAACATGGATTAGCGTTGTATGACAAAGCCTAGATTCAAATGGATAAATTTAAGAAGAAAATAAAAATTTCGGTTTTGGACTATGGGTGCGTTTACATATATCATTTGTTACCAGTTTTGTATCCTCAAATCAGAATGTTTTTATCAGTTTTACTGTTGTGCTGATTTGAGTTTAAGAAACCGACGGCAACTGATATACGTGAAAAAAATTGTATAGTTGACAATTAATATTTATTTATTTTATAGATTTGAAATGAAAATTTCTTACTTGAAAACAGCCCCCACATGTTAATAATTCAAACCCTAAATTAAAAGTTTTGTTATTGTAATATGTATTTAAACTCTTGCCACTCAGTTGCGGATATATCCGCTGAACTGATGCTGGTTCAGCTCGAAATCGGAGCTGGGCCGGCATTTGTATACACTGGACATCCGCTGTAACAGGTGACACCCCAGTGTAACACCCGGGGTCAGAGTGAACTCCGATCCGGAGTGTTTAACCTGTTAAATGCCCCTGTCAGAATGATACTGGTGCAAACTATCCTGCAAAAAAACAAGCCATCAATCAGCCCCATAGACAAAAAAATAAGTTTCATTTTACAAACTTAGGCTACATTCACACTGCCGTAGGGGGGGGGGGCATATTTACGGCTGTATACGTCCCCCATAAACGGCAATGGGCGCATGGGCCCTTACGAGATTGGTACCGTACTATTCCGTAGCCGTGAGAAAGATAGATGCCCCATGTTTCTCTAAGGAGAGTGGCGGGGGTGAGCAGCGCACGTTAATGTGAATGTAGCCTTAGTAAAACTTAAAGGGGTGTTCCCATTTCAGCTAATTATTGATATGGTTTGTGTAATGAAAAGTTATACAGTTTTCTAATATACATATTGTATCAATTCTTCACAGTTTTCTAGATCTCTGATTGCTGTCTTTCTATAGAAAGCTTCTACTTCCAATGGACAGAAATCTGACCATGGTCACTCAGGTGCACAGCTCGTTATAACACACTGCTCTGATTATTCTCTGTGACATTACGAGCCATTCAGCTGTGTGACCATGGTCAGATTTCTGTCCACTGGAAGTGAACATTGAAGCTTTCTATAGAATGACAGCAAGCAGAGATCTAGAAAACCATATGGAAGCAAAACAGAAAGTATAATGGAAAATTGTATAATTTTCTTCATGAAGATAATAACATTAATTTGCCTTCAAGAGAAAATATCTAAGTATGGTATCTCCAGAATCAAATTGACCCATAGAATAAAGATAACGGCCCACATTTACTAAGGGGCGTGCACCAGTTTTGCACTTTGTTTTCAGACTTCTTGTTCTCTGATCTGTCAGTTATCTTAGATTAATTTCTACATTAATTCGAACTTCCCACTCGCGTCTCCAAGACTTCTCTAGAGCTGCACCCTTTCTATGGAATGTTCTGCCCCAGACTATCAGACTAAGGCTACATTCACTGCCGCATGGGGGACGTATATATGGCCAACATATATATACGGCCAATATACGTCCCCCAAATGGGTACGCCATATATATCCCTATGGAGAGGGGCAGGGGTGAGCAGTGCTCACCACCTCCTCCTCTCCCCGAGCACTGCCATGTGCCCGCTGTGCTACGGTACAGCGGGCAATGGCAGTGTGGATCTAGCCTAACACCCACCCTCCAAAGTTTCAAACGTTCTCTTAAAACCCATCTCTGTAGGCAGGCCTATAACACTCGTTAACTGCATTAAGTTTTAACTCTCTTTACCAACCCATCCTGTGTCCCCCACCCATTGGGAATCCTGATTCTGGCACCTTGTGCACTATACATAGATAAACTACACAGTTTGCACTGTTCTTAGTAAATGTGCTGTAACATGTTTATTAGTCGACACGGTGAACATAAAAGAAAAATTGTAACAAATCTATTACAGAATTGATGCTTTTCTACAACAAAGCCCCTCAAAAAAGTTAATAAAATATTAACCATTTGGCGGGAAATGGCAACACTAGAAATTGCATTTCATCCCACAAAAAAATACTGTCGCATGGCCCCACTAATGGAAAAAAAAATTTTAAAATCTGCAAAAAGGAGCCAATGAGGAAATTAAAATCCACCAAGTTCTATAGCAGTGATGGCAAACCTTTTAGAGGCCAAGTGCCCAAACTACAACAAAGACCCGCTTATTTATCACAAAGTGCAAACAGAGAAATTTAATTTGTGATTTATACTCCATTCTCTGTCACAGTTTTCATTGATACCAGCACCTGAGGACACCAATAAAGCAAAAAATAGTCCCAGGTAGAGCTGTCACTTTAAAATACATCTGTGCACAGCAAGTCCTGGGCTGTCTGGGACTGCAGGAAGATACCTGGAGTCATCTCTGGTGATGGCCTGAGTGCCCCCAGAAAGGGCTCCGAGTGCCACCTCTGGCACCAGTGCCATAGGTTAGCCATCACTGTTCTATAGGATAAAACTGGCAGCTGCAGGGTGCTCCTTCCCTTTTGGCAGCTCGGTGTGCGCCAATACAACAAGTAACATCCACATTTGGGATGTCTCTGTACTGTAGAGAAATTGCATGGGTTTTCTCTTTTTATCTTTTGGAAATGTGTAAATTTTAGGGCTAAGTGAATGTATTACCGACAAAATTTTTAGTAGTTATTGATGTACTTTTGAAAATAGTGGGATTCTAATAATTTATATTTTAAACTCATTTGATAAAAAAAGGGTCCAAAAATTTCAATTTAGAAATGTTGGATAAAAAATTAAAATCTGTTTGATTTGTAAGCTGTCTACTGTCATATATATGAATAAAAGAACTTTTACTAAATGATGCAAACATTGGGGGTCATTTACTTAGGGCCCGAATTGCTCTTTTTCGTCGGGTTTCCCGAAAATTACCGGGTTTTTGGCGCACGCGATCGGATAGTGGCGCCGGCATGCACTCGACGGATTGGGAAAAACCGCCGTATTTTTTTAAAAAAATGTGTCACTTGACACACACTTACCTGCACCCAGGATAGGATGGTGAACTCCGTCGGACTTCAGCGCAGCAGCGACACCTGGTTGATATCGGGCACACTATCGCCGGAACCTCGACGGAGAACCCGCCGCTGGATCGCGACAGGACCGGGTAACTAAATGAGCCCCATTAAGTTGAGATATTTTATGTAAACAGCATAGAACCTATCCACCTCTGGGACCTGCATCTATCAAACATTCATAGCATATTCTATGGCAAAAATTGACACTTAAACAGCAAAATTTAATTCATTGTGTTAACATCAACCATAAATAACCATAATCTGGAACACAAGGTAACAAAATCCAAAGTGATGTAGAAGTGCAATGTAACCCACACTTGAGGAACACAATCCAAATGGATAAGGATAATACACAAAAATGTAAAGTAATTGAAATAAATCCCTTCTCTTTTTATGTATTGTCACATAGTGACACAAACAAGTTTTATTTTTAGAGCCAGTTCCAATGTATAGATACCTAACATATGGAGATCAGACTTTCAGTAAGGGCCAGGTCACACCAAGATAATAATAATTCCTTTATTTATATGGCACCAACATATTCTGCAGCACTACACAGAGCTTACCAAATTAGTCCCTGTCCTCACAAGGGCAATATGATAATGATCACTCATGATCAACAGTAGAGCAACTGAGAGCTTTATTCACTAATCGGTTATGTGGAGAACTATAAGTGCCAGCACACAGGTCAGAAAATCACAGACAGCTGGTGATCTACCGTATATACTTGTGTGTAAGCCAATTTTTTTCAGCTCAAACAACGTGCTAAAAAAACTCACCTCGGCTTATACATAAGTCCATTAAAAAAAAATAAACTTAAATACTCACTTTCTGGCTCCCCCAATGCTCTGCGCAGCTCCCCGATGCTCCTCTTCTGTCTTCTCTACAATGCTCTGGTCCCCGCGGCTCCCCTTCGGTCTGCTGTCGCATCGGGACCCCTGTCCCGATGTAAATTTATTTTTTTTAAATACTGGCCAAACTGGGGGCTGGCTGGCTACTAAAGGTTGCTGGCTGGCTATATATTACATAGGGATGGCTGTATACTACAGGGGGCTGGCTGTATACTGCAGGGGGCTGGCTATATACTGGGAGGCTGTGACCAATGCATTTCTCACCCTCTGCTTATACTGGAGTCAATAGGTTTTCCCAGTTTTTGGTGGTAAAATTAGAGGCCTCTGCTTATACTTGAGTATATACTATACTTTGTCCTTAGTAGCTCAAATAGGAATGGTGTGAGATCAGGGGAAGAAGGAGAGAAAATTATTACTGTTTGCTTCAGAGTATACAGAGGGAGAAAATACCCCACTGCCAAATCATTTTGGGGTAGGACCAAAACCTCTAAAGGAACTTGGGACCAGAAAATACTGCTCAATACATGTCACCCTTCATCCACTACTACCATAGGGCCAGTCCTATAGGGTATTTAATACATTTCTGTAAATAGGTATTTTTTTCAATTTTTAATCACATAAATGTAATGTTCACATTTCTCTGTGAGTGAAAATGGTGTTCAGCTATGATATGAATATTTTATACCCAATTTTCACACTTAAGTGGATGAATTCTAAGAATTCAGACCTTAGAACCTTAGTGATTAGAGAATATAGTGCTGAAGAGCTATGGCATGGTTAATCAGATGTCATGCATGCTGCTAAGAGCCTGGGAAAGTAAATATGTATAAAGCAAATCAATGAGTGTTTCATATTTGAAACATTGTCTTGTGATTCTGTCATTCTGGTCATGGCGTTCTATGACTAGAGAATTACTGTCATGCATATCCAGTTACTGCTTGTCACTGTTGTAATCTGCATCAGGAGCCATAAGATATGAAAAAGGGACCTCTGTAGAGGAGGGCACTTTTTCCTTAAATGGGTATTCCCACAAAGACCAGATTCTTAAGGATACTCAGGATAACAAAATAACACATTCTCTAATTCACTATTGACAAAAATAAAGCATTTCACAGATATAATTCTAACCTGTCTATATCAATCCTGGTGTTTACAAGTTTGGTTGTCCCTGGATATAACCGTAAACTCCTGACTATGGTCGGATTCTTCTCATGAATAGCATCTTTTTTCTGCACACTGCAGTGCTCTTTGCCTCCTGCCCTTCCACCTGCTTTACATTACCAGCTCAGACACAGGCACTTCCTGCCAGAAAACAGCAGTCTGCTTAGAGAGTCCAGAGTTTTACAGTGTTAGTGCTAGGAGCTAAAAAAGCATTGAAACTGAGTGGAATTGTAAAGTAAGGAGAACTTTCTTTCATGGGCAAACAACTTTAAAGAGGTTTCCCATTCACACTACTTATCATCCCCCTCTGCTGACCCCTTTCCTGCTGCCGGGCTCAAATGAGAGTTTGTAACGCATATATACGACCACTTTCCATTCAACTCTATGGAGCATATAATCTTGGCCATTTTCATTGCTCCCATAGTGTAGAAGGAGCATGTGTGACATTCCAAGGGTCCCGCGGCCGCATTATCGTCAGTTTTCCCGACCTTTCGGGGATTGTGTCGTATGCGGTCGTTTTGTGTTGCAATTGCGCCGGCTTTCACTCGACATAAATCGGGGGGGGCGGGCTGTCAGACGATCCGACGGATTGGGACTACGCGCAGGATTTAACATTTAAATTTGTGTCACAAGCCAAGCACCTACATGCACCAGGAAGGAGGTGAACTCTGGCGGACCTGATCGGGGAAGCGAGACACGCAGGAAATCAGGCGCACAATCTTCATGAATCGTAGCAGAGGTCATCCTCGTCGGACAGTCCGGATCGAGGATTGCGCAGGGACTGGGTAAGTAAATGTGCCTCTCTATGTTAAGCCCAGCTGCAGGAAGGGGGGCCAGTAGCCTCTGTTCTCGAGGAGGACATATCCTAATAACATATCCTAATAAGAAGAAATATCCTATGGATGAATAACCGACAAAGAAAAATCCATTTGAATACAAAAATTGGGCAACCCCTACATTATCAACTCAAAATAAGGGGGCCCTAAGGGGAAATGGTCCACGAATATGCTTATTCTCTTAGAAGCCTTTGTTAATGTTTCTAACCTGCCGATCATTGATACTGGTGTGAGGTCGGACCAGAATATAAGGACCTACTGAACCATTCATTTTGTCAGGCCTGTCACATGATTTATCAGAGGGGCCCTTAGTGAACAGCTCTCTGATCTCCATGTGGCTTAAAAAGGGGTAATGTTTTTTAATATTATGATGTTGAAATTTATCCTTTTAACCCTCTAGCTCACCACAGCAGGATAGTACATTGCGTTGCTTTAGGGCTATAAGGAAAGAGCTCACTCTTTCCATACAGGTCACTTAACCCCTTGTCTCCACACGTGTTCCACCTTAATGACCCGGCTATTTCTTTGTTTTTTTTAATAATGCCTTCTACAACATTTTTATCTTCCTCTCAATATAGCAGTACAGGGTCTCTTTTTTTGTGACAAAATTTAGTTTTGGGTTTCATATATTCTACTGATGAACTTTTATTGACCTTTTCTGTGCAGTATATTTAAAGAGGACCTGTCACCCTCAGAAACAGATGCAGCAGTCTTAAAATGCTAGCGTTATCAGAAAGCTCTAATAACGCTAACAAACACCGCTGCGCTGTATAATAGAAACGCCTCTCAAAGCGTATTCCGAGGTGCTGCCTCTTCCCCGGACCGCTCAGCTAACTCCATAGGCCAGCGGTGACTGCCACGTGTTATGCGGGAGACACCACCCCTAATCCTGCCTCCTCATGAATATGATGGACTGCTTTGAGACCAATGCAACGTTTCTATTGTACAGCGCTAGCATTTTTTTTTTTTTAACTGTAAATTTTTATTGATTTTTCAAACATAACACAATACAGCGGGTAATGCGTGCAATGCTGGCCTTGTTATACATCAAATCTCAGTCAAGATTCATATAAAGAGAAACAGTAGCTACCGCAGTGTTCAAGTTACAATAACCAAATCTAAGGATAACGTCACAATGCAATGTTCTGTACCATCACAGCTGTTTGCTTTTAAGTTATGTATAGCTGTCCTGTTATGCAATGCATCTCCAATAATTTTCAAATGGATTATTGCTACAAAACCCACTTCAAAACTTAAGTAACTAATAAAACATTCCAGACAAGACAGGTTACACACATTGGGAAGGGTAGGGTAGGGGAGGGATAACTGGAACTGCAGATCAAACAACTCTACTGTGGTGAACTAGTCAAGCCGCGCGCGGGGGGGGGGGGGGGGGGGGGGGAGCTGGCAGCAACATGGTAGGCCATAGTGTGGCACAGAGACAAAGTGTGGGGGTGGCGGCAGCAGCAGGAGGTCAGAGGGTGGCAGAATGACAAATTCTGGTGGTGGCAACAACATGGTAGGCCATAGTGTGGCACAATGAGTTTGGAGGTGCCGGCAGCAGCAGGAGGTTAGAAAGTGGCAAAATGACAGAGTGTGGAGGTGGGTGACAATTCCCTCCCTGGTAAAGATGGTGGAAGGCAACTGGCAGCAGATGTGTGGCATAAGGTGGGTGGCAGCATCAGAATAGTGGCTGAGGCAGGTAGTTAGAATCCAGACTCATTTCTCAACGTTTGGGGGAGTCGTCATGGCAGATCTAACCTGATGCATAAGGCATTGGTGTATTGAAATCTTTGCCGATCCATGTCTGGTTCATCTTGACAAAGGTCAGTCTCCCCACATTACAGGTGGACAAATGGGTTCTCCTTGGGGTAACGATGCCACACTACTGGCCAGGCAGAATAGCTTCTTTACTGCAAACTCCGCAAGTTGCGGCCACACATCGAGTTTGGCTGCCCAGTAGTCCAGGGGATCCTCTACCTGGGGTGGTAGAGTGCTGTCCAAGTAGGCCACCACCTGTTGGTGCAGGGTCTGCTCCATGTCCTGCTGCTGGTAGCGGCTTACCTCCTCACTAGGCGAGTGGAAGCTGCTCATTAAGGACTCCGGACTTAAGCTGCTGCTGATGGAGCAGCTACTTCTCCTACCCCCTTATCTCCCCACAGCAGCCGTGGCAATAGTACGTGAGCGATGACTGCCAGGAATCCCCTGGTCAGACCTGACAGAGGATGGACAATGGCGCACAAAGGCAGCAGCAAACAGTCTGCACAGTATTTCTCTTTAAGGCACCCTTTTTGGACCAGTAGCGAGGGTCCAAGGGGGTGAGAGAGCCAAAAGTCATCCCTATGCCAGATGTTGACTATTTGGCTGTCCATCTCCACTGTATACTACGGTGCTTCTGGGTCATCTGCCTCGTCTTCTACCTCCTCTGGTTGCTCCTGCTCCTCCTCTCCTGTCACCTGAGCAGAAAAACCACTAATTTCACCAGATTCTGCTTGTGCTCCAATGTCCTCCTCCTCCTCCAGTTTAGCCCCCACTGGACTCATGTAGCCATGAGATGTAGTCGCCAATTCTCCAGTGCCATGACAGTGATAGGGATTTTTTTATGCCCTCTTTACTTTTGTAAGGTGAGTCCTAATTAACCCTTTGAGGGAGGATGAGATAGCTGCCGGCAGCGAGATGACAGAGTAAAAGAAAGACACAGTCCAGTCTATAGATTCACTCAAATCAAACTGTTTATTTCAAACAGACACAGCTGTATTTTAGCACATAGAAATCAGCATTTTGGGTGTTGTATGATAGGAGATAAGGCACTTAGATTCTATTGGCCATTATGTTTTTTACCAGAACATTCTGGGAAAAAGTTAATTAATTGTGCTCAGTTCTCAGAGACCTTGTACACAGATATTGTTTATACTAATTTGCTGAGAAGAATAAGATAAGTGGACTCCAGATTCATAATATAATCGAGGACTGACTGGCTTCTCATTAAAGGTTATTAGCTGACAGGCCAGCAAACAGGTCACATAAAATGAAGTTTGAATAATGACATTAACTTGACAATGGTCAGGGAACATGGCTGCTGTATCTAAGATGGCGGACAGTGGTCAAGATGGCGTCCGAAACCAGTGTGACCTCCTTAACAAAGACATAGCAGCATCTGTATCAGGACATAAAGCAGTGGAATGATATTATTCATTCCGTTGTCCGCGACTGACAAATAATGTGGCCTCTTGAAAGGGCCCGTGCAAACGGCAGGTGTCACGCATAAGCTGCCAGTTGCTGACATCAAAGTTACACAGGGAAGTACTCCTGTCCGCTTGCATCATCAAAAAATAATTAATGGCTTTTCTCTGTTCATACAGGCGGTCTAACATATGGAGGCTGGAATTCCAACTCGATGAGGGTTTGCTTGGCTTTGTAAGAATGGATGAGGTGAATGCACAGTTTCCTGGCCATTTTTAGAATGTCTTGCAGATGTGTGGAAGACTTCAGGAACCTTTTGACAACCAGATTAAACACATGCGCCATGCAGGGCGCATGGACCATCCCTCCCATTGTCTGTCACCATAGTTACGATTTGCAGTTGTCGTGGAGAAAGCCACAGATTGATTTCTTATTGCATGACGCAGAGCAGTTCCTCCCCTGTGTGACTTTGTTTGCCCAGGCAAACCAGGTGTAGAACTGCGTGACACTACGTTGCCCTGCACATGTGGTATGATGGAGCAGCATTTAGACTTGTGGAGACTGAGGTAGTGTTGGAGGAGGCGGACATTGGCGCAGGAGCAGCAGTTTGACAATGTGGAGGAGAAAGCAGTGTCTTCTGTTCAAGTTGTTGGTCTGGCTGGCCAGGAAGCACATTCACCCAGTGGGCCGTAAAGGGCATGTACTGGCCCTGACCGTAATTACAGCTCCACACTTCTGTTCTATATATTTGTGAAGGGCTGGTACTGCCTTTTTGGAAAATTAGTTTTGGCTTGGAACTCTCCACGTTGGTTTGGCACAAGCCATTAGTTCTCTGAAGGGTGCAGAGTCCACGACTTGGAAAGGGAGGGACTGCAGTACCAACAACTTGGACAGGAGCATGGTCAGCCTCTGCACCTTAGGATGGCTGGACGCATACAGTTGTCTCTTTGTAATCGCCTCATTCAGCGACTGCTGGTGCCATGCATAGCGAGGAGCAGGAGCATCTGGACCGGTAGATGATGTCAAAGACAAACAGCTCCCTTCGGCAGAGGTGCTGGAGCCTTGACTGGCTGAAATGGCATGTGTGCCATTAGGTGCGGCTGCTTTTGCTGCGGCAGCAGGATGGACCACCACATCTGAGACACGTTTCTCCCAGGCCATTGGATGGTGAAGCTGCATGTGTTGTGGTGCCAACGTTAGCTCCCTGGCCATGCTTCACTTTCTGCCCGCAGATTGTACAAATACACACGCTCCTCTGGTGTCTTAACAAAAAACTGCCACACAGCCGAGTTGGTGATTTTACCGCCAACACTCTGCATTGAGTGACTACTAATGCCGCTGCCTCCCTGAGCCCCTGTGCCGCTGCCTCCCTGAGCCCCTGTGCCGCTGCTTACTTGGACCTACAAAGCGGGTTTTGTATCCTGCGGCCGTTTGGCTCCCGTTCTGGCACTGCTGCCACCCTGCTAACTCACGGCCACCGTAGCGACTTGCGGCTTGACGCGCAAGCTGACATCCTCTTCTCCCAATGATGATGATGAAGCCCTTGCTTCACCCAGCTCCCAAGTGTGATCGGCTACATCATCATCGATTTGTGTTTCCCTGTCACTGCTATTCTCAATGCTCTGAGTATGCACAGCCTGACTACTTGCAAGTGCAACATAACCTCCCGTGCCACTCTCCACATCTCTACTTTCCTGCCAACTGCACGAAGCCGCAGATGTCTGCCCCACCTCTTCACTACCAAGCAGATGCTGACTGTCCTCAAAGAGTTCGTCCTCACTGTATAGTGGCGCTGAACCCAGACCACCTAGTAAATCTCTGGCTGAGGGAAATGGAAAGGACAGAGGCTGGTTGAGGACAGGTGAGGGCCACTGACCTGCTCCTGGGCCATGCCAACTAAGGGTTGTATCTGACAAACCCACAGACTCTTGGCTGGGGTTGTCAGATGTTATTTGGGAGGAAGTGGACGACCTAGTCTAGGATCTTGGGGACGCTGTGGATGTTGTATATCTGGACTTTTCAAAGGCATTTCACACCGTGCCACATAAAAGGTTGGTATATAAAATGAGACTGCTGGGACTAGGGGAAAATCTGTGTATTTGGTTAAGTAATTGGCTTAGTGATAGAAAACAGAGGGTCGTCATTAATGGCACATTCTCAGATTGGGTTGACGTTACCAGTGGAGTGCCACAGGGGTCAGTATTGGGGCCACTTCTTTTTAATATTTTTATTAATGACCTTGTAGTGGGTTTACACAGTCAAGTTTCAATATTTGCAGATGATACTAAGCTGTGTAAAGACTGAGGTCAATAGTTTAGCATTACAGAGAGATTTGTGGAAGCTTGAGGAGTGGGTAGAGAAATGGTTGATGAGGTTTAATGTAGATAAATGTAAAGTTATGCACTTGGGCCGTGGAAACTCAAAGTATAATTATGTTCTAAACAGTCAATTACTTGGTAAAACTGGGGCTGAAAAGGACTTGGGGGTACTGGTGGATGGTAAACTTAATTTTAGTGACCAGAGCCAGGCAGCTGCTGCTAAAGCAAATAAAATTATGGGATGTATCAAGAGAGGAAAAGATTCTCATGATAAAGACATAGGGCAGTGGTGGCGAACCTATGGCACGCGTGCCACGGAGGGCACGCGCACCATCTCCCCTGCCGTCTATATCTTGAATCAATGAAGCTTCGGCCAGCAGGAAAAGCTGTCGATCGCCGAGCGCTCCAGTGATATCTCTCACTGTAGGCTGCTCTGTGCTCACTAATGCTGCCTTACACTCTCTTACTCCCTCCCCCTCCTCCCCTGCAGCCCGGAAACACGAAGAGAGAGACGGAACTGCAGGAGCGTACAGCAGCCTGTAAAGATAAGTATAACAACAGGAGGCAGGAGCTGCTCTGTGTATATGTCACAGGCAGCAGGCAGGCAGCTTTGGGACACTAAACAACTATAGGTCCTTATTGTTTAGTGTCCCAAACTGCCCTGTATGACAGCTTCCCATGGCCACATATATACTGCCCTTGGCCCAGATCTCTTGTCTTGTTGCTGTGCCATGCTGCCAGTGACCCTGGGGTGCACTACACTGCCCTCACTGACAGCATGGCACAGGTGCCCAGAGCTCAGGACCAAGGGAGATATATATATATGGCCACAGACGGCTGTCATATGGGGACATTTGATCGAAAATTCACCTGCCTGATTCCATGTAACTTTGTAATTCAGTGCACCCACACTCGCTGTGTGGGGGTAGTGTTCCTCAGTGGATGGGGGTAGTGTTCCTCAGTGGATGGGGGTAGTGTTCCTCAATGTATGGCGGTAGTGTTCCTCGCTGTATGGGGTTAGTGTTCCTCAGTGGATTGGGGTAGTGTTCCTCAGTGGAGGGGGGTAGTGTTCCTCAGTGGAGGGGGGTAGTGTTCCTCAGTGGAGGGGGGTAGTGTTCCTCAGTGGAGGGGGGTAGTGTTCCTCGTTGTATTTGCTCCTGCTTTGTGATATAATTGGTGATGTTGGTCTTTCTATGGTGGTCTGTTTATTATCAGTATGGTGGTATTTATCTTGTTGTACTGGTAATGGTCATCATGTGACAGTATTATATGTCCCTTATAGAGGGGGATTGTCAGTAATTATAGGCTCAATAGCCGGGTTGGCACTCTGCAATTATAGCGTAGACTTTAGCTTATTTCTAGCTTTTGCGATTATTTGCCCTGATTCGCCACCTTCACGCCAGCGGGGCGTGAAGGCGGAGGCGCGGCCGACCGAGCGGAGTGGGCGGCTGGCCGGGAGTGGGCCGGCGCGGGGCGTTACTGTCCCTGTGCCTGTGCACACGCTGTTGCCGGTAGCCTCTCGATGTATCGGGCTGCGAACATGCAGCGACGGGGCTATCAGACGCTGGTGCACGAGCGCCAGCGTATGATAAATATGCCCCATAGTTTTGCTCTTATACAAATCCCTGGTCAGACCACACATGGAATATTGTGTACAGTTTTGGACACCAGTGTATAAAAAGGATATAGTAGAGCTAGAACGGGTGCAGAGGAGAGCAACAAAGATTATTAGGGGAATGGGGGGATTAGAATACAATGGTAGATTACAAAATTTGGGATTATTCAGTTTAGAAAAAAGACGACTGAGGGGAGACCTCATTACTATGTACAAATACCTGAACGGGCAGTACAAGGATCTCTGCAAAGATCTTTTTATACCTAGGCCTGTGACCAGGACAAAGGGGCATCCTCTACGCCCAGGGCCGGTTCCAGACAAAGTGGGGCCCTGGGCAAAACTAAAAAATAAAACAATTTTATGACCAGTCACAGTCAGCAAGAGCCCCCCCTTAGTATGGTAAAACAAACTTAATGCGGGAGAATTTTATTGGAGATAGATGATAGGGAGATTGATGGGCAGCATGGTGGCTCAGTGATTAGCACTACAGCCTTGCAGCACTGATCAACATCTGAAAAAAGTTTGTATGTTCTCTCTGTTTGCATGGATTTCCTCCAGGTCCTCCCGTTTCCTCCCACACTCCAAAAAATTACTGGTAGGTGATTAGATTGTGAGCCCCATGGGGACAGGGACTGATGTGACAGCTCTGTGTAAGCTGTGTGCGCTATATAAATAAAGAATTATTAATTATAATTATTATGATAGAAGATAAATATGAAAGATGGTAGAGATTTCTATATGCAGAACTATAAAGTAAATGATATATACAGTAGATGGATATGAGAGATAAATACAGTAGAAGAGAAATAGAAGATTGAAAAATAGATAGAAAAAAAGCAACATATATAAATGGTCAGATTATATGAGATAACTAGACAGATAGATATATAGACAGGAGATAGATGATAAACATCTTCACCCAGTAATTCAACCAAGGGGTATTTACCCTTACAGCAAAAAAAATTAAAGTAAACCCCAGCAAACCACATATTTTCTGAAAGCAGACACTTGCCCCATTTTCAAAATTGCATTAAAGAGTTTATAGACATAGGCGCCTTCATGCAATTTTGATTCAAACTGAAACATTTTATAAAAAATACTTAAAATTTGACTTTGATGGCAAAAAATGTGATGAACAGAAAATATTTACCTTCACATCTCCTGAATGTAATAAATGGACATGTGAAGAGCTCACAAATGTCCCATATTGATATGTTCACATAAATAAATCAACAAAATATCATTAAAACTGAAATAACTAAATATCTGCTTTTAAGCTAGAAATTGTAAAACAGTCACAACCTGCAAAATGTATCAATAAAACAGAATAAAAGTAAAGGCGCCATAAAACCTATATAATTTTGAAAGTAGACAACCAGGCGATGGATTTGGCAATTAACATTTAAAATTTCCTCTAAAATATGTATAAATCCAGATACTTATATGAAGAAAATATACTTTCCTAATACAGATGTGAGGAGATCATACACACGCCACATGTGTATATTCACCAAAATATGCAGCAAAGGGAACGTTACATCCACAGGGGACACCAAACAATTTTTGCAGAAAATTACACTGAGCGTCACACAGATCTATCATTGTATCCTCCCTTACACAATGGTAACCCAAATACATAACTATATATCCATAAACCAAGCTAATGAGATAATAAAAGTCACTTTTAGATGTGCGCCATTGTATTAGCCACACAATAGCAGAACCTTCCGCGCTTCATAAAAATTTGAGTGAGAACCTCATAACATAGGTGTAAATAATAGAGGATGGTGGGAAATAAAAACTTTATTCCAGAACATGTCTGTGTTTTTGGTGTTAGATATAACTTTATGGATATGTTCTGGGTTACAGTGTTAATATATAATAGCGACATTAGGGGAAGAGGATCGAATGTTCATCGTATTAGTCAATTTTGGCAAAATAAGGCAATAAAAGGCAATAAGAGAGAAAGTGTGTTCTTAGATAGTTTTGGATAGGAGAGGGTTAAAAACATGAATATTAGTTGATATTATCTCAAAATGTAGTAACATATAAAGTGAATATTTCCATTATCTGTGGGGTGCAGCAGCTCCTGTGTGCAGCAAATTCTCCCTGTAGCCTAATGGCTAAGAATCTGGAGGGGGGGGGTTCACTTCAGGGGGCTGTATCTCTGGCTCTGTGACACATAGAACCTCACTTCTTTTTTCCTAAGAAAGAAGAGAGTCTCCGCTTTTATATGAATCTTTTATGTTTCTGTTTCTAAGTCTCAGGAAAACGGAGATATTAACTGTTAACTGCCGCCAGGAGTGATTGTTATATATAAAAATGGCACCTGATATTCTCACTTCAAACCTGAATATCTCTGGATCCATAGCACCTAGAAACAAAATTCATAATTCATTTGAAAGAAGAGATTCTCCACTCTCTTTCAGGGGACCCTAGGCAATTGCCTACTTTGCCTACCCATAGCGCCGGCCCTGTCTGCGCCTAGAGGAGAGGCGATTCTACCATCAACATAGACAAAGATTCTTTACTGTAAGAGCAGTGAGGTTGTTATGGCGGACTCTATGTACATGTTCTGGAGAGAAAAAATATCACGGGTTATGGGGAAAAAACATTTATGTAATTCTTAAAGGTTGGACTTGCGTCTTTTTCCGGCCTTATATACTATGATACTATAGTCAACCCATCGAGAACCTTTGGGTTGTTGATCAACACACTGCAGCTAGATGACACCAGCAGTTCTGGCCTCACAGAGTCACCCCTGCTGCGACGTCCCCTTACCCCCTTACTGTGCTGACACCTGGGATTGCAAATGGCCGTCTGTTTTTATAGGCCTGCCACCTCTCTGTCTGACATATTGGTTAATCAACTATGTTGATTTGACACAGATTTCTTGATAACAACTTTAGCAACAAAAAGAATCGAAATTTGGGGAATACAGAACCCCAAAAACTGACACCCTGGACTTTGAGAAAAAATCACTCCATCAGCTACTGAGTACAAGTAACCTATACGCTAGAGACAGCACATGCAGTGTGAAATGACAGGATTGCAAATGGCCATCTGTTTTTATAGGCCTGGAGGTCGCTGATTGGCTTACATTTCTGCACATGTGATCAAGGGTGTTCCTTTCTTCTTCCCAGAGTTTTCTGCCCCATGTAACACGTTACGCTCGTGGCCATTTTGCTAATAAAGGGAGGGAAAAAAAATTTCCCACAAATTGGTGACGAACCGAAGTTTTCCTGAAATTCTAAACGAATACACTTCGTTAGAACCGATTCGCCCATCTCTATTCTTATGCCCTTATTCAATTGTAGTCAATGGACTTTTTCTTGTACTATTTAAACATTTTGCTATGTGACATATAACAACATAGTCATATATTACTAAAGAGTATTGGGGCCAGTAACTCAGCTGTGCATTTTGTCTCGTCTTGGATAAACTATTTTAACATATGCTTTTTTATGTATTTGTAATCATGCTTTTCCTGATAAAGATATACAGTATTTTACTGATATACCGTATATACTCGAGTATAAGCCGACCCGAGTATAAGCCGAGACCCCTAATTTTGCCATCAAAAACTGGGAAAACCTATTGACTCAAGTATAAGCAGAGGGTGGGAAATGCATTAATCACAGACCCCCCCAGTATGTATACAGCCTGCCCCCAGTAGTATACAGCCTTCCCCCAGTAGTATACAGCCTGCCCCCAGTAGTGTATAGCCTGCCCCCAGTAGTATACAGCAGCCCCCAGTAGTATACAGCCTGCCCCCAGTAGTATACAGCCTGCCCCCAGTAGTATACAGCAGCCCCCAGTAGTATACAGCAGCTCCCAGTAGTATACAGCAGCTCCCAGTAGTATACAGCAGCTCCCAGTAGTATACAGCCTGCCCCCAGTAGTATACAGCCTGCCCCCAGTAGTATACAGCACTGCCCCCAGTAGTATACAGCACTGCCCCCAGTAGTATACAGCACTGCCCCCAGTAGTATACTGCCCCCAGTAGTATACAGCACTGCCCCCAGTAGTATACAGCACTGCCCCCAGTAGTATACAGCACAGCCCCCAGTAGTATACAGCACAGCCCCCAGTAGTGTACAGCACTGCCCCCAGTAGTGTACAGCACTGCCCCCAGTAGTGTACAGCACTGCCCCCAGTAGTATACAGCACTGCCCCCAGTAGTATACAGCACTGCCCCCAGTAGTATACAGCACAGCCCCCAGTAGTATACAGCACTGCCCCCAGTAGTATACAGCACTGCCCCCAGTAGTATACTGCCCCCAGTAGTATACAGCACTGCCCCCAGTAGTATACAGCACTGCCCCCAGTAGTATACAGCACTGCCCCCAGTAGTATACAGCACAGCCCCCAGTAGTATACAGCACAGCCCCCAGTAGTATACAGCACAGCCCCCAGTAGTATACAGCACTGCCCCCAGTAGTATACAGCACTGCCCCCAGTAGTATACAGCACTGCCCCCAGTAGTATACTATACTGCCCCCAGTAGTATACAGCACTGCCCCCAGTAGTATACAGCACTGCCCCCAGTAGTATACAGCACAGCCCCCAGTAGTATACAGCACTGCCCCCAGTAGTATACAGCACTGCCCCCAGTAGTATACAGCACTGCCCCCAGTAGTATACAGCACTGCCCCCAGTAGTATACAGCCTGCCCCCAGTAGTATACAGCAGCTCCCAGTAGTATACAGCAGCTCCCAGTAGTATACAGCCTGCCCCCAGTAGTATACAGCCTGCCCCCAGTAGTATACAGCACTGCCCCCAGTAGTATACAGCACTGCCCCCAGTAGTATACAGCACTGCCCCCAGTAGTATACTGCCCCCAGTAGTATACAGCACTGCCCCCAGTAGTATACAGCACAGCCCCCAGTAGTATACAGCACTGCCCCCAGTAGTGTACAGCACTGCCCCCAGTAGTATACAGCACTGCCCCCAGTAGTATACAGCACTGCCCCCAGTAGTATACAGCACTGCCCCCAGTAGTATACAGCACAGCCCCCAGTAGTATACAGCACTGCCCCCAGTAGTATACAGCACTGCCCCCAGTAGTATACTGCCCCCAGTAGTATACAGCACTGCCCCCAGTAGTATACAGCACTGCCCCCAGTAGTATACAGCACTGCCCCCAGTAGTATACAGCACTGCCCCCAGTAGTATACAGCACTGCCCCCAGTAGTATACAGCACTGCCCCCAGTAGTATACAGCACTGCCCCCAGTAGTATACTATACTGCCCCCAGTAGTATACAGCACTGCCCCCAGTAGTATACAGCACTGCCCCCAGTAGTATACAGCACAGCCCCCAGTAGTATACACGAGTATATACGGTATTATGTGATGAGACTGGTCTTCTCTCACTTTTAGGTGTTTTGGTTTATGTTATATTATGGAGAGTCTTGAACCAGTCCTTCTGGTTAAACTTTGCAACATTAGTTTGTAATATTAATGTATTAGAGTTTCTTATGCCCTGGTTTTTACCAAAAAAGGCTTTTAAATGATGCAAATGAATCTGAGGGGCTCCAGGCTCCATAGGTATTAATCGAGCCTGAAGCCACTCAGGCTCATTAGCATATTTTTTTAAAGCTTTTTTTCTCTTCAACATAGGGGCATAAGATGCTTAAAGGAAACCTACCACTTGTAGTGGCAGGTTTCCGATGGAAATACCGGGCACCAGCTCAGGGTGAGCTGGTGCCGGAGCTTATTTTAGTTAGTGTTTTAAACCGCGGTATCGCGGTTTAAAACACTTTTTAAACTTTATAGCTGGCGCAGGCAGGTACGCGCTCGGCGCTTACCTTGCGCGCGGCTACATAGGAAGTGAATGAGAGCCGCGTGCACGGTAAGCGCCGAGCGCGTACCTGCCTGCGCCGGCTATAACGTTTAAAAAGTGTTTTAAACCGCGATACCGCGGTTTAAAACACTAACTAAAATAAGCTCCGGCACCAGCTCACCCTGAGCTGGTGCCCGGTATTTCCAACAGAAACCTGCCACTACAAGTGGTAGGTTTCCTTTAAAGAAGAGGGGGCATGCTTCAGTAGGTCTGTATGCTTCGTATACAATACTTCATCCTCGTGGTAGATGTCCTTTAAAAAAGAAGGCAAATCTGCGTTTATTGTGGAACCTTAATATCATAAAAATGTTTTTCTCTAGGTCAGTATGCATACAGCAATACCAAATGTATAGAGTAACTTCTTTACAGCAATGAAATCCTTTTCCGGGTGGGGTGGGGGGTTCTTTTTCCACCATCCCCTTCCAAGTGCCATAACTTTTGAAATGTTGTGTCATTGTGGTATTGTGATGGTTTATTTTATGTATAAAGACCTGTAGTTTATATTTGTACACTTGAGGTTCAAAAATCATGTTTGATAATATTTTTTTTGTAAATTTTGTTAAATTGTAAATTTGCCCATTGTTTCACCTTTTTTAAAAAAAAAAAAGTTGTTTCTTGAACATTTTTTCAAATTTGACATGTGGTAATAGCTTTGGAATGCTTACAGGGGATTTTGAGATTGTTTTCTCAAGACACATTCATGCACTTCATGTTAGTTTAAAAATTTTGGTGATATTTAGAGTTTATTTATGAAAAAAATGGATATTTGGTGAAAATTTGGAAAAACTCTCGTTTTTTTAAAATTAAAAATGTTCTACACACAGTCAAAATAGCAAAATAACTTCACAAATGTCTGCTTTATGTTGACTTTAGGTTAGATTTTTCACATTTTCTTAAAAAAAAAGTCAAAATCCTACTTTTGATGGACCTGCTAGGCATTCAAGTCACTTTTAGAGGCCTATATAATAGTAAAACCCTATAAATGGCACCAAATGGCACAATTTTTTTTTTTTGGCTAAATGAATGTATTCTTTCAAAAATTTACACATTCTCAGTCTATAAAATACCAAAACAATGCACAATGTTTCATACCCAATTTCTCCCGAATGTCAATATCTCATATGTGGTTGTAACCGCTGTAGATACTCAAAAACTGTGAAATGCAAACATAACCAGTAAGTTGGTCTAAATCTCACAAATATTTATCTACATGAACGGTAAACAAACATCTTTTACAAATTGTGGGTAGTTTTCAATGACAAGAAACATACAAGTGTGCTACATGTGATTATATTCCTCCATTCCGCATGATGAGGCTTATACTTTCTACGTAGGCACATGGACAAATATAGTAGATACAGTACAGCATTAAAATAATTTATTATATTGGCCACAACCCTTTTATTACAAAAAAAAAAATTCTGTTTGATGGCACTATTTGGAAGGAGCCCCTATGGAGGCCAAATTTTCTCCATCCCTAACGACACAAGGGGGGGGGGGCAGATCCACATCAGTAGCCCCTTACAAGGCGTGGTCAAACACGACTGTAACAACGTGCAAGATTTGCAGAGAGGTGCAAGCTCTATGGGAAGGGCCAGGTGGGACACAATGCGAGTGTTATAAATGTAAGCCTGAGCGCCTCTGGCTAATTAGCATCATTTTAAACCGTCTATTCCTACAAAATCCAGTAAATAAGAAGACCAGTTTACAGGTACAGGAGCTCAGAATAGGCAGTTCAGGAGTCTACCATCAATCTGATGCTAGATTTTACAGTTTTGCATTACCACATTTTGAGAGCCATAATTTTTTAATTTTTCAGTAAATTTAGCTGTATGAGTGGTTTTTTTTTCCTGACACCAGTTTTATTTTGTTACTGAACCATTTCTGGTTACATGTAACTTATCAATTCACTTTTGTTAACTCTTTCTGAACAACAATGAAAAAAATTGGGTTTTTTTCTCTATTTAATGCATAGTATCAATTATTACCTTTATTCTACGGGTCAGTATGATTACAGTAAAACCAAATACAGGCGGTCTTCTACTTAAGGACACCCGACTTACAGACAACCCATAGTTACAGACAGACCCCTCTGACCTCTGGTTACTATAGTCCCAGACTGCACTGATCAGCTGTAAGGTGTCTGTAATGAAGCTTTACTGATAATCCTTGGTCCCATTACAGCAAAAAAAATGTTTAAACTCCAAATGTCACTAGGGCCAAATTTTTTTTGTCTGGATCTACAGTTATAAAATATACGGTTTTGACTTACATACAAATTCAGCTTAAGAACAAACCTCCGGACCCTATCTTGTACGTAACCCGGGGACTGCCTGTATTTAGTCTTTTTCTGTTTTTTTTTCCACAAATAAACACATTACAAATATATTTTGTGTGTGTGTCTCATTGTCATATTTTAATTTTGTGTCTGTGTTGCTTGTGTTCCAGAGTCAGTTAAATATTTGATGGTAATAATTTTTGGATATTTATTAGTTCATTAATATTTTCATTAACTTAAACTAAATGGGTAAAGGTAGGAAAAAGGTCAGTGTTAAAAATGTTAAAATGTAACAAATTGCCTCTCGCAGTTTACTGTCAATTGAAAAAAATGTAAAAATTTAAACGACCCCCCCTTTCTTTATAACACATCTAAAAATAAACAAATAAAAACATAAACATACTAACTAGCCTCACAATTTTGAAGGTGGGGAGTTAAAAACAGAAATGCAAAAAGTCCTGTAAGAGTTAGGGATACAATACTTTCAGTTTTTTTATTTTTTGTTTTTTCACTCCCTACCTTTAAAAATTCCATAACTCTGATATATCCGCCACGGAGCGCAGTGACTTAGCGCTCAGTGGCGGAAATATCCGCCACGGCGCTTATGCCGGCTTGGCTCTGGATCAGAGCCAAACCGGCATCGGGAAACACGGGGTGCCGGCTGTAACTAATAGAGTTGTCTCCGATCGCGGGTGCTTAACCCGTTAAATGCCGCGTTCAGCGTGACCGCGGCATCTAACATGCATCTGGGGGGTCTTTCCCCCACGATCGGCCCCCCCGAACCGTTTTCGGGGGGCGCCGATCGTTGCTATAGCAACTCTGGGGTCCGATCTAAATCTAACACAAACCCCACATATATAGTATCACATATATAGTCCGTAACAACCCGTAGAATAAATGTAAATCATTATTGAACCTTCAGTGATAGTTTTCCTTCTGAATGTTTCTTCTATCTGCATGAAACATTGGCTTCTACTTTTTCATACATTTGCAAAAATATCTAAAGTTCACATTCTCACTGTGGTGTATTGAGTGTTGATTGATTTACTACAAGGCCTCCACGTATCAACATGTGAAGAATAAAACTGCAAGTTTTTGTGTATTGTACACAAACATTTTTTATCAGTGTAAATCAACGTTCTTAATCTCAATTAATTTGGTATCCTACAGATTTGGTGCAGAACAGCCAGTATACATCAACATAATTCGAGACCCAGTCAATAGATTTCTTTCCAATTACTTTTTCCGGCGATTTGGAGATTGGAGGGGAGAACAGAATCACATGATCCGCACTCCAGGCATGAAAGAAGAGGAAAGGTACTTGGTAAGTCTTGCATAAAGTTGCATGTTGTATTAGATATATGTACATATAAGTGGGCACAACCATCAGTTAGACATCGAATAGACATCTATACACCCTATTAAAGTGCAGATTCCTCTTGGATTTTGAATTTGGATATGTGTTCACAAGCCATTATAGGAGGGGTTCCACTCCAAACTGGACCAAAGTTATCAAGGGTTTTAGATATCTTACATACATATTTGTGAAGTGTTCCCCAAGCTGTTTGTCTAGTGATTCCTCCATGAAAGACAACAAGTAGTGATTATTATATTATACAAAATTGGATTGTCACATGTGGGGATAAAAACCCCAATACATGAAATTGGGAAGCCCATTGGTGCGATTTTAATTAACCATTTAGTTCCACCAATATTATCTTTCTATTAAAAGGGAATCTATCATAATTTTAGACTATACAAACTTGCAGACAGTGTTGGGTAACAGCCCTGGAGAACTGTGTACCCATACCTTCCTGTATGATGTTAGTAGCAGAAGCATGAAAATGCATTTATGTTTCAGGATTGTAGCTGGACTTGAGGAACCCTATTGTGCTGGTGTCAGATCTTGTCACAGGACACAGCACAGACCCTCCTCTCTGCTCTTAGAAACTGCTGTTGCAGGCAGTGTTTGAATACCCCAACAGAGTTACAAGTTATGATGTTTTCATTGGTGAGATCTTGTACACTGATGTACCAGAGCGCTCAAACTCCAGCTGTAATTCTGGTATATGAGAATATTTAGCCATGATTTGCTTTGTATATCAATTTTTTCTAGAGTCAAATCCGAGGCTAAATCTTGAGTATAAATGGGTGGTCAGGCAACAGGACACTGATGTCAGATACACCAGAAAATCTAAAACAAAATGGTCAAAAAAGAAAAAGGCAAGTCCAAGTCCAGACCTCAGCCTAATTGAAATTCTGCAACCAATGGCCAGATGCTATCCACTTTTCCACCAAGACTCAATATAGTCTTCCCCCTTTATATCCTATCTACTTCTTAGTTTTCAGCCCTGTCCTCTCCCCTCCACCCTGGTTTAAAGACTTCTCTATCCATTCTAAATCATTTCTCCCCCTCTTCTATTTAGGTGCAAATTATAGTAAATGAGGGTCAGTTAAAACAGATGCAACTGGAAACAGAGGAAAACTGCTGGGCCTTGTAAATATAGGGATAGACTGGAATGACAGTAATTAGTCCACAAAATAGATGAGAATAGGGCATACCCTGGACATCTCAGTACAGGTGGCCCCCTACATAAGAATGACACCTAGTTACAAACGGACCACTGGATGTTGGTAATTTATTGTACTTTAGCCCAAGGCACTTAGACACTAAGGTGTGTGCACTTAAGCTTTATTATTAATCCTGGTTCTAATGACAACAGTGAGACTGGCTTGAGAAAGCGCTGAGTAGCGCAAAGCGGGGCCTGTAGCCTTACCATGTTCAGCGTCCACCTGTTGTGTCGCATTATGAAATAAAAGAAGACATTTTTCACTACAGTGGTGAGAGAGGCTATTTTCTTTCTTCTCCCACATCTGGATTATACATTGATCAGTTGCGCACCACCACTGTCGTTGTGATTTCCAGACACCATTGCCACACTTTGAAAACAGCGTATGCTGAATCGTCTTGCCGAAATCGAAGATTAGTTGTAGAGCCGGTGGACTGACTCTTTCCTTACATATTCATGCTTATGGTTTTGGTTATTTTGAAAGTCCAGTTAACAAGATGTTAAAGCAATTATCTAAACTGGCGTAAAATTGCCTGGCATCACAGGCATGGCAGCTGGTCTTGGGATGTTAGTAAACAGATGGCAATTTTTGATAAATGTTCCCAAAGTGCTTTTAAAAATTACTAATGGATATTTATACTTTTAGCAGCCATGAATTTATCTAAAAACACAAAATACATGTGACAAGTAAATTACTGCTTTACTTTTTATTAAATCATTTTTGAAAATATGCAATGACCTTGAAAAAAGGAATGAAAAACATAATTAAAACACATTTGAAAGAAAATATTAATTCCAAAGCTGACAAACATACTTATTAGAGAGTTAAAAGTAAGCACATGAGACACGTTCTCTCTAGTTCAAGGCTAAAGTGGTGTTTTCAGGAAATTACATCTTACAGCATATGGATGGGCTCCCAGATGTTATTACAGTTTTCAAAAGACTTATTTTTGGCTGAGAAATTAAGATTTTTGTATGTAATGCATTCAGCAAATGTATTACATAGAAAGTCAAAATGTGATTGGTTAGGGAACAATTGTCCAGGGAACAAATTTAGGCACCTGGACCTTTGTAGTGGTCCGTAATAGAAGAACAATGCTAGAATTTGGGCTCATTTACAAAGGGTGATGCTGCACACTTTCGTCGGACTTTGCACCTTTTTCGGGAATTACTTGGCTTGGGCAGGTGTTTAACAGGTGTCTGCGCTGGGATTGTGTCGCACGTGATCATTGCTCTGGCTTCCATGCAACACAAAATGGGGGCCCTACCATCGGACGATCCGACTGATTCGGACTGAGTGTGTGATTTAACTTTCAAATTATGTTGCAAGACAATGCACTTACATGCACCAGTAAAAAGATGGTAAACTCGGACACATGCGGAATATCGGGTGCACGATCTTGGTGAATGGCGGCAGAGTGCATTATCATCGGACAATGCACTTTCGGTGAACTCCGTCGGACAGGTAAGTAAATGTGACTAAAACCTGTTGTTAATGGAGTGATGATGTATTACCTGCCTCCAGGTTTATAATAGAGATGTTCCCTCAAGCTTTCATTGGGCTCTGAGCGTTCAGGGCACATCTCTAAATATATTGAAGGAAAACCATGGATGGTGGATTAATACTTAGTTTTCCATGTCATGCAACTAGTATGACATAGATCTGTTTTAACTGTTGAACAGGTCACTGATAGAGCTGATTGTAAGTTAGACTGCTTTTATTCTAGATAATGGCAAATACTATATAATAAATATACATTCACAGGCTACAGCGGTTACATGCAAAAAATTCTGGTGTCCATGAAGTTGTCATAAGATGTTAATCTATTAAGCATTATTACTCCAGCAAGGTAAACTGAGATTGAAATTGGCAGGTGACCACTGGACCGTTGTTGCTTGAGAACCTTCTGTTTTTGCAGTTTAGGTGATTATTGGTAGGATAACTATGGGACATTTTGTTACTTACAAAGGTGGGCTCATTTTCATGTTATCTGCTTTAAAGAGAAACTCCAAAACTAAATATATTTTCAAACATATTTTTGCCCCCCCCCCCCTACATTGTCCCTGTATGCAATATTATGGTCATAATAATAGTCATTATTATATTCAGCAGTCTAGCTTATTCATGAGTGTCTGGCACAACCACCCCCAGTGCTTGATTGACAGCCTGTATGAGATACTTCTATACACATACCCTGTATAATGATGTGACACTGTTGGGGGTGGCTCCTCTATGTGCTTCCTGGTTCTGGCAGCCACACCTCCTGCAGCCTGTGTGTATATGAGATACTTCTATACACCTGACTGACAGCCTGTATAATGATGTGACATTCCTGGTGCTGGCTCCTCTATGTGCTTCCTGGTTCTGGTGGCCATGCCCCCTGCAACTGGTGTGTATTAGATACTCCTATACACATGACTGACAGCCTATATAATGATGTTACACTCCTGGTGCTGGCTCTTCTATGTGCTTCCTGGTTCTGGTGCCCCCTGCAGCCTGAGTGTGTATGAGATACTCCTATACACATGACAGACAGCCTGTATAATGATGTGACACTCCAGGTGCTGGCTCCTCTATGTGCTTCCTGGTTCTGGCGGCCAAGCCCCCTGCAACTGGTGTGTATGAGATACTCCTGTTCACATGATTGACAGCCTGTATAATCTATATAGCGAAGGTACCGCACTCTCAATGATGTGGTGCTCAAAGAATAGGATTCTCAGTCCAATTGTGACAATTAAAGACAGATTCTTTGGCACACACTTGAAGATTTTCTTGAATTTTCTTTTTTATTTTGCAATGAAAAGATTTTAGCCTTCACCTTTATGTGACTTTACATGACAAAAAGAGCTCATGCCTCACCTAAGCGCCACATATGCTTCACTCTAAATAGATCATACTTGACAAAGGTCGTGATGACCGAAACGTTGTGTGCTTCTATTTGATCTACTTTCTCTATTTGTCATGTAAAGTCACATAAAGGTGAAGGCTAAGATGTTGTGAAAAAATCTTTTCATTGCAAAATAAAAAAGAAAATTCAAGCAAATGACTGACAATCTATATAATGATGTGACACTCCTTGTGCTGGCTCCTTTATGTGCTAACTGGTTCTGGCGGCCATGCCCCCTGCAACCGGCGTGTATGAAATACTCCTATACACATGACTGACAGCCTGTATAATGATGTGAGACTCCTGGTGCTGGCTCCTCTATGTGGTTCCTGGTTTTGGCAGCCATGCCCCCTGCAACCGGTGTGTATGAAATACTCCTATACACATGACTGACAGCCTGTATAATGATGTGACACTCCTGGTGCTGGCTCCTCTATGTGGTTCCTGGTTCTGGCAGTCACGCACGCTGTAATTGTTGTGTATGAGTTACTCCTATACACATGGCTGCATCCTGTAGCACACTGTTACCCTTATACACTACTTGTGTAGCTGATGTCTGTGTCTCTCACATGTGTATGGGAGGACAGCATGCCAGTAGATAAAGCACAGACACTAGCAATGCTTTACTATATATTACACACAGACATGAGCAGGGGGAGGAGAGGGGAGGGCTAACATCACTTTCTGTCTCCATGTGACCAGCCTCATTTACATAATAAAGAGGAGATGAGTTTACAATGATTAATGTTTGAATTAATACGATAAAGGCTGGGATGTTGTTTAAGTAACAACAAAAGCCTACAAAGCGTGCAATACAAAAATGCAGCCAGCCAAATTGTTGTGTTCATTTTCATGTATTAAGGATAAAGTAAAAAATAATTCTAGTCAGATGTATGTTTATTGATTCTTACCAATCCGATGAAAACAGGCCCTATAATTTAGTCCTTAGGAAGCCTAAAAAAAATTCATAATGTATTTTAAAGAAGAGTAAAGTGTAATGCATTTATACTGTATATATATTTTAGTCCTGATGTGTAGTCACATGGTGCATGTTTTCAGCTTTCATTCCTTACATACTGGTTCTAAAGTTTGAATAGCAACATACTGACATCTAGTGGTTACTGCTTTGAAAGATTGTTCACTAGCCTAGTATATTTTCAGTATTTACATGCGCTGTCTACTTTTCTCTGACATTTGCCTTTGTTAGGAGAAAATCAGTACATTGTCATAGACGGTGGACTGGTAAGCGTTGGCCATTTTAGACTTAATTGCCTATTGGTTGAATGTTTGTGCTTATTTGAGCCATGGCTCTTTGATCAGCAAGACCTTTATGCCTTGCAAATGCTCTCATATAGAGCATATGTAGCCAGAGGAGCATTTGAACAGACAAATTATTTGGCTTCCTCCCATAATACATCCTGGGCCACAGAAAGCCTGTGGTTCAACTGCAAATAGGGCACTGTTTATAATCTGCTCAGCTCTTGCTCTATAACGTGCTGCATTCTACTAGGACACTATATGCAATCTGCTCAGTGTCTCCTGCTTTCAAAGATGCTGTCTGCATATAGGACACTAGAAGAATAGGAATGGGAGACTACATCTCTGGTGCTAAGGCAGTGGAAAGGAGCTGTAATGACATCATGACAGTGGTGGAGTAGAGTCCTGCTATGGCTAATGCAGAGTCTCATACACAACTCAATCTTCACAGTTTCAAGTATCTGTCCTGATATGTTGAAGACAAAAAAAATGAGTAAATTACATTTAGATTTTTTTTTAAAAAAATTTGGCATGCATTCATCTGTTCAGTGTGTGATCATTTTGATATTTTTGACTTCCATATATTTTCAGGATATCAATGAATGCATTCTCGAAAATTATGCAGAGTGTTCCAATCCAAGATTATTTTACATAATCCCATATTTTTGTGGACAACATCCAAAATGCAGGTAAATATAAGCCTACAGAACAAGTCTCATTTTGTGATATCATGATCCACCTTTTATTGGTTTGAGGACTTGTTGTCTGGTATAGTTTTTAAGGCAATGCTAGGAAATGTATTCGGTACACACTAGAAATTAGGGCATTGGACAGCCATATTGACTGCAAATCTTTCCACTAGAATTCACCATGCACACTCTATTTTCTCATTGTATTGCCACTGTAACTTATTGTTTTAGTATTTAAAGGTATGCAAGCAAAATATTGATTTTAAAGGACATCTACCATTCTAGAGAAGACTAGAAGCGAAACACAGGGGGAATGTGGCTACAAAAGCTTTCTTCCATAAATGGAGAAGTTTTATTGCGAACCAATTGTTGGAGGATGAAATGAGGGCTTTCATGTATAGATACCGCAACACGGTCTGTTATTGCACAGAGAATCTTTGAGGTACCCTGGGGGGATTATAAGTAGGTTATAGGTAAGTTTTGCATATCCTCTCAATACATATCACTTGTATCAACCTGCTATGACACAAGTCATGTTCATCCTACCACAGGTTATTTTCTATTAAAGATCACTGTTGTATTCCAGTTGAGCGTGGCAAATGCCTACTTCTGTTATAGCAGGAAAATTAAAGAAAATGTGGTGGGCCAGGGAGGATAAAGGTCTTATACAATATAACAAGTTTATTTCTGCACGTCATGCCTTACTTTAGGAAGCCATGTATGTATTGTACATGTACCTCCCTTAGCAAATTTATAAAAAAAAAAAACATCTACCATCAGTTTTATTGATGGTAGACTTGTCATACTAAGGCATTCCTGAGGGACTATGCTCCCCAGGCCTTCTTTTATTATAACTCTATACACTGTAATTGCTGCAATATAGAGTTATAAAAATTATGCTGGGGGGATCCAGCTACATCACCTCGTCTCGTAGTTAATTTACTCCCCCCAGTCTAAAGAAAAGTCCCGTCCGTCCACAGTTAGGGTTGTGGGGAAGCTGAATGAAGTGAGGTTTAAAGATAGTCTTCAAAAAACTTGATCCAGAGTGGCTCTTGAACTCTGGGTTGAAAATTCACCTTAAAACTAGACAACACAGGAGTGGCAACCAGCTAGTTCAGTGACAAAAAACAACTGCTGACAAACCTGAAAAAACTCTTTACAGATATGTATGAATTAATTAGAGTTTTATATCTCCTATTCTTTTGTTATTGGTATCCATTTTTTAATTGAAAAAAACTGCTGAATTCTCAGGTTAAATTAGGGGATCTGACTCTTCACTCTTCACAGCTTGCTTGAATACCACCGGCATAAATACTCTAAAAGTGAGTGAACCACTTCTCTTCATAGTTACATAGAATAAGGGTCACTGTCAATTTTTTCCAAACTATATAACTGATTCATCTGTTTTGTGAAAAAAAAACATCAAGCTCATAAAATGTTCCTCTTCTTCACACAGGCGTTCTGTTCAGTTTCTCGAGTTCATGAAATGCTTCTGTTGTAAATGTAGCTGTTATTGTTCTTGGAAAACTATACTTTATTACAAGCAATTACTCACACATGTCATTGTCACCTTTAGGGATCCTGGTGAGTGGGCCTTGGAACGTGCAAAGCAAAATGTAAAAGAGAACTTTCTTCTGGTTGGAATTCTTGAGGAGCTTGAAGATGTACTGCTTTTGTTGGAAAGGTTTTTACCTCACTACTTCAAGGATGTCATGAGCATTTACAAAAACCCAGGTAATATTTATTTTATTATAATTCAGTATAATAAAGGAAAATGGACTGCAACTGCTGCCCAATGTATAGCACCATACAAAATAGATTAAATGGGCTAAAATGATCCAGGCTTCGTCCCAAACTTGGGTCCTAACCCACACGCCCCTCTTTTTCTAGCTCAATGCTGGGTAGAATAAAAACTGAAAATCAGCAGACAGAAGAAGCTCTTTAGCGTCAAGATTAATATAAAATTGTCTTCTTAAATTAGTAATGCTGATACACTTATAAAGTGCACTAAACAATACCATTTTTATTTGTGGGCTGATTTTAGAGCTGGTAGATCTTTAAATCCCTTCCTGCAGATAGTCATAACTATACCTCCTAATGGGCTGATGTATTCCACAAATGGACACACAGTTATACCTGGGTGATCTCACAGACACCAAAGCTCTGCCCATACAGTAACTGAAGAAGCTCAGAAGTGACTAACTTCCGGGCTCCTGCTTTACAGGGAATCTGTCAGCAGTTTTGGTAGCAGCGCTGAAGAGCTGTTTAATTATAATCTACAGGACTGTGAAAAATAGATTTATTTTCCACAAGTTAAAGTGAACCATAACTTTTTAACATCCACTATGATGACATATTTTGCAAAAAGAAAAAATTCCAATGTGAATCTGTCCTTAGTTCGTTTCAACCACTATATTAAGAGTGAACAGTACAATTACCACTTCAGAGCATTTCAACAATCACCACTAATTCCAATGGAAGCAATTGGTGTCAGGGGTAAGGAGTCTGTTCCTCACACATGCTATACAGACTAAATTTGGGCTCTCCTTACTCATACTCAGTTGCAGTGTTGCTAAGGACATCAACAAAAAACAGGACTCTACTTGGTGCAATATTACTTTTTTCATTAATGTGGCAGAAGATGTGTATCTAGTTGAGATTTTAAAGCCGTTTTCATGCATATTTTTTATCATTGTATATATTATTTTTCTTCTCAGAACACAGAAAGCTTGGAAATCTGACAGTGACAGTGAAAAAAACATTTCCATCTCCAAACGCCCTGCAAGTCCTCTACCAGCGCATGAAATATGAATATGAGTTTTATCACTACATCAAAGAACAATTCCATTTGCTGAAGCGAAAATTTGGGCTTAAATCACATGTTAAAACCACATCCAACCATGAAATTTCTATTCCAGTTCCCATCCCTATGGAAACAGAGGAACCCATAGAAGATGAGGAGGAGCAAGATGATAAGTGGTTAGAGGACATTTACAAAAGATGATACCCCAGTTGTAGCCTCACAACTATGAGTCTAGGTCCATTTCTTAAGCTTTTTTTTATTATTAAAAAAATACTTAAGGAACATGGTTAATGCTGAACTGCATTAACACTTTCCCACATGTTGGGTATTAGGGAAATACTTGTGCCCGATTTTGCGGGTTGTGTTTACTTAGATTTTTATGTTCATTGAGATTGATCAGAGTGTTGAGAATTGAGTTATAGCACAAGGACTTGAGCTTTTGCCAGTATTTCAAAAAAATGTTTTATTAATGCTATAAGCATTTACAGAATGATGAATGTGTAGGAAAGGTACAGTGTGACGTACTCAGCCTTTATCTGTATTATGTTTTGCACTTAAGTTGTAGCCAAGGCAGCCAATGAGCTCCACGCACACCTATATAGATAGGGGAGCTTTGTTTTTACATATCTTTTTCTGTATGTCAAGGGGTAGAACTAAACAGGAGAAGAAACAACATTGGCAGTGGCCAGTGATTGGCTCCTGATTTTTGCTGCTCTTTGTGAGAGCAGGATATGAGAGAAGCTGAATATTGCAACACAGAGGTTTCAACCATTTGGAGTAGGACTTTCTGTTCAATAAACTGTATTGATAGGTATAACATACACATGTAGTTCCCAAAACATGAAGTATTCGCAATAAGTGAAAAAAGAGCTCATAACCATGAGAAAAGAGGTCATCAGACTAACATTCAATGTTTAATAAACAAAGTAGCATCGGTGGATTCCAATTGGAGTAGGATTTTCATAATAAAAAATTGATACAGGGAAAGCTGTAAAACCATGTGTGAAGGCAGGGGAATCATTGAGCTCCGCTTCCCTTCATCTTATGTATTGGTCATATTCAGTAGGTTTGCTTTTATTACGTCTTCCTCATCCAGGTGAAGCCTGGATTTAATATGATGTGTCACAGAACCATGATTGTTTGGTCCCTTTAGGACAGGACTCAGTAGTAGAGGAGTTGTAAATAAAATCAAGCCCTGGTGCAATTAGAGCAAAGGCAGTTTATTATAGGAATGCTGATGCCATAATGTGTGGATTACATTTTATTTTTCATTACATTCCATAAAAAGGTGATAATTGTTAACAACTTTTACATGTATCCCAAAATGTAATGTCATCCAGAAAAAAAAAGGATAAAGGATAATCTAGACCAGTGATGGCGAACCTATGGCACTGGTGCCAGAGGTGGCACTCAGAGCCCTTTCTGTGGACACTCAGGCCATCAGCCCAGGACAGAGTTCATCAAACAGGAACAAATCCATTAAATCTTCCTGCAGTCCTAGGCAACTTATGAGATGCTGCGCTCCGCACTATTTTACAGCAGCACTTCATTGACTGTTTGGAACTGCTTGAAAAGTGAGAAGGTGTTGAAAGAACTGCATTATCTTTGGAGGTCCTCATGCTGGACCCACCATTCTTCCTAAACAGAGAAACCCTGAAGAGAAGCTACAATGATAATCTGAATTTGCACACCTTGTTTCAACTGTATTAGTGGCCTCAGGTGGCCGATACATTAAAGAAGTGGAAGAACAGGTAGCAATAAGTTACTGCTTAAAATGGCACATTGGCACATCAGAGTAAATAAGTGGATTTTGGTTGTAGTTTGGGCACTTGGTCTTTAAAAGGTTCGCCATCACTGATCTAGACCAATTATAAAAACAGGACCAATATTTATTTTACATGAAATCAGAAGTTATTATCGGAAACTGATGAAGTGTAAAACTGAGCATCTTGCTTAATTGAGAAACTCCATATACAGCTTTATGCTAAGATCAACAATGTATTATTTTTTTTTGTTGATTATGGGTGAAAAATTGAACATGGTTTGGTAAAGTATTGTATCCATAGCAGTATGTAGACTGCTTTATGATTTACATTACAACAACCCACTTTTTGGTTGGGGGTTTCATGTAATAAAAAAAATATTACAGTGATACAATAAAACAGGTAAGAGGGAAAGAGTAACTTCTAGCTGCACCAGTTTTATCCTCCAGTGTATAAAGCAATATTTTGTTTTGTATACATGTGTGTGTGTGTGTATATATATATAAATATAAAAAACAAATAAAGTAGTAGTAAAATTTAAGTCAGCATTGTTTGCCAACTCCTTAAAAGGAGGGGTGCAGCGCCCTAAAAGGTCCTGGCTTGGTCCTCTTGTGGATATATGATGTAAAAAGCGGGCAGCATAATGTTGGAACCTTGGAGTGCTGCCCACTTTTTATATAATTTAGAAAACATATATATATATATATATATATATATATATATATATATATATATATATATATATATAAAACAAATATATAAATATATACAAAACAAAATATTGCTTTATACAGTAGAAGATAAAACTGGTGCAGCTGCAGTTTAACTCTTTCCCTCTCACCTGTTTTCTAACGGTTATCGCTTTTCAAACTTGTTTGTGTTTGTATGTGCATTCCTTATATTTTAAAACCTGTTACATTATATAGATATGTATATATGAGGGTGGTTCAATAAGTACCTGTGTTGGACGACAGAGGGTATTCCTGAGGGAAGTTGGTGTTATCATCGTGGGCTGCCATCTATCAAACGACGGCAAAACAAATTGCAGACTGATTAATAGGTTAGTTTGGATTTGGCAGCCATTTGAGTAAGACGGGTTTTTGTGATTTTCGCTAAGATGTAAAAAGAGCAGTATCGTTCGGTATTTACCTTTTTGTTTTTGGATGGGAAAAAATGTGAAGAGATAAAAGCAAAGTTGGATGCTGTTTATGGTGACACTTCGCCATCTAAGACCACAGTTAGATATTGATTTAATGAATTTAAATCTGGGCGAATATCCGTTTTTGATAAGGAGTGACCAGGACGCCCGGCAGACGTGGTTACCGAGGAAATCATTCAAAAAGTCTACGACATGATACTCGCTGATCGATGAATGAAAGTGCGCAAAGTAGCAGAGGCCGTAGGTGTGACGACCGGAATGGCAATTTATATTTTACTTGATAAGTTGGCGATGAAAAAATTGTCGAAGCAGTGTTAGGAGCAATTCAAGCGAGATCCGAAGGAGTTTTTGCGTCGAGTTGTCACCGTTGATGAAACCATCATTACACACCAGAAACCAAGCAACAATCAAAACAATGGATTTCTCACAGTGAATCTGCTCCAAAGAAGGCAAAGATGGTTCCATCGGCCAGAAAGGTCATGGCGACGATTTTTTAAGATGCGAACGGGGTTATCCTCATGGATTTTTTGGAATAGGGAAGAACGATCACTGGACAATACTACAGTGAGTTATTGGAGCGCTTCAACAAAAAATTGAAGGAGACACGGCCGCATTTAGCGAAAAAGAAGGTGCTGTTTCAACACGATAATGCACCAGCACATTCATCCGGAGTTGTCGCGGCCAAACTGCATGAATTGAGTTATGAATTGCTGCCGCACCCCCCGTATTCACCCAATGTGGCTCCCTGCGCCTTTTTCTTGTTCCCTAACATGAAGAAATGGTTCAGGGGAAAAAATCTAGCTCAAACGAGGAAGTCATCGCCGAGACAGAGGCGTGTTTTGGAGAGTTCAACAAATCCAAGTTTTTTGGAGGGGTTATAAAAAATGGCAGGAATGTTGTGAGAAATTGTATCGTTCTAAAAGGGGTCTCTTTTATTTTAAAAAAATGGTGTCTTCATTTCTAACACGGGTACTTATTGAACCGCCCTCGTGACAAAAAACCCTACTGACAAAAAGTTAAGGATATTCGGTTTGTGGATGAAATTTCAAGATGATCCTAAAAGTCACTTGAACCTTTACAGGTGAACTCAATGTGACCTTCTTATTGAGAATGGGGCTTTTAAAGGCAAATGTCCAGATGTTCAATGTTTCATTGTCCAGCTGAATCGTCCAATAAATTTCAAATTGAATTGGTAGTTAAACAGTCCTCCTCATCATGCTGTCCACATTTTGACATCATGACACATGAGACAACACTGAAAAAGTGACCAACAGTATTCCACCATTGCAAAGCCTAAAGCAATAGACTTTATTGCATCCCAAAAATGAGAAGTTGTTAAAGAACACTTGTCATCGGGTCTCTGTTACTATTCCTGTCACCACTACTTGTTGGAGCAGCTCATTAGGATTCCACCCAGCCTTTATCTACTCAATTCATACCTTTATTATTCTAAAATCACATTTTCTTTATTATATAAATGAGGTTGGGTACATGGAGAGAGAAAGGGATATTATCGCTGTTACCCCTCACCTCTCCTCCGCCTGCTCATGTCTGTGTGCAATGTATGGTAAAGCAACACAAGTGCCTGACATGTTCTGCTATACCCATGTATGAGACACAGACATCAGCTACACAAGTACCTGACATGCTCTGCTATACACATGGCTGCATCCTGGAGCACATGCATAAAAGCTGGACACCTAAATATGACAATGACTCATTGGATCTCCCCAGGGCATTTGCATACAGCTTTAGTACCTGATTGTTTAAGTTTACAGGCATGTAGAGGGACAATGAAGAGATAGGGGCAATGCTTACTAATGGCAGTTTATGAAAATATATTTAGTTTTGGGGGTTAATTTGCCTGACAGTTTCTCTTTAAAGTGCTACTATGCTTAGAGTGTCAGCAGCTGGAAACTAGAGTTCCTCAAGTAGAGTAGCCTGCACTCCTGGATCACAGAGGATATCATCTCATTGAAAACTTATGGAATCGCCATGTAGAGGCACGTCACTTTGTACCCCAGAATCGTAATGGTCTGTGGGCTTACTTTCTAGAAGAGTGGGATGCCATGCCTCAGCAGACAATTAGTTAACTTGTGAACAGCATAAGACATTGTTGTCAAGTTGTTAGTGATGCACAAGGCCACATGACAAGTTATAGTGATAGTGACATTTTTGTGTGGCTATACTTACCACTGTTTTTGTTTCAATAAATAGTTTGAGATGAGGAAATCACCAATGCTTCTACTTACATGCCCTTATATAATATCACTGCAGCAACTTTTTCTGTTTTCCATAAATTTCATCAATAGGAAGATGCCCTATTTTAAAGAGTAGAGCCAATGGTAACATGGTGATAATATCATATAAGATACCATGATCACCTGATGGAACTTTATAATACAAACAAAATAGATCCATACATTCCTGCTATTTTTTTTCTACAGTATACAAACTGGGGGTTTGTCTTGCTTACCCTTTGACTACTACTAGGCTTTGCTCATGACTTATTAGTCAATAGGGAAACAGATAATCCCTTGTCTATAATTTCTCTAGAAAAGATTAGGGTATAAGGAATCACTCTGAAAGGTTATATAAATGTTCCCTTACACAATGCTGTGACATCTCTGTTAGCAGGCTTGGGCATAGAGTAAAAAGACCGTTTTGTACATTACCAAGTTTGTTCAGTCAAACTTGCTGTGTTTGTTCTCGATTAACAAGCCTCAACGGTGAGCATATTGAGATCAGTTCAGTTACTCCAAATTCGGGAAGGGTAATCTGAGCCAGTGAACCCTGGTGTGTGTCCAGATCTGATTGCTGCTGATGCAAACATACAACAAGACAGCTTGGAGAAAATCAACAATTCCTTATTATTTATTTTCACATGAAGTGCCTTAAAAATACTATTTTTGATGCCATTTAATACGAAAGTTTTTTCACATCTAACATAATCCAAGGGCTTGTCCTATACCCTGGTCAAATGCTTGAATAATTTGACATACTGGACCGCTCAGTATCCATAGAACTCTAATTATCTCCAGAAGACCAAGTGATTTCAGGTATTTTATACTCATTATGATTACATTTTATCTCGACTATTTCCTTCATCTGAAGGTATTTCTGTAATCCTGCACTTTACTGCTTGAGCCCTGTACCAGACTATTGCCAGAAAGATTTAGACCAGAAAGAGACCACTTAAAAGAACTAATGGTAGCGTGTTTTTACCTTTTCTCATATTGATCTTGATGGATATGTGTTTTTAACTATAAAACTTTATATACTAACAGTTGTTTTCCCTAGTATAATGGGTGTAGTGCATTAGTAGTGAACCTATAGCACCCAGGGTTCATCAGCCAGAACTCAAGGCCTCCTTTTGCAGTCCCAGCCATTTTCAGTGCTATTTTAAAGGGACACATCCTGGGCTGCCTGGGACTACATGAGGAGGTATGGACACAGCTAGATTATCTGTGGAGTGCCAGCTCTGGGACCCTGGATGGAAGCTACAATAACAATCCAAATTACTACTTCTCCTTTCTACTGTATTGGTGTCTTCTGGAGGTCAACATGATTGAAAGCTATCACATGTTGGCACTTTGTGATTTTTGTTGTAGTTTGGGCACTCTGTCTGTAAAAGGTTCACCATCTCTGGTCTAGTGGCTCGGCTTGCCACTCTCTGACCTCTTTGGTGATTGACTGGGTATTACCAGCCTCTTCTCTGACCTGTGTACAGTAATTACACAGAGGCTCACCAGGTTTCCAATGCAAACATGCATTTACTTCTTTCATTGAAATAAATCTTTCTTTCCATCTTCATCTAAATACTTATCCAGGGTAATAATAAAGTCTGATAAATTTGTATCAATGCCTCACTAAAATGGCATCTAGAACTATTTGACTAAGACTATTGGATGTTACTGTTATGGTTATTCCGTTAGTTATGGGCTAGTTCACATCCCAGAGATATCATCAGTTTTTGCACCAGTTATTATGAGCTAAAACCTAAACTAAGTGTTGATTCTACACAGAGAACGGGTATAATGGAAAGACCTGACATTCTCAGGTCCTTATTTGTATCAAAATAACTTTTTCAGAAAATTGACGAGATAATGTGATGAGAGCTGTGATACCATGAATGATCAGAACACAATGGAGGGGGGATTTATTTAGACTGCCACATCATGCGATAGTCTTAATATTTCCCATGCCAATGCAGATGTAGGTTCAAGCAGACATTTGTCCTGCATGTTGTCCTAAGCCTGCTGAAGAAGGTCAGAGAGGGAGGAGACGGCTTGCTGATAATGCCCACATGGGTCATAAGAACCATTACATTAGAATTCCGCATAAGAAAAGCTGTAAAAAGCAGAATAAATATGATTTATTATATAATGATAATAAAAGGCCTGGTTTTATATATTGGGGTAACACTTCAATATCTTAGAGGTAACCTGTCTGTAGATTTGGAGCCAATAAACTGCTTGGTTCCTGTTCCTGATATTCCAGGGAAAGGTGGCAGGGTTACGGTGACAGGAGTCTACTTCAGTCACCCAGTACATGAGCACTGCAAATAATTAAGCCTAAGTCAGGATACCCATCCTCATTCCACATGCTCTGAACAATGGGCATCACAGGACCCCATCTGCCTTCACCTTCTGGAACCTTGGACAGCTGCACAGGCAAGGTTCAAAGGTTTGCTACTGACATCCTTTAAAATCCATATTTTAATAGTTCTGTGACCATGAATTATATCTATTTTATCTAAGGCAAGTGCAATGTGAAAACCTGCATTATCATCATATGTGATTTGTTTAAAGAAAATATACCAAATGTCAAATACTTTATAATTATTTTTTCGTAGAATGAGGAAGCTCATTGTGCTACTAGGAAGTGTTAAAGGAACATAAATGTACATAGGAAAGACTTTGGGTAATATAATGAAAATAATTTTATTTGTAATTGACTATGTAGATATGTGCCCTAATACTGCTTGTGGTTCTCATCACCTACATTTACACTGTCTTTAATAGTAGAAGTGTAACCAGTCTATGACATCTTAAAGGTACTTTTTTTATTTTACATGGCACATATTCATCTTGCACCCTGTTGCCCTTTAGGGCTGTTATTTCCATATATATTTTAAAGTCCAATAAAGTATAAAAAAAAGAAATGTAATACAAAACCAAATGTAGTGCTTGTTTGTTATTTCAAGTGGAAATCACTTTTTTAACCCCTTAAGGACGCCACCATTAAATAGCTGAAGGCTCAGCCCCATTTTTTGTATTTTGACTTGCGTCTCTTTATATGGTTATAACTTTTGAACACTGTTACTTATCAAAGTGATTCTAAAAAAAAATTTTCTCCCCAATTGTTGTACTTCATTTTAGTGGTAAATGTTGGCTCATAAGTTTTGTGTTTATTTACAAAAAAAAGAAAAAAATGATGAATTTTTTGAAAAATTTGCCATTTTCTAAATTCGAAGTCATTGGGGGTCATTTACTAAGGGCCCGATTCGCGTTTTCCCGACTGAATATTTCCGATTTCCCCTGAATTGCCCCGGGATTTTGGCGCACGCGATCGGATCGTGGCGCATCGGCGCTGGCATGCACGCAACGGAAATGGGGGGCGTGGCCGAACGAAAACCCGATGGATTCGGAAAAACTGCCACATTTAAAAAAAAAAAAATCTGTCGCGGAGCTTGCACTTAACTTAACTCAGCCCAGCTCGTTGAACTCCAGCGCGTTCCGATGCTTTTCAGCGCAGCAGCGCCACCTGGTGGACGGCAGAGGAACTACCTTAATGAATCCTGGCTGGACCCGAATCCAGCGCAGAGAACGCGCCGCTGGATCGCGAATGGACCGGGTAAGTAAATCTGCCCCATTGTGTTTTCAGGCAGATAGATTTACCACCTAAATAAGTTGCTGAATTACATTTCCCATATGTCTACTTTACATTTTCATCATTTTTGAAATGTGTGGATAATTTATTTTGACGTCACGCGGCTTACAAATCGAATAGCAATTTTTCGGATTTTCAGATATTGGGGACTATTTTGGGGATAAATACAGTTTTGAATGAAATTTTACATATTTAGCATCAAAACCCCCCTATGTAATAAACTCATTTTTAAATCTGCACCCCTCAAGCTATCAGACACAGCTTTTATGAAGATTGTTAACCCCTTGAGATCATCATAGTAATTGAATCAAAATGGAGGTGAAATTTAGAATGGTCAAATTGTGCCGGTTATACGTTCATTTAGCCCTAAAATTTACACATTTCTAAAAAATAAAAAGAGAAAACCCACATACAATTTGTTCTACAATTTCTCCTGAGTACGGAGACCCCCACATGTGGACGTTACTTGTTTTATGGGTGCACAGCGGGGTGCAGAAGGGAAGGAGCGCCCTGCAGCTGCCAGGATTTTAGTTTCCTCATTGGCCGCATTTGTAGGCTATAAAATTTTCGTTATTGGGGCCATGTGACGGATTTTTTTTTTTTGCGGGATGAGATGCTTTTTCCAGTGTTACCATTTTGGGTTTGGTATCCCCCATTGTTGAAAATTTAGGAACTTTTTTTTGAGGGCAGGAGTAGAAAAGCATCAATTCTGTACTGGATATTTAACTTTTTTTTCCAGTGTTCACCATATATCCTAATAACCACGTTATCTTTATTCTACGGGTCGATACGATTATGGGGATACCAGACATGAATATTTTTTCTTACGTTTTACTAAATTTGTCAAATAAAACCCTAATGTGGGGAAAAATCTATCATTTTTGCATTGCCGTCTTCCAAGTGGCATAACATTTTTACTTTTTTGGCTACGGAGCTGGTTGATGGTTCGTTTTTTGCAGGAGATGTTGTACTTTGCACCAATATCATTCTAGAGTACATATGTTTTTTTATCACTTTTTATTGTAATTTTTGTGGGATTGAATACGTAAAACTCATAATTTTTGGAGGGTTTATAAGTTGTTGTTTTTTTTGCAACGTTTATCGTGCGGGTTCAATAATGATTTACTTTGATTCTACAGGTTGTTACAGGCGCGGTGATACTATATGTGTGAGGTTTGTGTTATTATTTAGACATTTTTTGCGTTATATGTCTCTTTATATGTTTTGGGGCTTATGGGCATTTTTATTGATTTCTAACTTTATTTTTTATTGAATTACCTTTTTTTTCACTTTTTTACAGTTTCCACCATGGGACATGAACAAGCAATCATCAAATAACGGGTTAAGCACACACGATCGGAGCCAACTCCGATCGGGGGTGTTACACTGGGCTGCCGGCAATCAGTTATAGCCGGCACCCTGTGAGCTGAACCGGCATCGGCTCAGCGTCCGATATATCGGACGCTGAGTGCTAAGTCACTGCGCTCAGTGTCCGATATATCGGACGCTGAGCATTAAGGGGTTAATGGCATAAAATAAGTTTACATATTGGTTTGTAGCATTTTATTTTTCATCACAGCATGTGTTTATAACAGAATTCAGTTAAAATTTGTGTCCAAAAATTTATCACAAGGTGATACTATCATCTGAATGCTTGTTCATGATACTACCGGGCAATACTGATGTATTGCAGGGTATTAGCAGTGTCAGCCTATGCACATGCATAGGCTGACACTGTGCCTTTAAGATGGCGTCATAGACCTGATGGGACACCAGGGCTGCCATAGCAACAATCGTCACCCCCCGAAGATGGCCCCGAAAGGCAAGTTAAATGCCGCAGTAACGGGTTAAACAACCTCGATCGGAGTCCACTCCGGCCGCGGATGTCACTCAGGGATGTTAGCGGTAGATTACCACTGACATCCTGTGACTTCGGATGCCGGCTCGGCTCTGGTGCAGAACCGGCATCGCTCAGTGCCATGCTAGTACTGCTCTGAGCGTTAATCGCAGGTACGGTGTACCTAGTACGGTGCGTAGTGCTATGGGGTTAATACATTGGTATTGGCAATTCCCAATATTTCCAGAAAAGCATGACACACCTTGTAAGTAAGTTTTTTTTTCTTTTGTAAAGACTGTTCTTTCTTACACTACATCCCTGCTAGCTGATCACTGCATGCAAAATCATCTACATTTATATGTACCGTGGACATACCTATGCACCTGCTGCTCTGCGCTTGTTTTCTACAGTGCTGTGCAAGCAGCAATGCGGTCTCTAGGAAACAGCAGATGTAGCTATAGTGCACACACAGTGGATTCTGCTCAACAATTCTAGAATAAACACGTGAAGGGGGGGGGGCGGGCAGTGGACACGGTTGGCGAGGGGTGGCTGGTGTGCTTTCCTGTCCTCGTGCCTGCGCACTCACTGCAGCAGACAAATTTTCATATGTGAAAATTCCCTAGCACTGTTATTTCTGCATAGAACCCCGCTGGATAAATCAAGAAGCCGAAGCCTTTTAATGTGTCCGACTGTGCCAGTGATCAAATCCAAGATGGCGGTGCCCACGCACCGCTGGGATTTAAATGTCTCTGACAGCTTTGCAGGTGTTTGGCGGGCAAAGGCCCACCTTACACTCACCGGCCACTTTATTAGGTACACCTGTCCAACTGCTCGTTAACACTTAATTTCTAATCAGCCAATCACATGGCGGCAACTCAGTGCATTTAGGCATGTAGACATGGTCAAAACAATCTCCTGCAGTTCAAAACGAGCATCAGTATGGGGAAGAAAGGTGATTTGAGTGCCTTTGAATGTGGCATGGTTGTTGGTGCCAGAAGGGCTGGTCTAAGTATTTCAGAAACTGCTGATCTACTGGGATTTTCACGCACAACCATTTACAGAGAATGGTCCGAAAAAGAAAAAACATCCAGCGAGCGGCAGTTCTGTGGGCGGAAATGCCTTGTTGATGCCAGAGGTCAGAGGAGAATGGGCAGACTGGTTTGAGCTGATAGAAAGGCAACAGTGACTCAAATCGCCACCCGTTACAACCAAGGTAGGCAGAAGAGCATCTCTGAACGCACAGTACGTCGAACTTTGAGGCAGAAGGGCTACAGCAGCAGAAGACCACACCGGGTGCCACTCCTTTCAGCTAAGAACAGGAAACTGAGGCTACAATTTGCACAAGCTCATCGAAATTGGACAGTAGAAGATTGGAAAAACGTTGCCTAGTCTGATGAGTCTCGATTTCTGCTGCGACATTCGGATGGTAGGGTCAGAATTTGGCGTCAACAACATGAAAGCATGGATCCATCCTGCCTTGTATCAACGGTTCAGGCTGGTGGTGGTGGTGTCATGGTGTGGGGAATATATTCTTGGCACTCTTTGGGCCCCTTGGTACCAATTGAGCATTGTTGCTACGCCACAGCCTACCTGAGTATTGTTGCTGACCATGTCCATCCCTTTATGACCACAATGTACCCAACATCTGATGGCTACTTTCAGCAGGATAATGCGCCATGCCATAAAGCTGGAATCATCTCAGACTGGTTTCTTGAACATGACAATGAGTTCACTGTACTCAAATGGCCTCCACAGTCACCAGATCTCAATCCAATAGAGCATCTTTGGGATGTGGTGGAACGGGAGATTCGCATCATGGATGTGCAGCCGACAAATCTGCGGCAACTGTGGGATGCCATCATGTCAATATGGACCAAAATCTCTGAGGAATGCTTCAAGCACCTTGTTGTATCTATGCCACGAAGAATTGAGGCAGTTCTGAAGGCAAAAGGGGGTCCAACCCGTTAATAGCATGGTGTACCTAATAAAGTGGCCGGTGAGTGTATGTCCCCATCAGAACCCCCCAATGAAATGTCCAAACCAGAACCCCTAAATTGAAATGTCCAAAGCTCCGGCGCGTCAGAGTGGGTGCGTGCATGCGGGCAGAGCACATAGATATTCCTCTGCCTGCACTGCCAGGAACCTGAAAAGAAAATAAGCTGGAGTTGCGGGGTGAAGAGGAGCGCCCGCGCTAAGTACTAAGTTTTTAATTTCAAGTTTACATTTTTGGCCATGGCCCGTGATTGAGTCTTCCACAGCCTGATTTGCACTGCAGCCCGGTGGTTGGGGACGCTGCTTTAACCTACCCAGGTGATATTGAGATTTTTTTTTTTTTTTTGTGACACATACTAAGAGACATTGGGCTTAGTATATCCAGTGCATGATCTGAATTCTAGGCCAAATCCTGACTGGTATAGAATTCAGCTAAGGCCTCTTTTACATGATGTATGCTATGCGGTGAAATTTATGACTTTCACTTTTATTTCCATTGTGGGGTTCACCGCCGCTTTTATATTTTGATAGATGTGGCATTTTGGGACATGGCGATACCTAACATGTTTGTGATTTTTACTGTTTTTACTTACCCGTAAGTTTTATATTAGTTCTAGTGAAAGGGGGTGATTTTAATTTTTACGTTATTTTTATTATTTTTCACTTTAAAAATTTTTTTTTGTTACTATTTTTCAGACCCTCTAGGGCAGTGATGGCGAACCTTTTAGAGACCGAGTGCCCAAACTACAACCAAGACCCACTTATTTATCACAAAGTGCCATTCAGCTCACTGAGGACACCAATAAAGCAGAAAGGATCCCCTAGACAGGAAGAATTGTCAAGGCCAGAGCAGGAGCTACAATGATAAATCCAGATCTGTCCAAACATTCCCATCCCTCCAGTAGTCCCAGGTAATGCTGTCACTTTAAAATAGCTCTGTACACAGCAAGCCTTGGGCTCTCTGGGACTGCAGAAAGATACCTGGAGTCCTCTCTGGTGATGGCCTGGGTGCCCACAGAGAGGGCTCAGAGTGCCGCCTATGGCACCCGTGCCATAGGTTCGCCACCACTGCTCTAGGGTATTTTTAACCCTAGATGCTCTAATTGTTCCCACCATATATTGCAATATTACTGTATATGGCGTTTTTACACAGTATTCATTAATCTGCAGATGCCGTACAGCCTTGGGTCTTACAAAGACATGGCAAATGAACACCACTCTCGATGACGTCACGGGGAGCGTCAATCAAAACAAAGATGGCGACACCCAAGCGCCGCTATCGAAAGGTTAATTTCTTTTTTTTTTTACTTTTTTTTTTTAATACATTTTTTTCATTTGTTTTTTAATTAGAATTTTTTTTACAGGGGAACCTTTAGCTAGGAACACATTATATAAGTGTTCCCTGCTTTTCTTATAGATAGATCACAGATAACAGTGATCTCATGGTAAAAGTGATCTGTATACAGAGACATGCAGAGAGGATGCACATAGCATTCTCCCAGCATGCCTCTCAATGTATACAGGGGCAGGTGTGTCAGGGGACTGATATTATCATCCAGGAGCAGGTGTGTCAGGGGACTGATATTATCATCCAGGGGCAGGTGTGACAGGGGACTGATATTATCGCCCCCCTGTCACAGTAAAGGTTTGGGCTGTCCTCACTGCTCCAGTCCACGGCTGCTGTAGAATGTCATGTGACTGTAGAATGTCACTCCGTTCACATGACCTTCTAAAAAAGCAGCCAGCTGGCCTGGCGTGGCGGCTCTGCAATACATGTCCTGGTGACGGTGTGCGCTGCGGGCAGGATTGCAGTGCGCGCTGGCACCGCTCCTAGCCATCAGCCTGTGCCTAAACAAGAAAATCACTTGTAGTTATCTCAACCTCTGGTTAAAACATTTTGCTTTTATTTATGATAAGGGAGGAATTTGTTTGAAAACAATTATAAAAATCTAAATTTTCTGATTTTCAAACAGATAGTCTTACAACCAAAATCAGTTACTAACGAACATTTACCATATCTCTGTGTGGGCATCACAAACAGACACCAGTTTTTCATTTAGCAAGGAAAATTCTGAGTCAATAATTTTAGGAACCATTAAATTTCTATATGGGTTTTAATCCCTTAATGCAGTGATGGAGACTGGGTGCCCAAGTAACAACCAAAACCTAATTATTTACCATCAAGTGCTAATTAGACAATACCGTATATACTTGTGTATAAGCCGAGTTTTTCAGCACAAAAAGTGTGCTGAAAAACGTCCCCTCGGCTTATACAAGAGTCATACAGTCATAAAAAATCTTTAAAAAATAATAAACTTATATACTCACCCTCCGGTGGCCCCGACCTGCAGCGCTGCTCCCCCGATGTCCGCGCGGGTCCTCTTCTGGCTCCCGCGGCCGTCTTCTGTCTTCACTAACTTCGTGCCGGGCGCCGCCATGTTTTTCCTCCAGGCGGTGCCTAGTATGACGTCAGCAGCGGCGCGTCATACTAGGCGCCGTCCAGGGGAGAACAATGGCGGCGCCCAGCACGAAGTTAGTGAAGAAAGATGATGGCCGCGGGAGCCAGAAGAGGACCCGCGCGGACATCGGGGGAGCAGCGCTGCAGGTCGGGGCCACCGGAGGGTGAGTACCTTATATACTCGAGTATAAGCCTAGTTTTTCAGCACAAAAAATGCGCTGAAAACCCCAAACTCGGCTTATACTAGAGTCAAAAAAATAAATAAATCAAAACTCGCCTTTCTGGCGGCACCCATAGATCTTCTGTGTGATCCATCCGGTATTGTTGTGCTGCACAACGGGGAAGGGGGGGGGGCTATATACACTGGGGCAGGGGCTGGCAGGCTATATACACTGGGGCAGGGGCTGGCAGGCTATATAAACTGGGGCAGGGGCTGGCAGGCTATATACACTGGGGCAGGGGCTGGCAGGCTATATACACTGGGGCAGGGGCTGGCTGGCTACATACTGGAGAGGCTGTGACCAATGCATTTCCCACCCTCGGCTTATACTCGAGTCAATAGGTTTTCCCAGTTTTTTGTGGTAAAATTAGGGGCCTCGGCTTATACTCGGGTCGGCTTATACTCGAGTATATGCGGTATATAAGTTTATTATTTTCTTTTAATTCTGGGCTGGCTGTATATTACTGGGGGCAGTGCTGTATACTACTGGAGGCAGTGCTGTATACTACTGGAGGCAGTGCTGTATACTACTGGGGGCAGTGCTGTACACTACTGGGGGCAGTGCTGTACACTACTGGGGGCAGTGCTGTACACTACTGGGGGCAGTGCTGTATACTACTGGGGGCAGGCAGTATACTACTGGGGGCAGTCTGTATACTACTAAGGGCAGGCTGTATACATGCTGGGGGGGTCTGTGATTAATGCATTTCCCACCCTCGGCTTATACTCGAGTCAATAGGTTTTCCCAGTTTTTGATGGTAAAATTAGGGGTCTCGGCTTATACTGGGGTCGGCTTATACTCGAGTATATACGGTAATTTAAACAGTAAATTATTGCTCCCTGCAACATTCAATCGTATAGACCTACAGTTGAAAGCAGGAGAGCAAATTCAGACGACATTGTAGCTTCTTGCCAAGGTCTCTTTGTACAGGAAAAGTCATGGGGTCAGCAAGGCGACCTCAAAAGATAATCTGGCCCGGTTCACACCTTCTTACTCTTCTTGCAGTTCCAATCAGTGAAGGATGTGTCACCTAAAAAAAAGTGCTGAGAGCAGCATCTCAAGTTGTCTAGAACTGCAGGGAGATTCAATCCTATCAGATGAACTTTGTCTTTGGGTGACAGCCTGGGTGTCCATAGAAAGGTCTCTAAGTGCCACCTCTGGCACTCGTGCCATAGGTTCGCCATCACTGCCTTAATGGAAATCTTTCACTGAATTTTACCTGATAAAACAACTAGCCCCCACATGTAGGGTTTAAAATGTCCTTTCTAATACCCTCTTTTATGTGAAATCCTAATTCCTACTAAATTAAATTAAAACTCCTTCAAAGTCATATGAAAATAAGCAGTGAAGAGTCATATCTACTTGAGATGAGTAAATTGTAGAGGCTCTGGGAAGAAATGGTCTATTCAAACGTCCCTATCTTTGTTTCTATAGACCTAGAAACACACTTGTGTTATATTAAAGATAAAAATCACATCTTTCAGATCACATCGTGATTGTGGTTCTGCAAGTTACAAATCTGGAGATAGTGGCAGTTAAAAAAGGGCAGAATTAAATTTTTATCTGCAGCTCACATTTACAAATATGGGGGTCATTTATCATTAGGCGTCTCTGTGGGACAGTTCTATGTCTGTCTTTAGAGCTCTACTGCCCATCAGATTCATTAAAGTGGCTTTTGCCCTTCAATAAATGTTCTTATCCACTACTTGCTGTCTGTGATTTATTTTTTCAAAAAAGTAGCAGAATTCATAAAAGTTCCAGCACATATGCCAACACGGGTCTGGAGCAACTTGAACATGAATCTGGCTTTGCACAGAATAGCACTAGCAGTAGTTCTATGTTTACACCAGTATAGTAAAGTGGTGGAAATAGTCCTTTGCGACTTTTTTAACAGTGAAAAGTCCCCAAAAAAACTCAATGCAACTTTTAAAAAATACTTTTTAACCCCTTCATGACCAATGGTCATTGGTGCCTGAATGTCCATGTCAATTTTTGACGTTCTGCTATGTGCTTCTTTAACCCCTTAGTGACCACCCATATGGGTTTCTACATCTGTCACTTAGGGGCCTTAGGCTAGGCCGACGTGTTTCTCCGTTGGCCAAACCTAAGGTGTGCACAGACCCACCATGCAGGGAAGAGCAGTGCCCCAGCTGTCTTATGACAGACGGGACCCTGTTCTAACAGTCCAGACCAGAATGGAAGCGGTAAACCCGGGATCAATGTACCTTCTGAGGGAGGGGGGCCCCTCCCTCTCCTCCCAGCACCTTGCGATGCTTAACTGGGAAGCCGGGGACCTAATGAAGGTCCCCGAGTCTGCCATCGGGACATGCCTGCTCGGTCCAGCCAGAGCCATAGGTTGACACTAATGCACTGAAATACATGGTTATTTTTGGAGGACAAATATGGCTGAAAAAGTTTGCACGTATCAGGATGCATTTAGAGAGCCCTAGTGGTACCAAAACAGAGAACCCCAACAAGTGACACTTGATGGAAAGAACACCGCTTGGAGTATTTGCCCCAACAGCTGTTTGATGCAATTATGCCACAAAAAGGAAAATGGTGAAAATTTTACCCAAAAAAGTCACTTTTACCTCTAAATTTTGTCAGCCACAAAGGGTTAAAAGATGAAACAACTCCTAAACATGTGTAAAACTATTTCTCCTGAGAGTAGAATTGCCCTACATGTGCATATAAAATGTTGTATGGGTGCGCAGTAGGGCTCAGAACGGAAAGAGGGACGATGGCCTTTTAGAAGTCAAATTTGACAGAAATCCTTTTCATGTGTTAGGAAGCATTTAGAGAGCCCTAGTCTAGTGGTACAAAATTGAGGAGAACCTCAACAAGTGCACCCCATGGAAAATGTATCAAGGTGTAATATGTGTATTTGCATGTAAAGGTGTTTGATTCAATTAGGCCCAACAAGGAAAAAGGTGCACATTTTCCCCAAAAAGTCAAATTTACCCCTAATTTCTAACCACAAGGGATAAAAAAAATCTAACAACCCTCAAAAATATGAAAAACTATTTATCCCAACTGTAGAAGTACCCCATGTAGAAGTGCATATAAAATGTTGTATGCATTTGGAGAGCCCTAGTGGTATAAAACAGAGGAGAGGAGTGACCCTAATCTTTGAATGCACACCCATTGGAGAATTTAGCAAGGTGTAATGTGTGATGTAGTATAATACATCTGGTGTAGTGAGCATTTTGAACATATAGGTGGAAGCCATGTTTCCTGACATGAGAAAACCTAGCATGTGATCCTAAACACTACCAGAAAATACAATGGGGTTCCGCAATGCTAAAGCATCATGTGTATTTCAGGCAGAACTTGGAGAATTACAAAGGATGTGCTAACAAATCCAGAGGCTTGGAGGGAAAATAGAAAACCTAAAAAAAAATAAAACCAACAAGTGACTGTAGTTTGCAAAGTACATCCCTAAATAAAATTATCGAGGGGTATGGTGAGCATTTTGACCTAACAGTTATTACAATAATTTCTTTTACCAAAATAATTTCACAACAAAGGTTGGACGTAAATTGGGAATGTGCTGCGTATAAGGTGGTGGAATATACCAGGGGACCGACTAAAATTTTGTCACTGGTGTTCTCGCAGGTCTCGTAGTAGTAAATAGGGGCACATGTATCTTTATTTCTGCTAGTTAAATTATCAATAGCGCCCTCTGCTCAGCTGGCTACACCCCCCTTCACGCCCCACTGGCGTGAAAGTGGAGGCTTTGGGTAAATGATTGCAAGTGCTAGCAATAGGCTAGCATTTGCGATTATTTCAGGGCTTCTACGCCACTGACGTGGCACAGAGGTCCTAATGAATATGTCCCATTAAGTCCATGTCACATATGCAGACCCCTTGATATACCAGAACAGTAATAACAACAGTGACCTTTTGGAAACGATACCCATCAAGAAATCGTCTGTAAAAAAGATATATTTACAATAAACATTGCTTTTGCCCCATAATTTTTATTTGGGGTTGAAGAGGTTAGTGCACAACATGTTGTGGTCAAAAACTGTTGTTGGGCAAACGGCAAAGAGCACTACTTTTTTGGGGGCAGATGTTGCGGTTTTGAAGTGCCATATCAGATTGAACCAATTTTAGAAACTATGAATGAAATTAAGTGTAAACAGAGTATTTTGACCCCACACTGGCGCTATGAAAAGTCATCTCTCTACTTGAAAAAGGCAACTAAAATGTTGCATATGAGAAAATATATACTTCAATTTTTTCACACCTTCCTTTTTCATATTTTATCCTTTTCCTGGGACAAGTTATAAGGACAGCACCCTATCTGATATATGGATTGTGCTACTGTTTGCCCTTTATTTCTCTGTTTAAAACTGGTGTAATAGTCAGTATAGTAAACTACTGGCATATAAATAGTAATCGCATTGATGTCACTTATCCCTATATGCCACAGCGCTCTGTTGCTCTCCGGTTGTGTCTCTATTTTCTAGCTGCATTATACCAGTTTATCTCTCTATGCACCCGGTTTATCTCTCTATGCACCTGGTTTATCTCTCTATGCACCTGGTTTATCTCTCTATGCACCTGGTTTATCTCTCTATGCACCGGTTTATCTCTCTATGCACCTGGTTTATCTCTCTATGCACCTGGTTTATCTCTCTATGCACCTGGTTTATCTCTCTATGCACCTGGTTTATCTCTCTATGCACCTGGTTTATCTCTCTATGCACCTGGTTTATCTCTCTATGCACCTGGTTTATCTCTCTATGCACCTGGTTTATCTCTCTATGCACCTGGTTTATCTCTCTATGCACCTGGTTTATCTCTCTATGCACCGGTTTATCTCTCTATGCACCTGGTTTATCTCTCTATGCACCTGGTTTATCTCTCTATGCACCTGGTTTATCTCTCTATGCACCTGGTTTATCTCTCTATGCACTTGGTTTATCTCTCTATGCACCTGGTTTATCTCTCTATGCACCTGGTTTATCTCTCTATGCACCGGTTTATCTCTCTATGCACCTGGTTTATCTCTCTATGCACCTGGTTTATCTCTCTATGCCCTAGTGATCTGTTGCATCACACTTATCGCTCTATGTCCCAGTAGGGTTGCATGATGTATCGAAACCTCGATACTTGTGCAATGTGGTTCAATACTGGGATTCTGTCATTTTCAGTACTAAATGACTTCTGCTGTTGTACAGCCTCCCAGTAGCTGTCGTCAGGGAAATCCTGGAAAGGAATCCTATGAATAGATGTGTCGGGTTAGCCGCAGAGCAGGAACCAAGTGATCAATACCTTCATCTGTCCATGCAGAGGTCGCATTAATGCCTCACCACGCGTGATAGACGCATGATGTGGCGCCATTACCCCCCTAAATAATTGCCATGCGTAAAGATATGCTTGCCAATTATTCCCTGTATTCCTCGTCCTGCCCAGCGGTTATGTGATCCCGGCGGGACCTGAGAGCAGTGCTGGGTGAGTGTGAGCCGCGACCGGCGGTACACTGTACTCTATGTGTATGTGCTGTGCGGTGAGTGTGGTTTTTTTTTTGTATAAATAGGGTCTATTAACATTATATAGGACTATGAGTTATACCGTATTTTTCGGACTATAAGGCGCACTTAAAAGCATTGGATTTCCGTGGAAATCCAAAGTGCGCCTTATAGTCCGGTGCGCCCTATGTATGGCACTGGGCAGCGGACCATACTTACATAGGTCCCCGCTACCGGAGACCGGAGACAGCAGATCTCCAGCGGGAACTGCAGACCACGCGGCACGAACAACTTCTGCCGCGTGGTCTGCAGTTCCCGCTGGAGATCTGCTGTCCCCGGTAGCGGGGACCTATGTAAGTATGGTCCGCTGCCCTCCTCCACCTCCCGCTCACCTTCCCCGCGTTCCCCGTCACGTCTTGGCGTCCCGTCGCGTCTCCGCCACGCCCCCGGACTCCGCGCCTTATAGTCCGATGCGCCTTATATATGTAATTATTACATATATAAGGCGCATCGGACTAATGCGCCTTATAGTCCGGTGCGCCCTATAGGGCAAAAAATACGGTAGATTATTTAGTTATATGTATTACCAAAATTTTCATACTCCTCCTCGGCAAAAAATACTCCTCAAAAATAGTAAGAGGAGTATTTTTACCCTTCGGGAAAAATGTTAGTGTGACCTCTGGGTCCATGTATGGTGTCTCTACATTTCCCAAGGCTTCCCCAGACACAAGGGGGCACATTTACTAAGATCCGTGCGCCAGTTTTCTGCCGAACTTTGCGCGTTCTTTCTTTTTTTTTTAAATCAAATTTTTTTTATTGATTTTCAACTGTTTTACAGATATACAAACAATCTGCCAATCCCGCCCCATCCCCCCTCTCCGTAGACAAACTCCCTTCCCCCTGCCCCTTAAACAGATCGGACAAAAAAGCATTTTTCAATGCATAAGGATTTTGATGTTACATGGGTATACTATGAATGAGTTATTATAGAAATGTTCACAATATACAGAGTTTTAATATGTAATTATAGGTATCACATAAAGTTGGAAAAAGGGTTATGTCTTAAATGTGCTTATGGGAGTCCTGGAGAGTCCAGCCAGTTACATGTTTTTTCTAGTGTACACTGCTTGCACAGGTATTCAAGAAGTGTCTGCACCAAAAACGTGTTGCACCGGGCCAGATTAAGTGTCCCCTCCCACCGCAACTGACCACACTTTGCCCTCACATATATCATATATACCCCTCACACCACAACTGATCACACTGTGCCCCCACATATATCATATATTCCCCTCACACCACAACTGACCACACTTTGCCCCCACATATATCATATATACCCCTCACACCACAACTGATCACACTGTGCCCCCATATATATCATATATACTCCTCACACCACAACTGACCAAACTGTACCCCCAAATATATCATATATACACCTCACACCACAACTGACCACACTGTACCCCCAAATATATCATATATACCCCTCACACCATAACTGACCACACTTTGCCCTCACATATATCATATATACCCCTCACACCACAACTGATCATACTGTGCCCCCACATATATCATATATTCCCCTCACACCACAACTGACCACACTTTGCCCCCACATATATCATATATACCCCTCACACCACAACTGATCACACTGTGCCCCCATATATATCATATATACTCCTCACACCACAACTGACCACACTGTACCCCCAAATATATCATATATACACCTCACACCACAACTGACCACACTGTACCCCCAAATATATCATATATACCCCTCACACCACAACTGACCACACTGTGCCCCCACATATGTCATATATACCACTCACACGACAACTGACCACACTGTGCCCCCACATATATCATATCTATTCCTCTAATCACAACTGACCACACTGTTCCGCTAACCCCCCTCCCCACATATATACTCTTCACACCACAACTGACCACACTGTGCACCCATTATGCATTATGCAGGGTCCCCTCATAGTACTTCAATAGGTAGGTCTCCCCCTTATTATTTAATTAGGCAGAGCTCTTCTTTAATAAATCATTAGGTAGGTCCTCCCCTTAGGAATTTATTAGGCTTGAGGGTTAATACACACACACAGTGATGTCACAGCACAGGGGGTCAATACACACATACTGATGTCACAGCACAGGGGGTTGATAATACACAAACACGTTGATGTTACAGCACAGGGGGTTAATAATACACATACACAGTGATGTCACAGCACAGGAGGTTAATACACGCATGCGTTGATGTCATAGCACAGGCAGTTAATACACACACACGTTGATGTCACAGCACAGGGGGTTAATACACACAGTGATTTCACAGCACAGGGGGTAAATACACACACAGTAATGTCACAGCACAGGGGGTTAATAATACACATACACAGTGATGTCACAGCACAGGAGGTTAATACACGCACGTGTTATGGCACAGCACAAGCAGTTAATACACACACACGTTGATGTCAGAGCACAGGGGGTCAATACACACACAGTGATGTCACGGCACAGGGGGTTAATACACACCCAAAGTGATGTCACAGCACAGGGGGTTAATACACACAGTGATTTCACAGCACAGGGGGTAAATACACACGCAGTAATGTCACAGCACAGGGGGTTAATAATACACATACACAGTGATGTCACAGCACAGGGGGTTAATAATACACATACACAGTGATGTCACAGCACAGGAGGTTAATACACGCACGTGTTATGGCACAGCACAAGCAGTTAATACACACACACGTTGATGTCACAGCACAGAGGGTCAATACACACACAGTGATGTCACAGCACAGTGGGTTAATACACACCAGAAGTGATGTCACAGCACAGGGGGTTAATACACACCAGAAGTGATGTCACAGCACAGGGGGTTAATACACACCAGAAGTGATGTCACAGCACAGGGGGTTAATACACACCAGAAGTGATGTTACAGCACAGGGGGTTAATACACACCCAAAGTGATGTCACAGCACCAATGTTATCAATAATGTTATCAATAAGAAAATGCTGAAAACCTTTACAATAACTGAAGGCAATAACCCCACACCACAATGATGGCTCACTATGGACACTATGAATATAACAGTACATGTATAGTACATGCTGAGAGCTGTCTAACACTAGAAGGCTAGTTAGTGAGTACAATACTGATCTGAGGCATAACCTGCATCTAGTACCTCACAGGTGACGTGTCAGGGCTGAAGAATTTTCCACCAGATGTCTTTAGCATCTTGCAGCACATGCCCCACACTGTGCACCTAAAAATACCACAGTTATTCATAATATAATGCCACCTGAATAACAGAAATATGTCGCCCCCCCCCCCCAATATCCCCTATAATAAAACCACTCTGGCCCTTAAAGATATCAAAGAATACATTGCGACCCCGCAATCTATTACTATACTACAGCCCTTGAATAAATAATACTGAACCCCTAATTATATACTGCGACCCCAATTAATTACACAATATATGGTTCCCCCATGACCCTCTTTAATAAATTAATTTACCTTTCTATTCCCCTATCTAATATACTGTGGTGCCCCATGAATTTTACATGCTGGGCCCCTCCATATACTGCCCCAAACCCCAATAAATTATTTAATATATAAAGTTCATCTGTAAATTATTTTATATAGTTCCCCCCATTAATTATTTAATATACTGGGCCGCCCAATGGATTTTGTATACACATTTAGGCCTTGTGCTTTAGGGCTCAGTTTTTACAGCTTTCACGGTGCACTCAAAATAACATTTTACTCTTTGGTTGAGTAAGATCACAGGGGGACTAAATTTATACAAGTGTTTTAATACATTTTTAAAAAATGAAAACCTCATTACGAAAAGAAAATTGTTTTGCCATCTTCTGATGCTAATAACTTTTTCATACTTTGGTGTACAGAGTTGTGTGAGGTGTCATTTTTTGTTGGACGAGCTGACGGGGTTGTCTTCCAGTCACATCGCTCCACCTGCAGTAATGGAGCACCATACACTGATGGACAGGAGCTTCCTGTCCGGACGGAGGCCCCTGCCCAATTGCTAGTTGCCGAGCAGGAGCCTGATTATTGGCGCTTTCGGAGTGCCAAACCCAGGGGCCCCTGCGCAATCATCTGGATTGCAGGATCTGGCGCTGGTGCTCCAAGAGATGATGCGCCTCTGCCTGTTTCTGATCATCATCTGCAACAAAACACTGAAATTGTTGCTGCTTGATTTTCCAACTAAGTGAAACTACTTGGTGACCAAAATATTACTCCATATGTATATCCTGAACATGCAGGGCCCCTGAGCCCACATCACTACTGTGACCACTACAGCCTGGACATAGGGGGAATAAATGGAATAAAAAAAAAAACAGAGTTACCAACACGGAATACACAGACAGCAGAAGGGGGCGCCACTACTTCATGCCATATAAATACACGCGCTCCTCAGCACAGCCCGCCATAATCAGCAGGAAGAGTGCGGTGGTAAGTGCTTCATGTCATAGAAGGGGCGTTAATGACGTTATAGGCCGTGTGTGACCCGGGGTGTCAATGTCTCCCTCTACTACAGGGAACCTGTCAATATGAGAACCAAGGCACAACCTGCTTCACGGAAGCAACCCAGCTCCTCCGGGGCGAGGCGAGCGCAGGCCGGTAGTGCGAGAGGACGAGATGAGAGTCCCCCGGATCAGCCTGCATCTCCAGGGCGACCAAGAGCTACACCCGGCCCCTCCAGGGCGAGGCCAGACCAGACGGGCTCCCGGGCAGGACGAGATGAGAGGCCCCCGGATCAGCCTGCATCTCCAGGGCGACCAAGAGCTACACCCGGCCCCTCTAGGGCGAGGCCAGATCAGGCGGGCTCCCGGGCAGGACGAGATGAGAGTCTCCCGGATCAGCCTGCAGCTCCCGGCTCCTCTCGGGCGAGGTCACAGCAGGCGGGTGCGACACAGGGCGGGAGAAAACGTCGCTACCGTCCGGGGCAGCGAGCCCTTATGGAGATACGGAAGTACCAGTCGTCCACAGATCTGCTCCTCAGCAAAGCCCCGTTCGGCCGAGTGGTGAGGGAGCTCTGTATGAAATATACCCGAGGAGTGCCCTTGTCGTGGCAGAGCTTAGCCATAAGGGCTCTGCAGGAGGCGGCAGAGGCTTTCCTAGTGCGGCTCCTGGAAGACTCCTACACGTGCAGTCTACATGCCAAGAGGGTCACCCTGCAGCGCAGTGACATCCAGCTGGCCCGCAGGATCAGGGGCATCCAAGGTGGACTGGGCTGATCGAGGAAGACTGAAGCCTCTAGTTGTGTGTTATTACCCCCCATCTTGGGGTTTTGGAAAGTTTTAAAGTTTTCTGTGTTTGCAAGTTTTAGGAAATCATGTGTGTAGTGTCATACATTGCCCACATAGTGCTAATATGGATCATATACCTCCATATAGTGTCTGTACAAGGTTATGTGCCTCATCACTGACAAAGAGGAGATTCTAGCAGTTCCCATTGTCTTGTAATAGTCCTATCAGGAGAATAGGGGGCCGCCCAATCCCTGTACATGCAGGTCACCCTCCATCTACTTGTAAGAAAATAGTGATCCTTAGTCATCTATACTTAGGTCACCCACAGAAGTAAATAGAGAAACTCCTTCAAGGAAATTCCTCTAAAATCATGCAGGTCTCTCTGCCAAACCAAAAAGGTTTGCAATCTCCATCCACCACTAATAATAACTATAGTGATGTGTGTTCTTTTTAGTTTAATGTTCTCACCTCCACAACCATGCGCTTCAGATTCCTATTAGATGGTAAAAGCGGTGACAGCCCCAGTAAATGTCCACTAAAGCCCTGTGTATTGGAGCTTGGGCTGGAACAGTTGTCTTGGTTAAAATTATACAAAGTTTACATGGAAAAATTGTATTGTTGGATTAAACGTTTAGTGATTAGTTATGCGTCCCTTATATTCATGTGCACTTAGTTTAGAGGTTACGCCTGGAACATGAAGACAATGACTTGTCATGCAACAGGGTCATTCAGGTAGAATTGCCTTAGTTGCAATTGTGACACAGGCCTCACCCACCAGCTGGGAGCCGATAGAAAGTAACAGTGCTGTGTGTTGTGTGTGCATGAGGTCCACTGCTAAAGGCACAGTACATTAAAAATAACTGAACCCAACATTCTTTTTAACTAGTATAGGCTCCACTGCATTCTGCCGACCACCAGGGGTTTGGAAAGTGAAACATCCTTGATGACATATTTATCCCCTATCATTTAAAAAAGACATTCATAATTAAAAACACATTTAAAGGAAACTTGTCACCAGCAACTGGCCTAATAAACCACCAACAGTATATTGTCAAACAGCTTAACACCTTCTAGTTTTTGTTCCTTTTAATGTCTAGAGTGATGGCAATGTCCAGAAAATCAACTTTGAAGTGAGATGTTCATTTTTTGTATAAAGTTAAGGAGGCGGAGAGTTTAACACTGAAGTCAAGGTGGGAAGTGCTGAACGTTTGCTTGACTGCAGTGTTAAAATCTCCACCTCCTTGACTATACCATCTCAATTCAAAGTTGATTTTCTGGATGATACCACCACACTGGGCCATGAAACAAACATGATCTGGAAGCTGTTAAGCTGCTTGGCAACCTGCTGGTAGTGGTTTATTAGGTCAATTTCTTCCGACAGGTCATCTTTAATCTGATTGTCCTTTAGGAGGTCACTACCTTACCACAGGTAACACAGTGTTAAGACATCAGTATAAATTTATTTTGCCTCTGCAACATAATATACCTAACACTTCAGATGCATCTTTTCATTTGTGTTTACCATGTATTCTCATTTAAGCAATTTATATCTTCACGTTTCCGAAACTAGAGTAAAAGCAGTAAGACTTAACCCCTCAATGACACAACCCTTTTCCATTTTGATTTTTATTAACTGCAGTGCAAAAGCCATAACTTATTTTATTTTTCCACTTACGGAGCCATATGGTTGCTTGTTAACTGCAGGAAAAATTGTGCTTCCTATTGGCCCCATTGAATATTTTGTGTAGTGTACTGGAAGCTGGAATAATGTCCAAATATTATACACTGACAAACGCCGTGGCACAATTTTACAGACATCAACTTGCCGATTATTTCATGCTTCTGGCAATGGCCCTCAAACAGACGGTACCAGAAGCAGCAGGGGTCAGCTGTATGTTACAGAACACACAAACCTATTGGTCACTAAAATATAACCTTTATTTTTTGCTCTTGAAAGATGGATATATTTTCATCCATTAATGTTTTTAAAATTAACAGACAGAGGATGACAATATTCTTTTACGTTTATGGTGGTAGGGGATACCGAGCTATATATTTTATCAATGCTTATATCTTATTTGTCATTACTAATATTATGTCGTGGTTGATGGCCTTTGTCACTTTTTATACTTAGTGAGAGGAATTTATGTTTTTTTATCTCAGGTATTGATGAAACTCACTGGCATGCCAGAATTGTGCAGCCGGACAATCGATCAACCTCACTTGTATACCAGAAGTTAGTGACTGACTGTCAATTGGCAGTATAGTATGACACTGTTTAATGAGCAAACTAGAGTTTGTACACAAGCTGTCTAATGTTGATAGTCAACAGCGTATTGAAGGGTATGGTGAATCCTCCCTTACGTCCCACCTACATCTGGGGAACTCCTACAGAGAGAGATTGTCCTATGCTGGCTAAATAAAAAATAAAATTGACTGGCTCACTATGTTTTCCATATATTTGTCATTCCACCCTAAACTAATTACTTGTCATCACAGCCGCTGAGCTAAAAACTAACAAAGTACCCCCCCCCCCCCCCTCCGACATGTTTTGGCACACGTTGTGACTTTTTCAGGGGAAACCGGGTTAATATTCGAGTTCGTACACAGTGTCATACTATATTGCCAATTGATAGTCACTAACTTCTGGTATACTTCTGGTATCGATAGTCCGGCTGCACAATTCTGGCATGCCAGTGAGTTTCATCACTACCTGGGATAAAAAGACATAAATCCCTCTCACTTAGTTTAAGCGAAAAGTGATGAAGGCGATTAACTGCGACACAATATTAGTGCTGACAAATAAGACATATATGGCTCGGTATCCCCTGCCACCCTAAACGTCCATCTTTTAAGAGTTAAAATAAAGGTTATATTTTAGTGACCAATGGGTTTGTGTGTCCCAATTGGACAATTTTTCTCTGTTTACATAATTTTGTATGAATTGAACCCAGTCTCAATGTATATGAAAAAACTACATTTTCTTGTATATTACAGGACACACATAGGACAAATTGGATAACACATTTTGCAGTGAATTTTATCCTTTGAGAATATACAATTTTAGACAATACTTTTTGACAAAAAACTTTCATTTCAGAATCGTACCTCCATTTTTTTAACCCAGGTGAAACACTAAAAGGGTTAACACATTTTGTAAAAGTTGTTTGATGCAGGTTGAGGGGTTTAGTTTCTATAATGGGTTATTTCATGGGGTTTTACTATTATTTAGTCCTCTCAAAGTCAGTTGAAACCCAAGCAGAAAACTCTCTCTAAATCACCTGGATTTCTTAAAGCGTTCCAAAGTCATAACCAATTAAAATGACACATGGCAAATTTGAAAACATGGGCAGTGTCAGGAAGGTGCAAAATGGCCTGGTCGTTAAAGGTTTTCTACCACCAGGATCAAGGATTATAAACAAAGCCTACTGACATACTAGTGTGTGCCCCAACTGACAGGAAATGCCAGGAAAAAACTGACAGGAAAAAATATGCAAATGAGCCTGCAGGACCCCAGGCTTCATAGATGTTAATTGGCCTGGAGCATCTCAGGCTCATTTGCATAATTTTTAAAGCCTTTTTGTCTTAGACACAAGGGCATAAAATGCTTAAAGAAGAGTGGATCCTGTCAGAGGGGACACACACCTGTATGTCAGTGTGTTTGGCTTACAATCCTTCATCCTGGTGGTAGATGTCCTTAAGGGGTAGATACAGTTGACACTGTGTGGTCCAAATGACACATCCCATTTATTTTTTGGGCTGAGCCCTCTCCATAGCCTGTCAGACTTTGCAGCAAACACCAGTAACACCCGTGATCGTCCGCTTCCTGACTCACCGTGACGTAATGGGGGGGGGGGGGAGCGCGTTTGGTTGCCATGTAATGAATGTGGAAAATCCGCATATGCTGTCATACTGTAGTATGGCAGTATATGGTAGGATCAATCAGACAACCTAGGGTTAAAGTACTTTAGGGGGTCTGAAGAATAGAGGAAAAAAAATTATATAAAAAAAACCTAAAAATTCTAATCACCCCCCCTTTCCCTAAAAGTCAACTAAATAAACAGTAAAAATTATAAACACATTAGGTATCACCGTGTCCAAAAATGCCAGATCCATGATTGCACCGACCCAAAGAATAAAGTAGACATGTAAGCCGTAAAATTCAACTCTAAAAGAAACCGTCGCAATTGCGTTTTTTCACCAATTTCTTTGGATTTGGACTTTTCTTCCCGCTTCCCAGTACACAGCATGGAATATTAACCCCTTAACGACCTGGCCCTTTTTAGTTTTTTCACTCACCACCTTCAAAAATCTATAACTTTTTTATTTTTCCACATGCTCAACAAATTGCACTAGTTTAATATTCCATGCCGTGTACTGGGAAGAGTGAAAAAAATTCCAAATGCAGTGAAAATGGTGAAAAACCGCATTTGCTACGTTTTCTTTTCTTGGATTTTACGGCTTTCACTGTGCGCCACAAATGACAGGTCTACATTACTCTTTGGGTCGGTGCAAACATGGGGATACCATATTTGTATAGGTTTTATAATGTTTTCATACATTTACAATAATTAAAACCTGTACAATTTTTTTTTTTTTAATTTTGCCATCTTCTGGCGCCAATAACATTTTCATACTTTGGTGTAGAGAGCTGTGGATGGTGCCATTTTTTGTGAGTTTTGATGGCGTTTTCATTGCTATAATTTTTAGGACTGTGCAACCTTTTGATCACATTTTTTTTTTTTTAATTGTTTTCAAAATGTAAAAAAAAGTGCCATTTTCGACTTTGGCCGCTATTTTCCGTTATGGGGTAAAACGCAGTGAAAGAACGTTATTTTATTTTGATAGATCAGGCATTTCCGGACACAGTGATACCTAATGTGTTTATGATTTTTACTGTTTATTAATATTTATATCAGTTCTAGGGATAGGGTGGTGATTTGAATTTTTAGGTTTTTTATTATAATTTTTTTTTATTTTTACTCTTACTATTTTTCAGACTCCGTAGGGCAGTGATGGCGAACCTATGGCACTGGTGCCAGAAGTGGCACTCAGAGCCATTTCTTTGGGCACTCAGCCCATCACCCCAGGACAGAGTTCCCCAAATAGGACTAAATCCACCAAATCTTCCTGCAGTCCCAGGCAACTTAAGAGATGCTGCTCTCAGCACTATTTTAAAGTGAAACTTCATTGGCTGTTTTGAACTGCGGGGAAAGTTAGAAGGTGTTGACAGAACTGCAATACCATTCAAGGTCCTCATTCTGGAGCCACCATTCTTGCTCTACAGAGAGACCCTGGAGAGAAGCTACAACGAAAGTCTGAATTTGCCCTCCTTCTTTCAACTGTATTGATGGCTTCGGGGGGCCGATACGATTAAAAGATGTGGAACAACAGGTAGCAATAAGTTACTACTTAAAATGCCATGTTGGCACTTCACGGTAAATAAGTGTATTTTGGTTGTAGTTTGGGCACTCTGTCTCCAAAAGATTCGCTATCACTGCCCTAGGGTACTCCCTAGGTTGTCTGATCGATCCTATCTTATACTGCCATTCTACAGTATGGCAGTATATGGGGATTTTCCTCCTCATTCATTACAATGTGCTGATAGAACAATGTAATGAATGGGTTAAAATGGGACAGCCTTGGGTCTTTCGCAAGACCCGATGCTGTCACGGTGGCGGAACGCTGCTGCGCGATGACATCACGGGGAGCGAAAATCCTTGGCAAGATGGCGGCACCCATGCATCGCAATCTTTTAGAAACCGCCTGTGATCGGTGCTAGCACCGATCGCGGGTGTTACCGGTGAGCATTTGCTGCAATATGCAGCAAAGACTTACCGGCTATGAAGAGGGCTCAGATCGCAATCCCTTTCTATGCACCGGGACCTGGCTTGGGAAGTCGGGAAGGGGTTAAATACCGTCACTATGAAGTGCAATTTGTTAAGCAGAAAACAAGAGTGAAAAATGAAGACGCAAAAACAAAAAAGGGCCTTGACATTAACGGATTAATGAGGAGGTGCCAAATATGAATTCATGAGGGGATAACTATACTGTAGCATATTCTATAATATGAGGTTAAGTTTGAAAAATTTTTTAGGGATTTGTGTTTGAGCCAGGCGTGTGTTGGGAGTTGCAAGGTGGAAAAGGGGGAGTTGCAGCGTCAGGCCCCAGGGCTGGACAAGGGTCCAGAGAGAGAATGCGAGCGAAAGGAAAAATGTGGGGCGGGAAAGATTGACGCTCTACATCCAAGGTAAAATGTTAGAATTTTTATATTTGACAACGCGTTTCAACACCGTCATCAGGTCAGAATCTATGGGCGTGGTAAAGTAAAATAAGTAAAATAAAGAAAAATAAATACATAATAAAATAATAATAATATTGAAATAAAATGAAAAACATCAATAAATCGTTGAAAATTGGTTGTGTGTCGGTTGGAAGTGCCATATTAATGCAGTAGAGTAATAAAATAATAATAGTAGTAGTAATAATAGATACTAATAATAATAACAGCAAAAGTAAAATCAGATAAGTTAGGATCCAATTGAGGTAGTAGATGGTAAAATACATAAATGCTTAAACAAATTGATATGTGCATACATAAATACATAAAAGACTGAATGGAATAAAATACTGAGTAGAATAATAGGACAATGGATGCAAGTAAGGGGAGGGGGTTTGTAGGACATGTGAAGGGGGACTAGCCGGATAAAGTGGTTGCTGAATGGTGAAATAATGAATTAGTGAACTAATGGAATAATGAAATGATGATGATATTATTTCATTACAGGCGGTCCACTACTTAAGGACACCCGACTTACAGACAACCCATAGTTACAGACAGACCCCTCTGACCTCTGGTGAAGCTTTCTGAATGCTTTACTATAGTCCCAGACTGCAATAATCAACTGTAAGGTGTCTGTAATGAAGCTGTTTTGATAATCCTTGGTCCCATTACCGCAAAAAATGTTTAAACTCCAATTGTCACTGGGGCCAAATTTTTTTTTTGTCTGGATCTACAGTTATAAAATACACAGTTTCGACAAACCTTAAGAACAAACGTAACCCGGGACTGCCTGTATATCATCATCATTTCATTATTCCATTAGTTCACTAATTCATTATTTCACCATTCAGCAACCACTTTATTCAGCTAGTCCACCTTCACATATCCTACAAACCCCCTCCCCTTACTTGCATCCATCGTCCTATTTATTCTACTCAGTATTTTATTCCATTCAGTCATTTATGTATGCACATATCAATTTGTTTATGGAGGACCTTTCACCACGTCACACATGTAGAGATGATCATACCATCTTGTAGGGGCGGCTACACTGATTCAGGGGGACTTTGAATTTTCCTTCTAGCCCCCACGGTTGCGGAGATATCATTCCGAGGTTCTGACCATTGTAATCTGTGTTTGGTCAGAGAGGAGGAGCTGGGGCTGGAGGCGTGTGTTATGCTAATCTTCTCTCATACTGTCCAATCAGTGGCAGGCAAAGTCAGCAGACGCTATTATGAATTTTGAGCTGTGAGTTTTTTCTATGTTTATCTAATGGCTGTGTTCACACACATTCTGCTAATATTCTCTTGACATTGTGTTAACATAATCAAAATGTTTTGTCAGTTTTGCTTGCAGTTGTATTTACATGCCGTTTGTGTCGTGCTTACACTGCATTTGCGCCACTGTTACACTTATGCGGCGTTTGCGGTACAGTTACGTTTACGTGGCGCTTGAATTATGTTTACTATTACTCAACGTTTGTGTAACATTTACACAGCGTTTGCGTCACGTTTGCTCATACGCAGCATTTGCATCACGTTTATGCACCGTTTGCATCACGTTTACGCGCCGTTTGAGTCACATTTACGCTTACACCCCGCCTGCGGCACATTTGCGCTTATGCAGCGTTTGTGTCACGTTTGCGCTTATGTGGCGTTTGCGTCATGGATACGCTTATGTGACGTTTGCATCACGGTTACACAGCATTTGCATCACGTTTACGCGCCGTTTGCATCACGTTTACGAGGCGTTTGCGTCACATTTACGCAGCATTTGCATCACGTTTATGCACTGTTTGCATCACGTTTATGAGGCGTTTGCGTCATGTTTGCGCTTGTGTTGGGTTTGCGTCATAGATACTCTTACGCTGCGTTTGCATCACGTTAACGTGCCGCTTACATCACGTTTACGAGGCGTTTGCATCACAATTACGCTTACACGTTGCTTGCGGCACGTTTGCGCTTATGCGGCGTTTGCTTTACGATTACATTTACTTAGCATTTGCGTCACATTATGCTTACGTGGCGTTTGCATCATGGTTATGCTTACGCAGAGCTTGCGCCATGGTTACACATACGCAGCGCTTGCAGCACGGTTACACTTACACAGCCCTTGCAGCATAATAATAATCTTTATTTATATAGCGCCATCAAATTCCGTAGCGCTTTACAAATCATAGGGGACATATACAACTGTATTACATTACAAAGAACAAACAGTCATATGGAACAATAGGAGTGAGGGCCCTGCTCACAAGAGCTTACAGTCTGTGAGGATGAGGGGGTGACACAAGAGGTTGTATAATGGTCCAGCCATTCTTTATAAGGGAACAATATAAAATAATTTAATAAATAATTTACTAAACAACGATGTTGCTGCTTGAACCAGCCATCAGCCGCCATCTTATTTACAGGGTCCTAGGTGAAAAAGACTGCAGAGAAGCCTGGAGCTTGGTATATATCTGCTGTTTGCCAGATAACAGATGGGAGATAGGACATAGGATGGATTAGTAAAGGGAGAGTTGACATTTCAAGCAGTTAGCGAGTGTGATAGGTTTGCCTAAAAAGATGGGTTTTAAGAGCACGTGGGTATTAGTCTGAGAGTCCGGGGAAGGGCATTCCAGAGAATTGGAGCAACTCGGGAGAAGTCCTGGATATGTGCATGGGAGGTTCGAATTAAGGGAGAGATTAATCTAATGTCAGATACTAAAACAAAGAAAAACAAGCGCTCCCTGGTGCAATAAATTTTGGGATACCCCAAGTGCGTCTTTATAGATAAGGTATCACGCTCACCTTTAGTAGTTGTGCATGCAGGCACAACACTGTTGTAGAACACATCGGGTGCTGCCTAGTCCACACCAGAGACGTATGCCACGGGCGACAAGAGCAAAAATTGTCCGCAAGGCTGGGATACACTACCTTCCTCGCAGGTCCGAAAAAAAGACTATTTCCAGGGCGCACACCAATCCAAGATTTTGGTAAAACAGATACGATTTTATTTAATCTAATAAAACCGATTTAAAATACAGACAACGTGTTTCGCGTCCTCTCAATCGGACGCTTCATTAGGTCTAAATTCACATACTGATAGAGTGATATATATATCCCCTTAGAGGAAGTGATGTCACAGCCAGTATACAAATTAACATAATACATTAAACAGTCTAAAAAAGCCTGTTGGGGCATAATAAAATCAATATTACATAATATCAACTATTCTTAAGGAACCCAAAGATAATTTTTAAAAAAAGAAATTGTATATAATAAGAACTCACTAGATCGCTGTGGTGGAACACAATTGACTGGAAGTGGTCATACTGAGCAGATCACATGATCAGATCACGTGATTAAGGAAATGGTCATGTGATCGGGGGATGTGTGATCAGGTGTAATACATTGCAACTGTCCTACGGAGGAGCGAACACAGGATCGTGGATTGTAAGTATATAAATACTGGGAAAAGATTAATGTGCGGAAGGGATCACATAATGGTTTCAGATACTTCATTGAGTCCGTTTGGGCTCAAGGTTTGCATTTTATAGATCCAGTAGATTTCTCTACGGCAGAGGGTCTGATATCTATTATTATCACTTTGGGGAATATGATCAATTGGCATAATGGTAAACAGAGTCTCATCTTTTTGGTGTTTAAAGAGGAAGTGTTTAGAGAGCCCATGTTTAAGGAACCCTTTCCTGATATTGAGCCTATGGCCGGTGACCCTATCATGCAATTCCTGAGTTGTCCTCCCTATATATTGCAACCCACAAGGACACTCAATTAAATAGATGACATAGCTGGACTTGCATGTCATGGATGTTTTAACTGGAAACACTTGCGATGTAACATTAGATTTAAAGTGTGTGCTATTATCTTTAATAGTTAAACAGCATAAGCATAGTTTGTGGGAGCATTTTCTGACCATAGGACTACTATCAATGCTGGTACTTGTTTGTGTCCCACTTGTTGTTTTATGTTGTTTTATTAAGCTGGGTGCTAAAATATTTTTTAAAGTGGATGCACGTCTGTAGGTGACCTTTGGTTTGGCAGGCAGTACTTTACTTAGAACCTGATCTTTTTGCAGAATGTACCAATGTTTGTTAAGTATATTAGTTATTTCCCTAAATTTGTCATTGTAACGGGTGACAAAATTCAAGGAGTGATCTACCGTCAGAATGGGATTTTGTTCAGTTTGTGGTGGATATTTTGTGGTCAAACAGTCTTGTTGGGTGAGAGAGACTTTTTTGATAGGCCTGTTTAAGAATCCACATGGGATATCCCTTTTCCAGAAAACGCTCTTTTAGAATAATGGATTGTTGCTTAAATACAAGAGGGTCAGTGCAATTTTTTCTGACCCTCTTGTATTGGCTGTATGGTATGTTATTTTTCCATTTTCTATAATGTAAGCTATTATAATTTAAATAGCTGTTTGTGTCAACCTTCTTGAAGAAGGTAGACGTATAGATAGAATGATTACTGATGTATAGGGTCAGGTCAAGAAATGTGATGTAATCTGTTTGATGCTCGGCAGAAAAAGAGATTCCCCATTCGTTTTCACAGAGGTATTTGGAAAAGGCAATGGCGTCATTTGCTGATCCCGTCCAGATTAAGATCAAGTCATCAATATATCGTCGGTAAAAATGAATATACTGTTTAAAAGGGTGGTCAGATAATATATACTTAGTTTCGAAGGCCCCCATAAATAAATTCGCATAGGCAGGGGCTAATTTTGTGCCCATGGCCGTTCCACATTTTTGGTGAAACACAGAGGTGTTATATGCGAAAAAGTTGTTCTCTAGGACTAGAATGAGTAGTTGAAGAAGGAAAGACCTAAAGTTAGCTGTAAGGGATGTGTCTGCATTAAGATACGATTCTACACATTTAATTCCGATTTTATGTTGTATGTTAGAATAGAGGGCTGTAATGTCTAACGTAAGGAAGGAAAATACAGCCGGTAGCTCTAGACTGTGTAATTCACTAATAAGCTGGTTGGAATCTTTTAGGTAACTGGGGAGTTTTACAACGTATGGTTGGAGGTGTAGATCCACGTAATGGGAAATGTTACTAGTTGCTGATCCCGTGCTAGCAATAATGGGACGTCCGGGTGGGGTTTCGCAATCTTTGTGGATCTTAGGGAGAAAGTAAAAGTGTGACATTGAGGGAAAAGGGATAAAAAGAAATCTATACTCATCTTTCGTAATGATATTTGATGAAACTGCAATATCTAATATAGTTTTAATCTTCTTTTTTAGAGGGGGGATAGGGTCGACAAAGATCTCACCGTAATAATTAGAGTCAGATAGGATATGTCTAGATTCTTGTTCGTAGTAAGTATGGGTTAAAATAACCAGTCCTCCACCTTTATCGGCGGGGCGAAACACAATATCTTTGTTAGCTGCAAGTTTTTTAAGGGCCAACATTTCCCCTTTAGTCAGATTTTTGTTTCTATTTTTATTTATATTTTGTGCTGTCATGGACGGAGCAACCGTTGTGTTCTTGTTATTCGTAAGGGATTTAAAATCATCTTGTACCATATCCTGAAAAACTTTAATAAAATGGCCCTGATTATGTAAAGGGTAGAATTTAGATTTATTTTTTATAGTGGAGGTGGGGATGGGAGTGGCCTCAGATGACATGGGGTCATGGATAGAGGTATCAGGTGATCCAGATAGGGGTTTGTTAGTAGGGAACTCTTGCTGTTCCGCTGCTAAATTTTTTTGCTTATCAGATAAAGTAAAATGACGTTTAATAGTCAGCTTTCTAATAAATGTGTTAATGTCGAGAAATAGTTCAAAATCATTTGGGGCCTGATTAGGGCAAAATGATAGCCCTTTTGATAGAAGCGATATGTCATCAGGAGTCAAAGTAAGATCTGTTAGATTAAAGATCTTTACTGTGCTCCCCGATGGGAGAGATGATTTATTATTTACTTTATTTCGTCCTCCTCTTGATCCCCGTTTGGTTTTTTTCTTTTGCTGATGGAGGGGCTGAAAAAAAGATTTTATATTCCTGGTCTTTGAAGGCTTAGAGGGCAATACATGGTTAGTGTTTTGCGCATCTCTGCCGGTGGAAACTGGAAGTGGGGCACTCGGAGGGCTGGGATCTGCAGGGGCAGGGTGATGTGTACAAGAATGAATGCTGATATTCAGCAAATCCTCCTGTGTGCTGGTAAGTGGCGGGCTGTGGGGAGGGGGGGGCCTTTTGATCAGGGTTCCTAGCGTGTCCAGGCTCTCCCTGATTTTTATCGGCGTATTCGATGGAGATTTCGGGTCAGACAGACTGTGAATGTCTTGTCGGAGCTGGCGGACCGTATCGGTAAAGAGTAGATCTCTTTGTTTTCTGGTTACAACAGTCGGGTCCTGAGGTGCATTATGGTGAAGAATAGAGAGAGCGCAGTGTCCTTTAGGCCAATGGAGTGAAGCATCCTAAGGAGGAGCTGGTGGTCCACAGTATCGAACGCTGCCGATAGATCCAGAAGAATAAGGAGAGAATAGTCACCTTTGGATTTTGCAGTGACGAGATCATTGGAGACTTTAGAAAGAGCAGTTTGTTTGAAAACAATTATGAAAATCTAAATTTTCTGATTTTCAAACAGATAGTAACTGATTTTGGTTGTAAGACTAACTAACATTTACCATATCTCTGTGTTGGCATCATTTTTAGGAGGCTTACCAAACAGACACCAGTTTTTCATATTGCAAGGAAAATTCTGAGTCAATAATTTTGGGAACCATTTAATTTCTATATGGGTTTTAATCCCTTAATGCAGTGATGGAGACTGGGTGCCCAAGTAACAACCAAAACCTAATTATTTAAAATCAAGTGCTAATATGACAATAATTTAAACAGTAAATTATTGCTCCCTGCAACATTCAATCGTATAGACCTACAGTTGAAAACAGGAGAGCAAATTCAGACATCATTTTAGCTTCTTGCCAAGGTCTCTTTGTACAGGAAGAGTCATGGGGCCAGCAAGGCGACCTCAAAAGATAATCTGGCCCTGTTCACACCTTCTTACTCTTCTTGCAGTTCCAATCAGTGAAGGATGTGTCACCTTAAAAAAAGTGCTGAGAGCAGCATCTCAAGTTGTCTAGAACTGCAGGAAGATTCAAGTCCTGTCAGATGAACTTTGTCTTGGGGTGACAGCCTAGGTGCCCATAGAAAGGTCTCTAAGTGCCACCTCTGGCACTCGTGCTATAGGTTCGCCATCACTGCCTTAACCCCTTAACGACCTGGCCCTTTTTTGTTTTTTCACTTCCATTTTCACTCGCCACCTTCAAAAATCTATAACTTTTTTATATTTCCACATAAAGAGCTGTGTGATGGCTTATTTTCTGTGTAACAAATTGCACTTCACTGTGACGGTATTTAATATTCCATGCCATGTACTGGGAAAAAAATTCCAAATGCAGTGAAAATGGTGAAAAAACACATTTGCGACGTTTTCTTGTGGGCTTGGATTTTACGGATTTCACTGTGCGCCACAAATTACATGTCTATTTTATACTTTGGGTCGGTACGATTACGGGGATACCAAATTTGTATAGGTTTTATAATGTTTCCATACATTTACAAAAATTAAAACCTCCTGTACAAAATTTTTTGGGGGGATTTTGTCATCTTCTGGCGCCATTAACTTTTTCATACTTTGGTATACGGAGCTGTGAGTGGTGTCATTTTTTGCGACTTTAGATGACGTTTTCATTATTATAATTTTTAGGACTGTACGGCCTTTTGATTACTTTTTATAAATTTTTTTATATTTTTCAAAATGGCAAAAAAGTGCCATTTTAGACTTTAGGCGCTATTTTCCGTTGCGGGGTTAAGCGCAGTGAAAAAACTTTATTATATTTTGATAGATCGGGCATTTTCGGACGCGGCGATACCTAATGTGTTTATGATTTTTACTGTTTATTAATATTTATTTGAGTTCTAGGGAAAGGGGGTGATTTGAATTTTTAGGTTCTTTTTATTATAATTTTTTTTTTCTAACTTTTTTTTATTTTCATTTTTACTATTTTTCAGACCCCCTAGGGTACTAAAGTCCCGAGGGTACCCTAGGTTGTCTGATCGATCCTATCATATACTGCCATACTGCAGTTAGCACTTTATAATGAATGGGTTAAAACTAGAGATGAGCGAGTATACTCGAGCTTGATGCTCGTTCGAGTATTAGCGTACTCGAAGCGGCTCGTTGCTCGGACGAGTATCTCGCCTGCTCGAGATCGAGCATTTAGTTAAGGAAACACAGTGAAGAACAGTGAAGAATACAAGGAAAACAGTGAACACAGGATCATTTAAGTGAAGAACACAGTGCTATCTGCTAACCCGAAGACACGCGTGCCGAACGGTGTTCTTCACAATAGTATGTGAAGAACAATATGTGTGAAGAACACATTGCAGATGTGTTCTTTCAATTTGTTCTTTCTGTGAAAACATCTGCAAACATCTGCAATGTGTTCTTCAGTGTTCTTTCAATGTGTTCTTTCAGTGAAAAATGCTCGAGTCTCCCATTGACTTCAATGGGATTCGTTATTTGATACGAGCATCGGGAAAAGTTCGACTCGAGTAACGAGCACTTGAGCATTTTAGTGCTCGCTCATCTCTAGTTAAAACGAGACAGCTTCGGGCCTTCGTGAGACCCGAAGCTGTCATGGCAAGATGGCGGTGCCCATGCTAGCACCGATCGCGGGTGTTACCGGTAAGCCTTTGCTGCAATATGCAGCAAACACTTACCGGCTATGGAGAGGGCTCGTTCCGCGAGCCCTCTCCATGCACCGGGACCCGGCGCGCGTCAGGATGGGGTTAATAGAAATCTTTCACTGAATTTTACCTAATAAAACAACTAGCCCCCACATGTAGGGTTTAAAATGTCCTTTCTAATACGCTCTTTTATGTGAAATCCTAATTCCTATTAAATTAAAACTCCTTCAAAGTCATATGAAAATAAGCAGTGAAGAGTCATATCTACTTGAGATGAGTAAATTGTAGAGGCTCTGGGAAGAAATGGTCTATTCAAACGTCCCTATCTTTGTTTCTATAGACCTAGAAACACACTTGTGTTATATTAAAGATAAAAATCACATCTTTCAGATCACATCGTGATTGTGGTTCTGCAAGCTACAAATCTGGAGATAGTGGCAGTTAAAAAAAGGGCAGAATTACATTTTTATCTGCAGCTCACATTTACAAATATGGGGGTCATTTATCATTAGGCATCTCTGTGGGACAGTTCTATGTCTGTCTTTAGAGCTCTACTCCCCATCAGATTCATTAAAGTGGACCTTCAATAAATGTCCTTATCCACTACTTGCTGTCTGTGATTTATTTTTTTCAAAAAGTCCCCAAAAAAGTAGCAAAATTCATAAAAGTTCCAGCACATATGCCAACACGGGGCTGGAGAAACTTGAACATGAATCTGGCTTTGCACAGAATTGCACTAGCAGTAGTTCTATGTTTACACCAGTATAGTGAAGTGGTGGAAAAGTCCCAAAAAAAACTCAATGCAACTTTTTTAAAAATACTTTTTAACCCCTTCATGACCAATGGTCATTGGTGCCTGAATGTCCATGTAAATTTTTGACATTCTGCTATGTGCTTCTTTAACCCCTTAGTGACCACCCATATGGGTTTCTACATCTGTCACTTAGGGTCCTAAGGTGTGCACGGACCCAACGTGCAGGGAAAAGCAGTGCCCCGGCTGTCTTATGACAGACAGGACCCTGTTCTAACAGTCCAGATCAGAATGGATGCTGTTAACCCCGAATAAATGCTCCCTCCCTCTCCTGCCAGCACCTCGCAATGCTTAACTGGGAAGCCGGGGACCTAATAAAGGTTCCCCAGTCTGCCATCGGCAAATGCCTGCTCGGTCCAGCCAGAGCCATAGGTTGACACTTCTAATGCACTGAAATACATGGTTATTTTTGGGGGACAAATATGGCTGAAAAAGTTTGCATGTATCAGGATAGATTTAGAGAGCCCTAGTGGTACCAAAACAGAGAACCCCAACAAGTGCACCCCATGGAAAATGTATCAAAGTGTAATATGTGTATTTGCATGTAAAGGTGTTTGATTCAATTAGGCCCAAAAAGGAAAAAGGTGCACATTTTCCCCAAAAAGTCAAATTTACCCTTAATTTCTAACCACAAGGGATACAAAAAATCTAACAACCCTCAAAAATATGAAAAACTATTTATCCCAACTGTAGAAGTACCCCATGTAGAAGTGCATATAAAATGTTGTATGCATTTGGAGAGCCCTAGTGGTATAAAACAGATGAGAGGAGTGACCCTAATCTTTGAACGCACACCCATTGGAGAATTTAGCAAGGTGTAATGTGTGATGTAGTATAATACAACTGGTGTAGTGAGCATTTTGAACATATAGGTGGAAGCCATGTTTCCTGACATGAGAAAACCTAGCATGTGATCCTAAACACTACCAGAAAATACAATGGGGTTCCGCAATGCTAAAGCATCATGTGTATTTCAGGCAGAACTTGGAGAATTACAAAGGATGTGCTAACAAATCCAGAGGCTTGGAGGGAAAATAGAAAACCTAAAAAAAAAATAAAACCAACAAGTGACCTAACAGTTGTTACAATAATTCCTTTTACCAAAATAATTTCACAACAAAGGTTGGACGTAAATTGGGAATGTGCTGCGTATAAGGTGGTGGAATATACCAGGGGACCGACTAAAATTTTGTCACTGGTGTTCTCGCAGGTCTCGTAGTAGTAAATAGGGGCACATGTATCTTTATTTCTGCTAGTTAAATTATCAATAGCGCACTCTGCTCAGCTGGCTACACCCCCCTTCACGCCCCACTGGCGTGAAAGTGGAGGCTTTGGGTAAATGATTGCAAGTGCTAGCAATAGGCTAGCATTTGCGATTATTTCAGGGCTTCTACGCCACTGACGTGGCACAGAGGTCCTAATGAATATGTCCCATTAAGTCCATGTCACATATGCAGACCCCTTGATATACCAGAACAGTAATAACAACAGTGACCTTTTGGAAACGATACCCATCAAGAAATCGTCTGTAAAAAAGATATATTTACAATAAACATTGCTTTTGCCCCATAATTTTTATTTGGGGTTGAAGAGGTTAGTGCACAACATGTTGTGGTCAAAAACTGTTGTTGGGCAAACGGCAAAGAGCACTACTTTTTTGGGGGCAGATGTTGCGGTTTTGAAGTGCCATGTCAGATTGAACCAATTTTAGAAACTATGAATGAAATTAAGTGTAAACAGAGTATTTTGACCCCACACTGGCGCTATGAAAAGTCATCTCTCTACTTGAAAAAGGCTTAGGACAACTAAAATGTTGCATATGAGAAAATAAATACTTCAATTTTTTCACACCTTCCTTTTTCATATTTTATCCTTTTCCTGGGACAAGTTATAAGGACAGCACCCTATCTGATATATGGATTGTGCTACTGTTTGCCCTTTATTTCTCTGTTTAAAAATGGTGTAATAGTCAGTATAGTAAATTACTGGCATATAAATAGTAATCGCATTGATGTCACTTATCCCTATATGCCACAGCGCTCTGTTGCTCTCCGGTTGTGTCTCTATTTTCTAGCTGCATTATACCAGTTTATCTCTCTATGCACCGGTTTATCTCTCTATGCACCTGGTTTATCTCTCTATGCACCTGGTTTATCTCTCTATGCACCTGGTTTATCTCTCTATGCACCTGGTTTATCTCTCTATGCACCTGGTTTATCTCTCTATGCACCGGTTTATCTCTCTATGCACCGGTTTATCTCTCTATGCACCTGGTTTATCTCTCTATGCACCTGGTTTATCTCTCTATGCACCCGGTTTATCTCTCTATGCACCGGTTTATCTCTCTATGCACCTGGTTTATCTCTCTATGCACCTGGTTTATCTCTCTATGCACCGGTTTATCTCTCTATGCACCCGGTTTATCTCTCTATGCACCTGGTTTATCTCTCTATGCCCTAGTGATCTGTTGCATCACACTTATCGCTCTATGTCCCAGTAGGGTTGCATGATGTATCGAAACCTGCAATGTGGTTCAATACTGGGATTCTGTCATTTTCAGTACTGAATGACTTCTGCTGTTGTACAGCCTCCCAGTAGCTATCGTCAGGGAAATCCTGGAAAGGAATCCTATGAATAGATGTGTCGGGTTAGCCGCAGAGCAGGAACCAAGTCATCAATACCTTCATCTGTCCATGCAGAGGTCGCATTAATGCCTCACCACGCGTGATAGACGCATGATGTGGCGCCATTACCCCCCTAAATAATTGCCATGCGTAAAGATATGCTTGCCAATTATTCCCTGTACTCCTCGTCCTGTTATGTGATCCCGGCGGGACCTGAGAGCAGTGCTGGGTGAGTGTGAGCCGCGACCGGCGGTACACTGTACTCTATGTGTATGTGCTGTGCGGTGAGTGTGGGTTTTTTTTGTATAAATAGGGTCTATTAACATTATATACGACTATGAGTTATAGATTATTTAATTATATGTATTACCAAAATTTTCATACTCCTCCTCGGCAAAAAATACTCCTCAAAAATAGTAAGAGGAGTATTTTTACCCTTCGGGAAAAATGTTAGTGCGACCTCTGTGTCCATGTATGGTGTCTCTACATTTCCCAAGGCTTCCCCAGACACAAGGGGGCACATTTACTAAGATCCGTGCGCCAGTTTTCTGCCGAACTTTGCATGTTCTTTCTTTTTTTTTTTTAATCAAATTTTTTTATTGATTTTCAACTGTTTTACAGATATAGAAACAATCTGCCAATCCCGCCCCCCCCCCTCTCCGTAGACAAACTCCCTTCCCCCTACCCTTTTGATGTTACATGGGTATACTATGAATGAGTTATTATAGAAATGTTCACAATATACAGAGTTTTAATATGTAATTATAGGTATCACATAAAGTTGGAAAAAGGGTTATGTCTTAAATGTGCTTATGGGAGTCCTGGAGAGTCCAGCCAGTTACATGTTTTTTCTAGTGTACACTGCTTGCACAGGTATTCAAGAAGTGTCTGCACCAAAAACGTGTCGCACCAGGCCAGATTAAGTGTCCCCTCCCACCGCAACTGACCACACTCTGCCCTCACATATATCATATATACCCCTCACACCACAACTGATCACACTGTGCCCCCACATATATCATATATACCCCTCACACTACAACTGATCACACTGTGCCCCCACATATATCATATATTTCCCTCACACCACAACTGACCACACTGTGCCCCCACATATATCATATATACCCCTCACACCACAACTGATCACACTGTGCCCCCATATATATCATATATACCCCTCACACCACAACTGATCACACTGTGCCCCCATATATATCATATATACCCCTCACACCACAACTGACCACACTGTACCCCCAAATATATCATATATACACCTCACACCACAACTGACCACACTGTACCCCGAAATATATCATATATACCCCTCACACCACAACTGATCACACTGGACCCCCAAATATATCATATATACCCCTCACACTACAACTGACCACACTGTACCCCCAAATATATCATATATACCCCTCAGACCACAACTGACTACACTGTGCCCCCACATATATTCCCCTCACACCACAACTGACCACACTGTGCCCCCACATATGTCATATATACCACTCACACCACAACTGACCACACTGTGCCCCCACATATATCATATCTATTCCTCTAATCACAACTGACCACACTGTTCCTCCCCACATATATACTCTTCACACCACAACTGACCACACTGTGCACCCATTATGCATTATGCAGGGTCCCCTCATAGTACTTCAATAGGTAGGTCTCCCCCTTATTATTTAATTAGGCAGAGCTCTTCTTTAATAAATCATTAGGTAGGCCCTCCCCTTAGGAATTTATTAGGCTTGAGGGTTAATACACACACACAGTGATGTCACAGCACAGGGGGTCAATACACACATACTGATGTCACAGCACAGGGGGTTGATAATACACAAACACGTTGATGTCACAGCACAGGGGGTTAATAATACACATACACAGCGATGTCACAGCACAGGAGGTTAATAAACGCATGCATTGATGTCACAGCACAGGCAGTTAATACACACACACGTTGATGTCACAGCACAGGAGGTTAATACGCACAGTGATTTCACAGCACAGGGGGTAAATACACACACAGTAATGTCACAGCACAGGGGGTTAATACACGCACGTGTTATGGCACAGCACAAGCGGTTAATACACACACACGTTGATGTCACAGCACAGGGGGTTAATACACACAGTGATGTCACAGCACAGGGGGTCAATACACACACAGTGATGTCACGGCACAGGGGGTTAATACACACCCAAAGTGATGTCACAGCACCAATGTTATCAATAATGTTATCAATAAGAAAATGCTGAAAACCTTTACAATAACTGAAGGCAATAACCCCACACCACAATGATGGCTCACTATGGACACTATGAATATAACAGTACATGTATAGTACATGCTGAGAGCTGTCTAACAATAGAAGGCTAGTTAGTGAGTACAATACTGATCTGAGGCATAACCTGCATCTAGTACCTCACAGGTGACGTGTCTTCATCTTCAGGGCTGAAGAATTTTCCACCAGATGTCTTCAGCATCTTGCAGCACATGCCCCACACTGTGCACCTAAAAATACCACAGTTATTCATAATATAATGCCACCTGAATAACAGAAATATGTCGCCCCGCTCCCCCCCCCAATATCCCCTATAATAAAACCACTCTGGCCCTTAAAGATATCAAAGAATACATTGCAACCCCGCAATCTATTACTATACTACAGCATTTGAATAAATAATACTGAACCCCTAATTATATACTGCAACCCCAATTAATTACACAATATATGGTTCCCCCATGACCCTCTTTAATAAATTAATTTACCTTTCTATTCCCCTATCTAATATACTGTGGTGCCCCATGAATTTTACATGCTGGCCCCCTCCATGACTTATCTAATATACTGCCCCAAACCCCTCAACTGTAAATTATTTTATATAGTTCCCCCCAGGGGCGCACCTGCCATGAGGCGAGTTGAGAATCTCGCCGCAGGCGGCGCGCCACCTGCTGGATGAGGGGGCGGCTTTGTGTGCCCGCCAGTCTATACTGCCACCCAACAGTCTGCCTATGGTGTCGGTGGAACCCCCACCCGTGATGCCCAGGCTGACACCCCCCCTTCATGCTGGCTGGCACATGCTCTTTCCCGCCAGCCTGCACATCCTTTTACCCGCTGCCCGCCACATCTTCCTGAGCAGCTGTCTGCTCCGCTCCCTCTGTCCCTTTCATCTCCGCTCCGCTCTCCCCCTCCTCCGCTCTCCTCCACTCCGCACCGCTCCCTCTGTCCCGTTCATCTCCGCTCCGCTCTCCCCCTCTCCTCCACTTCCCTCTGCTCGATCAGTCCCATTCATCTCTCCCCCTTCCTCCGCTATGCTCCGCTCCCCCCTTCCTCCGCTATGCTCCGCTCCCCCCTTCCTCCGCTCCCCCCTTCCTCCGCTATGCTCCGCTCCGCCCCCCCTCTCCTCCACTCCGCTCCCCCTCTCCTCTCCTCCACTCCGCTCCCCTCCCCCCTGCTCCGCTCAGCTCCCCCCTCCACTCCTGGAGAACCTTCCTGGAGAATAAAAGAAAATAAAGTAAGTTTATCTGTGTCTATGTATGTGATGTGTGTATGTAATGTATATAAATATGTGTATATGTATGTGTACATGTATGTGATGTGTGTATGTAATGTGTATATGTATGTGTTTATATGTGTATATATGTATTCCGTATGCATTTTATACTACATGGCCATATTCCCTATGCATTTTATACTACATGGCTGTACGCTGTATGCGTTTTATTATACATGGTGGTACACTACATGTATTTTGTACTACATGTCGATATGCTGTATGTATGTTATACTAAATGGCGATATGCTGTATGTTATTTATACTACATGGCGGTACTCTGTATGCATTTTATACTACATGGCGATATTCTGTATGCATTTTATACTACATGGCGATATTCTGTATGCATGTTATACTACATGGGGGGGCCGCTGTATGCATTTTATACTACATGGCCATATTCTGTATGCATTTTATACTACATGGCGGTACGCTGTATGCATTTTATACTACATGGCGGTACGCTGTATGCATTTTGCATTGCTGTATTTTCACACCAAACCAATATGATGGATCTGGTCCTGACACTCCCTGAAATATTACATATATGTTCGGGAGGGAGGAGGGGGGGGGGCGTCTTTCTATGGCTCGCCTCAGGCAGCAGACAGCCTTGGTACACCCCTGGTTCCCCCCATTAATTATTTAATATACTGGGCCCCCCAATGGATTTTGTATACACATTTAGGCCTTGTGCTTTAGGGCTCAGTTTTTACAGCTTTCACGGTGCACTCAAAATAACATTTTACTCTTTGGTTCAGTAAGATCACAGGGGGACTAAATTTATACAAGTGTTTTAATACATTTTTCAAAATTGAAAACCTCATTACGAAAAGAAAATTGTTTTGCCATCTTCTGATGCTAATAACTTTTTCATACTTTGGTGTACAGAGTTGTGTGAGGTGTCATTTTTTGTTGGACGAGCTGACGGGGTTGTCTTCCAGTCACATCGCTCCACCTGCAGTAATGGAGCACCATACACTGATGGACAGGAGCTTCCTGTCCGGACGGAGGCCCCTGCCCAATTGCTAGTTGCCGAGCAGGAGCCTGATTATTGGCGCTTTCTGAGTGCCAAACCCAGGGGCCCCTGCGCAATCATCTGGATTGCAGGATCTGGCGCTGGTTCTCCAAGAGCGCCAATGATGATGCGCCTCTGCCTGTTTGTGATCATCATCTGCAACAAAACACTGAAATTGTTGCTGCTTGATTTTCCAACTATATGAAACTACTTGGTGACCAAAATATTACTCCATATGTATATCCTCAACATGAAGGGCCCCTGAGCCCACATCACTACTGTGACCACTACAGCCTGGACATAGGGGGAATAAATAGAATTTTAAAAAAACAGAGTTACCAACACGGAATACACAGACAGCAGAAGGGGGCGCCACTACTTCATGCCATATAACAGTGATGGCAAACCTTTTAGAGGCCGAGTGCCCAAACCACAACAAAGACCCACTTATTTATCGCAGAGTGCCAGCACAGAAATTTAATTTGTGATTTATACTCCCTTCTCATTGATACCAGCACCCTGAGGACACCAATAAAGCAGAAAATAGTCCCAGGTAGAACTGTCACTTTAAAATAGCTCTGTGCACAGCAAGTCCTGGGCTGTCTGGGACTTCAGGAAGATACCTGGAGTCATCTCTGGTGATGGCCTGAGTGCCCACAGAAAGGGCTCCGAGTGCCACCTCTGGCACCAGTGCCATAGGTTCGCCATCACTGCCATATAAATACACGCGCTCCTCAGCACAGCCCGCCATAATCAGCAGGAAGAGTGCGGCGGTAAGTGCTTCATGTCATAGAAGGGGCGTTAATGACGTTATAGGCCGTGTGTGACCCGGGGTGTCAATGTCTCCCTCTACTACAGGGAACCTGTCAATATGAGAACCAAGGCACAACCTGCTTCACGGAAGCAACCCAGCTCCTCCGGGGCGAGGCGAGCGCAGGCCGGTAGTGCGAGAGGACGAGATGAGAGTCCCCCGGATCAGCCTGCATCTCCAGGGCGACCAAGAGCTACACCCGGCCCCTCTAGGGTGAGGCCAGACCAGGCGGGCTCCCGGGCAGGACGAGATGAGAGTCCCCCGGATCAGCCTGCATCTCCAGGGCGACCAAGAGCTACACCCGGCCCCTCTAGGGCGAGGCCAGATCAGGCGGGCTCCCGGGCAGGACGAGATGAGAGTCCCCCGGATCAGCCTGCAGCTCCCGGCTCCTCTCGGGCGAGGTCACAGCAGGCGGGTGCGACACAGGGCGGGAGAAAACGTCGCTACCGTCCGGGGCAGCGAGCCCTTATGGAGATACGGAAGTACCAGTCGTCCACAGATCTGCTCCTCAGCAAAGCCCCGTTCGGCCGAGTGGTGAGGGAGCTCTGTATGAAATATACCCGAGGAGTGCCCTTGTCGTGGCAGAGCTTAGCCATAAGGGCTCTGCAGGAGGCGGCAGAGGCTTTCCTAGTGCGGCTCCTGGAAGACTCCTACACGTGCAGTCTACATGCCAAGAGGGTCACCCTGCAGCGCAGTGACATCCAGCTGGCCCGCAGGATCAGGGGCATCCAAGGTGGACTGGGCTGATCGAGGAAGACTGAAGCCTCTAGTTGTGTGTTATTACCCCCCATCTTGGGGTTTTGGAAAGTTTTAAAGTTTTCTGTGTTTGCAAGTTTTAGGAAATCATGTGTGTAGTGTCATACATTGCCCACATAGTGCTAATATGGATCATATACCTCCATATAGTGTCTGTACAAGGTTATGTGCCTCATCACTGACAAAGAGGAGATTCTAGCAGTTCCCATTGTCTTGTAATAGTCCAGGAGAATAGGGGGCCGCCCAATCCCTGTACATGCAGGTCACCCTCCATCTACTTGTAAGAAAATAGTGATCCTTAGTCATCTATACTTAGGTCACCCACAGAAGTAAATAGAGAAACTCCTTCAAGGAAATTCCTCTAAAATCATGCAGGTCTCTCTGCCAAACCAAAAAGGTTTGCAATCTCCATCCACCACCAGTTTAATGTTCTCACCTCCACAACTATGCGCTTCAGATTCCTATTAGATGGTAAAAGTGGTGACAGTCCCAGCAAATGGCCACTAAAGCCCTGTGCATTGGAGCTTGGGCTGGAACAGTTGTCTTGGTTAAAATTATACAAAGTTTACATGGAAAAATTGTATTGTTGGATTAAACGTTTAGTGATTAGTTATGCGTCCCTTATATTCATGTGCACTTAGTTTAGAGGTTACGCCTGGAACATGAAGACAATGACTTGTCATGCAACAGGGTCATTCAGGTAGAATTGCCTTAGTTGCAATTGTGACACAGGCCTCACCCACCAGCTGGGAGCCGATAGAAAGTAACAGTGCTGTGTGTTGTGTGTGCATGAGGTCCACTGCTAAAGGCACAGTACATTAAAAATAACTGAACCCAACATTCTTTTTAACTAGTATAGGTTCCACTGCATTCTGCCGACCACCAGGGGTTTGGAAAGTGAAACATCCTTGATGACATTTTTATCCCCTATCATTTAAAAAAGACATTCATAATTAAAAAACACATTTAAAGGAAACTTGTCACCAGCAACTGGCCTAATAAACCACCAACAGTATATTGTCAAACAGCTTAACACCTTCTAGTTTTTGTTCCTTTCAATGTCTAGAGCAGTGATGGCTAACCTATGGCACTGGTGCCAGAGGTGACACTCGGAGCCCTTTCTGTGGGCACTCAGGCCATCACCAGAGATGACTCCAGGTATCTTCCTGCAGTCCCAGACAGCCCAGGACTTGCTGTGCACAGAGGTATTTTAAAGTGACAGGACTACCTGGGACTATTTTCTGCTTTATTGGTGTACTCAGGAGCTGGTATCAATGAAAACTGTGACAGAGAAGGGAGTATAAATCACAAATTACATTTCTGTGTTGGCACTTTGCGATAAATAAGTGGGTCTTTGTTGTAGTTTGGGCACTCGGCCTCTAAAAGGTTCGCCATCACTGGTCTAGAGTGATGGCAATGTCCAGAAAATCAACTTTGAAGTGAGATGTTCATTTTTTGTATAAAGTTAAGGAGGCGGAGAGTTTAACACTGAAGTCAAGGTGGGAAGTGCTGAAAGTTTGCTTGACTGCAGTGTTAAAATCTCCACCTCCTTGACTATACCATCTCACTTCAAAGTTGATTTTCTGGATGATACCACCACACTGGGCCATGAAACAAACATGATCTGGAAGCTGTTAAGCTGCTTAGCAACCTGCTGGTAGTGGTTTATTAGGCCAATTTCTTCCGACAGGTCATCTTTAATCTGATTGTCCTTTAGGAGGTCACTACCTTACTAAAGTGCTAAGACATCAGTATAAATTTATTTTGCCATCTGCAACATAATATACCTAACACTTCAGATGCATCTTTTCATTTGTGTTTACCATGTATTCTCATTTAAGCAATTTATATCTTCACGTTTCCGAAACTAGAGTAAAAGCAGTAAGACTTAACCCCTCAATGACACAACCCTTTTCCATTTTGATTTTTACTAACTGCAGTGCAAAAGCCATAACTTATTTTATTTTTCCACTTACGGAACCATATGGTTGCTTGTTAACTGCAGGAAAAATTGTGCTTCCTAGTGGCCCCATTAAATAATATTTTGTGTAGTGTACTGGAAGCTGGAATAATGTCCAAATATTATATACTGACAAACGCCGTGGCACAATTTTACAGACATCAATTTGCCGATTATTTCATGCTTCTGACACTGGCTCAGAAACAGACGGTACCAGAAGCAGCAAGGGTCAGCTGTATGTTACAGAACACACTAACCTATTGGTCACTAAAATATAACCTTTATTTTTACTCAATGTTTTTAAAATTAACAGACAGAGGATGACAATATTCTTTTACGTTTAGGGTGGTAGGGGATACCGAGCTATATATTTTATGAATGCTTATATCTTATTTGTCATTACTAATATTATGTCGTGGTTGATGGCCTTTGTTGTCACTTTTTACTTATACTAAGTGAGAGGAATTTGTGTCTTTTTATCTCAGGTATTGATGAAACTCACTGGCATGCCAGAATTGTGCAGCCGGACAATCGATCAACCTCACTTGTATACCAGAAGTTAGTGACTGACTGTCAATTGTCAGTATAGTATGACACTGTTTAATGAGCAAACTAGAGTTTGTACACAATCTGTCTAATCTTGATAGTCAACAGCGTATTGAAGGGTATGGTGAATCCTCCCTTACGTCCCACCTACATCTGGGGGACTCCTACAGAGAGAGTGATTGTCCTATGCTGGCTAAATAAAATTGACTGGCTTCAACCCTAAACTAATTACTTGTCATCACAGCCGCTGAACTAAAAACTAACAAATTACCCACCCACCCCCCTCCCGCGACATGTTTCGCCACACGTTGTGACGTTTTCAGGGGAAACCGGGTTAGTATTCGAGGTCGTACACAGTGTCATACTATACTGACAATTGACAGTCAGTCACTAACTTGTGCTATACAAGTGAGGTTGATCGATTGTCCGGCTGCACAATTCTGGCATGCCAGTGAGTTTCATCACTACCTGGGATAAAAAGACATAAATCCCTCTCACTTAGTATAAGTGAAAAGTGATGAAGGCGATTAACTGCGACACAATATTAGTGCTGACAAATAAGATATATATGGCTCGGTATCCCCTACCACCCTAAACGTAAAAGAATATTGTCATCCTCTGTCTGTTAATTTTAAAAACATTATTGCCATCTTTTAAGAGTTAAAATAAAGGTTATATTTTAGTGACCAATGGGTTTGTGTGTCCCAATTGGACAATTTTTCTTTGTTTACATAATTTTGTATGAATTGAACCCAGTCTCAACGTGGTCTATATGAAAAAACTACATTTTCTTGTATATTACAGGACACACATAGGACAAATTGGATAACACATTTTGCAGTGCATTTTATCCTTTGAGAATATACAATTTTTTTGAAAAATACTTTCATTTAGACAAAAAACTTTCATTTCAGAATCGTACCTCCATTTTTTTAACCCATGTGAAACACTAAAAGGGTTAAAACATTTTGTAAAAGTTGTTTGATGCAGGTTGAGGTTTCTATAATGGGTTATTTCATGGAGTTTTACTATTATTTAGTCCTCTCAAAGTCAGTTGAAACCCAAGCAGGTCCTTCAAAATGCGATTCTTGGCAAATCAACTAACATTAAGTTCAATGTCCCATGAGAAAACTCTCTCTAATGCACCTGGATTTGTTAAAACGTTCCAAAGTTATAACTAATTAAAATGACACATGCCAAATTTGAAAACATGGGCAGTGTCAGGAAGGTGAAAAATGGCCTGGTCGTTAAAGGTTTTCTACCACCAGGATCAAGGATTCTAAACAAAGCCTACTGACATACTAGTGTGTGCCCCAACTGAAAGGAAATGCTCTTCTTTTAGCTTCTTATTGCCTGAGTTTTAAAAAAAAATTAACAGTTAAAATTATGCAAATGAGCCTGCAGGACCCCTGGCTTCATAAATGTTAATTGGCCTGGAGCATCTCAGGCTCACTTGCATAATTTTTAAAGCCTTTTTTTCTTAGACACAAGGGCATAAAATGCTTAAAGAAGAGTGGATCCTGTCAGATGGGACACACACCTGTATGTCAGTGTGTTTGGCTTACAATCCTTCATCCTGGTGGTAGATGTCCTTAAGGGGTAGATACAGCTGACACTGTGTGGTCCAAATGACACATCCGATTTATTTGTGATCCGTGATCGACCCGTGATCATTACATGGCAATCGGTTGCCATCTAATGAATGTGGAAAATCCCCATATGCTGTCATACTGTAGTATGGCAGGATCAATCAGACAACCTAGGGTTAAAGTACTTTAGAGGGTCTGAAAAATAGAGGAAAAAAATTATATTAAAAAACCCTAAAAATTCTAATCACCCCCCCCCCCTTTCCCTAAAAGTCAAATAAATAAACAGTAAAAATTATAAACACATTAGGTATCACCGTGTCGAAAGTGCCAGATCCATGATTGCACCGACCCAAAGAATAAAGTAGACATGTAAGCCGTAAAATTCAACTCTAAAAGAAACCGGCGTAATTGCGTTTTTTCACCAATTTCTTTGCATTTGGACTTTTCTTCCCGCTTCCCAGTACACAGCATGGAATATTAACCCCTTAACGACCTGGCCCTTTTTAGTTTTTTCACTCACCACCTTCAAAAATCTATAACTTTTTTATTTTTCCACATGCTCAACAAATTGCACTTCATAGTTTAATATTCCATGCCGTGTACTGGAAGCGTGAAAAAAATTCCAAATGCATTGAAAATGGTGAAAAACCGCATTTGCGACGTTTTCTTTTCTTGGATTTTATGGCCTTCACTGTGCGCCACAAATGACAGGTCTACATTATTCTTTGGGTCGGTGCAAACATGGGGATACCATATTTGTATAGGTTTTATAATGTTTTCATACATTTGCAATAATTAAAACCTGTACAAATTTTTTTTTTAAATTTTGCCATCTTCTGGCGCCAATAACTTTTTCATACTTTGGTGTAGAGAGCTGTGGATGGCGCAATTTTTTGCGACTTTTGATGGCGTTTTCATTGCTATAATTTTTAGGACAGTGCAACCTTTTGATCACTTTTTATTGATTTTTTTTTAAATTGTTTTCAAAATGTCAAAAAAGTGCCATTTTCGACTTTGGGCGCTATTTTCCGTTACGGGGTAAAACGCAGTGAAAAACCGTTACTTTATTTTGATAGATCAGGCATTTTCGGACACGGTGATACCTAATGTGTTAATGATTTTTACTGTTTATTAATATTTATATCAGTTTTAGGGATAGGGGGGAGATTTGAATTTTTAGGTTTTTTATTATAATTTTTTTTAAACTTTTTTTTTATTTTTACTTTTACTATTTTTCAGTCTCCCTAGGGCAGTGATGGCGAACCTATGGCACTGGTGCCAGAAGTGGCACTCAGAGCCAGTTCTTTGGGCACTCAGGCCATCACTCCAGGACAGAGTTCCCCAAATAGGACTAAATCCACCAAATCTTCCTGCAGTCCCAGGCAACTTAAGAGATGCTGCTCTCAGCACTATGTTAAAGTGACACTTCATTGGCTGTTTGGAACTGCAGGGAAAGTTAGAAGGTGTTGACAGAACTGCAATACCATTCAAGGTCCTCATTCTGGAGCCACCATTCTTGCTCTACGGAGAGACCCTGGAGAGAAGCTACAACGAAAGTCTGAATTTGCCCTCCTTCTTTCAACTGTATTGATGGCCTCAGGGCGCCGATACGATTGAAAGATGTGGAACAACAGGTAGCAATAAGTTACTGCTTAAAATGCCATGTTGGCACTTCATGGTAAATAAGTGTATTTTGGTTGTAGTTTGGGCACTCTGTCTCCAAAAGATTCACCATCACTGCCCTAGGGTACTCCCTAGGTTGTCTGATCGATCCTATCATATACTGCCATTCTACAGTATGGCAGTATATGGGGATTTTCCTCCTCATTCATTACAATGTGTTGATAGAACAATGTAATGAATGGGTTAAAACGAGACAGCCTCGGGTCTTTCGGAAGACCCGATGCTGTCACGGTGGCGGATCGCTGCTGCGCGATGACATCACGGGGAGCGACGATCCTTGGCAAGATGGCGGCGCCCATGTGTCGCAATCTTTTAGAAGCCGCTGGCAGGAAAACGCATTTGCAATATGCAGCAAAGACTTACCGGCTATGGAGAGGGCTTGGACCGCAATCCCTTTCTATGCACCGGGACCTGGCTCGGGAAGTCGGGAAGGGGTTAAATACAGTCACTATGAAGTGCAATTTGTTACGCGGAAAACGAGTGAAAAATGAAGACGCAAAAACGAAAAAGGTTTTAATGAGGAGGTGCCAAATATGAATTCATGAGGGGATAACTATACTGTAGCATATTCTATAATATGAGGTTAAGTTTGAAAAAAATTTAGGGATTTGTGTTTGAGCCAGGCGCCTAATGTTGTATGCACAATAGGGGAGCCGAGGTAGTTGCAAGGTGGAAAAGGGGGAGTTGCAGCGTCAGGCCCCAGGGCTGCACAAGGATCCAGAGAGAGAATGCGAGCGAAAGGAAAAATGTGGGGCGGGAAAGATTGACGCTCTACATCCAAGGTAAAATGTTAGAATTTTTATATTTGACAACGCGTTTCAGCATCGTATTGGTGTCTTCATCAGGTCAGATACTATGGGAAAATAAAGAAAAATAAATACATAATAAAATTAAAATAATAATATTGAAATGAAATGAAAAACATCAATAAATCGTTGAAAATTGGTTGTGTGTCGGTTGGAAGTGCCATATTAATGCAGTGGAGTAATAAAATAATAATAGTAGTAATAATAGATACTAATAATAATAACAATAACAGCAAAAGTAAAATCAGATAAGTTAGGATCCAATTGAGGTAGTAGATGGTAAAATACATAAATGCTTAAACAAATTGATATGTGCATACATAAATACATAAAAGACTGAATGGAATAAAATACTGAGTAGAATAATAGGACAATGGATGCAAGTAAGGGGAGGGGGTTTGTAGGACATGTGAAGGGGGACTAGCCGGATAAAGTGGTTGCTGAATGGTGAAATAATGAATTAGTGAACTAATGGAATAATGAAATGATGATATTATTTCATTACAGGCGGTCCCCTACTTAAGGACACCCGACTTACAGACAACCCATAGTTACAGACAGACCCCTCTGACCTTTGGTGAAGCTTTCTGAATGCTTTACTATAGTCCCAGACTGCAATGGTCAGCTGTAAGGTGTCTGTAATGAAGCTGTTTTGATAATCCTTGGTCCCATTACAGCAAAAAATGTTTAAACTCCAATTGTCACTGGGGCCAAATTTTTTTTTTGTCTGGATCTACAGTTATAAAATACACAGTTTTGACTTACATACAACTTAAGAACAAACCTCCGGACCCTATCTTGTACGTAACCCGGGGACTGCCTGTATATCATCATCATTTCATTAGTTCACTAATTCATTATTTCACCATTCAGCAACCACTTTATCCGGCTAGTCCCCCTTCACATGTCCTACAAACCCCCTCCCCTTACTTGCATCCATCGTCCTATTTATTCTACTCTTTATAAATGACTCTATTTTATTCCATTCAGTCATTTATGTATGCACATATCAATTTGTTTATGGAGGACCTTTCACCACGTCACACATGTAGAGATGATCATACCATCTTGTAGGGGCGGCTACACTGATTCAGGGGGACTTTGAATTTTCCTTCTAGCCCCCACGGTTGCGGAGATATCATTCCGAGGTTCTGACTATTGTCATCTGTGTTTGGTCAGAGAGGAGGAGCTGGGGCTGGAGGCGTGTGTTATGCTAATCTTCTCTCATACTGTCCAATCAGTGGCAGGCAAAGTCAGAGAAGCTATTATGAATTTTGAGCTGTGAGTTTTTTCTATGTTCATCTAATGGCTGTGTTCACACACATTCTGCTAATATTCTCTTGACATTGTGTTAACATAATCAAAATGTTTTGTCAGTTTTGCTTGCAGTTGCATTTACACGGCGTTTGTGTCGTGCTTACACTGCGTTTGCGCCACCGTTACGCTTATGCGGCGTTTGCGGCACAGTTACTTTTACGTGGCGTTTGAATTACGTTTACTATTACACAACGTTTGTGTAACATTTACACAGCGTTTGCGTCACGTTTGCTCTTACGCAGCATTTGCATCACGTTTACGAGGCGTTTGTGTCACATTTACGCTTACACCCCGCCTGCGGCACATTTGCGCTTATGCAGCGTTTGTGTCACGTTTGCGCTTGTGTGGCGTTTGCGTCACGGTTACGCAGCATTTGCATCACGTTTACGCGCCGTTTGCATCACGTTTACGGGGCCTTTGCGTCACTTTTACACTAACATGCCTCTTGTGTCACGTTTTCGCCTATGCAGTGTTTGCGTCATGTTTGCGCTTGTGTCGTGTTTGCGTCATGGATACGCTTACGAGGCGTTTGCGTTTACACGTTGCTCGCGGCACGTTTGCGCTTACGCGGCGTTTGCGTTAAGGTTACATTTACGAAGCATTTGCGTCACATTATGCTTACGTGGTGTTTGCATCACGGTTATGCTTACGCAGAGCTTGCGCCATGGTTACACTTACACAGCCCTTGCAGCATGGTTAAGCGGCGTTTGCGACACGCCTATACTTATTCCACATTTGCATCACGTTAACACTCGCCATTTGTGTCACGTTTACTCATGTGGCATTTGAATTAAGTTTACTTTTACACGTTTGCGCTTACACAGCGTTTGCGTCACGTTTAGGCTTACGGAGCATTTGCATCACACATAGAGAAATTACATCTCACCACTGACAGTATGAGAGAAGATTAGCATAAGACACGCCCCCAGCTCCTGCCCCAGCTCCTCCTCTTTGACCAAACACAGATTGTAATGGTCACATTTCGGGACTAATAACTCTGCAACCGTGGGGGCTAGAAGGAAAATGCCCGTGAATCTATGTAGCAGCCCCTACAGAATGGCATGCTAATCTCCATATAAGTGAGGTGGTGGAAGGTCCTCTTTAAGCATTTATGTATTTTACCATCTACTATCTCAATTGGATCCTAACTTATCTGATTTTACTTTTGCTGTTATTGTTATTATTATTACTATCTAGTATTACAATTATTATTACTACTACTATTATTATTTTATTACTCCACTGCATTAATATGGCACTTCCAACCGACACACAACCAATTTTCAATGATTTATTGATGTTTTTCATTTATTTTATTTCAATATTATTATTATTTTATTATGTATTTATTTTTCTTTATTTTCCTTATTTTACTTTACTACGCCCACAGATTCTGACTTGATGAAGACACCAATACGGTGTTGAAACGCGTTGTCAAATATAAATAAAAATTAAAAAATTCTAACATTTTACCTTGGATGTAGCGCGTCAATCTATCCCACCCCACATTTTTCCTTTCGCTTGCATATTCTATAATATAATGAGAAGTCAAAGTGTACTAAATGTATATGTCGGGGCACACCATCAGTTATGAGGGGTAAATATCTTTAACCCCTTGGCGCATTAAGACGTACATGTACATCTCGGCAATCAACCAGGCTCAGAAGCGGAGCCCGTGCGATAGCTGCAGAAGCTGGGCTGTATGTAAAAGCTGGGCTCCTGCAGTAACAGTTGGGAATGTGTTACCCAGTTAAATAAAAGTCCAAATAGAAAAAAATGTAAACAATTAAGATCAGATATAACAGTGGTGGGGAACCTATGGCACACGTGCCAGGGAGGGCACTCAGAGCCATCTCTGTGAACATGCGCACTATCTCCACTGTCGTCTATATAAATCATTGGAACACTGGGCAGGCAGGAAATGCTGCTGTTTTTCTTCGAGAGCTCCAGTGATCTCTCTCAATGTAGACAGGGCCGCATCTGCCATGAGGCAGAATGCATAGCCCTTTAAAAGTGGCATTTTGCCGCTATAACGTGGACGATTCGGGCACCAGTTAACGCCCAAATCGCCCACCAGATAAATAAATCACAGCTGTCTCTTTAAGGCCTCTGGTGTCGCTCCGTACTATGCAGGGACACAGGTGGCGGATGGTGACGCCGCCTGTTTCTCTGAGTGGAGCCACGGCTGCCAGAAGAGCCGCGAGAAGATGGGAGCAGCCGGCCTGCAGGTAATTGTAAGTTTTATTGTTTTTCACTTTACACTTTTAAATAAAATTCCCATATATATATATATATATATATATATATATATATATATATATATATATATATATGCCGAATACTAATATAACGGGGTGGGGCTTTTACATATTTTTATATGGGGCCAAATTTGTTTTATACGTGGGAGGATGGCTGTGTATATTTATAATTGGGCCAGATTCTTCTTATACTGGTGGGGGAGTGGGTAGCTGTGTATATGGGGACAGATACTTATATTGGAGGGGCTGTGTATATTTATATGGGGACAGATTTGTTTTATACCTGGGAGGAGGGCTGTGTATATTTATATTTGGCCCAGATTCTTCTTATACTGGTGGGGGAGGGGGTAGCTGTGTATATGGGGACAGATACTTATATTGATACAGATACTGTGTATATTTATATGGGGACAGATACTTATATTGGGGGGATGTGTACATTTATATGGGGGCAGATACTTCTAATTTTTTGGGGGGGCCGTATATATTTATATGGGAACAGATTCTGTTTTGTACTGGGGCGGCTGTGTATATTTATATTTGGGCCATATTCCTCTTATACTGGGGGGGCTGTGTATACAGTATTTATATGGGGACAGATTTTTCTTATACTGGGGGGCTGTATATGGGATGCAGTATATTACTAAGCTGGGGGGACTGTATAAGGGGCACAGTATATTACTAAGCTGGGGGGCTGTATATGGGGTACAGTATATTACTAAGCGGGGCGTGCTGTATATGTGGGGCCAGATTTTATTTAAGCTGGAGGGGGTCTGTATATGGGAGCTGTATATAATTTAATTGGGGGCTGAATAACGAGGCCTTTAAATATATGGGAGTAGGTCTTTAGAAAAATTATATATATATATAACAAACGCAAGGGACGCTCCTACAGCATTAAAAAGAATTCTCCAAGGGAAGATACCAATGGAAGTGGAAATGCTACAGCTAAGAATTCATCGGTTTTTTTAGGGACACAAAGAGACCATAAGTCAGACCACCATTCCAGGACTCGCAGAGGGGGAAGGAAACATCATAGGTCCAGAAAACACTCCACGACACAAGCCGAAACAAATTACACCAGCTATGGCCCTCCGGAAGCGGACTCCCAACCTGCTGTGGTAAATATCTCATCTAGAATTCTTACTGACCACCAAATGTCGGTCCTATGACAAAACCGGACTGGTTTCAAATTGAAATCGATCTACAAAAATTCTTTAGGTCTATTAAGTTGAAACACTATTTTTGTAAACAAATTGTTAACACGAGAAATGATTCTACACATAACACTGAGCTTTCACTTAAGCAATTTCAATTATGTAACATCATATTGGACGGTGCCATATTTGTGAATATTATAGACAGTGACATGTATAAGTTTCTGGTGATACAGCATCCCATGACGCCGGTGCTATACACCCTACCTAAAATTCATAAGAATCTTACATCCCCTCCTGGCCGCCCAATAGTTTCAGGCAGTGGCTCAATTTTTTCCAATATCACCACTTTTCTAGATAAAATACTTCGTGACCTCTCGACCTTTGGTTCATCGTATGTACAAGACACAACAGATTTCCTTAACAAGCTCAAGGAGGTAAAATCATGGATCCCCAGCAATGCCCTGTTGGCATCATTTGATGTGGTCTCCTTATACACGTCAATAGACCACCACAGAGGCATTGCTGCGGTTAAACGCAAACTAGCAACTATGCATTACACACCGAAAACACAACAGTTTGTCATAGACCTTTTGCAATTGGTATTGAAAAACAATTATTTGGTGATGAATTTTATTTGCAGTTGATGGGTGTGGCAATGGGGGCTAATATGGCACCCACATATGCCAACATTGTCATGAGAGCCTTGGAGGAGGACGCCATCTATGTCTCCACTCACTTCAGGCATTGCCTGCGGTGGTGGAGGTACATAGATGACGTCTTCCTCCTCTGGACAGGCACTGAGCCTGAACTCCTTGCATTCCACACCTTCCTGAACACCATTGATGAATCCATCAAATTCAACCTAGTACATTCTAGAGAGTCTATTCAATTTCTAGATGTCCAAGTTACATTACATGACGGCATGGTAGAGACTGATCTCTACGTAAAACCCACGGATAGGAACTCCTTACTCAGGTATGAGAGCCACCATCCTCGTGCGATGGTAAAAACATTACCCTATAGCAGTGGTGGCGAACCTATGGCACTGGTGCCAGAGGCGGCACTCTGAGCCCTCTCTGTGGGCACCCAGGCCATAACCCCAGCATGAAGTTCACCAGACAGTACTCAAAGAATCTTCCTACAAATTTTCCCTCCTCCTTTCAACTGCAGTGGTGTCTTTAGGAGGCTGAAGGATTTAAAGTTGTTTTAAAGGATTTTAAAGAACAAGGAGAAATACATTACTGCTTAAATTGCCGTGCTGGCACTTTGCAATAAATAAGTAGCTTTTGCTTGACGTTTGGGCACTCGGGCTCTAAAAGGTTCGCCATCACTGCCCTATAGCCAGTTACTGAGGGTCAAAAGGATCACAAGTGACCCACACAAGACGAATACTAATTTAACGACAATGGCCAATAAATTCTCCGCACGTGGCTACCCCCGCAGAGTCATGAAGAATAATTTGGACAAAACACAGCAAATCGACAGAGTCTCCCTATTAAATCCTTCCACTAAAAATTCCAGTGCAAATAGAATACCATTTGTGTCTACACACAACGAGCAGAGCACTGCTATTTCCAATATCATCCGGAAACACTGGTCTAAGCTGTCAGGCAGTCCTGTCCCGGTTGTTGAATTCCAAAATCCCCCCTTTTCTCCTATCGCAGATCCCTATCCATGAAAGACCGACAAGTAAAATCCGATGTGGGCCCGACACACATTAACAGGAAAACTGCCATATTTGGACAGTTGAACAGGGGATCTTTCCCCTGCCGCAACTGTATCAACTGTAAACAGATGAACAGAGGCTCCTCATTCACTCATAATAATACTGAGTATCGAGTTAAACATTATCTCAACTGTGCTAGTTGTTTTGTGATTTACATGCTGAGCTGCCCGTGCGGTCTTCTTTACATTGGGGAAACAACCCTTGAATTTAAAGTCAGATTCAATCAACATAGGTACACAATACGCAATGGTAGAAGGGATTTACCGGTGTCTAAACATTTTATTGAGGCAGGACATCTCGAAAGAGATTTACATTTCCAATTGATTGATCATGTGCCCCCATTACGGAGAGGTGGAGATAGGGAAAGCATTCTCAAAAGAAAGGAATTGCAGTGGATCCACACTTTAGACACTTTGAGACCCAAGTGGTTAAATGTCGACTTTAAATTGAGTAACATCTGATGGGTTAATACTATGTATAGTTCTGTGTCTTAACTTGCGGAGTTTCCTCCTGCCCTTACTGAGATATAGGTTGACAGTGACTATAACCTGTTTTACATATCTCAATATTGTTACATGTATTTCAATTCTGTCAATTAATTTGTCATCAATTATTTTTTCTGCTTTTGCAGATTGTATCACGTCTTAAAGGCCACATTGGGACCATTCTCACCATCCCTTCTCCTGCTGATGCTGCCTTCCCTATGCCCAACGGCCGCCAATACCATTTTTATGGAACGCTCAAATTATGCTTTCTCTTCTCTTTTTATGGTTATACTGCATTAAAGATTATATTATTAATATACCTTTGAGAGATCATGTTATGCGCCATGGGAGTGGCTACTATTGGATTTCCGGCAGAATATCGTTGGGGCATTGTGACAACACATCTATAGTCCCTCATGGACCCACAATTGGTGCCAGGGACATTATCTCTAAGCCATTGGCTATATGCCTGCACTCTTTACGGGGGTGAACCCCAATTATACACTGCCTTTGTTTTTGCAAAGCCCTCCGCTGTGCCATTGATCTTCTCATATACATTCCCTTCTCTGCCACAGTGTACACAGATGGCTGGTGCGGTGTCCGGGACGCTGTGGATGTCAGTGTATGTTTACACATGATGTAGGTGGTTCCCTAGACAACGCGGCACGGCCCCTGTTATGCGCACACCATCCTCATTCTAGCAGCGCTGTGTTTGACAGCTCCTGTCATGCGCAGTAGACTTCCCCCTTTTTTTGCAGCTTGCGTTCCACCTGCGTTCCTCATTCGTTTTTGGTCGGCATGCGCTGGACGTCTACATTGCGGCTGAGAGGTGGTGAGATATCCCGATATATGTGTTTTTAACCCTTTCTTTTTGTACACTGCTTGCAATTATACTTGTTGCACTTGTCACTTTATTTGCACTTTGCACAGTAGGTGCTTTACAAAGTTTACAAGTTTACAACAATAATTTATATATGTATGCACTAGCACTGTATTTGTATGCACTACCACTTTATCCAGTTTTCTGTATATAATCTTTTATGCAATGTAAGGGGGATTATGTTTTGACATCCTGACACGATATGTTAATTCAGGGGGTGGGGTTCATTTTGATGATGTGATCACTTACTTGTGGTATATATGTATCCTGTTCACCTATGTCACTTGGCTTGAAAAAGGCTCCTTGGAGCCGAAACGTTGCTGCTGTACCTTGTTGTACTTCTGAACATGGAATAAAGCATTTTCACTTTCTTCACCTAACTATTGACGCCCTGGAGTGCTGCTTAATTCTCATGCATTACATTTGAAGGACCTGGAGCCTGGTCTCAAGCTTGCACCCACCTGCACCTTCGTTTGTGTGCTGCTTGAACCTGTCCAACTGCTCGTTAACACTTAATTTCTAATCAGCCAATCACATGGCGGCATTTAGGCATGTAGACATGGTCAAGACAATCTCCTGCAGTTCAAACCGAGCATCAGTATGGGGAAGAAAGGTGATTTGAGTGCCTTTGAACGTGGCATGGTTGTTGGTGCCAGAAGGGCTGGTCTGAGTATTTCAGAAACTGCTGATCTACTGGGATTTTCACGCACAACCATCTCTAGGGTTTACAGAGAATGGTCCGAAAAAGAAAAAACATCCAGTGAGCGGCAGTCTGTGGGCGGAAATGCCTTGTTGATGCCAGAGGTCAGAGGAGAATGGGCAGACTGGTTCGAGCTGATAGAAAGGCAACAGTGACTCAAATCGCCACCCGTTACAACCAAGGTAGGCAGAAGAGCATCTCTGAACGCACAGTACGTCGAACTTTGAGGCAGATGGGCTGCAGCAGCAGAAGACCACACCGGGTGCCACTCCTTTCAGCTAAGAACAGGAAACTGAGGCTACAATTTGCACAAGCTCATCGAAATTGGACAGTAGAAGATTTAAAAAACATTGCCTGGTCTGATGAGTCTAGATTTCTGCTGCGACATTCGGATGGTAGGGTCAGAATTTGGCGTCAACAACATGAAAGCATGGATCCATCCTGCCTTGTATCAACGGTTCAGGCTGGTGGTGGTGGTGTCATGGTGTGGGGAATATTTTCTTGGCACTTTTTGGGCCCATTGGTACCAATTGAGCATCGTTGCAACGCCACAGCCTACCTGAGTATTGTTGCTGACCATGTCCATCCCTTTATGATCACAATGTACCCAACATCTGATGGCTACTTTCAGCAGGATAATGCGCCATGTCATAAAGCTGGAATCATCTCAGACTGGTTTCTTGAGCATGACAATGAGTTCACTGTACTCAAATGGCCTCCACAGTCACCAGATCTCAATCCAATAGAGCATCTTTGGGATGTGGTGGAACGGGAGATTCGCATCATGGACGTGCAGCCGACAAATCTGCGGCAACTGTGTGATGCCATCATGTCAATATGGACCAAAATCTCTGAGGAATGCTTCCAGCACCTTGTTGAATCTATGCCACGAAGAATTGAGGCAGTTCTGAAGGCAAAAGGGGGTCCAACCCGTTACTAGCATGGTGTACCTAATAAAGTGGCCGGTGAGTGTATATATAGTATGTATTCATTAGGGGGTGCTATATATTTACATTGGCCAGGGTAGCACTGTATATAAAATCATATGTAATATAACAGGGTGGGATTTATTAGTTATAGGATACAATAGATTAATTTGCATCATGTAAACCAAATGTTGGGGGGGGGTTGTATTAATAAATTAGGGGTGTTGTATATTGATTGGTGTGCTGTGCCTGCTATAATTCCGTTAGAATATATATATATATATATACACATATATATATATATATATATATAATATAATGAAGGGATGTTTTATATGTCTGGAGAGTGCGGTCACTTGTGTTGTGAGGGGTATATATTATTTAGGAGCACAGTGTTGTCATCCAGGAGACTTTATACTGTAAGTGACTGTGGTATTTTTAGGGACACCGAGTGGAGATGTGCACAGAGCTGAAGATATCTGACCATGAATTCAGCAGTGATATGTCATGGATTGGAGAACCCAGAATAAAGTCCTACTGATGGAAAAGATTGTCATCTATAATTTACTAGATGCCACTTGTGACTCCCAGAACCTGTAGTCAGTCACACAGTGTCAGTGAGCTGCCTGTGGGGATGTCAATTGTTAGTAAAGTTTTCAGCTTTACTGAACAGGGAACTATAGGTCCTTATTGTTTAGTGTCCCAAATTGTATGACAGCTATCCATGGCCACATATATGCTGCCCTTGGCCCGAATCTTTTGTCATTGTGGCATGCTGCCAGCAAGGGCGGACTGGCAATTTAAAGTGGCCCTGGAAAAAAATGTAAAAGTGGCCCCATTCTGTGGGTGGTGTCAAAACAAGTAGGCATGGCCTTGATGTGGGTGGAGTTCCTAATCTCCACACAAACTGTTTATAGATGGTCTAAATCAACATGCAGAGCCCAGCAAAAGAGACATACACTGCCTCCCTTATGCAGGAATATCGCTTCATTTTGAAAAAAGCACAACTTAATACTGACTTATATATACTACTACAATACCTTCTTCGTTAAACAAGAATGTAACTACTATAATACTGCCCCTATGTACAAAAATATAACTACTATAACACTGCCTTCTATGTACAAGAATATAACTACTATAATACTGCCCCCTATGTACAAGAATATAACTTCTATAATACTGTGCCATATGTACAAGAATATAACTACTATAATACCGCCCCCTATGTACAAGAATATAGTTACTATAATACTGCCCTCTTTGTACAAGAATATAACTACTATAATACTGCCTTATATACAGAAATATAACTGCTATGCCATATACCACCGCCAGCCAGCCCCCCCTCATATAGCCAAACAGCCGCCCCAGTATACAGCCACCCCCCCTGTATACAGCCAGCATGTCCCCCCAACCATACAGCCAGCCCCCCCCTGTAGATTGCCAGCCAGCCCCCCCTGTAGATTGCCAGCCAGTCTTCCTGTAGATTGCCAGACAGTCCCCCCTCCCCCCCCGGGGATTGCCAGCCCAAACCCCCCACCCCCAAGTATAAAGCCTGGCACCCCCCCCCCCCAACGTGTGGCCTGGCGGCCCCCGCACCGTCACTGAGTGCAGCGAGCCGCCTCCCCCTCTGTACAGACAGCCTGCCAGGCACATTAAATTAATGAACCATCTACTCACCTTTCCAGCATTCCCCCAAAGCTCCACTGCTACAGTCCGGCAGCACAGTCCGTGACAGATCAGTTAGTGCTGGCGGCTCACAGAATATGATGCCAGCCGCTTGCCGACGTCATATTCCGTGCAACGCCAGCACACACGGAGCTGTCACCGCCGGCCGGACTGTAGCAGCGGAACTTCAGGGGAACGTTGGAAAGGTGGGATGTTTTTTTTTTTTCAACCAGCCCAAGCAGCCCCGGACTGGCCCCAGACTCATCGGCCAACAGGGATTTCTCCCGGTGGGTCATATGGCCAGTCTGCCCCTGGCTGCCAGTGACACCGGGTGTACTACACTGCCCTCACTGACAGCAGGGCACTGGTGCCCAGAGCTCCGGACCGAGGCTGGAATAAATATATATATATATATATATATATATATATATATATATATATAAATAAAGTAAAAAGCGGGCAGCACTCCATGGTTCAAAATTTCAAAATAAAAGGTGAACTTTATTGAACAAGTGGCAACGTTTCGGTGTGTAACACCTTCATCAAGCAACAAACAAGTGACCCACATGGGATATATATAGCAAAACATGGTAAGTGATTGGCATAAAGAGGCGTGTCTTAAAGTGCCTGTGCAATATTGCGTTATTCATCATTGTACAAATATATATAAAAAAATACATTCAAAGATAAAGTGCATCAGTTTCAAGTACATGTATATAACAATGTCGTTCTCTGTACAATTATACAGTACAAAGTGTAATCATAAAGTGTGCAAGTGCAAAGACTGGCGTGTAAAGTAGAGGTTAAAATTACCCAAAAGGCTCTGGAGAGAACTTTCTTGGTGGAAGCTTCTGGTCCACAGCTGATACAATCTTAGCGTCTGTGGATCCAACCTGCACATGTGCAGTGGAGCCCTAAGGCTGCTGAGAAGACATCTTGGAAAAGGGCAACCAAGCCCTCAATGCAGTGTGCACTGAGGCCAAGAAAATGAACAACAAATGACCTGTGACAGCAACTTAAAATGAAAAAATGAGCACATACACATTAACCTAAGTATTGGGGATAAGAGGATGGCTCTCATTACCATGGCGGCAGGATAGTAATATACACCTCTACGTAGTATACATAGATTCAAGGTGATTTGCGCCTGGTGCCCACTATGGTGATGCATCACCTAATGAGAGATCGGTAAAGCACATAAGAATGCGCGCCAGTGGGATATTAAGTGAGTATAATCACATCCCAAGGAGGTGGTAAGATCCCACAGGGGAGATGGAGCATATATCACGCTCACACCCTCCAGCGTGGGCATCCAAAAACCACTACAGCTGGCAACCTACTCAGTCCCACAAATATGTGGGTATTTTGTGGCACAATTTGGCGCTTAATCCCTACACAGCCATGGATATATTGTATAGATATATGTTATAGTTATCAACCAGCCGGCACAGGGCACAAGATGTAAAGGAGAAACCAACAAAAGAAAAACATCATAATGGTTCATATAAACAATTTGAAGTAACATCCACCAAGAGATGTCATCCATCCGATTGGGCAAAGGAATTTTTTCAATATCATCTGAACATATATAGATGGTAAACAGATTAATCTGAAGAAGTAGAGATCAATATTCATGTTGTATCTCAGTCACTCGTTACATGGATATAGCATCAATCACAAATGGGTTATATACATTCCTTATAAAACATTATCCAGGTTAAACTAATGCAGCTTGAAGGGGTTTAGTCTAAGAGTCCAGTTTAGTGTCATTTATGGTCTATGAGTCCAGTTCAGTTCATTTTTTCACAGTTACCACCTAATCTGGGGGGGCTTTATAGTATTACCCCAATGTAACCATGTGCAGTTATAAAAGTCACTAATCTTTTGGACAAGGTTTCAAATCTTCGTTTGAGGTCAATATCACCTGGTTTTTCAGGAAAGTCGCATCCCCTTGTGATCTCTGTATGATCATTTCCTGATCTTCATCCGTGTAAGTGAACACTTTCAAAAAGTCACCTGGAGTAGACTCCATATTGATGAAAATTGAAGAAAAAGACGTGCAAAGCAACCTTGGTGCCAATGATATAGAAGAAGTAAAATCCAAGTCAGCACAATCTTATGGACTCCTAATAAGGAGGGGTGCAGCGCCCCCAAAGGTTCTGGCTTGATCCTCTTGTAGATAAATAAAGTAAAAAGCGGGCAGCACTCCATGGTTCAAAATTTCAAAATAAAAGGTGAACTTTATTGAACAAGTGGCGACGTTTCGGTGTGTAACACCTTCATCAAGCAACAAACAAGTGACCCACATGGGATATATATAGCAAAACATGGTAAGTGATTGGCATAAAGAGGCGTGTCTTAAAGTGCCTGTGCAATATTGCGTTATTCATCATTGTACAAATATATATAAAAAAATACATTCAAAGATAAAGTGCATCAGTTTCAAGTACATGTATATAACAATGTCGTTCTCTGTACAATTATACAGTACAAAGTGTAATCATAAAGTGTGCAAGTGCAAAGACTGGCGTGTAAAGTAGAGGTTAAAATTACCCAAAAGGCTCTGGAGAGAACTTTCTTGGTGGAAGCTTCTGGTCCACAGCTGATACAATCTTAGCGTCTGTGGATCCAACCTGCACATGTGCAGTGGAGCCCTAAGGCTGCTGAGAAGACATCTTGGAAAAGGGCAACCAAGCCCTCAATGCAGTGTGCACTGAGGCCAAGAAAATGAACAACAAATGACCTGTGACAGCAACTTAAAATGAAAAAATGAGCACATACACATTAACCTAAGTATTGGGGATAAGAGGATGGCTCTCATTACCATGGCGGCAGGATAGTAATATACACCTCTACGTAGTATGCATAGATTCAAGGTGATTTGCGCCTGGTGCCCACTATGGTGATGCATCACCTAATGAGAGATCGGTAAAGCACATAAGAATGCGCGCCAGTGGGATATTAAGTGAGTATAATCACATCCCAAGGAGGTGGTAAGATCCCACAGGGGAGATGGAGCATATATCACGCTCACACCCTCCAGCGTGGGCATCCAAAAACCACTACAGCTGGCAACCTACTCAGTCCCACAAATATGTGGGTATTTTGTGGCACAATTTGGCGCTTAATCCCTACACAGCCATGGATATATTGTATAGATATATGTTATAGTTATCAACCAGCCGGCACAGGGCACAAGATGTAAAGGAGAAACCAACAAAAGAAAAACATCATAATGGTTCATATAAACAATTTGAAGTAACATCCACCAAGAGATGTCATCCATCCGATTGGGCAAAGGAATTTTTTCAATATCATCTGAACATATATAGATGGTAAACAGATTAATCTGAAGAAGTAGAGATCAATATTCATGTTGTATCTCAGTCACTCGTTACATGGATATAGCATCAATCACAAATGGGTTATATACATTCCTTATAAAACATTATCCAGGTTAAACTAATGCAGCTTGAAGGGGTTTAGTCTAAGAGTCCAGTTTAGTGTCATTTATGGTCTATGAGTCCAGTTCAGTTCATTTTTTCACAGTTACCACCTAATCTGGGGGGGCTTTATAGTATTACCCCAATGTAACCATGTGCAGTTATAAAAGTCACTAATCTTTTGGACAAGGTTTCAAATCTTCGTTTGAGGTCAATATCACCTGGTTTTTCAGGAAAGTCGCATCCCCTTGTGGGATCTTACCACCTCCTTGGGATGTGATTATACTCACTTAATATCCCACTGGCGCGCATTCTTATGTGCTTTACCGATCTCTCATTAGGTGATGCATCACCATAGTGGGCACCAGGCGCAAATCACCTTGAATCTATGTATACTACGTAGAGGTGTATATTACTATCCTGCCGCCATGGTAATGAGAGCCATCCTCTTATCCCCAATACTTAGGTTAATGTGTATGTGCTCATTTTTTCATTTTAAGTTGCTGTCACAGGTCATTTGTTGTTCATTTTCTTGGCCTCAGTGCACACTGCATTGAGGGCTTGGTTGCCCTTTTCCAAGATGTCTTCTCAGCAGCCTTAGGGCTCCACTGCACATGTGCAGGTTGGATCCACAGACGCTAAGATTGTATCAGCTGTGGACCAGAAGCTTCCACCAAGAAAGTTCTCTCCAGAGCCTTTTGGGTAATTTTAACCTCTACTTTACACGCCAGTCTTTGCACTTGCACACTTTATGATTACACTTTGTACTGTATAATTGTACAGAGAACGACATTGTTATATACATGTACTTGAAACTGATGCACTTTATCTTTGAATGTATTTTTTTATATATATTTGTACAATGATGAATAACGCAATATTGCACAGGCACTTTAAGACACGCCTCTTTATGCCAATCACTTACCATGTTTTGCTATATATATCCCATGTGGGTCACTTGTTTGTTGCTTGATGAAGGTGTTACACACCGAAACGTCGCCACTTGTTCAATAAAGTTCACCTTTTATTTTGAAATTTTGAACCATGGAGTGCTGCCCGCTTTTTACTTTATTTATCTACAAGAGGATCAAGCCAGAACCTTTGGGGGCGCTGCACCCCTCCTTATTAGGAGTCCATAAGATTGTGCTGACTTGGATTTTACTTCTTCTATATATATATATATATATATATATATATATATATATGGCCACAGACTGCTGTCATATGTGCTGATTTGATGGAAAATTCACCGGCTTGATTCCATGTAACTTTGTTATTCAGTGAGCCCAACAATACACTGTGCCCTACATACCCCCTGCCGAATTGGATTCACCAATCCTTCATATTGCCCCTGTATGGCAGTAGTGTCCCTCACTGTATGACGGTAGTGTTCCATCACTGTATGGCAGTAGAGTTCCTCACTGTAAGGGTGTAGTATTCCTCACTGTATGGGTGTAGTATTCCTCACTGTATGGTGGTAGTGTCCCTCGCTGTATGGTGGTAGTGTCCCTCGCTGTATGGCTGCATTCTTCACTGTATGGCGGAAGTGTCCCTCACTGTAAGGGGGTAGAGTTCCTCACTGTATGGCTGCATTCTTCACTGTATGGGGGTAGTGTCCCTCACTGTATGGGGGTAGTGTTCCTCACTGTATGGCAGTAGTGTCCCTCACTGTATGGCTGTATTCTTCACTGTATGAGGGTGGTGTCCCTCACTGTATGGCTGTATTCTTTACTGTATGTGAGTAGTATTCCTCACTGTATAGCGGTAGTGTTTCTCACTGTATGGCTGTATTCTTCAATGTATGGTGGAAGTGTTCCTCACTGTGTGGTGCTATTGTCCCTCACTGTATGGCGGTAGTGTCCCTCACTGTATGGGGGTAGTGTTCCTCACTGTAAGGGGATAGTGTTCCTCACTGTATGGGGGTAGTGCTCCTCACTGTATGCAGTAGTGTCCCTCACTGTATGGGGGTAGAGTTCCTCACTGTATGGCTGTAGTGGCCCTCACTATATGGCAGTAGTATTCCTCACTGTATGGGGTGTGAGAAAGTGAGAGGTGTCGTGTGGGAAAACCGCTATCTGTCTTACAGGCAGATGAAGGGTGTGTGGTAAAAGCCCTGGGTTTGTCTGCAGTAACCCAAGGGTTAATGCAGACATGATAAGCAGGAATAGTCTGTTTTGTCTGTGTTGGCCTAGCTAACACAGACACATTTGTAATGTCCGTACTGGGCCTGCTTATTATGGAGTAGGGGTAGGCTGGTAGTGGGACTCCTACTCCACCCGGGCTTCGGTCCTGGGCTTTTGTATAGCCCACAGGTGCAGGTCACAGGTCTCCTTAGGGCCTGATTTAGTTTGCAGGCCAGAAGCAGTAGGAGAGGCAGTACCTGGAGAGCTGAAAGCGAGATTGCATTCTGACAGCAAAGGTAACTGAGGGTCTCCTGTCTTGCTGCTGGCCAAGAGCGGGTGCCAGGTAGCCTGGTACCCGGATAGCTAGGGTCCGTCAAATGTGTTAGACAGCGCCTAGCCGGGCAGGAATTACTTTTGTAACGTTTTTGCATGTGCCTAAGCCAAGGCTGAATTTATGTTCTGTTTTGCAAGTGTGAATAAAACACTTAAGTTGGACTTTAACCGGTTAAGGACCGGGCCCTTTCCCGTTTTTTCATTTCCATTTTTCACTCCCCACCTTCAAAAATCTATAACTTTTCTATTTTTACACATAAAAAGCTATGTGACGGCTCGTTTTTGCGTAACAAATTGCACTTCATAGTGATCGCATTGAATATTCAATGCCATGTACTGGGAAGCGGGAAAAAAATTCCAAATGCAGTGAAAATGGTGAAAAAACGCATTTGTGTCTGGATATTACGGCTTTCACTTCACGCCACTAATGACGCATCTAATTTATTCTTTGTGTCAGTACGATTACAGGGATACCAAATTTGTATAGGTTTTATAATGTTTTCATACATTTACAAAAATGAAAACCTCATGAACAAAATTTTTTTTTTTTATTTTCCCGTCTTCTTGTGCTTATAACTTTTCCATACTTCGTTGTATGGAGTTGAGGGTGGTGTCATCTTTTGCGACTTTTGATGATGTTTTCAATGATATTATTTTTAGGACTGTACGACCTTTTGATCACTTTTTATAGAATTTTAAATTTTTTTTTAAATGGCAAAAAAGTGCCAGTTTTGACTTTGGACGCGATTTTCCGTTACGGGGTTAAACGCAGTGAAAAACCGTTATTATATTTTGATCGGGCATTTTCGGACGCGGCGATACCTAATGTGTTTATGATTTTTACTGTTTATTTATATTTATATCAGTTCTAGGGAAAGGGGGGTGATTTGAATTTTTAGGTTTTTTTTTTATTATAATTTTTATTTATTTATTTTTTTTCAGACTCCCTAGGGTACTTTAACCCTAGGTTGTCTGATCGATCCTACCATATACTGCCATACTACATTATGGCAGTATATGGGGATTTTACTCCTCATACATTATAATGTGCTGATAGCACATTGTAATGAATGGGTTAACCCGAAGTAGCTACGGGTCTTCGTGAGACCCGAAGCTACCATGGCGACGGATCGCCACTCCCCGATGACGTCACGGGGAGCGGCGATCCTCGGAAAGATGGCGGCGCCGATCGCGGGTGTTACCGGTAAGCCTTTGCTTACCGGCTATGGAGAGGGCTCGGCCCGCGAGCCCTCTGCATGCATCGGAACACGACCGCCGCCGTGAATACACGGCGGGCGGTCGCGAACCGGTTAAACCGTCGTGTGCCCCTGCTTCCTGCATTGCTACCAGTCAACTACCAGAGCAATTCCCCACAGGGGGTAGTGTTCCTCACTGTATGGCGGTAGTGTTGCTCACTATGTAGCGGTAGTGTTCTTTACTGTATGGCAGAAGTGTTCCTCACTGTATGGAAGATAGTGTCCCTCGCTGTGTGGCGGCAGTGTCCCTCGCTGTGTGGCGGCAGTGTCCCTCGCTGTGTGGCGGCAGTGTCCCTCGCTATATTTTCTTCTGCTTTGTGATATAATTGGGGATGTTGGTCTTTTTTAAGTGGTCTGTTTATTATCAGTATGGTGGTATGTATCTTGTTGTACTGATAATGGTCATCATGTGGCAGTATTATATGTCCCTTATAGAGGGATATTGTTGGTAAGTTTAGGCTATATAGCCATGTTGGCACTTTGAGATGATAACATAGACTTTGGTTTGCAGTTTGGGCACTTGGTCTCTAAAATGAGATATAAAAATCAAATTTCACAATAAAAAAAGTGAAAAGCACCAAAAAACACTACATATTGGGTATTGCCACATCCGTAACAACCCGTACAATAAAATAAAATCGTTACTGAACCTGTATGGTGAACACCATAAAAAAAAAACATGCAAAAATTACGATATTTACTAATAACATCGCAGTAATGAATACACCACATATAGAAATATATACCAGGTGGGGGAAAAAAACTTCACATTAATATACAGCACCAAAAAATGACTGCCATAAGGCAGGTATAGACATCACTTACTGTATAACGCAGCCGTAGCTCCAGAGCTTCTACCTCTGATCCGCCCTGGTCTTCATCTTAGTGGTTCTTCATAAATGACAATTCTTCTCCATCAATTACAGAACTTTGATAACTTCTTTGGCAGTAATTCACCACAAGACATCTTCTGCTCTGGGCAGCACAGCCTGAAACGGTACCCCTTAAAATACCAGTCACTTACAGTATAATGTCACAGGGATAAAAACTGTGTCCTTATTACATACATACAAAGACCTGAGACTGTCTCGTTTTAACCGATTCATTTTAATGTGCCATTTGCACATTGTAATTAATGAGGAGGAAAATTCCCATGGTAGGATCAATCAGACAACCTCGGGTTAAAGTACCCTAAGGGGGTCTGAAAAATAGCAAAAAAATTAAATACCTAAAACTGATATAAATAAATAGTAAAAATCATAAACATGTTAGGCATCGCCGCATCAGGAAATGTCAGATCTATCAAAATATAAAAGTTTTTTCTCAACGTTTAACCCCGTAATGGAAAATAGCTCCCAAAGTGGAAAATGTCACTTTTTTGCCATTTTGAAAAATATCAACAATTCAATAAAGTGATCAAAAGGCTGTATAGTCCTTAAAATGGTAGCTATGAAAACGTCATCAAAAGTCGCAAAGAATGACACACACACACACACAGATCCGTACACCGAAGTATGCCCTCCTGCTGCTGATGGTTTACCTCATGAGTATGCCTTCCCCCATACCCTGCTGCTAATGTATGATAACAGGAAGATCTCATAAGGGAATGATACAGTATGTATGATGCCTCCTGTTGGGATATAACTACCCCCATAAATTATTGACCTATATAAAACAAAATTTACATACTAAAAAGACTGCTAGTCACCCCAACCTATATCACCAACTCCTATACAAATTCACAGGACTGCCAGATCCATGCCCACCGATAATCAACCCTTATATTAAACAATATTTTCATTATTTGACAGATGGATAGTGCTTGGCATAAAAAAATTTTTTTATATCTGTCCTGCATCTAATTTCAGAATAAAGTCAGAATGTATTGTCCAAAAAAATTACAAATTGTAAATTCCACCTTCACAATTCTAAGCCCCATTAAGCCGTATGTGTGCTGGGATTGTGTCACACGAAACAGATTTTTGGCTCTGCTGTCCTGGCTTCTATGCGACACAAATTGTGGGGCTTGTGGTCGGACGGTCCAACTGATCCGGACTGAGAGTGGTATTTTTGCATTCAAATGCCCAATGTTAAAGATGCACCACAAAAAAGATGGTGAACTCTGTCGGACCTGAGCAGGGAAGCGACACATTCATGATATCAGGCGCACAATCTTAGCGAAAGCCGCACGCTGCATTATAGACAGACAATGCACTTTCTGTGAACTCGAGTGACTGGGTAAGTGCATGTACCCCAATGTTTTCAATGTTGTTGACAATGCTGACAATGTTGTTGAAATGCCTTCTGATAAACAAGATTGAGCAGTGCCGTTCATGTTTTCTAGGGACAGTGGATAGCAGTGGATGTTATTTTGCCACATCTGCCTGAAAATTGAGAATTTTTATTTATAATTAAACGCAAAAAATATCATCCAAATTTTTCCAGTAATTTGAAGTACAATCTCCAAATTACCTGGCTATGTTAAAGCATTTTATAGGTTATAACCACTTATAGTGACAAAGGGCAGATTAAAACAGTTGTACTTGGTCTGAAAGTCCTAAAGTGGCTTGGTCCTTTAGGGGTTAAGGAGCACTATGGTGACAGTGATATTTTCAGGGACACAGTGTGGAGATGTGCTCCAAAGGCCAAAATCCCAAGGGTGATACGTCATGGCCAGGAGTAGTAGCAATTATGTTCTGTACCTGATGGCGAAGGGTTGTCAATTGTGAAGGTATATATTTAAATGTACAGTATTTTCGCTGGAAGTACATATTTTTGTGTGCTATATATACTGGAGGTAGGCCCTAATTGTAAATGACCTCATCACAGTTGGCCCATTTATTTATTATCTTTAATGGGGGAGGGAACCATTTCATTTTTATTCTCAAGATTTGCCCTGATTCCCTTCAGCTACTGTGCGGGTATCTGTGTTGATATCTGTGTGTGTGTGCGGGAAGGGGGTTGGGGGGTGGCGCAATTTTGTTTGCCAGCCTGTTGCAAAATATGGAGCAGATATTCAGTATTACATTTTTGCTTCCTGGATTCCTTTAGCTCAGAAAAATGCTTTGTATAATACACTTTTGTCATAACTCAATAACAAAGTATCTGAAAAGGGAGCCTGTAACCAGCCGCATGGCTGTTAAACACCCAAACATAACTTATAGGGTGTATTAAATGTTGTCCAGGCATGTCCTTATAATGATTCTAAGCCTGCCTCACGCTGAAATATCAACTTATATTAATGGGCAGGTACCAGTCAGTATGAAAACTACACCTACTACTCTCCGTTGAGCCGAATCCTGCCCTGCCTCCCACGCCTTCCTGCTCTTGTTTCAAATTTCGCCCGCGCTACCTTGTTTACATCATGGCAGTGGTACGGCCCACTAGTTTCCAGCACCTCAAGCTCCCGCTCTATTTAGTAGCAGGTAAAGACGTGTTGCCATAGTTTTCTTATCAATAGACAGCAATGGCTGAAATTAATACTATGAAATAATGGGTTTTTTAAAATGTATTTAATTTTTTTTTCATGGGGCTTATTTGAAGTAAAGTGTAAAGTAAAACACACCACCACTACCATCATCTTCTCTTCCCTTCCCTTAAGGTCATATGAATGATAGTAGCATACCTCCCAACTTTTTCAGATGAGAAAGAGGGACAAAAAGGCGATTTTTTTTTTTTTTTTTTTTTTTTTTTTTTAGCTATAAGCCACACCCTAGTCAAGCCCCTAACCTCACCCTGGCCATGCCCCAAATCTGCTGGGGTTCAGTCGGCAGTCATGAACTCCTTACACAGCACCTCAGGATGAGGAGGTCAGTAATAAGCACCTACCATCAATAATTCTGATGGTAGATGTCCTATAACCCCTTGCTGCAGCATAACATTCCCCAACGTCATGGTACAGCAGCCAGTGTATGATGCATAATGCAGCAAACGCCTACGATCCGTATTGGCACCGATTGCAGGTGTTAACCCTTTACACGCCACCGCCAAAGCTGTTGGTGGCATGTAACAGCTGGGGTACATGATGTCATCATGGAGCAATGGGGGTCTTAGTAGTATAGCAGAATATGGTAGGATCAACCAGTCAACCTAAAGTTTATAGGGGTCTAAAAAAGTGATATAAATCATAAAACATGTTAGGTATCGCCACCTCTTAGTAGTCTCGATCTATCAATATTAAAAACCGGTTATTCCTGTCGGTGAACTCTGTAATGGAGAATAGCGCCCAAATGTTTCAAGCACCACTGCTTTGCAATTTTAATTAAAAGCGATTTAAAAAAAGTAGGGCAGCACGGTGGCCGAGTGGGTAGCACTACAGCCTTGCAGCGCTGGGGTCCTGGGTCTTAATAGTCCACCCAGGTCAACGTCTGCAAAGAGTTTGTATGTTCTCTCCGTGTTTACGTGGGTTTCCTCTGGGTCCTCCGGTTTCCTCTCACACTCCAAAACATACTGGTAGGTTGTTTAGATTGTGAGCCCCATGGGGACAGGGACTGATTTGGATAGCTGTATGCAGCGCTGTGTAATCTGTAGGCGCTATATAAATAAAGAATTGATTATTATTATTATAAAATGTCGTACAGTCCCAAAAATGGTATTAATGTAAACGTCATCTCATACTGCAAAAAGGACACTTTAAACAGCTCTGTACACTGATAAAAAAAAAGTAATTGGTCTCAGAAGAAGGACATCTATCAGTGTTCTTTGGGTTTTATACTGTTCTCTAACTAATGCTTGTTACCTGTTCTCGCTTCTTTTCGCTAGTTTCCTGGCTCCTGCATCACGGCAAAAATGACTTTATAATCTTCACTGAGCTCAGTAAATTATGCAGTCCCCTGGGTACTCGCTATCATGATGTCATGCGGCTCCCCCAAAATCTTGCGCAGCCCACAGGTCACCACTGCAGCTGCGCAAGGGAACAAGAATACGTCAGAATTTAGCAAGGTTGGTTAGTATAATTTTTCCCCACTGTGCTCACTGCCCGTACCTCCAACGTATCCACTGCCACTAATGTATATACAGCAGCATATATACACACACATATATTGCTGTTTAACCCCATCACCAATGTATATTTATATATATAATTGGGGGGCATATTCCACTCCCCCTAGACAACAAGCATGCCCCCCCCAGACAACGAGCATGTCCCCCCCAACAACGAGCATGGCCCCACCATGTGGCTGCGTGCCCTTTTTTGTGTGTGTGTGTGTGTGTGGTTTTTTTTGTCTTCCAGGACTGTGCCTGCAGTGGATTACTTTGGATCCGAAGGATTACGTTGATGACCTACATTTCTAACAAATAAAATGGTCAATGAGGGTGTGTCTGCGTTTTTTGTTCAATAAAATTTTCTACTTGTTAAAAACAGTGTGATTTTTTTTTTTTTTTGCAACACTCTTCATAGTTTGCCATAGTAAAATTCACAATAGCGCCCATACCATTACCTCGGTACCCAACGCCACCAGGGGTTCCGGGAAGAGCCGGGTACAAACCAGTACCTGACCGTCTATAGATGGGCAGGTAGTGGGGCGGCCGCAGGCTGTTATTGTTGCGCTGGAATGGCCCCCTAACAGTGGCCTATCCCAGCTCAGTAATGGCAGGCTGCTGCTGCTGCTGCTTTATTGTGTCTGGCTGATTTGCACCATAACCCCCCATTTTTGGAAAAAAAAAAACACGTAGGGTCCCCCCTTTTAATGGGGGGACCTCTCGCCGTTTTCCCATTTTTACAAAAAAATGGGGAAAAAAACGGCGTGGGGTACTCCCTATTCTCCAATTCAGCCAGATACAATAAAGCAGCGGCAGCCTGCCATTACTAAGCTGGGATAGGCCACTGTTAGGGGGCTATTCCAGCGCAACAATAACAGCCAGTGGCCGCCCCACTACCTGCCCATCTATAGACCCCTGGTGGCGGTGGGTACCGGGGTAATGGTATGGGCGTTAGTGTGAATATGCCAAAAAAATAAAGGCAAACACTAAGGCCAGCCCTTAGTAATGAGCACCGTCATCTAGCCGGCACCACTACTATGGCAAACTATGAAGAGTGTCGCAAAAAAATAAATCACACCGTTTTTCAGCAAATAGAAAATTTTATTGGACAAAAAATGCAGACACACCCTCGTTGACCATTTTATTTGTTAGAAATGTTGGTTGGTCATCGACGTAATCCTTCGAATCCGAAGTAGTCCACAGCAGGCACGGTCCTGGAGGACAAAAATAAAAAAAACCCACAGACAAAAAAGGGGAGGACATGCTTATTGTCTAGGGGGGGGGCATGCTCGTTGTCTGAGGAGGGGGAGACATGCTCGTTGTCTAGGGGGGGGAAGACATGCTCATTGTCTAGGGGAAGGGGAAGACATGCTTGTTGTGTAGGGGGAGTGGAATATGCCCCCCAATTATATACATAAATATACATTGGTGGCAGGAGGGTTAAACAGCAATATATGTGTGTATATATATGCTGCTGTATATACATTGGTAGCAGTGGATGCGTTGGAGGTACGAGCAGTGAGCACAGTGGGGAAGAATCATACTTACCAGCGCACACCCCAATACAATAAACTCCGACGTCCTCCGAAGATCGCCGGCTGACGTCTTTGTTTCCCTTGCGCAGCTGCAGTGGTGACTGCGGGGGCTGCGCAAGTGAAAAGATCTCCTGCGTGGGCGAGATTTGGGGGAGCCGCATGATATCCGGGGGGGGAGGGGGGATTTGTCTGGAAATTGGAACGGAGACAATATGAATAGCAAGCAGCTAGGGGGCCACATCATTTACTGAACCAAGGAGTTCAGTGACGTCACCCTGAGCGCCTCCATATTTGCAAATATTATAAAATCAATTTTGCTGCAAGCCAGGAAACTAGCGGAAAGAAGTGGGAACATCCCCTGCAGGTAACGAGCGTTAGTTAGAGGACAGTATGAAACCCAAAAAATGGTGATAGATGTTTTTTAATTTTTTAAATCTACTTAAACGTATTGCTGTGATTGTACCAAACTAAAGAGTAAAGGGGAGGGGTCCTATGGAGCGCAGTAAAGGGGAGGGGTCCTATGGAGCGCAGTAAAGGGGAGGGGTCCTATGGAGCGCAGTAAAGGGGAGGGGTCCTATGGAGCAGGCAGTGAGAGCCATAAAAAACACATTTGATATTTTCCTTCCCGCTTCCCAGTACAGGACCTGGAATATTTAATACAATCACTAGGAAGTACAATTTGTTACGCAGAAACAGGCCGCACACAGCTCTGTACATGGAAAAATAAAAAAGTTATTGATTTTTGAAAGTGGGGAGTGAAATATGGAAACGCAAAAATTAAAAAGGGCTGTGTCCTTATAGGGGTTTTCCTGCAAATACAAATTAGGCCCTATCCACAGGACAGAGACTAACTTGATGATAAGTGGGGGTCTCAGTGATGAGACCCTCACAGATCATGAAAACGAGGGATCCCACGTACCTCCATCGGACCCCTCATTGCTCCAGTAATGGAGTAATGGAGCAGGCGACCGCACATGACCGTTCTGCTCCATTAATCTCTATGGAGCTGGCGGAGATCGCCTAGCGCTGCCTCTGGACATTTTCATTTCAATCTCCGCCAGCTCCATAGAGATTCATGGAGCAGAATGGTCATGCATGGCCGTCTGCTCCATTACACCTGAGGTACATGGGACCCCAAGAGACCCCTCGTTTTCATGATCTGTGGGGGTCTCATCTCTGAAACCCCCACACATCAGCAGGTTAAGCCCTATCCTATGGATAGGGCCTAACTTGTATTTGTGGGAAAACCCCTTTAAGGGATTAAGTATATGGTACAATAAAAACAGAATAGAAGGGCACTGGGGGGATTAGGGACGGGACAGGGGGTCTATGGGCGAAAGTGAAGTGTTTAACCCTTTAGCTGCTGCCTCCAGGCAATGTAGAGTACCTGTCATCACACTGCAGCAGCTGCACACACTCTGCTCTGCTTCATCAGACGAACTTCAGTGAGTAGCAGGAGGAGGAGGAGGTGGGGTCAGGGAGCTGCTGCTGCTTCTGCATGGAGGGGATGATGTAGCAGGGCTGGAGAGCTCCTGCCTGCACCGAGGCTGATGATCCCCTGGGGCTGCTGTGCAGGGGCAGTGCATATCACACTCTGCACTGCTGCTCCATCCATCCATCCATTCATGTGGACAGACACTGGAGCTCAGCACAGGATGCAGCCACATGGTAGCACTGACCTGTGGGGGCCATGGCAGCCTGAGGAGAGGGAGGGCTCTGCCTCCCAGGGGAGGGGATGGGGGAGGTGCCGGCCCTGCTACAGACAACCCGGAAGCTGGAGAGGAGGAGAACGCTGCACCCCGGACAAGCCAGAATAATCCGTGACAGCGCAGAAATAACCGGGACAATCTCTTACCGGCCCGTGGGTGCGGGGCAGGGGTTAAAAAGTGGGACTGTCCCGCCCAAAACGGGACGGTTGGGAGGTATGATAGTAGTAGTAGTTTAGATTAACTCCCAAAAATCAAGTTAGGTGTGGTTGTATTTACAACACCCATATCCAGCGGATAGGAGTTTTAGTAAACCGTGCATCGCCTATATATTCAGGATAGGAATTGTACTACACTGCGCATTGCCCATATATTCTGGATAGGAGTAGCACCATCTAGCATCTATCACATACTCTGGGTAGGTTTTAGGGGGTACAGATACATAAAGAAAGCTAAAATATAGCTACATTTGGTACAACAACATTGTTTAGTAAGTATTTTTTTGGCGAAAAATTGTAAAAAAAAAAAAGAGAATGTTGTGGTGAGGTGGACACTTCAACTCTACTGCTCTACAGTCCCCCTCTCAAATGTAACAGTCCCCCTCGTGTCAAAAGCGGTGTTCATGTGCCCTCGATATACACTCACCGGCCACTTTATTAGGTACACCATGCTAGTAACGGGTTGGACCCCCTTTTGACTTCAAAACTGCCTCAATTCTTCGTGGCATAGATTCAACCATGTGCTGAAAGCATTCCTCAGAGATTTTGGTCCATATTGACATGATGGCATCACACAGTTGCCGCAGATTTGTCGGCTGCACATCCATGATGCGAATCTCCCGTTCCACCACATCCCAAAGATGCTCTATTGGATTGAGATCTGGTGACTGTGGAGGCCATTTAAGTACAGTGAACTCATTGTCATGTTCAAGAAACCAGTCTGAGATGATTCCAGGTGTATGACATGTGTATTATCCTGCTGAAAGTAGCCATCAGATGTTGGGTACATTGTGGTCATAAAGGGATGGACATGGTCAGCAACAATACTCAGGTAGGCTGTGGCGTTGCAACGATGCTCAATTGGTACCAAGGGGCCCAAAGAGTGCCAAGAAAATATTCCCCACACCATGACACCACCACCACCAGCCTGAACCGTTGATACAAGGCAGGATGGATCCATGCTTTCATGTTGTTGACGCCAAATTCTGACCCTACCATCCGAATGTCGCAGCAGAAATCGAGACTCCTCAGACTAGGCAACGTTTTTCCAATCTTCTACTGTCCAATTTCGATGAGCTTGTGCAAATTGTAGCCTCAGTTTCCTGTTCTTAGCTGAAAGGAGTGGCACCCGGTGTGGTCTTCTGCTGCTGTAGCCCATCTGCCTCAAAGTTCGACGTACTGTGCATTCAGAGATGCTCTTCTGCCTACCTTGATTGTAACGGGTGGCGATTTGAGTCACTGTTGCCTTTCTATCAGCTCGAACCAGTCTGCCCATTCTCCTCTGACCTCTGGCATCAACAAGGCATTTCCGCCCACAGAACTGCCGCTCACTGGATGTTTTTTCTTTTTCGGACCATTCTCTGTAAACCCTAGAGATGGTTGTGCGTGAAAATCCCAGTAGATCAGCAGTTCCTGAAATACTCAGACCAGCCCTTCTGGCACCAACAACCATGCCACGTTCAAAGGCACTCAAATCACCTTTCTTCCCCATACTGATGCTCGGTTTGAACTGCAGGAGATTGTCTTGACCATGTCTACATGCCTAAATGCACTGAGTTGCCGCCATGTGATTGGCTGATTAGAAATTAAGTGTTAACGAGCAGTTGGACAGGTGTACCTAATAAAGTGGCCGGTAAGTGTATATGTAACTAAAGGCTTTTTCAGGCCTAAACATTAAGGAGTAAATGTTAATTGCTGTTACTTATCTATTTGCCAGGTAAAGTTTGAGAAATTTACCGAAACATTTAGGATAATGTTAACATTGGCTCAACCCATCATCAGAATTTAACTTCTCTTATCTTTCTTTACTTTTTACAAATATTGCAACCATATAGGAACTGTTACTAAACAATGTGACCAATAGATGGTGCCAAACCCAAGTGATACAGTACCAATGAAAGAAAATCCATGCATTGTCTATGTTACATATTGGATGAAAAATTAGTTTGGGTGTGATTATAGTTTAAAACATTGTTAGTATATGAAGAAATGCAAAGGGATCCTATCGCATGCATCCAGTGTATATACAAATTGGGGAGGCTTAGGAGTTGTATAACATTATGTTGTGATATTTACACCATAGTAAATGTTTCAATTGTGATGTATTTAGGCAATCTAATAAGGTTTATAACTTCTTTGAATACAAGTCTTGAATTACAAGTCTTGTGGGACTATATTTCAGGATGTTTCATGTGTATGTTAGATTATTTTTGGATTGATATGTGGTACCAGGCCTTTTTGGATATCTATTAAATTTTTAATGTTTGATTCAGATGGTTTACTAATATGCTAAAGAGGTTTTTAACTGGACCACTGCAGTCACCAGGTTATTGAGGTTATCAGACAAGCAGGTTGATTACTCAAATTGTATAGGGTATAAAGCAAAGTTAGAAGGACGCGCTACCCACAAACTTTTTGACATAGTAGATTTGATCATGAGGTTTCTTTTATTTTTGTAAGAATTGGACAACGCGTTTTGGGGGTGGATCACCCCTTTTCTCAGGTCTGTAAAATACACTCTAAAAATAATTACAAAGTACCGTACAGGTAAAAGTTGGTCAGGATAAGGTAGGAGTAAAAAAGATAAAAAAAATGAAAAATTGGGAATAGAAGAAGTTTCATATCTCATAGCACATGATTGTAGTTTCATATAATTTTTATAGTTCATTTCTCATGGTGCATAGTTGTGATAGATAAAAATTGGTAAAAAGGTCTAATTGGTTGTGTGAACATAACATTGATACATAAATAAAATGGAATATACCATAGATGCATAAACAAATTGAATATAGTATTAACCTGAGTATAAAAAATATATGTATAATCCATAATTGATAGATATAAATATAACATAAATTATTTGATTACAAAAAAATAGGTGTTATATTAAATGCATAAGCAAATGCATGCATGGTAAAGGCCCATGCGATCAATTGGATAACACCTGTGATCGGTTCTACCACGATCGCTGGTGTTACGGGTAAGTCTTTGCTGTTAAGGGGGTTAAAGAGGACCTTTCAATACATCACACATTCCATTAACATACCATCACAAATTCAGAAACACTTAGAATTTTCTTTGTAACCCCCACATTTGGGTATATATCTGCATCTGTATCTGACCATTGTAATCTTTTCAACTATCAGCGGGAGGTGTTAAAAAAGAGGCAGGGGAATGTGTTATGCTAATCTTACTGTCCAATCAACAGCAGGTAGTGTCAGAGAAGCTACTATGAACATTCACAGTGTAATCTCTTTATGCTCATCTAGAGGTTCTGTTCACTGATTGCATTTACTTTCTAGTAATATTCTGTTAACAATGAGTTTACAAAAACACAGTGTTTCGAAAAATGATGTTAACAGCATGTGCACACAAAGTGAACACTACCGAGATGTGAACACAATAACAAATGCAAAGTTAATGTGACGTAAATGCAAATGAAATATAAACGCAGTGTAAATGCTAACAAGATGTAAACGTGAATTAAATGCAAAGAAAATGTTACCGCAAAAGAATGTATAAGTAAGTGCAAAGGTGCCTTTGCATTCACATCGCGTTTGTGTCTTCATCAAGTTAACAGCGCATTTACATTGAAGTTATATTGCATTCGCGTTAACATGTTTACATCGCAGTTGTATATGCATTAACATCGCATTTAGATAGTGGTTGCATTTATAATGATCAGATACTGGGCGTGATATCTCTGCAACTCTGGGGGCTAGAGAGAAAATCCCAAGTGCCCCTGAACCTGTGTAGCAGTCCCTACAGAATGGTATGCTAATCTACACATGGGTAAAGTGGTGAAAATTCCTCTTTAACCAGTTCTTGACAACTGCCATACTATTACAGCACAGGGTCAGGTCAGATGTAGGAAGAGGGCTCCTGGTCTGAGTGTTCCCTATACATGGCGAATTGCAGTAAACACCCATCGTTAAAACCAATCATCGATGCGAGCACTGTTCATGGGGGTTAACCCTTTGCATGCAGCTGGCAAAGCTGATCTGTCGCCATGACTGCCTCGTGTCTTTGTAAAACCTGAAGATAATTATTTCTGAAGATCTTTTACAATGTGCCTATTTCACATTGTAATAGATCATTTGCAAAATCCCCATATAAGATAAGATAATCCTTTATTAGTCCCACAGTGGGGAGATTCACAGTGTTACAGCAGAAGAGAGAGAATACAGAGTGCAGTACATACAATGACAGAACAATAATATTAGGGATAAATGAACAAAAGAAAAAAAGGGATAAAAAGACAATAAAATGAAAAGTAATGATAAGCAGTTTGGTATTCAGTCTGTGGATGGGACCTGCAGGGACTAGTTAGGTGGGGGCACTGGTTACTTCTGTTTGGGCCTTGCTTGTTGAACAGCCTGATTGCAGCGTGGAGCAGCGGCACAATCACAATGTCAGCAGACTGTGCTGCATTTCCGTACCCGGTCCAACCGCCGCCCATTCCCTGCTATACGGCACATTAAGGTAAACGATCAATCCCATGGCCTGTCTCCCTCTTTGTCCCGCCCTGCACCGCTGCTCCCGGCCAGCATGCTGCTCCCACAGGTGCCCGCCCCTCCTCCACACTGCTCCCGCGGCTGCCCAGCCAACATGATGCTCTCGCGGTCACTCTGCCAGTACACTAGTCCCGCAGCTGCCCGCCAGTCCTCAATGCTACTCTCGCAGGTGCCCGGCAGGCATGCTGCTCCTGTGGCCGCCCGGCCATTACCTCGGTCCCGCGCCGTATTTGCTGTATGTGTGTATATGCTGTATTTGCTGTGTGTGTGTATATGCTGTATATATTGTATGTATGTATGTATATACTGCATGTATATGCAGTATGTGTGTAAACGCTGTATATACTATGTGTATATATCTGTGTTTGCTGTATGTATATGCATTTTGTGTGTATATACTGTATATAGATTCAGTATGTGTGTATATGGTGTCTAAATACTGCATGTTTGTGTATACACATTGGTTGTATACCAAATGTAAAAGAATATGATGTATGTATGTTATATGTATGTATATAAACAGTATGCATGCAACTTTGATGCATATATACTGCATGTACATACAGTGAGTTTGTATATACTGTATGTATACTGTATGTATTAGTGTATAAATGTATATATGAGTACATAAATTTGTGCATACGAGTGTATACGTATGTGTGGACGAGTATATAAAAGTGAGTGTGGAATGTTATTTTGTGTATTTAAGTGTATAAATGTGTGTGATTGTATAAACGTGTGTGTATGTATGAATATTTTTAAGGGGTGCCCCCATGCAAAAATCTGCTATGGGGCCCTGCCTCTCCTAGTTACACCACTGGCTAGGAGGAATGACTTACGATAACACTCCCTCTCACACTTGGGCTGAAGCAGTCGGTCACAGAAGGTGCTCCCCAATGCCACCACAGTCTCATGCATGGGATGGGAGCTATTCTCCAGAATAGATTTCAACTTACACGGTATCCTCCTCTCAGCTACCACCTGCACTGTGTCAGAGCTGGCTTTCCTTATTAGTTTGTCCAGTCTGCTCCTCTCTGTAAAGACACAATATTAGAACAGGGAAGATGGGATCATTACAGTATTGTTTAACACTAGTGTGGATCCCTAGATGTTGCACCTAAAGTTGTGGCTAAATAGCTATGCATGAAACCAATTGTCCTCAAAGGGAAAGTCCCTATCAGGAAAAGAAAGCCAAACTGAGAAGTATATGCAGATGTAGAAAACTTTATTACATACAATACATTAAAACTTTAAAACATCAAGGTGATGGCAGAGGAGGAAACAGGGCATCACCGGACAGAATATGGAGGATAGTGGGTACATATATAAAGGGGTATAGACTTAACTTGAGTGTGGGCAATCAGTATAATAATGTCACATACAAGGTTAAGTACAAGTGTCCAGCCGAACAAATGCCCATCACAGAGTTACAATGTTGTACATGTCTTACCCTAGTATTAGAAGTCACTCTCCACTGTCTGGGATGGCACCTTCCCCGACGTGCGTTTCGGCTCGTCTGGGCGTCATCCGGGTCAGGGGTTGCAATTTATGGGCACTTTAGACCAATCAGGGTTATTGTAGCGATCACAACATTAGACACCATAGGAAAAGAGATCGAACAAGCACGTACACTATTGAACACACTGATGACCCAAGACGAAATAAGAAATTTCGAGCAATCACTCGAGCCAGAATTCGTAACAGTATGGAGATCAAAAAATCTCAGAGACCTGCTAGTCAGGAGCCATTATGACTCCCGTAAACCGAAGACAATTTTTGGAGCTAACCCTCCACCATGGGGCTGCAGACCCTGCGGCAAATGCATTGCATGCCCGAATGTTGAATCCACAGACACATTTACAAACTCAACAGGTACAAAAACCTACACGATCACCCAGAGCATAACATGTAACACGCGAGGTGTGATTTACTACGCAACAACCCCCCAAAATAAAATATAGATCGGCCTCACAAGCCGAGAAATGAAAATCCGCGTTAGAGAACATGTACGGGACATCATTGCCTCTAAAAATATTGATTATAACATTGAAGGAAAACCAGTAGCAGCACACTTTAGAGACAAACATGATTCAGACCCAAAGGGCCTAAAAGTACGCGGTATTGACAGAATATTGCTAGGCATCAGAGGTGGACCGATCCAGAAAAGACTGGCTCAAACCGAAACACGGTGGATATGGACCTTAAATACACTTTCCCCAAAGGGATTAAACGAATCATTGAGTTTCGCTCCATTTCTCTAGTTAAATAAGCCTCCTATTCTCTCCGATCGTTTGACCCAATTTTGGTATATGATCTCTGAGCTATGCACGCTAACTTTACTGGTGTCAATCCAGTCACTGTATTGTTTTAAGTGTTTTTAACTAATTATTTTCTTTCTCTTTCTTCATATCTTTTTTAGCATGCACACTTTCTGGACCGTGAAACATGGATCTAAGAACCAAACAACATTCCTATTAACTTTTAAGATCATCATATTTACATTCCTATCGGCGTTTGGTATTATTATATTATCTTTATATATTTTTTATATATGGTGTTCTTTGGACCAATCGTTATATCACTGCATATTTTACTGTATTGCATATATCGATCTTCATATTTATTTGTTTTCTTGATATAATATGATAGCCTTACCAAAGATATAAACGATTCAACAATCCGTTCAAATCATATAGATTTTATTATAGAAAATCATAGAAAATGTAAGATACAATTGCCGTTTAATATTATCAATGTTTATTATATCCTATATATATTATTTGTAGAAGTCACTCCGCCTGGTTCACACTATCTCCTTTCCTCACTTCTTACCTTCACTCGCCCACTTCACACCCCCCCTCCATCCCACACTTCTGGTCCCCCATCCTCCTTCTCACTCCCTTGCACGTTGTTATCATTAATTTTTTCACCAATTATTATTGTATGTTTTCCATTAGTCCACATTAGTGGACCTTATATATTTCATAATAGGTATGTCAGCAGATTTACATCCGTATTGACATAATTGTCATAATAGATAAGTTTAAGGTAACACACTTTATACTGTTTATAGATGTACTTGCATACAATAGCGTCATATACTCTATCAAAGTTATACTAATAAGAATTGTGTAAAACAATCTTTATGAATCTATGCATATTGCACTTTATTTGCATCATGTTTTTCATTTTTATTTTCAATATATCAGTTTTGTAAAAAATGTATTTTCACTTTATTGGTTATAGATGTATCTGTATGTAACAGTACCATATACACTCCACTATGTAAGAGAAAGTTGGGCAGGATAATTCTTATGAATTTATGCATACTGTTTCTGAATTTTATTATGTCTTATTCCTTTCATATTGTATACATCAGCTTTGCACGTTGTGAATTTACAGGCATATATTGAGTGTTGATTTTATATGTAGGGATGGGTTACTTACACAAGTTGATGTGGCTTTTTCTAGATCCATGGGGGTAGATAGTCCTTAGATGCGCATCTTTGAGTAAGTGCCACTCTTTACTCTGACACTGAAGTTCGGGCGCCGAAGCACTGTTGTGTTTATCTAAATATATCTAATAAAATATCTAATTTTATCTAAGTACTAATGATTGGCCCACCGCGTACACGCCTACTCCCCGAGCGGGTTCTAATATGCGCATGCGTCAGCTTGACATCATTCGCGCATGCGCACAAATTGCGATCATGTGATCGCTACAATAACCCTGATTGGTCTAAAGTGTGCATAAATTGCAACCCTGACCCGGATGATGCCACCCGCAGACGAAGGCTCAATCGAGCCGAAACGCGCGTCGGGGAAGGTGCCATCCCGGACAGTGGAGAGTGACTTCTAATACTAGGGTAAGACATGTACAACATTGTAACTCTGTGATGGGCATTTGTTCGGCTGGACACTTGTACTTAACCTTGTATGTGACATTATTATACTGATTGCCCACACTCAAGTTTAGTCTATACCCCTTTATATATGTACCCACTATCCTCCATATTCTGTCTGGTGATGCCGTTTCCTACTCTGCCATCACCTTGATGTTTTAAAATTTGAATGTATTGTATGTAATAAAGTTTTCTACATCTGCATATACTTCTCAGTTTGGCTTTCTTTTCCTGAAAGGGACTTTCCCTTTGAGGACAATTGGTTTCATGCTCCTCTCTGTAGCTGAGATGCTGCTTCCCCAACAGACTACACCAAAGAAGATGGCTGATGCCACTACAGAGTTGAAGAAGGTCTTAAGAAGTGCCCCCTGCATTCCAAATGCCTTCTGCCTCCTTAGCAGGTATAACACATTTATGTTTTATGCTCACACCAGTTTATTGTTAAGGAGGACTTCACTGCCTCAATGTGTGTCCCCTCGAGGAGGAGGACTTTGCTTACGGAAGTCCACCACCATCTCCTTGGTCTTCCCAGACGAAGGCTCATTCCAAGCAGAAACGCGTGTCAGGGACGTTGTCATCCCGGACGGTGGAGCTTTAACCTTTACATTTAGGAAAGACCCTCAATCTTGTGGTGCGACACATTTATCACTCTGCAATACAATGTCTGTAGTATGTGGTTATATAGATGCATAACTTTATAGTGTCCCATCAGTGCAATATGTTCCTCTTTTCCTTCTACATTTATACAGGATTCTCCATCTTGTGTCTGGTGATGACCCCTTCTTATCTTGCCATCACCACTTGTATGTTCTTACATGTATTGTCAACAAAGTTTTTTCTATTTTTTTTTCAAAATGTTCTTAGAGTCTGGCTTTTTCTCCTGAGGGTATCCCTAGAGGTACAATTGGATATACATTTTGTTATATTTAGCCTGAGACCAAAGGGTGCAATAATAGTATGGGGTAACATGCTTAGTCAATAGTAGGACCACAACCCCATCTTTCCTGATTCCATGATATTTTCATACTATAGATGTGGCAGATCTTACCAATTCCATCTTGAATCGCATTTAGGAGATGAACTGGTTGAGATTCTTCAGGTTGAAGATTAAACGATATGCTCATCTTTGTTTTCTTAGAAGCCCAGGTTGCTTTGATAGCAGCCTTCAGCTCATCTGCATTGTTGAAATTGTTGTCAACATGACCAGATGTATTCTGTATTTTTACTGTTTGTATCTGTATTTGTGATTATGCAGATGGAGGTGTTATTGTTGTGACACTACAACTTCCCCTGTGGGGACAATAAAGTATTCTATTCCATCTTTCTCTTAGATTCTCTATGGGGTTAACCTCAGGCAAGTTTGTTGGCCAATCAAGTACGGCGATACAGTGGTTGTTAAACCAGGTATGGGTACTTTTGGGAGTGTTGACAGGTGCCAAGTCCTGCTGGAAAATGAAAATTCCATCTCCAAAAAGTTGGTGGATTGGCTTTGGCCTAATCACGTATGCGTTTCTATGGAAACGCAAGCAATTGTCATCCAGAACCCAATGTCTTGCATTGTTTTAATGCAAAACACCAGGTTCTGGTTACCAATCGATAGAAACGCATACACAATCAGGCTTGTTACCTTTACAAACAATTAGGAAGAGATCATGACTTGTGGGTTTTCCTGTTTGTAATGACTTTATAATATCTAAGTTTCACTTTTTGAATTGAATTACTGAAAAGAAAAAAACTTTTTGCTGATATTCTTATTTATAACTTGGGCATTTTGGGTGTCTATTATATAATTTAGAATAATATGATTTACATAGGGGGCACAGCATTGTGGTGTCAGATATTATACTATAAGCAATTATGGCATTTTTAAAGGCACAGTGTGGAGACGTTGAGCAAGAAGCCACAAACATTAGATAGTGAATGAATTCTGCAAAGATAAGTCATGCCTGGAAGAAGATCTTGTGAAGTTCCGTATCCTGTGGCATATAATAATCCACAATGAGGAGATGCTGGAAGACATAACATCCTTATGCAGATGATTGTTACACTTAGAGTGGTTTCACACTGGCATTTTTTTTCACTTGGATTTCTCTTTCTGGCTTCAGTACTTGTTCACTGATGCCATACTGACCCAGTGTTTGCAATGGGCATTTTCACACTTCAGTTTTTTTTTCACCCCATTAAAGAAAATGGTTCAGTAAGGTATCAGTGGGAAAAAAAAAAATCATTGAAGCCAGAAAGAGAAACCCAATATGTATGTGTCCATAAGCCAAAATTGGTTCAGTGAAACCCCAAGTAACCCCAAGTAACAAAGCATTAATTCCTTTGTAAACTAACAATTTTTCTCAGTGTGTACTTACAGAACTTGGGCGCGTTTAAAAAATAAAAATAAAAAACCCCGCCATCCTAGTGTTGTCACGGAAGTTTTTCACGGATGTAGCTCAGAGCAATGAAGTTCAGTTGTGTTAATTAATGTGGGTATAGTGGGGGAAAAAAAAATATTGAATGCTTTTTTTCCCCCTTGAATGCTTCTTTAACCTCTTACCAACGTGCTGCATACTGCTGCAAACACCCACTGGTAACCCCCGCAATCAGTGCTAGCACTGATTGTGGGTGTTAACTCTGTTGTTGGCACCGCCATATTTCCTTAGTTCTTCGCTGCTTGTGCAAGGAGCAACAATCCGTCACTGACAGCCTCAGGTCTTTAACCGGTTAAGGACCGGGCCCTTTCCTGTTTTTTTCATTTCCATTTTTCACTCCCCACCTTCAAAAATCTATAACTTTTATTTTTACATGTAAAAAGCTATGTGATGGCTCGTTTTTTGCGTAACAAACTGCACTTCATAGTGATCGCATTGAATATTCCATGCCATGTACTGGGAAGCGGGAAAAAAATTCCAAATGCATTGAAAATGGTGAAAAAACGCATTTGTGTCGTATTCTTGTGGGCTTGGATATTACGGCTTTCACTTCACGCCACAAATGACGCATCTAATTTATTCTTTGGGTCTGTACGATTACAGGGATACCAAATTTGTATAGGTTTAAGGACTGTACGACCTTTTGATCACTTTTTATGGAATTAATTTTTTTTTAAATGGCAAAAAAGTGCAAGTTTTGACTTTGGACGCGATTTTCCGTTACGGGGTTAAACGCAGTGATTGATCAGGCATTTTCGGACGCGGCAATACCTAATGTGTGTATGATTTTTACTGTTTATTTATATCAGTTATAGGGAAAGAGGGGTGATTTGAATTTTTATGTTTTTTTACTATAATTTTTTTTTTTAACTTTTTTAAAATTTTTACTATTTTTCAGACTCCCTAGGGTACTTTAACCCTAGGTTGTCTGATCGATCCTACCATATACTGCCATACTACAGTATGGCAGTATATGGGGATTTTACTCCTCATACATTACAATGTGCTGATAGCACATTGTAATGAATGGGTTAACCCGAAGTAGCTTCGGGTCTTCGTGAGACCCGAAGCTACCATGGCGACGGATCGCCGCTCCCCGATGATGTCACGGGGAGCGGCGATCCTCGGAAAGATGCCGGCGCCCATGCATTGGAACGCGACCGCCGTCGTGAATACACCGGTTAAAAGACCCGAATTGGTGTTATTTCTGAAGATCTGTTACAATGTGACAGTAGCACATTGTAACAGACCATGTACAAAATCCACATATACTGCCATGGCAGCATATAGTAGGATAGACAACACAAAATGTAGCGGCTACCCTCTTACAATGGTCCCTGAAAAATAAAATTGTATGCCCTGCAAACAGTACATATCTAACCCCAACCCATATAATGTGCCATTTCCTGCAGCCCTGGTCTAAAATGCACCCTGTCCTGCAGCTGCCCTTTTTTGTAGCCCCCCCTCTAAAGTGCTCCTTTTTCTTTAGCCCCCTTTTAATGTCTTCATAAGAAGACATCGACAGAAAAGGGGACCCCTTTTTCTATAGAAACCCTCACACACATATAATGGGCCCCTTGTCTTTGGGCTTTTCAAAGTGAAGAAAAAAAAAAAAAATACAACATATACGCAATTATAAACCGAGGAACCCCCCCCCCCCCAATTTTACCACAAAATAATAATAATAATAATAATTTAAAAAAAAAAAAAAGCTTGGCCTCTAGTATAGGCCTGAGTTGGGAAATACTGTTTAAATAAAATGTCCCAGGCAGCGTCCCCCCCCCCCCAATAAAACATCCCCAGCAATGCTGCCCCATAAAATGCTCCCAGGGGTGCTCCCCCCAATAATGAAATATCCACAGAGGAGGCCCAATAAAAATATTGAAAACGCATACCTCCGGTGCTTCTCTTCAGGCCACGGCTCAGAGTTAATCTCTCCTCAAATTCCCGGCAGTGCGGGCAGAAGCAAGTCTACGCTCTCTGCCATCACGCACTAGCCATGATGTGGCCCTGTCACTGCTTGATGAAATCATCAGAGCGGGTGTACGCGGGCAGAGTGTATAGACGTATCTCTGCCCGTATTGCTGGGAATCTGAGATCAGAAGAAGCCAGAGCCGAGGATGAAGAGGAGCGCCAGAGGCGAGTACCGTCTTATAGCAGCCCGGGATCGGGAGTTCCAGGCTCAGTGGTAAAAAAGCAAAACAAATAAAAAGTTCAAATCGCTCCCCTTTTTCAATAACTAACAAACAAATCATAAAAACATGTAAAGTATCACCACGTCCCAAAATGTCAGATCAAAATATAAATGGCTATTCCCAAAGAACCCCGTAATGGGGTTTAATATTTGAGTAAAAAAGTTACACAGTCCCCAAAACGGTAGCAAAGAAAATGTCAAATTGTCTCGCAAAAAAAAAAAAAATTACAACTCACGCAACTCTGTACACAGAAGTTTGAAAACATTTTTGGCGCCAGAAGATGGCGTAATAATGTTTTTTTGTACAGGGTTTTTTTTTTTCCTCTTTAAATGTATTAAAACACAATCCCTACATAAATTTGGTATCCCTGTGATTGTACTGGGCGGGGGTGTTTCCGGAGCCCCTCAGTGATTTCTTACTTACCCAGCTACTTGGCACCTAACTTAGCTCCACCCCCTCTCCAGCTCCCCAGGGCTGATTGCACCATCTATGTGAAGTGATCGGTCGGGATCCAGAAGTGAGGTGGCAGACACTGTCCTGCATTATAAATATATATAATAAATGTGTCAGTGCCTCCGATGTAGCGAACCCTTCCTGATGCACTGTCTGCCAGAGATTGCCCTCCAGGAGGGTCTTACAGCTAGAGGTTGGGAGAACCCCGCTGTTCCCGATTCCAGCTCCCTACTCAGCCCTCCAGACACTACACATCTGCAGCGCCGGGACCCAGGTAGTGTGCAATCGCATGCTCCTGAACCATGGCATTGGCGAAGCAGCATTCCACATATACAAAGGGACCCTCTTATTCTGCTCCACATTGTTTCCTGACCCTTGGAGGCAGGAAATCCCTACCCATCAGTGCCGTTGGAGGCTGTGACTTCAGACAAGAGCACAGGAAAGAAAATTATACTAATGGAAAGTTTTCCACCTCATTACCTTTTTGCATAATAATTCCCAACCATGAAGTTTGTGAATACATTCCTAAAGCATCACAAGGACCAATGGTAAAAAGCACTACTGTAATATAATTTTCCTTTCATTATTTCAATCTCAATATACATACAATTCAGCGAGTACACTGCCTCTTCACTTCAGATTGGTCGTGTATTCAAGCCCTCTTATAATAACATGCTTTTCTATCGTCTCGAGGTGGATCAGCATCTCTGTCCTGTCCTTTTTGGGTGTAGTAATATGTGGGCGAATGTGCAGTACAATATAGGGGTCTGGTGCCAGGGCTTATGGAGCATATATTAATCTTCCATGGTATAATAGAGAACATTTAAAATCTCCAGGAGATGGCAGGCCAGGCAGGGTTGGTAGTGGTCAGGTGGCAAAAGAAGCGATGCAAGCACAAAAACGCATGTAGTCAAACTCTGTTTTTAGACATTTTGAGGTTTTGTTGAAACTGCCCAAGCCTATGAGTATTCTTAAAAAAAGATATGCTACACTTCAGTAGAAGGTAATCACAATGTACTATTTTATATTGTTCAAACTTTCTTTTATGCTACTAAAAATGCAGTGCTTTCTCGTGTTAAAATAAACAAATTCACAAACCAAAAGAAGTATTTAGAATATATATTTTTTAATTTTTATAAATAACTTATCTGTTACAAAGACTGTTTACCCAGCTAAAATCACAAAACCATCAGCTCAAGATATCCAAATTAGGTTTTATTATTAAAACTAGTAAAAAATTTTCAAATCTTCACAGAAAACTGCGGATGAAGCTGAAATGGTCTTTTACTTGTAAGCATTGTTTGTAAGTGCTTTGGTTCTGCCATTTAGCCCAATTACAGTGCTGGAAGGCCCAAAAACATACCAAGCCTTTGCAACACTTTGGTTACCTAGAAATATATTCTGCGACACAATGAATAGCCTCAGGAAACAAGGCTCATCACATTTTAGTTTCTGGTACAAAAACCTTAAAAACAATGTATGATGTCGAGTCATTTACAGTGGATGTCTTTACAAAACCAATGGCTACTTAAATATCAAAGCCTAAAAGAAAAGGTAAGCCACTGACTGTTACTATTTTTACCTCTTAATACTTAAATAAAAGCAGCAATAATGCACATTTCTTTAAGATGCCAAGCAGTGTATCAGTTTAGTTCTTAACAGTGATTTGCTTACGAAATGCGTGGTACGTCTTGAAGACAAGGATTTTTCTTTTTAATATGGCCACTCTTTGTTGGTTGGGAATGAAGAAATGAGAATTACCCAGATTTATGTTGACATAGGAGCATCCGTTTTAAGATACAACAGTCTCAAACAGGAAAGTCACAGATTTGAGACCAATGTAACAAAAGAACATGGACCCATGTGCATACAAAAAAGAAAAGAAAAAGGAAAAAAAAAGAAAAGTTAAAACAGAGTCTCTTACGCAACTTTAGGGTATTAACCAAGGTTTTCTCATTCTTAAATTTTGACAAATACAGTACTTGCGTATTGCTGAACATATACCGATTTGGAAACGGACTTCTTTTGCCATACCATTATTATGCCACTTACATTTCTAAGACTTAGAACAGGCATTAGACATTTGGCACATTCAGGAAAATAGGGCACGTCTTTATGAAAGTCAGTATGAAAGCCACCCACTGTAAATTCATATATGTCTGCAGAAAAAGATGGTAGAACATTGTGCCTTTTCATGATTTTCACAGGACATCAAGATATGCAAGATAAATAGGTTTTGTGGTGGAGAGATGACCAACAAAACCATTTCTATACACAATACTTTACTCCTTTCCACCACCCAGTTACAAGGCACCAAATTTTTGATAAAAGATCTAAAAAGGGACACTGTGGCAAAAAAAAAAGAAAAAAGAAAATTTTAAACAAAAAAAAAAACAAAAAACACTATTACACTATACATACAGGAGAACATGACATTAATAAAGGTGAGAAGGGAATAAGGTCACTTGGAGCAGGCTTTAGGGTTATTTACAACTGGAAAAAAAGCTTTAGGTAATTTCACTGTATCATACAGAGACAACACATGCAGTTTTTCATCATTGTTGCACTTGATTGTATGGATGTTGGTTTCACAAGCCATGGGAGGTTCCCGAGAGGCACTTAAAACACATGAACCGCACAGTCCTTCCTCCGTTCATGTGACAGCAACAACTCGCAGCAAGTTGCAAATCCTGTGTGTTTTTAGTGTTTGTGTATGGGTTGCTGGTTTGGTTTATGGAGAACTTAAAAGCCAATGAAATTTCTTGCGTTGCTTCTTCTCCAAGTAGCCAAAAACAATCCAGTAACTTTCACTGAGAAAAAGAAGTAAGGACCCAAAACTCTGGGTACAGTGAGAAATCTTCTTTAAGGGCTAATACTGTACATGGTACAGGCGGTCAGCTGGGAACCAGACTTATCAGTACTACACTGATAGAGAATTTAAGAAAAGGGCAAAAACCCAACTGCGCACAATACAACATTGAGGTATTATTCTGTGGGTTAATGTTTACTATTTGTAAACAACCACAAGGCCATTTTTTTCCTATCATTGAAAAATGTGGTTATTGACGATTTTACGCGGATTTCCATTGACAAAATTGACCTACTGGCTCAGTAATTCCTCGGCATATCGCACTGTTCACATCGGTTTAAGAGAGGGTGGTTCAGAAAAGTACATGCAGTGCAATTCCACTGAGCTCCCTCATCTTCCTCCGTGTCAGGGACCTTTGTTGACGTTTTGACAGTGGACCGTTGATCTAAATGGGGACACAACGTTAAATAATACGGTTACATTTATTTGACCCAAAAATAATAATTTTCAATGAAAAGAGAATGCAACATATGGATAAAAAAAAAGGAAAAAAAAAAAAAAATTAATGAATTGTATTGTCCGGTATTTGTACTACTAGTATTTTTACCAATAATAATTTACCATATAAAACAGTGCAAAATGTTTATAAATATTGGTATCAATTAGAGAATAAAAAATAATGATTTAGTAGAATTGTGTTTCACTTTGAGAAACACGATAAGATGTACAAAACATTTCCTAGTGCAGCTTTTACACTGGAGTTTATTTATTGCATAAACAATATAACATATGGAGTTGTCTACTTCGAGCAAATAATGGATATTGTTTGTGTAATGAAAAGCTATACATAAACTTAGAATACAATAAGCTTAGAATACAAAACTGCAGCTTTTTTTCAGCTATTTTTAGGAGGTTTTGCATGAACTTAGGGGCAGCACAGTGGCTTAGTGGTTAGCATTTCAGCCCTGCAGCGCTGGGGTCCTGGGTTTCATATCCAATCAAGGTCAACATCTCAAAGAGTTCCCTCTGTGTGCGTTTCCTCCCACACTCGAAAACATACTGGTAGGTTGATTAGATTGTGATGCCCATGGGGACAGGGACCGATTCAGCAAACTGTGTAGTGCTGCGTAATCTGTGTTTGCTATGTAAGAATTATTATTATTTAACTTACCAACAGATTGCGTACCTCTTGGCTTTGGGGGGACAGGGCCTAAAAATCCAATGTTATCATAGAAATTATGAATAGCGCTGGGATCAAAATGAGGCCCTAAATAAAACAAGAACAATATAATAAACAATAGCCTTGTTTCAAATAAAAAAAAAAAATAGCAAAAATGCACTGCAAATCTGACATTTTTTTTTAGAAATATTGTATAACACTAAAGAGTAGTTTTACTATTATGATGAATTAAGGAACTCTAGGAAAAATATGTTTGACAACAGTAGGCACAACAAAAACCCCTTCATGATTGAGGGTCATTGATTGGTGCCTGCATTGCCCAGGTAAATTTTTGCAGTTCTGTTAAAGGGGTTGTCCGAGAGTTCCGAAAAAAAAACCCCACACTATTAGGTGGCCGGGAGCGGGCTGCTTAAAACAATAAAGATGTACTTACCTTCCTGTGCCCTCCGGTATCAAGCGCTGCTGTTGCTCCTGGCGCCATGTAAACAAACATGGCCGCCGGAGCACCACTGCATTCAGCTTCCGGCCGGCCATGGCCGGGTACGCCTATCCGTCCCTATTCACATTGTGAATGCGGGCCAGAAGGTTGTCAGGTCCGTCCAGAAGCTGAATGCAGCGCTGCTCCGGTGGCCATGTTTGTTTACATGGCGCCCGGACCGTAGCCACAGAAGCGCTTGATACCGGAGGGCACCGGAAGGTAAGTACATCTTTATTGTTTTAAGCAGCCCGCTCCCGGCCACCTATAGTTTTTTTTTCAAAACTCTGACAACCCCTTTAACCCCTTAACGCTCTGCGCCGTAGCTCTACGGCGCAGAGGTATAAGGGATGTATGAAGAGGGCTCACGGGCTGAGTCCTCTTCATACAAAGGTGGGGGTTTTTGCAAAATGCATAAAACCCCCACCGCTAATAACCGCGGTCGGTGCTAGCACCGATCGCGGCTATTAACCCCCCCCGTTGCCGCCGGCAAAGTCGCCGGCGGCATTTAAAAGACGGCGGCGCGCGGGCGCCGCCATCTTTTTTTCGATCGCCACGCCCCCGAACGTCATCGGGGGGGCGGCGATCGGTTGCCATGGTAGCCTCGTGTCTTCTTTTGACACGAGGCTATCTGGCAGCTGCAGATTCGTTACAATGAGCCAGTGGCTCATTGTAATGAATGTGCTGCAAAAATGCCATATATTGCAATACAGAAGTATTGCAGTATATGGTAGCAGCGATCTGACCATCTAGGGTTAATGTACCCTAGATGGTCTAAAAGATAGTGAAAAAAAAAATAAAAAAAAAAGTTTAAAAAATAAAAAAAATTAATAAAATATTAAAAGTTCAAATCACCCCCCTTTCCCTAGAACGGATATAAAACATAATAAACAGTGAAAATCACAAACATATTAGGTATCGCCGCGTCCCAAAATGCCCGATCTATCAAAATATAAAAACGGTTACGGCCGGCGGTGACCTCCGAGGCGGGAAATGGCGCCCAAATGTCCGAAATGCGACTTTTACACCTTTTTACATAACATAAAAAATGAAATAAAAAATGATCAAAATATCGCACAGACCTCAAAATGGAAGCAATGAAAACGTCGCCTCATTTCGCAAAAAATGACACCTCACACATCTCCGTGCGCCAAAGTATGAAAAAGTTATTAGCGTCAGAAGATGGCAAAAATTTTTTTTTCTTTTTTGTACACATTCGTTTAATTTTTGAAAATGTATTAAAACACAATAAAACCTAGATAAATTTGGTATCACCGCGATCGCACCGAACCAAAGAATAAAGTAGGCATGTTATTTGGAGCGAAGAGTGAAAGTCGTAAAAACTGAGCCCACAAGAACGTGACGCACGTGACGTTTTTTTTCAATTTTTCCACATTTGGAATTTTTTTTCAGCTACGCAGTACACGGCATGTTAAAATAAATAACATCACGGGAAAGTAAAATTTGTTACGCACAAAATAAGCCCTCACACAGCTCTGTACACGAAAAAATGAAAAAGTTATGGATTTTTGAAGTTGGAGAGCGAGAAATCGGCCGAAAAACCCTGCGTCCTTAAGGGGTTAAATTACAATATCTTTAGAACCTCTTTTCATATACAGGCAGCCACCGGGTTACGTACAGGATAGGTTCTTTAGGTTTGTTCTTAAGTTGAATTGGTATGCAAGTCAGAAGCATATATTTTACAATTGTAGCTCCAGACAATTTTTGTTTTTATCCTACTGACAATTGGCTTTTCAAAATTTTTGGCTGTAATGGAACAAAGGATCATCAATAAAGCTTCATTACAGACACCTTACAGCTGAGCAATGAAGCATGGGACTATGGTACAGTATGCATAGGTCACAGTCAGGTGTCCTTAAACGGGTATTCCCATCTGGGCATTTACATTTAATTTCATTCATTTGCCATATGTAATCATTTCTTCAATTGGATATTACCGTATATACTCGTGTATAAGCCGAGATTTTCAGCACAAAAAATGTGCTGAAAAACCTCACCTCGGCTTATACACGAGTCAACTAAAAAAAACCTCACCCTCCGGTGTCCGGATCCTCGGCGGCAGCTCCCGATTCTCGGCAGCGGCTCTGCTCCTCTCTTATCGTCGTCGGAGGGTGAGTATTAAGTTTGTTTTTTTTAATAGCTTGGCCTACAGGGGGGACAGGCTGGCTGTATACTACACACTCGGCTTATACTCGAGTCAATAGGTTTTTCCAGTTTTTGGTGGTAAAATTAGGGGTCTCGGGTTATACTCGGGTCGGCTTATACTCAAGTATGTACGGTATTTAAAAAAAAATGTTCCCATGTGAAGATAATTTCTCATAAATGTAGTCATGTTGTCCCTCAGAAACGAGATATCTTCCTCGGATACGACCACCTGACATTTTGGCAGCACTGTTAAAATTATTGTCAGAAAAGAAAACCTGTACAGGCAGGCTCCGGGTTACGTACAAGTTCTGTAGCTTTGTTCTTAAGTTGAATTTGTATGCAAGTCAGAACTGTATATCGTATTTTCCGGGCCATTAGGCGCACCAGAATATAAGGCGCATTAGTCCGATGCGCCTTATGTAATAATTCCATATATAAGGCGCATCGGACTATAAGGCGCAGGGTCCGGGGGCGTGGCGGAGGTCCAAGGAAGGAGCGGAGACCCGACGGGACGAGACGCGACGGGGAACGCGGGGAAGGTGAGGGGGAGGTGGAGGAGGGCAGCGGACCATACTTACATAGGTCCCCGCTACCGGAGACAGCAGATCTCCAGCGGGAACTGCAGACCACGCGGCAGAAGTTGTTCGTGCCGCGTGGTCTGCAGTTCCCGCTGGAGATCTGCTGTCTCCGGTCTCCGGTAGCGGGGACCTATGTAAGTATGGTCCGCTGCCCTGTGCCATACATAGGGCGCACCGGACTATAAGGCGCACTTTGGATTTCCAAGGAAATCCAAGGCTTTTAAGTGCGCCTTATAGTCCGGAAAATACGGTATTCTATATTTGTAACTCCATTTCTTTTTGGTCTCTGACAATAAAATTTTCAAAAATGTTGGATTGTTATAAGAACCAGTATTAACAATTATTAAAGATGCTTTTTATTGTTACATCTGTTTATTGTAGCCTAGGGCTAAATTACAGTAAATTACCAACATAACTAGGGGTCATCTGCAAGGTGAGGACCAAATAAATAAATATCTGTGCGGAGCATGTGCATATGGGATATATAGCTATATTGCAATCGCGAAGGAAAGTGCAATTTAAAAAAAAAACAAAAAACATTCACCTCTTGCCTGAAAAAGATCTATTTCTTTGGTGAGACAGTCTATATCAATTTGTAACTGCCTGTTAGAACTTCGCAATTGCTGCATTTCTTCCAGCTTGAAACATAAAATAAAGCAAAAAATGGTTATATGGTTATATACACTTAGCAGTGAAACTAGAAGAGAACATTGCATTTTGTACATTGCATTGAGCTAGACAAACCATTTAGCACCACTTCGATAACAATCGTAACAGCCACAGTCTCTTGAAAAACATTTACAGGGATTGTCTACTTTCAGTAAATATTGGATTTAAGAAATCTAACCACAGTCTTGTGATGTCACACAGGTAGATGGCTCATAAGTGCCAGAGTGATCATAGATGCTGTACTGGGTCATAAGACGCAATCTAGAAAACCGTGATGAATTGATAGAGAAAGGATATCAGAAATAACACAATCTAACTTAATGTTACAGCATATCCCACCATAGATCTTCTGACAATGGTCTGGCAGGGCAGATTCTTCCCCTGAATAGCTTCTCCTGTCTGTACCATGCAGTGCTCTCTGCCTCCTGCCCCTCTCCCCTCCATACCGCTCTGTGCACAGGAAAAAGATAGGATCTTTCCCCATGTTACAGGCCGTATGTAATGCATTGCAATGGAGATGGGATGGTCACCCCTCCTCCTCTCCATCATGGCTGACGTATGCCGACCCGGCCGCAGCAGAGCGGGCATACAACAGTGTGAATGCAGCCCAAGACACTTCCTGCCGGAAAGCAGCAGCATGCGAATAATTACTCTTCAAGCTACAGATAAAATAAGATCTTTAAAGCAGGGGAAGGAGATACACCAGCTGACTGTGTTATAGCCAATATGTAGCAGAGCTGAGTGTCATTATGTTTTATATACAATCTCATGGATCTCATCAGCTCTCATCTATCTTTTTCTATGTGTCAGACAGTAGCAAAAGTTCAGAAGCTAAATGAAAGTGTATATAAACCTGTACCCAGATGATCTAAGCACATTATCAGCACACAGTATTTCATAGCATTAGAGGGATCACAAAGTGTCTGCAAAGAGTCCCCGTCCACACTCTGGAATTTGCTACTGACCACTAACTTATAGAAGCTAAAACAGCAATAAAACTGAGAAAAACTGTAAAGTAAGGGGGTTAAAAATTATCTTTATTATGTAAACATCACTAGGGGATTAAAATTTGAGTACTTTCTTTCATGACCAAACCCCCTTTTGACCAAATATAAGTTACTAGGTAAACTGTGTAGTGCGGCCACCTCAGCTGTCATTAGATGTTCATCAATAGGGATTAGAAAAGCCGTACCAACAGTATATAAATTGTGTAAAACGTAAAAATTTACAATAGTTTAATAAACTTTATAATGAGAATCTCAATAATAAAGTAAGCTAAATATAATAAATTTTCACATGAATACAATTATTCATATTAACATTACTTTTGAAAGTCTCGCATCTATACTGAATTTTGAAAGCATCAGAGAGCTAAGCAACAAGCTACAGCATACACTTACTGATGGAATTTGTGAAACTGAATTCGACCTATTTAAGCGCCTCTGGGTGAGATTGTTTTCCATTTCATTGACCTCGGTTTTAAGTTTGTCCAGCTTTTTCTTCTGTACTTCTAGTTCTCGATGAAGACGCTCCATTCTTGCTTTCTGATGTATCAGCAAAGCTTAAAAAAAAAAAAAAAAGTTTTAACCAACTTATTTTTTATTGTTAAGTATAAATGGCCAATATTTCTTAAAGTTAAAAAAAGATACCATTAAGGCTTTCTACTGCTTGGATTAGGGGAAACTATTTGGGTTAGTAAATGGCTTAGTGATAGAAAACAGAGGGCGGTCATTAACCCCTTATCACCGACACTAGTTTTCAGCTCAATGACCAGACTCGATTTTTCAAATCTGACATGTCTCACGATAATTGGTTATAACTTCGGAACGCTTTAACATATCCGGGTGATTTTGAGAATGTTTTCTCGTGACACATTGTACTTCATGTTAGTTATAAAATTTAAGTGATAAGTTTTGCATTTCGTTCTGAAAAAAAGTGAAAATTTGGCAAAAGTTTGTAAAAATTCTTCATTTTCCAAGTTTGAAATGTTCTGCTTTCCAGACAGGAAGTAAAACTACCCAAAAAGTTTGATAAATTACATTTACGGAATGTCTGCTTTATGTTGAGATGATATTTTATGCATCCTGTCATTTTTCTAGGATGTTATGAGGTGCAGAACTTTAGGTGCGATTTTTCTCATTTTCATGAAAATTGCCAAAACTCACATTTTGAGGGAAAACTCAGCTTCCAAGTGACTTTGAAAGGCCTAAATAATAGTAAAACCCCATAAATGACCCCACTATAGAAACTTCACCCCTCAACGTATGTAAAACAACTTCTATTAAGTCCATTAACCCTTTAAGTGTTTCACATGGGTTAAAACAATATGGACCTGCGATTTAGAAACTATGGAATTTTTTTGGAAAATACATTCATTTAGGCCAAAACTGACATTTTCAGAATAAATTAAATGATGAAACGCACGGCAACGTTTGATGCCCAATTCCTCCCGAGTGTACTGATACCCCATATGTGGTGGTAAACTGCTGTACGGGCGCACGGCCAAGTATAGAATGAATGGAGGCGCCATTCACAGCAGATTTGTTTTGTCACATTGTACTACCTATACATTTTTATTTTTTTTTGGTAATGCGAACATATGAGGGCTTATTTTTTACGGAATGAGATACAATGTATAGATAATTCATTTAGGGGGTCTATAGCTTATTCATGAGATTTTATTAACTATTTCAAGGGGGACACAAACAAAATCATCAATTTTTATTTAGGATTTTTAGCATTTTTTTCCCCCGCTCACCGTAACGTAAAAATAATATTTTATCTGTATTCTCTGGTTCACTACGATTGCGGTGATACCTCATTTATATAGTTTTTCTTATCTTTGCTCAATTTTCCTGAGCAAAACCAATATTGGAGAATATCGCATTGTTTTTACTATTGACAACTTTTTAGGGCCATAACTTCTGTATTTTTCTGTTGTCAGACCTGGTTGAGGGCTTATTTTTTGAGAAAAGAGTTGTTCTTCTCAGTCATATCATATTAGGGAACGTAACTTTTTTTGATCACTTTTTAGAACATTTTTTGTGATGTGTTTGATGAAAAATTGTATATTACGGGAAGTTTTTCGTAGTTTTTTTTCATCGTTCACCGAGCGGGTTCAATATTGATTTAGATTTATTGTACAGATTAATACGGACGCGGTGATACCAAATATGTACATTTTTCGTGTGTTTTTGTGTTTTATATACTGTATTTGCATTATATGTGTAACTGGGGAGATTATGGGACTTTATTTTATTTATTTAATTGTTATTATAAAATGATTTAATCTTTTTTTTTTTACTTTCACATATTTTCCACCTTTTGGCTTGAACAAGCGATCATCTGATCACTTATTCAAGCCTTTACACTGCAATACACTTGTATTGCAGTGCATAGTGTAAGTAACTGAGCATGCCACGCATGCTCAGTTACTTACAGCAGGGTCCTGCCAGGACCCGGCGAGAAGAGGAGCCGACAGCCTCGGGTCACTCGTCGGGACCCGGTGCAGCGGCAGGAGGGATCGGATCCCCCGGTAAAGGGGGGGGGGTCCAATCCACGGGGGACACACTTGCACGCCGCGGTCATTTTCCCAATCCCGGGTGTTAGTGCCGGGTCTGGGCTGTGATATCACAGCCCGACAACGGCACTATACTGACCCGATGTCCCGAAATCTTCTTCTGACGCGGCGCCGTAGAAAGGCGTCGCATCAGAAGAAGTACCCTTAGTGACTGACGTAGATTCCCGATAGGGAGGTCATAAAGGGGTTAATGGCACATTGTCAGATTGGGTTGAAGTTATGAGTGCCACAGGGGTCACTTTTTAATATTTTTATCATTTAACTCATTGAGAGTTTACAATGTAGAGTTTCAATATCTGCAGATACTAAAGTACATAATTACTATAGAAATTAATACATAAGATGACAGTATATTACAGAGGGATTTGTGGAAGCTGGAGGAATGGGTCAAGAAGTGATAAACCCCATGGTAAAACTGATGAAGAAAAATAATAGGAACTATAGCAAGCTCAATTTTACTGATAATTGCCAAAACAAATGATATGAGAATACCTGAGTGAAGTTGGCCCCCCCCATCTTGTTGAGATCAAAACTTGTGCCGAACAATTCTGCTACGTTTGTGCTGCTCAAACTTTTGTTTGTGCTACTTTTGAATAGATGAACAAAAAATTTTAAAAAGCAGCCCCCCCCCCCAATTAACCGAGTTGAACAAAAATGGTGTCAAGCGTTAGTGCAGCAAAAATTTTCATTTGTGCCGCTATCATTTTTAATATATTCACACTTTTTTTTTCCAGAGGTCATCAGAGTTAATTTCTGCCAAAGTACAATGTGTTTGCTGGCTCCCCCTGGTGATCAAACCAGGGAAGTGTCACTAGGTTCAATTTTTACCAGTTCATCCTAAACACCTTTAACCTATGCAAACACCTGTACATACCTTAAAAATGATAGCGTCACTAACGAAAATTTTTGCTGCACAAATGTTTGACACCAATTTTGTTTGATTTGAACAAGGTGGGGGGGGGGGGGGCAACTTCACTCAGGTTAAGAGAATCTATTCCTCTCTTGATGTCTCACAAGGACATATAGTTTTACCCTTACACAAAATCACTGGAGAGGCCACAAATGGAATATTGTGTACAGTTTTGGGCACCAGTGTATAAAAAGGACCAACCAAGATTATTAGGGGAATGGGGGAACTTAAATACAATGATAAATTACTAAACTTGGGGTTATTCAGCTAAAAAATAAAAAGACCACCACTCCAAAAAGACAATTACTTGGTAGAACTAAGGCCGCATCCACATGTCCATAGGGGGACCAAGTACAGCCGCAAGCTTGTGGCTGTACATACGTCCCTCCTAGACGGGCAATGGCTGCATATGTGGCACCGTACCTCTCTGTACACGAGGAAAAGATAGGACATGTCCCATCTTTCCCCTGTTACGGACCATGCGCCCTGGAACACTATAGAGAGGGGTCACACCTCCTCCTCTCCATCACGGCTGACGTGTACCCGCCCAGCCATAGCCATGCAGACATACGTCAGTCTGCACGCGGCCTAAAGCTGAAAAAAAAAAAACTTAAGGCAAATAAAGTTATGGGAAGCATAGATTCCCGTGATAAGGACATAGTTTGGCCTTATACAAATCACAAATGGAATATTGTGTACAGTGGTGGGCACCAGTATATAAAATGGGTGCAGAGGTGAGAAACCAAGCTTATTTATGAAGCTGTACTTCAGTCCTTCCATCCTTTAATTACATAGTCTCCCACATTCAATCGGGCCATAAGAAATCATATGAAAATATTTATTTTATCATAAACAAGTGAGCATAATAGACACAAGGAGAGTGCAATGTGTACCTATTCAGCATATAAATGCTTTTAAACTCTTACAGGTCAAGGATTCAAGAAACTGGTCCTATTCAACATGGTGTAAGCAGAATGATATATTGGTCCTGTATGCTCACGAAAAAATACAATAAACAGAGTGAATGCAGCATGAATATCAAACTCTGTTGAACAGAGAAGTAATTTCCTTATATTGGGGTTTAGCAACTACTTCTATACACCTCTATATCATGCAAAAGTAGTTATCCCTTAACAGAAAGCCTAAGTTAAAGTCAAGGGTCCACTTTACAGTGGACACCAGCCATGTATGAGGAGCGCTCAGCAACCCCCCCCCCAAAAGAAAGTATACTTCATATACTTTAATTAAAACCAAAAAATGTTTTATATGGATTCCCAATTATGTTACAGTTGCTTTAACTCTTCTGCCATGGAAGTATCTCATACATCTGTACGGCCACAGACGTGACACGTCCTCTTTTCAGAGGGCTATAACTCCGGACCTGTGGCACCTATATATTCGATTCTTCATCTAAAAGAAGAATCCCCTTTTCCATATGAATCTAAAATTTCTAGGTGTCATGGAACCTGAGATATTGATATTTATATTGAGCATTTTGGTTCATATCTCTGGTTCCCTGGCACTTAGAAACATAAAGTTAAATTTACATGAAAAGAGGAGAATCAGCCCTTTCCTAGAAGTGAAATTATATAAGCCACAGCTCCGTGGTTATAGCCCTCTGGCTAGTGGTTATTAGCCAGAAGGGACAATTTGGAGGAGGCTACGTATATTTTCATTGATTTTAAAATAACTTGTTTTCGCCACAAAGTTGCATGGTGGTGGTACAGGTCAAGTGCAAATGCAAATTTGCTTGCTTAAAAAAAAAAATATATATATAATTATAATATAATATAAAATATAATACAATATATATACACACATCCTCATCTCGGCTTATACACGAGTTAATAAAAAAAAAAAATTAATACTCACCCTCCGGCTCCCGGTCCTCCGGCTTCTCTCTTCTATCTTCACGTGCCAGCAGTCGCGTCTATGCGACTTGCCAGCGGGTGCACAATATGATGCGCGGTGTAGCACTGTGCGACTGCCGGCACATGAAGATAGAAGCCGCCGCCGAGGATCGGGAGCCGCCGCCGAGGACCGGGAGCCCCCACTAAGCATCAAAGTTGAGTATCGTCGGAGGGTGAGTATAACGTTTATTTTTTTATTATTCGCTAGGCATACTGAGGGCAGGCTGTATACTTTTTGGGGACAGGCTGATTGTATACTACTTCGGACAGGCTGTATACTACACCCTCGGCTTATACTCGAGTCAATAGGTTTTCCCATTATTTTTTTTGTGGTAAAATTAGGGGTCTCGGCTTATACTCTCTATATATATATATATATACACACATATATACATATACACACGTTTTATGGGCATCTTTACTTTTTAATCTGTTTTATTGCTATATTTTGCTGGTTGTGATTTTTGGTTCTCAGTTTTAGTGATATTATGATGATTTATTCATGTGAATATATGACTGAGGTACTTGCAATAGTAGACAGAGAATGACACTCACCCCTTAGTATTATCTTCCTTGTGTTATGTTGTTCTCTCTCCACCATGTATATTGCCTGTAGGAGTACGATCTACAAATGTCACAAATTAAAATACTAAGGGGCGAGTGCCATTCTCTTTGTGTAGTATTATTGGATTCTACTTTAACCGGTTAAGAACCGGGCCCTTTCCCGTTTTTTCATTTCCATTTTTCACTCCCCACCTTCAAAAATCTATAACTTTTTTTTATATTTCCACGTAAAAAGCTATGTGACGGCTTGTTTTTTGCGTAACAAATTGCACTTCATAGTGATCTCATTGAATATTCCCTGCCATGTACTGGAAAGCGGGAAAAAAAATTCCAAATGATAGATTTTAGGGCTTTCACTTCATGCCACAAATGACATGTCTACTTTATTCTTTGGGTCAATACCATTACAGGGATACCAAATTTGTATAGTTTTTATGTTTTCATACATTTACAAAAATTAAAACGCTAATAACTTTTTCATACTTCGTTGTACGGAGTTGTGGGTGGAGTCATCTTTTGCGACTTTTGCTGATGTTTTCAAAGATATTTTTAGGACTGTACGACCTTTTGATCACTTTTTATAGAATTAATTTTTTTTTTAAATGGCAAAAAAGTGCCACTTTTGACTTTGGACACGATTTTCCGTTACGGGGTTAAACGCAGTGAAAAACAGTTATTATATTTTGATAGATCAGGCATTTTCGGACGCGGTGATACCTAATGTGTTTATGATTTTTACTGTTTTTATTACATTATATTTTTTTTAATTTTTTTTTATTTTTACTTTATTTTTCAGACTCCCTAGGGTACTTTAACCCTAGGTTGTCTGATCGATCCTACCATATACTGCCATACTATAGTATGGCAGTATATGGGGATTTTACTCATACATTACAGCAGTGGTGGCGAACCTATGGCACGGCTGCCAGAGGTGTCACTCATAGCCCTTTCTATGGGCACCCGCGCCATCACCCCAGCGCAGAGTTTGCGCGACATTACTCAAGGCCTCTTACAGTCTCAAGAACACTAGAATGAAGCTACAATGATAACCAAAGCTTTTTCTCCTTTCTACTTTATTTGTGTCCTCAGGTGCCTATACAATTTAAACATGTGACAGAGCAGGGAGTAATAAGCTGTCTGCACTTTGCGAAAAATATGTGGGTTTTGGATGTAGTTTGGGCACTCGGCGTCTATAAGGTTTGCCATCACTGCATTACAGTGTGCTGATAGCTCTGTGCAGGGGGTGGGGCTACAGGCTCAGAGCAGAAAAAGACAAATCTCATCTGCACGATCTTACACAGAAATCCAAGAAGGTGGCCGCCCGACCTCATGTCAGATGTTAGAGGGTTGTGTCTAGGGGCTACTGAAATTGTTTGCAGCAGGACTGAGAGACTGGTTGAAATTATAGCTGTGAAATGCTGTATTTTTGTTAATAACAGTGAATTAGAGAATGTGTTATTTTGATGTCCCGAGTACATATAAGAAACTTGTCTTCGTGGGAATATCCCTTTAAGTCATTTTATTAAGCACGTGTTTTATCATCCTTTAGCACAATGTGTTTGCAATACATTACAGGGTAACTTCCCCACATTAGAGCAGCTTTTGGCCAGGAGAGAGACAGGGGGGCTTGGCTGCAGGACAGCTGCATAGGAATTGTCCAATCTACAAGGACTTCCATTAGCAGCAAAGTGGATGGTATGAGCACTGGGCTCAGTCATTGGCATCTCACCAGCACATAGTCCCGTTTCCACGGACCAAGCAAATTTGTGAGCTGCTGCCACATTACTACAAATTTCATTCTTTTCCTTCAGTAAAAATACTCATCACATTTTTAGTTGTCAAGGCTTAATTCAGATTGCTCCATGACAGGTCTGGGAGTCTCAGGGAGCCTATTGGCTATTATAGCAAAGGATCTAGAAGTCTAATTAAGCTACGAAGAGGAAGGGGGTGGGTTGGCGCAATACGAATCAATATTGCCTTGCCAGTACCATTTAAATAAATTAGCCAAAATCAGCATCATCCATTAAAGCAAAAGCCTGCCTCCCATCAAGGACCTTATTTAGTCTTTGTAGTCTAGTACGTATATCATAGGCAGACATTTTACAGTCCATATTGCTCTGTAGTAGTGTGTTGGCTTACAGACTGACATAAATAGGGATAAATCACAGCATGCTGGCAGTTTCAAGTGACTGCTGGCAGGAGAGTACTGGAGGAAAGCCTACCAGCCTTGTATTAACATTGCACAAAAATATTCTATAAATCAGGATGTCAAAATATGGAGAACCACAAGGAAGGGAAAAGCAGAGGCACAAAAAGGAAGGAGATATGAGGCAGAGGAGAAGTCTTCATTTGGGACAAGGAGGGAAAATAGCCCCTAGACTTGTCACCTTTGAAATAAAATTTAAAGAAACATTCAATACGAATAGTTACCTTGTGTATAAGCTGCATCATCTGAACCAACGCTTAACTTCCTTGCATCATTCATTCTATCATGTGCTAATACAGGATCTGTTATATGGATGCCTTCTGGCTCTGCAAATGGAAGAAGATTTGTCGGCTCAAAGGTTGGGGACACAACACCCGGAGAAACTGAAGGTGGTTTGTTTGGGGATACAGTTATTTTAAAAGTATATTTTGTATTGGGCTGAGTCACTACAACACGTGGCGACGTGGCAGATATGTTGTTTCCAAGAGGTCGGCTTTTGGGTGGATGATGATGTATGAAAGCAGGTCCCATGCTTACTTGCCCAGAGACATTTCTGGCTGTACTGGCTGCACCAGGATTAGCGGAAATAAAAAGTGTTGGCTGATTTCTAACCATCTGGTCATCACCACTAGGAGCTGAAATATAGACCTTAGGCTGGCTACGGCCCAAGCTTTCATCTGTGCTTTGAGGACCGGCAATGTAAACAGTAGGCTGGTTCCTTGACTGGTTGTTCAAAACAGAAGGGTTAGTGGAACTTCGAGAACTTGATGAACGCAGCATTGAGTTACTTCTTTGGGGTGGTTCAAGTTTAATTTCTATTTGGTTTTTCCTGGGACCAGTTGAGATATTTTGAATGTTGTACTGGGTTGAAGGCTGGGAACCACCTGATGAATGAAGCATTGGTGCTTGAGGAGTGGTGGGTGAGCTAATAGGCATGTACACATGAGAGGTCTGGTGACCTTGCTGATTCGGCTGTGCTGAGGTATGTGATTGAGTGTAAGATGAAGGAAGGGTTGTCCAAGGATTTTGCTGCGATGAATGATAAGCTTGCTGTTGAGTGGGATTTGGAGACATCCAGCCTGATTGCTGAGGGGTTTGTCTTGTTGTGCCACCTTGAGAAGTGATATAAGGTCTAATATATATTGAATTTCCATGAGGACTGTTAAGTACAGGTGGCGGACCACCATGTATGTGCAAAGATGTAGGGGTATTACGATTAGACTGGATATTTGGAGCCAAGGTAACCATGATAGGATTGAACCTAGTTTGCAAGCCAGAGGAGCTTTTGCTGCCCAACTGAAGTCCAAATTGATGACCCGAGTTTGAAGCATTAATAACATTTGTCATCCCAAAGACATTAAAGTTAGAAGGCACAACAGGCGCCGTTTGTGGCTCCTGTGGATACAATTCATTGTTTGTTTGACCTCCCTGAAGGTGTCCATCACTTATACTGTGACTTAAAGTCCTGCTGTTTCCATTTATTCTGTTTCCATCCCTGCCCTCATGGTATTGAGACTGCAAATCCAAATTAAGGGAAGTCATGTGATTTCTTAAGCCTGCAATGCTCGATTCTTCAGGAGACACGTCACCTTCACCATACAGATATTTTGTACTTTCTTGAGAGAGGACTGCGCAGCAAGCATCCAGATTGTTGTTGTGCTAGAAAAAAAAAAAACAGAATTAATAAAAAAGGAGAAGAGTTGCAAAAAAAATAATAATAATAAGATCTATTTTCTATACAGTGTACAGACACAGTCCCAGGGTTACATACAACATAGGTTCTTTAGGTGTGTTCTTAAAGCAGTTTTTCCACAAACAAACTTGCTGATTGCTGGAAGCGGCAGTGAGGAGACCCCAACAAATCATTAGAACAGGGGGGTTCGAAGGAGTCGCTATGCTTGCCAATCTCATCAGCTCTTCTGCTCCTCTCATCTTGAGCAGCGGCAAGTAGTCTGGCGGAGATGCCTCATCAGAGACCACACCAATAAGTTAGGCCCTTGCCTGTGGATAGAACCTAACTTGTTTCATGGGAAAACCCGTTTAAGTTGAATTTGTACACACAAAAAATGTATTAGTTTGCTCCCCTGACAATGGATTTTCAAAATTTTTTGGTACTATGGGAACAAGGATTATTAAAAATAAAACTTCATTACAGACACCTTACAGCTGATCATTGCAGATTACTAAACTAAAACATCCAGAGAGCTTCACCAGAGGTCACAGTAATCAGAGAGGTCCGTCTAAGTCGGGCACCACCTGTATTACATTCCCTTGTGAGGAGTTCCTTTGGGACTGTTTGCAGTTGTGGGTAATTATTGATAAAAAAAAATTATAATTTGTACTCAATGCTTCAACAATTCCACCAGAGGTGCCTAACAAATAAGGCAGCTTTATGCCCTTAGCAAATAGTCATGGCTGTTATTGGTCAGATGTGGCCACCAGGTGTCCAGCTAGCCAATCAATGCCATGCCTAGTCCAAGTTGGGTGGAGATGCCGAAACTAAAGTTCAGTTCCGCTCATCTCTAGTTATGACAATCCTTGCTTGGTCTATGAATTCCTATGAAGTTTCCAAGGTTGCAGAAAAGAGGGAAATTCCTTACTAACCTACATCAATGGCCTCTCACCTATACTGATAAGATATAATGACATGGAAACACCACATTTTATGGTTGGGAGTCAATTATTTTTGGAAAAGTCTTACTGATTTGGCAATTATCCCACATCTTAATACTAGGCTTCTTAGAAGTCAGACATTGAAGTAGAATCTATAAAGATAATGCCTTAACCCCTTAGCGCTCTGCGCCGTAGCTGTACTGCGCTGAGTCCCGCGAATAGCGCTCAGCGCAGTACAGCTACTGCGCAGAGACGATGCCGGTTCAGCGCTGTATAGCAGCCGAACCGGCATCGTTAGCCGCGGGATTTCAACGGTAATCTACCGTTGACATCCCCGGCTAACACCCGCGGTCGGAGTGGGCTCCGATCGCGGGTGTTTAACCCGTTAAATGCCGCGGTCAACGCGACCGCGGCATTTAACATGCCTTCTGGGGGTCTTTACATCACAATCGGCCCCCCCGCACCGTTTTCGGGGGGGCCGATTGCCGTTTTGCCACCTCTGGGGTCCGATCGGGACCCCAGAGAAGCCTGGAGGGTTTACCTTTAAGATGGCGTCTGTGACGTCATCTTAAAGGCAAAGTGTCAGCCTATGCATCTGCATAGGCTGGCACTGATAATACCCTGCAATACATTAGTATTGCAGAGTATTATCAAGAACAAGCAATCAGATGATTGCTTGTTCATATCCCATGGTGGATCATGTAAAAAAATGTAAAAAAAATGTTTTTCAATAAAAAATTACTTTATAAATCACTAAAAATGCCCATAAGCCCCAAAACATATAAAGAGACATATAACACTCAAAAAAGTCTAAATCATAACACAAACCCCACATATATAGTATCATCGCGTCCGTAACAATCCATAGAATAAAACTAAATAACTATTGAACCCATAAGATGAACGCCGTAAAAAAAAAAACGTTAAAAACCCGCCAAAAATTATGATTTTTACCTATTATATCCCACTAAAAATGCAATAAAAAGTGATCAACAAAACATATGTACTCCAGAATGATATTGCTGCAAAGAACAACATGTCCCGCAAAAAACAAGCCATCAACCAGCTCTGTAGCCAAAAACGTAACAATGTTATGCCACTTGGAAGACGGCGATGCAAAAATGATAGATTTTTCCCCACATTAGGGTTTTATTTGGCAAATTTAGTAAAACATAAGAAAAAATATTCATGTCTGGTATCCCCGTAATCGTATCGACCCATAGAATAAAGATAACAGGATTACTAGGCTATACGGTGAACACAAAAAAAAAAAAAAAAGTAAAAAATCCAGTACAGAATTGATGCTTTTCTACTCATGACCTCAAAAAAAGTTCCAAAATTTTCAACAATAGGTGATACCAACCCCAAAATGGTAACACTGGAAAAAGCATCTCGTCCCGCAAAAAAAATGCCGTCACATGGCCCAAATAACGGAAAAGCGAAAATGTTATAGCCTTCAAAAGGGGGCAACGAGGAAACTAAAATCCTGGCAGCTGCAGGGTGCTCCTTCCCTTCTGCGCCTTGCTGTGCCCCCATAACACAAGTAATGGCCACATGTGGGGGGTCGCTGCACTCAGGAGAAATTGTAGAACAAATTTTATGGTGAGTTTTCTCTTTTTATCTTTTGGAAATGTGTAAATTTTAGGGCTAGATGAACGTATAACCGACAAAATTTGACCATTCTAAATTTCACCGCCATTTTGATTCAATTACTATGAAGATCTCAAGGGGTTAACAATCTTTGTAAATGCTGTTTCTGATAGTTTGAGGGGTGCAGATTTGAAAATGGGTTGGTTATATAGGGGGTTTTGTTGCTAAATATGTAAAATTTGATTTCAAACAGTATTTATCCCCAAAATAGTCAATTCCGAAAATACGGAAAATCGCTATTCGATTTGTAGGCCGCGTGACGTCAAAATAAATTATCCAAACATTTCAAAAATTATGAAAATGTAAAGTAGACAAATGGGAAATGTTATTCGGCAAGTTATTTAGGTGGTAAATCTATCTGCCTGAAAACGCGGTGATTTTGAATTTCGAAAATGGCAAATTTTTCTAAAAATTCATCACTTTTTTCTTTTTTTTGTAAATAAACGCAAAACGTATCAGCCAAAATTTACCACTAAAATGAAGTACAACATGTGGGGAAAAAACAATATCAGAATCGCTTTGATAAGTAACAGTGTTCAAAAGTTATAACCATATAAAGAGACGCAGGTCAAATTTCAAAAAAAAGTTGTGAGCCTTAACCTGCAAACAGGCTGCGTCCTTAAGGGGTTAAAGAGATTGCCCCAGATTTCTTATTTCCTATTCATATGACTGCCACCAATCACAACAATGGGGGGTCCATGGGAGTGCTAAAAATAGGACATTTGGCCATCAACATTACCTTGATAGAGAATAATAGAGTATTTCTAATACTTGCATAGACAAGCTTGACCAGCTACTCCACAATTAGAGGGAACATGACCCCCATTCTAGGGATATGTGGGGTCCTAGTGTTTGAACCACCATGGACATGAATGTTATCCTGTGAAGTTGTTTTTTTAAGTTAAATTTTTATATATTCAAGTTTATTATATATTTCTCACTCTGCTCCTTACACCAGTGATTTTCAACTAGTGTGCCGCTACACATGGTCAGATGTGCCACGGGGAAAGTTCCCCAAACTATGGTGCCCCCTGTGTTTTGTTTCCCGGCAATGCACAGTCACGGCTTCTTACAATGTAGGAGACGTGTACAATAACACATGCGCAAGCTTTGAACCTCGCGCGACAAAATGACATCACCGAGGCCGGCGCATCATCCTGAGAGCAGAGAGACTCTCGCATTTGCCCACCGCCAAGGTAATGCCCACTAATAATGCTGACTATATGAGCTTTTGCCTGAGTATATTAACTGTTGGCAGCATATGAGCTGGAACTTTTAGTACTCCAGCAGTATACTGCATATAACAATGAGAAATGTAAAATGAGAAATACGATAGTCATGAGGCTGGAGTACTACAAGTACCAGCTCATATGCTGAGTATACGAGCTGGCACTTGTACTCTGGCCTCATTGTACCCCTTTATATTGCAGTATATGAGCCACATAATAATCAGCACCATATACTGTGACGCTGTACAGTGCATATCACCACAGTATATGATACTGATAATTATGTGCTCATATATACGTGGGACTGTATTTATGAGGTTACATGGGATTGAATATATGAGGGGGTTATCCTTTTTTTATTAGAATCTATATTATTAACTATATGTATAATATGACTGTTTTAGTGTCATTTTGTGCTATTTTGGTTGGTTGTGTCCCAGGATTTTCTAAGTATAAAAAGTGTGCCGCGGCTCAAAAAAGATTGAAAATCACTGCCGTAAGTTTTAGATTTTTCATATGCAAAGCTAGAGGAGGGCTTCTTGTCCGAGAGAAATTATATTTTCTAGTGGCACCATTCAATATTCTGTGCCGTGTACTTTATTTTTATGACTTTCAATCTGCACCTCTTTTTAGAATTTTTTGGGCAATTTTCTATATTGAGTGTGGTGGTGTGCATAGATTATGAGATGCTAGAGCCAGGAGACGCTCTAGTGGCAAAAGCCAGAGTACCTCAGTTTAATTTGCATTTTTACGAGAATGCGGCTGTTCCAAACCTAATCAAAAACAGTGATAATTTGAGAATGTGCACATAAATTAGAACAGTTTACCAGTCAGTAAAACCACTAGTCCAAAAAGTAAATACCCACCTGCTGCATGCACCGGGAAACAACAACTTCAGGCACCTCTGGGAATTTCTGCCGCAGGTCATTTAAAACCTTAAAGTCCACTTGCGAGCTTCCTTGGGCCATTCGTATAGTGCCTGTGCAGAACTGTTCTCAACAGTACAGTTCTAGGCCTTGGTGGAACCCGACTTCATCCCTTTATAAGCATTTTCTGCAAGTAAACAAGTAATAAAATGAGAACACAAAAATAACAATTATACCTGGCACTACTGGAATAGTCACGAGATTCCCTTATGAGGGGTTGTCAGGATAATTAACTTGCAAAGAGAAGGGGCTGATGTTGTCTGCTAAGAAAATGAAGTTGCAGATCACTTCCTGCAACAATTGCCTATGCTCCCTTTTCTCTTCCACTCCTGCAGCATTGTTTGCAAGTTTGCTCTTGTTTCAAACAAAATTATTCAGCCTGGTCAACCCATTACTTCCAGGTTAATTAACTCAACTTCCCACCTGCACCTCCAGAACTCCTTCCGAGCAACACCAATTGTCTGGAATGCCCTACACATTCCCAAATTGCATGTTTTTGAATTTCTATTTTCTAGTCCACACCTTCAAAAATCTAAACTTTTCATATATTTCCACGTGCACAGAGCTGTGAAAAGATTTTTATTATTATTCCAAGCCATGTACTGGGAAGAAAGAAATAATTCCAGATGCAGAAAAATTGGTGAAAACAGTTTAGTGAGGCCTCTGTTTTTACAGTTCTCACTGTGCGCTCATAGCACACATCTCATTTATTCTTTAGGTCAGTGTAAATCACTGTACAGGCGGTCCCCTACTTAAGGACAACCTCTAGTTATAGACGGACCTCTCTGACCACTGTGACCTCTGTCAAAGCTCTTTGGATGCAATAATCAGCTGTAAAGTGTCTATAATGAAGCACTGGGGCAAAAAAAAATAAAATAAATTATCTGGAACTACAATTATAAAAATACAGTTTTGAGTTGCATACAAGTTCAACTTAAGAACAAACCTATGGGGCCCATCAGTTACATAATCCAGGGACTGGCTGTAATACCAAATTTATACAGGTTTTATTGTGATTTAATAAATGTTAAAAAATTAAATACTGATGCAAATAACTTTTTCATACTTAGGTGTACAGAGCTGTGTAAGGTGTCCTTGTTTTGGGAGATGAACTGAAGTTTACATTTCTTCTATTTTGAGTACTGTATGCACTTTCATACTTTCATTTTCAAAACATACGTTTGGGTATTTTGAGCTTCAGTATATGGAGAATTTGCTACAGGTGTGTAACAATGTGCCACTGGCACATAGTTACAGATCTTCAGCAATGTCAGGACTTGGAGTCTAACACTCCAAGCTATTGTGGTGACCGATAGCCACTCTCCGATGTCACAGGGAACAACAAAGCTAAGATAGCAGCAGGTTACTGCAGCATTATTTATAAGTGAGCAGGTTCCTCTATCCTATTGATTCATTTAACGGTTTTGTTACTCAGTAATGCCATGTTCCGTGAAAAGATTCAGAACATAAAAAGGCATATTCTAATTCTAGTTTTTATAAAAATTAGTTTGAGTTTTCTACTAGTTTCATTTTATTAAAAAAAAAAAAACCCAAAAAAACACAACTGGCCTCACTATTATGTACAAGTGTAATAAAGGGCTGTAAAAAATGTGCTGAAAAACCTCACCTTGGCTTATACACTAGTCAAAAAAAAAACAAACAAACACTTACATTCCGGCAGCCCCGATGCTCGGCGTGGTTCCTCTTCTGTCTTCTTTGCAATACCCCGGTCCCCGCAGCTCCTCTTCTGTAACAATCGGCAGAGACACAGCCATGCCCTCTGCCGGCTGTTAAAGCAGACAGAAGAGGAGCCGAGGGGGAGCCAAACATCAGAACCACCCGAGTGCTAGGCTAATTGGGGGCGGACTGGCTGTATACTACAGGGGATGGCTGGCTATATACTGGGAAGCTGTGACCAATGCATTTCCCATCCTCAGCTTATACTCGAGTCTATAGGTTTTCCAAGTTTTTAGTGTTAAATTAGCAATGTCGGCTTAAACGCGGGTCGGCTTAAACTCGAGTATATACGGTACATTTATTCACTGTTTAATCTTCCATCATATATTTTCAGTTCAACCTCAGCAAAAAGGGGTTAACTGCTTAGAAAAATGTATGCACTATGCTTTGTTACTACTGCTGAGGGGATTTTTTGTCAATACTTGCTTTCATTTACATTAACTATATCAAATGTGCCTCGGAGGGACGTATGTACTTTGTTCAAATTTTTTTACTTAAGGAAGATTCAAGAATCTGCTGACTACAGGTAAGCTCTTTGTTACTTCCCTTTGGTGATTGTTTAACAGGATGTCAAATTAACACTATGGGGTACTGCAAAAGTGACTACAACATGTTACACAAAACCAGTTGGCTCAAAAATAAATAGCATATTCACAAACCTCACCTAGATCATCCTTTTCTATGCTTCTCAGTGCATACTTTTTTCGTTTTGGCTGTCTATTATTTTTTTTTAATACAAAGTTTTAAAGTTTAAGCAACAAACCAGTTCTCAAAACAAAATTTAAAAAGTTATGAAGACGGGAATCGAAAAATAGAAATGCAAAATGGAAAAAGGGCAAGGGGTTAAAACAAACAATAACAAAAAAACAATTGTTATAAGAAAACGTACAATTCAGATAACCCACAAAAATCTAGAGATTAGGGGTACTTTATTAGGCACTTGAGCATTAAAGTTGTACAGCATTTAAAGCATAACTGTAAAGTTGTAGTGATTTTACCAAATTATTATATGCAATTCTCCCTTGGAAAACAAACAGAACGATGCCTACTTTGTACTGCTCACCATTTTCTTCCAAAAGTTAGGGAAATTTCTGCTCTGAAAGTGTTTGACAAAAATCTCTCACTAATATCTGTCTGTCTATACCCTCGAGCTGAGGCCAGTTAGCTTGCCCATAGATGCCATGTTGCCTTGTGTTCTCTCGCAAAGTAATGAATTAAATCCATTTACTTTTCCACAAGTAAATCCACTAAAAACGGCACAGTGCACATACAGGATGTATATGGTGACCAGCCTGGCAGCTTCCATCACATCGAGGATCAGGGAACATGTAATAAGTGGAAGAAAGTACACCATTACATGAAGTCTATAGCATATGTTGTGTGAGCACTAAGGGTTAATAGCTCATTTCCACAGAGCTGACAAGGTGGGGGAAGTGAGCTGCATGAAGAGAGGGACAAAGAGAGTTCTGTAGAATCACAGACTGAGATGGAGAAACTGATAAGGAACAGGGGAGAACTTTTACCTCACTATTCTGTGTAGGAGATATCTGTATTCACTGTCTTGGACACATACAGCCCTGCTACATTCACCGTCACAGGATCTCCTCCCTGTGACCATGGAGCAGCAGCTCCCCTCCTCCCATGTAACAGACTAAGAAACAAAGTATAAACAAAGTACAGATACACAGGGCTTATCAGCACATGGAGAGGAAGCAGCTATTGCAGTTCTGAGGTTATCTGAGGGGTAGAGCAAAGGAACTGCTGCATATAGGCATCAAAGATAATAGGTAAAGTTGTTTTACATCCCAAGACCTATTGATTTGTGAAGAAAAAAAAAAACAACAAACCTTTACAGTTACTCTTTAAGCGAAAAAAAAATTGATGTAGAAAGAGACTTTAAACTACTAATACTGACACACTGGGAAAATATAATCCAACCAAACTGAATCTATTTAGAAAAAATAAAAAAATAACCACGTAATTAACAGATTGGTCCCCATGCCTGCAGCCCCTTCATAAACCTTGTACTTATGTTGGTGCAGTGTGCCCTTGATTCCATTTTATTGTGGAATAAGGCAATCATACAAAGCCCCTAATATTAGGGCTCTTGCAGAATGATGCTTCTGCATTTATGCAGATGGGGAATGCTGTAACATCAATAAGGACATCACAGGGAATTCCTGTGCAAAGGGGAGACGTGGTGTATGTGGTGGCAGGTATACCATTTATGTATTTGAGTGGAAAACCCATTTAAGTTACATTCTTTTAAAGTGTTCTCTATATGCAAGAAGCTCTAAATTTAGAAATATTGAAGTCCTTTTATTATGGGAACTCTAAGGAAGTATAGTTGCCAAAGAGCATACATAGCTTAAAGAAATGTACAAGTAGTTTGGGAATGAAGCCAAGTGTATAACAAATGAGCATTTCTCACCAACAATATTTAGGTTACAGGAGTTACCTCATGTGCCCTTGTAGACTTTTAGATCCGTGCCCTCACCGCATTTTCTGCAAGGATAAAAATTAAAAAAGCACTGATTGGTCAAATAATTTTCCACGCACATGAATTAACAGATTTTTTTCATACAAATGTACCCATGTACATGTACAGAAACTTGCCATAATGACAGAAGAGCTTAGACTTAAAAAGTAAGAGTTCAGATTTTTACAATTTATTATGTTACCTAAACCCAATTTAGATAAACTAAAGAGCACAGGACGGAATAAACACCATTTGTTTCACTTGAATTGGAATGCTGCAGTTTTTCTTCTGATATAGATATATATCCATTTCTTTCTAATTTAACAAACACTACTAAATCATTCATTTACAAAAAAAAAAGCCAATGCATTTATAATATAATACATAGGGGATAAGAAACCAATCTAATTCATAAAATAACTAGAACATAGTTAGCTGTCTGTGGTTTATTCTATTATGGAATAGAATCTGTTCCCTTTCACTTGCATATAAGCAAATATCTCTAGTTATTTATGACGGAAAAAATAGCCATACAGCCAGCATTAGTTTTAACATGACAAAAAATGAATTTGACAACAGACACCACTATCAATGGTGTGAATTGGGCCTTACAAAAGGTTTTTTCTTGCAGAGATCCCAATGCTGTTTTGTGGCACATGTATAAAACGGAGAAGGCAGACAATCACATTCTGATTGGTGGAAATAGAAGTAAACAAGTTGTACACTGTTAAACTGGCCCCCCTTGTTCAGACATGCCACTGTTCCTGAATAAACATCACAGGGCTGTGACACTCATATCAGCAGTGTGGTCCTGTTATTCCACTTATAGGTGGGTGTGGGAGGAAGGCATGTTAGACCCCAAATGCAATTAATGTGCTTTCCCAGAAAACTTGTTTAACTGGTAAATCTTGCGGTAGGATTAGACTCATCTGGAGAAGATTTTCACACAAAAAAAAAAAAAACAAAAAAAACAAAAAAAAAAAAAACACTATATTCACTTTGCCCACTTCATCAAATATTTTAGGGAACAAGAGACTTTTAGTTTCCTAATTTCTAATGCCACCTTATGAGTTCACTGCCAAAAGGGCCTACTGAAACCTGGAGCTGACCCTGGGGTCACTCTTTGGGGGTTTCTATTGTTTGGGCATCTCAGAGGCTTCTTAAATGTGACATACAATCTAAAATCCGTTGGCAAACCTTCCCCTCTGGGCTCCACTGGGCGCCAGTACAACAGTTTGATATTTATATAGCGCACACAGATCACGCAGCGCTGCACAAAGCATGTCAAATTGGTCCCTGTCCACAGGGGGCTCACAGTCTAAACAACCTAACAGTATGTTTTGGAGTGTGGGAGGAAACCGAAGTACCCGGAGGAAACCAACGCAAACACGGAGAGAACATACAAAAACTCTTTGCAGATGTTGACCTGGGTGGGATTCGAATCCAGGACCCCAGCCCTGCAAGGCAGAAGTGCTACCCACTCAGCCAACGTGCAACCACATAAGAGTTGATTCTGTATTCGGGATAACAGACTAGGACAAGTTCTTCTATGTAACACACCTGCTTGCACCAGGGAGGAGTCAATAGACTTTACTCTCCACATTCAAATGGATGAGAGTTTTCCAGCTCAAAACATTCAAGCTGGGTTCACATGATATTTTCAAAGCACTTGGTAAGCACAAACACAAGGCAAGCACATGCATTTACTAAACGGGCACATTTTGCCTTTTTAAGTGAATGGAAGTGAATAAGAAAACCCAAGTATTAGAAATGGGGTTAAACGAGGCAGGAAGTAAAGAATTCAAAGAATTTTAAGAGTATAAAGCTTTGTATACCAGCAAGGCATTCATCTACACATTTATGTCGGTGTTTGGGTATGAAACATTAAAAAGCTGGAAGACCCCGGGTTATGTAAAAGCCGGAACTGACATTTTTATAATTGTAGCTCCAGACAAACTTTTTTTGGTCCCAGTGACCATTGGATTTTCAAAATTTTGTGCAGTCATGGGAACACGGTTTATCAATAAAGCTTTATTACTGATCATTGCAGCCTGGAAAGTAAAGCATCCAGAGAGCTTTACCAGAGGTCACAGAGGTACGTCCGTTATTATGGTTCCGTTGTAATCAAAACAAAAAAAATTGTCCTATTGGGACACGTGAACCCATTGGTCACTAAAATTTTACTTTTATCATTTTTGTTAAAAGACGGATCAACTTCGTCCAATATTACGTTTAAAAGTTTACGGAGTGCAAGGACTATAGTTCACACCATAACTGGGAGATCAAAGTTTATCAGGCAGCATTCATCAACCCCTGAGGACGCCACGGCATGTGGCGAAACATGTCGCGGGGGCTAATATGTTAGTTTTTTAATTCAGAGGCAGTGGACAGCTAGACACCTAGGGCGCAAGTAAAATATATCAGAAATACAGCTATTTAGCCCCAGCATAGATCAACCAGACCATCATACAGAAGATACTGGCAAGAGGTGCATAGCACCGTAATAATTCTGAGGATCATACCTGTAGTTCTGGGGGCAGTATAACACAGAAGTGGGTGCAATAACCCAGTGTGAATTATACCTAATAAAGGAATACGTACCTCCACCGCAGTTACAGCTCTGTGACCCCATGCTCGGTGTCTGTGCACATTACTAGTCCCCTTTAACCAGTCGTAGTTGATGAATGCTGCCTGATAAACTTTGATCTCCCAGTTATGGTGTGAACTATAGCCCTTGCACTCCGTAAACTTTTAAAGTTAATATTGGACCAAGTTGATCCATCTTTTAACAAAAATGATAAAAGTTAAATTTTAGTGACTAATGGGTTCACGTGTCCCAATAGGACAATTTTTTTTGTGTTATATTCAAATTTAAACCCAGTTACAATGTGGTCTAAATATAAAAAAATTCCTTTGGTGATTGTGCGTTGTAATCAAAACACACAGCAAGTCCCTTAACCCCTTCACGCTCTGCGGCGGATATATCCGCCAAAAGGCTATGAAGGGTGTATATTAAGAGGGCTTACGGGGTTTCTTGAGGTTGTCGCGGCGATCGGTCTTCATCAGACCCGAGGTGCATGGATTCAGGAGATTTGTTACAATGAGCCAGTGGCTCATTGTAATGAACCATATGCCAAAACGCCATATACTGCAATACAGTAGTATTGCAGTATATGGTAGGAACGATTGGACCATCGTGCCTAGGATCATCGCTCCAATGTGCTGATAGCACATTGTAATGAAAGAGGAAGAAAATCCCCATATACTGCCATACTGTAGTATGGCAGTATATGATAGGATCGATTCGTCCGAAAATGCCTGATCAAAATATAGTAACGGTTTTTCAATGTGTTTAACCCCGTAACGGAAAATAGCGCCCAAAGTCGAAAATGGCACTTTGCCATTTTGAAAAATATTTTTAAAAAAAAATCTAAAAAGTGATCAAAAGGTCTTACAGTCCTAAAAATGATATAATTGAAAATAATATCAAATGTCACAAAAAAATGACACCACCCACAGCTCCGTACAACAAAGTATAAAAAAAAAGTTATTAGCTCCAGAAGATGGCAAAAAAATTAAAAAAAATAAATAATTTTGTACAGGAGGTTTTAATTATTGTAAATGTATGAAAACATAAAACCTATACAAAATTGGTATCCCCGTAATCGTACCAACCCAAAGAATAGAGTAGATAGTAGCGGTTTTTCGCCATTTTCAGAGCATTTGGAATTTTTTTCCTGCTTCCCAGTACATGGCATGGAATATTCAATGATATCACTATGAAGTGCAATCTGTTAAGCAGAAAATAAGCAGTCACACAGCTCTTTACGTGTAAAAATAAAAAAAAAAAGTTATAGATTTTTGAAGGTGGGAGTGAAAAATGGAAATGAAAAAACAGGAAAGGGTCGCTGGGATGCTGGAGGAACGCTTTGTCACCGGCTGTGGTCTAGCCACTGAAGACCACTGGTATATAAAACCCCACAAAAACGGTACTTCGCTCTGGCACTCCTCCTCACCCCACAGCCCCAAATACTTCAAGCCTCAGATTCCTGGCAGTGCAGGCAGAGGCACGTGTATGCTCTCAGCTCCTATGAGGTCATAAGCAGGTGACATGGTAGCGTCATAGCAGGTGCGCGTGGCAGATAGTATAGACATGCTTCTGCCCGCACTGCTGGGAATCTGAGCATAGAAGAAACCGGAGCCATGGGGTGAAGAGGAACGCTGGATGCAAGCGTTTTTTAAAATTATTTTTATGGGGCCTCTTCTGCGGACATTTCATTAATGGCAAGGAGGTTGTTGCTGGACATTTTATTAATGAAGGGAAGCCGCTATTAGTTATTTGAGGGAGGCTGCTCCTGCATTTCCCATCCTAGGTCCATACTAGGTGCGGTTTTGAAAGTTTTTTTTGTGGTAAAATTAGGTACCTTGGTTTACATTCATGTATATGTGGTATGTACATTTTTTTCCCTCTGAGTGAAAAGCCCAAAGACAAAGTAGCAGTCTTCTTCGGCAGCTGCAAAAAAGGGGGCATTTTAAACCAGGGGTTGTAGGAAATGGCACATTCTATGGGTTGGGGTTCGCGGAACACACATTATTTACCAGGGACCATAGTAAGAATGTTAACCGACTGGATGCAGCCGGTCCCCAGTTCTAAAAAGGTTGGGGAATGCTGCTTTAAGAAAATGTTAGTCCTTAAAAAGCATTACCATGATTTGAAGCTGCTATGATTACATTTTCCAATATACTCATTTATAAATCGGCTCTGGGTTTGTATGTGTGAAGTGGTATGCACAGTAAATATCTTCTCTAGCCATATTCTTCAAAATTTAAGATACTTTACTTATAAAAGGGAGGAAGTTGATCACACTGCTCCAAGCAACCATCTCCTTGTGATACACTCCGATAAAAGAATCAAAGAAATAGGCAAGAAAAAAAAAAGTCCTGTAATATCCCAATGAAGCACATGGGAAAATGTTTCTTGCCAAAGTGTCCCTTTAAATGCCATTAAATCATTTTAAAAGGACTATTCCAATAATAAATACTAACAGATCAACAGGATCTCACTGACCTAGAAAACAGAGGTGCATGAGCTTGGCCACCAATCTATTATCTACTTCAAGACTGACAGATGGCCGTTTTAGAAACCCATTTCACCTCTAGATTGGGACCACTAAGGCCATTTTCTGCCACTATGGTCACATGACAACAAAGTGAGAGTAGAAGCTATGCTGCTAGAATGGGAAGCTGGAGCAGGGTAATTACACCTCATTTTATTTTTCAACCCCTATTTACTCATCAGTAAAGAACAAACTATTGTAATTGTTTGCCAAAAAACTAGTAGCACATGCCTACTAAACGGATAGAGAAACACTTCACACATACAGGCTGCCAGAATCCTTCAAAAAGCTGTGACAGTGATTTACTGGATTGCAGGGATGGGTAACCAAGTAGACAAAGTTGAGCAATAACAAGATCAACTAAAGTTCAAGGTGAATGGAATATTACAGGCTTAACTACAAATGAGCTTCTGATAACAAATACAAAATATTTAAAAGTTATATTTCACTACAATTAGGGATAAACCCTGCACAGGAAATTTTTGAGCACTTCAGATACGCAATGTTAGGGCTTATTCACACGCCCGTGTGGCACCGTTCACCCGGAAAAGATAGAGCATGCACTCTTTTCCTGCGTGTGTGGCCATGCTCTGCTGTATTCTATGGAGGGGTCACTTCCTCCACCGCACGGCGGCATACCGTGAATGTGCCCTTAGACAGAAAATAAAAGTTATATAGATTATACTGTTGAAAAAAAAGACATGTGCATCAAGTTCAACCAAGGGCAAGACAGGGATTGGGATGAGGAAGGGATTTAGGGGAAACAATTCTTTGTAACATAACCGTCAATGTTAGTACATGTAAAATGGCTTCTAGACCCTTCTTGAAGCTCTCTTTCCCTGCTGTGACCAGCGCCTGAGGCAGGCTATTCCACAGATTGACAGTTCTCACAGTAAAGAAGCCCTGTCACCTCTGGTGATTAAATCTTGTTTTCTCCAGATGGACAGTGTCCCCTCGTCTTTTGATTTAATTTAACCTGGAACAACTTTCCACCATATTTTTGTATGGACCATTCATATATTTGTATAAATTTATCATGTGCCATCTTAGTCATCTCTCTTCCAGACTAAATAAATCTAGTTGTATTAATCTTTCCTCATAAATGAGACCCTCCATACGCCTTATTTTTGTGGCTCTCCATTGTACCCTCGCCAACTCCAGGGCATCCTTTTTATGGACAGGCACCCAGAACTGAACAGCATGTAATATTACATGCCTATCCCAAGAGTACATACCTCTTTGGATAAATGACAAGATCTTGCTGGCTTTAGAGGCAGCTTATTGACAGCAGACCCAACTGCGGCAGCAACACCCCCTTTCTCAACTGCCCTGTTGTAACCAAGCCTCCTGTACAGGGGTATGATTGATATATTTAGGAGTTGTGTTTATCAGAGGAGGAAGGTGGTAATTCACAGGATCACAATGCAGATGGGGGGTGGGGGGTCATATCAATATAACAAACTAAACCTAGAATACATGCTATATTATCATATTGTTAAAATTTAAATTGGCTATATTTTCCTAGCTTTCAAAAAAAACTATATTATAGTCATATTATGATGGAAAAATTGCACATCAATTGCCAAAATGACATGGTGAGGTCCCACATGAGCAAAAGTGTTCCGTGTGCTCTAATGCAGACTGTGATTAACCAGTGAAGGTGAAACTCGTTAAAGAAGTGGTGAGTAACAAAGGGGTGGTTTCTTTTTAATCTTATACTGATTCAATTATGTAATTTTTTAACCCTACTTTGGGGTTTCTAAGTAGCAGAAGAATATAAAAATACATTATATTCCAGGATTGTAGCTAGACTTGTAGCACAGGGGCAGTCTCCGCATACTTTTGTGTTCTTTAATCTCTGCAGTCAGAGATGAGGGATGTGATTTAAGATCACACACACCCCAAGTCCAGATCTGTATACATTCATCACAGTTTTAATGATTCTAATACCACACACAAAAGGTATGGTTACACAGCTACCTAACATGGTCTGCAGCTTGGTATGGTCAAAACTGCTGCTAGACTCCCTTTAAATCTTTAAGTTTACAAGTTTATGCATGTTATCAATGTAATTGAATTTTTTATGCTTTATAACTTTTTGAACAATAGGTTTTTATTGTTCAGTCATTGTAACAACTAGGGTTGCATAATATATCGAAACCTTGATACTTGTTCAATACTTTCATACTCAGAACGGTTCAATGCTGGGTTTCTTCGGTGCTGTCCCACTATTGCACACTGTATTGTGATCTATTGATGGCTTCTGCAATGCATTGGTATATTGATTATATCAGTGCATTATAAACAGTTTTTACGGTTTTGAGTTTTTTTCAATGCAAATTAGTGATTCACTGTGTATACTTAAATATACAATGGACTCGTGAGACCACATTAATGTCGTTTATCCTAAAAATAAGAAAAAAAAAAAAAAAAAAGGCAAAACCGAGCGTATTAAAAAAATGTTAACTTCAATAATGCTTTGTGGAAGGTTTAGTGAAAACGTCTAAATCTGCTCTGTAGGCCCTTTACTTGGGATTCTGTGGGTCCCCGAGGTTGGATATAAGAATGCTAGTCATTTATTGGGGGAAAAAACATACAAAAATTTCAAAATCTAGTTCATGACAGAACAATGTTATATCTCAGGGTATTCCAGTTTCTATTCAGCACAGTCAGAAGGTCTGCAGGCTATAGCACCGGTAACTACATGTCAAATGATGCCTCAGCCTGCCATCACATAGATGTGATCTTCTTATTTTTTCAAACAAAACAAAGACATGCATACAATAGACGAACATCAGTCATTTATACATTCCCTTCTATTGGATTGAATTAAGGCCAGCTTCACATTATTCTGTGATCAGTCTATGACGAGTGCCGTGCCATGGACTGATCACTATGCTGGGGATTAAACTCGCGGAATTATAAAGATATTTTTTCTTATTTCCTCAATATGAAGCAGAGCAGACTGCCATCATATGTATAATTGTTCACCAAGGTGAAATGTCACTATGTAGTTGCATCCTAGATGCAAATTATGTGGGGGGGGGGGGGGGAGGAAAAATAAACTGGAATGTTAAACTATGTCAATTAAAGCATAATGCCAATGTTATAATCAAAATTGTGGTTTGTGATGTCCCCTTTAAAACTTCAAAATAGAGAGGATTTTTTCCCCCCGATATGGAGGAACATGAAGCATGTAATATATAGTAGAAACCAGCAGTGAAACAGTTACATCAAGTGTATAGTCTGTGCCCATTGTTAAACCATTCTGTAAACAATTCTACAGTGGCATAATCAGCACAGCCAGGGGAACCGGCTACTTCAGCATATATGAGGAGCGGCAAAGAAACTGCAGCAAAGTTGTTCTACATCCGAAGAGCTATTAAGAGTACTATAAATGGAAAAAAAAAGCCTTTTCCACTTTTAACCCCAAATAAGAGTAAAAATTTTAAATCTTTAACCCATTAACGACTTGGCCACCTTACAGACGTAGCCCTGTGCTTTCACATCTCCAGTTAATTTTGAGATTTTTTTTGGGTGACACATTGTACTTCATGTTAGTTCACAAATATAACATATTGCTTAGTATATATTTATGAAACTGAAATTTTCATATTACCAAAATAACTTGATAAAGCAGACATATAAACAATGTTAGTTGACTTGGCAGCCAAACATCCGTTCCTTTTTTTCTTTTTACGGATGTTAGGAGGCTTATAACGTTAGGTGCGATTTTTCAGATTTTCACAAAAATCATCAAAATCTAATTTTGGAGGGCCAATTTAGTTAGAGGTGACTTTATAAAGATAGATAACCCCCACAAATGGCACTGCACCACACAAAATATTCAAAACAACCTTTGGGAAGTTTGCTAACCCTATAAGCGTTTCATGGGGGTAAAAAAAATATAAATGAATGAAAGTGAAATTACAGAAATGTAATTTTATTAAAAAAAAAAAAAAAAGTAAAATTGTTAAATATATTCATTGAACACCAAAATGTGCACCTTCACAAGGGGTTAAAAAGGAAAAACCATTGTACAATTTTTAGTGCAAGTCCTCCTGAGTATGCCAATACCCATTTTGTCACTGTACACTGCTGTACGGTCACAGGGTGGAACTTGGAAGGGAAAGAGCATTTAGTTTAAGACAGATATGGCTGAAAAAGTTTTCATGTGTCAGGATGCATTTAGAGTGGTACCAAAACCGAGGGATACCCCAACAATTTTGGACACCACTTTGGAAAGTGCACCCCTTTGCCCCACACGTGTATATTAAATGTTGTATTGGTGCGCAGTAGGGCTCAGAAGGGAAAGAAGGATGTTGGCCTTTTAGAAGCCAGAAATCCTTTTCATGTCTCAGGATGCATTTAGAGAGACCTAGAGGTACAAAATTGAGGAGAACCCCAACAAGTAACACCATTTTTGTAATTACACCCCTTGGAAAATTTTGCATTGTGTATTATGTGTATTTGCCCTAACAGGTGCGGTTAAATTAGGCCCCAAAAAGGGGAAAAAAAAAAAAAATTATCCCCAAAAAATTCACAATTACCCTTAAAAGAAAAATGTAATAACCCCCCCAAAAAAGTGTACAACTATTTCTCCCGAGTGTAGAAGTACCCCACATGTGCATATAAAATGTTGTATTGGCGCACAGTAGAAGGCAAGAGGAATGTTTGCCTTTTAGAAGCCAAATTTGACAGAAATCCTTCATGCTTCAGGATGCATTTTGGAGAGCCCTAGTGGTACAAAACAGAGCAGAACCAAAAATACAAGCCAACAAGTAACCCTAGTTTGAAAACTAAATCCCTGAAGGAAATAATGGAGGCGTATAGTGAGAATTGTAACAACTGTTAGGTCAAAATAATTCCTTTTACCTAAATGAATAATAATTAAAAAATAATAAATGTGGACATAAATTTTGAATGCGTTTGGTATAAGGAGGTGGAATATACCAGGGGACCAACTAAAATGTTGTCACTCTGGAGTTCTCGAAGGTTTCGTAGTAGTACATAGGTGGCTATTCTAACTCCTCTTTTGGAACAGACTCTTTACCGAGTCCTTCCTTTAGAAGACGACTTGAGGAATTCACCGGAATAGTATTGTACTGGCAAAACAGGGGAATATTTAATCTAGAGGTACTGGGGCCTTGTCCTTCTTGACATATATTAGTTCCCTAATATCCGCCTCTTAAAAATGGAGAAAACACGGCACGGCCTGCATGTTGGAACACGTAAGAGTTGTGCAACATCATCTGTACAACGGCCGGCATTTTGTACCAAATCTTCGTTTTCAGTAGAACGCTGAACGAATTCAGCACAAGATCCAACTCACCCATGTATTTATTGTGAGCCAGGATGCAGTGGTGGTGGTACCTCATACAGGGGCGAGTCCCTACGAATTGTGGCCAGAACAATCCCTTTTGCCCTTATACTTGACCAACATGATTACAGAGTGCCTTGATGCCCTCCTTTCTAAGTGGCTGTCTAAGAAGGGTTCCAGGGAGACCAATGGAACTGAGGGACTGGAATAGTGGAACGCTGGGATAAAAGTTATCCACATACAAGTGGTAACCCTTCTCCAGTAGTGGGTGCACAGATTGGTCAAAACTCTGGGAGATGGCATGAAGCCACCAGACATAGCCCCTTTCACTGATGATTAGTGCTGCCCTAGAAAGCAGCAATTATCGCCATGTTGTTCCCATTAACCCCAGTGATGCCCAGTGTGACAAATATTGCTGCTATTGGCTGGTCTGGATCTACCAGCCAATAGCAGCAAACACTGACAGAAGGGCAAAAACCCCTCTAGACCTTGAGGCAAAATCGCATTTGTTTTTGCAGGGGCACAACTTATTTTTTTGGTGATGGAGCTGATTTGGGCTTAATTTTTGTGGGACAAGTTTTTCAGTGGTACCATTTTGGTGCTTGTCATCAGTTAAAATATTTTTTGTAAAGGAAATTGAGGAGAATGTGCATTTTTGGCAAGTTTTTCAGTTAACAGCATTCACCGAATGGGTCCAATTATAATAATTGGGGGTTTGTACATTATTAGATGTGTATAGAGAATGGTGGTATTGGGACATTCACTTTATTTCATTTTTAAAAACTTTGCTTATGGTTTTAAAAACAGTTGTATTACACAGTGCCAAGTAATACGCTGAGCATGCTCCGGGACAAGATCGTGCAGCCCTGGCACTGGCAGACGAACAGATGATCGGACCAACCCAGCAAGCGTCGTGGAGGGGGTATGATCCACGTCAGAAGCCCCTAATGTGTAAGGGGTAACCCCCGCAATCAGGAGAATCTCCGGTTGTGGGTGTTATAGCAGGTTGCTAGCTGCAATATGCAGCCAAAACCCGGCCTTTTTCTAGCCGCACCATACTTTTATAGCGTGAGCACGGGGAAGGGGTTAAACTTTGATTATGTTTTCACTAGTTCTATGAGTAAAAAAAAAAAAAAAAACAAAAAAAAACACACTGCAAAAATTAAGGTAGCATGCAAAAAAAGAAAAAAAAGTTATGCCCCTTAACAACCTGTCCCTTTTTAGTTTCATTTTCCATTTTACTGCCTTCACTGTGCTCCACATATGACATGTCTACTTAATTCTTTGGGTCGGTACGATCACGGCGATACCAAACTTGTATAGGTTTTTAAATGTTTTCATACATTTACAAAAATTAAAACCTCCGGTACAATTTTTTTTTTTTTTATTGTGCCATCTTTCAATAACTTTTTCATACTTTGGTGTACGGAGCTGTGGGTGGTGTCTTGCAACTTTTGATGGCGTTTTCATTGCTATAATTTTTTGGACTGTGCGACCTTCTGATCACTTTAAATTGATTTAATATTTTTCAAAATGGCAAAAAAAGTGCCATTTTAGACTTTGGGTGCTATTTTCCATTACGGAGTTAAACGCAGTGAAAAACCGTTATTACCTAATGTGTTAGATTTTTACTGTTTGTTAATATTTATATCAGTTATAGGGAAAGGGGGGTGATTTGAATTTTTAGGTTTTTATATTATTTTATAAACTTTTTATTTTTACTTCTACTATTTTTGAGACTCCCTAGGGTACTTTAACCCTAGGTTGTCTGATCGATCCTATCATATACTGCCATACTACAGTATGACAGTATACGGGGATTTTCCTCCTCATTCTTTACAATGTGCAATTAGCACATTGTAATGAATGGGTTAAAACGAGAGCCTCGGGTCTTCGTAAGACCCGAGGATGTCATGGCGACAGATAGCCACTCCCCAATGAAGTCACGGGGAGCGACAATGGCGCCATCATCATTTTGAAGCATTGCCGGCGGCAATTAGAGGGAAAACTTTGCTAGCACCGATCGCGGGTGTTACCGGTAAGCCTTTTCTGCTGGAAATTTGCTAAAAATGCCTGGTCACTAGAGCCTTTTCAGGCCTCATATAGTATATACACATGTAGTGCAAAATGCAGAAGAGGATATTTCTTCTAGTGTTAGACTTCAGTAGAATACTTGAAAATCATACAATATCTCAGCCTTTTGGAGAGGCCAGGAGTAGAGACCCCGAGCTTGCACACTAGAATTCAACACCAGTTAAAGGTGTTTTCCCGCCTAGCCTGCTGATCGATGGGGGTACCTCAGACCCCATGTTCTCAAGATCTGTGGGAGTTTCATTGCCCAAAACCCCACCGATCCGCAAGTAAGCTATCCTGTGGTTAGGGCCTAACTTGTTTGGTGGGAAAACCCCTTTTTTTGTCAATTTTTGCAGGAGCTACATAAAGACAAAGGACAATATTGTAATTTTTTTTTACTTTGATGTACATGCCATAACTTGCATAAAGGTGGAAGCATGAAGCTGGCTTGCAAACTGAGCCGCAACTTAGGCTGCATGCTAGTTGCATGCACCTGCCAAGTAGCAAAACTGAGGGTGCGGTCACACGTCGCGTTTACTGCATGCGTTTAAAAACGCATTGCTACAGCTGAAGGGAGATTTGCCCAATTAAACAGCTGTTAACACTTGCATTTACAAAACGCATGCGTTAATCGTGATGTTAACAATGCGTTAACACTTGCATTTTGTAAACGCAAGCGTTAACAGCTGTTTAATTAGGCAAATCTCCCTTCAGCTGTAGCAATGTATTTTTAAACGCATGCAGTAAACGCAACGTGTGACCACACCCTTAGCGCAGGTCCTATTTTTCAACATGGGCAGTCTCTTGTACTTTAGACAGCGTGTGACAGGTGTGCAATATTCAGATGGGCTTTATTTCAATGTGTGGTAAAGAGGCCATCTCTCGTTTATTGTTTGTATAAGTACAAATACAGAAATACCAAATTGATAACATTCAGTTATGTGTTGTGTAATGTGTTTTTATATTTTGACAGATCGAACAATTTGGGATGTGGTGATACCCAATAGGTTTAGGATTTTACTTATTTTATAGGTGTTCTAGGGAAAGTGGGTCAATTTGAATTTTTATCCTTTTCATTTATTTTATTATTTCCGCCACCCCCCTCAGGGTACTTGAACCCTAGGAGGTCTGATTACTTACACAAAATATTGAAATGAACTGAAGAGGCTGAAAAACCAAGTGTGACGTTTTCAAAGCAATGTTAACGCTTCAGTGTTTTTGTGGACACAGACAAAACTGATGCATCATGGAGACAAAACAGAAGAAAAACAGGGGACACAACGGAGACAAAATGCAATGGATACCCAACTGAAGCTGAACATAAACACCAATGTGAAAACCCTCAGGATAGGTCATTACTGTTACTAAATCCCTTACAATCAGTGGATGGCATCAGTACCTCTACAAAATAGAATAGAGAAAATGTAAGTCATTATACAACCGCCTACTTCCAGCTATGTCCAGTGTGTAGCAGCACCAAAGAAATCAGCTAACTTTGATTTTTGCAGTTATACATACAAGGCCAACAGAGGCCACAACCAGTGGTGGCATCCGTTGCTAATATAATAATGTAGCTCACTGGGGTGTGAAGGCACTTCATGATATGTGCTGGAAATCTTTCCTGGGACCAGGGATGGAGGGTATAAAACACACAATATGAAGATGGTCCTATTGTCACATCCATAAGCATTGAGTGACTCTCCACTTTGAGGCCATTATTACACCGACACTACAAAAGCTAAAATGAATGGACACCATTGGGACCAACAACTAGATACATGTGACAGGTCTCCAGAAGAACAGAGAACGTGACACAATTATCCCCGATATAAGGGATATCCAGTGAATCAAGAGGGCAGTAACCATTCTAAGCCAGGGTGACCTCACGTACCGGGCGGGCAGCTGAGGTGCACCCGCACAGCCAGAGGTGGAGGCCGGGAGTGCGGATAGCTCGGCTCAGGTAATGGCACGTATGACAGACACAGGAGGCCTGTCTGCCGCACACAAGTGTCAGTGACAGGCCTAGAGCCGGGGCCTACAGCCCTATCACCGCCCACCTTCCCCTCCTCCGCTCAGGCCTGGGCCCACTTCTCCGCCAGGCACAAAAAGCTGCACTACTTCTCCTGCTCACCTCACAGCCTTCTCCTCCGCCGCCAGCTCGGACAAGGGACCGGCGCGACGCCCGCGACACCTCTCCGTCAGCCTTCTAGCGGAGCTCCCTCAGTCCAGCGGGGGGGAGGGGGACGAGCGTCGCCTCTGCTGCCCCGGCCCGGCAATCTCACCGCCACCTCCCCCCCTCCGCCGCAATGCTACGTCCCGGCCTCAAAATCCTGTCAGGCCCAGTGCACAACGTCCCGCGCTCCGCCAGCGGAACCAAGCGCCTCTGACGTCACGGCTCCCGGAACGTAACGGTCCCTCCTCTAGATGCAGTTCTGTCTATGACTTCTCGGCTTCCAGGCAGGAGGCGAAACCAAAATACTAGCAGGGCGAAATATGGCGGATGAGAGCCAGGCGAGATCCCGCGAGAGGATGATGGCTCAGTCCTGCTGTGGTGACGCGACCACGTCCCCTCCTGCCCGCTGTTGCCAGAGACGCTGTAGGATGGGGCGGGGTGACTGCAAGCTGCTCTGTTATACTTCACACTGTAACGGAACAGCAGCTCTATACAGTGAGGGAACAACAGATCCATACCTGTCAGTTGTGTAATTACTCATTCACAAACCTTTCTGAGCAAGGACATCTTTTTCAAGTGGTTAACCTTTTCCCTGCCAGGCATTTCTGGATATTTTTTCGCGTTATTGGCCTAAGCAATTTCTACAATTTTTACGCTTACAAATAGAACCGATATTACATGAAACAGAATTATACTAAACACCCCCAAAAACCATATGATGGAGTGATTTTTGTTTAAAGTCCAGGGTGTCCGTTTTGTGGGATCTGTATACCCCAAATTTCAATTCTTTTTTGTTGCAAAAGTTGATATCAAGAAATCTGTGTCAAATCAACATGGTTGTGGAGTGATTTTTTTCTCAAAGTCCAGGGTGTCAGTTTGGGGTTCTGTATTCCCCAAATTTCAATGCTCTTTTGTTGCTAAAGTAGATATCAAGAAATCCGTGTCAAATCCATATAGTTGGTGGAGTGATTTTTTCCAGGGTGTCAGTTGTGACAGGGTGTCAATCTGTGATTGTGTCACTCTCTGACCTCCTGCTGCTGCCGCCACCTCCACACTTTGTCATTGTGCCACTTTTTTTTCCTACTTTGTTGCTGCCACCACCATAATTTGTCATTGTACCACTCTCTTACCTCAAGCTGCTGCCTCCAGTTCCACACGCTGTCATTGTGCCACACTGTGGCCTACCATGTTGCTGCCACCACCATAATTTGTCATTGTGCCACTCTTTGACCTCATGCTGCTGCCTCCAGTTCCAAACTCTGTCATTGTGCCACACTGTGGCCTACCATGTTGCCGCCACCTCCAGAATTTGTCATTGTGCCACTCTCTGACCTCATGATGCTGCTGCCGCCACCTGCACGCTCTGTCATTCTGCCACTCTGTGGCCTATGATGTTGCTGCCACCTTCATTAATTGTCATTGTGCCACTTTGCGGCCTACTCATGCTTTTGCCAACTGACCGCTGTCTCCCTGGATCACCCTGTGATTTCCATAATGCTGTATTCACCCTCCACTACTCTATGACGTTGCCACTATGTTTGGTTTTCCCCTTCATTTCATCTGTCAGAAGGAATTAACAGCTTCAGGATTGATAGCCAAAAGCAGGAGTGGATACAGAATGCAGAGGACATGCAAATATCCAATTTACTGGTCATCTCTGTTTTGGATCAACTCCAGTTTGTTTTTGGTTTTAGCAATACTGATGGATTATTGACCGTATGCATATTTGAGCATGGCACAACGTTCTACAACACCGTACAGGCTCTCTGCAGCCAGGAAATACCTGTTTTTAACGTGATTTGCCATGATTCGATTCAACCCAGGAATAAATATTAATACTGATGGGTACAAGGAACTTGATTTTTTTTTTTTTTTTTTTTTACAGAGGAATTTGTAGACCTAATGGTTGCACAGACAAATCTGTATGCAGAACAGTTTCTGGCCAATCACCTCATATCATATTATGCTAGAAGCCAGAGTTGGCACCCCACTAATGCCACAGAATTAAAAATATTCTGTAGGCTCTTTCTTAATATGGAACTTATTAAAAAGCCTAGCGTCCGGTCATATTAGTCCAGTGACGTTTTTTACCACACACCGATGTTCAGGGCTGTAATGACAAGACCACATTTTGAGGCGCTGTTAAAATTTCTGCATTACAGCCATAATAGTCAGTGTCCTGCTGCTGGTGACCATGCCCAAGACCGATTATATAAAATTAAGCCAGTAGTGATTCATTTTAATGAGAAATTTATGGAGGCTTACACCCCACAAAAAATATAGCCATCAACAAGTGACTTGTACTCTTTAGAGGTAGGCTTAAATTTCGGCAATATTTGCCAAGCAAAAGAGCTAGGTACAGGATCAAAGTTTACAGGCTCTGTGAAAGTGAAAGCGGATACACCTACAAATTCCGTATCTACAGTGCCTACAAGTAGTATTCAACCCCCTGCAGATTTAGCAGGTTTGATAAGAAGCAAATAAGTTAGAGCCTTCAAACTTCAAACAAGAGCAGGATTTATTAACAGATGCATACATCTTACAAAACCAAAAAGTTATGTTGCTCAGTTCAATTTTAATAAATTTTAAACATAAAAGTATAGGTCAATTATTATTCAACCCCTCAAACCACCAGAATTCTGTTTGGTTCCCCTAAAGTATTAAGAAGTAGTTCAGGCACAAAGAACAATGAGCTTCACATGTTTGGATTAATTATCTGTTTTTCCAGCCTTTTCTGACTATTTTAAGACCCTCCTCAAACTTGTGAACAGCCCTCATACATGGTCAACATGGGAAAGACAAAGGAGCATTCCAAGGCCATTAGAGACAAGATCTGGAGGGTCACAAGGCTGGCAAGGGGTACAAAACCCTTTCCAAGGAGTTGGGCCTACCTGTCTCCACAGTTGGGAGCATCATCCGGAAGTGGAAGGCTTATGGAACTACTGTTAGCCTTCCACTACCTGGACAGCCTTTGAAAGTTTCCTCACGTGCCGAGACCAGGCTTGTCCGTAGAGTCAAGGCTAACCCAAGGACAACAAGGAAGGAGCTCTGGGAAGATCTCATGGCAGTGAGGAAATTGGTTTCAGTCAATACCATAAGTAACGTACTCCACCTCAATGGTCTCCATTCCAGACGAGCACGTAAGGTACCTTTACTTTCAAAGCGTCATGTCAAGGCTCGTTTACAGTTTGCTCATGATCACTTGGAGGACTCTGAGGTTCTCTGGTCTGATGAGACCAAGATCGAGATCTTTGGTGCCAACCACACACGTGACGTTTGGAGACTGGATGGCACTGCATATGACCCCAAGAATACCATCCCTACAGTCAAGCGTGGTGGTGGCAGCATCAAGCTGTGGGGCTGCTTCTCAGCCAAGGGGCCTGGCCATCTGGTCCGCATCCATGGGAAGATGGATAGCAAGAACCTCCGCTCCTCCATCAAGGATCTTAAGATGCGTCGTCATTTCATCTTCCAACAAGACAACGACCCAAAGCACACAGCCAAGAAAACCAAGGCCTTGTTCAAGAGGGAAAAAATGCAGTGGCCAAGTCAGTCTCCTGACCTTAACCCAATTGAAAACTTGTGGAAGGAGCTCAAGATTAAAGTCCACATGAGACACCCAAAAAACCTAAATAACTTGGAGAAGATCTGCATGGAGGAGTGGGCCAAGATAACTCTAGAGACCTGTGCCGGCGTGATCAGGTCTTATAAAAGACGATTATTATAAAAGACGATTATTATTATTATGTAATTGCAAACAAGGGTTATTCCACAAAATATTAAACCTCGGGGTTGAATAATAATTGAGCCACACTTTTGTGTTTAAAATTTATTAAAAAATAACTAAGCAACATAACTTTTTGGTTTGTAAGAGTTATGCATCTGTTAATAAATCCTGCTCTTGTTTGAAGTTTGAAGGCTCTAACTTATTTGCTTCTTATCAAACCTGCTAAATCTGCAAGGGGTTGAATACTACTTGTAGGCACTGTACGAGGGAAAGGACTTCCAGATCTGTCTACCTGAATGCCACCCTGTCCCAACCACAACTGGATTAATTGTGTGGGATCTTTAATTCCCCCTGTTGGGTAAAGGCTATCACCTTTACATAAATCATTTCTATACAAGTGTCCCTCTCTTTTAGTGCCTCCTTGAAAAAGGATCAGTGTCCGGTGGAACCATAAGGAGAAATCAAAGAGGCCTCCCAAAAAATCTGGTGGACCTTAAATTGAGATGGAGTGAAAGCAAGTCCTTGTGTCAGAGTAATGCTGACAAAATAGAGAGAGAGAGATGTGTTTGTCTGTCACGGGCACCCCACGATCCATACCACGAATCGCGGGTGCACCCGTGCCCCTCTCCGCTGCCCCGGTCCCGCTCCCATGCTCTCACCTCTCCTGGCTCCCGCCCGGACTAGGTCTCCAGATTTAGGTAGTGTCTCCAGATTTAAAGGGCCAGCGCACAGGTGATTGGCGCTGTCCACTTCCTGTGCTATATTTAATCCAATGGCTCCCATCATTCCCTGCCGGATCTTTGTGTGTACTCCATGGTGAAAGCTCACCTGCGATATTCCTGCGTTCCTGTGTTTCCTGCGTTACCAGAGTCCCTCTGTGTTGTCTGAGTCCCTCCGTGTTGCCGTGTTACCTAAGTCCCTCTGTGTTGCTGTGTTCCTGTGTCCCGTGTGCCCGTCCTCCCGTTCCCACCTGCCTGGCCCCCCCGTTGCTGACCCTGGATTTGGACTTGACCTTGCATCTCTGCCGCCTGCCCTGACCTTCTGCTTGGACCTGACACTAAGACTGTCTTCCGCTAAGGTACCTCGACCTCGGCTGCCACCGTGGGCTAGTCGCACCTGTGGAACGACCTGGTGGTATCCTGCCGCAGCAAGTCCATCGCGCTTTGCGGCGGGCTCTGGTGAAAACCAGGTGCCACTTAGACTCCGGTCCCAGGTGTCGGCTAGTAACACCTACCGCGGTGGTGCCAACACATGGGAGGGGTTGATCTAACTGATCATATTCTACATCCAAATAATGTGATTCGCAAGTCCCACACTTGGTACAAAAAGGTTGCAGTGCATTTAGTGCAAACTGCATTGTCATTCATTTGCCATTTACTGCAAGACCCGGCAACAAGTAACCCTCTTGGCATACCAAGAACAAGTAATTAAACAATTACTGTTCCAAGAGGGTGCAAGCACATCCCACGCTAGTTACGGCAGCAGAATTGTGTCGGGACAACATTTCCCATCTGAGATTCCCCCCCTCCCCCCACAGAAAAGAAAAGACAGCCATACAAAAAATGCTGTGTGTGCTACGAAAAGGGAACACGCAAAGATAAGGGTTATGTCAGATCCAATGGAAGGGACACCGTGTCTGCTGGTCCTTCCACCATCCACGCTGACAATGCTAGCAGTCTTCCCCGAGTTTTCTTCCACAGCGAGTTGCCCCTGCTGCATGCTTAGGGCAGCGGGCAGCGGGCATCCAGGACGCGTGCGCTTTAGGGAAGTTAATGCTGTATGTCTTCTGAATCAGCCTGGGTTCCTGCTCCTATGGGATTCTTGGGACGGATAAGGCTGCATAAATTGGATCTGGGCCTTCCACCTGTGCCAGTGTTTGTCCTTCTGGAACTCACAGCCTAGCTGGATTCCTGGTCTCCTGTGCCCCCTTAGCGTTGTTGCTTCACCCCGGTATCGTATTCGCCAGTTAGGTTATTTTTCCTTGTCTAGCGGTTTTGACCTTGACGTACCATCTGGTGTGTCCCAGCGGTTTTGCTCACTCTTCTATGTTCAGTGTCTGTACATCTTTAGTTCTCTTTTCTTGCATCTGCTTTACTTTCTTATGCTGTCTTGAATCCTGCTTGTTTCATCATTGTTCGTCCTATTTTTTTCCCTCTGTCTGAATACTGTCCTAACAATGGCTGACAGACCTATTTGGGTTCCTCTCACCTTCCAGGGCCTTGCAGGGTAGATAGTAGGTTCCTGCGGCAGAAGCTCCCTACCTTCAAGGGGGTTTCTGCCTTGGTAGGGTCTAGTCTGTAGATCAGCGCAGGTTTAGTTCGCACTCTTGCTCCGTTCTGTCAGCCTGCACTCAGGCTATTGTGTTAGCTTGTTTTGTGTACAGTATTCCAGGTTATCAATGCGACACTTGCACAGATAAGCCAGGGTTGTGCATCAAAGACTGTTTCTGCTCTTACCATACTTCTCTGGAATATTAATTTTATTTGTCAGGGTTCGGGGTCAGTGGACACTATGGACCACTGCAGGAGATGGTACTAGCTGACACCTGGGACCGGAATCTAAGTGGCACCTGGTCTTCACCAGAGCCCGCCGCAAAGCAGGATGGTGTTGCTGCGGCAGGGTACCACCAGGTCGTTCCACAGGTGTGACTAGCCCACGGTGGCAGCCAAGGATACAGCACTGAATTATAGTCTAGGCTCGAGGTCAGAAGCAGGCTGGTAGTCAGGGCAGGCGAAAGATGTAAGGTCAGCGTACAGGTCCAAAGTTGGCAACAGGAGATCAATGCAGAAGGGAGCAAGAACAGAGGAACAGGGAATGCAGGAACACGGAAACACAGGAATGCAGGAGCATAGGAACATAGGAACACAGAATAACAGGAATAACACAGGGGAGCTTTCTCTATGGCTTGCGCTCAAAGATCTGGCAGGGAGTGATGGTAGATGTCCCTGTATAGACTATCGTGGGCTGAACAAGATCATGGTTAAAAACCGCTACCCGCTGCCGTTGATTACGGAACTCTTTGATAGCCTACGTGGTTCCAGGGTGTTCTCCAAGCAGGATCTCCAGGGTGCTTACAATCTCATCTGGATCCGCAAAGGTGACAAGTAGAAGATGGTGTTTAATACCTGTGACTGGCATTTTGAATATTTAGTAATGTCCTTTGGACTGTGTCTTTCAGGAATTTGTTAATTACATTTTCTGGGACCTTCTCTATACGTGTGTCGGGGTCTACCTAGTTGACATCTTGGTGTAATCTGCAGACCTTGAATCCCACCAGACACATGTTCGTCAAGTTCTTGGTCGACTTTGAGCCATCATCTCTACGCCAAGCTGAAAAAATGCCAGTTTCACCAGCACAGCCTTCCATTCCTCAGTTATATCATTTCCGACAGAGGCCTCCAGATGGACCCCCCAAAACTGTCTGCAGTCCTTCAGTGGCCACGCCCTGAGCCTCCGAGCCATACAGAGGTTCCTTGGTTTTGCGAACTATTCCGCATTTCTCCACTCTAGTGTCTCCCATCGTGGTACTCCCCAAGAAGGGTGCCAATCCACGTGCCTGGTCTCCTACAGCTGAAGAGGCCTTCTCCATGTTGAAGTCCGCTTTTGCCTTGGCTCCAGTACTCACTAGGCCTGATAAGAACAAACCTTTTCTTGTCAAGGATGTCGTAGGAGCTGGAGCAGTGCTCACCTAGAAAGGGCCCAAGGGCCGAACTTCCACATGCGGCTTCTTTTCCAAGACCTTTTCTCCAGTTGAAAGAAATTATTTGATTGGAGACAGAGAGCTGTTGGCTATCAAACTTGCTCTGGAAGAATAGCGGTATTTTCTGGAGGGTGCTCTCCATCCCGTTAGTGTGTACACTGACCGCAAAAACTTGCTGTACCTCCAGACAGCCCAGCGCCTCAATCCCAGGCAAGCCTGGTGGTCATTGTTCTTCTCCCGTTTCGACCTGCTGATTCATTTTTGTCCGGCCGACAAGAATGTCAAGGCTGAAGCCCTGTCCCGTGCTTCGGATGTTTTTGGAGAAAAACCGGCTCCTCTGCACATAATTTCTCCTGACCAGCTTGTTGTTGCAGCTCCTGTGGATCTTCAGCAGCTACCTCCCGGTTAGACCTGCTCTCCGAGAGAGGATTTTGTCTTGGGGACATTCTTCTTGTGTGGCTGGGCACCCTGGGGTGCAATGCTTTGGGGCCCTCATCTCCTGCTACTACTGGTGGCCAGACCTGGTCAAAGATGTTCGAGAGTTTGTGGGATCTTGGCTCCTCCTATGCCCTCAACAAAGCCACTCGTCTCAAACCGGCTGGATTGTTACTTCCGTTGCTGATACCCAGTCGCCCGTGGTCCCACGTGGAAATGGATTTTGTCTCCGATCTGCCTGTCTCCTCGGGCAGTACTGTCAGCTGGATGGTGACAAACCGGTTTTCCAAAATGTCCCATTTTGTTCCCTTCCAGGTCTTCCATCTTCCCCATGGCTTGCCCTTTGTTCTTCATATCTTCCGGCTGCATGGTCTTCCGCTACACATCATGTCTGATTCAGGTGTCCAGTTTGTGTCCAAATTCTGGTGTTCATTGTGTAACCAGCTGCAGGTCAACCTTGACTTTTCTTCTGCCTCAGTCGAATGGTCAAGTAGAGAGGGTGAAACAGACTTTGGGCTGCTACTTCCGCCACTTCATCTCAGCCCGTCAAGACAACTGGACTGACCTACTACCTTGGACTGAGTTCTCCTACAGTTCCCTGGACTCCTATGGACGAATTCCTCGCCCTCCTCTTCCGCTGTATACTCCCTCTGATGTCCCTGCGGTAGAGGATCTGGTGCAGGACCTTAAGTCTATTTGGGACCAGACCCGCCAGTCCCTTCCACGAGCTAAAGACCCAAGACCCACACTGATAAGAAACGTCAAGCTCACCTTGTCTTCTCTCCTGGTGACAAAGTTTGGTTATCCTCCAGATACCTCCAGCTTGAAATACCCAGCTACAAACTTGGTCCCCGGTTCCTTGGTCAAGCGCATCAATCAAGTGGCCTACAAGCCCTATCTTCCTCCATCTATGCGCATCCTGAACTCCTTCCATGTCTCCAGAAATTCCATACTCCTGCTCCTGATTCCATAGATGTCTATGAGGTTAAGGAGGTTCTGGACATGAAGATCGTGAGGGGTAAGTGGTTCTTTCTTGTAGACCGGAAGGGGTTCAGGCCTGAGGAGAGAACCTGGGAGCCCGAAGAGAACATTTTGGATCGGACGCTCCTCCAGAGGTTTCTTGGGACCAAGAAGAGGGTAGTGTGTCGGGGACCCCTGCAATCCATACCATGGATCGCAGGTGCACCCTTGCCCTTCTCCGCTGCCCCGGACCCTCTCCTCCTGCTGTGGACTTACCTCTCCACACTAGGCCGTGAGTCCTAGTGTGCCTTCTTGTGCTGTTCTCCCACTGTCGCCCCAGGTACAGACTGTCTCCTGCATTGCTACCTTGGCTGCCACCGCGGACTAGTTGCACCTGTGGAACGACCTGGTGGTACCCCACTGCAGCAAAACCATCCTGCTTTGTGGCGGGCTCTGGTGAAGGCCAGGTGCCACTTAGACTCCGGTCCAAGGTGTCAGCTAGTAATTTGGCAAAAATGTTTTAGCATCCTCGTCTTTTCATATGCATAACTTTTTTTTGGCTGACAAATCTGGTTAATGGCTTATTTTTTGTGAGAAGCGTTCTTCTTTGGTCTTATTTTGGAGTGCATTTTTTACATTCCTTTTTGAACATTTTGTAAAGGGGATATTTTTTCAGGTTTTTTGGGGTAGTTTAGTGTGTGGGTCAAATAATGAATCTGTTTTATAATGCAAATTGTCACGGACGCAGCAATACCAAATATGTGGGGGTTTTGTGTATTTTATTCAATTTCACTGAATAAAAACTAATTTGGAGAAAATCTTGTTCATTTTAGCATCACCATCTTTTCAAAAGCATAACGCTTTTATTTTTCAGCTGACGAATCTGGTAAATGGCTTATTTTTTCGAGAAGAATTGTTCTTTTCAATGATCTTATTTTAGACTGAGTAACATTTTATTTTAACCCCTTAACACCGCAGCCCTTTTTCGTTTTTGCGTTTTCATTTTTCACTCCCCACCTTCAAATATCTGTAACTTTTTTATTTTTCCATGTACAGAGCTGTGTGATGGCTTATTTTCTGCGTAACAAATTACACTTCAAAATGTTGGTATTTAATATTCCATGCCAGGGCAATTTATACCAGGGGCAGCCAATCACGTATTGGAGGAGGGATGAGTAAAAGCCACCAGTGAGCACATGTGTGTTGCATTTACTCATCCCTTCTCCAATACGTGATAGGTTGCCCCTGGTATAAATTAGCATGACTTGTAACATTTGGCACTCCCCCAGAAGAAGCCGAATTGGCGAAACACGTGTCGGGGTCTCTGCTCCTACCTGTGGTTTGTACCTACTACCCTCCCTTGCTTTTCCTGGGCATTGTTTACTTTACCACTACCCAGGCCCTATATACTATATTGTCTTATGTGGATGTACTGGTATTGATTTAATGTCTGCATGTACATAGGGATTTATCAGCATCTTTGATTAAGGTAGAGAGCTTTGCTTTTGTCTGTTTGTTGTTCCAGTATTGTCTACCACTCGTTTCCATGCATGTCTATAGGGGACATAAGTTTTCCATTTTTATATGTGTATAATAAAGGTTATTGCAGTATACTCAGTACATTGTATTCCTTTTTTGGTGCATGCTTTTTGCATGTGGGAGTGAAGTGGGTGTGCCTGATTTTCACTCACCCCTACTGCCTTTTGGTGTAGTAAATTTCAGACATTGTAATGCATGGGTTAACCCGAAGTATCCTTGGGTCTTCGTGAGACCCGAGGCTACCATGGCGACGGATCGCCGCTCCCCGATGACGTCACGGGGAGCGATGATCCTTGGAAAGATGGCGGCGCCCATGCGCCTAAACCTATATTGGCAAATACCCATAATCAGGCTCATAAATTAATTTAGTATATTTGTATGGTGCCCCATATACACATTGCTATTACCTAAATTATCCAGGTTAAAGATGCCATAATTATGACATTCGAGAAAATTTCTACAATTAGAGAAGACACAATAACATGGACTGCCAAGTTCTTCTGATGTTTTGAAACTGTGACCCCTTTCTATCTGGTCCAGTGAGTTCCCATTACCTGTGAGAGTCTGAATGCTCCTTTAAGCCCTTTTCCTGGAGAGTCGTTCCCACTCTTACTTTCCCCCTTCTTTCCCCCTTAGAAAATTTTCCTGTTCGTGATTGGTTCTCTACCTTCCACCACTCATTATTATTATTATTAGTAGTAATAATAATAATTAATCAGATGATTATTATTGTGTTTACATTTGAATTGGCAAAATGGATGGTAGCAGGAAAGAGCAGTGGAGGATCCTCATGTAACAAGTTATCAATTGCTATAAATGAAAGTGATACCACTAATCCCTATCACTGCTCCAGATGTCCTCTGAGGTGATACATATTATCTGTGAAGGGTAGAAGAGTAGAGAATGCAGTTTTCTCTTTCTTCTCTATAGACAGGTAGCAAAGTTACTTGAAGTGGACTTATATTGCCCTGATTTGTATCATTCTCAAGTGATGCTGACTTTATCTCCACCATAGGAAATCATTGAGCGTCCAATAACTAATAATCATGGAGCTCCCTATAGCTAACAGTTATGAAAACCCCAGTAGTTTATAGTCACAATTCCCCCGGGTAGCCAAAAGTCACAAAGCCCCCAGTAGCCAATACCTACAGAGCTCCCAGTACCGAAATATAAAAGTCCCTCTGCATCAACGTCCTCCGTATGTATTAAATATAAAAAAATTAAACATTTACAATTAAATAAACAGTCAATAGGAAAAAAACACACAGTACCTCTCCATTTTCAAACACATGTACCCGAGTAGAGGCAAAAGGAACCTTATTTGTGCGTTATCCCCCCTTGGTGTAGCGTTCTTTTGAGTTCGACGTGCCCGTGGATCCTGCGGCTCCCACTGGAAATGCAGTGCGAGTGTCCAATCTTCCAGTCCATTCACCGATAAGGAGAGAGACAACACACAATGGTGCAATAGAGTTTTGCATAAAACTTTTCTTTTTATTTCATATACTCACAAAGAACTTCTGATAAAAAAAGGCCTTATAAAAATAAAGAGCGATTCCACGTTCGACATTAACAGAGCTCCCAGTAGCCTGCTCTCCCTCCCTTCCTCATTTATTATAACAAAAATTTTGGTTACACAACCTTTAACAACGTTTTAAAAAATTATTTTATCAATATCTCTTAGGTTTGAACTACAGTTGTAACGTAGTATTATATATAATAATATGTTTATTTTTTACTGCATATATTACTACATATGAGGTTCCTAAGTAGTTATTAGTTGTTTAGACGATATGTGAAATAAGATCAGCAAAATTCCTTGCCTACCAATGCAAATTAATGGAAAGCTTTTAAAAGAATCCCTCAGTAAGTGCTCATGCCAAAGAGGTGTCAGCTTTAGACAGGATCCCTGCTTAGTCATCAATATTTAGTTACAGCAGTAGTTCATAGTCCACAGGGAAATATCCCCTGTCTAAAATGAATATGCAGTGCTAGGAAGTGACACTGATTAGAAGACATCACCAACTTCTACTGCTTAGCTTTTTCAAGACATTGGGGGTCATTGGGGGTTTTTCCGTCGGGTTACCCGAATTTTACTGTTTTGAGCCGATTTTTCCCTGAATTGCCCCGGTTTTTGGCGCACGCAATCAGATTGTGCCGGCATGCACGCGACGGAAAACGGGGGGTGTGGCCTTAAGAAAACCCTACGGATTCTGAAAAACCACCGTATTTTTTTTAAAAAAGTGTTGCTTGGCACGCACTTACCTGCACCCAGGGTAGTTTGGTGAACTCCAGTGAACTCCGATGGACTTCAGCGCTGGAGCGACACCTAGTGGACATCGGGCGCACTACCATAGTGAATCGCCAGAAGACCGGAATCCTCCACAGAGAACGCGACGCTCGATCGCGAATGGACTTGGTAAGTTAATCTGCCCCAATATTTCCTTTGACTCTGCTGCTGCATATTAAAAGAGTACAGGTGGTCCCCTACTTAAGAACACCCGACTTACAGACGACCCCTAGTTACAAACGGACCCATGGATATTGGTAATTTATTGTACTTTAGTCCCAGGCTACAATAAACAGCTATAACTGTTACCAAAGGTGTCTGTAATTAAGCTTTATTGTTACTCCTGGTTCTTGTGACAATCCAACATTTTTTAAATCCAATTGTCACAGAGACCAAAAGAATTTGGGCTGGGGTTACAATTATAAAGTATACAGTTCCGACTTGCATACAAATTCAACTTAAGAAGAAACCTACAGACCCTATCTTGTACGTAACCCGGGGACTGCCTGTATAGTGTTTTTTCTTAAGATCACTACTTAAAGGGAACCTGTCACCAGGAGACCCATTTTTAGCACTCCCCCAGTCCCCACAGAGCATAGTACATACACTGCCAAAGTGTTTTTGTATTAAAAATTGGTCTAATGCTAGATTCACATCAGTATTGCTATTTACATTTTTCTGTTCTGTTCTTGCAGTGGTATATTTGTCAGTGGCCGATACCATAACTGACATATGATATTTTCTTGTTGCTATTGTGTTGTCTGTTATTTTGTAGTTCTCTTTATCAAGATGGAGACACTGCTGCACAACCCTAGCTAAAAGCAGCCAACAAGTTTCACTAACGGAAGCCTCCCTCAGATTACTATATAGGGCCTACTATGTACCACCCTGACTTGCTAATATGTATCCCCATCTGCCCACTTGTTTCCGGAGCTGTAGTGCCCTGGGCGTCATGGCCCAAATCTGGTGGCATTGCTTTAACCGGTTAAGGACCGGGCCCTTTCCTGTTTTTTCATTTCCATTTTTCACTCCCCACCTTCAAAAATCTCAAACTTTTTTTATTTTTATACGTAAAGACCTGTGTGATGGCTTGTTTACTGCGTAACAAATTGCATTTCATAGTGATGGTATTGAATATTCCATGCCATGTACTGGTAAGCAGGAAAAAAATTCCAAATGCAGTGAAAATGGTGAAAAAACACATTTGCGCCTTTTTCTTGTGGACTTGGATATTACGGCTTTCACTGAGCGCCCCAAATGACAGGTCTACTTTATTCTTTGGGTTGGTACGATTACAGGGATACCAAATTTGTATAGGTTTTATAATGTTTTCATACATTTACAAAAATTAAAACCTCCTGTACAAAAAGTTTTTTTTTTATTTTGCCATCTTGGCGCTAATAACTTTTTTATACTTTGTTGTACGGCGCTGTGGGTGGTGTAATTTTTTTGCGACATTTAATAATATTTTCAATTACCGTATTTTACGGACTATAAGGCGCACTTAAAAGCCTTGGATTTCCTTGGAAATCCAAAGTGCACCTTATAGTCCGGTGCGCCCTATGTATGGCGCTGGGCAGCGGACCATACTTACATAGGTCCCCGCTACCGGAGACCGGAGACAGCTGGAGATCTGCTGTCTCCGGTAGCGGGGACCTATGTAAGTATGGTCCGCTGCCCTCCTCCACCTCCCCCTCACCTTCCCCACTCACCTTCCCGGCGTCGCCGCGTCTCGTTGGGTCTCGTCTTCGGGTCGCGTCGCGTCTCTTCTCCGCGTCGCGTCCCGTCGCGTCTCCGCTCCGCCCCCGGACCTCCGACACGCCCCTGAACCCCGCGCCTTATAGTCCGATGCGCCTTATATATGGAATTATTACATATATAAGGCGCATCGGACTAATGCGCCTTATATTCCGGTGCGCCTAATGGCCCGGAAAATACGGTATATCATTTTTAAGACTGTATGACCCTTTGATCACTTTTTATAGATTTTTTTTCTATTTTTCAAAATGGCAAAAAAGTGCCATTTTCGACTTTGGGCGCTATTTTCCGTTACGGGGTTAAACACACTGAAAAACCGTTAATATATTTTTATAGATCGTGAATTTTCGGACTTGCCGATACTTAATGTTTTAATGATTTTTACTTTTTATTTATATTTATGTCAGTTCTCCGGAAAGGGGGGAGATTTGAATTTTTAGGGTTTTTTATTATAATTTTTTTTTAAACTTTTTTTTATTTTTCTTTTTACTATTTTTCAGACTCCCTAGGGTACTTTAACCCTAGGTTGTCTGATTGATCCTATCATATACTGCCATACTACTACCAAATTTATATAGTTCTGTTATGTTTTGGTAGGTTTACAAATAAACGTTTTCATACATTAGTGTATGGATCTTTGTAAGTTGTAAATTTTTGCAGGTAGAGGGGCTTTTTCATTTCACTCATTTTTCATTATTTGGGACCTATATGACCTTGAGATCACTTTTTATTCAAATATTTGAATGGAAAAGTGGCAATCCAACATTGGCAGCACTCTTGGGTGCCCCAGTTGGCATTGACTGCAGCACTTTACAGGTTAATTGCCACTATCAATGCCTGCACAAATTGTGACAGTTAGGTTACATACACATGACTGTGTGCACAACGAGGCTGGAACCCATTAGTAGCAAACGCCCAGATGCAGAAGAGGGGGAGGGGTTCACGCTTCTTACCACATCAATCTCCATAGAAAGCTATGTGACTTTGGGATTGTGGCGCAGCTGCGCTGGATTTCATGCGGCAGAAATCCGGGGGGCATGCCGTCGGACGATCCGACTGATTTGGACTGATTGCGGGATTTAACTTTCAAATTCTGTCACAAGATCAAGCACTTACATACAACGGGAAGAAGAAAGTTAACTCCGTCGACTTTGGGTGGGGAAGCGACACATAAAGGATATCGGGCGCAAAATCTTAGTGCATGATCTTCGGACACGTTGGCACAGTGCATGATCGTCGGACAATGCATTTTCGTGAACTCTGCAGGACTGGGTAAGTAAGTGTCTCACTGTGTCTTCAATGCACCGTGACGGGGTGCCAAAGATCTTTATAGGGGTTGTGATCTGTCCACAAATTGTGATCCCAATGGCAAGAATTTCATGGAGGAAAAAAAAGTGTAATTTATTTTCTAAAAAATATTTGAAGCAACTGTTATAAATGAACATTGTAGGTGATAATAGTATGTGTATATATATATATATATATATATATATATATATATATATATATATAATAAACTTTATTGAGGAAAAAGTTTCTGAACACCTTATATGGTCTGTACAGAGCAGATACATAAGGACAGAAGTCTAAAGATTGGCTTTTTTCATACCTAGAGAATATTTCACTTGATGATTCAGCTCTTAAAGGAGTCTATTCAGTGACTGTAAAGAGTTAAGTTTTTAAAGAATTAAAAAATATTGTAACAATAAAAATGACCACAAAACATTCTGTCCACCAAAAAAATGTGCGCTCTCAGCGGAGGAAATGGATAGTTATGGGAAGCGGATGCAGAGCATTGCATCTCTCCCCACGGCCTCGCCAAACACATACGTTGCTTGACAGGAGGACCTGGTGATGTCACTGTCCATATTAGTATAGTGACATCACTGCCCTGTTCATCGGCAACAGCAATTGCAACAAAATGTATTGGATATTTTAAACTGAAAAGTGGGGCATGCAATATTATTCGTCCCCCTTATGTTAATACTTTGTAGGGCCACCTTTTGCAGCAATTACAGCTGCTAGTTGCTTTGGGTATGTATCAGTTTTGCACATCGAGAGACTGAAATTCTTGTCCATTCTTCCTTGGAAAACAGCTCGAGCTCAGTGAGGTTGGATGGAGAGCGTTTGTGAACAGCAGTTTTCAGCTCTTTCTACGCAGATTCTTGATTGGATTCAGGTCTGGACTTCAACAGGTTTTCTTCCTGTATTTGACTCCATCCATCTTTGCGTCAATTTTAAGCATCTTCCCTGTCCCTGCTAAGGAAAACTTTATATGAGACTTTTTATGGATATGTTTGAGAAATGTCTTTATTCTTGTCACTCTTCCATAAAGACCAGATTTGTGCAGTGTATGACTGATAGTTGTCCTATGGACCGACTCTCCCACCTCAGCTGTAGATCTCTGTGGTTCATCCAGAGCAGAGCCGGCACCAGCACTGGGCATACCTGGGCAAGTGCTAGCCCAGAGCTGCTAGGGGGGCCCACAAAAGGCTGTACATAAGGAATTCATAGGGGTGAAGGGGCTGTATGTAATGAATCCATATGATGTGAGGGGGCTTTATATAAAATAACCATGAGGGGGCTGTTTGGTATGGTAAACAGGAGACTGTTTTAGTTTCTGAATTTTTAATACCTCAAGGGGCACACTGAGGCTCTGTGGCCCAGGGGCCTACAGAAACCTGGAGCCGACCCTGATCCAGAGTGATCATGGGCCTCTTGGCTGCATCTTTGACCATTCTTTTCCTTGTTTGAGATGAAAGTTTAGAGGGACAGCCAGGTCTTGGTAGATACTCCTTCCATTACAATACGATCACTTGCACATTTCTCCTTGTGATGTTTAAGGTTTGTGAAATCTTTCCGTATCCAAATCCGGCTTTAAACTTCTCCACAACAATATCATGGGCCTGCAGGGTGATTCTGATGCAGAATCCTGAGACTGTCACAGAGAAGGTATATTTATACGGAGACTTAGTTACACACAGGTGGATTATATTTATCATCAGTCATTTAGTACAATATTGGATCAATCAGAGATCCTCACGGAACTTCTGGAGTGAGTTTGCTGCACTGAAAGTAAGGGGGCCGAATAATATTGCACTCCCCACTTTTCAATTTATAAAGTTTAAAATATCCAATAAATTTCATTCCACTTCACAATTGTGTCCCACTTGTTGTTGATTTTTCACCAAAAAATTGTTTTATGTTTGATGCCTGAAATTTGGCAAATGGTAGAAAAGTTCAAGGGGTCTGAATACTTTAGCATGGCACTGTATTAATGTGCAAGGTTAGACAGAAAACTGGCAGAGCCAACTTTTGGGTTTTCATTGTCAGCCATAATCATCAACAACAGCTAATATTTTAATTTATTGAGAAGCAATTGTATTGTCAGAACAGTTAATAATACAATACATTTGTAATCATGTTTTCCCAGGTACATATAATATAATATAAATCCATGTTTATATCAGTGCATTGGTCATACATTTGTGCATATGTTTTTGTGAAAAAGGATGTTTAAAACATATTGAGAAAAGCAGTCATAGACATGAGCCATAAAATACCATAGGAAACAATCTTTTAGGAATTTGTGGTTTAAAATGGATAGTAACTGTCTCCATATTAACATATTTCATATTCTTAGAGAAAATATCTCATTTTACTTGGTATGAATCTTGTTTAAAACAACCCAAAGCTATGCTCTGTTTGTAACTGTGCAACATATTAAAATATTAATGAGTCTTTTGTTTTCGTGACTATTGATGAATATGTCAGTGAATAAATACATATATTTTATTTTTTACTTCCACTTCTATTAAAAAACCCCTGATATTATAGATGTATCTAAATGATTCCCTTGGACAGACTAGTGCGCTCTGGAAGTTATCGTCCTGTCGTAGGGGGCGCAGTGACATCACACACTGCGACGCCTGAACAAGAAATTTTACCTGAGAGAAGGAGAAACTCAATCCGCACAAAGGGGGGAAGGGGGGTGGTGTTGGGAGGAGGAAAAGATAAGTAAAGTTTCTGGGTAAAATCATCTTTGTGGCCAAGAAAGCAGGAGCGTTAGATAGTTAGCTGGGAGACCACAGAAAAGAATATTGCAGTAGTGCAAGCAAGAGTTGATGAGAGCATGGAATAGATTTTGTAGACTCCAGGTTGAGGAAGAATTGGATGCAAGAGATGTTCCTTGAGGTGGAGATGGCAGACCCTTGCCGGATCTCTGTTCCTCACAGCCTTAGAAAATGCTCCCTAGCTATTATCCTGCGTTCCTGTGTCTCCTACATTCCTTCTCCCGTGTGTTCCTGCTCCTGAATTCCCATGTCCTGTGTCCCGTGTGCCTGTGTTCCCGTTCCCTTCTGCCTGGACCTCCCATTGCTGACCCCGGATTGGACTTTGCATCTCTTTCGCCTGCCCTGACTTTATGCCTGAACCTGACCACGAGACTGTCTTGCGCTAAGGTACGGCGACCTTGGCTGCCACCGTGGGCTAGTCACACCTGTGGAAAGAAGAAAATCCTATTAGAGCAAAATATGAACTAATTTCGTAACGTAAATCCCAGCAATGTTGCTATAGTGAGAATAGGGCACCAAAAATATAAAGAATGCTACGCTCAGAAAGCGAATAACCAACAAAGAAAATAGAGTGAGCATGCGTTACTAAAAAATGTAAAGTTTATTGGTATACATTAAAAATAGAACATAATTCTGGGTAGTTGCAAGGCAAAGGCCAACAAGGTGCTGGGCAGCATCAATATTTAATGGACATTAGGCATAATATTATGTAACATCATAAAGTGCATAGTGCAAAGCCCAAAGAGACATTCCATACTGAGTAAAGACAAGTGGTTAGAGCGCTAAAAGGCAGATCACAAATTATACCTGAAATATAAAACGAAGTAGGCGCATAGAGGGAGAGCTGCCAATCACCTCCCCGACACGTGTTTCGTCCACACAGGACTTTGTCAAGGGGTGGTGCGTCCACGCAGTGGGGGGGGGGGGCGGGACATGTACGTCACCCGGAGCAAGGCACATGATCCGGATGACGGAATGGACCGCCGCCCACACGCGCAGGCGCATAGCGGCCGCCGGACATGCGCACCTCACACCTAAAGAGTACGGGCGCCATGTTGGATAAGGGCAGACGGGAACCAGCTGATACCTTATCAAAGCGTAAGTATGTGATGTTTGGATGCAAGAAAAGCATTGTGAGGGGAAGTGAGTGAAGATGTGTATTGAATCAGACGGTGTGTATTCCAGCTGCATGAGTGAATGGATGATGGGTAGGGGAGTAAGTGGAATCAGAGAAGCTTAGGTGATGGGATGGGTGTATGGTACAAAGAGAATAAATGTAAAGTGAGAGTGAGTGGTGCCTGAAGACCATATCCAAATGGAAGGTCAATATTAAAGTTGCGTAGGTGCAAACAAGGTGCAAACAAGATGAGACACAAGATATATGCATGTGTGGTGGAGAGTCACAAAATATACACAAAATGTATGCAACATATATGCAAAATATATGCATTTGTCGTGGAGAATCAATGTTAAGGTGAGGTGAGTCACGGAAGTGACACACAGTGACAAAGGGCCAGCTGCTGCTGATGAGGTGCCGTGACATAGGCAATGGTGCAGAGATTAAAAAAAAAAAATGCAAAAAATGCAAAAACGTGCAACAAAAAATGCAAAAAATTACAAGTGGAATGAAGGGCACAATACACATCTGGTGATGAACCATGGATATGGTGAAGAAGTGTGGGGGAAATAAAAAAATTATTAACATAACCAGAGTGACAAAGAATATGGCAGAGGCATCCCGGTCTAGGTAGCTAACAGGTGAAGAACAAAGTCATAGATCTATGGTCCAGTATAACCAGAGGGTTATATACATTGGCTGCTTCAAATTCGTCCAACCAAAATTGACGTTCTATAATAAAAAGAAGAACAAAATATGTAAAAAAATTCTAGACATACATGTAGTTAAAAACATGAAGGAGCACCACAGGAGGCAGACACAGAGAGCGGCAGAAGAAGGCACAAGAGGAGCCTGCAGATGGGAGATGTTTACAGAAGGGCAGAAAACCCGAAATTCTCATTTAATCCCTGAGCGGACACTGTATGAAGTGTCCAAATCCATTTAGACTCCAATTGGAGTAGTCTCCGTTTGAGAGCCCCGCCACGAAGATCCAGATTAACGTGATCTATTCCTATTACCTTGAAGCCTAGTGGATCCGAATGGTGAATTTGCTTGAAGTGCCGAGGTATAGGTTTTAACTTGAGGATATCTTCCTCCTGGGACACAGACGAGGAAGCCAGGATTCCGGTTACATGCTCTCGTACCCTAAGTTTAAATTCACGTGTTGTCATGCCCACGTAGATCTTCTTGCATGGGCACGTGGCATAGTAAATTACGCCCTTAGTAGTACAATTAATGGGCCATGTAATTTTGCACTGTTTACTCCCGTCTGATGAAGAAAAGTGTGATGATTTCTCAACGTTGGGGCATGCAATGCATTTCCCACAGGGAGTACAGCCCCATTTTGGTGGCTGTGCTCCAAAAATTAGTTTAGGTGGATCGGGAACAAGGTAACTGTGCACAAGTATGTCCCTGAGATTGTGTGCTCTTCAAGACACAATAGATGGATGAGGGGTTATTATCTTTTCTAGGATGGGATCCGAGGTAAGGATCGGCCAGAATTTCTGAAAGATATGCTGCATGTCCTTCCACCGATTGTGATAGGTGGTGATAAATCGAGGGGGTTGCACAGTTTTCACAGACTTCTTAGGGTAAAGGAGAGAATTACGATCAGTAGCACAAGCTCTTCTGTAAGCTTTGGAAATACTTCTTTTGCTGTAGCCACGTTCAAGAAACCGATTCGAGAGATCTCCAGCTTGTTTTTCAAATTCTTCAAATGAAGAGCAAATTCTCTTCATACGTAAAAATTGACCAATTGGAACCGCATTGATGGTTTGAGATGGGTGAGCAGAGGTAGCATGTAACAAGCTGTTTGTCGATGTAGTTTTTCTAAAAAACGTCTGTCTGGAGATATCCTGAAGAATCCTTCATAACGCGGATGTCCAAAAAATCTATGGAGTTAGAATCAGATGACCAAGTAAGTTTAACCCCTTAACGCTCTGCGCCGTAGCTCTACGGCGCAGAGGTATAAGGGATGTATGAAGAGGGCTCACGGGCTGAGTCCTCTTCATACAAAGGTGGGGGTTTTTGCATATTGCATAAAACCCCCACCGCTAATAGCCGCGGTCGGTGCTTGCACCGATCGCGGCTATTAACCCCTCCGTTGCCGCCGGCAAAGTCGCCGGCGGCATTTAAAAGACGGGCGCCGCCATCTTTGTTTTGATCGCCGCGCCCCCGAACGTCATCGGGGGGCGGCGATCGGTTGCCATGGTAGCCTCGAGTCTTCATTTGACCCGAGGATACATGGCTTCTGCATATGCATTACAATGAGCCTGTGGCTCATTGTAATGTATAGTGTGCAAAAATGCCATATATTGCAATACTGTAGTATTGCAGTATATGGTAGGAGCGATCTGACCATCTAGGGTTAATGTACCCTAGATGGTCTAAAAAATAGTGAAACAAAAAAGAAAAAAAAAGTTTAAAAAATAAAAAAAATTAATAAAAGATTAAAAGTTCAAATCACCACCGTTTCCCTAGAACGGATATAAAACATAATAAACAGTAAAAATCACAAACATATTAGGTATCGCCGCGTCCCAAAATGCCCGATCTATCAAAATATAAAAACGGTTACGGGCGGCGGTGACCTCCGAGGCAGGAAATGGCGCCCAAATGTCCGAAATGCGACTTTTACACCTTTTTACATAACATAAAAAATGAAATAAAAAATGATCAAAATGTCGCACAGACCTTAAAATGGTAGCAATGAAAACGTCCCCTTATTTCGCAAAAAATGACCCCTCACACATCTCCGTGCGCCAAAGTATGAAAAAGTTATTAGCGTCAGAAGATGGCAAAATTTTTTTTTTCTTTTTTGTACACATTCGTCTAATTTTTGAAAATGTATTAAAACACAATAAAACCTATATAAATTTGGTATCACCGCGATCGCACCGAACCAAAGAATAAAGTAGGCATGTTATTTGGAGCAAAGAGTGAAAGTCATAAAAACTGAGCCCACAAGAACATGACGCATGTGCGGTTTTTTTTCACTTTTTCCACATTTGGAATTTTTTTTCAGCTTCGCAGTAGATGGCATGTTAAAATAAATAACATTACAGGAAAGTAAAATTTGTTACGCACAAAATAAGCCATCACACAGGTCTGTACACGGAAAAATGAAAAAGTTATGGATTTTTGAAGTTGGAGAGCGAGAAATGAGCCGAAAAACCCTGCGTCCTTAAGAGGTTAATATTCCGTTGGTTATCATTCAACACATCAAAGAAGGACTTGAGATCACCCTCATCCCCCTGCCAGATGATGAAGACATCATCAATGTACCGCGCCCAAAAAAGGACGCGGCAGATTGCATCACCACCATCCGACAGGAAGAGGTCCCTCTCCCACAGCCCCAGGAAAAGGTTGGCATATGAGGGGGCACAAGCCGTCCCCATAGCCGTTCCCTGGAGCTTCCAACTGTAAGACCCATCATCTCCGGCCGAGGTAACTGCACTGACAACATCTGCAAATACATCGATACCATTCTGCAGCCACTGGTTAAGGGCCTCCCTTCCTACCTTCAGGTGTTGAATGATAACCAACGGAATATTAAACTTACTTGGTCATCTGATTCTAACTACATAGATTTTTTGGATATCCGCGTTATGAAGGATTCTTCAGGATATATCTCCAGACAGACGTTTTTAGAAAAACTACATCGACAAACAGCTTGTTACATGCTACCTCTGCTCATCCATCTCAAACCATCAATGCGGTTCCAATTGGTCAATTTTTACGTATGAAGAGAATTTGCTCTTCATCTGAAGAATTTGAAAAACAAGCTGGAGATCTCTCGAATCGGTTTCTTGAACGTGGCTACAGCAAAAGAAGTATTTCCAAAGCTTACAGAAGAGCTTGTGCTACTGATCGTAATTCTCTCCTTTACCCTAAGAAGTCTGTGAAAACTGTGCAACCCCCTCGATTTATCACCACCTATCACAATCGGTGGAAGGACATGCAGCATATCTTTCAGAGATTCTGGCCGATCCTTACCTTGGATCCCATCCTAGAAAAGATAATAACCCCTCATCCATCTATCGTGTCTTGAAGAGCACGCAATCTCAGGGACATACTTGTGCACAGTTACCTTGTTCCCGATCCACCTAAATGAATTTTTGGAGCACAGCCACCAAAATGGGGCTGTACTCCCTGTGGGAAATGCATTGCATGCCCCAACGTTGAGAAATCATCACACTTTTCTTCATCAGACGGGAGTAAACAGTACAAAATTACATGGCCCATTAATTGTACTACTAAGGGCGTAATTTACTATGCCACGTGCCCATGCAAGAAGATCTACGTGGGCATGACAACACGTGAATTTAAACTTTGGGTACGAGAGCATGTAACCAGAATCCTGGCTTCCTCGTCTGTGTCCCAGGAGGAAGATATCCTGAAGTTAAAACATATACCTCGGCACTTCAAGCAAATTCACCATTTGGATCCACTAGGCTTCAAGGTAATAGGAATAGACCACGTTAATCTGGATCTTCATGGAGGGGGTCTCAAATGGAGACTACTCCAATTGGAGTCTAAATGGATTTGGACACTTCATACAGTGTCCCCTCAGGGGTTAAATGAGAATTTCGGGTTTTCTGCCTTTCTGTAAACATCTCCCATCTGCAGGCTCCTCTTGTGCCTTCTTCTGCCGCTCTCTGTGTCTGCCTCCTGTGGTGCTCCTTCATGTTTTTAACTACATGTATGTCTAGAATTTTTTTACATATTTCGTTCTTCTTTTTTATTATAGAACGTCAATTTTGGTTGGATGAATTTGAAGCAGCCAATGTATATAACCCTCTGGTTATACTGGACCATAGATCTATGACTTTGTTCTTCACCTGTTAGCTACCTAGACCGGGATGCCTCTGCCATATTCTTTGTCACTCTGGTTATGTTAATAATTTTTTTATTTCCCCCACACTTCTTCACCATATCCATGGTTCATCACCAGTTGTGTATGGGTACACTTCACTCCACTTGTGATTTTTTGTAATTTTTTGCATTTTTTGCTGCACGTTTTTGCACGTTTTTTTTGCATTTTTTGCATTTTTTTTTATTCCTTCACCATTGCCTATTTCGCGACACCTCATCATCAGCAGCTGGCCCTTTGTCACTGTGTGTCACTTCCATGACTCACCTCACCTTAACATTGATTCTCCACGACACATGCATATATTTTGCATATATGTTGCATACATTTTGTGTATATTTTGTGACTCTCCACCACACATGCAAATATCTTGTGTCTCATCTTGTTTGCACCTTGTTTGCACCTACGCAACTTTAATATTGACCTTCCATTTGGATATGGTCTTCAGGCACCACTCACTCTCACTTTACATTTATTCTCTTTGTACCATACACCCATCCCATCACCTAAGCTTCTCTGATTCCACTTACTCCCCTACCCATCATCCATTCACTCATGCAGCTGGAATACACATCGTCTGATTCAATACACATCTTCACTCACTTCCCCTCACGATGCTTTTCTTGCATCCAAACATCACATACTTACGTTTTGATAAGTTATCAGCTGGTTCCCGTCTGCCCTTATCCAACATGGCGCCCGCACTCTTTAGGTGTGAGGTGCGCATGTCCGGTGGCGCCTGCGCCTTGCTCCGGGTGACGTACATGCCCCGCCCCCCCCCCCACCGCGCGGACGTACAAGCCGCTGACCATGCGCCCAATCTATTTCACCTTACGTCCACATCAGCTGGCGCAGGTGCGTTCCGCCTTTTTTATTGGTTGGCTTCTTAATCTCCACGCGTTCTCCATAGCACCACCCCTTGACAAAATCCTGTGTGGACGAAACACGTGTCGGGGAGGTGCTGGGCAGCTCTCCCTCTATGCGCCTACTACGTTTTATATTTCAGGTATAATTTGTGATCTGCCTTTTAGCGCTCTAACCTCTTCTGTTTACTCAGTATGGATTGTCTCTTAGGGCTTTGCACTATGCACTTTATGATGTTACATAATATTATGCCTAATGTCCATTAAATATTGATGCTGCCCAGCACCTTGTTGGCTTTTGCTTTGCAACAAACCCAGAATTATGTTCTATTTCTAATGTATACCAATAAACTTTACATTTTTTAGTAACGCATGCTCACTCTATTTTCTTTGTTGGTTACACCTGTGGAAAGACCTGGTGGTACCCTGCTGTAGCAAGTCCAACTCGCTTTGCGGCGGGCTCTGGTGAAAACCAGATGCCACTTAGACTCCGGTCCCAGGTGTCGGCTAGTATCACCTCCCGTGGTGGTCCAGTGGATTCACGCATCCCGAATCCTGACAGTAAGATCCGGCCATCGATCCCGCCGAGGTTCCGCTTCCTGGTCGGACCAATCTTGCCACCATCGTGGTCCACCAATCCTGGCAGATTGCCAGCACAGCGTGCACAGCTGGAGCAAGTCACCACCATGCTGCAACAGCTGCTAGCCACCCAGCAACAGCAACAGGTTCCTGCCACTGCTCCTGCGATTCCTGCTACCCCAGTTTGTCTTCCTGCCGCTGAACCCAGGCTAGGGCTCTCCATGCCCGGCATGTATGATGGAGATCCCAAGCTGTGCAGGGGCTTTATAACCCAGTGCTCCCTGCACATAGAGTTCATGTCTACCCAATTTGTCAAGGCACGATCCAAAGTGGCATTCATTGTCAGCCTCCTCTTCAGGAAAGCCCTGGCCTGGGCTTCTCCTCTGCAGGAGACGACCCAGTCACGGCTACTCTCACTGCATTTCTGGTGGAGTTCCGGTCTGTCTTTGAAGAACCTGCACGGGCCTCTTCTGCTGAGACTGCGCTGTTCAATTTGCGCCAGTGGTCCACTTCCATACCCTGGCCTCAGAACTCTCCTGGAACGATGCGGCCCTCTCAGCAGCTTTCAAAAAGGACGCTCTGGCCGCTCGGGATCTACCATGAGTTGTCTCATCACCTTGGCCACTCAGATTGACGTGCGGTTTAGGGAGCATGCCAAAGAGTTGGTGAGTTGGTGTGCTCCTCACCAAGAAGGGCACCAACCCCAGACTCTGGCCTTCGGCAGCTGAGGAGGCCTTCAAGAACTTAAAATCTTTGTTTCAGCTCCAGTACTTGTCCCGACACAGAGAAGCCTTTCCATCTGGAAGTGGATGCCTCCTCACTAGGGATCCCGAAGGGATCCCAAAGCCCGAACCCTCACCTGTGTTTTCTTTTCAAAGACCTTCTCCTCCGCTGAATTATTCCATAGGTGAACTGCTGGCGATTAAACTCACCTTAGAAGAGTGAGGTGGGTGGGTCGGACCGGGCTAGTGACTTGTCATCTGCAGTCAGGAGAGGTAGCGGGATGGACCTGGGGGCATATCATTTACGAATTATAGTTACAAATTACAGCTGTCTGTCACATCTGATTACAGCTGACCTGCCCATCCTGGCATGCCCACCTCATACGCGGCCCGCCCTCTTCTCTACTTCTACCCTCTCTCTTCAAGACTGCATCCTGACCCACTTGACCCCGCCACCACATCCCAACCCGCGTAACCTCGCCACCACGTTCCAACCCAACATTCCAGGCCTGTGCAACACGAGATGAGAGCCATCTTTTTTTCTGACTCTTCTGTCGTTGGAGGTGAGTATATACTGGATGTTTGTGTATATATGTTGTATACCTGTGTGTATGTTGTATATACTGAATGTGTGTGTATATGTGCTGTGTGTACATCATATATCTGTGTGTATGTTGTATATCCTGGATGTGTACGTATATATATGCTGTATATTTGTATGTATGTTGTATATTCTGGTTGTGTGTGTTTATATATGCTGTATATTTGTGTATTTGTTGTGCATATATGCTGTATGTCGTATATACTGGATGTGTTCCATATGAAAGAAGATTATCCAGCGTCTCAGGGGAATGTAATCATAAAATCTTTCTTTTATTCAGGTTCCAAATAATACAAATTCTTCAGGCAAGGTACACAACCTCGTACATAATGGTATGTAGGAAATACTGGATGTGTGTATACATATATATATATATGTATATACATATATGTATATATATATATATATATATATATATATATATATATATATATATATATATATAGAACAGCAAAAAAAGGCAGCACTCCGAGATTTGTGGAAATCAGAAAAACATACTCATTTATTCACACATGTGTCAAGGCTACGTTTCGGCTCCTTGCATCTGGAGCCTTTCTCAAGCAAAGGTGCATGTAACACAGTGAAAAATTTATATAAAATACACAGGAAGTGACATCATCTTACAGGTCATGTGATCACAGCAATACCAAGTTTAAATCACATATTTGAATACAAAAAGGACTTTACAATTACATATAAACATTAAGTTAGAGACCTAGTGCAGTCATGTGCATAATAAAAGGAAGATCTAGCGCCTACCTAAGGATCAGTAGCTGGCAGGATGTGGAATAGTGGCGTGCCCCCATGGAGCACCGCCTCTGACACAATCATGTGACTCATATAAACAGAGCTGGCAGTCACGTGACGCCATCTTGTGAAAGGGAGAACCATGCAGTGTATAATAAATACGAGATTATTGTCTCAAAAACGGGTGCCGGGTCTCAATGGGTCCACAGAGTGCCATGCACAGACATCAGTCACATTATCGTGACTGAGTTATCAGCACGGCCCGATCCGTAGCTACCCTTTCAGGACCGGAGTCCAGCGGGTGCATAATGCAGGTCAGGTTATCACTCTATATCTGGCCCATAATAGAGACCATTTGCAACCCAAAATAAGTGCAGTCTCCCTATAGATCAATAAAGGTTACTGAAGGAGGTGAATCATGATATGTAGTGTCTGATCCTTAGGATAATCAGCGGAGATCACATCTGCAGAGTGAAGAAAACAGTGGGGTGCCTCTAGTGAAGTGTTTGCGAGATCTTAAAAAGAAGAAAAAGTGGTAAGTATACGGCTTGGTAGGAAATAATCATTATAAATATACAATATCATACACCAATGTTTCACTGATTCAGATAAGGTGACCAAGATTCCAACCTACATAGGTTTACGCCCATTATAGAGCAACTTCCGTGGTTCTAAATTCAATATTGAGACCCTTGGGTTTCAGAGTGTCCAATCTATGGATCCACTCCAATTCTTTCCTACGAAGTCTAATTCTAATAGGCTACATAGACTTCGTAGGAAAGAATTGGAGTGGATCCATAGATTGGACACTCTGAAACCCAAGGGTCTCAATATTGAATTTAGAACCACGGAAGTTGCTCTATAATGGGCGTAAACCTATGTAGGTTGGAATCTTGGTCACCTTATCTGAATCAGTGAAACATTGGTGTATGATATTGTATATTTATAATGATTATTTCCTACCAAGCCGTATACTTACCACTTTTTCTTCTTTTTTAGATCTCGCAAACACTTCAATAGAGGCACCCCACTGTTTTCTTCATCTCCACTGATTATCCTAAGGATCAGACACTACATATCATGATTCACCTCTTTCAGTAACCTTTATTGATCTATAGGGAGACTGCACTTATTTTGGGTTGCAAATGGTCTCTATTATGGGCCAGATATAGAGTGATAACCTGACCTGCATTATGCACCCGCTGGACTCCGGTCCTGAAAGGGTAGCTACGGATTGGGCCGTGCTGATAACTCAGTCACGATAATGTGACTGATGTCTGTGCATGGCACTCTGTGGACCCATTGAGACCCGGCACCCGTTTTTGAGACAATAATCTCGTATTTATTATACACTGCATGGTTCTCCCTTTCACAAGATGGCGTCACGTGATTGTGTCAGAGGCGGTGCTCCATGGGGGCACGCCACGATTCCACATCCTGCCAGCTACTGATCCTTAGGTAGGCGCTAGATCTTCATTTTATTATGCACATGACTGCACTAGGTCTCTAACTTAATGTTTATATGTAATTGTAAAGTCCTTTTTGTATTCAAATATGTGATTTAAACTTGGTATTGCTGTGATCACATGACCTGTAAGATGATGTCACTTCCTGTGTATTTTATATAAATTTTTCACTGTGTTACATGCACCTTTGCTTGAGAAAGGCTCCAGATGCAAGGAGCCGAAACGTAGCCTTGACACATGTGTGAATAAATGAGTATGTTTTTCTGATTTTCACAAATCTCGGAGTGCTGCCTTTTTTTGCTGTTCTATGGTTTGATGGACCTTGGTTCAGGTCCTGGGAATTGCACCCGAGTTCATAACTTTTCCCGAGTGCTGCCTCACCTCTTTGTATCTATATATATATATATATATATATATATATATATATATATATATATATATATATATATATCTATGTTGTGTATATTGGATGTGTGTGTATATATATTTTGTATATAGGTGTGTATGTTGTGTATATACTGGATGCGTGTGTATATATGCCGTATATCAGTGTGTATGTTGTGTATATATTGGATGTGTGTATATATGCTGTATATCAGTGTGTATGTTGTATATATACTGGATGTGTGTATATCTGATGTGTATCAGTGTGTATGTTGGGTATATACTGGATGCGTGTATATGCTGTATGTCAGTGTGTATGTTGTATATATACTGGATGTGTGTGTATATATGCTGTATATCAGTGTGTATGTTGTATATATGCTATATATCGGTGTGTATGAGTGTATAAATGATTGTTATGTGTAAACGTGTTTGTGTACAAATATGTATGTATTTTTAAGGTGAAGGGGGCCCCATTCAAAGGCCAGCTATGGGGCCCAGCCTCTGCCAGTTACGCCCCTGGTCACATGAGTCACAGGGACACAGGTGACACAGAGATACATACACACACACACACAAACACTCAGCTTTATATATTAGTTTTTCTCTGATTTCTGTCCTAGAGTAAATATCCTGAAAAGCAAAATGGAAAGCTAAAATTAACTATTGAGTGCATAACTATAGTGTCTTCTATTTAAAAAGAAATTCTATATTTACTTCTAGCAGATTGTACAAGGTTTTAATAGTGAAGGCCAGCTGACCTGATTTCTGTGGCTGAGAGGACTGCATCTATTTAAAACTTTGGGTTACATCAGATCAAATGACAAAGTTTATCTCTACCAAACACAAGATGCTTGTGGTGTTTTATTTTAAACCTGGACATCATGAATCAGCATTTCTGCTTTCTGCACATTGGTTTATTCAAAGCAGAATGATATAAGATGTGAGTTTCAGTACATTGACAGTAAACTATGAATGTTAAGAGTGATGTATGTGTGTCAGTGCCTTTCTGAAGAAATATGACACACTCAGGATCTGTTTCCAGGAATAATAAAGAACCAGCCTTCATAATTAGTAGCAGAGAGCCAGTTTACAATCTTGCCAGTATATTCTTTTTTTCAAATATTCAGCAAGGATAATAATTTTCAAAATGAAGCCACTCTATGCGCTATTTCTTAAATCTAAATCTAAATATGTGCACAATGTTAACTCTCGGTATCACCGTGGAAAAAACTAGCATTAAAGCAAAGAAATTCAAAATCATTGCGTTTTCAGGAAGATAGATTTACCACCTAAATAAATTGCTGAATATCATTTCCCATATGTCTACTTTATATTTTCATCATTTTTGAAATGTCTGGATAATTTATTTTGATGTCATGCGGATTACAAATAGAATATTGATTTTCCATATTTTCAGAATTTACTATTTTGGGGATAAATACTGTTTTGAATGAAATTTTAAATATTTAGCATTAAAACCCCTATATAACCAACCCATTTTCAAATCTGCCCCCCTGAAACTATCAGAAACAGCTTTTAGGAAGATTGTTAACCCCTTGAGATCTTCATAGTAATTGAATCAAAATGGAGGTGAAATTTAGAATGGTCAAATTTTGTTGGTTATACGTTCATTTAGCCCCAAAATTTACACATTTCCAAAAGATAAAAAGAGTAAACCCACCATATAATTTGTATGCAATTTCTCCCAAGTACAAAGACCCACGACATGTGGACGTTACTTGTTTTATGGGGGCACAGCAAGAAGGGAAGGAGGGACCTGCAGCTGCCAGGATCTTAGTTTTCTCATTGGCCCATTTTGCAGGCTATAAAATTTTAGCTTCGTTATTGGGGCCATGTGATGGCATTTTTTTTGCAGGACAAGATGCTTTTTCCAGTGTTACCATTTTGGGGTTGGTATACCCTATTGTTGAAAGTTTAGAAACTAGAAAAGCATTAATTCTGTACTGGATTTTTTAATTTTTTGTTTTTCGTGTTCACTGTATAGCCTAATAATCATGTTATCTTTATTCTATGGGTCAGTACGATAACGGGGATACCAGACTTGAATATTTTTTCTTATGTTTTTCTAAATTTGCCAAATAAAACCCTTATGTGGGGAAAAATCTATCATTTTTGCATCGCCGTTTCCAGCTACGGAGCTGGTTGATGGCTTGTTTTTTGCAGTATATGTTGTAGTTTGAAACAGTATCATTCTGGAATACATATGTTTTGTTGATCACTTTTTATTGCATATTTTGAGGGATTCAATGGGTAAAAATCATAATTTTTTGGTGGATTTTTAAAGGTTTTTTTTACGGCGTTCATTGTATGGGTTCAATAATTATTTAATTATATTCTACGGATTGTTATGGACGCGGTGATACTATATATGTGGGGTTTGTGTTATGCAGGGTATTAGCAGTGTCAGCCTAAATGCATGCATAGGCTGACATTGTGCCTTTAAGATGACGTCATAGACGCCATCTTTCAGGCAGTGCCAGCAGGCAGCTCTGGGGTCCTGATCAGTTAAACACTGCAGGACCCAGCGCAGTACAGCTACGGCGCGGATCGCTAAGGGGTTAAAAATCAATAAGTAAATAACATTCAGTGTGCTGATCCGATCCATAAAACAAATACTTGTTTTGACAGTCATTCATATATATGCAAGGGCCCTTTTAAAAAATCATCAGCTAGCATCATACACAAAGCCCTTGTGTATATATGAACTATTGTTAATACACATATCTGTTATAGGTCGGAACACCAGATGTTATTTACTTATTCATTTTAACCCCTTAAGGACTAAGCTCATTTTCACCCTTAGGACATAGCCCTATTTTTTAAATCTGTCACGATAAACAGTTATAACTTTATAATGCTTTATCTTGCCGAGTTTATTTTTTAGACTGTTTTTTCTTGACATGTTGTACTTCACATTAATGGTATATTTTAGTTGAAATATATTAATCCTTAATACTGAAAAACTAAGGAAATGATAATCGACCTACGAAGGTATAAAACAGCTCTGAGATCAATCACCATCAAAGACCAAGCCATTGAACGAGTTACAAATTACAAGTACCTAGGTGTCATAATCTATGACAAACTAGATTGGTCTGAAAACTGCAGCATAGCAACTAAAAAAGCAGCATCAAGATCTTATTTTCTCTTTCAATGAATGCAACAAGATTCTGAGAATGTTTTACGATTCTTCGATCACGAGTGTGCTATTTTTTGCTATCACCTGTTGGGGAGGGGGGGCACTGTCAAAAGAAGAGAGGAAAATAATAATAAAAAAATTATGAAGAGGGCACTGTTGGCCTTCAACTGGGTCAGTTTGAAGAGGTCCGGCAGGAAAGATGCATCAACAAATGTACCAATACATAGCAGATCAGCTTAGAACATTTAGTGAGTGCTACCGCCAAATTAATTGCCGTACCGAGAGGTTTCATAACGCTTTCATACCAAAATATACAACAAAACTACCAGCTCCCAAAGGACTATTGTTGCCACAAACAACCAATAACCCTCCTGCTCAACCTCCTACCATCCACATTAATGATTCTGTGTGTCTGAATTTTTTGTGTGTTTTCATGTATTTGTCTATATGTATTCCTGGCTTGAATGATGTGTGTACAAAGCAATTTCTCAAAAGGGATTAATTGAGTTGCATTGTATTGTATATTTCCCTTATTGGAAAAAAAAAAATGGAAATTGGTGAAAATTTTGCAAAAATGTCCTATGTCCAAAAATGTTATACTCATCACACCGTTAGTCTTACTGCCCAAATTGGTTCCTAACTAACATTAACCATATGTCTGTTCAATGCTCACATAATATTTTTATATGTTAATTTATTTTATTAGGACATTAGGAGGCTTACAGTTCAAACGGTGATTTTCCAATTTTGTAAGTAAATTTCAGATTCAATATTTTAGACAATTCATCTTCATAAGGGTTTTCAAAGTTTTATTTATGCGAAACTCCCCACAAATCACCCACATTTTTCAAACTGCATCCCTCAAACTATTCAGAAGAGCCTTTGTTAAGCTTGTTAACCCTTCAAGCATCTCCCAAGAATAAAAAGAAAATGGAGATTCTATTTGGAATTGGAATGAAATTTTGACAATAAAATGATTATTTAGTCCTAAAACTTACACATTCATGCAGGATAAAATGAGAAAACACATATCAGATTTTGTGTCAATGTAAACTACTTTAGGGGCCACAGCAGAGCAAAAGGAGGCATTGAGCTTTTAGAGGGCACATTTCGATGATGTTGTTTTCAGGTGCCATTATATATTTGAAAAGTTCATGAGCTAAGAGAACAGTGAAACCCCCCTTATAGAAAGTATTTTCATTGGCTCATGCAAGTGGAAAATCTTTTTACAAAAAACCTTCTTTGGCCTCTAAATGTTTATTTTTAGAAGGTGTTAAAGAAGTAAATGTACCCCATAGTTTGTTACCTAGTTTCTTCTGAATGCAGTAATATCCCACGCATGGTCTCAAAGTGTTGTATGGGTGCATTGCGGGGCTTGGAAGGGAAGGAGCATCTATTGGAGGATTTTGCTGGAACAGATTTTAGGTGCTTTGTCCCATTGGGTGAGCCCCTACTATACCTCCAAAGAGTGGACCTATTTTAAAAACTAGACCCCTGAAGGATTGCAGTAACACTATATTTGGGGCCTTTACTTCGAACTGTTACTGACTACTTGCCTTGCCTGACCCCTTACCAGTGTCTCTGTGCCCGCTGGGCCATCTGCTATCTATACTGGGACCACCACAAGAGGCAGCGTTCTTGCAATCTCTCTGCAGCAAAGTCCAGATCCCTGTATAGGGGTAAAAGTGTGAATATCGGAGAGGTCCAGGGATAAGGCCCTTAGTGTATGGCCCAAAGTCAAACCAATTAGATAGCAGAGTGGGTTTATGACCCGCAGCTTGTCACACCTTTGCTGTTGTTCTGGTCCTATATACATTTAGTAAGCTTGGTTCTGGTTCCTAAAGATGGCAATGCTGAAACCTGCATTGGGGTCAGCACTCATACGGTATAGTATAATACCTTTTTGATTTGGTTTATAGACCTTAAAGGGGTATTCCAGGAATCAGCATAATTCATATACAAATGGGTCCTTAAAATAGAAGCAAACATGTAATTAGTTGTTATTTAAAATTTTGCTCCCGTTAGCAGAAAAATGCTGATGACATAGACTGTAATGAAGAATTAAAATGCTACTGGCCCTTTAATCAGTCCGTTAACTTCCTCCGTGCGGTCGATTGCAGAGCATGCACAGGACAGAAGATGGCTGCTGGTCACATGTCCACATCGCATGTCCTGCACCTGCCTGGGCAGGTCATGTGATCACCACTATGTTTGGCTGTAGTCGGTTAGTTAAGTGCAGCCAGTATGGCCAGTGTTTTGGTGATGGCAGTTACACATCATTACTATGGTAACAGAGCAAGAAAACCTGTTAGATCATCACTGGGAGCAGAGCATAAGAGGTAGGAGGAGTTACTGAGAACTAAAGGATCTTGGGACTTGTAGTTTCCAGTGGCAGCCATCTTGGTGATAACTTTAGAGAGGCCATAAAATTTTGTGAATCATAAAATCAAACTATTTAAGCTCCCTTTTGTGACTAATGACATGAACCCCTTCCCGCCGCAGCCCTTTTTCGTTTTTGCGTTTTCATTTTTCACTCCCCACATTCAAAAATCTGTAACTTTTTTATTTTTCCATGTACAGAGCTGTGTGATGGCTTATTTTCTGCGTAAAAAATGATATTTCAAAATGGTGGGATTTAATATTCCATGCAGTGTACTGGGAAGCGGGAAAAAAATTCCAAATGCAGTGAAATTGATAAAAAAATGTGTTTATGCCATATTCTTGTCGGCTTGGATTTTACGGATTTCACTGTGCGCCCAAATTGACATGTCTTCTTTATTGTTTGGGTCGGTACGATTAACAAATTTATATAGGATTTTTGGGGATTTTGCCATCTTCTGGGGCTAATAACTTTTTTATACTTTGGTGTATGGAGCTGTGGGTGGTGCCCCCAGGGTACTTGAACCCTTGACTCATACTGGTCATCACAAGTGGATAATTGTTCTTGATGGTTATCTTTTATTTTTTTTACCATACATTTTTCTTCTATTGAAAAGATGACACTGAGCAGAAGGATACAAAACGATATGTATCACTGAGAACAAGGCTTCGTCTAATAGCCTAATGACAGTTATTAAAAGAAGCTAAGCAAAAATGGACTCTTGACTTCTTAATCCCAGTGGTCTTGGGCTTTCTTCACCTAATTTACTATTACTGGGCTATACATCTCTACAGATTCCCTGTTACATCTATTCTCCATGCTTACACCAAATGGATGCAAATAGAAAAGCTATGCCAAGCAACAGCTCATTGTGGGTTTTTGCTATTGTATGTTCTTTATCCCCTCCCTCTTATGACCTCCTCTGCTCTATGGACAAAACTAAATGAATATGGCCTGGCCTGCAATGACCACCTTTATGTTTCACAATAACTGACCGTGAACTTGAAAACAGCTGGTTCTGTCTTCTGGTACTATGCAGGGTTGTTTCTTATTGAAGATCTAATGGCACCACTGTCAAAAACTCTGCAGCCTTTCTCTGAACTCCAGAGTACCATAACCTGGTTTCCTATTGCTATTTTCAATACTTGCAATTAAAACATATCTATCCTCCTTCAAACTACAAAGCATCTACCCACCCTTCTTTTGAACTATTTTAGACTTTCTGGCTTTAGTTCCTCCATTTATAATATGCTTCTTGATCCTGACCTGGCACATCTTCCCAAACATCCATATATGACCAAATCTTAGGTGAATCTGGGTTAACCCCTCCTGATTTGGCAGCTACCAGCTATATCTCCATCATGCATAATCAACAGAACAAAACCAATATAAGATACTTATGCACTGGTACCACACATCCATTCTCTTACACTCTTTCAAACCTCCTTTCCTGGACATATGCTGGAGGTGTGAGGCATGTAATACATTGGTTTTTCATATATTTTGGGATAGGTCCATGCAACATTGTGGCGCACAGGATCTGATGTCAGACTTTTTTTACGTGTTGGACATACTGGGCTGGATATATACTGGGGAAGGCTGACTGCCTATAAACTGGGGCATGTGGCTTGCTATATACTGGGGGCAGGCTGGCTGGCTATATTCTGGGGCAGGGGGCTGGATATGTACTGAGGAAAGGCTGGCTGGCTATATACTGGGGGAAGGCTGGCTGGCTATATACTGGGGGCAGGCTGGCTGGTTATATACTGGGGCAGGGAGCTGGCTATCTTCTGGGGGAAGGCGACCTCCACCTGACCTCAAATTGGAGTTACATATGTTACAGATCTAGCTTGACTGAAATGTTGCAACTATTTCCATTGTAATCTGTTTTCTTCATATCGAAATATATTCACTCAATGGTGGAGATGTATTTTTTATATAATGATGCATTTTTATATAAAAACTTGAATTAAAAGAAAAGCAAAAGACTACAACGGATGAGTGCTATGTTTTTTCTTTCCTGATATTTGGGCTGAGAACCTGACAAGAGCACCATCCCATATTTGGAGTGTGGTACCCCTGTTTACCAAAGACTAAATACTGGGGGCTGGCAGGCTATATAATGGGGACAGCAGGCGATATAATGGGGGGCAGGCTGGCCGGGATCACGGGTGATCCCGCTACCCATATCACGGGTCGTGGACTCACCCGTGCGTCTGCCCCCTCGCTGGTACGACTCCCGTGCTACTTACGGTCCTGGCCCAACTTCCTGTGGCCGTGCGCGCGCATTCTCACTTCCTAGGCCGCATGTGCGTTGGCTTTTAAGGGATTTAAAGGGCCAGCTCCGCTCTTCCTGCAAGCCCTGTCGGATCTTTGTGCTTACACCATTGAGAAAGCTTCCTTGCAACTATTCCTGAGTATTCCTGCGTTCCATTGTGTTCCTGCTCCTGAGTCCTATGTTGCCATGTTCCTGTGTTACCAGAGTCCCTCCGTGTTCCTTTGTCACCAGAGTCCCTCCGTGTTGCTGTGTCACCAGAGTTCCTCCATGTTGCTGTGTCACCAGAGTCCCTCAGTGTTGCTGTGTTCCTGCGTTCCTGTCTCCCATGTGCCTGAGTTCCCGTTCCCATCTGCCTGGACCTCCCATTGCTGACCCCGGATTGGGCTTGACCTTGCATCTGTGCCGCCTGCCCCGATCCTGTGCCTGGACCCTACCACGAGATTGTCTTCCGTTAAGGTACCTCGACCTCGGCTGCCACTGTGGGCTAGTCGCACCGGTGGAACGACCTGCCTGGTGGTACCCTGCCGCAGCAAGACCATCCCGCTTTGCGGCGGGCTCTGGTAAAGACGAGGTGCCACTTAGACTCTGGTCCCGGGTGACGGCTAGTACCACCTCCCGCGGTGGTCCAGAGGATCCACTGTTTCCGAAACCTTGACACTGGCTATATAAATAAATGATAGGGTTATGTTAATGCCTGTATAACAAATAACATTGGTGTTATATTTTAAAGCTTCACTAATGTTGTATTTGAGATTATTGCATGCATTCTTTGATATTTTTTCACCCTCTTCACTAACATATCTTTAACTTTATTATTTTCATCACTGTGGTCTGCAGACATATAATTTACAGTTTTTCTGCTTAGTGGAAACACTTGAGATTTCATAGGAACGGAAAATATATGATGAAAAGCAAAATGGAAACATTTTATGTCTTTTACGTGAACAAGAAACTTTATATTATTTGGTTTTGCAACATTCCTTTTACCCCAATCTCTGGACATTTTTGGATAATGGTAAAATCATAACAGTCAATTCTGCAAAAACACAGACATATTGATAGTACGTGGAACATTTGAAATTTGATTTATCAATACCAAGGGCCTGATTTATCTATTCCAGATGAAGTTATAGTTGGAAATATTTGACATGTTCATGGCCCTGGCTCATCTTTTTACTTCCACCCTGATACTATCCCCATGGCATACTTTACTTTGTTGAGAATTAATACTTATACAGAGCCAGGAACAAGATCTATTGCCATGCCATACAAATTCTGTATATCTGATCCTGTCTGCGTACATTCCCTCTGTCCCTTGTCTGCCTACCCAATGTAGGTTTCACACAGACTTTTTTACAGTCAAAAGAGTTCTGAATTACTGTAAGTTCCTGTATAAAATGGGGGGATTCCGACCTGTCCTTACAACTCTTTGGCACGGATGTATGCCACTTTATGCTTATACAGTGGGATACTTCTCCCAGGGAACCCCCTCCCCCTGAATGCAGGGAGAGGAGTGCACAATGGCAACAGCCTCCAATTGGCTGCTGCCAATGTACAGGGTGTTTCACCAGTGATGTCACTGTCCTTATTTGACAGTGACATCTCCGGTTTTCCCCTCCTCTGAGCAACATATCCGCTCAATGAGCCTGGAGGAAGCAGTAAGGAGAGAAACTGCATTCGCTCCCCATAGGCTACTGTTGCCTGTGCTAAGCCCATATGTCGCTCAGTAGGAAGGAGCAAGATGGAAAATTATGTTTTCGTCTGCCAGTGCATGTCATTGTATACGCTCCGCATATACGTCAGGAGGTATGTCACAAGGTGTGAACCCAGCCTTAGAAACTAAATAGGCTCTGTAAGTTTGTTCTTAAAGGAAACTTGTCAGGCACATTTAGACACACCTAACCAAAGGTCCTACCTCAGTAAGTTGCTCTGTTTCATGATACTAAAATGGGTCTGTGGCCCCGGTAAATTATAAAATGACACCCCCCCCTGCATTTTAATCCTGTAAATTGAGTCAGCTGGGTGTTCCTGAGCTGAGCTGAGCCAGGCTGCATCACACCTTCCCTCCTATGTCCTCTTTTAAACATGCGCTTGATGTTGTGGCCTGACTCAGCTCAGCTCAGGAACACCCGGTTGACTCAATTCGCAGGATTACAATGCAGAGTGGTGGTGGTACAGTATCATCATGCTTAGCAACTCACTACAGTAAATGAGTAAGGACCTTCAGTTTTGGGGGGGCTAGATGTGCCCGATCAGTTCTCTCTAAGTTGAATTTGTATGTAAGCCATTGTGGAGTGAATTCCTCAAACAGGTATTTAAATGGAAGACTGCATGGAAAGAAATAAGAGGAGCCACACGGAGCATTAGTGATGGAAGGTGAGTATGTAATTTTTTATTTTTTTTTTAACTCGTGTATAAGCCAAGGAGAGATTTTTCAGCACATTTTTTGTGCTAAAAAACTCAGCTTATACACGTGTATATACAGATCATTTATGAACAACATAAAAGAGTAATAAAATAATCATCCATTAGAAAAGTATGAATCAGGCCCTGCTTACCGAAGCTTACAATAGATTTAAGGAGTTTGTGGCGCTGTCTATTGTTACAGAATTCAAGATGTATAGTGTTTTCTGAGATACAAACCATGAAAATGCTACAATTGCTTGCACACAGATGGATAGCCAAGCTTGGGAGAGCCCATGCAAAGAGCCGGCTCCCCCCTAGTTATGGCAATAGAGTCGAAATCTCTGCAGTTTGCCTGTGAAGTGTTAAAGGTGTTCCAGATTTATGAATTGTGGTGCATGTTCTTCATGAATCTTGTGCCCCATGCACTGCTCTGGAATTGTGCACAATTTTTTTGTGCACTTTGTTCATGCTGTAGAATCATCTGGTGCTTGTTCATGATAATACCCTGTAATACTGATGTATTGCAGGGTATTAGCTCAGTCAGACTATGCACAGATGGGATCTTACAGGCACTCACTGCAAACAGCCTTGGGGTCCTGATCGGATATTAGGGCTACCATAGAAATAATCAGTTCCCCTCCGAAGACAGCATAGTGGTGATCGCAGGGGAAAGACCCCCAGGAGGCACGTTAAATGCTGCGGTTAATTAACAGGTTAAACACTCATGAACGGAGCTCACTCCAACCGGGGGTGTTACACTCGAGTGTGAGCTGTTACAGCGGACAACCCTGTGTTTTTTATTTAATCATTTTATTCAAGCAGGTTTTTCGAAATAGTATACAACAGTAACAAGAAAAAATAAAGCTAAGGGGGATAACACAGAGAAGATAACATGAGCTTGTGTAGTCATTTCAATTGGAACATGTGGAGGAGTGTCCGTGTCCATCCCAGATGATAAGGAGGAGGCAATGGGATCATTCGGCAGTCCGCTAGGTTTATGACAGGTCGTATCAAACACAGATCAAAACTTATATAAACACAAAGCCTTACCACTAGTAGTACTTCTAACTCTAAGCCCCAACTGGAGTATAGATCTTGTCCTCAAGATATGGGGAATTTCAGAAACATGCAAGTTAGTTACTGTCAATTTGGGATGGAAGGTCTGAGACAGTTTTTATTCACGAGCAAGGGAGGAGAGAGTAGGAATATCATTCATACCAATAAAAGTGGAGATGCTAAGAAAGAGGGATGAGGAAGGAAAAAGGTGGGAAAATAGAAGGGGAAATGGGGCACAAAAGACACAGATTAATGGGGGTAGGTTGGGGGTGAGGAGTTGCATAAGATCCAGTGCAGAAAGGCAGGAACTCTGTACTATCTAGAAAGGATTTTGTAATTTTGTTCTTGAGAAGAGCATGCTATTGAGAGTTTGTGAGTAAACAAAAATGACTTATCCCAATCCTCTGGAGAAATAGAGACTCCCAGGTCCTTTTCCCAGCCAGCCAGGTAGGGCTAGGTTGAGGTGTCAGATTCTTTTACCAGGAGGCCATAGAGATGCAGTGTTCTGGAGGAGATGATGAGCGGAAGAGATTCTCGAAGGACCTAAGACGAGTATTGTAAACTGTGGCTGATCCTGGTTGTTTGAGGAACCCAGTTGAGCACCTTGTAGCCAGGAAAGATTGGCCAATGCAGAAAGATCCGCCAATTCATTAAGGGTCGGAATCGGGGCTGCGTCCACTATATCGTGTATGCGTAGATCTTCGTGAGCTGAGTGTGCTGGGAAGGTAATTCTGGAGAAATCCGGTAGGAAATCCAGGTGTGAGAGAGCTCAACGGCCTGGATAAGATCAAGCATTGAATAAGAGATCGCCAAAGTTTCAAGGTTTGAGCCAGGAATAAGGTCTGTGGTTTGATCTCAACGTTTTGGGGGGAAACCCATGGGAGTAGTTTAATGGGGATCGTGGAGTTGTATTGCTCCAAGCAGACCCACTGTTTAAAGGGCAGATGATAGTGCCAGTCCAGCAGGCGAGCTAGGATGGATGCCTGATGATACAGTTTAAAGTCAGGCAATCCCGCACCTCCTGAAGACTTAGGACGTATCAAGTACTTTCCCCTGAACCAAGGGCGAGTTGAGCCCCAGACAAAGCGCAACATCGCAGCCCTGATGGATTTAAAAAATGAGGATGGGGGATTAATGGGACTCCCTCAAACGTGTAAAGGAAGTGGGGCAATATATCCATCTTGATGACATTGATCCGGCTGAACTATGAGAGGCGCTTCTAGCCATACAAGTCTTTCATGGTACCTTCCAGCAGCGACATGTAGTTGAGGCTATTCAATTGATTAGATCAAGGGGAACCTGGATCCCCAAACATTTAATTGATGTTGGGCCCCAGGGAAAGGGAAAGTGTTCTTTAATAAATTGGACCTCCCCCGTAGGAAGAGAAACATTCAAAGCCTCGGATTTGTTAAAGTTAATTTTAAAGTTGCTCAGGTGACTGTAGGTGTCGAACTCCTTGAGAAGGGAGATTCTGGGCTGAGAGATATAGAGCAGCAAATCGTCTGCAAACAGAGCCTTTCTTGTAATGTCTTTGGCCTATCTGAATGCCATGTATTTTGGGGTTGTTTCTGATCGCGATTGCTAAGTGTTCGATTACAACCACATGTGGAAGGGGTGAAAGAGGGCACCCCTGACGCATTTCATTATTTATGTGAATGGGATTAGAGAAGAACCCATTAGCCCTGACTAGCCATCGGGTGATCATAAAGGGCCATGACCCTCCCGAGGAATTTAGGGCCAATCCCAAGATGAGTTAGAGCTGCTGACATAAAACCCCAATGGACCCTATCAAAGGCCTTCTCAGCATCAATTGACAGAAGGCTCAACGGACTAGACCTTTTCCGAGCATGAGCCATTAAGAGGAAGGTTTTGGTCAGGTTATCCTTAGCCTCCCTACCCCTGATGAAGCCCACTTGATCTGTATGGATTACTTTTGGGAGGTGAGGGGCTAAACAATCTGCTAGGATTTTGGAATATAACTTCAGATCAACATTTAATAGGGAGATAGGTCTGTAGCTCGCTGGTAGCAAAGGATCTTCATCTGGCTTTAAAAGATCGCTGATGTTTGCCTCCAAGGATTGGGGGTGAAAGGCTGGGAAACGGAATTGAACACTCTCGTCAGGAATAGGGATAAGGTATCTGGAAATGATTTCTAAAAGCAGGTGAGAAGCCATCGTGGCCCCTGCCTCGTTAACCTCGACTTCGCTGAAGTTGGAGTCCAGGGCCCCGACTACCTCCCTGTCAAATTGGAATAGGGCCATGTCGTTGACATAATTCTCGATTCGGCTTGTCAAGGATGTTGAGTCTAAGTCTGCAAACTGGCCCCTAATGTTGTAGAACTGTGAGTACTATAAGCCAAACTCTGCGCTAATATTGATTGGGTTAATTGTGACGTTGCCTTCGTGGATTTGATGCGCAGGATATGTGCCCGATCTGGGTTGTGCACGATCTGGGATGTAGGAGGCTTGCCAACGGGCATCCACATTTATTTGAGTGTTCGTATAAGCGACTTTTAAAATGCGTGCATTGATATGTCCATTTCTGGTCTCTCATCTCTGACCAGCAACAAATCCACCAAAACCTCAGGGGTCTGGGCCGATGTGTGGCGGGATTCAAGGCTATAGAGTTGCCGTAGCAAAGAATTGAGTTTGGCTGCATTCTCTTTCTTCAACCTAACCCCATGGTTGGAAAAAACAACTATGGAGCTCGCGCTTCCCATTTCAGAGGTAAAACCTTGGGGGTAAGGTTGGAGGAGCATAGAAAGGAGTCTAAGGTATGTTTAATTTTTTGTACACAAAGTCCAAGGCCTTTTAGAGATTATGGGGATGGTCAAACGTAGGTATATCGGGGCATGATCTGAAAGCATGATGTTGCCGATAGTAGCTACCGGTTCCCAGGTCAGAGCCCTATGTTGGATAAGGAAATAGTTAATGCGGCTGTAGGAGTTGTGTGCTGGGGAGTAGTATGTGTAATCCCTATCAGTGGGATTGAGTATCCTTCAGACATTAGCTAACTGAAAGCCATGTAGCTAATCTGCCTGTTGGGGAAGTGGCTCTTGCCTGAGGAAGTATCTTTTATAACATCTAGAGGAAAGTTAAAATCTCCACCTAGGATCAGCATCCCCTCCGCGAACCCCGACAGCTCAGATAGAACCTTCCGACAAATGGAGATAGGAGAGCGGTTGGGTAAGTATAAATTAGCAAAGGTAAACATTGGGTCAAAAATCAGCATTTTAACAAATACATACCTACTGTCTCCATCCATCTGCTCGCCCAGGACAATGTGTGGTAGAGATTTGTGAACTGCAATTGAGACGCCATTTGAGCGTGAAGCCAGATTAGAGCTATGGAACCAAGTCCCTGATCACCGGGAGGTGGCCTTTTTTAAAGTGAGTTTCTTGAAAAAAGAGAATCTTAACTCCCTGTCTGTGAATACCATAGAGAATGTGAGACCGTTTCTGGGGTGTTTAGGCCTGTAGCATTCAGTGAACCCAATTTCAAAGATTCCATAGTGAGTCTACAATCAAAATTTAACTCGGAGAGCTGGTCTGAGAGCGCTAGAGACAGTACAAAGACAGAACAAGAGGGAAAAATATGAGGAAGGGAAAGACAAGGACCTGGAGAAAGGGACTAGGGGAACCCACTCACACTGTCAGTAGAAAGAGCTAGGTGAGCAGAATGAAGAGAAAAAGAAAAATGGGAAAGAGAAGAGGAGAGAAGGGGGAATAGAAAGAAAATAACAAGGACGGATCAGGGGTCAAGCCCCACCACCAATGGTATTGTAGTAAATATGTACACAGGCTAGCTGTATACACGGTCCTAGGTGGAAAGTAGCCTTAACCAAGGAGGGGACCCTTACCTAAGGCCCCCACAAATACATAGCAACAACAGGTGAAACCCAGCACAGTGAAAAAGTTACATTGTGATGTGATTGTAAGCAACAGAAAAGAAAATAGTCCACACATGGAAAAGGATAGTCAATCTTCACAAATGGTTAACAGAGAACAGATGTAGCCTTGAACTCCATGATGAAGTATGTGTTGCCAGCTTGAAGGATTTGAAGACGGAAGAGGAATCCCCAGGTGTAGGGTATGTTTCGTTGGTAGAGCAAGTCCACGAAAGGGCGGAGGGGTTTCCGCTTAAAGTGTAACCATCATTCTGAACAAAAAAAAACTACAATACATAATTCTGCTCCAGGTGTCCCAGGGAATCATTCCTCAAAATATTTTGCCTCTCGGTCCTCATTTAGTATCTTTTTTGGCCCATAGCAACCAGGGTTTCCAGCTCTCCAAAAAACTACAATCAGCAAGATGGAGGAGCGGGACCTGCCTCCTTTCACCTCATCACAGGCGGCACTGCTGACCAATTACACCAGAGCTATCTATGTAATATCTATCTATTCCATATCTATCTAGTCATATCAATCTATCTATCTGTATATCTATCTATCTCTCATATCTATCTATCTAATATCTATCATCTATCTCTCATATATCTATCTATCTCATATATATCTTCTATTTATCTCTATCTATCTATCTATCTATCTATCTATGTACCTACCTATATATGTAATACTCCAGCACAGCACATGAGGGCACAGCTTGCAGACTTGTAGAGCCTCTCCTGCCACTTCCTTGTGGGAGGTGATGGGGGAGGGAGGGCTGCAGTTTTTGTCTGTGGGAATTATTTGTTTATACACAAGTGTAGGGGAAGCTGAGGGTGAGATAAGAGTTTAGGTGTTTGGTTACTACATTAGTTTAGGCTTCTCTCTGCACATGACTGCTGCAGCACTGAGCCATGAGGTGATCAGCTGTGAGCAGTGAGACATGAGGTAATCAGCTGTGAGCAGAGAGGGGGATGGGGGCGTGTCACTCCCTCCGTAGTCTCAGCTTCTTTCTGAAGACGGAATGTCTATAGTAACAGACATATGTGAGATTACTGACATCTAGGGGAAGTCTGCAGAATACAAGAGGAAGGAGCAAGATTCGAGTAACTAATCCAATTGCAAAACTGAACTCGACGTATGACGTCTCGAGGAGATCCATTTGCTTCAGGGCGGGCCAGAAGGGCTCTGTGTGCTTTATCTAGTTCCATCAGGGAATCTAGAGGGACTTCCAGAATGGGTTAAAGATTGTCTGAGGGACAACATGGCAGACTCGACAGATTTGGGGAGACCATGGATTCGGATATTATTTCTTCTGCCCTTATTTTCTGCATCGTTGAGTTGATCAGTTAGGTATTGGAGCTGAAAGGAATGAGTAGAAAGCATGGCAGAGTGGAAGTCCAGTTGATTTCGCACTATAATTTAGCAGTTATTTTGGCACTATAGGATTGGTCTAGATGTGATAGGTAACACTCCATGTCTTCCTTGGTGGGGATGGACCTCAGGTGAAATTTGAAGTTGCGTAGTTCAGCCAAGCTGTCAGGCTTGCAGGTGTGGATCCTCTGGACCACTGCAGACGATGACATAAGCCACTACCTGGGACCGGAGTCTAAGTGGTACCCGGTTTTCACCAGAACCCGCCACAAGGCGGGTTAGACAAGCTGCGGCGTGGTACCACCAGGTCGTTCCTCGGGCGTGACTTGTCTGCAGTGGCGGCCAAGGTAGAAGTACAGAGACGGCAGACAATCTCATGGTCGAAGCCCAGGCACAAGGTCAGGGCAGGCGGCAGAGGTGCAACGTCAGAGTCCGGTCCAGAATCAGCAACAGGAGGTCCAAGCAGAAGGGTACAGGAACACAGCACACAGGACAGCAGCACGGAGGAACACTGGTACACGGGAACACGGAGGAGCTCAGGTAACACAGGAACACAGAGGAGGTCAGGTAACACTGGAACACGGAGGAGGTCAGGTAACACTGGAACACGGAGGAGGTCAGGTACACAAGAGACACAGGAACGCAGAAGACACAGGAACGCAGGAATCGCAGGCAAATCACAGAATAGCTTTCTCTCAGGTTGTGAGGCACAAAGATCCGGCAAGAGATACAGGAAGAGGCAGGTCTAAATAGTTTTAGTGAAAATGGCCAGCGCCAATAAGTACCGCGCTGGCCCTTTAAATTTGCCGAAGGTGCCGTGCTCCCGGAGTCGGCGTGGGAATGGGATGGGGTAAGTAAGAAGCCGGGGGACCACGGCAGCCATGAAGCGCGGCATGGGTGCACCTGCGACCCGAGAGGGAGGTCGCAGAGGCACCCGTGACGGTACCCCCCCTTCAGCCTCCCCCTCTTCTTGGACTGAAGGAACCTGTGGAGAAGAGCACGATCCAGGATGTTCTCTTCGGGTTCCCATGATCTCTCAGATCGGGCTTGATAAAGGTCGATTTAGACCGAAACGTCGCTAAGGACAATTTATGATCTGTTGTTTCTCTATATGATTTTTTGCAAACTTTTTGGTGGAGCTGTAAATATTGACATTATGAATTAAAAGATGAAAACATAAAAATTAACATAGGATGTGTGCTACGTTCTTCTCCACTGTATATTGGGGCTGAGTACCCGACGCAAGCACCGTCCAAACTCTACTGGGAGTGCGGTACCCCTGTTTACAGGGAAGTCTTACAGTCCTACTCTACTGACAGAAAGGAGGGCCGGTTCTAGACAAAGTGGGGCAAAGTGGGGCAAATCGGGCGGCGTGACCGAACGAAAACCCGACGTATTCGGAAAAACCGCCGCATTTAATAACCGAAAATGTGTCGCTTGGGAAGCGCTTACCTTCACCTGGTCCAGCTCGGTGTATTCCGGTGCGTTCAGATGATTTTCAGCGCAGCAGCGCCACCTGGTGGACGGCGGAGGAACTACCTTCATAAATCCCATCCGGACCCGAATCCTGTTCAGAGAACGCGCCGCTGGATCGCGAATGGGCCGGGTAAGTAAATCTGCCCCAGTGTGAGCAGATTTATATATACCACAATACACAACATCAAGAATTTACACTGCCAAAAATGCTAAAACAAAAACCATGACATATTTGGTTGCTATCCTTCAAGCAACTTTGCAGCAAACAGTAATAAAATGCAAAAATTGTATGAAATCAAATCATGAATGTACAAATCGCCAGGATTTAAAAGGCTGGTGCACTGCTAATTGGTGCTGGAATTCCAGGAATTTAATAAAATCAGGCCTCTCCCAGCATTCCCCGCCGGATCTTTGTGCTATATGCCTCTGAAAAAGCTTGTTTTGTTGCCTAGTGCCTGCTGATTTCCTGTTGTGACCCCGGTTCTGTTCCGGACTTTGACTCCGTGCTGCCTGTCCTGACCTTCTGCTTTCTTCCTGACGTTGATCCCGGCTGCCTGTCTCAACCTCCTGCCCCGACCATGATTCTGCCTCACGACTTTGTACACCCACAAATAAAAATATGAAGCACCCGGACACACCCGGACCATCTCCTTGTCCGAATTGTAGTTAGAGTATCTATTCTGAGGCTCAACATCAGGAATTAAAACAAGAAAAAGCTATTTAAGGATAACTACATTGCAAATATACCACAAGATTGGTGAAAATGATTTTCAGATATTCATCTTGGAAGAGGATCAGACAGCACAGACTAGTCTACCACCATATTTCTTTCCCTCCCAATGTTGTTATATAGGAGATATATTTCAAATTCACAGTATAGAATGTAATAAGAAGTAATTTCTTTTCCATATACCGCATATACTGGAGGTCAAAATTAGAAAACCATTTATGATCACTTGATGATTTTTTCAGAAATAATGTAATCTATATTGATAAACATTTCAAGGATATTTTGTAAGGGGTACATCATGCCACTAGAACAGTGTTTTACAAAATAACCAAAGTATATCAAACTAACACATTTATTTGGCAAAAAAAAAACTGACAGCAATGACTGAAGAGAAAGATTATAACTAATTTTCTGAAGGTCACAACAGTCACGAATCAGTAGGAAGTCCACAGACCTTTGCTTTGAATAACTTCAGTACGTTTGTGACCACAGGACATCATTAGTCTCTCACAATGCACTGATGGGATTTTGGTCCATTCTTCTTCCAGTCTCTTCCACAGTTTTGTGAGGGGTTTTTGTCACGAAGAACTAAGTCACCAAGGATTTTCCAGAGTTTTTCTACTGGGTTTATATCATGATTTTGGGTTAGCTACTTCATTGGCTACTTCATTGTTTCAATGTTTTGAAAATTGCTTGCTCATTGAGTGAGCACAATGAAAGAACCACGTGTTGTTGAAGAAGATTCTGATGCACACTTGCATTCACTCTGCCATGTGTGTGACTTGTCTACATCTAGGTTATATGGAAATGAGAACGCTACAATGAGCACCACCCCACCACCCACTAGAATTCTGTAACTCTGTTTGCAAAATAGAATCCAACATAGTTGATGTCCCAGTACATACTTCCGGTTGAGAGGGACAGTGGGACAGAGATGGAAATCGAGAAATGTCTCGCTGGATCCAGGGGGGCACCAATAAGAAGCCAAGCTCCTCACGAAATGCAGCATTGGGGTATCTATTACACTCAGACAACAGTGCAATCTAATTTCCAGTTCAGGCAGGTGCAACACACCTCTGTGCCAGCAATTTCTGTCACAGCTGTCTGCACAGACGTGACTATACTCACATAGATAGGATAGTGTAGGTAACGTATCCAGGCTACTCCGCTCGCACAACTGACTGTGTCCTCGCCTGTACAATTGCACTTTGTGAGGTGAGGTGAGGTACATCTAGAGGAGGCCACCCCTTTGGTCCATCCATCGGCTTCTATACCCTCTATTGCCTGCCACTTTCACTGGTACTGTGTCCACAGACGAGCAGCTACCGTAGTGGAGATAGTGGAGAGTGCACAACTACAATTCTCAGCTTGATATCCTCAACATTGTAGCACATCCACCGCTGGTGACGAAGATTGTTCGGTGACTAACACTGTAAAACTGTGGAAAAGCATGATTACTGCATATTCCATCCAGAGGTCCAGAGGTTCCCCAATACAGATCCCTTTATATAAAAGAGTGAATATTTGTAGCTGGACACTGCATTCACTTAGAGCTGAATTATAAGTTAAGTTCCATCCTGCAGGACTCTCACAGTCAGGAGTTTATCAATAGATAGGTGTAGGGGACATGTTCCTGTTTAATGCCCACAACCTCTGAATTAGAGGTGGTCTGAGCCGACAGTAATTGTGCAGACAGCACTCGTGAATGTTACACAGTACCTACTCTAAACAAACTACTGATACTTATTTTTAATAGAAATTTTAAATTTATTTTTAAACTTTCTCCTTGATCCACTCCCCCTTTCCCATCATACGCAGGAACACCCTAATTACAGAAAACTCCCAGTTACAGACGCACCTCTGGATGTTGGACTGAACTTTACCCTCAGGCTGCAATGATCAACTGTAAGATTTATCAAAGATGTCTGCAATAACTTAGATTTTCTGGCATGCAGACTGAATCTTCTGGCGCAAGGGCTTTTCTGCCATAACCATGCCCTTTTTTGCAGTGGACATCCCCCTTTTCGTGTTTTCAAATATATGAAAACACAAATCAATTGGCTTAGCGACACCCCCCTGCTCCTCTACAGCCAATCCAGAGTGAGGGGAGTTATTCATATATTTGAAAAGGACACATGGAGGAGCAGTTTCCCAAGGGTGGGGGGGAAACTGCTACTTTCCAGCCACTCCCAGGGGACGAGTGCCTAGTCATACAGCAGATGCTAATGAAAGTTACAATATAACATATCTTTTTTTCTGTAAAACCTATTTTTTATACAAAAACACTTTGGCAGTGTATGAACTATGCTCTGTGGGGACTGGTGGAGTGCTAAAAATGGGTCTCCTGGTGACAGGTTCCCTTTAAGGCACCGTGATGTACTAGTATTTCACATGTCGTTCAAGTGTGTAGGCCTGAAATGAAAGATCCCAATGTGGCTATTTGAAGCACAAAGCTACTATAAACATGTGCTATAAAATTAGCAACATTTTAACAATGAATGCACTAAACCAGGAGAAAGTAAAAAGCTTCTGCTAGGCTTCTGTTCCACAGAAGCTCAAATAAAAACTTGTGGCCAAAAGCAAAACATCAGTAGTAGAAACAGAAGCTGATTCCAGTGTTCTCGGCTGTGCATTAAACAAGAGCTAAGACCACATCACCTCTGCTGCACAGCCGTGTTATATGAGAAGACACAGCATTCTTTCTTTTATTTATGGGGACACTCATTCCTGTTTATTATTCTCAAGTTACCATGATCAGTGCCAAGTAAAAGGCCTCCGCTTTATTGCCGCTGGATTTAAAAGAAAAAAAAGCCTGGGGAAAAATTGGCAACTCCAACACAGAAATAAAATCATGGCAAGCTGGGAATTGTTGAGAATAAGAGATCCAGGTCTTGTGTTTAAAGAGATTAGTCAGGTATAAAACAAAATGAAATTCCAGTGGCAAGGAACATTTCAGAGTAAGAATTTAGAACAGAGTATTCCATATTATGATCTTCACTAAACAACTTGGGTACACAATAACTGTTAGAACTCCTAAAAACTAAATTAGCTAAATGATGGTTTGACACCTTCAAGGCAATACAGGCAAAACTGCCTTCAGGAGCCCGATCGCAGCATCGGACCTTATTGTCTTAGTTCTGTATTAGTGCTGTTGTGGCCAGAACAGGCTGCTTGAATACTAATGTGCTGTTGCACCTATTTATATATTATTAAATTATGATGAATTATTTATATGTAATAATTTATTTCTGGTAATACATATAATAATTCATAATATATCATTAAATATTATAATGCCTCAAGTATTTTTGAAGTGTAAAGAAAATTATTTTCAACAGGAAATATAGTACAGGCAGTCCCCGGGTTACATACAAGATAGGTTCTGTAGGTTTGTTCTTAAGTTAAGTTTGTATGTAAGTCGGAACTGTATACTTTATAATTGTAACCCCAGACAAATTTTTTTTGGTCTCTGTGACAATTGGATTTTAAAAATGTTGGATTGTCATAAGAACCAGGATTAACATTAAATCTTAATTACAGGCACCATTGATAACTGTTAAAGCTGTTTATTGTAGCCTACGACTTAAGTACAGTAAATTACCAAAATCCAGTGGTCCGTTTGTATCTAGGGGTCGTATGTAAGTCAGGTGTTCTTAAGTAGGGGACCGCCTGTACATTTGTATGTCATTTATTCTCAGTATAATTGAAGCTATTTTGTGCAGGCTTCAGAGGTTTCATAAAGGGAACCTACCACCAAGATTCTACCTATAAAGGTAGATCAGGTGATAAATAGGCTACTTGGCATGGAGTTGCCGGTCATGAGGCAATACGTCGCGACTGCTCCACACTGCAGTAGCCTCTTTGTTCCTTCTACCTGACATATCCTTGTCCAAGAAGCCGGAGTTGTGCGCATGCACAGTAGCTCCTGCTTCGGCATGCGCAGAACGCTGGCTTCTTGGATGTCTCCTATTCCCCCTTTTATTCACATTGGTTGAACACCTAGATATGATACTCTGTTCAGATTTGATCAATAAAGGGATTAAGGACTCTGACCTCCTAATGTTTATGTCCTCTATACATGTCGCTCTATCAAAGGCCATTTCCCTTCCTCCTTTTTCTGATCCCTAGACTGTTTTTCTATGGGGTACATTGAGGTCTAAGTTACAGCTAGTGAAGGTCTAACAACCCAAGGAGCAGCCTAGATTGGCCATCCCAGACTGTATTCTATACTATTTGCATCAGTACTTGTGTGCATGGCTGAGGCCCTGTATGCCAGGGTACCCTAAAAATTGCATGGATTCTCACTTGGGTCTATACTGTGATGGGTTTGTGAGGGCTCTGGTCTCTATGGAGGCAGGAAGCTGCTTATTCACCAGACGGCTCAGAAGTTAAGCCCTCAACTACTGCAAAAGGAACCATTTTTAAGACCCCCATATGGCACTAAAAACCCTCCCTCACAGTTCTTACAGGTCAATCTTTGGGGTATGAGTACTGGGGTATCTATATGAAACTCTCCTACCCTTTAATTAACATCACAAGAAATATGACATTTCAATTCACCAGTTTGCTTTATATGTACTTCAACTCCAACATGTTTTCTCTGTGCAGTTCTCTGCCTCCCACCTTGCCATCTCATAATACCGTTGATAGGGGTTATCTGCTCACAAGGCTGGGGTAGTCTAATTTCTAATTTCTCTGATTCACCTCATCTCACCTCATTCATTCTAAGGCATTTTCTGCACCTCTACTGGCAGTGGAGAGATGGAAAGCATTGATCTGGATCAGTTGGTGTGACTCTCCCTATTTACCAGCCCCAAACACCTGAAGCCCTATATCTGAGATGTGTGAAATGATGCTCACATTATTCATACTTGGGTTCCGACTATTGCCTTGTTGTAGCCCATTCTTACTCTGTTTTCAACAGTTGCAGACTGTTTATCATTTGATGTTCTATATCAGTGATGGCGAACATTTTAGAGGTCAAGTGCCCAAACTGCAACCAAAAAACCTGCATATATTTTGCAAAGTGCCAACACAGCAATTCAAGCAGTTACTTATTACAATCTTCTTGCTCTGTGCTGTACCACAGCTTTCAATGGGCCTGAGGGCACCAATATCTTTGTCAGAAGGAGAGAAAATTTGGATTGTGATTAGAACCTCCCTTGATAGCACCCTGAACAGGAAGATTCAGTCGTCGCAAAGAAGGAGCTCCAATGATAACCTGACCCTGTCCACACCCCCTCTCTCTTCCTGCAGTCTCAGGCAGACCAGGATGCTTGACGTTAAAATAATGCTAAGCATGACAAGTCCTGAGTCTGAAGGAGATTCCCTGTCTTGCAAACTCTGCCATGGGGTCACAGCCTGAGTGCCCACTAAGAGGGCTCTGAGTGCCACCTTTGGCACCCGTGCCATAGGTTTGCCACCACTGTTCTATATGTTTTATTATTTGTCCTGCTTCTAGCACATGTAGCATGAATACAAGAACAAAAAGATACTGAAGCAGCACTCTGTAAATGTGATTTATTCCACCTTCATGATGCGACGTTTCGTCCATTCAATCAAGACATTTTCAAGCATAGTGAGGCATCCGCCTGCCGCCTTAAATAGTCGGGTGATTGCGAGCACATGTGTAAAGAGTTAACAACGTGAATACATAACATTATAATATAACATGTTCATAATGACAAGTAAATAAAGTGCACAGAATGTTCAACATCCTAGTTTAAAGTGAAAAAAAGTTAAAAGGTAACTCACGTGTCCCAGTGGTTGCCATAGTTACCAATGAAGCTTAATGCATGTTCTCAGACTAATCGTCTGAATATGTGAAAAGTGCTCGAGTGCAGTAAAGTGCAAATATGGAAATACGGGGTATACAAAGAATCTATGTATCTATTCCGCTATTCGGACATTACAAGTTGAAGCAGGTATCATACTCCGTGTCAATCCCCAATCAGGGGAGAAAGTCCGTGCATGCGTGAAGCGAACTAGTATGCCAGTAATGGCCATCTTGTGTGCTGGAAAAAGCTCCAATGTAAAGACCCGTGCAGATCGGACAGCTAGATGACCAGGGACGACCAGGACGGAAGATCGAGGGACGTCACGGGAAGGTGCTCGGTGGTCTAATGGTGAGCGAACATCCACAGGGTATGGACACCAACATGATGCCTGACAGCCAGAAGAAATCCTGCCTGCCATAGGACCCATCCGGGTACACTGCTCCCTTGTATGGTTCCATCTGTCCCAATATATCCCAATCGTCACATCGTCGCCATCCAGCATGGAAGTCCACAAGGGCCCAATGTTGTGTCCGTTAAATGCTACGGGATGGAAAGAAAAAAGAGGAGTATTAGCACATGCGTCTCCATTATGTATATAAAGTATGGAATATAGATTCATACAGCGTATCCCCAAATGTAGATATACCTTAGTAAGAAAATTAATTTGTTATCGAATGAAAAGGTAATCATACACTAAGAGGTTAGACAGATCCTGGTGCAGATTGTGGAGGCACGAGGTAATTTATAGAAATACATTTAAGGGGAAATCCTTATTAAGCCCATGGGGGCTAAGTGACCCCAATTTGTGGATCCATTGTACTTCCCTACATTTTAGTAGTAATTCCCTGTTGCCACCTCAGGTAGGTGGGGGAATTGTGTCAACAATCATAAACCTGAGTTCATCAAGTGAATGACCAGCTTCAAAGAAATGACATGGGACTGGTAAATCAAGCTTGTTGGTACGTATGCTAGACTTGTGATTGTTTAAACGTAGTCTGCACTCCGTTGTCGTTTCACCGACATATAACATATTACACGGGCACTGAAGAATGTATATCACATAATCACTTCTGCAGGTAAGTGCAAAATTTATCTTGAATCTTTTACCAGTAATTGGGTGGCAAAATGTGTCGCCTTTCAGTAGTAAAGAGCAATTATCACAGGCCATGCATGGGAAGCATCCCTTTCGGGATGTTTTGTCTTTTTTAGTGGCTACATCAGTCTTAACCAACATATCTCTTAAGTTTTTACTTCGTTTATAGGAGATTAGTGGGGGTGACTGGAAGTGTGGTGAATTTTTATAGAACGTTTTTAGAATACACCAGTTATTACGAATAATAGAGGCAATTTGTTGACTATGTTGGGTATAGGTAGTAATCAACGGTATACGGGTGTTCGTCTTAATTTCCCATTTATTTAAGAATAAAGACTGGCGGTCTAATTCCTGGACTTTTTTTTATGTGTTTACTCACAAGTGATTTAGGGTATCCCCTATCCAAAAAATTTTTACCCATCTTGAATAATTCAGATTGCTGTGTGTCAGCATCATCTACAATCCTTTTAACCCTCAACAACTGACTGTAAGGTAAGGAGCGTACCATGCTCCGAGGGTGCTGGCTCTCATACCCGAGGAGCGTATTACAATCTGTTTTCTTTACATAAAGGTTAGTTCTTAGGCGGTTGTCCACTATATAAACTTTAGTGTCAAGAAATTGTAAATTAGAATCGGACATAACCATGGTGAATTTTATGTGTGGGTCTACATTATTGAGAAATTCAAGAAATGTATTCAAGGAGGGGCGGTCTGCCACCCAAATGGAGAAGACGTCGTCGATGTATCGCCACCACAACAGTACTTGTCTGAAGTGGTGGGACACATAGACGCACGTCTCCTCTAGGTCGGCCATCTCTTCACTTCTAGTGTCCCACCAACTTAAGAGATATGTTGGTTAAGACTGATGTAGCCACTAAAAAAGACAAAACATCCCGAAAGGGATGCTTCCCATGCATGGCCTGTGATAATTGCTCTTTACTACTGAAAGGCGACACATTTTGCCACCCAATTACTGGTAAAAGATTCAAGATAAATTTTGCACTTACCTGCAGAAGTGATTAGGTGATATACATTCTTCAGTGCCCGTGTAATATGTTATATGTCGGTGAAACGACAACGGAGTGCAGACTACGGTTAAACAATCACAAGTCTAGCATACGTACCAACAAGCTTGATTTACAAGTCCCATGTCATTTCTTTGAAGCTAGTCGCTCACTTGATGAACTCAGGTTTATGATTGTTGACACAATTCCCCCACCTACCTGAGGTGGCAACAGGGAATTACTACTAAAACGTAGGGAAGTACAATGGATCCACAAATTGGGGTCACTTAGCCCCCGTGGCCTTAATAAGGATTTCCCCTTAAATGTATTTCTATAAATTACCTCGTGCCTCCACAATCTGCACCAGGATCTGTCTAACCTCTTAGTGGGACCTTGTGGACTTCCATGCTGGATGGCGACGATGTGACGATTGGGATATATTGGGGCAGGTGGAACCATACTAGGGAGCAGTGTACCCGGATGGGTCCTATGGCAGACAGGAAATCTTCTGGCCGTCAGGCATCATGTTGGTGTCCATGCCCTGTGGATGTTCGCTCACCATTGGACCACTGAGCTCCTTCCCGTGACGTCCATCGATTTTCCGTCCTGGTCGTCCCTGGTTACCTAGCTGTCCGATCTGCACAGGTCTTTACATTGGAGCTTTTTCCAGCACACAAGATGGCCATTACTGGCATACTATTTCGCTTCATGCATGCGCGGACTTTCTCCCCTGATTGGGGATTGACACGGAGTATGATACCTGCTTCAACTCGTAATGTCCGAATAGCGGAAGAGATACATAGATTCTTTGTAGACCCCGTATTTCCATATTTGCACTTTACTGCACTCGAGCACTTTTCACATATTCAGACGATTAGTCTGAGAACACGCATTAAGCTTCATTGGTAACTATGGCAACCACTGGGGAACGTGAGTTACCTTTTACCTTTTTTTCACTTTAAACTAGGATGTTGAACATCCTGTGCACTTTATTTACTTGTCATTATGAACATGTTATATTATAATGTTATGTATTCACGTTGTTAACTCTTTACACTCGTGCTGGCAATCACCTGACCGCTGTTTAAGGCGGCAGGCGGATGCCTCACTATGCTTGAAAATGTCTTGATTGAATGGACGAAACGTCGCATCATGAAGGTGGAATAAATCACATTTACAGAGTGCTGCTTCCGTATCTTTTTGTTCTTGGATGTATGGGCCATCACTGGACCCTATTGTGAAGACCTGCACCTGAGTTTTTCTCCTTTAAACGCGGTGCTGCTCCTTAATCTCCCTCTGACCCTGTAGCATGAATACAATGCTCAATTCTTGTACGGCAATGTATCTTGTAGTGTTGCTTGAATAGTGTTCTATTCTGTAATAAACTGAGTTAAAAAAAAACTATGAATGAGCTTGCACAATGCACAAATAACATATTGGCCAATTCAGGAGGGAGAGGAGAAAAAAAAAAAAGTTCAAAGGCCGGCACTGCTCACACCAAAATTAATAAACACCTTCTGTAGACCAAAGGCAGGAGACTGGGCATTAGGGAAAACAAAGCAGTCCAGGGTGCACGTCCAATATATGCAGACAGATGAGGCAAAGCAAAAGAGTGAAATGCGGCACTCACCGGAATGATGTGAAAAAGCTTCCTTTATTATTGTAGAGGTACAGAGCAGAATGAGGAGCTGCCTCGCCAAGGCGACGGGCCGTTTTGCGTGCAAGCACGCTTTCTCAAGCCATATTGGCCCATATTTACTAAGGTACGTGACAGTGCGACAGAAGTGTGTCGCATGCACCATGTTAAAGGTGCACCAAAAAAAAGTGGTGCACTCTGTTGGAGCAGTGCAGGTTGCACCAAATACATGAAGAACGTGAGGCAAAAAATTTTAATCTGTCACCACTGCACACTACACAGGCAAACTGCACGTTTTTAGTAAAATGTGGGCCACTGACTATTTTTCCTGCCAATATTGTGTCAATTGTTTTTAATTTAAAATCTTTTCATCTCATCACATGCCAGTATGGAAGAGGTATGGTATAGAACAACATGGTCATTAATAGAAATATACCGCATGAATTATAGCATGTCATAAATATGTTTTTCAAACATAAGACACTGTGTACTGAACATATTAATATGATTGCTCCGGTAACAGAGACATCTGTACATGATAATTAGAACGTGGAAATTTTTGTGTGACAAATTGTTCAAGCTAACAAGGCATGTAAATCAATCAATCAATGAAATATGATATTTCCGAAATGGGATACTTTTTGGTTTTTCAAAAGTTAAGGATTTTATTTCTACATTCCTAGCTCAGTAACATTGGATTTTAATGAATTTTGGTCTGATTGATTTCTACAGCTACTGAAATGAAGCAGAACATTATGTATCCAAATGCAGCTGTCTATATCAGCACTAAAGATTGCAAGGGCAATTCCAAGGAAAGAATGCAGTGGTTACGTTTACCACCCTGAGTGTTGGCAACATGAAGTATGGGCACACTGTCATTATCTGAAATTGAGATGGCAATAAAAGCAAGAATAAAATACAATCTTCAGCACCTCCCAACATAAGACCTTCATTAGTATTATCCATAAAATGAAAAACCAAATCCCTCCAAAAATAACCATTCTGATACGTTGCCAGTATTATAAACTTTTGATTCATCCAAACTCCTAATGGTACAGTGCATAAACTGTATTCCAGCAAAAACATATTCAACAGGGTAATATTACTTGTATTCATACATAAACAGGTTTCTTCAGAGCAAAGGAAAAAGCAATACAAACATATATTTTGACTTGTAATCATGGGGTAAAAGGTATAAAGAAAAAAGAAAACACTTTTGTTTTTGCATCAGCTGAGTAATGGCAGATCTTCATATAGATCCAACTGGCGGGTGACTGGGGCCTTTGGCTTCTGCCCCATACCTGGACCCTATATGAAGATCCGCCATCAGTCTTAAAAAAAAAATCTATACTCTCCTCCCGCTTCATCTCCCCGGCCACGCGGCTGCAACTTCTCCTTCCTGAGCACATACACTATGATGCGTCGGTGCTACAGCCGTGAAGCCGTGTGGCATCATAGTGTGCCGTGTAGGCAGGAAAAGGAGAAAACAGAGCTGTGAGGGGAAGAAGCCAAACATCAGTATAAATGTTTTTTTTTTTCAAGATTGCCCTGCTGTGGACATTTATGTAAAGATAGCATCTGCTGTGGAAATTTTATCAAAGGGGCATCAGCAGTAGACATTACATTATAGGGGCATCTGCTGTGGTCATTTCATTAAAGGGGGGCTCTGTATGGACATTTCTGTAAAGGGGCATTTGATATGGACATTTCATTAATGAGATGCAGATTCTGAGTACATTTTATGACAGTAGCAGCTGCATGTCCTATCCTAGGATTTATACTGAAGTCAATAACTTTTGCCAGCTTGTATGTGAGTATTTACCCTGTGAGGGGGAGTCCAGCTGCAGAGAGCACAGAGGCATGGCCAGGGGAAGCATCCGCAGCTCTTACGCTGTCTGGGAGATCTGGTCTGGACGGTAGTTGGGGTGGATGGTTTCATTCAGTTAGGGAATGTTTGACTTTCCTATTTAGATGGGTTATAAGAGCACAATTGAAGTTCATCATTAAATGTCTGGGGTATAATACCAATGTAGCATTGTTTTGATTGCAGCTTCCACTGTACATGAGAGCAACTGTTTATGGACGTATGAATAAGTGATATAGCTTGTAGCCATTCCTTCTAAGATATAGTGCTGTCCAGCATTCTCTCCCACAACCTCAAGGAGTGTGAACAGTTAAATGTCATATTATTAGTTATTAGGGAATATATAGAAGGTACTCCTTTTGTAGGGGAGAGAAGTAAATCTAGCATCTTTCTATTAAACCTTGGTCAATGTTGACTTAGAGATGCAAGATAAGCTTCCACTTTGGAATATTTGTGTGTGTCTAGGGATGGTATAGAATATTTAGAGGCTAGACGTTGAAAGGACAGTAATCTATCTTGTTCGTAAAAGTCAGCTAAGGATATTATACCTCTGAATATCCAATCACCTATTGGTAGGGTGGGTTGGACAAACATGATTAATGAGGTTGAAAGCTCCTCTAAGCAAAGACTATCAAGTCGATTGCTATTAAATAGATGATTGGTTGGACAACCAAAACACTTTTGCTTTTAGACACTTTTGATAAATCTCCCACTTAATTAAAAGTGGCTGCAGTATTTGATTAAAAATAGCTAAGTAAAGGAAAGCAACTTAATTGTAAGTGTAGTTATTTCTTAAGAAGTTGCTGAAAGATTATTGTATGCAGTTATAGAGGGAAGGTAATTAAATTAGATCTATGTGTATGTAGTTATATGCCCCTAAATCGTAATCTAGGCAATATCTATAAAAGGTACCTCAATTAGAACTATATGCAGGTAAAAAAAACATATAAAAAGAAAATCTACCATCAAAATCAAGCATGATAAATCAGGGACAATTACTCATAGATAAAGGCATATTTGTTTTACATGCCCTCCTTCCTTCAAAAATGTACTTTATGCTAATACGTCTGTGTGTGATTAGGCTGTGTCATCTAGCAGCAGCAAGTGCAAGGGGGGGGGGTATGCTCATTTTAATAGCCAGTGAAGCTACAGCACTGAGGGGCTCTGTAAACACAACACAAAGCCTTTCAGGGATGATTTTAGAAGGAAGAAATCCATGGATAATAAATATATGAATATCACCACAGTCAAGGTGCCTGGATCTATGAGTAAGTCCCAGGTTTATCGTGCTTAATTTTGATGGTATATGTCCCTTAAGTCAATAAGTTATAAGTTGTGTCAGCATCCAAGTAAAGTTTAAAGTAACTTAATTGTAAATGTTGTTATTTCATAAGATAAAGTAAAGAGAAGATAAAGTAAAGCAAGAGTAAAAAGTGAGCGCAATTACTATATGCAGGTAAATCAATTAGCTCTCTATTTAGGTAATTAATAAGTTACCTTAAAGGAGTTGTCCACTTTCTGAAAATAATTGATATGGTTTGTGTTCTGAACAGCTATACAATTTCACAGCTTCTTACAGAAATGAAGAAAAACAGATTCAAACCAGCGAAAAACATGGAAAACATCAGTGCGTTTTAAAACGCATGTGTTTACAGTGCATTTAAAAACGCACCAAGAACGGACTGTATGACCATACCCTAAGTTACATAGATCTAAGTGTAGCCATCTGATAAGATAATGTTAGTTGCTGAGTGATAAGTTTATCCAGTTATTAGATAAATGTAAGTTAATTAGATCTATGTGTATGTAGATGTAAGGTACACTTAGTTATATTCATAGATATTCACTAATAAACAGTAAGTCGGTTAGATTTATGGGGGATGTATCATACTCTGGCGCCCCTGCAGCTTAGGCCTCTGGATGTATCTGGTGGGTTGTTCAGCCGGCAAGCAATACTATGCCAAGTCGCTGGTTTTGCAAAAAAACGCATGCAACAGGGTGCGATGGGAACTAACATTCAGCCCCAACAAATAGACCTAACCAGCCTACAGAATGCACCTAACCTACAGAATGTATGTTCTACTTACACCTAGTTTTTATACACCTAGTAACACATTTTGCATAGGAGCTAGAGAGCCTCATTATCATAATTTTATAGTTGTTTTTTTCAGCAAAAACACTCGGGATAAAAACAAGATATGTTTCTGCATCAGTGTAGCTACAGCATTCTTAAGGTATGTTTGGTTCACAGTGCATAAAAACAAATGGTAGATTTTCTTTAAAAGTTTATTTATGGTTAAAATAACATCTGCTTAGACATCTCACCATATTTTATGACATTATTTTGTATCTTTTTTTCTGCCTTGTTCTTCTTTTGTTAATTTTGTTCTCCAATTTGATGCAGTTTTTTGGACTAAAGCCAAGAGTTAAGAAAATCTTCTCTTAACTATAACTTAAAAAAACCTAAGCAAATCATTCACAAAAAAACAACGAAAGCTTGATAAGGGAGATTTATCAGAAGTGTCTAAGAGCAGAACTGTTATAGGTAACCAATCAGAGCTCAACTTTAATTATAAAAACAGCTGTGATAAAATGAAAGCTGAAAGATGAGTAACTAGACCACTTCAGATCTCAGAAACTTCATCCATGTGTGTCTTATTAAGTACTTGCATCATACATCCATATAATGCAAGGAATCCTATCACTGGCAGTGTGATCAGCCCCTGACACAGGACTCTGCATGGTCTCGGATCGCGGGCTGATAACGGATAATGGGAAAGCAGTTAATGGGGTACATTTGCTTACAGGGTCACTGGAGTTAACAGAAAGTGCATTGTCCTACTATAATTCACCGTGCTGCAATTCACTAAGATTGTGCGCCTGAAGTCATGAATGTGTTGCTTTCCCACTCAGGTCCGACAGAGTTCACCAACTTTTTAGTGGTGCATGTTAGGGCATGGGACACAATTTGAAAGTTAAATCCCGCACTCAGTTCGAATAAGTTGGACTGTCCGACGGCACGCCCCCCCAATTGGTGGCGCATGGAAGCTAACGCAGCTGCTCCACATTCCCGGCACACACACTTATTAAATACCTGTGCAAGCTGTTTTATTGCTGAAAACTGGCACAGTCTGACTAAAGTGTGCGCGACCCTTACTAAATGAGCTCCAGTGTGTCACCTAAACATTGTTCAGGAAGTATTAATAAGAAGATAACAAACCTTTTGTGGAAAAAGGAAGGCATAAAATGCAACACCACCGCCTATTGGTATCCACTTTTGAAAGAGGAAATAAGTAATAAGCCGTTAACTATACACAACAGATACAGTTAATGCCCACTCAGTGGTGTAGTTATGTTACATAACGTAATTAGAAATATACTTCTACATTACCTCTTACAAATAAAATTTTCTTGCTAAGCTCCACAGTCGACCTAACATAACATAAATCACGCTAATGGTTTTGTAACAGTAAAACCTATGGATCCAAACCAAGTTCAGAGATCAGTATCATGATTTAATTTGAGTTTCAGTACCAGGCAAATGACACGAGCTGGAATCATTTCAACATGTGCATAATATTTCCCTCTGTATTTTCACAAAGCATGGTACAAAGAATCCTAGATATATATTTAGTAATTGAGAAGCCACCATAAAAGTTGACACATATGGAAATCTCATTGAAGTGTTTTTCAGTTTCCCTGTAGGAGTTGTGCAAAGTATTCGCTTGCTTTGTGCATTATTTTTTGAATGGCGTTGAAAGAAACACCTGTTAGTATTTGGTTGCTGCAGAAACTTAAATTTTCTGCCAGAATCACTGCTACACCTCTAAAGTGATACTAGATGCTAAAAAGCTAATTGGCTTGTAACATAACATTATTGGCTCATTATATTATTCAGGTTCAAGGTTGAACAACAACTGAAATTTTATTCAGAATGAGTTAATACTGTTCAGCTCTATAAATGGCAGTAATGACCGCACTCTTATATTTACAGGGCTTAGAACCATTTGTGACTCTACGGGGGATATTTATCATATGCTCATGCCCCGGCGTATGATAACCCCACCGCTGCATTTTCGCATGGCTTCAGCCTCTTGATGTATAGGGCAGGTTGCTGCGCAGCTTTTATTTGCAGCCAGTGACTTATCAGATGTGAAAAGTCGCCGACAGCAGCGATTCCGCAGGTGTGGGGACAGTAACGCTCCACGCTGGCCCACTCCCGGCCGACCGTGCCTTCCCACTGGGAAGAAGGTGGCTGATTGGGGCAAATAATCGCAAGTGCTGGCAGAGGCACTGATAAATATGCCCCTATGACCCTGTTTTTAATGTGTTTAACCCCTTAACGCTCTGCTCCGTAGCTCTACGGCGCAGAGGTATAAGGAGTGTATGAAGAGGGCTCACGACCGCGGCTATTAACCCTGTCATTGCCGCCGGAAAAGTCGCTGGCGGCGTTTAAAAGACGGGGGCGCGCGAGCGGCACCATCTTTTTTACGATCGCCGCGCCCGCAAACGTCATCGGGGGGCGGCGATCGGTTGCCATGGTAGCCTCGGGTCTTCTTTTGACACGAGGCTACATGGCTTCTGGAGATTCGTTATAATGAGCCAGTGGCTCATTGTAATGAATAGAAATTATGGAACTCCAGTCACACTGTTAAATAGCAATTTTGTGAATTTATTTTTACACAAACTCCAATTGTGACGTTTCGGTCTGTATTAGACCTTCATCAGACTCTGTGGGTACAATAAGTGCATATTATAATGTGTACAAAGTTTCGAAATATACAAAATATATACATATATACAAATTGTTCGGAAAACATTCTGATATTCACAGCACATATGTGTAATCATAATATTTATACTGTGGAGTATAACATCATCATAACAGTATCATGACAGAAAATACAGGATCACCAAAAAATTAAACACGGTTGTACGGTCGTGCGGAAGGTAGATAGGTCCCAGCTTGCCATGGGAGGGACTACTTTGTGAGAGGGGATCTCCAGTCACAGGGTACATATATGTACTAAATCTGGTCAGGATGACATAATCTGAAAAGAAAAGAAGGCAGCTTACCAGTTTGTATTATTGAGATGGGGATCAAGGTGGTAGCATATAGCCCTGGAGCACCGAGGAGCAGGAATGGCGGTCGTAGCCGCTCTAGGAAAGAGGTGCTGTCTGTCTCATGGTGCCGGCGTCTCTAAAAAGCCTCCGTGGAGGAGGTGGGAGGGAACTTCCGGTTTCGGGCCGGAGTACTTCCGGTTGCCGACCGGAAGTTGTGGTATATGCGTTCCATTGTTGGAACGCATGTGCGCGCATGCGCACAAGAAGTTCGAGCCGTGATGGGCGAGGACCGGGAGGAGGAGACATCGCGGTAGCGATTTGAAGAATGGGTAAGTATCTAGGGATGTAGGTACAGTATATGTTTTTTTGATGCAGGAAAGGGGCTGGTATATTAAAATACAGAGGAGGACAATATGATAACTGAGAGACTAATGACAGAGGGTTGTTGGCTGTCGGGGCAGACCAATATTAGGTAATTAGAGAGAAATAGAGTCAGATATATAGACAGAACATGGGGGTGAATGCAATGGGGGGAAGAAGAGGGGGGGGGGGGAATCAGGCAAGGGGAAAAAAAGAGGAAAGTAGCACACGGGGAGTAGGGTTGTTACCCATCCTCGGACGTGCTGCGCAGGTAGTCCCATCTTCCTTGTTTTATCGTCTCTGTGGGAAATAAGTTGGTACGATGTTATATCAATAGCATATGCATTCAACAATAACTCTGTATGTTATAGTCCCGGTTGAGTCCATCTGGTTGCAGAGTTTGTAGTGTATGAATCCAATAGGATTCACGCTTTTTTAAGAGGGCAACTCGATCCCCTCCTCTCCTTGGTGTCTCAATCTGTTCCATGATCTGAAATGTGAGTTGGTTAATTGAGTGTCTGGCTTCTGAGAAATGGGCTGGAATGGGGAGCAATATATTGTTCAAGCGGATAGTGGATTTGTGTTTGGACACCCTGTCGCGTATCTTTTGTGTTGTCTCTCCTATGTAGCCAAGGCCGCATGGGCACTTGATGAGGTAGATACAGTAGTCTGTGTCACAAGTATAATATCCTCTAATCGGGTATCGTTTGCCGGACAGTGGGTGTGTGAATGAATCACCTCTGTGTACGTTGGTACACTGGGCGCAATGTCGGCATGGAAAAGTGCCTTTTTTGGGGGTTTGTAGAAAAGTTTGTCGGGGTACTTTAGCTATTGTACCTAGGTCAGCTTTAACAAGTTTGTCTCTTAGATTGTGGGGTCTCTTAAAACATGGTAAGAATGGGTGTTGGAATTCAACTACGGATGGATGCCCCTTGTTGAGGATGGACCAGTGTTTTCTGATGGATTGGTGGATTTTATATGCAAAAGGGTGGTATGAATGCACAAAGGGAATACGTGGTGGTTTATTTTGTTGCGGGCGTGGTTGTCGGGTTCTATGAATGTCTAGGGTGTTTGTGGGATAGCCTCTGTTGGTAAACCTGGTTTCCATCTCTTTGAGGCGTGTATCAACTAGTTCTGGTTTGCTGACTATGCGTTCAACTCTACTGAATTGGGAAAAGGGTAATGAGGTTTTGGTGGATTTTGGGTGATAGCTGGTAAAATGCAGCAGGTTATTGCGATCAGTGGGTTTGGTGTATATGTCAGTCCAGATTGTGCCATCGCTGTTTTTATTGACCAATGTGTCCAGGAATTGTATTTTATTGGGATCGTGATGGATGGTGAATTGTAGTTCGGGTCGGATGGAGTTGAGGTAGTGAAGGAACTCTAGGAGTGAAATTTCAGTGCCCTCCCATACGCAGAATATGTCGTCTATATAACGTTTCCAAATGTGGCAATGTTCTGAAAATATGTGGTTGGGATAGATGTAGGATTCCTCGAAGTCTGACATATATGTGTTGGCGTAGGGGGGGGCTACGTTTGAGCCCATAGCGGTACCCTGTTTTTGTATATAAAAGGTGTCTTTAAACATAAAATAATTTTCGGTGAGTACTAATTGTAAAAGGTCCATGATGAAGTCTATTTCAGATTGTTGGTATTCATGTAAAATGAGTAATTTCTGTACAGCTGCTATGCCCAAGTCATGTCTGATGGATGTGTAAAGACTATTGACGTCAGTGCTCCAGGGCTATATGCTACCACCTTGATCCCCATCTCAATAATACAAACTGGTAAGCTGCCTTCTTTTCTTTTCAGATTATGTCATCCTGACCAGATTTAGTACATATATGTACCCTGTGACTGGAGATCCCCTCTCACAAAGTAGTCCCTCCCATGGCAAGCTGGGACCTATCTACCTTCCGAAACGTCACAATTGGAGTTTGTGTAAAAATAAATTCACAAAATTGCTATTTAACAGTGTGACTGGAGTTCCATAATTTCTATACGATACGGGGTTGGGACCCTCTCCAGAGCACCTGAAACAGGGTACCGCTATGGGCTCAAACGTAGCCCCCCCCTACGCCAACACATATATGTCAGACTTCGAGGAATCCTACATCTATCCCAACCACATATTTTCAGAACATTGCCACATTTGGAAACGTTATATAGAAGACATATTCTGCGTATGGGAGGGCACTGAAATTTCACTCCTAGAGTTCCTTCACTACCTCAACTCCATCCGACCCGAACTACAATTCACCATCCATCACGATCCCAATAAAATACAATTCCTGGACACATTGGTCAATAAAAACAGCGATGGCACAATCTGGACTGACATATACACCAAACCCACTGATCGCAATAACCTGCTGCATTTTACCAGCTATCACCCAAAATCCACCAAAACCTCATTACCCTTTTCCCAATTCAGTAGAGTTGAACGCATAGTCAGCAAACCAGAACTAGTTGATACACGCCTCAAAGAGATGGAAACCAGGTTTACCAACAGAGGCTATCCCACAAACACCCTAGACATTCATAGAACCCGACAACCACGCCCGCAACAAAATAAACCACCACGTATTCCCTTTGTGCATTCATACCACCCTTTTGCATATAAAATCCACCAATCCATCAGAAAACACTGGTCCATCCTCAACAAGGGGCATCCATCCGTAGTTGAATTCCAACACCCATTCTTACCATGTTTTAAGAGACCCCACAATCTAAGAGACAAACTTGTTAAAGCTGACCTAGGTACAATAGCTAAAGTACCCCGACAAACTTTTCTACAAACCCCCAAAAAAGGCACTTTTCCATGCCGACACTGCGCCCAGTGTACCAACGTACACAGAGGTGATTCATTCACACACCCACTGTCCGGCAAACGATACCCGATTAGAGGATATTATACTTGTGACACAGACTACTGTATCTACCTCATCAAGTGCCCATGCGGCCTTGGCTACATAGGAGAGACAACACAAAAGATACGCGACAGGGTGTCCAAACACAAATCCACTATCCGCTTGAACAATATATTGCTCCCCATTCCAGCCCATTTCTCAGAAGCCAGACACTCAATTAACCAACTCACATTTCAGATCATGGAACAGATTGAGACACCAAGGAGAGGAGGGGATCGAGTTGCCCTCTTAAAAAAGCGTGAATCCTATTGGATTCATACACTACAAACTCTGCAACCAGATGGACTCAACCGGGACTATAACATACAGAGTTATTGTTGAATGCATATGCTATTGATATAACATCGTACCAACTTATTTCCCACAGAGACGATAAAACAAGGAAGATGGGACTACCTGCGCAGCACGTCCGAGGATGGGTAACAACCCTACTCCCCGTGTGCTACTTTCCTCTTTTTTTCCCCTTGCCTGATTCCCCCCCCCCCTCTTCTTCCCCCCATTGCATTCACCCCCATGTTCTGTCTATATATCTGACTCTATTTCTCTCTAATTACCTAATATTGGTCTGCCCCGACAGCCAACAACCCTCTGTCATTAGTCTCTCAGTTATCATATTGTCCTCCTCTGTATTTTAATATACCAGCCCCTTTCCTGCATCAAAAAAACATATACTGTACCTACATCCCTAGATACTTACCCATTCTTCAAATCGCTACCGCGATGTCTCCTCCTCCCGGTCCTCGCCCATCACGGCTCGAACTTCTTGTGCGCATGCGCGCACATGCGTTCCAACAATGGAACGCATATACCACAACTTCCGGTCGGCAACCGGAAGTACTCCGGCCCGAAACCGGAAGTTCCCTCCCACCTCCTCCACGGAGGCTTTTTAGAGACGCCGGCACCATGAGACAGACAGCACCTCTTTCCTAGAGCGGCTACGACCGCCATTCCTGCTCCTCGGTGCTCCAGGGCTATATGCTACCACCTTGATCCCCATCTCAATAATACAAACTGGTAAGCTGCCTTCTTTTCTTTTCAGATTATGTCATCCTGACCAGATTTAGTACATATATGTACCCTGTGACTGGAGATCCCCTCTCACAAAGTAGTCCCTCCCATGGCAAGCTGGGACCTATCTACCTTCCGCACGAACGTACAACCGTGTTTAATTTTTTGGTGATCCTGTATTTTCAGTCATGATACTGTTATGATGATGTTATACTCCACAGTATAAATATTATGATTACACATATGTGCTGTGAATATCAGAATGTTTTCCGAACAATTTGTATATATGTATATATTTTGTATATTTCGAAACTTTGTACACATTATAATATGCACTTATTGTACCCACAGAGTCTGATGAAGGTCTAATACAGACCGAAACGTCACAATTGGAGTTTGTGTAAAAATAAATTCACAAAATTGCTATTTAACAGTGTGACTGGAGTTCCATAATTTCTATACGATACGGGGTTGGGACCCTCTCCAGAGCACCTGAACCCTCCATTCCAAAAACAGTGTGCAGCAGAAATCAGAATCTCATTGTAATGAATGACCTGCAAAAATTCCATATATTGCAATACAGTAGTATTGCAGTATATGGTAGGAGCGATCTGACCATGAAGATGGCAAAACATTTTTTTTCTTTTTTGTACACATTCGTTTAATTTTTGAAAATGTATTAAAACACAATAAAACCTATATAAATTTGGTATCACCGCGATCGCACCGAACCAAAGAATAAAGCTGAAGTGTTATTTTGAGTGCACAGGCAAAGTTGAAAAAACTGAGCCCACAAGAACGTGACACACGTGCGTTTTTTTTTTAAATTTTTCCACATTTGGAATTTTTTTTCAGCTTCGCAGTACACGGCATGTTAAAATAAATAACATTACGGGAAAGTAAAATTTGTTACGCACAAAATAAGCCCTCACACAGGTCTGTACACGGAAAAAAATGAAATATGAAAAAGTTATGGATTTTTGAAGTTGGAGAGCGAGAAATGAGCGGAAAAACCCTGCGTCCTTAAGGGGTTAATACAGTGTCACTGGTTTATATTTAACATACACTGGCTCTAAGTAGGTCAGAATAGCATGTTCCCCTAACTTTCGGATTAGTGGGCAACTGTGCAGTGATGACAGAGCAGTTCTCCGCCAAGCCTGAGCCTGAATAGGAACAGGGAACTTCCGGTCCACGATGTGGCCGGCTCCTCCCATCCATCCCTGTCTCTCAGCATTGTATGCACTGGTAGATGGTGTCGGATAGGAGCTTCCGGACGCCCGGAAGCTCCCTGTGCATCCCTGTAAACAAACCAGCGCACAGATGTGACGGACCGTGGCGCGGGACATCAGCGGCACCATAGGATGTAAGTACATGTTTGTTATTTTTAAATAGCCCTCCCCAGCCTGGCCCTAAGTAAATTTTTATACACGGATAACCCCTTTAAGGCTAAGTTCACACCTGCGTTCAGCAGGTTCCGTTACAAATTTCAAACCTTTTCGGGGAAACCAATTGTTGCTATGGCAACCATGTGGTCTGATCTAAGACCTAGGACTGTCCATAGTAAATGCCTGTTAAGAACATCAGCATAGACTGACAGTAATAGTACCCTACAATACTCGTGTTTTGCAGGGTACTATAATGAACAAGCAATTGAATGAAAATAAAAGGAAAACATTTTTTACTAAAAATAAAATAATAAATTAATTTAAAAAAGCCCCCCAAAGCCGCCGAAACAGATAACATTTACATATAACATAGTGAGAATTACTATCAAAAAACCCCAAATATAAGGTATTGCCGCATACGAAATGACCCATACAATAAAACAAAATTATTGTTGAACCCACAAGATAAACGGCATAAAAATATAATTAAAAACCACCAAAACATGTCCGAAAAATAACAAGCTCTCAGCCAGTTATAGAAATCAAAAATTAAAAGTGTTATGCTACTTGGATAATTATAGATTTTTTTCCCCACATTCTAGGTTTTATCCTAAAAAATGAGTAAAACTTAAGCAAAAATATAGAAATTTGTTATCGCAGTAATTGTACTGACTTTTGAAATAGATAATATGTTACTTAGTGTATACAGTGAACACCAAAATCAATTACAAAACTGATGTTTTTCTACAACCCCCACACAGAAAAAGCTAATACATTTTTATCAATAGGGTATAACCACCCCAAAGTAGTATCACTGAAAAATGAATATCAGCCAGCAAGAAATAAGCCCTTATATGGCAACATTATTGGAAAACAAATATGTTATAGTTTACAAAAGTGCACCATAAATCAACTAAAAAAACACTAAAATCTATAAGACAAAACTGGATAATGCATGACCCTCCTTCCTTTTTGCACATCACTGTGCACCCATACAACAACCCATACAACCCTACTCTGGAGAAATCGCATAACAAATTATAAGAGCGAGTTTTCTCTTTTGTGAATATGTAATTTTTAGGGCTAAATGAGTGTTTTACTCACAATATTGGACCATTCCAAATTTTACCTCCATTTTGTTTGAATTACCATGAAGATCTTAAAGGGTTAACAATCTTCCTTAACGCTGTTTCTTACAGTTTGAGGGGTGCAGATATGAAAATGGAGTCAAATACATAGGGGGGTTCTCATTTAATATATAATATATTTTAAAGCTCATCAAAACAAAAATGATCCCCCATAATAGGCGATTCTGAAATCTTCTTGAAAATATGGAAAACCAATGTTCGAAATAAAATATTCAGACATTTCAAAAATTAGGAAAGCATAAAGCAGACATATGTGAAATGTTAGTTAGTTTTACCACTCAAATTAGTTACTATCTGCCTGAAAATGAGCTAATTTCCAATTTTGAAAATGGTGATTTTTTTAAAAAAGTGCAACAATTTAAAAAATTTTTATAAATAAACGCAAAACTTATCAACCAAAATTTACTACTAAGGTGAAGTACAACATATCCCGAAAAAACAATCTCAAAATCACTTTGGTAAGTTAAAGTGATAACCATAAAAAGCGACGCATGTCAAATTACAAAAAAGGGGGCTGAGCCTAAAAGTGGTTGTCTGAGAGTTGAAAAAATTAGGAGCTAGGCTGGGACAGGCTTTTTAAAAAAATAAACTTTGTTTGTCTACAGAGGCACGGAAGCTGTGCTCGGGGAGCTACCGTCTGGCCGAGGTGGCCGGTCACTCCCATCTTTCACCATATCCCAGCGCCTGACACAGTGCTGAGAGATAGGGACGTATGGGAGTGTCCGGGAGTTGAATTTGTATGTCAGTCAAAACAGGTATCTGCAGACAAAAAAATTATTCTGTCCCTGTGACAATTGAATTTTTCAAAATTCTGTGCTGTCGTGGGAACAAAGATTATCAATAAAGCTTCATTACACACCTTATAGCCTGGGACTGAATTAAAGCATCCAAAAAGCTTCACCAGAGGTCACATTGCACAAAGAGGTCCTTCTATAACTAGGGGCAGTCTGTAAGTCAGGTGTCCTTAAGTTAAGGGCCACCTGTACTATGGATTTAGTAAACTTACCACCTGTAAGTTGGTTTAACTATATAACTGCTTTTAATCGGACATTGCAGGACTTTATTATAAATCTGGTAATGCCAAAGCAATTGTGGGAAATCTCTAATAAAATATTTTACTGCTATTTTACTGTCCCAATTTTGTTAATGACTTTTTAAAGACAAAACCAGATGTGGATCAAAATGGGAAAGGATGCATAAATATCTGGTTCTAGGAATACAATGAAAATGAGTCATGTGTCCCTTTAGGCCCTGCACCATGCATTCAATGTATTAGCTTTGACTGAAGTGTTCCTTTAAGATTAGGGCCTTGGGCTTTGAGAAACCTTTCCCATTATTTTAGTTTTTCATTAACCTGTGTATATGGACTCTAAGGCATGTTTCACTTAATATTTTTCATGGTGCTAATGTATACATTGTTTTATACAAGTTGCAAAAAGACTACTGTAAACTCATCCTTTCATTTGTCCCCTACTTCCTATTGATGCACATTTAGTAAGCAACAATCGATATGACTTTGGGGTCAGAGTAAACTGGGTTTGTTTGAGGTCAACTGCAATATAAACAAAACTATTGGCAAAGATGCTTCATTTTTTTAAACTGTATACCTTACTTTTTACACGTTATCAACCAAGGCCACATTCAGTGCAACATTTCCTTCTACACAGTCGTGGAACATTTTCTGCATGTGGGATGGCTATATATAGTGACCAGTTGTTTTACAGTGATATATGATTCTATTCTATTTACATTCTGTATGTGCATGCAGTAAATGTTGTTAGAAGAAAGCTCTGTAAGTTCTGTAGCTTTTGTCACTATTAATACTTGCTTGATATTAATGAACTACTTCATGAAAAAACACTTTCTATAGGAAGTACAGTACTTCTCCTAAATGTATAAAAAAGTATCTTGGGTAAAGACTTTTTATATTCTGTTCTAAAATTTTAGATTTAGGCTACACGTATGCAACCTTATTTTTTTTTGGTCAGTGATCCGCAAAAAAAAGTACATGCGCTACTTTTTGCAATTCGCACATACAGACCTGTTTTCACTGACCAATTCATCCATGGAGGAAAATAAGTCACTTAGAACAACAAAGCACATATAGTTTGGATGCACGTAGACTTAAAGGTTAACCATCATTCTGAGATAAAAAACAAAAACCCATAATTCTGCTCCAGGTGTCCCTGGGAGTCATTCCTCAAATTATTTTGCCCGAGTATTATAACTTTTGCAACTAGAGAAGAGTGAATACTGATCCAAGTTATAGGGGGGCAAGGACACAATGTACCCCCTCTAGATTAGATAAATTGTTCCTAAAAATCACCACAAAAAAAGAAACAAAAATGTAGTAAGCGTAAAATAACACAAACTTATACAACAACCCATGGGTTAACAGAAAGAAGCCTATATAACACACGAACCAATTAAGAATGAAGAACATAAAAAATTATCTTTTCGAAATAGCGAGGGTAGTTTTCGGCTAGATAGGGGGTACACAAAATGTATCTGCTCCAACCCAGGTGAATGAGTGCATTTAGGAGGATTCACTTTAGGGGGGAAATATGTACCAAGATACTGTAGTGATACAGAGAGATAGGAAAAATAGGTCAAGTCTAGTGGGGAGGAAAATATTGTCACGAATATTGGAGATGCATACCTAGATGCATAGCCACGGTACACAGTTCCACCCTTTTTAACCAGGTGTAGGAGTGTCAAGGAGACATATAAGATACCTAGAATATTGTTAGAACATTTGCTTATAGACAGTAATTACAACTCTTAAAGAATCCAGGTGAAAAGGAAATCCTACAAAATATTGCTCATGATACATATCGACCAGATGGGGCTCTGCGTTCTGGATCAGGGGTTCTCCGGGGCTTCTTTGAAGAGGGGATGGCTGCCACGTGGGTCCATGTATGATGGCAACTTTGACTGTTGTGATAGATCTGGTGGTTCCAGCTGAACGAGTCACATAAATTCTGGATCTCTTCTGGAAAATGCAGAGTAGCTGCACAGTCTTCTTTTCTGGTTGTTATTCTGAAGGGAAACCCCCAGCAATTTGTATACTCTGCGCTTTCAGTAAGTCCAAGAGTGATTTTGAAGCTCAACATTACTGGAGTGTGATCCACAAGAGGTCTTGAAACAACTGAATTTGTAAACCCACGAAGGTGATCGATTTGAGCAGCCAGGACCACTTCATAATCTCTTCCTTGATTCCTTCCCTCCATTCCCCTGCCCATGATGAAATTCAGCCTCTGACTGTAATGTAGGTGAGGAGGAGACTTAAGTGTTCACAGAACATTATGTTCAGGTGGAGGGGGAAGGCATTCCTCCTCCATTGGCAGGAAAACAGGGCCAGGCATTGGAGGGACAGTAAGTCAGTGGGGAACCCACTTAGCTGCCCCTCCGATAACCGGCCTGTGTCCACAGCTGCTTGTTGCCTCCTGGTCAGTGACGCCGCCACTGTCTGGCTGAAGGAGAGGGGCTCTCCAGGATATTCCCCTGGGGTTTTCTGTCCCAGAGTCAGCCCTTCTAAGTTATTGGGGTACCTCGGGTAGTTGCTCTCTTCTGTGGGCAGTTGCTGCAGTGCTGCGCTATATGTGGAGAGTGGGCCACATTGGCGGCTGAGACAAGATGGAGGGCAGCTACTCACCGTGCCAGGGCACGGGCGCCATCTTGCTTCATTCTGTCTGTGCCTCCGATCCTTTCTTTTTAAAGAAATCCACTGCTGCTTGAGTCAGCAGTGGTCTCTCCTGACTCCTTCATGCCAGGGCGGAGGGTCCTTTCTGATTTTCCAAAGACAGGAGAGTGGGATTTGCTGTTTTTAAAGCTTATGGGCTTAGGGAATGCATCGCTCACCGTCTCTGTCTCTGCACTCTTCAGCATCCAGCCACGGCCCCCCGTGTCTGCGTTTTTCTAACATTTTGTCTCCAAGATGCATGCATTTTGTCTCTGTGTTCCTGAAAAAAAACTGAAGGTTAAGCATTGCTTTGAAAACATCACACCTGTTTTTTTAGCCAAAACTGTGAAAAAAAGGAATGTTTCATCAGTTTATTTTGCAGACCCATATACTTCTATTGCCTTCCTTGATCCACATCCAAGAAAAAATTGGACATGTTTCATACTTTTTTCACGAACAACGGTTCAGTGAAAATACAAGCCGATGGGAAAACACCCATAGAAAACTATGCCTTTGAGAGTCATCCGTGGAAAAACGTGAAAAACAAAGCCAATGTGAAAGAGCTCTAAGTATAAGATGCCCATAGTGATTGTCATTTACTTTAAAATAGCATCTTCTATATTGGCAATAACTGAATACTACGTCTAGTGAATGGTCATTTGAGCCTTTCTTAAGTTATATGCTGAGTGGCCAGAATTAATTTCTTTTTCTTAATGCTCATAGGTTACATTTAACTATAGGAGTCTGAATTTACCTTTGCAAGCCTGTAAAATAGTTACTCATGTTGAACAGTAAAGTAATGTAAGGGAACACAATGCTAAATATGGCACAAGTGTCCCCAAGACATCTTGATCTTCCAGACAGATTAGATGCCACCCAAAATATAGGACCTGTCACTCAAAATCTTTGAAAGTCCAATAGAATAGTTAGACCTAGTATTTCACACAGATTTTCACTTTTGTGTAACATACCCTTAAATTATACACTATTTTGTATATTGTCACAATTGAAACTGAGTTGAAAATCTGTATTATGTCTGCTGTCTGCTATTCATCCATCTTGCCATATTTATAGGAAGTTCCATGAGGTCGATTTAGCATGGGCATACCAATTCTTACTGTTCATACTCTTCTTGGTGAGAGCAGCAGATATCAAGGTACGGAAGTACCATATGAATTGCCAATAGAAATTGGTAGTACTTTAGCTACCAAGAATACTTTATCTGTATTACAGATGTAAATTTACTACCGATCTATAACAGTCTGCCTCTGACAGATTTTTTGAGATCAAGCTTCATGACATGAATAGAACTCTTTATAACCCCTATTTAAAGGGGTATTCTTGTCTGGGCATTCACATCCAGATTCATTAATCTCCCATATATAAACATTTCTTCAATTAGATTTCATTAAAAAAATGTTCCTGTGTGAAGATAATTTCTCATAAATGTAGTCTTATGGTCCCTTAGAAACAAGACTGTGTCCTTGGATACGGCCACCTCTGCTGGAGGGATTGCACAAATAAACAAAAGTTTTTTTTATATGAAATGTCCGGGAGTTACTGCATGTCCCACACCCATCCTGTGGTAATGATCACTGAAGCCAGGGTGTCAGGCAGGACTTAATAGCGCATGTCTGGCCATTGCTGCCAAAATGTGATGTGGTCGTATCCGAGGAAGCTATCTCGTTTCTAAGGGACAACATGGCTACATTTATGAGAAATTATCTTCACACAGGAACATTTTTTTTAATAACATCCAATTGAAGAAATGTTTACATATGGCAAATGAATTTAATTAAATGTGAATGCCCAGATGGGAATACCCCTTTAACCCCTTACCGGTAACACCCACAACCCGTGCAAGCACCGATCGTTGGTGTCAACGCGTCCATTGCCTCTTCATAAAGATGCCGAAGCATGGGTACCGCCATCCTGGTGAATATTGTCGCTCCATGTGACGTCATCAGGGGGAGGCGATCGGTTGCCATGACCTGAAGACCAGAGGCTGTCTGGATTGAATCTATTCATTACAATATGCGATTCACACATTGTATTGAATGAGGAGGAAAATTCTCATATATTGCCATAGTGTAGTATGGCAGTATATGGTAGGATTAATCAGACAACCTAGGGTTAAAGTACCTTAGGGGTCTGAAAAGGAGTAAAAATAAAAATAAATAAATAAAGGTAAAATTTTTTTTAAAAAAACTAAAAATTCAAATCGCCCCCCTTTCCATAGAAATTATAGAAATATAAATCAACAATAAAAATCAGAAACACACTAGATATTGCAGCATCCCAAAATGCCCTATCTATTAAAATGTAATTACCGTTTTTCACATTGTTTAACCCCCGTAACGGAAAATAGCGCCTAAGGTCAGAAATGGCACTTTTTTGCCATTTTGAAAAACATAAAAAATGCAATAAAAAGTGTTCAAAAGGCCGTACAGTCCTAAAAATAGAAGCATTGAAAACACCATCAAAAGTTGCAAAAAATGTCACTTCCCACAGCTCTGTACACCGAAGTATGAAAGTAGCGCTAGAAGATGGCAAAATTGAAAAAAACATTTGTACAGGAGGTTTTAATTTTTGTAAATGTCTGAAAACATTATAAAACCTATACATATTTGTAACCCCCGTGATCACGCCAATCCAAAGAATAAAGTAGACATGTAATTTGTGTCGCACAGTGAAAGCCATAAAATCCAAGCGCACAAGAAAAATGTCGCAAATGCATTTTTGCACCAATTTCACTGCATTTGGAATTTTTTTCCCGCATGTAATATTCAATACAGTCACTATGAAGTGCAATTTGTTGTGCAGAAAACAAGCGCACACTCAGCTCTGTACATGGAAAAATAAAAAAGTTATAGATTTTTGAAGGTGGGGAGTGAAAAATGGAAATGAAAAAAAACTAAAAAGGGCTGTGGCGTTAAGGTAGGCTGGAAATCCATTTTCCATTAATTGTTTTTGTTACACATAGAGTGATGGTAATTGTATCTTCAAAGCCAGTGGAGTTTTTCTTGCAGAGTGAGCAGATTAAAGGTTGCTCATACAGATGACTCTGCGTCTAAATATTACTCAGTGGAGCCACAATCAGTATTTCCTTTTGGCAGAGTAACACAAACCCGGAACACTGTTGCTTCATAAACCTGCCAAGTTATCTCTGGTCACTGTTGGCAGCAGCTTAACTAATTGAAATTCCTCTGGTTGATTCATAATTGATTTCATGACAGATATAATTAATATACGTTTGTGATCCAAAGGGAAACCCTATGGCTCTCACCTTCTTTTTTAATGTCTTTTTCATGCATTTTGTACAAGGTTTTATATACCTTCTATAAATAAATGCTTATTATAAGTAAAATATACAAATTAAAAGTCTAAGCTAACTTAGGTTCATGTAATTTTATTTATAAATACAATTGGCTAACACCATAAATAAGGAGGCTAGGCACTCTGCTTTACGATTTTCACCTATTTTGGGTCCGTCTCCATTAAATGAATCCTGTTCTGTCAGCTCATAATGTTAGCATTGTAGCTGATGGGAGTGCTCTGGGTGGTAACAGTGGAGCATATTAACTTTTTCACTTTATACATTTTACTTATTTTTTATCTCAAGGGACAGATGCGAGTAATTTTATTTTCTAAATTGTTCATTTAATTTTGTTACAAATCACAAAATTGTTCATTTTATCATTTTACATATTGGGTTTTTTACATACATAATAATACCAATTATGAATACTTTTTTCTTATATAATAAAGCAACTTTGAAAGCAGGGCTTTTTGTGTCTTTAAAGGTTTTTTGCTGTTATCTTTTTAACTTTTTATTTATTACCATTAATGACTTTTTATGTTTTATCAATCATATAACACACTGACATACACTGTTTATCAAAACTCCAAGGATATGCTTTTTTTTTAAATTAAAAGGGATAATGATATATTTAAATACTACAGCAAGTAATTAGAGATGAGCAACACACTCGTCCGAGCTTGATGCTCGTTCAAGCATTAGGGTACTCGAAACTGCTCGTTGCTCGGATGAATATTTCGCCAGCTTGAGAAAATGGCATCTCCCGCTGTTTTGATTTTTGGCGGCTAGAAACAGAGCCAATCACAAGCCAGGAGACTCTGCACTCCACCCAGCATGACGTGGTACACTTACACGTCGATAGCAGTGGTTGGCTGGCCTGATCAGGTGACCCTGGAATAGAATAGTCCCTGCCCGCGCTGCTCGCATCATTCTCTGTCTGGATGCCGTTAGGGAGGGAGCTGCTGCTGGTCAGGGATAGCGTTAGGGTGTTCTATTAGATTAGTGTTAGGCAGGAGTGATTCTACAAGAACCCAACAGCCCTTGTTAGGGCTACAATACCGTTATATATATATTTTTTTTTATTTGCTTGTGGCTGGGCTTGCTGGCACTAGTAGTGCAGCTAGTACCATATTGAGATAAATTTGCAGGGAGACTTGCGAACGTTCTATTTAGCTCTTAGTGACACACATATCCATCTCAAACACCTAAGTGGGACAATTTATTAGGGGTTTGATTGAATTAGGCACAGTCTGCTTTTTAATTTTTTTTCTTTTTTTTTATAACTCAAAGTCATCAGGCACAGCACAAAATCCAGTTGTGTACTATCAGTGTAGGCTAGAAACTAGCCATACGAGAACCCAACCAGCTTTCTTAGGGCTACAATAGCGTTATATATATATATATTTTTTTTATTTGCTTGTGGCCGGCCTTGCTGGCACTAGTAGTGCAGCTAGTACCATATTGTGACGAATTTGCAGGGAGACTTGCGAACGTTCTGTTTAGTTCTTAGTGACACACATATCCATCTCAAACACCTAAGTGGGACAATTTATTAGGGGTTTGATTGAATTAGGCACAGTCTGTTTTTTCTTTTTTTTTTATAACTCAAAGTCATCAGGCACAGCACAAAATCCTGTTGTGTGCTATCAGTGTAGGCTAGAAACTAGCCATAGAAATTGGATAGCATCGTTTTGTTAAAAAAACAAAAACACAAACAACACAAAAAACACAAAAAAACCCACAAAAAAATTTACAGTTTACACTTTAATTTTGAAAATGTTGAACCCGAGGGCTAGAGGACGAGGGCGTGGGCGTGGGCGTCCAACTACTGCAGGGGTCAGAGGCCATGGTCCTCGGCGGGGTGAGACACCACCTGCTGATGAGTGAGCAGGGGAACGCCGCAGAGCTACACTCCCTAGGTTCATGTCTCAAGTTACTGGGACTCATGGTAGAGCACTGTTGAGGCCAGAACAGTGCGAACAGGTGATGTTGTGGATTGCGGACAATGCTTCTAGCTATGTGTCCACCAGTCAGTCTTCCACGCAGTCCACCCATGTCACTGAAATCAGCACTCCTCCAGCTCCTCCACCTCAGCCTCCTTCCCCCCAGTCTGCCCCCTCCCAGGAAAATTTGGCATTTGAACCGGCATACTCTGAGGAACTGTTTTCTGGACCCTTACCAGAGTCACAAACCACTTGACCGGTTGCTGCTGAGCTCTTTTCCGATGCCCAGGTTTTCCACCGGTCGCAGTCTGTGGGTGATGATGACATTGTTGACGTAGTGGAAGAAGTGTGTAAAGAGGTGTCGGACGATGAGGAGACACGGTTGTCAGACAGTGGTAAAGTTGTTGTCAGGGCAGAAAGTCTGAGGGGGGAACAGACGGAGGGATCGGAGGATGATGAGGTGACAGACCCAAGCTGGGTTGATAGGCCGGGTGAACACAGTGCTTCTGAGACAGAGGTGAGTCCTCGATCAGAACAGGTTGGAAGAGGCAGTGGTGGGGCCAGACGGAGAGGCAGGGCCAGAGCTGGTGCATCAGCGCCAAATGCTTCACGTAGTGAAGCTCCCGTGGCGAGGGCTAGATTTTCGGAAGTCTGGAGGTTCTTTAAAGGAACACCGGATGACCGACGGACTGTGGTGTGCCACCTGTGCCACACCAGGATCAGCAGGGGTTCCACCACTACCAGCTTAACCACCACCAGTATGCGCAGGCATATGAATGCTAAACACCCCACTCAATGGAACCAAGGCCGTTCACCTCCGGCCGGACACGCCTCTACTACTTCCCCTGTGTCATCTGCTGCCTCTGCTAGGACCCCATGACCCCGGCCCAAACACCTCCCGTGCAAAAACCACACCTTCGCCTCCACGATCCTCCACCGCATCCACCAATGTCTCCATGTGCAGCGTTCAGCTCTCCATACCCCAGACGCTGGAGCGCAAGAGGAAGTACAGTGCAACCCACCCACACGCCCAAGCCCTCAACGTCCACATCTCCAAATTACTTAGCCTGGAGATGCTGCCCTATAGGCTGGTAGAGACCAAGGCATTTCGCAACCTCATGGCGGCGGCCGCCCCTCGGTATTCGGTCCCCAGCCGCCACTAATTTTCCCGATGTGCCGCCCCAGCCCTGCACCAGCACGTGTCAGACAACATCATCTGTGCCCTGACCAACGCCGTTTCTGACAAGGTCTACCTGACCATGGACACGTGGACGAGTGCTGCCGGGCAGGGCCACTGTATATCGCTGACCCTGGGGCTGGTCATATACTGCCGACGCCGAGGATTGCGGGGCGTACCTCGGTCCAGGTCTCTCAGGCCTACTATGCCTCCTCTTCCTCCCACCCCTCCTCCACCTCCTCCTCCGAATTACCATCTGTGGACATGGCGCCATCAGTCGGTAGCTCTAGGCACAGCAGCAGTGCCGTCACTAAGCGACAGCAGGCGGTGCTCAAACTGCTGAGCCTAGGCGATAAAAGGCACACCGCCCAAGAGCTATTACAGGGCATCACAGCGTAGACTGATCTGTGGCTGGCACCACTGAACCTGAAGCCAGGCATGGTTGTGTGTGACAACGGCCGTAACCTGGTGGTGGCTCTGAAACTCGGCAGACTGACACATGTGCCATGCCTGGCCCATGTGTTAAATCTCATAGTTCAGCGGTTCCTCAAGACATACCCCAATCTGTCTGATTTGCTCACAAAGGTGCACCGCATCTGTGCGCAATTCAGGAAGTCCAGCACAGATGCTGCCACTCTCAGGGCAGCGCAGCGTCGCCTCCAACTGCCCGCTCACCGACTGTTGTGCAACGTGCCCATGAGGTGGAATTCAACATTAACCATGTTATCCAGTTTACCAGCAGCGCAGAGCGATTGTAGTCTGCCAGATGTCAACTTCCACCAGAACTGGTAGTCAGGTCAGTCAGCTTCCTCAAGTCTACAATGAGGAGTGGACGTGGATGTCTGATATCTGTCAGGTGCTGAGTAACTTTGAGGAGTCAACACAGATGGTCAGTGGCGATGCCGCCATCATCAGCCCCACCATCCCGCTGCTTGGCCTGTTGAAAAACTCTCTGGTCAGCATGAAGTCAGAAGCTTTGCGCTCGTCACAAGAGACGGGGAAAGAAGATTCTCTTGTTGATAGCCAAAGCCCCCTCCGGTTTGTTTCTCAGTGCATATCGGAGGAGGTGGAGGAGGATGAGGAGGAAGAGGAGGAGAATGTTGGCGAGACAGAAGAGGGGACCATTGCTCAGTCCTTCACTGTTCAGCGTGTATGGGCAGAAGAAGAGGAGTTGGAGGAGTTGGAGGAGGAGGAAATGGACAGTCAGGCCAGTGAGGGGAGTGAATTCTTGCGTGGTGGGACTCTGGTGCATATGGCAGATTTCATGCTAGGCTGCCTATCCTGTGACCCTCGCGTTCAAAGAATCTATTCCAGCACCGATTACTGGGTATTCACTTTCCTGGACCCACGGTACAAGCAAAATCTTTACACTCTCATCCCTGGAGAGGAAAGGAGTGTGAGAATGCATGAATACCAGCAGGCCCTGGTGCACAAGCTGAAACAGTATTTCCCTTCTGACAGCGCTAGCAGCAGAGGGTACACTTCTGCGGGACAAGTAGCGAGGGAGAGTAGGCGAGCAGGCAGCTTGTCCAGCACTGGCAGGGGTACGCTTTACAAGGCCTTTGCCAGTTTTATGTCACCCAAGCAAGACACTGTCACCTGTCCCCAGTCTCGGCAGAGTAGGGCTGATCTTTACAGAAAGATGGTGAGGGAGTACGTAGCTGACCATACCATCGTCCTAAATGATCACACAGCTCCCTACAACTACTGGGTTTCAAAGCTGGACATGTGGCGCGAACTGGCGCTGTACGCCTTGGAGGTTCTTGCCTGCCCTGCCGCTAGCGTGTTGTCTGAGCGGGTTTTCAGAGCAGCTGGTGGCATCATTACCGATAAGCGTACACGCCTGTCGACTGACAGCGCTGACAAGCTAAAGCTTGTCAAGATGAATAAAGCCTGGATTTCTCAGGATTTCCATTCTGAACCAGGTGAAAGAAGCTCAACCTGAATAATGTATGCACTCCTCCTCCTCATTGTCCTCCTTCTCCTCCTCTTTGTACACTAAAGCAGAGGAAACTGGTTATTTTTTGCCAGGGCCAACTGGCTCTAGCTATAGTACTCTATGTATTTAATTTTTCTGGAGGGCCACCTACCCGGTCCTCTGTTTTAAACAATTTTTGGGAGTGCCACATACAGGCACTCAATCTATTTAATTTTTCTGAAGGACCACCTACCTGCTCCTCTGGTTAGAAAACTTTTTTGGACTACCACAAACAGGCACTATCCAAATTTAATTGTCTCCATAGCAGCCTCCACACGTCGTCTTTATAGCTGCCTCTACACGTTGTTTCCATTGCTACCTCCACATATCATCTCCATAGCTGCCTCCCAAAGTCATCCATATAGCTGCCTCCATACATTGTCCCCTTAGCAAACGAGCTGTGTCAGGCAGAATTTTGGGTTGTTTTCATGGCTTCCACATCAAACTTGTTAACTTTGTCGCCACCCTGCTGTGTTATCCACAAAATATACTGGCAAACTTTTATCATTTACCGATATTATTTAAGCACTTCTTGCGCATCTGTTTACATTCCCCTCACCCTCCATATCCAAGCCAATTACTTATAAGAACAGTACTACACTTCCTCTCATACAAAAGGTTCTTAGAAGTGCTGTTTGTAGCCCCCGCCTGCTTTGAAAATTATAATTTTTTCAAAGTAAAAGCTTCTGGTCCCCAGGCCCATTTTGGGTGGGGAGGAGCCAAGAGACAGGGGCTTGGACAGGCGAAAGCTCAGAGGCATCCATGCATACTGCCCCTGCTGTTTCCTGTCCATTTCGCCTCCACAATCCTCCACAGCGGCCACCAATGTCTCCATGCGCAACTTTCAACTCTCTATACCCCAGACGCTGGAGCGTGAGAGGATATACAGCACATCATCCCCTTATCAAACGAGCTGTGTCAGGCAGAATTTTCAGGATGTTTCACCAGATACATAATGGAACTCGGCGCATCTGTCGCCGTCATGCTGGAGATCTGAAGTTTCAATCATAGCAGCGCAATATGGATGCCCCATACTGTCACTCTTAATGATGGAAGACGTCTCCATGGCTGCCTCCACATGTCGTCCCCTTATCAAACGAGCTGTGTCAGGCTAATTTTTCGGGTGTTTCATGCATGCTGCCCCTGCTGTTTCCTGTCCATTTCCGTGGTGTTTCAATCATTTTCTGAGGTTTCCAGGTGTTTGGCCAAGCTTCCCTGTGCAGACCCTTGGTCCCCTTGAAAAATGCTCGAGTCTCCCACTGACTTCAATGGGGTTCGTTATTCAAGACGAGCACTCGAGCACCGGGAAAAGTTTGTCTCGAATAACGAGTATCCGAGCATTTTAGTGCTCGCTCATCTCTACAAGTAATGTTCATCAATATCAGTTTTCATTACAAGGTCTTGTTTTTGACATAACATTTCAATGATACAGTAAAAGTAAACTAGGGCCTGTCACATGTAATGTTGATACTACATAGTGACATCAGCACTTATAGGGCACATATATCATACATACACTGACGCCACATGCCATGATAAATCTGACCCTCTGATAAATCAGTATTATGGGGTTGATGCTGCTATGTCACCATTGTGTCTTTTTATTACTGAAAGGAATTCTGTTTCTATCTGTCTATCTATCCATTTGTTCATCTATCTTCTGTCCAGATCATGGCCACCATATTTGATCAAGGGCAGATATTTCCAATGTAAATGTGGTCATGTAGCATATCAAAGAAGTCCAGAATAGTATGAGAAACTGATTTACAATATTTCTTGTGGCTAAAAATGTATCAATACTGATGTGCCACACAGGGCCAGTTTTAGACAAAATGGGGCCCCGGGTAAAACTAAAAGTGGGACCCCAAAATAAAACTATTTTATGAACAGTCAAACTAACTTATCTCTGCACATTAATAACACTTTCTGGTTTACAAACAGTAGTATGGTAAGGCAATCTGTAATATGGGACTGTAGGAGAATTTTATAGGAGATAGACAGATGATGGATAGGTTGATGATAGATGATAAATAAGAAAGATGATATAGATCTATAGCTAGATAATAGATAGCTTTATATGTGCATAAATATAAAGTAGATTGTATATAGATAGCTAGATAGATGATAGATATGAGAGATAGATGCAGTAGAAGAGAGATAGAAGAGTGATTGATTGATAGATGGATAAGTAATGGATAGGAGATAGATATATATGTAGATAGAAGATATATAGATAAATAGATAGACAAAATGCTAGATAGAAGGCTAGATGGACAGATAAATGGGTATGAAAAAAGCAATACATCCTCTTCCCACAAACGTCCACATGCAAAAGCCCACTTTTCCGACCACTTATGCTGGCCCTGGTGCTACAAGAAGTTAGAATGTTCCCTGTGGCCATCATTTTCTGAGAAAATCCTAGTCTTCTTCGATATATCACATGTCCACTTTTCCAACGAGAAAACTTGTCCTTGATCCATACCTCCCAACCATCCCGGATCCAGCAGGACAGTGACAGGTTTCTGGCGCTGTCCCTCTGTCCCAGCTTGTGAGAGGTAAGTCCCAGGAAATCAACTCCATTGGTCTCCTCAGGATGCTGTGATATGACGTCAATCTGTCTTTCGGCTTCAGTGCTACATACAGCAGAAGATGAGGAAAGCTGCTGCAGGGGAATGGGAAGAGGTAAGTGTTTATTATTGTTTTTACTAAGCAGTAACAAGAAGAGAGGGCCACCATATGAAGTGGATCTGCTGGAATGGCATAATATGAAGAGAAGCTTTTGAGGGGGGCAGAGTATGAAGGGGAGCTGCTGGAGTGAGCAACAGTATGGAGAGGAGCTGCTGGAGGGTACAATATGAAGGGGGGCAGTTGAAATATGAGGGAGAATTGGGGGAAATTATATTGTGTTGGGGTAAAATAAAGGGCAGGGAAAAAGGTGTGGCTGAGGGCAAAAAAATGTCCCTCTTTCATCGCTACAAAAATTGAGAGGTATGCTTGACCCACAATGGTGGCTTTCAAGAGGGCAGCCATGTTACAGACATTAACCTGTTACCTCTATTACTTGCATAGGTATTCAGATATGTTATTCTCCCTTTATCTAAAATTAAAGGGTATCCTGGGACTTTTTGAATAAAGGGTGTTTGTGTCCAGTAAGTAATGGACCAAAACTTACTCCAACAGATGCATGACTGATCAAGAAAACGTTGACAAAAATGAATACATACTGCAACATAGGGTCACCCACATACACCAACTATTCCACACATAATAGACACTGGCCAAAATTCCACTATATTTTATAGAGTCATTTGAGATCATTTTTAATATTGTGTGTGGAGGGATATCGTGAACATGTTTCTCATATATTTAATTAACAAATTCAGCTTAGTTTGTAAAACAAATAAAGCTAATTCTTCCATAGAGATTCAAGCTTCTACAATAAGGCCAGTATAGCCACGTTCTCCCTCGTCGCACCACATACATAAAGAGGCTCAGGTCTCAGGCGCAGCCGGCAAGCAAAGCTACTCCAGGTCGGAAGCATGCGGAATTTGCAATTATTCCACTGCTTCTACAGAAAACTGGCGTAGAATCAGTGGTAAATCTCCCCCTATGTGTCTATGGAGACTGCATGAGCTCACATCTAATCTCCCTGTGTGTGTTTAAACAGCTTTGGCAGTGAGGGTTAACCTTTTTACTTTCAGCTTGATGTTCAAATATAGAACTCATAGCATACTACAGTCAGGGAGAGGGCAGGATGGGTTAACATTCACTCACAGCAGTGTGGAGAGAGACCCCTCTTCAATCCTGTAGACAGATTTGACATAGCAACATAGGAGTAACATTGTAACTAAGGGGCACTTAGCAATCTGTTTCTTTACAAAGGAAAAATTGTTAATGAAGTACATAAGAAAATTATTCACAACTCCCCTCCCACAATATCAAAAATAATCTGAAATAATGGTACTTTTAAGGTCTACTCTACTAATCTACAGATGCTTGGCAATTATATATTATAGTCCAGAATATGTGGAAACTTTACATTTTACCAACACAAAAATATTATATTATTATTCTTCAAGAGAACTATGCTACTCCTGTGACACATTAAAGCAAAAACATCAAAAAAGTCTTATTTGATGGTACGTTTGTGATTTTAGACAAGAATACAAAGCAGCAACAACTGTGTGTTTCGTAGGTAGGGAACTAAAGGGATGTCCCTATACCTAAAAATAGCCCTGAACAGAATCCATGTTCCAAAATGCAGAGGGAAAAGGAGGCTGCGGTTAAAGAGAGATTAAGTTACATGATAACTTGTTCATGAAGAACCAGACACATATCTCCAAGAGATTTGTTGGACAGAGTAGGCAGTTGTAGTGGCACCTGTTGGACTTGTGTAAAGAAATCGATGACATTAACTGAGAAATCCATGCATCCTGGCACACAGTCTCATCCAAGACACTGGAAATTGTGTTGGCAGATCAAACTAAGTAAGCATATTAATCTGAAATAAACACCACTGGGTCTACTATGCAGACTGTGCTGGCGCCATGTAGGACAGCAACTGACTAATATGATATCCGTCCCTGCCAAACTCAAACAATACCATTAAAAGTGCAAGCTGAGTGATAGTAAAATAGGATTGCACAATCTTCTATGTCTATATTCAAAAGGACTGCAGCTTTTATAGAAACACCTGTATTTACAAAGGTATAGTACTAAAAAAAAAATAGTTCTATACAGATTGCAGTGAATATGATTTGATAATTACAGTATGTTTCCCAACTTGTAAGCAGCATTGGAAGAGCAACTTATTGAAACTTACTGAGATACTCTGGGATGCATTTCCCATTTTTGTGCATACACACTCACATACGAAGAAGGATGCTATTTAAATTTGCATGTCAGCATCTAAGAGGTATTAGTTTTGTTTGCTCATCTTTCTTTTAGGTCAATTGTACTTTGACATGTTTGTTCCGCCAAACTAGCTCCATGTTTTTGCGGCTCATCAGTTCTAGATTGGGCCAGTAAATAGACACAGTGCGAGCTTGATAAAAAAAACATATGTCAGGCACACTGGAGAAGAGAGTTGATCGCTGCTCACCCCTCCCCTCTCCATAGAAAATAATGCTACATGGCTGCTCATTACACCGAGCCCTATGGGGGGGGGGGGGGTTATATCTGCAATTTGTGGCAAGATATACAGTACCTTGCAAAAGTATTCGCCCCACCCCGCTAAAGAACATCTACCACCAAGTTGAGGGATTGTAAACCAAGCACACTTACATGCAGGTGTGTGCACCGTCTTGCAGGATCTGCTCTTCTTTAGCTTCTTAAGCCCTTTTTTTTCTTACAAAAAAAAGGTTTAAAAGTAATGGAAATGAACCTGAGGGGCTCCAGGCTCCATTGGCATCTATAGAGTCTGGAGCCTCTCAGGCTCATTTGCACAATATCTAGAACCTTTATTTTGTAAAAACAATGGCATAGGAAGCTAAAATTAGAGAGGATCCTGCGCTTGGTTTACAATCCTTCATCCTGGTAGTAGATGTCCTTTAAACTTGTAACATTTCAGGATTCAAACTTAAAAATATAATATTGTATTTTTTTGGTGAAAAATCAACAACAAGTTGGACACAATTGTGACGTGTAATGAAATTTATGGAATATTTTAAACTTTTTAAGAAAAAAAAATAAACTGAAAAGTGGGGTGTGCAATATTATTTGGCCCAAACTCACTCCAGAAGTTCAGTGAGGATCTCTGAATGATCCAATTTCAAATATAATCTACCTGTGTGTAATCAATTCTCCATATAAATACACCTGCTCTGTGATAGTCTGAGGGTTCTGTTTAAAGTGCAGAGAGTATCATGAAGACCAAGGAACACACCAGGCATGTCCGTGATATTGTTGTGGAGAAGTATAAAGTCGGAATTGGATACAAAAATCCCAAGGAGCGCTGTGCTAGTGATCATATTGAAATGGAAGGAATATCAGACCACTGCAAATCTACCAAGACCCGGCCGTCCCTCTAAACTTTCATCTCAAACAAGGAGAAGACTGATTAGAGATGGAGCCAAGAGGCCCATGATCACTCTGGATGAACTGCAGAGATCTACAGCTGAGGTGGGAGAGTCTGTCCATAGGACAACAAACAGTGGTATACTGCACTAATCTGGCCTTGTGGAAGAGTGGAAAGAAGAAAGACATTCCTCAAATATATCCATAAAAAGTCTTGTTTAAAGTTTGGGAGACACAACAAACATGTGGAAAAAGGTGCTCTGGTCAGATGAAACCAAAATCCAACTTTTTGGCTACAATGCCAGGCAATGGGACTTATTTACTAAGAGTCCCAAGGCCACATTTCCGTCAGAGTTTCCGACGTTTTCGGGGATTGTCCCGCTGGGACAGGGATTTAGGAGGAGTTGTGTCACGGACGATCGGATTTTTTTGCATCAGCGCCAGCTTTCATGCAACAGAAATCGGGGTACAGGCCGTCGGACAATCCGACTGATTCAGACAGAGTGTGGGATTTAACTTTTAAATTGTGTTGCAAGCCATGCACTTACATGCACCAGGTAGAAGACGGTGAACTCTGAGCGGGGAAGTGACACATGCAGGATATCGGGCGCACAATTAAGTGCAGGATCGTCGGGCACTCCAGATTGAGGAACGCAGAGGACCAGGTAAGTAAACTTGCCCCAATAAGTTTGTTGTTAAAGCAACACAGCTCATCACCCTGAACAACAAGACAAACATAAATCAAAATCTACAATGGAATGGCAAAGTCATAGTCTAGGCCTCAATCCAATTGAAATCTGTGGAAAGAGTTGAAAAGTGCTGTTTACAAACGTTCTCCATCCAACCTCACTGAGTTAAAGTTTTTTTCAGAGGAAGAATGGTATATAATTTCAGTCTTTTGATATAAAAAACTGATAGAGACATACCCCAAGCGACTTTTACCTTTAATCACAGCAAAAGGTGGTGTTACTATTGCATGTCCTACTTTTAATTATTTAATTATTTTTAACTAAAAAGTGAACCTACCTATCTATTCACAGGGGGCATATTCTTGGGCTACCTACCTATAAATCGGGGCATGTGCTGGGGCTACCTATCTATATACTGGGGGCGTTTGCTGAGACTACCTATATATTTAGAGGGGGCATGTGCTGAGTCTACCTGTGCATATACTGGGGGCGGGTGTTTGGGCTACCTATCTATATAATGGGGACATGTGCTGGGGCTGCCTTTCTATATAACGGCGGTATTTGCTGGGTTTTCCTATCTATGTACTGGGAGCGTTTGCTGGGGCTACCTATCTGTATACTGGGGACATGTGCTGGGGCTACCTGTCTATATACTGGGGCTGAGGCTCTAAGCCTCATAATATCCTAGCAAAATGAGTGGATGCTTAAAAACCATTCCAACATAAAGCAAGCATTGATAAAATGTTAGTTATGAAGTTAATTGGGGTGGTATGGATATCTGCCTGAAGAGTAGAGAATTGAAAACGTTGAAAATCTCGAATTTTAAAAATTTTGCCACATTTCTGTTTTTTTTCATAACAAAACGCAAAAGATATACTCCAAATTTATAAACTAATTGAAGCACTATGTGCTATGAGAAAAATCTCTAAATACGCTGGACATGTTAAAGCATTCCAAAGTTATAACCACTTATAGTGACATATGGCAGATTTGAAAAATAGGCCTGCGAACTTGAGGCCAAAGTAGTCTCAGTTCTGTAGGGGTTAACACAATAATTCTGAACATTCACAAAGAGGGCCCCATATATTGTATTAAGACGAGAACAAATGGAAGTATAAAAACCCAAAACCCAAAACAATAAACTGGACCAAGTAGAAGGAGGACTCCATAAACTTCTCCTGCCTTTGCATCCGTGAAAAAATAAATAGGATAGGTTTCAACATTTTTTCCATGGACAACAGATCAGGGAAAAAAGCCATTGTGAAAATATCCATAGAAAACAATGGCTCTGTAAAGCATCCATGAAAATCACTGAAGCACAGATGTGAAAAGCACTAGTCTGAGGGTGCACAGCGTTTTGGATGCATCAAAACACGTGTGTCAGGACTCGTGTGTCAGAACGCATGCATTTCTAAATGTTACAATGTGTTTTGCTACTCTAGAAGCGTTTTTCCTCATTGCTGTGCAACATCCCCCACCGGGGCCTAGCCCTTGAGGTGAGGCCTGGAGACAGCCGGGGCCCGCGGTACCGGAGTGGCTGGCGGTTGCGGCCTAAGCACGCTATTGTCACGGTGCTTGGTACGGGGGGAACCGGAGGGCTGTCCTACAGCCTGGCAGGTCTCCAGCAGGGTGGTGTTGGCAAGAAATGATGAGGGAGAGGCTGCTATAGCGGATCTCCCTGGGGCAACCCCTTAATGTCCCGAGTGTGAGTCTCTGGGTGATGGACAGGGTGCCGGTGATGAAGGCAGCCGTATTAGCAGGGACCAGACGGAGACAGAAGTTGAAGAAAACAACTTACAGTTCTTTATTTGAACCGGCAGGAACCGCAGCAACGTGCCTTTAACAGGTAGATGGAGTGCTGAGATGTAAGTTGGAGGGAGCCTCAGGAGATAGTTCACCAGCCTGGATGTAGAGGGCAGGCTGGGAGGCAGCTGTGTCCTGGTAGGAAGCTTCAGCTTGTCCTGTAGGGCTTCAGGTATCACCTTTAAAGGTAAGATGATACCCCTTTTCCTCACTACACTAACTCTAGTCTTAGACTCCAATCTTCAGAGGCAGGGGCTAGGCTCTTCCTGCTCTGGTATGGGCTAGACAGAGATTTCTCACTCACTCACTGATCTCTAGGATTCTCCTACACTGGAATCTCTCTGAGTGTTCTGAGACCTGAGACTTCTCTAGGATTCCTCCAGAACATTCCTGGCCAGGGGGTTTTATTACCTCCCTTTGGTCAGGTGGTGGCTGCTCCTCCAATCACACCTCAGCTTACAAAGGACAGGATGTAACACAGATCATTGGACAATAGCATCTTGCATCATACAAAATACTTAACTCCTGCCTTGCCAGGCAGGATTCACCACTGCAATATCCCCTATGTCCTATAAGGACCATGTAGTGTGATGTGATTACATGCAGGTGGGACGTATTCGCAAACACTCCCTCGCCATTGCATCGGCGAGGGTGTTGCAGCTGTAAGCAGATGTGCCACAGCTTCTAATATTTATAGCAATTCCGGAGTAGCTAAACACATTGTTACATTGAAAAACGCATGCGTTTTGACACACAAGTCCTGACGCACGTGTTTCAATGCACCCAAAACGCCACATGTGAATGCACCCTGAAAAAGCCCTTAAATGGAGGTTAAGGCGCTTACATACGTTATACCTTCTACATTGACATCACAATGCCTTCTATTCAGTATCTATGCATAGTCAACTGCAGTGTCTAGCTAGCTCCATCAATCCTGCAGACTCCAAATACACTGACAGCATTGGTGTGCAACCACTGCTTCCTTCAACTAGGAAACTTACTTTCTACTTCAATACAATCTATTAGTATTTTCTAGTTAAAGATAGAAACAAGACAACATTTCTTGACGTAAGAAAAGAACATCGGGAGCTAGATTCATTCCCAAATCTCTCTATGTATGACTAAAACAGCCATATTCTCATGATAAGTGAGAATCCCAATGGTGAGATCACAAAAGATCAGATACTTGTCACCTAATCTGCAATAAATAAAATCTCTATTAATTACTAAACTCTGGAAAATTGTAGCAATATGCCAACATTTCTAGTAGCTGGTAAACGCCTCTAACATTTTTTTTAGAGTATAAATATGAAATATCGGGTTAAATTTATAATCTAGGGTTCATAACAATGCATACCCAGTCTCCAAAGAGCAGTCATGACTCACAGTTATGTGCACTGCACAGAAGCTCTATTCATTGAATACAGCTGACTGCATTGAACACTGCATTGACTGCATATTTTCTTTCTAAAATTTCCTACATACCAGAGCACAATTTAAGAAATATAACACGAATCATATTTTGTTCCTTGTTTCTTCCACCTGAATTGTGCTACTGTCTGGTCTGTTTTTTGTTTGCATGGGGTAGACAGGTGATACATATTGAAACCATATTGAAACGTGTGTCTTGTTTTGGGGATTTTTTTAAAGGTTTTGCCTGATTTATCTTAGTTGATACATGAAGTACATGAGTTGGGTTTTTGAGACTTTTTTTCTGAAAAGTTGAACAAAAGTCTCAAATGTTTAAAGGGTACCTGTTACTACGGTTTCACAAATACAGCTAGTGACAGCTTACCACGGAGCCTTTTTAACTAACTTCTTATAGATAAAAATTGTTTCCCCCCTACATCCCCATAAATCAATTTTATGTCATATTCCATGGCATCAGAGGGGACGTGTCCTGCTCAGCTCACCTCCCATCTACTCCTCCCCATGTCCCATGCCTTTTCTCAGCATGTCATGTGACCAGAGTGATGGTCCTGTTATATCTGCAAAGTCTACCGCATCTAAGTATCAGAGCACATGAAATCACAGCATGCCTCCATGGAGTAGTGATGGAAATTACATCTCTTCTTAGTTAGATGGATCATTAGGCTCAGCTCAATAGGAAGGGCCGGCTCTTCTGGCTCCTGAACGGCTCCCTATTAAATATATATAGAGAGCCGCAGGCCAGTCAGTCACCCCACACCACTGCACTTTTAACCCGATTGTATCGGGTTAAAGCGGGCATGATGAGCGGGTTAGGGGCGGGGTTAAGCGAGCCATCGGAATGTTATGATGAGATACATACATGCGGTAGATGTAAAAAGACCTTCGATGACATCACCCTGGCAACATGACTTTAAGTGCCCAATTGTGTAACAGACCTCTCTCTCAATGTTCCATACAGAAAAATCTGATGTAAATACTTTTGTGTAAAAACTACAAAAGTGCTTAAAAAATGATACCTTTATTGGCTAACCAGAAAAATTATATTTGTTGCAAGCCTTCAGGTGTTCCATACAGCAGCATATCATAGCACTGAGACCTGTCAATCAGAAACAAGGAGGCATGGCAATGCAGTTACCATTGAATATGCAGGGTCTCATTGGACTCACTTAGTGCCGTTGGACTTACCTCAGGTGATTTTCATATAAGTTTGCAAACTGATTTTTTTTAACATTGCAACCATGGAAAGGAACCACTTATGGATATGGGGAACATGTATCAAACTTTTTTCTTGCATTTTTCTTTATTTTTTTTTCAGTGACTTTTCTTGGGGCATGTGCTCATTGAAGACCTCTTTTGCGTCTAAGAAAGTCTCCCTTAAAGTTTTGCCATTGTCTACTTTTCTGCAGTGTTCCCTGAGTTAGCACTTGAATCCAGATGTGGAAGTTGTGACTTTTTAAATAAGAAAAATAGAAGAAAAGTCTGCCCCTAACCAGGCATAGAAATTAGCTTAGAGCTGATTGGCCACAGCCTCAAATATATAACTAGTCAGCCCCCAGTTTGCAGCCAGCCCCCTGTCCCCAGTATATAGCCAGACAATTCCCTGTGTATTGCCAGTCAGCTTCAGTATATAGAAAGCCAGTCCCTGTATAGAGCCAGCCAATCCTCTGTATAGAGCCAGCCAGGCCCCAGTATATAGCCAGCCAGTCCCCTGTACATAGCCAGCCAGTCCCCTGTACATAGCCAGCCAGCCCCAGTATATAGCCATCCGGCCCCCAGTATACAGTCTGCCAGCCCCCAGTATACAGCTAGCCAGCCAGCTGCAGTATATAGCCTGCCAGCCCCCAGAACACAGCCTGCCAGACCCAATATATAGCCAGACCCAATATACAGCCTGCCAGCCCGAGTATGTAGCCAGTCAGCCCCCAGTATACAGCCTGACATCCCCAGTATGTAGCCAGTCAGCCTCCAGTATACAGCCTGTCAGCTCCCAGTATACAGCCTGCCAGACCTCGCCCAGCATATAAAAATAATAAACTCTGTACTGACGCTGACCACCTGCCCCCACAGGTCCTTTTCCTTATCAAGTACTGCTGGCAGTTACAAGTCTATGCGTGCTGGCGGCGCACTGATTATGACATCAGCTGCTTGCAAAGCATAGGACCTGGCACTGCTGGCGAGCTGTTAGTTACAGTTGACACACCATGCTTCCTGATGCCAGCTCAGCTCCGGTGACAAGCTGTACCAGCATCAGCTCTGCAACGGATATATCCGTGTAGCTGTCACAGTGAAAATCGGCAGACATGTAGTCGTTGCATCTTATTTCTGAATGATTAAAGGGAATCTCATCCACTGCACCGTGTTCAGTGCGTGGGATCTGACGGCACACGGGTCCATTTCCGTGGGCTGAACATATTTGTGTGCAGTCTGCCTTAGGTAAATTCATTGCAGTGGAATGCATTTCTGTCTATTACTGCATGTTTGGTGGCCTGTGGCCAATATGTTTTTTTTTACAACACCCCTAATATGGTATACTAGTGCCATCTGCTGGCACAAAATTAAATCTTTTAAATGTTTATAAAAGTGGAATCGTAACATCTACGTGAAACCTCTTTAAGCCAACTATAGAAATTCACACCGAAGAATTTGGGGTGGTACTCTCAGAGATAAATGCATACAGAAAACTAAAAAAAAAAAAAAAATCCTACACAGGCCACCACAGACAAAACTTGTTCTCAGCATGTCATCTCTGGAAATGTAGGTTTTCTACATTGTTTTACTCTTGTACCTAGTTGCCAGCAATACCTCATGCTACTGGTCTTCAAAATGGTATCTCTCCATATATTAGATCAAAAAACGTCACGTTTCAACACTATTAGCTATTTGCCACCATCTGAAAATGGTGAGGAATTAAATCATAAAAAATATCAGTCATTTTGCTGTTAATGCTGTCTTTTTTATGATAATCAAAAAAGTATCTGTAAAACACTTTGCATATGGATGTCTATGCCCAGTCCTAGAGAAGCACAAAAAACTGACTTAGAGAAAGTAGCACTGCAATTCAAAAACGTATTAAAAAATCTAAATGCTGTGCAATTAGACTTCACAATATTTCACTATAAACATTATAGTCACATCTTGCAGCAGCATTTTAGAACAACAAAATGAACACCACTGGAAACACATCAAATCCATGTGGTTTTCAGATGCAGTATGTCAATGAGTATTATAAAATCTCACTTCCCTTCCATTTGAAGTCAGCAAACAGGTCTTAATAAGCAACGATCAGAGAGCAGTACATCTAAGAATAGGCCCAAATTTCTTTTGCCAGAGAATCAGAACATGTGTTTTTGAAAGTGGTGTAGCTATAGTAGTTGCAGAGATAGAAGTTACAAATGGGCCGCTAAGCCAAACTCCCTGCACCACATTTTCATGCTGGTGATGGGTTCCGTTCCTGGAAGCAACCCCTGCTGCAAGGTAACTGCAAGCCCTTGCTCCATGCTCCCATCCTCTCCTCTGTGTTGGCAGTCGGCTCTCTGTTCCTTTCTTCTCCAACTCCTATAGAATGCGGGTGTTGGCTCTTCCAGTTTCTTAAAGGACATGGGCGAAGATGTGCTCTCCCTTAGTTCCCCGGCTTGAGGCAGAAGGGGCTTGCATAAATTGAGGTCTGGGGAAGCACTTTTACAAAGTTCATATTCCGTTAAATTTTGGTACCCTAGGCAGACAAGAAAAATTTCAGTAGCCAGCCTGCTCCCCTGTAGTATACAGGCGTTCCCCTATTTAAGAACACTCAACTTACATATCTGGCTGTTGGTAATTTACTGTACTTTAGCCCTAGGCTACAATAAACATCTATAACAGATATCAAAGGTGTCCGTAATTTATTGTTAATCCTGATTATTATGACAACCCAAAAGTTTTAAAATCCATTTGTCACAGAGACCAAAAGATTTTGGCTGGGGTTACAATTATAAAATATACAGTTCCGACTTACATACAAATTTAACTTAAGAACAAATCTAAAGAACCTATCTTGTATGTAACCCACGGACTGCCTGTATAGGCAGCCCCCTGTAGTACATAGGCATCCCCCCTTTAGTATATAGCCAACCCTCCCTGTAATGTATAGCCAACCTGCCCCACCAGTAGTATATAGCCAGCCTGCTCCCCGGTAGTATATAGCCAGTTTGCCCCCCTGTAGTATATAGCCAGCCTGCCCCCTGTATTATATAGCCAACCAGCCCTCTCTGTAGTATATAGTCTGCCTGCCACCCCTGTAGTATATAGCCTGTTCTCTGTAGTATACAGCCAGACTGTCCATAGTATAGATCAAACCCCTGCAAAAAAAAATAATACTTGCCTACCCGTGCTCCCTGCAACTGCATGCTCCGTCCTCTATGACCCAGGTGGAGTCAGCACCTGAGCAATGATGTTGCCAGCCATGCGCCTAAGTCATAGAGGGCACTGGTTGCATACAGCAACCAGCAATATGTGTATCCTAAAGATACACATATCGCTGATTGCTACTGGGGGCCACGACGGCATCCCAGGATGAGAGACGACGAGGGTAAAAACAGGTTTCATGAAATTACTTGTATGTTGCCTACAATGACTTTGGATTAACCCTTTGCTTGCCAATTCCTTCATTATTATGCAGTGGGGTAGCAGCCATTGAGTTTTTATCACATGTGTTGTCGGCTTGTGGAAAACGCATGGAAAATGCACTGAAAACACAAATAAAAAACGCATGTGAAAAACTGAGACACTGACCAAACCCTGACTGCACTCTGATCAGACTCTGATGCGATCTGTAACGCAAGTGTAAAAGAGGCCTAACAGAAAAGAAAGTGAAAGTTACATGCAATTAGGGAATGTGATAGGATTGTCTGAAAATATGGCTTTTTAGAGGACATTTGAAAGTTTGGTAAATAGGCATTAGCCTGATAGTTTGAGGAAGTGCATTCCAGAGAATAGGTGCAGCTTGGAATAAGCCCTGGAGACGTGAGGAAGAAAGAAAGTAAGGAAGAAAGTTAATGTAGATCATTTAATAGTTTAAATAAATGAAAAGGGTCACTTTATCTATAGGAGTTAATATACTAAACATTTTTTAAGGGGGCTTTATTTTGTATTAAAGGTATTGATTGAGGTCACTTTATGTAATGAATTAGAAGGTTTACCCTGCATGCATTGCATACACAGATCTGTGATAATGTCATCAAGGTTCACAAGTCCTGTCCTTACTACAGCAACGAGTAAAGGTTGAGGACAGCTCACATTTTTTTATTTTAATAGCCACAATGGAAAATGGATGGGGGACACATGAAAAATAGAATAGAAAATTCAGGGGACACAGTGTGGAAAATGGAGCGTGACAGTATGGATTAGACAGAGGGAGTACCAGTATAGAAGATTCAGCAGGCACAGTATGAAAAAAGGAGGAGTTTACAATTTAATGAGAAACTTGTGTGATGGCTATCATATTTCTCTCCAGGCGCCATTTTGTTCACTGTTATCCATTTCATGTTCAGCCACCATATTGTGGTAGACGCAGTATGGAAAATGGTGGAGGAGCCAGTATTGAAAATGGAGGGACCACATTATGGAAAATGGATGGAGGGCATAATAGGTAAATTGGATGGGGGCAAAGTGTGGAAAATAAATGGGACACAGTATAGATTACGGTGGGTGACACAGTATGAATTAGAGGGCAACATAGTGGGGAAAATGGAGGGGAGAGACACAGTATGGAAAATTTAGAGGTATCCAGTATGTAAAATGGATGGGGGCACAGTGTGTGAAATGGAGGGGTTAAAGTATATAAAATAGTCGGGGAGGCACAGTATATGAATTGGAGGGGGCACAGTATGGAAATATGAATTAAATTTATAATTAATGGGCTATTATATGTAAATGATTAATTAGGAGAGGATTATATATATAATCATTAAATAGCATTACGCATAGAATATTTGACTGTGGATTATATGTATACAATAATTGATACAAGTGAACTATATATAAAAAGAAAATAAAGGAGAGCATTACAGTATATAAAACATATTTCATATGTAGGGACACTATATAAAAATTATAAGGGGTTTACTGAAGAGGCAATAAATAATATAATTCATAGGGGAACATTTATCATGTATTTAATTTATGAGCACAACATGCAATTTAATTTATTAAGGGTACAGTATTTATTCAGGGACTATATTTTGTAATATATTGAGGGGTTGCTCTGCAATCCTTGATATATGCAGGGGGAACAGTGTGGTTCTGTTATGGGGTAGTATGTTTGTATGTGCTGTCAGTTATCCAGATGGCATTTTACCAAATGTGACTGTGATATCTTTAGAGGCGCAGTATGAAGATGTGCTGCAATAAGCTATTCTGGAACTGTACCTGTGAGGTACAAGAAGCTAATTCTGCTTATAAGTACTGTATTCTTACCTTCTGACTTACCTTTTAGTGTGACAGCTCTCATCATATATAGTGTTATTTCCACTGTCAATGAGACAAGTCTGGTGATGCGCATATGCAGCCATGTTCCTAATAATGCATGAATTTCAGTGCAGTAGCACGGCTGTATACGAGCAACACCGCCGGGCTCTGCTTGTAGACACGTGTTGCTGCTGGCATCCGTACATAAACAGTAGATGGCAGTGACGGCACTCCGGCGGGAGAACAGGTGTAAGTGAGAGAACTATCTTTTTCCTCCTGAAGAATATATACATACATAGAAAAGTGTCCATGCTTTAATCCATGATGTGAGAATAAAAAGAAGTGGTCTTGTCAAGAACAGTAACACAGATTTGGGATGTCATTTCCTCCTAGACTACCATATGATGGCATCAAAACATATAGGATTAAGAGGCGGTGATGTTCTCTTAATTTTTACAGGTGCAACACTTCCAACAACAGAAAAATATCTTCACGGTCTTCTTTTGAAAGCATTGGAACTGGTTCATTTTGGAAACTTGGATATTATTTTCTGGCATACTGAATCATTTCTGGCCACTTGGAAAGCAATAAACTAAACTGTAAGAAGCTTGACCTTTTATTCAGCAGCTCATTATCTTTCCCTGATTTCATAAAAACAGGCTTCGTGTTGACCCACAGTTCATCAACGACTGGCAGCTGCTGTTGACTCACTTTCTGGGTGGTCACACAACTTATCAAATACAATTATTATTCAATGTTATATAATTATTATTCAATATAATATATAATAATATAATAAATATATATATATATATATATATATATATATATATATATAATATAATATAATAATAATATAATAATAATTATATATATATATATATATATATATATATATATATATATATAAAATATAATATAATTATTATTCAATGTTCATTTCCTAGACTGTCATATTTAGTATTGACTTTAGTTTTGCATATTAGATATGTCGTCATCAGTGGCATGTAGAAATTTATTTATATTACTGTAGTCCATGCTGGAGTTTGCAACATAATCTGAGATGCCGTACATAGAATACTGTCTTGATTTTATGGAGAAAATTTTCATTTTTAATGCCAGAATTCTAGCAAACAGCATCCACCAATGTCTGATACTCCACTCATTTTCTGAATTCCCAGTCGGTGTTTATGATCTCCAAATGTTAAACAATGGGGCTCATTTACTAAAAGTCACACTGCTCACTTTTGTTGGACTGTGCACCTTTTTTAAGAAGTGTCTGCACTGGGATTGTGCCGCACGCAATCCTTTTGTGGCGCAGCTGTCCTGGCTTCTATGCGACGCAATTTAGGGGGTGTGCCATTGGGCGGTCCGACTGATTCGGACTGAGCGCGGGATTTAACTTTTAAATTATGTCACACTGCCCTATGTTTAAGGTGCACCACAAAAAAGATGGTGAACTCTGTCGGACTTGAGCGGTGAAGCGTCACATTCATTTAATTGGGTGCACAATCTTAGTGAATCGCGGGACAGTTTTGGTGAACTCCAACGGGTATGTAAATGTGCCCAATTTAAGTAGAAAACCTTCCCCCATCTCTACATATTTTACAAGCTTGAAAACTAGTATAAACAAATATTAAAGCCTTGTAAATAAGATATAGCCTTTTAATTTTTGTTTTGCAAGACCTTTTTAAATAAATATTTGTGAGCCCTCTGCATTTTTAAAATCTTCAGCCCCTTTTGCTTTTTTCACATATTATAGTGCGTTCTTAACCCCATTTCCTCAATCAACATGCAGTAAATATCCAATGACAAAATCTAGGCAGAATGATAAAAATCATTATTTCATCAACTGTTATTAAAATTGACAGCTAAATTTTGCATTGATAAGCATTTAGACCATTCCAGTAATTTTAGGTATGCCACAAGGTTTACACCCCTGGATTTTGTGATTGTCTGCCAATTTTCTCTAAAGATCCCATCAAGCTTTGCAAGTTGGATGGAGACTGTACAAGCCATGAAAAGGGTCACATTTCCTAGTGCAAGGATAGGGAAACTAACAATTCTTATGCACCTGAGTAGTATCCACTCCTATACATAACCCCCACTAACATGGTTCATTTCCACACATGCATCTTCACTTTCCCATCTGACCCCACATCTTGGTACCCTATAGTGTTATCCATCTACTAACCCTAACACTCCCTCCCAAATACTGCAATAATGCTAAAATGAAGTTCTCCTGAAAATACTAGCACTACATATGTAATGCTTCCTAGAATAAGAGGTTTTAAAACCCCCCATTTTGTAGGCCCACATTGTAAATTGCCCCCTAATGCATGCCCCACGCTTCATAATGTCTTCCAATGTGACCCCCACACTTTATAATGCACCTGTCAATTACACTTCCCATTGCCTCATACTTTACATGACAACCTTATAATAATGCCCCCTAAATACGCTCAATTGTAGCCTGTTTACTAATAGCCCCCCCTCCCCCTCTCCTGCACTCCCATTCTCCATGTAGCTGCAGGGCACAGACAGCTCACTATGTGTAGTGAACTTTCTCTGCTTCGGTTCATGTGACTTTAAAATCACATGACCCAATTACATCATCAAAGGTCCTTCAGTGTTAGAGTCAGTGGCCAGGAGACAGATAATGCAGTGCAAAGCCTCAGAGATGGAGAGAAGCAGTCTGAGTGCTTCCCCTCTCCAATACAGCGGTCAGGGGGTCTGCCAGGGCTGGATTCTCACAACCTTTGGACTATATGACGCACTTTCCTGACGCACGATTTTCAAAAAATACAGTACTGTAATTGATTTTTTACTTTTTTTTTTGGTGGTCACCATATACAGTGATACCTCGGTTCTCGAACATAATTCGTTCCGGGAGGTCGGTTGAGAACCAAATTGTTCGAGAACCGAAACAAAAAAACCCATAGGAAATAATGGAAACTGGATTAATTCGTTCCAAGCCCCAGAAAATGCCTATTCACTGGCCTAATTTGTATATAATATGTAGAAAAACATGAGTCTCAACAAGAAATAAGAAAGAAAAGTGTATTTATTAAAACAAAAAAAATTAAATGTACTGTACAGTACAGTAAATTGTGTTTCATTTACTGTACCTGTACCAACCTTTATGGCAGGAGGGAATGAATGTGGAGGGTGGAGGGAAGGGGGATGGTTATTGTTCTGATGGGAAGTCCTCTTCAATAACAACAGAGGGTAACTGCTCTTCGGGTGTTTCTGTTCTCGGTGTCTTTTGCTGAGGAGAATCAGAATCTTGCTCTGCAGTTGCTTGTCTGATTTCTTTACGGAAGAATTTGTCAATGGTTTGCTGTTTTTTTCGGCTTTGCAAAATTTTGCGGAAAGTGGACATAACATTGTCATTAAAAATGTTAACTGCTCTATTTGCTACCACTTTATCAGGGTGATGTTGTTCAACAAAATTGGCGATTTCTGCCCATTTAGCACACATTTCATGAATAAGGCCACTAGAAATATCCTCCACTCTCTCCTCTTCTTCAGAAGAAATGTCTTCAACCATATCCTTCTGCTGCTGTTGTTGTAGGTGCATTAGTTCCTCGGTGGTTAACTCAGCAGCGTGACCTTCCACAAGTTCGTTGATGTCATCTTGTTGAATGTCAAGGCCCATGGTCTTTCCTATGGCCACAATATCATCAACCACAGCAACATCTTCATCAACAACAGGAGCTGACTCAGGTTCTAAAGGCTCACTGTCCCTTTCGGGCCAAAGTTTTCGCCATGCAGCATACAATGTGCGATGAGTGACATTACTCCAAGCAGTGTCAATCAAGTTTACACAATTCAGGATGTTGAAGTGTTGTATCCAAAATTCCCTCAGAGTTAACTGTGTGTCATTTGTCACTTCAAAGCACTTCCGGAAGAGGGCCTTTGTGTACAATTTCTTAAAATTGGATATGACCTGTTGGTCCATGGGTTGCAGAATAGGGGTTGTATTGGGGGGTAAGAATTTTACTTTTATGAAGCTATAGTCATCAACTAGATCTTCTTCTAAAGCTGGGGGGTGAGCAGGAGCATTGTCCATCACTAATAGACATTTTAATGGCAAATTTTTTTCTGTCAGGTATTCCTTCACTCGAGGTGCAAAAACTTCACGCACCCACTCTGTAAAGAATTGTCGGGTAACCCAAGCTTTGGTGTTAGACCGCCACATCACAGCCAATTTACTCTTCATGACATTGTGCCTTTTGAATGGCCGGGGATTGTCAGAATGATAGACAAGCAAGGGTTTTACCTTGCAATCACCACTTGCATTTGCACAAAACAAAAGAGTAAGCCTATCTTTCATAGGCTTGTGCCCTGGTAGTGCTTTTTCCTCTTTGGTTATGTAGGTGTTGGCTGTCATTTTTTTCCAGAATAATCCGGTCTCATCGCAGTTGAAGACCTGCTCAGGAACAAACCCTTCTGCCTTGACATAGTCACTAAATTCTTTTATGAAGCTATTAGCAGCCTCCTGGTTTGCACTAGTTGCCTCCCCATGCCTAGTGACGCGATGTATGCCACTTCTATGTCTGAAATTCTCAAACCAACCTCTGCTGGCTTTAAACGTGAAAGCACCTTCACCACTTGTACCAGGTGTTTCTGTGTTCAGGTCACTAAATATTTGGAGTGCTTTCTCACAAATAACGACCTCATTGATGCTGTCACCTGCTAACTCTTTTTCTTTAATGAAAATAAGGAGCAGCTTCTCCATTTCCTCCATTATCTGAGGCCTTTGCTTAGTTAACAGTGTAACACCTTTGGCAACACTGGCAGCCTTTATAACATCTTTATTCTTAAGGAAGGTAGAGATGGTTGATTTTGGCATGCCATACTCTGCAGACAGATCCGACACACGTGTGCCCTGTTCATATTTGCCAATGATTTCTTTCTTGAGTTCAATCGTTGTTCTCACAACTTTCCGCTTACCTTTGTCTGCATTACCACTTCTGGCTTTCTTTGGACCCATGTCTAAGGGTTAAATTCAGTGTACAGTACAGTACAGTAATTTGCAGTGACTCTCTCCACAAAGCGACTCTCTCTCTCACTAACTCACAATGATGACGCAGGCAAGGCGCTGGGCCGAATGAACGCCATTCGGCTCAACTCGGCTAATCTCGGACGTTCGGCTGTTCGAGTTCCAAATATTTGTTCGGAGTCCAAGACAAAATTTTCTGGAACTTCCTGTTCGAATACCGATTTGGTCGAAAGTCAAGGCGTTTGAGAACCGAGGTATCACTGTACCAGCGTTGGTGAACCTTTTCGAGACAGAGTGCCCAAGCTACAACCAAAACCCACTTATATGTTGCAAAGTGACAATTTAATCAGTAACTTATTGATCCCTGCTGTATCACAGGTTTTAACCCCTTAAGGACGCAGCCTGTTTGCAGGTTAAGGCTCGCAACTTTTTTTTGAAATTTGACCAGTGTCTCTTCCTGTGGTAATAACTTTTGAACACTGTTACTTATCAAAGCGATTCTGAGATTGTTTTTTCCCCACATGTTGTACTTCCTTTTAGTGGTAAATTTTGGCTGATAAGTTTTGCGTTTATTTACAAAAAAAAGAAAAAAATGGTGAATTTTTTGAAAAATTTGCCATTTTCGAAATTCAAAATCACCGCGTTTTCAGGTAGATAGATTTACCACCTAAATAACTTGCAGAATAACATTTCCCATTTGTCTACTTTACATTTTCATAATTTTTGAAATGTTTGGATAATTTATTTTGACGTCACGCGGCCTACAAATCGAATAGCGATTTTCCGTATTTTCGGAATTTACTATTTTGGGGATAAATACTGTTTGAAATCAAATTTTACATATTTAGCAACAAAACCCCCTATATAACCAACTCATTTTCAAATCTGCACCCCTCAAACTATCAGAAACAGCATTTACAAAGATTGTTAACCCCTTGAGATCTTCATAGTAATTGAATCAAAATGGCGGTGAAATTTAGAATGGTCAAATTTTGTCGGTTATACGTTCATTTAGCCCTAAAATTTACACATTTCCAAAAGATAAAAAGAGAATTGTTCTACAATTTCTCCTGAGTGCAGCGACCCCCCACATGTGGACATTACTTGTGTTATGGGGGCACAGCGAGGCGCAGAAGGGAAGGAGCACCCTGCAGCTGCCAGGATTTTAGTTTTCTGGTTGCCCCCTTTTGAAGGCTATAAAATTTTCGCTTTTCCGTTATTTGGGCCATGTGATGGCATTTTTTTTGCGGGACGAGATGTGCAACATCCCCCACCGGGGCCTAGCCCTTGAGGTGCGGCCTGGAGACAGCCGGGGCCCGCGGTACCGGAGTGGCTGGCGGTTGCGGCCTAAGCACGCTATGGTCACGGTGCTTGGTACGGGGGAACCGGAGGGCTGTCCTACCGCCTGGCAGGTCTCCAGCAGGGTGGTGTTGGCAAGAAAAGATGAGGGAGCGGCTGCTATAGCGGATCTCCCTGGGGCAACCCCTTAATGTCCCGAGTGTGAGTCTCTGGGTGATGGACAGGGTGCCGGTGATGAAGGCAGCCGTATTAGCAGGGACCAGACGGAGACAGAAGTTGAAGAAAACAACTTACAGTTCTTTATTCGAACCGGCAGGAACCGCAGCAACGTGCCTTTAACAGGTAGATGGAGTGCTGAGATGTGAGTTGGAGGGAGCCTCAGGAGATAGTTCACCAACCTGGATGTAGGGGGCAGGCTGGGAAGGCAGCTGTGTCCTGGTAGGAAGCTTCAGCTCGTCCTGTAGGGCTTCAGGTATCACCTTTAAAGGTAAGATGATACCCCTTTTCCTCACTACACTAACTCTAGTCTGATGCTCCACTCTTCAGAGGCAGGGGCTAAGCTCTTCCTGCTCTGGTATGGGCTAGACAGAGATTACTCACTCACTCTAGGATTCTGTTACTCTGGAATCTCTCTCTCAACTAGAATCCCCTGAGATCTGAGACCTAGAACATTCCTGGCCAGGGGGTTTTGTTACCTTCCTTTGGTCAGGTGGTGGCTGCTCCTCCAATCACATCTCAGCTTACAAAGGACAGGATGTAACACAAATCATTGGACAACAGCATCTTGCATCATACAAAATACTTAACCTCTGCCTTGCCAGGCAGGATTCACCACTGCAATACCCCTATGTCCTATCAGGACCATGTAGTGTAATGTGGGTACATGCAGGTGGGACGTATTCGCAAACACTACGTCGCCATTGCATCGGCGAGGGTGTTGCATACCCCGGGGGCAATTGAAAGAGCCGCCCTCGGCTCGACTATAGATGTTTTGGGGCACAGAGGGGGCTAAGGGCACTTCTAGGAAGTGCAGGCTATGTGAGGTGCAGGGACAAACCGCCCATGGTCCTGGAGACAGGCACCTGGGTTGGTGTCGGACTAAGACAACAATATGTAGCTGTATGACAGTTGGTCGCTGACGCCATTAAACCGAACTGTACAGTAGGAAAGGTGTGGTGTCATGTCCTGTAATCCACTCCTTGCACCAAGGCCTGTATATTTGTTTTATCAACGCTTCTTCCCTGGCGGCAATTATATAAGGTGTCTATATGCATTACATTAGCATATGCGACACGAGTACCTCCTGACTGGTATCCTTACCCATGTATGGGTGGCATCCAGGTGCTAACTGTGTAACACCCCCGGTCCCCTTAGGACCCGCAGTTTACGGACTACCCCCACGTGCAAACCTCAGTTTGAGGGATCAGGTAGCGGTCAGTGTTTTACATAGAAAGACGGTCCGACACAGCCACACTACAACCTGAAAAGCCTATGAAAGGGTTAATGCAGACTACTGGCATATATGACAGTGTGCAAACAGGTGGTAAATTCACATTGGCTTAGGAGCCCAATGGGTACACATCTTGAACGTTACAAACGTTACAGAAGTAGATAGGCTACTCAGGGTAGCAGAATAGCAAATGTCTCTTTTCCTGCAAAGAAAAGGCATGGAAGTGCAAACATAATGTCCGTACCTAAAAAGGAAGGCATTAAGTGCAAAATGATAATAAATTACATGGCAACTTTTCCTGGTAGTATCTGGCAAAAGTCTCTCAGAAGGTCTCTAGTGACAAAGTCCATCTTCTGGGTACAGCCCTTGATGTGGGGAAAAGTGCACTGACAAGCAAAGGGTCTCCTCTATTTGGAGAGGGACAGAGTCCTTTGAAGAAATCTCTGCTGTGGCAGAGGAAGGGGTGCTATCATAGCACAAGACAATGTATAATCTCTGGACTGAGATAAATAAGGGTGAGAGTCTCAGGACAGTTTCTGGCTCTTTAGGGAAAATGGAGATAAATACACAATATGTACACAGCATTCACAGTACCTGAAATAGGCTACAGCCCTTCAGGGGTTAATCTTGCTGCTCAAGAGCAATGGCTGCAGGCATGGGAGCAGGAACTGCAGCAGGGACATCATCAGCCTGGGTGAAGAAAGCAGTGTTGAAATCCGTCACCTGAAGACATCTGGTGGTAGACACTGGAACTGCTGACATGGAACACCCAGAAGCTGGAACAGCAGGGAGGTCATCTGCGGCGGCAGGCATCTCAGCAAAGGAAGGAGACAGGCACTTCTCTGGCTGACCTTCCGTAGCTGGGGGCGCTGTGGAGCGCATGATGATGACCGAAGGAGCTGTAACTTCTCCATTGCTGACAGCTGAAGGATTGTTGTTCCTGGGCTGACCTGTAGCTCTTGGGGGCGCTGTTGCGCTGGCGGTGGTAACCTCTGTAGCTGGCAGGGCGTTCTCACCGGACAGCCTGGGCCTCTTAGCAGGTGGTCCTGGATACTCCGCAGGACGATCAGCAGCATTAGATAAGGGGTCAGGCCCCTTTAAGAGAGTCCCTTTTGTAGCCGGGCCTCCTATGGGGAGATGTTGACCCTCTGCAGGGAGGCCGGACTGTACCCCAGCCGGGGCTAAGGGAGATATAGTCACAGTCACTGTGATATAGGCCCTGGGGGCCATGGTACTCACATCCGCGGTGGTCCTCAGGAGGTCCAGAATCGGAGGAGGCAGCCGCTGTGGAGAATCCACCATTGAAGACTGCGTACGGGAGACAGCAGTAAGCGGTGCAGCAGAGGAAGGTGCCCGAGGCTCGTGGGCAAGCCATACGACACTTGGTTCTTCATCTCGAAGGCTGTGCGGCATGTCGGCAGGACAGAAGACAGCACGTGGAGAAATCCAAGATGGCGGCTGCGCTGACTCTGAGGTACCTCGTGGGCTCTCACTGGCGTTGCAGCGCGGTAGAGTTTCGCGCCAGAGGGCGGAGCTTGAGTCTTTCCCGCCAGGAGTTGTGGCGGGCTGGATTTTCTGCTGCGCCACAGCGCGCTGAGGCAGGATTCGCGCCATACGCGCAGGGGGCGGAGCTTAGCGAGGTCTCTGGGTTTCCCGCCAGTGAAAGTTTTGGCGGGCTGGAATTACTTGCTGCGCCACACGCCTCTGAGGTGAATGCTTCAGGCGCAGCAGCGCCGGATGTAGCAGAGCTGAAACAGTTCTTGCAGGAATTAACCTCTTGAGTGCTGGAGCGGTGCTCGACAGCACGTGGCAGCAGTATAAAACCCGGATGGCAGCAGGGTTAGGCAGCACAGTCTTTTTAATAAAGGAAAGTCTTTAATGCCGTAATAAGGCACAGAAGTATCAATCCTGTTCGTGACGCCACTTGCAACATCCCCCACCGGGGCCTAGCCCTTGAGGTGCGGCCTGGAGACAGCCGGGGCCCGCGGTACCGGAGTGGCTGGCGGTTGCGGCCTAAGCACGCTATGGTCACGGTGCTTGGTACGGGGGAACCGGAGGGCTGTCCTACCGCCTGGCAGGTCTCCAGCAGGGTGGTGTTGGCAAGAAAAGATGAGGGAGCGGCTGCTATAGCGGATCTCCCTGGGGCAACCCCTTAATGTCCCGAGTGTGAGTCTCTGGGTGATGGACAGGGTGCCGGTGATGAAGGCAGCCGTATTAGCAGGGACCAGACGGAGACAGAAGTTGAAGAAAACAACTTACAGTTCTTTATTCGAACCGGCAGGAACCGCAGCAACGTGCCTTTAACAGGTAGATGGAGTGCTGAGATGTGAGTTGGAGGGAGCCTCAGGAGATAGTTCCCCAACCTGGATGTAGGGGGCAGGCTGGGAAGGCAGCTGTGTCCTGGTAGGAAGCTTCAGCTCGTCCTGTAGGGCTTCAGGTATCACCTTTAAAGGTAAGATGATACCCCTTTTCCTCACTACACTAACTCTAGTCTGATGCTCCACTCTTCAGAGGCAGGGGCTAAGCTCTTCCTGCTCTGGTATGGGCTAGACAGAGATTACTCACTCACTCTAGGATTCTGTTACTCTGGAATCTCTCTCTCAACTAGAATCCCCTGAGATCTGAGACCTAGAACATTCCTGGCCAGGGGGTTTTGTTACCTTCCTTTGGTCAGGTGGTGGCTGCTCCTCCAATCACATCTCAGCTTACAAAGGACAGGATGTAACACAAATCATTGGACAACAGCATCTTGCATCATACAAAATACTTAACCTCTGCCTTGCCAGGCAGGATTCACCACTGCAATACCCCTATGTCCTATCAGGACCATGTAGTGTAATGTGGGTACATGCAGGAGGGACGTATTCGCAAACACTACCTCGCCATTGCATCGGCGAGGGTGTTGCAGATGCTTTTTCCAGTGTTACCATTTTGGGGTTGGTATCACCTATTGTTGAAAATTTGGGAACTTTTTTTGAGGTCATGAGTAGAAAAGCATCAATTCTGTACTGGATTTTTTACTTTTTTTTTTTTTCGTGTTCACCATATAGCCTAATAATCCTGTTGTCTTTATTCTATGGGTCAATACGATTACGGGGATACCAGACATGAATATTTTTTCTTATGTTTTACTAAATTTGCCAAATAAAACCCTAATGTGGGGAAAAATCTATCATTTTTGCATCGCCGTCTTCCAAGTGGCATAACATTGTTACGTTTTTGGCTACAGAGCTGGTTGATGGCTTGTTTTTTGCGGGACATGTTGTTCTTTGCAACAGTACATATGTTTTGCTGATCACTTTTTATTGCATTTTTAGTGGGATATAATAGGTAAAAATCATAATTTTTGGCGGGTTTTTGGCGTTTTTTTTTTACGGCGTTCATCATATGGGTTCAATAGTTATTTAGTTTTATTCTATGCATTGTTACGGACGCGGTGATACTATATATGTGGGGTTTGTGTTATGATTTAGACTTTTTTGAGCGTTATATGTCTCTTTATATGTTTTGGGGCTTATGGGCATTTTTAGTGATTTATAAAGTAATTTTTTATTGAAAAACATTATTTTGTACATTTTTTTACATGATCCACCATGGGATATGAACAAGCAATCATCTGATTGCTTGTTCTTGATAATACTCTGCAATACTAACGTATTGCAGGGTATTATCAGTGCCAGCTTATGCAGATGCATAGGCTGACACTTTGCCTTTAAGATGACGTCACAGACGCCATCTTAAAGGTAAACCCTCCAGGCTTCTCTGGGGTCCCGATCGGACCCCAGAGGAGCCAAAACAGCGATCGCCCCCCGCCCCCGGAAAACGGTGCGGGGTGGCCGATCGTGGGGTAAAGACCCCCAGAAGGCATGTTAAATGCCGCGGTCGCATTGACCGCGGCATTTAACGGGTTAAACACCCGCGATCGGAGCCCACTCCGACTGCGGGTGTTAGCCGGGGATGTCAGCGGTAAATTACCGCTGAAATCCCGCGGCTAACTATGCCGGTTCGGCTGCTATACAGCGCTGAACCGGCATCGGCTCTGCGCAGTAGCTGTACTGCGCTGAGCGCTAATCGCGGGACTCAGCGCAGTACAGCTACGGTGCAGAGCGCTAAGGGGTTAATTGTATTGGTATCCTGAGTTCAACAACAAAAAAATAGAAAAATGGAGAAATTTGGATTGTAGCTTCCCTCCAGGTCCCCTGAAGAAGAAGGATCAGGGAACCCAGAGCAGGAGTTCCAATGACAATCCATTTCTATCCAGCCCTTCCTGCTCCTCCTGTAGTCCTGGCAGCCAAGGATGTTGCTGAGGATAGCAAGGATAGCGCTGAGCTTGGCACATCCTGGGCTGTATAGGCCCTGAGTCTTATGTGGCAAACTCTATGTTGGGGTGAAGGCCTGGGTGCCACCTCTGGCACACGTGCAATAGGGGATATAATAACAGTGGCGAACCTAAATAACATGTTAAAATTATTCAAGGTGTCAGTACCATTACTGTGATACCAAAATGTCAGTATTTTTACTTACGTTTTACTAATTTTGTACAATAAAACCTCACGTTGGGGGGAAAAAAAATCTATACATTTACATCACCATATTCCAAGTAGCATAACACTTTAAATTTTTGATGTATATAGCTGGATGAGATCCTGTTTTTTGCTGAACATGTTGTGTTTTACAACACTTTATTGCATTTTGTGTGGGCAATGCAACATAAGGGACTGCCTTTGTCAAGCAACAGGTTGGATGGACTATTTACATTTCAGAGACTATTACATGAAAAGAATTTTTGCAGATTTTGTGTCTGTTGCACTACTATGTATGCTGCTTCATGAGAAAATAAAATAATTTTAAATGCATTGTGAGCATAATTCATGAGTTTTTTCACAAGTGTTTCTCAGATGTGTCTTATGAGCTTCTGCACAAAACTGAGGCATTATCACACATCCAAACCGATTACATGAACCAATTCAGTCAATAACATAAATGATGCATGAAAAAAACTGAACTGATTGATAATCAAAATCAGCCATGTTTGTAGCCATGTGGACCTACACATGCATGTAATGCATATCAGTGTACACGTATAGCCATAAACAAGTTTATGTTCGGAACGGAGTTCTAATTCCTTGACAAAATTTTGATAGGCACATTTTGGGAATGGATCGTTCCCACGCTCAGGCCCATAAATGATTTACACAGTGTAAGGGTCCTGACTCCACTGCCATCACTGTGAACCATAGTGAGTATTACAATCATGCCCCAGGGGCGAAAGCCTTCAAATGCATAATAGGCACAACCCTATTGTAAGCGAACATATCAGGTGAGCAGTAAGTTGAACCATTTGCCTTTAAAGCATCACCACAAAAAAACTGTATAGCGACAAAAAAAAAAAAAAAAATTTAAGATATTTATTAAGAAAAATGTAAACTGAGTATTTCAACAATTGGGCATTATTCTTTTAGTCTCTTTCTCGATACTTGGATTTGTCTTTATAATGCTTTGGACTTCTATCTCTCCGTCGGTCCCTGTCTTTTTCCCTTGTTTCTTTAGACTTGGAGCTATAGTAGCTACTGCGTTCCCGAGATCGACTGCGACTTCTTCTGTGGTCTTTCTTCTCACCTCTCCTCTTCTCTCTACAGTAGTCATCATCATGTTTCCTATAGTGAGCCTCCTTTCCAAAATCACAAGAATAATAAGGATCAGAATTACAGAAAGATATGCTACTTGCATGTGTTATATAAATGTCTTGCTTTCCCCAAAAACCCTGCCACGCCAGTCTGAAAGAGTTGTGTATGTGGTATTCCAGCAGGAGGAGGTTTCCCTTGATAGATTATGCCCATCTGCAGATGTAGAGTCACCACTAGATAATCGTTATACCATGCATCACCACTCTTCATCCTTAGTGCTTGCAATTATCTAACTAGATAATGGTCTGTTAAAGGAAACCTACCATTTAGAATGGCAGGGGTAAGCTGTAAGTACCGAGCACCAGCTCAGGGTGAGCTGGTGCCGGTACTTACTTTCATTAGTGTTATAAACCGCGGTATCGCCGTTTTAACACTTTTTAAACTTTAGAGCAGAAGTGGCTTCGGCGCTGCGCGCAACATCTCCGCTATTTCCTATGTAGGCGCGCGCCGAAGCCTCTTCTGCTCTAAAGTTTAAAAAGTGTTAAAACCGCGATACCAAAAGTAAGTACCGGCACCAGCTCACCCTGAGCTGGTGCTCGGTACTTACAGCTTACCCCTGCCATTCTAAATGGCAGGTTTCCTTTAACTCCCCCCTCCAACCCTCCATTATTGTGTTTTACATGCTTCGAGAGTCTATTTCAGTCTCTCATTTTGTGCATTAACCAACATAAATGTAATAAAATATTTTGTTAACACATGTGCAGGACGTGTGTGGATTTCTGGTCACAGTGAAATCAGTTTCTCGCCTGTTAGCAATTCTGTTACCATGTAGCCCGGAGGTATATGTCTTTGGGTTGTAATCACAGGACGATTGGGATCACTATATGCAATGATCTCTGCTGGAATCACCGTTTATGGCACAAAAACACCTTGCATTACGCTGGTATGACCCTACGTCCCCCATGTGAAATTGCAGATGTCTTTTTGTTATATTTATTCCTGTAATGCAGCGTTTTCCGAATTTATTTTACAAGGAAAAATAAAATAAATAGTTCAGGCTTCATATTTTTACACTTTCATTTCTCTGGCCTGGCACTACAGGCATCTGTACATGGCAGGTCTGGAGGCCATGTTAGGTTTCTCGCTTCTATGCTAATCTCTCAGCACCACACTATTGCACCAATGGAAAATTGGGAGCCAGTGCCAAAATAGGTCTGGGCATTGTAGCGCAGGAATAGCTTGTCTGACTGACTATTCTATTGCAATGTTTGTAGAGCAGCACTACTGACCACTTGATTTGTAGCAAAATAGCTCCATTCTACTAAATATAAGTAAAGCTTAAATACTATACTAAACTGGGAAACATGCAGTAATACCTTGGATTTCTTCATTCTTCTGTCATCTTCATCATCAGAGAAGTGATGTTTCTTTTCCTTCTTATGCTTAGAAGAATGACGCTGATCACTGCTGGAGTCATCTTCATCATCATCCAATACCAGCTCATATTTGCTGCTAAGATAGTTAAGAAAAGTTTTGGCAAAAGAAATGCAAAGTAAAAAAAATGCTATTTTAGCCTTCCGTGGACAGGAACATTTACCATCACTAGTGGTAATAGTGCCAAATACAGTTTCTTATAAACTACAAGGTGGACCTAAAACTAGAAGAAAGCATAAGACACATCTTTATTTTACCACTTAACGACTTGACCCTTTTTTGTTTGTGTTTCAATTTACCACTCCCCACCTTCAAAAATATTATAAAGGCCTTGTTTTCTATGCAAATTTTACTGTTTATTTTTTCATTTTTAAACTTTTTAAAATTCTTTTTACTATTTTTTAGGGAGTCCGATTGCTCCTACCATATACTGCAATGCTACTTAATATTGCAGTACATGGAAAATTCTGGATAGATTTTTAAAAGTGTGTGATAGACTTGTGACGTACTAATACACCACAAGTCATCAAGGGGTTAAAACTTAAGGTACAACTAAAATGCTTGTAAACAGATGAAGAATATCTTGTTTTTAAAGAACTATTGGAAATATGTCTCATATGCGAAATAAGCTGATGAAGGAGTTTATCATATACCGTATATACTCGAGTACAAGTCGACCCGAGTATAAGCCGAGACCCCTAATATTGAAACAAAAATAACTGGAAAAAACGATGGACTCGAGTCAGAAGGGTTGCTGACCTCGGAGCTGCCGCACACATGAAGATAGAAGAAGGGGAGCTGCCCGGGCCGTTTGAATGGTGAGTACTGAGTTTATTTACTTTTTTTTTTTTTATATATATCCGAGGATAAGCCGAGTGGGGAATTTTCAGCACAAAAAACTTGTGCTAAAACACTCGGCTTATAGAGTATATACGGTACATCCATTGATAAACAACATAATGAGAAGTTTATGTAAGAGAAATATTTAGAGAGACATGTTGATACTCAACACCTTGGCATTTGAGCCACTAAATCCATGCAAATCTATGCACTAAACCCACAAAAGACATTTATGGCCTATCCACTGTACATGTTACAATCTAGATATTTATGGCCCATCTGGCCCAAAACATTGCCAAAAGATACTCTTGTTTAGGTTTAGCTTTATCTTTCAGGGCAAGCTTGGAAGATTTTGCTGCATCCTTCTCATACTCTTTAAAGTCTTCCTTGGTATATTTTCCACCTGAGAATGAAAAAAATAGAATTAATTTTTTTGTCCTTATTGATCAGACACTCGGTAGTCAACAGGCATTTAGTAAGTTTTTTTTTTAAAGGACATTTACCACCAGATTACTTATGGTAGTGTTAGGCTGCTCGTTCCATCTAAGGGATGATTTTTTACAAGTTTAGTTTTCTGGCATCTTTAATAACGAAATATTAACTTTGTAAAAAGGCAGAGGCCTCTCGGCTTCCCCCACTTTAAATTTATGCACACCCCCCCACTGCAAGCCTCCTTTTGTTCCCGGCCAGTGAACTAGGAGAGAGCACATGCCCTGCTTTCTCCGCAACCCGCATCTGAAGTCACCAGCCGAATCCTAAGGAGAAGGGAAGCCAAGAGGTGTTTGGGCGCAGTCAATCTGAGCAGCTCCGGCTGTTTTACTTTTAAAAGTTAATATTTCATTATTAAAGATGCCAGAAAATTTGTTAAAAAACATCCCCTATACAGAACTAGCAGCTTAATTAGGACACTCTACCACCAGTAATCTGGAGGTAGAGATCCTTTACGAAAAAAAAAAAAAAAGCTTTATGCTGCGAGGCCCATGCGATCGGCTGGAGAAAATGTGGAGAAAACCAGGCAGTAGGAGAAGCCGTGCTAATACAGGGGATGTTATATATTCCATTGCCCATATTCTTATTCTTGCTGAAAAATATGTAAAATGAGCTAGAAGTGTGTCGGGGGAGTCCCCAGAGCCCCTCTAATACACTCCCACTTGTAACATCCCCACTGCTCCATGTGCACTGCCTCTTCAGGCCGAAGTCACCCCTTGGCTTCATCCAAATGGCCGCCAGAGAGAGATTTCCTGCGCAAACGCAGGATGAAGTGGAGGAGTGGTGTCGGCATAGTTAGACAGTGGGATGGCGTGGGTGAGCTTATAGTAGCCTGTAAAGCCAGAGCCTGGAAATGCTCTGAGGACAATCCCCCAAAGCACTTCTGGTTCCTTCACATATTTTGAAGTTGACAAATCCAAATTCTGGTGAACCAATAGAAAAGCATCACTCATAGGCCTGAGTCAAAATTTGATAATAGAGTTCCTTAAAAGGGAAATCAAATCAAACAATATGTAATATAAACTTTTAGACAAGTACATTTTGTCTGTGGGTCTAGTTTTAATATAGGCACACATTCAGTCATTTTACTTATACCTTTTCCTTTCCACTTTACTTTAGCGACAGACTGACTGAAGTCCACGTGAATGCGCCGGTCATCAATGAGGACGTTATCCATCTTGAAATAGGCTTTTTCACAATCTTCCTCCTAACAAGAAAAAAAAAAAAAAAACACCAAAGAATCAGTTAACATTCCAATTTTATTTTGCTATTACCAAGGATCTCTATGTTATATCATGTGTTTTACCTTTTCAAACTCAATGAATGCGTAACACAGCGATTCTCCGGTCTTCCAGTCCCGTATTATTTCACAGCTAAGTTAAATGAAGAAAAAACAGAAATGTTATTCACACTTTCATACATAAAAACTGAAAAAAATGTGTTTACATTCAAAGGGGTTGTGAACGCTTTAAAACATTTTTTTTTTTAGAAAATACCTCTTAATTGTTCCAAATCTTGAAAAGATGATCTCCAAATCTTCATCGGTTGTTACTGGATTCAGTTTACATACAAATAGGACATTTTCAGGAGGTTTTATATCTGCATCTGGTATATCACCCACCTTAAAGAAATTACATTTATTATGTTGATTCAACAAAACATTCAGAATACAGATGTTATTGTTACACAGTGTAAAGTCTCATGCGCATAAATGTGCACATTGTCTGAACTAGCTTCACAAACTGCGGTTATCTCACGGCCCTATTAGCCTTATGTTGGGCACGTTCCACGCCTGGAAGGTGCCAACTGTCCACACCACAAAACATAGGGTAAGTCCTATTATTGCCTTTGAGTCCTCTCCATACACCTTGATGGCCTGTGGACAGCATATTATGTTGTGAATGGGCTAATCTCGTGAAAGAGAGAAAAATGTATATAATTTTATTTGTAGAAAAACCCGAATGGAGGCAGGAGTGTTGGCGCTTAGAAAATCCTCGATAGGTAAGTATAAATGGCTCAAAAAGAGTACTTTTTTATTTTACAAAATAAAAGATATTTCTTTTAAAAGATTGTTAAAACAATAAAATGCTACGAGTTTCTACTCCGTACCGGAGCCTTCGTCAGGCATTTACACAATTTTACAGTGACACTCTGGCATCTGTTCATTCTTGTATACAGCAGCGGTTACAGGCTGCAGCAGGCGCGCACTGCCAATGTGATATCACTTCCAAATAAAATGATATTGCTTGAGACTGGGATTTCTATATACACCTCGTCAGAAGATATCCAATCGGTGTGTAATAGAGGAGAGAAGAAAAAGAGAAAGCGCAACCTCGTGAAGACAGTAATGCACAAGGGGAAGGATGGATGGGTAAATTGGTCACTCACCTATTTACATAGGCATAATGCTATGTAAAGTGTAATACCAGCAGCCGGTGGTCTCCTGTAGATCAGCAGCACTCGGACCAGGCTCCGAGGCTGAAGAGGATCACTGTAGAAATTCATAGATTTTCTAAGCGCCAACACTCCTGCCTCCATTCGGGTTTTTCTACAATGATCCTCTTCAGCCTCGGAGCCTGGTCCGAGTGCTGCTGATCTACAGGAGACCACCGGCTGCTGGTATTACACTTTAAATATGCATTATGCCTATGTAAATAGGTGAGTGACCAATTTACCCATCCATCCTTCCCCTTGTGCATTACTGTCTTCACGAGGTTGCGCTTTCTCTTCTCTCCTCTATTACACACCGATTGGATATCTTCTGACGAGGTGTATATAGAAATCCCAGTCTTAAGCAATATCATTTTATTTGGAAGTGATATCACATTGGCAGTGCGCGCCTGCTGCAGCCTGTAACCGCTGCTGTATACAAGAATGAACAGATGCCAGAGTGTCACTGTAAAATTGTGTAAATGAATAGTAACTGATGCAATTGAAACCTACAGTCCTTTACATCTTTACAGCCAAACCCATTGCCATTTATTACACAGTTAAACCCATCTATTTTAATGAACCTGGTAGAAGCACATTGTTGGATATCATCCTCACTGTCAGAATTGGTTTCGCACATGGGTTATTGCTTGCCCCAAAAGGGGTGACAAGACAGGCTGCTTAGAGATACAAATTTGAAAGCGCATTTATGATTTTGGTCGCCATAAACATTCATGTACTAATTATGTAATAACCATTTTAAGATGACGTGCCCTTTACCATTTCCAAAAGGACAGCTCTGGTCTTAGCTTCTTTATCAGCAAATTGTTCTTCAATTTCTTCAATGGATTTTCCTTTGTTGTCATCAATCTCTTCATCAGCACCTATCCGGCCACTCTTGGATTAGAAGAAAGTAATGGGTCACACGTTTATTATAGGACAATTAACAAGGTATACAAGAAAGGAATCACTCACTGCTGTACTTACATCTAACTGCTCCTTTGTAGGTTCTGGAGATCGATCAGGAATAGGGAGACCAGGCGGGTCATCAAAGGGGTCATCCAGAATTACAGTATGGTTTATTCTAAGAAACATAAATACACAGTCTATAAACAATGTGTAGATAAATTGTGCACTTCACAAAACCCCTCTGAAGACATTCAGTGGTAACCGGCAGAAAACCTTTACCAGAATATCATTTCTGATGTAAGGTGGGCCATGGGTCACACTTGTATTTTACCTCCACATATTACTGATCCAGGACTTGAACGGTTTGTGGTAACAACGTTGTCCAAGAAACATGACAAAGCCAGGTAAAGTAGTTGGACTACAACAATGTTTAGGTAGGGGCTATGCAACCCCATATGTGACAAGCAGTGATACACACGTATCACAGCCTGCATTATTCTCAGCATTTGTGTGACATAGCTCTTCTGTAGGATCACATCAGACAGGCTCAACTAGGGTAACTGCGTATTTAGTGTATTACCTGTGGATTTGTAGTGTAGTGTATGTGATTGCCACAGCAAAACCAATAATAAAAAGTTTGCGGAATGGCTGCAGAATTACCACTAGGGTAAATATTGGAGCCATTCCATTATGTGTGAGGTTATCCTTATGCTCCCTAGTGCATCAGCAAACCCTGGGCACCCATGTTCAGTCATATGTTTGCTGTAATCCTTGCCTAGACTGCATCACAATTTGATTTGCTGAGCGACCACACATCAACGTATTTGGGTGCTGTAGAACTAGAGTGGAGTATCAGTATAGTGAATAAAGTTCATCTTGTAATGCTAATAAGGCATTTTTTATAGAAAGATGACAAATATCCAATTATGTGTGAAGTTTCAGTATAGCCTTCAACAAACTTAGAAGCTGTATAGGTAAAAGTAAAAATGGAAAGCACAGGAGAAGCAGTACAGGATAGGGTAACATCTGTATTAACGAATTATTTAAAGGACATCTATCACCAGATCTAGGATTGTAAACCTTGACTTGACATACTGGTGTGTGCCCCCTCTGGCAGGATCTGCTGTTCTTTTAACTTTAGTTTTTTTTTTAAAGGGCTTTTAAAATTATGCAAATCTGCTTGAGGGGCTCCAGGCTCCATGGGAGTTAATGGAGCCTGGAACCCCTCAGACTCATTTGCATAATTTTTAAAGCCTTTTTTCCCCGTAAAAACAAGCGCACAAGAACTGCAGCTCCTGCCAGAGGGGGCACACACCAGTATGTCAGATTGTTTGGTTTACAAAATGTACGTTCCTCTGCCAGCCAAATAGCTGCGCCAGCACTGTAATAGTTAATACAGTTTCAGCAAGACTGTTGAGCCATGAGAGAAAGTCATTGCATTATATTTCTATATAATAGAGGGACTCCCATCCACTGCAAGCCCTTACTTGTTGGGCCTGTAATTTGCAAACCGTCTCTATATAAGGAGGAGCCTGTCCATTGCATTTCCTTTAACAATCTTTTCAAAACCTCCATTAACATAATATTGGATATAACAACAAATCAATTTGTTCACATACCGGATATCTTGAAAAGGAACAAAGTCTTTATCCACAAATGTCTCATTGATCTTCTTTAACACATCCATTCCCTCTGTTACTTCCCCGAACACTGTATGTACCCCATCCAGATAATCCAAATTTACTCCTGTAGTAATAAGGAACTACAAAGAAAGCCTGTGTTAGGTTATCATTTATTAGTCACTGGTCTCAAAGAGATGACACTTAAGATGTACTACACCTGTCTTCATTAAACTTTCTGCAGCAATACTGATCATGAGACCTGTGCAGCCTGTGATTGCTTAAGCATGTGACATCTGTGACACAAAACCCATCACTAGTGACTGGTTACACAGGGAGGTCAACACTACAGCAGAACACCCAAGCAGACAACCTGGAACACCCAAGCAGGGCGAGACTCACTAGGTTCTGATATTTTATGCCATTTCTTTGCCATGAATCTCAGAAACCCCCTTATTTCATCAATAAAATGTGGAACAAACCAGAATAATTGCATCTATGGACATGATCAGGTAAACCACTAAAACAGAGCCTCAGAAAATTGGTCAAAACCCTATTGTCTTCTTAGTTGGATTTATTATAACAGAAGAGGGGAAAAAAATATAAAACCAACTAAACCCAGTTTTCTATCTTGAGAAAGTAGCACATTTTTGGTATATCATTGGGATATATTACACAGGGTCTGCCTCCTCACCTGGGATCCATGCTGGTCATTGCCGTTGTTCACCATAGAAACAGTTCCCATCTTCTTGTGTTTTATTCTCGGCACTTTCTCAGGTTCAAAGTAACTTGCCTGATCTCCATACAACTTACTGAAATAACAGGTTACAAATATTTAAATCCATAATCTGCTTGACAAACTTCATACAATTGTGTCAGAAAGACTAATTGACATACCTAAAGACAGACACGCCTCCTCTGCCAGTTCCTGTAGGATCACCCGTTTGGAAAATAAAATCTCTCTGTGGAGTTAAAGATAAACTGAAAACCATAGAATTTGCATCAGGCAACCATTGTTCACAGTGCCTCAAACTATAGCCTATGAGTGATCTGTAAAATGGTTCTAACTAGGACTATTCCTTTTAACGGATCGGTCGCACTGTCTGTTGAAACAACTGCCGTTGTTACCGATTGACATATTGGATTTAGTGCAGCCATCCGGTTAAAAAAATAACATACTGCACATGGCTAATAGTCGTACAATTCTGCCCTTAGAGTTTCAGACAGAAAATTTCTTCCTTGATTGTCTGTTCAAGTACATGTTCTGCAGTTGCGAGAAAGAGCACATTGGCCCAGAAAAATTAAGCACTCCCTTGGGTTCAATGCTCATTAGGAATTTTTGTTACATTTGGTATAGCAATCCATAACAGTTAGAAACGTTTTGGTCCATCTAGGGCTCTTTCACGGACATGGACTACGTGGTAGTGCAGATAAAAAGAAGAAAGGGGGAAACAGACACTATGGAGAGCAACAAGCAAAGAAAGCAGCGGAGAATCCAGCTGAAATGAAAGGCCCAATTCTCTGCTGCGTCCTTTGCAAGTTGCCCTATAGCAGCTGTTGTCGCTGTTCTTTTTATCCACACTGCCTCGCAATCTGTTCCTGAGCAGTGGGGGTCTCAGTGCCGCCGGACCCCTCGCCGCTCCAACCCTAAGGGAGCAGACGGCCGCAATTGACCGTTCTGCTCCATTAATCTCTATGGAGCAATCGGAGATGGATGAGCACAGCGTTCGCCAATTTTCATCAGCTATAGAGATTGGAGCAGAACGGTCATGCCTAGCCATCTTCTCCATTTATCTGACGGAGCGGTGGACCCCTCGTTTTCGCGATCTGCGGGGGTCTCGGCACTGAGACCCCCACTTATCAATAAGTTAGGCCCTATCCTATGCATAAGGCTTAACATTGCTTCGAGGGAAAACCCCTTTAACTATATAAGACAGAGTGGTCCGGGTGTGCTCCACATTTCTGTCGAGTCACTGTAATAAATGTGACGCACAGTCCAAATATGCACCGGAATGCCCCTTTAGGTGCAGAATTTTGAGGCGAGGTGGACAAAATGGGCCACATTAATTAACATGGTTGCACCGATTTTCTGTAGCACTAAAAAGAATTTACAAAGTGCTTGCACATGTATTTATGAAATGTCTTGCCAGTTTGTAGTCCACAAAACTGGCGTAGACACTTGATAAATACATGTGCAAGCAGTTTGTACATTCTTTTTGGGACGAGGTACGGCAGAAAACTGGTGCAGCCAGTTTAATAAATGTGGCCTATTATTCCAGATTCCCAAGGGGAAACAGACTCTGTTCTGTGACTCTTTCAAGATACATTGGTCTCTTGGGACAGAGCCTCTAGGTTGGCAAGTACTCATGGGACTCACAAATGATGGAGCAATGAATTGGCATCCATTTCCTATTATTGAAAATACAGATTGGAGAATTATGGCACCGATGGCAGCTGTTAAAAGCAAGTAATGCTGATGTCAGCCAACCAAATGTAACACATGCAATGACAGACAGTGTTTTATAGGCAATAATAGAGTCTAAGATTTATGCGGAATATGGCACATAATATGTGCCATTGTTAGTGCTCCAATGAGGAGAATACTGACCTGTACATTGTGGATAAGGCAGTAGTTGTAGTACTTTATCTTGCAGAGCTTTAGGAAATTTAAGCATGCTAAAATATGATCAAACACAAAAGTTGTACATGTCAATTTATAAGTAGAAATTCATCCTGTAGTAAGCATCAGCACATATGACGCGAAGGTGGGACTTGGCAATGAAACTGTTATCTAATGAAGTGCAATACTTCACTCGACAGTCAAAAAGATTCTGCATATCTTGCAGTTTGACTCTAGGTAGAGCTGTACATGTTACACGTAGCCCCAGGGCAGTGGTTCTTGCACTATGGGTCCCGGCCCCTTTAACCGCTCCACAGGGGTCACCTAAGAACATCAGATATATTTCTTATGATGGTCTTAGGGACAGAGACACCACTCACCTTTAATTGTATAATCAAATGTACATGCGTCTTTAAAGGGCACCTACCACCCCGATTCTACCTATAAAAGGTAGAAGGGGTGGTAGGTGGATGGATGGGACGTGAGGATAGCCCTTTTTTGGGCTAATCCTCACGTCCCGGGTGTCTTTTACAAAACTTTATTACATGTATATGCAAATTTTTTTATGCGGTTACTGGGGCGTGGAGTAGCCGGACATGAGGCTACTAGTCGCGGCTACTCCACGCCCCAGTAGCCACGTTACTCCGCCTACCAGGTAATCTTCGGCGCGCAGCTCCTGGAACTACTGCGCATGCGCAGTAGCCGGGGGACTCGGACGAGGGCGCGCAGCTACCAGGAGCTGCGTGCTGAAGATTACCTGGTGGGCGGAGTAACGTAGCTACTGGGGCGTCGAGTAGCCGCGACTAGTAGCCTCATGTCCGGCTACTCCACGCCTCAGTAGCCGCATAAAAAAAATTAGCATATACATGTAATAAAGTTTTGTAAAAGACACCCGGGACGTGAGGATTAGCCCAAAAAAGGGCTAATCCTCACGTCCCATCCACCTACCACCCCTTCTACCTTTATAGGTAGAATCGGGGTGGTAGGTTCCCTTTAAGACACACACACACACATTTGTTCAAGAAGGCAGCGCTGCACAGTTAAACCCGCACGCTGCCAGCATCCCTACACAGGAGTGCTGCAAAAGACTGGAGACACTATGGGAGCAAGGGCAGCTAATTACTTTTGACTGCATCTATGGCTACTCTGGGGGGCATCCCAGTGACCCAAATTTAATTCAAAGTAGTATCAAAATAATTTTTTGGTTGGGGGTCATGACAACATGAAGAACTGTATTAAAGAGTTGCAGAATCAGGAAGGCTGAGAACCACTGCTCTATGGAGTAAACCAGGGTCTAGCATCTACACATGGCACAACCCTGTGGGGCAGAGAGGAAGCGTTGGCCACTATGATGCCGGGAGCCTAGAGGACAGTAAATTCCCGTCCACTGACTGGAGCAGGGACATGGACAGCGCCCCCGTGCACACTGCTGTCTACTCTCTCTATACGTATGTATGTATGTATGTATGTAATATGTATGTATGTATGTATGTACGTGTCTCTCATGTCTGGTGCACCTTAGACGTCTACCTCGCGGCCTCTCCTCTGTGTAGAGATCTATGACAATGTCCCCCAGTGTAGTCTCCAGGAGCACCGCCATGACACCAGCCTCAGAATGCGTCACCAGTGAGCTGCAATACTGGAAAGGACCTTCGCTGACGTCGGTGTCACGTGAGCGCTTCTGTAGCAATGTCAGAGGAGGTGGGCGGGGTTCCTGTGATTGGCACTTCCTGCCACCAGACCCAACTCCTGGATGTTTTGGAAGATGATGGGGATCGCGCCGTGCTCTGGGCCCGGGCGCCGCTTCCTGCTTGCGGCTTCTCTTGTGCTCCTGGTCCTGATGGTCAGCGCCCAGGACAACGGCATCAGGACGCGTATGCAGGTAAAGGGGCACCGCACTGTGCCTGTTGTCACCCTGTCATCAGATCCATCTGCTCTATAGATCGCCCAGTAGCCATAGGTATTGGTCAGTATTCAGACTCGTCCTGTGCGGGAGGTAAATACCTGACAGCACCTTGCATGATGATTGCAGTAGTCGGGACTCACTGACTCCTCCTGTGCTGCTCCAGGTTGTATCCCGGGAGGTGGGAAACTCCATGTGTGAGCGATCACGTGGAGCTGTCACTGTCCTCCGCTGTCATGTCTGTCTGTCTGTCTGGAGCAGAGAGAGGAGACCACAAGTGCCTTTTTGCATTGTGAAGTGGAGACCATCCCTGGGTTAGGTACCGGATAGCTTCTATAGCTTTGTTCTTAAGCCAATTTGTATGTAAGTCCAAACTGGAGAAATGGTTGTAACTCTACAGAAATATATTTTGGTCCCTGTGACAACTTTGGGGTTGACAAGGAAATAAGAATTGGTGTGGGAGCATCGTTGTAAAGACCCTACAGGTGATCTTTGCAGCCTGGGACTAAAGTAAATTACTAATATGTAGAGACCAGAGTGGGCAGGTGGGCAGAGCGATCAGTAGGTAACTAGGGGTCATCTTCAATCCGCATTCTCAGGTTATCCAAGATCAGACAGATCCATTCAGTACAGAAGAGTGTGAGGCAAATTCTAGACATGGGGACTTTCTAATGAAGCCAGTGTATTTTTCTGTACTGTACTACGCACCAACTTAGCTATGTGACAAGTGCAGCATGTGGTCCATATATTATACAAACAGGTTTGTCTGGTCAGTGTACATTGCAACCCAGGAAAAAGAGAATGATAAAAAGCATTTTCCCACAGCTTTTTCCTGAAAAAAAATCCAGTATACATTCAGCGGAGGCGAATGTACAGCATCCATCCCTTGCTCCCACTGAACGTAGACCTTGGGTGCTCCCTCAGTGATGTCATTTTCCTTACATGTACAGTTAGATCACTACAGAGACATAAACATTGGAAGTAGCAATCACATACCTCATTTTTGCTCTTCTTTGTAAAGATATGTTGGGAGGATTCCAGGTTGTTTCCCAAGTGACGTAATATTCCTTATATGGACAGTTACATCACTAGGGCATGCCCACAATGTACGTTCAGCGGGGTCAGAGGATAGATTCCCTATAGTGGAATCCACCAACAATAGCCTCTAGTGACCTCCCCTGACAGTTTACTTAGTTTTTTTGAGGAGGAACAAAGATGATAAAAGGTCAGTCTGCTGTACTTTTTCATCCTGTGTTTCCTGCTTTATGTAACTTAGACAGGGCAGACAGAAATCAAAAGGATGCCTCCACCTACTTGTCTTTGTATCTTTCTCAGTATCCTCCCCCCCCCCCCCACCCATGACCAGCAAACCTGTGTCTCTGTCCAGTATTATTTCTAAAAAACTATTCAGTATTCCTAATGTACAGCATAATATGTATATATCAAAGCCTGAAAAGAAGGTGGGCTGTGTTGAGACAGTGGGGCAGATTTACTTACCCGGTCCATTCACGATCCAGTGGCGCGTTCTCTGCGGTGGATACGGGTCTTCTGACGATTCACTAAGGCAGTTCCTTCGACGCCCACTAGCTGTCGCTGCTGCGCTGAGGTCCGCCGGAGTTCACGATTCGTTGTTGGGTGCAGGTAAGCGCGTGTCCAGTGACACTTTTTTTTTTAAATGCGGCGGTTTCTCCGAATCCGTCAGGTTTTCGTCGGCCACGCGCTCCCTGACTCTCAACCCCCCCCCCCCATTTCCGTTGCGTGCATGCCGGCACCGATGTGCCACAATCCGATTTTTTATGCCTTTGGTTAGGTTGCGGAAGGGGGGTGGTTGTTTGGCTATCAAGGCTAAAATTTGGCGGGAGCTGGAATCCGAGATTATAATCTCTAATGTACCCACAATAAACTAATGAGCAGATTAGTTATCAAACAAGGACTCAGTTTTCTACACCCCAACAAAAATAATTGACTACTCACCATTCCGACGGCCCGGGTATCTCCTCTTCATCTTCATGCCGCAGGTCCACGACAGCTTCGTGTGCATGGCCCAGCCGGTGCACAACTGTGATGTCAGCCACTGTTGACATCACAGAGTGCGCCGGTCTGGCCATGCGAACAGAGCTGTCGCGGACCTGGTGCCAGTGCACGTGAAGACAGAAGAGACGCTGCCCACGGAGCTATCGCGGACCTACGGCATGAAGATGAAGAGGAGCCGCCCGGGCCTTAGGAATGGTGAGTAGTCAATTTTTTTAAAATTTTTTTTTACCGGCAAACTATACCCTACAGGGGGCTGGCAGGCAATATATACTACAGGGGGCTGGCAGGCAATATATACTACACGGGGCGGGCAAGCAATATATACTACAGAGGGCTGGCAGGTAATATATACTACAGAGGGCTGGCAGGCAATATATACTACAGAGGGCTGGCAGGCAATATATACTACAGGGTGGCTGGCAGGCAATATATACTACAGGGTGGCTGGCAGGCAATATATACTACAGGGTGGCTGGCAGGCAATATATCCTACAGGGTGGCTGGCAGGCAATATATCCTACAGGGTGGCTGGCAGGCAATATATCCTACAGGGTGGCTGGCAGGCAATATACTACAGGGTGGCTGGCAGGCAATATACTACAGGGGGCTGACAGGTTATACTGGGAGGCTGTGACCAATGCATTTCCCACTCTTGATTTACTAAAGTCAATAGGTTTTCCCAGTTTTTTGTGGTAAAACTAGGTTACTCGGGCCGGCGTATACTCGAGTATATACGGTAAATGCAACTCCTAATTTTGTTGCTTATTTTTTTGTCCAACTTTTATTTGTGCTAAAAGTGAAGTTGAATATTGTTTGACTAAAAACCTGCTTAACAACTGCATCTGCAGGCCCTGTTTACCTTTTTATAGTAATAGCCTGGGACACTCCTGAAGAAAGTCAGAACCTTTCCTAAATAATACATAAAATAATGTGTAGAAAAAACTTTATTACCCAATGGAGCATTGCATGACTTTTCACCATATTCCTACCCAGCCCTGCACTTTCAGGCAACCACCTAGAAGATTTCTGAATTGTTGTGCTTTTTTGGGAATTTAGCTTCCTTGCGTTGTTCTAGGTATAAAATACTGCTGGTGAAAAAAACTGTTCCAACAGCAACTGTCTGCTCCAGCAAAACCTGAGGCAAGTGCTAGGTCCTCCTGAACTTGGCCGGCCTATGACAATATACATGCTGTATACTAGTCAAATCAAGGCTGGCACATGTAGAAGAGGTGGCTTGTGCCAAGTCTGGCCTGTTTATAATGTTGGTAACCTCTAAGAACAGATAAAAATTACCAGAGATAAAAACAAAAAAACCTTTCAGTTTACAGTATCTTCTAAGATGAGGTACCATTTAATTATTGCAGATTTTCTAATCTGTTTATGACAGAATTTTGTTGTAATTTACCGCTTGCTCTATGGGGGGTGCATACATTTATATACTAGGCCAGTGATGGCGAACCTATGGCACGGGTGCCAGAGGCGGCACTCAGAGCCCTTTCTGTGGGCACCCGGGCCATTACCCCAGCACACCAGATAAGAATCTTCCTGCAGTTCCAAGCAACTTAAAATATGCTGCTTTCAGTCATATTTTAATACTTACTTCGCTACTTGGGACTGTAGGAAGAGGGAGAATTAGACAGGGTCGAATTATTTTAGGACCTCCTGGTGGCCCCACGATGCTGTGTACGGAGGGACACTGGAAAGAAGCTAAAATGATGAAAATTTTCCATCTTTCTACTGTGTTGCTGTCCTCAGGAGGCCAATTTGATTAAAAGTTGTTGAACAGGGAGCAATAAGTTACTGCTTTAATTTTTGGTTGGCACCTCCCGATAAATAAGGAGGGTTTTGGGTTGCAGTTTGGGCACTCGGCCGCTAAAAGGTTCGCCATCACTGTACTAGGCTATCTGAGGCGCTGGAGTGATGAAGTCTGCGGGATATAGAGTTATTTTTTATTATATCTTACTAGGACACATCTACCATCACTAAGCTGATGGTAGATGTCCTTTAATGGGGAGATTTATCAGACATGTATGAGAGCAGAATTATTCTAGTTGCAGAAGCTTTTAATTTTTAATTTTGCACCACTGATTATAAAATTAGCTGAGTTCTGATTGGTTTCATTGGCAACTAGAACAGTTTGACCACAGACATTTCTGATAAATCTCCTCCTAAGGCTAGATGCAGATGGCCGTGTGCTTTCCTGGACTGGATTCCAGGCACAGAGTCAGGAGGAGGAGGTGAGAGGGATGAGCGCTCCTCACCCTTACTCCCTCCATATGCAGAGGAGCAGCCACTGACCGTGTGCTCACCACATCGTAACCGGGAGCCATAGACTTCTATTGCACAATTCCGACAATCTGAATTTACCCTGGGGCTGAGAGTTTGTGGATATAATACCTCTTCCCACTATATGGTACATACTGATTATGTGAATACTTTTATCTTTAGGAGACTGTAACCTTGAATGTGACAGCCTTCCATGGATCAGAAATGGTGACACAACAGGTAAGCCGTTACGCAGCCAGCTGTAGGAATATATATATATTTCCTGTATATATTTACATATATACAGGAAAATGCACAATACTAAATACCACATGTGCAGAACAACACATGGGGCTTTGTAATTGTAGCTTTATCACAACCACTTCTGGGAATGTGCTGTACAATGTATTCTAACATCTGTTGGCTCTGCACAACCAGAATCCTAACACTTTGCAGATTTTAGAGATGTTGATAAGGATTATACGTTTTATTCTTTACTCCACGCTGATCCAGTCCTGTTAAAACTTGAGGATTATGATTGGGCCTTATGATTATTAATCTTGAATAGAGATGAGCGAGCACTAAAATGCTCGGGTGCTCGTTACTCGAGCCGAACATTTCCCGATGCTTGAGTGCTCGTTTCGAGTAACGAGCCCCATTGAAATCAATGGGAGACCCGAGCATTTTTCAGTAAAATTATAAACTGAACGAGCACAGTGAAAGAACACAGTGCAGAACAGATTGCAGATGTTCGGGAACATCTGCGATCTGTTCCGGAGACACGCGTGCAGAACGGTGTTATCCGCAATAGTATTTGAAGAACAATATGTGTGAAGACCAACTTGCAGATGTTTGGAAACATCTGCAAGTTGTTCTTCACACATGTTGTTCTTCAAATACTATTGCGGAGAACACCGTTCTGCACACGTGTCTCCGGGACATCTGCGATCTGCTCCGGAGACACCCGTGCAGAATGGTGGTCTCCGCAATAGTATTTGAAGAACAATATGTGTAGAGAACAACTTGCAGATGTTCACAAACATCTGCAAGTTGTTCTTCACACATATTGTTCTTCAAATACTATTGCGGAGAAAACAGTTCTGCACGCGTGTCTCCGGAACAGATCGCAGATGTTCCCGAACATCTGCAATCTGTTCTGCACTGTGTTCTTTCACTGTTTTCTTCAATTAAACAATTAAATTAAATGTTTTAATTGTATCTTTTTACTGTTCTTCACTTTTTTTTTTAAAATTAAATGCTCGTTATCGAGCATGGCAACGAGCCGGTCCGAGTATGCTAATACTCGACCGAGCATCAAGCTCGGACGAGTATACTCGCTCATCACTAATCTTGAATTATCCTCTAGTACTGCCTTTTAGATTATTCCAGAAAAATAATTATTTTAACAATGGCATAAACATGGATGATATGAAATGTTTTTAGGCAGTAATGATTCCTTTCTTCCAGGTGACTTCTAATATCAGCTATATAAGAAGACAAATACACCTAAATGGATTTCCTGTAAACAGAGGAGTTTCTCGAATTACCTGCAAAATGGATATACGTAAGTTACCAGTAGTTAAAGGGGTTTTCCAATCTGGACATTTACATTTAATTAAATTAATTTGCCATATGTAAACATTTCTTCAATTGAATGTTATTAAAAAAAATGTTCCTGTGTGAAGATAATTTTTCATAATTGTAGTAATGTTATTTCTTAGAAACGAGATGGCTTCCTTTGATACGACCACCTCGCACTCCGGCAGTGGTGGCCAGACATGCGCTATGCAGTCCTGTCTGACCTCCTTCAGCAATCATTACCACAGGACAGCTGTGCGACATGTAGCAACTCCTGGACATTTCATATATAGAAAACTTTTGTTTCTTTGTGCAATCCCTCCAGCAGAGGTGGCCGTATCCAAGGACACAGTCTTGTTTCTAAGAGACTGTATGATTACATTTATGAGAAATTATCTTCACACAGGTAATTTTTTTAAAATAACATCTAATTGAAGAAATGTTTATATATGGCAGATTAATGAATGTGAATGCCCAGACGAGAATACCCCTTTAAGGACATATAGACAGGCCAGCTGCTGATAAAAATGCTATTTTAACTGCTTGTATCTCAGGTTCTGTTATTGGCATAACCACAAGCCTGATGTGATCTGAAAGATGATATTTTTTATCTTTAATAAGACACCAAAAATATGTTGGTAGATTTAGTGATCTATGATGCAAGGTGGTTCTGCCTCCCCAATAAACAGCAGTGCTGTATGTAGTGTGATGAATTAAAGTGTTGGCACTACTGTTTACTGGGGAAGAAATATTTCCTTGTATCATAGATGGATATGATGCAAGGAATCTCATCCCCACTTGTGCTTAGCCTATGACACAGGACTCTGCATGGTCTGTGATCATGGAGCTGCCCTTATATAGAGATGACAATAATAGACTGGGATCTTTCATGTGCAACTTTGTGTCCTGCAACTAAAAATTTGGAAGCTAAGATTCTTCAATTTAATTTGGTAGCAAGATTTGTAACCCTTATAGTCTATACCGCAAACACAGAAGTATGAAAACCCATTCGGGTTTGGCCGAATCTGAACATGAAACTTCAGTTCAGATTCGGGAACCCAAACCCAAATGCTCGCCCCCACCAGTGACACCTGTTATCTGTCTTAACCTTTGAATGGCGGTGACACATGCATGCATTTACATCCATTTACTTGGTTCGCACACATAGAAATTTGGGGAAACACTTGTATCACTGGCATTTTATAGCTCTGTAAAGAAAAATAGCGGGTAAATACCCAAAACACAAAAATGTAAAAGGACCTGGGCCCCAAAGAGTTTATTCAGGGATTTGTTGTCTTCTGTTTTTACCATTTTCTGTATTAAGAATGCACATTTCTTTATGTTGTAGGAAATTACACCTCATCTGGTGAGCTACAGAAAAAACCACACAATGCGTTAGTCAGTGTACGACTACTTGTTTTACACAACCTTCTTAATTACAGTAGAACAAGTATAGTTGTTCAGCAGGAGGTGATCGGAGTTGGTGGTAATAAGGTTAGTACAACTTTAAAACTTGCTGTTTAAATACAGTTTTATTTTTAGATTCGAAAAAGTTGGATATCTGACAGCACACTTTGTTGTTCCACTGAACCAATCTTGTTGTTGAACAAAAAAAAGCACAGGGCTTAAACTATATTTCCACTGACCATTGGAAAAAAACTGGTGTGAAAAAGCCTGTTGCAAAGAACGGTTCAGTAAGGCATTGGTGAAAAATCACTGAAGCCAGGAAGAAAAAACCAATCTGTATGTGTGCCTGAGCCAAAATGGCTTCAGTGAAGGATCACTGGTGTGAAAAAAAGACGCCAATGTGAGTCTGCCTTAAACTGATGGGGAACAGGGGAGATCTTGTACAGGCGGTCCCCTACTTAAGGACACCCGACTTACATACAACCCATAGTTACAGACGGACCCCTCTGACCTCTGGTGAAGCTTTCTGAATGCTTTACTATAGTCCCAGACGGCAATAATCAGCTGTAAAGTGTCTGTAATGCAGCTTTATTGATAATCCTTGGTTCCATTACAGCAAAAAATGTTTAAACTCCAATTGTCACTGGGGCCAAAAATTTTTTTGTCTGGATCTACAATGATAAAATATACAGTTTCGACTTACATACAAATTCAACTTAAGAACAAACCTCCGGACCCTATCTTGTACGTAACCCGGGGACTGCCTGTACCTCACTATTTTGTGCAGGAGACCTCTGTAGCCACAGTCTTGAACAGATCCAGCTCTGCTACATACACAGAGCTCTGTCACATGACCTTCTCCTCTGTGAGCAGGATGTAAACGTCAGCTCGTCCTGCCAAAACTGACACCTTATACAGGTCATATACCAAAGTATGAAAATGTTATTTGCATCAGAATATGGCGAAACGAAGAATTTTTTTCCATACAAAAGGTTTTCATTTATTCCAGTCTACAAAAATTTGGTATCCTTGTGATAATACCGACTCAAAGGGTAAAGGAGATCAGTGTAATTTGGAGCACACAGTAAAAGCTGTAAAAACTAATATGGCAAGTTGCATTTGAAATGTATTTTTCCAGTTTCCTAGTGCACAGCATAGAAAATAAAATACCATTAATAGGAAGTACAATTTGTTACATATAAAAAAAGCCCTCATATAGCTCTGAACATGGATAAATAAAAAAAGTTATTGATTTAAAGGTAGGGAGCCAAAAACGTAAAATAGAAAAAGATAATTGACAGCAAGGGGGTTAAACAAATGTATTCCTGTGTTCTTTTTCCTCTGCCTTTCTTCCTTATTTAAGAAGTTTGTTTAACCCCTTCGTGACCAATGGTCATAGGTGCCTTATTGTCCAGGTCAATTTTTGACATTCTGCTATGCGCTTCATTAAATGACGATCTCCCTGGAAAAGCTTTACATATAACAATTTTCACTTTGTGTTTTTTTCATGACATGTGAGACTTTAACTTGAAAGGATAGTTTTATTAATTACATATTTTTTTTTCTTTATAAAATTTGTCAATAATTGACTACAAAAGTGAAAAGTCATTTTTTTTCAATTAAAGTGTTTTTTTAATAGGTAATAACGTTTAACAAACTATGTTATAAATATGTACATCATTATTCCATCACCATTTCCCAGGTTCAGCTACAGATGCACAGGGTGCATGTACTTCTGCAATAAAGAAAAGGGAAAGTATTTCCTGCAGCTTCTTGTACATTCTGTCTTCAGCTGACCGGCTGGAGGGTGGCACAGTTCAAATGCTTATATCTTCTAAACTCTTACAACTGGAAACACAATTCTGTTGTCATATTAAACAAAAGAGTTTCCCCTTTAATATGATATGTAGACTGTGTATGGATGTTTAACAGAACGGGAGATAGAAAGCTGTACATAAAAATCTATTTTTTATGTACAACTTTAAGGGTGGATATCTATGATTCTGTTAAGCATTCATACACAAAAGGGGAGATTCTTCTGTTTAAAATGACACAAAAAGTGTGTTTGTAGGTGTTCGGGTAAAGGAGATATTATTCAGAAGACAACAAATCCCTGAATAAACGCTTTGTGGCCCAGGTCCTTTTACATTTTTGTGTTTTGGGTATTTACCCGCTATTTTTCTTTACAGAGCTATAAAATGCCAGTGATACAAGTGTTTCCCCAAATTTCTATGTGTGCGAACCAAGTAAATGGATGTAAATGCATGCATGTGTCACCGCCATTCAAAGGTTAAGACAGATAACAGGTGTCACTGGTGGGGGCGAGCATTTGGGTTTGGGTTCCCCCAAGACTTTGTACATTTGTACACTTCGTCAAACCGCACCTTGGTTTTGGGACATAGCAAGGTTTTTTCCAACTGATTCATCATCGTACATTGCCTTATACTTGTGCAGAGGAAGGGGTTCTCTGCAGGTAGGGGGAGCTGGTGGTGTGCAGAGCAACCAGCACTATCATATGCTGGGTTGCTCTGCCTGTTGAATTTGTGTGCTTTGCACACTTTTTAATGGTTTTTATTGTTGTTTGTTCTTGCTGTGCTCTTTTTGCATTATTGATAAAATTGTATATCTTTGGTCATATAGCGTACATCTGTGTTCATTTATAATTTTAGTAGTTTTTAGTACAGCTTTGGCCGCCATTGTATGCTTTTTACTTTAGTGGTGCCGATCCCAGTCTCTAATCCTGCAGGGTAAAGGAGATATAGCCATTTGAAATTGATTACTGTCATGGGGTTCATAAACGTCCTTTCTGCACAGGGGATGCAAATAGGACATATGTAGCCGTATGAAGGGTTTAATAAGCTATCGGTCCTGTTCTTCACTGACCAACAGTGGAGCTGGAGAGGGACTTTGACAACAATTCCAACTTTATCATACTGCTGGCTTCTTCCTAGCCTGTGATCCAGCATAGTATCACTATCAGCCCTCCTCTCCAGTAGGAGGGCACTTTATGGTTGTGACATCGGCTAAGAGGTCAGAGCAGCTCTTCTCACTTGCCATAATATGATCACTTTTATATGCACTAGCAGCCTGGCCATTTCGGACACAGAATCTCAGTGTTACTGCTCTATAACACAGATCCTTACCTGACAGATAAATATCTGTCATCCATACATTACAGTTACAGTAACCTATACACCTATGGACTGTTACTCAGATAGAATCTGTGCTCACTACCTGCTATGATTTATGTGACAGCCAGGCCGTTCTGTAGAAACTATCACTTTCCCCTCTCCCTAGGACAATGGAGAATGGGGAGTAGAGAGAATGATAAGAATGCAGCTGCTAACATGCAGGAGAGTGGAGGAGGTACACACTTGGAAGTCATCCTTCACATCAGACATTTGTGCTGACCACCCTTCCCTCATTGACCTGACTGTAGCCTTGGGAGAAGGGGTGGTGTGCAGAGCAGGTTTGTGAATGATACTCAGCATACTAGATTCTTCTTTATTAAACCGAGCAGCTGCAGGGGAGAAGACTGGAGACAGGGCAGAGCAGACATGAACCTCAGCTCTTGGCTTCTTATTACTACAGGGAAGAGGCTCCTGGAGACCATCCTGTTATCTCCTGTTGCCTATAAAGATTGTTGTTGGTAACCAGAATGCTGGGAAGGGAGAGGGGCTGAGGTTTGCAGAAAGGTTTGCAAGCAAAAAACTGCAATGAGGTAAAAAAATGTATGGTGGAAAAATGTTTGAAAATTTTTCAGCTATTGTAGGTATAAAAAAAAATTTACACTTTACCTATTTACATATATTCTCTGAATAAGTAAATTACAAGGTTGAAATTAAAAAATATTTGCATTAAAGATTAAAGGGGTGTTCCCATTGCAGCAAATAAATGTTATTGTTTTTATTATACAAAGTTATACAACTTTCCAATATACTTTCTGTATCAATTACTCATGGTTTTATAAAGCTCTGTTTAAATCCTCATATAGAAAGTTTCTATGTCTACGTCCAGTGGACAGAAATTTGACCACGGTCTCACAGGTGCACTGCTCGTTATAACAAACACATCTGATTACACTCTGTGACATAACTATCTGTGCACCTGTGTGACCATGGTCAGATTTCTGTCCACTAGATGTAGACGCAGAAGCTTCCCATAGAACAATAGCAGGAAAACCACAAGGAATTGAATACAGAAAGTTGTATAATTTTTTTTATCATAAAAACAATAACATTATTTTTCACAGATATAAGTCCAACCTGTCTCTATCAGTCCTGGTGTACATTTAAGATGCCCCTAAACACGACCCTGTAACTTCTGACTTGGGGTCGGGTGGCCGCCATCTTGGATTTGTGTGTGCTGATTCGTTTCTGTGTCTTTCTTCTCTGACCCTGTAGCCATGCCCCCGGCATGGAGCTCACACTGATCACTTCCTTCCAGGACATCGCGAGCAGAGAGGAGCTACAAACTACAAGGAGCTTAGTGATCCGGGGGAAGGAGGAGGCATTACATGTCTGTGAGATGTAGCAGAGCTAAAAGTGTAACTGGAAAAGTCTATCAGCCTCTGTCTGTCAGCCTTTGTGTAATAGGCATCAAGCATCTCTCATCTGTCTCATCTCTCTTTCTATGTGTCAGTGAGTTAGTGTCAGAAGCCAGATGAAAGTGTATATACACCTGTACCCTGATAATCTAACCATATTGTACACCCTGGGATTTTGCACTGAGCAGCCTATGGAGCGATAGAAGCTAAAACAGCAATAAAACTCAGCAACGTTGTAAAGTAAGGGGTTAAAACGATCACCGAGTGATGTTAACACAATCAAAGTGTGAGATTGTTCCTTCGTGGGAATACCCCTTAAGTTACTTTTAAGGCTTGTAATATGTCTAGTTCAGGATAAAATTTTATAACACAAGGATTTAAAGAAAGTAGAAAAACCAAGACTACATCCATTGCATTGCTCCCTCAGTCCCTGCATATTTTCCTATGTTATACTATGGTATACAGAAGCGTGTATGGTGTCATTTTGTTTTTTCTGGTGCCAGCTGACATTTTCATTTGTGCCATTTTGGAAACACCCACCTTTTTGATTTTTTTTCATGTAGTTAACCCCTTTACTACTGCCATATGGCTATATACGTCTTATTTGCACATGCCTCATGCAGAAAGGACTATATAAACATCATGACATTGGCCAACTTCAAACGGCGATATGGATATTGTATTCAGAGGGCTACAACATCGGCTCTGTGGCACCTACAAATTGTGTTTCTAGGTGCCGGGGGAAGCAGAGATATTCTCATCTAAAGGAAATCTACCATTTGATTTCATGCATTATGAACCAAACATATCTTGAGAATGCTGTAGCTACACTGATGCAGCAGCATATCTTGTTTAATCCCTGAGTTGAGTGGTTTTTGCTGAAAAAACAATTATGAAATTCAGGACCTTGGGGAAGCTGGGTTGAATGCTTCTTGCAGTACATAAACACATTAAACAGAGCTTCCTGAACTTTCCAGACAGGACTAATCAACCTGAGCTGGATCACTTATACACAGTAGCTGGGGGATGGTGCAGTGATTGATTACTTCTGCCTGTCGGTGATTACATCACTTTCCTGAGCAGGGTAAGAAGAGAAAGCGCTGAGCCAGGCAAAGGAGTAACAAAGACTCATTATCCTGAATTTTATAATTGTTTTTTTCAGCAAAACCAAGATATGATTCTGCATCAGTGTAGCTAAAGCATTCTCAAGGCATGTTTTGTTCATAATGCAAATCAAATCAAATGGTAGATTTTCTTAAAAGTGAGAATTTTGGGTGCAAATTTTATATATAAACAGTTAATATTTTCGGTTTCCTGACACCTAGAAATACAAATTTAGATTTATATGAAAGAATAGATTCTCCTCTTTCGTAGGAAAAGAAGTGTGTTTCTAGGTGCCACAGAGATATAGCCCACTGAAGTGTACCACCCCCCTCCAGATTCTTAGCCATCAGGCTGCAGGGAGAATTTGGAGGATGCTGTACACAGGAGCTGCTTCACCTTACAGATCATTGTAAATATTGACTTTATATGTTACTTAACCCCGAGGAGCACCTGGACGTCGTACTACATCCCTGCGGCTAGATACTTAGCGCAGCGGGACGCAGCGGCGTGTAAGGGTATCCCTGCAATGGATCGGATCCCCTGTGCCGCTTACCGGGGGATCCGATCCACTTCTGGGCAGCCCTGAAGTCTGCCGAGTGCTCCGGGGCTGCCCGTTCTCCTTGGCAGTCAGACCCCTTCCTTGGTGTCTGCATGCTCAGACAGTTTACACTGCTCTACAATGAAAAAGTATTGTAGAGCAGTGTATTGGACTTGAACCAGCGATCAGAGCAAGTATGTATAACACTTAATAAAGTATAAAAAACACAAACACACAAAAAACCGCCACATATTTGGCGTCCGTAACAATCTGTATAATAAAACAGAATCGTTACTGCCGGGGGAGGGGGGGGGACGCAAAAAAAGTTCCGAAAAAAGATAATTTTTAATTAATACCCTTTCAAATGCTCTAAAAAGTTATTTTATAAAGTTATGCACTCTAGTATAAGACCACTAAAAAGAACGATCCTTCTCCCAAAAAATAAGCCCTTAACCAGATATGTCAGCCGAAAAATAAAAAAGTTCTGCATATGAAAAGATGGTGATGCTAAAATGAACAAAATTGTCTCCAAATTAGGTTTTGTTCAGTAAAATTAAATAAAATACACACAACCCTCACATATTTGGTATCGCTACGTCCGTGACAATCTGCATAATAAAACAGAATCGTTATTGGACCTGCAAAATGAACCCCGTAAAAAAACAACCTCAAAAACGCTTAAAAAAAGATGATTTTTAATTAATACCCTTTAAAAAATGCTCTAAAAAGTTATTTTAAAAAGTTACGCACTCTAAAATATGACCACTAACAAGAACAATCCTTCTCGCAAAAAATAAGCCCTTAACCAGATTTGTAAGCCAAAAAATTATGCATATGAAAGTCGATGATGCTAAAATTAACATTTTCACCAAATTACATTTTATTCAGTAAAAATGGGGAAAAAAATTTAAAAAGCTATATAAATGAGGTATTTTCGTAATCATGGAGACCCATAGAATAAAAATAATATACTATTTTTACGGTATGGTAAACGGCAAAAAAAAAACCCGCAAAAAAAGGTTCCTAAAAATCGATGATTTTCATTTCCTCCACCAACAAAGAGTTAATAAAATCTCACCAATTAGCTATAGATTCCCCAAAATTATGTACCAGAAAAGTGCATCTCATGTGGAAAAGAAATAAGCCCCTGTAGGTCCACAAAAAAACAAAACAAAAATTATAGCCTGTACAATGTGACATAGCAAATCTGATCTGCATGGTGCCTCCTTCCCCTCTATGCCCGGCCGTGTGCCCATTACCAGGTTACCGCCACATATAGGGTATCGGTGTACTCGGATTAAATGAAAAAAGGCTCCACAAAGTTTGATACCCAATTTCTCCCATTACAAATGCTTAATGTTCCACCCAAAATGAATGTATTGTCAAAAAATATTACAATTTGTAGACCATACCTCCATTTTATTTTAACCCCTATAAAACACCTAAAGGGTTAACAAATTTCATAAAAGTGGTTTTTCATACGTTGAGGTGTAGTTTCCATAATGGGGTCATTAACAATTCTAGCTATTATTTAGGCCTCTCACAGTCAATTAAAAGTTGAGCAGGTCCATCTAAATATTAGTTTTGGTGATTTTCCCAAAGATTTGAAAAATGGCACCCAAATTCTGAGCCTCATAACATTCTAGTAAAATATGTGGAATTTTTTAAAAAAACATGCCAACATAAAGCAGACATTTCAGAAAGTATGTATTTAGTTATGAATTTATTTGGGTGCTATGACTGCATCAAAAGTAGAGAATTTAGAACTTTGAAAATAAAGAATTTTTCCAAATTTAGGTTTTTTCATAACTAAACACAAAAGATATCCTAATTTGAAGTACAATGTTTCACGATAAAACAATCTCAAAATCCCCTGGATATGTTATATCGTTCCAAAGCTATAACAACTTATACTGACACAGGGCAAATTTGAAAAATGGGAACGCGTCCTAAAGGCCAAAAGAGGCTGAGTCCCATAGGGGTTAATTTTGATTAGAGATAATATCAACTAATGTTCATGTTTTTAACCCTCTCCTATCCAGAACAATCTGAGAATACACTTGCTCTCTGATGGTCTTATATGTTTGTAATTGTTTTATTTTTTTCTATGAAAATTGAGCGAAACAGTGAACATTTGATCCTCTTCGCCTAATGTGGCTACATGTTAACACCGCAACCCAGAACATGTCTATACAGTTATATGTAACACGAAAAACACAGTGATTGACTTTTGTTATCTTATAACCTTGGAAAACCTCCGCTTTGATGTGAGTTTTATGTAAAAACTTATGTTTTCACAGCATTTGAAAAGCATTTTTGTTTAATAATTTGTGTTTATCACAAAGTTAGTCAAGGCAAATGCAATCGCCTGGTTGTCTGTTTTCACAAAATATATAGGTTTCGGGGTATTTTTTAATCTGTTTTATTGCTATATTTTGCAGGTTGTCTTAAAATTTGTAGCTCAAAAGCAGATATTTAGTTCTTTCAGTTATAGTGGTGATATTATGATAATTTATTCATATGAACTCTACACATGTTCAACTATTACATTTAGGAAATGAGTAAGTAAATATTTTCTGTATGGAGTGCATTTTTGCCATTAAAGTCAATTTTATGTATTTTTGTTATAAAATGTTACACTTTGAATCAAAATTCCAGGAAGGTGCCTCCGTCTATAAACTCTTTAATGCAATTTGCTTTCTGCTGTCAGAAAATAAATGGTTGTTTGGGGTTAGTGTCTTTTTTTTTTCCTGTAATTTAGGTTTTACAGGCGGTCCCCTACTTAAGAACACTCGACTTACATACGACCCATAGTTACAAACGGACCACTGGATATTGGTAATTTAGTGTACTTTAGTCCTAGGCTACAATGATCAGCTGTAACAGTTATCACAGGTGTCTGTAATGAAGCTTTATTATTAATCCTGATTCTTATGACAACCCAACATTTTTAAAATCCAATTGTCACAGAGACCAAAAAAGTTCTGGCTGGGATTACAATGATAAAATATACAGTTCCGACTTACATACAAATTCAACTTAAGAACAAACCTACAGACCCTATCTTGTATGTAACCCGGGGACTGCCTGTATATGTAAACGTCAAAATTGTAAAAATTGCTCTGGCCAATAATGTGACAATTTCCAGAAATGCCTGGCAGTGAAAAGGTTAAAGCTGTACTAAAAAGAAAATTAGCTTTTTATGTACAATGCAGAAAACATCCACCTTGTATGGAAAGGTCCTTTTTGGTAATGGGTTAAAGAAGCGCATAGCAGAACTGAGAAACCTTTGAAACGGCTTTACTTATAACATTTTATTGACACGTGTGACTTTAATACCTTCCCATTGATGGCCTTTTTAGTTTACATTTTTTGCTCCCCTTCATTAAAAAATAACTTTTTTTATTTTTCCTTGTACGGATCTTTAAAGGGCTTATTTTCTGTGTAACAGATTGTACTTCCTTAACTAGGATTTAAAACATTTATAACCTTTTTGTTTTAAAATTTTTTCTTCATTTTGCCATATTCTGATGCTTATAACTTTTTCATACTTTGGCATATACAGTTGTGTAAGGGGTCACTCTTTGATGTTATGAAATTTACATTGATACCATCTGTGGGACTGTACAACCTTTTTATTTAAATTTTTGAAAAATTACAAAAAAGTTATGGACATTTGGGCTCTATTTTCCGTTATGCGGTTCACCGCCAGTGAACCCCATAACGGTTCATATAATGATATATCAGGACTTTTAGGACGCGGAAATACCTAACCTGTTTAAGTCCGCCATAACAACCTCCTGCGGCAGAGAGTTATATAGTCTCACTGCTATGTAAAGGGTTAATAGGTGCAGGCACACTTCAGCTGAACTGTGGCACCTAGAAACACAGATATAACCGTTTGAAGTGTGTCACTGTCATGACATCTATACACTTGCTGTATGAGCAAGTAGCAGGTATATAGCCATATGTCGTCAAGGATTTATGGAAAAGGGGGGAAGGGGTTGTGACAGTTCTATTTTGCTGGTTGTCCCTCCATCATATACTAGTTGAGATCCTAAAAAAATTTTTTATTAATAGGTGAATCGAAGTGAAATTGTGGAAGTGAAATTGACAGTTAATAAACATATGGAAATACTTCAAGTTTCAAGTTTAAAAATGAGTCTTGAAGATTCATACCTGTACTCCATTCCTTGGGACAATGATGTATTGTTTACCTTTCCAAACATACCAGAATCAGGTAGGAAAATTATTTTTTCTGATTATTCGTTTTTTTATGTATACTGTGGATTGGACTCCTGGGTCATGTATAGTTGCATTGAGGGATATCCTTAAAGGGGTAATCTCATTTTGGTAAATTAATTTATTTAATTAATTTTATTTAATTTAATTAACTAGATCTCTGCTTGCTGTCATTCTATAAAAAGCTTCATTGTTTACCTCCAGTGGACAAAAATCTGACCATGGTCACACAGGTGCACGGCTCGTTAGCATTATAGAGAGTAATCACAGCTGTGTGTTATAACGAGCTGCGCACCTGTGTGACCATGGTCTGATTTCTGTCCACTGGAAGCCAACAAAGAATATATAATTCTATAGAGAGCACCAGAGATCTAGAAAACTGTGAGGAATTGATACAGAAAGTATATTGGAAAATCATATACCTTTTCATTGTACAAACAATAACATTTATTTGCAGAAATGGGAATACCCCTTTAAACACATACATTGTCATAGGTTATTTTAATAATTTCACAGTACAATAATATGTAATGTCCTTCAGAGCATCCTGGATGTACAAGCTTCTCCTCAACGGTTGAAAGCCAGAGCCGGTAAAGATGTCTTTAGTCCGAGTTTAGACCCAAAACTTACTAGTCCTAGTTTAGACCCAGTAACTTACATTTGTTCTAGATATGCTCCAAAACTACCCTTTTCCCCACTAGTTAACTAGATCCGTAATAATAAACCCTAACACTTTATTGCAATGATGTTCTGACTCTGGGTCACATGGTGTATCCCTTCTTGAGAGTAAACATTTCACCTGACTGAGGGCTGGATTGATAAAGCTGTACTACAGACACTCAGCCCCCACAGTAGCTGGAAACATATCACACACAGTTGAAAAAAGTTAAAAACACTCATAAAATATATACTGCTGAGCAAATAGCTTTCACCAAATGCTTTAATCATTGTACATTGGCAAGAGACAAACGCTTATCCATACCAATGATTACTGATGCAAGAAAATATGTGGGTTTTTTGTAATTATTTAACATTTTCACATTGCCATATTTGTAGCAACCCATACTACAAAACAAACAAATAACTTATCCAACATGTTGAATGTCGTAAAAAGATCAAAAAAGAGAATTTTTATGAGAGGTACCAATGAAAAGTACTGCTCACCCCACAGAGAAACAAAACCTCAAATGAAAAAAAATACCTTTTAAAAGATGTTTAAATTTAAGTTTGTTGTACAAAATTAGAAAAACCTGAAAAAAAATATAGTTAGCGTTACTATAATTGTACTAAAGGTAACATGTTACATATGTTGTACAGGTAATGCCATAAAATTCAAAATTCAAGAAAGTGTGTTATTTTTTCTCCACTTCCCCCAAACCAACAACTGGCCTCCTCGTTTGGCATACCACCATGAGCTTTGATTATATGTTTCTTATCGCTACTTTGGCCATTTTGCTTTTGTCCAACTGTGTGCACAATCAATACTAGGATAGCCTATTAATAGAAAAGTCATTGCACTAGTGCTAAATTGTAGTGTCTGATCAGGTGTGAATGTACATGGATCTTGAAGTGGATAACTAAACATGCCTGGTGTCCTTTGATACAGCAGGAGATAACCTTCCACAGCAGACTACCAGAGAATACAGTATTGGGCTGAACACCACAGTGGATGAGGAGCCATTTCCTGGCAAACTCCCAGAAACTCCCATCAGAGCCGTCATTCCTGCCTCTTCTTATAAGGTGACATGATATGTGCCCGAGTGTAGATGTGGATTTGTGCACGGAAAGTCCACTGCTTTGTGAAACATAGTTATACTCTTATGGGACTTGAACATGAACTCGTAGTGCATGTGATACATGTCATTCCACTTGGGTTTACGGCGCTCTGGTAGGGTACCAACCCAATCTTAGCAAAACAGTAACTTGGCACTCCAAAGTATGTCGAGATAGATGAGCGTATACTCCATACGCTTTATCCAGGGACCGTTCTCTTATTCCTTACTCTTCATCGCCCTACAGCAATCCGGTATGTGTATGTTAAACTTAGCTTTGAGCTTTGTGTTTCACCTAGTATATAGGGTTTATGAACCATAACATCATGATATTTAAACTGTGAGATCATGCAGAATGGATAATGCAGGAATGACTCCTTCTATCTTTGTTATATGCTCTTATCATTCTATTACTTGTTAATCGATTGTATCTTGCCCTTTGGGGAACGTTGTAATACTCTGTATACCAATTTAATCCATATCTTTGGGACTTTCTTTTACTTTAACATCCGTGGTTGATCCAGCTCACAGAGGGTGAGGATACCTGGTGCACAGGAAAAGCCTGAGGCTACTACAGGCTGCTACAGGAACTTCAAATGGAAAGAGGATCTGGCACTCACAATTTAGGTGAAGAAATCCTTTTCTTTATTGGTTAAAATCCGACATAGCGATCACAAATACAGGAACATCGTAATATTAGCGATCAACGTTTCGGGGTATAGCCTCAGTCGTGATCTCGTAATATTAGCGATCGACGCGTTTCGGCGTATAGCCTTAGTCATCATCATGACTAAGGCTATACGCCGAAAAGCGTTGATCGCTAATATTACGATGTACCTGTATTTGTGATCGCTATGTCGGATTTTAACCAATAAAGAAAAGGATTTCTTCACCTAAATTGTGAGTGCCGGATCCTCTTTCCATTTGAAGCTTCTTTTACTTTTTTTCTGTATTTACCTTTCGTGTTTGACCAAAACGTCAATATTGTTTGTGGATTACTATATATCTCAATAAATTGGAATATGTATCTCTACATACTTTGGAGTGCCAGGTTATTGTTTTGCTTGAACATGAACTCTTCGTACCCATTATACTGTATACTGAACTGGTATACTTGTCCTAGAAGCATTAAAAAGAGAATGGTGACGAACCAATGGGGAGGGAAGCGATCAGGGTATCATATTATGTCACAGCTGCCACAAATGACAACTTACACCTATGTGACAGCTGTTTTTTTCTGTGTTTGTTTTTCAGGTAATGTGCGAATTTGCAGATGAACTGAGAGAGAAGTTGTGCCTTATCTGGTCCTGGCTATATCCCATCTTGGTTGACATTGCGCAGGTTCTTATTGCTGGGGTAATAGGAGCTGCTGTTGTGCTTGAAGTTCTCAAGATATTCTACCCATTGAAAGAACCTAAGTAAGCGAATCAATTTTTTTTATAAGATTTTCCATTTACCTTAGTTCAGATACTTTACTGTCGTGTGGAATGTATCACCAATATTGGCAGTTAATGGATATGTGGTGTTGAATATTCAAGGGAGATTTAGTAAAGTGTCGGTCATTAGACCAGCGCAGAGTAGGACTAGACAGTTCTCTGCTGCTCCAGATTAATCATTGTGTCTGATGCTGGATGATTAATCTGGTGCAGTATAAGACTGCTGAGTGGTACTTAAACTTCCTGCTGCCCGGACTGAATTTTCTGACGGTGGATATAGGCTGTGTATGCAACCGGAATATAATCGGGGGGGGGGGGGGGGGGCTTTATGAAATGAAACTGGGGTGAGCTGTATAAAATGAAATGGGGGAAACGGTATATAAGGAAGTGGGCGGAAACTGTATGTTGGGGCTGAATATAATATGGCGGTAATGATGTATAGAAATTTTTCACTCTTTGTTTCATTGCAGCCAATAAGTAAGATCAAAAAAGTTATTTTTTTACTGATTGGCTGCAGAGTGTACATTAATCTTGACAGAGAAAAACCCTGAAAGTTAGATATTTTTGCTAATTTATTAAATAAGAAAAACTGGTATCACATATATCACATGGTTATAAGTATTCAGCCCCTTTTCTCAGTATTAAGTAGAAGCACCTTTTGAGCTAGTACAGCCATGAGTCTAATTGGGAATGATGCAATAAGTTTTCACACCTGGATTTGGGGTTCCACTGCCATTCTTCCTTGAAGATCCTCTCCAGTTCCCTCAGGTTGGATGGTGAATGTTGGTGGACAGACATTTTCAAGTCTCTCCAGAGGTGCTGATTTGGGTATAGATCAGGGCTCTGGTTGGGCCAGTCAAGAATGATCACAGAGTTGTTCTGAAGCCACTACTTTGTTATTTTAGCTGTGTGCTCATGGTCATTGTCTTGGCGGAAGGTGAACCTTCAACCCAATCTGAGGTCCAAAGCACTCTGAAAGAGGTTTCATTTAGTGTATCTCTGTACTTGGCCACATTTATTTTTCCTTCAAATACAACTAGTCATACTGTGTCTGTAGCTGAAACACCCCCATAGCATGATGCTGCCACCATCATGTGTCACTGTTGGGATTGTATTTGGCAGGTGATGAGCAGTGCCTGGTCCTCTCCACACATACGCTTAGAAATAACAACAAAAAGTTCAATCTTCTTCTCATCAGACCAGTTAATCTCATTTCTCATAGACTGGAAGTCCTTCATGGGTTTTTTTGCAAACTGTATACAGATTTCATGTGTGTTGTTGGAGGAGAGGTTTCTGTTGGCACACTCTGCCATAAAGCCCAACTGGTGGAGGGCTACGGTAACTTTGTGGAACTTTCTCCAATTTTCCTACTGCATCTCTGGAGCTCAGCCACAGTGATCTTGTGGTTTTTTTCTTTACTTCTCTCACCTAGGCTCTTTTCCCACGACTGCTTTGTTTGGCTGGATGACCAGTTCCAGGAAGAGTTGTGGTTGTTCCAAACTTCTTCCATTTAAGGATTATAGAGGCCACCGTGCTCTTAGGAACCTTGAGTGATGCAGAAATTCTTTTGCAATTTTGGCCTTGCTACAATTTTAGCCTTGCTACAATTCTGTCTCTGAGCTCTTTGGGCAGTTCCTTAGCCCTCATGATTCTCGTGTGCTCTGACATGCACTTTGAGCAGTGAGGTCTTATATAGACAGGTGTGCGCCTTTCATAATCAAGTCTAATCACTATAATGAAACACAGCTGGGCTCCAATAAAGGAGTAGAACCATCTCAAGAAGGATCAGAAGGAAATATACAGCATGCAAGGTAAATACAAGTGTCACAGCAAAGGTCTAAATTGTGCTTCTACTCAATCTTGAGCAAAGGGTCTGAATACCATGTCTGAATAACCATGTGATATGTGATACCAGTTTTTCCCCTTCATCACGACGGCACCACCAGAGAGATAGGGATCCGCCCTCCAAGGACAGGAAACCTGAGCATAAAAAGAGACTCCTCCTACTCCACCTCAGTTTGGTTTCCTGTCCTTGGAAGGAGACCTGAGCACGCCGTGATGAAGGCCCTGCGGTGTCTCACTTACCCTTCTCCATGAAAGGAGTGTGGGACGCCGGCAGTTCTATCCTCCGGTGTGGGGATGAGGTTGTGGCGTTGTCCTCCCTCCGGCCGTGCAGGACCGCGGTCGGAACGAAGCTGGTAGGAACCTGCGGCTGCCGGCTACGGGGGTGAGTGATTAGCGCGCACCGGAAGTGACGCGTAGTCACTTCCGGTTTCGACTATGAGCGCTCGAAGTGGCGCTCGGAACAGCAATGGAGCGGACCGCATGTCTCCAAGAGCGGTGAGGCGCACTTTTTTACTTATTCAAAAGGAAAGTGTGTTTCTTTCTGTTTTTGATCACTTTTTGGTATTTTTTCTCGCCACTGGCAGCCTGACCGGAAGTAAGGTCAGGGGCCACGCCCACCTGGCGGGAAGTTTAAATGGGAAAAGGTGGGACTGCTGAGTGCTGGTTACAAGTCAGCAGTGCAGCATGGCAGACAAACGTTATCTTGCAGATACACCCAGGACTCCAGCCCCGGTAACTATACTGCAGGGCGGTGAGTGTTTTTTTCTTCTTTGTATTGATCTTATAACGGGTGTTATTGTTTGTCTATCTTAGGGAGAAGAGGGGCCTAAAAAGGCTACCCGTAAGACGCACCATAGAGAGTGTAAAATTTGCGCCCATAAACTCCCTTCCGGTTATGAAAAAGCCACCTGTAACACCTGTATTGGCAAAATCTTAACTGAGGAATCTGCCGTTTGGATGGAATCATTAAGGAGCGTGGTTAGAGAGGAAGTCCAAAGGGCCAGAGAGTTGTCAAATCCTATCCCACCCCCACTCACTCAGGATCAGCCAGGCACCTCCGCGGCGGTATACGTTGCAGAGGGGTCAGGATCAGAGGAAGAAGGTGTAGCATCAGTTAGTGATTCAGGTTCCCTGGCCTCTGAAGCAGAACATGCAGGGCGTCCTCTGTTTAATATTGACGACTCAGATCATCTTCTTAAATTAGTCAGGATGACTATGGACATTGAGGACAAGAAGCAACCTAAGTCCGTTCAGGATATTATGTTCGAAGGCCTTAAAGAAAGACATAAATTGTCTTTTCCCCTTCATGAGACAGTGTCTTCCCTGATACAGAAGGAATGGGAGAAGCCAGATAGGAAATCGTATATTCCCAGATCAGTGAAGAGGAAGTACCCCTTTGACTCAGAGGTATCCAATACATGGGGCTCTGCTCCTAAAGTGGATGCGTCTGTAGCAAAGGTCAGTCGCAGGTCTTCTCTCCCGTTTGAAGATTTAGGTTCCCTAAGAGATCCTATGGATAAGAAAATTGAAAGTTTTCTTAAAAGGTCTTGGGATTCGGCTACCTCGGCCTTTAAGCCTAATATTGCAGCCGCTTGTGTTTCCCGTTCTATGTTGTTTTGGGTAAATCAGCTAGAAACAGATATTCAAAATAAGGTGCCAAGGGATGCCTTAGCCTTGTCAGTTTCTAATGTACAGAAGGGAGCCGCCTTTTTAGCAGACGCCTCTGTCGATGCCCTTAGACTTACTGCTCGGTCATCAGCATTGTCCAATTCAGCTAGAAGAGCCCTCTGGCTAAAAAATTGGCCAGGGGATATAGGGTCAAGGAACAGACTATGTGGAATCCCTTGTGACGGAAGATTGTTATTCGGAAAGGTGTTAGAAGAATTATTGGAGAATGCAGGGAGTAGGGTAAAATCTTTTCCTTCTACCCAAGGTAGTTCCTTTCGCACCTTTCGGAGGCCGAGATCTCAAAGAAGGGGGGCAGAAAGGAATCAGAATTTCAGACCCTTTCAAAGAAACAGAGGACTCCTGTTCAATCAGTCCAGAGACCCAAAGCGTCAGAGACCAAATGCTTTATGACGCCAGGCTCCCCGTAGGGGGAAGACTAGCCCACTTTTTCAAAGCCTGGTCGGAGATATCAGGGAGCAAGTGGGTGCTACAGACAGTTCAAAAGGGCGTCTCGATGGATTTTCTATCTCCTCCTCCCTCTCGATTAGCCATCACGTATCCCGCTTCCAGAGAAAACAGAGAAGCGATGTTTACAGAAGTCCGGACCCTGGTCCAGAAAAAGGTACTGTGTCAAGTTCCTCTTGCCGAACAGGGCCAGGGATTTTATTCAAATCTGTTTCTGGTAAAAAAACCGGGGGGTTCATTAAGAGTCATTTTAAATCTGAAGCCCCTAAACAAATTCCTGATTGTTCCAAAATTCAAGATGGAAACCCTGAAATCAGCGGTAAACCTGTTGTTCCCCGATTGTTTCATGGCCTCGATAGACTTAGCCGATGCGTATTACCACATCCCCATACATCAGGACTTTCAGAGATACTTAAGGGTGGCCATTCAGGTAGACTCGGAGGTTCATCATTATCAATACAGAGCACTACCATTCGGGATTGCTATTGCCCCAAGAATCTTTAAAAAGATAGTGTCAGAAATGGCAGCCCACATACGAGAAACACAGGGGTTGTTCATTCCATATCTGGACGATTTCCTACTAGTAGGGTCATCGAGTCAGGAAGTACAAACTCAACTGTCCAGGGTTCTTCAGATATTAAAGAAATTAGGGTGGCTGATAAACAAAGAAAAATCATCTATGGTTCCCACAACAAGAAAGTTTTTTTTAGGGACATGGTTAGATTCCCAGAGACAGAGGACCTTTCTTCCAGTAGAAAAAGTAGAGAAAATAAGATCTCTAGTGCTAGAGGTAAAACAAAATCCCCTAATTTCCTTAAGAAAGGGTATGTCTCTTCTGGGTCTTTTTTCAGCCGCCATCCCTGCTGTTCCTTGGGCTCAGTTCCACTCAAGGAGTCTACAAAATTTTCTTTTAGAAAAGTGGGACAGGGATCAGACCTCCTTAGAAGTAAAAGTTCTCCTCCCCAAAAAAATCTTAAACTCCCTAGATTGGTGGTTAAACGTAAAAAATCTAGAGGTTGGTCTTCCCTGGAACCCCAGTCAGGACAGGTTAATCACTACGGATGCCAGTCCGTGGGGGTGGGGGGCCCACATGGAGAATCAATATTTTCAGGGCACTTGGGAGGTGACAGAAAGGGTTTTGTCTTCAAACAAAAAAAGAACTATTAGCGGTCTTAAAAGCCCTGACGCAAGCACTTCCTCTGTTACAGGGACATGGGGTGGCCGTGATGTCAGACAACACTACTACCATTGCCTATATCAACAGACAGGGCGGCACAAGAAGTTCAGGCCTCATGCTCATAGCCACTCAGATCCTAACCTTGGCAGAGACCTTTTTTACATCTCTAAAAGGGATTCACATAAGAGGTGTAGAAAATGTTTCGGCAGATTTTTTAAGTCGAGAGACCCTATATCAAGGGGAATGGGAACTGAATCAGTCAGTATTTCAGAAGATAGTCAGACTCTGGGGGATGCCACTAATAGATCTTTTCGCCACAAGAAAAAATCGCAAGGTAGAAAGATTTTTTTCCCTCAGCAGGGCAGACCTTCCCTTAGCTGTGGACGCCTTTTCTCAAAAGTGGGACAGTCCTCTTCTTTATGCCTTCCCCCCCATGATCCTCCTGCCCAGGACTATCAGGAAGATAAGACAGGACAGGGCAAAAGTAATTGTGATAGCTCCCTTTTGGCCTCGTCGGGCATGGTTTTCAAGTCTAAGGGAGCTGTCAGTAGCCGATCCCTGGGTGCTTCCGGAATCCAGGAAATTACTGTCGCAGGGCCCGATCCTCCATCCAGAGATAAAAGCCCTGCATCTGACGGCATGGCTATTGAGAGGATGATTCTCCAAAAGCAAGGTTTGTCTCGTGAGGTGATTTCCACTCTACAGAAGAGTAGGAAACCAGTTACATATAGGATCTATCATAGGATTTGGAAGGCTTACTTTTCCTTCTCTGGTCAGGTCCCAGAGCGGTTGGCTCAGCCTAATGTTAGTAAGATTCTTGAGTTCCTACAAAAAGGTCTAGAGAAGGGTCTCAAGCCGGCTACTCTTAAGGTTCAGGTGTCAGCTCTAGGAGCCTTATTTGATCAAGAGTTAGCCAAACATCCCTGGATTTCCAGATTTATTAGGGCAGCAGGTAGAATTCGGCCCACAATTAGGAGTAAGTTGCCTCCCTGGGATTTGTCTATGGTCCTCAAGATTTTGTCAGGTCCTCCCTTTGAGCCATTAGATAGTATTTCTATAAAGCTCCTCACTTTCAAGACGGTTTTTCTTACAGCCATTACCTCAGCCAGAAGGGTAGGCGAGATGGCAGCTCTGTCCTGTAAACAGCCATATTGTAGAGTCTTGGATGACAGGGTTATCCTTAGACCAGACCCAGGGTTCCTGCCTAAGGTAGTTTCTGATTTCCATAGATCTCAAGACATCATCCTTCCATCATTCTGTAGTAACCCTAAGACAGAGAAAGAGAGGGTTTTTCATTGTCTTGATGTTAGACGGAGTATTGTTCAGTATTTGGATTCCACTTCTAGTTGGAGGAAATCAGATAGCTTGTTCATTTTCTTTTCAGGAAAGAATAAGGGGAACAAAGCATCTTCCACAGCCATCGCTAGATGGATTAAAGTGACTATTCAGATGGCCTATGAGATTGCGGAAATTCCTGTTCCGGTCGGCATCCGGGCCCATTCGACTAGATCATTAGCTACATCATGGGCCGAGTGTAGGGATGCTACGCTGGAACAGATTTGCCAGGCGGCCACCTGGTCTACCCCGCACACTTTCCTAAAACACTATAGGGTGGATGTGATGGGTTCTTCTTCTCTTTCATTTGGAAGGAAAGTCTTATCCTCTATTATCCCCCCCTAATTGTTTGTATTTTCTCTGCAATTCTCTCTGGTGGTGCCGTCGTGATGAAGGGGAAAACAATGAATTACTCTTACCGGTAATGTTGTTTCCTCAAGTCACGACGGCACCTGGTATTCCCACCAGGGTGTTACTTTTTTGTGTGGTTTGGTTCACGGGTGTCGCAAAAAAAAAAAAAAAAAAAGGCATGAAGAAGATATATATATATGCCGAATGAATATGTGTATAGGTTTTGTCTACTAACTAAACGACTCTTCCAAGAAAATCTCTGTAACCTGAGGTGGAGTAGGAGGAGTCTCTTTTTATGCTCAGGTTTCCTGTCCTTGGAGGGCGGATCCCTATCTCTCTGGTGGTGCCGTCGTGACTTGAGGAAACAACATTACCGGTAAGAGTAATTCATTGTTTTCTTATTTAATAAATTAGCAAAAATATCTAAATTTCAGGTTTTTTTCTGTCAAGATGGTGCATAGTGTCCATTAATGAGCAAAAAAAAGAACTTTTTTGATCTTACCAATTGGCTGCAATTAAACAAAGAGTGAAATATTAAAAGAGTCTGAATATTTTCCATACACGCTGAATAATGAAACAGGAGCTGTATATAATAAAAAATATCAGCGGAAACTGTATATGGGGTGGGGGAGTGGCTGTAAACTGTAAGTGCAGAATTGTATATAAGGAAACTGGGTAAACTTTACATAAGGTTGTATATAATGAAATGAGCAGGCTGTATATAGTGAAGCAGGAGATTCTATACTCATTATTCAGAGTGGCACTGTTAATAAAATCCTAGGGGGTGCTAAATATAAATTAGGAGGGTGCTATAAATTAATAATAACAGTGTGGTGTATAATAATTAGTGGACACAAACACATCACTAAACACTTGTGATTTGTAAGTAGCAGCGTGTGTTACATTGTTAGGGTACATGCAGACGGCCGATGTATGTGCGGCCCAGCAGTGGTACTGTGCCACATATGTGTGGCATCGTTCCACGCCGTACACGGGGAAAAGATGGAGCATTCAGCCCTTTTTTCTATTGAGGGGTCACCTCCTCCTCCTCTCCAGCGCACAGCGGTACGCCCACCTGGCTGCGGCTGGTTGGGCATATGGCTGTGTGAATGTGCCCTAAGTCATAATTACTAATGTTAAAAGAAAACAAACAAATCACATCTTGTTGCTTTTACATATGTGTTTGGTGATGGTGATTTTTTTTTTTTTTTTTGCAATATGCTGCACAAGATTTAAAAAACAATACAAATGCAATATATTTGAGGGTTATTATACAATAATTGATTCATGGGGAATATTGCATATAGTATAATACATTATGAGGGCTGCAATGTGGATATTTTAATTATGGGGCCAGTCACCGTGGACAGTTTTGTTGTAAAGAATATATATTTTTATCCAGGTGACATTATACTTTAGTGACTATGGCATTTTTAGGGGTGCATTGTAGGATGTTGTTACCAGGAGACCCATTTTTAGCACTCTCCCAGTCCCCACAGAGCACAGTACATACACTGCCAAAGAGGTTTGTGTAAAAAAATAGGTTTTATAGAAGAAAAAAGATATATTATATTGTACCTTTCAATACCATGTGCTGGGTGACTAGGCAGTCGTCATCTGGGAGTGGCTGGAAAGGAGCAGTTTCCCCAGTGGCTTAACTAGAAGCTGATGGGCCCCAGTGCAAAGTCTGTGACAGGCCCCCGACTATAATGTATGGTTTATAGTAATAGTCTTCTCATATGGGAAAGAGGTACGGCGCCGCCTCGCAACCACTAAGATAGTTAAATCACCGGGGCCAGATGGCATACACCCCCGGGTTCTGCATGAATTATGTACGGTGATAGACAGACCGTTATTTTTAATATTTGAAGATTCACTGAGGACTGGTTATGTTCCACAGGAATGGCGCATAGCAAATGTGGTACCAATATACAAAAAAGGATCAAATAGCGATCCTGGAAACTACAGACCCGTAAGTCTAACTGCTGTGGTGGGGAAAATATTTGAGGGGTTTATTAGAGATGCTATCCTGGAGTATCTCACTGTGCACAACCTTATAACCCAGCGTCAGCATGGGTTTATGAGAGATCGGTCCTGTCAGACTAATCTGATTGGTTTCTACGAGGAGGTAAGTTCAAGACTGGATCTGGGGGACGCTGTGGATGTTGTATATCTGGACTTCTCAAAGGCATTTGACACCGTGCCACATAAAAGGTTGGTATATAAAATGAGACTGCTGGGAATAGGAGAAAATCTGTGTATCTGGGTAAGTAATTGGCTTAGTGATAGAAAACAGAGGGTGGTCATTAATGGCACATTCTCAGATTGGGTTGATGTTACCAGTGGAGTGCCACAGGGGTCAGTATTGGGGCCACTTCTTTTTAATATTTTTATTAATGACCTTGTAGTGGGTTTACACAGTCAAGTTTCAATATTTGCAGATGATACTAAGCTGTGTAAAGTAATAAATACTGAGGTCGATAGTTTAGCATTACAGAGGGATTTGTGGAAGCTTGAGGGATGGGCAGAGAAATGGTTGATGAGGTTTAATGTAGATAAATGTAAAGTTATGCACTTGGGCCATGGAAACAAAAAGTATAATTATGTTCTAAACGGTCAATTACTTAGTAAAACTGAAGCTGAAAAGGACTTGGGCGTATTGGTGGATGGTAAACTTAATTTTAGTGACCAGAGCCAGGCGGCTGCTGCTAAAGCAAATAAAATAATGGGATGTATCAAGAGAGGAATAGATTCTCATGATAAAGACATAGTTTTGCCCTTATACAAATCCCTGGTCAGACCACACATGGAATATTGTGTACAGTTTTGGGCACCAGTGTATAAAAAGGATATAATAGAGCTGGAACGGGTGCAGAGGAGAGCAACCAGGATTATTAGGGGAATGGGGGGATTAGAATACACTGACAGATTACAAAATTTGGGATTATTCAGTTTAGAAAAAAGACGACTGAGGGGAGACCTCATTACAATGTACAAATACCTGAACGGACAGTACAAGGATCTCTCCAAAGATCTTTTTATACCTAGGCCTGTGACCAGGACAAGGGGGCATCCTCTACGCCTAGAGGAGAGGCGATTTTACCATCACCATAGACAAAGGTTCTTTACTGTAAGAGCAGTGAGACTGTGGAACTCTCTGCCGCAGGAGGTTGTTATGGCCGACTCTATGTACATGTTCAAGAGAGGCCTGGATGACTTTCTGGAGAGAAAAAATATCACGGGTTATGGGGATAAAACATTTATTTAATTCTTGAAGGTTGGACTTGATGGACTTGCGTCTCCTTCCAGCCTTATATACTATGACACCATAAGGGCCCCCTATACCTCTTGGGCCCAGGTGCGATCGCAACCTCTGCACCCCCTAAAGTTACGCCCCTGAGTTCCCAACCCCCACTCCCACCCTTGGGAAACTGCTCCTCCATGTGTCCTTTTCAAATAAATGAATAACTCCCAATGCTCGGGATTGACTGTAGAGGAGCACGGGGCGTCGGTAAGCCAAGTGATGGGTGTTTTCATATATTTGCAAAGAACACATGGAGGAGCAGTTTCCCAAGGGTGGGGGGGCTGCTTCTTTCCAGCCACTCCCAGGTGATGACTGCCTAGTCACACAGCACATGGTATTGAAAGGTACAATATAACATTTTATTTCTGTAAAACCTTTTTATACAAAAACACTTTGGCAGTGAATGTACTATGTTCTGTGGGGACTGGGGGACTGCTAAAAATGGGATGCATTCCCACAGTTGTCATTAGGATAACTGAGTATCTGGAGGACTCTAATAGACTGTAATATAGCTGTAAATAGAAAAGCAGCAAGCAGAGATCTAGAAACATTATGGAATTGATACAGACAGTATTTTGAAAATTGTGCAACTTTTCATCATTCAAACAATAACATTTATTTGTGTAAACTGGACAACCCCTTTGGTCGGCCAAGAAAACAATAACAATAATGAGGGAATTACTAAAGGGTAACATGTTGTAATCTTTATAACTTCTCTCTTTAAAGGTGGATTCTGCAATCCAGTACTTTGAAGGATTCACCCATGTTTGTTCCATTAATACTTGGCAGCAGTGATACAAAGGAGGAAGCCCAAGAAACCGGAAGTATCTCATGAATGAGGATCCTGCAGTCTTTGTCTCGGTTCAGTGTTTATGATTGAATTTCCTGCAACTGTGATTTTTTTAGGCTACCGGCTTAAAAGCCTCTGCAGTCATTGTGGGAGCTTCTTGCAGGAGACTGACAAACTGTATGGGAGTCGAACACACGAGAACTGGGTGCTCTTCTAGGGACCTTGCTTCAAAGAAGCCTCTAAACACTACAACACGGTATACACCGTATTTGTGATCCTCTACAGTACACTTGCCTGTGTGAAATGTAAAGTGTTATTATGGGATTTATTTATTGATTACTTAGAATTAGGACACCCCCTTACCAGCTGGTTGTAGTGTTTGGGACACAGTGAAAAAATGTGCATTCATCACATGGTCTGCTAAGTGAATGGCGCCGAGCTGCAATACTAAGCCCAGGAGCTATACTGTTATATGCTGTATGGTAATGTTCCTGGTAAACTGTCATAGGACTGACCCCACGCCCTGATATTGTTTACCAGCACTAAGGAAGGGTGATCAATAAAGAAATCCTAGAAACACCCCCTGCCCCCCTCCCAGAAAGGGTAACTGTTTCACAACGACTAAGTTGTGCTAATTTGTGCTTTCTATCCTTAAAGGGATCCTGTCAGGGTGATTTAGTACACTAAACCACCCACCGGTCCTTATGGAACAAAATGTTATGTGCACCTCGTTCCTTCGCCACCTGCGTGTTCCGGCAAATGAAGCCAGGGGAGTGCAAACCGGCTTTATTGCTCAAGCTCCGTATGTACAGAGCATCGCAATACGGCCAAGCCTTTAACCCCTCGCTTCATTGCTCAAGCTCCATATGTACAGAGCATCGCAATAAGGCCGGGGCTTTAACCCCTTATCACGAGAGGAGGCGCTGGTGTGGGATCGTGAGATTTGGACTCACGTCTAGATAAGTGTTAAAGTTTTTTTTTTTTTTTACTCCATGTACAGCCCTCGTACAGATCCATTTGGGACCCTAAACAACAGGTTCATAAGGACCTATAGGTGGTTTAGGGTCCCAAACCGACCTGACAGGTCTTCTTTAAGTATCATTTTTTTAAATCCTCTATATGAAGAAATGTTTGATTTATATCCATGATAAAACAGCTCATTTATAAATATGTCTAAATGTCTAAAAAATATATATTTTAGTTTAGTTATAAATATGTCTAAATGTCTAAAAAATATATATTTTAGTTCATGTTTCTTGAGCAATTTAAGGCTATTTTATTTAAAAGCTTAGATTGAAATATATGCACCTCAAAAATCTACCATCAATATAAATCATGATAAAGCAGGAACACTCATAGATCCAGACACAGTGACTGTGGTAATCTTATATTTGTTATCTTTGGCCTCCTTCCTTATAAAATCAACTTTTAACATTATGCAAATGACCCACAGGAGCTCTAGGAGCATTGTACCAGAAGTCCTCCATCCTATAGCTACACACAATGTTTCAATGTTGATTTTAGAAGGCCATGGGTAACAAATGTAAGAAGATTGCCACAGCCATGGTGCCTGGATCAGTAAGTGTCCCTGGTTTATGATGCTTGGTTTTGATGGTAGGTTTCCATTTAACTGGAAAACATTATTGATTTGAAGTATAAAATATCTTTGATTTAATCTGTAGTCTTTTAGAACCCACAGACACACAGCAGTTGAAATAAGTATTTTACACATCACCATTCTTTGTGGCAATTGAGTTTATAAGTGCAAAAACTATTAGCACATTGTTTACATTAGTTATTAGCTGCTACACCAGTTTGCTAAGTATATGCTATTGACATGAAATTCTCACAAGAGGTCTGTAACATTCAATCCTCACAGGCAAAAAATATCAAACAATAGATGTCTATGAATAAAGTTATGTGTTACAATGAGGAGTGACACAGAAAGAGTATTTAACATATGACAAAAATAGGTCTAAGAAGCCATAGAAAGTCATGACATGGCTTCTTAGTCATGACTGCTGTACTGTATGTATAGTACAGCAGTCCTACCATTTGGTGAAAAATAATAACGGATGGTTCAACTGATGGCATTTAAAAAGGTATTCTATTAACAAGGTTACACACAAGAAGCATCTCAAGCCCGATGGCATGGGTTACAGAGAGTTTCTGCAATACTGAAGGTGCCTATGAGCACTATTGGGGCCATAATCTGGAAGCGAAAAGAACATTTTACCATAAACTGTACAAACTGCAAAATTCATAAAATTGAAGGAAGGATGAATGGATTAATATAGGTTTTCCTAGATGGGATAAGGAAAACCATGCCTCTTATTCTAGCTTGTAAGGCAGCACCCTTACCATCAAGCTAAAGCTAAACCAGTACAGCAGTCCCCGGGTTACATACAAGATGTTCTTAAGTTGAATTTGTATGTAAGTCGAAACTGTATATTTTATAATGGAAGTTTTAGACAATTTTTTTTCTTTTGCCCCAGTGACAATTGGAGTTTCAAAATTTTTGGTGTAATTGGACCAAGAATTATCAATAAAGCTTCATTACAGACATCTTACAGCTGATCATTGCAGTCTGGGACTATAGTAAAGCATCCAGAGAGCTTCACCAGAGGTCACATGGGGCAGAGGGGTCCGTCTGTAACTATGGGTTGTCTGTAAGTCGGGTGTCCTTAAGTAGGGGACCGCCTGTATAACTATTCCAGAAGGAACAGATTCCCAACTGTAGACAGAGCTGTTTCAATTTGGTTGCGTCTCTTCAGTACAGTGTAGGGAACGGGTTTAGTTGAGTGAGAGACTTTTTAACTGGTTTCAGAGAAGGAAAAATATAGTTCTAGAATGGTCCAACCAATTGCCTGACATGAAACCAATAGAAAATCTATGGAAGGAACTAAAGCTCAGAGTTAATAGGAGGTCACGGAAGCTTCAGCATTTGAAGATTGTTAGTGTAGGCCAAAATTTCACCTGAGCACTGCATGCAGCTAGTTTCTAAATACAGGAGGGCGTCATCTCAAACAAAGGTGTTTGTACTAGGTATTAAATACATTTCCTTAAGCATGTTCAATACTGTGTAATTTCTCATTATTACAAATAAATGCTAATTAAGCAACCTAAAAATATTATTTTATTAAACTTAAAATAAAAAAAATAATAAAGATTCCTGTCAAGATGGGGTGCAGAGTGTACATTAATAAGCAAAAATAAGACCTTTTTTGATCATACCAATTGGCTGCAATGAAACAAAGTGAAAAATTTAAATGGGTCTGAATACTTTCCCCATACAGGCAATCCCAGGGTTACATACAAGAGCTTAATTACAGACTCCTTTGATAACTGTTACAGCTGTTTATTGTGGCCTAAGGATAAAGTTAATTACCAATTACCAGAGTTCCGTTTGTAACTAGGGGTCGTCTGTAAGTCGGGTGTTCTTAAATAGGGGTCCGCCTGTGCATGTAACCATGTTGTCCTTTAGAAACAAGATAGTTGTCTTTAAGTACAACAACCCCTGTTTCTAAAGGACAACATGGCTACATTTATAAGAAATTATCTTCACACAAGTTAATTTTTTTTAAGAACCCCCAATTAATGAAATGATTATATATGCCAGATTACTTCAATGTGAATGTCCAAATGGGAATACCCATTTAATACATGGACATCTGTGTTTCTATGATAGTGTAGATTGGATGTTTCTGGTAAGAATTTCATGTCAATACCAATTTGTCAAATTAGTCAGTGTTCAGTCCATATTTCACCTGCTGTATTTTGTTTTTCAAAATAGATTGTATTGCTATTTTGGGGAGTGTACTGTTGTGTGACTTGTAGGGAGCATCTTTATAATCTCCTATGTCAAGAGAATTCAGCCTTGTAAATATATAAAATAATAGGGCGAACTCTACATATAGCTGTGCCCATAAGTCAGGAATATATAATGATGGGATGAATTCCAGTGTAAATTATTCTTAATAGATTGAATATTGTCAGCCATGAAAATGTTTTATCTGAAATCGTTTGAAAATTAAGTAACCAAATTGTTTTATTTTTGCTTTTACAATGCACTTAATTGTTTTATGGTGTTAAGACAAATCATACAGTAAATAAAACATTTTGTATTTACAAGGGTATTCTTCCAGTTACTTTGTCACTTCTGTAAAATGTATGTGCTTGTCTTTTGTATTAGAAGACCCATTTTCAAATACCTAAGGGGTATGGAATGCCAATGGACATGAGATCACAATACATAACTCTTACCAGTAATGTTTTTTTTTCCCTCAAACCATGACCACAGCACCTGAGAAAACCTCAGGAAACCTGAATATAAAAAGGAACTCCTTCTCCACTACCTCAGAGTCCTCTGTTAACACGTATACACGAGATTATACATAGAGTATATACATGCACACACATATACAAATACTTTTTTGTGACACCTGTGATAATACCATCACCATGCAAGAAGAAATACACCAGGTCCAAGCATAACCCAGTGCTGTTGTGTTTTGAGGAAACTATATTACCGCTAAGAGCAATTTATTGTTTTCCTCTTCAACAGCATTTAAGAGAAAATAAATTAGGATAGGATAATGGAAGAGAGGACCCTTCTACTGATATATATATATATATATATATATATATATATATATATATATATATATATATATATATATATATATACTATGAGAACCCAAAAAATCCAGACAATAGAGCTTAAAGGGGTATTCTCATCTGGCCATTCACATTCAGATTCATTAATCTGCCATATATAAACATTTCTTCAATTAGATGTTATTAAAAAAATTTACCTGTGTGAAGATAATTTCTCATAAATGTAGTCATATGGTCCCTTAGAAACGAGATAACTTCCTTGGATACAGCCACCTCTGCTGGAGGGATTGCCCAAAGAAACAAAAAGGTTTTTTGTACATGAAATGTCTGGGAGTTACTGCATGTCCCACAGCCGTCCTGTGGTAATGATTGCTGAATCCAGGTGGTCCGGCAGGACTCAATAGCTCATGTCTGGCCACTGCTGCCAGAGTGTGAGGTGGTCGTAACCGAGGAAGCTATCTGGTTTCTAAGGGACAACATGGCTACATTTATGAGAAATTATCTTCACACAGGAACATTTTTTTTATAACATCCAATTAAAGAAATGTTTACATATGGCAAATGAATTAAATTAAATGTAAATGCCAAGATGGGAAAACCCCTTTAATTAGAAAACAGTGTGAGGTGAAAACCAAGCAGTAGCTTCTCAGATGTGTTCCAAGGAGTTTTCCCCAACTCTGCTCAATAAGTAGCTGGATCCCTAAAAGACAGAGCTCAAAAATCTTCGGGCGCTGCCTAGTCTGAGATTATATTTACCAAAAAGTTGGCATATCATCTATCTGGAAGTAGAGAAATCTCTTATTCCTTCCTGAAAATCAGATTTTCTCCATAATAATGACCTAACCAGGTACTGGATAATACAATCCAAAGGCAAAAAACAATTCAATCCGGCACTGGATGTCTTGCGTTTTAAATCTTTATATTCATATAGTCAAAATATAGTAAGAATAAAAGCAGAAAACACCGTCCGGATCAGCAGGACCAATCCTACATGTTTCATGTGCTCATGGCACTCTTAATCATGGCATAAAATTCAAGTGCGGTTTCAGACTTAAAATGCTAAAGCAACAAATCCAGCACACATGTATACTCAATATTATGTATGCAAAATGAACAAGCAACAAATCCAAACCTGAAGTATTTGTTGGAAAGGAAACATGTTCTTCTAAACCCTTATTATTTTCAGTCATTCCAACAATTACTTCAGGTTTGGATTTGTTGCTTTAGCATTTTAAGTCTGAAACCAAACTTGATTTTTATGCCATGATTAAGAGTGCCATGAGAACTTGAAACATGTTTTTGATTTGAAACGGAAGACAATCAGTGCTGGAGTGAATAGTTTTTTTCTTTGGATTATACAATGATTGTCGGGGTCTGGACACACTCCAGAGCATGGTGCTCCGTAGGATGATGGTGAGCCATTGAACACTTTTACTTCATACTGGATAATACAGACAGTCCGTACAGGATAGGTTAGAGAAGTGAGTCGGAACTGTATATGTTGAAATTGTAGCTCCGGACAATTTTATTTTTTGTGCCAGTGACAATTGGATTTTCAAATTTTTTTGCTGTAATGGAACCAAGAATTATTAATAAAGCTTCATTACAGACATTTTACAACTTTACAACCGCCGCCTGGGATTAAAAGTAAAGCATCCAGAGCTGACACATCACAGAGTTTACAGATATAAATGGCAGACTTTATAGATTTCATTATGAACCTTCTATATATAACCCAATTGTTCAAAAACTTCAGGTTTATAGTTAAATGTTAGTTAATGTTTATAGTTATAGTTAAAATAAGAAATAGGGGAGAATTTTGACTCATTAAACAAAAAAAGGTGAACATCCATCCTTGTCAAAACAGCTTGCTCCATTTGTAATAACACATGTTTATTATTGAACGGTCATCAATATACAAAATATAAGTTTAGTGGTCATACAATTTTTACAATTAATTTGATGAATATAGCAGTACTTATACTATCATCAAGATTACCTAAACATGTAAATGTCAACAAAATGTATTAGGAGAGAAAAGTCTCCCCTTAGGGTACTTCCCCAAGTACTCCAGATAATATGGCACTATTAAATAGATAAATAATAAGAAGGGAAAGAAGAAAAAAAAAAAAGCGGGTAGAGAAAAAAAGAGAACGAACAGTAAAGGTAAGTCAGAAAATAAATCTAATATTCTAGAGAGAGACTGTTATATGGACAGAGTCCTACAGCCGGCAGAAGGAGGCTTCTTCAATTCCCGTATTTATGTGGTTGGTTTCAGCAGGTAAGTGGACTCCTCATAATTGTGGCAAGAGGTATGATTAGTGATCCATACTTAGCCATGTCTCCCAGTTTCCCTTAAACTTATTGTTTCTTATTAGGCCTTGTTCCCACATATGTCTTTCATAATTGTAGCATTCGTTCAGATTTCCTATTATTGAACCTGGGTCAACATGGCTTAGAGATTTCCATTATTTAGCAATCATGACTCTTACCACTGCACATAGTCTACTGATTATCCATTTCTCTTTCTCAGAAAACACCTTCATGTATATATCTAACAGGGCACGGTGGAGTATGGATATTCCGCATTTCTGAGATAAGATCAAAGGTAAAGTTCCATATATGTACCACTCGGTCACAGCTCCACCACAATATTCATTGGAATTTTTATTGAGTTTTGCGTGTTTTTGGGGAGTTAAATACCATCTATTTCTGATATTAAACAAATTATCTATATGGTTTGTACATAGCAGATTTCTGTTTGAGTCACCTATTGCCTTACTCCACTGTTCTTTTGAAATAGACAATCCCAATTCTTTCTCCCAGCTCAACATGTATGGGAGCTTACTCCTATTATATCGATAGGTAAGGTCCCTGTATGCTGCCGAAGTGTCTCCTTTTGAACTGGAAGCCTTCATATATGTGATGAATCCAATCCTGTTATGTACTGGATCCTCTGGGAGGTCTTTTACTAACTGCAATAGGGATCTCAATCTAGCGTATTTAAACCAGTCTGCTGCCGGTAAGCTATATTCCCGTTTCAGTTCGATGTAGGGGATATAACTTCCATTTTTCTTTAAGACCCTAAGGTTTTTGACTCCAGTTTGTATCCATACAAGACCTAGTAGACAATCTTGATCTGTCAGTATGGATATTAAGTCTATTTCGAGTAGGGAGAATTTTATTCTATCTTTTAAGAGTATAAAGTATTTATTCCATATATGTAGCGTTGCGCGTGTTGTTTCTAAGATATCCCTGTCTATGGTTCCTAATGTTTTTTTCCCCTTTTTTTTTAGCCTTTAATGAGCAAATATTTGCTACTTCTAATTCTATCGTCATCCACCTATCCTGTACTTCCCCCGCTGTCCACCATTTTCTAATAGGTTCCAGTAGTGCCGCCTCTTGATAATGTGTTATACTAGGAAATCCTGCTCCACCCAGACTTTTTGGGCAGTAGAGCATCCTCCTTGCTATTCTTGATTTTTTTATAAGCCCAGATCCAAAGAGTTAGATATTTCTCTATTTCCTTGATAACTTGTTTGGTTAGGGGGACAGGAATACATCTAAGGCTGGATTCAGACGACCCCAAGGGGGATGTACACTCACTGGCCACTTTATTAGGTACACCAAGCTAGTAACAGGTGGTCATAAAGGGATGGACATGGTCAGCAACAATACTCAGGTAGGCTGTGGCGTTGCAACGATGCTCAATTGGTACCAAGGGGCCCAAAGAGTGCCAAGAAAATATTCCCCACACCATGACACCACCACCACCAGCCTGAACCGTTGATACAAGGCAGGATGGATCCATGCTTTCATGTTGGTGACGCCAAATTCTGACCCTACCATCCGAATGTCGCAGCAGAAATCAAGACTCATCAGACCAGGCAACGTTTTTCCAATCTTCTACTGTCCAATTTTGATGAGCTTGTGCAAATTGTAGCCTCAGTTTCCTGTTCTTAGCTGAAAGGAGTGGCACCCGCTTTGGTCTTCTGCTGCTGTAGCCCATCTGCTTCAAAGTTCGATGTACTGTGTGTTCAGAGATGCTCTTCTGCCTACCTTGGTTGTAACGGGTGGCGATTTGAGTCACTGTTGCCTTTCTATCAGCTCGAACCAGACTGCCCATTCTCCTCTGACCTCTGGCATCAACAAGGCATTTCTGCCCACAGAACTGCCGCTCACTGGATGTTTTTTCTTTTTCGGACCATTCTCTGTAAACCCTAGAGATGGTTGTGCGTGAAAATCCCAGTAGATCAGCAGTTTCTGAAATACTCAGACCAGCCCTTCTGGCACCAACAACCATGCCATGTTCAAAGGCACTCAAATCACCTTTCTTCCCCATACTGATGCTCGGTTTGAACTGCAGGAGATTGTCTTGACCATGTCTACATGCCTAAATGCACTGAGTTGCCGCCATGTGATTGGCTGATTAGAAATTAAGTGTTAACGAGCAGTTGGACAGGTGTACCTAATAAAGGGGCCCGGTGAGTGTATATACGGGCGAAGTATATACGGCCGATATACGTCCCCCATAGACGGCAATGGGCGCACGGCGCCCTACGGGAGCGGTACGGTGCCCCATACCCCGTGAAAAAATAGGACATGTCCTATTTTTTCAGGGCATACGACACCGTGCACCATGTATCCCTATGGAGAGGGCCGGGGGTGAACAGCGCTCTCCTCTTCCCGCGCGCAGCCGTGTGCCTGCCGTGCTACAGTACGGTGGGCACCGGTCGTGTGAATCCAGCCTAAGGTTGTACAGGATTACCGGTAGGATATTTTGCTTTACATAGAAAATTCTGTCTAATAGAGATGTCACTATCGGTGAACCATTTCTGCACAGCAGTTTTACCCTGTCCAACAAAAGCTGACTATTGACTCTTTTTGTATATTCTATAGTCGTTCCTATTTTTATGCCCAGGTATGTAAAAGTTTCCTTTGACACGATATATTTAAATCTATCAGTAATTTCTTGCTCTAATCTGGGACTCCCATTAAGGCCCAGAATATGACTTTTATTCACATTTACTTTGTACTACGAAACTTTGGAAAACTCTGGAGGGGAAGTACCTAAAGCCTTAAGTGAGTCTAGTGGGTCAGAGCATGATATCACGATGTCATCAGCGTACAAGCTAATTTTATACTCTGATAGACTGGTTTTAATACCGCTTATCTCATTATTATGCCGAATTGAGCATGCCAGCGGCTCAATAAACAGGTTAAAGAGCAGGGGTGACAATGGGCACCCCTTTCTTGTACCATTGCTCAGCTCAAATTTCTTACTAGTAAATCCCATACCAGAAACAAAAGCAGAGGGCCCACTATATAGGCTCATGACCAGCAGAATGAAGGTTTCCGGTAGGCCAACCTTTACCATAACAGCCCTCATAAAATCCCAGTGTACTCTGTCAAATGCTTTTTCAGCATCAATTGACAGTAGTACACTGGGAGCCCCTGATCTATTTGCAATCTGCATTAAATTAATAATGCGTCTGATGGAGTCTCTTGTTTGCTTACCTGGCATAAAGCCTACCTGATCGGGATGGATTATGGATTCAATTACCGTTTTTAGTCTTGACGCTAAGACAAGATAGGGCGATAGTTTTCGCATACTGTTTTGTCCTTTCCTTCTTTAGGGATTGTAATTAGTGACGCTTCTAGCATTTCTTTCAAACATATTTCTCAGTGAATTTGTTGAAAAGATTGGTCAGGGGACTAACAAGGATATCTGTGAATTCTGAATATGCTCCATTTGTAAATACAATGTGAAAGCTAACGCATTTCCAATGTACTAGTCACCCTTACTAACCCCGGCTAATCGGTTAAACCGCTTTAAACTAATGATACCTATGGTATTCCATGGCGGGGAAATTTAGAGCCAAGAAACAATTATACCAGAATTCATATAATGAACAATCTTTATTTTTATTTACACTTAATACATAAAATCATAAAACAGCTGATGATCTAATACAGACGTAAGTTGCCCCCAATATAATATATTTCTTATAAACACCATACATTTATATATACATGTCTGTTACAACCCTTATCTGTTACACTGTAAGACTGAGAAAAATGCAAATAAGTTTTCCAAGGTGTTAAATGGAAAACAATACCTCCTTTTGCTACCTTGAAAGGCAGCCCCCTTAACATCAAGTATGACCTACAAGAAGTCTAAAAACATGATGTGGGATAAAATAAGTTTATTGGAAAGTTTATTGGAAAACTTATTTGCATTTTTCCCAGAATTCCCTGGTGGAGCATTCATGGCTTTAAGTCTCCACATGCCTTTAAGGTGGCCTTAATTGGCATTGTCTCCTTAAGGAGAACACCTACTGTCTGACTGTAAGACTGAATGATCTACATCATGAATGGGAATATATTAAGATACACGTGTATATGAAAAGGAAGAGATAATGCTCTTCAATATAGTCATGCTCCTATGTTGAATAAGTAATTTAGTAAATACCCTTGGGCCTATGAAATTCCAAAAGGAAGGCACGTGAACTGAAAATGGTGTAATTCCACTACTCTTAGGTATTTCTGATGCTGTGAATGGATTGGTACATGATGGTTCTTAAGGACCTATTGGGCTTTTGAACAATAGGCCCCTTTCTCTTGCTCATCTAGTGGGACTCGCCACATTAACTCTTGTGTAATGAGCGACAATATTCTGGAGTATATAGCCTCTATATTCTGCGTAAACCTTTGCAATCCGGAACCATGTTGGGGAACGGTTTGAATAATGTTCAAAAATCAGTTTGTTCTTGAGATCCTTTTCCAGGCTGGGAAGGAATGCAACAGTCCACCCTGGCATCATTGAGGATTTGAATTGGGAAGTCCAATATGTTCAAAAGGGGTTGGCTGAAAAAGAAAACTTTATTTTCCCCAGGGGTTTTGCTGGTCTGGTCTCTTGACGCTGAAACCCCTGATGACGCTGCGTTAGGCAGTGAAACATGTGGGGGGGCCACTTTAGATTTTAATACAGCTGTGGAAATGTGTGTGCACTGTACTGTTAGTTAGCTAAAGGACAGAACATACATAGGAAGACAAGTAGCTCCTCGTAACCCAAAATAAACAGGTGAGGGTTCCCCTGGGATTTGAGAGAAAATAGTGAATTAGTTACTCGCTGGTTTCCATTAGTCCAAATGAAGACGTTAAATGGACCCCTCCCGCATCCTTCCGTCAGCGACTTCAAAATAGCCACACTGAGGAAGATGCAACAAGCTTTATTTACTGTAGTAGGTTTTGATCACACACAATTATTTTTGACCCTATGAAGTCAAAGCAAATTAAAAAAAAATTGGGGGGAGGGAATATATAGGCTCATGGTGGACTAATGGAAACAAAATTACCGGTGAGTAACTAATTCACTATTTCCACTTCGTCCCCCATGAAGGCCCATCTGGAGACTTACGAGGTGAATAGTCCCCATTTTTAGGGAGGGATTACAGCCTGTAAAGTAATGCTTTTCGGCCATAGGATAAGTACTTTGAGAGAGGCAATTCTAGACAATAATGTTTTGCGAAGGTAGATGAGGAAGCCCAGGTTGCAGCCTTGCAGATATGTTCCAATGAAGCATCTCTTTTTTTTGCCCATAACGTAGACATGGTTTGAGTTAAATATGCTCTCAATCCTGAAGGTACTGGAGTCATCTGAATATCGTAGCAAGAAGATATTGCCATGTTCAGTCATCTGGCTATAGTTGCCTTAGACGCCTTCCTCCCCTTCTTCTTTCCCTGGAATTGAATAAGGAGGTTAGAGTCAATATGCCAAGTCTCAGTCACCTGTAGGTATCTTATAACTGTGCGCCTTACATCCAATGTATGCCATTCTTGTTGTTTTCCAGAGGATGGATTCTCACAGAAGGATGGTAGTGTAATTTCCCAGTTCTCGTGGAAATCTGAGACCACCTTTGGAACAAAATTCGGGTCTAACATAAGAATAATTCAGTCATCAAGAATGCACATGTAAGGTTCTTTTATAGATATAGCTTATAGCTCGCCCAACCTCCTAGCTGAAGTAAAAGCAATCAGAATGGTAATCTTTAAGGTTAAGGATTAGAGATGAGCGAGCACTAAAATGCTCGAGTGCTCGTCTCATTGAAGTCAAATGGAGACTCGAGCATTTTTCAAGGGGACCAAGGCTCTGCACAGGGAACCTTGGCCAAACACCTGGGAACCTCAGAAAAGGATGGAAACACCACGGAAATGGACAGGAAACAGCAGGGGCAGCATGCATGGATGCCTCTGAGGCTGCTTAATCGCACCATTATGCTAAAATTATGGGCAACAGCATGGCCCTGGCAACATAATTGACCCTGACACTATAGGGGACGGCATGCAGAGGCAGCAGCAGCAGTGGCAGGCTAGAGAGTGTCATGGCAACAAACCCTAAATGGACTCAGGCTTCACCAAAGGAGGTGAGCAAGAAGCGCTGAAATGATTTCCTATGTGAACAAAAGGTTGACGGTATATTTAGTCGATAACACAGCATGGTGGCGACATAGTGACCAAGTTCCATAACGTATCTGGTGAAACACCCGAAAAATGAGCCTGACACAGCTCTTTTGAAAAGGGGACGACATGTGGAGGCAGCCATGGAGACGACTTCCATGATTAAGAGCGACAGTATGGGGCATCCATATTGCACTGCTATGATTGCAACTTCAGGTCTCCAGCATGGCGGCGACAGATGGGCCGAGTTCCACTATGTATCTGGTGAAACACCTGAAAATTCTGCCTGACACAGCTCGTTTGATAAGGGGACGATGTATGGAGGCAGTGAAGTAGCAGTAGATTAAAGGTGCTGCAGTTAAAACTATGTTAGTTGGATCTTGAGATGGAGCTGGCGCTCCGCTGCCAGGCGAGCTTTCGCCAATCCAAGCCCCTGTCTCTCGGCTACTCCCCAAACAGCACCTTTTGTATAAGATCAAGTGTAGTAGTGTTCTTATAAGTTTGGGTTATGGCGGGATGAGGGGAATGTAAGCAGATGTGCAAGAAGCGCTGAAATAATATCGGTAAATTATAAAAGTTTGCCAGTATATTTTGTGGATTACACAGCAGGGTGGCGACAAAGTTAACAAGTTTGATGTGGAAGCCATGAAAACAACCCAAAATTCTGCCTGACACAGCTCGTTTGATAAGGGGACCATGTATGGAGGCAGCTATATGGACGACTTTTGGAGGCAGCTATGGCGATGACGTGTGGAGGTAGCAATGGAGACAACGTGTGGAGGCAGCTAAAAAGACGACGTGTGGAGGCTGCTATGGAGACAATTTAATTTGGATAGTGCCTGTATGTGGCAGTCCAAAAAAGTTTTCAAACCAGAGGAGCATGTAGGTGGTCCTCCAGAAAAATTAAATAGATTGAGTGCCTGTATGTGGCAGTCCAAAAAAGTTTTCAAACCAGAGGAGCAGGTAGGTGGTCCTCCAGGAAAATTAAATAAATTGAGTGCCTGAATGTGGCAGTCCAAAAAAGTTTTCAAACCAGAGCAGGTAGGTGGTCCTCCAGAAAAATTAAATAGATTGAGTGCCTGTATGTGGCACTCCCAAAAAATGTTTAAAACAGAGGACCGGGTAGGTGGCCCTCCAGAAAAATTAAATACATAGAGTACTATAGCTAGAGCCAGTTGGCCCTGGCAAAAAATAGCCAGTTTCCTCTGCTTTAGTGTACAAAGAGGAGGAGAAGGAGGACAATGAGGAGGAGGAGTGCATACATTATTCAGCTTGAGCTTCTTTCACCTGGTGGAGAATAGAAATCCAGAGAAATCCAGGCTTTATTCATCTTGATAAGCGTCAGCCTGTCAGCGCTGTCAGTCGACAGGCGTGTACGCTTATCGGCGATGATGCCACCAGCTGCACTGAAAACCCGCTCGGACAACACGCTAGCGGCAGGGCAGGCAAGAACCACCAAGGCGTACAGCGCCAGTTCGTGCCACATGTCCAGCTTTGAAACCCAGTAGTTGTAGGGAGCTGTGTGATCATTTAGGACGATGGTATGGTCAGCTACATACTCCCTCACCATCTTTCTGTAAAGATCAGCCCTACTCTGCCGAGACTGGGGACAGGTGACAGTGTCTTGCTGGGGTGACATAAAACTGGCAAAGGCCTTGTAAAGCATACCCCTGCCAGTGCTGGACAAGCTGCCTGCTCGCCTACTCTCCCTCACTACTTGTCCCGCAGAAGTACGCCCTCTGCCGCTAGCGCTGTCAGAAGGGAAATACTGTTTCAGCTTGTGTACCAGGGCCTGCTGGTATTCATGCATTCTCACACTCCTTTCCTCTCCAGGGATGAGAGTGGAAAGATTTTGCTTGTACCGTGGGTCCAGGAGAGTGAATACCCAGTAATCGGTGCTGGAATAAATTCTTTGAACGCAAGGGTCACGGGATAGGCAGCCTAGCATGAAATCTGCCATATGCACCAGAGTCCCAACGCGCAAGAATTCACTCCCCTCACTGGCCTGACTCTCCATTTCCTCCTCCTCCAATTCTTCCAACTCCTCTTCTTCTGCCCATACACGCTGAACAGTGAAGGACTGAACAATGGTCCCCTCTTCTGTCTCGCCAACATTCTCCTCCTCTTCCTCCTCATCCTTCTCCACCTCCTCCGATATACACTGAGAAACAGACCTGAGGGTGCTTTGGCTATCAACAAGGGAATCTTTTTCCCCCGTCTCTTGTGACGAGCGCAAAGCTTCTGACTTCATGCTGACCAGAGAGTTTTTCAACAGGCAAAGCAGCGGGATGGTGAGGCTGATGATGGCGGCATCGCCACTGACCATCTGTGTTGACTCCTCAAAGTTACTCAGCACCTGACAGATATCAGACATCCACGTCCACTCCTCATTGTAGACTTGAGGAAGCTGACTGACCTAACTACCAGTTCTGGTGGAAGTTGACATCTGGCAGTCTACAATCGCTCTGCACTGCTGGTAAACTCTGGTTAACATGGTTAATGTTGAATTCCACCTCGTGGGCACGTCGCACAACAGTCGGTGAGCGGGCAGTTGGAGGCGGCGCTGCGCTGCCCTGAGCGTGGCAGCATCTGTGCTGGACTTCCTGAAATGCGCACAGATGCGGCGCACCTTCGTGAGTAAATCAGACAGATTGGGGTATGTCTTGAGGAAACGCTGAACTATGAGATTTAACACATGGGCCAGGCATGGCACATGTGTCAGTCTGCCAAGTTGCAGAGCCACCACCAGGTTACGGCCGTTGTCACACACACAACAATGGCTGGCTTCAGGTTCAGCGGTGCCAGCCACAGATCAGTCTGCGCCGTGATGCCCTGTAATAGCTCTTGGGCGGTGTGCCTTTTATCGCCTAGGCTCAGCAGTTTGAGCACCGCCTGCTGTCGCTTAGCGATGGCACTACTGCTGTGCCTAGAGCTACCGACTGATGGCGCCATGCCCACGGATGGTAATTCGGAGGAGGGGTGGGAGGAGGAGGAGGCATAGTAGGCCTTTGAGACCTGGACCGAGGTTGGCCCCGCAATCCTCAGCGTCGGCAGTATATGATCAGCCCCAAGGTCAGACTCGGTCCCAGCCTCCACCAAGTTAACCCAATGTGCCGTCAGCGATATATAGTGGCCCTGCCCGGCAGCACTCTTCCACGTGTCCGTGGTCAGCTGGACCTTGTCAGAAACGGCGTTGGTCAGGGCACGGATGATGTTGTCTGACACATGCTTGTGCAGGGCTGGGACGGCACATCGGACGCCATGAGGTTTCGAAAGGCCTCGGTCTCTACCAGCCTATAGGGCAGCATCTCCAGGCTAAGCAGTTTGGAGATGTGGACGTTGAGGGCTTGGGCGTGTGGGTGGGTTGCACTATACTTTCTTTTGAGCTCCAGCGTCTGGGGTATGGAGAGCTGAATGCTGGTGGATACTGTGGAGGATTGTGGAGGCGAAGATGGGGTTTTCGCACGGGAGGTGTTTGGGCCGGGGTCCTGGGCAGGGGGCTGACTAGCAGATGACACAGGGGAAGGAGCAGTGGTGTGCCCGGCCGGAGGTGAACAGGCTTGGTGCCATTGAGTGGGGTGTTTAGCATTCATATGCCTGCGCATACTGGTGGTAGTTAAGCTAGTAGTGGTGGAACCCCTGCTGATCCTGGTTTGGCACAGGTTGCACACCACAGTCTGTCGGTCATCCGGTGTTTCTTTAAACAACCTCCAGACTTCTGAAAATCTAGCCCTCGCCACAGGATCTTGACTACGTGAAACATTTGGCGCTGATGCACCAGCTCTGGCCCTGCCTCTCCGTCTGGCCCCACCACTGCCTCTTCCAACCTGTTCTGCTATAGGACTCGCCTCCATCTCAGAAGCACTGTGTTCACCCGGCCTATCAACCCAGCTTGGGTCTGTCACCTCATCATCCTCCGATCCCTCAGTCTGCTCCCCCCTCGGACTTCCTGCCCTGACAACAACTTCACCACTGTCTGACAACCGTGTCTCCTCATCGTCCGACACCTCTTTACACACTTCTTCCACTACGTCAATAATGTCATCATCACCCACAGACTGCGACCGGTGGAAAACCTGGGCAACGGAAAATAGCTCAGCAGCAACCGGACAAGTGGTTTGTGACTGTGGGAAGGGTCCAGAAAACAATTCCTCAGATTATGCCGGTTCAAATGCAAAATTTTGCTGGGAGGGGGGGAATGAGGCTGAGGTGGAGGAGCTGGAGGAGTGCTGATTTCGGTGACATGGGTGGACTGCGTGGAAGACTGGCTGGTGGACAAATGGCTAGAAGCATTGTCTGCAATCCACGACATCACCTCTTCGCACTGTTCTGGCCTCAACAGTGCTCTACCACGAGTCCCAGTAACTTGAGACATGATGAACCTACGGAGTGTAGCTCTGCGGCATTCCCCTGCCAGCAGGTGGTGTCTCACCCTGCCCAGGACCACGGCCTCTGACCCCTGCAGTAGTTGGACGCCCAAGTCCACACCCTCGTCCTCTACCCCTAGCCGTCGGGTTAAACTTTTTCAAAATTAAAGTGTAAACTTAAAATTTTTTTTTTTTTTGTTAATAAATTGTCCCACTTCGGTGTTTGAAGTGGATATGTGAGTCACTAAGAGCTAAACACAACGGTCGCAAGTCTCCCAGCAAATTCCTCACAATATGGTACTAGCTGCACTACTAGTGGCAGCAAGCCCAGCCACAAGCAAACCAAAAAAAAGTAAAATATAACGCTATTGTAGGCCTAAATAAGCCGTTGGGGTTCTCCTATGGCTATTTTCTAGCCTACACTGATGACTTTGCCAGATGACTTTGAGTTATAAAAAGAAATAAACGTAAAAAAAAAATCATCAGCAGACTGTGCCTAATTCAAATCAATATATTTACAATTGTTGCTTAGGAAGCAACACAGGATGTCCTTGTGACCCGTTAAAATTTAACTTTTACTTCGATATTCCTTAAAAAGGATCACAATATAATCATATATCTATGAGCCTTGACATAAAGAGACACATTAAAAGAATATGGCGGATGTGGAGGAAATTCTCAATTAATATTGTATGCTGGTACGATAGGCTGGTGGAGCAGTGTGACTCGCTAAGGGGTGCTACTATACCGATATACTATCGGGATGGACAGTTGTGAAGTGATCGCAGTGCGACCCTAAGTCCTAAATGAGTCTCCAAATAAATCGCCATCAATTAAAAATAGGCTCAGGCAGCCCCCCCGACATGTTTCGCCATTGACATGGCGTCCTCAGGGGGTATCGGGGCTGAAATAGTGAGCTCTAGCGGTTCGTCCCATTCTTATCACTTCGTGATGTGATGTCATCAGGGGTGTGCGTCCTATTCTCCTATCAGTAGACGATACGTCACCGAGTAGGAGGGAAGGAATGTTCAACCTATCAGTATGAAGTACGTCATCGAGTGAGGAGGAGGCAGGTGGGCGGGAACACCCAACTTACGATTCCTCACTTCTGATTGGAGGATCTACGTGTCGGGGTAATAGTAACCCTTAGGGTTCACTACGCTTTTTTGGCGCAAGCGCGTGAACTTGGAAATGACTTAGGGTAACTTTCGGAGTTTCATACGCTTTGTGCAGATGCGTGGACTTAGAACGGCTGCAGATGCCGACAATCCAAGGTAAGTAGATCGCTATCTCAGGATATTTGGATGTGCATAGGTGCCCACATTTAAGAAGAACAAATTTTTAGGAACCGCTTATGTGGGTTAATTATTGATCGATTGCTGGCCACTTACTGACCACTTGTATGGGCTACTTAATAGTCGGTTGCTGAACATAGTATCTTTGTGTCTCTTTTTTTAGAGACCTAAAATATGATTTTGGAAAGTGGAAGGGGACGATTTCGTTAAGAGTATCTTATATCAAGAGATATATATATTCCTAGGTTATTTTTCAACTATATCTAGAGAGATTTTTCAAGAGTAATATAGAGTTGCATTTTGATTTAGATAAAAGGTGTAAAGGTAAAGCCTTCATTTAGGCCTAGGGGACTCAGGGTTTTGAGTCTATAAATCCACCTCGCCTCTAACTGCATTAGGCGACGGTCAATGTTGCATTTTCTCGGGCCGCTTTTAAGGGTGTCAATTCCCCAAAAGCGAATATGTTCCATGTCTCCATCATGTTTTAGGCGTATGTGTTTGGCCAGTGAGGTATCTTTACCTGTACGGGTAGCACTGAGATGTGCTGAAATCCTCCTCCTAAATTCTTGTGTCGTTTTGCCGACATAAAGTTTGGGACAGTTGCATTTCGCCACATAGACGACGTTAGTGGTTTTACAGTTTACAAACTTTTTTATCACGTACTTTTGATTGTCAGGCGGGTTAATAAAGGTTTTTGTTTTGGGAATATATTTACAAAAAGTACATGTTCCACAGGGATAAGAACCCTTTACAATGCTCTGTAACCAGCTGCTGCCTTTGGATATCTGATCAGTTAGATGGCTGTGTACCAAAAGATCCCTTAAATTGTTGCCTCTCCTATAGGTGATGCTAGGGAGAGGGGGTAAGACAGATTTTAAGTCACTGTCATTACTTAGAATCGGCCACAGTATTTTCAAGATTGTCATTACATCCTGTGAGTGTGCATCGTACGTGCCGATGCATCTCACTTGGTGTGAGTTTTTTTGTTCAAGGTTATTTGTTAGAAGCTTTTCCCTCTTTGTGGTCTTGGCTCTTTGGTATGCTCTGTGTAGCGTTTTTTTAGGGTATCCCCTTTCTCTAAATCTTTTGTATAAGCTGTAACATTCATTTTCAAAGTCTATTTCTGTAGAACAGTTACGCCTTGCTCTGAGGTATTGTCCTATGGGTATACCTTTTTTGAGGGAGTGTGGATGCCAACTTGCCCAGTTAAGCAGATTATTGGTGGCAGTTTCTTTTCGGTAGATCGTGGTTTGTATGTGTCCAAAGTGGTCTTTAAAAATGGTGAGGTCAAGGAAGTGAATGGTGCTGGGATTAATTTCGGAGGTGAATCTCATAGATATGTTGTTGGTGTTTAAGGTTTGTACAAAGTTATGGAAAGTGGGGATGTCACCTTCCCAGAGGACCAGCACGTCATCTATGTACCTTCCCCAGAAGGCAATATGTTTGGTGAAAGAAGACATTTCTTCAGTGAAGACGTGCTGGTCCTCCCACCAGCCTAAAAATAGGTTAGCGTATGTTGGAGCGCAAATGGTGCCCATGGCGGTACCCTTCAATTGATGGTAGAGGGTACCGCCAAACAAAAAGTAATTGTGAGTGAGCAGAAAAGTAAGAAGAGTGATCGTGAAGTCATTATGTTGGTGATATTGTGTACCCTTGGTATTAAGAAAAAATTGTACTGCCTGGATCCCTAGTTGATGCTGTATACTGCTATATAGGGTCTCGACATCGAGACTGGCCAGAAAAGTGTTAGGGGTAACTGTGACATCATGAAGTTTTGATATGACGTCCTTGGTATCCTTTAGAAAAGAGGGTAATGCTACCACGAAAGGTTGTAAGATTTTATCTACATAACTGCTGATACCTTGTGTTAGGTTATCATTACCAGAGACGATAGGTCTACCTGGGATTGGGGATGTAGCTTTATGAATCTTTGGGAGCGCATAAAACGTGGCTATTGTAGGTTTGTTATTTAGCATATATTTGTATTCATCAGATGTTATCAATTTTTTCTCTTTGGCATTCAAAAGTATTTCAACTAGATCGGCTAGATATTCTGGAGTGGGATCATGATGTAAAATTTCATAAGTCTCTCGATCATTTAATAGTTTCTTTGCCATTGATACGTATTCTGATCGGTTCATGAGTACGATGTTCCCACCCTTATCTGAGGGTTTTATTATAATTTGGTCGAGAGACCTAAGTTCCTCAAGGGCGTCTTGTTCTGCTTTACTCAAATTTGAGGCAATCTTTTTCTTTGAAGGTTTGAACTCCTCCAGCTTTTGTGTCATAATGGTGACAAAAGTATCAATGTTTGCATACTGAGAAAAAGGAGGCGTCATTTTCGACTTAGGTTTGAGATTCGTGAGTGGTGCTTGGATGGAATCAGGGGTTTCAAGATTTTCTTGTTCTAGTTGTTCAAGAATATTAAGTAGACGTGTGTCAGTGTCATGTTCACTTTCGTCGGGCATTACGGGCGATGTAAAGTTTTTATGAAGGGCTAGTTTCCGAGCGAAGAGGTTTATATCTTTGATCCACAAGAATTTGTCAAAGTGTGGGATAGGGGTAAAAGAGAGGCCTCTTCTTAGTAGGGTTAGTTGTTCTTTTGTTAGTTTATGAGATGACCGGTTAATTACTAGTCGATCTCTTGCGTTTAGATCAAAGACGTCTTCTCTATTGGTTACCTCGCATTGAAACCCCACTTCCCTTTCTCTTTTTCTCTGACACTGGGATTGTAGGGGCCGGCTCCTAAAAAAGGGGTCCTGGGTGGTGCTGTGATGCTTTCGGTTACCATTGGTGGGATTAATATTCCAGTGGTATTGGTATTCGATATCATATTTGACACTGGGTGTCCCTGGTTGGACAGGCATTGTGATCCCAGTGTTTGATAGTTGGTCTGAGCCATTTCTACCATTGGGAAATTTACATTTGTTTGTGGTATACCCGACTGTGAGGAGGTATGAAATTGTGTATTGGATAAAGATCCAGGGGTTGAGGAATCTTCTTGTTCCCATCTTGCTACTGATTTGTTAGGAGGGGGTCTTTTTTGGTTTTGATTGTTCCTACTTTTCCCTTTTCTTTTTATACCTGCTCGCTGTAATGGGGTATAGACTGAATCTTCCGTTCCAGAAGTTTCAGATTCAGAGATATCTGTATATTGGCTCTGCTTATTGGGCCGATAGGTAGAGGGTCGACGTAGGTAAACTTGTCCTGTCTCAAAATCGTTTTTATCTCGAATATATTTTCTATGTTTCCTCTCTTTTATTTCACTTGTTAGATTAGTGATATTTTTCTGGAGTCTTTCTTCTAAGTTCGAGAAATCAGCGTGGGATTTAAATGCTTGTATTTCCCTAATTTCTTTTTCTAACTTCTCTCCAGTTCTCAACATATAATTTTTTTCAAAATCATATAGGTATTTCATAAGGCGTAGGGAACTTTCTGTTAAAATTTGTTGCCAACCCCTAATAAATGTGATATCGTCTTGGTGTGAATTTGGGAGCAGATTGATTCGAAGGCCCCTGTACACTATTTGTTGTTTCAGGTATGTGTCCAAACTGAGAACCTCCCAGTTGGATCGCACGTATTGTTTATAAGTTTTTGAGATGTCCCTAAATGCTGTTTGTATATTGGTCTGATTCAATGGAAGTGACTCGGTGGAAAACACTAATGAAGCACCTGTGGATAGTTTTTCAAAATCCACTTTTTGTGATAGAAAACTCGCCATCTATGTTTAGTCAAGCCCAAGGTAGAATTATATGAAAGGGGGGAGAGAAAGGAAAGGAGGACTAGTGCAACTCAAGGTTCTTATCCCAGTCTATCTGAGGGGGTAACCCTCCTATTTAGATCAAAATTACAGTTTTAGATAGTCCTAGGACCACTTAATGGTCGGACCTGTAGATTTAATTCATATATTTACAATTGTTGCTTAGGAAGCAACACAGGAGGTCCTTGTGACCCGTTAAAATTTAACTTTTACTTCGATATTCCTTAAAAAGGATCACAATATAATCATATATCTATGAGCCTTGACATAAAGAGACACATTAAAAGAATATGGCGGATGTGGAGGAAATTCTCAATTAATATTGTATGCTGGTACAATAGGCTGGTGGAGCAGTGTGACTCGCTAAGGGGTGCTACTATACCGATATACTATCGGGATGGACAGTTGTGAAGTGATCGCTAAGAGCGGCTGTCTACCTTTCTGCGGTGGTGTGTACCGAATTGTCTCTATAGGATATACCTATTCACCTCTGGGGACTAGTATATTTACACACCACAAACAATAGCATACTTGATTTTAAGCTAAATCACACCATCCACAGGCTGCCTGAGCCTATTTTTAATTGATGGCGATTTATTTGGAGACTCATTTAGGACTTAGGGTCGCACTGCAGAGACCATTAGTCCAGTAATACATGCCAACGACTATCAATGTATGAATGTGTTGTGTGGATGGTGTGATTTAGCTTAAAATCAAGTATGCTATTGTTTGTGGTGTGTAAATATACTAGTCCCCAGAGGTGAATAGGTATATCCTATAGAGACAATTCGGTACACACCACCGCAGAAAGGTAGACAGCCGCTCTTAGCGATCACTTCACAACTGTCCATCCCGATAGTATATCGGTATAGTAGCACCCCTTAGCGAGTCACACTGCTCCACCAGCCTATTGTACCAGCATACAATATTAATTGAGAATTTCCTCCACATCCGCCATATTCTTTTAATGTGTCTCTTTATGTCAAGGCTCATAGATATATGATTATATTGTGATCCTTTTTAAGGAATATCGAAGTAAAAGTTAAATTTTAACGGGTCACAAGGACCTCCTGTGTTGCTTCCTAAGCAACAATTGTAAATATATGAATTAAATCTACAGGTCCGACCATTAAGTGGTCCTAGGACTATCTAAAACTGTAATTTTGATCTAAATAGGAGGGTTACCCCCTCAGATAGACTGGGATAAGAACCTTGAGTTGCACTAGTCCTCCTTTCCTTTCTCTCCCCCCTTTCATATAATTCTACCTTGGGCTTGACTAAACATAGATGGCGAGTTTTCTATCACAAAAAGTGGATTTTGAAAAACTATCCACAGGTGCTTCATTAGTGTTTTCCACCGAGTCACTTCCATTGAATCAGACCAATATACAAACAGCATTTAGGGACATCTCAAAAACTTATAAACAATACGTGCGATCCAACTGGGAGGTTCTCAGTTTGGACACATACCTGAAACAACAAATAGTGTACAGGGGCCTTCGAATCAATCTGCTCCCAAATTCACACCAAGACGATATCACATTTATTAGGGGTTGGCAACAAATTTTAACAGAAAGTTCCCTACGCCTTATGAAATACCTATATGATTTTGAAAAAAATTATATGTTGAGAACTGGAGAGAAGTTAGAAAAAGAAATTAGGGAAATACAAGCATTTAAATCCCACGCTGATTTCTCGAACTTAGAAGAAAGACTCCAGAAAAATATCACTAATCTAACAAGTGAAATAAAAGAGAGGAAACATAGAAAATATATTCGAGATAAAAACGATTTTGAGACAGGACAAGTTTACCTACGTCGACCCTCTACCTATCGGCCCAATAAGCAGAGCCAATATACAGATATCTCTGAATCTGAAACTTCTGGAACGGAAGATTCAGTCTATACCCCATTACAGCGAGCAGGTATAAAAAGAAAAGGGAAAAGTAGGAACAATCAAAACCAAAAAAGACCCCCTCCTAACAAATCAGTAGCAAGATGGGAACAAGAAGATTCCTCAACCCCTGGATCTTTATCCAATACACAATTTCATACCTCCTCACAGTCGGGTATACCACAAACAAATGTAAATTTCCCAATGGTAGAAATGGCTCAGACCAACTATCAAACACTGGGATCACAATGCCTGTCCAACCAGGGACACCCAGTGTCAAATATGATATCGAATACCAATACCACTGGAATATTAATCCCACCAATGGTAACCGAAAGCATCACAGCACCACCCAGGACCCCTTTTTTAGGAGCCGGCCCCTACAATCCCAGTGTCAGAGAAAAAGAGAAAGGGAAGTGGGGTTTCAATGCGAGGTAACCAATAGAGAAGACGTCTTTGATCTAAACGCAAGAGATCGACTAGTAATTAACCGGTCATCTCATAAACTAACAAAAGAACAACTAACCCTACTAAGAAGAGGCCTCTCTTTTACCCCTATCCCACACTTTGACAAATTCTTGTGGATCAAAGATATAAACCTCTTCGATCGGAAACTAGCCCTTCATAAAAACTTTACATCGCCCGTAATGCCCGACGAAAGTGAACATGACACTGACACACGTCTACTTAATATTCTTGAACAACTAGAACAAGAAAATCTTGAAACCCCTGATTCCATCCAAGCACCACTCACGAATCTCAAACCTAAGTCGAAAATGACGCCTCCTTTTTCTCAGTATGCAAACATTGATACTTTTGTCACCATTATGACACAAAAGCTGGAGGAGTTCAAACCTTCAAAGAAAAAGATTGCCTCAAATTTGAGTAAAGCAGAACAAGACGCCCTTGAGGAACTTAGGTCTCTCGACCAAATTATAATAAAACCCTCAGATAAGGGTGGGAACATCGTACTCATGAACCGATCAGAATACGTATCAATGGCAAAGAAACTATTAAATGATCGAGAGACTTATGAAATTTTACATCATGATCCCACTCCAGAATATCTAGCCGATCTAGTTGAAATACTTTTGAATGCCAAAGAGAAAAAATTGATAACATCTGATGAATACAAATATATGCTAAATAACAAACCTACAATAGCCACGTTTTATGCGCTCCCAAAGATTCATAAAGCTACATCCCCAATCCCAGGTAGACCTATCGTCTCTGGTAATGATAACCTAACACAAGGTATCAGCAGTTATGTAGATAAAATCTTACAACCTTTCGTGGTAGCATTACCCTCTTTTCTAAAGGATACCAAGGACGTCATATCAAAACTTCATGATGTCACAGTTACCCCTAACACTTTTCTGGCCAGTCTCGATGTCGAGACCCTATATAGCAGTATACAGCATCAACTAGGGATCCAGGCAGTACAATTTTTTCTTAATACCAAGGGTACACAATATCACCAACATAATGACTTCACGATCACTCTTCTTACTTTTCTGCTCACTCACAATTACTTTTTGTTTGGCGGTACCCTCTACCATCAATTGAAGGGTACCGCCATGGGCACCATTTGCGCTCCAACATACGCTAACCTATTTTTAGGCTGGTGGGAGGACCAGCACGTCTTCACTGAAGAAATGTCTTCTTTCACCAAACATATTGCCTTCTGGGGAAGGTACATAGATGACGTGCTGGTCCTCTGGGAAGGTGACATCCCCACTTTCCATAACTTTGTACAAACCTTAAACACCAACATATCTATGAGATTCACCTCCGAAATTAATCCCAGCACCATTCACTTCCTTGACCTCACCATTTTTAAAGACCACTTTGGACACATACAAACCACGATCTACCGAAAAGAAACTGCCACCAATAATCTGCTTAACTGGGCAAGTTGGCATCCACACTCCCTCAAAAAAGGTATACCCATAGGACAATACCTCAGAGCAAGGCGTAACTGTTCTACAGAAATAGACTTTGAAAATGAATGTTACAGCTTATACAAAAGATTTAGAGAAAGGGGATACCCTAAAAAAACGCTACACAGAGCATACCAAAGAGCCAAGACCACAAAGAGGGAAAAGCTTCTAACAAATAACCTTGAACAAAAAAACTCACACCAAGTGAGATGCATCGGCACGTACGATGCACACTCACAGGATGTAATGACAATCTTGAAAATACTGTGCCGATTCTAAGTAATGACAGTGACTTAAAATCTGTCTTACCCCCTCTCCCTAGCATCACCTATAGGAGAGGCAACAATTTAAGGGATCTTTTGGTACACAGCCATCTAACTGATCAGATATCCAAAGGCAGCAGCTGGTTACAGAGCATTGTAAAGGGTTCTTATCCCTGTGGAACATGTACTTTTTGTAAATATATTCCCAAAACAAAAACCTTTATTAACCCGCCTGACAAAAGTACGTGTACGTGACAATCAAAAGTACGTGATAAAAAAGTTTGTAAACTGTAAAACCACTAACGTCGTCTATGTGGCGAAATGCAACTGTCCCAAACTTTATGTCGGCAAAACGACACAAGAATTTAGGAGGAGGATTTCAGCACATCTCAGTGCTACCCGTACAGGTAAAGATACCTCACTGGCCAAACACATACGCCTAAAACATGATGGAGACATGGAACATATTCGCTTTTGGGGAATTGACACCCTTAAAAGCGGCCCGAGAAAATGCAACATTGACCGTCGCCTAATGCAGTTAGAGGCGAGGTGGATTTATAGACTCAAAACCCTGAGTCCCCTAGGCCTAAATGAAGGCTTTACCTTTACACCTTTTATCTAAATCAAAATGCAACTCTATATTACTCTTGAAAAATCTCTCTAGATATAGTTGAAAAATAACCTAGGAATATATATATCTCTTGATATAAGATACTCTTAACGAAATCGTCCCCTTCCACTTTCCAAAATCATATTTTAGGTCTCTAAAAAAAGAGACACAAAGATACTATGTTCAGCAACCGACTATCAAGTAGCCCATACAAGTGGTCAGTAAGTGGCCAGCAATCGATCAATAATTAACCCACATAAGCGGTTCCTAAAAATTTGTTCTTCTTAAATGTGGGCACCTATGCACATCCAAATATCCTGAGATAGCGATCTACTTACCTTGGATTGTCGGCATCTGCAGCCGTTCTAAGTCCACGCATCTGCACAAAGCGTATGAAACTCCGAAAGTTACCCTAAGTCATTTCCAAGTTCACGCGCTTGCGCCAAAAAAGCGTAGTGAACCCTAAGGGTTACTATTACCCCGACACGTAGATCCTCCAATCAGAAGTGAGGAATCGTAAGTTGGGTGTTCCCGCCCACCTGCCTCCTCCTCACTCGATGACGTACTTCATACTGATAGGTTGAACATTCCTTCCCTCCTACTCGGTGACGTATCGTCTACTGATAGGAGAATAGGACGCACACCCCTGATGACATCACATCACGAAGTGATAAGAATGGGACGAACCGCTAGAGCTCACTATTTCAGCCCCGATACCCCCTGAGGACGCCATGTCAATGGCGAAACATGTCGGGGGGCTGCCTGAGCCTATTTTTAATTGATGGCGATTTATTTGGAGACTCATTTAGGACTTAGGGTCGCACTGCAGAGACCATTAGTCCAGTAATACATGCCAACGACTATCAATGTATGAATGTGTTGTGTGGATGGTGTGATTTAGCTTAAAATCAAGTATGCTATTGTTTGTGGTGTGTAAATATACTAGTCCCCAGAGGTGAATAGGTATATCCTATAGAGACAATTCGGTACACACCACCGCAGAAAGGTAGACAGCCGCTCTTAGCGATCACTTCACAACTGTCCATCCCGATAGTATATCGGTATAGTAGCACCCCTTAGCGAGTCACACTGCTCCACCAGCCTATCGTACCAGCATACAATATTAATTGAGAATTTCCTCCACATCCGCCATATTCTTTTAATGTGTCTCTTTATGTCAAGGCTCATAGATATATGATTATATTGTGATCCTTTTTAAGGAATATCGAAGTAAAAGTTAAATTTTAACGGGTCACAAGGACCTCCTGTGTTGCTTCCTAAGCAACAATTGTAAATATATGAATTAAATCTACAGGTCTGACCATTAAGTGGTCCTAGGACTATCTAAAACTGTAATTTTAATTCAAATCAAACCCCTAATAAATTGTCCCACTTCGGTGTTTGAGGTGGATATGTGTGTCACTAAGAGCTAAACACAACGGTCGCAAGTCTCCCTGCAAATTCCTCACAATATGGTACTAGCTGCACTACTAGTGGCAGCAAGCCCAGCCACAAGCAAACCAAAAAAAAGTAAATATATAACGTTATTGTAGCCCTAAGGGCTGTTGGGTTCTTGTAGAATCACTCCTGCCTAACACTATTCTAATAGAACACCCTAACACTTTCCCTGACCAGCAGCAGCTCTCTCCCTAGCGGCATCCAGACAGAGAATGATCCGAGCAGCACGGGCAGGGGCTAGTCTATTCCAGGGTCACCTGATCAGGCCAGCCAACCACTGCTATCGACGTGTAAGGGTACCACGTCATGCTGGGTGGAGTGCAGAGTCTCCTGGCTTGTGATTGGCTCTGTTTCTGGCCGCCAAAATTCACAATGGCGGGAGATGCCATTTTCTCGAGCTGGCGAAATACTCGTCCGAGCAACGAGCAGTTTCGAGTACGCTAATGCTCGAACGAGCATCAAGCTCGGACGAGTATGTTCGCTCATCTCTATTAAGGATCCATGCTGACAATTGTAGTCTTCCTGGATCCGGGTGTTCAATCAGGTCCCTTGACACTAGTAAGATCACTGGATTATGTGTTGTCATCATTTTCAACAGTGGGTACCAGCTCTTTTTTGGCCAGTTTGGATATACATTGGTATATTTTCTCTAGAACTCTGGCAATCAGGGGAATAGGGGGGAAGGTGTAGGCAAGAGGAGTGTCCTAGGAATGAGAGAATGCATCTAGATGTTCTTTGGTCTCCCGTTTTTCCAGCAAAAAGTAATGTTGACATTTGGGATTTTCCTTTGTAGCGAACAGGTCTATCTGGGGAGTGCCCCATAGTGATGTTAGAAAGTGAAAAGTTTCCCAATTTAGACACCGCTCGTTTGGATGTATTTATTTCCTGCTGAGGAAGTCCGTCTGCCTGTTTTCTATACCCCATAGATGGTGGCCGAAATCGATAGAGCAAGTTTTTCTGCCCAGGAGAATATTTTTTGAGTCAGGGATGCTAGAGATGAGGATCGAGTGTCTCCCTGTCTTTTTAGATAATGTGAGTACCCAATGAAGAAACAGGAGAAGCATCAGCGCTTCAGAATCCAAAAAACCTCTAGGAACCAGTATTTTTTTATTTGGTGTTCAAACTAAATTTAACATGCAAGACATTTTCTTACAAACGTTTTAACATTTGGCAATATATCAGATATCTTATAGGTTACATGTCGGTTACTTTTTCCATTTTCTTGCGGCCTTAGTGCACAGGGGGGTGGACCGCCTCATCTAGTTCCTAGCGATCTCTCTTTTGACCCGCTGCTCGGTTTACTGGGGATGACCTCTCCACATCTGCCATTATCCTCCTCTGTGGCCCTCATACCTGTAGCTTAACCAGGTTTCCCTTCAGAGCCCCAGTGTTATACCATGTTGTTAATTTGAAAGGGGTAACTAGTTCTATTATTTCTTGTCTGGTCATATGCGAAACAATAAATTGCTTCAATTTGCTGAAAAAAACCTTGGTTTGTTTTTCCTTATGTCTGAGTGTTTCAATTCTATCTAGTCAAATCAAGTGTTTCATCTGATTAGCTACCTCCACGGTTGTCAGGCGAGGAGTTCTTTATCCAGTGGTTCATGATGCATCTTTTGGCCACTAGTAGGAAAGCATGAATGTCTAATCTGATCATTGGGATCTCCTCTTCACCTTCATCCCCTTCTACTATGTGGAATATTAAGAGCAGCGGGTCCATGGGTAGGTTTTTGTTCCAGTTTAATTTTATGTGATCTCGTATTTGGTTCCAAAAAGTCTGAATATTGTCGCATGACCATATCCCATGCCATACATCTGTGCTAGGTTGTTTGCATTTTGGGCAGGCTATCTGTCCGGATTATTCAGTGTTCTTGGCAAATTAAAGCTATAGTAGGCATGGTGCATGATCCTAAAATATGTCTCCCGCCACTGTTCGCTCGTTATGCATTGTCTTACTTTGGCCCACCCTTGCATCAGTCCCTCATAGATCTCCTTGTCCGGGTATCGTTTGAACCAACAATTCCCTACTTTGTTTTGTGTCCCTTTTAACATACAGCTTTTGATATCTGCATATAGTATGGTTATATTGCGAGTACTCTGAGCTGTGCCCAATAGTGAACTGAAAGCACTGTCTGATGCCTCCCTCGTAATGTCCCCGGTTCTTGACCTGAGAAAATTATGCATTTGGTGATATGTGAATTCAATATTGCAGTTTAAGGAGAATTTCGTCCTGAGTTCTTCTAATGAGCGCCACCTTGGTTCAGTGTCATGTATGAGGTCGCCCACCTTTCCCACCCCCGATTCCTTCCAGGGCTTATAGAGGGCACTTTCTTTCCCTGGCATAAATTCTTTATGGTTCCAGAGTGGCATGTGTTTGGATAGCAGAAAGGGTAAGTGGTATAGCTTTCTCACCTCTTTCCATGCTACCAGTGTATCAGGTATTACTAACGACTGCCTTGCTATTAAGGGCCTTTTTGAGAAGCTAGTGTGGAGCAATGTCACCACATCATTTGGCAGGAACCAGTAATTTTTAAGTTCCAAAGATGTAGGGTTTAATTTTATAAAAAGTATAAAGTATAAAATGTGCTAAAATTACGGTACAACGCGTTTCGGCTCAGTACATGAGCCTTCGTCAGGTATAAAGCAACAGAATTACAGGAGCGTTTATATACACAAATCCCAAGAATTTGATAGGTGCACCGGGATTAGCCCGGGAAAATGCATCGGGTTATGTAAACAAAGTTTCTAAACCATATTGGGAATAATAATATAATGACAGAATTAAAAAGGAGGATTAACCATAAAAAATCCATACAATATCAAGAGATATGATATTAAAAAACATACAGCAAAATGTTCATATTTACTAATTCACGGAGGACCGTAAGGACCGGACATGTAATCGTATCAGAATGATGAAACCGCAATAGGGAGCGGAGAGCGGAGGTAGCGTCTGGTATCATGGCAACGGGGATTGCCCTGTCATGAGGTGAGGAATCTACGGAAGCCTGGTAGGGTCAATCTTCATGGGACTACAGACTACAGAGGTAGGAACGGCCGTATCGCAGTGATGTCTTAATATGAAGTGAGGGAAATATATTGTGTCCAACGAGTTAGTGCATATAGGTGAGTATGATCGGAGGGTTATTATTATTATATATATATAAAAAAAGGAATGGATTAGGTTAAATTGATTCCAGTACTGCATTAAGACCATCGGGGTGTTGTGTTCTTAATTTAAAAATCCAGTAGGATTCTCGTCTATTGAAAGTCTTAACCCTATTTTTACAGTCATCTGGTATCTGCTCGATCGGAGTTAAGTTGAGTTTTTCAAAGGTGCAGGCTTTTTCCAGCGTCAGATGTTTCGTTAGGCTCTACATCAGAAAGCCTATTTTTGCCTTATATCTATGGCCATTCATTCTCACCCTTAGGGTCTGAATGGTGCGACCTACATATTGTAGGCCGCATGCACAATTTATAACATAAATAACAAAATTCGATGCGCAAGAGAGTTCTTGTTTTATCTGGAAGGTTTCTCCTGTGCTAAGAGACTTGAAGGATGATGTACCATGGGATATCATCGTACAGCAGAGGCATTGTTTGTGGCCACATTTCTTTATGCCTTTTTTAATTGGTGTCGGTTTTATTCCAGGATTAGCTTTTTTTAATTTAATGGGGGCTAGCATATGTTTGAGTGTTGTGGCCTTACGGAACGTGACTTTAGGTCTTTTCAGGATGATTCCTTCCAAATGTGGATCTTTGAGCAGAATTCCCCAATGGTTATTGAGAATTTTCCGCATTTCCCTATGCCCTTTATCGAAAGTGGTGATGAAACTTAGAGCAAAAGCTTTTCTAGATGTTATTTCGCTATCCGCTTTAGTTTTTCTTTGTAGACAGTTCTGTTGATGGATAAGATTTTTCTTAAGTACTGGAATCAATTTAACCTAATCCATTATATGCACTAACTCCTTGGACACAATATATTTCCCTCACTTCATACTAAGACATCACGGCGATCTGGCCGTTCCTACCTCTGTAGTCTGTAGTCCCATGAAGATTGACCCTACCAGGCTTCCGTAGATTCCTCACGTCATGACAGGGCAATCCCCGTTGCCATGATACCAGACGCTACCTCCACTCTCCGCTCCCTATTGCGGCTTCATCATTCTGATACAATCACATGTCCGGTCCTTCCGGTCCTCCGTGAATTAGTAAATATGAACATTTTGCTGTATGTTTTTTAATATCCTATCTCTTGATATTGTATGGATTTTTTTTATGGTTAATCATCCTTTTTAATTCTGTCATTATATTATTATTCCCAATATGGTTTAGAAACTTTGTTTACGTAACCCAATGCATTTTCCCGGGCTAATCCCGGTGCACCTATCAAATTCTTGGGATTTGTGTATATAAACACTCCTGTAATTCTTTACTTTATACCTGACGAAGGCTCATGTACTGAGCCGAAACGCATTGTACCGTAATTTTAGCACATTTTATACTTTATACTTTTTATAAAATAAAACCGTACATCTTTAGAACTTAAAAATACTGGTTCCTATAGGTTTTTTGGATTCTGAAGCGCCGGTCCTTCTCCTGTTTCTTCATTGGGTACTCACATTGCTTCACTGCCACCCCGTCTTCTGGATCGGGTAAAGCGGACATCAGGAAACAACCGGCTGCTACATGCTTTATACTCCCTGGATAAGGTGAGCGTCGATACTGCCACATTTCCCTACTTCTTCACGCCAGTTTGACATACCTCACGAGGTTAGCGCCTCTTGTTTCTCTTTCTGTTTACCCTTCTTATATCCTCCGGAGCTACCACCCCTGGAGCTTATGAGAGGGCATTGTTCTACCAGACCCCTACAATGTCTTTTTAGATAAGACACTGCTGCTGTGTTGTCTGATAGTATCAGAAGGTGATGATGGCCCAGGTGGGTGATGTTGGAACTTGGAGCTTCCTAAACTGCCTGCAGTTCCCGGTAGTTTGAAGACCTCCTGGCAACGGTTTCTGACCACGAACCTTGAACAAAGTGATCAGGGAACACCACTCCCCAACCCGTCTGACTCATGTCCGACTGAACTGTGATTTATGGATTGTTTTTCCAAAACACACTTCTTAGATTTTCCAATCCTCCTGATTTCCTGTTCCAGGAAATTAGGAAGCACCTTTGGAGTATTCGGGTGTGGGCCTGGCACCAGGCTACCAAAGGGATGCATGCTGTTAGTAGTCCCAAGATTTTCTTCTGAACTTCTGTATCTGATCTCTGATGTGATTCCTCTGTGATGTGATGTGATTTTCCTGTGGAAGGAATGACATTTGTTAAGAAGAATTTAGGTTGACTCCCAGAAACTTTCTTTCTTTGGCAGGTGACAACTCCAACTTCTGAGAATTTATCAGCGATCCCAATTTCAATAAAGTTTCCAATTTGAGATCTACTTTCGTCAAGAGCTTTTGTCTGTCTTGACTGATGATAAGCAGGTCGTTTAAGGTTCTTGAGGCTGAGGAAATCCCAAGGAGGAGGGCACAGAACTGAAAGTGTAATGTGGAACCCTCTAGACACAGGATAGAAAATCTTAGAAACTTTTGAGATGCTGGGTGGATGGGGATGTGATAGTATGCTTCCTTTAGGTCTATGGTGCACAATAAGGAATCTTTGTGAATAATATATGTAGCTGATCTTACCAATTCCATTCGAAATTTCCTGTAGACAATGAACCAGTTGAGGTCTTGTTGATCAGAAGATTTTCTCCATTTGGCTTCTTTACCAAGAAAAGAGAAGAATAAAACCCTAATTTTTTTTGCTCTTGGGGAACAAGAATAATTACACCAGATCTTAACAAAGACAAAATTTCTTGCCAGATGAGAAGGTGAGAGGCAGATGAAATGGAAGAAGTGGGAGACATATTTTGTAGGAGGGAGATCGGTAAATTCTATTTTGTAACCTTGATTTACAATATCTAAGACCCAGGGGTTTGATGTAATTTCTAGCGACTTTTCCCTTAAGCCTAGAAGTCTTCCTCCTACAGTGGCATCACAGTTTCTTATTCCTATTCTGGTCTACTGGGTTGGAGGAGAGAAACCCATTTCCTTTACCTCCTTTCGGGTAGCTCCAGCAATCCCTTTTCCCTTATACATATCCTTTAAACTTTTTAAGTCACAAAAGGGTTGCTTTCTAGTTGTAGGTTTGCTCTCTGGAAAACCTTTTTTCTTGTCCGAACCTTTTTCAAGTATTGTGTCAACCTCCTGCCCAAATACGAACTCTCCCGTAAAAGGAATACTACATATCTTAGTAGAGTGCCCTTCTTGATGCGTTTATTAATGCTCCTTAAAGGAAAACCGGATCCCTTCTGCTGCTGCATCTGCATGTAAGGCTGTAGCTGACTTCAGGAGGGGAAAATTTTCAAGTATGGTTTCTCTCTGTGTTCATTCCCTGATATGGGTTTCTAGTTCACCCAACCAGTACAGTAGAGTTCTAGCTACTGATGTGGCTGCTAAATTGGACTTCAGACCCAACATAGAAGTTTCCCATGCTTTCTTCAGAAGGGAATCCAATTTTCTGTCCATTGGGTCCTTTAACTGGGCCGCACCTTGGAAGGGAAGATCTGTCTTTTTTACAACCTTGGTGACCTGTACATTTACTTTTGGACAGGAATCCCATAACTTAAATAACTAGTGTAATTTAAAGGAAATACCCTTTGACGCTTTGCTTTTAGGCCCTCGATTAATTTGTCCTTCTTGGATTTTGGCAGCATAACATCCTCAATATCCAGGGTTTGTCCAATTGCCTTTAAGAGATTGTCAAGCTCTTCCAGCTGAAACAAATGTGTTGAATCTGTAGTTTTTACAGAATCTTGAGAGTCCACAGGCTCTTCACCTTCTACCACAGAGCATGACAGTGTTTCAGATTCATTGGGGCAGATTTACTTACCCGGTCCATTCGCGATCCAGCGGCGCGTTCTCTGCGGTGGATTCGGGTCCGGCCGGGATTCATTAAGGCAGTTCCTCCGACGTCCACCAGGTGGCACTGCTGCGCTGAAGAGCATTGGAACGCACTCAAGTACACCGACCTATTCCAAGTGAAGGTAAGTGCAAGCTCCGCAAGACATTTTTTTTTTTTTTAAATGCGGCGGTTTTTCCGAATCCGTCGGGTTTTCGTTCGGCCACGCCCCCCCGATTTCCGTCGCGTGCATGCAAAGATCCTGGGGAAATCGGCGCAAATCGGAAATATTCGGGTAACACGTCGGGAAAACGCGAATCGGGCCCTTAGTAAATGACCCCCATTATCTTCTTCAGATCCTGAAAAGTGTACTCCAGAAAGCAGAAAACAAGGCAGGAGTACGAATGTACAAAAATAAGAATGAATACAATATTTATTGACATGAATTAAAAAACACTACATGATAAGACACATAAATTGATTCAAGGTACATATAGATGGTGCACAGAAAGAAGGCAATCATGCCCGGACATACAATGGAGATGTGTAGTAGATGTAAGTACATGGACTGGTTGAATTGTAAAACACAAGACCCTCCTAGACCTCCTAATTATAATTAGTGCACAGCAATTCGCTCGTTCATAGTGTGCCATCTAAGTACTGGATACTGACTTACAAAGACCACTAACACACCAGACCCAGAGCTGACTATTTTTACTGGGAATTGGATATCACAAATTAAATTGATTTTAATAAGCACTAATAAAAGTTAAGTTATAGGGAAGTAAGGGTTAATAATAGCCAAATTCGGCACTTTTGTGAAACTAGGGTTCTCTAAATGCATCCTGACACACTTTTTTTCAGACATATTTGCCTCCAAAAGCTAATCAACACTTTTTCCCTTCCAAGTGGCATACTCCGGAGGAATTGCACTAAACATTGTAGAATTTTCCTTTTTAACCCATTGTGAAGGTGCAAATTGCATTTCTGTAATTTCACTTGCATTTATTTTTCACCCTCGTGAAACGCTCATAAGGTTAAACTTCGTAAAGGTTGTTTTGAATATTTGAGGGGTGCAGTTTCTAAAATGGTATAATGTGTGGGGATTTTCTATCATACAGACCTTATAAAGCCACTTCTAACTAAATTGGCCCTCCAAAAATAGTTTTGAATGATTTTTGAGATAAATTGCACCTAAAGTTATAACCCTCCTAACATCCTAAAAAAAAGGAAAGCTGACATTTTTGTTGCCATTTTGGAATCTTTAGATCACTTGTTTATGTTGTGAAATTACAAAAAAAAAGTGGTGATTGAACACTTGAAAGATGTAGTTAATGACAACTAGGGCCTTAGCTCAGATGAGTGCATCTATCAAGGATGAAGTGCTTGTTAACAAGCATGGGGAGATGGGTGGAGTTTGAAAGTCCCTTTCCCCCCCAGTATATAGCCTGCCAGCCCCTGCCTCCAGTATATAGCCTGCCAGCCCCTGCCTCCAGTATATAGCCTGCCAGCCCCTGCCTCCAGTATATAGCCTGCCAGCCCCTGCCTCCAGTATATAGCCTGCCAGCCCCTGCCTCCAGTATATAGCCTGCCAGCCCCTGCCTCCAGTATATAGCCTGCCAGCCCCTGCCTCCAGTATATAGCCTGCCAGCCCCTGCCTCCAGTATATAGCCTGCCAGCCCCTGCCTCCAGTATATAGCCTGCCAGCCCCTGCCTCCAGTATATAGCCTGCCAGCCCCTGCCTCCAGTATATAGCCTGTACATAAAAAATAAACTCAACACTCACCTTTCCAACGCCCCCTTCAATGTCCCTTTCTTGCAAGAAGAGGACCTGCTGGGGGCATCGGAAAAGAAAGTATTGAGTTTATTTTATAGAGTAGAGAATAAGCCGAATTTGGGTTTTTCAGCTCCTTTTCAGCTTATACTTGAGTATATATGGTAAGAGAATACCAATGAAATGTATACACATCTACAACTATTCAACTGAGCCATGAGTGAAGGACAACACTTAATCCCATAAACTAAACGGGAAGCCGACTTTGTGCCAATGACAGCAGACAATTAAAAACTAAACCATTTTTATGTTGTAATGCCTCCCCAAAAATTTCCGGTTTTGTCAGTGAAAATAAAGAGACGGGTCTACTGGTATACAGATTACAATAAATGCACCACACAGTAGAATCAAATAGTGCTTTTTTATTAGCTTAAGAATCATGGCAGTTTACAAAAGGATTTTAAAAAAATACAGCAACCAGTGCCAAACTCTACAGAGATACAAACTAGAACCAATTAAGACTTGAAGCGGATAGATTTCTTCTTTTTCAAGTTTTACAGTCAAGTTAACAGGACCCAAACTCCTCTATCCACTTCTCATATTTTTCAATGTCTGAGGCAGACACTGATTTGGATACTTTCTTCAATGCCATTTCAAAGTCTCCCATGGTAGTGGGCATGTGCATGTCATCTCTTGAAAGATTGCGAATTTCTTCTGGAGTTAAGCCTTCAATACGTCTTCTCATTGCCATCAATGAAGCATCTCTGTGGAAATATGTGCATTTATTTGATTATTTAATTTATCTATATGGCCATTTAATAAATATATTATTATGGTGGCTTAGCAAGTCATAGGCAAGTCTGTAGCAAGACCACAATAAAAATATTTAACGCTCGCTTACCTGCATACATTGGTAATATCGGCACCAGAATAACCATCCATGTTTTCTGCTATGGTGTCAATATCAACATCATCTGCCAACTCCAACTCTTTAAGATTTATTCTCAAAAGCTCTGATCTTCCTTTAGCTGGGAAAAAAAAATGACATCCTATTAATAATAAAAACTAAGTGACTATAGATTGACAATGCAGTGATAAACAGAAAATTATACATTTATATAAAGGCACAGATGTATGATAATACACCTTTATCACCCAATATACACAACAATCAAATGACATTATTAATAGATACTGAAAAGCATAAAAACATTTGTTGTGACTGATAGCCCACTACAAAGAAAGGTCCACCTACCACATGGCAAAGGAATATAGATACGCTTTTCCAAACGTCTCCTTAAAGCTTCATCAATATCCCAAGGAAAATTGGTTGCAGCGAGGACCATTACCATTTTAGATGGATCATCATTTTCTGAAGCACCGCCTACACCTAAAAAGGGAGGATGATTATATTGTTTAATGCATTTCTCTGGTGATCATAACAATCTCAGAAAACAGTTTGACTGATCAACCAAATGTTGATCTATTCTGGGGAATAGGATCCCTCCACTTGCCACAGATTTAATTTTTTTTTTTATAAAAAAACAGATTAGAGAGGTTGAGAATCGAAAACTGTAGAACCCCTTTCCTAAATTCGGACAACAATTTTTTTTTTTAATTAAACATAGTAGAATGCAATACTTACCATCCATCTGAACTAGAAGCTCTGCTTTTACTCTTCTGCTGGCTTCATGCTCTTCTGAGGTACCACGCCGACTGCATATTGAGTCAATTTCATCAATAAATATGGTTGTTGGGGCATAGAAACGTGCCTAAAGTGAATAGAACAGTCAGAATTCAGTAATAAGGAATTAAAAGAAATGGTAAAGGGAAACATTGTGTACATGCAAGTCTATGGGAAGTGCTGATGGTAAACAGAGCCCTTCCATGTGCTATCAGTAGTAGGTGTCTTTTATCTTCCATAAAGGAAACAAGAGTAATGGACACCACAGCTATAGAGTGACAGTACAACATTAAAGGGGAATTCCGGGAATAAAAACCTTGGATACAAAAAATAATAATGCTATAAATAAATTAATATAACAATACACATTGTCAGGAACCACAAATTCGAAAACTTTATGGGAATTTCAAACTCATGGCTTACCATTTCAAATAGAAGGCGGACAAGCTTCTCAGATTCTCCTCTGTATTTGGATGTAAGGGTAGAAGATGAAATATTGAAAAATGTAGTCTTGCACTCTGTTGCTACAGCCTTTGCTAAAAGAGTCTTTCCTGTTCCTGGTGGTCCAACCATCAGAACACCCTTAAGAGCGGAAATAAGTAAATGTCATGACACAAAAAGAGAAATAAAAAACTTTATGGAAAAACAATTTATGACCCAAAAAGTGGGGGTTTCAGAAATATGTAAAGGATTTTCGAAAAACCCATCCCAGTCTCTGGGAACTCTTTATGTATGTACATCATGTGCATGACACCCCAAATATTTGTATAATTCAGATTTAATCTTCACCTTCCATGGTCGCCTGATTCCTTTAAAGAATTCTGGCATCCACATCGGTAAAACTACAGCTTCCTTCAACAACTTCTTTGCTTCTTCCAAGTCTGCAATGTCATCCCTATGTAGAAAACATCTAGATTTAGTGCTGATACACATAAGGACAACATTCCCAGGTTGAGATAACAAGACAACATATCTTGGCACAGATTTACTACTCAAAATGTGGCAGAATGTCATAACTTGCACCAAATCCTTTGAAATTGTTCTAAAAAAACTTTTTGGTTCTTGTTTTGCAAACAGAATGTGACTTGCACGGTGTGGGTTAATGCAGTGGGGCATTTATAAATGCAATAACGGGCTCCAAACTTTCCATAACATTTTAGTGAAAAGTAAACCAACATTAAGTTGTGTTAAGTTTTAACTAAAATGTTGCACCAAATTCTAATACCATTTGCGCCAAGATAAATCTACCATTTTGTGTAAATATTAGAAGGGATAAGTAAATCTGCCCCAATGTGTTACAGTGAATGTAAGTATAAGCTAGAAAAACATGAACGTGGTAGGTCAGTTAAACAAGGATCATGCCCCCCCTGACCTGGACGTCCTCACTCCTTTGTCTACTCTCCCGTCCGCCCCACCCTCCATTCCTTCCTCCCACTACTATGCTACCCACTTACCCTCCCATAATTTACCTTACGGTTCTTACAGTTAGTGTTTGCCTTGGGGAGCCCTTTGTGGACACTCTACCGAGTCCAAGGACTACCCCACGGCCTTGTTTCTTAAAATACTATAAAAATGGCTGGAGTGCAGGAGAGACTGGAATGTGAACTTATTTTGGTACTCTGGCTACTAATAAAACAAAAAGATCATGTACTGGCTGGAATTCACTGACTGACCAAAGTTCAGTGGATGTGATTCTGAGCAGCATAACACAAAACAGCAGCGCCACTCTATAACCAGGATTAGCACAGCAGAGCGCTGAGGCACTGCAGCACCACAGAGAAGCAGGGTCTCCTTGCATCATATATCACTATGATACTTGGGTCCCGCCTTAGGCATAGAACGGATTTACTTACCATCGAACATTGGGGTTCTGTGAAATGATATCTCTTTCCAAAGCTTCTACAAGATCCTTATCATACCCAGTTCCATCAAATCTCTTGGGCTCACTCTCAGATTCATCAGCAGATGACTTGTTCTACAGACAAAACAACAAAGGTAAATTCTGCATTTACAATAAGAGATATAACAGCTATAGAAACAACCCCATGTAAAAATATAAAGCGTGTACACAAAATAAAAACAAATATATACTTTATAGCATTAAAAAGGAACGGCTCACCAAAATTCCTAATACCATACTAAAAACCACATAAAGCCACATTATTTTTTGTTTTCTCATCCATTTTCTTTTTCCATGAAGGCAAATGTGTAGCCAGCAATGAAATATCCTGATGCTTGGATATATTTTATTACGGAACTTTGATTTAATTAAGTATAATTAAAAAAAAACAAAATTCCCTCCTTAGTATTGCCATAACCGAGCATTACCAAGGAAAGTTTGTCTTCTGTGTGTTGTAACCTACCTCATTCTGACCGCATGGGCGCTTGGTCTTGCCGCAACTTGGCTTAAAAGTGCTTTTCTAGTCCTATATAAAAGGCCCCCGAAGACTGCTACTTTTGGGTAGTGTAATGTTGGCGAGAGATCATTACCTTCTAAACAAGCCTTAAGATATAAGCTGTTCTGGACTAGTTGCTAGGAGGCATTTGCTGTGCATATGCTCCAGACTCCCCACACAGACCAGCGGTAGTGAGGATCATTTGATTTGCCAACAAACAAAAGCAGCTCCAATATTTTGTTGTTGACCAAGCAGATACAGGTTCCCACCACGGTATCTGCCCAGACTAATTCAGAAATAAGCTCCAAATTCCTGCCACTCACAGCCAATTACTGTTAGGCTACACTCACTGCCGTACGGGGGACATATATACGGCCGACATAGTCTTCAACTGAAGGGAAAAAGCAAGCGGCACTCACCAGATAAACTAGTGCATAAACTTCTTTATTTCAGGTGCTTAGTACAGGGAGGTGCGGGGCCCGGGGACGGGCTGTTTTGCACTTACAAGCGCATCCTCAAGCTGTCCTCACAGCCGATATATGTCCAACATAGATGGCAATGAGCGTACGGCGCCGCGCGGGAACGGTACGGTCCAGCACACGTGCGGCACCGCACCGTTCCCTAGCCGGGAGAAAGATGGACATGTCCCCCCGCAATACGGCGCCATACCCCATGTTTTTCTATGGAAAGGGGCGGGGGTGAGTGGCGCTCATCCCCTCCTTCTCTCCCCGGAGCCGCGTGCCACGGTACGGTGGGCACATGTTAGTGTGAATAACTCCTTACTGGATGAACCCTCCTCTTCCCAAATGCTGCTGTGGTGATATGGAGAGCCATCACATACAATAGACAGTCAACCTCCAGTAGTGATACTAGAGATATCAACAGCTCAGCAATACGTGCAAGACCTCCTGTACTCACATATGTTGTCTCTCACACTAATTGATATTTTAATCAGATTAACAATTTTCCTAATAAACTTATCCCATTGCTCCAAACATTGTGGTCATATATAGGATTACTTTCACACATAGAAAGTTTTATTCAATTCCAACAACTTCTTACTGTGTTATTTAACATACACCAGCGCATCATGTGCCAGCATATAATGAAAGCCCCACTCTCCGGTGTATCCGGTGGCCCATGTGCATGAGGCTTAATTCTGTTTATTTCAGTTTGCTGGGAGTGCTAGTGTTTGCTCTAACAGAAAGTTCCTTTTCAATAGAATACAGCTTATAGTCAGATGAACAATAGTTTAAGATGGTGAAGTTACCTTCTCTTTCACTTTCTGTAGTGGATCTTTCTTTTCTCGCGCTCTGGCCGGTTTTACTTTCTGGTTGTTGACATTTCTTGCAGATGGGGGATTTGCACCCTTTCCAGCTACACTTATGCGATTGTTATGCACTCTATTGTCACTGAATTGGGCAGACTGTCGTTTCCGGAGCCCAGGAGAAGGCCTAAAACATATATGTGATTTATCAGTGGAAAGCATTATTCACAATGGGATGCACAAATGGCCAATATACGTATAATAAATATTACATCCATTACAGTAGGACAAGATTCCAGTTCATATTAATCTAAGTTACATTTACTAAGTTACTGGTTACAATCACTTAGTTGGTCCCTGTCATTTGCAAAGGGGGACATTCACAGAACCAACTGAATCAAATACAACAGAAAGGTATACCCAAATTTTTAGGGCGTGGCAAAAATCTAAATTCACAACTCACATTGGCTCATGGATATGATAGGGTTAAAGGTGACATTGTAACTAGTGAAAGCTACTTAAAAAGGGGTATTCCCATGAAAACAAGTTTCTTACATATACTCAGGATAACACAATAACACATTCTCTAGTTCACTGTTATTAACAAAAATGCAGCCCAACCTTTCATTCCTGGTGTACACAATTTCAGTTGCCCCTAGACACGACCCTATACCTTGTGACTTGGGGCCTGGCCGCCATCTTTGATTTGTATTTGCAGCCTGCAGATGAGATTTCTGTCCCTCTCCGCTGAATGTCTGTAGACACGCCCCCTGTGGGAGATCATAACACTCGCATGCTGCCAGGGGGTCGTGAGGAAAGAGGCTGCGAGCTACAAGGAAATAAGTGAGCCGGGGGAAGGGGGAGGCAGACACATATCTGTGAGCTGTAGCAGAGCTCACAGAGTAAAAGTCTGTCAGCCTGTGTCTGTCAGCCTATGTGTAATAGGCATCATGCATCTCTCATCTGTCTCATCTCTCTCTCTTTATGTGTCAGAATGTCAGTACAATGTCAGAAGCCAGATGAAAGTGTATTTACACATGTACCCTGATAATGTAACCGCATTGTTACCCTACAGAACTAAATGGATAATACAGTAATGTGTCTGCTCAGAGGCCCACACCCACACCCTGGAATCTTACACTGACCAGCCTAGAGAGAGATAAACACTAAAACAGCAATAACACTGAGTAAAATTGTAAAGTAAGGGGTTAAAATGATTTTTATTGTGTTAACATCACTGGGGATACAGATGTGAGAATTTTCTTTTGTGGGAAAACCCCTTTAAGCCGATGTCTAAGGAACATCAATGTGGTAGTTTTTGTAGTAGTAACACTCTGTAGTATTGACTGTGTACTTTGTTAAGCGCAGAAACATTGGTTGCCCAAAGGAATCCTCTAAGATCTATCTAGTAAAACCTATTGATAGGCGATTCTGGATACCTCTATATTTGTGGGCTCCAATATGTGGGTGGCAAATCTGAAACACTCTCAAAACAAACATTTAAGACAACTCCATTCCAACCCAATTTCTATGTGCTTCATATGGTGTCAAGCTAACAACCACGCAAGGTGAGAATTTCACTATTAAAAAAACCTGGCACATCAAATTTAACCTCTTAATCCAACTTATCTTCTCCCACAATGTACTCCAATAACTTCTAAATCTTTATCTACAACTTTCCCACCTTATATCCTGTGGGTCCAATTGACGCAACTTGAGGAGAACTGCCCTGTCATAGCTCTTTCCCCATTTCTACACTTGAATCCTCTGACTCTGGCCTTTTTATCAAGTCTTCTTCCTCTCCTGCCCATAAGCCGACACACAGAGCTTATGTAAGTAGATGCCACCTCAAAATCACAGTAGCTGATTCACAACACCCATGAGTGGGATTTCAGACAAGACTGTGTTGAAGAGAGTCAGGTGTATCCGGAGAGTGTAAGGAGCGGCTTAGCCGAATCCAAGGATGTTGTCCAAGGACACATTTACTTATCCTGGACTAAAAAATGTGGCTAATGACGCCGGAGGTAATAAAAGATAACGTTGTGAGTAATGCGTTCATGCCGATTTACTCCGATACACTATACCAGGGTTTGCACTTTTTTTCTCTTTCCTCTCGCCTTGAGGATTTTACCCGAGACAACTTCAGAGTAAGATTTCCTTTATTTTCCCCAATTGTTTCCTTTGGCTTTTGACAATTGAGGCATATGGATATTTTTTACATATATGCCAAGAATTTTTCCAGCACATTTGCTAAAGCATCATTATTTTATTACTTCTGAAGAAAGTTGCAATTCAGCAGCACACATTCTGAAACACTACAATATCTGTTCAATGTCTTTACTTTAGTTCATATAGTACAGCTATAGTTGTAGTTATTATAGTACGGCTATAGTATTTTGTTGTATTCCCTGACCAGTCAATGTCACACCTGAAGATATGTTAGAAAAAAAAGGAAAAATATAAGCTGTTCTGGACTAGTTGCAAGGAGGCATTTGCTGTGCATATGCTCCAGACCCCCACACAGACCACCGGTCTATAGCCCCTACAAGTCTGGAATTCACTTCCTACATATAGTCCTATCAAGCTTCTTGGAGAATGGAGGATGTGTCTTGTTTGCCTACTTTCAGGTGTCCGGACCCCCGGAGAACCAGCAAAACGTCTTGAAATGGCTTGTGTACATCTGTATTGAGAGCAGTAATAGATGTATGAGGATTTCATCGGTTAAGGTGTAAAGGAAAACTTAGCTGACAGAGCAAATCCTGACATTTCTACTTGTCTTATTTTCCCAAAAAAATAATTGTAACAAAGAATACATTTTAAGATGGCGTCGGCATCGTGGACCGCACTTAAAACTTCGAGGCTGAGGAATTTCAGGAATTCCCTGTGGTGAGACAGCAGGGAAGCTCTCCAATCAAGAAAATGCCTGATATGTTATGCTCTGTATGCTCCTGCTTTTTTCTACTTTTCTATATAGACTGATTGCACAAAAAAAAACTTCCCAGTGCCGATTTGCCCAGGGCGATAGCATGAGCGAGACTTGAATCAGTCGTTGTCCAAGTCATTCCTTGTGACGTGCACACATGTTTTTTTTGATTTGGAACACACGGCTGACGCACACTGAAAGAGGATATCATAAATCCTCCCCTAACAAAGGTATAAAATTTAGTGGGTAGTTTGGGTTGCTATGGGCCCTGGGCTACGCCTAAACCACCTCTAGTAATAATCCACTACTGTCTACTATAAGCAGTCTCAGCCTCTACAAAACCAACAGAGCCAGAGAACAACAAGAACAACAAAGCTGTGCCACAGGCTATAGTCACATGTTTTGGGCGAATTAGTTGAATTGCTTTTTAACACAAAATTCAATCAGAATAGAGGGGCCTGTCCCCATCGTAAATATGTGTTTAAACTGAAACACGTGATCGGTAACCAGCACCAAGTCTTTTGCAATCTTGAAAGGGGAATGCACTTGGTGCTTGTTCCTGAACATGTTTCAGTTGAAACGCATAAGCAATCTGCTCAAGACCCTTTCTGATGGAATAGCCCTCAAAAACGAAGTTCAACCGGAACCTGTGGAGCCCATGTGATAATGCTGTGAACACCTGGATTAGGGAGTTCAAGGTGTTGGAACTCAAATCTACTACAAATCTAGAACCGTTAACTTTTCCTAAGAATACGGCCCAAAAAAGGTTCAAAAGTACCTACATATACAGCATGAAGAGCCAAAAATCACAACAATGTTAGCCAATAGTTAAATTATATATACAGTGTGATAATGTACTGATAACTCACCTTCGTTCCACAGGCACAGGTAATGACCAAACCTCTCCATCCTGAGCTGGGAAATCATGCTGTGCCGCTTTCACAGGAGAGCTGTCCAATTTAAAACTTTCCAGAGTGGACATAATGTCCTTCACATGTTTAGCTTCCACACTGATCTCATGCCAAACCTGTCAATCAGATAAATACTGGGTCACAAATCCATGATCACAACCAGCAGGAAATGCCACTTATCAGCCATAGGCACAAGCAGCATCTGGACATTACCAGTCCCCAGGTTACGTACAAGACAGATTTTGTAGGTTGGTTCTTAAGTTAAATTTTTATGTAAGTCAGAACTGTATATTTTAGAATTGTAACCCCTGACAAGTTTTTTGGTTTCTGTGACAATTTGATTTTAAACATGTTGGATTGTCATCCAGGATTGGATTGGAACCAGGATAACCAATGAAGCTGAATTGCAGGCACAATTCTGTTTATTGTAGCCCAAGGCTAAAGTACAGTAAGTTACCAACATTCAGAGGTCTGTTTGTAACTAGCGGTCATCTAAGATCGGATGTAGGGGACTGCTTGTACTATGGAACAAGACAAGTGTATAGAAAATATTTTAGGCCACTTTGTGCAAAACTTACTGTGCAGTAGGGAGTTTCCATGTGGTGAAATATATTTATCTCTTTGCACAGACGTTTGAAGATAAAGTAGGGCCAAAACTGGTCTTTAGAGACAGCAGGCATTTTTTCTTGCCTCAAGAACTTCCTGAGCATGTTTAATGTCATCTTCCCATATGTATACTGTCATAAAAGGTACTTTACAAACTGAACACTGCTCGAGGGAGAGTTGTCCAAGAACCATAGCAAGGCATCCGCGGTACCCCCACATCATACTGATAACAAGAATACAGTCAGGTGCTTTTGTCCTGAGGTTTATGCAGCGGCTCCTTGCATCACATGTACCTATGAAGAAGAAGAGTCCCATCCCCAATACAGTATGCTCTGTAAATGTGTCCAGCACAGAGTCCATGTTCCATGATCCAAGCAGGTTTGTGTGCTAATAATAATGGTTGTTAATCCCTTTATTATATCAGAATAGTCTAAGAAGGAATATGGCTAACATTCAAAACTCACAACAAATGTATTTATTTATGCTGAAGTTTTGTTTTATTATAGGGGAAAAAAAAGTGTTTCACCAGTAAAGAAGTTTTTTTGTACCATGTGATTACCTCAAAGTTGAACATATCATTTTGGAAGGGGTAAGTGAGTAAGAGTTCTCCAATTAAGGCCACCTTGCAGGCATGAGGAGACTTCTAGCCATTGATGCGCCACAAGGGGATTCTGGGAAACATGCAGAATCCCGTAGTGGAGCATCAATGGCTATAAGTCTTTCACAAGCCTACAAGGCGCCATAATTGACAAAATTTCCTTAAGGAAAACTCTTCCTCCCTGAGCCTAATCAAAAGCCACTCACTCAGCCAAACCAGTTCCCTACACTGTACTGAAGAGACAAAACTAGGTGGAAACATTGTTGTCTACAGCTGGGAATCTGTTCCTTCTGGAATAAAATATACTGGTTTGGCTTTACTTCGACATCATGTCATTAGGCTTCCTGAAAGTCATGCTTGATGGCATGGGCGCTGCCATACAAGGTAGCAAAACAGGCCTGGTTTTCCTTGTTCCATCTATGAAAACCAATTTGCATGTTTCATATTATTTAGATGCATTTACAGTTTTAAACCTAAAAACAACAGAATGGAATGATGAAATGATGACTTTCGCTGGTCGGAACATGTAATCATACACACACATTCCCATGCGATGAACCATGCTAAACGCTTGTCAGGAAGAGTGGGTGAATGAACTCAAGTGGGTGGAATGATAACAACTATAGTAAAACAAACAAACTTGAAACACAGCAGTCTAATAAATAAAAGCTTGTTCAAGCACATTATCATTGCCATGGCTATTACAGTAATCTTCTCAGAGGTCTTCTGGATGAGCAATATATGGTACAATAAAATGTATAAAATATATGAAAATCTCAATAGTTACTTTATTCAACACCCACTTTTAGTGACCTGGAATCAGAGTACTCCCTCTTTAGTTAGTATCTTCAATTTGGATAATGCAACTTCGGCTTAGAATGGCAACAGAATAGTTTCTAATCATCTTGAATGTTTAGGTTACCAAATTAGGTTCCGTTGAGACAGCATCATACGCACCCTATAACACATTACATTGACAATGCATTCTGCTTCCTTGTGGAGGGAGGTAGATGGTTGGTATCACCAATCTCCAGCGTGCACCTGTACTTGCTATTGTTTCAATAAGGGGTACAGTCTGGCAATCAGTTTACATCTGTGGGGATGCACTGTGTACTTGCACCCTTAGGCAGCAGACATACCGTATTTTTGGACTATACGGCGAACAAAAAAATAGTTCGATTTTCTCGAGTTGACCGGGCAGCTCCATAATAAATGGAGAAAATCAGCCGATTCTCCACACCCTCTCCAGCATAAGCTGGAATAGTTATCATAAATATTTGCTAGCCTATTAGGTGCCAAATACCATCTTGAAATAATCTTATAATAACCTTCGTTATGGTTCAGACAGTTTAGGCTTTTTTGTACCTCGTTTAGTGAAGAAAGCCAAGCTTTTAACGGGAAAGTCTTCCCTATGTCCAGTTCCCACTTTAACATATATGTTAGTTTATTTGAATAGCTAGCGGTGATTATATCTTTATATGCTATTGAAATTCCCCCTCTATATTTATTCCTAGCACTCAGAAATTTTATAAAGTTCGGTAAGTTTGAGTTATACATATGTATTTTTTTTCGTATGGTATCTGATTTTAAAAATGATTCTATTTTTTTTTTATAACTGAGGAATTCGTTTTTAGGAATGTTGTATTTTTGATGAATCTCCTCAAAAGTCATTAAAGTGCCCTCCTTAAAGATGTCGTCTATTGAAAAGAAGTTCCCTTGGTTCCATTTAAGCAGTGACAAATCTGGTAGGCATAGACTTAATACTTCTATCTTGACCTCTTGTCTCCCCAGAGACAACCCTTTTCTTTGTGAATGGTAAAAATGCCATGCCTTTAACATTGCTTTTGTGGAGTCTAGTATGAGTGAGTTAATGGAACTCCCTAGCCACTCGACAATTATTAAACTTTTTAACCCCTTAATGACCGCCGTATCGGCTTTTTACGGCGGTCATTAAGGGTACTTCTTCTGACGCGTACGCCTTTCTACGGGGGCGTGTCAGAAGAAGATTTCGGGACACCGGGTCTCGCTGGTGCCGGTGTCGGGCTGTGATATCACAGCCCAGACCCGGCACCAACACCCGGGATCGGAAAAACTCTGATCCCGGGTGTTTAACCCCTTACACGCCGCGGTCAAGCATGACCGCGGCATGTAAGCGTGTCCCCCGTGGATCGGACCCCCCCCCCCCCCCCGGTGTGCTTACCGGGGGATCCGATCCCTCCTGCCTCAGCCCTGGGTTCCGACGAGTGACCCGGGGCTGTCGGCTCCTCTCTGTGCCGGGTTCCGCCTCCTGGCAGGACCCGGCTGTGTGTAACTGAGCATGCTCAGTTACTTACACTATACACTGCAATACAAGTGTATTGCAGTGTAAAGGCTTGAATAAGCGATCGGATGATCGCTTATTCAAGCCAAGAAGTAGAAAATGTAAAAAGAAAAAGTTTAAAAAAAATTAAATCTTTTTATAATATAATTAAATAAAATAAAAGTCCCATAATCTCCCCAGTAACACATAAAATGCAAATAAAGTATATAAAACACAAAAACCACGTACATATTTGGTATCACCGCGTCCGTATTAATCTGTACAATAAATGTAAATCAATATTGAATCCGCTCAGTGAACTACATAAAAAAAAAACTTGAAAAACTTCCCATAATATACGATTTTCCATCAAACACCATCACAAAAAATGTACTAAAAAGTGATCAAAAAAAGTTACGTTCCCTAATATGATACGACTGAAAAGAACAACTGTTTTCGCAAAAAATAAGCCGTCAACCAGATCTGACAACAGAAAAATACAGAAGTTATGGCCCTGAAAAGTTTTCAATAGTAAAAACAATGCGATTTTCTCCAATATTGGTTTTGCTCAGGAAAATTGAGCAAAAATAAGAAAAACTATATAAATGAGGTATCACCGCAATCGTAGTGAACCAGAGAATAAAGATAAAATATTATTTTTACGTTACGGTGAGCGGAGGAAAAAAAATGCTAACAATCCAAAATAAAAATTGACGATTTTGTGTCCCCCTTGAAATAGTTAATAAAATCTCATGAATAAGCTTTAGACTCCCAAAATACATTTTCTATACATTGTATCTCATCCCGTACATAATAAGCCCTCATATGTTCGCATTACCAAAAAAAAAAAAATTTACAGGTCGTACAATGTGACAATACAAATCTGCTGTGAATGGCGCCTCCATTCATTCTATACTTGGCCGTGCGTCCGTACAGCAGTTTACCACCACATATGGGGTATCAGTACATTCGGGAGGAATTGGGCATCAAGCGTTGCAGTGCGTTTCATCATTTAATTTATTATGAAAATGTCAGTTTTGGCCTAAATGAATGTATTTTCCAAAAAAATTCTATAGTTTCTAAATCGCAGGTCCATATTTTTTAACCCATGTGAAACACTTAAAGGGTTAATAGACTTAATAGAAGTTGTTTTACATATGTTGAGGGGTGAAGTTTCTATAGTGGGGTAATTTATGTGGTTTTACTATTATTTAGGCCTTTCAAAGTCACTTGAAAGCTGAGTTGTCCCTCAAAATGTGAGTTTTGGCAATTTTCATGAAAATAAGAAAAATCGCACCTAAAGTTCTGCACCTCATAACATCCTAGAAAAATGCCTGGAAGCATAAAATATCATCCCAACATAAAGCAGATATTCTGTAAATGTTAATTATCAAACTTTTTGGGTAGTTTTACATCTTGTCTGGAAACCAGAACATTTCAAACTTGGAAAATGAAGAATTTTTACAAACTTTTGCCAAATTTTCACTTTTTTTTTCAGAACGAAACGCAAAACGTATCACTTAAATTTTATAACTAACATGAAGTACAATGTATCACGAGAAAACATTCTCAAAATCACCCGGATATGTTAAAGTGTTTCGAAGTTATAACCAATTATCGTGAGACATGTCAGATTGGAAAAATCGAGTCTGGTCATTGAGCTGAAAACTAGTGTCGGTGATAAGGGGTTAAAGAAGTTTTCCTTAATACCTCCTCTTCTATGTTTATCCATTTTTTTTGTCTTATGTCTTTCCAAAAAAGTTTAATTGGTTCTATGCATATGGCATCTTGATATCGCATTAAGTTTGGATAGGCTATGCCCCCTAAGAATCTAGGGGCGAAGAGCGTGTCTCTGGGGAGCCTCGGGGGCTTCCCTTTCCAGATGTACCTGTCAATGTATTTTTGCAACCTTTTTATTTCCTCTCTGGGGAACATTATTGGGATCCATCTCATAAAATAAAATATTATGGGAATTATATTTCTTTTGGCCACTGCTATTTTATTTAGCCACGTCAGGTGGCATTTCTGCAAATGATTTATTATATTGTTTACTTTGTTGTTTAGTTCTGATAGGTTTTTTTTATAATACCTTCAGATGTACCTGCCAGCTGTATGCCTAGATATTGAAAACCTTCTGTTGACCATAGATATGTAAATTTATCTCTGATCTTTCTTTCTATATCTGTAGTTCCGTTAAGGACCATTACTTGGCTTTTGCTTTCGTTAATTTTGTAATATGATACCTGTGAAAATTTTTCAGCAAGCATTTTAAAAGCCTCAAGCGAGTTGACCGGATTTTCACATGTGATAATTATGTCGTCCGATTCCCTTATACTTATTCCCTTTATATTTTTATTCGATCTAATTGCCTCTGCAAAGGGCTCTATAGAGATATTAAATAAAAGAGGGGAAAGCGGGCAGCCCTGTCGAACACCGTTAGTGATAGCAAACAAAACCCCAGCCCGCTTATAAAGGCCGAGGGTCGGCCGTAAAGGCTTAGGACCATGTTTATAAAGCCTGCTGGAAATCCAAATTTCACCAGTGTTGCTTTCAGGAAGCCCCAGTGCACCCTGTCAAAAGCTTTTTCAGCATCGATCGACAGGAATGCACTTGGGGTCCCTTCCTTCTCCACCACCTGGATTAGGTCAATTATTCTGCGGGTTGCATCTCGAGTTTGACTGCCCGGCATGAATCCTGATTGATCGTTTGAGACTATACACGGGATAATTTTGGCTAGCCTTGCGGCTAAGATTGCTGAGAATATTTTCATGTCTCCGTTAAGGATATCGCAAAACTGGGAGTAGTACTCGTTTATTAATCCATCCGGACCCGGTGCCTTTGCCTTTTTTAAGTTGTTTATTACTGTCTGGACTTCATTTAAGGTGAAATCTGCTGTCAGTTCCTGTTTCTGCTGTGGATTTATGCTGGGTAGAGATAGTGAATAGAGAAAAACATTAATGAGGTGTGTACCTTGGACCTCCAGGTTATATAGGCCTGAATAATAGTTTTGAAGGGTGGCTACGATTTTTTGAGGGTCGTAGGTGATTGACCCGTCAGGTGTTATGATTTTTTCTAGTTTGCCATTTATGGTTTCTTTCCTAAGTTTGTGTGTTAACAATTTATTTCTATTACCATCCATTTCAAATTTATGTTGTTTTTGTTTATGCAATAACTCTCTATATTCTTTAAGGGATAGCAACTGTATCTTTTGTCGTAAATATGTAATTATATCTGCGATATTTTTGTTTGGGTTTAGTTTATGACATTTTTCTAGGATGTTAATGCGTTTTATGAGAGCATCCCGTTCTTTACATTCTTCCTTTCTCATATGGGAACTTAACATTTTAAGATGCCCCCTAAAAAAAGCCTTATGAGCACACCATAAAAGTGTTGGTGAATTGCACCCCTCTGTTTTTTTTTTCAAAAAAATTTATTAAATCAACCTTTAGCCTTTCTCTAAAATTGTTGAGTACTGTGTGGCTTAGCCTCCATGTTCTACCGAGAACTATCGTTCCTTCAACTGAGATTACCAATTTTATAGGAGAATGATCTGAGAGTATCCATCTTCACCGTCTTATTTATTAATGGTCTGCTCACCAGAAAATAGTCTATCCTTGAATAGCTCAAGTGTGGGTTCGAGAAGAACGTGTAGTCTCGTTTTTCTCCGTTTTCATATCTCCACACATCATGCAAATCCGCCTCTATAATTTCATCAATACAAGGTCTCCTCTTTGACCCGGTACCATTACATGTGGAGTCTAAACGTGCGTTTATGATTGCATTGAAATCTCCCCCCACAATAATGTTTCCTTTATAGGAACTGCTTATTTTAGCAGGCATTTATTGATGGTGCGCCGAAAAATACGGTACAACAATATGGATTTTACCCTGTGTAATGGAGCCCAACACACAATTATGCATGGTGACCAGCCTTTCCCAGTTACCCCCTGCTTCAAAAAGCATTGCCCAGCCTTTCTGGAAGGCTCACTGTACAATAAAGTGGTCTTCAGAATCCAAATATTTTAGCCACAAGAGAAGCTACAAAGCGCATCTGACATCAACAGACCAGTGAATGGTCTGTTTATGTAAACTGTTCCAAAGTGAATGGTTTTACAGGATTCCCAACCTGCATTTTTTGTTTATTCACATAAATAAAATAATCAAAATATTTCCAATGAAGGCAATATAGAATAGTATTTTGAGACCCCATGCAAATATACAAAGTCAAAAATTTACTGGACGGAAAGTTTGCAGAAAAATTTGGAAGCTGTGTCCATAAGCTTCTGAAGGCTATGGTCACATTACATACTGGTGTGTCTGTTCATACTAAATTTTATGGCAGGATCTCTGGATGTACTGGTTCCCTGCTCACTGTAAATTGCAATTTAAACTTTTTACCCACAAAACCCTCCATGCGTTAGATCCCTTTATATCCTCAGGCTTCAACACCACCTCTACTCTTCATTCTTGAAAAGATTTAAACAGAAGCATCCTCCATAATTCAAACGCCCCACTCCTACCACCAAAATTTTTGTTTTCTAGAATACGCTAACCCAGATAATAAATATTTACAATTTTAAGCACACCCCAAAAGCACATCTTTTCAAGAAACGCTATCAATTAAACTCAACTAAATGTGTTCCCCTAAAAATAACTTGCCTATATTATCACCCTCAGCCCTGTGCAGCATTCATTTAAATGTGTCATGTGTCCGTACATACAGATATTGACACTTTCATATCATGTCAGCCCCCATTTCTGCACAGATTGTAAGTTCTTGTGTGCAGGGCCACCAACCTCTGAATTTTTAAAGGGTTTTCTGCCACTAGGCGGACTTTGATGCTGATGACTTACCCAACTAAGACCCCCCACTCCTGCGCCAAAATCTAGGGCTCTGTATAGTATATATAGTTGCCCTGCTCCTATTATAGTGCAATTCCCCATATACAATGGGGGAAGTATTCTGACCCCATGTGGATAGTTCATTAGAAACTAATCAGGGGACATTTTTAGATACAATTAATAATTATTTATGATTCCAAAAGGAACATAAAATCACTGCAACGACCATGCTACTAAACTCAGCAATAACTGAAAAACTAAGTAAATAAAATAAAAAGATGACACAAAACATGCAGGTACACAATATCTGGATGAAGGAGTATACTCTTACCTACTGATACACATCAACCCCTCAAATGATGCTATGTGGGAGGATAAAAAAATTGTAATAATAAAATCAGTCTATTTACTCTTAATATTTTCAAGGAATGCAGGCATAACAAAATATAAAATTTTTACCTCTTAATTTTGATCCCGGTGCTGTCCTTTGCCAAGCTTGACATGCCAGGATCACCTAGAAAAGAAAGTTAAAATTGGCAACACTCCAGGCTGCTAATCATGTACGCCCCCACACCTCACTTTCCCATGGTCTGAGTGGGAGGTGACCTAATGCGATAGGTCCAGCATGGGAGAGGAAGTTGCAGGGACGTGCAGAATTAGCAGGCCGGAGCGCCAGACATCTCGTCCCTGCACTCCATGCTGCTAATTTTAACTTTCTTTTCTAGGTGATCCCAGAATGTCAAGCTTAGCGAAGGACAGAGTATTTATAGGTTTTTTAATGTTTTTTCAGTGGTTGATTTCCTTTAAATACTTATTTACATAGTAGTTTACTGATAAATGTTTGAGAGAAGCACTTTAGCAAAGGAAGAAAATCGTAAAAAACAAAGTTATCTTTTGACTTCAAGCTGAGTAATGCAATAGAAACATTGTATAACAAGCGATCATGGAAGGGTCCTCTTACCTGCTGCCATTTCTGCTGAAGAAATGTGTCTTTAACATATAAATATTTGTTCATCTGATCCAACACACCTTGATAGTAAACCATGGCAGAATCATAGTTACCCAACAAAGCATACTCTCGAGCTAGTTTCACATTTTCACTTATCATAAGTAGACTCATTTCGACTGCAAAAGAAAAAAAATATGCAAATTAAATATTTAAATGCATTTATTTACAGATGCTGCCTTCATTCAGGGCTCTCTGAAGTCCCTACATTCTTTTGTTCGACGAGGACAAATTTGGGCAATTACAGAAGAGGTGTTGCCAGAATTTTACCCTGAAAACAAACAATACCTGCTGGTAATGGATTACAAGTACTCTCCACATCAACTGCCAGTGAGGCACCATACCTTAATTACAGCCAATTTTCTGATATGCAAATTAGCATACTTGACAAGACAGGACTTTTTTTTCTCCGAAGCTTCCAGTGAACCACACCCCTTATTGACTAAGAGCAGGGTGTCTCAAATCTGAGGCACTGCCCTGCCTCCTTGTTGTGCCTGACATGCAGATGTATGGAACTAATACTTAGGGACCATCTGCCATAGTTCAGCTACAGACATATAAAGCTATGCTTACTTATAGAAAATACTGTAAAATTTTTTACATGGTGACTTGTGTTACATTCATGTCATTTTACCAAGGTGATGTAATTGTAGGTCATACACCCTTTACATTTGCAATATGTACCCCATGTAGGTATCTGATCACATGAAATTAGAGCATGCCTCCACTGACTTCTACTCCTCCCCATCCTCCATGGAAACTGCTGTGATTTCATGTGATCAGCTACATATATTGGTTATATTTTGCATAATGACCTTTAACATCACTCTGGTCACATGATATGAAGTAGTGAATAACGAGGAGGCATAAGGCCCCCTTTGATGCCAGGTAATATAACAAAGGTGATTTGATAAGGTTTGAGAAGGAAAGAATTTTTAGCTAAAAGAAGGGTGTCAGTTAAAGGGGTATTTTTGTCTCGGCACTCACATTCAGATTCATTAATCTGCCATACATAAACATTTCTTCAATTAGAGGTTATTAAAAAAATGTTCCTATGTGAAGATAATTTCTCATAAATGTAGTCATATGGTCCCTTAGAAACGAGATGGCTTCCTCGGATACGGCCACCTCTGCTGGAGGGATTGCACAAAGACTCCAAAAGTTTTTGTATATGAAATGTCAGGGAGTTACTGCATATCCTACAGCCGTCCTGTGAATCCAGGTGGTCACGCAGGGATTAGTAGTGCATGTCTGGCCATCACTGCCAGAGTGTAAGGTGGTCGTATGCGGAGAAGCTCTCTCATTTCAAAGGAACAACATGACTACATTTACATTTATGAGAAGAACATTTTTTTTATTAACATCCAATAGAAGAAATGTTTACATATAGCAAATGAATTAAATTAAATGTAAATACCCTGATGGGAAAACTCCTTTAAGTAATAGGACGCTGTCACTAGCTGTATTTGTGAAAACGTGGTGACAGGTGCCCTTTAAAGTTACTGACAGAAGGGGGAGATGTAAATGTAGCGCTCTCTCCCAACTGTATCTGCTGTAGTTTCATGATTCTGAGGTGCCTAAAGCCACAACACTATTGAGTAACACAAGAACTGTGATTCTTAGTGCCGCTGATCAAATGTTATTGGCATGCAAGACGTTCCCTGCCTTTAGCCTCTAACATCACACTGCATAGAGGATGACAGGGCCGCCAGGAGCTGACAGTCTGAAGAGAGGAAGGCTGCATTCACATTATGGTGTGGGATTTACTAACGCTGGTGTTGGAAACAACAGCCTTCATTGGCCCCTCCTGCCAGTGTACCACACCGGAGATACTGAGAAGTATGGCCTCTTACTAAATCTGAAAGGGAAGTCCAGTGGTCACCCCGATTAGTACGAAGTTTTCCAGATTTAACCCAAATCAAATCTGGTCTAAAAACAGGAGCAGCCCTTGCCATTTTCTGGCGGAGCCTTTAGTAAATTAGGCAGGCCGAGTACAAACAGCTTAAAAGGTGTATTCCCAAGAAGACAAGTTTCTTAAATGTACTCATGATAACAAAATAACACATTCTCTAATTCACTGTTATTAACAAAAATACAACATTTCACAGATATAAGTCCAACCTGTCTCTATCAGTCTTGGTGTACACAATTTCAGTTGCCCCTAGACACGACCTTGTAACTTCTGACTTGGGGTCGGGAAGCTATCTTGGATTTCTGTGTGAAGGCCGTGGAGCAGAGTCCCTCTCTGCTCCCTGCACTCTAGCCCCGTCCACTGACTTCCTGCTGGCAGCAGTGTGAGGAGTATAAAGCTACAGGCAGATAAGTTCTTTATCTTGGGAGGCACAGCAGATCTAGTGTGTTATGGAATAGCAGAGATATAGGAGAGTTGACATTGTATGTAATAGGCAACTCACGGATCTCATCACCTCTGAGCTGTCTCATCTCTTTTTCTAGTTGTCAGATACTAGTACAATGTTCAGAAGCTAAATGAAAGTGTAGATAAACCTGGACCTGATAACCTAACCACACAGTCAGCTCACAGAACTAGAGGGATCATAACACCCTGCACTGATCATCACTGAGTGATAGGAGCTAAAACAGCAATAAAACTGAGTAAAATTGTGAAGTAAAGAGTTAAAAATAATCTTTATCACTAGGGGATTGAAATTTGAGTCTCTTTCCATTCACTTCTGCATGGTGTTCTCACGCGCCCTATGGGAATAGAGGGACTGCAGTTCTAGATGCAGATGTGTGAGGGTTAGGCTTAGTTCACACCTGCATTCAACAGTTTCCAATCCCTTTTCCATTGTTAAAAAACAAAAAATAGCTGAGCAGGCATCGCATTTTTCCACTATTTATACAAAAAGGAGGGCAACACTCTGTACACTGTGTAAATGGGGAATAGAAGGTAAACGGAAGACCTTAGTTTCCTATGCGTTCTCCCAAAACAAACATGGCAGCCCGGACGCAGATGTGAAATAAACCTGATAACATTATATTCTGTAGAAATGCCAAAAAATTTACAAAATGGGATTGACATTTAATAGTAGCCCATGAAGGAAAGCCCAATGAACTAGTGAGACAACACGAACCTTCCCCAACCTGAGTAACAGCTTGTGAGTAGAATGCAATAATAATATAGTATTATAAAGCCAATGACTCAAAGTGATGCAACAGGAACAAGTACATAACACATACCACAACTGAACATCCAGCCCTACCAGTGCACGTGCAATGCAGGTGTGCTGGTAAATACATTATGACGATAGCAGCTTCATTCTACATTGAAGCAGAGGTTCACGGTGCACATTTGCTTTAGAATGCTAATATATTTTTGCAATAAAGTAGAAAGAATGTGGGAATTTAAGATGCAAGTTAAGATAAAGCTAGTCTAATCTCCCCCCCCCCCCTCCCCCCCCCCCCCCCCCACTGGTGTAATACACACTGGATATACTAAAAGGCCCTGCCTCACACGTTACTCGTCCAAGAAAAACGCTTCATGCGTTGAAGGGATTTCCCAGATCGGAACGCATGCGGTCTGTTGAGTCTAGTGAAACAAGCATACCGTGTAAATAAGCGTACCTTGTTAAAAGGAGGTTTCTAAATGGATAAAAATGATAAGCTGAGTCTTTTATACATTCCCTTCCCACCACAAGGGACTGTGCAGAGGAAAAAGTCACAAATTATGGCACAATGCACACAAGTAAAATGTTGACAATATTTCACACAAATCTAGTGGAGCCTCTGTTGTACAAATTAACTATGATGTACACCAGAAGTTAGCATATAGTTTAAAATATGTTACAAATAGCAATAGATGCCACATTTATTACGAGACACACACCGCAAAGGTGCATTTTACTCCGCCTGGCCTTAAGCAAAGGCTAGTGCACACGCCAAAGGCCTTACAGAGGCATCTCTGGCTTTACAAACCGATTGTTGATGAAAAAACTACCAGCTTTTCAGTTGGGCACCCCCGGGGATCATTCAAGTCAAAAAGGCCGAGAAGCAATACCAAACCCAGCTGCTATACTATGCACGGCATTGTGCTCAATAGGGAGAGAAAAGTCCACAGTCTTCTCTTCATTTTACTGATCATGGAGAACCCCTTTAATAAATTCACCATATTGGCTTCAAAACAGCACTTGTAACTGTATCCTCACTGAACGTGATGCAGTGGGACAGCTGGGGATCTACCAGTCTATTTAGAGTAAATTCTTATAAGCAGACTTTATTGCTGAATATTTGTTTTTTTTCGTCAATTTTACAATTAATGGAAGAAAAACAGTACAATATAGTCGCTTGTGAATAGTCTTATGATTGCCCGATGAACGCACCCTTGGAGTATCCTTGCAAAAGATACTTCTGTCTGCAAACATTTCCATTACACATTATTCTTATGATCTAAAAATCAAATTCTCTATATAAACTAATGATCACATGCTCATAATATGCACCAACTGTAATTATCATTGCCATGATATCGCACCCAGAAAACATGCATCAACAGGATGAGAGAGGCATCTACCGGGTGTTTATGAGAGAGGCGCTGACCCGCCTCTACTACAGTCAATGAAGCAGCTTCCTCATAAAGCAAATAAATAGGTTGATGAAAAGCATTGCCTTCATGACGTTAACCCTTTGTTCAAACCAAACAATTATCATTGGAACATAGACGTATCTAATAGAAGGTTACACAAACAAAACTTGCTTTTATTTCTGCTTCTAGTAGAGAAGTGCACAAAAAAAAAATCTCCTAAATGTTTCACCTAAATCTACTTAAGTGCATCCTTCTTTTTAATACACTGCCTGCATTTTCATGAATGTAGGATGAGGCTCTTGTTAGCACACCTACCCATTTACTTCCATAGGTTCATGCCCATGACCATGACCATGTGTATGACCTGAGTGCCGGGCAGACATTTTCTATTGTCATAAGCCTGTAAGCAGTGATCACACACGGGTCGCAAACAAGGGACCACCGTCCCATTGTTTGTGGCCCAAAAACGGCTTACGTTTGTGTGCATGACACCTGAAAGTGAAGAGGTAAACATATAAATAGCTTATACAAGTGGTGGCAAGTGCCAACACAGTATTTAAGCAGCAAGTTCTGTTCTGCCACAACTTTCAATAGTATCAGCCTCTTGAGAGCACAAATACAGTTGAAAGAAGAATTGCAATTTTGGACATTGTATCTTCTCTTCAGGGTTCCCCTGTATATAAAGAAACGTGGAACCAGCAGGAGGACCTTCAAAGATAACGCAGCCCTTTCCACACATTCTCACTCTTCTGGCAGTCCCAAACAGCCAAGGATGTGTTGCTTGAATTAGCTTTGAGGGCAGCATAACTTGAGTTGTTTGGGACTGCAGGAAGATTCTTTGAGTCCTGTCAGGTGAACTCTAAACTGGGTTGATGGCTTGGGTGCTCACAGAGAGCGCTCCAAGTGTCACCTCTGGCACCTCTTTAAACATTGTGAAGGGGAAACTTAACTGCAATACTGATAAGAAGGGCCCGGACTATGACTGTTGCACTATTATGGAGAAGCCTGATCACGAGCCTCAAAGGTGAGTTGAGCAAACTCACTTGTTCAATTGTCCCGGTGGGTTGGAGATCCTGGCCCATACATCAATGCATGGTGTTCCATGAGATATAGATATATATATTATATATATATATATATATATATATATATATATGGGACTTGGTACACCATGCTGTAGGATATTGATGTATGGACCAGGATCTCCTACCACACACATGCACCACTTAATGCTGCACACTGGTAGTACTGGGAACATAGTTTGTCCCTGGATCTGTAAAAAAAGAAAGGTCATTATATATATATATATATATATATATATATATATATATATATATATATATATATATATGGGACTTGGAACACCATGATCATATATATATTTCACAGTACTACCAGTGTACAGAATTAACTGATACACTTATGACCCTGCATTCATGTATCTGTCCCTAACATTTCCTAGATCCTGAACGACACTTATATACACCATGGATGTCCATGAACCCTCTATTGTACCTTCATATAAGCTCCACTTTACACAAATTTTATGCCAGATGCCAAACCATCAGCCCATCCAATGCCCTGCACCAAAAGGGTGAGGTGTGAAAAAACCAAAACGCAAAATATACAACAGAGGGGCAATTCCTCATGAGTCTACATTCCTCATATATCAGTACTGGTTGATATAACACAATAGAAAACATAACAATTCCCCCAAAATAGTTATTCTTCTGCTGAGTATACTAAGAGGGGTGCTGCAATTAGCCCCCAAATGCCAAGATGACATATATGGTGCAAGTACAGCACTAAATGGTCATAGACTAAAATGACTTATGTGATGTCCATATATGTTCTATGATCTCCCTGGACACAGAGGCAGGGGCAATTATTTTATGCAAATTGTCTGTAAACACACACAGGTACATTACATATATCTGTAGTCCGCATTTGTGTTACTCTTCTATAGGACAGCAGTGAGCTTAGGATGGAAAAATCTGAGGTAGATTACGTCCCATGCCCATGTTATTTACATGAGAAGTGATGCCACATACTGTGCCCAGCTGCGCCCATATACAGAATGCCACACTGTGCCCGCAGTTACATGGACAAGGTACAAGTGACTGTAGCTCGGACACCAGGCACCCGGTATCAGGATACATCACCTGTAACAGCTGCGCTTCCTCCCAGGCGCCTTCTGACTGACGTGACCGGGAAGTAGCACAGAAAGTTGCCGGGACTACAAAGCTCCCTGCGGTCTCCTCATCTCCATATCACCTCCTCCTTCACACATATTCAAACCGAGCAACACGTCACTTCCGCCCTTCCTGCGTCCTACAAGCCTGTGCTTTACGTCAGTCATGATGAGCCCGCATACAACTCAGCGCTTCTTTTGTCATATTAAAGCATTACAGGGCCGTATAATAGCAAAAAAATAGAACAATTATGAATATATATGTATATATACATGCGCAGTTATAATAAAAAACACAATATGGTAATAAAACAAATGAAAAATTATTAGCTGCATTGGCCGGGAATCGAACCCGGGCCTCCCGCGTGGCAGGCGAGAATTCTACCACTGAACCACCAATGCTTGCTTACAGTATACTGGTTCAGTGATCTATATGTAGTGAGTTACATATGTGATCTTTCTGAGTGTTTCATTCCATTTTGTCAATCACAAAAGCAGTACATAGAATAAAATCATTTTAATGTTGCAAGTGATTATGTCCTGATCACCTGACCTATCAATGTGAAAATAAAAAAAAAATTCCATGGACAACATATATTTAACCCCTTGGCGCTCCTGCGATTCACATTCAGCGCCGTTCTGCTACAGCACCAGCGCACCCAAAGCATTGCATGTCTTCATGTCACGTCTCATGGTAATATTGCGATAGGACACAGGTGACGGAGGCAGGAGAACCTCCTACTGACATCACCCGGCCAGTCAGATTGGTCCTGTCTGCCGATCACAGCGATCGGTCAGTAAATTGCAGCGTTTTGGGGCTGAAAACCATTGTTTTTGCCCCATCCTCCTCCCTCCAGAGACACCATTTTGGTTTGGTATTGCTGGAGAGAGGAGCTGAGCGTTAGGCTGTATGCACACAAACGTATGCGATTCACGCTCAGCGCCGTACTGCTACAGCACCAGAGCACCCAGTGCATCGCCTGTCTTCATGTCATGTCTCATGGTAATATTGCGATGGGACACAGGTGACGGAGGCAGGAGAACCTACTACTGACATCACCCGGCCAGTCGGATTGGTCCTGTCTGCCGATCACAGCGATCGGTCAGTAAATTGCAGCGTTTTGGGGCTGAAAAACATTGTTTTTGCCCCATCCTCCTCCCTCCAGAGACACCATATTGGTTTGGTATTGCTGGAGAGAGGAGCTGAGCGTTAGGCTGTAACGCAGCTGGGCAGGCATAATATGTAGTTTGGTGCTCTTACCTAATTTTTCTGTGTCCCAGCTGTGCTGCTTGTTCATGTAGTTGGGTGCACATCATCTAATTTTTCTGGTGTACATTATCTTATTTTTCTGTTTACAATGGGCAGATATTTAAGCGGTCTAAGAGTAACCATGTTCTTAGATGCCCATGGCAACCAATTACAGCTGCCCTTTAAAATATTCATGAGCACTGGTAAAATGAAAGCTGAACTGTAATTGGTTGTCATGGGAAACTAGAAACATTCTTACTCTTAGACAGCTTGATAAATCTGCCCTAATGTCTCAGAAGACGTACACCGTGTTGGAGTAGCAGCAACCCTGCCAATACATAGGCAGGCTGGTATTTGTGAATAGCACCCTTTCCAGGTTAGGAGCTTACGGAGGGAGTCATGAAGGTTCTAGAGCCTGGTCATTACGTAATAGCAGCTGTAGATTCTGCCTGGCAATAGGCAATAGTTAAGAGGGTGTAAGAAGTTATTGACCAATGATGTTGCTACTTTGTAAACTGGAGTGTGATTGGAGAGGTGTTACCACATGAGCAGGAGAATAAAAACCCCATGGGCAGGGAGGAGCACAGGCTCTATTTACCACCATTTCCTTGGAGAGCACATGTTTTTAGCAGCAGTCCAGACCACATGATCTGAGTGAAGAGAGAGACAGTGTTCAGTACACCTTCAGTGCTGACACTTAACCTAATCCCCGGACCAGAGTCAGGATACTCAGAGCTGCAGCTTCCACAGTTTGGACAGAGCTGCATCCCAGGCTGCATCTACAACCAGGCTGGCGCACTATTCCTGAGGACCATCTCCATGACCACTCCAGTACTAGAACCAGAATCTGGCCTGTTGCCTGCTACCTGTTCAATAAAGGACCATGAGTTAATTTGCACAGCGCTGCCTCAGTCTGATCCCTCGATACGGCTGTCTACCACCATAGGCTTCCCATCCATTACCCAGACACTTAGGGGTTGCAATAGGGAGAACCAGTACATCAGCCTCTCCCTCCATATTTCTTGCACACACCACCTGCTGGAGACCTGCCAGGCTGTAAGACAGCCCTCCGGTCCACATACAAATCACTGTAACATCAGCGCGCCCCAGGCCGCAATCGCCAGCCACTCCGGTATTCTGGGCCCTGGCTGCCTCCAGGCCCCAAGAAAAAGCTAGGCCCTGGTGGGGGATGTTGCAGAGGCATACGACATGCTGGTCAAGATATGGCAGTAAGCTGTGCGAAAGTATAAATGTATAAAAATCACTCCCTATGGCATTTTAACAGTTAATATCTCCGGTTTCCTGACACCTAGAAACACTAATTTAGATTTGTATAAAAGAGAAGTTTCTCCCTCTTGCATAAGAAAAAAATAAGAGAGTTTCTAGGTGCCACAGAGACAAAGATATATTCCTCTGAAGTGTGGCGCCCCTTCCAGATTATGGATATATAGGTTTTATTTGAGTTATCTTTGTGTAAGTGAACATACAATAATATATCTGTGTGAAGCTCCTTGCAAAAACAGTTTGGCGTCCCCTGTGGATTTAATGTTCCCTTTGCTGCATATTTTAGAGAATATACGCATGTATGTATGAACTCCTCACATCTTACTGTTTTTAGATTTGTACATATTTAGTATTCTAGATTCTAGAGGAAATTTAGAATTTTTATGTAATTTTTGCAGTTTATTGCTGTTTGCTGCTAAGTTGCATGAAGGTGTAAGTGTGTATGAATTTAAAATATATTTTTGTATACATGGTAGGTAGGCGGTGAATTCTGAAAAAAAAAAAAAAGATTTTGACAGAATATTTGCAACCAAATATGGCATAGTTTTTGTTTTAGAATTTTTGGGAGAGTGAATTCTTATTGAAGTTGTGTAGTGTGGTATATATAAATCTGCTCACTTTGTGTTATTATTTTTAAATGTCTATTTGTGCATAAAACTCAGCTTTGATGTGAGTTTTATATAACAACTTAAGATTTTACAGTCCCCGGGTTACATACAAGATAGGGACTGTAGGTTTGTTCTTAAGTTGAATTTGTATGTAAGTCGGAACTGTATATTTTATCATTGTAATCCCAGCCAGAACTTTTTTGGTCTCTGCAACAATTGGATTTTAAAAATGTTGGGTTGTCATTAGAATCAATATTAACACTAAAGCTTCATTACAGACACATTTGATAACTGTTACAGCTGATTATTGAAGCCTAGGACTTAAGTACAATAAATTACCAATATCCAAAGGTCCGTTTGTAACTATGGGTCGTATGTAAGTCGAGTGTTCTTAAGTAGGGGACCGCCTGTATTGCATTTTCAATGCATTTTTTGTTTAATAATGAAGGTGGTACAGGCTGTCAACTTTTAATCAAGGCAAATGCAATCGTCTGCGGTTGTCTGCGTTTTAATCTGCTTTATTGCTATATTTTGCAGGTTGTGACAGTCTTAAAATTTGTAGCTGAAAAGTACATATTTAGTTATTCCAGTTTTAGTCATATAATGATGATTTATTCACGTGAACATATGACTGAGGTATCTCTGAACTCTACACATGTTCATCTATTACATTTAGGAGAAGTGAAAGGTGAAAGTAAATATTTTCTGTTTGGAACACATTTTTTCCCATCAAAGTCAAATTTTATGTATCTTTGATAAAATTTTACTCTTTGAATCAAAATGGCATGAAGGTGCCTCTGTCTATAAATTCTTTAATGCAGTTTTAAAAATGGGACAAGTGTCTGCTTTCAGAGAAGATATGGTTTGTTGGGGTCTAGTATAATTCTTTTTGCTGAAATTTCGGTTTTATTTGTAAATGTCAAAATTGTAAAAATTGCTCTGGCCAATAACGCAACAACATTTCCAGAAATGCCTGGCAGACAAAAAAAAACCCAACAAACTCTAATTTCCTCATATATCATCCATTAAGATCAGCCTTAGGCTACATTCAAATGATGTATGCCTGCTGTACCATAGAATGGTTCTGCAGTTCTGCAGCATAGTTAGTAGGGGGGCAATCACATGATGAAGCAGTAAGTGTCACTCATGGGGGTATGGGAAGAGTCTCTTAAGGCTAAAAGTCTGTGGACTCCCTGGACCACCGCGGGATGGTCTTGCTGCTGTGGGGAGCCACCAGGTCGCTCCATGGGTGCAACTAGGCCCACAATGACAGCCAAGGTAGGGACACAGGGTAGGGAGGACCTCAGGATGGCAGGACCTCAGGACTGCCACAGGAGTACAGGACCGCCACAGGAGCACAGGACTGCCACAGGAGCACAGGACCGCCCACACAGGACCGCCACAGGAGCACAGGACAGCCACAGGAGCACAGGACCGCCACAGGAGCACAGGAGCGTGCGGCCTCGGCAAGCAGCAGGAGCACGGCTTACAGAGGAAGCCAGCGTGGGACCAGGATGGGGCCGTTGCGGAATCCAGAACCAGGAGAGTTGAGTACGGGCACGGGGGGATGGCGCCACATCGCGGTGGCATCTGTGACAGTAAGAAGTATGGTTAACGTGAAACGGCCGGTGCTCGTCTGTACAGCACCTCTACATCAACCCCTATCCCTCAGCCATGTTAATTTAACAAGCTGGAATAAAGATTGATTGAATCACCAGGAAGAATGAGCACCCAAATTGGTTTCTTATTGGTTATTTTATTTTATTTTATTAGGATGTTAGGATTCTTACAGTTCAAACAGCAAATTTCTAAATTTTAATAAGGGTTTTCAAAGTTCTATTTATTAGAAACTCCCCACAAATCACCCCATTTAGTTATAAAATGTACACATTCATATCGGATAAAATGAGAAATCAAATCTCAGATTTTGTTGTGCAGTTTCTTACAAGTAGGGCAATACCCCACATGTGAATATAAACTTCTTTAGGGGCCCACAGCAGAGAACAGAATGGAGAAAGGACCATTGAACAAGGGCAGATTCTGATTATGTTCTTTTAAGGTGCCATTACACATTTAAAAAGTTCCTGAGTTACCAAAAAATCCCCCCCCCCCAACACAAAAAAGGCTATTTTGGAAACCACACCATTCAGAGAATTTATCAAGAGTTATATTGATCTTTTTACCACCACATTTGTTTTAAAGATAGTACAGTCATGGCCAAAAGTTTTGAGAATGATACAAATTTTAATTTTTACAAAGTCTACTGCATCAGGTTTTATAATGGCAATTTGCATATACTCCAGAATGTTATTAAGAGTGATCAGCTTAACACCAATGAATTGCAAAGTCAATATTTGCCTAGAAAATGAACTGTTCCCCCAAAACACATTTCAACTTCATTGCAGCCCTGCCTTAAAAGGAGCAACTAACATCATTCCAGTGATTGCTCCAGTAACACAGGTGTGGGTGTTGATGAGGACAGGGCTGGAGATCAATCTGTCATGATTAACCCCTTAAAGGGGTATTCTCATCAAGGGCTTTGAAAAACACAATGCCCTCATAATGACTATAAGTGTGTTTTAAAAGTATTGGAGCATGGGATGTGGCATATTTATTGAGCAATAGCTGCCATCACAGCTCATTCTGTAGCACAGAACGTCATCATCATGTCTGCTGTGTGGGCGGGGCTTCTATCACACCCACTGGCGGAGCTGTAGAAGCACGTGCACGCTCCTGCAGCTCCAGTATAGTTGGAAGAAGAAGAGATATGTAGTGTTATGCAGAGAACCATCAGTTCACTGTATTCACATTACTTACCTTCCCTCTTCCCACATAAAATATCACTCTTTCCCAGTCACATTCAGTCCACCCCGTCCCCTGCATCGATCATCCTCATCTGACAGGATTAGATCTTCCTGAACACATCTCATTGACAGTTTTATTCTGTCAGAAATCAGTAGCTCCTAGGTTAGCTCTACTGCCAGCTTCATACAGAATGTTTCTGGCAAACAGGTGTGGGCACATAGGAAAATGGCAGTCAGTCGGGCAGATTTATCAAGCTGTCTAAAAGTCAGAATATTGTTAGTAGCCCATGGCAACCAATTACAGCTCAGCTTTCATTTTAGTGCTCATGAATATATATTTCAAAGGAGAGCTGTGATTGGTTGCCATGGGCAACTAAGAATATTCTGTCTTTTAGACAGCTTGATGAATCTGCCCCAGTGTGTCTGGGGATGCAGGTCTGGGCACAGAGAGGAATTCCAGCCACAATCTGTCTAGGGATGCAGGTGTGGGTACAAAGGGGAATAGCAGCCACAATGGGGCTCATTTACTAAGGGTCCGAAAGTCGAAGTTTCGTTGGGTTTCCCAAATACTTCCGTTTTGCACCGAATTGACCTGGGATTTTGGCGCATCAGCTCGTACGTGACATCGGCTCGTACGCGACATCGGGGGGGCATGGCCGCCGGACAACCCGACGGCTTCTGAATAAAACGTGGAATTTAAAAACGAAATGTGTCGCAAGATCAAGCACTCACATGCACCAGGAAGAAGGTGAACTCTTGCGGACCTCGGCGCAGCAGCGACACCTGCAGGAACTTGGGCGCACGATGTTAGTGAATTGCGCCAGACCCGAATCCTTGTCAGACAACGTACCGCGGGATCGCGACGGGACCAGGTAAGTAAATCTGCCCCAATGTGTCTAGGCATGCAAGTCTGGGCAGAGATGGGAATGGCAGCCACAATGGGGCAGATTTACTTACCCGGTCCATTCGCGATCCAGCGGTGCGTTCTCTGCGGAGGATTCTGGTTCTGCCAGGATTCACTAAGGTAGTTCCTCCGACATCCACCAGGTGTCTCTGCTGCGCTGAAGTTCATCGGAATGCACTGAAGTTCACCGTCCTATCTTGGGTGCAGGTAAGCGCGTGTCAAGTGACACTTTTCCGAATCCGTCGGGTTTTCGTACGACCACGCCCCCCAATTTCTGTCGCGTGCATGCCAGCGCCAATGCGCCACAGTCCGATCGCGTGCACTTAAAATCCAGGGCAATTCAGGGAAAATCGGCGCAAATCTGAATTTTTCGGATAACCTGTCAGAAAAACGCGATTCGGGCCCTTAGTAAATGACCCCCAATGTGTCTGTGGATGCAGGTGTGGGCACATAGCAAAATGGCACCAACGGTGTGTCTGGGGATGCAGGTCTGGGCAGAGATGGGAATGGCAGCCACAATGTGTCTGGGGATGCAGGTGTGGGCACATAGCAAAATGGTAGCCACAATGGGGCAGATTTACTTACCCGGTCCTGTCGCGATTCAGCGGCGCGTTGTCTGTGGAGGATTCGGGTCTTCCGGCGATTCACTAAGGTAGTGCGCCCGATGTCCACCAGGTGTCGCTGCTGCGCTGAAGTTCGTCGGAGTTCACCAACCTACGCTGGGCGCAGGTAAGCGCGTGTCAAGCAACCCTTTTTTTTTTTTAATACGGCATTTTTTTCGAGTCCGTCGGGTTTTCTTACGGCCACGCCGCCGCCGCCGCCGTCCCCCCCCCCCCGAGGGGTAATTTGGCGCAAATCGGAAAATTTCGTGAAACCAGACGAAAGTGCGGCGTTCGCACCACTAGTAAATGTGCCTCATTATATACATTTACACATATATATATATACATACACATAGATATATACATACACACATATGCATCCATATACATTTATATATATACATATATATATACTCATACGTTTATACACATACATATATAATGTATATATTTATTTATGTATATATATCTGTGTATGTATGTGTATATATATGAGTGTGTGTGTATATATATTTGTATATGAATATACATGCGCACACACACACACACACACATATATATATATATATATATATATATATATATATGTGTGTGTGTGTGTGTGTGTGTGCGCATGTATATTCAAATACAAATATATATATATACACACACTCATATATATACACATATTTTATACTGTGTTCAATGTGAAATTATTGATATTTAGACATTTATTTTTATTACATGGGGACCCGGGGTATACTTATGTCCCTTCAGAAATCAGTGATGTAAGCAGGACGGCACAGGGGCTACTGCGCATGTCCCTCGGCCGCCCTGTTTGAAACTGCATGGGAGTTGCTTGAGTTGGGCGGGAAGTATTGAGGTGGGTGGGAGGACTTCTGAGGCGGCCGTGCATGATTGTAGCGCGCATGCGCGGCCGCTGGCAGTGACAATACAGCCGGCTGGGAGTGAGGTGGCCGGGAATAATTCAATGGCGCATGCGCAGGTAGTGCGCGTTCGCGATCCCCGGCGGTCTCACTCATGGCAAACTACTAGTTTCTTTGCACCTGCGCGGCCACCGCTACCGAACTGCTGCGGGGCCGTAACCATTGACTACCGTGGCTTTACACAGCCATGGCAGAGATGCAGTGTAATGAAGAAAGCTGAAAAGTGGTAATTTTTTTTTAATAACATTTATTTGGAAAATGTTATATATTTTTGAAATACATTTATCCAGATATGAATGCCCTATTGAGAATACCCCTTTAAGGACGCAGCCTGTTTGCAGGTTAAGGCTCGCAACTTTTTTTGGAAATTTGACCAGTGTCTCTTCCTGTGGTAATAACTTTTCAACGCTTTAAGATATCTCTGTGATTTTGAGATTGTTTTCTCGTGAGACATTGTAGTTTATGTTAGTAGTGTCATTTCGGTGATCCGTTCCTTTTTTGGGGGGTAAAAATTCAAAAATTTAGGAAAAATTTGAAAAAAATGACTATTTTCAAAGTTTCAAATGTTATAATTTTTAGACAAAAAGTGATACCACAAATTTTTTTTGATAGAAACCTTTTGCCATTGGTCTTCTTTTTATATCCATAATTTGTTTTACGTTTCCATTATTTTTATGGATGTGAGAAGGTTTGAAGTTTTAGTAGCAACTTCTCAGATTTTCTTGAAATTTGAAAAATGCGAACTTTTTGGTGATCAATTCAGTTTGGAAGTGCCGTATAAAGGCTTATGTGCTATATACCCCCACAAGTAACACCATTTTATGAACCTAACATCTCAACCTATTCAAATCAGCATTTAAGAAGTCTGTTAACCCTTTAATTATTTTTCCGGAAGCATATGAAAATGGAGTGGAAATTTTGAAATTTCAATTTTTGATTTCAATCTTTCCAATTTAGCCCTAAAACGGATACATTCAGAAGGAATTTGAGGTAAATATATATTCCTAATTTCTTGCCCTGCTTCTTCCGAGTACGGCAATACCAGACATGTGGATGTCAGCTGCTGTTTCCCCGCACATCGATGTCCAGAACAGAGTTAGCGATACCGGGAATTTGGAAGGCCAATTTATTTTGTGGTGCCACAGTGTAATTGAAGAGCCCCTGAAGTAAAAGTACAATAGAAAACCCCCCAAAATGTCACCATTTCGGAAACTAGACCCCTCAAAGAATTTATCGGTGGTTGTGGTGAGCATTTTAACCCCCGACACGCTGGTCAAAATTGAATGCAAAGTAAATGGTGCAGAGTAAAAATTGTGTTTTTATCTCAAAAATGTCATTTTAGTGCCTCATATACTGTGCCCAACTCATGCCACTTTAGACAAACACCCCAAAAATCATTCTGCGGGTTGTTCCGAGTACAGCAATACCACACATGTGCCAATAATTTACAGACTGGGCGCACAGAAGGGATGAGAACGGAAGGAGTGAAATTTTGATTTTCCAGCTCCGTTTTCACATGTTTGGATTTGGAGTGCCATGTCATGTTGGCAGGGCCCGTGAGGTGCCAGTGCAATAGAAACCCCCAATAAATGATACCATTACGGAAACTAGACCCCTCAAAGAATTTATCGGTGGTTGTGGTGAGCATTTTAACCCCCGACACGCTGGTCAAAATTAAATGCAAAGCAAATGGTGCAGAGTAAAAATTGCGTTTTTATCTCAAAAATGTCATTTTAGTGCCTCATATACTGTGCCCAACCCGTGCCACTTTAGACAAACACCCCAAAAATCATTCTGCAGGTTGTCCCGAGTACAGCAATACCACACATGTGCCAATAATTTACAGACTGGGCACACAGAAGGGATGAGAACGGAAGGAATGAAATTTTGATTTTCCAGCTCCGTTTTCACATGTTTGGATTTGGAGTGCCATGTCATGTTGGCAGGGCCCGTGAGGTGCCAGTGCAATAGAAACCCCCAATAAATGATACCATTACGGAAACTAGACCCCTCAAAGAATTTATCGGTGGTTGTGGTGAGCATTTTAACCCCCGACACGCTGGTCAAAATTAAATGCAAAGCAAATGGTGCAGAGTAAAAATTGCGTTTTTATCTCAAAAATGTCATTTTAGTGCCTCATATACTGTGCCCAACCCATGCCACTTTAGACAAACACCCCAAAAATCATTCTGCGGGTTGTCCTGAGTACAGCAATACCACACATGTGCCAATAATTTACAGACTGGGCACACAGAAGGGATGAAAACGGAAGGAGTGAAATTTTGATTTTCCAGCTCCGTTTTCACATGTTTGGATTTGGAGTGCCATGTCATGTTGGCAGGGCCCGTGAGGTGCCAGTGCAATAGAAACCCCCAATAAATGATACCATTACGGAAACTAGACCCCTCAAATAATTTATCGGTGGTTGTGGTGAGCATTTTAACCCCCGACACGCTGGTCAAAATTGAATGCAAAGTAAATGGTGCAGAGTAAAAATTGCGTTTTTATCTCAAAAATGTCATTTTAGTGCCTCATATACTGTGCCCAACCCATGCCACTTCAGACAAACACCCCAAAAATCATTCTGCGGGTTGTCCCGAGTACGGCAATACCACACATGTGCCAATAATTTACAGGCTGGGCACACAGAAGGGATGAGAACGGAAGGAGTGAAATTTTGATTTTCCAGCTCCGTTTTCACACGTTTGGATTTGGAGTGCCATGTCATGTTGGCAGGGCCCGTGAGGTGCCAGTGCAATAGAAACCCCCAATAAATGATACCATTACGGAAACTAGACCCCTCAAAGAATTTATCGGTGGTTGTGGTGAGCATTTTAACCCCCGACACGCTGGTCAAAATTGAATGCAAAGTAAATGGTGCAGAGTAAAAATTGCGTTTTTATCTCAAAAATGTCATTTTAGTGCCTCATATACTGTGCCCAACCCATGCCACTTCAGACAAACACCCCAAAAATCATTCTGCGGGTTGTCCCGAGTACGGCAATACCACACATGTGCCAATAATTTACAGGCTGGGCACACAGAAGGGATGAGAACGGAAGGAGTGAAATTTTGATTTTCCAGCTCCGTTTTCACACGTTTGGATTTGGAGTGCCATGTCATGTTGGCAGGGCCCGTGAGGTGCCAGTGCAATAGAAACCCCCAATAAATGATACCATTACGGAAACTAGACCCCTCAAAGAATTTATCGGTGGTTGTGGTGAGCATTTTAACCCCCAACACGCTGGTCAAAATTGAATGCAAAGTAAATGGTGCAGAGTAAAAATTGCGTTTTTATCTCAAAAATGTCATTTTAGTGCCTCATATACTGTGCCCAACCCATGCCACTTCAGACAAACACCCCAAAAATCATTCTGCGGGTTGTCCCGAGTACGGCAATACCACACATGTGCCAATAATTTACAGGCTGGGCACACAGAAGGGATGAGAACGGAAGGAGTGAAATTTTGATTTTCCAGCTCCGTTTTCACACGTTTGGATTTGGAGTGCCATGTCATGTTGGCAGGGCCCGTGAGGTGCCAGTGCAATAGAAACCCCCAATAAATGATACCATTACGGAAACTAGACCCCTCAAAGAATTTATCGGTGGTTGTGGTGAGCATTTTAACCCCCGACACGCTGGTCAAAATTGAATGCAAAGTAAATGGTGCAGAGTAAAAATTGTGTTTTTATCTCAAAAAAGTCATTTTTGTGCCTCATATACTGTGCCCAACCCATGCCACTTTAGACAAACACCCCAAAAATCATTCTGGGGGTTGTCCTGAGTACGGCAATACCACACATGTGCCAATAATTTACAGGCTGGGCACACGGCAGGGGTCAGGAAGAAAGAAGCACAATTTAGGTTTTCAAGCTTCGTTTTCACTAGATTGGTAATGGGGGGTACCCCCGAGGTACCAGTACAATAGAAACTCCCAAGTAGTGAACCCATTTTGGAAAGGGCACCCCTCAAAGAAAGTATGTAGGCTTGTATGATCATTTTAACCCCCAACACGCTGGTCAAAATTGAATGCAAAGTAAATGGTGCAGAGTAAAAATTGTGTTTTTATCTCAAAAAAGTCATTTTTGTGCCTCATATACTGTGCCCAACCCATGCCACTTTAGACAAACACCCCAAAAATCATTCTGGGGGTTGTCCTGAGTACGGCAATACCACACATGTGCCAATAATTTACAGGCTGGGCACACGGCAGGGGTCAGGAAGAAAGAAGCACAATTTAGGTTTTCAAGCTTCGTTTTCACTAGATTGGTAATGGGGGGTACCCCCGAGGTACCAGTACAATAGAAACTCCCAAGTAGTGAACCCATTTTGGAAAGGGCACCCCTCAAAGAATGTATGTAGGCTTGTATGATCATTTTAACCCCCAACACGCTGGTCAAAATTGAATGCAAAGTAAATGGTGCAGAGTAAAAATTGTGTTTTTATCTCAAAAAAAGTCATTTTTGTGCCTCATATACTGTGCCCAACCCATGCCACTTTAGACAAACACCCCAAAAATCATTCTGGGGGTTGTCCTGAGTACGGCAATACCACACATGTGCCAATAATTTACAGGCTGGGCACACGGCAGGGGTCAGGAAGAAAGAAGCACAATTTAGGTTTTCAAGCTTCGTTTTCACTAGATTGGTAATGGGGGGTACCCCCGAGGTACCAGTACAATAGAAACTCCCAAGTAGTGAACCCATTTTGGAAAGGGCACCCCTCAAAGAATGTATGTAGGCTTGTATGATCATTTTAACCCCCAACACGCTGGTCAAAATTGAATGCAAAGTAAATGGTGCAGAGTAAAAATTGTGTTTTTATCTCAAAAAAGTCATTTTTGTGCCTCATATACTGTGCCCAACCCATGCCACTTTAGACAAACACCCCAAAAATCATTCTGGGGGTTGTCCTGAGTACGGCAATACCACACATGTGCCAATAATTTACAGGCTGGGCACACGGCAGGGGTCAGGAAGAAAGAAGCACAATTTAGGTTTTCAAGCTTCGTTTTCACTAGATTGGTAATGGGGGGTACCCCCGAGGTACCAGTACAATAGAAAGCCCAAGTAGTGAACCCATTTTGGAAAGGGCACCCCTCAAAGAATGTATGTAGGCTTGTATGAGTATTTTAACCCCTAAGGTGCTGGCTCAAATGTAATACAAAGTGAGTAGTGCAGAGAAACAGTTGTATTGCAATTTATCAAATATGCCATTGAAGTGACAAAAGTATTTTGCCCAACTCATGCCACTGGGGAAAAACACATCAAAAATCATTCTGCGGGTTACCCCGGTTAGGGCAATACCCCATAGGAGGCAATAATCTGTAGGATGGTGACACGGCAGGGCTCAAAAGGGAATAACTTGTTGGAGCACAGACATTGTACTTTTTTTTTTCTTTTTGGCATCATGAAAGATTTGTAGATGCCAATAGGGGCCAGTACAGTAGAAACCCCTAAGAACTGACCCTATTTTGGAAACTACACCCCTCCATGAATTAATCTAGGGGTATAGTTAGCATTTTAACCCCACAGGTGGACCCCTGAAAAAGTGCAAAATGGATAGTGCATAGTAAAAAATATCTATTATGTCATTTTGTGCCCAGCTGCTGCCATGGGAGACAAACACCCTAAAAATCATGATGCATGTTTTCCCGGGTAAAGCATACGGGACAGTAATCTAGAGGCTGGGCACATGGCAGGGCTTAGAAGGGAAGGTGCGGCATGATGTATAAGCTGTGCGTCAGGGTAACAACAGGGTACTCTAAAAATCCAGGGATGTATGATAAATTCGGAAGCAATCTTTCATACATAACCCTGGTTTTTCTGGGCATGTCTCACAGTGATGAATGGTGTCCTTCCGAATGCCATTTTTGGAGCACACCCTGCACCTCTTTTGTGACCTTCCCTTGCTGGCTGTTTGGGGAACTACTCCTGGAAAGTGCTGCCCTGGTACAATACGTGATGTGGCCTCACTTCCAGATGTGCTAGCACTCCCCCCTTCCTGGTCTCCAAAAAGAAAGTACTTTATTACCATCTCTTGAAATTCCAGGAAAGTTCCCCTCTGGCCGGCATATCGATGCAGCACATAAGCATTATACAATGCCATCTGCATGATGTGCACGGCCAGCTTCTTGTACCACACCCTCGACTTCCGCATGGCATTGTACGGCTGAAGCACCTGGTCAGACAAGTCCACCCCTCCCATGTATTTGTTATAATCTAAAATACAGTCTGGCTTGGGGGCTTCTGCACTGGCACCTCGTACTGGGACAGGGGTGGTGGTGTGCTCATGTATTGTGGTTAATACAAGGACCTCTCTCTTGTCCTTGTACTTAACACACAATACAGAGTCGCTGCATAGTGCCCTGCTTTCGTGCCTTTTAAGTTTTTGCCCAAGCAGCGACTTAGGGAGACCTCTCTGATTTCTGCGTACAGTGCCGCATGCCGCAGTATTTCTGGAAGTGAGGCACTTGAACAGGGTGGTGCTGGTGTAGAAATTGTCCAGGTAGAGGTGGTAGCCCTGGTCCAGCAGTGGGTGCACTAAATCCCACACTATCTTCCCTGTAACACCCAGGAAGGGGGGGCATTCTGGGGGCACTATAGTGGAGTCCTTCCCTTCATATACCCTGAACTTGTATGTGTACCCTGATGAACTTTCGCACAGCTTATACATTTTCACACCATATCTTGCCCTCTTATTGGGCAGGTACTGGCGGAATTGAAGTCTCCCTTTGAATTGTACCAGGGACTCGTCTATGCTCACATGTTTGGCGGGAGTATATGCCTGGGCAAACTTGGCACTAAAATGATCTAATATGGGCCTGACCTTAAATAACCGATCATAACTGGGGTCACCTCTGGGTGGGCACTGTGTGTTGTCAGTGTAGTGCAAAAACTTATGGATGGCTTCAAAGCGCATCCTGCTCATTGCCATGCGGAACATGGGGGTGTGGTACAGTATATCTGTGCTCCAGTAGTCCCTGATTGAAGGCTTCTTTACTATCCCCATAAGGAGTATTATGCCCCAATACTTGTACATCTCTGCTGCAGTGACAGGGGTCCACCTGTAGGGTTGTGCATAAAAGGACGTGGGGTTTTGGGCAATATGTTGTGCAGCGTAGAGATTTGTCTGAAATATAATAATATTTAGCAGCTCCTCATCAAAAAAAAACTTAAAAAAGTCTACAGCTCTGAGCCCTGTAGTGTCAAAGTTAATGCCAGGATGGCCCAAAAAGTCAGGGACCTGAGGGGTATAATTATCTGGGGCTACCCATGTGGGGTCAGTGGAAGCCCCAGACGCTTCTCCTGCAGAAGTCCCAGAAACTTCTCCTGCAGAAGTCCCAGGCACTTCTCCTGCAGAAGTCCCAGGCACTTCTCCTGCAGAAGTCCCAGGCACTTCAATTGCAGAAGTCCCTGGAACCCTACGGCGCCTTCTTGGGGGTCCTTCCAGGTCACTGGAAGATGAGCAGGAGGATGATGATAGGTAAAAGGGACCATCATCCCCACTAGCTGACTCGGTGTCAGAGGCAAGCATGTTATATGCCTCCAACACGGTGTACGTCTTCTGAGACATTGCACACAAAAAAAAATAGAGAACAAGAAAAATTAGATAATGTGCACCAAACTACACGGATAAACCGTCTAGCAGGCACACAAAAAAAAAATATAATGCACACCAAACTACACGGACAAGCCGCACAGATGGCACACACAAAAAATAATGTGCACTAAACTACACGGACAAGCCGCACAGATAGCACACAAAAAAAAAAAGATAATGCGCACCAAACTACACGGACAAGCCGCACAGATGGCACACACAAAAAGATAATGTGCACTAAACTACACGGACAAGCCGCACAGATAGCACACAAAAAAAAAAAAGATAATGCGCACCAAACTACACGGACAAGCCGCACAGATGGCACACACAAAAAATAATGTGCACTAAACTACACGGACAAGCCGCACAGATAGCACACAAAAAAAAAAGATAATGCACACCAAGCCACACGGACCAGCCGCACAGATGGCACACAAAAAATAATGCGCACTAAACTACACGGACAAGCCGCACATATAGCACACAAAAAAAATAATGCGCACTAAACTACACGGACAAGCCGCACAGATAGCACACAAAAAAAATAATGCGCACTAAACTACACGGACAAGCCGCACAGATAGCACACAAAAAAAAAGGTAATGCACACCAAACTACACGGACAAGCCGCACAGATGGCACACACAAAAAATAATGCGCACTAAACTACACGGACAAGCCGCACAGATAGCACACAAAAAAAATAATGCGCACTAAACTACACGGACAAGCCGCACAGATAGCACACAAAAAAAAAAAGATAATGCACACCAAGCCACACGGACCAGCCGCACAGATGGCACACACAAAAAATAGCTAAGTACGGGTACACCTACGGCGTTCTGGAAAAAAATATTACCAGGCACCGAAAAAAAACCTATGTGCACCGCGCAAAAAGGCGCTACAAATGCACCTAGCTTGCCCTAAGACAAACTAACTACCGCTAAGATTGCTAAAGATTCTGTGCAGCGCTATTCACACGGCGCACTGAAAAGTGCGTCCAGTGCAGAACAACGCTAACACAGCGCACTGAAAAGTGCGTTTGGGTTCAGAAGGGACAGACAGGGAAAAACGGAAGACACGTGGGATCACACAAGGCGATCACACAGGGAACACACAGGACACAGGAAAAAACAGATAGGATGGGAATTTGTAGGGAACAATAGGGATCAGATAAGGATCAGAACACTATTTATAGTGTAAAAGTGTATTTTGGTGCACACAGTAACGCTCTTTCCTCTCTCCAGCGATACCAAACCAAAATGGTGCCGCTGGAGGAAGAGGAAAGTGCTAAAAGCACGTTTTTTAGCCTAAAATCGCTGTAATTGGCCAGTCAGGTTTGACTGGCCAATCACGGCGATCGGCGGGCGGGACCAATTTGATTGGTCGGGTGACGGAGACAGGAACTCCTCCTGCCTCTGTCACCCAAATTTCAGCCCGATGTCACCACGTCTCGCGACGTGGTGACAATTCTAAAATAGTATGCGCTCGCGCAGTAGCTGTACTGCGCTGAGCGCCAATAGTGGGAAGCTGCGCAGTACAGCTACGGCGCGGAGCGCTAAGGGGTTAAGTAAGAATCACACCACTGAACACTTTAAAGGGAGTCTGGTGCTTGGCAGCATTGTTTTTCTTCTGTTAACCATGGTTATCTCTAAAGAAACATGTGCAGTCATCATTGCACTGCACAAAACTGGCCTAACAGGGTAGAGTATCGCAGCTAGAAAAATTGCACCTCAGTCAACAATCTATCGCATCATCAAAGAATTCAAGGAGAGACGTTCTATTGTTTCCAAAAAGCCTCCAGAGCACCCAAGAAGGACGAGCAAGTGCCAGGACTGTCTCTTAAAAGTGTTTCAGCTTTGGGAACGGGCTACCAGCAGTGCAGAGCTTGCTCAGGAATGGCAGCAGGCAGGTGTGAGTGCATCTGTACGCACTGTGAGGTGGAGACTCTTGGAACAAGGCCTGGTGTCAAGGAGGGCAGCAAAGAAGCCACTTCTCTCCAGAAAAAAACATCAGGGGCAGACTGATATTCTGAAAAAGGTACAGGGAGTGGGCTGCTGAGGACTGGGGTAAAGTCATTTTCTCTGATGAATCCCCTTTCCGATTGTTTGGAACATCTGGAAAACATCTTGTTCGGAGAAGACAAGGTGAGCGATACCACCAGTCTTATCTCATGCCAAATGTAAAGCATCCTGCAACCATTCATGTATGGGGTTGCTTCTCAGCCAAGGGAATCGGCTCTCTCACAGTCTTGCCTAAAAACACATCCATGAATAAAGAATGGTACCAGAATGTCCTCCAAGAGCAATTTCTCCCAAACGTCCAAGAGCAGTTTGTGATCAACAATGCCTTTTCAAGCTTTGCCTTTTGCCATAAAGCAAAGGTGATAACTAAATGGCTCAGGGAACAAAACTGGAAACTCCCCAGACCTTAATCCCATTGAGAACTTGTGGTCAATCATCAAGAGACGGTTGGACAAACAAAAACCAACAAATTGTGACAAAATGCAGGCATTGATTGTGCAAGAATGGACTACTATCAATCAGGATTTGGTCCAGAAGTAGATTGAGAGGTGCCAGGGAGAATTGCAGAGGTTCTGAAGAAGAAGGGTCAACACTGCAAATATTGACTTGCTGCATTAACTCAATCTAACTGTCAATGAAAACTTTTGTTACTTATAATATGATAGCACTTGTATTTCTGTATGTGATAAAAACATCTGACAAACACACATAAAACCAGAGGGCAACAGATCATGTGAAAATATAATATCTGTGTCATTCTAAAATCTTTTGGCCATGACTGTATTTACATTGGCTCGCACCCCTTAGTTAGGGAAGGAGCGTCTATATTGCTGGAATAGGTTTCAGGTAACCCTAACGCTATGGACCATTGGCTGAGACCCTAAGATAGTAGGGCAGTAAAAACTTCCAAAGAGTGGACCAATTTTGAACCTTTATTAGCTCTTTTTTGGGGGGATTAAAAAAACAAAAAAGCTGTAATAGATTTTTTACAAATAGCAAAGATAACATCTTACTTATGTTCTATGGGTCAGTACGATTATGGCAATATCTTGTGTATATAGCTGTATTATGTTTGACTTGTTCTACAGAATATAAACTCATTTGGTGAGAAAAATCCTTTGATTTTGCTTTGCCGTTTACTAAAAGGTGTAATTATTTTGTTGATTGTGCTGTTTTAAGGGCTTAATTTTGCGAGTTTTACTTTATATTGGTATCATGCAGGGGTAAATGTGAAATTTCAATCAAGTTTGGTTGGATGCTCAGTAATCATCATTTTTGCTCTGTTTTTTATATATTTTTTTAAGGCATTCACTATACGGGTTCAGTAATTATTTTATTTTATTGGACGGGCTGTGGCGATACACAATTTGTTTAATTTGTGTGGTGATTTTCACTTTTTATTGCATTCTAGAGTTTTAGACTTTATGGGGCATTTTATTGGCATTTATTGTACATTAAAGGGTTGCTATGGAGATGAACAGCACCCCCATACCTGATGCGGGGGTGTCGATTGCCGAGTTGAGAGGTGGGACCAGGGGTGTACCAAGCCTGTCTGCTGCCTGAGGCGAGCCATAGAGAGACGCCCCCCCCCCCCGCCCATATATGTAATATTTCAGGGAGTGTCAGGACCAGATCCATCATATTGGTTTGGTGTGAAAATAAAGCAATGCAAAAATGCATACAGAGTACCGCCCTGTAGTATTTAATGCATACAGCATGCCGCCCTGTAGTATAAAATGCATACAGCATACCACCATATAGTATAAAATGCATACAGCATACCACCATGTAGTATAAAATGCATACAGCATACCGCCATGTAGTATTAAATGCATACAGAATATTGCCATGTGGTATAAAATACATACAGCGTCCCCCCCATGTAGTATAAAATGCATACAGCATCCCCCCCATGTAGTATAAAATACATACATCATATTGCTATGTAGTGTAAAATGCATACAGCGTATACGGCATGTAGTAAAAAATACATACAGAATATTGCCATGTAGTATAAAATGCATACAGAGTATCGCCATGTAGTGTAAAATACATACAGTGTACCACCATGTAGTATAAAATGTATACAGCATATCGCCATGTGGTATAAAATGCATACAGAATATCGCCATGTACTATATAATGCATACAGAATATCGCCATGTAGTATAAAATGTATACAGCATATCGCCATGTGGTGTAAAATGCATACAGCATATCGCCATGTAGTATAACATGCATACAGAATATCGCCATGTACTATATAATGCATACAGCATATCGCCATGTAGTATAAAATGAATACAGAATATTGCCATGTGGTATATAATGCATACAGCATATCGCCATGTAGTATAAAATGGATACAACGTACCACCATGTAGAATAAAATGGATACAGCTTACTACCATGTTGTATAAAATGCATACAGCTTACTACCATGTTGTATAAAATGCATACAGCATATCGCCATGTAGTATAAAATGCATACAGCATACCACCATGTAGTATATAATGCATACAGCATATCGCCATGTAGTATAAAATACATACAGCATATCGCCACATAGTATAAAATGCATGTAGTGTATCGCCATGTAGAATAAACCGCATACAACGTGCCACCATGTAGTATAAAATGCATACGGAATACATATATACACATATAAACACGTACATATACACATACACATCACATACATATACACATTACATACACAAATCACATACATATACACATTACATACACAAATCACATACATGTACACATATACACACATACATGTACACAAACATATACATATACATATATACATTACATACACACATCACATACATATACACATATACACACATACATAGACACATCACATACATAGACACATATATATACATTACATACACACATCACATACATATAAACAGATAAACTTACTTTATTTTCTTGTATTTTCCAGGAAGGTTCTCCAGGAGCGGGGGAGGGGGGGCTTGGGCGTACAAGGGGGGGGGGAGCCGAGCGGAGGAGGGGGGGGAGCCGAGCGGAGGAGGGGGGGGGGAGCGGAGCGGAGGAGGCCGGGAGCGGAGCTGAGTGGAGGAGAAGGGGGGGCCGAGCGGAGGAGGCCGGGAGCGGAGCAGAGTGGAGGAGAAGGGGGGGGGGCGAGCGGAGGAGGCCGGGAGCGGAGCAGAGTGGAGGAGAAGGGGGGGCCGAGCGGAGGAGGCCTGGAGCGGAGCAGAGTGGAGGAGAAGGGGGGGCCGAGCGGAGGAGGGGGGGAGCGGAGCGGAGGAGGCCGGGAGCGGAGCAGAGTGGAGGAGAAGGGGGGGCCGAGCGGAGGAGGCCGGGAGCGGAGCAGAGTGGAGGAGAAGGGGGGGCCGAGCGGAGGAGGCCGGGACCGGAGCAGAGTGGAGGAGAGGGGGAGGACTGAGCGGAGGAGGACGGAGCGGAGCATAGTGGAGGAAGCGGAGATGAAAGGGACAGAAGGAGCGGAGCAGAGTGGAGGAGAAGGGGGAGCCGAGCGGAGGAGGGGGGGAGCAGAGCGGAGGAGGCCGGGAGCGGAGCAGAGTGGAGGAGAAGGGGGAGCCGAGCGGAGGAGGGGGGGGAGCGGAGCGGAGGAGGCCGGGAGCGGAGCAGAGTGGAGGAGAAGGGGGAGCCGAGCAGAGGAGGAGGAGAGCGGATATGAACGGGACAGAGGGAGCGGAACGGAGCAGAGTGGAGGAGAGGGGGGGAGCGGCGCGGAACAGAGCAGAGCAGAGGAGGGGGAGAGCGGGGGGGGGGGGTCAGCCTGGGATGGTGGTCAGGTGGACGGCAGGACAGGCCGGTGGGCGGCAGCAAGGTCCGGTGGCAGCACGGGTGGGGGTTCCAGCGGCAGCATAGGCAGACTGGCGGGTGGTAGCATGGACGGCCGGGCGCACAATGCCGCCCCTCGTCCAGCAGGTAGCGCGCCGCCTGAGGCGAGATTCTCAACTCGCCTCATGGCAGGTGCGCCCCTGGGTGGGACACTTTATTAGGTGCTTAGGTCATGTTTGACCTCGGCGCCTAAAGGGTTTAACAGCCAGGATCGTAACTTTTGCGATCCTAGTTGTTCGTGCAGAGGCTCGGTTGTCACATACAGCCGGTCTCCTGCACAGATCGCATGCACTATGCTTATAAGCCTGTGCAATCTCCATGACATTGGGGAACGTCATGGTGTGCGAAATCCAAGCTCATCATGACCTTCCCTAAGAGGTTAATGTTACTTTTACATTATTGTTGTGTTAATTGGTTCTTTTTGTGTACTTGAGACTCATAAGGACTATTGTAGTTCTATATCTCAAGAACATAATATGCTACCATACAGCAATTTTGTTTTCCTATACATAAAGTCTCTGTCCAAATTACAAGTTTCCCTGGAAACTTGGACAAGTATCCGTATGGACTAATGGACTTATACAGTTACAAAGCTGCTGAACGGTACAGTGATTTATGTGTACCTTTTTTGACTTGCCTGTTTGCTGTATGCAATGATTTACTGCTTCTGGTTGATGAACAAAAACTTTAATGTAAAAATGTAAAGAGTAAAAAAAAAAAGACCGCATATAGGCATGGTGGTTTCTCATTCTGAAACCCTGTCATATGTGTAGAAAAAAGATTAGGGCTACTAATAGAGTGATACTAAAATCGTTAAACACTGAAAGAGCGGCTGAGTTTGCTCTGTACCACTTGGGTGTTTACTGCATATTGCAGCAAATAACTGCCCGCGGTCTGTGCTGGTGGCAACGCGGATGTTAACCATGAAAATGTGTCTGGCAAAGCTGCTGGAGGCATTTAAATCCCGGCACATGCCCACTGCCTTATTCGATTTGATCGCCATCCCCCCATGACCTCACAGTCTATACTAGACTTCCAGGCCTGTCATTCAGCCTGATCTCTAAGTGTCTATTTCAGGCAGACACTTATAGATAACTAGTAAAGCTACCATATACTGCGATACTGCAGTATTGCAGTATATGGTAGAAGCGATCAGGCACCCAAGGGTTAAAGCAAAGAATAACAAAAAATAAAAAAAGTTAAAAACCGTACAAAAACTTAAAAGTTCAAATCAGTCATAAACATGTCAGGCATTACTGCAACCCAAAATGTCCGATCTATCAAAATATAAAAACGGTTATTCACAGAGTTGAACCCTGTAACGGAAAATAGCACCCAAATGTTCGAATCGCCACTTTTTAACCATTTTGCAACTTATAAAAGTTTTAATAAAATAGTGATCAAAAGGTTGCACAGTCCCTAAAAGAGTAGCAATGAAAACGTCATCTCATCCCACTAAAAATGGGACTATACAGATGTACTATACTGATGTACTGTGCTATACAGATGTGCTGTAGTATGAAAAAGTTATTAGCGCCAGAAGATGGAAAATGTATGAATTTTTTTTCATACTATAGGTTTTCATTTTATCAAATCTATTAAAACATATTAAAACCTATATAAAGTTGGTATCTCCATGATCATACCACCCAAGGAATAAAGTGGAGGTGTCAATTGGAACGAAAAGTGAAAGGCATAAATATAGAGTCTCTGAGAAAGTGTTGCAAACCTGTTTTTTCACCAATTTCACCCTATTTGGAATTTTTTTCCGCTTCCCCGTAGACGGTATGGAATATTAGATCCCATCAGTGTCAAGTACAATTTGTTACAAAAAAACAAGCCCATACACAGCTCGGTACATGGAAAAATAAAGAATTTATGGATTTTAGAAGGTGGGGAGCAAAAAGCAGAAACACAAAAACTAAAAAGGGGTTCACTTCCTGAAAGCCAATGTGTGGTCAAAACTCTTTGACTCCCTTGGTAAATAACTAAAGGGATATAGTTTATTTTATTATTTAAATTCAGAGACTAGGGCACTTCCTGTACAGCAGCAGCAGCAGCCGCAGCTGTATAGGAGATAGCAGTAGCTTTACAGACAAGATATGCTCTGGATCCAAGGGGAGCGGTGACATATTAGTGCTGACTGTGTGTTTTATTGGTAAGGTGAGCTAGCACACCAGTGTTTCACAACTTTGATCTGTCTCATCTCTCTTTTTCTATGTGTCAGATACTAGTAGAATCTTCAGAAGCTAAATGAAAGTGTAAATAAATACAAGAAAATGAGCAGCACTCTGGTTGTAGCGATAAACCACAGCGTGGTCTTCTTTATTCCATAACAAGTGACAATAGCAAGTGTAGCTTAACCCTGTACCATGATAATTTAAGCACAGTATCAGCACACAGAATCTCATAGCACAGAGGTATGCTGCTAACACTTTTACACTGACACTGATATGACCAAAAACAGAATTAAAACTGAGTAAAATTGCAAAGTGAGGGACTAAATATGATCTTTATTGTGGAAACATCATTAGGGGATTAAAATGTTATAACTTTCTTTCATGGGCAAACTACTTTAAGTATTTCCAGGTATTTATAAAATCTGAAAACATGGCATAGCGAGCAGAGAGACGGTATTTGGTATCTGTGGCCTCCTTTCTTCTAAAAACAACCTTTACAATTATGCTAATGAGCCCCAAGGCCTCCGTGGGGTTTTATCACAACCCGACTGTGCTGCAGATTTGCAGGCTGTTAATGTACAAGGAACACTTCACTCTCCCACCCTGTGCTGAAAGGGAAGGTAGAAGTGCAGTGGGGAATGGGTGGCATTTTATCAGGCATTAATGTGCCCGTCGCTCCTGAATGTTTTAGTGGTTATGTTGGAAAATATTGGGGGTAATATTGGGTTTGACTTGAAATTGGATCACACTGTGAATTTGAATTCTTTTCACCCTGCTTTAAAAAGTTTGGTGAACACCTTGGTTTGGCTGTTATTTGCTTTGATTGTTATTTGCTTTGATTGAGGACCAATAGGCCTTTAACACTCTTCACAATCTATCATCATGTTGCTGAATAAAAATAAATAAATTAATTAATTAATTAATAATAAAACTAGTCTTTAAAGTCTACCAGAAAATGTGCTCTCTATGTATACAAGACTCTAAAATCTTAAACTGTTTCAAATTTATGTAGAACAAGGCTGCTTTTGTCCATTTTTGCTTCATGTGCATCTGTACCATCTATTTATAAAAATGTGATATTAAAGTAGCAATACAGATTTGGGCAAGGTTATAAAATGTAACATAATTATTATTTTCTTCATACCACATAAACGTTACTGCCAAGCAATGGAGAATATTTGTATACAGGGCAAATCAAGAATAGGATTATTTGTAGTGCTATTTATATGAAGTTACAGTATACTAAAAGAAAACTCGTTTGTTTAGCACTGAATCACATTAGGTATTAATACAGTATTAAACAGTTTCACTGGAAACACTACTGAGATAGGGCTGAGGGACGGCCCCCTCCGATTAGAATCGCAGCGCTAGCGCTACAGCAGCATGTGACCGTAGCCTGAAGTGAATTGTTACCTGCTTACCCATTTAAAAAATCTCCCCCAAAGTCAGGCAAATATGACTTTGTCATTTTAAAGAAAAGGATCTCATCTTTCACATAACATCAGGCAAAGGACTTTGTGAGTTACAGAACCAGAGATGTAGACAGCTAAAGACATAGTCGGAAATACAAGCTGCAGATAAGGATCCAGTACCTGTCTACTTTTTAACTGCCTGCATGTCCAGCTATTTAGCTTACAGAACATCATGCCTGATCTTAAAGATTAGATTCTTATCTTTGTTATGACACAAAAAGCATGTTTCTAGGTATTATAGAATATTGGTCTGGTATAGTAACCACAGTGTTTTCCATCTGTAACACCCGATTGAGTGTTATGACAATGCAATATCTACTGGCTGTTTTTGTAATTGTTTTTTTTTTTATTCATCTTGAAGTGTAACATTGGGAGAAGTACTTGGGAGAACAATGGGGGAAGTCTATTTTCACTGTATACATGTCCTTTCCTCCTTCAATAAAGGAGTTAAAATATGTGGCAGGCTGACTGCTTAAGAGTGTCAGCTTTTACAGAATGTTTACAGGTTGCATTTCTGTTCGGGAATTCTTGTGACTGAAGGTCCACTGCATAATCCTAAATGGAAATATTTCAGTGACAAGGATAGTTTTTTTTATCACTGCCAAATTAAACAGATATCATAATTGTTCAGTTGCTTGACTCCTTATTCATGCTCCAACAATTTTCTACAAATGTACTAGATGTCCTGTGTTGTGTACATCTGCTTGGCTGAAGCATCACTATGATGATTATGATGCATTCACTTACTGGAATGCAAATGTCTCTGTGACAACACTGACAGGGTCCATGCACAGCTTCTTAGTACCCAGATGGCCTAATATTTTGTACTTAGGCACTTATTATAGGCATCTTAGACCATAAGACTTAAAAGTTAATCTATTAGCCAACGTCTCCCGCTAAACTAAGATTACCATCTTGCTGGTCATAAACTCATAAGTCCAGGCATGTCTGTTTTATCCATATTCTTGTTTTTTATGCCGCTGAAAAACGACTGAAAAAAATGCTACTGAAAAAATATGCAGATCAATCTGAAGTGCTTTGGACGACATTAACAGAGCCTCTCCAGGCTCCAAGGCAAGATCTAGGCCCCCCCCCTGCCGCATTTCTGATAAGCCCATTACTTTCTCTGCCGACGTCACTCCTTTTCTACAGAACCTGTGAACAACCTGGACCACCGAATTTATTATAGTGCAATATATAAAGTATATTGGATTCATATATATATTATGCAGAGTTCAGTCCACAGCAAAGTGATGAGTCCGTGGCACGGCACTCGTCATGTGAAACCGGCCTAAGGGTGCGGTCACACGTGGCATTTTAAACCCGTTTTCAAGCAATGCGTTTTTGTTTTTTTTTTTGGAAAACATTTTATTTGTTTTTCAGAAAAGGACATGAACATGTAAATCAACATATTTTGCTTGGTTCATTAACTGTTTCGAATACATTTTAGTGAGAATATTATGCATCTTGAATGTAAATGAGAATGCCCTGGGGAGGGTACGTCATCTTGTTTGTGCTAATATCTGTTGTTACGACCCGCTGCTTGTTCCACCGTGGGAAGGACGGTGGTCCTCTGTGACCTTCCTTTACGGTTCTGCCAGTCTGATTTTCACAATTGCAGAGCTCCTAATGAGCCTTTTAGAAATTGTTGTACCATTCAGTGAGACGAAATGGTGTTACTAATTCTACTATTTCTGCCCTTGTCATGTGTGTTGTAATAAAGGTTTTCCATTTTCTAAAAAAACTTTCGCCTGTATTTCTTTGTGTCTCAGAGTTTCTAGATGGTCTAGTCTTATGAGGTATTTCATTTGTGATATAACTTCCGTGACAGTAGGCATTGTCTGTTGGATCCAATGATTCATTAGGCACCTTTTTGCTACCAGTAAAAGAGCACGTATATCAAGTCGTATGATGTAATCGTCATCTTGGTCCTCCTCTCCCTCATCTACGTGCAAAATAAAAAGCAGCGGGTCCATGGGTAAGTTAACTTTCCATTTTGCCAGAATGTGTTCTTTGACTGATTGCCAGTAGTTTTGCGAATGGTCGCATTGCCACAGACCATGCCATAAGTCTGAGTTTGGTTCCAAGCATTTCGGGCACGCTATCAGTCTGTCCGGTTTGGAGGGTGTTCTGGGTAAGTTAAAGCCATAGTAGGCATGGTGTAAGGTTCTAAAGTAGGTTTCCCTCCATTGCTTGCTTGCTACACATTTCCTGACTTTGGCCCAGCCTTTTAAACTTCCCTCATAGACTTCTCTCTCTGGGAACTTTCTAGCCCAGCACTTTCCTACCTGCTGTTGTGTTCCCTTGAGCAATTGTCCTTTTATCGTTGTGTACAGGGAGGAGATAGAACGCACACTCTGTGGGGTCCCTAAGAATGAGGTGAAGGTAGTTTCTGAGGCTTCTTTTGTCTCGTCAGCTAACTTTTCCCTAAGAAAGTGGTGCAATTGGTGGTATGTGAATGTGACACATCCAGTCAGTGAGTACTTGTCTTTTAGCTCCTGTTCTGTCAACCATCTCGGTTCAGTCTCGTGAAGTAGATCTCCTACTTTCTGAATTCCCCTTTCTTTCCAAGGTCTGTAGAGGACACTTTCTGTGCCCGGTGTGAATTCTCTATGTCTCCATAGGGGCATGCGCTTAGAGAGAAGGAAGGGAAGGGAGTATAATTTCCACACTTCTTTCCATGCTATCAGCGTATCTCTTACTACTATCAAGGTTTTTGCTATTGCGGGCCATCTATTGTACTTTGTGTGCATGAGCGCTATTAACTCATACGGTGCTGCTAGCGCTGCTTCTAGTTCTGTGTTGGAAAATTTGTATTGTGTATCCAGTCCAGGACATGGCGGAAGAGACTCGCCAGGTTATAGCCGCGGATATTGGGTAGGTTGATCAATGCGTTTTTTGAAAACGCATCCGTTTTTGCCTGGTTTTAATTAAGATAATTGGGAAAACCGGTCAAAAACAGATGCGCTTTAAAAAAAACTGTATCCTTTTTTTTTTGTTAACCCATGCTTTTTAACCCCTACGAGACTCAGCCTCTTTTGGCCTTTAGGATGCGGGTGTTAGCGCGCGGTGTCAGCTGTGATTGACAGCTGACAGCCGCTGCTTCTGGTACCGGCTCAGTTCGTGAGCCGGTGCCAGAAGCAGGACGTTATAGTGCGTCCTGGCACGCTAAGTATCTAGCTACCGGGACATACTATAACTTCCAGGTGCGCCTAGGGGTTAACAAACTGCTTAAAAACGGGTTTAAAACACCACGTGTGACTGCACCCTTAGGGTGGTCTCACAGTGGCTTATTTTTTTCACATCAGTGATTTCTCAGTGAGCCGATTTTGGCTTATGGACGCATACATATTGGTTTTCTCTTCTTGGCTTCAGTGATTTTTCATGAATGCCTTACTAAATTATTCCTTTCAATAGGCTTTTTACTCACTCCAGTATTTTTCCACTTATCAGTGGTCAATTTAGAACCTGTTCTTTTTTGTGTTCACTGACATTGCATCAGTTGAGAAAAACAGAAGCGTGAAAAAGCCCATAGAAGGGGGGGGGGGGGGGTAGGTTCGGTAAAGCATCAGTGAAAAATCAGAAAAATGCATATTGGTTGGTTTGAATCAGTTTTTCTTCATTTTTGGAAATTTAAGCAGCTGTGAAAATGTTAATACCGCTGCTTAGTTTTTCTTCATTTCTGGAAGTGTAAGCAGCAGTATTAACATTTTCACAGCTGCTTAAACTTCCACAAATAAAGAAAAACGGACTCAAACCAGCCAAACGCATGGCAATATGTTGAAACCCATGCATTTTCAGTGCGTTTATAAAGGCACCAAGAACGCACAGTGTGACTGCACCTTTATTGTCGTGTTAATCTGTCACCTGGTTCTTATTTCTTTATCTGACAAACCCCTTAACGCCGAAGCCACTTTTCACCTTCCTGACACGGCCCATTTTTTCAAATCTGCCCTGTGTCACTATAAATGGTTATAACTTTGAAACGCTTTAACATATCCAAGTGATTTTAAAACTGTTTTCTCATGACACTTTGTACTTCATGTTAGTTGTAAAATTTTGGTGGTATGTTTTGCATTTATTTATGAGAAAATCAGATATTTGGTTAAAATTTTCGAACTTCAAAATGTTCTACTTTTTCCATACATAGCCATAACCGCAAAAATACTTAAAGGACACCTGTCATCAGGTCTGTGTCACTAGTCCTGTCACTACTACCTGTTGGAGCAGCTCACAAGGATCCCATCCCAGCCTTTATCTAGTTATTTCATACATTAATCATTGTAAAATCATCTATTCTTTATTATGTAAATGAGGCTGGTCACATGGTCAGAGGCAGTGATGTCACCCGTTACCCCTCCCCTCTCCTCCCCCTGCTCATGTCTGTGTGTATAGTAAATCATGGCTAGTGTGTGTGCTGCATCTGCTGACATGCTGCATCCTCCTAATATACAGGTGAGAGACACAGACATCAGCTACACATGAATCTGACATGTAACATGACATCTGCTGTAACATGGCTGCCTGGAGCTGCTGTATCTCTCCTACACACACATGCACACACAGGCTGCAGGGGGCGTGGCCACCAGCACCAGGAAGCACATCATTATACAGCCTCACATCATTATACAGGCTGTCAGTCATGCACTGGGGGTGTGGCTGTGCCTCCCACTCATGAATAGAGTGGACAGCTTGAATATGCTAATGCTTCATTGGACATTTCACAGGTCATTTGCATACAGCTTGCATTGCTTAGGTTTACAGGCATGTAGAGGGACAATGAAGGGATAGAGGCAATGATCTCTAATGGCAGTTTATGAAAATATATTTAGTTTAGGGGGGTTATTTTGCATGACGGGTTCTCTTTAATAACTAACATTCACCGAATGTCTACTTTATGTGGACATGGTTTTTTATGCATGCTCTTATTTTTGTAGGATGCTATGGGCCTTTGAACGTTAGGTGCGATTTTTCACATTTTCATAAAAAAAAATGCAAAATCCTGCTATTGAGGGACCTAAATAAAAGTAAAACCCTATGAATTACCCCATTATAGAAACTACACCCCTCAACGTACGTAAAAACAACTTTTATGAAGTTGGGAAGCTGCGCCATTCAGAGCAGATTATTCATTGTCACTTTATAATGGCTATACAATCTTTATTTTTTTGGCAATTTGGATTATTTTGGAGATTATTTTTTGCGACATGAGATGCACTTTACAAATATTTCATTTTAGTGGGTCATTAGCTTATTTATGAGATTTTATTAACTCTTGAATGTATGGGTGAAAAGAAAATTGTCAATTTTGGTTTCCTTTCTTTTCGTATTTTTTGGGGGTCGTACACCATACACCAAAATAGTATTTTTAGTGTACGGTGTACGACCGTATCTTTATCTTTATTCTATAGATCACTACGATTACGGTGATAGCTCATTTATATAGTTTTTAATTTATTTTTACAATTTTACTGGATGAAAACTAATATAGAGGAAATCTCATTTGTTTTTGCATCGCCATCTTTTCGGAGACGTAACTTTAATATTTTTTGGTTGACAGAGCTACACTCACCGGCCACTTTATTAGGTACACCATGCTAGTAACGGGTTGGACCCCCTTTTGCCTTCAGAACTGCCTCAATTCTTCGTGGCATAGATTCAACAAGGTGCTGGAAGCATTCCTCAGAGATTTTGGTCCATATTGACATGATGGCATCACACAGTTGCCGCCGATTTGTCGGCTGCACATCCATGATGCGAATCTCCCGTTCCACCACATCCCAAAGATGCTCTATTGGATTGAGATCTGGTGACTGTGGAGGCCATTTGAGTACAGTGAACTCATTGTCATGTTCAAGAATCCAGTCTGAGATGATTCCAGCTTTATGACATGGCGCATTATCCTGCTGAAAGTAGCCATCAGATGTTGGGTACATTGTGGTCATAAAGGGATGGACATGGTCAGCAACAATACTCAGGTAGGCTGTGGCATTGCAACGATGCTCAATTGGTACCAAGGGGCCCAAAGAGTGCCAAGAAAATATTCCCCACACCATGACACCACCACCACCAGCCTGAACCGTTGATACAAGGCAGGATGGATCCATGCTTTCATGTTGTTGACGCCAAATTATGACCCTACCATCCGAATGTCGTAGCAGAAATCGAGACTCATCAGACCAGGCAACGTTTTTCCAATCTTCTACTGTCCAATTTCGATGAGCTTGTGCAAATTGTAGCCTCAGTTTCCTGTTCTTAGCTGAAAGGAGTGGCACCCGGTGTGGTCTTCTGCTGCTGTAGCCCATCTGCCTCAAAGTTCGACGTACTGTGCGTTCAGAGATGCTCTTCTGCCTACCTTGGTTGTAACGGGTGGCGATTTGAGTCACTGTTGCCTTTCTATCAGCTCGAACAAGTCTGCCCATTCTCCTCTGACCTCTGGCATCAACAAGGCATTTCTGCCCACAGAACTGCCGCTCACTGGATGTTTTTTCTTTTTCAGACCATTCTCTGTAAACCCTAGAGATGGTTGTGCGTGAAAATCCCAGTAGATCAGCAGTTTCTGAAATACTCAGACCAGCCCTTCTGGCACCAACAACCATGCCATGTTCAAAGGCACTCAAATCACCTTTCTTCCCCATACTGATGCTCGGTTTGAACTGCAGGAGATTGTCTTGACCATGTGTACATGCCTAAAAGCACTGAGTTGCCGTCATGTGATTGGCTGATTAGAAATTAAGTGTTAACAAGCAGTTGGACAGGTGTACCTAATAAAGTGGCAGGTGGGTGTAGTTTAGGGCTTATTTTTTTACGTGTTGAGTTGTTTTTTTCAGTGGTACCATTTTGTCGCACATAACTTTTTTTGATCACTTTTTAGAATATTTTTGTGTAGAGATTTTATGAAAAATGTAAATTTTTGGCGCGTTTTTCGGGTTTTGTTTTTACAGCGTTCACCGAGCGGGTCCAATAATGTTTCTGAGTTATTGTACGGATTGGTATCGCAGCGTCCGTAACAAATATGTGGGGTTTTTTGGCGATTTTGTGGTTTTTTTCACTTTATTGCATGTGTATAGGGAATATTTGTGTTTAGGGGACTTTAACTATATTTAATTCTTTTTATTAAAAAATGTTTTTATATGTTTTCAACTTTTTTAATTTACTTTTTTAGAAATTTATGTTGTGTATCAGATTTGAGCATCTTATATACTGTAATTGTACATTGTTACCCACATAAAAATGTGTGTGCAATATGCAATGAGCAGAATTTCACTTGGTGGCAGCAGTGAATTAAACTAGGTAGTAGTTTCTAATATTTTTGTATAGATTATGGATTACATATTCCCCTATTACATGTATTCTACTTGTTATTGCATTGCATTTCATTCATGTTGACTAACCACTGAACCTTAAATGCTATAAAAGCAGAAAAAAAATATCTAAAAATTCATCTGTACGGTCAAAAAGTTACAAGGCGCAATCATAACATTACTGTGATAGAAGCAGATCCAATGCATCTTTAATAAATATTCCATAACCTTTAATATGCATGTTCTATTCGCAAGAGGTTGCTTTTGGTAGAAACAGACAATGGCTATATTAACGTAAAATGTTGCATTTTACAACCCATACTTTCATCTCAATTCTCTCCACAGGATCCAGATGTCTCAAACTTCAAATTGAATATTTATTTTTTTATGTCTTATAAATACTTGAAATTACATAAATACATAAATTGATATATAACCATTGAGACTTTTAATGATTTTTTTTTGTATAAATGTTCCTCATTGTCTTGCAAAACTTGTACCTTTACAGTTTACAATTAAATTAAATCTTCCAGTCCATTCTGGCGAATGATGGCATGTGCCCAATTTAACATAGAAAGGGGGAAAAACACATAAAAATAGAAAAACAAGGTGCCGTGATAAGAAAAATGTTCTTTTTACATTTAAAATTCAGCGGAGATGAATTCCAGCATCACTCGAAAATATTGAGCAGCATCAACTACTGCGTAAATAAAATCTCTTCTTAAGATTAGAATTTTACCAATAGCGCTCAGGCACCAGAGGTGGCATCATAAGCACGCCCCTCTACGATTTCTGCATCGCCTCACACCTTGTGAAACACACCACAGCAAATATTAGAGTTTCCATGAATCCGTTTGTGGCTTATTTAGACATATACCAAGTCCCTGTTTGGGACTTTTCTTCCACCCCGACCACCATCTTCTGCATCAGGCTTTTGAGACCCATTCCCATGGGTTTCATGAGAGTCATATTCAAAAGGCTTAGGATAGTTGTATGGATGTCCATTATCATCAAAGAATCTCCGGAAAGTGAACTCGTAAAATGCATGTTCAGGATGTTTGCCATTTTTGTACCACCCATTTAGGGTGTCGTTTTTATTTCCATCTTTGTCTTCATCATTCCAGAGTTTATCTGGATCTACCGGATCAAAGTTGGAAGTGTCCGTTGAATGAGTAATAGTAGGAATATACAAGGCAGGCTGCTGACGCAAGTCACTAGAGAAGTCTATGCACTTAAAGAAAGCGTGCGCTTTAATCTCTTCAACACCATTCTTGCCCAAGCGATCTTCAGGGCCTCTGCAGAGTTTCAGAATTAAATCAGAAGCTTCTGGTGAGAGATTGGCTTGAGGAGGGATATGGAGCGTTGTCTGCCATTTTATTACCTAAAAAAATAAGAATATGGTAATAAATGGTCATACAATGGCAGCGGCTCATGATGGAAAAATCTATGAAACTGACAGACTTCAGACTCCATAGCCAGGTTTTCCTGGAGAGAGAGTGAGCGAGGGAGACAGGGCAATATATATATATAATAGAAAAATAGGCGGCACTCCAGTGTTGTGGGAAAAGTCAAGTGGTTTTTATTCCCACTTGACTTTTCCCACAACACTGGAGTGCCGCCTATTTTTCGATTTTGTATGGAGTGTGGGACCTAGCCGGCCCGTTTGAACGTGCATATATATATATACATATACACACACACACATGTTTTTGTTTGTTAACCAATTTTGTTGAATAAAATAAAAATATAAATTTGTATAATTCCGGGACACTCCCTTTAACCAACACCAGGGTGGAACCAAATCACTCTATTAATTTCATATCTAGCTAGCCAAGTTTCAGACTGTACTGCATGAGCCTAACCTTTAACTGGCACTTGTCCAGCTGCTGTTAGGGGTGTAGGAAAAATGTAAAGACCACAGAAAGACTCAGCAGTGTCCTCACTACCAAGAGCAACACTGTAACATGTACAGACAGACAACATGCATGACAATCAAATCGCTGGCCTCCAAAATGTGGGCAACCATTTTGGGGAGTTGATCGAATTACCTGAAATTGATCATCTATCCTAAAGATAACTAATCCATTTCTAAAACTAGGACAATTCCTTAAAAAATACTTTTTGCATACAAATAGAATAAGAAAATATTTTCAGAAATGAAAACAGATCTAAATACATTTTTCTAGCCAGATCTAAGATGAGAAATCATTTTGCTCTTACTTTCATCTGTGTTTCCAGTGGTGACCCAGCGTGGAAAGGAGCCTTCCCAACCAGCATTTCATAAAGTATGACCCCAACACTCCACCAATCGCAGAGCTGCGTATATCCTAGAATAGGAAAATAATAATTTCAGGCGTTTCCATAAATGTGCACAAAAGAAATAGAAGGTATCTAAGCTTTTGTAGTGCTCAGCAATTGGAACATTACAAAATGTATTAACTTCCAGCAGCAGAATTCAAGTGTCACCTTACATGTCGAGTTCACTGCGTGAAACCTAGCCTGTACGTCACTTGGATTTAATGGGGGATACTCAGGGTAACAAAATAACACACTCTAATTCACTGTTATTAACAAAAATGCAGCATTTCACAGCTATAAGTCCAACCTGTCTCTATCAGTCCTGTTGAACACAATTTGAAATGCCCCTAGACACAACCCTCTAACTTCTGACTTAGGGTCGGGTGGCAGCCATCTTGGATGAGATTTCTGTTTGTCCATGCTGTGTGGCTGTAGCCTCGCCCCCTGCTTGGAGCTCACACTGATCACATCCTGCCAGGAGATGGTGAGGAGAGAGAGGGGCAAACTACAAAGAGATAAGTGATCCGGGGAAAGGGGGAGGCAGGCAGGCACATGTCTGTGAGATGTAGTAGAGCTCACAGTGTTATAGTGTAATCATCTAATGCATCTCTGATCTGTCTCATCTCTCTTTATATGAGTCAGTGTGTTAATACAATGTCAGAAGCCAGATGAAAGTGCATATACACCTTGTACCCTGATAATCTAACCACATTGTCACCCCACAAAACTAGATGGGTCATAATGTGTCTGCTTAGAGAGTCACCACCCACACCCTGGGATTTTGATTTGAGCAGCCGTGAGAGAGATAGGAGCTAAAACAATAATAAAACTGAGTAAAATTGTTAAGTAAAGGGTTAAACAGCACTAGGAGTTAGAAATGTGAGAATTTTAATAGTGTTTAGCACTATGACACAAATCTTGATACATCACATCTTTTTACACTGGATGGGGGAAGTGATCCTCACTGGATGGGGGAAGTGATCCTCACTGGATGGGGGAAGTGATCCTCACTGGATGGGGGAAGTGATCCTCACTGGATGGGGGAAGTGATCCTCACTGGATGGGGGTAGTGATCCTCACTGGATGGGGGAAGTGATCCTCACTGGATGGGGGAAGTGATCCTCACTGGATGGGGGAAGTGATCCTCACTGGATGGGGGAAGTGATCCTCACTGGATGGGGGAAGTGTTCTCCACTGTATTTTCTCCTGCTCTGTGATATAATTAGTGATGTTGGACTTTCTTTAGTGATCTGTTTATTATCAGTATGGTGGTATTTATGTTGTTGTACTGGTAATGGTCATCATGTAGCAGTATTATAGGTCCCTTATAGAGTGGTATGGTGTGATTTTAGGCTAAATAGACGTGTTGGCACTTTGCAATGATTACATGGACTCTGGTTTGGAGTTTGGGCACTCGGTCTCTAAAAGGTTCGCCATCACTGGTATAGGATATCCATGCGCTATATTGCTCTTTTCATTTATCACATTTTTCATTTTCTCTTTGCCAGTGTTTACTGAACTTCTGTAAGAAAACTCAGTATGAAATATTATTGCCTTATATGTTGACTAAATAGTTTTGGGGATGGTCTTGGCCTGTTTACGCCCTGCTACTTTGGGATGGGGAAAGGTTGGATGGGAATTTGATTTATTGTTTGTCTGTATTATTATTGCTTTGTATCCATAAGTTTTTATAAAATGGTTCTTAATAATGATGTGATTAAAATAAATGGTATATCACAAGGTTCAGTACGGGCCCCACTATTATTTAACTTTATTAATATTATAAATGACAGGATTAATAGCACAGTGTGCATTTTTGCAGAAGCTGTGTAGTGTAATACAGTCCATGAAGGAGGTTTATAGGCTGCAGGGTGACTTGGACAAACTGAGTGTTTTTGTCATACACTTGGCAAATGAGGCTCAATGCGCATAAATCTAAGGTTATGCACCTGGGCGCTTATAGTCCACAGGCAACAAAATGTCCTTGATGGAGTAAATCTGGTCCTTTGTTGAGAAGGACCTGGGGGTACTAGTAGAAGATAGTTGAACCTCTCAACAACCTGGACCTTTTTAGTTTTTTCACTCCACACCTTCAAAAATCTATAACCTTTTTATTTATTCATGTAAAGAGCTCTATGGCGGCTTGTTTTCTGCAAAACAAATTGCACTTCATAGTGATGGTATTTAATTTTCCATGTCGCGTACTGGGAAGTGGGGAAAAAAAAAATTCCAAATACAGTGAAAAACTACATCAGTGCCGTTTTCTTGTGGGCTTGCATTATACGTCTTTCACTGTGTGCCCCAAATGACATGTCTACTTTATTCTTTGGGTAGGTGCGATCACAAGGATACCAAATTTGTATAGGTTTTTTATGTTTTCATACATTTACAAAAATTGTAACCTCTCGTACCAATTTTTTTTTTTTAAACTTTGCCACCTTCTGGCGCTAATAATATTTTCATACTTCGGTGTGCAGAGCTGTGGGTGGTGTAATTTTTTGTGACTTTTGATGTTTTCAAGGCTGCCATTTTTAGGACTGTACGACCTTTCGATCACTTTTTATAGAATTATAGAATGCCATTTTTTACTTTGGGCGGTATTTTCCGTTACGGGGTTAAACGCAGTGAAAAACCGTTATTATATTTTCATAGATCAGGCATTTTCGGACGTGGCCATACCTTATGTGTTTATGATTTTTACTGTTTATTAATATTTTAATATCAGTTCTAGGGAAAGGGGGTGATTTGAACTTTTAGGTTTTTATACTATATTTTTTATTATACTTTTTAAATTTTTATTTTGACCATTTCTCAGACTCCATAGGGTACTTTAACCCTAGGTTGTCTGATCGACCCTACCATGTACTGCCAGACTACTGTATGGCAGTATATGGGTATTTCCCTCCTCATTCATTACAATGTGATGATGGCACATTGTAATTTAAAGGTTAAAAAGAGACGGCCACGGGTCTTGTTACCAATGCGTTCCCTTGCATCATTATCTTTCCTTTGTTGAACTTGACGCAGACGGGTCAACTGTACTATTCAACTATGTAATTGTGACAAGCCCTTTGTTAGATGGTCCTGCGGGTCTGCGGTTGCTGTATCACTAAACTGCCCTCAAGTGGCATATGAAATGACTCAATCATGAGAAGAGCTACAGCAGAAGGAACTGAACCACTGAAAAAGCTTAAAGGACACCTGTCATCAGGTCTGTGTCACTTGTCCTGTCACCTCTACCTGTTGGAGCAGCTCACAAGGATCCCATCCCAGCCTTTATCTAGTTATTTCATACATTATTCATTGTAAAATCATCTATTCTTTATTATGTAAATGAGGCTGGTCACATGGTCAGAGGCAGTGATGTCACCCCTGTTACCCCTCCCCTCTCCTCCCCCTGCTCATGTCTGTGTGTAATGTATAGTAAAGCATTGCTAGTGTGTGTATGTCATCTGCTGACATGCTGCATCCTCCTAATATACAGGTGAGAGACACAGACATCAGCTACACATGAATCTGACATGTTCTGCTGTAACATGGCTGCCTGGAGCTGCTGTATCTCTCCTATACACACACACATGCACACACAGGCTGCAGGGGGCGTGGCCACCAGCACCAGGAAGCACATCATTATACAGCCTCACATCATTATACAGGCTGTCAGTCAAGCACTGGGGGTGTGGCTGTACCTCCCATTCATGAATAGAGTGGACAGCTTGAATATGCTAATGCTTCATTGGACATTTCACAGGTCATTTGCATACAGCTTTAGGACCTCATTGCTTAGGTTTACAGGCATGTAGAGGGACAATAAAGGGATAGATGCAATGATCTCTAATGGCAGTTTATGAAAGTATATTTAGTTTAGGGGGGTTATTTTGCATGACGGGTTCTCTTTAAGTTATGTTTTAAAAGTTAAACACAATGCTTGATAAGCTGTGTGCCATGGTTCACTTTTACTTTAGTGGTTTTCTGACATAACATCTTAGAGGGGTGATCCCATTTCAACAAGTAATTGCTGTTTGAATAATGAAAAGTTATACAAATTTCCAATATATTTTCTGTATCATTTCCTCAGTTTTCTAGATCTCTGCTTCCTGTCCATCTATAGACAGCTTCTATGTTTACTTCCAGTAGACAAAAATTAACCATGGTCACACAGGTGCACATCTTGTTATAACACAAAGAGCTGATTACTCTCTATGATACTAACGAAGCGTGCATCTGTGTGACCATTGTCACATTACTGTCTTCTGGAAGTAAATATAGAAGCTTCCTACTATACAAGGAAAGCAAGCTTAGACCTAGAAAACCGTGATGAATTGATACACAAAGTATATTGGAAAATATTATTTTTCACCATACAAACAAAAACATTAATTTGCCGCAATTGGAATTTTAAATATGGAAATCTAATATCATGTGCATAATAAACGTCATTTTAGGCTTTACCTGTACGCAAAAGCACCTCTGGTGCAATGTAATTAGGGGTGCCAACAAGAGAGTGCGCCAAGCAGCGCTGATGTTGTCTTGCTGCTCGCCACTCAAGAGGCTTAGGTCTGTCACTGCATCTGCAATTTGCTGGTTCACCCCATTCACTACTGAAATCCAAGCTATCTTGTCGTAGGTGGTCACCTATACCAGAAGAGAGAATGAAAAGGAGAGTTTGAAAAGAAAACACCAATAACCCTGATCTTATGAACATAAAAAATAAGCTTGAAGTTTCCAATTGTAACAGATCTGCTAGCACAAAAAAAAACTTACCTGGTATGAAAGAACAATTAAAGATTATACCCTTCATTTACTGCATTGATCATCTATTATTGGCTGTTTCATCCATGAAGACATAGAAGTATTTCTATGTATTCATTCAAATTAATTCAGTTCATATATTAACACAAAAGCAAGAGGTACTGCTCATAGCAGACCCGTGTCCCTATTAAATATTAGCGATGTCCATATAATTATACATTCATCATTAGGTCAAGCTTTATCCTTACCACTCTGATAGTATTTTGAATCATGGGTCCATCGAAATCCAGTACACAAGCCAAAATCGGTGAGTTTAATGTGCCCATCACGGTCAATCAGGATGTTGTCAGGTTTGATATCTCTGTGAATGAAGCCCATTTTATGGACACTTTCAACTGCGCATGTGAGCTCTGCTATGTAAAACCGAGCCAAATCTTCAGCAAAAACCTCTTTGCGGATTAGTAGGCTCATCATGTCCCCACCGGGAATATAATCCATGACAAAGTACAAGTTGTCTTTGTCCTGGAAAGAATAGTACAGTCGTACTACCCACTCATTATCTGCCTCGGCCAAGATGTCTCGCTCAGCCTTCACATGGGCTACTTGGTTGCGTAATAACACATCCTTCTTTCTTAATGTTTTCATTGCATATAAAGAATTGCTATCTGTCTTTCTGGCTAAACACACTTCTCCAAAGGCACCGATTCCCAAAGTTTTGATCTTTACAAACATGGATTTTTCCATTTTTGCTCTCTTAAGTCGAATGTAATTTGATTCCTTCTGACAAAGCATCTTCCTCATTTGGTCTTGAGCATCTGGTGACAAACCCACCTGTTTAAAAGCCAGAAAATGAAAATTATTTTTAATACAAGACCACATAATTAGGATCTGCCAAATTTGGCAGGTTAACATGGCAAAAATCACTTTACAGTTTTAGTATGCTGGATATTATTATTAGGGGGTAATCTATGATGATGTAGTATGACTACCAAAGAAAGCTTCATTAGAAGGTCAACAAATTCTGAAGGGGACATCACCATCAAAGAGATGATTCCACAACAAAGGTTATATATGTAAGAATACTGACAAACATTAAAGAGGGGAAACCCAAATGATATTCTGAATAGTTAAAGGGGTTAACCGACATGTTAGTAAAGTTACACAGTTCTGACACAAGAAGCTTCTTTGTCTCAGTCTGTGGCGAGACATAGCGCCACAATAGCACATGACAATGGGTGGCATCAATGATCACTTGACCACCGGGATTATACAGAGTAGATTGGTAAGGGACTGTCTCACCCCTAGTAATGTTAACAGGTGCCATCAATATAAAATGTTTCCCACCTCAAACCAAGACGTCGGTAAGCAGTGCAGCAATCATTAAGAAAGGTTAACGATTAAAGGGAACCTGTCAGGTGGTTTTTCCACCTTTAACCGACCCCAGCATATGCAATCAATACCCTTTCCTATGGTGCCCCTCACAAAGTTAAGTTAAGCACCTTTAAATCCTTAGAAGGACATATGCAAATTGATAGTAACTAGTCATGAGGTGGGGAGTAGCTCCATGTAGTCATGCAGGCTATATCATGCTTTACAAAGTGTCACCGACATTTCTCTCAATGGCAGGCATCACCCTAATACATTCAGGAACTGCCTTCCAAACCTTCAATGATTCACTGCATGACTAGATAAAGCTGCCCTGCCCCCCTGACCAGGTAAATTTGCATAGCTGATCTAAGGATTGTAGAAGTTAGAAGTTAACTTTTCGGCCACAGAAAGCAATGGTGATTACTTGGACCGCTTCTGCAGTGCCATACTCTTAAATAGCCCAAAATCCCTATCCAGCCCAATTGACTGTTGAGCTTGAATATGGTTACTACAAGCAACAAGCTCCAGTGTGAGTCTGTTTAATAAGATACGTTGTGTCAGACTTTAAAGGTGATGTCCTAAGGATTTATGGTTTCTGTTATCCAAGGAATATGCGATTTAATCCTGACTGGGAGGGTAGGGGCAACCATTGGAAGGTCATATTCTCCCTAATGAATATGACCACAGGTTGAGTATGCACCCTGCAACTCCATTTACTGGAACGTCAAAATAAGACAAGTACAGTTCAGTCTTCAGCATTGTTGTAGAGAATTAATGGAGCAGCAGGGCACATGCTTTATCTATCTTTCCAGTCAGATCCCTGGTAAAGGTGTTGACTTTAGACCTTGGGACAAGCTATTTAAAGAGCATTGTTCTGGTGTTTTTTACGTGCTCTACAAATCACTGGGGATCCCTGGCCCGATGACAATATAAGCCATCAGTGACAATTCAGAAAATAATTTTCTATATGCCATTATAGCAAATACAATATGGCCATGTACACTTTAACCAGCAAGGCTTTTTATATAAACTTTATTACATTACATATTACTCTCTGTGGTTCTTATACAGTGCAGGCTGCAAAGTCCCATTTTTACAGAGATCTGACTGAAGTTGTGTAGTTCTTATCTCTGTTCATTTTAGGTCCTGAAAATGTTATTTGAACTGTGCCATAAGGAATATGTATTCATAGCCCATCATTTTTGCATGGCGATAAAAAGAAAAAAAAAACATGCCACTGGTGTAAATAATCTTACAGATTTCAAATGAATTGAAACCTTCATGATAGAAAAGAGAATGAAAATTTTCCATGTCATGTGGCTGAGCTTTGTAGCAGGCACAGCTGCTGCTCACGTATATGCCAGATATATGAGCAGACAGAAGGAGCCTTTAACAACTCAAAGAAGTGTTTTAGGCTGGGAGTAGTTTTTACTGATGACCTTACTTCAGGATAAATCATCAGTTTCATATTGGTGGGGGTCTAACACCCAGATATTGCACCAATTATTTACTCCAGGGGGACCTCCAGCACCTGAAGCTGTACAGGGGAGTAACTAGAAGCAGGCAGATTTGTCCAATGTATAACTGCTGGGACCAGGTTACTGCAACACATCAATGCCATCTGATTGTGGTTAATATAAAAACATGGTCCATTCTCTTTAACAGGGTTGTCCCAAGTACTTACTTTTTCCGTTTTATGAGATAACTAGATGATTGGTGCACCGGCAGTCGGACATTCACCAATTGATCATGAGAACGTCACCCCCAGATCTCCAGAGAGCAGGAATCCCATTGTTACTAATGGTGGAAAGGACAAGGGACATGGGTGAAGGGGCAAGACAAGCATGCACCCTGCTGTTTGATTCAGTTGTATGGCAAAGACTTACATAGCTGAGCACACTACCCTCATAGCCAGTGAATGGAGTGGCAGGGCACATATGCCAGTCCTGTTGCTACATTTACTGTCTATAGAAGCGCTCGGCTATAGAAGCATGGTGTACATCTCTACACCAGTGGGAACAGGCTCTGTGACGTCCCAAGTAGTCGGACCCTCACCGATCAGCTAATTATCCATCCTGTTGATAAGGGACAACTTAAGGAAATCAACCATGTAAATAACAAAAAACACCCTTTAAATACTCACCTCCACTCCTCTTCACCTTGATCCCGATGCAGCCCGTCGCTAGTCTTGACACTCCAGGATCACCTAGAAATCAAACTTCAAAAGACCTGAGCCTGTCGTGACGGCCGATCACCTTCCCCGATGACATCGGGGGAGCGATGACCATCACCAAGATGGCGCTCATGCCCCATCTTTTTAAGCCGCCGGCAAATGCGATCAACGGGATAACACCTGCGATTGGGGTTAGCATCGATCATGGGTGTTACTTGTAAGTCTTTGTTGCAATATGCAATAAAGACTTACCGGCTATGGAGAGGGCTCAGCCCGTGAGCCCTCTCCATGTACTCGCACCCGATGCGCGCCGTATTATTATGGTGTGCGTCGTTAAGGGGTTAAATACTTGGGACAACCCCTTTATGGAGTAGCACACTACTACTGACATGAAAAGAGTATATGCAGCCTTTAAATGTGCAGAAATTATGTAGATTTCTGTAATAGTCACACATGTCATTGCCATAGATTATATTTTTTTCCAGCATCAGTCCCAGACCAAACACTGCTGTCTGACCAATAAGACAAGTGAAAACCAAAAAACTAAAAATGTTCAAAAGTGAGAAAACTTTTCCGACATTTCTGAAACATATGGCATACAAGATGAAGAGTTGTTACATGGTTGTGCACAATAAATGTATAACCACAAGCATAAAATATTATGTTTTGTGAAAGTTAAAAGTACAGGAGTCTGTGATATGGTCAACCTCATGCTTAAATTATTATCACAAAGGATGTACATGCAGCAGCCTAGGAAGATCATGCTATTGGTAACACAGCACCATGGCGCTGACATTTACTTGCCTACCCAGTAATGGAGGCCTGAAGAGCTCTGCCAAGCTCCAACCTTAACTGCTTATACCATCTGTTAGTGAGTGGGGAAAAGGAAGAGATATAGAAAATCTAAGAGAAGACAAACATTCAGAAGAAAATGTAGTGAAATCAGCACATAAAATGTTAAGCTAAGGAGGCTTGACTACACGTGTAGACCTTACATTTTAATGAATAACGTGTTTGATACTATACAATGTTTACTGCTAGAGGGGTTACCATAGAGAATAAAGGGGCCGCAGGACACAACAGGATTTGTCCCAAAAATAGCGATCCGTGTTGAACCCAAATCAGCCCCTTTATGTTGTGAATAGAAGCCCTTCAGAAACGCAGTGTAACAGCTAATGAGTGCTCCATTATATCCACAATAAGGAGGGCTCAATGTGAGCTATAAAACTATACACAAGATAATCATTGGTGGCCGTCAACAATTCATCCATTATTACTGCAGTCAGACGGAGACATACACCACCAAAAATGTATGCTGGCAGATTTCAGCAAGCCCTCGAGAGGTTATTCCCTCTCACAATAATTGTTGTGCAATAATAATGGAATTAGAGACTTGCTGGAGATTATTGTGACCCAACAAGGACTTAAGACTTGCAGCCATTGTGAAATTAGGTCTTGTTTAAATGCCATCCCCTTCAATATGGTGATGGTATGATGATGCCAGAGTACTAAAATGGTGGCATCTTGCATTTCCTTGTTTTCACATATGTGCAAGAGTAATATAGAAGGCACCTGTGGATTGGAAGGGGCCAGAGAGGTACGACCACAATATATTCCTGCAATACCCTTCTAATAACTTGTAGATAATGGGAGGATTTTATTAAAACTGGTATATTAAACAACAGTCTTAATTTTCCATCCAACGGCGGACTGCACTGCAGATTTACTAAGAGGCTCCAGCCTTTTATTAAATCCGAATGTATGCTGCACTAATGTCGGAATGAATCTCTGCCAGGTTAGTCCAGGTCAGATTGCAGTTGTAGTCTCTGCTGGTTTTCCATTTGATACTATAGTAAATATGATGGGCAGGGGCGTTCACACCTGCTCATCTCACACTATAGTGGCATGCAAGATGGAAAACCAGCAAAAGCCCCTAAATGTATCTTTCTCTGTATTTCTGAGTACTCTTACCCGGCACATTTCACTTTCCAGCTGCTTCTTTCGGTGCAAGCGCTGATGGTGGGATTTTAGTATGTTCTCCACATGTTGTTCCATAAAGAACTTGAAGGCCTGAGGTGAATAGATCTGGATGCGAGACTCCCTTCTCTCTTCATCCCGCTTATTTTTCCTTACAGGCACAGGTGAAGTTGTGATCTGTTTCTTTTCTTTTTCTGTGGTTTCAATAGTTGGGTCAATGTTTTTATCACCTTCTTCTTGGATAGTAGAAGTCACGGGTGCGTCGTCTTTGCCAGATTTCAAACCTGCCTCGTATCCGGTGGTGTTATGCTGTAATAAGTGCTTTGGGTACGGCGGTGGAGGTCCCTGGTAATTTGGTGCTTCTGGTTGTGGTGGCAGCATAGGATTGTTATGTGCAGCTACTTCCGAGTAGTGTCCTGGTTGTACACTCTGTGTCATCCAAGAAGGATGTGCTGGTGCTAGAGCAGTCTGAGGTTCTGGTTTTAACACCCGCATGCTCTTTACAGGTTGCTGTATAGGAGCTGGTGTGATCGCTGTCACTGTTGTGGCAGAGGACTGGGTATTAGCAGGATGCACTTGGCGCACCCCCATTGGATTATTGAAAGAATTGGACCGCACAGGGATATTATTTTGCCATGATGGCAGGTCATGATTTCCTTGGGGGGATTGGGCTGAGGAAGACTGCGGCCATGAAGTTGGATGGCCTGGAATGCCTAGGTTGTACATTTCCATGTTGTGGCTATTTCGATTTGGTACTAACATAGACGATGGAAGATTCCCATTATTATAAGCAGAAGGAGACATTGGTCCATTATTTCCTTGCATTTGACCATTTGAAATAGGGTAAGGAGGCGGCTGGTTCCTTCCCAAGTTTCCTTGGTGTGTTAGAAATTCAGATTGTCCTGTACCATTCTGCATGCCAGGCCTCCCAGAATAACCAAATTTGCTTGTGCTAGATGTCTGCATTATGATGGGCTGTCTTCCTACAGGTACAGGATTCATATTTCTCTGTGCTTGAGACTGTGGGTTTATCATCTGTGCAGAGTTCATATTTGGAGGTGGAAATCCATCTTGCCAACCTCCGGGTGGAACTGGAGAAATGCGGGAAATAACAAAATCCATGTTAGCAGAGTAACGCTTCGTTTGTGAGTTTGGGTCCCAGGATTGAGGGGATGGTGCAGTCCCTCTGGGTGGAGGCTGTGGTGGTGGAGTAACACTTCTTACTTGTGGTGGAGGAGGAGGATTAACTCTTTGCCCATTTACTGGAAGTGATTGGGCAAATGTTGGAAGGCCGGATCCAGACAATGGCCTCCCCATATCAGTTTGCGTACTCTGAATTTCTGATGCCCCATAAACAACACTGTCAGATAAAGGTGATATATGTCTTGGTGGAACCAAGGACTCCTTTGACCCTTTCCAACTCTGGCGGCGATTAACAGAATGTTGAATATTACCTAGGAAAAACGAAATGTCAAATAATTAAAAGCCTTATATAAGTTATGCTACATTCACACCTTGATTTTTTTGTACATGTCCAGCACATACACGCCTAAAACTCTTGACTTATACACTGAACGTGTTCACAGACATTTACTATTTGCCTCTGTGTGATTAGTAATGTCACGTCCAGCAGGAAACACACAGTATATGCTCAGGGGAGGCCATTAGAGACTATAGGGCAGTGATGGCGAACCTTTTAGAGACCGAGTGCCCAAACTACAACAAAGACCCGCTTATTTATCGCAAAGTGCCAACACAGAAATTCTATTTGTGATTTATACTTCCTTCTCTGTCACAGTTTTCATTGATACCAGCCCCTGAGGACACCAATAAGGCAGAAAATAGTCCCAGGTAGAGCTATCACTTTAAAATACCTTTGTGCACAGCAAGTCCTGGGCTGTCTGGGACTGCAGGAAGATACCTGGAGTCATCTCTGGTGATGGCCTGAGTGCCCACAGAAAGGGCTCCAAGTGCCACCTCTGGCACCAGTGCCATAGGTTCGCCATCACTGCTATAGGGGCAAAGGAAAATGTATTCATCCATCCTCGGCCTCCACTGAGCGCATACTGTGGCTGTTTTCTAAGTGATGTAACTCTCCAAAAATAGAGACAATTGGAACACTGGCAGGAGCTGTAAATGTTCATTTCTCCTCCTGCTAAGGCAAGCAGACAAGTGACTCCTTGCATCCTATTTCTGAATGATGAATGGACTCCTGTCCTGTTGCAATGTCCTAATTCTAGGCGGCCAAGTATGATCATCTCCCTTGTGTAAAAACAGACATCTGTAATTGTGCCGACATTAAAGTCAATGGAGATACAACAGAAAGTCTTCTGTTTGTACTAATTAATAAGGGCATATTTTAAAAATAGTTTCGAATAAACAATAGACTAAATTTCACAATTTACCTGATGGCATCATTCCAGTGTTGTGGGATCTCGCCGCAGCAGCAATTGGCGTTTCCCTATATGAATCTTGACAACTCATTCTGATGATATATTCAATTGCTGCTTCTATACTGCGACTATTAGTCTGTTGTAAAGCTCTGACCACCATCTCCTACAAATCAAAAACAGGTTTACAAAAAATAAAAATGGCAATAAACTTTTTACACACCTATATTATACCTTGGCTTCAGGGTTGGTAAAGTACCAAGTACAGCTTCTTGCCCTCTAAACCTAGTTATGACTTAAAGGGAACCTACCACCACAAATCTACCTATAAAGGTAGATTGGGTGGTAGGTGGATCATTGGGACGTGAGGATAGCCCTTTTAAGGGCTAATCCTCACGTCCCTGCACTTTTTTGAGAACTTTAATTTGATATTTATTCAAATGTACTTATGTGGCTACCGGGGCGTGGAGTAGCCGCTTATGAGATTACACGAGGCGGCTACTCCACGCCCCGGTAGCCACTTTACTCCTCCTACTCACCCATCTTCGGCGCGCAGCTCCGCGTAGCTGCGCGCCCTCGTCCGGCGAGCCTGCCGTCTGCGCATGCGCAGAAGAGCAGGCCCGCGCCTGTTTCGGAGTTGTGACCGCGCAGGCGCGGGCCTGCTCTTCTGCGCATGCGCAGACGGCAGGCTCGCCGGACGAGGGCGCGCAGCTACGCGGAGCTGCGCGCCGAAGATGGGTGAGTAGGAGGAGTAAAGTGGCTACCGGGGCGTGGAGTAGCCGCCTCGTGTAATCTCATAAGCGGCTACTCCACGCCCCGGTAGCCACATAAGTACATTTGAATAAATATCAAATTAAAGTTCTCAAAAAAGTGCAGGGACGTGAGGATTAGCCTTTAAAAGGGCTATCCTCACGTCCCAATGATCCACCTACCACCCAATCTACCTTTATAGGTAGATTTGTGGTGGTAGGTGCCCTTTAATAGAATGCATCAAAAACCTCAATATTTGTCCTTACCCTTGGAAAAATGAAGAGACTATTGCAGCCTTATGTAACTCAACAAGGGATATTAACCCCAATGATGAGATGAGAGAACAAAAAAGGTTTAAGACAAAAGATAATGGAGAAACCCTGTGATGCATTTAGGACAATGGATACAGACCAACTTATAGAATCTTGCAGCAATATGACTGTTAAAAAGATATCTAAGGGAAATTTCGAGGTGAAGAGAGCTTGACCATTAAATACTTTACCTCATCAAACCCAGCAGCCTGCAGGTCATGGAGCATTTTTCGATTGACCTCATTTCCACCCCTATGAGACGCATTTGTGGAGTTGGCAAAAGGTTGCAAGGAGTTGCGAATCTCAGCCAAAGCTTTGTGATATGTGACAAACTTTGGAGGATTACGACCTTGTCTGGGGTCTTCAGCCTTGGTGGGCCCCTGCTCACTTTTCCCAGCATCAGATGGTTTGGGTAGATGGCGGAGACTCTCACGGATCTCCAGCAGCATCTGTTTGCTATTGCCTGGGCCATTGCTTGCTGGGAATGTTTTAGGCCTCATTTGCCTGTAGCCCTCTGGTTTCTCTACCCTCTTCATGAAAACACATGTATCTAGGTGACGTCTTACGGAGACAAAGCTTAAACTGAAATTCACTTGTATGGAGTAGGAAGCAATGGAGTAGTTGTGATGAAAGACTGTCCTTCTCAGTGCTGATTGCTTGTAGTAGTTCAATTCCTTGCAAAATAGGAACCTGACCTGAGATATAAAAAAAAGATACAAAAATAGACAAAAGTGAAACTGTGAAATCTGTAGTATTTGTAGTTCTCAATTGATAGCTCCGTGTTCCTATAACAGAAGAGGACATTGGAAATATTTAGCCCAGGTGTCAACACATAACATCACAGTCTCTTAACAATGTAGGCGGAGCCAGTCCGCCAAGAGGCATGAATAAATTACTTATTGGCAGAGGACCTCGGACTTATTTGCATATTTTTTTTAAAAGTTATTTCTGTAACACCAGGCTGTATTAAAAAATAGAAAAAAAGTTGTTTCCTGGCGATGGGCACAGGACAGGGAGGCGAGTTGGAACCATCTACCATTAGGTAATTTGAAGGTAGATGTCCTTTAAGGTCGGTTTCACGTTAGTTTGTGATCACAGACATGAGAAGTGCTGTGCAACGGACTGATCCCTTTGCTGGGGAATGAACTCCGTGCATAATATTGATATATAAGGAGTTCAGTCCTCAGCATAGTGATCAGTCAATGGAATTGCACTTCTGCCTGCACAGCCAATGATGTCGGTGTAGTACACCCTGGCTTCACGGCCAATGCACTGTAGGCATGTTCAGGCTGTACTACAGACTCTTCATTGATTTAAAGAGCAGGGGTCAAAAGATGTAATATGTCTTATTAGACTCCGCTAGGCAAGTATAAATGTTAAAATTTTTTTAATAGCAGCCGTAGACAGGAATCTAACCTGTACGGATATTTAGTTGGTTTCCTGTTCCAAATCAACCTGACATATTCCCTTTAGGCCACATTTACATGCATCGTTTTAGCATTGTGAAAGACACTGTCAAAGTGTCACAATGTAAAAACGCTATAAAATAGCAACGTGTTAACATAGACTCAACGTAGCAGTATGCTTCCTATTAACATAAAAGACAACACACAGCTGTTTTTTTCTTTAAAAATTGTAAATACAGAAGAGCACCGGACGTAAACATTGACAAATAACGGCACAAAAGACACAGCTGTTGCCTCCTTAAGGCCACTATACTTCCTGCCCTCCAAAATAAAGCAGGATGGGAAGACGTAGCAAGCTATGTCTTTTCATCTTGCAGCCATCTCTCTTCTCAACACCCCAAGCGCATACATCGCTCAGCAGGAGGGGGGACCCAGCGATATATTGGGTAAGTAATATCACTGGGGGAACGTCCTGTTCATAGGGTGTACCAGCGGGGCGCATTTGCAGGCTCGACAGCGGGGCGCATTTGCAGGCTGGACATTGGGGCGCATTTGCAGGCTGGACAGCGGGCTGTAGGGCGTATTTGCAGGCTGGACAGCGGGATGTAGGGCGTATTTGCAGGCTGGACAGCGGGATGTAGGGCGTATTTGCAGGCTGGACAGCGGGATGTAGGGCGTATTTGCAGGCTGGACAGCGGGATGTAGGGCGTATTTGCAGGCTGGACAGCGGGCTGTAGGGCGTATTTGCAGGCTGGACAGCGGGCTGTAGGGGGTATTTGCAGGCTGGACAGCGGGCTGTAGGGGGTATTTGCAGGCTGGAGAGCGGGATGTAGGGCGTATTTGCAGGCTGGAGAGCGGGATGTAGGGCGTATTTGCAGGCTGGACAGCGGGATGTAGGGCGTATTTGCAGGCTGGACAGCGGGATGTAGGGCGTATTTGCAGGCTGGACAGCGGGATGTAGGGCGTATTTGCAGGCTGGACAGCGGGATGTAGGGCGTATTTGCAGGCTGGACAGCGGGATGTAGGGCGTATTTGCAGGCTGGACAGCGGGATGTAGGGCGTATTTGCAGGCTGGACAGCGGGATGTAGGGCGTATTTGCAGGCTGGAGAGCGGGATGTAGGGCGTATTTGCAGGCTGGACAGCGGGATGTAGGGCGTATTTGCAGGCTGGACAGCGGGCTGTAGGGCGTATTTGCAGGCTGGACAGCGGGATGTAGGGCGTATTTGCAGGCTGGACAGCGGGATGTAGGGCGTATTTGCAGGCTGGACAGCGGGCTGTAGGGCGTATTTGCAGGCTGGACAGCGGGCTGTAGGGCGTATTTGCAGGCTGGACAGCGGGCTGTAGGGCGTATTTGCAGGCTGGACAGCGGGCTGTAGGGCGTATTTGCAGGCTGGACAGCGGGCTGTAGGGCGTATTTGCAGGCTGGACAGCGGGCTGTAGGGCGTATTTGCAGGCTGGACAGCGGGCTGTAGGGCGTATTTGCAGGCTGGACAGCGGGCTGTAGGGCGTATTTGCAGGCTGGACAGCGGGCTGTAGGGCGTATTTGCAGGCTGGACAGCGGGATGTAGGGGGTATTTGCAGGCTGGACAGCGGGATGTAGGGCGTATTTGCAGGCTGGACAGCGGGCTGTAGGGCGTATTTGCAGGCTGGACAGCGGGCTGTAGGGCGTATTTGCAGGCTGGACAGCGGGATGTAGGGCGTATTTGCAGGCTGGACAGCGGGATGTAGGGCGTATTTGCAGGCTGGACAGCGGGATGTAGGGTGTATTTGCAGGCTGGACAGCGGGATGTAGGGCGTATTTGCAGGCTGGACAGCGGGATGTCGGGCGTATTTGCAGGCTGGACAGCGGGATGTAGGGCGTATTTGCAGGCTGGACAGCGGGATGTAGGGCGTATTTGCAGGCTGGACAGGGGGCTGTAGGGCGTATTTGCAGGCTGGACAGCGGGATGTAGGGCGTATTTGCAGGCTGGACAGCGGGATGTAGGGCGTATTTGCAGGCTGGACAGCGGGATGTAGGGCGTATTTGCAGGCTGGACAGCGGGATGTAGGGCGTATTTGCAGGCTGGACAGCGGGATGTAGGGCGTATTTGCAGGCTGGACAGGGGGCTGTAGGGCGTATTTGCAGGCTGCACAGCGGGATGTAGGGCGTATTTGCAGGCTGGACAGCGGGATGTAGGGCGTATTTGCAGGCTGGACAGCGGGATGTAGGGCGTATTTGCAGGCTGGACAGCGGGATGTAGGGCGTATTTGCAGGCTGGACAGCGGGATGTAGGGCGTATTTGCAGGCTGGACAGCGGGATGTAGGGCGTATTTGCAGGCTGGACAGCGGGATGTAGGGCGTATTTGCAGGCTGGACAGCGGGATGTAGGGCGTATTTGCAGGCTGGACAGCGGGATGTAGGGCGTATTTGCAGGCTGGACAGCGGGATGTAGGGCGTATTTGCAGGCTGGACAGCGGGATGTAGGGCGTATTTGCAGGCTGGACAGCGGGATGTAGGGCGTATTTGCAGGCTGGACAGCGGGATGTAGGGCGTATTTGCAGGCTGGACAGCGGGATGTAGGGCGTATTTGCAGGCTGGACAGCGGGATGTAGGGCGTATTTGCAGGCTGGACAGCGGGATGTAGGGCGTATTTGCAGGCTGGACAGCGGGATGTAGGGCGTATTTGCAGGCTGGACAGCGGGATGTAGGGCGTATTTGCAGGCTGGACAGCGGGATGTAGGGCGTATTTGCAGGCTGGACAGCGGGATGTAGGGCGTATTTGCAGGCTGGACAGCGGGATGTAGGGCGTATTTGCAGGCTGGACAGCGGGATGTAGGGCGTATTTGCAGGCTGGACAGCGGGATGTAGGGCGTATTTGCAGGCTGGACAGCGGGATGTAGGGCGTATTTGCAGGCTGGACAGCGGGATGTAGGGCGTATTTGCAGGCTGGACAGCGGGATGTAGGGCGTATTTGCAGGCTGGACAGCGGGCTGTAGGGCGTATTTGCAGGCTGGACAGCGGGCTGTAGGGCGTATTTGCAGGCTGGACAGCGGGCTGTAGGGCGTATTTGCAGGCTGGACAGCGGGCTGTAGGGTGTATTTGCAGGCTGGACAGCGGGCTGTAGGGTGTATTTGCAGGCTGGACAGCGGGCTGTAGGGTGTATTTGCAGGCTGGACAGCGGGCTGTAGGGTGTATTTGCAGGCTGGACAGCGGGCTGTAGGGTGTATTTGCAGGCTGGACAGCGGGCTGTAGGGTGTATTTGCAGGCTGGACAGCGGGCTGTAGGGTGTATTTGTAGGCTGGACAGGGGGCTGTAGGGTGTATTTGTAGGCTGGACAGGGGGCTGTAGGGTGTATTTGCAGGCTGGACAGCGGGCTGTAGGGTGTATTTGCAGGCTGGACAGCGGGCTGTAGGGTGTATTTGCAGGCTGGACAGCGGGCTGTAGGGTGTATTTGCAGGTTGGTCATGTTGCCCACAAATTACACGTCTCTATGGAGAACCGGTGCGCCAGACTCTTTGTTCGCGACCTGCGCTCTGTTCACTTGCACCCGCTGTCAATAAAGTTATACTACACGCACGGCCGCGTCTGGCGAGGTGGGTGTCACACATTCCAGGCGGAGGCACGGGACATCTATCCCTCGCCTCACATTCCTCTGCCCGTAGTATCCGCACTTTTGTAGTAACAGCTGCGTGCACCGGAGCGCTCCAAGCCTCCCCCCAGACAGCTCTCCTCCGAGAGTCGGCGGGCGCCCGCTACACTGGTTACACGGGCCCCTCCTTCGGTCCTGTGACTGCGCAATAGCTTAGCCGCTGCCTTAGTCGCACCCGTAATTTCTGATCGTTACTTTTCTCCGCTAACGGCGCTCACTCACCACTAACTTCTAAGGCTCTAGTTCAGTTCCGGGCGGCCATTTTGCGCCTCGCTCCTGTGCTGCCAGGTTCCCGGATGTTGCTATTCTTCCCCCCTCTCTCCTGTTCCTCCCACTGTCATCCGCCGACACCCAGCTCCGCCCTCATACGTCATGACGTCAGTAGAAACTGCTACAAACGGCCCAGCCGGGCAGCTATAGGAACATGGAGCAACTACTCAGATCAATGGAAGAAACAATCCTGGGAGCTTTAAAGCGAACTTGTCACCAGGAATGCCATTTTTAGGCTGGGTACACATTACTCTTCTGTATACACTGAGAGTAACCATTGACATATACCGGCAGGTGGAGGCATAATAATAATCTTTATTAGGGGCGGACTGGGAATTTAAAATGGCCCTGGAAAAAACTGTAAAAGTGGCCCCATTTTATGGGCGGAGTCAAAACAAGTGGGTGTGGTCAGATAATGTGGGTGGGGTTATAACCGACAAATTGTTGGTAGATGGCCTTAATGCAAAACAAGAACATCTTTTGCTAGTAAGTGAATCTAATGTGCAAAGAATGTGACCTGTCGATCAGTAAATGATGCAAACACACGACCCGGTAAGCCTTATATACCTTTCTCCTATGTACAGGAATATAACTACTATAATACTGCCTCCTATGTACAGGAATATAACTACTATAATACTGCCCCCTATGTACAAGAATATAACTACTATAATACTGCCCCCTATGTACAAGAATATAACTACTATAATACTGCCCCCTATGTACAAGAATACTACTATAATACTGCCCCCTATGTACAAGAATATAACTACTATAATACTGCCCCCTATGTACAAGAATATAACTACTATAATACTGCCCCCTATGTACAGGAATAAAACTACTATAATTCTGCCCCCTATGTACAGGAATATAACTACTATAATACTGCCCCCTATGTACAAGAATACTACTATAATACTGCCCCCTATGTACAAGAATATAACTACTATAATACTGCCCCCTATGTACAAGAATATAACTACTATAATACTGCCCCCTATGTACAGGAATAAAACTACTATAATTCTGCCCCCTGTGTACAAGAATATAACTACTATAATACTGCTCCTATGTACAAGAATATAACTACTATAATACTGCCCCCTATGTACAAGAATATAACTACTATAATACTGCCCCCTATGTACAGGAATATAACTACTATAATACTGCCCCCTATGTACAAGAATATAACTACTATAATTCTGCCCCCTATGTACAGGAATATAACTACTATAATACTGCCCCCTATGTACAAGAATATAACTACTATAATACTGCCCCCTATGTACAAGAATATAACTACTATAATACTGCCACTATGTACAAGAATATAACTACTATAATACTGCCCCCTATGTACAAGAATATAACTACTATAATACTGCCCCCTATGTACAAGAATATAACTACTATAATACTGCCCCCTATGTACAAGAATATAACTACTATAATACTGCCCCCTATGTACAAGAATATAACTACTATAATACTGCCCCCTATGTACAAGAATACTACTATAATACTGCCCCCTATGTACAAGAATATAACTACTATAATACTGCCCCCTATGTACAAGAATATAACTACTATAATACTGCCACTATGTACAAGAATATAACTACTATAATACTGCCCCCTATGTACAAGAATATAACTACTATAATACTGCCCCCTATGTACAAGAATATAACTACTATAATACTGCCACTATGTACAAGAATATAACTACTATAATACTGCCCCCTATGTACAGGAATATAACTACTATAATACTGCCCCCTATGTACAAGAATATAACTACTATAATACTGCCCCCTATGTACAAGAATATAACTACTATAATACTGCCCCCTATGTACAAGAATATAACTACTATAATACTGCCCCCTATGTACAAGAATATAACTACTATAATACTGCCACTATGTACAAGAATATAACTACTATAATACTGCCCCCTATGTACAAGAATATAACTACTATAATACTGCCCCCTATGTACAAGAATATAATTACTATAATACTGCCCCCTATGTACAAGAATATAAATACCATAATACTGCCCACTATGTACAAGAATATAACTACTATAATACTACATATATACACAGAAGCGAACATGCAAAAAATCAGTATTTATCATATACAGCTACAGAAAACACATGAGATCCTCACCTATTGCATCCAGTGACATCAGGTGACGTATCCTCGGATTGTACTCGTTCCTCATCTTCTCCATTAGTTCCACCATCACCTTGTCTCTTCCTCCAGGTACACAGCTTTCCTGCAGAGTTTACCACACAGACGTCTTATGTTCTGCACTTTCCCATTGTCCCTTCTTCTGCTACCACCAATACTGTGTTCCAAATACTGTAATAGAGCCCCCTGAAATATTAGTACCACACAAATAGTGCCCCATAATGTAAGGATAATTTATTTCTTCTTTCTATCCTTTAACCTCCTTAACCCCCCACCCCAGTATTGATAGAGCTCCGACTATGACCCAGGTGTAATAATAATGGCCCCGGCCTACCCCAGTCATAAAATTAATGCCCCCAGCCTGGCCCAGACACAGAATCAATGCCACAGCCTGCCCCAGACATAGAATTAAATGCCCCAGCCTGCCCCAGACATAGAATTAATGGCCACAGCCTACCCCAGACATAGAATTAAATGCCCCAGCCTGCCCCAGACATAGAATTAATGGCCCCAGCCTGCCCCAGACATAGAATTAATGGCCCCAGCCTGCCCCAGACATAGAATTAATGGCCACAGCCTACCCCAGACATAGAATTAAATGCCCCAGCCTGCCCCAGACATAGAATTAATGGCCCCAGCCTGCCCCAGACATAGAATTAATGGCCCCAGACATAGAATTAATGGCTCCAGCCTACCCCAGACATAGAATTAATGGCCCCAGCCTGCCCCAGACATAGAATTTATACCCCCATCCTGCCCAAAACATAGAATAATGCCCCCTGCCTGCCGCAGACATAGAATAATGCCCCCTGCCTGCCGCAGATATAGAATAATGCCCCGCGCCCCAGACATATAATTAATGCCCCCGCCAGCTCAAGATATAGAATAATGCCCCACCAGACATATAATTAATGAACCATGCCAGCTCCAGATATACAATAATGCCCCCGCCATATAACTGATGCTCCTTGCCAGCCCCAGATATAGAATAATGCCCCCTGCCAGCCCCAGATATACAAAAATGCCCCCACCATATAATTAATGCGCCCTGCCAGTCCTAGATATACAAAAATTCCCGCCGCCCCAGACATATAATTTATGTCCACTGCCAGCCCTAATGTCCCCCCGCCCCAGACATATAATTTATGCCGCCTACCAGCCCAGATATAGATTAATGCCCCATGCCAGCCCCAGATATAGAATAATGCCTGTCCCCCCCACCCCAGACATATAATTTATGCCCCCTCCTAGCCCTAATGCCCCCCCCCCTGCCCCAGACATATAATTTATGCCCCCTGCCAGCCCTAAAGCACCCCCCCCCCACCCGCCCCAGACATAATAATTGTCCCCATTCTATCATTTAAAAAAAAAAAAAAGAATAATACTCACCTCTTTGGAGCAGGTTTCTTCCCTCGGTCTTCGGTGGCTTGGTGTAGAGGCGCGGTATAGTGACGTCACTGCTCCGCGCCTCTTACACCAAGCCGCGGAGTTACGGAGGGCCAGACAGCTGACATGGTAGGTGTCAGCCTCCTCCACGCTACACAGGTCGCGCAATGACGTCAATTGCGCAACCTGTGTAGCTGCGGGTAGACGCAGAAGCAGCGGTGCTGCGCTGCGTCTGTGTACTAATCAATAGTACCTGCATCGTACGATTGTACGATGCCGGTACTATAGATTAGATGAAAAGTTGTAGGGAGTACGGACCGGCCCCGCACCAGCTCCGGGTCGGCCCAGGACCGACCGGCCCACCGGGAAAATTCCCGGTGGGTACAATGGCCAGTCCGCCCCTGATCTTTATATAGTGCTATCAACTTCCATAGCGCTTTACAAATCATACAGGACATGTACAAATATAATCCTACATTACACAGTACAAACAGTTATATTATTCTATAAGGATGAGGGGGGTGAAACAAGAGGTAAAAGAGATTGTATAATGGTCCAGCCATTCTTTATAAGGGAACACTATAAAATAAATGAATAAATAAAAACTTCTGCTGCTTGAACCAGCCATCAGCCGCCATCTTATCTTATATTCAAGGTCCAAGGTGAAAGTGACTGCAGAGCTGCAAGCCTGGAGCTTGGTATATATCTGCTGTGTGCCAGATAACAGATGGGAGATAGGACACAGGATGGATTAGTAAAGTGAGAGCTGATGATTCAGAGTGTGTTAGGCTTGCCTAAAGAATTAGGTTTTAAGAGCATGTTTGAAACTTTGGAGGGTGGGTATTAGTCTGGGGAAGGGCATTCCAGAGAATTAGAGCGACTCGGGAGAAGTCAGTCTGACCAGCATACAATATACCCGTCAGTAAAAAAGACAAGATGACACAACAACCTGCTTCTTTTTATCCTGATGAGCGACGTATGGTATGTGCACAGGGGAGGCATTAGAAGTCTATATGGAGCGGATGTCACGTAATTCATCCCTCCTCCAGGCTCCAATCACCGGCTGCTGCCATTATACACTCCTACCTCCAAATTGAGTGGGGAGTATACGATATAAGTAGTGTGATACGTCTGTGGCATATGGTGAAAGGACATGTTGGAATGTGCCCGTTGTGTTCATGCAAAGAATGGCACAAAATGTGATTTGAACCCAACCTCAACTGGTGACATACGTTGAGGCTAATTGCCCCAGTACATGATAGTGCCCCTGCATATAGCGGATCTATCAAGAGGCTCTAGTCTTGATAAATCCAGGTGGGTAGCTGTGTTGTGTTGGGGAGGCATTTTAAGACCAGGTCAAACCTTGCATAGAATTGCACTTTAGCCTACACCTGAACTGGTACAAGCAGTGCACAGGGCAGAACCCACAGTCTTATATTGCACCAGAATTCATCACAGTGATAAATCTGGCACAGCAAAAAACAAGAGTTTTCCAGCTAGAGACTGGCGGAACCTGAGACACATTGTTAAAGGGGTTGTCCAAGAGTTCTGAAAATTAACTAAAGGTGGCTGGAGGGGGCTGCTTAACCCCTTCGCGCTCCGCGGCGGATATATCCGCCACGGAGCGCAGTGACTTAGCGCTCAGTGGCGGATATATCCGCCACGGCTCCTATGCCGGCTCGGCTCTGGATCAGAGCCGAACCGGCATCGGGAAACACGGGGTGCCGGCTGTAACTAATAGCCGGCACCCCAGTGTAACACCCGCGATCGGAGTTGTCTCCGATCGCGGGTGCTTAACCCGTTAGATGCCGCGGTCAGCGCGACCGCGGCATCTAACAAGTATCTGGGGGGTCTTTCCCCCACGATCGGCCCCCCCGAACCGTTTTCGGGGGGCGCCGATCGTTGCTATAGTAACTCTGGGGTCCGATCTGGACCCCAGAGTTACTAGCAAGAATTGCCAGTAAGATGGCGTCTGTGACGTCATCTTACTGGCAAAGTGCCAGCCTATGCAAGTGCATAGGCTGACACTGATAATACTCTGCAATACATGAGTATTGCAGAATATTATCATGAAGAAGCAATCAGAAGATTGCTTCTTCATGTCCCATGGTATAAAAGTGAAAAAGTAAAAAAAAAAGTTATTCAATAAAAAAATAAAGTCATAAATCACTAAAAATGCCCCAAACCCCCAAAACATATAAAGAGACATATAACTCAAAAAAAAAGTCTAAATCATAACACAAACCCCACATATATAGTATCACCGCGTCCGTAACAACCCGTAGAATAAAAGTAAATCATTATTGAACCCCCACGATAAACGCCGTAAAAAAAAACTGTTATAAACCCTCCAAAAATTATGATTTTTACCTTTTCAATCCCACAAAAAATGATATAAAATGCGACCAAAAAACCATATGTACTCAGACATGATACTGGTGCAAAGTACAACATGTCCCGCAAAAAACAAGCCATCAACCAGCTCCGTAGCCAAAAACGTAACAAAGTTATGCCACTTGGAAGATGGCAATACAAAAATTATAGATTTTTCCCCACATTAGGGTTTTGTTTGACAAATTTAGTAAAACGTAAGAAAATATATTCATGTCTGGTATCCCCGTATTCGTATCAACCCATAGAATAAAGATAACATGATTATTAGTCTATACGGTGAACACCAAAAAAAAAAAAGTCAAAAATCCAGTACAGAATTGATGCTTTTCTACTCCTGCCCTCAAAAAAAGTTCCTAAATTTTCAACAATAGGTGATACCAACCCCAAAATGGTAACAATGGAAAAAGCATCTCATCCCGCAAAAAAAATGCCGTCACATGGCCCCAATAACGAAAAAGCGAAAATTTTATAGCCTTCAAAAGGGGCCAATGAGGAAACTAAATTCCTGGCAGCTGCAGCGCCCTCCTTCCCTTCTGCGCCTCGCTGTGCCCCCATAAAACAAGTAACGGCCACATGTGGGGGGTCTTTGTACTCAGGAGAAATTGCAGAACAAATTGTATGGTGGGTTTTCTCTTTTTATATTTTGGAAATGTGTAAATTTTAGTGCTAAATGAACGTATAAGGGAACAATATGACCATTCTAAATTTCACCTCCATTTTGATTCAATTACTATGAAGATCTCAAGGGGTTAACAATCTTCGTAAAAGCTGTTTCTGATAGCTTGAGGGGTGCAGATTTGAAAATGGGTTGGTTATATAGGGGGTTTTGATGCTAAATATGTAAAATTTCATTCAAAACTGTATTTATCCCCAAAATAGTCAATTCTGAAAATCCGGAAAAGCGATATTCTATTTGCAAGCCGCGTGACGTCAAAATAAATTATCCAGATATTTCAGAAATTATGAAAATGTAAAGTAGACAAATGGGAAATGTTATTCAGCAACTTATTTAGCTGGTAAATCTATCTGCCTGAAAACGCAATGATTTAGAATTTCGAAAATTGCAAATTTTTCAAAAAATTCATCACATTTTCTTTTTTTTGTAAATAAACGCAAAACTTATCTGCCAAAATTTACCACTAAAATGAAGTACAACATGTGGGGAAAAAACAATCTCAGAATCGTTTTGATAAGTAACAGTGTTCAAAAGTTATAACCATATAAAGCGAAGCAAGTCAGAATCCAAAAAATCGGGCTGAGCCTTAAGCTGTAAAATGGCTGCGTCCTTAAGGGGTTAAAAAAATAAAGAACTACTTACCTTCCGGTCGCCCGCGCTGCTGTTGCTCCGGTCCGGGCGCCATGTAAACAAACATGGCCGCCAGAGCAGCGCTGGACTCAGCTTCCGGCCGGACCCGACAACCTTCTGGCCCGCATTCACAATGCTATGAATAGGGTCGGATAGGCATGCCCGGCCACGGCCGGCAGGAAGCTGAGTCCAGCGCTGCTCCGGCAGCCATGTTTGTTTACATGGCGCCCGGAGCGACAGCAGCACGGGACACCCACAGGGCACCGGAAGGTAAGTAGTTCTTTATTTTTTTAAGCAGCCCCCTGCGGCCACCTTTAGTTAATTTTCATAACTCTCGGACAACCCCTTTAACCCCTTAAGGACGCAGGGTTTTTCCGCTCATTTCTCGCTCTCCAACTTCAAAAATCCATAACTTTTTCATTTTTACGTGTACAGACCTGTGTGAGGGCTTATTTTGTGCGTAACAAATTTTACTTTCCCGTAATGTTATTTATTTTAACATGCTGTTTACTGCGAAGCTGAAAAAAAATTCCAAATGTGGAAAAATTGTGGGCTCAGTTTTTTCGACTTTGACTGTGCACTCAAAATAACATCTCAGCTTTATCCTTTGGTTCGGTGCGATCGCGGTGATACTAAATTTATATAGGTTTTATTGTGTTTTAATACATTTTCAAAAATTAAACGAATGTGTACAAAAAAGAAAAAAATTTTTGCCATCTTCTGACGCTAATAACTTTTTCATACTTTAGCGCACAGAGCTGTGTGAAGTGTCATTTTTTTGCGAAATGAGCCGACGTTTTCATTGCTACCATTCTGAGGTCTGTGCGACATTTTGATCATTTTTTATTTCATTTTTATGTGATGTAAAAAGGTGTAAAAGTCGCATTTCGGACATTTGGGTGCCATTTCCCGCCTCGGAGGTCACCACCGGCCGTAACTGTTTTTATATTTTGATAGATCGGGCATTTTGGGACGCGGCGATAACTAATATGTTTGTGATTTTTACTGTTCAAGGGAAAAGGGGGGTCATTTGAATTTTTAATATTTTATTAATTTTTTTTATTTTTTAAACTTTTTTTTTCTTTTTTTTCCCACTATTTCTTAGTTAATGTACCCTAGATGGTCAGATCACTCCTACCATATACTGCAATACTTCTGTATTGCAATATATGGCATTTTTGCAGCACATTCAAATGAGCCAGTGGCTCATTGTAACGAATCTGCAGAAGCCATGTGGCCTCGTGTCAAACGAATACTCGAGGCTACCATGGCAACCGATCACGCCGCCGTCTTTTAAATGCCGCCGGCAACTTTGCTGGCGGCAATGAGAGGGTTAGTAGCCGCGATCGGTGCAAGCACCGACCGCGGTTATTAGCGGTGGGGGTTTTCTGTAAAAACCCCCACCCTTGTATGAAGAGGACTCAGCCCGTGAGCCCTCTTCATACACTCCTTATAGCAACCCCCCATTGTGTACATTTATATGTTTAAAATTGCAGTCTCATACAAATTCTACAATAAAGTACATTTTCTCTTGAATTAGTTGTGTGTCCATTAGAGTTGAGCGAGCAGTAAAATGCTTGGGTGCTCGTTATTCAAGACGAAATTTTCCCGATGCTCGAGTGCTCGTCTTGAATAACGAACCCCATTGAAGTCAATGGGAGACTCGAGCATTTTTCAAGGGGACCAAGGCTCTGCACAGGGAAGCTTGGCCAAACACCTGGAAACCTCAGAAAATGATGGAAACACCACGGAAATGGACAGGAAACAGCAAGGGCAGCATGCATGGATGCCTCTGAGGCTGCTTAATCGCACCATTATGCCAAAATTATGGGCAACAGCATGGCCATGACAGAGTGACCGAATGAGGCTAGATAGCATCTAAAACATGCAATAATTGACCCTGACACTATAGGGGACGGCATGCAGAGGCAGCGGCAGGCTAGAGAGTGGCATGGCAACATACCCCAAATGGACTCAGGCTTCAAACCAATTAAAAAAATTCCTTTTGGCGAGGATAACGTGTAGCACTGTATGTATCAGTATTTTGCCTGGTTAAGGCGGCAGAGAAGAACCAAAGGAGGTGAGCAAGAAGCGCTGAAATGATTTCCTATGTGAACAAAAGGTTGACGGTATATTTAGTCGATAACACAGCATGGTGGCGACATAGTGACAAAGTTCCATAACGTATCTGGTGAAACACCCGAAAAATGAGCCTGACACAGCTCGTTTGATAAGGGGACGACATGTGGAGGCAGCCATGGAGACGACTTCCATGATTAAGAGCCACTGTATGGGGCATCCATATTGAGCTGCTATGATTGAAACTTCAGGTCTCCAGCATGGCGGCGACAGATGCGCCGAGTACCATTATGTGTCTGGTGAAACACCTGAAAATTCTGCCTGACACAGCTCGTTTGATAAGTGGATGATGTGCAGTATATCCTCTCGCGCTCCTGCGTCTGGGGTATAGACAGTTGAACGTTGCGCATGGAGACATTGGTGGACGCTGTGCAGGATCGTGGAGGCGAAATGGACGGGAAACAGCAGGGGCAGTATGCATGGATGGCTCTGAGGTTTCCTAATCTTGGGATGGAGCTGGCGGTCCGCTGCCAGACGAGCTTTCGCCTGTCCAAGCCCCTGTGTCTCGGCTCCTCCCCACCCAAAATGGGCCTGGGGGCAAGAAGCGTTTGCTTTGAAAAAATTATAATTTTCAAAGCAGGCGGGGGCTACAAACAGCACTTCTAAGAACCTTCTGTATAATTTTGTATAATTTTCAAAGCAGGCGAGGTCGATTGAATATTTCATCTAGGAATAATGGAATAGCATAGCGGTTCTATTTTTAATAGTTTTTTTGGAAATGGTTCCATGATTAAGAGCGACAGTATGGGGCATGCATATTGATCGAAACTTCAGGTCTCCAGCATGGCGACAGATGGGCCGAGTTCCATTATGTATCTGGTGAAACACCCGAAAATTCTGCCTGACACAGCTCGTTTGATAAGGGGACGATGTATGGAGGCAGTAAAGTAGTAGTAGATTAAAGGTGCTGCAGTTAAAACTATGCTAGTTGGATCTTGGGATGGAGCTGGATGTCCACTGCCAGGCGAGCTTTCAAAGCAGGCGGGGGCTACAAACAGCACTTTTAAGAACCTTTTGTATAAGATCAAGTGTAGGACTGTTCTTATAAGTAATTGGCTTGGTTATGGCGGGTGAGGGGAATGTAAACAGATGCGCAAGAAGCGCTGAAATAATATCGGTAAATGATAAAAGTTTGCCAGTATATTTTGTGGATAACACAGCAGGGTGGCGACAAAGTTAACAAATTTGATGTGGAAGCCATGAAAACAACCCAAAATTCTGCCTGACACAGCTCGTTTGCTAAGGGGACGATGTATGGAGGCAGCTATATGGATGACTTTGGGAAGCAGCTATGGAGATGATGTGTGGAGGTAGCAATGGAGACAACGTGTGGAGGCAGCTATAAAGACCACGTGTGGAAGCTGCTATGGAGACAATTAAATTTGGATAGTGCCGGTATGTGGCAGTCCAAAAAAGTTTTCAAACCAGAGGAGCAGGTAGGTGGTCCTCCAGAAAAATTAAATAGATTGAGTGCCTGTATGTGGCAGTCCAAAAAAGTTTTCAAACCAGAGGACTGGGTGGGTGACCCTCCAGAAAAATTAAATACATAGAATACCTGTATGTGGCACTCCCAAAAATTGTTTAAAACAGAGGACCGGGTAGGACCTCAGGACCCCAACTGGCTCTAGCTATAGTACTCTATGTATTTAATTTTTCTGGAGGGCCCTTAGACTTGAGAACCATGCCCGACGAGGCCAAAAGGAAGCGATTAATATCAGCTTTGCCCTGTCCTGTGTTATCTTCCTGATAGTCCTGGGCAGGAGAATCATGGGAAGAAAGGCATAAAGAAGAGGACTGTCCCACTTTTGAGAAAGGTGTCCACAGCTAAAGGAAGGTCTGCCCTGTTGAGGGAAAAAAATCTTTCTACCTTGCGATTTCTCCTTGTGGCAAAAAGATCTATCAGTGGCATCCCCCAAAGCCTGACTATCTTCCGAAATACTGACTGACTCAGTTCCCATTGATAAAGGGCCTCTCGACTTAAAAAATCTGCCGAAACGTTTTCTTATATTAATCCCTTTTAGAGATGTAAAAAAGGTCTCTGCCAAGGTTAGGATCTGAGTGGCTATGAACATAAGGCCTGAATTTCTTGTGCCGCCCTGTCTGTTGATATAGGCAACTGCTGTAGTGTTGTCCGACATCATGGCCACCCCATGTCCCTGTGATAGAGGAAACGCTGCTAATAGTTTTTTGTTTGACGACAGGTCCCTTTCTGCCACATCCCAAGTACCCTGAAAATACTGATTCTCCATGTGGGCCCCCCACCCCCACGTCTGGTATCCGTTGTGATTAGCCTCTCCAGACTTGGGTCCCAAAGAAGACCAACCTCTAGATTGCTTACGTTTAACCACCAATCTAGGGAGTTTAAGATTTTTATGGGGAGGAGAACTTTTACTTCTAAGGAGGTCTGATCCCTGTCCCACTTTTCTAGAAGAAAATTCTGTAGACTTCTTGAGTGGAACTGAGCCCAAGGAACAGCAGGGATGGCGGCTGAAAAAAGACCCAGAAGAGACATACCCTTTCTTAAGGAAATCAGGGGATTTTGTTTTACCTCTATCACCAGTGATCTTATTTTTTCTACTTTTTCTACTGGAAGAAAGGTCCTCTGTCTTTGGGAGTCTAACCATGTCCCTAAAAAGAGCTTTCTTGTTGTGGGAACCATAGATGATTTTTCTTTGTTTATCAGCCACCCTAATTTCCTCAATATCTGAAGAACCCTGGACAGTTGACTTTGTACCTCCTGACTCGATGACCCTACCAGTAGGAAATCGTCCAGATATGGAATGAACAACCCCTGTGTTTCTCGTATATGGGCTGCCATTTCTGACACTATCTTTGTAAAGATTCTTGGGGCAATAGCGATTCCGAATGGTAGTGCTCTGTATTGAAAATGATGAACCTCCGAGTCTACCTGAATGGCCACCCTTAAGTATCTCTGAAAGTCCTAAAGTATGGGGATGTGGTAATATGCATTGGCTAGGTCTATAGAGGCCATGAAGCAATCGGGGAACAACAGGTTTACTGCTGATTTCAGGGTTTCCATCTTGAACTTTGGAACAACCAGGAATTTGTTTAGGGGCTTCAGATTCAAAATGACCCTAAATGAACACCCCGGTTTCTTTACCAGAAATAGATTTGAATAAAATCCCTGGCCCTGTTGGGCAAGAGGAACTTGACACAGTACCTTTTTCTGGACCAGGGTCCGGACCTCGGTAATCATCGCTTCTCTGTTTTCTCTGGAAGCGGGATACGTGATGATTAATCGAGAGGGAGGAGGAGAGAGGAATTCCATCGAGATGCCCTTTTGAATTGTCTGTAACACCCACTTGCTCCCTGATATCTCCGACCAGGCTTCGAAGAAGTGGGCCAGTCTTCCCCCTACGGGGAGCCTAGCGTCATAAAGCATTTGGTCTCTGATGCTTGGGATCTCTGGATTGATTGAACAGGAGTCCTCTGTTTTTTTGAAAGGGTCTGAAATTCTGATTCCTTTCTGGCCTCCGAAAGGAACCACTTTGGGTAGAAGGAAAAGATTTTACCCTACTCCCAGCATTCTCCAATAACTCTTCTAACACCTTTGTGAATAACAATTTTTCATCACAAGGGATTCCACATAGTCTATTTCTTGACCCTATGTCTCCTGGCCAGTTTTTTAGCCAGAGGGCTCTTCTGGCTGAATTGGACAATGCTGATGAACGAGCAGTGAGTCTAAGGGCATCGACAGAGGCGTCTGCTAGAAAAGCGGCTCCCTTTTGTACATTAGAAACCGACAAGGCTAGGGCATCCCTTGGCACCTTATTTCGAATATCAGTTTCTAGTTGATTTAACCAAAACAACATAGAACGGGAAACACAGGCGGCTGCAATATTAGGCTTAAAGGCCGAGGTAGCCGAATCCCAAGACCTTTTGAGAAAACTTTCAATTTTCTTATCCATGGGATGTCTTAGGGAACCTAGATCTTCAAACGGTAGAGATGACCTGCGACTGACTTTTGCTACAGACGCATCCACCTTAGGAGCAGAGCCCCATGCACTGGATACATCTGAGTCAAAGGGATACTTCCTCTTGACTGATCTAGGAATATACGACTTTTTATCTGGCTTCTCCCATTCTTTCTGTATCAGAGATGACACTGTCTCATGAAGGGGAAAAGATAATTTACGTCTTTCTTTAAGGCCTTCGAACATAATATCCTGAACGGACTTAGGTTGCTTCTTGTCCTCAATGTTCATAGTCATCCTGACTAATTTAAGAAGGTGATCAGAGTCGTCAATATTAAACAGAGGACGCCCTGCCTGTTCTGTTTCAGAGGCCAGGGAACCTGAATCGCTAATTGAGGCTACACCTTCCTCCTCTGATCCTGATCCCTCCGCAATATATACTGCCGCGGAGGTCCCTGGCTGCTCCTGAGTGAGAGGGGGCAGGTTAGGATTTGACAACTCTCTGGCCCTTTGGACTTCTTCTCTAACCACGCTCCTTAATGATTCCATCCAAACGGCAGATTCCTCAGTTAAGATCTTGCCAATACAGGTGTTACAGGTGGCTTTTTCATAACTGGAAGGGAGTTTATGAGCGCAAATTTTACACTCTCTATGGTGCGTCTTTCGGGTAGCCTTTTTAGGCCCCTCTTCTCCCTAAGATAGGCAAATAATAACACCCGTTATAAGATCAGTACAAAAAAAAGAGAAAACACTCACCGCCCTGCAGTAAAGTTACCGGGGCTGGAGTCCTGGGTGTCTCTGTAAGATCTCGCTTGTCTGCCATGCTGCATAGCTGACTTGTAACCAGCACTCAGCAGTCCTCCTCTTCCATTTTTAAAACTCCCGCCAAGTGGGCGTGGCCCCTGACCTTACTTCCGGTCAGGCTGCCAGCGGCGAGAAGAACACAGAAAAAAAGTGACCAAATACAGAAAAAACACTTTTCCTTTAAATAATAAAGAAAGGGTGAGCCTCACCACTTTAGAAGATATGCGGCCCTCTCCATTCACATTCACTTCTGGTGCGCGCTTTCCACTCACCCCCGTTGTCGGCAGCCGTCGGTTCCTACAAGCAAAGTTCCGGCCGCGGTCCTGCACGCACAGAGGGTGGAAGCGCCACAACCTCATCCCCACACCGGAGGATAGAACTGATGGCGTCCCACACTCCTTTCATGGAGAAGGGTAAGTGAGACACCGCAGGGAAACCTTCATCACGGCGTGCTCAGGTCTCCTTCCAAGGACAGGAAACCAAACTGAGGTGGAGTAGGAGGAGCCTCTTTTTATGCTCAGGTTTCCTGTCCTTGGAGGGCGGATCCCTATCTCTCTGGTGGTGCCGTCATGATGAAGGGGGGAAAAAAAAAAAGTAAAAGTAAAAAAAAAAAAAATCGTCAGACTGTGCCTAATTCAATCAAACCCCTAATAAATTGTCCCACTTAGATGTTTGAGATGGATATGTGTGTCACTAAGAGCTAAATAAACGTTCGCAAGTCTCCCTGCAAATTCGTCACAATATGGTACTAGATGCACTACTAATGCCAGCAAGCCCAGCCACAAGCAAAGAAAAAAAAAATTCTAGCCCTAACAAGGGCTGTTGGGTTCTTGTAGAATCACTCCTGCCTAACAGTAAGCTAATATAACACCCTAACGCTATCCCTGCAGCAGCTCTCTCCCTAACGGCATCCAGACAGAGAATGATGCGAGCAGCGCGGGCAGGAGCTATTCTATTCCAGGGTCACCTTATCAGGCCAGCCAACCTCTGCTATCGACGTGTAAGTGTACCACGTCATGCTGGGTGGAGTGCAGTCTCCTGGCTTGTGATTGGCTCTGTTTCTGGCCGCCAAAAATCAAAACGGCGGGAGATGCCATTTTCTCGAGCTGGCGAAATATTCGTCTGAGCAACGAGCAGTTTCGAGTACGCTAATGCTCGAACGAGCATCAAGCTCGGACGAGTGTGTTCGCTCATCTCTAGTGTCCATATATTATATATATGATTTGAGATATATATATATATATATATCTGTCAAACATGACTCTTCTACCAACCATAACAATTTCTACTTTTTTTTCGTGACATGCAAGACTTGATATGATAGTTTTCATGATTACATTTTATTTTTTTTTTATAAATTTGGACAATAATTGACTACAAATGTGTAAAAATAAGCTTGTCATTTTTCCAATTAAAAGTAGAAACTTTTACTGAAATATGTTATAAATATGTACAGCATTATTCCATTGACCTTTCCCAACTTCAGCTACAGATACAGAGGGTGCATGTACTTTTGCAAAGTGAAAGCCTCCAGCAGCTTCTTCTACATTTGGTCTACAGCTGACCGGCTGGAGGGGGGCTCACTTCAAAAGCCTATATATCCTGAACCCTGGCACATAGAATCAGAATTCTAGTGTCATATTACATTTTATTTTGTCATAACAGGAGAGTCTCCTCTTTAATATGATAAATGGATTGTGCACAGATGCCCAAGAGAACTGAAGATATCCAATCTTAAATTTACTATTCGGAATACAGAGCTGTACATTAAATTCATTTTTTAAGTACAACTTTAAGCGTGAATATCTTCGGTTCTGTTATGCATCCACCCACAATCCATACATATTAAAAGGGATATTCTTCTGGTTAAAATGACAAAAATTATGTTTCTATGTGCCAGGGTTCAGGAGATATAGCTGTTTGAAGTTGGTCACTGTCAAGACGTTTACAGGGCATTTGCAAATAGGTCGTATATAGCTGTATGATAGTCGTGAAGGTCTTATAGGAAATATACCACACCTACAGTCAAGTCATGGCCAAAAGTTTTGAGAATGATACAAATGTAAGTTTTTACAAAGTCTACTGCATCAGGTTTTATAATGGCAATTTGCATATACTCCAGAATGTTATAAAGAGTGATCAGCTTAACAGCAATTAATTGCAATGTATTCAATTTATAGATCCAATAAATTTTTTTCCTATATGCATTCTATATGAAACGGACTCAAAAGAGGAGATCCGAGGAGAGGAGCTGACCCGTGACAGTGACAACCTTCCAGCATTGAATACCTTCAAAGCAGTTATGTGCTGATCATAACTGTACCAGGTGAACAATTACAATACTCCAACACCTGAAAGAACACAATAAGGAGGTGCGTATAATGGACAATATTTTATTGAAAAAGACATGTATAACCATGAGACATACAGGACAAGGATAAAAACACTTAAAAATACTACCGCAAGATGTAGAAACAAGGACATACACAGGCCCTACATCCCTACTTCCAATCCACCCAAGAAATGGTAACAAAAAGTAATCCAAAAAGCACAGTAATGGTAATCCCAAAAAGATATGACAACAAGAATGCAATATAGAAGATCACAAAGACATGCCAACAGCTCTAACCATATAGTTCAGTAATGGCGAACCTATGACACGCGTAGCCATTTTCAGTGACACGCAGCCGCCCGAGAGTTAAGTTTCATCCTCGGCTCCTACATGGCCAGGTGCAGTAGCCGGGAGGCTGAGAGATTGTTAGGCACTGAGCTCCCAGCACTCCCCCCTCCTCCTCCCCCTGTGTGAGCTGTGCCTCGTGTCTCCAGTCAGCCCAGGTATAAGCACGGGGCTCAGGACCAGGAGAGGTGACCCGGCCATCAACGCCACAAACTCCTCTGCAGCTCCTGATATTTGTGGTGGGGGGAGGGAGGCAGCACAGAGGCTACATCGCTGCTGCCTTCTGTGATGTCCCAGCAGCTGTCACCTCTACACTGACCATCTCCACAGCAGGGATGAGGGAGGACAACCTGCCCCTCGCATCATACAGTGAGTAATGTCAGTGTACCTCTGCCACCTCTACACTTACCATCTCCACAGCAGGGATGACAACCACTCTCATCATACAGTGAGTAATGTCAGTGTACGGTATGATGAAAGACCCTCATCTGGGGTTTTGTGACGTACAATCCCTGAAATAATCGCAACGCCTCGCAAATCGCCAGACATTGCGATTATTTTGCTCCTCATGAAGGAGATGGGGACAGCGGCGCCTGCGCCCTCGCTATAACCTGTGAACTTTCATGACAAAGTTTGCAGGTTACTAAGCATTTCCACATGTGTCTGATTGTAGCCGATCAATTACAATGTGTGATTTGCACATAGTAATAGATGATGTGGAAAATCCCGATGTACTGCCATACTGTAGTATGGCAGTACATGGTAGGATCAGACAACCTAAGGTTAAAGTACCTTATAATTATAATACTTATACATACACTCACCAGCCACTTTATTAGGTACTCCATGCTAGTAACGGGTTGGACCCCCTTTTGCCTTCAGAACTTCCTCAATTCTTCGTGGCATAGATTCAACAAGGTGCTGGAAGCATTCCTTAGAGATTTTGGTCCAGATTGACATGATGGCATCACACAGTTGCCGCAGATTTGTCAGCTGCACATCCATGATCAAATATCCCCTTCCACCACATCCCAAAGATGCTCTATTGGATTGAGATCTGGTGACTGTGGAGGCCATTTGAGTACAGTGAACTCATTGTCATGTTCAAGAATCCAGTCTGAGATGATTCCAGCTTTATGACATGGCGCATTATCCTGCTGAAAGTAGCCATCAGATGTTGGGTACATTGTGGTCATAAAGGGATGGACATGGTCAGCAACAATACTCAGGTAGGCTGTGGCGTTGCAACGATGCTCAATTGGTACCAAGGGGCCCAAAGAGTGCCAAGAAAATATTCCCCACACCAGGACACCACCAACACCAGCCTGAACCGTTGATACAAGGCAGGATGGATCCATGCTTTCATGTTGTTGACGCCAAATTCTGACCCTACCATCCGAATGTCATAGCAGAAATCGAGACTCATCAGACCAGGCAACGTTTTTCCAATCTTCTACTGTCCAATTTCGATGAGCTTGTGCAAATTGTAGCCTCAGTTTCCTGTTCTTAGCTGAAAGGAGTGGCACCCGGTGTGGTCTTCTGCTGCTGTAGCCCATCTGCCTCAAAATTCGACGTACTGTGCGTTCAGAGATGCTCTTCTGCCTACCTTGGTTGTAACGGGTGGCGATTTGAGTCACTGTTGCCTTTCTATCAGCTCGAACCAGTCTGCCCATTCTCCTCTGACCTCTGGCATCAACCAGGCATTTCCGCCCACAGAACTGCCGCTCACTGTTTTTTCTTTTTCGGACCATTCTCTGTAAACCCTAGAGATGGTTGTGTATGAAATTCCCAGTAGATCAGCAGTTTCTGAAATACTCAGACCAGCCCTTCTGGCACCAACAACCATGCCACGTTCAAATCACTTTTCTTCCCCATACTGATGCTCGGTTTGAACTGCAGGAGATTGTCTTGACCATGTCTACATGCCTAAATGCACTGAGTTGCCGCCATGTGATTGGCTGATTAGAAATTAAGTTTTAACGAGCAGTTGGACAGATGTACCTAATAAAGTGGCCGGTGAGTGTATGTGTTATTTAAACTTTTTTTTTTTGTCAAGGTGACACCACCCAAGTTATGCTCGGTTTTTTGGCGAATTTTGACACACCAAGCTCAAAAGGTTGCCCATCACTGATATAGATCATACCCACAAGTGGATGAGTGAAAAAAAATCTGAATATGGCAAGGCATGAGCAGTAGGAAGGGGGGGGGGGGGCACAGACCCCACAATTTAAGGCATAAGTGACCTGAGGAAGTCACAGGTAATTTCTGCTGTCTCTTGTATCATATTTATAGAGACAGATGGGTTACCAAGGTGCATTATCTGCATATAAAGACATCTCAATTTCTTCTTTACCGAACTTGAGGTCCTCCACTCGAACCTTTATCGCCAACATCACAATAACTAGGGAAAAGAGGTGAGAGGTGACAACCGTGTCTTGTACTCCGCGACAGCCGGATCGAGGAAGACCTCTCCCTACCTATACAAACACATGCCCTAGAACTTGTATATACAAGTATGTAGCCATCTTATTTACCTAATAACATTTTCTCCAAATCCCATCTTCTTCCTGGTCCTCCACATAAATTCCCATTCGACGCTATTGAAAGCCTTAGATACAGCTAATGAAAGAATAGCCCTTCCCGGCATCTCCATCAGGCATACAATATTTGCGCTAATACCTTCAAATCTACATTTAATAAAGAAATTGATCTATACGCATCTGGGTCCAAAACATCATTCCCCTGCTTATGAATTAACACAACATCTGCTTCATACATTGAGGGGGGGCAATTCTCCCACCTCGTAAACAGAGGTAAAGACATCCAATAACACACCCACCGTTTGGTCCCCATACATCTGATACATGGACCAGGTGATTTATTCTTTGGGTGTTCCTTAATCACCACTTCTATTTCAGAAATGGCGACTGGCGCATCTAATTTATTTCTACCATTACTTCCATTGTAGCCAAATGGTCCTCTGTCTTTAACCCCTTCAGGATGCAGACAGTTTATAGCTTAAGGATCAAACACATTTTTTGGATTCTGACTTGTGTCGCTTTATATGGTTATAACTTTTGAACACTTACTTATCACAACCATTCTGAGAGAGATTTTTCCTCACATGTTGTACTTCATTTTAGTGGTACAATTTGGCTGATAAGTTTTGCGTTTATTTACCAAAAAATAAAAATATTAATTTTTAAAAAAATTTGCCACTTTTAAAATCATTGTGCTCTCAGGCAGATTTACCACCTAAATAAGTTGCTGAATAACATTTCCCATATGTCTACTTTACATTTTCATCATTTTTTAAATGTCTGGATAATTTATTTTGATGTCACACAGCTTACAAATTGAATATTGGTTTTCTTATTAGAATTGACTATTTTGGGGATAATTACCATTTTTAATGAAATTTTAACCCCTTGAGATCTTCATAGTAATTAAATGAAAATGGAGGTGAAATTTAGAATGGTCAAATTGTGTCGGTAATACGTTCATTTAATTACAATAAAGCAGCAAGGAAAATTCACCTTGGCCTCTGTGACGGTCAAAAATAGTCAATTAGGGTCTTAGGTGAGAAAGTTAAAGATCCAAGCATAGTACTTTAGAGTTTAAGAAAGAAAAGGGTTACTGATAGATATTAGTCCATCTGGGCTCGGGTCAAGGTGAGCCCTTGATATTATATTTACGTCACTATACCATCACGAGGTCACCATTATTTGACTCTCATACGATCAATTTTTCTGTTCAAATCAACTAATAAAAGCAGGCACATTTTTAAATCACCGATTGTAATTTGTTTTATACGTTCATTTAGCCCTAAAATGTACACATTTCCTAAAGATAGAAAAAAAAAAAAGTAAACCCACCATACAATTTGTTATGTAATTTCTCCTGAGTACAGAGAACCCCCACATGTGGGCGTTACTTGTGAGCGCACAGCAAGGCACAGAATGAAAGGAGGGACCTGCAGCTGCCAGGATTTTCCTCATGGGCATTTTTTTTTTTTTTGCGGGATGAGACACTTTTTCCAGTGGTACCATTTTAGGGTTGGTTTAATCTATTGTTGAAAATTTCTGAACTTTTTTTTTTAGGGCAGAAGTAGAAAACCCATCAATTCTGTACTGGATTTTTTTTTTTTTGGGTGTTCAACGTATAGCTTAATAAATATATTATCTTTATTCTATGGGTCAATACGATTACAGGGATGCAATACTTAGATATTTTTTTTCTTACGTTTCACTAAATTTTCCAAATGAAACCCTAATGTGGGGAGAAATCTATATTTGTTGCATCGCTGTCTTCAGAGTCGCATAACATTTAAATTTTTTTGGCTATGGAGCTGATTGATGGCTTGTTTTTAGTGGGACATGATGTACTTTGCAACAGTATCATTCTGGAGTACATATGTTCATACTTGTGTATTGCAGGGTATTAGCTGTGTCAGCCTATACACATACATAGGCTGATACTGTGCCTTTAAGGTGACGTCACAGACGTCAGCCCTGGAGTCCTGACCTCAGGGCTGTCACAGGAACGACCCCAAGACTCTGCAAAGGTAGACACCCCTTACAGGCAGTTTAAATGCCGCGGTCACGCAGACCATGGCATTTAACAGGTCAAACATCCGCAATTGGTGCACCCTCCGACTGTGGGTGTTACAGCCTGCGCCCACGTGTATCCCGATGAAGGCCCAGCTCTGATCTTGAGTTGAGCCGGCTTCAACTCTGCGTCCGATATATCAGATTCAGAGCATGAATCGGTTTAAGAGGGATGTCCATGAAAAAACATTTTCAAAATTTCAGTCCCCTAGTGATGTCTACATAAGAAAGATCATTTTTAACATCTTACAATTTTTAAGCTCCCATCAAACCATCAAGCCTGGTCAGTGTAATATTCCAGAGTGTGGGCAGGAACTCTCCAAATAGATACATTATGATTCGTCTGTGCTATGAGACTGACTAAAGCTGAGGAGTTCCACGATATGTATATAGGTCTTCTACATCTTAGCCATTACATAAACTGTCAGATCTGATGTGCCTCCCTCCCCTAGATAAAAACCTTATCCGCCTGCAGCTTTATTCTCATCACACTGTTGCTTGCCAGAAGGAAGGAAGTCTGTAAGCTTGTCATGAAAAGCAACAGTGGAGGCTTGCTGTAGAGAGCAGCTCAGGATTCCCTGCTTATATGTAGTAGGTACAATTACCACAGCATCTTCTAGCTTCAACTCTTCCTTTAGGTCCCAAAATTTCCGATTTGAAGCGTTTGCAGACCACTTGAGGTTGAGGCGCAATACAGTTTCCTGTCCAGGTTTGTGCATGGATCCGGAGACCAGGAGGGCATGGAACCCGCCGGAAATGACCATTGAGAGGCAACCCTAGGGGATCCAAAACTGCTGAACCCTCTGTGTCCCACCTACAATTTCCTGCATTGGCCCCCAGTACTGCCAGAAGGACAGAAGGAAGTACCCCCCATCTGGAGGAGAGAGACCCCTCTCTCAACTTACGCTTTGTAGGAACTGGTATTACTGGTAAAGGGTTGCTATGGAAGGAAATTTAACCTCTCTTGAGCTCCTGTCGCTACCTGGTATAGGAGCTCCCTCCAAGTGGGGCTATCACGGGAGACGCGCAGTGGAAAACAAATATTTATGAGGTTGGTATTGACAAAACTCTTGTACGGAAGGTTTCAAAATAACAATGCACTTCTGTTATTTCCACAGGGAAGAATCAACATCAAAAGTAAAATTTTTTAACATTAGGCAATTTTTGTTTTGGTATAAAAATGAAAAGAATTTAAACATTGAACTATGGTTGTTCAGACTAAGAGTTTTAACTGTCCTTCTAAGCAGTCCATCAATAGTTGCTTATGCAAGTGGTCGTTTGAGAACATAGATTGACTCTGCATCTGTACCACAGACAAGGTATTCTCCTAAAACATCCAGGCTGTTTACAGATAGGGTGCTGCTGGGTAACAGATCATTAATTTCTAGGTGTCCTTTGGTGGGATCACTGTTTAGCCAAGCAGTCATCAATGATTGGCTGAAGGATTGACCCACCGCGCTACGGGACAAGCTTACATTTCCTCTTCCCCCTGTGAAATAAGAACAAATAATGAGAAGAACTAGAAATGGTGCATCAAGACAAGTGATCAGTAAATGCTACAGTACATGGGAATAGACGCCATATAGTTCTTGTCCACTTTCTTCGAACAGGCAAAGTCAAATAAAGGCAAATAATAAGCAAAGTGACACAAAACAGTTTTAGAAAATTGGTGGAGATCTCAGACTTCATATTATTAGTGAGCCAATAACAGCATTATTGTGTCCTCTACTTAGCTCTGGATAATTGATATATATATTTTTTATTACTAACACAACTCATTTGTTTGATGGATACGCACCCAGAAGAAACGAAGGCCTTTCCATAACTTCAGTTGATGCATCCCAATGCCACAAAGACCCATCCTCTGAGCATGTGAATAAATGATCAGGTTTTGAAGGGTGAAAATGGACCTCCCACACTATATATACAAAAAACAAATATATATTATGGGTTGTTTTCCCATTCAGGGAGGGTAATGCAGATATAACGGTGGTGACTTACTCTCTGCATCATGGGCAGTAAGGAGAGATATTGGTGTACGGCTTTGTCTAACATCCCAAATGCAGAGCATGCCATCCTGGCCACCAGTAGCTACAACATGCTGCTGACTTGGATGTCTGTCTAAGCAGTGGAGTGGCACACGCTCATTGGCCCTTGCAAATGAATAGAAAACATCATGGTGCAATTATCTAAAGGGTGTAAAAAGTAAAATACAGGTACAACAAAGCCAGCCCCAGGTGAAACCCATACTTATATTTATGGTAAAATCATTTTATTATTTTACATTCATAAGGCCATAGTCACAATCCAGACACAAAGAATGAAGGAACCATAAAATATTTTACCAAAGCTATGAGTGCAGGCTCCAGCTTGTAATCTATCCTTTATACATATCTGTTATGGGCGTCGCTGTTACTTGCTTATCTTTAAAAACTTACATAGAAAATATGTGTGTAGGATCGTTGCCTTGTTGCCTTAGGTCCCACATCTTCAACTGCCCAATTGAATTAACAGTTAAGATTTCTGTAGTGCGCAAGAAGATCACTGCATGGATGGTGCTACTATCAGCATCGTCTGGCGGAAAGAAACATTATGAAATAATTAGTTCAGAAATTACAATAATATATGCATAATATATATATGCATAATATATGCATAATATATAATGCATTTTAAGAAATTCAGCACAAAGCTTCTGTAAAAATCTGAGCATTTATTTAGAACATTTTAACAATATATATACACCGATTGTATGCATTTTGGGAAGTTCTTGGCCTTAGCCATATTGAGTGATGTAACACGTACTTACAGTGTATGAGGGGCAGAGTAGAATATGGGCAAAGCCTAAACTGACTAGACACACTCAACTAGCACATAGCCCAACAATTGGAGCTCACAACTAAGCTGTGGTTCCTGACTCAGGATCTTCCGAGCCCTGCTCTAAAGCACACAAACCTATAAAGCTACTGCAGGGGAGACAACTGAGCAAATATCTAATCAGCCACAACTAATTGCTCAATACAGTAATTACATGTCACAGAGCTTATGCAGTTTCAGCACATTACTGGAGCTGAACCTGCATTAGGAATCACAGGGTGTCAGCTGTAACTATCACCTCCAATCGCAGGTGTTAACCTGTTAAATGCCACTGCAGCATTTGGAGAGTTCTGCCCCAGTGAACTACCAGCCCGCCAGAGCCAGTTTTGGGGTGCTGGTCATTGCTGTGGCAGCCCTGGGGTCTGATTCAGGACCCCTGGGGCTGCCTTCAGTAAGTGCCTGGAAACGCACATTGCCTGATTGCATGGGTTTCTTTGCTCTCTTTTGTACAGTCATGCTGATTTCAGGTTTTGAATTTAGGACGGTCATTGAGGTTATCATGCCCTGGCTATGCCGAGGATATATTGCCTGTACTTGTATTCACTAAACTGATTCTAATATCATTGTTTGTTTACATGCATTTTATTGTATCATATGAACTAGGGATGTTTACTCTTGCCCCTATTCTGTGTGTATTTGAGCAGTAACCCTTCTGACTAGTGCAACCAGGGATGGTTGTCGGTGAGCATATCCTACTCACCACATCGAGTTTCTAGTGTAGTTTCTACACTTTTTAATTGTTTTTATATTGTTTGTCTGGTCTTTGTTGTTTTTAAATAAATAAAGTAATTTTGATATTTATTTTTGGGTTATGGCACATCTTTTGTGATTTTACATGCCTGGAAACACGTTACACTATTTCCATAGGCTGACAGCTAAAATATTCTGCAATACATAAGTATTACAAGGGTACGGTTAGAGATATTTATCCAGGGCTCTAACAACCCTTCTTCACTTGTGAGGCGATTTCCAAATTAGTTGTTATAAGGGAAAACAAAATGGCTGCCATGGATGACTGAGTATAACAGACACGTACAGGTCATAAACTGCACTCACACTTTATTCAGGGTGCATAGCCATGTTTATTGAAAACACAAAATGCTTTGCATAGGGCGTGAAAAGGTGATAGGATACTGATATGCTATAGGTTAGTTTGAATATACTTTGAGCAACTCCCAGAAACTCCCCTAAGGCTACTTTTCCAAAAATAAGGTTGTTGAACTTTGAGTATCATTTCTTATAAAAAGCAATGTTCTCAAGGTAACAGGATTTATCATTAAATGTACTATGAATGATCCCCACTGGTCAAAACATGAACTTCAGGCAGGAGCTGCACAGAAAGATAGTCAAGGACAAGAACGACCTCTAGTAAGATTACACAAAATGGTGTCTGAATTCAGGAGATGGATGACCATGAACAAGATGGGGTCTGGAGAGAAATATGATATCCATCAAAGTATAATGAACAAGTGATCAGATGATAAATTGTACTTATCGTTCCAGATAAAGTGAAATTTACAAACTTGTGTGTGCCCCCTTAAAATTATGAAAACGAGCCATAGGTGTTAATGGAGCCTGGAGCCCCTCAGGCTTATTTCCATAATTTTTAAAGCTTTTCTTCCTTAAAAACTAGGGCATAAGAAGCTTAAAGAAGAGCAGCTCCTGACAGAGGGGGCACACACCAGTATGTCAGTGTTTTGTTCACAATCCTTTATCCTGGTGGTGATAAAAACTTAACTACTCAAAAATGTTACTGGTGCAAAGAACATGTCCTGCAAAAAAAAAAAAAAAAAAAAAGAGACCTCACCAGCCCCATTGAGAGAAAAATAAAATAGTGTTATACCTCTTTGAAGTTGGCGAGTCAAAATAAAAAAAAACAATTACAGAACTGATGTTTTTACAACTCTGTACCCCCACAAAAAAAAAGTTAATAAATGTTCATCAATACGGTATAGCTACCCTAAAGTAGTATCATTGAAAAAAACATCTTATCACACACACAAAAAAAAGCCCTCACATGTTCATATTTTATAACTTAAAGGGGTTTTTCCACAAACCAAAGTTAGGCCCAATCCACAGTGCTGAGATCCCCGCAGACCCTTAACTGAAAGTTAGCTATTCATACCAATTGTCCTCACTATTTCTTTGCTGTCAGCTCTAAAAAGATTTATACGACCATCTTCACCAACAGAGACAATTTCTGGATTGTTGCACACTACACCAGTGCAGGGAGCTCCTGTGCCATTAGATCGATGAGCATGTTCCCACTTCTGCTTTTCCGATAGAGTCTTTAAAAAAAAAAAAAAAAAAAAAGTTTATATACACAGCTAAATAGCAAGAAGTCCACCAAAATGATATATTACATACACCGCATAGCGAATCATCAACCAAGTGTACAGAGCAGCTCAGCATACAGCATAATACTGGGTATAAGCCAAGTCCTGACTGAGGTAGTCAACATTATGTCAACAGTTATTTGCATCAGTTATTTTGAGCCAAAACCAGGAGAGGTTGAACATACAGAACAGGTGCCATTGTTTCTAGCGACTACACAGACATAATAAAAAGACTGGCAACTGTTTCGTGAGTTTGACCACTCCTGTTTTTGGTTCACAATAACGGATACAAAGAACTGAAGACCTACAGATGTGAATGGGGATTATGGCCCTGTTAAAATGTCCATTAACACCTTAGCGCTCCGCGCCGTAGCTGTACTGCGCAGCTTCCGACGATTAGCGCAGTACAGCTACGGCGCGAGCGCATAGGATTTTAGAATTGTCACCACGTCTCGCGACGTGGTGACATCGGGACGAGAATTGGGTGACAGAGGCAGGAGGAGTTCCTGTCTCCGTCACCCGACCAATCAAATCGGTCCCGCCCGCCGATCGCCGTGATTGGCCAGTCAAACCTGACTGGCCAATTACAGCGATTTTGGGCTGAAAAACGTGCTTTTAGCCCTTTCCTCTTCCTCCAGCGGCACCATTTTGGTTTGGTATCGCTGGAGAGAGGAAAGAGCGTTACTGTGTGCACCAAAATACACTTTTACACTATAAATAGTGTTCTGATCCTTATCTGATCCCTATTGTTCCCTACAAATTCCCATCCTATCTGTTTTTTCCTGTGTCCTGTGTGTTCCCTGTGTGATCGCCTTGTGTGATCCCACGTGTCTTCCGTTTTTCCCTGTCTGTCCCTTCTGAACCCAAACGCACTTTTCAGTGCGCTGTGTTAGCGTTGTTCTGCACTGGACGCACTTTTCAGTGCGCCGTGTGAATAGCGCTGCACAGAATCTTTAGCAGTCTTAGCGGTAGTTAGTTTGTCTTAGGGCAAGCTAGGTGCATTTGTAGCGCCTTTTTGCGCGGTGCACATAGGTTTTTTTTCGGTGCCTGGTAATATTTTTTTCCAGAGCGCCGTAGGTGTACCCGTACGTAGCTACTTTTTGTGTGTGCCATCTGTGCAGCTGGTCCGTGTGGTTTGGTGTGCATTCTCTTTTTTTTTGTGTGCTATCTGTGCGGCTTGTCCGTGTAGTTTAGTGCGCATTATTTTTTGTGTGCCATCTGTGCGGCTGGTCCGTGTGGTTTGGTGTGCATTCTCTTTTTTTTTTTGTGTGCTATCTGTGCGGCTTGTCCGTGTAGTTTAGTGCACATTATTTTTTGTGTGCCATCTGTGCGGCTTGTCCGTGTGGTTTGGTGTGCATTCTCTTTTTTTTTTTGTGTGCTATCTGTGCGGCTTGTCCGTGTAGTTTAGTGCACATTATTTTTTTTGTGTGCTATCTGTGCGGCTTGTCCGTGTAGTTTAGTGCGCATTATTTTTTGTGTGCCATCTGTGCGGCTTGTCCGTGTGGTTTGGTGTGCATTCTCTTTTTTTTTTTGTGTGCCATCTGTGCGGCTTGTCCGTGTAGTTTAGTGCGCATTATTTTTTGTGTGCCATCTGTGCGGCTGGTCCGTGTGGTTTGGTGTGCATTCTCTTTTTTTTTTTGTGTGCTATCTGTGCGGCTTGTCCGTGTAGTTTAGTGCACATTATTTTTTGTGTGCCATCTGTGCGGCTTGTCCGTGTAGTTTAGTGCACATTATTTTTTTTGTGTGCTATCTGTGCGGCTTGTCCGTGTAGTTTAGTGCGCATTATTTTTTGTGTGCCATCTGTGCGGCTTGTCCGTGTGGTTTGGTGTGCATTCTCTTTTTTTTTTTGTGTGCCATCTGTGCGGCTTGTCCGTGTAGTTTAGTGCACATTATTTTTTGTGTGTGCCATCTGTGCGGCTTGTCCGTGTAGTTTGGTGTGCATTATATTTTTTTTTTTTGTGTGCCTGCTAGACGGTTTATCCGTGTAGTTTGGTGCACATTATCTAATTTTTCTAGTTCTCTATTTTTTTTGTGTGCAATGTCTCAGAAGACGTACACCGTGTTGGAGGCATATAACATGCTTGCCTCTGACACCGAGTCAGCTAGTGGGGATGATGGTCCCTTTTACTTATCATCATCCTCCTGCTCATCTTCTAGTGACCTGGAAGGACCCCCAAGAAGGCGCCGTAGGGTGCCTGGGACTTCTGCAGGAGAGGTGCCTGGGACTTCTGCAGGAGAGGTGCCTGGGACTTCTGCAGGAGAGGTGCCTGGGACTTCTGCAGGAGAGGTGCCTGGGACTTCTGCAGGAGAGGTGCCTGGGACTTCTGCAGGAGAGGTGCCTGGGACTTCTGCAGGAGAGGTGCCTGGGACTTCTGCAGGAGAGGTGCCTGGGACTTCTGCAGGAGAGGTGCCTGGGACTTCTGCAGGAGAGGTGCCTGGGACTTCTGCAGGAGAGGTGCCTGGGACTTCTGCAGGAGAGGTGCCTGGGACTTCTGCAGGAGAGGTGCCTGGGACTTCTGCAGGAGAGGTGCCTGGGACTTCTGCAGGAGAGGTGCCTGGGACTTCTGCAGGAGAGGTGCCTGGGACTTCTGCAGGAGAGGTGCCTGGGACTTCTGCAGGAGAGGTGCCTGGGACTTCTGCAGGAGAGGTGCCTGGGACTTCTGCAGGAGAGGTGCCTGGGACTTCTGCAGGAGAGGTGCCTGGGACTTCTGCAGGAGAGGTGCCTGGGACTTCTGCAGGAGAGGTGCCTGGGACTTCTGCAGGAGAGGTGCCTGGGACTTCTGCAGGAGAGGTGCCTGGGACTTCTGCAGGAGAGGTGCCTGGGACTTCTGCAGGAGAGGTGCCTGGGACTTCTGCAGGAGAGGTGCCTGGGACTTCTGCAGGAGAGGTGCCTGGGACTTCTGCAGGAGAGGTGCCTGGGACTTCTGCAGGAGAGGTGCCTGGGACTTCTGCAGGAGAGGTGCCTGGGACTTCTGCAGGAGAGGTGCCTGGGACTTCTGCAGGAGAGGTGCCTGGGACTTCTGCAGGAGAGGTGCCTGGGACTTCTGCAGGAGAGGTGCCTGGGACTTCTGCAGGAGAGGTGCCTGGGACTTCTGCAGGAGAGGTGCCTGGGACTTCTGCAGGAGAGGTGCCTGGGACTTCTGCAGGAGAGGTGCCTGGGACTTCTGCAGGAGAGGTGCCTGGGACTTCTGCAGGAGAGGTGCCTGGGACTTCTGCAGGAGAGGTGCCTGGGACTTCTGCAGGAGAGGTGCCTGGGACTTCTGCAGGAGAGGTGCCTGGGACTTCTGCAGGAGAGGTGCCTGGGACTTCTGCAGGAGAGGTGCCTGGGACTTCTGCAGGAGAGGTGCCTGGGACTTCTGCAGGAGAGGTGCCTGGGACTTCTGCAGGAGAGGTGCCTGGGACTTCTGCAGGAGAGGTGCCTGGGACTTCTGCAGGAGAGGTGCCTGGGACTTCTGCAGGAGAGGTGCCTGGGACTTCTGCAGGAGAGGTGCCTGGGACTTCTGCAGGAGAGGTGCCTGGGACTTCTGCAGGAGAGGTGCCTGGGACTTCTGCAGGAGAGGTGCCTGGGACTTCTGCAGGAGAGGTGCCTGGGACTTCTGCAGGAGAGGTGCCTGGGACTTCTGCAGGAGAGGTGCCTGGGACTTCTGCAGGAGAGGTGCCTGGGACTTCTGCAGGAGAGGTGCCTGGGACTTCTGCAGGAGAGGTGCCTGGGACTTCTGCAGGAGAGGTGCCTGGGACTTCTGCAGGAGAGGTGCCTGGGACTTCTGCAGGAGAGGTGCCTGGGACTTCTGCAGGAGAGGTGCCTGGGACTTCTGCAGGAGAGGTGCCTGGGACTTCTGCAGGAGAGGTGCCTGGGACTTCTGCAGGAGAGGTGCCTGGGACTTCTGCAGGAGAGGTGCCTGGGACTTCTGCAGGAGAGGTGCCTGGGACTTCTGCAGGAGAGGTGCCTGGGACTTCTGCAGGAGAGGTGCCTGGGACTTCTGCAGGAGAGGTGCCTGGGACTTCTGCAGGAGAGGTGCCTGGGACTTCTGCAGGAGAGGTGCCTGGGACTTCTGCAGGAGAGGTGCCTGGGACTTCTGCAGGAGAGGTGCCTGGGACTTCTGCAGGAGAGGTGCCTGGGACTTCTGCAGGAGAGGTGCCTGGGACTTCTGCAGGAGAGGTGCCTGGGACTTCTGCAGGAGAGGTGCCTGGGACTTCTGCAGGAGAGGTGCCTGGGACTTCTGCAGGAGAGGTGCCTGGGACTTCTGCAGGAGAGGTGCCTGGGACTTCTGCAGGAGAGGTGCCTGGGACTTCTGCAGGAGAGGTGCCTGGGACTTCTGCAGGAGAGGTGCCTGGGACTTCTGCAGGAGAGGTGCCTGGGACTTCTGCAGGAGAGGTGCCTGGGACTTCTGCAGGAGAGGTGCCTGGGACTTCTGCAGGAGAAGCGTCTGGGGCTTCCACTGACCCCACATGGGTAGCCCCAGATAATTATACCCCTCAGGTCCCTGACTTTACGGGCCATCCTGGAATTAACTTTGACACGACAGGGCTCAGAGCTGTGGACTTTTTTAAGTTTTTTTTTGATGAGGCGCTGCTGAATATTATTATATTTCAGACAAATCTCTACGCTGCACAACATATTGCCCAAAACCCCACGTCCTTTTATGCACAACCCTACAGGTGGACCCCTGTCACTGCAGCAGAGATGCACAAGTATTGGGGCATAATACTCCTTATGGGGATAGTAAAGAAGCCTTCAATCAGGGACTACTGGAGCACAGATATACTGTACCACACCCCCATGTTCCGCATGGCAATGAGCAGGATGCGCTTTGAAGCCATCCATAAGTTTTTGCACTACACTGACAACACACAGTGCCCACCCAGAGGTGACCCCAGTTATGATCGGTTATTTAAGGTCAGGCCCATATTAGATCATTTTAGTGCCAAGTTTGCCCAGGCATATACTCCCGCCAAACATGTGAGCATAGACGAGTCCCTGGTACAATTCAAAGGGAGACTTCAATTCCGCCAGTACCTGCCCAATAAGAGGGCAAGGTATGGTGTGAAGATGTATAAGCTGTGCGAAAGTTCATCAGGGTACACATACAAGTTCAGGGTATATGAAGGGAAGGACTCCACTATAGTGCCCCCAGAATGCCCCCCCTTCCTGGGTGTTACAGGGAAGATAGTGTGGGATTTAGTGCACCCACTGCTGGACCAGGGCTACCACATCTACCTGGACAATTTCTACACCAGCACCACCCTGTTCAAGTGCCTCACTTCCAGAAATACTGCGGCATGCGGCACTGTACGCAGAAATCAGAGAGGTCTCCCTAAGTCGCTGCTTGGGCAAAAACTTAAAAGGCACGAAAGCAGGGCACTATGCAGCGACTCTGTATTGTGTGTTAAGTACAAGGACAAGAGAGAGGTCCTTGTATTAACCACAATACATGAGCACACCACCACCCCTGTCCCAGTACGAGGTGCCAGTGCAGAAGCCCCCAAGCCAGACTGTATTTTAGATTATAATAAATACATGGGAGGGGTGGACTTGTCTGACCAGGTGCTTCAGCCGTACAATGCCATGCGGAAGTCGAGGGTGTGGTACAAGAAGCTGGCCGTGCACATCATGCAGATGGCATTGTATAATGCTTATGTGCTGCATCGATATGCCGGCCAGAGGGGAACTTTCCTGGAATTTCAAGAGGTGGTAATAAAGTACTTTCTTTTTGGAGACCAGGAAGGGGAGAGTGCTAGCACATCTGGAAGTGAGGCCACATCACGTATTGTACCAGGGCAGCACTTTCCAGGAGTAGTTCCCCAATCAGCCAGCAAGGGAAGGTCACAAAAGAGGTGCAGGGTGTGCTCCAAAAATGGCATTAGGAAGGACACCATTCATCACTGTGAGACATGCCCAGAAAAACCAGGGTTATGTATGAAAGATTGCTTCCGAATTTATCATACATCCCTGGATTTTTAGAGTACCCTGTTGTTACCCTGACGCACAGCTTATACATCATGCCGCATGCCGCATCTTCCCTTCTAAGCCCTGCCATGTGCCCAGCCTGTAGATTACTGTCCCGTATGCTTTACCCGGGAAAACATGCATCATGATTTTTAGGGTGTTTGTCTCCCGTGGCAGCAGCTGGGCACAAAATGACATAATGGATATTTTTTACTATGCACTATCCATTATGCACTTTTTCAGGGGTCCACCTGTGGGGTTAAAATGCTAACTATACCCCTAGATTAATTCATGGAGGGGTGTAGTTTCCAAAATAGGGTCAGTTCTTAGGGGTTTCTACTGTACTGGCCCCTATTGCCATCTACAAATCTTTCATGATGCCAAAAAGAAAAAAAAAAGTACAATGTCTGTGCTCCAACAAGTTATTCCCTTTTGAGCCCTGCCGTGTCTCCATCCTACAGGTTATTGCCTCCTATGGGGTATTGCCCTAACCGGGGTAACCCGCAGAATGATTTTTGGGGTGTTTGTCTAAAGTGGCATGAGTTGGGCAAAATACTTTTGTCACTTCAATGGCATATTTGATAAATTGCAATACAATTGTTTCTCTGCACTACTCACTTTGTATTACATTTGAGCCAGCACCTTAGTGGTTAAAATGCTCATACAAACCTACATACATTCTTTGAGGGGTGCCCTTTCCAAAATGGGTTCACTACTTGGGGGTTTCTATTGTACTGGTACCTCGGGGGTACCCCCCATTACCAATCTAGTGAAAACGAAGCTTGAAAACCTAAATTGTGCTTCTTTATTCCTGACCCCTGCCGTGTGCCCAGCCTGTAAATTATTGGCACATGTGTGGTATTGCTGTACTCGGGACAACCCGCAGAATGATTTTTGGGGTGTTTGTCTAAAGTGGCATGGGTTGGGCACAGTACATGAGGCACTAAAATGACATTTTTGAGATAAAAACACAATTTTTACTCTGCACCATTTACTTTGCACTCAATTTTGGCCAGCGTGTTGGGGGTTAAAATGCTCATACAAGCCTACATACATTCTTTGAGGGGTGCCCTTTCCAAAATAGGTTCACTACTTGGGGGTTTCTATTGTACTGGTACCTCGGGGGTACCCCCCATTACCAATCTAGTGAAAACGAAGCTTGAAAACCTAAATTGTGCTTCTTTATTCCTGACCCCTGCCGTGTGCCCAGTCTGTAAATTATTGGCACATGTGTGGTATTGCTGTACTCGGGACAACCCACAGAATGATTTTTGGGGTGTTTGTCTAAAGTGGCATGGGTTGGGCACAATATATGACGCACTAAAATGACATTTTTGAGATAAAAACGCAATTTTTACTCTGCACCATTTACTTTGCATTTAATTTTGACCAGCGTGTCGGGGGTTAAAATGCTCACCACAACCACCGATAAATTCTTTGAGGGGTCTAGTTTCCGTAATGGTATCATTTATTGGGGGTTTCTATTGCACTGGCACCTCACGGGCCCTGCCAACATGACATAGCACTCCAAATCCAAACATGTGAAAACGGAGCTGGAAAATCTAAATTTCATTCCTTCCGTTCGCATCCCTTTTGTGTGCCCAGTCTGTGAATTATTGGCACATGTGTGGTATTGCTGTACTCAGGACAACCCGCAGAATGATTTTTGCGGTGTTTGTCTAAAGTGGCACGGGTTGGGCACAGTATATGAGGCACTAAAATGACATTTTTGAGATAAAAACGCAATTTTTACTCTGCACCATTTACTTTGCATTTAATTTTGACCAGCGTGTCGGGGGTTAAAATGCTCAGGACAACCACCGATAAATTCTTTGAGGGGTCTAGTTTCCGTAATGGTATCATTTATTGGGGGTTTCTATTGCACTGGCACCTCACGGGCCCTGCCAACATGACATGGCACTCCAAATCCAAACATGTGAAAACGGAGCTGGAAAATCAAAATTTCACTCCTTCCGTTCTCATCCCTTCTGTGCGCCCAGTCTGTAAATTATTGGCACATGTGTGGTATTGCTGTACTCGGGACAACCCGCAGAATGATTTTTGGGGTGTTTGTCTAAAGTGGCATGGGTTGGGCACAGTATATGAGGCACTAAAATGACATTTTTGAGATAAAAACACAATTTTTACTCTGCACCATTTACTTTGCATTCAATTTTGACCAGCGTGTCGGGGGTTAAAATGCTCACCACAACCACCGATAAATTCTTTGAGGGGTCTAGTTTCCGAAATGGTGACATTTTGGGGGGTTTTCTATTGTACTTTTACTTCAGGGGCTCTTCAATTACACTGTGGCACCACAAAATATTTGCAGCCAAATTGGCCTTCCAAATTCCCGGTATCGCTAACTCTGTTCTGGACATCGATGTGCGGGGAAACAGCAGCTGACATCCACATGTCTGGTATCGCCGTACTCGGAAGAAGCAGGGCAAGAAATTAGGAATATATATTTACCTCAAATTCCTTCTGAATGTATCCGTTTTAGGGCTAAATTGGAAAGATTGAAATCAAAAATTGAAATTTCAAAATTTCCACTCCATTTTCATATGCTTCCGGAAAAATAATTAAAGGGTTAACAGACTTCTTAAATGCTGATTTGAATAGGTTGAGATGTTAGGTTCATAAAATGGTGTTACTTGTGGGGGTATATAGTACATAAGCCTTTATAGAGCACTTCCAAACTGAATTGATCACCAAAAAGTTCGCATTTTTCAAATTTCAAGAAAATCTGAGAAGTTGCTACTAAAACTTCAAACCTTCTCACATCCATAAAAATAATGGAAACGTAAAACAAATTATGGATATAAAAAGAAGACCAATGGCAAAAGGTTTCTATCAAAAAAAATTTGTGGTATCACTTTTTGTCTAAAAATTATAACATTTGAAACTTTGAAAATAGTCATTTTTTTCAAATTTTTCCTAAATTTTTGAATTTTTACCCCCCAAAAAAGGAACGGATCACTGAAATGACACTACTAACATAAACTACAATGTCTCACGAGAAAACAATCTCAAAATCACAGAGATATCTTAAAGCGTTGAAAAGTTATTACCACAGGAAGAGACACTGGTCAAATTTCCAAAAAAAGTTGCGAGCCTTAACCTGCAAACAGGCTGCGTCCTTAAGGGGTTAATCTCATCTTTCGATAAGTTTTGTTATTTGACAAAATGGGATGGAAACTGCTGTGCCAAGAAATATTTTAACTTATCCGTTAGAATCCCTTTGTTTTAGTTTTAATGAAAAAAAATGATGAGGACTGAATGAAGGTCGTTTGTTGTGGTTAATGACTAATTTTAATTTTAATAGGATGAAGTTACCTGATTGCCTTGATGGTGACGAAAGATGGTTACCCTTCCCGTTGAGGATGCGGTAACAATTCTCTCTTGATCTAAAAACTTTAAAAAAAAAATCATGATCTATACATTTTAAGAGACCTTTAAGAGACCTTCTTGATCTTTGATGCCAGGATGTCAAAATCAAAATATGGTGCTATTAAGACATTTTAAGGGCTAATACATTTTAATAGACAAATTATAATACATGTTTTTTTTCCAAAACTTAAAAATTAATCCTTTTTGTGACCGAGGATCATTGGTGCCAGGTCAATTTTTCTTTCTCCAGAGAAGTGGGTTGAACGCAGCACATCATATATACCGAGACAAAGGAACGTGTTATAGGTACTGGTACTATACACAAGCTGAGTGACAATAAGATATCTTTATTAGTATTTACATAGAACAGTTGTGTATTCCAAACCAATAAAAACAATTAAAAAGCACTATCCAGTGCTGGGTCTCTATATAGCAGCAAAGACATATAATGTGCAAAAGAATAAGCACTTGTTGCTATAGGCAACCATGTAATCGTATGCAAGAATAAAGCAGAAAGGTTGCTGTCCCAACTACCCTTAAATCTAATGAAAAATGACCAATGCCTAGCAGATGAAGATGAAGCTATAATGTTACAATATAAATATAGCACAAAATGAATACATAAGACATATGCAAAGACAATGAAAAAATATCACCAAGTGTGGGGTAGATGGGGGCTGGCTCCCCACGCATTGAACGCAGCACATACTACATGAAGTCTCTTTGTGGTCTACATTTATAAGAACAGAAATACCTGCAAGTCCATCACATCTCCTTTATGTCTGATGTCACACAACAATTTGGGGTCAGCAAGGTACTCTTCCTCCATATGTATAGAACCAAAGTCTCCAATAGACCATAGAGAAACTTTGTTTTCCTACAAAATGAAAGAAAAAAAAACCCCATTAAGGCTACCTGCGCACTGTGTCATGGAGAAAATACTATTCAAATATGCAAGGATTTCATGCACTTTTATTCCCCTGATCCGACATCACTGCAACTAGGTATGGCTGTAATTGGACTGGTGGACACACCTGGCCAATCATAGCCATGCTTAGTTGCTAGGAGCGCAAAGTTGCCAGGTTGCCTGCTCTGCAGCCCATCAAGCAACATGTCCGGGTTAGGGTGCTGTCACATGGTGTGTTTTGGAGGGTTTATAAACACACTGAAAATGTAAGCATTTGGCTGGTTTTAATCCATTACACAGCTGCTCACACTTCCAGAATGGAAGAAAAACAGATTCAAACCAGCCAAAACGCATAGTAAACATACAAAAAGTGTGTTTAACCCCTACGGGACTCAGCCTCTTTTGGCCTTAAGGACGCGGCCCCATTTTTCAAATCTGCCCTGTGTCACTATAAGTGGTTATAGCTTTGGAACGCTATGAGACATCCAGTGGATTGAGATTGTTTTCTCGTGACACATTGTACTTCAAATTAGTTTAAAAATTTGGATGAAATCTTTTGCGTTTATTTATGAAAAAAACAAAATTTGGCAAAAATTTGGAAATATTCTTTATTTTCAACGTTCTAAATTCTCTACTTTTGATGTAGGTAGTCATAGCGCCCAAATAAATTCATAACTTACATTTCCCAAATGTCTGCTTTATGTTGGATGTTTTTTTAAGATTCCACATATTTTACTAGAATGTTACGAGGCTCAGAATTTAGGTATCATTTTTCACATTTTTTGTAAAATCACCAAAACCTGTATTTAGATGAACCTGCTCAACTTCTAATTGACACAGAGGCCTAAATAATAGTGAGACTCGTAAATTACTCCATTGTGGAAACTACACCCCTCAACGTATGAAAAACCACTTTTAAGAAGTTTGTTAACCCTTTAGGTGTTTTATAGGGGTTAAAATAAAATGGAGGTGTGGTCTGCAAATTGTAATATTTTTTGACAATACATTCATTTTGGGTGGAAAATTAAACATTTGTAATGGATTAAATGAAAAAGGCTCCACAAAGTTTGTTACCCAATCTCTCCCGAGTGCACGGATACCCTATATGTGGTGGTAACCTGCTGTATGGGCACACGGCCGGGCATAGAAGGGAAGGAGGCGCCATCCAGATCAGATTTGCTATGTCACATTGCCACATGAGATACATTTTTCTGGTACGTAATTTTGGGGCATCTATAGCTAATTGGTGAGATTTTATTAACTCTTTGTTGGTGGAGGAAATGAAAATCATCAATTTTTAGGAAAGTTTTTTTTTTGTCGTTAACCATACCATAAAAATAGTATATTATTTTTATTCTATGGGTCGCCACGATTACAAAAAGACCTCATTTATATAGATTTTTTATTTTTTTCCCGTTTTTACTGAATAAAAAGTAATTTGGCAAAAATATTGTTAATTTTAGCATCACTGACTTTCATATGCATAACTTTTTTATATTTCGCCTCACAAATCTGTTTAAGGGCTTATTTTTTGTGAGAAGGATTGTTCTTTTTAGTGGTCTTATTTAAGAGTGCATAACATTTTTTAAATCACTTTTTAGAGCATTTTTTTTTATAGGGTATTACAGGCGGTCCCCTACTTAAGAACACTCGACTTACATACAACCCCTAGTTACAAACGGACCACTGGATGTTGGTAATTTATTGTACTTTAGTCCTAGGCTACAATAATCAGCTATAACAGTTATCACAGGTGTCTGTAATGAAGCTTTAGTGTTACTCCTGGTTCTTATGACAACCCAACATTTTTAAAATCCAATTGTCACAGAGACCAAAAAAGTTCTGGCTGGGATTACAATGATAAAGTATACAGTTCCGACTTACATACAAATTCAACTTAAGAACAAACCTACAGACCCTATCTTGTATGTAACCCGGGGACTGCCTTGTAATTGAAAATTATCCTTTTTTTGGAGCTTGTTTTTTTTTTTTTTTAACGGGGTTCACTTTTTGGTTCTAATAACGATTCTGTTTTATTATGCAGATTGTTACGGACGCAGGGATACCAAATATGTGGGGGTTTTGTGTATTTTATTCAATTGTACTGAATAAAAACTAATTTGGAGAAAATCTTGTTGATTTTAGCATCACCATCTTTTCATATGCATAACTTTATTTTTCGGCTGGTTAGGGGCTTATTTTTTTGCGAGAAGATTTGCTCTTTTGAGCGGGCTCGGAGCTGCCCAGAAGTGGATCGGATCCCCCAGTAAGCGGCGCGGGGGGGATCCAATCCATAGCGAAAACACCCTTGACTGCGGCGTGTAAGGGGTTAACAAGCGCGATCGGAGTCGGTCCCGATTGCGGGTGTTAGTGCAGGCTGTCAGCTGACAGCCGCTGCTTCTGGTGCCGGCTCCGTTCGTGAGCTGGTGCCAGAAGCAGGACGTTATAGCACGTCCCAGTGCGCTTAGCATGTAGCCCCGGGGGCGTACTATAACGTCCTGGTGCGCCTAGGGGTTAAAATGGTCCAAGAACTTTGTGCGTCAGCCCCCTTAGGCAGAGCTCACAACCAACAAGTGACGGCCAAGGTTCCCAATGTCTCTGATATGGCCAGTGTTGGCTTGCAGCTGTCAGAAAGCAGTCAGTGCATTCTTTTTTCCCGTTTTTACTGAATAAAAAGTAATTTGGCAAAAATATTGTTAATTTTAGCATCACTGACTTTCATATGCATAACTTTTTTATATTTCGCCTCACAAATCTGTTTAAGGGCTTATTTTTTGTGAGAAGGATTGTTCTTTTTAGTGGTCTTATTTAAGAGTGCATAACATTTTTTAAATCACTTTTTAGAGCATTTTTTTTTATAGGGTATTACAGGCGGTCCCCTACTTAAGAACACTCGACTTACATACAACCCCTAGTTACAAACGGACCACTGGATGTTGGTAATTTATTGTACTTTAGTCCTAGGCTACAATAATCAGCTATAACAGTTATCACAGGTGTCTGTAATGAAGCTTTAGTGTTACTCCTGGTTCTTATGACAACCCAACATTTTTAAAATCCAATTGTCACAGAGACCAAAAAAGTTCTGGCTGGGATTACAATGATAAAGTATACAGTTCCGACTTACATACAAATTCAACTTAAGAACAAACCTACAGACCCTATCTTTTTGCGAGAAGATTTGCTCTTTTGAGCGGGCTCGGAGCTGCCCAGAAGTGGATCGGATCCCCCAGTAAGCGGCGCGGGGGGGATCCAATCCATAGCGAAAACACCCTTGACTGCGGCGTGTAAGGGGTTAACAAGCGCGATCGGAGTCGGTCCCGATTGCGGGTGTTAGTGCAGGCTGTCAGCTGACAGCCGCTGCTTCTGGTGCCGGCTCCGTTCGTGAGCTGGTGCCAGAAGCAGGACGTTATAGCACGTCCCAGTGCGCTTAGCATGTAGCCCCGGGGGCGTACTATAACGTCCTGGTGCGCCTAGGGGTTAAAATGGTCCAAGAACTTTGTGCGTCAGCCCCCTTAGGCAGAGCTCACAACCAACAAGTGACGGCCAAGGTTCCCAATGTCTCTGATATGGCCAGTGTTGGCTTGCAGCTGTCAGAAAGCAGTCAGTGCATTCTTTTAGGGGTTTTAACCCCTTAAGGACGTGGCCAGTTTATAGCTTAAAGGGGTATTCCAGGAATCGACATAATTCATATACAAATGATCCAGTAAAATATAAGCTAATATGTAATTAGTTGTTATTTAAAATATTGCTCCTCTTAGCACAAAAATGCTGGTGACGTACACTGTAATGAAGAATTAAAATGCTACCGGCTCTTTAATCAGTCCGTTATTTCCTCTGCTCTGAGAAGAGTGAGGACAGAAGATGGTCACATGTCCACATCACATGTCCTGCTCTGCCTGGGCAGGTCATATGATCTTTACTATGTTTGTCTGTAGTCTGTTTGGTCGCAGTGCATACAGCAGAGTTCCCCAAACTACGGCCCGCGGACCGTTTCGATCCGGCCCCCGACACTTGGCGTGCCAGCGCCGGGCAGGAGCCTCCGTCCGGACAGGAAGCTCCTGCCCATCACCATATAGTGCTCGGTGCTGCCGGAAACTATTACTGGAGCGATGTGGCCGGAATACAACCCCGACGCACATCGCTCCATGAACTAGGCTGCACGGCCGCGCACCCCTTCCTGGCCGGACACGGCAAGAAGATAGAAGACTTAGGTGAGTACAGGGTTTTTATTTTTTTATTAAAAAGGGCAGTAAAAAGATTGGGGCGACTGGGGGCCAATAGTTAGTTATGAGGGGCAGCATAAGAAATAATTAATGGTGGGGGCAGCATAAGAAATAATTAATGGTGGGGGCAGCATAAGAAATAATTAATGGTGGGGGCAGTATAGTAAATAATTAATGGTGGGGGCAGTATAGTAAATAATTAATGGTGGGGGCAGTATAGTAAATAATTAATGGTGGGGGCAGTATAGTAAATAATTAATGGTGCGGGTATAGGAAATAATTAATGGTGCGGGTATAGGAAATAATTAATGGTGCGGGTATAGGAAATAATTAATGGTGCGGGTATAGGAAATAATTAATGGTGCGGGTATAGGAAATAATTAATGGTGCGGGTATAGGAAATAATTAATGGTGCGGGTATAGGAAATAATTATGAGGGGCAGTTTAGTAATTAATGTGGGGGGGGGGCATTCAATAATTAATGGAGAGGGGTCTCAGTATATTAATTAATTAACTGGGCCAATATATAAAATAGTTCACAAGGGGGTGCAGTACCGGTATATTAAATAATTAATTGAGGAGGGTGCCAGTGTATTATGGATGCGGTCACATGTACCGCTATTTATTTTTAGACTTTAGTCCGGCCCTCCAACGATCTGAGGGGGACAGTGAACGGCCCCCTATGTAAAAAGTTTGGTGACCCCTGGCATACAGTATGGCCAGTGTTTTGGTGATGCGCAATGATAGCAGTTAGACATAGTTAAATCATCAATTTTCTGGGGGCAGAAAATAAGAGTGAGGAGTTGTTACTGAGAACTACAGGATCGAGTAACTTGTAGTTTCCAGTGGCGGCAATCTTAGTGATAACTCCTCCTACTTTAGAGAGGCCATAAAATTTTGTGAATCATAAAATCAAACTATTTAAGCTCCATTTTGTAACTAATGACATTGAGTTTTGTTATATTCATTTATTTATAGCATCATGGGTTTTTCGATCAGACGCTCATATTCCAGGAATACCCCTTTAAGGCTCAGCCCCATTTTTTGTATTCTGACTTGCGTCACTTTATATGGTTGTACATTTTGAACTATTTTACTTGTCAAAGCAATTTGGAGATTGCCCGGCCCTCAGTAATTTTTAACAGCCGGATAACAACTTTAACAGCCTCCCAATAATTTCAATGGTAGAGGGACTTCCATGGCTTGTTCTTAAAACTGTGATTTACAAGATCCAAAACTACAACACTTGGAGGGAACCAATAAGGAGAGTTCAGCGATTCTAGAAGTGGTCCCGTAAGTCCTGTGGGTTTGTCAGAACCAGCTCACTCATTGACAGCAGGTTATAGTCATTAAACATGGTCACAATAGAAGCAGCTAAACGTCTACCTCTATTGCTGGTTTCTACAGCACATCGCTCTATTCCGTGTATCTGAGCGTGTACTCACTGAGAGGCTGGAGAGAAATGACAACTTGCCTCATTATCCCAGGACCCCGCTGCGAACACATCCGGCTGCTGCAAGGAGGAGGCCGGGACCGGGCGCCAGCGAGTCTTACTTATCTTCTGTGAGACGTATTTAGCCACCATGGTCTCCATGATGTTAGCTGCTCTCTGACACCTGACTGCAAGGGACGATAGAGGCGCTACAGGGATTCCTAACTCCCGCACTTCTAGGAGCTGCACGACTTCCTGTCAGCGTGGACCCAGCACTTCCTCAGTAGAGACGCGCAAATCATTCCCGCCTATTCCAGGCTAACACACTGGGGCCGGTGGAAAGGCAAGCTAGAGGCACAGACATGTCTAAAGCGACGTCAGCTGTCTTCGAAAAAATGGCGCCTGTGTAGCCGCCATTTTCCCGAGGTTTTTGTTCTTTTAGTTCATGCCAATGGTTATGAGGAGAAATTTCTATATAAACCACCCTTAGAAGCTCAGGAAATCACACTGAAATCCAAATGGTCTCCATTCACAGTCCCATAAGAGCTGAATAGCCATTGGAGTGTCTCCCATAAGGGTCTCTGAACACCCACTTCCCTCCCAGCTTCCCTCACGCCCATTGTCCCACCCCAAACACAGCCTGTTTGTATGTTAAAGGGGTTTTCCCACGTAGACAAGTTAGGCCCTATCCCGAGGTCTTGGTGCTGAGACCCCCGCAGATCGCAAAATCGAGGGGTCCAACCAACCCCTCCTCTTTCCTCAGACTAATGGAGCAGATGGAGGCGCATGACTGTTGTGCTCCATTAGTATCTATGGAGCTGGCAGATACTGCCGAGCGCCGCACTCTTCGATCTCTGTCTGCTCCGTTACTCTTATGGAGTGACAAGGGGTCGATTGGACCCCTAGTTTTTGCAATCTGCGGGGGTCTCAGCACTCAGACACCCACTGATCCGCTAGTTAGGCCCTATTCCTTGGATAGGGCTTAACTTGTCTTTGTGGGAAAACCCCTTTAAGAATTTATTAAATTTATTTCAACACTTTCACAGATCTCTGTGATTTTGAGATTGTTTTCTCATGAGACATTGTAGTTTATGTTAGTAGTATAATTTCGCTGATCAGTTACTTTTTGGGGCAGGAAAATGTAATAATTTAGGATACATTTTAGAAAAATTACAATTTTCAAAAAGTCATACCACAATTTTTTGTAGAAGCCTTTTGCCATTTGTCTCCTTTATACTTCCATAATTTTCTTTTACACATGTTAGCAGGTTTATAGTTTTAGGAGCAAGCTCTTCAATTTTCAAGAAATTAGAAAAATGCTAAATTTTTGGTGACCAATTTAGTTTGGAAGTGCCCTGTAATGGCTTATGTACTATACACCCCCACCAGTAACACCATTTTATGAACTAACATCTCCCCCGAGAAATGACACCATTTTGGAAACAACACTCCTCAAAGAATTTATCTGGGGTTGTAGCGAGCATTTAACCCCCAACATGCTGGTCAAAATGTTATACAAAGTGAATGGTGCAGAGTAAAAATTGCATTGCAATTTATCGAATATGCTGGTGTAATGCCAAATGTATTTTGGCCAACTCATGCCACTGGAGACACACATATCAAAAATCATTCTGTGGGTTATCCCGATTAGGGCAATACCCCATATGTGGCAATAAACTACAGGATAAACAAACGGCAGGGCTAAAAGGAAAGGAGCTAAATGTAGCTTTTGATGCTCCGTTTTCACTTGATTGGTGTTGGGGTGCCCCTTAGGTACCAGTACAATAGAAACCCCCAACAAGTGACCCCATTTTGGAAAGGACAGCCCTCAAAGAATGTATCTAGGGTTGTATGAGCATTTTAACCCCTAAGATGCTGGCTCAAATGTAATACAAAGTGAATGGTACAGAGTAAAAAATTGTTTTCTAAAATTTTCCATTGAAGTGACAAATGTCATCAGCCTAACTCATGCCACTGGGGACAAACACCCCAAAAATATTTCTGCGACTTATTCCGGGTATGACAATATTCCATATGTGGCAATAATCTGCAGGATGGAGAAATGGCAGGGCTCAAAAGGGAATAACTAGCATTTGGAGAACAGCCTTTTTCTTCTTTATTTTTGGCATCATGAAGCATTTGTAGATGCCATTATGGACCAGTACAGTTGAAACCCCTTAGAACTGACCCTACTTTGGAAATTATACCCTCCATTAATTAATCTAGCGGTATAGTTAGCATTTTAACTAACTATTTTAACTAAGAAATAAAATGCATGATGGATAGTGCATAGTAAAAAATATTTGTCATGTCATATTGTGCCCAGCTCCTGCCATGAGAGACAAAAACCCCAAAAATCACGTAGCGTGTTCTCCTGAGTGCGGCAATATCCCATAGGGGGCAATAATCTACAGGCTAGCCATACGGCATTGCTTAGAAGCCATGGTGCAGTATGATGCTGATGGCTCCGTTCTCCACTACAGTACGCATCTCAATCTGCGTCCGGAGAAGATGCAGATTGAGGTGGGAATAGGGTGTGATGTCTAGACCGTGGGATAAGTGTCCCGCTGACCCGGGGCACATACCAAAAGATTGGCCTTTTGGCCTAGCGACGCCCCTGGTGCTCCCAACTACACGGGCAAACCACACAGAAAAATTAGATAACGTGCACCACACTACACGGCCAAGTCGCACAGCCGGTACGTAGAAAAAAATTTGATAAAATACACCAAACTACATGGACAAGCCGCACAGCCGCTGCACAGAAAAATTAGATAATGGATACCAAACTCTACAACATAGGAAAGTGAAAATCACTAAAAAAAATATAACATATTGGGTATCACCACGTCCGTAACAACCCATACAATAAAATAAAATTTTCATACCTTGAACGCTGTAAAAAATGCAAAAAAAATCCTCACAGAAATGATGAAGTTTTCAAATCTGACCCTATAAAAACAGCATAAAAAGTGATCAAAAAGTAACATTTACCCCGACATGATACCAAGGAAAAGTACAGCTTTTCCCGCAAAAAATAAGCTCTAAAACAGCTCTGTAAACAAAAAAATATAAATGTTATACCCATTAATACACGATGATGCAAAACCCAGCAAATTTCTCACAAAATTAGTTCTATATTCTGCAAAACAATTTAACCATAAAAAGCCATATAAATGGAGTATTGCTGTAATCATGATGACCCCTAGAATAAAGATAACACATTGGGGCAGATTTACTTACCCTATCCCGTCCCAATCCCATGGTGCGTTGTCCGACGAGGATTGGGGCGCAATTCACTAAGGTCGTGCGTCCAAGTTCCTTCTTGTGTCGCTGCTGCGCCGAGGTCCACCAGAGCTCACCTGCTTTTTCCTGGTGCATGTGAGTGCTTGGTCTTGCGACACAAAACCTTTTTTAAATTCCACAGTTTGTCCGAATCCGTTGGGTTGTCCGACGGCCAACCCCCCCCCATGTCTGTCTTGTGCAAGACGGCGCCGATTTGCCAAAATCTGATCACTTGTGCCCAAATACTGGGGCAATTCGGCGCAAAACGGAAATATTCGGGAAACCCGGCGAAAATGCGCCGTTCGGACCCTTAGTAAATGAGCCCCATTATCTTTATGGTACGGTGAACTTCCGGGAAAAAAATGCTTAAAACCATAAACAAGAATTAACTATTTTTTTAACCACCACCAAGAAAGAGTTAATATAATCTGATTGTTAGCTATTGATGTACCTGAGAAGTGAATCTCATCCACAAAAAAAATAAGCAGAGAAAGCAATCTCAAAATCCCCTGGATATGTTAAATCGTTACAAAGGTATAACCTCCTATAATGATACAGGGCAAATTTAAAAAATCAGGCCTGGTCCTAAGGCCCTAAAATGGCTTAGACCAGAAGGGGTTAAAGGACTTGTCCAGGATTAAGTTTAATATTAATACTGTCATTAGTAGGTGTAAAAAAAGCTAAAGGCGCTGTATGCACATCTCATCGCAGCACACCACCAATCCAAGATTGTATACATTCTTAGTCTTAGTGGTGGTGTCACATCAACAGTGCAACCTACAGTCTCTGTCAGTGGTCTTTGAGAGGCCGTTGATGGCTTGTGACTGTCCCTGTAACGTCACCTCTGGGCCTCTGTATGCAAACGTGCTGTCAGTGATGGGCAGCACTGTGCTTCAATGGAGAAAGGAAAGAATAGCCCCTCTGAGGCTCATATAAAAGATAATCCCAGACATCCCCTTTAAGGGGTAATTTATTCCCTATACACAGAAGTAAGTCATACCAAAGGCACCTCCAGATTGGCTGACTTCTGCTGGACATTTGGGGTCATAATTAGTGATAGTGGTAAATGATTCATAATGGGGCCACCTGTCCTCCATCCTCTCTTATATTGTGGCCCATCTCATCAAACAAAATAAACTTGTAACTCACCTTTTCATCGCTCCCACACAGTCCTGCTTCCTCCTCTCCCCAAAGTTCTGAACTGAGGGGGAAGAGCAGAGCCAGCTGAGGCGGGGAGCTACCTCCACATGTCTCTGCTAAAGAACAGCGAAACACTGCGTGTGGGGGCAGCAGGAGCTGATTGTGGCTCCCGGTCTCTGCTCTGCAGTTGTAGTTGTAATGTGTTGGGGCGGGGAGAAAGTACTCCATATTCAGGTTTTCTGGACAACTTTCCAAACAATTCAGGATGGATAACTGGAAAATCATTATGAATTATGAAGACCATAATTCATCAAACAGCACACAGATGAGAATTAGACAGACAGAATTGTGTCATAATTTTCCTCTAAAATCTACATAAAATGCTTTTTACGCCTTTTACAACTATTATGACACAAGTGCTGTTGTCTAATAAAAAAGGCCATGGCTATAGAGGAAAATACAATAGGTGTTCGCCAAAATGTGCTAATGCACTACACATGTGTTAAAATTTCAAACTACCGTAATTCAGCGGAACAGAACGGAGGAGGCCATAAGGAGGCAGGGTCACTTGACTGCATTTAAGAGCTCTCCTGCCTCTTTGAGCAAAGGGGCAACCGCAAGGACCTATAGTAGCATCAATTTGAAACATGTATATGCTTGAATTAGGTGATGTAATGTTTGCAGCTTATATGGCATATTAGTGGTGTCTGGTTACATTTAACCCCTTCCCGCACTTGGACGTCATAGTACATCCCAGCGGGAAGGAGCTGGCAGGAGAAGCAGGGCGTGTCAGTTGTATATTATGCTCTACCACCCCCGATCAGAGCCAACTCTGATTGCAAGTGTTAACACTTAAGGGTCTTCCCTGTAGGCATCAGATCCCCCGTGCAGCTTACTGGGGAATCTAATCCTCCTCTGAGCAGCCAGAAGGTCTGCCGATTGCCCTGGGGCTGCCCAATGTTCCCGGCATTCAGATCCCTTTCGAGTCTGGTGAGCATACCAGATAGCTTACCCTGCTCTAAAATGAATTAGTATTGTAGAGCAGTGTATTGGACTTAACCCTTTCAGGACCTGGCCCTTTTTTGTTTTTTCATTTTCATTTTTCACTCCCCATGATCAAAAATCCATAACTTTTTTATTTTTCCATGTACAGAGCTGTGTGACAACTTGTTTTCTGCGTAACAAATTACACTTCATAGAGATGGTATTTATTATTCCATGCCGTGTACTGGGAAGCGGGAAAAAAATTCCAACTGCAGTGAAATTGGTAAAAAAACGCATTTGTGCCGTTTTCTTGTGGGCTTGGATCTTACGGATTTCACTGTCTGCCCCAAATGACATGTCTACTTTATTCTTTGGGTCGGTGCGATTACGGGGATACCAAATTTATATAGATTTTATAATGTTTTCATACATTTAAAAAAATTAAAACCTCCTGTACAAAAATTTTTTGGGGGATTTTGCCATCTTCTGGCGCTAATAACTTTTTTATACTTCGGTGTACAGAGCTGTGGGTGGTGTTGTTTTTTGCGGATTTTGATGACGTTTACAATGTTGGGTCAATCAATTTTAGGACTGTTTGACCTTGTGATCACTTTTTATAGATTTTTTTTTTTTAAATGACAAAAAAGTGCCATTTTCGACTTTGGGCACAATTTTCCGTTACAGGATTAAACGCAGTGAAAAAATGTTATTATATTTTGATAGATCGGGCATTTTCGGACACGGCGATGCCTAATGTGTTTATGATTTTTACTGTTTATTTATATTTATATCAGTTCTTGGGAAAGTGGGGTGATTTGAGTTTTTAGGGTTTTTTATTATAATTTTTTTTATTTTTACTATTTTTCAGACTCCCTAGGGTACTTTAACCCTAGGTTGTCTGTACAATCCTATCATATACTGCCATACTACAGTATGGCAGTATATGGGGATTTTACTCCTCATACATTACAATTAGAGATGAGCGAACACTAAAATGCTCGGGTACTCGTTATTCGAGACGAACTTTTCCCGATGCTCGAGTGCTCGTCTCGAATAACGAACCCCATTGAAGTCAATGGGAGACTCGAGCATTTTTCAAGGGGACCAAGGCTCTGCACAGGGAAGCTTGGCCAAACACCTGGGAACCTCAGAAAAGGATGGAAACACCACGGAAATGGACAGGAAACAGCAGGGGCAGCATGCATGGATGCCTCTGAGGCTGCATAATCGCACCATTATGCCAAAATTATGGGCAACAGCATGGCCATGACAGAGTGACAGAATGAAGCTAGATAGCATCTAAAACATCCAATAATTGACCCTGACACTATAGGGGACGGCATGCAGAGGCAGCGGCAGCAGGCTAGAGAGTGTCATGGCGACATACCCTAAATGGACTCAGGCTTCAAACCAATGGGTGGCAGAGAGGAACCAAAGGAGGTGAGCAAGAAGCGCTCAAATAATATCGGTACATGATAAAAGTTTGCCAGTATATTTTGTGGATTACACAGCAGGGTGGCGACAAAGTTAACATGGAAGCCATGAAAACAACCCAAAATTCTGCCTGACACAGCTCGTTTGATAAGGGGACCATGTATGGAGGCAGTGAACTAGTAGTAGATTAAAGGTGCTGCAGTTAAAACTATGTTAGTTGGATCTTGGCATGGAGCTGGCGCTCCGCTGCCAGGCGAGCTTTCGCCAATCCAAGCCCCTGTCTATAGGCTACTCCCCAAACAGCACTTCTAAGAACCTTTTGTATAAGATCAAGTGTAGTAGCGTTCTTATAAGTTTAGGATATGGCGGGTGAGGGGAATGTAAACAGATGCGCAAGAAGCGCTGAAATAATATCCCTAAATGGTAAAAGTTTGCAAGTATATTTTGGGGATTACACAGCAGGGTGGCGACAAAGTTAACAACTTTGATGTGGAATGCCCTGTAATAGCTCTTGGGTGGTGTGCCTTTTATCGCCTAGGCTCAGCAGTTTCAGCACCGCCTGCTGTCGCTTAGCGACGGCACTGCTGCTGTGCCTAGAGCTACCGACTGATGGCGCCATGCCCACGGATGGTAATTCGGAGGAGGAGGAGGTGGAGGAGGGGTGGGAGGAGGTATAGTAGGCCTTTGAGACCTGGACCGAGGTAGGCCCCGCAATTCTCTGCGTCGGCAGTATATGACCAGCCCCAGGGTCAGACTCGGTCCCAGCCTGCACCAAGTTAAGTGTAGTAGCGTTCTTATAAGTTTGGGATATGGCGGGTGAGGGGAATGTAAACAGATGCGCAAGAAGCGCATGATGCGCATGGAGCTGGCGTTCCGCTGCCAGGCGAGCTTTCGCCAATCCAAGCCCCTGTCTCTAGGCTACTCCCCAAACAGCACTTCTAAGAACCTTTTGTATAAGATCAAGTGTAGTAGCGTTCTTATAAGTTTAGGATATGCCGGGTGAGGGGAATGTAAACAGATGCGCAAGAAGCGCTGAAATAATATCCCTAAATGGTAAAAGTTTGCCAGTATATTTTGTGGATAACACAGCAGGGTGGCGACAAAGTTAACAACTTTGATGTGGAATCCATGAAAACAACCCAAATTTCTGCCTGACACACCTCGTTTGATAAAGGGACGATGTATGGAGGCAGCTATATGGACGACTTTTGGAGGTAGCAATGGAGACAACGTGTGGAGGCTGCTATGGAGACAATTTAATTTGGATAGTGCCTGTATGTGGCAGTCCCAAACATTTTTCAAACCAGAGGAGCAGGTAGGTGGCCCTCCAGTAAAATGGGATAAATTGAGTGCCTGTATGTGGCAGTCCCAAAAATGTTTCAAACCAGAGGAGCAGGTAGGTGGCCCTCCAGTAAAATGGAATAGATTGAGTGCCTGTATGTGGCAGTCCCAAAAATTGTTCAAACCAGAGGAGCAGGTAGGTGGCCCTGCAGTAAAATGGAATAGATTGAGTGCCTGTATGTGGCAGTCCCAAAAATTGTTCAAACCAGAGGAGCAGGTAGGTGGCCCTGCAGTAAAATGGAATAGATTGAGTGCCTGTATGTGGCAGTCCCAAAAATGTTTCAAACCAGAGGAGCAGGTAGGTGGCCCTCCAGTAAAATGGAATAGATTGAGTGCCTGTATGTGGCAGTCCCAAAAATTGTTCAAACCAGAGGAGCAGGTAGGTGGCCCTGCAGTAAAATGGAATAGATTGAGTGCCTGTATGTGGCAGTCCCAAAAATTTTTTAAAACAGAGGACCGGGTAGGTGGCCCTCCAGAAAAATGGAATAGATTGAGTGCCTGTATGTGGCACTCACAAAAATTGTTTCAAACAGAGGACCGGGTAGGTGGCCCTCCAGAAAAATTAAATGCATGAAGTACTATAGCAAGAGCCAGTGGGCCCTGTCAAAAAATAGCCATTTTCCTCTGCTTTACTGTACAAAGAGGAGGAGAAGGAGGAAAATGAGGAGGAGGAGGAGGAGTGGATCAATTATTCAGGTTGAGCTTCCTTCACCTGGTGGAGATTGGAAATTCTGAGAAATCCAGCCTTTATTCATTTTAATAAGCGTCAGCCTGTCAGCGCTGTCAGTCGACAGGCGTGTACGCTTATCGGTGATGATGCCACCAGCTGCACTGAAAACCCGCTCGGACAAGACGCTAGCGGCAGGGCAGGCAAGAACCTCCAAGGCGTACAGCGCCAGTTCGTGCCACATGTCCAGCTTTGAAACCCAGTAGTTGTAGGGAGCTGTGTGATCATTTAGGACGATGGTATGGTCAGCTACGTACTCCCTCACCATCTTTCTGTAAAGATCAGCCCTACTCTGCCGAGACTGGGGACAGGTGACAGTGTCTTGCTGGGGTGACATAAAGCTGGCAAAAGCCTTGTAAAGCGTACCCTTGCCAGTGCTGGACAAGCTGCCTGCTCGCCTACTCTCCCTCGCTACTTGTCCCGCAGAACTACGCACTCTGCCGCTAGCGCTGTCAGAAGGGAAATACTGTTTCAGCTTGTGCACCAGGGCCTGCTGGTATTCATGCATTCTCACACTCCTTTCCTCTCCAGGGATGAGAGTGGGAGGATTTTGCTTGTACCGTGGGTCCAGGAGAGTGAACACCCAGTAATCGGTGCTGGAATAAATTCTTTGAACGCGAGGGTCACGGGATAGGCAGCCTAGCATGAAATCTGCCATATGCGCCAGAGTACCAACGCGTAAGAATTCACTCCCCTCACTGGCCTGACTGTCCATTTCCTCCTCCTCCAACTCCTCCAACTCCTCTTCTTCTGCCCATACACGCTGAACAGTGAAGGACTCAACAATGGTCCCCTCTTGTGTCTCGCCAACATTCTCCTCCTCTTCCTCCTCATCCTCCTCCACCTCCACCTCCTCCGATATGCGCTGAGAAACAGACCTCAGGGTGCTTTGGCTATCAACAAGGGAATATTCTTCCCCCGTCTCTTGTGACGAGCGCAAAGCTTCCGACTTCATGCTGACCAGAGAGTTTTTCAACAGACCAAGCAGCGGGATGGTGAGGCTGATGATGGCGGCATCGCCACTGACCATCTGTGTTGACTCCTCAAAGTTACTCAGCACCTGACAGATATCAGACATCCACGTCCACTCCTCATTGTAGACTTGAGGAAGCTGACTGACCTGACTACCAGTTCTGGTGGAAGTTGACATCTGGCAGTCTACAATCGCTCTGCGCTGCTGGTAAACTCTGGATAACATGGTCAGTGTTGAATTCCACCTCGTGGGCACGTCGCACAACAGTCGGTGAGCGGGCAGTTGGAGGCGGCGCTGCGCTGCCCTGAGAGTGGCAGCATCTGGGCTGGACTTCCTGAAATGCGCACAGATGCGGCGCACCTTCGTGAGCAAATCAGACAGATTGGGGTATGTCTTGAGGAAACGCTGCACTATCAGATTTAACACATGGGCCAGGCATGGCACATGTGTCAGTCTGCCGAGTTGCAGAGCCGCCACCAGGTTACGGCCGTTGTCACACACAACCATTCCCGGCTTGAGGTTCAGCGGTGCCAGCCACAGATCAGTCTGCGCCGTGATGCCCTGTAATAGCTCTTGGGCGGTGTGCCTTTTGTCGCCTAGGCTCAGCAGTTTGAGCACCGCCTGCTGTCGCTTAGCGACGGCACTGCTGCTGTGCCTAGAGCTACCGACTGATGGCGCCGTGCCCACGGATGGTAGTTCGGAGGAGGAGGTGGAGGAGGGGTGGGAGGAGGAGGAGGCATAGTAGGCCTGAAACACCTGGACCGAGGTAGGCCCCGCAATCCTCGGCGTCGGCAGTATATGAGCAGCCCCAGGGTCAGACTCGGTCCCAGCCTCCACCAAGTTAACCCAATGTGCCGTCAGCGATATATAGTGGCCCTGCCCGGCAGCACTCGTCCACGTGTCCGTGGTCAGGTGGACCTTGTCAGAAACGGCGTTGGTCAGGGCACGGATGATGTTGTCTGACACGTGCTGGTGCAGGGCTGGGACGGCACATCGGGAAAAGTAGTGGCGGCTGGGGACCGAATACCGAGGGGCGGCCGCCGCCATGAGGTTGCGAAAGGCCTCGGTCTCTACTAGCCTATAGGGCAGCATCTCCAGGCTAAGCAATCTGGAGATGTGCACATTAAGGGCTTGGGCGTGCGGGTGGGTTGCACTATATTTGCGTTTCCGCTCCAGCGTCTGGGGTATGGAGAGCTGAACGCTGGTGGATGCTGTGGAGGATCGTGGAGGCGACGATGGGGTTTTTGTGCCAGGGTCCTGGGCAGGGGGCTGACTAGCAGCTGACACAGGGGAAGGAGCAGTGGTGTGCACGGCCGGAGGTGAACGGGCTTGTTGCCACTGAGTGGGGTGCTTAGCATTCATATGCCTGCGCATACTGGTGGTAGTTAAGCTAGTAGTGGTGGAACCCCTGCTGAGCCTGGTTTGGCAAATGTTGCACACCACAGTCCGTCGGTCATCCGGTGTTTCCTTAAAGAACCTCCACACTTCTGAAGATCTAGCCCTCGCCGCAAGAGCCCTCACCACGGGAGCTTCACTAGTTGACAGTGGCGCTGATGCACCAGCTCTGGCCCTGCCTCTCCGTCTGGCCCCACCACTGCCTCTTCCAACCTGTTCAGGTCGAGGACTCTCCTCCGTCTCAGAAGCACTGTGTTCACCCGGCCTCTCAACCCAGCTTGGGTCTGTCACCTCATCATCCTCCGATCCCTCAGTCTGCTCCCCCCTCGGACTTCCTGCCCTGACAACAACTTCCCCACTGTCTGACAACCGTGTCTCCTCATCGTCGGACACCTCTTTACACACTTCCACTACGTCAAGAAGGTCATCATCACCCACAGACTGTGACTGGTGGAAAACCTGGGCATCGGAAAATTGCTCAGCAGCAACCGGACAAGTGGTTTGTGACTGTGGGAAGGGTCCAGAAAACAGTTCCTCAGAGTATGCCGGTTCAAATGCCAAATTTTCCTGGGAGGGGGCAGACTGGGGGGGAGGAGGCTGAGGTGCAGGAGCTGGAGGAGTGGGGATTTCGGTGACATGGGTGGACTGCGTGGAAGACTGACTGGTGGTGGACAAATTGCTCGAAGCATTGTCAGCAATCCACGACATCACCTGTTCGCACTGTTCTGGCCTCAACAGTGCTCTACCACGAGTCCCAGTAACTTCAGACATGAACCTAGGGAGTGTAGCTCTGCGGCGTTCCCCTGCTCCCTCATCAGCAGGTGGTGTCTCACCCCGCCCAGGACCACGGCCTCTGACCCCTGCAGTAGTTGGACGCCCACGTCCCCGCCCTCGTCCTCTACCCCTAGCCCTCGGGTTAAACATTTTTAAAATGAGAGTTATAACTTTTTTTTTTTTTTTACTTCTTTTTGTTTTTTTTGGTGTTTTTTTGTGTTTTTTTTTTTTTTTGTGTTTTTTGTTTTTTTTTGAGTTTTTAAAACCAAACAATCCTATCCTATTGCTATGGCTATTTTCTAGCCAAGTATCAAAGGAAGCACACTACTATGCCAGATGAGATGACACTGAGTTATTGCCTAATAGAAATCCAACCCCTACTGAATTTTGCCACTTCGGCCTTTGCTATGGATATGTGCGCCACTAAGCGCAGAACACAGCGGTCGCAAGTCTCACTACAAATTGCTCAGAATTGGCAAGTACATGCACTGCAGAAACTACAGCCACCAGCAGATCAACCAGAAATCAAATATATAGAACGCTACTGTAGGCTTCAAGAAGCTGTTTGTATTCTCCTCTGGCTATTTTCTAGCCAAGTATCAAAGGAAGCACACTACTATGCCAGATGAGATGACACTGAGTTATTGCCTAATAGAAATCCAACCCCTACTGAATTTTGCCACTTCGGCCTTTGCTATGGATATGTGCGCCACTAAGCGCAGAACACAGCGGTCGCAAGTCTCACTACAAATTGCTCAGAATTGGCAAGTACATGCACTGCAGAAACTACAGCCACCAGCAGATCAACCAGAAATCAAATATATAGAACGCTACTGTAGGCTTCAAGAAGCTGTTTGTATTCTCCTATGGCTATTTTCTAGCCAAGTATCAAAGGAAGCACACTACTATGCCAGATGAGATGACACTGAGTTATTGCCTAATAGAAATCCAACCCCTACTGAATTTTGCCACTTCGGCCTTTGCTATGGATATGTGCGCCACTAAGCGCAGAACACAGCGGTCGCAAGTCTCACTACAAATTGCTCAGAATTGGCAAGTACATGCACTGCAGAAACTACAGCCACCAGCAGATCAACCAGAAATCAAATATATAGAACGCTACTGTAGGCTTCAAGAAGCTGTTTGTATTCTCCTCTGGCTATTTTCTAGCCAAGTATCAAAGGAAGCACACTACTATGCCAGATGAGATGACACTGAGTTATTGCCTAATAGAAATCCAACCCCTACTGAATTTTGCCACTTCGGCCTTTGCTATGGATATGTGCGCCACTAAGCGCAGAACACAGCGGTCGCAAGTCTCACTACAAATTGCTCAGAATTGGCAAGTACATGCACTGCAGAAACTACAGCCACCAGCAGATCAACCAGAAATCAAATATATAGAACGCTACTGTAGGCTTCAAGAAGCTGTTTGTATTCTCCTCTGGCTATTTTCTAGCCAAGTATCAATGGAAGCACACTACTATGCCAGATGAGATGACACTGAGTTATTGCCTAATAGAAATCCAACCCCTACTGAATTTTGCCACTTCGGCCTTTGCTATGGATATGTGCGCCACTAAGCGCAGAACACAGCGGTCGCAAGTCTCACTACAAATTGCTCAGAATTGGCAAGTACATGCACTGCAGAAACTACAGCCACCAGCAGATCAACCAGAAATCAAATATATAGAACGCTACTGTAGGCTTCAAGAAGCTGTTTGTATTCTCCTATGGCTATTTTCTAGCCAAGTATCAAAGGAAGCACACTACTATGCCAGATGAGATGACACTGAGTTATTGCCTAATAGAAATCCAACCCCTACTGAATTTTGCCACTTCGGCCTTTGCTATGGATATGTGCGCCACTAAGCGCAGAACACAGCGGTCGCAAGTCTCACTACAAATTGCTCAGAATTGGCAAGTACATGCACTGCAGAAACTACAGCCACCAGCAGATCAACCAGAAATCAAATATATAGAACGCTACTGTAGGCTTCAAGAAGCTGTTTGTATTCTCCTCTGGCTATTTTCTAGCCAAGTATCAAAGGAAGCACACTACTATGCCAGATGAGATGACACTGAGTTATTGCCTAATAGAAATCCAACCCCTACTGAATTTTGCCACTTCGGCCTTTGCTATGGATATGTGCGCCACTAAGCGCAGAACACAGCGGTCGCAAGTCTCACTACAAATTGCTCAGAATTGGCAAGTACATGCACTGCAGAAACTACAGCCACCAGCAGATCAACCAGAAATCAAATATATAGAACGCTACTGTAGGCTTCAAGAAGCTGTTTGTATTCTCCTATGGCTATTTTCTAGCCAAGTATCAAAGGAAGCACACTACTATGCCAGATGAGATGACACTGAGTTATTGCCTAATAGAAATCCAACCCCTACTGAATTTTGCCACTTCGGCCTTTGCTATGGATATGTGCGCCACTAAGCGCAGAACACAGCGGTCGCAAGTCTCACTACAAATTGCTCAGAATTGGCAAGTACATGCACTGCAGAAACTACAGCCACCAGCAGATCAACCAGAAATCAAATATATAGAACGCTACTGTAGGCTTCAAGAAGCTGTTTGTATTCTCCTATGGCTATTTTCTAGCCAAGTATCAAAGGAAGCACACTACTATGCCAGATGAGATGACACTGAGTTATTGCCTAATAGAAATCCAACCCCTACTGAATTTTGCCACTTCGGCCTTTGCTATGGATATGTGCGCCACTAAGCGCAGAACACAGCGGTCGCAAGTCTCACTACAAATTGCTCAGAATTGGCAAGTACATGCACTGCAGAAACTACAGCCACCAGCAGATCAACCAGAAATCAAATATATAGAACGCTACTGTAGGCTTCAAGAAGCTGTTTGTATTCTCCTATGGCTATTTTCTAGCCAAGTATCAAAGGAAGCACACTACTATGCCAGATGAGATGACACTGAGTTATTGCCTAATAGAAATCCAACCCCTACTGAATTTTCCCACTTCGGTCTTTGCTATGGATATGTGTGCCACTAAGAGCTAAACACAACGGTAGCAAGTCCCCCTGCTAATTCCTCACAAAATGGTAAAAGATGCAAATTAAAATAAAAAAAGTAGAACGTTATTGTAGCCCTAAGAAGGGCTGTTGGGTTCTTTGAGAATCACTCCTGCCTAACAGTAAGCTAATAGAACACCCTAACGCTTTCCCTGACCAGCAGCAGCTCTCTCCCTAGCGGCATCCAGAGACAGAATGATCCGAGCAGCGCGGCCAGCGGCTAGTCTATCCCAGGGTCACCTGATCTGGCCAGCCAACCACTGCTATCGACGTGTAAGGGTACCACGTCATGCTGGGTGGAGTGCAGAGTCTCCTGGCTTGTGATTGGCTCTGTTTCTGGCCGCCAAAAAGCAAAACGGCGGGAGCTGCCATTTTCTCGAGCGGGCGAAGTATTCGTCCGAGTAACGAGCAGTTTCGAGTACCCTAATGCTCGACCGAGCATCAAGCTCGGACGAGCATGTTCGCTCATCTCTAATTACAATGTATTGTAATGCATGGGTTAACCCGAAGTAGCCTCAAGTCTTCCTGAGACCCGAGGCTACCAAGGCGACGGATCGCCGCTCCCTGATGACGACACGGGGATCGGCGATCCTCGAAAATATGGCGGCAGCTTTGCCGGCGGCAATCAGTGGGAAAACACCCGCGATCGGTGCTGGCACCGATCGCGGGTGTTACCGGTAAGCCTTTGTACAATATGCATAAAAGACTTACCGGCTATGGAGAGGGCTCAGCGTGTGAGCCCTCTCCATGCACCCGCGGCCGACCCGTGACGTGCTATTACGTCACAGGTCGTGAAAGGGTTAAACCAGCGATCAGAGCAAGTTCAAGTTTGTATAAAGTAAAAAAAAAAAAAAGTTTACAACATTAAAATAAATAAGATCTAAGCCTCTAATTTAACAGATTCCCATACAAATACATAATAAAGTATAAAAAATATACCCCCCCCCCCACATATTTGGTATTGACGCTTCAGTAACAATCTGTATAATAAAACAATCGTTACTGGACCTCCACGGTAAACGCCACAAAACCCCCCCAAAAATATAATTCTTAATTAGTACCCTTAAAAATGCTCTAAAAAGTTACATACTCTAAAATAAGACCACTAAAAAGAACAACTCTTCTCACAAAAAATAATCCCTTAACCAGATTCGCCAGTCGAAAAATAAAAAAGTTATGCATCTGAAAAGATGGTGATGCTAAAATGAATAAAATTGAATAAGATATACAAAACCCCCACATATTTGGTATCGCTGCATCCACAGCAATCTGTATAATAAAATAGAGTCATTACTAGACCTGCATGGTCAACCACATTAAAAAAAAAAAAAAAAAAAACTTTAAAAAAAAAGATAATAAAAATTCTCTAAAAAGTGATTTAAAAAAGTTACTCACTCCAAAATAAGACCACTAAAACAAAAAATAAGCCCTTAACCAGATTTGTCAGCCGAAAATTTAAAAAGTTACAGTATGCATTTGAAGAGACAGGGAAAACGAACAATATTTTCTCCAAATTGGTTTTTATTCTGTAAAATTGGGGGAAAAAAAATCTATATAAATGAGGTATCTCCGTAATCGGGGTGACCCAAAGAATAAAAATAATTTCTTATTATAATTTATTTTATTATTTATTTATTAATAAATGGTGAACGGCTAAAAAAAGAAAACTAAAAATCTTACCAAAAATTGATGATTTTCATTTTCTCCACCAATAAAGAGCTAATAAAATCTTATCAATTAGCTATAGATGCCCCAAAATTAAGTAACAAAAAAGTGCATCTTGTGGCAAAAAATTAAAGCCTATATTTCCACATTAACCCCTTCACGGCATGCACAGTAATAGTACGATTTCATCAAATCGCTTTACAACAAATGCGTTTCCAGACGCATCCGTGTTTCCTGTGCGTTTCCAGACGCTTCTGTGTTTTCCTGTGTTCCTGTGGCATTCCTTTGGCGGTCCTTTGTGTTCCTGTGGCGGTCCTGTACTCCTGTGGTCGTCCTGTATTCCTGTGGCGGTTCTGTATCCCGGTGGTCATCCTCAGGTCCTGCCATCCTCAGGTCCTGCCATCCCGAGGTCCTGCCTTCCCGAGGTCCTGCCTTCCCGAGGTCCTGCCTTCCAAAGGTCCTGCCATCCCGAGGTCCTGCCTTCCCTGTGTCCAGTTTCCTGCTTCCCTACCTTGGCTGCCAGCACGGGCCAAGTAGCACCTGTGGAACGACTTAGTGGCACCCCACCGCAGCAAGACCATCCCGTTTTGCGTCGGGCTCTGGCGAAGACCAGGGTCCACATAGACTCCGGTCCCGGGCTGCGCCTATTACCATCATCTCCTGCGGTGGTCCAGGGAGTCCACAGACTCTAGCCCTAAGAGACTCTCCCACACCCCCATGTTTGACAGTAAGATCTGGCCATGGACTCTGCCAAGGTCATGAATTCTGTTAAAACCATGGACTGTGCTAAGGATCCACATCTGCTACTGGCGGATTTGCACGACAAATTTGATGGCAACCCCGAATTGTGCAGAAACTTTGTTTTCGCTGCACATTGAACTGATGTCCTCCCAGTTCACCACCGCACGCGCTAAGGTGGTGTATGTCTTCTGTTTGCCCTCTGGAGAGGCCCTGGCCTGGGCTACTCCTCTGTGGGATAGTGGTAATCCGGACAACCTCAAGTCCAGATCTCACGCATGCCCTCTCAGTCTTCGGCCTTCCCAGAGGCGGCTTCAGAGTCTCCGGCCTTCCCAGAGGCTGCTCCAGAGTCTCCGGCCTTCCCAGAGGCTGCTCCAGAGTCTCCGGCCTTCCCAGAGGCTGCTCCAGAGTCTCCGGCCTTCCCAGAGGCTGCTCCAGAGTCTCCGGCCTTCCCAGAGGCTGCTCCAGAGTCTCCGGCCTTCCCAGAGGCTGCTCCAGAGTCTCCGGCCTTCCCAGAGGCTGCTCCAGAGTCTCCGGCCTTCCCAGAGGCTGCACAGAGTCTCCGGCCTTCCTATAGACCACTCCAGCTTCTGGACTTCCAAGGGCCACTTCAGCCTCCGGCCAAAAGACGTTCCAGACGTCCTCAAGATGTCCTCAGCTGGTTCCCTGCCATGTCCAAGCACCTCATTCCCAAGAGTCGCGTCAGCCTCTGCAGCTTCCCAGCGCTGCTCCAGCCTCCCAAGGGCTACTCCAGCTTCTGGCCTTCCAAGGGCCACTTCAGCCTCTGGCCAAAAGACGTTTCAGACGTCCTCAAGATGTCCTCAGCTGGTTCCCTGCCAGGTCCAAGCACCTCATTGGGATTTGTCCTGTCTTCACTGTTCCTGCTCTCCTCTTCAGGTGTCTCGTCACCGAGAAGAATTGGAGGAGGCGGAGAAAGAAGAGGGGGCAGAAGAATTAGAGAAGAGGGGCCCTAAAGAGGGGGGTACTGTCACGGGTGCCCCCGCGATCCATGTCGCGGATCCCAGGTACACCCGTGCTCCGCACTGTGGTGTTCCCCGGCCCATACTTACCTCTCCAGGCTGTGGTCCCGTCCAGGACGCACACCTCCTCCGACTAGGCCGCATACTCCCACTGCTAGGGCGCAAGCGCGCCAACTCATCCTGATTTAAAGGGCCAGCGTCCCCCTAATTGGGGCTAGCTAATCTGGCTTTCCTTTATAATCCGGCACCTCCTTCACTCTCTGCCGGATCTTCAAGTCATTCCCACTGAAGTGAAAGCCTCCTGTATTCCTTCTGTGCGTTTTCAGATGCCTCCGTGTTTCCAGTGTGTTTCCAGATGCTTCTGTGTTTTCCTGTGTTCCTGTGGCGTTCCTGTGTTCCTGTGGCATTCCTGTGTTCTGGTGATGGTCCTGTACTCCTGTGAATGTTCTGTATCCCGGTGGTCATCCTGAGGTCTTGTCATCCTGAGGTCTTGTCATCCCAAGGTCCTGCCTTACCGAGGTCCTGCCTTACCGAGGTCCTGCCTTCCCGAGGTCCTGCCTTCCCGAGGTCCTGCCATCCCGAGGTCCTGCCATCCCGAGGTCCTGCCTTCCCAAGGTCCTGCGTCCCTGTGTCTGCTTTCCCGCTTCCCTACCTTGGCTGTCACCGCGGGCCTATTAGTACGACCTGGTGGTACCCCACCGCAGCAGGACCAGCCCGCTTTGCGGCGGGCTCTGGCGAAGACCAGGGGCCACTTAGATTCTGTTCCCGGATTGCGGCTAGTACCATCGTCCCCTGCGGTGGTCCAGGGAGTCCACAGACTCTAGCCCCAAGAGACTCTCCCACACCCCTGTATATGACTCCCCGTTTTCCTTTTTGGGACCAAATTGAATCAAACACAGGCAGAAACACATATTACACCTTGCTAAATTCTCCAAGAGGTTTACTTTCCTAAATGGTGTCACTTGTTGGGGTTCTCCTCAGTTTTGTACCACATGGGCTCTCCAAATGCATCTTGACACGTGTAAAGAATTTCTGTCAAATTTGGCTTCTAAAAGGCAAACATTCATTTTTCTCTTCTGAGCCCTACTGAGTACCCATAAAACATTTATATGCACATGTGGGGCAATTCTACACAATTCTACACTCATTTTATACATTTTTGAGGGTTGTTTTATCTTTTATCCCATGTGGCTTATAAAAATTAAGGGAAAAGTGACTTTTTGGGGAAAATTTTCACCTTTTTCCTTTGTGGGGCCTAATTGAATCAAACATCTGTAATTGCAAATACACATAGTACATTGTGTTAAATTCTCCAAGGGGTGTTCTTTCCAAAATGGTGTCACTTGTTGGATTTCTGTTTTGGTACCACTAAGGCTCTCCAAATGCAACCTGACACCACCATATTTGTCCTCCAAAAACTAAACAACAATTTTTTTCTTTCAACCCATTGTGAATGTGCATATGAGTGTTCAATGAATATATTGTTACATAAAATTACACTTTTGTGATTTAACTTCCATTTATTTTTCACCCTCGTGAAGCGCTCATAGGGTCAGCAAATGTCTCAAAGGTTGTTTCGCATATTTCAAGGGTGCAGTTTCTAAAATGTTGTCAGAGTTAGGGTTTTTCAGCACTTGGCTTATACTCGAGTATAAATACGGTATGTCATTTTATTAGGATGTTAAGAGGCTTACAGATCGAGCAGTTTCCCAGATTTTCAAGAAACTTTTACATTCAATTATTTTAGAGGCCTATTCATATTTATAGGGGTTTTAAAAGTTCTATTTATTAGAAACTTCCCACAAAGTACACCATTTTTATATTGCACCCTGAAAATATTCAAAACAGCCTTTGGTAAGCTTATTAACCGTTTAACCGTTTAAGTCTGGAAATACCCCACATGTCGATGTAAACCACTTTATGGGCCCATAACAGAGGGCAGAAGTGAAGGAGCACCAGTGCGTTTTTGGAGGGCAAATTTTGCTGAAACTAATTTCAGGCGCTATGTGGCATGCTGGGCCTATATGTACCAGAACAAGTGAAACCCCTAAAAAGTGACCCTATTTGAAAATTAAACCCCTATAGTAACACTTTTTGGGGTGGCTATACCCCATTGATTACATTTTATTAACTTTTTGGGGGGGAATGCAATATATTCCGATGGGGGGTTTTTAATACGTTTTTGGCGATCGTGGTGGGGAAGGTACTAAAGCCCTATAGACGCTGTGTCATGTTTGACCGCGGCACCTAAAGGTGACAAGCTTTGTCAATAAGGTGTCCATACAGCCAAGTTCAGGCACCAATGTCACCATTTACAGTTGTCTTGGTGACAGCAGTGCAGGATGAAAATGTACAGCAGTACGGGATGAAAATTACCCGCTGCCTTCAACGTTCATTTACACCCAGGGTCTTTTTGGGGTTAATATTTTTTTTTTTGCCAGTTATATCTCCCATTGGTTTTTGTTGGTTGATACCCATGGGGCCATGTGTACATGGTGTTCATAAATCACTCAGGTGAACTAATAATACAGCACATATATGGTTTTACACTATGCCCACACTACCATCAAATTCCTGCATGATAAACCAGGGACACTTTCTCATAGATCCAGGCACCATGACTGTGGTAATATTCTTTTATTTGATATCCGTGGCCTCCTTCCTTCTAACATAAACTTTTAAAACTATGTTAATAAGCCCAAAGGGCTATGGTGTATTAATAGCGTCCCTCAGTACTGCAGATTCACAGGCTGTTACAGAGAGCAGAACATGTCTCACCCAACCCCACTCTCTCCCTCCCCTTTCCCTCCTCCCTCTGCTTGTGTAATCTAGCAGCAACAGGAGGAAGTGCAGGGGGAGTGGAGACCTGCCCTGCTCATTGTAACAGCCTGTGAAACTAAAGCAGTGAGCGGCTATTAGTATAATATTTAACGTTTTAGAAGGAAGGAGGCCATGGATAACAAATAGATTTGAGTAAAAGAAGATTGAGTAAATGTTTTGATAGTTTGTAGATTTTCTTTAATAAAAAGTTAGCAGTGCAACTTCACAAAAATTTATAGCAAGTTAGACTTTTTCACAGGATAGGGAATAATAATTTTCTGATTTGGTGGAGTCTCACTGATTGTAGGACTAGAGGTACCGCGTACCCGCAAATCAGAGAAGCAGCTGGTTACTAAATTCTTAGAACTGTACTTCTTCACTTAGACTTGAGCTCCTTTGAATTAAATATTTACAAACATACAGTATAGAATTTTTTTTCCTGAATTTACCACAAGATGGCAGCATCATGCTGAACAATTGGAAGTTTATGTCCTCTTTAATTTCTAGATAATTTATCATACAATACACACCATTTTAAAAAGTTTTATAAAATGCATTTTAAGTGTTATTATTATGTTTTATATCAGCATTTTAACTAAACTAAACAAACTAAATTATGTTGTATGTAGTGCTTTTTATATTTAACATATGAGGCTTGTAACACCTAGCCCTAGTGTTTTATCAATTACTGTAGATTTGTTATCCAGCAACAGACACTGCAATAAATCTGATGCAGTATAAGAACTTCTAGTCTTTGACTTTGAATAAATCTTCACCACATTATTTAGTGTCCATCACCAGACTATCCAAATTTTGTCAACATTACACTCTGCAATACCCATTTACACTATAAACCATGTTAAAGTTTGGCAGTTAGTTAGAAAAATTAAAATATAACTATATACATACATATACATTTGTCCACATGTGTTATGCACTCCGTATTGTATGTGGAATTTAGTGGTCAATATGTAGAGTAATACTGGTTGGGTATAGGGCTGGATAGTATATAACCCAAACCCATACCCACAAAGCGGAAAAATCTGCTGTAGAAATGCCTTTCCACTTAAAATTTTACATCCGTAACAAATTAGTGACATGTAGAATCACAAAAGCGTACACATCAGAAGCAAGATGACTGCAACATGTTTCTGATGCTTGCAGAACAGTTAGTTGCAGGGTTACTACTGAGGTACATTCTGACGCACTTCTGAAAAACTGTGAACTTACTCAAAGGGCACCCACACACATTTACATTACTCTGTGCAAAGAATCCATTGCATAAAACTTGGTTTATGACCAACAACTGCACATACTCAAGCAGAATTCAAGATTTGCAACGCAAAGGTTGAGCTCTTCCCTCTGCAACAGCAAAATCACTACATAAAACTGCATCAGAAAGCAGACACTAGTTTCAGAAGCTTGCGGAATTGCTGTGGAATTACCACCGAGTAAATTCCACAGCCATTATGCACCCTCTTCAGAATGCCATACACTGGTCTTCCTGGTAGTCACGTGTGTATATACCATATACACACAGTAATTTGTAAGTTAATCAAAATTAAAAATTTATTCGTATAGAATATTAATGTACATCACAGTTTTCTTTAAAAAATGACTTGAAATTATAGTTAGATTATAGATATTATTGGTTATAATATATGTTACTTTTTTTTTTTAGTTTTTACAACCTCTTTGGGGGATGGGAAAAAAAAACTGGATCAATTTTGTGTTTTCTGTTTTTCATGCATGTGCTGGAAGGGTACAAGATATGAATATCAAACACAACTCTGATGACAATTGGACTACTTATGGTCAGATACCATTAAGATGGTGTTTACAATATTGTGGGCCCCACAACTTGTGTAATGGCAGTGTGATGCTGGAAAATTAGCAGTTGGAAAAAAGGGCCTCAAAAATCCATAGTGCACCTCAGGCATTTTGCGTCTTGTGCTGATCGGAACTATCAAATAAACTATACAAATACCAATACACAGTGCAAGTAAAAGGGTAAGATTTCCAACACAATTTTGCCACAGAATCTTTTTTTTCCACTCAAAAATAGTATATAACAATGGGAAAGTTTCACCTTTTTTCTTTAATTCTAAAATTATACATTATTATTACATGAAACAATGGTCTAATATGTCCTGAAAAAATATACCGTATTTTTTGGACTATAAGACGCACTTTTTCCCCCCAGAAAATAGGGAAAAAACAGTGGTGCGTCTTATAGTCCAGATGTAGCTGCAGGAGAGAAGGAGGGCACCTGGCAGAGCGCAACCCTTCTCAGAAAAGCGCAGGGGCTGTAGCAAGTGCCGCTGCGCTCCTCTCCTCCTCTCTTGTATGTGTGCAGCCCGCGGCTCCTATATAGTGGGGCCGTGCACATCGCTCCCTGGGAATGGGACAGTCGCTGGCAGTGAGATGGCTGGCTGCACAGCTCTGCTCTGAGTCTCGTATAGTCAGCTGTGAGCTGAGTGTCTCTGGCTGGAGCAATGCTCTGCAGCGCTGCTACTCAGCTCACAGCATAAACACAAGGGACACAGAAATCCCCCAGATCCTCCGTGTGGATATCATCTGACCCCGTGATGTCACAGAAAGGGGCAGGGCCTCCCGGAAAAAGCAGGAAGTAAATGAGCTGCCATGTGTGACTGCAAGTGGAGAACAGAAACCTCCCATGAGCAGTTTTATTCATGTGCATGGAGGTGAGGTCCTGACAGGAAGGAGGAATATAATGATTGCTTAGTATCAGGGGAGCTCAACTGGAACAAGATATGTATGTTTTGTGGGACTGCATGGCTGCTATGGCTGAGGTGTAAGTTACATGGGACTGCGTGTCTGGTGGGGGACTGATGTGTAAATAGATGTATTACTAAGGGGTTGGTGGCTGTATATATATATATACACTCACCGGCCACTTTATTAGGTACACCTTGCTAGTAACGGGTTGGACCCCCTTTTGCCTTCAGAACTGCCTCAATTCTTCATGGCATAGATTCAACAAGGTGCTGGAAGCATTCCTCAGAGATTTTGGTCCACATTGACATGATGCATCACACAGTTGCCGCAGATTTGTCGGCTGCACATCCATGATGCGAATCTCCCGTTCCACCACATCCCAAAGATGCTCTATTGGATTGAGATCTGGGGACTGTAGAGGCCATTTGAGTACAGCGAACTCTTGTCATGTTCAAGAAACCAGTCTGAGATGATTCCAGCTTTATGACATGGCGCATTATCCTGCTGAAAGTAGATGTTGGGTACATTGTGGTCATAAAGGGATGGACATGGTCAGCAACAATACTCAGGTAGGCTGTGGCGTTGCAACGATGCTCAATTGGTACTAAGGGGCCCAAAGAGTGCCAAGAAAATATTCCCCACACCATGACACCACCACCACCAGCCTGAACCGTTGATACAAGGCAGGATGGATCCATGCTTTCATGTTGTTGACGCCAAATTCTGACCCTACCATCCGAATGTCGCAGCTGAAATCGAGACTCATCAGACCAGGCAACGTTTTTCCAATCTTCTACTGTCCAATTTCGATGAGCTTGTGCAAATTGTAGCCTCAGTTTCCTGTTCTTTGCTGAAAGGAGTGACACCCGGTGTGGTCTTCTGCTGCTGTAGCCCATCTGCCTCAAAGTTCGACGTATTGTGCATTCAGAGATGCTCTTCTGCCTACCTTGGTTGTAACGGGTGGCGATTTGAGTCACTGTTGCCTTTCTATCAGCTCGATCCAGTCTGCCCATTCTCCTCTGACCTCTGGCATCAACAAGGTATTTACGCCCACAGAACTGCCGCTCACTGGATGTTTTTTCTATTTTGGACCATTCTCTGTAAACCCTAGAGATGGTTGTGCGTGAAAATCCCAGTAGATCAGCAGTTTCTGAAATACTCAGACCAGCCCTTCTGGCACCAACAACCATGCCACGTTCAAAGGCACTCAAATCACCTTTCTTCCCTATACTGATGCTCGGTTTGAACTGCAGGAGATTGTCTTGACCATGTATACATGCCTAAATGCACTGAGTTGCCGCCATGTGATTGGCTGATTAGAAATTAAGTGTTAACGAGCAGTTGGACAGGTGTACCTAATAAAGTGGCCAGTGAGTGTATATATATATATATATATATATATATATATATATATATATATATATATATGTATTATTGGTGGGAGATCAACTGTATGCGGATGTATTACTGGGGGGTTGGCGGCTGTATGCGGATGTATTACTAAGGGGTTGGTGGCTGTGTATATATATATATATATGTATTATTGGTGGGAGGTCGACTGTATGCGGATGTATTACTGGGTGGTCGGCGGCTGTATGCGGATCTATTATTCTTGGTGCGGCGGCTGTTTGCGGATGTATTACTGGGGGGGGGGGTTTGGCGGCTGTATGCGGATGTATTACTGGGGGGTTGGCGGCTGTATGCGGATGTATTACTGGGGGGTTGGCGGCTGTATGCGGATGTATTACTGGGGGGTTGGCGGCTGTATGCGGGTGTATTACTGGGGGGTTGGCGGCTGTATGCGGATGTATTACTGGGGGGCTGGTGGCTGTATGCGGATGTATAACTGGGGGGTTGGTGGCTGTATGCGGATGTATTATTGGTGGTGCGGTGGCTGTATGCGGATGTATTACTGGGGGGTTGGCGGCTGTATGCGGATGTATTACTGGGTGGTTGGCGGCTGTATGCAGATGTAGTACTGGTCAGAAAGTAGATGGTGAGCAGGAGGATGTGTATGTATGCTACATTCAGTGGGGGCCTCCACAAGATTTTGTGCCCAGGGGCCCCCACCAACCTTAATCTGGCCTTGGCTCTGTGAGTGAAAGCTATTGGCAGTAAGCGCAGCCCGTGACAACTTAAGGCAGCGGCAGCATGCAGTGCATGCTGACTGGACTATTCTGCCCCCCAACACTGGCTGGCTGAGCTTGCTGCTAGCCAAGCCCTATCCAATCAGTGTTGGATTAAAGAAACACTCCCCTCGACCACCAAGTGTTCTGTACAGAGCTGAATACGACTTTATTACTTTACTGTTACTTTATTAAATATTTTAGCACACTATTTGGGGAAAAAACTTTTTTTTTATTTTTTCCTCCTCTAAAACCTAGGTGCGTCTTATGGTCCAGTGCGTTTTTTAGTCCAGAAAATAATGTACCGGTATGTATATTGACTTGAAAATAGCCTGGTAAGGAAAATTTAAGAGTATATCAATATATGGTAAATTCTTTACGAATGGAAAAGGCAGGCAGCACTCCAAGGTTCAAATCAAACGGGAGTGATTTTTATTGAAACGGGTAGCCAATTCTTTAAATTATTTAGGTATTATTTTTGGGTAAAAACACGACAATAACAAATATGCTTACATTGTGTAACCTATGACATAGATACAATATTGACATCCTACTTTAGTTTCCAAAGTAGTATAACAAAAATAGATGGGGCTAATGTTAGCGATGCAGTTTAGTGTAACCTACATTGAGCCTGACATGAACACAGACTGAGATCCTGAAACCCATGAAAAAAAGTGTCTTTATTACTCAGGTTGTCTTAAAGAGGTACATATATACTGTATTAAATATATATATATATATATATATATATATATATATATATATATATATCTTATTACCTACAGTATGTATACAGAATATTAATAGTGATGTGAATATGATTTCTGTGTGAATAATAATCATGTTATTTCTTAATTGTGTTATGAAGAGGTTAATATAATGATAACTAAAATACCGTATATGTGTAGAAAAGTCTCTATTAATTGCTGCTTTTTTTATGTTAGTGTGCAGGCTATAAAAATGCCAGTATTATGCTCAGTTCTGAATTTGGCAGCAAATATTTATGTGAAAAGTTTAACAAGAACTCTATTATACATGAAATATGAACTGTGATGGCAGTACAACCCTTCACTCTTGGCCCAGTACTTTATTCTCATTTTAGGTTGTGCCTGTGGGCCATAGTGAAAGTCACAATGGGAAATCTTAAGTCCTATAGAGTTCCATTTTTTACTAGTTCCAAATGTATTTAATCAGAAACACAAACTTGTATACTGCCAGGAAGCAGGAAGACCCAATTCTTCTCATTACAAGAAGAAATTCTTTCTAAGGCCTATAAAGGTAACGAAACCAAGAGAATGATCCAGCTCAAATCCAAGTAGGTAACAGCATAAAATGAATTCTTTATTTAGTCCATTTTTAAAAGAGACATGGGAACAGCAAAGAAATCCAACGCGTTTCAGACTTCAATGAAGGTGTTTCCCTTGGTGTTATCACACACAAACAAAAGGATTCTTTACATGTGCAGGAACCGGTGATTCCCATTATACACGGGTTACCCAAGACCCACAAGAATGTCTCACCACCTCCCATGAGACCCATCATCTCTGGGATGGGGTCCGTTAATGAAAGAATGGGAGAATGGTTAGACACTCTTTTACAACCTTTAGTCAGGAGGGTTCCTGGTTACCTCCAGGAATCCTCTGATGTTCTCAGAAATCTTAACAAGTATATTTGGCGTGAATATAATCATTGGTTGGGCTGTGATGTTGTTTCCCTTTACACTTCTATTCCCTACACAGTAGCCATCAAAGCATTGGAATTTCATCTTAACACATACAGTAACTACTCTCCTGATTTGAAACAATACATCATAAAAGTAACCCATCATCTCATGACTCACAACTATTTTATGTTTTCCAACAAATTTTATTTACAAACACAAGGAGTCCCCATGGGGGCGAAATATTCGCCCTCATTAGCTAACTTAGTCATGTCATGGTGGGAGTTGCAGTTTGTGTACACTGAGGAGAATCCCTTTTTGGCCCATGTTGAGTGGTATGGCAGGTACATCGATGACCTCCTCCTAATTTGGAGGGGCGATGTATCTGCCATACCCTCATTTTTGGTTTATCTGAATTCCAATCACTTTAATTTGCGATTCACTCATTACTCTCATTCGAGTGAAGTCACTTTTTTAGATTTGAAATTACAAGGGGTGGTCAACACTCCAATCACTACATCCACGTTCAGAAAACCCACAGCGGGAAATACCATCCTGCACTATTCCAGTCACCACCCAAAACACACCACAAAAGCTATACCTGTTGGTGAAATGGTTAGGAGTAGGAGAAATTGCAGCTCTGACATTGATTTTCATCTGGAAACCACACAAATTTCCAACAGACTAACCAACAGAGGTTATCCCCGGTGGTCACTTGATAGAGCCAGACGCATTGCCAACAACAAAAACCGCAATTCTTTACTTAATCGCGAACAACATAGTAACATCATTACCAAATTTACAAAGACACCGGTACTTTCCCTCCAGCACAGCTTACAATTTCAGGACATAAAACATATAGTCTTAAAACATCTCCCTCTCTTACTTGATGATAACAAAATCGAATACATTCTTAAAGATGGTTGTAAATTTGTTGCACGTAGAGGCTGTACATTAGGCAACATTCTCTCTCCCTCAATGATTAGTGAACAACACTCCCAGAGAACCTGGTTACAGAACCTAGGTTTTTTCCGTTGCAGTTCAAAACGTTGCAAATGTTGCACATACATTAAACCTACTAAGTCATTTCATGACACCTCATATAAGAAAACTTATCACATTAAACACCATTTAACATGTAATACCTTTAATGTTGTTTATGTCATACAATGTATTGAATGCAACATTCTTTATGTTGGTTGTACCACACGTAAATTTAAAACTAGAATTTTGGAGCACCTGAATGACATTTCAGGATCAGACTCACGTAATATCAGTGGAGCGTCAACCCATTTCAGAAATACTCACCAGAAACGCACTTGCAATTTTACAGCTTTTGCGATAGAAAAAGTCACAGTTCCTAAAAGAGGAGGTGACATCAGGAGACTATTATTAGATCGTGAGGCTTTCTGGATTATGCAACTGAACTCCATGTCACCTTTTGGCATGAACATTAGAAATGAAATTATGCTCCACTACTAATTTCTTCTCCTTCTTCATGTATTCTATTATAATAAGTTTGTATTCTGTTTCCTTCCTATTACGCCTGTTTACCCCAGTCAGATAATGATTGATTTTATTACATATGTCTTACATGTTTTTCTTATTAAATGTTCTCATGTCTATTCCCATAATCTCAATGTCGCATGCGGTGTATTCGCTATCAGTAATCTTTCTTAGATATCTTGATCCCACGTTCATGATCAAACTTACTTTGTTGATTATTCCTCATGCGACAGTGATTCCCCGTAGTTTTCCATTTCGTAGCGGAGTGTTTCGATGGTTGCCATGGTGACGTTGTTCACCGCTGGGCTTGACCATTCAACCACTCCCCTTGGGGATTTTGATTGGCCGCACAGCCCTATGACGTTGACATACTCACATCAGCTGTTGGCCTTCCTAATTGCACTTCCCTTTCCTACGGAGGAGGGCTCATTTGTCACATGACATGATTTTCTTGTTAAATACCATCATTGTGAAATGTTATTTTATCCATGACTAAGGACGCCGTGAGCGTCTGAAACGCGTTGGATTTCTTTGCTGTTCCCATGTCTCTTTTAAAAATGGACTAAATAAAGAATTCATTTTATGCTGTTACCTACTTGGATTTGAGCTGGATCATTCTCTTGGTTTCGTGGATTCTACTCGTCTGGGGCGAGGACCCGTGCTCTCCAACACTCAGCGTTCTACTCGTGGTTTGAGCTGGACTATTTTCTGTTTCCTATAAAGGTAACGCATTCACTTATTCAAAACAAACACTGTTTCCTACATATAGTAATCAACTTAAAGGGGTTATCCGGGTTTAAAAATTTTTTTTATGTCCGGGCTGGGGAGGGCTATTTAAACATAATAAACATGTACTTACCTCCTCCGGTGCTGCCGATGTCCCGCGCTGCGGCCGGTCTTCTCCGTGCGCCGGTTTCATTACACCGGCGCACAGGGAGCTTCCGGCCGGCCGGAAGCTCCCATGCGCACCATCTCCCAGCGCTTACAACGCTGAGAGATAGGGACGCATGGGAGGAGCCGTCCACATCGCGGACCGGAAGCTCCCTGTGCGCGGCTTCCGTGCCCCTGTTTGTTTACAGGGGCACGGATCGAAGTGACCGCGGCGCGGGACATCGGCAGCACCGGAGGAGGTAAGTCCATGTTTATTATGTTTAACTAGCCCTCCCCAGCCCAGCCATAAAAAAAAATTTAAACCCGGATAACCCCTTTAACCTGAAAGAACCTGATAGAAGCTTATCGTAAGCTTGTTCATTGTCATCATGTACCTTTATGGGGTGTTATATGATGCTATTAAATAGTAATAAAAAGCTGAATGATAAACCTTGTTTCATTGTCACTATTATACTATTGTGGTGAATCTCTGTGCTTTATGCCAATAAAAGTGTACTCTTCTATAAATATTAAGGTGGGCTTATGTGTGATACCTGTGATACCGTACTGAAAAAAAATGTTTTCATTTGTTTCCAAATATCAAATTGATGTTGAAACAATGATAAAAATGTTGGAAACCTAACAAACATCTATTGAAACTTACAATTTGAAGAAGTACAATAGTGCAAATATTCATAACATGAACAAGACAAATTTTCAAAAGAGGTGATATGAAGGTGACAACAAAGCAGTGTAAAGTAGATGATGTTTAGCCTCGTAACAGAGTGGTAAAATATAAAATAATAATTTCCTAAACTATATAAATATATGCTGATACCAAAAAGAAGTAATAGACGAATAAGGTAAATAACTAGAAAGAGGTTGAAATAGAGGAAGATGGAAGAGCAGTGGATGAAAGGAAGAGGATAGCAGAAAAGTTTAGAAAAAATAAGGAATAGAAGGACACAGGGGTTAACCAGTGGGCAATTGAAAAAGATGGTGGGGATACGCTTAACCAGCAAAGATGCATTATGATATCTGCAACCAAAGGGGGGGAACTTGCTAGGAGAAGGAGGATGGAGTCAGTTCCTAGACCTGATTAGGGGTAGTCGCAACAGCTAACCCACCTTAAGTAGTGGGGCAACTCTCTCCCAGGTACGTAACTAGGAGAGGCTGGGCCCCATAGCAGATTTTTGCATGGGGCCTCCTTCCCCCTTAGAAAATATACATATTTATACACCACACATTTTTATACAATCACACACATTTATATACACACACATTTATAGACTGTGACTTACATACATTTATACGTTCATGCATACACATTTATGTAGTCATATATACATTCATACACTAATACATACACATATATAGTATATTCACATCTTATACCCACATACTCACAAACTGTATTTACACATCAAATACACACACATATAGTTTATATACATCATATTATTTTTACACATGCTATACAGTATATACACAAACCATATTAACATCAATGCAGTATAAACACAGATATATACAGTGTATATGCACCATACGTACATACAGTATTATATACAGACATATAGCATATGCACACACAAATATAGGAAATACACACCACATACACCTATTCAGCATGTACGCATATAGAGAATATACACATCACATATATACACACATACAGGATATAGATACATTCATACAGTACATACATACTATACACATCAAAAGTGACTGGCTGATTTCTTATCCAAGGGTCCAGTAGCTGCTGACCAAATGGGGGAAGTAGAGGGCAGCGGCCTGCTGTCCCTTCCTGTCCTCTCTAATCTGAGCTCTGGGCTCAGGTGTGAACTGTTATATACATACTATGCTGCACAATGTGCAGCATAATATGTTTTATGTTGCATATCCTCCATTCTTCAGTGTTGCAGGTCTGATGGCTGGGTCCCCTGACACTCTGGGCAGCCATAGCGGCTGCTATGACTGGTATCACTGTAGTTATGCCCCCTCTCTCTCACTAAAGGCATAGCAAGCTGATCACATCTTGAGCAAGCCTTTTTAGTACAAAAGTCTTACATCCTTCATGTTCATAGAACCTTGTATAAAGTTCTAATTACCCAGCCCTTAAAAAGTGTGTGTTGAAGGGCAGAGGAGGACAATAGGGCATGTGTCAAGGAGATGAACAGGGGGATCTGGACATCCTAAATATGACTCAAATCTACCTTCAGAAATCCTGTTGTATTCCAGCTCATAAAGAGTATTAAGATTGTTGCATATAAAAATAATCTATAATAGATTTATTAGAAATGGAATAAAGAATATTTTACATTGTGGCAGGCTAATAAAAATAGGGCCTAACTTCTTTCGTGGGAAAACCCCTTTAACTATTTCTGGACTGGAGCAGAGCTCCAGCACGAGTTGGGTGTGGTGCAATTATATCCAAACAGCCAGAAACCCATTTTAACACAGACAATGGGGCAGATTTATCAAGCTGTCTGAAAGTCAGAATATTTCTAGTTGCCCATGGCAACCAATCACAGCTCCCCTTTAAAATATTCATGAGCACTGGTAAAATGAAAGCTGAGCTGATTGGTTGCCATGGGCAACTAGAAATATTCTGACTTTCAGACAGCTTGATAAATCTGCCCCAATGTATAAGTAAGGCAATAAAACCAACATTCAGCACCTCCTCAGCCGCATACCATGAACAGAGGATGATGCTGTTGCACCCGGGCAGTCTTTTTCTATTGTCATTGACTGTGAAAAGCAAAGTGTATAAGTAGGCCAACACTACAACCCAAAACTTTACCAGTCCTGTCCAAAAATTGCGCAAAATACACCCATTGATGAATAAAGTTTATATTTTACACTGTCCCTTTATTATTTATACCTAGGTTTTGGCGTGTGGAATGAAATTCTTGTGAGTCGCACATTTAAAAGTAACCTTAGTGGTTTATGGTTATATAATCATTTTTTTGGGGTAACAGTTGTGTAAGGGAGTGTAAATTATATAACTGTTTGATCCTTAGCACACTGTTCAGAAAAAAAGTGTTTTGTGCCCACAGAAGATTTAATGTTTCCTTTGATGCTTACTCTGATGAATATAGGCATGTCGGGTATGTACAAACTCCACACACTTTACTGTTTGCTTGAAAAGTAAATTTTATTTTTATAAGTATTATGGATTTATTAATATTTTAGTGTAAAGTTTCAACAGTTTATGTCATTTTTGCATATTATCAATTTTACCTACATGTGCTTGTGTGTATCAATTGTATGGTTATATTCTTATACATGGTAGGATGTGCTTTCTGAAAAATAAACCGATTTTAGGAGATTTTCTTTTTAGCTTTATATATTTTTTATTTTTTTTAGGTACAAGTTGAGGTGGAAAACGTCAATACCCAACCTGATTCACCTGTACTTACAAAATTACCACCCATAGTAGAATAAGACAATATGGGACCTTGACCAGGTTAGTGTTATAACAGGGTCATTTATCTACATGGACAGGTTCCTGTTGGGGTGGCAGCCGATTAGGGCTGTGGCTCCGAGGTTAGGTATACAGGGTATATGATATAACAGGGTATATGATGTAACAGGTACAGTCTCCCTAGTCCCAGGAGAATCACCCTCATCAAAACCCATGTCACGGGTGCCCCTGTGACCCGGTCACAGACGCACCCGTGTGCCTCTGCGTGTCCCTCTGTATCACTCACCTCTCTGGGTTCCAGCTGCATCTCTGGATCTCTGCATCTCCGGCTCTGTAAAGTTTAAAGGCCAGTGCAACGCTAATTGGCGCTGGCTGGCTGCCAATTCTGTTAAATAGCCAGCCCCTTCCTGTGTCCCTTGCTGGATCTTCGTGCCTTGTGCCTTAGAGAAAGCTTGTTCCCTATGTCCTCTGCGTTTATTGTGATTTCCCGTTGTGACCTTGATTCCGTTCCTGACATCGCTCCTATGCTGCCTGTCCTGACATTCTGCTACATCCCCAGCTCTGATCCCGTGCTGCCTGTCCTGACCTTCGACCTGTCCCCGACTTCGTCTCTGCCTCACAATTCTGCACCGCGCCTTGGCCACCACTGCAGACAAAGTTGTGCCTGTGGAGCGACAAGTCCAACCCGCTTTCCGGTGGCCTCTGGTGAAAACCGGGTACCACTTAGACTCGACTCCCAGGTGTCGGCTTACGTCATCGTCCAAAATGGTTCAGTTTGTCCACTACCCCTGAATCCTGACAGTAAGATCCCGCCATGGATCCCGCCAAGGTTCCACTACCTGACCTGGCTGATCTTGCCACCATCGTGGCTCAGCAGTCCCAGCAGATTGCCGTGCAAGATCAGCAACTTGCACAAGTCAGCGCCATGTTCCTGCGGTTTCTCCTGCTACTTCAGTTTGTGTACCTTTCACAGAACCTAGGCTGAGACTCTCCATGCCTTCCAAGTGCCTTCCTTGCACATTGAACTTATGCATACACAGTTAGTCTCTGAATGGTCTAAAGTGGCCTTCATCATCAGCCTCCTTTCTTGAAAGGCCCTGACATGGGCTACTCACCCCTGGGGCAGGAAAGACCCGGTCACAGATAATATCACCACCTTCTCTGCTAAATTCCGGTCCGTCTTTGAGGAACCAGCCCGGGGGTCTAAAGTTGAGACCGCCCTGCTGAACTTGTATCAAGGGGACTCATCTGTAGGTGACTATGCAGTTCAGTTCCATACCCTAGAAAAAGGGATTTTCTGGACAGATTAAAGACGCACTGTCTGCATGTGACCTACCGTCTTCTCTGAGTGGTCTCATCTATCTGGCCACTCAGATTGACATCTGGTTCACTGAGAGTTCTGAGGAGCAGTGTCAAGAACAAGTGCAAGTCAGGATCTGACATCTGCCCTGCCTGGCTCCTGTCTTCAAAACTCCACATCAGCCGCCTTCTGTGTCAGCTGCAGAGGAGCACATGCAGGTGGATAAAGCTTGTCTTTCTACTCAAGGCAGGGGAATCTCCATTTCTATTGTTCCAGCCCGGAGCACGTTCTTAAGATGTTTCCTGTCCGTGCTCAGCGCCCGGGAAATGCACCCTTAGGTGAGAACAAAGCTTCTCCACTCCTGAATGTTCCTGTTCTTCTCAGCTTGGACCAAATGGTCCGATTCAAGCTCCAGCCTACCTGGACTCCAGCTCTACGGGGAACTTCGAAGATGCTGCCCTGGTCTCCCGGCATCATTTTCCCATGGATCGTCTAGAGAAGCCGCTGGCCATTTCTTCTGTCAGTGGGCAGATCCTCTGTGACTCCATCTAGTATCACACCATGCCACTATGTCTGCAAGTTGGGGCCTTGTATAAAGATAGACTCTCATTCTATGTCCTACCCACGTCTTCAGTCCTACTGGGTCTCCCCTGGTTGCAACAACATGCTCCTGAGCTCAACTGCCATACCTGTGAGGTTCATCACTCTGGAACGGAGTGCCAGTCTCGCTGTTTGTGTGGTTCCTCATCCTGTGTCCATCACAATCTCTTCGGTGTCCACTAAGCCAATGGTGGGTCTACCCACTTCATACGAGGATTAAGCAGATGTCTTTTTGGAAAAGCAAGCGGAGACTCAATAGACTTGATGCCAGGCAAGTCTCCTCCGCAGGGTTGAGTGTATCCCCTACCTGTTGCTTTGACAGGTATTTAGAAGGGGATTGTGTCGCACACGTTGGATTTTAGCGCAGCGGCGCCGGCTTTCATGCGACAGAAATTGGGAGTGGACCGTTGGACAATCCAACTGATTTGGACTGAGCATGGGATTTAAGATTCAAATTGTGTCACATCCAATACACTTACAGACACATGCAGGAAATCGGGCGCACAATCTTAGTGAAGTGCGGCACAGTGCATTCTTGTTCCGACAATGCACATCGGGGAACGCGCCAGGGACGGGTAAGTAAATGTGCCCCAATGTTTTAATAGTTTATTATACATGTACATCATCTCCTATGATCGGGAGCTTCTGGCCATTAAATTTGTCGTTATCTTCTGGAGGGAGCTCCTCATCCAGTCAGTATATATACTGATCACAAAAACCTCCTGTACCTCCAGACTGCCCAGCGTCTTAATCCACAACAGGTTTGTTGGTCTCTCTTCTTCTCCTGCTTCAATTTACTGATACATTTCCATGCAGAGAAGAATGTTGAGGCCGATGCTCTCTCTCCTGCCTCAGATGTCATTGGGGAAGATCCTGCTACCCGACGTATTGTTCCACCTGAACGCCTGGTTCTTTATGCTCCTGTGGATCTGCAGCAGCTTTCCCCTGGCAAGACCTACTTCTGACCTGCTCTTCGGAAGAGGATATTAACTTGAGGACATTGTTCTTGTGTAGCTGGGCACCCTGGGGTGCAATGCTCTATCTCCCTCATTTCCTGTTTCTACTGGTGGCCAGATCTGGTCAAGAATGTACGGGATTTTGTGGGCTCCTGCACTTCCTGTGCCCGAAACAAGCCATCTCGTCTCAAACCAGCTGGTCTTCTCCTGACGTTACCGATACCCAGCTGCCCATGGTCTCATGCGGCTATGGACTTTATCAAGGATCTTCCTCCCTCCCCGGGTAAAACTGTCATCTGGGTGGTAACAGACCGGTTCACCAAAATGTTCCACTTTGTGCCTCTGCCAGGTCAGCAGTCAGCTCCTCGCCTTACCAGCTTGTTCTTCGTCCACATCTTCCAGCTTCATAGACTCCTCTACATATTGTATCAGACCTAGGGGTCCAGTTTGTTTCCCGGTTCTGGCGTTCTCTGTGCAGCCAACTTCAAGTGAAACTGGACTTTTCCTTTGCATACCGTCTGCAGTCTAATGTACAATTGGAGAGAGTTAATCAGACTGGGCTGCTATCTCCGCCATTTTGTCTCCGCCCGACAGGATGACTGGTCCACCCTGTTGCCATGGGCAGAAATTTCCTATAATTCATTGGACTCAGAATCTCCTGGCTCCATTCTGATGTTCCTGCCGTGGAAGAATTGGTCCGAGATCTCAGATCCATCTGGAAGCAAATGCATCAGTCTCTACTCTGGGCAACTGCCCACATCAAAACACAGGCTGACAAAAAATGCAGGCCTCCTCCGATTTCTGTTTTGGTGACAAAGTATGGCTGTTTTCTAGGTAAGTCCGTTTGAAGATTCCCAGCTACAAACTTGTTCCTCGTTTCCTGGGTCCATTTGAGGTGCTAAAGCTCATTAATCCCGTATAAACTTTGTGTATGTGTATTACTGAAGCATGATAAGGCCTTTTTTATAAATATTTCAGACGCCAAACATCTATTAAGCCAATCGCTTCACAATTTTTTTAAACGGTGTAGCCCCTCTTTCCTTCCTCTTCCTTCCACTGGAAAATCTGTCTACTTCCGCATTCATTACACAGTTTTCCATAAAAACAATTAATTTATAGATGATATCTGGGAAATACGGTGGAGGGATATAAACAAAGGAGAGCAATATTCATCAACCTGTGATTCTAAGACTTTCAAATATATTTTCTGATGTAGTAGGATGCTTACTCTTCTAGATAATGAGGTAAAAAAGTTGAACTCTTGAAACAGGAGAAAAAGATCCTACAAAATAAAATCAATGATTTGAAGGATAGATCTCGTAGAGCCAATTTACGTATAATAGATCTCCCTGAAGGTGCAGAAGGGGAAAAACCTGAAACAGTGGGGAAGGAATATCTGTCCCCTGTGTTCCGTGTTGAAAGGGCACATAGAGTGCCACATAAAACGCATCCTGTGGGGAGCACTCTCACAATCCTCTTGGTTAAATTATTGATGACAAGAGACAGAGATGTCATCCTTAAAAAAATGTGGGACAAAGCGGAAGTAACAAATGAGGGGTCAAAACTTTTGTTTTTCCCTGATTTTTCCAAGAACACTCAGGATAAAAAAAAAGAGATTTATTGACATTAAGAAGAGGTTGTGGAAAGCGGATGTGAAATACTCTCTCCTATTTCCTTCTAGGTTGAGAGTAATATATCAAGAGAAAGCTTTTTTGTTTGAGACACCAGAGGAGGCTCTAACATGGTTGGAATTCAAAAAACTGTAATAAGCTTGAGGTAAACTGGCTTAGCAGTCAGGATATGTTATTTTTGCCTTATTAAAGCTGGGAAAAAGTTATAGAATTATTATATTACTCTGAAGCCTGTTAGGGGTTGGAGGGTGGGAAAATGGAGTAGCGGTGTCTGACTTTAGACTTACACAAAATGTGTTGTGGGTCACTTGGATGGGGGGGTATTTGGGGGGGGGGATTGGAGTTTTCTTTTTCCTTCTCTCTTAAATTATGAATACAAAGTTTGTAATATGGAATATTAGAGGTTTGGGAGACCCAATCAAAAGAGTTGCTATTTTTGACTGTATACGGAAGCATCTACCAGCCATTATCGCGCTAACAGAAACACATTTGACGCAGGATACAGTCGGACGACTAGGGAAAAATTGGGTAGGCCTGCAATATCACTCCTTTTATACCTCATTATCTAGAAAAGTTTCCAGTTTTAGTAAATTTTTATTCAGTTTCCAAAATTTTTAAAATAGTTTTTACATCAAATTGATATTTGGAAACACTTATTTTCAGTGAGCTAACGCAAGTAGTAAGGTATATGGCCAAATGTACATACAATCTTAATAATTCAAAAAAAGGAATGGGGCTCATTTACTAAGGGTCCGAAAGCCGCACTTTCGTCGCGTTTCCCGAATAATTCCGTTTTCCGTTTATTGCCCCGGGATTTTTGCGCATCGGCACTGGCTTGCCCGTGACAGAAATCGGGGGGCATGGCCGGCGGACTACCCGATGGATTAGGACAAACTGCAGAATTTAAAAAAGGTTTTGTGTCGCAAGATCAAGCACTCACATATACTGTGAAGAAACAGGCGAACTTTGGTGGACCTTGGCGCAGCAGTGACACAGGAAAGAACTCGGACGCACAATCTTAGTGAATCACGCTGGACCAATGTATTCTGTTGCACAAATGTATTCAAAAGATGCCAAGTTACCACAAATCTTTGCATTTAATAAGAGTAAAGAGGGTACATGTTTGTAAATTATATATTATAATTATATATATATATATATATGTATACATAATTAAATCATACTATGCATACATTCATACATTAAATCACACATACAGTATGAGCGATTATTTTTATCCAACGTGCAGTCACAGAGTTGATGATTGCTAGATTCCAGGAGTAGTAATAAATATTGAAGTCATCCATCTGTCAGCACTGTAACACACTTGCCAACATTCCAGAATGCTGAATAGAAATTTGGGACTTATTAGGCCATGCTGTTATCCAACCAACTCTACTCACAAACCTCAAAATCCATTCAGAAATGTCAAATATCTACTTAGTGTAGATTAGGTTTAAAAGGGTTGGCCACTTTTTTTGCATAAATTGCCTTCTTTTACTGCCTTAATAATAACTATCTGTGAACTCTGTAGGATGTTTGTTTAAATGTCTGACCACCAATAAATAGGAGGGACCTGCAGTAGGAGATTATGACTCATCCTGCTGTCCTCCCTCCCACCTCCCTGTGTTAGTGAGAGGGACTGAGAGAAAAAAAGGACACTAGAGGCTGCCACTAGGAAGGACTGAAGAATTGAGAAACAGGAAGTTGTGTACAGATGCAAAGTGCACCATGTGGATAACAGGAAAAGGCTTAAGCTCTCAGAGGAGGAAAAGGTACATATACACGCAGAGACCTGTCTAATGGAACTGATTTATTCAAAAGTGGCCAGCCAATTCAATCCTTTTCTTGTTTATCAAGGCTGTTTTGAACCTACGAAATAGGTTTCAGATACATTTATGCTTGTGTAACCAAACTAGCAACTAGCTAGTTAAAAAGGCAAAACATGTGTTACCACTTTCCAAACACAATTGTTTATGTGCAGATCGATCTGTGTTTGAGAGTTAAACTTCAGCAATTCACTTTTCTAGTGTGTGGCTGTCTGAGATGGGTTTCCGCTTTGTGTGTAGTGACAGTTATCATAGATAAAAAGAATAGTCAGGTACAAGAGGCAAATATCAAAAACCAGAAATACAGAAGTAGAAAAAAAGTTGTATGGACAATAGAGCTATGGTAGCATGGGACCCTTTAACCAGCAAAGAGGATACTGCACATGGGGTAATTAGTTTAGAGGAGAAGTGCTCTGAGGGTGTGAGCATGTTAACCCTTTCTAGTTCAGAGTAAAGTTTGCAGAAAGACAGGCTAGGTAGCTTCAGTCAGCAGTCCAGCCACTAGAGCACTGTTCACACTACTGACTGAAATGAACCAGATGAAATTCAGCATCTTCTCAGCCTATTTGTACGAAATGCAGAAGAACATGACACAGATGTAACAGTACTTAACCGGTTACAAGGGGCCAATGGACCCTCACTAAGGCTAACAGGTTTGTAAGGGTTCTGGCTATGGTACAAATTGAGGAGTCGCAGGGCATGAAGACTCATATACGCACCTTCAGGATGATACCCCTTCCAATGAACTAATTATTGAACAGCTTTCTGGACCCTGCAGGAATCAAGAATATTTGCAACCTGAAATTCTCTCTCTCCCTGGATAACAACTGGAGCTGATAGCTAGCGGGAACCGGAGTAAAGATGGCGACTGTGACGGTGTAAACTGCCTGACGTATGATGAAGCAATCATGGTGGATGGTGGAACAAGCATCAAGGAATTCTGCCAGCAGGAGGTTGAGCCCATGTGTAAGGAAAGTGACCACATTCACATAATTGCTCTCTCCGGGCCTTGAATGTTTCTACCCAGGTTGAATATATGGACAGGGGTGAGGGGGGCAGTACTGTCACCCGTGTGTTTTCTGAGGGCTCAAATTCACAGGTGTTCCTTCTCTTCTAAACTGGACACCTGTCTCCGCCTTCCTCTGTTCTTTGATCTATTCCCTCATTATCTGTACATTATCTTCTGCCTGTTAGGTTTTATTTCAGTGGAGCAAAATAAAAGAACTCTACAGAAACAACTGGAGCCGGTAGTTTAGAGCTAGACAAGACAGAAGGAATATTTTTTCAACAACGATTTGTGAAATACATTATGGATGCGGAGGGTATGGGGCAACTTCAATCTAAAGGACACATTTCCAGACTGAATTTTAAGACAAAAGTTCTTGGTTGATAACCACACTCATTCTCCCAACACATATCTGGGATCTGGAGACTGCCTTTTATTTGCTTGATGTCATTGTGTGACTTGGGCTTTAGTCTCAGCCCAGGTTGAACCTTGCTATGTTCAGTCGTTGAAATGGAGATTTGACAGAAGGTTTAAGCAATTCAGTGTCTCTATAAGACGAGTATTTGAGATGAAACCCATAATTACAATTGAACAGTGACATGGTGGAAGAGTTTTGGAAGAGTCCATCCAAAACCTAGACATGAATTTTACACTACGGTCATAAACAATCATTTCTGGAATTCTATGCAAATGTAGAATGTGGTTAATAAACAAGGAATTTTTTCAGGGTTATCAAATGGCACATCTTAGAACACATACTAATTGCCAAATAACACATACTAACAATATAACTGTTTTACCCTGGGACTCCGTAATAAATTCAATGAAAATATGGATCCAAGGATTATTTGTTAGAGGAAGTGGTTGGTGGAGCCTCTCCGGAAAGTGTTGAGGATCATTTGACCTTGCACACACTTCGTAAGCAGCCACAAAGCCTTGAAGATCATGTGACCGAGATGGCCACTCTAAGGACCTAGACAACAGTTACTGGATTCCAGCAATGCCTGGGTGCCCTGCTAACACAGAGCAATGTATTTCTTCAAGTACAAGAAGTCGAAGATTGGGGGAAGCAAACAACCTCGATTCAGGATTATTTTTAGGAGCTGAAACCTGAGCATTAATGATAGACATGGCCACATTCTGATCAATGACAGCAATAAAAACCTTAAGATTTTTAGTGCCAGGACGGTATGTGATGAAAAAATCAAAACTAGTAAAAACATGGTCAGTAATCACAGTTGGTTGTTTGGCCACTGAAAGGAAGTGTCTTCATTCCTCAAATGCCCACATTGGGGCACATTTACTTACCCAGTTCAGTCGCGGTCCCGCGGCATGTTGTCCGACGAGGATTCGGGTCTGCCGGGATTCACTAAGCTCGTGCGCCCGATATCCAGCTGGTGTCGCTGCTGCGCTGAGGTCCACCGGAGTTCACCTTCTTCTTCCCGGTGTATGTGAGTGCATTGTCTTGCGACACAAATCGTTTTTTAAATTCCGCCGTTTTTCCGAATCTGTCGGGTTGTCCGACAGCCACGCCCCCCGATTTCTGTCGAGTGAAAGCCAGTGCCGATGCACCAGAATCCGATCGCGTGCGCCAAAAACCCGGGGCAATTCAGGGCAAATCGGAAATATTCGGAAAACCCGACGAAAGTGCGGCGTTCGGAACCTTAGTAAATGAGCCCCATTATGTCCATGCATTAATGGTTGCCCACATCATAATTGCACTCTGAGGAGGAGAACTTTCATGAGAAAAAGGCAACAGGGTGTAGGGTGGTAAGGGAGTCAGGACCCTGGGACACAACAGCTCCCACTCAAACCTCTGAAGTGTCAATCTCCACAACAAAAGGTTGATTCAAATCAGGTAAAATCAAGACAGAGGTGTTCATAAAGCTCATTTTAGCTGTACAAATGCTGACTCTGGAGTCTCATTGGTTGCATCAGCACCTTTTATAGTAAGATCTGTACAGAAAACCTTTTAATAAATTTTCGATAATAGTTTAGAATATCCCAAAATTCTTTTCAGATTAGCGAGACTTTCCCAGTTCTCAATAGTTGTGACCTTGATGGGATCCATACAAAAAGGAAGGATTTTTTTTTAACTCTGAAGAGGAACTTAGCAAGCTTAGCAAGTAATTGATTCAGATGGATGGATTGATTCTGACATGTCGTATATGGGTGGCCCAATCAGGATAAAAGATAAGGATATCATCCAAATAAACAACAACATACTAACCCAGAACATCCTGGAAGATATAATTAACAAACTGTTGGAAGACAACAGGAGCATTGCATAACACTAGTGCCATAATAAGATATTTAAAATGTCTCTGAGGTGTATTAAACACCATCTTCCATTCATCTCCCTCCCTGATCCGAATCAGATTGTAGGTCCAATCTTGGAGAACCAACAAGCAACCACTAACTGACTGAGATAGTTGGGGATCAATAGGAGAGGATCCTGATTTTTACAGTAATATTATTAAGCTCATGATAGCCACCAGCTTTCTTACCAACAAAAAATAAACCTGCCCACATAGGAGAGTTGAAGAGCGTATAAACTGTAAACTGTCTATCTACTTCCCAATAGTCTTATGCTATGGAAGGGACAGATTAAAAATTCTACAGTTAGGGTATTTAGAACCCGGCAAGTTATCAATCCCACAGTCATAAGGCCTATAGGAAGGTTAAAGGGGTATTCTCGTCTGGACATTCACAATCAGTTTGATAAATCTGCCATATATAAACATTTCTTCAATTAGATGTTATTAAAAAAAATGTTCCTGAGTGAAGATAATTTCTCATAATTGTAGTCATATGGTCCCTTAGAAACGAGATGGATTCCTCGGATACGGCCACCTCTGCTGGAGTGATTGCACAAAGAAACAAAAGGTGTTTGTATATGAAATGTCTGGGAGTTACTGCAGGTCCTGTGGTAATGATCACTGAATCAAGGAGGTCAGACGGGACTCTATAGCGCATGTCTGGCCACCACTGCCAGAGTGTGACGTGGTCGTAACCGAGGAACAGAATTGCAACAGAATTGCTACCTTTATGAGAAATTATCTTCACACAGGAACATTTTTTTTAATAAGATCCAATTGAAGAAATGTTTATAAATGGAAGATTAGTGAAACTGAATGTGAATGCCCAGACGAGAATACCCCTTTAAGTCTCAGTAGAAACTTTGTTAAAAACATCAGCAAAATTAGAATTAAAGTCAGGCAAATACACACTTTTAGCCATGGACATCAGAAACAAGAATTGAGGTGCAACATTTTAACCTCACTTTATATATTCTCAAGAGCTCCAATCAAAGACAGGATTATGCAGGGCTTATCAAGGAAGCCCTAGAATTATATCAGCAGATAAATTATTAAAACATAAAATTCCAGCAACTTTAAAAGGGAAAGTTCAGCACCTGCTACCAGAAATTGGGCATCCAATTAGACTAAATTTACACCTAGAGCCAAAACAAAATTCATATTGACAAATTTGGCTGCAGCCCATGCATCTTTAAAGGTTTTGCCAGAAACAGATATCTCAGTGACTGAAATGGATACAGGCAGTAGACTTGTTTGGGAAATACCTATGCGCCCAAGTGACTCTCTTGAAAGTAGCTTAGGTGCTGGAGTTTTCCACTGTTGGTTTCTTGTGGCAGGACCTTATGACTGGCTTTCCACTGTAGAAGCAGAGTGCATTTCTAAAGTGGTGCTTCTTTCGATCACTAAATCTGCATGGGTTCTTTAATATTAACCAGGGTCTCTTTAGGTGAGGTAGAAGAAACAGGAAAAGAAGACAGAGGAGCAGACTGAGGAGAACAAACAGACAAGGTAAACATTAGTTCACATTTTCATTCCCAAAAACGTTTGTCTAACCTAACTGCCAATTACTCCAAATTTTTTGGCTCAGGGTGAGTCATTCCAACCTGAAGGAACACACCATCTCCTGAACACAGTAATCTTTAACCAGGTATCTCCCTTGGTGTAAAGCTGTTAACTGACTTTCAGTATACCCAGATTTATCAGGTTCCTCATATAATAGCCCTAATGCTGAAAAAAATGCATCCACAACATCGGAGCATCTTAAGCTAAATAAAATGCACTTTCCTGAGGATTTCCACATAGGAGAGATGTAATAATGGCTACTTTCTGGGAGTTGAAATTCAGTGTCTTCTCAGCCTGATAGTACGAACTGAGGAAGACCCTGACACAGATGTAACATAAATTAGTTTAATTTTGTACTTCTGAAAGTTTTACTGTTATCTGGTCATCTGGTGGCTGTAGAGGAATTGGATAATTTTCCTTATTTCGTTAAACAATTCCTTCATATAGATTACCCAAGGGATGTTAGTACCAAGATGGAGTCTTTGAAAAACATCATAGATAACGCATTAGGCCCAATGCCCATGAATGAGTCTACATTAGACAGCAATTGGACATAACTCTGACACATTCTGTTGTGCTATGCCCAATGTTTTCCAGAGTCCTTTGATCCGCATGCACAGCATGCATTACTCATATCCGAGTTGTCCATGAAACCCATGCCCTTTGAAGTTCATTGTGTGTTAAAAAAACAGGCAACACTCTGATGTCATCCTAGTGCGGCCAATTTTTCACATTTTGCTAAGTTATCACAAAGTGGAATTTTTTAAGGAAAACACTTCACTAAGTTTGGTAGGAAGACATGCATTCAACACACTTGAAATATTCAGTATTATGATATTCAGTTGAACCCAATGTTCAAGCAGTAGCTTCTTAATGATAAACATATTTCTCAAAGAGAAATTTAAAATAAGAATCATAAGCATAAGCATTAAAATCTTCAGATTATATTCCTTTTGTGCCTGAGAATATCAACTGTGAGGTAAAATGCAAATTAGTTTTACAAATTTGATCTGAGCTGAACTCAAGTTCTCCCTCCCTTATATTCCCCTTCCTATTGTGATTGATAATGGACCCTGGACAAAGTGAATTTATCCTCATAAAATGTAAGCTATTGTGACACTCACTCCTATTGTTCCATATTATTGTTTGTACTCTGTAATGTAATATTATATTTGTTTATGTCCCCTATGATTTGTAAAGTGCTATGGAATGATTTCAAATATGAAGTTTTGGATAATGCCACCACACTGACCCATAAAGGTAAATAATATGTAAGATTTTCTGCATGATGATGAGGTACTGTAGTGATTTATTAGGTTCATTTTTGCTAACAGGTTACTTTTAAAATCAGCTATGACAACTGGAAGCTCATTGTATCCCACATCATAGTTCTGTGAAAAGGTCAAACTTTGATTGAAACAGTGTGAAGCATTCATTCAAATGATAAAAGCATGTTCAAGGTTAGGATAAGCTAGTGTAAGAGCTTGTTTTCCTAAAAGAAAGGCATCCTATGCCTATGGAAACCAAAGAAAAATGTGTCTCATTCTTAATCAGTTTGGTAATTGTTGCAAATATAACCCAAAAAATGTTGATTAAACCATAACACACAATTCTACACACTGTTTATTTTATCACTTAAAGAGGTATTCCCGGAATATGAATGTCTGATACAAAACACCATAATGCCATAAATAAATGAAGATAACAATGTCAATGTCATTAGTCACAAAATGGAGCTTATATTTTATGATTCACAAAATGTTATGGGCTTATGCATATTTATATTTGCATCTAAGTATGCATATTTATCACCAAGATGGCCACTACTGGAAACTACATGTCCCATGATCCTTTCATTCTCAGCTCTTCCCTCTCAGGCTCTGTCCCAGTGACGATGTAACAGACTTTCATTATCTCACTAAGATGACGTCTCACCACAACACTGGCCATACTCGATGCACTGCAGCCGACCAAATACAGCCAAACATAGTGATGATCACATGACCTGCCCAGGCAGGTGCAGGACATGTGATATGGACATGTGACAAGTGGCCATTTTCTGTCCTGTGTCTGCTCCATGCGGAGAAAATCAACGGACTGGTTAAAGTGCCAGTAGCATTTTCATTCTCCATCATAATGTATGTCAAGGGTAGCAACATTTTAAATAACAACTTATTACATATTAGCTTATATTTTGAGGACCGATTTGTATATGAATTATGCTTATTCCTTGAATAGCCCTTTAACCCTGTCAAAGCAGTGATACAACCTAATAATTCTATATCTGTTAAATGGAATGTACATTTCTCTAACTAACAATTGAGTTGAGTGCTCATAAATACTATTTTACAGTAAATTTTCTCTATAGACATCTAAAATATAGAAAAGCAGGTGCAGGTGAACACTGAACACAGAAATAAGTACAAATGTACTTATAGCAAAATTGTATAGGCAAGTGTTGTACACTGACATAATTTTGTATGTAATTCTAAGTCACTATGATTATATAAATATGTTTGTATCAGTGCTTGTTTTGTGTATTATTTCTTAGTTACACAGCATTTGATGAAAAATCCATGTTTCCCCTCACATGGGTTTATGTTAAAGGGAACCTGTCACCAGGGACCTCATTTTCACTAAAGACAGGTTACAGAAGCCCATTAAAGCTGCAGTGCAAATCGCCTTTCTGCTTTCTCTAAGCGTTTGCATTACAATATAATTGTGTGTTATAACTTACCTTGAACCCTGACAGAAACCTCTGTGTAGTCCCAGCGATTGGATTTGGTTTGTATGAATTTCATAAAACATGTGTCTTGTCTGTGCAGTAGACCGTTCAGCTCTTGGCCCCCACCTTTGTGCTCCTGTACAGCTCCTCCCTCCTGCTCCTTCACAGAGCTTCTCTGCTTATTATGCCATTTTTTCAGATTTTACAAATATGTAATAGCAGTATGAGTATTTGAGGCCTACAACTGTGGAAACTATAAAATGAACAGTCCCTATGCCAGTCTGTACAGGACCGTGAAATACTTTGGGTCAGCATCATGTGACCTGCATTACAAAGTGTCTTCTGGCATTCCCATAATTTGCACTACTGTAGGCAGTAGCAGAACAGGCACACTGCACCGCCTCTCTGCTGCTCTGACCCACACGAGCTGGTTTTAACATTTAGGGCACGGAAATAGCTTTTACATGACCTTTTACAATACACCAGTCTTATTAAATTGTACTCAAAATGCTATTCATCTGGTCAAATCACAAAGTTAAGGAAAAAAGAATCAGCGTAGTGATTACAGTGCCCCAAAATAAATAATATAATAGTATAGTAAAAATAATGTAGTATAAAACCATGCTTAGAAGCTTTATATGATTATATTCTATTGGAAATCATTATGTATTTCTTATTTACACTTGTTCTTTAAAATCAATCCTTTAATATGTCTATACAGAGCTGTAACAAAAACCAAGTTACTTGATAACAGAAAAGCAGAAAAAAAATGCATAAAAAATGCACTAGAAAATGCATAAAAAGATTCTGGCATCAGCCCAGAGAAAACAAAACTTGATTATGTCATGCAATTACAAATACACTGGCAACAGTAAAGACATTTAAACCAAGACAACTTGCAGTAAACCCCGAAGCTAAACATAACCTATTCTTCTATTTACTTTAAAAGGAATCTGTACACAGGTTTTACCATACAAAGCTCCAGACAGTGTTATGTAGCAGCCCTTGAGATCTCAAGGTCACCAAACCTGTGGTATTAGTAGGACTGTGTATCTTTATTCCGGGATGGTAGCTGGATTTCTGGAGCACTCTGCTGCACTGCTGTGTGAGATCTCTTGAACATATCATAGCCTTTTTCCCCTGAGTAATTGTAGTATTAAAACAGAAGCTTCTACAGCATTGCCTTATGTCAGAGAAGAGGGACTGTGCAGATTTCACAAGGGCTTCAAATCCAGCTAAAACTTTGAAATATAAATGCATGATGTAGGGGCAGAACGCAAGGGCAGACTTCTTATTTAAAGGTATACATGGCTTAACCAAACAGAAATTTTCCTGATGCTGCATAATGAAAAACATAATTTGAGATGTCAAAACTCTTACTACCTACCTTATCACTGTCACTAGTTTTCAGCTCAATGACCAGACTCGATTTTTCAAATCTGACATGTCTCACGATAATTGGTTATAACTTCGGAATGCCTTAACATATCCGGATGATTTTGAGAATGTTTTCTCGTGACACATTGTACTTCATGTTAGTTATAAAATTTAAGTGATAAGTTTTGCGTTTCATTCTGAAAAAAAGTGAAAATTTGGCAAACATTTGTAAAAATTCTTCATTTTCCAAGTTTGAAATGTTCTGGTTTCCAGACAAGATGTAAAAGTACCCAAAAAGTTTGATAATTAACATTTACAGAATATCTGCTTCCGGTCATTTTTCTAGTAAGCTATGAGGTGCAGAACTTTAGGTGCGATTTTTCTTATTTTCATGAAAATTGCCAAAACTCACATTTTGAGGGACAACACAGCTTTCAAGTGACTTTGAAAGGCCTTAATAATAGTAAAACCACATAAATTACCTCACTATAGAAAGTTCACCCCTCAACATACGTAAAACAACTTCTATTAAGTCTATTAACCCTTTAAGTGTTTCACATGGGTTAAAAAATATGGACTTGCGATTTAGAAACTATAGAATTTTTTTGGAAAATACATTCATTTAGGCCAAAACTGACATTTTCAGAATAAATTAAATGATGAAACGCACTGCAACGCTTGATGCCCAATTCCTCCCGAGTGTACTGATACCCCATATGTGGTGGTGTCCTGCTGTATGGGCGCACGGCCATGTATAGAATGAATGGAGGCGCCATTCACAGCAGTTTTTCGAGTTTTTTTTTTACGTAGTTCACCGAGCGGGTTCAATATTGATTTAGATTTATTGTACAGATTAATACGGACGCGGTGATACCAAATATGTACGTGTTTTGGGTTTTATATACTTTATTTGCATTTTATGTGTTACTGGGGAGATTATGGGACTTTTATTTTATTTATTTATTTATTTAATTATATTATAAAAAGATTTAATTTTTTTTTTTTAACTGTTTTACATTTTCTACTCCTTGGCTTGAATAAGCGATCATCCGATCACTTATTCAAGCCTTTACATTGCAATACACTTGTATTGAAGTGTATGGTGTAAGTAACTGTGCATGCCGCGCATGCTCAGTTACTTACAGCCGGGTCCTGCCAGGAAGGCAGAACCCGGCAGGGAGAGAAGCCTGCATCCTCGGGTCACTCGTCGGGACCCGGGGCAGCGGCAGGAGGGATCAGATTCCCCGGTAAGCACACCGGGGGGGTCCGATCCACGGGGGACACACTTGCACGACCACGGCGTGTAAGGGGTTAAACACTTGGGATCTGAGATTTTCCGATCCCGGGTGTTAGTGCCGGGTCTGGGCTGTGATATCACAGCCCGACACCAGCACCAGCGAGACCCGGTGTCCTGAAATCTTCTTCTGACGCGCCTCATCTGAACATTAACATTTATTTTAATTCATATGTCTTATACAAGCATAATTTCAATTGGATGTTATTTAAAAAATGTACCTATAAATGTAGCCATGTTTTCCCTTAGAAACAAGATAGCTGTCTGTGATGACCATGTCTCGCAGCCATCCTGTGGTAATAAACGCTAAATCTAGGGGTCAGACAGGCCTCAATAGTGAATGCCGAGCCACTGCTGCCAGGGTTTTGAGTTGGTCATATAAACAGAAATGGAAGAAATGCTTCCATTTCCAGATATTGCTGTTACAGGCAGTCCCCTAGTCAAGAACACCCGACTTACAGACGACCCCTGGTTACAAACGGACCTCTGGATGTTGGTAATTTACTGTACTTTACCCTTAGGCTACTATAAACAGCTATAACAGTTATCACAGGTGTCTAATTAAGTTCTAATCCTGGTTCTTATGAAAATCCAACATTTTTAAAAATCTCATTGTCACAGAGACTGTCATAATATTACTACTCTACAGTTTTTTTTTTCTCTATTTTCTTTCTTGTCTTTCTTTGTGTTGTTTCAATCTGAGGCTCCATTTGGCCAGAGCACATGGCTGAATGGGCTTTTTACGACCAGCCAGGAAGAGTGTCTCCGCACTCCAGGGAGTCTCTGTTTGATCAGAAAACGTGCTCTTCCAAGGTGATGAAATTGACACTTTAGGTCAGTGTGTGGTTCAGAATGGTGGTGGTGGTGGTGGTGGTGGGGGGTTGTGTGAAAGAAGCAGCAGACTGTAGTTTTTCCCTCCAAAAAATAGACAATGGGAATATCATAGCTGTCCATAACTGGGGCATAATTAATAATTCTGGGTCCTCAGTTACACAGGACACACTCCTGTAGAGAAAATTAGGTTGTTAGCTCCAATGGAAGGCAGCCAATAGCAGAACACCCCTGATATTAGGCTAAGACACTCCGAGTTTGGTATGGGGTTAATGGGAATAACGTACCTGTTTGGTTGGAAGCAATGGCACAATTGTGCCATCTTACAATCAAAAGTTATGGGGTTTTGATAAAAACACAGACCCAAAAAGTACCTCACTGAGGAGGATGGAAACACTCCCCCTCACAGGGACATCATAGCCATGGGTGGGGGTCAAAATGCCCCTGGGTTTAAATTAGTGAAGCAGCCACATGGTTTCGTTCAGTGTGGAGGACTCGCTGGAAGAGTGGATCGCTGTCTATGCCCAGTCCTCAGGCCAAAGAATTTCTTCCTATTTCACTAGCAAGAGTTTTTTGTTTCCTTTTTCCCTGTTTGTAAATATCGTATGCGTAGTGTTTTTAATCTTTTTCATTTTATCTGACAATTTTATTCTTTGAGTGTATTGCATTTTTTTAATTGTAAATTAAAGTGTTCCTTTAATAAGTCTCTGCTTGTAGACTTAAAGAATTTGAGTCTCTGAAGGGAATTACGTTACCAGAGGTCATTGTTAACATAGTCTATGTGCATGTTCTTTGTGAATTTATCATTGTAAAATCGTATAAGTAGTGAGTACATATGCTGAGTTATCAGGGTGCATTGTCTGTGTGGTTGAGGTGCCTATGGCCTTCTTTGCGTAAATAACTCGTGGGTGGTGGCAGTGTGGACTGGGTGCCGAGATTGAGTGGAGTAAATTTAGCGCTAGGACGCCATTCTGTGGAAGTGGGCAGAACTTTAAGGGCTTAATTCTGGGACTACATAGAGCAGGTATCCCCGTGTGTAAACTCCGGTGAATCGGGTTCGTGACAGAGACCAAAAATTTTTTGTCTGGGATTATAATTATAAAATATACAGTTCCGACTTACATACAAATTCAATTAAAGAACAAACCTCAAGAACCTATCCTTTATGTAACCCGGGGACTACCTGTACATAACATGTAACAGCATAGAATTTTAACCTAATATTGTCAACGCCAGTGTTCCAATTTTGGATCACTGATTTTATTGGCTGACCTGTACCTCAGCAGGAATCACTCACACATATTTTAAGAGGCTCTCTATGGTAGACTGCGCAACTGAACATGAGTAAGTGCTAGCAGTGGACCAAAAACACCAATGATTCTAACCACCTATACTGCTTCCCACATTACAAGTCATATTGTGTTTTCCCCATTACTATTGATACGTTGACCCTCTACTTCAAAATTAATTTAGTGCCCTAACCTTACCCTCTAGTTTTCTACCAAAGTAAAACACCCCTTTCAATGGCTTCTAGATAGTATGATCCTCTCTTCCCATAGTTCTCAATGGAGATGCAGCTCTTGGCACCATCCAACAACATATAATTACTCTCAGCCGTATCGGGCAGGAATGCACCAGGCTTGATGCAGCCTCTTCCAAGAAAGCACAAGAGCATCTCTCTTCCTATAGCCTCCTCACTTATAATTCCCCCTTTATGTTGCCCTCCAAACGTATTACGCACCCTTGCCATTGGCTTTCCACTTAAAATCCCCACTTAGCCCCCTCCCAATGCCATTTTATTCTGTTGGCTGTCACATTTAATGATCCCTTTTCTGTAGCACAACCTCCTCCATTGGACCCCTAATTAAAATTCCTCCCCTTCTGTAGCTCTCAATTTGTGCCCAATTTCTATAGATCCCTGACTTCTATCAGAAGCTCACTTTCTGTGTTCCCCTACAGCAGTACTTTTCTCCATTCCCCAATACACATTTGCCCATGCAGTGCATGTCTGTTGAACCTCCTGTACAAAAATTTGTTTTTGGATTTTGCCATCTTCTGGCGCTAATAACTTTCTTATACTTTAGTATACAGAGCTTTGGAAGGTGTAATTTTTTGATGACGTTTACAATGTTATCATTTTTAGGACTGTACGACTTTTTGATCACTTTTTATAGAATTTAAATTTTTTTTTTTAAATGGCAAAAAAGTGCCATTTTCGACTTTGGGCGCTATTTTCCGTTACGGGGTTAAACGCAGTGAAAAGCCGTTACTATATTTTGATAGATTGGGAATTTTCAGACGCTTCGATACCTAATGTGTTTAAAATTTTTACTGTTTATTTATATTTATATCAGTTCTAGGGAAAGGGGGGTGATTTGAGTTTTTATGTTTTTTTATTATTTTTTTTTAAGTTTTTTTTTTTCTTACTATTTTACAGACTCCCTAGGGTACTTTAACCCTAGGTTGTCTGTACGATCCTATCATATACTGCCACTACAGTATGGCAGTATATGGGGATTTTCCTCCTCATTCATTACAATGTGCTGATAGCACATTGTAATGGATGGATTAACATGAAGCAGCCTAGGGTCTTTGGAAGACCCGAGGCTGTCATGGTGATGGATCGCTGCTCCCCGATGATGTCACGGGGAGCGACGATCCTTGGCAAGATGTCAGCACCTATGCGTCCCGGTCTTTTTGAAGCCGCCACAATATGCAGCAAAGACTTACCGGCTATGGAGAGGGCCCTCTCCAGGCACCCGCACCCGGCATGTGACATAGTATTACGTCACATGTCGGTAAGGGGTTAAAAACACACTTTTATGAGAAATTGCTTGTTTTGCTCTCAATATATAATTTCGGGACGAAAGTAAACTTTCCAGAAACAGAAGAAATTTTTACTTAAAAATATTTAAACAATTTTGGAATGGAGAGAGAAGAGGATATCGAAGGTTATGGAACTACATTAGCATAGGTGGCTAACAAGAGAGGAGCTGAACTCAAACTTCCAACTAGAGGGATCCCAATTCTTTCAGTTCACATAGATAGTGGATATGGCGCTGGAGGACTCAGCGAACTCGTAAGGGGAGCATTTCATATCTCTACAAAGCCATTAATTCCCAGACGGGCCTGAAGGAGGTGCAGTTTACAGGAGGGCGACCCAAGTAGGACACTTGGAGGCAGGGGAAACCCTTCTCAAAGGTTGGAAAGAATCCGTAAGATAGTGGTGAATGAAGTGTGGAGAGGCACGCACTTTAGGATTCTGCATAGAGCGTTTATGCATTCAATCTCCCGCCCTAACCACACCACCCAGACCTCTTAGTGGCCTGCCACAAATGTCAAACACCCGACAGTGACAAGTTCCACGGACTGTGGAAAGCCCCCATTCACCGCAACTATGGGAAGAAATACTGAGCATTGAGGAAAGTATGTGGGGTATATCTCTGATTTGTGACGCACTCTTGTTCCTGTTCTACTGTGACCCAGTGGAAACTACAGAAGGACACTGCACAGGTTCACATGTGCCAAAATTGCTAAAAAAGACTAGATGCTTAACACCAAAATCCAAACTCACAGGCCCCATATTTACAAAGTGGCAGAGTTTTGAAGAAAGACTTTCCCTAATGTGACCTTTTACATTAACCCAGAGGTATCTAATGAATAATCTTTGGGGGTAACTGGCCAGATAGGGAATTGTATGAATGAGTAGAGCGAGGGATTGCAATAGGGGGAGGGAAAGGGTAAGAGCGCAGTGTTTATAAATGAGTGAGCCACAATGAAAGCTATACATGCATTGATTGTATGATGGCCATCATCTGTATGGTGATGTTTTTATAATGGCCTGCGAGCCAGAGAATTGTTGTAATGTTTTTTCTTGTCGAATAAAAACATTTAAAAATAAAACAAAATATTTAAACAAATATAAACATATAAAAACATATGTATTATATAAACATATAATAACTGTAATAACATAAGTGCATAGTAAAACTACTATATATGTTTTCAAAAATTCTCTCATTACATTTTAGGTGTGTAGGGATTTGCCAGCTGTTGTTTGCTTTAAGCTATCAAATGTGATTTACAGTATAAAGCTGTTTTCAATAGAGAGCTGATTTCACTCTCTCTGTCAGCTTGAAATGAGGTACAGTAAAGGTAAAGTGCATATTCAACCATGCTATGTAGATTCTTTATTATCAGAACTGAAAATATTGCCTTTTCAAGTAAAGGAATACAAATTGCAAACATTTTCAGCATAGTTGTACAGTACTACTGTAGTTAATTGTGGGCCCTTACTAAAACAACCACTCTGAAAGCTATAAAAAATATAGGTTGTCAGGAATCTTGCTGCTTGCTGACTGGATCTGACATGGGTTCAGGAAGGGAGCCTGCCAGGTATCACTGCCAGGTCTCACTGGACCATGCTCTGACACCTCTTTGCCCTCCAAAAACCAGAGCGATAGCTGCCACCACTAGTCATATATAGGCTGACGTGACGCCTAAGATATACAATGCACCAATATTAGATTACAGTCACAAATTAAGCAATCATTGTAGGTAACTTCTCCTAAGAGTTATGGAATCGTTAGAACATTAGAAGGCTCTTATCAAATGGTAGTTTAATATCAAAATGAAAGTGCTTACAATTAAAAAAAGGGTTATACAAAAAGAGTTACAAATTAAACAGACATAAACATACAATGCAAAAAATAAGTTTGGTAACATAAAAAAGAAATTAGAACTTAAAGGAAACCTACCACTCAGCTCAGGGTGAGCTGGTGCCGGAGCTTATTTTTGTTAGTGTTTTAAACCGCTGTATCGCGGTTTAAAACACTTTTTAAACTTTATAGCCGGCTCAGGGAGGTACGCGCTCGGCGCTTACCATGCGCGCGCCTCTCCTTCACTTCCTATGTAGCCGCGCGCATGGTAAGCGCCGAGCGCGTACCGATACAGCGGTTTAAAACACTAACAAAAATAAGCTCCGGCACCAGCTCACCCTGAGCTGGTGCTCGGTGTTTTCTTCTTAAACCTGCCATTTCAAGTGGTAGGTTTCTTTTAATACATTCTGGGGTGTTTTAAGTCTGGTGCCTGGGGAAGCAGAAAGGCCTGATCAAACTTTCTTGGACCCCCAAAGAAATAGATTCTAAGATTCACTCACCTGCCCCCTTGCTTGTGATGACACCAGGAGGCCTGGCATATAATAATTGCCTTTTATCACTAGAAGGTTTAAACCAGCCTTGTATACCTCAGAATATTTCTTGGCTGATATCTTGCCCTGTGGGGGTCCTATAAACCTGGTTTTAATTCCAGCTTTTCCCTCCAAGTGTCCTGCACGCATACATACTATGCATGATGAGTTCAGTGCTAATAGTTTAGGGGTTATGTAATTGCCTCCTGTCGGAAAAGATATACATACCGGATTGCGTGGGTATGAAAGATACAGATTGCTGCGAAAAGGAATACGGCGTATTGCTTTGTACCACAAGGGCGCCGGCGTGCATGAGATGCAGCCTGCTAATGAAGTCCTGAGACCAGAAATAGAGGGTGCGCATGTACATTAGGATGAATGTGCTGGTGCATAATCGTGGTGAAACAGCACCTTCTTTTTCGCCAAATGCGCCCATGTCTCCTTCAATATTTTGTGGAAGCGGTCCAATAACTCACTGTAGTATTGTCCAGTGTTCGTTCTTTCTTTTTCTGAAAAATCCATGAGGATGACGCCATTGGCATTCCAAAAAATCGCAATGAACTTTTCCAGCCAATGGGACCGTCTTTGCCTTCTTTGGAGCAGATTTACCGGCAGAAATCCATTGTTTTGATTGTTGCTTAGTTTCTGGTGTGTAATAATGAATCCAGGTTTCATCAACGGTGATGAACGCAAAAACTCTGGACATCGCTTAAATTGCTCCAAACACTGCTTCGAAGTTAACAGCCGCAACCACTTGTTGTCCACCTTGAGCAATCGCAGCACCCATCAGGCCGGCAATATTTTCATTGCCAACTTGTAAAATATTAATTGCCATTCCGGTTGACACACATACAGCCTCTTCTACTTTGCACACTTTTGTTTCGTCGATCAGCGAGAATCATGTTGTGGACTTTTTGAATGATTTCCTCTGTAACCACATCTGCAGGGTGCCCTGGTCACTCCTCATCAAAAAAGGATGTTTGCCCACGTTTAAATTTGTTGAACCAATATCTAACTGTGGTCATAGATGGCGAAGTGTCTCCATAAACAGCATCCAACTTTGCTTTTATCTTCTCACATATTGAAACTAATGCAGGGATAGGGGACAGATGGGCGTTTCAGGCAGGTGGAAGTTGTTGGAGTGCAGTGTGCCTGCCTCTGTAAACAAACATTGGCACAGCACCAATAGACAGCGGTGCAGGAGAAAGTGTGTGTCATGAAAGGTAAGTATAAGTTTCTTTTATTACAGCTCCGCCAAGGCCACTTATATATTCTTTTAAACACTTGGACAGCCCATTTAATAATGTCTTCTATCAATTCTGTGCAGATTCCTGCTCTTTTAAGAGGCCAAAACTGTCAGATGGCAATAAAACATATAATTTTAGATAATAGTCCAGCAACTAATTAATTGGTGATGGCCATATTGCCCAGATCTATATAAGCCTGCCTCTTCCTGCAAGCCCTGCCGGATCTTTGTGCCTCACAGCCTGAGAGAAAGCTTTACAGCGATTAGCCTGCGTTCCTGTGTCTCCTGCGTTCCTGTGTCTCCTGCGTTCCTTTGTCCCTCCGTGTTCCAGTGTTACCTGAGCTCCTCCGTGTTCCCGTATTACCTGAGCTCCTCCGTGTTCCCGTGTACCAGTGTGCCTCCGTGCTGCTGTCCTGTGTGCTATGTTTCCGTACCCCTCTGCTTGGACCTCCTGTTGCTGACCCCGGATTGAACCCTGATGTTGCATCTCTGCCGCCTGCCCTGACCCTGTGCCTGGACTTTGACCACGAGATTGATTGCCGTTCTTGTACCTCAACCTTGACCGCCACTGCAGACAAGTCACGCCTGAGGAACGACCTGGTGGTACCATGCCGCAGCTTGTCTAACCCGCTTTGCGGCCGGCTCTGGTGAAAACCGGGTACCACTTAGACTCCGGTCCCAGGTAGTGGCTTGAGTCATCGTCTGCAGTGGTCCAGTGGATCCACAACCCGCAAGCCTGACAAAGATTTTGTTATCTGACCGCAATGCAGTAGGCACTGACTGACTTAATTGGAGAAATTATAAGAGGGGTCTGTATTTTTGAAACACTAATTTAGACTCCATCTATTGTTACCATTAAAAAGCATACAGTATTACCTTTACTGAACTCATAAGAAACTGGATTGAAAATTGTCTAGGTGTTAGGCATGCTGAGGGTAAGTAATTGCCAGTAGTAGTTATAGGTTTAGCCAATTACCTGTTTTGTTTTTTATTATACAAAATCAATGCATTTTTCATTAGGGGTAATGAAGTCCTTAAAGTGTAACCGTCATTCTGAGCAAAAAAAAACTAAAATACATAATTCTGCTCCAGGTGTCCCTGGGAATCATTCCTCAAAGTATTTTGCCTCTCGGTCCTCATTTAGTACCTTTTTTGGCCCATAGCAACCAGGGTTTCCAGCTCTCAAAAAACTACAATCTATCTATCTATCTATCTATCTATCTATCTATCTATCTATCTATCTATCTCGTATCCATTTATCTATCTCTAATATTTTTCTATTTATCTATCTATCTATCTATCTATCTCATATGTATCCATCCCTATGTATCTATCCCTATCTATCTCCTATCTTTCTATCTCATATCTTTCTATCTCCTATCTATCTATGTATATCCTATCTATATCATATCTATCTATCTATGTATCCATGTCCATCTGTCTATCTATCTACCTACCTACCTACCTAAGTACTCCAGCTCCAGCACAGCACAGCACATGACAGGACAGCATGAAGACTTGGAGATTGTCTCCTGCCATTTCCTGTGTGTGTGAGGTGATGGGGGGAGGGGGGGCTGCAGTTTGTGTCTGTGTGGATTATTTGTTATACACAAGTGTAGGGAAAGCTGAGGAGAGAGAAGAATGTAGGTGTTTGGTCACTACATTAGTTTGGGCTTCTACCTGCACATGGCTGAGTGCTGGGGCACATGAGGTAATCAGCTGTGAGCAGGGAGGGGGATGGGGGCGTGTCTCCTGTTCCGTAGTCTTCTTTATGAAGACGGAATGACCATAGTAACAGACATTTGAGAGATAACTGCCATCTAGGGGAAGTCTGCAGAATAATCGAGGAAGGAGCAGGATTCGGGTAACTAATCCATTTTCAAAAGGGCTTAAAATTACCTGCCCTACAACATATCAAAAGTTTTTTTTAATTACAGTTACACTTTAAACTTCATGATATGTTAAGTAATTAATGAAGAAATATGCATAGAAAAAGTCCAGCTCACCTCCCTCAGTTCCCGGTGCAGTGGTGCCAAAACTCGAGAGCCTCAGGTCCACCAAATTCTTTAGAAAATGCATCCAGCACGCATAGGGACTATTTAATCAAAGCTTTATTCCATTAAAAGCATAGAGCATACACTGGTCCATGATTAAGCTTGTATAGCGAAACGCGTAGGTCAGTGGACCTGTGTCCGAGTTCGGCTGACTTTTCCACACCAGTGTATGCTCTATGCTTTTAATGGAATAAAGCTTGGATTAAATAGTCCCTATGTGTGCTGGATGCCTTTTCGAAAGACTTAAGTAATTAATCTATTCAGGAAATTTGTTTTCTGTTGGCTAAGATAAAAAAGTAAAAGATTTGGAAACAAATAAATAATAATAATCATTATTTAATATGTTTTAGTTGCACTAAGTATAAAAAAATAATCCTTATTTTTAAATATTCTGTAAATAATATGCTCTCTTTCTCTTGTTCTGCTGGCCTCTAAATTCCTAGAAATATGCCTGTAAACTTTTGATCATCTTGGGCAATAGGTGTTTAAGCATGCTTTATGAGTTAACAGACGACACTTGTAGCAGTATGTTACATTTCTGTGCTGGATACTGTAAAATAGTTTCCAGATGTTCTCTGGTCCCCCGTGAGAGATAGGGTAACAGTGACGTCAAAAATATGTTGTTTGTGTTCTACATTTTTTCAGTATCTGAAGCAATAAAACTATTTCTGACATAAATTATTACTTACTGTGAAGATGAAATTAACAAATTTGTTAGAAAGTAATTTCTATATGATGTGATGTATCTATTGTTTTACTGTCTAGTTTATAAGAATATGAATTAACTACAACCAACTATTATTATGTAATTGTAAAGAGAGATTATAAACAGTCTACTGTTATATTTTCTGGACTAAAATAGATGTTCAACTTGTACAAATCTCTTCATTTTAATGTATTGTTGTTAAAAATATACAGAGTATGCTTGAACGTTGTTGCATCTTAGCTCGATAAAATAAATAGTTGGGCAGTTGAGATACTAAAGTCCACTTTAGCTACTTGCACCCCTCCATGTGCATCCCCTACATAGCCCTGAGTGAAGTTGGCCCCCCCACCTTGTTCAAATCAAACAAAATTGATGTCAAACGTTTGTGCTACGTTTGTGCTGGTTTGTGCAGCAGAAATTTTCATTTGTGTTGCTATAGTTTTTAAGATTTTAATGAAAGTTTCCAGAGGTCATCAAAGGTCAACCAGCCCCCCCTTCATTGCCCAAATCAAACAAAACTGGGACCGAACAATTCTGCTTCATTTGTGCTGGTTTGTGCTGCTCAAATTTTTGTTTACACTGCTTTTGTTTTAAATATATGAACAAAAAATTAAAGTTCAAAAGTTCAACCAGCCCCCCCACATTAACCGAATGCAACAAAACTGGTGTCAAACGTTAGTGCTACATTTGTGCTGGTTTGTGCAGCAAAAATATTCGTTTGTGTCGCTATCATTTTTAAGGTATGTTCAGGTGTTTAAGGTGTTTAGGATAAACTGGTGAAAAACAAACCTAGTGACACTTCCCTGGCTTGATCACCAGGGGGAGCTAGCAAACACATTGGGGCAGATTTACTTACCCAGTCCATTCGCGATCCAGCGGCGCGTTCTCTGCGCTGGATTCGGGTCCGGCCGGGATTTATTAAGGTAGTTCCTACGCCGTCCACCAGGTGGCGCTGCTGCGCTGAAAAGCATCGGAACGCGCTGGAGTTCATCGAGCCGGGCTGAGTGAAGGTAAGTGCAAGCTCCGCAACAGATTTTTTTTTTAAATGCGGCAGTTTTTTCGAATCCGTCGGGTTTTCGTTTGGCCATGCCCCCCCATTTCCGTCGCGTGCATGCCAGCGCCAATGCGCCACAATCCAATCGCGTGCGCCAAAATCCCGGGGCAATTAAGGGGAAATCGGCGCAAATCGGAAATATTCGGGTAACACGTTGAGAAATGCGAATCGGGCCCTTAGTAAATGACCCCCATTGTACTTTGGAAGAAATGAACTCTGATGACCTCTGGAAAAAAGTATGAATATATTAAAAATGATAGCGGCACAAACGAAAATACTCTATTTTATACAAAACAATAAAATCATACAACGCTATTCGAAGATTTTAAATATGCCCTGTGTCACTGTGTCACTGTAATGCTATAACATACATAAGGGATTTTTAGATCGTTTTCTCGTTAAACATTGCACTTGAAATCAATTGAAAAATTTGGATGACACCATTTGCATTTAATTTTTGAGTTTAATGAAAATTCTTCATTTTCAATGTTCTAAATTTGCTGCTTTTCAGAAAAAGTTAACCACTTAGGTGTTTCACAGGTGTTAAAATAAAATGGAGGCATGATTTAGAAATTGTAATTTACATTCACTTTGCCCCACATACTAAATACTAAATTCACAATGCATTAAATGATGGAAAGCTCCTCAAAGTTTGATAACCAGTTTCCCCTAAGTGTGCCGATATTCCATTTGTGGTGGTAAACTGCTGTATGGGCACAATACAGGGCATAGAATGAAAGGTGCACCATTGAGAGCAGATTTGCATTGTCACATTTTACAGGCTATACATTTTTTTTTGTAATGTGGACATGTTTCAGTATCAAGATATTAACCCTTTCATGGTGGAGGATAAGAAATTATTGTTTAGGGTTTTTAGCTTTTTTATGACTGTAATTTATATAGCTTATTTCAATTTGACTTGATTTACAGAATACAGAACTCATTTAGTGAGAGGTTCACGTGTTTCTGCATTGCCATCTTCAGAGGTCACAATAACGTCTGTACAAGCGTTTGAGATGCTTGTATAGGCAGCTTAACACGTTCAAAAACTCTGATGTGGAAAAATCGGCCCCACACTTTTTTCTGTTCAGCAGGCGGCAGATCAATGATGCTAATGCTTTTTCAGTCTAAAAATAAAAGTCTTCACTCACAACTAGAGATGAGCGAACATACTCGTCCGAGCTTGATGCTCGTTCGAGCATTAGCGTACTCGAAACTGCTCGTTGCTCGGACGAATACTTCGCCCGCTTGACAAAATGGCAGCTCCCGCCGTTTTGCTTTTTGGCGGCCAGAAACAGAGCCAATCACAAGCCAGGAGACTCTGCACTCCACCCAGCATGACGTGGTACCCTTACACGTCGATAGCAGTGGTTGGCTGGCCAGATCAGGTGACCCTGGAATAGACTAGCCCCTGCCTGCGCTGCTCGGATCATTCTGTGTCTGGATGCCGCCAGGGAGAGAGCTGCTGCTGGTCAGGGAAAGCGTTAGGCTGTTCAATTAGAATAGTGTTAGGCAGGAGTGATTCTACAAGAACCCAACAGCCCTTCTTAGGGCTACAATAACGTTATACTTTTTTTTATTTTTATTTGCAGCTAGTACCATATTGTGAGGAATTTGCAGGGGGACTTGCTACCGTTGTGTTTAGCTCTTAGTGACACACATATCCACCTCAAACACCAAAGTGGGAAAATTTATTAGGGGTTTGATTTCAATTAGGCACAGTCTGCCATTTACTTTTTATTTTACGTTTATTTTTTAATAACTCAGCGTCATCTCATCTGGCATAGCAGTGTGCTTTCATACTTGGCTAGAAAATAGCCAAAGGAGAATCCAAACGGCTTACTTACGCCTACAATAGCGTTATATATATTTTATTTCTGGTTGATCTGCTGGTGGCTGTCCTTGCTGCAGTGCATCTACTACCAAATTGTGAGGAATTTGTAGTGAGACTTGCGACCTTTGTGTTTAGCGCTTAGTGACGCACATATCCATCGCAAAGACCGAAGTGGGAAAATTTATTAGGGGTTTGATTTCAATTAGGCACAGTCTGCCATTTCCTTTTTATTTTACGTTTATTTTTTCATAACTCAGCGTCATCTCATCTGGCATAGCAGTGTGCTTTCATACTTGGCTAGAAAATAGCCATAGCAATAGGATAGCATCGTTTGGTTTTAAAAACTAAAAAACACAAAAAAAAAAAAAAAACACAAAAAAACACAAAAAAAAGTTAAAAAAAAAAAAAAAGTTATAACTTTCATTTTCAAAATGTTTAACCCGAGGGCTAGGGGTAGAGGACGAGGGCGGGGACGTGGGCGTCCAACTACTGCAGGGGTCAGAGGCCATGGTCCTGGGCGGGGTGAGACACCACCTGCTGATGAGGGAGCAGGGGAACGCCGCAGAGCTACACTCCCTAGGTTCATGTCTGAAGTTACTGGGACTCGTGGTAGAGCACTGTTGAGGCCAGAACAGTGCGAACAGGTGATGTCGTGGATTGCCGACAATGCTTCGAGCAATTTGTCCACAAGTCAGTCTTCCACGCAGTCCACCCATGTCACCGAAATCGGCACTCCTCCAGCTCCTGCACCTCAGCCTCCTCCCCCCCAGTCTGCCCCCTCCCAGGAAAATTTGGCATTTGAACCGGCATACTCTGAGGAACTGTTTTCTGGACCCTTCCCACAGTCACAAACCACTTGTCCGGTTGCTGCTGAGCAATTTTCCGATGCCCAGGTTTTCCACCAGTCGCAGTCTGTGGGTGATGATGACCTTCTTGACGTAGTGGAAGAAGTGTGTAAAGAGGTGTCCGACGATGAGGAGACACGGTTGTCAGACAGTGGTGAAGTTGTTGTCAGGGCAGGAAGTCCGAGGGGGGAGCAGACTGAGGGATCGGAGGATGATGAGGTGACAGACCCAAGCTGGGTTGAGAGGCTGGGTGAACACAGTGCTTCTGAGACGGAGGAGAGTCCTCGACCAGAACAGGTTGGAAGAGGCAGTGGTGGGGCCAGACGGAGAGGCAGGGCCAGAGCAGGTGCATCAGCGCCAAATGTGTCACGTAGTGAAGCTCCCGTGGCGAGGGCTCCCGCGGCGAGGGCTAGATTTTCAGAAGTCTGGAGGTTCTTTAAAGAAACACCGGATGACCGACGGACTGTGGTGTGCAACCTTTGCCAAACCAGGATCAGCAGGGGTTCCACCACTACTAGCTTAACTACCACCAGTATGCGCAGGCATATGAATGCTAAACACCCCACTCAGTGGCACCAAGCCCGTTCACCTCCGGCCGTGCACACCACTGCTCCTTCCCCTGTGTCAGCTGATAGTCAGCCCCCTGCCCAGGACCCTGGCACAAAAACCCCATCGTCGCCTCCACGATCCTCCACAGCATCCACCAGCGTTCAGCTCTCCATACCCCAGACGCTGGAGCGGAAACGGAAATATAGTGCAACCCACCCGCACGCCCAAGCCCTTAATGTCCACATCTCCAGATTGCTTAGCCTGGAGATGCTGCCCTATAGGCTAGTAGAGACCGAGGCCTTTCGCAACCTCATGGCGGCGGCCGCCCCTCGGTATTCGGTCCCCAGCCGCCACTACTTTTCCCGATGTGCCGTCCCAGCCCTGCACCAGCACGTGTCAGACAACATCATCCGTGCCCTGACCAACACCGTTTCTGACAAGGTACACCTGACCACGGACACGTGGACGAGTGCTGCCGGGCAGGGCCACTATATATCGCTGACGGCACATTGGGTTAACTTGGTGGAGGCTGGGACCGAGTCTGACCCTGCGGCTGGTCATATACTGCCGACGCCGAGGATTGCGGGGCCTACCTCGGTACAGGTCTTTCAGGCCTACTATGCCTCCTCCTCCTCCCACCCCTCCTCCACCTCCTCCTCCGAACTACCATCCGTGGGCATGGCGCCATCAGTCGCTAGCTCTAGGCACAGCAGCAGTGCCGTCGCTAAGCGACAGCAGGCGGTGCTCAAACTGCTGAGCCTAGGCGATAAAAGGCACACCGCCCAAGAACTATTACAGGGCATCACGGCGCAGACTGATCTGTGGCTGGCACCGCTGAACCTGAAGCCAGGCATGGTTGTGTGTGACAACGGCCGTAACCTGGTGGCGGCTCTGCAACTCGGCAGACTGACACATGTGCCATGCCTGGCCCATGTGTTAAATCTGATAGTTCAGCGTTTCCTCAAGACATACCCCAATCTGTCTGATTTGCTCACGAAGGTGCGCCGCATCTGTGCGCATTTCAGGAAGTCCAGCACAGATGCTGCCACTCTCAGGGCAGTGCAGTGCCGCCTCCAACTGCCCGCTCACCGACTGTTGTGCGACGTGCCCACGAGGTGGAATTCAACATTAACTATGTTATCCAGAGTTTACCAGCAGCGCAGAGCGATTGTAGACTGCCAGATGTCAACTTCCACCAGAACTGGTAGTCAGGTCAGTCAGCTTCCTCAAGTCTACAATGAGGAGTGGACGTGGATGTCTGATATCTGTCAGGTGCTGAGTAACTTCGAGGAATCAACACAGATGGTCAGTGGCGATGCCGCCATCATCAGCCTCACCATCCCGCTGCTTGGCCTGTTGAAAAACTCTCTGATCAGCATGAAGTCGGAAGCTTTGCGCTCGTCACAAGAGACGGGGGAAGAAGATTCCCTTGTTGATAGCCAAAGCACCCTTAGGTCTGTTTCTCAGCGCATATCGGAGGAGGTGGAGGTGGAGGAGGATGAGGAGGAAGAGGAGGAGAATGTTGGCGAGACACAAGAGGGGACCATTGTTCAGTCCTTCACTGTTCAGCGTGTATGGGCAGAAGAAGAGGAGTTGGAGGAGTTGGAGGAGGAGGAAATGGACAGTCAGGCCAGTGAGGGGAGTGAATTCTTACGCGTTGGTACTCTGGCGCATATGGCAGATTTCATGCTAGGCTGCCTATCCCGTGACCCTCGCGTTCAAAGAATTTATTCCAGCACCGATTACTGGGTATTCACTCTCCTGGACCCACGGTACAAGCAAAATCTTTCCGCTCTCATCCCTGGCGAGGAAAGGAGTGTGAGAATGCATGAATACCAGCAGGCCCTGGTGCACAAGCTGAAACAGTATTTCCCTTCTGACAGCGCTAGCGGCAGAGTGCGTAGTTCTGCGGGACAAGTAGCGAGGGAGAGTAGGCGAGCAGGCAGCTTGTCCAGCACTGGCAAGGGTACGCTTTACAAGGCTTTTGCCAGCTTTATGTCACCCCAGCAAGACACTGTCACCTGTCCCCAGTCTCGGCAGAGTAGGGCTGATCTTTACAGAAAGATGGTGAGGGAGTACGTAGCTGACCATACCATCGTCCTAAATGATCACACAGCTCCCTACAACTACTGGGTTTCAAAGCTGGACATGTGGCATGAACTGGCGCTGTACGCCTTGGAGGTTCTTGCCTGCCCTGCCGCTAGCGTGTTGTCCGAGCGGGTTTTCAGTGCAGCTGGTGGCATCATCACCGATAAGCGTACACGCCTGTCGACTGACAGCGCTGACAGGCTGACGCTTATTAAGATGAATAAAGCCTGGATTTCTCATAATTTCCAATCTCCACCAGGTGAAGGAAGCTCAACCTGAATAATTTATGCACTCCTCCTCCTCATTTTCCTCCTTCTCCTCCTCTTTGTACACTAAAGCAGAGGAAACTGGCTATTTTTTGACAGGGCCCACTGGCTCTAGCTATAGTACTTTATGCATTTAATTTTTCTGGAGGGCCACCTACCCGGTCCTCTGTTTTAAACAATTTTTGGGAGTGCCACATACAGGCACTCAATCTATTAAATTTTTCTGGAGGGCCACCTACCTGCTCCTCTGGTTTGAAAACTTTTTTGGGAGTGCCACATACAGGCACTCAATCTATTCAATTTTTCTGGAGGGCCACCTACCTGCTCCTCTGGTTTGAAAACTTTTTTGGACTGCCACATACAGGCACTCAATCTATTTAATTTTTCTGGAGGGCCACCTACCTGCTCCTCTGGTTTGAAAACTTTTTTGGACTGCCACATACAGGCACTCAATCTATTTCATTTTTCTGGAGGGCCACCTACCTGCTCCTCTGGTTTGAAAACTTTTTTGGACTGCCACATACAGGCACTATCCAAATTAAATTGTCTCCATAGCAGCTTCCACACGTTGTCTCCATTGCTACCTCCAAAAGTCGTCCATATAGCTGCCTCCATACATCGTCCCCTTATCAAACGAGGTGTGTCAGGCAGAAATTTGGGTTGTTTTCATGGATTCCACATCAAAGTTGTTAACTTTGTCGCCACCCTGCTGTGTTATCCACAAAATATACTGGCAAACTTTTACCATTTACGGATATTATTTCAGCGCTTCTTGCGCATCTGTTTACATTCCCCTCACCCGCCATATCCCAAACTTATAAGAACGCTACTACACTTAACTTGGTGCAGGCTGGGACCGAGTCTGACCCTGGGGCTGGTCATATACTGCCGACGCAGAGGATTGCGGGACCTACCTCGGTCCAGGTCTCAAAGGCCTACTATACCTCCTCCTCCTCCCACCCCTCCTCCACCTCCTCCTCCGAATTACCATCCGTGGCCATGGCGCCATCAGTCGGTAGCTCTAGGCACAGCAGCAGTGCCGTCGCTGAGCGACAGCAGGCGGTGCTCAAACTGCTGAGCCTAGGCGATAAAAGGCACACCGCCCAAGAGCTATTACAGGGCATTCCACATCAAACTTGTTAACTTTGTCGCCACCCTGCTGTGTAATCCACAAAATATACTGGCAAACTTTTATCATTTACCGATATTATTTCAGCGCTTCTTGCGCATCTGTTTACATTCCCCTCACCCGCCATATCCTAAACTTATAAGAACGCTACTACACTTGATCTTATACAAAAGGTTCTTAGAAGTGCTGTTTGGGGAGTAGCCTAGAGATAGGGGCTTGGATTGGCGAAAGCTCGCCTGGAAGCGAAGCGCCAGCTCCATCCCAAGATCCAACTAACATAGTTTTAACTGCAGCACCTTTAATCTACTACTAGTTCACTGCCTCCATAATAATAATAATAATAATAATCTTTATTTATATAGCGCCATCATATATCGTAGCGCTTTACAAATCATAGGAAACAAATACAAATGTAATGTAACAGAGCACAACATTTGTATGGAACAACAGGAGTGAGGTCCCTGCTCGCCAGAGCTTACGGTTTATGAAGATAATGGGGTAACACAAGGTAAAAGAATATTTAATGGTCAAGCCATTCTTCTTAGGGAATAGAACAAAATATAATAAATGGAATTGCTGTCGCTTGAACCACTCAGCCGTCACCAGGTCCAGGGTGAATGGGACTGCAGAGAAGTCTGGTGCCTGTTGGTTGCTGGATAACAGATGGGAGGACGACACAGGACGGGTTAGTAGAAGAGTTAAAACTTCATGCAGTTAATGAGTGTTATAGGCTTGCCTAAAGAAATGGGTTTTAAGAGCACGTTTGAAACTTTGGAGGTTAGGTATTAGTCTGATAGTCCGGGGCAGAGCATTCCATAGAATTGGTGCAGCTCTAGAGAAGTCTTGGAGACGCGAGTGGGAGGTCCGCACTAGGGTAGAGGTTAATCTAAGATCACTGGCGGATCTAAGAGCACGGGTTGGGCGATAGACTGAGATAAGAGAGGAGAGGTAGGGGGGTGCAGCATTATACAGAGCTTTATGGATGAGGGTTATTATTTTAAACTGTATTCGAAAGGAGACTGGCAGCCAGTGCAGCGACTGGCATGAACTGTAGGCATACATGGTCCCCTTATCAAACGAGCTGTGTCAGGCAGAATTTTGGGTTGTTTTCATGGCTTCCACAACAAACTTGTTAACTTTGTCGCCACCCTGCTGTGTAATCCACAAAATATACTGGCAAACTTTTATCATTTACCAATATTATTTCAGCGCTTCTTGCGCTTCTGTTTACATTCCCCTCACCCGCCATATCCTAAACTTATAAGAACGCTACTACACTTGATCTTATACAAAAGGTTCTTAGAAGTGCTGTTTGGGGAGTAGCCTAGAGACAGGGGCTTGGATTGGTGAAAGCTCGCCTGGCAGCGGAGCGCCAGCTCCATGCCAAGATCCAACTAACATAGTTTTAACTGCAGCACCTTTAATCTACTACTAGTTCACTGCCTCCATACATGGTCCCCTTATCAAACGAGCTGTGTCAGGCAGAATTTTGGGTTGTTTTCATGGCTTCCATGTTAACTTTGTCGCCACCCTGCTGTGTAATCCACAAAATATACTGGCAAACTTTTATCATGTACCGATATTATTTGAGCGCTTCTTGCTCACCTCCTTTGGTTCCTCTCTGCCACCGATTGGTTTGATGCCTGAGTCCATTTAGGGTATGTCGCCATGCCACTCTCTAGCCTGCCGCTGCTGCCGCTGCCTCTGCATGCCGTCCCCTATAGTGTCAGGGTCAATTATTGGATGTTTTAGATGCTATCTACCTTCATTCTGTCACTCTGTCATGGCCATGCTGTTGCCCATAATTTTGGCATAATGGTGCATTTAAGCAGCCTCAGAGGCATCCATGCATGCTGCCCCTGCTGTTTCCTGTCCATTTCCGTGGTGTTTCCATCCTTTTCTGAGGTTCCCAGGTGTTTGGCCAAGCTTCCCTGTGCAGAGCCTTGGTCCCCTTGAAAAATGCTCGAGTCTCCCATTGACTTCAATGGGGCTCGTTATTCGAGACGAGCACTCGAGCATCGGGAAAAGTTTGTCTCGAATAACGAGTACCCGAGCATTTTAGTGCTCGCTCATCTCTACTCACAACCAATGGTGAGTGAGTGTTGAGCTTTATAAGTTAGTAGGCTGCCGGGTGGGGCTGTTGTGCTTAGGTTGCAGATATGTCTGTCAGTAAATAAGTGAGAATCATAGGGGGGCACAGTAGGGGAGATGGCAGGGGTCACATAACCCCAGTCCTGTCATAGGGAGCACATTTCTTGGGAGAAATATTGGGCCTAAGAGCAGCGGTGCTGGAGCATGCAGGACGCAAGCTGTCTCAAGAGATCAAGGAGGTTAGCATGAGGAGCAGGTCCTCATTTCCTCACTGAAATCTGTTAGGCTTTCTGATGAGGATTGAGACTGTGCTCACACACAGCGTTCATTTTTGCATTTATAAACTCATGGCAACCCCCTTGGACGATTCTCGGCCTGATTGCACAAGCGTTTCCATAGAAATGCATGCGATCGGTAACCAGCAATTGGTGTCTTGCATTTAAACAATGCAAAACAGTGGGAGCTGGTTGCCGAACAAATGCTTTTCTATAGAAATGGGGGTTGGCTGTGTGTTTATAAACCCAAGGCAAATGCTGCATGTGAACACAGCCTTTGACCGACATGCCCTATATCTTCAGCATAATCTGTTTGGAACTTAGGGCATGTCGTAGATGGAGGAAATTTTGATCATGTAATCCTGCTAACTCTTGAATGAGCACCACATGTTTTGCATGTACAAAATATAAAATACTAGCTGTAACTCCTGACATTGCCTGGGATGGTAAATAACTGCTCTTAGCTACAACAAAATGGAATAGATTAAAAAAAAATGTAATATGTATCTATACACTCTCATTCTAGCGACTCTCTGTCTCTGACACTCTCATTTCAACAACTGTCCGTCATTGACGCTCTCATTCCAGTGACTGTCGGTCTCTGATTCTCTCTTTCCAGCGACTGTCTGTCTCTGACCCTCTCATTCTAGTGACTTTACGTCTCTGACACTCTCATTCCAACAACTGTCCATCTCTGATGCTCTCATTCTAGTGACTGTCCGTCTCTGAGGCTCTCATTCCAGCAACCTTCCATCTCTGACACTCTCATTCCAATGACTGTGCATCTCTGACGCTCTCATTCCAGGAACTTTCTGTCTCTGACGCTCTCATTCCAGCGACTGTCCATCCCTTATGCTCTCATTCCAGCGACTGCCCATCCCTGACGCTCCCATTCCAGTGACTGCCCGCACCTTACGCTCTCATTCCAGCGACTGTCCACCTCGGACGCTCTCATTCCAGTGACTGTCTGTCTCTGACGCTCTCATTCCAGCCACTGTCCGTGCCTGACGCTCGTATTCTAACGCCTGTCCATCCCTGGCACTCTCATTCCAGTGACTCTGTGTCTCTGAAGCTCTCATTACAGGGACTGTGTGTCTCTAAAGCTCTCATTACAGGGACTGTCCATCTCTGACGCTCTCATTCCAGCGACTGCCCATCCTTGACGCTCTCATTCCAGTGACTGCCCATCCCTGACACTCCCATTCCAGCGACCGTCTATCCCAGACACTCTCATTCCAGTGACTGTCCGTCTCTGACGCTCTCATTCCAGCGACAGCCCATCCCTGACACTCTCATTCCAGTGACTGTCTGTCCCTGACACTCTCATTACAGTGACTGTCCATCCCTGACACTCTCATTCCAGCGACTGTCTATCCCTGACACTCATTCCTGTGACTGTCTGTCCCTGACACTCCCATTCCAGCGACTGTTCGTCCCTGACGCTCATATTCCAGTGACTGTCTGTCCCTGACACCCTCATTCCAGTGACTGCTGTCCCTGACACTCTCATTTCAGCGACTGTCTGTCCCTGACACTGTCATTCCAGCGACTGTCTATCCCTGACACACTGATTTCAGTGACTGTCTGTCCCTGACGCTCTCATTCTAGTGACTGTCTATCTTTGATGCTCTCATTCCAGCGACTGTCCATCTGTGATGCTCTCATTCCAGCAACTGTCCGTCCCTGACACCCTCATTCCTGTGACTGTCCATCCCTGATGCCCTCATTCCAGCGACTGTCTATCCCTGACGCTCTCATTCCCGCAACTGTCCGTCCCTGACGCTCTGATTCCAGCGAATGTCTTTCCCTAACACTCTCACTCCAGCGACTGTCTGTCTCTGACACTCTCATTCCAGCGACTGTTTGTCCCTGACACCCTCATTCCAGTAACGGTCTGTCCGACACTCATTCCAGTGACTGTCTGTCTCTGACACTCTTATTCCAGCGACTGTCCATCCCTGACACTCTCATTCCAATGACTGTCTGTCTCTGACAGTCTCATTCCAGTGACTCTCCGTCCCTGACACTCTCATTCCAGCTACTCTCCATCCCTGACACTCTCATTCCAGCTACTGTCTATCTTTGACACTCATTCCAGTGACTGTCCCTGACACTCTCATTCCAGCGACTGTCTGTCTTTGACACTCTCATTCCAGCAACTGTCTCTGACACTCTCATTCCAGCAACTGTCTGTCTCTGATGCTCTCATTCCAGCGAATGTCCGTCTCTGATGCTCTCATTCCAGTGACTGTCTGTCTCTGACGCTCTGATTTGTGCGACTCTCTGTCCCTGACACTGTCATTCCATCTACTGTCTGTCCCTGACACACTCATTCCAATGACTGTCCGTCCCTGACGCTCTCATTCCAGCGAATGTCTATTCCTGACACTCTCATTCCAGCGACTGTCTGTCCCTGACACTGTCATTCCATCGACTGTCTGTCCCTGACACTGTCATTCCATCGACTGTCTGTCCCTGACACTGTCATTCCATCGACTGTCTGTCCCTGACACTCTCATTCCAATGACTGTCTGTCCCTGACACTCTCATTCCAGCGCCTGTCCCTGACACTCTCATTCCAGAGAGCCGTACCATACAGCCGTGTTTGGTGTGGAGCATTTTGGGCATTCGGTCAGTCTGTTAGGGGGTGTTTTCAGAAGATTGAAACCATAGTAAGCATGATGAAGGATTCTGAAGAAAGTTTTCCTCGCTCTGCACACATTTTCATATTTTAGCCCATCCCTTTCGACTTCCTTTAAGCACCTCCATGTCTGGGAATTTGCTTGCCCAGCATCTACCCACCGTCAGCTGTGCTCCTTTGAGCATCTGCGTTTTAAGGTCACTATATATCATGGAGATGGATCGTGTACTCTGCGGGGTTCCCAATAGCGTTGAGAAGGACGTCTCAGCAGTCTCCTTCGTCACATCTGCTACCTTGTCTCTTAGGAAATTGTGTAATTGGTGGTATGGGAATGACACACAATCAGTTAGAGGGTGTTTCTGCTGTAGCTCCTGTTCAGTGAGCCAACGGTGTTCTGTATCATGGAATAGATCACGCACCACCCTCTTGAGTCCTTTTTTCTTTCATGGGCGGAATTCCCTGTGACACCATAGAGGAAGGAAGGGTGTTCAACTTCCTAACTTCCTTCCATGCCATCAAGGTGTCTCTCAGTATTACTATTTTGCTATTGCTGGCCATCTGATTTATTTTACTGTGTTGGAGAACTTTTCGGTGTTGTGGACCTAGTCTCTCACATGATGAAAGAGACTTGCCAAGTTGTATCCGCTAATGTTTGGTAGATTCACCCTACCTTCAGATTTGTTCAACATCAGTTTACGCACCGCTATCTGCTGTCTTTTCTCCCTCCAGATAAAAACATGGATAGCGCTCATTATTCTGTCTAGGTCCACATGTTTTAATAACAATGGGATGATCTGTAGTGGATATAGTAATCTGGGGAATGGGATCATCTTGATTAAATGACATCTGCTCATCAATGTTAATGGCAGCGGTTGCCAGCATTTGCTACAATCTTGTTTATAATGGGGGAAAAATTGAGTGTGTTAATCGAATTCAGAGTTCGGCCAATTTGGATACCCAAATATGTCAGATGGGAGCTTAATAGTTTGATTCCTAGCCCAGGCAGGGGCCAAGCAGGGTCTTGCGGGCTTGGTCTTAGATCTAGCACTTCTCTCTTTGAGAAATTTATATGAAATCCTGCAAATTTTCCAAACTCTCCATCATACCTTCAAAGAGTTCAGAGTCCTCTAGTGCTATAGCGAGCGGCTCCAGGGCCAGACCGAAGAGCAACGGAGAATCCTGGCATGTGCCTTTTTGAAGTTCAAAGGGATTCGGGAGGAAGCCATCAGTGTGAATGTGTGCTTTTGGTACATCATAAAAGTTTATAAAACTCTGTAGATGTCCTTTTAAGCTCTATATCATGTTTTACATTTTTACAACCTTTTGTAGTCGGATGTTAGGACAAATGGGAGGTGCAATTTATGTTTGCATTAAGCAGTCACAGTGCAGTGAGCATACAGTGGCTTATTTACTAAGGGTCCCTTGGCCGCACTTTCCTCAGATATGCCGACGTATTCAGGGATTGCGCCTGGGACAGGTATTTAGAAGGAGATTTTGACGCAATTGATCTGATTTAGGCGCAGCGGCGCCGGCTTTCATGCAACAGAAATCGGGGGGCCGACGATCAGACTGATTCAGACTGAGCGTGTGATTTAACTTTACAATTGTGTCGTAAGACATTGCACTTACATGCACCAGGAAGAAGATGGTGTACTCCGACGGACCTGATCAGGGAAGCGACACATTCAGTAAATCAGGTGCACGATCTTATCGAATCTTATTGTCATTGGACAATGTTCTTTCAGGAATTTCAATGAACCGGGTAAGTAAATGTGCCATACAGTGTCTCACCGCACTGTGAGCAAGCCCGCGACTGTGCTCTGTGCTGCAAAATATAGGACGTGTTCTGTAGTTAGCAGTTTTTATGGTACAACTGCTTGGATTTCAATGGATAGGAGAGGAGTGAGAAGCACTCACCCTCCTACTGCAACCGGCTGTACGAGTATGTTGCCTGGGCGTGCATATGCTTATGTGCATGAGGCCTAATTGTGCATTTAGAGGGGACATTACAAAATAAAAACCTACACATCTCTCTTCATGCTGTTTTTTAAAATGTAAGAACAGGGAGAGGTGAGTACAATTTATTTACAATTTTTAGAATTCTTTTGCAGAGTAAATCTGGATAAATGTACTTTATTATCTCATAAAAGCAAAAGGAAGTAAATGTAAGAATAAATCACCCAAAATATGAATATCTTCAAATACCGTATATTCCGGCGTATAAGACGACCTGGTGTATAAGACGACCCCCCTACTTTCCTGTTTAAAATATAGAGTTTAAGGTATATTCGCCGTATAAGACTACCCCTTTTCCAACGCATACAGTAGTATACAGCACAGCCCCCAGTAGTATACAGCACAGCCCCCAGTAGTATACAGCACTGCCCCCAGTAGTATACAGCACTGCCCCCAGTAGTATACAGCACTGCCCCCAGTAGTATACAGCACAGGCCCCAGTAGTATACAGCACTGCCCCCAGTAGTATACAGCACTGCCCCCAGTAGTATACAGCACTGCCCCCAGTAGTATACAGCACAGCCCCCAGTAGTATACAGCACAGCCCCCAGTAGTATACAGCACAGCCCCCAGTAGTATAAAGCACAGGCCCCAGTAGTATACAGCACAGGCCCCAGTAGTATACAGCACAGCCCCCAGTAGTATACAGCACAGCCCCCAGTAGTATACAGCACAGCCCCCAGTAGTATACAGCACAGCCCCCAGTAGTATACAGCACTGCCCCCAGTAGTATACAGCCCAGCCCAGCATTAAAACAAAATAAATAAACTTATATACTCACCCCGATGCTCCCCCGATGTCCGCGCCGTCTTCTTTCTTCTGCCGGGCGCCGCCATTGATCTTCCCCGGCAGGCGCCTAGTATGACGCGCCGCTGCTGACGTCATACTAGGCGCCGACCCGGGGAAAGACATGGCGGCGCCCAGCAGAAGAAAGAAGACGGCGCGGAAGACTGAAGACAGCACAGCGCGGACATCGGGGCCAACGGAGGGTGAGTATTTTCCCCCCGATGTCTTTTTGAGGCTGCCGGAAGCTTTTTGAGGCTGCCGGCAGCCATCACTGTGCAAACACCCGCGATCGGTGCTAGCACCGATCGCGGGTGTTACCGGTAAGCCTTTGCTGCAATATGCAGCAAAGACTTACCGGCTATGGAGAGGGCTCAGCCCGTGAGCCCTCTCCATGCACCAGGACCCGCCGTATAAGACGATTACCGGCGTATAAGACGACCCCAGAGAAGACAGAAGATTTTTCTGTCTTCAAAAGTCGTCTTATACGCCGGTATATACGGTACATACATAAGCACATGATTGTATAACTGTGGCTTACTCATGGTACACATAGGGGCTCATTTACTAAGGGTCGCGCTGCCCACTTTTGTCGGACTTTGCACCGTTTCTGGATTACAAGCATTGGACCGTTATTTAACAGGTGTCTGTGCAGGGATTTTGGTGAACACAATGGTTTTTTGGCGCAGCTGTGCTGGCATCAATGCAACAAAAAATTGGGGGGCATGCCATCTTACGATCTGAATGATTCGGACTGAGCACTGGATTTAACTTTCAAATTGTGTTGCAATCCCTAGCACTTAAATGAACCACTTAAAATATGGTGAACTCTGTCGGACCTGAGCAGGGAAACAACACATGCAGGATATCAGGCTCACGATCTTAGTGAATCGCAGCACGGTGCATTAATGTTGGACAATGCACTTTTGGTGAACTCCAGCGGACAGGTAAGTAAATGTGCTCCATAGACTTCTATTGTGCATGGTGACAGTGGGTTAAGACATGGTACATGCAACATGCCTCACTGCACAGTGACGAAAGTGACCGGCCATGATGCAAATTATAGAGGATTCACACCAGGGCCAGTCTCTGTCTATTGACATTGGCAGGGTGAGTGGTGCTCACTTGCTGATGTCAGACGATGAGGCCATACAAATATAGATGCGTTTTTGCCTATAAATGTACATAAACATAAATACATACATAAACACACAAATACACACAGCATATACATTAACTATAGCATGAAAATCTTCACATTACACATATACATACTGAGTATTTATTAAAATGAACTATAGGGAAAATCTTCACATAATACACTTGGGGAGATTTATTAATCTGTCCACGACAGATATCTGTCGTAGTCTGCACCACATTTACAAAGGGTTTAAGATAAGGTAAGATAAGATAATCCTTTATTAGTCCCACAGTGGGGAAATTCACAGCGTTACAGCAGCAGAGAGGGTACAGAGAGTGAAGTACAAAGTACAAAATATGAATACAATAATATTAGGGATAAATGAACAAAAAGAAAAGGGGGATAAAAAGACAAAAAAGAGACAGTTTGATGTTTAGTCTGTGGATGGGACCTGCATGGACTGGTTAGGTGGGGGGCGCAGGTTACTTCTGTTTGGGCCTTGTTTGTTGAACAGCCTGATGGCAGCGGGGAGGAATGACTTACGATAACGCTCCCTCTCACACTTAGGGTGAAGCAGTTGGTCACTGAATGTGCTCCCCAATGCCACCACAGTCTCATGCAAGGAATGGGAGCTATTCTCCAGAATAGACTTCAACTTACACAGTGTCCTCCTCTCAGCTACCACCTGCACTGTGTCAAGAGGACCCCCCAGGACAGAACTGGCTTTCCTAATCAGTTTGTCCAGTCTGCTCCTCTCCCTCGCTGAGATGCTGCTTCCCCAACAGACTATGCCAAAGAAGATGGCTGGTGCCACTACAGAGTTGAAGAAGGTCTTAAGAAGAGCCCCCCGCACTCCGAAAGACAGTTTTCTGGCTCTACTATGTCTCACTCGACAAAAGGGTCTGTGCGCCAGAAATACTGCTAACCGGACAGAATTGTGTCACAACTATCTGGCGTAAAGTAAGTCAACTAATAGGCGGCTGCAGAGTTCGACTAGACAGTCTTATACTAGGACAGATTTATCACCCAGCCCCAGACACTTATATGTATGTGGTGTGGAATAAGACTGTCTAGTCTACCTCTGCACTGTCTAACCTAATTATAAACACTTTTTATAAATCTGCCCCACTATGTTTTATAGAGGATAACATGAAGTGGAAAATCCTTAGCTTTGTTAGTTGCAGTAGTGGCTGATAGCAGGGCTGAGGTAACGGCTTCAGGAATACTCCAACTCTACTTCAATAGAGACTACTATATCACATGGCTTCTGGGGGAAAGGCTGAGCAGTGGAGAGCTAATCTGTAAGTTGGTGCCAATTTGCAATCTCTCCTTAAGAAGAACACCTACTGTCTGACCCTAGTCAATAGCCTCTCACACAGCCAAACCAGTTCCCTACGCTGTACTGAGGAGATCCAACCAGGTCGAAACAGTGCTGTCTACAGTTGGGAGTCTGTTCCTTATGGAATAGATATACTGGTTTGGCTTAATCCCACACCATGTTTTTAGACTTCTTGTAGGTCACACTTGGTGTTTAGGGGGCTGCCTTTTAAGGTAGCAAAAGGAGGTATTATTTTCCATTTAACACCTTGGAAAACTTATTTGCATTCTTGCCAGCAGGTCTAACATGCTGCAGGACTCCACAGAAGGGAACTGGTGAACCAGGAGTTAACTGAAGGCTGAGGAGCTGGGGGCATGGCCTGTGTTCTGGGCAGAGGAAAGTGTTTTTCTCTGCTCCTGAACTGTGCTACATGAAGAAGAGGAACCACAGAATGCTAATAATATAATAATAATAATTCTTTATATAGCGGCTACAAATTATACAGCGCTGCACAAAGCATGTCAAATTGGTCCATTACACTGGGACGCCCCGATGCTCAGACCAAAAGATCCATGGGCCCAGATCTTTTGACCTAGCAACGCCCCTGAATAAAATCTATTAAATCCATAGATTGCCCTGTGAATAAATCAGAAATGACTGTTCCGCCATCTTTCACACACTACTGCTTTTGTAATTCCTATCCACAAATCTAAAATGCATGGACAGAGATTTTCTCCTTCTACCTACTTTTCCCACTCCAAAATATAAATTGATCTGTCAAACAACTATCATAAAAAGTTTGGTGTATAAGAATTAGATATATCCTGTAATGTTAGGGAGTAAAACAGAATCTATAAAGCTAGCTGACAGTTCTTCAGTCCAGTTACCTAGCTTAGAATTTTTTTAACATGGCAATAAGGTATTTTTCAGACTATAAGGTGCTCCGGAGTATAAGGCGCACCATCAATAACAATAAATGCCTGCTAAACGTCTAGGTTCATATATAAGGCGCACCTGATTATGAGGATGAATGACCAACAGGTGGCAGACCTGTGCACAGTTCAAGGCAGCTGTTGTCTGTAAGTACGGTTCATATATAAGGCGCACAGGACTATAAGGCGTACCTTTGATTTCTGAGAAAATCAAAGGATTTTTAGTGCGCCTTATAGTCCGACAAATACGGTAAGATAGAAAATTACCTGAATTAAGAACTCAGAGTAAGTATACTAATAGTATAGATTCAATTTGATGGATTAATGCAGTGGTGGCGAATCTATTGCACTGGTGCCAGAGGTGGCACTCAGAGCCCTTTCTCTGGGCACCCAGGCCATCACCAGATAGGACTCCAGGTATCTTCCTACAGTCCCAGACCACCCAAGAGTGGCTGTGCACAGAGCTATTTTAAAGTGACAGCGCTACCTGGGACTACTGGAGGAGTGGGAAGGTGTGGACAGATTTGGATTATCATTGTAGCTCCTGCTCCGGCCCTGACAATTCTTCCTGTTTATGGAACCCCGGAGAGAAGCTACAATGATCATCCAAATTTCTTAGAAGAGAAGGGAGTATAAATCACAAATTAAATTTTTGTGTTGGCACTTTGCGATAAATAAGTAGGTCTTGGTTGTAGTTTGGGCACTCGGTCTCTAAAAGGTTCTCCATCACTGGATTAATGTTTTCTGTATTACTAACCCCATTAAAGGAATTGTCCAAAATTAAGCATTTTAGAACTCCATCTCTTTGCGAGATTCAGAGACATAGCTCAAGAATCTTTGGATGTGGATACCTGAAAACACAGACTAAGGTGAACTCCAGCAGGGAAGTAAGTAAATGTGCCCCAGCGTGAGAATTAATTAATCCCAGGATATTTATTGTATTAAGAGATGATAATTTAGGATAGTGATTGCATAAGGTACTTGAGATAAATGAATGCATTTTCTACTAAAGTGAAGACAGACCAACCAAAGTATGCTGAAAGAACAGCCCATGAACACATGGCTGCTTAATAGTGATTTATGGGCATGTTGGACTTATACTTTGGCAGCTTAATAATATCATAATTAAATGGTGCTTTTCCTATTTAAATTTAGAAATGAAAAACATCCTTTAACTTTGCAGACAATGAATAGCATTATATTAACTTAAGTTTTGAGCAAAAGTTTCATAATCCTTTGTAATTTACACCCAGGAGCAAAAAGTGTTTCCATGCTTCTGGTTATGAAAGTAAATTTGCCCAATAAAACACAAATGAATGCACTTTAGCTTTAGATGTGGCATAATTCCAAGCTCTCCTTGTATAATAGCAGAACAGGTTATTCTTAACTTACAAAGAGGGAAGCTAATGTTAGCTCATGATAATAGCCAAAGGGACAAATATAATATAGGACATACTCAAACCAAGATTGAGAATCTTAATTAGCTAAGTTTACAAGACACGGACATTATTATTTAAAAAAACACACACTGGTATGTTTGGATCAAGGCCCATCACATAGTCATTGTTTGGATTTTTCCATTCCAAATAAAGTTATTCTTCGGGATCTACAATTGACTGTCCTGAGGCAGTTAATTTTAATTAAGTATGCTTTTTTTTAGACTATTAGAACAGCCTGACTAGACGGTGTACCAGGTATACAAAGTCACATCTTTGCCATCTACCCTTATAGACAAATTTTGGATAACTTTAGGCAAAAGCAGTACAAGCAATAAACATCAGAACATAATTTAATACTAGTTACAAGACGGAATACCCCCTTGTTATGAATTTTTTTTAGCATAAAAGGTGTTGATGTACTGTAAAGATATATCCAACAACTAAATGGTAAAGTGTTGGGGTCAGCTGGGGGCTATCGCTGTAAAGCAGAAATATAAAGAATACCTTTAGCCCTCATGCTAAAGAAAAAGCATGCAGTAAACTGCTGAAGACTGATTTATGAAAATGTGGGACACTTCTCCTAGCTACAATTCCTAAAGCAAACCTGTCACCAGGAATGTCATTTTCAACTGGTATCAGGTTTCAATAGTCTATGCTAAGCTGACTGTAAAAATGCCTGTCAGTATTCTGAATCATTTCATTAATTTATATAAGTTTAATTCACATTATCTGGCTCCCTGCTTGCAGTATGTTGTGAGTCCCAGGGGAGGGGCAGCTGCAGCACTGAAAAAAGGTTTGGGACACACAACTTTTTTAATGGCTTTTTAGAAATTTTTTGTGAGGGTATTTGATGAAAAATTATATATTCTGGGACATTTTTCATGTGCAGAGGAGCCAGCAGCCTTAGGGTACACGCTGGACCCCAGGGCTGCAGTAATATGGATCAGACTCCAAGGTAAGAGTTGACCGTGCCATGTGCCATCAGAGTTTTTCCAATCCCAGGTGTTGGGACTGGGTGGTCTCCTGCAATCATCTTCTGACGCACCAATGTAGACATGTGGCACATCAGAAGAAGTACCCTTAATGGCAGCTGTAAAAACCTGATACTGTAGTCATTAAGGGGTTAATACACAAGGTGTTGAATAAACAAAGCTGTGTTATGTTTGCATAACAGTGATTCTGTACTTTAGGATAATTTATTATAGTAGAAAGCACAGCTACTGAGTCTAAACATTCTGATATATTATAATTCAGGCTCTGGAAAGAAATAGTGGGCCCTGAATGCGCTCTTTTCTAGCTGTCCTTGCCTACTTACCTTTCTTACCCTAAGCGGTAAGGGACAACTTTCCCTTCCTGCACCAAAGAGATGATAATACAAACAAAAGTAGTCACCAGAGTCAGTTCAGAACCAAGAGGACAAATGCAGTACAAAGTCAAAAGTCAAAATCACAAGTCAAAAATGTAGCCTGAATACTATGTATTGTCTGAAAAGAAAGAGCGAGATCATCAATAATTAAATTTTTAAAATAACATAAACATTCTTTATTTTAATGCTGTTATTATAGAATCTTGGTTTCACATTACACATATACGCTATTAAATTTTTTTTTTTAGAAAAAACTACTAAAGCAGCCAATTATAAGTCCCCCAACTACTCAGTTATTAACAATTATTTTGAAATAGCCTCATAGGATAAAAGTAAAGAGAATAATTAGATTGCATTATGCTGGACAATAACCAATTATCTTGTGAATACAATATATATTTTTTTACCAATTCTTTTAATAACCAATGTGTAACCATTAAACTAAGTAATGTTTCCAGATGGAATTCAAGTTAGACAAATAGACAACATTATCTCTGCTATGAGATTAAAAGATTGCACATGCATGGCCTAAAGCAAAACACTGCATATGGAAATGATCATGGACTTCCTAATTAAAATCTCTTAAGTAAAGGATGTTAGAAAAAGAAGCCATTAGAATTTAATAGCGTGAATATGTGAACATAAGAATTGCCTTTAATCCTTAACCCCTTGCCACCAATGGTCTTTTTCCATTTTCCATTTCTGTTTTTTGCTCCCTATGTTCAAAAACCCATACCTTTTTATCAGTGTTCAGAGCTGTATGAGGGCTTGTTTACTGTACAGGCGGTCCCCTACTTAAAGGGAACCTGTCACCAGGAGATCTATTTTTAGCACTCCCCCAGTCCCCACAGAGCATAGTACATACACTGCCAAAGTGTTTTTGTGTTAAAAATAGGTTTTACAGAAAAAAAGATATGTAATATTGTACCTTTCATTAGCATCTGCAGTTGCCAAATGGGAGGGACTGGAAAAGAGCAGTTCCCCCCCACCCTTGGGGAACAGCTTCTCCATGACCTTTTCAAATATATGAAAACACCCATCACTGGGCTTAGTGACGCCCCCTGCTCCTCTACAGCCAATCCCGAGAAATTGCAAAACAGTGTCGATACACCTCTTGCGTTATGGGGTTCACTGTTGGTAATGACTATTTTGATATTTTGATAGATTCAGAGTACATCACTTAACCCCTTAAGAATGTAGCCATTTTACAGCTTAAGGCTCAGACCCTTTTTTTGGATTCTGACATGTGTCGCTTTATATGGACATAACTTTTGAATACTGTTACTTATCAAAGTGATTCTGAGATTGTTTTTCCCCCAGATGATGTACTTCATTTTAGTGGTAAATGTTGGCTGAGTTTTGCATTTATTTACAAAAAAAAAAGAAAAAATTATGATTTTTTTGGAAAAATTTGCCATTTTCGAAATTCAAAATCATTGCGTTTTCATGCAGACACCTAAATAACATTTTCCATATGTCTACTTTACATTTTCATAATTTTTGAAATGTCTGGATAATTTATTTTGATGTCACCCGGCTTCGGAGCAGTGACCGTGCAGGCACGGGCCTGCTGTTCTGCGCATGCGCAGACTGCAGGATCGTCGGACGAGGGCGCGCAGCTATGAGCAGCTGCGCGCCAAAGATGGTGAGTAGGAGGAGAAAATAGGCTACCGGGGCGTGGAGTAGCCGCCTCGTGTAACCTCAGATGCGGCTACTCCACGCCCCAGTAGCCGCATAATAAAATTACCATAAAAGTTTGATAAAAGTTCCAAAAAAAGTGCGGGGACGTGAGGATTAGCCCTTAAAAGGGCTATCCTCACGTCCCATTGATCCACCTACCACCCGATCTACCTTTATAGGTAGATTTGTGGTGGTAGGTTCCCTTTAAATTTTACATATTTAACATCAAAACCCCCCTATATAATCAACCTATTTTCAAATCTGCACCTGTCAAACTATCAGAAACAGCTTTTACGAAGATTGTCAACCCTTTGAGATCTTCATAGTAATAAAATCAAAATGCAGGTGAAATTTAGAATGGTCAAATTTTGTCGGTTATACGTTCATTTAGTCCTAAAATTGACACATATCCAAAAGATAAAAAGAGAAAACCAATCTTACAATTTTTTCTGCAATTTCTCCCAAGTACAGAGACCCCCCACATGTGGTCGTTACTTGTTTTATGGGCCCATAGCAAGGGAAGGGAAGGAGTACCCTGCAGCTGCCAGAATTTTAATTTTCCCACTGGCCCCTTTTGTAGGCTATAACATTTTAGTTTTTTCGTTATTGGGACCATGTGATGGCATTTTTTTTGCGGGATAAGATGCTTTTTCCAGTGTTACCATTTTGGGGTTGTTATCCCCTATTGTTGAAAATTTTGGAACTTTTTTTGAGGGCAGGAGTAGAAAAGCATCAATTCTGTACTGCATTTTTTACTTTTTTTTTTTTGGTGTTCACCGTATAGCCTAATAATCATGTTAACTTTATTCTATGGTTCAATACGATTACGGGGATACCATACATGAATATATTTACTGAATTTATCAAATAAAACCCTAATGTGGGACAAATCTATCATTTTTGCATTGCCCTCTTCCAAGTGGCATAACATTTTTAATTTTTTTGGAGCTGGTTGATGGCTTGTGTTTTTTGGGGGAAATCTTGTACTTTGTAACAGCATCATTCTGGAGTAAATATATTTTTTTGTCACTTTTATTGCATTGTGTATAGGTAAAAATCAAAATTTTTGGAGGGTTTTTAACAGTTTTTTTAATGGCATTTTTAAGGTTGCAGTGATACTATATATTTGGGGCTTGTGTTATGATTTAGACTTTTTTTGGGGTTATGTGTCTCTTTATATGTTATGGGGCTTATGGGCATTTTTATTGGTTCATTACTGTGACGTCATCGGGGAGCGGCGATCCGTTGCCATGACAGCCTCTGATCACACAAAGATCCGAGGCTATCATGTTTTAGACTATCTATTACAATGTGCGATTTGCACATTGTAATAGATGGTGTGTAAAATCCCCACATACTGCCATGCTGTAGTCTGGCAATATATGGTAGGATCAATCAGACAACCTAGTGTTAAAGTACCCTAGGGAGTCTGAAAAATAGTAAAAAATAAAAATAAAAAAAGGAAAAAGTAAAAATTTTTTATATTAAAAAAACCTAAAATTTCAAATCACCCCCCCTTTCCCTAGAAGTAATTTAGATATAAATAAACAGTAAAAATCATAAACACATTAGGTATCGCCACGTCTGAAAATGCCCAATCTATCAATATATAATAACGTTTTTTTCCTGCGTTTAACCCAAAGTCGTAAATGCCATTTTGAAAAATATAAAAAAATTCAATAAAAAGTGATCAAAAGGTCGTACAATCCAAAAATAAGAGCATTGAAAACGTCATCAAAAGTCACAAAAAATGACACCACCCACATCTCTGTACCCCAAAGTATGAAAAAGTTATTAGCGCCAGAAGACGGCAAAATGAAGATTTTTTTTTTTGTACAAGTGCTTTTAATTTTTGTAAATGTATGAAAACATTATAAAACCTATACAAATTTGGTATCCACGTGATCGTATTGACCCAATGAATGAAGTAGACCTTTCATTTATGGCGCACAGTGAAAGACGTAAAATCCAAGCCCACAAGAAATGGCGCAAATGTGTTATTTCATTTTCACTGCATTCAGAATTTTTTTCCACTTCCCAGTATACGGCATAGAATAGTAAATACGATCACTATGAAGTGCAATTACACAGAAAACAAGCCATCACACAGCTCTATACATGGAAAAATAAAAAAGTTATAGATTTTTGAAGGTGGGGAGTGAAAAATAAAGACGCAAAAACTAAAAAGGGCCTGGTCCTTAAGGGGTTAAAGGTGTATCTGAATCAAGAACTTTGGAATAACCATGACATTTCAGTGTAATATAAGAAAAGCCTGATGAATTATTTATGGTTGTGATATTTGAGCACACAATAGAATTCTAGGCAAAATATGTTGGATAAATTAATTTGTGGAAGGTTTAATTCCTGTCTCACTGCAGTACAGCCTCTAAAGAAATGCAACATCCCCCACGGGAGCCTAGCCCTTGCATGCATTAACTCCTCTCTGCTCATCCACAGGTCCAGAGTCTGCAGCGGTGTTTTTAGACATCGCTGCAATTTTCTACTGCTCGCACTAGCACCTTTCAGAGGCACCCAGAGAAGGGAGATGCTATTCGCTACCGCTTCTCCCTTCTCTGCTCCTCACAGCATCACGCTGAAAGAGCGCGATGCATAGAAGGGCCGCCGGGGTTAAACAAAACTGCTGGGTCTGATTAGACTCAGTCCAAATCTGATCAGAATCCCCAGTCACAGGTGGTCTTTTCCTCTGTAACTGAGGCTCTTATAGATGCCTCAGCTTCAGCTGAAAACTTGTAAAAGAAAAAAAATAAAGTAAAATTAAAATAAAAATGTGAACATTTTCCGCAGGGGTTTTCTATGACCTCAAGGGGGCCATATAAAGAAAAAAAACACAAAAAAATGAATAAATATTAATAAAAATACAATGGCATTTCCCCATATAATAAAAAAAACTCCCGCTACACTACCATTGCCATAGTCGCCCTTGTCAGGGGTGCGCACCCATGCCCCTCGTGCCCCGCCAGCGCAGCGCCCGCGCCATTAATCATTCCTGTACTGGGTCTCGCGGCTGTGTGCGCGCGTCCCTGACTGCTAAGGTGCTCTCTCTGGAAAATTTAAAGTGTAAGCACCCATGAAATTGTTAAAAGCCTCCGGTCCCAGGTGTCGGCTTACATCATTGTCCGCGGTGGTCCAGTGGGTCCACTACCCCTGGATCCTGACAGTAAGATCTTGCCATGGATCCTGCCAATGTTCCGCTTCCTGAATTGGCTGATATTACCACTGTGGTGGTCCAACAGATTACCACACAAGGTCAACAGCTTGGACAAGGGACCGCCATGCTACAGCAGATGATGGCTATTCAGCAATAGCACCAGGTTCCTGTAACTTCTTCCACCACTCTGGTTGGCCTGCCTGCCGTGGAACCCAGGTTGAGACTTTCTATGCCATCAAAGTATGATGGGGACCCCAAGTTGTGCAGGGGCCCTATCACCCAGTGCTCCCTGCACATAGAGCTTATGCCTACGCAGTTCATCTTGGAATGGTCTAAGGTGGCAATTATCTTAAGCCTCCTCTCCAGAAGCCCCTGGCGTGGGCTACTCCCCTCTGGGACAGAAAAGACCCGGTTACAGCAGACATCACCTCTTTCTTCTCTGAGTTCCGGTCTGTCTTTGAGGAACCTGTAAGGGCGTCTTCAGCCGAGACTGCACTGTTGAACCTGCGTCAGGGGGACTCGTCTGTTGGTGACTATGCAGTTTAGTTCCGTACTCTGGCCTTGGAACTAGTCTGGAATGAAAAAAAGGACTCTCTGGACAAGTTAAAGACATGCTGTCAGCGCGAGTCCTGCCGTCTACTCTGAGTGTTCTGATCTCTCTGACCACTCGGATAGATATCTGGGTTTTGGAAAGCTCTGAGGAACAGCCTATTGAACAACCACAACTCCGGGCCCGACATTTGCCTTGCTTGGCTCCTGCCTTCCAAAGGCCGTTTCAGCCTCCTGCCGTGACAGTTCCAAAGGTACCTATGCAGGTGGACAGAGCTCGGCTGTCTTTATTTTCTTCAGGCCTGTCCACTCTGTCCTCAGCGTCCCAGAAACGCTCGCACCTAGGGTTCTTGGGCTTCTCCATGTCTGTACCTTCCAGTTCCAGATTTCTGACTTTCTGGATTCTGGCTCTGCAGGAAACTTTGTGGATGCCTCTCTGGTTTCCCAGAATCCCTTCCCTGTTATGTGCCTTGAGAAGCCTTTGGTCATCTCCTCTGTCAGTGGCCAAATTCTCTCCAACCTGTTCCGTTTCCACACTGAGTCTTTGTTACTGCAAGTTGGGGCACTATATAAAGAGAAACTGTCCTTTTATGTGCTACCTCCGTCCACGTCTTCCCTCCTGTTAGGTCTACCAGGGTTGCAGCTCTAAGCACAAGCCTCTGTCCAAGCCTCTGGAGGGTCTTCCAGCTAGCTATCAAGACTTTGCAGACCTCCTTTCAAAGAAGCAAGCAGAGACTTTACCACTGCAATGTCCCCACGACTGCCCCATTGATCTACTGCCGGGTACTCCTCAGGGTATCTGTGCCCGAAACTGCAGCTATGTCGGACTACATGAGGGAGAACCTGCAGAGGGTTTTTTTTTTTTTTTTTACTTCAGATGGCCTTTTTTTTTTAATAGCAAAACCAATGTTCCTTTTTATTCAAACATATGCACATAATACAAAAAGTGTTTCATTATACAATAATTCGTTATATTTATACATCAAACAAATTATTTTGGGGTACCCACTCTTTACACCTTATATCTTTACAATCCATCAAATAACAGTGGGACCTTACTTAAACACTACTATCCCCTTCAGAGGGGACTTGGCCTTTTTTAGTTTTTTCACTTCCATTTTTCACTCACCAACTTCAAAAATCTATAACTTTTTTATTTTTCCACATAAAGAGCTGTGTTATGGCTTATTTTCTGCGTAACAAATTGCACTTCATAGTGACGGTATTTAATATTCTATGGCGTGTACTGGGAAGCGGGAAAAAAATTCCAAATGCAGTGAAAATGGTGAAAAACCACATTTGTGACGTTTTCTTGTGGGCTTGGATTTTACAGCTTTCACTCTGCATCCCAAATGACATGTCTACTTTATTCTTTGGGTCGGTACGATCACGTGGATGCCAAATTTGTATAGGTTTTATAATGTTTTCATACATTTAAAAAAATTAAAACCTCCTGTACAAAATATTTTTTTTTATTTTGCCATCTTCTGGGGCCAATAACTTTTTCATACTTTGGTGTACGGAGCTGTGGATAGTGTCATTTTTTGCGAATTTTGATGCCGTTTTCATTACTATAATTTTTGGGACTGTGCGACCTTTTGATCACTTTTTATTAATTTTTTTATATTTTTCAAAATGGCAAAAAAATGCCATTTTCGACTTTGGACGCTATTTTCCGTTACGGGGTTAAACATAGTGAAAAAACATTATCATATTTTGATAGATCGGGCATTTTCGGACCCGGCAATACCTAATGTGTTTATGATTTTTACTGTTTATTTATTTTTATATCAGTTCTAGGGAAAGGGGGGTGATTTGAATTTTTAGGTTTTTTTACTATAATTTTTTTTTTTTAAACTTTTTTTTATTTTTACTTTTACTATTTTTCAGACTCCCTAGGGTACTCTAACCCTAGGTAGTCTGATCGATCCTATCATATACTGCCATACTACAGTATGGCAGTATATGTGGATTTTACTCCCCATGCATTACAATGTGCAATTAGCACATTGTAATGCATGGGTTAAAACGAAGTAGCCTCGGGTGTTCGGAACACCCGAGGTTACCATGGCGACGGATCGCCGCTCCCCGTGACGTCATCGGGGAGCAGCGATCCACAACAAGATGGCGGCGCGCGTCGGGAAGGGGTTAATACGTAAATCCTCCTCTCCGGCTGGTGCAGGGTTTTTTTTTGTGACCAAGAAGGATGGTATCGTGGTCTTAACAAAGTCACCGTTAAGAATGGTTATCCCTTGCCATTGATCACTGAGCTGTTTGACTGTCTACATGGAGCCAAGGTCTTCTCCAAACTGGACCTTTGTGGGGCCTACAACCTCATCCGTATGCACGAGAGAGATGAGTGGAAGACCGATTTTAATTCTCGTGGTGCACACTTCGAGTACCTGCTGATGCCATTCGGACTCTGTAATGCGCCACACCTTTTCCAGGAATTTGTTAATGACATCTTTAGAGACTTGCTATATACCTGTGTCAGGTTTTATCTTGACGACATTCTGGTGTTCTCTCTTGCCCACCAGTCCCATGTACGGCAAGTCCTCAGTTGTTTAAGGGCCAATCACCCTTACGCCAAACTTGAGAAATACCAATTTCACCAGCGGAATCTTCCTTTTTTATTATTATCTCTGACAGAGGCCTTCAGATGGATCCTGCCAAGCTGTCTGCTGTTCTTCATCCTGTAGGACTTTGTGCAATACAGAGATTCCTGGGCTTTGCAAATTACTACCAGCAGTTCATCCCGCACTTCTCCTCTCTGGTGTCTCACCAAGAAGGCTGCCAACCCCCAACCCTGGCCTTCGGCAGCAGAAGAAGCCTTCACTAAGCTAAAGTCTGCCTTTGTTTCAGCCCCAGTTCTTGTGCAGCCTGATACAGAGAAGCCTTTCCATCTGGAAGTGGATGCCTCCTCAGTGGGTGCTGGGACGGTGCTCACACAGAAAGGGCCCAAAGGCCGAACCCTCACTTGCATTTTTCCTCAAAGACATTCTCCTCCGCAGAGAGGAATTACTCCATAGGAGACCGAGAAATTCTGGCGATTAAACTTGCCTTAGAAGAGTGGTATTATCTCCTGGCGGAGAGGTTTTCCGGTCTGCATATACACAGGTCACAAGAATTTCCTCTATCTCCAGACTGCTCAGCGACTCAACCCACGTCAAGCTCGCTGGTCACTTCTTTTCAAGCTTCAATTTTCTTATTCACTTCCATTTGGCTGAAAAGAACATCAAGGCTGATGCCCTCTCTCGTGCCTCTGATGTAATTGGGGAAGAATCGGCTCTTAGGAATTTCATCCCTCCTGAGGGACTGGTTGTGGCCGCTCCAGTGGACCTTCGGCAGCTACCTCCTGGCAAGACCTACGTCAGACCTGCTCTATGGAAGAGGATTCCATCTTGGGGACATTGCTGACGTGTGGCTGGGTAGCTCAATAGCCCTCATCTTCCGTTTTGATTGGTGGCCAGATCTGGTCAAGGATGTATGGGACTTTGTGGGGTCCTGTGCTTACTGTGTCTGAAATAAGCCATCTCGTCTAAAACCTGCTGGTCTTCTTCAGCCGTTGCTGATACCCAGCTGCCCGTGAACTCATGGTATGGATTTCATCATGGACAGTCTGCCCTCCACATGCAATACCGTCAGCTGGCTGGTAACCGACTGGTTTTCCAAAATGTCCCATTTGTTCCTCTGCCAGGTCTGCCATCTGTTCCCCGCCTTCCCATGTTGTTCCAACACATCTTCCGGCTCCATGGACTTCCCCAACATATTGTTTCTGATCAGGGGGTTCATTTTGTTTCTAAGTTATGGAGATCCCTCTCTCATCAGCTCCAGGTAAAAATGGACTTTTCCTCCTCCTACCACCCACAGTCTAATGATCAGGTGGAGACAGTGAACCAGACTCTGGGCTGCTATCTCTGTCATTTTGTTTCCTCCAGTCATGACGACTGGTCCACTCTGTGGCCATGGGCCAAGTTTTCGTATAACTCCTTGGATTCAGGCTCTGCTCTATTTTTCATCAATTATGGACTGCATCCACACCCTCCTCTACCTCGACCCAGGTCCTAGGATGTCGCTGCTGTTGTGGAATTGGTACGAGATCTGAAGTCAATCTCGGCCGATTTGGACCACGCGCGGGATTTAACATTTAAAATTGTGTCACAAGCAAAGCACTTACATGCACCAGGAAGAAGAAGGTGAACTCCGGCAGACCTGATCGGGGAAGTGACACATGCAAGATATTGGGCGCACGCTCGTAGTGAATCGCAGCAGACTTCATCCTTGTTGGACATTCCGGATCAGGGATTGTGCAGGGACCAGGTAAGTAAATGTGCCCCTATATGTCTCCCTATTTGTTATGGGGCTTATGGGCATTTTTACTATTTATTAATTTATTCTTTATTGAATAACATTTTCTTTTTACTTTTTAACTAGTTCCACCATGGGACCTGAACAAGCAATCAACAGATGTATTGCAGGATCCTAGCTGTGTCAGCCTATTGCATAGGCACAGATGACGGCACAGATGGCATCTTAGAGGCGTGCCTGCGGACAGCCCTGGGGACCTGATCAGACCTCAGGGCTGCCATGGGAACGAATGGCGTCCCCCTGAAGATGGCATCGGCAATCGAGGGGCGTAGACCCAGGCAGTTTAAATGCTGGGGTGGCGCTGAGGCACATCAGCATCTAGTTACACCACTGCTGTTGAGGCATATTGGACTTCATCTGGAGTTCTTGGCACCTCCTCTCTCAATGCTGGAATAACACCCTAGCTTCATAGAGTATGCTGCTTACCTACAGCTCTTGTGCATTGAAGGGTGTACTACTCCGGCGTCATGGTGCACGTTGCGTACCCGCAGTACTTGTGCAGTGAAGTTAGTGTGTACTACTTCGGCTTGGTAGTGTACGTTGCGTACCTACAGAACTTGTGCAGTGATTCAAGGGTATACTACTGGGTATACTACTGTGTGAAGATAATTTCTCATAAATGTAGTGATATGGTCCCTTAGAAACGAGATGGTTTCCTTGGATACGTCCACCTTACATTTTGGCAGCAGTGGTCAGACATGCGCTATTGAGTCCTGCCTGACCAGCTGGATTCAGCTTTCATTACCACAGGATTGCTGCGGGACATACAGTAACTCCCAGACATTTCATATACAGAAACCTTTTGTTTCTTTGTGCAATCACTCCAGTAGAGGTGGCCGTATCCAAGGAAGCCATCTCATTTCTAAGGGACAACATGGCAACATTTATGAGAAATTATCTTCACACAGGAACATTTTTTTTAATAACATCCAATTGAAGAAATATATATACATGGCATATGAATTCAATTAAATGTAAATTCCCAGATGGGAATACCCCTTTAACTCTTTAAGGATGCAGCCTGTTTGTACGTTAAGGCTCAGTCCTTTTTTAAAAAAAAATGACCAGTGTCTCTTCCTGTGGTAATAACTTTTCAACACTTTACGATATCCCTGTGATTTTGAGATTGTTTTCTCCTGAGACATTGTAATTTATGTTAGTAGTATCGTTTCTGTGATCAATTTCTTTTTTGGGGGGTAAAAATTCAATAAGTTAGGAAAAATTTTAAAAAAATGACAATTTTCAAAGTTTCAAATGTTCTACTTTTTAGACAAAAGTCATACCACAATTTTTTTTTGTAGAAATCTTTTGCCATTTTTTATGGATGTCACAAGGTTTCAAGTTTTAGTAGCAACTTCTCAGATTTTCAAGAGATTTGAAAAATGCTAAATTTTTGGTGACCAATTCAGTTTGGAAGTCCCCTATAAAGGCTTATGTACTATATACCACCACAAGCGGCATTTTATGAACCTAACATCTAAATCTATTCAAATCAGCTTTTGAGAACTCTGTTAACCCTTTAATTCTTTCTCTGGAAGCAAACAAAAATGGATTGAAAATTTAAAATTTTGGAATAAAATTTTTCTCATTTAACCCTAAAATGGACACATTCAGAAGGAATTTGAGGTAAATACACATCCCAAAAATTTTGCCCTGCTTCTTCCGAGTATGGCAGTACCAGATATGTGGATGTCAACTGCTCTTTCGTCACACAGGGATGTCCAGAAAAGAATTAGTGCTATTGGATTTTTGGCAGGCCAATTTGGCTACGAATGTTTTGAGGTGCCACAGTGTACTTGAATAGCCCATAAAGTACCAGTACAACAGAAAAACCCCAAAGATTTCACCATTTAGGAAACTACTACTACTTCTGCGGGTTGTCCCGAGAACTGCAATCTCTGTCTCGGATTGCGGGTGCACCCGGGTGTTCCTCCGTGCACCCCGGCTCCCTCTGCAGCACCGGACTAACCCAGCGCAGGCTTCTCCTTAGACTGCCGTGCGCGCACGTCCCCATCTCCAAGGGGGCGCGCACACCGGCTGTCGAGAATTTAAAGGGCCAGCGCACTGCTGGTCCTGTGACTTCTGCGTTCCTGTGTGTTCCCATGTATCCTGCGTTCCTGCTCCCGTGTGTTGCTGCTCCTGAGTTCCCGTGTCCTGCGTTCCTGTGTTCCTGTCTTCCCGTTCCCATCTGCCTGGATCTCCCGTTGCTGACCCCGGATTGGAGTTGACGTTGCATCTCTGCCGCCTGCCCTGACCCTGTGCCTGGACTTGACCTCGAGACTGTCTCCTGCTAAGGTACCTCGACCTCGGCTGCCACCGCAGGCTAGTCACACTTGTGGAACGACCTGATGGTACCCTGCCTCAGCAAGTCCATCACGCTTTGCGGCGGGCTCTGGTGAAGACCAGGTGCCACTTAGATTCCAGTCCCAGGTGTCGGCTAGTACCACATCCCGCGGTGGTCTAGTGGATCCACGCATCCTGAATCCTGACAGTAAAATTCGGCCATGGATCCCGCTGAGGTTCCGCTCCCTGAGCTGGCAGGACTCTTCTGGCTCGACAGTCCCAGCGGATCAATGTACAAGGTCAGCTGCTCAATCAGATCACCGCCATGCTGCAACATCTGTGGACTTCCCAGCCGCATCCGTCACAGCAAGCGTCAGCAGCTCCTCCTGCTGAACCCAGGTTGAGACTTTCTTTACCGTCCAAATATGACGGGAATCCCAAACTTTGCAGGGGCTTCATCACCCAGTGCTCTCTGCATATTGAACTTATGCCTTCACAGTTTGTCTCTGAGCGGTCCAAGGTGGCGTTTATTATCAGTCTTGCACCTCTCTGGGACAAGAAGAATCCTATTACGGCTGATATCACCTCCTTCTTCCAGGAGTTCCCGTCAGTCTTCGAGGAACCTGCCCGTGCATCATCGGATGAAACGGCATTGCTGAACCTGACGCAAGGAGATGCATCTGTGGGTGACTATGCTGTCCATTTTCGGACCCTGGCTTCTGAGTTATCTTGGAAAGAATTTGCTTTGATGGCATCCTTTAAAAATGGACTTTCTGGCCACATTAAGGAAGCTCTGTCTGCCCGAGACTTGCCGTCTACTCTGAGTGGTCTCATCTCGCTGGCCACTCGGATAGATATCCGTTTTTCAAAACGTTCCAAGGGACTACGCTTGGAACAGGTCCAACCTCGGGTCCAACGCTTGCCTAGCTTGGCCCCTGTTTTTCAAAGACCTGCCCAGTTTCCGGTCTTCCCTGCTGCTGAGGAACTTATGCAAGTGGATAGATCTCGACTTTCCCCGCAAGAACATTCCTGGCATCTTCTGGAGAATCTCTGTCTTTATTGTGCCTCTTCTGGACATCTTTTCAAAAAATGTCCCATTCGTCCCCAGCGTCCGGAAGAACGTTGACTCATAGACTTAATGGGAGAAGCGTCACTGAACATTCCTGTGCTGCTCAGCTAGGGTTCTGTTGATCCAGTTCAGGTGTCTGCTTTCCTGTATTTGGGCTCTACTGTGAACTTTGTGGAAGCTGCCCTGGTCTCTCAGCATCACTTCCCAGTGGTTCGCCTTGAGAAACTATTGTCCATTGCCTCGGGTCAGCAGCCAGATTCTCTCCGTGCCCATCTGGTTCCGCATGGAACCCCTGCTCCTTAATAAAAGAGAGACCTTCTTTGTTTGTGCTACCCCAATGCACTTCCGCTCTCCTGCTGGGTCTCCCCTGATTGCAGCATCATGCCCCGGATTGTCCCTCACACTGTATGGAGATCCCTCCTCCGCTACCTGTCAGGACTTCTACATTGTCTCCCAAGCCTCTGGAAGGGCTTCCGGCTCCTTACCTGGATTTCACGGATGTGTTCTCCAAGAAGCAGGCTGAGACTCTTCCTCCACGCTGCCCCTATGATTGTCCTATCGACCTGCTGCCTGGCTCCTCTCCTTCGCACCGTGAAGAATCGCTATTCTCTGCCCCTGATCACGGAGCTGTTTGACCGCCTTTATGCTGCAAGAGTCGTCTCCAAATTGGATCTTCGTGGGGCCTACAACCTCATCTGCATTAGGAAAGGGAACGAGTGGAAGACCGCCTTTACCACTTGCGATGGACACTTCGAGTATTTGGTGATGCCATTCGGACTTTGAAATGCACCTGCCTTTTTTCAGGAGTTCGTCAATGACATCTTCAGAGATCTGCTTTATACCTGTGTAGTGTTCTATCTTGACGACATTCTGGTGTTTTCTCCGGATTTCGAGTCCCACCAGTCCCACGTACGGCAGGTCCTCAGTCGCTAAAGTACCAATCGCCTTTATGCCAAACTTGCAAAATGCCAATTTCACAAGCGGAGTCTTCCTTTCCTCAGCTATATTATCTCCGACGGAGGTCTCCAGATGGATCCTGCCAAGCTCTCTGCTGTTCTTCAATGGCCTCATCCTGTAGGATTATGCACTATACAGTGGTTTCTGGGCTTTGCAAACTATTACAGACAGTTTATCCCACATTTTTTGTCTCTGGTAGCTCCAATGGTGACACTTACGAAGAAAGGTGCCAATTCCCGTGTCTGGTCTCCAGCAGCAAAGGAGGCCTTCACGTAATTAAAGACTGTCTTTTCCTGTGCATCAGTTCTTACCAGACCTGATTGTGAGCTTCTGGCTATCAAGCTTGCCTTGGAGGAATGGCGCCATCTGCTGGAGGGGGGCCGATTTCCAGTCAGAATTTAAACTGACAACAAGAACCTTTAGTATCTTCAAACGGCTCGGCGATTGAACCCGCGTCAAGCATGGTGGTCCTTCTTCTTTTCCCGCTTTCACTTTCAGATCCATTTTCATCCTGCCGATAAAAACATCAAGGCTGATGCCTTGTTCCGTGCTTCCAACGTTATGGGGGAGGACTCTGCTCCACGACATGTCGTTCCTCCAGAGAGACTTGTACTGGCAGCGCCGGTGGACCTCCGGCAACTACCTCCTGGCAAGACTTATGTGTGACCTGGTCTTTGAAAGAGGATCCTGACGTGGGGACAATCTTCTCATGTGGCTGGGCACCCTGGGGTGCAGCTTTCTGTGTCCCTCATTTACCGATTCTATAGGTGGCCTGACTTCAGGATTTTGTGGGTTCCTGTGTCTCGTGTGCTCGCAATAAGCCCTCACATCAAAAACCTGCTGGTCTTCTGTTGCCTTTACCCATGCCTACCTGCCCGTGGTCTCATGTGGCTATGGACTTTATTACGGATTTGCCGCCATCATCTGGCAACACCGTCATCTGGGTGGTGACTGACCGCTTTTCGAAGATATCTCACTTTATCCCTCTACCAGGTTTGCCTTCTGCTCCACGTCTTGGCAATCTGTTCTTCCAGCACGTCTTCCAGCTTCATGGCCTTCCTCGGCACATCGTTTTTGATCGAGGTGTTCAATTCGTGTCCAAGTTCTGGAGGTCTCTATGTACCCAGCTGCAGATGAAATTGGATTTTTCTTCTGTCTATCATCCTCAGTCTAACGGCCAAGTGGAGAGGGTGAATCAGACTTTGGGTTGCTACCTCTGCCACTTTGTTCACCTGTCAGGAAGACTGGGCTTCTCTTTTACCATGGCCAGAGTTCTATTTCAATTCCTTGGACTTCACTTCTGCCGGTTCTGCTCCCTTCTTTATTAATTATGGACTGCATCCATGGCCTCCTCTTCCGCTACCCGTGTCTGCTGATGTCCCTGCTCTGGAGGACTTGCTAGAAGATCTAAAAGCCATCTGGGAACGAGTCCGTACTTCATTGCTTCTGCTCAGACCAAGCGTCAAGCGGACAAAAGATGCAGACCATCTCCTGTCTTTGCTCCTGGCGACAGGGTCAGGTTGTCCTCCAATACGTCCGGCTGAGGATTCCTGGCTACAAATTGGAACCCCAGTTCTTGGGTCCATTTGAAATCCTCAGTCGTATCAACCCGCACAAATTGCGATTACCTTCTAGCATGCACATACTCAACTCCTTCCACGTTTCTCTCCTCAAGTCAGTCATCTTGAACCGCTTTGCCAGGCAAGTTCCTTTTCCTCCGGAGCCACAGGCTGATTCCACCGATGTCTTCAAGGTGAAGGAGATCCTGGATATGAAGACAGTGAGAGGCAGGTGGTTCTTTCTTGTAGACTGAAGGGGATTTGGTCCTAAGGAGAGAGCGTGGACAAGAATCTGTTTCAGCTATTTCTCAGGCCCAAGAAGAGGGGGAGGCCCAAGGGTGGGTTACTGTCACGGGTGCTTCCGCGATCCCTGTCTTGGATCGCGGGAGCACCCGTGTTTGCCCCCGCTCCCTCTTCAGTGCCGGACTTACCCATCTCGACGCAGGCTGCTCCACGGACTACCGTGCGCGTGCGCCCCAGCCTCCTAGGGCGCACGTGCGTCGGCTGTCGAGTATTTAAAGGCCCAGGGCACCGTTGATTGGTGCGCTGGCTGAACACCTCCACCTTATAATTCCAACCCTTTCTTGTGTCCCCTGCCGGATCTTTGTGCCTCACAGCTCCCCAGCGATATTCCTGCGTTCCTGTGTCTCCTGCGTTTCTGTGTGTTCCCATGTATCCTGCATTCCCGCTCCCGTATGTTCCTGCTCCTGAGTTCCTGTGTCCTGCTTTCCTGTGTGCCTGTGTTCCAGTTCCCATCTACCTGGACCTCCCATTGCTGAAACCAGATTGGAGTTGACGTTGCATCTCTGCCACTTGCCCTGACCCTGTGACTGGACCTGACCTCGAGACTGTCACTGCGGGCTAGTCACACCTCTGGAACGACCTGGTGGTACCCTGCCGCACCAAGTCCGTCCCGCTTTGCGGCGGGCTCTGGTGAAGACCAGGCGCCACTTAGACTCCGGTCCCAGGTGTCTGCTAGTACCACCTCCCGCGGTGGTCCAGTGGATCCACACATCTTGAATCCTGACAACTAGTACTGAGCTATGCCCAAATATAGATTATAGGAGTCATAGTACTGATCTGTGCCCAAATATACAAGATACAGGTAGTTGTACTGAGCTATGCCCATATATAGATGATAGGAGTAATAGTACTGAGCTATGCCCGTATATACAGGATGGGGGTCATAGTACTGAGCAGTGCCAATTTATACAGGATACAGGTAGTAGTACAGTGCTGTGCCCATATATTCAGGATAGGAGTAGCAGTACTAAGCTGTGCCCCTGTATACAGGACAGGGGTAGTAGTAATTATCTGTGTCCATATATTTAGGATAGGTTTAGTAGAACTGTGCTGTGCCCCGATACCAAGGGTAGTGGTAGTAGTACTTATCTGTGCCCACATATACAGGGTAGAATTATTAGTAATAAGCTGTGCGTATATATACAGGATAGGAGTAGTAGTACTAAGCTGTGCCTTTATATACAGGACAGGGGTAGTAGTAATGATCTGTGCCAATGCATACAAGATAGGAGTAGAAGTACTGATCTGTGCGCAGATGTACAGGATAGAAGAAGTATTACTAAGCTGTGCCCATATATTTAGGATAGCTTTAGTAGAACTGTGCTGTGCCCAGATATTAAGGTTAGGGGTAGTAGTACTTATCTGTGCCCACATAAACAGGATGGAAGTATCAGTACTAAGCTGTGAGTATATATACAAGATAGGGGTAGTAGTATTGAGCTATGCCCATATATACAGGATAAGGGTAACTCCTATATCAAACTATTAGCCAAAATACTAGCCACGACAAGATAATACTTTCCTTAATTCATCCTGACCAGACGGACTTTATGTCTGGCAAGGGTACTGATATAAACATCCAAAGATTGCACTTAAACATTGCGGAGGCTGAGGGTTCAACAGAACCGGGGTTCATTTTGACTCTGGACAATTGTAAGGCCTTTGATTCTGTCGAATGCCCCTATTTATGGGCCCTTATGCCTAGACTAGGTATCGGCCCTCGATTTACGTCACGAGTCAAGCTACTCTATAATGATCCTAAAGCTAGGGTAAGGACCAACCTTAACATCTCCTCTTCCTTCCCTATGGCCAGGGGTACCAGACAGGGGTGCCCACTATCCCCTCTTCTGTTTGTGCTTGCCATTGAACCCCTTGCTGTGGTGATTCGCCACTCTGAGGATATCAAGGGCATCACCAGAGGAGCTATTATCGAAAAAGTATCCATGTACGCCGATGACACACTTGTGTACCTTGGGGATGTGGGCTCCTTTCTGGTTTCCCTCTTGTCCCCAATCGACTTCTATGGGAGTTTCTCGGGTCTCCGAGTCAACTGGGATAAGTCTCTGTTCCCCCTTTCGAACAATGGTATAGTTCCCTGTCCCCTTCCGGTCCCGGTTCAGGTGGTGTCCAAGTTTAAGTACTTGGGAGTTCTGATATCATGCAAAATCCATGCCTACACAGAAGTAAACATTGATCCCCTGATCTCCGATACTGAGTCCCGTCTGAAGGCTTGGTCTACTCTCCCTTTGTCCCTATATGGTCGCATCAACATCTTTAAGATGATCTTCCTGCCCAAATTCCTATATCTCTTCCATGCTTGCCCGATGCTACTCCCCAAGAGTTTGTTCAGGCGCATAGAAGGTATCCTCCACTCCTTTTACTGTCAGGGTGTGGCTCCCTGCTTTAGTCTAGAGTTGCTTCAGGCCCCTAAGTCTAGGGGTGGGGGGGATTAGCAGCTCTTGATCTATACCTCTATTACCTGGCCGCTCAGCTAGTATATGCCCAATGGTGGATAGACATAGATAGGAGTAATGCTGCCACTGCGCTTGCTGGGGCCTTGATAGGTTTGTATGAAGCCCTCACAAATCTGCTCTACATTTACAAATCTCCATCTGATGTTCCTCTCCTGCTGCGCACAGTAGAAGTGTGCTGGCATAGGGCACATCTACTGAGATAACGGGCCCTCTCCCCTATCACCCAGGACTCCTCTGTGGCTCAACCCCTGGCTCTCTCACTTCCTCTCCCTCCAGGGTTGGACTATGTTGGGGGCGGTGGGTGTGAAATTTATTGGTCAGCTCCTATCCACGGATGGGGAGTTACTTAGTTTTGAAGAGATAAGAGAGAGACATACTGTGCCCACTTCAGCCAGCTTCCACCACATAAAATTACGACACGCTTTTAAGGCGCAGTTTGGCTCCCTTAGCCTGACAGTACAATTTTCCAAATTAGAAACTTTGATGGGCACTCCGGTCCTCCCTAAAACACTCACCCAGGGTTATGCCCTGCTACAGGAGCAAAAAACCAGACCCTTTGATAGAGCCGGTGTATGTTGGGAGCGCGACATCCCTGACCTGTGCAAGGGATTTTTTTGATACAATATAAATTTCTCCATCGGGTGTATTTCACCCCTGCCAAACTATTCCATATGGGAGTGATGCCCAATGATTTATGTTTTCGCTGCCAGGCCGAGGCTGGAACCTTCCTAAACTGCGTATGGACCTGTCCTAGGGTCCATGCCTTCTGGTCGGGGGTCTTGGAATTTCTCAACCATGACTTTGAGTTTCCACGCCTGATGTCCCCCTCTGTCTGTCTACTTGGGGTTATGAATGAGGTTATCAATGGCCACTACGATAAAATCTTTTATAGGTTTGCCTTATACTATGCCCGGAAAGTGGTGGTGATGACATGGAAGGATCGTGACCCTCCCCTGCTGAAGAGGTGGATATCGCTCATTAATAGTGTTGTCCCCCATTACCGCTCAGTGTATATTAATAGGAAGTGTCCCCAGAAATTTGAGCATATCTGGTCTAGGTGGTGTGTTAATCCCCATACTGCTATATAATTCTCTACAGTTTTCGTCTACTCCCAAAGTAAAGGAGAATGAGTGCATTGGTGTGCGTGTGTGAGTGTATGCTTGTCTATTGTCTGGGTTAAGTTTCTCCCTCCAAGTGGACTGGCTACTAGTCCCTGCTGTTCATTTTATATATAATTTTGTCTGCTTCTTGTCATTGTTATATAATTCTACTGTAAAGTGGGAAAACAAGTGATAGCCAGTGCTCTTGTTGGTTAAACCGCTTATTGTATTTGTACAAAATTTCAAAAATTGCTAAATTAAAATCTTTTAAAAAAAAAAATACAGGATAAGGGTAGTAGTACTTTTCTGTGCCCATAGAGTGAATGAGTCACAAAGACATAGACAGAAACAGCACAAATGCAGACTTGCAAAAGGACACACACAGAAAACACATATCACTTACCTCACACATGTTCTTGGTCTCCCCTCAGCAGTGCTGCACAAACAGGACCTGTGGATGACTTACTCTCGGGTCCTGGAAGGTCAATATAATAAATACATGTGTGTCAGGAGACCTAGGGACACAGAACTTAAAGCTTCTCAATGGTCCCCTTAAAGTCCATAGGCCCCAAAACCACCACTCCCCCTGCCCCACAATAGCTACGCCTCTGAGTTCGGGTCCCCTGAGGTAGAGCCAACGGCACAGAATGTATTGATAAACTGCATAAAAATGTTGATCGCTAAAAATAAATGTGACCTCTGTCATGGATTATTAATTGTAGGAGAAGATAATTTATGTGTGCTCCATTGTTATGCACTAATAAGTTATGATTCATTGCTAACCTTTGACAAACTAGTATTTATTTATGGAATATGTATTTATTCATATAGGGAACTGATCATTATAGGTGAGAACTGACTCTGTCAACTAGTTTTATTGTTACTAGTGAACTCTGCCAACAACTATAATTCTTTCATCCCATCTGTCTATATTAAATTTCCATAATACCATACCTCACTGAGATCATTGGTATAAATAAAAAACAAAAAGATGCAATTCATTTTTACATCATGGCCGAGATTTACTAACAGTTTTCAGTCGGACTGTGCACATTCTTTCATGTGCAAACTGTTTGCACAGGAATTTAAGAAGTGTCCGAGACACATTTGTGGCAAACGCGATACTTTGGAGCACACGCTGCACTATCCTTCATGCGACACAATATTCTGCACTTAAATGGGTGTTCCGGTGCACAGTCGGACCGTAAAAAAACAAAAGGATAAAACAATGTGTTATGGCACTGAACAAGTGCATGCGCCAGGTTTAAAATGATATAAATAACGGTATATTCCGGACTCCCTTACATGTCCCTTTTATACAAACAAACAAAGCCTCTTTCTCAATGTAGGACATACATCAAAATGATGACTTGATCAATAGCCTATATCATTGTATATAGCCAGTGCCTGCCCCCTTGTATATCGCCAGCAGCCCCGTTGTATATAGCTGGTGCTTGCCTCCTTGTATATAGCCAGTGCCTGCCCCCAGTATATAGCCAGCACCCCCCTTGAATATAGCCTGTGCCTGCCCCCTTGTATATAGCCAGTGACTGCCCCAGTATATAGCCAGTGCCTTCCCCCCAGTATATAACCAGTGCCTGCCCCCTTAGTATATAGCCTGCAACACCGTGCCCAGCTTAAAAAAAAACAATAAAACTCTGTACTCACTTTTCCGACTCCCCCCTTCTTCAGTCTTCAGCTCTGACTCCGCCTTCAGCTCCCCGCGCAGCCCTGTCACATGCACCATGTCGTCAATCGCTTGCTGACATCATAGTGTGTGTTATTTTTACTTCAGACTACTCCAAACTACTCTTTCTTATGGTTTTAATAAATTCAAAATACTTCTATTATTCAGAGAGTTGTCAATTTTCCTGAGGCTGATAGTTTGCAAAAAACTAGTCATAAGCTTAGTAGACAGTACCCAGATCTTGTCTCTGCCTCGCAAGTGATAAACTTGGAAACATATATATTGATTTATCAAGATAGCTAACTGAATGAATTACTATCACAGCCTTGCTGGCCATTACTTATCTTCTAGAGGTCCCCCACCATTATAGTATTGAATATGAATTCAATCCATTCATTATGAGAGGCACATAATAAAAGCTTTGCTAAAAATTGTCACAAGCTGTTTCCAGGCACCGTGGAAATTATGCTAATGAGCCTGAATGGTGCTGGGGGTAGCTTTACAAGAGCCCTTCCATGCTGTAGCTTCAAAGGCTGTAACACTGTGCAAGAGCATTTCCCACTGTGTGAGATCACAGCAAGCAGAGGAAGTTCTGTGGGAGAAGACAGGAGGGGAAAATGTGCACCTGCATATTGAAACAGTGAAGCCACAGTACATAGGGGCTCTGGCAATGCCCCCTGTCATGAACCCCACTCACCGGAGTTCACACAAGGAGTGCACTTACTCTATTGAGTCCCAGAATTTAGCTCTTAAGCTCTGCGCACTCCCACAAAATGGCATCCTAATGCACTCTCTGCCCCCAGATCCACTCACTGCCACCACCCACGAGTTACTTATGCAAAGAAAACCATAGGCACCTCAAACACACAGGCAATGCACACTGATGCACACTGATTACACAGCACATGCACTCACGGCTTATACTATATTAAAAGTATGAATTCACACAGAACATAGACTATGCTAAAAATGACCTCTGGTAACGTACACTCACCGGCCACTTTATTAGGTACACCTGTCCAACTGCTCGTTAAAACTTAATTTCTAATCAGCCAATCACATGGCGGCAACTCAGTGCATTTAGGCATGTAGACATGGTCAAGACAATCTCCTGCAGTTCAAACCGAGCATCAGTATGGGAAAGAAAGGTGATTTGAGTGCCTTTGAACGTGGCATGGTTGTTGGTGCCAGAAGGGCTGGTCTGAGTATTTCAGAAACTGCTGATCTACTGGGATTTTCATGCACAACCATCTATAGGGTTTACAGAGAATGGTCCGAAAAAGAAAAAACATCCAGTGAGCGGCAGTTCTGTGGGCGGAAATGCCTTGTTGATGCCAGAGGTCAGAGGAGAATGGGCAGACTGGTTCGAGCTGATAGAAAGGCAACAGTGACCCAAATCGCCACCCTTTACAACCAAGGTAGGCAGAAGAGCATCTCTGAACGCACAGTACGTCGAACTTTGAGGCAGATGGGCTACAGCAGCAGAAGACCACACCGGGTGCTACTGCTTTCAGCTAAGAACAGGAAACTGAGGCTACAATTTGCACAAGCTCATTGAAATTGGACAGTAGAAGATTGGAAAAACGTTGCCTGGTCTGATGAGTCTCGATTTCTGCTGCGACATTCGGATGGTAGGGTCAGAATTTGGCGTCAACAACATGAAAGCATGGATCCATCCTGCCTTGTATCAACGGTTCAGGCTGGTGGTGGTGGTGTCATGGTGTGGGGAATATTTTCTTGGCACTCTTTGGGCCCCTTGGTACCAATTGAACATCGTTGCAACGCCACAGCCTACCTGAGTATTGTTGCTGACCATGTCCATCCCTTTATGACCACAATGTACCCAACATCTGATGGCTACTTTCAGCAGGATAATGTGCCATGTCATAAAGCTGAAATCATCTCGGACTTGTTTCTTGAACATGACAATGAGTTCACTGTACTCAAATGGCCTCCACAGTCACCAGATCTCAATCCAATAGAGCATCTTTGGGATGTGGTGGAACGGGAGATTCGCATCATGGATGTGCAGCCGACAAATCTGCGGCAACTGTGTGATGCCATCATGTCAATATGGACCAAAATCTCTGAGGAATGCTTCCAGCACCTTGTTGAATCTATGCCACGAAGAATTGAGGCAGTTCTGAAGGCAAAAGGGGTCCAACCCGTTACTAGCATGGTGTACCTAATAAAGTGGCCGGTGAGTGTATTTCTCTTCAGAGACTCAGATTCTTTAAGGCTTCAAGCAGTGGCTTATTAAAGTTAACACTTTAATATACATAAAAAATACAGTACACTTAAAACAAAATTGTCAGATAAAAAAAAGTTAAAAACAATACACATACGATACTTACAAACAGTTAGGGAAAACGGAAAAAAAACTCTTGCTATGGAAATAGGCAGAAGTTCCTGCCGAGGACAGGGCATAGAAAGCTTTATTGAAATAGCATAAGTCACATTACATATATTTGCACAGCATTTACAATAGCACATATATACAGCGTATACTGTGTCGCAGCACAGACCACAACACAATATACAATAAATAAAGATTCACTCTTTAGTATTAACAGCACACAGGAGTATAATCATCAAATATGGCATGAAAATACTACACTAGCACACTGCAGGGCATAGAAAGCGATCCAGTCTTCTAATGTATACTATAGTCCTCAAACTGAACCAAAGCCATGTGGCTGCTTCACTAATTCAAAGCCACAAGGTTTTTGACCCCCACCCCTGGCTGCGATGTCACCGTGAGGGGGAGTTTTTTTTATCCCCCTCCCATCAGAGATGTACTCTTTGGGTCTGGGGTTTTATTAAAACCCCATAACTTTTGATTGGAAGATGTCACAACCATGCCATTGCTTCCAATCAACTGGGCACCTTATTAGTGTTTAACCCTAATATTAGGGGGTTCTGCAATTGGCTGGGTTCTCCTATGACTAGACTTCTGATACTTGGTCCAAAAGTTTATTTAGACCCCATAACTGTCCTGTGTAACTGGGGACCCATAATTATGAATTATGCCCCATGTTCCTATAATGCGATGTCTGGATATTAATGTTACACTGTTCTTTGAAACATAGCTTGTTGGCCCCTTGTCTTATGCTACACCTCGCTATAGCTTATATTTATTCTGGTATTACCTGTTCCCTAGATGCATTTTATGATGAACAGGATACCCTGACAATCACCTGCATTGCTGCCCTCTGTTCTCTTTCCTAATTTCATAATTCAAAAACAGCGATTAATGTAGGGTAACAAAGGAACCCCCACAACAATGATCAAATTAATGCAGCTTAAAGGGGTAAAAGGGGGGTAATAGTTAAAACTTAACTTTTATTAAGATCAACGTATAAATATAAAACACAACAAAGACACAGTGGAGTGCAATGCTAAGCGGAAGTGGACAATCTGCGATCATATATCACATATAAGACACCTGGTGGGACACTGTGCAGCTATACAACAATAACTTTTGCCACCAACATCACCTATTTTTCACAAGAAGGAAATGATCTTTTGCATCTCAGTACTCCTGACCCTTTTAGGCCTTTCCTCCAGTTACATTAGGTTTTAAAGAAGCAGCAATAATGTCCTTATAAATCTAGAAACCATAGAAAAATAGAGCACTTCATGGTTTTGATAAGAATAGTGTATTCCATATGCTAACAATAAATTAAAATCAAAGTGCTTTTCATTGGCACACTAACCCTATCAACCCCAGGTTTTGCCTTCTCTGGCGTTTTCTGAGCAATGTTTTGCTGTAACTATTCCCACTTATCCTGACCCAGTTAGGTGATTATAGCTTTCGTCGATGCCAAAAACCTCTCACTTACATCCCTTTTTTCTTCCTTGTTTACAACATCAAAGAGAGACTTATTTATGTATCGGATCAGCCAAGTACCATGACCCAAACCAAAGTTTATGAAAAGGGTAACTTAACTCTTTCTCAAACTCTGATGGAACCAAGCACCTAACCACAGCACCTTTCAGAGAATTACATGCTACTTATATAACCTATAGTACAAATAATTTCTATATTGTGTCCTTTTCTGCCCTACATGCTAAATGTGCTGCATGTTATTCCTGGATTGTAGGTAGAATAGCTGGTTTGTCTATATGCTAAAAGCTACGTTCTATACAAATATCTCATTCTTTTATTGACATAAATATGGTGTCAACAATACACAAATCCATCAGCTAATCTTGTGGAGTGTTTTGGGTGACACTATGCTCTCTTCTAGAGCAGAGAATTCTTCAGTGAAGTTTGGTATAGTGCAACTGTAAGGCATATGTATGAGATGATACATGAGCAGCACCTCACAGTGCTGTGACTTGAGTGCTGTGCAGCTATGTGAGTAAACAAGAAGACACACTATCCTGAACTATGAAGTGTTCAAAGAGCTCCCTCTTTCCGTTCCTCAAGTACCTGCAGCTACCAGCAGTCTATTCTCTCCTCCCTCTCTTCTCACACTCAGTGCTGCCTTGGTGTACAGGACAGACATACATAGAGCAATAAGGTGCTGGATCTCTGCAGCCCCCTCCTGTAAAACTGTACTCCATGCTAGATCTGCTTTTACTGCTGGCTCCTACAGCTAGGGAGAAGAGGAGACAAGTTAAGAAGGAGAGAAGAAGGTTATCAGAAGAAGCATCCCTCTTAATTCCACAGCACAAAGTTTTCCAAGGAAACTGCATGTAGTGCCCTACTGCTGTTGTTCCAGATACACCTGTTAAATGCGTTAATGTTGCTTATAGGACTTGTGCTTTGATCATAAGAGATTTTTTCAGCTGCTTGAGCCATCTGGCAGGGGAGTTAGCATCATGACCACCTTTGATGAAGTTCTACAGGAGGCTGGTGAGTTTGGGAGATACCAGAAAAGGGTCTTCCTCTTATTATGTATGACAGGCATAACATTCGCCTTCTCTTTTGTGGCCATTGTGTTCTTGGGACAGATACCAGAAAGTTACTGGTGCAGGAGCTCTGAGCTGGCAGAACTTAGTAGAAACTGTAGATGGAGTCCAGAGGAAGAGAGGAACCTCACTGTACCAAGAGTACATCATGACAAGCCTGACCTAAGTCTATGTCACACCTATGACATCACCTGGAATACCAATAGCTCAGTCATCAGCTGTGACAACCCTATTTATTCTGCCACAAATCTGAGTGTGGAAAAATTACCCATAAAGGCATGTGAGGATGGATGGGTCTATGAAGAATACCGCACAACCATCATAAGTCAGGTAATGTAACGTTTACAATAGCTTTAACTTTATAAGGGGTTGGTAAGACTTTAATAACCAAATTACACAGCCTATAATCATGTGCATGAAATGAAGGTTCTTAAATTCATCTTGATCTCACATCACGTTGCCAAGTGAACTCATCATGTGGTTGCATACAATTATATAGTAATAAGTCTGGCGTTCACCTATATATATGGGACTAGTCGGTGTACTAAATATGATCATCATGTAGCTGCATTAATCATGGTTTTATCTGGTGAAAACTATCCAATCTGTTCAGCTTGTAGCATTTTTCCTGCTTTGTTGGTTGTAACATGAAAACATTCTATTGGCAAAATAGGAAATAATAAATTACATGGTAGTGTGTGTGTGAGTTCAGCATACTTGACATTGCTTTATCAATTAAGCAGTTCTGAGGACATTTGGAAACTTTTGATCTGATAATAAAATTCTGAGGTTGTTATGTACATGGCAGGATTAAAGGATCATGTGCAAGGCTGTATTTCAGTACAACAATGGGACTTACATCTTATGTATCTTTATATGAATCATACTTTATATAAAATATGATTGTATTTGAGGAAGTATTCAAGGGAAGACTATGGGAGAGAATTAGCACAACTCTTACAGGTCTAAAGTGCATGTTTTTGGCCAAAACATTGGGCAATTACAGACATGCCAACTTTTTGGCGAGTTGTGATAAATTTTCCCCTATGTATTAATGGAATCTGAAATAGGCATTCTAGTAGTAGAAGCTTCCCATTCTAATATTACAGATCTACGCTGATATTAACCCCTTGTGGTCAAACATGGACTGGACTGTCTAAGGAGCTACAGAGGGAGTGAGCTCCCTTTGCCACCCATTGCATCCCACAGCTGTGATTGTGGGGTGCCGATGATGTCACACAGTAGCTCTGGGTTCAACGAAGGACCACAGGACTGCATGTGTTAACTCTTTATTAGGACTTGTGGTAGGTGACAGTATAATTCACTGCACGACAGAAAAATGGCAGTGCATTATACAAGAGATCAAACGATCTCATGTCAGTGATTAAAAAAAAAGAAGTTTTATGTGAATAACAGTCTAAAAAAAGTTAGAAAAGTAACACCAAAAAACAAAACCAACTTTTAAAAGAAAAAGATAAATCAGACAACACAAAATCTAAAAAATAAAAGGAAAATAGATATCCGAGTTGACATTTTGTAATCACATGAAAAATTCTATTTGATTTCAAAACCCTTTGTGAACTACAAATGTGTAGTAATAAAAACGTACACAACTTTACGCAATACATTAGTCCTCACATAGCCACATTAACAAATTATTTAAAAAGTGAAGGCTCCTGTGACGTAAAATGTTTTTCTTCCCCAAAACGGATTTTATTTGCAAATAAAAGGTTAATGCTTTGTGATAGGGTGCACAAGCCTTAATTCTGTTGCTTTGTTATGTGTACAATTACACAGACGCAATGGGAGTCTGGTAAACTGATAGTTTGCTGTTCTAATGCAGAAGTAAGGCTGCGGTGACACATTTATTTAGGGTTGCGCTCATAACGCGGCGCTAGCGCATGGGGGGGCTCCATCGAATATGTGTTTCCAGGTCAACGCATGCAATTGTTAACCAGGCCCCGGTGACTGGCATTTAAACAATACAAGACACCAGGGTCTGGTTACGGATCACACGCGCTTCCCTGGATGCATATATGCGATCGGACCGTTATGAATGCAATGCTAGAGGAACGTGTGTCCACAGCCTAATATTTGTGACCACTCCATATCAGATCTATGTGCAGCCCCTGTTCTGCTGTATCCTGTGACCTACTGTGAAAGGTAGGTCACTACTGCAGACAATCACTGACCTTGGCATTGACCTATACATAAATGACACTGGTTGACCTCAGCACTGATGTGTCGGGTGTGTAGAGGACAATGAACATCAGAACAAGAGCAGCAGTAGTGTATACATGGCAACTAGCGCTGGAATGGAGGGATCAAGTTTGTTTTCCTATGTTTGCATTTTTAAACACAGTTGTAATTTTAAGTTGAACAACTCCTTTATTACTGACCTACAGCTGCAAGATAGAAGTCCATTTAAAAATCTGCAATCCAGAATCTACTGGAATGTGGCAATATTGGGAAACAAACACTGTTACATACCTGCACGTCTCTGGCAGCCCTATTACAGTTTTGTACAACACGTAGGCATAGCGATGAGCATAAGGCCTAAGTGATAATAGAATAGCTATAACAGTTCTTCTTTGGAGTTAAACATGGTTTAGATTATTTCATAACACATTCATCTGCTATAATTGAATTGGTGTTCCCATTTCAGCAAATAAATATTATTGTTTGCATAATGAAAAGCTATACACATTTTCCAATATACTTTCTGTATCAAATGCTCACTGTTTTCTAGTTCTCTCCTTGCTGTTATTATATATGAAGCTCAATTGTTATTCTTATTTCCAGTGGACAGAAATCTGCACATGGTCACACAGGTACAGGACTCGTAAAATCCCTGGTCATGTGATGTCCCACAGGTGCACGACTTGTAATATCACACAGCTCTGTTTAATCTCTATGATATAATGAGTTGTTTACTTGAGTGACCATGGGCACATTTCTATCCACTGCAAGTAAACATAAAAGCTTCCTATAAAATAACAGCAAGCAGTGATCTAGAAAACTGCAAGCAATTGGAACTTGAAATAGAGGGCAGGTGGCAGTGTGACTGAATGCAATTCCAGGAATATTTCAGCTTCATGTTTTCAAATAACAGTATTGCTAGACAATGTATCAGGACTGTATTAGGAGAATATAATTGACATAACTGGTCATATTCTTACTTACTGCTGGTATAAATCCTCTTGTTTTCCCCTGTATTGGTTGAACAAATTCCCTTTGGCCTGTACGTCTGGTGATTATGTGTCTGTCATATATCACGGCTTTCCTAGTTATCTGCAAATTGTTTTTGGAAACTGCTCAATTTCCTCCGCATTTCATTAGAATAACTGGGGCTCTACATAGAGATTATTCAGAGGTAAATCATGTTATATTGGTCACTTATGTTCTCTGCAGCTACAGTAGTTTCTTTTTCTCTGGCTAAAAAAAGAGAATTATGAGCATAAACCGACTGGACAAACCCTTTAATATTTGTTACAATGAAGATGGCAATAGTTCAGCTTTCCTGGCTCTGTACTCAAAATCTATTAGCTCCCTTTAAAGACTTTAGAGATTAGAATTCCCATGTAAAATACATGAGGTAATTTACTATTGTATGTTAGCAGTAAACCACACATGTTCTTATGGACCAGTAGTTTTATATCCCAAATTACTCTATGACAACTGTCCGGGGCCAGAATAAAAAATAAACATTAGTACTTACCTGGGCCCACTACTCCTGGTGTCTGTACTGTTCTTCAGTGAAAGTTCAGTGCAATTACACTGAATCATTTACACTGCATTTACTACTCCAGCCTCATTAAAGCAATGGGCAGACACAGGGAGCACTAGAGATATGTCCGATTTCGCTTGTCTAGGTAAGTAAAAGTGTTAGCATCAACAATTTAAAAAAGCAAACATTAAAGCAAACCTTTCTCCAGCATTCTGAATACTGACGTTACTTTATGAAATGTTATTTCACATTACCTGTGTCTCTCTTCTCCACACTTATCCAGCTCCCTCACCCCTCCTCACTTCTTGTCATATGCATTGAGCTGGCAGGGGATGGAGGGGGATGGTGTAGAATAGAGGGAGAATCAGCATAGCATAGGCTATTGGAACTTGTCACCAGCCATAAACGACATTCCTGCTGACAGGATTGCTTTAAAGAAAACCTGTTGGGACAGTTTGGGATACTAAACCACTATGAGGTCCTTATGGACCAGAGGTCTAGTCCCAAAATTACCTTGCTCCCTGCCACCAGCTTTTGGTTAGTCCCAGGGGGAATGGGGACAGCTGCAGCAGTCTATGTGTCAGTCCCCTCAATGTATTCTTCCTCTATTCTACACCACCCACCTCCTTGGCCTGCTCAGCTTCAGCTGCCCCCCCCCCCAGCACTTACCGCTTGCTGCTGGCATGGCATGGAGCCAGGTAATGGGAAATGATGTTTTATAAAGTGGTGGCAGTATTAAGGATACTAACAAAGGTATTTTTAAAATCAATATGCATAGGCATAGGCACCAGCTAAAAATACAGTTTTTTTTAAATAGCACATGCCCATTCTATATCAGATACGTTTGTATTTCATTTTTATAATTACAATATATTTGAGTCTCCAGTGACCTTACTATGTACAGTATATAACATTTATAAAAAAAATTCCCTTTATTTTGGATTAACATGGTATAAAATGCATAATCCAGGTTGAAGTGAAATCTCATACAATTAATGCCATTTATGAAATGTCATACAATCTATATTGTGGTCAACTGTGACATCCAAGAAATTTAGGAAGATCAATGTAAAGAGATATAATCAAATATTTACTTTTATTCTAACTGAATCAACAGTAGAACTTGGATTAGTTGTTGCAGGTAACACCTCTGTTTTTCTTCACTCTTGTTTGTACAATTGACATTAGACTATTTCCTTCTCTGCTTAGAAGTTAAAGGGATATTCCCACAAAGAAAAATCTTAAATATATTCAGCATGACAAAATAAAATATGTTTTTTTGGTTGCCATTGGATATATGGCTTGTTTTTTCCTTTCTGCAAGCTACTTTTTGAATTGTACAGGCTTAGTAATAATTGACCTTTTACTGTACAATTTTTTTTCAAACACAGAAATACGAAATATGTTTTTAGACAGATTTTTACTTTTTCACACTGTTTAGGATCTTGATTTGGAAATGGCATGTGTTTTTTATTATATATTTTTTAACTTTTATTTGTTATAATACTGGCCTTTAACTGAAAAGTTTATGTGAGATGCAATTAATACTCTAGTGTGGATCACATTTTTAACTTAACCTAACATTAATGTTACTAAATTGAGGCAGATGGAGTTGCTAATGTTAAGCACATGGAAGAACTATGTTGGTAGCCCCATTTGCTTTATGTTAGTGATTCCACACATTTTTATCATTACTAATTATCTTTAAATTACCTTTGAAAGTCACATAGGAAGTATAGGGCACATTAGAAATTAGAACAGAGAAAATGGGAACGCACCACTTTGAATTGTAAAAGATGACCAGTGCCTGCCACAGTTCCTTTACCTTCCAGCAAGCCATACCCCCTAACTTCCTGTCACATGTTCTCATTTCTTAAAGAGACATGTATGCTTGCTGTATGTTACACTCTCCATCACTACATTTCCTTCCTCCTGCCATTTTTTTCTCCTTCCTGGCTCACTCTTGACCTGAACATCATAGAATTAGTGGCAAAAGTCACATAAAAGCACGAACTTTGTACATAACTTTGCAAAAATACAGATTTTTTTTTCAAAACTTCTGATTGCAAAGATGTGTTTAATTTTTTTTTTTTTTAGGGACCTGTTTACATTTAGTTTGACACCATTTTGGGAACCGTTTAACCTTTTGATAGCTTTTTTAATTCTTTTTAAATTTTTTGGGAAGATAAGACATTTTAGGACGCTAAATGATATTGTAGGGAAAGGTGATTTGAACTTTGAACTTTTTAAAAGAATGATGTTTTTTCTCACTTTAAAAAACATTTGTTCCTATTATTTAAGGCCCCATAGCGAGTTTGACTGCTTATACGATATACCGCAGTACAACAGAAGGCATGCTTTAATACATACTAATTAATATAATGAATAAATAATAATAATAATTCCTTTATTTATAATTATTATTTTTTATTCAAGCATCTGGCCTGTTGATATGAAAAGCAACAAAATTGGCAATAGGTTCCAACCTCCAGGGACTTGCAAATATCTCAACTATAACCTGTTTCCTAACACAAGTTATAATAAATCTATTGGTTAAGTTCTCCCTTTCCTGCCTTGTTCCCCACCTTGCCCCATGGTGAGCAAAGCATAAAGGTTATGTGCAAGCAGTAAATGAAAAGAGAGAAAAGAGGAAGAGACAAGAAAGCAGCTTCAGCCTGTGTGTGCCTGTGTCAGTCTCCTCTCCCGCACAATCATCCAGCTCCCTCAACCCTCCCCAATTCCCATCATGTGTATTGAGAAGATAGGGGAAGGAGAACAGTGGAAGAGGATGAATGCATGTGTAGAAACAGGCACACACAGGCGGCTGCAACTGACCATAAGCTTCCCTCCCCACTCACGGAGCCAGGTAATGTGAATTAAACTAATATAAAGTACTGGAGTGATACAGAATGTTTACAAAGGTATTTAAAATCGGCATAGTATAGGCTGTTAACAATCCCACAGACAACTGCTTGATTGCATCACATATATGTGGTTATACCATTGAACCATTGATTGGAACATAATGGGGCACATTTACTTACCTATCCCGTTGACACTGCCTATCCGGAATGTCCGACGAGGATTCGGAGCTGACGCGATTCACTTATATCGTGAGTCCAATTTCCTGCATGTGTCACTTCCCCTGCTGAGGTCCGCCGGAGTTCACCTTCTTCTTCCCGGTGCATGTGAATGCTGATCTTGCGACATAATTTGGGTTTTAAATTCAGCGGTTTGTCCGAATCAGTCGCCCCCGTTTTGTGTCGCATTCAAGCCGGCGCCGATGTGGCACAATCCGATTGCGTGCTCCAAAAACCCGGGGCAATTCAGGGCAAATCGAAAAAAAAAACAGCGAAAGCTGACGGAAATGCGTCCGACGGGCCCTTAGTAGATGTGGACCAATGTCACTTTCTTTCTACCTATCTTTTCATAAAGCTTTGAAAGTTAAGGACTCATCTGTTTCATTGTTGCATTTTCACACACCCCAAATTATGATATGCTTTGATCAAACAGCAATGAGTTACATTTGATCTGATTACACAGTCAATAATCTGGAGAAGAGCTGCCAGTTACATGATTCCTGAATTCTTGAAGATCTTAATAGCTCCAGAATGTGCTGAAAGAGTCAATATAGGATCATGGGAACGGTCTCAGATATACTTATCAGCACACACTTAGCCATTAGCCCATAATAACCAGCTATTAGTTTAAAATAGCTTGCAATTACTGAAGTGCTGTAATAATGTTATTAAACATTAGAGTTGGCATCTTAGTCTGGAAATGACAAGAAATGTTGAGGAACACTGAAGGACATACAGGCCCAGATCTATTAAAACTGGCTGTGCCAGTTTTCTGTCTAACATTGCACTATAAAGAGCTTGAACAGATATTTAAGAAGTGTTTGCCCCCGTTTTGTGTCGTAACTGGACTGTATGGAAAAGACAGAAAAATGTGTATCTTAAGGGGCGGTGTTAGTGTGTAGTCAGAGTTTACTACACATTTAAAGGGCATCTTTCCATCAGTTTGACTCATGGCAGATGTCCAGCATGACATGCTAGTTTCTTTATGCAACAATCGGAACAGTTTTTAGTGCATAAAGAAAAAGAATATTTGCTGCTAAAACTACTTTTAAAAAATATGTAAATGAGCCAGAGGTGCTCAGGCTGGCGTCGCCGGTCGGTGTTCTCCTATGTGCTTCTTTAAATGTCAACATCACAATATGTTGTGATGTTATTTTTACTGCATTTCACCGTAACCTTTTCTCTGTTGTTGTTTTTAGGTTTAAGTTTGTATTAGAGTAATCATTTTTTAGATGATATCTGATGATCTAATTAATCTGGCTACAGAACTAAGGCTTCATCCACTAGCCATTTCTTGGCATGACATTCTTTGCAGCCATCTGCAGAGTACCTCTAGAGAACAAAATCCTGCCAAGTTGTTTCTGGTTTACTAATTTTCTCAGCTGCAAAGTGTATACTTCCTCCATGTATTAAATTTTCACAGCTGCAGTCTAATAGATGTCTTCTTATGTTCTGGGTCCTGTTAAGTTGTGAGAATGTGCTTCATTTAACAGACTAAAATAAAAAATCCTTGTGGTGAAAAGAGGATCATTTTGATGTAACTCACAAAATAGAAAATTTTCTCTGCACCCATCAGTAGATATGGAGGAGTTTTATAACTTCACATACAAATCTTAGGCATTCAGGCATCCTCCATAAAAGTAAAACACAGATTATAGATTTCCTAATATCTAACAAAGTTATGATAGGCAGTTCTTAAGTTGAATTTGTATGTAAGTCGAAACTGTATATTTTATTATTGTAGATCTAGACAGAAATATTTTTTTGCCCCAGTGACAATTGGAGTTTCAAACTTTTTTGCTGTACTAGGACCAAGGATTTTCAATAAAGCTTCATTACAGACACTTTACAGATCTTTGCAGTCTGGCACTATAGTAAAGAATCCAGAGAGCTTCACCATAGGTCATGGTGGGCAAAGGGGCCGTCATTAACTAGGGGACATCTGTTCTTAAGTAGGGGACCGCCTGTATATGTAAAGCTATTTTAAGATTACTATGTACCGATTGAACTCTAAAAAAAAAATAGAAAGACATAGTTTCAAATTTACACATTTTTACAAGTATAAACAAAAAAAAGCAAGCAAAGATGTATTAGACATCAAAAGACAGGGCTGCTTACACCCATGATTACATTACACCCATTAAACATATGCAACAGTCATAATAATAGCAAGAGATCTTATTCTGAATGTTTTGTGCACTAAAATCAAACAGTCAGCAGAGTGCCTATCTATGTTAAAGGGGTATTCCCACAAAGAGAAGTGCTTTAAAAGCACTCAGGATAAGAAACACATTCTCTAATTCACTGTTATTAACAAAAATACAAAATTCCACAGCTATAAGTACAACCTGTCTCCATCAGTCCTGGTATACACAATTAGTGTACACAAGTTGCCCCTGGTTTTTTGACTTTAGGATTGGCAGACATTTTGCTTTTCTGTCTGACACCCATGGAGCTGAGATATTCTCCGATCTCTGCCTTTCCACTTCCCCCTGCATTCTAGGACGTAGTTCTCACTTATACACAGACACTGACTTCCTGCAGGCATGTACACATCATGAGGAGAACTACAAGCTACAGGCAGATAAGTTCTTTATAAGTGGACCTTTAAAGGGGTTTTCCCATGAAAGAAAAATCTCAAATTTCAACCCCCACATGTTGATGTTAACACTATTAAGATAATTATTAACCCTTTACTTCACAATTTCACTCAGTTTTATCACTGTTTTAGCTCCACTCACTCCATAGGCAGGTCAGTGTAAGATTCCAGAGTGTGGTCTGGGACTCTCAGGGACAGAGCCCTGAGGTATGCCAACAGAGAGGTGTCGAGGTGAAGACGTGGTATGAGAGTGATAGACACTGAACGTCCGGTTGGAAAGGTAGGAGGAGATCCAGGAGAGGGTACGGTCAGTGATACCAAGAGAACAAAGTGTCTGCAGCAGGAGAAAATTGTTGACAGTGTCAAAAGCAGAGGACAGGTCAAGGAGGAAGACAACAGAGTAGTGATGTTTTGGCTTAGCTGACAGTAGGTCATCAGAAACTTTGGTCAGGGCAGTCTCAGTGGAATGATTGGGTCAAAAAACAGATTGTTGTTTGTCAAGGAGAAAGTTGGACGAGAGGTAGAAAGATAGTTCTAGGTGGACATGTTGTCCAGGAGTTTTGAGGAAAATGGAAGTAGTGAAATAGGGCGATAGTTCAGTGGAGAGGATGGGTCCAGAGATGACTTCTTCAGGATGGGTGTGGCAGTTGCATGTTTAAAGGAAGATGGAACAATACCAGTGGATACCGAAAGGTTAAAGAGATGAGTTAGGGCTGGAATATCTGTGAAATGCTGTATTTTTGTTAATAACAGTGAATTAGAGAATTTGTTATTTTGTTATCCTGAGTACATTTAAAGGGAACCTGACACCAGGGACCTCATTTTCACTAAAGACAGGTTGTAAAAGCCCATGACACCTGCAGTGCAAACATGCCTCCATGCCTTTTCTAAGCATTTGCATTACAATATAATTGTGTGTTATAACTTACTCTTGACTTTACCTTTATTCATATTAGTTTAAATATACAATGAATGTGAATTTATGACTAAAAACACAGGGTTGCATCAATGCCAAGTGTCTAAGTGTCCCAGTACTGGTTTCCGTATTTGCCAGCCTAGGTATTAAATGTATAACAAATGCATTAGTGGGGCAGACTTCTGTAGTGGGTGTGAATTTTGTGTCTCAGGTGAGACTTTTTTTGGTGGGGTATATGTATTTAAACTGTCCAGGTAAGTGAGTCCAGGAGAGTTCAGTTCGCACTCCCTGGTCAGATCAATGGGGTTTATCCACCATATTGTCCAAGTGGATTGTTAGATACACTCACCGGCCACTTTATTAGGTACACCATGCTAGTAACGGGTTGGACCCCCTTTTGCCTTCAGAACTGCCTCAATTCTTCGTCGCATAGATTCAACAAGGTGCTGGAAGCTGGAAGGATTTTGGTCCATATTGACATGATGGCATCACACAGTTGCCGAAGATTTGTCGGCTGCACATCCATGATGCGAATCTCCCGTTCCACCACATCCCAAAGATGCTCTATTGGATTGAGATCTGGTGACTGTGGAGGCCATTTGAGTACAGTGAACTCATTGTTGTTTTCAAGAAACCAGTCTGAGATGATTCCAGCTTTATGACATGGCGCATTATCCTGCTGAAAGTAGCCATCAGATGTTGGGTACATTGTGGTCATAAAGGGATGGACATAGTCAGCAACAATACTCAGGTAGGCTGTGGCGTTGCAACGATGCTCAATTGGTACCAAGGGGCCCAAACAGTGCCAAGAAAATATTCCCCACACCATGACACCACCACCATCAACCATGCTTTCATGTTGTTGACGCCAAATTCTGACCCTACCATCCGAATGTCGCAGCAGAAATCGAGACTCATCAGACCAGGCAACGTTTTTCCAATCTTCTACTGTCCAATTTCGATGAGCTTGTGCAAATTGTAGCCTCAGTTTCCTGTTCTTAGCTGAAAGGAGTGGCACCCGGTGTGGTTTTCTGCTGCTGTAGCCCATCTGCCTCAAAGTTCGACGTACTGTGCGTTCAGAGATGCTCTTCTGCCTACCTTGGTTATAACGGGTGGCGATTTGAGTCACTGTTGCCTTTCTATCAGCTCGAACCAGTCTGCCCATTCTCCTCTGACCTCTGGCATCAACAAGGCATTTCCGCCCACAGAACTGCCGCTCACTGGATGTTTTTTCTTTTTCGGACCATTCTCTGTAAACCCTAGAGATGGTTGTGCGTGCAAATCCCAGTAGATCAGCAGTTTCTGAAATACTCAGACCAGCCCTTCTGGCACCAACAACCATGCCACGTTCAAAGGCACTCAAATCACCTTTCTTCCCCATACTGATGCTCGGTTTGAACTGCAGGAGATTGTCTTGATCATGTCTACATGCCTACTCAAGCCCCCTAACACGGCTTCATCAGGGGTAACGGGCTTAGCCCTATTTCCCGGGCTTAGCCCGTTACCCCTGATGAAGCCGTGTATTCGGCGAAACATGTTGGGGGGCTTGAGTAGCAAGTTTTAATAGCAGGGTACACTATGCCAGTGTAGAATTGAATCTCTAAATAATATAGGAGGCAGCATAGAAATAGAGCAGTAGTGTGTGGTGTGAATGCTATTCATCAGGTGTACGAGACATTTGGGTGTAATGACTGAGACAGGGTAATTGGGATATCAGTTTCCACCATTTTTACAATCCACATAGTGGCATAACACTGGTCCACCTCACTTGGATCCCACGTAGGGATACAGTGTAATAAAAGGAATATCTATCTAACAATCCACTTGGACAATATGGTGGATAAACCCCATTGATCTGACCAGGGAGTGCGAACTCAACTCTCCTGGACTCACTTACCTGGACAGTCTAAATACATATACCCCACCAAAAAAGTCTCACCTGAGACACAAAATTCACACCCACTACAGAAGTCTGCCCCACTAATGCATTTGTGATACATTTAATACCTAGGCTGGCAAATCCGGAAACCAGTACTGGGACACTTAGACACTTGGCATTGATGCAACCCTGTGTTTTTAGTCATAAATTCACATTCATTGTATATTTGAACTAATATGAATAAAGGTTAAGTTTTATTCCTTGGTCATGGTGCCTTAGGGCTAGTTAGCCTCCTCTTGTAAAGTTGAGAAATAGCTTACCAAGTGAAAATTCCCATCTCTCTCTTTTTGGATCCATAACTTACTCTTGCATCCTGACAGAATCCTGGGGTAGTCACAGAGGCTGGACTTTGGTTTGGATGCATTTCAAAAAACAACATGTGACTTGTCTGAGCTGCAGACTGCCTCCATCTTTGTGCCCCTGTACAGCTTGTACCTCCCCCACTGATGTCAGGCTGACCAGGCTGTGACTTCTGAGAAGGAGCAGGAGGTGGAGCTGTACAGGACACAAAGGTGGAGGCTATGCTCTCAGAAGAGAGTAATACAGACAAGACACATGTTGTTTTTTTTAAATGCATCCAAACCAAAGCCCAGCCCCTGTGACTACCCCAGGATTACAATTATATTGCAATGCAAATGCTTAGAAAAGGCAGAAAGGCGTGATGGGCTTCTGCAACCTGTCTTTAGTAAAAATGAGGTCCCTGGTGACAGGTTCCCTTTAAGAAACTTGTCTTTGTGGGAATACCCCTTTAATGGTTTTTTGGTCATCCGGATCTCCATCCTGAAAAGGTGATCCATTTCCGAGTCCATCTCCAGTGACAAGTGTTTACATTTTTAATCCTATACAGACTGTAGATGCCTGTCAGAAAAGTTGCAACACTATGGGGCAGATTTATCAAGCGGTCTGAAAGTCAATATATTTCTCAGCTTGCATTTTACCAGTGCTCATGAATATTTTAAAGAGGAGCTGTGATTGGTTGCCATGGGCAACTAGAAATATTCTGACTTTCAGACAGCTTGATAAATCTGCCCCTATATGAGCAATGAGCCAATCTTAACACTTACTTATATTTTATGATTTATCTTAGTAACAAGACAACAACTTAGCATTGTTATCCTTTGATAGTTACATATCTGAATACATATACTGGTGTCCCTGTTACCTTACTTTACCCAAGTCCGATCTCTCGTACTTATGCTCTTTCTATTAATAGATCTTTCTCACAGACAATCTTGTTGACGCACATGTGCTCAGTTAGTATCAAGCTCAGTGACAGTGTCGTTTGTATTCCAACCTTTCAATGTTGTACATTGACCAGAGGGTCACACCACTGTCTTACTATGCAGTTTGTGACATCTGACTCTGCTAACGGTAAGGCAGCTGTCATATTGATGAATGGTGTTTTGTGCTTGTTACCATGCACTGTACTAAATATTTATTTATATTAAATATAACTTGTTCATAAATAATGAATTTGACCAATTGGGAATGTGTCTTTTTTATTATTATTATTATTATTAATATTTTGTTTTATTTTTTTGTCATTATAGCTACATGACAATTAAAACCCTATGGGAAAAAAACATTTTGTACCCAAAGGAAGAAAGGCAACAAACTCCCTACTCATCCACAAGTAAAAACAGAATTTCATACTTAGCTTTCTATTTCCCTGAAAATATGTATTTTTTTTTTAGAGAAAAAACAATGCTTACCTTTATGTGAATTACCTTCTTGGTGCACCAGGTTAGGGCATGGTCTGCTGATGCACTTCATTTTTCTTCATTCTTCAGTTTTCTTCATTCTATGCCTTTTTTATGGGATTGGTGGTGCTGGTCAAAACAGAAATAAGTGAACATCACCAACAGACATAACATTTACTAATTTTCATAAATATTAAATCAGAATTTTCTTCAGTTGGGAGATCATAACTCTTTTATTTTTTATGTGACAAAGGAATATAAAGGCTTTTTTTTAGGTAAGAGTTGCATTTTCCATTGGGTTCACCAAGGTAAACATACCATAATGATTAAAATGTATTGACTCTTATTTCCAGGGGAGCAAAATGGCTGAATTTCTGATCCATCACTTGTTTTTTCTTTAATTAAATTGTATATGCACTGGACAGTTTATGCATGTACATACATTCACGCATACTGCACATTTATACGTATAGTATGAAAAACCTGCTGAAATAATTCTGTAGGTTAGTTTGATTTGTTCACCCCTCACACCATTACAGGTAAAAGGTTAAAAGTCACCTCAAATTATCTGCCACTGAGCTACTGCACCTTAATGACAGGTGTTTTTTGTTATGCAAACGAGTAGACATGAGTCAACTTCTGAAAAGAAGAGTCACATTTTCTACAGGCTGCCAGTGAACCACACCTCCTTATTTTTATTGACCGCTCAGTGTCTCTTAAAATCTCAGCCTAAGCACACAGGAAGTCCTCTAACTGTCTACTTCCTTGCCTTACCAGAATGCTGTCTCTCTCACTGCATGGTGGATTTAGCAGTGAGCTCTGTGTTGGAAACTGAAAATCATTATTTCACACATCCTGCAATAGACTGTGGTAGTGGGCAGAGTCAACAAAGACAAAAGCAGAAAAGGTTTAGGAGACAATTTTTCTGGTGTTAGGAGGCAGACACTGCCAGATCAAAGTTGGTGGGGGCCCCTGGGCGAAAAATCTGGTGGGGGCCCTGAAAAATGTACTTGTTGAGCCAAGGGCAAACTTTTAGTTAATAGGCCTCCCACAGCTTTTGCAGAACTGCATCATACATACCTGACCAGCTGCAGAACATAATAATACATTGGGGCACATTTACTAAGAACAGTGCAGTCTGTACGATGTGTAGTTTGCCTGTGTATAGGGCTTTGTATACTGCTCCAATAAAATGCACCACTTTTTTTGGGTGCACCTTTAACATGGGGTTTGAAACAAAATTCTGTCGGACTTTGCATGATAAATGTGGCGCATGGTCCAACTAAACAACGGAACGCCGCCTTCAGTGCAGAAATTTGTGTTGGATGAAGAACAGTGCAGCCATGACACAATTGTCTTGTGCGACACGATTGGGCACAGACACTTCTTAAATACATGTGCAAGCAGTTTGCACTGAAAAGTATGTGCAAAGTCTGACAGAAAATTGGCTCAAGGCCCTTAGTAAATGTGGGCCATCGTATTATCAGTACCTCGTAATACATGACTCGGCTGCTGCTGAATATCACAGTCTACAACTCCTGGAAAGCGTCATAATAAAGACCTAAGTTTGTGTGATGGATAAATAACAGCGCTGTGTTCATTATTAGTCTGAAAACAGAGACACTGAGCTATAGGAGCTAAAGTAGTTACAGTAGCCTTAAATGCCGCATTGGGGGATACTTATCGTAACCTGTACAAGCCTTGAAATAACCGCAATTCCCAGTGCAAGGCCAGGAATCCCTATTATTTCTGCAGAGAAAAATTGATATTCTGCGCATTTAAAAATCTACAGATCATGTCAAGGCTAAGCACACACATGCTCATCTGTGAATCATAGACCATGTGGTGGCCGCATTTCACATACCAAAACCAGTGTTTATTTTTAGGAAATATGGCAACCACACAGCTCGAGAAAAAGCCATGTTCATACAACTAAGCCCTTTAACACCTTAAGGGCCATTTTCATTTTTTTTGCGTTTCCAGTTTCTTTAAAAATCCATAACTTTTTTTTATTTTTGTTCATGGAGCTGTTTCTGTTTACGTAGAAATCTTGTTTTCTAACAAACTGTACTTCCTAGAGAGAGCATTTAATATTCCATGTTGTGCACTACAAAGCTGTGAAAAATTCCAAATGCAATGAAATTATAGGAAAATATGCATATGTGGACACAGTTTTTACGGCTTGCACTGTGCTCTCCAAATGACAACTCGGCTTATGGAGGTGTAATATTGTGCGGGACATGATGATATTTACATTGTTAGAATTTTGGGAACTATATGACCTTTTGATCACTTTTTATTACATTTTTTGCTGTTGCAAAAGGTGGCATTTTCAGATAGTTGAGCACTATTTGCCATTACGGGGTTAACTACCAGGAACAACCATTTTTATATGTTGATTGATCGGGACTTTGGGGACACAACAATGCCTAACATGTCTATAATTTTATTTGTTTATTTTTCTATCAGTTCTAGGGAAAGGAAACAATAGGAAATTGTCAGGTTTGCTAGGGAGAATGCTGGGACTTCTGGTTCTTCTGCTGGTGCCAGCAGCGTTCTCCGACCCACGGCGCGTATCCGCGTAAACTCCACCTCTCGTCCCGGGCAGCGGCTGCTAAGATCTCGCGCTGTCTAGGAGTTGTGTGCGGAACTGCTGGGACTTGTGGTACCTCTGCATGGTGCCTGGTTGTTCTGCACCCTGAGGGGTTAGTTCCCAGAAGCTTCCAGCTCCTATCAGGTTCTGGAGGAGGAGTTCTGGCTGCATAAATTGCAGCTTCACTAGTCTCCTGTGCCAGTGTTTGAAATCCCTTCATCACTCGCTTGCTGCATTAGGTTGTATTGCTCTGTATCGTATCTGTGTTGTTGTGACCTCGGCTAGTTTTTGACATTGACTCTTTGCTTACTGATTTTGCTCTTGACGTACCCTCTCGTTGTGACTCCGGCTAGTTTACCATTCTTTTGTGTTTTATGTTTGTCAGTCTGTTTGTGTTTCCCTTCCCACACTTATCCAGTGTATTTCGAGTCTTCAAGTAGTCGCCCCACGGTTTAGCGTGGGGGGGGCTATAGGAAGAGACAGAGCTTGGGACAAGCTCAGGGCACACTATCCCCTGTCTTCTGTGTTACCCAACCCTAACAGAAATGCTTTACAAGGCAGCATCCACTCTATGCCAGGCAACAAGGGGTTAAGAGTAGGAAAGCAGAGGAGGGAGGTATATTTCAGGCTGTGTATGTTATGGCTGTGATAGTAGAGCTGAGATTGTCATGTGTAATATGCATCTCTTGGATCTCATCATCTCTCATCTGTCTCATCTCTCTTTCTATGTGTTAGATACTTGTTCAGAAGCTAAATGAAAGTGTATATAAACCTTGACCCTGATAATCTAATCACATTGTCAGCACACAGAACTAGAGAAATCATGATGTTCCTGGTTAGAGAGAATTATATACATTACCCCATATAAAGACATTATAGTTTAAGCATACATTATACAGATCCCCTTAAATAGGACCTGTCACCTAGATTTTCGGCACTAGGAGCTGCTTACTAAAGTAAGCAGCTCCTAGTGCTTGATCAAAGGCCGCAGTGTTAGAGTGATAGCGTTACCGGAAACCTCCGGTAACGCTATCAAACACTGCGGCGGGGTACGGTGTAATCATCGGACAGCTTGCTGCGCGCTAGGCGGCAGTAACCGCCCCTAGCCACGCCCCAACCCCGCCCCCTCATGAATACGTCAGACAGCTTTGCGAGCTGTCCGACAATTACATTGTACCCCGCCGCAGTGTTTGATAGCATTACCGGAGGTTTCTGGTAACGCTATCACTCTAACACTGCGGCGTTTGATCAAGCACTAGGAGCTGCTTACTTTAGTAGAAAACTTACTTTTAAGTAGAAATAGCCCATCTAGTTTTATTATTATATACAGCTCACACTTTTATTACTAATTCTTCTATAGACGCTCATTTTTTAGTTGTTCTTTCTTTATAGCTCATATTACGTTTTGTTGTTATATATTCTTGTTTGTTAGATTTTAAAAGGGTAGGTTATGAAAATCTTTAGCCACTACAGTATAAAAGGTATCAATAAAACGACCCCTATGGTGAGTTGGGTTTGAGATTGGTATGTAAAATCGAAGGGTCAGTATGTATATCTACATTTAATTCGGTCTCTCTAGAAGGAGTAATATTTTCAGTAGTTTGTAAATTGAAATGACTTTTTAAAGTTAATTTACGGATAAAATTATTTAGTTCAACAAATAATTCCAAATCGTTTAATGGGGCTGTAGGGCAAAATGATAAGCCTTTTTCTATCATTTCAATTTCAAAATTCAAAAACATAAGTTGATAAATTGAAAATGTTCACAAGATTTCTGTCTTTCTTATCCATGATAGGTGAATCAATATTAAGGGTTAGGGAAACTATTGTATTTTCTTGTATTGGGGGTTTCATTTCAAATTCCAAAACATAATAAGTTGATAAATTGAAAATGTTCATAGGATTTCTGTCTTTCTTATCCATGATAGGTGAATCAATATTAAGGGTTAAGGAAACTATTGTATTTTCTTGTATTTGGGGGTTTCTATCAGGGAATTATCTTGTGTGTTTCTTGTTCTATGCTTTCCTCCTCTACAGCCTCTCTATTTTTTTTCTTTTATCCCTGTTGTTGTTAACTGGACCACCTCCTTCAGTAGTATGTTTAATGTGTATTAATATATGGGAGATTTTGTCACTATTTCTTCTGTGGGACATATATCGGTGGTACTGGCATCATGTATAGAATTATTGAAAGGGGCAGAGGGTAAGATGGGCTTAGGAACAGTGTTTGAGTGTTTAAAAGGAACCTGTTAGTAAATCAAACTAGTATGTAGGCACCATGACGTCAGCCGTCAGCGAGCAAAATCGTAGTTGGGTACAGGCAGAAGGTCAGGACAGACAGCATGGGATCGGGGTCGGGGGCATAGCAATTGGTCAAGGCAGGAAGCAGAGGAGCGTAGTCAGAAACGGAACTTGGGTCACAATGGGAAAACACACTAAACCCAAAGGGCATGGGAACAAGCTTTTTATACGGCACTAGGCACGAAGATCCGGCAGATATGGGTCGCTGGAGCACTTGTGACACACGTTTTGGATCCAAGCTCCCTGGGTCTGTATGTACTTGAACTACTGGTAGGCTGGTAGGCATGATTGCGTTTTGTTGAGTTTTTGAATCATTAGAAAAGACGCTCCCCTAAGCCAGACCGCGACTCTGCGGTCATGTCATCTATTTGCTTTTTTGTCTTGTTTGTTTTACTTCACTTATTGTTAAAAACTGTTATATAAATAAAGAATTAAAAAAAAAAAAAGAAAAGACACTCCCGTTCCGCTTCCATTAAAATACATGTCTTTTTGCCCTTCTGTCTCTGTGTTTTGTTTAGCGTTTTAGAAATGCACACTTCTAATTATGTTGCATTTTGTGATGCGTTTTAACATTAGTATTTTGCTGGGAAGCAGTTTCCCTCAACTTTTCATCAAAGTCACAACTTTCAATGCGTTTGTCAACGGTGGAGAAGATAATTGCTTTCAGCTAATTAGGGCTTTAAAATGCATTTGCAAAATGGTATTGGTCTGAAATCCAAATGTACATGGGCAGGGCTCGGGCCGATTGCATATGTATTTACATTCAAATGCTCACACACCTACTTACCGATTGTGTGTTTTTCAGTGGAAACATGTATTCGATCAGACTTATCCCTGCCCAAGTACCTTTGCATTGCATTTCTAAATGCAACGTGTGAATGCAGCCTTTATCCTGAACCTGATCCAGTCACCCTGAACCTGTATCTGGAACCCCAAACCTGCACCAAGTTTCTTAGTTGGTACCCCGATTCCATGCCTGTTCCCTGCTACTCGCACACGTCTGAATACTTGTCTGCCTTGACAGAATAAATAAATATTTCTCTGAAACCCTGACATCTTGCAACAATGTTTTGTGAAAATTCATTCTAGTAAATGAAGCGTACAAATTCTGTTATGAGAATATAATTACCCTTGACAATGTACATATAATGAACCAGTGTTAGAATCAGTCAAGCTTCTTTGCCGTATTTAACCTTTCTTCTGACCTTGAAGAAAATCATCATGTATCTAAATTAATCAGTCACACAGCACAAAGGCTTTTAATTAGTGACTGGTTACAGTCATTATTATCTTCACCATGCTTCAATAAGACCTTTAGTTATTTTGTCCTCTTCATGTCGTGTACCCATGGAAACTTAAAGCAATGTAGAACTTCCTCAAGAACTTTATTTCATGTTTAATCCCCTGGAAAAGTCTAAAGAGAACAATTTCTCATTGTTTGTGAGAAGAGGTTGTTCAGTACTATGTCTATTTCACTACAATGGTCGTCCATAATAGTAAGAGGCCTTTACAGGTTTCAAGATATTTCATCTCATTATGTTAAAACATTCTAACTTTATGGTATGAGTAAAAATTTGCAAGTTCATAGGTATAAAAAGTGAATAAGGGCCACATGTATGGAATTTTAGATTTATTTACACACATATTCTTTGAAACCCAAAAATAGGAATGAACAAAGTTATTACAAAATTTGAGGACAGCAAGTAAATCAGCTCTGTTTAGTAATATTTCCCATTATCCTGTGAAAATCTCTGTATTTCTTCCATTACTGCACATGATAGTAGTCACTCAATTACAACAACCTTTTAGAGATTAAGACTCATTCTTAGGGATTTATTATACCTGGTAGACCAGAAGGTAGGAAAGGGTTACAATTCGCAACTGTGTATGGTATGGAGGGGTAGGGGAAGGAGGGTAGGGCAGGGCTCCCCTGCCCTGTCCGGCAAATTTGCTACCGATTGCACCAGAATCCTGCCACCCATTTTGCCACTCATAAAAAAACTTTAATAGTATGTATATAAATTTTGTATCTCTCTGATCGCACTGACCCAATATAATTTAAGAGCAATGTCAATTGGAGTGCACAGTGTTAGTCGTAAACAAAGAGCGCACAAGGACATGACACAAATGCCAATTTCAATGTGAATTACACTGCATTCAGATTTTTTTTTCCAGCTTGCCACTACCCTGCATGGAATATTTAATACGGACAATATGGAGTACAATTTGTTACGGAGAAAACCCACATACAGCAGCTCTGTATACAGAGAATATAGGCTTTTTAAAGATAGGGTGCAAATAAATAAAAATGGAAAATGTATTTTGGGACTGTTTCGTTTTAACAGTACAGTCATTTAATAATAATGTGTCTGGCCGCATTCCAACTGCATTTGTGATACCTTTATATTTGCACCTAAAGCCATCACCCAGGTTTCAACAAAGAGGTATCCTCCAACGAAAGGGGCCTGAGATGCAGTAGGTTATAGAACCTGATGGGGTTCTTTCTGACTTTTAAGAAGCCTAGGCATTACATGAGGCTTGTCTAGGTGGAAGGTTATCATTTTTTTCTTGATGCGATTGCATTTACAGGCCAGGTTTGCAGGCATGCGGAGTCTTATAGTCAATGCATTCTCTATTAGGAATTCTAGGAAAGAAATCAGCAAATATGTTCTTCAAGAAGTAAAAGGGAGTGATTGCAAGTCACAGTTATAATTAAATTATATATATATACACAATTAAACGCAGCACTATTACCTTTATCTTGTGAAGAGCCAAATAGGTTACCGTACTTGTACGTATAAATGTGACAAGCATGAAGGACATTATACTGAGCCAGGATGCCTTCAGTGTTGTGTATGCTTATTCATAGGCCGTAATATGAGTCAGGAGTGAAGTTTGCTGGTGCTGGATTGACGTCTTGCCTTACACCTGTTCTAGTATTGGAGACTTAATCTGCAAAGTTGCAGTGGATGCAGAGACCAAATAGGAAGGCTGATAGATTACCTTATGTGCAAAGTGCGATTATATGATACCAAATATGTTACAGTCTCTTTCAGTGTACATGACTTGCCATAGTTAGTATTCCCCACAACCTATAGTGTGCTGTGAAGCTTTTATGTGAAGCTGGGCTTACATACTTTTGTTTTTTAATTGAGTTTTTAACTTTAAAACAGTGAATTGAACAAAACAAAAGAGGTATCTAAACTTTTTATGTTTTTTCCCATTATTATCCACACCTGCAGTTTAGGTTATTTTCCACAACATAACCTGTTTAAATTGATTTCTCCGGCATATAGCTAAACAGGTGTTTCAGGCAACAACTCACAAATAAAGTTTTTCTCTGATATAGTATATCCAAACATTCACCTGCTACATAGGACATACCTGGAATGATGCCCAGCGTATATCCTAGCCAGATGTCTTTGGCAGAGTGATGCGGTAACTTAGTCTTTGCTTCTTTCATGTCTTACATCAGTCATTTCCCTCCTTCACTGCTTCCTTTACTTGCCCTTGAAGGGCCAAATACCATATATAATTACAGTATTAAGATATTTTATTTTACTAGGAACAGTATTGTCATCTAATTGAAGTCATTTCTTTGTCTTTAATGAAACATTGAAGTCTGCAAATTTTCCCCAAAAGTACAAACAGCATTGATTAGTCTACCCTATAAGCACACTAGACATTCAAGGGGTTGTCCACTTTAAGCACATTACAGAAAATAATTAACATTGTTTCTTGATACTTTCTATATGAATTCTATCTATCTGTCTGCAACAGTTTTGTTTCGCGGCTGCAATGTGTCTGACAAGAGAGAAAATATGTACATCTAATGGGGCGTGTTACTGCTTAGTCGGATTGTGCGCCACAATTCTGTCAGATGAGCACCACTATTCTGTCTGCTCCACAATTCTGCAGCATGAACAGAGTGCACCAAAAAAAAATGTTGCACTCTGTTGGAGCAGTACAGAGGGTGCCACATTCATGAAGTGTAATGTGCAATGGTGGATCCTAATGGTGCCCTATATATTAAGGTGGGGGGGGGGGGCATTTATGTAAAGGTAGAATCATGTGTAGACATTTCTGTTGTGAAAATTTTATTAAGAGTGCTAGTGTGTTACAATGAGCTGTGAACCTGTGTGAAATCACATGACCATGCTCCAGCATTCATCTACAGGAAGTAAACAATTACGCTTTTTGTTGCATGACAACAAGACAAGATTTAGAAAACCATGAAGAATTGATACAGAAAGTAAATTGGGACATTTCATAAACTTATTTGCTAGAATGTGCTTAAAGTGGACAACCTTTTTTAATGTTTCCCTTTGATTTGTCATTTTATAGTAGATTACATTTTGATGGGGCTTCTTTATGGAGCCTTAATCTGACCATGCGTGTATGCTGCTAGACTGAAATTGGCACTAAAAGATATAGCTATAATTATTTTTGCCAATTTGCTGTTCAAATGTAAGCACTTGTATGGTTTGGACTTTTGAAGGGACCAAAGTCCATTTGGCTGCTATCCTGCACAGTGTTTTCCTGGGTCATTCACTAAGCCCCATATAAATGTGTTTCTTTCACTGAGCATTGATATAGTGTAATAATATAATAGTTGGATAGTACTATACAATGCCTATGCAGTACCATGGAATATCACCAAAATGCTTTATAATACATTACTGTAGCAAAAATTTAATCAGTAGTTAAAGTGGTTGTCCCAACTTCCGAAGTTATCCACAGTCACCCCCACCCATCATGAGAAAGGGACCGCCAACGATAAGTTGAATTGGAAATTGTCACTAATGGGTGCAGCAGGCTATTCATTTGTATGAGAGTTGTCAAATATTGCCGAGCAATGAATTCGGCTATCTGCGGCCAATCCCAAAGAGCTGCATGGAGCATCAGCCTGCAGCTCCACCCATTAGTGAGAATGGGACCCTGTGCTCTTTTTTTGGGGGTCCCATTCTTGGGTCTTGGGTCCCATTGGGGGTCCCTGCTGTCTTGTGGATTAGGGATAACCCATGTAATAAATATTAAGATCAAAGAGAAGAATTATTGACGCACATTTACTAAAGGGCCATGCGCCAGTTTTCTGGCGCAGCTGCACTATACTGCGCTGAAATGGGCGTTCTGGTGCTCAGTTGGACCCTGCGCCACATTTATAATGCAGAGTTGACAGAAATGTGTTTAAGATGTGCAACATCCCCCACCGGGGCCTAGCCTTTTTCCAGGGGCCTGGAGGCAGCCGGGGCCCAGAATACCAGAGTGGTTGGTGGTTGCGGCCTAGGCACACTAGTGTCACGGTGCTTGGTATGGGGACCGGAGGGCTGTCCTACAGTCTGGCAGGTCTCCAGCAGGTGGTGTATGCAAGAAATTAGATGAGGGAGAGGCCGATGTACTGGGGCACCCCTTAGTGTCTGTAGTATGAGTCCCTGGATGATGGATGGGGGCACCCTTGATGGTGACAGCCGTAGCAGGCACCAGACAGGGGCAATGTTTTGTAAAAATAACTTACAGTTCTTTATTCACACTAGAGGTGTGAGGCACACGCTGTCTCTGGTCACTCAGTGTAGAGTTGCTCCTGTGTCGGGAGCTGGTGGTCAAGAACTGCTCAAGAGATGATAGCTCAGCACCAAGAGGTGCTTCTCAGTCAGGAGCTAGGCCTAAAGAGGTGCTCTCTAGGAGAGCTGCATTCCAAGAGAACTTGTCTCTTCCTGTCCAGAGGTTTTGTTACTCCCTCTGGTCAGGTGGTGGCTCACTCTCCAATCACACTCCAGTTTACAATGAAGCATGTAATTGGACAATAACAGTATGCAATAATATTAACCCTTGCCTATTTTTCATGTGAATTTCGCAAACAACCCACATAGCAACTGTTGGCAGATTTATCAAGGGCCAAAGCCACTTAAATGAATGTGACTGCAGTGGAACTCCAAAGATAGACATAGAACTGTCATAAGGAGCCGGTGTAATGAAAAATTACCCCCACTGAGTTCATTGTGGAGTCTTCTCCAGCAGTCAACAATTTCTCCTCCAAAAAGTACTCTCTATGAGACTTTTTAAAGTGTACAGGGGAAAGCACCTTCCTTTGCAGCATCTTGTGGCAAATAATGTCTATAATAGTTTACATATATGACTGATTTGGCAAGCACATTGTATCACTGCGTAATCTTTGAGCGCTATATAAATGAAGGAATTATTATTATTATGTCTTGGGCCTAAATACATGTTGAGTTTGCAGTAATCTGACATTTCTATCTAGGAGCATTATATATTATTGCCAATAAGTGAATATTGGAGCACATGGCCAGTCTCTACAAACATAAGTACATATTTAAATGTTGTTTTCCATTTCTGTTTCTATTTATTTAGACAAAATAATTAATAGCTATATGCTTTGTTTCCCAATAGTACAACCTGGTATGCACAGATGCTTGGAAACTTGACTTGACACAAGCTTCACTGAACCTGGGATTTTTGATAGGGGCTGTGACATTGGGTTATGCTGCAGACAGGTAAACAATACTGCATGCCTACTTCTTTATTCATTGTATTTCAGAGAGCTCTAAACCCTTATATTATACTCATTATGTGGATTTAAAATGAAAATGCTGGATGTACCTCTCAATGTAATATCACTTGCATAATTTCTAACATTTAGAATAGCCAGTCATCAGAAAAATATGACATTGTCCACCAGCAACTATGTAGTAGTCTGAGTCACAGAGATAGCAACTACTTGATGATTGAAGTGTAACACTAATAACTACTGTATATACTCGTGTATATACCTTATACGCGAGTCTATAAAATAATCAACGTAAATACTCACCTTCCGGGGCTATCAATGCTCGGCAGAACTCCCCGATGCTCTGTGCAGCTCCCCACGGCTCCTCTTCTTTATTCTCTCTGCTGAATAAACTGGCAGAGGTGCGACCATGCGTTCTGCCGGTCAGCGCACACTATGATGTGGCGGTGTTGCCGCTGATTACATCATAGTGTGCACTGGTTGGCAGAGCACATGACTGTGCCTCTGCTGGCTGCCAGAAGGTGAGTATGTAAATCTATTTTTTTATGTGCTAGACAAACTGGGGGCTGGCTGGCTATATACTAAAGGGGGCTGGCTATATACTAAAAGGGTTTGGCTATATACTACAGGGAATGGCTATATACTACAGGGGGCTGGCTGGCTATATACTAAAGGGGGTTGGCTATATACTACATGGGACTGGCTATATACTAAAGGGGGCTGGCTATATACCACTGGGGGCTGGCTATATACTACTGGGGGCTGGCTAGCTATATGCCACTGGGGGCTGGCTATATACTACTGGGGGATGACTGGCTATATACTACGGTGGGCTGGCTGGCTATATACTACAGGGGGCTGGCTATATACTACAGGGGGATTGCTGGCTATATACTACAGGGGATGGCTGACTATATACTACAGGGGGTTGGCTGACTATATACTACAAGGGGATGGCTGGCTATATACTACAAGGGAGTGGCAGGCTATATACTACAAGGGGCCTGGCATGCTGGCTATATACTGGGAGGCTGTGACCAATGCATTTTCCACCCTTGGCTTATACTTGAGTCAACAGGTTTTCCAAATTAGGGGCCTCGGCTTATATTCGAGTATATATGGTAGGTCTTAGATATGACAATGTACAGGTATATCAAGTAAAATTCGGATTTCTGCTGCACACTGATTCGATTAGAGGGTCCAGGTGCTCTGGAGAGGGTCCCAACCCCGTGTCATGTAGAAAATTATAGAACTCCAGTCACACTGTTGAGTTGCAATTTTAGGATTATTTATTACACAAACTTTAATTGTGATGTTTCGGTCTACATTAGACCTTCATCAGACTCTGTGGGTACAATAAGTGCGTGTTATAGTGTGTCCAAAATTTAAAAATATACAAATATATACATACATACAAATTGTTCAGAAAACACTCTGATATTCACAGCATCTGTATGCATAATCGTATTATGGAGTTAACATCATTATAAAGTCATTATTACAATACTTTGTCGCAAGATACAGGATCAAAAAAACATGGTATATGTGCATATTAACGGAGATATGGTGTCGTACAAAAGGTAGATAGGCCCAAACTTGTCATGGGAAAACTACATCATGAGAGGCAAGAGCATATGCTGAAGACCTCCAGCCATGGGGTACACATGTTATATCTGGTCAGGATGACGTAATCTGAAAGAAAAAAGGCAGCTTACCAGTTTGTATATCATAGTAGGGCTTGAGGTGTTTGCATATTGCAATGTACAGGTATATGCTGAGGAGCTTTTCCTCTACCATCTATAGTGAATATCAGCAAATTCCATGGTCAATACCAGGCCAATACTAGATACTAGAGTGCTGGTGGTTTTACAATGAAGTCAATGGGTGACATATGGTGAATTTCTGAGACATTTTGCAGCTCTTTTTAGCGCCTTATGTACGATCATTTTTTTTTTTTTCTTGTGATACATGTTCAGTATTTTCTATCCTGGCAGGTGCAAATTTTGGCTTCTTTTTGAGACTTTTTGTTGCAAATGTCTCAAATCCCCATGGACACAAGCCATGTGAGGGGGTTATATACAGGAGTGGACCCTAGCCATGTGAGGGGGTTATATGCAGGAGAAGACACTACTGTTAATTTTGGATTTGAGGCCGTGTCCTGCATTTTTAAGCAGTCTAATCACACCCCAGTGAGATGATGATGTATGAGGCTGCGGTCCCACATTGCATTTTAATTGCATTTGAAACATATAACAGCTGAGGAGAGGTGATTTGCCTAATTACATTGCTGTTAACATTTGCATTTACAAAATGTATAGTAAACGTGATGTTAACATATGCGTTAATGTCGCATTTATATTGCATTTTGTCAAATGTTAACGGTAATGTAATTAGGCAAATCACCTCTCCTCAGCTGTTGTAATGTGTTTCAAAACGCAATTAAAATGCTTAGTGTGACTTCACCCTTAGAAGTAACCAATAAATGAAAAAAAAAAGAAAATACAAATATTTCAGAGTTTTCAAAAAAGAGGTTACAGTACAAAATTTTAAACATTTAAAGCATGTGAAATAATTCCATTAAAATAGGATCCATTAAAAAAATCCTTCCTTTGCACTTGCCTCGGACCCATGCAGATTTGCACTAAAAAGTCGCAAAAATAAGCAAAAAAAGTGATACATAAGTGAAAATTTGCACAGAACATCTGGAAAACAAAGATACATAAGGCACACTGCACAAGGTGCAGACCAAGGTGCAATTGAAAAACGACAGGTGAAAACTCGCAAAAAAAGTAGCAAAAACGACAAAAGATGAGGAAAAAAAATTAGACAATTTGACTAGCACAAATAATGATACATGTCCCCAATGACTTAAAATGGTCTTAAGGTTGGACACATATAAGACCTTATAAAAAAAACCATTCTAATACCTAATTTGCTTGGGTAATTGTTAATGCAACCTTGGCAGGCATGAACCATTACAGAAGCATTGCATAGTATTATATAAATGATCAAATAATTTAGTTTTTTTTGCTTGTCCATTCTAATTCCCCCAAATAGCATTAAAAAGTTATGGTATGTAACTTAAATAACATTGAATTAGAGAATGTGTTATTTTGTTATTCTGAGTATATTTAAAGGGGTATTCCCATCTGGGCATTCACATTTAATTAAATTCATTTGCCATATTTAAACATTTCTTCAATTGGATGTTATTACAAAAATGTTCCTGTGTGAAGATAATTTCTCATAAATGTAGTCATGTTGTCACTTAGAAACGAGATAGCTTCCTCGGTTCCAAGGAGAGATTGCAGCAAAAGAAGGTATTGTTTTCCATTTAACATCTTGGAACACTTATTTGCATACTTCCCAGAATTCCCTAGTGGAGCATCTATGGCTTTAAGTCTCCACAAGCTTTTAAGGTGGCCTTAATTGGCAATCTCTCCTTAAGGAGATCACCTACTGTCTGACCCCAGTCAATAGCCTCTCACATAGCCAACCAGTTCCCTACGCTGTACTAAGGCCACCCAATCAGGTCGAAACAGTGCTGTCTACAGTTGGGAGTCTGTTCCTTATGGAATAGATATACTGGTTTGGCTTAATCCCACATCATGTTTTTAGACTTCTTGTAGGTCATACTTGATGTTAAGAGGGCTGCCTTTCAAGGTAGCAAAAGGAGGCATTGTTTTCCATTTAACCCCTCGAAAAACATATTTGCATACTTTCCATATAATAGTGATCAACCTAGGGAGACTTAGGAAATGGTAATGCCTGAGAGGGAATGTGTAATTCTTGCAACCAATGAGATGCACTGTTGTTATTGCATTTTACTGAGGTGCTTGTTGGATGATACACCTGAGCTGGACACTCCCAAAGGGTAGATAAACCTTTGGGGTTGAAGGTTCGCTCCCTTAGCTCTTAGTATGGAGTAAGGAGCATGTGTGTCTGTGGCACGCTGCCCTGACACTCCTGGACTGTATGGAGATCAGGCCCAAGCAGACATCCACCTTCAGGAGTCTGCGTCATCCTGCTGTTGAAGCAGCCGTCTATCCATCTCCAGCCTGAAGCTACCTATACCGGGCTGTGAGCATCTCCTATGGAACACTATTCAACCCGACCCAGTTGATTTTACTGCTGTTTTGGCCATTATAGGGGGTTCTGAATAAACAAACTGTAAGTTAAATGCTTGAAATTATCTGTCAAGTTGAGTGATCCCTGTGTAAGGCTGATACCACCAAAGTCATCCCATTCACCACCACAATGGATCCCTAAATCCACAACAGGGTTGCCCCAGGTAGAAACATCCGATTCCTTCAGCATCTCTCTCCTTTTTTGTGCTTCCACCTGCCAGAGACCTGCCAGGCTCTGTCTCCGAGTACCCAGCACCATGACCACAGATGAGTGCTAGATCTTGCTCCACCAGCCACTCCGGTATCACAGGGATCCAGCTGCCCTCAAGCCAGAGGAACGCTATGCCCCGGTGGGGGATGTTGCATTTGCAAACAAATCTATTGTATGTAATGAAGTATAATTTTCCTATCTAATGATCAAACTGCAAAACCTGGCCATGAATGTTCTGCTTAATGGGGGTTTTCCATAAATTTTCATTGATGCCCTATTGACAGGCAATTAATCTTTGCTCAAGCAACAGGCTCTGGCCCTGATCAGTGGCATGCTCTTTGCAGTGATGGATTTTGACCATGAAACAATACCCAGGGCTTCCTTGCTATATATTTAACCAAACTGATTTTCCTACCACTTGAAGTAATTTCTTGGGGTAGGAGGGGTCATTTATTGTAGAACCTGTTATAAAACACTCCTCCTTTTACCCAACATCAAACAGGAAAGAAACTTTAAGTAATAATGAATTGTACAGAATGATACTCATAAGAAGTAATTAAAAGTGACATAATAAGAAAACTAAGATAACAGGAAATATAACAAACAGTGACTGCTCCATGATCCATAAATCTATTCAGGTCATTGGGTTTTGACTGTGATTTTACACGTGATCAGGACATATAGGTCATTTTTGTGCCTTTCATTGGCTAATCTTTATGCCGTCCGCATGCTTTGATGTAACTAAACTACGTTCTGGCACCAAATTAAAATTTTCATTATATCACACCCATTAGCCTTCAGCATACATGCCTCAATTTTGCTAGTACAATTATATTACACATCAGTTACTTAATTTTTAGAAATATATTTCAGAACAGTATACATGAAAACAACCTTTTTTATAGAATATATCCATATTTCCACTTAGGAACAAATAAGATAGAAGGGTAATATACTAATTTATAAAATTACCAAATTTTCAACAGAAAAATTACAATTTCCTGCTCGGAATCATGGCATATCATTAGCAGATTCACCAGTGGTGAACCCACAGTAATACAGTGCCAGTTCAGAGAATCACATATACAGTATCTTACAAATGTCAGTACACCCATTGCATTTTTGGAAATATTTTATTATATCTTTTCATGGTGGACATGGAATTCGATGCAATGTATAGTAGTGAGTGTATAACTGTATAAATTTGGTGTGTGCTCAAAATAACCCAATACACAGCCACTAACCCCTTAACCTCACAGCTATTTTAAGTTTTTGTGTCCATTTATTACTAAACACTTCATAATCCATACTTTTTTAATTTAGTACAGAGCTGTATGAGGACTTGTTTTCTGCAAAACAAATTGCACTTCCTAATAATGGTATTGAATATGCCATGCCATGTCCTGGGAAACTGGAAAAATTTCCAGTTGAGGAGAAAATTACAAAAAAAAAACAGTTGTCCCGTTTCTTTGTGGGCTCTGTTTTTACCCCTTCCACTGCACACTCCCCTTTTATTCTTTAGATCGGTACGATCTCCGAATTTATTTAGGTTTTATGATGTTTTAATACAATTATAAAATCTTTTATACAAAAAAAATCTTTGTTTGGTAATTTTTTAGGTGAATAATTTTTTATAGGTGTGTGGATCTGTGTAAGGTGTCATTGCTCCCATTTTGGGAACAGTATTACCTTTTAAAATGATTTAAAATGGCAAAAAAAATTGATTGGGTGCTTTTTTCCATTGTGGTGTTTGCCAGGAATAATTGTTATATATTCTTGGTAAAAGCAGGTATTTTGAGATGCAATGACGAACATGTTAACTCCCTGAGGACCCGCAGGTCCCGAGTCTGCAGCAACGTCTTTAGACATCACTGCAGTTTTTTACTGCTCCCACGAGCAGGACCCGGTCTCAACGCCCGGGAGAAGGGAGTCTGATGGCCACACAAAATATTGACAATTTGGGCACAATTGGACCATTTTCACTTTTGTTGTCAGTTTTTTTATACATTAATGATTGTGTGACCTTAGAAAAACATATGAGTACTATCTGGTTCATAAATTCCTCATTACGCCATTGTGCTAAAATTAAAATTCTCTTTTATTTAAACATAAATATTTTTAAAATCAACAGTATGACAATATGGCGTAGAAATACAATCAAGGGTATGTTGCCCTCGGGAGTTCCACAAAAGCATCCACACTTCACAAAACAACAGGTATATAATATATGAATATCAATCAGGATAAATGACTACACCTAAGTTATCAGAAAAGTATCGTAAAGTGCCAGTGCAACAATCAATGGTAGTCCAACCCGGTGTAAACATGTAGTATAAAGTTAAAGTGCCATGTGCCCTTCTCACAGTAAGTAAAGATGACAAGGTCAGCTTACCCGTGTTCTGTGTTGTGTGGATGCCGGTACCCCGACGCGCGTCTCGCGTTGCCGCTTCTTCAGGGGGCCTGTGTGTGCAACAATGGATTGTGTGTTCAGTTATTTTGAGGGTACCAAAATTTTCACTGTTATACATGCTGTATACTGACTACTTTACAGTGTATCTGTGTCATAAAAAAGTAGGGGATGTAGTCACTTTTGTGAGATACGGCATACAAATCTCTTCAATATGGCACAGGTAATGAATCTTCAGCAGGTCAATTACTGTTGCAGATTATTGGTACAGAATTCGACCTTTGTAATACAAGGGTGATTTTATATTGTTGCGATTACTGTGGAATGTGTGCAATGATATAGTCAGGGACAAGAACTACCAAAGAACTGTCATGAACTACATTGCTTCTATTTTTACAGATAAGGTTGGCAAAGAAAGCCATTGTCATACCATCAAGGGCTGCTCTGATTAAATTCTGGACCTGTTGGACCCAAAGCAAGAATAATACCCATAGACCAAAAAACCTACTTTATATTGCGTTGAATTACAGATGCGTATATACAGTGGGTATGGAAAGTATTCAGACCCCTTTAAATTTTTTATTCTATGTTTGATTGCAGCCAATTGATAAGATCAAAAAAGGTTTTGTTTTTTTTTGCTCATTAATGTACACTCCGCACCCCATCTTGACAAAAAAAACAAGAAAAATTGGAAAACAAGAAAAAGAAAACAAGAAAAACGGAAATATCACAAGGTTAAAAAATATTCAGACCCTTTGTTGTGAGACTCAGAATTTGTTCCTCGAGATGGTTCCACTCCTTCTTTTGAGTCTAGCTGTGTTTATTTAAACTGACTTGGACTTAGAAAAGGCACACACCTGTCTATATAAGACCTCACAGCTCACAGTGCATGTCAGAGCACATGAGAATCATGAGGTCTGAGGAACTGCACAATGTGCTCAGAGACAGAATTCTGGCAAGGCTCAGATTCAGCCAAAGTTACAAAAGAATTTCTGCAGCACTCAGTTCCTAAGAGCACAGTGACCTCCATAATCCAACCTCCTGACATATCCAGCAGGTGGTAGTGCTGTTGGGCAGTGGCATTGAAATTTGCGATTTAACCTTCACCAGAGTGCCACGCCAGCCCATTACATCCACCCGTACATTCCCCTTCACACCCTTCCACTCCCACTTGACAAAAAGGTGGCATAAGGGGAGAAATAATCGCAATTCCTGGAAGTGCGTTACAAATTGTGAAGGCTTGTACACCAAAAAAATGGTGTATGTGGATTGATAAATCTCCCCCAATAACTTCATGTTTCTACTGCTAAGGCCCCTTTGAAACAAACATGATTTCTCCAGTCCTGTATTTCTATACCATATTAATCCGTATATATGTGATGTTTTTCATCCAAGTGTGCATGTATGTGGGCTGGCAAATCATGGCTGTCAGACTATTAGCTGACTGTCAGAATGCACTTCTCACAGCACTAAGTATTCAGTACATATGTACATATATTTTAAATGTTTCCATAGACTTTTATGGGGCATATGGAACAAAAAATACTGGAGAAAATAGAACATGTATGTTTTTTTACATCTCATCATGTAAATGGATGACAGTATTGGCCATTGAAATGAATGTGGCTGTATGCTACCTGTATAAAAACAGTACAGTATATGTAGCAAATGGATATTCTCATTCATTGTGTGAAAGGGGCCTTTAAATGATTCTTCTAAAAGCTATTCATGGGGACACTTAATTTCACAGATGGCTTTTCTCTTTTGGCTTCATTTACTTCATTTTAAGACCTTCGAAGAGCTTATGCACATATAATTGTCATAAGACATCAATTTCCTAACCAAACTACCACAGATACAGCAGGGAAGGCTATTTGATGCCTATGGCCGCTAAATGGATGCATCAGCTGTGCCATGATGCCATTGAAACTGCTGTATGACCCTAAAGATCAGAATGTTATCAATTATTATTATGCTCAGATATATTAGATCAGAGTATCTAAAAAACTTTTTTAATGACTGTTGGTCATTGGCCAGGAAGGAGTTAATCATTATTATTGTTATCATAGCATCAGCTAAAATAAGAAAAAATAGCTATAGTAATGTATAAAAGCTACATGGCCAGTTCATCTTTGTGTTTAAAGATTTATGTGAAGGTGTACTTTCTGTCTGATGTATAGTTATACTGAAACTACTTATTATAACTAATAACTAATGAAAACTAATAGATTGATTGTCCTCGAGTAAAATATTGTAATCTACAAGCAGAATGTTATAGAGGAGGAGTTGCTGAGTAGATTAATATATAGTGTTTTGGGAAATGATCAGTTGTATATTGTCATCTATGTCTCTGCTATCTCCATACATTAAATGTGTGTGTATCATCATTCTGGCTTTGTATGTTTTTGGGACTTTTCTTGGTTTTTCTGCAGGTCAGATGTATATTAGTGGTGTGTGCTTATTGATACATGTGGTATGTGAATTTTCAACTTTGTAAAACAAAAATCTCCAAAAGTTGCAATCGGTTCCAAGCTAATTTCTATGCATGGTCAGGGGCAGCCATGCATTTGTGCCAAAATTTGTTACTTTTTTTTTGCGACTTTTTAAAAAAGTCCAACTTTCACATCTGGTTTCAGGTGATTACTCAGGGAATGCTGCAGAAAACTAGTGTGAGACACTGAAGGGGTTAACTGTGGATGGGCGGTATGTTTCCCCTAGGTTTTGCTATTATGCAAGGCCTTAGTGCTGAGGTTTGTGTCCAGCACCTTGGACACAGGTGATGGGAACAGCCCAATTAGCCTCATAAGGCCGCTCAGCAGAGCTGAAGTTGTTGTCTCTCTGTAAGGAGGCTGGAGAGCACACAGCCCTGACCTCTGTGCTTGGAGCAGCCAAGTGATTTTGTATAGTGGTGAGTTAGTGGAATACTTGTATAGTTAGCACCCTGACGGGTAGGATTTTGTTTGTTTAATGCCTGAATTTAAAGGCTGTTTTATTTTGCTGCTGCAATAAACGCAGGCGAGACCTGTTTTGTACTGTACCTTGGTGTCACTGTCTTGAACTGCATCACAGCACCCCGCTACCACGGTCTCTACTGGGCCAAATCCCCACATATGGTGCTTCGGATTGCGGGCAGTTCAAAAGACACACACCTGAAAGGCTCGCTACATCCTGCAACATTGCATGGCCTGGGTGAAAGCAGCAGGCAAATTGCAGGATAAAGCCAAGATGGAGGACTTTATTAAAGCCATGCTCCAGCAGCAGGAGGAGAGATCCCGCCAGCAGCAGGAAGAGTCCCAGGCTAATCGGCAGCTGCAGCAAGCCATGCTCCAGCAACAACAGGAAGAGTCCCGAGCTAATCGACAGCTGCAGCAAGCCATGCTCCAGCAGCAGGAGGAGAGGTCCCGCCAGCAGCAGGAAGAGTCCCGAGCCATGTTCCAGCTGATGATGGAAAAGTTTTCCGGCATTATGGCAGCACCGCAAGCGATGACTACTGAGGGGTCCCATACTGGTTTGCAAGGGTACCCGGTTGTCCAGCATTCCGCACGGGCTGCAGTACAAAAGGCTTTACAAAAAATGACGGCGACCGACGACGTGGAGGCGTATCTCACTGTGTTCGAGCGAGTAGCTGAGCGAGAGGAGTTACCAGCTGAGCAGTGGGCAGATGTCCTGGCACCGTTCCTGACGGGCGAAGCGCAGAAGGCTTACTACGACCTGAGTGAAACGGAGGCCCGTGAGTACCCCCAGCTAAAGGTGGAGGTTCTGGCTCGTCTTGGGGTCACCGTTCAAGTTCGTTCCAGCCGGGTCCACCAGTGGGCGTACTCAGAAAAACTACCCCCACGCTCCCAAATGCATGACCTGATCCATCTTGTCCGGAAGTGGCTACAACCAGAGGACTGCACCCCAGCACAGATGGTAGAGAGAGTGGTCCTCGACAAGTTCACCCGTTCTCTGCCCTCTCGGCTCCAGCGGTGGGTTGGACAGGCCGGTCCCACAAAAGCTGAGGAGCTCGTGTCCCTAGTAGAGAGGTATCGGGCTACGGAGGACCTTCTACTTACCTCTCCCACACGAAGCAGTGCCAGTGACAGGGTCACCAAACCAGCTGGTAAGACTGCTACTGCGGAAAAGGGGAGACATGCCAGGTTGGGAGGGGGTTCATTGGGGGGCGTGGATACCCAGAAACCCAGTGAGGCTCGTGACAGAGGTCATGGCCGTATCCAGTGCTGGCGGTGCCATGAAATGGGCCATATTGCTGCCAACTGTCCACTGTCAGTGGAGCCAATGGACTGCAACCAGACCCGGCGAGTGTCACTGTTTGCCCGGCCGGTTCTGGCGGCTGAGTCAGTCACGGATGCAGAACCCCAAGTGTGCATGGTCACAATCGGTGGTCACACAGTGGAAGCCTTGCTAGACTCAGGGAGTCTGGTCACCCTGGTGCGGGGAACTTTGGTTGATCCTGGACTATACAGTGGGCGGAGAGTGGGAGTGTTGTGTATACATGGGGACACTCGCGAATATTCCACTGCTGTCATCAACCTACTATTGCCCATGAAGTGGGGGTGGTGGGGACCCTGTTTCATGAGGCTATTATCGGCAGAGACTTACCTGTGTTTTGGGACCTCTGGAGACGAAGACCCACCTCAGGTGCTGTTGCAGATAATGGACATCAGGTATGTCCGGCCTTGGCCCCTGAACCCTTTGAGGCCGATGTACCCACACCAGCAGTAGGGGTGACCCCAGGTGATGAATTCTCTCCCCTAGAGGTCCTAGCTGGTGAGGTCGAGGGCCACGAGGAGGTGGCCGGCATGCCGGACTTTGAGATTTCCCGTGAAAATTTTGAGGCTGCACAGCTACAGGACCCTACCTTGTTTAAAGCACGGGAGAATGTTAAGGTGATAAATGGGCTACTCCAAATACCAGGGGCTGACAAAATATACCCCCGAATGGTGATTGTTGGGGAACTGTTGTACAGGGTCGACCAGATACGGGGTGAGGAGGTTGAGCAACTTGTAGTACCCCAATCTCACCGTAGGCTGGTGCTAGAGTTGGCACACAAACATGTGCTGGGAGGGCACTTAGGTGCTGAGAAGACCCGAGAGAGGATCCTGCAGAGATTTTTCTGGCCCGGGGTGTGGGAGGAGGTAAACCGGTATTGTAGCTCCTGCCCTGAGTGTCAACTTACTGCCCCGGTCTCCCACTTCAGGAGTCCTTTGGTCCCGCTACCAATCATAGAGGTGCCATTTGAACGGATTGCAATGGATCTGGTTGGCCCCATAGTCAAATCCTCAAGGGGGCACCAATACATCCTAGTTATCCTGGACTACGCTACGAGGTATCCCGAGGCGATTCCATTAAGGAACACCTCCTCCAAAAATATTGCTAGGGAGCTGTTCCAGGTGTTCTCACGCACAGGCCTCCCCAAGGAAATCTTGACTGACCAGGGTACCCCATTCATGTCTAGGGTAATGAAGGAGATGTGTAAGTTACTGCAGGTCAAACAGCTCCGCACCTCTGTGTATCATCCTCAGACAGATGGCCTGGTCGAGAGGTTTAATAAGACCTTGAAGGGGATGCTAAAGAGGGTGGTCAGCAAAGATGGGAAGGACTGGGATTGTTTGTTGCCCTATTTGATGTTTGCCATACGTGAAGTTCCACAGTCCTCCACGGGTTTCTCACCCTTTGAGCTGTTATATGGCCGTTCCCCACGTGGGCTTTTGGATGTAGCCAAGGAGACCTGGGAACAGGAGAGGACCCCCCACCGTAGTGTGATAGAACACGTCTCCCTTATGCAGGACCGCATAGAGGCGGTAATGCCCCTTGTAAAGGAGCACATGACAAGGGCACAAGAGGCCCAGTGTAGGGTCTACAATAGGTCAGCCAGACTCAGGACCTTTAACCCAGGCGACAGAGTGCTAGTTCTGGTGCCCACCGTTGAGAGCAAGTTCTTGGCAAAATGGCAAGGACCATATGCGGTCATGGAGAAAGTGGGGGAGGTAACCTACAAGGTATCTCAGCCGGGGAGGAGGAAACCCGAACAGATATACCACGTGAACCTCCTAAAGCCATGGAGGGAAAGAGAGTCCCTGATGGCCATGGGAGTAGAAAAAGCGTCTGTCCCCAAGAAGGGGACACCGGAGGTAGGTGTACCCGATGCCAAGGTGTCTGAAGTACGGATCTCGGAGTCCCTCTCCAGGGCCCAGATTCAGGAAGCGAAGGAGTTTGTGCTCCGAAATGTGGATGTGTTCTCTAAGTTACCGGGGCGTACTTCAGTCATCAAGCATGACATCATAACCGAACCCCACATCCGGGTACAACAAAAACCCTACCGGGTCCCCGAAGCACGCCGGCTTGCCATATCAAAAGAAGTCAGGCAGATGTTAGACCTGGGGGTTATCGAGGAGTCTAAAAGTGACTGGTCGAGTCCTATTGTGTTGTTTCCCAAACCTGATGGTTCCCTACGGTTCTGCAATGATTTTAGGAAGTTGAACGAGGTGTCCAAATTTGATTCTTATCCCATGCCCAGGGTTGACGAGTTGATAGAACGACTTGGACAGGCTAGGTTCTTCTCCACCCTTGACCTGACGAAAGGGTATTGGCAGGTGCCCCTTAGTGACAAGGCCAAAGAGAAGACCGCTTTTGTTACTCCTGACGGGCTTTTTCAGTACGTGGTACTTCCCTTTGGGCTACATGGGGCTCCCGCCACATTCCAGAGGTTAATGGATCTCGTGCTAAAACCTCACCGGAGATATGCCTCGGCCTACCTGGATGACATCATAATTTATAGTACCGATTGGGAGAGTCACCTGGCCAAGGTGCAAGCAGTGGTAGACTCCCTGAGGGCAGCAGGGTTGACAGCGAACCCACAAAAATGTGCACTGGGTCTGGAAGAGGCCCGTTACCTGGGGTACCGTATTGGGCGAGGTGTCATCAAACCCCAAGTAAATAAAGTAGAGGCGATCCAGCAGTGGCCACGACCTATGAGCAAGAAGCAAGTGAGGGCTTTCCTAGGCATAGTGGGCTATTATCGCCGATTTATCCCCGATTTTGCTACCATAGCAGCACCCCTGACTGACCTAACCAAGGGTAGCAGGGCGGTGATGGTCAAGTGGAGTGAAGAGGCTGAGGGGGCGTTTCAGCGACTTAAGATGGTTTTGTGCGAGGGACCGGTACTGATCACCCCTAACTTCACCAAGACCTTTATTGTGCAGACTGACGCTTCTGACGTGGGCTTAGGGGCTGTCCTGTCCCAAGTAGTGGAGGGTGAGGAACATCCTGTGACATTCCTGAGCCGCAAGCTCACACCCCCTGAGAAAAACTATAGTATAGTTGAGAGGGAGTGCTTGGCGATAAAATGGGCTCTGGAATCCCTGAGGTATTACTTAGTAGGGCGACAGTTTACACTAGTGACCGATCACTCTCCCCTCACCTGGATGAGTCAGGCTAAAGAGAGGAACGCCAGGGTCACAAGGTGGTTCCTAATGTTGCAGAATTTCAAATTCACGGTGGAACATCGAGCAGGAAAGCTGCATGGGAATGCCGATGCCCTGTCTCGTACCCACTGTCTGATGGCCAAAAGTGTTCGCCCCCACAGGGTCAAACAGAGGGGGAGGGTATGTGAGACACTGAAGGGGTTAACTGTGGATGGGCGGTATGTTTCCCCTAGGTTTTGCTATTATGCAAGGCCTTAGTGCTGAGGTTTGTGTCCAGCACCTTGGACACAGGTGATGGGAACAGCCCAATTAGCCTCATAAGGCCGCTCAGCAGAGCTGAAGTTGTTGTCTCTCTGTAAGGAGGCTGGAGAGCACACAGCCCTGACCTCTGTGCTTGGAGCAGCCAAGTGATTTTGTATAGTGGTGAGTTAGTGGAATACTTGTATAGTTAGCACCCTGACGGGTAGGATTTTGTTTGTTTAATGCCTGAATTTAAAGGCTGTTTTATTTTGCTGCTGCAATAAACGCAGGCGAGACCTGTTTTGGACTGTACCTTGGTGTCACTGTCTTGAACTGCATCACAGCACCCCGCTACCACGGTCTCTACTGGGCCAAATCCCCACACTAGACAATGGTAAACTTTGAAGGGAGACTGTTTTAGGTGCAAAGTTAGTCGCAAATGAGCACAAGCACCATGAAAAGTCTCAAAAATTAAAGAAAGAGGCAAACCAAAAGTTTGATTGATGTGCCCCATAGCCTTCTATGTGCTCCCACATGTTTTCCTCACATCCTTCCCACAAAGCCGGCACCTCCATGTTGCCCCCTTTTTGAACCCGAAGTCAACCTCTTTTTCATGGCATGCACCTCCATGTCCTTATCATACAAATTGCTTCCCATTATTCCCACTTTTTTCACAGCCTTCAACACAGTAAGCAGTTTTTAATGTAAGACAAAATGTCATTAAAAGGTTATGACAATTGATTCACATAAAACATAATTTTCTCATAATCAATACCCACTAAATTAAGAAAATCAGAAGACGACATTCACATAAATCTCAATTCTGTTCTTATTATGCACATTACCTGAATTCAGTCTTTTAATAACACCTCCTCATTATTTGTCTTCTCTCAACATTAGATATGGAAGAAAAGTCACATACTTGATTTCATCATTTGGAGTTGGACTGTGTGGAATTGTTGTAGCATTTGCACCAAACTTTTACATTTTGGTGTTATTCCGTTTTCTACAAGGTATCTTTGGAAAAGGAACATGGATGACATGTTATGTTATTAGTAAGTAAATATCATTTTTATTTTATTTGTGCATTATATCTGAATGTACTGCCATACATGAGATTGACTTTTGTTAGTCATAGATTGGATATCTATAATGGGGGGGGGGGGTAAGTTCAGGTAAGTTCATCCACAGAGCATTTGTTAGATTTCCCAATAAAAATCAAAATCATAAAATATTGCTTTATTATTCTCTTGTCATACTCTCTTATATCACTAGGAGTTTGTACTGTAAACTTAAAAAAGAATCCCAGTAAAAACATAAAATAAATAGTATTCTACTTAGACCAGTGGTCCACAACCTTTTTGTATTCGGGGACCGACCGCACCCAAATTATTTTTCCAAGGACTGGAACCATAGTTCCTTGAAAACAATGACATGCCCAGCAAATACCCCATATCTAACTCCAACCCATATACAGTGTCAATTCATGCAGCCCCGACCTAACTTGCCCCCCTTTGTGTTGCCCCCCCCTTTATAATGCTCTCTTTTATGTAACCCCCCTCCTGTTACTGTAGCCCCCTTTGTAATTCCCCCTTTTATATAACCTCCTCCTGATGGTGTTCCTTTTTCTGTAGCCCACTTATTAAACCACACTCGAGTGTAAGTCAAACTCAGTATAAGCTGAGGCACCTAATTTTACCACAAAATACACTGGGAAACTTATTGACTTGAGTATAAGTCTTGTGGGGAAAATGCAGCACTACTCATTAACAAAATTTCCAGCAGCCTCACCATAGTAATATGTCCAGCCCAGCCCCCATAGTGATGTCCCCTGCCTAGCCCCCATAGTAATGTAGTGATGTCCTCAGCACAGCCCCCATAGTAATGTAGTAATGTCCCTTGCACAGCCCCCATAGTAATGTAGTAATGTCCCCTGCCCAATCCCCATAGTAATTCCCCCTTCAAATCCCCCCTAAAAATAAAAAACTGCGGCTTCCCAGCAGACAGGCAGAGGAACTTCTATGTGAGCTGCCAGTGCACACACACTATGATATAATCGGTCGCGTCATAGTGTGTGCGCACTGGCGCACATAGAAGGGCCTCTGCCCGTCTGCCGGGAAACTGCAGGGCGAAGAAGAACCTGGAGCTGTGGAAAAAAGAGGAGCATCAGAGGTAAGTATACAAAAACAAAGGCACATATAGAGGCAGAAGATCCAGTAGAGGTAAGTATACAGTTTTCCTTTTTTAAGCTCTTTTTGCTGCGGCACGGGACTGGGTGTTCCACGGCCCGGTGGTTGGGGACCACTGATTTAGATATAACATCGCAAGGTGAATAATGTAAAACTTAACATTTATTTCATAAAATTCATAAAAACCACTATTGTCACAAATATTGCACCCACACCAACACCTATTAGCCATACTGGTATGTCACCTATTGTCGTCCATATTGTCGTTTTATGGACGACAATAGGTGACATACCAGTATGTAAGGAATACTTAGGTTCTTCATTATCTGTATGAATCTGATGGTCGGAATCCTGCGCCCTTGATTGGTAAGAAATTTCCTTTTTTTCCCCTTTTGCATACTTTTATTACTGTTGTAGCATACACCTTTTTTTCCCCCATGCATTGAGTCCATACGAATACAATCAAGTTGACGTATATCTAGGATCTATTGGCACCTATCAACCAGTGCATATATTTGAGCTGTCCGTTTATGATACATTGCGTGTACATACTGTAAATATTTGTATATATTTTTTCCCATAGTTGCCTATCTTTGGGGATTCCCCCTGTTATCAGTGGTCATGATGGCACCCCTCTGTGTGCCTTGGTACTAAAGTACGTATTCTTTGCCAGTATATTACAGTGGCTAATAGGTGTTGGTGTTGGTGCAATATTTGTGACAATAGTGGTTTTTATGAATTTTATGAAATAAATGTTAAGTTTTACATTATTCACCTTGCGATGTTATATTGATTTAAGTAGGTGATTGGTACAGTCCCTTACTGACACAATTGTGGATCCATAGTGCGAACAAAGGGCCAGTCTTGTAGCTACCACTGATTTAGACAACAAATTAAGATTAGAGCAAGAAACATGGTCCATCAGATTTACAGGTCTGAACCGAACTTAGCTAAAATGAAAGCACCATATCAATTCAGTCCAACTGGTATTTCTGTGCACCATAAGGACTGAGCTTCCTGGCCCAAACTGTGCAATTTCCAAGGTTTGCTGGACACATAATGGATACTGAATTCAAAAAGTTAGCCTTTGCTGAAATAGTCTCCGCTAACACTGCTGTAATACATTTAGACTGGTGGATGTTACACTTACCCTACCATAAGGCTGTTGGTTGAGGATCATCTCCTTTTTCAATCTTCTTTTTTACTACTCAAATGTATCACTCTTTAAAAATTGTATATCTTCTTTTTTTTTTTTACAAAAAGAAATGAGGAAGGACTTCAAAGAGTTTTGAGCATTGATCATTCCATGTTTCTACAATTTTGCAAAATATTTGCCAAATAAATTTTCCGGGACGCTTGCCATAAAGCCTGTATCAACCTTTTTTGCAGTGCTGTTTACAAATTGTAATCTCTTACACTCCTCACTGTCGATTCTCAGGCTTGCAGCCAATATTGCTAACTTCTTGTTTCTGTGCAAGTTTGTAAGAAATGTATTTACATTATTTAGCTTATTTATCATATTATGATTTTTCTGCTTTCATCTAATGATAATTGTAGACTTCCGTAGTTTCTTTTACTTCACTGGTGATTGTGCGATTGATGTAGTTTATTTGATTACAAAAGAATCATATTGATTACATATGCCTAGCAGTGTAGTCAGAATTGTAATTTACTTACCCTTATATGGCCCCAGGGGTGTTCTAGGATTTCCTGAAAAACCCTTGTAAGCATTTTTAATCACTGTGTACTAAAATTTCTAGAGCATTTTTTCTCATAATCTTGTGCTGTTTCACTGTTATTACTCCTAAAAATGAATGAGTCATAGAATTCACCAGTTGACCTGGTGGTTTTACAAAATAGTGATGCATGGGGTTTATGTATTTTTTTACACATTACTTTCCTATTTGGCTTAGTTTATGGTCAGTAACTATAATAAGAGCCAAAGTAAATGGAGAAAGAAGCAATTTGCTCGTATAATATATATAAGAAAGTTTCTTGTATTCATTTGGACTACTGATTTATGTTTATAGAAAAGTTAGTGACCCTTTAACTAGTTAATTAAGTGGATTAAATTAATAATCAAAATTATTATTAGAAAACTGAACATGGGCAAGAGTAATAAAGTAATAAAAAAAAGTGTAAGTACCCAGCCCCAAATCCTAGTTGCAGCATTGTGGTGGTCATTGGTGACTAACCAGCACTACCAGTGCTATATGAGGCCTATTATACGTCGTAAAAGAACTACAGCTCAAAAAGGCATTTTATGTACAAAAAAATTCTTTAAAAATATTACAACCAAATGATAGGTAACAGCATATATTCTTAAAATGTTATATACAGTGCTGACACCTAAAATATTTGGACATGCGGTGTGCGGTGAGGCTACATCGGTCCCTGGTCCTCGTGATTTGTGGCGGTCCCATCAATGAGACCCCCACTGATCAGCAAGTTAGGCCCTATCCTGCTTCATGGGACAACCCCTTTAAGCTTTTACCTAATTGAATTCAAAGGTGGACTGGACTCCTGTGTAAAAATGCAGATATAGATCTGATTAAAATGCACGTTTAGGGGGTTTTCTGGGCTAGCGTCAGGTAGATTTGTGACGGTAAACCAGCCGCAAGTCCTTATGGGGCGTTTATTCTTATCTCGGTGTAAGTATGATGATGCCGCTAGGACTCACATCCACAGCCCACGCGTCTCCTTTTTTCAATGTTTTAGTGGGGAACTGGAGGACTGTCCTACAGCCTGGCAGCTCTCCAGCAGGGTGGTGTTGGCAAGAAATGATGAGGGAGAGGCTGCTATAGCGGTTCTCCCTGGGGCAACCCTTTGGTGTCTAGAGTATAAGTCTCTGTGTGGTGGACAGGGTGCCCGTGATGGTGGCAGCCGTAGTAGCAGGGACCAGACAAAGGCAGAGGTTGAACAAAAACAACTTACAGTTCTTTATTGGAACCGACAGGAACCGCAGCAACGTGCCTTTAACAGAGTAGTGGAGTGCTGAGATGTAGTTGGAGGGAGCCACAGGATGTAGATCGCCAGCCTGGATGCAGCGGGCAGGCTGGGAGGTAGCTGTGTCCTGGAAGGATGCTTCAGCTTGTCCTGGGTTGCTTCAGGTATCACCCTTGAAGGTAGGATGATACCCCTTTCCTCACTAAACTAGCTATTAGTTCCACTCTTCAGGCAGGGGCTAGGCTCTTCCTGCTCTGGTCTGGTATGCTAGCTGTATAGAGTTTAGACTGGAGTTACTCCAGTCTGCTTCTGCAGACTCCTAGGTCTGACTGCTTTCTACTCTCTCCTGAGAGAACTGTTCTCTAGAACATTCCTGGCCAGGGGTTTTGTTACTCCCCACTGGTCAGGTGGTGGCTACTCCTCCAATTACATCTCAGCTTACATCTCAGCTCACAGAGACAAAGTATAACACCTGTGATTGGCTGACACATATGACATCACACAAAACACTTAACTCCTGCCTTACCAGGCAGGATCTACCACTGCAATGTTCCCCTGTATCCTATAAGGACTATGTAGTGTGATGTAGTGACATGCTGTGGGGCTGACTAGACCCTACACAGGCTGCAAGCTACATGGTGGGACGTATTCGCAACCACTCCTCTGCCTTGCATCGGCGAGGGTGTTGCATATATATATATATATATATATATATATATATATATATATATATATATATATATATATATATATGATGGGAGTAGTAGTATAGTGCGGTGCCCATATATATAGAGGATGGGAGTAGAAGTGCAGTGCTGTGCCCATATATATACTGGATAGGAGTAGTACAGTGCTGTGCATATATATATATATATATATATATATATATATATATATATATATATATATATATATATATATAATACACACACTGGATGGGAGTAGCAGTACAGTGCTGTGCCCATGTATAGAGAGAATGGGGATGGGAGTAGAAGTGTAGTGCTGTACCCATATACAGTATATACAGGATGGAAGTAGAAGTGCTGTGCCCATATATATATATAGGACAGGAGTATTAGTGTAGTGCCCGTATAGAAGCAGGTTAGTAGTAGTAATGCAATGCCGTGCTCATTTATACAGAATGGAAATCGTAGTATGGTGCTGTGTCCATATATATATATATATATATATATATATATATATATATATATATACAGGATGGGAGAAGTATTGCAATGTTGTACCCATAAATAGCATAATATTAAGAGTTAATTTTAGAAGGAAGGAGGCCATGGATAAGAAATATATGATGATTAACACAGTCATGGTCCCTGGTTTATCATACTTGATTTTGATGGTAGATTGACTTTAATTCATGCATGTTTCTTGCATAGAAAAAGGGTTTCATATAAATAGGTGGTGGAAAGATGCTATCATGTTTATGTTATGCTTTCAAGCTAGTTCATGTGTATTGTTTTTTTTTTTCTCTACAGTAACAGAGCTGGTGGGATCAAAACAGAGGCGCATTGTTGGTATTGTGGTTCAGATGTTTTTCACTTTGGGAGTAATGATCATTCCTGGCATTGCTTACTTGATTCCTACATGGCAGGGCATTCAGCTGGCCATTTCACTGCCAAACTTCCTCTTCCTTCTTTATTACTGGTAATTATTTATACTGATATTTTATACACTAATAAAATACTAATTGATAACCACATTTTTTCATATCAGCTGCCACATAGTACAGGCAGTCCGCTACTCGACCTACAGACGACCACTAGTTACAAACGGACCTCTGGATGTAGGTAACTTACTGTACTTTAGCCTTAGGCTACAATAATTACCTATAACAGTTATCACAGGTGTCTGCAAAGAAGCTTTATTGTTAATCCTGGTTCTTATGACAATCCAACATTTTTAAAATTAAATTGTCACAGAGACCAAAAAAAATTTGGCTGTGGTTATAATGATGAAATATACAGTTCCAACTTACATACAAATTCAACTTGAGAACAAACCTGCAGAACCTATCTTGTGCGTAACCCGGGGACTGCCTGTATAGTAAGTTGGTTAAGCTGTTTTGTATTTAGCTATGAAATACAACTAATAAGGAAGACTTATTTGGCCAAAATTGCGCCATGTCATGATACTGACCTCTAAAGAGAACAGTAAAGAAGAAAATTACAGTCATGCAGAATTTTGATGAAACTGTGCGCTTGAATGGCAAGGATAGCATCTCATAGAATTAGAAAGTCTACTAAGCTGTCTGCTTCCAGATCCATACAGATCCAGATCATGTGTATCAAACCCTCATTACCTCCAAATAATTGCTGATTCAGTCTTGGAGAACCTGTTTAAAGGGAACCTGTCAATAGGGACCTAATTTTCCCTAAAGACAGGTTGCAGAAGCCTATCACACCTGCATTGTACATTTGCCTTTCTGCGTTCTCTAAGCATTTGCATTACTATATAATTCTGTGTTATAACTTACCTTGCACGCTGCGTAGTCCAAGGGGTTGGGCTTTGGTTTGGATGCATTTCAAAAAACAACATATGACTGTCTGTGCTGCAGACTCATCAGCCCCCACTTTTGTGCTCCTGTACAGCTCCTCCCTCTCCCACTGATGTTAGCAGGAGGGAGGAGCTGTAAAGGAATACAAAGGTGGGGGCTGAGAGCTACGCAGTCTGCAGCCCAGACAAGTCACATGTTGTTTTTTGAAATGCATCAAAACCAAAGCCCAACCCCTAGGACTACACAGATGAGTCTGTCAGGGTAAGGTTATAACAAACACTTATATTGTAATGCAAATGCTTAGAGAAGGCAGAAAGACACATTTACAATCCACATGTAATGGGCTTTGATAACCTGTCTTAAGTGAAAATAAGGTCCCTGGTGACAGGTTCCCTTTTAGGTCATTTCAGGGTGATGCACGCAGGAGCTAAACAACTTGATTTTTTTGCTCCAGTATATTCAGCTAATGTAGTAACTGAAGACATCTATACCTGCTCTTAATATTACATTTTTATTTTGGATGTTACGTAATTTAACTGACTTTAAAAAGAGCTGTGTTTTTGTCTGAGATATAAATGTTTAACCTGTTTTTTCTAGTGCAAAAGATAATATGAAACACCTGCACGTTAAAAGCACCACAGAAAACATCCTACACTGTGAACTCCTAACTTGATTGATCATATGATTTGTCTTACAATTAGTCATTCAGGCTTGTGTTTACACTGTTTAGACTTTAGTTTGCTGTAAATCTGCAGAAGTGATTAATTCTCCAAAACAAATGCAAGGATCAAACTATCACTATTTAAACTACATTATAAACAACACTGCCAGTATCTAAACTGGAAAGCAGAGGCCTCTGCAACTGTAAAACATCTGTTACTATGACGCAGTCTCTTAAAGTCCTCTTACACATTTAGAATAACAGATGACCTTTATGTTGCCTTTTCCTTGGGCTCTTTGGCAAATGTCTGAATTAGTTGACAGAATTTATAGGAGTTTTCCCATAAAACATATTTTCCAAATATTCACATGATAGATGATTTATGTACAAACTTTATGTGATCGACCAGTCAAACCTCTGTTAATCATAAGAATGAGGTGCACTCCTCCAAACCATAGTGCAAAGTATACAGTGCAAAATAAGCAGCAATTTGCAAGCTTGTGGGGGTCCCAGTGACGTACATTTATCACCTCTTGTGTGGACAGGCATGAATACATTTTCCTGGAAAACCCTTTGAAGAGGTCTGTTTTAGTTCTTAATCGAAATGTAGCATCTGGACTCAATGGACTTTGACCAAAGACAGATATATAATACGATGAATAATTCTCATGGGATTGGAACATATTTTTGTAAAATAATGAAAATGCCCATCTCAGTTCTAAACTACAAATATAAAAGTGATATGTTATGTATTTACAGGTTTATCCCTGAGTCTCCTCGATGGCTGCTAATACGGAAAAAAAAAGACAAGGCTTTACACATAATGGCTGACATTGCTAGGCACAATGGAAGGTATCTCACCCCAAACTACTGCCAGGTACCTCAAGCCAATGACTAAACTAGAAATATATAAAGTATTTGTTTGAAATGGCTGCTAATGAATTACTCATAGTATCTCAGTCATCTAAAGATTTATTTTATTGCTTTTGTGAGGTAAAATGTAGAAGGAATCATGGATAGATGTAGCATTTGTACATTTATGTCTTCAGTTTGTAACATTACAAAATTCATATTATGGCGTTGATGTATCAGAATTGTCTGAGATAAAAAATGTTCAACCAAGCAGAGCTCAGTTTTTATTTTCAAACAGCTGTTTATAAAATGAAAGCTGAGCTGTGATTGGTTTCCATGGGCAATTAGAACAGTTTTTATATCAAACAATTCTGATAAATCTCCCCTATGACTTTATAATATATGTGTTCTATGAAGTAAATAGGGTGTGTTATTTACTTTCCTGTGCTTCTCTCCATCTGCCTTTAATTAAAATTGTCATTGACTTCACAGTCATTAGTTTGAAGTCAATTTGTTATTTCCTCACATTAAGATTCAGGCGGTTGCTTCCTTTGACTGAACTTCTTTCATGAAGATGCTATGTCACGTTATCCTGCATTGCAGTAGATCTAAGGCATGCCTACAAAGTTAAGCCGGATAAAGGCTTGAGTTTTAGATGCTCCTCCAGTGACTCATTGGTATGAAGCAGCAGCTCTTTCAGCTCAGTGTAGAATTCTTCTACAATTAAGGGGATTCATTGCCTTTCACATGTGCCAAATAAGATCAATGGGAACTTTGGTCATTTGTGTTTTTACAAAGAAAATGCAGACAAATTTATCACCATGTTAATCTCTTCCTTTTATATTAGCAACCATGAAAAGCAGGTCCATCTGTAACTTAGTTGTTCCATCCTCTACTATTTACTCTAAAAAAATATAAACAGATATACTAACGGGTGTTAATAACTGAACACATGTGGAATTACCAATGTGCATGGTGATAAAATACAAATATGATGCATCTATGGCATATTCACTGGATATTCCATAAATGTCTTATGGAAACAGGTTCCATCTGCCTGCTTGGCTATTGTGGATTGACGATAAAATTGAATGGATCAACCCGTATCTGATGTATCTGAACATCACATGTTGGTTGCGGGTTATCGATAGGGCTCACTGGCTCGCCATACAAGTTGGGTGTTTGCTGCATATTGCAGCAAACGCCCACCGTTAACACACACAATTGGCGTCATCATGAAAGATCGTTGGTCCCCGTAACGTCATCAGGGAGTGACAATCTGTCGCCATGACAGCCTCAGGTCTTTGTAAGACCTGAGGCTGCATAGTTTACAGCATCAATTACAATGAGCCAGTGGCCCATTGTAATAGATGATATGTAAAATGGCAGTATATGTAGTTTACAGTACAGTATATGGTAAGATCAATCAGACAACCTATGGTTAAAGTTCCCCTGGGTGTCTGAAAAATAGTAAAAAAAAAAGTAAAAAAACCCCAAAACTTTAAATTATCCCCCTTTCCCAAGGAACTTATATAAAAATAAACAGTAAAAAGTCCTAAACATGTTAGGCATTGCCATGTCCCAAAATGTCCAATCTATGAAAATATCATAACAGCTATTCCTGGCATTATCCGCTAATGGAAAATAGTGCTCAAAAATCTGAATGGCCACTTATTTTGCAGCATATATAAAATTTTATAAAAAGTGATCTCATAGTCATGCAGTCCTCAAAATGGTAGCAAAGAAAGCATTAGCTCATCCTGCAAAAAATCGCATGTCACACAGTTCCGTACACCAAAGTATGAAAAAGTTATTAACGCCAGAAGATGGCGAAACAAAGACATTTTCTTTTGTACAGAAGGTTTACATTTTTTTTTTAAATGTATTAAAACATCAATATGATTAGTGGGGCGCACAGTGAAAGTCCACAAGAAAACGGTGCAAATACATTATTTCACCAATTTCACTGCATTTGGAATTTTTTTTTCCGCTTCCCAGTTCGCATCATGGAATATTACATACCATTACTGAGAAGTGCAATTTGTTACACACAAAACAAGCCCTCATACAGCTTTTCACATGGAAAACTAAAATAATTATAGATTTTTGAATTTGGGGAGTGAAAATAAAGAAGCAAAATGAAAAACATGACCTTGGTGTTAAGGGGTTAAGTCATTTTTAGCTGCTGTAACCTGCACATTATTTATCCTGTATTTACCTTCAGATAACAGTTTCTGAAGAGGAGGTTACAAATCCTGCATGCATGGATTTAGTCAGAACACCACAAATGAGGAAGTGCACAATCATTCTGATGTATGCCTGGTAAGATGTCTTGTCTGAAACTTGTCTTTGCATTAATTTGCCATTTGTTGGTGTGCTTGTATATTAGTACATGCATTAAATACCTCCATAATGCAACAGCTTCATATATATATGCGTGCCTTATAAATTAGTGACATATGGAAGTACAGTATAGGCTTGTAGCAATATCTACAACGGGTATATTTAAAAGACATCTATCACCACTTTAGGGGTCTTAGACTGTCCTATAACTCATGCTCGTTACCTGTAGGGGATGATTTTTTCAACGAGCTTCCAGGCTCCGCAATCACCGATAAAACAACTTTATAAAGTTATGTAAAAGAGCTGGAGGCAATCAGGGGCGCCTCATCTGAGATCCTCCGCTCACTAATTTATCCATGCCCCAGGCTAATTCATATTCATCTCTCCCATCGGCCGCAGCTCTCCTGCCTCCCCTGACGTCAGTGTCTTGCAAGAAATCTTGCGCAGGCACGTGAACTTGTTCCTTGCACTGCCCGCTCGGTCACCTGTATTGGCTTTAGCATACAATATCTATGATATAGGGTAGTATAGGCCCATTTGTGCCTATATTCATTTTTATTATCTTTGTTCTTCTTGATGAAGTACCTAGAATTTTATCTGAGCGTACTTTGGTTTTATGATATTTGCCGTTCTGATGCCCCCTTTGTTATAGATTTTTTTTATCTATTTATTTATTATATATTAGAGTATATCATAGAATATAATAAAGTATATTAAACTGAAACTAAAACTAAATGTTTTGAAGTTAAATCTCCAATACTGTAGGGACAGCAGAGGTGAAGAGGTCTTGTGTTATGATAAACACTGAGACACTCATTATCTTAATAGACGCCCCCTTCTCTGCTTCAGCACTTCCTCTCTGACAGTGGAGAGGATTATAATGGTCAGATATTGGACCATGTGTATCCGGGCGAGCAAACGGCAGGGTGCCGGAGAGGAGGAGGAGGAGTGAGCGCTGCTCACTCATCCCCTATCCATTGCGATACACGGCGCCCGGCCTTAAACATGGGGAAAGATAGAGCATGCTCTATCTTTTCCCTGTGAATTGTACGGTGCCACATGTGTGTGGCACCATAGCTGACTATGGAAACTGACGGATATATGTCCCCACAACGGCTGTGTGAAAGTAGCCTGGGTCTGGGATAATAAATATATATATATATATATATATATATATATATATATATATATGTATATATATATATATATATATATATATATAACACAGCTTTCTTGACTAAAAAATATACTTTATTATACTTTAGGTAGCTTCTTAACCACTATAACCATAAATAAAAATTTAAATATAATTTAAAGTGTTAAAAAATAAGATACTCCACATTGATTGTGGTATAGACATGAGTAAACTTGAACCACAGGATGAAAATGTGTATAAAATTATGTAGGAGAATAATGATTTTAATGCACAGTGTTTTAGGTTCTAATGTAGGTTATATTTTCCCGCAGGTTTACAAGTGCAGTCATATACCAAGGTCTTGTCATGCGGCTAGGAATTGTGTCTGGAAGCCTGTATACAGACTTTTTCATTTCCGCAGTTGTGGAATTACCAGCAGCTATTCTTATTCTACTCTCCATTGATCGTGTTGGAAGAAGACTTCCATTTGCTTTGAGCAATGCTGGAGCAGGCGTTGCATGCTTAATAACTGCTGCAATATCCACAGGTACCAAATTCATAAAAGGGATCAGGAGTGAAAACAATGCTGTATTTAAACGGGTTTGTCAACAGATGGCTACCTAATAACAACAATAATCTTTTATATAGCGCCATCATATTCCATAGCGCTTGAACTATCTGCTGTTATGTTGGGCCATGCCCAAAAATGTCACTCATAGCTTTGTTTTTATTATTTGGCAGCTCCTTTCAGTCCAAAACTTTATTTTGTAATATACAGAATAGGCAGAAGTGCATTTAAGGGTGGTAGAAAAGCGCCTCAGGGCTCCAGCATTAAGAGTGCTCCTTGATAGCCTGCCACTGTCCAGCACCTTCCCTTATCCTTCTGATTCAACTACATCACTCATGGGTCATTATTACCTTATGTCTGAATGCAAAATACATTTAAATTAAGTAATTTAGTATATGAAACACATCAGAAACTACATATTCTCTCGCTTGATTGTGGGGACATTAATGTAGTCAGTGATAAAGTTCTGCATTAACCCTTTAATGAACAATATCATTGGAACCTGAATGTCCAGGTCATATTTTGCAATTCTGATGTGCTCTTATTTAGATGATTATATCTGTGGAACAATTCATGACAATAACATTTACGTTTTTTTATCATGTCTAGAGATGGGCAAATTTGTCAAAATTCGATTCGACCAGGTTCGCCGAATTTGTAGAGAAAATTCAATTCGACCCAAATCGAATTGATTCCCCTTATTGAGATGTGACGTGACAGTACGTCACATGCCGGGTGCGGGTGCATGGGGAGGGCTCACGGGCTTACCGGTAACACCTGCGGTTGTTGCTAGCATCGGAAGACCCGAGGCTGCCTCAGTACAATCTGTAGTATGGCAGTGTATGATAGGATCGTACAGACAACCTAGGGTCAAAGTACCCTAGGGAGTCTGAAAAATATAAAAATAAATTTATTTATTTTTTAAAATGATAATAAAAAAACCCTTAAAATTAAAATCATACAGTGAGGAACACTACCCCCATACAATGAGGAACACTTTCTTCTTCCCAGAGTCTCTGCCCCATGTAACACGTTGTGCTCACGCCCATTTTGCTAACAAAGGGGGAAAATTTGAAATTCGTTCTCACAAATCACCGCAAACTTTGGATTTGTGACGAATCGAAGTTTTCCTCAAATTCTAAACAAATTTAGAATCGTTAGAATTGATTCGCCCATCTCTAACCATGTCATTTAAAACTTTAACTTGATGGAAAGTTTTATTGATCACATGATAAATAATAAAAATGCTACATATTGCACAAAGACTTACCGGTAACACCTGCGATTGGTGCTAGCAAAAAGAGGCCATCTTGCCGAAGATCGTCGCTCCCCGTGAATACATCGGAGAGCAGCAATACATTGCTATGACATCCTCGGGGCATCTCGGCTGTCTCGTTTTAACCCATTCATTACAATGTGCTAATTGCACATTGTAATGAGGAGGAGGAAAACTGTAGTATGGCAGTATATGGTAGGATATCAGACAACCTAGGGTTAAAGTACCCTAGGGGGTCTGAAAAATAGTAAAAATAAAAATAAAAAAGTAAAAAAAAATAATAATTAAAAAAAAAACATAAAAATTCAAATCACCCCCTTTTCCCTAGAAGTCATATAAATATAAATGAACAGTAAGAATCATAAACACATTAGGTATCACTGTGTCTGAATATGCCCGATCTATCAAAATATAATAATGTTTTTTCACTGCTTTTATCTGCATTTTGTTAAAAAATTTATAAAAAGTGATCAAAAGGTCATACAGTACTAAAAAAGGTAGCATTGAAAACTTCGTTAAAAGTCACACAAATAGACATTCCCACAGCTCCGTACAATGAAGTATGAAGTTACTAGTGCCAGAAGATGGCAAAATCAAAAAAAAATTTGAAAGGCATTTTCACTGCATTTGGAATTTTTTCCTGCTTCCCAGTACACGGCATAGAATATTCAATACCATTACTATGAAGTGCAATTTGTTATGCAGAAAACAAGCCATCACAGAGCTTTTTAATGTAAAGATAAAAAAGTTATAGATTAGGGGAGCTAGGTCTAATGGACCTGAAAAAATACTATTGGGCAATCCAATTAACTAGGTTAAGAGCCTTGGCTAAGAGACTGGGTTAAACATTACAATTTGAAATCTTAGGTTCACGTTGAAGAAAAGGTTCAGGACAGCTCTGTAACCCAAGCATTACTAAAAAGGGATCCTTTTATACATTAATCCACTTACTCAAGCCATCATACACACAGTATAATGCATCCTCTTACCTTGAAATCTGGGCTGTTCCTTCCTGTCCCACTAAAGTGAGTGATTTACTAGGCCTAGATAACAACCAACCATCTAACGGGCAACATTTTACAGGATTCATTCTTTCCAACTTTTCATCAACTAAAACAAATTTTACCCAAGCTGAACTTTCTATCATACTCACAACTCTTAGCAAACTTTAAAAACTTCAGAAGGTCGTTTTGACAGGTCCCTGACTTGGTTTGAAGAATCGCTTGCTAACCTCCTCAGCTAACATGCAAAATTTATAAGAAATTAATAGTCATAGTTTCCTCTACTTCTCCCCATTTAATTTCAGCTTGGGAAAAAGATATCCATATCTCTTTATCCTTAGAAGAAACCGTCTGAATACTTAGGTCATGCTCTGAGCCTCCGAAATGCATAACAGGAGACTAGTAATAAACTCACATCTAGATGCTACAAAACTCCAGTTGTTCTCCATAAAATGAACAAAGACCTGCCCAAAACATAATTCACTGCAGCTTAAAGAGGACCTTTCACCACCTCACACATATGAGCATACCATTATATAGGGGCTGCTACACAAATTCAGGGGCACTTAGAATTTTCTATTCCCCATAGCTGTGGAGAGATCAAGGTGCAATATAAATGCCAACACCATGAAAAAGCACAAACGCCACTAAAATTCAATGTGAATTCAAATGCCACGGGAACGGCATGTAAACGCAGTGCAGTGACGACCCAAATGCAAACACCTCACTGACGTAAATGCAAATGTGATGTAGACACTAGGTAAACTTAAATGCAATGTAAACAAAATGCAAATACAATACAAACGCCAAGTAAACGCATAGTAAATGCAAATGTATCACAAGAGCCGAGTAAATGCAATGCAAACAGCACATGTACGCAAATGCAAAGCAAACTGCACATAAACGTAAGCGGCACGAGAATACAAATGCAATGAAATGCAATGTGAATGCAAATGCAGCGCAAATGACATATAAACAAAAAACGTCACGTGAACGCAAATGCATTGCATATGGCACATAAATGCAAACACCATGTAAGTGCAAATGCAACATGAATGCAGATGCAGTGCAAACACCGTAGAAATGCAAACAACACATGAAATTAAATGCAACGCAAACACCACAGGAATGGAAGTGCGCAACAAACACTGAGTAAACGCAAATGTAAACATGACACAAACGCCATGCAAATGGAAGCACCACGTAAATGTCCAGAAATTGCCATATAAACGCAAATGGCACATAGATGCACATGCAACACAAGCGCCATGCAAATGCTGCGTAAACACAAATGCAACATAAGCGCCGCATACACATAATGCAAATGGGATGTAAATACAAACACCATGTAAATGCAAATGTCACGTAAACGCAAATGCAATGTAAGAACAAATAGAATGTAACTAAATGTAATTGTCATAATTGTGCAAATGTAATGTTAATAACTTTACATCACACGTACTGTTACATCGCTTTTGCAGTAATATGCATTTTGCGTGTGTGTTCACATCACGTTTCATTAGGTCGTCATTTGCATTTTTGAAATATTAGCGGAATGTGTGTGAGTACTGCCTCTAAATGAGCATAGAGAAATCACAGCTCATTACTGCTCATAGTAGCTTCTCTGACATTGCCTTGCTGCTGATTGGACAGTATGAGTGAAGATAAGCAGCTCCTCCTCTCTAACAGTACACAGGAATACTGGGACTGATATCTCCGCGACTGTGGAATGGAAAGAATGGTATGCTAATCTCCATATATGTGAGGTGGTGAAAGTATCTCTTTAATCAAACCTTTTAGGAACAAATAGTGGTTCTAACTCAAAAAATCTGCCCAATAACCCCTAAGATCTTATTTCTCAACCTGCCCCCTGGTGCTTCCTCCAAATTATACACCATCAAATACACTATTAAGTGATTTTGATGGCAAAAGCCCTCATCCTCTTTCATTAGAAGGAAATAGACCGACCTCTCCTGATAGGACATTGGATCAAAAAAACGCCTAATTAGCTAGACTCAGCGCATTTGAGCAAAGAAAACAACCCCTTTTATAAGCAGGTTTGGGCCTAGTGGTTCTCTTTCTTCAGGACCAACCCAAGCAAAGGTTATTTCTCTCACGAAATGAAGGACTGAACCTCCCCTCTTTTCCTATATCCTTCCTAGACCATCCTAAGCATTTCATGTCTTGTTAAATGAATCCCATCTACCCCCAGTTTCCAGCCTTCTCCTTATGTGCCCTGCTCACCTAGTGGAACTGTCCCCTCCTTCTTATCATCTGACTTTCTATGCTATGTCAAGCCTTCGCCTTTATATATGTTTCTTTTTTGTATTGATATTTATGAAAGTGTTTTATTTTAGTGAAATTTGTTCAGATGGCAATGTGGAATTGGTTGCCTAACAAACTGGCGGCATTTTTAATATCCCTGTTGCTTTTCTGTAAAATGTTAAAAAACCAAACCAAAAGCATTTTAAAACACATTTCCTGCACACAGCTCATTTCTTACTGATCAAATTCTTTGCTAGCTTGTTTTCTGCTCTGCTGTATTTGCTACTTCTGAACTCTTGGTATTTGATTCTTGGCTTTTTTTAGTTACTACTCTTCTGTATTTGATTACTTGCATACTACAGGGGCTGGTCGGCTATGTACTACTGGGAGCTGGCAGGCTGTATACTACAGGGGGCTTGCTGGCTATATACTGAGAGACTGTGACCATTGCATTTCCCATCCTCGACTTATACTCAATTCAATATATTTTACCAGTTTTTGGTGGTAGAATTAGGGGTCTCGGCTTATACTTGGGTTGTCTTATACTCGAGTATATACAGTAATTAGTTCCAACTGACTGAATAGAGAAAAGCAATGCAGTTAAGAACAGTGTATGTATAAGTCAATGCTTGCTGAATTGGGTGACTAAATTCAAGCTATTTTTCTAATGGTATAATAATATTATTAATAATAAATACAAAATCTTTTTTGTTCTCTCCTTCCTCCAACCATGTTGTGTGAGTCAAGTGGTGGGTTGTTATATGGATATTGATAAGTATTTTTGACACTTTGTTATTAGTGTTATATGTTATAACATATAGAAAAAAGAATTCAGGGGGTCTTTAGCTGCTTTTGAGTTTTGCAATTAAAAAAAATTCAATTACTGATTAGCCAGTCACTTTGTGTTGTTGGTCTCAGTTTGTGCAAGCATATGGATGATATTCCGGGAAATATTCACATATCTTCTACTATGCTTTGTAGCTGGTAACCACATTATTTGTTTTCATCTTTAATTTTAAAGTTTTAGACACAGTCCATCTGCTCTCAGTATTCAGTACAAAGGTCCACCATTGAGGGTGCGGTAACATATCGCGTTTACTGCATGCATTTAGAAAACGCATTGCAACAGCTGAAGAGAGATTTGCCTAATTAAACAGCTGGAACACGTGCATTTACAAAACGCAAATGTTAACACTCATGTTAACGCATGTGTTAACATTGTGTTAATGAACGCATATGTTAACGTGATGTTAACCCATGCGTTAACAGTTGCGTTTTGTAAAAGCAAGTGTTAACATTTGTATAATTAGACAAATCTCTCTTCAGCTGTTGCAATGCGTTTTTGAATGCATGCATTAAATGCGACGTGTGACTGCACTCTAATCACATTTTATGTAATTCTGCCTTTTACATACATTTCTTTGAAGACATGTTATTAAAAAATGTTCCTGTGTGAAGATAATTTCATATAAATGTAACCCTGTTGTTGCTTGGAAACAGGATTATAGTCCTTGGATAGGACCATCACTGTTGGAGTGGTTGCAGAAAGAAACAAATAGTTTTTGCATATGAAATGTCTGGGAAATTACTGCATGTGCCGCAGCTATTGGTAATGATCACTGAATCCAGGTGCCAGGCAGGGCTCAATAGCACATACGTAGCCACAGTTTCCATAGTGCAGGGTGGTTGAATGATGCCATACCCAATGTATATACAAAACATACACTTTTAAGTCTTCAATATTTACATTAAACTGACTTGATTTTATATAATATGGCAAACTGAATTAAATCAAATGTGTACCGTTTAGCCCCTTTTTGTTCTGTTCTTTCTTACTACTAAATAAAAATGTAAACAATACAAATTAATAAAAAGGGAAATAAATAGATTGTAATATAACTCATTTTATTATTTGCAGATCTCTTGTGGCTGAAAATAACCCTAGCAACTTTAGGACGACTAGGAATCACTATGGCTTTTGAAATTGTCTATTTTATCAATACAGAGCTATATCCAACACCACTGAGGTAATTAAATAAATAATATTATATGTTATGTTTATGATTATTAGTTATGAGATTTACATAAATATGATTCATGTAGTCAAAAAGTAACAATTAACATGGATTTTCAGGTACTTAAAAATGTAGTTTAGAGATAAAATAAATCATTAGGCACCATAATATTTTTACTATATTTTTATTATTAAAAACTACTCTTATGAAAAATATTTTTAACTACAAAAATATTAAGGAAAAACTTGACCAAGCAAAGTAGCAAAATGTGAAGCAAACAACCATGGCACACTAAACATTTTACATTTACATTTCAAGATTCTCACTGGATATTGTCAATAGCATTTCATCCCTGTTTCCATTTTTAAATTTCCACCCTCTGAAAGCCAAAGCTTTTCTATTTTTCATTTAAAAAAAGTTGCTTACTTTATGAAGGGCTATTTGTACCTCTTAATGGCGCCATATGTCTACTGGGAAAATGGAATTGGGAAAAACATTGCTGTAACTTTTTCTTATGGGGCTTAATATTTATGACTTTCAGTGTGTAGTTAAAACTATATGTTTCCCTTTTTTTCTATGAATTGGTACAATCACTGTGATTCCAAACCAATATAAAGTTTTTAAGTGTGTTAGTTTCTTTCATATATTTTTTCTGGGCGGTGAGCCAAAATAGTAGATAGGCAGCAATTTGGCATTATAATTCTTTATATATAGTATAGTTTATTCTTGGTCATCCTGCGGCCCATGTCCTGGGTCACAGGTACACCCATGCCCCTCTCCATTCCCTAGTGTCCCCCTAGGCTGACTCACTTGTCTGCGCTCCTGATGTGGCTCCGGCGGTCCTGCGAGCGTAAAAAAGGGCCACTGCACCGTTAACAGGCGCTGGTCACCTGTTACTTAGATACTTAGCAAGCTCCTTCCTCCATTCCTTGCCGAATCTTTGTGTCTTGTAAAGATTAAAGCTGCCTCCATAACCCTCTGCACTTATACTGATCTTGTGTTGTGACCCCGGTTCCGTTCCTGACTTTTCTCCTCTGCTGCCTGACCTGACTTTCTGCCTTGCTCTTGACTACCATCCCGTGCTGCCTGTCCTGACCTCTAGCCTGTCCATGACTCCGTCTCTGCCTTACGGCTCTGTATGTTGCCACCGCCTCAAGCAGATTTCGCGCATGTGGAGTGACCTGGTGAAAACCGGGTGCCACATGGACCCCTTCCACACTTGCGTTTTTCACACGTGTGTTTTGTGCATGCTTTTGACGTGCAGAACTTGCGTTGCACTCTGATCCATTGTAATCAATGGGCTTTTTCAGACTTGCATTTTTTAAATCTCAGCATGCTCTACTTTTGCAAGTCAAAAAACGCAAGTGAAAGAGAAAAACGCACCATATAAGTCTATGGAGACGCATCAAAAATGCATTGCACTCTGAGACACACGCAATTGCAATGCAGGTGCGATTAGTTTTTCACTGATCAATTGCCATTAGAAAAAATAGAGCTCAGTCCTGAATCCTTTTCACGCGCGTTATCTGCGCATGATAAACGCATTGAAATTGCATTGAAAATGCATTGAAAACGCGTGTGAAAAACTGAGACACTGGACAAACTCTGACTGAAAACTGATTGCACTCTGATGCAAAATGTCAGATTTTCACTGAACAAACCCTGATTGCATCTTGATCAGACTTTGACGTGATCTGCAACGCAAGAGTGGAAGGGGCCATAGACTCAGCTCCCAGGTGTCAGCTTACGTAATCGCACGCGGTGGTACAGTCGGTCCACTACCCCTGATCCTGACAATGCCATTGCACGACCACAGCTTGTGCCATGGGCACTTAAGAAAGAGAGAAAGATGGGCAAAAAGGAGCACTTAATAAGAATGGGAGTATGTATTAAGAATGGGGGCAAGAAAAGGTGAACTTAAGAAAGGGGACAAAAAGTGACAATTAGAAGGGGGGAAAAGGACATGTAATAAGAAAAAGGTTAAAAAGAGAGCAGGTGGGGTGCCTAAAATGGGGTAAGTACTAAAAATGCTTGCATTTACTAATAAAAGTATATGTACGGAGAAGGGATATGCTGGGTGGCACTACTCAATGTGTACTTAAATCGGCAGGGTGTTACTGTCACTGTTAAGTTATAATCCTTTCAGAGGGTTACCAGTGACTGACATGCTAGTTGATGATTCAGGGAAAAGATAGGAGAACTGTGGTGGTCTAATTCCCAGGGTAGACAAATCCAAGTATTCAAGAGAGGTAATGGAATGGCACTCACTGCGTTATCTCCTTCCAATGCAATTTAATTGTGCATACTTACAAAAACAAAATGTGTAGTTTACAATTCATGGGGACGGACGGCGCAGGGACTCACAAAACGACAACAAAGACAGCTGTTTCGCGCACTCGGCGTTTCATCTGGCTTGCCGGTTCACACATGTAAAACACTGTGGCCATTTAAACCCATTAAACACACCCCTTTTCCAGGGACTCAGGGTCCTATTGGTGCTCCACTAATTAGAAATATTTACTGACGGCGCTCAAAGACGGTGCCTTACTTTTTATAAATTATAGTAGCCAACTACGTCCAATGCACTTACCGGGTGCGGACTCACGCTGCCGCCCGCTCTCACTCCGCTAATGCCCCCTCAATGGCATAAAATTTAAAAAGGCTTTTTTATACCTATTCTGCTTTATCTATATCAGCTCAAAGATGAGCAATTTTTGTGTGGAAGCAGAAACAGGGGGCAGCAATCACTTCCCCAGCCCCTTTCCCACAAAAAATGCCTATCTGTATTATTTCATGTCTATGGGGCACAGAGAGGGTGTTAATATTTTGTGGGGGGCATAAAGGAATATTATCACTACATGGGGGCAGAAGACTCTAGTTATTCCACTTTGTACATCAAATTGTTAATATCTACTACTTGATTTTTGTAACACATCTTCCTGTGTCCTTCCTGGCCCTATAACTGGATGAAAGATCTTACACCAATACTTTTTATTCCTACAGGCTTCACATGCAAAATCAGCATATAAATCTAAGCAATTGCCTCTCAAACAGAGCAACTTTTTATCTAGTCTTTAACATTGCAGCTGCACCACAGATGCTGGAGACACACTATTACAGAATAATAGCCAAAGAGACAGCTCTTTGTGACAACAAGCCAGGGCTTCCCTTTAATATAAAGTATACACAACAAAAGATCCAGTGTTGGAGAGTGGCTGTATCTTGAAGGACATGGTGGACAAACTATTAGAATAAAGACTCATTATAAGGTATTATAAGTGTAGAGTTTGTCTGATAGCACAGGCCTCCAAGAGAAATAGCAGGATGGAAAATTAAATGGTATCTCATACAACATTTATATTTTGTTAGAATTTTTCTTTAACAGTTATGAGTTTACATTTTTTTTAAATATATTATACATCTAGCTTTTACCCTGATACTACTTTGTAGGCAGTGATGTCACTGACTGATTCCAGCTACAAGCTCTTCATTGGCTTGAAGAGCAGGGGCGTAACTAGAACATACAGGGCTCCATACCTGACTACTGAATGGGGCCCACTTCTCCCTTAAAAAAATATACATATTTGTATTCTCACACAGTATAAACACATGATTATCACTAATACAACATAAATATATATACAGTTAATACACAGCATATATACATAGAGAATAAAAACATATATACAGTATATACACACCACACACATGTACACACCCAATACTGCAGATGTCGGGGCCCCCTGACACTGTGGCCCCATATCAGCTGCTATGGCTGCTACCGCTATAGTTACACCCCTGCAGAAGAGATAAGTTACTTTTATTTTATTAATTTCTGAATATTACTTGCTAGATATGATCAAAATATAACTAAACAGTAAACATTAAACACCACTAGGTGCAGATATATTTAAAGGGGACCTGACAGATCTATTTGGGGACCTAAATCAACTACAGGTCCATATGGGGGCTGTGGGTGAGCAAAAATTAAAATAATAAACTATTATACTCACCTAGATGTGAGTTCCGCGTAGGATTCACATCTCCAGATCCTGCACAAGTGCCTCCTCTCATGTTGTGTCGGTATAATAACCCGGTACTACACCGGCTTCATTTGTCAGAGTGCACAGACAACAGTCTGAATGAGGTACAAGGGGAGTGTAACCTTTTTTTATGTGCACACAAAAAAATTCCTCAGCCCAATTTGGGACACCAAACGATCATTTCTTAAGGGCATGTGGGTGGTTTAGTGTTCCAAGTTTCCTTCGTTTCCTTTAATATTTCAAAAGTCTGGAAATGACAGCGCACATTATGGCCCACATTTATCAAAAACAGTGCAGTCTGTACTATGTGCAGTTGTCCTGTGATGTTAGCATGGTGCACCAGATTCAGGAATTGTGGTGCACGTTCTTCATGAATCTGGCGCCCCCTGCACTGTTCCGACAGAACGAACCTTTTTTCATTGCACTTTGTTCATGCTGCATAATTATGGCGCAGACACTTTATAAATACATGTGTAAGCAGTTGTTCTTTCTAGTGCAAAGTCAGACAGAAAACTGGCGCAAAGGCTTCAATAAATGTAGGCCTATATCTTTAAAATTCTAAAAGTCTCAAAAAAGGCATTCAAAACTCTATGGACACCACATTTTGCTCCTTTGCATGCTACTTGCATTAGTTGGGAAAAGTGTGAGAAAGTGGGCACTATCAAACAAGATTTAACAAGACATATAAGAAAGCTGCAAAATTCACACGAATCACAAATTTCAATATAAATCCCTTTACAGTAAAGGGATGATTTGAAGATAGACTAGGTTTCTCATACAGTTTATAAATTTGGTGCAAGTTAATGCAATTTGTAGTATAATTGGCTTTAAACACTTCAATGTTCCATGTCATATAACCGTACTGTGAAAGTTGTAATCTATTTTTAAACTTTGCAGAAACTTTGGTGTATCCTTGTGCTCAGGCATGTGTGACTTAGGAGGAATTATTGCCCCATTTTTACTTTTCCGATTAGCAGAGCTATGGGTGGAACTTCCTCTCATCATATTTGGTAAGATCCAAACTAATTATCCATTCTTATATAATCATATAATATAGTTATCATAGCTATATCACTATATAAATATAATCTCCAATATATACACAAGGAATAGTGGGAGGGAATACATGACACATAAATTATACTCGAAGACTAGGTTGTGTTGTGTTATCTTTTGGCTTCCTTTTGGCAGTATCCAATGTGAGTTTTCACATTTTTGTCTGTGCTATTCCATACAGAGGCATACAGTAAAAAATAAAAACACAAGTGCTACTTGAAAGTAAAAAGTATGATTTTTTTACATGAATTCATGCAACACTGCATTCTTTATTACACATGGACCTGGGGCTTTCCCAACACATTAGGTAAATAAAATAGGAAAAGGTAGAGATCGGCACTCCAGGCTTTCTAAAACATACACGAGGTAGTCTTTGGTCTTATGGACTATGCACTATGACTACCTCGTATATTTTAATGGATTTTGAATAAAGAAACTAAATGTTTTAGAAAGCCTGGAGTGCCGATCTCTACCTTTTCCTATTTTCTGATTGCATCGGGGCGTTCCGACAAGCCCATTCGGAATCTGTGCACCGGACTCCACAAAGGTGTTTCCTGCGGCTCTTCAAGGTCCACGTGAGTGAGCGGTATGCTCAATGTGTTTTGTTGCTTACTATTAGGTAAATAAACACTGCATATTAAAGGGATATTGCCACCAAATTTGACCCCTATTAGCCCCTTCATGATCGGTCAATGTAAAATTACATTACCTGGATGCGAATTGGTGTATGGAGAGTCTGGTAGACAGAACCATCTGCTTAATAGGTGGTGACCACTGTACTGTACAGCTGAAATCTGCTACTGACTGCCAAAATAAGTTTTGCTACCAAAAGCAGCAGTATACTGGTTTCGGAGAGGAGGCTGTTCCCACTCACAACATTTTCCTCTGAGTGGATAGCTTCGTGTGAAGTTTTGTACTGTGGAGGAAGTGCTACATAATGTGATACTGCACAGCACATACCCTACTCCTGACACCCCAGACCACATTGTAGCTGCTATGATTGTTATAGTGTTTGTTATGCCCCAGGCTAACAACAATTTTTCATACATTTCCCTTTTACTTTTAAAATATTATATTAATGCACCTAGATTGGCAATATTTAGATATTCTAAAGGACAATTTAGGCAAAAAAAATTTGGCTTCAGAATTAACAAGGCAGATGCAGTTACTTTGGAGCCGTAATGTGCAGTGATGAGATGTACATTTTTTGTTACTTTTAGGGATACTTGGTCTTATTTGTGGTGGTCTAGTATTGTTACTGCCTGAGACAATGGGCATTTCCTTACCAGAGACAATTGAAGACGTTGAGAATCTTGGCAGGTAAATATCATATTTGTGTTTTGCATTATCAATATTGTATTAAAATAGTTCTCTAAGAATCAATTAACTTATCTTATAGACTGTAGTGTAACTAGGAATATTTGGGCCTTATAGCAGGATTGTGGTTGGTCCCTGCTTCACTTAACCTCTTCCTGACCAATGGTCATTGGTGCCTGAATGTCCAGGTCAATTTTTGGCAATCAAAAATTTTTGAAATCCATACAAAAAAATCATGTGTTGAAAAACAAATTGTTGCAAGTCTGTGGCCTAAGGTTGCACATATCCATTGCAACCCAACAGAATTGCCAAAAATTGCTGTTAAATAAATCTGAATGCCCTTATCAGCAGAACTTTTTGATATGGTAGAAATAAAAAATTAGCATTCCTAGACATGCTAGTTACCTTAAATTTCCTTGAACCCCCTCCTTATGTCACCTCCCTCTACACCAAGTGGTTGGAAATGGGTGCAGAGTTGACAACACAGTAGGGGCGAAGAGTGGACTGGGCAAAGCCAGGAACACCCTGTGCTGAAGCATTACCCGTAACCAGTTTTGAGGCAGGTTAGAGCCCAGTTTTACTGTGCTATTCCAGGCAGTGCATGGAGTAGAATTAATCTGTATGCTGGGAATACTAAGAAGCCAGAGCATCTTTGTATTTCCAGCTTGCCGTGCAGGGAGAGTATCATCATGCGCCAGCTCTTGATAAATTTCCCCCATAGTGTTATTTTATATGCTGTGATGTAGTCTTATATTACTTCGCACCTCTTCTTAGTTGGTTTGTTTTACAGCAAAAAATGCCCTAGCAGCACCCTAATACGCACTGATTAACATCACAGTTAAAAGAAGAAACAGAAAGAAGTAAACAATGCCACAGCATTCACTGAGAATCTCATTTGCATAAAATTTTACATTTTTTTTTAAATTATAGATCTCTTTAAGAAAGGAATGTCTTGGAAGCTTAAAGAAAATCTACAAGAAATCAAGCATGATAAACCAGGGGCACTTACTCATAGATCCAGGCACCGTGATTGTCGCAATCATCTTATATTTGCGATCCATGGCCTTCTTCCTTCTTAAATCAACATTTGGAATTATTTGAATGAGCCAAAAGGACTCTGGGGGCGTTACCAGGCCTCCTTAGCACTGCAGATTCACAGGCTGTTACAATGAGCAGAATATGTCTCTCCCAACGCCCTCCTCTCTCTGCCTGTGTAGTCTAGCAGCGGCAGGTAGTGCAGGGGGAGGGGAGATCTGCTATGCTTATTGTAGTAGCTTGTGAAGCTACAGCACTGAGGGGTTTTTCATGCTTGATTTTGATGGTATATTTCCTTTAAAAAGTGCAGTCACTAAGTTGTTTTTACCTTTGGGGTGATTTGACTGCTGATTCACTTCTTAACCCTTTCCCTACAAAGCGGTTCTGGAAATGTTGCATCATTATTGGCTAGGAAATGTTTTGGATTAAAAAAAAAAAAATTTCAGAATAGAGAATATCACTAATCCCCACAAAAACATATTTTCATCTCATCCCATTTTCAAAATCGTATTAAGAACTTAATAGACATGGGCAACAATTTTGATTCAAAATGTAGATTTTTGTTAAGTCAATTTTTATGCTTTTACTTTTTTTTTTAACAAAAATATGCCCCAAACAGAGAATAATTATTTTACAGCTAAATGTAATATGTGAACATTTGTAGAGGTCATGGCTACCTCAAATGCCTATATTCAAATGAAAAAAGACATCTGGGTTATAGAAATTTTGCATTGTTATTGACCAGAGCAATTTTTACAATTTTGACATGCACAAATAAAACTAAGATTACAGAATAAAGAATGATACTAAACCACATAACACACATACATTTTTTTTTAAACCTGGTAGGTGCATTTCTATTTACAACCCATGCCACTTTATGGACACATTTTCAGTGGCAGCATCAATATGTAGCCAGAGTAGGTGCAGAGGATCAAATGTTCATCCTCTTGTTCCTGTACTAAAAATAAAAGATCTGTCTGTTTATGACAGTCAGAGAACAAGAGTGTTCTTTGATTGTTAGGGGTAGTAATAGTTAATAACATGAACATAAGTTCGTGAACCCCTCCTCCATGTTTATCTACAGATGGAAACAATATTTGGGTATCTGCATGCTATCATATGAAAGAGGGATGTATGTGATACATCATTGGCCACTGAGGTACCAACTTGTGAGGACATATGAGATTCATCCTTGGCCAAAAGGGTTAATCAGAGGATTTGGGGGGGGGGGGGGTTACAGATCTGTGGGGGTTTACAGATCCTATCTACTGCCTGAACAGCAGCCCTGGCATTATAGCAAACTGTTCCAGTGGAAAACTCTGATCATGTCAGTGAAAATGTCAATAATCACAAATAATTTAGCATAATTAGCACATAAATGCAAATTGCTCATTTATTATTAGTTCATATTATTTATAAAAATAACAACTTAAAATAAAAGTTATATTTTGGGGCAGATTAGGAAAAGTTTATACAGTACTCGCAGGTTTCTTAATTCCTTTACTTTGGAAACTTATTTTCCTTTCTTTCTTTTTAGATTATTTAATTGTTTTATTTAAACCTTTAATTTTAGGCCAAGGAGAAATGACAAAAAAGAGAAGATGGACACCCCTATTCTTGACAGTCATCTAAAAAGTGATAGTGTGAAATTATGACCTCTTATTGAATGCATTTGAAAATGTAAAGTCAAATGAAATAAATATCCTAGTTTTGCAAATGTATCTAAATATACATAGCTACTAGGTCTAGAATGTGCAGCATAAGAAGCAATGTGTTGCAGTAACAACTAGTGGGAACAGTTGTAATCATTTTATACTATGCTATACATATGAACGTAAAATAAAATTTGTATTTTCACACAGTGCACGGTTATTTTAAGTGATAAAATATACTTTAAGATCTGTAATATAGCTGCTCCTTGTATATGGACGAAAGCAGCATACATTCTGTTTGTCACACTATTGTTACACTGTTTAAAGGGAATCTTAACTAGTTTTGCACACACGCTGCCATTTTGCATATTTACAGCACTTATGCAGAATGTAACTATGAACTTTATTCTTCATTATCATAGAGCTTGGGAAATCTGTACAATATTTTAAAATCACCACTTTGCAGCACCGTAGCATTTTATATCTAGGCTGGGTTTACACAGCGGATTTATCTGCAAATGAATCTGATGGGTGTGGAAGGCCATCTCTTTGCCCCAAAGTCATAAATTTTGGTGCAAAAACAACCCTGCCCCAAATCATATATTTTATTACCATGATTATTTTATTGGATCTTTGAGCAGGGATATTTGGAGATGTAGAAATTGTGGAAACCTCACATACAATCCTTTACAATTGCTTTACAAATACTTAATAGATGTTTTATTTATTGTGTACAGCAAATATTCCCACCCCTTTTCTATTTATAGGTGATGCAGTTATCGTTTCAATAAACATTTTGTTATATCAAATCCAAAAAACCATGTTCAAAAACCATGTTTTGAACATTTGTGATGTGATGTTCTATGGCAGTGGTGGCGAACCTATGGCACGGGTGCCAGAGGTGGCACTCAGAGCCCTCTATATGGGCACCCTTGCCATCACCCCAGCGTAGAGTTCGCCAGACAGGGCTCAAGGCCTCTTGCAGTCCCAGGCAGCCCAGGACCCCAGAAGGAAGCTACAATAATAATCCAAACCTCTTCTCCTTATTTCTACTGTATTGGTGTCCTCAGGTGCCTATACAATTTAAACCCATGAAAGAGCTGGTAGTAATAAGTTACTGCTTAAATTGTCGCATTGGCACTTTGCGAAAAATATGTGGGTTTTGGTTGTAGTTTGGGCACTCGGTGTCTAAAAGGTTTGCCATCGCTGTTCTATGGTGTCTTTTAAATGTTCAAAAGTAGAGGACAGCCAGAGAACTACTTAGAAATATAGATTAGTAATATAAGTATAAAGAGTAGGTGACTGTTAAGACTTAGTCTCCTACTCATAGTAAGCTATAATTTTATATGCAGTGGAATGGTTTATTCCCACTATGAGTTAGTCATTTGCATTAGGTAATTAGGTGATGTGGCATAAAATAGTAGTTTACATTACAATGACATGATTATGGAAGCCCAAAGATCAAATACACTTTAAGATTGGTATAGGCTCTTCAAGGAAATCTACCACTAGCAGAAGACAGTTTTTAATCTGATCTCACTTAAGTAATGCTGGCTTCATTCTACATCAGCTGTTATCTTCTTTGATCCAGAAACAGTGCTATTGCTAAGAAAATAAAAGTTATAAAAATATTCAAATGAGGGGCCTGGGGTTCAGGCTGTATGTATTCGAATGCTTGGCGCTCTGTCTGCACATAAGTATGCACGCCTCCTGTGCGAATAACACTGTCCTCCTCCCTCCCCTTCCCACTGGCCGAAAGCCAGCTATCTACATTAGGGGCGCAGTTTCATGAGTGAAACGAAAGCGGCTTCCCTCACTGAAGATTTCAGCCAGCGGGAGGGTGGGAGGACGGCATGCATAATTATGTTTAAAAAGAACTTTTATTTTCGTAGCAATGGCACTGTTTCTGGATCAAAGAAGATAACATCTTGATAACATTTTGAACTCAGCTTAAAACTGTCTTCATGAATAGTTAATTTGTTTCCATTAACAAAATACTAAGTGAATTACCACTATAGAGATCTGAATCACAGCAATATTTGGTGACATAACAGCATAAGTATTTTTAGGTATACTTGCAAAAAGAATTTGAAGAAGTTCGGCCACAAGGTTTTTCAACCATTTTGGAAAGCATAATTCCGGACAGACCCAGTGGTGGTGCACATTATCATTGTCATCTACTACAATAAGTGACCAGCCATGGTGATTATGGTCCTTAGCACTGCACACAGCAAATTTTCTTGTGATTTTTTTCTTTTGTGATTTTTTTCTTTGAAATCTCTTACTTGAAGAGATTTTGGATACAATATAGATGCACCGGCCAGGATATATGAAAACTAGTGCAGTTTGCCTCACTAATGTGCAGTATGCACCAAATAATCCATTTAGTAACTCTGGTCTGTTTTCAGGATGTACACACAGCTGCATCTTTTTTGCTGTGTAATTGTGGTGCAACTTAGTAATAAATGTGGCGTAAACTCTGCCTAAGCACTACCACGCCTCTTTAGGTGCTAAATTTTCTAAAGTGTTTGACAAATTGCAACTGCAAAACAAAAGTGGCGCAAACACATCATAAACACATGTTCAAGCTCCAAAGATGTTCTTTTTAGCGCAAAGATAGACTAAAAACTTGTGCAGACACAATGATATACACTCACCGGCCACTTTATTAGGTACACCTGTCCAACTGCTCGTTAACACTTAATTTCTAATCAGCCAATTACATGGCGGCAACTCAGTGCATTTAGGCATGTAGACATGATCAAGACAATCTCCTGCAGTTCAAACCGAGCATTAGTATGGGGAAGAAAGGTGATTTGAGTGCCTTTGAACGTGGCATAGTTGTTGGTGCCAGAAGGGCTGGTCTGAGTATTTCAGAAATTGCTGATCTACTGGGATTTTCTCAACCATCTCCAGAGAATGGTCCGAAAAAGAAAAAACATCCAGTGAGCAGCAGTTCTGTGGGCGGAGATGCTTTGTTGATGCCAGAGGTCAGAGGAGAATGGGCAGACTGGTTCGAGCTGATAGAAAGGCAACAGTGACTCAAATCGCCACCCGTTACAACCAAGGTAGGCAGAAGAGCATCTCTGAGCGCACAGTACGTCGAACTTTGAGGCAGATGGGCTACAGCAGCAGAAGACCACACCGGGTGCCACTCCTTTCAGCTAAGAACAGGAAACTGAGGCTACAATTTGCACAAGCTCATCAAAATTGGACAGTAGAAGATTGGAAAAACGTTGCCTGGTCTGATGAGTCTCGATTTCTGCTGCGACATTCGGATGGTAGGGTCAGAATTTGGCGTCAACAACATGAAAGCATGGATCCATCCTGCCTTGTATCAACGGTTCAGGCTGGTGGTGTCATGGTGTGGGGAATATTTTCTTGGCACTCTTTGGGCCCCTTGGTACCAATTGAGCATCGTTGCAACGCCACAGCCTACGGGTTTCTTGAACATGACAATGAGTTCACTGTACTCAAATGGCCTCCACAGTCACCAGATCTCAATCCAATAGAGCATCTTTGGGATGTGGTGGAACGGGAGATTCGCATCATGGATGTGCAGCCGACAAATCTGCGGCAACTTTGTGATGCCATCATGTCAATATGGACCAAAATCTCTGAGGAATGCTTTGAGCACCTTTTTGAATCTATGCCATGAAGAATTGAGGCAGTTCTGAAGGCAAAAGGGGGTCCAACCCGTTACTAGCATGGTGTACCTAATAAAGTGGTCGGTGAGTGTATATCTTAGTCATTGTATCCTGTGGCTTTTCTCTGTCTTTCCTCCTACACAAATGTTTCTGTTGCAGTAAAGCATTATCTTTTGTCTAACTGATTCATCATAAAATTCACTGACTTTGTTCAGGTATTCCTAACAGAATGGATGCTCTTTTAAAAGGTGGGTAATGCCAAATACTGTTTTGATTTACACTTATAATTGATTTTTAATTGAGCTGGGACTCACCACCCTCTGCTGGCAGGGAGCCAGGTAATGTGAAATAAAGTTTTGTAAAGTGATGAAATGATTCCGAATGCTGCCAAAGGCATTTGTATCAGCATAGCATAGGCTATAGAAACCTCTCAACAGCTAACAGGTGACAGCTTCAGTTTAAATTTTCCAGACATTGTATAAAAGTATCAGATTTTTATAAATGGTTTGTAAATTTTGAGAAGATTTTGATCTGGCTCGGGGCACTCTTAAAACACAGCTTCTTTTTTTGTCAGGGTTAGTCACACTCAGTAACAAGTTTGAAAATAGGTTTAGATATTTTACCTAAGGCTGTTAATTCTCTGAATTTAAGTTGTGTCACATGATATTTATGCTAAGAAAACATGTGAAGTAAATGTTTGGATATTTCTGTAAACTTTCTGTTTTACTGTTTCATGTAGGTTTATTTATTTCCCATTACTAGACTAAAAACATTAAACTTAACCTTACTCAAACCTCCTCACAAGCCCTTGTGTATTTCTGTTTCTACTTTCTAGTTACCACTAGAATCCATCCCTATTCACAACATTGTGAATGCGGGCTGGAAGGTTGTCGGTTCCGGCCGGAAGCTGAGTCCAGCGCTGCTCCGGCGGCCATGTTTGTTTACATGGCGCCCGGACCGGAGCATCAGCAGCGTGGTACACCCACAGGGCGCCGGAAGGTAAGTAGTTCTTTATTATTTTAAGCAGCCCCCTCCGGCCACTTAAGTTAATTTTCATAACTCTCGGACAACCCCTTTAAAGAAGTTCTCCAGTGACATACAACATCCACCAGGGGTCTGTTGTACCCACATTGTACAACCAAATTTAAATTAGAATTTAGTCATGGCTGCTACCCTTACACCACTTTGTAAACCTTACACCTCACAAAGGGGCGTTTCCTTTGTTAGTTGCACTGCTGTGCCATACTAAGAAGCTCTGCCCCAAGTTAAAAATGACCTTTCATCACCTCACACACATGAAGATGAACATACCATTTTGTAGGGACTGCTACACTGATTCAGGGGCACTTTGAATTTTCTTTATAGCCCCCGCAGTTGCTGAGATATCAAACCATCATAGTCCTAGGCACTGTCAGAGAGGAGGTGCTGGGAGAAGGTGTGTGTTATGATAATCTTCTACTTGTCAGTGATAATAATCATAACACATGCACCCTCTCCTTCTCCAGCCCCTCCTTACTGACCATGGAGAGGATTATAATGGTCAAGTATCTTATATCTCAGCAAGCGTGGGGGCTAGAAAGAAAATTTTGTGCTCCCGAAACTGTGTAGCAGTCCCTATAGAATATTCTGTTCATCTTCATGTGTGTGAGGTGCTAGGTCCTGTCTGACATAAAATTGCGTCATAACCATGGCATGAAAAACTTGCGTATGATTTTTTTTTTTTCAAAACTATCTGTTTGGTCCACACACAGCACCTTATCCTGAGAAGTCACATGAAAGTGAAACATTTGATATGCCTTGAAAAGAAGGTAGACCAAAATATAGTTTCTCCAAAAGAAATGTATTTACAATATAAAAATAAGGTTTAAGAAAAATGTGTCCAATAAATTTTATTATGGTGGCAAGAACATGATAATTAATTTATTTTAGCCCATGGCATATTACATTTCTCTTCTTTATGTCACTAAATATACGACTGCCATAAATGGGCCTAAACTTTCAAAACATATGGTTCAGCTACCAAGAATTTCTTTTTAATATTTATGCCTTTTTCAATCATTTGTACAGGACAAAATTTAAAAACTGTTGAAGGTCTCATATCACTTGTGCTATTCTGACTTGTGTGACATCAATATTCTGCATAGTAAAATATACTTGAAAGTGGAATGCTTTGACAAGAGTATCTATACAAGATCCGATAGATGTACACGTTAAGACTACTAGACACAAAGTAGTTTTTTATTCATTAGCATATAAATTGCTTCATCTATCACTTCTTCATTAGTTTTCCTTCATTGTCTTTTCAATCCATGGGATAAAAGAAGACACACGTACATATACACCAGGCTTCATTGCCTGTGCGCAACCAAGACCCCAGGAAGTCACCCCTTGTAAGACATACTTCGCTCCATCAAAACAGACTAGTGGTCCTCCACTGTCACCCTGTAAGACAAAAGGGAGCAGATTTCCACATAAATTATGTACATTTTTTAATTAAAAAAATCAATATACAGGAAGAAGGTATCAAAACAAAATGTATTATTTCTCTGGTTGCTTGCTATCAGTTAACAAACTGGATTACTAAATCATGTCTAATAATTGACTTAAACACTTGGGTGGGGTATTTATCAGGACTTCTGCGTCACTAAAGATGTATTGTTAGCACTTGCTATTATTTCTCCTTCGCCTCCTCCATGCCAGGGGTACGTGGAGGGGTGTGAAGGGTTGTGCCGTTGAGGGGGAATGGCGTGACATGGGGCATTCCTATACTCGCGTTAGAACATTAGCTGCAGCCAGCGACTTCTCAAAGAGGCCGAAGCCTCTTGATGTATTTGGCTGTTTTGGAGGGGTGTCGGGGCTATCATACGCCAGCGCGATAAATAAACTCTGTATAGCTTTACCATAGAAATAAGATGGTAGGCTCCTTTCCCACTACGTCAGCAAGCTGGGGAGGAGGAAGGGTGAACACTGTTCATGCGCGACTCCCTGCTGCATGGCACCCAGCCTTAAACATGGGGAAAGATAGAGCATACTCTATCTTTTCTCAGTGTACGGTATGAGGCCACACATGTCTAAGGGACGTATATCCGTCTGCAAACTTTATACACATTCCCACAACTGCAGTGTGAAAGGGGCCTTAGTGATGTGGTTGCAGTAATTTTTTAAATGTAAGCTATATATCACATGGAAAAGAATCTTGCACAAGAAGCAAATACAATCCAACTCCAAGGGAACTTGTTTGTGGTAAAACTTGAGGTCTTTATAAAAACCAATACAAATAACATTCTACATAGGGATACATGTCTGTATAGACTAGGAAAGGCCTGGGAAGATAATAACTGTTCCCTAACAATGTTTCATACCTGACAGCTGTCATGTCCACCCAGGAGATTCCCAGCACATAGCTCGTGGCTTTTAACTCGACCACTGAGGTATTCAGGGCTATTACATAGTTTGTTTTCAATCACAGGGAAATCAGCTTGTTTAAGAACACCATCACCACCAGTGCCTGGAACAAGGAGACAAACAATGTTTATATTCATATATCACTCTATTTCTGTACTTGTACACAAGAGGGCCGAAGAAACATTGGTTCTAAGAAATGTGGAGGATGCAGAAAGAATTTGTAATTGTAAAGTTAGGCAGTTTAATATAGCAGACCTGAATGACAAATGAGTAACATTCAAAAAAACATTCAGCACAAAAATAAAATGATATTAATAATAAATCTTTATTTATATAGTGCCAATAGATGACGCAGCCGCCTGCTGACATCATAGTGTGTGCCGATGGCTGCACACACACTATGATGTTGGTAAGCGGCTGACGTCATGGTCTGTGCAACGGGACCATGCGGGGAGCTGAAAGATGGAGCCGGGGCTGAAGACAGAAGAGGACCTGCGGGGGGGGCATCAGAAAGGTAAGTACATTGGGATTTTTCATAGACTCGTGTATAAACAGACTTTGGGTTTTTTAGCCCTTTTTTTTCGCTTATACTCGAGGATATATACACGGTAGTTAAAATAATACATTTTATTTACCTTGAGTTTCTCCCCATCCTGTTACGTGACATTCAGATTTATCTGGTACCACATAATTAAGGGTTGGTAAGCAAGCCGGGAGAACTTTATCTGTTATTACGGCTGGGCTGGAGTAGAAACAACAGTGAGGTTTATGGTTCCAGTAAAACATGCAGTGCCATTGACAGGCTTTGTTTTTTCCTTCTTTCAGTGTACTACCCAAATAACACATGGCTTTTATTCAATGGGTCATTACAATCATGGAAATAACAAATTTATATAGCTTTGTTATATGTGAGTACCCTTTTTCACACTTTGGTGTATAGACTTGTGTAACTTGACAGCAGAAATTGACCTAATAAACCACTGTTGATATGTCATGATCTGCAGGGTGTTTAGCTGCTTGATGTTTCTCATGGCCCAGTATGGTGGCATTATCCAGAAAATCAACTTTGTGCTAAGATGTAAATTGTATTTGTGCATTACATATAAAGTCATGGAGGCAGAGAACTCATCACTGAAGTCATCCTCCCCAGCTTCAGACCTCCTCTGATGTAAAAAAAACTAGTCTGTAGAAGTCTGTTGAATGATGTCAATGATAATAGAGGAGTTTTGAGTCCTGACCTCAGTACTGAGATCTCCACCTTCATTATGCAGCCAATTTACATCTCATTGGAGAGAAACATGCTTTGAGTATGCAAAACTGGCAGTGGTTGGTTAGGTCAATTTCTGCTGACAGGTTCACTTTAAATTATTTACCTGTATAACTGTGCGAAGGAAAGCATAGAACTTGTGAAAAAAGACTCCAAACTGTATAAAGTGTAAAATGAACTCACACAACAGTTCATATAAACACAGTAAATTGCAAGCAAAGTCAGTCTACTATGTCAGTTATTATCAATGTACATTATGGGGGTTCCTACAATGCACTGCTAGTAAAGATGCTCTAAGCTTGTGTAGATTTTTTGATTTCTACATAATGACAATACTCCTTTGTTTTAGGCCTCTTTGTAATTCAGTTTGTCCTGGATAGACAACTGCGTCTGGCGTAACTCTAAATGTGTGTTACATAAAACAAAATACATTTATTTATAAGAGTATTACCATGTACAGTGTTTTTTGAATATTACCTCTTCAATTTCAGCAAGGCAATATCTGCTTTTCTGGGTTCCAAAAATAACTTTTCAACATCACAAACTTGCTTGGAAGGTTCATTCCCTTTTTCCAAGTGGATTCCAAGCACTACCTTGTAGGATGCCGGTCTATTAGACCTGTGTACCAAAGCATTATAATTACAATTGTAAAAATATGAAATCTTTTGTATATTTTAATATACTGTGCTACTTTGAAATAACATTGCTTATATTTATGAACACGATTGTCATATTCACTTTACAATTACACAGACTAAATAAATGCTACACACACATTTACACATACCATATATACACTGCACACACCAAATATAAGAAATACTGAAATATATGTGCACATAAATATTTATAGCCACACCCATCTAACTGTCCAATATTGAAAACATGCCATCAAGGGATATACCACACACATAAATATTTACCAACAGTGAATATACTGTACATAAATATATACCAGCAGGATATATAATGCACTATAACTATATAGCAGCAATAAAAATACTGCACACCAGTACGGCAATAGTGAGTTCAGTAGCCCCTCCCACTTCATTACTGTTAACTCATTACTTATCTCCTGCACAATCCCATGGCTTCTTCTTCCTCTACTCAGGCTCCTTTAAATACAATATGCAGATGCTTGACCGCACAGACACATGTCCACCTACACTGCTTTTATAATCAATTGTACATGCATCTTACACATACAATTGATTCTCTCACTTCCATATAGACTCACAACCTGCCACCTGGCTGATGCACTAAGGACTCACTCACTCAATCAATCAATCAATCGTTGTACCCCTAAATGCAAATAAGAGGTGCAGTTCAGTGTCTATTGCCAAGAATATACACAGTGAAATGCAGTGAATGTCTCTCAAAAGACATACTACTGGCTATTGCTTTGCTTTAAAAAGGCAATACTTTTCAAATTGATTTGAGGCAATTCTCTCAAAAGGATTTACTTTAAAACAAATTCCTATGGCAGTACACAAAGAATTTTATGAACTTGCAATATACGATAAATAAAAAATGTTAAAGGACCTTTTTTCCTTTTTAGTATTTTCGGGGGTTAAAGTTACAAAAACTGGAGAATTTTTTTTTTTTAAATGTGTAGTATATATTTTTCCAGTTTTCAACTTTATAAATGAATTCCCTAATGTGTGACGGTTGTTTTGAGTCTCAGGCAAACTGTGTCAGTATGGCAGTGTTTTTTTAATTATATTGAGAAATATTAATGTTTATTTCTAAATATTTATTCATATTTTATGTGTTTGTATTTTGTTTTTACTTTATATGTGCCCCATGAGGTAAATTTTCGTTTTAGTTTTCACCTGTAATTGGGGTGTAATTGGGGTAAGAGCAAACCCAACATCTCTGATTAACTCCTGCAGATTGCAGATCCAGGGTTCATGTTACTGGCAGCTCTATAGAGCCGGCAGCACCGCTGGCTCCTGCATTGACTGCATAGTGCTACTTCAGTTACTTTAGCTCAATGCAGTGAAGAAATACAAAGGCAGAAGCGTTAATAAACCATAGGGTGTCCAGCTGTGTCTGATAGTGAAGACATGGTCCTGTTCCCGCTCTAATCGCTCCCGCTCTAATTCAAGACCTGTCTCTGTTGACATCTTTCATCAGTGAGTGGTCATGATTGAGTTAATTCATGTATATCCTTCACAATTATGTTTTGTGTTTATAAATAGATCTATATTTTGGTTATGTTCCTGGTATATATTTGTGTACAGAATATAATGACTGATCTGGTTAAATATATTATCTTGTTGTATATATCACAACTGTTATTCATATTACTTAATATTTCAGAATGACTAAAATACAGGATTGACACATGACACTTATTTTTTTTTTAAAATACCTTTCTAAGCAATGTGCAGCAGTGAGAACCCACTGGCGATCGATCAATGTTCCACCACAGAAGTGTAAATTAAAGCTGAAAAAAAAACAACCATAGGTCATTAAATCATTAACTTTTATAGACAAACATTCAAATTTAGAGATACAGCACTGAAAGGTCTGTAAAATCTTTTGTCAATAAAATAATATCTTTTTTTATTTTGTGTTACTACTCACCTGTAAGAGCTATTATCTGCAGTAAAATACTACACACATAGCCATCTAATATATAAAGCTGAGGGTATATGTGTGCGTATATATGTATGTCCGCTAAAGGAATCTGTAAGTCACGTTTACAGTCACCAAATTTTACACAGTCATTCCCTGTGACTCAGGGAACCTCTTAGACCACGTTTTGAGCCCAAATTTTCACTCAGCACTTTCCAAATTTCACTTATTACCCACCATATACAGAAGCCATTGTCTGCTGCTGCTGCGGCAGTTGGAAGCTTGGCTGTGATTGGTTGCTGTTCTGCCACAGGTCATTCATATGAGCTCTGAGCTTTGATTGGTTACTATAGACAATGAGTATAAGATTCTTATGTGTGAGGCAAGCTGGGCAGAGATACAGAGATAGGGGCAGAATTATCAGAAGTATCAGAGGTAAAACTGGCCCAGTTACCCATAGAAACAAATCAGAGACCAGCTGTAACAGTTGTGCAAAAATGAAACTTGAGCTCTGATTGGTTGCCATGGCCAACTAGAGCAGTTCTGCTCTCAGACACTTCTGACAAATCTCTCCATAGACAAAGTGACAGTCAGAAACAGAGAGTCAGTGGAATGAGATTGTCAGAGGCACAGACAGTCACTGGAAGGAGAGTGCCCGAGACCGACAATCACTAGAATGAGAGGGCCCAATCCCGACAGTCGCTGGAATGAGAGTGCCTGAGACAGACAGTTGCTGGAATGAGAGTGCCCGCCACCGACAGTCACTCGAATGAGAGTGCCCAAGACCGACAGTCACTGGAATGAGAGTGCCCGAGAGCCCGAGACAGGCAGTCACTGGAATGAGAGTGCCCGAGAAAGACAGTCACTAGAATGAGAGTGGCCCGAGACCCACAGTCACTGGAATGAAAGTGACCGAGACACAGTCGCTGAAAGAGACTATCAGAGACAGTCACTTAAAGAGACTGCTAGAGACAGACAGTGTCAGTGACAGAGACGGTCAGTGACAAAGACAGTCAAAGACAGTCTGAGTCAGTCTATAAATACATATAAAATATTTTTGTTAACCCATTTTATTTTGCTACAGTAAGAGCAGTAATTTACTATCCCAGGCTGCAAATATAACAAAGGGCTTAAACCCATCACTTCCAGCCTTTGTTTGTTTACAGGCACATGGCAGTTATCCAGACAGGAGCACAGGCCTCTGTAAACAAACAGACAAAATGTCTGGGTAATGGGTGGCGCTGAGGCCCTGATATATATATACTCCATAGAGTCTATTACGTTCCCACCAGTCTGGCTAATATGTTTCCCCACCTACCCAACAGCTGCTTCAGAGGCTGTAATGCTCTGGGTGATATGGCTCACATATGGTGGCACTGCCCCCTGGTCGCCTCTCTCTAGAACAGCGTTTAGACCCTCATCCATTCTGTATTAGGTAATGTGACCCCGGTAACCCCAGCTGTACTCCCACTAGGGGATAAACCAGTGAGGGTTTTTTCAATAAAACTTTGTTGAAACTAAAATCAATTAGAACATGAGAAGAAGTAGAGCTAAGTATTACTGGCAGGGAAACAGAACGGATAAACTTGTAGCCAACAAAATTAAAAATAAATGCTCTAAACAAAAAATACTCTATATCTTAGACAAAAACAACTAAAAAGTCACTAACCCTCATTCAATAGCAAATACATTTTCTGACTATTATAACATTTGTATATAATTTGAAAAAGATTGTGAAAAAGATGACATTCCCTAATTTCGCAACCAACATAGGAGTTAGGCTACATTCACACTAACGTATGGGGGACGTATATACGGCCGATATACGTCCCCCATACACTTCTATGGGCGCACGGCACCCTACGGGAGCGGTACGGTGCCGCACACGTGCGGCACCGTACCGTTCCATGCCCGGGAAAAAGATAGGACCTGTCCTATCTTTTCCCGTAATACGGCGCCGTGCGCCATAGGTTGCTATGGAGAGGGGCGGGGGTGAGCTGCGCTCACCTGCTCCTCCTCTCCCCGTACACTGCCGTTGCCCGCTACAGTACGGTACGGGCGGGCAACGGCAGTGTGAATATAGCCTTAATCAATGACTTTAACTCACATCTCTCACTTCCCAAAATTACAGCAATTAGAACAACAACAATAAAAAACATTGGGGGTCATTTACTAAGAGCCCGATTCGCGTTTTCCCGACGTGTTACCCGAATATTTCCGATTTGCGCCGATTGTACCTGAATTGCCCCGGGATTGTGGCGCACGCGATCGGATTGTGGCGCATCGGCGCCGGCATGCATGCGACGGAAATCGGGGGGCGTGGCCGAACGAAAACCCGACGTATTCGGAAAAACCGCCGCATTTAAAAACCGAAAAAGTGTCGCTTGGGAAGCGCTTACCTTCACCTGGTCCGAGGTGGTGCATTCCGGTGCGTTGAGATGATTTTCAGCGCAACAGCGCCACCTGGTGGACGGCGGAGGAACTACCTTCATAAATCCCGGCCGGACCCGAATCCTGTGCAGAGAACGCGCCGCTGGATCGCGAATGGGCCGGGTAAGTAAATCTGCCCCACTAAATCTACCTAGCTAGCACTGAGGAATTGGAGTCAGCATTTATAAATTCTAAAAACAATAAAGCACTTGGCCCATACCAGACATACAAATGAATATTTTAAGACATTTAAAAACACCTTTCTTCCTAAATTAAACCTTATAATTTAAAAGAAGGATATCCCTGAAGAAATGCTACAATCCTTAATTATAACCCTTCCCAAGCCCGGCAAAGCCCCAGACAAACAAATGAACTTCAGGCCATATGAACTTTTTACTTTGTGGCTTTTTACTTGATGTGTTCACAAATGGATTAATAAAGGAGCAAGCTGTTTTTACGGAGCTGGATGTATCAACCCTTTTTCTTTACTTGCATTGCCCTGCCTCCTTGTTCCTGATTGACAGGCTATTATATGAAATTATGGTGACAGGTTACCTTTATAGTAAAATAAATCAAATAATATAATTACTGTATATACTCGAGTATATTTGTACTGAAAAAATGTAACTTGGCTTATACTCGAGTCTATTAAAAAATTAACACTGTACTCACCTTTCCAAAGTCCCCAGTAGGTCCTCTTCTTGCTTCCTATGCTCCACTGCCTCTTCAGCTTCTTCCACTCCTCTTCGGCTTCTCTTTGGGTCGTTCCGCTCCTCTTCAGGACCCCTTGCAATGTCAGTGGCTCACAAACAATGACATAGGCAAGCGGCTGCCATCATTGTGTGTGCCGGCCGAGAGTGAAGACCCGAAGAGAACCGTACGACCTGAAGAGGAGAACACCGAAGGACCAGAAAAGAATCTGAAGCAAGAAGAGGACCTACAGGGGGCTTCGGGAAGGTGTTAATTTTTTTTTATTAAAAGCTTGGCATACTCGGGGCAGAGGCTGGCAGGCTATATACTCCAAGATGGCGGCCACCCGACCCTAAAGTCAGAAGTTACACCAGGACTGATAAGAGACAGGTTAGACTTATGTCTGTGAAATGCTCTATTTTTGTTACTAAGAGTGAATTAGAGATTGTGTTATTTTAATTTCCTGAGTTCATATAAGAAACTTGTCTTCCTTTGAATACCCCTTTAATGGAACTTTGTTGTAATACCACAAACTACCAATTGCTTAAGTAGGTTCTTGGGTATTTTGACTACATATAACATAGTCTTCTACCAAACTAAAACAAAACTAAAATGCTGTTGATATTTCTTGGTCTTTTAAATATTGACCATCAGAAATGGAAGACTGGAAAGGAAAGGCAAAATGAATGTACCACTACAGATGAAACAATAAAAGATGTGTGCATTTTGTATGTTCTGTTTACACTTTCAACTATAAGTAAAAAAAAAATATTGGTCACATCATTTCATGTAATCTGTCACCTTAAAGCAACTAGAAATATAGAGACATACCTAGTTCGAAGGCTGATCTGCCATGGCCAAGAATGTTGATTTGCTTCACACCCCCCTACAATTCTTCCAGGACAATTTCTTTGCTTTCTTTTTGGTTTTCCACATTCAATATCTGTTGAAACTTCATGGACAAATTTTAATCAGACAAACCATGAAATAACCATACCAAAGAATTATATTATGTATAGGGACAGAAGAACCACAATGCCCAGACTGCTTGATAACTCTGCACCTAGTGACCTTAAAACTGGTTGCTATAGAATTCCTATGCTAAATAGGTTTTGCAAGATTGCTTAACAGATCAACTATCCTTAAGATAAGTTAGCAATTTCAGATTGGCAGTGGACCAACACCTGGCACCCCTTCTGAATAGCTCTATTGAAGTAGCTGCAGTGTTCTAGTGATTGACAAACTTCACAGGCCAGCAATGTAACATTTTTTTGTCACATGTACTGATCTCTCACTAAGAAAAGCTTATATAGTACCCTTTGCAATGCTGAATTTACTTATGTGTGGGTTGGGAGATCGTCAACTAACTGTAAAGCACCAATACAATATTTTTTTTACAAATCAGTAGCTCTTGGGATGTAGAACAACTCTGCCTATTATATTATAATGCTTTATTATAATATTATTATGTGCAGAAGCTTTTGCTGCCATCCTCCTCAGTTTAGCCTGGCTCTGCAGTAGCTGTGTCTCCTAGAGTTCTTTACAGATACTGTTTTACAGTGGGGAGGGGCTGCTTCTTCTTACTCACTTGTGCCAGAGGAGTCAAAAATAATGTGATGGCTTCAGTGTGTAGCTGATTGGAAAGCTGCGTCTGCTGCTGCCTCTGCAACCCCCTCCATGTATGAATCTCACTAGCTTTACAGCTAAATTAGTTAACGAGAAAACACAAAACAGCATGGGAACTGTGGGCAGCCTAAATTCGACTTAGATTTAGGGCAGATATAGGAAAAGGTTAGTCTCTGTTCACTTCTCTGTGGCTCAGAAATGCCATATCTTTGGAAAGATAAATAATGAGCAGCACAATATAGTCACTGCTCTGTCTGTTTTTATACGTGGAATCATACATATATGACAATTTGGTAAAAATCTTTATGACATCAGACTCATGTTTTAACATATTTCAAATAATACCTAACCTTAAATCACATCAATCACTAGTCCAAGAGCAATACACAAGGATTCGTAATTTTATGACTTGTATTTTGGATTTACTAGCAGTTTTTCCCACTTGTGAATGTCAGTCATCTCTAATCTGCTAAGAGGAGACCTAGCTACTCCAGTTCCTAGTCCTCCCTTATTCATAGTTCTTCTATGCAAGATGCCAGCTCACTGAAATTCAGCAGGCCTTTGAAGAAGCATGGAACTTAATAGAGATTTAGAAATTAAACCCAATTTTATCGGGGGGGGGGGGGGGGGGGGAGGGGCAAGATAGTAGTTTTTTAGTATTCACTTGTACTGTTTTACTGTTTGTACTGTTCTCAGTCCATAGAACATACATGAACAATTCTAAGTATTAACTATACACTGTGGTTTTCATAAGTATATTTATGTCATTATATCCCTATCACAATGAATAATGAATATCAAAATTTTAGGATTTACCATGCCCACTGTTCCCTTGAATACTAGTCCATGTAGACTAGTGTACAGGTCATTGGGTCTTTTGAACTAAATAAAATCCATTTTAATGCTTTCCTTTTAACGTAGAGATGTAGGCTTGCTAAATAAACAATTCCTTGTCAGTAGTACAATCCTCAACATAAAATACAGCAGAACAATACAAACTAGGGGAGTAACAATCACAGTCACATGGAGTGCGACCACGACTGGGCCCGGCCCTGGAAAGGACCAAAGACGAAGGTAAAGAAAAGGACAATCTATTCAATGTGTGTCCTTGAGACACACATGGAATTGATTCAGTGACACAGACAGTTAGCCCTCTGCTTTTGCTCACTGAATGGCGCCATGTCATACAGTGTGCACAGGCAGAGACAAATATGCAGGGAGCGCTAGAATTACCAGGTAGGTAAGGAGTGAGTTTTTATTCAGGCCTATTGCCATAATTCTAGAGGTTAGAAAAACCAGCTATATAATCAACCCATTTCAAATCTGCACCCCTCAAACCATCAGAAACAGCTTTTAGGAAGATTGTTAACCCCTTGAGATCTTCATAGTAATTGAATCAAAATGGAGGTGAAATTTAGAATGGTCACATTTTGACGGTTATACGTTCATTTATCCCCAATTTTATGCATTTCTGAAAAATAAAAAGAGAAACCCCACCATAGAATTTGTTCTACAACCCCCTCATGTGGCCGTTACTTGTTTTATGGGCGCACAGAGAGACGCAGAAGGGAAGGAATACCCTGCAGCTCCCAGGATTTTAGTTTCCTTGTTGGCCCCTTTTGTAGGCTACAACATTTTCGCTTTTTCGTTATATAGGCCTTGTGACAGCATTTTTTTTGCAGGATGAGATACTAAGTGCTAAGTCACCGCGTTCAGCACCCAATATATTGGACGCTGTGTGGGAGGGGGTTAGCGACCAAGCTATTTGTCTTATTTTTGGTCACTACAAATACAACAATAACAAATATATATATTTTTTAGATAACTTTTTGCAACTTCACTTTCCATGAACCTTAAGGTTCATAAAGCTTTTTTAACCATTTTTAATATAATATTTTGTGTAATGGATGATTTTAAAAGGTCAATTTAGGTGTTTTCCTTTTCTTATTTTAATATTTCTTGTAGTACCAGGTAAATACTATTACAGTTTTCTGACCTGGGTTGGTATGAGAGTGGAAAATACCAAAATGTTTGCTCTACTTTTTATTTTTAAGATGGTAGAGTTTTTTTGTTTACTGCCAATTTTTTTTATTACTACAGGCAGTCCCCGGGTTACATACAAGATAGGGTCTGTAGGTTTGTTCTTAAGTTGAGTTTTTATGTAAGTCGGTACTGTATATTTTATCACTGTAATCCCAGCCAGAACTTTTTTGGTCTCTGTGACAATTGGATTTTAAAAATGTTGGGTTGTCATAAGAATCAATATTAACACTAAAGCTTCATTACAGACACCTGTGATAACTGTTATAGCTGTTTATTGTAGCTTAGGACTAAAGTAAAATAAATTACCAATATCCAGAGGTCCGTTTGTAACTATGGGTCGTATGTAAGTCGAGTGTTCTTAAGTAGGGGACCGCCTGTATTTCAAAAAACTTTTTTTGTGTTTCTTTTTTATAAAACTTACATTTTTTTTATTATGTTTTTAATTTGTCCCACAAGGGGATAATGACATGTACATTACTTGTGTAGCGTAGTGTATTATAATGTCAGTCACTGACAGGTATTCTATTAGCTTCTGAAATGGCCAAATAGAAAGTAAGTACATTCAGCCCTATGGTCCCTCAGAGATCCCTCGGTTGCCATGGGACATCATGTGAAAAGTTCTTCCTTTGCCTCCTGTTGAACTCTATTGCCAAAGCAGAGGAAACAGGTTATTCAGGGCTCTGAAGGCTTAGGAGTTCTCCCAGCTTCTATGTGCGAAGCAATGATAATTTTGCTTCCAAAACCAGCCAAGGATCTTAAACAACCGGACTGTTGCTCCTAGTGGACGTCAAAATTAGTCAAGTTTTGGCTAATAGATTATCAGGGTTAGTCACTTCCTTGTTCCACTTATACCAAATAGGCTTTATGCCAGACAGATCTACTGCTCTGGATATACTTAGTTTATACTTAAATGTCCAATCAGAGGAGGTGGGAGGGGGGGATCGTTCTGTCCTCTCAAGTGACGCTGCCAAAGCCTTTGACAGCTTAAATGGGAATTTTTATGGGCAGTCCTGGATAAAAAGAGGTACTTTTCGGACTATAAGGCACACTAAAAATCCTTTAATTTTCTCAGAAATCAAAGGTGCGTCACCTGCTGCTCATTCAGCCTTATAATCAGGTACGCCTTATAATCCAGTGCGCCTTATATATGAACCTAGACATTTTAGCAGGCATTTATTGATGGTGCGCCTTATACTCCGGTGCGCCTTATAGTCTGAAAAATACTGTAAATGGGTGTGTATCAGATGAGTTTGCACTGGAAACGGGTACAAGGCAGGGGTGCCCTTTATCCCAGTATTTGTTCGCAATAGCTATAGAACCTTTGGCAGCCGTTATAAGGGCATCTGCGGAGATTGTAGTGTTCCCAGGGAAGGGAGAAGTAAAATGTCTGTCTCTGTACGCAAATGACATGTTGATATATATGGGTGACACAAATAGGTCACTTTAAAAGGTAATGTCACTCATACAAGAATTTGGTACATACTCTGGCTTTGCAATTAACTGGGACAAGTCGGTTTTGTTACCGATAACACCCAATCATACTATTACTACCTCAGTAGAAGCACCACTGCAAGTGGTGAATTAGTTTAATCACTTAGAGGTAGAGCTGACCTCAAATCCAAGGGTTTATGTTAAAGACTATTTAGAGCTGTTGTTATTCAAATTTGCAACTAAAATTAAAGTATGGTGCAAACTCCCACTGTCCCCAATCGGGAGGGGTAATCTTATCAAAAGGGTGTTGATGCCTCAGCTGCTTTACATAGTTCACAATTTTCGCCAGTTTGGTTGTCGCAGAAATATTTTTGCAGGATTAAAGTGTTATTTAGGAGGTTAATCTGGAAAGGGCAGCATGCTAGTATGGAATTATGAGCAGTACACCAACACTATCTCTCAGGAATAAGGTATGGCAAAAGGCCAAGGAGATTATAGGCATTCCTATAGGCAAGTTTACTTCAGACACTCCAATCTGGCGAAATCCAGCCTTGCCAGAAATATTCCGGTTGGAAGGGTTTACTTCATGGGAAGCGAAAGGGGTTAAAACATTAAAACACCTGTGCTTGGAGGGCAGCTGCAAAGCTTTTGATCAGTTACAAGCAGAATTTCAATTGCCACATGCCTGGTTTTACCAGTATCTACAACTTTACCACGTGTTTAATACACAAGTCAGTGAGGAATCTATCAAAGTGGGCTCCAGCGGGGCGTTGAATAGGATAGCAAATTCCACCAAAGGGTTAATCTCCTATTCTAATACTGTATTTCTTAATGATTCCGTTAAAGATACTCTGCTAAAATGCCTTGCTAAATGGAAAAGAGACCTTGGTCCTATCACAGAAGAACAATGGACTGAAGCTCTAGAGCTGCTACCAATTCTTTCCCCTAGCGAAGCACGCAGGATGTCGCATTTGCTACTTTTGCACAGGGCATATAAGTCTCCCCAGCTGCTATATCAAATAGGTGTCAGACCTAACTGAGTGTCCTAGGTGTGGAACAGAGGAAGCTGGAATACTCCACATGATGCGGGAATGTAGAGAACTAGAATCCTTATGGAAGGCTGTCCTATATATTATACGTACAGTCTAATCAATCACTGTTGAAGTGACTCCATTGGCATGTATTTTGGGGGTGTTAAAATTCCATAATTTGACAGAACCCACTAATGTAGCAATCTCTGTATCAAGCCAGAAAGGTCATAGCTGCTCACTGGATAAGGCCCCGGGCCTCCAGACCAAAAGGTTTATGTGGACCGCATGAATGCGGTTATACGGTTAGAATATGGTACATATGTAAAGAGGAACTGTATCCCAAAATTTGAGAATATGGGGAAGATGGTTTGATACTCCTGGTTTACCTTAGGCTGCCCTGGTTAGAATTATGGGTGGGGGAAGGGGTTCTAAAGGGGTGTTGTAGGGATTGTATTTGTAATAAATATGTGTTAAAATGCAGAGAATTGCACTGGGAAAATCTTGTATTATTTTCATGGTACTGTACATTTGCAGAAATGTATGTGTTTACTGCCTGCGGCAGTTAAAAAACCTCAATAAAAATTATCTGATTTAAAAAACAAAGTAGAGTCAGGGGAGTCTTGATTGAGAATGGTGTGCACAGTCTGTTATAAAGGGAAAGATGCAAGCAACAGCTCAGTGTCAATGCTGATTGGTGGAGCGTCTCTCTGCTCTTCCAATGCACTGTTCAGAGCAAAGCCCGGGCAGAGAGAGCCATAGAAGCCTTGCCCACACACAGGACCAGTGATGGGATTTCCGGCTCTTTATAGTAAGCTGCATCATTCGGCTCATCAGACTAATACCACCTGAAGGCTCCATATTTTTTCTCTTATGAAACCTTTGAAGATGGTTAGCGACCCATTTTCACCCCACTTTAACCTCTGTTAAATTGTAGCTACCTATAAAGTGGCAGGGTAAGGGAGCCATTGGTTCTCAATAAGAGCCGATTCCTGTCATTCATATGAGAACCATCATTTTTGTGACACATCACTATACAGGACATCAGTTCATTGTACCAGTGCTCCTTGTTATTATTTCCCCCACTCATTTTACTATGACATGCTTATTTCTTACCCCCCTTTCCCACCCCTTTCTCCTTTCCTATAACCAATTGTCACCACAGAAGTTCTTACTATATTTTATCCATACTGTAATAAAATACAGAGTCATGAATTACTTGCTTCTGCATGAAACCTATTTTGTTGACCTCAGCTGTCAATGAAACAGCCTGTTGGCATTTGAAGTTCTATAATACCTGCAAAATAAGCTGTGAGATGCTATCTAAGATGGAATCTAAGATGCTAGCACTTAGTTTTACCCATATTAGTCTTACTTTTATTTCACACGGTCTATGAGAACCGTGCAGATCAATTATTACGATTAGCCTACAAATCATGGTGATAATTGGAAGTGGGCTTTTAATAGGGGGAGTAATTGTAACCGTACTTGAAATAATTTTTTAATCATTTGTGTGGGGGAATGTGATGAATATTTTTCTAATATACTTCATTAACAAATTCTGCAAGTCAATATTTGCAGTGTTGACCCTTCTTCTGCTCTCAATCAACTTCTAGACCAAATCCTGACTGATAGCAGTCCATTCTTGCACAATCAATGCTTGCATCTTGTCACAATTTGTTGGTTTTTGTTTTTCCACCCGTCTTTTGATGATTGACCACAAGTTCTCAATGGGATTAAGATCTGGGGAGTTTCCAGGCAATGGACCCAAAATCTCTATGTTTTGTTCCCTGAACCATTTAGTTATCACCTTTGCTTTATGGCAAGGTGCTCCATCATGCTGGAAAAGGCATTGTTGATCACAAACTGCCCTTGGATGGTTGGGAGAAGTTGCTCTTGGAGGACATTCTGGTACCATTCTTTATTCATGGATGTGTTTTTAGGCAAGACTGTGAGAGAGCCGATTCCCTTGGCTGAGAAGCAACCCCACACATGAATGGTTGCAGGATGCTTTACAGTTGGCATGAGACAAGACTGGTGGTATCGCTCACCTTGTCTTCTCCAAACAAGCTGTTTTCCAGATGTTCCAAACAATCGGAAAGGGGATTCATCAGAGAAAATGACTTTACCCCAGTCCTCAGCAGTCCACTCCCTGTACCTCTTGCAGAATATCAGTGTGTCCCTGATGTTTTTTCTGGAGAGAAGTGGCTTCTTTGCTGCCCTCCTTGACACTAGGCCTTGAATTCCTTGATGATGCAATAGATTGTTGACTGAGGTGCAATCTTTCTAGCTGTGATACTCTTTCCCTGTTAGGCCAGTTTTGTGCAGTGCAATGATGACTGCACATGTTTCTTTAGAGATAACCATGTTAACAGAAGAGAAACAATGATGCCAAGAACCAGCCTCCTTTTAAACTGTCCAGTGGTGTGATTTTTACTTAATCATGGCAGATTGATCTCCAGACCTGTCCTCATCAACACCCACACCTGTGTTACTGGAACAATCACTGAAGCAATGTTAGCTGCTCCTTTTAAGGCAGGCCTGCAATGAAGTTGAAATGTGTTTTGGGGGAAAAAGTTCATTTTTTAGGCAAATATTGACTTTGCAATTAATTGCTGTTGAGCTGATCACTCTTTATAACATTCTGGAGTATATGCAAATTGCCATTATAAAACCTGATGCAGTAGACTTTGTAAAAATTTACATTTGTATCATTCTCAAAAATTATGACCATGACTGTACTCCCTCCCATAGAGATCTGTAATCCATCCGTATGTTTCTATGGATCCTGCATGAGCTCACATCTTAAGCTTCCATGACCTTTAAATCCCCTTCAAAGGAAATGTATCATCAGAATAAAACTACTTTTTTCATTTATAAAATCATACATCTCCTTCCAGGCTTGCCCTTTGGAACGCTTTGTGCGGTCCACAGGTGTTCATGCATTTGTGGGCTCGCTCCTTGGAGCGCATTGTGCATTCCACAGAGAATTACGTAGTCCCAGCTGTGTCGCTCTCTTGCTGGAAGTACGCGCAGGTGTTGAACCAATCCAGAGTTCGATCCATAAACGGGAAGTCCCCGAGTTGTGTCCAAGATAGGTTCTGAAGGTTTGTCCTTAAGTTGTATTTGTATGTAAGGCAGAACTGTATATTGTAACTGCAGCCAAAATGTCTCTGGTGACATATAGATTTTAAAACTTTTGGTTTGTCATAGGAAACAGGATAAACAATTAATCTTAATTGCAGGCACCTTTGATAACTCCTACAGCTGATCATTGTAGCCTGGGACTAAAGTACAGTAAATTAGCAACATCAAGAGGGACGTTTGTAACTAGGAGTCGTCTGTAAGTTTGGTCCTCCCGCTCGGTCCTCTCGCTCACCGGCCAGCACATTCACCTGCACTTTCCCAGCCCAAAGTACAGGGCCCTGCATCTTACCGCTTTCCTTCCCACCCTCAACATGCTCTCTCCCCTCCCCCCCCCCCCAGCCGGACGACACAGCCCGCCAATCTTGAAGAAGGCGAACCCTGTCTACCAGGACCAAAAAAGTAAGTAACTTTACCTGTTTTTCTGCATATATATAAATATGAATGTATATGGTGTATATTTGCTGTATGTTTGTGTATATTTTCTGTATGTATGTGTATATGCTACATATGCAGTGCGTGTATATGCTGCAAATAATGTTTGTATATGTTTTTATGCTGTATCTATGTGTATGTACAGTGTGAATATGCTGTATATACTCTTTGTATATGTGTATATGCTGTATGTATGCACAGTATGTGTGTAGATACTGTATATATTCTGTATGTATACGCAGTATTGGCGGCGTAGAAGCCCTGAAATTATCGAAAATGCTAGCTTATAGCTTGCCTTTGCTGATGAGGAGTGGGCCGGCACGGGGCATTCCTGTCTCAGAACCTGCGCTATGCCTGAAGCTTGTAAACTTTTACATGTAAAAATTTGCCGGCTCCGTTTATTTCTATGCCAGGTCCTTGCCAGGACCCCGTCTCTTGATGTAGACAGCGGCAGAGCTGTCATACGCTGCAGAACGAGTACTGGCATATGGTAAATGAGCCTCTATATGTGTATATGGTGTGTTTTATTCTGCATGTATGTGTATAAACAGTGAGTGTATACTGTATGTATTAGTACATAATATATATACACTATATGTATATAATGTGTATGTATTATACAGTAGGTGTGCAAATTCAATGTTTATCTACGGTATGTGTGTATAAATGTATGGATGTGTAAATACTGTGTATGTGTGTGTATATTCTGTATGAGTTTGTATATACTGCATGTATTGGTGTATAAATGTACTTATGAGTATATAAATGTGTGCGTATAAGTGTATACAAGTATATAAATATAAGTATATAATATAAAAGTGTGTACATGAGTGCGTAAGTGAGTGTGATAGTATAAATGTGTTTGTACCGATATGTATAATTTTTTTATGGGGAAGGGGGGTCCCATGCATAAATCTGCTGTGGGGCCCAAGCTCTCCGAGTTACGCCCCTGGATAGTATTCTCACTATTGGACATATTTGATTGGTATATCTGTTAGGCTTTTATGACACTAGTTTATATGGAAGATAAATACATAGATAGTTATATTATTGTTGTTATTCATAATTCTTTAGTCCATTATATACAGTGGGTGTACCCTATATATATGATAAAATGTTTGTACTCAGAGGGGATGTTTTTTAGTGATACACATTTTTGCGTACGCTTTAATTGATTTCATCATTTGCACTACTGATAAAGATTGTTATTATTTGACACAAAGCAAATCTGTTTTTTCTTATATTCTATCATTATTTGATGTGCGGGCCATCTGAATATAGCTATTAAGCATCTCTACTTTGGGTATATACTTTATTAATAATATCATTTGTTATTATATAATTCTACCATTTTTTGAGGAGGATTTTTACAGTGTTCTTTACAGTGATCTCCCACTCTGGTTAACTAAAGCATCCTTAAGCTGTGTACCATGTCAACATGTTCTACAGTAAGTTAGGGAGGGGAACCTACCCTCTCTCCTATGTGAAGCACACAATAGGAACCTTCCAATAGCTAGTAAATACTGCAGTGCCATACCCTGAGAACACGGACCAAGCTTACAGAGGCCTGGGGCTCTGCTTCTTCCCCGGACTGTTCCTCCCAAGCCAAAGGCTGGTTGTAACTGCCAGACTTCATGTGGCAGTCATCGCCTCCTAGTCCCGCCCCCTCATGAAGACGCCGGACCGCAGTAAGCTTGGTCCGGCATTCTCAGGGTATGACACTACAGCGTTTGCTAGCTTTATCGGAAGGTTCCAATAAAGCTAGATGTTTAACACTGCTACATCTGGGGTAGCGCTAGGAGCTGCTTACTATATCAAGCAGCTCCAAGAGCATTTTTTAGGGTGACAAGTCCTCTTTAAGGCTCCCTCTAGTGACAAATAAAAAAATAATAATACACAGTAGTGTACATAATATTTACCACAAGCTGGAATGTCGCAATAATCCCAAGTTAATGTTCCAGGTACATTTACAAAGCACCAAGGGCCATTGATATCTCCATCAGGGTTTCTGCAGTACTGTATATGAACAGGACAAAAACACAATAACTTTTAAAATTTGTGGCACGTGATAACAATAGTTTTTATAGATTGTCAGTATTAAAAGCATAAATGTATACACACATCCCTTTTTGAAAGCATGTCAACAAATAAAAGTAGTTAAAAGGGTTTGTAAAACCCCTGTCTATGAATCCTACACAATTATACAGATATAAATAGGCATACTAACTGAGGACCCCCTTTTTGAATATAGAATTTTACTGTAAGGCTGCATTCCCACGACTGTTGGGGGACGTATATATGGCCGCACGCTTGCGGTCATAAATACGCCCCCCATAGGCTGGCAATGGGCGCACTGAGTCGTACACGGGGGAAAAGATAGGACATGCCCTATCTTTTTCTGTGTTACGGCGTCGTGCACCGTGTATCTCTATGGTAAGGGGAGTGGTCAACCATGGGGCCGGCGGACATATGTTCGTGTAAATGCAGCCTAAGAGGCACCTTTTCAGGTGTTTCAGGCTGTTTTTGTATTGAATAAACAACGATTTGGTGTACCCTCAATAGACAATGGGGGTAATTTACTAAGGGCCCGATTCGCGTTTTCCCTACGTGTTACCCGAATATTTCCGATTTGCGCTGATTTTCCCTGAATTGCCCTAGTGTTTTGGGCACGCTTTCGGATTGTGGCGCATCGGCGCCGGCATGCACGTGACGGAAATGGGGGGGCGTGGCTGAACGAAAACCCAACGGATTCGAGAGAAACCCACCGCATTTAGAAAAAAAAAAAGTGTCACTGGACACACGCTTACCTTCACCAGGTATAGGATCGTGAACTCCGGCGGACCTCTGCAGACTTCAGCGCAGCAGTGACGTCTGGTGGACGTCGGAGGAACTGCCTAAGTGAATTGCCGGAAGACCCGAATCCACCAAGGAGAACGCGCGACATGATCACAAATGGACCAGGTAAGTAAATCTGCCCCATTATATCAGGTACACCTATATCTTAGTGTCAACCACCATAGCATCAGATTAGCCAGTTTATTCATTATAATTTAGAAGTAATACATAAGAAATAAGAATGAAATGTTTTTACTGTTTACTAATAGATTTGCAGGCTTAATAGCGGCTATTTCAAGCAAATGTTACTGTGGCTGATTAAAGAGGAGATATGAACAGAAGAGGAGATATGAACAGAAGACATACAAGCACTAATAAACTAAAAAAAAGTCACTGCAATGTTGTTTCATATAAACTTTTGCTCCTACATTGTTATCCAAACCAGAAAATGGATGGGTTTGTGGAGTAAAGCTTGTATGTGCATGAGGTGTCTGTGAATTCCAAGCTTGACAAGTATGACCTTTCACAGTTACAGATTTTGTGCCACGGTAATCTTGGCCCTTTTCAATAATACAGTCTGGAAGACATAAATACAAGTAATTATTTTTTGAATTATAAATAACATTACAACGCTCCATTATATTTTCATTGCATTGACTGTACATTATACAAAGAAGGCTATATTGACGCCAGGCTGGATAAATTCTCCTCTACATGTTGTTGTTTCATTTAACCCCTTAAGGACGCAAGGTTTCTCGCTCTCCAACTTCAAAAATCCATAACTTTTGCATTTTTCCATGTAGAGACCTGTGTGAGGGCTTATTTTGGGAGTAACACATTTTACTTTCCCATGATGTTGTTATTTATTATTCCATGCCATATACTGGGAAGCAGGAAAAAAATTCCAAATGTGGGAAAATGGAAAAAAAAATGCACGTGGGTAACGTTCTTGTGGGCTTAGTTTTTACGACTTTCACTCTGTGCTCCAAATAACACCTCTACTTTATTCTTTGGTTTGGTGCGATTGCGGTGATACCAAATTTATACAGGTTTTATTGCGTTTTAATACATTTTCAAAAAATAAATGGATGTGTAGAAAAATAAATTTGACATCTTCTGATGCTGATAACTTTTTCATACTTTGGTGTACATTTTTTGAAAAATGAGCCAACATTTTCATTGCTACCATTCTTAGGACTGTGCAAGCACCGACCATGAGTGATAGGGATGGGTCTTTGCTGCAATATGCAGCAAAGCCCATCTCTGTATGAAGAGGGCTCATGCCATAGAGCCAAAGATAGGGGCATCCAAAGTGAAAGTACCCTTGCAACCATGAGAAGAATCATTTTTGAGATTTCACATTAAAGAGGAAATTCTAGAGAGGACATTTCATACCCTATCTGAGGTGGGTTGTAGTTAAGTGGGGTAAAACCTGGTTATAGGTCCGATAGGATAGAAAACTTTTATTTTTGAGCAAGATTAACACTATATCAAGAGAAATGTAAACCATTTTGTTTCTACTCCTATAGAATCCCTTTTTTTATTTTTATTATTATTAGGGTTATTTATACATAAAGTTGGTAATACTGCAGACAACAATATCTTAACCAATCTAAAAGAAAGTACAATTCTTCACTTTACCTGGAATAGATGAGACAATAGTAGGTTTTGTTGTTTGTATAGGCTGTTGGTCTATTTGTGGTGTTTCAGTGCATTTTTTCAAGTTACAATACTCCCATCTCAATCCTGGATCAGTTGTGTAGCACCATGGACCCTTATCGCCATCTGGATTTCTGCAGTAATTTTTTTCAAGACCCCTGCAAACAGTGATATGCAGTTTATATGGTATGCAGTTTATAAATGTAGAACACTTCCATTCTGTTTTATGAATACATTTGAAACAAAGGACACCAGCCTAAGGAAAAGATACTGCAATGGAATCCTATACCTCTAAATAGCACCTACATATAACAACTATATGTAGAGAGCTCTCCATACAGCGCAGGCGCTTGCATCATCGGGTGTCTATGATCCATTGCTACGACAGTGCTACGAGAGTTTTTTGAGACTATAGGGCCTGTCTTTTAACGGATTTGTAACAGTCTTAAAAGCTAATTCAAATCACCCCCTTTCCATATATAGGCAGTCCTGACTTAAAGGGAGCCTGTAATCAGAAATTGGCCTAATAAACCACTACCAGTATGTTGTCAAGCAGCTTCTAGATTATGTTTCTTTCATGACCCAGGGTAGTGCTTCCATCTGGGCATTTACATTTAATTGAATTCATTTGCCATATGTAAACATTTTTTCAATTGGATGTTATTAAAAAAATGTTCCTGTGTGAAGATAATTTCTCATAAATGTGGCCATGCTGTCCCTTAGAAATGAGATAGCTTTCTAGGATACTACCACCTCACATTTAGGCAGCAGTGGCCAGACATGCACTATTAAGCCCTGCCTGACTACATGGATACAGCGATCATTACCACAGGACGGCTGTGGGACATGCAATTACTCCTGGACATTTCATATACAAACACCCTTTGTGTCTTTGTGCAATGACTCCAGCAGAGGCGGTCATATTTCTAAGGGACCATATCACTACATTTATGAGAAATTATCTTCACACGGGTAAATTTCTTTAAATAACATCTAATTGAAGAAATGTTTATATATGGCAGATTAATGCAATTGAATGTGAATGCGGCGACGAGAATACCCCTTTAACACTGAAGTCAAGCTCTTCCCGCCTCTGAACACCCCCTCATGCACCAGACTTTAGGAGATCAGGTCAATGTTGTTCCTAGCTGAAGATCCATCAATTACAGTGAAGTGAGCGTTCTAAGGCAGGGAAAGCTTGGCTTCAGTGTTAAACTCTCTGCCTATTTCAGTTCTTAAAACAATTTACTTCTCATTTCAAAGTTGATTTTCTGGATGATGCCACCACACCAGGTCATGAAACAAACATGATCTAGAAGCTGCTTAGCTGCTTGCCAACATACTGCTAGTGGTTTATTAGGCCAATTTCTGATGACAGGTTTTCTTTAACGACATTTGACTTACAGATGATCCCTAATTACAAACGGACCTCTCTGTCCACTGTGACCTACAGTGAAGCTCTCTAGATGCTTTACTTTAGTCTCAGGCTGCAATGATCAGCTGTAAGGTGTCTGTCATGAAGTTTTATTGATAATCCTTGTTCTCATAACAGCAAAAAATTGTGATATTTTTTTGTCTGGAACTACAATCATAAATTATACCAGTTCCGACTTACATACAAATTCAACTTAAGAACAGACCTGTATTGGAAATAAAAATAAATAAACATAATTAAAACCATGCTAAGCATCGCTGTGTCACAGAAGTCCTGAATCAAAATAAAAAAAACTATTATTTACATCCATAAAGCTTTTAAAGAAAAATAGAAAGGGGCAAATTTACTAAGGGTCGCACCCACACTTTTGTCGGACTGTGCACTTTTTTCAGGGCTAAAACAGCTTGCACAGGTATTTAATAAGTGTCTGTCCTGGGATTGAGACCCATTTTTAGCACTCCCCCAGTCCAAACACAGCATAGTACATACACTGCCAAAGTGTTTTTGTATTAAAAATTGGTTTTACAGAAAAAAATAAATGTTATATTGTACCTTTCATTAGCATCTCCTGTGTTGCCCACTGGGAGGGGCTGGAAAGGAGCAGTTTCCCCCCACCCTTGGGAAACATGTGACCTTTTCATATATATGAATAACTCCCCACACTCGAGATTGGCTGTAGAGGAGCAGGGGGCCAAGTGATGGGTGTTTTCATATATTTGAAAAGGTCACATGGAGTAGCTGTTTCCCAAGGGTGGGGGGGACTCCTTTCCAGCCCTTCCCAGTGGGCAACATTCCCTCACTAATGAACTGCTCAGCAGCCTCTCACAAAGGGCCCCTCATTACATGATACTCAATACTGATACAATATACAAGAAAAGAAAAACGCATTATCTGAATTCAAAATGTTTAAGATGTGGTCATCATAATGTGGTTATTTGGGGCATTTACATCGAGTTTAGAAATGCAATGCAAACACCCAGTTAATTGCTAGCACTTGCGATCATGGGCTGAGCACTCTCTTTATAGCTGTTAAGTCTTTGATGCATATTGCAGCGAAGACTTACTGGCAACACCCACGATCAGTGCTAGCACGGTCGCGGGTGTTATCCTGCCAATCGCCGGTGGCTTAAAAAGTAATGGCGGTGCAGCCATCTTGCCGAACGTCATCGCTCCCTGTGACTTCATTGGGGAGTGGCTATCCGTTGCTATGACAGCTGTATCGTTTTAACCCATTCATTATAATGTTCTAATTGCACACTGTAATGAATGAGGAGGAAAATCCCCATATACTGCCATACCGTAGTATTAAAGGTTAAAGTACCCTAGGGCAGTGGTGGCGAACCTATGGCACTGGTGCCAGAGGTGGCACTCTGAGCCCTCTCAGTGGACACTTTGGCTGTTGCCCCAGGACAGAATTAACCAGATAGGAGATTAAGGGATCCTCGTGCAGGCCCAGGTAGCCCAGGACGTGACATGCTGAGCGTTATTTTAAAGTGAAGCATCCGGGTCTACCTGAGACTGCAGGGAGAGAAGGTACAGACAGGGTCAGATTATCATCGAAGCTCGTAACGTTGAAGACTGTGGTATAGCATGGAGCAAAAAGATTGCAATAAGTTACTGTCTAAATTGCTGTGTTGGCACTTTGCGATAAATGAGTAGGTTTGGATTGCAGTTTGGGTCCCAAAAAGGTTCGCCATCACTGCCCTATTAAATTATAATTAAAAACATAATAATTCAAATCACCCCCCTTTTCCTAGAAGTCATATAAATATAAATAAACAGTAAAAATCATGAACACTTTGGGGCTTATTAACTAAGGGTGCCGCGGATCACAATTTCATCAGCTTTTAGAGATTTTCGGGATTTGCGCTGCTAGAACAAGTATTTAGAAGGGGAATCCGATGGATTCGGACTGAACCCAGGATTCATCTTTAAAATTGTGTTGCAAGACATGCACTTACATACACCGGTAAGAAGAAGGTGAACTCCGGCTGAAGTGAGCGGGGAAGTGACAGATGCCAAGCACAGTGAAGGACATAAAAACCAAGTCCACAAGAAAACGGCGCAAATGCGATATTTCACCACTGCATTTCACATTTTTTTCCCGCTTCCCAGTACACCGCATGGAATATTAAATACCGTCACTATGAAATGCAATTTGTTACACAGAAAACAAGCCCTCACAGTGTAAAAATAAAAAAGTTATAGATTTTTGAAGGTGGCGAGTGAAAAACGGAATTAAAAAAACAAAAAGGGGCCAGATTGTAAAGGGGTTAAAATGATTCCCTCCCTCTCCTCTGTCCAATATGGCAGGAACCCGTTCTTAGTATTAAAGGGTCAGTATACAGTGAAAGCATACCAGATAGAACCTTGATCTACTTATTCATAGATGATGGTGTCAAACATGTTCATTAAAACATTTATTTGAACATTTATTTGAGCATTACAATTTTTTGGGGACAAACGAAAAACTAATAGTTTTGGGTAAGAATTATTCTCTTCTTCAAGTCCAATATATAAGGTTCTGCAACAGTTAAAATGAAAATAGTAAGTAAGGTGAGTATGTAAGTTTATTTTTTTTTATTGACTCGTGTATAAGCCGAGGTGAGGTTTTTCAGCACATTTATTGTGCTGAAAAACTCGGCTTATACACGAGTATATACAGTATATAAAATCACATCACTGAGTCCCCCACCGATCAGCAAGTAAGGACCTATCTTGATGATAGGGGCTAACTTTCTTGGTGGGGAAACCCCTTTAAAGTACTGAGTTACAATGTGCGTCCTCCAACCCATTTCGAGTATAAGTTGAAAAGTTGTGCTGAAAATCTCAGCTAATGCTTGACTATATATGGTAATTTTTTTAAAAAATTAAGTGCATTGTCTCCAGTGATGTGGTACATAGCATTTTGGTTACTTTGGCACTTGGTGGCTACAGTCACTTAAGTGTGAACAAACAGGAGTAGTGGAGGAGGTAAATACAGGTAGTCCCTGGGTTACGTAAAGGTTCTGTAGGTTTGTTCTTAAGTTGAATTTGTATGTAAGTCGGAACTGTATATTATAAAATTGTAACCTCAGCCAAATATTATTTGGTCTCTGTGAAAATTGGATTTTAAAAATATTGGATTGTCATAAGAACCTGGATTAACAATAAAGCTTATTTGCAGACACCTTTCATAACTCTTATTGCTAATTATTGTAGCCTGGGACTAAAGTACAGTAAATTACCAACATCCAGAGGTCCATTTGTAACTAGGGGTGGTCTGTAAGTCAGGTGTTCTTAAGTAGGGGACCGCTTGTATAAGCTTTTAGTTATTTTTAAGCCCCCCCCCTAGCCTTCTATAAAATAAATATTAATTCCTGGAAAACCCCTTTAATGTTGAATAAACAGAATATATGTATATTATTTCCAAAATGAGAAAACCTTACTCACTTATCTGGAAATTTATCAGGTGTTTTTGAGTGGATGTGCGGCAGCATTGAGTTCCATTCCTGACACAATTTTCCTGAAATAGTCATGTATGTTGTACCTCTGTACGTTTCACCATTTCCCGTGTAACATTCAGAAACTACTGCAGATGTTGTAGGAGCAGGTTTAACTGTAAAACAAAGCAATGAAAAATTACTTTATTTGTATACAACTAATTTATACAATGGTTAATTTTTGGGTATCTGGATGAAACCCAAGTAAAAGGACTTTGCTGCATGAGAGCTGCTTCTTACAAGGAAACCTCAAGGTCGGACGGGAAGGTGCAGATTAAAATATTTATTGTAAAATATTATTACATGTAATGTGGAGATGAGCAAGGCTCGAGTCCCAAGCTGTAACACATAAAATATTAATCGATAAATTCATTTGAACAGTAAATCTCATTCTGTCAGCATGTGTGTGTGTGTGTTTGCCTGCATGCATGTATGTGTGTCTGTCTGCGTGTATCTGCCTGTATGTGTGTGATTGCCTGCATGCATGTATGTATATCAGTCTTCGTGTATCTGTGTTTGCCTACATGCATGTGTGTTGGCATGTAACTGTCTGCCTGCATGCATGTGTCTGTCTGCATGTAGCAGTACCAGTTTCCATGTGCCTCTGCCTATATATTCATCTTTCTGCATGTGGGAATGTATGCTGGTTTATACACTGAAAATATTAATCATATCAAATGTACGTGTGAAGGAGAGAGGATTCTGTGTCAGCAGTGATGTGTATTATGAGGTTTCACTGCAGATGTGTTGTGTGTTATGAAGTTTTGCAGCAACAAAGTTGTGTATTATGAGGTTCTACAGCAGCTGAAGTGCCTATGAGGTTCTGCTTCAGCTGAGGAGTGTATTATGATGTATTGCAAATGCTGAAGTGTGTATTATCATGTTGTGCAGCAGCAGTGATGTATATTATGAGCTTCTGCAGCAGATGAGATGTGTATTATGAGGTTCTTCAGCAGCAGCAAAGTTGTGTATTATGAGGTTCTGCAGCAGCTGAAGTGTTTATTTTGAGGGTCTACAAATTAAGTGTCCTTAGTCATAGCCTACTACTTGTGGCGTTGGGATCTACAGTACTTTCAACTTTATTATGAGCTCTTGTGGCTGTAGTCTAGGCAGCATTAACCCCATTAATGTGGAGCTCTTGTTTGGAGGCTTTTTGGTGAGCTGTATAAGTCTATCTTTCATATGGAATATTCACATTCAAGTTAAATGTTTGGGTAAATATGATGTTTAGCTTGTACAATGTAAGGGCTCATGCACACAACAAGGTTTTTTGGATGTGTGCTAGCTAAATTTTTTACAGCTACTACAAGGGCTCATGCACAAGGACATGGATTCTACAGCTATGTGCAGGAGCTGACTGCCCGGGCAACAAAAGATAGGGCAGGCCCTATTACTGCAAGTTATGTGACCCTGTGGAGTTTTTAAGAATTGATATCCTGTATAACATTCCATGCTGCGTGTATGTAGTCCAATAAATTGTTACGTCTCCACTGCCATCAACCCATGATTACATCTTTTCTATGAAACAGTAGGTTTCAGTGGGTATAATACTGTTAGATCTGTTTTATGGACATATTTGGCATCCTTATTATGTTCCTTATAGTCCTACACAATTATATTATGTAAATAATCGGGCTCTCTGTTTATCTTATATCCGTTTAATTGAACAAAGGGGCCATACTCCTAAGACAATGGCCCACATTTATCTGGTTTTTATGTGGTTTGCCTGTAAAGTGTGAAGGGTGCACAGTCTTCATAAATCCGGCACCCCCTGCACTGCTCTTGAAGTGTGCACATATTTTTTGGTGGATTTTGTTCATCCAATTCTGGCACACTTTGGACAGAATCGTGATGCACGATCAGACTAAGCACTAACATGCCCCTTTTGGTGCACATTTTTGTCAAACAAAGTGCAGCCGCGAGACAAAACCGGTGCAGACACTTCATAAATACATGTGCAAGTAGTTTGCACATTCTTTTCCAATAGAACGAGGTGGAAGAAGATATCTCCTTCAACTGTGATAATGTAGCATTACTATAGGCCACGGGAGTCAAAAACAAAGCATGCGACCCATATCCCCCCCGTGGTCTTTTGTTACCTGGCCTGGCTCATGTGTCATGCATCGTGAGCGCAGTATAGAGGCAGGCTCCAATACTTAACTTTCCTTGCTCCAAAGATGCAGTGCTCCCCGCTATATGCACTGGCTCTGCGGCCATTGGGCACTGTGGAAGCACTGTTACTATTGGCTATTGTATGGCGGCACTGTGACTATTGGCTACTTTATGGGCACATATTGACCATGCCGCTATCTCAGGTTTTTTAACAATATTTTTATTGTTAACAATGATGTGGCCCCCCGGTGAAAATGAGTTTGACACCCCTGCTACAGGCCCACTGAGATAAATAGGCAATATTGCCACAACACTCAGTGGCCACTACACAGTGGATAGAGCCATCAGCTTCTGCAGTCGATGACTATCACAAATGGCTGTAGGGGTTATTTGTTGGGCCCAATGATTAGATATTTATGGTTTATCCAAAGAGTAGCCTATTTCTGCTATTCTTTTTATTTATGTTTGGTTACTTCTACATGTATGCAGGACGTTTTGTTTATTTGTATGTGCCAGTTTCCTCCCTGATTAATGTTATCTTCCATAATTCATATTTATCGGTCTACTTTATGTGTATTTGTCTGCATCTGCATTTTATGGTCAATAAAAATAAACTGTAATTTTTTTTTAGAAGCGTGTCATCTGGTCATCTTTTGTAGGTTTTCATATATTATCTTGCAAAGCAGACCAAGAATTTGCCTTACATATACTACTGACAAATATAGGTGGAAATTTACCAACAGGTGCAGAATCACAGCTCGGAACATCACAATATTCCCAACGTGTCGCTGCGTCAGTGGTATAACACCACGGCATTGACTCTCCATCAGGGTTTCTGCAGTAATTGTTTTCTAGATTTCTTAAAAAAAGAGAGAGATTGTTTGGTAAAAATCTAAATGATTTCAAGATATACATGTTTGTCAAGAAAATTAATAAACTATACAGTATTTATGTCACATCTGATCCTATTTATGTATCATTTTGAAATATTTGGGGTAATTTTGAGGGAATTTGGGGGAAGGTTACATCCAATTGAAGTAGTTTACTGCTTGTAGACTGCTCCGCAGACTAGAATGATCTATGTTCTCTAAACAAGTTAATTCAGAAGGTAGTTGCACAGGCAGCTACAGTGCACCCACTAGTGGAGGAGGCTTCTGAGAAAGAGTGCAAAATAGCTTCCTTACAAATGCTGACTTTACACTTTACACAGTGTAAAGTAGGACTTATTGGGCCATCAAAAAGACCATCTAGTCTCACATTACAACTTCTATTTTTTGGCAAAATCTTCTCATAGGCACATTTTTGTCTTTCAGTATGTGCGACCGTTCGGCACGTCCACCTTTCTGTGAAGCCAGAGCCCCTCTTTTAATGAGTCTGACCTGGTAAATGTGGTGCAATGCTTTTAGACAGTATTTTGGCTCAAATTGCATCGCCAGAGTAAATCTCTCCGACCAATCTCTCCGACCATTTGTTAAAAGTTTGGTTCTTATATTGAATCTTTATAGTTAATTAGGAAGTAAGCTTAGTTCTGATTCTATTTTTATGAAGGAAGCTTGGCTCTGGTCCCATGTCTTTGAACTAATCTTGGTACTGGCACTGTAGACAACTTTTTTTAAATCATAAGTTGTATACTACTGCCTGATGCCTAACTCCTTACTCTTTATGGTCAAGTAATTAAATTGTGGTGGTGAAGCAGTAACTATTTAAGCCAGTGTGGACATGGCTATGTTTCTGGATAGGAAATCTGTTGTTAAAAGATTGATATTAAAGCCAGCATTTAGTGTGAGACAACTCCTTTAAGAGGGTCCGTAGACATTATCAGGCAATTGTTCTCGATACACAAATGGTCCTTTCATAGTACAAAGCTTACATAAACAGTTATTTCACAATTAAAATGATTGAAAGATAAAGCATTTCTCACTTGCACGGATAGTTATTTGGAGTTCTAGCGTGACTATGGGGCTGCTGAGAAGCCCAAGCCTGACATTTCTTCCCAGTTGTTGTAACAGAAATATTTCCTTTGTAGGACTCTCCATTGCCAGATAAACAGTTTAGCCCTGGTGGTGCTGGTGGGGGACTGGAAGCTGTAATATAAAAAGGAAAGGTTTAAACACATTTAAAATATAACTTTTTTTCATCTTTCTCAATCTCAGGATGCTTTTTACAGATTTTTGTGCCTTTTTGTTGCATTTAGTCTTTTCATTGATTTAGGCATTCTGCTGTAACAAATGTTACAAATGTAACAAAAGATATAAATAACTTTTTTATCCTTTACATCTTGATGCTCCATTTAAGGTATGTTGGAAATTGCCAATCCTGACTATGTCAGGAATTCTTAATTATTGGTGATGGAGCTCCACCCATTCGTAAGAATAGGACCCATGTTCTCTGCATCACTAGGGGTGCACTTCCCATGATTAGTGGGGGTCCCAGCAGTCAGACCCTCCTCCTCGATCAGATCAGCTTGCTATCCCCTATCCTGTGGATAAGTTATAATCTAGACCCCTTTTAGGCCACATTTGCAGGAGATTTGCAGCAATGCCTGCAAGAAAGAATAGCAAAACCAGTTTGGGGAGTTTTCCTGCTGCAGTGGCTGGTAGCGGAACACATTGGGGCACATTTACTTACCCATCCCGCTGCAATCCCCGAGGTGCGTTGTCCGTCGATGATTCGGAGCTGCCATGAATTACTAAGATCGTGCGTCCAATTTACAGCAATTTCCCGCTGAGGTCTGCTGGAGTTCACCTTTTTCTTCCCGGTGCATGTAAGTGCTTGGCTTGCGACACAATTTTGAATGTTAAATCCCGTGCGTTGTCCTAATCCATTAGGTCGTCCGATGGCCCACCCCCCAATTTGTGTTGCATGAAAGCCGGCGCCGATGCGCCAAAATCTGATCACGTGTAACAAAAAGCCCTTCTAAATGCCGCGCACATCGGTGTGCGGACCCTTAGTATATGAGCCCCATTGAGTCCTCAAAAAAACCACTAATTATGAACAAAATAGACAGGGAGATTACTTGAAAGAGAAAACAGAGTCGGAGCCTGAGGTAAACACACAATAAAAACCGAATGAGAACAAAGAAAATTGGGGTAATTTACCTCAGGAATCGTTATTGAGAGAGGATTTTTAGGGAACAGACCAAGAACCAAGAACATCAATGAGAGAGAAAGAACCACCACAAAATATAAGGAGAGAGGAACAAAAAAGAGCAGGTGAAAAACATGAAGAAAGCGAAAGAAGACTTGAGATAAAGGGTATTTTTAATTTGAGTAGGAAATTTTTGACCACTAGGTCACTAGTGGTTACTAGTCATATTACGATGCTGAATAAGGGCTTTCAAATTTGCTACAATAGCAAAGTTGAGTAAATTTCATACTTTTAAGGAATATGAATTTAAAAAAATATTTCTGTGTGAAAAAAACATTAAGGGGATAGAATGATGAAGAGATGCCACCCCCCCTGGATTTCTGTTGCATGAAAGCCAGCATGATAAAAATGCGCCAAAATCTGATCAAGTGCGACACAATCCCCTTTTCAATACCTGTCACAGCCACACGAAACCCGAAATTTCTATAGTGTGAGGAATACGTAGGCCTCTACTTTACTGCAATTGGCAGCAATGTGTTTGAATAGTAAAAGCGCTCCACCCCTCTACATCACTTGGCTGACGGTTAGACGCATTGGTGATTATTTCGCATAAAGAAGGGTTTTACTTCGAGAAAGGTTTTTTGTAGTAAGAGGGGAAAGATTCTTCCGAAAGTTTAGGGGGAGGGTATGTAAAGACATATATATGCATATGAGTAATGTATGGGATATATGCATAATAGGAGGATCTGTCTACTGTAAATATAAATACTCCCTTTATAACCCAATGTATGAAAGGTTTACAGCAAGTGTTGTTATGATTTTATGATGTTTATATGATGTATGTACCGTTAGATTGTGACATAAGGATAAAGCCTGTAAAATTAATGAATTTAGGGGATAATTGAAGTAAGAGTTAAATGGGTATTCTCGCCTGGGCATTCACATTCAGTTTCACTAATCTTCCATTAATAAACATTTCTTCAATTGGATGTTATTAAAAAAAATGTTCCTGTGTGAAGATAATTTCTCATAAATGTAGTCATTCTGTCCCTTAGAAACGAGATGGCTTCCTCGGTTACGACCACGTCACACTCAGCGCAGAGGTGGCCAGACATCCGCTATTGAGTCCTGTCTGACCTCCTGGATTAAGCAATCATAACCACAGGATGGTTGTGGGTCATGTAGTAAATCCATCCCGGACATTTCATATACAAAAACAATTTGTTTCTTTGTGCAATCTCTGCAGCAGACGTGGCCGTATCCGAGGAAGCCATCTTGTTTCTAAGGGACAAAATGACTACATTTATGAGAAATGATCTTCACACAGGAACATTTTTTTTAATAACATCTAATTGAAGAAATGTTTATTTATGGCAGATTTATCAAACTGAATGTGAATGCCCAGATGAGAATAACCCTTTAAGACTATATAAGCCCTTAATGAACACGCCAACACCATCCCCCAGAAAAAAAGCCTTTATAGGCGAAACCTGGGCCGGGCAGCGTGTGTCTGGCGTGGAATGACTTGAGAGCTGAGTTTTTATATGCACATATATTTTTATGGAAATGTGAGTAGTCAAAAGAAAAAATCCTTTTAAACATTGTGGAACAGTTTCCACTATGGTATATTGATTCTATCTGCAGTATTCATCTGCTGCATTCTAGACCCCGGCTCATAGTTACTGTGGAAGCACGCTGGGAAAGTCTGTGATCCGTAGTCTGTGGAGATGGAATAGTGTGAACAACGCCCAGGATACCTAGAAAACGAAGTTGTGGCGAAACGTTTCTATTTCCTATTTGATGTACAGCACCTGTGCCAAATGTGGAGGTGGTGAAATAGAACTAAGACTTTTGTTATATACTTTGAGGAGTTGAGCGACTTTTTTCTTGAGACTGTGGTAATGCAACAGACTGCAAATTTTCCCTTGTGGAATTTCAGTGTGTTCAATTTGGAATTAAATTAAATTTCAAGTTAAATTTGGTTTAATTAACAAATTGATCTAAACTTATTAAAAGGGTTTTCAAACAAACCAAGTTAGGCCCTATCCGCAGGATAGGGCCTATTCTGCTGATCGGTAGTGGCCTCAGTGATTAGACCCCCACAAATCAGGAGAACACAGGGGTCCGATGTTGCTCCCCGAAATGCTTTAATAAATAGGGCCCAACAATATATATGGCAAACTTAGGTGGTGGGAAACTGGGCATGTGCCCAGGGGACCCTGTCCTAAATTGGCCCCCTGCATGTGGTCTTTTGTGGGCAGAGGATGTATTGCTCCTTCAATACCGCTTGGTTGAATGCCCAGGTGAAGATGCTTATCATTTATCTCCTGTCTATATATCTATCATCTATCTGTGTAAGTATCTTTCTCCTATAATTTGTCTATTTACTATCTATATATCTGTCTATCTAACCATTTATCTATGTAGCTTTCTGTCTATATATCTATATTTCTTCTATCTGCCCATCTATTGCCTTTCTTTTCGCCGCCATGTTTTTCTCCCAGGCGGCGCCTAGTATGACGTCAGCAGCGGCACGTCATACTAGGCGCCGTCCGGGGGAGAACAATGGCGGTGCCCAGCACGAAGTTAGAGAAGACAGAAGACAGGCGTGGAAGCCAGAAGAGGAGCCGCGCGGACATCGGGGGAGCACCGCTGCACGTCGGGGCCACCGGAGGGTGAGTATATAAGTTTATTATTTTCTTTTAATGCTGGGCAGGCTGTATACTACTGGGGGCAGGCTGTATATTACTGTAGGCAAGCTGTAAACTACTGGGGGCAGGCTGGGCTGTGCTGTATACTACTGGGGGCAGTGCTGTATACTAACTACTGGGGGCAGTGCTGTATACTAACTACTGGGGGCAGTGCTGTATACTAACTACTGGGGGCAGTGCTGTATACTACTGGGGGCAGGGCTGTATACTACTGGGGGCAGGCTGTATACTACTGGGGAAAGGCTGTATACTACTGGGGGCAGACTGGCTACATACTGTTTTTGATGGTAAAATTAGGGGTCTCGGCTTATACTCGGGTCGGCTATATTATCTTTCATATTTATCTTCTATCATCAATCTACCTATTATCTGTCTATCTCCTATAAAATTCTCCTACAGTTTCATATTACCTTACCATACTACTGTGTGTAACTACAACGTGTTATTATTGTGCAGAGCTAAAGAAGCCTCTTACTCATAAAATTGTTTTATTTTGGGGCCCCACTTTTAGTTTTGCCCAGGGTCCCACTTTGTCTGAAACTGGCCCTGCGTGCAGTGTTGGTTTTCCTCCACACATAGCATTTGGCTTTTAGGCCCAAAAGAATAATTGCATTCACGTTTGACCAGATCTTGAGAAAATTAACATAATTTTAACACATTGCTTGACACTTTAGGGCAGATTTATCAAGCTGTCTAAAAGTCAGAATATTTCTAGTTGCCCATGGCAACCAATCACAGCTCCCTTTTAAAATATTCATGAGCACTAGTAAAATGAAAGCTGAGCTGTGATTGGTTGCCATGGGCAACTAGAAATATTCTGACTTTCAGACAGCTTGATAAATCTGCCCCTTTGTGTTGCTCTATCACATAAAATATTATTATAAAATACATTGAACTTTGTGGCTGTAACTTTTAAAAATGAGGTGTGAAAACTTTTGGAACCCGTTTATTTAAGGCCCCTTCTACACTAGCGAGTGTGATGCGATGAACTCGCATCACACTCGCAACGCAAGCTGCCGGGAACGCACGGCCCGAACCCTGCACCGCGGGAGTGAACTGACATGCTGAGTTCACTCCCGCGGTGCAGGGTTCGGGCCGTGCGTTCCCGGCAGCTTGCGTTGCGAGTGTGATGCGAGTTCATCGCATCACACTCGCTAGTGTAGAAGGGGCCTAACTCCCTTCACAGGTCCGGAGTCTGCAGCGACAGAGTCGGCTGTTTTCTACTGCTCCAGCACTAGCCGCATCATGCTGACCGCCATGTCTCAAGGGGTTAACAAGAGCTGTTGGGTCTATTTAGACCCAGTCCAGCTCTGATCAGAATCCCCAGTCACAGGTGTGCATTCTCCCTGTAACTGGGGCTCTTAGGGTGATGTCACATATGGCGTTTTTAGGCAGTGCGTTTTCAGATCATAAAAACTGCATTTGTTAAAAAACATTTGCATTTGTTGAAAACGTATGCGTTTTTGTCCGGTTTTCTGAATTTGCGCAATTAAAACAGACAAAAATGGATGCGTTTTTAAAAAAAGCATGAGTTTTTAAAAAACCGCATGCTTTTTTAAAAAACGGATGTGTGACATCACCCTTATAGAGTAAAAGAAAAAAGAACTGTGAAAATGTCCACCAGGGTTCTTTTGTGACCTCATTGGGGACATATAAATCAAAAACACACACACAAAATATGAATAAATATTCATAAAAAATACATTTGCATTTCCCAATAAAAAAATATATCAATATATACAATTTCCCAATATAAAAAAAATATATATAAATCAATATATACAAAAAACACTGCCATGACTGAAACAAAATAGGGAATTCATTAATAATACTTATTTTGAGTTAATTTGAAAACTAAAAAAAATTTGTACTATAAATTCCCCAAAAATTCCAATTTTAACTCCAAATAAAATTTTTTAAAAAATCTTTAAACTTTTATTATCTTTTAACTAGCTGTATGTGTCCTGCAAACAAAAGGGATCAAAAAATTGTACGGTGTACAAAAATTAGCTAAAATGCCCTGGTCACTAGAGCCTTTTCAGGCCGCGTCATTTAGGGTGATGGCAGACATGCCATTTCGTCTGCGTTTGCAAATGCAAACGCAGACAAAGCCGCACCCTCCGGTGCGTTAATTTAATGCAAAACACTGGCGACTCGTTCCCAATCGCAGCCGTTTCCATAGAAACGCTGATGCGATTGGGCTGCGGCCCGCCCCGGTGGGTGCGGATTTGTCTGCGTCTGCGTTTGCAAAGGCAGACAAAACGGCACGTGTGCCACCACCCTTAGGATGATGCCACACATGGCGTTTTTGGTCCGTTTTTAAACATCCGTTTTCAGTCCGTTTACCATGCATTTCGCTGCTTACAACCTGTTTATCTATTAACATAGTTGGGAAAAACAGACTAAAAATGGACCAAAAACGCGATGTGTGGCATCAGCCTATCGGGTTAAGGTCAGAGAGTGTGATATACAGTCTGATGCAGTTAACCTGTTATTCAACACAGTATAGCATCTTTATGGTGGAGCTCCAGGCAGCTTTTTTCATGTATTGTTCATGACAAGGGGTCTTATAAAGTCTCCCAATAGAATATGACTGGGTTTTTAACTGACAATGCACTAGATAATACTGCAAGGTATCTATGCAATCAGCGAATCACAAGTTACTTTTCCCTTGTCGGACTAAAACTGTATAAAATGAATGTAATATTTTTTTATCCATGTTAAAAGTACAAGTACAGCAACCAAAAACTATAGGATACCGCACCTGCCTCACGGAAAAAAACATGCATCAAACTTACTACAGCGTTGGATATCACAGTATTCCCATCGTGTGTTTTTATCAGTAGTAAAACACCATGGTCGTGGTTCTCCATCTGGATTGCGGCAGTAATTATTTATTAGGTTTTTCTCTGGAAGTCTGAAAGAGAAGATTAAAGGCAATCCCTGGGTTACATACAATAAAGGTTCTTTAGGTTTGTTCTTAAAGAGAACCTGCCATTGAAATTAACCTTCCCAAGATAAATACTTCTAATGTTATTATTATATGAAAATCACCTGATGTGAGCCCATCACACTGAGTCCATATTTAGTGTTTACATGCATTGCCCTTGCTCCTTGTTCCTGATTGACAGGTCTCACTGCTGTATGGAACATTAACAGAGGGCTCTGTCACATCATTGGGAAATTAAAGTCATGTGGCCAGGGCGATGTCATCTAAATTCCTGTTACATCTGCAACGTCTACCCCATGTATGTACATGAAATCACAGCATGCCTCCTTGGCCGTCTACTCCTCCCCATACCTTCATGGAAGCATGCTTTGATCAGATATATACATGGAGTAGATTGCACATGTAACAGCAGTAAGCACTGTCTGGGATTTTGTCACTATTTCACATACCCCACGATGGGCGGAATCAAGACGTGATGAGCAGAGCCAACATGGGCTGCAAAATTTTGGGAAATTATTTTATTGGCGGAATGAGGAATGAGCTGGGACGCTTGCGCTACACTTTTCGACAATGGCACAGTGAGGCGGTGAGTAGGGTTTATTGTGCCTGTTCTTGATAAGGGGTTCCCTTTAAATTATTAAAATACAATCAATATTCAAATCTGTATTAATATTGTTAATTTATTGTTTTACTGTTAATTGTTTTGCATACAAATTTTTGAAACACAAGGTATCATTTGCATGTATTATCTCTTTTACCTTTCAGGTTGATAGCCATGAGCATGAGGTTTTTGAGAATTCCAGCTTTGACATTCCAATCCAGACTTTGTTTTAGCAACTCTACCTCTATAGTTTTCTCCACTACAATGAAAACATTCTTCTGCAAAAACATGTTCAAAATCAGTGTTGTTTACATACATATCAATCCAATATTTCTAAGCTCACATATAATTATAATTATTAGTAGTATTAAAATATGTTCTATCAAAATAATGAACAAAAATGTGTTCTGACCTTCACATTGTGGAATGTCACAAAACTCAAAGCGTTGATAAGGATCTGTAGTGTAGCACCAAGGGCCATTTGGATCTCTATCTGGATTTCGACAAAAATTTGAGTCTAGGCCAGCATCTCGATGACTATTAGGTGTATAGCTAGGAGACACAATAGTGATGTGATTAAAAACAATAATCACAATAATAAGATACAAAATATAGTAGCTTAATCATCAGAGGCAGTCTGTTTGTCTTGCTTGTGCTATTATTTTTGCTACATTTAATAAATGTCACACATGGGGCAGATTTAGAAGTGTCCTAAGGTGAGACCGTGATGAGTTAGACCAGACCGTCTTATTCTGCACCAGATGCATATAAGTGTCTGGTGCTGGGTGATAAATCTGTCCTAGTATAAGACTGTCTAGTCGTACTCTGCACCTCCCATTAGTTGGCTTACTTTACACCAGAAAATTAGGACAAAATTCTGTCGGGTCAGCAGTATTTTTGGTGCACGGACCTTTTTGGCACGAGACCATGCCCTTTTTCCACATACCACACCCCTTTTGTCGAGCTTGTCGTAGGAGAGCCTGAAAACTGTCTAAAACCCTTTATAAATGTGGGGACAGTTTTCTAGTGCAAACTATGACAGGGTCCTGTTGTTAATAGATACCCTCCAATGTTTGTCTATAAGCTTAAGGCCTCATGCACACTACCATGTGCAAAAACCAACCGCAAACAGCAGAAACTTTGCGCCCCATCTTGGCCAAGTGGAGATAGGGGCCATGTTGCAATACTGGCAGGAATAGGACCTCCTGTACATCTTGGTGCTTGGCCATGACTGTGTACAATAGACCTCTATGGGGGTCGTGAGCTTGCTACAATTTGTGGGCCTAGCTCACGGCAGCATATACAGTTACAGTATATGCATGAAACCTAACACTTCTGTCTTTACATGTTAGATAGCAATCATTTTTGCAAGCTATTTAAATGCTGCGAAATCTGGAATATTAGATATTCATGAACGCAAGTATGATGGTATTTTTGTAGATTAGTTTTTGGGTTTGTTTTTCATTAAATTTTTATTTAGCAAAGTAATCTAAATAAACAATTCCTGATAATGGCAAAAAAATCTGATCACTTTGATAATTATTATGAACTGATATACAAACATTATATTTTATAATGCATAATTTAATTTAATAGAGTTTGTAATTTAATACATAAATTAAATGTTGCTTTTTCATACTTTGGTGTGTGAGGAGTGGTTGCTGTCCATTCCTGGCATGTTCTCCCTGAGCGTGTTTTATATTCTGTTCCCCTGTAATTTTCTCCATTTCCTGTGATGCAGTTTTCAAGGTAGACTATAAAATAGATAATGCATATTTTCAGATGATGACAAAACATTCAAACATACACTGATGCTGTCAGCACCTGTCCAGAAAACGCACAACCACAGCCAGGCTGATCTGTCAGACTAGGTAAGTGGTGAACTCACCTTGCGGCATCCCTGCGGGCTAAGGCCCTGCTTAATGCAGATAAGCCACCCTGATAAGGGTGAACACACTATCAGGAACCTAACTGACGGTCCCTGAGTGACCCTAGAAGATGACAGGGAAAACTTACTTCGTCTGCCAGCTTCTGGATGGTGGAGCGGACAGGTAATCAGAATACAGGAATAGACTAGTGCACAGAATACTAACACAGGTCTGAGACAGGGAAAGCAGAAAACACTAGGAGGTAAAAGATACTGAGAGACAAACAACGTAATATACAGGTCTTCAGGTGGGATATACACAGGTCAGGTCAAGATCAAACGGGTTATATACAGGTTAGGTCCAGATACAGGCAGACAAGCGGAGACAGGAAAAGATTAAGCAGGTTATATACCGGTCAGGTCCAGATACAGGCAGACAAGTGGAGACAAACAAAACGGGTCAAAACCAAGATGGCTGAAAAGGTACAGAATCAGATACAAAACACAGAATACCAAACAAGATAGCCAGAGCACTAGATACACAGGTAAGTCTAAATAACCAGCAAGGTATGATGGGAATAGGGAGGTATATAAGGCAGTTCCCAGACACGCCTCCAGCAGCACACTGGGGGAACTGCCAATCAGGATAGTAACCCTTGCTGGGCAGGGGTGAAATGCAAGGAGTAGGGTGTGGCTCAGTTAATCCAAACACTAAGCCACAGTTCACACACAAATAAACACCATCTATTCTGCTAACTGCGGATAGAGCAACGTTTAGACATGGACGTTACAGGTGCCCTATACACTTCTAAATAAACTGATAACATATATCAATAGTACAAGGAACTATAAAAGAAACTTCATAATATATCAAAACAAAATGCCTCTTCTCCAATTGCCTTCGCAGAAGCATATAGCAGTGTAAGATCACATAGAAGTCTATAGAGAAAGAAGAAGGGAGGAATTAGTGGAAGAGTAAAGAAATCAGACGATACCATTTGAGTATACGTAATAGTGAGCTTTTGAGAATACTTGTTCTCTTTGTCAGATATGATGTTAGCACAAACCCTTTAAGAACAGCTAGTTTCCCCCTTCAGCTCAAAGAAAACTGAAAATCATAGGCTGAACTTGCAGAGGAGCAATTTGCTAAACCTTAAATTGTGTTATTCCTCACATACCCTCAGAGCCGCCACTAGGATTTATGGGGTCCCTGACTGGAAGATTTTTGTGGGCTCCCCCCAGCGGCGTCCTTTAATGAAATATCCACCCCTGATGCCCCCTTTACATAAATCTTAACCCCCATCATTAGTGTAATGTCCACAGCAACTTTGGCTTCTTCTCCGTCTTCTCCTTGTGGATCCGCCTTCTTCTCTTCAGGGCCTGGCGCATCACTATGACAATGCGGTGTCGCGGCCGCGTGACGTCATAGTGTAAGGGCCTGCGGACGCACAAACTATCAAACGGCTGTGACACAGCCACTTCATAGTGAAGCGCCCAGGCTGGAAGAGGAGAAGACGGCTGGGGAGAAGAAGCCGTAGGTGAGTATAGATTTTTTTTTCAAACTGATAGGGTCCGGTGTGGGAGGGTTAGTGGTCCCTTTTCAGCCCTTGAACACAGTCCCACTAGACCCCCCCATGATGGCAGCCCTGCATACACTAATTGTAGTAATGATTTATATAAAGATTGTTAAGAATAAAGAAAAGAAAATGTTTATGAAAATAGATAATAAACTCAAGTGTTACACCAGAATGTTTTATATTTAAGAAACATTTTTTACAGCTTTGCACACTGTTGACATTCTCTCAGAGTATATTCAGACGGCCGTCTATGGGGATGTATATGCGGCCGCAGTCCGGCGGTGGTACAGTGGTACAAATGTGTGGCACCGTTTTGCGTCGCACACAGGGAAAAGATAGACCATGTTCTATTTTTCCCTGTGTGTGCGGCCGTGCGCCGCTTTTCTCTATGGAGGGGGGAGGGGTCACTTCCTTCTCTCCATCGCACAGCGGAATGCCCACCCGGCTATAGCCGGGCGGGCATACAGCTGTGTACATGTACTCTTAGTTTTATGAAATAGTTACCTTGAATGGTTTTCAATTAACAGATGTGACACTGCTATTTTTTGGAATTTTTATATAATGTGTTTTAGGGTGGTTTTATTCCACTAAACTACTAGTCTCCTCTGGTCATTTCTAGAATTCCTTCTTTTTTGTGAAATCGCCCACATTTACCTATAACAATTCTTCCCTAAAGGCAGGCAAATATGACTCTTCATAATTATATGGCATGCGCTAGGTTTATTGCCTTCAAAAGGCTCTATATTCAGTTTTATACCACTTAGAAACATGGTTTGTGTCATGTTAAAGATAATGGGGCACATTTACTTACCCGGTTCGAGGAGTTCACAGAAATTGCCTTGTCCGACAATCATTCACTGTGCTGCGATTCACTAAGATTGTGCGCCCGATATCCTGCATGTGTCGCTTCCCCGTTCAGGTCTGCCAGAGTTTACCTTCTTCCTGGTGCATGTAAGTGCATTGTCTTGCGACACAATTTGAATGTTAAATCCTGCGCTCAGTCCAAATTGTCCGATGGCCCACCCCCGGTTTCTGTCACATGAAAGCCGGCACAACTGCGCCAAAATCCGATCGCATGCAATGCAATCCCCTGCTATACCTGTTACAGCCGCGAAAAACCCAAAAACGTTGGAAAATCCGACAAAAGTGCGCAGCGCGACCCTCAGTAAATAAGCCCCAATAATTTCATCTTTCAGATCATACAAGGCTTTGTGAGATACTAAACCAGAAATACAGGCAGCTAAAACATTGTTGGAAATGCGAGTTAGCGTTCAGTTAGATCCAGTTACCGTCTATTTTTTAACTGCCTTTATATCCAGAAGAACCATAATCTTGATACTCAATTATGTGCACTCAATTATAATGATGCATACTCAATAACATCTGATTATTGCTTTGTCCGAGTGGTGTCGTTTGGGATTTTTTCTGATTATAGCTGAAAATGTAATAAAACTAGTTAAGTATACTACTTACTTTTTTTTTCATACAAAGCCATATCATTTCTTCTTTGTAGAAGTGAAGATTTCTGGTTGTCCAAGAGTGTGACACAAAATTGATTTTTTGTGCTGTATAAAAATGACCTAAAAAATATTAAATATGTTTAACAAACATCATAAAATTAAAAGGAAATACATGAAAATGTGTAAGTCAGGAAAAGACATGAAAAATTTAAAATTAACAGCCAATTCTGTACTAAGAACATTTATTGGAGACACAATTGGCAACCACCTTTAGTGACTAAAAAATATCTATAACTGAAAAAAAGAGATTATAGAAATGTAACCTGAGACCAGGCGGTGGAACACACGCTCTGGGGCCGCAGCCAAAAAATTTAGAAAAAAAAAATGGGTACTTACCTCCGGCGCTTCTCTTCACCCTGTGGCTCCGGCTTCTTACTAATTCAGTTTCCAGGTAGTGCAGGCAGAGACATGTCTATACTCTCTGTCCGCATGCACCTGTTATGATGTCAGCAGCGGCTGGTGCGGCCTGGCATCATAGCGGGTGTGTGCCGGAAGAAATCACAGAGGTGCCTCTGCCTGCACTGCCAGGAAGCTGAATTGAGAAGAAGTTGGGACCGTGGGGTGAAGAGAAACGCCAGAGGCAAGTATTGACTTTATTATTTTTAGCTCGGCCAAAGCTGTGGACATTTCATTGGGGGGAAGGGGGCAATACTGAGGACATTTTATGGCGGGGGGGGGGGCACTGATGAGGGTCATTTTATGGGGGGAGCACTGTTGAGGAGATTTTCTGCGGGGGAGCACTGCTGGGGAAATTATATTAATGGGGAGCATTGCTGGGGCATTATATTAATGGGGGAGAGCACTGATAGGGACATTATATGAGTAATACTGGGTACATTTTATGGGAAGGAACACTGCTGTGGACATTTTATGGGGGGAGCACTGCTAGGGACAATATATTAATGGGAGGGCACTGATGGGGATTTTAAATTAATGGGGGTGCACTGCTGGGGACATTTTATTGATGGACGGAAACACTGCTGGGTACATTGCATTGGTGGGGGGGGGGGCTCTGTTGGGGATATTTAATTAAAGTTGAGGGCTTTGGATATTAAAAATAATGGCGGGATGTTTGTAACCAATGATCTAAGGCTAATCTTTTAAACCTTCTGTTGGCTGTTGTTGGCCTTTTTCTTATATTGGTAACACTACCTGGATGTTTTATAAGGAAATTGTGTAAAACATTTTATTTTAAATAAAAACACAGTTAAATAAAAAAATAATAATAATAATGGCGGGGCTCTGCTGTGTTCCTTTTATTAATGAGGTGAGACTGCTGCTGGAAATTTATTATTGGGGAGAGGGCCCTGCTATGGACATTTCATTTCAACGGGTAGACGCTGTTGCCAAGCATTTCGTTAGTGAAGGATGACTGCTGCGGACATTTAATTTATGGGTTAGGAAGGCTGCTGCAGACATTAATGAGCGAGGCTGCTGGACATTTCATTGATGAGGGGAGGCTGCTGGACATTTCATTGATGAGGGGAGGCTGCTGGACATTTCATTGATGAGGGGAGGCTGCTGGACATTTCATTGATGAGGGGAGGCTACTGGACATTTCATTGATGTGGACAATTATATGGCTTGTTTTTAGATATGGAGTATTTGTGGACTATACAAAAAGGTTGAGGAGCACTGCATTAAACTATAGGAGGTCAGATGGTGTCTTTTTTTCAGTGTAACTAAATCCCTTATACAAATTCCATTCATGTACAGCATTCTGTATTACACGGTTGAACTGAGTCTAGAAGCGGCAGATAGTGACATGACGTCTTTAGAAAACCCTGTCATTTTAGAGAAGTTCCTATTTTAATCTCATATAAGCGTAGCAGTTCATTGAGAGTGTGCCCATGCCTGCTAATGCTTTAGTTAACTTCTTCATAAATTGACTAGCACTGCACATTTACACAATTATTGATGTCACCTGTGGAAAGGAGAAGATGTGCTTCAGTACGGTCAGTTTAACTCCTAGTGCACCACATGTATGACTTACCTACAAATAAACTTCTGTTCTGCATCACACTTCTTTGCACACTCCAAATCGTTGGCTGTTGTATAGAATTCTCTTTGTCTACCTGCCATCCATGCTCCTTCCGTTTTTACATAGGCTTCAAGTTCATTACTTAAAACTGTAAAAGAAAAAGTTAAATAAATATTTTGACCCAGTAATATTTACAGCAATTGAATCATTTTAGATTCAGGTTCTATAAACACATACTGTATTAATTGCCAAATTCTGACACATTCTGATGCACAACCCTGGGTGGAGGAATGAGTTCAAAGCACCAAAAAAGTTGTTCCTCTGCTAATAGTTGTCATTGGTAAATAATATATTATTCTAAGATTTGATTACAGTAGCTATAGCAACAAAATTTGCTACATTCAATGTTTGTATTTTTTCTGTTGATAGCATTTAAGGAGAACTTAAAGGCAATTTGTGACACTACATATTCTTGTGGACCTGTGGTTTGGTATCCCAAATCGACCTTTTACATCTCTCTGGCTGCTATAAAAATAAAATAAAACAAAAGATGAGTCCAATAAGGCTCTGCGAAATTATCTGGTGTACCTTGTGCCTGGGCTTTATTGCCCATGTGCTGTACCTATGACACATGCATAGTGAAGGCACTCTGTACTACAGTGGTATGATTACATCAATGTGACCAAGGTAATTAAATATTTTTTATTTTTTTGCGGGCCCTGATGAAAAAACTACAGTGGTTTTGGAACACTAAACAACCAGTCCCTAAGGACCTATGGATGGTTTAGTGTACTGTAAACTTAAAAAAAATTGTTAATCAGTAAAAACATCAAATAAACCGTATCCCAGTTAGACCAGTGGTCCCTCCCCACTTCCCACAAGCAATAACTTTTTTTTTATTTTTGTGTTTACTATGGATGTGAAAATCTGTTATATACCTATTATTTAAATTTATTACTTTGTCAGATTGTGATCAAACTCTTCATATATCTAATACTTATGTAAGACCCTATTAACAATTGCCCACTGTGGGAGATATACTATGCTTTCTCCGTCAATTTTATGGCGGAGAAGGCATGTATAAAAGCTCCATAAAGATAAGAAAGGTGGTTTCAGCACTCCAGAAGAAAAACTGTTAAAAAAGACAAATTTATTTCCAAAAAGATAAAAAATACACATAGGTGAAAAATACCAAGGCATGGGCACAAACAAAATGCACCAGACAAAAAAACTAACAACTGCAGGTGACGCATTTTGGATTTACAGCATTTAAGACCTTACTCGTGCTATAATGCCTGCTATATGCATCACTTGCTACGAGTTGTTCTTTTGTCTTGTGCTTTTTTTGTTTTAGTGCATTCCTGTATTTTCACTTTTGTCTATTTTTGACTTTTTGGAAATAAACAAGTAGTTTTTAACACTTTTTTTTCACATTGAGGGTCATTTACTAAGGGCCCATATCACGTTTTTACGGCGGGTTACCCGAATTTTTCAGTTTTGCGCCGATTTTCCCTGAATTGCCCCGGGTTTTTGGCGCACAAGATCGGATTGTGGAGCATCGGCGCCGGCGTGCACGCGACGGTAATCGGGGGCGTGGCCGAACGGAAACCCGACAGATACGGAGAAACCGCCGCATATTTTTAAAAAAAGGGCCCTAAATATTACTAAGGGATTGTTATAAGGTTCCAAATATAATGGAGGCAGTAGAGGAACTGCTGGTAAGTCAAATGGATGTGAAAGCTTCAAAGCATGGTGAAGTACTTATCATGGGGGACTTTAATTACCCCGATATTGACTGGGGGAAAGAAACCTGCAGGTTTTTGTCAACAACATATGTCAATTACCTGTCACAACTAATCATGGAGCCAACAAGAGAGGAAAAAGTATAAGAGAAACAAGAAAAAGCCAATGTGGTTAACTGTTACTGTAAGGCGAGCAGTAAGTGAGAAAGATAAGGTGTTCAAGATACTAAAAGCAATGAGGTGTTATGGGATTATATAGAGAAAAATAAATTCTGTAAAAGACAGATAAAGGCAGCAAAAATAGAGACTGAAAGAAATATTTCCAAGGAGAGTAAAAATAAGCCCAAATTATTTTTCTATTATATAAATAATAAGAAACCGAAACCGGAGTGTGGGCCCTCTTAAAAATAACCTGAGGGTCATGGTGGAGGGAGATGAGGAAAGGGCCAATCTATTGAATGTTGCTTTCTCAACTGTCTTTAACCAGGAAAATCCCATGGCCAATGACATGATAAAGAATAATGTAAATTCTCTTTGGAATGTCAATAGTTTAACAAAGGAGGGGGTGTGGTGCTGCCTCACAACCACTACAATAGGAAAATCCTGGAAACTACAGATATGTGAGTCTAACTTCTGTTGTGGGGAAAATATTTAAGGGTTTTGTTAGAGTTGTTAGAGCTCTATCCTGGAGTATCGCACTGTACATAACCTTATAACCCAGCATCAGCATGGGTTTATGAGAGATCGGTCCTGTCAGACTAATCTTATTGGCTTCTATGAGCAGGTGAGTACCATACTGGACCTGGGGGAGGCTGTGGATGTTGTATATCTGGACTTTTTCAAGGCATTTGATACAGTGCCACATAAAAGGTTGGTACATAAAAAGAGACTGCTGGGACTAGGGAAAAATCTGTGTATTTGGGTAAGCAATTAGCTTACTGATAGAAAACAGAGGGTTGTCATTAATGGCCCTTATACAAATCACTGGTCAGACCACATATGGAATATTGGGGCAGATTTACTTACACGGTCCATTCGCAATCCAGCGGCGCGTTCTCTGCGCTGAATTCGGGTCCGTCCGGGATTTATTAAGGTAGTTCCTCCGACGCCCACCAGGTGGCGCTGCTGCGCTGAAAAGCATCGGAACGCGCTGGAGTTCACCGACTCAGGCTGAGTGAAGGTAAGTGCAAGCTCCGCAACAGATTTTTTGTTTTAAATGCGGAGGTTTTTCCGAATCCGTCGGGTTTTCGTTCGGCCATGCCCCCCCATTTCCGTCGCGTGCATGCCAGCACCGATGCGCCACAATCCGATCGCATGCACCAAAATCCCGGGGCAATTCAGGGGAAATCGTCGCAAATCGGAAATATTCAGGTAACACGTCGGGAAAACGCGAATCGGGCCCTTAGTAAATGACCCCCATTGTGTACAGTTTTGGGAACTATTGTATTAAAAGGACACAGTAGAACTGGAACAGGTACAGAGGAGAGCAACCAAGATTAGGGGGATGGCGGGATTACAAAATTTGGGGTTATTCAGTTTAGAAAAAAGACATCTGAGGGGAGACCTCTTTACAATCTACAAATATCTGAACAGGCAGTACAAGGATCTCTCCAAAGATCTTTTTATACCTAGCCTCCATGTTTCCTGAAGAAGCATTTGTGAAATGCCCGTCGGTGCGAGGGGAACACTGGGCTCACTGCTGCAGGTATTGTTCGCTATCCTAACAATATGCATGCATTAACTCTCTAACCATACTAATTTTAATAATAGGTGGAAACGGAACAATGGTGGAGTAGTATTATATTTATTTTCAATATAAGATATTGAATAAAGCATGAATTTTACAAATATTCTTTTTCGGTAATGTATTCCCGCATTGATAGGTTATAATGGTTTCTCTGAAAGGAAATTATTCCAAACTTTGAATTTGGGACTTTCTTGTTCGACTTTTTATACCTAGGCCTGTGACCAAGACAAGGGGGCATCCTCTACGCCTAGAGGAGAGGTGGTTCTACCATCACCATAGACAAAGGTTCTATACTGTAAGAGCAGTGAGACTATGAAACTCTCTGCGGCAGGAGGTTGTTGGTCAAGAGAGGCATGGATGACTTTCTGGAAAGCAAAAATATTACGGATTATGGGGAAATTCTTAAAGTTGGACTTGATGGACTTGCCTTATATACAACGATTCTATGATTATTGCAGTATATTTTGTGAGTAATTCGTACACTATGGGGCAGATTTAGCAAGTGTCTGAAAGTCAGAATATTTCCAGTTGCCCATGGCAACCAATCACAGCTCAGTTTTCATTTTACCAGTGCTCATGAATATTTTAAAGGGCAGCTGTGATTGGTTGCCCTGGGCAACTGGAAATATTCTGACTTTCAGACACTTGATAAATCTGCCCCTATGTGCCTAAAATAATAGTAAAAAAAGATATGTGTAGAAAGTTGCAAAAATTCTAATTTCCCCAGAACCCATATAAAAATAAACAAATAAAATCATAAACATGTTAGGTATCAGCACATCCTAAATTGCCTGATATATCAAAATATAAGAATGATCACAAAAAAATTCCCTGTAACAAAAGATTCTAGGTTTTTTGTTGGAAGATATAACAAAACTATATAAATTTGGCATCTCCTTGATTGTACTTACTGTCACAGGTGTCCCTGTGACCCGCGTTGCGGGCACACCCGTGCCTCTCTCCGGTCCCTAGCTCCCCTCCCTGCTGCCTTAACTTGTCTCGAAGATTTAAAGGGCCAGCGCACCGCTGATTGGTGCTGGCCATTCCCAGGAAATTGGATAAAATCTGGCCTTTCCCAGCATTCCCCGCCAGATCTTGCCTAGTGCCTCTGAGAAAGCTATTTCATGCAGTTTGCTGTATTTCTGATTTTCTGTTGTGACCCCGGTTCTGTTCTTGACATTGCCTCCGTGCTGCCTGTCCTGACCTCCTGCTGTGTTCCTGACGTTGATACTGTGCTGCCTGTCTCGACCTCCTGCCTGTCCCCAACTACGATTCTGCCTCACAACTTAGTACCACGCCTTGGCCAACACTGCGTGCAAAGTCACGCCTGTGGAGCAACCTGGTGGTACCTTGCCGCAGCAAGTGCATCCCAGGTGCCACTAAGATTCCGTTCCCAGGTGACGGCTTACGTCATTGTCCGCCGTGTTCCAGTGGGTCCACTACCTCAGATCCTGACACTCACCCAAAGAATAGAGGGAATGTGTTATTTGGACTGCACTGTGAAAGCCATAAAAACAAAGCAAATGAGAAAACAGGAAAACTGCATTTTATATCGTTGTGGCTGTTTTAGGTTTTAGTCCCATTTTTTATATCAAAAATTTAAAGCCTAGTGCAGATAGTGAGACTAGCCAGTTTATCACACTACTTACGACTATTAAGCCAGATAGGGCAGTGAGTTTTAAAGATATTGAGAAGGGAGGGTTGCTTGTGGTATTGCCCTCTTTGTGTGAGAGGGAGTGGAGCAAGAGAATGAGCGACATCAGAATTCAAATGTATCACTATCTATGACATCACTATCCCCCTGAATAAGTTAGGTATGACAACGGAGGCTTAAATAAAGTGTGTGGGAAAAATAGTAATTGAAGTAAAGGCTAGGTTTTAGTGACGGATGGGTTTATATTCCCTGCTTGAGTCTTGGCTGTAGATTACATCAATTTCAACACATTTGTTCATTGTTTTTACAGTTTTCCATTACATTGCATGGCCAAATAAATGGCCACATAAATACATAAATGAAAAAGGCTCAATGGGTGAAATGTGAACTAACTCCTTAACACAATATGACTTACATGTACTTCATGATCGCTCCAAGGATGTAGGAGGAGGGCTCACGGGGCTGAGCCCTCTTCATACATGGTGGGCTTTGGCTGCACCTACAGCCGACATCCTTTAACCATTTACCTGCCAACGGCAGAGAAATGCCAGTGGCATGTGGGCACCTGCATCTTGGATAATATCATTGCTTCCCATAACGTCACTGGGGAGAAACGATCCGTTCACATGGCAGCCTGAAGTCTGTATGAGACTCCAGAACCTGTCATTTGGCAGGATCTATAAGGCTATCTGCACATTTTGCAGATTCCATGTGGATTGTTGCTCATTGCTAAAAATACAATAATGAACATATTACTTTTCTTGTGTGTATGCATGAAATTTTGCATGCATTTTTTTACATTGAAGTCAATGGAAGAGTGAAAATCTGCACCAAATCTGCATCAAATACGCACCATGATGGTGACGGATTTGATGCAGATTTTTTAAATGACATCAGGTGAAACTGATAAGAACAAAACTGATAAGAATAACACATGCAGAAGATCTGCATAATAAAACACAAAAAACTACAACAATAAATAAACAAATCCACATGAAATCTGCATAAAAAACTTGCGGATTGGATACGAATTTTCATGTGAATTTTCCATATAATAATCCTCAACGTGTGCTGACACGTGCTGGAAGCACACTGTTATAGATACATAGCAAATTCTCCATTAACTACAATACTGTAGAAAGAGGGTTAAAGGGAACCTGTCACCACATTTTCACAAATACAGCTAGTGACAGGTCCCTATTAACTAACTGACACCCTTATATTAGCTAAAAGTTGTTTCTTTACATCCATGTAAATCAACTTTATGTTATATTCCCTGATATCAGAGAAGGCTTGTCCTGCTAAGAAGGCCCCTCCCATTTATTCCTCCACATGTCCTATGACTCTTATCAGCATGCCATCTGACAAGGGTCACATCATCTAAGGTCCTTTGCCCTCCTAACATTAGCAAACTGCACACCATGCATGTATCTGATCACATGAAATCACAGCAGCCTCCATGGACTTCTACTCCTTCCCATTCTCCATGGAGGCTGCTGTAATTTCATGTGATCAGATACATACATGGGGTACACATTGCAGTTGTAACAGGACCTTTGATTATGTCATCCTGATCACATGACTTTAAGTACCCAATGATGTAACAGAGTTCTCTCTCAATGTTCCACACAGCAGAATATCATTTAACTGTGTTTTTATTTCAATTAAAATATTTTACACAATACTTGTATGAGAAATCTAGATATCATAAACAATACCAGAAAGAAAAAAGGTCAACAATAGCCAACAATTAGTTTAAAAGGTTGACCTTAGGTCGTTAGTTACATAGATCACTAGTCAGCATTGTATCTATCATATACATCGTACATGTAGTCATTACAAAAAGAAGAGCTCGTTCGGAGCCGAAGAAACAAAATTACAACAAACCAATAAACCGTGGGGGAGACGCCAGACAAGGATACATAAGGAAAGAGGGGAGGAGGAGAAAAAGTGGAAGTCTCTCTATAAGTTGTGTCTGCTTCCCGGTCAATCATCTCTTTGGCTTACAATACTCGCCCAATATGCATCCCATGGGGCCCAGATCTTAGAGAAAAGCTCTATTTTATCATCCATTGAAGCAGTCATAGATTCCATACTCCGGACCTCTCTCACTCTTGCCAAGAGGGACCCCTTCCAGTGTTGTGCTATCAGGCACTTGGCTGCCGTAACGATATGTAAGGCTTACCTCATGGACAGCTTAGGTAGAGGCTGCGGGGCTATGTTAAGCAAGTAGAACAGGGGGTGAGAGGAATCGAAATTGAAAGTATATCATGAATCAGGTCTCTGACCTCCACCCAAAATGGCTGGATATTTGCACAAGACCAGAAGATATGTTGTAAATCACCATCTGTCTCCTTGCAACACCAGAAAATGTCCCGAGTTTCTGGAAATATCTGATGTAATTGCGCTGGTGTATGATACCAGAAATATAACAGCTTATACTGATTCTCCTTGTAAACCGCGCATGTCGATGATTTGGCTGCATAATGCCATATACGACACCAGGTCTCCTGCGTGATCGGGGATCCCACCACCCGTTCCCACCTGGCCATGTAAGAATGTGATACCGCCTCCGCGGGGTCAGGATATAAAAGAATCAAATAGATGGCAGAGATGAGTCCTGAAGTGCGCGTGGTAGTTTTACATAGATATTCAAAAGGGGTAGGCTTGGAGACTGTGTCGGAGCTTTCCAGGGTTTGCAATAAGTGGCGAATTTGTAGGTAGTGTACGAATTTGTAGGTAGTAATATTTAACTAGGTCTGGTACCAACAATCCTCCTTTAGATCTATGAGCAAGTAAGACAGACTTTGCCACCCTGTGACGCTTGTGGGCCCACACAAACCGGTTGAAAGCACTCTGCATCGATCTTAAGGCTCCTAGAGGCACTGGAATAGGCAGGGTTTCAAATAAATAAAGTAGTTTAGGGAGCAAGGTCATTTCTATGGCCGCAATCCTTCCAAAGAGTGATATTGGAAGAGAATTCCACTTGTTAAGCAGCAACCGTATTTCTTTAAACAAATTTGGGAAGTTCTGGTCATAGATTGTGCTATAAGTCGGCGTTATATTCACACCTAAATATTTAATAGCTGATGTCTGCCAATGAAACTTATAATTGTCTGGTAATAGGTCTGCCTCTTGTGATGTCATGTTGAGCGGTAAATTTTCAGTCTTGGTGGTGTTAACCTTATACCCCGACAAGAGACTGTATTGGTTTAGGCGGGCCTGGAGGTTTGGAAGGGACGTATGTGGTTGGGTCAGGGTAAGGAGGACATCGTCTGCAAATAGTGACAATTTGAACTCTCTGCCGTTCACCATTGCCCCCCGTATATTTGGATCTTGGCGTATCATAGCTGCTAGGGGCTCTATACAAAGTACAAACAGGAGGGGAGACAATGGGCACCCCTGCCTGGTACCATTTTTAATGTTTATAGGGCTAGAAAAAGCGTGAGGGAATTTTATTGTTGCTGTGGGTTTAGCGTAGAGACCTGCAATTGCATTCATGAACTGGCCCCGGAGACCTATGGCTTCCAACGTTTTGAACATGAAGGACCAGTTCAGCTGGTCAAATGCTTTTTCCGCGTCTAAGCTCAATATGAGCGCACGTTCCTTCAAATAGTTTAGGACCTCTATTAAGTCAATCGTCCTCCTAGTATTGTCCCCTCCTTGGCGACACGGAATGAATCCTACTTGATCCTTGTGGATCATGTGGGGGAGTAGAGGGAGCAATCGGTTCGCTAAGATCTTTGTGTAAATCTTTAAGTCAGAGTTAAGGAGAGCGATTGGCCTATAGTTTGCACACTCTGTCGCGTCTTTTCCGGGCTTGGGGATTACTGTAATATAAGAATGAGTGAGAGTGGAGGGAAGAGATTCCCCTTCCAGAAGGGAGAAGCGCGTCATATGGGGGAGTAAGGTTTGTAGGAATGTTCGATAACAAAGGTATGTCAGGCCGTTAGGCCCTGGTGCCTTTCCGTTGGGGAGTTTGTTGACCACTTCCTCTATCTCCTCAGGGGTTATAGGAATGTTATGGGACTCGACCGCGTCCATCAAGCAAATGTTAATATGCATCACTCAATAAATGGGAATGACTCACCTCAGGTGAGTTGCATATAAGTTTGCAAACTGATTTTTTAACATTGCAGCCATGGAAAAGAACCTTTTTAGGGATAAGGGCAATGCTTTATAATCATAGTTTTTAATGAAGGCTTTATTTTGGGTGGAATAATTTGCAAGGAAGGTTATCTTTTAAAGTATCCTTGGGGGGACTAAATGTAGTAAAAAAATGTAAATTAAAAATTGTAATCCCCCATCTTTCACTAGAACTGATATAAGAATAAAAGGCCCTTAAGGGGTTAATTTTGATGTAATGTAATAAGATTAACACAATTCTGTCTCTGTTTTCTACATTTCCACCATAAATGGTGTAAATGCACAGCATGAATTTACAAAAGGTAAACATATTAATTTTAAATTTAAAAAATATTAATACAACAAAATATGAAATTACACATTAAATTAAATAAACATAGAAATGTACACAGCATTGTTTTAAAGCAAGTGCCAAAGTATCACTTTTTAGACATCTATGATATGTGCCTAAATTGTGATTGGAGCATTAAATACAACAGTCGAATAAATGAATGATATGTTTTTCCAAACTAAATGTACCATGTAGAAAGCTGATATGACATAAATAATATGCACTTTGACAGTTTACCATCTTAATAAACATCAAATTCTATATAATTATATTTTTGGTAATATTGTGAACAATGGGGCATGTAACTGTGAAGTGTACAAAGAATGTCTATATGACCAAGGTAATAGTTACAGTGCCAAGATTAATGGACAATTATAGAAGTCTTTCTAACATGTTGAACCCAGTAGATTCAGATATTGACTAATGACTAATCATTCAAAGTTTAAATGACAATACAACCCAAAATTTCATTATAATGGAAAAAACCCCACATCGTATAAAATGCCTTACCTGCACAAGGCAAGAAAAGAAGGAGAAACACGGATTTGCTAGTGATCATTTTAGGTGAGTTTTTCGAGTGGAGTGAAGAACTCTAACTTCAATTTACTTTAGGTGATGGTCACAAAAGTCAGATTAGCAAACAGCATTGCAAGCTCTTATCAATCATTATCCAAGTGACCTCTGGATTCTTACGCTTTATAGTGTTCAAACATAGCCTTGAAAGGAAGTGTTGCAAGCCCCTATTTACGGTCTTTGTTTGGTAAGAGTGTGTAAACTATTTCTCTAAAATCAGCATGCAGATAGGTAATATTGTCAGTATTTTCCAAATGCATCTGAATCTGGTGGGTCAAAAATTAAAAAAAATTCAACCAGGACAAAAAAGTGAATTTTGAAACCCTTTTAACCCACATTGGTTTTTCATACAAGCAGAAGTAGCTCACCTGACTCCTCTAGCCAACAGGAGAAAATCTGCTGTGTCAGATTATAGTGTAGAAGATAGGTGTTATTTTGGCATACATAGTTGGTCACCATTTCACCCCCCAATTTCACCTTCATTGATTAAGCTATTAATTCCCAAGTTTTATGCATTTGATGAAATAGTGGTTTAACATCCATAACTTTTTTTGTGCTACCTAAAAAAATGTGTGGGCAAACAGTATCAGCTTAAGCACAACCATCAATGCTATCTTCAATGACTTACATAATTAGATGTGATTTTTCTAGTATCTGACTTTTAAGAGAATACCGCTGAATAAGCCTACCTGAGCGTGATGAAACAGTTTTTTGCATCCGGTTTGTCATCTACAGGTGAGCTCAGAGAATTTTGGCAGGAATAGGATGCTGTATGTTTTGCGGCTTGGGCAGTCAGTTCATGCATGGGGCCTTGAATCCACAGGTTTGTGCATGAACCCATAAGAGTGCTTTTCATAATTTTATTAGATATATAACATGTAAAAATAATGTGTACATATATATCATGATATGTATAAAAAACTCTGAATATATATATTCACATTGGAACGTTATTTAAAATCTACATTAGGCTACATTCACACACATGTATGGGGGACATATATACGGCCGACGTATATACGGCCGATATACCTCCCCCATACACTTCTATGGGCTCACCACACCGTATGGGAGTGGTACGGTACAGCACACGTGCGGCACCGTACCGCTCCGTAGCCTGGGAAAAGATACGACATGTCCTATCTTTTCCCGTGTTACAGCGCGGTGCGCCACCTCCCCCTCCTCTCCCCGCGTGTTACCGTGTGCCCGCCGTGCTGGGCAACAGCAGTGTGCATGTAGCCTTAGAGTGATGTTTCGAAATCTGTCTACAAGATTGAAGACAGGTCTCTCTTTCCTCTTCTGTTTGTTACATATCTGTGACTGTTAAAGAGAACCCGTCATGTAAAATAACCCTCTAATCTAAATAGATTTTCATAAACTACCATTAGAAAGCATTGTCTCTATCCCTTCATTGTCCCTCTACATGCCTGTAAACCTAAGCAATGAGGTCCTAAAGCTCTATGCAAATGACCTGTGAAATGTCCAATGAGTCATTAGCATATTCAAGCTGTCCAGCTTATTCATGAGTGGGAGGTACAGCCGCACCCCCAGTGCTTGACTGACAGCGCTCCATGTAATAGCTGCTCCATGTGCTTGCTGGTGGCCACACCCCCTGCAGCCTTTGTGTGCATGTGTGTGTAGGAGAGATACAACAACTCCAGACAGCCATGTTATAGCAGAACATGTCAGGTACTTGTGTAGCTGATGTCTGTGTATCACACATATGTATTAGGAGGATGCAGCATGTCAGCAGATGCATTAACTATGCTTTACTATACATTACACACAGACATGAGCAGGGGGAGGAGAGGGGAGGGGGAACAGGGGTGACATCACTGCCTCTGACCATGTGACCAGCCTCATTTACATAATAAAGAAATTATGATTTTACAATAATTAATGTATGAAATAACTAGATAAAGGCTGAGATGGGATCCTTGTGAGCTGCTCCAACAGGTAGTAGTGACAGGACTAGTGGCAGAGACCTGATGACAGGTGTCCTATAACCCTTCCTGCTCTCTCCCTGGCTGTGAGTAGTATTTTTTAAGATAAAGCTAAAATTAAAGGGGTTAATCCTCCCTGCCAGAGCTGGAAGATTAGATGTTAGCCCATGCAGCCTTCATTAAACATATTGTACATGCTGGAATACACATCTCTAAAGGAGGGAATAGCTCAATTATCAAACTTAGCAAAATTTGTTAATGAAGTATATTAAAAAATGTTTACCACTTCCCCCCACAAACTCTAAAAATTTATCTCAAATGACTGTAACATTATAAGCATATCAGCCCCTGTCCCCATTAAGGCTCACATTCTAATTTCTTTTATCTATAATAGAATCCTATTGGAGTAAAACAAAATGTCCCTAACAAACCCACACGCAAACAAATCCACACATCTCCTTGCAGATGCAACCCAATGCATAGTCCACAGTTCATATCCCAAAATGTGAATATAGAATACAGTATTTCAGTATAAAATAACTGTGAAGTAACTGAGAAAACCTTATGAGCAGCATGTTGCTGGACTTGTCACCCTTATTATTTCACCCTTGAACCAAAATCTGAACAGCAAACTGTACCTATCCTCCAGTACATTTATATAAGTTTGAAACCTTTATTGACTTGTGGTGTCTACATGAAACATTTCAACCTGCAACAGAATATGTACAATTTTTTAGCGTGTTTGTGGATCTAGGAGTTAGAATTTTTATGTAAAACTTAAGGAAGTGAGTAGATTTTTGGTTTCACTGCTAAAGTGTCCTCATTCAATATCATTAGGTTCTGGGGATAGAAGTAACATATTTAATAAGTTGGGAAATAAATTAACTAGATTGTATGGCGAGACTTCTAGAAATTCCTTTCTGCTCCTTCTATAAATCTGCATAATTAAGGCTATTTTCACATATTCAGCAGAGCTTTAGTGGATAGATAAAAGTTGATAAGCTACGCCATTTTGTTCAACAAAATGACAAACACTACAACCTAAACCTGCAGAATAACATTATAGGTCAAAGGGATTTACTGAAATCTGTTTGTGCCTGTCAGTTATCTATTATTCTGTTCCTGCAATATTCCAGCAGATTCATCTAATGTTTTCAGTTTACGTCCTTAGGCCTACATTGAGGATGAGCTTTGCCACCATACTATGTACTATAATTATGGTTGTCTGCATTAGCCCTAGCATGGAATGACATCATATAATCAGTTTCTATTAAACAAATCTGAGCTACACTTTAAAGGGAACCTGTCACCAAGAGACCCCTTTTTGGCCTCCCCCCATCCCCTTAGAGCATTGCATATACACTGTTAAACATTTTTTGTAATAAAAATAGTTTTTACAGAGCAAAAGTTAACTTATCTATTACCTTAGAATGACAAGTGCTGTGTGACTAGTCATGTTGCCCCCTGGGCGGGACTGAAGAGGAGTAGTTCCCCCACCCCACCCTCGGGAAACCACTCCTCCGTGTGTCATATTCAGGACTAATCCCGCCCCTCTCGTTCATTCTTATGTCTCCTGGCTCGCCACCTCCTGCACACGACACCTACCAATTTCCCGCCCCCTGTCCTGAATTCTTGCTGACCGCTGCAGGCGTTCTCGCACCTGCCTTGGTCAGTGTGTCTCATAGCAGTGAAGCAGTGCCAGCCGAAAGGTCCCCGCATTCATCTGCGCATGTGCCACACTACACTGTCAACTTGGAGTAGCTACGTAAACAATGAGGCACCAGGATCTACGCAAACTACGTTGCTACTCCGAGTCGGCAGCGTAGCGCGGTGCTTGCGCAGACAAATGCGGGGACCTTTTGGCTGCCACCGTTTCCTCTGCACATGTCCGTGCGCATGGCATGAGATATGCTGACCGTGCAGGCGTGAGAATGCCTGACGCGGTCAGCGAGAATACAGAACAGCGGGCGGGATGTGTGTAGGTGACATGTGCAGGGGGGGGGTGAGGGGTGGGAGTATTCTTTTGAAAATCACACACAAAGGAGCAGTTTCCCAAAGGGGGGGGACTACTCCACTTCATCCCCACTTGACTAGTCACACAGCACATGTCCTTCATAGGTAATACCGTATATTCCGGCGTATAAGACGACCTGGTGTATAAGACGACCCCCTACTTTCCTGTTTAAAATATAGAGTTTAAGATATATTCGCCGTATAAGACTACCCCTTTTCCAATGCATACAAAACACCGGTAAAAATTTTTAAAAAAAACAGATTTGAATTTAACATGGTCCTTTTTTTAATGTAAATACTTATGACATGCAGGTATACAGCAGGAAAACTGTCGCTCATAAACATAAGGCATACAACAACAACATTACCATTACAGCACAGCCCCCAGTAGCATACAGCACAGCCCCCAGTAGTACACAGCACAGCCCCCAGTAGTATACAGCACTGCCCCCAGTAGTATACAGCACAGCCCCCAGTAGTATACAGCACAGCCCCCAGTAGTATACAGCACTGCCCCCAGTAGTATACAGCACTGCCCCCAGTAGTATACAGCACAGCCCCCAGTAGTATACAGCACAGCCCCCAGTAGTATACAGCACAGCCCCCAGTATTATACAGCACTGTCTCCAGTAGTATACAGCACAGCCCCCAGTAGTATACAGCACTGCCCCCAGTAGTATACAGCACAGCCCCCAGTAGTATACAGCCCAGCCCAGCATTAAAAAAAAAAAAAAACTTATATACTCACCCTCCAGTGGCCCCGATGTGCTGCGCTGCTCCCCCGATGTCCGCGCGGCCTGTCTTCAGTGTTCCGCGCCGTCTTCTTTCTTCTGCCGGGCGCCGCCATTGATCTTCCCCGGCAGGCGCCTAGTATGACGCGCTGCTGCTGATGTCATACTAGGCGCCGCCCCGGGAAAAAGCATGGCGGCGCCCAGCAGAAGAAAGAAGACGGCGCGGAAGACTGAAGACTGAAGACATCGGGGCCAACGGAGGGTGAGTATGCGCCCCGATGTCTTTTTGAGGCTGACGGCAGCCATCGCTGTGCTAGCACCGATCGCGGGTGTCAGCCCGTGAGCCCTCTCCATGCACCGGGACCCGACCGCCGCCGTATAAGACGATTACCGGCGTATAAAACGACCCCAGAGAAGACAGAAGATTTTTCTGTCTTCAAAAGTCGTCTTATACGCCGGTATATACGGTATATAAGTTATCTTTTGTTCTGTATTAAAGATTTTTCATACAAAAAATGTTTAGCAGTGTATGTTTAATGCTCTATGGGGAGGGGGGGGAGGGGTGCTAAAAAGGGGTCTCCTGGTGACAGGTTCCCTTTAAGACATTGTTTGAGACATTTAATTTTTTTTAAACTATGTGAAAAAATATTAGCTCCTACATGTTTTAACCCCAATATCTACATGCAGATGTAGACCACTACAAATTAATAAAAGAAAACAGTAAAAGGGAAAACAGTGTAAAAAAACTAAAACTTCCTTTACACTTGAAACAAGAAAATTGCCCATGTGTTTAATTTATGACACATGACTATTTCTTTGTTGCACTTGCACATCTGTTTGCTGGAGTGGATTGATACATGATAGTGCCTTGTGACGTTTAATAGATTTGTTACACTACCTTTACTTGGGGCAAATGTTGACAAAAATTGTTTAAAGTACAGAAAGAGCTGATTGGCCAAGCCACTTATCAGAGTTTAAATCAGGGTTGAGAAGTTTTTTGGATCAATGTGTTAGCATAATAGTTAAAATTTAACCACGGCAGTTTTTTTATGGACACTAGACTTGTATATAAATATAAATTTCCTTAGTTACAAAATGAATATATGAAAATATCAACCAGCACTATCAGTACCAATAACACATGTTGAAAATGAAGGTCTTTTTCATATATCTTAGTTACCTGCATACAAGACACAAGTGAACAAGAACAGGTACATATGGAAACTATTCAGATCCCTTAAAATTTTTCACTCTTTGTTTTATTGCATCTAATTAGTAAGATCAAAAAAGTTTTTTTGTTTTGTTAATTAACCCCTTGGAACTCCCGCGATTCGTGCTAGAAGCACTCGGTGCATCTCGTGTCCCCATGTCACGTGACATGGCCATATTGCAATGGGATTTGGGTGACAGGAGGCAGGAGAACCTCCTACCGATGTCACTCAGCCAAGCAGATTACTTCTGCCTACCGATCACTGTGATTCACAAGTCAAGTCTGACTGGACAATTGCAGCATTTTGGGGAGGAAAAACGTGGTTATAGCTCCTTCCTCCTCCCTCCAGTCGCACCATTTTGATTTGGTATCGCTGGAGAGAGGAGATGATCATTACTGTTACACAAAAATCAGTATTAAACTGTCTGATCGCTGTCTGTTGCCTCCTGCGTCCTGTATATTCTTGTCCTCCTGTCTTTCCCATCTGAACCCATGCGCACTTACAGTGTGCTGTGTTAGCGTTGTTCCACATTGTACGCACTTTTCAGTGCACAGTAAGCTAAGTGCATTTGTAGCACCTTTTTGCATGGCACGTAGGTGTACCTGTAGTTTTGTGCATTATCTAACTTTTCTGTGTGCTGGCTGTGCGGTTTGTCCGTGTAGTTTGGTGCGCCTTATCTAATATTTTTTGTATGCCGGCTAGGTGGTTTATCCATGTAGTTTGGTACACATTATCTAATTTCTTCTGTGTGCTGGCTGTGCGGTTTGACCTTGTAGTTGGGTGCACATTATCTAATTTTTTTCTGTGTCTGCTAAGCAGCTTATCCATGTAGTTTGGTGCGCATTATCTAATTTTTCTGTGTGCCAGCTGTGCGGCTTGTCAATGTAGTTTGCAGTGCATTCTCATTTTTTTCTATGTGCTGACTAGGTGGTTTATCCGTGTAGTTGGGTGCACATTATCTAATTTTTCTGGTGCACATTATCTTATATTTCTGTGTACAATGTCTCAGAAGACGTACACCATGTTGGAGGCATACAACATACTGGCCTTTTTACACAGAATCAGCTAGTGGGGATCATGTCCACTTCTACCTCTCCTTTTCCTCATCTTTCACTGACCTGGAGGAACCCCTGAGAAGGCACCGTAGGATTTATGCTGGAGAAGTGCCTAAGACGTCTGTGGGAGAAGTGCCTGGGACATCTAGGGGAGAAGTGTCTGAGGCATCCACTGAACCCACATGGGTAGCCCCAGATAATTATACCCCTCAGGTCCCAGACATTTTGAGCCAACCTGGAATTAAATTTGACAGAGCAGGGTTCCGGGCTGTGGACTTTTTTGAGTATTTTTTTTGAGGAGCTATTGAATGTAATTGAAGTCCAGACAAATCTCTATGCAGCACAGCATACTGCCAAAAACCCCACTTCATTGTATGCATGACCCCACAGGTGGACCCCTGTCACTGCAACATAGATGGAGAAGTATTGGGGCATAAAACATCTTGTAAAGAAGCCGTCAATCAGGGACTACTGGAGTACAGAGATTCTCTACCACAACCCAATGGTCCGCATGGTGATGAGCAGGATACATACATTTTTGCATTACACCGACAACACACAGTGCCCACCAAGAGATGACCCCAGGTATGACCTCTTGTTTAAAGTCAGGCCTATACTATACCATGTTGGCAAGTTTGCCAAGACATATACCCTCTGAGTCCATGGTACAATTTAGATGGAGACTTCAGTTCCGCCAGTACCTGCCAAATAAGAGGTCAATGTATGGCGTGAAGATGTATAAGCTGTGTGAAAGTACATCAGTGTATATGAAATGCAGGACTGCATTATACTGTCCCCAGAATGCCCTCCTTCCTAGGTATTACTGCGAAGATAGTGTGGGATTTGGTGCAGCCATACACTACACCAGCACTACACTATACAAGTGCTTCGCTTCCAAAAATACTGTGGCATGCGACACTGTATGCAGAAGACAGAGAGGTCTCCCTAAGTCACTGAAGGCACAAGAGCACAAGAGCAGGGCACTATGCAACAACTCTGGAAGCGAGGCCACAGCACGTATTGTACCAGGACAGCACTATCCAGGAGAAGTTCCCCAAACTGCCAAGAAGGGAAGGACACAAAAAAGCTGCATGGTGTGTACCAAACAAGACATTCGGAAGGACACCATTTACCATTGAGAAGCATGCCCAGAAAAACCAGGACTATGAAAGAGTGCTTCAGTATTCATCACACATCCCTCGAAATGTAGATGTAGATTTTACCTTGATGTACTATGCACAGTTTATACATCATGCCGCATGCCGCACCTTCCCTTCTAAGTCCTGCCGTGTGCCCAGCCTGTAGATTATTGCCCCATGTGGGGTATTACCGTACCCAGCAGAACATGCATCATTATTTTTGTGGTGTTTGGGCACAATTTGGCATAATGGATATCTTTTACTATGCATTATCCATTATGCATTTTATTTGGGGTCCACCTGTGGTTAAACTGTTAACTTTACCCTAGATTAATTCATGGAGGGGTGTAGTTTCCAAAATAGGGTCAGTTCTTAGCAGTTTCTACTATACTGGTCCCTACTGGTATCTCAAAATGCTTCATGATGCCAAAAAAGAAAAAAATATGTAAAATGTCTATACTCCAAATGCCAGTAATTCCCTTTTGAGCCCTGCCGTGTCTCCATCCTGCAGATTACTGCCACATATGAGATATTGTGGCAGTAATCTAGTGAGCTCCAAAAGCGAAATTTACTTCTCCCTTCCTCCTGAGCCTTGCCATGTGCTTATCTGTAAAATAAAAGGAAACGTAAAACAAATTATGGAAATATAAATAAGACAAATGGCAAAAGGTTTCTACAAAATAGAAATTTGTGGTATGACTTTTAGTCTACAAAGTAGAAAATTGTCATTTTTTTCCCATTTATCCTAAATTATTGAATTTTAATCACCCAAAAAAGTAACTGATCAGTGAAATTATACTACTAACATAAACTACAATGTCTCATGAGAAAACAAATCTCAAAATCACAGGTATATGTTAAAGTGTTGAAAAATTATTACTAGAGAATTTGTTGAAATTCTGTTCGACCCGATTTGCCAAATTTTTTTAAAAATTTTGATTCGACCCAAATCGAATCATGATGAATCATGTTAAAAACAGGTATTTCCTGGCTGCAGAGAGCCTGTAGGGCAGTGATTTTCAACCTTTTTTGAGCCGCGGCACACTTTTTATACTTAGAAAATCCTGGGGCACACCACCAACCAAAATAGCACAAAATGACACTAAAACAGTCATACTATACATATAGTTAATAATATAGATTCTAAATTTATTTTACTCACTCCTGGGCCTGGGCCTGTTTCGATGAACACAAAAGGGATATCCTGGCAGGAATGGTGGAAAGACACACACGAAGCTCTTCCTCAACAGTTCTCAGTTTCTCCCTGTTTTTAGTATATGGTGCTGATTATTATGTGGCTCATATACTGCATTATAAAGGGGTACAATGAGAAGTACTATGGCCATGAGGCCAGACTACAAGTGCCAGCTCATATACTCAGCATATGAGCTGGTACTTGTAGTACTCCAGCCTCATGACTATAGTATTTCTCATTTTACATTTCTCTGGGAAACAAAACACAGGGGGCACCATAGTTTGGGGAACTTTCCCCACGGCACACCTGACCATGTGTCGCGGCACACTGGTTGAAAATCACTGCTGTAGGGTGTTGTAGAATGTTGTGCCATGCTCAAATATGCATAGGGAGCAAACAATGCTGTGTTTTATTATGACACGCACATGACAGCCGCCGCTCTTCACTCTTCAATTCAATGGGCACTTACAGAGGCCAACTTCACCAAATAAGTGAAGTATGAATGCAGCCTGACAAGGTAACGTCTGTGTCAGCTCAAAAGGACTGAGCTCAGGAGAACAGAAATCACTCCAGAAACTATGTGGATTTTACACTGATTTCTTCCTATTCACTTCAGAAACAAAAAACAAACTGCTATTTGGCGTATACAGATCCCTCAAAATGAACAATCTTGGAGCAAAAATCACTACAGCACAGTACAGTACAAGCAGCTGGATGCTACAGGCAGCACATCCAGTGTAAAATGGCGAGATTAAAAATGGCTGCCTGTTTTTATAGGGCTGTGACATCACATAAGCCTGCCGGTCACTGATTGGCTTACAGGTCTGCACATGTGATCGAGGGTGTTCCTTTCTCCTTCCCAGAGTTCTGTCCCATGTAATACGTTGAGCTTGCACCCATTTTGGTAATAAAGGAGAAAAAAAAACTTTGTTACCACAAATCGCCATAACGTTCGGATTCGTGACAAATCGTATTTTCCCTGAAATTCGGACCAATTTCCCCTTTTTTTTTTTTTTTTTTAAAAGAGGACTGATCCTTAACATACAAACAGGCTACGTCCTTAAGGGGTTACTGTACACTCTGCACCCAATTTTAACAGAAAAAAACACAAATTTATATATTTTTGATAATTTATTTAACAAGAAAAAGTAAATATCACATGGTGTAGTGACCAGTGGTCTAAGTATGCAAACCATTTGCTCAGTATTAAGTAGAAGCACCTTTTGAGGTAGTACAGCCATGCGTCTCTTGGGAATTATGCAAAATATCAAACGTGGATTTGGGGACGCTCTGAGATTCTTGCAGTTTCCTCAGGTTGGATGGTGGATGGTGGTGGACAGCCAAGTCTTTCCTGGGACGCTCAAGTGGGTGTAGGTCAGGGCTCTGGCTGAGCCACTCAAAAATGGTCAGAGTTGTTCTGAAGCCACTGCTTTGTTATTTTAGGTTTGGGCTTAGGATCATTGTCTTGTTGGAAGGTGAACCTTCGGCCCAGTCTGATTTCCATAACACTCTGGAAGAGGTTTTCATCCAGGATATCTCTTTACTTCAATTGCAATCAGTCATCCTGTCCCTGCGGCTTAAAAAAAAGCTGGGATTGTATTTGGAAGGTGATGAGCAGTGCCTGGTTTTCTACACACATACTGCTTGAAATTAACACCAAAAAGTTCAATCTTAAGTCTCATCAACCAGAGAATCTTATTTCTCATACTCTGGGAGTCATTAATGTGTTTTTTTAGCAAACTGTTTGCAGGCTTTCCTATGTCTTGTGCTGAGGAGAGGCTTCTGTCAGAACACTCGGCAATAAAGACCCGACTGGTGGAGGGCTGCAGTGATAGTTGACTTAAACTTTCTCCCGTCTCCAAACTGCATCTCTGGTGCTCAGCCACAGTGATCCTGGGGTTCTTCTTTACCTCTCTCACCAAGGATCTTCTCCATTGATTGATTAGTTTGGGTGGACAGCCAGATTCAGGTCTCTGAGAACCTTGAGCAGTTCCTTAGACCTCCTCAAGTCCAATCAGCTTTATTAATCACAACAGTACTCTAATGAAAAGAAATGGACAGCATGTGAGTTAAATATAAATGTCACAGCAAATGGTCTGAATACTTATGACCATGTGATATTTCAGTTTAATTTGTTAAATTAGCAAAATATCTACACTCACCGGCCACTTTATTAGGTACACCTGTCCAACTGCTCGTTAATTTCTAATCAGCCAATCACATGGCGGCAACTCTGTGCATTTAGGCATGTAGACATGGTCAAGACAATCTCCTGCAGTTCAAACCGAGCATCAGTATGGGGAAGAAAGGTGATTTGAGTGCCTTTGAACGTGGCATGGTTGTTGGTGCCAGAAGGGCTGGTCTGAGTATTTCAGAAACTGCTGATCTACTGGGATTTTCACGCACAACCATCTCTAGGGTTTACAGAGAATGGTCCGAAAAAGAAAAAACATCCAGTGACCGGCAGTTCTGTGGGCGGAAATGCCTTGTTGATGCCAGAGGTCAGAGGAGAATGGGCAGACTGGTTCAAGCTTATAGAAAGGCAACAGTGACTCAAATCGCCACCCGTTACAACCAAGGTAGGCAGAAGAGCATCTCTGAACACACAGTACGTCGAACTTTGAGGCAGATGGGCTACAGCAGCAGAAGACCACACCGGGTGCCACTCCTTTCAGCTAAGAACAGGAAACTGAGGCTACAATTTGCAAAAGCTCATCGAAATTGGACAGTAGAAGATTGGAAAAACGTTGCCTGGTCTGATGAGTCTCGATTTCTGCGGCGACATTCGGATGGTAGGGTCAGAATTTGGCGTCAACAACATGAAAGCATGGATCCATCCTGCCTTGTATCAAAGGTTCAGGCTGGTGGTGGTGGTGTCATGGTGTGGGGAATATTTTCTTGGCACTCTTTGGGCCCCTTGGTACCAATTAAGCATCGTTGCAACGCCACAGCCTACCTGAGTAGTGTTGCTGACCATGTCCATCCCTTTATGACCACAATGTACCCAACATCTGATGGCTACTTTCAGCAGGATAATGTGCCATGTCATAAAGCTGGAATCATCTCAGACTGGATTTTTGAACATGACAATGAGTTCACTGTACTCAAATGGCCTTCACAGTCACCAGATCTCAATCCAATAGAGCATCTTTGGGATGTGGTGGAACGGGAGATTCGCATCATGGATGTGCAGCCGACAAATCTGCGGCAACTGTGTGATGCCATCATGTCAATATGGACCAAAATCTCTGAGGAATGCTTCCAGCACCTTGTTGAATCTATGCCATGAAGAATTGAGGCAGTTCTGAAGGCAAAAGGGGGTCCAACACGTTACTACCATGGTGTACCTAATAAAGTGGCCGGTGAGTGTACATTTCTGTTTTTTCTGTCAAGATTGGGTGCAGAGTGCACATTAATGAGCAAAAAAAGATCTTTTTCGATCTTGCCATTTGGTTGCAATTAAACAAAGAGTGAAAAATTTAAAGGAGTCAGTAAACTTTTTTTTACCCATTGTACATACATATTCAACTTAAGAACAAACCTAAATAACCTTGTACATTATCTTGTACATAACCTGAGGACTGCCTGTAACTGCACACCATTGTGAAATGGTTGCAGAATTTCCCACAGTGGTAATCCCTCAGCCATTTCATAGGCATCAGAAACAAGCCATAATCAGTTCTCTTCTGATGCATATAATGCTGCAATTACAGATTTGCTGTGGATGAAAAATCTACAGCAATGAGACGTTTCATCTAGAGATTTTGTTTTGCAATGTGTGCATGGAACAGTCTTCCATCCCATATACTAAAATGCGACTGTATTGCATAGCAGATTTGCAGCGTGGAAATGCCACATAGCAAATCCGCAGGTAAAGCGTAATGTGCAGTTACCCTTTGTCAAACAGCAGGGGTGCACCCACAAGACCACTGGGGACAATGACATAAGCTGACAACTAGGAGTGGAGTCTAGCTGGTTTTCTGCCGCAAAGTGGGCTTGACTTGCTGCTGCGTGGTACAACGGGGTCGCTACACAGGCCCGTCCCTCCTAATATGCTTTTCATTCTGAAACTTCTGCTGATTTTGCTCTTGGAAGCAAGAATGAAAGAAGCTTTTCCTGTGGTGTCAGATTAAATAGAAGTGTGACAACAGCTCGTAAAGTAAATGAAACTACAGCTAGAGATTGCATACAAAAGGCTGGTAGGAAATTGAGAATACAATGCCCAATACTACAAATCTTTGCTACCAGTCCTGCTCATAGGCTTTGCTCGAATTCTGCATGTCCTGACCTTTGAACATCCTATGCCTGACCACCTGGTGCCATGCACTAGTTTCTCTTGGCTCACTCTGTTCCACACCTTTCTATACTAAGGGTGATGCCACACATGGAGTTTTAAAGCCTTTTTTGGTCAGTTTTTAAGCAGTTTGTTAAAAAACGCAAACATTAAAAAACGCATCCGTTTTTTAAAGACTACTCTGTGTGACGGGGGTGGGGGGGATTTGGCAATGTTTTTCTGCCTCTTTACTGTCCTAAAAAAAAATAAAAAAATTGCATGGGACATTGCATGCCTCTTACACATGGGAGCACAAAAATTGTAAAGCTTTTATACAAGTTGGCACAAAACTCTTGTTACTCTTTTTGGGCTGTGTGGTCTTTTACACAGGACTATAAATGGATCTTTAACCCCTTATTTCCACACTTGTTTGTTTTCCATATTATTGCCCAGGCCATTTTTCAGTTTTTTTCCATCTTCTAAAAACTCTAAAGACCTTTTTATTTTTATTACACAATAGCTGTATGGCGTCTTGTTTTTTAAGGGGACAATACATTGTTTTTAATAGCACAATTTAGGGTTTCATGCATCCTACTGGTGAACTTTTATTAACCCTTCCTGTACTTTTGAAACTTTTTGTTAATGTGGCTGTGTGAGGGCTTAGTTTATAAAGTGTTATGATTACGATTAATATCATTTTTGATTATTATAACATTAAAAAATGTCAATTTGGGCATTGTTTTTCATACTTTTTTTTCATTTACGTTTTTTGTTGTACAGGATAAATAACATTATAGTTTAGTAGCCAAGGATTGTAGGGATATGGAGGTATAAAATGTGTGTGATAGTAAACTTTTCTTTTCATTTTACTTTGACTATATACCTAATTTTACCACAAAAAACGGTGAAAACCACTTGACTCAAGTATAAGCCTAGGGAGGGAAATACATTGGTGCCAGCCCATGCCCCCCAGTACATAGCTATTCAGCCTTCTTTCCCCACTATATAGCTAGCTAGCCTCCTGGCCCCAAGTTTATAGCCAGCCCATGATCCCTACTATATAGCTAGGCAGCCACATGCCACAGTATATAGCTAGCAGGCCTCCTAGTATATATCTAGTCTTCAGTATATAGCCAGCCCCCAGTATATAGGCAGTCCATGCCACCAGTTTACAGCCAGCCCATGCTCCCCAGTATATAGCCACCCAGCCAGCCCCATATATAGGCAGCCAGCCATCACACAGTATATAGCCATCCCCCAGTATACAGAAAGCCCCCAGTATGCCCAGCATGTAAAAGAATAAAGTTAATACTCGCCTTTTTGCCACCCTCCCCTTGCAGGTGCTCTTCTTGCTTTCTCTTCCTACTTCTGTTAGCGATAGGTCCGCACGCACATTGTGATGTGAGTGACGGCTGTTTAGTCTGTTTCTCAGATGCTGCTGGAGAACCAGGTTTTCCCATCAAATATTTTTAAAACTTAATTTTCTTTCCATCAACGTGCAAAAACAGAGCTGAATTAATGTTTTAATGTGTGTGTCCTACATATTATCATGCACATGCAATCAACAATATTGTTCTTGTTTTTTCAATTCCATACACAGTGATGCCAATTGATAATCTGTCAGATAACAGTTTTCATGATCACATTTTTCTCAGTTTTGCTATTTTCTGAAGTACAGTTTAGTATGTCACCGAAGAATGTTGTAAGCAGCAAATTGTCTTAAGATCACGTTTTTCATTAGAGCATTGTATATTCAACAATTTACTTCAGAAGAATAGGTACTGTACTGACACCTAGTGGTAACTTAAATGGTGGAAATTTGACACTCAATTTCACCTCTACAAAAATCCACCACAATTTTGTAGAGGTAAATGTTGACGTTTCAGCCATTCCTTTACAATTTAGATTTACTTTAAAGTAAAAGGCAGATTGCTATTTCTTAGAGGGCTCAGGGCCGCCATCAGGGCTGGAATTTCAGTCACAGGACCAGCCAGGAGTGGGGGCCTGGGCCCTAGAGTCACTGAATCCCTCTCACTCATCAATTTTACTAGTGTTTTGCACCCGTACGGGATGCCATTCACTAATACATGCAATCAGGGCTGGATTAAGGTTGTTGGGGCTCTGGGCGCAAAATCTGGTTTAGGCCCCACAGAATATAGCCCACATAGGGTACACATTTAGCATCCATGTAATAGGTAGGGTCCCCCCTTAGTCAGTAATCCATGTAATAGGCAGGCTCCCCCTTAGGCCTCATGCACACAAACATAAGGGGGGCCGTGATCTGGCTGCACAATTTGTGTCCTGATCACAGTCCCCATAGATGCCTACAGGGCCGGTCATGGTGCGGTTAGCACATACTTTCTCACTGGACCGTGACCAAGCACAGATAAATATATATCCTATATGTCCTATATTTTGCCATATTAAAGGTGCCGGATAATAGTCTTTCTATGGAAAGAGAAGGGGTGAGGAGTCCTCCAGTGATGAATATATACAGCCCCCAGTTATTAAAAGGGTATCCCCATTTCAACAAGTAATTGCTATTGTTCAAATAATGAAAAGTTATACAAATTTATAAATTCCCCACGGTTTTCTAGATCTCTGCTTGCTGTTCTTCTATAGAAAGCTTTTGTGTGTTTCCAGTGGACAGAAATCCGACCATGGTCACACAGGTGCACAGCTCGTTATATCACACAGCTCTGATTACTCTCTGTGATACTAACAAGCCCCGCACCTGTGTGACCATAGTCAGATTTCTGTCCACTGGAAGCAAACAAAGAGGCTTTTTATAGAAGGACAGCAGGCAGGGATCTAGAAAACCATGAGGAATTGATACATAAAATATATTTGAAATTTGTATAACTTTTCATTATTCAAACAATTGCAAATACTTGTTGAAATGGGAATAAGTCCTTTAATAAATATACAGCCCCTATTAATTACTACATATGCACCTACCAATCTGCAAAGGTGGGGGCTATGCTTTGAGGAGTGAGTAACACAGACAAGTCACATGTTGCTTTTTGAAATTCATCCAAACCAAAGCCCAGCGTCTGTGACTACCCCAGGATTTTGTCAGAATGCAAGAGTAAGTTGTAACACACAATTATATTGTAATGCAAATGCTTAGAAAAGGTAGATGGGTTTTTACAAACTGTCTTTAGTGAAAATGAGGTTCCCTATAAAGGTAAATGCTGGTCCAATCCTTTTATAGGTCAAAAATAAAGACTTATAAAATAGTACTCTGTATCATACCTCCCAACCATTCGGTAAGAGAAATGCTCTTGCTAGGTACCACTCCTAGCTATGCTCCCTTTCCAACTATACATATATTTACTACCTTTAAGGGGTTGTACACTTTCAGCAAATATTTGTTATTGTTTGTATAAGGAAAAGTTATACAATTTTCCAATATACCGTACTTTCTGTATCCAGGGCCAGATATGACAAGTCACAGTCAGCAAGAGGCTCCCTTTGTATGGTAAAACAAACTGTAATATGGGAGAATTTTATAGGCGATAAACAGATGATAGGGAGATGATAGGTAGCACGGTGGCTCAGTGGGTAGCACTACATCTGCAAAGAGTTTGTATGTTCTCTCTGTGTTTGCGTGGGTTTCCTCCGGGTCCTCCGGTTTCCTCCCACACTCCAAAAAATTACTGGTAGCTTGAATAGATTGTGAGCCCCATGGGGACAGGGACTGATTTGGCAAGCTCTGTGCAGCGCTGCATAATCTGTGTGCCCTATATAAATAAAGAATTATAATTATTATGATAGAAGATAAATATGAAAGATGATAGAGATTTCTAGATGCAGAACTATAAAGTAAATGATATATACAGTAGATGGATATGAGAGATAAATACAGTAGAAGAGAAATAGAAGATTGATTATTAAATAGAGAAAAAGTGACATATATAAATGGTCAGATTATATGAGATCGATAATTAGACAGATAGATGGTAAGCATCTTCACCCGGGAATTCAACCAAGGGGTATTAACCCTTTCACCACGAGGCATTTCTGTATATTTTGTTGCGTTATTGACCAGAGCAATTTTTACAATTTTGCCGTTTAAAAATAAAATCGAAATTACAGCAAAAAGAATTAAAGTAAACCCAACAAACCATATATTTTCTAAAAGCAACCACTTGCCCCATTTTCAAAATTGCATTAAAGAGTTTATAGACATAGGCACCTTCATGCAATTTTGATTCAAACTGAAACATTTTATAAAAATACTTAAAATTTTACTTTGATGGCAAAAAATGTGATGAACAGAAAATGTTTACCCTCACATCTCCTAAATGTAATAGATGGACATGTGTAGAGTTCACAAATGTCCCACATTGATATGTTTGCATAAATAAATCCACATAATATCACTAAAACTGTAATAACTAGATATCTGCTTTTCTACTAGAAATTTTAAGACAGTCACAACCTGCAAAATATAGCAATAAAACAGAATAAAAGTAAAGGCGCCATAAAACCTATAGAATTTTGAAAGCAGACAAACAGGTGATACATATGGCAATTAACATTCAAAATTTCCTCTAAAATATGTACAAATCCAGAACACTTATATAAATAAAATATACTTTCCTAAAACAGTAAGATGTGAGGAGATCATACAGATCCCACATGTGTATATTCACCAAATTTGCAGCAAAGGGAACGTTAAATCCACAAGGGACACCAAACTATTTTTGCAGAAAATTGCACAGAGCGTCACACAGATGTATCATTGTTGCTCCCTACACAATGGTAACCCAAATAAATAACTATATATCCATAACCCAAGCTAATGAGTTAATAAAAGTCACATTTAGATGTGCGCTATTGTATTAGCCGCACAATAACAGAATCCTCCGCGCTTCATAAGAATATGAGTGAGAATGTCATAAGATAGGAGGAAATAATAGAGGATGGTGTGAAATAAAAAACTTTATGTTCTGGGTCGCGGTGTTAATATGTAGCCACATTAGTATCAGTCAATTTAAAAAAAATAAAAAATTTAAATAAAAGGTAATAAGAGAGAAAGTGTGTTCTTGGATAGTTCTTGATAGGGGAGGGTTAAAAACATGAACATTAGTTGATATTATCCCTTCTCAACATGTAGTAACATATAAAGTGAATATTTCCACTATCTGTGAGATGCAGCAGCTCCTGTGTGCAGGGAATTCTCTCAGCAGCCTGATGGCTAAGAATCTGGAGGGGGGGGCACTTCAGGGGGCTGTATCTTTTGGCTCTGTGAAACATAGAACCTCACTTGTATGAAAGAAGAGAGTCTCCTCTTTAATATGAATCCAAATTTGTGTTTCTATTTGTTAGGAAAACGGAGATATTAACTGTTAAACTGCCGGTGGGAGTTATTTTTATATATAAAAATTGCACCTTATATTCTCACTTTAAACCTGAATATCTCTGGATCCATGACACCTAGAAACAAAATTCAAGATTCATTTGAAAGAAGAGATTCCCTGGGCAATTGCCCACTTTGCCTACCCATAGCGCCGGCCCTGTCTGTATCCATTCCTCGCTGTTTTTAAGATCTCTACTTGCTGTCATTCTTTAGGGAGCATGTTACTTCCAGTGGATATAAATCTGTCCATGGTCTTGTGATGGACATGCAGGTGCACAAGCTATTAGTATCACAGACATGTACCTCCCAGAAACCCAAGGTGTTGGCGTCTACTGGATGTGGGGGAACGGACAGGACAAGTCCCAATGGAGTGTTCGGGACTAGCACATTACAGACAGAGGTTTTCTTGAAAACGTCTGGAACGTTCCTCAGCGGAGAGACGGACTGTCAACTTGCATAGTCTCCACTTCGGACTGTGCGGCCGGCAGCTGGAGCGGCTTTTGGAAAACCGGAGCCAAACAAGGAAAAGGAGCATGTGGTAGCTAGTGATGCAATTCACCAGGACGCTCCATGAACTCCACGTCTATCCGAGTGGCCAGGGTGATGAGATCACTCAGAGTAGCCGGCAGATCACGAGCAGCCAGTGTGTCCTTCACTGGGGGAGAAATTCCTTTTTTGAAGGTTGCAGACAAGGAGGCTCGTGGAGGTTCGTCAAACACAGAGCGGAATTCAGCCAGAAAGGTGGTATGGGTAGTCATGGCCGGTTCGTTTCTCTCCCACAGAGGAGTAGCCCAGGCCAAGGCCTTCCCGGAAAGGAGGCTGAGGATGAATGCCATCTTAGAGGGTTCGGTGACAAACTGGGATGGAATCAGTTCAAAGTAAGTCATCAACAAATTTATCGGCATAGAAAGTCAGAGTCTTGGTTCTGCTGCCGGCGGACATCCTGGAGGATCTGGAGCAGTCACAGGAATGGTAGCAGGAGCCTGTTGCTGGGAGTTAAGCAGCTGTTGAAGCGAATCGGCAACTTTACCTAGAAGTTCTACTGGTGCACCCTAGGGAGCGTGGACATGCCCGAGGCCTAGTCGGTCTGGGACAGGAGCTTGGAGTGGTAAGTTCGACACCTGCGTGTCCATCACATGACGATGGAAAGATTTCTATCCAGTGGAGGTGAGCATGACAGCAAGAAGAGATATAGAAAATGGTGAGGAAGTGATACAGAAAGTACTTTGTAAAGTTGTTTATTTTTTCCTTATACAAACCACATCAATTATTTGCTGAAAGTGCACAACGCTTTTAAGGCCTCATTCACACACTGCTTTTGAATTGCATTTAGAAATTCAAGGGCAGTGAGGAGGGACTACTCTCTATGGGTGCAATCACACGGTCCGTTCTTGGTCTGTTCTTGGTGCATTTACATTTTCACAGCTGCGTATGCAGTTATTGTAATGCGTTTTATAAAATGTTCAAAATGCACCGTGTGACTGTACCCTGTGGGACACATTTACTAAGGGCTTTGCATCAGTTTTCTGGTGGACTTTGCACGTTCTTTCTAGTGCAAACTGCTTACACAGGTATTTAAGAAGTGTCTGAACCGCAAGGCGGTCGCACTAGGACTCTTTTGTGGCGCAGCTGCACTAGGCATCATGCGACACTAATTAGGGGGAGTTCTGGTGCTCAGTCGGACCGTGCGCCAGATTTAACATGCAAGTCCGACAGAAGTGTGTTGCATGCCCCATGTTAAAGATAGACCTGAAAAAAAGTTGCTGCACTCTGTTGGGCCAGTTAAGGGAGCGCCAAATTCATGAAGAATGGGTGCCAGAAATCATGAATCTGGTGCACCCTGCAGAGGCAAGCCACACTTAGTGCAGTTTACATCATTCCTAGTAAGGGTGATGCCACAATTAAGGGTGATCCCACATGTTTACCATGTGTTGACTGGTTTTAATCTGTGTCACACAGAGGTCGCACTAACATTTTTCCAAAAGGGCAATAATACTCCTCTTACTATTTTTTGCGAGTATTTTTACCCGAGGAGGAGAATGAAAATTTCGGTAATGCATATATATATATATATAACTCATAGCCATATATAATGTTAATAGACACTATTTATACAAAAAAACATCTCAGTATCTTCTGTGCTGAAATAACAAATTGTGACAGTATAATTATTACATAACGCAAACAAGGACAGCACACACTCAGTGCACACACTCACCACACACAGCACACACTCACCGCACACCACACACTCAGTGCACACAGCACACACTCAATGCACACACACTAACCACACACACTCACCACAAATCACACACACTCAGTGCATGCGCACATCACCGCACACAGCACACATTCAGCGCACACAGCACACATTCACATAACACACTCACCGCACACCACACACTAAGTGCACATGCACACACATTGCACACCACACACTCAGTGCACATGCACACACTCACCGCACACAGCACTCACACACAGCACACACTCAGTGCACACACATTCACCACAAATCACACACACTAAGTGCACGCGCACACTCTCAGTGCACTCACACACATTCACTGCACAAATACAAAGCACACAGCACACATTCACCGCACACACTCACTGCACGTCACACACTCAGTGCACATGCACACACGCCACACACAGCACACACTCAGTGCACACATACACACTCATCGTACATCACACACTCACCACACACAATACATAGGCAGGTTGGTAGTTGCGAACATCGCCCTCTCCAGGTTAGGAGCTGTCAGAGGGAGTCATGAACCTGCTAGTAAGTTCTAGCACTGGGTCATTAGGTGCAATAGTTAAGTGGATGAAAGTTATTGACCAATTATGTTTCTGCAATGTACGCTGGAGTGTGATTGGAGAGTTGCTACCACCTGACCGGGAGAACAAAACCCCTGGGCAGGGAGGAGCAAGGGCTCCTTACCACCAGCTCTCTCTTAAGAGCAAGCTCTCTTTCCAGCAAGATCTCTTGGAACCCAGCTCTTCTTAAAGAGCAGACCCTCTTAGAATACCAGCATACAGAGTGGAGAGAGAGAGACAGTGCCAGTACACCATCAGTGCTCACATTTATCCTAATCCCAGGACCAGAGTCAGGATACTCAGAGCTGCAGCTTCCACAGCTTGGACACAGCTCCATCCCAGCCTGCATCTACTACCAGGATAGTGCCCTATTCTTGAGGACCCTCTCCAAGACCACTCCACTAATCCGATTCTATTTAGGCCCGTTGCCTGCTGTTGTTCAATAAAAAACCGTGAGTTATTGTGCACAACGTTGTTTCCGTCTGATGCCTGGATATGGCTGTTACCACCACAGGTTCCCCATCCATTACCCAGGGACTCATCCTACAGACACATTCAGGGGTTGCCCCTTTAGGGCACGGTCACACGTTTCATTTTGATTGCGTTTTGAAACGCATTATGAACTGCACTATGAAGTGCAATTTGTTACGCAGAAAACAACAAGCCCTCATACAGCTCTTTATATGGAAAAATAAAAAAGTCATAGATTTGAAGGTGGGGAATAAAAAATGGAAACGAAAAAATGAAAAGGGGCCTCGGAGTTAAGGGGTTAGAGGAAATCTACCTTTTGCTTTTATGCATTATGAACCAAACATGCCTTGAGAATGCTGTAGCTAAACTGATGAGGCACTGGTGCTCCTGTGGCTGCCCTGGCGCTTCTCCACACCCTAATTATGCACTGCTTCAGCCTTGTCCTGCCTAGCATAAGACGAAAATACGTCATCACTGTGTTGTCCCTGACAGGCAGAAGTAGTCAAACACTGCACCATGCCCAGCTATGTATGAGTCATCCATCTGAGGTTGCTTAATCCTGTCTGGACAGAACAGGAAGCTCCCTGTAATGTGTTTATATATGACAGCCAGCAGCACCCAGCGTTCGCAAGGTCTTGAATTTTATCATTGTTTTTTTACTTGCAAAACCACTCAGTTCAGGGTTTAAACAAAATATATTTGGTTTCCATTGCATGAAAACTAATGGCAGATTTCCTATAAAAGATCCATGGTGTCTTGGGTAACAAAAATGATTGTATGTTCCCTACTCTGGTTTGGTTCAGTGCTGAGACCGCGAAAACCGACCCCTCGCAGACTAATGGAGCAGATGGCCATGCATGACCATTCTGCTCCATTAATCTCTATGGAGTTGATGGAGATCGCCCAGGTTGCTTTGATAGCATTAACATGATTTTAAAAGGAAAGAGGCCATGGATAATAAATATAAGACCATTACTCACAGTGCCTGGATCTATGAGAAAGTGCCTGTGGTTTACCATGCTTGTGTCAGGGTCAGTGTTGGTGGACCCACAGAACCACCACAAGCGATGATGTAAGCCGACAACTGGAAGCAGAGTCTAGGTGGCACCGGGTAGTCACCAGATCCCGCCACAATGATGCACTTGCTGCGGCGGATACCACAAGGTCGCTTCACAGGTGTGACTTTGCCCGTGGTAGTGACCAAGTACAGAATCAGCAGGCAGAATAAGAGTCATGGACACGCAGGAGGTCAGGACAGGTGGCACAGGATCAGAGACGAGGATGTAGCTGAAGGTCAAGACAGGCGGCAGAGAATCAAGGTCAGGAACGGAAACAGAGGTCACAGCGAATAATCAAAGGAGTCACAATAAAACGCTTTCTCTAAGGCTATAAGGCACAAAGATCTGGCAGGGGGCCAGGTCAGATGCCAACCAGCGGCAATTAGCGGCGCAATGGCCCTTTAAATTTCACGCCCTAGGAGGCGGGTACGTGCGCTGAACCACAGGTGCCGTTGTTAGAGTGCGGACGGGTAAGTCAGCTTGTAGTGGTCGCCATGGTCGCAGAAGCACTCATAACAACTTGATTTTGATGGGAGATTTCCTTTCATAAGTCCTTCCTGAAAAAAGCTGTATATGAACATGGCAAGCATATGGAAGAAGGTCTGTCAGGTGAGACCAAAATACTAATACAAAATACTTTTTGTACTAATTTTCAAATGCCATGTGTGGAGGAAAGCTAATACCACACATTACACATCACTAAGAAGCTTCTCATGGGTGATAGGAAGATGGATGAAGCTAAACATAGGGCAATTCTGGGAGAAAACCGATTAGAAACTGCAAAGACTTGATATTGGAGCAAAGGTTCATATTCCAGCAGAACAAAAAATCTAAACATGTTTTCAAATACAATGAATTGGTTTAAATCAAAACAAATTAATGTGTTAAAATGACCTATTCAAAGTCCAGATCATAATCCCATTAAGAATCTTTGGCTTCAATTTCAAAACGTACTCCAACTAATTTGACTAAGAGCTATTTGGCAAAGAAGAACAGGCAAAAATTCCAGCAAAGGTGGTACAGAAATATCCCAAAAGACTTAAAACTGTAATTGCAACTAAAGTTGGCGCTACAAAGTATTGACTCAGGGGCTGAATAGTAACATGTAACATTATTAATTTATAAACATTTTTAAAAGTATGAATTTCTTTACATTTCATAGATACTTTTTGTTGTTCAATCACATAAAATTTCAATAAAATACATTTTAATTTGTGGCGGCAACATTTAAAAATGAGAAAAGTTCAAGAAGTATAAATAATTTTGCAACTCAGTTTACACATGCAAAGAACGGTGCATAGCTCTTTTCACAAACATTCAGGCTCATTCAGAAGATAACTGGGCAGATTCATGAATGTGTAATCATTGTTAGCAAAAGTGTTACATGTAGTGTTTCCCTGACTCACTAAAATATGCTGAAAAAGTCATTTCGGAAGAGAAATCGTGCATTAAATTTCACCAAATGTTGGCATCAAATGTGGTCGAAAACTAGATCAACTAATATCTTAATTTTTAATTTTTCTTTTTTCAATTCCTATGACACAACAAGCTATAACTGCTTGTTTCTTTGGGGGAGAAATATAGTTTTTAATAGCAGAATTATGGGATTAATTTGCCCTACTGGTGACTTTAATTAACTCTTTCTGTGCAGTATATATAAAAAAATGCAAATCTGCTAATTTTATGCCATAACTTTAGAAACATTTTTGTCAATGTGGCAATGTGAGGGCTTATTTTTTTTAAAAGACACCTAATCAACATATATCAGGCTAGACCTCCATGGGGTCCTTCACTGGATGGTGCTGTCATTGGCGCCCTGTGATTACAGCTGCAGTTTGCCGATGGGTCGCAGAGGGAGAGCCGATGTCCTGCAATCTTCTTCTGACATGCCGTTGTAGAAAGGCAGCGAGTCAGAAGTTCCCTTCTCGATATGGTGGTCATTAAGGAGTTAAATACGCAGCTATACCACCGGGTATAGTAAATAGACTTTCTGCAATGTAGTCGGTCGTCAATCTACACTACCGCTCAAAAGTTTGGGGTCACCCAGACAATTTTGAGTTTTCGATGAAAACTCATACTTTTATTTTTAATAAAATTAATAGAAAATATAGTGCAGAGATTGACAAGATTTGAAATATTTTTTTTTAATTTGAAATAATAATTTTCTTCTTCAAACTTTACTTTAATCAAAGAATGCTCCCTTTGCTGGTATTACAACACTGCAGACCTTTGGCATTCTTTCTGTTGTTGAGGTAATCTGGAGAGATTTCACTCCATGCTTCCAGAAGCCCCTCCCACAAATTGCATTGGCTTGATGGGCACTATTTGCATACAATACAGTCAAGCTGCTCCCATGAAAGCTCAAAGGGGTTGAGATCTGGTGACTGGGCTGGCCACTCCATTACAGATAGATACCAGCTGCCTGCTACTTCCCTAAACAGTTCATGCATAATTTGGAGGTGTGCTTTGGGTCATTGTCCTGCTGTAGGATGAAATTGGCTCCAATCAAGCTCTGTCCACAGGGTATGGCATGGTGTTGTAAAATAGCTTTCCTTATTCAAAATCCCTTTGACCTTGTACAAATCTCCCACTTTACCAGCACCAAGACAACCCCAGACCATCATGTTACCTCCAGCATGCTTGACAGATGGCGTCATTTTTCTGTTCAAAGCACTCTTTTTCCAATCTTTTTTCACTGGCCGTTGTTAACCATGTAAATGCCTCAAGCAAAGTTGTCAGAGGCATTTAAATCCTGGCATGTTTGCCGCCATATTGGATTTTTTTTTTTCAAATTATTTTTATTTATTTTTAAACACAGATTAACAAGACATGCATTTCAGTTGACACCGTAACAAATCCTACCATATAACAATTTTGTTTGGTGTTAGAGTCTGTTGAGAGTTGGCTCGTATTAGTGTACAGTTCTTGCTCCTTTCTCTTATTTATGTTGTAGCAAGTATTTTTCCTATATTTATCATGAGTCATATTTGACTTAAAAGGTAGTAAAGTATTTGTGTCATCGGTAGGAATCACATATGAAATAACTATTCTTACCCCTAGGGCCTTGGTTAGGTCCTTAAGAACATGTTGGAAACGATGGAGGGGGTTGGATGGGTAGGGGGTAGTAGTGGCAAGCTGTGATTACTGATACCATTGGCTAAATGTGCACTTCAGACTCTCAGGCTATGTACTGAAATATTTGCTTTCCGTCCAGAGAAATATTTGCTTTCCGTTGACGGGGAGATTCATTCTTTTTTTAACCCCTTAACGCTCTGCGCCGTAGCTCTACGGCGCAGAGGTATAAGGGATGTATGAAGAGGGCTCACGGGCTGAGTCCTCTTCATACAAAGGTGGGGGTTTTTGCATAATGCATAAAACCCCCACCGCTAATAACCGCGGTCGGTGCTAGCACCGATCGCGGCTATTAACCCCCCCGTTGCCGCCGGCAAAGTCGCCGGCGGCATCTAAAAGACGGCGGCGCGCGGGCGCCGCCATCTTTTTTTCGGTCGCCACGCCCCCGAACGTCATCGGGGGGCAGTGATCGGTTGCCATGGTAGCCTCGTGTCTTCTTTTGACACGAGGCTATCTGGCAGCTGCAGATTCGTTACAATGAGCCAGTGGCTCATTGTAATGAATGTGCTGCAAAAATGCCATATATTGCAATACAGAAGTATTGCAGTATATGGTAGCAGCGATCTGACCATCTAGGGTTAATGTACCCTAGATGGTCTAAAAGATAGTGAAAAAAAAAATAAAAAAAAAAGTTTAAAAAATAAAAAAAATTAATAAAATATTAAAAGTTCAAATCACCCCCCTTTCCCTAGAACGGATATAAAACATAATAAACAGTAAAAATCACAAACATATTAGGTATCGCCGCGTCCCAAAATGCCCGATCTATCAAAATATAAAAACGGTTACGGGCGACGGTGACCTTCGAGACGGGAAATGGCGCCCAAACGTCCGAAATGCGACTTTTACACCTTTTTACATAACATAAAAAATGAAATAAAAAATGATCAAAATGTCGCACAGACCTCAAAATGCTAGCAATGAAAACGTCGCCTCATTTCGCAAAAAATGACCCCTCACACATCTCCGTGCACCAAAGTATGAAAAAGTTATTAGCGTCAGAAGATGGCAAAATTTTTTTTTTCTTTTTTGTACACATTCGTTTAATTTTTGAAAAAGTATTAAAACACAATAAAACCTATATAAATTTGGTATCACCGCGATCGCACCGAACCAAAGTATAAAGTAGGCATGTTATTTGGAGCGAAGAGTGAAAGTCGTAAAAACTGAGCCCACAAGAACGTGACGCACGTGCAGGTTTTTTTCAATTTTTCCACATTTGGAATTTTTTTTCAGCTTCGCGGTACACGGCATGTTAAAATAAATAACATCACGGGCAAGTAAAATTTGTTACGCACAAAATAAGCCCTCACACAGGTCTGTACACGGAAAAATGAAAAAGTTATGGATTTTTGAAGTTGGAGAGCGAGAAATGAGCCGAAAAACCCTGCGTCCTTAAGGGGTTAATTACTAATTTTGTAGACATCAGGCACCCAAGGGTTAATGTACCCTTGGAGGTCTAAAAAAAAGTTTAAAACCCCTAAAAGTTCAAATCATCATCTTTCCCTAGAACTGATATAAAAATAAACAGTAAAAAGCATAAACATGTTAGGTATTGCCGTGTCCCAAAATGTCTGGTCCGTCAAAATAAAAGAACGTTTACTCCCAGTGTTTAACCCCTTATCACCGACACTAGTTTTCAGCTCAATGACCAGACTCGATTTTTTGAATCTGCCCTGTGTCACGATAATTGGTTATAACTTCGGAACGCCTTAACATATCCTGGTGATTTTGAGAATGTTTTCTCGTGACACATTGTACTTCATGTTAGTTGAAAAATTTAAGTGATAAGTTTTGCGTTTCATTCTGAAAAAATGAAAATTTGGCAAAAGTTTATAAAAATTCTTCATTTTCAAAGTTTGAAATGTTCTTCTTTCGAGACAGGAAGTAAAACTACCCAAAAAGCTTGATAATTAACATTTACGGAATGTCTTCTTTATGTTAGGATGATATTTTATGCTTCCGGTCATTTTTCTAGAATGTTATGAGGTGCAGAACTTTAGGTGCGATTTTTCTTATTTTCATGAAAATCGCCAAAACTCACATTTTGAGAGACAACTCAGCTTAAAAGTGACTTTGAGCGTTTTGAGCCCGATTCAAGCAGTCCGTTAAAAACACAAACACGGTTTTTTGAAAACGCATCCATTTTTTACCGTTTTGTCAGTTTTTCCCAATCATCTTAATTAAGATAACTAAGATCATTGGGAAAAAGACAAAACTGTAAAAACGGATGTGTTTTCCAAAAAACGCATGCTTTTTTAAACGGACTGCTTAAAAACGGACCTCGTGTGACACCACCCTAAATAATAGTAAAACCCCATAAATTACCCCACTATAGAAACTACAGCCCTTAACATATGTTAAATAACTTCTATTACGTCTATTAACCATTTAAATGTTTCACATGCGTTAAAACAATATGGACCTGCGATTTAGAAAATTTTACATTTTTTTGAAAAAGACATTCATTTAGCATGATGAAATGCTCTGCAACTTTTGATGCCCAATTTCTCCCGAGTGTACCGATACCCCATATGTGGTGGTAAACTTCTGTACAAACAAAATCATTTTTAATTTGGAATTTTAGCACTTTTTTTCCCCCTCTCACCGTAACGTAAAAATTATATTTTATCTTTATTCTCTGGTTCACTACGATTACGGTGATACCTCATTTATATACCGGTAGTTTTTCTATTTTTGTTCAATTTTACTGAGCAAAACAATCTCATCGTTTTTACTATCGACAACTTTTCAGGGCCATAAGTTCTGTATTTTTCTGTTGTCAGATCTGGTTGAGGGCTTATTTAAAAAAAAAAAGTTGTTCTTTTCAGTCGTATCATATCAGGGCACGTAACTTTTTTTTATCACTTTTTAGAAAATTTTTTGTGATGGTGTTTAATGAAAAATTGTATATTACGGGAAGTATTTCCTGCTTTTTTTTTTTTGTACGTCATTCACCGAGTGGGTTCAATATTGATTTAGATTTATTGTACAGATAAATACAGACGTGGTGATACCAAATATCTACTTTTTTGTGTTTTATATACTTTATTTGCATTTTATGTGTAACTGGGGAGATTATGGGAGTTTTATTTTATTTATTTAATTATTATTATAAAATTATTTAATCATATTGCACTTTGCAGTATAAGTGGTGCACATGCTCATTTACTTACAACCGGGTCCTGCCAGGAAGCAGAACCTAGCGTGAAGAGGAGCCGGAAGCCGCGGGGCACTCTCTGGACCCCGGGACTGCGGCAGGAGGGAACGAATCCCCCAAGCTTTCCCGGGGGTCTGATCCACGGGGGACATACTTAGACGCTTCAGTCATGCTTGACCGCGGTGTGTAAGGGGTTAAACACCCAGGATCTGAGTTTTTCCGGTCCCGGGTGTTAGTGCTGGGTCTGGGCTGTGATATCACAGATAGGCAACGGCACCAGCGAGACCCTTAATGACCGCTATAGAATCCCAATAGGGCTTTTTAAGCTTTTAATGGGGTTAACACTCACACAGCACTTTACATGGAAAAATTAAAAAGTTAGATTTTTGAAGGTAAAAAACACGTGGAAACGCAAAAACATGTGGATGTGGAGGGGAGTTGCCGCCAGCAGAATGGGTAGCCAATTTCTAAAAAAAACTGAATATTCACCAGGTTGGACCTGGCATAGTTTTGTCTGCCAGCCAGAGAAAGTGATGCATTTGTCAAGGTGTCGGGAGGGCATGGCTTTATCATACAGCGGCCCACAAGCATACAGTCCCATGTATAAAAACACTTTGTCCTCCCTTAAAGGGGTTGGCCACTTTAGCTCATGTAATGTGTGGAGGGCAGAATACTAGGGCACGTACACACGTTGCGTTTTCATTGCGTTTGAAATGCATTACAACAGCTGAGGAGAGGTGATTTACCTAATTACATTACTGTTTACATTTGTTAAAGCTATGTTAATACACCCATTAACAAAATCATGTGTTAATACAATGTTAACATGTGTTAACATCATGTTTATGATGCATTTTGTAAATGTTAACAGTAATGAAATTAGGTAAATCACCTCCAACCGCGGATGTTACTCAGGGTTGTCAGCAGTATATTACCACTGACACCCTGTGACTCCCAATGCCTGTTCAGCTCCGGTGCAGAGCTGAACTGGCATCGGCTCAGCGCCGTACTATTACGGAGCTCAGCGCCAATAACGGGAGCCCGCGCAGTACTAGTACGGCGCAGAGTGCTAAGGGGTTAAATGGACTTAAAACACATGCTTTAAAATGGTCCAAAAACGTGACGTGTGGCATCACCCTAAGCTGCTGTGAAAAAGCATACGGAAACACCACAGTATTCATCAAAGGGGTATTCTCGTCTGGGCATCCACATTCATAAATCTGCCATATATAAACATTTCTTCAATTAGATGTTATTAAAAAAAATTTACCTGTGTGAAGATAATTTCTCATAAATGTAGTCATATGGTCCCTCAGAAACAAGACTGTGTCCTTGGATACAGCCACCTCAGCTGAAATGATTGCACAAAGAAACAAAAGGTTTTTGTATATGTCATGTTCGGGAGTTACTACATGTCGCATAGCCGTCCTGTGGTAATTATTGCTGAATCCAGGAAGTCAGGCAGGGATAGTGCATGTCTGGCCACGGCTACCAAAATGTGAGGTGGCCATATCCGAGGAAGATATCTCGTTTCTAAGGGACAACATGACTACATTTATGAGAAATTATCTTTTCACAGGAACATTTTTTTAATGACATCCAATTGAAGAAATGTTTACACATTTTAATGTTTACAATTAAATATAGATGGCCAGATGGGAAAGATCAAGGTTCTGGCAATTGTTCATGGACAGTGAGGGTGCGTTCAAACGTTCAGGTTTTCAGATGCAGTTTTTGAAGCCAAAAGTAGACATGGATGATAATGGGTGAGAACATATAATTGAGAGAAGCAGCTCCACCTCTTTTTTTCACTCCACTCCTGGTTTGAACATCAAAAACTGTACCTGAAAACCTAAGCGTTTGAACGCACCATCAGAGACCACATGACCCTCCGTCGTTGGCCATTTTATAGTTAGGAATGTCAAGCTGATGAGGTAAAAGAAACAGGAGGCTTCCATTTACATCAATAAAGAGGTGAAAACATTTAAATAGATGTATATTGGTATATTATCTAATATCCTACCCCACAAACATTACAAAAAACATTAAGTGGCCAACCCCTTTAAGTGCTTAATGGCAAATCTTTCCCTGCATGTATCAGTCTGGTAACCTATTTGCTTGTAGATATGTAGCTAGGTTTCTCTGGTTAAAGGAAACCTACCACCACAAATCTACCTATAAAGGTAGATCGGGTGGTAGGTGAATCAATGGGACGTGAGGATAGCCCTTTTAAGGGCTAATCCTCACGTCCCCGCACTGTTTTGTAAACTTTTATTACCCTAATATGTTAATTTACTTATGCGGCTACTGGGGCATGGAGTAGCCGCATCTGAGGTTACACGAGGCGGCTACTCCACGCCCCGGTAGCCACTTTTCCCCTCCTACTCACCATGTTCAGCGCGCAGCTGCTCGTAGCTGCGCGCCCTCGTCCGCCGATCCAGCCATCTGCGCATACGCAGAACAGCAGGCCCGCGCCTGCGCGGTCACTGCTCCGAAGCTTAAAGTGGCTACCGGGGCGTGGAGTAGCCGCCTCGTGTAACCTCAGATGCGGCTACTCCACGCCCCAGTAGCCGCATAAGTAAATTAACATATTAAAAGGCCTTAAAAGGGCTATCCTCACGTCCCATTGATTCACCTACCACCCGATCTACCTTTATAGGTAGATTTGTGGTGGTAGGTGCCCTTTAAGTTCTTTCTCCCTACACTATATCTATATACCTAAAAGAGGATAGTTGGCGCCTCCTCTGCAACCAGCACCTGGCCACATGTTCCCCTAGAGACACCAGACTGCATAGTCCTAGATTCTGATGTGTCATGAGGCAGGATAGAGCACAACTGTTTTGGTACATAATGGGGCACATCTATAAATCCGGCTGCACCAGTCTCCAGGCGTAGTTTGCGCATAAATACGTGTGCAAACTGCTTGCATGTGTATTTATGATGCATGTGTTAGAGTTTGGCGTCACGGCTGCACAATGTTCGCCACAACACGATACCATGCACCTAAAGAGGCGTTCTGCGCTGGCCACATTTATGGCGTAAGTCCCAACATAATTGTGTTCTTCAATAATCTGGCACACCCTGCACATTGCATGCAGTTTGCCTCACTGATGATAAATCTGGGCCATTGTATGTATTACGTGCTTAAATTTTTAACAAAATCAGAATTTAAGTTTAAGCAAAATTCCAAAAGATGACACATTTGCAGTATCGTTACCCATAACATCTGCAAGCTAAAGTTTTACAACCTGTAGCTGGTAAACCACCATCACATAATGCTAAGTCTGAACACAGCCTGAGGCCCTGGTCTTTTATTGTCATGGGGATGGCAGGCCCTGACCCTTTATCAGCAGCACAGCCTGAGGGGCTTGGGTGTTGCCGCCACCTCAGGGACACTGCACATATATTGCTGTACGTGAGGCAGAGGTATTGGTATGGAAATGTCTATGTTAGTGAGTTTATTAGCATGGACATTGTCGTGCAATGACGCCATTCGGTATGCACTAACAATGAAAGACACTTGAGGGCAATATGTCCTTATTCTGAGCTTTCATCCGCCTCAGCCATTTCTCCCAAGTCACAGCCGCCATGCAGAGGCCTCCGCGCTGTAATCTGTGAAGGCCTCACACGGTGACATCTTATACAACTCTGCCGTCATCTTTGTTATCTGTGGAATGTAATGCGCCCCGGCGTCAACCTATTTAGTATCGACCTCGTCCTGCATGGAACTAGTCACACACTGCCCTCCTCCATATGCAAAGCACAGAGCCTCCCCCATGCAGCTGCCTAATAGTGAGCCTACTCTGGTGAATGGGTGAAGGCGCCTGCGCGGGAGGATCCGGTTCCCTTCCTGGCAAATAGTGAGCTACTCGGTACATGTCGCTTGCATCTTGCAACTAGAGGGGACGAGAAAAAAAAGCAACACAGGGGGATCTGAAGAGCTGGAACTAGAGTTTGCATATTGAGTTATTGATGCATCAGGGCACTTCGAGCAAAATGCATGCGGCGCTAACCTCTATGGGATCCTATGGGATGCTGTAACTGGGAAATACGTTGGACGTGAATTCTGCTCCTATGAGGTAGGTACCGTCCAATAATATAAGTGGTGCGGTTGTCTGGCTTGTCATTGCTCCTGTGCATGGAGATTACATTGCAGCCATGCCAGTCAGGGCGCCCCCAGCCCTGGCGCTGTGAACTTGGCATCACTGGCGCTTTGCTATAATGGAAATCTCCTCATATCCTGCTTGGAGTTTCCCTCCTTGGATCCCTGGAGTTTTGCTGCGGATCCTCCTCATGAGCAGGGAACTTCTCCATGGAGACAGTCAACTTTTCTGGAAGTTCTCCTGGATTATTCAGGAGCAGAAATCTGGGCAGGTCTATCAGTGCAGTGCCAGGGCACCACACAATGGAGAGAAGACTGTACAAGTGATATATGTGGCGTCCCCAGTACAACTATAGTATATATGTATACACTGAATGGTGGTGTCCCATTGTATTCCTCACTAATGCTTTACATCCAAGTAAAATGCAGATTTTCTTGGGTCATCCAGATGCTTTTCCAGTTAGAAGACCTGTGTAAGATAATGGTACATCCTAGGCCACTCTGTGTACCATGTACATCATTGCATTTTGTGTGGTTGCTCATAGCAACTGATTTGTTTACAACACTCAGCTGTATAATGCTTTGCAGGCCTCTAGTTGTTGTATTGGAGCAGTTTCTTTCTTATGTATATGTCGGACATTGTTCATGCACAGCTGGCTGTCTTTTAGTTGTAGCAGAATGATGAGAGTACACATACAATGTGTGATGGCAAATATGCACCAGGGGTGGATGTGGTACATCTTGGGGTTTCCATGTGTAAAGAGAAGTTAGAGTATTACTGTAGTATTATTGTATAATAACTTATTTGGACACAAAAACGGATTATAGCCCACAGGCGAAATGGATCATCATTCTACTTCCCGCATCCGACTGTTTCTCTGTGAGGGCGCGTTCACACGTTGCGTTTTGACCTGCGTTTTCATTGCGTTTAAAACGCATATACAACAGCTGAGGAGAGGTGATTTGCCTAATTACATCAATGTTAACATTTCCGTTTACAAAATGCATCGTAAACGCAATGTTAATGCATGCGTTAACAACGCCTTAACGTATGCGTTTTGTTAACGCATGCGTTAACATTGCGTTAACAAATGTAAACGGTAATGTAATTAGCTCTCATCAGCTGTTGTATATGCGTTTCAAACGCAATGAAAACGCAACGTGTGAACGCGCCCTGAGATTTGGCTGCATCCCACCACTATGAGGGGTCCCCTGGGCTCCAGGCCATTGCACAGATGCATTATGGGTAAATCCACCCCTGCAAGGCACCTAGCATGTTTTGCATAGGAGTGGATATATAGAGACTTGGAAGTTTCAGTATATATTTTAGAATTTTTCTATTTTTGAGCCATTCCTGGCTTTGTCTAATGTAGCAAAGACTGAGTCATTGAGCCTATTAGCTGATAAAGCAGGATAATTTTTAGGATTAACGTGGTGTCTATCTATACAACAACTAGTAGTGTATGCTGTAAGTTACACAATCATTTTCCTCCATAATGTATGTACATAGTTGTGCATGTTAAAAGTTTTACAATTTTTCCAAACACCAAATCAAAGCATGTTCTACCTGTATTATGGAGCACATGAACTTGGTAACCACTGGAGACGGTTCATACATCCTTTGTACTAGGCAGAAGTTGCAATAATGCCTGTACAATAATCGTCTCAACAAAAAGTCTCATGTGTTTGATAAGTGCTGTGGGTTCGTCGCCCAGCAATACTTTGGAGTACTTGAGTTGTCCAGCAACAAAGTTCCCATTCCTAAGCCAATGGTGTTAATAAGTTAACCTCCTCCTCGAGTATTGTTAAATTCCCCAGCCCCACCTGCTCTGCGCGCGCGCCCTGCTGCAGCCCCACCTGCTCTGCGCGCGCGCCCTGCTGCAGCCCCACCTGCTCTGCGCGCGCGCCCTGCTGCAGCCCCACCTGCTCTGCGCGCGCGCCCTGCTGCAGCCCCACCTGCTCTGCGCGCGCGCCCTGCTGCAGCCCCACCTGCTCTGCGCGCGCGCCCTGCTGCAGCCCCACCTGCTCTGCGCGCGCGCCCTGCTGCAGCCCCACCTGCTCTGCGCGCGCGCCCTGCTGCAGCCCCACCTGCTCTGCGCGCGCGCGCCCTGCTGCAGCCCCACCTGCTCTGCGCGCGCGCGCCCTGCTGCAGCCCCACCTGCTCTGCGCGCGCGCGCCCTGCTGCAGCCCCACCTGCTCTGCGCGCGCGCGCCCTGCTGCAGCCCCACCTGCTCTGCGCGCGCGCGCCCTGCTGCAGCCCCACCTGCTCTGCGCGCGCGCGCCCTGCTGCAGCCCCACCTGCTCTGCGCGCGCGCGCCCTGCTGCAGCCCCACCTGCTCTGCGCGCGCGCGCCCTGCTGCAGCCCCACCTGCTCTGCGCGCGCGCGCCCTGCTGCAGCCCCACCTGCTCTGCGCGCGCGCGCCCTGCTGCAGCCCCACCTGCTCTGCGCGCGCGCGCCCTGCTGCAGCCCCACCTGCTCTGCGCGCGCGCGCCCTGCTGCAGCCCCACCTGCTCTGCGCGCGCGCGCCCTGCTGCAGCCCCACCTGCTCTGCGCGCGCGCGCCCTGCTGCAGCCCCACCTGCTCTGCGCGCGCGCGCCCTGCTGCAGCCCCACCTGCTCTGCGCGCGCGCGCCCTGCTGCAGCCCCACCTGCTCTGCGCGCGCGCGCCCTGCTGCAGCCCCACCTGCTCTGCGCGCGCGCGCCCTGCTGCAGCCCCACCTGCTCTGCGCGCGCGCGCCCTGCTGCAGCCCCACCTGCTCTGCGCGCGCGCGCCCTGCTGCAGCCCCACCTGCTCTGCGCGCGCGCGCCCTGCTGCAGCCCCACCTGCTCTGCGCGCGCGCGCCCTGCTGCAGCCCCACCTGCTCTGCGCGCGCGCGCCCTGCTGCAGCCCCACCTGCTCTGCGCGCGCGCGCCCTGCTGCAGCCCCACCTGCTCTGCGCGCGCGCGCCCTGCTGCAGCCCCACCTGCTCTGCGCGCGCGCGCCCTGCTGCAGCCCCACCTGCTCTGCGCGCGCGCGCCCTGCTGCAGCCCCACCTGCTCTGCGCGCGCGCCCTGCTGCAGCCCCACCTGCTCTGCAACAATTAAAAAAAAAAAAAGTTATAGAATTGGTGTTTGAATTGATTTTTGTAATGATTCGTTAGTCGCTTAAATAAATTTGACTAATTTTGGAAGGAGATTTTGTGTAATCTTTGCATGTCTGTTACAGAGAGCACATATCCCCCTTATTTTTCTCATTGTAGCTGTTTTCCAGTTTGTCACAGATTAAGAAAGGATTGTTACGGGATATAACAGAATGAGAAATGGTACTGTATAGCAAGCATCTCTCTGCCTGCCAGTTGGAAAGATTTATTCTTTCATATTATATGAAAAGTGTCTGAACATGCTAATTCACTCAGACATACCATCTGGTCGAAAACAAATGCAGTGAATATGTTGTTGTGGTATAGAGCCGTTCCATTTTAGTATGATTCTGTGCCACGACAGAGCTGTTTAACTTGGGAAATCTAAGAAGTAGCTTTGTCAAGCCTCTCAAACTTTATTAATGGAGCAGTCATTAAAGGAATTAGGTCTTGTAGTAGAAATCAGACCTGGGAAGCAAAGGTGGGTTTGAAAAAAATATTTTATTACTTTTTAGTTTTTTTGCTCCAAGGGACCTCCACTCATTACAGAATAGCTGTGGGATTTACAGCAGCCATTGTGCAAGCATCAGAAACCAGATGAACTTGGTTGGTTGCATATAATGCCACAATTTCCATGCCATGGGAGGGAGGCGGTGAAACCTAATCTTTGTATTTTAAAGGTACTGTATATAGTCGAGTATAAGCCGAGACCCCTAATTTTACCACCGAAAACTGGAAAAACCTATTGACTCGAGTATAAGCCGTGGGTGTAGTATACAGCCAGCCAGCCCCCATGTAGTATACAGCTAGCCAGCCAGCCCCCATATAGTATACAACCGGCCTGCCCAGCCCCCACGTAGTACACGGCCTGCCCAGCCCCCACGTAGTACACGGCCTGCCCAGCCCCCACGTAGTACACGGCCTGCCCAGCCCCCACGTAGTACACATTCAGACGGCCCCCTGCCAAGCACATATAAAATAAAAAACTTAATACTCACCCTCCGATGTCCGGGTCGTTTCCCGACGGCCATTTCCCGACGGCTCCTCTTCTCTCTTCTTTCTTCTCTAGCCGGCAGAGTCGCGCCCGTGCGATCTGCCGGCGGGCGCACACTATGATGCGGTGTCGCCGCTGATGACGGGACCCGCGCCGAAGATTGGGACCCGCACCAATGATCTGGACACTGGAGGGTGAGTATTACGTTTTTATTTGACTCGTGTATTAGCTGAGGTGAGTTTTTTTGTGCTGCAAAACTCGCCTTATACACGAGTATATACGGTAAATGGCTAAAATTTAAAAACAAGCTGCCACAGTTTGCGTTTTTCATCATCTTCAGAAAAAGTCACTCACTTACAGGCACCCCATATGAACTCCATCCAAAAGTCCACAAAAAGAAAGCCCTGAACCAGAAAAATACATAGAAAAAATATTTAAAAATGTGTGGCTATTACAACTCAATGGGCAAAAAAAAGGAAGTGTCCATGTCTTGAGTACCAAAATTAGCTGCGTCCATTATGGGTTAATAAAAAACATTTGTTTACTCTTCGTGGATAAAAATCTACCATTAACATGTCATGGACAGGTTCTGGTTATATTTATGCTATGTTCTTGGTGGATTACACACAGAGATACAATTTATAGCACCATATTTGTGGATGTGGTTTTCAAAGCACCATGCACGTGTAGGGTGAAGACACACATGGCGTTTTTGGGCCGTTTTTACTAAGTGCGTTTTCAGATAGTTAAAAATGCATGCATTAAAAAACGCATCCGTTTTTTAAAAACGCATGCTTTTTTAACGATCTGAAAACGCACATAGTAAAAACGGCCCAAAAACGCCATGTGTGTCTTCACCCTTAGGTGTAGCACAAGGACGGTTTGGGAAGGGAGGGGGAGTGAGCGCTCCTCACCCCTCCTCTCTCTAATGAAAGCCGAGTGGCGCTGGTTTATACTGGATGAATTTGGTGTATAATATACGTTTATTGCAATTGGATTACTTTGTGTCAGATCTTTTTCTGGCCTACACTTAAGCCACACCCTTTATCAGGCAAGGAAGTAATTGTGTGCAAGACAGATGTTTGATGTGTGAGGCAGGTAGGATAGAGAGAGAGTTGTGGGGTCCATGCTCTGCAGCTCTCTCTTCTGTCCTCAGTCAGACCCTGCTAATCTGTGTTCTTGGAGTGGCTTAATACAGAATGACAATATGAATGGATGTGTAGGGTCTTTTGATATAACCAGAACCATGCCTAGTTTGCATAGCTGGAGCACAGGTACCCCCTGAGGAAGCCACGGTGAAACCACGGGGTCTGTGGTGGTGTGGTCATTCCTGGTTCTCCTGTAATTAGATATGCAGTCTGGTTGGTACTTGTGATTATTTACCTGTGCACATGCACTTTGACCCTATTTATTATGAGATGTTATGAATTATGTGGTGATCTTATAATCAGCATTGTACTATTTGGCTATTGCCCGGCCGTTATGGGAATATAAATGACAAATGCACTTTAATTATACTGTAAATAGGATGCTCGTACATGTATTGGGGACCAGGATGTGAACCATATTATAATCCACCACCACTTTTTGTGGGGTTTTTTTAATGGCTGTTCTAGGTCCTAGTGACATTATGAATTCTTTTTAATTAATTAATAAACTGAATATTTTGGATTAATGTGTGTTTGTAGATATACCGTAATTTGTACTTTTTAGCAGTATACATATGTTCTAAATTGTAGGTATTTATCACATGCAGTTGTTGGCTGATATATCCTACCTCATCATCCTATAGTAGAGGCTTTCTACATGTGTAATAGAGAAGTTATGTGCATGCTTTTCCCTGGTAACTCCATATTGTCACTCAGATGGAATGTATTGAGCATGGCTTGTGAGGTGTCTTTCACACCTCATCTCTCTTCTGTAAAGCCTTCCAGTTCCTGTGTGATTCAGACCTGACCTTTGGATGCAGGCTGGATACAGGTTGGCTCTATGCAGCAGCTGACGACAAGCACTGGTGGGTGCGGCTTCATTACTGTGGAAAATTGTTCCCAGCAACTGGAAGTGCAGAGCACCGAGTGTTTCTCCAAACATTCAACCCACTGTTAATACGCTTTTGAATAGTGACCTTTATGGTATAGCTGAGTTGTGCTTTTGTTGCCCAGCTTTTCTCATTACATAATACAGTGTACTTTACATGACTGGCTGCGTGCTGTTCTTTTACACCATGTTATGTCATATGAGCTTGTTATACTGGATTTTCCCTCTCTCTACTAAGCTCATGAAGTTTTGTGTATTTTAAATGAATGTAATTTTAGAAAAATATTTTTCCCTCAATCCATATTTGCTGTTGCAGCTTGCAAACATGTGTGAGTTCATCATATTTAGTGCAGAATAGCCTAAGGGTAGACATAAGTGTAAGCAGTTGGGATTTTTCACCACAGCACAGAATACATGGTTGTCAATTGGCTTGTTTGGTACAAGTATTCTAAACACATTATCGGACCCAATCACCAAGCATTCTGGATATATTTTGCCATCACTTTAGGTTATTATGATCTTTGTTTAGTGAGAGTTTTATAGATTTTTCATAGATTTTAGAAGCTGAATGTGTGAGTATATGGATAATTTTTTTTTTTTAATTTAAAGTGGGCCTAATAATTTTTGCCAAATTGATGTTTGATTCCCTCTTTAAAAACAGAACGAATTATGGCATTTTCTGTTCTGAAACTACTTGTCAATAATATTGCTTACCAGGAGTGAAGTGGGCGGAGACTAACCTCTTCCTGTACTTGCCCTGAAACTGAGTCAAATTGAGGTTGCCCTCACTTCCCATGATACCTTGTGTTCTCTTATTCAGTAATGTAGCTGTAAATCCAGTGATATTCTTACAAGTATATCTGCTGAACTTACTGACTTACAGGATGTATATAGGGACTAGCCTGGCATCTTTCTTCACATGGAAGAACATGCAGCATGTGATAAGTAGTAGAACCCAGCAGTAAAACATGTAAGTGCAGTGTATAGTCTGTTCTGTGTGAGCATTAGGGATTAATAGCTACTCTGCACTGTGCAGAAAATGTCTAAAGTAGAAGTTGGGGGATGGTGCAGAGGAATCTATGACGCAGCTTTAGGTGCAAAGAGAGACTGAGAAAGTTGTATAGAATCACAGACTGAGATTGAGGGACTAATAGAGAACAGTGGAGATCTTTTATCTCACTATTCTGTGTAGGAGACTTCTGCATTTATAGAGCAAAACGCACTCGGCTCTGCTACAAACACAGGGCACTGTCACATGATGTCCCCCACCCCGCCCCTCTTTCAGTCCTTATTATGGAATCACAGGAGAACCAGCACATCCAGGAGACAAACTAGTACAAGAGCCAGGCTAAACTAAGGAGGATAGTAAGGAAACACCTGCACACAGGCAATCAAGTTAATAGGCAAAGTTGTCCTGCATCCCAAGAGCTAAAAAAATGTTGGAGTAAATCTTTTCCCATGGTGTAAGGGTCCATTTGGTCCTAATACATTATTGACTGTTAACCTTGTACAGAAAACTGTACAACTCCTTCACCCCCACATTTTCATGTAAGTAGGTTGTATTGTATTTTTGACTCATGCTTATAAAATGTGCAGATCTAGCTGCTAGCATTAATTTTTTCACTCCTTATTGCTGATGTCACAGATTTGGAGACGGTTTTCTTCGATGGCTTCCTGTTCGATGGACTTCACACACATATGGTCAGTTTTCTGCAGTTTTTTTATACGATTGTCCTGCCTACATGATCAGTTGCATAGGTATTTATTTTTTAAAAGAACATTTTGCCAAGTTGAAAATTCCAAGTGACTCATCTCATCTGTTTTTAGCTGTGGTTCTGATTCAATGTGGTGTTGTAAAAAAAAAAAAAAAAAAAAGTCCACCTGTTTTAAGGATATGGCCTCTGAATTTTCGTACTAGCCAAAGGAGGAGGTAAACTTTTAGTTTCTCTGGGTTTGTGCTGTATGGAAATACAAGTTTGCAGCCCTCTTGGCTGGTATAAGCTAATTCATGTATAGACTTCTGGGGGCCAAATCTTTTCAATGGATGATTGGATTTGATATATCGCACAGTATTTTACACTGAGTGACATGTGCTCTTTAATTTGGGGTTTGTGGCAATATTTGCTATACCACTGTATTGTTCTAGGGATGACTTAGAAACATTTCCATACCACCATGTTCTTGCTGAAACTATGATCAATACAGGCAGAACAGTTCTGCTTTAGTTGTATAGGTGTTCTTGGAAATACCTCAAGAACAGCATGCACAGTAAATAAATTTATCAGCAGTTCTAAGTGTGGGCAGGCAATGCAGCCCACACATTCAAAATGCTCATTTCCTATCTGACAATGGCTAAGCTACATGTTCCCTGGTGTACAGCAACTACTGTTTGAACTGAGGTGGGTTACAAGTAACCTGCATAAAGTAAAGTTACCATGATGAATCTACCATCAGAAGTAGATCTGATGGTAGATTCATCCTGCCTGCCTCTGCCCTAATCTGTAATTTAACCCCTTCATAACTAAGGGTCATTGTTACCTGAATGTCCAGGTCAGTTTGTGCAGTTAAATGACGATATCTTTGGAAAAAGCATTTCATACAATTTTTACTTTTTTTTTTCATGACATGTGAGACTAACTTGATAGGATAGTTTAATTAATCACATATTGTTTCCATTATAAAAATATAGCCGATAAATGACTATAAATGTGAAAAAATAAGCTTTTTTTGTAAATTTTCAGATTAAAGTTTTTTTTTTTTAATAAATAGTAAAACTTAATAAGCTTTTACCAAAATATGTTATAAATATGTACAGTATCATTCCATCACCCTTTCCCTAAGTTCAGCTACAAATGCAGAAGGTGAATGTTATTTAGCAATTCTGCAAACTCAACATTTACACTTATACATTTAATGACAGGTTCCTAAAGAGTCTTTTTAACTGACTCCCTTCTTATAGCTAAAACGTTTTTCCCTTACCACCACATAAAGTAACTTTATTTTATATACCCTGGCATCAGAGAAGGTTTGTCCTGCTTTCTAACACTTCTCATCTACAGCATGTCATGTGACGAGGGTGACCTCACAAGGTCCTTTTACCTTCTAACATTAGAAAACTTTACACCATGCATATATCTAACATAAAATCAGAGCAGTGACTTTATGTAATCAGATACACACATGAGGTAGATGTTGCAGATGTAAGAGGAACTTAGGTGATGTCATCCTGGTCACTTGACTTTAAGTGCCCAATAAGCTCTGTCTCAATGTTCCATACAGCAGAATATCATAGCCCAGGGACCTGTCAATCAGGAACAAGGAGGCAGAACAGTACAAGTAACTCATGAATATGCATGGCTTCATTGGCTTTAGGCAGTGTGAATGACTCACATCAGGTAAGTTGGATAAAAGTTTAGTAACAGATTTTGTAACATTGCAGCCATGGAAAGGGATAAGAGCAATACTTTTTAAATAAATGTTATTGTATGTATAATGAAAAGTTAATAGTTAGTCAAAGTTATAAGATTATCCATTATACTTTCTGTATCAATTCCTGATCTAGTTTCCTAGATCTCTGCTTGCAGTCATTCTATAGAAATCTTCATTGTTTATTTACAGTGGACAGAGATCTGACCATGGTTACACATGTGCGTGGCTAATCATATCACACAGCTCTGATTACTCCCTGATACTAATGTGCTGTGCACCTGTGTGAATATGGTCAGATTTTTGTCCACTGGTAGTAAACATAGAAGCTTGCTTTAGAATTAAAGGGGTTGTCCGAGTTCTTGAAAAAAACTGAAAGTGGCCGGGAGAGGGCTGCTTAAAAAAAATAAAGTCCTACTTACCTTCTGGTGCCCTCCAGTATCCAGCGCTGCTGTCACTCCGGTCCGGGCGCCATGTAAACAAACATGGCCGCCGGAGCAGCGCTGGACTGGACCAGACAACCTTCCGGACCCCATACACAATGCTGTGTATAGGGACGGATAGGCGTACCCTGCCACAGCCGGCCGGAAACTGAGTCCTGTGCTGCTCCGGCGGCCATGTTTGTTTACATGGCGCCCGGACCGGAGTGACAGCAGCGCTGGATACTGGAGGGCACCGGAAGGCAAGTAGGACTTTATTTTTTTTAAGCAGCCCTCTCCCGGCCACTTTTAGTTTTTTTCAAGAACTCGGACAACCCCTTTAAATATTATATCTAGAAAACCATTAGGAATTGATGAAGAAAGTATATTGGAAAAATATCATGCAAAAAATATCAGTAATATGACGAAATGAGAATACCCCTTTCAGTCTTTTCTGCAGCTCCTTAAACTTTCTGACTACAGCTGTCAGGCTGGAGGGGGGCACATTTCAAATGGCTATATCTCCTGAACCTTGGCTCCTAGAAGCACAATTTTTTGTCATATTAAACATGAGAATCGATATATTTATTAAATGATATATGTATTAATTGTGTATGGATGCTTCACATAATCTGATATATCCACACAAAGTTTCAGTTGGAAATATTTGAAATAGAAAGCTGTATATAAAAATCACTTATTTTTATTTTATTTTTTTTACTGCAATTTAGATGTCTCTGATTCTAGTTTGATGTATCTAAAGCGGAGATACTACTGTTTACCAATTTGACACAAGAATTGTGTTCAGGAGATATAGCCATTTGAAGTAGGCCTCTGTCATGACGTTAAAGGAAACCTACCACTGCCGGCGCAGGGAGGTACGCGCTCGGCGCTTACCATGCGCGCGGCTCTCCTTCACTTCCTATGTAGCCGCGCGCACGGTCGCGCGCATGGTAAGCGCCGAGCGCGTACCTGCCTGCGCCGGCTATAAAGTTTAAAAAGTGTTCAAAAACCGCGATACCGCGGTTTAAAACACTAACAAAAATGAGCTCCGGCACCAGCTCACCCTGAGCTGGTGCTCGGTATTTCCATCTGAAACCTGCCACTTCAAGTGGTAGGTTTCCTTTAAACATCCTTTTTGCACGGGGCATGTGCAAATAGGACGTATATAGCTGTATGGCAGTCGTAAATGGGTTAATAATCATGGAACCCGTTAAGGCTACTCCACACCCCGGTAGCCTTAGCAGTGCCGTGTACTTGCACGTCCTCAGCGCACTTCTTTCCATCCTTATGCCTGCGCACAAGCAGTAGGTGTGCCGCCAATGTGTTTTATGGAGCTACACCTTCCCAGGCTACTCCACACCCCAGTAGCCTCAGCAGTTCCACTTCCTTATGCCTCCTCAGAGCGCTTTTTTTCGTCCTCAAGCCTGCAAAGAAACGTCAGATCCTCCACTGCTGACTTCTATGGATCTACTATGTATGCACAGTGGCTCCAGCTTCCGCTCCTCCATGCGCCTCTGGCACTTGTGCCTAAACTGCAGATTAGGGCAGAGGCAGGCAGGAGGACTATACCACCAGAAGTAGATCTGATGGTAGATCCCTCATGGTAGGTTTCCTGTAATGGGCACTATGTTAAAGATGTACTCCCTTTTTCCAGTATGTTGCACTCGGGGCCAGTCAGTGTTGTACTTTGTGTGCTGTCACTTCTAACCAGTGATGGGCTGCCCTGGTAACTTCAAAGCAAACAAGACATCACCACTCCTGATCTGGCAAAGTTTTATTTCTTATTTTACCGTACAAACTATTAAAACTCACCTGCTTTCAGTAAATAACTTAAAGTGTGTTCTGTGTCTAATTTACTCTTAAAATCCTTACTAAAATACAGTGTTCATTTGCATGTCTATTTGTTGTACATTTTCTCGATTAGAAATATGCATGAGTTACATGTGGATGTTGGCTGAGATATCAGACGATAATTGATCCGAGTATTATCCTCTGTATGTGTACATGACAACAACCAATGCCTGTTGATATCTGTTAGTAATGGTTTCATTAATTATTGTAGCTAAATACTTCAGAAATATTGAAACTTGCAAGTGCATCAGGAGAAAGTCCTCCATGGACGCCAATCAGTTTTGACTAAAACGCTTGCATTCGGTAAGTAGCAACATGTGGTTTAACTTTTAACTAAAAGCACCCTTAAAGGGGTATTCCCACTAAGACAAGATTATTAAAGGGAACCTACCACCACGAATCTACCTATAAAGGTAGATTGGGTGGTAGTTGCATGCATTGGACATGAGGATAGCCCTTTTATTGCCCTAATATGTCAGGGTAGGAGGAACAAAGAGGGTACTGGGGCGTGGAGTAGCCGCGACGTATAGCCTCATGTCCAGCTACTCCACACCCCAGTAGCCTCTTTGTTCCTCCTACCCTGCCATCTTCAGTGTGCAGCTCCTCGTAGCTGCGCCCCCTTGTCCGAGAAGCCGGAGTTGTACATGTTAGAGCAGGGACATGAGGATTAGCTCTAAAAAGGGCTTTTTACAGATATAATTCCAACCCGTCTCTATCTGTCCTGGTGTATACAATTTTGGTTGTGCCTGAATATGACCATAAATCTTCTATGGTCAGATTCTTCTCATAAATAGCTTCCCTTGTCTCCATGCTGCAGTGCTCTCTGCCTTCTGCCCCTCCCTCCTGTATTACACGATCAGCTCAGGCACTTCCTGCTGGCAAGCATCTTATTTGTGTTATTTCTCTTTTATACGTGTCAGATGCTAGTAGAATGTCCAGATGCTAAATTAAAGTGTAGATAAACCCTGATAAAATAAGCAAATTGTCAGCACACAGTATCTCATGGCACAGAGGAATCATGAAGCGTCTGTGTAGAGAGACCCTTCTCACACTCTGACATTTTACACCTGATTTGTCTTTGTCAAATACATTTTTTTTTTTGCTCCTTATTAGGCGTAAATTTGTAGAAAAAGGCGCAATTTTGTTGTGCAAATCATACCAAGCATGGTCTGGACTGGCGTGTCATTGCACAATTACTTGCGCCCATATGGGCACAAATCGGTGTTAAATATGGCGCAAACATCTGAAAGCAGGAGAAATACAAAGACCGATTAGGTGCAAACCAGGATCACTGCTACACAGCGAGCTCCAGCACACTTCTGGAATAAGGCGGAAACAATTGCGCAAACAACCCAAAGCGCTCAAAAAGTCACTAAAATACATCCACAAAAGGCGCATCAGACTAAGATAAATTACCCCCTTTATCTCTAGCTCACATTTCTAACTATGAAGGAATGGATTTATCACATTGTTTTCCTTTCTCTAAACTTTTTCATCCACCCAGCAATATCACAAAATAACCCAACAGACTTGGATGCCATATTTCCCACCTGTCACAGGTGCTCCTGCGACCCATGTCTCGGCCCAAGCAACCCGGCTGCAGGCTCACTCAACTCTCCTCGCTCTGGCGACGACCCCCGTGCTCTGGCGCGCACGTGCGCGCTTGCTCTGTAAATTTTAAAGGGCCAGCACGCCACTGAGTGCTGCTGGCCAGCCACTGTCCTAATAAATAGCCTGACTCTTCCTGTGCCCCCTGCCAGATCTTTGCCATTAAGAAAGCATTCCAGTAGTGATTTCTGAGTATTATCCGTTGTGACCTTCTACTACGTTCCTTTCCGCCTGTCTTGAGCTTCTGCTACGACCCGACTCTGATCCTGTGCCTCCTGCCTGACAAGGGCTCTGATTCTGCCTACCGATTCTGTATCTCGCCTTGGCCACCACCGTGGGCAAAGTCGCGCCTGTGGAGCAACCTGGTGGTACCACACTGCAGCAAGTCCAACCCGCTTTTCAGTAGGCTCTGGTGAATACCGGGTGCCTCTTAGACTCCTTTCCCAGCTGTAGGCTTAAGGCTGGCGCCACACGTGGCGCTTTTGTCTGCGTTTGCGAACGCAAACGCAGACAAAGTCGCGCCCACCGGGGAGGGCCTCGGCCCGATCGCATCGGCGTTTCTATGGAAACGCCTGCGATCGGGAACGAGCCGCCGGTGTTTCGTGTTAATTTAACGCGAAACACCGGCGTCTCGTTCCCGATCGCAGGCGTTTCCATAGAAACGCCGATGCGATCGGGCCGAGGCCCGCCCCGGTGGGCGCGACTTTGTCTGCGTTTGCGTTCACAAACGCAGACAAAAGCGCCACGTGTGGCACCAGCCTAAGTCATCGCCCGCAGTGGTTCCCCACCACCGACTCTGACACCACCCTTTTAGATAAATCAAACAAACCCAAAAATGTGAGTTGCTAATTTGTAGAGTAAAGATAAATGTCCCTCTATGTATTTAACTGTTCATGAAGTTATGTTACTGTGTTCTATCATGCAGCATTGTTTTAACGGTTAATTAAGTCCCAATTTTAGATATATATACTGTACGTGTGTGATACTCTTAAGTGTTTTTCGGCCAGTTGGTTGCTTGCTTGCTTCCTAATTTTACTGCATGATGTCTTGTCAGAGCATGTTTATACTGTGGTATTCTTTTAACACGTCTGGGTTTTGCAGTCATTGCAAGTTCTTGTTTGGGGTAGATCATTTGACCTTAGTTTGGTCTGAAGGAAATTACCTTTACAACTGTCAGTAGCACCATGTGTTAAACCTGTTGGGACAGAGACTTTGGCGAGTGATGTACATGCATTTTTCTTCACTGACACGAAATCCTAATTATGTTCTGTTAAAATGTCACTTGCTCATTAGGATATAAAAATTGCTTAGAGAGACACCCAGAGCACATAAAAAGGGACACTGGTGTAATTTAGTGAGTCTGGCACTATTTAAGGGTAATCTTGGAGTAATAAAAAAAAATGCATAGGGGACATTTATCTTAGAGGTTTGCACATAAAAGATAGTTCTCAAATTTGAATCCCCTAGTTATATTTACACAGTAAAGATAGTTGTTAACTCCTTACTTTACAATTTTACTTGGTGTTATGCTGTTTACTCAATTGTTGTTTTGGCTCCTACAACTCGGTGATAGTCAGTGTCAAATTCCAGTGTGGACAGGGACTTTCTAAGCAGACACTTCATGATCCCTCTAGTGCTGTGAGATGCTGTGTGCTGGCAATGTGGTTAGATTATCAGGGTACAGGTTTATCTACGCCTTCAATTAGCTTCTGAACACAATGTCTAGTATCTGGCACAGATGAGACAGATCAGAGATGAAAGATGATGAGATCCATGAGCTGCATATTACACCCAGTGCAATTCATGAGCAGAATTTGCCGTGCACAACCATAAAAATCTGAAGATTTACGGTCGGATCCTGTGGCAACCGAAATTTTATACACCAGGACTGATAGAGACAGGTTTGACTTATATCTGTGGAATGTTGTATTTTTGTTAATAACAGTGAATTATAGAATGTGTTATTTTGTTTATGGGTTTATTTAAGAAATGTGTCTTTGTGGGAATACCCATTTTAAGTCTGGAAACGTGTGTCTAGTTTTTGGGAATTTTTTTCTTTTTTTTTTTTAAGGATTAATCTCGCACAAAAGTCTCACATTTTTAAGCAGCCCTTTGTCTACGCCTGGACTGGAGGTTATTTGCAGAAAAAATGTGGCTTTTTACTGTGATTGCGCCAAAAAATTGATGCCCCCCCCCCCCCCCCCGATTTGAGCTGCTAGATCACGGCCCCCCAATACAGTCGTTTGCATGGGGCCTAAGGGTGTGTTCACACGATGCATTTTAAAGGACAACTACCATTAGATTGACCGATGGTAGACTCCTATTACTGACCTGCTCCTTCCAGCCTCCTGTGCATACAACTCTTATTATAATCTTAAACAACCACGTTTTGTAGAAATACATGTTTTTAAAATATGCTAATTAGCTGGAGATCGTCTTTTTAATCTGCCCTGCACTACCAAAGATCCTTGTGGCCTCGCCCATGATGCTTGAAGAGAGGAATAAATTAAAAGCCAGCGATACCATGAAGCGCTCAGGTGTTGCGAGACATGTGCGCCTTTGGGTAATTTGCATATTTTAAAAACTTGTATTGCTTTAAAATGTGGCCATCCAAGATTATAATAACAAGAGTTGCATGCACAGAAGTCTGAAAGGAGCAGGAAAGTCGATATGATGGTAGATGTCCTTTACATCAGATATATCAGACGCAGACACTGGGTGTCCCCTGTAACTAACAGCGGACACCCCAGTGTCACACCACGGTCGGAGAGAGCATCGATCGTGGGTGTTTAAATGCTGACAGGGTATTGCAGGGTATTATCATGATCAAGCAATCAGACTATTGCTTGTTCATGTCCCATGGTGGATGAAATAGAAACGTTAAAAAAAAATGTTATTCAATAAAAAAATAATAAATGAATAAAAACTACCCATTAAAGAGAACCCGTCAGGCAAATTAACCCCCTAAACTAAATATATTTTCATAAACTGCCATTAGAAAGCATTGCCCCTGTCTCTTCATTGTCCATCTACATACCTGTAAACTTAAGCAATGAGGTCCTAAAGCTGTATGCAAATGACCTGTGAGATATCCAATGAGTCATTATCATATTGAAGCTGTCCAGCTTATTCATGAGTTGGTGGCACAGCCACAACCCCCAGTGCTTGACTGACAGTCTGTATAATGGTGTAATGGCTCCTCCATGTGCTTCCTGGTGCTGGCGGTCACACCCCCTGGAGCCTGTGTGTGCATAGGAGAGATACAACAGCTCCAGGCAGCCATGTTATAGCAGAACATGTCAGATACTTGTGTAGCTGATGTCTGTGTCTCACACGTGTATTAGGACAGAGCATGTCAGCAGGTAAAGCACAGACACTAGCAATGCTTTATTATACATTACACAGAGACATGGGCAGGGGGAGGGGCAACAGGGGTGACATCACTGCCTCTGACAATGTGCCCAGCCTCATTTACATAATAAAGAATATATGATTTTACAATGATTAATGTATGAATTGACTAGATAAAGGCTGGGATGGAATCCTTGTGAGCTGCTCTAACAGGTAGTGGTGACAGGACTAGGTGTCCTTTTAGATTTCATTTTATGTGTTAATGTGAAAAAAGGTTGAAAACATATCACCCGTAGAATAAAAATAAATCATTATTGAAACCGCAAGATGAACACTGGAAAAAAAACACCAAAAAAATCTGATTTGTACCTATTGCATCCCCCAAAACAATGCAATAAAAAGGGATTTAAAAAACATATCTGCTTTAGAATGATACTGGCGCAAGTTACTACATGTCCCGCAAAAAACAAGTCTGGCACCTAACTCGCCATTCCATGGGTGCTGGCAAGTTCCCCCTGCGCACTCCCCCCCCCCCCCCCCCTCCTCCCCCTCTCCATTGAGACTTGTAGATTTGCCATGTGTAATGATCTCTAATAGCCAGCAGATAGCAGGCTATTAGAGATCAGCAGTAAGATTGCTAAATACTGCAATACAGTAGTATTGCAGTATATAATATTAGCAATCAGAACCTGCAGGTTAAAAGTGCCCTGGAGGGTCTGAAATAATGGTTAAAAAAATTTCTTTTAAATTAAAAATGTAAGAGAATTAAAAGTTTAAATCTCACCCATTTCACTAGATCACATATAAAAATAAACAAACAGTAAATGTAGGTGTTGCTGCGCCCCAAAATGCCCGTTCTATCAAGGTATAAAAAAGATTATTCCCGGCCGTTGAACACCAAAACGGAAAATAGCACCCAAATTTTCGATTTGCCACTTTTCCCCATTTTTCCATTGATGAATATTTGAATAAATAGTGATCAAACAGTCATATAGGTCCCAAATTGATCTAAATTAATATGCCAGTACACACTGCAAAAATGTGGTATGGTCCGCATACCAAAGTGTGAAAAAGCTGTTGGCCTCTGAATTAGGCAAAAATAGAAAATATTTTTTTATGTACAAAAGATTTAAATCTTTAAAAAATAAAGCTCTGTACATGGAAAAATGAAAAAGATATGGGGAGCAAAGAAATGGAATCGCAAAATCGAAAAGAGGGCATTGGCGGGAAGGGGATTATAGTATTTATTCTGTATAACAAAAAACTTGAACTTGAGGAAAAACTACCTTCAAAATCTAGCATGATAAACCAGGGACACTTACATATAGATCCAGTCACTGTAACTATGGTAATCTTCTTCATATGTTATACATTGGTTATTTCCTTCTAAACTTTTACAATTACCGTACACTCCGGCGTATAAGACGACTTTTGAAGACAGAAAAATCTTCTGTCTTCTCTGGGGTCGTCTTATACGCCGGTAATCGCGACCGCCCGCCGTGTACTCAATGCGGCGGTCGGGTCGCGCTGCATGGAGAGGGCTCACGGGCTGAGCCCTCTCCATAGCCGGTAAGTCTTTGCTGCATAGACCCGAGGCTATTTCGTTTTAACCCCTTCATTACAATATGCTGATAGCACATTGTAATGAATGAGTAAAATCCCCATATACTGCCATATTGTAGTATGGCAGTTTATGGTAGGATCGATCAGACAACCTAGGGTTAAAGCACCCTAGGGAGTCTGAAAAATAGTATAAATAAAAATAAAAAAAAAGTTAAAAAAAAAAAAATTATAATAAAAAAACCTAAAATTTCAAATCACCCCCCTTTCCCTAGAACTGACATAAATATAAATAAACAGTAAAAATCATAAACACATCAGGTATCGAAAATGGCACTTTTTTGCCATTTTGAAAAATATAAAAAAATCTATAAAAAGTGATCAAAAGGTCGTACAGTCCTAAAAATGATATCATTGAAAATATTATCAAATTTCGCAAAAAATGATACCACCCACAGCTCCGTACACCAAAGTATAAAAAAGTTATTAGCGCCAGAAGTTGGCAAAATCAAAAAAATAATTTTTGTACAGGAGGTTTTCATTTTTGTAAATGTATGAAAACATTATAAAACCTATACAAATTTGGTATCCCCGTAATCGTACCGACTCAAAGAGTAAAATAAAATCATTTGGGGCGCTCAGTGAAAGACGTAATATCCAAGCCCACAAGAAAATGGCGCAAATGCTTTTTTTCATTGCATTTGGAATTTTTTTCCCGCTTCGGAGTACATGGCATGGAATATTTAATAAAATAAAAATTTAAGGTACAGTATGGTAACATTTACAGTAAAATGGACGATGGTAATGTTGTTGTTGTATGCCTTATGTTTATGAGCGACAGTTTTCCTGCTATATACCTGCATGTCATAAGAATTTAAATTAAAAAAAGGACCATGTTAAATTCAAATCTGTTTTTTGAAAAATTTTTACCGGTGTTTTGTATGCGTTGGAAAAAGGGTAGTCTTATACGGCGAATATATCTTAAACAGGAAAGTAGGGGGGTCGTCTTATACACCAGGTCGTCTTTATACGCCGGAATATACGGTATGCGTATGAGCCTGAGGGGCTCTAGGGGGGTGTTTCCAGAGTCCCTCAGTGATATCAGTGGATAGAGACTGAACACGAGGCACCACATTTCTGCAGCGAACACGCTGTCTGAATAAGCCCTAACAGTCAGGTTTGTATCCATTCAGAAAATTTATCACGCACAGTTTTGTGAACACTATGGCAGATCCCAATTTTTTGTATGCTGTTTTATTTGGAATATTTTTGTCAATTTCTTCCCCTAGTTCTCTTGTATTAGATCAGTATCTCTCTGCTAGGCTTACTGTTAACACTCTCTGCTTGGGGTGGAGACATGGATGACTCATTGTTGTAGGAAGGTTTCTACACAATGAATCTTCTGTACAGAAACCAGTGCTGGTTCATTTATTACTCTGCACATCTGTGGAATGGGCTGATGCCTCAACACTGAATTACTCAAGTATGAAATATTCAAAACTGTGTTTTTAACCTAAAGATTCATTGTCCTATATGAAAATGGAAAACGCTGATGTTAGAAATTGACTATTGTGTAGTAGCGGCACCTTTGAATACTGATAGAAATGCAGCTGCCACTCAAGTATGTAGTTGTTTTGGCAATGTATATCCCTTAGGCCAGTGATGGCTAACCTATGGCACTCGTGCCAGAGGTGGCACTCGGAGCCCTTTCTGTGGGCACTCAGGCCATCACCAGAGATGACTCCAGGTATCTTCCTGCAGTCCCAGACAGCCCAGGACTTGCTGTGCAAAGAGGTATTTTAAAGTGACAGCTCTACCTGGGACTATTTTCTGCTATATTGGTGCCTCAGGTGCTGGTATCAATGAAAACTTGGACAGAGAAGGGAGTATAAATCACAAATTAAATTTCTGTGTTGGCACTTTGCGATAAATAAGCGGGACTTTGTTGAAGTTTGGGCACTCGGTCTCTAAAAGGTTCGCCATCACTGCCTTAGGCTATCTGCACACGTAGCGGGTGTCATGCTGGAAAAACTGCATGTAAATCCACAAGTTTCTTAAAATGCACATGAAAAATGCAAAGCCATAGCCATTGATTCATTGATTTTCTGCATTGCACAACTGTCAAAAAACCAATCCTGTACTTTGCTTTAATGCTACTGTAATATACAGCAGAATTTCTGAACACAAAATCCACACAGAAAAACAGTGCATAATATTCTCTGTGTTCAGGTAGCCTTAATCTGTAAAGGTTACAGCTGCACATAAGCAGAAATTTAGCACATGCACCATTTATATTTCTAGTTGCAGGGATATACCACTGTGGCTGGCACACCCATCCAGGCAGCTGCATACTGCTGGCATTTCTTGGGCCACTTTAAAGGTTGTAGTGGGTTGTGCCTTTTGAAGTAGTTGCCAAATATTGAATCTCATTGCCGTGTTCCAAATGTCATCTTCAAATGAAAACATAATAATGTTTACATGAATGGATTTTAGTTAAAATGGGTCAATAACAAAATAGGAAATAAATGTATTATTATTGTATCAAGCTCGGCTTAAGTATATCCGAACTCCACCCTCTTCTGCTGGAAGTGGTAATTATTGTGAATAGAGGGAACTCAATGTTTTATTTTGCAAGAAATAATGACAACTGCATGCAAAAAAAAGTGTGTACTGGTGAGATCATAAAGCTACAATGAATGAGAGGGGATCATTAGCTTGGAAGTTTTTGTTATTTAGGGCCAGTTCACCTCTATTGCATGGTTATGTGGCAGTGGTTATATAAGCCATCTTTATTGTCTGTTTTTTCTGCAATAAAACTGAGGGATATTTTAGGACTGGGAAGGCTAAAAGCAAGTAAAGCACCCTTCAACTCCTCTGGTTATACCTGTGACTTTATGCACTAGTCCCTATTTTTTTGTACAGGGATGAAAAGATGAATAGCTATTCACCCTTCATACATGACAGATGGTTCCAGGGAGAGAGCATTGTACTTTGGAAGGAAGTAAAACAAAAGTGTTCATCTGTTTTGTGCTACAGGGTTGGTTTTTGGACCATTGACCGGTTGTCTATTCTGTTAAAGATTAGCCTCAGAGTCCAGCATTTGTTCTAATGCATGATTAGTTTGTTTTGTTTTGTAAAGATTTTGCATTGGCACCACTGGAAAATATTTGAATACACATTAAGGCTACATTCACAGGACTGTATGGGGGATGCATGTATGTTTGCAAGCTCCTCCCTCTCCAACCTGTGAGCCCTGTGAAGGAGCAGGAAGGAGGAGCTGTACAGGAGCAAAAAGGTGTGGGCCAGGAGTTGAGGAGTCTGCGGCACAGACTATTTTTAAAATGCATCCAAACCAAAGCCCAACCCCTAGGAGTACACAGAGGAGTCAGTTAGGATGTCATAAGTTATAACACACACTTATATTGTAATGCAAATGCTTGGAGAAAACAGAAAGGCATATTTGCAATGCAACTGTAATGGACTTGTCTTTAGTGAAAATGAGGTCCCTGGTAACAAGTTACCTTTAAAGAGAACCCGTCAGGCAAAATAACCCCCCTAATCTAAATATATTTTCATAAACTGCCATTAGAAAGCATTGCCTCTATCCCTTCATTGTCCCTCTACATGCCTGTAAATCTAAGCAATGAGGTCCTAAAGCTGTATGCAAATGACCTGTGAAATGTCCAATGAGTCATTAGCATATGCAAGCTGTCCAGCTTATTCATGAGTGGGAGGTACAGCCACACCCCCAGTGCATGACTGACAGCCTGTATAATGATGTGAGGCTGTATAATGATGTGCTTCCTGTTGCTGGTGGTCACAGCCCCTGCAGCCTGTGTGTTTATAGGAGAGATACAACAGCTCCAGGCAGCCATGTTATAGCAGAACATGTCAGGTACTTGTGTAGCTGATGTCTGTGTCTCACACATGTGTACTAGGAGGATGCAGCATGTCAGCAGATGCAGCACACACACTAGCAATACTTTACTATACATTACACATAGACTTGAGCAGGTTGAGGAGAGGGGTAACAGGGGTGACATCACTGCCTCTGACCATGTGACCAGCCTCATTTACATAATAAAGAATAGATGATTTTACAATGATTAATGTATGAAATAACTACATAAAGGCTGGGATGGGATCCTAGTGAGCTGCTCCAACAGATAGAGGTGACAGAAATTGTGACAGAGACCTGATGACAGGTGTCCTTTAAAGGAAACCTACCACTTGTAGTGGCAGGTTTCCGATGGCAATACCGAGCACCAGCTCAGGGTGAGCTGGTGCCGGAGCTTATTTTAGTTAGTGTTTTAAATCGCGGTTTAAAACACTTTTTAAACGCTATAGCCGGCGCAGGCAGGTACGCGCTTGGCGCTTACCGTGCACGCGGCTCTCATTCACTTCCTATGTAGCCGCGCGCACGGTAAGCGCCGAGCGCGTACCTGCCTGCGCCGGCTATAGCGTTTAAAAAGTGTTTTAAACCGCGATACCGCGGTTTAAAACACTAACTAAAATAACCTCCGGCACCAGCTCACCCTGAGCTGGTGCCCGGTATTGCCATCGGAAACCTGCCACTACAAGTGGTAGGTTTCCTTTAAGAGCATACACAGTGAAGTGAGGCTCACTGAGCTCGGCTACACTATTCACATTGAACATGCGCCTGCGGTCTAATGGTAGCTACTCACTGGAAACCCCACTCCGCTTTAACACCTCAAATCTCGGGAATGGATGGGATATGGATGAGCTAAAAACTTTTTGGTCTGATGCTGATTGATCAATCTTGGGCAGTTTTAATATAAATTTTCATCTCATTTTTAGATGGCTTAGTTTGAGTGAATATTGCTCCATAATTTTGCATATTTTTGGGAGCATGTCCCCATTTCTTGTACTTGTAGTGTAGAAATCGATTTCAAATGTGGCATTTGATGAATTTTGAGGGTTGAGAAATCTGTCCTTATGTGGCCGTGTGCTGTTTTCCAAGTAAATTTATACGGAATGGGAGGTTAGTTTTATGTCCTGAAAAAAATTGTTTATTTGGAAAACACTCAAAATTATGTTTTGCTGTTTTCTAAGAAAATGATTAGAATGTTACCTACACACATTCACATGTTATGTCAAGCCAAAGAGCTTAACTTTTAGAGGAGACAGAGTTCACGGTGACACATCCGACCGACTGTGTTCAGACTGGACTGATGATTTGATGTTTGCTGACATGTTTTTTTTTTTGCCTGTTTTTACCATTGCTTGGTGTAGCTGCTGACAGTAAACAGATCAATTGCTCTTTACCTGTAAACATTTTCATAGGGTTGACTAATTGTGATGTCTGTTTATGGCACTTACGTCAGACAATGTACTGTAGTCTGGGAGCTGGGAGATGTTGTTATTGAAATTTCTAAGCTGAAAAAGATGCATTTTTCATTTATAAAACACTTGACATTGCTTTGACATTTGAAAAATGTCCAACAATAGTTAAAATTCACTTTTTCAACCTTACGAAAGATGATATTCTACAACATTGTCTGCCATCATCTTATGAACATACGTCTTTCTGTTTTATGAGTCATTGTATTAAAGTTGCCCTCTGTGTTTCAGGCACATGCGCAAAACAGAAAATGCTGCTGGAGACAATTTGGGTTGTGAAGCTGATGAGTTTTCGGATGAATCAAATGCTGAAACCTTCTATGGTACCTCTCCTCCCAGCACTCCCCGACAGATGAAACGTATGTCAACCAAACATCAGCGGAACTCCACCGGGAGGCCTGTCAATCGGACTTTATGTAAAGGTCAGTCATTGAGGAACAGCGAGTTAAGCTACAATTCTTTTAATGGAAATTTAATTAAAAAAAAAAAGGTTTCACTTGCATTTAACTTTCACTGCCAAGGTTGTATGTAATATTTTAAGACTTGGGACACTTAAAATTTATTCTAAATATACAAGTATACTATGGTTAAAATATTACTGTTTTGATCTTGGTGTTTATAGGAAACGCAGAATTAGTTTTCAGGTAATAGTTGGCTTAATATACAGCACTAAAGAAGAACATGCAGCCAAAGACATTGACATACGATTGGCCATTGTGGGTCTAGGAACAATCTGACTGCATATTGGCTGTTTTTCACTTTTGTGGGCAGAGCCCTAACTCTAGGATCAGCTAAAAGAACTTCTTGGTGCTTTAGACATGTCTGCTTTATAAGAACTGTGTGAAATAATGATTCTGAAACACCTTTCTGTATGATCTTCTATTATTCCTCCTGTAAATGGATAGTTAAGTTGAGAACTGGTTAATGGGTTTCTTCTACCACTGCACAGTGACAGAGTATTTACAGACAAACTCAGATGACAATGGATATAGTAGTGTTCACTTGTCAATTGATTCATACGACACACAGTTCTAAGACTGTTCTAAGGCTGTTACGCTATAACAATTCGATAGGATTCAAGCGTATGTATCCTAGGCCATTACCAACCTGAAACCTGGAATACTGTATAGCTATGGCAGATAACAGATGTGCACTGTCAATGAACTCTTATTCCCATTTATGTGCTTGGTATAGCGGTATACTTTTGGATTTTTAAAACTACAATGTGTAAATGCTTTATTATATGAGGACTTGAAGCATTACTTTAGGAAAGATGTAACTTTCCCCTGTCTACATTTCAGAAAAGATGAGCACACCAAACCAGACACCTTCAAAAGAAATAAGTAAAAGTTCTGATAATGTAGAGGATCACAGCTATCGCCAAGAAAAAAAGAACAGAGCAACGCTCCGGACAACGGAAAGAGATCACAAAAAAAATGTGCAATGTTCCTTTATGCTGGATCCAGGCTGTGGATCCTTGCCAAAAAAATCCATAGCAGATGTTGATCTTAATAAGCCTTACCTCAGCCTTGGCTGCAGCAATGCCAAGCTACCAGTGTCTGTGCCTGTTCCTATTTCCAGGACAACACGACAGACCTCAAGAACAGACTGTCCGGCAGACCGCTTAAAATTTTTTGAGACTCTCCGTCTTCTGCTTAAGCTTACTTCAGTCTCAAAAAAAAAGGAAAGGGAACAGAGGGGCCAGGAAAACACCTCTTCGACATGGTTTAATAGATCGAATGAACTCTTTTGGCTAGAGCTACAAGCCTGGCATGCTGGCCGCAGTATTAATGACCAAGACTTGTATCTGTACACAGCCCGACAGGCCATACCAGAAATCATCAATGAAATACTAACTTTTAAAGTCAACTATGGGAGACTACCCTCTGTCAGCAATGGGGAAGATCTCAATGGGGCTTTCTCTGGGACGTGTGCGGATTCTCATGAAGCTGTTCCAGGCGGTCACTTAAGCTATCATGACCACATCCAGAAACAAAGAGTCTCCTTTGAGCAAGTGAAACAGATAATGGAACTCCTAGAGTATATTGAGGCACTTTACCCATCTTTACAAGCTCTTCAGAGAGACTATGAGAAATATGCTGCAAAAGACTTTCAAGCACGAGTGCAGGCACTCTGTTTATGGCTTAATATAACCAAGGACCTGAATCACAAGCTCAGGATTATGGGGACTGTTTTGGGTATAAAAAATCTTTCGGACATTGGCTGGCCAGTGTTTGAGATATCTTCACCCCGTCCATCAAACGGGCCAGAAGAAGAGGGCGATGATATGGAAGAGGAAGGGGTTATGAGCACGGACAGCTCAGGAACTTGTACAGAGGAAAGTGAAGTTGAAAATGATGGGATTGATAATATGCTGGATGCCAGGCGGGGCTCTGATAGTAATGCAAACAACAAGTCAAAGGTTCATTTTAAAAAAGAGGATAGCCACTTTCATAAACTGGACAAGTACGTGTCAGAGGATGACTCGTGCTGGGTGACTTCCGAGTGCAGTCATGAGGGTGGATGTAGTAGGGATTGTTTGACTTCAATATACAGACCATTTGTGGACAAGGCATTAAAGCAAATGGGACTGCGCAAGCTGATTTTAAGGCTTCATAAATTAATGCATGGATCACTTCAGAGGGCACGGACGGCTTTGATAAAGACTGATCATCAGCTGGAGGTTAGTGTATATGGGCTTTTATGAAATGTTTTATGATGATGGGTTACAAGAAATATGGGTTCTGCTAATAAAAAGGCTATTGCTGTCGGCTTCCATAACAATTTTCAATGATCTGTCTTATTTTTCATTATTCTGTTGACATTCTTCCTAGAAATGTATAAACATTGGCAACTTGAGAGTGGATAACAGTGAAACAGATTTGGTAGAAAATCAAACTTTTTTTTACCCAATCCTTTGCATCCTCTTAATATCCTGTCCAGTGTAATAAAACCCTATTTCATACTTCAAATGCTGCAGCATACATTTTCAGCCTTTAAAGGGGTTTTCCCATGAAACAAATTAGGCTTCTATCTCAGTGATGAAACCCCCACAGATCATGAGAAAAAGGCGTCAGATGGGGTCTGGTATACCTCCATCCGATCCCCAGTCGTTCCCCTAGATGAGTGGATATCCCCCCCCACCCCTCCGTCTTATTTAATTTTTTAAGTTTAAAAATGTTATTTTTCTGTTTGTTCACAATTTGGCAACAATTCCATTCATATTCATATCCCTGTTTACTCTCACTTTGAGAACATCCCCAACTGTGTTCCCAAATCAGAAAAGTGAAATTAAATTGTTTGTGGGTGTTGTTGATGGTTTCTATTCTTCCGTATGTGTGTAGAGTCTTCCCTCAAGTGTTTCCATCTTTGTTGATAATATATAAAAAATATTGTGCCTCATTGCAGGTTTCATAATGAAGCAAAATATTTATTTTACAACTCTTGATTTCTAATATTGGAAGATAGGACTGCTAAAATCTAGCTATTACCATTTGAGTATCTGTTCCAATGTTAGGTTTAAAAATGCAAACTCTGATGTTATAGAGCAAGAAGAGCTGAGCAAACTAATATAAAGTTTTCTGGGAGAAGATTCTTTTTTCTGTAACTTACATATTTGTTCCTTTTATGCTGCGACATGCCAGGGTGGTTCTGCTTAGTGATTGATAGCCATTGATAGCTATACTAAGATAACCATCACTGATCACTGAGTGGGACACCTCCCCTTTTTAATTTCTCAGCATAAAATGAGCCACAATATTAACAAATAAATGAATGAATAGCTAGCTGCACTTCTCCTTCCAAAAAACTATAAAACTGCCTTGTACAGTCTGCTCTGCCAAATGTGATGGGTTCCCTTTAACATCTGTTGCCACGCGTAGATGATAGATAGAACAGATACAAATCAGTAGATTTGTTTTTGCTTTATCTTAATATGTAACTTTTATCAGTATTTACTTTCAGGGAACTGTTTCAGAAATTGCTCTCAGAAGTAAAGTATGGGTAATAGGAGCAATATTGTGTTCCACTAGAATGTTACAGACTGTACTTTTTGTAGCAGATAAACACTTCTGTAATGTCATAAACACAAATCTTTGAGGTTTTCCTAAATTATGCCCTGGTACATTTTCTGCCTGTTGTGCTGGAGTCTTTCTTTTCACTGCTGTTTGTCAAAATCTGGATGTTTAAATAATGTGGCTTAATGACTCGATAGTTACACATCATATCTGACCTAAACAGTCTTTACATTGATGTTGTGTTTTGTGTTTTTATGAGAACAGTCTTCAGAATTCCCAGACCTCATGTTATGTTCTGATTATTTACCGGACCTGTTGAAGCAGTCTTCTAATTCCACCCACAACTGGGAACCATCTAGCGACCCTATTTCCATAGAAGAGCTGAGTGCCATGGACTTGCCATCATTTGAGCCAGCCTTCCTAGTCCTTTGTCGTGTACTTTTAAATGTAATTCATGAATGTCTCAAATTGAGATTAGAGCAAAGACCAGCTGGGGAACCGTCACTTCTCAGCATTAAACAGGTTGGTATTGAATACAAGAAATAATAGTTTCTTTGTATTTGAGCATTGTTGAAATTCATTTAATAAAGCAATTTTGGGGCATTTTATCAATGCCTTTTTGCCATAGAAAAAATATCAAACCCTCAGTTTGTGTCTCTTTGTCCTCTATTTGCACCAAAAGATGCAAATAGGTTTAATCATTTACAAGAAGTAAATTATCCAATTTATTACAAATGAAAGTAAAATTCAAACGAATGAATTTGGAGCTATATGGTCACCTTTGCTTTTTTTTTTTCTAATTATAAAAAAGTTATGTGGATGTGCAGCAGCAGTCTGAATACCTTACTCTTTGTCTGAAAAATATTCCTTAAAGCGATTGAAGAGATTTGTCCTCTGCCCTCCTTCTATGCTTGTTGTTATATTTTGAGAGTGACCGATATTCCCTTTGTTTTGTTTTTAATTCTGGATGTGGAAAATATGATGTGGCTCCCCTTGTAGTTGTGCACTATGGGGCACATTTGCTCCGGTTTCTGTCGTACTTTGCATGTTCTTTTTAGTGTAAACTGCTTACACAGGTATTTAAGAAGTGTTTGCGCCACAGGCACACTAGGCATCATGCAACACAAATAAGGGGCGTTCTGGTGCACAGTCGGACCTTGGGACAAATTTAACATGCAAAGTCCTACAGAATTGTGTTGCACGCCCCAAAAGAAAAAGTGGTGCCTTATGTCGTAGCAGTGCAGGGAGCACAAGATTCATGAAGAATGTGTGCCAGAAATCCTTAATCTGGCACACCCTGCACTACACAGGCAAACTGCACATTGTTGGTAATTGTGCCCCTATATGTTTTTTTTGGTGTTGGTTAGATAGACTTCACCCATGTAACTTGTGCAACAACAGAAAGTAATGCAGTCATCTATTTCCTTTGCAGTTAGTGAGAGAGTGCAAAGAAGTGCTGAAAGGCGGTCTGCTCATGAAGCAGTACTATCAGTTCATGCTACGAGAAGTACTCGATGATTTTCACAAGCCAGACTGTAATATTGATGCTTTTGAGGAAGACCTGCACAAAATGTTAATGGTAAGCATCTCTTCACTTAGGTCATTAGATCAATGGCCTGGCTACACTTTCAGTTATTGTTTGAGAAAGAAAGGTGAGAATATAATATACATATACACACTGAGGGAGATTTATCACAAGTGTCTTAGAGTTCTAATTGCTCATGGCAACCAATCAGAGCTCAGCTTTAATTGAAAAACTGCTGCCGGAAAATGAAAGCTGATTGGTTGCCATGAGCAACTAGAACAGTTTTGTGCTCAGACACTTCATATAAATCCTATCTAATAGACATTTTGTCTACATTATAGGTGTTGATATGTTCAAACGAAGAGGAAAAAGTCCACAGGATTTTTCTGTGCATTGTTTATCCAAATGTTTAAGCCTATTTCATAGTTTCATAGTTAATACGGTTGAAAAAAGACACTTGTCCATCAAGTTCAACCAAGGAAGGGTAGGGATTGGATGAGGAAGGGATTTAGGGGAAACAATCCTATATAGCATAACAATCAATGTTATTTAGGTGTAAAAAGGCATCTAGACCCTTCTTGAAGTTCTCCGCTGTCCCTGCTGTGACCAGCGCCTGAGGCAGGCTATTCCACAGATTGACAGTTCTCATAGTAAAAAAAGCCCTGTCGCCTCTGGTGATTAAACCTTGATTTCTCCAAACGGAGACAGTGCCCCCTCGTCTTTTGATTTTATTTTACCTGGAACAACTTACCACCATATTTTTTGTATGGACCATTCATATATTTATATAAATTAATCATGTCCCCTCGTAGTCGTCTCTTTTCCAGACTAAATAAATCTAGTTGTTTTAATCTTTCCTCATAACTAAGACCCTCCATATCAGTTTTGTGGCTTTACGTTGAACCCTCTCCAGCTCCAGGGCATCCTTTTTATGGACGGGTGCCCAGAACTGGACAGCATATTCCAGGTGTGGCCGAACCAGTGCCTTGTATAGTGGTAATATTACATCCCTATCACGAGAGTCCATTCCACTTTTGATACATGACATGATCCTACTAGCTTTAGAGGCAGCTGATTGACATTGCATGTTGTTATTCAATTTATGATCTACTAGTACCCCCAGGTCCTTCTCAACAAGGGACTCTCCCAGATTTACTCCCCCAAGGACATATTCTGCCTTTGGATTATTGGCCCCCAGGTGCATAACATTACATTTATCCACATTAAACCTCATTTGCCAAGTGGATGACCAAACATTCAGTTTGTCCAAGTCACCCTGCAGCCTATGAACATCCTCCATAGACTGTATTACACTACACAGGTTGGTGTCATCTGCAAAAATAGACACAGTGCTATGAATTCCTACCTCTATATCATTAATAAATATATTAAATAGTAGTGGGCCAAGCACAGAGCCCTGAGGTACACCACTCATAACTGGTGACCATTCCGAGTAGGAATCATTGACCACAACTCTCTGGATACGATCCTTCAGGCAGTTTTCAATCCAATTGCAAATGATTTCTGCCAAACCAATAGCCCTAATTTTACCCATCAGGCGTCTATGAGGGACAATGTCAAATGCCTTTGCAAAGTCCAAGAACACAATATCCACAGCTGCTCCTCCATCCAGGCTCCTGCTCACCTCTTTGGAGTTCCCATTCATAGATCTTGGTCCAGTCATGTTGCGTTTTTTAATGGGAGACACATTTTCTGTATCAAAATCCAAAGTGACATAATTCTGGAGCATAGGTCAAAAAGAAAAACTGTACATGTCATATAAAGCATCAATTATTTTACACCAGTGGTTTTTAACCAAACCCTTTTTTATGATTAATCAAATATGTTTGTGTCCTGACCTCTGTGGCGGAGGCTCCGCCGAACTCCTGAAACGGACTCATCGAACCCCTAGGGTTTGATAGAACCCTGGTTAAGAACCATTGTTTTAGTACTTTGTCTGAAAAGCGATGGGTCTTGTGAAGCGCTAGAATTCCACTCATTCAGCCCTCTTTTTAATATGACGTTAAGTCAAGTGTATCCTGTCCTCCGAAACAGTGCTGGGGATGCACATTGATTTTGGTCACGACACAAATTTTGACACTACAGCCAAAGGTCGCATTGTTGTAACTTTTCTTGTGAGAAGAATTTAATGGGAAATTTACACTCTCCGAATGTAATTTTTAAAAAATTTATATTGTTTTTACCAATATAATGTAATCCATCCGATCTATCAATGAAGTGGTGTGTGTTAAAACAGCCATGGCTCCTGTCCAGTATTTTTCGTGGACAAGGTCCTTGAATAACCTACAGTTTGTCCTAAGTTTTAATTTATGAAGAAGACTACTTATGACCTCAGGCAAAGAATGTGCAATGCTCAGCAGATGCAAGTTGGCCTCAGTGTGTGGGAAATAAAGCTATTACAGGCCAGGCTTACATTTATGTGGTTTTAGACATGTTTACTTCTACTAAACAGAATAAATGACTGACTGAAGTATCCATTGCATCCAGATCCAAAAGAAATGTGTGTCTACCTTAAAGGGTTTTTCCCATAAAGAACTTTTATCCTCTTTCCACAGGATCAGAGTAAAATGTATGATCACGGGGTCTTGACTGTCAGTAAGCTCCACAACCTACAGAAAGGAGCACCAAAAGTACCCTTTAATTTCCCTGTGATGTCAACTTCAGGCAACGGCTTACACTGTGCCTATGGACCTCAGGATGAGTTCTGTGCCTCGCATTGCATTGTGAGTGCGCATGAGTGCTGAAAGTTGGCATCAAAGGGCAGCTAAAGCAGGCTTCTGTGCCCTTGTTCTGCCAAAAGTCCAAGCAGTCGGAACCCCCACAATGATACCCTGTTCACAGAATAGGTAATAAATGTATGTTCTTTATGGGAAAACCATTTTAATTATCTATATATATCGGTTGCTATAGGTGACAACTGTCATTTTTTATTTTTTTCTGGTGTATTATAAATATAGTTGAAAACCGCATCTGAAAAACTACATTTGTCTTTTAGAAAATGCATGCATTTTTCTAATTAAAGTTGCATAAGTAAACAAGGCTACAGATGCACACACTGAAACATGTAAATGCTTATTGCTGCTGTATTGTTTTTTCTTTGTTTTGTTTTTTTTTTTTTAATAAACACCACAAAATGGGTCTTATACGTATAAGATAAAAATACTGTTTTATTGCCGTATATGGAATAATTAAACAGACCCCTAGGGGTTTTAAAAAATTGTAATTGAAATAAGATAAAAAGTGTAGAAAAAAATTTCAAAACAGAAATGTTTAACTCATCCCCTTTCCATAGATTGCAAATAAAAATAAACACAATAATAATGTTCGGTATCGCTGCATCCCCCAAAACAATTTTTTTCCTGTGGTGAGCACATGTCCAAATATCTGAATGGCCACTCTTTTGCCATTTCTCCAAACATAAAATAGTAGTAATCAAAATGTATGGCAATATTAAGATTTTTTTTAATAGAAACATTTAATAAAAGCTATATAAATTTAGTATCTCCATGATGACCTTCTCAAAGAATAAAAAGGAGGATTTAGACATTATGGTGAAAGTTGTAAATACATAACCCCTAAAAAAATGGTGCAACTGCACTTTATGTCAATGGGATTGCATTGGTATTGTATTTGCATTTTTTTATAACTTCCTAGCACAGTGCATGGAATATTAAATTCCTTCCAAAATATTATTAAATACTTACACTTGGATGTGCAACTTTGTCCCACTGATAACAAACAAAAATAAAATATCAATGGCTTTTGGTGAGGAGTGAAAAACAGAAACCCATAAACAAAAATGGGTTTAAAGGAAATCTATCAGCAGGATCAATGTTTGTAAACCAAGCACACTTACATGCAGGTGTGTGTCCCCTCTGGCAGGATCCGCTCTTCTTATAGGTTCATGTACCTTTTGTTTTTACAGAAGAAAAAAAAGGCTTTAAAAATTATGCAAATATACCTTAGGGGCTACGGTTTCAAAGCTTTCCATTCTGCATAATTTTTAAAGCCCTCTTTTTTTGTAAAAAAAAAAAAAATGCATAAGAAACTAAAAATAAGAGCTGATCCTGCCAGATGAGGGACACACCAGCACAATCCTTCATCCCGGTGGTAGGCTTTGGGGGCATGTATCACTCCTATTGCTTTCTTTTTTTTTTTTTTTTTTTTTTTTTGTAAGACTTTAGGTGCAGAATCAAGCAGCGTACCAAAGTTAGCTGCCTCAAGGATTTAATGCAGTCCGCTGGATTTATCTTTGTAGCTCAAATTTTTGTTCAGCTTGAGGCTTTTGGGCTCTGAAATTGTCCCATTCTTGCACCTAATAAGTCCCAAAATAGAGCATGCTAGACCCAGACTTACCTTTGGGAACTACTATTTAGGACTCAAAAGTTGCACATCACAAAAAGTTGCAAAAGTGAGACAAAATAGGCAACTCATCACATGTATCACAAAGGGGAAAACTTAACATACATTGTAATGATTAGGTAGGCCATCTCCAGGAAACCTGAAAAAGTGGCAGCCAAAAAACTAAGATACATGTGCCCCTTTTTCTTGTAAAGCCAGCCCTGCGACTATGCTATCTGTAAAACACTTTGAGAATTGTTTGTACTATTTTACTACAATCCTAGGTGTACTTTGATTACATGAGGAGCTGGATACAGATGTTGCAGCAGTTACCTCAGGCATCGCATAGCCTGAAAAACCTTCTTGAAGAAGAATGGAATTTCACCAAAGAGATTACTCCCTACATACGAGGAGGAGAAGCTCAGGCTGGAAAGCTATTCTGGTAGGAGTGTCACTATGGTTTATGGCTTCTTGGCTCGAGTAGCTGCATGTCATTCACCTTTTTAAATTATCATTTAAAAAAAAAAAAAAATATCTATATATATTCAAATCGCACCTCTTTTCCAATAATACATATAACATAAATATATTGGCTATTCACATGACCTAAAGTGCCTGGTCTAATACAGGTGGTCCCCTACTTAAAACGCTCAACTTACAGACGACCCCTAGTTACAGAAGGACCTCTTCCCCCACGGTGACCTTTGAAGCTCTCTGGATAATTTTCTTTAGTCCCAGGCTGCAATGGTCACCTGCAAGGTGTCTGTAATGAATTTTTATTGATAATCCTTGGTCCCATTACAGCAAAAAATTTAGAACATAAAAATGTTGTCTGGATCTACAATTATAAAATATACAGTTCCAACTAACATACAAATTCAACTTAAGTACAAACCCAAGGAACCTATCTTGCATGTAACCCGGGGGCTGCCTATATATAACAGAATTTCTAGGATACCGTTAACACCATAGAAGAATAAAAATTTAAATATTTAAATCAATATTTTATCTTTTTTTATTTAAAAAAAAAAAGAAAACCTTTTTTTATTGTAACTGTGTTAGTTAGTTTGAGTGCTATTAAATCAGTAAAAAAAAAAAAAAATCATTATATGATGAGCCAAATTATAGTCTGGCATATCTTCAGAGATCGCATGACCGTTTTCATCTTCTTGACATCACAGGCAGCATTATAATGAAAGGTAACACCCCCATTTATATAGGTAGATGAGGGTACCACACTATTCATTCATGTTCCTTCTCTTTAACAGGCTGGCGAATGTTCTTTTGGTTAGCAAGAAGTGGAGGACATTCCACATGTGACATATTTGTAGTCTGTGGCAAAGCAGAGATCTGCTTAGAAGCTGGGAGACAGTTTAGTGTAATACTGTAGAATGACACAATTTGTCAATCTGTTCTGCTTGCACTCCGTGTGCTTCCCTGCTTCTACTCCAGACAATGTATGTGAGAAAAATATTGCAGGTATTATAGCAGGTGGATGATCCTAATCTGGAATCTTGTTGTTTTAGTGACATAGCAGGAATGCTGCTGAAGTCCACAGGGAAGTTCCTGGACTCCGGCTTACAGAACAGCTGTGATGAATTCTGGGCCAGCACTGATGATACTTGTGTTTCTGATGAAATAAGGTAAGTGTGGCACGGTGGAAACAATTGTCTAGTCTGTACTTTTTGCTTGCGTAATAAAAGATGTTGTTTTTTGAATTATGCATATTTCTTTTCGCATTCGATAATGTTCTGTCTCTTAAACCCAATGCTAGATTGCTTAGGAAGGGGTATTTATTGACTGGAAAACTTGGCACATGTTAACCACATAGATAACATGGGTTTACACAGGGATTGTGAAGCCCTATACCAAGACTGAGAATGCATCCCACAAGAGCTTTTGTAAATGTATTGTGGTCTACCATTATAGTAAAACTCTTATTTTTCTTTATAAATAATAAGTCTGGCTGTATGCTGCTGTCATTTTGCAAGTGATTTGTACATCTGAATGTAAGACGTACAAATCTATTTACAGATATCTTTGTGGCAATAATATTTATAAGTAACTGTAGCCTACTGTATAGAGTCATGGAAGTTAGATTTACACTGCTGCTAAGAAGTAATCTCAAACTAAATGAGAAAATAAAGGAAAGGGCTAAGCTTAGTTTAGTGTTTATTTTATAGGTTTCTCTTTCATGCTTTCTTAAGCAATTTTGATGCATGTCATGCAACCAGGAGACTTTTTTTATCAGCCATGTTTTTCTTGAGGAAGAACATAAATCGGATACATCGAATACAAAATTTAATAAAACTGGACACAAATTGCCTCTCTGAGTGACTGAAGAGCATCAGACCTCCTCCACGAAAACTCCTTTGCGCAGGACCCAATGCAATTCACAAGGTTGAAATATAGAAAGGGGTGGGGGCAAACTTGGGCAAAAGGAATGAGAGAAATAGTGATTTTAATATGTCAGTCAATGTGTGATGCCTGCTTTATTAACACATTAGTGAGACATGTAACAGTTACTGGTCCTTTTGCTAAACCCTACACATTCTTCACTTTTCAGAAAGAGGCAAGGGAGACACAGTGCAGTTTTTACACCAGAGAATTGAAGTAGGAACACTAAAAAATGTTCCCTTTTTTGTGTCTTCCACAGGAGATCAGTTATTGAAACCAGTCGTACCCTGAAAGAATTATTTCATGAAGCCAGAGAAAGAGCATCCAAAGCTCTTGGTTTTGCTAAAATGTTGAGAAAGGTACCCGAGTTGCTTGAAATATGTTAATCATGATCACTTTTAATGTTCTCTGAGAAGAATATGCTGAGGAACCTGCAAATATCTTGCTGGGCAGAAGAGAAATCATATTTCCAAATTATTAACTGAAATCAGGCTTGTGGTTCTGTGACCAGAATTACAGGTAGTTAAAGAAATATCTCTAGCTCACAGAACCACAAGCCTGAAGCAACATGAAGGATTCTTATCTTTTAATATCAATCATCTTATTTTCAATCATTGTATCTCGATTTTCCCTAGAAATGATTTTTAAATTGCTTTTGTTTGTTCAGGATTTGGAGATTGCGGCAGAGTTTACTTTTTCTTCATCTGTGCAAGATTTCTTAACTTACTTAAAAAGCAAGAATTTTTCAAAGGTAAGTGTTGTAATAAAATATCACTTAACTTTGGATGATTTTCCCCAGTACGATTTGGAGATGTTAAAAAAAAAGTATTAATCGGAAACTATTCCAATGCCTCTTTATTCTTAAAAATCCCACCAGAGGAGGAACCGTTATGGAGTGGAACATGGGGCAGTGAATGTATGTGTATTGGTTTATGCTGAAATTGGTAGATAGTTACAAGGGTGTTAGCATGAAAGTAGTTACACGCAAACTTTTTATGGTATGCTCTGGGTGCAGCCACACGCAATGCAAATTACACATGTGGCTGCACCCCAAAAGTGAGCTTTACTTTGCCTAAATTTGTTTTCAGCTGGTTGCATCACGCAAACACAGGTGTAAAATGGGATTGTGTTTTCTTGAAAAATTGGAGGCTTTATTTTATAAATTGTTGCATGCAAACCGAAAAGGAAGAAGGAATAAAGAATAATGACAAGTTAAATGGAATGTCCCATAAAGGACGTTTCTTTCCTCTCTACAGAATAGGTAACAAATGTCAGACCAACAGCGAGGTTCACATGGCTTCGACTTCCATTGACTTTAAGAGAATCTGCCCATCTTAAAGGACTCTTTAATTGTGGATTGGGGGTAGACTATATGTGTTGTAGACTAACAGTGGATTTATCTTTCTCATCATCTTATAGGTGTTAGTTCCCACCCTAGAAAATCTGCATGTGTTTGTGCCAGATAATTTTTCTAAAGGAAGGACAGTTATTTTGCAATTGCTGAATGCTGTGGCTGGTGTGGACTGTTCTAAAGACTACGAAGATGCGGCCTATGATGCTTTTTTGCTTATGACCAAACATTCTGAGGTGGACCAGCAAATCGGAGATGTTTGGGGAAGTTGGGAGGGGCAGACTTTGAAAATCGTGCCCCCTGTGGAAACAGCTGACACTCTGAGATGTATGGAGGTAAATGTCCGCTACGTGCACAAATATTTCACCTAAATTATTCAGACTATAGTGGTACTTGTCTTCTAAAACACTGGTCAATTATCTCTTTCACTTTCTTTATTTTCTTTCTCTCCGATATAGACATGGTAGTTAATATAATAGTTAATATAATGTAATATTTGATTTACCCATTAGGTTGACAATCTACTACTTGTAGTAATGCAGTCTGCACATTTGTTGCGCAATAGAAAAAATTTTCAACACGCTGCCGAGGACATCTTGTCTCTGAAACTTGAGCAGACATCCAGTCATCCGGTCATCGCAGAAGCTTTGCATCAACTTAAGGTATTTTATAATGACATTCATTCATTCTGTAGCAGCAGGTGGCATACAAAGAAGACGAATGCGCTAGCAGTCGTAGCTCCACGCTTGGTGCACAGATGAGCTCATTTGCATAAAGATAAAAAAAAGATATATTAACTTATTTTGGTACCCTACTCATCTGTGTGTTCACCTCCTCTGTGGTACTTCAGAAGTGCAAGAGGGTGGTATCATTCCTCTTACTCCATAATCAAGTTGCCTACATTTAAAGGGAACCTGTCATCATTTTCACTAAAGACAGATTGTAAAAGCCCATGACACCTGCACTGCAAAAATGCCTCTCTGCCTTTTCTAAGCATTTGCATTACAATATAATTCTGTGTTATAACTTACTCTTGCATCCTGATAAAATCCTGGGGTAGTCAAAGGGCCGGACTTTGGTTTGGATGCATTCCAAAAAACAACATGTGACTTGTCTGAGCTGCAGGCTGCCTCCATCTTTGTGCTCATGTACAGCTTGTCCCTCCCCCACTGATGTCAGGCTGACCAGGCTGTGACCTCTGAGAAGGAGCAGGAGGTGGAGCAGTACAGGAGCACAAAGGTGGGGGCCAAGCTCTGAGGAGCGAGTAACACAGACAAGCCACATGTTGTTTTTTGAAATGCATCCAAACCAAAGCCCAGCCCCTGTGACTACCCCAGGATTTTGTCAGGGTACAAGAGTAAGTTATAACACATTATATTGTAATGCAAAGGCTTAGAAAAGGCAAAAAGGCAGATTTGCCCTTCTGCAACCTGTCTTTAGTGAAAATGATGTCCCTGGTGACAGGTTCCCTTTAAAACTAACCATTCTTACATTATTAGAAAGATGCATGTTGATTCTGGCCATCTCCGTGGATTCCAAACATTTATTTTGTTTTTCTGCAATAGAGCGACGCTTTAGACCTCTGCAGTAAGATCAACAGCGCCATAGATCGTGTGGATCAGTTGTACACTTCTGAATTTGAAGCAGAGGTAGATGAATCGGAATCTTCTACTTTGCAGCAATATTATCGAGAAGCCATGATTCAAGGTTACAACTTTGGTTTTGAGGTAAGTCCTGCAAATTGCACTAAAATGCAGTTTGATTGTGCATGTATATAGGTAATCTATTTCTTTAATGCGTCCATATTGGCTAGAAGCTTTTTTCTTAAGGACTACCTCCTACTCACCAATCGATAAAAGATGCGTGCCTGATCAGACCTCTTGCTGCTCTGTAAGAGGAGTTTTACAAATTCTTATAATATACTGATTGCATCACAGACCCTATGATGCGTTTTATTTATATTCCTTTATTCCTATGTCTGTACGATAATATTTTTATGTATTTAGCAGAACAAAAGTTCTGTAAACCTTACATTTTACCATATGTGGTGGGGTTGTATTAGATATGCTGCTTATATTCTAATTCTTCAGTGCCAATAAAAGTATTACATACCTACTGCCAGTACATCAAATATGTGATGTTTTACACATTTTTTTGTACTTTTTTCCTACACTGAATTACTTGGTAAAGCTGGAGCTGAAAAAGCCTTGGCGGTGACCAAAGCCAGGCAGCTGCTGCTTAAGTATATACAAAGCCCTTATGCAAATCCCCGGTCAGACCACACATGGAATATTGTGTACAGTTTTGGGCACTGGTGTATAAAAAGGACATAGTAGAACTGGAACGGGTGCAGAGGAGAGCAACCAAGATTATTAGGGGAATGGGGGGATTAGAATACAATGACAGATTACAAAATTTGGGATTATTCAGTTTAGAAAAAAGACGACTGAGGGGAGACCTCATTACAATGTACAAATACCTGAACGGGCAGTACAAGGATCTCTCCAAAGATCTTTTTATACCTAGGCCTGTGACCAGGACAAGGGGGCATCCTCTGCGCCTAGAGGAGAGGCGATTTTACCATCACCATAGACAAAGGCTTTTTACTGTAAGAGCAGTGAGACTATGGAACTCTCTGCCGCAGGAGGTGGACATGTAGTGATTGGGGTGTGGCTCCTCTAGGATCAGGTGTTAAAGGACAATATATAATGTCAGAAATCTGTAAGCTGAAATTCTGCCCCTCTAAATAGCATTTTTGTTTAGTTTTCCTTAAAGGGGTTTGTATACCTTTAGTAACAGGAAGAAGGCTTTAAGCAGCTTCCGTTTTAAGAGACAGCATGTTAACGCTATGAAGAAAAAAATATTTGGATACTTAAATGTCTGTTGGGAAATGTTTTAAGAAGCCTTGTAACATAACAAATGCTAAGGAATAGACTCCCAAATGTTTCGATGTTAGTGTCTCAATGACGTTAAAAAATTATCCTTAAATTTTGACTCAATGTAAAAATATTTATATGGCACTGATGATTAAATTTATTTAGCTTAATTTTTTGGGCATTGTGATTCTCAATACTAAGTCATTTTGTGATTATAATATATTTTTTTTCCATCAAGTCATTCGTATCTTCAAAAATATCTTTTCTTTCAAGTACCACAAAGAAGTTGTTCGTCTGATGTCTGGGAAATTCAGACAGATAATTGGTGACAAATATATCAGCTTTGCCAGAAAGTGGATGAACTATGTACTCACAAAATGTGAAAGTGGACGAGGCACCAGACCAAGGTAATATATGTTTGGAATTTGATAAACAGCAGGGGAAGGGACACATGTGTTGTACCACTGTACACAGGGCTCATATCATTAACAGAAACAATGGAGGATATTTATCTCCACCTGAATTCTGGAGTAATTTCCACCTGAGATGCTGTGTGCCACATTTATTGAGGGTTTTGGACCATTTTTAGGCAGGTTTCTTTTCTTAATAGGTGCATGGCCTCGTAAAACATAGGCTAGGCTCCAGAAAATTCAGTCATAAACTAGACCAACAAATAGCTGGTATAATGTAGACTCAACAGTCATAAGCTACTCCTCATAAATCTTCCAGCGTGATTTATCTGGGGCAGAACACGCCTGTGGTGTCTGGTTCTGGAATGGTCTACTTGCCTACACTTTATTAAATCCCCCAATGAGAGAAAAACTGTACACCAAGCAAATTCCTCTCTATACTTTATTTATTAACACACCCATGTACCTATAGCAAATGGTCCTAAATATAAAGTGTTTTTAAATGAAAAGGAAAAATGTAATTTTGAGGAAAAATCATCCCTTTTCCTTTACAAATCTCCTCTAAAGCCATTCAAATAGTAATTCGGGGAGCGTCGCTTTAGATGTCGCTATCTTGGGCTCTAAAGAACCATAGAGAGATTTATCATTAGTCCTATGCAGCTTCTTGGCGTATAATTGTTGCAAATTTTTGCGCAAACATCGTTTTTTTTTTTTTTTTTTTTTTTTTTTTTAGCAAGACGCAATGGCAGAAAAAATACACCATAGAGTGTGCAATACCACATCAACTGAAAATTTTTAAAATAACGCAAAACTACACCACATAAATGGTGTATGTGGGATCATTACTACTGGGGGAAGTTTTTGCTTAATTTCATGTTTGAGGTATCTGAGAATTTCCTGTGCAAAAACATTGCTAAAAGGCAGAAATCGAGCAGATGTTAAACATACGTGCGACTGGTGCAGTCTATTCACATAGAGCACACACAGCTGAAGGCATTTAACACTGCACATACACCGGACTATAAATCCGACTGTTGGAAACCTGCCAGTTTAACACATAGACAACTGTGCAAAATCTTGCCCAATGTTAAATATCCCCCATAGTTTGTGTATGCAAGCTGCAGATAAAAATCCAATTCCAATTCTGTAGCTCACAGATCCATAAGTCTGATGCACTTTGAAATATGGTGCTAGGTGCCCAATATAGTCTCACTGCGTGACTTCTACAGGGCCAGAAGTTACTCTTTGCAGTTGATTTGTATATAATTTGCTGGCACTTTCTATAATACTGGAGTTTTAACATAAGAGGGAAGACCAAATAGTATATTTCATACCGTACCTGGGGGTGCTGTTAGTATAGTTCTAATCAGTAGTTGTAGGTTATTACTGAGGATCTGATGGACATTTCAATCAGGACCATCTTTATTGAAGTAGAAAAGGAGCTGTGCATAGTGACGGGTTTCAAAGAGAGTCAATTTTGGATAAAGGTTTTTATTGATTGAATATGCCCCAAAACCTATACAGGCGGTCCCCTACTTAAGGACACCCGACTTACAGACAACCCATAGTTACAGACGGACCCCTCTGCCCCATGTGACCTCTGGTGAAGCTCTCTGGATGCTTTACTATAGTCCCAGACTGCAATGATCAGCTGTAAGATGAAGATGAGATAAGATAAGATGAAGCTTTATTGATAATTCTTGGTCCAATTACACCAAAAATTTTGAAACTCCAATTGTCACTGGGGCAAAAGAAAAAAAATTGTCTAGAACTTCCATTATAAAATATACAGTTTCGACTTACATACAAATTCAACTTAAGAACAAACCTCCAGACCCTATCTTGTATGTAATCCGGGGACTGCCTGTATAGGCAGCACAATGTGAACTAACAAGTTGTTGATCATGTCCTTGACTAAGATGTCTAAATGACCTGTAAGATCTTTTTTCGTCTTCAATGAAAGCGGTGTTTTTATTTAAAAAAAAAAAAAAACTCGTGTACTGCCCTTGTTACATTCTTTTTTTTTTATTATAGAGGTTAAAAGTTGCAATTAAAACTAGTGTTTTATGGTATGGTTTTATGGTAGTGTTAGTTGGTATGGCTCTTCTGCCGAGAAGAAGCCTGGGAAGGGGGAACTGCTGAATATAAGTCTTAGAATGGTCAGAAATGGTGTTTTCTTCATGTTCTCACACTGTACTATTTATACGAGATGTATTAAACTCTTCAATATGCTTTACATAAATGTGACTTGAAGAAAGTAACTAATTCATGAAGATTTTTTCTTTTATAGGTGGGCGACCCAAGGGTTTGATTATCTCCAAGCTATTGAACCAGCATTTATTTCAGCTCTTCCTGATGATGACTTTCTGGTATATATATATATATTTTCTTGGTTTAGGAATTTTTTTTTATGGTGTAACAAAGGAAGTTCTGTTTGGTCTTCATTTTATTCGCTGTAGAACAATTCTTTTGGAGCAACAACTTTTTTTTACATGTATGGTCACCTTTTTATTTTTTCTACCAAATGTAGTTTCTAAAAAAAATTACCGTATTTTTTGGACCATAAGATCTTCCTAAAAAGTGCCTGCGTCTTATAGTCTGAAGGTCAGGAGGATCGAGCGCTGCCAGTGTATTCCATGTATGTGTATAGCAGAGCTGTGTGTGTTTGTGTGTGTGTTTTCGTGTAAAGCAATGCTCAGTGTGTTCCTTTTGTGTGTGGGGGTATGTTTCTGTGAATAGTAGTGCCCAGTGTGTTCCTTGTGTGTGTCTGTCTGTCTGTCTATAGTAGTGTCCAGAGTGTGTATAGCAGATCCGTGTGTGTGTTTATGTACATAGTAGTGCCCAATGTGTTCCATGTATGTGTAGAGCAGAGCTGTGTGTGTGTTTATGTGTATAGCAGTGCCCATTGTGTTGCTTTTGAGAGTTTATAGCACAACTGTGTGTGTTTCTATGTGTAGTAGTGCCCAGTGTGTGTTTTTCTGTATACAGCAGTACCCAGTGTGTTCTTTGTGTGTGTGTGTATAGCAGAGTTGTGTGTGTGTGTGTGTGTTTCTGTGCATACCAGTGCCCAGTCAATGTGTGTATGTGTGTGTATAGCAGTGGCCAGTGTGTTTCTATTTCTGTTCGTGTGTGAATGAATGTATGTGTGTAAATGTATGGATGTAGAATTGTGTGTTCTGTGCTTTTGTGAGACCAACAGGGATATTTTAAGTGGTATAAAATATATTTTCCTTTTTTGGAAGACCAAATCTGAAGTGCATCTTATAGTCTGAAAAATACGGTAAATAGAAAAATCTGAATGAAAATGAAGCAGTGTATTTACAAGTAAGAAAATACTTTTTTAAAAGTTTCCTTTATCAATTGTAAAATATTATCTTTTTCTGCTATTTAAAATCCATCTGGAAATTCCACTTGCCCTTCTTTTATATATATTTTTTTCTCTTTGAATACGGCAGTTTTGGTGTTGTAGGGTAATTTGGGTAAAACATAGAAAAGGCCTAGCTGAATGAGATTTTATTAAAGGGGACCATTCATTACTTTCACAAGCCGTACTGTATTTTTAAATAGGCTTGCTGTGATAAAGGCGTTCCCAAGAAATCATTGTACAGTAGTTATTTTTGTCTCTCTACTATCAGATGGGAAGTACTACTGTCCAGGATCACCCACCTGACTGTAGAAAGCCTTATTAGTATTTAGGGTAAATTAAATAGCCGCTATACTACTTGGCCTCAGTACCGTCCGATGCAAAGACCAGATCCTTTTTAAAGGGGTTTCCTGGGTTAAAACCCACTGGTAGCCAAGAGGTAGAAAATGATAGAGGGATAAAGGGATACTTGACAGCCCGCAGTGCTCCACTTCACCTGTGCAGCCCTATTTCCTTTGCTCCAGTTTTGTTTGGACTAAAAGAGATGATACTCCTGTGACTTAATGCACATAGTGTAGCCCTAACTATTTCCAGACCAGACAACAGATGAAAAGGCTCACGGGAGGTATGCCCGAATGACATGACAACCAAAATAAGTCTGATCAAGGTTCACATTTCCCAATAGTTGGTGGTACATAAGCAAATCCATATCCCCCTTCCTGACATGTCCTACATTTCCGTTCTAACGAGTTATTTATTATATTTCAATATGCTGTTATGACTAGCTTTTCTGCTTTGTTCTTTAGAGTTTGCAGGCATTAATGAATGAATGCATTGGCCACGTAATTGGAAAACCACATAGTCCTGTCACTGGCTTGTACCTTGGTAAGATTATTTTTGTTTTTCCAGCTTTATGTTCGTTTAGATGTTTTACTGTAAGTACCATTTATCAATGCACCTCTTTCACAGTTGATGAATAAAATTTTATCTGGACGCTATGAAAATGTAAGCACTTTCTTTGACGGGAATGCTCTAGTGGTCTTTTCACCACCATACTACCACAACCTTAGGTTGGGTGTGACATATCCTTTTAACTCTCACTATCTTTTATGTTAAAAATCGCTCTTTACCTTTAAAAAAAAAAACTCAACCTTCAGTTCCAATGCAAAAGAGTCCTTTGTTGCCTAAACAGGGGTAAAATAATCATTTAAAGAGGATGGAGCGGGAGTTTCAGTTCAGCTCTAACCAGGGCATCTGGTGTTATTCTAAACATGAGGATCTTGTGTGCTATAGAACTGGGGATACTACCAGTAACTTGCAGTCCTAACTGTCTTTAATTGCCTGTATCCCCTGTGCTGGGGCTAGAGAATTGCAGTCCTAGTTCATGTTTGAAAGCTGAGATTCTCATCTTTAAAATGATTCCATAAGCATAGTGTTCAAGATGCTAAGGAGCCCAACACAGGGCACTTGATTGGGTTAATTGGCTATTTGGATACTGGGGCAGATTTACTTACCGGGTCCATTCGCGATCCAGCGGCGCGTTCTCTGCGCTGGATTCGGGTCCGGCCGGGATTCATTAAGGTAGTTCCTCCGCCGTCCACCAGGGGGCGCTGAAAAGCATCGGAACGCGCTGGAGTTCACCAAGCCGGGCTGAGTGAAGGTAAGTGCAAGCTCCGCAACAGATTTTTTTTAAAAATGTGGCGGTTTTTCCGAATCCGTCGGGTTTTCGTTTGGCCACGCCCCCCGATTTCCATTGCGTGCATGCCAGCGCCGATGCGCCACAATCCGATCGCGGGCACCAAAATCCCGGGGCAATTCGGAGGAAATCGGGGAAATATTTGGGTAACACGTTGGGAAACCGTGAATCGGGCCCTTAGTAAATGGCCCCCACTGTGGGTTTAATGGTGAAAGTGCTGGCAACAGATTTCTCTTAATGAGATGTATCGTAATGGATTGCTTTCAGCGAAGGCGCTACGACTTGTAAAGCTGATGGGAGCACCATGGGAGCCCCGTAGTGATTGACTCCTAATGTTGTGCTGCATTAGCCACTGTTAATGTCTTTTTATATGCCTATCATAATATGTAAAGCACTTTGGAATTTTTATATAAATTATTATATTAATATCACAGGCATTTTAGAAGGAGTTTTCCAACCAGAAACTGTTAATGACATTTCCATAGTATAAGCTATACTGAAATTTTTTGGAGGAGGTAGAACACCCGTCTGCATCATCTGTTAAATACTAAGGGCAAAGCTAGAGGAGTATCAGCTTTCTAGCTACTCCGCAGTGGGAGCTCTTATAGGAGCTTACTGTGGCAGCGTATCCAATCATTTTCATTTTACCATTTTTTCACTTGTGCATTATTATTGTGTTCTCCCATCGTCATCCAGATTTGCCAATCTCAGACAATTTATTTGTATGGGGCCTCCCAACTCTTTGTTAAATGCAGGCATTATCAATAAATGATGGTTTTCTTCTCTATAGACAGAAGCCTAGGTTACAATAAAAAATTAATTTGGGAGTAAAACTAGCTGATTCTTCTGTCAACATTTGGATGTGAGGAAGATTTGGAAAACCTTGCATATTAAATGGCTTAAATATAATGTGGCTATGGTCATTTTTTAGACCGCATAAATTGTCTTCTCATCCTGAGAGTATTTTCCATAGCACTTCTCTATTGTGACAGAAACCATACCAAAGAGCAAGTTCTTACAAAAACTTCTGGTGTCTGACATAGATTCATAATGCAGTTCTATTGGATTCTGTTGCAATATCTTATGTTTTGAGAGGGAAAAATAGCACTGCAAACAGGTGCTTTTTATGTCAACTAGGATAGAATTGCAACAAAAGACACTGATTTTAGCTGGTCCATTTTCTAAGAAAATAATTGCAACGGGCAAATCTATGTCCTTAAAGATTATAAATGTGCAGATCATCGCCCTTGTTAACCGCTATATAAAAATGTATTAATATCTATGCCTTGCAGCTGCAAGAATGGAATGGAAGATTGTTTTACTATTCATGTGTTTCCATGGCAATATCACAAGGTTTCATTGACGAGAACGGCATCTTACATCCCATTGTATTGAATAGTAAAATATACTTACACAGCTTTATATTTGCTATAAATATACTTTGGAACCTCATTAAAACATGCAACCTGTTATTTAACTTTAATAGCGTTAATACTATAGTCCAGTGGTGGCGAACCTATGGCACGGGTGCCAGAGGTGGCACTCAGAGCCCTTTCTGTGGGCACCCAGGTCATCACCAGAGAGGACTCCAGGAATCTTCCTACAGTCTCAAACAGCTCAGGACTTGCTGTGCACAGAGCTACCTGGGACTACTGGAGGAGTTGGAAGGTGTGAACAGATCTGGATTACCATTATGTAGCGCCTGCTCCGGCCCTGACAATTCTTCCTGTTTATGGGACCCTGGAGGGAAGCTACAATGATCCTCCAAATTTCTTTTAGCTTCTGCTTAATTGTTGTGCTGTGTCAGAACAGGGAGTATAAATCACAAATTAAATTTCTGCGTTGTCACTTTGTGATAAATAAGTGGACTTGGTTGTAGTTTGGGCACTTGGTCTCTAAAAGGTTCGCCATCACTGCTATAGTCTAACACCATTTACGGAAGATCTATTGGGGTCAGTGATTGTATTAGCAATAATTGAAGGTGTTTTCTAATTGAAGGCTAGGGTCACATCTTTATTCCATATTACTGTTGTCTCCTCTGCAAAGGAGCCTTCAGTGAAGATGTGTACATAGTCTTTGTCGCTTATGATATATACACAGGACATTCAGAAATGTTATAGATACGACTTCTAGGAACTACTGTTAAATAGGTCCCATTCTCTGTCTCCATGTAATTAGTGTCTGTGAATGTGTTAATTTCTGCCTAAATACCCAAAACTGCAGAATGTATATTGCATAAAATATTTGTGCTGCCACCTCTCTATGCAAGTTAGCATATGAATCCACAAGCCTTGTGCTGGTCCCAAAGGTGGGGCCACACCTGTAAGCCATTTGTGGTAAGAAAACCCCTTCAGTACCATTCAGTAAAACGCTCCAAAGCAAGGCAGACCTGTAGAGCTCCGAGTAACTCCAACACAATGGAACTAAACCAATGTTGCCTGGACTACAGCTGGAGAAACCCAAGTAAAATTGAATGCGGATCCTAGCATCTTAGATAAAAATTCTTAGTTTATTTAGTTAGTGTTGCCATCTCTAGTAGCTGATGCATTTTGGGGAAAAGATCATTTTAATCTCTTAATTATAGCATGCTAACATATACTAAATAAATTAAGAAGTTTTATCTACGGTGCTGGGATCCACTTTCAAATTTTACAGGAGTACCTTTCAGTACCCTTGAGTGCCATTGACGCCTGGTACTTAAAGGGAACTTGTCGCCAGGTGGTGACAGGTTCCAATAGCCTATTCTATGCTGCATTTAAAAATACCTTTATAATTATGAATTATTTCAGTACTTTACACTTTCAGTGTTACCTGCCTCCTTGCCAGCATTATTTGGTGAGTCCCCAGGGAAAGGGCAACTTCAGTCTCCTTTTCTCCAAACTCATCCAGCTCCGTTACCCCTCCCCACTTCCTGCCATGTGCATTGAGCAGGCAGGGGAGGGAGGGAGATGGTGTGGAGGAGAGGAAGAATTCATTGACCAGACACAGGCACACACTGGTTGGGACTCGCCACAGAGAGCCAGGTGAAATAAACAATTATAAAGTACTGAAATGGTTCAGAATACAGACTGGGGCATTTTTAAATTCAGCATAGCATAGGCTATTGGACCCGGACACCAGCTAAAAATGACATTTCTGGTGACAGGATTGCCTTAAGTGCAGGAGACTGCAGATTTTGTGCAGTTATCAGAAAACCAGTCATCTTGTTTGTTTCTAAAATAAAAATATTTTAGAATTAAGTCTTGCTAGTCAGTCCACTGTGATGCAAGATCTTTTCTTCAATTTCCAATGTATGTGCCCCTTTTGCAAATTTTTAAACCTCTGTTTTAAGCACCAGAGTCATAAAGTCATATAATGACCAGAAACAATGCATGTAAATGTATTTTGAGTGACCACTGTAGTTCTGAATGAACATATGGGCCACTATGGGCCAGTTTGTTAATTGTATATGCCTTCTATTTTATTAACCTGATTTCAATTTATAATTTTTGTTTTATCAGTTTCACATCGCAATAGTCCAAGACCTGTAAAAGTGCCCAGATGTCACAGTGACCCACCAAACCCCCATCTGAACACGCCGGCACCTGAAAGCTTCAGGTATTTGACCATTTATTTAATAATCCATCTACAGGATCCAATACCCTTGTGGATTTTTGTTAATACTAGTATATATCATATCCTAAACCAATATTTGGCTAATTTCCTGGACTAATACTGAGTATTTTGAATATAGGTGAGCTAGAATGAGCTATATTTATTAATCACTTCTTGAATCAAGTTAAGCTGGGATTTCAGTAATGTATCTGTTAGACACTGACCAAAGACAGGTATTTGTGAAAAATTGTATGTGAAATGTCTCTCTATTGTTATCAGATGCAGGCTTGTCAGTACTTGGAGAATAGTTATGCCAACAGTCATATGTGCAATCCATAAATTGAAGTCTATTTAAGGTTAAAGTTCAGAGATGATCATTTTGTCATTTTAACGCTGTCCAAAAGAATCAACCTACTCTATCCAACCATGCACAATAAGTAAAATGAAATAAGCAATGTATGGTCATCCTATAATTAATCTACACCTTGTTTTAACTTGTTTCTGTGCAAATTATTTTACTGATTTAGATGTATGTGATGTTCAGAGTTTTGTTTTCTAGTTGTAGATTTTTAGATCTCCTGTACAGACATGTAAGAGATCACACACATGCTTGCTGCTTGGGATCCTTGATTTAGAAAAAAAAACTTTGCTTTTGGCATGTAAGCTCCCTCTTGTGGTGGCTGCAGGAAACTAGAATGTTACATTTTATGCACAGTCATGAACAAAAGTTTTGAGAATGACACAAATATTATATTTTCACATGATCCGTTTCCCTCTGGTTTTTATGTGTGTTTGTCAGATGTTTTTATCACATATAGAAATACAAGTGCAATCATATTATGAGTAACAAAAGCTTTTATTGACAATTAGAATGAGTTAATGCAGCAAGTCAATATTTGCAGTGTTGCCCCTTCTTCTTCAGAACCTCTGCAATTCTCCCTGGCACCTCTCAATCACCTTCTGGATCAAATCCTGACTGATAGCAGTCCATTCTTGTACAATCAATTCTTGCATTTTGTCACAATTTGTTGTTTTTTGTTTGTCCACTTGTCTCTTGATGATTGACCACAAGTTCTCAATGGGATTAAGATCTGGGGAGTTTCCAGGCCATGGACCCAAAATCTCAGTTTTGTTCCCTGAGCCATTTAGTTATCACCTTTGCTTTATGGCAAGGTGCTCCATCATGCTGGAATAGGCATTGTTGATCACCAAACTGCTCTTGGACGGTTGGGAGAAGTTGCTCTCAGATGACATTCTGGTCCCATTCTTTATTCATGGATGTGTTTTTTGGCAAGACTGTGAGAGAGCCGATTCCCTTGGCTGAGAAGCAACCCCATACATGAATGGTTGCAGGATGCTTTATAGTTGCCATGAGACAAGACTGGTGGTATCGCTCACCTTGTCAACTCCGAACAAGCTGTTTTCCAGATGTTCCAAACAATCAGAAAAATGACTTTACCCCAGTCCTCAATAGTCCACTCCCTGTACCTTTTGCATAATATCAGTCTGTACCTGATGTTTTTTCTGGAGAGAAGTGGCTTCTTTGCTGCCCTCCTTGACACCAGGCCTTGTTACAAGAGTCTCCGCCTCACAGTGCGTGCAGATGCACTCACACCTGCCTGCTGCCAATCCTGAGCAAGCGCTGCACTGCTGGTAGCCTGATCCCGATGCTGAAACACTTTTAAGAGACAGTCCTGGCGCTTGCTGGTCCTTCTTGGGCGCCCTGGAGCCGTTTTGGGAACAATGGAACCTCTCTCCTTGAATTCCTTGATGATGCGATAGATTGTTTACTGAGGTGCAATCTTTCTAGCTGCGGTACTCTTCCCTGTTAGGCCAGTTTTGTGCAGTGATGACTGAACTCCTTTCACTATAATGTTGTAAGATGTTAAGCAGCACAAGTATTGAACCTATTTGGTTATATTCTTAAAGATTTATTTTATTATTTTATATTGTAAAATGTTGCTGGCAAAGTGTTAACCACTTGGCTGCATCATGCTACATTTTCACTTCCTAATTAGATAGTACACTATTGTGATCTGAAAAGGCGTACAGGAAATCACCCCTGAATCTCAATCTTCTCCTTCCTAGTTTCCCATTGGCTGCTAGCAGCGTACATGGGAGACTGAAGCCAGCAGTTAAAGGAAATCTTCCAAAATCCAACATGATAAACGAGGGGCACTTACTCATTGATCCAGGCATCATGACTGTGGTAATTTTCTCATATTTGTCATCCATGGCCTTCTTCCTTCTAAATTTTTTTAGAAGGAATGAGTCCATGGATAATAAATATTAGGAGATTACCACAGTCACAGTGCCTGCATGTGCCTTTGAGTAAGTGCTCCTGTTTTATCATTCTTGAGTTTGATGGTAGCAACACTTGCAGAACAAAAGATCACTTTCTGTATCAATCCCTTGTGATTTTCTTTTTTTTTTACATCAAAACATTTTTATTGATGATTTTGTGTTTTTTCCACAAACAGTACGTTTACACATAACAAACATTTATAGGCACGTAATGACATATACCAATAGGCCAGTAAAACAGCTGGCAAGACATACATTACATAACATATCCCCCCCCCAGCTGGTCGCAGCCAGCTAACTAACCCTTCCCACCCCCCCAATCCGGTGTCCTTCCTATATTCAACAACAGCCAATATTAACTCAACCTAGATCTAGAACTCTTATTAGTAGACATTCAGTACTTGCCCAATATTAGTTTTTTGGCTAGCAGATACGGTAGTCCCTGTCTTATGGATAATAATGCTCCTGACTGAAGGCCTGGTTGGTCTAGCCATCGACCCCATATTTTCTCGAATTTTTTTTAATGCTTTCCGTTTTAAATAAACTCCATACTCCTTGTGATTTTCTAGATTTCTTCTTTCTGTTTTACTATAGAAAGTTTCTATGTTTACTGCCAGTGGATAGTGTCACTGCTCTGATTACTGCTTACTGCATTCAGAGCAACTGCCACAGTGACCAGGCTATACTTGTCCTGTGTCCTAGGCTGGTTACAAAAACAAAACTACATCAAATTGATGGAGCACAGCAGAAAAGAAATAGGATGTCCTCTTCAAAACACTGAAATAAACAGCTATTAGGAGATCCAAAAGCTGCATATACCATACAGTAGATGATGTGTAGCTGTCAACTCCACAGATGTTTATTCTGTTCTGAAACATGTCCTGTTTTTATATTTTACTCCACGAACATCACGGTTCAGTGATAGAATTTATTTAACTCCCATGTCAATAATTTACAGCTGTCAATTAAATGTCCACAGCACCACCCACTCATTAATAAAATGTCTTTTACTGAATTTGTAATCTTTTTTTTTTTTTTAAATTTTGTGGAGGGGCCCCATTGTTATATTGAAAAAAATGTAATATTAACTCTGTACACCCTTCTGTGCTCTAGTTTTCTCTTCTCTGCAGCTTCCTGGAAGTGCAGGTAGAGCAATGTCCATGCGCTCTGCCCGCACACACTGTATGTTGTCATCAGGTGGTGCCACCACCGCCTCATACAGTTTGCAGTGCTGTGGTAATCCATTGTATGTGTGTCCGTCACACATGCTATTGATCATCTTTCCTTTTATGGACCTACAGGCTACATGCCCTGCTCACTTGAGTATAAGCCAAGTGGAGGTTTTTCTGGCACAAAAATTTGTGCTGAAAAACTCAGTTTATACTTGAGTATATATACGATAACTTGATTCTATACTTAATTCTTACCAAAATGTGACTGTTTCTGTTGTGAATTAAATTTTCCCGGCTATTCGGCTATTCTACTCTTGTATGCATTTGCTTCAAACTTGATTATCTTAAATTTGGTGCTATGAGTACTGTTACTTAAAACCTGGATGTTTATCTTACATGTGCCTAAATTACACGACAGATCTGACATGTTTTTCATGTGCAATTTCAAAATGATATGCGATTCCCCCTTTCTAAACAAAACAGAGCGATGCCCATATTTGCACTACTTGTCTGAAATAATTTTGGGCAGTAGAGAAGTGGATGGAGTCTAACCTCTTCCTGTCTTTGTCCTAAAGCAGAGTTAGTTTTAAGCTGCCATCATGCCCCACAATGCTTTGTAGCGCTCATAAATTAGTATAGCAGCGAATAAAGTAAATCCAATGACCACTGCATAGAGTGCACAAGGGCGGTTCAATAAGTGATAGAAATGAAGACACCATTTAAAAAAAAAAAAAAAAATTTCCAACATAGTCCCCTTTTAGAAAGATACACTTCTCTCAACGTTCCTGACATTTTTTCAACCCCTCCAAAAAAATAGGATTTGTCGAACTCGCCTCATTCTCGGTGATGACTTCCTCATTTGACCTAAAAATGTTTGCCTGCGAGCCATTTCTTCATGTTGGGGAACAAGAAAAAATTGCAGGGAGCCAGATCGGGTGAATACAGGGGTGTGGCAATTCATAACGCGATTCATGCAGTTTGGTGACGACAACTCCGGATGAATGTGCTGGTGCGTTATCGTGTTGAAACAGCACCTCCTTTTTCACCAAATGCAGCCGTGTCTCGTTCAATTTTTTGTTGAAGCGGTCCAATAACTTACTGTAGTATTGTCCAGTGATCGTTCTTCCCTTTTCTAAAAAATCCATCAGGATAACGCCGTTCGTATCCCAAAAAATAGTCGCCAGACCTTTCCGGACAATGGGATCGTCTTCGCCTTCTTTGGAGCAGATTCACCGGGAGAAATCCATTGTTTTGATTGATGCTTAGTTTCTAGTGTGTAATGATGAATCCAGGTTTCATCAACGGTGACAACTCGACACAAAAACTCCTTTGGATCTCACTTAAATTGCTCTAAAAGCTGCTTCGAAGTTAACTCCCGCATCCGCTTGTTGTCCACCGTTAGCAATCGCGGCACCAATTGGGCTGACAATTTTTTCATCGCCAACTTATCAAGTAAAATATTAATTGCAGTTCTGGTCGACACACTTTGCGCACTTTAGTTTCTTCGATCAGCGAGTATCATGTTGTGGACTTTTTGAATGATTTCCACAGTAACCACGTCTGCCGGGCGTCCTGGTCGCTCCTCAAAAACGGATGTTCGCCCATGTTTAAATTCATTGAACCAATATCTAACTGTGGTCATAGATGGCGAAGTGTCCCCATAAACAGCATCCAACTTTGCTTTTATCTCTTCACATTTTTTCCCATCCAAAAATAAAAAGCGAATTAACGAATGATACTGCTCTTTTTCCATCTTGGTGAAAATCACGAAACGCGTCTTATTCAAATGGCTGCCAAATCCAAACTAACCTATCAATCAGTCTGCAATTTGTTTTGCCGTCGTTTGATAGATGGCAGCCCACGATGATAACACCAACTTCCCTCAGGAATGCCCTCTGTCGTCAAACACGGGTGCTTATTGAATTGCCCTCGTACATGCAGGACTATCTAGCGACTAGCCTGGCAGGAGGAGCATGCAGAATCTACAGAGTAGTGCAGTTTTGAAGCTTTTTTTTTTTGAGGTGGTGACCCATGAATGCTACAGAAAAACTTCATGCTGATTTAGAAGTATTGTGTATGGAAGAAGCATGTATGTCATCTGATTTGATTCTGAGTTCAGGACAGAATCTGCATCCCTATCTGTAACAAATTCAACACTTGGATGAAGCCAAAGTTATGAAACTCTTGAGACCTGTCATTTCTGTATAACGGACCCACAGTTTATGTATGTAAATTGAATTCTTCATTATCTAGGGATGGTATATCAATTCAGCTGAACTTGTTTTTAAAATTTTAAAGATCAACCATCTGATCATCAATGATCAAATGTTGTCCAGAGGATGAAAAAATGGCTCCTTTCTTCCAACAACAGAACCACATGACCAATGTTTTTGTTGGTATTACATGTGTATAGAAATGAACGGAGGTGGGTTGCAATACCACACACCATTCATGGTCAGATGTGACACTGAAAAACATGGCTGCTTTCTTACAAAAACAACCTCCAGACAACCCCTTTAATGGTGGATTTTATTTTTTTTTGGGGGGGGGGGTGCTTGAAAGTAAATTTAATGTAGCTAAAGCAAGTGTAGTTTATATGACTTGGAGTTTCCATGAGCTGGCAGAACAATTATCTCCACATAGTCAATCATTCTTTTCTCTGAATCACATAGTGGCATTGTGAAATTCTGATGGCTTCTGATCTCTTGTTTCTTCCTGACCTACTAGAGCTGTTCTTTGTCTCTCTTCTTGTCGCAGCAGTCGTATTTTCTCATGTGATGTGAAGAGTCCATCCAACATCGCTGTCGGTCGCCCCACTGCTCTTTGTAATGAATCAGTTCTGCAAAAGTCCTTCAGCATTGCAAATGATACCAGGTAGTGCCACCCCATCAGGCTTCTGGGTGCACACGAATGTATCTTACCTGCTTTCTCATGCAATTAGAGCCATTTAAAGCTGTATGATCGCATAATTCTTAACAAACCTAACATGGCCTTAAAATATCCTAGAATTTTCTAAATAGTGACAATGTGCTGCAGGTTGGTAGAGCAGCTGTTTTTTGGTTAAACTACCAGTTTGTGTTGTAGTCCTGTAGTGATGTATTTCTCTTATTGTCCTTCATAATCTACTCCTCAGTGCAGTAGAGACCTCTGTGGTCAGAGCAGGTATGTATTACCCACACAAATCATGCATCATAGGCCGCAAGGGTCTTCTAAGCTCCATTTTCTCCCACTGATAACAGGTTGTTGGTGTGAAAGAGAGAAGGGGAAGAGACGGCAACTTTGAAACATCCCCCATAAAAATAAAGTGTATTCTACTGGCAGCATGTAATAGGGCAGAGGGAACTGGGCATATTGATAAATGGGGGTCTGTTCCTGTATCCCTGGATTACTATATCAATACATTTCAGTGGCCACTAGGTTATTTATGATTGTTTTATATTACTAATCGATTCATTTTACATGGCTCCCGAGGTCCAGTGCTTTCAATTATGGTCCTTTGAAAAGAGGTTGGATCAAAATAATTTCTCTATGCTTTTATTGTTGCAAGTGTTTTTACTTCACGGCACTGCTTTAAAAAAAAAAAAATGTATATAACCAAAAGTGAATTGGTAATGGCGGATGCATGGGCAAACCATATGCTGCCATTTATTTCACTGCCTTGACCAAATGCTTTTTTTAAGTTGCCATATTTTAAATTTAGTCTTATCGTAATCTATTCATTTCTTTGAGGAAGCATTTGTTGAACTGTGCCATGTTGTGTGCATGCTTTTCTGTGGTGTAAATCTAGATTTACTGCTTTGTGTCACAGTGCTTGAGATCTGTGGAAACCCGCGTAGCATATTGCTAACCTTATTATACTTTGGTTTTTAATTTTCACACGTTCCTAATGTGAGGTTACTGCTATGTGTTTTGTATCGTGGTATTATATCACATTGCTCATAGCGCCCATGTCAATAGAAAATGACTTCTCTTATGGACTGGTAAGGATTATTCACACTTTATATTAAAGAAAATATTTGGGGCAGAATGAACATCCATTCTTTTATACAATTTTATGGAGCATTATTTCTGAGAGGAATGTATGGTCCACATTACAGCACTGCACCAAAGTATCCTTCAAGGTTCTTTCACACTCTTCAAGTTAAAGGAAACATTCTAATAATATGACTGCTTAGTCACCCATCATCAGAAGCTGTGATATATTTAGTACTTTATTATAATACTATTAGTAAATCTAATTGGGGTGTCCATTGGGATGTATAGTATCCCAAAACAGATCTAAAGCAACGTATGTCTCTCTTTAAAATATTAGAGTGATCTTACCCACTTATTACGTAATATTGTATAATATATACATACATATACTGTATATATGTATGTGTATGCATGATAAACCAGGGACACTTATAATTCCAGGCACAGTGACTGTGGTAATATTCTTAGATTGTTATCCATCGCTTCCTTCCTTCTAAAATAAACGTTTACAATTATGCTAATTATCCGTAAAGGTTATGGGCTTGTTACAGAAGCCCTCTGTGTTCGGGCTTCACGAGCTGTTGTTACACTGTGCAGCAACAGATCTAAGCCTCACCCTCACCCCTGCACTCTCAGTAATATTAGTGGCAGTGAGTACACAATGGAAGGACGGAAGTGCTCCCTCAAAATGTAACAGCCTGCAGCACGGAGGCGCTATGGGAACTGCGCCAGTAGCCTCACTCATTAGCATAATTGCTAATTGTTAATTTTAGAAGGAAGGAAGCCATAGATAACAAATATAAAATGATTACCACAGTGAGTTTCATAGTTAATTGGTATGCGTGTCAGAAGGCCGATGAAAATTGTGCATTTTATTTATTTTTTACTTTTTGTGACTTTTTTTAAGCATCATTTTTGATTGAAAGCACCCTATTCTAAGTACCCCAAAAGAAAAAAATCCTCCAGTACTGCCCATGTAGAACAATACAAACTATTGCCAAAACAATGGAAAGAAAATGCTACGATGCCTTTGACTTGGGTCTCTAATGATTTTATGTTCTTACTTGCAGGGGTTCGAGTGTCCCTGAGAATGACCGACTAGCTTTCATAGGATCTGAGCTGCAGTTTAGATCCCTTAGTCGACATTCAAGTCCAACAGAGGAGAGAGAAGGTAGTCTTCACTTCAATACTTGTTTCTTTCTATTTTCTTTGTGAATATCTGCTCCCCCCCATTGCACCTTCTATATAATATCATTTATATAAATATTAGGTAGTTAAAATGATAGCATTTCTTAATGTTTTTAGAGCCTGTTTACCCGAAGGCAGACCAAGTAGGTTCTACAAGACGAAGTTGGGAACTTCAAAATCTAATAAGCCAGACACGAGGTAAGTTATCAGTCTGTTGTAATACTCCCTACTGCATGTGAAGCAGACAACAAGTACAGCAACGTGTCACCATATTATCAAGGGAATGTACAACTATAGGTACAAATAAGTAACTTTTTGGGGATTAACAGGTTTTAATGCTAGGGATTTGAGGGAATTAGCGATTTTACCATATATGTTACTAATTAGTTTTACAACAAAATGAGATGATGATAATTCGTAGACAGAATCATGTATTTATTTTATTTTTGTTTGCACAGACATTGCAGCCAGGCACCGACCAATGGATACCATTCAGAAGTCAGTCATGATATTTGAGGAGCAATTATATCGAGAAATGAGAAAGAAAAACATAATAGGACAAGTCTGTGATACTCCTAAGTCCTATGATAACTTTATGCATGTTGGGCTCAGAAAAGTGACATTCAAATGGCAGAGGGGGAACAAAATTGGTAAGTCAGGAGATATTGGTGGGATGCTAGAATTTTACCCTTAAAGGGGTTTGCCCATGAAAGTTCTCACATTTTAATCCCATAGTGATGTTTACACAATAAAGATCATTTTTAAACTCTTTACTTTACAATTTTTCAAGTTTTATTGCTGTTTTAGCTCCCATCACTCAGTGTAAGATTCCAGAGTGTGGGTGGGGACTCTCCAACAGACACTTCATGATTCCTCTGTGCTATGAGATGCTGTGTGCGGACAATGTGCTTAGATTATCGGGCACAGGGTTTATCTACACTCTAATTTATCTTCTGAACATTGCAGTATTATCTGACACACAGAAAAAGAGAGAGTTGATGAAGTCCATGATCTGGATATAAAACACAATGATGCTCAGCTATACAGACTTTATCTGTTTGGACCTAGTACAGTAGGTGCCTGTGTCTGAGCTAGTCTTGTAATGCAGGGGGTGGGGTGGGGGGGGGGACAAAAGCCAAACAGCACTGCATCGTGCAAACAACTGAAGTTATTCATGAGAGGAATCTGACCATAGTCAGAAAATTTACGGTTGTATCCAGGAATATCTGCAAAATGCTGTTCCTTTGTTGTTAATAACAGTGAATTAGAGAATGTGTTATTTTGTTGTCCTGAGCATATTTAATAATCTTGCCTTTGTGAAAATTAATTTTAGCCTTGTTTCTAGTTTACTGTACTAACAATCCTGTATTTTTTAATGTATAGGTGAAGGTCAGTATGGGAAAGTCTACACATGTATTAGTGTTGATACAGGAGAACTCATGGCTATGAAAGAAGTAAGTTTTTGGTGAATTTAAAGTATTATTCCATATATAGAAACCTAAAGCAGTTCTTATATATTGAAAACCAGTTTGCTGTAATTTTGTTCCCTTTTTATCTGCATAGCTTTCTCTATTGTCGGAGATTGGTTACCTATGAGATCTAGAAAATTGTGCCCACTTTTGTTATGTGCCATTATCTTTGTAATGGGGGAAAAACAAATTTGACTGCAATAATTTTTTAACTGATTTTAAGAAGTTTCTATTAAATGTAAAGAATTTTGCATAGAGTTAGCATTAAGAGAGAAGTGTTTGCAACCTAACTTTTAGATTTATTTTGTTTGTGCAACCACCAATATGCATTGCTCTGCATTACTTAAAGGGGTCCTCTGGGACAATATATACACGTAGGGCGCTACTGCACGCCCATAGAGCATCATTCATATGTTGTATTCCAGTATATACTTGCAGTGTTCAGTACTTTCCAGTTATTAAATAGTTACTACTTCCATTATGTGCCACTCAGCATGCCCAATGACAAGTCTAGTAACAGTATACACACTTTAACATCGGAGGCTTACACTTGGATGTTACTTGTCCCTAGAGCCAACAGTGTAATAATGTACAAGTCTTCTAAATCGGTGGTGTATGATAGAAATGCAATTGCATAGAAATAATTTAACACATCCGTCCTCCTAGAACCTGATATGGTCACGTAAATTAAATCTTCTGCAGATGTTATTCTTCATTGAGTTATTGTTGCCTGGATACAAAACAATTTCTCCTGACCTACATTCACAAGAATGAGGCAATCCTGACGGCAGTGAAAGCCAATTCCCAAGATACTAACTAGCAACAATGTGAAGGCTCTGGAACATCCTCTGCTTGGACTAGAGGGACAGGCCTCAGCTTTGTGAAGCTTGGCAGCAGAACAAAATTGCCTTTCACTAATGACCAAAATAGTAGAAATATTACATTACATGATTTGCCCTTTCAGATTCAACTCAAAAAAAATTGTCAAAAGCAACAGGGAAGATTCAGAGGCTGTTGGTTCTATTTATAACTGAATATAGAATATTCTTGCAATGTTGTCAGAAACCATTGAGCCATTTGATACCTGGGTACTATGTAATGTCATTAATAAGGAATAGAAATGACATTGACATTTCTACTGTCGTAATTTTCCTATATTTGTTATAAATGGCCCCCTTCACTTTAAAAATTATTCTATTGAAGGGCTCTTAGGGGGAGGGGTTACCAGAGCTTCTATGTGCTATAGCTTCACAGTCAGTTACACTGTGTAAGAGCACGTTCCCCCCTTCCATTGTGAGAGACTACAGCAGGCAGAGAGAGGAAGTGGTGAGGGAGTAGGCGTAGGGAGCCTGTGAAGCTGCAGCACATAGGGGCTCTGGTAATGTCTTCTGGTGAGGCCTTCAGGCTCATTTGCATAATTGTAATAGTTAATTTTAGAGAGGAGGAGGCCATGGATAAAAAATATAAGGTTACCACAATCATAGTGCCTGGATCTATGAGTATTTGTCCAAGGTTTATCATGATGGATTTTGATGATCGATTTCCTCTAATATAGGTTTGTGTGTGTATATATATATCTGGGGGGCTGTCTAAAAAAAATACAAAAAGAACTTGTGCTTACTTCTCTCCCCCCTTTTGTTGTACCGTGGTGCTTACCATCACTGCCGCCTTCTTTTTGCATATATAGGCCAGCGATCACAAGCGTCTGCTTGAGTGCAGTAGCAGGAGCTCTGCTGTATACACACAGCAGCTGGCAGTTACCAGGATTTTGGAGAGAAGCAAGTTCTTTTTTTATTTTTAAAGACCTTCCCCCCCCCAGCCATATATTTAAATGATACCTATTCCTGGACAAACCCCTTTAACTTTAAAAGTGTAGCTGAGGCATCAGGTGGGACTGAAGGAAACACAGGAGCAAAGTTACATTATAAAAGTGTGTATTTTAGATTAAGTTTTAGCTGGTGTATGGTCACTTAATTTTTTTGTGCATTCAATCAAATTTGTTTACTGGCCCCTATCACCATGTTCAATTCAGGTGCTTAGTATCCCTTAAATTTAAAGCTCTCGTTCAAACATTCCCTTTAACATTTGCATATCTTCATTTTAATCTTAATAATCATATTTTATTTTTTTATAGATTCGCTTTCAGCCAAATGATCATAAAACAATTAAAGAAACTGCAGATGAACTTAAAATATTTGAAGGGATCAAACACCCTAACCTTGTACGCTACTTTGGTGTGGAACTTCACAGAGTAAGTATATAGGGTCTATAAATAGTCTCCCGCTGTATGAAGTAGGTAAATTTGCATCTAGATGTAAGTGTTTGTTATAATATAACCAGCACCATATGGAAATGCTAAAAAGTACTGTACATTAGCGGATTCCTCTCCATTTAGGGTGGTTGTCTGCTGTATACAAGAGCAGACACCTGGCTCTAACACCTGCAGCACAGGCACATGTACACACTATAACAAAACTATATAAATTTGCTATCTTCCTGATTATGCTGGCCTAAAGAATAAAGGAGGAAGTGTTATTTGTAAAACCTGTATGAAAATGGTGTGTTTTTCAATTTCATTACATTAGTAGCTTTTTACTTCTTCCCAGTTCATTGCAAACAATATTAAATTATGGATTGCGAAGTATATTTTTTCTCTGCCATTAGCAAGCCCACATGTCGCTTTATAAACATAAATTTAAAAAGATGGTTGCAGAGGTAAAGTGTTAAATGTACATTATTTTTCTACAGAATACCAATAAATTCTAAATAAGCCTTACACAAGTCATTTTAAAGAGGACCTGTCTCCTATAAAAATGGCACTAAAGTAAGCAGCTCCTAGTGCTAGCCTATTTTTAGCAGTGATAAACTGCTAACTTTATGGGAACCCTCTGATAAACCTAGCAGACGCTGCAAAGTTCAATAGGAACGCCGGACCCAGCTCACAGTGGTTCAGCGTTTTCAGAAGGGGGAGGTCCAAGGCGCTGCTTCTTCCACAGACCGCGCTTCCCAGTCCATGGGCCAGCCCCCTCATGAATACGTCGGACCGCTTTGAGCACAGTCCGGCGTTCCTATTTTTCGCAGCAGTGTCTGCTAGGTTTATCAGAGGGTTCGGATAAAGCTAGCATTTTATCACTGCTAAAAATAGGCTAGCACTAGGAGCTGCTTACTTCAGTAAGCAGCTCCTAGTGCCTTTTTTTTATAGCTGACAGGTCCTCTTTATTGCCTGTCCTGTTCTGTCTACTGAGGAAGTGGAAGTGTTTTGCATCTAGGCCTAGTAATGACTTGGATTATGTTTCAATTTACTTTATGTGATAGGATTTTTGTTGACCTTCTTTGCTGTACTGTAGTTTTATTGTACTGACTACTTATTGTAATGTTCGTGTTCTTACAAACAACATTGTGTATATTTACTCTCAATCCAGGAAGAAATGTACATTTTCATGGAATATTGTGATGAAGGTACATTGGAAGAGGTCTCTAGGCTTGGTCTCCAGGAGCATGTCATACGGCTTTACACCAAACAGATCACAATTGCAATAAATGTGCTTCATGAACATGGCATTGTTCATCGGGACATTAAAGGTAATGGAAATGCAAATGAAACATTTCTTCTGCCTCATAATAATAGTAATATAGTTAATCTTTATTGATGTAGAATCTGTAGCTACTACGCAGGCGCGAGATCTGGAAGCAGCCGGCCTATAATGTAGGCAGGCTGAGGAAGTGCGGAGGTGGTGGACGTTCAGTCAGTTCAGGAGTACTCTTTCTTAATTTGCATATTTTTAAAAGTTTAATTCTACACTAACGAGAGATCCATAAGGCATTTACCACTGGAGCTACTTTACCAAGTATGATCCAGACATAAGTTTTCCTATAAAATCTTCATATTGATGCTCTTTACATAGAGTATATATTTGGGCAGATGTATCAAGTGGTTTGACAGTATCAGATTTGTCAAAATTGCAAAATAATAAATCTATCTTAGGTTAAGCGTGTCTATTTTAACTTTGCAACTCCAACTAGTTAACTTAGTTTACAGAACAATATGCCAGATTTGGGCGCAAATTAGCTCCATTTAGATTGATTATACCTCTTTTGTGTTAACCGTCACAAGTGTATAAAACTGTCTAAAAGCATTGATACACGAGTATAAATTTTGGTGTCACTCATGTTGTTGACAGATTACTGTAATAAGCAGTGCCCCAATTACTTTGTGTTACAGAATCTAAACCATGGTTTCTTTTTTCATGTTAGGAAAAGAATCCTCACAAAAAAAGGACATAAACTATTTTTTTTAAATGCAATACCACAATTTGAGTTTGTAGCCGAAACAGACTTTTTGTAGATATTTACATCATCAAATTGTGTTCCTGAACTAGTGAGTGATAATGCACCATTTGTCTCTCATGCACCAAACTTTAATATTATACGGTATGTGACCTACAGGAGCAAATATTTTCCTAACTTCTGCCGGCTTAATAAAATTGGGAGATTTTGGATGCTCCGTGAAGCTGAAGAATAATGCTCAGACCATGCCTGGGGAAGTAAACAGCACACTGGGGACAGCAGGTAAAAAGACTCTCTTTTTTTTTTTTTGGTTTTGAAAGCCATCAGCACTATAACCACTTAACTACACTAGACATGTTAATACATCACAGTTTTATTGAGGATCGTTCTTCTCCGTATAGGTTATGGGGGGCATTTATCAGTGCTTCTATTCCAGTTTCTGAAATATTCACAGTTTATTGCACACTATTTTTGAGGCCACGTCATGTAGTTGTGGTGGGGAGCAGCCACCAGTAAAGTCGGTCATTCCTGCCACGTTTCCACATACTTTCTAAAATCTATGGCAGTATGATAAATTCCCCACTATGTTTCTACTGTATAATAAAGCAGATACTTGACTTGTTCAGTCTTGATGCTGAATGTAGCATTGCTGGGGTTTATCCCGACTCCGGCACCTAAAATGTGGACGTTTTTGGGCAGCGATCAGCTGCCATGGCAGCTTGGAGCTTTTCACAATATACTGCAATGTAGTAGGATCAAAGTGTATTGTATGATCATTCAAACACCTTAGGAGGCCTGAAGAAAAGAGTAAAAAGTAAAAGAAAATTGAAAAGATCAAATCACCCTCTGTTCCTTTGGACACACATATGAACAAATTCTAAACACGTTGTCCCACATTTATCAAAACTTAGTGCAGTTTGTTCTATATGCAGTTTGCCTCTGATGAATCTAGTACACTCTGAACACTCCAAAACTGGTGCACTTTGTTGATGCTGCAGAAGTGTGTCGCCTGTCAGTAATAAATCTCGTACAAACACACACATTTTTTCTGTCTTGTCGGACACAGTGCAGCTGCAACACAAAACTGGTGCAGACACTTTATAAATACATGTGCAAGTGGTTTGCACTTTCTTTTCAGTGCAGTGTCAGACAGAAAACTGACTCAAACATGTTAATAACTGTGGGCCAATAGGTATCTCTATACCCTATTGAAATATAAACATAATTATCCCTTATCATTAACAAGAAGTGATAAAAGAAATGCAAAAAAATTGTCTTGAACCATTAATGAAAAAAAACCCACTTGTTAAAATAGCATACATGGCACCAGAGGTCATCACAAGAGCTAAAGGAGAAGGGCACGGGCGAGCAGCTGACATCTGGAGTCTGGGCTGTGTCCTTATTGAAATGGTCACTGGCAAGGTAAGAACTTCACAAATTACTGAAATAATCCGGTTTATTATAAGAACTGTATAGCGTAAAAGATTAATATAGCATTAAAAGAATACTTTTAGTTGATCTAGTCAGTTGGGTGTTCCTGATATTTTTGTGTGGCTTCCTCATTAAACCTAGTTACATGCTAATAAATGTTTACATTACACATCTAGAAGAACAATGAGAGGCATCACTTGCACTAAAATCACCAAGCTACTGCTACTCAATCCCTGCAGCGAGTTACAATGTATACTGCAGTCTTTTCTGTGAAATAGATGTACAGACAGTGTCCGGTTTCAGAAAAGAGAGGTTGTACTGAAGTTGAAATTGTATGCCGGTTGTATTTAAGTTGGAAGTGTAACACCAGCAAAATTATTTTTTGGTCCCTGAGACATTTGGATTTAAAAAATTTTGGGTTGACCAGGAAACAAGGAAAAACAAAAAAGCCTCCTTGAAGACACCCTTTGGATGCTGGTAATTTGCTGAACTTGAGCTGCAGAGAGGTCACTGTAGGCAGAGATGTCTGTATGTAACTAGGAGTCATCTGTATGTCGAGTGTTCTTAAGCTGGGGACTGTCTGTAGTTGGAAAAAAACTTGCAGTCATAACGTTTTTGTTTTTTCTATGGAACAGAGGCCTTGGCATGAATATGAGCATAATTTCCAAATAATGTACAAAGTGGGGATGGGACACAAGCCTCCCATTCCAGATCGTTTGAGCCCAGAAGGCAAAGATTTCCTTTCTCACTGTATGGAAAGCGATCCAAAGAAGAGATGGACGGCTAGCCAGCTCCTGGACCATCCCTTTGTCAAGGTTTGTACCATGGGACCTAGGGTAATTTTACTTTTTCTTAATGTACCTATCACATTGAAATCTCATTTAGATATTCCACATGATACAGTATAGAACCACGCCTACAGGTTTAACCCTTTTACTCCAACCTGTAGACTCTCTGGTGCTTTTATTTCCTTTAGTATAATTTTGACCCAACGTCAAGGTGCGGCACTGAGTGTATGAAGAGGGCTCTTCGCAGTTCACGGTATTAAATACCACCACTAGCACGTATAAATTGTTATGCATACAACCAGCACTTATGAGGCTCTGCACATGGAAATATAAAAGTTATGGAATTTTGAAAGTAAGGAGTAAAAAATGGAAACAAAAACGAAAAATGGGCTCTGTCCTTGAGTTAACGGGTGAACGTGTATATATATATATATATATATATATATATATAATATCATGTGAATAAGAAGTATGAGCTGATAACACTTGAGATTGAAGTCATAAAGTAACCATCAGTCTCTGCTTGTGATGACAGGTTTGCACAGATGAAGAATGAAGCTATCCAGAAGATGGGGCCTAATAGATTTCAGCGAGTCATCTCTTAATCACTACTGTATGTAATATTTACATAAAGACTAAGCTGAGGCACACAGTGCAACGTCATGTAATACCGTGACCTAAGACTGCACCGGTGACGGCCGTCACCTCTCCTGCTGCTGCTCTTGTACATGTTATTTGGCACATTTTCTTCATGTGACAATGTCCTGCACGTGTTTTTTGTTTTTATAAAAGCTGCATGTTTCGGTGAAGTGCCATTACTACTGTACATGGACCATTGTGTTTTAAATTGTTCTCCAGCTTATTTCTCATATGAATGAGAACTGTAATAAACCTAGTACTGTTTTCAGCGTATCAAGCTCTGACGCACGTTGTAGTATTACCATGCATTCTGGACCTTGTAAATGTTTCTTCTCCCCCTGTATGTCGAGTGCACTGTGAACCTGTCATTTTATGGCCAGCTTCAGATTTGTTATGCAAGAAAAAAAAGGTTGGAAGAACATTTTCTTAATAAATGGTTTATTTTAGGACATCTAATGGTATTTTGTTCTGGTTATCTGAAATCATTTAATGAGGGGAACGAAGGAAATAAATAGTGTTGTAATGGGATATAGGTTACCTGAACCTCTGCATCAAGATGAAAAGATCACAACTATATCAAAACATTTAGAAAATTTTTTGAGGGTCATATTTTACAATATGGAGGTAAGTATCTAAATCTCCTTGTGTTTGGTTGAACAGCTCTGAGAAGGGAGGATTAACCCCTTCCCCCTTTGAAAATAATTCTCATTGCTAATGCTTACTTCTTTCTCACTGGCTGCAGTAAGCTATCACTTCTCACAGCAAAAACAAACAGAACAGAAAAAATAGAAAGAAGAAATGATGGTCACACTTTTAGTCTCTAGCTAATAGAAATGAATGGTATATCCTGTCGATAAAACTAAAGTGAGAAATAAGGTATGACTTATTCGGGTACCAGAAATGAATTCTCTTGTATGTAATCACCACTACACCTCCAGACTCAATCCCTGCTGACACGCAAATCCTAACAGGTGTTTACAGCAACAGATCATCCGATCTGATACTAAAGAATGAAGGATGGGCACCATAATATACATATTATGCTTCACATTGTACAACATAATATGTTTATAACATATATGTGATGTTTGTATGCTGCATCTGTGATGTGTATTTGCTTTATGTCTATGGTGTGTATATATACAGTGTTCGTCTGTATACGGCACTGGATGTGTGTATATGTAATATGTGAGTGTATGTGTATAAATTGTTTGTTATGAGTGAAGAACTATATTTTTATGTATATAAATGTGTGTGTATATGAGTGCAATATGGATATTTTTAATTGAGAAACCTGCCTCTCCTAGTTATGCTACTGGTTTACAGAAACCACCAAACTCTGTGTGATAAACTGTTTCTGTAACTTCCATGTAAGTGAAGAGGAGTTAAAGAAAGAGTATTTGCTTTGTATTCCTTTATGTTATAACTGTGTGACAGGAGCTTGAAGTATGGCCCAGTAGACTGCCAGTCTTTTGCATACAACACAAACTTTACTGTATAAAAACTCCAATATCCCAGTCATCAAATTGCTGTTTTCGACTTTTTATAAAACTTTTTGAAACTTTTGACAAAAAACTGGCACAGTTGCATGTACTGCATCTATGCAGCGCCGCCATCTTGGCTTGGATCGTCGCTCCCGTTGACATCATCGGGGAGTGGCGATCCGTTGCCATGACAGCCTTGGGTCACACAAAGTTCCGAGGCTATCATGTTTTAGGCAATTACAATGTGCATTAGTACAAATAAAAATTTAAAAATCTAAAAAATTCTATAAAAAGTGATCAAAATGTCATTCGGTGCTAAAAATGGTAGCATTGAAAACATCATCAAAAGTTGCACCAAAATGACAACACACACAGCTCCTATACCAAAGCATGAAAAAAGTTGTTAGCACCAAAAGAAAGCAAAATAAAGAATTTAGTTTTTGCACAGGAGGCTTTAATTTTTGTAAATGTATCAAAGCATTATAAAACCTATATAAATTTGTTATCCCTGTGATCGCACTGACCCAAAGAATTAAGTAGACCTGTCATTTGGGGCGCTCAGTCAAAGCCATAAAACGCAACACTGAAAATAACTTAACATGTCAAAATTTGTAAAACTGCAGCAAAAGTTGCAAAAATGCTAAAATGGCATAGAAAAAGAGGGGGGAAAAAAAACAAAAAGTTTGATAAATGCCCCCAATAGTGTAAAGCTAAGGTAATACCATGAAACCTTGGTTTTGCGTGTTGCAATAAGACCAAAGTTGTAATATAAATGTAAATTTAATCTGGAAAAAAATATCTGCTTAAAAAAAACTTAATAAGCCCTGAAAGAAATGTTGTGAAATCTGTAGGAAGAAAGGTTAAAAATACCATCTCCTTTGTATTTTACAGGATGTACTAAGCCACAATGATGTATTTGCGGGAGCAAAATGCCAACGTTTTTCTGTGTTCAGATTTCTAAATATCCTGCAGCTATGAATTCTTATGTTCCACTAGATTATCCACAGGGACACATGGGCCATAAATACTTTGAGGTGGCTGCAGCTGAATTGCCTAAATTTTATACAAATCCCACCCACACAAATGAAAACACAGAGGAAACTTCGTTTTAATATTGGTGGAGAATTGGCAGCATGATATACATTGAGTGGTTTCAGTGTAGAATTAAACCTTTGCATTGTATATGTGTAAGGGTAGATCGATAGGTATGTGAATAAATAAAATAATAAAACTACTAGTAAATGATACAGAATTACTGCAAGAAGTCTAAAAGTAAAAACCAAAAGACATTCTTGCAAGAAACAGGAAAGTAAATGCAGTATAGGGTCTACATAGTTCAGCAACTGCCAAGGACACAGTGCTTGATTTTCAGGATCAATGAAGAAACGGTCATAATCATTGCAAGCGTGGAACAAAGATCCATCATGGCAACTGCACATGGACATGCCTCTAGTCAGCAACTCTAAGCCCTGCACAACTAAAATCCCTTTGTTTTGTACACCTTGAAAATTTTAGGGGCAGCACCGTGGCTCAGTGGTTACACCGCTGGGGTCCTGGTTTCAAGTGCCTTTCAGGTTAACATCTACAAAAAGTTTGTATGTTCTCTATGTGTTTGTATGGGTTTCCTCCGGGTCCTCCGATTTCCTCCAACACTCCAAAACATACTGGTAGGTTGATTAGATTGTGAGCCCCATGAGGAATTATTATTATTTAAACCAAGCACACAGACATGCTGGTGTGTGGCTTCTCTGGCAGGATCCGCTCTTTTTATAGTGCCTTATGCCTTTTTTCTTTACAAAAGAGCTTTTAAAAAAAAGGGCTTTTAAAATTATGCAAATGAGCCTGGGGGCTTCAGGCTCAGTCTGTGAGGTCGTGTTCATCCATTGCGTTTTGATTGCGTCTTGACACGCATTACAACAGCTGAGGAGAGGTGCTTTTCCCTAATTACATTACTATCAACATTGGCATTTACAAAACGCATTGTTAACACATGTTAATGCATGTTAACAATATGTGCCTTGTTAATGAATGTGTTAACATGCCGTTAACACATGTAAACAGTAACGTAATTAGTGCAATTGTGTAGAATTTCCATATATTGTAATACAGTAGTATTGCAGTATATGGCAGGAACGATCAGACCTTCCAACGATAATATACCCTAGAGCAGCAGTGGCGAACCTATGGCACACGTGCCAAAGAGGGCACACAGAGCCCTCACTGCTAGCACGCGCCCCATCCTCCCAACCACTGCCGGGTGCGGACAACCACTGTCCACACCTGGTTGTCATGGCTGTTAGCAGGTTGAAAATCACTGCCCTAGAGGGTCTAAAAATAAAAAAATTAAAAAAAAATAGTAAAAAAAAAAAAATTTCAAAAATAATAACTGATAGAACTGATATAAAACGTAATCAACAGTAAAAATCACGAACACGTTAGGTATCACCGTGTCTCAAAATTCCTGCTCTATCAAAATATAAAAACGGTGAATCCCGGAAAATAGCGACCAAATGTCCAAAACTATTATCAACACAAAAGGTCTTCAGAGACCTCACTAGAACCCATTAGTCATCTGTTTTTTTATTAAACAGTGCTTTAATTTATTCATATTTAAAGTTGTATTCATGAATTAGATGGGATTATTGTTTCTATTCCAGTTAAAAATCGTGCAGCTTATCTCGGCGTATTGATTTTCTGTGTTACTGGTAATAGTAGGGAAAGTAGTCAGTGTATTCCCAGATTTGAGGTATACGAGTCTCGTATCACCAAGAATGGGCTATATATGTCCGAAACAAAACTTTTACATCATTTGACATCACATAAAAAATGTAATAAAAAGTGATCAAAATGCCTCAAAACGGTAACATTGAAAATGCATAAATGACACCTCACACAGCTCCATACACCATACTACGAAAAAGTTATTAGCGTCAGAAGATTTTTTTATTTTTCGTCCACATTTGTTTAATTTTGAAAATGTATTCAAATGTAAAACTATCACCGTGATAGTACCGAACCAAAGATTAAAGCAGAGGTGTTATTTGGAGCGCTTCTATCACTTCTATCTGTGATGTGAACTGAATTTCAATAAACATTGGATTCACTCTGCTGTGATTGTGTTGGAAAGCGCCTGAAGTATATACAGGCGACCCCTAGTTACAAACGGCCCTCTGGATGTTGGTCATTTACTGTACTTTAGCCTTAGGTTACAATAATTAGCTGTAACAGTTACCAGAGGTGTCTGTAATGAAGCTTTATTGTTAATCCTAATTCTTATGACAATCCAACATCCAATTGTCACAGAGACCAAAAAAAATTCTGTCTGGGGTTACAATTATAAAATATACAGTTTCGACTTGCATACAAATTCAACTTAAGAACAAACCTACACAACCAATCTTGTACGTAACCGAGGGACTGCCTGTACATGATTTCTCTGACTAGAACTGCAGACTATGTTGTGCTTTATAAATATCAGGCTACATACAGCTATAAAATCATTGCACTTTGTTCAATGTTGTGTATCAACTACACCTAGCGGATGTCAGGAAGAACTGCAACTTGTTATGTATAAGTACGGTACATACATATGTGTGCATGTTTACTATGCATCCAAAAATGACATCAAATGTCTTCGGACCTTCCTTTGTGCTACTGTTACAAACATAACAGGATTCAGATGTCCAAACAAGTTTTAATTAAACCAGCATAAATTGCATCTAAATATGTACTACGATATAATGTGCCAAGGAGAAAAGCTAAGATAGCGGGTTCTGATAACACCAACTTTAAAAAGGCATGTACAAAATGGCTAGTAGGTTAGGAGTGTATGATCGAACAAGTCACAGAAATTTATCTGCAAATGGTACACTTATCAGTTATTTTTTTAAAGGAAGTCTAACACTATCAAAGCATTGCTTGTTCAAGCTAACCTGTAAGGAAAAAAAAATTACAAAGTTTAAAACACTTAAGTATTTTCAAGCAAAATAATCAATTAAATAAAATAAAAGTCCCCTAAACACTAACATTCACTATACACATCTTATAAAGTACAATAAACCCACAAAATTAAAAAAAAAAAACCACAACATTTAAAAAAAACAAAACACATATTTGATATTGCCGCATCCGTAACAAATCAATACACTATGGACTCACACGGTGAACGGCAAAAAAACCCCCAGAAAAATGGCACACACCATGCAGGGACACGGAGCCGTAACGTCGTTGAAAAAAGAAGAGGACCTGCGGGAGGCATCAGAAAGGTGAGTACAGTGTTTGTTTTTTTTCTTATGGGCTGGGGGCTGCCAGACTATATACTGGACAAAGTATCCCTTGACAAAGGGACCTGCTGTTGTTGAAATGCATGTCGGGGGTACACGCCAGGTAATAGTTTGTCCTCTCAGCCCCTACACACTGGATGAAATTTACTATGGTGTTTCCGCCAGTTTTCTGGCACTCTCACCACATGTTCTGCTCTCAGACCCATTCATTGACTGGCAGCGCCAGAAAAAATTACTTTTTCCGCCTGCTCCGACTCTTCTCTGAAAAGGTGCTTAATATGTGTCGCAGCCATTTTTGGGCGCTGTAAACCTGCGGAAAGTAGACCAAAAGAAATTTGGTCTAGCAGGGACACAAAACCGTGCTATTGCACTGACATTAGGATGTTTGCTGCCTCGGTACAGATTTTGGTCCCTGGGACAGAAAATGGTCTCGGCACCAGAAATGTATGTACACAGCTCCACATTATTAAATGTGTATCTTCTTTCCGAGAGCAGGTCGGTAACAAAGCCAACGCAGACACCGACACTTTATGTAAATGTCCCCCCATGTGTTTACTTTTTTGCTGTTTTCGGCGCTTGTGTTTCATTACTGTTTGCTCTATACAGGCTGTCCCCTACTTAAGGACACCCGACTTACAGACAACCCATAGTTACAGACGGACCCCTCTGCCCACTGTGACCTCTGGTGAAGCTCTCTGGATGCTTTAAAATAGTCCCAGATTGCAATAATCAGCTTAAAATTGTCTGCAATGAAGCTTTATTGATAATTCTTGGTCCTATTACAGCAAAAAAATTTGAAACTCCAATTGTCACTGGGGCAAAAAAAAAAATTGTCGGGAACTACAATGATAAAATATACAGTTTCGACTTGCATACAAATTCAACTTAAGAACAAACCTACAGTCCCTATCTTGTATGTAACCCGGGGACTGCCTGTATCTTAGTGTTATTTGGGCCACACTATCCTTTGTGGCATCCACACTTTATGCATCATCGCCATTTAGGCATTCATTTATATGTTTTCCATCTGTATCTTTCAGAGTGGTATTGGCCATATTACATTTGACTATATTTATTGTATTATAATTTACATTAGGATCTATTACCTGGTGTGTATGAATTTATTCTTCCTGAGGTGCATTTATTTTATGACATATTTTATGATTTTTTTCATATTCCTGTTGTGTGAAGCCTTGATTCGGAAAATGTGGGGGGGGGGGGGGGCATCCGACTGACTAAGCGCGGGATTTAAGTTTCAAAATGAGGAAACACAGTAATAGTAGTGACCTATACAATAAAGATAATATATCATTTTTATGGTACAGTGAACGACCACAAAACAATTTAAAAAAAAAAAAGGAAGTCAGAATTGACGATGTTTTTTCCCTTCATAGATTCCCTTCAAGAGTTAATCTCATCAATAAGCTAAAGACCCACTAAAATGAAGTATTCATAAAGTGCATATAATCTCACAGAAAATAAGCCCTTTTATGTCCAAATTGCTAAAAAATTAAAGATTGTATAGCCAATAAAAAGGGACAATGAATAATCTGCTCTGAATGGCGCAGCTCCCCACTCAATGCCCTGGCGTGTGCCCATACAGCAGGTCACCACCACATATGGGGGATTGTGATACTTTGAAGAGATTGGGTATCAAACTTTTTGGAGCTTTTTGGTATTTTACCACTGTATACATTCTCAGTAGATAAAATGGAATGAATGTGTGAAATATACCTTCATTTAGCCTAAAAAATTAAAATGTCAAATATGTACCCGATTTTATTAACAAATAAAGGGCTAACAAACTTAAAGGGTTTTCCTATGAACAAAAGTTAGGCCCTATCCACGGTGATGAGACCTCCGTCGGACCCCTCATCGTCGCTCCACAAGAGTAATGGAGAAGCCAGATGTGCATGACCGTTCTGCTCCATTAATCTCTATGGAGCTGACTGAGATCGGTGAGCACAGCGCTTGGGAATTCCCGTCTGCTCCATAGAGATTAGTGAAGCAGAACAGTCATTCGCGGCCATCTTTTCCATTAGGACCTAACTTTTGTTTGTGGGAAAACCCTTTTAAAGTTGTTTTACATACATTGAGGGGTTTATTTTCTATATCGGGGTATTTTATGGGGTTTGATAATTATTTAGGTGTTTAAAGTGACCCGAGAGCTGACCAGGTATGATTTTGCGTTTTTATTAAAATGTGAAAAATTGTACCTAAAGTTCTAAGCTTCATTACATCCTACAAAAATGAGGACACATCAAAAAACCCTGTCAACATAAAGCAGACATTCGGTGAATGGTAGTTATCCAGTGATTTTACTGTTATGACTAGGTGTTGAAAACATTGAAAATTTAGAATTTTTGCCAAATGTCTGTTTTTTTTCATAAATAAATGAATAACACATCACCGAAATTGTTCAACTAACATGAAGTAAGAAGAAAACTATTCAAAAATCACTTGGATATGTTAGAGTTTCAAAGTTATAGCCACACTCACCGGCCACTTTATTAGGTACACCATGCTAGTAACGGGTTGGACCCCGTTTTGCCTTCAGAACTGCCTCAATTCTTCGTGGCATAGATGCAAAAAGGTGCTGGAAGAATTCCTCAGAGATTTTGGTCCATATTGACATGATGGCATCACACAGTTGCCGCAGATTTGTCGGCTGCACATCCATGATGCGAATCTCCCGTTCCACCACATCCCAAAGATGCTCTATTGGATTGAGATCTGGTGACTGTGGAGGCCATTTGAGTACAGTGACCTCATTGTCATGTTCAAGAAACCTGAGATGATTCCAGCTTTATGACATTGCGCATTATCCTGCTGAAAGTAGCCATCAGATGTTGGGTACATTGTGGTCATAAAGGGATGGACATGGTCAGCAACAATACTCAGGTAGGCTGTGGCGTTGCAACGATGCTCAATTGGTACCAAGGGGCCCAAAGAGTGCCAAGAAAATATTCCCCACACCATGACAACACCACCACCAGCTTGAACCGTTGATACAAGGCAGGATGGATCCATCCTTTAATGTTGTTGATGCCAAATTCTGACCCTATCATCCGAATGTCGCAGCAGAAATTGAGACTCATCACCACCAGGCAACGTTTTTCCAATCTTCTACTGTCCAATTTCGATGAGCTTGTGCAAATTGTAGCCTCAGTTTCCTGTTCTTAGCTGAAAGGAGTGGCACCCGGTGTGGTCTTCTGCTGCTGTAGCCCATCTGCCTCAAAGTTTGACGTACTGTGCGTTCAGAGATGCTCTTCTGCCTACCTTGGTTGTAACGGGTGGAGATTTGAGTCACTGTTGCCTTTCTATCAGCTCGAACCAGTCTGCCCATTCTCCTCTGACCTCTGGCAACAACAAGGCATTTCCGCCCACAGAACTGCCGCTCACTGGATGTTTTTTCTTTTTCGGACCATTCTCTGTAAACCCTAGAGATGGTTGTGCGTGAAAATCCCAGTAGATCAGCAGTTTCTGAAATACTCAGACCAGCCCTTCTGGCACCAACAACTATGCCACATTCAAAGGCACTCAAATCACCTTTCTTCCCCATACTGATGCTCGGTTTGAACTGCAGGAGATTGTCTTGACTATGTCTACATGCCTAAATGCACTGAGTTGCCGCCATGTGATTGGCTGATTAGAAATTAAGTGTTAACGAGCAGTTGGACAGGTGTACCTAATAAAGTGGCCGGTGAGTATATATATAGGCTTGTTATCTGCAGGAAAAAATTCAATTTTTTTGTGGTGCCATATAAAGGAAATCTACCACATAAAAAAAAAAAAAAAAAAACTACAAATACTCCTCCTTCTCTTCATCCCGGCACTGTCCATTGCCAAGGTTGACACGCTGGGATCACCTAGAAAACAAACTTATAATTAGCAGTGTTAGGGGAGGATTTAATATATCTTCTTTATAGTGTGTCAATTGTTGTGTTTCAAACCAGTTAAATGCATTTGTGCATGATCGCAAGAAAATGACTCAGACAACTGCTGATGCTTGCCCTTATGCTATTGCCCTGGACAAAAATCAGCACTGCGCAAGTTTTATTCGTTCTATCAGTCTATATAGAAAAGCAGAAAAAAAGCACACAAAGCATAACAATATCAGACATCTTCTTGATTGGAGTTTTCCTGCTGTCTCGCGTTCACGTCACGTTCATATTCCTTAGCCTCAAAGTTTTAGGTGCGGTCTAAGATCTGGCCGCCATCTTAGTTCATTTTTTTCTATTACAGTACTTTTCAGGAAAATAAGACAAGTAGAAATGACAGGATTTGGTCTATCAGCTAGGTTTACCTTCACAGCAGGAAGTGTGGGGACAAGAGGCTCCATGCTGCTAATAATAAGCTTGTTTTCTAGTTGATCCCAGTGTGTCAAACTTGGGGATGCTGTAATAGAGTAGTGAAATTGACAAAAAAAAAACAAACATATGCAGCGTTTTTGGATGGGCTCTGTTTTTACAGCTTTCTTTCTGTGCTCCAAATGACACTTTCCTTTTTGATATTGGGTCAGTACAATCACTGGGATACCAAAGATATAGGTTGTATTAGCTTTTAGTAAATTAAAAAAAAACGTAAAATTTTTTTGCACAAAAAAATATTTGACTAAATTCTGAGGTCAATAACTTTTTCACACTTCGGTGTACAGACCTATGCAAGGTGAAATTTTTTGCAGTACGTTCTGGCGTTTGAATCTCAAATAGGTCCCAAATTGGTGTAAAACCATTTGGGCACCATTTTGGCACCATAATGGTGTTCACGGCTGGGAACAATCTTTTAAAAATTTTGATAGAACGGGCATGTTAGGACATGGCAATATCCAACATGTTGGATAACATGGGAAAGGGGGGTTATTTAAACTTTTACTTTTCTATTTTTTACATTTTCATTAGTATTTTTGTATGGACGTTTCTTTTGATACAATTACTGAAATTATAAATAAAACATTTAAGAAATGTAAAGGTCCTTTCTTAGGATAGGGCATCTATTAAGTAAGTGTGGATCTGAAGCTGCTTTGATAATGGCTATGAATTATGGTTGTGCTCCTGCTTATAATTTTTTTGGGCACAATAGGAGGGTGTAATATGGGTCCATGAGTTTCTGAGAGATGAAAGGTTAATATAATAATGTGAAAAAAAACAAATACAACAAAGTTAAAGACCAGTAACTAGGGTTCAAGAAGGATTTATTTCTTTATTTGAGCTAGGCTATCGCCACGCAAGGATGATGATTTTCCAGTGTTCCCACAGAATGGAGCTGTCACAGTTTAAAAATAAAATACATTGGTAGAATTTCTTTTGTCTTGTCCGACAACACAAATGATTTGGATTTTCACAGACATAAAAGTTCGAAGCACCCATAAACCATGTGGGGCCTCCCAATCCAAAAGGCCTTGGGTAAGTGTTAAAAAGTTTCCTTTTGTAGTAGAAGGAAGAGCAAATACTGTCAAGGCTGCTTCTTCTTGTTTTCATTGTTGCCATAAGTGGAGCCTCTGTCTATTTCAGTCACTCCAATCATGCGACGCACTCCGACCGAAACTGAAATCAGTAAATACTCAAATCAGGATTAATTAATCTTTTGACAAAATCACCTCAATATATTATGACAATATAAATAATTCTAATTAAGTTCGGGGTTGGATCTGGAGGTTCAGGTCGAGTAGTTGATTTGAGATTTAAAATATACATAAACCAGGGTTGATCTATATTCAAGCAGTGAACATTTGTGTGTCTTCTAAATTTATGTGACTTACCTATAACCATAAGCAGTGCAAACACAGTCAATGTGAGGTATGATCCGCTACTGATCATGTTAGCGAGCCCTTTGCATAGAGGATAGGATAATAGAGAGGCCCAAAACAGCCAGTTGAGAAGAGTCCATGGTCTGCGTGCAGGTACAATAGCCGTGCCAGGATAAGTTCCAGTCTTGTAGTACTCTTCTTGAAAGGAATCCTAGAAAGAAGAAATAACAAGTGATAGATCCCTTATTCACATAAATAGAGTCCTCCGGCACACTCGCTCCTGCGCAACTTCGCAAGGGGAAACAGGCCGTGTGAAGTTGTACAGGCGCAAGTGTGCCGGAGAGCACAGTGAAGTCACCGGCTCTCTGGCACTTCAGAATCCGCCACACAGTGCGCCGTGCCCTACTGCTGTACGCCGAGACAAATCATTATATAACTTATAAATCGGCGATATGGGGTTTATTGTTCTAATGAAAATATGCTCACCCTGAGCTGGTGCCATGTATCTGTTTCTTAGAACTACTTTTAAGTGGTAAGTTTCCTTTAAGCGAGATCCGAAGGAGATTTTGCATCGAGTTGTCACCGTTGATGAAACCTGGATTCATCATTACACACCAGAAACTAAGCAACAATCAAAACAATGGTTTCCTCCCGGTGAATCTGCTCCTAAGAAGGTGAACCTGGTCCCATCGTCTGGAAAGGTCATGGCGATGATTTTTGGGATGCGAACAGCGTTATCCTCATGGATTTTTTAGAAAAAGGAAAAACGATCACTGGACAATAATACAGTACTACTACAATACTGTATTGAAGGAGACACGGCCGCATTTGGCGAAAAAGAAGGTGCTGTTTCACCAAGATAATGCACCAGCACATTCATCCGGAGTTGTCGCCGCCACATAACCATACATAACCTGGGGACATGTGTCTTTTGATGGACATGTGTATTCTTTTAACCATATAACCTATGTAACTATGATTTTGTCAGCAGAATTTGGGATTACGGTATGTGTCCATTAAATAAAGCATCTTTGAAATCAGTCCCTTAAGGAAAAAAAAAAAAAAAAAAAGAGTATGCTCACTTTTTCCTGGTAGAGCTTGTGCAGCCACTGGGCGCATTCCTGGTCATCTTCCGGGATTTCTTCTAATGGAATCCGCCTGGAGAAAAAGCAGATGCAGGTAGATTCTGCAGATCACCATGAAGAAGGAGGAGACAGTTAACAGAGAGAAATCTAAAAATCAACATCTGAGGAGACTCTGTGCAGCCAAAGGTAACTGCAGCGTTTGAAGTGCTACACAGCCAGATAGTGGTGCAGAGACTGGAGGTAGTATTTTACCTTGATGTCTTTTTCAATCCACAGTGTTTAATGATATTGCACTTATTAGGTTTAAGGCCTTATGCACAAGTCTGTGTGGACGCAATGTGGGTCACATGGGTATGGAACAGACAGGCTGCAGTATGGGCAAGAATAGGATCTGCTATAAAATTTGAAGTGCGGCCGCTTGCGTATGTCACGGTCACACTTCAAATACCGTCTTGTGCATTGATCATCAATAGTCTCTTGCACACAGATTAAAAAAAGAGGGATTTAAATCTGTATTCAGCCTTTCTAATTTCCTATGCTCCGGTGTGCACCTTCTCTTAACAGCCAGGTTGGTAAATGACATGTCCCACACATAGCTCCCTTCATACAAAACAAAAAAGGTTGAAAGCTGCAGCAACAGGGTTTTTTTTTCTTTTTAAAAGCAATGAAAGTTAAATACAACATAATATAATATATTACAACACACACACACATATACATACACAGGCAGTCCCCTACTTAAGGACACCCAACCCCTAGTTACAGACGGAGCTATCTGCCCAATTTGACCTCTGATGAAACCCTCTGGATGCTTTATTTTAGTCCTAGGCTGTAATTGTCAGCTGTAAGGTGTCTGTAGTGAAATTTAATTGATAATCCTTGGTCCCATTACAGCAAATGGTTTTGAAAATTGTCACCGGGACAAAAAAAAAATTTGCCTGGAGCTACAATTATAAACAATACAGTTCCGACTTGCATACAAATTCACCTTAGGTTCTTTAGTTCTGTTCTTATCTTTTATGTAACCCGGGGACTACCTGTATATATATATATTTAGTATCACTGTAAATGTGAAGATCCAGAGAATGCATGGTGCAAAAAGACAAGGGTGGACTTTTTTTCCCATTAGCCAATTCACTTTTTTGTACCAGTGGCTTCTATTTTTTACTGTATTGTCCAGTAATGTGAAAATTGTTTGTGCTGTATAAATAATGAGAATACATTACATAAAGGTTCTCTTAACTCTTACCTTACATAAAGATCTGCATGGTATTTTTTGCCATTTAGCACCCCAAGTAAGGTGGGATTCTCATTATTCCTAAAGTTGAGAGTAGAGTCATACACTGCAGACACTGCGGGAGACAAGGAGAGAAATAATCAGCATGATACTTGCAGGCTCACAATGTTGTCTTATTTTCAGACATTATTGAATACTCCATCAATAAATACTCAAAAACAATTATGGGAAAGTCTCTACAGTTACTAACCAGAGGATAGTGTTGCTTAACTGTTTGGTTTATCGGAACCTAATCTCTTATACATACATATGCCATATGAACACCCTTCACCTAGCAGAGCTGACACTGCTGCCATGAAATGGAGAATACAAAATCCCAGCTGTTTTATCCCTTGGATATGGAAGTCAATACTGAAAGCCGCATCCAAGTTGTTAGACAAAGGGAACGAAAATTTTATTTCGTTACCACCTCCAAAAAAAAAAATGAAAAAGTCATTAAAAAGTCATTGATATTGTAAAATAGTCAAAATAATACAGAAAAAGTAAAAAAAAAAAACAAGCTTAGACACAACTCTGTTAAAAGATAAAGTAAGTTCTAAATACTCAAAGATTCACAATTTATTCATAACACCAGGTAGAAACTTTGCCAGCTATTCTTTCCATCTGAGCCAATATAAAACACTTTTTATTAATAAATTTGAGTCACCAGCTTGTGGTTTAAGAAATCGGTAGTACTGCTCCAAGAACATGACCGCCCAGGTTTTTCTGAAGCAATACCGCAGAACCATGATCAGTAGAACTGGAGTTGGTCCAGGTCTTTTGGCTGTGTTTTTTTATATTATTAAATAAAAATATGTGATACCCTTTAAAAAGACATTAACTTGACAAAAAGAAAAATGATAACAGTAAACACGTGAAAATGAATTAGATGCCGATGTAAGTTTACAATAATGTCCACTAGATGGCATATGGAGCACAGCAAGCCAAACAAACATGTTTTTTTTTTGGAAAATGTTTTTTACATCATGCACGCAAATTTATTTTATGGACATAAAAATTTAAACACTAAAACATTTAACTGCTGCATGGGGTTTCCTTGCATCTTTGTCTAGGATGCAAGGACCCCTGTCCACTGTACTTTGCTTGTCCAAGGGGTCTGGCCAGCACAGGGTTTCATGTCCACAGATCGAGCATGGTTGTGTGCAGCCGGCCTAAGAATGATACAGAAATGTCATAACATTCTGTCTCACTGCAAATCAATTTTTTCTTGGTGCATTTAAAAACATCTCTGCGTATTTTAGAAGAATTCTGGTGCATATAGCGGTGTAATTGTGTCTTATATTGTCTGATGTCTGATATCTTTGGCTACACGCTCTGTGAGTTAACACTAGCAGTTTTGTTTAATTTCCACATTCCGATACCACAAAAGGTACAATATGACATTGGGGCACATTTACTATGTCTTATGCCAGTTTTCTTGGTGGACATGGCAAATAAAAATCCATCTTTCTGCCATTTTGGAAAATCCCCCCCCCCCCCCAGCACGCCACTTTTTCAAAAATTGGGAGTGATGGGGCAAGTGGAGGCTTGGATGCCCTGGCCCACTGTATATACTGCAGACTAGGGATATAATCTAATCCAGGTCTGACCTGGCAGAGATTGCTTTCTGGTACTCCTTCTCAGATTTAGCGAGAGGCCGGCACCTCTTAGTAAATCTGCCATGCAGTGCGCCAGCAGGTGGAATATTAACACTGATGCACAAGTGATGGTCTTAATAAATTTCTTCGAATAGGTAAAAAAAACTCCCGATAATACAGGATATTACAACTGTGCACAATAACATAATCCAAATGTTTTCTCTTGTCCTGTATAATAGCAAAACTGTTGCATTGATTTTTCAACCAAACATAATGGAAGGACCAATAATAACAATTAAGCTCATTAGGAATTTAAGGGGGAAAAAAATGCGAATGGGCTAAACTGCAACACACACTCTATGGACAAGTATGTTCAGAAACCATGTAAAATCTGCCTCGAATCATTTGAGGCCACTGCTACAACCTCGATTTACAAAGAGAATGAAAGTAATGTATGGAAGGACAGAGGTAAGCAGAACATCCCCACGGATCAGTTCCACTGTACACTATGTATTCTGTCGGGTAAAGAGAAAGAAAATAAAAGATCATTATGGTGATAGCTAGGAGCAAGATACTGTAAAATGACAAGTGCATGATCCAGCCACACATTCTCACCCCTTGGTGAGCTGGGGATTAGGCTGTTTGCCTACTTTATACTGCAGATAACAGTCCTGCTGGGATAATCCTAACAGGCTCCATCTCGTCTTTTAATAGGATTGTTCGGGATTTCATCATCAACCATTCCTTTATTCAATTATTTTCATTATCTAAACGATTATGTTGACCTGGTAATTCAGTGTATTAGATTAGAGGCCAAACCTCCAGAGTGTTGGTTATCTTCTACATGTGACTGCAGCTGAGATTCTGATAAAATGTATTCATCAAAACCATTAAAGGGGTTTGCCCATGAAAGAAAATGCTCAAATTTTAATCCCCTAGTGATGTTTACACAAGATCATTTTTAACCCCTTACAATTTTACTCAGTGTTATTGCTGTTTTAGCTCCTATTGCTCAGTGTCAGTGTAAAATACCAGGGTGTGAGCAGGGGCTCTCTAGGCAGACACTTCATGATCTCTCTAGTTTTGTGAGCTGACAATGTGGTTACATTATCAGGATACAAGTTTAGAGACTTTCATCTGGCTTCTGAACATTCTACTAGTATCTGACACATAAACCGATCAGAGATGATGAGGTCCATGAGATGCATATTACACATGACATTCTCCCCTCTATCACAGCCATTACATACTGTCTGCTCTACTATACACCTAACTTCCTACCTCTCTCTGCCCTGGATAAAGATCGCATCTGTCTGTAGCTTTACACTCCTCACACATTAGCAGGTAATATCTGTGTCTGTGTGAGCTCCTCCTGGAATGCAAGGGTGGGAGCTGGAGGAAGAGAGAAGCTCAGTGCAGCGTCAGACAGGAGAACAAGTCAGAAGATACAGGGTTGGGTCCAGGGGCAACCAAAATTGTGTACACCAGGACTGCTAGAGACAGGTTGGAATTATATCTGTGAAATGATTTATTTTTGTTAAATAACAGTGAATTAGAGAATTAGAGATAATAGAGTTATTTTGTTATCTTGAGTACATTTAAGAATCTTGTCTTTGTGGGAATACCCCTGTATTGAAATTTCACAGGGAAAAGCCTTCACCGTAAAATCATAAGAAGATATAAGACAAATAAAAAAAATTACGATGTTTTGGTCATCTCTACCTTTGTCAAGTTAGCTCTCATCTGAAAATAAGAGAAAAACTATATTTCAAGTCAATACCAGGCTGTAGAGTCATCTTAAAATTGAAGAATCATAATAATATTATTATATATATTATACACATGCACACATACCCATGTAATTATCCATCTAAAAGAAGAATGTCATATGGGCTGGTAACTACATTAGAGAGAATTTAAGCAAGTTAGAGAGAAGTTAGGTTCTAATAGCCTGTGCTATCCTGATTTTAAAAATATAAGGGCAGATTTAGCAGGGCTTGAGCGTCTGAAAACAGATGCACAAGCTTTGAAATAGGCGCAATTCCCAGTGCACAGAATTATAAAGTTATAAAGATTGAGTTCCACACCAAGGCTGGGTTCACACAATTGTGTGCTTCACACTGCCACATGGGGAGGTGGTGGTGCATTGTTGTTGAGCACCAATAGGGGTAGTAACAAATTGTATTTTGAAGTGATAAGATTTATTATTCCATGCGGTGTACTGGAAAGCCAGAAAAAAATATCCCAAAGGCGGTGATAATGGAGAAAACGGCAATATTATTTTGGGCTCGGTTTTTATGGCTTTCACGGTGAGCTCCAAGTCTCCTTTATTCTTTGGGTTGCTACAATTAAGTGCATCCCAAATTTATACAACTTTATTGTGCTTTAATGCATTTTAATAAAATTAAAACCTGCACAAATCTTTTTGCCATCCACTGATGCTAATAACTTTTTCATGCTTCAGTGTACTGAGCCGAGTGCGCAAGACAAGTTGACATTTTCATTGCTACCATTTTGAGCACTGTATGACCCATTTTCCATGTGTTGCAAAATGGCATAAAAAATGTATTGTTTTGGACATTTGGGCGCTATTCCTCTTTACAAGTTTCAACACAGAGAATATCCGTTTTTGTGTGTGATAGATGGGGACTCTTGGAACATGGTTATACCCAAGTTTATGATTTTATTTGTTTATTTTTATATTAGTTCTTGGGAAAGGGAGGTTATTTGAATTTTTACTTTTTAAAATTCTTTTTACTATTTTTAAGATCACCTAGGCCTAGGGCAGTGATGGCTAACCTATGGCACTGGTGCCAGAGGTGGCACTCAGAGCCCTTTCTGTGGGCACTCATGCCATCACCAGAGAGGACTCCAGGTATCTTCCTGCAGTCCCAGACAGCCCAGGACTTGCTGTGCACAGAGCTATTTTAAAGTGACAGCTCTACCTGGGACTATTTTCTGCTTTATTGGTGTCCTCAGGTGCTGGTATCAATGAAAACTGTGACAGAGAAGGGACTATAAATCACAAATTAAATTTCTGTGTTGGCACTCTGCGATAAATAAGCAGGTCTTTGTTGTAGTTTGGGCACTCGGTCTCTAAAAGGTTTGCCATCACTGACCTAGTCTGATTGTTCCTACTATATAATGCAATTCTACTGTATTGCAGTATATGGAGAATATGCTATAGATCTGTAAAATTGTGCCACTTGCCTTGCTGTATTGACCTTTCTACTTGTGTGTACTGATAGCAGAGCAGAGGCAATTTCCTTAAAGTGTCTGACTTTTAAAGCATATATAACCTTTCAGCAAACTATACAGGAATCAGAGATCCGGGCGTGTACATGAAAGGTAACAGAGTTTCTTGTCATTATGTGACTTTATCTTAGTCTTTATCTTATATCCGCAGCCTTTGTCTGAGTTTATAGTGCATTTTCTGCTGCTGGGAGGAGAATTTGTTCCTGTGACTCACTGCTCCTCCTGCCTTCTGTATAGAACTTCTTTGACACCTAAAAAGTAAGTGGACATGGAAGCAGTACCCTTTGTTAACCTATATTAAAAGGTTTCATATATTCACCTATATTATACATTTATACAAATTATATACTTTGTACCCTATTCACCCTTAACTACAGCATAAAGGATTATCTGCTAAGCAATTGCCCCACTAATTACAAGTCTCCCACCTGAATGAAAGCAAGGTCCAGGAATGTGCACTACCATGCCATTCACTTTCTATGGGTTAGCTGAAAATGTCTAATAGACCCATGAGTCAATGTAGCAGCACAGTGTGCGTTTGACCGATTACTTCATTTAACAAGGGAACTGTACCTGCGTTCTCATAATGGGTGAGGTCATGGTGGTCTGGATGATGGTGCTGTACTTACCACACTGAGCTTTAAAGCTCCGATAAATATTGGGGCAGATCTATTAATCTGCCCCGCAGACGGCAATGGCAGCCCGGTTCCACACGTGTGGCACAGTTTTGCGCTGTGCACAGGGAAAAGATAGAGCATGCTCCATCTTTCCCCGTGTATGCAGCTGTGCGCTGCTGTTCTCCATGGAGTGGTCACTTCCCCCTCTCCAGCCCACGGCGGTATGACTGTCCGGCTGCGGCAGGGCAGGCATACAGCTGTGTAAATGTACCCCAAGATTGTCTCCTACTCTGCACGGTTTTAAAATTACGAAACTTTTGATAACTCTGCCCCAATGCCTGTAGAGATTTATAGTAAGAGTGAACAAAAATATAGCACCATTATATTCTGTAACATTACATTAAGAAGAACAAAGTCATATATAACAATCTTTTTATCTTCAGTGTCACTTATAATAGCCAAGTACATTTCAAACCGTGTGGTAATCAGACTCGCTTAAGACAATAAATTGATGTACAGCAGCCCCAAATTTTTCAAGTATTTTTGTGGTACAAGTAATGTAGTTCAAACTTCTAGCCCATTAAGGTTACATTTTTCCCCTTTTTTGGGAGGCAGCGGGAGGGGGGGGGATTAAAAGTCCCTAACGCTAACAGTCTTTATGAAATAATAATGTGCTCTTTTTGGGCTGCTGCTTAAACCCAATGTCCATGGGCACCCAAAACAGTAATGTATCTGTATCTATATTTTATCAGAGGAGGGTGCTTTTGTTCATTTCCCACTTAACAATATATTTATTATCCTGATTGAAAAAAAGTTGAAGTGTATTGCAGATTCTCCTCGTATCCACTCTCATCCTACAGTAACAGCAAATAATCTTCAAGTTGCTTTCCTTACCTACATTTCTCAAACTTTGCACAGTGACTGCGAATCCTTTCGTTCTGGGCAGTAGGTGATATTTCAGCTTGGGAAGTCCTTTGGCTTCAGCAACTTGCATACTGATTTCATGCTTTTTCTCTGTAAATCTTGTGCCCTCACAGTGTATTAGAAACTGAAAACAAAAGAAATGGAAATCAATGTCTTTAGTTTTTAACTATATTTTAAGGTAGACAGACAAAGTTTGTTTTATTAGACATAGTTTGCAGAAAACATAGCTTATGATATTCAACATACCGTATATACTTGGTGTAAGCTGAGTTTTTCAGCATGAAAAAAATGTGGTGAAAACCTCAAACTTGGCCTATACTCGAGTCACAATAAAAAAGAAAAAAAAAGTCAAACCTCACCTTTCTGGCACCCCCCGCAGGTCTTCTCTTCTTCAGTCTGGCAGCAGCAGGTAAGTGCACATTGGCTGCGCAGACTATGACACCAGCCGCCATCATCATATCGTGTGTGCCAAACCGGAGCATGCTCTAATGTCAGCAGCGGCTGACGTGACAGCTAGTGCACAGGAGCATCACACAGACCTGCCACTGCCAGACCAAAGAGGAGAATACCTGCGGGGGGCGTCGGACAGGTGACTTGACTTTTTTTCCAGGAATTGGGGAAACTTGTTATGGCCACATACTGGGGGGCTGGTTACATACTGGGGGTCGGCTAGCTATATACTGGCTGTGACCAATGCATTTCCCACCATAGGCTTATACTCGAGACTATAGGTTTTCCTAACCTTTTGTGGCAAAATTAGGGGCCTCCGCTTACATTCGGGCCGGCTTATACTTAAGTATATACGGTAAGCACACACACATTTCTTTTTGTAAGCAGACTTTTATGTACCCTTCGGCCAGATCATTGGGTGGAAGAAGCAGATTACTGGCCCAAACTTTCTGTCAAAAAACCTGCTGTAATGATCAGCACTAGCAGAGAGGTTCTCAACAAAAAAAATTGCTGAAAACCTGCAGCACAATTTGGCCTGTATTGTAGCACCCGCTTCCTCATCTGACCTCTTGTAAGCACACCCTCTGCACGCCTCCTACAAACACACCTGCTGCTACAGCACAGAAAGGGGTGTGAATGACATGTGCAGGAGGGGTGTTTGTCAGAGAACAAAGGAGGAAGGGGGTGTTGCAGCCTGACTCCGCTAAGGAACAACCGACTCAATTCACAGGATTACAATGGAAGGGGGGGGGGGGCATTTTATAATTCATTTCAATACCATCATTCAGAGCAACTCACTACAGTAAATTAAGTACTGTAGGACCTTTGGTTTGGTGGAAAAGATGTGGTAGACAGGTTCCCTTTAAATAGCTATATTTGATAAGATAAAGATGAATTTGGCCAAGACCATGCAATGAAAACAAGACTTGTCCATCTACTGAGCCATAACTATATTCAGAGGATCTGCGGCTAAATGCAAGTGGACATATGCCTACATCTAGTGTGGCAAAGGGAAAAAGTGCATGAATGGAAATCTTAACAGTACTGCTGCTAAACTTGTTTTTGGATGTCATATACCCAAAAATGTTCTGGATAGTCTCTTAGATTTTGTAAGCCTTGTACAACAGTTTTTCGATCTTCTTCCCATTTTCTTTTACAAAACACGATTTCCAGGAAGTACCACATCCAGCCGATCACAGGTACATAAGACAGCTCCTTCTTTGCCAGAACTTTTGAGCTCTGAAAACAGCAAAATGAAAAACAAGTCACAAGGCATCATAAGGATTTCCATTTACTGCATGATGTGCAAATTACAGTTTCAAAAACATGCTGAATTTTCTTGATATTACAATATTTCCCAAATAAAATGTTATCATAAAACGGATTCATGAAACCCTTATAATAAAGTCACATTATATCGTTATCGCCATCTCTCCTACCTCAGCGACAACATACAGGACCAATGTAAACGCAATGACACATTTTCATTTACCCCTTATGTTCACTCATTGTTACTTAGCTTGGTAATGGACTATCCAGCCTGAAGATTTCAGTTCTGTTCTTTCCAGATAAAACTTTTGTTGTCCCTGTTGATTTATCCGCATCTTAAAGAGGACTTTTCACTAGCTCTATCAACTTTTAGCATCGTTAAAAGGTGCTGCTCTGCTGATACATGTAGATGGTTTATTCTCTCCATCCCCAGAAATCAATGTCAGTACTTTGGGCTCTCTACTATAAGGCTGTCTACTCCAGCCCAGGAACACACATCTGACCATATAGATTATTAGCATATTGGATACTAAAAATACCCTGACACTATGCCAATTAGGAGACGAGAGTAGCGGCAGTCCACCCATTTGACAGCGGAGAGGCTAAGGCAGATTTGAATGGAGAGAAGGGTCTAGTGGGGCCTAGTGCAGTGTTGGGGTCCTTGGTGTCAGGAGCGGAGGCATTGTCCACAGCCTGGCAAGTCTCCAGCAGATAGTGTGTGCAAGAAAATAGAGGGAGAGGCTGACAATGTAGGTTTCTTCCAGGGGCAGCCCCAATGTAGAAATGGGGATCCCTGGCGTTGGTGAGGGGGTGCCCTTGATAGTAGACAGTCTAGTACAGTCAACGTTGGTAAAGCATATAACTCACAAACTTGTAAACTGGGCAACAGCCACAACAGCAGAAAACTTCAGCTGAATGGAGATGGCTGGAGTCTGGAGGAAATAGTTGGCTGCTTCAGGTAGTTACAGACTCCAGGTAGTGGATGTCTGCTTGGGTTTGGTGTTCTCTCACAGGCCTGATGTTTCAGGGCAGCATGCCACAGACACCTCTGCATCTCTAGAAGACCTCTATAGGGAATGGAGAGGGCTTAAGTTTCGCAACACCAGGGGTGGCAGGGGTGTTGCATTTGTAAAGCTCTGGATTCAATCCAAAGATATCCAAAATGGTGAAGGTACCCCTTTACGTCCAACAAATATAGGTGTGATTTGTCTGAATAACAATATATGGGACAGATGGAGTCCAGTGACATCCAGTTATTTTCTAGGACTTTGGAGGGCTATAATATACATGAATAGGCAGAACATGTGGCAATGAAGTGGTCCATAATACAAAACTATATATGTGTTTAAATCCTGTGAGCGAGGGCTCATGCTTTAAAAAAAAAAGTATATATACACCTGCCACCATTATCCCTGCCTGGTTTTTGTATTGTATTATGCTGGATTGTATTTTATTGATTTTACAATATTTTATTAGTGTATATACACATGTTAAAATCCTGGTATTTAGATTGCATCAAGTAATATAAGAGAGCTAGGTGATGTATTTTAAGGTGTATATCAAGATGCATTCACAGGTGTATTGTTAAAAGATTGGCCACATTTGTGTTGCCAGCACCTGTGTGGCTTCAGTATTTGGTTTGAAGTATATTATATTTAAGTCACTAAATGTACGTTTTATATGAACAGTGTGTATTAGTGCATTTATCCTATCAATATGGCTTAAGTAGCTATTCCAAGGTAAACTGTAGCATGTAGCAAACCTGTCTTAAGTAAGCAATGAGAAAGGATTATGGATATACAAATTGTATCTGTTATAGGAACCTGACTTGTAAAGCACTGCAGAATTTGTTGGTGCACTTGGCAGAGCAATTAATTTGTTATGTTGCATTAGCTATAAAATATATTGAACAAATACTATATGCAAAATAAGTGACAGCAAACAGAAGAACCGGTTGAGTGTCAGGGAAGAGCCCTGGTGGTATGGACTGCACTTCTATGTAAAGCAAGTATAAAAGTACAAATGGTATCACTGTCCCTAAATAATCTGCATCCGTTTTATAAAACGGAATAAGGTGAAAGTATCCTCAGCGGCTTTGTGTTTGATTCTTAATTGGCTAATGAGAAAAACGAATTAGCGGAGCGCTGGTCGTTGGACCCTCACCAATTCATTAGAGACTCTTGTCACAGTAACTAAAAATCATTAGGTTCCTGTTGCACATGTATAAATAAGGAGCTCCCAATAATAACTGTTCTTGCATTGGCTGTAATCTTTGATCATTCAGATTTTCTGGACTCACCATATTTCTGCTGACAAGAGCATGAAGCACTTACATAAAACTAGATTCTATACCAGTCTAAACCAAAGGGGATTGTGGTATATAGTATTGTAGTCTATTTCAGCCTTGTGAGTGGTTCAATCTGATCATATCTAGACATGCTTCCAAGCAAGTTTAAAACTATATATTAAAAAGTTAAAAGCAAGAAGAAAAATGATGGACAGGTGGATGTGTTTTTAAATTTGCAGCAAAGTGATACATTCATGGGTTCTTCCAGCCTCCTAGTGATCAACAGGCGACTGTGTTTCTGCATTCAGGCACAAGCAGGAAGGCTTTGGTCATGGATACAATGGACATGTTAAATGTGGGTCCAGTGTATTCTTTGAACCCTTCTATTAGCGAATATTTGAGCTGTTTTTATTAATAGAAGAGAGGACCTGCCCACATACAGGATGACTGATCCACCTTAACTAGATTGCTTAAATATTATTTAGGAAATAAATAAAGCTTCTGAGACACATGCACTGCCTGAATTTAAAGTTACCAATGATTCACTGTTAGGGACAAATGTACATGCACAGTTACAGAACTAGCATGTACTGCATGCAGAATACTGCAATATGAATACTTACACTTGGCAACGTCAACACCAGAGGCTCAAAAGATAATGCAACTAAAGAATCCACTTAGCAGAGGGAGATACAAAGAACAGCAAAACTTCACACTTCAAAAAGAGAACATGTAAGCTGCCCCATATCCCTCTGCGCTCCTCAAGACATCAAAACTTAGCCATTATGAATCTGAACGTATTCCTTTAATTATATTCCACCAGCAGACTAAAAGCAGCATATGCACGGTTAAAAACCACAAAATGGCTTTTACCTTTATGTAATGTAAGATGTGCAGACATTGGAAATCTCTAGCAATGCTTTATGCAAGGCCTGAAAGGCAAACTCTTTCAATATTTGTATCACTTAAATTGTAGAGCCACTAGAAATATATTCATGTTCCCTTTCTTATGGTCTTACAGAAGTGACAGCAGTGACAAAAGAGAATAGCTTATGTAAAGTGTACAAAATAGCTGCACTTTCAGGACCACTTAAAGGCATAATAAAAAAATATATATATACTTACACCGAGGAGACCAAATCTCTCACAAAAGTTCCAACCACAGAGAAAGTCAATTTCAAAGTTATGGTTGAGAATTACTATAGCGTTCTCTTTTCCGTACTTGCTGTAGTTTGTAAGATCTGTATAAAGTGTGCAGTCAGTGCCAGACCACCACTCCAGCAACATTACCAATTCTGCAATAAATGAAAAACAATGTATTAGTGACTATATATAACTAGATGGTGGGTGTGTGAAGACTATTATACTGTTATTTTAGACTATGAAAACTTGATTATCATATACCAAAGGAAACATGGTTAAGTATATAAAGTTATATGACTTCTAAAGCAAGAGAAAAGCAGGATTGTATTGTTAAAATACAAAATAATTTCCCAAAGCATTCCAAAACATTATTGTATAAGTATTATCAAGTATTCCAGCTGTATCTTTTTAGTACATTAAGCTGCCTTCTCTATTCATGTATAATCATTCCACAAGGTTTTATTTTTCAGTATGTTTTCTCTCTCCCAGGTTAGTTACAAGCAGAATACACCTTGTACTACCTAATCAGATGTCTACTCTGCAGAGGCTCGGATCCTTAGGGTTGACTTCTAAGTATCCCGCCCACATCTGACCCTGGAGAATATTTCTCTATGGAATTGTAATGACATATGACTTTATGCTGGTAAATAAGATAAGATGTTCAGTAGCTTTAGTAAGCCTTAAAAGGTTATTGTTTCTTATTTTGTTGTACACCACTGAACTGTAACAATATTTGGCAAACATTATAGGGACTGTAAAGTCATCTTAGCACTTCTGAGTTTCATGTGCTGCTGCCCCTTCTGCACTTCCCCCAGCTGTACATCACTACACTCCTGCTTGACCCTCCAGAGCATGTGCGGTGTGCCAAGGCCAGTGCATGTCGGAGCCATATTGGTGGCCATTGGTGCCATACACATTACTAGCATACTTACCCATGGAACTTGGCCGGCACCAAACTAACAGGCGTACTGCACATGCATGGGGTGTCAAGCTAGAGGAGTAGCGATTTAAAAGGGTTGGCCAACTTGGCGTAAAAAATAAAAGAAATATGGACATACACCCGCCCCCTCAATGGCCAGTGGCAGGTGATTTTACTTACACGTCTCCTCCTCTTGTCCCAGTCATGTCCTCCAGCTTTCTGTGTGGCACCGAAGTAGGTGGGAATCGGCCGGGCGCCATCTTAGTGACGTAGCTCTGCACATGCGCTGTGCTTCAGAACTGTGCCTCTGCTCACTGAGCTTCCACTGTGAATGCTCGCAGGCTGCGTCGCAGGAGTGTACACTGGACAGGAGGAACGTCACACATTCCTCCTGTCTGTGGGCCCGCAGCAAGGAGAGGAAGAAAGAAGACTGAGAAGAGACTGACAGCCTTGCCAATCAAGAACAGAACAATGCTCAAGAATTCATAATAAAAGGCAAGTTACAAAAATGTTGATAATTCTGCCCCCACCAATGTTCAATTTTTATATTTAAGTGGCCATCCCCTTTAAGGCTGGGGTAATGAAGGAGCCGGTGGTCTGAGCAAGACAGGTGGGAAAAATTGATTGGATCTGTAAGCTCTCCCACATCCCCTGAAAGGATAAATGAAAGAAGAAATGGGGGGGGGGGGGGGAATGGCCAACTGCCGAACGAGCCAGACGCAACCTGTATGAGCTCCGCTGGATCCCCAGCCATCCTGTACATAAAGGGGGTCTGACATCCCAAAGACCACCACCAACCTCAGGGGGCCCGGACCTGTGAATATAGTTTGCCCCGGGCACTTCCCCGGTGAATGGCCCCCCACGGACTCCCAGGCCGCATCCATCACCACAGGGCCTACAGCTGCCGCTAACCACCACTGCCCGCTGGAGCAAAAGGTGGCCCAGCCTGAGGCCTACCCGCGGACTGAATCCCTGGCCTGCCTAGGCATGGTCCCCAGCGGGGGCTCCCTTCCCATCCCAGAAGTCATCCCACACCGAGGGAGCTCCTTTCAGATGCCTCATACTTCTCGGCATATGCAGTGGAACCCCGTCCGGCGTCCCACCAAGGCCCTCCTGAGCCCGACTGCTGTAAGGATTTGGACAATACTTTGCAGTATGCCAGACGGGCAGCAAAGATGAGATTTCCAGACTTCTCTAGTGAATTGCAGTGTCAGAGAGCGTCCTTTGTGCAGGTCAAGCGGAAGCTGAGAAATAAATATTGTTTTCACCATGGCTTATCCAGCTAGGCTGTGAGTAATAGATGGCAAGCCTTCGATCTTCTTTTCTACTCCTGCAGAGGCGGATGAGTGGCTGGCTCATAACCACTGCTCACCCAGGCGTTAATACCCAGCAATCTCCATTTTTCTCTACTACGAACTTGGCACTTTGCTGATCCGGGACATTACGGGTTGGGCGAGATATGCAAATCCTTAAAAAGTCATCCTGTTGCATTTCTCCAGAGGGACAGATTTTCCTCTAATTGTGCAAGCAGCCAAATGTATCTGCAGGCTCGTTTGCAAATTGACCCACAGCAAACGTTGTTTTTTGGGTCTTTCCCCCACAATCATCTTAAAAGGAAAGGGAAACCGCTCATAGGGTTATACTGTGTGATTTATGTGGGTATTTTTTTATAAGCGTACAAGGTCACCTGGGGTAGTTATGCTTAGTGTATAACTACTCTGAAGACATATCAGTGGAGGGTTTAGTCGGGCCAGGTCTGCTCCTCTCCTCGGATCTCTCTATGGGTTCCGATCGGTTGCAGATTGCTTTAGGGAAGAAATGGAGATTCCTCTTTCTCAAGCTAATTCCATAGATGGCTACTATTTTTGGAATTAGCTTGAGAAAGAGGTAAAGGTGAAGTACCTCAAGGCGCGAAGCCATAAGATTTTTATTATTTTTATACACCATTTTATTATATACTAAAATAAAATAGATTTAAACCATACATCAAAGTGTGGTTATTACAGGCCAATTAGAGACGCCAGGACACAAGGAGAGCTCTGGAATCTCCATTTCATCCCTACAAGCAACCTTAGCCACTTTTAGAATATGGCTTAACCAAGCTGGGTTTTTTTTCTTGTTGGGAATGTTTTTTGTTGATGGTTGAGTGGCAGGGAAGTAGGAGAACATGCGGCAACATGGTTATTACTGCTATGCTCTATATCCTTTAACCATGTTAGGAGCTATAAGCCTCGTACCCACGGCTTGTTTCAAACAAGATATAATGGCTTAAGGGCTTGTGCCATACTTCGTAATCCCAGGGCGTCTCGCTATTGATCCACTCCCCCACTCCTATCTGATGAAGACTGGGGGGGGGGGGGGGGGCAGGAGGCTCACACCTCCATATCACCGGCAGCCAATAATAAGTTAATTCAGTTGTTTATCATCCACCAATGTTATATAACTACTGTCACAGTGTCCCATATGCATAAAATTGCCTGACTCTAGATGCCAGAGATGTCAGACAGACCGAGGAGATTACATCCACCTAATATGGGCTTGCGATTACATAGCCGGATTCTGGAGAGAAGTAGTTTCTCTGCTGTCCAATATCCTGAATAAACTGGTTCCTACCCAGTTGGCCCTTTACCTATTGGGAATTACCCGGGAGGATGACTGGTCCCATTATGAAACTAATTTTCTGAAGAAAGTACGTTTTTTGGCCCGTAAGGTCATTACTATACGCTGGATGTCTGATCACTCTACTAATGTCTCTCAGTGGAAAAATTGGTTAACTTGACTTTAATAATACAAAAATATAGTTTACAAAACACTGTGGCTGCCTGGATAAGTTTCGGAGAGTGTGGGGTTCCTGGTGCTCTCCCCCAGATACCCTTTTTAATGTCTCAGAGTCTCTCATCCCTTTTCAATGAGTTCACTATGATTCTTATAAGTTGATGCAATATAATGGTAACTGAATAACGGACACCCTTCCTGTACCCCTCTGCACATTGCTGACAGGAGGGATTTCTCCATTGACAGGGGTAAGACTGCTGAGCACCGTGCTGCCTAACCCTAGTTGCTACTTTTACTATAAATGTATTGCTCACTTGAACCCACTTGGGAAGGGTGGTTTTAAGGTCGTCTCTTTTATGCAGAATTCTGCACGAATGGCGAATGACTACATAAGGATGTACGTTGTTATTGTCAACGTACCTTAACTAATGTTTCTTGTTTTATGATGTTCTGTTTCATTCATGTGTCAATAAAGAGAACGTACGGCTATCAGTCAGGATTTGGTCCAGAAGTTGATTGAGAGGTGCCAGGGAGAATTGCAGAGGTCCTGAAGAAGAAGGATCAACACTGCAAACATTGACTTGCTGCATTAACTCCTTCTAACTGTCAATAAAAGCTTCTGTTACTCATAATATGATTGCACTTGTATTTCTATATGTGATAAAAACATCTGACAAACACACACAAAAACCAGAGGGCAACAGATCATGTGAAAATATAATATTTGTGTCATTCTCAAAACTTATAGCTATGACTGTACATGCCCAAGTAGTCTCTGCAGGATTTACATATTTCTATGCACAGGTATAGATTATGTCTGAGGCAGGAAGGAAGAATCTACCATCAGATCTACTTATGATTGTAGATTCCTGATGGTAGGTTTCCTTTAATACAGCAAGAGGTGTGTGTGTTAGTATAACAGCTCGCAAGTTACCAACCCTTTGACCCAGGACATATGCAAATGTAGCACAGTGCTGGTAGAAAGGGCAAGGGTTGGAATCCATTCCTGCAGAATAAATCCTCTTACACTGCAGGTGTAATGTGAAGCATGTGGATGGCATTTGTATAAATCAAACCCACTACAGTCACTGATAATTGTTGCTGGCTGTACCACTTTACTGAATGGTTTTACAATGTGATGGACAGTATAGTTCACCACATCACACTGCGAGTATCAGCCGATAATTGAGAAGAGAAGCATTGTACAGATTCCCAAGGAGCTGCTCTGTGATAAGATTCAAAAGGTCTTCAAAACGTGTTCTCTGTGTTGGATTAATAATTACAAGGCTGAAAATGTGCCTATTGTACGAGCCCAGAGGCTACCAAATCCACCTTTTTTATTGCAGCATCATTATTGATTTTACAATGATGGTGGTCCCAGGGAACAATTCTTTCAACAGCTCTAAAAGGGAACATGTCCATTATAGAGGCTTTGTTTACCAAGTCAGATCATCTCTCCCAGCATTACGTTCAAATGGCAAAAGGTAATTTACTGGGGTTGTTGAACGGGCTAAAAGCCATCATTGTGATAAGTAAACATGACAGCAAAGTAAATTGTGCAAGTTATAGACAAAATAAAGAAAATAATACCAGTACAAACTCTAAAGTCACCCCAACAAACATCAGGTAGTTAAAGGGAGTCTGTCAGGTACCAAAACGGTCTCCCAAACCCAGCACAGTGTGGTGTAGGGGTCTTTACTGTGAGTTTTGTCAGATTGGGATGCTTGGGCCCACCCTTACTAAAAAGATCTCAAGGATGCTTGGGCCCACCCTTACAAAAAAAGATCTCAATAGCCTCCAGGCACCAATACTGGATTTAAGCTAGGGCCCACCAGAGGCAAGTACAAAACATACCTTTGTGTCCACAAACTGATAAAACATTGCAGAGACAGCCTCTTTCTCAGTCTATCCATAATTAGATGATAATCTCTACATTGATATAACTGGCATGGGAGGGCTGTAAAAACAAAAAAGTTATCTTTACCCTCTAACTCCCGTTGTCCCACTCGTTAATGCCATGCCCCTGTTTACAGAGTAAGGCATGCCCACCCGTCCTATGCTGCAAGCCCAATACAGAATTGTATCTAATGCTGTAGCAGTGAGCAGAAGTAGTTTCATTGTCATTAGAAGCTGGAGAGGATTAGAGGGTGGGTGGATCTTGTTGAGAGGGTCACTAGAAGATGTGCATGCTCCTTGAGTGATGTCACAAGCATGTCACATGCTGTAGTCTGGATGGCAGTCTTTTCATACTTCCCCAGGAATGATATTTAGAGCGGTTTGTATTTGAAAGTTGGAATGCAGCAGAACTGTGTATGTGTGGAAGTATGAATGCACAAATAAAGACAGAGCTCAGGCTACACAACAATTCTAATGAATGGCTATTAGATCCTGAACACCCTGTAAGTAAAACCTCTGAGCACAGAGGGGGCTTCTTCTGTAGAGTATCATAGCAAAAAAAAAAAAAAAAAGTGATTGAATTAAAAGAGAAAAACACAAACAAACCATCTTTTAGGGGTCTTCTCAGTGAGGGGTGTACGTACAAATACTGTGATGTTACCATGTGTTCATCTTTTTATTCCTATGTAGGTGTTTTATAGTGTAGTTGGTAGTAGTGTATAATGTTTTAATATATCTTTTTTTGTGGTATAGTAGATTACTGTATGATAAATTTCTTACTATGATGCAGAGCTCCAATGCTCTGTGCTGTCTTCCTCTGCACTAGATCCATACAAGCAGCAACACTGATTCTGTGTTCTCATTGGCTGTACGGTTTGTGCACGAAATGCCCTCAGAGCTCTGGCCTCAGTGCCCTTAGCCAATGTCACTATCCCGTCTACTTCAGGAGCAGAGATGATTTAACATATAGGGCTCATAGATATACCAGAATGCATCACAAAATAGGAAGAAGCCAGAAGTATGATGCAGGTATTGTTGGAAACATTGTCAAAGGCTCCTTCCCGCTGTGCGTGGTAAAACAATTTTTAGAGGCCCTGAAAGGAATAGAGGGATGGAAACAGGCAGGAGGGAGGTCTGGCCTGGTTTACATATTTACAAACAAAATTTAAGCTACAGCACAGATGGTTCTATAGATAAGTTCAACTTAAACATGCTCTAGATGTCCAATTTCCCCCCAACTCACCGCCAATATCTACTAAACTCAAGGGCCGCAGTGCTTAATCTCAACTCTGTAGGCACATCTGATTGCACAAAGAGTGGAGCGTGCTCCATTGCGGTTGCTTGACAAATGGAAGCAACTGATTCCATCACTCTCAGAGGAAATAAACCCAGACCTTATGTCTTCTCACATTGCAGCTTCCCCCTCCATGAATAACCATATGACAGAATTGTATATTTTCCATCAAGCATACCTCACTCCGGTACGTATGCAGAAAATGGGTAGAGTACACTCCACTGAATGTCCTAAATGCAGCCCCTGGGTAGCCGGCATTATACACATGACCTGGGAGTGTGCTCCAATAACACAATTCTGGGAACGTATCACGTATTTCCTTACCAGACTTCTTTCACAGTACCAGAGCTATATCTATCAGGGATAATGTTGGAGGAAGACTGGTCCTATTACCAACGCATATTCTTGAAGGAAGCCTCAAGAAGCAGATTAATCAGAGGCTCCCATATGAAGAGTTAATGTATAAGCACAGGAATTGCCAAAAAAAAAAAAAATTTTAATCGGAATTGGGGCATCTGGTCCAACTCAAATATGACACACAGACTCATCTAAGAGGTGCAGAGAAACACTTTATAGAAGCCCGACTAGCGGGGCTAATCTGGTACACAAACATGGTACTGCTCTATGATCAGCTGAAATGATAGAAACTATACATTAGAACGCTGAGGCAGTGAAATGGGATAATCTGATTAGTAGACAACTGTTGAACAAAAAAATTTTGTGCAGACATGATGACATCACGGGACTCCCGGTATTATACAAGTTCTCTTAATTATTAATATGTTCTATAACATTTGACTGGTTCTATAGTATGAATGCTCTGGACTAAACATATAGCTCTATACGAGATAGATATCAGCTGACAAATTTCTGCTACCGGACTGATTAGCTTTTATGTTATGCAACTGCATGGACAAAAATATATAGTTTTGTTTTATTAGAGAACAAAATTTTAGTAAAGTAGATTTACAGTTACTTGTTAAGGCCCGGTGGCTGAATAAACTCCAGGTTTTCTATTTTTTTTTAATGAAATTATTTGTTAACTGGAAAATGTTCAATAAATATAAACATTCCACCCAGCATGACCCCCCATCCATCCCTTACAAATCAACAAAAACCCCTCCTGAGCATCAGCGGCAAGTATATTGGCACAACACATTGTATAAATACGTCCTCCCAAAAGACCTTCTCACTGTACTTTTTACGTGTCCAACTGACAGACAAGAAGGAGCTTCCAGCTTAACAAAAAAAAGAGAGTGAAGAGTGTCATCTACTCACGGACCCCACCTCTTTTTAATAACGTACCCCTTTCTTTAGTCTTCTAATGATGTTCATTCTAGAGATATATTTTTCCTCTGTTGGTTCACAGGGGCACAGCCAATGTTGAGCAATTAGATTTCGGGTTTGGTATAGCATCCTACCTATGCAGTCCCAGAGCAAAACTTCTTTTCAATAAGAACCCAATTTCTGACATTTCAACATCATATGCAGTAAATGCCCCTAAATGCCACTTCATGTAACCAGCGCGGTGTTCTGTATACTCTCCGAATCAGACAACCTGTGAGCCGCATACAGCAACAACGTGGCAGTCCCTTCCAGGAGGGCCGACTGCTGCTCGCCAGTTAATGGGCCAACCTCCTCCTCCCATTTAGCTTTAACATGTAGTTGGGAATTGTGCATGATAAGACTTAATAGCCTTTTATAAACCAATGAGATAAAGCCTTTAGTGTCCCCAGAGGCTACCAGCCAATGAAGAGTAAGAGTGAATAGATCTGTTTCCCTACTCAAACTCAGTAGTGGTCTAGAAGTTTTGCAGGTTATTATGATAGAGCTGTGTTATGGTGTGAATACCAGCCACCTCCCACCTCCCAGAGTACTTACTCCAAACCTACAGCAGAAGAGACATTGTAGGTATACGATCGGGGATTTACCTCGGGCTCCTATTTCCATCAAGTATAGCGGGGGTTTGCCCCCTCTCCACCCTTCATAGTAGGACATCAATTTTTCAGAAGAGTATGGACTGTGTCTGACTGCAGCAGTTAACATGTTGCAATTGGGCTGCAAGAAAGTACAGTCAAGGGGTTGGAACTGCTTAACCACCTTGATCTTTATCCCTTTGCAAAATTACCAATCTTATCCTCGCCCCCTTCTTCTGCCATATTAAGAAGATTAATAACCGCTGAATACACTCACCGGCCACTTTATTAGGTACACCTGTCCAACTGCTCGTTAACACTTAATTTCTGCAGTTCAAACCGAGCATCAGTATGGGGAAGAAAGGTGATTTGAGTGCCTTTGAACGTGGCATGGTTGTTGGTGCCAGAAGGGCTGGTCTGAGTATTTCAGAAACTGCTGATCTACTGGGATTTTCACGCACAACCATCTCTAGGGTTTACAGAGAATGGTCCGAAAAAGAAAAAACATCCAGTGAGCGGCAGTTCTGTGGGCGGAAATGCCTTGTTGATGCCAGAGGTCAGAGGAGAATGGGCAGACTGGTTCGAGCTGATAGAAAGGCAACAGTGACTCAAATTACCACCCGTAAAAAGCAAGGTAGGCAGAAGAGCATCTCTGAACGCACAGTACGTCGAACTTTGAGGCAGATTGGCTACAGTAGCAGAAGACCACACCGGGTGCCACTCCTTTCAGCTAAGAACAGGAAACTGAGGCTACAATTTGCACAAGCTCATCGAAATTGGACAGTAGAAGATTGGAAAAACCTTGCCTGGTCTGATGAGTCTCGATTTCTGCTGCGACATTCGGATGGTAGGGTCAGAATTTGGCGTCAACAACATGAAAGCATGGATCCATCCTGCCTTGTATCAACGGTTCAGGCTGGTGGTGGTGGAGTCATGGTGTGGGGAATATTTTCTTGGCACTCTTTGGGCCCCTTGGTACCAATTGAGTATTGTTGCTGACCATGTCCATCCCTTTATGACCACAATGTACCCAACATCTGATGGCTACTTTCAGCAGGATAATGCGCAATGTCATAAAGCTGGAATCATCTCAGACTGGTTTCTTGAACATGACAATGAGTTCACTGTACTCAAATGGCCTCCACAGTCACCAGATCTCAATCCAATAGAGCATCTTTGGGATGTGGTGGAACGAGAGATTCGCATCATGGATGTGCAGCCGACAAATCTGCGGCAACTGTGTGATGCCATCATGTCAATATGGACCAAAATCTCTGAGGAATGCTTCCAGCACCTTGTGCTATGCCACGAAGAATTGAGGCAGTTCTGAAGGCAAAAGGGGGTCCAAACCGTTACTAGCATGGTGTACCTAATAAAGTGGCCGGTGAGTGTAGGTTTAAACAACATGCATCGGCACCCAAAATGGAGAATTGTGTAAAATAGTAGGGCGGCACGGTGGCTGAGTGAGTAGCACATCTGCCTTGCAGCACTGGGGCCCTGGGTTCGAATCCCACCCAGGTCAACATCTGCAAAGAGTTTGTATGTACTCTCTGTGTTTGCGTGGGTTTCCTCCGGGTACTCCGGTTTCCTCCCACACTTCAAAAACATACTGTTAGGTTGTTTAGATTGTGAGCCCCATGGGGACAGGGACCAATTTGACATGCTTGTGCAGCGCTGCGTAACCTGTGTGCGCTATATAAATAAAGAATTATTTAAAATATACAGAAACTGTGGTATGACTTCCATTTTAGTAAGGTTAGTCGTTCCAATAACTTTGTTTGCACCAAGCATCAACTTTAGAGGAGGCACTTTTTAATGATGGAAGCAGGTAGAAGGATATGTAATCTCCTACCCAAGCGGATACCCATACTCCCTGGTACTTAAAAGGTGGTCACTTCCTGAACTGACTGGGAGTGGGTCCACGAGAAGGAATTTGATCCAATTTAAGAAAGAAAGAAAAAATCAGAAGGCCGGCCAAATTGTGTGAGGAGGTCCTTGACATGGTGCATAGAATTATGGACATCCCTTAAGAACATGAACATCAGCGTATAACGCCACCTGCTCCTCTACACTACCTACCTAACCCCAGGATAGAGTCTAATTAAATTAAACAAGTCAACGGCTCAATTGCCAGCGTGAAGAGAAATGGAGACTGGAGTAACCCTGTCGCGTTCCCCTCCCGAGAACAAAAGATATGGTCAGCAGGCCCTTCACCTGGATCTTCGCTTTAGGATTGCTATACCGCCTGCCTCTGTGATGCTGAAGCAAGGTGGCTATTGCAGTGGTGCTCACAGTGGTGCTTTTAGCAGTCCACTGGTTTATTAGATTTAACTTGACTTCCTTTCGCCGCCCATATTATAGACAAAGAAATATAGACGGGCAATACGCGTAGGGCATTCGTGGTCTCTCCTCTCTATGCTTGCATTAGGTAATATGATGCACAATTCTATCCCATCTATTTGAACCTATTGTTTACATACCAGGCTGCTACTGCTTTGCACTTAGCACTTTATTCATGTGTTTCATCTGTGTTTAATTTAATCTATTGGTGTCGTGTCCCTAAAATTCTATCCTTTTTGAATATTTACAATGTATCAATTGTTTCTGTAGAGGCACTGTTCATTTATTTATTTATTTATTATACACTACAGAGTTTAATTGACTTATTGATTTACGTTGCTATGGCACATTGCACTTTACTATTCCTAGATTAATATTTGGACACGATTGTTTACCCTGTGGCTTTGTGCATATATGTAGAGCTTGCAGCCTTGTTATTTATTTATTGTTGTTGTACACTTGGACTACCTCATTGAGGAGAGACCAATTTGTTCTCATCCCTTTCATTGGGGTTTTTAAATGTTTTTATGTTTTCCTTGATGAAATAATAAACTGATTTGTTTTGTTTACACATCCGCTTTCTTTCTTCTTTTTAAAACGATTTCTCTTATTGAGGTCACATGTTCAGCTACCATGCAGCTGCTATTTAGATTGTCAGTACAAATAATAGGGAGCATGGCGCCATCCACCTTACATTCACAAGAACACCTGAAGAGCGCAGCATTAAGAATGATCTGAAAATCGTTAACATGGAATTCTGGGATTTTTTTTCTACTCAAAATAAGATTTTCCTGAAAAGAAAAAAAACTGCAAGGCCAACAATATACATTTACTTTTATTGACACACTTCTATGTATGTCATATTACTGTCTAACAAATAGAACACCTGCATCCTGTGTGCTTCATATTATGCAACTGACTGATGCTCTAAATCTACACTGCACAAAAACAAGCCTCGTGTCATCTTTCTCTATGGTCTAAAATGTTTGTACTGTAGAAAGGAAGAACACGCCTATGTCATTACAGCTTTTTTCACATATCCAACCCTTGATGGAAGGCGACATGAAATGCAATATGTTATAATCTTATACAAAATTAAACGTCACTTTTTATGCTGTTCAAAATATTTTATTTTACATATGGAGATTGACATGCAGAGTGACCGATAATTATTTATCTGGATTTCAATGCACATTTCATTTAAAATGTATGTAATGTGTGAAAGTGATAACTAAATCTGCATTAAATTACACATCTAAACAAGGGCAGATTTTGGCACATAAATTGTGTGCAATTGTGTTTAAAACTCTGTGCAGCCTGTCTTTTTATATACACCACTCAGAAAGAGTTTTGGGATATTTGGCCACTTAGGTGAGCTGGCTCCCATCGCTCACGAACTAGAGCCGACTCGTTCACGAATGACATCACTAGAGCAGAGAAGCCTTAGGTGCTGAGGGGTCAGTTCATGGAGGAGAGAAATGAAGGTGTGAGACAGGACAGGACTGATATGCAACAGTGATGTCATTTATTGGGGCTGGAGGGATAAGAGGGGTGTATTTATATTGGGCTACATATTAGGGGCTGGAGAGATGTTACATGGCACTGCAGCTTAAAGCTTGAAGACATGCAGGATTTATTTATATGGAGCTGAATGGTATAAGGCTGGGAGACAGGAGAGATGCACTTACATGGGACTAGGTTGGAATGATTCAAGGAGTGCCTTATATGTAACACTGTGCATTGGGCAGAGGATCTTGGGAGAAAGTCTACCTGTTTATGGAAGGAAGGCAATCAGCTCATGGAAGGTCATACCGATTGTCGATATACCATACACTGGTGCATGGTACACCAGTAAAGCATGCGACACATCCAGTAGGGCCAGTGTTGTGATGAGTTGCCATCTCAGTGGGTCTAAGGTAATCTGCAGTGATAGCAGTTACACCCACATCTTTACTATGGTAATAGCAAGACAGCTCTTCATCACTGGGAGCAGAGCATGAGAGGGAGAAGCCGTTACTGAGAACAGAGGGCTCATGGGAGTGGTAGTATCCTGTGTCAGCCATTTTGGAGAAAACTATACCTACTTTAGAAAGCCCATAAAATTTAGTGAACTATTTAAAGTACAACTGTAAAATTAAGTATAACAACTTTTGCCCAACTTTGCACTTGGCAATTCTCTAACTTATTATAATTAGCTATCTGCAGGTGTTTAGCTGCTAGCAGAGGTTTTACCTTGCCACCCAGGCTAATCTCCATTTGCCATGTTTTCTGGTAGTCATGGGAAACCGTATAGTACAGGTAGAGACAACAGGAGGCTTGTTGAGCAGGACTGTAGGGCCTGTAGTGATGTCACAAGAATGTGGCTCATCACATACTTCAGGCTGGCCAATTACAAACAAGCTGTTCTGCATCATTTAAAAGTACTTAGTTTGATACAAAGGACCTGCAGTGATATCACAAGCATGTGAATCATCACATGCTTTAGATTGGCCAATTACAAACATTCTTGTTTCTTCTGGCTTCAGTGGGGATGCCATATGGCCATAGGGTTGGTGTCCCCAGCTATGTTCTTGGTCCTACATCTGGTACCTGCACATAAATACGGTAGGCATATGATGTACCAATATTGGAAAAATTATTTGATGCCGCCTTAGGAGCAGGACCAGAAGTAAGAAGAAAGCTTATTTTCTACTAATATATTAAATCCTTTTTAGTTCATATATGATCAGAGAGGTCACTTGACTGGTGACGAAAGTGCCTGTCCTTGAGACAAAGTAAATTTTGGGCCTTTGTGGTGACAATTCTAGATATAGCATGATCATAAATCTTACAAATTTATACTGAAAAGCTCCTCCCTAGGACTTGCACTGAATTCTCACATGAAGAGATCGGCCAGTGAAGGAGTTAAAGTGATGTCTATTGTGCTCTCCTGCCCTCTGAGACCAGTTGGAAGGAACATTATCTGCTCTACAATTAAACAAGTGACATAAAGGTAACACTCACCACCAATGGCAGACAATTAAAGGGAACCTACTACCACGATTCTACCTGTAAAAGGTGCCAGGGGACTCGGACATAGCTGCGCGCCGAAGATTAAATGGTAGTCGGAGAAAAGAGGCTACTGGGGTGTGGAGTAGCTGCGACTTGTAGCCTCATGTCCGGCTACTCCACGCCCCAGTAGCCGTTTAAAAAAAATTTACATATCCCAGGATTAAAGTTTTCTAAAAGATAGCCGGGACGTGAGGATTAGCCCAAAAAATGGCTATCCTCACGTCCCATTCATCCACCTACCACCCGATCTACCTTTATAGGTAGAATCGTGGTGGTAGGTTCCCTTTAATGGGGGTAATTTCATGTGCATGGCTCATTTATTACTATTCTTTTATTTCTGACCAACTTGTCATTTCATTTCTTTAGCTTTTTAATGGCTAGCATATTACATAGGGAAGTAATTAGAGAGACTAACACAATGTCAGGTTTTTATTAAGGTTTAAAGGGGTATTCACATTTAAAGGGGTTGTCCGAGAGTTCTGAAAAAAAACAATAAAGATGTACTTACCTTCCAGTGCCCTCTGGTATCCAGCACTGCTGTCGCAGCAGCGCAGCATTCAGCTTCTGGCCGGCCGTGGCCGGATACGCCTATCCGTCCCTATTCACAGCATTGTGAATGCGGCCCGGAAGGTTGTCGGGTCCGGCTGGAAGCTGAACCCAGCACTGCTCCGGCAGGCATGTTTGTTTACATGGCACCCGGACCGGAGCGACAGCAGTGCTGGATACCGGAGGGCACCGGAAGGTAAGTACATCTTTATTGTTTTAAGCAGCCCGCTCCCGGCCACCTATAGTTTTTTTTCAAAACTCGGACAACCCCCTTTAACTTAATTCATTTGTCACATGTAAACATTTCTTCAATTGGATGTTATTTTTAAAAAAAAATGTTCCTGTGTTAAGATAATTTCTCATAAACTTAGCAATGTTGTCCCTTAGAAACCACATAGCTTCCTCGGATACGACCACCCCACACTCTAGCAGTGGTGGCCAGACATGGACTCAGAGTCCATTACCACAGGACGGCAGCGGGACATGTAGTAACTCCTGGACATTTCATACACAAAAACCGTTTGTTTCTTTGGGTAAGGACACAGTAGATAAATCAAAATGAATGTTAATGCCAAGATGAGAATACCCCTTATAGGAGCATTTAAAAGGGTCATGTCCACAATTTATCCTCCCACAGTAATTTCTGAAAAGCCCCTTCTCAAAGAGGACAGGCATTTCATGTTGCAAGTAAAAGAGGGACGTTATCTGTTTCTGAATGATCTATTATTACATCCCAATGTTCTGGGAGGACAATAAATGAGTAAACCAATAAAAACTGGAGTAATCCTAAGGGCTCATTCAGACGGCCGTTTGAGGGCCTGTGTTGCATAATTTGCAGCCAGATCCCGGCCCCCCATAGACTTCTAAGTGGTCAGAACGTGGTGAACATACAGTATTACTGCATCACGACAGAGTCTGGCAGACACGTGCAATATACAGGACATGTCCTATATTTTGGCAGTTTTGCGGCGGAGCTGCGTTTGGAGGGGTAAAAAGCGATCCCCTCCCGGCCCTGTGCTCCCCCTCTCTGCTATCTGGTGGCTGGTATCCAGCTGGAGTGAAAATCCTGGGATCACCCAGCTTACAGTAGAGTGCATGATTACTACATTGGGTGCTAAAAGTAACAGAGCTATTTGTTTGGGGAAGTTGTTTTATGGCTTGCTTTCATGTGGAATTTGTGCATTTTTTATTGATAGTATTTTAGGGTATATACAAACTTTCACTCAAGGGGGGCCAAAAAGTCAGAAAGGGACCAAAAACACGCAATGGCACGCATTTGTCAAAAACAGTGCAGTCTGTACTATGTACAGTTTGTAGGGTGCCCCAGATTCAGAAATTGTGGCACACATTTTTCATGAGTCTGGTGCCCCCTGAAATTCCCTGACAGTGTACCCCTTTTTTGGTGCACCTTTAACATGGAGCATGCAACACAATTATGCCTGACTTTGTGGCGCATGGTCTGACTGTGCACCAGAATGCCCCTTTAGGTGGAGAAGTTTGTGTTGGGTATAGTGCAGCCATGACCCAAAAAAGTTGCGCATGACACATATCTGGTGCAGACACTTCTAAAATACACGTGCAACCAAGGACCTCAGTAAAATGTTCCCCTATGATTTTATTTTTGTGGCAGCATTTACCTTGTGATTTTTCACCAAATCCATTTTAGCTAATGGACACATACAACGGATGTAAAGCCCTCCAGCAGAACCCAATATTGACATCAAAGAAAGAGGGTTGAAACATCCAGCTCCATAAGAACAGCTTGCTCCTTTATTAATCCATTTGTAAATACAGAACACATCAATTGAAAAGCCGACATGTTTCTGATGTACTAGACGCCCTTACATGGTTTTCTTTTACAGAGGTGGATGTTTCAAACCTTTTTCTTAGTTGAATAAAAGTATTTATTTCCTCAATACGCATCCTATTTTTGTCTTTTTTATACATTACAAAATAACATCCCTTATTTTTTACTTGCAACTTATACATTTACTTTTGAATATCTAAAAGAAGTCAAAAAAGAGAAAGCATCTTACGGCTTGATACGCAGTATGCCAGTCTGCAGTTGATTTTGCGGTATAGTTGCTTGTTAAGAGGCCAAAGTGGAAGAGTAAAAAGTTGAATTAAGTTAATGATAAGTCCAGTTCCGATAAACACGTAGCTGATAAAAAGATGACAAAGGAACTGAGATTTCAGAAATCCAATGATGTCCATTCTTCACCCGAAGCAAAAGGCAAAAGCTTCTAAAAACCATTCAGGTTGTCAGGAAAATACCTATTTAACAATAAAATGATAAAACATCAGCTTTAAAACACAGAAATTTGACAAAATACCATTGATTGATTTATATTGTAATTTAAAGAAAGTATCAGGCAAATTAACCCCAAAACTACATGTATATTTCATAAATGCCAGTAGAAAGCATTGCCCCCATCTCTACATTATCCCTCTACATGCCTGTAAACTTAAACAATCAGGTACTAAAGCTGTATGTAAATGACCTGAGAGAGATCCAATGAGCCATTTTTATATTCAGCTGTCCAGCTTATTCATGAGTGGGAGGTACAGCCACCACCCCCCACAGCTCCAGGATGCAGCCATGTGTGTAACAGAGCATGTCAGTTACTTGTGTAGCTGATGCCTGTCTCTCACACGTGTATAGGAGAACACAGCATGTCTGGTACTTGTGGGAGACATCAGCTACTCAAGTGCCTGACATGCCCTCTTCTCCCATACACGTGAGACACAGACATCAGCTACACATGTATAGGAGAACACAGCATGTCAGGTACTAGTGTAGCGGATGTCTGTCTCTCACACATATACAGGCAGTCCCCGGGTTACATACAAGATAGGGTCTGTAGGTTTGTCCTTAAATTGAGTTTGTATGTAAGTCGGAACTGTATATTTTATCATTGTAATCCCAGCCAGAACTTTTTTGGTCTCTGTGACAATTGGATTTTAAAAATGTCGGGTTGTCATAAGAATCAATATTAACACTAAAGCTTAATTACAGACACCTAGGACTAAAGTACAATAAATTACCAATATCCAGAGGTCCGTTTGTAACTATGGGTCGTATGTAAGTCGAGTGTTCTTAAGTAGGGGGCCGCCTGTATAGGAGAACAGTGTATGTCAGATAGTTGTGTAGCTGATGTCTATGTCTCTCATAGACAGCAGATAAAGCACAAGCACTAGCAATGCTTTACTATACATTACACACAGACATGAGCAAGGAGGACGAGAGGGGTAACAGGGGGTGACATCACTTTTTTCATGTGCCCGAGCTCATTTGCAAAATAAAGAAAATATGATTTTAGAATGATTAATGTATGAATTAACTAGATAAAGGCTGGGATGGATCCTTGTGAGCTGCTCCAACAGGTAGTGGTGTCTTTTAAGGAAATCTGTTGTCAAAAATCGGCATGGATAAATCCGGTACACTTACTCAGATTCAGGCAGCATCATTTTAAAGTTGATTTTAGAAAACATTTTTGTAACTGCAAACTGTCTCCTGTACTCGGCGATCGGCACACTGCACATGTGTGGGACTTTGGATAAGACACTGGCCAAATGGGGGAGTCGACAACGGGTACATTGAGCTTAGGAGGCGTTGTTAGTGGACGAGGCTGCCATGACGTAGAATGTCCACTTGACTGCTGGGACCATTGCTCCACCCCCTGACTAGATGCCGAACTGAGATATAAGTGCATTTTTCGGGCTGCACAAAGCATTGGAAACTTATAAAGACATGGCCAGCAATTTTGAAAATTACTTTTTGTGGTTTACAAGCATGGGGGCTGGTGACAGGTTTCCAGATATCTATTGGCTTTTTTTTCTCATAATGAAAACATAGGAATGGTTTTGCTTTGTACATAGTGCACAAAGATTGATACTAAACTTATGTTAGCATCAGTAATTGTTTTTCCTTTGTTCTGCTCCCATAATGGAACAGATGAAAACCTCCACAGCAGATGTGAACTTGGCATAAATGTAAACTCCCAGATCAGAGGTCGCACTGCCCCCCAAAATAAATGCGTAAAAGTCCCCTTCATATTCATTAGTAACAACTATATTTTCTCTTCCTGATCAGGTCTTGCTAAAATTTGATGCACAATTTCGGCAACAGATCCATGTATAAAAAGACCCTCTGAGGCAGTGGTGGCGAACCTATGGCCCGGGTGCCAGAGGTGGCACTCAGAGCCCTCTATATGGGCACTCTTGCCAACACCCCAGGGTTTGCCAAACAGGACTCAAGGCCTCTTGCAGCCCCAGGCAGCCCAGGACCCTAGAAGGACGCTACAATGATAATCCAAACTACTTCTCCTTCTTTCTTCTGTATTGGTCTCCTGAGGGGCCTATACAATTTAAACTTGTAAAAGAGCAGGGAGTAATATGCTACTGCTTAAATTGTCGCATTGGCACTTTGCGAAAAATAGGCAGGTTTTGGTTGTAGTTTGGGCACTCGGTGTCTAAAAGGTTTGCCATCACTGCTCTAAGGGGTTGTCTAGTGGATCGATGCAATCTATAGTGTGGGGGTTCCCGATGGTCATCTTGTGCAAAGATGTCACATACAACCACAGGACAACTACAGTCAACTGACATGCAAAGCTAGTGATAGGAGGGAGCAATCACATGACTAAGGAAAAAGGACCAGAGGGACCACTGAAACAGTAAGGGATTGTAGTATACTTTCTTTATGGGATTAGCAGTTTGTCTAGTGATGGTGAAGGAGAATATTTTACATTTTGTAATGAGTTTTTACAGAACGGAATTAGCAAATGAAATATTACCCGGGTCTGTAAGGGGTTTAGCCTCCTTATCTGCCTGTAGCAGGTTATGAAACAAAAACACTAATTATTACTGACCGTAATCATCATCTTAACTACTCACTTTATGTAAAAATAAAAATGGCTTTTACATTTTAGTCATACCTTTATATATGTATGTGTGTTATAGTACAAAAACAGTTGGACAAGCATGTCAGGAAGTCATTGTGTTACGAGGTTTGTGTTACGTGTTTGATGACAGAGGGCGTTCCTGAGGGAAGTCTGTGTTATCATCGCGTTCTGCCATCTATCAAACGACGGCAAAACAAATTGCAGACCGATTTATAGGTTTGTTGGGATTCAAGGGCAGTTCAATAAGTACCTGTGCTAGAAATGAAGACTCAATTTAAAACATTTTTTTTTTAAACATAGTCATATAGCTTTAGCCAATAGATACAGAAAAGAAAGTAACACCAGAGATCTGTATTACCCAACTTCTCTTGTACAAAATGATAAAAGTTCCTACATTTTGGAGAGACCACCAAGCTGTCAGTTACATGGGTGTTTGTACACTCACATTTGGAACCTATAATGCAGAACACCTATGAAACTTGCATTCTGCAAGAGAAAACTGTAAAAAAGCAACAAAGTGCCGAGAGTGGTCAGAAAAAAAATTCTAAGTAAAAACTTTCTTGAAATTTTAAAAGAAAAGGACTTTCTTGTTTTCCAAGTTCTGACACTAAGGCTCAACCTACCCAATGCCTGCATGCACTGGCACAGAAGTGGAACTGGAAAATTATTATGTCCTTAGGCACATTGCTTAATCCATTACTATCCCAATCCCTCACTTAGTATAGTTGCCATTTGTGGAACCCACATTGTAGAATCCCCCTCTTCCTGTACCATCCCCTGTATAATTCTCTGTATTTTTGGTGCCTACATTGCATACTGGCCCCACTATTTGTGCTCTTACCATTGCCCGCTATTCATAATTTCTCCCCTAATGTGGTGCATACAGAAGTTATAATTTGTGAGGGTCCAGCAGCTGAGAAACACAATTGCCTTGTCTAGGGGGGCATTATTTAGACGGCAGACACAGAGCATCTGTTATACAGTTACACTACTACAGCTATGGGGTGCTGAACATTCTGGCAGAATCTGTGACAGGTAGAGACCATTACAGGAATCTACAGACAAGATGCAGAGCCACTATATGTCACTTAGGATGAAAACAAATGCAAGTGTGGATTTTTTATTTTATTTTTTAAGACAAAGTTAGCAGAGGCTTCAAAGAAAATAAATCTGTAAAACAGTTTACTTTTCAGGCATTATTAAACTCTTGCTTACATTTATATTAGCTCAAAGTAAATGAGCCATTAGTTTCCATGCTGCCATTGGTTATAAATGTCTAATATCTCATCATCTGTAAAGGTTAGTATGATTTTGGTGACAAAAAAAGCCAAGTCAGTAATGAAATTGTAGCCTTTTACTTCCAGAATAGAAACGCTAACATTCTAGTTTCCTGCTGAGAACAAAAGGTGATATGAATATTAAAGTGCTGATGTTTTGCAATTTTAGATAATTGTACAAAACTCTATTCCACCTGGATTCCAACAGAGACTATAAAACAGGTAGTACATACATCAAGGGAAAGAAATGGAAGCAAGCAAGATCTTTATAAAAAAGTGCTCCTCCACGTAAGATGTTCATGATATTAATCCTGCATCTTTATTAAAGGTATGAGCAGGATTATGGGGAGGGCTCCCAGGGCCCCCACCACTTTGCTACTACGTGGGCCCTCCACCAATGGTGATTTACAGTTTGAGCGATTAAGGCAGTCACATGGCCGCCTATATCGCCCACTAGATGTATGCTGAACCAGTTCGCGGTAGATTACCGGACGGTAGATTTGCGTTTATGGCAGAGTAAGCGAACAACTTTCCCTACTCTACCATTGACATAGGAGCCGCAGGATGTCATTGTCATGTGCAGACGGCACAGTGACATCACAAACTGCGACACCTGCCCCAGATGTCTGACCTCTCGAAAGAGAAAGAAGTTGTTCTGCGCAGCAGGGAAGTTAAGTAAAATTTTATTATTTTGCCGGGAAATGTATATAGATAATGCTAGGGGGGGGGGGGGGGGGGGCTGTATATAGGTATTGCTGGGGACCTGTAAATAGTTATTGCTGTATATAGCAATAGCTATAAAAACATTACTACAGTACATATTTCTAAAATAGAGCTTTTAACAAATTAGGTTAGGTTCCAGGATTATTAAATTACAGATTAGGGCAGAGGCAGGAAGGTGGAATCTGCAATCAGATCTACTTCTGATGATAGATTCTTAGATTCCTCACGGTAGCTTTCCTTTAAGAACCCTAGGGAACCTGGACATCCATTTTACCAATTTCTCATACTCGAATTCAATACTTCTGTTTTGTACTATATGTTTGTTTTACAGGTATTGGTATATATGATTTAATGGCAAGCCTGGCATAGGCTCCTTGCTATTATAGCCCCCACTATGATGTCACCACCTGATGTACATTTACATTGGGTGGACCTTGTGTAGTTATAGCAGTTTTAGGTTATTTAGACATATCCTTTAGATTACAGTTTCAACACCCTTACCCTTGGTATAAGAACATTTTCTCACTTTTCTATTATACTTTATCCTTGGCTGTCTAAAAGGAAATTGCCACTTCACAGACTCTACATAAACACCACCAGTGCTTAGTAGAGGTGAAAAAGCATAATGCCAGTGTACTTATATCAAAGATAATAGCTGCGTGATTCTTTGTTAAAAGGACCTTAATGTTTCTGAAGTTTTCATGTGCATTACTGGAGCCCCCTTCCCTGCAGTAATTCTAACCCTCACACTCCCTTCTCATACCCTGCCCCATCCTGCTGTCTGCTTCAAGAGCCGGCTGACAGCAGGAGGATGGGAGAAAGCAGCAGGTGGGCTACAACTGTACTATAGGGTGTGTGCAAACTAAGCCTTTCAGCCTGATTTACATAAACATAAGTGTGTTAAAAAAAACTGCAATTACAAATAACGACGTAATGCATTTTAACCTCAAGAAAGCACTAGTTGTGCTTTGTAGAGGTTAAATGAAGTGGTAGATGTCCTTTAAAGGGGTTTGCCCATGAAAGAAAATTTCTAAAATTTCAATCCCCTAGGAGGGAGAGAGCCATAAGATGCATATTACACATGCCATTCTCCCCTCTGCTATCACAGCCATTACATACTGTCAGATCTGCTTTATGCCTCCCTCCGCCAACCCTGGATAAAGATCTTATCTGCCTGTAGCTTTACTCTCCTCACAATGCTGATGTTGTTTGCCGGCAGGAAGTCAGTGTGTGTGTCCGTCCTGGAATGCAAGGGTGGGGGCTAGAGGCAGAGAGCAACTCAGTGCAGTGTCAGACATGAGAGCAATATGTCTGTTGACTCCAGGGTCGGGTCCAGGGGCACCAGGACTGATAGAGACAGGTTGGAATTATTTCTGTGAAATTTTGTATTTTTTTATTTATAACATTGAATTAGAGAATGTGTTATTTTGTTATTCTTATTACATTTAAATCTTGTCTTTGTGGGAATACCCCTTAAAGATGTCAGCTTGCAGTCCACTTCTCCAAATATGGTATTGTTGACTGGAGAAATCTGGACTGGTCACTACAGTAACTAGTAACTACTGCTCCTATGTGATTCCATGACTGCTGAACATAAGGAAGAAACTACAAAGTGATACAAAAATACACAAGAAAATAGACTCTAAAGGTTTCAATTTGAAGCCAAACTATTTTTTTTCCACAGAAACGAAAAAAACAAACAAAAAAAAAAACACCCAGTCTGTGAAGACTATAAGATGCCTTTTTGCCCATGCCATCTAATAAATGAGTGGCTGTTATGGCAAGTTGTTCTTGTGTATCTGATAGATCATATGCTCTTCTTAAAAGCTATATTAACAGCAATTTCAAATGTAGAGAAATTGAGTATGACCTCTAATACTTTGTGGCAGATTATAAGAACATAAACATAGAATGGAAGGTCATGTATTCAAGGTAAACCTGTGTGATGAATAAAGACGTTTCCCTAATAAATTTCTCAGACACAACAATCATTGTCTAGTCTTGGTGTAGTTCTGGATAACATATTAGAATAAAGGTTACACTGACTTCAAACAAATGGCCGTAGACCCTTGAAACCATGGGTCAATTAAAAAAAAAAAAACATATCAAGTACAGAGATTATTTAAAAAAAAAAAGTTAATCAGTTTTCTCAGACATGAGTTCAATGGAGAGACAAATCGTGACAGTAAAACCAGCTAATTTCATATGTCTTTTGCCACTCCCGGATCCGCTGTAGGCACATAACAATGGCCACTTCATTCACTTTTAAACTAGGTAAGCTTGGTCACTGCCATAAAGATAAAATGGAGGAGTAGTGATGCATCTCTCCATTCACACAGGGGTATACGCCCCCTTCCTTGATGTTTATAGGGTATAGGGTGATGTTGTGCGGTTAATGCGAAAAAACCCTTAACTTTAGAAGTGGATTCCCACCCAACCAGTAGAACTGAGGTGTCCTCATATTTTTAGCAACTTGTAGAATCCAGTTTCAAAATCTGGCAGAATTATTCCTATATTAAAACAACACCGATTTACCCAGATCCTTCTACAGAGGTACATAGTGTAGCTCAAGTCCTGAATAATTTATAGGGATCCAGCCGTTTTAACATTTGAAAGCAGATGATTCCTGAGAAGAATAATACATTCCCATTGCTTAACGTATGGTCATCGCAGCATGTGTGCCTGTAATAAATTAGATGGGTACTCTAGGCAGCTCTCCTACCAGCCATCAGTTTTCTGGTGTAAAAGATCATAAATCTGGCAGACAAAGTCCTCACCATAATTTTTTGTGTGTGTGGGGAGTGGGCTGTTAAAAAAAAAAAAAAAACTGGATTTGAGCCTTTCTAACCTGTATTTTGCTTTTTCGCCTGTATGGAGGGGGCTAAAGCACAGAGGATCCTTCTCCATCCTCTAACACCCGCAACAGGTGCTGGACCAATTGCTAGTGTTAACCTTTTAGGTGCCATGTTCAAACCCAGCCATAGAACAAAATGGCAGCAGCACATGCACACCATCATATATGAGGAGCTTATCGTCCCCACGATCTCATCAAGGGAGTGACTATTTGTATGACAAACCAGGCAACACAGCTTTGTACACAGATGTATGGCGATAAGGATATCTTTGACCCAATGTGGGGGATTTATTAAGACAATCGTTTTTGACACAAGCGCTTTGCTGCCTGGATCTGCTAAAAGACTCCAGCCCCTTAGTAGATTGGGACACAATCTCCACCAGCTCAGAACTGTATAGATTTCAACTACAGCCTCCGACAGTTTTCTGATTGGGAGATTTATATGCCTTCACCACTGTTCTGGCTGAGAAGGCATAATAAACCTTCCCCATTGTGTCTTTTGAACATCAAGGTGATAGCCGTAAAAACAAAATGAAAGCCAGAGCACAGGTATAAACATCTACTATTATGTTCTGATCCCTCCTGCTTTCTACCATTAGATTGGTAGAGGGACAGAGATGGACATTAGACAGTTGGTCACAAATATCTGTGGGTTCACATTACTTTATTTCACACACTGAAGAATTAACAGAAATTTACAGCACCATACAACTAGTGGATTAGAATACGGGCAATTTAGGCCATAGCCCAGGGCTCAGACTTACTATGAGGTTCATGGCCACCCAAAGCACCCGCCAAATTTTATTTTCATAAGGACCTATGAAATGCATCTGTTCCTGTTCTCAAGACACATGTACACAAGAACCATTTCAGGACATTTAACGGTCCTAAAACCAGAGATTGAAAGCAGCAGAAGGGACACATCCTCCATTCCCCAAGAAGCTTGATTGTAGTACCATATGTAGGAAGGGATTCCGGACTGCCCCATGCACAATAGATATCGGGAGGCTTTAAAACCTTCATCCACATGTGGTGCATACTGAACTGCACTACAAAGTCACACTACAAACCAATAATAATAATAAACACATTTACTTTCTCTCCTGAAAGTAGTTTACACATTGGTAAACAGAATAAACGTTACAATATCATATAATACACAGCTTGCCATTTGATAGACAAGGGTTTTTTTTCTCTTTTGGTGTGCCTTACTTTCAGCTCACATGCAAAGTCTCAACTCATGAATTCAAGCCAACATAATTTATTAAAACCATGAACAAAAGCTAAGGGAACCCATCAAAGAAGATCTGGTTATTAAAGCGGAGAAACAGGAGCATTAAAAGAATCTTGCCATTATTGTTTATGCCAAGTTTTGGACAGGAGGATAAATAACTGAAGAAATTAAAGAATCTACTGCTAAATACTAAATAATAAATCCTCATAAAAACAGTGCTGCAATACAAGTTGTATGAGGTTTTAATTTGAAAAGAACTTGATATCCCAAATCAACACTTGGTCCAATACTCAACCTATGTCATCCTAGGCAACTGCATTTTGAGAAGTAATGAATACATCAACAAAGTGCTACATTTTGGATACATTTTTTATACAAGATGGTAACGTTGTCTCCAGCAATAAAGATTACAAATACCACGTGATTAAGTTTTACGCCTTGGGACCAAACCAATCCCTATGTCTGTTTATAAACCTGTTATAACTAGATTCAAATACATATCTACTTCTCTCAAGACTTTACGATCTTATAGATTTTTCCCAAACATGCATCCAGTATGTAAGTCAAGGTGAAAAATCTGATTTTTCAGAAGCTTCAGCAGAATAAAGTCCCTGAGGTGTCCTTGAAAGCGCTATTAAAACCACACAATAACCAAGTCTATCTTCAAGTTTTCATTACTCAGTTTGGAGAGAATATTAAAATGCAATTTTCTCTGTGGTTACTAGGTTGATTCCCTTAAGACTAATATTTCAATTTTTTCCAGGATCAACCTTTTGCAGACCCCCATTAAGCTCCTAGTATAAACACATTTTGCTACTATCAGAAAATCTCTTTATAGGGGTTTTCTCACGAACAAAAGTTAGGCCCTATCCATGGGATAGGGCCTAAATTGCTGATCAGTGGGGGTCTCAGCGATGAGACCCCCACAGATCATGAAAATGAGGGGTCCGTCGGATTCCTTGTCTCTCTGTCAGATTAATGGAGCAGACGGCCGTGCATGACTGCTCTGCTTCATGGGAAAACCCCTTTAATATGCAGCTGCAGTATTCACCGATTCACGGCCCATGAAAGATGCTTATAACAGGTGTTAGCTGTGGCTGCCTGTGACATTTAAAGGACATCTACCACCAGATTCCATCTAGGGGATAGGAGGACTGTTTTACACAAGTTTCCTGGCATCTTTAACAACAAAAGAATGAATTAGTTACTCACCGGTAATTCCATTTCCATTAGTCAACCATGACGGCCCACCTGGAGGATGCCCCTTGACCTCTGTAGGGACAGGAAGAAGAGAGGTTAAATTCCCCTCCCCGCATCCTCCCGCCAGTGACTTCAAAATAACCACGCTGAGGAAGATGCAACAATGATTTATTTATATATTTCGATCACATACAGTTTTATCATTGTGAATACCACATAATCTTGAACAAACAAGGGAGGGAAACTATAGGCCGCCATGGTGGACTAATGGAAATGGAATTACCGGTGAGTAACTAATTCATTCTTTCCACTTCGTCCCCCATGACGGCCCACCTGGAGACTTACAATATGAGTAGTCTTTTAGGGAGGGATCACTGCTTGAAGCACCTTTCTCCCGAAGGACAGATCCTTTGAGGAGGGCAAGTCAAGTCTATAGTGTTTAGAGAAGGTAGAGGAGGAAGTCCAAGTTGCTGCTTTGCAGATTTGTTCTAGGGAGGCCCCTCTTTTCTCTGCCCAGGAGGTGGATACAGCTCTTGTGGAATGTGCTCTTATTCCTGATGGTACTGGAATCTCTTGGATGTCATAACAAGAAGATATCGCCATCCTTAGCCATTTAGCGATGGTTGCCTTGGACGCCTTCCTCCCTTTATTTTTCCCATCTAGAGTGTGCCATTCGCGTTCTCTCTCTGAGGACGGATTCTTGCAGAAAGAAGGTAATATGATCTCCTGACTTCTGTGGAACTCCGAGACCACCTTTGGGATGAAATTTGGGTCCAGCATAAGAATAATTCTATCATCAAGAACCCTCATATAGGGTTCCTTAATAGAAATTGCCTGAAGTTCACCTAGTCTCCTTGCTGAGGTGATTGCTACCAGGAATACCGTTTTTAGTGTGAGGTTTTTTACACTAGCAGAAGAAATTGGTTCAAATGGCTCCTTAATTAAAGCATTTAAGACCAAAGAAAGATCCCATGAAGAAGTCCTTTTAAGGACCTGGGGTTTTAATCTAGAGGCTGCTAGAATGAATCTTTTCACCCACCTGTGCTCGATGAGGGGTTGATCGAAGAAAGCACTTAGGGCTGATACTTGGACCTTTAGAGTACTTGTGGAAAGTCCCAACTCCAAACCCTTTTGAAGGAAGTCAAGAACCTGCAAGATATTGGGGTTAGATTGACATGGTGGTTTATCTGCACAAAAAGAAGAAAATTTTTTCCCAAATCTTGTGGTAAATGGAAAAAGTGACAGGTTTTCTACTTGCCTTCAGGGTGTTTATAACAGCAGAGGAGAGTCCTTGGGACTTCATATAGTCCGATTCAGGATCCACGCTGATAACTGGAGTCTTCCCGGATTTGGATGAGATATTGGACCCTGTACCAGGAGATCTTCTGATACTGGTAGCATGACTGGATCCTGAGTGGTCATCCGCTTCAGAATCGGGTACCAGCTCTTTTTGGGCCAATTTGGGCACACAAATATGGTCTGCGTCTTCACTAGATAAATTTTCTCTAATACTCTGGCGATCAGGGGAATAGGGGGGAAGGCGTAGGCGAGAGTGGTGTTCCAAGAGTGGGAGAATGCATCCAGACGATTTCTTGTCTCTCCTTTTTCCAAGGAAAAAAAGTGTTGACACTTGGTGTTTCTTCTTGTTGCAAATAAATCTATTTGAGGTTTCCCCCAAAGAGAAGACAGGTACTGGAATATCTCTTCTTTTATGCACCACTCGTTGGGAAGTATTTTCCTTCGGCTGAGGAAATCCGCCGTTGTGTTCTCTGTTCCCTTTAGATGGGTAGCCGAGATTGATAGGACATGGTCCTCTGCCCACAAAAATATTTGTCGTGTTAAGGACATCAGTAATGGGGATCTGGTTCCCCCTTGCCTCTTCAGGTAGGATACTGTCGTGGTATTGTCGGACAGTATCAACAGGTGGTGCCCCGCTAGTTGAGCAGTGTTTGAGCTGAGTACCTCCCAAACCGCCCTCAGTTCTCGGTAGTTGGACGACCTTCTGGAGATCTCCTCTGTCCAGTAACCCTGCGTCAACTTTTGAGGAAGCACTGCTCCCCAACCGCTCTTGCTTGCATCTGTCTGTATGGTGATATACGGACTGTTCCTCCAGAAGATTCCCCTGTCTAGATTTGTGTCTATCAGCCACCACTTGAGATCTTCCTTGACTGAAGAGGGGATCGATACTTTTTTGTCCAGTCCTTCCGAACTCCTGTTCCAGGACTTTAGGACCCATTTCTGGAGAGCTCGAGTATGGGCTTGGCACCAGGCCACTGAGGAGATGCAGGCTGTTAATAGTCCTAGGACCTTCATAGCACCCCTGATGAAGATAAGAGACCTTCTTCGGAATCTTCTTAACTCCTCCCTGATGCGAGTCCCCTTCTCCTGTGGAAGGAATGACATTTGCAGACATGAGTTTAAATTCACTCCCAGGAATTTCTTTACTGTGGCTGGTGATAAATCTGATTTTTGGTAATTTACGATCCAGCCCAGTCTTTCTAAAATTCCTATTGTAACATCCCTTGAGGAAATTAGGTTCTGTTTGTCTCGTCCAATAACCAGCAGGTCGTCTAGATATGGTACAATCAGTATGTCCTGCTGTCTTAGGAACGCCACCACCTCTATCATCACCTTGGTGAAGGTTCTGGGGGCTGAGGATATGCCAAAAGGGAGTGCACAAAACTGAAAATGTAACGTGGAACCCCCCGGAGAAAGAACAGAGAACCTTAGGAACTTTTGTGAAGACGGGTGAATGGGGACGTGATAATATGCGTCTTTTATGTCTATAGTGCACATTAAAGCATTTTGGTGAATAATGTGGGTGGCAGACCTTACCGACTCCATTCTGAACTTGTTGTAGACGATGAAGTCGTTGAGTCGCTTTAGGTTGATTATCAGCCTGTTCGATCCGTTCGGCTTCTTTACAAGAAAAAGAGAAGAATAAAACCCTTGTTTTTCTTGTTCCTGAGGAACCTGGGTAATAACTCCGGAAGACAATAAGGAGGATATTTCTTGCCAGATAAGATAATGGGACATTTCTGATGTATGGGGAGAGGGTGGTAGGTAATTTGTAGGAGGAAGTTTCTTGAAGTCTATCTTGTATCCCTGAAGAAGGATGTCTAGAACCCAAGGATTTGAGGTAATTTTTAACCATTCCTCTCTGAACTTCAATAATCTTCCTCCTACTATGGCGTCACTGCTTCTTGTTTCTGTTGGGATCGGATGATGTTGAGAAAAGAAACCCTTTACCTTTTCCCCCTTTCGGGTAGCTCCAGCGACCCTTTTTCCCCTTATCTTTGTATTCCTCCCTTTGGCCTTTAAAATCCCAAAAGGGCTGCTTCCTGGGTATTGGTTTATTCTCCGGGAAACCCTTTCTCTTATCTGATGCCCTTTCCAAGATGGTATCAAGTTCTGGGCCAAAGACAAATTCTCCTGAAAAGGGAAGACCACATAACTTTGTTTTTGAACGGATATCCCCATTCCACTGCTTCAGCCACAGCGCCCTTATTGAAGCATTTGTCAGAGCTCCTTCTTTTGAAGAGAACCGTACACCTTCAGCTGCCGCGTCTGCTAAGAAAGCCGTTGCTGATTTTAGTAGAGGGAAATTTTCTAAGATTGTAGTTCTGGGAGTTCCTTCTTTAATACGAGATTCAAGCTCGTTCAGCCAATACAGAAGATTCCTCGCAACTGAAGTGGCTGTTAAATTTGATTTTAAGCCCCACATGGATGTCTCCCAAGCTTTTTTCAGCAGAGAATCAGATTTTCTGTCCATGGGGTCTCTAAGCTGCGCTGCGTCCTCAAACGCAGGTCTGTCTTCCTTACTATTTTAGTAACCTGCACGTCCACTTTAGGACAGGAATCCCATAATTTAGAGTCTTCAGGCTCAAAGACTAATCTCTTCCTAAAGTTTTTTGATATAAGGATCCTTTTTTCCGGTTCCTTCCAGTCTTCAGACACTAATTCTTTGAGAGTGTCATTTAAGGGAAACACCCTCTGGCGCTTTGCTTTTAACCCACCAAACAGCTCGTCCTCTTTAGATTGGGGTACGACCACATCCTCAATTTCTAAGGTCTGCCTGATGGCCTTCAGTAAATTATCCAATTCGTCTATTGGGAAAAGATGTCTGGATTCAGCAGATTTTACAAAATCCTGAGGGTTTAAGGAGTCTTCCGTCTCTATTATAGAACAAGAAGGAGTCTCCGAATCACTTCCTGCCTCAGATGGTGATGACCCGGGTTCTAATCTGGGCTTTTTACATGGGGGAGCCCTAGATGTAGCTACGGCAATAGATGAGACCACTTTCTCTTCTATGAACCCTTTAAGCTCGTCTAGGAAGGATGTTTTCTCCTCTCGCATGAAGTTATCAATACACACTTTACAGATTGGCTTTTTATACGAATCTGGCATAGAATGGTTACACATGTTACATTTCCTGGTCCTGGTTTTATCCGATTTCTCGGGTCTTTCAGGCCTGCTAGCCTTATCCCCCTTCTCCTCCTTGCCTTTCCCCTTAGACCCCAGGTCTTTTTCCTAAAAGGCAAATATAGGAGACTAGTAACCCACTAACATTGCATACACAGTGGCAATATCCCCTACAATTAGCCCCACTTACGGATACTGGAGGGTGCAGGAAGATTGGGTTAACTTCATCAGTCATAGTAGACAGCAGAAGATTTAGACGCAGATACTGGTCGTCACAGAAACAACTAGACCTCAGATCATAGTGATCTACTTGCTTTAAATACCTTAATGGGGAGCCCATCCCCCTTAGAAGTGGCTGTGGTCTGCGTCCCACGGCTCCCAGTGATGCTTTGCGGGTTTTCTGCGTCACTTCCGGTCGCGGACGGAAGTAGTCACCAGACTATGGGCTGCTGGGAAATGTAGTTTTCTTCGGCCGCGCGCGCGTGTAATCAGTATTGCAGCGCGGCGGCCAGTCAAACGGACCCCTGGACGGCTCGAGGAGGACCCCTGGATCGACCGAGAGCCGGGGCCGCCGGGATTTCGCCGTGGACGGCATCACCCGTAAGTAACGCTTCGTCCCCCCCCCCCCAACCTGGAGAAGAGAGGGCACCTCTCTTTGACCTGCCTCGGTAGGGACAGGAAGAACACTGGCGGGAGGATGCGGGGAGGTGAATTTAACCTCTCTTCTTCCTGTCCCTACAGAGGTCAAGGGGCATCCTCCAGGTGGGCCGTCATGGGGGACGAAGTGGAAATATTACCTTTGTAATCCAGCTGTAGGCGCTCAGGTTTACAGTGCGTGAGCGCCCCTCGTCTTCCTCAGCTTTTAATTTATGCACGCTCCCGCTGCAAGTCTCCTCCCGCCTGGGGCCGGCGAATCAGGATCCAGCTTGGAGCAGGAGGAGCCGGTGACGTCAGAGCCAGGGTATGGGGAGAACGGGGCTTATGCTCTCTCCTAGTTCTCTGGCAAGCAGGAGGAAGCTTTCAGTGGGAGAGGGGGGGGGGTGTGTGTGCATAAATTAAAAGACAGGGAAGCCAAGAGGCACTCAGTTGCTGTCAGCCTGAGTGCCTCTGGCTGTTTTATAAAGTTAAGATTTTGTTAAAATGCCAGAAAACTTATAAAAACATCCCCTAGACAGAAGAACAGGTAGTCCAACTTAAGAGCCCCCAACTTTCAGGCCAAAAAAATTTTGATAAACCAATTGTCACATGGACAAAAAAAAAATAAATTTGTCTGGAGTTACAATTATAAAATATACCTGTTACATACAGAGTACAGACAATCATAGTATCAATGTCTTTCATATATTTTAATAAAATTCTATTGAAGTTAGGAAACTGTGTAAATCAGATTTACAATGTTTAAGTGAAATCCTGACCACCATTGATTTTCTGCATTTAAACAACGAGGAGCCACACTGTGGATTCATGTAAGCTCACAGCTCCCCTGGTGGAATGGACCCATATGTTACTCTGATCCCACAGGACAGTAAACACTGTATAGGAGTCCTTATATCTTACAGAAATATGATGCAATATGACTCCTTTTCTGTTGATAACTGAAGCACCTCTGCAGTTCTTAGGGTGCCTTAGAGATGGATGCAGGGCACTGCATAGTAGGGCGGCATGGTGGCTTAGTGAGTAGCACTTCTGCCTTGCAGTGCTGGGGTCCTGGGTTCAAATTCCACCAAGCAAAGAGTTTGTATTTTTTCTCCGTTTTTTGCATGTACTCCATGTTGTCCCTCCCTCATGTATATGACACGTGTATGCCATGTCCTCCTGAGCCTCTGTACACCATGTTGTCCCTCCCTCATGTATATATATGACACGTGTATGCCATGTCCTCCTGAGCCTCTGTGCTCCATTTTTTCCCTCCCTCATGTATGTATGTATATGACAAACGTATGCCATGTCCTCATGAGCCTCTATGCTCCATGTTGCCTCTCTCTCATGTATGTATGTATATGACACACGTATGCCATGTCCTCCTGAGCCTCTGTACTCCATGTTGTCCCTTCCTCATGTATGTATTATATGACACATGTATGCCATGTCCTCCTGAGCCTCTGTACTCCATGTTGTCCCTCCCTCATGTATGTATTATATGACACACTTATGTCATGTCCTCCTGAGCTTCTGTGCTCCATGTTGTCCCTCCCTCATGTATGTATTATATGACACACATATGCCATGTCCTCCTGAGCCTCTGTAATCCATGTTGTCCCTGCCTCATGTATGTATTATATGACACACGTATGCCATATCCTCCTGAGCCTCTGTACTCCATGTTGTCCCTCCCTCATGTATGTATGTATGTATATGACACACGTATGCCATGTTCTCCTGAGCCTCTATACTTGATGTTGTCCCTTCCTCATGTATATATATGACATGTGTATGCCATGTCCTCCTGAGCCTCTGTACTCCATGTTGTCCCTCCCTCATGTATGTATTATATGACACACGTATGTCATGTCCTCCTGAGCTTCTGTGCTCCATGTTGTCCCTTCCTCATGTATGTATTATATGACACACATATGTCATGTCCTCCTGAGCCTCTGTGCTCCATGTTGTCCCTCCCTCATGTATGTATGTATATGACACACGTATGCCATATCCTCCTGAGCCTCTGTACTCCATGTTGTCCCTCCCTCATGTATGTATTATATGACATGTATGCCATGTCCTCCTGAGCCTCTGTACTCCATGTTGTCCCTCCCTCATGTATGTATTATATGACACATGTATGCCATGTCCTCCTGAGCCTCTGTACTCCATGTTGTCCCTCCCTCATGTATGTATTATATGACACACGTATGCCATGTCCTCCTGAGCCTCTGTACTCCATGTTGTCCCTCCCTCATGTATGTATGTATATGACACATGTGTGCCATGTCCTCCTGAGCCTCTGTACTCCATGTTGTCCCTCCCTCATGTATGTATTATATGATACACGTATGCCATGTCCTCCTGAGCCTCTGTGCTCCATGTTGTCCCCCCCTCATGTATGTATGTATGTATATGACACACGTATGCCATGTCCTCCTGAGCCTCTGTGCTCCATGTTGTCCCTCCCTCATGTATATGACACGTGTATGCCATGTCCTCCTGAGCCTCTGTACTCCATGTTGTCTCTCCCTCCTGTATATGACACGTGTATGCCATGTCCTCCTGAGCCTCTGTACTCCATGTTGTCCCTCCCTCATGTATATATATGACACGTGTATGCCATGTCCTCCAGAGCCTCTGTAATCCATGCTGTCTCTGCCTCATATATGTATTATATGACACACGTATGCCATGTCCTCCTGAGCCTCTGTGCTCCATGTTGTCCCTCCCTCATGTATGTATTATATGACACACGTATGCCATGTCCTCCTGAGCCTCTGTACTCCATGTTGTCCCTCCCTCATGTATATGACACGTGTATGCCATGTCCTCCTGAGCCTCTGTACACCATGTTGTTCCTCCCTCATGTATATGACACGTGTATGCCATGTCCTCCTGAGCCTCTGTACACCATGTTGTTCCTCCCTCATGTATATATATGACACGTGTATGCCATGTCCTCCTGAGCCTCTACTCCATGTTGTCCCTCCCTCCTGTATGTATATGACACACGTATGCCATGTCCTCCTGAGCCTTTATACTCCATGTTGTCCCACCCTCATGTATGTATATGACACATGTATGCCATGTCCTCCTGAGCCTCTGTGCTCCATGTTGTCCCTCCCTCATGTATATATATGACACGTGTATGCCATGTCCTCCTGAGCCTCTGTACTCCATGTTGTCCCTCCCTCATGTATATGACACGTGTATGCCATGTCCTCCTGAGCCTCTGTACTCCATGTTGTCCCTCCCTCATGTATATATATGACATGTGTATGCCATGTCCTCCAGAGCCTCTGTAATCCATGTTGTCCCTGCCTCATGTATGTATTATATGACACACGTATGCCATGTGCTCCTGAGCCTCTGTGCTCCATGTTGTCCCTCCCTCATGTATGTATGCATGTATATGACACACGTATGCCATGTCCTCCCTCCTGTATGTATGTATATGACACACGTATGCCATGTCCTCCAGAGCCCCTGTACTCCATGTTGTCCCTCCCTCATGTATGTATTATATGACACACGTATGCCATGTCCTCCTGAGCCCCTGTACTCCATGTTGTCCCTCCCTCATGTATGTATTATATGACACACGTATGCCATGTCCTCCTGAGCCTCTGTGCTCCATGTTGTCCCTCCCTCATGTATGTATTATACGACACATGTGTGCCATGTCCTCCTGAGCCTCCCCGTTACATGTAATTCTAGGGCTAGCTTCCCATGACATGTTCCCTGGTTACCATGGAGATGAAGGGGAAGAGAGGATGCTGCTGCTCCTGGTTATCCAGAGAGCATTAGGACAAGGGCTGCTAAACACATGAAGCAACTTGTTGGAGAAATGAGCTGAGATGCACGGCGCTTCCCCCTCACATGCAGCCTGGACAAGGGTTTGCCTGTCTGAGCTACACACCCAAGCTCCATGTCTGCGAGTAACTTCCCTACTATTCATTCAAAGTATCCGGAGGAGAAGCCGAGGGAAGGGCGTGCACACAAGTAATGCCCCCTCTTGTGTTTCTTCACCCCTGCCTCCTCACAGCATTCAATGTCTGACAGGGGGATGTGTGATTGCTGTGCCTCCAGCTCAGGAAGCAGCCCTAGTACAACAACTGATCAGTCAACAGATGGGAATTTCATGAAGGTGAGCTGCAGTGATACATCCAGAGGGGATCAACACAATGGAGCACGTACCTCGTGTATTCCAGAGCTGCACTGTCTGACACTACAACTACTTTCCACACATGAGCCAGGAATGAAAATCACAGCCCGCCCATAGGGTGTTATTAACAAAGGAATACGAGCCTCTCCCCACCCCATGGCTCTGCCTCTTCACAAGTGCAGTCCTGGAGGCGCTGCCTCGTGTGTGTAGCCTGCAGAGTTCCCGGCATGCCTCCTGTGCGCCGCAGCTGCCAGGGAACTTTTAAATTTAGCGCGTGGGGAGGCGATGAGTCACTACTCCTGCACCTCAGTCGTGTGCCTGGTGCTCCCCTCCCTTTTGGCTGCCTGCACTGTGCAGTCTGTGAATCAACATGGAGCCTGAGGGAAAACATAAGCAAGAGCCTTAGTAATAGTCCTGACACTAGCTGTGGAGAACCTCATGGCTTCTCTCACACATAAGGCATACTTCATAATTCACCAGAATGCCTTGGGCTGTGTTCACATCAAACTTTTTGCATCCACCAGACATATACTGCATTCTTTGTCAAATGTCTACTTTTTTTATGTATAGGTTGTATCCGTCGCACATGTTCGCATCCATTTTTACACTTTAAAAACGTATATATATATATTTTTTCCACTTCCGCTTCCTACACCTTCTCAAACCATTCCCATGTGTCCTTGCCAAGATGGAGAATTTTAAGATACAGATTTGGGCATGAAAATGGTTGTGAGAAATTGATGCATACACTGTAACACTTTATGCATATGTCATCCATAGACAACAATGTTAAAAAGTGTACATGCAAAACGCAGCAGCCCATTTTTTCTACTAAAAAAGAAGATGGATGTACAAGATAAAAAAAACGTACATTTGTCATGTCCCTAGACGTGAATGGATGCACTGTAGAACACCTAAGGATATGTTTTTCCTTCGGAAAAAAATGTGTCTGTTAGCAGTATGCAAAAAACCAGATGTAAACCCAGCCTAAGGCTGATGCCACACGCACCGCTTTGTCTGCGTTTGAAAACGCCGACAAAGCTGCGCCCACCAGGTGGGCTCGATTGCATTGGCGTTTCTATGGCGTTTCCATAGAACCGCTGATGTGATCGGGCCGCGGCTCGCCCCGTAGGGCGCGGCTTTGTCTGCGTTTGCGTTTTCAAACGCAGACAAAGCGGTGTGTGTGGCACCAGCCTTAAACTGCTGAATAAATGTGGTACATAAAGTGTTAATGTCTGCAGAGTTTTGGGTGAAAAGTTGTAGAATTTTGCTGAGTTAGGCTGGGGCCACACGTAGCGCTTTGTCTGCGCTTGCAAACGCAGACAAAGCCCCGGCCCGATTGCATCGGCGTTTCTGAGGAAGCGAGCCGCCGGTGTTTTGCATTAAATTAATGCAAAACACCGTGGGCGTGTTCCCGATCGCAGGCGTTTCCATTGGGCGTTTCCATTGGGCGGCAGGCGTTTCCATTGGGCGGGGTTTTGTTTGCGTTTGCAAGCGCAGACAAAGCGCTACGTGCACACTGCCATTGGCCGCCGAGCACAACAGGTGAACGGGGAGAGGAGGAGGTGAGCGCTGCTCGTCCCCGCCCCTCTCCATAGGAACATATGGTGTACGACGCCGTAATACGGTAAAAGATAGGACATGTCCTATCTTTTCCCGGGGTACAGAGTGGTACGGTGCTGCAAAAAGTGTGCTGCTGTTAAATGTGTGTTTCAGAGTTTTGGACTCTTTTTTTCCATTTTTATATTTTGATAGATCGGGCATTTTGGGTTGCGGCGATACCTAATATGTTTATGATTTTTACTGTTTATTATGTTTCATATCATTTCTAGGGAAAGGGGGGTGATTTGAATTTTTCCTTTTTTTTATTTGTTCAACTTTTATTTTTTTTTTCTTTTAAATGCTGCCTGTGGTAGGGTTAATACCCAAGATAGGTCCTAGCCCTTATCATGTGTATTAGCAGTGGGCATTTGCTGCAATATGCAGCAAACCCCACCTCTGTATGAAGAGGGCTCCCATGTGTGCCCTCTTCATACAGCTTCAGCCCCTCTGCGCCATACATGTACAGAGCAGAGTGTGAAGATGAGATCAGAAAAAAAAAAACAAAAAACAAAGAAAGAAAACTATACTTACCTCATCGCTCCTTCCCTTCAGCGCCTGTGCAACGCAGAAAGTGAAGTCAGCATAGTACACCACAGCTTCACTTTTTTTAATTCATTCTGCAACCTAGAAATTAGCTTGGCTAATTGCAAGGGGCGTCAATTAGCTGGATTGGCTGTTCAACCACCAATCCAGCAAAATATATACGTCCCCCATAGACGGCAATAGCCACACGGAGCGATACGGTGCCCCACGGTGTCATATCTTTCCCCGTGTTACGGCATGTACGCTATGTATTTCTATGGAGAGGGGAGGTACCCCCAAGATGGACCATGAATTTGTGTTGCTCTGAATATAATATGACATCATTGCTGAGAACGCCTCCCGAGTTCCCCTCCAAACCCACAACAGATCATCAGTAAATATGCCCATCTTTGCGATCTCTGAATGGCTTTGAAGGGGAAAATACACACAGCAAGTGAGAGGGAAAACTATGCTCCTATAGGGGGGCCCCCTACACCTACAAATAGAAACAGCCATCAAATGTGACAAAATGACTGGATGGCAAACAACTTTCAAGAGTAATAATGTATTCTTTCATAGCTGAACGGTAAGTACTGTATAACTGTAAATGACTTAAAACCTTAAACATATCTATGCCCAGAGCTTTTGGTACACTGCTACATTGCATATTCCCCAGCTTTATCCCTCCCTCCACTCAAACTTCTCCATTTTCTGAAATAGATGCTTAATATCTCTCAAAAAACAGGGTGACACCTTAACCAGTGGGTGCAGGTAAGTGTCACTCAAACTATAGTTCATAAGGATCAGTGAAAAACCTGCCACTAAGCTTTAACCTCTAAATATCAGAAAGTCACACAAATATCTATGTTTTCTCCGAGTGTAAATAACGTTTTTTTTTTAACTCAATCACACAATGTCAGCATTGTTTTCTTTTAAAGTTTCAGGTTTCCACTATATTTGCAGATTTTATAAAACCATCACATACTGTGCGCCAGGAATTCTGAGTGCATAGTTCTAGATGTCGAAAGGTTATCCATACATTAGAGCAGGAGCATGTGAGGCAACATTCCCAGACACTGCTACCAGTGACATCCCTATGTTTGTGTGCTTATCGCCAGTTTGTTGCCGCACCTACTTTTGGACTTGTGCTAGCCATTGTTTCAATGCCTAGTGAACATCCCTATGTATTTCTATGGGCTCATAGTCTATTGGTTTTACTGGTCAGTGTGTCAACCAGATGTCTGATCCTTAATACTCAGAGTAGGTCACGTGCATGACACACAGGCCACAAAGCATTTATCCTTTCAGGTAGACATAGATGGCGAGAGAGGGTGTACTGTCAAAGGTAGTTTACTGAGAGGAGGTAGGGTCATCAGAAGGGCTGCAGGGCTTGGCGCAGCTCCAGCAATGGTTAATAGTGGAATTTGCTGAATGCTGAATTTTCAGAAAATTTTGGGCAACTGATTCCTATGTATTTCCTATGCCAGGGAGCACTGGAGTGGTTTTGTTATTTGAATTTAAAATGTTTAATTGTCACATTTAAAGAAAATCAAAATCAAGCATGATAAACCAGGGGCACTTACTTATGGGTCTTATGTTTGTTATCTTTGGCCACCTGTCTTGTAAAATCAACTTTTAGAAGTATGCTAATGAGCCTGAATGCCTCCAGGGGACCAGAGCTCCTCAGTGCTACAGATTCACAGGCTGTTACAATGTCTCACTCAACCCCTTGTTCTCTGCCTCTGTAAGTTAGCTGCAGCAGGAAGTGCAGTAGGGGCAGCTGCTCTGTTCATTGTAACAGCATGTGAAGCCACTGAGAAGGTTCTGATAAACACTTACATTCAGTCTGCCCTGTAGTTGTATGAGATGTCAAACTCCTGCTGCAGAAAAAAGTCTCCAAACCATGTCTCTTTCACTATCTTTCAATTACTTCTTTACACACTTTGGGTTCATTCTTTCCCCAGTTTCTTAATGAACATAATGGGGCACATTTACTAAGAATGTAGGAAACTACACTAAAAGTGATCATTAAGAATGTGCGCCAGAAATCATGAATCTGGCACTGACCCAACAGAGTTCACCAACTCTTTTGTGGTGCACCTTTAACATAGGGCGTGCAACAGACTTTGCATGTTAAATCTGGCGCGTGGTCCAACTGAGCACCAGAACGCCCCCCTAATTTGCATTGCATGGTGCCTAGTGCAGCTGCGCCACAAAAGGGTGGCGTGCGACACATTTGTGATGCAGACACTTCTAAAATTCTCGTGCAAGCAGTTTCCACAAGAAAGAACATGCACAAAAAACATGCACAGAAAACTGTCGCAAAGCCCTTAGTAAATGTGCCCCAATGTTTCCCATCATATCCAAGTAAATTAAACTTCCTTTCACACAACATGCTCCTCAGCAAAGGTGAGTAGCTTTTTGATTGTTTTTGAGAATGAGAGGTTTGGTCACTGCAGAGTGGGCTTTTAGTCCAAATGTTCTTAAAGGGAACCTGTCATCAGCAATTGACCTTGTACACCAAAACCACTATGGTCAAGTAGTGTAACACCTTCTAGTTATTGTCTCTTTCATGGCCCAGTGTGGTGGCATCATCCAGAAAATCAACTTTGAAGTTAGCTGTAAATTGGTTGTGCAAAGTCGCGGAGGAGGAGAGTTTAACACTGAAGCCAAGGTGGGGAGCACCTGCATGCTTCTGACTTCAGGAGATCTGGTTAGTGATGTCTCTTGATGGGGCCATCAATTATTATTATTAGTGAAGGAGGATTTCTGAGGAAGAGAAAGCTTGACTTCAGTGTTAAAATCTCCTTGATTTTATACAACCAGTGTCAGAACTTGCAAATTGTTCTGATCAGGTTACGGGCTTCTGTCCCAGAAAACCACACCCAGAGCTGCTTGTGATTGACAGATCCCTTTCTGACAGCTCCCTTTCTTTGGGTAAGCTGGGTGTGTCTTTGAACTCGTTTGGACTGCAGCTGCGTATGGCTGAGCCAGTCAGCGCTAAAGGCCCAGCCCCTTCATTGGGTGCTGGTTATTCAGTCTAATTTGTGTATCCTGTGCTTTTACGATCTTTGTTTACTATTCTGTATTTTACCCTCTGCTTTGCCTACTAGCCATTCTTTTGCTATCTGATTCTGTACCTTTGCTGCCATCTTGGTTTTGACCCGGTTCCGTCTGACTCCGCTTGCTGTATCTGTTATTTGTCCCTCAGTCTTGCATCTCTCCCGGTGTTGTCCCGCTTTCCCTGTCTCAGACTTGTGTTAGATTTCTCAGTATTCCTGTTACCTGTTCACTCCATCATCCAGCAACTGCCAGGCAAAGTAAGTTTTCCCTTTCATCTTGTATGGTCATTCAAGGACTGTCAGTTAGGTTCCTGATAGCAGGTTTGCCCCTGTAGGCAGGGCCTTAGCTGCAGGGACATCGTAGGGTGAGTTCGCCACCACTTACCCAGTCTGTCAGCTAGCGCCTGGTTGTGGTTGTGCAGTTGGTGGACAGGTACTGACACCAGTATACATCTCATTTCAAAGTACATTTTCTGGATAATGTCACCACACTGGGTCATGAAAGAAACACAATCTGGAAGGTGTTCAGCTGCTTGACAACATACTGTAAGTGGTTTATTAGATCAATTTCTGCTGACGTCATGACACTGTATGACAAGACAGATCCTTACCCTGCTCAGTGCTGAACTCCAGCTGTACTGTTGAAACAATTACCCATGGATATTATCCACATTATCCTATCCTCTCTTGCATTTGACACCGTGCCACATAAAAGGTTGGTATATAAAATGAGACTGCTGGGAATAGGAGAAAATCTGTGTATTTGGGTAAGTAATTGGCTTAGTGATAGAAAACAGAGGGTGGTCATTAATGGCACATTCTCAGATTGGGTTGATGTTACCAGTGGAGTGCCACAGGGGTCAGTATTGGGGCCACTTCTTTTTAATATTTTTATTAATGACCTTGTAGTGGGTTTACACAGTCAAGTTTCAATATTTGCAGATGATACTAAGCTGTGTAAAGTAATAAATACTGAGGTCGATAGTTTAGCATTACAGAGGGATTTGTGGAAGCTTGAGGGATGGGCAGAGAAATGGTTGATGAGGTTTAATGTAGATAAATGTAAAGTTATGCACTTGGGCCATGGAAACAAAAAGTATAATTATGTTCTAAACGGTCAATTACTTAGTAAAACTGAAGCTGAAAAGGACTTGGGGGTATTGGTGGATGGTAAACTTAATTTTAGTGACCAGAGCCAGGCAGCTGCTGCTAAAGCAAATAAAATAATGGGATGTATCAAGAGAGGAATAGATTCTCATGATAAAGACATAGTTTTGCCCTTATACAAATCCCTGGTCAGACCACACATGGAATATTGTGTACAGTTTTGGGCACCAGTGTATAAAAAGGATATAGTAGAGCTGGAACGGGTGCAGAGGAGAGCAACCAGGATTATTAGGGGAATGGGGGAACTAGAATACACTGACAGATTAAAAAATTTGGATTATTCAGTTTAGAAAAAAGACGACTGAGGGGAGACCTCATTACAATGTACAAATACCTGAACGGACAGTACAAGGATCTCTCCAAAGATCTTTTTATACCTAGGCCTGTGACCAGGACAAGAGGGCATCCTCTACGCCTAGAGGAGAGGCGATTTTACCATCATCATAGACAAAGGTTCTTTACTGTAAGAGCAGTGAGACTGTGGAACTCTCTGCCGCGGGAGGTTGTTATGGCGGACTCTATGTACATGTTCAAGAGAGGCCTGGATGACTTTCTGGAGAGAAAAAATATCACGGGTTATGGGGATAAAACATTTATTTAATTCTTAAAGGTTGGACTTGATGGACTAGCGTCTCCTTCCAGCCTTATATACTATGATACTATGATTTATCTTTCAATGGCGACCAGCCTTCTTGAGGGACTTGAGTGAGTTTGTGATGCTGTAAAGATTCTAGAATTCATACACTTTGCACTACCGAATTCTCTTGCTATGGCTGATAGGGTAACCCCTTTGCCTTCATCTGGACAACCTGCTCTCGAAGGGTTTCATTCACTTTTTGCAAAGTTAGTGAAAAAGGTAGGCTGCCAGTTTTAAAGGGTGTGTCAGATAATTAAGGAAATTAGCACCAATAACTTGCAGGTATCTGAAAGTGTTCACTAAATTGTATCAGTTTTTATATCCCCTTTACATTTTTGTTATATAATTTAGATTATATACATTTAATGAAATAGGCTTAAAATACAGCTATTTTACACATGTGACGATATCTGGCTACTCTCCCTGTAAACAAACCGACAACAGATCCATCCTGGTTAAATCCTACAGACTGAGCACCGTGCACTGGACGGGAGTCCTTGCATAATGCATAAATACAAGTTTTTGTCTGCCAGCCAAACAGTAGCCCTTTACACTGTAACAACTGTAACAGTGCTATGAGAAATAAAGTTTGGTTTCTGACACAGTTTTTAACCGTCACTTCACTGTGGCAGAGGAGTGGCACAGAGTACAAGTTTCTGAATAGAATGCAGGTTCCGCCTTTCAACCTGCACTCTGAGACTAACTTATTATTGTTATAGGAGAAGAAAAAAGAAATTTAATAGTGTTACAAACAGATCAGTTACTGTTGACTTTCATGCACAGATAGGTACAATCTGGCATGCTTTTGTTATGCATAATGGAAATTTATCACTGTTTTGTCTACTCCTATAATAAGATATTATAATATATATAATATTATATATATTGATATTAACCCCTTAGCGCTCTGCGCCATAGCTGTACTGCGCTGAGTCCCGCGAATAGCGCTCAGCGCAGTACAGCTACTGCGCAGAGACGATGCCGGTTCAGCTCTTCACAGCAGCCGAACCGGCATCGGGGGTCGCGGGATTTCAGCGGTAATCTACCGCTGATGTCCCCGGCTAACACCCGCGGTCGGAGTGGGCTCCGATCGCGGGTGTTTAACCCGTTAAATGCCGCGGTCAATGCGACTAGCAATGCTAGTTCATATCCCATGGTGGATCAAGTAAAAAATTTTTAAAAAAAAATGTTTTTCAATAAAAAATAACTTTATAAATCGCTAAAAATGCCCATAAGCCCCAAAACATATAAAGAGACATATAACCCTCAAAAAAGTCTAAATCATAACACAAACCCCACATTTTTAGTATCACCGCGTCCGTAACAATCCATAGAATAAAACTAAATAACTATTGAACCCATATGATGAACGCCGTAAAAAAAAACTTTAAAAAATCTGCTAAAAATTATGATTTTTACCTATTATATCCCACTAAAAATGCAATAAAAAATGATCAACAAAACCTATGTACTCCAGAATGATACTGTTGCAAAGTACAATATGTCCCGCAAAAAACAAGCCATCAACCAGCTCTGTAGCCAAAAATGTAACAATGTTATGCCACTTGGAAGATGGCGATGCAAAAATGATAGATTTTTCCCCACATCAGGGTTTTATTTGGCAAATTTAGTAAAACATAAGAAAAAATATTGATGTCTGGTATCCCCGTAATCGTATCGACCCATAGAATAAAGATAACATGATTATTAGGCTATACGGTGAACACGAAAAAAAAAAAAAGTAAAAAATCCAATACAGAATTGATGCTTTTCTACTGGAAAAAGCATCTCATCCCGCAAAAAAAAAATGCCATCACATGGCCCAAATAACGGAAAAGCGAAAATTTTATAGCCTTTAAAAGGGGGCAACGAGAAAAATAAAATCCTGGCAGCTGCAGGGCTCTCTTTCTTTCATTTCTGCGCCTTGCTGTGCCCCCATAAAACAAGTAACGGTCACATGTGGGGAGTCTCTGTACTACCAGCTCTGTAGCCAAAAATGTAACAATGTTATGCCACTTGGAAGATGGCGATGCAAAAATGATAGATTTTTCCCCACATCAGGGTTTTATTTGGCAAATTTAGTAAAACATAAGAAAAAATATTGATGTCTGGTATCCCCGTAATCGTATCGACCCATAGAATAAAGATAACATGATTATTAGGCTATACGGTGAACACGAAAAAAAAAAAAGTAAAAAATCCAATACAGAATTGATGCTTTTCTACTGGAAAAAGCATCTCATCCCGCAAAAAAAAAATGCCATCACATGGCCCAAATAACGGAAAAGCGAAAATTTTATAGCCTTTAAAAGGGGGCAACGAGAAAAATAAAATCCTGGCAGCTGCAGGGCTCTCTTTCTTTCATTTCTGCGCCTTGCTGTGCCCCCATAAAACAAGTAACGGTCACATGTGGGGAGTCTCTGTACTCAGTAGAAATTGTAGGACAAATTTTATGGTGGGTTTCTCTCTTTTTATCTTTTGGAAATGTGTAAATTTTAGGGCTAAATGAACGTATAACCGACAAAATTTGACCATTCTAAATTTCACCGCCATTTTGATTCAATTACTATGAATATCTCAAGGGGTTAACAATCTTCGTAAATGCTGTTTCTGATAGCTTGAGGGGTGCAGATTTGAAAATGGGTTGGTTATATAGGGTGGGTTTAATGCTAAATATGTAAAATTTAATTTCAAACAGTATTTATCCCCAAAATAGTCAATTCTGAAAATACGGAAAATCGCTATTCAATTTGTAAGCCGCGTAACGTCAAAATAAATTATCCAGACATTTCAAAAATTATGAAAAAGTAAAGTAGACACATGGGAAATGTTATTCGGCAAGCTATTTAGGTGGTAAATCGATCTGCCTGAAAACGCGGTGATTTCGAATTACGAAAATGGCAAATTTTTCTAAAAATTCATCATTTTTTTCTTTTTTTTGTAAATAAACGCAAAACTTATCAGCCAAAATTTACCACTAAAATGAAGTACAACATGTGGGGAAAAAACAATCTCAGAATCGCTTTGATAAGTAACAGTGTTCAAAAGTTATAACCATATAAAGAGACGCAGGTCAGAATCCAAAAAATGGGACTGAGCCTTAAGCTACAAAATGGCTGCGTGTGTGAATCCAGCTTTATTATATATTAACACACATTTTCGTAAAATGCTATTTATATAGTAGATCCTGTTTGTTTAGTGCTGAGGATGTGTTGGTTAGTTTACATTAACAGAATGGCAGTTTGGAACATGGTAGCTTAGTGGTTAGCATTACAGCCTTGCAGCACTGGGGACCTGGGTACAAGTCCCAAGGTCAACATCTGCAAAAATTTTGTATGTTCTCTTTGTGTTTGCGTGAGTTTCCTCCGGGTCCTCTGCTTTCATCCCACACTAAAAAACATACTGGAAGGTTGATTAGATTGTGAGCCCCGTGGGGACAGGGAATGATTTGGCAAGCTGTGTGCAGCACTGCGTAATCTGTGCGCACTAGATAAATAAAGGAATTGTTTATTATTATTATTATTATTATTATTGGCAGTTGAGCTATAGTGACTTGTTTTGACTACTAAAATCAAAATGGCAATGTACTTACAGATCCATAATAATAATAATAATAATAATGATTCCTTTATTTATATAACACACACAGATTATGCAGCGCTGCACAGAGCTTGCCAAATGGGTCCATCAACTGAGTCAAAGGGGTTGGCCTCTGTTTTACATGAGGGGCCCTGTGCCGTTACTATCTTGTAGATAATCCCTCAATGTTCATTAAAGGAGTATTATAGTTTCAGCAAATAAATGTTATTGTTTGAATAATAAAAATGTATACAATTTTCCAATATATTTTCTGTATCAATTCCTCACAGATTTCTAGATCTCTGCTTGCTGCCCTGCAATAGAAATCTTCATTGACACAGGACGGCTCGTTGTGACACAAAGCTTTGATTACTCTCTGTGATATAACGAGCCGTGCAGCTGTGTGACCATGGTCAGATTTCTGTCCACTGGAAATAAACAATGAAGCTTTCTATAGAATTACAGCAAGCAGAGATATAGAAAACTATGATGAATTGATACAGAAAGTATATAGGAGAATTGTATAATTTTTCATCATACAAACAATAACATTAATTTGTCAAAATGGGAATACCCCTTTAAGTAATTGAGCAGAGGGAGGACGGCAAAAAGGAAAGGCTGCAGCTTTCACAGGAGGTACAGACACAAAAAAGTGGTCAACCCCTTCAAATATGGACGATATGAGAAGCTTATTTATGGGGCTGGGAGTGTTGGACTACCCCCATCTGATATTATATCAAGATTTAACAGTTTCAAAGAAAATGTATTATCTATTTGCTCCCCCGCAGCTCAGCTACTTTATCCAGGCCGCTGCCAGTGACAGGTGAGTGTAGTGCACAGAATATGACGTTTGCACTGGACACTGAATGTGTATCGTGACCAGGAGACATCTATAGGGGCTGTCATCTGGCCTTGGTAAAGTTGCATTTCCTGGCCAGGAATTGCAAATAATTCCCCCCTTATGACACCTCCATGCCTAGTGGATGTGGAGGGGTATGTAGTGGGCTGTCAAACTAGCTATATGCGGCAGCCTGAGTCTGCACCGGATATATCAAGACGCTGGAGGGGTGAGACATCAAGCGCTGGTGCATGATGCACCAGCTTTTTGATAAATCCCCACTGCATCTGAATGTGAATTTCAGAAATCCATGTGCTTGCTTTATATACCGTATTTTTTGGACTATAAGGCGCACAAAAAATCCTTTGATTTTTCTCAGAAATCAAAGGTGCGCCTTTTAGTCCAGTGCGCCTTATATATGAACCATACTTACAGACAACAGCTGCCTTGAACTGTTCACAGGTCTGCCACCTGTTGGTCATTCATCCTTATAATCAGGTGCGCCTTATGATCCGGTCCGCCTTATTTATGAACCTATACATTTTAGCAGGCATTTATTGATGGCGCGCCTTATAATCTGGTGCACCTTATAGTTTGAAAAATAGGTAATAAAAAACAAGACCCCTGTGGCACTGTGGCTGCATTGCTGGACATTTCTAAGCCAGGCCCTGGCTAGCATAGAATTGCACCTTTGTGATCTAACTAATGATTAACTCCTCCCATACCTAGAGAATATTGCAACTACTGATTCAGCTCTCTTAGGAGATTAGACTGTCAAGTGGCTCTATAGCGTTTTGTCATTAGAAACATTATCTGCTACTTTTCTCACTTTAATGACTGCTGTTTCAGGTTTCTATGATGGCTGTTGCAGTTACTGCTTCTTTTGCGCTGCCTTTCTGCGCTGGTGTTTCAGAAGAATATTTCAGGACATTGGGTCATAGACACCACAGGGACATGGACTGTGGTGTTTAAGGCCCTTTTCACACTACGGTCCCTGGATCACCCGGCCCAAACGCTGCAAACCGAAACTGAACTGACATGCTGAGTTCTGTTCCGGTGATCCAGGCACCACTCGCTGTGAGTGTGATGCAAGTTCAGCGCACCACACTCGCAAGTATGGAAGGGGCCTAAGAGACTTTAGAGGGAGGGGGCTCCCTTTGCAGTCACTGGCATTCTGTACCTTTGAAACAAAGTAAAAACAATACCCAAATTGACATTCTTTAAACACACAAAAATATTAAAAGTAATCAAAAAACTTTAGAAATCCCAAGGCTTTACAAATAAAAACTACAGGTAATAAAAACATATACATATTTTTTACTATAGTAGCGTTCAGGCAGCTGCTAAAGTAAGCGGTTTACTATTTTTGTCTGCAGCAATTGAGTTACGCAATTTTGTTAAAAGTTTAATTACTCTTTAAGTTTCTGTCAGGGGTTCCAGGATATTTTCAAAAATGGCTATTGAAAGAAAGATATTTTTATACTGTGAAAGACACTGACACCCCCCAAAAACATCTGTGCAAATTATTTTTATGACCAACAGCTTGAATGAGATGACCTCTTCTTTTTTCCAAATTGACATATGAAGATATAATTTACTTGCAGTGTAAACACTGAACTCTGCCCATCCTTCCGTCACTACATTTAGGAGAAAATAAGGATGATGTAGAATACTGCTTTGGCTGAAGGTTAACTCTTCCTGTTAAGGATAGTCCTTCCTGGTCAAGCTCATTTTCTTATCTAACTTCCCTAAAAATGCATTGTGCTTCCTTTTAGCTTGTACTGTCTGTTCATTATTTAAAACTGTTGAATTTTACTCCATTGGAAAAACCAAGAACACAAAAAAACTTACGAGTCCTCAGTTTTGGCAAAACTTAGAAGTCATGTGCTGTTCCATTATTTCAAAACTGTTCCAATAACTTAAAAATCTCTAAAATCCTTAAAAATCCTAAATTTCCATTGTCCCTTGATTGTTTATGATAGGTAAGTGTCAGTTTAGCTGCTTAGGTAAGTCACACACTTCAATAAACTTATTTTAATAGTGTTAGAAGTGACACAGTTTATGAGTGGGGACACACTGTAATATCAACAAGCATTTCCTTGGGATACTAACATGTAACAGACCTCAAAGAGACCAAGGGCTTTGCAATCTGCACTCTACTGTAGGAAATTGCTTCTGAGGCCGTTCAGTAGGGAGTGTTTTTGGAGGGAATTTAATTGCTAGAAGAAACCATGAGTACCATGCTTCATTTTGATGCTAGATTTTCTTTAAATAATCTGTGATGCTTGTTCATACAGTCATGGCCATAAATCCTGAGAATGATACAAATGTTAATCTTTACAAAGTCTACTGCATCAGGTTTTATAATGGCAATTTGCATATACTCCAGAATGTTATAAAGAGTGATCAGCTTAACAGCAATTAATTGCAAAGTCAATATTTGCATATTTGAACTTTTTCCCCCAAAACACACTTCAACTTCATTGCAGGCCTGCCTTAGAAGGAGCAGCTAACATTGTTTCAGTGATAGCTCCAGTAACACAGGTGTGGGTGTTGATGAGGACAGGTTGGGAGATTTATCTGTCATGATTAAGTAAGAATTACACCATTGGACACTGGACAGACTGATATTCTGCAAAAGGTACAGTGAGTGGACTGCTGAGGACGGGGGTAAACTCATTTTCGCTGATGAATCCCCTTTCCGATTGTTTGGAACATCTGGAAAACAGCTTGTTTGGAGAAGACAAGGTGAGCGATACCACCAGTCTTGTCTCATGCCAACTGTAAAGCATCCTGCAACCATTCATGTGTGGTGTTGCTTCTCAGCCAAGGGAATCGGCTCTCTCACAGTCTTGCCTAAAAGCACATTCATGAATAAAGAATGGTACCAGCATGTCATCCGAGAGCAACTTCTCCCAACCATCCAAGAGCAGTTTGGTGATCAACAATGCCTTTTCCAGCATGATGGAGCACCTTGCCATAAAGCAAAGGTGATAACTAAATGGCTCTGGGAACAAAACATAGAGATATTGGGGCAGATTTATCAAGCAGTCTGAAAGTCAGAATATTTCCAGTTGCCCATGGCAACCAATCACAGCTTCATAAAATATTCATGAACACTGGTGAAATGAAAGCTGAGCTGTGATTGGTTGCCATGGGCAACTGGAAATATTCTGACTTTCAGACTGCTTGATAAATCAGCCCCTTTGTGTCCATTGCCTGGAAACTCCCCAGATCTTAATCCCATTGAGAACTTGTGGTCAATCATCAAGAGACTGGTGGACAAACAAAAACCAACAAATTACGACAAAATGCAAGAATTGATTGTGCAAGAATGGACTGCTATCAGTCAGGATTTGGTCCAGAAGTTGATTGAGAGCTGCCAGGGAGAATTGCAGAGGTCCTGAAGAAGAAGGGTCAGCACTGCAAATATTGACTTGCTGCATTAACTCCTTCTAACTGTCAATAAAAACTTTTGTTACTCATAATATGATTGCACTTGTATTTCTGTATGTGATAAAAACATCTGACAAACACACACAAAAACAAGAGGGCAACGGATCATGTGAAAATATAATATTTGTGTCATTCTCAAAACTTATGTTCATGACTGTATGCTGCAGTTATTGTGCCATTTACATGAGGCACTGTATGATGAACCTGCTCCTGTGTGGGGCATAAAATACCACTTAAGTTTCCTGAGACAAAGCCAGGCAATTTTAGTAGTAAAGAAAGAAATAAAAGGTTCTTTGTACTTCCTATTCCCTGTCCATCCATTTTCGGTTTGGGCAACTGGTAATAAACCATTCTGGCTTTTGTTAAAAAAATAACATTACTAATGGATAATCAAGATATGGACCCTGTATTTAAAGTGGATCCTTATGTAAAATAATTTTGCACACTGAAGTAACTGCCCTGGATGTTGTTTTCTGGCATGCCAGCACTGCCTTTTCTTTGTCTGCCTTTAGCCTTTAGTTGTCTGAATCTTTTCTCTACAACTGAATGATCACCTCTCTAAGACCCCAAGTATCTGGCTAGCTCTGCTGGGGGAGGGTGACAGCTTACAGCTAGAAGGAAGAGCAGGGAGGGAAGTGGTATGTTCTACGACCTATTGCTGTCTCTTTTAAATGACCTTTTTGTCTATACCACTGTTTAGCAGCACAAGCTCTCGCAAATCATTTCTAAATCGGTTCCAAGGCTATCTTTAGTGTCTCATAACTTACCCTAACATTCTTGCCTTTAAAATGCTTACAATGTGCATATTTGAGATACAAAGTGTGAATGAGTTGTCTGTTTAATGCAAAAAAAAGAAGAAGAGGTGACTAAGTGAAACTCTATATAATTAGTTCTGTTATCATACACTTCACAGGCAAACAGAACTGTAGAATTAATTAAGAAGTCAATATCACCTGCACCAATCTTAGCTCAGGAGTTATGAAGCCACCAAGTAAGTGCACTCAAATAGTATAGTGGAGAAAAAGACATTACAATGAAAAATAAAGAACAATTTGTATACATAAAGCTGCAAGCAGTAGAAAACTATACTGACTCAACAAGTAACAATGGCAAGCTTAAAGTCACTGAAGGGACATAGATATGGAAAAGAATAATACAGTCATGTCATTCAGGAGGGTATGTACACATTACCATTCATAAACACACACATTCCAAACCACACTTCCAAATACCACAACCCCCAACTCCCTTTCAACATACCTAATGAGCTGTCGCCGCAGCGAGACCAAATCAAGGGCACTTGCGATGCAAGTATAAGATATGAAACAGGGGGACATATATATTGATCAGATGTAGCCACCTAGATAAGGTGTGAACCTTCACATCCTTCCAAGTCATGATGATAATTTTAGAGCACAAAAAAGTGAAAATCTGTATAAGGCCTTGTAATGATAACCTGGTATAATGTCATTGACATATCAGTGGAATCAAAATCCTACAGAAGTTAAAGTGAGTCCCCAAAAATTCAAGTACAGTGGACCCAAGGTGTCGCACCTTAGGGCATGACCATACACGGTGAAGAAAGGTCCCAACTCCAGCCATGCAATGAAAGAAAGTGTCTGAGGGTGAGACCCCCATCTGGCAGAAATGGACAGGTGTAAAATAAACAGGATTAGATCATAGGACTGCGTCAGTGGTTTAGGAACAGCAGGGTTCCCCAACAGAACCTCAAGTTTGGAGATAGAAACTTTAATGGACAATGAATCAAAGTGTGCTTTAAAGTCACTTTCGACTGCATACATGAAAGGAAGGCTGTGGGCAATACAATTTTGAAATCCTTCTCATCCAAAAGTATCATCTCTATGCCGATTGAATAAAATAGAATAATAAATATAGTCACTGAGAGGTAAAATTTGTTACACAGAAAATCAGCCCACACACAGCTCTGTATATGGAAAAATGAAGAAGTTATAGATTTTTAAAGGTGGAGAGCAAAAAATTTCTGAAAAAGCACTGCATCCTTAAAGGGATTGGCCGAGGGGGGTGCTTAAAAAAATAAAGATGTACTTAACTTCCGCCGCCCTCCGGGTGTCCTGCGCTGCTGTTGCTCTGATCCACGCGCCATGTAATCAAACATGGACGCGGGAGTGCTGTACTCAGCTTCTGGCCGGACCCGACAGCCATCCATCCCGCATGTACAATCCTGTGAATAGGGACGGGTGGGCGTGGCTGGCCAGCGTTTGTTTACATGGCATGCGGACCGGAGCGACAGCAGTGCAGAACACCGTGAGGGCGCCAGAAGGTATGTACATCTTTATTTTTATTAAGCAGCCCCCTCCCAGCCACGTTTTATTTTTTTAATAAGTCTCGGACATCCCCTTTAAGGGAATAAAGAATGTCTGGACCATTATACAAGCTCTTATTCCTCTTTTGTCACCCCCTCATTCTCATAGACTGTAAACTCTCGTAAGCAGGGCACTCATTCCGATTGTTTCATATGACTACATTATTACTCTGTAATGTCTTATTTTATTTCTATATGTTCCCCAAAACCTGTAAAGTGCTGCAGAATTTGATGGCGTTATATAAAAAAAATTATTATTATTAATAAGAAGCTGCCCAAGGAAATTAAGACACAAATCAGCCCAAAACTTAGCGCCCTCAAAAGTCAGGAAGTGAGATAGCCATTGATCAAACTGTAGGGGAGTATGCCAGATTCATCATCCAAGTGCAGTTTATGCGCAGATTGCCATAACACAACAATGGTACAAAAATGGGGGTCACCTTAGCAGATGAGTTATATCTACATAGCAAATTATTCAAAAAGTACATAAACAGTGTTCATATACAGGCTGAGAACAATGTGAACATTGGTGCAATAAAAAACACCTCTTTTTGGGAGAGCTGCTTCACTTTTTTGGATATTGGTCAATTAGTCAGAGTCTCATACAAGCTCATAAGTGCACCAGCCAGTGTAGTAGCTGCATTACAAGATCAATATCAAACCAACCATAGAGAGGCGAGGTAGTATAAGGTTCTGCCATCTCAGCTACGAGGCTGACTACCACTAGAGGGAGACTGAGAGTGTCAACAATCAGGGTGCGGAACACATTACTAATTCCCTATGTAGAAGGTTTTAAATCCCTGTCATCACAAATAACTGTTATACAGCTCACCATCAAGCATATCTTAGTATTACCCCTATGCTAATTTAGTCCTCTTCCACAAAGCAGACAAATGGTTCCCTGCCATGTATTATGTGGCTCACTGCACGCATTGTAAATATAGCAACTATTAGACGTCCCTACAGAATAACACAGGTACATAAAAGCAACAGAATGCTGTGTCCTTTTAAACCGCTCTCCACCATGTTGTCCCTCCCTGTTACATGTAATTCTAGGGCTAGCTTCCCATGACATGTACCCTGGTTACCATGGAGATGATGGGGAAGAGAGGATGCTGCTGCTCCTGGTTATCCGGAGAGCATTAGGACAAGGGCTGCTAAACACATGAAGCAACTTGTTGGAGAAATGAGCTGAGATGCACGGCGCTTCCCCCTCACACCTCCCCTCACATGCAGCCTGGACAAGGGTTTGCCTGTCTGAGCTACACACCCAAGCTCCATGTCTGCGAGTAACTTCCCTACTATTCATTCAAAGTATCCGGAGGAGAAGGCGAGGGAAGGGCGTGCACACAAGTAATGCCCCCTCTTGTGTTTCTTCACCCCTGCCTCCTCACAGCACACAATGTCTGACAGGGGGATGTGTGATTGCTGTGTCTCCAGCTCAGGAAGCAGCCCTAGTACAACAACTGATCAGTCAACAGATGGGAATTTCATGAAGGTGAGCTGCAGTGATACATCCAGAGGGGATCAACACAATGGAGCACGTACCTCGTGTATTCCAGAGCAGGTCATGGGCACTGAAGGGAGAACAAGGGCCACGAAATGACCCCACTTACTAGAACTACTTTCCAATGGTCTCTTTCATATAAGCCGAGCCAGGGAAGAAAGCCAGAGCCCGCCCATGGGGTGGTATTAACAAAAAAAAGCAAGAATGGTGCTCATCTGACGTGTCTTTCCACCTCATGTCACTTCCTTTTAAAGCTACAATTCCTGACTATTTATCCTATGACTTTCTACGAGTATATGAGAAGGCTCAAGTATTATCCCATAATCTCAATCTGGTTTCTCCTTTATCTGCTATATTATTATGCTACTTATCCGAGTGATTGTTCATACAGGAAATGTATTATGACTTTGCAGCTCATAGTATTTTTTATGCACTGGAGGCAAAAGCCATTTTGTTTGCTTTTTGTAAGCTCATTCCAGGTCATAATACATTTGTTGAACACAAACTTGTATATTATATATTTATAATATGTCAACATAAATTGTAATTGTAGTTACTGATTGTAATAGTCCCTTTTATTTCAGCTAATCTTACACACACATATTCTGTAGTTAAACCATTGTAAGACAAGCACGCTTCTAAAGAAAACTAGCACGTAAAGGTATGCAGGAGCCCCAAAAAATTGTCAAAGGAATAATAAAGTGGTCTTCTCAAAGAGATGGTCTCTTGGAAAAAGCACACAAATTTTTGTCTCAAAACCATTCCACTCATTACACTATTTTGTACCTTTTAGGCTATATTCACACCACCATAGAGGGACACATATATACGTCTGCAAGCCTGCGCCAGAACATATTTTCCCCGTAGGCCGGCAATGGGCACATGGAGCGATACAGTGGGGCACACGTGCGGCACCATACCGCTCTGTACACAGGGAAAAGATAGGACATTTCCTATCTTTGCCCGTGTTACAGCACCATGCGCCATGCATCGCTATGGAGAAGGGAGGGGTCATCACCAATGCCAATCACCAAATAGTAGCCTTACTATGATTTGTGCAAAATGTTGTGAAAATATGCAAAAATGTCCAGCAACAGCGCAACCACGACTAGACTAGGCACAAACTGTAAGGTTGGGAAAGAGGTGGCGAACTAGCCCTATGATGTCCCTGTGGACAAACAACAGATAACAGTGACGTCAGACAAAACGGGTCAAAAGCAAGATGGCGGCAAGGCACAGAAACTTATAGCAAGAGAATAAACGTAGCTGAATTCAAACACTGGGATCTGGGGTCGAATCCCACACAGGTCAACATCTGCAAAGATGTATGTTTGTATGTTCTCTCCGTGTTTGCGTTGGTTTCCTCCGGGTACTCCGGTTTCCTCCCACACTCCAAAACATACTGTTAGGTTGTTTAGATTGTGAGCCCCATGAGGACAGGGACCAATTTGACATGCTTTGTGCAGCGCTGCGTAATCTGCGTAATACTGAGCAAAGGGTCGGAATATATATGGCCATGTGATATTTTAGTTTTTCTTGTTTAATAAATTATCAAAAATATATACATTTCTGTTTTTTTGGAGAGTGTACATTAATGTGCTGAAAAAATAACTTTGTTGATCTTACCAATTGGTTGCAATAAAGCAAAGAGTGAACATTTTAAAAGGGTCTGAATACTTTGTGTACCTATGGTAATTTTAGGACCATGGGCTGTAAAGAGATTGTGGCCTCCCAAAGCCTCTGGATTTTTTAAGTAATTTGACATTTAGGGCATAAAAAGCTGTAATAACAAAACTACTATGTGATAAACATATTACATGGGACAGTGCAAATCCAATTTGGTATCAGAAATAATATTAATACATTGATAGAGTATAAGGACCAAAATTACTACGAAGCTACCGCATGTTACCACAACCAAGACTTCTACTGAGATTCATTACCAGAGCCAAGTTTACTGCATCCATAATCCAAAAAATAAATGAAGGTCATCCAGTACTGTGTTAAAAGTTTTCAAGCTTTAGTCTTCAAATATGAAAACCTTTTTCATACATGTAAGCGAAGTATGGCTGACATGTTTTTAGCCTTTACATGGCCCTTAGTGGTAGCATATATCAAGTTTACTGCATGACTGGAAGTAATACAGTACTACCACACAGATCCAGGCGCAAGATTACTAGACAGATAGTACCAAAACCAATTTTACTACATAGATGGTTCCAAAACCAAGATTACTACACAGATAGTACTAAAAACTATTTTACTACATAGATAGTACCACAACCAACATTACTATAGGAAACAGAAATGCAACTAAGAAAACAATATAGATACTTTACCAGAACCAAGATTACTACACAGAAATAGAACTGGAACCAAAGTTACTACATAGGTTCAGAGAACAGAGCCAATATTACAACAAAGATATGTCACAAAATCCAAGATAACTACATAGATAGGTAACCAGAACAACACGGCTACATTATACAGCACTGGAACCAAGACTGCAACATAAATGTGATATATTAGATCCTATGAAAGACAGATTCTAATACAGATCCATATATTACCAGCATTCTGCAATACAGTATATTGTTTCAGCAATCAGATCCCCAGGACTCAATCCCTAAGGAGTCCTCAAAAAATTGTAAAAATAATTGTAAAAAATAAATAAGTCTGTGGGTCACGTTTATCATACACTGGCCAAAGTGGTGCCCCCACTCATCGCTCCAGCCTCCTGCTAAATCTGTCTGGCTGCAGCGCTGCACTGGGGGAGCACTTCTACACCAGGTCTGTGCCAGTTCAACTGGTGTGCATAGGCAGGAACACCCCACACCAGCCAACTGCATGTCCTAGCATCGCCTCCTCCCAAATAAGCGGCAAAGGCAGTTTTTAGGCATACAAGCCAAAGGCAGTTTTTAGGCATACAAGCCATGATAAATGTGCCCCATCTCTCATATCTCATATCTATCTATTCATATCCTATCTAGCTATCTAGACAGAGAAAATGGAGATGTAGGACCTTCAAGGAGTAAGCAGCATTGAACATGAGCTCCTCACCAATTTATACCTTGTAATGAGCAAACTTAAAGACAAAACCTGGAAAATCTAGACTCCATGGAATACAGAAGCAACAGGGCACAAAAGGTTTCCATGAAAAAGGGGAAAAAATGAAGATTTAAAGAGCAAAGAGAAAAAAGATAGACCTCAGCCCAAACAAAGCAGCACAAAGACCAGAACCCAGAGACCTGAAGAGATCTCAGCATCTAAAGGTAAGAAGATCTGGCACCAACACTACAACACTAGACCCACTAGAAAACAACTAGGAAACCAAACCCATAGAACATAGAAAAGCTCCAAAAATGAATTGCAACACAAAGCAAGACAATGGAAAAGTCCATAAGAATATTCTCAGTAGACCAGACAGCAGGAGAACCTCAGCTGGAGCCTCAGCCAGCAGGGTGTCACACTCGCTGGAGTTCACATACTCCAAAGAACAGGGGAGCATTGAGACACGAAAAAGCCATAAAACATACAACAATCAGAGAAAATCCAGAAACCCTCTTTGCTGACTTCACCTCTAAAACAAAGATTAAAAGAAAGACTAACTTGTTATTATTTAGTGATCATCCCCTGGCCTGGCACACAGCTATATGCAAACACTATGAGAATATAAACAAGGGTGCCATCAACAAGGGCCGGCAGATCAGAGTTCTGGACCCAGACAATGAGGACATCATCCCACTCACCATCAATGTGTACAATAGCAGTGTCAGGATTCAGGATAAGGGGATCCTCTGGACTACCGCGGGAGGTGGTACTAGCCAACACCTGGGACTGGAATCTAAGTGGCACCTGATCTTCACCAGAGCCCCAAAGCGGAATGGTCTTGCTGCGGCGGGGTACCACCAGGTCGTTCCACAGGTGCGACTATCCCGCGGTGCCAGCTGAGGTCAAGGTACCTTTGCAGGAGACAGTCTTGTGGTCAGGTTCAGGTACAGGGTCAGGGCTGCTGGCAAAGATGCAAGGTCAAGTCCAATCAGGGGTCAGCATCGGGAGGTCCAGGCAGATGGGAACTGGAACACACGGGAGCACGGGAACAGGAATGCAGGAATACTCAGGAATGTCGCAGGGGAGCTTTCTCAATGGTATAGGCTCAAAGATCTGACAGGGGATACAGGAAGGGACTGGGAATTTATCTGGGGAGGCGGCAGCCAACGTCAATCACCGGCACGCTGGCCCTTTAAATGTTTGGGAGCCGGCGCGCATGCACCCTGTTTGGGAGCCGGACCTGCACGCTGAACCACGGGAGCCACAGTGACCGCAGCTGGAGCCAGGAGAGGTGAGTTCTCCCTCGGACAGGCTCCAGGGGCACACGGAGGTATACAGTTGCGCCTGCGACCCGGGATATGAATTTGAAGACATCTTTCACACCTCTCGCTGAAGATTGTCTTTCTCAATTAGAAAGGGACTTTATTCAATTCAAGGAGGATCTTCAAAGAAATGGAGAGATAAACGCAAATGACCAAATGAGCAGAGAAATAAACAAACTGAGATCTGAACATAGATCAGCTCTGCTGGAAATCCAAAACACACTAACAGAGCTGCAACAAGAAAATAATAGACTCAAGAATGAGATGGCAGAACTAAAAAATCTAAATTCAGTCCCCAAACTCCTATGCATCAGATCCCCCCAACAAAACCAATGTATTTTAGTCTTGTTCCATCCGCCAACGCCATATACACCACAGACTGTCCAGGAGTTACATAGTTACATAGGTTATACAGTTGAAAAAAGACACATGTCCATCAAGTTCAAACAAGGAAAGGAAGGGATTGGATGAGGAAGGGATTGGATGAGGAAGGGATTTAAGGGAAACAATTCTATAAAACATAACTGTCAATGTTATTTAGATGTAAAAAGGCATCTAGACCCTTCTTGAAGCTCTCTGTGCCCCCTTGTCTTTTGATTTGGTTTAACCTGGAACAACTTTCCACCATATTTTTGTATGGATAATTCATATATTTATATAAATTAATCATCCCCCCCCCTTAGTCTAAATAAATTTAGTTGTTTAGTTGCATAACTGAGACCCTCCATACCCCTTTGTCACGGAGTCACATGACGTGGGGTGCAACTGTACGGGTTAATTTAGCCTACTCAAACTTGCGCTCACCTTTCACTTAGGACACAAATTGAGCATAAATCACACCTCATACAGCTCCAGCACCCCCCAGACCCGCTGCCACCACTTATTGCATTTATACTGGGACCAATAAGTATCCCACTCTACGACAACTCTTGCTTCTCAGGCAGTCACCTTGTCACACCACTAGACATGCACACTCAGCACTTTAGCAGTCACACAGCTAACCACACTTCACAAGGCTATGAGTTCGCAGAGCATACAGGGACCAAAATTAAAGTGAAAAGCTTTAATTACAAAAAGTTGATCAGTGCATAAAAAAGATATTAAAAACAAAAGAAGTACAAAATAAAATGACACACAACACGGCAAAACAGTTATAAAATAAAAAGGGAGAAAAATAACAGAAACTTACAAACTTAAAGTAAATCCTGATCCCTGGAGGTGGGAGAAATGAGGAACACACTCAGCTTGTCAAGCAGCCCCCAAAATGTGAACACCCATTCTTGGATTTCATATTGTTTTATAACTTCTCAGTTTGGTTCAGATTTCAGAACCTCCCAGTTACATTGTGTTTTGGTTTTCCCGCTGTACAGCTATTAGAGTCCCTCTCTTTATCATTTATACTACAGGGCTTAGGTTGGACCACTGACTGAACGCTCTCCTGAGAGTCCATATGCCCCTGCTCCCCGTTCTGATCGCTCCCCAAAACTGCACTGGCAACACTCATCACTGGGAACCCGACCTCACTGTGGACCCCAATCTCCTCTCTCAGCACTGGTTCTAGTGTACACGCTGTCTTTTGCTCATAGACACACTGCATCTCCCCAGTCTGAGTAGAGGCATCTTTGTGGCTCATGCTCTGAGCCTTACTCATCTTGACACCTCTTGTCTGCTCTAGGACCTCTCCTTGAGTAATGGCCTCCACCAGATCCACACTCAGGACCTTAGGGCTTTGAGGTGCAGATTCAGAGACTCCATCTTGGCAGCCTCTCACACCCTTCACCATATCTGCTGACTGCAGGGTTATCTCTGGGGGCCCATTCACCACCCCCTCCCCCGTAGCTTCCTCATACTGGGACACCTCTGGTTCTGGAGCAAGCATAGCCTTGCTCTTGCTATCCTGTCCTCCTTCCCAGATCAATCCTCTTGGGCTTCTGCCCATTTTCTCATAAGATTGTTGTACATCAGGCACATACACAGTTGTCATTTTTCCCAAATCATTTCCCAACAATACATCCACAGGCAATTCTTGTGACACTCCCACTTGTCTGATACCTCTACCAGAACCCCAGTCCATAAAAACCTTGGCAACGGGCACTCCTGGATGGCATCCGGTTATCCCCTTCACAGGCAAAGTCTTTTCTGGAATGATGTCCTTAGGGTTTATAACCTCAGGGCGAACCAATGAATAACTTGCCCCTGAGTCTCTTAATCCCTGGGTGACTCTATCACCCACTATCACAGTCTGCATATGGTGCTGTAACTTGTCCATATCACCAGAAAGCAGCATGACTACTGGTACTGTAGCGTAGACAGTTGCCCCTCTCTCTGGGCACGCAGACCTCAGATGACCCACTTTGTTACAAATAAAACATTTGCGCATATCCCCCTGATTTATAGACTCCCTCAGTGTAATGTTCTCACCCACTTTGGAGACAGAAGGCTGTGATGTTGTCCTGGCTTGTTTCTCCTTCCAGCTGGAGGACCTTTGGGGGGAAGTTTCCCTCTTTGCTTCAGGCATCCGGTTGGCGGTGTAGGAGTCTGCAATCTGCGCAGCTTCATCCGCAGTTTTAGGCTCCCTGTCACAAACAAACTGTCGTACATCCACAGGACAAATGTGCAGAAACTGATCTTTTATCATGAGATCCTCCAGGTCCTCACGGCTGTTGACAGAAAGTCCTCGGGTCCACTGTAGAAAGGTAGTCCGTAAGTTGCCTACTGTATCAGCGTAGCTCTCAGTTGTTTCTCGCATTACACTCCGGAATTTCTTGCGATACACCTCTGGAGTTAAGTTGTACTTTTTAATCAAAGCAGCTTTTATAGCATCATAGTCCTCATCAAGCTCAAGAGGAAGGTCAGCAAATACTTCCAGGGCTTTGCCTCTTAGCCCTGGGCTCAAATACTGTGCCCACTGCTCACGGGGCAGATGGTATTGTCTGCAGGTCTTCTCAAACGACCGCAGAAAAATGTCCAAGTCCCCATCCTTGTCCAGTACTGGAAAACGTTCTTGACGAGATCTTTTGGGGTCTACATCCTGGGATTGGGGTTGCACAGAATTGATACCCCTTTCAATACGCACCATTTCCAGCCTGAATTCTCTATCAGCCTGGCGCTCTGCGGCTGCTCTCTCCTCTCTCTCTGCGGCCGCCTGATTAAATTGAAGGATAAGCTGCAGGCGCAGGCTAGGATCACATTCACCTAGCTGCTGTAGGGCCATTTGTAAGGATAAATCCATGCCTTCCTGAGGGCTCCTGCTGTGGGTAGCCTCAGGGGAAACTCTTCCAGGATTAATATCCATAGCTTGGCTCCCTTGAGCCGTGCCAGATCCTTGCTCTGCATCTTGCTCCATCAAAGCACAAACCAGCAGCTCTTTGGACTTGTCAGCCGGGTCGATACCTCTCTGCTCACAGAGGTGGACTAGAGCCTCCTTGCTCTGTCTCTTGTAGATGGTTGCCATCACTGAGTGCAAATTTTGCCAAATAAAAGATAAAGAAAAACGGGGAAGGGAAACTGTTTGCACGTGTGTCTTAGAACAGCACTGATTTGGTCCGTGTAAAACTAGGGTACTCCTCGCAAGGATTCCACTAGTCCTTAAGTGCAGGGGTCAGTTACTTAATCCCAACACTTAATGCTCTGACAAAAATGAATTTATCCCACCGCTACCACCAATTTGTCACGGAGAGGACGCCGCCGTCTCGTCACATGACGTGGGGTGCAACTGTACAGGTTAATTTAGCCTACTCAAACTTGCGCTCACCTTTCACTCAGGACACAAATTGAGCATAAATCACACCTCATACAGCTCCAGCACCCCCCAGACCCGCTGCCACCACTTATTGCATTTATACTGGGACCAATAAGTATCCCACTCTACAACAACTCTTGCTTCTCAGGCAGTCCCCTTGTCACACCACTACAAATGCACACTCAGCACTCTAGCAGTCACACAGCTAACCACACTTCACAAGGCTATGAGTTCGCAGAGCATACAGGGACCAAAATTAAAGTGAAAAGCTTTAATTACAAAAAGTTGATCAGTGCATAAAAAAGATATTAAAACAAAAGAATTACAAAATAAAATGACACACAACACGGCAAAACAGTTATAAAATAAAAAGGGAGAAAAATAACAGAAACTTACAAACTTAAAGTAAATCCTGATCCCTGGAGGTGGGAGAAATGAGGAACACACTCAGCTTGTCAAGCAGCCCCCAAAATGTGAACACCCATTCTTGGATTTCATATTGTTTTATAACTTCTCAGTTTGGTTCAGATTTCAGAACCTCCCATTCATTAATTAGTCCAGAGGGTCATTCGGGATTGGGCAAAGTTTTAATGAGGGGGGAGAGTCCAGGAATATTTAAACAGTCTTTTGTTTCCAAATCCTGATGCAGAAGAGGGGGGGTAGGGAGACCAAATGTCCTTTGGGCTCTGAACAGACCAGTCTTCAGTTCAGAGGTTATCAGGCTGTTAAAGCTCCAGGATGTCATAAAAGCTGCCTGGACGCTTCAATAGATGCCAAATATTTAAACAAAGTTTGTAATTACCCTATAGTTAAACCAATCTTATACATTCACAATTAATATCTCCTTGACACCCTTATTATTTTTGTGGCCCTTCATTGTACCTCTCTAGCTGCAGGGCATCCTTTTTATGGACTGCTGCCCAGAACTGAACAGCATATTCCAGGTGAGGCTGAACCAATGCCTTGTAAAGTGCTAGTATAACATCCCTATGCCCTGAGTCCATACCACTTTCGATAGAAGGTTTTTCTGGTTTAGATGCAGCTGATTGCATGCCATTATTTTATCTATGATATATTAATGCACCCATGTCCTTCTCAACAAGGATTTACTCCATCAAGGACATTTGTTGCATGTGGATTATTAACCCCCAGGTGCATAACCTTACATTTATCTACATTGATCCTCATCTGCCAAGTGGATGACCTAACACTCAGTTTGTCCAAGTCACCCTGCAGCCTATGAACATTCTCCCTAAACTATATTAGACTGCACAGATTGGTGTCATCTGCAAAAATAGACAAATCCTATACATTTCTAGCTCTATATCATTAATAAAAAATAAAATAATAGTGGGCTGGGCACAGAACCCTGGGGTCACCAACTGGTGACCATTTTGAGTAGGAATAAATTGATCACAACTCTCTGCATATGATTCTTCCGCCAGTTTTCAACCCAATTGAAAATGATTTCTGCCAAACCAGTAGACCCTTTTTACCCATCAGCTGTTTATGAGAGACCGTGTTGAATGCCTTTGCCAAGCCCAAAAACACAATATCCACAGCAGCTCCTCCATCCAGGCATCTGCTCACCTCTTCATAGAAGCAGATCAGGTTAGTCTGACAACATCTATCCTTAGTAAACCCATGCTGGCTGTCACTTATTATATTATGTGATGTCACATACTTATGTATATGATCTTTTACTTACCCTTCCAATATTTTTCCCACAATGGAAGTTAAAGGGGTATTCCCATTTTGGCACATTGATATTATTGTTTGCATTATAAAAAGTTATACAATTTTCCAATATACTTTCTGTATCAATTCCTCATCGTTTTCTAGATCTCTGCTTGCTGTCATTTTATGGAAAGCCTCTATGTTTACTTCCAGTGGATAGAAATCTGGTCACACAGGTGCACGGCTCGTTAGACTTACAGAAGATAATCAGAGCTGTGTATTGTAACGAGCCGTGCACCTGTGTGACCATGGTCAGATTTCTATCCACTGCAAGTAAACATAGAAGCTTTCCATAGAATGACAGCAAGCAGAGATCTAGAAAACTATGAGGAATTGATACTGAAAGTATATTGAAAAATGTAATAACTTTTTATAATGCAAACAATAACATTAATGTGCCAAAGTTGGAATACCCCTTTAAGCTTACAAGCCTGTAATTGCTTGGCAAAGTTCTAGAGCCCTTTTTAAATATTGGCACCACATTCACCTTGCGCCAGTCACTTGGCACTGCATCAGTCATTAGGGAATCTCTGAAGATTTGCATGAGTGGATGCATGACCTGCACCACCCACTCCAGATGTTCTTTAATGTATTGTATAAATGAAGCTAAAAAACCCATTTAGTGTCTCCAACTTCTTTTGGTCTCCAGTCACCAAAACACCACTTTCAGGATATAGGGGTCCCATCTGTCTGACCTATTTCTTTTTGCATTTATATGCTTAAAGAATTTTTTGGATTTTGTTTTGCTATCTTTGGCCACTTGTCTTTCATTTTGTATTTTGACTGATTTTATTTCCTTCTTACAGATTTTGGTAAGTGTTTTGTAATTATTGAAGGCGTCAGATTTATATTTTTTTGAATGCCCCCTTTTTTTATAATTTATTGTCCTTTTAACTGTCTGTCCAAGTCTGGGAGGAGATCCCTCAGAAGAACATCCCACCACCTCATCAGGAGCATGCCCTGGCATGGTAGGGAGGTCATACAGGCAAGTGGAGTTGATACGCTACTGAGACTCATTGGGGGTCATTTACTAAGGGCCCGATTCGCGTTTTCCCGACGTGTTACCCGAATATTTCCGATTTGCGCCGCTTGTACATGAATTGCCCCGGGTTTTTGGCGCACGCGATCGGATTGTGGCGCATCGGGGCCGGCATGCGCGCGACAGAAATGGGGGGGGGGCGTGGCCGAACGAAAACCCGACGTATTCGGAAAAACCGCCGCATTTAAAAACCGAAAATGTGTCGCTTGGGGAGCGCTCACCTTCACCTTCTATGGGATGGTGCATTCCGGGGCGTTAAGATTATTTTCGGCGCTGCAGCGCCACCTGGTGGACGGCGGAGGAACTACCATCTTAAATCACAGCCGGACCCGAATCCTGTGCAGAGAACGCGCCGCTGGATCGCGAATGGGCCGGGTAAGTAAATGTGCCCCATTGTCTTGAGGCAAGTCTATGGATGATGGATCAACTTGAAATTTCATTTTTCGCTTTGGTTTTGAGATATTAATTTTGATTTTCATTGAACAAAATTAATTAAGAGTGCAGTTAGGGAATATAGGCTTATTAAATCCACCACAGTAAATATTTTTTAACTTGGAGTATTACATAATTTTTAAGGGGCATAATAACTATTATAATTTATGGAGGATTTACTGGGGTTAATTTATCATTAGGCAGGCTCCTTCCATCACACATACCAGATCACTTGCGCCTAAAAGGAAAGTTACATTTAATGAATTCAGTCCTTTTGTGAAAACTTGGCTATGTAAGTTTGATGAATTTGGTGCAGGCAGGGTCTATGTCAAAGTGACTTTGCTTTGTTCGTTGTTCATTTGGCACACTGGAAAGTCCCAGAATAGCATTTGCACTGCCCCAAAATAATATTACAAATAAATGAAAAAAACATCATAAATCAACCCCACTTGTGGTGTGAAGCTCAAATATGATATATATATATATATATATATATATATATATATATATATATATATATATATATATATATATATATAGAGAGAGAGAGAGAGAGAGAGAGAGAGAGAGAGAGAGAGAGAGAGAGAGAGAGAGAGAGAGAAACTGTATGGTCAGTTATGGTGTGAGAGTGTATAATTACTTAGGAGACCAATTTGGGACATATTTGTCTGGTATTTTTAGGGCGCAGTGTAGATATGTGCCACAAAGAGCATAAGACATCTGGATATGTATTCAACAGCTATAAATCACGGCTTGGAGAATTGACCCAAGTTTTGTACTCAAGCAGATCACCTGCTGATAGTTTCCAAAGCTGAACTCTAGTTGTCTACTACAGAGAATAACGCCATAGTTATTGTTACCAGATCTTACCTCATTACACTATAAGAAACCTCAAGTAGTATAAAATGCCCTTTAATAGAATTCCATAATTCTATATAATTCACATTTTGAGCCACAACTCAGCTTTCAAGTGACTTTGAAAGGACTAAATAAAAGTAAAACCCCATAAATTACCCCACTATAGAAACTGCAAACCTCTAGGCATGTAAAACAAGTTCTATTCTGTGTTAACCCCTTAAGGACGCAGCCATTTTGCAGGTTAAGGCTCAGCCCGATTTTTTGGATTCTGACCTGCGTCGCTTTATATGGTTATAACTTTTGAACACTGTTACTTATCAAAACGATTCTGAGATTGTTTTTTCCCCACATGTTGTACTTCATTTTAGTGGTAAATTTTGGCTGATAAGTTTTGCGTTTATTTACAAAAAAAAAGAAAATATGATAAATTTTTGGAAAAATTTGCCATTTTCGAAATTCAAAATCATTGCGTTTCCAGGCAGATAGATTTACCACCTAAATAAGTTGCTGAATAACATTTCCCATTTGTCTACTTTACATTTTCATAATTTTTGATATGTCTGGATAATTTATTTTGATGTCACGCGGCTTACAAAAAGAATATCGCTTTTCCGGATTTTCAGAATTGACTATTTTGGGGATAAATACAGTTTGGAATGAAATTTTACATATTTAGCATCAAAACCCCTATATAACCAACTCATTTTCAAATCTGCACCCCTCAAGCTATCAGAAACAGCTTTTACGAAGATTGTTAACCCCTTGAGATCTTCATAGTAATTGAATCAAAATGGAGGTGAAATTTAGAATGGTCAAATTGTTCCCTTATACGTTCATTTAGCACTAAAATTTACACATTTCCAAAATATAAAAAGAGAAAACCCACCATACAATTTGTTCTGCAATTTCTCCTGAGTACAAAGACCCCCCACATGTGGCCGTTACTTGTTTTATGGGCGCACAGCGAGACGCAGAAGGGAAGGAGCGCCCTGCAGCTGCCAGGATTTTAGTTTCCTCATTGGCCCCTTTTGAAGGCTATAAAATTTTCGCTTTTGCGTTATTGGGGCCATGTGATGCCATTTTTTTTGCGCGATGAGATGCTTTTCCCATTGTTACCATTTTGGGGTTGGTATCACCTATTGTTGAAAATTTAGGAACTTTTTTTGAGGGCATGAGTAGAAAAGCATCAATTCTGTACTGGATTTTTTACTCTTTTTTTTTTGGTGTTCACCGTATAGACTAATAATCTTGTTATCTTTATTCTATGGGTCGATACGATTACGGGGATACCAGACTTGAATATATTTTCTTACGTTTTACTAAATTTGTCAAACAAAACCCTAATGTGGGGAAAAATCTATCATTTATGTATTGCCGTCTTCCAAGTGGCATAACATTGTTACTTTTTTGGCTACGGAGCTGGTTGATGGCTTGTTTTTTGCGGGACATGTTGTACTTTGCACCAGTATCATGTCGGAGTACACATGGTTTTTTGATCGCATTTTATAGCATTTTTTGTGGGATTGAATAGCTAAAAATCATAATTTTTGGAAGGTTTATAGCAGTTTTTTTTTACGGCGTTTATCGTGGGGGTTCAATAATTATTTACTTTTATTCTACGGGTTGTTACGGACGCGGAGATACTATATATGTGGGGTTTGTGTTATGATTTAGACTTTTTTTTTAGTTATATGTCTCTTTATATGTTTTACTTTTTCACTTTTATACCATGGTACATGAACAAGAAATCCTCTGATTGCTTGTTCATGATAATATTCTGCAATACTCATGTATTGCAGAGTATTATCAGTGTCAGCCTATACACTTGCATAGGCTGGCACTGTGCCGGTAAGATGACGTCACAGACGCCATCTTACTGGCAATTCTTGCAGGTAACTCTGGGGTCCAGATCGGACCCCAGAGTTACTATAGCAACGATCGGCGCACCCCGAAAACGGTTCGGGGGGGCCGATCGTGGGGGAAAGACCCCCCAGATACATGTTAGATGCCGCGGTCGCGCTGACCGCGGCATTTAACGGGTTAAGCACCCGCGATCGGAGACAACTCTGATCGCGGGTGTTACACTGGGGTGCCGGCTATCAGTCACAGCCGGCACCCCGTCTTTCCCGATGCCGGTTCGGCTCAGATCTTGAGCCGAACCGGCATCAGCTCAGCGTCCGATATATCGGACGCTGAGCGCTAAGTCACTTAGCTCAGCGTCCGATATATCGGACGCTGAGCGGGAAGAGGTTAATCAAACAAGGCTATTAACCCTTAAAGTGTTTCACATGGGCTAAAACAAAATAGAAGTGCAATTTAGAAACTTTAGAATTTCATAAGGAAACTTTCATAATGAATTAAATAATTAAATGCTCTGCAAAGTTTTATGCCCAATTTCTATGAAGTGTACAGATACCTCATATGTGGGGGTAACCTGCTGTATGGGCACACGGCTGGGCATGGAATGAAAGCAGCGCCATTCAGAGCAGATTTGTAATGTCACATCGTACAGGCTATAAAATGTACATTTTTTTGGTAATGCAAACACATGACGGGTTATTATTTGCGGGGTGAGATAAGATGTATAGATAATTAATTTTGGGGGTCCATAGCTTATTCACTACATTTTAATCACTATTTCAAAATTTAGCACTTTTTTTCCTGCTAGCCATAACATAAAAATAATATTTTATCTGTATTCTCTGGTTTACTATGCTTACAGTGATACATCATTTATATAGTTTTTCTTATCTTTGCTCAGTTTTACTGAGTAAAACCAATATAGGAGAAAATTTCAATGTTTTTACTATCAACAGTATTTCCGGGGCCTAACCAGCGGCGTAACAATCATGGTCGCAGGGTGCACAACCGCGACCAGGCCGGGGGAGGGGCCCAGAGCAGTGGAGGAGCTAGACCTCCTGTGCTGCCGCAGCCAAGTAGCTGCTAGAGAGGTCTGAGCACCTTCGGGCGTGTGCAGTGGCAGAGCAGGGAGTAATTCACTCCCTGTTCCGACCACTATGCATGTAAGCAGAGTCGGATTGAAAGGTGGGCACTGACTTCTTCCATATGATCAGATGTATCGGCATGGAGACGCAGATACACGTGACTGCTGTGCAGCACAGGGAGGGAGCCATAAACATTGTTCAATTCGGGCTGAGCTGTTAACGGGTAGGGGCGGATCTGTTAGGAGTAGTAGCTTGGAGGAGTAGTAGTAGCGTGGAGGAGTAGACATTCTGTGGAGGAGTAGGCGTTGTGTTGAGAAGTAGGCGTTGTGTGGAGGCGCACGCGTTGTGTGGAGGCGCACGTGTTGTGTGGAGGCGCAGGCGTTGGTTGGAGGAGCAGGCGTTGTGTGGAGGAGCGGGTGTTGTGTGGAGGAGCTGGCGTTATGTGGAGGAGCGGGTGTTATGTGGAGGAGCGGGCGTTGTGTGGAGGAGCGGGCGTTGTGTGGAGGAGTGGGCGTTGTGGGGAGGAGTGGGCGTTGTTCTGCGTAGTATCCCCCCCATCATGTCCCAAAAGACATATACTGACATATTACATATGACATAATTATATGGCCTCCGATATGGAGACTTCTAGTGGGGACGAGTGTGGGTATGTTTTGTCTGTGTATCTCGTCCTCACAAAGCGAACCTCCGAGAAGGCGCTTTCATAGTACTGCTGGAGTGCCTGGGACTTCTTAAGTGCCTAAGTACAAGGACAAGAGAGAGGTTGCATCATGATTTTAGGGGTGTTTGTCTCCCTTGGCAGGAGCTGGGCACAAGATGACATAATGGATATTTTGTACTATGCACTATCCATTATGCATCATCCTTGGGGTCCACCTGTGGGATTAAAATGCTCACTACACCCCTAGATTAATTCATGGAGGGATGTGTAGGGACCTCTAATTCTCAGAGGTTTCTACTGTACTGATCCCTAAGGGCATCTACAAATGCTTTATGGTGCCAAAAAAATGTAAATTTCGGTACTCCAAATACCATTCTCTTCCGAGCCCTGCCATGTTTCCATCTTATAGATTATTGCCACTTACCTGGGAGAACCTGCTTGATGATTTTTGGGGTGTTTGTCTCCAGTGGCATGAATTGTACAAAATACTTTTGACACTACAATGACAAATTAAGAGATATTGCAAAGCAAATTTTATTCAACTCCATTCAATTTGTGTTACCTTTGAGCCAGAATCTTATGGGTTAAAATGCTCATACAACCCTAAATAAATTCTTTGAGGGGTGTCCTTTCCTAAAATGCGGTTTCTCGGGGGTTTCTATTGTACTGGTACCTCAGGGGCACCCCAACAACAGTCTAGTGAAACGGGTGCTCCAAAAGCTAGATTTTGCGTGTCCCTTTTCCGGCCTGCTGTGTCCCCGGCCTGTAGACTATTGCTACACATGGAGCATTTCCATACCCCTAGTAACCCACAGAATGATTTTTGGGGTGTTGATCCACAGTGGCATGAGTTGGGCTGAATAAATTTCTTCCTACCTAGATACATTTGAGAAAACAATGCAATTTTTACACTGCCCCCTTCATTTTGTATTGCATTTGTCCCAGCATCTCATGGGTTAAAATGTTCATACAACCCTAGATAAATTCTTTGAGGGTTGCCCTTTCCTAAAATGGGGTCACTACTTGGGGGGGGGGGTTCTCTTGTACTGGTACCTCAGGGGCACCCCAACACCAGTCTAGTGACAAGGGTGCTCAAAAAACATAATTTTGCTCCTTCCATTATCAGCCCTGCTGTGTGCCCAGCCTGTCTATTTTTGGCACTTGTGTGTTATTGCCATACACGGGACGACCCACAGAATGATTTTTGGGTTGTTTGTCTAAAGTGGCATGGGTGGGACACAATATATTAGGCACTGAAATGAAATTTTTGAGATAGAAACACATTTTTTACTCTGCACATTATATTTTGCATTAGATTTTGGCCAGCATGTTGGGGGTTAAAATGCTCCCCCCCCCCAACCCCAGATAAACTCTTTGAGGGGTCTAGTTTCCCAAATGGTGACATCTTTGGGAGTTTTCTATTGTACGGTTACTTCAGGGGCTCTTCAATTACACTGTGGCACCACAAAACATTTGCAGCCAAATTGGCCTGCCAAAAACCCAATGGCACATACTCTGTTCTGGACATCGCTGTGTGACTAAAGAGCAGTTGACATCCACATGTCTGGTATTGCCGTACTCGGAAGAAGCAGGGCAGAAATTTTAGGATGTATGTTTACCTCAAATACCTTATGAATGTGTCCATTTTAGGGCTAAATGAGAATAATCTTATTCAAAAATTGAAATTTCAAAATTTCCAATCCATCTTTGTTTGCTTCCAGAGAAAGATTTAAAGGGTTAACAGACTCATATGCTGAATTGAATAGTTTGAGATGTTGGGTTCATAAATTGTTAAAGTGTTACTTGTAGGGGTATATAGCACCTAATCATTTGTAGGGCACTTTCAAACTGAATTGGTTACAAAAAATGTAGCATTTTTCAAATCTCTTGAAAATGTGAGAAGTTGCTACTAAAACTGGAAACCTTCTCAGATCCATAAAAAAATGGAAATGTAAAACAAATTATGGAAATAAAAAGAAGACAAATGGCAAAAGGTTTCTACAAAAAAAATTGTGGTATGACTTTTTGTCTAGAAAGTAGAACATTTGAAACTTTGAAAATTGTCATTTTTTAAAATTTTTTATCTAAATTATTGAATTTTTACCCCCTAAAAAAAAACTGATCACCAAAATGATATTACTAACATAAACTACAATGTCTCATGAGAAAAAATTCTCAAAATCACAAGCTTATCTTAAAGCGTTGAAAAGGAAGAGACACTAGTCAAATTTAAAAAAGAAAAGTCTGAGCATTAACTCAAAAACAGGCAGCGTCATTAAGGAGTTAACATGTAAAGTAATTAGGCAAATCTCCTCTTCTCTGCTATTGCAATGAGTTACAAAAATGGGGCTCATTTACTAAGGGTCCGAATCGCGCGATTCCGCCGGATATCCCGACGATTTCCGATTTGCGCCGGGATTTTGACGCAAATCGAGGGCGTGGCCGTCGGAAAACTTGACATGCACTTACCTGCACCAAGAAATAGAAGGTGAACTCCGGTGAACTCCAGCAGACCTCGGCGCAGCAGCGACACCTAGTGGATATCGGCGCACGGACCTTAGTGAATCCCGGCCGGACCCGAATCAGCGTCGGAGAACCCGCCGCTGGATCGCAATTGGATCGGGTAAGTAAATGTGCCCCAATGTGTTACTGCCACATGTGAACACACCCTCAGGGTATGTGTTTATGACATGAAATAATTAGAACATTTAGGGTGATGCCACTTATGGCGTTTTTAGTCTATTTTTAGTCATGCATTTTCAGTTCATTAAAAAATGCATCCGTTTTTGGCCGTTTTTCAATTAAGATATTTGGGAAAACTGGTCAAAAACAGATGTGTTTTGAAAAACTGCATGAACTGAAAACGCATGACTAAAAACTGACTAAAATCGTGTGGCATCACCTTTAGGCCGGCGGCACATGTGGCGTTTACAACCCATTTTTGGGCCATTTTTTAAGCAGTCCGTTAAAAAACGCATGCGTTTTTGACCCGTTTTAATTAAGATAATTGATCCAACTGATCAATTAACACATGATTTTTAACGGACTGCTTAAAAACGGCCCAAAAACGGATTCAAAATGCCACGTGTGCTGCCAGCCTTAGGTATGCATTATGAAGTTTTGCAGTATGCAAAGTGGACATAACGAGGTTCTGCAGCATCTGAGGTGTGTATTATGATGTTTTTATTTTTAAACCTGTACAGCCTCAAAATGAGAGGGGACAAAATGAGGCTGCTGATATATTTGTTGGTGATAGTATTACCGTAAGTCATTTTATAGAAACCCTAAATATTAGTCTATGGAGGTAATATCAATCACTGTACTGAGGTAATACTTGCTCCTGGCACAGGATGAAAATGATTTGTTACTTTTTGTAATGGCAGTCATGGATACAGGTGAAGGGGGGCCCCATTAGGAATTTTGTCCCAGGGCCCAGAGGACTCTTGTTACCCCACTGGGCATAACTTCAGTATTTTTCTGTTGACAGGTCTGGTTGAGGGCTTATTTCTTTGTGAAAAGAGTTGTTCTTTTCAGTCTTATTATATTAGAGCATGTAACTTTTGTTGATCACTTTATAGAGAATTTTTTATGAGGGTATTTGATGAAAAATTGTATATAATGTTAAGTTTTTAATGTTTTTTCATGTCGTTCACCAAGCACGTTCAACATTGATTTCTTTTTATTGTACAGATTGTTACAGACGCAGTGATGCCAAACATGTTTGTGTTTTATATTCATTTATTGGGATTTGATACGTAACTGGGTGATTAGGGGACTTTTAATTAATTTATTTATTTAATTTTTATTATAAAATGATGCGCATGCTCAGGTAGTTACAGCTGGGTCCTGCCAGGAGGCAGAACCCGACGTGAAGACGAGTCGGCAGCTTTGGGGCACAAGCCGGACCAGGGGGCTGCTACAGGAATGATAGAATCTCCCGTTAAGCTCACCGTGGGGGGTCCGATCCACAGGGGACACACTCACACGCCGCGGAACCCTGCAGAAAGGCGGCGTGTCAGAAGAAGTACCCTTAATGGCCGCAGTAAAAAGCCAATACGGTGGTCAGCTTGTACGGTGAAGCTGCTTGTTCCCTTCCCATAAAAAATACTGATGCCACACAGGTGCCATCTGCATGTGCTCTGCATTTGCAGATCAGTTGCTAGGTAACACAATCATGTGACCCTTTTATGGATTTGACCACTGACCATCATTGGCTAGCAGTCCACAAATATGGATGACATATGTACTTTCTTTCACGTCTCAGATACTGAAGAACCTCAGGACACAACCAGGACACAATTAAGGGCTACGGACCCTTTGTCCTGTATATTAAACAACATCCTAAGTGCAGGTAGCCTTTAGTCTCTGAGATCTTTTTTTCCTAACTGTTGGTATATATTTTTTTATCTTCTTTACGTGGTATTATGGCTCCCTCTAGTGAAATCAATGCACAGTTACATACATTTGAAAAAACAAAAACTCACTCTTTTTCATCTGTAAAAGAAAAAAAGCTGATACAATTACCTATTCACCCTTGTCACACATTACTACAGAATACACTTAATGGAGCACCTGTGGGAAACTGCACTAAAAGTCAATTAAGAATGTGCGCCAGAAATCATGAATCTGGCGCTTCTCTGCACTGGCCTGACAGAGTTCACCAACTTTTTTGTGGTGCACCTTTAACATAGAGCTTGCAACAGACTTTGCATGTTAAATCTGGCGCACGGTGCGACTGAGATCTGGAACGCCCCCTAATTTGTGTTGCATTGTGCTTAGTGCAGCTAAAAAATGTGCAAAATCCGACAGAAAACAGACGAAAAGCCCTTAGTAAATGTGTCCCAATATGTTTTGTGCTGTTTATATTGTAAACCTGGCTGCACGTGTTCTTCCTCTATGGCAGTGGTGGCGAACCTATGGCACGGGTGCCAGAGGCGGCACTCAGAGCCCTTTCTGTGGGCACCTGGGCCATATTCCTGCAGTTCCAAACAACTTAAAAGATGCTGCTTTTAGTCATATTTTGATACTTACTTTGCTACTTGTAGGAAGATGGAGAATGTATAAGCAGGTCGAAATTATCTTTGGAGGACCTTCTGCTGGCCCCATGATTCTCTGTGAGCAGACACTGGAAAGAAGCTAAAATGATGCAAATTTTCAATTTTTCTGCTTTGTTGCTGTCCTCAGGAGGCCAATTTGATTGGTGAAGAACAGGGAGCAGTAAGTTACTGCTTTAATTTTTCATTGGCACCTCGCGATAAATAAGGGGGGTTTTGGGTTGCTTTTTGGGCACTGGGCCACTAAAAGGTTCGCCATCACTGCTCTATGGTCAATAGGTTTAAAGGTTTTGAACAACTTTAAAGAACAAACTTACTGGATGTAAGTTCAGCTGATGTATCCAGGATACTGTTGCAGTAATAAGTTCTCATGAGCAAGCAAAGCTCCATACATGCAATGGTTTAACCTTTTAATAAAGCTCCTATGTAAACATGCTCACAAGAAGCTCAAAATATCACCTATGTTTTCTCTGCCCCTTCTGCAGATTCTGCCATGGGCTCTGTTCTCTAATTACAGTGCTAGTAAAGTTTTAGGAAAATTATGAATTTATCAAATTTTTTTCTGTTTTATTGTTTTTAATGTTGTTCCCATATATACTTATTTCATATTATATTTATTCTTTATTTTTGTGCACATATATTTGTACACATATATTTTTTTACATATATATTTTCTGATCATACTTGTCCCTAAATTGGTTGTTCTTATGGATCATCAAATAAAACCTTTTTTAACACCACTTCTAATGAGTTGTGTGCCGTGTCCTTCCTACATCACTTACGGTGATGGTGATTGTGTTTTTGATCTTCTCCCACACAGATTCTTCAGTTGGCTCTCCTCTCTACATTTAAACTACCTGTTGGTTTGTATTTGATGCCCTTTTCCTCCTGCCGATTGTGCCATGGGTTCTCAAATGTCAGGCTACACAGTGTTAACCCCTACCTGACGTGTGCCACACTATTATGGCGCAGCACCAGGCTGAGTATATGGAGAGGGCTCACGGGGAGCGTCCTCTCTATACAGTGTTGGTGTTTGATGCATATTGCCCCCTTTCCCTAGAACTTATATAAATTAAACAAATCATAAGCATGTTAGCTATCTCCGTGTTCCAAAAGCCCTAATCTAATGGTTATTCCCAGTAGTAAACCCCATATCCAAAAATACTGCCGGTACATGAACTTTTGACCTTTAATCATTTGTTCATATATTCAAAACAAAAGCAGCACAAACAAAAATTTGAGCAGCACAATCCAGCACAAACCAGCACAAACGTAGCAGAATTGAACGGCACCAGTTTTGTTTAGTTTAGTCAATGTGGGGGGGGGGGCTGGTTGACCTCTGATGACCTCTGGAAACTTTCATTAAAATCTTAAAAACGATAGCAGCACAAACAAAATTTTTGCTGCACAAACCAGCACAAACGTAGCACAAACGTTTGACACCAATTTTGTTTGATTTGAACAAAGTGGGGGGGGGGTGTCAACTTCACTCAGACATATAAATAAACTGTAGAAGGGAGTGGCCTGGCTATGGAGGCGAGCAGACCGGGTTTGAAGTAGCTCCTGAGTGCCCACAGGGTTTTCCGTGCCAAATAATGTACCCCAGCTATATAACCCAAAGCCAGATGGGCCCTAAGAAGAAGAGGGACCCGCCAAACCTCCCGACACCTCAGCCTCGGGCAACGACCAGAGGAATAGGCCGATTCCTGTCGCCCTGCCAGCCTGCGACCACGAGGCCTGCCGATACCATCATGGCGGAAACCACCTCATACCGTGGTCCAGTTAGCGGGACCCCGAAAAACCCCACGCAGCAGACTCACCGCGGGTCACCCATTCCTAGGGGAGATGCGGAGCCGCTGAAATCAGCGGAGAAGGAGAAGCCGGGGAGAAGCCAGCGTCCAGGAATTAGAGGTGCGACGGCACACGTGAGCGACACAGATGTAGCTGCCGCGACACACTCTGTCAGCGTGTCGGCTAGAGGTGAATCGCCTGGCGTCAGCGGAGACCAGAAGATGCCATCGGAGGAGCCCATGTCAAACAGCCGCCCATGCATCCCCAGGTGAGCGGAGGATTGGATGCTGTGTGCCCGGAGGGGCATAGGGACACGGGGGATGGAGTGACCGCGGGCCGGTCTTCTTTACCCTCCACCCGGCAGAATCACGCGGCATACCCGCAAGGCAGCCCTGTTGCTGAGAAGGACCGGGAGCAGGAGGACCTGGCCCTGCAGAAAACGCACAGACAGTGCCAGGTAATACAGGCTGATGTACACCGGGCAGCCTCCCCGGAGGCTCCACTTCTTCCCCCACATACCCAGGGGCTACAGCCTGCCAGCAATAGGGATGCAGGGGCGCACAACGGACACCAGGGGGAGCCGCTACCACACCTGCTTACTAAAACGTCACCTGATGGGAAAACACTCTAGCTATATGCCACAATAGGGCAGGTGACTCCCAGTACGATCCACAGCACGCCGTGGCCTCACAACCGATGAGACAACCAGGGTCACCAGATCCGCCACCCCTGACACCTCCACTTTCACTGACACCGTGGGATAATGCGGCACACTCTCGCCCACGATATCCCCATGAATATTCGTGACAATGCAGTCACCGGATCCTACAGCTACCCCTCATCTGTATATCTCCAGCCCTATGGGGTCATCATCGAGCTCACCAGCTTTCATGTCTCCATCATATGATACACAGCAAGCTACGATACTAGCACAAGTTCTAGAAGGTCTGGCGGAACTACGTAACTTCAAAAGCCATCTGAAGGCAATACCCACAAAGGAAGATATGGAGTGCTATGTGTCCCGCCTTGAACAATCATATGGCGCTGAAGTAGCCACTCTCAGAGAGGAAGTTCATCAGCTCCAGGCCAGAGTTACGGTGAACGAAGAAGCACAGGCAACCATACAAAACCTGACAGACTCACATACAGCAGCTCTAGTGACTCACGCCTACCAACTGCAATATCTCTCGGACCAGATTGATGACTCCGAAAACAGAGGGGGGAGGAACAACATTTGAGTAAGGGGACTGCCAGAAACAGTAGAATCAGCAAATCTACATGAAGCTCTCCGCACTATCTTTAACACAGTGCTGGTACCGGAGGACACCCCCTTGGAACTGGATAGGGCCCACCGGGCGTTGCAGGCCCGTCCATCTCCACGTGACCCTCCCAGAGATGTAATCTGCAGGGTGCACAGGTACCAAATAAAGGAAGCCATAATGAATAAAGCGAGATCCTTTTACCGAATCACATACCAAGGGACTGCGGTCCTGCTGCTGCCAGATCTCTCCAGGATGACACTTCTTAAAAGAAAGGCCCTCAGGCCCTTGTTGGAAATCCTGCGACAGCGCAACATACCATACACCTGGGGCTTCCCATTTAGGCTCCAAATCCGCCATGGGGGCCGCACTCATGTGATTCGTCACTTGGGAGATGTGCCATTAGTGGCAGAAACCCTCAACCTGCCGGCTATGGATTTTCCGGACTGGCCATCGCTCCCAACCCCTATGGGACAGCAGCCACGTCTGCTTCCTCAACGTGCACCCGGGGGTGTCGCAGGAAATGGCCCTAGGGGCCCACATCGACAACGGAGGCGTCCAAATGACCCATAGGACTGGAACTGAAAGCCTCATCCACAGATTCCACATACTTCCTCGAGAGTATCCTTTCTATATCTAGGCACTGTGGCAAGCTAATACTTGGTCCTTCATATTATATATGTTTCTCTTTTGCAAAGTATTCTTAATAAGACATCATTTGTTAGTTAGCTGGGTTACACATATTGATGATAATATCAGTTGTGTAGAACAAAGCACGGGAGCCTTAGACGTGGGCTCGCTTAGAGGTTAGGCTTCTCTCCACCCAGGGTAGCGTGTTCATCTAGTCTGCACACGCAGTTTACATATCCCTACCTTTGTAGAGGGACTAGAGTTTGGTCCCACATCTATTGGAATAGATTTAGCTTTATACCTGTATATCCCTTTTTTCTTTTCCTTTCCTTTTTTCCTTATAGTTTATTTATCTTTTATTCAGGTTACCTGTTAGTGAGTGTGAGTGTCTGTCTGCGTCTAACCCCCACCTTCCTGTTACCCTCACATACCCAAGACCCATACACCTCAAAGGGCCCCTACACCAGGGATAAAGTCAAAGCGCTACTCTTCAGGGCTCCATCCCTTGCTTTAATTCCTTATATCAGATAACCTTTACCTTCGGCTATCGGTCGAGTAGTGGTCACCTCATGGCAACCTTAAAGATTGGATCCTTGAATGCCAGGGGCCTAAACACTCCTCAGAAAAGATCACAGATATTATATGGAATGCATAGACAGGGTGTGAAAATCTTGTATTTACAGGAGTCCCACTTCAAAACCGGACACTTCCCGGAAGTCAAAGACCGATATTTTAACACCTGGTTCCACAGCACTAACCCAGAGTCACGCTCTAAGGGAGTCTCCATCGCTGTTCACCACTCCATCCCGCATGTGCTTCTGGACCAATTGCTAGACGAGGCAGGTACATACGCTTTCATTAAAATACAAATTTATGGCCAGATCTTTACCTTGGCAAATCTATACTTGCCCAATCGCTCCCCAGTCCCAGCCTGTAGGAAAATTCTCCAAGATCTAGCAGGATTCACCGAGGGGTTATTGATATTGGGTGGGGACTTTAATTTCCCAATCGACACTAATCTCGATACTTCATCAGGAAAAACCCACACTCCCCTACGACAGATGAGCATGCTCAAAAAAGACCTACTTGACCTACAGTTGGTAGATGTTTGGCGCATCTTACACCCACAGGATAGGAATTTTACCTACTATTCCCCAGCTCATGACTCATACAGCCGTATAGACATGCTCTTTGTCCAACACAGGGTGCTGATGTGGGAACCAACAGCAACTATAGGCAATATTGTTCTAACGGACCATGCCCCAATATACTTGACAATAACCATACCGACTGTTGACAAGCGTCCATGGTCATGGCGCCTTAACGATCACCTGCTCAAAGATGCCCTTTGCACACAGGAAATCAAAAGTAGTATAGAATGCCACTCCCGCATACAGGACCTCCGCCCAGAGGACCTACCGATGAAGTGGGGAGCCCTCAAGTGTGAGTTACGTAGTCGATTTACTGAACATGGAGTTAGATTAAAGAAAGAAAACGCATTTAAACTCACCTCCCTACTACAGCGACTACACACAATAGAGCAGCATCACAAGGCAAAACGGTCCCCAGAAGACCTCGCCGAGCTCATGATAATTAGGGATGAGATAAGGGCCCTGCTAGACCGTAAAATGCTGTCCTAACGTCTTCAATTTAAGGGCCGCCTTTATGAACACGCAAATAAATGTGGACACCAGCTCTCTAGACTTCTACACTCGGGAGCAACACACATACCTCGTATTAGGACAGTTAGGGGTGAGGTCACAACCCGGACGAGATCAGTTCAGAGTTCGGCGCGTACTACACACAACTGTATAATATCAAGGGTCAGTTTACAGACCTAAATCGGTCACCCATAACTAGAAAAATACAAGAATACATAAAAGAGACGGCACTGCCCTCCTTAGCAACAGAGGAAATAGAGGTACTAGAAAAAGATCTCAGTGAAGAAGAGGAAACTGATGCTATCAAAAACACACCGGTAGGGAAGAGCCCAGGGCCAGACGGATTCTCCCCTGCCTTCTATAAGGCATTCAGGGAAACACTGTCCCCATTCATGACACACATGTTCAACGCCATATGCCAGCATTCAGCCTTTTACCCCCAATCCTTGGAGGCTAACATTAGTGTACTGTTGAAGCAGGACAAGGACACTTTAGCACCGGCGAGCTACAGACCGATATCACTATTGAATGTAGACCTGAAGTTATACTCTAAGGTCCTGGCAGATCGCCTGGCCCCTCTCCTCCCAAAAATAGTCAATCGGACCAGGTGGGCTTTGTGAGGGGTAGAGAGGCTAGGGATAACCTGATCAAGACGTTTACTCTCATGCAACACGCTCAGAAGAGGTCTGTCCCCTCCTGCCTTTTATCGATCGATGCAGAAAAGGCCTTTGATAGGGTAAACTCGGGGTTTATGTTGTCCGCCCTTACACAGCTGGGGCTGGGCTCGAAGTTTTTGGGGAAGGTTATGGCCTTATACAACCAGCCCACTGCTAGGGTCAGGGCTAATGGGTTCTTCTCTAAACCAATCCACATTAGGAATGGAACGCGCCAGGGATGCCCCCTCTCACCCCTTTTATACGTGATAGTGATGGAACATCTGGCTACGGCCATCAGAAATAACCCAAACATACATGGTATACAAGTGGGTAGCATCAATACAAAATGGCGCTCTTTGCTGATGATCTCTTGCTCTATGTTTCTCAACCCAGGGTTACACTCCACTCCTGATTGAAGGAACTCGAGAGATATGGCCAATTGAGCAATTTCAAGATTAACTACTCTAAGTCAGAGATGCTCAACATATCTCTACCTCATACTGAAGCACAGTCCGTCGGGGACCACTACTCTTTTTGCTGGCGGACGCAGTCCATTAAATATCTGGGGATCCAGGTACCAGTAGACCTCTCCAAGGTATACACATACAACTACCTACCATTGTTGGAGCGTACATTAAAAGACTTGGAAGGATACAATAGGAAACAGTTATCCTGGTTTGGGCGAATCAACGTCATAAAAATGGACATCCTACCCCGCTTTCTCTATATTTTCCAGGGAATCCCAATTATGCCCCCCTCCTCATTCTTCCAATCAATCCGGTCGGCGGTCCTCCGATTCATATGGGGCTCAATCCGCCCGCGGATAGGATGGCGGTTCCTGATTAGACCAAAATCAGCTGGGGGAGGGGGGTACCATACTTCAAGCTCTATCACCGGGCTGCCGTTCTAGTTCGTCTACTGGATTGGCACTACCACCTGTCCACTAAACAATGGGTCCGATTGGAACAGTATAGCTCCCCGATCCCCATCAAGGTGATACCGTGGGTACCTTCCCAACGTGTAGATATAGAGCCCCAGACACTGTTCTTGGCATCAACACTGAAACTCTGGAGGGCCCTCACCCAGAACAAACTTCTGTCTCGACAATTAAGTCCACTCAAACCTCTATTCCGCAATCCCGACTTTCCACCGGCATTCTCCAGGATAGTGTTTCTAGGTTGGTATAGTCACGAGGACCTTCGAATGCATGACATTCTAGGAGAGGCCCCAATTCCATCACACCAAGAATTAGTGGGACTAACTTATCGTGGTTAGAGTTGACTCAACTGGAGTCATTTCTGAAGCGTCCGGACCAGGGGCGTCTTTTAACAAACAACTTACCCCATTTGAAGCCCTTTTCAGGTTAGACATTCCTCCGGAGCACTGCATCTCTCGAATATATATCACCTCCTCCTGAAGGAATTGGACACCACTCCCTTGCCATATGTGGCGGTTTGGGAGAGGGACCTTAACATCCCACTGTCTGCAGAAGACTGGGATAAGGCATTTCTGTTTACTCACAAGCTCACGGTAGCCAGCTCATGTCAGGAACGAAACTACAAAATCCTCACTAGATGGAATAGGGTCCCGACCCTCTTACACTCCATTTATCCGGCAATCCAGGACACATGCTGGAGATATGATAGGGACAAGGGCACTATGTTACACATTTGGTGGGCATGCAACGAAATCTCGCATTTCTGGAACCAGGTGTTTGATATCACGTCCGAATTCACAGGGCAGTCAGCCCCCAAAACACCAGAGATAGCTCTACTATCAATACTACCCGGGTCTATTGGAAGTCTATTGAAATCTCCTGAGATTTTCACTCATTGCCGCAAGGTCGGTAATACCCAGGAAATGGCAAACCAATACACCTCCCACAATCTCCGAATGGGCACAGGAAATGATACACATACATCACATGGAGGAATACATTGCAGACACATTGGATATGGGAGAGAAATACTTAAAACTATGGCAACCTTGGATTGCATTCAGAGAAACCCAGAGATTCAAAGACATCCTAAGCCCGAAACCTCTGACAAACCTGTAAACGCAACACTGTGTGTCCCTATATCTTACTTGACTACACACTACTCTACCGAGAACCTTATCCCCTTTCTTGGACCCCACACCCCTCTGTCTTTGTCTCATCCTTTGTTAATGGAATGAATGTATTTGTTTGTCTGTAGCCATACACACCTGCCCAGAGGCCACATCAGAGCTACAATCAAATACACAAGGCTAGCAATAGGAATTACTCCAAATAGAATAATAGGGTAAGACAGTACTCTCTTGAAAAAGCCCCCTCATGGTTATTACCAATTTTAGTACATACTGGAGGTGGCAAAGATTCACCCATGAAAAATATATCACAGATACATGCAGAGATCCCGAGATGGATAAATCCTCATGAGCATCGTGTATGCAATAATCTTCATTAGGAGGATAGATTTCTTGGATCCATAAGAAACATGTACCCTCTGGCTAACAAGTGGCATACCTGCATTTCTTATATGTTGTGTTATGCATGTATTACTGAAAGTTTGTCTTGTTATCCTTGTTTGAAAATTAATAAACTGATTTAAATATAAATAAACTGTAGAAATCATAAACAAGTTTAGTATCGCTGCGTCCTGATCTATCAAAATATAATAACAGTTTTTCACTGGGTTTAACCCCGTAACGGAAAATAGTGCTCGTAGTTCAAAATGGCATTTTTTTGCCATCTTGAATAAAATATAAAATTCTATAAAAAGTAATCAAAAGGTTGTACAGTCCTAAAAATAATAGCACTGAAAATGTCATAAAAAGTTGCAAAAAATGACACCACACACAGCTCCGTACACTAAAGTATGAAAAAGTTATTTGCGCCAGAAGATGGCAAAATAAAAAAAAACATTTTTGTACAGGTTTTAATTTTTGTAAATGTATAAAAACATTATAGAAACTATACAAATTTGTTATCCCCGTGATCGCACCGACCCAAAGAATAAAGTAGACATGTCATTTGGGACACAAGAGAATTGCGCAAATGCGTTTTTTCACCATTTTCACTGCATTCGTTTTTTTTCCTTCTTCCCAGTACACTACATGGAAAATTAAATACCATCAATATGAAGTGCAATTTGTTAAACATAAAACAAATCAGAGAGCTCTTTACGTGTTAAATAAAAAAGTTATAGATTTTTGAAGGTGGAGAGTGAAAAATCAAAATCAATAAACAAAATAGGGCCAAGTTGTTAAGGGGTTAAAAATTACCTAACACAGGATAGCTGTGGAGATTTCAAATGGAAAAACAATATGTTTCTTTACATAATTATGACAGTAGATGTGGTCGTTTATGGTTTTTAAGGGACAAAATAGCTACATTTACATTATACTGGAGTATAAGCCTAGTTTTGCAGCACAAAATTTGACGTAATTCTGTATGCCGGCCGAGCGCAAAAAGACACGAAGAGCAGCGGAAGAATCGGAAGAGGACCGAAGGACCCGAGGCAGCACCTGTGCATCGGAGACAGACTGGGCAGGCTATATACTACAGGGCTGGGCAGGCTGTACACTTCAGGGGTCTGGCAGGCTGTACACTACAGGGTCTGGCAGGCTATACATTAAAGGGCCTGGCAGGTTATACACTACAGGGGTCTTGCTGGCTATATACTGGGAGGCTGTGACCAATGCATTTCCCACCCTCGGCTTATACTCGAGTCAATAGGTTTTCCCATTTTTTGTGTTGAAATTAGGGGTCCCGCCTTATACTTGGGTCGGCTTATACTCGAGTATATACGGTATATATATGAAGTCAATTAAATATTATAATATTTATAATCCCCTATAATATAGGGGGATTCATCCACGGCAGTCGGGAGATATAACATGAATACGGGTATGTCAACATTGCATTATTTGCACATGCACTGAGCACTTTATGTGTTAAAAAGGATGCATTGGCATCCTGGACAATATCGTCAGCATTTGGTGCACTATCTTGCCTTACTTTGTCAATGCCCTGCATGAATTGTATGATTATTAGAGATGAGCGAACATGCTCGTCCGAGCTTGATGCTCGGTCGAGCATTAGGGTACTCGAAACTGCTCGTTGCTCGGACGAATACTTCGCCCGCTCGAGAAAATGGCAGCTCCCGCCGTTTTGCTTTTTGGCGGCCAGAAACAGAGCCAATCACAAGCCAGGAGACTCTGCACTCCACCCAGCATGACGTGGTACCCTTACACGTCGATAGCAGTGGTTGGCTGGCCAGATCAGGTGACCCTGGGATAGACTAGCCGCTGCCCGCGCTGCTCGGATCATTCTGTGTCTGGATGCCGCTAGGGAGAGAGCTGCTGCTGGTCAGGGAAAGCGTTAGGGTGTTCTATTAGCTTACTGTTAGGCAGGAGTGATTCTCAAAGAACCCAACAGCCCTTCTTAGGGCTACAATAACGTTCTACTTTTTTTATTTTAATTTGCATCTAGTACCATTTTGTGAGGAATTAGCAGGGGGACTTGCTACCGTTGTGTTTAGCTCTTAGTGGCACACATATCCATAGCAAAGACCGAAGTGGGAAAATTTAGTAGGGGTTGGATTTCAATTAGGCACTAACTCAGTGTCATCTCATCTGACAGTAGTGTGCTTTGATACTTGGCTAGAAAATAGCCATAGGAGAATACAAAGAGCTTACTTACGCATACAGTAGCGTTCTATATATTTGATTTCTGGTTGATCTGCTGGTGGCTGTACTTTCTGCAGTGCATGTACTAGCCAATTCTGAGCAATTTGTAGTGAGACTTGCGACCGCTGTGTTCTGCGCTTAGTGACGCACATATCCATAGCAAAGACCGAAGTGGGAAAATTTAGTAGGGGTTGGATTTCAATTAGGCACTAACTCAGTGTCATCTCATCTGACAGTAGTGTGCTTTGATACTTGGCTAGAAAATAGCCATAGGAGAATACAAAGAGCTTACTTACGCATACAGTAGCGTTCTATATATTTGATTTCTGGTTGATCTGCTGGTGGCTGTACTTTCTGCAGTGCATGTACTAGCCAATTCTGAGCAATTTGTAGTGAGACTTGCGACCGCTGTGTTCTGCGCTTAGTGACGCACATATCCATAGCAAAGACCGAAGTGGGAAAATTTAGTAGGGGTTGGATTTCAATTAGGCACTAACTCAGTGTCATCTCATCTGACAGTAGTGTGCTTTGATACTTGGCTAGAAAATAGCCATAGGAGAATACAAAGAGCTTACTTACGCATACAGTAGCGTTCTATATATTTGATTTCTGGTTGATCTGCTGGTGGCTGTACTTTCTGCAGTGCATGTACTAGCCAATTCTGAGCAATTTGTAGTGACGAGACTTGCGACCGCTGTGTTCTGCGCTTAGTGACGCACATATCCATAGCAAAGACCGAAGTGGGAAAATTTAGTAGGGGTTGGATTTCAATTAGGCACTAACTCAGTGTCATCTCATCTGGCATAGTAGTGTGCTTTGATACTTGGCTAGAAAATAGCCATAGCAATAGGATAGCATTGTTTGGTTTTAAAAACTCAAAAAAAAACAAAAAACACAAAAAAAAAAAAAAAACACAAAAAAAAACAAAAAAAAGTAAAAAAAAAAATAAAGTTATAACTCTCATTTTAAAAATGTTTAACCCGAGGGCTAGGGGTAGAGGACGAGGGCGGGGACGTGGGCGTCCAACTACTGCAGGGGTCAGAGGCCGTGGTCCTGGGCGGGGTGAGACACCACCTGCTGATGAGGGAGCAGGGGAACGCCGCAGAGCTACACTCCCTAGGTTCATGTCTGAAGTTACTGGGACTCGTGGTAGAGCACTGTTGAGGCCAGAACAGTGCGAACAGGTGATGTCGTGGATTGCTGACAATGCTTCGAGCAATTTGTCCACCACCAGTCAGTCTTCCACGCAGTCCACCCATGTCACCGAAATCGCCACTCCTCCAGCTCCTGCACCTCAGCCTCCTCCCCCCCAGTCTGCCCCCTCCCAGGAAAATTTGGCATTTGAACCGGCATACTCTGAGGAACTGTTTTCTGGACCCTTCCCACAGTCACAAACCACTTGTCCGGTTGCTGCTGAGCAATTTTCCGATGCCCAGGTTTTCCAACAGTCACAGTCTGTGGGTGATGATGACCTTCTTGACGTAGTGGAAGTGTGTAAAGAGGTGTCCGACGATGAGGAGACACGGTTGTCAGACAGTGGGGAAGTTGTTGTCAGGGCAGGAAGTCCGAGGGGGGAGCAGACTGAGGGATCGGAGGATGATGAGGTGACAGACCCAAGCTGGGTTGAGAGGCCGGGTGAACACAGTGCTTCTGAGACGGAGGAGAGTCCTCGACCAGAACAGGTTGGAAGAGGCAGTGGTGGGGCCAGACGGAGAGGCAGGGCCAGAGCTGGTGCATCAGCGCCAAATGTGTCAACTAGTGAAGCTCCCGTGGCGAGGGCTCCTGCGGCGAGGGCTAGATCTTCAGAAGTCTGGAGGTTCTTTAAGGAAACACCGGATGACCGACGGACTGTGGTGTGCAACATTTGCCAAACCAGGCTCAGCAGGGGTTCCACCACTACTAGCTTAACTACCACCAGTATGCGCAGGCATATGAATGCTAAACACCCCACTCAGTGGCAACAAGCCCGTTCACCTCCGGCCGTGCACACCACTGCTCCTTCCCCTGTGTCAGCTGCTAGTCAGCCCCCTGCCCAGGACCCTGCCACAAAAACCCCATCGTCGCCTCCACGATCCTCCACAGCATCCACCAGCGTTCAGCTCTCCATACCCCAGACGCTGGAGCGGAAACGCAAATATAGTGCAACCCACCCGCACGCCCAAGCCCTTAATGTGCACATCTCCAGATTGCTTAGCCTGGAGATGCTGCCCTATAGGCTAGTAGAGACCGAGGCCTTTCGCAACCTCATGGCGGCGGCCGCCCCTCGGTATTCGGTCCCCAGCCGCCACTACTTTTCCCGATGTGCCGTCCCAGCCCTGCACCAGCACGTGTCAGACAACATCATCCGTGCCCTGACCAACGCCGTTTCTGACAAGGTCCACCTGACCACGGACACGTGGACGAGTGCTGCCGGGCAGGGCCACTATTTATCGCTGACGGCACATTGGGTTAACTTGGTGGAGGCTGGGACCGAGTCTGACACTGGGGCTGCTCATATACTGCCGACGCCGAGGATTGCGGGGCCTACCTCGGTCCAGGTGTTTCAGGCCTACTATGCCTCCTCCTCCTCCCACCCCTCCTCCACCTCCTCCTCCGAACTACCATCCGTGGGCACGGCGCCATCAGTCGGTAGCTCTAGGCACAGCAGCAGTGCCGTCGCTAAGCGACAGCAGGCGGTGCTCAAACTGCTGAGCCTAGGCGACAAAAGGCACACCGCCCAAGAGCTATTACAGGGCATCACGGCGCAGACTGATCTGTGGCTGGCACCGCTGAACCTCAAGCCGGGAATGGTTGTGTGTGACAACGGCCGTAACCTGGTGGCGGCTCTGCAACTCGGCAGACTGACACATGTGCCATGCCTGGCCCATGTGTTAAATCTGATAGTTCAGCGTTTCCTCAAGACATACCCCAATCTGTCTGATTTGCTCACGAAGGTGCGCCGCATCTGTGCGCATTTCAGGAAGTCCAGCCCAGATGCTGCCACTCTCAGGGCAGCGCAGCGCCGCCTCCAACTGCCCGCTCACCGACTGTTGTGCGACGTGCCCACGAGGTGGAATTCAACACTGACCATGTTATCCAGAGTTTACCAGCAGCGCAGAGCGATTGTAGACTGCCAGATGTCAACTTCCACCAGAACTGGTAGTCAGGTCAGTCAGCTTCCTCAAGTCTACAATGAGGAGTGGACGTGGATGTCTGATATCTGTCAGGTGCTGAGTAACTTTGAGGAGTCAACACAGATGGTCAGTGGCGATGCCGCCATCATCAGCCTCACCATCCCGCTGCTTGGCCTGTTGAAAAACTCTCTGGTCAGCATGAAGTCGGAAGCTTTGCGCTCGTCACAAGAGACAGGGGAAGAATATTCCCTTGTTGATAGCCAAAGCACCCTCAGGTCTGTTTCTCAGCGCATATCGGAGGAGGTGGAGGTGGAGGAGGATGAGGAGGAAGAGGAGGAGAATGTTGGTGAGACACAAGAGGGGACCATTGTTGAGTCCTTTACTGTTCAGCGTGTATGGGCAGAAGAAGAGGAGTTGGAGGAGTTGGAGGAGGAGGAAATGGACAGTCAGGCCAGTGAGGGGAGTGAATTCTTACGCGTTGGTACTCTGGCGCATATGGCAGATTTCATGCTAGGCTGCCTATCCCGTGACCCTCGCGTTCAAAGAATTTATTCCAGCACCGATTACTGGGTGTTCACTCTCCTGGACCCACGGTACAAGCAAAATCTTTCCACTCTCATCCCTGCAGAGGAAAGGAGTGTGAGAATGCATGAATACCAGCAGGCCCTGGTGCACAAGCTGAAACAGTATTTCCCTTCTGACAGCGCTAGCGGCAGAGTGCGTAGTTCTGCGGGACAAGTAGCGAGGGAGAGTAGGCGAGCAGGCAGCTTGTCCAGCACTGGCAAGGGTACGCTTTACAAGGCTTTTGCCAGCTTTATGTCACCCCAGCAAGACACTGTCACCTGTCCCCAGTCTCGGCAGAGTAGGGCTGATCTTTACAGAAAGATGGTGAGGGAGTACGTAGCTGACCATACCATCGTCCTAAATGATCACACAGCTCCCTACAACTACTGGGTTTCAAAGCTGGACATGTGGCACGAACTGGCGCTGTACGCCTTGGAGGTTCTTGCCTGCCCTGCCGCTAGCGTCTTGTCCGAGCGGGTTTTCAGTGCAGCTGGTGGCATCATCACCGATAAGCGTACACGCCTGTCGACTGACAGCGCTGACAGGCTGACGCTTATTAAAATGAATAAAGGCTGGATTTCTCAGAATTTCCAATCTCCACCAGGTGAAGGAAGCTCAACCTGAATAATTGATCCACTCCTCCTCCTCCTCATTTTCCTCCTTCTCCTCCTCTTTGTACAGTAAAGCAGAGGAAAATGGCTATTTTTTGACAGGGCCCACTGGCTCTTGCTATAGTACTTCATGCATTTAATTTTTCTGGAGGGCCACCTACCCGGTCCTCTGTTTGAAACAATTTTTGTGAGTGCCACATACAGGCACTCAATCTATTCCATTTTACTGCAGGGCCACCTACCTGCTCCTCTGGTTTGAAACATTTTTGTGACTGCCACATACAGGCACTCAATCTATTCCATTTTACTGGAGGGCCACCTACCTGCTCCTCTGGTTTGAAAAATTTATGGGACTGCCACATACAGGCACTCAATCTATTCCATTTTACTGCAGGGCCACCTACCTGCTCCTCTGGTTTGAAACATTTTTGGGACTGCCACATACAGGCACTCAATCTATTCCATTTTACTGGAGGGCCACCTACCTGCTCCTCTGGTTTGAAAAATGTTTGGGACTGCCACATACAGGCACTATCCAAATTAAATTGTCTCCATAGCAGCCTCCACACGTTGTCTCCATTGCTACCTCCAAAAGTCGTCCATATAGCTGCCTCCATACATCGTCCCTTTATCAAACGAGGTGTGTCAGGCAGAAATTTGGGTTGTTTTCATGGATTCCACATCAAAGTTGTTAACTTTGTCGCCACCCTGCTGTGTTATCCACAAAATATACTGGCAAACTTTTACCATTTAGGGATATTATTTCAGCGCTTCTTGCGCATCTGTTTACATTCCCCTCACCCGGCATATCCTAAACTTATAAGAACGCTACTACACTTGATCTTATACAAAAGGTTCTTAGAAGTGCTGTTTGGGGAGTAGCCTAGAGACAGGGGCTTGAATTGGCGAAAGCTCGCCTGGCAGCGGAGCGCCAGCTCCATGCGCATCATGCGCTTCTTGCGCATCTGTTTACATTCCCCTCACCCGGCATATCCTAAACTTATAAGAACGCTACTACACTTGATCTTATACAAAAGGTTCTTAGAAGTGCTGTTTGGGGAGTAGCCTAGAGACAGGGGCTTGAATTGGCGAAAGCTCGCCTGGCAGCGGAGCGCCAGCTCCATGCGCATCATGCGCTTCTTGCGCATCTGTTTACATTCCCCTCACCCGCCATATCCCAAACTTATAAGAACGCTACTACACTTAACTTGGTGCAGGCTGGGACCGAGTCTGACCCTGGGGCTGGTCATATACTGCCGACGCAGAGAATTGCGGGGCCTACCTCGGTCCAGGTCTCAAAGGCCTACTATACCTCCTCCCACCCCTCCTCCACCTCCTCCTCCTCCGAATTACCATCCGTGGGCATGGCGCCATCAGTCGGTAGCTCTAGGCACAGCAGCAGTGCCGTCGCTAAGCGACAGCAGGCGGTGCTGAAACTGCTGAGCCTAGGCGATAAAAGGCACACCGCCCAAGAGCTATTACAGGGCATTCCACATCAAAGTTGTTAACTTTGTCGCCACCCTGCTGTGTAATCCACAAAATATACTTGCAAACTTTTACCATTTAGGGATATTATTTCAGCGCTTCTTGCGCATCTGTTTACATTCCCCTCACCCGCCATATCCTAAACTTATAAGAACGCTACTACACTTGATCTTATACAAAAGGTTCTTAGAAGTGCTGTTTGGGGAGTAGCCTAGAGACAGGGGCTTGGATTGGCAAAAGCTCGCCTGGCTGCAGAGCGCCAGCTCCATCCCAAGATCCAACTAACATAGTTGCAGCACCTTTAATCTACTACTAGTTCACTGCCTCCATAATAATAATAATAATAATCTTTATTTATATAGCGCCATCATATTCCGTAGCGCTTTACAAATCATAGGAAACAAATACAAATGTATTGTAACAGAGCACAACATTTGTATGGAACAACAGGAGTGAGGTCCCTGCTCGCCAGAGCTTACGGTTTATGAAGATGATGGGGTAACACGAGGTAAAAGAATATTTAACGGTCAAGCCATTCTTCTTAGGGAATAGAACAAAATATAATAAATGGAATTGCTGTCGCTTGAACCACTCAGCCGTCATCTTATATACCAGGTCCAGGGTGAATGGGACTGCAGAGAAGTCTGGTGCCTGTTGGTTGCTGGATAACAGATGGGAGGACGACACAGGACGGGTTAGTAGAAGAGTTAAAACTTCATGCAGTTAATGAGTGTTATAGGCTTGCCTAAAGAAATGGGTTTTAAGAGCACGTTTGAAACTTTGGAGGTTAGGTATTAGTCTGATAGTCCAGGGCAGAGCATTCCATAGAATTGGTGCAGCTCTAGAGAAGTCTTGGAGACGCGAGTGGGAGGTCCGCACTAGGGTAGAGGTTAATCTAAGATCACTGGCGGATCTAAGAGCACGGGTTGGGCGATAGACTGAGATAAGAGAGGAGAGGTAGGGGGGTGCAGCATTATACAGAGCTTTATGGATGAGGGTTATTATTATTTTAAACTGTATTCGAAAGGAGACTGGCAGCCAGTGCAGCGACTGGCATGAACTGTAAGCATACATGGTCCCCTTATCAAACGAGCTGTGTCAGGCAGAATTTTGGGTTGTTTTCATGGCTTCCATGTTAACTTTGTCGCCACCCTGCTGTGTAATCCACAAAATATACTGGCAAACTTTTATCATGTACCGATATTATTTGAGCGCTTCTTGCTCACCTCCTTTGGTTCCTCTCTGACACCCATTGGTTTGAAGCCTGAGTCCAATTAGGGTATGTCGCCATGCCACTCTCTAGCCTGCTGCCGCTGCCTCTGCCTCTGCATGCCGTCCCCTGTAGTGTCAGGGTCAATTATTGGATGTTTTACATGCTATCTAGCTTCATTCTGTCACTCTGTCATGGCCATGCTGTTGCCCATAATTTCGGCATAATGGTGCGATTAAGCAGCCTCAGAGGCATCCATGCATGCTGCCCCTGCTGTTTCCTGTCCATTTCCGTGGTGTTTCCATCCTTTTCTGAGGTTCCCAGGTGTTTGGCCAAGCTTCCCTGTGCAGAGCCTTGGTCCCCTTGAAAAATGCTCGAGTCTCCCATTGACTTCAATGGGGTTCGTTATTCGAGACGAGCACTCGAGCATCGGGAAAAGTTCGTCTCGAATAACGAGTACCCGAGCATTTTAGTGTTCGCTCATCTCTAATGATTATCTTAAACTTTTAAACTGCGATTTGACCCTTGAACATTGACCATTTTCACTCTCCCCGTCGCTCATGTTTTTAAAGTCCCTGTGTGATATCCTCACCATCCGTTTGTACCCACCCCCCTTTTGTGGAATTTATGTTTTTAATGAAATGTATTGAGTAATAAAGATTTCATATACTTTTAGCTAAATTGGCTTAGTGTTGTGTTTGTAGGTGTACAATTAAATATGAATGTCCAGATGGGAATACCCCTTTAAATACTTTCACTGGAAATTACAATTTTTTTATGCAGAAAAAATCCCTCATACAGCTCTGTACATGGAAAAATGTATGGATTTTTGATGGTGGAGTGCAAAAAACGGAAACATAAAAATCAAAAATGGGCAGAGTTGTTAAAACTGTATTACAAGGAAGACAAAATTCTTAAATATACTCAGGATAACAAAATTACCCATTCTCTAATTCACTGTTATTAACAAAAATACAGAATTTCACAGATATTATTACCAACCTGTCTCTATTAGTCCTGGTGTACATAGTCGGTTGCCTGGGATTTGACTGTTAATCTTCTGACTTTGGGGTCGGGAAGACTTATTGTTCTCCTGTCTGATGTTGCACTGGCCCCACCCTTGCATTCTAAGACAAGCTTACACAGACTTCCTGCCGACAAACAGCAGAGTAGGAGAGTAAAGCTACTAAATACACACAGATCTTTATCCAGGGGAAGGGGGAGGGAGGCATAGAAGATCTGTGATTATGTAAAGGCTGTGGGGAGAATGTCATGTGTAAAATGCATCTCATGCAGGGCCACATCTGCCATGAGGCAAGATAAAAATCTCGCCTTAGCTGGCAGATGTTCAAGCCCTGAGGCAGGCGACAAAATTTTGGGCCGTAATGTGGGCGATTCAGGTGGCCATTGACGCCCGATTCGCCCACATGAAAAATCAATCGCGCCTGTATCTTTTAGAGACAGACGTGAATGATGTACAGAGCGGCGTCGGCCCAGATCCTTCTGTCTGTGCCGCTCTGTTGCTCTGCAGGACTCAGGCAGCATGTGATACATCACGCTGCCTTCATCCCTTCACAGTGCAGTACAGGGCAGCCAAAGAGCCTGGAAGATGTAGAGGATGCGAGGGGCGGCAGGGGAGCGTGGTGGGAGTCGAGGTGAGTAATTGCTTTATTATTTTATAAAAAGGGGAGCTGTATATAGTAAAAAAGGGGGGCTATATATAATGAAAAAAGGGGAGCTGTATATATTGGAAGGGGGCTGTATATAATGAAAAAGAGGAGCTGTATATATTGAAAGGGGGGCTGTATATAATGAAAAATGGGTGCTGTGTATAATGAAAAAGAAGGTCTGTATATTATAAAAAGGGAGGATGTATATATTGAGAGGAGGGCTGTATATATTGAGAAAGGGGCTGTATATAATGAAAAAGAGGGGCTATATATTGAAAAAGGGGGCTATATAAATTGAAATGGGGCTGTATATATGGAAAGGCGGCTGTATATAATGAAATAGGGGGGCTGTATATATGGAAAGGGGGCTGTATATAATGAAATAGGGGGGCTGTATATATTGGAAGAGGGGCTGTATATATTGAAAGAGGGGGGCTGTATACATTGAAAGAGGGGAGATGTATATATTGAAAGAGAGGCTGTATATATTGAAAGGGGGGCTGTATATATTGAAAAAGGCGGTTTGTACATCATAGAAAAAAGGGGTCTGTATATAACAGAAAAGGGGCTGTATATAATGAAAAAGGGGGGCTGTATATATTGAAAGATGGGCTGTATTTATTGAAAGAGGGGGCTGTATATATTGAAAGATTGGGACTGTATATATTGAAAGAGGGGGGCTGTATATATTGAAAGAGGGTCTTTATATATTGAAAGAGGCGCTGTATATATATTGAATATGTGTATATATAAATATATATTGTATATATGTATTGTATATAAAAGGAAGTGGGGTTTATATGGGGTACTGCATGTCATTAAGTGTGTGGGTGCACGATTTAAATAAAATTTTGGGACAGTAAGGCCTCTTTCATATGGCCGTTGGTGGACGTATATACATCGGATATACATCGCCCATGAGCTGGCAATGGGCACGCGGTGCCGTATGGAGCGATACGGTTTCCTATCTTTTCTCGGCATACGCTGCTGTGCGCCATGTCCCTCTATGGAGAGGGGCGGGTGTGAGCAGTGTTCACCTCCTCCTCCACTCCCCAGTGCTGCCGTGTGCCCGCCGTGGTACGGTACAGTGGGCACACATCAGTGGTAATTCAGCCTTGATCTGTATATAGTTAAACATGTGGGAGAATCTGGATATAGGGGTTGGATTTTAATTAAACTATAGGAGCTGTATATAATTTAATTGGGGAGAGGAGCTTTTATTATAAATTTTAAAATAAATGAAGAAGGGGCACATTGTGGATTCTATATCCAGTGTGTGTGTATGGTAGTGGTGAGGGGGGCAGAGTGGTCTGTTGTGTCCTGAGAGGTTTATATGATTTAGGAGCACTGTTATTTAGGTGACTTTATACGGTAAGTGACTGTGGTATTTTATGGGTGAAATGCAAAGGTGTGCTGCTGGGAGCTGAAGACATCTGGCAGCAAATTCAACAGTCCTGGGTGGGAGAAGATGTAATGATGTCCTCTTCCTGATGGAGCAGATGAGGTGAGGTACTAGATGCCACTATTGTCTGTGTCACTGACCGGCTAGTGGCTGTTAGCATGTGTGGTGTCACAGGGGTCCAGTGACTAATAGGACCTGTCACCCATAAAAAAGCACTAGGAGCTGCTTACATTTAAAATTTTCACCTCAGGCAGCAAATACCCTAGAATCTCTGATCTGTTTCATCTCTCTTTCTATGTGTCTGATACTAGTGAATTTTCAGAAGCTAAATGAAAGTGTATATAGATCAGTACCCTCAAATATCCAAGACAGGGAAGCAGCACTCCGTAGAAAACAAGTGTTTTTATCCCACCAGTGGGGAATACAGCGTTTGAGAAACTATACTTGAAAATGGCTATATCGAGCCACAATACAGGTGCACGGCTCATTAGTATCACAGAGAGTAATCAGAGCTGTGTGTGATAACGAGCCGTGCACCTGTGTGTCAGATTTCTGCCACTGTAAGTAAACATAAAAGCTTTCTATAGAATAGACAGGTAGCAGAGATCCAGAAAACTGAGAAATTGATACAGGAAGTACATTGGAAAATTGTATAATAACATTTACTTGCTGAAATGGGAACACACTTTTAACCCGTTCACGACCCGTGACGTGATAGCACGTTACGGGTCAGCCGCGGGTGCATGGAGAGGGCTCACGCGCTGAGCCCTCTCCATAGCTGGTAAGTCTTTGCTGCATATTGCATATTGCAGCATATCGCCGCTCCCCGTGACGTCATCGGGGAGCGGTGGTCCGTCGACATGGTAGCCTCGGGTCTCACGAAGACCCGAGGCTACTTCGGGTTAACCCATGCATTACAATGTGCTATCAGCACATTGTAATGTATGAGAAGTAAAATACACATATACTGCCATACTGTAGTATGGCAGTATATGATAGGATCGTACAGACAACCTAGGGTTAAAGTACCCTAGGGAGTCTGAAAAATAGTAAAAATAAAAAAAAATTCTAAAAACCCTAAAAACTCAAATCATCCCCCCTTTCCCTAGAACTGATATAAATATAAATAAACAGTAAAAATCATACACACATTAGGTATCGCCGCGTCCGAAAATGCCCGATCTATCAAAATATGATAACGGTTTTTCACTGCGTTCAATTCCGTAAAGGAAAATTGCGCCCAAAGTCGAAAATGGCACTTTTTTGTCATTTTTAAAAAAAATGTAAATTCTATAAAAAGTGATCACAAGGTCGAACAGTCCTAAAATTGATAACATTATAAACGTCATCAAAATCCGCAAAAAAACGACACCACCCACAGCTCTGTACACCAAAGTATAAAAAAGTTATTAGCGCCAGAGGATGGCAAAATCCCCCCTAAATTTTTTGTACAGGAGGTTTTAATTTTTTTAAATGTATGAAAACAATATAAAACCAATACTAATTTGGTATCCCCGTAATTGCACAGACCCAAAGAATAAAGTAGACATGTCTTTGGGACGCACAGTGAAATCCGTAAGATCCAAGCCCACAAGAAAACGGCACAAATGCGTTTTTTTACCAATTTCACTGCATTTGGAATTTTTTTCCCGCTTCCCAGTACACGGCATGGAATAATAAATACCATCTCTATAAAGTGTAATTTGTTACACAGAAAACAAGTTGTCACACAGCTCTGGACATGGAAAAATAAAAAAGTTATGGATTTTTGATCATGGGGAGTGAAAAATGACAATGAAAAAACAAAAAAGGGCAAAGTCCAGAAACGGTTAAAGAGAGTTTGCCATTAAAGGACACAATTGAAGGTGTACAGAGAAAACAAGGTTGGCTATTATCCAGCAACACGTCAATAGGCTTCCTCAGTAAGTCATGCTTGATGTTAAGAGGTCAGCCTTCAAGGTAGCTTTGAGCAGACCATATCTAACACTGTCAGTCAGACATTTCTATGTTTGATGTGTGCAGGGCCGGATCATAGGGGGTCTCCCACCACTTTGCCCTTAATGGGGCTCCCACCAAATGTGGGCGATTCGCCCACAGTATATTTGGGTCCGTACTCCCTGGGCCATACAGAATATGGGTAATAGTCCATATAGTGTGCGTGCCTTAACATTTCTGATTATACAGCCATGAGGAAGGAAGCATTGTACGTTTGAAACGTGTTGCTGTGATGCGATTTTTTAAGCTGATACGTGGAATATTGTAAATTTGTTTATGGTCCTGAAATAAAGCACAAAGAAATTTATTCGACATGTCATTTGGGTGTTACTGTCCTATTTGCTGGATCAACAAACAAGAAGCAAGTGATTGCTTTTCCCTATCTGGACTCCATTCACTCTCTGGAACTGGAAGCAATGTGCAGCAGCGCATCGCTCTCAGCCAGGTAGGGACAGTCTGCTTGCAGTGACAGCTTGATGTGCAGCCCTGTGGTGTATGTTACATGGGACTGTGTGGCTGGTGTGGGCTCTGGTGTATGTTACCTGGGACTGTGTGTCTGGTGCTGGCTGAGGTGTATGTTACTTGGGACTTTGTCTGGTCTTTGTCTGGACACCCGCAGCTTCTGGCCCCGACTCCGTTCAGGTGGTTCAGATCGCAGCCCCAGTACTGGTGCCGGGTCCCTGCGCAGCATGCTCAGTGTGTTACATTACACAGTGTAATACATCTGTATTACACTGTGTAAGGTGAAGAATAGCTTGAACAAGCAATCAGTGGATCACTTGTTCAAGCTAACCTGTAAAAGTGAATAAAAACAGTTAAAAACATTAAATAAAAACATTTTTTAATAAAAAGAATTAATTAAATAAAGTTAAAGTTTTCAACACATATAAGTAAAATATTCTACCACTAGATGGCAGTTAAACACCAAAAATTGAGTACAATATTTTGCAAGTAGTTATAATTTGCATGTTTTTGTAAAGTATCACTGTGTAAATGTGTGTGTCTGTACACACACACATATTATATATATATATATATATATATATATATATATATATATATATATATTTTTTTTTTTTTATATATATATAGCACACACATGTATCTATGAAAAATAGTAGCACATTATGATTTCAAGCAATATAAAGGTGTACCTGTACTGTGTACTTATTTTTCATTTATTGTTTATTGGAAGAGCCAAATTTTGGCCCTAAGCCTGTGAACCAAAGTTTGATGTATGTATTTAGCAGGTGCTGCTTTTTCTATTTATTATTTATTCATTTTATTGAGGGCTTTCTCTTTTTGTCTTTCTCTGCTCAAAAATGACAACTCTACTTTACTTTCTGGGTCAATACTACCACACAGATACACCATTTATATAGTATTGTTATATTTTGATACATTAACCCTTACAGGGCTCAGCCCTCTTTGGTTTTTGCTTTCCTGTTTTTTACTCCCCTTATTCCAAAAGCGATAACTTTTTTTTAATTTTAATGTTTACAGAGATGTGTGAGGACTTATCTGTGGGACAAATTGTACTTTTTAGTGGCTCTATTTAATGCGATGTACTAGAAATTTGGAAATAAATAAAAAGTGAAAAGGGAAATGAAAAAAAAGTGTTTTTTGTGGGCTCTGTTTTTACAGCTTTCATTCTACACTCCAATTGACACTTTCTTTGTTCTTTGGGTCGATACAGAGGTACACAGAGATACCAAATTGGTATCACTTTTATTAGGTTTTAGTAGATTTCAAAAATTAAAATCTTTTGTACAAAAAAATATTTGGCGTTTTGCCGAATTCTGAGGCCAATAGCTTTTTCACACTTTGGCGTACAGACCTATGCAAGGTGTCATTTTTGTGGTACATGCTGGCGCTTTAATTTGTATCAATTTCAATGTATCAATGTAGCTCTTAGATAATTTTTTATTCAAATATTCATGGATGGAAAAAGGACAAAGATGTGTCAATTTTGGCATTTGGGCACTATTTGCTGTAACGGTGTTCATGGTCAGGAATAATCTTTTTTATATTTTGATAGAATGGGAATTTTGGGACGTGGCGATACCGAACATGTTTTTATATATGTTCTAGGGAAAGCAGGGCGATTGAAACTCTAACTTTTTAACATTTTATATATATATATATATATACACATTTATTTATTATTATTTCAGACCCTCTACGGTAATTTAACCCTGCAGCTTCTGAAGACTCATACTATATACTGCAATACAACTGCCATTGGAGTTCACTATACATGTCAAGCATACAAGTCTTTATGAGACTGTGGCTGCCAAGGCAACCAATAGCCACCCAATGATGACATCAAAAGGTGCCATGGTCGGTTTCGATTGCAGCACATAACAGGCGAACTCTTGTGATTGTTGGCAGTAACAGGTGGGTGACAGCTGTGTTATGCAGTTGTTACAGGCTGAGTTCTCACCATTCACCCCCTCCCCCCCCACCCCCAGCATCAGGACATAATAGTACGTTCTGGTGTGTGTAGGGGTTAAAGGACAAATGTACTTTTTTCTTTCACAAATCAATAGCTCTTGGATGTAGAACAACTTTGCCTATATCCAGCATTTTCTTTGTTATCTGCTTCAGGTTAGCCCAGTCCTGAAGTAGCTGCTTCCCCTGCTTATACTGAAAAGCCCTGTGAATCTGTCCTGTAAACAGATCTACAGACTCACAGATGGGGAGGGGCTGCACCCTGCTCACAGAGGTGGAAGAAGGGGGAGGTCATGGGACAGCTCTCTGTGTATGTAGCAGGGGTGACTGTGTTCAGAACTGTGGATACAGAGGTCTCCTACATAGAATAGTGAGCTACAAGACCTCCCCTGTTCATGGCATCTGTGCGCTGAGTGAATTGAACTCAGCTTCAGAGAAAATATAGGAAGGGGGTTAGTCTCTGCCCACTTCCCTGATGGTGAGAATAACACTATATGGACATCATTCGATTTGTTTTAAAAGGGGGAATCACATATGACAATTTTGTTAAATCATAACTTTCCTAACATTTCCAAACCTATACATGTGGGTCTAATATAATGTATCTATGTAGTAATCATTGTTTTGTTAATGAAACTATGTAATAATCTTGGTTCTAGTCCTTTACCGACTAGTAACATGGGTTCTGCTTCTACTTCTATATAGTCACCTAGGTTCTGGTTTTATTTCTATATATAGTATTCTTGGTTCTGGTAACGGATTTATGTAGTAAAATTTGGTTTTGGTAATGTAACTATGGAGTAATATTTGGTAACATATCTATGTAATAATTTTGGCTCTGGTAATGTAGCAATGCAGTAATCTAGGTTCTGGTAACATACATACTGTATGTAGTAATCTTTGTTCTGATACTGTATCTAAGTAGTAGTCTTGGTTCTGGTTCCATAACTATGTAGTGATCTTAGCTCTGGTAACATATCTATGTTTAAATTTTGGTTCTGGTGACATCTATGTAAAATGCTTTTGTGCATGTATGTAAAATGCTTTTGTGCATATCATTTAAACCGTTGAGGAGGTCACAGTCTCTTTACAACACAGGTTCCATGGTATTCTTATCATATGTTTGCAATGTGACGTAGTAGCAGTAGTATAAGATGGGAAATTAATGTATGTGGTGGAAGGGGCCCAAAATTACTAGATGTGGCCCTGCCTATGACTCCCTTGTTCGGTAGTTTACACCCCATATCTCATGTTTCTTTAGCTTACACCCCCATAATACATCTGCTTGTACTGGAGCACAAAGGTGGGGGCCAAGAGCTGAGCACATGCTGTTTTTTTAAATGCTTCGAAACCAAAGCCCAACTCCTAGGACTACACAGAGGATTCTGTCAGGGTTCAAGGTAAGTTATAACACACAAATGTTGTAATGCAAATGCTCTGAGAAAGCAGAGAAGCATATTTGCAATGAAGCTGTATTGGGCTTTTGCAACCTGTCTTTAGTGAAAATGAGGTCTCTGGTGACAGGTTCCCTTTAATATACGCAGGCATGGGTTATGGCAGGTGGCAAATATGTGATCAACAAAAAGGTAAACAGGCAGGGTAAATAGAAACACATTAGAATTGCACTAGTAATATAGTAATCTCTGTTCAGACAACATCATGTGCAGATTGTTGGCTGGGAAAAAAAATGAAATGTTTAATAGTTTCTCCAGTACTATTAACTTTATTGTATTGTAGTGCTGCAGAACAAAATTGACATGCCTCTCAGGTCAGATGAGTAAATCAGGATATTCTTTAAGTACAGGGAGTTCCCAGGTTACATACAAGATAGGGTCTGTAGGTTTGTTCTTAAGTTGAATTTGTATGTAAGTCGGAACTGTATATTTTCTCATTGTAATCCCAGACTTTTTTGGTCTCTGTGACAATTGGATTTTAAAAATGTTGGGTTGTCATAAGAATCAATATTAACACTAAAGCTTCATTGCAGACACATTTGATAACTGTTATAGCTGTTTATTGTAGCCTAGGACTAAAGTACAATAAATTACCAATATCCAGAGGTCCGTTTGTGACTAGGGGTCGTATGTAAGTCGAGTGTTCTTCAGTAGGGGACCGCCTGTATTTCACAGTGAAACAGTACTCCAGGGATCAAATCAAATTCTGTATGTCACCAAGTGAAAAGTCACACGTGGCGCTTGGCCTCAACCCCATTGCATATGTGTTTCTAGTGAACAATACAAGACACCTGGTGCTGATTACCAAACACATACCGAGGTCCATCCTGAGGCACTAACATTGCATATGTAAACGCAACGCAAGCACCATATGTGACCACATCCCAAGTGTTCACTGCAGTGTTTCATCTTATCAATGAAGAAATCTTCAAGCAGTAGTGTTAAGGAAGACAAATCATTTAGCTTATAATTTATATTTCTTATAATTATATTCAAAAGTATACACATCTTTTTAGTAAACAGCATAAGTAAAACAAGATTTTAAAAAACAATAATATAAACTGTGTAATAAATATTACCTTTCAATGAGGAGAGGCTTCTTTTGGCACACTCTGCCATAAATCCCTGACTGGTGGAGGGCTGTAGCGAGAGTTGACTAGTTGAATAGTTTAGGAACTTTCTCCTATCCCCCTAGTGCATATCTGGAGCACAGCCACAGTGATCTTGGGGTTTTTCTTTATCTCTCTCACCTAAGTAAGATTGGTTAGCTTGACAGCCAGGTCAAGGAAGAGTTGTGGTCATTCCAGACTTCTTTCTTTCTTAGAGTGCTGCAGAAATTCTTTTGTAACCATGACCAGGTCTGTGCTTTGCCATAATTCTCTTTCTAAGTTTCTTGGGCAGTTTCTTGGACCTTATGATTCTGATGTGCTCTGACATGCACTGTGAGCTGTGTGTGCCTTCCCTTTAATTGGCACTGTCTAATCCGGCATTATAATCCGGCACCTCCCTTCACTCACTGCCGAATCTTCAAGTCATTTCCCCGAAGTGAAAGCCATCCTGTGTTTCCTAGTGTTTCAACGTTCCCAGAGTTCCCAGTCGCTCCAGCCAACAGCTTAAAAGAGTCACTCCAGCCAGCTGCTTCCCAAGAGTGCACCAGCCTGCGGCTTCCCAAGAGTTTCTCCAGCCTGCGGCTTCCCAAGAGTCGCTCATGCCTGTGGCTTCCCAAGAGTTCCTCCAGCCTGCGGCTTCCCAAGAGTCAACCCAACCTCAGCTTCCCAGTGCTGCTCCAGCTTTCCAAGAGCCAACCCAACCTCTGCAGCTTTTCGGCGCTGCTCCGGCTTCCCAAGAGTCGCTCCAGCCTCCGGCTTTCCAAGAACCAACCCAACCTCCACAGCTTCCCAGTGCTGCTCCGGCTTCCCAAGAGTCACTTCAGCCTCCGGCTGTACTGCTTGCAAAGGAGTCAGTGCAAGTTTCCAGAGTCCATCTCCCGGCCAAAGGACGCTCTAGACGTCTCCAGGATATCCTCAGATTGTTTCCTTGGGGTTTGTCCTGTCTTCACTGTTCCTGCTCTCCTCCTCAGGTGTCCCATCACCAAGAAGAATTAGAGGAGGCGGAGAAAGGATAAGAGGGGGCCGAAGAAGAAGGGCCCTAAAGGGGGGGAGGGGTACTGCCTGGACTCAGACTCACCTGTCCATGAGCCTACTTCACAATGCTTCTGGCCGTGTGTGTCCCTGGTCCCTGGTCTCTAGGGCGTGGATTTAAAGGGCCAGCATCCCTTTGATTGGCGCTGGCTAATCCGGCTCAACCCTTATAATCCAGCACATGAGTTCATGCATTCCTTTGTCGGTCCCGTATTCCTGTGGCTGTCCTGTATTCCTGTGCTGTTCCTGCATCCCTGTGGTGTTCCTGCATTACCCTTATAAAATGCTTTATACAATGTGGTAATGAAAGCACATCATATGCTGAGTCTCTGGTAGACCATCAATCAAAATTTCAAACTAACCACTACAGTTTCCTAAGAGCGGAGTGGCCTACGCAGTCCATATGGAGCCTAGGGAGCCCAATAGCCTCCGACAAAGCCCAGAATTAACATAACTCAACCACTCATCTCTTATACATTTATCATGGCATAGCAAGTCCACTGCCTCCAGGACATCAACAATGTGAAAAATATTAAGCGTAGAGTGTGTGAACCGATCTAGGCCAGAATGACCGTGAAGTCTATAGAAGATGTTACCTCGAGGGGCATATATGCCTAGTCTTGTAAGAGGTAAATATGGCTAATAGCATAGGATATGGTCCTCCGCTAGTGCTGCCATCAGAACCAAATTAATAAATTGGATAAGGAAAGAGAGAAACATAGAAATGCCAAGGTTTTAGAGTTGGGCAATTATAGGTGGGAGGGAACCTGACGAGAGAAGAAGGAACACACAGGACTAGGGTGGTGGAAGGGCAGGTTAAGGGTAAAGGCTAAAGGGAACCCTTTAGGATGATTTGGTACAATAAACCACCCAAGTTCCTTATGGACCGGTAATATACCACCCCAAATTTCACCTCCATCTGGGGAGAAACAGGAAAATAAGTAAACATTTAAGTAAACACTTATACTTACCTGGGTTAATTGTTCCTGGATACATCCTGTTCTTATACAGTTTTTCCAGTGTTCTGTCAACAAAATAAAAGTTTGACTTACAATCTTAAAACAAAATAAAAAGTTGTCTGGACATCCTTTCTAACTGATAAAGTGGTTGGGGCCCTATGGCAGTACTGAGGATTGGAGTGATTTTCATTTCATTTTTTCATTATGAATTTCCTCCTCCACACCAACTTTCCTGTGTCCCTGACCCTTATGCCATATTGGCTTGTTGGGGAGTGAGGCAGACAGGGGCGTGAACACCTGGCCTGCCAGATTTACTGTAGGTCTGAACTGGCAGAAGGCAGCGCTTGCATCCATATTTACTAAGAGGCCAGAGCCATAGAAGATATGGGTGCTGCACTGCCATTTTGGGTAACTTTAAGAATCCCCCCGTGTTTTTCTCAAGCATTGATTAAACACAGACACTGGGCCCGCAATGTTTCTAATAAAAAATATAAAATATGGAAATGTCACCATTTTTTTTCTGTGGCAATTCAACAAAAAACATGAACTAGTACAATTCAGTGGCTGTTTATTTCTTGTTAAACAGCACAGTCCTCTTTTTACAACTTGGATGGAGATTTTAGCGTATGCTAGCGTCATTGATACCGGAACCCAGATAATTCTATTCGCCTCATGTTTTATACAAATGTGTACATTAGAGTATGACTTGAAGTGTTGCTGTCTTAGCCAATGTCAAATAGGAAGTTTTAATGGATTGTTTACAACAACTTCACAGGATTAGACACTGCTTAGCAATCCATGCAATAATGACATTCATAGATGCAGCATTTCAAGCTGTTAAGATAGCCCATACATACATAAAATGAATGGACTTAAATACCATTCAAGAGATCAGGGCCGGTGCTAGACAAAGTGGGGCCCCGGGCAAAACTAAAAATGGGGCCCCAAAATAAAACTATTTTATGACCAGTCACAGTCAGCAAGAGGCTCCCTTTAGTATGGTAAAACAATCTGTAATATTGGAGAATTTTATAGATGATAGGGAGATTGATGGACAGCACGGTGGCTCAGTGATTAGCACTACAGCCTTGCAGCGCTGGTCAACATCTGCAAACAGTTTGTATGTTCTCTCTGTGTTTGCGTGGGTTTCCTCCAGGTCCTCCGGTTTCCTCCCACACTCCAAAAAATTACTGGTAGGTTAATTAGACTGGCCCCTGTCCCCAATGGGCCTCATAATTTGGCAAGCTCTGTGCAGCGCTCCGTAACCTGTGTGCGCTTTATAAAGAAATTATGAATTATTATTATGATAAAAGATAAATATGAGAGATGAAAGAGACTTGCCCCATTTTCAAAATTGCATTAAAGAGTTTATAGAAATAGGGGCATTCATGCAATTTTTATTCAAACTGAAACATTTTTTAAAAAATACTTAAAATTTGACTTTGATGGCAAAAAAATTGTTCCAAACAGAAAATATTCACCTTCACCTCACAGCCAGTCACAACCTGAAAAATATAGTAATAAAACAGAATAAAAAGTAAAGGCGCCATAAAACCTATATAATTTTAAAAGCAGACAAGCAGGCGATGCATTTGGCAATTAACATTCAAAATTTCCTCTAAAATACGTACAGATCCAGAATAGTTATATAAAGAAAATATACTTTCCTAAAACAGTAAGATGTGAGGAGATCATACAGACCCCACATGTGTATATTCACCAAAATATGCAGCAAAGGGAATGTTACATCCACAGGAGACACCAAACTATTTTTCCAGAAAATTGCACTGAACGTCACACAGATCTATCATTGTAGGCTCCCTTACACAATGGTCACCCAAATAAATAACTACATATCCATAAACCAAGCTAATGAGATAGCAAAAGTCACTTTTAGATGTGCGCCATTGTATTAGCCACACAATAACAGAACCCTCCGCGCGTCAATTTGAGTAAGAACGTCATAACATAGGTGTAAATAATAAGGGATGGTGTGAAATAAAAGCTTTATTATGGAACATGTGTGTGTTTTTGGTGTTACATATAACTTTATGGACATGTTCTGGGTCGTGGTGTTCATATGTAGCGACATTAGGCAAAGAGGATCTAATGTTCATCATATCAGTCAATTTTCACAAAAAAAAAAAAATATCACGAAATAAAAGGCAATAAGTTGATATTATCCCTTCTAATAATGTAGTAACATATAAAGTGCATATTTCCATTATCTGTGAGGTGCAGCAGCTCCTGTGTGCAGCAAATTCTCCCTGTAGCCTTATGGCTAAGAATCTGGAGGGGGGGCTACATTTCAGAGAGCTGTATCTCTGGCTCTGTGACACATAGAACCTCACTTCAATAAAAGAAGAGAGTCTCCTCTTTTATATGAATCTAATCTTGTGTTTCTAAGTGTTAGGGAAACAGAGATATTAACTGTTAAACTGCCAATGGGAGTAATTTTTATATATAAAAATGTCACCTGATATTCTCACTTTAAACCTGAATATCTCTGGATCCATAGCACCTAGAAACACAATTCACGATTCATTTGAAAGAAGAGATGCTCCCCTTTCAGTGAGCCCTGGGCAATTGCCCACTTTGCCTACCCATAGCGCCGGCCCTGAGGAATGACCTGCATTCTATGAGATGATACTACATCAAGGTGCATGTCCATGATCAAATAAAACAAGAAAATAAAGACCACAAGAGAAAAGTGAAGAAGTCTTCTTCTAAACCATCCTGCTGTCAAGGGAGGCGTAGTCTCTGAGCTGGCTCAAGACTAGCCGGTGACAATCCTGGATGGACAAAGTTTCTCTGTGCATGGTGAGGCGCCTCCTGGCGTACCACATGACGTCTTTGAAGCAATTCCACCATGTGGGTGCCTTGGAACAAACCATAAAGAGCAGTATGGCATGTCGTGGTGTTTCTGGGCACAGAAAGAAGGAGTTCTTGATCAAGGGCTTTCAACAGGCCCCGAGCAAAGGGGCATGACTTTTTGATATGGGATGGACCCTCACTTCGTCATAACAGCTCAAAAGGGGAACACTGTCGGGTATAAATAAACACAAAACACTTTATTTTATGGTGTCAAATAGGCCACAGCTTTATTTAAATCACAAGACTAAAACAGTTAGAGGAAGAGTTGGGTGAATTGCTAGGAATGGGATTCACCCATACTGTGAGATCCCCAGCTGCCTGACGTACAGCCCACCGGCCAGACAGCAATAAAGGAGCGGCACGCTCTGCACCGCCATTCTAGCAGAGCCAGTCCACTTTATGGGCACCAATGACCCTTGTGAAGATCCTCACTCCTGTACTTCACCACCATGCCCGCCCCTGGATAACATTACCATTAAGACATCCTTCAGGCTGGCCACTTCCAAAACTCAGCCTGTTCACCACCATGAGGTTTAACATCCTCTATGAGTTAAAAATTAGTCCATCAGCAACTTCCACCCAACTCCTCCACCGCCACAGAAGAGGCCGTTTGACACCTCAAATGGACTCGACCCTCCACAAAGCCAATAAACTCTAGTTCTCAGAGATGTTTTTTGCAAAACTTGCGAGGAAATGTCCAAGTAAAATAGTATATCCCAACTCTACGAAATGTAACTGACTATACAGTAATGACAGCAATAATAATCCACTTAAAAACAGTGAAACAGGGAATCAAAAAGAGTAACCATGATTCCAATAAATACATGGGGGCTAACATACCCTCTTCTATTAAAATACAAAATACTGCACCTCTGCCTAGATAATGGTTCTGTACAGCAAAGCCCACTAGTTATGATTCCTCAACATCAGGATGCAAATAAGTCCAATATATACCATAAAAGTAGAACAGAATACAAGAAGAGAATAGATGTAGGGGGAAGGGGGGCTTTTTTGTGTTTTTCAATCTCTCGCCGCAGTCTCTGACCAGACTTCCTTCTTCTAATATAAATTGTTGTGGAGGCCAACAGTTCAAGTTGAAAATAACGTTTTGACCAGGACCAGAAGCTACTTGGTGCTGCCCGCTCTTCCTGCTGGTATTATTCATTGTGCCTGCATCAGCTTCCAAGGACACCTGAGAAAGGCACCATTCCTCCGGGCGCAAGTCACCTAGCTCAGAGGACCCAATTTGTTCAGCACCATTTCTCCGGCCGTGAGTCACCCAGCTCAGAGGACCCAATTTATTCAGCACCATTCCTCCGGCCGTGAGTCACCTAGCTCAGAGGACCCAATTTATTCTGCAAGCATGTGACATGCAAGCCCCAGGGATGTATTAACAGGATCTGTAGGAACCGGGGGCCATACCCATGATGGCTACCCCTCCACTCCAGGGGGCCATACCCGCGATGGCTACCCCTCCACTCCATGGGGCCATACCCGCATTGGCTACCCCTCCACTCCAGGGGGCCATATCCGCTGATAGGGATTTTTATGCAGGGCCCCAACAGCCCTCTTGACTTTTGTAAGGTAACCCTTTCATGGTTGACAGTCTCTTAGTGTATGTTAAAATCTTCTCCCATTTAATATCTCCAATGCATAATATCAAAGACAGGCAGATAAGCTGACTCCAGAATCATAATATTAAACTAAAGATGAAGGACAGACTTGCTTCTCATTAAATATCAAAGGGAATTAGCTAACAGGCAAGCAAACAGGTTACATAAAATGAAGTTTGAACTGAATTTAAGTGGACAGTGGTCAGTGAACATGTCTGCTGTATCTAAGATGGCGGACAGTAGTCAAGATGGCATCCGAAACCAGTGCAATCTCCTTAACACCGCGATGGCTACCCCTCCACTCCAGGGGGCCATACCCGCAATGGCTACCCCTCCACTCCAGGGGGCCATACCCGCGATGGCTACCCTTCCACTCAAGGGGACCATACCCGTGATGGCTACCCCTCCACCACAGGGGGCCATACCCGCAATGGCTACGCCTCCACTCCAGGGGGCCATACCCGCAATGGCTACGCCTCCACTCCAGGGGGCCATACCCGTGATGGCTACCCCTCCACCACAGGGGGCCATACCCGCGATAGCTACCCCTCCACTACAAGGGGCCATCCCCGCGATGGTTACCTCTCCACTACAGGGGGCCATACCCGGGATGGCTACCCCTCCACTCCAGGGGGCCATACCCGTGATGGATACCCCTCCACTACAGGGGGCCATACCCGTGATGGCTACCCCTCCACTCCATTGGGCCATACCTGTGATGGCTACTCCTCCACTACACGGGGCCATACCCATGATGGATACCACTTCACTACAGGGGGTTATACCCGTGATGGCTACCCAATCACTCAAGGGGGCCATAACCGTGATGGCTACCCCTCCACTCCTGGGGCCATTCCTGTGATGGCTACCCCTCCACTCCAGGGGGCCATATCCATGATGGCTGCCGCTCCACTCCAGGGGGCCATACCCGTGATGGCTATCCCTCCACACCAGGGCTCACTTTAAATGTATCACTTCAGATGACTGGCTATTAATGCAAATGAGCAATGCTGCATCATAAAATATAATAATAATACATAACCAGCCTGCTGGTCTGAATACAAACAGCCAATTTGTACCTGTTCCTATATACAAAGCCACAGTAAGAGACATTCTTAGAACTAGTATTTATATGTTAACTGCATGTGATAATGCATTTATGGTCTGCACATCCCTTAAAAACATCCTCCATGATTTGTAAAGCGCTTCCAAATAGAATAGCTCTTTATAAATAAAAATTATTATTATATCATTTAGTTATTATATTCGGAATGTTAGCAAGAAGAGACCTTTATAGAAATATTCAAAACACTTATCACCTACAAAGAGGAGACCTGGGAGCTAGACATTTCTGACGCCATTCTCTCCACGACCTCCTTCTCACCAATAATCATAATCATCATCAGTTTAGGGGCACCACTTCCAATTACCTAAAGCAATTATAATCCGCCACCACTGCCCCAGTACCCAACACAGCAAGAGGCTAAAATGAGCCGTGTAAATATATGTCTGGGACCATGTGAATTTTCACCATCCCCAATTTTTCAAAATCCAAAGACCCCTATGGCACCCCCGGGAGCATCTTACACAACTATGAGCAACAGTTACTACAACAGCCTCCGACCATGTGCTGAGCCCTTTCCCTGTACATTTTATGGGAATGAATACTGTTAGTCTTGTACAGGGCTTCTTAGCACCAGCTCCAGCACCATCTGCCCCCTATGTAATATATATATATATATATATATATATATATATATATATGACCATATAAAGTCTTATACTCCAATGCATGCACATATAGACTGAGGATGCATGTACTCCCCTCACTACTGCACCATCCATTCCTATCTAATATATATGTGAGCACATGCAGTTATACTACAGAGCTCCTTCAGCAATAGAGACTGAGGATGCATGCAGGGCCGGTTCTAGACAAAGTGGGGCCCTGGGCAAAACTAAATGTGGGGCCCCAAAATAAAACTATTTTATAACCAGTCACAGTCAGCAAGAGCCTCCCTTTAGTATGGTAAAACAAACTGTAATATGGGAGAATTTTATAGGAGATAGATAGATGATAGGGAGATTGATGGGCAGCACGGTGGCTCAGTGGTTTGCACTACAGCCTTGCAGCGCTAGTCAACATCTGCAAAGAGTTTGTATGACCCTCTGGGTCCTCCGGTTTCCTCCCACACTCCAAAAAATTACTGGTAGGTTGAATAGATTGTGAGCCCCATGGGGACAGAGACTGGTTTGGCAAGCTCTGTGCAATGCTGTGTAATCTGTGTGGACTATATAAAAAAAGAATTGTTAATTATAATTATTATGATCGAAGAAAAATATGAAAGATGATAGAGATTTCTAGATGCAGAACTATAAAGTAGATTATATATATACAATAGATGGATATGAGAGATAAATACAGTAGAAGAGAAATAGAAGATTGATTAATAAATAGAAAGAGAAAAAGTGAGATATATAAATGGTCAGATTATATGAGGTAGATAACTAGAGAGATAGATGATAAGCATCTTCACCAGGGAATTCAACCATTTCATCGCCAGGCATTTCTGGATGTTTTGTCGCGTTATTGACCATTGCAAATTTTACAATTTTGATGTTTAAAAATAAAATTACAGCAAAAAAAATTAAAGTAATCTCAACAAACCTGAGATTTTCTATAAGCAGACACATGCCCCATTTTCAAAATCGCATTAAAGAGTTTATAGACATAGGCGCTTTCATGCAATTTTGATTCAAACTGAAACATTTTATAAAAATATACTTAAAATTTGACTTTGATGGCAAAAAATATGCTCCAAACAGAAAATATTTACCTTCACATCTCCTAAATGTAGTAGATGGAGATTTGTAGAGTTCACAAATGTCCAATATAGATCTGTTCACATAAATAAATCCACATAATATCACTAAAACTGTATTAACTAGTTATCTGCTTTTCAGCTAGAAATTTTAAAACAGTCACAACCTGTAAAATATAGCAATAAAACAGAATAAAAAGTAAAGGCGCCATAAAACCTATAGAATTTTGAAAGCAGACAACAGGCGATGCATTTGGCAATTAACATTAAAATTTCCTCTTAAATATGTACAAATCCAGAATAGTTATATAAATAAAATATACTTTCATAAAACAACAAGATGTGAGGAGATCATACAGACCCCACATGTGTATATTCACCAAAATATGCAGCAAAGGGAACGTTAAATCCACAGGGGGCACCAAACTATTTTTGCAGAAAATTGCACTGCGCATCACCCAGATCTACAGTATCATTGTATGATCCGTTACACAATGGTAACCCAAATTATTACCTATATATCCATAAACCAAGCTAATGAGATAACAAAAGTCACGTTTAGATGTGCGTCATTGTATTAGCAGCACAATAACAGAACCCTCCGCGTTTCATAAGAATCTGAGTGAGAACATCACATAACATAGGTGTAAATAATGGAGGAGGGTGTGAAATGAAAACTTTATTCCAGAATTGGTTGCGTTGTTAATATATAATAGCGACATTAGGGGAAGAGGATCGAATGTTCATCGTATCAGTCAATTTTTGCCCCCCAAAAAAAACCTGTCACGAAATAAAACATGAATATTAGTTGATATAATTCCTTCTCAATATGTAGTAACTAGAGATGAGCGAACATACTCGTCCGAGCTTGATGCTCGATCGAGCATTAGCGTACTCGTAACTGCTCGTTGCTCGGACGAGTATTTCGCCCGCTCGAGAAAATGGCAGCTCCCGCCGTTTTGCTTTTTGGCGGCCAGAAACAGAGCCAATCACAAGCCAGGAGACTCTGCACTCCACCCAGCATGACGTGGTACCCTTACACGTAGATAGCAGTGGTTGGCTGGCCAGATCAGGTGACCCTGGGATAGACTAGCCGCTGCCCGCGCTGCTCGGATCATTCTCTGTCTGGATGCCGCTAGGGAGAGAGCTGCTGCTGCTCAGGGAAAGCGTTAGGGTGTTCTATTAGCTTACTGTTAGGCAGGAGTGATTCTAAAAGAACCCAACAGCCCTTCTTAGGGCTACAATAACGTTATATATATATTTTTTTTTTTATTTGCAGCTAGTACCATATTGTGAGGAATTAGCAGGGGGACTTGCTACCGTTGTGTTTAGCTCTTAGTGACACACATATCCACCTCAAACACCAAAGTGGGAAAATTTATTAGGGGTTTGAGTAGAATTAGGCACAGTCTGCCAGTTTCTTTTTATTTTACGTTTATTTTTTTCATAACTCAGCGTCATCTCATCTGGCATAGTAGTGTGCTGTAATACTTGGCTAGAAAATAGCCATAGGAGAATACAAACGTCTTAATTACGCCTACAGTAGCGTTATATATATTTGATTTCTGGTTGATCTGCTGGTGGCTGTACTTGCTGCAGTGCATCTACTATCAAATTGGGAGCAATTTGGAGTCAGACTTGCGACCACTGTGTTTTAGTGACGCACATATCCATCGCAAAGACCGAAGTGGGAAAATTTATTAGGGCCCGGGGTTGTATTTCAATTAGGCACAGTCTGCCAGTTTCTTTTTATTTTACGTTTATTTTTTTCATAACTCAGCGTCATCTCATCTGGCATAGTAGTGTGCTGTAATACTTGGCTAGAAAATAGCCATAGGAGAATACAAACGTCTTAATTACGCCTACAGTAGCGTTATATATATTTGATTTCTGGTTGATCTGCTGGTGGCTGTACTTGCTGCAGTGCATCTACTATCAAATTGGGAGCAATTTGGAGTCAGACTTGCGACCACTGTGTTTTAGTGACGCACATATCCATCGCAAAGACCGAAGTGGGAAAATTTATTAGGGCCCGGGGTTGTATTTCAATTAGGCACAGTCTGCCAGTTTCTTTTTATTTTACGTTTATTTTTTTCATAACTCAGCGTCATCTCATCTGGCATAGTAGTGTGCTGTAATACTTGGCTAGAAAATAGCCATAGGAGAATACAAACGTCTTAATTACGCCGACAGTAGCGTTATATATATTTGATTTCTGGTTGATCTGCTGGTGGCTGTACTTGCTGCAGTGCATCTACTATCAAATTGGGAGCAATTTGGAGTCAGACTTGCGACCACTGTGTTTTAGTGACGCACATATCCATCGCAAAGACCGAAGTGGGAAAATTTATTAGGGCCCGGGGTTGTATTTCAATTAGGCACAGTCTGCCAGTTTCTTTTTATTTTACGTTTATTTTTTTCATAACTCAGCGTCATCTCATCTGGCATAGTAGTGTGCTGTAATACTTGGCTAGAAAATAGCCATAGGAGAATACAAACGTCTTAATTACGCCTACAGTAGCGTTATATATATTTGATTTCTGGTTGATCTGCTGGTGGCTGTACTTGCTGCAGTGCATCTACTATCAAATTGGGAGCAATTTGGAGTCAGACTTGCGACCACTGTGTTTTAGTGACGCACATATCCATCGCAAAGACCGAAGTGGGAAAATTTATTAGGGCCCGGGGTTGTATTTCAATTAGGCACAGTCTGCCAGTTTCTTTTTATTTTACGTTTATTTTTTTCATAACTCAGCGTCATCTCATCTGGCATAGTAGTGTGCTGTAATACTTGGCTAGAAAATAGCCATAGGAGAATACAAACGTCTTAATTACGCCTACAGTAGCGTTATATATATTTGATTTCTGGTTGATCTGCTGGTGGCTGTACTTGCTGCAGTGCATCTACTATCAAATTGGGAGCAATTTGGAGTCAGACTTGCGACCACTGTGTTTTAGTGACGCACATATCCATCGCAAAGACCGAAGTGGGAAAATTTATTAGGGCCCGGGGTTGTATTTCAATTAGGCACAGTCTGCCAGTTTCTTTTTATTTTACGTTTATTTTTTTCATAACTCAGCGTCATCTCATCTGGCATAGTAGTGTGCTGTAATACTTGGCTAGAAAATAGCCATAGGAGAATACAAACGTCTTAATTACGCCTACAGTAGCGTTATATATATTTGATTTCTGGTTGATCTGCTGGTGGCTGTACTTGCTGCAGTGCATCTACTATCAAATTGGGAGCAATTTGGAGTCAGACTTGCGACCACTGTGTTTTAGTGACGCACATATCCATCGCAAAGACCGAAGTGGGAAAATTTATTAGGGCCCGGGGTTGTATTTCAATTAGGCACAGTCTGCCAGTTTCTTTTTATTTTACGTTTATTTTTTTCATAACTCAGCGTCATCTCATCTGGCATAGTAGTGTGCTGTAATACTTGGCTAGAAAATAGCCATAGGAGAATACAAACGTCTTAATTACGCCTACAGTAGCGTTATATATATTTGATTTCTGGTTGATCTGCTGGTGGCTGTACTTGCTGCAGTGCATCTACTATCAAATTGGGAGCAATTTGGAGTCAGACTTGCGACCACTGTGTTTTAGTGACGCACATATCCATCGCAAAGACCGAAGTGGGAAAATTTATTAGGGCCTGGGGTTGTATTTCAATTAGGCACAGTCTGCCAGTTTCTTTTTATTTTACGTTTATTTTTTTCATAACTCAGCGTCATCTCATCTGGCATAGTAGTGTGCTGTAATACTTGGCTAGAAAATAGCCATAGGAGAATACAAACGTCTTAATTACGCCTACAGTAGCGTTATATATATTTGATTTCTGGTTGATCTGCTGGTGGCTGTACTTGCTGCAGTGCATCTACTATCAAATTGGGAGCAATTTGGAGTCAGACTTGCGACCACTGTGTTTTAGTGACGCACATATCCATCGCAAAGACCGAAGTGGGAAAATTTATTAGGGCCCGGGGTTGTATTTCAATTAGGCACAGTCTGCCAGTTTCTTTTTATTTTACGTTTATTTTTTTCATAACTCAGCGTCTTCTCATCTGGCATAGTAGTGTGCTGTAATACTTGGCTAGAAAATAGCCATAGGAGAATACAAACGGCTTACTTACGCCTACAGTAGCGTTATATATATTTGATTTCTGGTTGATCTGCTGGTGGCTGTACTTGCTGCAGTGCATCTACTATCAAATTGGGAGCAATTTGGAGTCAGACTTGCGACCACTGTGTTTTAGTGACGCACATATCCATCGCAAAGACCGAAGTGGGAAAATTTATTAGGGCCCGGGGTTGTATTTCAATTAGGCACAGTCTGCCATTTCCTTTTTTATTTTACGTTTATTTTTTTCATAACTCAGCGTCATCTCATCTGGCATAGTAGTGTGCTGTAATACTTGGCTAGAAAATAGCCATAGCAATAGGATAGCATCGTTTGGTTTTAAAAACTAAAAAACACAAAAAAAAAACAAAAAAAAAAAAAAAAGTTAAAAAAAAAATACAAGTTATAACTCTCATTTTCAAAATGTTTAACCCGAGGGCTAGGGGTAGAGGACGAGGGCGGGGACGTGGGCGTCCAACTACTGCAGGGGTCAGAGGCCGTGGTCCTGGGCGGGGTGAGACACCACCTGCTTATGAGGGAGCAGGGGAACGCCGCAGAGCTACACTCCCTAGGTTCATGTCTGAAGTTACTGGGAATCGTGGTAGAGCACTGTTGAGGCCAGAACAGTGCGAACAGGTGATGTCGTGGATTGCCGACAATGCTTCGAGCAATTTGTCCACCAGTCAGTCTTCCACGCAGTCCACCCATGTCACCGAAATCGGCACTCCTCCAGCTCCTGCACCTCAGCCTCCTCCCCCCCAGTCTGCCCCCTCCCAGCAAAATTTGCCATTTGAACCGGCATACTCTGAGGAACTGTTTTCTGGACCCTTCCCACAGTCACAAACCACTTGTCCGGTTGCTGATGAGCAATTTTCCGATGCCCAGGTTTTCCAACAGTCACAGTCTGTGGGTGATGATGACCTTCTTGACGTAGTGGAAGTGTGTAAAGAGGTGTCCGACGATGAGGAGACACGGTTGTCAGACAGTGGGGAAGTTGTTGTCAGGGCAGGAAGTCCGAGGGGGGAGCAGACTGAGGGATCGGAGGATGATGAGGTGACAGACCCAAGCTGGGTTGAGAGGCCGGGTGAACACAGTGCTTCTGAGACGGAGGAGAGTCCTCGACCAGAACAGGTTGGAAGAGGCAGTGGTGGGGCCAGACGGAGAGGCAGGGCCAGAGCTGGTGCATCAGCGCCAAATGTGTCAACTAGTGAAGCTCCCGTGGCGAGGGCTCCTGCGGCGAGGGCTAGATTTTCAGAAGTCTGGAGGTTCTTTAAGGAAACACCGGATGACCGACGGACTGTGGTGTGCCACATTTGCCAAACCAGGATTAGCAGGGGTTCCACCACTACTAGCTTAACTACCACCAGTATGCGCAGGCATATGAATGCTAAACACCCCACTCAGTGGCAACAAGCGCGTTCACCTCCGGCCGTGCACACCACTGCTCCTTCCCCTGTGTCAGCTGATAGTCAGCCCCCTGCCCAGGACCCTGCCACAAAAACCCCATCGTCACCTCCACGATCCTCCACAGCATCCACCAGCGTTCAGCTCTCCATACCCCAGACGCTGGAGCGGAAACGCAAATATAGTGCAACCCACCCGCACGCCCAAGCCCTTAATGTGCACATCTCCAGATTGCTAAGCCTGGAGATGCTGCCCTATAGGCTAGTAGAGACCGAGGCCTTTCGCAGCCTCATGGCGGTGGCCGCCCCTCGGTATTCGGTCCCCAGCCGCCACTACTTTTCCCGATGTGCCGTCCCAGCCCTGCACCAGCACGTGTCAGACAACATAATCCGTGCCCTGACCAACGCCGTTTCTGACAAGGTCCACCTGACCACGGACACGTGGACGAGTGCTGCCGGGCAGGGCCACTATATATCTCTGACGGCACATTGGGTTAACTTGGTGGAGGCTGGGACCGAGTGTGACCCTGCGGCTGGTCATATACTGCCGACGCCGAGGATTGCGGGGCCTACCTCGGTCCAGGTGTTTGAGGCCTACTATGCCTCCTCCTCCTCCCACCCCTCCTCCACCTCCTCCTCCGAACGACCATCCGTGGGCATGGCGCCATCAGTCGGTAGCTCTAGGCACAGCAGCAGTGCCGTCGCTAAGCGACAGCAGGCGGTGCTCAAACTGCTGAGCCTAGGCGATAAAAGGCACACCGCCCAAGAACTATTACAGGGCATCACGGCGCAGACTGATCTGTGGCTGGCACCGCTGAACCTGAAGCCAGGCATGGTTGTGTGTGACAACGGCCGTAACCTGGTGGCGGCTCTGCAACTCGGCAGACTGACACATGTGCCATGCCTGGCCCATGTGTTAAATCTGATAGTTCAGCGTTTCCTCAAGACATACCCCAATCTGTCTGATTTGCTCACGAAGGTGCGCCGCATCTGTGCGCATTTCAGGAAGTCCAGCACAGATGCTGCCACTCTCAGGGCAGCGCAGCGCCGCCTCCAACTGCCCGCTCACCGACTGTTGTGCGACGTGCCCACGAGGTGGAATTCAACACTGACCATGTTATCCAGAGTTTACCAGCAGCGCCGAGCGATTGTAGACTGCCAGATGTCAACTTCCACCAGAACTGGTAGTCAGGTCAGTCAGCTTCCTCAAGTCTACAATGAGGAGTGGACGTGGATGTCTGATATCTGTCAGGTGCTGAGTAACTTTGAGGAGTCAACACAGATGGTCAGTGGCGATGCCGCCATCATCAGCCTCACCATCCCGCTGCTTGGCCTGTTGAAAAACTCTCTGGTCAGCATGAAGTCGGAAGCTTTGCGCTCCTCACAAGAGACAGGGGAAGAAGATTCCCTTGTTGATAGCCAAAGCACCCTTAGGTCTGTTTCTCAGCGCATATCGGAGGAGGTGGAGGTGGAGGAGGATGAGGAGGAAGAGGAGGAGAATGTTGGCGAGACACAAGAGGGGACCATTGTTGAGTCCTACACTGTTGAGCGTGTATGGGCAGAAGAAGAGGAGTTGGAGGAGTTGGAGGAGGAGGAAATGGACAGTCAGGCCAGTGAGGGGAGTGAATTCTTACGCGTTGGTACTCTGGCGCATATGGCAGATTTCATGCTAGGCTGCCTATCCCGTGACCCTCGCGTTCAAAGAATTTATTCCAGCACCGATTACTGGGTGTTCACTCTCCTGGACCCACGGTACAAGCAAAATCTTTCCACTCTCATCCCTGGAGAGGAAAGGAGTGTGAGAATGCATGAATACCAGCAGGCCCTGGTGCACAAGCTGAAACAGTATTTCCCTTCTGACAGCGCTAGCGGCAGAGTGCGTAGTTCTGCGGGACAAGTAGCGAGGGAGAGTAGGCGAGCAGGCAGCTTGTCCAGCACTGGCAAGGGTACGCTTTACAAGGCTTTTGCCAGCTTTATGTCACCCCAGCAAGACACTGTCACCTGTCCCCAGTCTCGGCAGAGTAGGGCTGATCTTTACAGAAAGATGGTGAGGGAGTACGTAGCTGACCATACCATCGTCCTAAATGATCACACAGCTCCCTACAACTACTGGGTTTCAAAGCTGGACATGTGGCACGAACTGGCGCTCTACGCCTTGGAGGTTCTTGCCTGCCCTGCCGCTAGCGTCTTGTCAGAGCGGGTTTTCAGTGCAGCTGGTGGCATCATCACCGATAAGCGTACACGCCTGTCGACTGACAGCGCTGACAGGCTGACGCTTATCAAGATGAATAAAGCATGGATTTCTCCTAATTTTCAAATCTCCAGCAGGTGAAGGAAGCTCAACCTGAATAATTTATCCACTCCTCCTCCTCCTCATTTTCCTCCTTCTCCTCCTCTTTCTACAGTAAAGCAGAGGAAACTGGCTGTTTTTTGACAGGGCCCACTGGCTCTAGGTATAGTACTTTATGCATTTAATTTTTCTGGAGGGCCACCGACACGGTCCTCTGTTTTAAACAATTTTTGGGAGTGCCACATACAGGCACTCAATCTATTCCATTTTTCTGGAGGGCCACCTACCTGCTCCTCTGGTTTGAAAAATTTTTTGGACTGCCACATACAGGCACTCAATCTATTCCATTTTTCTGGAGGGCCACCTACCTGCTCCTCTGGTTTAAAAACTTTTTTGGACTGCCACATACAGGCACTCAATCTATTCCATTTTTCTGGAGGGCCACCTACCTGCTCCTCTGGTTTGAAAAATTTTTTGGACTGCCACATACAGGCACTCAATCTATTCCATTTTTCTGGAGGGCCACCTACCTGCTCCTCTGGTTTGAAAAATTTTTTGGACTGCCACATACAGGCACTATCCAAATTGAATTGTCTCCATAGCAGCCTCCACACGTTGTCTCCATTGCTACCTCCAAAAGTCGTCCATATAGCTGCCTCCATACATCGTCCCTTTATCAAACGAGGTTTGTCAGGCCGAAATTTGGGTTGTTTTCATGGATTCCACATCAAAGTTGTTAACTTTGTCGCCACCCTGCTGTGTTATCCACAAAATACATTGGCAAACTTTTACCATTTACGGATATTATTTCAGCGCTTCTTGCGCATCTGTTTACATTCCCCTCACCCGCCATATCCTAAACTTATAAGAACGCTACTACACTTGATCTTATACAAAAGGTTCTTAGAAGTGCTGTTTGGGGAGTAGCCTAGAGACAGGGGCTTGGATTGGCGAAAGCTCGCCTAGCAGCGGAGCGCCAGCTCCATGCGCATCATGCGCTTCTTGCGCATCTGTTTACATTCCCCTCACCCGCCATATCCTAAACTTATAAGAACGCTACTACACTTGATCTTATACAAAAGGTTCTTAGAAGTGCTGTTTGGGGAGTAGCCTAGAGACAGGGGCTTGGATTGGCGAAAGCTCGCCTAGCAGCGGAGCGCCAGCTCCATGCGCATCATGCGCTTCTTGCGCATCTGTTTACATTCCCCTCACCCGCCATATCCCAAACTTATAAGAACGCTACTACACTTAACTTGGTGCAGGCTGGGACCGAGTCTGACCCTGGGGCTGGTCATATACTGCCGACGCAGAGGATTGCGGGGCCTACCTCGGTCCAGGTCTCAAAGGCCTACTATACCTCCAAATCCTCCCACCCCTCCTCCACCTCCTCCTCCTCCGAATTACCATCCGTGGGCATGGCGCCATCAGTCGGTAGCTCTAGGCACAGCAGCAGTGCCGTTGCTAAGCGACAGCAGGCGGTGCTCAAACTGCTGAGCCTAGGTGATAAAAGGCACACCGCCCAAGAGCTATTGCAGGGCATTCCACATCAAACTTGTTAACTTTGTCGCCACCCTGCTGTGTAAGCCACAAAATATACTGGAAAACTTTTTTCATTTACGGATATTATTTCAGCGCTTCTTGCGCAGATGTTTACATTCCCCTCACCCGCCATATCCCAAACTTATAAGAACGCTACTACACTTGATCTTATCCGAAAGGTTCTTAGAAGTGCTGTTTGGGGAGTAGCCTAGAGACAGGGGCTTGGATTGGCGAAAGCTCGCCTGGCAGCGGAGCGCCAGCTCCATGCCAAGAACCAACTAACATAGTTTTAACTGCAGTACCTTTAATCTACTACTAGTTCACTGCCTCCATACATCGTCCCCTTATCAAACGAGCTGTGTCAGGCAGAATTTTGGATTGTTTTCATGGCTTCCATGTTAACTTTGTCGCCACCCTGCTGTGTAATCCACAAAATATACTGGCAAACTTTTATCATGTACCAATATTATTTGAGCGCTTCTTGCTCACCTTCTTTGGTTCCTCTCTGCTACCCATTGGTTTGAAGCCTGAGTCCATTTAGGGTATGTCGCCATGCCACTCTCTAGCCTTCCGCTGCTGCCGCTGCCTCTGCATGCCGTCCCCTATAGTGTCAGGGTCAATTATTGGATGTTTTAGATGCTATCTAGCTTCATTCTGTCACTCTGTCATGGCCATGCTGTTGCCCATAATTTTGGCATAATGGTGCGATTAAGCAGCCTCAGAGGCATCCATGCATGCTGCCCCTGCTGTTTCCTGTCCATTTCCGTGGTGTTTCCATCCTTTTCTGAGGTTCCCAGGTGTTTGGCCAAGCTTCCCTGTGCAGAGCCTTGGTCCCCTTGAAAAATGCTTGAGTCTCCCATTGACTTCAATGGGGCTCGTTACTCGAAACGAGCACTCGAGCATCGGGAAAAGTTCGTCTCGAATAACGAGTACCCGAGCATTTTAGTGCTCGCTCATCTCTAGTAGTAACATATAAAGTGAATATTTCCATTAGCTGTGAGGTGCAGCAAATTCTCCCTGTAGCCTGATGGCCAAGAATCTAGAGGGGGCGCACAATTCAGGGGAATGTATCTCTGGCTCTGTGACACATAGAACCTCACTTCTTTTCTATGAAAGAAGAGAGTCTCCTCTTTTATATGAATCTAAATTTATGTTTCTAAGTGTCAAGAAAATGGAGGTTTTAACTGTTAAACTGCCGTCGGAAGTGATGTTTATATGTAAAATGGCACCTGATATTCTCACTTTAAACCTGAATATCTCTGGATCCAGGGCACCTAGAAACAAAATTCAAGATTCATTTGAAAGAAGATGTTCTCTTTCAGGGGCAATTGACAACTTTGCCTACCCCTAGCGCCGGCCCTGCAAGAGATTCATTGGAGCATGCTAACATTACAGTCCTTCTCAGTATGAACAATTACTACCACTTCATCAACCCTGAGCTAGAGTAAGAGCCTATAGTTATCATCACTATACATTTATACTAAATTATAAGGCAAATAATATATCCAGATATCCATTGTGCATACCCATAGTAATCTAAAATACAACAGTGAAGGTTTAGGCACAAAAATGTCATTGTCCGCTCAGTTTTAGTTTTAAAACACTTTTTTGCATATTAGAACCACCAAATTACAGTGATGAAAAATACTACATTAGTATAGAAGAAATTATACAGATTTATTTAACAACTGCTGAAATTATTTTTTTGTGAACTGTATGTTTTATTGAGTTTCATACATATTTCATAAATCTTGCATAAATTTAACAACCATATAACAAATACAATAAGTAAATCAACATTGGTCAACTTGTCTGGCCTATCCATTGTAAAGATTCACCGACAGATAGACACATATATATCATACGCTGGCGCTCGTGTGCCAGCATATGATAGCCCCACCGCTGCTTCTGCCTCTTGATGTATCGGGGCGGGAGGCTGCGAAGTGTTTATCCTACGCCAGGCAGGGCCTGGCATAGAAAAAAATGCAGCCGGCGACTATTCACATATGAAAAGCGCAGCAAGTGCGCAGCGCGCTGGCCCACTCCCGGCTGGCCACGCCGCCCCTATTCCATGGGCAACTAGGAATAAAAATGCCCACTGGCGTGAAGGTGGCGGATTGGGGCAAATAATCGCTGTCTGAAAGTCAGAATATTCTTAGTTGCCCATGGCAATCCCCATGGATCCCCTTTAAAATATTCATGAGCAGTGGAAAAATTAAAGCTGAGTTGTGGTTGGTTGCCATGGGCAACTAGGAATATTCAGATTTTCAGACAGCTTGATAAATCTGCCCCAATCTATCGAAAGATAGACACAATCACAAAGAACAGGGGAGGGGAATTAGAACTATATTAAGAAAGAGCCTAAACCTTGGAAATCAGGTTGCATTCCCATGCAGTATTGATGCTCGATAAGCATCCCATGGTCCTCATACAGCAAAAATGTCTGTTTGATTATTCATGGAAGCTGTCACAGTTTCCATACTCTCTTTTCATCATTCTTTTATACATCATAACAACACAAACATTATATTCTATACTTATCAATAAATAAAATAATCTATGAACTGTCTATACATGACCGCTCATACAATCATTTCAGGTGTTACATGTGTATAAACTCTGTGTATAAAAGTGGTTTCCATGCATTCTAATTTAGTTGTCACTTTTTGAATTATTTTTGGGAGTAGCAACTATTTGAATAAACATGAGGATATTCAATGTGCATGAAGCCATTAGGATCTAACCTACCTTGTCATTCAGTATCCATCAAATATTTGACATGGGTAAAATTACTACAAGCCTTTTGTTGAATAATTCACTTTGTTTTCTTCTGTCACCATTAAAATGCGTTCTCATCATTGCACTTTCTTACTTTTTATGTTCTAGTCTTTTAGCTATATGTAATTGAGCATCTGTTGAGCAAGATAACAAATAATGAATTAGGTAGACGAGTGTGATAAAAATTACTATATTTCAATTATTTTTGCTGCTCACCTTACAAAACCTCTCATGAATCAAACCTCTAATATCTTAGAAATTCTGATATGTCTGCCATTTTTCTCATCTGGTTAAATAACTGATGAGATGTAAAATCAGTTCTGTGATGCAAAACATGCCCGGAGGTTGATCGATTTGTCAGAACAAATAGACCTTTTCACAATAAAACTATATGAAACGGCAGCGCTTGCTTGCACAGTGCTGCATCAACAATGAAGTTATTATGTGTCAGCCAAAAATATATTCTGTGGTGTTACATGTTATTCATTTTATCCTTCTGCTTGGCAAAACAAAGACTCAATGAAAGAATGTGACAAAATATAAGGTCAAGTCAAGCCTACATTTTTCTGACTTGATCAATATAGAAGGATATGTTCATGATGACATAAAAGCTCTTATACTTACATTGTGTTTAGTTATAATACATTTTCCCAGGTGATTGTATATGTGTCTATTATGTGATATCAGTGCCTTCAGAATATTTTGATATTAAACAAGTATTCGGGAAATGTGTTTTATCTTACAATAAAACTATGTTGTTTTTTTTTCATATTCATTTCAACACCACTGTTAAATATGATAATGTATAAAACATGCATCCAAAGACATGTTATTTATGATGGTTTATCATCCTATCACTTTCTGTTGGCTTTATGTTTGTTATACCAATAAAACATATTAATACTGTATATAAAGATACAAGAGATTCATTGTATAATAAAAAGTAATGCAACTTCCTATAATTTCTCTCACCATCAAGACCTCTGCTTTTTATCTGTAAATAAAACATTATTTTTGGAACATTCAGAGTCAGAAATCAACCTGTGTGTCTCCAGTGTCGCCCCTTCTTGCTCAAAGATTGTAAGCTCAGAGCCCCTATTCTGTTTGTTTTAAATGATGACTTTTATATTACTCTCTTTCTGTATGTACCCCATAATCTATGAACCACAGAAGCACATGAAGGCACTTTGAGTAAAGATTTATTGCAAAAATACTGTATTTTGTGCAAACTGATGGCTGTTACCTACAGCTACCTGGGCATTGTGATATCCTTTGTGTTCCAATGCTGCAGCTTCTTTATTATTTTGCTACATTTGTTGATACCTGCAGCAATGGCAAGTAATGCAGCTCTCATCTTTGGGTAAAACGTCAATGCGTAAAGCTGTCCAAGGCCGTTTGGGACATGCTCGTTCTGCCCACAATAGCATAGAGAGTTCCAGACATTTACAGGGTTGTCCAACACTCAGATGAGAGGTTAATGTTAGGATCAAAGGACTGCTTGATTTAGGTGCTGCATTTTGTTACTGTCTGTAAGATCCTTATTGACAAAAGGCTTTTACTCATCCGATCACCAAATACCAATTTCACTATCTGAAACCCTCTAAGCTATCTGCATCGTCCCATACACTTTAAAGTGCAGGCTGAGTTGTAAGGAGGATATCAGATGCCATAACATTCATTGTATTAACATCCCAGGTACTTGATCATCAATCCAAGGTGAAAGCAATACCTATCTTTCGTCTTACCACTTTTGAGTCCCAAAACATACTACACTGGGGTCTATGTCGTTACTAATGATATAAGTTATATATTAAAGGAAATCTACCATTACAATTCAGCATGAAAACCCAGGGACACTTACTCACAGATACAGGCACCGTGACTGTGGTAATCTTGTTATATTGGCCTCTTCCTTTGAAAATCAACTTTTAAAATTATGCTATTTAGCCAGAAAGACAATGGGTGTGTTATTTGAGATTTGAGATTGCAGATTCACAGGCTGTTACATTCTAAAATAGTAAAGAGACTGGAACCTGCTGCTGCAGTGTAACAACAGCTTGTGAAGCCAGAGCACAGAGGGCTTCTGTAACAGGTCCGTAGCCTTCAATATTCATTAACATAATTTCAATAGTTGATTTTAGAAGGAAGGAGGCCATGAATAACAAGATTACCATAATCACAGTGCCTGGATCTATTACTAACTGCCCCTGGTTTATCATGCATGACTTTGATAGTAGATTTCCTTTAAATATTATGGATATAAAATTATAGATATTAATAAATATTTCAATGTTCAGTTATATTGACTATAAAATTACAAATTTACATTACCAGTGGTAGTTCAATCAGTAAATGTTATATTTAATGCCCATATCAATTTTTTTTTATTAACAATATACAAAAGTAGATTATATACTTACATATTACAAAAACAAATTACATACAAATTACATTTAATTGGACGAAGAACAAAAACAGAAAAAGAGAAAAAGAACAAAAGAAAAGGGAAAATTCGTCTTAATGAATGCAAAATCACTGCATGTCTTATGTTCATACCTAATAGGAACTTACCGTTTAATTGCATGATCTAGAAAGCCTCTTGAAGTCTTTTAATGTCTCTGCCTCTTTTGGGTTTGAGGACCTTTTCAATGACAAAAGCACTAAGGTGACAAGTTTGTTTGCTGTGTAATTTGCAGAAATGTGTTGAGGCTCCACTGACATTTCTAATCTCATTTTTCCTATGTCAGTAATCTGATCTTGAATTTGTGTATTGTGCACCCAACGTAGAGTATATTTCATGCATTGCACTTAATGACATAGGCAACATTATCACTATTACATGTAAGATGTTGTTTGACATGAAAATTCTTATAACCTGTGGTGTCATTAAATATTTTGGTTGGTACAATGAAAGAACATGTTGAAGGAATACTGTGTACAGTTTTGGCACCAGTGTACAAAAAGGACCTGCAGAGGATTATTAGGGGAATGTGGGTACTTGAATACAATGACAGATTACAAAATTTGGGATTATTCAGTTTTGAAAAAAGACGGCTGAGGGAAGACCTCATTACAATGTACAAATACCTGAATGGACAGTACAAGGATGTCTCCAAAGATTTTTATACCTAGGCCTGTGACCAGGACAAGGGGGCATCCTCTATGCCTAGAGGAGAGGATAACAAAAGTAATAGAGGTAAGGCTACATTCAAACAATCGTATGGGGATCGTAAGTAAGGCCACAATCTTATGGCAGTACATACATCCCCCATAAAAGTAATGGCACCGTACCGCTCCGCACATGGGGAAAAGATAGGACATGTCCTATCTTTCCACATGTTACAGGCAGGGCTAGATTAAGGGTCCCAGCACTGTGGAGCACCTCATTTAGGATGGGGCCCCCCAGCTCGGCAGCCGATGCAGGGCCCCCTCCCACAGCAATATATGTGAGAAAAAAAGATACCACATAGTTTTCAATTATCAGCCTAAAAAATTAGAAACGTTGGTATCCTTAGTTTCAATTGGTTAATTTCAAATTCCTATCTTTACTAAACCAATTTAAATTTTGGTCCGTGACAAATAAAAAAAAATACTGCCATACTATTAGCAAATAATAATAATACCACAATATTGTAACCAAATAAAACTACCATAATGCAACATTCAAAACAATAGCACTACAATTTCCAAATGATTCCTTCAAACTGCAACCCACAGCATTACCACAAGAAAATACCAACATCCTGATATTGAACACAAGACTCTATACACAGACCAGTATTACCAATAATTTACCACAATATCACTACAATATCACTAATGACACCAAATAATAATATTACATCATGATTATTACCACTACATAATGACTGAATAATACTGCAATACTAAATGATAACCTATACACACAGACCAGTATTTACCACCATATAGTGACCATATAGTAGTAGATACCAGTCCTGCACAGAGGCCGCAGTGTGATCCAATGACTTACAGGTGACGTCCCTGATGTTGTCTCTTTACTTTCGTCTGATCTTCTAGGTGACTTCTTCAATCCATGACTCATCTCTGTGGGTTTATAAAACAAACATGGTCGGCATCACCCTCTATAATCACCTGACACCTGACCCTCACATAGAAAACTGACCACACTGTGCCCAAAATACGTATCATATATACTCCTAACACCACAACTGACCACACTGTGCTCCAAATATATATCATATATACCCCTCATACCATAACTGACCACACCGTGCCCCCACATATATCATATACAGGGTCGCACTGGCCCACCGGTATACTAGTGCAATCACCGGTGGGCCCCGACACCTTACGGCTACGCCCCCTCATAATGCAGTAAGAGTGCCTGTGCGCTGGACTCATACAGAGAGTGGACACACACACAGGACTGTCACAGACTTCACCTACTGGAGTGAGGAGTCCTACTGGCAAGCACATTTATCTACAGCCTGTAGTCTCTCATCTTCCTCCAGCGCTCAGGAAGTGAGAGCTGTAAGCAGTTTTTCCTGACTGCCTGACCGCTGAGGGAAGATAAGAGACTCCTGGGTCAGCTGCTTAGCTGTGCCACCACCTCAGTACTGAGCAGAGGCAGGAGCTGCAGCGGTCCATCTTCACAGATGCAGTGTGCAGCCCGTATTGGGGGCCAGGAGGCAGGAAACGTGCAACTTAACATTACATGTAGAACACTTTCCTCAAGGCTGCAACAACTTTCGGGTTAGTGCAGAAGACGGGTCAGCAAGGAGGGGCAGGGCTCCCTGCACGCCATTCAGTAGAGCACAAGAAGATGCAGTCTATAGCCTGCAGCATGTGCTGTGTTCTGTCCTCCTCCTCATATACAGCTTGTTATAAGCTGTTTTCCTCCATGTCCTCTAGTCACTGCTGTCCTGGGACTGAGAAGTGGGAGGACATCTTTACATCTGCCACATGTCACAGCTAAGTAAGTACATGTATAAGAGCACATATACAGGACTGTTTCCACCCTATACAAAAAGCCACATATATAATTTATTTTATTAAAAAAGTAGTCTGGATGTTACTAGCATGTCTGTAATCACCTAGCATTCAGATGATAAATGCAGAGTAAGGCCTCATTCACACAAACGTAATGGGGACCGATATGCAGCCATAAATTGTCCCGGCCTGAAGGGTAAGGTGTAACTTTTTGCAAAATAAGCTGATTTTTCCATTGATACCATTTTGTGAAATGTATAACCGTACACCACCACACAAGCCTACCTCCAAACTTATGAAGAAAAAGTGATCAAACGGTTATACGTATTCACAAAATGATATCAGTGCACACATCAGCTCATCCCACAAAAAGTGACAACTTACTAAACTCTGTTCACTGAATTATAAAAAAGAAAGGGACATTAGAAAATGGTTATATAAAGAAGGTTTTTATCATTCTGAAGGGTATTTCAACAAAAAAAAATAGAAATTAGTGCGCAGTGAAAACTGTAAAAGCATATTTCATAAGAAAACGGAGCTACTTTGTTATATTTTGTCAATAAATATACAATTTTTTTCCTGCTTCACTGAACATAGCAAATAATATAAGACTGACATTTAGAAGTGCAATAGTACGGTAGAAAGCAAGCCCTCATGCTTGGGCTACCCGCACAATTTTTGAGATCCAAGAGTCATCAATTAGTAATCTATGCAGTCCCTATGTGATCTCTCTGTGATGCTGTATACTGTATACCCAAGTATAAACAATTTTTGTGCTGAAAATTCCCCGCTCGGCTTATATTCAGGCATATAAAAAAAAAATAAACTGAGTACTCACCATTACAATTCCCCGAGCAGCTCCTTTTCTTTCTTCATGGGCGCCAACTCCAGGTCAGCGACAGCTCCGTGCACGTGGCCAGGCCGGCACACAAATTATGATGTCAACTAACATCACAGTTTGCACATCACATCACAGCTTTGCGCACAGAGTGGTCGTTGACCCGGAGCAGGCACCCTTGAAGAAACAAGAGGAGCTGCCCAGGGCGTTGGAATGGTGAGTACTCAGTTCCTTAAAGGGCATCTACCATTAGGATGACGGAATGTATGCAAATGAGCCTGAGGTGTTCCAGGTTCCATGGGTTTTAATGGAGCCTGGAGCCCCTCAGGCTCATTTGCATACAGTTTTTTATCCTGGTGGTAGATGTCATTTAAGCCTTGTACCTGGTTAGAAGGCAAGGGGAAGGGTGGGGGGTTGTCACAGAACCCACTTCAACCAATGAGTGACCCCCATGGAGTATAAGGAGTCTTACCGTCAAAGGGGCCACTCATTTGCTTAACCCCAGCCTGACACTGTCAATCAGACAAAATTACTTTTTTTTCCTACCACTGCCCTTGTCTGCAGTAGGGGATTAAAACACTTTTTACATTTTAAATAGCTCTTTTTTTACTGCATCCAGTCTGCCACAACCATTGACAATCTGGAGGATTAACATTGCATTTTATTTGGAAATTGGAAGACAGTAAACCTGATTTTTATAATATACAAAATTCCCATTTAGCAGTGGTGGGCCCCTAGGATCAATTTCACTGGTGGGCCCTATGACCCCCAGTCTGACCCTGATCATATAAATCCCTCACACCACAACTGACTACACTGTGTCCCCACATATATCATATAAACCCCTCACACCCCAACTGACCACACTTTGGCCCCACATATATCATATATACCACTCACACCACAACTGATCACACGGTGCCCCCACATATATCATATATTCCCCTCACACCACAACTGACCACACTGTGCCCCCAAATATATCATATATACCCCTCACACCACAGCTGACTATAGTGTGCCCTCACATATATCATATATACCCATCACACCACAACTGATCACACTGTACTACCAAATATATTATGTATACCCCTCACACCACAACTGATCACACTGTGTCCCCACATACATCATATATACCCCTCACACCACAACTGATCACACTGTGGCCCCCACATATATCATATATACCCCTCACACCACAACTGACCACACTGTACCCCCTCATATATGATATATACCCCTCACACCACAACTGACCACACTGTACCCCCACATATATGATATATACCCCTCACAACACAACTGACCACACTGTGGCCCCACATATGTAATATATAACCCACACATCACAACTGATCACACCTAGCACCCTATCATACATATCCCTCACACCACAACTGACCACACTTTGGCCCCACATATATCATATATACCCAACACACCACAACTGACCACACTGTGCCCCCACATATATCATATATACTCCTCACACCACAACTGACCAAACTGTGCCCCCACATTTATCATATATACCTCTCACACCACAACTGACTATAGTGTGCCCTCACATATATCATATAAACCCATCACACCACAGACTGTGCTCCCACATATATACTACCATTACCGCAAATGCTACCATTACCTCTGCATCATGACTGAATAATACCACCACACCGCTACCATTACCCCTGCATCATTACTGAATAAAACCACCACACCGCTACCATTACCACTGCATCATGACTGAATAATAACACCACACAGCTACCATTACCACTGCATCATGACTGAATAATAACACCACACCACTACCAATATCACTGCATCATGTCTGAATAATACCACCACACCGCTACCATTACCACTGCATCATGACTGAATAATACCACCACTACGCTACCATTACCACTGCATCATGACTGAAAAATAACACCACACCACTACCAATATCACTGCATCATGTCTGAATAATACCACCACACCGCTACCATTACCACTGCATCATGACTGAATAATACCACCACATCACTACCATCACCACTGCATCATGACTGAATAATACCTCCACACCACTACCATTACCACTGCATCATGACTGAATAATACCACCACACTGCTACCATTACCACTGCATCATGACTGAGTAATAACACCACCCCACTACCAATATCACTGCATCATGACTGAATAATTCCACCACACCGCTACCATTACCCCTGCATCATGACTGAATAATACATCCACACCTCTACCATTACCACTGCATCATGACTGAATAATACCACCACACCGCTACCATTACCCCTGCATCATGACTGAATAATACCACCACACCGCTACCATTACCCCTGCATCATGACTGAATAATACCACCACACCGCTACCATTACCACTGCATCATGACTGAATAATAACACCACCCCACTACCATTACCCCTGCATCATGACTGAATAAATCCACCACACCGCTACCATTACCACTGCATCATGACTGAATAATACCACCACACCTCTACCATTATCACTACATCGTGTCTGAATTATGCCACCATCCCACTACCATTACCACTGCATCATGACTGAGTAATACCACCACACCGCTACCATTACACCTGCATCATGACCAGGGCCAATTCTAGCATATTTTCTGCCTGAGGCGAATATTAAAGTGCTGCCCCCTCCCCCCACTCCTGTTCCATTGCCCGCTCCCTGTTCAGTAAATGCTGAAAGCTTTACTAATAGAGATGAGCGAACACTAAAATGCTCGGGTACTCGTTATTCGAGACGAACTTTTCCCGATGCTCGAGTGCTCGTCTCGAATAACGAACCCCATTGAAGTCAATGGGAGACTCGAGCATTTTTCAAGGGGACCAAGGCTCTGCACAGGGAAGCTTGGCCAAACACCTGGGAACCTCAGAAAAGGATGGAAACACCACGGAAATGGACAGGAAACAGCAGGGGCAGCATGCATGGATGCCTCTGAGGCTGCTTAATCGCACCATTATGCCGAAATTATGGGCAACAGCATGGCCATGACATGGAGTGACAGAATGAAGCTAGATAGCATGTAAAACATCCAATAATTGACCCTGACACTATAGGGGACGGCATGCAGAGGCAGAGGCAGCGGCAGCAGGCTAGAGAGTGGCATGGCGACATACCCTAATTGGACTCAGGCTTCAAACCAATGGGTGTCAGAGAGGAACCAAAGGAGGTGAGCAAGAAGCGCTCAAATAATATCGGTACATGATAAAAGTTTGCCAGTATATTTTGTGGATTACACAGCAGGGTGGCGACAAAGTTAACATGGAAGCCATGAAAACAACCCAAAATTCTGCCTGACACAGCTCGTTTGATAAGGGGACCATGTATGCTTACAGTTCATGCCAGTCGCTGCACTGGCTGCCAGTCTCCTTTCGAATACAGTTTAAAATAATAATAACCCTCATCCATAAAGCTCTGTATAATGCTGCACCCCCCTACCTCTCCTCTCTTATCTCAGTCTATCGCCCAACCCGTGCTCTTAGATCCGCCAGTGATCTTAGATTAACCTCTACCCTAGTGCGGACCTCCCACTCGCGTCTCCAAGACTTCTCTAGAGCTGCACCAATTCTATGGAATGCTCTGCCCTGGACTATCAGACTAATACCTAACCTCCAAAGTTTCAAACGTGCTCTTAAAACCCATTTCTTTAGGCAAGCCTATAACACTCATTAACTGCATGAAGTTTTAACTCTTCTACTAACCCGTCCTGTGTCGTCCTCCCATCTGTTATCCAGCAACCAACAGGCACCAGACTTCTCTGCAGTCCCATTCACCCTGGACCTGGTATATAAGATGACGGCTGAGTGGTTCAAGCGACAGCAATTCCATTTATTATATTTTTTTCTATTCCCTAAGAAGAATGGCTTGACCATTAAATATTCTTTTACCTCGTGTTACCCCATCATCTTCATAAACCGTAAGCTCTGGCGAGCAGGGACCTCACTCCTGTTGTTCCATACAAATGTTGTGCTCTGTTACATTACATTTGTATTTGTTTCCTATGATTTGTAAAGCGCTACAGAATATGATGACGCTATATAAATAAAGATTATTATTATTATTATTATGGAGGCAGTGAACTAGTAGTAGATTAAAGGTGCTGCAACTATGTTAGTTGGATCTTGGGATGGAGCTGGCGCTCTGCAGCCAGGCGAGCTTTTGCCAATCCAAGCCCCTGTCTCTAGGCTACTCCCCAAACAGCACTTCTAAGAACCTTTTGTATAAGATCAAGTGTAGTAGCGTTCTTATAAGTTTAGGATATGCCGGGTGAGGGGAATGTAAACAGATGCGCAAGAAGCGCTGAAATAATATCCCTAAATGGTAAAAGTTTGCAAGTATATTTTGTGGATTACACAGCAGGGTGGCGACAAAGTTAACAACTTTGATGTGGAATGCCCTGTAATAGCTCTTGGGCGGTGTGCCTTTTATCGCCTAGGCTCAGCAGTTTCAGCACCGCCTGCTGTCGCTTAGCGACGGCACTGCTGCTGTGCCTAGAGCTACCGACTGATGGCGCCATGCCCACGGATGGTAATTCGGAGGAGGAGGAGGTGGAGGAGGGGTGGGAGGAGGTATAGTAGGCCTTTGAGACCTGGACCGAGGTAGGCCCCGCAATTCTCTGCGTCGGCAGTATATGACCAGCCCCAGGGTCAGACTCGGTCCCAGCCTGCACCAAGTTAAGTGTAGTAGCGTTCTTATAAGTTTGGGATATGGCGGGTGAGGGGAATGTAAACAGATGCGCAAGAAGCGCATGATGCGCATGGAGCTGGCGCTCCGCTGCCAGGCGAGCTTTCGCCAATTCAAGCCCCTGTCTCTAGGCTACTCCCCAAACAGCACTTCTAAGAACCTTTTGTATAAGATCAAGTGTAGTAGCGTTCTTATAAGTTTAGGATATGCCGGGTGAGGGGAATGTAAACAGATGCGCAAGAAGCGCTGAAATAATATCCCTAAATGGTAAAAGTTTGCCAGTATATTTTGTGGATAACACAGCAGGGTGGCGACAAAGTTAACAACTTTGATGTGGAATCCATGAAAACAACCCAAATTTCTGCCTGACACACCTCGTTTGATAAAGGGACGATGTATGGAGGCAGCTATATGGACGACTTTTGGAGGTAGCAATGGAGACAACGTGTGGAGGCTGCTATGGAGACAATTTAATTTGGATAGTGCCTGTATGTGGCAGTCCCAAAAATTTTTCAAACCAGAGGAGCAGGTAGGTGGCCCTCCAGTAAAATGGAATAGATTGAGTGCCTGTATGTGGCAGTCCCAAAAATGTTTCAAACCAGAGGAGCAGGTAGGTGGCCCTGCAGTAAAATGGAATAGATTGAGTGCCTGTATGTGGCAGTCCCAAAAATTTTTCAAACCAGAGGAGCAGGTAGGTGGCCCTCCAGTAAAATGGAATAGATTGAGTGCCTGTATGTGGCAGTCCCAAAAATGTTTCAAACCAGAGGAGCAGGTAGGTGGCCCTGCAGTAAAATGGAATAGATTGAGTGCCTGTATGTGGCAGTCCCAAAAATTTTTCAAACCAGAGGAGCAGGTAGGTGGCCCTCCAGTAAAATGGAATAGATTGAGTGCCTGTATGTGGCAGTCCCAAAAATGTTTCAAACCAGAGGAGCAGGTAGGTGGCCCTGCAGTAAAATGGAATAGATTGAGTGCCTGTATGTGGCAGTCCCAAAAATGTTTCAAACCAGAGGAGCAGGTAGGTGGCCCTGCAGTAAAATGGAATAGATTGAGTGCCTGTATGTGGCAGTCCCAAAAATGTTTCAAACCAGAGGAGCAGGTAGGTGGCCCTGCAGTAAAATGGAATAGATTGAGTGCCTGTATGTGGCAGTCCCAAAAATTTTTCAAACCAGAGGAGCAGGTAGGTGGCCCTCCAGTAAAATGGAATAGATTGAGTGCCTGTATGTGGCAGTCCCAAAAATGTTTCAAACCAGAGGAGCAGGTTGGTGGCCCTGCAGTAAAATGGAATAGATTGAGTGCCTGTATGTGGCAGTCCCAAAAATGTTTCAAACCAGAGGAGCAGGTAGGTGGCCCTGCAGTAAAATGGAATAGATTGAGTGCCTGTATGTGGCAGTCCCAAAAATGTTTCAAACCAGAGGAGCAGGTAGGTGGCCCTCCAGTAAAATGGAATAGATTGAGTGCCTGTATGTGGCAGTCCCAAAAATTTTTCAAACCAGAGGAGCAGGTAGGTGGCCCTCCAGTAAAATGGAATAGATTGAGTGCCTGTATGTGGCAGTCCCAAAAATGTTTCAAACCAGAGGAGCAGGTAGGTGGCCCTGCAGTAAAATGGAATAGATTGAGTGCCTGTATGTGGCACTCACAAAAATTGTTTCAAACAGAGGACCGGGTAGGTGGCCCTCCAGAAAAATTAAATGCATGAAGTACTATAGCAAGAGCCAGTGGGCCCTGTCAAAAAATAGCCATTTTCCTCTGCTTTACTGTACAAAGAGGAGGAGAAGGAGGAAAATGAGGAGGAGGAGGAGTGGATCAATTATTCAGGTTGAGCTTCCTTCACCTGGTGGAGATTGGAAATTCTGAGAAATCCAGCCTTTATTCATTTTAATAAGCGTCAGCCTGTCAGCGCTGTCAGTCGACAGGCGTGTACGCTTATCGGTGATGATGCCACCAGCTGCACTGAAAACCCGCTCGGACAAGACGCTAGCGGCAGGGCAGGCAAGAACCTCCAAGGCGTACAGCGCCAGTTCGTGCCACATGTCCAGCTTTGAAACCCAGTAGTTGTAGGGAGCTGTGTGATCATTTAGGACGATGGTATGGTCAGCTACGTACTCCCTCACCATCTTTCTGTAAAGATCAGCCCTACTCTGCCGAGACTGGGGACAGGTGACAGTGTCTTGCTGGGGTGACATAAAGCTGGCAAAAGCCTTGTAAAGCGTACCCTTGCCAGTGCTGGACAAGCTGCCTGCTCGCCTACTCTCCCTCGCTACTTGTCCCGCAGAACTACGCACTCTGCCGCTAGCGCTGTCAGAAGGGAAATACTGTTTCAGCTTGTGCACCAGGGCCTGCTGGTATTCATGCATTCTCACACTCCTTTCCTCTGCAGGGATGAGAGTGGAAAGATTTTGCTTGTACCGTGGGTCCAGGAGAGTGAACACCCAGTAATCGGTGCTGGAATAAATTCTTTGAACGCGAGGGTCACGGGATAGGCAGCCTAGCATGAAATCTGCCATATGCGCCAGAGTACCAACGCGTAAGAATTCACTCCCCTCACTGGCCTGACTGTCCATTTCCTCCTCCTCCAACTCCTCCAACTCCTCTTCTTCTGCCCATACACGCTGAACAGTAAAGGACTCAACAATGGTCCCCTCTTGTGTCTCACCAACATTCTCCTCCTCTTCCTCCTCATCCTCCTCCACCTCCACCTCCTCCGATATGCGCTGAGAAACAGACCTGAGGGTGCTTTGGCTATCAACAAGGGAATATTCTTCCCCTGTCTCTTGTGACGAGCGCAAAGCTTCCGACTTCATGCTGACCAGAGAGTTTTTCAACAGGCCAAGCAGCGGGATGGTGAGGCTGATGATGGCGGCATCGCCACTGACCATCTGTGTTGACTCCTCAAAGTTACTCAGCACCTGACAGATATCAGACATCCACGTCCACTCCTCATTGTAGACTTGAGGAAGCTGACTGACCTGACTACCAGTTCTGGTGGAAGTTGACATCTGGCAGTCTACAATCGCTCTGCGCTGCTGGTAAACTCTGGATAACATGGTCAGTGTTGAATTCCACCTCGTGGGCACGTCGCACAACAGTCGGTGAGCGGGCAGTTGGAGGCGGCGCTGCGCTGCCCTGAGAGTGGCAGCATCTGGGCTGGACTTCCTGAAATGCGCACAGATGCGGCGCACCTTCGTGAGCAAATCAGACAGATTGGGGTATGTCTTGAGGAAACGCTGAACTATCAGATTTAACACATGGGCCAGGCATGGCACATGTGTCAGTCTGCCGAGTTGCAGAGCCGCCACCAGGTTACGGCCGTTGTCACACACAACCATTCCCGGCTTGAGGTTCAGCGGTGCCAGCCACAGATCAGTCTGCGCCTGTAATAGCTCTTGGGCGGTGTGCCTTTTGTCGCCTAGGCTCAGCAGTTTGAGCACCGCCTGCTGTCGCTTAGCGACGGCACTGCTGCTGTGCCTAGAGCTACCGACTGATGGCGCCGTGCCCACGGATGGTAGTTCGGAGGAGGAGGTGGAGGAGGGGTGGGAGGAGGAGGAGGCATAGTAGGCCTGAAACACCTGGACCGAGGTAGGCCCCGCAATCCTCGGCGTCGGCAGTATATGAGCAGCCCCAGTGTCAGACTCGGTCCCAGCCTCCACCAAGTTAACCCAATGTGCCGTCAGCGATATATAGTGGCCCTGCCCGGCAGCACTCGTCCACGTGTCCGTGGTCAGGTGGACCTTGTCAGAAACGGCGTTGGTCAGGGCACGGATGATGTTGTCTGACACGTGCTGGTGCAGGGCTGGGACGGCACATCGGGAAAAGTAGTGGCGGCTGGGGACCGAATACCGAGGGGCGGCCGCCGCCATGAGGTTGCGAAAGGCCTCGGTCTCTACTAGCCTATAGGGCAGCATCTCCAGGCTAAGCAATCTGGAGATGTGCACATTAAGGGCTTGGGCGTGCGGGTGGGTTGCACTATATTTGCGTTTCCGCTCCAGCGTCTGGGGTATGGAGAGCTGAACGCTGGTGGATGCTGTGGAGGATCGTGGAGGCGACGATGGGGTTTTTGTGGCAGGGTCCTGGGCAGGGGGCTGACTAGCAGCTGACACAGGGGAAGGAGCAGTGGTGTGCACGGCCGGAGGTGAACGGGCTTGTTGCCACTGAGTGGGGTGTTTAGCATTCATATGCCTGCGCATACTGGTGGTAGTTAAGCTAGTAGTGGTGGAACCCCTGCTGAGCCTGGTTTGGCAAATGTTGCACACCACAGTCCGTCGGTCATCCGGTGTTTCCTTAAAGAACCTCCAGACTTCTGAAGATCTAGCCCTCGCCGCAGGAGCCCTCGCCACGGGAGCTTCACTAGTTGACACATTTGGCGCTGATGCACCAGCTCTGGCCCTGCCTCTCCGTCTGGCCCCACCACTGCCTCTTCCAACCTGTTCTGGTCGAGGACTCTCCTCCGTCTCAGAAGCACTGTGTTCACCCGGCCTCTCAACCCAGCTTGGGTCTGTCACCTCATCATCCTCCGATCCCTCAGTCTGCTCCCCCCTCGGACTTCCTGCCCTGACAACAACTTCCCCACTGTCTGACAACCGTGTCTCCTCATCGTCGGACACCTCTTTACACACTTCCACTACGTCAAGAAGGTCATCATCACCCACAGACTGTGACTGTTGGAAAACCTGGGCATCGGAAAATTGCTCAGCAGCAACCGGACAAGTGGTTTGTGACTGTGGGAAGGGTCCAGAAAACAGTTCCTCAGAGTATGCCGGTTCAAATGCCAAATTTTCCTGGGAGGGGGCAGACTGGGGGGGAGGAGGCTGAGGTGCAGGAGCTGGAGGAGTGGCGATTTCGGTGACATGGGTGGACTGCGTGGAAGACTGACTGGTGGTGGACAAATTGCTCGAAGCATTGTCAGCAATCCACGACATCACCTGTTCGCACTGTTCTGGCCTCAACAGTGCTCTACCACGAGTCCCAGTAACTTCAGACATGAACCTAGGGAGTGTAGCTCTGCGGCGTTCCCCTGCTCCCTCATCAGCAGGTGGTGTCTCACCCCGCCCAGGACCACGGCCTCTGACCCCTGCAGTAGTTGGACGCCCACGTCCCCGCCCTCGTCCTCTACCCCTAGCCCTCGGGTTAAACATTTTTAAAATGAGAGTTATAACTTTATTTTTTTTTTTACTTTTTTTTGTTTTTTTTTGTGTTTTTTTTTTTTTTTGTGTTTTTTGTTTTTTTTTGAGTTTTTAAAACCAAACAATGCTATCCTATTGCTATGGCTATTTTCTAGCCAAGTATCAAAGCACACTACTATGCCAGATGAGATGACACTGAGTTAGTGCCTAATTGAAATCCAACCCCTACTAAATTTTCCCACTTCGGTCTTTGCTATGGATATGTGCGTCACTAAGCGCAGAACACAGCGGTCGCAAGTCTCACTACAAATTGCTCAGAATTGGCTAGTACATGCACTGCAGAAAGTACAGCCACCAGCAGATCAACCAGAAATCAAATATATAGAACGCTACTGTATGCGTAAGTAAGCTCTTTGTATTCTCCTATGGCTATTTTCTAGCCAAGTATCAAAGCACACTACTATGCCAGATGAGATGACACTGAGTTAGTGCCTAATTGAAATCCAACCCCTACTAAATTTTCCCACTTCGGTCTTTGCTATGGATATGTGCGTCACTAAGCGCAGAACACAGCGGTCGCAAGTCTCACTACAAATTGCTCAGAATTGGCTAGTACATGCACTGCAGAAAGTACAGCCACCAGCAGATCAACCAGAAATCAAATATATAGAACGCTACTGTATGCGTAAGTAAGCTCTTTGTATTCTCCTATGGCTATTTTCTAGCCAAGTATCAAAGCACACTACTATGCCAGATGAGATGACACTGAGTTAGTGCCTAATTGAAATCCAACCCCTACTAAATTTTCCCACTTCGGTCTTTGCTATGGATATGTGCGTCACTAAGCGCAGAACACAGCGGTCGCAAGTCTCACTACAAATTGCTCAGAATTGGCTAGTACATGCACTGCAGAAAGTACAGCCACCAGCAGATCAACCAGAAATCAAATATATAGAACGCTACTGTATGCGTAAGTAAGCTCTTTGTATTCTCCTATGGCTATTTTCTAGCCAAGTATCAAAGCACACTACTATGCCAGATGAGATGACACTGAGTTAGTGCCTAATTGAAATCCAACCCCTACTAAATTTTCCCACTTCGGTCTTTGCTATGGATATGTGCGTCACTAAGCGCAGAACACAGCGGTCGCAAGTCTCACTACAAATTGCTCAGAATTGGCTAGTACATGCACTGCAGAAAGTACAGCCACCAGCAGATCAACCAGAAATCAAATATATAGAACGCTACTGTATGCGTAAGTAAGCTCTTTGTATTCTCCTATGGCTATTTTCTAGCCAAGTATCAAAGCACACTACTATGCCAGATGAGATGACACTGAGTTAGTGCCTAATTGAAATCCAACCCCTACTAAATTTTCCCACTTCGGTCTTTGCTATGGATATGTGCGTCACTAAGCGCAGAACACAGCGGTCGCAAGTCTCACTACAAATTGCTCAGAATTGGCTAGTACATGCACTGCAGAAAGTACAGCCACCAGCAGATCAACCAGAAATCAAATATATAGAACGCTACTGTATGCGTAAGTAAGCTCTTTGTATTCTCCTATGGCTATTTTCTAGCCAAGTATCAAAGCACACTACTATGCCAGATGAGATGACACTGAGTTAGTGCCTAATTGAAATCCAACCCCTACTAAATTTTCCCACTTCGGTCTTTGCTATGGATATGTGTGCCACTAAGAGCTAAACACAACGGTAGCAAGTCCCCCTGCTAATTCCTCACAAAATGGTACTAGATGCAAATTAAAATAAAAAAAGTAGAACGTTATTGTAGCCCTAAGAAGGGCTGTTGGGTTCTTTGAGAATCACTCCTGCCTAACAGTAAGCTAATAGAACACCCTAACGCTTTCCCTGACCAGCAGCAGCTCTCTCCCTAGCGGCATCCAGACACAGAATGATCCGAGCAGCGCGGGCAGCGGCTAGTCTATCCCAGAGTCACCTGATCTGGCCAGCCAACCACTGCTATCGACGTGTAAGGGTACCACGTCATGCTGGGTGGAGTGCAGAGTCTCCTGGCTTGTGATTGGCTCTGTTTCTGGCCGCCAAAAAGCAAAACGGCGGGAGCTGCCATTTTCTCGAGCGGGCGAAGTATTCGTCCGAGCAACGAGCAGTTTCGAGTACCCTAATGCTCGACCGAGCATCAAGCTCGGACGAGCATGTTCGCTCATCTCTATTTACTAACAATTAACATCCCCACAAACAGGCTCACTGACAATGTGTGACTGACTACAGATTCTGGGAGTTATTAGTGGCATCTAGTACCTTATGGATGACAATCTCTTCCATCAAGAGGTCTTTATTCCAGGATCTCCAATCCATGACATATCACTGCTGAATTCACAGCCAGATATCTTCAGCTCCGTGCAGCATCTCCACCCGGCGTTGCTAAAAATACCACAGTCACTTACAGTATAAAGTCTCCTGCATAACAACACTGTGCTCCTAAATGATATATACCCCTCACAACAACACTGACCACACTCTCCACATATATAAAACATCCCTTATATATATATATTCTACTGGAATTATAGCAGGCACAGCACACCAATCAATATACAACACCCCTAATTTATTAATACAGACCCCTAACATTTTGTTTACATGATGCATGATGCATTGTATCCTATAACTAATATATCCAACCTTGTTATATTACATATGATTTTATATACAGTGCTACTCTGGCCAATGTAAATATATAGCACCCCCTAATGAATATATACTGTATGTACTATGTATAAGATAAGATAATCCTTTATTAGTCCCACAGTGGGGAAATTCACAGTGTTACAGCAGCAGAGAGGGTACAGAGAGTGAAGTACAAACTATGACAACAATAATATTAGGGATAAATGAACAAAAAGAAAAGGAGGATAAAAAGACAAAAAAGAGACAAGCAATGATCGGCAGTTTGATGTTTAGTCTGTGGATGGCACTTGCAGGGACTGGTTAGGTGGGGGCGCAGGTTACTTCAGTTTGGGCCTTGTTTGTTGAACAGCCTGATGGCAGCAGAGAGGAATGACTTACGATAATGCTCCCTTTCACATTTGGGGTGAAGCAGTCGGTCACTGAATTTGCTCCCCAATGCCACCACAGTCTCATGCAAGGGATGGGAGCTATTCTCCAGGATAGACTTCAACTTAGGGCACATTCACATGGCCGTCTGCGGGGACATACATGCGGCCGCAAATTTGCGGCCGCATGTACGTCCCCATAGACGGCAATAACGGCACGGCGCAGATGCGGTGCCACACATGTGTGGCACCGATCCGGCCCGCACACTGCAAAAAGATAGAGCATGCTCTATCTTTTGGCGTGTGTGCGGCCGTGCGCCGCTATTCTCTATGGAGGGAGGAAGGGCTGCCTCCTCCTCCTCTCCAGCACACGGCGGGCATACCGCTGTGTGAATGTACCTTTACACAGTGTCCTCCTCTCAGCTACCACCTGCACTGTGTCAAGAGGACCCCCCAGGAAAGAACTGGCTTTCCTAATCAGTTTGTCCAGTATATATTTATATAATTTTATTTTTATAAAGCCCTGCCCCATATATATAAAGGCATCGTTATTCACCCTCCAATTAAATTATATACAGCTCCCATATAAAGATTCCTTCCAGCTTTGTAATTTACTGTATCCCATATACAGCCCCCCAGCTTAGTAATATACTGTATCCCATATACAGCCCTCCAGCTTAGTAATATACTGTACCCCATATACAGATCCCCTCCAGCTTAGTAATATACTGTATCCCATATACAGCCCCCCAGCTTAGTAATATACTGTACCCCATATACAGATCCCCTCCAGCTTAGTAATATACTGTATCCCATATACAGCCGCCCCAGCTTAGTAATATACTGTAACCCATATACAGATCTCCTTCAGCTTAGTAATATACTGTATCCCATATACAGCCCCCCAGCTTAGTAATATACTGTATCCCATATACAGCCCCCCAGCTTAGTAATATATTGTATCCCATATACAGCCCTCCAGCTTAGTAATATACTGTATCCCATATACAGTCCCCCAGCTTAGTAATATACTGTACCCCATATACAGCCTCCCAGCTTAGTAATATACTGTATCCCATATACAGCCCACAAGCTTAGTAATATACTGTATCCCATATACAGCCCCCAACTTAGTAATATACTGTATACCCTCCAGCTTAAATCTGTCCCCATATCAATATATGCAACCCCCCCCAGGAAAAAAAGAATCTGTCCCCATATAATATATACAGCACCCCCCCCCCTCCCACAGTATAAAACGATTCTGGCCCCATATAAAATACACAGCATTCCCCATATAATATATACAGCACCCCCCCCCCCCCCCCGTATAAAACGATTCTGGCCACAAATAATATACACAGCACCCCCCAGTATAAAACTATTATGGCCCCGTATAAAATACACAGACCCCCCCCCCAGTGTAAAATGCTTCTGGCCCCACATAATATTAACAACCCCCCCCCCCCAGTATAAGACAGTTATGGCCCCATATAAAATACACAGCACCCCCCACCTAGTATAAAACAATTATGGCCTCATATAAAATACACAGCGCCCCCCACCTAGTATAAAACAATTATGGTCCCATAAAATATTAACAGCAACCCCCCCACCCCGCGGTATAAAACGATTATGGCACAATATATAATACACAGCACCCCCCCCCCAGTATAAAACGATTATGGTACAATATATAATACACAGCACCCCCCCCCCCCCAGTATAAAATGCTTCTGGCCCCATATAATATTAACAACACCCCCCCCAGTATAAGACAATTATGGCCCCATATAAAATACACAGCACCCCCCACCTAGTATAAAACAATTATGGCCTCATATAAAATACACAGCACCCCTACCTAGTATAAAACAATTATGGTCCCATAAAATATTAACAGCAACTCCCCCCCCCCCCAGTATAAAACGATTATGGCCCCATATAAAATACACAGCACCCCTCCCGAATAAAATGATTATGGGCACATATAAATAATATAAATATATACAGAAACCCAACCCTACACCGTTGCATCAGTATTCGCCCCTTATTAGCCACATTTAATTAATAATTGTACATGAAAAATAATAAAACTTATACTTACCTCGAAGCAGGTGCTCCCACGGTGTGCGGCTCCCGTCTTCTCGTGGCTCTTCTGTCAGCCGCGGCTCCGCTCAGAGACACAGACGGCATGACGTCATCATCCGCCGCCTGTGTCCCTGCATAGAACAGAGCGACGCCAGCAGCCAGATAGGTGCTGCGTCGCTCCGCATATAAATCGCCCCTGTATCTTAAAGAGACAGGCGCGATTTATTTAGCTGGTGGGCGATTCGGACGTCAATGAGCGGCCAAATTGTCCACATTAGAGCGGCAAATTTCGACGCTCTTTAAAGATGCGCCCATAATCATGACTGAATAATACCACCACACTGCTACCATTACCACTGCATCATGACTGAATAATACCACCATACCACTACCAATATCACTGCATCATGTCTGAATAATACCACCACTACGCTACCATTACCCCTGCATCATGACTGAATAATACCACCACTACGCTACCATTATCACTGCATCATGACTGTATAATTCCACCACACCGCTACCATTACCACTGCATCATAACTGAATAATACCACCACACCACTACCATTACCCCTGCATCATGACTGAATAATTCCACCACACCGCTACCATTACCACTGCATCATGTCAGAATAATACCACCACACCACTACCATTACCACTGCATCATGACTGAATAATACCTCCACACCTCTAGCACTGCATCATGAATGAATAATACCCCCACACCACTACCACTACATCATGACTGAATAATACCGCCACACCACTACCATTACCCCTGCATCATGACTGAATAATACCACCACACCACTACCATTACCCCTGCATCATGACTGAATAATACCACCACACCACTACCACTGCATCATGACTGCAAAATAATACTACCTCACACATACTCTATAAAAGACAATACCAAAAATGAATCCAAAATAAAAATGAAATGCTCTGCAGATAATCTAAGAGATTATAATCTAATTATATTATATTAATTATATAATCACTTACAGTATAATGGCACCCGGATATATATACACAGCACCTCCTAACTAAAGCTTTATATGGCATCCCTATTTATGAATGAACAGTACCCCTGCAATACAGTGCCACTCAGTATACACTGCCATTTTCATTCATTAAGATATAACCCCCACTATACAACTCCCCGCTCCCCAAAATGCATTTCATCTATACAGTGACCACCCCTATCCAAAGCTGCCCCTCTTGCTCCCATAATACAGTCTCCCCACGTCCAATAAGCAGTTGCTCTTTACATAAATTCTACCCCCAGTCCTCTATACATGATCCCGGGCCCGATGCAAGTGCTCCAGGAGCACCAATATAGATCCCGCCCTGGTTACAGGCCATGTGCAATGGCTCAATTTGGAGAGGGGAGGGGTCACCCCTCCATCTCCTTTGCAGCTGATGTATGCCAGTATGTCAGTATGCCTACCTAAGTAGCCTATGTAGCCTAAGAATGACAGGTTCCCTAGTAGTCGCCCCTCACAATCAATGCCAGCTTTTGCATTGTGTCCGGCCATTAATATTTTTTCCATACTACCTGTAGGTATTTTCAAGGACAGTCAGGACCTTTTTTTGATATGAAGGTGCAACAGTGAGGAAAGTTACTTCACAGGGACAGCTGTCAGGACGGGAGTTGTGGACAATATAAGGATATAAATCAGCATGTGAGGAATATTTAGCTTCATCATTATCTGCATTGTGGTGTAAAACCTGGAGACCGTTGATGGAGTGCAGTAGTTCTCCAAAAATGTGGTCAGAGTGAAAAAGAAAAAGACACAGGAGCGCTATCCTAGTGTAGTAAGTGTATTGGTGATTTAGAAGGTAAATGCTCTCACCTTCTAGCGCTAGTATCACTCTTTGGATAGAAACCCAGGATGGCTGCCGACGTCCACTTCCTAGCGGAAGTATGCTCCAGGGGAACCAGACCCGCTGTCACAGTAAAGTAGACAAACCCAGAGGTAGATCTTGGAAGTGTCAGATGTTACCGGCGCTCAAACAAGTGAAGGTTCCTTAGTTCATCTTCAGATGAGGATCTTTTATAAAATTTTGGGACATGTACGTCTTGGTAACCAAGCCTTCGTCAGGCAAGACAGGATAAAATGACTTTTCTTAAATACCCTAAAAAAAACGGAAGGAGTCATCATTCCAAACCCTCCTAACCGAATATGATTAAAACTTTTATACAATCCATAGTAAAATACACATGTAATCACTTTGAGCTACAAATGTATATATATCAAAGTAAAAATGTCAATATTATTAAAACCATGAGTGAAATTCATCATTCGGGATCAGCGTATAGGTTGCTATGCAACTGGTGAAGGTCTGTGGTGCCGCTACATTTTGCAGTATCCGGCCCACAGAGTTTGGGCTAACACGATTGAAGGAGTCGGGAGATTTGGTAAGTATGTCTCTAGGTCGTTGATCCTAACCTGGAGGGGCGGCGACGCGGGAGAGGCTGTGGGCCATTTTGTTCCAGGGTAAGATGTGAGCGAGACTGGTCGGAGGATAGTAGTATCGACAGAAGGGAGGGTAGAAAGAGAGTGAATTTCTACATCGGAAAGATAAGTGGGAATAATAGCCTACAAATGTCTGACAGAAGGGAATTAACATGATATTATTCCAGATGATCAATGTGCAGAGATGATGGTTGGATCTTTTTTTTTTTTATGATGTTGTCCTTTCCCGAGCCTATTCGTTCTGTCCGCTGTTTTCAGTCTATATGGACTGTATTTTTTCAGTGAGTCCATTTAGGCCCCTTCTACACTAGCGAGTGTGATGCGATGAACTCGCATCACACTCGCAACGCAAGCTGCCGGGAACGCACGGCCCGAACCCTGCACCGCGGGAGTGAACTGACATGCTGAGTTCACTCCCGCGGTGCAGCGTTCGGGCCGTGCGTTCCCGGCAGCTTGCGTTGCGAGTGTGATGCGAGTTCATCGCATCACACTCGCTAATGTAGAAGGGGCCTCAGTATCAGAGTGTTCAGTTTATAGATCCAAAATGACTCTCCTCTGTTTAGCGTTTTAATCCTGTTTTGTTGAGATACTTGGATCTGTTCTATCGGAGTTATTGTAATTGCTTCAAAGGTACATTTTTTCTCCAAAAGCAGATGCTTAGAAAGACTATGTTTTTGGAAGCCAGTCTTCGCTCTATGTCTGTGATCGTTCAGACAGACTCTCAGAGACTGTACGGTTCTCCCTATGTATTGGAGACCACATATAAAGTTAATTACTAGAGATGAGCGAGCACTAAAATGCTCGGGTACTCGTTATTCGAGACGAACTTTTCCCGATGCTCGAGTGCTCGTCTCGAATAACGAGCCCCATTGAAGTCAATGGGAGACTCGAGCATTTTTCAAGGGGACCAAGGCTCTGCACAGGGAAGCTTGGCCAAACACCTGGGAACCTCAGAAAAGGATGGAAACACCACGGAAATGGACAGGAAACAGCAGGGGCAGCATGCATGGATGCCTCTGAGGCTGCTTAATCGCACCATTATGCCAAAAGTATGGGCAACAGCATGGCAATGACAGAGTGACCGAATGAGGCTAGATAGCATCTAAAACATCCAATAATTGACCCTGACACTATAGGGGACTATGCAGAGGCAGCGGCAGCAGCGGCAGGCTAGAGAGTGTCTTGGCAACATACCCCAAATGGACTCAGGCTTAAAACCAATGGGTGGCAGAGAGGAACCAAAGGAGGTGAGCAAGAAGCGCTCAAATAATATCGGTAAATGATAAAAGTTTGCCAGTATATTTTGTGGATTACACAGCAGGGTGGCGACAAAGTTAACAAGTTTGATGAGGAAGCCATGAAAACAACCCAAAATTCTGCCTGACACAGCTCGTTTGATAAGGGGACCATGTATGGAGGCAGTGAACTAGTAGTAGATTAAAGGTGCTGCAGTTAAAACTATGTTAGTTGGATCTTGGGATGGAGCTGGCGCTCCGCTGCCAGGCGAGCTTTCGCCAATCCAAGCCCCTGTCTCTAGGCTACTCCCCAAACAGCACTTCTAAGAACCTTTTGTATAAGATCAAGTGTAGTAGCGTTCTTATAAGTTTAGGATATGGCGGGTGAGGGGAATGTAAACAGATGCGCAAGAAGCGCTGAAATAATATTGGTAAATGATAAAAGTTTGCCAGTATATTTTGTGGATTACACAGCAGGGTGGCGACAAAGTTAACAAGTTTGATGTGGAAGTCATGAAAACAACCCAAAATTCTGCCTGATACAGCTCGTTTGATAAGGGGACCATGTATGGAGGCAGTGAACTAGTAGTAGATTAAAGGTGCTGCAGTTAAAACTATGTTAGTTGGATCTTGGGATGGAGCTGGCGCTCCGCTGCCAGGCGAGCTTTCGCCAATCCAAGCCCCTGTCTCTAGGCTACTCCCCAAACAGCACTTCTAAGAACCTTTTGTATAAGATCAAATGTAGTAGCGTTCTTAAAAGTTTGGGTTCTGGCGGGTGAGGGTAATGTAAACAGATGCGCAAGAAGCGCTGAAATAATATTGGTAAATGATAAAAGTTTGCCAGTATATTTTGTGGATTACACAGCAGGGTGGCGACAAAGTTAACATGGAAGCCATGAAAACAATCCAAAATTCTGCCTGACACAGCTCGTTTGATAAGGGGACCATGTATGGAGGCAGCTATATGGACTACTTTTGGAGGCAGCTATGGCGATGACGTGTGGAGGTAGCAATGGAGACAATGTGTGAAGGCAGCTAAAAAGATGACGTGTGGAGGCTGCTATGGAGACAATTTAATTTGGATAGTGCCTGTATGTGGCAGTCCAAAAAAGTTTTCAAACCAGAGGAGCAGGTAGCTGGTGCTCCAGAAAAATTACATAGATTGAGTGCCTGTATGTGGTGGTCCAAAAAAGTTTTCAAAGCAGAGGAGCAGGTAGCTGGTCCTCCAAAAAGATTAAATAAATTGAGTGCTTGTATGTGGCAGTCCAAAAAAGTTTTCAAACCAGAGAAGCAGGTAGCTGGTCCTCCAGAAAAATTACATAGATTGAGTGCCTGTATGTGGCACTCCCAAAAATTGTTTAAAACAGAGGACAGGGTAGTTGGCCCTCCAGAAAAATTAAATACATAGAGTACTATAGCCAGAGCCAGTTGGCCCTGACAAAAAAATAGCCAGTTTCCTCTGCTTTAGTGTACAAAGAGGAGGAGAAGGAGGACAATGAGGACGAGGAGCGCATACATTATTCAGGTTCAGCTTCTTTCACCTGGTGGAGAATGGAAATGCGGAGAAATCCAGGCTTTATTCATCTTGATAAGCGTCAGCCTGTCAGCGCTGTCAGTCGACAGGCGTGTACGGTTATCGGTGATGATGCCACCAGCTGCACTGAAAACCCGCTCGGACAACACGCTAGCGGCAGGGCAGGCAAGAACCTCCAAGGCGTACAGCGCCAGTTCGTGCCACATGTCCAGCTTTGAAACCCAGTAGTTGTAGGGAGCTGTGTGATCATTTAGGACGATGGTATGGTCAGCTACGTACTCCCTCACCATCTTTCTGTAAAGATTAGCCCTACTCTGCCGAGATTGGGGACAGGTGACAGTGTCTTGCTGGGGTGACATAAAACTGGCAAAGGCCTTGTAAAGCGTACCCCTGCCAGTGCTGGACAAGCTGCTTGGTCGCCTACTCTCCTTCGCTACTTGTCCTGCAGAAGTATGCCCTCTGCCGCTAGCGCTGTCAGAAGGGAAATACTGTTTCAGCTTGTGCACCAGGGCCTGCTGGTATTCATGCATTCTCACACTCCTTTCCTCTCCAGGGATGAGAGTGGAAAGATTTTGCTTGTACCGTGGGTCCAGGAGAGTGAACACCCAGTAATCGGTGCTGGAATAAATTCTTTGAACGCGAGGGTCACGGGATAGGCAGCTTAGCATGAAATCTGCCATATGCGCCAGAGTCCCTACGCGCAAGAATTCACTCCCCTCACTGGCCTGACTGTCCATTTCCTCCTCCTCCAACTCCTCCAACTCCTCTTCTTCTGCCCATACACGCTGAACAGTGAAGGACTCAACAATGGTCCCCTCTTGTGTCTCGCCAACATTCTCCTCCTCTTCCTCCTCATCCTCCTCCACCTCCTCCGATATGCGCTGAGAAACAGACCTAAGGGTGCTTTGGCTATCAACAAGGGAATCTTCTTCCCCCGTCTCTTGTGACGAGCGCAAAGCTTCCGACTTCATGCTGACCAGAGAGTTTTTCAACAGGCCAAGCAGCGGGATGGTGAGGCTGATGATGGCGGCATTACCACTGACCATCTGTGTTGACTCCTCAAAGTTACTCAGCACCTGACAGATATCAGACATCCACGTCCACTCCTCATTGTAGACTTGAGGAAGCTGACTGACCTGACTACCAGTTCTGGTGGAAGTTGACATCTGGCAGTCTACAATCGCTCTGCGCTGCTGGTAAACTCTGGATAACATGGTCAGTGTTGAATTCCACCTCGTGGGCACGTCGCACAACAGTCGATGAGCGGGCAGTTGGAGGCGGTGCTGCGCTGCCCTGAGAGTGGCAGCATCTGTGCTGGACTTCCTGAAATGCGCACAGATGCGGCGCACCTTCGTGAGCAAATCAGACAGATTGGGGTATGTCTTGAGGAAACGCTGAACTATGAGATTTAACACATGGGCCAGGCATGGCACATGTGTCAGTCTGCCGAGTTGCAGAGCTGCCACCAGGTTACGGCCGTTGTCACACACAACCATGCCTGGCTTCAGGTTCAGCGGTGCCAGCCACAGATCAGTCTGCGCCGTGATGCCCTGTAATAACTCTTGGGCGGTGTGCTTTATATCGCCTAGACTCAGCAGTTTGAGCACCGCCTGCTGTCGCTTAGCGATGGCACTGCTGCTGTGCCTAGAGCTACCGTCTGATGGCGCCATGCCCACGGTGTCAGGAGGTGGGGGGAAAGACAACCAGACAGTGAGCCCTGAGGCTGAACCCCCCCCACTGTCCCTACCTACTTGCCTCAAGACAGCTCTAGCAACTGCGGACAACCTCGGTGGCGGTCCCTATACTATGTAAGTGACACACGTAACAGGACAAGACAGACAACACAATAAGGGGTAGTCGACAAGCCAGAATCAAAACCAGAAGAATCGCAGTACAAAGTCAGTAGGCAAAAAACGGTAGTCAAAGTCAGGCAGAGGTTCGGCAACGATAACAGAAGGTATAAAGAGGTCACAGGGAAATATGGGGAGCTGGGATATCCAGGTAAGAACTAGACAATAGCCAGCACGCAATTGAGCCACTAGCTGCCTTATAAGTGAAGCTGGAGAGACAGACAAGAAGCTGATAGGACTAGTGCTGATTGGAGCTGAAATCACCTGCATCAGTCCAGCAAAGACCAGGTAACTCATTAACTGCTGGACCATAGTCATCGGGTGTGTCCAGATTCCAGAGGCACAATTCACATTGCACATTACTGTCAGAACTTGCTGCACCACCGCAATCGGGCGTGTCAAAACCCCTGAGACACAATTCACACTGAACGGTTCTGACAGTACCCCCCCTCTTATGAGGGGCCTCAGGACCCTTAATCGTTGGACCAGGCTTAGAAGGATTATGTAAATGGTACCGCCGGACCAGACGGGGCGCATGCATGTCTTTAGCAGAGACCCATGTGCGCTCCTCCGGTCCGAAACCCTTCCAGTGGACCAGATACTGTAAGGAGTCCTGTACCCAGCGGGAATTCAAAATTTTCTCCACCTCATACTCCAATTCCCCCTGGACGATGAGTGGAGCCGGAGGAGGTGAAGGCAACACCGGTGGCACATATCTTTTAAGAAGAGACTTATGAAACACAGGATGGATACGAAGAGCATTGGGTAGTTTCAACCTAAAGGTTACCGGATTAATGATTTCCACAATGGTATAAGGTCCAATATATTTGGGTGCCAGTTTCCCTGACTGCACCCTAAGTTTCAGATTTTTAGCTGAAAGCCAGACCTTCTCACCTAGTACATATTGCTGGCCAGATATACGTCTTTTATTAGCATGTCTTTGATAAGACTCTTGGGCTTTTACCAAGTTCTGATGAGCTTGGGCCCAAACTGTGCACAGTTTAGAGAAAATGGCCTCGGCTGAGGGATTAATAGATTCTGCAGAATGAACAGACGAGTACCTGGGGTTAAAACCATAATTACAGAAGAATGGTGACATCTTAATAGCACGTTGTTCATGATTGTTTATAGCAAACTCTGCTAGAGAAATGAAGTCTTTCCACTTATTCTGAGTATCAGCCACAAAACATCTTAGAAATTGCTCTAACGATTGATTGGTCCTCTCTGTCTGTCCATTTGTCTGAGGATGGAATGCAGACGAGAAGGACAGAGAGATACCTAATTTGCCACAGAACTCTCTCCAAAACCTAGCCACAAACTGGACACCCCTGTCGGAAACAACATTCTCAGGCACCCCATGAAGACGTAGAATATGATTAATAAAAAGTGTGGCGAGTGTGCGAGCGTTAGGCAGTTTACGTAGTGGAATGAGATGACACATCTTAGAAAATCTATCCACCACTACCCAAATGACTGTCTTACCCTTAGATAGTGGCAAGTCGGTAATAAAATCCATAGAAAGATGCGTCCAAGGTCTCGTAGGGACCGGTAGAGGATGTAACAGACCCTCGGGTGGCCTACGAGGGACCTTGGACCTAGCACAAACCTCACAAGCTTCGACAAAAGCCTTGACATCTCGAGCCCAAGATGGCCACCAGTAATGGCGTGAGAGCAGATACTTAGTACCTGCCACACCTGGATGACCAGACAAAACTGAACTATGAATCTCTTCAAGAACTCGGAGTCGAAGGTTAGGCGGTACATACAACAAAGAGTCTGGAGTGTTATGAGGTGCTTGACCCTGAGATTCTGCAATCAGGGTCACCAAGTCAGGTTGCAAAATAGACACTACTACCCCGGGTCTTAAAACAGTATCAGATTGAGTTCTGGGGGAACTTTCTAAATCAAAGCTACGAGACAAGGCGTCAGCCTTAATATTACGGGAACCAGGTCGGTAAGTGACTTCAAAATCGAATCTGGTAAAAAACAAAGCCCATCGGGCTTGACGTGGCGAGAGACGTTTAGCATTGTCTAGGTAAACCAGATTCTTATGATCAGTGAGTACCACCACCTTATGTTTGGCACCTTCAAGGAAATGCCTCCATTCATCAAATGCCAACTTGATGGCCAATAGTTCTCTATTACCGCCTCATGAGACCAGTTGACAAGATCTGCCCCCTTCCTGGTGAGATCAGTAAGTGGTTTGGCTATAACAGAAAACCCCTTAATAAATTTCCTATAATAATTAGCGAACCCCAGAAATCTTTGTAAGGCCTTCAAATTATTGGGACGTTCCCACTTTTCGATGGCCACCACCTTAAGGGGATCCATACGGAAGGAATTAGGGGTGATGTAGTAACCCAAAAAAGAGACCTCCTGGATACCAAACTGACATTTAGACAACTTAGCAAACAGACTGTTTTGTCTAAGCAGTTCCATCACTACACGAACATGTTTTATGTGTGAAGCCCAGTCGGGAGAAAAAATCAAAATGTCATCTAAGTAGACCACAAGAAAACGACCTAGATGCTGACGAAATATATCATTCACAAAATGTTGAAAGACCGCCGGGGCATTGCATAAACCGAAAGGCATCACTAGATATTCAAAATGACCCTCTGGTGTATTGAAAGCGGTCTTCCATTCATCACCCTCTCTGATTCTAATCAAATTGTAAGCCCCTCGCAAGTCTATCTTGGAAAACCATTTGGCCCCCACAATTTGGTTAAATAAGTCAGGAATCAGGGGTAGAGGGTGTTGATTCTTAACAGTGATTCTGTTAAGTTGTCGATAATCTATACAGGGTCGTAATCCCCCATCCTTCTTTCCCACAAAAAAGAACCCTGCTCCCAATGGGGAGGAAGATGGGCGAATGTGACCCTTCTGGAGACTTTCCTTAATGTACTCCCGCATAGCCTCCCTTTCTGGACAAGACAAGTTAAAAATACGACCTCGAGGAAACTTGGCACCGGGAATTAATTCAATGGCACAGTCGTATGATCTGTGTGGCGGCAATCCGTCCACAGCTTTTTCATCAAATACATCTGCATAATCGGACAAAAAACTCGGAATACCCTCTTCCATGGAAGAGCACCCAGCAAAAGAAACCACCTCACAATGGGAGTCACATTCAGTACCCCATTTTACCAGTTCCCGGTTTGCCCAATTAAAAACAGGATTGTGCTTCTCCAACCAAGGCAAACCTAAGATCACATCAGACGACAGGTTATGCAGACACAAAAACTTCATACGCTCCACATGAACTGCCCCCACCTTAACCTCAAGGCAGGGAGTGATGTAACGTATATCCCCCTGAGCAAAGGGGGCTGAGTCTGCTCCTGTGACATTAACAGGAGATTGGAGCAGAAGGGGACACACCTCTAGACCGGAAAAGAACATAGGGTTAACAAAATTAGCAGAAGACCCCGAGTCAATCTGAGCATACCCAGAGATGTTTCTCCCTCCCAAAGACAATGAAATAGGCAATAATAACTTATTCTTATTGGTGAAGGTTACCTGTTCGCCTGAGTGACCCCCTCGATAGTCACTCAGGCGTAGAAGTTTTCCGGCGGTGGTCCAGGAAGGGATGGACATTGCCGGACTCGATGTCCTGCTTTCCCACAGTAGAAACATAAGTTGTTCAACACACGATATGCACGTCTGGTCTTGGCATCAGTAGAATCCACTTGCATAGGTTCCTCTGATGGGGGTATAGCAGGAGGGGAAGGACTAGGGTTGGTAACACGAATAGGTGAAGGTCTAAAAGCGTCTGATGTACCTTTCTCCTTTAGCCTGTCTCTCAAGCGTCTGTCAACTCGGATAGCTAATGTCATGCTATCCTCAAGGGAACTAGGAGTGGGATAAGCTACCAACAGATCCTTCAACCGATCATTCAGTCCGACACGAAACTGAAATCGGAGTGCCGAGTCATTCCAAGTGGAGGGACCACTCCACTGCCTAAACTCCGAGCAATATTCCTCCACAGGACGTCTACCCTGCCTCAGACCTGTCAAGTGACGTTCAGCATTAGCTGCACTATCCGGGTCATCATACAGTAGCCCTAGGGCCTGAAAAAACCCATCCACTGTCTGCAACTCAGGAGAACTAGGAGGTAACGAGAAAGCCCATTCCTGTGGTGATCCCTGGAGTAGAGACATAACTATGCCCACCTTCTGGACCTCATCCCCAGAAGAGCGGGGGCGCAATCTAAAAAACAATTTACACCCCTCCCGAAATGCACAGAATCTCTTTCTATCCCCACTGAACTTATCTGGGAGTTGTACAGGTGGCTCAGGTGGTGCTGGGGAAGCCATGGTAAACTGACGTGGGGCCGTCTCCTGCTCATGAAGCCGAACAGCTAGTTCCTGCACTATGGTGTTGATTTGCTGCATCTGTTCCACAATATTTGTCAACGCAGTTCTGCTGTCCATGACAGCGACAGTATATTGGGCTGGCTATTCTGTCAGGAGGTGGGGGGAAAGACAACCAGACAGTGAGCCCTGAGGCTGAACCCCCCCCACTGTCCCTACCTACTTGCCTCAAGACAGCTCTAGCAACTGCGGACAACCTCGGTGGCGGTCCCTATACTATGTAAGTGACACACGTAACAGGACAAGACAGACAACACAATAAGGGGTAGTCGACAAGCCAGAATCAAAACCAGAAGAATCGCAGTACAAAGTCAGTAGGCAAAAAACGGTAGTCAAAGTCAGGCAGAGGTTCGGCAACGATAACAGAAGGTACAAAGAGGTCACAGGGAAATATGGGGAGCTGGGATATCCAGGTAAGAACTAGACAATAGCCAGCACGCAATTGAGCCACTAGCTGCCTTATAAGTGAAGCTGGAGAGACAGACAAGAAGCTGATAGGACTAGTGCTGATTGGAGCTGAAATCACCTGCATCAGTCCAGCAAAGACCAGGTAACTCATTAACTGCTGGACCATAGTCATCGGGTGTGTCCAGATTCCAGAGGCACAATTCACATTGCACATTACTGTCAGAACTTGCTGCACCACCGCAATCGGGCGTGTCAAAACCCCTGAGACACAATTCACACTGAACGGTTCTGACACACGGATGGTAATTCAGAGGAGGAGGTGGAGGAGGGGTGGGAGGAGGAGGAGGCATAGTAGGCCTTTGAGACCTGGACCGAGGTAGGCCCCGCAATCCTCAGCGTCGGCAGTATATGACCAGCCCCAGGGTCAGACTCGGTCCCAGCCTCCACCAAGTTAACCCAATGTGCCGTCAGCGATATATAGTGGCCCTGCCTGGCAGCACTCGCCAACGTGTCCGTGGTCAGGTGGACCTTGTCAGAAACGGCGTTGGTCAGGGCACGGATGATGTTCTCTGACACGTGCTTGTGCAGGGCTGGGACGGCACATCGGGAAAAGTAGTGGCGGCTGGGGACCGAATACCGAGGGGCGGCCGCCGCCATGAGGTTTCGAAAGGCCTCGGTCTCTACCAGCCTATAGGGCAGCATCTCCAGGCTAAGCAACTTGGAGATGTGGACGTTGAGGGCTTGGGCGTGTGGGTGGGTTGCGCTATACCTCCTTTAGCGCTCCAGCGTCTTGGGTATGGAGAGCTGAACGCTGGTGGATGCTGTGGAGGATCGTGGAGGCGAAGATGGGGTTTTCGCACGGGAGGTGTTTGGGCCGGGGTCCTGGGCAGGGGGCTGACTAGCAGATGACACAGGGGAAGGAGCAGTGGTGTGCCCGGCCGGAGGTGAACGGGCTTGGTGCCATTGAGTGGGGTGTTTAGCATTCAGATGCCTGCGCATACTGGTGGTAGTTAAGCTAGTAGTGGTGGAACCCCTGCTGCTCCTGGTTTGGCAAAGGTTGCACACCACAGTCCGTCGGTCATCCGGTGTTTCTTTAAAGAACCTCCAGACTACTGAAAATCTGGCCCTCGCCACGGGAACTTGACTACGGGCAACATTTGGCGCTGATGCACCAGCTCTGGCCCTGCCTCTCCGTCTGGCCCCACCACTGCCTCTTCCAACCTGTTCTGCTATAGGACTCGCCTCCGTCTCAGAAGCACTGTGTTCACCCGGCCTATCAACCCAGCTTGGGTCTGTCACCTCATCATCCTCCGATCCCTCAGTCTGCTCCCCCCTCGGACTTCCTGCCCTGACAACAACTTCACCACTGTCTGACAACTGTGTCTCCTCATCGTCCGACACCTCTTTACACACTTCTTCCACTACGTGAATAATGTCATCATCACCCACAGACAGCTACTGGTGGAACACCTGGGCATCGGAAAATAGCTCAGCAGCAGCAGGACAAGTGGTTTGTGACTGTGGGAAGGGTCCAGAAAACAGTTCCTCAGAGTATGCCGGTTCATATGCCAAATTTTGGTGGGAGGGGCAGACTGGGGGGAAGGAGGCTGAGGTGGAGGAGCTGGAGGAGTGCCGATTTCGGTGACATGGGTGGACTGCGTGGAAGACTGACTGGTGGACAAATGGCTAGAAGCATTGTCCGCAATCCACAACATCACCTCTTCGCACTGTTCTGGCCTCAACAGTGCTCTACCACGAGTCCTAGTAACTTGAGACATGATGAACCTAGGGAGTGTACCTCTGCGGCGTTCCCCTGCTCCCCCATCAGCAGGTGGTGTCTCACCCCGCCCAGGACCACAGCCTCTGACCCCTGCAGTAGTTGGACGCCCACGTCCACGCCCTCGTCCTCTACCCCTAGCCCTCGGGTTAAACATTTTCCAAATTAAAGTGTAAACTTGAAAAAAAAAATTTTGTGTTTATTTTTTTAAAGTTTTTTATTTTTTTTAACAAAACGATGCTATCCTATTGCTATGGCTAGTTTCTAACCTACACTGAAAGCACACAACTGGATTTTGTGCTTTGCAAGATGAGTTTGAGCTATAAAATGAAATAAAGGTAAAAAAAAAAATAAATCAGCAGACTCTGCCTAATTCTAATCAAACCCCTAATAAATTGCCCCACTTCGGTGTTTGAGGTGGATATGCGTGTCACTAAGAGCTAAACACAACGGTCGCAGGTCTCCCAGCAAATTCCTCACAGTATGGTACTAGCTGCACTACTAGTGTCAGCAAGCCCAGCCACAAGCAAACAAAAAAAAGTAAAATATAACGCTATTGTAGGCCTAAGTAAGCCGTTGGGGTTCTCCTATGGCTATTTTGTAGCCTACAATGAGAGCACACTGCTTTGCAAGATGAGTTTGAGCTATAAAATGAAATAAAGGTAAAAAAAAAATAAATCAGCAGACTCTGCCTAATTCTAATCAAAGCCCCAATAAATTGTCCCACTTTGGTGTTTGAGGTGGATATGTGTGTCACTAAGAGCTAAACACAACGGTAGCAAGTCCCCCTGCAAATTCCTCACAATATGGTACTAGCTGCACTACTAGTGCCAGCAAGCCCAGCCACAAGCAAATAAAAAAAAAAAAAAGTATAACGTTATTGTAGCCCTAAGAAGGGCTGTTGGGTTCTTGTAGAATCACTCCTGCCTAACACTATTCTAATAGAACAGCCTTACGCTTTACCTGACCAGCAGCAGCTCTCTCCCTAGCGGCATCCAGACACAGAATGATCCGAGCAGCGCAGGCAGGGGCTAGTCTATTCCAGGGTCATCTGATCTGGCCAGCCAACCACTGCTATCGACGTGTAAGAGTACCACGCCATGCTGGGTGGAGTGCAGAGTCTCCTGGCTTGTGATTGGCTCTGTTTCTGGCCGCCAAAAAGCAAAACGGCGGGAGATGCCATTTTCTCGAGCGGGCGAAGTATTCTTGTTTTTGATTTTCTTTGTTTTTGATTTGGTTTTACAGGGATCACATCTTTAACCCCTTAATGACCGCCCTATCGGGTTTTTACGGCGGTCATTAAGGGTACTTCTTCTGATGCGACGCCTTTCTACGGCGGCGCATCAGAAGAAGTTTTCGGGACACCGGGTGTCGCTGGTGCCGGTGTCGGGCTGTGATATCACAGCCCAGACCCGGCACTAACACCCGGGATCGGAAAAACTCCGATCCCGGGTGTTTAACCCCTTGCACGCCGCGGTCAAGCATGACCGCGGCGTGCAAGTGTGTCCCCCGTGGATCGGACCCCCCCGGTGTGCTTACCGGGGGATCCGATCCCTCCTGCCGCTGCCCCGGGTTCCGACGAGTGACCCGGGGCTGTCGGCTCCTCTTCTCACCGGGTCCTGCCTTCCTGGCAGGACCCGGCTGTAAGTAACTGAGCATGCGCAGCATGCTCAGTTACTTCCACTATACACTGCAATACAAGTGTATTGCAGTGTAAAGGCTTGAATAAGCGATCGGATGATCGCTTATTCAAGCCAAGAAGTAGAAAATGTAAAAAAGTAAAAAAAAAAAAATTTAATCTTTTTATAATATAATTAAATAAATAAAATAAAAGTCCCATAATCTCCCCAGTAACACATAAAATGCAAATAAAGTATATAAAACACAAAACACGTACATATTTGGTATCACCGCGTCCGTATTAATCTGTACAATAAATCTAAATCAATATTGAACCCGCTCGGTGAACTACGTAAAAAAAAAACTCGAAAAACTTCCCATAATATACAATTTTTCATCAAACACCATCACAAAAAATGTTCTAAAAAGTGATCAAAAAAAGTTACGGTACCTAATATGATACGACTGAAAAGAACAACTGTTTTCGCAAAAAATAAGCCCTCAACCAGATCTGACAACAGAAAAATACAGAAGTTATGGCCCTGAAAAGTTGTCAATAGTAAAAACAATGCGATTTTCTCCAATATTGGTTTTGCTCAGGAAAATTGAGCAAAAATAAGAAAAACTATATAAATGAGGTATCACCGCAATCGTAGTGAACCAGAGAATAAAGATAAAATATTATTTTTACGTTATGGTGAGCGGGGGGGGGGGGAATGCTCACAATCCAAAATAAAAATTGATGATTTTGTTTGTGTCCCCCTTGAAATAGTTAATAAAATCTCATGAATAAGCTTTAGACTCCCAAAATAAATTATTTATACATTGTATCTCATCCCATAAAAAATAAGCCCTCATATGATCGCATTACCAAAAAAAATAAAAATGTATAGGTCGTAAAATGTGACAATACAAATCTGCTGTGGACGGCGCCTCCATTCATTCTATGCTCGGCCGTGCGCCCATACAGCAGTTTACCACCACATATGTGGTATCAGTACACTCGGGAGGAATTGGGCATCAAGCGTTGCAGTGCGTTTCATCATTTAATTTATTCTGAAAATGTCAGTTTTGGCCTAAATGAATGTATTTCCAAAAAAATTCCATAGTTTCTAAATCGCAGGTCCATATTATTTAACCCATGTGAAACACTTAAAGGGTTAATGGACTTAATAGAAGTTGTTTTACATATGTTGAGGGGTGAAGTTTCTATAGTGGGGTAATTTATGGGGTTTTACTATTATTTAGGCCTCTCAAAGTCACTTGGAAGCCGAGTTGTCCCTCAAAATGTGAGTTATGGCAATTTTCATGAAAATAAGAAAAATCGCACCTAAAGTTCTGCACCTCATAACATCCTAGAAAAATGACTGGAAGCATAAAATATCATCCCAACATAAAGCAGATATTCTGTAAATGTTAATTATCAAACTTTTTGGGTAGTTTTACTTCCTGTCTGGAAACCAGAACATTTCAAACTTGGAAAATGAAGAATTTTTACAAACTTTTGCCAAATTTTCACTTTTTTTCAGAACGAAACGCAAAACTTATCACTTAAATTTTATAACTAACATGAAGTACAATGTGTCACGAGAAAACATTCTCAAAATCACCAGGATATGTTAAAGCGTTCCGAAGTTATAACCAATTATCGTGAGACATGTCAGATTTGAAAAATCGAGTCTGGTCATTGAGCTGAAAACTAGTGTCGGTGATAAGGGGTTAAGGAGCGGGTCCTTAAGTAAGATCCCTCAATGTTTATTGAGGGATTTCTGTATTTGTATGTTTCCTTTGTCGAGGTGTTTATAAAGTTCAGAGTATGGTCTTTTTTTGTTGTTAGTAATTTCTCTGACTTTTTTTGGTTTTATCATATCCTCTTGTTGTCGAACCAGATTAGTTTGATATGCTTCCTTGATCAGTCTGCTCAGGTAGTTTTTCTGCCAGAACCTGTTTTCAAGAACGACTGATTGTTCCTTATAATCTTCTATACTTGTGCAGTTTTACAAATCCAATGGTATTGGCTAAACGGCACATTCTTAAGCCATTTTGGGTAGTGGGCACTCTGGTATTCTAAGAAACTGTTAGTGTCCACCGTTTTAAAGTGAGTTTTTGTCATCGGCATTTCCTTGTCAGTGTGCATGTAGCATAAATCAGACTATTTTATAGGGGGATGTAGAATTCAGTGTCCTTCAAAATATTATATGCTTCCTGTAAATCTGCCACTTGTGAAGTGTCCAATGACATTAAATTCAGCGTAGTCAGTTGTTCACAAAAATTAAAATCACAAAAAACATTGTTAGGTACACTTTGATTCTCCTGAGTAGAAAAGGCATATGTATCATCAGAATAATCATCAGCCATGAAGTGTGTCCAAGTTACGGACAAACATATCAATGTCACAAATTGTTGAAAAAAGATCAAATGATTTAGTAGGAACAAAATTCATGCCTTATGATAAAACATCCATTTGGTCTCTGGTAAGAATATTTTGAAGAGAGATTTAAGACATTCAAGGATTCCATCACTGTATCTAACGTAATTTCCGTTCTGGAAGATCCGGTGCGTCTGTGTTCATGGCTGCCTCTCTATTTTTTTGGAGAATAATCATCTCCCTTATGTGTCGTTTTCTTGTGATTCTTTTTAGACCTTTTAAAATATTACATTTTTTTAATGGAATTACCAAAGATTGCTTGTTCCGTATTCCCATCCCTTTATAATAGGTCCAGACCTGTAAACAGGGCCCTCCCAACTCATAAACCTGATCTTGTGAATATTTAAACATGTCTCTTTAAAACGTCTTTATTTTTGTGACCATAATTTCATGCTCAATAGTTGAGATTGTGTTTTTTAATTTAAAATATCCTTCATCTGAAACATCAATGTTTTTGTTATTTTATTTTTTTAAATATCAGAAGTATTAGAAATGTCCCTTCTCATTTGTTTTCATTTTCTTCCTCATATATTGATTTGCATAAGAGCAAGGGAACAGTCCGATAATTTAGCATTCCACTTTAATTAATTCTGTGCAATATACAGTACAGACCAAAAGTTAGGACACACCTTCTCATTCAAAGAGTTTTCTGTATGTTCATGACTATAAAAATTGTACATTCACACTGAAGGGATCAACACTATGAATTAACAACATGTGCAATTATATACTTAGCAAAAAAATGTGAAACAACTGAAAATATATCTTATATTCTAGGTTCTTCAAAGTAGCCACCTTTTGCTTTGATTACCGCTTTGCACACTTTTGGCATTCTCTTAATGAGCTTCAAGTGGTACTCACTTGTCAGGTTTTTACATCACATGTCCACCTTGTCAGGTTTAATAAGTGGGATTTCTTGCCTTATAAATGGGGTTGGGACCATCAGTTGTGTTGTATAGAAGTCAGGTGGATACACAGCTGATAGAAAAAAGCAGCTAAGTAAAGAATAACGAATGGTCATCATTGCTTTAAGAAATGAAGGTCAGTCAGTCCGAAAAATTGGAAAAACTTTGAAAGTGTCCCCAAGTGCAGTTGCAAAAACTATTAAGTGCTACAAAGAAACTGGCTCACATGAGGACTGCCCCAGGAAAGGAAGACCAAGAGTCACCTCTGCGGCAAAGATTAAATTAATCTGAGTCACCAGCCTCAGAAATCGCAGGTTAACAGGAGCTCAGATTAGAGACCACTGCCACACTGAGTTCTAGCAGCAGACACATCTCTACAACAACTGTTAGGAGGAGACTGTGTGCAACAGCCTTCATGGTAAAATAGCTGCTTGGAAACCACTGTGAAGGACAGGCAACAAGCACAAGAGACTTGTTTGGGCTAAAGAACACAAGGAATGGATGTTAGACCAGTGGAAATCTGTGCTTTAGTCCAAATATGAGATCTTTGGTTCCAAACACTGCATCTTTGTGCGATGCAGAAAAGGTGAACAAATGGACTCTACATGCCTGGAGGTGGAGGTGCTTTGCTGGTGACACTGTTGGGGTTTTATTAAAAATTGAAGGTATACTGCTAAAAAGACCATTGAAGCTCATCAAGAGAATGCCAAGAGTGTGCAAAGCAGTAATCACGACAAAAAGTGGCTACTTTGAAAAACCTAGAATATAAGACATATTTTCAGTTGTTTCACACTGTTTTGTTAAAGGAAACCTACCACTTGAAGTGGTAGGTGTAAGAAGGCAATACCGAGCAACAGCTCAGGGTGAGTTGGTGCCGGAGCTTGTTTTTGTTAGTGTTTAAAACTGCTGTATCGCGGTTTAAAACACTTTTTAAACTTTATAGCCGAATCTGCTTCAGCCATAAAGTTTAAAAAGTGTTTAACACCGCGAAACTGCTTGTCCAAGGTCACTAGGGACGCAATAATACCAATTTTGTGTATGTGGTAGTGTTATTTTATTTTTTTTGCAAAAAAATATAATTTTATATATTAGGAGATTTTTGTGTGTTGCAGGGGGATGGGGGAGTGACAGAGGGAACTGTATGAGCATCCGTGATTTTGCTTGATCGCAGAAGTTAAGGGGTTAAACTGCCTGGCAAGGAGGGATCACCCTGCCGAGAAGACACAGCAGTTGCTAGGCTGTATGTAACAGTTGGTTTCCTGCTGCGAATCACGCTGGTACACTGGCAGTCCCAGCATGACCAGCAGGACTATATATATATATATATATATATATATATATATAATATATATATATATATATATATATATATATATATATATATATATATTTCTAATACGACAACAGCCTGCTAATTAGGACGATCTATATAGTCCCATAGTGTTAAGAAGTTAAGGCTTTCTTCATATATGCAATGCAGTTTTCATGTAATTTGTAACCATTAACCCCATAGGGCAATAAGACGTACCCTTACGTCTTGTTGCACATGGGGGAGCATGAAGAGGGCTCACGGCCTGAGTCTTCTTCATACTTACCGGGCGTTTACTTAACAATGAATCCGTTGCTAACATCCGCGTTCGGTGCGAGCACCGATTGCGGGTGTTAACCCTTTGATCACCCAGGCAAAGCTGCCAGCGGTGCGAGGGTGCCGCCATCATGGTTCCGACCGTGGCTCCCTGTGACGGCATCGGGGAGCAACGATCTGTTGCCATGAAAGCCTCGGGTCACACAAAGATCCGAGGCTATCATGATCTAGGCCAGTGATGGCGAACCTTTTAGAGACAGAGTGCCCAAACTACAACAAAGACCCGCTTATTTATCGCAAAGTGCCAACACAGAAATTTTTTTTGTGATTTATACTCCCTGCTTTGTCACAGTTTTCATTGATACTAGCACCTGAGGACACCAATAAAGAAGAAAATAGTCCCAGGTAGAGCTGTCACTTTAAAATAGCTCTGTGCACAGCAAGCCCTGGGCTGTCTGGGACTGCAGGAAGATACCTGGAGTCATCTCTGGTGATGGCCTGAGTGCCCACAGAAAGGGCTCCGAGTGCCACCTCTGGCACCAGTGCCATAGGTTAGCCATCACTGATCTAGGCTATCTATTACAATGTGTGATTTGCACACAGTTTATGGTAGGATAAATCAGACAACCTATTTTTAAAGTACCCTAGGGAGTCTGAAAAATAGTAAAAAAAAATAAATAAAAAAAAGTAAAAAAAATTATATTAAAAAAACCGAAAAATTCTAATCACCCCCTTTCCCTAGAAGTCATAAAAATACAAATAAACAGTAAAAATCATAAACACATTAGGTATCCACGCGTCCGAAAATGCCCGACCTATCAAAATATAATAATGTTTTTCACTGCATTTAACCTCGTAACGGAAAATAGCGCCTGAAGTTGCAAATGCCATTTTTTTGCCATTTTGAAAAATATAAAAATTCCATAAAAAGTGATCAAATGGTCGTACAATCCTAAAAATAAAAGCATTGAAAATTTCATCAGAAGTCCCAAAAAATGACATCACCAACAGCTCTGTACACCAAATTATGAAAAAGCTATTAGTGCCAGAAGACAGCAAAATGAAGAAATTTTTTTCTTGTACAGGAGGTTTTAATTTTTGTAAATGTATGAAAACATTGTAAAACCTACACAAATTTGGTATCCCCATGATCGTATTGACCCAATGAATAAAGTAGATGTGTAATTTCTGGCGCATAATAAAAGCTGTAAATTCCAAGCTCAGAATAAATGGCGCAAATGTGTTTTTTAATCATTTTCACAGCATTTAGAATTTTTTTCCTGCTTCCCAGTATACGGCATTGGATATTGAATACTACCACTATGAAGTGCAATTTGTTATGAAGAAAACAAGCCCATACACTTTACATGGAAAAATAAAAAAGTTATAGATTTTTGAAGGTGGGGAGTGAAAAATAAAGACGCAAAAAAGAAAAAGGGCCTGGTACTTAAGGGGTTAAGGATCCTGGATCCTTAACACAATGGACACTGGTGTCAACCAATGGGCCCCTTTCAATAAAGTCCATCATGCTTTGTTAAAGCTTATGTGAGGGGGATACTCAAGAAGGAGATAGGGGAAGCTAGACGTAAACACAGCCAACAGGAGCAGAAGTTGTATAAACAATACAAAGTAGCTGAACAGAAACTGGAGGATCGGTCAGACAATGTTAATAAGAGTCGGTTAGAGGATGCTAAGAAGAAATATGAGGAGTTCCTGACGATTAAAGCCCAGCATAAAATGTTCTTCCGAGGTCAAAGATTCTTCTCGGAAGGGGGGAAAGCAGGGAAAATATTATCTCAGATGGTGTGTGCCTCCAGGAACAATGGATTTATTGGGGCTATTAGAAGCGCCCAAGGGGCAATAGAAAAAGCACCACAGCAGGTAAGGGCACAATTTAAAACCTTCTACGAGGAACTTTATAGGTCCAGTTTAGAACCAACAAGAAGGTCGGCGGAAGGTTATGTGAGGAAAATTAAATTTCCAAAGTTAGATGAGGAACAGATTCGAATGTTAGATGCCCCAATAACAATCGAGGAATTGAGGGAAATAGTAATAGGCTGCACAAAAGATTCCGCCCCAGGGACAGACGGATTCCCGTTTGCCCTGTACAGGAAATATGGAGAAGAACTCTTGCCCTTGTTGTTAGAGGTTCTGAACGAATCTAAATCCACCGGGAGATTACCTAGCTCTATGATGGAGGCGGATATTGTTTTAATCCCGAAAAAGGATAAGGATGAGTTAGAAATGGGCTCATATAGGCCCATTTCACTTCTAAATACGGATGTAAAGATCGTAGCGAAATTACTTGCCAATAGGCTACAGAGGGTGATCGCCTCCATCGTACACGAGGATCAAAACGGGTTTATCCCGGGAAGGAAATTAAATGATTGTATACATAGACTTTTTTCTGGGATAGAGAGAGGGGAGGGGGAGCTCCGCTCCATCCTGTCTTTAGACGCGGTAAAAGCGTTTGACAGGGTGGAGTGGAGCTTCCTTTGGGAGGTTCTGAGGCAATTTGGGTTTGGACCTGCCTTTATAGGTTGGGTACAGATATTATATACTGCCCCAGTTGCAAGGGTGGTGATAAATGGGGTACGTTCTGAATCATTTGCATTAACTAGAGGGACAAGACAGGGGTGCCCTCTGTCTCCTTTGCTCTACGCTTTATATATTGAACCACTGGCAATTCTTCTTAGGGAGGATCAGCGCATAATGGGAGGGGGATGTGGAGGTAAAGAGGATAAGCTGTGCTTATATGCAGATGATCTGATCCTATACCTACAAGACAGCGTATCAGCAGTACCCAGAGTGATAGAGGTGATAGAAGAATATGGGGAATGGTCAGGACTCCAAATAAACTGGACAAAGTCACAATTGCTCCCATTGGATCCGAAGGTTGAAAGGGGATTAGCAGATTATGGGATCTCCATCTGCGAAGATAGTTTCAGATATCTAGGTATACAAGTGGCCAAAGAGCTGGACAGGTTTGTGGAAATTAATTTGGTACCACTACTGAAGGCGATAAGACAAAGAATGCATTGCTGGGATAGGTTACCGCTATCAAGAGCAGACAAAATCGGCCTTATAAAAATGATACTCCTCCCACAAATCCTATTTGTTCTTTCAGCTAGCCCAGTCTGGATAGAGGAGTCGATGTTCAGGGTCATTGAGGCAATGCTGAATTACCTTATATAGGGTCGGAAAAAAGTGCGCATAAAGATTTGTCATCTATATCGGCCTGTGGAGGAAGGGGGGCTGGGAGTCCCATTTTTTAAGGGTTATTTCATTGCATCACAAATCAGTAGACTGGTAAAATGGGAAGGGAATCCGGCAATTTTGAGGATGTTAAGGGATACACGATTTTCAAAGGACTCAGTAGTGGAGATGTTAGAGAGTGGTATTTTGAGCACAGAAGAATTTAAGAAGAAGGAACTACCTAATTTATTATTTAAATGTTGGATAGAGATAAAGAAAATGTTGAATATTCACGTTTTTTTGGAAAAAACACCGTTATGGGGAAATTATCAGATTAAAGAGTTATTAAGTATCCCGGATTCTGGGTTTTGGAAAAGGTTGGGGGTTAAATATATATCACAATTTTTGTCTGAGGGGGAGATCAGACCTTTTACACACTTTGAAGAAGTTTATCACTTAAAGAAAGGGGATTTTTTGAGATATGGTCAAGTTGTGCACGCACTTGTTACCTATAAAAAAAAAAAGGGGAATTGGTTTGAGGGTGGTGGCACATGAGTGTCTAGATATGGTAGTTAGAAATAAAGGAATCAATAGGAATATAACTTCTAAGGTTTATAAACAAATAATAAAGGGGGTGTCTTTTAACCGTAAACATCACTCTTGTATAAAATGGGAAAGGGCGATGGAGGGGAATGCACCGGTTAGGTGGGAGCGAGTGTACAGGAATTTGAAGAGCTGCTCAATAGGATGGAATCATAGACTCATACAGTATAGCATTATTCATATGCTCTATTATGCGCCTTTAGATCTATCGAAAATGAAACTTAGAGCTGACAGTAAGTGCCTAAGATGTTCCAGTAGTGAGGCAAATTTCTTACATGTTATATGGCATTGCCCGATTATCCAAATCTTCTGGGAGGAAATCTGTACTCATGTGATAGCAGTCCTGGGGATAGATGTTGCATTCACACTTAAGAATGTTGTTTTGGGGGATCTGGAAGGGGTTGAATTGGATCGGGAAGGACAACAGCTGGTCCAAAGGGTGTTTCACCTGGGTCGGGTGTGTGTAGCCAGGAAATGGGGTACTGCAGAACCCCCATCTAAGGAATATTGGTTGAATCTGACGGATAGGATTAAGAATTATGAGAAGGTATGGTTCTACAAGCAGGGTAGGAGAGGAGGGGAGAAGTGGAACTATATCTGGGGTAAGTGGAGATCAAATTAGGCCTCTCTTCCAAGATAAGTAGGGGGTGTGTTTTTTTTTTTTTTTTTCTTTTTTTCTTCTCCATCGGTACTTAGGGGGGGGGGGGATTGGTTGGATTAATGTGATATAATACAAAAAATGTTGAATTAATCTTGGAGTGGCTTATACAGAAGTAATTTTTGGAATGTGCATAGAATGGTATCAATATAAAGATGTGTAAAGTCCATGAGATGTTACTTATGTTTGTAATTGAGCCAATAAAGTTATTGAATTAAAAAAAAAAAAAGGTGCTTATTTAATATAAATAAAATATTGATAATTGATAACAGAGCCTCTGACACATAAAGAAACTATCATCAGCACCTTAGTAAAATAACATTTAGTGTGCATGTAAGTTATTTAGATGGTGACATTCACATTAGAAAAACATTTCAGACTAATTATTTTGTTCTTAACCAGAAATAGAAGTTTAACATTTCTTTTTTTTTTTAGATTCCATAATGAAGTTCAATTCCGGAAATGTTTTATGACCCCATTTAATGAAACTCAAAGTAGGACACTGAGTTGAGTCACTGCATAGTTTTTATTTTCTAAAATTCACACAAGAGAATACTTGCAGCTGGAAACTGTATAATTTATGCAGCTGTATTGTCATAACGCTGAATGTCACAGAAAGTCAAATACACAGACTTGTGTAGCTATTGCACAACTTGTGTGTTCAATAAAAGGTCTCTGTGATGTTACAGATGTAGCCATTTCTACAGTCTAGTTCATCTGGCAGTTGAATGGTAGGCTATAAAAAAACCAACACACAAGACAACAGCTAAGTGATAAACATCTCTTGTGTATCTATTATGTATCAAATCCAGGATGTTTTTTTTACCTGAATATTATGAATGAAATAATTTGAACCCTCACATGCAGCTTCTACTCCAAGACCTTTTTTGGCCGCATAAAGGAACTACTTTATCGGTTATAGGGAGCTCCTGGCCATAAAACTTGCCTTAGAAGAGTGGCATTAGCTTCTGGAGGGAGTTTGTCATCCAGGCAGTATCTTTACGGATCACAAGAACCTCCTGTGGACAAGAATGTTTAGGCCGATGCCCTCTCTCGTGCCTTCGATGTCAGTGGGGAAGATGCTGCTCCTCAACATATCATTCCACCTGAATGCCTGGTTCTCGCTGCTCCTGTGGATCTGAGCAGCTTCCTTCTGGCAAGACCTACATCTGACCTGCACTACGGAAGAGGATACTGACTTGGGGACAAGGATGTATGTTATTTTGTGGGCTCCTGCACCTCCAGTGCCAGAAACAAGCCATTACATATCCCTAGTTGCCTGTGGACTCACGTGGCTATGGACTTTATCACCGATCTTCCATCTTCCTCCAGTAATACCGTCATCTGTGCGGTAACCGACTGGTTGTCCAAGATGTTCCACTTTGTTCGTCTGCCAGGTCTGCCATCAGCTCCATGCCTTGCCAGCTTGATGGACATCTTTCGGCTTCATGGACTCCCTCTACATATTGTATTGGATAGAGAGGTCCAGTTTGTTTATAGGTTCTGGTGTTCTCTGTGCAACCAACTTTAAGTGAAACTGTACCATCTGCAGTCGAATGGGAAAGTTGAGAAGGTTAATCAGACCATCTGCTGCTATCTCCACCACTTTGTCTCCATCGGACAGGATGACTAGTTTTCTAATAATTCTTTGGATTCTGAACCTGCTGGCTCCACATCCTTCTTCATGGTCTATGGACAGCATCCTCATCCACCTCTCACTCTGTCTGTCCCTTCCGATGTTCCTGCCGTGGAGGAGTTGGTCAGAGATCTTAAGTCCATCTGGGAGCCGACTTGTCTCTCCCAACTTCAAGCATCTGCCTGAATCAAAACCCAGACCAACAAAAAGTGCAGGCTCCCTCCGATCTTCTCTCCAGGGGATAAAGTGTGGCTGCCACCCAGGTATGTCCGGCTGAAGATTCCCAGCTACAAGCTTGGTCCTCACTTCCTGGGTTCATTCGAGGTACTGGAATGCATAAATCTTGTGGCTTACAAGCTTTGTCTTCTGCCCACCATGAGCATCCTGAATTCCTTTTACGTCTCCATGCTGAAACCTGTCATCCTGAATTGCTTCTCCCAGCAAGTACCTTCTCCTAAAGCTGATTCTACTAATGTCTTCGAGGTAAAAGAGGACCTTGATCTGAAGACGGTCAGAAGGAAGCAATTCTATCTTGTCGACTGGAAGGGGTTCGGTCCGGAGGAGAGGTCTTGGGAGCCCAAGGACAACATCCTGGATTGTGCATATAAAACGAGAAAAGAGGAAAAAATTGGAAAATCAGCTCACCCCTGTGGTAGTCTTCTTCTGGCCGTAGAACGACAGGTTGCAAGGAGCCAAGGTCCAATCCGGACTGTGGACCGCCACTCGGGCAAATGTGGAAATGAAGAGAACACAAACTGTGGGCTCCAGCAACGTAAGAGTGTATGACTCCGTTTTTCATATAAAAATCCAAAGGTTTATTTCAACATCTTTAAAATTTGCAGTGTGCAAGGGAGACAGGCATGGATACACAAAAGACGTGACACATAGACAAAGCTTGCGGTACGCGTTTCGGACTGTAGCCAACTAGTCCTTACTCATACCTAGCTCAGGTAACCTGATGCAGGCTTTAAATAACACCTAGTGGTGAACCTGGAACAGGTTTCCGGTGAGGTCACCGGCAACGCCCCTTCCACGGGCATGGAATAAACCTTCAAAGTAAGAGAGATGGGGGAAGAGAAAAAAGTGGAAAAGGAAAAGGGGAGGGGAAGAGAAGGGGGGAGGGAGAGATAAAGAAAAAGAGATAAAAGAGCGTAAATGTGAAAATCGCAATTGCGGTTAGCCCTAAAGTGAACTGTGCATTAATAAAAGTACATGAGGTCCTGTTTGAAGTTCAAACCTTTAGGGGCACGAGTTTCTAAGTTTAGGATCCAGAAAGCTTCTCTAAGAAACAATACTTTTTTCCAGTCTCCTCCTCTTCTAGGTTTGGAGACTTGTTCTATAGCTGCTACACGCATGCCATGCATGGATCCGGAATGGACTTCCTTATAATGTTTAGAAATACCTGACAAATTACAAGTACTTGCTATTGTGCGGGGGTTCGCTCCTGTGATATGTTCACTTATACGGTCTTTGAGTTTTCGAGCTGTACAGCCCACATATTGTAAGGAGCATAATGAGCAGTGTACTAGGTAAATGACATTGGTGGTTTCACAGTTCATATATGATTGTATGTTGTAGTGACGACCTGTACTAACTGAAGTGAAAGAAGTGGTTTTATGTACATATTTACAAAGGTTACATCGGCTGCCTCCACAACAATAGCTACCTTTAGTTTGTAGCCAATGGCGGTGGGAGGGTTTGTCTGAAAAAGTGTTAGGAGACAACAGGTTACCCAAAGTTTGGGCTCTGGTGGATACAAAAGAGACACCATGTTGAAGAATGTTTCTTAAGGTGGGTTCATGTTCCAAGATAGGAAGATGTTTCTTGATAATATCTGTAATTTTAGGAAACTGGTTATTGTATTTTGTACTGAAAGTGACTCGAGATTTAGTGTGAGTATTGTTTTCTTGTTTAGGTGTTAGATAAGAAGTACGTGTTTTACTGTCCACTATCCTTCGAGCCCTCTTGCATGATCTGTGGGTATAACCTCTTTGTATGAGTCTCTGTTCGACAGTTCTGCTCTCCTGAACATAATCACAGTCTAAAGTACAGGACCGTTTTGCCCTGAGGAACTCTCCTATTGGGAGATTCCTAACTGTGTGGCTAGGATGACAGCTAGTAGCGTGTAGTAAAGTGTTGCCCGCAGTGGGCTTGCGAAAGAGCTTAGTCTGTACTGTGTTGGTGTGGTTATTGCCTGTAAGCATAATGTCCAAGATCCTGGATTGTGCCCTTCTGCACAGGTTCCTCCAGTCCAAGAAGAGGGAGAGGCCGAAGCAGGAAGGGGTACTGTCACAGGTGACATATTCGGGTCGCAGGCGCACCGGTGTGCCCCTGGAGCCAGCCTGCACTCTCACTTACCTTCTCTGGCTCCAGTGGTGGTCTTTGCTGTCCCCACGCTCTGGTGCACACATCACCTTCTCCTAGGGCGTGTTTTTGCCGGCACGATAAGATTTAAAGGGCCAGCGCGCCGATAATTGGCGCTGGTTGTCCGCCAGCCCTGATAAATTCCCAGCCCCTTCTTATGTCCCCTGCTGGATCTTTGCCTTTATGCCTGAGAGAAAGCTATGTTCCTTGCCCTGTGCATTTATCCTGATTACGTTCCTGACTTCGCTCCTGTGCTGCCTGTCCTGACCTACTGCTTTGTACCTAACTTTGAACCTGTGCTGTCTGTCTCAACCTCCTACCTGTCCCTGACCATAGGTTTGCCTTATGACACTGTACTATGCCTTGGCCCCCATCGTGGACAAAGTCACAAAGTGAAATACCTCAAGCCTACCCTTTTAGTGGGGCCTCATAACTTCAAATTATGTCCAAGTTATTGGACAAATATGCTTTTCCATTGTTCTCTTATAGAGGGAACTAAACCCCAACCCACTTGGTCCCTGTAACAAGACACAATGGGGGTCATTTACTAAGGGCCGATTTGCGTTTTCCCAATGTGTTTACTGAAAATTTCCGATTTGCGTCGATTTTCCCTGTATTGCCCCGGGATTTTGGCGCACGCAATCGGATTGTGGCGCATTGGAGCTGGCATGCACGCGACGGAAATCGGGGGGCGTGGCCGAACGAAAACCCGACGGATTCGGAAAAACCGCCACATTTAAAAAAAAAAAGTGTTGCGGGACTCGCGCTTACCTTCACTAGGAATAGGCCGGTGAACTTTAGTGCATTCCGGCGGGCCTCGTGGAACTTCAGCGCAGCAGCGACATCTGGTGGACGTCGGAGGAACTACCTTAGTGAATCCCGGACGGACCCGAATCCACCGCAGAGAACACGCCGCTGGATCGCGAATGGACCGGGTAAGTAAATCTGCCCCATTGTCTAGAGAGGTGTGGAGTTAAGTTATACCTATCTGTGTGGCATCCCTCAGAATAAAGGGCATGTTGTCGAAATCCACTTTGGAAAGCTAAGATTGGAAACCTGCATTAGGAAGCTTAAAATGGTTTGACTCAGTTCCAAGAAAACACAATTTTCCTTCACTAGTTGGCCATATGTTGTACTTTTCCACTCATCTGTGGGTTTTATATTCACTACTGGCAAAATGGAAAATCCCCCACCCCCCTCCTGGACCACCTTGTGAACTGGTCTTTCAACCACTATGTGAACACATCTCTTCCAAATATTCAATGTGTCCGTTTGCTGGTCAAAGAACCAACTACAGATGCATCATGAGTTCAAATTCTCCCCCCATGGCAATATCAACATTCAACCTGTTGGGGGTTGTTATTTATGGTGGTTGTTCAGTAGGCAAGTCTGGGGGTGTTAGTATCAAGGCTCACCTACACTTTCCTCTCATTTGAACTGACACTAATATTTTACTTTACATAATTATAGTGTTTGTTCATACTGTTTTGTACATTTACATTAAATGGAAGAACTATTTTAACATTATTTACTAAATCTTTTTATTTTATTTATTTCCTCTCTTGTGATGTTTGTTTTGATAACAATTTCCCATTGCTGCGTTTATTGTATTATTTATTGCAATATTGTAGTATTTATTGTATTTATTCTATGACTTCACATTTCTTCAAACTTGGATAGTTGTGTCTCACTAGTCTATAGGGGCCACATGATACACCTACCAGCCATGGAGTTATGACAGCTCTTAGGGTGCAGTCACACGTTGCAGTTAAAACTGCATTGCAATCAACTTTGAGGCGGTTTAAGGTGTAGTTTTGTTACAGTGTAAGGCCCCTTCCACACTTGTGTTCACATCAGAGTTTGATCAGGGTGCGATCAGTGTTTGGTCAATGAAAAACGCACATTTTGCATCAGAGTGCAATCAGTTTTCAGTCAGAGTTTGTTCAGTGTCTCAGTTTTTCACGCGCGTTTTCAATGCAATTTCAATGCAATTTTCACACGCAGAAAACGCGCATGAAATGGACTCAGGACTGAGCTCATTCTTTTCTATGGCAATTGATGCGTGAAAAATGCATTGCACTTGCATTGCACTTGCAAGTGTCTCAGAGTGCGATGCGTTTTTAATGCATCTCCATAGACTTGTATGGTGCGTTTTTCACGCACGTGGTTACAATGGGTCAGAGTGCAATGCAAGTTCTGTGCGTCAAAGGCACGCGCAGAAAACATGCGTGAAAAACGCAAGTGTGAAAGGGGCCTAAGACATATGTTGAACAGGTGTATGTCATGTGAAAAGGACTTCCTCTTCAGGGTGCAGTCACGCGTTGCGTTTAACACATGCTTTGAAAAACGCATTGCAACAGCTGAAGACTGTTAAGACTTGCAGTTACAAAACGCAAATGTTAACGCATGCATTACCAATGCATTGACGGTTTCATTTGTAAACACAACTGTTAACATCTGTTTAACCCCTTATCACCGACGCTTGTTTTCAGCTCAATGACCAGACTTGATTTTTTGAATCTGACATGTCTCACGATAATTGGTTATAACTTTGGAATGCTTTAACATATCCAGGTGATTTTGCGATTCTTTTCTTGTGACACATTGCACTTCATGATAATGGTAAAATTGAAGTGATAAGTCTTGCGTTTCATTGTGGAAAAAAATGAAAATTCGGCAAAATTTTGGGAAAAAAAATGTTCTGCATTCCAGACCGGTAGTAAAACGACCCCAAAATCTAGATAACTAACATTTACGGAATGTCTGCTTTATATTAGAATTATATTTTATCGGTCCTCTCGTTTTTCTAGGATGTTATAAGGCTTAGTACTTTAGGAGAGATTTTTCAAATTTTTATGAAAATCGCTAAAACTCACATTTTGAGGGACAACTCAGCTTTCAAGTGATATCGAAAAGCCTAATTAATACTAAAACCACATAAATTACCCCACTATTTAAACTACATCCCTCGGCATATGTAAAACAACTTCTATGACGTCTATTAACCCTTTAAGTGTTTCACATGGGTTAAAACAAAATGGAAGTGCGATTTAGAAACTTTTGACTGTTTTTTTGAAAAATGCATTCATTTAGGCCAAAAATGGCACTTTCATAATAACTAAAATGATGAAATGCTCTGCAAGGTTTGATGCCCAATCTCTCCCCAGTGTGGCAACACCCCTTATGTGGTGTTAACTTGCTATATGGGGCTCAAGGCCGGGCATAGGATCAAAGCAGCGCTATTTAGTGCAGATTTGTATTGTCACAATATAAAGGCTGTAAAATAGAAATTTTTTTAGGTAATGTGAACATATGAGGCTTATTATTTGTGGGATGAGATACAATGCATAGATAACTATTTTGGGGGTTTATAGCTAATTCATGAGATTTTTTAACTATTTCAAGGGGGGATACAAACAAAATTATTTTTTATTTTGGATTTTTAGCACTTTTTCCCCCCGCTCGCCATAACATAAAAATAATATTTTATCTTTATTCTCTGGTTCGCTACGATTATGGTGATACCTCATTTATATAGTTTTTTCTTTTCTTTGTTCAAAACCAATTTTTGAGAAAATTGCATTGTTTTTACTATCGCCAACTGTTTAGGGGCATAACTTTTGTATTTTTCTGTTGACAGGCCTTGTTGAGGTCTTATTTTTGGCAAAAAGAGTTGTTATTTTCAGTCATATCATTTAAGGGCACGTAATTTTTTTTTAATTACATTTGAAAACATTTTTTGAGAGGGTATTTGATTAAAAATAGTATATTAGGGGAATTTATTTTTTCCCTTCATTCACCGAGCGGATTCAATATAGCTTTAGATTATTGTACAGATTGATACGGACGCGGTGATGCCAAATACCGTATATACTCGTGTATAAGCCGAGTTTTTCAGCACAAAAAATGTGCAGGCTGGGGTGGCTGTATACTACTGGAGGCATGCTGGGGTGGCTGTATACTACTGGGGGCAGGCTGGGGTGGCTGTATACTACTGGGGGCAGGCTGGGGTGGCTGTATACAACTGGGGGCAGGCTGGGGTGGCTGTTTACAACTGGGGGCAGGCTGGGGTGGCTGTATACTACTGGGGGCAGGCTGTATACTACTAGGGGCAGGCTGTATACTACTGGGGGCTGGCTGTATACTACTGGGGGCAGGCTGGGTCAGGCTGTATACTACTGGGGGCAGGCTGTATACTACTGGGGGCAGGCTGTATACTAGTGGGGGCAAGCTGTATATTATAGGGGGCTGGCTGGCTATATACTTGGCTGGGTCTGTGACCAATGCATTTCCCACCCTCGGCTTATACTCGAGTCAACAGGTTTTCCCAGTTTTTGGTGGTAAAATTAGGGGTCTCGGCTTATACTCAGGTCTGCTTATACTCGAGTATATACGGTATGTACTTTTTTGGTGTTTTTTGTTTTATATACTTCAATTATGTTTTTATAAGTTATTTAATTATTATAAAATGATTTTTACTTTTTTTCTTAACTTTTTTTTTACTTCTTGGCTTGTACAAGAGTTCATCCGATTGCTAGTTAAAGGGGTATTCTCGTCTGGGCATTCACATTCTGTTCCATTAATCTGCCATATATAAACATTTCTTCAATTGGATGTTATTAAAAAAAAATGTTCCTGTGTGAAGATAATTTCTCATAATTGTAGTCATATGGTCCCTTAGAAACAAGACTGTGTCCTCGGATACAACCACCTCTGCTGGAGGGATTGCACAAAGAAACAAAAAGTTTTTGTATATGAAATGTCCGGGAGTTACTGCATGTCCCACAGCCGTCCTGTGGTAATGATTGCTGAATACTGGTGGTCAGGCAGGACTCTATAGCGCATGTCTGGCCACTGCTGCCAAAATGAGATGTGGTCGTATCCGAGGAAGCTATCTCGTTTCTAAGGGACAACATGGCTACATTATCTTCACACAGGAACATTTTTTTTTTAATAACATCCAATTGAAGAAATGTATTGCACACATGTACATGTACATGTACACATGTATTGCAGTGTAGAGTGTAAGTAACTGCGCATGCTCAGTTACATACAGCCGGGTCCTGCCAGGAGGCAGAACCCAGTGCAAAGAGGGGCTGCAGCCTGGGGGCAGTCACCGGACCCGGGGCTGCTCTAGATGGGATCAGATCCCCCGTTAAGCACATGGGGGGAGTCCGGTCCACAGGGGAGACACTTACATGCCGCAGTCATGCTTGACCGTGGCATGTAAGGGGTTTAACACCCGGGATCGGAGATTTAGTGTTAGTGCCGGGTCTGGGCTGTGATGTCACAGCCAGACACCGGCACTTTCGGTACCCAATGTCCCGAAATTTTCTTCTGACGTGCCGTTGTAGAAAGGCATCGTGTCAGAAGAAGCACCCTTAATGACAGACATAAATTCCCAATAGGGCGGTCATTAAGGGGTTAATTAGACAAATCTCTCTTCAGCTGTTTTAAACGCATGCATTAAACACGACGTAGTAAGTGTACCCAAACATAGTTTGGGTACACTTACTCTGAAAACCGCCATCTCGTCTTCTGGTGCGAGATATGTTGCTTCTAGGAGACCTCGGCTTTGACTACTTTGACTACTACTGTCTTACATGCGCTACAGCTCATGTAACTAAGGTGAGCAATTTTCTTACTGTGTGAATTCACCATTTGCCAAGAAATACTACACGAGGCCAGCGCGTCCTGTTTCTTTTTGTTTCCCTGTACCTCTACGGTCCCCCGAATCTCTCCCGAGATCCGTGACTGTGAGATACCTCCAGATTCTTCTACATATTAAACACGACGTGTGACTGCACCCTCAAAGTCAAATTCACCCATTCAATTCATGTCTTTCACCTGTTAAATTAACAAAACTGTACCTAAAACCACCTAAAAACTGATTGCAATGCAATTGTAACTGCAAAGTGTGACCGCATCCAGAAAGTGTAATGGTTGGTTACGTGTGACTGTTTTTGAGTAATGGTAACCTGAACATGCAGGGAACCTGGTGTACCTGGTGGTACTGGAATGAAATAATATGAATTAAAAAAATATTAATTCTGTGTCAAAATGAATTAAATAGGACCCTAAATGAAATGTAGTCTGATCATAATTTATGAACTCTAAATGAAATGTTATTGCCTGAATCCCTCTATTGTCTTTAATGCAGATAATATATACCGTATATACTCGTGTATAAGCCGAGTCAATAAAAACCCAAAAACTTCCATACTCACCCAATGGTCTGCGTGGCTCCCGATGTTCGGCGTCTCCTCTTCTGTCTTCTCCGCGGCTGGTCTTCGGTCTTCTCTCTTCTCTGTGTTGTATCAGCCGGCAGATACGCGTCCACGCGATCTGCCAGCTGGCGCACAATATCACGCGACGGTGTCGCCACTGATGACGTCATCAGCGGCACCAGCCGGCAGATCGCGTGGACATGTATCTGCCGGCTGATACAACACAGAGAAGACCGGAGACCAGCTGCAGGGAACGGAGCATCAATGAGCCGCCTGTAGGTGAGTATGTAAGTTTTTTTTTTTTTAATGTGCTTGGCGAACGGGGCTGTATACTTAAGGGGGGCTGGCAGGCTGGATACTTCAGGGGGGCTGGCAGGCTGGATACTTCAGGGGGGCTGGCAGGCTGGATACTTCAGGGGGGCTGGCAGGCTGTATACTTCAGGGGGGCTGGCTGGCTACATACTACTGGGGGCTGGATGGCTATATACTGGGAGGCTGAGACCAATGCATTTTCCACCCTCGGCTTATACTCGAGTAAATAGGTTTTCCCAGTTTTTGGTTTGGCTTATACTTGAATATATACGGTAATATGTCTAATATACAAGTTGTTTGATCATTTTCATTAGTCGGGAGGGCTCTTTGATATGGGTAGGTGTTATTTTGACATATAATGATATTTATTCAAAGTTAATGACTATTACACAACTCTGAGTCTATATAAAAAGAAAATAAGGCGGACTTTGTGCTTGTGATCTGGTTGTACCCCAAGTTGGGGGAATTTTGGAGTTAGATCTTTGATTTTGTAGGAGAATATCTGATAGTGTCTTTGCTTAATTTTATATAAGTTGTAATCATTGGCATGGAGGAAGTTGAGAAAGCAGATTCCCCCAAGATCATTGTCGCACAGAAATTTACCTTTTTGGCAAAGTTTGAGCATAGCAAGGAAATTGTGCTATCTGATTAAAAAGTTCAAGTTATGAAAAAAAAGGTTCCTTCTGTCACTTCCTTCCCCCCCAGGTGCTGGGGGTTTGCAGCCAGATGTCTGAACAAGACTTCCATGACTGACATGTACAGAGGCCAATTAGGCAGTGTAATAGTGCCAGATAAAAACACTAAAGTATAGAAGTGCTCCAATGTATTGTAAGTGTAAATCCCCTAGTAGGACATTAAAAATACATTTTTAAAAATAAAATAAAAATAACAGGACAAATTTGCCTTTTCCCCATAACTAACAGAAAAAAAACAAAAAAATAAAAACAAGAAAGACAAAATGGGTATTGCTATATATATTGCCATTTTAATGCTTCCAGCCAACCAAAAAAGTATCACAAAAAGGCAATCATAATATCAACAATCTAATCAGTATCTAATGCTAAAATAAACAAACCTGGTATTTTCATTGAAAATAGTAATAGCTTTTAGAATGTGGCAACACATAATCAAAGAGTTTAACTCAAATATGTGGGGTTTTTTTAGTAGTAAAACATAAGAACGTATGTTAGAATCCTCTGGTGGGAGCTGATTAACAGCTGCCTTGCAGTATCCGGTCGCTGAAAAATTGGGTGGTTTCATTTTTTAAGCTCTGTGTTGGACCCAGCTTAGTTGAATGATGCAGGGGTTAGCCAGTCAGTTGCTGGGGGCACCTGAACTGGGACCTGTATCTGATCCCGTTTACTGCCTGATCCGGAACCCTGGCCTGAAATCCTGGAACCCTGTCTGACCTGGAAATCTGCATTATGTTTGACCTGAAATCCTCTTTCCTGCCTGATACGAATAAATATCTATTTATGTAAACTCCTGAATCTGTAAATGTTTAGTGTCTACTTAATTGTACTAACCTACTGAATAATTTTATATTTTTTTATACTCTATGGTCAATTGTGTAAACAATCTCATTCAAGAGTCATAATCGTAATTTTTTTATGCTCCCCCACAAGAAAGAGTTAATACATTTTTATCATTATGCCATTTTTAAACTAAAAATTAACCTATTGGAAAATACAACTCTTACCAAAGAAAGCAAGACCTCATATGCCCACACCAAATAAAAAATAAAAAAGTTTTTGTCTGTTAGACGTTGAACATGGAAAAAAGTGATGTGTCCTGAAGGCCATTTTAGCCTGTGTCCTTAGGGTGTTAATAATAAAAAAAGTTAATGACAGTATTGGTCTTCCCAGTCACCTTGCCTCATGCTTCTGAATTTTTGACAAGTATGCCTTTAACTAATACCCAAAGCTAACACACATAAAACAACTCATCTTTATTAATTATCCAAAATATATAAATCACAATCAACCCAAACCCTTCTTACACTTAGGTGTTGTAGGAAGGGCCACCTTACCCCTACCTACAATTGTTTGCTTGTATACAATTTTTTTGTTTGTGATTTATATATTTTGGATAATTATAAAGATAAGTTGTTTAACGTGTATTGGCTTTGGGTATGTCAATTTATACCATACATGGTATATTTATACCACCATTAGTGTGTTGCACTGTATAAACTTTGATAGGATAAATCTTGGAAGGTAGTCCATTCCGTTTCATGTTTATGTTCTTGAGGGATAGATTGAAAATAGCTGGTGTATCTGTTTTTTCTGGCTATGCCTTCTCTCTAAAAGGGTGTCAATTAGATTGTAAAAGGATCATACTATGCACCAGTATATGGTTGTGTAAAATGGGTGCCAATAGGACCAGCCATCTCTCTGGTGCACTTGGAAAGTATATACAGGCCTTCACACTGTGCTGATTTTACTTGTAGGAACATTTTAAATTAAATTGCTTTACAGAATTTAATTTGTGCTCAGGACACATTCAAGATGTTGTGCATACTTACAGTAAATCTGTAACAGATTTGTAATATATGCTGAGTTTTGGATCCTAATATCATAGACATTTTCAGCATTATAGAATATTAATGAACACATAATCAATCTTGGTCAACTACTTTAAATAATGATGTGCATGGTCAGTAGATGAATTTGAGCAAACTGTTTTGTGTTTAATTAAAAAACTCTGCGTGGATGTTGACTACATTTTAATATAACACATAATTATGCGTAAATATTAAAGTTTGATGAATGACCTCCTTTCAAAAATCATGTAACTGATGGTGATTGTTATGCCTCATCTTTTGGTTTCTGCCACTCATATATTATGTCTTTCCATTCAAGACAATTAGCTACAGTCTATTAGTTAGGCCTCATAATATGTTGCTTCCACTGACAAATAGGCCTACAATGTGCTTCAGATACACTTTAGGTCCCATCACTATTTTGTCTGTCACAGTCTGAGCACAGTAAATTAGATACAGATTTTTCAGTAGTTTGCTAATGTACTAAAACACTCCCGTAAATGCAGTTTTAGTAATAAAAATCTAGAACATTTGTTTAATTAAAAAAGAAATCTACATATTTTAAATTATTGTTGCATGGCAACTTAGTTGAGTTTTCCAATGCCATGTAAATGTTATGATAATTTAAAATATAGCTTCTTGTTATCAATAGTGTGCTTGTATTGTATTAATGTAATATACAGTCATTGGGATAGAAGGTGATTCTTGTGAAATTGCGGCAATATCCTCTGCTGTGGGAGTCAGATTCTGGCATAAACTTGGAAGGAGAAACTTCAGTAGCTGCAGCTGATGCTTCCTCAGGATTCCTATGCAATTGTTCTATGATACTTAGGGCCTGGTAGCTCTTGTTTTATGATATAGAACTGCACTGTATAAAAATATTGTATGTATTTATCTAATGTATGTATCCGGTATGTATTGGATTCCTGAGACTATGTGAAGGGGAACCCTTTTGTGGCACATGAGTCTTATCATGGACCACCATGGCCAGAATCTTTTTCAATTGCATATATGCATTTTAATTAAAAATTGTTTCCCTCACATACCCATAAACTCAACTTTGTTATCTTACCTGGCATACAGACAGATCCTGATGTGCAGTAGAGAGATGTGAGAAAGTTCCACAAAGTCAACTTTCACTGCAGCTCTCCTCCAGTCAGAGCTTTATGGCAGATTGTGCTGATGTATGCCTCTCCTCAGACAAGACATATGAAAGCTGTATACAGTTTGCAAAAAAACACATAAAGGACTCCAGACTTTGAGAAATAAGATTCCTAAGATTCTCTGGTCTGATGAGACAAACATTGAACTTTTTGGTGCTAATTCAAAGCGGTATGTGTGGAGAAAATCAGGTACTGGTTATCACCTGCCAAATACAATCCCAACATTGAAACATGGTGGTGGCAGCATTATGTTATGGGGGTGTTTATCAGTTACAGGGACTGGACGACTGGTTGCAACTGAAGGAAAGATTAATGTGGAGAAGTACAGAGATATCCTGGATGAAAACTTCTTCCAGAGTGCTTTGGACCTCAGACTGAGCCAAAGGTTTATCACCCAAAAAGACAATGACCCTAAGCACACAGCTAAAATAACAAAGCAGTGGCTTTCTCGACTGTCCCTGCCAGAGCTCTGATCTAATCCCGATTAAGCATCTCTGCAGAGACTTGAAAAAGGCTGTCCACCAACATTCAACATTCAACATGAGGGAACTGGAGAGGTTCTGCAAGGAAGAATGCAATAGAGGATGGTGTGAAAAACTTACACTATTCCATTGCTGTGCTCACTCAATCCTGAGCAATCCCATTGCTGTTCTTCTACTTAATCCTGAGCAAAGGGTCTGCATACATATGGCCATGTGATATTTCAGTTTTTCTTGTTTAATAAATTAGCAAAAGTCTACCATTGGCCCAAATATCAACCAATATAAACCAATAATTGCTGTCACAGGTGCTCCCACAATCCATGTCCCGGATTGCGGGTACACCCGTACTCCGCTGCCTGCTGGTCCCTGTCCCCCTGCTCTCTCCGGGCTCCTGTCTGTGCTCCGGGCCCCGGCGTGCAGGCCGCACGCCTCCTGCCTCCAGGCCGCGCGCTCCCGCTCATAGGGCGCTTGCGCGCTCACTTCCCTGAACTTAAAGGGCCAGCATCCTTTCCATTGGCGCTGGTCACTTCCGGGTTTCCTATATAACCCAGCTGCTTCCTTCACTCCTGGCTGGATCTTCAAGTCTTCCCACTGAAGTGAAAGCCTCCTGTGTGTATACCAAGGTCCTGTTCCTGTGTGTTTCCCAAGGTCCTGTTTCCAGATTCCTCCGTTTCCCTGTGCATTTCTAGACGCATTCCTGTGGTCCGTGTCCGGTAGTCCGTATCCTGTGGTCCGGTGGTCCGTGTCCGGTGGTCCGTATCCTGTGGTCCATATCCTGTGGCCCGTGTCTGGTGGTCCATAGCCTGTGGTCCGAGTCCGGTGGTCCTTATTCTGTGGTCCGTGTTCTGTGGTCCATGTCCGGTGGTCTGTAGCCTGTGGTCAGTGTACGGTGGTCCGTATCCTGTGGTCCGTATCCTGTGGTCCGTAGCCTGTGGTCCGAGTCCGGTGGTCCGTAGCCTTTGGTCCGTATCCTGTAGTCCGTAGCCTGTGGTTCAAGTCCTGTGCTCCGTCTCCTGTGGTCCATATCCTGTGGTCCGTTCCCGTACAACTGTGCTCCTGCTGTGCTGTCCAGGGTTCCAGCCCATTGGTGACCTTCTACCTTCCTGTGTTTCTGCCGTGCCTTCCAAGGTCCCAGCACAGCGGTGTCCTCCCTCCATACCAGCATGTTCGGTGGTCTGTAGCCTGTGGTCCGTGTCCGGTGGTCTGTATCCTGTGGTCCGAGTCCAGTGATCCGTATCCGGTGGTCCGTAATCTGTAGTCCGTAGCCTGTGGTTCGAGTCTTGTGCTCCATCTCCTGTGGTCCATATCCTGTGGTATACAAAATATAAGCATACAAAATATAAATGTCAGAACCTGTCCAGCAACTGCGCAACCACAACCAGGCTTGGAGCTAGCTGTCAGACTAGGTAAGTGGTGGCAAACTCACCCTGTGACGTCTCTGCAGGTTAAGGCCCTGCCTGCAGAAGATAAACCGCCCTAACAAGGGTGAACCCACTATCAGGAACCTTACTAAGGGCCCCTGAGTTACCCTACAAAGTGACAGGAAGACTTACTTTGTCTTGCAGCTGCTGGATGGTGGAGCGGACAGGTAACCGGAATACAGATTTAGACCAGTGTTCACACTGGTACACAGAAACCGACACAAGACAGACAGGAAAGTGGGGTGACACTAGGAGATAAACCACATTGAGGAACAGACAACACATACAGAGAGACAAGCAGAGTCGAATAAACCAGGTGAAAACCAAGATGGAGGCAAAGGTACAGAATCGTATAGCAAATAGAAGGGTCCGTAGGCAAAGCAGAAGTCAATACACAGAATAGCAAGAACCTCAAGAGCATTAGAGATCACAGGAGACTGAATAACCAGCACCCAATGAATGGGCTGGGCAGAATACAAGGGAGCAATGGACACTAACTCCAGCACCGACTGGTTCAGCTGTTCATCACTTAAACCGCAGCTGCTGACAAAACAATTCAAATAAACATACACAGCTTTCCCAAAGATCAGAAAGGGAGCTGTCAATCACAGGCAGCTCTGGGTGTGGTTTTGAGGCACAGAAGCCTGAAACCTGATCCCATCAGAACAATTTGCCAGTTCTGACAATAAAGCTGTCCTTTTGATCGATGCTGTGCAACAATTGGATGCACCTTAAAACGAAAATGAATAAGGACTAGTGTTAAGTCCAAAATACCCTGTGTGGATTTTACTTGAATATGAATTTTACTTGCTAGAATAAAGACATCATCATTTTAGAACCTTAGCCTTGTGCTGGATTTTCTTTTTTTTCCCTTACAATCATACACACAAACACAATCAAACACAACTATACACTCATACATTTAGGTACCGATATATAAATTTATATATTCATACAATATATTCCGATGCATGCTTTATAAAAACACCAAATACACACATACAGCATAAACACATTTACATAAAGTATTCACACCATATATAGATACAAACAAGCAGTACCATATAGAACCATACAACATAAAAACCACAAATACAGAATACACACACACATATACAAACATAAAGCATAACATATATACAGTATATATATATATATATATATATATATATATATATATATATATACACATACAGCACATATACACATACATACAGTATAATATACATCCATACAGCATAAACACACCATACACAGACATAAAGCATATACACAATATATAAGCACACACACATGGAGAATATACACTTTGCATATACATACACATACAGTGTATATACTCACCTTATACCATACACACATACAGCATATATGCATTACATATATAAACACACATGTGGAGCATACACATCACAGATACACACATTCACAGGATATTTACATTACATCACATATTCACATCCATACTTTTATACGCTTATACACACATGTATAGTCTCACTCTCCGACAGTCATCTTATCCCAGGGGATGTATGAGAGGCCACAGATCTGTAGTATATTCCGACCACATGGGGAAATTAGATGGCAGAAAGCAGAGAAGAGATATTCGAGTTCTGTATTTCTGCTGTCCCTTCCGCATTCCCCAATAGTTCTTATCTGTGCTGCTGTCTCAGGTGGAAGATGTTATATGCATATTGCGGCACATTTACTAAGGGATGTGCAGCAGTTTTCTGTCAGACTTTGCACATTCTTTTAGGTACAAACTGCTTGCACAGGTACTTAAGAAGTGTCTGTGCCACATTTGTGTCACAAACGACCATCTTGTGGCGCGGCTGCATTTTTCTGCACTTGACATAAATTTCTGCACTGAAGGGGGTGTTCCGGTGCTCAGTTGGACGGTGCACCAGATTTATCATACAAAGTCTGGCAGAAATTTGTTGCACGCCCTATGTTAAAGGTGCACCAAAAAAAGTGGTCTGGGCAGTGCAGGGGGTGCCATATTTATTTATGCAGAACATGCGCCAGAAAACCTGAATCTAGCGCACTCTGTACTATACACAGGAAAATTGCTTCATTATGCTGTATATAACGGTGCACATCCTCTATTCTTTAGTGTCTCTTGTCCTGCGTCTCTATGCAGTTAGAGACATTTTCTAGGCTTACCGGAAATCTCAGGAAACCTATCAAGAGGATTCTACTATTAGAAGTAGATCTGATGGTAGATTCCTCCTGCCTGCCTATGCCCTAATGTGTAATTTAATATTCCTGGACCCTATCCTAACTTGTTACAAACTTTATTTTATTAATATTTAACCCCTTCACGCTCCGGGACTGATATATCCGCCACAGAGCTATGAAGGGTGTATGAAGAGGGCTCTTCTTACAGCGATGGGCTTTGCTGCATATGGCAGCAAAGACCCATCGCTAACACCCGCGGTCGGTTCTTGATCCAATCACGAGTGTTCACCTCTTCTTTGCTGCCGGCAAAGTCGCCGGCGCCACTTAAAATGTGGCAGTGCATGGGATCGGTTGCCATGGTAGCCTCGGGTCTTGGTCAGAGCCGAGGCTGCATGGTTTCTGAGGATTCGTTACAATGAGCCAGTGGCTCATTGTTATGAATCATGTGCAAAAATGCAGTGGTATTGCAGTATATGGTAGGAACGATCGGACCATCTAGGGTTAATGTACCATAGAGGGTCTAAGAAATAGTGAAAAAAAAAGTGAAAAAAATTAAAAAAAATTAATAATATATTAAAAGTTCAAATCACCCCCCTTTCCCTAGAACTGATATAAAACATAATAAACAGTAAAAATCACAGACACATTAGATATCTCCGTATCCCAAAATGCCTGAACTATCAAAATATAAAAACGGTTATGGCCGGCGGTGACCTCCGGAACGGCAAATGGCGCCCAAATGTCCGAAATGCGACTTTTACACTTTTTACATGACATAAAAAATGTAATAAAAATGATCAAAATGTCGCACAGACCTCAAAATGAAATGCAATGAAAACATCTGCTCATTTCACAAAAAATTACACCTCCCCCAGCTCCGTACACCAAAGTATGAAAAAATTATTAGCTTCAGAAGATGGCAATTTTTTTTTCTTTTTTCTACACATTCGATTAATTTTTGAAAATGTATTAAAACGCAATAAAACCTGTATAAATTTGGTATCACCGCGATCGTACCGAACCAAAGAATAAAGTAGAGGTGTTATTTGGAGCACAGAGTGAAATTCGTAAAAGCTATGCCCACAAGAACGTGACGCACACACGTTTTTTTAAAATTTTTTCACATTTGAAATTTTTTTCCGGCTTCCCACTACATGGCAGGAAATAATAAATAACATTACAGGAAAGTAAAATTTGTTACGCACAAAATAAGCCCTCACACAGCTCTGTACACAGAAAATGAAAAAGTTATGTATTTTGAAGATGGAGAGCGAGAAATAAGCGAAAATACCCTCCGTCCTTAAGGGGTTAAATTAAATGCAGAGGCTACTGGGGCATGTACTAGCCAGAGTGGGCATTGTCAGCTAATGCTAATAAACACCCCAGTAGCTTTTGCAGTTTATTTACATATTACTAAAATAAAGTTGATTAGCAAGTTAGGTTCCAGGATAATTAAATTACAGATTAGGGCAGATGTAGGCAGGAGTAATCGAGCATCAGATATACTTTTGATAGTAGACTCCTCATGGTAGGTTTCCCTTAAAGCTATTAAATGAATAAACCTCCTCCATGCTATGGTTCAATTTTAAATTGAACAGCAGATGTCATGACCAAGAACAGTTATGTTCAGCAGTCAGTGTGTGTTGGGAGAATCATAAAATGGATTTTTTTTATGGTATTAAAGTTTCTGATAAGACTAAGATCATGATGATGAATTAACAAAGTTCTATATGGTGCTAAAAACCTCTACTATTTCCTCTAGCATTTTGGAGTAGACACAATGCATTCTGGTAAGGGGAGCAAAGATGTAGCATTTTGGACAAGGCCCCTTATTTCTATTCAGACACGATGTTAAATGGGTTATCCAACAAAAACATTTCTATTAGCAGCTACACTGTTGCCTGTTTTAAAAATAAAAAGTCTATACACTTATTGCTATGTTATTGCTTTGTTGCTATTGCTACTGCTGCCTGGTCCCATGCTGTTCTACACTCTCCGATTTAGTGATGATTTATGAATTCAGTGACTTTAGTATGAACTAAAGTTTTTGGCAACAGTTTGTGGAATTCCCTTTTCTGTCCCATCAAAAAATTTACCCGATGCACATAGAATTTATAATACCCATTTAAAGACTGAATTGAATGGCTAAATAGAGTTCAAATCTCTTGGGGGTTATTTATCATACGCCAGCGATCGTGCGCTATCGTGATATCCCAGCCGCCCCTTGGGCCTTAGGTATCCGTTGGGTAGTTGCACAGCATTTTCTTCACGTTTGAAAAGTTGTTGGCTGCACCGAGTGGGCTGGTTCGAGAACAGGAACGCCCTGTGTCGGCCAACTGGGGGTGTGGAGGTGGAGGTAAGGGGAAAATGATTGAAAGTGCTAGCTATACGCTAGCATTTGTGACTATTTTAGTGCTTCTACGCCACTTTTGTGGCATAGAAGTCCTGATAAATACCCCATTGTCTAGAACTGAAAACTAATCTTAGTTTTCTAAAAGGGCATACGTTACCACACACACAAACTACAAAATGTTATCGAAAGCTATCCTAGAAAAGCAACACAAGGGTATGCAACAACCCTGGGGATGGGATAACCACCAAGGTCATGTAGGTATGTTGTGAAAATCTACGCATACTTTAGTATGTAACTGTAACTGTACAAGTAACTGTTGTCCTCCATTAGAGGGCAGCAAATACTAATGATTTTAGTTTAGTTTTTTCATAGCCTGTTTCTTAACAGATGAATTCATTGAGGAAATTACATAATATGTACAGGACTAGATTACTTAATAGCTGATTCACTAGCCCTGACAAGTGCTCTACCAAAACAGCAATTGTTTTTAGAATACGGAAAAATGGATCATGAACGGTCATTCTGTAAAGTCGTTTTCTTCTACCCAAGGACAACATCCTTTGTGTATTCTATACTGAGTCTGACATATCCAATACAATGTGAAACAAGTGTCAAAACAGAGATTGTATTCAAAGTGTATTTGTAAGTATAGATAAATACTTCTCTTGAAAATGAATTTTATGTTGGAGAATAATAAATGTAATGGCTTCCCATGACTGAATGCTATTCCATACTTGTTGGACACAGAAATAAAAAATCAATATATAGAAAAGACTAAAATTATTTGATTGTTGGTAGATTTGGTTGTTAGTATGTGTACTTAACCCCTTCCCACATTTGGACGTTCCTGAGTGAGTATGAAGAGGACTCATGGGCCAAGCCCTCTTCATACTCATCGTCGCTAACACAACCGGTGCTGGAACCAATGCAGTGCAGTGGTAGTAACTGAGTTGAGCTGCAGGCACATTGGCTCTCCTGTATGGAACCATTCTCTTGATATAAAAAATGTATACATATTTTGATTCACATGTCCATTATAACTGATTATTAACTACATAGAAAAAACTGCCAAAAAGTGTAACTATGTTGCATAAGCCAAGACACAGTTTGACATTGACACATAAAGATGTAGCCATTGTCAAAATAGCCGCAGTGTGATGCTGGAGCAAGCTTTGGACGCATCTCACCTGTAGTCATTTGCAATGCCTACCTATCAATTCAAATAAATGGCTAGATATGACTTTTCATATCTGAAGGGAGTCCCTGTGCTCATTCTAAAGGGAGAATGGAGAATGCCCCAATTAATAATTTTGGTGTCTCTTATGGCAGTGTAGGGACCCTTACAAGGCATCCCTTTGCAATTGTTCAGGAGTTTATACATGGTAAAAATGTATCCTTTATGGTGCCTATGGAAAATTAGAATAGAAATTACATATTTCTATTAGGGTAGCACAGTGGCTCAGTGGTTAGCACTACAGCCTTGCAGCCCTGGGTTCCAGTCAACATCTGCAAAGAGTTTGTATGTTTTTTCCTTGTTTGTGTGGGTTTCCTCCTACACTACAAAACATATAGGTAGGGTGATTAGATTGTGAGCATCATGGGGACAGGGACTCATGTGGCAAGCTCTGTGCAGCGCTGCAGAATCTGTGGGCGCTATATAAATAAAGGAATTATTATTATTATTATTATTCTACAACATAAAAAATCACACATTTGCTAATAGATAAAACAATAACCCACCCTTGTTATATATAGGAAGGAAGCAAAATGTATAATTTGCTTCCTTCTCTTCCCACAATTCCCTTTGTTTATGGATTCCCTACTTAATCATAAGTTTTGTATTTTAGTATTTGGTTAGCTGAATAGATTAAATGCATGGCCCTTACCCAACCTATGATATTGGAAGATACTTCATCTACAAAATTATGTGCAATATGTTTTCCATTCATCAAGCATCTTTTGAAGTGAATTTGTTCCAAGTAAGTTACAAATATGATCCAGGTAAGTTTTTTGTACCCTGATGTGATCTTGCATTTAAGTAATTTTTTTATTTAAATTACCATACGAGGGCTTTTTGTTTGCTGGATGAGATAAATGTTATAGCATCATATAAGCGATGCATTTTCTACACATCTTTGTATATAAATATCACAATGTTTTGTTTTTCTAATTAATTCCCACATGTCTGTATAGTTTTTATCAGAGAAACATCACCAGGTTTGTAATAGAAAACATGAAGTTATGCATTTATTTCCCCATATACATGCTTGCACATTAACCATGAGTAAGGGCGCAATATAGCGCTTGAAACGCGTAGGTTTGCTGACTTTCATCATTTCCATGCACACTGGTGGATACTCCTAAACCGATGCTCATTTATCTTAAATGCCTTTTCAAATAAAAGAAAGCTACACGCTATGTTTTAAATTGTTTATCATGGCTCGTAATGGATTATCTATTTTGCTGTTTCGTTGTGCTCTGTGTATCCAGGAGTAATTCATGGCACATGCCAAAGACGTCTGAGGGTGAGCTGATACGTTTTCTTTTTAGTCACTCCAGAAAGCCAGGATCCTGCAGCGATCACACCGTCTGTGCTAACTACCTGCACACCATGACATACAGTTATGTCAAGAAGCGGGAAGGGGTTAAGCATCCTCTAATACTTTTTACAATGTTTCACGTAAACTAAACTTACTAAAATTACCTAAACTTACATTTTGTGGGACTAACTCAGTTTAGGTGTTTCAAAGGGGGAAAAGCAAAATGGAAGTGCAACTTTAAATTCATTTGTCCAAAATAATTACACATTCACAATGGATTTAATGATGAAATGCACTGCAAAGTTTGATTTGCACTGTAGAGGCTAGTAAATCTTTATATTTTTTTGTCAATGTGAACATATGAGGACTAGAGATGAGCGAGTATACTCGCCCGAGCTTGAAGCTCGTTCGAGTATTAGCGTCCTCGAAACAGCTCGTTGCTCAGACGAGTATATCGCCGGCTCGAGATCGAGCATTTACTTAACGAAACACAGTGAAGAACAGTGAAGAATGCAATGAAAACAGTGAACACAGTGAACACAGGATCATTTAGGTGAAGAACACAGTGAAGAACACATTGTTCCGTACATCTGCTAACTTATGTATGGAAACATCTGAAATGTGTCCTTCACACATTTTGTTCTTCACATACTATTGTGAAGAACACCGCTCGGCTCGCGTGTCTTCGGATAAGTTAGCAGATGTACGGAACATCTGCAATGTGTTCTTAACTGTGTTCTTTCAATGTGTTCTTTCAGTGAAAACATCTACAAACATCTGCAATGTGTTTTTCAGTGTTCTTTCAATGTGTTCTTTCAGTGAAAAATGCTCGAGTCTCCCACTGACTTCAATGGGGTTCATTATTCTATACGAGCACTCGAGCATTGGGAAAAGTTACACCCGAGTAACAAACACTCGAGCATTTTAGTGCTCGCTCATCTCTAATGAGGACCTATTCTTCATTTTGGGTTGTCTATAGCTCAGGGGCATTTCTAGGGTGGTAAAAGATCAGGGGCATGGGCCCTAATGCATATGTTTCACACTTAAAGTAATGCCCACTCCTGTTCATTTCCCTCTAATATGTGGTTGTGCCAATAACATCTTTACTGAGGGCATATACAGCAAGAGAAACCACAGGAGAAATCCCTACTTGTTACATCCAGATACTGCAGGTGACGTGTCCTCCACGTTCTCTATGTCCCCCGCACAGCCCCTCAGTAATGTCCCCCGCACATCCCCAAAGCAAGTAATGTGCCCACACAGCCCCAGGTAAGTAATGTGCCCACACATTTACCCCCATAATCTCCCCCTTCCCTTAGCTGCTATTATATATCCTCCTCACCTCACTTGTGCAGCTCTGTGCATTACTTTCCCCTGCCAGTCATGCGATCATGACATCATCGGAGGTCCTGCAGCCTCCGGAAGGCTAGGATTTGCAGGGGTAAGTAATGCACATAGAGATGAATGAAACAGAACGGCCATGTGCGGCCGTCTGCTCCACTCATCTCTGGGGGCAACAAGAGGTCCAACACAAGTACCTGGACCATTCATTCTCGTGATCTGTAGGGGTTTCATCATTGAAACCTAACTTGCTGGGTGGGAAAACCCATTTAACTCTTTCTGGTTAGAGAAAAAAGAAACACACAGTACCATAAAAATAATATTCTATGGGTCACTATGATTTCACTGATACCTCATTCATATAATTTCACCTTTTACTTTACTAATGAAAAATATATGTTGAAAGATTTGGACATCCAATGATCCAAAAATTCCATATTATATGCCAAGAAACAAAAATTGCTAAAAAGTGTAAGATTCACCTGTTAAAACTTCAGAATCAAAAACGTACCAAAGACAAATTTAGAGGAATCTCAAATCTCCTAATCAGGACAGAAAAGGATCTAAAACTGACATTTTTTATCTAATTGAACATAGCAAGATATCCCCTTACTGACCCTAGATTCAAAACAGGGAAAGGTATTTTTGTCTAATGTTACTTGAAATTCCATCAAACAATCCTGAACCTTGATCATTAATTTACCTAAACAGTATAGAATAAATGCTCACTATGTTATGCTGACCATATTGGTGTTATATTAGAAGCAGTGCAGCACTAAACAAATGTACCTCGTGTAAACCCAGTTGTTGTTGGTCTAAGAATCTGGGTATTTTGGAGAAGTAATTCCACAATTACCTGCTGCTGCTCACACACCTTTCCCATATGTAAAGTGGAATTCCACATAGTTGGTACATCACAATTCCGGATCTTTCTGCCTCACGGCTTTAGAAAAAGCTCCCCAGCGATATTCCTGCGTTCCTATGTCTCCAGCGTTCCTGTGTCTCCAGCATTTCTTTGTCTCCAGCGTTCCCGCTCCTGTGTGTTCCTACTCCTGAGATCCTGTGTCTTGCGTTCCTGTGTGTTCCCGTGTATATTGCATTCTTGCTCCCGTGTGTTCCTACTCCTGAGTTCCCGTGTCCTGCGTTCCTGTGTCCCGTGTGCCTATGTTCCCGTTCCCATCTGACTGGACCTCCCATTGCTGCCCCGGGTTGGACTTTGACGTTGCATCTCTGCCGTCTGCCTTGACCCTGTACCTGGACCTGACCACGAGTCTGTCTTCCTCTAAAGTACCTCGACCTCGGCTGCCGCCGCGGGCTAGTCACACCTGTGGAAAACTGCCGCAGCAAGTCCATCCCGCTTTGCGGTGGGCACTGGTGAAGACCAGGTGCCACTTAGACTTCGGTCCCAGGTGTCGGCTAGTACCACCTCCCGCAGTGGTCCAGTGGATCCAAACATCCCGTATCCTAACAGATATGAATTGTGATACAACCAATGTGATCTATATAATGATTTGCCCGTGCAATTTGGGATATGTTGGTAGAACGGGTCGTAAAACTAGAATTGCTGAACATTGACAATTTAACAATTAAATATTGATTTTGAATTAAAGTGTTTTTTGAAGGAATGTTAGTGTTTTGTGCTATATAGAATTAGAAATAATATCCACATATCACTGTGCACCTATCGAGTTTGGAGAAGTAAAGGGACTAAGTTGCATGAACACAGGAGTGGTAAGGGATATAATTATTGTAAAAGTTAGACATATATTCACCTTGATAAAAGTTTGGATTATGAAGGGCTACAGATACATTACATATGTTAGTTAGGAACAATAAGGTAACAAATTGTTTTTTTAGGGTAATTCCACAAATAACAGATGGATTGTGATTGTAGATCTATAATTAGAAAAAATAAGTTGTTTTACTGATAGATTGTGGCTATGGCTTCATATCAGTGGGGTATGTATACACAAAATATACCGATGCATATAATACTCAACAAAATATACTTGTAATACATATACGTTGTTGGAAGGTATGGAAAGGATGGGCTAGCACGTGTGCGATCTGAGTATGCAGAGGGAGGTTGTATGGTGCATCTAGTGAATCATGCTCAGAATGTATGCTGGAAGAGTAAAAGGTGTGTTCGTCCAGGAGAAAATCAATTGGATGTACTGAAAGATCTGCCTATTGGTGGATAATCCAGACCACACTATTGGTGGCGAGGAAAATGTTCTAGGAGGAAGCGGATAGGATGATTGTAATATCCCTCCCCCCCCAAATAGTCTATTGGAGGAGAACAGGCTACGTAGATTGGTGGAGCAAGAAGAGTGACAGGGAGGCTGTGCAGACTACACGAATACTTATAGGAGCGTTCATACTTCCCGCCTATGAAGTGATTGGAGGAAATGTGTAAATGCTATGAGGATTTACGAATGAATGGAGTCTTCGTGTAACATATTATACTATGAAGAAGAAGGTTGGAACCTCCCAGAGAGGATGTTATTGGACAAAGGGAGGAATAGCGTAGGAATTTTTGTGAATGAAATTAAGTCTTCTTGGCTAGGTAAAGGAGCTAGTAATAGAGTATTGATATAGTGTTTTCTTTTTTATATTCTTTTTATATATTTTATATGTTGTATATAAGATGGTGTATTATGAACTATAAAATAGTTCTTTGTTTTAATGAAATAAAACATAAGATCTAAAGACAGATATACAGTATAAATAGGGGATAAGGATCACACGCCAGCAATGCCCCGGAAGAAGCCGTGTTGGTGAAACCCAGGGTCGGGCAGACATACGAGACTGGCGTCTGGACTATTACCTTTATATGCACATTTTTACACTTATGCTTGTAAGTATATTTTATTGAATAAATTGAGAACTGCTTAGACACTACTACGCTATCCAAGTACAAATCTTTTCCAGTGACCCGTCACAAGTTGTAGTGGGATCGAAGGACGAGAAAATGTAGCGGTTATATCTGAATAGTGGTCTATTCTCATCAGAGGGGGAACATTGTGGGAACACGTCTGAAGGACTTTTTATGATTGGAGGAGAAGGAAACTTTTGGATCTACATACACAGACGAAGAAAATATCAAAAGAGCTACAGTCAGAGTATTTTTATTTTTTGTTCAAATTGTGTGGACTTGGGGATTGGTCCTTGACTGTTTGACAGCTCTTAATGAGTGTGCAACCCATTTTTGTTGTTTGCACCTTAATACCTGCTTTACTCATTTTAAAAGAACTGCAGTACCAAACAATACTGTGATCACATTTCGGTTGGGTTTTCCGATGTTTTCGGGGATTGCGCCACTGGGCCAAGTATTAAGCAGGCGATTGTGTTGCACGTGATTGGGATTTTGGCGCAATCGCGCCGGCTTTCCAGCAAATCGGGGATTCAGACAAACTGCGGGATTTAACTTAAAAATTGTGTCGCAAGACATGTGCAACACCCCTGCCGATGCAAGGCAGAGGGGTTGTTGTGAATACGTCCCAATATGTAGCTCGCAAACTGTGTGCAGTCTGATCAACCCCACAGCAGGTCACTACACAACACGTGTTTAATGTGATGTCTTTCCATCAGCGAATCACATCTGTTCTGATGTATTGTATTGTAAGCTGGGATGCAATTGGAGTAGTAACCACCACCTGACCAGTGGGAGTAATAAAACCCCTGGTCAGGACAGTTCTAGAGTCCAGTCTGACAACAGCCAGTCAAAAAGACTAGTCAGTCAGTCAGAGCAGTGAGTCAGTAGAGCTCTGAGGAGTTAGTGAGAGTAAAGGGGTATCATCCTACCTTCAAGGGTGATATCTGAGGTAACCCAGGACAAGCTGAAGCATCCTACTTGGACACAGCTATCTCCCAGCCTGCCCTTGCATCCAGGCTGGTGATCAATCCCTGTGGTTCCCTTTCCAAGTGCACCCCCAGACTTCTACCATTGTCAAGATTCGTTTGGCACGTTGTCTATTGTTCCTGTCGGTTCCAATAAAGAACTGTAAGTTACTTTTGTACAACGTCTGCCTCCGTCTGATCCCTGCTACTACGGCTGTCACCATCACGGGCACCCTATCCACTACACAGGGACTCATGCTCCATACCCCAAAGGGTTGCCCCAGGGAGAACCACTATAGCAGCCTCTCCCTCATCATTTCTTGCACACACCACCTGCTGGAGACCTGCCAGGCTGTAGAACAGCCCTCCGGTCCCCATACCAAGCACCGTGACACTAGCGTGCCTAGGCCGCAACCGCCAGCAACTCCGGTATCCGGGACCCCGTCTGTCTACAGGCCCCAAGAAAAAGGCTAGGCCCTGGTGGGGGATGTTGCACATGCACTTACATACACCGTGAAAAAGAAGGTGAACTCCGGCGGACCTGAGCGGGGAAGCGACACATGCAGAATATCCAGCGCACAATCTTTGTGAATCGTGGCAGAAAGCATTATCGGCGGACAACGCACAGGGAAGATCGCGACAGGCCTGGATAAGTAAATGTGCCCCATTATTCTTTGACAACAAGACTTCTGAACCAGGTAAAAAAAATGCAATGTTGTGAGACAATAAGACATTTGAACAAGGTAGAATGCACAATTTCCTCTAACAACAGGACTTTTCTGAACTAGGTAGAAAAGCGCAACATTCTCTGACAAGAACTTTTCCTAACTAGGTATTTGTGCTATATTTTTTGCATGATTAATGATTTTTCTGTGGCTGTATATTAGACAGAGAAAGGGTCTTCAAAATCTTGCTGGATGATACAGTATATGCTAATAATCAGGTCGGCTGTATAATCCTGTATAATCAGTAAGTATGATGCAATTCTTTAGAGGGAAAACATAACAGCAATTATTTCAGATTTCCGTCTGTCAACAATAATAGAAGCCTCTTCTATGCACCTCAGTGCCTTCACAAGGGCAATTACTCCTGTTTCACAAACTGACTGCCTAGCTGACTGACCCTATGATGAGTAGCAAGACCTCCTTGTCTCCTGTGTGTAAATGTGACTGGACGTGTAACTCTGCTCTTACAATGCATAGTCACATGTGCAGCCCAGCTAATCACAGGCATGCCTACAGAGGAAGTGCCTGTGGCTGCTAAGGGGCTGGAAGCTGTTTGATAGGCTTCAAGTGTTTTTCCCGAACACAAACCTGGATACCAAATAATGATGTGTGTTCAAGCTCTGGGTCTGTGGGTGGCAAACCAGTGAAATTCTGCAGAGTGCCTCTGTAATGCAATCATGCCCCTAGCCCAACTGGCAATGCCTATATAGTGTTCAGAGAGCTGATGACATTGCCGTCTCTCTGCAAATCTGGGGCATGTGCAAAAATAACATGGCCTACACTGCCCGGTGGGGAAGTGTGAGATCTGCAGAGAGAGAGAGCTGGGATGGGGACATGAATTACATAGCAAAGTAGTCCGGAAGCGCTCTTTTTATTTTTTTTGTGGAGCAGCGGCAAACAAACAGGAGCACACCATGGAGGAACAATGGTGCAGGACACTGGGAGTGCTGGACGGGATAAGTAAAAGTTTATTTTTCTGTGCAGCCCCTCCCCGCCCACCTCACTAATTTTTCTTACTCTTGGACAACCAACTGCACAAACTTCATGACTTGAACTAAACTGTCAGATTATACCAAAATAAAGTAAAAATGAAGAGAATCGAACTAAGCTTAAACATTACAACAATCTTTAACAAGTAGGAAACGGATTTGGAAAAATGTTTTTCTTATTCTGGTACAATACCTATATTTTTGCATAAAAATTATTTTCTCCCCTTTTTTAAAGGAAATCTGCCACCAGGATCAATCCAAGCAATCCAAGCACACTTACATACTACTATGTGCCCCCTCTGGCAGGATCCACTCTTCTTTAAGCTTCATATGCCCTTTTTTAAGAAAAAAAAATTAGAATTATTAGAATTATATAGAATTATAGAAAAAAATATAGAATTATGCAAATGCTCTTGAGGGGCATTTTTTTGTAAAAGCCAGTGCGTAAGAAGCCAAAAGAACAGCAGATCCTGCCAGAGGAGGCATACACCAGTATGTCAGTGTGCTTGGTTAACAATCTTTCATCCTGATGGTAGATGTCCTTTAAATATCCATAACTTTTTAATTGTACAGATCATTATAAAGACTTGTTTTCTGTGTACAAAAATTGTACTTCCTATTGGAGGTATTTAATTGTCAATGCAGTGTACTATTTTGCCATCTTTTGACGCTAATAACTTTTTTATAGTTTGGCGTATGGAGCTGTGTAAGGTGTCAACTTTAGCAGGATATGACGTTTACTTTGGTACCATTTTTTATTGCTTTGTATAAAATTTTTGTGAGTTAGAAAAAAGTGTAATTTATAGTATTGCGGTAAAGGTGGTCCCCTACTTAAGAACACCCGATTTACAGAAGACCTCTAGTTACAAACGGCCCTATGGATGTTGGTAATTTACTTCAATTTAGCACTAGGCTACAGTGTCTGGTCAGGCTACGGGGCCCACTGACACTGTGGTCCCCATAGCAGCTGGCTGCTACCGCTGTAGTTTTGCCCCGCTGGCCTCTTGTACAGGCTTGTACTGGACTTGTACAACCTGTCATGGTGATGTCATGAAGAGTGATGATCAGAGCTCTGATAGCTATGCCCATGCGGCGCTAAAATATTATTACGTCGGTTTGTAGCAAGGATTTAAAGTTCCATTTTGTGGACTCTCCTTGCTGTCACCGGCTTTTTCCATTTTTGTGTTTTTGTTTTTTTTTCTCCTAAAGTCATAACTTTTTTTTCTCTTTACAAAGTTGTATAAAGGGTTGTTTTTTTGGATTTTTTTGTATTTTAAATGCAGTGAAATTGAAAGAAAAATGCATTTATGCCATTTTCTTATGGGCTCTGTAATTACGGCCTTTGCATATGATAATTGTGGAACAAATTTATTGAGGTTTTAATATATTTTAATGCTTTTTTTTTTTAAAAAAAAGAGTTTTCCATGTCACAATATTCTCCTGTAGACTCCTATAACTTTTTCATATGTGCGTGTATTCAGCTCTATGCTCTATTGGATTGAGATCTGGTGATTGTGGATGCAATTTGAGTACAGTGAACTCATTGTCATGTTCAAGAAATCAGTCTGAGATGATTCCAGCTTTATGACATGGCGCATTATCCTGCTGAAAGTAGCCATCAGATGTTGGGTACATTGTGGTCATAAAGGGATGGACATGGTCAGCAACAATACTCAGGTAGGCTGTGGCGTTGCAACGATGCTCAATTGGTACCAAGGGGCCCAAAGAGTGCCAAGAAAATATTCCCCACACCATGACACCATCACCACCAGCCTGAACCGTTCATACAAGGCAGGATGGATCCATGCTTTCATGTTGTTGACACCAAATTCTGACCCTACCATCCGAATGTCGCAGCAGAAATCGAGACTCATCAGACCAGGCAACGTTTTTCCAATCTTCTACTGTCCAATTTCGATGAGCTTGTGCAAATTGTAGCCTCAGTTTCCTGATCTTAGCTGAAAGGAGTGGCACCCGGTGTGGTCTTCTGCTGCTGTAGCCCATCTGCCTCAAAGTTCGACGTACTGTGCATTCAGAGATGCTCTTCTGCCTACCTTGGTTGTAACGGGTGGCGATTTGAGTCACTGTTGCCTTTCTATCAGCTCGAACCAGTCTGCCCATTCTCCTCTGACCTCAACAAGGCATTTCCGCCCACAGAACTGCTGCTCACTGGATGTTTTTTCTTTTTCGGACCATTCTCTGTAAACCCTAGAGATGGTTGTGCGTGAAAATCCCAGTAGATCAGCAGTTTCTGAAATACTCAGACCAGCCCTTCTGGCACCAACAATCATGCCACGTTCAAAGGCACTCAAATCACCTTTCTTCCCTATACTGATGCTCGGTTTGAACTGCAGGAGATTGTCTTGACCATGTCTACATGCCTAAATGCACTGAGTTGCCGCCATGTGATTGGCTGATTAGAAATTAAGTGTTAACGATCAGTTGGACAGGTGTACCTAATAAAGTGGCCGGTGAGTGTATATTGGAGGGAAATGGAGGAGTCTGATATGGTGAATGTTAGCAGCAGTGACACCAGCTGTGTATGGATAGGGCTAAGCCCCCTAAGCCCTTTCCAATATGCTTATAGATGATGTGACTTACTAATCTGTCTCATGTCATTAAAGGGTTAAAAGAGGCTGTTATTGGTGAAAGGTGTACTTTATGGGAGAAACTATGGACTGAACAATGTGCCAGCAAAACTATGTATCCACTTACGGTAAGTCTTTCTTTGAAATCCGAGAAATGGAAATACCAAATAGAAATATAATAGATGTCCTTTAACCCCTTTCCGCACCTTGATGTGATTCTATGTCATAGGATGCATGTCGTTCCCGCACCTTGACGTAAAATCACGCCATGCCGATCGCCCCGGCTCAGAAGCCAAGCCCGGGCGGTTGCCACAGGATCCTGGCAGTACGTGGTAGCCGGGATCCCGCAGCAACAGCCAGGATCGCGACTACCACGATCCCAACTGTTTAACCCTATAGACGCCGCAGTCATAGTGACCGCAGCGTCTATGGTGCATCGGCAAGACGATCGGCACCCTCCCTGCAGGGGACGATCATTACCATGGCAACCCTGAGTTACGATAAGGACCCCAGAGCTGCCTACAGTAGCTGCCTGTTAGGATCGTGCACTATGCACGATCTAACAGTGCTGCTGTCAGCCTATCCAGAATGCATTAGTATTGCATTATATTACAATGTACAAGTAATCAAATGATCACTTGTTCATGTCCCACACTGGGACAAAATAAAAAATTATTAAAAAAGAATAAAAGTCCCCTTAAAGGGGTATTCTCGTCTGGGCACAGGCGTAACAACCCGTACAATAAAATAAAGGGATCACTGAAACCGTACGGTGAACGCCGTAAAAAAAACACATTAAAAAACCTCACAAAACTTATTACATTTTCACATCTGACCGCATAAAAACCGCATAAAAAGTGATCAAAAAGTAAAATTTACCCTTAACATGATATCAAGAAAAAGTACAGCTTGTCCTGCAAAAAATAAGCTCTAAACCAGCTCTGTAAACAAAAAAAACAAAGCAAAACAAGCAAATTTCTCACAAAATGAGTTCTATATTCTACAAAACAAGTTAACCATAAAAAAGCTATATAAATGGGGTATCGCTGTAATCGTGATGACCCATAGAATAAAGATAACACATTATTTTTATGGTACGGTGAACGTCCGGGGAAATAAAGCTAAAAACCATAAACAAGAATTAATGATTTTTTTAACCACCACCAAGAAAGAGTTAATAAAATCTGATTATTAGTTACTGAGCCCCCCCCCCCCCGTAAATGATGTACCTGAAAAATGGTACATCATTCACAAAACAAATAATCTCCCTTATGTCCAAATTTAAAAAAAATAAACATATATAGCCTGTAAAATGTAACATTGCAGATCTGCTCTTAATGGCGCTCCTTTCGTTCTATGCCCGGCCGTGTGCCCATACAGCAGTCACCACCACATATGGGGCATCCTCATACTCGGGAGAAATTGGGTATCAAACTTTGGAGTTTTTTGTCATTTAACACTTTGTGACAGTTAAATTTTTCGCCAAAATTAATATATTGTCTAAAAAAAATTACAGCTTGTAAATTACACCTCCATTTCGTTTTAACCCCTGTGAAGCATACAAAGGGATAACACACTTCTTAAATTTGATTTTTTACACATTGAAGGGTGTAGTTTCTAAAATGGCTTGATTTATGGGGTTTTACTGCTGTTTAGGCCTCTCAAAGTCAGTTAAAGCTTAGCATGTGCCTCTAAATAAGGGTTTTGGCGATTTTCATAAAAATGAGAAAAATTGCACCCAAAATTCTGAACCTCCTAGCAACCTAAAAAAGAGAGAAGATGCATAAAACCCTATGCCGATATAAAGCAGACATTCCAGAAATGTTAGTTATAAAGTTTCTTGGGTGCTATGACTATCTGCCTGAAAAGCAGAAAATTTTGAACTTTGAAAATTAATAATTTTTTAAAATTTTTGCCAAATTTAAATTTTTTCCATAACTAAACACAAAAGATATCATCAAAATGTTTCTATTACTTTTAAGAACAATGTGTGGCGAGAAAACAATCTCAAAATCCCCTGGATATGTTAAAGCGTCGCCTATAATGACACAGGATAGATTTTAAAAATCAGGCCTGATCCTAAAGGTCTTAAATGGCTTAGACACAAAGGGGTTAAATGATATATAATTAATGAAAATGTTTTTGTACAAAACAATGGTGCTCCTATTCCAGCCCTGCCATTATAGTGACCGCTTTGCCTAGATCCCTTGCCAGCCATGTTTGTTAGAACAATTGTACATAGATAGTCAGGGCCGGCTCCAGGTTTTAGTGGGCCCCTGGGCGACAGAGCCTTAGTGGGCCCCTCCGTGGGCCGCCATCCAGTGGCCACACAGCCCCCCCTCCCCTGCGGACACACTGACTACCCCCCTTCTACCTGCGGACACACTGACCCCCTCACCCCCCTGCGGACACACTGAACCCCCTCTCCCCCTGCGGACACACTGAACCCCCCCTCCCCCTGCGGACACACTGACCCCCACCTCCGGACACACTGAACCCCCCCCTGCCGACACAATGACCCCCTCCCTCCCCCTGCGGACACACTGAACACCCCCCCCCCCATCCGGACACACTGAACACCCCCCCTCCAGACACACTGAACGCCCCCCCTCCGGACACACTGAACCCCCCTCCGGACACACTGAACCCCCCCCTGCTGACACAATGACCCCCTCTCCCTGATGACACACTGACCCCCTCCCTCCTCTCCCTGATGACACCCTGATGACAACCCCCCTCCGGGAAAGAAAAAGGAAAAAAAAATGTACCTTTCCTAGTTCCCCCGGAGCAGCACCTGCAGCTGTCTTCGGCGTGGGCCTCCCGTACGCGCAGGCTCTGAAGCTGGCACACGTGATCCGATGTTGTCATCATGTGCGCCGGCTTCAGAGCCGTCGCATACCCTGCGGAGCGCTGCATCGTGGGAACCGGGACAGGTGAGTTTTAGATTCTGCCTCTATGCTGCGCTCCGGACCAGCGCAGCATAGAGGCAGAAACGAGATCGATCCGGATGGTGATCAATTGTACCAGTGTCTTATAGCGACACTGGTACAATTGATCCGGGGGCCGAGTGGGCCCCTCCAGTACCCCGGGGCCCCGGCACTTGCCTGGGTTGGCCGGGTGCTGGCGCCGGGCCTGTAGATAGTCATGCGTGTGTCCTAATAGTTGGACCTGCATTTCTACTTTATAGGGTCTTTTTTGACCTGAGGATTTGACATGATTTTGTTGGCCTGGACTTTTCTGGTGTTGTTGGTGATGTTTCAGGACACATAATGTATAACAAATACAGCACATAAGTACACCAAAAGCAAGCCCTGGCATTATTTTTTATAGAAATTTTATTGAATTATAAGCCCTACTCCAAATAAAATAGTAGTTACAGCTTTCATATACCATATATCCATATATTTATTATTTTACTTATTTACATGGGAGTGTCCAGATATTGATGTATTTATTTGTTGTGTCAGCTATGGTTTTCAGCTAAAAGTGGCCGCATTTGTTTCATTTCGGGATATATACCAGTTCATTATTTGGGTTACAATTCTGTAAAGGAGTGTAAAATTATATATCAGAGAGATCCCTAGTGTACCATTCTGCAAAAATTGTTTGTGGCATTCTGTTTATTTGACATTTGAGATTTTTACGTATGATTGGTGTTGCTAAAGATGGTGAGGGGAGGCTGGGAATTGTATTCATATTTTTATCTCAGGCAACACAAAGGTTAGAATTGTCCCTTAACAAAATTGATAGAGTAGACTCGTTATCAAGGAAGCAGACATCATTAAAGGAATTACATCCCAAAAAGAAATCATACACCTCCAAAACTTGAATTGTTTGGGGTCTAAGGGTACATTCACACAAACGTGTGGAGACGAGGAGGGATGAAAGCTGCTCATCCCTCCCCTCTCCATAGAGCAGGGCCGGCACCGTAGTAATGCAAAATGTAGGACGTCCTATAATTGTGCATGTGCGGTCAAGGTGCGGTGAGGCAACGTGTGCTCACCGCACAGTGACGAGGCACCATAGGTGTCAATGTGGATAATATCTGGCTGCAAATGGTGTGCCCGGATATCGGCCCCCATTATGTTCATGTGAATGTACCTTAAGGATGTCTGATAAGTGTGATTCTGTTGCATGTTGAAACAGAATCTAGCCACAAGTAAGGATTATGCCCGAAATGCTTAGGATGATTCACTAGTTATAGACTATTTGTACTGTCATGTTCCATATGATTTTAATGGATACTGTAAAAGGATTAGCTCTGGGATCACCAGGAGCAGAGAGAGTCTTCTCTTGTGCACCTTCTGACCTTTTAAAGCAACACATCAGAGCTGCTGGTGATTAGCCTCAATTACCTGGAGTGGCTGCGCGCAGTAGGGACCAAGCACATCTCTCCAAACTGCAGCAGCCATCTCCTACAGACCAAGTTTTCGCTTCCTAGAAAGTGTTGGACAGAAACCTAGGGGAACCAGATACACCATTTAACACTTTTCTTCTAGTCCTTTCACAATAAATAATAAAACATCAAGATTTTAATTAGAAGTGCTGCAATATCTTTTCCAAATCTTTGGAGTCAAGGGGGCACATTTACTTACCCGTCCTCGGGGAGTCCCCCCGAAAGTTCATTATCCAACAATAATGCACTGTGCCACAAATTACTGACAGAGTTCACCTTCTTCTTCCCGGTGTATGTAGGTGCTTGATCTTGCGACACAATTTGAAAGTTAAATCCCGCGCTTAGTCCGAATCAGTCGGATTGTCCGGCGGCCGTCCCGCCAATGTATTTCACATTGAAGCCAGCGCAGCTGGGCCAAAATCCAATTGCGTGCAACACAATCTCATGTTAAATACCTGTCACAAAACCCTCAGTAAATAAGCCCCATGGTCTGTCCCAAAGTAACCCAGCAATTATTTGGCATATACTTAGATTAGGCAGCCTAAAGATACATCAAATGTAGTATCTTCTTTACATTTACTTACTTCCCCTGTAGTTCACAGAAAGTGCATTGTCCGACAATAATGCACTGTGCCGCAATTCACTAAGATTGTGCGCTCGATATCCTGCATGTGTTGCTTCCTCGGTTAAGTCCGACAGAGGTCACCATCTTTTTAGTGGTGCATGTAAGTGCTAGGGCTTGCAACACAAATTTAAAGTTAAATCCCGCGCCCAGTCCGAAAGTTGGATCGTCCGATGGCCCATCCACTAAATTGTGTCGCTTGGAAGCCACCGCGTGCGCTAAAATCCCGGTGCAGACAATTGTTGAATATATGTGCAAGCCGTGTAATCCCCAAAAAAGGCGCACAGTCAGACGAAAGTGAGCAGCTCGACCCTTAGTAAATGAGCCCCAATGTGTTTTTTACTGTCTTACAACCTGTAAGTTTGGGCCATGGATAAGGGCTATTATGGTCTCATACGGGCTGGTTAAAAGTTTTTTTTTATTAATGAAGCAGAATTTAGCTGTTCCTGCAGTTGTGTGTTAATTTTACAAAGTAAAACTTCAATAAACCTTTATACCTAATTAAAGATAAATCCATGTTCATGAAAAAAAAAATACCTAAAAGCCGGAGCCAATTTTACTGTCCTCTGGATCATTTGGGGTTTGACACCATATGCAGTATTTGCTATGGTACTTTGAAGCAATTGGTTAAGTGGGCAGTATATTTTTGTTTTCCCTTTTTTACTCCCCACCTTTAAAACTGTAAGTTTTTATTTTTTTGCCATGTAAAGAGCTGTGCATGGGCTTGTTTTCTGCATAACAAATTGCACCTCATAGTGACGGTATTTAATATTTCATGCCGTGTACTGGCATGAAGCAGGAAAAAATTTCAAATGCAGTGCAAATGGTGCATGCTGCACAAGCATGATAAATACCCCCATAGTGTGTATAGTTACCATATGTATAATTAACCTGCTGTCCAGGGGGTGTAACTAGGAGATGCAGGCCCACAATCAGATATCTGAATGTGGACCCTGTACCCTTACAAACAATATACACTCACCGGCCACTTTATTAGGTACACCTTGCTAGTAACGGGTTGGACCCCCTTTTGCCTTCAGAACTCCCTCAATTCCCTCGTGGCATAGATTCAACAAGGTGCTGGAAGCATTTCTCAGAGATTTTGGTCCACATTGACATGATGCATCACACAGTTGCCGCAGATTTGTCGGCTGCACATCCATGATGCGAATCTCCCGTTCCACCACATCCCAAAGATGCTCTATTGCAGTGATGGCTAACCTATGGCACTGGTGCCAGAGGTGGCACTTGGAGCCCTTTCTGTGGGCACCCAGGCCTTCACCAGAGATGACTCCAGGTATCTTCCTGCGGTCCCAGACAGCCCAGGACTTGCTGTGCACAGAGCTATATTAAAGTGACAGCTGTACCTGGGACTATTTTCTGCATTATTGGTGTCCTCAGGTGCTGGTATCAATGAAAACTGTGACAGAGAAGGGAGTATAAATCACAAATTAAATTTCTGTGTTGGCACTTTGCGATAAAAAAGCGGATCTTGGTTGTAGTTTGGGCACTCGGTCTCTAAAAGGTTTGCCATCACTGCTCTATTGGATTGAGATCTGGGGACTGTAGAGGCCATTTGAGTACAGTGAACTCTTGTCATGTTCAAGAAACCAGTCTGAGATGATTCCAGCTTTATGACATGGCGCATTATCCTGCTGAAAGTAGCCATCAGATGTTGGGTACATTGTGGTCATAAAGGGATGGACATGGTCAGCAACAATACTCAGGTAGGCTGTGGCGTTGCAACGATGCTCAATTGGTACCAAGGGGCCCAAAGAGTGCCAAGAAAATATTCCCCACACCATGACACCACCACCAGCAGCCTGAACCGTTGATATAAGGCAGGATGGATCCATGCTTTCATGTTGTTGACGCCAAATTCTGACCCTACCATCCGAATGTCGCAGCAGAAATTGAGACTCATCAGACCAGGCAACGTTTTTCCAATCTTCTACTGTCTAATTTCGATGAGCTTGTGCAAATTGTAGCCTCAGTTTCCTGTTCTTAGCTGAAAGGAGTGGCACCCGGTGTGGTCTTCTGCTGCTGTAGCCCATCTGCCTCAAAGTTCGACATACTGTGCATTCAGAGATGCTCTTCTGCCTGCTTTGGTTGTAACGGGTGGCGATTTGAGTCACTGTTGCCTTCCTATCAGCTCAAACCAGTCTGCCCATTCTCCTCTGACCTCTGGCATCAACAAGGCATTTCCACCCACAGAACTGCCGCTCACTGGATGTTTTTTCTTTTTTGGACCATTCTCTGTAAACCCTAGAGATGGTTGTGCATGAAAATCCCAGTAGATCATCAGTTTCTGAAATACTCAGACCAGCCCTTCTGGCACCAACAACCATGCCACGTTCAAAGGCACTCAAATCACCTTTCTTCCCCATACTGATGCTCGGTTTGAACTGCAGGAGATTGTCTTGACCATGTATACATGCCTAAATGCACTGAGTTGCCACCATGTGATTGGCTGATTAGAAATTAAGTGTTAACGAGCAGTTGGACAGGTGTACCTAATAAAGTGGCTGGTGAGTGTACATGTATGTTCACTCATACTTGTTTATACAATCACACAAATTTACACACTCATACACACACATTTATATACTTATATATATAGACACACAAAGTTCTATACTAATAAACACAAATTCTTACATACATATACCAATTTATGCACTCATATATACATTTATTCACTTATACAGCGTCGGACTGGCCCAGCGGAGTACCGGAGAAACCTCCGGTGAGCCCCGAGTCCGACACTTACACACTTAAAGAGTATCTGTGATCAGGCACTGGCGGACGCTGTTTCCACCAGCACCTGGTCACATTGTACTGCCGATGCGGTAGTCCGCGGCAGCGGCATCAGTGCGCGCGCCGCCACCACTGTGAGTGTGAGCGGCATTGTCAGTCTGCTCACCGCTGGTGTCAGTGTATGCGGTGGTGGCGGCAGTATGTGCGCATGCACGGTGTCAATGTTCACGCGCGCAGCATCAGTGTGCACGCGGAACAACGGCTGAGAAGCGCGTAGGAAGGCAGGTTGTACTATCGGAGCAGGACAGTCAGCAGCCTTTGATGAGGAGGTAAGCGCAAGGAATCCTGTAATGTAAGCTGAATGGGGCAGGGGGGGGGGAATGCTATTGGGGGACGAGGTCCCTGAAATGGATGTTATGGGGCGAGGGGGACCCTGTAATGGATGACCTTGGGGAGGGGGCCCTGTAATGGATGCTGTGGGGGGAGGGAATGGGTAAGAGTGGGCCCTGAAATAGATGCTGTGGGGAGACAGGGCCCTGTAATTGATGCTGTTGGGGGATGGGGCCCTGTAATAGATGCTGTGGGAGAGGGCTTTGGAATGGATGCTGTGAGGGAGGCCCTGAAATAGATGCAGCAGTACACAGCCATACATGGCGCTAGAGCGGCAGTACACAGCCATATATGGAGATAGAGCCGCAGTACACAGCCATACATGGAGCTACAGCCACAGCACACAGTCATACATGGAGCTACAGCCGCAGTACACAGCCATACATGGAGCTACAGCCGCAGTACACAGCCATACATGGAGCTACAGCCGCAGTATACAGTCATACTTGGAGCTACAGCTGCAGTACACAGCCCTACATAGAGCTACAGTCGCAGTACACAGCCATACATGGAGCTACAGCCGCAGTACACAGCCATACATGGAGCTACAGCCGCAGTACACAGCCATACATGGAGCTACAGCCGCAGTATACAGTCATACTTGGAGCTACAGCTGCAGTACACAGCCCTACATAGAGCTACAGTCGCAGTACACAGCCATACATGGAGCTACAGCCGCAGTACACAGCCATACATGGAGCTACATGTGTCTTTGAATTGTTATTTCATGGAGAATGAGAGTATTGCAGAGCCCCTGTGTATACCTTGTATCTGGCTATTATATAGTCACTGTTTAGGACTCTCTAGAATTTGCTCTTAGGTCTCTCTCATCTAAAGGTTGGTAGATACACTTACCATATCTTTCCTGCCTGGGGCTTGCAGTACAGTAATGTCACCTGTGTTGTTATGACCAAGGTTGTCGTTGGCAATGTACAAATGTATTTAGTATGGTTCTGTATGTGTGTACTGAGCTTTGCTGGAGTGCTGCATTTATTTACTGAGTTTTGCAGTGTAGTTTTTAGACAGTTTTGCAACAAATATGACCAAACGGGCTGTTCCTCAGTACCAGTATCAAAATTGTCCAAAAATCAGGCTTATTTTTTATGTAATCTAAACCAACTAATAGAATGTGCAAATTTATACCAAAAAGACTTATTCTACAACATATTTATCATCCAGATTCATACATCATGAGGCTGGATGATACCTAGTGCAGTGTAAATCTGTCAGTCTCCGTTTACGCTGTCTAATGTTGAATGCTTCTGATAAATCTGCACCAACGTGTCTTGGGTTCTGTAGTATTCTTTCTATTTAAATGAAAGGCGGGCCCCAAAAAAGATTTTCTCTGGTGGGCCCAGGGTACTCCAGTCCCACACTGTACTTATACATACAGTATATACAGATCATATAAACAGATACAGTAAATACATATAAAAACACACACATATAGTATACATACTTCATATTATCAAACATACAGTACCTGTACACCATAAATACACATGTATACATGTATTAACGCACCATACACACACATACATCATTAACAGGCATATATATTGTATATACACATCCCACATAAACACAAATACAGCATATACACACACATACATACAGCACAATATGCAAGCATTTAGTAGATAAACACACACATACAATATATATGTGTACATTACACCATTTACACAGATACTCCATATATACACCATATATACATCATATACACATTACATATAAACACACATACAGCATATACACACATACATCCAGTACCATATAGAGACAAACTGCATATACACACATATACAGTGTATACACATCACATATACACATCCATACATTTATACACTCATACACACATGTATACACACACAAGCAGTCTTATTTTCCCAGGGTTCAGTAGCTACTGACCACATGAGGGAAGTAGACAGCTGGTAGTACAGATGAGAGATTCCTAGCCCTGCCATCCTGCTAACCCCTTCCCTGATATTTCTTATCTGAGTTGCCAGTATCTCTGCTGTTTACTGTAGATATGCACTGTTTCATACATATTATGCTGTACAATGTGCAGCATAATATACATATAATAGTGCGCATCCTCCATTCTTTAGTGTGGCAAGTAGGGTGGATAGGCCCTTTGACACTGCGGGCCCAGTAGCAGCTGCTATGGCTGCTACCCCTGTAGTTATGCCCCTGCTACCATTCATTGACTTAGGTGGTTACCGCATGTGACCTATGCAGACAATGAGGACATAAGTGATACTATGATATATACTGTCTGATATTTTGCTCTTTTAAAACTTGTGCATTGTATGCCAGACTTAAAGGAAATCTACCACCAGGGTCGAGAATTATAAAGCAAGCACACTTGTATGGCAGTGTGCCCCCACCCTGTGGCAGGACGGGCATTTTTTCTTGCTTCTTAAACCATAATTTTTAAAGTCTTTCTTTTTGTAAAGATAAGTGCATAAAAAGCTAAAGGAAGAGCGGATCCTGCCAGAAGGGGCACACTCCAGCATGTAAGTGTGCTTGGTTTACAATCCTTGATCCTGGTGATAGTGATAATGTTCCCTGCACCAGCAAACAACACATCAGAATTACTAAGACATTCCAGCCTCTCAGTAATTCTACGGCACGTGCACTTAATGAAATCCACAGCAGATCTGGTTTTCGAAAAAGTGTTGTGAGTGTGACAAAAGGGAGAAAAAGTCAGAATTTCCTGTCCGTATACAAGGAATTGAGACTTTTTCATGCTTTGTATGCAAGAGAATTGGCCTGCAAGGTTTGGTAAATGGCTCCCATAGACTCATCTGTATATTCAACAATTTACCTTTGAAAAAAGAGCATTTGGGGGATATTTATCAGGACCTGAAATAATCGCAAATGCTAGCTTATTGCTAGCTTTTGCGATTATTTGCCCCGATCCGCCACCTTCATGCCAGTGGGGCGTGAAGGGGCGTGAAGGAGGGGGGGGGCGCTCCTGGCCGATAGGAGGGCGTGGCCAGATGGGAGTGGGCCGGCACGGGGCTTTACTGTCCGCGCGCCTGCGCACTTGCTGCTGCCGGCGGCTTTTCATACAGGCCCTGCCTGGCGTAGGATAAACGCTGTACTGCGATCAGCCCCGATACATCAAGAGGCAGAAGCACGAGCGCCAGCGTATGATAAATATCCCCCTTTGTATCTATTTTTTCTCACCAATGTTCAAATCCTGCCCCTCCCCAGTATTTGATAAATGCCATGTTTTGTTTTGGTCTGCCAAGGAATGTGGTGGAACCAATCCTCTATCTTTTAATAACTTCAGTTGAAATGGCACATTCAAACTCCTCATACACTTTTCCAAATATTTGAAGGTTGTCAATTAGGGGTTTGTGTACCACATAGTTGGGATCCATCAAGGCATGTAGCAGCCTACTTAACCCCTTAACGCCGCAGTCTTATTTTGTTATTCGATTTCCATATTTTGCTCCCCACCTGTAAAAATTCATAACTTTTTTTGTCATTTTATAAAAAAATTTTTTACTGTATTTTTTGACCCGTAGGGAACTTGAACCCTAGGGTGTCTGATCGCTTCCACCATATACTACTTTACTACTGAATATCAATATATGGGGATTTTGCATAATTCTGTCCAGCATTCTACCTACAGATTGTACAGTACTACCAGTGGGAAGTGCCTAGGTAGAAGAAGATTCTTTGGATTGCAATCGTAGGATGAATCTATCCCTTTTCTTTCACATCTTTTTAAATTATGGCACTGCAACTTAGGATATATTAAAATACAGAGAGGTTTAGGGAAGTGGTTAAACCTATATATAAAGAGCTTTAAACTCTAAAATATATGTTGAATATTCCTCTAAATATTATTTTTTCAAATTTCCTATACAGACAGTCCCCTACTTAAGAACACTTGACTTACATACGACCCATAGTTACAAACGGACCTCTGGATATTGGTAATTTATTGTACTTTAGTCCTAGGCTACAATAAACAGCTGTAACAGTTATCACAGGTGTCTGTAATGAAGCTTTATTGTTAATCCTGGTTCTTATGACAATCCAACATTTTTAAAATCCAATTGTCACAGAGACCAAAAAAGTTCTGGCTGGGTTTACAATGATAAAATATACAGTTCCGACTTGCATACAAATTCAACTTAAGAACAAACCTACAGACCCTATCTTGTATATAACCGGGGGACTGCCTGTAGTTTATTTTTTTTGGAAAATATATGTGCCAGAGTATTGTGAGGCTATTTCTAAAATACTTGACATTAATTTTTTGTTCAAATTTGACACCTGGCTATCAAGTACTGCAGCAATATATTCTGCAATATGAGTGTTCATGTAAGATAACACTTGCCGGGGGGTAGAGGGAAGTATGAAGAAAAGACAATTTACTTCTCTCACCCACACATCTTATCTTTGTATAACATTCCTGCAATTAAATGTCTCAGAAATCTTAGGAAAATAGCCCAAAGATTTCTTTCTTAATTTATTTCCAAACAAAACAAAATGGGTGCATTATAATTAATTGGCTGAATAAGAACAAATTGAATGTGTACCTTCTTATACCTGCACAGCTGGGAAATGTAATATATAAGTCCCAGTTGAATGACTAGATAAATTTCTCAGTATGGCACATTTTGTACTTTTTCTTACGGTGTAGTTGCCCTATTAAGGGACATTTAATTAGAATGTAAAGTGAATTCCAATGTAATAAGAACATAAAAGAGGAATGTTTTCTTACACTTTCACATTTTAAATCAAAATCCAACAGAGTACAGAACACTGTCTCCTTTCTTCTAACGTAACCATTTTGTAAACCAACCTAATTATAGTGCTACAGTACAGTAATTATAGTTTACCATAATACTCAGAGTCAAACATTGAAAAAATAATGGGTACGAGAATATTAAAACAGAAGTTTTACTTCAGTCTTTAAAATATATCTCTCATAGATCCATATAAAAAACGTAAAAAAACTGGTAAGGGTAGAACCTATTTATAATTTACCAGTACAATTGTATATGTTAGACAGAGAATATGATTAAAAAGAATGGACTTACCAGTGTAGTCAGGTAATTGGTTCATGGGGTTTGCTCCATTGTAGGTTTTTACGACCGGTCCTTAGGCTATGAAGAATGTCGGACTTACTTTCTATCATGGCTCCTGCTCTTATAATAGCAGTCCCAAAAACTGTCTCTTATAGGTGACAACTGTTTACTCTAAGATAAATTGTGCTCCTTGTCCTTTCCCTATGTGTTTTCTTGCCAGTAGTGGTGGTTCGCCAGGGGAACTTCTAGCTCTATATATGTGGATTAAAAATATCAATCCCTCTCATCTATCACCGTGGAACCGTGAAGAAGGATGACACAGAGGCCTTCCATGGTGGACAAAAAAAAAACAAACAAAAAGGAAGCTGCAGTCTCGGCTTGTGTGCACCACCATAATAGCACACTGCTGTTTTATACATATGATCCCTCCATTTCCTGGGAGGGTTTATTGGTCCCATTTTCTACTTCTCCCTGAATTGTAGTTGTGTCTGCAGGTGGATTGTTTATTGCTCCCAGTCCACATAGAGTGGAAGTAGCATAGTCGCAGGATAATGTCAATTTCTTGTAGTTTGCAAGACATTGTGATTATATCAGTGCTTCATAAAACTGGTGTAGAAGCAATGATAAGGCTCCTCAAACCAAAAAGCTACCGGGCTTCCCTTTGGGGGGTAGTTTGTTCCGAATTCCCTCCTCTAGGTGATTCAGATGTTTCGCCACTGAAGTATCATTAATATTGTCAATGTCACCTATCCTTCTCCGGAGGTCCCTGTTTTTCCTATATATTCCATCCCACAGGCAGATGTCATTTTGTATATTACACCAATTGTTCTACCTTTTATGTATGGCTTGTACTTTCAGATATGATATATCTTCCTGTTCTCAGGCAATACATCAACTACTTCTGATATTCCCCAGGGGTAGGTTTGTACTCAGCCAAGTTGCTCTTATTGGTGCTGTATAGAGGCCAACGACTTGCCGGTCTCAAAGGGACTTTTCCCCAAAACTCAAAGCTCTACAGTGTGGTCCCCTCATGGTCACAAAAGACCACAAAGGTGGAAGTACTTGTGGTCAAAGAGAAAAAAGTTGTGAAATTAACTGTTTTTTAACAAGTTAGGTTATTTTCCAGGATTATTAAATTACAGATTATGGCAAAGGCAGATCTACTTCCTCATGGTAGGTTTATAAAAATAATCTTTATTTATATAGCTCCATCAAATTCCGTTCCGGTTTACAAATCATAGGGGACATATACAAACATAATATTACATTACAGAATACAGACAGTAGTATAGAACAATAGGAGTGAGGGCCCTGCTTGCAAGGGTTTACAGTCTATGAGGATGAGGTTTCCTTTAATTGGGGTATGGCACTTCTGGATTTTTAGCTGACAATAAAATGTTGCCTCTTGTTGGAAATGTGGAAGTAGGTAGTCAAATTCATCCTTGCTTATCAAGTTCTCTTGTCTGGCTAGGGTTAAGATATGTCACAGTTCAAAGTTATACCTAACATCTTTTTGTTAAAGATGTTACCAGCTATTTACCCCTCACACCAGTAATAGCTGCTGGTAAAAGGGTTAAAAGTCCTCCCCAATGTCATCTAAAATTATCTGCTGCTGAGGCATTGTACCTTAATTAGAGCAGTTTTTCTGATATGCAAATGAGCCGACAAAGAGTCAAATCTTGAAGAAAAGAGTCATGCTTTCTCCAGGCTGCCAGTGAACCATGCCTCCTTATCATAGTATCATTATATATAAGGCCAGAAAAAGACGCAAGTCCACCAAGTCCAACATTTGAGAATTAAATAAATGTTTTATCCCCATAACACGTGATATTTTTTCTCTCCAGAAAGGCATCTAGGCCTCTCTTGAACATGTACATAGAGTCCGCCATAAAAACCTCCGGCGGGAGAGAGTTCCATAGTCTTGCTGCTCTTACATTAAAGAACCTTTGTCTATGTTGATGGTAGAATCGTCTCTCCTTCTTTTGATTGACAGCTCTCTTCAAATATCAACCTTGACCACACAGGAAGACCTCTCCCTTTCCAGTTCCTGTTTGTACTAGAATGTTGTCCCTCTCATTGCATGATGGTTTTTTTTGCAGTGAGCACTGTTTGGGAAACTGCAGATCTTATCACGATTTTACACACCCCGCGATGGGTGGAGCCAAGTGGCAATGGGCAGAGCCAAGCAGAAGTAAGCAGAGCCAGCATAAACAAAGGCAGATAAAAGTTTGAGGAACAATTTTACTGGTGGGAGAAGGTAGATTTTATCTCGGATGCTTGCACTTCACTTTTCAACAAAGGCACAGTGGTGGGGTGAGTAACATTTTTTGTGCCTGTTGTTTCCTTTCCTAAGGATTTCATTATTTGTGTCATAACTCAATATATAACAACATTGATTTTTATTATCGCCACTCGGTTCCTCCTTTGTCAGAGGGTTTAAATATGATCTTTTTCCACAGTTCTGAGAGTTTCCATTTCCCCTTTTAGAGAGCTTTCCATTTCCATTTAGTGAGAATGAAACATGAGTGGTGTGGATAGAGTCGCCTAATGTATTCTGTTGTTGGTTTCAAAATGACAACATTTGGTGAGGTCTCACTTTTTGGAGGCATTTTTGTGCTTTTATTTTTTAATTTTGTGAATGGTCCTGTCTCTTTGTGTGGGAGACTCATCAGACCAGGCAACGTTTTTCCAATCTTCTACTGTCCAATTTCGATGAGCTTGTGCAAATTGTAGACTCAGTTTCCTATTCTTAGCTGAAAGGAGTGGCACCCGGTGTGGTCTTCTGCTGCTGTAGCCCATCTGCCTCAAAGTTTGACGTGCTGTGCGTTCAGAGATGCTCTTCTGCCTACCTTGGTTGTAACGGGTGGCGATTTGAGTCACTGTTGCCTTTCTATCAGCTCGAACCAGTCTGCCCATTCTCCTCTGACCTCTGGCATCAACAAGGCATGTCCACCCACAGAACTGCCGCTCACTGGATGTTTTTTCTTTTTCGGACCATTCTCTGTAAACCCTAGAGATGGTTGTGCATGAAAATTCCAGTAGATCAGCAGTTTCTGAAATACTCAGACCAGCCCTTCAGGCACCAACAACCATGCCACGTTCAAAGGCACTCAAATCACCTTTCTTCCCCATACTGATGCACGGTTTGAACTGCAGGAGATTTCTTGACCATGTCTACACGCCTAAATGCACTGAGTTGCCGCCATGTGATTAGCTGATTAGAAATGAAGTGTTAACGAGCAATTGGACAGGTGTACCTAATAAAGTGGCCGGTGCGTGTATATACACCCACTCCTTGGTGACATCATATTCTATTCTGACTTCTGATATCCCAGATTTAGTCAGTTTTGTATATATGTAAATATAAAGATAAAACACACATAAAAAGTGATTCCACCAACATGCTCATTAAGTAGATCGCACTTCAGGGCGTTCCTCCAGTCTTGCTTCCATGGTAACCGAGATCGCGTCTTCTCAATCCCGTTCATACTCATGCACAGCTTCCTCCGTATCCAAGGAGACCAGAGTGAGGTCACATGATCATCAACAATGTCACATGATCGCAACCCAGTTATACATTATCATCTTAGTATTTCTTATATAAGGCTACATTCAGACGAACATATGGGGGACATAGATATGGCTGACGTATATATATGGCCGATATACATCCCCCAAAGATGGCAACGGGCGCTTGGCGCCCAACGGGAGTGGTACCGCTCCGTACCCCATAGAAATATTGGACATGTTCTTATTTCTATAAATGTCATTTGAATAGTCCAGCCATTTATTACATAGACCATCCTTTTTAAAATTGTCAATTTCCACACAGCGAGGCATACACTCCATAATGGGATTACAGAGGGAGGTACCTATTAGGGCAGATGTATCCGCGCCAATTGGCATACCACCAGCGGCTAAGTCAGTGTGTAAGGCATTCCAGAGGCACAAAGCCACCCTATGGGTAAACGTACCAAAAGCAGTTACAGGCACCATTTGGCAGACATAACTGGTGCAAATATCTTTACTCCAACACTCCAAAACATAGCTGCTACCCATACACTCCTCCCAGAGGCATGTTAGTAGCTTCATGCCATGAGGGGTGCCGGTTTTCAGGAGTGTGCGATAAAAATCATCTTTAGCACCAATGAGTGCACCATATGTGCATATTTTACTACCTGGTACCCCCCAATAATGGTAGCCCCAGCCCTCCAAACTGTCTGGAACACTAAGCATGGACTGTACCAATCATCTATGGCATCCACCCCGACTGCCCCCAGGCAACATCACCCCTAATAGGGAGATTTGTATGACCTGCTCCATGGCTGAAAGGGAATGTTTTCCCTTATAATGGAAGAAGCCTGTGACATAGCCCCATCAGATTATGCCTGGGGGAGAACCTAAACTAGGGAACCTCACAATTTACCACATAAAGACAAGCCCATCTATACCAGATGTTGTATTTATGCTAAATTCTACTCTTCTAGCGTCCGAGCACTTGAATCAGGCAATAGGGGCCTGATTTTATAACGTAGAATACAGATAAACCCATTAGTTATACAATTCCCTGAAATAGTACTAGAACATTATCTCTTCAGAAAATTATGTTCTTTAAACAAAAAGTAAAGACTTATTACATTTTAAAGATTTAAAAAATTTGCAGTGCAAACATAAAAACAGTTGTCAGATAAAATAGATTTAAAAAATAGTTACAAACATTGGTTCTAATGGCTGAATAGGAGATTTGGGAAAGTGGACGGTCAATTGCTTTCTTTGGAGAATCCTGGTATGATTCCTGCAATCCAACTCTATATTACCCTATACCATAACCCTCATCTTTCTTTCTTACCCTCTTACTGCTTGCTTGTGGTTATGGTTATGTCTATTCTTTTGTTCTTTTTTTTTTAAATGTGCAAATCAAGCTTCTGCTATACAAACACCACATCCCCAAGCCATTGCCAACAAGTTAAGTCTACAGTAATTATCTTAGCACAATGGATAAACTCTCACCTCTAAGCGCATGCGGGTAATAGTTTGAAAAGCAGTCAATTTTAAATTTCATTTAAATTATTTATCAAATTGTTTGTTTTTTTCTCATAAAAAATGCAAAACATATCAACCAAAATTTCCCACCAACCTGAAGTACAACATTCAGGGCTGGTTATAGACAAGAGGAGCCCTAGGCAAAACCAAAAGTGGGGCCCCAAAATAAAACTATTTTTTATACAATATATAATATGATAAATTATATAGATTTATAGATAGATGATAGATATATAGATTTATAGATGGATACATATAAAGTAGGTTATATATAGCTAGCTAGATAGTTGATAGATGATAGATATGAGAGATAGATAGATAGATAGATAGATAGATACAGTAGAAGAGAGATAGAAAATTGATTGATAGAAGGATAGATAATAGATAGGACATAGGTAGACAGAAGACAGATCATAAATGGTAAAATAGACAGATATAAAGATAAGAAATAAAAAAATTATAGGAGATAGATAACTAGATTGGTAGAGGATAGATATTAATGCCATTTGAGACAAGGGGCCCCTGGGCAAATGTCCATATGCCGTCCCCTAAAGCCGGCCCTGATAACATGTCACAAAAAAACATAAATACAACCATGGCTGGAATAAAACCAAAGACATTCAGCAGCAAAAATTCTTTTAGTATAAACAGGTAAATGCCAGAATTAGCATGTGAGCTCTCATTAAGTAAAAAAGAAACCTTGAGAAATTAGATCTTATTGGTTATCACAAGATCTTCTAGCAGTTATTAATTGACACTTTATACTGTAGGTGAATAGTGGTTGTCATGATGAGACAATCCTCACACTGTTTCAATCAGTTTATTGGTTTATAAACATACACCATAACATGAACATGTACATTCTCATATTGTTGTACTGTTTTAGTATGTATAGTACGTAAAAAAGACAAATGTTATAAAACGTTTTTCAGGGGTTAACCACACTTTACCCCAGAAGGTTTAGATATAAATCTTAAATCACATAAAATACGTACTGGGATATTGAAACACGGACCACCACAAGAAAGATAAGAGGTTGTCTCAGCTGCTTTTTTGGATAAGCACTGCAATCCACAACACAAACCACCGCATGTTGCTTTATGAGACTATGTGTAGTAAAGTAATCTCTTTCTTGATGAGCTCGAGCAGTGAAAAAGCATGAAAGGCAAATTATTCTTTCATCCGCAAGAGGATATTCCCAGCAGATCAGATTATCAACCGAGCAATTTGGTAACATTTCTGCAACCTAGTTCTACATTATACATGAGCCACAAATGAATGAAAGAAGTCCTGAGCACTAACTTTTTCTCCACTGAGAATGATTTTAACAAAAATCAGTGTTTTCAAGAACTTAAAAGTACCATACTTTTGAGATTTATGTAATGGAATTGTGTTAACCAAGGAATTTGAAAAGCAAAGCACTACATGTAACTGAAAATACATTCTAAATAATACAGTAATACAATAAAATATGAAACTACATATACAGTAGTTGTAAAAAATCTTTGTACTAATTTACTGTTGCCAATTGAAATGGGCCAAAATAATGTCCACCAAAGGAAATAGGGGGTAAAATGAACAGGCCGTATACAAGCTACAATCAGGAATAACATTATGGGGGTTAGTTACCTCACCCTCTGAATTCAACCCCAATGCTATCATATTAACAGTTGAGCTTCCTGTTTCCATTGATCACACTTAAAGGGGTTGTACATTCGTTCTAGGTTAAAATTTAAATCCTTCTTTCAGTTACCCAGGTCATTTAATTGCTTTGGCACCGAAAATAGTTGTTAAAAGGGTTTTTACCTTTTTATTCCTTGTGGCACAATGTGAAGATTTAAGATGGCAGCCATGCTCCGCAAAAAATTCCCACACTACTCTGCTCCCATGGAGGTGTGTGTGATCGCACACTGTATGCACCGCTCCACGATTTGCTGCATTCCAGTCAGACAGATTGTGCACTGCAGGAGAGTATGAGAGTCCATGCAACAGAGAGAGATTGGTCCACACATGCGCGACTGAAGCAGAAGCAATTCTCCTTGTCGTTACCAGGTACTGCTAATTTCTGTAACTAAAAAATGAGCAGGAATTGCTAAGAACATTACATCACTTAATGCATTGACTTTCTTTTATATACAACGTGTAGGACAATTGACAATGCCATACAACCCCGTAAAAAGGAAATCAGCCACTTGCGTGATACTGTGTACATCACACAGGCGCTCTCATCTTATAATTATGAACACCTCCAGTGTTTTGTCACCAGGCTCCCCAGCAGGAGGGAGGAGGTAACTATCGCTGCTGGAGGTGTGCATAATTATTAGCCAAAAGCTCCTGTGTGGTGTATATTAAGAAACTGAGGCCAAGTAGCATCTATTTGAAAGTCTTTTTTTTGATCTAGGAGAAGAGCCTGGCAGGTAAGTATATTCAGTTTAAATAGCTACCATGCAAGTGGTAGATTTCCATTAAGAGGTTTTTACTACCTGGAATCTGCCCATAGAGCTGTTTAGTCAGTTGATTGGATATGATTTTGGACATACATTTTTGCGAGTTGTCTGTAAATCATATATAATTGTTATCTGAAACAAAGATTAGATAAAGGTTAACATTTTAGATAGGTATGTGTGTTGGAATGGGACCCGAGATAATGTATGGTTCTGTTTCCTTAGCCTCTTGCACCTTATGTGTATTACTGTTTACATTGAGGCTATTTATTTGCAGCTTTGTATTAGCTCTACTGCCTTTGCTTCAAGGCGGTACTTTATGTACTAAATTGTGAGTCTCTTTAGCCTAAGTGCACCCTAAGAGTGGTGGTTCGTCACAGTGGCTATTTGGTTATCTAGAAGACTACTGAGAGGATATTGCAGAGTATCAGATATCTGCACCTTTACTCTATTTTCACAGTCCATTGGTACCCATCATTGAAATTCCATTTCAGTGAATTTGGTTGGATTTTGTTGTTCCCTTAACAAAGTCAGCACATGGTCACCAGCACATACTCTAAGGTCATACCTTTGCACAATTCATCATCTAAAACTAATGCCAAAGAATGAGTGCAGGGGAACCATGGTGCATAAATTTACTCTGAGTCCGTGGGTATTGGACATTGTCTTTAGAGTGGAGAACACATGCCAGGGTCTCTATGAAAAACAAGTAGAGGAGGTAAATTATAAAGCTGACCAACCGGGTAAATGGAAACCTGCACAGATTTACCATGTGCATCTGTCAAAACCATGGAAACCTTGCAATGATCTCTATGCAGATTTTCTGATAATCCCTGACAAACACCACTCATAGAACATAATATCATCACAGAACTTGGGGTCAGGGTACATGTTAAGCCCAATAGAATTCCTGAGGCCAGACTAGAGGCAGTCACCATTAATAAATGCCTGCGAAAATGTCTAGGTTCATATATAAGGCGCACTGGACTATAAGGCGAACCTGATTATAAGAATGAATGGCCACCAGATGGCAGACCTGTGCACAGTTCAACGCAGCTGTTGTCTGTAAGTAAGGTTCATATATAAGGCGCACTGGACTATGAGGCGCACCTTTGATTTCTGAGAAAATCAAAGGATTTTTTGTGCGCCTTATAGTTCGAAAAATACGGTAAAAGAGATGCTAGAATTTAGTAGTCCCATTGTTGGTGGTCAAGGCCTATTGTGTTAATGCCCCTGCCTGATGGTACTATAAGGTTTTGTAGTGCCTTTAGTTGAAAGTTGAATTCGGTGTTTAAATTTGATGCATATCCTATGCCATAAGTGGACGAGTTGAAAGACTGACTGGGTAAAAGGCTATTGGTGATTGCTCCTCATCCTAACGAGTATTAGGGTTAATTTGTTATACACTGCACATTTTTAAAAAATAGTATATTAACAATTTTGAGACAAATCACATAGTAAGGTGTCATGGCCCTCTACTGGCAGGCTTGTGAGCCACATCCAGCTTCCTTGAAATCTGAGTGGCTCTTGATTGTGCTCAGGACTGTACTGCGGGGATGATTGGCTGCTGTTAGCAGTATTCTGCATATAGGGCTACCTCTCAGGTGTCTCAGGGTGGATCATTGTTACCTGTTGCTGTACCAGCCTGTGCTGAGGTCTGCTTTGTCTGTGTTACCTGGATCCCTTAACCTCAAATTCTGTTTCTAGATCAGATGTCTGCTTTACCTGTGTTTGCTGAAACCCTCAATTCTGCCAATTGCGCTGGAACCCTGTCTGTTTCCTACCAGCGGATCTGGAACTCTCCTTGTTTCCTGCAAACAACCCTGGAGCCCTGTGTCCGTGTCATCCTGCCAGCAGCCCTGAAACTCTGTGTCTGTGCAGCCATGGGACTATGTGTCCGTGCCATCCTGCGAGCAGCTTTGCAACTCTATGCTTTCTGTTATCCGGTATCCAGATTTTTCGTTTATGTTGCTTGTTCCTTTTCTGTGTTTTGTTTTTGTAGTAAATGCTTTTATTCTGCTAAACATTACAGAAGGTGTATTTTTAGGACTATGCACAGCAAGCACTGGTGTTGTAATCTTAAAGGGAACCTGTCATATAAAGAAACATCTGAAAACTTATGTTTGGGCAAAAGTTTTTATTTTGTATTTATTACATTTTAAATAACTAAAATTTAGCTTTTATGTTCTCATAATTTTGAGTGCATAATGAGCCGTGTGTAGTTTTTGGATTTTAGCAAAAAGGCTCATAATAGGAAAATGGGAAAACTGTTAAATGGTCCAAATGCATAGTATAATATATTTGCCACTGAAATTAACCAATGAAAACTGTAATACAAAATATAAACAGGAAATGGACAGAAATGGAACCCAAGGAAAATATAAAATAATTATAATATTTATATAATATAATATAGAAAAAGGCCAGAATGATTATTAATATTATTATTGCAAAACTTTAAAACAATATTCTATTGTTAAAATACATTATGGGAGTTGTGTTTTTATGTAACTCATAAGTGATTTCTCTTAACAAGGAGACAAAAATCAGATTTACTGCATAATATATTTGTACTTGGTGCTCAGTCATGGCATGTTTAGCTAACCATTATAGTCTACTGCAATAACTTCAGTAGTCTAATGTACAATCATGCATGAGAAAAAGTTTATAGCATTAGCTTCTGCAATTGTAACAGCTTTACCAAAACAAGAAAAAATGTTCACTCGACTTTCCTATTATTAATTTGGAATTGTGCCTCAGTTCCAATTTATATCTTTTTATCTAAATATGATTTTAAATGTAAACAAAAAAGGTCCTAGAGCTATACAAGTACAGATTGAATTGAGATTGGATTGCTGAACTAATATCTATTGCTGATAAAATCGCTCTATAACGGCTTGAACACAATCATAATTTTATCTCATATAACCTATTTTGCCCAGTGTTTTACAACAAATAAATTAAATCTTTTGTATGTTGTACTCAGTGCAGATGTAATCTCTTCAATGCTCAATATAAATTGTGAAATAAACAGAAAAACAGACCTAGTACAGACGAATGATAAAGTAGTACATTTCTGTGCGTAAAGCTAAGTGAGAAAAATGTCTTCTCTTACAACCAATCAGAAGACACCCTTTCATGGCACACATCTTAATTAACAAAACTCTACAGTACAGTATTCACATTTCAAAATCTTATCTCCTTACATAGCTGAACAAATAAGTGAAATATTATCTAGGTATGTAAGGAGTTAAGTTTATCAAATCTGTAAGAAGAATCTTTTAGTAAAAGACTCCTTATCTGCTGTTTGTGTGAGTGTGGAAGGGTAAGCTTCAGCATATTTTGATGCAATATTTAAATTCCAAAATCTGTTCATACTTCTGTATGGGATTGTTTTTTTAAACATCCATTAACATGGCTGTGTAAGGTTAATTTTATGGAGGAACCTGTAGAATTTGGGGAATACATGACCTTTTGATTGCTTTAAATTTAATTTTTTTCTATGAGGAGGATGAGGCGGTACTGAGCAGTGCAGTGGGCTGGTGCAGGGTGGGCAAGCTAGACCTGGCTAAAACTGATCAGGGTTTATGGTGCACCCAGCAATTATACCTAGGCCACCGGAGCCTGCTGATAGATACAGGACACTGTTAGGAACAGTATCGGGACCAATCTTTATTTGAACGCCCTGCTTCAACCCTAGTAAATAATTTGGGATGTATCCTTAGACTGCGGATTATGTCTACCAATTACTCAGGGTAAACTTCAATCGGCTTATCTTTTTCAATTGTAGATATGGGACTTCTATCATATGCTGGGTACATGTCTCTGTAGACTGTACCAGTATGCATCTGGCATTGGGAAAGTATTAAATTATAGCCACATACCTCAATGAACTGAAGCCACTTTTTATAGAAGAGTTGCTCTAGAACAATGTGAGAGGCTGATAAAGTCATACAGAAAATGATAACTCTAAGTAATTCCTAATAAAAATCATTGTACACATTACTGAATCATGGGGTTACTTTTACACACATTAAATTTAGGCTTCATTTTGTTAAACTACCAATGACACAGTACAATAGTAAATGTTGTTGTTCATTTGATGGCTCATACTTCATTTATATAGTTACATATATTCTTTATTCTTATGTAAAAGAGAGATTTATCATAAAACTGTTATTTATAAAATATTAACACTAGTACACCCATCACTCTTTCTAGCTTTATGTCTACTTTCTCAGCTAGTAAAAGATTCAAGCTGTGCCTTTATAAAGATACAAGACTGTACGCAGCGAATGGATACAAAATATCTAATGTAAATGCTCACTGGGTGAGACATTGTGGAAAATTGCAAAGCCATGGGCACTGGGAGTGAGCCAAATGGCCTTCTTTGCAACTGCATAGTTATTCTCCAAGAGAGTGACACTAAAATGTTAAGCTGCAATTTATATTCAGTTCGGTGCTGCTACACTACAGAGTGGTTAATGATAATATAAATTAGATATAGAGCCCAGAGCTAAAATATAAGCTGGTTAGCATGCCTGACCAGTCATTAAAGTGTCACTTGCCAAAAATAAATACCTCCATTAAATGATACTATGTGGTTACATATGCAGTCTACATAACCTTAATAAAGAAGGTCGTCTTCAATTTTCACCCTTAAGGAAGAGTAATGTCACAGAAATGATAACATGAAGAAGACCATGTTTCAGGGCACAATAGCTTCATAAATTATTTACAACACCATCAAGGAGTTTATAAGGCAAATGCATGGAGTTAACACTTGTATGCCTAAGGCTTAGATTACCAAACATACATAATATCTAAAATGCTTGAAATATATTTTTCGAATACTATATGTGTTTATTTTTCAATATTCATGCTTCATGTTTCTAACATCTAGAATAGTTTTGCCAATGATTTCCTATAATAAATTTTTTTATACAATTATTAATAAAACAAATCATTATTTCACCATAATACATGAAATAAGTGAAGATATTGTTAGAAGTTAAAGGACACCTGTCTTCAGGTCTGTGTCACTTGTCCTGTCACTACTACCTGTTGGAGCAGCTCACAAGGATCCCATCCCAGCCTTTATCTAGTTATTTCATACATTATTCATTGTAAAATCATCTATTTTTTATCATGTAATAGAGGCTGGTCACATGGTCAGAGGCAGTGATGTCACCCCTGTTACCCCTCCCCTCCCCTCTCCTCCCCCTCCTCATGTCTGTGTGTAATGTATAGTAAAGCATGGCTAGTGTGTGTGCTGCATCTGCTGACATGCTGCATCCTCCTAATATACAGGTGAGAGACACAGACATCAGCTACACATGAATCTGACATGTAACATGACATCTGCTGTAACATGGCTGCCTGGAGCTGCTGTATCTCTCCTAAACACACACACATGCACACACAGGCTGCAGGGGGTGTGGCCACCAGCACCAGGAAGCATATCATTATACAGCCTCACATCATTATACAGGCTGTCAGTCATGCACTGGGGGTGTGGCTGTGCCTCCCACTCATGAATAAGGTGGACAGCTTGAATATGCTAATGCTTCATTGGACATTTCACAGGTCATTTGCATACAGCTTTAGGACCTCATTACCTAGGTTTACAGGCATGTAGAGGAACAATGAAGGGATAGAGGCAATGCTCCCTAATGGCAGTTTATAAAAATATATTTAGTTTAGGGGGTTATTTTGCATGACGGGTTCTCTTTAAGAATTTTAAGTGATCCATAAAGTAAGACTGAGAGTGGTTTAGTTATGACTAGAGATGAGCGAACATACTCGTCCGAGCTTGATGCTCGTTCGAGCATTAGCATACTCACAACTGCTCTGTGCTCGGACAAGTATTTCGCCCGCTCGAAAATGTCATCTTGCGGCGTTTAAATTTATGGCGACCAGAAACAGAGCCAATCACAAGCCAGGAGAATCTGCAGTACACCCAGCATCACGTGGTACACTTACATGTCGATAGCAGTGGTTGGCTGGCCTGATCAGGTGACCCCGGAATAGACTAGCCCCTGCCGTGCTGCTCGGATCATTCTCTGTCTGGATGCCATTACGGAGAGAGCTGCTGCTGGTCAGGGATAGCGTTAGGGTGCTAGTAGATTACTGTTAGGCAGAAGTGATTCTACAAGAACCTTACTGTTAGGCAGGAGTGATTCTCCAAGAACCTTACTGTTAGGCAGGAGTGATTCTCCAAGAACGCAACAGCCCTTGTTAGGGCTACATTAGTGTTTTTCAAAAGTTAAAGTGACACACTCAGTCACAGCACAAAATCCTTTTTTGTGCTGTCAGTGTAGGTTAGAAACTAGCCATAGCAATCATCTTCTGTGGTTGCTGTCTGATTTCTTCAGCAAATTTTGTTCCATAAAAAAAATAAAAATAAAAAAAAACACAAATAAAACACAAAAAAATGTACAGTTTATTTTTCTGTTTTGAAAATAATGAACCCGAGGGCTAGGGGTAGAGGACGAGGGCGTCCAATTAGGGGCTGTGGTCCTGGGTGGGGTGAGACACCACCTAGTGATGAGGGAGCAGGGGAACGCCGCAGAGCTACACTCCCTAGCTTCATGTCTCAAGTTACTGGGACTCGTGGTAGAGCACTGTTGAGGCCAGAACAGTGCAAACAGGTGATGTCGTGGATTGCGGACAATGCTTCTAGCCATTTGTCCACCAGTCAGTCTTCCACGCAGTCCACTCATGTTACCTAAGTGAGCACTCCTTCAGCTCCTCCACATCAACCTCCTTCCCCCAGTTTGCCCCCTCCCAGGACAATTGGGCATTTGAGCCGGCATACTCTGAGGAACTGTTTTCTGGACCCTTCCCAGAGTCACAAACGAAACCTTGTCAGGTTGCTGCTGAGCTCTTTCCCGATGCCCAGGTTTTCCACCGGTCGCTGTCTGTGGGTCATGATGACCTTCTTGACGTAGTGGAAGAAGTGTGTAAAGAGGTGTCGGACGATGAGGAGACACGGTTGTCAGACAGTGGTGAAGTTGTTGTCAGGGCAGGAAGTCCGAGGGGGGAGCAGACTGAGGGATCGGAGGATGATGAGGTGACAGACCCAAGCTGGGTTGATAGTGCTTTTTAGACGGAGGCGAGTCCTATACGAGAACAGGTTGGAAGAGGCAGTGGTGGGGCCAGATGGGGAGGTAGGGCCAGAGCTGGTGCAGCAGCGCCAAATGTTTCACGTAGTGAAGCTTCCGTGGCAAGGGCTAGATTTTCTGAAGCCTGGAGGTTCTTTAAAGAAACAATGGATGACAGATGGACTGTTGTGTGCAACCTGTGCCACACCAGCATCAGCAGGGGTTCCGCCACTACTAGCTTAACCACCACCAGTATGCGCAGGCATATGAATGCTAAACACCCCACTCAATGGAACCAAGGCCGGACCCACCACTGCTCCTTCCCCTGTGTCATTTGCTGCCTCTGCTGGTTAGCCCCCTGCCCAAGACCCCGGCACAAACACCTCCCGGGCGAAAACCACACCTTCGCCTCCACGATCCTCCATAGCGTTCACCAATGTCTCCATGCGCAGCGTCCAGCTCTCTTTACCCCAGACGCTGGAGTGCAAGAGGAAATACAGTTGCACACACCCACACGCCCAAGTCCTCAACGTCCACATCTCCAAATTACTCAGCCTGGAGATGCTGCCTTATAGGCTGGTAGAGACCGAGGCCTTTCGCAACCTCATGGCAGCTGCCGCCCCTCGGTATTCGGTCCCCAGCCACCACTACTTTTCCCGATGTGCCGTCCCAGCCCTGCACCAGCACGTGTCAGACAACATCATCCGTGCCCTGACCAACGCCGTTTCTGTCAAGGTCCACCTAACCACGGGCACGTGGACGAGTGCTGCCGGGCAGGGCCACTATATGTAGCTGACGCCACATTGGGTTAACTTGGTGGAGGCTGGGACTGAGTCTGACCCTGGGGCCGCTCAGGCCTACTATGCCTCCTCCCATCCCTCCTCCACCTCCTCCTCTGAATTACCATCTGTGGGCATGGCGCCATCAGTCGGTAGCTCTAGGCACAGCAGCAGTGCCGTCGCTAAGCGACAGCAGGCGGTGCTCAAACTGCTGAGCCTAGGCGATAAAAGGCACACCGACCCAGGAGCTATTACAGGGCATCACGGCGCAGACCAATCTGTGGCTGGCACCGCTGAACCTGAAGCCAGGCATGGTTGTGTGTGACAACGGTCGTAACCTGGTGGCGGCTCTGCAGCTGAGCAGACTGACACATGAGCCATGCCTGGCCCATGTGTTAAATCTCATAGTTCAGCGGTTTCTCAAAACATACCCCAATCTGTCTGATTTGCTCACGGAGGTGCGCCGCATCTGTATGCATTTCAGAAAGTCCAGCACAGATGCCGCCACTCTCAGGGCATCGCAACGCCGCCTACAACTGCCCGCTCACCGATTGTTGTGCGACGTGCCCACGAGTTGGAATTCAACATTCACCATGTTACCCAGAGTTTACTAGCAGCGCAAAGTGATTGTAGACTGCCAGATGTCAACTTCCACCAGAACTGGTAGTCTGATCAGTCATTCAGCTCGCTCAAGTCTACAATGAGGAGTGGACGTGGATGTCTGGTATCTGTCAGGTGCTGAGTAACTTTGAGGAGTCAAAACAGATGGTCAGTGGCAATGGCAATCATCAGCCTCACCATCCCGCTGCTTGGCCTGTTGAAAAACTCTCTGGTCAGCATGAAGTCGGAAGCTTTGCACTCGTCACTAGAGACTGGGGAAGAAGATTCCCTTGTTGATAGCCAAAGCACCCTCCGGTCTGTTTCTCAGTGTGTATCGGAGGCGGTGGAGGAGGATGAGGAGGAAGAGGAGGAGAATGTTGGCGAGACGAGAGTAGAGCATTGCACAGTCCTTAACTGTTCAGCGTGTATGGGCAGAAGAAGAGGAGTTGGAGGAGGAGGAGGAGGAAATGGAGAGTCAGGCCAGTGAGGGAAGTGAATTCTTGCGCGTTGGGACTCTGGCGCATATGGCAGATTTCATGCTAGGCTGCCTATCACGTGACCCTTGCATTCAAAGAATTTATTCCAGCTCCGATTACTGGGTATTCACTTTCCTGGACCCAAGGTACAAGCAAAATCTTTCCACTCTCATCCCTGTAAAGGAAAGAAGTGTGAGAATGCATTAATACCAGCAGGCCCTGGTGCACAATCTGAAACAGTATTTCCCTTCTGACAGCACTAGCGGCAGAGGGCGTAATTCTGCGGGACAAGTAGCGAGGGAGAGTAGGCGAGCAGGCAGCTTGTCCAGCACTGGCAGGGGTACGCTTTATGTCACCCCAGCAAAACACTGTCAACTGTCCCGAGTCTCGGCAGAGTAGGGCTGATCTTTACAGAAAGATGGTGAGGGAGTACGTAGCTAACCATACCATCATCCTAAATGATCACACTGTTCCCTACAACTACTGGGTTTCAAAGCTGGACATGTGGCCCAAACTGGCGCTGTACGACTTGGAGGTTCTTGCCTGCCCTGCCGCTAGCGTGTTGTCAGAGCGGGTTTTCAGTGCAGCTGGTGGCATCATCACCAATAAGCGTACACGCCTGTCGTCTGACAGCGCTGGCAGGCTGACGCTTATCAAGGTGAACGAAGCCTGGATTTCTCATGATTTCCATTCTCCACCAGGTGAAAGCAGCTGAACCTGAATAATTCTCATGTATGCACTCCTCCTCCTCATTCTCCTCTTTCTTCTCCTCTTTGTACACTAAAGCAGAGGCAACTGGCTATTTTTTGCCAGGGCCAACTGGCTCTAGCTATATTACTCTATGTATTTAATTTTTCTGGAGGGCCACCTACCCAGTGCTCTGTTTTGAAAACTTTTTTGAACTGCCATATACAGGCACTATCCAAATTTAATTGTCTCCATAGCAGCCTCCACACGTCGTCTCGATAGTTGCCTCCACACGTAGTCTCCATAGCAGTCTCCAGACGCCGTCTCCATAGCTTCCTCCACACGCAGTCTCCACAGCTGCCTCCACACATTGTCTCCATAGCAGCCTCCACACGTCATCTCTGTAGCAGCCTCCACATGCCGTCTCCATAGCTGCCTCCAAAAGTCGTCTCCATAGCTGCCTCCACATGTCGTCCCCTTAGCAAACGAGCTGTGTCAGGCTCATTTTTCGGGTGTTTCACCAGATACGTTATGGAACTGTGTCACTATATCGCCATCATGCTGTGTTATCGACTAAATATACCGTCAACCTTTTGTTCACATAGGAAATCATGTCAGCGCTTCTTGCTCACCTCCTTTGGTTCCTCTCTGCCGCCATAACCAGGCCAAATACTGATACGTACAGTGCTAAACGTTATCCTCGCCCAATGGAATTTTTTAAGTTGGTTTGAAGCCTGAGTCCATTCGGGCTATGTCGCCATGCCACTCTCTATCCTGCCGCTGCTGCCCCCACATGCCGTCCCCTAAGGTGTTCATTATTGGGTGTTTTAGATGCTATCTCTCCTCATTCGGTCACACTGTCATCGTCATGCTGTTGCTCATAATTTTGGCATAATGGTGCGATTAAGCAGCCTCAGAGGCATCCATGCATGCTGCTCCTGCTGTTTTCTGTCTAATTCCGTGGTGTTTCCATCATTTTCTAAGGTTTTCAGGTGTTTGGCCAAGCTTCCCTGTACAGAGCCTTGGTCCCCTTGAAAAATCGGAAAAAGTTCGACTCGAGTAACGAGCACTCAAGCATTTTAGTGGTCGCTCATCTCTAGTTATGACAAAATGCTAATTTGTTTATAATGAAATGAAGGCCACATGACCTTACAGTTGTGATTAACAAGCACAGTATGTGGTATTTTTATCATACCAAACACATTTTACCGCAAGTCTGCTGCCATAAGCTCCCAACATTGTCTGGAAATCCACAGCCGCCTGCAAAATCTGTTTTAAAAATTAACATGTGGATTTGTAACTTTTTTTTTCCGTTTTGATTATTTCCCTATTGTTTATGTACAAGTCAGGGACTATTACCTTATTAGTAGCAAATTTTTATCTGAAGATTTCAGGGATCAACATTTTCAGCTTGGTCATGTAATTTCATTCTGCTGTAGTTAGAATTATCGTAAAACGGTAAGTCCAGCCGAATTTTAAATATAGGTTCCTTTATTTTGGTAAATCATATATTAAAGTGACCACAGCAACATGCCACCTATGACCGACGCATTTCAGACAAACTTGCTGTCCTTAGTCATGGCAAGTCCTTCTGAAATGCGTTGGGCATAGGTGGCATGTCACTGTGGTCACTTTTATATTTCACTACCGAAATAAAGGAACCCATATTTGCAGTTCGGCTGGACCGTGGACTATCTGGTTTACATAGCTTTACAGAGGGGAGAACTGTGCCTTCCTGAATACGTTGCTTTGGGAGAGGTGAGCTGGAGTTTTTCTCTCCATGGTTCGAATTGTATGCCTTCCTGTATCATAAGTCACAATCTTACATTCTCATAATGGACTGGACCACACATGACCTTGGCAATGGGAAACACTAATATGACAGCTAGTTATGAAGATTACTGTTGATGATTAGACATCATTTGCTGGTAGAATCAAATAGTAATTAATTAATACTCAAATAGTAATTTCCCAGCACAATCAAAAAGGACTCCACCGCCAGCTGTGTCTAATATTAGTCTTCTCTATTGAGGTCAATAATAACATGCATTAACACTGCAGGACATGGGTGATAACATTGGGGACAAAAACTGAACTACGCATTTCACCTTAAGCATGGTCTGCAGTAAGATAGAAAAACACTCACCATTTAAAAGAGACTAGTATCTGGGTGGCATGTGATGTCTTCCCCATGTGAGTCAATTCACATGGCAGTCACATGACTCCTTGTAACCAAGGGCTTGATATACACACATTAAAAATTATACTGTTCAATGTGCTGCATGAAAGGAAAAGGGAATTATATTCATATTTACAATATTTGAAAAAGGACTATATATATAAGAACAGTGTAATTGAAAAACCTCTCGTATAAAACTTGCCAAATACTACCTATATACCAAAGCATTGCTATACTAGAAAAGACAAAATAAGAAAATAGAGCACAATGAGTGTCACGTGTGCTCCTGCGACCCATGTTTCTGTGTGCCTGCGTGTGCCCCATCTCGCTGGCAGCCACGCTCCAGAGACGGTCTCCTCGCTTCCCCCCTAGGAGACGGGGACATGCATGCGCTGGCCGTCTGACGTTTAAAAGGCCAGTGCACCACTAATTGGCGCTGGCCATCTGATAACCGATAAATGCTCAACCTCCTCCTGTGACCCCTGCCGGATCTTTGTGCTTCTATGCCTAAGAGAAAGCTGTATTCCAAGCCCTCTGTGTTTATCCTGATTTCCTGTTGTGACCTCGATTCCGTTCCTGACTCCGATCCCATGATGCCTGTTCTGACTTATTGCTACGTCCCCGACTCAGAGCTGTGCTGTCTGTCTTGACTCACGCCTGTCCCTGACCATGAGTTTGCCTTACAATTCTGCACTACGCCTTGGACGCCACCGCAGACAAAGTCGCGCCTGTGGAACGACCTGGTGGTACCATACCGCAACAAGTCCAACCTGCTTTGCAGCAGGCTCTCGTGAAAACCGGGTACCATTTAGACTCCGTTCCCAGGTGCCGGCTTACATCATCGTCCGCGGTGGTACAGAGGATCCACTACCTCTGGTCCAGGTATATATATATTGCACTGTGCAAATCAATATTTTGCATATCCCAATCCACAATGAAAGATACATAAATAGGACTTTTATTACTATAAATATTTTATAACATACCATTCAATAATAACAAAGAATCATATCCTTTCTTGAATTCAAGCCATCCGGGTATCAACATTCATCTCCTAAGACGAAAATCCTAAAAGTTTCACGGTTCTTAAGTTTACTTTTATGATCCCACCCTAGTGTTACTCTCTTCACTTTCTCTATTCATTTCCAAGAGAAAGAACTAACAGTTACTGAAATGTTTAGACTACATACTTTGCTGGTTGTAAGATGAAACAGGCAACTCTCCAAAAGTTCTAGTAATGAACATGATCGTGCAGCCACCTAGCTGTATATTCATAATTAGAGATGAGCGAACACTAAAATGCTCGGGTACTCGTTATTCGAGACGAACTTTTCCCGATGCTCGAGTGCTCGTCTCGAATAACGAACCCCATTGAAGTCAATGGGAGACTCGAGCATTTTTCAAGGGGACCAAGGCTCTGCACAGGGAAGCTTGGCCAAACACCTGGGAACCTCAGAAAAGGATGGAAACACCACGGAAATGGACAGGAAACAGCAGGGGCAGCATGCATGGATGCCTCTGAGGCTGCATAATCGCACCATTATGCCAAAATTATGGCCAACAGCATGGCCATGACAGAGTGACAGAATGAAGCTAGATAGCATCTAAAACATCCAATAATTGACCCTGACACTATAGGGGACGGCATGCAGAGGCAGCGGCAGCAGGCTAGAGAGTGTCATGGCGACATACCCTAAATGGACTCAGGCTTCAAACCAATGGGTGGCAGAGAGGAACCAAAGGAGGTGAGCAAGAAGCGCTCAAATAATATCGGTACATGATAAAAGTTTGCCAGTATATTTTGTGGATTACACAGCAGGGTGGCGACAAAGTTAACATGGAAGCCATGAAAACAACCCAAAATTCTGCCTGACACAGCTCGTTTGATAAGGGGACGATGTATGGAGGCAGTGAACTAGTAGTAGATTAAAGGTGCTGCAGTTAAAACTATGTTAGTTGGATCTTGGCATGGAGCTGGCGCTCCGCTGCCAGGCGAGCTTTCGCCAATCCAAGCCCCTGTCTATAGGCTACTCCCCAAACAGCACTTCTAAGAACCTTTTGTATAAGATCAAGTGTAGTAGCGTTCTTATAAGTTTAGGATATGCCGGGTGAGGGGAATGTAAACAGATGCGCAAGAAGCGCTGAAATAATATCCCTAAATGGTAAAAGTTTGCAAGTATATTTTGGGGATTACACAGCAGGGTGGCGACAAAGTTAACAACTTTGATGTGGAATGCCCTGTAATAGCTCTTGGGCGGTGTGCCTTTTATCGCCTAGGCTCAGCAGTTTCAGCACCGCCTGCTGTCGCTTAGCGACGGCACTGCTGCTGTGCCTAGAGCTACCGACTGATGGCGCCATGCCCACGGATGGTAATTCGGAGGAGGAGGAGGTGGAGGAGGGGTGGGAGGAGGTATAGTAGGCCTTTGAGACCTGGACCGAGGTAGGCCCCGCAATTCTCTGCGTCGGCAGTATATGACCAGCCCCAGGGTCAGACTCGGTCCCAGCCTGCACCAAGTTAAGTGTAGTAGCGTTCTCATAAGTTTGGGATATGGCGGGTGAGGGGAATGTAAACAGATGCGCAAGAAGCGCATGATGCGCATGGAGCTGGCGTTCCGCTGCCAGGCGAGCTTTCGCCAATCCAAGCCCCTGTCTCTAGGCTACTCCCCAAACAGCACTTCTAAGAACCTTTTGTATAAGATCAAGTGTAGTAGCGTTCTTATAAGTTTAGGATATGCCGGGTGAGGGGAATGTAAACAGATGCGCAAGAAGCGCTGAAATAATATCCCTAAATGGTAAAAGTTTGCCAGTATATTTTGTGGATAACACAGCAGGGTGGCGACAAAGTTAACAACTTTGATGTGGAATCCATGAAAACAACCCAAATTTCTGCCTGACACACCTCGTTTGATAAAGGGACGATGTATGGAGGCAGCTATATGGACGACTTTTGGAGGTAGCAATGGAGACAACGTGTGGAGGCTGCTATGGAGACAATTTAATTTGGATAGTGCCTGTATGTGGCAGTCCCAAACATTTTTCAAACCAGAGGAGCAGGTAGGTGGCCCTCCAGTAAAATGGGATAGATTGAGTGCCTGTATGTGGCAGTCCCAAAAATGTTTCAAACCAGAGGAGCAGGTAGGTGGCCCTCCAGTAAAATGGAATAGATTGAGTGCCTGTATGTGGCAGTCCCAAAAATTGTTCAAACCAGAGGAGCAGGTAGGTGGCCCTGCAGTAAAATGGAATAGATTGAGTGCCTGTATGTGGCAGTCCCAAAAATTGTTCAAACCAGAGGAGCAGGTAGGTGGCCCTGCAGTAAAATGGAATAGATTGAGTGCCTGTATGTGGCAGTCCCAAAAATGTTTCAAACCAGAGGAGCAGGTAGGTGGCCCTCCAGTAAAATGGGATAGATTGAGTGCCTGTATGTGGCAGTCCCAAAAATGTTTCAAACCAGAGGAGCAGGTAGGTGGCCCTCCAGTAAAATGGAATAGATTGAGTGCCTGTATGTGGCAGTCCCAAAAATTGTTCAAACCAGAGGAGCAGGTAGGTGGCCCTGCAGTAAAATGGAATAGATTGAGTGCCTGTATGTGGCAGTCCCAAAAATTGTTCAAACCAGAGGAGCAGGTAGGTGGCCCTGCAGTAAAATGGAATAGATTGAGTGCCTGTATGTGGCAGTCCCAAAAATTGTTCAAACCAGAGGAGCAGGTAGGTGGCCCTGCAGTAAAATGGAATAGATTGAGTGCCTGTATGTGGCAGTCCCAAAAATGTTTCAAACCAGAGGAGCAGGTAGGTGGCCCTCCAGTAAAATGGAATAGATTGAGTGCCTGTATGTGGCAGTCCCAAAAATTGTTCAAACCAGAGGAGCAGGTAGGTGGCCCTGCAGTAAAATGGAATAGATTGAGTGCCTGTATGTGGCAGTCCCAAAAATTTTTTAAAACAGAGGACCGGGTAGGTGGCCCTCCAGAAAAATGGAATAGATTGAGTGCCTGTATGTGGCACTCACAAAAATTGTTTCAAACAGAGGACCGGGTAGGTGGCCCTCCAGAAAAATTAAATGCATGAAGTACTATAGCAAGAGCCAGTGGGCCCTGTCAAAAAATAGCCAGTTTCCTCTGCTTTACTGTACAAAGAGGAGGAGAAGGAGGAAAATGAGGAGGAGGAGGAGGAGTGGATCAATTATTCAGGTTGAGCTTCCTTCACCTGGTGGAGATTGGAAATTCTGAGAAATCCAGCCTTTATTCATTTTAATAAGCGTCAGCCTGTCAGCGCTGTCAGTCGACAGGCGTGTACGCTTATCGGTGATGATGCCACCAGCTGCACTGAAAACCCGCTCGGACAAGACGCTAGCGGCAGGGCAGGCAAGAACCTCCAAGGCGTACAGCGCCAGTTCGTGCCACATGTCCAGCTTTGAAACCCAGTAGTTGTAGGGAGCTGTGTGATCATTTAGGACGATGGTATGGTCAGCTACGTACTCCCTCACCATCTTTCTGTAAAGATCAGCCCTACTCTGCCGAGACTGGGGACAGGTGACAGTGTCTTGCTGGGGTGACATAAAGCTGGCAAAAGCCTTGTAAAGCGTACCCTTGCCAGTGCTGGACAAGCTGCCTGCTCGCCTACTCTCCCTCGCTACTTGTCCCGCAGAACTACGCACTCTGCCGCTAGCGCTGTCAGAAGGGAAATACTGTTTCAGCTTGTGCACCAGGGCCTGCTGGTATTCATGCATTCTCACACTCCTTTCCTCTCCAGGGATGAGAGTGGGAAGATTTTGCTTGTACCGTGGGTCCAGGAGAGTGAACACCCAGTAATCGGTGCTGGAATAAATTCTTTGAACGCGAGGGTCACGGGATAGGCAGCCTAGCATGAAATCTGCCATATGCGCCAGAGTACCAACGCGTAAGAATTCACTCCCCTCACTGGCCTGACTGTCCATTTCCTCCTCCTCCAACTCCTCTTCTTCTGCCCATACACGCTGAACAGTGAAGGACTCAACAATGGTCCCCTCTTGTGTCTCGCCAACATTCTCCTCCTCTTCCTCCTCATCCTCCTCCACCTCCACCTCCTCCGATATGCGCTGAGAAACAGACCTCAGGGTGCTTTGGCTATCAACAAGGGAATATTCTTCCCCCGTCTCTTGTGACGAGCGCAAAGCTTCCGACTTCATGCTGACCAGAGAGTTTTTCAACAGGCCAAGCAGCGGGATGGTGAGGCTGATGATGGCGGCATCGCCACTGACCATCTGTGTTGACTCCTCAAAGTTACTCAGCACCTGACAGATATCAGACATCCACGTCCACTCCTCATTGTAGACTTGAGGAAGCTGACTGACCTGACTACCAGTTCTGGTGGAAGTTGACATCTGGCAGTCTACAATCGCTCTGCGCTGCTGGTAAACTCTGGATAACATGGTCAGTGTTGAATTCCACCTCGTGGGCACGTCGCACAACAGTCGGTGAGCGGGCAGTTGGAGGCGGCGCTGCGCTGCCCTGAGAGTGGCAGCATCTGGGCTGGACTTCCTGAAATGCGCACAGATGCGGCGCACCTTCGTGAGCAAATCAGACAGATTGGGGTATGTCTTGAGGAAACGCTGCACTATCAGATTTAACACATGGGCCAGGCATGGCACATGTGTCAGTCTGCCGAGTTGCAGAGCCGCCACCAGGTTACGGCCGTTGTCACACACAACCATTCCCGGCTTGAGGTTCAGCGGTGCCAGCCACAGATCAGTCTGCGCCGTGATGCCCTGTAATAGCTCTTGGGCGGTGTGCCTTTTGTCGCCTAGGCTCAGCAGTTTGAGCACCGCCTGCTGTCGCTTAGCGACGGCACTGCTGCTGTGCCTAGAGCTACCGACTGATGGCGCCGTGCCCACGGATGGTAGTTCGGAGGAGGAGGTGGAGGAGGGGTGGGAGGAGGAGGAGGCATAGTAGGCCTGAAACACCTGGACCGAGGTAGGCCCCGCAATCCTCGGCGTCGGCAGTATATGAGCAGCCCCAGGGTCAGACTCGGTCCCAGCCTCCACCAAGTTAACCCAATGTGCCGTCAGCGATATATAGTGGCCCTGCCCGGCAGCACTCGTCCACGTGTCCGTGGTCAGGTGGACCTTGTCAGAAACGGCGTTGGTCAGGGCACGGATGATGTTGTCTGACACGTGCTGGTGCAGGGCTGGGACGGCAAATCGGGAAAAGTAGTGGCGGCTGGGGACCGAATACCGAGGGGCGGCCGCCGCCATGAGGTTGCGAAAGGCCTCGGTCTCTACTAGCCTATAGGGCAGCATCTCCAGGCTAAGCAATCTGGAGATGTGCACATTAAGGGCTTGGGCGTGCGGGTGGGTTGCACTATATTTGCGTTTCCGCTCCAGCGTCTGGGGTATGGAGAGCTGAACGCTGGTGGATGCTGTGGAGGATCGTGGAGGCGACGATGGGGTTTTTGTGCCAGGGTCCTGGGCAGGGGGCTGACTAGCAGCTGACACAGGGGAAGGAGCAGTGGTGTGCACGGCCGGAGGTGAACGGGCTTGTTGCCACTGAGTGGGGTGCTTAGCATTCATATGCCTGCGCATACTGGTGGTAGTTAAGCTAGTAGTGGTGGAACCCCTGCTGAGCCTGGTTTGGCAAATGTTGCACACCACAGTCCGTCGGTCATCCGGTGTTTCCTTAAAGAACCTCCACACTTCTGAAGATCTAGCCCTCGCCGCAAGAGCCCTCACCACGGGAGCTTCACTAGTTGACAGTGGCGCTGATGCACCAGCTCTGGCCCTGCCTCTCCGTCTGGCCCCACCACTGCCTCTTCCAACCTGTTCAGGTCGAGGACTCTCCTCCGTCTCAGAAGCACTGTGTTCACCCGGCCTCTCAACCCAGCTTGGGTCTGTCACCTCATCATCCTCCGATCCCTCAGTCTGCTCCCCCCTCGGACTTCCTGCCCTGACAACAACTTCCCCACTGTCTGACAACCGTGTCTCCTCATCGTCGGACACCTCTTTACACACTTCCACTACGTCAAGAAGGTCATCATCACCCACAGACTGTGACTGGTGGAAAACCTGGGCATCGGAAAATTGCTCAGCAGCAACCGGACAAGTGGTTTGTGACTGTGGGAAGGGTCCAGAAAACAGTTCCTCAGAGTATGCCGGTTCAAATGCCAAATTTTCCTGGGAGGGGGCAGACTGGGGGGGAGGAGGCTGAGGTGCAGGAGCTGGAGGAGTGGCGATTTCGGTGACATGGGTGGACTGCGTGGAAGACTGACTGGTGGTGGACAAATTGCTCGAAGCATTGTCAGCAATCCACGACATCACCTGTTCGCACTGTTCTGGCCTCAACAGTGCTCTACCACGAGTCCCAGTAACTTCAGACATGAACCTAGGGAGTGTAGCTCTGCGGCGTTCCCCTGCTCCCTCATCAGCAGGTGGTGTCTCACCCCGCCCAGGACCACGGCCTCTGACCCCTGCAGTAGTTGGACGCCCACGTCCCCGCCCTCGTCCTCTACCCCTAGCCCTCGGGTTAAACATTTTTAAAATGAGAGTTATAACTTTATTTTTTTTTTTACTTTTTTTTTTTTTTTTTTGTGTTTTTTTTTTTTTTTTGTGTTTTTTGTTTTTTTTTGAGTTTTTAAAACCAAACAATGCTATCCTATTGCTATGGCTATTTTCTAGCCAAGTATCAAAGCACACTACTATGCCAGATGAGATGACACTGAGTTATTGCCTAATAGAAATCCAACCCCTACTGAATTTTGCCACTTCGGCCTTTGCTATGGATATGTGCGCCACTAAGCGCAGAACACAGCGGTCGCAAGTCTCACTACAAATTGCTCAGAATTGGCAAGTACATGCACTGCAGAAACTACAGCCACCAGCAGATCAACCAGAAATCAAATATATAGAACGCTACTGTAGGCTTCAAGAAGCTGTTTGTATTCTCCTATGGCTATTTTCTAGCCAAGTATCAAAGGAAGCACAGTACTATGCCAGATGAGATGACACTGAGTTATTGCCTAATAGAAATCCAACCCCTACTGAATTTTGCCACTTCGGCCTTTGCTATGGATATGTGCGCCACTAAGCGCAGAACACAGCGGTCGCAAGTCTCACTACAAATTGCTCAGAATTGGCAAGTACATGCACTGCAGAAACTACAGCCACCAGCAGATCAACCAGAAATCAAATATATAGAACGCTACTGTAGGCTTCAAGAAGCTGTTTGTATTCTCCTATGGCTATTTTCTAGCCAAGTATCAAAGGAAGCACACTACTATGCCAGATGAGATGACACTGAGTTATTGCCTAATAGAAATCCAACCCCTACTGAATTTTGCCACTTCGGCCTTTGCTATGGATATGTGCGCCACTAAGCGCAGAACACAGCGGTCGCAAGTCTCACTACAAATTGCTCAGAATTGGCAAGTACATGCACTGCAGAAACTACAGCCACCAGCAGATCAACCAGAAATCAAATATATAGAACGCTACTGTAGGCTTCAAGAAGCTGTTTGTATTCTCCTATGGCTATTTTCTAGCCAAGTATCAAAGGAAGCACAGTACTATGCCAGATGAGATGACACTGAGTTATTGCCTAATAGAAATCCAACCCCTACTGAATTTTGCCACTTCGGCCTTTGCTATGGATATGTGCGCCACTAAGCGCAGAACACAGCGGTCGCAAGTCTCACTACAAATTGCTCAGAATTGGCAAGTACATGCACTGCAGAAACTACAGCCACCAGCAGATCAACCAGAAATCAAATATATAGAACGCTACTGTAGGCTTCAAGAAGCTGTTTGTATTCTCCTATGGCTATTTTCTAGCCAAGTATCAAAGGAAGCACAGTACTATGCCAGATGAGATGACACTGAGTTATTGCCTAATAGAAATCCAACCCCTACTGAATTTTGCCACTTCGGCCTTTGCTATGGATATGTGCGCCACTAAGCGCAGAACACAGCGGTCGCAAGTCTCACTACAAATTGCTCAGAATTGGCAAGTACATGCACTGCAGAAACTACAGCCACCAGCAGATCAACCAGAAATCAAATATATAGAACGCTACTGTAGGCTTCAAGAAGCTGTTTGTATTCTCCTATGGCTATTTTCTAGCCAAGTATCAAAGGAAGCACACTACTATGCCAGATGAGATGACACTGAGTTATTGCCTAATAGAAATCCAACCCCTACTGAATTTTGCCACTTCGGCCTTTGCTATGGATATGTGCGCCACTAAGCGCAGAACACAGCGGTCGCAAGTCTCACTACAAATTGCTCAGAATTGGCAAGTACATGCACTGCAGAAACTACAGCCACCAGCAGATCAACCAGAAATCAAATATATAGAACGCTACTGTAGGCTTCAAGAAGCTGTTTGTATTCTCCTATGGCTATTTTCTAGCCAAGTATCAAAGGAAGCACACTACTATGCCAGATGAGATGACACTGAGTTATTGCCTAATAGAAATCCAACCCCTACTGAATTTTGCCACTTCGGCCTTTGCTATGGATATGTGCGCCACTAAGCGCAGAACACAGCGGTCGCAAGTCTCACTACAAATTGCTCAGAATTGGCAAGTACATGCACTGCAGAAACTACAGCCACCAGCAGATCAACCAGAAATCAAATATATAGAACGCTACTGTAGGCTTCAAGAAGCTGTTTGTATTCTCCTATGGCTATTTTCTAGCCAAGTATCAAAGGAAGCACACTACTATGCCAGATGAGATGACACTGAGTTATTGCCTAATAGAAATCCAACCCCTACTGAATTTTGCCACTTCGGCCTTTGCTATGGATATGTGCGCCACTAAGCGCAGAACACAGCGGTCGCAAGTCTCACTACAAATTGCTCAGAATTGGCAAGTACATGCACTGCAGAAACTACAGCCACCAGCAGATCAACCAGAAATCAAATATATAGAACGCTACTGTAGGCTTCAAGAAGCTGTTTGTATTCTCCTATGGCTATTTTCTAGCCAAGTATCAAAGGAAGCACACTACTATGCCAGATGAGATGACACTGAGTTATTGCCTAATAGAAATCCAACCCCTACTGAATTTTCCCACTTCGGTCTTTGCTATGGATATGTGTGCCACTAAGAGCTAAACACAACGGTAGCAAGTCCCCCTGCTAATTCCTCACAAAATGGTAAAAGATGCAAATTAAAATAAAAAAAGTAGAACGTTATTGTAGCCCTAAGAAGGGCTGTTGGGTTCTTTGAGAATCACTCCTGCCTAACAGTAAGCTAATAGAACACCCTAACGCTTTCCCTGACCAGCAGCAGCTCTCTCCCTAGCGGCATCCAGAGACAGAATGATCCGAGCAGCGCGGCCAGCGGCTAGTCTATCCCAGGGTCACCTGATCTGGCCAGCCAACCACTGCTATCGACGTGTAAGGGTACCACGTCATGCTGGGTGGAGTGCAGAGTCTCCTGGCTTGTGATTGGCTCTGTTTCTGGCCGCCAAAAAGCAAAACGGCGGGAGCTGCCATTTTCTCGAGCGGGCGAAGTATTCGTCCGAGTAACGAGCAGTTTCGAGTACCCTAATGCTCGACCGAGCATCAAGCTCGGACGAGCATGTTCGCTCATCTCTATTCATAATCTTTTGGCTTTTGTTTCAGATTGTACTGAAAAGAATAACACTGTTCCTCTCCAAGGAAAATGAGTTTCTAGTTGACCATCTGATGATCTCCGGATGCATCATGGGAAAGGTACAACTAGCACAGAGAAATAGACAGTTGATGTCTTATTAGAGCATACACTATACTACACTTCTCTCACACTCTGCACTTGTTATATATACATTGCAATCAGCAGGGCCGGTTCTAGACAAAGTGGGGCCCTGGGCAAAACTAAAAGTGGGGCCCCAAAATAAAACTATTTTATGACCAGTCCCAGTCAGTAAGAGGCTCCATTTATTATGGTAAAACAATCTGTAATATGGGAGAATTTTATAGGAGATAGATGAGAGAGATTGATGGGCAGCACAGAGGCTCAGTGGTTAGCACTACAGTGTTGCAGCGCTGGTCAACATCTGCAAAGAGTTTGTATGTTCTCTTGGTATTTGTGGGGGTTTCCTTCCTTCAGTTTCCTCCCACACTCCAAAAACTTACCGGTAGTTTGAATAGATTGTGAGGCCCATGGGGACAGGGACTGATTTGGAAGCTCTGTGTAGCGCTGCGTAATCTGTGTGCGATATAAAAATAAAGGAATTATTAATTATAATTATAATTAATATGATAGAAGACAAATATGAAAGATGATAGAGATTTCTAGATGCAGAACTGTAAAGTAGATTATATATACAGTAGATAGATATGTGAGATAAATACAGTAGAAGAGAAATAGAAGATTGATTGAAAAATAGATAGAGAAAAAGTGTCATATATAAATGGTCAGATTATATGAGATGGATAACTAGACAGATAGATGATAGATATATAGACAGGAGATAGATGATAAGCATCTTCACCGGGAATTTAACCAAGGAGTATTAACCATTTCACTGTCAGGCATTTCTGTATATTTTGTCACGTTATTGGCCAGAGCAATTTTTAGAATTTTGATGTTTAAAAAGAATTAAAATTAAACCCAGCAAACCACATATTTTCTGAAAGCAGACACTTGCCCCATTTTCAATATTGCATTAGTTTATAGACATAGTGGGGCACATTTACTTACCCGGTCCAGTCGCGATCCAGCGGCAGGTTCTCCGACGCTGATTCGGGTCCGTCCGGGATTCCCTAAGGTCCATGCGCCGATATCCACTAGGTGTCGCTGCTGTGCCGAGGTCCGCTGGAATTCACCGGAGTTCACCTTCTTTTTCTTGGTGCAGGTAAGTGCATGTCAAGCGACACTTTTTTAAAAAAATACTGCGGTTTTTCCGAAATCCGATCGCGCGCGCCAAAATCCCAGCGGAATTTGGCGCAAATCGGAAATCGTTGGGATACCCGACGGAATTGCGCGTTTCGGACCCTTATTAAATGAGCCCCAATGCCTTCATGCAATTTTGATTCAAACTGAAACATTTTAGAAAAAATACTTAAAATTTGACTTGATGGCAAAAAATGTGCTCCAAACAGAAAATATTTACTTTCACATCGCCTAAATGTAATCAATGGACATGTTTAGAGTTCACAAATGTCTCATTTTTATACATTTTAATAAATAAATCAACATAATACCACTAAAACTAAAATAACTAAATATCTGCTTTTCAGCTAGAAATTTTAAGACAGTCACAACCTGCAAAATATATCAATAAAACAGATTAAAAAGTAAAGGCACCCGTAAAACCTATAAAATTTCTAAAGTAGACAACCAGGCGATGCATTTGGCAATTAACATTTGACCACCCTCATGTAACTTTGTGACAAACACAAATTATTAAACAAAAAGTGCATTGAAAATGCCTTGATAACGTACGTTTTTACAAAAAACTCACATCGAAGTGGAGGTTTTACGCACACATAGGGATTTAAAAATAATAACACAAAGTGAGCAGATTTATATATGCCACAATACACAACATCAATAATTTACACTCCCAAAAATGCTAAAACAAAAACCGTGACATATTTGGTTGCTATCCACAAATGTGTTAAAAAATATATCACACACAAAATAAAAAGCTCCTATTCTGTCAAAATCAAATTTTTCCACAAATCACCATGTAAAAAAAAATACTTTTAAATTTATACACGCTATCACCTTCATGTAACTTTGCAGAAAACAGCAATAAAATAAAAATTGCATGAAAATTCAAAATTTCCTCTAAAATATGTACAAATCTAGAACACTTATATAAAGAAAACATATTCACCAAAGTATGCAGCAAAGGGAACGTTAAATCCACAGGGAACACCAAACTATTTTTGCAGAAAATTGCACTGAGCTTTACACAGATCTATCATTGTAGGCTCCCTTGCACAATGGTCACCCAAATAAAGTGTCAGGAAAACGGAGATATTAACAGTTAAAATGCCGTCGGGAGTGATTTTTATATATAAAAATCGCACCTGATATTCTTACTTTAAACCTGAATATCTCTGGATCCTGGGCACCTAGAAACACAATTTTAGATTAATTTGAAAGACGATATTCTCCTCTTTCAGTGGACCTTGGGCAAATGCCCTCTGCCTATTATAGCATCGGCCCTGGCAATCCGGTAAGGGCTGCAGGGAAGAGAAAAAATGGTTTAACTGAAGTGTCATTTTAAGGCCTTCCAGGCCATGATGTAGTATTACATCATATGGAAGGAAGACTTATTGAGGCGTATATTTTTAAAATACAATTCAATTTGTTTTTGTCCTAAATGCTTATTTTTATTTACCAAAAAATATAGTGCAGTGATGTCCATAAATATTAAGCAGTTTGTAAATACTAAAAAATATTTTAATGTACCTAAAATCTAATTTTCTTACTAAACGTTACAATCAGTTTTCTGCATTAAATTGCTGAGTTTCAATTTTAAGGAGATCAAATTACATTTCAGTTAAGTTAAATAAACGATTTCACTACTTGTGTAGCAGGTTATAAAAAGGTGTAGATAAACAAAGAATGACAGTAGCATTTGCTGACATACAGTATATGTTGAAGTGTTTGGGCTGTGCACTTTCTGAATAATGCCGTATTGGAAGTCTCCTGAGGGAATCTTTTGGCAGTGTGAAATTAGCCTCAGGTTGCTCTTCACAAGTTCCTGTCAAACGTATTTTACTCTGCGGTCAAGGTGGCCATGACTGCCTATCAGCGGGCTGAGCATCATTAATCTTCTTCACCTTAGCAACAATGTGTGAGTCTTGTCTTTTCAATGCTATAACCTGAACCACATTTTATTTGGTGTGCCTGACTTTTTTGCTACCTTGTCATATTTCTATAGAATTTGCAAAATTAGCTATTTCCTAGGTGACTAAAATGGGCTAACATTTGCAGACACCATCTTCTGATTATTTATTTAATCAATGTAATCCATTATTTATGATTAGTAAATATAATTGGTGGCACAGTGAAAGAGAGGATTGAAATCCAAGTATGGGTGCAGGCTTGCATGGTCCAGGACCACCAAAGTCAGAAGAATTCAAAACAAGGAAGAAGCACTCCGTATCAGTTGATTTGTTTATTCACAAGTGGATACAATCCAAAGTTTCAGCTAACTCCATTTAGCCTTTCTCAATCAATTTACTTTTTACCATTAAACAGTTTACTCTGTAGACCTAAGCACCCTGTATTCTGTAAATATAAATAGCGACTGTTGATTGGTTCTTTCAGCGTTATTTATGTAATTATTTTATCCTTTAGAAAAAATTGACTGGACCATTGTCTCTTTGTGTAGCACCCTTTTTTCCTCATAGACTCTAAACTCTTGCCTCATTCCTGTTGTTTCATGTTATTACTTTGTAATGTTTAATGCACCCCTTGATTGCCACAATTAGCATCAAAATCTGAGGATCACGTATTCAAATCCCCTACAGGGACTGAGATGAGAAGAGTCTGCGATTCCAGATAGAAATTAATTGAAGAAATAAGTAAATTGGAGGGGGGGGGGGGGTAATTGGTCCTCTTCCTTTATATACACTCACCGGCCACTTTATTAGGTACACCTGTCCAACTGCTCGTTAACACCTAATTTCTAATCAGCCAATCACATGGCGGCAACTCAGTGCATTTAGGCATGTAGACATGGTCAAGACAATCTCCAGCAGTTCAAACCAAGCATCAGTATGGGGAAGAAAGGTGATTTGAGTGCCTTTGAACGTGGCATGGTTGTTGGTGCCAGAAGGGCTGGTCTGAGTATTTCAGAAACTGCTGATCTACTGGGATTTTCACGCACAACCATCTCTAGGGTTTACAGAGAATGGTCCGAAAAAGAAAAAACATCCAGTGAGCGGCAGTTCTGTGGGCGGAAATGCCTTGTTGATGCCAGAGGTCAGTGGAGAATGGGCAGACTGGTTCGAGCTGATAGAAAGGCAACAGTGACTCAAATCGCCACCCGTTACAACCAAGGTAGGCAGAAGAGCATCTCTGAATGCACAGTATGTTGAACTTTGAGGCAGATGGGCTACAGCAGCAGAAGACCACACCGGGTGCCACTCCTTTCAGCTAAGAACAGGAAACTGAGGCTACAATTTGCACAAGCTCATTGAAATTGGACAGAAGAAGATTGGAAAAACGTTGCCTGGTCTGATGAGTCTCGATTTCTGCTGCGACATTCGGATGGTAGGGTCAGAATTTGGCGTCAACAACATGAAAGCATGGATCCATCCTGCCTTGTATCAACGGTTCAGGATGGTGGTGGTGGTGGTCATCTGATGGCTACTTTCAGCAGGATAATGCGCCATGCCATAAAGCTGGAATCATCTCAGACTGGTTTCTTGAACATGACAATGAGTTCACTGTACTCAAATGGCCTCCACAGTCACCAGACCTAAATCCAATAGAGCATCTTTGGGATGTGGTGGAACGGGAGATTCGCATCATGGATGTGCAGCCGACAAATCTGCGGCAACTGTGTGATGCCATCATGTCAATATGGACCAAAATCTCTGAAGAATGCTTCCAGCACCTTGTTGAATCTATGCCACGAAAAATTGAGGCAGTTCCGAAGGCAAAAGGGGGTCCAACCCGTTACGAGCATGGTGTACCAAATAAAGTGGCCGGTGAGTTTATATCTTATTAATAACTTCAAACAGGGTCTTCGGAGTAGAATATTTGCAGATGATACAATGCTCTGTAAAGTAATTAAGACAGAGGTGGATAGTATAGAATTCCTCAGAAATTGTATGTACCATAAAGCAAAAGTATATATGCAATGGGGGATATTAATCAGGGATTGTTTGACAAATTTTTGGAATACAAGTCCTGAAATAATTATGATTCGAATGTATGATAGATTAATGTAACGTAATGGACAAGATTAAATTTTTTTTTATAATATATTAAATGGTGAAACACTAGAAAAAGTGCAATAAAAAAAAATGTTGGACAGTAAACTTAAATTTAGCGACCATTGTCAGCTGTGAATAATTATGGGCATAACTATATTAGAAGGACATTGCAGAAACCGCAGATGCAAAGGAGGGAGAACTAAGATATTAGGGGAATGGTTGGATTCAAATACACAGGTTGCAAAATGAAGAAATATAAAAAAAAGGCCAGTAAAGAGATTTTTCTAATGCACTTTTTTTCTGAGTCCTATAATGATGAGCAATCAACAGTTTCATCTTTATCATGTAATAATGGTGAGACTTTGGATCTTGTTGGCAAAGGTTGTTATCATGGGTTAAACACTGGACAAAGAATAATATCACAAGATTGGATGTTTATTCAGGAACTGTTTGGGATTTGGGAAGAACCCCTCTCCCCCCCGCCCGCTATTTTTTCAGTGTATTTGTATGAAATGTTGTGTGTTTATTCACACCAATCTATTATGATACTTAAAATAAAGGTAATAAAGGTTAAAACAGGCTTTGGTAAAACACTTAAAAAATGCAGTTAAAATGCAGTTTTATAGCAAATTGTTTGGGAAGTGTTATAGGTTTGTAAAACAATTTTTTGCCAAAACCATTTTTTTGCACTTGTGTACTGAGACACATCTGAGCCAACTTATAATGCAAAAAAACACTCCACTGACCAAAATGTAAAAAGTTAAAATATGGTGATATAAAAGCCGATACATTTTTCAAAGCACTTTATTTCATATAGTAAGACATATTGTAAATTTGCAAAATGGTGTAGTTCTGCTATTAATGGCTCCTCATGGACCAGTAGTTCAGTGTCCCAAATTGACCTGCTTGAGTTCTCCTGGGCGCCTTAAAAAACATAAACATTTCTACTCACCTTGGTCCATAGAGGCTATGCAGTTTCAATATAAATTAAGTTAAATTGTGAGTTTCCTTGCCCACAAGCATGTGTTTTGTGTGAGTCCAATGCCATGAACTCTGGCACATCTTTACACACATCAGATTTTTTTTATGCACCACATCTTTGTTTCAATGCGATGCATGAAAAGTCCTACTTTGATGCAAATCTGAGGAAAAAAACACACATCACGTCTATGGGTGCATGAAAAAAACTAGGATCATCTTAGTGCGTTCAGTGTTTCCTGCAAGTTTCAAGGAAATAGCTGAGAGCAGTGAGAATCTGGCACAGGTAAAAAAAAATGACTACAAAAAAGACGCATTGTTGGAGCACACTTGGACTGTGCTCACACTTAATGACTCCCATTTAACAAACTGTGCCTAAACTTTTCACTGAGCAAACAAGTATGATTTTCAACACTGTTCGTGGGCAAGAGGCCTTGAAGACTAAAGATGGACCAGGCACTAATCAACATGTGGAAAAAGAAGCAGATGGCAGATGGAACCTGTCAGCTAAAAAAAAACAAGACTAGCTTTACATACTAATGAAAAACTGTCCCTAGGCCATCTTCCCTTCTTAGAGAAATATCTCTATCTCTGATGTGATGTGGGTCCAAATTGTTGTATAGTATGAGCTGCTCGGAGAATCAGTCACATACACACACATGCGCCACATTCCTTTCCCTTGGACAGGATGTGTACTCATATGGTAATCTCTGAGGCACTATGTGCACTGGGGATGGTTTTATGCACGGATTTAGTTTGCTGACAATATGGGCAGTTTAAAGACACATGGATGGAGAACACATAACAAAATGGACTCTCACACTATCTTGCAGCGTTCTGCAGTATTCATGAAGAGGTTGTCATGGCACTCCTCGGTCCTGTCTCTCTGCCCCTCCCATGCTTGATGCCGGCGGTGACTGCAGCTTATTACAGGCTTGATGCTGCAGTCACCGCCCCCTTGATGGCCCCCTAATGAATACGCTGGACCACTGCAAGATACGACCGGTGATCAAACCTCTAAGCGCTACAGTGTGGTTGCACTTATTGGTATGTTCTGCTACCTCAATTATTTTGACAGTGGCATTATTGGAAAAGAGCCAGGGATAGTTTGTCATTAGTATGTAAAGCTACTCTTGTTGTTTTAGCTTAAAAGTGTCCTTTAAAGGCAAGTAGTGTAATTGCCATCTTGTTCCTTTTTACTTCAATTGTTGCTGATCTGAAGTAACATTTCCCCCCTTAATCAGAACTACTGTGACAGAATCCGTTCCTTGCTATTTTTTACAGTTATTTGATTTATCTTGTAAGCCCCTTTGGTGGGGGAGATGAGGAAAGGGCCAATCTATTGAATGTCGTCTTCTCAACTGTCTTTACCTAGGAAAATCCCATGGTGGAAGACATGATGAGGAATAATGTAAATTTTCTTTTGAATGTTAAAAGTTTAAACCAGGAAGAGGTACAGTGCCACCTCACATCCTCTAAAATAGAAAAATCACCGGGCCTAGATGGCATACATCTTCAGGTACTGCATGAACTATGTACCATGATAGACAGGCCTTTATTTTAAATATTTAAAGATTCCTGGTGTACAGAAAATGTGGTGCCAATATACAAAAAAAGGTTAAAAAAAAGCGACCCTAGAAACTACAGACCTGTGAGTTTAACTTTTGTTGTGGGGCAAATATTTGAGGGGTTGAAAGAGATGCTATCCTGGAGTATCTCTCTGTACATAACCTTATAACCCAGCATAATGATGAGAGATCAGTCTTGTCAGACAAATCTGATTGGCTTCTATGAGGAGGTAAGTTCCAGACTGGACCTGAGGGAAGTTGTGGATGTTGTATATCTGGACCTCTCCAAGGCATTTTACAGAGTGATCCAGTAGAAGAAACTCTTTTGTGACCGGAGCTCAAAAACGAAAAAGACGATCCATGCAGGTTTCCTCCTTATTTGTGCACCAAACACAAGGGATCACTTTCAGGGATAAGTCACCATTCAGACCAGAAACCGTCAATATTTTCACTCCTGTCCTAGTCTCCTCCACTCACTGCATATAAGAGACATATCCAGACATAGTGTAGACAGTTTCAAACTTTTAAAACTTTTATTTCCAGTTCTACTCACATATGTAGATAAAAAATGCGCATATCACAAATAACTCCATGAGGACGCCTCTCCATGTACCGGGACCCGACATGTGACGTACTATTACGTCACATGTTGGTAAGGGGTTAATGGCACATTCCCAGGTTACGTTGATGTTACCAGTGGAGTGACACAATGAACCGTCTTGGGGCCCCTTCATTTTAATATTTTAATGACCTAGTAGAGGGTTTACACAGTCAAGTTTCAATATTTGCAGATGATGTGTAAAGTCATAAATACTTAGGACAATAGTATAGCATTACAGAGGGATTTGTGGAAGCTGGAGGAGTGGGGGGAGAAATGGCTGATGAGGTTTAAGGTAGAAAAATGTAAGGTTATACACTTGGACCATATAAACAAAAAGTACAAAAATAAAAAGACTTAGGGTATAGGTGGAAGGTAAACTTAATTTTAGTGACCAGAGTCAGGCAGCTGCTGCATAAGAAAAAATAATATGGGATATATCAAGAGATGAATAGATTCTCATGACATAGTACATAGTTTTGCCCTTATACAAATCACTGGTCAAACCCCACATGGAATATTGTGTACAGATTTGGACACCAGTGTATTAAAAGGACATAGTAGAACTGGAATGGCTGCAGAGGAGAGCAACAAAGATTATTAGGAGAATAGGGAGACTAGAATAAAATGTTAGATTATTAAAGTTACTTGGGGTTATTCAGTTTAGAAAAAGGCGGCTGAGAGGAGACCTCATTACAATGTACAAATATCTGAACATGGAGTACAAGGATCTCTCAAAAGTTTTTTTTTTATACCTAGGCCTGTGACCAGGACAATGGGGGCATCCTCTACGCCTAGAGGAGAGGCAGTTCTACCATCCCCATAGACATTCTTTACCGTAAGAGCAGTCAGACTATGGAACTCTCTGCTGCAGGAGGTTGTTATGGCAAAAATATTCCGGGTTATAGGGAAAAAACCATTTGTTTAATTCTTAAAGGTTGGACCTGATGGACTTGCGCCTTTTTCCAGCCTTATATACTTTGATACAATTATGACAACAGAAAAATAAACGTATGGCTTCAAAAAATACAAAGATGACAAAATAAAAACAAAACCCTAATAATTACTAGAAATGACCTTTGTTCTCCTGCACCTATTGACTTTTCTTTAACTTTAACATTAAGAATCTGCTTTTTAATTGAAAAGATATAATTCTGAGAGAAATGCAATGCTCCCTGCAAAAATATAAAAGTAAAATGATTTACAAAATTATATTTATATTTATTTGATTTTCTTGATGTGCAAAGGTCTTTTCCTGAGCTAAATGAAAGTTTAAGCATATTAGACAAAATTGATGGAATATATTTATATGATGTAATATATTCTAGCTTTTTCAGTCTTTATTTGTAATCTCACACATTGTTTTATGAAAGATAAAGCAATGGCAAGGGCATGAAGACAGAGGCAAAGGCACAAGAATCAAAACAGATTGCAATCTAGTTTGAGAAAATGCCCCAAGGCCAGGGTGACCACCTGTCATAAACAATGTGATACAACATGTGTCTGCTTTGAAAAATAGATCCTATAATTCATAATCAAAAGTCTCATTTTTAATCTTCTAAAAAGAATGAGGTTGACGACTGGTGTGACGGTTTTAGATATTATGGTTTTGGTGCTATCAATCTGTTACAAGCAATTTCACCTGGGTTATACTAATTTTGTTAAACATTGAGGCAGTTAAGAACTGCTACATATAAGGATAACAGGTTATACTATTTTCTTACTTTACGCTCAATGCTGGACCTCTGTATTGAAGAATTGGTAGAACCTTTTAGAGAATTTGCTTTTCTTTAACTTGGTTATAAGATTATAATAAACTAGTAAAATTATGGTTCTTGTCCTCTGTACAAAGTTGAGCTGTACACCAGACTGCAATATTTGAATTCACGTATTTCAATTAATTTTTGTCATGACCTGTCTTAGCTCTTACTACAAATTATAAATACCTTTTAGCGTATAGCACCTAGCACATACCTGGACTTAGGCCCAGTACACACTACCATTATCATATTTGCTCCATTTTAATGAAAATTAAATACAGAAGGTCTAAAATTGATCTCCAATTCCTCATAGTGTTACAAAAGCAGAGGTTACCTTCCATCACGTTTCAGTTAATTTTAACTCCTTAACGACTTGGCCTTTTTTAGTGTTTTCACTTCCATTTTTCACTCACCAACTTCAAAAATCTATAACTTTTTTATTTTTCCACATAAAGAGCTGTGTTATGGCTTATTTTCTGCGTAACAAATTGCACTTCAAAGTGACGGTATTTAATATTCCATGGCGTGTACCGGGAAGCGGGAAAAAAATTCCAAATGCAGTGAAAATGGTGAAAAAACACATTTGCGACGTTTTCTTGTGGGCTTGGATTTTACAGCTTTCACTCTGTGTCCCAAATGACATGTCTACTTTATTCATTGGGTCGGTACGATCATGTGGATACCAAATTTGTATAGGTTTTATAAAGTTTTCATACATTTAAAAAAATTAAAACCTCCTGTACAAAATATTTATTTTTTATTTTGCCATCTTCTGGCGCCAATAACTTTTTCAAACTTTGGTGTACGGAGCTGTGGGTGGTTTCATTTTTTGCGGATTTTGATGGCGTTTTCATTAATATAATTTTTGGGACTGTACGACCTTTTGATCACTTTTTATGAATTTTTTTATATTTTTCAAAATGGCAAAAAAATGCCATTTTCGACTTTGGACGCTATTTTCCGTTACGGGGTTAAAAGCAGTGAAAAAACGTTATTATATTTTGATAGATCAGGCATTTTTGGACGCGGCGATACCTAATGTGTTTATGATTTTTATTGTTTATTTATTTTTATATCAGTTCTAGGGAAAGGGGGGTGATTTGAATTTTTAGGGTTTTTTTTATTATAATTTTTTTTTATTAAACTTTTTTTTATTTTTACTTTTACTATCTTTCAGACTCCCTAGGGTACTCTAACCCTATCTAGTCTGATTCATCCTATCATATACTGCCATACTACTGTATGGCAGTATATGTGGATTTTACTCCCCATGCATTACAATGTGCAATTAGCACATTGTAATGAATGGGTTAAAACGAAGTAGCCTCGGGTATTCGGAACACCCGAGGCTACCATGGCGACGGATCACCGCTCCCCGTGACGTCATCGGGGAGTGGCATTCCACGACAAGATGGCGGCGCCCATGTGGCGCCATCTCTTTGAAAACACCCGCGATCGGTGCTAACACCGATCACGGGTGTTACCGGTAAGCCTTTGCTGCAATATGCAGCAAAGACTTACCGGCTATGGAGAGGGCTCGGCCCGCGAGCCCTCTCCATGCACTGGGATCCGGCGCGGGAAGGGGTTAATGGTAATAATAAAACAGGGTGCTCTGCTATTCTTACTGTTAAAACTGTTGAAATTGCATGACAAGATGGGAGATAAAAGTGGTGTCAACAGAATCACAGATTGAAACAGGCATACTGTAAATACTTACAGGTTTTCCAATTTCAGCAAATAATTAACCCCTTAAGGACGCAGCCATTTTGTAGCTTAAGGCTCAGCCCGATTTTTTGGATTCTGACTTGCTTCGCTTTATATGGTTATAACTTTTGAACACTGTTACTTATCAAAACGATTCTGAGATTGTTTTTTCCACACGTGTTGTACTTCATTTTAGTGGTAAATTTTGGCAGATAAGTTTTGCGTTTATTTACAAAAAAAAAGAAAATATGATAAATTTTTTGAAAAATTTGCCATTTTCGAAATTCAAAATCATTGCGTTTTCAGGCAGATAGATTTACCACCTAAATAAGTTGCTGAGTAACATTTCCCCTTTGTCTACTTTACATTTTCATAATTTCTGAAATGTTTGGATAATTTATTTTGATGTCACGCGGCTTACAAATAGAATATCGCTTTTCCGGATTTTCAGAATTGACTATTTTGGGGATAAATACAGTTTTGATTGAAATTTTACATATTTAGCATCAAAACCCCCTATATAACCAACCCATTTTCAAATCTGCACCCCTCAAGCTATCAGAAACAGTTTTTACGAAGATTGTTAACCCCTTGAGATCTTCATAGTAATTGAATCAAAATGGAGGTGAAATTTAGAATGGTCATATTGTTCCCTTATACGTTCATTTAGCCCTAAAATTTACACATTTCCAAAATATAAAAAGAGAAAACCCACCATACAATTTGTTCTGCAATTTCTCCTGAGTACAAAGACCCCCCACATGTGGCTGTGACTTGTTTTATGGGCGCACAGCGAGGTGCAGAAGGGAAGGAGGGCCCTGCAGCTGCCAGGATTTTAGTTTCCTCATTGGCCCCTTTTGAAGGCTATAAAATTTTTGCTTTTTTGTTATTGGGGCCATGTGATGCCATTTTTTTTGCGGGATGAGATGCTTTTTCCATTGTTACCATTTTGGGGTTGGTATCACCTATTGTTGAAAATTTAGGAACTTTTTTTGAGGGCAGGAGTAGAAAAGCATCAATTCTCTACTGGATTTTTTACTTTTTTTTTTGCTGTTCACCGTATAGACTAATAATCATGTTATCTTTATTCTATGGGTTGATATGATTACGGGAATACCAGACATGAATATATTTTCTTACGTTTTACTAAATTTGTCAAACAAAACCCTAATGTGGGGAAAAATCTATCATTTATGTATTGCCGTCTTCCAAGTGGCATAACATTGTTACTTTTTTGGCTACGGAGCTAGTTGATGGCTTGTTTTTTGCGGGACATGTTGTACTTTGCACCAATATCATGTCGGAGTACATATGGTTTTTTGATCACATTTTATAGCATTTTTTGTGGGATTGAAAAGCTAAAAATCATAATTTTTGGAGGTTATATAACAGTTTTTTTTTTTACGGCGTTTATCGTGGGGGTTCAGTAATGATTTACTTTTATTCTACGGGTTGTTACGGACGCGGTGATACTATATATGTGGGGTTTGTTTTATGATTTAGACTTTTTTTTTGAGTTATATGTCTCTTTATATGTTTTGGGGGTTTGGGGCATTTTTAGTGATTTAAGACTTTATTTTTTTATTGAATAACTTTTTTTTTTACTTTTTCACTTTTATACCATGGGACATGAACAAGCAATCATCAGATTGCTTGTTCATGATAATATTCTGCAATACTGATGTATTGCAGAATATTATCAGTGTCAGCCTATACACTTGCATAGGCTGGCACTGTGCCAGTAAGATGACGTCACAGACGCCATCTTACCGGCAATTCTTGCAAGTAACTCTGGGGTCCAGATCGGACCCCAGAGTTGCTATAGCAACGATCGGCACCCCCCGAAACCGGTTCGGGGGGCCGATCGTGGGGGAAAGACCCCCCAGATGCATGTTAGATGCCGCGGTCGTGCTGACCGCGGCATTTAACGGGCTAAGCACCCGCGATTGGAGACAACTCCGATCGCGGGTGTTACACTGGGGTGCCGGCTATCAGTCACAGCCGGCATCCCGTCTTTCCTGATGCCGGTTCGGCTCATATCTTGAGCCAAACCGGCATCAGCTCAGCGTCCGATATATCGGACGCTGAGCGCTAAGTCACTGAGCTCAGCGTCCGATATATCGGACGCTGAGCGTTAAGAGGTTAATATTGTTTGTGTAATGAAAAGTTGTACATTTTTTCAATATACTTTCTGTGTCATTTTCTCATTGCTCTTTAGATCTTTGTGTGTTGACATTCAACAGAATGCTTCATTCTTTTCTCCCTGTGGTTAAAAACTGGCACAGATGCGTGGTTCACTAGAATAACATAGAGTCATCAGAGCCGTGCACATGTGTTACAACTAGAGATGAGCGAACATACTCGTCCGAGCTTGATGCTCGTTCGAGCATTAGCGTACTCGAAACTGCTCGTTGCTCGGACGAATACTTCGCCCGCTCGAGAAAATGGCATCTCCCGCCGTTTTGCTTTTTGGTGGCCAGAAACAGAGCCAATCACAAGCCAGGAGACTCTGCACTCCACCCAGCATGACGTGGTACCCTTACACGTCGATAGCAGTGGTTGGCTGGCCAGATCAGGTGACCCTGGAATAGACTAGCCCCTGCCCGCGCTGCTCGGATCATTCTGTGTCTAGGTGCCGCTAGGGAGAGAGCTGCTGCTGGTCAGGGAAAGCGTTAGGGTGTTCTATTAGAATAGTGTTAGGCAGGAGTGATTCTACAAGAACCCAACAGCCCTTCTTAGGGCTACAATAACGTTATACATTTTTTTTTTTATTTGCTTGTGGCTGGGCTTGCTGGCACTAGTAGTGCGATGTCGTGGATTGCGGACAATGCTTCTAGCCAGTTTGTCCACCAGTCAGTCTTCCACGCAGTCCACCCATGTCACCGAAATCGGCACTCCTCCAGCTCCTGCACCTCAGCCTCCTTCCCCCCAGTCTGCCCCCTCCCAGCAAAATTTGGCATTTGAACCGGCATACTATGAGGAACTGTTTTCTGGACCCTTCCCACAGTCACAAACCACTTGTCCGGTTGCTGCTGAGCAATTTTACGATGCCCAGGTTTTCCACCAGTCGCAGTCTGTGGGTGATGATGACATTATTGACGTAGTGGAAGAAGTGTGTAAAGAGGTGTCGGACGAAGAGGAGACACGGTTGTCAGACAGTGGTGAAGTTGTTGTCAGGGCAGGAAGTCCGAGGGGGGAGCAGACTGAGGGATCGGAGGATGATGAGGTGACAGACCCAAGCTGGGTTGATTGGCCGGGTGAACACAGTGCTTCTGAGACGGAGGCGAGTCCTATAGCAGAACAGGTTCGAAGAGGCAGTGGTGGGGCCAGACGGAGAGGCAGGGCCAGAGCTGGTGCATCAGCGCCAAATGTTGCCCGTAGTCAAGCTCCCATGGCGAGGGCTAGATTTTCAGAAGTCTGGAGGTTCTTTAAAGAAACACCGGATGACCGACGGACTGTGGTGTGCAACCTTTGCCAAACCAGGATCAGCAGGGGTTCCACCACTACTAGCTTAACTACCACCAGTATGCGCAGGCATATGAATGCTAAACACCCCACTCAATGGCACCAAGCCCGTTCACCTCCGGCCGTGGACACCACTGCTCCTTCCCCTGTGTCATCTGCTAGTCAGCCCCCTGCCCAGGACCACGGCCCAAACACCTCCCGTGCGGAAACCCAATCTTCGCCTCCACGATCCTCCACAGCATCCACCAGCGTTCAGCTCTCCATACCCCAGACGCTGGAGTGCAAAAGTAAGTATAGCGCAACCCACCCACACGCCGAAGCCCTCAACGTCCACATCTCCAAGTTGCTTAGCCTGGAGATGCTGCCCTATAGGCTGCTAGAGACCAAGGCCTTTCGAAACCTCATGGCGGCGGCCGCTCCTCGGTATTCGGTCCCCAGCCGCCACTACTTTTCCCGATGTGCCGTCCCAGCCCTGCACAAGCACGTGTCAGAGAACATCATCCGTGCCCTGACCAACGCCGTTTCTGACAAGGTCCACCTGACCACGGACACGTGGACGAGTGCTGCCGGGCAGGGCCACTATATATCGCTGATGGCACATTGGGTTAACTTGGTGGAGGCTGGGACCGAGTCTGACCCTGGGGCTGCTCATATACTGCCGACGCCGAGGATTGCGGGGCCTACCTCGGTCCAGGTCTCAAAGGCCTACTATGCCTCCTCCTCCTCCCACCCCTCCTCCACCTCCTCCTCCTCCGAATTACCATCCGTGGGCATGGCGCCATCAGTCGGTAGCTCTAGGCACAGCAGCAGTGCCATCGCTAAGCGACAGCAGGCGGTGTTAAACTGCTGAGTCTAGGCGATAAAAGGCACACCGCCCAAGAGCTATTACAGGGCATCACGGCGCAGACTGATCTGTGGCTGGCACCGCTGAACCTGAAGCCAGGCATGGTTGTGTGTGACAACGGCCGTAACCTGGTGGCGGCTCTGCAACTCGGCAGACTGACACATGTGCCATGCCTGACCCATGTGTTAAATCTCTGTCTGATTTGCTCACGAAGGTGCGCCGCATCTGTGCGCATTTCAGGAAGTCCAGCACAGATGCTGCCACTCTCAGGGCAGCGCAGCGCCGCCTCCAACTGCCCGCTCACCGACTGTTGTGCGACGTGCCCACGTGGTGGAATTCAACATTAAACATGTTATCCAGAGTTTACCAGCAGCGCAGAGAGATTGTAGACTGCCAGATGTCAACTTCCACCAGAACTGGTAGTCAGGTCAGTCAGCTTCCTCAAGTCTACAATGAGGAGTGGACGTGGATGTCTGATATCTGTCAGGTGCTGAGTAACTTTGAGGAGTCAACACAGATGGTCAGTGGCGATGCCGCCATCATCAGCCTCACCATCCCGCTGCTTGGCCTGTTGAAAAACTCTCTGGTCAGCATGAAGTCGGAAGCTTTGCGCTCGTCACAAGAGACGGGGGAAGAAGATTCCCTTGTTGATAGCCAAAGCACCCTTAGGTCTGTTTCTCAGCGCATATCGGAGGAGGTGGAGGAGGATGAGGAGGAAGAGGAGGAGAATGTTGGCGAGACAGAAGAGGGGACCATTGTTCAGTCCTTCACTGTTCAGCGTGTATGGGCAGAAGAAGAGGAGTTGGAGGAGGAGGAAATGGGCAGTCAGGCCAGTGAGGGGAGTGAATTCTTGCGCGTTGGGACTCTGGCACATATGGCAGATTTCATGCTAGGCTGCCTATCCCGTGACCCTCGCGTTCAAAGAATTTATTCCAGCACCGATTACTGGGTATTCACTCTCCTGGACCTACGGTACAAGCAAAATCTTTCCACTCTCATCCCTGGAGAGGAAAGGAGTGTGAGAATGCATGAATACCAGCAGGCCCTGGTGCACAAGCTGAAACAGTATTTCCCTTCTGACAGCGCTAGCGGCAGAGGGCGTACTTCTGCGGGACAAGTAGCGAGGGAGAGTAGGCGAGCAGGCAGCTTTTTCAGCACTGGCAGGGGTACGCTTTACAAGGCCTTTGCCAGTTTTATGTCACCCCAGCAAGACACTGTCACCTGTCCCCAGTCTCGGCAGAGTAGGGCTGATCTTTACAGAAAGATGGTGAAGGAGTACGTAGCTGTCCATACCATCGTCCTAAATGATCACACAGCTCCCTACAACTACTGGGTTTCAAAGCTGGACATGTGGCACGAACTGGCGCTGTACGCCTTGGAGGTTCTTGCCTGCCCTGCCGCTAGCGTGTTGTCCGAGCGGGTTTTCAGTGCAGCTGGTGGCATCATCACCGATAAGCGTACACGCCTGTCGACTGACAGCGCTGACAGGCTGACGCTTATCAAGATGAATAAAGCCTGGATTTCTCAGAATTTTCATTCTCCACCAGGTGAAAGAAGCTCAACCTGAATAATGTATGCACTCCTCCTCCTCCTCATTGTCCTCCTTCTCCTCCTCTTTGTACACTAAAGCATAGGAAACTGGCTATTTTTTGCCAGGGCCAACTGGCTCTAGCTATAATACTCTATGTATTTAATTTTTCTGGAGGGCCACCTACCCGGTCCTCTGTTTTAAGCAATTTTTGGGAGTGCCACATCTACTACTAGTTCACTGCCTCCATACATCGTCCCCTCATCAAACGAGCTGTGTCAGGCAGAATTTTCAGGTGTTTCACCAGATACATAGTGGAACTCGGCCCATCTGTCGCCTCCATGCTGGAGACCTGAAGTTGCAATCATAGCAGCGCAATATGGATGCCCCATACTGTCGCTCTTAATCATGGAACCATTTCCGTAAAAACAATTAAAAATAGAACCACTATGCTATTCCATTATTCCTAGGTGAAATATTCAAACGACCCAGCCTGCTTTGAAAATTATAATTTTTTCAAAGTAAACGCTTCTGGCCCCCAGGCCCATTTTGGGTGGGGAGGAGCCGAGAGACAGGGGCTTGGACAGGCGAAATCTCGCCTGGCAGTGGACCGCCAGCTCCATCCCAAGATTAGGCAGCCTCAGAGGCATAGCACTTTGTGGGTTAGGATCCAGCTACAGGAATTCAGGCATCAAATCTTTAAAAGTTGAAGAACTTCATGTCTTTATTAGCGGACCTTGGTCGCAAAATACAAAAACTTTCTTCTGGTGTGACAGATTAAAAATACATCAGCTGATGTATTTTTAATCTGTCACACCAGAAGAAAGTTTTTGTATTTTGCGACCAAGGTCCGCTAATAAAGACATGAAGTTCTTCAACTTTTAAAGATTTGATGTCTGAATTCCTGTAGCTGGATCCTAACCCACAAAGTGCTATACAACAGTCTCCAGTCCAGGAGTGGATCTACAGCACGGAGGACATATCTGCATGCAAAATCCGGTGAGCAGACTGTTTTTTTTTTCTTACTATTTTTAACAGCCTCAGAGGCATCCATGCATGCTGCCCCTGCTGTTTCCTGTCCATTTTGCCTCCACGATCCTCCACAGCGTCCACCAATGTCTCATTTCAACTCTCTATACCCCAGACGCTGGAGCACGAGAGGATATGCAGCACATCATCCCCTTATCAAACGAGCTGTGTCAGGCAGAATTTTCAGGTGTTTCACCAGATAACATAGTGGAACTCGGCCCATCTGTCGCCGCCATGCTGGAGACCTGAAGTTGCAATCATAGCAGCGCAATATGAATGCCCCATACTGTCGCTCTTAATCATGGAAGTCGTCTCCATGGCTGCCTCCACATGTCGTCCCCTTATCAAAAGAGCTGTGTCAGGCTCATTTTTCGGGTGTTTCACCAGATACGTTATGGAACTTGGTCACTATGTCGCCACCATGCTGTGTTATCGACTAAATATACCGTCAACCTTTTGTTCACATAGGAAATCATTTCACCTCCTTTGGTGAAACCTGAGTCCATTTAGGGTATGTCGCCATGAGACTCTCTAGCCTGCCACTGCTGCCGCTGCCTCTGCATGCCGTCCCCTATAGTGTCAGGGTCAATTATTGGATGTTTTAGATGCTATCTAGCCTCATTCGGTCACTCTGTCATGGCCATGCTGTTGCCCATAATTTTGGCATAATGGTGCGATTAAGCAGCCTCAGAGGCATCCATGCATGCTGCCCCTGCTGTTTCCTGTCCATTTCCGTGGTGTTTCCATCCTTTTCTGAGGTTCCCAGGTGTTTGGCCAAGCTTCTCTGTGCAGAGCCTTGGTCCCCTTGAAAAATGCTCGAGTCTCCCATTGACTTCAATGGGGCTCGTTATTCGAGACGAGCACTCGAGCATCGGGAAAAGTTCGTCTCGAATAACGAGTACCCGAGCATTTTAGTGCTCGCTCATCTCTAGTTACAACACATGACCATGGACTTGTTTTTATCCACAGGAACTAAATAATGAAACCTTCTATAGGATGACAGAAAGCAGAGGAATTCATACAGAAAGTATATTGTAAAATAATATAACTTTTCATTACACAAACAATATCATTTTTTTGCTGAAATTGGGCAACCCAATTAACTGAACAGTGTTTGAGGCAAATTCTTAAAAAATAAAATACATAAACCCCCACATATTTGGTTGTGATGTGTCTATAACAAGCTATATATAATGAAACAGAATCATTACTGGACCCACACAGTGAACCCCGTAAAAAAAATTTTTTAAAAAAAAGATATATTTTTTATAAAATACACTTTTAAAAAAACTGTGGTTTACAAAACTGTTACTTGCTCCGAAATAAGAACACTAAATAGAACAACGCTTCTCATGAAAAATAAAACAGTTATGCGTTTTAAACTATGGTGATGCCAAAATGAACAAGATTTTCTCCAAAAATCTATATAAATAAGGTATCTCTGTAATTGGGGCGAATCAAAGAATAAAACAATATATTATTTTTATGGTAGGGTGAACGGCCAAAAATTTTTTATTTTCACATTTTCATATTCTTCACCAACAAAGAGTTAATAAGATCTTATCAATTAGCTATAGCTGCCCCAAAATTATGTACCAGTAAAGTGCATCTTATGTGGCAAAAAAATAAGCCCCTATATGTCTACATTAAAAAAAGAAAAAAAATTATAGCTTGTACAATTTGACAATGCAAATCTGCTTTGAATGGTGATCCTTACACTCTATTCCCGCTATACCCATACAGCAAGTTACCAAATTGGGTATCAAACTTTGTGGAGCCTTTTTTCATTTAATCCATTGCGAAAGTTTAAATTTCCAGCCAAAATTAATGTATTGTCCAAAAATATAAACATTTTTAGAACGTACCTACATTTTGTTTTAACCCCTATAGAACACCTAAAGGGTTAACATTAGAGATGAGCGAGCACTAAAATGCTCGGGTGCTCGTTATTCGAGACAAACTTTTCCTGATGCTCGAGTGCTCGTCTCGAATAACGAGCCCCATTGAAGTCAATGGGAGACCCGAGCATTTTTTTTAAATAAAACAGAACATTAAAAGAACAGTGCAAAAAATATTCCAGATGTTTGTAGATGATTTACTTGTAAGAACACATTGAAATAACACTATTCTTCACTTTCCAGGTGTGCGCGTGTGTCACCCGCTAAGTTCGGAGATGTTCGGAACATCTGGAATGTGAAGAATAGTGTTCTTTCAATGTGTTCTGCACTTAAATGGTCCTGTATTCACTGTTTTTAATGTTTTAATTCTATTCTTCACTTTGCAGCTGTGCGCACACATCTCAGAACCTATTGATGTATTGATCAAGAGTCTAGACTTAGATGCTACCAAGCTCTTCCACTTGGGCAAGTCAAGCTCCATCCCTAGGTCCTCCACCCAAAGCAGCATATAAGGCAATTTACCTGGGGGTGTTGTGATATGGGAATAGGGAATGGCTGTTTCTAAAGGATTCCACTGTCTTATTACCATCTCCCACCCAAAAGACCTTTATACGATAGAATCCTATGTTCAACCCTCAACAATTTTTTCAGTCCCAGCGGGAAGTTCGGGTTACAGCATATGGTGGCTGCGTGTGGAGAGATCAGGACATATCTTTTCAAGAGAAAATCCTACAGGGATCATCTGCAATAGGATCGGCAATAAGATAGCATGGCGGTATTGTGGTTTCAACCACAGTATGGTTTAAAGATGACTGGATATGTGGCTTTGGCCTCTATATTCACCCACTGTGGGTAACAAGTTCGAGTATAGACAGATGTCATATCAGCTAAACTAGCTGCATGGAAGTATTTCAGTAGGTTCAATCTTTACCTTTGATTAGTAAAGTAACCCTAAGTAACCCAAAATACGGACCGCACAAGGTTGATTTTCACTGTTGTGTGCATCTGCCGTTCTTATATACCTCAGATAGATTGCTGTTTTGAAGTTATGTGAGTAATTTTAAACCCATGGAGATACTGAAGAACAGGGCAACTTTCCATTTTCCCCGTACAGTAGCTGCTGCATTAGCCTATAATGTATGTTCAGGGGCTCTTACAGGATTACCAAATAGTGGTACGTTTCTTTGAAAAACAGAGCAACATCTGTCATTTTCATTCATTGCAGTGGAGCTGAGCAGTTTTACTAGCACAATCCATTTTTCTCTGTCTTTTAAAGAAGGCAACTATGTTTTTCTCATCCTGGACAATTGTATCAGGTAATTTATCTCTGAAATAAAATTATTTTGCAGTTAGGAAAATATCTTTCGTAAGCTTTAACTACTGACATTAAACAAAACTGCACACAAATTGTAGTCTCCCTGGAAATTGGTTTTAATCCATTAATACAACATTTGTTACTGTGACAGTATGCTTTATGAAATTCAGGCTGTGTAAAAGGTTTTCTCACTACAAGAGAGTTATGACAGGCCTGTTGGGAGGTAGGAAAGGAGAGGGAGGGAAGATGGATGTGTGTTGTCTTGTTGACAAGTGGAAGGTGCTAGGAAAGAGACGGATCAGTAAAAATTTCCATTAAAATAGAAGAAACACAAGTTGCCCCTAACGTCACCTCTGATGACATCTTTAGACCAGCTGCTTTTTGGATACCCCACTGAGGAACAAATTGCTTTCTTAGTAGGACATTTGGACTCTCCTGCATTAATAGATATAGATCCCAGCATGCTAACTCAAGCGCAAAGGCAATTTAATATGAGCAACACTGTCATCTCAATTTAGGACAACAGCTAGGATGCCCTAAAGGGCATCACAACAGCTCTGAGAAGTACACAGCATAAGACATTTTCTGCTGTCTTAAGGCTATGGAATGCTGGTATTTCTAGCAAGTAGATAAACCAAGAATAAAGCGAAATGTAAATGGAGAGTTGACAGCAGCCGTGTACTGTCCACAGGAATTGTTTTCAATGTAATTTTTTTCCCCCATCTATTTAGTGACAAAAATGGAGCACGGTCCTCAGTGTTAGGGGATGACTTGATTATCTGGCAGGTATGCTTTCGGATAGTATAGTAAGTCAGGTCCATGGCAAAATACTATATATTGTAATACACTATAATGTTGTATATATTAAGTCTAGCTGTTTTGCCACCTGGGGCAAAAATTTAAATTCCCCACCCTGCATGATCATAAGTAAGCAGCTAAGTTTGGTAATGTTGACTGGATATATTGTAATAAAACCTTTATCCCGTTGGTATAATCTCTGTGACCATACCGCTGCACAATAAAGGGCATGTGTCAGATGGATTGCACAGGGAAATCTATAAAAACAAAGCCCTTAAGAAAGTGTTGCTGAAAATATTTATATTTTTCAATTTTACAGCATATGGATTTCCCAGAACATTGAATGGCACCAGTAACTGATTACAGTTTATTGACCTGCTCTGTATCATGTGAGAGACTCTGTGGGGCACATTTACTAAGGTTCCTGAATTTTTTCGTTTTGCGCCGCATTTAACTGGGGTTTTTGGCGCACGTGATCGGATTTTGGCGCATCGGTGCCAGATTTCACATGACAAAAATGGTGGGGGGGGCGTCGGATGATCAGATAACGCGCAGGATTTAACACCTCAAATTGTGTCGCAAGACATGCACTCACATACACCAGGAAGAAGATGGTGAACTCCGGCGGACCACTGCGGGGAAATGATACATGCAGGATATTGGGCGCATGATCTTAGTGAGTTGGACTTCATCTTCGTCGGACCGTCTGGAACGAGGATCACGGCAGGACCGGGTAAGTAAATGTGCCCCTGTTTGTTGTATTTCTGGTATTTCAAACGTGACTCCAGTTTAGACCACTCTTCTTATTATATTTCTTCTTATAATTTTTGTACTGCATTACTATCTCTGTCGTGAACTGACTTGTTGACCATTCTCAGGTGTTTGTGTTGTGGGTCCTGTTTTATGTCAGCACTTTGGGGAAAAAATAAAGTATTAATGCAGTATATAAAAGGATTTTTATTTTAAATAAATAACCAATACCAATACATATACCATATATACTCGAGTATAAGTCAAGTTTTTCAGCACAAAAAATGTGCTGAAAAACCCTAACTCGGCTTATACTCGAGTGAAAGAAAAAAAAACAAAATCTGTACTCATGTTCCAACACCCCCTTGGCAGGTCCTCTTCTTTACAGCCATGCTCCTGCATCAGCTCTGCATTCCTGCAAGGTCGGTCGCAGGCATCGTGACGTCAGCCACACACTGGGGTTCTATTTTGTTTTTTTCCTACAGGCTTTATATTGTGGGCAGGGGTTGCAAGCTATACACTGGTGGGGGGGGGGGGGGGGGGCTGGCAGGCTATATTCTACAGGGGGTGGCTATAAACTGGGGGTCTGTTACCAATGTATTTCCTACCCTCGCCTTATACTCGCATCAATAGGTTTTTCCATTTTTTTGTGTTAAAATTAGGGGTCTCGGCTTATACTCAGGTCAGGTTATACTCAGTTGGCTTATACTCGAGTATACACATCTACTTAAGTACAAAAAGCACAAAATCACAAAAATCACATTTTTGGTATTTCTGCATCTGTAACAATCTGCACAATAAATGCAAATCATTATTGGACCCACCCAGTGAATGTCATAAAATAAAAATTTTCATTAGATACTGTCACAAAAATCTTCTTGAAAGTGATAAAAAAGTTATGTGCCCCAAAATGGAACAAATGAAAAAAGAACTCATCAGGCAAAAAGTAAGCCCTCAACCAGCTCTGTCAACTGAAAAATAATAAAGTTATGCCTCAGAAAAGATGACAATAATAAAGAAAATAACATTTTCTCTATTTCAGTTTTTCTATGGTAAAATTGGACAAATAAAAAAAAAATAGTATATGGCATTTTTACATAGTATTCATTACAATGGGATACTGGCTCATTGTAACGAATCTTCAGAAGCAATGCAGAGACATGAGGCTGTCATGGCAACTGATCATCTCTCCCTCCCGATGACATCCCGGGGAGCAACGGTCGTAACAAAGATGGCAGTGCCCATACACTGTAGTCTTTTAAATGCTGCTGGCAGCATTGGAAGAATTAATATAAGCGGGTAATAATGCTGTGTGTTTGCTGCTATATGCAGCAAACCCCACCTCTGGGGTGAGCCCTCTTCATACAGCCTTAGCACCTCTGCGCAGAGTGTATGTAGCAGAGCGTGAAGGTGTTACTTGAAAATTTATGAGCAAGGCTGAAAAAGAACCTGTCAGCCAGCCGGCCTACAAACCTGGCTCAGTTACACAACTTTTCTAGGAATGGGCCCAAATTCCTACCAACTATTGTGAGAAGCTTGCGGGATGATATACAAATCTTGTGACCCAAGTCATACAGTTTTAGGGCAATGTACTAAAATACTCAGGAAATATATGAAAACTTTAGACTTGTATGATGTAATACAAATGCCTAAAAATTCTCTCTCTTATCTTAACGGGAAAGGTCTATTTTGATTTCATGTCAGTGAGGAAAACTAGGATATTTTTTTTAACGTAGTGTATGTAGCTGTATGTTCTTTCCAACATAGATGAAACGTAAAGTGAGGAGGAAAACAAACAAGACACCATTTTTAGTATTACAATACAGTAATCAATTTGTAAATATCGAAGAAAATCATCTTAAAACATCTTCCCATTTCATTTGATTACTCTGAGTTCTTCATGTCCTGTAAAAATTTAAAGGATTTTACTGTTGTAGGTCCATGTAAAATGTGCAATCTAGTAACTCTAAAGAAAAATTGTTGTGACCAAAGTAATTCCCACACTTTTGATATTAAGAACTATATCAATTGCAATAGTGAATTTGTGGTCTACATTGTAAAATGTGAATTATGCAATTTAAAATATTTAGGGGCAACTACTTGCAAACTTAAGATTACCGTGTTGGAACACCTAGGAGATATAGGAAAGAAAGATACTGCCAAGATTGACTAGAAGAAAAACATATCTGTCCAGACATTTCAATGGAAAACTCTGGGAATACTCTGGGTTTTACTGACAAACAAGTTCAACACCCACCTAGGGGATACACCCCTATTGAGTATGAGTAAATAACCAAATACCATATATAATTGTCAAAAATTCAATAAACTTTATTAGTTAATCAAAAAAGCTTCCCGTAGGGATAAAATGGAAACACAAAGACAACACACAGACTAATATACAATGCACAAAGCCTGCATAGTGATATGTTTAAGAAGTGGTATTTTCACTCATGATACATAGCTACTGTCAGCAAGGACCCTATCTGTCCTATTCAGTTAATACAGTGCACAATCTCCTAATAAAGATACATTCCTATATACCTCATTGGTCTAGGGAACCCACCAGGAACAGATAGATATGGGGGATAATCGGAAAAACCACTAATGTAAAGTATATACAGACCGCAGTGATGTGCAGGGACCCCGACACGTGTTTCGCCTTCAAGGCTTCTTCTGGGGGAGTGCCACATACACAGTATTCCACTAATTTATTCACAGACCAGCCAATGTCTATATGGACGTAATTAGTCATGAATAACCTTAACCTGAGAGCGCTATCATCACCTGCATGTTCGCTGTCTTCCTGCCGCGAGACTTAGCTAGTAACACCCTGTTTCCTAGGTGGTAACTCGCGCGAGATCCCGGGGGTGCGTGACGTCACATCTCGCGAGATCTCGCTCGTGCTCGCACTGACGGTATCTACCTACAGGTAATGTTTCCTGGTTGTCATAGATACCTAGTAATAAAGTACTTCCTCAGGATGTCTGGACTTGAACCAGAGATGGTTGAGTTCTTGGTGTCTCTATTGAACTTTGCCTTATCCCACAATTTTTTCATCTTTAAGGAAACCTTCTACCTACAGCTCCAGGGAGCGGCAATGGGGGCGGCATGTGCGCCCTCATATGCTAACCTTTTCCTGGGGCTGTGGGAGAGGGATATCTTCCTTGTTAATCCGAAACCATTCACGGAAAGGGTACACATGTGGTCTAGATTTATAGACGACATTGTGCTGATTTGGCAGGGTTCAGAGGAGGAATTACACAAGTTTATGCAAGAACTCAACACTAATGACAAAAACATTAAACTTACCTACAGGATGGGCAGGCAAAACATTGAATTTCTCGATGTTCTGTTTAATGTTGATGACAGGGGGATGATCGTTTGTGACGCATTCAGAAAAGAAACCTCAACTAATTCACTACTACACGCGTCGTCCTCCCACCCCCGGAAGCTGATACATAATATACCGGTAGGTCAATTCCTGAGGATAAGGCGGATCTGTAATACAGATACCCACTTTGAGAAACAAGCCACTGACATGAAATTAAGATTTCAGGAACGGGGATACCCGATGCGTGCAATACAAAATGGATATAAACGAGCAAAAAGCACGAGAAGGGAGGACCTGCTGGTTCCAAAACCAAAAAGAGAAGAGGACAAAGACCTGATAAGGTTCATCACAACTTTTGATACGCACAGTGATAAAGTGAGGTCTATCCTAACCAGACACTGGCCAATTTTATGTATTGATCACACACTTGGCAGGTACCTTCAGAAACAACCCTCTATAACTTACCGTCGATCAAAGAATTTGAAGGACCATCTGGTTAAAAGCTATTACAGGGGTCCAACACCAAACAAATTATTTGGATCTAAAGGACCGAAGTGGGGCTGCAAGACATGTGGTTCTTGTGTGGCGTGTCCAAACATCCAAAACTCCACATCATTCTGGAACTCTTCCAAATGTAAGGAGTACAAGATAACACATTCTATTTGCTGTACCACGGTGGGGGTGATTTACATGGCATCATGTCCATGCGGTTTGTCTTATGTGGGTTTGACTTCCAGAGAACTTCGAAGAAGAGTAAGAGAACATGTACTGGGCATAGAAGCAGCCAAGAATGCTAACTGCGAAAGGGATCTGAAAACTCTTCCACGACATTTTAAACAGTACCACAATTGTGACGGTTCCCTTCTTAAGGTAAGGGGTATCGATAGAGTTCTTTTTGATAATCGGGGTGGCAACTGGAAAAAACTCCTTGCACAAAAGGAGGCAAAATGGATTTATGAGCTAGATACCTTGTCTCCTAAGGGCCTTAATGAAAATTTGAGCTTTGTGTCCTTTCTGTAATTATGTAAATCCTGTGTCTTATCATATTTGGGTCTTGGTGCTATGTACATTAAAGTTTTAGGAACGGTTAATCGTACTGATTTTAACTTTCAATTTTAATGTGTTTTCTGTATTCCTGTCTTTGTTTTGTTTCGATGTAGTTCTTATATGTACAGATCGGCCTATCAATTAGACGAGATCTATGGACATTTTTGACAAGAAAAAGAAGACCTTAGATATTCTCCTCTCATCCATCTCCACCCTCAGCCGCTTCATAAATATAACCATTGCTTTTTACCTCATTTTCACGTTTTCTCACTGAGCACGGGTTTTGCACTGCATGTCACGATTCACTGTTTTTTCTATCCACATTTTGTATGGTCTTGTTTTATTATGCCTATATGCACTTTACCATTCATATTTTCTATATATATAACATGTTTACTGATATGATGCACTTTATTAATTATATTTATATATTGCCACAGCGTTTTACCGAATGTATCCACATGATGTATTTATATTTATGTGTCCCATCCTATATTTATATATTGTCACAGCGTTTTACTGAATGTACCCACATGATGTATTTATATTAATGTGTCCCATCCAAGATGTGCTTGCTCCTTTTTTCCTTTGGCACATTCTAGCCCATGCACTTTATTACTAGGTATCTATGACAACCAGGAAACATTACCTGTAGGTAGATACCGTCAGTGCGAGCACGAGCGAGATCTCGCGAGATGTGACGTCACGCACCCCCGGGATCTCGCGCGAGTTACCACCTAGGAAACAGGGTGTTACTAGCTAAGTCTCGCGGCAGGAAGACAGCGAACATGCAGGTGATGATAGCGCTCTCAGGTTAAGGTTATTCATGACTAATTACGTCCATATAGACATTGGCTGGTCTGTGAATAAATTAGTGGAATACTGTGTATGTGGCACTCCCCCAGAAGAAGCCTTGAAGGCGAAACACGTGTCGGGGTCCCTGCACATCACTGCGGTCTGTATATACTTTACATTAGTGGTTTTTCCAATTATCCCCCATATCTATCTGTTCCTGGTGGGTTCCCTAGACCAATGAGGTATATAGGAATGTATCTTTATTAGGAGATTGTGCACTGTATTAACTGAATAGGACAGATAGGGTCCTTGCTGACAGTAGCTATGTATCATGAGTGAAAATACCACTTCTTAAACATATCACTATGCGGGCTTTGTGCATTGTATATTAGTCTGTGTGTTGTCTTTGTGTTTCCATTTTATCCCTACGGGAAGCTTTTTTGATTAACTAATAAAGTTTATAGAATTTTTGACAATTATATATGGTATTTGGTTATTTACTCATACTCAATTGGGGTGTATGTTTTAGGAAGGGAGGTGGTGTGTTTTGCCCTACGACCACCCCCATATACTGTTTGGTGTATCACCCACCTAGGGGAGTCAACTGCAACTAAATTGTTATTTGACGGAGAAGCATATTGGATTTTCCATTTAGAAACCAGGTTTCCCAAAGTAACGAATTACAAACATGAAATTATGTTTCATTAATGAAAATATTAGCCTGTAGGAATCCTGTTCCCCTCTCATATGTATATTTTGCACATTACTACACATGTCTGCCCATGTCATCTTCCATGAGTTTTTATACTACAGGCAGTCCCCGGGTTACATACAAGGTTTGTTCTTAAGTTGAATTTGTATATAAGTCGGAACTGTATACTTTATCATTGTAACCCCCAGCCAAATTTTTTTTGGTCTCTGTGACAATTGGGTTTTAAAAATGTTGGGTTGTCATTAGAACCAGGATTAACAATAAAACTTCATTGTAGACACCAGTGATAACTGTTATAGCTGCTTATTATAGCCTAGAACTAAAGTACAGTAAATTGCCAACATCCAGAGGTCCCTTTGTAACTAGGGGTCATATGTAAGTCAGGTGTTCTTAAGTAGGGGACCGCCTGTACATACTTAGTACCAATACTGTGTGTTTATTGATGTGTCATACGAAATGCACACTAATGGATGTTATTTAGTAGCAGTCCTGTAAAATAGCATATTTTCAACATTGTTGAATTATTTATGTATTATGTAATATTTATGTATATTATACATGGATTTTTGGTTGTTACCAAATCTAATATTGGCAAATTATAGTATTATATACTTAGATTTGTACAAAAAGATGTATGATTAGATCCGTATAAACATGCTGTTTTTCAGAAATTACTGCTTTTTTTATTCAAAACTTTTCCTATTTTTTAATTGTGTATGTATTTATACTATTGTGATTTGAAACCTAGTTGGAAATGTAAGGGTTACATGCCTGGGAGGTCAAGGTGCTTGATTGCATCCACGCCCCTGAAGTAGATGTGTGTTCTATCTCGCCCACTGTTGTGGCATTTTTTTCATGCTATCTAGTAGCTTGCCAACCAGACATGCAACAGCCATGGCTAAGAGGGTGAGGTAACGCTAAAGACGCATAGGAGGGGGGCGTGTCCTAGCAGCTCATGGAGTAAGACGTGTCCTCTGCAGCTCCCGCACCCGGTCACCTTCTAAGCGCTACATCAGCACCCTCACGCTGGCAGGACAAACCAGAAAGGGTCCCAAACGGGGCCAGACCACTACGGGATCCTCCACAACTCCCGGGCAAACGATGGACCGCTTCCTTGCCAGTGCCGCAGGATCCAGTCTGCGGACTGCAGCGGCACCACGCGCTCTCCCACCACGTGCGCGGACTGGCGCGAACAGAGCGACAGCGGCGGCTCCCTCACCGTCGGAACTACCCCAGCCAGACGGAGCCAGCCGCACATCCCGGGACCCGCTGTCCTCACCGACCCTGACACCGCAACAGGAACAGGCGGTAAGGTGCTCCCCCCGAGCAAACCTCCCCAGGTCAGAGAAAAACCGGAGGCCCGCTCCCGGCCGCCATCTTGGGCCACAGTGGCAGGGTTGCAGGATGCGATCTCCCCCTTACACATCCATCAGGAGGGTGCAGGTCGCCTAACAGCCGGGACAAGAGAGGAGGAAGGGGGACCCCCACAGCTAACACCGGGTATTATGGAGGACCCCAATATGGAGGAGTTTCCCCCTCTCCTCTGCAGGCAGGAGACTCCCCACTCCACAGGGCAAACCAAAATGGCCTCCCCCTTACACATCCACCAGGAGGGTGGAGAGCCACATGATGAGGAACCCCAAACTGGGACAAACTGGGTTGACCCACCAGAGCAAGACCTAAGCGCTACCCCATCACTGACGGGGCTGATCACTAGGCCCGATCCATGGCAATCCTCTCCATACCCTGCTCCAAGATTTACCAACTAAGTCGGATTTCAAAGGGTTAATTACAGATGTCAAAGACACTTTTCGTAGAGAATTAAATTCAGTCAGACACGACCTGCGCTCCCTAGTGGACAGAGTGGAAAGCATAGAGTCGTCCCATGATGATACCAGAACATATGTGGCGCAGCTGCAAGAGAATGTGGCCACCCAAGCTGGGGTGATCCGCGACATGAACCGGCACATCGAAGACCTTGATAACCGGGGACGCCGCAATAATATACGAGTTAGGGGGGTACCTGAACCAAGAGGAGCAGAGAACGTCAAAGGCCTCCTGGAAGCTTTATTTAACCAAATTCTCGACCGACCTCCAGCCCATAAGATAAAGTTTGACAGGGCCCACAGAGCCTAAGGCCCACGCGGCTCAGCGACAAGACCAAGAGATATAGTGTGCTGTGTAACGGACTATGAGCTTAAAGAACAGATTATGATACAAGCCAGGAAAATGGATCCTCTAATCTTTGATGGTGTACAGATTCAAGTCTTTGCGGATCTTTCCTGGATAACGCTTCACAAGCGTCGTCAACTAAAGCCATTGCTACACAAATTGAGAGAGAACGGAATCGCATACCGCTGGGGATTCCCCTTTGCCTTATCGGCTACTAGAAATGGCCACACTGCGCTACTACACACCTATGCGGACTTGCACCCCTTCTGCCAGGCGCTTGATTTGGAAGTCCCAGATATCCAAGATTGGGAAATATCTCCACCCCCAAAAGCCCCACCTCCCGAATGGTCCCAAGTGCAAAGGAAGAGAAATCGTCCATCATCCAAGAGCCCGCCAAAGGCCATGAACACCTGATCCCATGACTGCCAGGGAAATTCTGTCCCTCAGACCTTATTCCAAATAGTCCTGTCGGTCCTTCGATGCCATGGTGACCGGAGGGGACTTGTAGAGAGACTTCTACACGAACCAAAGTTCTACATTTTTGAACTATATCCTTAGAAATTTAGATTAAAATTTTTCTTTTTATTGAAGATATGCCTTCCTTCAATACAGGGTGTCTATGGGTGGTCTGGCGGAGCCTGTGGTTTCTTTGCCATACTCACAGACCATTACATAGCATACCCTCACCAACACTAGTTTGTATAACCGGTGCTTGGTTATGGTTAACATTTCATATGTTATTTTGTCTTTACCATATTTCCTCCCCCACCTTCCCTCTTGTGTCTACCCCCAGGTATCACTTTCGATTGTCAAATGACAGATGGATACCAGTTTCCGGCACGGAGCAACTCCTGACTAGCAACAACACCCGTCCCACTGGGGACGAAAGGTACCACTGGCTCCCCCTCCACATACCGCCAGCACAATGGTTAAGTTATTGACGTTAAATGTGAAAGGGTTAAACTCAAATGCTAAAAGACGCATGGCCCTACTAGAGATGCGGGCACAAGGGGCTGAAGTGGTGTTCCTACAGGAAACCCACTTTGATGCATCAGGGTCATGTGCATTTGCAAAAAGCACATACCCCATAGCGTATATGACCAAAGGGGAAAAACGTCGAGGAGGGGTGGCTATACTAGTCACAACCTCCTGCCCTCTCCAGATAACGGAAACAATACTAGACCCCAAAGGCAGATACATTATTCTTCACGGGTCTTTTGGGGGAATTCCCATTACCTTATGTAATGTCTACGCGCCCAACACGGGCCAAATTCAATTCCTTAAATACGTCTTCCGGCGACTATCCAAATTTCCCCCAGCAATGCTACTTATGGGGGGTGACTTTAATTTACCGTTCTCAGCATATACAGACCGCCTATCAACACAAAACACCCCTCCCCCCCCCTGCACTCCTCAGACTCACAAGAGATTTCCGAACACTGATCAGACAGCAAGGCCTTTATGATCTATGGAGGATAGATAACCCAAGGGATCGCTCCTTTTCTTTCTATTCTACACCACATGGTACACACACTAGAATAGATTATTTCTTTGGCTCCATACAGATACTACGCATTATGCATAAATCTATCTTGGGCCCAATAACATGGTCAGACCATGCTCCCTTAACTTTAGAATTAAATGCTTCTAATTCACACGTAAGGAGGTGTCATTGGAGGCTTAATGAGTCTCTTCTGAAAAAAACGCTCCAACGGGATGCATTGGCCGCTGTCATCAAAGAGCACTTTCAGTCTACAGCAGACCATATGTCGCTGCCAATGTGCTGGGAGGCCCATAAAATGATGGTCAGAGGGAAATGCATATCATTGGCAGTGGCCATGAAAAGAGAATGCACTAAGACCCAGACAGAACTACAGTCCCAACTACGCTCCCTGGAAAGACAGCTCCTAGTGAATCCGACCAGACCCCTCCTTAAGAAAGTAGTGGAGGTCAGGGCCAAATTAAAAGAATTGGCGCTTGAACGCACAGAGAAACTTCTGCTATATACCAAGCAGAAATATTACGAGAAAGGTAATAAGGCTCATACCCTCCTAGCTAAACAACTGTCGGAGAAATCCGGCAGATCCGTAGCACACTCTCTCAGGCGTTCAGACGGATCCATAACCTATGATCCACGGGAAATTTCAGACATATTCCATGCCTACTACTCTAAACTATACAATCTGCCTAATTCACTACCGCTAGATCCACTCTTACGGGATTCCCAAATTGATTCTTATTTGCAGTCGTGTGATCTTCCTCGCCTCCCTTCGGAAGCAGTAACCTCCCTCAATGCCCCTATAGACGAGGAAGAGCTGGCGGAGGTAGTGAAGTCCCTGCCAACCGGCAAATCACCGGGGCCTGACGGACTTACTTATTTATATTACCAGACTTACCAACCACTCCTGGCGCATCACCTACTTAAGCTATATAACGCCTTTCTACAGGGAACACCGGTTCCGCAAGAAATGTCCCACTCACACATTACCCTAATACCTAAACCTGACAGAGACCCCGTAGACTGCTCCAATTATCGACCGATAGCTTTATTAAATGCGGACTATAAAATTTTCACAAAAATACTAGCCAACAGGCTCATACAATGGATCCCTCAACTAATCCACAAGGACCAGGTGGGCTTCGTCCCGTCCCGCCAAGGAGGGGATAATACTAGACGGAACATAGATTTGATTGAGGTAGTAAACAGAACCAAAAGTGAAGCTCTGCTTCTAAGCCTAGATGCAGAGAAGGCTTTTGACCGCCTAGGGTGGTCTTTTATGTTGCGGACTATGAGAGCCTATGGCATACGTGGTCCATTTCTGAATATCATAGGAAATCTGTATTCCTCTCCCTCTGCCTCAATCAAACTACCCCACATTACGTCCCCTAGATTCCCAATCCGTAATGGGACGCGTCAGGGCTGTCCCTTATCCCCCCTCCTATATATTTTGTGTATTGAACCGTTGGCGGCAACTATCAGACGATCGGTTGATGTTAAAGGAGTGCTAGTGAGGGATAAAGAATTCAAACTCTCATTATTTGCCGATGACATACTACTAACCATCAGTCAACCACATACCTCACTTCCTAATTTACACAGACTACTGGAAGCTTACGGCAGGTTATCTGGACATAAGGTGAACATCAGCAAAACGGAAGCCTTACCCCTCAACCTCCCCCAAAACACTTTGGCCTTACTGAAAACTAACTATAACTACAAATGGCAGACAACAGCCTTGAAATATCTGGGGATTAAACTCACTTCCACATATAAAACACTCTATTCTCAAAATTACCCTTCCCTTTTTGACTCATTAAAAAACCTACTACACAAGTGGAACGCATTACCGATCTCCTTCTTTGGAAGAATTACGGCAGTCAAAATGTCTATTCTCCCAAAGCTTATGTATTATTTTGAATCCCTACCAATCCCAATACCCATTAAAATCCTCAGAGGAATGCAAGCCTCGCTTATGCAATTCATATGGGCACATAAGCGCCATAGATTAGCACGAGCACTCATGGTACAACCCAAAGATAGAGGAGGCCTTGGGGTGCCCGATTTAATTAAATATTATTGGGCTGCACATCTGCGAAGATGGTCCACTCTCCAAGCCTACTCCAAATGGATGGAGATAGAGAAACTGTGGAGCTCCCCGGTTCACCCCAATGCTTTCCTCTGGGCTACCGCATCGACTCCACCGACTATACAACTTTTAGGCCCCATGAAACATACCAGGTCCATATGGCTAAAATGCTGCAAGTTGTTCCCTCTGGAATCCACCCACTCCCCTATGACTTCATTTTTATATAACCCTGGTTTACCATCAAGTCTCACGGGGTCCATGTCCCGACCGTGGCACCTCAAGAGCTTGTTCCGTTTTGCTGACATTATTGACGCCGGCACTAAAACTCTACTTGACTTTCCAGACCTCATGGACAGATTTAATCTACCATCTTCAGCCATGTATAGCTACCTACAAATCAAATCCTTCTACGCTTCCCTACATAGCTCGCCGTCTACATCAAATCCTACCGACTTTGAACGACTTTGTAAATTAAATGTCTCTACTGCCGGACTTATCTCCACAATCTATAAAATATTAATTAACCCTGACCCCTCAAAGATACCAAAACACGAATACATGAGGAAATGGGAAACTTTCCTGGGAAGGGAGCTTCCGCTGGAGACCTGGCAGATAGTATGGGAGAGGGCAGCTAAAGCATCTCAATGCGTCCAATACAAAGAAAACCAATATAAACTGTTAATGCTCTGGTACCATACACCGGCATTACTGCATCATATATACCCAGACTCACCTGATGTTTGCTGGCGGTGTGGAGTGGGGGGAGCAGATGTACAACACATTTTTTGGCTGTGCCCAACTATACAACCATATTGGTCCACAGTTACAAACATCTTATCCGCGGTTCTCAATTGTCAGATCCCTATAGACCCGAGTACCTGCTTATTGAACCTCTACCCAAAAGGGATGCGCAAACACGCCTCCAGACTACTCCTACATCTCCTCACAGCAGCAAAGTGCCTCATCTCTGTAAAATGGAAACAAGCCACAGCACCCTCCCGGGTAGAGCTTTGTACAAGAATACAAGAGATACGCACCCTAGAATACCTTACTGCACTCTTACATAACACAGTAGAGACATTTAACCGCATAGGGGCCCCATGGGATGATTATTGGACGGGTCGGACGGTTTGCTAAAGAGATCGCTTCCACTAGGGGAAGCACACATTATCCCGCTCATTTAGATACCACCCTACTCCCCTTTCCTTATGTTTCCAGTCTATTGTCTGTCTTCCCTCACTTTCTCTGTTGATTATATCTGTATATTGGACTTGTGGCCTTAGGATAACACTCTTAAGGGCTTTTACTGTTTTATACAAGTTGGTCTTTGTCAGTTGCTAAGACCCTGTTGATTTACTATGTTAAAACCTAGATACTTTGCTAAAAATGCTACCTTTCATCTGTACGTAATGATATGAATGACATATAAACTGTAAAACTGAAAAACTAAATAAAAATACAGTTAAACAAAAAAAAAAAAAAAAGACGCATAGGAGCTTTTTTCCTGCAATTTGTGCATGTTCACCAGGCCTTAATATGTGCAGATATTTTACCGAAGTACATAAAATGCATTGAAGTATTTTAACCGAGTGCTGGGTTGCATCTTCTTATTATTTCTACTATGGATGATATTTACCTGATTTGATCACATTTGCCTTTACGGAGTAGGTAAGCAAGAAGCGGATGAGGATATATGCAGGATATGACTAAACACATGGTTAATTTGTAGTCTGCAGCCAAATAACAGCTGCTGCATCAATATAGTGCACACAGGGCTGCATAAAAGTTTCACTCTCCATGAATTAAAACATATTTTACTAAATAAAAGATATTTTAAATGATCATTTTTCATTTTGTAGTTTAATATTAAAAATAATGTGCACATACATACTTTTTATTTTAGCAAGAAACTGTTCTCTTTTATTTAAACCGGCAAGCACATTTGTATGACATTTATTCAAATTATGTGGTACGTTACTATGCATTTGTCAGTGTCAAGGGCAGTCCAAGGGAATTCACAATCAGCATACAGATAAGACTGTCATCCCCCTTATAGTGCAGCTTCCATCACAATTGTAAAATTATTGACAGCTGGCATTCACATAACGCCAGCAGCTTCTTTATGTTTTGTCATCTAAATTTTTTATCACTAATTTTACAAACAACAATGTTGCATGATGTTGTATCTGCAACCAGATATAGATGATAATCAAATCTCATGATTATCAAATTTCAAGTATCAAGATAATGATTAAAGGTGAAACTTTGTACATTACGAAAAATATTTTTTATCTGTAATGCTGCTGTTATGGAATGGACAAAAGAGGGAAATGGAAGGACAGTGAGCCCTATTACTAGACCCAATCGTTGTCCCTTCCTGCTTGCCAAGCCTTCTCTAAATTGTAGGTGACATCTGCTCAACATTCCCTTCCTGTGCCAAAGTAAAATAATGGAGACAAAAAAACAGGACAAACACAGATGAATGGTAATAAAAATATGGGTCAAAACCAAGAGGACTATGTAGTACAGAACCGAGGGACAATGAATGGTCAAAAAAACCAAGAATATGAAAGTACCGAAAATGGTAGCAAGAAGAAGACTAACCAAGAAGACTATGTCTAGTCCGTACTGGGCAAAAAATCCTCTGATTGGACCGCTCCCCTGACATCTACACAAGGCACACTAGCAGGGGAGGAATTGTAGTGGAGGGGGCATCCAGCTACCTTAACTGTCTGCATCCCAGAACAAAGTCAAGCAGAGACAGACAGTTGTGGATGAAATCAATTAAGACCAGGCCAGGAGTTAAGTAAGGCAGTGTTCAGAATAGTTCAGCAAAGGATGCAAACTAAGTACATAATTAAAGAACACAAATAAATGTTACATTAGCATTACCAATGATGCAAAAGTAATGTAGCAAATAAAAGCCACATTTAAAAACTAGGAAGTCTTTATAAAATCAATGAAAAATCACTACTCTTCTACCTAAAACTGAGACAAAATGAGGATTATCATTGCTCCCAGAATTTTTTAACAGTTGGATGAAGGCAAAATAACAGATTGCATACAAGATATCTTAATAGTGTCTCATATTATTTAAAATTATATATAGTCTTTAGTCTAGGATTCAAGTGCCAAAAACTTTTGAAAGTAAAATATAATATGCTCCTAGATATAACTTCCAATATAGAAAAACTATTCAGTAAGTGGTGCACTGGGGTTTCTAGGAAGCAAGTTGGTGGCTGGGAATTGCCATAGGAACATAGAATAATCACTTTTAGAAACCTCCTGTCTGGGTAAGACACTAGAAGGCAGCAGCATCAACAGCCTCGAAAGGGAGGTAAATAGTAATGCACAGGGATGCTGATCTATTGATGACCACAGAGGAGAAGATTTATCTCCATATAGAAAGGGATAATGCTTTTCCTCTCCTCATCCTGTTTGATGGGTCCTCTATGCTTTTGGTTTAGAGTCAATCTTGGGAGAACAGGAAATACAAAGCACAAAACTCTCCTAGAAATCTCACAACTTCTCTGCTGCTGAACAAGCAAATGGACACCACTCTGCTCAGCTAGTATTGAAACTATATGGGATAAATTCACATCTCATACATTTACCATATATACTTGAGTATAAGCTTACCCCAGTATAAGCCAAGACCTTTAATTTTAACACAAAAAAATAAAAAATGGTGCGTCAGTAGGTGAGTACACTGTTTGGTTTATTTTCTTGACTCGAGTATAAGCCGAAGTGAGGTTTTTCTCTACATTTTTTGTACTGAAAAACTCGGCTTATGCTCGAGTATATTAGGTAATCCAATTTATAAATACTTGTTCACTCTAATAACCCAAAGAATCTATAACTTACATTTTAGTTTATTTCCATTTTTCATGCATCTGCATTTAATGTATTGCTCATGTATTTGCCCTTTGAGTAAAATATTCTAATAGACAATGAACCCAAGTTGATAACCTTGAACACGCAATACTGATTACACCAAGTTAGCAGTTCCTGTTGTAGAAAAAGTGAAACATGCCTGCAAATGTATTAATTTCTCATGTATTTTTTGGATTTCAAGTTTTAAATATAAGAAAAAACAATAAATGTCAATTCACTATCTAGAATCCATTCATATTTGCCATTTACCTGCTGTGCTAGTAATATGACATTATTAGTCCGTATGTTCTTTTTAAGTGTTTCCTCCTATCAAGGGTAAGATTATATTTCTGGCATTTTGATACATTGTTTTGAAACTTCATTAATTGTTTGGCGTAGTTGTTTGGTCAAAAGGGACACATTACTGCAGCAGGAGACTACAACTATATCATGATTATAATTGTAACTAGTTTTCAGCTAATAAATCTTTCCTCCCAGATCTACACATCTGTTACATTCCAAGAAAGCGAAAAGGTTAGATGGATGAATAGACCTTGTCTATTACATTGGGATGAAATGACACTTCATGACCGATGACACTAGAGCAATGGGAATAGAGAAGGATGACTAAATATAATGTGGCTTTGAGTCTTTCATCAATGTGTATGAATTCTAGTTTCAATTGTCCATTGATTATCCCAGCGTGTTTTCTAGTGTCATAATTTTCACAACTTAATAGATTTTTTCCCACACATTAGAAATATTGTTGAAAACATTCACAATATTTACAAAACACATAAACAGTAACATAAACAGTAACAGTAACATAAAAATTCATTTCAAAATTGTAAATGCTAATGTTTCATTTCATGGAAACATTAGAGAATGTATCTTTAAGGACTAGGCCTAAAATGGCCTTCAAGACCTTCAGGACCAGTAGCGTAGCTAGCAGGGGGGCAGGGGAGATGTTGCTCCAGGCCCAGGAAGCTGGATGGGCCCACACCGGGAACCGACTTGCCATTAATTTCACAAGGTGCTAGCTTCCTAGTTGTAGGCAGAAAGTGGCCTCACTAACCTCCTTCAAGCGGCCCCCTGCCGATGCCTTTGTGTAAATACACTGCAGCTGCTGTTGGAAGGGCTTGGGTCAGCAGCAGGAGTGAAAGGGCTGTTCCCTGCACCCTCTAAGAACAGCAACAGCTCATCCACATACTGTAGAGGGTCCTTCATGTAGCTGCTCCCTGCTCTTTCTCTGCTCGTGCTAAGCTCCACCTCTTCCTCTCACAACCAGGATGTAGAGAGCACAGCATGCAGCAGCCTGTCGGGACAGATAGGGTCTGAGTCACCAGCATGGATCTCTCAAAAACTGCTAGACACCTGCTGTTCCCCTGCACTCTTAGTATCTCTTTATATAAGGTAAGTGAATTTGTGCATGAAATTTTCTGAAACATTTATGCTATCAGTTGGATGGGGAGTGGAGCAAGCCCCACGCGTATTGTCACCGTGTTGGTGACTTCCTCAGGGGGAAGTCACCAACATGGTGATGATACGCGTGGGGCTTGCTCCACTCCCCATCCAACTGACCTGCCTCACTGGCTTTCATCCCAGTACTAGACACCACATGTCTCTTCTACAATTGGGTATTGTATGAGCAGGTTGAGGGTTTACCAGGTTTTACTCCACACTTTATTGTTTTGCACAGAGCACTTTACTGTATTGCCGCCATCTAGAGGTTTTTCTAGGACCAACTATGGTAATTTACCTAATTCTGTCGAATTACTGATTGTGGATGGGGAGTGTAAGGGACTACTACCCTTGGAAGCTTTATACACCCACTGGGTGTATGTTTTAAGTGTTTTTATATTTGTTGTCTTGCTATTATTACTGTTTGTATCAATAAATTGATTTTTTGGTTATGTGATTTCCTGTACGCATCCAATTTTTTTCTTGTTCTGATTGGTGGATGAGATACTATTTACCAAAGATGGGTTCATACCTGGGACCTGATTTGAGGGCCTGATGGTTGGTTGTCGCCACCTCCTGCTACTCCTCCTTCCACGGTTTAGGGATTGTGTAAAAAGGACCCTGTTGTGTGTTGTATGATGTTCCTTCCTGTGTGGAATCGGAAAGGGAAGTATCCCTTGAGGAAGACCTGCAACGAGAAGAAAAGGGGAGGTATTTAAGAAGTGTCCATGCCACAAATGTGCCGCACGTGACCGTTTTGTGGCGCAGCTGCACTAGGCACCATGCTCCCTTGCCCGTATCCATTAACCCCATTAACGACCGGGCCCTTTTTTGTTTTTTCATTTTTTACTCCACACCTTCAAAAATCTTACTTTTACATGTACTTTTTGACTTTTTTTATTTTATTCATAACAAATTGCACTTCATAGTGAAGGTATTTAACAGGTTCAAGACCGCCCGCCGTGTATTCACTGCGGCGGTTGGGTCCCGCTGCATGTTTTCTTGCTGATCGCAGCTGGCAAAGCTGCCGGCATGGGCGCCGCCAGCTTTCTGAGGATTGTCGCCATGGTAGCCTTGGGTGTTCCGAAGACCAGAGGCTACTTCGTTTTAAAGCATTCATTACAATGCGCTATCAGCACATTGTATTGAATGAGGAGTAAAATCCCCATATACTGCCATACTGTAGTATGGCAGTATATGATAGGATCGATCAGACAACCTAGGGTTAAAGTACTCTAGGGAGTCAGAAAAATAGTAAAAATAAAAAAAAAGGAAAAAAAAATGATAGTAAAAAAAAATTAAAAATTCAAATCACCCCCCCTTTCCCTAGAACTGATATAAATCTAAATAAACAGTAAAAATCATAAACACATTAGGTATCGCTGTATCCGAAAATGCCAGATCTATCAAAATATACTAACGTTTTTTCACTGCGTTTAACCCAGTAATGGAAAATCTTGCTCAAAGTCAAAAAGGCCACTTTTTTGCCAATTAAAAAAAAATTAAAAATTCTATAAGAAGTGATAAAAAGTTCGTAAAGTCCTAAAAATAATATAATTGAAAACATTGACATCACCCAAAGCTCCGTACACCAAAGTATGAAAAAGTAATTAGCGCAAGAAGACGGCAAAATAAAAAAAAAATTTGCACAGGAGGTTTTAATTTTTGTAAAGGTATGAAAACAGTACAAAACCTATAAAAATTTGGTATCTGCATAATTGCATTGAACCAAAGAATAAAGTAGTCATTTGGGACGTGAAGTAAAAGCCGTAAAATCCAAGTCCACAAGAAAACGGCGCAAATTTTTACTGCATTTGGAATTTTTTTCCTGCTTCCCAGTACACGGCAGGGAATATTCAATACCACCATTATGAAGGGCACTTTGTTATGCAGAAAACAAGCCATCACACAGCTCTTTATGTGTAAAAATAAAAAAGTTATAGATATTTGAAGGTGGGGAGTGAAAAATGGAAATGAAAAAACAGGAAAGGGCCCTGTCCTGAATCGGTTAATATTCCATGCCTTGTACTGGGAAGTGGGAAAATAATTCCAAGTTCAGCTTTGTGGGCTTTGATCTTACGGCTTTCACTGTGCTCCTCAAATGACATGTGATCACGTGGATAAAAAAATTGTATAGGTTTTATAATGTTTTCATACATTTACAAAAATTACTGTACTTCCAGTAAGTAAAATTTTTTTGTAAATTTTGCCATCTTCTGCCGCTAATAACTTTTTAATACTTTGTTGTAAGGAGCTTTGAATTGTATCATTTTTTTGCAACTTTTGATTACATTTCTAATGCTACCATTTTTAGGACCGTATGACCTTTTCATCAATTTTTATTTAATGTTTTATATTTTTCAAAATGGCAAAAAAGAGCCATTTTCAACTTTGGGCTATATTTTCCGTCATGAGTTTAAATGCAGTGAAAACCTGTTATTATATTTTGATAGATCGGGGATTTCTGGATGTGCCGGTACCTAATGTGTTTATGACTTTTACTGTTTATTTATATTTATATGACTTCTAGGGGAAGAGGGGTGATTTAAATTTTTAGTTTTTTTTTTGTATTATAATAACTTTTTTATTTTTAGTATTTTTCAGACCCCCTAGGGTACTTTAACCCAGGTTGTCTGATCGATCCTAATGAATTTTCTTCCTCATTCATTTCAATGTGCAAATGGCACATTGTAATGAATGGGTAAAAACGAGACAGTCTCAAGTCTTCGGAAGACCCAATGCTGTCATGGCAACCAACCGCCGCCCTCTGATCATGTCACGGGGAACAATGATTATAACTAAGATGGCGGCAACGGTGCTTTGCAGTGGCCTTCCCTCACTAATAATATGTCCAGCAGAGGCTTCCTCTCACTCATAACATGTCCAGCAGTAGCCTCCTGTCACAAATAACATGTCCAGCAGCAGTCACCCCTTACTAATTACATGTCCAGCAGCGATCCCCCAACTAATAACATGTCCCTTAGCAGCCTCCTGTCATTAATAACATATCCAGTAGCAGCCTCCCCTCACTCATAACATGTCCAGCAGCAGCCTCCCCTTACTAGTTACATGTCCAGTAACAGCCTCCTGTCTCTAATAACATGTCCAGCAGCGGCCTCCCCGCACAAATAACATGTCCAGCAGCAGCCTCCCCTTACTAATTACATATCCAGCAGTGATCCTCCAACTAATTACATGTCCAGTAGCAGCCTCCTGTCACTACTAACATGTCCAGCAGTAGCCTCCCCTCACTAATAACATGTACAGCAGTGGCCCTCCTTCACTAATGTCCTAGCAGTACCCTCCACTCACTGATAACATGTCCCATAAAATGCCCCAGCAGCGACCTCCCTTCACACATATAATGTCCCAGCAGTGGCCTCCCCTCACTATATAAAATGTTCCAGCAGTGGCCTCCCTTTACTAATAACATACCTTAGCAGTGGCCTCCCTTTACACATAAAATGTCCAAGCAGTGGCCTCCCTTCACAAATGATATACTTAAATACTCACCCTCTAGTCTTCCCTGTCTCTTCCCTCCTTCTTCTCTCCAAAATGATGGCTCGCCTCGGCTCCAGCTCCTCCAGGGTTCACCGCACGCCTCAGGTCACACAAATAATGCGACTTAACGGGTGACCAGGGACGGGCGGATCGGACAGCGGGTGGACCACGAACGTGGTTAGTGAATACCAGAGAGGACAGTCACAGGAAGAGAGGAAGACGGACTCCAGAGGCTAGTGATAGGAATGCAGAGGGATATGAGAGGGGCGGAGGGAGATAGAAAGGGTCGGGAATGGTAGTTTAAGCTGAAAACAGCCCTAATTACGCCGTATAGCAGGTGCTAGGGCCCGGGCCGGGAGCGCGGTACATGGGGCACTACGGCACTGCGGAAGTGATATTAGGCAGACTGTCAGGCACTATGATTGTGCCGTGGGCCCCTACAGCTCACGGCTGTGGTTACGCCTCTACAGCAAGCAAAAAACACTGTTAACAGGGTGCAGCGTAATGACAAGATCAACTTATATCAATTTATATCAATATCAAGGTGGGGAATGACAAATACCAAACCCTTAAAACCTCAACCCCTCCCCACACATCCATTACTGTTGAAGGCTAACCTTAAGTGTCTACAAAATTCTTTACAATATCTAAATACCGATTAATATTCAACATAATTTCTATTTTTGGCCAAATGTGCAAAGTTGGTCTCTTGATCCAGGCCTCCCGTTCCTCCCTCAGCTCAGCTCTTCTCTCTACCTTCCTCTGCCACTCTGCTTATCCCAACAGATCCATCATTTCCTCCAATTCTTTAATCTTTGGAGATTTCCAATTAAAATAGGTTACTTTTCTTGCAAAATGTAAACCTTTCATCACATAGATTACACACCAGAATGAAACAACTATTCACAGTCTTGTGCTTCAAATACATCATTCGGATTAGACGGGATTTTACAACTAAAAATTCATTTCTGTCTATTAATCACACCTAACCTATAACCTTAACAACATTTACAACATTATATATAGGGCAGCCATTTATTTTCTTGTTTTACACAATATTTGAAATAATCAACAATGCTTGGATGAGTACAATCAAAGTGTCAAACATGATTCTTAATGCCTTCTTGATGCTTTTAACAGCTTCTTTCACCACTTTGCAATAAGTTAACAAAATAGACCATGGTCAGAAATGAACTAGTTATAAAAATGACCTACTGTGATCAAAGGCAAAGCAAAAAGAAACTTTAATCAGAAGCCAAGAGAAGATTAGACCCATCTGAAAACTGGCAGGACATCTTTATATTTTTCACTCTAAACACAACTCTTCAACTTAGATTAATATACTCAGTAGTCTCAGTAGTCTGTTATTATCTTAAACAAAGATTTTTAAAATAAAATATTTGCCTCTTTATTAGAACTGTGATTTTGCTACTGTTATATATAATTGAATGTTGTCCTTTAACAACATGAAAAGAAAACATGTGGGATTTCACAAATATACAATGCAAGCAAGAAATAGGGAGACTTATATACTGATTAACTAACAGCTCGCAAAAATAAGCTGACTTCCAAGGTCAGTTTTTTTTTATGTCTTTTATCAACCCCTGAAAGCGAATTTGTCAGAAAAAATATTTAAGAAATACATATTATTTAAATATTTTTTTTATAAATGTACCCAGTTTATGTGTCTCTGCGCAACACATGCAGAGATGCTATACTGCCTTATGAAACATAGAAGAGGCGTCAACCCTTTCTTCTGCACTGGCGACAGTCTAACACTGAAGGAAAGTCTAACACTAACCTGCACCTTACCCTTAGCTTGGTTCCCCTCACTGTCAGTAGTTCCGTGAAGAACGAGGTACCATCCCGTATCAGATCATCTACAGATGGCTGAGTAATGGGACAGCTTTAGGCTGGTATTCTTGGTCTGCGAAAGCTTAAAAATATTTGCTATCCTACCTCAGTAATGCCAGGCTGCTCCTGTTTTATTGTATCTGTCTGGTAATGGAAAATAAAAGGGAACTCACAAAACAGTTTCAAAAATCAAAAAGTTTTTTTTTCAAAAATAGTCAGCTCACTACCATGTGAGTACACCGTTCTCCAATATGGAATGCAGGGAGTGGAGGAGGATCTGTGTCGGCTTCAGTTTACAGTCAGGAATAAAAAGGAATCTCTACAGTCTGACTGCTCTGTAAATTCACCTGTTGGTAAATTAGAATTAACATGATGTGGATGAATCCTGTCTGCACGTAAAAGTGTATTCCCACTTAGAGCTTACATGAATTTCTTTGTAAAAACCCGTTCTGTTGTGTCCCATCCAAAATAATATTGCAGTCATTATTATTAATAATATTAAGAAAGCAGGGATGAGGTTTTGAGGACCTGACCACACTTACAAGGTATCATCGATAAATCGACCATACTACTGTATGTGTGGTATAAAAAGCAACATAAATTTATCAAAGAGGGAGAAAAACACACCCCATGTGGCATCCTTGCAGTTAAAGAAAAAAATTGATTGTCAAATAATAAAAAAATTTTTTAACAAGTAAAACTTAATTTAAATCCTGTATATCTGGACATTACATATGATAATGCCACTGATGCTCTATTGTGAGGGATACAGGTATATAGGGCAACAATGTCTTGTAACAGCCAAGATAATTGTGAGTTCCGTTGTATGTCCTCCATTCTTTTTAGTACCCTGCGGTATCTTGTAAGAATCCCTGTAAGATTTTAACAATAGGTTGTAAATGGGAGTCTATCCACAAGCTGAAATGGTGAACAATTTGCCACCATGCAGGTATGTAATTGAAGCTGTTCTGTTTGGTATAAGTAGCAGTGAGTTTTTAGGTGATAGGGATTTTTATGCAGGGCCACAACAGCGCTTTTGACTTTTGTAAGGTGAGTCCTAATTAACCCTTTCATGGTTGTCCTGGTACCATGAACTTGCACATAAAACCAAGACATGTCAGTCTCTCAGTGTATGTAAAGATCTTCTCCTGTTTATTATCTCCAATGCATAATATCACAGACAGAAGAGCAAAGCTATTGGTCATCAGCACATTCTACAAAAAGTTAATTAATTGTGCTCAGTTCTCAGGGACCTTGTACACAGATATTGTTTATACTATATTTATACTATATTTATACTAATTTCCTGAGAAGAAGGAGATAAGCGGACTCCAGAATCATAATATTGAACTAAAGATGAAGGACAGACTGGCTTCTCATTAAATGTCAAAGGGAATTAGTTGGCAAGCGAGCAAACAGGTTACATAAAATGAAGTTTGAATTATGAATTTAACTGGACAGTGGTCAGCAAACATGTCTGCTGTATCTAAGATGGCGGACAGTAGTCAAGATGGCGTCCGAAACCAGTGCAATCTCCTTAACAATTCAATCCCTATCATAGGTTAAGCATCGATCCTTGACAAAGAACCAGAAACATTACTCGAAACGTGTAGACCTTTTCTATTGATGTACATCTATAGTTTTTATCATGTCTAACTAAATTGAAGTTTTTGTATTTTTTTAACAGTTAAAGTGCTGGAGATTCCTTTTTCTTCCTGACAGTAAAAAATTGTCTCTTTATTTAAAGAGTCTATCGGACTATTTGTCTATATAAAGTATCTTTTACTCTATAATAAACTATAGAGTTCTATAGTGTTTTGGAAGTGAAATCAGCACAACAACTTTGCATCTGGATGTTCATGATGTCAGACTCCAGGGGTAGTGGACCCACTGGATCACCACAGACGATGATGTAAGCTGACACCTGGGACCAAAATCTAAGTGGCACCCGGTTTTCACCAGAGCCCAATGCAATGTGGGTTGGACTTGCTGCAGCACGGTACTACCAGGTCGTTCCACAGGTGCGACTTTGTCCGTGGTGGCGGCCAAGGCGAGGTACACACACGTTAGGCAGGATCCTAGTCGGAGACAGGCTGGAGGTCAGGACGGGCAGCACAGGATTGGAGTCGGGGTAGTAGCAATTGATCAAGGCAGGAGGAACAGGATCAAAGTCAATAGGAGAACCCAGGTCACAACGGGAATACAGAACAATAGCAGGAGGCATCAAACAATCTTTTCTAAGGCTGTGAGGCACAAAGATCCGACAAGGTGTGCAGAAAGAGGCCAGCTTAAATAGCATTCTGGTAAATGGCAGGCGCCAATTGACAGCACCCTGGCCCTTTAAATCTATTGGAACTGGCACATGCACGCCCTAGGAGCTGGGGGCACCCACGCACGGATGGCGGACCGGAAACACTGGCTGGCACAGAGGGTGAACCCACGCCCCACAGTATGGGTAGTGGGAGCACCAGCAACACATGAATTCTATTTTAAATGGCAATCAGAAGCACACAAACCTACTGTTAGGTTTTTTTATATTTTTATTTTTATATTTATATTGCTAAACTACAGATTAGGTTTCATGTAAATCTTATAAACATATACAAAGTTCAGGATGGCAACTGGCTCTGTGCCACTATATAAGGAATGAGGATCATTTCACCATAATCAAATGAAATTAGGACAGGTGGCCACCCTGTATGCAGCATTATTACTAAGCATATCTGTTCTGAATATGCATGTAGAATGTAGATAAGAAATATGCATCTAATCATAAATTAGTTACATAGATATTGATTGATGCCTTATTAAAAAAATACATTGTAATCAATGTGGACATATCATTGATGGTAAAGAAATATCTGTGCTGCCTTAGAATTTCTGAAAATTAAAATCCATTTAGGTTAGAATTCTTCTTTATTTATTTAACTATAGTAAGTCAAGTATATTTATGTTGCAATTGGTAAAAAATAATAAATATTTATACTTCTAGGATTTGTTATAGGATAAGTTTGAGATTCAAATTTAAAATCATTAACTTTTAGTAATCTTGGAACAAATAGTAGTTAGTATTTAGTTATTTTAGTATATGTCTTTGCTACCTTATATATATGATCATCTAACATGCATGCTTGCTTATTGTGTCTTATAGCTCAGTGAGAGTAACAACATGTTTATACCCTGTGGGAGATTTGGCCCAGTAGAGTCTGAGGTAGCGGGGTGTTGGGATGCAGTTCAAGACAGTGACACCAAGGTACAGTCCAAAACAGGTCTCGCCTCCGTTTATTGCAGCAGCAAAATAAAACAGGCTTTACATTCAGGCATTAAACAAACAAAATCCTACCCGTCAGGGTGCTAACTAAACAGAGTTTCTCTAACTCACCACTAGTACATAAAATAAGTCGCTGCTCCAGGCACAGAGGTCAGGGCTGTGTGCTCTCCAGCCTCCTTTCAGAGAGACAACACTCTTAGCTCTGCTCAGCCACTTTATGCACACTGATTAGGCTGCTCCCACCACCTGTGTCCAAGGTGCTGGACAACACAACCTAAGCACTAAGGCCTTGCATAATAGGAAAACCTAGGGGAAACATACCGCCCATCCACAGTTAACCCCTTCAGTGTCTCACATACCCTCCCCCTCTGTTTGACCCTGTGGGGGCGAACACTTTTGGCCATCAGACAGTGGGTACGAGACAGGGCATCGGCATTCCCATGCAGCTTTCCTGCTCGATGTTCTACCGTGAACTTGAAATTCTGCAACATTAGGAACCACCTTGTGACCCTGGCGTTCCTCTCTTTGGCCTGACTCATCCAGGTGAGGGGAGAGTGATCGGTCACTAGTGTAAACTGTCGCCCTATCAAGTAATATCTCAGGGATTCCAGAGCCCATTTAATCGCCAAGCACTCCCTCTCAACTATGCTATAGTTCTTCTCAGGGGGTGTGAGCTTGCGGCTCAGGAATGTCACGGGATGTTCCTCACCCTCCACTACTTGGGACAGGACAGCCCCTAAGCCCACGTCAGAAGCGTCAGTCTGCACAATAAAGGTCTTGGTGAAGTTAGGGGTGATTAGTACCGGTCCCTCACACAAAACCGTCTTAAGTCGCTGCAACGCCCCCTCAGCCTCTTCACTCCACTTTACCATTACCGACCTGCTACCCTTGGTCAGGTCAGTCAGGGGTGCCGCTATTGTCGCAAAATCGGGAATAAATCGGCGATAATAGCCCACTATGCCTAGGAAAGCCCTGACTTGCTTCTTGCTCATAGGTCGTGGCCACTGCTGTATCGCCTCCACTTTATTTACTTGGGGTTTGATGACACCTCGCCCAATACGGTACCCCAGGTAACGGGCCTCTTCCAGACCAAGTGCACATTTTTGGGGGTTCGCTCTCAACCCTGCTGCCCTCAGGGAGTCTACCACTGCTTGTACCTTGGCTAGATGACTCTCCCAATCGTTACTAAAGACTATGATGTTATCAAGGTAGGCCGAGGCATATCTCCGGTGAGGTTTTAGCACGAGATCCATTAACCTCTGGAATGTGGCGGGAGCCCTATGTAGCCCAAAGGGGAGTACCACATACTGAAATAGCCCATCAGGAGTAACAAAAGCCGTCTTCTCTTTAGCCCTGTCAGTGAGGGGTACCTGCCAATACCCTTTCGTCAGGTCAAGGGTGGAGAAGAACCTAGCCTGTCCAAGTCGTTCTATCAACTCGTCAACTCTGGTCATAGGATAAGAATCAAATTTGGACACCTCGTTCAACTTCCTAAAGTCATTGCAGAACCGTAGGGAACCATCAGGTTTGGGAATCAACACAATAGGACTCGACCAGTCACTTTTAGACTCCTCGATAACCCCCAGGTCTAACATCTGCCTGACTTCTTCGGATATGGCTAGCCGGCGCGCTTCAGGGACCCGGTAGGGTTTTTGGTGTACCCGGATGTGGGGCTCGGTTATGATGTCATGCTTGATGACTGAAGTACGACCCGGTAACTTAGAGAACACATCAACGTTTCGGAGCACAAACTCGTTCGCTTCCTGAATCTGGGCCCTGGAGAGGGACTCCGAGATCCGTACTTCAGGCACCTTGGCATCGGGTACACCTACCTCCGGTGTCACCTTCTTGGGGACAGGCGCTTTTTCTACTCCCACGGCCATCAGGGACTCTCTTTCCCTCCATGGCTTTAGGAGGTTCACGTGGTATATCTATTCGGGTTTCCTCCTCCCCGGCTGAGATACCTTGTAGTTAACCTCCCCCACTTTCTCCATGACCTCATATGGACCTTGCCATTTTGCCAAGAACTTACTCTCAACGGTGGGCACCAGAACTAGCACTCTATCGCCTGGGTTAAAGGTCCGGAGTCTGGCTGATCTATTGTAGACCCTAGACTGGGCCTCTTGTGCCCTCGTCATGTGTTCCTTTACAAGGGGCATTACTGCCGCTATGCGGTCCTGCATAAGTGAGACGTGTTCAATCACACTACGGTGGGGGGTCCTTTCCTGTTCCCAGGTCTCCTTAGCTACGTCCAGGAGTCCACGCGGGGAACGGCCATATAATAGCTCAAAGGGTGAGAAACCTGTGGAAGACTGGGGTACCTCACGTATGGCAAACATCAGATAAGGCAACAAACAATCCCAGTCCTTCCCATCTTTGCTGACCACCCTCTTTAGCATCCCCTTCAAAGTCTTGTTAAACCTCTCGACCAGGCCATCTGTCTGGGGGTGATATACAGAGGTGCGGAGCTGTTTAACCTGCAGTAATTTACACATCTCCTTCATTACTCTAGACATGAATGGAGTACCCTGGTCAGTCAAGATTTCCTTGGGGAGGCCTGTGCGGGAGAATACCTGGAACAGCTCCCTAGCAATGTTTTTGGAGGAGGTGTTCCTTAATGGAATCGCCTCTGGATACCGCGTAGCGTAGTCCAGGATAACCAGGATGTACTGGTGCCTCCTTGTGGATTTGACTATGGGGCCAACCAAATCCATTGCAATCCGTTCAAACGGCACCTCTATGATTGGTAATGGGACCAGAGGACTCCTGAAGTGGGATAACGGGGCAGTAAGTTGACACTCAGGGCAGGAGCTACAATACTGGTTTACCTCCTCCCACACCCCGGGCCAGAAAAATCTCTGCAGGATCCTCTCTCGGGTCTTCTCAGCACCTAAGTGCCCTCCCAGCACATGTTTGTGTGCCAAATCTAGCACCAGCCTACGGTGAGATTGGGGTACTACAAGTTGCTCAACCTCCTCACCCCGTATCTGGACAACCCTGTACAACAGTTCCCCAACAATCACCATTCGGGCATATAGTTTGTCAGCCCCTGGTATTTGGAGTACCCCATTTATCACTTTAACATTCTCCCGTGCTTTAAATAAGGTAGGGTCCTGTAGCTGTGCAGCCCCAAAATTTTCACGGGAAATCTCAAGGTCCGGCATGTCGCCCCCCCCCCCTCGTGACCCTCGACCTAGCCAGCTAGGACCTCTAGGGGAGAGAATTCATCACCTGGGGTCACCCCTACTGCTGGTGTGGGTACATTGGCCTTGAAGGGTTCAGGGGCCAAGGCCGGGCATACCTGATGTCCATTATCTGCAACAGCACCTGAGGTGGGTCTTCGTCTCCAGAGGTCCCAAAACACCGGTAAGTCTCTGCCGATAATAGCCTCATGAAACAGGGACCCCACCACCCCGACTTCATGGGTGATAGTACCACAAGGTGTATGTAGGTTGATGACGGCAGTGGGATATTCGCGAGTGTCCCCATGTATACATAACACTCCCACTTTACGCCCACTGTACAGTCCAGGATCAACCAAAGTTCCCCGCACCAGGGTAACCAGACTCCCTGAGTCTAGCAAGGCTTCCACCGTGTGACCACCGATTGTGACCATACACACTTGGGGTTCTGCATCCGTGACTGACTCGGCAGCCAGAACCGGCCGGGCAAACAGTGACATTGGCCGGGTCTGGTTGCAGTCCATTGGCTCCACTGACAGGGGACAGTTGGCAGCAATATGGCCCATTTCATGGCATCGCCAGCACTGGATACGGCTATGACCTCTGTCACGAGCCTCACTGGGTTTCTGTGTATCCAAGCCTCCCAGTGGACCCCCTCCCAACCTGACCTGTTTCCCTTTTTCTGCAGTAGCAGTCTTACCAGATGGTTTAATGGCCTTGTCACTGGTACTGCTTCGTGTGGGAGAGATAAGTAGAAGATCCTCCGTAGCCCGATATCTCTCTACTAGGGACACGAGTTCCTCAGCATTTGTGGGACCGGCCTGTCCAACCCATCGCTGGAGCCGAGAGGGCAGAGAACGGGTGAACTTGTCAAGAACCACTCTCTCGACCATCTGTGCTGGGGTCCAATCCTCGGGTTGTAGCCACTTCCGGACAAGATGGATCAGGTCATGCATTTGGGAGCGCGGGGGTAGTTTTTCAGAGTATGCCCACTGGTGGACCCGGCTGGAACGAACTAGTATGGTGACCCCAAGACGAGCCAGAATCTCCGCCTTTAGCAGGGGGTATTCACGGGCCTCTGTTTCACTCAGGTCGTAGTAGGCCTTCTGCGATTCGCCTGTCAGGAACGGCGCCAGGACATCTGCCCACTGCTCAGCTGGTAACTCCTCTCGCTCAGCTACTCGCTCGAACACAGTGAGATACGCCTCCACGTCGTCGGTTGCCGCCATCTTTTGTAAAGCCTTCTGCACTGCAGCCCGTGCGGAATGCTGGACAACCGGGTACCCTTGCAAACCAGTATGGGACCCCTTAGTAGTCGTCGCCTCTGCCATAACGCCAGAAAACTTTTCCATCATCAGCTGGAACATGGCTCGGGACTCTTCCTGCTGTTGCTGGAGCATGGCTTGCTGCTGTCGGGACCTCTCCTCCTGCTGCTGGAGCATGGCTTACTGCAGCTGTCGATTAGCCTGGGACTCTTCCTGGTGCTGCAGCCGATTAGCTCTGGCCTCCTCCTGCTGCTGCTGCCGATTAGCTCTGGCCTCCTCTTGCAGGTATTTAATAAGGTCCTCCATCTTGGCTTTATCCTGCAATTTGCCTGCTGCTTTCACCCAGGCCATGCAATGTTGCAGGATGTAGCGAGCCATTTAGGTGTGTGTCTTTTGAACTGCCCGCAATCCGAAGCACCATATGTGGGAGATTTGGCCCAGTAGAGTCTGAGGTAGCGGGGTGTTGGGATGCAGTTCAAGACAGTGACACCAAGGTACAGTCCAAAACAGGTCTCGCCTGCGTTTATTGCAGCAGCAAAATAAAACAGCCTTTACATTCAGGCATTAAACAAACAAAATCCTACCCGTCAGGGTGCTAACTAAACAGAGTTTCTCTAACTCACCAGTAGTACATAAAATAAGTCGCTGCTCCAGGCACAGAGGTCAGGGCTGTGTGCTCTCCAGCCTCCTTTCAGAGAGACAACACTCTTAGCTCTGCTCAGCCACTTTATGCACACTGATTAGGCTGCTCCCACCACCTGTGTCCAAGGTGCTGGACAACACAACCTAAGCACTAAGGACTTGCATAATAGGAAAACCTAGGGGAAACATACCGCCCATCCACAGTTAACCCCTTCAGTGTCTCACAACCCATAGCTTTTTCTTCTGCAATGAGAATAGATGCATCTGGGTAACCTGAGGATCCAATAGTGAAAAAATTGCGTCTTATAGTGCAGTGAGAATAGCTCCATCTGGATACAAATAGTGTATTCTACTGCATTGAGAATAACTGCATCTGCATACCCACAGCATCTTATAGTGCTGTAAGTAGAACTGTGCCTGCATACTCATAGCATCTCATAGTGAAGTGAGAGTAACGGCATGTTTATACCGATAGAGTGTTCTTCCAATGAGAGTAACTTTACATGGATATCCAGAGCATTTTTAGTGCAGTGAGAGTAACAGCATGTTTATACCGATAGAGTGTTCTACCAATGAGAGTAACTGTACATGCATATCCAGAGCATTTTTTAGTGCAGTGAGAGTAACAGCATGTTTATACCCATGGCCATCACAGCCAAGTATTGAATGGCCTCCCTATTGGATCCCCACTACAAGGATAACATAACATCCTTGATTCTATCACAGGAGCATGATAAAAAAAATGGGAGAATACAATTACACTTAGGTGGAGGCACTAGTGGCGGAATTCCCCTCTGACATTGAGGGCTTAGTGGCAGCACAAGGCCAAGGAAGAGGAAGTTGCCTTGTTATTATTTAAGTACTTTCCTTACCCTGTACTTTCCTTACCCACATTTTACATACAGGTCCCCATTGACTTCAATGCATCAAGTTTGGGTACCCAAACTGAACTTTTGTTCAATGTTCAACTGAACTTGTGAACCTGAATCAGGGTTTGCTTAGCCCCAGTCACAGTTATAAATGAAGTGTCCCCTGGTCACAGCCATAACACAATGTAAAGAGAGTACAAATTGGATTTTATGTACAAAATGCTAAAACAGTGGATATGTAATACAGTACCAGTCACAAATTATAACATGAACCCATAAAAAGAGAAAAGAAGAAAAGTTGCTGGTGTGACCAGGGACTTACTTGTTTGTTAGTTATTCATGTCAAGTCAATATTAGTATTTGTTGTGTGTTCTGGTGTTGTTTTTCAGGTTCTATACAGTGTATTGTAACACCCTGTTTTTAATGGACTGCACTCAGATGACTTTCTTTCACTGACCCATTGACTTCTAATGAACAAGTGGCTGCATTGAAGCCACATCCATATGCCAGGGACACAAGCTGGTCAGTTGGGATGGGTATATGTTGAAACACTGTGTGGGGTATTGTTGTTATCCAGGGAACATAATATTGTAATTGACTGTGGTATTTTTTTAAGGTGGCAGTGTGGAGAACTTGCTGGAAAAAGCGAAGACAACTTGTGTAAAAAATCTGGAGTGATACCACAGCCAGAAGTAGTTATTATTACTAATAGTTAATATTAATAGTTATTAATAGTTAATTCTGCTTCTTCTGGAATAGTAATATCAATACACTGCACTTCCAATGCTACAGGGAACTTTAATATTTGTGGAATGCACTAACAAGATTATACTATCACTGTGGAGTCTGAGTAGAATAGGTTTTTGTTTATAGATTTTTTTAAAATTTTTATTTATTTTGTTTATCCTTTTTTAATTCAGTATGAGTATAGTGGTATTATTCATTAAAGGGGTATTACTGATACAAGAGGACAAAAGAGTTTCTTTACGCAGATGATTTAATTCTTTATTTACGGGATATGCAGGAGTCATTGTGGGGAGTGATGGAGATTGTGGAGAAATTCAGTTACTGGTTGGGACTAAATATCAATTGGAGTAAGTCTCAATTATTGTCCCTGGACCGGAAGCCATATAGGATATGGATGGGGTTAGCCTAGATATCTGCCATAGTCAACTTAAATATTTAGGGAATTGGGTATTAGCAAAAATCAAGGACTATACAAAGTAAATCTGACTCAGTTAATGAGCTCAATTAGACATAAAGTGAGATGTTGGTGCAAGCTGACGCTGACTCGATCAGACAGAATTGGATTGGTGAAAATGTTGCTGCTCCAACAGCTGTTATTTGTCTTGTTGGCTAGTCCAATGTGGATCACAGACACCTTTTTTAAACTATAGAAGCGATAATGAATGATCTCATTTGGGGACGTAAAAAATTAAGAATGAAAATCTCACATATGTATAAGAATAATAGAGAAAGTGGGCTGGGATTACCCTTATTTAGGATATTTTATTAGCTCACAAGTTAGCATATTGATAATGTGGAGGAACAATAATGTATTGTGCACATTAGTAGGGCACACTAAGATGAACACAATTTTTGAATGTTTGGAAGGGATTTTTTTGGACAATTGGTTTGAGAATATGGTAATATGTGATTTTCTTCACAAATCATGGTGTGTAATGAAAGAATTGTGGCATGTAAGGGGGATGTTGAATGATACCCCACTTCCAAATTACCATCTTCCAAAAGTTCTGACTATTCCTGACATCTCCTTTTGGCTTAATCGGGGGTCAGGTATGTGTCACAAGTTGTGGAGGATGGTCAAGTAAAAAATGTTACTTTTATAGAAGTCACGTTTGGATTAAAGGTTGGAGATTATCTTAGATACCTGCAACTAGTAAAAAGAGAATTAATTTCTCTATAGAAACACACGAGTATCAAATTTTTGCACAGCTGTACAAACTCCCGTAAAGTGATAGCTAAGGTATATAAATTTTTGCTGATCAGTCACGTAGTTAATTGGAAACATGGGTCATGTATGAAATGGTAAAGGGAGGGAATAATTTCAGAATATAATTGGGCACTGATATATAAAAATATCAAAATAGCTCCTTTAATTGGAACCATAAAATTACAATATTATTTTTATTCTCTATTACACTCAGGCAGATCTGATTAGAATGAAGTTGCAACGTAGGCTGTAAAAAATGTGAGCCCTGGCGGCTAATTTTCTTCATATGATCTGGAACTACCCCAAGCTAGCTCAATTTTGGGAAGGTAGTTTTTTCTCTTTTTTTTCTCCCAGTGGAGGGATCTGGGTGGGCGCTGGAGGGATTACATAAATGTTTAAGATAAACAGCATGATAAAGTAAAAAAGGGGTATTCCAGGAATATGAACGTCTGATACAAATACCCAAAATGCTATAAATAAATGAATATAGAAAAACACAATGTCATTAGAGATGGGCGAATCGATTCTAAAGATTCTAACTTCGGTTAGAATTTCAGGAAAAATTCGATTCGTCACAAAGCTTATGCTGATTTGTGGGAACAAAGTTGTTTTTTTCCCTCTTTTTTCAGCTAAATGGGCGTGAGAACAACATGTTACATGGGGCAGAGAACTCTGGGAAGGAGAAAGGAACACCCCCAATGACATCTGCAGACCTGTAAGCCAATCAGTGACCGTCAGACTTATGTGATGTCACACAGCCCTATAAAACCCAGCCTTTTCACATCTCGCACTTCACACTTCATGTGCTGCATGTAGCGTGTAGTTGCTGCTACTGTTCTGTGTAGTAACAATTCTTGCTGCAATCCCCGGTTGTTCTTTAAGGGGGATCTGTATACCCCAAATAGCAGTTCTATTTAGTGACAAAATTGAATAGGAAGAAATCTGTTTGACTTTCATGCATCTGCAGTAGCGATTTCTTTATGCAGCTGCTGTAGTGATTTGTGGACCTCTCACTGGGGGTCAGTTGTAGGGTATCTGTATAACACACATTGCCATACCTTTTTGGGGCTATAGTTTACAGCCAGATTTACGTGTCAAATCCACGTAGTTTATACAGTGATTTTCGCAGAAATTACACTGTCAGTTGTGGGGTATCTGTATAACACACATTGCCATAGCTTTTTGGGCCTATAGTTTACAGCCAGATTTACGTGTCAAATCCATGTAGTTTATACAGTGATTTTCGCAGAAATTACACTGTCAGTTGTGGGGTATCTGTATAACGCACATTGCCATACCTTTTTGGGCTTAGAGTTACGGCCAGATTTACGTGTCAAATCCACGTAGTTTATAAACCATTATGTCAGACAGAAAAGTGGCAGGTGGACCAGGCAGAGGTGGCAGCACAGTAAGGGGATGTTGCAGCAGGGGTGACTCTGTGAGGCCAGAACTGCCATTGTCATCTAGCGGCAGTGTGTTGATCAACAACCAAAAGATAGTTGGATGGTTGACTAGGTCATACAATTCCTCAAATATAACATCTGATAACCCCAGCCAAGAGTCTGTGGGTTCCTCAGATATAACGATTAGTTGGCATGGCCCAGGAGCAGGTGAGAGGCCCTCACCTATCCTCAACCGGCCTCTGTCCTGTTCCTTTCCCGCAGCCAGAGAGCTACTAGGTGGTCTGGGCTCAGCGCCACTATTCAGCGAGGACGACTGGGTGACTTTTTTCCAGCTGCTGAGAGGGAGAAACAACTAGCATAGAGAAATACTGTGCACGGAGTTGGCCGCTGCCTATGTGCGACATTGTCCATCCTCTTTCAGGTCTGACCGTGGGATTCCTGGCAGTCAACGCTCGCGTACTACTGCCACGGCTGCTGTGGGGAGCTGGGGGGTAGGAGCAGAAGCAGATCCATCAGCAGCAGCTTATTAGCAGTCTGGATTCCTTATTGAGGAACATCCTTCACCCGCCTAGTGAGGAGGGTAGCCGCCACCAGCAGCAGCAGCAGGACATGGAGCAGACCCTGCACCAGCAGGTGGTGGCCTACTTGGACAGCACTTTACCACCTCAGGTAGAGGATCCCATGGACTACTGGGCAGCCAAACTTGATGCGTGGCCGTAGACTTTGCAGTAGAGAAGCTGTCCTGCCCGGCCAGTAGTGTGGCATCAGAGCGGGTGTTCAGTGCGGTGGGGGCCATCGTTACCACAAGGAGAACCTGCTTGTCCACCTGTAATGTGGAGAGACTGACCTTTGTCAAGATGAATCAGGGTTGGATCGGCCAGGATTTCAACTCGCCAATGCCTAATGCATCAGATTAGATCAGCCATGACGCCTCCTCCAAACGTTGAGAAATGAGTTAGGGTTCTACTTACCTGCCTCAGCCACTATTCTGATGCTGCCACCCGCCTGATGCCACACATCTGCTGCCAGTTGCACCAGCTGCCTCCTACCATCTTTACCAGGGACTGGAATTGTCCACCACCTCCACACTATATCATGGTGCCACTCTGCAGGCTCCTGCTGCTGCAGATGCCACCTCCACACTTTATCATTGTGCCACCCTGCGTGATCCTGCTGCTGTTTCTGATGCCACTTTCACACTATATCATTGTGCCACTCTGCGGGCTCCTGCTGCTTCTGCTACTGATGCCACCTCCAGACTCTATCATTGTGCCACTCTGCAGGCTGCTGCTGCTGTTTCTGCTACTGATGCCACCTCCTGACTCTATCATTGTGCCACTCTGCGGGCCCCTGCGTCTGCTACTGATGCCCCCTCCAGACTCTATCATTGTGCCACTATGCGGGCGCCTGCTGCTGCAACTGTTGCCACCTTCACACCAAATCATTGTGCCACACTGCGGGCTCCTACTGCTGCTGATACTGATGCCACCTCCAGACTCTATCGATGTGCCAGTCAGCAGGCTCCTGCTGCTACTGATGCCACCTACAGACTTTATCATTGTGCCACTCTGTGGGCTCCTGCTGCTGCTACTGATGCCACCTCCAGACTCTATCATTGTGCCACTCTGTGGGCTCCTGCTGCTGCTGCTAATGATGCCACCTCCAGACTCTATCATTGTGGCACTCTGTGGGCTCCTGCTGCTGCTGCTACTGATGCCACCTCCAGACTCTATCATTGTGCCACCCTGCGGGCTCCTGCTGCTACTGATGCCACCTCCACACTATATCATTGTGCCACTCTGTGGCCTACCATGTTGCCGCCACTTCCACACCTCTGATCTCATGCTGCTGCTGCTGGTGCCACCTTTGGAGTTCTTTTTTGTCAAAGGCCTGATATTTTCAAGAAAACTGTAATTTATTATGGATGTGGCGTCTCTAATCTACAAATTAAAATGGAAAATTTCAACTTCTAATGCATTTTAAACTTCGTCATTGTGCCACAGTGTGGCCTCCTCTGCTGTTGGCTATATTGGCTCCTGCTGCCGCCACCTCCAGACTCTGTCATTGTGTCACCTTGCAGGCTCCTGCTGCTACTGATGCCACCTCCACACTATATCATTGTACCATTCTGTGGCCTACCATGTTGCCACCACCTCTACACCTTTGACCTCATGCTGCTGCTGCTGGTGCCACCTTTGGAGCCACAGAATTTGTTGCCATCTTTTTTGTCAAAGGCCTGATTTTTTCAGGAAAACTGCAATGTATAATGGATGTAGCGTCTCCAATCTGCTGCTACTGATGCCACCTCTACACCATATCATTGTGCCACTCTGTGGCCTACCATGTTGCTGCCACCTCTGACCTCATGCTGCTGGTGCCACCTTTGGAGTTCTTTTTTGTCAAAAGCTTGATTTTTTCAGGAAAACTGTAATGTATAATGGATGTGGCATCTCCAATCTGCTGCTACTTATGCTACCTCTACACTATATCTTTGTGCCACTCTGTGGCCTACCATGTTGCCACCACCTCCACACCTCTGACCTCATACTGCTGGTGCCACCTTTGGAGTTCCTGTTTGTCAAAGGCCTGATTTTTTCAGGAAAACTGTAATGTATAATGGATGTGGCGTCTCCAATCTGCTGCTACTGATGCCACCTCCACACTATATCATTGTGCCACCCTGCCAACTGACCGATGTCTCCCTGGAACACCCTGTGATTTCCATAATGCTGTTTTCACCCTCCACCACTCTATGACGTTGCCAGTGTTTGGTTTTCCCCTTCATTTCATCTGCCAGAAGGATGAAAAAATCCAGGATTGCCAAAAGCAGGAGTGAATACAGAACACACAGGACATGCAAATATCCCATTTGCTGGTCATCTTTGGATCATATTTTGGATCAACTCCTGTTTTTTTTTGGCTTTAGCAATAATGATGGATTTTTGACCGATTGAAAGAGGACACTGATGCGTGAAAAGAAGGGCAAAATGATCATTGACGTCAATGCAAAATTACTGCTGAGACCCTCTCCACTCTTTTGGGGATTTCTGCATGCATCCACGTTTAACAGAACAGGTTCTGTAGTAATCTATGGAATCATCTGATGTCAGTGTAAAAAGAGTACACTCTTTGATGTTATAGTGGGAGTGGCCCTCAGCTCGGTCCTTTCGACCTGGCACAGACGTTACCTTGTCAGGCTGCGTTCCTGCTTTGCTTATTTGGTGAAGTTGTCCTCTGTAAGTGCACATGGGAGTGAAGAATGATGCAATTCTAAGAGCGATGACTGTCTTATGCAAGTCGTACTAAAACACAGCATTGTTTGAAGACCAAACCATGCTCCCTATGCATATTTAAACATGGCACAACATTCTACAACACCCTACAGGCTCTCTGCAGCCAGGAAATACCTGTTTTTTTAACACAATTCGTCATGATTCGATTTGGACCAAATCAAATTTTTTTAAAAAATTCGGCGAATCGTGACGAACCGGATTGTAACAAATACGCCCATCTCTAAATGTCATTAGTTACAAAATGGAGCTTAGGTAGTTTGATTTTATGATTCACTAAATGTTATGTGCTTTATAAAGTAGGTGGATTTATCAACAAGATGGCTACCACTTGAAACCACAAGTCCCATGTTCCTGTAGTGGTGTAGTAGTATAAAAGTAGTATGCTAATAATAATAAACCAAATAGAAGAGAGGGCAACACGCACTGTTGTACAACCTAAATTCCAAGAAGTTAGATCATACAACAATCAGTGCCACCCTGCCTGACATTCGGTTTACCCATATGTTGTCATCCTTTTGGGCTGCTGCAACACAGAAGATAAGAGCCCACAAAGTCTACCCTATACCCAAGAAAAACTCAATACATTCAGGAGAATACAATGTGTACTCAATGTCTAAGAAGGTAGAAGCAAACCATTTTCCTTCTACCAAAATATATACCACTATTATTTACCATAATATTTAGCTCTGGTATAGTGAAATTATTGGTAATATTGGTCTTTATATTAAGGATTTTTTAGAGACAATATTGATAATAATTGATAATGGTATAGCAGTGGAAGACCATGGTTTCTCAGTGTCATGTTGATAAGCTCTTAGATGTTGTACGCTGTTTGTGCAGTGTTGTATATTATTTCTGTATGCAGGTGGAATACTTGAAGCTTATTAATGTTTTGACAACATAACAGGCTAATATTTTATTTATCACGTTATTTATTCAGTTTTCATTTTCATAATAATTCTGAGAAGTGAATTATTTGCAACCATCTGATAAAATTTATAGATCAGAGTTATAATAGTATTAAGTGGGATTTGTTTTAATGCTAATTAAATATTTATTCACATACCAGTGTGCTACCCTTTGCAACACATAATTCCTCAATGTGCTGAAAACAGATTATGGTTTTTATGTGAGATTCTGACAGGAATGACTAATTACATTTATTAATAAAATGCTTGTCATGCACAAGAAGATTACAGAACTATATAATTTTCCCTAACAAGCACAATAAGACTTTTAATTTTACCATGTAATTTTTCATGACTAGGTATGTTAAAATGTAGAATACATGAAAATGCAGTTACAAGAGATTCCATAGATTTACAATATTGATTACATTTGTCATGATTTCAATGGGTAGAACTTCACCTCCTTGGATGATTATATGCAATAGAGAGCAGTGGCTATGTGGGATATCTATCCATGCATGTATTTAATTGTATGAGATCAAGATAGTTACCCAAAGAGTATGGTCACACACTGATGTGCATCACAACTGCATTGTGAAGAACCACATTCATATTTTTGAATGTTTGCAATTTAAATATCAAAAAATAAATTTGCTCAATAGATGGATTGAAAACTGGCTAAGGGATCGCATCCAGAGAGTCGTGGTCAATAAATGGTCACCAGTTATAAGTGGTGTACACCAGGGTTCTTTGCTAGGCCCACTACTATTTAATTAATTTATTAATAATGTAGAGGTAGGAATTAATAGTCCCGTGTCTATTTTTTGCAGATGACGCCAAGCTGTGTAGTGTCTAAGGAGGATGTTCATAGGCTGCAGGGTTACTTGGGCAAACTGAATAATTGGTCATCCACTCAGTAAATGAGGTTAAATGTGGATAAATATAAAGTTATGCATCTGCGGACTAATAATTCACATGCAACAAATGTCCTTGGGGGAGTAAATCTGGGAGAGTCCCTTGTTGAGAAGGGGTACGTGGGGGTACTAGTAGATCATAGCCTGGCCTCTAAAGCCAGTAGGATCTTGTATTGTATCAAAAGTGGTATGGACTCTCGGGATATGGATGTAATATTACCACTGTACAAGGCATTGGTTCGTCCCCATCTGGAATTTGCTGTTTAGTTCTGGGCACCAGTGCATAAAAAGGATGCCCTGGAGCTGGAGAGGGTACAGCGAAGAACCACAAAATTGATTAGCGGTATGGAGGGTCTCAGTTATGAGGAAAGATTAAAACACCTTGATTTATTTAGTCTGGCAAAGGGACGACTACGAGGGGACATGATTAATTTATATGAATGGTCCATAAAAATATGTGGTGACATGGCTTCTTTTCTATGAGAACGGTCAATCTGTGGAATAGCCTGCCTCAACTATGTAACTAAGTAATGATGGCAAATGGAAGTGCTTCCATTTACCAAAAGCATTTGATTTCCATTATTCTCCTCCACAGTGGAAGAGAATAATGAAAACCAAAAGTGGTGATGTATGCAGTGTCCTGCCCTCCGCTCAATCACATCACACATTAGAAATGACCAGTGTGCAACATATGACATATTGTGCAGCATATGACATACCAATGCACATTAGGAGGTTACTCAGTCATTTTACATTTAGTTTGCTACCCTCAGATGGATTTATTCCATATTAGTACTGTTCTTAAATAATCTAGAGTCCCCTTCATAATATTATAATAAATATTGGTCCAGATATATGAAAACTGGTGTTATCTAGCTTAGTGCAGTTTGCCTCAGTAATGTACAGTTCGTGCCAGACAATCCAATAGTATTGCACGCTCAGTAAATCTGATCTGTTTTCAGGATGTGACACAGTTGCAACAATTTTTTCTTGGTGTACTTTGCTTCATGCTGTTGCGACACAATTGAGTTGTATCTCCGTAATAAATCTGTCACAATCTCCAAATAAGCATCACCACGCCCTCTAGATGAACAGTGGCGCAAACATAAATACATGTGCAGGCTCCAAAAAAACCTTTTTTGGTGCAAAGATAGACAAAACTAGGGCAGCACAATTATATATCCGGGCCTTATGTTCACTGAATGAAAGAAAAAGTGGGCATAATAAAATATAAATTTTACTTACTTAAAATCAGGGGATATACAGTGTAATGTGATAACTTAACCCTGATGAAGAGACCAGATTCTGCATCAGGATGAAGCTATCACATTATACTGTGTATAATATCACTTGATATTAAATTAGAGGTAAAAATTATATTTTATTTTTCCCCTTTTCCCCTTTTCCCCTCGTTAGTAACAAAGAAAAATAGATATTGTAGCCCCAAAATAAATAAATTTTCCCTAATATGTTATAAAATTATCTCTCTTTCCTTCCGGCAAGTTCTGCTTCCTTCAGTTCCTGCCATGGTGCAGTGACATCATGATGCAAGCCTCGTCATGACTACATCCCATGGCTTGCATCTTAGCAGCGTTGCAGGGGCATAAACCCTGCCACATTGCTCTTATTTTCATCTATAGCAGTGTCTAAAAGATACTGGTAAATATACACTGCTCGAAAAAATAAAGGGAACACTCAAATAACAATCCTAGATCGGTAATGGCAAACCTTTTACAGACCAAGTTCCCAAACTGCAAACCAAAGTCCATGTAATTATGGCAAAGTGCCAACACAACTATTTAACTTAAAATTACTGACAATACCACTCTATAAGGGACATATAATAATGCTGCATGTCCATTACAAGTACTTCAAGATAAATACCATGATACTTATAATTAAGAGACTACTATAGAAAAACCAACACCACTAATAATATCACTAGGCAGGAGCAAATACACTGAGGAATACTACCGCCATACAGTAAGGAATACTACCACCATACAGTGAGGAATATTACCGACACACTGTGAGGAATAAAGACGACACACTGTGAGGGATACTACCGCCATACAGTAAGGAATACTACCACCATACAGTGAGGAATATTACTGCCATAGAGTGAGGAATAATACAGCCATACCATATTCCACCTGTATGGTGGTAATATTTTACCACCACACAGTGAGGAATATTACCGACACACTGTGAGGAATACTACCGCCATGTAGTAAGGAATATTACCACCATACAGTGAGGAATATTACTGCCACACAGTGAGGAATATTACCGCCACACAGTGAGAGATATTACCACCACTGCTGCCTGCAACATTCTTCAGAATTCTCAACTGGTTTAGCAGTGGGTCAGTAATGGTGTGGGATGGCATTTCTTTGGAGTCATTCTGTGGCTGCAGCTGAAAAACATCCCTATAGCATGATGCTGCCACCATTATGTTTCATTTTTGGGATTATATTTGGCATGTGATGAGTACTGCTTGGTTTTCTCCACACATACCACTTAGAATTAACACAAAAAAGTTCAATCTTAGGCTCATCAGACCAGAGAATCTTCATGTGTTTTTTTGCAAACTGCATGCAGCATTCATATTTCTTGCACTTAGGAGAATGCTGACGTCAGCACACTCTGCCATAAAGCCCCGGCAGGTGGAGGGCTGCAAGGATTTGAATATGTGGAGTGAGTTGAATTTTTGGAACTTTAACCCATCTCCCTACTGCATCTCTGGAGATCTTGGGGTTCTTCTTTACCTCTCTCCCCAAGGCTCTTGATGACATTTGCGTACTGTCAGTTTTTTTCACTGATTATTCAGGTGGAAACCAGGTGTTTTTCCTTAAATGTAAACCATGAGTTTTAGTAAACTACACATATGTGAAAAAATAATATCCACTCTCTGTTACATCAGTGCTGGAAATGTATGGAACCATACTACATATTAATTTTGTGATTGGTTAATTAAGCATAAAATCCATTGAACCTCTGATATAAATAAATAAAATGACCATTTGTTCTAATTCAAAATGAATTATGCACAAATGGATTGTTTGAATTTGTTCAGTGAGCAGACCTTTTAGGACAATAACACATACTTTCTAGAGATGAGCGAACATACTCGTCCGAGCTTGATGCTCGTTCGAGCATTAGCGTACTCGAAACTGCTCGTTGCTCGGACGAATACTTCGCCCGCTCGAGAAAATGGCAGCTCCCGCCGTTTTGCTTTTTGGCGGCCAGAAACAGAGCCAATCACAAGCCAGGAGACTCTGCACTCCACCCAGCATGACTTGGTACCCTTACACGTCGATAGCAGTGGTTGGCTGGCCAGATCAGGTGACCCTGGGATAGACTAGCCGCTGCCCGCGCTGCTCGGATCATTCTGTGTCTGGATGCCGCTAGGGAGAGAGCTGCTGCTGGTCAGGGAAAGCGTTAGGGTGTTCTATTAGCTTACTGTTAGGCAGGAGTGATTCTACAACAACCCAACAGCCCTTCTTAGGGCTACAATAACGTTATACTTTTTTTTTTTTGTTTGCTTGTGGCTGGGCTTGCTGGCACTAGTAGTGCAGCTAGTACAATATTGTGAGGAATTTGCAGGGGGACTTGCTACCGTTGTGTTTAGCTCTTAGTGACACACATATCCACCTCAAACACCAAAGTGGGAAAATTTATTAGGGGTTTGATTTCAATTAGCCACAGTCTGCCATTTACTTTTTATTTTACGTTTATTTTTTTAATAACTCAGCGTCATCTCATCTGGCATAGCAGTGTGCTTTCATACTTGGCTAGAAAATAGCCATAGGAGAATCCAAACGGCTTACTTACGCCTACAGTAGCGTTATATATATTTGATTTCTGGTTGATCTGCTGGTGGCTGTCCTTGCTGCAGTGCATCTACTAGCAAATTGTGAGCAATTTGTAGTGAGACTTGCGACCGCTGTGTTTTGCGCTTAGTGACGCACATATCCATCGCAAAGACCGAAGTGGGAAAATTTATTAGGGGTTGGATTTCAATTAGGCACAGTCTGCCATTTCCTTTTTTATTTTACGTTTATTTTTTTAATAACTCAGCGTCATCTCATCTGGCATAGCAGTGTGCTTTCATACTTGGCTAGAAAATAGCCATAGGAGAATCCAAACGGCTTACTTACGCCTACAGTAGCGTTATATATATTTGATTTCTGGTTGATCTGCTGGTGGCTGTACTTGCTGCAGGGCATCTACTAGCAAATTGTGAGCAATTTGTATTGAGAGTTGCGACCGCTGTGTTTTGCGCTTAGTGACGCACATATCCATCGCAAAGACCGAAGTGGGAAAATTTATTAGGGGTTGGATTTCAATTAGGCACAGTCTGCCATTTCCTTTTTTATTTTACGTTTATTTTTTTTAATAACTCAGCGTCATCTCATCTGGCATAGCAGTGTGCTTTCATACTTGGCTAGAAAATAGCCATAGCAATAGGATAGCATCGTTTGGTTTTAAAAACTAAAAAACACAAAAAAAACCTAAAAAACACAAAAAAACACAAAAAAAAGTTAAAAAAAAATTTAAGTTATAACTTTCATTTTCAAAATGTTTAACCCGAGGGCTAGGGGTAGAGGACGAGGACGAGGGCGGGGACGTGGGCGTCCAACTACTGCAGGGGTCAGAGGCCGTGGTCCTCGGCGGGGTGAGACACCACCTGCTGATGAGGGAGCAGGGGAACGCCGCAGAGCTACACTCCCTAGGTTCATGTCTGAAGTTACTGGGACTCGTGGTAGAGCACTGTTGAGGCCAGAACAGTGCGAACAGGTGATGTCGTGGATTGCCGACAATGCTTCGAGCAATTTGTCCACCAGTCAGTCTTCCACGCAGTCCACCCATGTCACCGAAATCGGCACTCCTCTAGCTCCTGCACCTCAGCCTCCTCCCCCCCAGTCTGCCCCCTCCCAGGAAAATTTGGCATTTGAACCGGCATACTCTGAGGAACTTTTTTCTGGACCCTTCCCACAGTCACAAACCACTTGTCCGGTTGCTGCTGAGCAATTTTCCGATGCCCAGGTTTTCCACCAGTCGCAGTCTGTGGGTGATGATGACCTTCTTGACGTAGTGGAAGAAGTGTGTAAAGAGGTGTCCGACGATGAGGAGACACGGTTGTCAGACAGTGGGGAAGTTGTTGTCAGGGCAGGAAGTCCGAGGGGGGAGCAGACTGAGGGATCGGAGGATGATGAGGTGACAGACCCAAGCTGGGTTGATAGGCCGGGTGAACACAGTGCTTCTGAGACGGAGGCGAGTCCTATAGCAGAACAGGTTGGAAGAGGCAGTGGTGGGGCCAGACGGAGAGGCAGGGCCAGACCTGGTGCATCAGCGCCAAATGTGTCAACTAGTGAAGCTCCCGTGGCGAGGGCTCCTGCGGCGAGGGCTAGATTTTCAGAAGTCTGGAGGTTCTTTAAGGAAACACCGGATGACCGACGGACTGTGGTGTGCAACATTTGCCAAACCAGGATCAGCAGGGGTTCCACCACTAATAGCTTAACTACCACCAGTATGCGCAGGCATATGAATGCTAAACACCCCACTCAGTGGCAACAAGCCCGTTCACCTCCGGCCGTGCACACCACTGCTCCTTCCCCTGTGTCAGCTGATAGTCAGCCCCCTGCCCAGGACCCTGCCACAAAAAACCCCATCGTCGCCTCCACGATCCTCCACAGCATCCACCAGCGTTCAGCTCTCCATACCCCAGACGCTGGAGCGGAAACGCAAATATAGTGCAACCCACCCGCACGCCCAAGCCCTTAATGTCCACATCTCCAGATTGCTTAGCCTGGAGATGCTGCCCTATAGGCTAGTAGAGACCGAGGCCTTTCGCAACCTCATGGCGGCGGCCGCCCCTCGGTATTCGGTCCCCAGCCTCCACTACTTTTCCCGATGTGCCGTCCCAGCCCTGCACCCGCACGTGTCAGACAACATCATCCGTGCCCTGACCCACGCCATTTCTGACAAGGTCCACCTGACCACGGACACGTGGACGAGTGCTGCCGGGCAGGGCCACTATATATCGCTGACGGCACATTGGGTTAACTTGGTGGAGGCTGGGACCGAGTCTGACCCTGCGGCTGGTCATATACTGCCGACGCCGAGGATTGCGGGGCCTACCTCGGTCCAGTTGTTTCAGGCCTACTATGCCTCCTCCTCCTCCCACCCCTCCTCCACCTCCTCCTCCGAACTACCATCCGTGGGCATGGCGCCATCAGTCGGTAGCTCTAGGCACAGCAGCAGTGCCGTCGCTAAGCGACAGCAGGCGGTGCTCAAACTGCTGAGCCTAGGCGATAAAAGGCACACCGCCCAAGAACTATTACAGGGCATCACGGCGCAGACTGATCTGTGGCTGGCACCGCTGAACCTGAAGCCAGGCATGGTTGTGTGTGACAACGGCCGTAACCTGGTGGCGGCTCTGCAACTCGGCAGACTGACACATGTGCCATGCCTGGCCCATGTGTTAAATCTGATAGTTCAGCGTTTCCTCAAGACATACCCCAATCTGTCTGATTTGCTCACGAAGGTGCGCCGCATCTGTGCGCATTTCAGGAAGTCCAGCACAGATGCTGCCACTCTCAGGGCAGCGCAGCGCCGCCTCCAACTGCCCGCTCACCGACTGTTGTGCGACGTGCCCACAAGGTGGAATTCAACACTGACCATGTTATCCAGAGTTTACCAGCAGCGCCGAGCGATTGTAGACTGCCAGATGTCAACTTCCACCAGAACTGGTAGTCAGGTCAGTCAGCTTCCTCAAGTCTACAATGAGGAGTGGACGTGGATGTCTGATATCTGTCAGGTGCTGAGTAACTTTGAGGAGTCAACACAGATGGTCAGTGGCGATGCCGCCATCATCAGCCTCACCATCCCGCTGCTTGGCCTGTTGAAAAACTCTCTGATCAGCATGAAGTCGGAAGCTTTGCGCTCGTCACAAGAGACGGGGGAAGAAGATTCCCTTGTTGATAGCCAAAGCACCCTTAGGTCTGTTTCTCAGCGCATATCGGAGGAGGTGGAGGTGGAGGAGGATGAGGAGGAAGAGGAGGAGAATGTTGGCGAGACACAAGAGGGGACCATTGTTGAGTCCTTCACTGTTCAGCGTGTATGGGCAGAAGAAGAGGAGTTGGAGGAGTTGGAGGAGGAGGAAATGGACAGTCAGGCCAGTGAGGGGAGTGAATTCTTACGCGTTGGTACTCTGGCGCATATGGCAGATTTCATGCTAGGCTGCCTATCCCGTGACCCTCGCGTTCAAAGAATTTATTCCAGCACCGATTACTGGGTGTTCACTCTCCTGGACCCACGGTACAAGCAAAATCTTTCCACTCTCATCCCTGGAGAGGAAAGGAGTGTGAGAATGCATGAATACCAGCAGGCCCTGGTGCACAAGCTGAAACAGTATTTCCCTTCTGACAGCGCTAGCGGCAGAGTGCGTAGTTCTGCGGGACAAGTAGCGAGGGACAGTAGGCGAGCAGGCAGCTTGTCCAGCACTGGCAAGGGTACGCTTTACAAGGCTTTTGCCAGCTTTATGTCACCCCAGCAAGACACTGTCACCTGTCCCCAGTCTCGGCAGAGTAGGGCTGATCTTTACAGAAAGATGGTGAGGGAGTACGTAGCTGACCATACCATCATCCTAAATGATCACACAGCTCCCTACAACTACTGGGTTTCAAAGCTGGACATGTGGCACGAACTGGCGCTGTACGCCTTGGAGGTTCTTGCCTGCCCTGCCGCTAGCGTCTTGTCCGAGCGGGTTTTCAGTGCAGCTGGTGGCATCATCACCGATAAGCGTACACGCCTGTCGACTGACAGCGCTGACAGGCTGACGCTTATTAAGATGAATAAAGCCTGGATTTCTCATAATTTCCAATCTCCACCAGGTGAAGGAAGCTCAACCTGAATAATTTATCCACTCCTCCTCCTCCTCATTTTCCTCCTTCTCCTCCTCTTTGTACAGTAAAGCAGAGGAAACTGGCTATTTTTTGACAGGGCCCACTGGCTCTAGCTATAGTACTTTATGCATTTAATTTTTCTGGAGGGCCACCGACCCGGTCCTCTGTTTTAACCCCTTAAGGACGCAGGGTTTTTCGGCCGATTTCTCGCTCTCCAACTTCAAAAATCCATAACTTTTTCATTTTTACGTGTACAGACCTGTGTGAGGGCTTATTTTGTGCGTAACAAATTTTACTTTCCCGTGATGTTATTTACTTTAACTTGCCGTGTACTGCGTAGCTGAAAAAAAATTCCAAATGTGGAAAAATTTTAAAAAAACGTCACGTGCGTCACGTTCTTGTGGGCTCAGTTTTTACGACTTTCACTCTTCGCCCCAAGTAACATGCCTACTTTATTCTTTGGTTGGGTGCGATCGCGGTGATACCAAATTTATATAGGTTTTATTGTGTTTTAATACATTTTCAAAAATTAAACGAATGTGTACAAAAAAGAAAAAAAATTTTTTGCCATCTTCTGACGCTAATAACTTTTTCATACTTTGGCGCACGGAGATGTGTGAGGTGTCATTTTTTGCGAAATGAGGCGACGTTTTCATTGCTTCCATTTTGAGGTCTGTGCGATATTTTGATCATTTTTTATTTCATTTTTTATGTTATGTAAAAAGGTGTAAAAGTCGCATTTCGGACATTTGGGCGCCATTTCCCGTCTCGGAGGTCACCGCCGGCCGTAACCGTTTTTATATTTTGATAGATCGGGCATTTTGGGACGCGGCGATACCTAATATGTTTGTGATTTTTACTGTTTATTATGTTTTATATCCGTTCTAGGGAAAGGGGGGTGATTTGAACTTTTAATATTTTATTAATTTTTTTTATTTTTTAAACTTTTTTTTTTCTTTTTTTTTTCACTATCTTTTAGACCATCTAGGGTACATTAACCCTAGATGGTCAGATCGCTGCTACCATATACTGCAATACTTCTGTATTGCAATATATGGCATTTTTGCAGCACATTCATTACAATGAGCCACTGGCTCATTGTAACGAATCTGCAGCTGCCAGATAGCCTCGTGTCAAAAGAAGACACGAGGCTACCATGGCAACCGATCGCCACCCCCCGATGACGTTCGGGGGCGTGGCGATCGAAAAAAAGATGGCGGCGCCCGCGCGCCGCCGTCTTTTAAACGCCGCCGGCGACTTTGCCGGCGGCAACGGGGGGGTTAATAGCCGCGATCGGTGCTAGCACCGACCGCGGTTATTAGCGGTGGGGGTTTTATGCATTTTGCAAAAACCCCCACCTTTGTATGAAGAGGACTCAGCCCGTGAGCCCTCTTCAAACATCCCTTATACCTCTGCGCCGTAGAGCTACGGCGCAGAGCGTTAAGGGGTTAAACAATTTTTGGGAGTGCCACATACAGGCCCTCAATCTATTCAATTTTTCTGGAGGGCCACCTACCTGCTCCTCTGGTTTGAAAACTTTTTTGGACTGCCACATACAGGCACTCAATCTATTTCATTTTTCTGGAGGGCCACCTACCTGCTCCTCTGGTTTGAAAACTTTTTTGGACTGCCACATACAGGCACTCAATCTATTTCATTTTTCTGGAGGGCCACCTACCTGCTCCTCTGGTTTGAAAACTTTTTTGGACTGCCACATACAGGCACTCAATCTATTCCATTTTTCTGGAGGGCCACCTACCTGCTCCTCTGGTTTGAAAACTTTTTTGGACTGCCACATACAGGCACTCAATCTATTCAATTTTTCTGGAGGGCCACCTCCCTGCTCCTCTGGTTTGAAAACTTTTTTGGACTGCCACATACAGGCACTCAATCTATTCAATTTTTCTGGAGGGCCACCTCCCTGCTCCTCTGGTTTGAAAACTTTTTTGGACTGCCACATACAGGCACTCAATCTATTTCATTTTTCTGGAGGGCCACCTACCTGCTCCTCTGGTTTGAAAACTTTTTTGGACTGCCACATACAGGCACTATCCAAATTAAATTGTCTCCATAGCAGCCTCCACACGTTGTCTCCATTGCTACCTCCAAAAGTCGTCCATATAGCTGCCTCCATACATCGTCCCTTTATCAAACGAGGTGTGTCAGGCAGAAATTTGGGTTGTTTTCATGGATTCCACATCAAAGTTGTTAACTTTGTCGCCACCCTGCTGGCAAACTTTTATCATTTACCAATATTATTTCAGCGCTTCTTGCGCTTCTGTTTACATTCCCCTCACCCGCCATATCCTAAACTTATAAGAACGCTACTACACTTGATCTTATACAAAAGGTTCTTAGAAGTGCTGTTTGGGGAGTAGCCTAGAGACACGGGCTTGGATTGGCGAAAGCTCGCCTGGCAGCGGAGCGCCAGCTCCATGCCAAGATCCAACTAACATAGTTTTAACTGCAGCACCTTTAATCTACTACTAGTTCACTGCCTCCATACATGGTCCCCTTATCAAACGAGCTGTGTCAGGCAGAATTTTGGATTGTTTTCATGGCTTCCATGTTAACTTTGTCACCACCCTGCTGTGTAATCCACAAAATATACTGGCAAACTTTTATCATGTACCGATATTATTTGAGCGCTTCTTGCTCACCTCCTTTGGTTCCTCACTGCCACCCATTGGTTTGAAGCCTGAGTCCATTTAGGGTATGTCGCCATGCCACTCTCTAGCCTGCCGCTGCTGCCGCTGCCTCTGCATGCCGTCCCCTATAGTGTCAGGGTCAATTATTGGATGTTTTAGATGCTATCTAGCTTCATTCTGTCACTCTGTCATGGCCATGCTGTTGCCCATAGTTTTGGCATAATGGTGCGATTAAGCAGCCTCAGAGGCATCCATGCATGCTGCCCCTGCTGTTTCCTGTCCATTTCCGTGGTGTTTCCATCCTTTTCTGAGGTTCCCAGGTGTTTGGCCAAGCTTCCCTGTGCAGAGCCTTGGTCCCCTTGAAAAATGCTCGAGTCTCCCATTGACTTAATTCGAGACGAGCACTCGAGCATCGGGAAATGTTCGTCTCGATCATCTCTAATACTTTCCCTTTCATTGAAGGCTGAGTTGCATCATGTTCCTTGTCAAGGTCTTTTATATCTATTTTCCAAATTTCATGCCAGATTATTAAAAGAAACTACATCTTACTTATATTATTTAGTATGAGAATAATTTTAAAACGTATTTAGAATGAATTGTACATGAATACAGTGTTTACATAATATATTATTAACACCTTTTAAATGTAAATGTCACAATGTAAACTGGCAACTGAACTGTATATCTGTTGGATTAAGGTGTGATATAATCCTTTTGATTTCTAGGGACTCTTTATGATTAGAATTAAGAGCATGGCCAAATAAATAGAATCTTGATAGCAATATATTAAAATAAGTTAGATGATAAGCTCAGCATAGCTAATAATAAGCAGAAAAGAACAGAAGTATCTTGAACTAGTGGGAACAAGTCAGGGCCGGCTCCAGGTTTTAGTGGGCCCCTGGGCGACAGAGCTCTAGTGGGCCCCTTTATGGGCCGCCCTTCAGTAGTCACACTTCCCTCCCCCCTCCCCGCCGCGTGGACAGACGGCCCCTCATCCCCATGTACACATCCCCCCCTCCTGTATACACACTGCCCCCCCCTCCTCCTCCTGTATAATTCACACTGTCCCCCTCCTACTGTATACACACTGCCCTCCCCCCCTGTATACACACTGCCCCCCTCCCCCTGTATAATACACACTGACCCCACCCTCCTGTATACACACTGACCCCCTCCTCCTTTATACACACTGCCCCCCCTGTATACACACTGCCCCCTCCTCCTGTATACACACTGACCCCCCTCCTCCTGTATACACACTGACCCCCCTCCTCCTGTATACACACTGACCCCCCTCCTCCTGTATACACACTGACCCCCCTCCTCCTGTATACACACTGCCCCCCCTGTATACACACTGACCCCCTCCTCCTGTATACACACTGACCCCCCTCCTCCTGTATACACACTGACCCCCCTCCTCCTGTATACACACTGACCCCCCACCCCTGTATACACACTGCCCCACCCCCTCTTGTATACACACAGCCCCCCAGTAAGTAATGTCCCCACACAGCCCCCCATGTTCTCCCCCTTCCCTGGCCCCTGTTATGTCTCTCCCCCCTCACCTCACAGATGCAGGTCTGTGTTGTCACTGCTTTCTCCGGCAGGTCATGTGACCATGACGTCATCACAAGTCCTTCAGCCTCTGCAGCTCCTGCCGGGGAAAGCAGTGACTGCACATGTACTCAGCGATGAGAGAGGGAAGGAACCTCCCGGGCAGCGGGGCAGATGTCCTGCTGACCCGGGGGCCCGAGTGGGCCCCTCCAGTACCCCGGGGCCCCGGCACTTGCCCGGGTTAGCCGGGTGCTGGCGCCGGGCCTGGAACAAGTAGGGAACAAGACAGGGAACAAGTAGGAGCCCTGCACTTTCCACAATCTCTTTGTCCCTGCCTACTTTCTCTCCCTTTGTTAAACTGATGATGCAAGTGAGCTGTGGTCCCTACACTTGGTATGTGCGCAGAACTATGCTATTGTGGCACAAGTTATCATGGAATATATATTATATATGTATATGGTGTTTTCTCTGCATCTGCTCAAGGAATCCATGAGAGTTCATCAATATTTCCCAGATACAGGGGCACTGTTAACATGCTGGCTACTGTGGTGGTTATGTTAGCATTTTGTCCATTTTGTGGATTTGAGTTGAAGTCACTATGTGGAAATCCTGTGTGGATCAGCAATACAAGCCCTAAGGCATATTGTTTGCTACACACATAAATAAATATACATAAAGTATATATACACATATAGTTATCAAATAAAACAACTAAACTAGAGATGAAATTATATATAGCACCCATTTAGTTAATGTTAATGTATTTAAGGCTAGTGAGTGCAATACATAACATATATATCCTTGACCCCCCCCCCCCCATCCTTGATAACGGATCACATAAATCCACTATACAATAAATCCCCTACACAAAATATAGCTAAAAAAATAATCAATTTAAAGAGCTGCTGTATATGCCAAAGGGCATTGAATATTATTAATTTAATCAATTCCGGGTGCAATATGTCATAGAAATAATTTGGGGTGACTGTGGAATAAATAGGAAGAATAAGACAGCAATCCAAAATTTCCAAAAATAATAGAATGCTTGTATTATAATATTGTATATTGTATTGTATTATATAATTATATTATTTATATTAAATATATTTATATATTTTATATATATTTATTTAGATATGTGTATAAAAAAGTTATAGGAAGGCGGCTGAATAATGCAATGAATAATTTATACTTAAATGCAGAGCCCAGAACATAGACACGGTCCATCCAAGAAAAAAAAACCCTCAAAAATGGCCCTACACTAAGCTTCACTAAAAATACTGTACAAGTACTCATTGCCAGGGTTCTCTTTCTTAATGTATGTTAAAATAAAACTCACCAGGTTTTTCTGCATTACTATATGTAATTATATATGTAAAATGCCAAATAGGCCATTGTAATATCAAGATAAATAGTGCCAAGTACTAATATGACAACTTCATCTGTAAAAAATCTGTATATTGAGTGACTTGGCTATAGGAATGAGGCATATTTAGTGACTGGAATATTAAGTGGAACTTTCATTGATTGTTAGAAATATTTGTTGCTTGTAAAATCTGAGAAACAAAGTTACTAATGTTTAAACTTTAGTTTATTATCAAGCATGCAACATAATTCTATTGGATTTCAGGATGAAATAGAGAAACAAACAGGAACTGCTTCATTGTGTATAATGTGCTGCTAGCCTACAGAATGCAAATGTAATTATCGCTCACCTGCTCATTTTGACTTTATTATGTATATATAAATCTCGTTTTAATCTTCAAGACCTTTTTAAAAAATGAATGAACATCCGTGTTTTACTAAATGAAATTAGAAATAGTGGAATACTGTCTTTTTTAGTTTGCATTTTTAATAGCTTTGAAAAGATATTCTTGTTCACCGAATAAATATATTTAACACATACAAGCTGCATATGGAAGAACATGATTGAATTGATTGAAGAACAACTTAATATTGAAATTGTAGCTTAACCATGTCATGACCAAGGTCATTGTTACGTGAATCTCCAGGTAAGTTTTTGCAGTTCTGTTCTTCTTATATCTTCTGATATCTTTGGACACAACTTTACATAAAAAATTTTTTTTTACATTTTTACAAGAGTTTTTAACTTGTTAGTATAGTTTTATTAAATTACATTTTTTTGTATAAAGAATAAGTAGACAAATTGTCATTTTTCCCAGTAGGGTTTATAATAATCTGTAAAATTGAATAAATATTTACCAAACTATGTTATGGTGTCAATCCATCACCGTTCACCAGGTTCAGCTTCAGATGCAGAGAGTGCAATTACTTCTGCAAACTGTAAGCTCTGTCTTCCTGCAGCTTCTTCTTCCATCTTCTACATGCTGCCTTAAGCTGACTTTTTTTTTACTAATTACATTTTTTTAATGAGTCATTAGTCAAATACAAAAAAACAGTCGCCCAGACTCTATCTTTTACAATTATAAGCAATACCCTCCTATATCAGGGAGTAATGAGTGAATATCAATTTACCTTCAGCTTACATTTCAAGCAGAGAGAACTTCTAAATTATAGCCCTCAGCTCTGATGTCATTTAAAGTTAGTCAGGGAGCTGTATATAGTCATGGAGCTGCATCAGGGCTGTGTCTATGGTATTTGCTGCTTGAGGCGAAAATGTAAATGCCGCCCCACCCCTACCCCAGCACCAGACCTCCCCTGCTTCCAGGATATGTTCGGCCCACTGAATTTCCACATTTTTAAAAAGCATTTACAACCTGATAAAAAAATGCTGACAACATGCTGTGTTATCGTTGTTCTGCACTGGAAGCACAGTGTGAATAGGGCTGCACAGTATCTTTAGCGGTAGTTAGGGCATCTTAAGGCAAGCTAGGTGCATCTGTAGCTCCTTTTTGTAGGGAGTAGGTTTTATTTTGCTGCCTGGTATTATTTTTTTCCAGTGCACCATTTGTTAGGTTGGCCCATAGTCTGGTGCAGGTTATCTTATTTTTCTGTGTGTCATATAGTCGGTGTACAATGTCTCAGAAGACGTACACCGTGTTGGAGGCATACAACATGCTGGCCTCTGACACAGACTCAGCTTTTACCTCAAGGGGAAAAGTACTTGGGACTTCTATGGGAGAATTATTATGGGAGTATTTTTTTGATGAGGAGCTATTAAATGCAATTGTAGTCTAGACAAATCTCTCTACTGCACAACATATTGCCCATAACCCCACTTCATTGTATGGACAACCCAACAGGTGGATGCCTGTCACTGCAGCAGAAATAGAGAAGTATTGGGGCATAATACTTTTTATGGGGCTAGTAAAGAAGCCATCAATCAGGGACTACTGGAGCACAGACATTCTGTAACACACTCCAATGTTCTGCATGGTGATGAGCAGGATTTGCTTTGAAGCCATCCATAAGTTTGTGCACAACACACGATGCCCACCCAGAGATGACCCCAGCTATGATTGTTTGTTTAAGATCAGGCCCATATTAGACCATTTTAGTGCCAAGTTTGCCCAGGCATATACTCCCGCAAAACATGTGGCCAAAGACAAGTCCCTGGTATAATTTAAAGGGAGACTTCACCCAATAAGAGGGCAAGGTATGTTGTGAATATGTATAAGCTGTGCGAAAGTACAAAGGTATAAAGGTATCACGTAATGCTTACAAGTTCAGGGAATATGAAGGACTCAACAATAATGCCCCCAGGAGGCCTTCCCCCCTCCTGGGTATTACTGCGAAGATAGTGTGGAATTTGGTGCACTCACTACTGGACCAGGGCTACCACCTCTACCAGGACAATTTTTACACCAGCAGTAAACTATTCAAGTGCCTCGCTTACATAAGTACTGCGGCATATGGCCTTGTAAGCAGAAATCAGAGAGGTCTCCCTAAGTCGCTGCTTGGGCAAAAACTTCGGCAAACTTGGGCACGGGGGCAGGGCACTAGGCAGCAACTCTGTATTGTGTGTTAAAGGTCCTTGTATTAACAACAAGAGATGAGCACATCAGCACCCCTGTCCCAGTATGAGGTACCAGTACAGAAACCTCCAAGCCTGACTGCATATTGGACTATAATAAGTACATGGGAGGGGTTGACTTGTCGGACCAGACAAGTCTTATACTATGCACAGCTAATACATCATGCCGCACCTTCTTTTCTAAGCCCTGCCGTGTGCCCAGCCTTTAGATAATTGCAACATATGGGGTATTGCTGTACCCGGGATAACTCGCAGAATGAATTTTTGGGCTGTTTGTCTCCAGTGGCATAAGTTGGGCTGAATACATTTGTCACTACAATTTGTAGTACATTTGAGAAAACAATGTAATTTTTATGGTGCCCCATTCACTCTGTATGACATTTGGGCCAGCATCTCAGGGGTTAAAATGCTCATACAACCCTAGATACATTCTTTGAGGGGTGACCTACCCAAAATGGGGTCACTTCTTGGGGGTTTCTGTTGTACTAGTACCTCAGGGGCACCCAAAACCAGTCTAGTGAAAATGTAGCTCCAAAAGCTTACATTTTGCTTGTTCCTGCCGTGTGCCCACCATGTAGATTATTGAAAAATATGTGATATTGCCATAACTGAGATAACCCATGTAATGATTTTCGATGTCTTTGTCCTGAGTAGCATGAGCTGGGCAAAATACATTTGACACTACAATGGCATATTTGATAAATTGCAATGCAATTTCTACTCTGCCCCATTTACTTTGTATTACATGCGGACCAGCATCTTAGGTGTTAAAATGCTCATTCAACCCTAAATAAATTCTTTGAGGGGTGTCTTTTCCTAAAATGGGGTCACTTCTTTGGGATTTCTATTGTACTGGTACCTCAGGGGCACACCAACACCAGTCTAGTGAAAATGGGGCTAAAAAAGCTAAAATTTTGCTTGTGCCCAACCTGTTATTGCCACATATAGGGTATTGCCATTGACGGGATAACCCGCATAATGATTTTTGACATGTTTGTCCCCAGTGGCATGAGTTGGGCAAAAAAAACATTGGAACAAACATGGCATATTTAAGAAAGATAAATTACGCTGCTCCATTTAATTTGTATTACTTTTTGGTCATGTTGATGTTTTCTGGTCTCTGATTAGCCTTCCATACACACCTCTCAGAGGTGTCGGTTGGCCTGTCATTTGCTTGGCGTTGCCATGTCAACCTCAACAGTTTGCTCCATTACACTGATTACATTTCCCCTTCCTTTGTAGGAGGGTTTTGTTTGTCATATGTTATGTTTCTCTTAATTATTTAAACACTCAGATTGTCAAATTATTGTAATCCATGACTAAGGACGCGCTGGAATTTCTGATGTCTTCTTATGTCTTTTAAAATGGACTAAATAAAGAAGTTATTTTATGCCGTGATCAACTTGGATTCGAGCTGGATCGTTTGTTGTCATTGGATGTTACTCGTTTGGGGCGAGGATCCATGCACTCCACCACTCAGCGTTTTACACGAGGTATGAGCTGAACATCATTCCTTCATTCCGTATTACATTTTGGCCAGCATCTTGTGGGTAAAATGCTCACTACAAGCCTAGATAAATTGAGGGATGTAGATTGCCAAATTGGTTGACAATTCTTGGGGGTTTCTGTTGCACTGGTACCCAGGGGCTCTGCTAACAGGAAATAGCACTCCAAAAACAAACCCGTGAAAACAGAGCTCCAAAAGCAAAATTTTGCTTGTTTCCTTCTGAGCCCGGCTGTGTGCCCAACCTGTAGAGTATTGACACTTGTGGGGTATTGCTGTCCCAGGGAAAACCTATAGAATTATATTTGGATTGTGTTTGTCTGTGGTGGCCTGAGTTTGGAAAAATACATTTAGTACCTAAATGGCACTTTTTTAGAAAGAAAATGCAATTCTTACTCTGCACCATTTACCATGCACCAAATGTATTACATTTTGTCCAGCATGTTGTTGGTTAAAATGCTCTCCACAACCCTAGATACATTTTAGGCAGGGTGTAATTTCCAAAATGGTGTCACTTCTCAGAGGTTTCTATTGTGCTGGTACCTGTAAGGCTCTCCGAACACGGCATAGCATTCCAAATCCAAACTTGTGAAAAAAGAGCTCCAAAAGCTAAATTTTGCTCCTTCCCTTCTCAGCCCTGCTGTGTGCCCAGACTGTAAATTATTGCCACATATGGGCTATTGCCATACTCGGGACAACCCGCAGAATGATATTTGGGGTGTTTGTCTAAAGTGGCATGAGTAAGGCAAAATATATTTGGCACTAAAATGGCATATTTGAGAAAAAATGCTTTTACTCTGCACCATTTACTTTGTATAAAATTTTGGGCAGTATGTTGGGGGTTAAAATACTCACCACAACCTTATATAAATACCTTGAGGGGCAAAGTTCTCAAAATGGTATCACTTCTTGGGGGTTTCTATTGTAGTGGTACCTCAGCTGCTCTGCTAACATGACATGGGTCTCCAAATCCATACTATTGAAAACAGAGCTCCAAAAGCTAAATTTCGCTCCTTCCCTTCACAGCCCTGCTGTGTTTGTAGCCAAATCGGCAAATCGGCCTGCCAAAAACACAATAGCACTAACTCAGTTCTGGACTTTGCTGGCCAGCAGTTGACATCCACCTGTCAGGTATTGCCGTACTCGGAAGAAACAGGGCAAACATTTTGAGATGTATATTTACCTATAATACCTTTTGAATGTGTACATTTTAGGGCTAAATGAGAATATTCTGATAAAAAATTGAAATGTCAAAATTTCTAATCCATTTTTGTTTAATTACGGAGGATGAATTAAAGGGTTAACAGACTTCCCAAATTGATTTGAATAGTTTAAGAAGTGATTTAATTGTGGGGGTTTATAGTACATAAGCCTTTATAGGGCCCTTCCAAACTAAATTGGAATTATTATAGATAGACAGGAATTATTATTGTTATAAAAAATTGGTCACCAAAAATGTAGCTTTTTTCAAATATCTTGAAAATCTGAGAACTTGCTACTAAAACTAAAAACCTTCTAACGTCTGCAAATACAAGGATACCCAAAAACAAAATATAGAAATACAAAATGTTCCTACAAAAAATTATTGTAGTGTGACTTTTTGCCGAAAAAGTAGAACATTTGAAAATTTGAAAATTGAAATTTTTTTCAAATGTTTCCTAAATTATTGAATTTCTCCCCCCCAAAAAACTAACTTTTCAGTGAAATTATACTACTAACAGAAACTACAATGTCTCACAAGAAATAATCTCAAAATCACAGGGATATGTGAAAGTGTTGAAAAGTTATTAGCGCAGGAAGAGACACTGGTCAGATTTAAAAAAGGGCTGAACCTTAATGCACAAATTGGTTACGGCCCTAAGGGATTAAAGGACATATTCATCTTTTTATAATTACACTGCAACTGTAATATTGCTGTATGAAGTTTACAACAGCCATGACTTTTACCCCAGCCATGACTTAATAAAAGAAAAAAAGTTTGATTCCCACCGCTCCTTATTGCACAAGGAATGACCCAGCCATGTCCTTGGATGTTATGACATTTCTACATGCGCTAGGGTATGTGCAATTAGGATGTATATAACTATTTTAATGGGTTAATTGTATCGATTATGAAAACTTAATCAAATTACAGGGTTTACAATGCTGTTTAGGTCTGAAGAATGTATCAATATGATATATTGCATATTTACTGTGCAGGTTTTAGGAAACTAACCCAGCAGCTACCGGGGACCCATGAGACAAGACAAATGTGGTATTTACTACACCCCAAAATTGTGTTCCCCCTTCAGTCACTAATGTTACCATATACAACACCTAGCTACCTAAACAGACATATGATATTTAAAAACTTGTGGCAAAAGTTTTCTGTCTGACTTTGCACATTCTTTTTAAAGCAACCTGCTTTCACATGTATTTATATTTGTGTCATGGCTGCACTATACCCGACCCAACAGAAAATTGGAGCAGTGCAGACAGCACCAGATTCATGAAGAACGTGTGCCACAATACATGAATCTGGGACACCCTACAAACTCCACAGACAAACTGAACCTAGTGCAGTTTTCACTGTTTCACCTCAGGACTATTGGGGCACTTTTACTAAGAAAGTCGGAAACTTCACTAAAAGTGCTCTGCCAGTGTATAATGCTGGGTGTGACACATTCATTAAGAATATGTGCAGAAATCATTAAACTGGCACTTTCCTGTCCTGGCCCGACAGAGTTCACCAACTTTTTGGTTTAAACAGACTCTGCATGTTAAATCCGGTGCTCGATATGACTGAGCTCCCTAATTTGTGTCGCATGGAGGCTAGTGCAGCTACACCACGAAACGGTCACGTGCAACACATTTGTGGTGCAAACACTTCTTAAATACTTGTGCAAGCAGTTTATTCCTAAAAGAATGCGCAAAGTCTGTCAGAAAACCGGCGCAAAGCCCTTAGTAAATGTGCTCCATTGTGTCTGGTCCTGAACAAGCTAATTGTCTTTAAGCATTGCGACTTTTTGGAAAGTTATAATTTAATAACTGAGAGAAGTGCTTCATATATTTAAAAGTTCTGTTTTTCAGTATAAGCTGTGCGGTATGGTATCAGCATAGTAAATCAGATTTATATAAACCTCTCCAGATTTTATATATACGATGCATGGATGAGATTTGTAAACACGTCATCTACTATTCTGGTGCTGAATTAAAACCTTGCAATGCAAAGTTGGAGCTTCATTATCCTACTGCAGCAACATTTGCAGAATAAAAATGCATCATTAATGAGCTAATTTAGATTGGTTTCTACAGCTGCAGAATACCCAGATTTATTAGCTATTATGATTATATTCCGTAAGGCCACCTCTATGTGCAGCAGAATGACTGTGGAATTTACACAGTCACAATGTAGGTGCCCTTAACCATAACAGATATTCCGGTGAACATACCAGGCAGACATATTGGATAACCAGGCAAAGGGGAGAGAAAGAGGTGGCACTTACCACTGGTGTAAAGGTTGGCTTTTTATTGAAGCATGTGATGATACAGGAAGAAGCTAGTCACATAAGGCACCGGACTGTTTTGTGCTGTATATCACTATTTTAAACCATTGATGTTATCAGTCTGAGCCATTGAGCTATAAAGACCTCTGCTCAGGATGATATTGTTATAATAACAATGTATGTCAACATATTAAAATGATCAATACAACATAGGTGCACCCTATATATATATATATATATATATATATATGACACAAATCAAGAAGTAATCTCAACAAAAAAAAAAGTCTAGGTGGGGTTAGAGCATAGAAAGTTAGAGAAAACACTTAAATAATTTACATCATTTAACCCCATCTGTCCAACTGTGTACCATAATACATTTCCTTGCACAGGATGGCAAGGGAGCGATCTCCATCTAGAGTTAACGTCTACTCTTTCCAAACTAGTAAAGTGTAGTACATTTGGGTTGCCTTTTTGGAATTTTCTTATGTCCTTTATTAGTCTGGGGCAACCATTTTAGGAAATAGTCCATCCATTTGAAGGAAAAAATTCTATAATATCAGAAAATTGCCCCAGACTAATAAAGCATAAAAGAAGACTACCCAAATTTCTGCAGCAGGAATCAAGTATTTTATCAAATTTGATGCTATGGGACATAGGGAGGTGAATGATAAAATTATCTAGCCCTATTTATACTATTGTAATACTTTTATGTCCCATCTGTGCTGTATTTCAATATGTATCTGCATTTGTTTTATGTGTTAAAATAACATCTTTTCTCTTTTTTGGATCACTTCTCTATAAAATGCTGTTTTGGCATAGGTACTTCCCAGGCCCTCAATTACTGTTATTTCACCAACTCTGACAGCACCAAAACAAAAATTGATTAATACTTGTATTGTAATTTTGTATGGCGCAGAATCAAATCTATTCTAATGTAGTAGAAAAATGCACTAGGATTTAAAAAAAAGTTGTGCATCATTTCCCAATGCAGTGTGCATGCTAATGAGGCAGTTGGTTTATCAAGGCCTGGACCACTCCCCTCTCCTTCAGATAGGCAGGAGAAGCATGGGGCAACACTGAAGAGGAAAGGGATTAAGGGAAGAAATTAGATGCGCCAGACGCAGAGGGGCCAGAAATTGCCTCATTAGCATAAATAGTAAACTGGAAATATCCTGGAAATAGCATAATAAACAGAAAAAAGGATGTTGGAAATCACAATGCATTTCTCCCCATGGTGGTGGAGGTAGTAAACCACCTGTAAAAAAAAGAGAAAAAAAAACATTAAAAATGCCTTAGAATTCAGATGACTCCCATTTTCCTAGAAGCCAAATGACTGTAAACATACACAATGGAGCATATTAACCAGGGCCTCTGCGCCATGTCAAATGCTAATCGCAAAATTGGATCAAGTGTCTGAATCATTGCCAAAATTTTTTAAATATAAAATGAGCAAAATTTTCACAGTACCCCAAATGGTATGTACACTATGTGCACTGTACACTAGCAAAACTTTGCAAAAGAACATATCACATATTTGTTCTGTACAAAACAGAAAATATAACCAGTTACAGTTTTGTTTCTTGGTAGTACTTGATATTACAAAAAGGACTCTGGGACATTGGATGCAAATCATTAATGTTATGATATATACTGCTGCATTTTGTACATTACCTGGAAATGATTCATAATAGTACAGGTTGCAAAATGCGCTCATTTTCTAATGAAATGATGTGACTAGTCAATGGAACCAAACCCATTAGCAAAGTCAGTCATCACACACAAATTTATATGCCACTTAGCAGTACAGATTCTTGGCCGGGGGTATGGTAAACTAAAGGATTTGCTAATGGAGGGAAAATAGCAGTGGCACTTTATTGCTTTGGGAATTGATAGAAAGGTATAATGTCAAGAAATCCGAGTGCATGTATATGTATGAGCATTTGGATGTTTGCAAATATTATGCAAGGAGAAGATACAAAGTTTAAAATACAGTACTTAGCCATAAGAATATACAGAAGTAAACTATTTTCTCACTGAGAGAAAAACAAACAAAACAGACTCCTAGCCATTAGGGAGACATTCTTAATAGAAATTGAAACAGCAGGTAAGATACAACCCAAATTATTTTCTGCACATCTTTATCTATATTTTAGTCCTTGACTTCTGAGTGGCTAATCAGAATACAAAGAAAGCAAAATATAAGCGCATGGCCAAGCAGATATTTCCTTGCTTGTGAAGAACACTACTAAAAGCATTAAGGGCTAACATTTCCAGATATATTTGGACTCTAAAGTTAAACAACATTTATTGTCTGAGTTATAAGTAGCTGAACTGCAAATGTTCAAAACTTAAATGGGTATTCTCAGCTCAGGCATGATATACAGTACCAATATAATAGTTACCACAGGTTCCCTTGGCCTGGTCCCCTAACCTGATCATGGCTAAGCTGAATAGAGAGACTGTATAATGTGTTAAAAGTGCAAAATATGACCATACCTTATTGTTTGAATCCCTAGTCCTCCTGGTAATTAGATTTAGAATTTGAATAGGGACATATGTCCATAACTCAACTCGGCAAGGCCCAGCAGGGAGAACCCAGTCACACTACATCAAAAGAGTGGTATGGTAACACCCCCAGTCTCAGATATATACCCCTCCTGTCTGGTGTGGGCTGAGAGGTAACAGTTCTTGATTGCCTTGAATAAAGAGTAATGGAGTTCAATGCATACAAGTGGAACATCCTCCTTTCAGTGACATCGCTGTCAGGGAGTATGAGAAAAAAACCTATTGGGTTTAAATTAGCAAGACAAAGAAACCCCTTTTTTAATCTGAGAACAGTATGTTTTATGTTTTCACTGCACATCTGTGTATTAAATCTTTAAAACCTAATAAGTCTCTGCCTCAAAGATCGTAAGTATTCGAAGAGATAATGTTACTGATATCAGTTTTAAGTAATCTTATAGCTAATTGGGTAATATCTAACTTGGAATTCTAAAATGTGGAGAGATTTATGTTGACTGGCAGGTATTTGCTTTCATATTATGCCTTCATATTATAAAAAAAAAAGTAAAAGTGATGGCAGTGAAGATTTGAGTGCCAGGGCTAAGAGAATAAAATTTAGAGTAAAGGTGCCATCTTGCATAGGTGAGCAGGGCTTTATGCACTAGATTTTGATGCTCTCTAGCATAAGTGCTTTCTCGACAGACTTGAGAAAAGGGGTTCATAGCATAGCATAATAGCAAAATCCTGAGAGCAGCATCCATAGTTAAGAGCAAAATGAGTTGTGGAAATCACAACTGGCAAGCAGCCTTACCTTCTTGGAAATATTACTTTTGTTTGACATACTACATATTCATTTCAAAATCTTTATAAAATGCGGATGTTTCAGAAGTATTTTTGTAGTGGTCATAACAGTGAATACTAAGCTTAACTGACAGTCAGCCAAAGAGAAAGTCCATAATTAAGGCAATTGTAAAGTAGGTAAAATAGCACAGGCTAGGGGAAAAAAACTGAAAATCCCCCTAACAGGTCCTATTTAAACCTTCCCACTGATTTTCCAATAAAGTATTCACATTCTAAAAGGCATATTTTTTATTTACAGAACCATATGAGGGCTTGTTTTCTATATTACTTCCTATTGCCAGCATTTAAGGTACTGTGTAATATACTGGGAAGCTGGAAAAATATCCAGTTGTTGTGGAATTGACCAAAAAAACAGTTGCATCATTTTCTTATAGATTTAATTTTTACTACTTTCACAATGTTATCCATATGGCTTTTTCATTTTTCTCTGTTAAATACGATCACAGAGGCCCAAAATTACTGTTTAAATTTTAAAAACATCTAATTGTTTGAAAAAAATGTCTTTGTATCGGCACATTCTAGCACCTATAACTTTTCTTCTACTTTAGTATATGGAGCTCTGTAAGGTGTCAATGTTTTTGCTTTTAATTTGGTTAAGGCAGCGTTCGATACTCTGGATCACCAGCTCCTCCTCAGGATGCTTCACTCCATTGGCCTAAAGGACACTGCGCTCTCTTGGTTTTCTTCCAATCTCTCTGACCGCACTTTCAGTGTCTCCTTTTCTGGATCTTTTTCTTCTCATCTTCCTCTCAGTGTCGGGGTTCCTCAGGGCTCAGTCCTAGGTCCTCTTCTATTCTCCCTCTATACTATACTGTCCATATTGGACAGACCATCAGCAGATTTGTTTTCCAGTATCATCTTTATGTTGATGACACCCAGCTATATACTTCTGCACGTAACATAACCCGTGCTTTAATCCAGAACACTATTGACTCTCTCTCTCTGCTGTCTCTAACATCATGTCCTCTCTCTTCTTTCTAAGACTGAACTTCTTGTCTTTCCACCATCTACTAACTTGCCTAACCCTGACCTCTCCATCTCGGTCTGTGAGATCACTATAGCACAGAGGCAGCAGGCCTGCTGACTTGGGGTTGTGCTGGACTCTAACCTCTCCTTTTCACCATATATTCAATTTCTTGCTCGCTCTTGCCGGATGCATCTCAGAAACATCTCCAGAATCCGCCCATTTCTGACAATTGAAACTTCTAAAATGCTAATTGTTGCACTTATTCACTCTTGACTAGACTAATTGTAACTCCCTACTAATCGGTCTTCCACTCGCTAAACTCTCTCCTCTACAATCTATTCTTAATGTAGCAGCCAGGCTCGTCTTTCAGACCAAACACTACACAGATGCTTCCAGTTTATGCCAATCACTGCACTGGCTGCCCGTCTCCTTCTATATTCACTTTTTTTTTCCTTTTAAAACTTTTATTATACAAAATATGTGATACAAAGATATTCATAATCACTTACACAATTTTACACTAGATATCAATACAGCAAGGATTGTAACACATAATACCTTCACCCCCACTCCCACCCACCCTCAACTGATGATTTCACTTGGTGTATCAACCCCCCCCCCCCCAAAAAAAACCCCACACATAGAGTTCTCTCTCTCCCCCATGCACCTGCCCCAACTAATCCAGTTCTGCTGGGTACCCCAGCACCCTTTTTTCTTCTGATGAAAAAAACAACTCCAACCATTTAGACCATAGCTTAAGATAAGCTGCTTTTGATTTTGAACCCATTCCTTTATTTCCACAACCCTCGGCCAGAAGTGTCTTGTTAGTAATTCATTTCCAGAGAGCAAGTGAGGGTGGATCCGGAGAGGACCATTTCTTTATGATGCAAAATCTAGTGAGGAACAACAATTTTTTGGCTACATATTTCTCCTTATCTGGAGAATCAACCCCTTGCCAAACACCCAACACACAGACATTGAAGTTCAAAGGAATTTGAATATCACAACACCTCTTAATAAGCTTGATGACTTCTTCCCCAAAAATTTTAAAAAATGGGCAAAACCAGAAAATATGCACATCACCAGCTTTCTCCATGCCACATCTTTTACAACAAACAGTTTCTCCAAAAAAATGTAAATATTTTTTTTAGGTGTGTAATATGTTCTTTGGAGTATGGATAGTAGGGCCAGTCGGTGTGCAGGAATTTTAAGTATCTTACAGCTATCTCTACAGGAGTTTAACTACACCTTCCGTATTCACTTTAAAATAAAAACCCTCATCCATAAAGCTCTGAATAATGCTGCACCTACCAATCTCTCTTCTCTCATCTCAGTCTATCGCCCTTCTCGTGCTCTTCAATCTGCCAGTGATATTAGATTAATCTTTATCTTAATTCGAACCTCTCATGCACGTCTCCAGCACTTCTCCCGAGTTGCGTCATTTCTCTGGAATGCCCTTCCCCGAACTCTCAGACTAATACGCACCCTCCAAAGCTTCAAACGTGCTCTTAAAAACCATCTCTTTAGGCAAGCCTATCACACTCGCTAACTCATGTGAAAAGTCAACTCTCCCTTTACTAATCCATCCTATGTCCATCTCCCGTCTGTTATTCAGCAAACAGCAGTCTTTTTCTCCTTGGACCCTGTAAATAAGATGGCGGCTGATGGCTGGTTCAAGCAGCAGAATTTTTATTTATTAAATTATTTTATATTGTTCACATATAAGGAATGGTTGGACCATTCTACAACCTCTTGTGTCACCTCCCTCATTCTCATATTCTGTAAGCTCTTGAGAGCAGGGCCCTCACTCCTGTTGTTCCATATGACTGTTTGTTCTTTGTAATGTAATATATTTGTCCATGTCCCCTATGATTTGTAAAGCGCTACGGAATTTGATGCCGCTATATAAATAAAGATTATTATTATTATATAATATGTCATTTTTGAGGGATAAATTCTTGTTTTAACTTTTGATTTTTTTAATGCAAATTTTTATGGGTGGCAAAAATCCAAAAAAGTGCTTATTTATTGCCCCAATTAGTATATGGAATAGTAATTGTAATCAGGCATTTTTTACTTGGGATGTAGTGTGTATTTATTTTTGTTAATTTGTCCTTTATTAGCCCTTCAGGAAAGTTTGAAGTCTAGGGTCTAGTCTCATACTGCAAAAAATACTGCAAAACTTAAAGGGGTATTCCAGAAATAAGCATAATTCATATACAAATGGGTAATCAAAATATAAGCTAATGTGTAATTAGTTTTCATCTAAAATTTTGCTCCCCTTAGCAGAAAATGCTGGTTATATACACTGTAATGAAGAATTAAAATGCTACTGGCCGTTTAATCAGTCCGTTAATTTCCTCCGCGCGGTCCGTTGCGGAGCAGACACAGGACAGAAGATGGCCGCTGGTCACATGTCCACATCACATGTCCTGCATCTGCCTGGGCAGGTCATGTGATCAGCACTAAGTTTGGCTGTTGTCAGTTGGTCGCAGTGCGTCCAGTATGGCCAGTGTTGTGGTGATGTGCAGGGATGGCAGTTACACATCATTACTATGGTAACAGAGCAACAAAGTCTGTTACATCATCACTGGGAGCAGAGCATAAGAGGTAGGAGGAGAACTAAAGGATCTTGGGACTTGTAGTTTACAGTGGCGGCCATCTTAGTGATAACTCCGCCTACTTTACAGTATAATTTTGTAAATAATAAAATCAAACTATTTAAGCTCCGTTTTGTGATTAACACCTTAGCGCTCTGCGCCGTAGCTGTACTGCGCTGAGTCCCGCGATTAGCGCTCAGCGCAGTACAGCTACGGCGCAGAGACGATGCCGGTTCAGCGCTGTATATCAGCCGAACCGGCATCGCTAGCCGCGGGATTTCAGCGGTAATCTACCGCTGACATCCCCGGCTAACACCCGCGGTCGGAGTGGGCTCCGATCGCGGGTGTTTAACCCGTTAAATGCCGCGGTCAACGCGACCGCGGCATTTAACATGCCTTCTGGGGGTCTTTACCCCACGATCGCCCCCCCCCGCACCGTTTTCGGGGGGGGCGATCGCTGTTTTGGCTCCTCTGGGGTCCGATCGGGACCCCAGAGAAGCCTTGGAGGGTTTACCTTTAAGATGGCGTCTGTGACGTCATCTTAAAGGCAAAGTGTCAGCCTATGCATCTGCATAGGCTGGCACTGATAATACCCTGCAATACATTAGTATTGCAGAGTATTATCAAGAACAAGCAATCAGATGATTGCTTGTTCATATCCCATGGTGGATCAAGTAAAAAAATGTAAAAAAAAAGGTTTTTCAATAAAAAATTACTTTATAAATCACTAAAAATGCCCATAAGCCAGAAAACATATAAAGAGACATATAACGCTCAAAAAAGTCTAAATCATAACACAAACCCCACATATATAGTATCACCGCGTCCGTAACAATCCATAGAATAAAACTAAATAACTATTGAACCCATATGATGAACGCCGTAAAAAAAAAACGTCAAAAACCCGCCAAAAATTATGATTTTTACCTATTATATCCCACTAAAAATGCAATAAAAAGTGATCAACAAAACATATGTACTCCAGAATGATATTGTTGCAAAGAACAACATGTCCCGCAAAAAACAAGCCATCAACCAGCTCTGTAGCCAAAAAAACAATGTTATGCCACTTGGAAGACGGCGATGCAAAAATGATAGATTTTTCCCCACATTAGGGTTTTATTTGGCAAATTTAGTAAAACATAAGAAAAAATATTAATGTCTGGTATCCCCGTAATCGTATCGACCCATAGAATAAAGATAACAGGATTATTAGGATATACGGTGAACACGGAAAAAAAAAAAAGTAAAAAATCCAGTACAGAATTGATGCTTTTCTACTCATGACCTCAAAAAAAGTTCCAAAATTTTCAACAATAGGTGATACCATCCCCAAAATGGTAACACTGGAAAAAGCATCTCGTCCCGCAAAAAAAATGCCGTCACATGGCCCAAATAACAGAATAGCGAAAATTTTATAGCCTTCAAAAGGGGGCAACCAGAAAACTAAAATCCTGGCAGCTGCAGGGTGCTCCTTCCCTTCTGCGCCTCGCTGTGCCCCCATAACACAAGTAACGGCCACGTGTGGGGGGTCGCTGCATTCAGGAGAAATTGTAGAACAAATTTTATGGTGAGTTTTCTCTTTTTATCTTTTGGAAATGTGTAAATTTTAGGGCTAAATGAACGTATAACCGACAAAATTTGATAAATTTGAAATTTCTAAATTTCACCGCCATTTTGATTCAATTACTATGAAGATCTCAAGGGGTTAACAATCTTTGTAAAAGCTTTTTCTGATAGTTTGAGGGGTGCAAATTTGAAAATGGGTTGGTTATATAGGGGGTTTTGTTGCTAAATATGTAAAATTTGATTTCAAACAGTATTTATCCCCAAAATAGTCAATTCCGAAAATACGGAAAATCGCTATTCGATTTGTAGGCCGCGTGACGTCAAAATAAATTATCCAAACATTTCAAAAATTATGAAAATGTAAAGTAGACAAATGGGAAATGTTATTCTGCAAGTTATTTAGGTGGTAAATCTATCTGCCTGAAAACGCGGTGATTTAGAATTTCGAAAATGGCAAATTTTTCTAAAAATTCATCATTTTTTTCTTTTTTTTGTAAATAAACGCAAAACTTATCAGCCAAAATTTACCACTAAAATGAAGTACAACATGTGGGGAAAAAACAATCTCAGAATCGCTTTGATAAGTAACAGCGTTCAAAAGTTATTACCACAGGAAGAGACACTGGTCAAATTTCACGCAAATTTCACTTAACGCTCAGCGTCCGATATATCGGACGCTGAGCCGATGCCGGTTCAGCTCAAGATTTGAGCCGAACCGGCATCGGGAAACACGGGGTGCCGGCTGTGACTGATAGCCGGCACCCCAGTGTAACACCCGCGATCGGAGTTGTCTCTGATCGCGGGTGATTAACCCGTTAAATGCCGCGGTCATCGCGACCGCGGCATCTAACATGCATATGGGGTGTCTTTCCCCCACGATCGGCCCCTTCGAATCATTTTCGGGGGGCACCGATCACTGCTACGGTATCACTGGGGTCCGATCTGGACCCCAGTGTTACCTGCAGGAACTGCCGGTAAGATGGCGTCTGTGATGTCATCTTACTGGCAGAGTGCCACCCTATGCAAGTGCATAGGCTGACACTGATAATGCCCTGCAATACATAAGTATTGCAGGGTATTATTATGAACAAGCAATCAGATGATTGCTTGTTCATTTCCCATGGTGGAAAAAGTGAAAAAGTAAAAAAAAAAATTATTCAATAAAAAAATAAAGTAATAAATCACTAAAAATGCCCAAAAGCCCCAAAACATATAAAGAGACATATAACTAAAAAAAAAAGTCTAAATCATAACACAAACCCCACATATATAGTATCACCGCGTCCGTAACAACCCGTAGAATAAAAATAAATAATTATTGAACCCGCACGATGAACTCCGTAAAAGAAAACTGTTATAAACCCTCCAAAAATTATGATTTTTACCTATTCAATCCCACAAAATATGCTATAAAAAGTGATCAGAAAAACATATGTACTCTAGAATGATACTGGTGCAAAGTACAAAGTGTCCCACAAAAAACAAGCCATCAACCAGCTCCGTAGCCAAAAACGTAACAAAGTTATGCCACTTGGAAGACGGCGATGCAAAAATGATAGATTTTTCCCCACAATAGGGTTTTATTTTACAAATTTAGTAAAACGCAAGAAAATATATTCGTGTCTGGTATCCCCGTTATCGTATCGACCCATAGAATGAAGATAATATGATTATTAGTCTATACGGTGAACACCACAAAAAAAAATGTAAAAAAAACAGTAGAGAATTGATGCTTTTCTACTCCTGCTCTCAAAAAGAAGTTCCTAAATTTTCAACAATAAGTGATACCAACCCCAAAATGGTAACATTGGAAAAAGCATCTCATCCCGCAAAAAAAATGCCGTCACATGACCCTAATAGCGCAAAAGCGAAAATTTTACAGCCTTCAAAAGAGGCCAATGAGGAAAGTAAAATCCTGGCAGCTGCAGGGTGCTCCTTCCCTTCTGCGCCTCGCTGTGTGCCCATAAAACAAGTAATGGCCACATGTGGGGGGTCTCTGCACTCGGGAGAAATTGTAGAACAAATTGTATGGTGGGTTTTGTATTTTTATCTTTTGGAAATGTGTAAATTTTAGGGCTAAATGAACGTATAACCGGCACAATTTGACTATTCTAAATTTCACCTCCATTTTGATGTAATTACTATGAAGATCTCAAGGGGTTAAAAATCTTCGTAAAATCTGTTTCTGATAGCTTGAGGGGTGCAGATTTGAAATTGGGTTGGTTATATGGGGGGTTTTGATGCTAAATATGTAAATTTTCATTCAAATCTGTATTTATCCCCAAAATAGTCAATTCTGAAAATCCGGAAAAGCGCTCTTCGATTTGTAAGCCGCGTGACATCAAAATAAATTATCCAGACATTTCAAAAATGGTGAAAATGTAAAGTAGACATATGGGAAATGTTATTCAGCAATTTATTTAGGTGGTAAATCTATCTGCCTGAAAACGCAATGATTTCAAATTTCAAAAATGGCAAATTTTTCAGAAAATTCATCATATTTTCTTTTTTTTTGTAAATAAACGCAAAACTTATCAGCCAAAATTTACCACTAAAATGAAGAACAACATGTGGGGAAAAAACAATCTCAGAATCGTTTTGATAAGTAACAGTGTTCAAAAGTTATAACCATATAAAGCGACGCATGTCAGAATCCAAAAAATGGGACTGAGCCTTAAGCTGTAAAATGGCTGCGTCCTTAAGGGGTTAAGATATTCCACAGTTAACTTATATTAAAAATTACATAATCCATATAAGATCAGAAGTGAGGTAAGGAGCTGTAAGTATAGCAAATCTGAAAAGAACAGTTGTAAAAAATACTAAATAGGTATAAACCATCAGGGATATAAAAAAAATATTAAAGTATTTTAAAAGGAAATCTATTTTTTAATAGCCATGTGACAGAACCAAGAATTTGGCAGAATATATTTCTGTAGAGGATTTGCTAACCCCTGCAAATAATACAGTTACTAGCATATTTCTTACTTCAGTGCTAGCAATAATCAGCATCATTACAGTGGTGTTGTACAAGAGCATAATATAATTCCAACACTTGGTGTACCTCCTGGTCCTGCATGCATCCATTATTTCTTCTCCCATGAGCTACTTTATTACACAGTGATCTATTTTCTTCCCATAAACTTTTTAATTTTTGCTGTTAAACATTAAAACTTCAATACCATTGGGTGTACATGCATCAATTAAAATGCAACTCACTCAAAGGCATTGATTTGCAAAAAGATGTGTAAATTAGCATGATTGATTTTTCTTAAATACACTTTCAAAATTTGCATGATACGTCTGTAAAACATTGACAGCTGTTTATATCTACTTATATACATTGTTCATGTTGCAGTGGCTGACATAAAACATTATTGATTATACAGAGTACTTGTGTCAATTATCACATTATTTCATTCTTTTCTTAACTGGGGACGTACAATAATTAGATGGAAAGAAATAATATGCACTATAGAAAGTCTTGGATAACTAGAATGTTGTTTGAAACGAAAAATGATTAATTACTACATAAATTATTCCAATTATACAGTTTTGTCTACAATATTGTGATTTCATCATTTAAAAAAAAAGTTATAGCATATATGTGATACAGTTTATTTGGTTACAATAAACTTATTGTAATTAAGGGGGGATCACTGCATATGTTAAAATTATTATGTAGTATACAGCCAGCCCCCATGTAGTATACAGCCAGCCCCCAGTAGTATACAGCCAGCCCCCATGTAGTATATAGCAAGCCAGCCCCCAGTAGTATACAGCCAGCCCCCAGTAGTGTAGTATACAGCTAGCCCCCAGTAGTATACAGCCTGTCCCCAAGTAGTATACAGCCTGCCCCCATGTAGTATACAGCCTGCCCCCATGTAGTATACATCCTGCCCCCATGTAGTATACAGCCAGCCCGCATGTAGTATACAGCCTGCCCCCCGCAGTTTGCCAAACAGAAAAAAAATAAACTTCATACTCACCCTACGGGGTCCCCGATGTTCGACGCGGCTCCCGGCAGCTCCCAATCCCCGTCGCGGCTCCTGGCGGCTCCCCATGTCTCCACTTCTATCTTCTCTAACCGGCAGAGTCGTGTCCATTCAATCTGCCGGCCGTCGCACACTACGATGATGCGTTGTCGCCGCTGATGACGTCATCAGCGGCTATGAACCTTTACATAAAGAAGAGGTCAAAGTAACACTATAAAAATTGTACATTTATTTTATGTTTCCTATGGGTGGATATCACATTCTGTAATATTTAAGAGAGTCCATGCACCCACATAAATTCACTGTTAAACACATCCACACTAAGACTATTTCTCAATACAGAAAGAAACCCACTCAAGAATATGCCAGTTTCATGCAGATGTTGACCTTAGGCAAATTTCAACTTAGGTCTATACTGTAGTGCACAGAGGCATTGCCTGATGCTAAGCCACAATTCTACACAATAGTACATAATTGAAACAGGCCTGTACAAAAGAGTATTACTTACCAGCAGGTTTGACTTGCAGACATTGTTGGTTAGCAGAAGAAGCTATGTAACCATAGCTTTGTGTGGGTTGTAAGTATCTTATTGATAGTGATTCATATGTTTTGAGAAGTACATGCCCACCTTTCCCTTTTTTTCTTTTTTTTTCTTCCAAAGTTTATTTGATTTTTCACAATACAAATATATAAAATCTACACTTATAATGCTCTATACAGTACACATTACTATATATAAATATAAAAAAATCTACACAATCCAAAAACCTTCCCCTTTTCTAATATACATAGATATATGAAAATTGTGCATAAACCAAGAACAAAGTTGGTGTGTCATAAGGCAAGGTACAGAAAATGGGAAAATCTTTATTGGGTTTACACATATAGCATACAGGAAAAACTCAGGATTAAAATCAATTAAAAAGTACTACCTACACACAAAAAATGCAAAGTTGGTTACACGGGTAAGTATAAACCAACAACACCCCCTCACACACTGAGTGTGACACTTCCAAAATAACCTGTAAACACCTGACTGTGTGTGCTGACTAGTCCCAAATGTGGACGAGAGTATAAATACAATCAAGGTATATGACATGAAAGGGTAAACAAATCCTGCATAAGGCCTAAATACATTACGCTGCACACGGAACAGTAATGTTCCAGTCGGTAGAAAAAAGATCAAGAGCTAAGGTCATGAAATGAAGGTGGAGGGCTCCCCACGCGGTCCGTCTCCTACTAGGAGACTTCCTCAGGGGTAGAAGTGCCCCTTGGAGTGCCAGGCTCCCTTATATGTCCCTGTCCTACCTGCCTCCAGGTGCACTGAAGTCCTATTGTTTATGGTGTGTCGGCAACAGTTATACTTGATTGGGCTGTGCTAGGTCATTTTTTGTTTGTTAGATATATGAAAATTGTCACTGGCGCTGTAGAAGAACCTGTGGTGGATTATCATAGAGTGGGAGAAATGTAAAATGTCACCACATTTTAAGCTTAAATGAAAAATTGTAGGGGAAGAGCAGCACTATGACAATGGATCTTTGTCCGGAGCTAGGGTCCACACCACAAACGAACCTGGCTCTAAGGTGTGTGTAAGTCACAAATGAAGAATCCAAAGAAGCAGCACTCCACTGAAGTATAAATGGTTTATTCATACATATAACATACAATGTTTCTGTCCCTCCATGGAGCCATTTTCAAGTGAATACATTTTTTTCCATTTGAAGGTATATATATATATATCCCTCACAACATGACATCACTAAGTGGTTGCTGTGAAACCAGAATCCTGATACTTATATGCTTACGGTTGGTGACATGGTAAATCATAGTATCATAGTTTATACGGTTGAAAAAAAGACACATGTCCATCAAGTTCAAACAAGGAAAGGAAGGAATTGGATGAGGGATCCAGGGGAATTAGGGGAAGCAATTCTATATAACATAACCGTCAATGTTATTTAGGTGTAAAAAGGCATCTAGACTAGAGATGAGCGAACACTAAAATGCTCGGGTACTCGTTATTCGAGACGAACTTTTCCCGATGCTCGAGTGCTCGTCTCGAATAACGAACCCCATTGAAGTCAATGGGAGACTCGAGCATTTTTCAAGGGGACCAAGGCTCTGCACAGGGAAGCTTGGCCAAACACCTGGGAACCTCAGAAAAGGATGGAAACACCACGGAAATGGACAGGAAACAGCAGGGGCAGCATGCATGGATGCCTCTGAGGCTGCATAATCGCACCATTATGCCAAAATTATGGGCAACAGCATGGCCATGACAGAGTGACAGAATGAAGCTAGATAGCATCTAAAACATCCAATAATTGACCCTGACACTATAGGGGACGGCATGCAGAGGCAGCGGCAGCAGGCTAGAGAGTGGCATGGCGACATACCCTAAATGGACTCAGGCTTCAAACCAATGGGTGGCAGAGAGGAACCAAAGGAGGTGAGCAAGAAGCGCTCAAATAATATCGGTACATGATAAAAGTTTGCCAGTATATTTTGTGGATTACACAGCAGGGTGGCGACAAAGTTAACATGGAAGCCATGAAAACAACCCAAAATTCTGCCTGACACAGCTCGTTTGATAAGGGGACCATGTATGGAGGCAGTGAACTAGTAGTAGATTAAAGGTGCTGCAGTTAAAACTATGTTAGTTGGATCTTGGCATGGAGCTGGCGCTCCGCTGCCAGGCGAGCTTTCGCCAATCCAAGCCCCTGTCTCTAGGCTACTCCCCAAACAGCACTTCTAAGAACCTTTTGTATAAGATCAAGTGTAGTAGCGTTCTTATAAGTTTAGGATATGCCGGGTGAGGGGAATGTAAACAGATGCGCAAGAAGCGCTGAAATAATATCCCTAAATGGTAAAAGTTTGCAAGTATATTTTGGGGATTACACAGCAGGGTGGCGACAAAGTTAACAACTTTGATGTGGAATGCCCTGTAATAGCTCTTGGGCGGTGTGCCTTTTATCGCCTAGGCTCAGCAGTTTCAGCACCGCCTGCTGTCGCTTAGCGACGGCACTGCTGCTGTGCCTAGAGCTACCGACTGATGGCGCCATGCCCACGGATGGTAATTCGGAGGAGGAGGAGGTGGAGGAGGGGTGGGAGGAGGTATAGTAGGCCTTTGAGACCTGGACCGAGGTAGGCCCCGCAATTCTCTGCGTCGGCAGTATATGACCAGCCCCAGGGTCAGACTCGGTCCCAGCCTGCACCAAGTTAAGTGTAGTAGCGTTCTTATAAGTTTGGGATATGGCGGGTGAGGGGAATGTAAACAGATGCGCAAGAAGCGCATGATGCGCATGGAGCTGGCGTTCCGCTGCCAGGCGAGCTTTCGCCAATCCAAGCCCCTGTCTCTAGGCTACTCCCCAAACAGCACTTCTAAGAACCTTTTGTATAAGATCAAGTGTAGTAGCGTTCTTATAAGTTTAGGATATGCCGGGTGAGGGGAATGTAAACAGATGCGCAAGAAGCGCTGAAATAATATCCCTAAATGGTAAAAGTTTGCCAGTATATTTTGGGGATTACACAGCAGGGTGGCGACAAAGTTAACAACTTTGATGTGGAATCCATGAAAACAACCCAAATTTCTGCCTGACACACCTCGTTTGATAAAGGGACGATGTATGGAGGCAGCTATATGGACGACTTTTGGAGGTAGCAATGGAGACAACGTGTGGAGGCTGCTATGGAGACAATTTAATTTGGATAGTGCCTGTATGTGGCAGTCCCAAACATTTTTCAAACCAGAGGAGCAGGTAGGTGGCCCTCCAGTAAAATGGGATAGATTGAGTGCCTGTATGTGGCAGTCCCAAAAATGTTTCAAACCAGAGGAGCAGGTAGGTGGCCCTCCAGTAAAATGGAATAGATTGAGTGCCTGTATGTGGCAGTCCCAAAAATTGTTCAAACCAGAGGAGCAGGTAGGTGGCCCTGCAGTAAAATGGAATAGATTGAGTGCCTGTATGTGGCAGTCCCAAAAATTGTTCAAACCAGAGGAGCAGGTAGGTGGCCCTGCAGTAAAATGGAATAGATTGAGTGCCTGTATGTGGCAGTCCCAAAAATTGTTCAAACCAGAGGAGCAGGTAGGTGGCCCTGCAGTAAAATGGAATAGATTGAGTGCCTGTATGTGGCAGTCCCAAAAATTGTTCAAACCAGAGGAGCAGGTAGGTGGCCCTGCAGTAAAATGGAATAGATTGAGTGCCTGTATGTGGCAGTCCCAAAAATTGTTCAAACCAGAGGAGCAGGTAGGTGGCCCTGCAGTAAAATGGAATAGATTGAGTGCCTGTATGTGGCAGTCCCAAAAATGTTTCAAACCAGAGGAGCAGGTAGGTGGCCCTCCAGTAAAATGGAATAGATTGAGTGCCTGTATGTGGCAGTCCCAAAAATTGTTCAAACCAGAGGAGCGGGTAGGTGGCCCTGCAGTAAAATGGAATAGATTGAGTGCCTGTATGTGGCAGTCCCAAAAATGTTTCAAACCAGAGGAGCAGGTAGGTGGCCCTCCAGTAAAATGGAATAGATTGAGTGCCTGTATGTGGCAGTCCCAAAAATTGTTCAAACCAGAGGAGCAGGTAGGTGGCCCTGCAGTAAAATGGAATAGATTGAGTGCCTGTATGTGGCAGTCCCAAAAATGTTTCAAACCAGAGGAGCAGGTAGGTGGCCCTCCAGTAAAATGGAATAGATTGAGTGCCTGTATGTGGCAGTCCCAAAAATTGTTCAAACCAGAGGAGCAGGTAGGTGGCCCTGCAGTAAAATGGAATAGATTGAGTGCCTGTATGTGGCAGTCCCAAAAATGTTTCAAACCAGAGGAGCAGGTAGGTGGCCCTCCAGTAAAATGGAATAGATTGAGTGCCTGTATGTGGCAGTCCCAAAAATTGTTCAAACCAGAGGAGCAGGTAGGTGGCCCTGCAGTAAAATGGAATAGATTGAGTGCCTGTATGTGGCAGTCCCAAAAATTTTTTAAAACAGAGGACCGGGTAGGTGGCCCTCCAGAAAAATGGAATAGATTGAGTGCCTGTATGTGGCACTCACAAAAATTGTTTCAAACAGAGGACCGGGTAGGTGGCCCTCCAGAAAAATTAAATGCATGAAGTACTATAGCAAGAGCCAGTGGGCCCTGTCAAAAAATAGCCATTTTCCTCTGCTTTACTGTACAAAGAGGAGGAGAAGGAGGAAAATGAGGAGGAGGAGGAGGAGTGGATCAATTATTCAGGTTGAGCTTCCTTCACCTGGTGGAGATTGGAAATTCTGAGAAATCCAGCCTTTATTCATTTTAATAAGCGTCAGCCTGTCAGCGCTGTCAGTCGACAGGCGTGTACGCTTATCGGTGATGATGCCACCAGCTGCACTGAAAACCCGCTCGGACAAGACGCTAGCGGCAGGGCAGGCAAGAACCTCCAAGGCGTACAGCGCCAGTTCGTGCCACATGTCCAGCTTTGAAACCCAGTAGTTGTAGGGAGCTGTGTGATCATTTAGGACGATGGTATGGTCAGCTACGTACTCCCTCACCATCTTTCTGTAAAGATCAGCCCTACTCTGCCGAGACTGGGGACAGGTGACAGTGTCTTGCTGGGGTGACATAAAGCTGGCAAAAGCCTTGTAAAGCGTACCCTTGCCAGTGCTGGACAAGCTGCCTGCTCGCCTACTCTCCCTCGCTACTTGTCCCGCAGAACTACGCACTCTGCCGCTAGCGCTGTCAGAAGGGAAATACTGTTTCAGCTTGTGCACCAGGGCCTGCTGGTATTCATGCATTCTCACACTCCTTTCCTCTCCAGGGATGAGAGTGGGAAGATTTTGCTTGTACCGTGGGTCCAGGAGAGTGAACACCCAGTAATCGGTGCTGGAATAAATTCTTTGAACGCGAGGGTCACGGGATAGGCAGCCTAGCATGAAATCTGCCATATGCGCCAGAGTACCAACGCGTAAGAATTCACTCCCCTCACTGGCCTGACTGTCCATTTCCTCCTCCTCCAACTCCTCCAACTCCTCTTCTTCTGCCCATACACGCTGAACAGTGAAGGACTCAACAATGGTCCCCTCTTGTGTCTCGCCAACATTCTCCTCCTCTTCCTCCTCATCCTCCTCCACCTCCACCTCCTCCGATATGCGCTGAGAAACAGACCTCAGGGTGCTTTGGCTATCAACAAGGGAATATTCTTCCCCCGTCTCTTGTGACGAGCGCAAAGCTTCCGACTTCATGCTGACCAGAGAGTTTTTCAACAGGCCAAGCAGCGGGATGGTGAGGCTGATGATGGCGGCATCGCCACTGACCATCTGTGTTGACTCCTCAAAGTTACTCAGCACCTGACAGATATCAGACATCCACGTCCACTCCTCATTGTAGACTTGAGGAAGCTGACTGACCTGACTACCAGTTCTGGTGGAAGTTGACATCTGGCAGTCTACAATCGCTCTGCGCTGCTGGTAAACTCTGGATAACATGGTCAGTGTTGAATTCCACCTCGTGGGCACGTCGCACAACAGTCGGTGAGCGGGCAGTTGGAGGCGGCGCTGCGCTGCCCTGAGAGTGGCAGCATCTGGGCTGGACTTCCTGAAATGCGCACAGATGCGGCGCACCTTCGTGAGCAAATCAGACAGATTGGGGTATGTCTTGAGGAAACGCTGCACTATCAGATTTAACACATGGGCCAGGCATGGCACATGTGTCAGTCTGCCGAGTTGCAGAGCCGCCACCAGGTTACGGCCGTTGTCACACACAACCATTCCCGGCTTGAGGTTCAGCGGTGCCAGCCACAGATCAGTCTGCGCCGTGATGCCCTGTAATAGCTCTTGGGCGGTGTGCCTTTTGTCGCCTAGGCTCAGCAGTTTGAGCACCGCCTGCTGTCGCTTAGCGACGGCACTGCTGCTGTGCCTAGAGCTACCGACTGATGGCGCCGTGCCCACGGATGGTAGTTCGGAGGAGGAGGTGGAGGAGGGGTGGGAGGAGGAGGAGGCATAGTAGGCCTGAAACACCTGGACCGAGGTAGGCCCCGCAATCCTCGGCGTCGGCAGTATATGAGCAGCCCCAGGGTCAGACTCGGTCCCAGCCTCCACCAAGTTAACCCAATGTGCCGTCAGCGATATATAGTGGCCCTGCCCGGCAGCACTCGTCCACGTGTCCGTGGTCAGGTGGACCTTGTCAGAAACGGCGTTGGTCAGGGCACGGATGATGTTGTCTGACACGTGCTGGTGCAGGGCTGGGACGGCACATCGGGAAAAGTAGTGGCGGCTGGGGACCGAATACCGAGGGGCGGCCGCCGCCATGAGGTTGCGAAAGGCCTCGGTCTCTACTAGCCTATAGGGCAGCATCTCCAGGCTAAGCAATCTGGAGATGTGCACATTAAGGGCTTGGGCGTGCGGGTGGGTTGCACTATATTTGCGTTTTCGCTCCAGCGTCTGGGGTATGGAGAGCTGAACGCTGGTGGATGCTGTGGAGGATCGTGGAGGCGACGATGGGGTTTTTGTGCCAGGGTCCTGGGCAGGGGGCTGACTAGCAGCTGACACAGGGGAAGGAGCAGTGGTGTGCACGGCCGGAGGTGAACGGGCTTGTTGCCACTGAGTGGGGTGCTTAGCATTCATATGCCTGCGCATACTGGTGGTAGTTAAGCTATTAGTGGTGGAACCCCTGCTGAGCCTGGTTTGGCAAATGTTGCACACCACAGTCCGTCGGTCATCCGGTGTTTCCTTAAAGAACCTCCACACTTCTGAAGATCTAGCCCTCGCCGCAAGAGCCCTCACCACGGGAGCTTCACTAGTTGACAGTGGCGCTGATGCACCAGCTCTGGCCCTGCCTCTTCCAACCTGTTCAGGTCGAGGACTCTCCTCCGTCTCAGAAGCACTGTGTTCACCCGGCCTCTCAACCCAGCTTGGGTCTGTCACCTCATCATCCTCCGATCCCTCAGTCTGCTCCCCCCTCGGACTTCCTGCCCTGACAACAACTTCCCCACTGTCTGACAACCGTGTCTCCTCATCGTCGGACACCTCTTTACACACTTCCACTACGTCAAGAAGGTCATCATCACCCACAGACTGTGACTGGTGGAAAACCTGGGCATCGGAAAATTGCTCAGCAGCAACCGGACAAGTGGTTTGTGACTGTGGGAAGGGTCCAGAAAACAGTTCCTCAGAGTATGCCGGTTCAAATGCCAAATTTTCCTGGGAGGGGGCAGACTGGGGGGGAGGAGGCTGAGGTGCAGGAGCTGGAGGAGTGGCGATTTCGGTGACATGGGTGGACTGCGTGGAAGACTGACTGGTGGTGGACAAATTGCTCGAAGCATTGTCAGCAATCCACGACATCACCTGTTCGCACTGTTCTGGCCTCAACAGTGCTCTACCACGAGTCCCAGTAACTTCAGACATGAACCTAGGGAGTGTAGCTCTGCGGCGTTCCCCTGCTCCCTCATCAGCAGGTGGTGTCTCACCCCGCCCAGGACCACGGCCTCTGACCCCTGCAGTAGTTGGACGCCCACGTCCCCGCCCTCGTCCTCTACCCCTAGCCCTCGGGTTAAACATTTTTAAAATGAGAGTTATAACTTTATTTTTTTTTTTACTTTTTTTTGTTTTTTTTTGTGTTTTTTTTTTTTTTTTGTGTTTTTTGTTTTTTTTTGAGTTTTTAAAACCAAACAATGCTATCCTATTGCTATGGCTATTTTCTAGCCAAGTATCAAAGGAAGCACAGTACTATGCCAGATGAGATGACACTGAGTTATTGCCTAATAGAAATCCAACCCCTACTGAATTTTGCCACTTCGGCCTTTGCTATGGATATGTGCGCCACTAAGCGCAGAACACAGCGGTCGCAAGTCCCACTACAAATTGCTCAGAATTGGCAAGTACATGCACTGCAGAAACTACAGCCACCAGCAGATCAACCAGAAATCAAATATATAGAACGCTACTGTAGGCTTCAAGATCAAGAAGCTGTTTGTATTCTCCTATGGCTATTTTCTAGCCAAGTATCAAAGGAAGCACAGTACTATGCCGGATGAGATGACACTGAGTTATTGCCTAATAGAAATCCAACCCCTACTGAATTTTGCCACTTCGGCCTTTGCTATGGATATGTGCGCCACTAAGCGCAGAACACAGCGGTCGCAAGTCCCACTACAAATTGCTCAGAATTGGCAAGTACATGCACTGCAGAAACTACAGCCACCAGCAGATCAACCAGAAATCAAATATATAGAACGCTACTGTAGGCTTCAAGAAGCTGTTTGTATTCTCCTATGGCTATTTTCTAGCCAAGTATCAAAGGAAGCACAGTACTATGCCAGATGAGATGACACTGAGTTATTGCCTAATAGAAATCCAACCCCTACTGAATTTTGCCACTTCAGCCTTTGCTATGGATATGTGCGCCACTAAGCGCAGAACACAGCGGTCGCAAGTCTCACTACAAATTGCTCAGAATTGGCAAGTACATGCACTGCAGAAACTACAGCCACCAGCAGATCAACCAGAAATCAAATATATAGAACGCTACTGTAGGCTTCAAGAAGCTGTTTGTATTCTCCTATGGCTATTTTCTAGCCAAGTATCAAAGGAAGCACAGTACTATGCCAGATGAGATGACACTGAGTTATTGCCTAATAGAAATCCAACCCCTACTGAATTTTGCCACTTCAGCCTTTGCTATGGATATGTGCGCCACTAAGCGCAGAACACAGCGGTCGCAAGTCTCACTACAAATTGCTCAGAATTGGCAAGTACATGCACTGCAGAAACTACAGCCACCAGCAGATCAACCAGAAATCAAATATATAGAACGCTACTGTAGGCTTCAAGAAGCTGTTTGTATTCTCCTATGGCTATTTTCTAGCCAAGTATCAAAGGAAGCACAGTACTATGCCAGATGAGATGACACTGAGTTATTGCCTAATAGAAATCCAACCCCTACTGAATTTTGCCACTTCAGCCTTTGCTATGGATATGTGCGCCACTAAGCGCAGAACACAGCGGTCGCAAGTCTCACTACAAATTGCTCAGAATTGGCAAGTACATGCACTGCAGAAACTACAGCCACCAGCAGATCAACCAGAAATCAAATATATAGAACGCTACTGTAGGCTTCAAGAAGCTGTTTGTATTCTCCTATGGCTATTTTCTAGCCAAGTATCAAAGGAAGCACAGTACTATGCCAGATGAGATGACACTGAGTTATTGCCTAATAGAAATCCAACCCCTACTGAATTTTGCCACTTCAGCCTTTGCTATGGATATGTGCGCCACTAAGCGCAGAACACAGCGGTCGCAAGTCTCACTACAAATTGCTCAGAATTGGCAAGTACATGCACTGCAGAAACTACAGCCACCAGCAGATCAACCAGAAATCAAATATATAGAACGCTACTGTAGGCTTCAAGAAGCTGTTTGTATTCTCCTATGGCTATTTTCTAGCCAAGTATCAAAGGAAGCACAGTACTATGCCAGATGAGATGACACTGAGTTATTGCCTAATAGAAATCCAACCCCTACTGAATTTTGCCACTTCAGCCTTTGCTATGGATATGTGCGCCACTAAGCGCAGAACACAGCGGTCGCAAGTCTCACTACAAATTGCTCAGAATTGGCAAGTACATGCACTGCAGAAACTACAGCCACCAGCAGATCAACCAGAAATCAAATATATAGAACGCTACTGTAGGCTTCAAGAAGCTGTTTGTATTCTCCTATGGCTATTTTCTAGCCAAGTATCAAAGGAAGCACAGTACTATGCCAGATGAGATGACACTGAGTTATTGCCTAATAGAAATCCAACCCCTACTGAATTTTGCCACTTCAGCCTTTGCTATGGATATGTGCGCCACTAAGCGCAGAACACAGCGGTCGCAAGTCTCACTACAAATTGCTCAGAATTGGCAAGTACATGCACTGCAGAAACTACAGCCACCAGCAGATCAACCAGAAATCAAATATATAGAACGCTACTGTAGGCTTCAAGAAGCTGTTTGTATTCTCCTATGGCTATTTTCTAGCCAAGTATCAAAGGAAGCACAGTACTATGCCAGATGAGATGACACTGAGTTATTGCCTAATAGAAATCCAACCCCTACTGAATTTTGCCACTTCAGCCTTTGCTATGGATATGTGCGCCACTAAGCGCAGAACACAGCGGTCGCAAGTCTCACTACAAATTGCTCAGAATTGGCAAGTACATGCACTGCAGAAACTACAGCCACCAGCAGATCAACCAGAAATCAAATATATAGAACGCTACTGTAGGCTTCAAGAAGCTGTTTGTATTCTCCTATGGCTATTTTCTAGCCAAGTATCAAAGGAAGCACAGTACTATGCCAGATGAGATGACACTGAGTTATTGCCTAATAGAAATCCAACCCCTACTGAATTTTGCCACTTCAGCCTTTGCTATGGATATGTGCGCCACTAAGCGCAGAACACAGCGGTCGCAAGTCTCACTACAAATTGCTCAGAATTGGCAAGTACATGCACTGCAGAAACTACAGCCACCAGCAGATCAACCAGAAATCAAATATATAGAACGCTACTGTAGGCTTCAAGAAGCTGTTTGTATTCTCCTATGGCTATTTTCTAGCCAAGTATCAAAGGAAGCACAGTACTATGCCAGATGAGATGACACTGAGTTATTGCCTAATAGAAATCCAACCCCTACTGAATTTTCCCACTTCGGTCTTTGCTATGGATATGTGTGCCACTAAGAGCTAAACACAACGGTAGCAAGTCCCCCTGCTAATTCCTCACAAAATGGTAAAATATGCAAATTAAAATAAAAAAAGTAGAACGTTATTGTAGCCCTAAGAAGGGCTGTTGGGTTCTTTGAGAATCACTCCTGCCTAACAGTAAGCTAATAGAACACCCTAACGCTTTCCCTGAGCAGCAGCAGCTCTCTCCCTAGCGGCATCCAGAGACAGAATGATCCGAGCAGCGCGGCCAGCGGCTAGTCTATCCCAGGGTCACCTGATCTGGCCAGCCAACCACTGCTATCGACGTGTAAGGGTACCACGTCATGCTGGGTGGAGTGCAGAGTCTCCTGGCTTGTGATTGGCTCTGTTTCTGGCCGCCAAAAAGCAAAACGGCGGGAGCTGCCATTTTCTCGAGCGGGCGAAGTATTCGTCCGAGTAACGAGCAGTTTCGAGTACCCTAATGCTCGACCGAGCATCAAGCTCGGACGAGCATGTTCGCTCATCTCTAATCTAGACCCTTCTTGAAGCTCTCTGCTGTCCCTGCTGTGACCAGTGCCTATTCCACAGATTGACTATTCTCACAGTGAAGAAGCCCTGTCGCCTCTGATGATTAAACCTTGATTTCTCCAGATGCAGACAGTGTCCCCTTGTCTTTTGATTTGATTTAATCTGGAACAACTTTCCACCATATTCTTGTATGGACCATTCATATATTTATATAAATTAATCATGTCCCCTCTTAGTCATCTCTTTTTTACACTAAATAAATTTAGTTGTTTTAATCTTTCCTCATAAGTGAGACCCTCCATACCCCTTATCATTTTTGTACCCTCTCCAGCTCCAGAGAATCCTTTTTATGGACTGGTGTCCAGAAATGGACGGCATGTTCCAGGTGAGGCCGAACCAACACCTTGTACAGTGGTAATATTACATCCCTATCCCAAGAGTCAATACCACTTTTGATACATGGCAAGATCAGGCTGGCTTTAGAGGCAGCTGATTGACATTGCATGTTGTTATTCAATTTATGATCTACTAGTACCCCCAGGTCCTTCTCAACAAGGGACTCTCCCAGATTTACTCCCCCAAGGACATATATGCATGTGAGTTATTAAGTGGATGTCCAAACATTCAGTTTGTCCAGGTCACCCTGCAGCTTATGAACATCCTCCATAGACTGTATTACACTAAACAGCTTGGCGTCATCTGCAAGAATAGACACAGTGCTATTAATTTCTACCTCTATATCTAATAAATATATTCAATAGTAGTGGGCCTAGCACAGAACCCTTTGCTACACCACTTATAACTGGTGACCATTCTGAGTAGGAATCATTTACCACAACTCTCTGGATACGATCCTTCAGACAGTTCTCCATCCAATTGCGAATGATTCCTTCCAGACCACTAGACCTCATTTTACCCATCAGGCGTCTATGAGGGACAGTGTCAAATGACTTTTCAAAATCCAAGAACACAATATCCACAGCAGCTCCTCCATCCAGGCATCTGCTCACCTCTTCGTAGAAGCAGATCAGGTTAGTCTGACAACTTCTATCCTTTGTAAACCGATGCTGGCTGTGACTTATTATACCATGTAATTTCATATACTCTTGTATGTAGTCTTTTAGTAACCCTTCCAATATTTCCCCACTATTGCAGTTAAGCTTACAGGCTTGTAATTGCCTGACAAGGTTCTGGAGCCTTTTTTGAATATTGGCACCACATTCTCCTTGCATTAGTCAGTAGGCACTGTACAATTCTTTATGGAATCGCTGAATATTTTAGACAGTGGCACAGCAATAATATAACTGAGTTCTTTAAGAATTCTGAGATGTACGGTAACTCATCTGGTACAGGACCAAAATAGTTTAGGAGGCACTGAGCGCCGGGCACAACAAACTCCCCTCCCCTCGCATAAAGCACACACACCGACATTATAATCAAAAAATATACTGAAAATACCAATAAATGTAAATAATCTTTATTGCTTACACATAAAAATGTCCCTTACAGACACAATTAACAACACAAGATGGACAATACAGGAGCAACAGACTAACAGACTAACATACAGTGCACACTACCCTAGTGTAAAAGTGAACAATGCTATTGTAATCCCTGATAGATGTAAATTGCGGTTTAGGACCATTTTAATTCCAGAACAATGACAAGAGTACTACACAATTCTATATACATATATAGATAGTATATCTATAGATATAGATATATCTATAGATATATAGATAGTATATCTGTATCACATAGGTAAGAATCAAGGCTGTCTAACTTCCTCTGTTAACAGGGACAGCAAGAATATACTGAAGTGCACAAACACAGGGATAGAAAAGTTTGCAGGTATAAACCACAGATAGGAACAAGAACCCCAAGGACGGGGTCATGCAGAGTATTTTGGGACTCTAAACCACAGGTCCATAAGGACTTGTAGTTGGTTTAGTATCCCAAAATCAACCTGACAGGTTCCCTTTTAAAGCCAAAGCAGGGTTTTTTTGTCCTGTTATAAATACCAAATGTGATTTGTTTACCTCAACAAGAGATTTTATTTCACTGGTACATCTGAAAGTGTTTAAAATAAATTGGGAAATAACTTGTATATTATGTCTAGTGTTTTACCGATAATAACTTGTTACCATTCCTTTTTTGGTTTTATTTTCAGAATGTAAGTTATAAAGAAAAAGAATACATTTTCTGTCCATAAAAAGGCAACCCCCACTTGTACTTTAATTTTCCTTGTGCTTTACTTTGAAGAAACTCGGAAAGTTACATAATCTGAATCAATTTCATTACCATAAGTAAATGTCAAATGTCTAAAATACATTTTTTACTGATTAAACTGTCAAGGACAAGTACATTCAGGAAAAGCGATTCAGGTTGTATTGCATTTTAAAGAAAAAAAATATACCAAAGCCTCAAAAATAAAGCTCTGTTAAGCACAAGTGGGTGCTTCATAATGATTCATAGTTTGAGGTTATATAATCATTGAAATTTCAGTCAACAAGTTTCAACAAACAGGAAAAATAAATGTATCCAAAATGGGATTGTGTGTTGTATACATAAAATGCAGTCAAAGGTTTTTTTCCCCATTATCAGTCAGAGTAGACTTTTGTAACTGTAGGCTAAGTTCTGGTGTTTTGCTGGCAAATACAAACACGGACATATGACATCATCGGGCACATTTACTTAGAAAGCTGCGTGTGGCTATTCACTAAGAATCATTAATCTGTCACTGCACTGCACCATCTTTTTTGTGGTGCACCTTTGACATAGGGCATGCACCGCAATTTGCAAGTTAAATAAGGCCATGTCCGAATCAGTCTGACCGACCGACGGCATGCCCCTAATTTGTTTCGCATGGAGGCTAGCGCAGCTGTGACACAATAGCGTTGCAGACACTTCTTAAATACCTGTGCAAGCCGTTTTAGCCTAGAAGAACGTGCACAGTCCAACAAAAGTGCGGCGCAAAGCCTTAGTAAATTTGCCCCGTTGTCTTTTTTTGGTGAATCCTATGCCACACTGTTTCTTTGGGATAAATTTGGCCAATTATTTAGAGCCTCAAGATACACATTGTCCATAAAAGTCACAGTGGCTCCCTAGAGAAGGCAATATAGTCACAATGGCCCCACTGTAGCCAATATAGTGACAATATCCCAACAGTCATGAATGATGTACAGGTGACCCTAGAGTGAAACTAAACCTTTGTCCACACACAGAATAAAAATTAGAAACAGTTCACCTTCCAAATTGCAAAGTTTATCGTTCATTTTAAAAACTTTGAAAAACCTGAATATTTTGGATTCTATCATGTCAGGTAATTTGTTCTTAATGGGGCTTATTTACTAAGGTTCGCGCTGTCATGGGTGACCCGTAATCCATGTCTCGGAATGTGGGGGCACTCGTGTCCCGCTGTGCTGCGCAGCCCCCGTCCCGGACCTGTGTCACGATCCATGTCGCGGATAACGGGTGCACCTGTTGTGCTCCGCTGTATGTGCTGCCCCATCCCCGGCCTGTACTTACCTCTCCAGGCTCCAGGCTGTGGTACCATCTGGGCCAAACGCCTCCTCCGACTAGGCCATGTGCTCCCGCACACTCTCCAGGAATTTAAAGGGCCAGCGTCCTTCTAATTGGCACTGGCATTCCAGCTCTGCTATATATTCTGGAAGCTCCCAGCATCCCCTGCCAGATCTTCAGGTCTTTCTGCTGAAGAGAAAGCCTCCTGAACATTTCCAGACGCCTCCAAGTTTTCTGAGCATTTCCAGAGCCTCCGAGTTTCCTGAGCGTTTCCAGATGATTTTGAGTTTCCTGAGCATTTCTAGACGCCTTCATGATTCCTGTGGTGTTCCCGTGTTCCTGTGGTGTTCCCGTGTTCCTGTGGTGTACCCATATTCCTGTGGTGTTCCCATGTTCCTGTGGTGTTCCCGTAATCCTGTAGCAGTCCTGTAATCTGGTGTGGTGGTCCTGTAATCCTGTGGTGGTCCTGAGGTCCTGCCTTCCCATGGTCCTGCTTTCCTGTGGCCCGCTTTCTGGCGCGCTCTGGCGAAGACCAAAAGTCCACTTAGACTCCGCTCCCGGGTTGCGGCTAGTATCATTATCCCCTGCGGTGGTCCAGGGAGTCCACAAACTTTAGCCTCTGAGACTCTTCCCCCACCCCAATGCGTGACAGTAAGATACGCCCATGGACTCCGCCAAGGTCTTGTATCCTGCTAAAGCCCTGGACTGTGCCAAGGACCCACGCCAGCTACTGGGTGACCTTCCCAGCCGTATTTCCCAGCAGTCGCAAGAAATTGCTCCCCAAAAATAACCCGCTGCTACCCTTCAAAGGATGATCGTCTCGCAACAGCAGGCTTCCGTGACTCTTCCTCCTGTTGCTACAGTCACCTCGCCATGTTTTTCGGCAGTAGACTCTGGACCCGAATTTTTGTTGCCTAACAAATTTGATGGCAACTAGAGATGAGCGAGCACTAAAATGCTCGGGTGCTCGTTATTCGAGACGAACTTTTCCAGATGCTCGAGTGCTCGTCTCGAATAACGAGCCCCATTGAAGTCAATGGGAGACCCGAGCATTTTTCAAAGGGACCATGGTTCGGGAATAAAATGTGTTATTTAATTGAAAAAGAATGTCTTCTGATAAGTTAGCAGATGTATGCAAACATCTGCAATCTATTCTTCACTGTTCCGTGCGTATATTATCTCCCGACAAGTTAACAGATGTGAAGAACAGTGAAGAATAGAATAAAAACAGTGAACACAGGATGATTTAAGTGAAAAACGCAGTGAAAAACACAGTGAAGAATAGATTACAGATGTTCTGCACATCTGCTTACTTGTCGGGGTGATACGCTGTCCTGGGATCCGCTCCTCTTCTTACACTGAAGTCTCCGCGTGCTGCCCGATGTCTGTCTCCCCCGTGCTGCCCGATGTCTGTCTCCCCCGTGCTGCCCGATGTCTGTCTCCCCCGTGCTGCCCAATGTCTGTGTCCCCCGTGCTGCCCGATGTCTGTCTCCCCCGTGCTGCCCGATGTCTGTCTCCCCCGTGCTGCCCGATGTCTGTGTCCCCCGTGCTGCCCGATGTCTGTGTCCCCCGTGCTGCCCGATGTCTGTGTCCCCCGTGCTGCCCGATGTCTGTGTCCCCCGTGCTGCCCGATGTCTGTGGCCCCCGTGCTGCCCGATGTCTGTGGCCCCCGTGCTGCCCGATGTCTGTGGCCCCCGTGCTGCCCGATGTCTGTGGCCCCCGTGCTGCCCGATGTCTGTGTCCCCCGTGCTGCCCGATGTCTGTGTCCCCCGTGCTGCCCGATGTCTGTGGCCCCCGTGCTGCCCGATGTCTGTGGCCCCCGTGCTGCCCGATGTCTGTGGCCCCCGTGCTGCCCGATGTCTGTGGCCCCCGTGCTGCCCGATGTCTGTGGCCCCCGTGCTGCCCGATGTCTGTGGCCCCCGTGCTGCCCAATGTCTGTGGCCCCCGTGCTGCCCGATGTCTGTTGCCCCCGTGCTGCCCGATGTCTGTGGCCCCCATGCTGCCCGATGTCTGTGTCCCCCGTGCTGCCCGATGTCTGTGGCCCCCGTGCTGCCCGATGTCTGTGGCCCCCGTGCTGCCCGATGTCTGTGGCCCCCGTGCTGCCCGATATCTGTGGCCCCCGTGCTGCCCGATGTCTGTCTCCCTGCTGCTTGATGTCTCCCTGCTGCTTGATGTCTCCCTGCTGCCGTTCCGCGCGCATATCTTCCGACAAGTAAGCAGATGTGCCGAACATCTGTAATCTATTCTTCACTGTGTTCTTCTCTGTCTTTTTCACTTAAATGATCCTGTGTTCACTGTTTTTATTCTATTCTTCATTGTTCTTCACTGTGTTTTTTTAATTAAATGCTCGATCTCGAGCAGGGGAAATACTCGTCCGAGCAACGAGCCGTTTCAAGTACCTTAATACTCGAACGAGCATCAAGCTCGGACGAGTATACTCGCTCATCTCTAATGGCAACCCCAATTTTTGCAGGAGCTTTGTTGCCCAGTCATGCTTGGTGTTAAGGGGGCTGCCTTTCAAGGTAGCAAATGGAGGCATTGTTTTCCATTTAACACCTTGGAAAACTTATTTGCATTCTTCCCAGAAATCCCTAGTAGAGCATCTATGGCTTTAAGTCTCCACACACCTTTAAGGTGGCCTTAATTGGCAATCTCTCCTTAAGGAGAACCCCTACTGTCTAACCCTAGTCAATAGCCTCTCATACAGCCAAATCAGTTCCCTACGCTGTACTGAGGAGACCCAACCAGGTCGAAACAGTGCTGTCTACAGTTGGGAGTCTGTTCCTTATGGAATAGACATACTGGTTTGGCTTAGTCCCACACCATGTTTTTAGACTTCTTGTAGGTCATACTTGGTGTTAAGGGGGCTGCCTTTTAAGGTAGCAAAAGGAGGTATTGTTTTCCATTTAACACCATGGAAAACTTATTTGCATTCTTTCCAGAAATCCCTAGTGGAGCATCGATGGCTTTAAGTCTCTACACGCCTTTTAGGTGGCCTTATTTGGCAATCTCTCCTTAAGGAGAACGCCTACTGTCTGATTCTGCGGCCTACTCATGCTGCTGCCCATTGACCACTGACTCCCTGAAACACCCTGTGATTTCCATAATGCTGTTTTGACCCTCCACCACTATATGACATTGCCACTGTGTTTGGTTTTCCCCTTCATTTTTTCCCCTTCAGAAGAAATGAAAAACTTCAGGATTGTTAGCCAAAAGCAGGAGTGGATACAGAATGCAGAGAACATGCAATTATCCCATTTACTGGTCATATCTGTTTTGGATTTACTCCTGTTTGTTTTTGGCTTTAGCAATACTGATAATGGACTATTGACCGATTTCGACACTGACGGACGAAATGAAGGAAAAAATTATCATTACTGCCGACACCCTCTCCACTCTTTTTGGGGGTTTCTACATGTATCAGGGTTTAACAGAACACGTTCTGTCATAATCTATGGAAACATCTGATGTCAGTGTAAAAAGAGTGCACTCTTTGATGTTTAGTGGGATCTTGGCCCTCAGCTCAGTCTTTTCGAGCTGGCACAGACATTACCTTGTCAGGCTGTGTTCCTGCTTCACTTATTTGGTCAAGTTGGCCCCTGTAAGTACCCATGGAATTGAAGAGTGAAGCGATTCTAAGAGAGGCGGCTGTCATGTGCGTGTCATACTAAAACACAGCATTGTTTGAATACCAAACCACACTTCCTAAGCATATTTGAGCATGGCACAACGTTCTACAACACCCTACAAGCTCTCTGCAGCCAGGAAATACCTGTTTTTTAATATGATTCGCCATGATTCGATTTGGGTCGAAACAATTTTGTTGGAAAATTCGGCGAACTCGGCGAAATGAATTTTTGCTAAATTTGTCCATCTCTAACTACCAGTAATTCTTTACTTTCTATGCTGCATTCCTCTCTCCTTCCCCAATAAAATTATATATACTTTTTATAGTTTAATAAATATAGTATTAACTATTAAATACCACTCAAGCTATGGTTGATACTTCGAAAACATATTGTGAAGTAGTCAAGAATGTGCATATATCAACTACAGATATAATATACCATATTTAAGTATAATAAAGTGGTCAAATGCCATTGGAAAATTAACCTCATTGATGGATAATGGTGTAATTTTACCTTTTAATCACCTAATCACCAAATTCAATGTATCACAATCCGACTTCTTTACTTAGCAGAGGATTAGATCCTTTCTATCCATTTCTCCGTTATCAGTTAAGAATTGTATGAAACAGAGTCACTGTGCTGGTTTTGTTAAGTTTATAAAAGCTCAAGATAAAATCAGAGGTGCTATTTCCATTACCTATGTGAACCGGCTAGGGTTTCATATTAAGGGAAAACTACTTTATATGGTCAGATGAGAAAGAGAAATTGGCAACTTATTATTAATATCTAGGGCTCTACGGTCTTGCCAACACCAACCCAACTACTACTAAATATGTACTCCAATGTATTCTTGAAATAATATAATGAAAATTTGTGGATTGTAAATAACATGTGTTCCTAAGCTAGGACTGTTACTGTTAAAAATTGGAAAACTGCTTCTTACCAATCAATTTCTAATGTCTCCTGCCTTTGAGGGCGGAATAGTGCATGTGGGGGTATGGTGTATGAAGAGTAGGTGATTTTGATGAGAAATGGATATACTGGTTAGCATATAAAAGCATAATAAGACATTAATAATTGATAAGAGATGTATATATTGATTATAGTAACTGTGTAACACACATACAAAATTTTGCCTTTTGTCTTTCTTCTTTCTTTTCTTTCTTTATTTTTCCTGTCCTTTTATGTTAATATATTGTCTTATTTTGTTCATATTTTTGTTCTTGTGATATAATGAATAAGAATTATGCATAACCCCTTTTTTGTTTTTGCATATGTGATGGTTTGTTTTCTGCGTAACAAATTGCAATTCATAGTGACGGTATTTAATATTCCATGCCCTGTACTGGGAAGAAGGAAACAAATTTCAAATGCAGTGAAATTGGTGCAAAAAAGGCATTTGCGGCATTGGCGTGTTTTCCATGGTTTTCACTGTGCTCTGCAATTGACATTTCTCCTATATGGTTTGGGTCGGTACAATCATGGAGATACCAAATGTATATAGGTTTATAATGTTTTAATAAACAATTATATATAGGTGAGGGCATATAAAACATAGCTTTTAATAATTCTGTTAAAAAACAACCAAGAGAACCATCACACAATTTAGAATATAAAAATCAATTAGCCATCCTTGCACAGCTTGTATATCCAAAGGATGCTATATGTATCTAGGCAAACAAAAACAGCACCAGGTACATGAACTCAAGGAAAAATGAACTAGTGTCTTCCACATCTGGAAGCCAAGGTAAGTCTATTATGCATACACAGACAGCATTAACATTTGATCACTAGAATATATAATTGTTCTTGATTGGGATGGTGAATTTGCTGGCCTTCCATACTGCGTTTTGCATTATATGAGAATAAGGCTCCGAATCTTTGTGCTATAATGTTTTCATACATTTACAAAAATTAAAATCTCCTGTACAAAAAAAAAATCTCATACTTTGGTGTACAGAGATGTTTGTGGTATGATTTTTTTTTGCAAGATGAGAGGATGCTTTCAATGATACTATTTTGTGGACTGTATGGCCTTTTGATTGCTTTTTATTAAATTTTTTTAAAGGAAACCTACCACTTCTGAAGGTAGGTATGAGATGTAAACACCGGGCACCAGCTCAGGGTGAGCTGGTGCCGGAGCTTACCTTAGCTAGTGTGTTAAACCGCTATATCGCGGTTTAAACACATTTTGACTTACAGCCCCGAGGTAGCTTCGGCGTGCGTGACGCCTCCGACACTTCCTATGGAGGCGCGATATAGCGGTTATAGCGATATAGCGGTTTAAAACACTAGCTAAGGTAAGCTCCGGCACCAGCTCACCCTGAGCTGGTGCCCGGTGTTTACATCTCATACCCAGGGCCGGCGCTATGGGTAGGCAAAGGTGGCAATTGCCCAGGGCCCCTGGGAGAAAGGGGAGAATCTCTTCTTTCAAATGAATCTTGAATTGTGTTTCTAGGTGCTATGGATCCAGAGATATTCAGGCTTAAAGTGAGAATATCAGGTGCCATTTTTATATATAAAAATCACTCCCAACGGCAGTTTAACAGTTAATATCTCCGTTTTCCTACATTTTAGAAACACAAATTTAGATGCATATAAAAGAGGAGACTCTCTTCTTTCATAGGAAAAAAGGAAGTAAGGTTCTATGTGTCACAGAGCCAGAGATACAGCCCCCTGAAATTAAACCCCCCTTAGCCATCAGGCTGCAGGGAGCATTTGCTGCACACAGGAGCTGCTGCACCTCACAGATAATGGAAATATTCACTTTATATGTTACTACATTTTGAGAAGGGATAATATCAACTAATAGTCATGGTTTTAACCCTTCTCTATGCAGAACTATCTAAGAAAACACTTTGGGCCACATGTATCAATCATTCTTTTTTCTGTTGTTTTTGCGCCTTTTCATTCAGGCGTACCGTTTTTGTGCTATTTTTGCGACTAAACGCCAAATTAGCTGTGCAGCAAAAATACCCAGCTTTCCCTCATCTATCTTACCAATCCAGATGTTTTGCTGTGCCTAATGATATTCATCATTTGCGACTTTTAATTTAGGCAAATTAACTGGCGCAAAAACACTCCAGCCCGAAGGTGGCGTTAACTGAGAAGAAAGCACTGAGCTCCTTTGCAGAACAGCTCGTTTCTAGCAGCAAAGATCAGCCAGACACTGCAGACACTAGTACATATAATACAGACATGAGATACTCTGCAGACACTAGAACATATAATACAGACATGAGATACTCTGCAGACAGGAGCTGCAGACTCTATTTACAGTTCATCACCTTCTATTTACAAAACATTCAGCAGAATCCTGAGCTCAAAGCAAGAGAGAAGAGAACGTTACAGAATGTTGCACATAGTACTGACAAGTGTCCCCCATGTCATTCTGCACAGTATCACCAGTGTCTGAGGGGGATACTGTGCAGGATTACAGGGGTGCAGCAGGAGATCAGCACTGGGGGATCCCCTCCAGGAGAAGCCACTGCTGAGGAGGTCACTGGGTGCTGGGTGTCACACACCTGGGTGCTGCTGTTAGGGTCATTCTCATTCTGGGATGTGGGAGAAGCAGAGAGGAGCTTGTAGCAGGATCACATGTAAGTGCCTGAATCTAACATTGCGCCAAAATTGCGCCTAAACTGTGTTAAAGTTAAGTGATTAATAAGAGGCAGGAAATTACCTTATCACAGATGGTTGTAGCTTGTGATAATTCTGTAAAACAGTGCGCCAGAATTTAGGCGCAACTACTACACCTATGCGCACAAAAGTGATAAATGTGGCCCATTCTCTCTTATTCCCTTTTATTTTGTGATACTGTTTTAGGAAACTAGATTTTCTTTATATAAGTATTCTGGATTTGTACATATTTTAGATGAAATTTTGAATGTTAATTGCCAAATGCATCGCCTGGTTGTCTGCTTTCAAAATGATATAGGTTTATGGCGCTTTTACTTTTTATTCTGTTTTATTGCTATATTTTGCAGGTTGTGACTGTCTAAAAATGTCTAGCAGAAAAGCAGATATCTAGTTATTACAGTTTTAGTGATATTATGTGGATTTATTCATGTGAACATATCAATAGGGCACATTTGTGAACTCTACACATGTCCATCTATTACATTTAGGAGATGTGAAGGTAAACATTTTCTGTTTGGATCAAATTTTTTGCCATCAAAGTCAAATTTCAAGTATTTTTAATAAAATGTTTCAATTTGAATCAAAATTGCATGAAGGCGCCTATGTCTATAAAATTTTTGATGCAATTTTGAAAATGGGGCAAGTGTCTGCTTTCAGAAAATATCGGTCCCTCTCCCCAATGGGCCTCACAGTCTAATCAACCTACCAGTAATTTTTTGGAGTGTGGGAGGAAACCGGAGGACCCAGAGGAAACCCACGCAGACACACGCATACAAAATCTTTGCAGATGTTGACCAGCGCTGCAAGGCTGTAGTGCTAATCACGGAGCCACCATGCTGCCCATAAATCTCCCTATCATCTATCTCCTATAAAATTCTCCCATATTACAGTTTGTTTTACCATACTAAAGGAGCCTCTTGCTGACTGTGACTGGTCATAAAATATTTTAGGGCCCCACTTTTAGTTTTGCCCAGGGCCCCACTTTGCCTAGAACCGGCCCTGCTCATACCTACCTTCAGTAGTGGTAGGTTTCCTTTAAGTGTTGCAAAAATGGTTGGTAAAAAATTTGTTAATGGGGCACATTGTACTTCTAATTAGTTTAAAATTTGAATTATATCTTTTGTCATTAGTTATGAAAAAAAAGGAAATTTGGTAAAAAATTTTAAAAATTCCTTATACCTTTAGGTTGGCATGTTTTTTAAGATCCCATGTATTTTACTATAATTTTATGAGGCTTAGAATTTGGTTGCCATTTTTCAAAGTTTTTTTGGAAAATCTCCAAACCCTGTATTTAGAGGGACCTGCTCAACTTTCTATTGACTGTGAAAGGCCTAAATAATAGCAAGACTCACACACCTTATGGTATTAAAAAGCACTTTTAAGAAGCTTGCTAACCCTTGTTTTAACCCTTGTCCATTGTTTTAAAATGGAGGTACAGTCTACAAATTGTAATATTTTTGGACAATACATTAATTTTTGGTGAAAAATAAAACATTTGCAATGGATTAAATGACAAAAAGCTCCACAAAGTTTGATATCCAGTGTACTGATAACCCATATGTGTTGGTAACCTGCTGTATGGGCACATGGCCAAGCATAGAATAAATGGAGCGCCATTCATTTGCATTGTCAAATTGTACAGGCTATAATTTTTTTTTCTTTATTTAATGTTGACATATAGGGGCTATTTTTGGCCTCATGAAATTCACTTTTCTGGTACATAATATTGGGGCATTTATAGCTAATTGATAAGATTTTATTAACTCTTTGTTAGTGGAAAAAATAAAAACCATCAATTTTTGGTAATTTTTTTTTGTCTTTTTGGCCATTCGCCATATAATAAAAATAATATACTTTTTTCATTCTATGAGTCATCACGATTACAAAAAGACCTCATTTATATACATTTTTTTTATTAACATTAATGAATAAAAACTAATTTCGAGAAAATTTTGTTAATTTTAACATCACTGTCTTTTCAAATGCATAACTTTTTTATTTTTTGGCTGACAAATCTGTTTAAGAGCTAATTTTTTGTGAGAAGAATTGTTGTTTTTTATGGTCTTATTTTGGAGCAAGTAAAATTTTTTAACACACTTTTTACAGCATTTTTAAGGGTATTAATTAAAATTATCTTTTTTTGGAAAGTTTATTATTATTTTTTTAACGGGGTTCCCTAGGCGGGTCCAGTAACGATTCTGTTTTATTATACAGATTATCATGGATGCAGCAATACAAAATATGTGGGGGTTTTGTGTACTTTATTCAATTTTACTGAATAAAACCTAATTTGGAGAAAATCTTGTTCATTTTAGCATCCCCATTTTTCAGATGCATAACTTTTTCTTTTGCCTGATTAATCTGGTTAAGTGCTTATTTGTTTTTCGAGAAGAGTTGTTCTTTTAAGTGGTCTTATTTTAGACTGCATAACTTTTTAAAATCACTGTTTAGAGCATTTTTTAAGGATATTAATTAAAAAATTTACCTTGCAGGTCCCGTAATGATTCTGTTTTATTATACAGATTGTTACAGATGCGGCAATACCTAATATGTGTTTTTTTGTGAAATGCTTATGTTTTTAATTTTTATTTATTTTAATATTTTAAACTTTTTTTTTTACAAACTTAAACTTGAACCAGAGATGCTCTGATCACTGGTTTAAGTCCAATACACTGTTCTACAATACTAATGCATTGTAGAGCAGTGTAAACCGTCTGGCATGCTTACGCATGAGCATGACAGTTTATGGTCAGACCCCGAATCTGACTGTAGGACTGCTTGGGCAGCCCCGGGGCACTTTGCAGACCTCAGTGCTGCAAAGTGCAGCACTGAGACAATTGGATCCCCCATAAGAGAATTGGATCCCCCATAAGCGGAAACACCCGTACACAACATGGTCATACTTGACCATGGCACGTAAGGGGTTAACACTCACGATCGGAGACGGCTCTGATCACTAGTGTTAGAGTGAGGTGTCAGCTGTATTATATAGCTGACAGCCACTGCTTCTGGTGCTGGTCTGGTCTTGAGCCGGTGCCAGAAGCGGCACATAATATAACGTCCCGGTGAGCATATAACATCCTAGTATGCGAAGGGGTTAATGTATATTCATAAAATAGGAATCTCTTCTGTTTACTGTTTTGATGTCACACAGATGCACACAGCATGGCATTAGTATCACAGAGAGTAATCAGAACTGTGTGATATAATGAGTGCACCTATGTGTCATCAGATGACCATGGACTTGTTTTCATTCACTGGAAGTAAACGATGAAGCTTCCTATAGAATGACAACAAGAAGATATCTTGAAAACCACAAGAAATGTTGAAGAAAGTATATTGAAAAATTGTATACAGTTTTATTGTACAAACAATAACATTTATTTGCTGAAAGTGGACAACCCCAAATATAAATACTGTAGAGCTTTAGACTTAAATAAATAGCTTGAGCATTGCAAAAGTGAATATGCTAAAGTTTAGCTTTGCAATTTTGTAAAAAATAAACACAATACATTTCATTAAGTGTCTTAACTGCTTCGAGGTATTTTGATTTTATCAGAAGACAAATAAATCCTATTCATTTATAAAACATACAAGAAAACATTGTTTAACCCCTTAAGGACGGAGGGTTTTTCGCCTCATTTCTCGCTCTCCAACTTCAAAAATCCATAACTTTTTCATTTTTCCGTGTACAGACCTGTGTGAGGGCTTATTTTGTGCGTAACAAATTTTACTTTCCCGTAATGATATTTATTTTAACATGCCATGTACTGCAAAGCTGAAAAAAAATTCCAAATGTGGAAAAATTGAAAAAAAACCGCACGTGCGTCACGTTCTTGTGGGCTCAGTTTTTACGACTTTCACTCTTCGCTCCAAATAACACGCCTACTTTATTCTTTGGTTCGGTGCGATCGCGGTGATACCAAATTTATACAGGTTTTATTGTGTTTTAATACATTTTCAAAAATTAAACGAATGTGTACAAAAAAGAAAAAAAAATTTTTGCCATCTTCTGACGCTAATAACTTTTTCATACTTTGGCGCACGGAGATGTGTGAGGGGTCATTTTTTGCGAAATGAGGCGACGTTTTCATTGCTACCATTTTGAGGTCTGTGCGACATTTTGATCATTTTTTATTTCATTTTTTATGTTATGTAAAAAGGTGTAAAAGTCGCATTTCGGACATTTGGGCGCCATTTCCCGCCTCGGAGGTCACCGCCGGCCGTAACCGTTTTTATATTTTGATAGATCGGGCATTTTGGGACGCGGCGATACCTAATATGTCTGTGATTTTTACTGTTTGTTATGTTTTATATCCGTTCTAGGGAAAGGGGGGTGATTTGAACTTTTAATATTTTATTAATTTTTTTTATTTTTTAAACTTTTTTTTTTCTTTTTTTTTTCACTATCTTTTAGACCATCTAGGGTACATTAACCCTAGATAGTCAGATCGCTGCTACCATATACTGCAATACTTCTGTATTGCAATATATGGCATTTTTGCAGCACATTCATTACAATGAGCCACTGGCTCATTGTAACGAATATGCAGCTGCCAGATAGCCTCGTGTCAAAAGAAGACACGAGGCTACCATAGCAACTGATCGCCGCCCCCCGATGACGTTCGGGGGCGTGGCGATCGAAAAAAAGATGGCGGCGCCCACGCGCCGCCGTCTTTTAAACGCCGCCGGCGACTTTGCCGGCGGCGTTTAGGGGGTTAATAGCCGCGATCGGTGCAAGCACCGACCGCGGTTATTAGCGGTGGGGGTTTTGTGCACAATGCAAAAACCCCCACCTTTGTATGAAGAGGACTCAGCCCGTGAGCCCTCTTCATACATCCCTTATACCTCTGCGCCGTAGAGCTACGGCGCAGAGCGTTAAGGGGTTAAATAGACTGAGAGTTTTTGTTCTCTGGCTTTGTTTATGTTTCCATAATCAAGGCAAATAAACTTCAGGGCATTGTTTTTCAGTTAACTGTAGAGAACAGTTGACTCACACTACATATATTTTACCCTGAAACCTCTCAAGAGAAAAACGTAAATAAATATTTGAATTGCAAAAACATAAATTTTTTAAATAGAATGGATAATCTGAAGATTAAAAGTTATCATTTTTCAAGTTTAGTTATGAAAACAAATTTATGATTTGGCACTGTAATAAATATAACAGATTTTTTCTCTTATTTATGAATTCAGACTTCTACAGTTATTCCTGCAATATTTAAACAATGGATAAAGTTCTTTTTTCTAAAGAGTTATTTATTATAAGGGGAAAAGGCCGGGTTGAGCATTATATAACATCATGGCTGCTTTATAAGTCCTTGACTCAGCAAAGTTTTATGAAAAATGTTCATGTGACGTAATTCTCCTTACTAAAATGTTAAGGTGTTGTCTTGTTTCCAGTAAAAAAAGACACAAAAACACTTATTCCTGCCAGGATCATCCTTATGCACCTAGACAGCACCACCGTGAACAGAGACGCAGTGCCCAAACTGCATCCCAAAATCCATGTATTTATTTCCAAGTGCCAACTTGTCCCCAGATGAGTAGCAAGGGTTAGGCATCTTCCTGCACATTGCTGGCAACCCAATGAAGTGACATTATTGCACCGACTGCACGGGAACATCTTCTGCCACAACTTTAAATGGTATCGGCATCCTAAGTAAGGGGGGTAAAATGTGGATTATTATTGGAGCTACCCACTGGTGATCTTAAACAGACTGCAGCTTCAATGATAATCTGTCCCTGTCCCTGTGTTGCTTTAAAATAGTCCTGAGTATGGCATTTCCTATGCTTACTGGGATAGCAGGTGGAATCTGTGCTTGGATGATGGGAGAAGGGGCTCTAAGTGCTCCTCTAGTAGGTGAAGTCTGTGCTGGGGTGTATGGAAAGTGCCTTTAGTGTGGGTTCTAAGTGCCTCTCTAGTGATGAGCAGACCTAACCTGTAAAGTTTGGGTCTGTACCAAATTTCACAGATGCGGCACCCACAGACCCACACCCGAAACATACATCATTATTCCTTATCTAGGTACGTGTTTGAGAAAAATTGCAAAGTTGCTTGATTGATGCAAAAGCAGCCCTTAAAAGAAGCTTCCAGACCCTTAACAGCTGCAGACATGTCCTCTGTAGGCATGCCTGTGCTTGGCTTGGGTGGACATATGATTCTGCGGTATAAGAGCGAGGCCACACATCCAGATGCCATTACAAACACAAGACAACAGTTGAGAGCTTACTACTAATCATAGGGTCAGACAGCTCGGCAGGGACTTGTAAAAAGGTAGCAATTGCCCTTTTCAGGGCACTAAGGAAGAGGCTTAATATTAGGGACAGGTTTAAATCTGAAATAATTGCTCTTATAAGGGCACTCTAAAGAACTACATCACTGCATGGATATTGTTACTGATTCTACAGGATTCTACAGCAATACTTGCAAAGACCAGACCTGATTATTAGCATGTACTGCATCATCCAGAAAGATCTTGTAGATCCTTTCTCTGCCTAATATTCAGCCACAGAAAAATCATAAATCATCATCAATCATCCCTTTCTTGCGAAGTTGCTCCTGTCAAAGAAAATGGCATTTTCCTTGCTAGTTAAGAAAAGTTTAATCAGTGAGAATAGCGCACATAGATACATAGTGCAGACGTCCTGTCAGCAACAATTGCGCTTTGTTGTCAAAGTATATTGCGTTTTTTGGAAAAGTGTGGTGAGAATAGCGCACACCAATATGTGAATCAGAAACATGCTCCTGTCAGTGAATAGCATGCAGTAATACCTAGATTAAATGTTTGCCTGCCATTTTCTGGAAATGGCAGAATTTTATTCTTCGGTGAATGATAATATTCATTAAGTTCTGCAGTAAATTTATCATATGGATCTTATAGCTCAAAAACATAAAAAAGAAGGGGAAATAAATAAAGACTAAAATACCATTTGATGGAGGTGAAAAAATATAAACATTTATTAGTTACATTGTGATTGATAAAAACATGTATAACGGATAAAAAGGAAGGATGGCTACAGGAGACAGAAGTTCATGTAGACCAGGGCCTCTGATGTACAGGAAATAAGTGCTACAGAGTAAGAGGCATGCTGGTAACAAGACTCAAGGGATGAGTTACAGCAGTGTATGTGCCCAAATAGTTAACAGCAGTGAAATGGCATTTGCATATGCATCATAAGGTGACTAATCTAGTCATTGACCCTATACATTTAACACAGCTGTGAATGCAAAACCTGTACTCATGGTTACCTGGTCGCTGGAAATGCCCCAACGCACGTTTCAACCCGCCGGTTTTTCTCACCCCTTGAGAACAACAAACTTTTACTGGGAAAGCATAATTTATGATGCATGTGGCATGTGCAATCTCCTGGAGGGGAGCATAGTCCTTTGTAACTTTGTGACATTAAGCCATAAATGTCAGATGAGAACAGCACCACTAGTGGAGTTCCTCTTAATACCATAAAAAATACAATGGGAAACAGCAGGCCCTTCCTCTCATTGCCATAAAAGACACAATGGGAAACACCAAGCTCTTTCTTGCACTGCCATAGAAGACACAATTGGGAACACTGGGTCCTTCCTCTCATTGCCTTCAAGAAGCAATGGGAAACACCAGGCCATTCCATTCACAGCCATAAAAAATGCAATAGGAAACACCAAGCCCTTCCTTTCACTGCCATAAAAGACACAATGGGAAACACCATGCCCTTCCTCCCACTGCCATAAAAGACACAATGGGAAACACCATGCCATTCCTCCCACTGCCATAAAAGACGCAATGGGAAACACCATGCCCTTCCTCCCACTGCCATAAAAGACACAATGGGAAACACCATGCCCTTCCTCCCACTGCCATAAAAGACACAATGGGAAACACCATGCCCTTCCTCCCACTGCCATAAAAGACACAATGGGAAACACCAGGCCATTCCTCGCACTGCCATAAAAGACACAATGGGAAACAGCGGGCCCTTCCTCCAACTGTCATAAAAGACACAATGGGAAACAGCGGGCCCTTCCTTGCACTGTCATAAAAGACACAGTGGTAAACATAAGCCTTCTGCTCACTGCGATAAAGAAACAATGGGGGATATGTGCCATAGGTTTTTTTTTCTTTAATAAATTTAATTAAAAAAATGTAAATGCAAAAATTTATGAATTTTTAAAAAACAGGTTAATGTGCAAAATTTTAAACTTTTAAAGCATGTGAAATAATTTCAATTTACATGTTAAAACAGGGTCCATGAAAAAAAATCCTTCATTTGCACCAGCCCTGCACCAGGAGGCAGAGGTGACTCACATGGAGAAGGATTATCTGTCCACACTTTTCCTGGTACGGAAGGTTGGGTCCTCCCCATTCCATTTCTGGGTAAGAAAATTGGACATGTGTATGTTACAACAATACTGTTGTAAAGTCCTCGCTACCATGGATATGTTGTTAAGGTTATTGCTTTGTGTTTATTTTTTCTGCTTGCTAATTTCCTCTTTTCTCTTACCTATCCCTAGAAACAAAAAGTGAAGTAATTAACATGTTTCACTCCGCCTTCTTATTGCTTCACACCTTGACCTGGATTTGCCATTGGTGTGACGTCAACAGTAGGGGACACATCCAAATTGCATATATTTGTCTTTTCATAGCAGTATGTCAGCAGTTGATAAAGGCGTAAGCCGAAACGATTTCTGTTGCCTGTTTTGCAAAATATGACTTCCGACTGCTGTGGTTTTTTGCAGTGTGCAGGATTTCAGAGTCGTGGCATTTTTTCACCCAGAGTGTAGAAGACAGAACCAGTGACATGTAGAGCACAGCCTAGGCCTCAACAATCTGTGTACAGCATGAATGACCAACCACTTGCAAACAAACATGAGCTTCAGTGGATAAGACAACAAAAAAACTTAGTTGGTTGAATCAGCCTGTACCACCACCAGCCACGTGACAATGCAACCTTTCTCCATGTAAAGCAAGGATGTGACACTAGCATCACCAGCAGCACCACAATCACAATCACCCAGCCTGTCCACACCATCTGTTCGGCTTTCTAGCCTCAAAATAATGGAGAGAAAGAGGTAGTTTTCGCTGATGAGATCCAGAATGAGACCCTTGTGCATGGGATTCAATTCTTATCAGTGAATGGATTCATCAAATTCTAGACTATTTATAAAAGAATTAAAAAAAAAATAACTACACAGAGAACTACATCTGTAAGTGCTGATTCACAGGTTGAAATCAGGAATATCCAGCATTCTCTCTACAATTGTCCTATCCCATTTTCTTTTTAACAGTATATGCATGCTGTTTACCCCCAGGAGCCTGTATTACTATACCCGCTGTTTTATAGAGTTTTTCCAAACGCTGCACTTCAGAAATAACAGTGCCTTATTTATCTACAAAAGCAATTTAAACACTTGAAGAGTCACATATGTGACCAAGCAGATAATTTCCTGTGGTCTTGGTGCAGCTGCTATTAAACTAACAAACTAATCTGCTATTACTTATTTTCAATAACATGTTTTCCTAAAGACAAATACTGTTAATGTAATGAACCATGATTGTAAGGTCAAGTATTAGCACTTAAAGAAAATCTACCATCAAAATCCATCATGATAAACCTGGGACACTTACTTATAGATCCAGGCACTGTAACTGTGGTAATCTTTTTATATTTGTTATCCATTGCCACCTTCCTTCTAAAATTAACTTTTACTATCATGTTAAATTGCCTGAGGGGCTCTAGGAGGGGGTGGGGTGGTGGTACCAGAGTTCCTCAGTGCTGCAGTGTGACCGGCTGTTAGAGACCCTCAAGCTATTTACAATAATTGTGAAAGTTGATTTTAGAAGGAAGGAAGCCATGGATAACAAATATAAGAAGATTACCATAGTCACGGTTCCTGGAACTATCAGTCACTGTCCCTGATTTATCACTATGGATTTTGATGGTAGATTTTCTTTAATATATGATAAGAACATTAGTACAGTTGAATGTTGGAAGGTACAACTGTACCCAACAGGTATCGCTATTTTCATCACCATTGCTTGACTCATAGCAATCATCTTTTTGGGCAAGTCGCGGTAAGATCTCTCCTTGCAGAGATTGTGCCAATTAAGGCCATCTTGTACTGTTTTCCTTAACCCATCTTGGAATCCCCAATTGAAGCATCAACGGCTATAAGTTTCCACATGCCTACAAGGCGGCTTTAATTGGCAAAGCCTCCATAAAGAGAGACCTTACTTCCTTACCCTAATCAAAAGCCTCTCAATTTGCTAAACCAGTTCCCTATGCTATACTGAAGAGACACAACCACATTGCAGTTACAGTTGGAAATCTTTACCTGCTGGAATAAATATACTGGTTTAGCTTTTTTGCCATCATGTCATTAGGCTTCCTGGAAGTCATGCTTGCTATTAAGGGCCTTTTGGACAGGCATTGGGTAAAGGTCTTACAATCAACACCTAGGGGAGATTTATAAAAAGTGTCCTAAGGTTAAACAGTGCAGAGTTAGACTAGACCGTCTTATTCTGCACCAGATTGATAATTGTCTGGTGCTGGATGATAAATCTGGTGCAGTATAAGACTGTTTAGTCGTACTCTACATCTCCTATCAGTTGGTTTACTTTACGCCAGAAAGTTAGGACAAAATTCTGTCGGGTCAGCAGTAAAAAAAATCGTAGACAGTCTAAATAAATCCCCCCCCCTCCCCACCTAGACTTATCACTGCTTGACTGGTGAAATGGTGCTTAACAGAGTACAGCTACATTGTACACTAGATTGGTTTGGGCATGCACATACTGAGACTATGCACTCATCTCCAGCAGTTAAAATAGAAGGTCCAGTCGTCTATGAATCAAGCTCAGAGAATTGTGAGGGAAGCCACCCTGATTCCCTGGCTGTCTACAAAACTCTGTTTTTCCTGAACTAAGATATTTCACGCTAACACATAGGATGAGAAGTCCACTTTAATTAAAGAAAAACCCAAATGGTCACATTAATAACTTGACAAAAGAAAAAAAATAATTACATTTCTATGAAAATTAACAAATGAAAGGCAGTCATCGCTTTTCAACCATGCTTCAACAGAACAAAACTCATTAAACAGACCTGGACAGAAATAATGGTACTCCTGAAAAAAATGTGAGCAAAGGGACATGTTAAATCAAGGTGTGTCAAGTAAGAATCACAGGTGTCTACAATCTACAATCAGTGGCTTGTATTTAGCGCTACAGCTACTTATTGTGCTGTTTGATTACATGGTGTGTACCATCAATACCAAAGGCGTCCAAAAGGGGCTAATGTATCCTAATATCCACTTAAAACTTAACTTGTAATTTAATATTTATTTAAGACCATACACCGCTTTTAAAAATATCAGCTGGTCTCTAGAATGTTCAGTGGCTTCATGTAGTTAGTCCTAATCGGAGTATATGTATGTACATTGTCTCCTCAATCACATAAGATACTGTAGTTAGGTAACATTGTGTTATTTTAACTACTCTCGAATAGTATTCTAAAATTGATACAACGGACATTACTTCTCATTACTGAGTACAAATGTTACTTAGAAAGTAAGAAATAACTGTGTCACAAGGCCAGGGCCACTGTTAATCTCGGCACAACCACAGCTGGTCACTGAAATTATGTCTGTTAAAAAAGCTATATGCTACTAGTGCAGATTTATCAAATCAATTTAAATTTACAGATTATTCCTCCTAAATGACACCTAACCAATTCTGTTGTCAAATATAATATCATAGGATTATCCTATTTTGTAATGTACTACTTGTGGTTTCAATCAGCTATATTGATAAAGCTATTACTCAATTTAGGACTGATTTGGGTCACTTTAGAGATGCTTTAACTGACCTTAACCCCTTTCCGACGAAGCCACTTTTCACCTTTCTGATACGGCCCATTTTTTCAAATCTGCCCTTTGTCACTATAAGTGGTTATAAATGCATTAACATATCTGAGTGAATTTGAAATAATTTTCTCGTCACACTTTGAACAGGCAGTCCCCAGGTTATGTACAAGATAGGGTCTGTAGGTTTGTTCTTAATTTGAATTTGTATGTAAATCGGAACTGTATATTTTTTATTTGTAACTCCAACCAAATTTTTTTTCGGTCTCTGTGACAATTGGATTTAAAAAATGTTGGGTTGTCATAAGGACCAGGATTAACAATAAATCTTAACTACAGACATATTTAATAGACATAACAGTTATAGCTGTTTATTGTAGCCTGGGACTACTGTAACTAGGGGTCATCTGTAAGTCGGGTGTTCTTAAATAGAGGACCTCCTGTACTGCATGTTAGTTGAAAAATTTTGTTGGTATGTTTTGCATTTATTTATGCAAAAAACTGTTATTTGGTGAAAATTTGCAAAAATTCTCAATTTTCAAAATTCTAAATTTTCTACTTTTTAACACATAGTCGTAACAGTAAAAAAACTTGATATCTAACATTTACCGAATGTCTGCTTTAGGTTGACATGACTTTTTATGCATCATCTCATTTTTGTAGGAAGTTATGGGGCTTTGAACTTTAGGTGCGATTTTTCACATTTTCATAAAAAACGCAAAATCCTGCTTTTGAGGGACCTTTTTGGCTAAATGAAGGTATTTTCCAAAAAATGTACAAATTCTCAGTGGATAAAATGCCAAAATGCTCCATAAAGTTTGATACCCAATCTCTCCTGCATATAACAATACCCCATATGTGGTGGTATACTGCTGTATGGGAACACGCGGGGGCATTGAAGGGAAGCTGCGCCATTCAGAGCAGATTATGGATTGTCACTTTTTATTGGCTATACAATCTTTATTTGTTCTTGGCAATTTGGACATATAAGGGCTTATTTTCTGCAACATTAGATGCACTATACAAATACTCCAGTTTAGTGGGTCATAAGCTTATTGATGAGATTTTATTAACTCTTGAATGTATGGAGGAAAAGAAAATCATCAATTTTAGTTTCTTTTCTTTTTGTATTTTTTGGGGGCCACACACCATACAATAAAAATACTATATTATCTTTATTCTATATTTATTCTATAGATCATGAGGTGATACCTCATTTATATAGTTTATTTTACAATTTAACTGAACAAAAACTAATATAGAGAAAATCTCATTTATTTTCATATCACCATCTTTTTAAATACATAACTTTAATACTTTTGGTTGATGGAGCTGGTTTAGGGCTTATTTTTTTATATATTAAGTTGTCCTTCAGTGGCATTTGGCATTTTCATTTTTGTAAAGTGATTTTATGACAAAATTTACCTTTTTGGCAAGTTTTTCAGGTTGTATTCTTACGGCGTTCCCCGAGCTGGTCCAATAATGTTACTGATATATTGTACAGTTTATTACGGACATGTCGATACCAAATATGTGGGGTGTTTTTTTCGTGATTTTGTGTTTTTTTGTACTTTATAAAATCTGTATAGGGATTGTTGTTATTTAATTTTATTAAAAAGACTTACTGTATATACTTGTGTATAAGCCGAGTTTTTCAGCACAAAAAATGTGCTGAAAAATGTCCCCTCGGCTTATAAACCAGTCAATACAGATCCAGTAAAAATACAGTAAAAAATACTTAAAAAATAATAAACTTATATACTCACCCTCCGGTGGCCCCGATCTGCAGCGCTGCTCCCCCTGTGTCCGTGCGGCTCCTGCACCCGTCTTCTTTCTTCTGCAACATGGTGCCGAGCACTGCCATGCTTTCCACCTGGGCAGCCCTAGTATTATGTCAGCAGCGGTGTGTCATACTATGCGCCTGATGGCCGGGGGAGAACGATGGCGGCGCCCTGCAGAAGAAAGAAGACAGGCGCGAAAGCCTGAAGATGAGCCGCACGGACATCGGGGGAGCAGCGCTGCGCATCGGGGCCACCGGAGGGTGAGTATATAAGTTTTTTTTTTTAATGCAGGGCTGTATTCTACTGGGGGCAAGCTGTATTCTACTGGGAGCAAGCTGTATTCTACTGGGGGCAAGCTGTATACTACTGGGGGCAGGCTGTATACTACTGGGGGCAACTGGGCAGGCTGAATACTACTGGGGGCAAGCTGTATACTACTGGGGGCAGGCTGGGGTGCCTGTATACTACTGGGGGCAGGCTGGGGTGGCTGTATTCTGCTGGGGGCAAGCTGGGCTGGCTGTATACTGCTGGGGGTAAGCTGGGCTAGCTGTATACTGCTGGAGGCAAGCTGGCCTGGCTTATACTACTGGGGGCAAGCTGGGCTAGCTGTATACTACTGGGGGCAGGCTGTATACTACTGGGGGCAGGCTGGGCTGGCTGTATACTACTGGGGGCAAGCTGGGCTGGCTGTATACTACTGGGGCAGGCTGGGCTGGCTGTATGCTACTGGGGGCAGGCTGGGCTGGCTGTATACTACTGGGGGCAAGCTGGGCTGGCTTTATACTACTGGGGGCAAGCTGGGCTGGTTGTATACTACTGGGGGCAGGCTGTATACTATAGGGGGCTGTCTGGCTATATACTGGGGGGGTCTGTGACGAATGCCTTTCCCACCCTCGGCTTACACTCAAGTCAATAGATTTTCCCAGTTTTTGGTGGTAAAATTAGGGGTCTCTGCTTATACTCGGGTCGGCTTATACTCGAGTATATGGTAATTAAGTATTTTAAAATCTTTTTGTTTATTTTTACAGATTGGATTGAATAAGTCATGCTCTGATTGCTTGTTCAAACTCTTCTTAACCTAACACAGTGTAACACTGATGTATTACACTGTGTTATGTAACACAATGAGCATGATGCTAAAGTGCAGGACCTGGCACGTGCGGAACATTGTGCAGCCCTGGTGCACTGGCAGACCTTGTGGCTGCCATCGGAGCTACACACCTTCCAGGTAAGCAACGCAGAGGGGTCTGATCAAGAGAAATCTCTGATCGTGGGTGTTAGAGGTGTGTGTTGGCTCTAATATACAGCTGACACCCACAGAACACACTGTTCTGCAGCCAGTACCAGAAGAAGTACGTTACGATGCGGCTTGTACTTGCAGCCTGTGACTTACTACAACGTCAAATGTCCGGCACGACTGAGGATAGTAAGCCTATTTTTTTATTAAATTAATTAAAATTCTAAATTAATGAAACCGTGTGGGGCACATTTAATAGGGCAGTGTGCCAATTTTCTGTCAGACTTTTCACATTCTTTCTAGTGCAAACTGCTTCCACAGGTATTTAAGAAGTGTCCGCACCACGTTGGTGTCACACACGACCCCTTTGTGAAAGGGCTGCACTAGTCATCATGTACCATAAATTATGGGGTGTTCTGTGCCTGATTTAACATGAAAAGTCAGACAGATTGTGTTGCACACCCCATGTTAAAGGTGCACCAAAAAAAATTGTTGGAGCTGTGCAAAGGGCACCAGCGTCATGTAGAACATGCGCCAGAAATCCTGAATCAGGCGCCCTCTGCAAACTACACAGGCAAACTGCATATAGTGAAGTTCACACTTTTGTTAGTAAATGTGCCTCTGAGACAGTGCTAATATGGGGAAAAAGGTGTATCATGGCTTTCACGTTTTAACATGATTATAAATGTGGCATACTGTGTGAATAAAGTTTTATAGCAGGCTAAAAGTAAGTTGGCATCACATTTCGGTGCATTCTGGATTTAGTTAAAATTATGATTTTATGGCAACTAGTTGACAGATCTTCATTCTCTATAACATTTATAAGAATTTATTTTAGCTTCCGTTCTCATAATATAGATCAGATCTGCTAACCCAACTCAACTTTTTCTTGTATTTTAGAACATGAATCTAGAGCAAGAGTTTATTTTCCTTTATTTTATATGAGGACACATTCAGTAAAAGGATATATATGCTTTCCTATTGTATCAAATGCTTAAATATCCGGATCTACAAAATATTTCTGTGTTGTGAAACTTAGCTTCAATTCTCACTGTGCAGAGACTTCATCACTGTCGCATTAGTTTAGGCAGAATTGAGCAGATTGTTTATTTTAGTTCACTTCTGCTTTAGGCTGTAACATCAGATGCAGCTCCTAGAGTGATGAATTCCAATTGTAATGTCACAGATTATACAAGGGTACAAAGGAGTACTGCAAACATTTTCTCATGAGAGAACACTGTACATATTTTTTTTGTTTGCATTTCTTATTGTGTTTCCACTTTTGCAAAATATAAACTATTTTGTTCAGTGATGGCTATAGCAAAATATATTGAGATTTTCATGCTCAACAATGTGATCCTTAGGCTAAAATAGATATTATTGTTATACAAATGATATATGTATAATGTTTACAATGGAATAATATGTATGAGGTACAAAGTGTTTACAGTGGAAGCATTTCACATTGAGAGATTCTAGCGTCAATAGAAAATTCTGAAAAAAAGATGAGCAAATTGTTAACATTTTCAGTTTTTCAGGGAGTTTCTTCATTAAGTAAAATTTTAAAACACATTTTAACAACCAAATTATAATTTTTATTTAAGCACCTTTGGATTTTGAAATTCACACTTATATGGCACTTTTTATCAATTACTAGGAGAATAGGGACTGGAAAGGAATACTAGCCAAAATGATCTTTCAGGTCTTAGATCACTACTGATTTCTGGAGTGATAATTTTTGTGATGTAGACCCATATAAGAGCTTGTTTTTTTTTTTTAGAATAACTCCCTAGTTACAATGTGATAGAATTGACAAGAAAAAACAATGTTTCGTAAATTTCTTACAAATGTTTTTCGAAATTCCAAATTTATTCCAAATTAATTGATAGCAAAATAGGGGAATAGTATTGTTTCAGATATTTGGGTATTTCTATACATAGATTATGTATGCTTTTTTTGCTTATTTATTTTCATATGTAATATAGAGAAATGTAAATTTAAACCTCCCTGGTTCCTCCCTGTGCCGCCGGACTAAGCCTGCATGGTAGCTTACCTTTCCTGGCTCCAGTGGCAGTCTCTGCGGCTTCCGCAGTTCGGCACTGGCCGACTGCCTGCCCTCATAAATTCCTAGCCCCTTCCTGTGTGTCCTGACGGATCTTTGTGCTTCTATGCCTGAGAAAAAGCTTTGTTTCATGCCCTTTGCTATTATCATGTTTTCCCATTGTAACCTCAAATCCGTTCCTGCTTGAATTTAAAGAAGGCACTCCTGTGATTTCTTTCCCACTTTCATTGTACCCCTAGTCCCCCAGTGTGTACAAATCCCCTTATGTTGTTATAGAGTGCTATCTTAAAATTCTTTTTTCTAAGGTGTGTAGTTGTGTGTAGTGATAAGCTGAGCTGTTAAAACTCAGGTTCAGCAGAACACTTATTTTGAAAACCTGGACCCAGCCAGTAACAACTGTGGCCGGTGCTGCCTGGGGTTCACTCGTTTGCTGGCAATAACATGCTGATGGTGCTGCAATTATATAAATTTGCATCAGTAATAATGATGAAAATCGCAGTGCAGTCTCCTGACGTATTTTTATTGTCTTGTAGGAGAATATAGTAAGAATGGTTATTACATTGTCCCCAAGCAGGTAGAGGTGGAACAGTCTACAGCTGATCATGTAAATTTCTCTTGATGCATCTTAGGTAACGTAGAAGGCATTGTAGAGAAAGAGAAATCTAATAGTCATGATGGTGTATGATGAGAGCAGACAGTGGCTGCTTTACAGGGAAAAGAGTATATTGCACTCTTACACAGCAATCAGGTAAGGGGTGCAGGGATGGAAAAGAAGATGTTACCTGGAGTGTCGCTTTAATGTCCTGTATACAACAGTTAATTTTTTAGTAGTATGTTTACTGGCTTCCTTTTTCTGTCTTTTCTTTAACAAACCACCGTGTGGCTGTCACGGGTGCCCCTGCAACCCATATCCTGGATCGCAGGAGCACCCGTGTGCCTTCTGGTGCTCCCAGACCCTTCATGCTTGAGAACTCACCTCTCCTGGCTCCAGCGGCGATCTCCGTGGCTCCCAGATAATTGGCGCTGGCCTCCCACCTTCCCTGATAAATTCCCAGCCCCTTCCTGTGCCCACTGCCGGATCTTTGTACTTCTATGCCTAAGAGAACATTTTGTTCCATGCCCTCTGTGATTATCCTGATTTCTTGTTGTGACCTGGATTTAGTTCCTGACTCCAATCCCGTGCTGCCTGTCCTGACCTACCACTATGTCCCTAACTCTGATCATGTGCTACCTGTCTTGACCTCCTGCCTCTCCCCAACAACAAGTTTGCCTTGGCCGCCACCGCGTAATATGCCTTGGCCACCACTGCGGACAAAGTCGCGCCTGTGGAACAACCTGGTGGTACCACGCTGCAACAAGTCCAACCTACTTTGCTGCGGGCTCTGGTGAAAACTAGGTACCACTTAGATTTTGCCCCCAGGTGTCGGCTTACGTCATCATCTATGGTGGTTCAGAGAATCCACTACCATTGATCCTGGCAAATGTAAAAATTCTGAATGACTAACTGGGACAGAAGAAGTTAAGTTTTCAACTAGATGAAAACATTCTAGCTATTGCTAGCACTTGCGATTAATTAGCTCAATCGGCCACCTTCACACCGGTTGGGCGTGAAGAGACGTGAAGGGGCGGTGCGGTCAGCTGAGCGAAGGGCACGGGGCATCACTGTCCCTGTGCCTGCATACACACTGCAGCCGTAGACTTTTTACATGGCCGGAGCCTCTTGATGTATCAGGCTGCGAAAATGCATGAGCATCAGTATATGATAAATATCCCCCATTGCACCCTATTGCATGTGAAAAAAACTTCAAATTTTGCCGGTTTGGCTTCCATGAACCTGGAGACCGAAAAAGCAATGCTTTTTGAAATCTGGGTGTCTGAACTTGCTGAACTGCTCCTTCAATGTTCTGAATGGGATCAGGTTTAGGTTTCAATGATTGTAGCCTCACCAAGGTCTGCTTGGCTGGAATCGTTGATTGATAACTGCCTTTCAGAGTCAGTTCCCTTGGCTGAACTGGGTCTGTGTGTTCCTGTGGAAAGTAATATCAGCTGTGACTTGAGTGATGGATGGCTGAACCAGTTAGCTGGGGAAGGAGGGGGGAGAATGTGACAACCAGGAACTCCTTACATGTCTGCCCAGTTCTGATTGAAAGTTGCTGGTAGTCCTTTTACATTTTTTCTGTATCTATTGCTAACACTTTGCTATTCTGTCTATTTGACTACTGCTTCATTTATTTGACCATTTTCTTGCTTTGTGATTCTGTGCTTTGCTGCATCTTGGATTTGACAATGTTCTTCCTGACTTTGGTGTCTGTCTATTCTGATGTTTGTCCCTCTGGGTCTTGTCATCTCTCCTGGTATGACCCCTCTTTCCCTGACGCGGACTTGTATTTGGTTAATGCTTTGACATATTTCTATATCCTTGTGTGAACACTGGTCTATCTCTGACTTGCCATTATCTGACTGGTCCACCATCTAGCAGCTGCCAGACAAAGTAAATTTTCCCTCTTACCTTGCAAAGTCCCTCAGGGTCCTTTAGCAGGTTCCTGAGTTTGCCCTTATCAGGGTCGTTTATCTGCTGAAGACAGGGTCCTAGTCCACATTGACAAAGAAGAGTTAGTGTGTTACCTCTTACCCAGTCTGACAGCTTGTGCAAAGTCTGGCTGTGCTTTTTTCTGAACAGGTTCCTGATACCGGATCTGACTTTTGGAAAAAGTGGCAAGTTGCTTGATTGACTGCTGAAGCATGCAGTAATAGTTTGCAAGGATACCTAAATGTGATGCTGTTAGTGAATAGCATGCATTGATACTTACATCATAAAGGTTCTGTTGCTAGTGAATAGCGTGCACTAATACCTAGTTCAAAAAGGTGTTTCTGTCAGTGAATAGGGTGCACTAATACTTAGATCATAATGGTGCTGCTGTCAGTAAATAGCATGCACTAATCCCTAGATCACAGAGGTGTGGTTGTCAGTGAAATTTTTGCACTAATTCATCAATTGCATAGAATCCTTCATTCCCATACTAAAGCATGAGACTAAAATGAAGGAGTACAAGTGCACTTTGGTTCAAGAACTACTGGCGGAGTCCCCACCAATGAAAGCTCAGTTGCAGCAGGAGAAGGAGGTAGTCGCCAACACAACAGGAATTCTTTTGCAGGGAAAGTGAGCATGGCCAATGTGGAGGTCCATGTTCACTTCTCAACCTTCACCACCATTGGATGGGACACATGGTACCAAGAGGCAGACTGTGATTCATATGGTGGATGGTTATCTGTCTACATGTGCCTCCCTACTGAAGAATTGGTCCTCCCCATTAAATTTTTGGGTGGGAAAATTGGACAGGTGGACAGAACGTGTTCACTTCGCCAGTGCAGGTGCTGTCCTGCGGCTAGTATGCTGTCAGAGCACATGTCATCACCAACAATAGGATCTGCCTCTCTTCAGTGAAAATGGATGTCTCAATGTTCAGTAAGCTAAACCAAGCATGGCTCCCATGTAACTTGATTTTGTCCAAATATTAAAAATTCAAGTTCTGGGGATATATAGAAAATTTCAAATTAAAGTTCCAGCAATACAGAAAGTCAAAATCTCAAGTTAAAATTGCCGTAATATGAATTGTCAACATTTAAAGTTCAGGTTCCGGAAACATGGCAAATAAAAATTTCAAGTTCAAGTCAAAATGTTGGAGAGATGCTGTTATCAATGTGATTCAGTATATAAACTATAGTGTTAACATGACTGAATGTGAGTTAACTCATTTAGTTATCAGAGAGAAAGGGCGATTCCCTTTATTGACATACATTACAGACTGAGTTATTATATCTGCTTAACAGGTTAAGCCTGTCATGTTTGCTACACCTATGTCACAAATATTGAAGGAAATCTGTTTCCACCTTTTACCCAACTAAATAACCAGGCCCCTCAGGAAGGGTCCTAGACTTTTATGTTGAATATAGTCCACTTAAATTTTTGAAAACCAGAGGGCATGGCCTAGCTATGGTGGTGAACAGATGGACCTTGGAGTAGCTCCTGATCTAACCCTCCATGTAAGCTGTACCAAACCACTATCCAACAGACTTTTCAGCTCCAGAAGGGACACAAAAGGCGTGGGGTCCTGAAGACACCTTGTACCTCTCTCACAAGAATGAATACCAGGGGAATCGGGAAGTACCTTAGTCCTGTGGTGGCTCCCGCAGTCGTGCCATGAGGCCCTGTCATGATGGCCAGTTCTCCCTCATCGAGTGTCTCCCAAGCAGTGCCCAGCCAGGATCGGCACAGAGGAGGGATCCACATCCACCAGCCCCCCTCCACACTGTGCTCTGTCAGCAGCTGCGGCCTCACAGCCTGATCCCTTCACCAAGATGGCAGCACCCATCATTCCCTGTACACGAATATAAGCCGAGGTACCTAATTTTAACACAGGGAAAACCTATTGACTCAAGAATAAGCATAGGGTGGGAAATGCATTGGTCACAGCCTCCAGCCAGTATAGAACTGACCAGCCCATATTCCCCAGTATATAGGCTGCCAGCCCATGTTCCCCCAGTATATAGCCTGCCACCACCTGCCCCACCAGTATATAGCCTGCCAGCCCCTGCAGTATATAGCCTGCCAGCCCCTGCAGTATATAGCCTGTCAGCCCCTGCAGTATATAGCCTGTCAGCCCCTGCAGTATATAGCCTGTCAGCCCCTGCAGTATATAGCCTGCCAGCCCCTGTAGTATATAGCCTGCTAGCTCCTGCAGTAAATATCCTGCACAGCCCCTAGTATATAGCCTGCCAGCCCCTGCCTTTGTAGTATATAGCCGACCAGCCTCTGCAGTATATAGCCAGCCAGCCCCCCCATTATCTAGCCTGCCAGCCCCTGTCCCCCAGTATATAGCCTGCAAGCCCCTGTAGTATATAACCTGCCAGCCCCTGCATTATATAGCCATCCCATCCCCCCAGTAAATAGCCTACCAGCCGCTGCCCCAAATATGCCAAGCTTTTAAAAAAAATAACACTGTACTCACCTTCATTTTTTTTATTGACTCGAGTATAAGCTGAGTTACATTTTTTCAGCACAATTTTTGTGCTGAAATACTCAGCCAATACTCGAGTATATATGGTAAGTTGGAAAATGTATAATTTATAATTGTAGCTTAAGAAAAAAAAATTTTGTCCCAGTGACAATAAGATTTTCTAATTTTTTTGTTGTCATGGGAACATTAATAAACAATAAAGCTTCATTACAGACCCCTTACAGTTGATTGTTGCAGCCTGGGACTACAGTAAAGCAGAGAGAGAGCTTTACCAAAGGTCATAGTGGGCAGAGTGGTCTATCTACTTGTGGGTTTCTGTAAGTCAGGTATCACCTGTACAATTGCAGCACTTTCTTGTGGGCTTTGTTTGGCTTTCACTGTTTTGTCCAAATAACACATCATCTTTATTCTTTGGGTATGTAAGATCACAAAGACACCAAATAAATATATATTTGTTATTGTTTTAAAACCTTTGCAAAATTGTAAACAACGTTGCATTTTCAGACAACCACAACTTTCTCATATTTTGGTGTACTATTTTTTAAAGGTCAAGCTTATATTTTCATTGATTTTGGGACCCATAAGACCTTTTTATCACTTTTTAGGAAATAATGGGTGTAAAAATGGTGTGAGAGCAGGGATTCAAACATTTGGATGCTACTTTCTGTTTAGGAATTCAAGGCACTGGATAACCGTTTTTTTTATTTATTTTGATCAGGCATTTTGGGAAGGAGGGATGTGGTACATGTTTATGATTTTATTTGTTTATTTTTGTATGTGTTCTAGGGAAAAGGTGGTGATTATAATGTTTACATTTTTAAAATAGTTTTTATTAAAACATTTTTACTATTATTTAAGGACCACTGAAAAGTAGTAATTGTTGCAGGTCTGATCTTTGTTTTTTTGCGGTTTAATTTTCACTCCCCACCTTCAAAAATCCATAACTTTTTAATTTTTCCATGTAGAGAGCTGTATGAGGGCCTGTTTGCTTTATAACAAATCACACTTCATATCTAATATTCCATGGCATGTACCAGGATACAGGAAAAAAATTGTAATTGCAGTGAAATTGGGCAAAAAATGCATTTGCACCGTTTTCTTGTGGGATTGGATTTTATGGATTTCAGTGTGCTCCCCAAAAGACATTACTTATTATTTACATATTCTTTGGGTTGGTACGATCATGGAAATACCAAATTTATATAGGTTTTATCTCTTCTGGCGCTAATAATTTTTTAATTCTTAGGTGTATGGAGTATGTGTATGTATGTGTGTGGTGTCATTTTTCAACTTTTGATGAGGTTTTCAATGCTACCATTTTAAGGACTGTACTTTTGACCACTTTTTATTGAAATGTTTATATTTACAAAATGGGGTTAAACACTGGGAAAAACAATATTATATTTTGATAGATCGGATATTTTAGGACACCCCAATAACTAACATGTTTATGATTTTTACTATTTATTTATATTCATATCAATTCTAGGGAAAGGTGGGGTGATTTGAATTTTTTTTTTTTTTTTTTTACTATTTTATTAAACTTTTTTTTTACTATTTTTCAGACCCCCTAGGGTACTTTAACCCTAGGTTGCCTGATTGATCTAACCATTTACTGCCATACTACATGTATGGAACTATATGGGGATTTTACACATCATCTATTACAATGTGCAAATCGCACATTGTAATTGATGAGTGCACCATCAATTACAATCAGTTAAAAAGTGAGTTAAAATCAGTCTTTGTAAGACCTGAGGCTGTCATGGTAAATGATCACCGCCCCCGATGATTCACAGGGGGCAGCGCTCGAATCCAAGATAACGGGAGGATTTACATGCCTGCTGACAACATTTGACATACAGATACGTCACACGTTGGTAAGGGGTTGAAAAAGATTGTAGAGGATTTTCACAATCATGGGAAACAGAGAATCAATCAGGCAGTATAAAATGGTTAAGATGGCAACTAGAAAAATGTGTTAAAGGAAACCTACCACTTCCATTGGTGTTTCTAAGCTCCAAATGCTTTGTTATGTTTTTAAACAGATGTAAAGCATTTAAATGCTTTATTAATCTTTATATACGAAGTAGATTCACCGCACCGTGGTACGCGCTCGGCCAACTCCTATTCAGGCGCACAAAGTGGTTGCACGTACACGGTGCGCCGAGTGCGTACCACAGTGTGCCGAATCTACTTCGTATATAAAGATTAATAAAGCGTTTAAACGCTTTACATCTGTTTAAAAAGGTAACAAAAATAAACGCCGGCACCAGCTCACCCTGAGCTGGTGCACGGAATTTGCAGCTTAGAAGCACCATGGGAAGTGGTAGGTTTCCTTTAAAAAAGCCTACTTTAAGAATCAGTTTTGTCTTCAAACTAGTTGTATGTATAATTTTGCAGAGAAAATTTACCTGACAAATTCAGATATTAAATGTCACTGAAAAAATGTTTAACTCTCCCTATTTTAAAACAAAATTAACTGAAAACGGGTTAATAGAGGTGATGTATTAAAACATTGTTTTCTTTTAACTATGTCCCCTTGTAAAGTGTCTTTCGTTCACCACTTAAAAATGCTCAGCTCATACTGCCAGCTGGTAGCAGTTTGTAACCTATCTGTCTAACCCTACAACATGATACAACAAAGGTGTCTATTTTAGCAGTATTGCCCTGGCTAACTGAGAAAAAATTTTCCCATTGAGGGAAAAAAAATTGCCAACTGCTCGACTGACAACCTCAGATAAAAACCTAGACACCTGTGTCTAATATATAAACACAATTTTTATTGTCATGTAACAATGTTCATAAAGGGAATAGGTTAAACTACTAAATGTCAATACACCACTCCCCTACAGGAACAACATTTATTGGGCTTTTTCAAAGAGTTACATTTGCTATATCTATTGCAGGTCAACTTTTCAACAATAAAGTAAGCACAATAAAAATAAATCTATTTTCCTACTTTTTAACTCCAGAATTCTGATGGACAAAGATAAAGAAAATATACCCCCCCACACCTATGGTTTCAGATTTTGAAAGCTTATGGTCCTTAAAGTGGAAATCAGTGTATGAAAGTGCTTACATAAATAATGGCAGACACTCCAGCAGGCTGACATTTTTCATTTTCGAGTCCATCACTGTCAATGTTTTCTAATTGCTCATGAAAAAAACATGGGAAAGGACATATAAAGGAGTATAAATAGAAGTTTCTTATGGTAAACTTGATTTTCTCAAGCCTAATAATTTCAAGATTTAAATGTCTGGACCTAAAGAGGTATTTTTCTTTTAGTATACAGCCTGCTCACTGGTTAGTTGTTTAATATTATTTATTCCATTATGACGGCAATGCATCTGGATTGTTTATTTAAAATTTACTGTAGAACACATCTTGAAATATGAATTTCAAGAAAATGGCATTAAACATATTTTTATAGTGAACAACACTGCTGTAGGTTTTGTTGCTTAGTCTTGTTAGTGTTAGATAAAGAAAATGTTAGGAACTCAACTAATATAGCATCTAATGATTAAGTAATTACAATTAATGTATATCCAACAAATGTGTAGCAGGGTAGTATGGGCAACTTTGTAAACTTACCCCCAGCTATACAAAGATTGATAACCAAAGTTTGAACATCACAAATGCAATCAATACAATACATAGATTAAATAGAAATCTTAATTAAATTATAAAGGACAAGATTATAACATAGCCACTAGTAAAAACGCCAAACAAATTAAAAAATGTGTGTCACAGTACATGTTATCCATTACCCTACCCTTTTAGTATGATATTCAATATTATCGTGATAAGTAGAAACTCTATCACTGTAAACATAGCTCTCACATATTAGGCAAAGGGATAAACATAAGGAAATACATTGGTTATACCATACCAAGCAAATAGACACCAAACCATAAAGCCCCCTGTGCAATAATGCATTTGGCTAAATATTATAAGAACCAGTAGAATGAGAATTAAAAGAAAAAACATAGGAGCTTAAGTTTGAAAAAAAATAATTATGTAAACAGAAAAAGAGCTTCATTGTCTGTGGACTTTCCGCAAATGTTATAAAATATATCTTACAGAATATTTCATATAGAGTTGATTGCTGAAAGGGAAAAGACAAAGCCCCAAAGAAATCAACATATTACTGCCACATTAGCATAATTAAAGATGACAAGTCAGCCATTGAAAAAGAGTCACATATCAAATATGTGTGTTGTGTGGATGCATTATAATTATTTTAGGGAATATCTGCCAACATTGTATTCTTTGTTTCATTTATTTAGCTTTCAAAGAAACAAAAAATATACTTTCAATCTACATTATGTGGGTTTGTCATTAACTTATGCATGGAACAAAAGAATATATTTTGAAAAAACATTAATGGGAAAAAAATCCATTCAAGGAAATAATATTTTATCTTGCCCATAAACAAAATACGTACAAAAAACTCAACAAAATACAGACAAAATAGATTTGGACAATAGGGGGCACCCCGCGCAAGTCCCCCCCCCCCTCATTTTTACAAAGAGACCCCCATAAATGGTCAGGTACTGGTTTGTACCTGGCTCTTCCCGGCAACCCTGGTGGAATTGGTACCGGGGTAATGGTATCGATGTAATCCTTCAATCCGAAGTAGTTCACAGAAGGCATGTCCTAGAAGACTGTATGCTCACTGTATGGGGGTAGTGTCCCTCACTGTATGGCGGTAGTATTCCTCACTATATGGGGGTAGTGTCCCTCACTGTATCGGGGTGGTGTCCCTTGCTGTATAGCGGCAGTGTTCCGTGCTGTATGGCGGTAGTATTCTTCACTGTATGGCGGTAGTGTTCCTCATTGTATGGCGGTAGTGTTCCTTGCTGTATGGCGGTAGTGTTCCTTGCTGTATGGCGGTAGTGTTCCTCGCTGTATGGCGGTAGTGTTCCTCGCTGTATGGCGGTAGTGTCCCTGGCGGTATGGCAGTAGTATTCCTCACTGTATGGCGGTAGTTTCCCTCAATGTGTGGTGGTAGTGTCCCTCATTGTGTGGCGGTAGTGTTCCTCACTGTATGGGGATAGTGTTCCTAACTGTATGGCGGTAGTGTACCTCACTGTATGGCGGTAGTGTTCCTCACTGTATGGGGTTAGTGTTCCTCACTGTGTGGCGGTAGTGTACCTCACTGTATGGGGGTAGTGTTCCTCACTGTATGGCGGTAGTGTTCCTCACTGTATGGCGGTAGTGTTCCTCACTGTATGGCGGTAGTGTTCCTCACTGTGTGGCTTTAGTATTCCTCACTGTGTGCAGTAGTGTTTCTCACTGTGTGGCGGTAGTGTTTCTCACTGTGTGGCGGTAGTGTTCCTCACTGTATGGCGGCACTGTTCCTCGGTGTATGGTGGTAGTGTCCCACACTGTATGGCGGTAGTGTCCCTCGCTGTATGGCGGTAGTGTTCCTTGCTGTATGGCGGTAGTATTCCTCACTGTATGGCGGTAGTGTTCCTCACAGTATTTTTTATTATGCCATATTCTGGCTCTAATAACTTTTTTATACTTTGGTGTACGGAGCTGTGGGTTATTTTTTGCACCTTTTGATGACTTTTTATTGAATTTTTTATATTTTTCAAAATGGCAAAAAGTGCCATTTTCGACTTTGGGCACTATTTTCCCTTATGCGGTTAAACGCAGTGAAAAACCGGTATTATATTTTGATCAGGCATTTTCGGACGCTGCGATCCATAACGTGTTCATGATTTTTACTGTTTATTTATTTTTATATCAGTTCTAGGGAAACAGGGGTGATTTGAATTTTTAGGTTTTTTTATTATAATTTTTTTCTTTTAATCTTTTTTATTTTTACTATTTTTCAGACTCCCTAGGGTACTTTAACCCTAGGTTACCTGATCGATCCTATCATATACTGCCATACTACAGTATGGCAGTATATGGGGATTTCCCTCATTCATTACAATGTGCTGATTCAATGAAAGGGTTGAACCGATGTAGCCTCGGGTCTTTGAAAAACCAGAGGCAGCCTCGGGTCTTCGGAAGACTTCAAAAGACCTGAGGCAGCCTCGGGTCTTCAGAAGACCTGGGGCTGTCATGGGGAGCAACGATGCTCGGGAATTTGGCGGCGTGAGTGGGTGCCGCCATCTTTTTTAAGCCTGCGGCCATTGGAGGGAAAACACCCGTGATGGGTACTAGCAACGATCACGGGTGTTACTGGTAAGTCTTCGCTGCAATATGCAGCAAAGACTTACCGGCTATGGAGATGGCTCAGCCCGTGAGCCCTCTTCATGCACCCACACCTTACATGTGACATACCGTAATGTCACATGCCGTGATTCGATTCGGTTCGAATCGAATTTTCACCGAAAATTCGGTGAACTAAGTCGAATCGAATTTTGATAAATTCGCCCATCTTTAATCTAGACCGTACTCTCATCTTGGTCATCTTTGGTCAATTCAAAAGGAGGCACAAAAGCTTCAGAATTTGAAGATTGTTAGTGTAGGCCAAAATCACACCTATGAAATGCATGCAACTAGTTTCTCTATACATGAAGCTGTCATCCCCAACAAAGGTTTTAGTACATTTTGGAAAGTGTGCTCAATACATGTATACTATATTATTTCTCATTATTACAAGTAACTTAATCTATTTGTTGTCTTTGTCACTGTGTTGTATAGGTTGTTACTGGAAAAAAAAATGCGAGGCAACCTATCCTTCTTTCCTCCCTCACTTTGCACCGTGTTACCTCTTTGTAAGTAATCTTACATCAATAAAGATAAGTAGAACTTTTGGAAGATTGGGGAGTGCTGTTCATAATTTTTTTCTTCTTATCCATTTTGCTATACTCTGGACTGTTGTTTACCGATTTCAGTGCTATGTTGTGACTGCATTTGATATGTGTTTTTGCTCTTATTTTTTCTGAATTATTTTTGGCCTCATGGATTCAGTATAATCAGAAAGGGATAGTCCCGTTGTCATTCTTTTTGTATTCTGTTACTGTAGTGAATTTCATGTCAACAGCATTTTTAGAAAAATATTTACAGAAAAAATGGGTAACTTGATCAATACTTATTTAGCCTGTTCTATACATAAGCTGGATTGTGTAAAATACAATACAATATGTATGAATACTACTGATGAGAGGACCCAAACTGCAAAGTTTGTGTCTGCACCGAATTTCTCATGCTCGGCATCCAAGGACCGAACAAAACCCTTTATTCTGTATCTTGATCTGTTTTCAGGAAAAAGCGCAAAGTTGCTTGATTGGCTGTTTCTGCAGCCAATAAAGTATGAGCTTCCAGCCTATTAGCAACCACAGGCATGTCCTCATGTCCATAGGCAGAGCTGAATTGTAAGGAGAGCTCCCGGGGTGCGTGTCCCGGCACCTCCACCACTTTGGAGACAGGAGGGCTTCCACTAGAACTGCAGGTTCAGAATAATTCTGCCAAACCTACAGCAGCCAGGGATCTGCAGTTGATAGTGTCCTAATACAGCAGAACAAAGCAGGTGATTCAAGTTTGCTTTGTTCTACTGTATGTAGGTTCTGTGGAACAACCTTCAGCTGACAGAAAATACCAATAATTATCTCTCCTCTATTTTGTCCAGTAGGTGGCAGCATCACTTAGTGATGCTACTTCCTGCTTGGACTGGAGAGCGTCAACAGCAGGGCAGCCATGGGTGGAGATGGAGAGGAGGAGGGTGAGAAGAGAAATCAGGTCTGTGTATATATCTATGTACTTCTAAGGTGGCTGTGTATATATCTATTTATTATCAGCCAGGCTTTGTATATATCTATGAATTCATGGGGACCGCTCTGTGTGTATATAATTATTATTATTATTATTGAGGGGGCTGCATATACATCTATGTATTATTGGGGGGTATATACATCTATGTATTATGGGGAGGGGCTGTGTATATATTTATCTATTCTTGGGGGTGCCTATGTATACATCCATGTATTATTGGGGGGTTGTGTATACATCTATGTATTATTGGGTGCTGTATAAATACCTATGTATAATTGGGGTGGCTGTGTATGTATATATGTGTTACTGGGGAACTTTATATATTCATTGCTTGATGGAAGCTGTATGCATTCATTACTGAGAGGAGCTGTAAATATTCATTACCGGAGGGGGTGTATATATTACTATCAATATTTACTTTATTTAAAAAAAATTGTGGGGAAAGCCCCTATCAGTTTGTGCCCAGGGGCCCCCAGTACCCTTAATCAGGTCCTGTGTGTAGGCATGTGGTATATCCCAAAGGACGAGTTATGTTACAAAATTGTGAATTTTTAATACCTTCTAGCTGCAGGAGAAGTAGGGCCCATTAATCCTGCAATCTGTATAGGTTCCATAGGACAGACAACACTAAGGAAGCATATTATGCCTTACACATCCAGATGCCATGACACCCAGAAAACATCCAGGGAGAGCTTGCTGCTCTTCATGGCATGGTCAATCACCTAGGCAGGGACTTTAAACAGCAGCAATTGCCCTGGCCATGGTAGTGAGGTGTATAGAAGAGGCTCCTATTATTAGGGACAGGTGGAGATCTGAAATAATTACACTTATAAGGGCAATGTGAAGAATTGCATCAGTGAAGGGATATTGTTACTGATTATACAGGATTGTATAGCAATACTTTCAAAGGCCAGTCCTGATTATGAGCATGTACTGCATCATCCAGCAAGATCTTGAAGATCCTTTCTGTCTAGTTTTCAGCAACAGAAAAATCATACATCATCATCAATCATCCCTTGTTTGCAAAGTTGTTCCTGTCAGAGAAGATTTCATTTTTCTACCAAGTTCAGAAAAGTGTGGTCAGGGAGAATAGCGCACAAAAATACCTAATGCAGAAGTCCTGTTTTTAGAGAAAATAGTGCTTTTCTACCTAATTTTGAAGTCTTGTTGTCAGAGAATATATTTTTTTTAATACCTAGTGGAAAAGAGTGTGGCCACTGGTCAATGAAAATATCCTGCATATGCCGCTTTCAAGTGGTGCATGTAAGTGCTTGGGCTTCCAACGCAATTTTAAAGTTAAATCCCGCATTCAGTCCGAATCAGTTGGACTGTCTAATGGCACGCCCCCTAAATTGAAATTAGTGCAGCTGTGCCAAAAAAAGGATCACGTGTGCCAAAATCCCAGCGCAGAAACTTGTTAAATACATGTGCAAACTGTGTAATCCCTGCACAGTTTGACGAAAGTGAGCAGTGTAACCCTGCCTTTTTATATCTAGTTTAGAAAAGTGTGGTCAGTGAGAGTACGTGGATAATTCCTTTCAGTGAATAAAGTGCAGCAATACCTAAATCAAATAATATTTATTAGGTTGGACAAACAATAGAGCTGCACCACAGGTACAGATAGGGAGAAAGATTATATATTGATTCCTTTCTAATGTGGTGCCTACTATGAAGGTCTCATTAACGGTTAATATGATGCAATTGAGGGCAAGTTTAACAACCCCTGAGCAAGAGCTTCTGAGCAGTGGCTGAACAAAACCATAATCATACACCTTATATGTAGTGTCCAGCAGTAGCCACCACTTAATAAAATGAACAAAAACAGCCTTCACTCAATGAAATGACTGGCCGCAGCCTCCTCTCAATAAAATGACCGTCGCATCCTCCACTTTATAAAAAGACCAGCGGCAGCCTCGTGTCAATGAAGTAACCAGCCACAGTGTCCACTAAATAAAATGACCATCAGTAGCCTCCACTCAGTAAAATGACCAGTGGCAGTTGCATGTTTCTTCCTCATTATTAAAACAGATTTGGTCTTTTAATAGTGGTTATCCTCCATGTGGTGTCTGTAATTTCCAAATGGATTTTTCAGCCCTCTAGCCTTTACATGCCCTATTTTAGAGGTATTTTTGAGTGTTACAATATGGGTCTCCAATGACTTCATCGTGTATGGTAAAAGTTTAATTCTGGGCCAGAACTTGTCATGTAAATTCGGGCAAACCTGTAAATTTGGAACCAAATTATGACCAACCCGCTCATCACTAATGAAGACAATTCAATGTGTAGACAAATATAAGAGATATATAGCCTGCTGAAAGCAATTATATGATCTTAAGGTGACCAATATCCTAGTATCAAAGTTGATAAGGTTGTAAAAAGACATGGGTCCATCTGATCCAACCTATTAATCCAACTAAATAATGCTGGAACCAAAGTTGTATATCTGGACTTTTCCAAGGCATTTGACACAGTGCCACATAAAAGGTTGGTACATAAAATGAAACTCCTGGGACTAGAGGAACATTTGTTTATTTGGGTAAGTAATTGATATAAAACAGAGGGTTGTCATTAATGGCACATTCTCTGATTGGGTTGATGTTACCAGTGAGAGGCCACAAGGATCAGTATTGGGGCCATTTCTTTTTAATATTTTTATTAATGACCTTGTAGTGGGTTTACACAGTCAAGTTTCAATATTTGCAGACGATACCAAGCTGTGTAGAAAGCTGTGAGAAATGGTTGAAATACTAATCTGTGAGAAAAGATTGATGAGGTTTAATGTAGATAAATGTAAAGTTATGCGCTTGGGTCATGGAAACAAAAAGTCATGTTTTAAACAGTCAGTTACTTGGTAAAACTGTAGCTGAAAAAGACTTGGGGGTATTGATTAACTTACTTTTAGTGACCAGAGCCATGCAGCTGCTGCTAAAGCAGATACAATTATGGGATGTATCAAGAGAGAAATAGATTCTCATGATAAAGACATAGTTTTGACCTCATACATGGTCAGACCACACATGGAATATTATGTACAGTTTTGGGTACCAGTGTATAAAAAGGACCCAGTAGAACTGGGATTACAAAATTTGTGGTTATTCAGTTTAGAAAAAAAGATGACTAAGAGGAGAACTCATTACAATGTACAAATACTTAAACAGGAAGTACAAGGATCTTTCCAAAGATCTTTTTATACTTAGGCCTGTGACCAGGCCAAGGGGGCATCCTATATGCCTAAAGCACAGGCAGTTCTACCATCCCCATAGACAAAGGTTCTTTACTGTAAGAGCAGTAAGACACTGGAACTCTCTGCCGCAGGAGGTTGTTATGGTGGACTCTATGTACATGTTCAAGATAGGCCTGGATGCCTTTCTGGAGAGCAAATATATTATGGGGAAAATACATTTGTTTAATTCTTAAAGGTTGGACTTGATGGACTTGCATCTTTTTCTAGTGTTCCATACAATGATTATTTGATACTATGTGAAGATGGCCATATATGCTACCTTGAACTGAAGAAGAACATTCTACTCCTGTCCTCCTATTTTTGCTGGACTTTTTACCCCTTTCCAACGTGCGCCTTAATAATACGGCGCGCCTCGGCTGTGGTTGCTTGGAAAAGGGCTCACAGGCTGAGCCCTCTCCATAGAGGTAAGTCTTTGCTGCATATTGAAGCAAACACATATTGGTAACACCCGCAATCAGTGCTAGCTAGAGATGGGTGATTTGTCATGAATCTGAAGTTTACGTGGGAATGAAGCCCCCCCCCCCTTTTTTTAGCTAAATGGGTGCGAGAACAATGTGTTACATGGAGCAGAGAACTATGGGAAGGAGAAAGAAACATCCTTGATGACCTGTGCAGACCTGTAGTCCTGATCAGCTGTGTCAAATCCACATAGTTCCTGTAGTGATTTCTGCTCCTATCCCAGGGTGTGCATTTTCGAGGATCTGTATATCCCAAATAGCATTTTTTTTTTTTTACTGAAGTGAATAGGAAGAAATCTGTGTCAAACCCACATAGTTTCTGTAGTGATTTCTTCTCCAATCCCAGGGTGTCGGTTTCAGGGGATCTGTATACCCCAAATTGTAGGGTTTTTTTGTTGCTGAAGTTAATAGGAAGAAATATGTGTAAAATCCACATATTTTCTGGAGTGATTTCTGCTCCAATTACAGGGTGTCCGTTTGGGGGATGTGTACACCCCAAATTGCAGCTCTTTTTTGTTGCTGAATTTAATAGCAAGAAATTGGTGTAAAATCCACATAGTTGCTGAAGTGATTCTTGCTCCAAGTCTAGGATGTCCATTTTGGGGGAGCTGTATACCCCAAAATTTTAGTTCTTTTTTGGCAAAGTCTAAAATATTTTCAGGGAAGTTATAATGAATGATGCATGTGGCGTCTCTAATCTAATTTTAAATAAAAAATTTCAAATTTCAAATTCATTTCAAACTTCAAACTCTGGCCTACCATGTTGCTGCCACCTAAAGAATTTGTCATTGTGCCACTCTCTGACCTCATGCTGCTGCTGCTGCCACCTCCAGAATTTGTTATTGTGCCACTCTCTGACCACCGGCTGCTGCTGCCAGGCACCTCCACATTCTGTCATTGTGCCACACAGTGGCCTACCAAGTCCGTTGCCACCTCCACACTTTGTCATTCTGCCACTATGTGGCCTACCAGGTTGCTGAAAGCTCCAGAAATAGTCATTGTGCCACTCTCTGACATCCTGCTGCTGCCACCTACACACTCTGTCATTGTGCCACACTGTGGCCTACCATGTTGCTGCCACCTAAAGAATTTGTCATTGTGCCACTCTCTGACCTCATGCAGTTGCTGCTGCCACCTCCACACTTTGTCATTGTGCCACTTTCTGACTTATACTGCTTCTGCCACCTCCAAAATTTGTCATTGTGCCACTCTCTGACCACCGGCTGCTGCTGCAGGCACCTCCACACTCTGTGGCCCACCATGTTGCTGCCACCCCCACACTGTGTCATTCTGCCACAATGTGGCCTACCAGGTTGCTGCCAGCTCCAGAATTTGCCATTGTGACACACTCTGACCTCAAGCTGCTGGCAGCTCCAGAATTAGTCATTGCGCCACTCTCTGACCTTCTGCTGCTGCCACCTCCACACTCTTTAATTTTGCCACACTGTGGTCTACCATGTTGCTGCCACCTAAAGAATTTGTCTTTGTGCCACACTCTGACCTCATGCTGCTCCTGCTACCACCTGCACACTTTGTCATTGTGCTACTCTCTGACCTCATGCTGCTTCTGCCACCTCCAGAATTTGTCATTGTGCCACTCTCTGACCCATGCTGCTGCTTCCACCTTTGCAGTTCTTTTTTGGCAAAGACATAATATTTTCAGGAAAATTGTAATGCATGTGGCATTTCTAATCTTCGGTCTGCTAGTCCGGCATGGGCGAGCATGCTTCTCCCGGCCATCTTGGAAGCAGCCGCTTCCAGTGCCATGTCCATGCCCGAAGCAAGGCTCACACTCTAGACAAGCTCCAGGTGATGCTTGTGGGCCTCAGCCTCCACATCACCGGGGAAATTGATCGGAGCATGTCGGCACAGGCAAATCCTCGTCGACTACAATTTCTGTCATCCTCTGGTCACAGCTCTACACATGAAAGTCCTACGTTCCTTCAACGGGGCGAAGCTCTCTTTCACGCCGTCTCAGCCGGGCTTGCACCAGCGCCTTGACCCCATTGTGGGACTCTATGCTCTGCATGACTGCTGTACATCACTGCATGAATGCCTGAGCCTTGCTCTCTACTTGCACTGCCTGCCTCAATGGATGGGAGTGATTGACTGACTGATGTGTACACACACTCTATCGCTCTCTTCCTCCATGGCACTTCACCGGGGCAAGCGATCGGACCATGCCGCCAGAGGCGCTCCTTCGCCTGCATCACATTCTGCCATCCACCGGTCACACTTCCACACATGGAAGTCTCCGGTCTCAACTCCACCCCTGGACCTACGGACATGCCGAAACTACGCCCACAGGGATAAGCCCACCTCCGAATATTAAACCACTGACGAGTAATGTACCCATCGACCTGTATTAGAAATGGGGGGCGCCGCCAGCATGTTGCGTCTCTAATCTTCAAATTTAAATTAAAAATTTCAAATTCATTTCAAACTTCGTCATTGTGCCTACCAGGTTGCTGCCAGCTCCAGAATTTGTCTGACCTCATGCTGCTGCTGCCACTTCCACACTCTATCATTGTACCACACTGTTGCCTACCATGTTGCTGTTACCTCCAGAATTTGTCATTGTGCCACTCTCTGACCTCCTGCTGCTGCTGCCACCTCAACACTCTATCATTGTGCCACACTGTGGCCTACTATGTTGTTGCCACCTCCAGAATTTGTCATTGTGCCACTCTCTGACCCTTTGCTCCTGCTTCTGCTGCTGCCACCTTCACGCTCTATCATTGTACCACACTGTGGCCTACTATGTTACTGCCAGCTCCAGAATTTGTCATTGTGCCCCTCTTTGACCTCCTGCTGCTGCTGCCACCTCAACGCTCTATCATTGTGCCACACTGTGGCCTTCCATGTTGCTGCCACCTCCATAATTTGTCATTGTGCCACTCTGCGGCCTATTTATGCTGCTGCCTACTTACCACTGTCTCCCAGGAACACCCTGTTATTTCCATAATGCCGTTTCTACCCTTCACTACTCTATGACATTGCCACTATGTTAGGTTTTCCCCTTCATTTCCTCTGTCAGAAGGAATGAAAAGCTTCAGAATTGATAGCCAAAAGCAGGAGTAGCTACAGAGGACATGCAAGTATCCCATTTTACTTTGTTAGGCTGCGTACCCGCTTCACTTATTTGGGGAAGTTGGCCCCTATAAGTGCCCAAGGAATTGAAGAGTGAAGTGATTCTAAGAGCAGCGGCTGTCATGCTAAAACACAGCATTGTTTGAAGTCCAAACCACGCTCCCTATGCATATTTGAGCATGGCACAACGTTCTACGACACCCTACAGGCTCTCTGCAGCCAGGAAATACCTGTTTTTTAAAAAATGTGATTCATCATGATTCAATTCAGGTCGAATCGATTTTTTTCAAAAATTTTGTGAATCGGGCCGAATTGAATTTCAACAAATTCGCTAGTGCTAGCCATCTTGGTGAAGATTATAGCTCCCCGTGACTTGATCGCTGGATGGCGATAAGTTGCTATAACAGCCTCGGGTCTTCCGAAGACCTGGTGCTTTCTCGTTTTAACACATTCATTACATTGTGTGATTTGCACATTGTTATGAATGAAGAGGAGAATCCCCATATATTGTCATACTGTAGTATGGCACTATATGGTAGGATCAATCAGATAACATAGGGTTAAAGTACCCTAGGGGTCTGAAAAATAGTAAAAATAAAAATAATTATATTAAAAAACCTTAACATTCAAATCACTTCCTTTCCCTAAAAGTCATATAAATAAACAGTAAAAATCATAAATACACTAGGTATTACCGCATCTGACAATGCCCGATCTATCAAAATATAATAACAGTTTTTCACTGCGTTTAAGCCCATAACGGAAAATAGTCAAAATGGCACTTTTTTTGCCATTTTGAAAAATATAAAAAAATTCAATAAAATGTGATCAAAAGGTCACACAGTCCTAAAAATAGAAGCATTTTTTTGGTGTACGGTTATCCTTCCCTGTTCCATGAATTAATGTGAACTAATAAAGAAGAATTGTTTGTTCGGTGAGTACCGTTCCTTTCAGGTTTTTTTCCCTCTATTTGGAATTGTATGATTTGTACTTATCAAGCTGAGCACCATACAGGACTCTTCAGCCCACTTTCCTTATTGTCCACCATATACCCCGAATGGGATGGTGGTTACAATATGTGAGATGAGGTAGTGCCCATTTTTGTGAATCACATATACCAGTACGAGTTTGTGTTGCATTCTGGACTTTGTTGCTAGTGAAAACATCATTAAAATTCGCAAAAAATGACACTTTACACAGCTCCGTACACCAAAGTATGAAAAAGTTATTGGCACCAGAAAATGGCAAAATCAAAAACTATTTTTTGTAAGGAGGTTTTAATTTTTGTAAATGCATGAACACATTATAAAACCTATACAAATTTTATATCCCGTGATCTCACTGACCCAAAGAATGATGTAGACATGTAATTTGGGGGTGCACAATGAAAGCTGTAAAATCCAAGCCCATGAGAAAACGCAAATGCGTTTTTTTACCACTTTCACTTCATTTGGAATTTTTTTCCCGCTTCCTAGTACACGGCATGGAATATTAAATACTGTCACTATGAAGTGCAATTTGTATCGCAAAAACAGAGCTCTGTACATGTAAAATTAAAAAAGTTATAGAATTTTGATGGTGGGGAGTGGAAAATGGAAATGCAAAAACAAAAATGAGCCAGGTCGTTAAGGGGTTAACAGTTATATTGGGATTTTATAAGATTGTGACATTGTATTAGAAATTATTTTATGATTTATGAGTTAATGGCGTGTCAATACATCACAGGGGCCTATGAATTATTCTGAGGGGGGCCAGACACATCCCAAACAACTGCTCTGAAGATCAGGGGGGCAGGTTCATTCAGATTCACTGTGAATAAAAAAATATTGTTTTGGGTAACCCATATAATGCAAGTTGTCCATTTGCATCCACCCATGTGCTTGAAACCAAATGAGTATTTTTAAGACTAGATACAATTTACATGTATGGTAAAGCAAGGAGTAACAGACTCTTTGTTGTGCCAATTGAAGAGAATTTTAGAAGGACCCCTTGTACTCACAGGTAGGTGAAAGATAGATAGATAGATAGATAGATAGATAGAGGATTGTCATAAAGGACGAATAATAAAAGCAACATGAAGTGCATCTATATGTATAAATGCATCAGTTAATGGCATTTGGTTTTCAACTGGAAATTTTTAGAGGCTTTTACTTGACTCTATCTTCTTCCCTGCCTGCTCTCCGTCACTCTTCAATGTCCTTTCATATTTCCAAGGGACTTAGTCTGAAAGTTAAATTGTCTGCCAAAATGAGCTCACTACCTTGTCAGTTATCTTATCCAGTGAAATATATTTTCTGCTTCATTCTGCTGATGGGTGCCATTGTTGACATATGATTCTCAGGGGCTTAGTTTGAAAGATGGAACAAGAAACACAGCTGTATAACATAGCAGGGGCTTTTTATTTATTAAATGGATGGAAATATAGAACATTAATTTCATTTTTTCAGCAAACAACATATTATTCAATCTATTTTATGATTTAATCTATCGTAGTATAAATTCTGATATTTAGTTTTGTCAGAACAATATTTTAGCCCTTTATACACAGCATATTGCTATAGTTCACAATCAAATATAACACAAACATGTTAGCCTTGTATATTAATATTGCCGAACATTTGATAGACAAGTAAACCACATTATTACATGTGATGCATGTTACATTTTAATGAAAATATAATGCACTTGGGGTTTTGTGTATCCTATAATTTTTATCCCCATCCTTTAAAAATATGACAGAAACTGGGCGTCTAGGAAAAGAACAATTAAAATATGTTTTTATTTTAAATGAGAATTATTGTTGCAGACAAGCTACAAATGTTCTCACTTAGAATGTTTATGCAAATTTGGATGTAGACTATAAACCACTACGTTTGAAAGTTTGAAAAGACCTACATATTGCATCTAACACATTTATAAAGTGCATGGCATTGGAAAAGTATGAAGCTTCAGGGGATTAAAATTAGGTGCAAATTGACCAGGAAGGTCATATTGAGAAGCATTACTAAGTGCAAATGAGTAAACGCAGACTACTGTAATTTAATTAATGATTTATATCAAAAAGTAATAACAATATTCACTTGTGAATGTCTAATTATTGCATTGAGAATGAGAGATGGCATTATGAGTCTAGTCGTAGAGAATAATCAATTTACAATTGCCCCTAAGGGGCAAGTTTATAACTGTCATACATATTAAAACTTCACTACACTACTCTTTGTATCAGAGAGAAAATACATACAGACACATGGTAGAACTATTGTCATAGAAATTATAGATAATCATTATCCATATAAGAATATGCAGTGAAATAAATATGACAGCTGGAAAGTGAATGTGAGAAAGATTAATATTCCACACAAAATCTGCTGGTGTTTGCAAGGCAGTAAACATCATCTTATCATATTGAATAAGGTGAAGAAAGATGCACGTCCAGTATGTTCAACCAATAACCCTACATGTTCTTGCTTACGAGTAGGGCATTTATGCCTTTCTTGAAATGTATCATCCATCCCAACATGTTGTGGCACAGAGTTCCATATACTTTACGCTTTTAAATCCCTGTCTAAAGTAACAGTGAAATCATCTTTTTTTCTAGGAGTAAAAGATGCATTTCTATGGGTAAAAAGTACATTGGAAAGGTCTCTATATTGTCCTATGAAGTGTTTGTCCTTTGTATTTAGACCACTTTATTGATGAAGTTTCTGTGAATTTATATAGTATTTTATAGCTTTTTGATTTGTAATTAACAGGGCTTTACTATCCTAAATATTTGCTCTGGTAGACAGCTGTAGAACCGAACATGCAGATGCACTTGCAAAAGAGAAATCCCCTTAACTTTAATTCTTCACTGTTTTAGCACCATCAATCAGAAACTGATGGCATAACTTAGTGATACAAATATGTACACCCTTCCTATTGCTTGAATTTGGTGTCTCATTGAGCCATTTTAATACAATATTGCAATATGTTAGCTAGAGATTAAGGAATCATCCAAGATTTAATTCATAGAGGATTCATAATATTTTCCATAACATTCAACTAGGGTCAGAAAAAAATTGGTCTAAATCATTATTGCTCCAATTGTCCTGGAAATTGATATACAACCCCTTCCAGTCTTCTAAAACAAACATTTTACATAAAAAATTTCAATCTAGTTTTGTTAAGGTTTTATGGTTTTATCCCTCACTAAGCTAAGGATGAATAACAGCATTAGCTTGGTGCCATTTTGAATAATTCATCTGAAGCAAATCAAAAAAGTTTCTGATTTGATTTAGTGTTTGAAAAGGATTTGTTTCTGTACAGATTTGTAACAAATGCAATAGGGTGCGGGTAGAAGCCCTTCTTTTGCAAGGTATGTTGATCCAGCAGTCACAGCCTTGACTGTGGGTTCTAAGGGGTAAACAGTCCAGCTCAGAATAAGTTCTGTTAGAGTTGAAAAAGAAACAATGTGGTGATAAATCTACTAACTGTTTTTTCACGCCACTAATTACTAAGTATTTGCACAAATTGTCAGAGGCATCAATTTAGCGACATGAGTCCACTTGAAACTAGGCCCAACTACAAAGATAAATTCCCCAGAGACTTATTGGGAATAAAACTACCGTAGCTAGTCTTTATGAATAGTGGAGATGACTTTAGCCAAGCAACTTTCTGCAAGCCAGATCATTTATTTTGCAGGAGCATACTTGGCCTACAGGACTGAATGAGGATCACTTTCAACTGTCAGTATTTTGCATCAGAAGTTGTAAACCAAAACTAGGAATGGGCTCAAAATACTAAAGAGCTACAGAGTTTTACATCATACCTTTTATCTTTTCTCAGGTTCTATCTCTGTATTGACTTCAAACACATGTGCAAAATACTGACGTGCAAAAATGGCTTAAAGAGTAAAAAAGCTTTTGATATGTTGTAGGGCATGCAATTTTGAGCCCTTCTACAATGGGATTAGTTACCCAATCTTGCAATTCAGCAGCCTTCCCCCTGTTATAAGTAGAAGGTGTGATGATGCCACCAGCTGCACTGAAAACCCGCTCAGACAACACACTAGCGGCAGGGCAGGCAAGAACCTCCAAGGCGTACAGCACCAGTTCGTGCCACATGTCCAGCTTTGAAACCCAGTAGTTGTAGGGAGCTGTGTGATCATTTAGGACGATGGTATGGTCAGCTACGTACTCCCTCACCATCTTTCTGTAAAGATCAGCCCTACTCTGCCGAGACTGGGGACAGGTGACAGTGTCTTGCTGGGGTGACATAAAACTGGCAAAGGCCTTGTAAAGCGTACCCCTGCCAGTACTGGACAAGCTGCCTGCTCGCCTACTCTCCCTTGCTACTTGTCCCGCAGAAGTACGCCCTCTGCCGCTAGCGCTGTCAGAAGGGAAATACTGTTTCAGCTTGTGCACCAGGGCCTGCTGGTATTCATGCATTCTCACACTCCTTTCCTCTCCAGGGATGAGAGTGGAAAGATTTTGCTTGTACCGTGGGTCCAGGAGAGTGAATACCCAGTAATCGGTGCTGGAATAAATTCTTTGAACGCGAGGGTCACGGGATAGGCAGCCTAGCATGAAATCTGCCATATGCGCCAGAGTCCCAACCCGCAAGAATTCACTCCCCTCACTGGCCTGACTGCCAATTTCCTCCTCCTCCAACTCCTCCAACTCCTGTTCTTCTGCCCATACACGCTGAACAGTGAAGGACTGAACAATGGTCCCCTCTTCTGTCTCGCCAACATTCTCCTGCTCTTCCTCCTCATCCTCCTCCACCTCCTCCGATATGCGCTGAGAAACAGACCTAAGGGTGCTTTGGATATAAACAAGGGAATCTTCTTCCCCCGTCTCTTGTGACGAGCGCAAAGCTTCCGACTTCATGCTGACCAGAGAGTTTTTCAACAGGCCAAGCAGCGGGATGGTGAGGCTGATGATGGCGGCATCGCCACTGACCATCTGTGTTGACTCCTCAAAGTTACTCAGCACCTGACAGATATCAGACATCCACGCCCACTCCTCATTGTAGACTTGAGGAAGCTGACTGACCTGACTACCAGTTCTGGTGGAAGTTGACATCTGGCAGTATACAATCGCTCTGCGCTGCTGGTAAACTCTGGATAACATGGTTAATGTTGAATTCCACCTCGTGGGCACGTCGCACAACAGTCGGTGAGCGGGCAGTTGGAGGCGGCGCTGCGCTGCCCTGAGAGTGGCAGCATCTGTGCTGGACTTCCTGAAATGCGCACAGATGCGGCGCACCTTCGTGAGCAAATCAGACACATTGGGGTATGTCTTGAGGAAACGCTGAACTATGAGATTTAACACATGGGCCAGGCATGGCACATGTGTCAGTCTGCCAAGTTGCAGAGCCGCCACCAGGTTACGGCCATTGTCACACACCACCATGCCTGGCTTCAGGTTCAGCTGTGCCAGCCACAGATCAGTCTGCGCCATGATGCCCTTTAATAGCTCTTGGGCGGTGTGCCTTTTATCGCCAAGGCTCAGCAGTTTGAGCACCGCCTGCTGTCGCTTAGCTGTGCCTAGAGCTGCCGACTGATGGCGCCATGCCCACGGATGGCAATTCGGAAGAGGAGGTGGAGGAGGGGTGGGAGGAGGATGAGGCATAGTAGGCCTTTGAGACCTGGAGCGAGGTAGGCCCCGCAATCCTCGGCGTCGGCAGTATATGACCAGCCCCAGGGTCAGACTCGGTCCCAGCCTTCACCAAGTTAACCCAATGTGCCGTCAGCAATATATAGTGGCCCTGCCCGGCAGCACTCGTCCACGTGTTCATGGTCAGGTGGACCTCGTCAGAAACGGTGTTGGTCAGGGCACGGAGGATGTTGTCTGACACGTGCTGGTGCAGGGCTTGGACGGCACATTGGGAAAAGTAGTGGCGGCTGGGGACCGAATACCGAAGGGCAGCCGCCGCCATGAGGTTGCGAAAGGCCTTGGTCTCTACCAGCCTATAGGGCAGCATCTCCAGGCTGAGTAATTTGGAGATGTGGACGTTGAGGGCTTGGGCGTGTGGGTGGGTTGCACTCTATTTCCTCTTGCGCTCCAGCGTCTGGGGTATAGAGAGCTGGACGCTGCGCATGGAGACATTGGTGGATGCTGTGGAGTATCGTGGTGGCGACGGTGTGATTTTCACACAGGAGGTGTTTGGGCTGGGGTCCTGGGCAGGGGGCTGACAAGCAGAGGCAGCAGATGAAACAGGGGAAGGAGCAGTGGTGTGCCCGGCCGGTGTTTAGCATTCATATGCCTGTGCATACTGGTGGTGGTTAAGCTAGTAGTGGTGGAACCCCTTCTGATCTTGGCGTGGCACAGGTTGAACACCAAAGTCCGTCAGTCTTCCAGTGTTTCTTTAAAGAACCTCCAGACTTCTGAAAATCTAGCCCTCGCCACGGGAGCTTCACTACGTGAAACATTTGGTGCTGATGCACCACCACTGCTACTTCCAACCTGTTCTCGTCGAGGACTTGCCTCCGTCTCAGAAGCACTGTGTTCACCCGGCCTATCAACCCAGCTTGGGTCTGTCACCTCATCATCCTCCGATCCCTCAGTCTGCTCCCCCCTCGGACTTCCTGCCCTGACAACAACTTCACCACTGTCTAACAATCGTGTCTCCTCATCGTCCGACACCTCTTTACACACTTCTTCCACTACGTCAAGAAGGTCATCATCAACCACAGACTGCGACCGGTGGAAAACCTGGGCATCGGGAAAGAGCTCAGCAGCAAGCGGACAAGTGGTTTGTGACTCTGGGAAAGGTCCAGAAAACAGTTCCTCAGAGTATGCCGGTTCAAATGCCAAATTTTCCTGGGAGGGGGCAGACTGTGGGGAAGGAGGCTGAGGTGGAGGAGCTGGAGGAGTGCTGATTTCGGTGACATGGGTGGATTTAGTGGAAGACTGACTGGTGGACAAATGGCTAGAAGCATTGTCCGCAATCCACGATATCACCTGTTCGCACTGTTCTGGCCTCAACAGTGCTCTACCACGAGTCCCTGTAACTTGAGACATGAACCTAGGGAGTGTAGCTCTGCGGCGTTCCCCTGCTCCCTCATCAGCAGGTGGTGTCTCACCCCACCCAGGACCATGGCCTCTGACCCCTGCAGTAGTTGGACGCCCACGCCCTCGTCCTCCACCCCTAGCCCTTGAGTTCAACATTTTCAAAATTAAAGTGTAAACTGTAAAAGTTTTTTTTTTTTTGGTGTGTTTTTTTTGTGTGTGTGTTTTTTTTTAACAAAACGATCAGAAGAAATCACACAGCAACCACAGAAGATGATGATGATTGCTATCGCTAGTTTCTAACTTACTGACAGCACACAACTGGATTTTGTGCTGTGCCTGTGATGATGACTTTTAGTTTTGAAAAAAAAATAAAAGTCAAAAAAAAAAAATCGCCAGACTGTGTCTAATTCAATCAAACCCCTAATAAATTGTCCCACTTAGGTGTTTGAGATGGATATGTGTGTCACTACGAGCTAAGTCGCAAGTCTCCCTGCAAATTCGTCACAATATGGTACTAGCTGCACTACTAGTGCCAGCAATGCCAGCCACAGGCAAATAAAAAAAAAATATATATATAAAACTATTGTAGCCCTAAGAAAGCCGGTTGGGTTCTTGTATGGCTAGTTTCTAACCTACACTGAGAGCACACAACTAGATTTTGTGCTGTGCCTGTGATGATGACTTTTAGTTTTGAAAAAAAAAATAAAAGTAAAAAGAAAATCGGCAGACTGTGCCTATAAATTGTCCCACTCAGGTGTTTGAGATGGATATGTGTGTCACTAAGAGCTAAATAGAGCGTTCGCAAGTCTCCCTGCAAATTCGTCACAATATGGTACTAGCTGCACTACTAGTGCCAGCAAGCCCAGCGACAAGCAAAGAAAAAAAATATTCTAGCCCTAACAAGGGCTGTTGGGTTCTTGTAGACTCACTCCTGCCAAACAGTAAGCTAATATAACACCCTATTGCTATCCCTGCAGCAGCAGCAGCTCTCTCTCTAACGGCATCCAGACAGAGAATGATGCGAGCAGCGCGGGCAGGGGCTAGTCTATTCCAGGGCCAGCCAACCACTGCTATCGACGTGTAAGTGTACCACGTCATGCTGGGTGGAGTGCAGAGTCTCCTGGCTTGTGATTGGCTCTGTTTCTGGCCGCCAAAAATCAAAATGGCGGGAGATGCCATTTTCTCGAGCTGGCGAAATATTCGTCCGAGCAACGAGCAGTTTCGAGTTCTCTAATGCTCAAACCAGCATCAAGCTCGGACGAGTGTGTCCGCGCATCTCTATCCACAACTACAGAATACGACGGAAACTAGACCATTAGTCTCCTTTAGACGTAGTAAAACGCTGAGGAGTGAATTGGTACATAGCAGATTCCACGATAGAGAGAACACTTGGCTCGATCGACATATCCCACATGGTAACTTTAAATGTGGGCAGTGCAATTATTGCAACTTTAATCTCGGCACAAAAAAGTTTACTATGGAAGATATAAACCATACATTAAAACATTTTATAAATTGTAAATCACAATATTTTGTGTATGTAATTACCTGTCCGTGCCGTAGATTTTATATAGGAAAAACAATCCGACATTTACACACTCGCTTTCGTGAACACCATAAGAACAGGACAGGGCTCACCGAGATTAATTGAACACGTGAGAAGTGTCCACTCAGGTAGTTCTGAGATACTGAGATTTGCAAGCATCGAAAAGGTTAACATTAACCCAGCAGGAGGAGACAGAAACAAAGAGCTCCTCAGATGCGAAGCAAAATGGATTATGCGCACAAAAGCCATGGGACCGATAGGGTTAAATGATCGTAATGAGTTAAATTTATTCTTGTAACCAATACCATACTTAAGCTAGAACTTTTCTATGTACTAAGTTAAACAATACTATTTGTATTAATGTGTATGCAATTACTGGTTTTTTAACCCCTTATCACCGACACTAGTTTTCAGCTCAATGACCAGACTCGATTTTTCAAATCTGACATGTCTCACGATAATTGGTTATAACTTCGGAACACTTTAACATATCCTGGTGATTTTGAGAATGTTTTCTCGTGACACATTGTACTTCACGTTAGTTATAAAATTAAAGTGATAAGTTTTGCGTTTCGTTCTGAAAAAAAGTGAAAATTTGGCAAAAGTTTGTAAAAATTCTTCATTTTCCAAGTTTGAAATGTTCTGGTTTCCAGACAGGAAGTAAAAGTACCCAAAAAGTTTGATAATTAACATTTACAGAATATCTGCTTTATGTTGGGATGATATTTTATGCTTCCGGTCATTTTTCTAGGATGTTATGAGGTGCAGAACTTTAGGTGCGATTTTTCTTATTTTCATGAAAATTGCCATAACTCACATTTTGAGGGACAACTCGGCTTCCAAGTGACTTTGAGAGGCCTAAATAATAGTAAAACCCCATAAATTACCCCACTATAGAAACTTCACCCCTCAACATATGTAAAACAACTTCTATTAAGTCCATTAACCCTTTAAGTGTTTCACATGGGTTAAAAAATATGGACCTGCGATTTAGAAACTATGGAATTTTTTTGGAAATACATTCATTTAGGCCAAAACTGACATTTTCAGAATAAATTAAATGATGAAACGCACTGCAACGTTTGATGCCCAATTCCTCCCGAGTGTACTGATACCACATATGTGGTGGTAAACTGCTGTACGGGCCCACGGCCGAGCATAGAATGAATGGAGGCGCCGTCCACAGCAGATTTGTATTGTCACATTGTACGACCTATAAATTTTTTTTTTTTTTGGTAATGCGATCATATGAGGGCTTATTTTTTATGGGATGAGATACGATGTATAAATAATTTATTTTGGGAGTCTAAAGCTTATTCATGAGATTTTATTAACTATTTCAAGGGGGACACAAACAAAATCATCAATTTTTATTTTGGATTGTGAGCATTTCCCCCCCCCGCTCACCGTAACGTAAAAATAATATTTTATCTTTATTCTCTGGTTCACTACGATTGCGGTGATACCTCATTTATATAGTGTTTCTTATTTTGCTCAATTTTCCTGAGCAAAACCAATATTGGAGAAAATCGCATTGTTTTTACTATTGACAACTTTTCAGGGCCATAACTTCTGTATTTTTCTGTTGTCAGATCTGGTTGAGGGCTTATTTTTTGCGAAAACAGTTGTTCTTTTCAGTTGTATCATATTAGGTACCATAACTTTTTTTGATCACTTTTTAGAACATTTTTTGTGATGGTGTTTGATGAAAAACTGTATATTATGGGAAGTTTTTCGAGTTTTTTTTTTACGTAGTTCACCGAGCGGGTTCAATATTGATTTACATTTATTGTACAGATTAATACGGACGCGGTGATACCTCATTTATATAGTTTTTCTTATTTTGCTCAATTTTCCTGAGCAAAACCAATATTGGAGAAAATCGCATTGTTTTTACTATTGACAACTTTTCAGGGCCATAACTTCTGTATTTTTCTGTTGTCAGATCTGGTTGAGGGCTTATTTTTTGCGAAAACAGTTGTTCTTTTCAGTTGTATCATATTAGGTACCATAACTTTTTTTGATCACTTTTTAGAACATTTTTTGTGATGGTGTTTGATGAAAAACTGTATATTATGGGAAGTTTTTCGAGTTTTTTTTTTACGTAGTTCACCGAGCGGGTTCAATATTGATTTACATTTATTGTACAGATTAATACGGACGCGGTGATACCTCATTTATATAGTTTTTCTTATTTTGCTCAATTTTCCTGAGCAAAACCAATATTGGAGAAAATCGCATTGTTTTTACTATTGACAACTTTTCAGGGCCATAACTTCTGTATTTTTCTGTTGTCAGATCTGGTTGAGGGCTTATTTTTTGCGAAAACAGTTGTTCTTTTCAGTCGTATCATATTAGGTACCGTAACTTTTTTTGATCACTTTTTAGAACATTTTTTGTGATGGTGTTTGATGAAAAATTGTATATTATGGGAAGTTTTTCGAGTTTTTTTTTACGTAGTTCACCGAGCGGGTTCAATATTGATTTAGATTTATTGTAAAGATTAATACGGACGCGGTGATACCAAATATGTACGTGTTTTGTGTTTTATATACTTTATTTGCATTTTATGTGTTACTGGGGAGATTATGGGACTTTTATTTTATTTATTTATTTAATTATATTATAAAAAGATTTAATTTTTTTTTTTTTACTTTTTTACATTTTTTACTTCTTGGCTTGAATAAGCGATCACCCGATCGCTTATTCAAGCCTTTACACTGCAATACACTTGTATTGCAGTGTATAGTGAAAGTAACTGCGCATGCTCAGTTACTTACAGCCGGGTCCTGCCAGGAAGGCAGGACCCGGTGAGAAGAGGAGCCGACAGCCCCGGGTCACTCGTCGGAACCCGGGGCAGCGGCAGGAGGGATCGGATCCCCCGGTAAGCACACCGGGGGGGTCCGATCCACGGGGGACACACTTGCACGCCGTGGTCATGCTTGACCGCGGCGTGCAAGGGGTTAAACACCCGGGATCGGAGTTTTTCCGATCCCGGGTGTTAGTGCCGGGTCTGGGCTGTGATATCACAGCCCGACACCGGCACCAGCGAGACCCGGTGTCCCGAAAACTTCTTCTGATGCGCCGCCGTAGAAAGGCGTCGGATCAGAAGAAGTACCCTTAATGACCGCCGTAAAAACCCGATAGGGCGGTCATTAAGGGGTTAAACATGTGGTGGTAGTTATAAGCCCGTCGCTTGTGGCGTGTCCAGCACCTCTCTACCTGCTCCAACCGGCTTCAATAAACCTTCACGTATCGGTGAGTGACCCGTTTCCTCTTCTTTATTCGGATTGTTCCTTGCATCTCTATTTGTAACCCCTAGTTACAAACGGACCTCTGGATATTGGTAATTTATTGTGCTTTAGCCCCAGGCTACAATCATCAGCTGAAACGGTTATCAAAGGTGTCTGTAATGCAGCTTTAGTGTTAATCCTGGTTCTTATGACAACCAAACATTTTGAAAATCCAATTGTCACAGAGACCAAAAAAGTTTTAGCTGGGATTACAATGATAAAATATACAGTTCCGACTTACATACAAATTCAACTTAAGAACAAACCTACAGACCCTATCTTATATGTAACCCGGGGACTGGCTTCACATGATAAATAGATCACAATAAGTCTGTATGGAGGTATAGAAGGTCTAGTCCTCAGAACCAGTCAAGGTATTTGCTTACAAACAAGTATTGTACATTACCCAGTGGAATAACTGAGGACACATACACAGTTATATACAGACCAAGGGTGGACACCACCTGACATCAGGGGTATGTGTGTATGTAAACCTGTGTATATGTCCCTTATCCTCTGTTATTCCTCTGCGTAATGTGCAATATTTGTTTGTAAGCAAATACCTTGACTTGTTCAGATGACTATACGTTTTATACCTCTATACAGACCTACAGCTATCTATTTGCTCCTGGACGAGACATGCACCAGAAATCAACCATATCCCCTTTTACAAGTTAAAATTACTACTTATGCCAAAAGTCTCCCCCTTGTTTGCTAGGTGAGTCATCCCTCACTCTACCTCCTCCAACCATCTTGACAGCACCCCCAACTAGCCATTTTATCAATGTGTTAGACGGCTAAAGCTTCCAGTCTACACCTCAGAGCTTCTTGGCAGTACCACTGAATGTACTGAAATGGTGTTATAAAAATTACAATCTCTTGTCTAGATAAATTGTTTATACTAAAAATCTTACATTTAGAAAAAAATGCTTTTGCTGCTACAAATGTTTGGTCTAGGATCAGCATTACTCCCTTACCTCCGCCATTAACGCCTATAATCAGTGGGCAATAACTTTAAATTCTGCTGGTAAAGTCACAAGCTGTATTTAAATAAATGGAACGTGAGCACACTGCCACTAATATGCCGGGGCGCAGGGAGTCACCATTTGCATGCAGCATTGCTGGCACTAACCTGATATTGTGCTCCGTTGAGTTAAATACCATTGGTGACATTGCCAGCTGCATTTAAAGAGTTAATACCCCCGATCATTATCAGCACCATTCGTGGGTGTTTCTGGTGGGAGTTCAGGTCTGGGTTCAGTATCTGGATCCTAACAGATTTGTAAAATTCTGATTTTAATGGGTCCACTCATCACTGCTTTTTCTTTTGTGTCCCTTACAGGTCTTTAGTGGAGTCTGCTATGGTGTCATTTCCATTACCTTTATTACATTTTGTTTGATAAATTTGGTGGCCCATTATGTACAGCACTTCAACTATTTCTACTCCTACTCCTACTCTACTATAATTTTTAAAAAGGCACATTTGATAAATCTGGTATATTGACATCAAGACAGGTTAAGCATCTTTGCAACTTAGCTTGATATCTTCCCCAAATAATGTTTGTAAATCCCATGTGCTGTGTTCTAAAGGTCTTCTAAAAACAAAATTTCAAAAATAGTGGTCTGTGGAAGGATAAGAGGGATGTTCTGCTCAGAGATGGGCAGCTTCAATGGAATATAAAGGGATAAAGTAGGTGGTCTTTTCTAAGTGGTGGTCTCCTGTATTTATACAATAAGAAACTAGGTGAAAAGGTAAGAGGACCACATCCAAACTCTACAGTATATCTAATACTTGGAAGAGCCCAAAGATCACTATCAATCTTACAAGCTTAAAGATTGGGCTCAGAAGTCTTGGGTTAGTAAAAAGCAAACAGAGTAAAAGGTAACGTGATAGGATCCACGGTCTGCAAACTTACACAGAAGCTATGGTTAGCAACTCATAGATAAATTATAATTAACCAATAAATCAATTTTTAATTCCTTGTACTTTCCTAAATACCTCCATATGCTTCTCTTTTACACTAGCAATGTGCCAGTGCTGGCACTCTCACCAGAGGGGCGATTGTTTTTAAAACTGAAGTCTTCCTCAACATGCATTATACTGTAACTGAATGCCTCCGTATTTTAAACCTGCCCCTAGCTTCATTTTCTCATATGAACAATATCAGATACCTATTATTTATTGTCATTGCATATACATTCTTATCCATACAAAAATTAAGGGTACATTCACACGCGGTATGCCCGCCGTGCGGGCATACCGCCGTGTGCTGGAGGTGAGGAGGAGGTGACCCCTCCTCCCTCCATAGGAAATAGCGGCACACGGCCGCACATCCGCCGAAAGATAGAGCTTGCTCTATCTTTTTGCGGTGTGCGGCCCGGATCGGTGCCACACATGTGTGGCACCGGATCCCCGCCGTGCCGCTATTGCCGTCTATGGGGACGTACATGCGGCCGCAAATTTACGGCCGCATGTACGGCCCCGCAGACGGCAGTGTGAATGAGCCCTAAGTAGAAGAGATATTTCAAAAATTTCAAGTGGCTGCAATATAAAATAAGGGGCAATTAGTACATACTGACTTGGGAAAAGTATTTATTTCTGCAAATATAGTAAAAACAATTTCAATACTCTATAAATTTTGTAACTGTCTGCTTTCTGGCACTCAACAGTTAACAGTAACTAGTTAAACTATTTCACTCTTAATCTTCTGAGTTAAGTAAAAATACAATTTTTCTTGTTAAATACATTATCATGCCCATTAAAATACTGGGCGAGCTGAGGGAATGATTAAATTGGAATATTAATAAGGACCAGGTCATGATAATACCCCATCAAATCTAGCAAAGCATGGATCTCTTTTATGGGCCAAACACTAATGAAAATATTTAATTGGACATGAGTGCTAAATAGGAATTCCCTATGGATTAACAAACTGCCAAGGTTATGACAATAATTAAACTAGGCAAGGCATTTTCAAACTTTACAGTTTATAGTTATATCAGCATTAGCTAAACATTTTAATGAATCATTAATAGATATCTATATTTATGGCTATGCATATATACTTCTGTAGGAATTGAATGTAATGTTATATGAATTAATGTAATGATGATATAAATCAAAAGTATAAGTGAATTTGGGAAGGTAGGTCCACCTCTAGTCTGGTTACAAAATGAGATATGGTTGGGCATGAAACCACAACAGCAATTTTGTATAGTTGTTCCTGCACACTCTCAGGTTGTCAAAGCTGGCATTTCCTTAATGATTGGTGATAAATTTGGTGATGACTCAGGGAAATGAGGTATTGAAATCCAACAGAGAGATTCCTGATGTGTGTAAAATGTCAGTAGGAAGAAGCAACATGTGGCAGCAGGATAACAGGTGCTAGTATCCATTGTATGACCACTAGGGGGTGACCAAATGTTGTATGTAATAGCTCCCCTGATTACACAGAGTGTTTTTTCTGATTATCATATTGGCTCCCCTGATTAGGCAGTGTGCCACTCCCCAGCTTTCTAGTGGTTATTACAGGTTCTCCATACTCAAACAGAACCTACATCTGTTGTTAAATACAATAGCCCAGACATATGAAAACTGGTACAATGCGCCTTAGTGCAGTTTGCCTCAGTATTGTGCATATTATTTAATAGTGGCGCACGCTCTTAACCCCTAGGTGCACCAGGACATTATAGTACGTCCCTGCGGCTAGATACTTAGTGCACCGGGACGTAGTATAATGTCCTGCTTCTGGCACCGGCTCACGAATGGAGCTGGCACCAGAAGCAGCGGCCGTCAGCTGTCTATCACAGCTGACACTGCGCTGTGATTTTCATTTCCTCCACCAACAAAGAGTTAATAAAATCTCACCAATTAGCTATAGATGCACCAAAATTATGTACCAGAAAAAAGCATCTCATGTGGCAAAAAATAAGCCCCTATAGGTCTACATTAAAAAACAAAAAAAATTATAACCTGTACAATGTGACATAGCAAATCTGATGCATGGCGCCTCCTTCCCTTCTATGCCCATCCGTGTGCCCATACAGCAGGATACCACCACATATGGGGTATGAGTGTACTCGGGAGAAATTGGGTATCAAACTTTGTGGAGCTTTTTTTTCATTTAATCCATTACAATTGTTTACAAAATGTTTAATTTTCCACCCAAAATGAATGTATTGTCAAAAAATATTACAATTTGTAGACCCCACCTCCATTTCTTTAACCCCTATAAAACAATTCTAGCTATTATTAAGGCCTCTCACAGTCAATTAAAAGTTGAGCAGGTCCATCTAAATATTAGTTTTTGTGATTTCCCCAAAAATTTAAAAAATGGCACCTAAATTTTGAGCCTCATAACATTCTAGTAAAATATGTGGAATATTAAAAAACCATGCCAACATAAAGCAGACATTTGGGAAATGTAAGTTATGAATTTATTTGGGTGCTACGACTATCTGCATCAAAAGTAGAGAATTTAGAACTTTGAAAATAAAGAATTTTTCAAAATTTTTGCCAAATTAATTTTTTTTCATAATTAAAAACACAAAAGATATCATCCAAATTTTTAAACTAATTTGAAGTACAATATGTCACAAGAAAACAATCTCAAAATCCCCTGGATATCTAAAGGCCAAAAGAGGCTGAGTCCAGTAGGACTGTTCCTCTCTCATTTTTAAACCTCCTACACAGCTGTTTTCATAAAAGACTGTATTTCAGCCTATATATGAAAATTATAATCATCATCTGTTTGGTGTAATTGGTTAGTCATACATCTCACTATAATTCTACAAACTCTCTGGCTTTGTGCAAAAGTACCCGTTTGGAAAGCAAAGGGTGGACACTCCAACCATTGATGTAATTTAGATTTCTCATTTATTCCTTCACATTGCATTTTGTTAATTGATAAATATAATCCATTAGCAATTCTATTTTTGCTTGACACTTTAAATTAAACACAGTACTTGCGCAATGTTTTAAAATTGTTAAAAAATATTGGCATAGTTCCATAGAAAATAGTTTTATTGAATTTAGTTCATCCATCATTTAAAAAACTTAAAACTTTATGGTAAATTTTGGAGTTTACCTAAAATTATAGGGAGGAGGAAAGTGAATGAAGCAGGAAAATAGAGGGTGAGATAAAACATCACTTTTATAAATATTAAATATTTTTATTTTAAAACACGAAGTGTGTTGTATAAAAATGGTAAAGACTACCATTAGCAGGTCACTATGGACCTGAGAAAGAATTATGTCCACTTTAGTAATATTTTACTCCTGACCAAACTTTGTGAGGAAATTTCTGAAACCACATTGGCCAGACTTCTGGCATAATTTGTGGCAAAACACCTTCCGGACACATTTTTGAAGGCTTTTAGATAATTTTTTTCCCCTTCTCTGCTGTATCCGGCAAAAGGGTGTGTCATTTATAAAAGGGACGTGATCTTGACAAAAAACTGCATGGCAGGATTGGAAACAATCCACTTTAGACCAGCTAAAGTCAAGGGCCAGATGCATCACATTTGTGGTGCACTAGTTCCGTTTTTGCGCCTAAATGATGCACATTGTTGCGCCTGCAGTATCACAAGCTACAACCATCTGTGATGAGTTGAGTTCATGCTTGTTATTAATCAATCCCAGGATGAATGTGTAACTGCACTTTACTTTAGGTGCAATTGGGCACAGTCTTTGTTTCAGGCACTTACATGTAGCCTCCTACAAGCTCCTTTCTGCTTCTCTTCCACAACCCAACATGAAAATACTTCGTCAGACACTAGTGTGGTCATCTTGCTGTCTCTCTCCCACTCCCTTCTATTCTATACTGTTCTGAGCTGCTGCTTTTGCAGATTATTATGAACTATAAACAGTGATTTCATGTAGTATAAACACTGGCTCTGCTGCTGTAATATACTGATGCTACATTGCTCTGCTGCTGCAATATACAGGTGCTACACTGCTCTACTGCTGTAATATACAGGTGCTACACCGCTCTGCAGAAGAGCTATTGTTGCGGCACAACAATAGCCGTAGCAACTGCTATGGGGCCCGTGCTGCACAAGGGCCCAGGATGGACGCCAAAACCAAAATTTACTAGTGCTGTTCTCCTGGGTCCTTCTCTCCCTGAAACGGGGTTCATGCCCGCTGTGCTGAACATAGAGCCGCCCACTTGTGCCCGCCTCCCACTCCCCCACCCCCCTAAAAGTCATCCAAACTCTTGGCCGCCTGCCAGCACATCCTCCTGCCTGCCGGCAAATCCTCTTTTCCGCTGTCTCTCAGAGGGGACCCTACTATACTCTATCCCTTCATACATAAAATGTAATTATAAAATGGATTTCAGTGCTGTGAATTGTCCATTACAAAAGCTATACACCACTAATATATCAAATGCCAGATGTGCTCAGACTTTAGCAACTCCTTATTCTGCCAGGCAACATTTTCAGTTTAATTATGCGGAAGTGATAGGGAGCCACTGAGCTGTGTCTGCTATTTTTATGTATTTCATAGGATCTGTATGAATAAATAAAATAATATGTCATATGTGGTTGTTGAAGATAGGTAGTGACTAAGAGGATAAGATATGACTTGTGGCATATGACTTAATGCCTGCCTTGAAATTAAGATTGAAAAGTCACAAATTTTTCTGCACGTAATACCTAAGTATTTCCTAAATTTGTGACTATTTGCAAATTGGCCCACCACTGACCAATCCACCATTGAGAAACATATTATTTATTCTGTGTAACATTTTAAACATATGTTTTCCATGTTTGCCTTATTTCATTACTTTTAACATTTGAATTTACAAAAAGCAGTAGAGTTCAATCAGTTTTCAGTCAGAGTTTGTTTAGTGTCTCAGTTTTTCACACACATTTTCACTGCATTTTCAATGCAATTTCTATGCAATTTCAATGCGTTTTTCACACCCAGATAATGCACGTGAAAGGACTCAGGACTGAGCTCTATCTTTTCTATGGCAATTGCTGTGTGAAAAACGCATTGCACTTGCTTTTTTGTGTTTTTTTTTTACTTTTTACAAAAAATTTTTTTACAATACTACCATATGATCACTAGTTCATACTAATGCACTGCAACAACTATACATTGCAGTGAATTAGAAGTGCACTTGCATAGGCTTACAGGCAGGTACCCTGTCCAAGCAGACAAATGTCAGGATGCTGGGAGGAGAGGGAGGATGCCTCCTCCCTCTACAGGTACGTAGATATCGTGGTCACAGCATTGACTGTGTGTTGTAATGGGTTAAACAGGTCAGATTGGAACTCATTCCTAAGGCCTCTTTCACACTTGCGTTTTTCATGCGCGTTTCTGTGCGTGCTTTTAACGCGCAGAACGTGCATTGCACTCTGACCCATTGTTATCAATGGGTCTTTTCAGACTTGCATTTTCTTTCACGCACACACGCACGTTTTTCTAAACGCGCGTTTAAATCTCAGAATGCTCTACTTTTGTAAGTCACGCACGTGAAAAACGCACCATACAAGTCTATGGAGATGCATCAAAAACGCATTGCACTCTGAGACACATGCAAGTCTGATGCAAGTGCAATGCGTTTTTCACGCATCAATTGCCATAGAAAAGATAGAGCTCAGTCCTGAGTCCTTTTCACGTGCATTATCTGCGCGTGAAAAACGCATTGAAATTGCATTGAAAATGCATGTGAAAAACTGAACAAACTCTGACTGAAAACTAATTGAACTCTGATGCAAAATGTCAGTTTTTCACTGACCAAACACTGATCGCTCCCTGATCAGACTCTGACGTGATCTGCAATGCAAGTGTGGCAGGGGCCTAAGGCCCCATAGTGACTGAAGGAAAAATCTGTATGGGTGGTCAGCAAGGGGTTAAACATATTTCTACTCCAAAATAGAAATAAATAATAAATAACAATAAAATGAAACCTAGATGGACCATGTCATATTTTTAATGGTTCTGAAGCTGCATTTGATACTGTGGACAACCTGCTTCATACTCTAGATCTCTTTTGCCTTCTCTTTCTCTTACTGTTGGAATAACTCAGAGCTCAGTCCCAGGTCTTCTTCTCTGTTCCACTACACTGTATGGAACAAATGGACAAACCATTAGCAGATTTGGTTTTCAGTATCTTCTTCATACGGATGATATCCAATTAAATACTTTCAAAGTAACACCCCTGCCTTGCTTCAGAACACCAGTGATTGTCTCTCTGCTTTCTCTAACATCATGTCCTCTTTCTTCTTGAAACTCAATCATTCCAAAACTGTACCTTATCTTATTGTAATCTACTAACTGACCCAGTCCTGATCTGTCATGGGGTTGTGCTGGACCGTAACCTCTCCTTTGCACCATATATTCAGTCACTTGTAATCTCCTTCCACATGCACCTCCAGAATGCATGCATTACTTACAATTGAAACCTCTAAAATGCTAACTGTTGCTGTTATCCATTCTCGTCTAGACTACTTTAGCTCCACACTAATCGGTCTGCCACTTCTTAAACTCACTCTGCTATAAGCTATTCCTAATGCAGCCCAAGACTTGTCTTTCTGGCCAAACACTATACGGATGCCTCCAGTCTGTGCCAGTCACTGTACTGGTTTCCCATCTACTTCCAAATACAAATTTAACTAATCGCTTTCATCTCCAAAGTTCTCCACAGTGCTGCACCTCCCTACCTCTCCTCCCTCATTTCATTCATCACTCATCCTGTGCTCTTCAATCTGCCAGTGATCTTAGATTATTCTACTCTTTAATTTGAACCTCCCACTCATATCTCTAGGACTTCTTACTTGATGCACTGATTCTCTGGAATGCCCTACCCTGGACTACAGGACTAATACCCAACTACCAACCACCGACCGAATTCCCATCTCTTAAGGCAAGCCTATCACATTCCCTAACTCCATGAAATTTAAACTCTTTTTTTTTCACTAACCTACCCTATGTATTCCTCCCATCTGTTATCCTGCATGCACTAGATACCAAACTACAGGCCGCACTGCAGTCCTATTCAACTTGGACTCTGTATATAAGATTGCAGCTGATGACTGGTTAAAGCATCAACTTTATTTATCTATGAAATTATTTTTATTCCAGTCCCAATATACAAGCTCTTATACTTCTTGTGTCCTCCCTTCCACCTCATAGACTGTAAGCTCTTGCGAGCAGGGCCTTTATTCCTATTGTTTTACATGACTGTATTTTACTCAAATGTCTTATTTTATTGTATATGTACCCCATGATCAGTAAGCCGCTGCAGAATTTGATGGCACTTTCTTAACAAAAATATATTCATTTATTTGCATCTTCTAAATTCTGCAGCTGGTATAATGCACGAGGAGATTATAAAAACTAATCTCAAAACAGAGGTATGGACTTTCTCCAGGTCTTAATCTACAATATTTCTCAACAAAAGCAGAAGCACAGCCATTCAAATCTATGTGCAGGGCAAATCTGACAAAAAAACTGCCCATCAGTCATAAATATCAAATAAAGTCGTACACTTTTACAGAAATCAAAGAAACTCAATGTTCATGTAAGATATGGTAAACATTGTTGAATACTTACTGACGTATGTAAACTTTACCTGCCATATTATATGGTACACATGCATCAGAATTGAGCCCATACCTGAAAAAAGATATGCATTGTAAAAATGAGATGCAAATAAAAATATACTAAGACTATAAAATATAGTCACTTCTCAAGAATGCATACTAGATCCCTGTGACCGTGAAGTGGACAATATATATGACATTATAACTTGTGGTCCAACAGGACTGGATGGACCACAGTATGGATGTTTGCTGCAGGAACCAGGGATGCTCTCCACTGAGGTGAGTATATGTCAAAAAAATTACTTTTTGTATTCATTCAGAAAACAAGAAAGATTTAGCTTTGGGATGTTTATTTAAGAGTTCCTCTTCATATTAAAAAAAAAAGGTTTTTGGGGAAGGTCATGTTGTAAGTATATGCAAAAACATAACACAGAGGTTTGCCATTTTCTGTGTACTAAGCATATATAGCTCGGAGGTGAAGAACATTTAACAGGGCAAAAACCCAAAGGACATCATTAAATTATGCCATAGAGAGGTCTACAGATGAAAATCAAGTGATTTATTTGAAATCTGTCAGCCTTAAATTAGAAAGTAATCAGCAATGATGAAGTAGAATATAATAGACTTTTTAGCTTGCATACTCAAAATACACATGAAAAATGACAGTAGAAATAACATTTGCATATTTAGTCATAGTTTCTTGTTTGTAAAGAAAGTTTTCTTTTTCCAATAACTGGAAACATATTCAACAATAATAACTATATATCACACATCATATTCTTCAGTGTTTCACAAATAATATGATCCATACATAGACACAATCACCACTACAGTATTACATGTGTAATGATAGCCCTGCTCTCAAGAACTTTCAATCTGTGAGAAAGAAGGCAGGAGGTAAAAGCGTTGCACAATAGTCCTGCCATTCTTCATAAGGTAGCAAAATTAATTATTGCTTCATAAGCTACACAACAGCCAATATCAGATCCTGAGAAATAACATGATGGGGTAAATATAGATTTTTAGTTTAGAGGGTAAATGTGAGATGGGGGTTAAAGAATGAGTTAGGCCTGCCAACAGAGAAATGTTTTCAGTGCAAAAGTATGGAAGTTGCATTTTAATCTAATTGTCATGGGTAGGGAATTATAAAGAATTTGTTTAGCTTGGGAGAAGTCTTGAAGACAGAAGTGGGAGATTTGGTTTATTGAGAATATTGGTGTTTGATGAAAACATGAAGAGCACAGTATGTTATAGACTGGAGTAAAGGAGGAGAGATAGGGTGTGTGGAGAGCTTTAGGGATAAAACAAATTAGTTTAAATTGTGTTGTGTAGTAGTACCAGCAGTGTAGTGTTACCAGCGAGGGTGTTGAGCAAAACCCGATAAAGTTCAGTACAAACCTGAATAAAATTCAGAAGGTTATGGTCAACCAGTTCAGTCACTGCCACAAATTGAAGCCATTTGTGTACAGTTTTATATTGAAAGAATAGCTGTTGCATTCAGAATTGATTGTGGAAGGAATAGTTTAGTATGTTGAATTGTGATTACATGGGAATTACAATAATTGAGATGAAAGTAAATCAACAATCATTCTTCAGTTTTAAAGGGGTATTCCTACGAAGACAAGTTTCTTTAATATACTCAAGATCCCCAAATCATCTAATTCAATGTTATTAATAAAAGTCTATCTTTTTACTGATATAATTCCAACCTTTCTCTATCAGTCCTGGTGTACACAATTTTGGTTGCCCCTGGACCCGATTGGATCTTCTATGTTTATGGTCGGGAGGAAATATTGTTCTCCTGTCTGATGCTGCACTGAGCTGCTCTCTGCCTCCAGCCCCCACCCTTGCATTCCAAGAGGAGCTCACACAGACACACACTGACTTCCTAACAGAAAACAACAACACATTGTGAGGAGAGTAAAGCTACAGGCAGATAAGGTTTTTATCCAGGGGAGAGGTAGGGAAGCATATAGCAGACCTGACAGTATGTAATGGCTGTGATAGCAGAGGGAAGAATGTCATGTGAAATATGCATCTCATGGATCTTATCTTTTATCTCTGATCTGTTTCATAACTCTTTCTATGTTTCAGATACTAGTGAACTAGTTCAGAAGTTAAATGAAAGTGTATATAAACCTGAAACCTGATAATCTAACCACATTGTCAGCACATAGCACTAGAGGAATCATGAAGTGTCTGCTTAGTGAGTCCCCACCCACACCCTGGAATTTAACACTGACAATCTCTGAGTGATATGAGCTAAAACAGCGATAAAACTGAGTAAAATTGTAAAATAAGAGGTTAAAAATGATCTTTATTGTGTAAACATCACTATGGGATTGAAATTTTCATGGGCAAACCCCTTTAAGCTTGTGTAACAAATGTATGCATCAACTTTGCACATGTGAAAATTAAAGATTGCAGACTAAAATTTTAACATTTGTAGATGGTACTAAGTTCTAACAAACAGGGTCACTTAATTGCAATTGCTGGAGTACACCCTACCAGCAAAAGGGAAAAAAAAGGGTAGAACTGGTGTGATACTAAAACATAATTTTTATTACTGCTCTTTAAAATATCCAAAAAACATGATAAAAAATGTAATAATGTCTAAAGTTCCAAGGGATCTATTAGGACATTGTATGTAGTACTACACTACACACTATCAATGTAATGGTAATAATTCAGCAGAGGGAGCTATTAAATAACTTGCATTGTATAGTTTATTTTTTCCTGTCTGGAATTAGAGGTAAGTATACATAGATTGTCTTGTTGTATCTCTGTCTAGCACATCTGCTAGAGATTTGTGCATAGGCACTCATTTTTGTTTGGGCTCTTCAGGAGTTTCTATGGTACTGATTCTAAAAAAAATGACAGACAAAGCAATTATCCTGATGGTAGCTGTGAACAATTTTATTTAAGATCTTGGCACTGCCACTTGCCACCACACTTCCCTCACATCTGTTGGTTGGAGCTGACAAGGGGAATGCAAATGTAGCTGTGACAGCTGCCTTTGCAGGTAAAGATATTAAGCTACTGCATTGTTATTATATATACAGTAAATGATGGAGTGGTAGCGATAAAGTGAAAGTGTTTTACCCACGAAACAAGTTTTGCTGATCAGTGGGGGTCTCAGAGATAGAGCCACCACAGATCACAAGAACCACGGTACGATAAGGTCTAATGTACCCTCTATAGAGCTGACAGAGATTGCCGAGTGCAAAGAATGTGTGGCACATGATCACCATAAGGTCCTTTTGGGTATATCTTGGACTGATTTAAAAAAAATAAAATAATAATAATTATATATATATATATATATATATATATATTACCATTCTTCTAGGATATTTAGACATACAGTGAAGTGATGCTATATACACAATATGTTACACCACTGATATAAAGTAATGTGTATATTTTGTGTGTTTGTTGAAGATAATATGGCCATTCCTGAGGATATTGACCATGATTATGTTCATGCCCTCATTCAATTAATATCTAGTGGCTTAAACCAATTGGGTATCTTTGTCTCATAAGGTATATGAGGTAATGGGCTCTGAGAATGTATACTGATAATATCATATTTGTTTACTACCCAGTTTTATGTATTTTTTTACATAACACAGATAAAGTTACAAAGATGAGGCTGGTATAATATTACAAAGGAATACGTGGAAGCTAGAACCTTGGGTGGAAAATGGCTTGGATATCAACTAGAGCACCGTAATTTATTTGAAATTATTAATAACCTTATAAGGTTTGGATAGTGGGTGCAATGTGAGTAGTGAACCTGTAGAACTTAATAGCGTTTGCATGTAATTTTTTACTGTTAGTTATCCTCGTTCTAGGCTGTTGATATCCATATGCTTTATGCTCTGTGGAGTGTGCATGCTCTATTACTGTAGGCTTTGTTCCCATTGATGTGCTGGTTGGTTGTTGGCCCTTTACCAATCATATAAAAATGGCCATTCCTGAGGATAGGTCATCAAAAAAAAATCATAACTTTCAAGCACCCAGCCTGTTAGGACCTCAAGAAACCAGAATTTATTTTGTTTTTTTTCCATCCACGCCTTCCAAAAGATATAACTTTTTTATTTTTCTTTCAAATGAGGGATTTATTTACAGAAAGTTTAGTGTAAAAACTTCTACATTGCCGGGAATTATAACAGTTAGTTTTAAGCTGGCATAAAGCCTATTAAACCCAGTTTCTATCTGGGCCTAATAGGCCTCTGTAGGCCATTCTGACCTCCCAGCACCCTGTGAGGAAACCTTGTTTAAGGAGTTAAGTTGCCCTGAACTGACCTTTCTCTGTTCATGGCTGATGCAGGAGGAGCTGTGCTATGTGTTTCAGTTGATTTCCTGATCCTGATTGCATGGGTACACTGGTAGTATCCGCAGAATCACCACGACATGCATCAATCCCCTAATTTGGATGAGCAAGCATGTCCCAGGACGTTAACTAGTTAAAAAGTAGGAGAAGGATTCAACACAGTATATAAGTTGTCTTCTATATGTGTAATATATTACTCACATACATATTATTTATTGCTAGATAAATCTGAGTATATCTGTAATCTTGAGAAACTATTAAGTACCTAAGTATTTCTTTTTTCACAACTCATCTCTGGTGTTCTGCTTATTCCTAGTATTATTAGATGTTTCTTTGAATATCGTTAATTTCAATACCTAGAACATCACTTTATCAATGATACAGCCTTCTTGAAAATGCTTAATTACTAAATGTCTTAACATGCATCTAATTTTTCACTGTCAAAACCATTTTCTCTTAAGAATTGAAAGATAATGGATGATGTTGTATAAAGAACCAGTAGTGCAAATTGGGTTGTTGTATCACTACAGGGAGACAGTGCGAAACAGAATGTAGATATAATGCAACCTATCACATTTTCTTGACAGGAGTTAATTCACTTTGATCTATAGTTTACAGGAATATTGTCACAGACTACATAAATATTTATCGGACAGCAAGCAGACTGCACTTGTTTTCTTTCAGCAGTTCAGGAAGAAAGAATTAATTTAAAATTATCATATTTTAGAATCCCCGGGCAATACTATTGTGGTTCCAAAATCGAAACTACCCACTTTTGGGAGTGAAACAAACAAAACTAAAAAGAACAACATTGAAACCACTGCTCCTGGGTAATCACTTCATTTATTTACAGAGCAAATAAGCATCATTACTACAAATTGCTTGTGAAAAAACCCATGGGACTGAGCGGAGTATCTGTCTGTAGAAGCAGCTTATTAATCAAGAGTTCCTTATGTTTTATTAAAGCATCATTGTTTCATAATTGCAATTATGTGAGAGGCCAAAGCATTCATTAGCACATTATATGAACCTATTGTATCAAGCACCAGTCTTGAAAAAGATTAAGTAGAGGAAATTATAACTGCTCTGTGCAAAACTAGAAGCAAAAGAAAAGACAGTGATTTATAGGGTAACACGTCATATACATTTCCCAGTATGCAAAGCTATTGACTTCAGCTCCAATTCTATTAAAATTTATTTCTTTAGTTTACAACCAGCTTGATAAACAAGAAGCAAGTTTAAATCAAGTCTCTGTTGAATAGAAAACATACAAAAATGTATATCAGAGTAAGCATTGCAATTTCTGTCTAAATGAGTCTTGAGACCAACTCATTTTCAATAACCCATTCTTTAGGGACTCTAGAGCTCCCTGACAGCTATGTAGAACTTAATTTGCATGCCATCTGAAACATACAATGCTCCTATTTATTGTGGCTGGAATACACAAGAGAATAATTATTTAGCATTGTCAAAGTCTTACATTCTTACTAGAATTACATTAATTAAATCTTGTTTTGACAGCCAGTTAAAAGAAAAAGGGTTTAATGTCTAACACTAAACCAAATTAGAACAAAACTATTTGCCGAGGATTTTCATGTACTGGGTTTCAGCAATATTTGAAATCATGTTTTTTCAGTGTGTTGTATTTCATTAGTTATATCGGTTGGATGCTAATGAGATAAAAGATCTTTTTTTGCTTATTTTAATTAACTACTCATATGTCAAGACAGGAAACGTAAATGTAAAAATATCAGTTAACAATTGCAGGCCTTTTTTTGTGTATTTGAGTAAACAATAGGTCCACTGACTTATGGTACTGTATCAAATGGAAAATTAAATTACGTACATACAAAGAAAATACAAAAGATAAAGATTAAATGTATTAAATACAGAATCATGAAAAACAGATATCCTCCGGGTCATGACCTGGGCCAAAAATGTCTGTATTATATAGACAAATATCCTATAGACAGTGCATAAATGTATTTAGCAGTCAAAACACAATAAGGAGCGGTATACAGCAAAATAATGACATAATATATGAATAAAACATATAAGCCTGGCAAAGACAGTAATAGGGGGCACAAGGGTCATGTCAACTGTTTACCTGAGCAGACCCCATGCTACATGTATGTAGCATCCTCAGGGAATAACATGCCCACCATAAAAGTAAACACCAGTACAATTACACTGAGCTTGATATAGCGCAAAAATAACAGAAATTAGTGGTGATGAAAGTTTCAAAACAGACTATTTTCACAAAAGCCATATCACAAAGTGAGGATGCTGTATCATTGTGGTAGCAGGGATTGCAAAATCAGCCCAGGACTTTTATGAGGGGAAGTTTCCATATTCCATCATTGACACAATGCCCCATTTCTGAACCCAAGCTGCTCAAATTCTGTCTATGTTTGGCAGCACAGATCTGTTTGAGGAGCAATGAAGAAAAAGATGCAAAAATATGACACAGGATTCATCTTACTGATCAACACCTTCACTCAATTGCTCCTCCCCTCTGCTTTGAGTCACTGCTGTATCAGGCTTCTTTATTAGGCTTCTTTTTAAATACTATAGCAGTGTAGCTAAAATCCTAGAAAAGTGCATTTTTCACACACAAGGTTATGGTTACACATCTCTAAAGGGAAGCCTTTCTAAGGAAATCTGCAGTTTTACATGGTCAAAACAAATGACAATTCAGTTTATAGTAGAAGTTTATAGTAGAATCAAAATATCCAGCACTCAGTCGGGTAAGCTTCAGCTTGATACTTTATTGTTGAATATTAAGGTTAGATCAAATACAGACAAAAAGTCAGCAGTCAGATTACTAAATAACCCACATGTCTCTGACATCATCTAATGTACAGAGTGGAAGATAACTACCATGAACAGATTAATAAATATCTATAAATAAAATATAGATATATTTAAATTACATCATAACAAAGAAGCGAATAAGCAAATGACACATGGGATTCAGATAACCATTATAAAAAAAGATAGTGAAGGACTCTAAAGTAGTAGTAGTGGTCTTAAATTGGGTACTTACCTCCGGCGCTACTCTTCTCCCTGTAGCTCTGTATTCTCTTCTCAGCTTCCTTAGATGGCAGACAGAGACATATCTATGGTCTCTGCCCGCACTCGCCCGGTATAATCTAATCAGGTGGCGATACGGCCATGTCATAGCAGGTGCGCAAGGGCAAAGCGCATAGACGTGCCTCTGCTCACACTGCCAGGAAGCTGAGAAGAGAAGCAGCCAGAGCCAAAGTATTGATTTTATTATTTTAATGTTGCCTTCGCTGTGGACATTTCACTGGGGAAGGGCACTATTGGGTCAATTCATTAATGGAGAAGAGACAATTATTAATGGAGGAGGGGACATTTATTTGGGGGGGAGCACTGCTGGGGACAATTGATTGGGAAGAGCAGTACTGGGAACATTTGATTGGGGGAGCACTGCTGGGGACATTGTGTTGGGGGGTTCTGCTGGGAACATTGCATTGGGAGGCTATGCTGGGGATGTTGCATTGGGGAGCACTTCTGTGGACATTTCATTGGGGAAGACAGTACCCGAGTGCCTCTTGGTTTCCCCGGCTTTTCATTTATTCAAGCCCCCCCTTCAAGCCTCCTCCTGTTCCTGGGCGGGGAATAACGATCCAGGCAGTGAAGTCAGAGTTGGGGTGTGGAAAGAGTGGGGCATGTGCTCTCTCCTAGTTTCCTGGACGGCAGCATGAGTAAGCTTTCAGTGGGGGGCTTCATAAATTGAAAGCTGCGAAAGCCAATCCCTTCTGGCTGATTCAATTGATAATGAGCAATGTCCCTGGCAACCTTGTCTAATTCTTTTATGTGCAGACTGAGAGTGCCCCGCAGCAATGGATGTGGGAGACTATGAAGATCTTATTAAGGGGTGTCCTGATTTCACTATATGCAGTTCCCATGCATTGGACAGGGCTATGCACTTTGAAATGCGTAAGACAGGGGTAGACTTTATTGAGAACCCAATAAACTCAACACAAGATTTTTTTGAGGAAGTAGGCCACTTGCTATCGGCCATTTCAAGGGCACAACAATGGACAAGTCATATTGGATCCCTAAAAGCGTCTAATAGTGATGTGTGCGCCGATGCTAGGGACATTTTGGGCATCCTGCTGGTCTTTTATGCAGAATTGTACACAACACGAACACGTAGTGACACGTAGTGAAATTGAGAATTTTTTAGCCCCACTTTCCTTGTCTCAACTATCACCAGAGAACAGGGAAATGATTGATGGTCTCCTAACATTGGAAGAAATAGCAGAGGCAATGCAGGTAATGGCCAATGACAAGGCCCCAGGGGTGGATGGGATGCCAACTGAACTTTATAAGAAATTTGCGGGAATCCTTTTACCTTAGGTACTAAAGGTTTTTGAGGAGTCCTTTGAGAAAGGGGACCTACCTCGGTCAATGCTCAAAGGCATTTATTGTGGTATTACCTAAGATGCCGTAGTCATATAGACCCATGTCTTTGTCCACTGATGGGAAGATATTAGCTAAGGCCCTGTCCAATTGATTGGTGCGTGACGTCTCATCCATTATTCATTCAAATCAAATGGGCTTCATACCCCAGTAATCCACCTCTTTTAATATCCAGCGACTACTTCTCAGTTTACAGATTCCTGCAGACAATGCTGGCCAGAGAGCAGTTTTAACACTAGATGCCGCAAAGGTAGTTATGTACACTGCACCAAGGGCAAGGATAAGGGCAAATGTAGAGCTGTTGGAGTGGTTTCCCCTTACTAGGGGTACCCAACAAGGCTACCCTTTGTCGCTCATGCTATTAGCCAAAACGGGGTCATGCAACAGGTCATGCAATAATGCCATAAATATAGGCAAATCTACACTAGAAACGCTGTAAAGGATTCAGGAATTGCAATGGCAAGTCATAAGCTACACCTCAAGTATAAAGAAGAGGGGACCAATAGTCGGCCAAACAATGTGAGAGACCAATAATGCAAAAGATATCTATTTGTCTATGACTAATTTACATTATGTATAGTGGGTAAAATTGCTATACTTCAGGGTCTGTGTGGTATAGAGATGCATGTTTTTGTAGATATAACTTAAAAGTATGGCAATTTTTTTCAGCTGGATTTATGCAAATCTAGACACAAAAACTCTCCATGCTTCTGTATAATATTAAAGTTAGTGGAACTACATTAGACTAAAGGTCCTGTAGAGAGACTTTTGCAATTAGGAAGTTAAACAACTAGTAAATCAACCCTTCTAGTCATCTGTCCAGATACTTGAACATGTCCAAAAGGATAGGAATTGAAGGCGATGTCCAGGATTCTTATGGGCCCCAGTTGTTGTGAAAAAAACTAACAACATTAAATTACTTCTCCAAGCTGCTCCATCCCAGTTTCTAGATGGAACAGTAGGGGAATTTACCCACCACTATGCTGGATCTTCTGTTTCTGAGACTAGTGGTTGTTTTGAGCTCCTGGAGGGACCAAAGTTAAGCTCTAGAATCATACTACATTGGTCATGATAGGGGCTACCTTAGAGACCGTGGTCATGAGGTGCCCATTATCCCTGGGCGTTGCCCCCTGTGGTGTCATACACCCATCTTTCATCTTGCTTTCACCAGGAATTTAGACCTAAAATTTTCAATTTTTCTATATACTTTGGTCTTGTATCCACATCATGGCAGTTTGTATGCGAATGTGCCTCAACTGCAGTTGTTTTTGCGCAGGATCAAGGTCTCTTTTCTAACCCACGTTCGAGGACACAATGCGCAATATACACTGGGAAGAGGGATGGTCCCTCCACAAATGGTTCATATACAAAGCTACTTTTTGATGTATGATTTTATGTTGATCTTTGGTTGTGTTTTTATGTTTCATGGGGCTGTTATTGTTTTTTATGGGATGGAGTACATTTTTTGTGTTGACCAATGTGAATCTTTTTTTATCAATAACATCAGTTCATTATCTCATGGTTAAGCTATTGCCCACACTTACATATACACAAATTTATTATATTAGAAAATAATTGGACTCCTTTCTTCTTCATCTTCAGTAAGGGGATATTGTTGATATTTTTAACTCATCACTTGCAAATCCCTAATATAGGGAAAATATAGAAAAATAGAAAAACATTGAAGTATTACACTGTTCCAAATTTTATGGCTGCCAATAATAGCAGCCTGCTGCAAGGAATCTTCTTCTTATGGCAACAAAAAATAGGTGGAAAACTGTTCTCTTTTTCAAAAAATGGCTGCACCAGACCAGCCATTATCAATACCCCATCATAGATCCTTACAAAGTGGTGTTGAATCATATAGGCTTGGATGACCAGCTTCACATTTTCATGATCATCCTAGTAATAAAGAATGCAGAACGCAGATGTTCACTGTAAAGTGATTAGTGGGCTTATACAATTTGATCAAAATGTAACTAAGAACCTCGAGTTCATTATACAGGCGGTTCCCTACTTAAGGACACCCGATTTACAGAAAACCCCTAGTAAAAAGACAGACCCCTCTGCCCACTGTGACCTCTGGTGAAGCTCTCTGGATGCTTTCCTATAGTCCCAGGCTGCAATGATCAACTGTAAGGTGTCTGTAATGAACCTTTATTGATAATCCTTGGTCCCATTACAGCAAAAAAATATGAAACTCCAATTGTCACTGCGGCATAAAAAATAATTTGTCTGGATCTACAATTATAAAATATACAGATTCGACTTACATACAAATTCAACTTAAGAACTGTGAGGGAATAGAATCCATTTTCTATTGTGTTCTCCCTCTATGTGTCTTTTTCTTTGGCTCTATTGATAGAAAAGACTATGTACCATTTCCCACCATCCCCCCGCGTACACAGATCATCTTTCAGAGGCTATTGGAATGTTGGTAGGGTCAGTAGGTTCCTTTGTCCCAAGAACCTATAAAAACTGTCTGCAACCTAAATAAATTGGAATTCTCTCAAACATGTGAAGGTCTGAGTGATTCACTGAGCAGCTCGTACTATACAATGATTTGGAACCACAAATTACATCAAGAGATGGGGATATTTCCCTGACAAAACTTGGCGCTCGAACAGCGACATGGGTTTGCATGACGCCTACCGGAGAATTTAGGGATCATCCTTTCAGGACAGACAGACCATGCAGCTGCACAAAAAGGTAAGAAGCTTTTTCTTTCAAATTGCTCTGTCTCTCCTTGTTTGGATTGTTCCACGTCCGGTGAGTTGCATGCCTATATTGTCCATGTGATGTGTGGTAGTGTACATGGCTATTGTGTGAGTTGAACATGTGTGTTTGATAGCGCTATTGTGATACTGTACTGTACTGGTTTTAAGAGAGTAACATCCTGGAATCGCCCCTACCTAAAGAGTCTCCTAGAAGAGCATTTTTTGGACCGTAATTCGCTTGAGACAAAGTAGACTGAGTTTGGACAGTCGGACTTTATAAATTTATTTTGTGTGGTAGGATCCAGAGTTGCTTCAAGGAAGGGGACTGCAGTCATTTCTTTATGGGCAAACGGGTTAGGAAAAAATTACTGAATTAAATAAAAGTGGTTAAAACTGCCCTATGGAAGAGTGACTGCGAGTGTGTGCCGGCACTAGAGATATATAGAAAATTATGGGAAAAATTTGCTAGGTAGGATGAGAGGCAATTCAGAGGGAAACCAGTACTGCGGATCTTGAATGAGAAAGAGGCTGTAAAAGGATGTCAGAGAATGTTGGAAAAGGACAAGTATATCAAAAAGATGGTTGTTTGTATGTTGGTAAATGGAAAGGTTCTTAAAAGAACAAAGGCTGGTTGCATAATAATGATATGATGGAAATTGCAAGTGGATAGAAGAAAGTTACAGAGAAAGTGACTAGAGGAGGTTATAAAGAAACAGCCATAAGAAATTGTGTGTTGTATGAGTGTTATGACGATGACGGACAAAAACGTTGGACAGACAAAAGACAAAGACAACATTCAGAAAAGGTTCTGCCTCCACCCTAAAATGGTGGATGAATTAATGTATGGAAACAAAGAAACAGACTGGCGGGAGACATGTGCATGCAATGTGACACCTAGACCCAACCCCCACACTGGAATATATCCGGTCAAGACTGGATTAGAAAAAGTGCGGGCTCTGCACAGAACAAAGACATAGTCTTCAGATGTTTCTCCTGTAGGGGGCAGATGTTTCTCACTTTGATATACTTTAGTAGACCAGTGGTATGGGTAATGATGCATTGCCTAAAGATCTTTGGATTTGCACCCACACTCCGCTCAGCTGTATTGTTGTAACTTTAGAAGACAACTAGGATATAGTACCCAGGGAATAAATGTAGGAGACTGTGCCTGCTTATCTAAGAGTCATCTCTCAGAACTACAAAGTCCAAAAACCCGGGTAGTAACATATTTGTTACGGATTTTGGTCTTCTGTGGGGAGAACTCCTAGACGGTTGTGCAGTCCCAATTGGACTCCCTGAGCTGACCCTTGCCAGATACTGTAGATGTTCTATGAGTTTATTCCATTATACAGTCCTGCAGATTATGGCAAAGATATAAATATGTGTTTTGCCTATATCATGTATAGTGCTAGTGGTATTTCATCAGAGTTACCAGATGTGAGGAAAGCACAGCACACAATTGTGGAAATTGTTCATTGTAGGCTTGGACCTGAGAAATCTTGTGATTTATGTTTAAAAACATCAGAAATGTAGTGTAAAACTTTATAATACTCCTAAAAGTTTGAAGGGTGGGGTTAAAAGTTTTTGCAATTTGTGTAGGATGATGGAGTGAACTTAGATGTAACTATGGTGTGTTGGATTCTTTCTTTGTTCTTCTTGTATGCTGGGACACCTAGTACTACAGACACCACAGGGAGTAGGAGGGGGCTGCCTCCCCCTTGTCTCAGTGAACATAGGAGGGGGGGAGGGGGAGGGGGAGCACATGTTGGAATGTTAAGAGAAGAAAGGAACAATGAGAATGTGTATTCATTACTGAGGACTGATAACCCTCATGGCCCTAAGCAGATTTTGGGTTTGATTCGGTGCAACATCTGTAATTTTAATGTTTTAACCAGGAGTAAAAGTTCCCCATGATCCCATACTATTAGTCCTACACAGCAGCTATGACTGAGATTATTATTAGGAGCTTTTTAGGCAGAAGTTATAACACCCCTAGAAGCCTTCTACGTCACTGGTCTTTAGTGATGCTTCTGCTATGTAACGCTGTTCCCCAGTATGTGCCCCCAAGTATGTCTGTATAGGTTATAATAAGACCTAAGGTATTTGTATGCTGTATGTCTCCTATTATACAGCATTGATACATCGGCATTGGTCCCAAAACTGTGTTTTTTTTCTGCAGTATATTGTTCACTTTCTATTGTTCTCATTTAAGTTTAAGTCAAGCACCTTACAGAGGAGAGGAAACATGCCGGAAGCTGCTGATCGTGTGTCACATGACAACCTGGACCCTTCTTGGTTTTGTATCCTACTGCTATAAAAAGCTTCTGTAGTAGTTTTGGACTATCCTGATTCACCTCTTCATAACTAGAAACCTTGGTTATAATGTGCCCTCTTTATGATGTATTACATTGAATCCAGCTCCACTATTTTCGCTAGATTCAAAGGGAGGAGACATGAGGTAGATGGGTTGTATTTAAGATTTTCTATTATCTTAATGATTAATGAACCAGTTACCTTTTTGTAATGTCAAAACTGAATATATCATTAATCTGCATTTTGAGTTTTTTTGTAGATGGCTTTAGAAACCAGGAATGAGGTTAATTCTACATCAGATGTGCAGTGGTCACACAACATGAGGTAACAGAAGCAGAACCACTCCTGACCTACCTGTCTGTACAGGAGGCGGAGGTGAAGGCACTGATAGAGGGGTGTAAAGTGGCAGAGGGTAAGAATGTGACTCTTTTGGGATTCCTTATGATTCCTAATCTCATATAGTAAGTTTATCAACAACTATGAGACTTTGAAATAGCTGATAGAGGCCTTAGTGTTACAATAAAAGTTCACAGTAGAAGGTAAAACCTTTAAAGCTCTAATACATGAAGTGACCATACTGGTTACTAGAAAGCCTAGGGGAAAGGAGCCTGGATCAGTACAGTCCGTGACCCTCGCTGGCCCAGTAGGGTTATCTATACTCCTGTCTATATAGAAACAGGCTTCACAGGTGAGGAAGCAAGACTGGAGTAAACTGGGACCCAATGGATGGAGGGTGGACTATGGCAAAAAGGTGACAAGCAATGTCTGCCAAGGGCCCTTTACCCTATGATGGTTCAGTGCACCCACAGGGTGAGCCACCAGTCTAAGACTCTATATGCTCCGTGGTGGATTAGTATTGAGTATCACTTAGATTCACTTTTGCTACTGTTCATTTACACAAGTATGTTTATATGTGCTTAGTACAATATTGGGAGAGTAGTGAAAACCCTCATATATACACTCTGAAGCCGCTTTACCCCTTCCAGAGGTTGTAGATTGGCTAAGTACAGCTACCAAAGGTAAGTAGCTATGAACATGTACTTATGTGTGTGGACCTCTTTTCTGGGTAATCTGAACCCTATCCTACCCTGTAACTAAAGCAACTGTAAAGACCACAGCCAGGGATCGAGGAATATGTTAGTCCACTTATTCTAGAGACTAAAGTAATAATCCCTATTGGGGCAGTAATATAGTTGATGAGAGCTCTAGAGATTAAAAAGGCTTTTCACCTACTGAGGTTGTTTTTAGAATTGCCCCATGGATGAACATATACTTCCCTAAGGTTGTCTAGAGGTGTCATAGAGAATTGGTGGGGTGTCCAAAAACCTGCAGATACATTTTCTTCTTAGGTGCATAACCAAGTATCTGTTTCAGTTCCAGAACCTAAAGTAGCTAGAGCAGAGGACCTGCACCCAGGTGATGAGATGGTCCTGATGTGACACCTGAGAAGTCTTTTGAAGGGTCATCCCAAGTACCTCTGACACATCAACGTGTAGAAACTACAACAAGACAGCGACAGCTGAAGAAGAATTGTGCTGGACCCAGAGACTGTTGAACATGAATCTGTGTAGCTCGATGCTGCTATGGACATTATTACTCCTACCACTCCTACTACAGTGTGTGCGCCGCATACCATGTCTAATAGTACTCAAGGGTTGGTAGGGTGACATGTATAAGGATATACACCAATAGGATGTAGAGATTCTGCCCTTTACAATGGATTTACATGAATTGTGTTGTGATATAATGTTCAGGATGCTCAGGAGGGAAGCAGGTGAAGGGTTAGATAAGTCCTGGATGTGTGATTAGCACATGTCAATGTACAACCTGAGCATTACCTGAAATTATTCACAAAAGGGAGGAATTGTGAGGGAATAGAATCCATTCTCTATTGTGTTCTCCCTCTATGTGTCTTTTTCTTTGGCTCTATTGATAGAAAAGACTATGTACCATTTCCCACCATCCCCCCGCGTACACAGATCATCTTTCAGAGGCTATTGGAATGTGGGTATGGTCAGTAGGTTCCTTTGTCCCAAGAACCTATAAAAACTGTCTGCAACCTAAATAAATTGGAATTCTCTCAAACATGTGAAGGTCTGAGTGATTCACCGAGCAGCTCGTACTATACAATGATTTGGAACCACACATTACATCTAGAGATGGGGATATTTCCCTGACAGAACAAACCTATGGAACCTATCTTGAATGTAACCGCCTGTATAATGTAGCCTAGCGGCAGTAGATGATTGTGTGAAGTGTGGATGTGCGGTTCAGTTCTTTTTCTCTCCCTATGTTGGCAGATGCTCAATGTTCCCTATGGAGTGATGTGGCAGAAACCCAAAAACTTCTCTGCGTGCTGGCACAAATAAAGTGTATGAAATTGACTTTTCCAGGAAGGCTGGGAGACAACGGCTTAACCAATAACCCCTACTCCTGTGCAGCAGTTCATTCAGCTTTTTTGCCTCCTAAACTGCTGTACCTGATACTATGCCAGGAAATTATCATCAAGAAGATGGAAAAACATGGCAGAAGTCCCAAAAGGACAGAAACAGAGACAGACTCAGGAAAATGGAGTCAGAGAACTTTTAAAGGCACTGAAATCATTAACCAGCCTTTGACATGCACACGTGTTCAGATGGTGTTGGTCACAATATAGTGCGGAAGCCACATTTTAGAAAAGGCACTAGGCAACATTTATCAAAAACTATGTGCAGTTTTTCTGTGAGGTGTGCAGGGTGCGCCAGATTCATGAATTATGGTGTGCGTTCTTCACAAATCTGGTGCTGCTTGCACTGCTGTGGAAGTGTGAACCATTTTTTGTGCACTTTGTTCATACTGCAGAAATGTGGTGCACGATCCGACTAAGCACTAACACACCCCTTTTGGTGTACATTTTTTCTATCTTATCAAAGGGCAGCTGCGACACAAACCTGGCACAGACACAAAAATAGATATTGGCCACTGACTTTTAGAGATTGCTATGAAATCAAAATTAGCATGTTTGTTATGCTTTACTACTTTTCATTTTTCAAGATGTGTCTACAGACAATAACTACCAGTTCACACCTGGAATAAAATTCTGGTGAGCTCAAATAATCATACGTATTAGGTGATAAATGTACTGCAAATAATAAAAATACTTCTAAGTGGTTATTGTGAAATTTATACTGTGTTCTAATTACTATATGCAGTAGCAACTCTTAAGGAATAGGTTTAAAAGTAAAACAAAATGTTTGCCTAATATTAGCAATCTATGACATGTGATACAGTACATGTGAATTATTGCAATCGCTCACGGTTGTTTTAAGATTGCTTTGCTTTGTTGTAATTATTTTTGTCACCTCAGTTTTATACTTACAAAAAACATTCTGGGAAAACTGTAAAGAATAAAAGGTTCCCACCAAGACATCAAAAGCAAAACTCACCTATTCAGGATTACAGTAATCACATCTCAGCAAGCGAGTGGAAAAATATAGATTTGCTAACTACTTTCTAACCACAGAGAGGTGCAATCATACTGTAATTACCCAGACAAACTGGATAATTTTGTTACTTTTTCCCCCATGTTACTGTGCTTTCTACATCATCAATTTTCACAAAGAAAAAAAACCAACACAAAAATAAGCACTTGTTCAAGCCTTTGTCTTTGTATGTACAACCCTATAAAAGTATGACTCATGACAACATGCAGTACTTATACATGCTGCTGTTTTGTGCTAAAATTGATCAGGACTTCTAAATTGCATTTCAATGAAGAAAATAAAAATAGACAAGACAAATACTTGCAATTTTTAAAGTATGTAAATAACTCAGTTTTGGTATGTAACTTCCATTTCTTTCTAAACCATTTTTTAAAATTAAATATATTAATTTATACACTTTTTTTTAGATTAAATATATAAATCTGTCCAAAGCTGGGGAGGATCTATACATGAGCCAAGTAGGCCAAATGGAGTGGAAGGTTTCAAACCTGCCACCATTAGTTACCCTCATTTCCTCCCTATGATTAATTTTGCTGAGTTCTTTGAGCCACTTAATTGTAGTAAGAGGATTTTGGGGCTGGATACAATACTGCAACAGCTGGATACAGTACTGCAACAGTGACAGGACATTTCGCACCAACCGGTGCTTTCTCAAGCCGGTGATGATTTGTGTCTGCAACATGCCCAACATAGACATGGACCCAGGCAAGTGTTGCCAAGAAATCTCTCAACAATGCTTAGGTCTTCCCCTTTAAAGCAAACATGTCTTAAATATACAACCAGATACACATAAACATCTATAAAAGCTAGAAATGAACCACGCCAAATGAGAAAAACAGCTATAATGAAGAAGAAGTGGAAAAAAAATGAAAAAAAAAATTAATAGAAAAGGAAGAGATACAGTGAAACAGGTTAAACAGCAGCTCTTTGTATGTATACATGTAATACCTTTCTGGATCCATCTATTAAAAAAGGATAATATGAAAATATACCTCAATTCTATTAAAACAAGTAGACAGTGAATATAGAAGTTTAGTTATACAGACAGACCGAATGGTCAGTATGTAAATAACTAATTTTGGATATATAACTTCCATTTTTTTAAATTAAATCTATTTATTTATTTCATTTAGAGATGAGCGAACATACTCGTCCGAGCTTGATGCTCGATCGAGCATTAGCGTACTCGAAACTGCTCGTTGCTCGGACGAATACTTCGCCCGCTCGAGAAAATGGCATCTCCCGCCGTTTTGCTTTTTGGCGGCCAGAAACAGAGCCAATCACAAGCCAGGAGACTCTGCACTCCACCCAGCATGACGTGGTACCCTTACACGTCGATAGCAGTGGTTGGCTGGCCAGATCAGGTGACCCTGGAATAGACTAGCCCCTGCCTGCGCTGCTCGGATCATTCTGTGTCTGGATGCCGCTAGGGAGAAAGCTGCTGCTGGTCAGGGAAAGCGTTAGGCTGTTCAATTAGAATAGTGTTAGGCAGGAGTGATTCTACAAGAACCCAAGAGCCCTTCTTAGGGCTACAATAACGTTATGCTTTTTTTTTTTTTTTATTTGCAGCTAGTACCATATTGTGAGGAATTTGCAGGGGGACTTGCTACCGTTGTGTTTAGCTCTTAGTGACACACATATCCACCTCAAACACCAAAGTGGGAAAATTTATTAGGGGTTTGATTTCAATTAGGCACAGTCTGCCATTTACTTTTTATTTTACGTTTATTTTTTCATAACTCAGCGTCATCTCATCTGGCATAGCAGTGTGCTTTCATACTTGGCTAGAAAATAGCTATAGGAGAATCCAAACGGCTTACTTAGGCCTACAATAGCGTTATATATATTTTATTTCTGGTTGATCTGCTGGTGGCTGTCCTTGCTGCAGTGCATCTACTAGCATATTGTGAGGAATTTGTAGTGAGACTTGCGACCGTTGTGTTTAGCGCTTAGTGACGCACATATCCATCGCAAAGACCGAAGTGGGAAAATTTATTAGGGGTTTGATTTCAATTAGGCACAGTCTGCCATTTACTTTTTATTTTACGTTTATTTTTTCGTAACTCAGCGTCATCTCATCTGGCATAGCAGTGTGCTTTCATACTTGGCTAGAAAATAGCCATAGGAGAATCCAAACGGCTTACTTAGGCCTACAATAGCGTTATATATATTTTATTTCTGGTTGATCTGCTGGTGGCTGTCCTTGCTGCAGTGCATCTACTACCATATTGTGAGGAATTTGTAGTGAGACTTGCGACCGTTGTGTTTAGCGCTTAGTGACGCACATATCCATCGCAAAGACCGAAGTGGGAAAATTTATTAGGGGTTTGATTTCAATTAGGCACAGTCTGCCATTTACTTTTTATTTTACGTTTATTTTTTTGTAACTCAGCGTCATCTCATCTGGCATAGCAGTGTGCTTTCATACTTGGCTAGAAAATAGCCATAGCAATAGGATAACATCGTTTGGTTTTAAAAACTAAAAAACACAAAAAAACACAAAAAAAAGTTAAAAAAAAATTAAAGTTATAACTTTCATTTTCAAAATGTTTAAACCGAGGGCTAGGGGTAGAGGACGAGGGCGGGGACGTGGGCGTCCAACTACTGCAGGGGTCAGAGGCCGTGGTCCTGGGCGGGGTGAGACACCACCTGCTGATGAGGGAGCAGGGGAACGCCGCAGAGCTACACTCCCTAGGTTCATGTCTGAAGTTACTGAGACTCGTGGTAGAGCACTGTTGAGGCCAGAACATTGTGAACAGGTGATGTCGTGGATTGCCGACAATGCTTCGAGCACTTTGTCCACCAGTCAGTCTTCCACGCAGTTCACCCATGTCACCGAAATCGGCACTCCTCCAGCTCCTGCACCTCAGCCTCCTCCCCCCCAGTCTGCCCCCTCCCATGAAAATTTGGCATTTGAACCGGCATACTTTGAGGAACTGTTTTCTGGACCCTTCCCACAGTCACAAACCACTTGTCCGGTTGCTGTTGAGCAATTTTCCGATGCCCAGGTTTTCCACCAGTTGCAGTCTGTGGGTGATGATGACCTTCTTGACATAGTGGAAGAAGTGTGTAAAGAGGTGTCCGACGATGAGGAGACACGGTTGTCAGACAGTGGTGAAGTTGTTGTCAGGGCAGGAAGTCCGAGGGGGGAGCAGACTGAGGGATCGGAGGATGATGAGGTGACAGACCCAAGCTGGGTTGAGAGGCCGGGTGAACACAGTGCTTCTGAGACGGAGGAGAGTCATCGACCAGAACAGGTTGGAAGAGGCAGTGGTGGGGCCAGACGGAGAGGCAGGGCCAGAGCAGGTGCATCAGCGCCAAATGTGTCACGTAGTGAAGCTCCCGTGGCGAGGGCTCCCGCGGCGAGGGCTAGATTTTCAGAAGTCTGGAGGTTCTTTAAGGAAACACCGGATGACCGACGGACTGTGGTTTGCAACCTTTGCCAAACCAGGATCAGCAGGGGTTCCACCACTACTAGCTTAACTACCACCCATATGCGCAGGCATATGAATGCTAAACACCCCACTCAGTGGCACCAAGCCCGTTCACCTCCGGCCGTGCACACCACTGCTCCTTCCCCTGTGTCAGCTGATAGTCAGCCCCCTGCCCAGGACCCTGGCACAAAAACCCCATCGTCGCCTCCACGATCCTCCACAGCATCCACCAGCGTTCAGCTCTCCATACCCCAGACGCTGGAGCGGAAACGGAAATATAGTGCAACCCACCCGCACGCCCAAGCCCTTAATGTCCACATCTCCAGATTGCTTAGCCTGGAGATGCTGCCCTATAGGCTAGTAGAGACCGAGGCCTTTCGCAACCTCATGGCGGCGGCCGCCCCTCGGTATTCGGTCCCCAGCCGCCACTACTTTTCCCGATGTGCCGTCCCAGCCCTGCACCAGCACGTGTCAGACAACATCATCCGTGCCCTGACCAACGCCGTTTCTGACAAGGTCCACCTGACCATGGACACGTGGACGAGTGCTGCCGGGCAGGGCCACTATATATCGCTGACGGCACATTGGGTTAACTTGGTGGAGGCTGGGACCGAGTCTGACCCTGCGGCTGGTCATATACTGCCGACGCCGAGGATTGCGGGGCCTACCTCGGTCCAGGTCTTTCAGGCCTACTATGCCTCCTCCTCCTCCACCTCCTCCTCCTCCGAACTACCATCCGTGGGCATGGCGCCATCAGTCGCTAGCTCTAGGCACAGCAGCAGTGCCGTCGCTAAGCGACAGCAGGCGGTACTCAAACTGCTGAGCCTAGGCGATAAAAGGCAAACCGTCCAAGAACTATTACAGGGCATCACGGCGCAGACTGATCTGTGGCTGGCACCGCTGAACCTGAAGCCAGGCATGGTTGTGTGTGACAACGGCCGTAACCTGGTGGCGGCTCTGCAACTCGGCAGACTGACACATGTGCCATGCCTAGCCCATGTGTTAAATCTGATAGTTCAGCGTTTCCGCAAGACATACCCCAATCTGTCTGATTTGCTCACGAAGGTGCGCCGCATCTGTGCGCATTTCAGGAAGTCCAGCAGAGATGCTGCCACTCTCAGGGCAGCGCAGCGCCGCCTCCAACTGCCCACTCACCGACTGTTGTGCGACGTGCCCACGAGGTGGAATTCAACATTAACCATGTTATCCAGAGTTTACCAGCAGCGCAGAGAGATTGTAGACTGCCAGATGTCAACTTCCACCAGAACTGGTAGTCAGGTCAGTCAGCTTCCTCAAGTCTACAATGAGGAGTGGACGTGGATGTCTGATATCTGTCAGGTGCTGAGTAACTTTGAGGAGTCAACACAGATGGTCAGTGGCGATGCCGCCATCATCAGCCTCACCATCCCGCTGCTTGGCCTGTTGAAAAACTCTCTGATCAGCATGAAGTCGGAAGCTTTGCGCTCGTCACAAGAGATGGGGGAAGAAGATTCCCTTGTTGATAGCCAAAGCACCCTCAGGTCTGTTTCTCAGCGCATATCGGAGGAGGTGGAGGAGGATGAGGAGGAAGAGGAGGAGAATGTTGGCGAGACACAAGAGGGGAGCATTGCTCAGACCTTCACTGTTCAGCGTGTATGGGCAGAAGAAGAGGAGTTGGAGGAGTTGGAGGAGGAGGAGATGGACAGTCAGGCCAGTGAGGGGAGTGAATTCTTGAGAGTTGGGACTCCGGCGCATATGGCAGATTTCATGCTAGGCTGCCTATCCCGTGACCCTCACGTTCAAAGAATTTATTCCAGCACTGATTACTGGGTATTCACTCTCCTGGACCCACGGTACAAGCAAAATCTTTCCACTCTCATCCCTGGAGAGGAAAGGAGTGTGAGAAAGCATGAATACCAGCAGGCCCTGGTGCACAAGCTGAAACAGTATTTCCCTTCTGACAGCGCTAGCGGCAGAGTGCGTAGTTCTGCGCGTCAAGTAGCGAGGGAGAGTAGGCGAGCTGGCAGCTTGTCCAGCACTGGCAAGGGTACGCTTTACAAGGCTTTTGCCAGCTTTATGTCACCCCAGCAAGACACTGTCACCTGTCCCCAGTCTCGGCACAGTAGGGCTGATCTTTACAGAAAGATGGTGAGGGAGTACGTAGCTGACCATACCATCGTCCTAAATGATCACATAGCTACCTACAACTACTGGGTTTCAAAGCTGGACATGTGGCACGAACTGGCGCTATACGCCTTGGAGGTTCTTGCCTGCCCTGCCGCTAGCGTGTTGTCCGAGCGGGTTTTCAGTGCAGCTGGTGGCATCATCACCGATAAGCGTACACGCCTGTCGACTGACAGCGCTGACAGGCTGACGCTTATTAAGATGAATAAAGCCTGGATTTCTCATAATTTCCAATCTCCACCAGGTGAAGGAAGCTCAACCTGAATAATTTATGCACTCCTCCTCATTTTCCTCCTTCTCCTCCTCTTTGTACACTAAAGCAGAGGAAACTGGCTATTTTTTGACAGGGCCCACTGGCTCTAGCTATAGTACTTTATGCATTTAATTTTTCTGGAGGGCCACCTACCCGGTCCTCTGTTTTAAACAATTTTTGGGACTGCCACATACAGGCACTCAATCTATTCAATTTTTCTGGAGGGCCACCTACCTGCTCCTCTGGTTTGAAAACTTTTTTGGACTGCCACATACAGGCACTCAATCTATTTCATTTTTCTGGAGGGCCACCTACCTGCTCCTCTGGTTTGAAAACTTTTTTGGACTGCCACATACAGGCACTCAATCTATTTCATTTTTCTGGAGAGCCACCTACCTGCTCCTCTGGTTTGAAAACTTTTTTGGACTGCCACATACAGGCACTCAATCTATTTTATTTTTCTGGAGGGCCACCTACCTGCTCCTCTGGTTTGAAAACTTTTTTGGACTGCCACATACAGGCACTCAATCTATTTCATTTTTCTGGAGGGCCACCTACCTGCTCCTCTGGTTTGAAAACTTTTTTGGACTGCCACATACAGGCACTCAATCTATTTCATTTTTCTGGAGGGCCACCTACCTGCTCCTCTGGTTTGAAATATTTTTTGGACTGCCACATACAGGCACTCAATCTATTTCATTTTTCTGGAGGGCCACCTACCTGCTCCTCTGGTTTGAAAACTTTTTTGGACTCTCACATACAGGCACTATCCAAATTAAATTGTCTCTATAGCAGCTTCCACACGTTGTCTCCATTGCTACCTCCAAAACTCGTCCATATAGCTGCCTCCATACATCGTCCCCTTATCAAACGAGGTGCGTCAGGCAGAAATTTGGGTTGTTTTCGTGGATTCCACATCAAAGTTGTTAACTTTGTCGCCACCCTGCTGTGTTATCCACAAAATATACTGGCAAACTTTAATGATTAACCGATATTATTTCAGCGCTTCTTGCGCATCTGTTTACATTCCCCTCACCCGCCATATCCCAAACTTATAAGAATGCTACTACACTTAACTTGGTGGAGGCTGGGACCGAGTCTGACCCTGGGGCTGGTCATATACTGCCGACGCCGAGGATTGCGGGGCCTACCTCGGTCCAGGTCTCAAAGGCCTACTATACCTCCTCCTCCTCCCACCCCTCCTCCACCTCCTCCTCCTCCGAATTACCATCCGTGGGCATGGCGCCATCAGTCGGTAGCTCTAGGCACAGCAGCAGTGCCGTCGCTAAGCGACAGCAGGTGGTGCTCAAACTGCTGAGCCTAGGCGATAAAAGGCACACCGCCCAAGAGCTATTACAGGGCATTCCACATCAAACTTGTTAACTTTGTCGCCACCCTGCTGTGTAATCCACAAAATATACTGGCAAACTTTTATCATTTACCGATATTATTTCAGCGCTTCTTGCGCATCTGTTTACATTCCCCTCACCCGCCATATCCCAAACTTATAAGAACGCTACTACACTTGATCTTATACAAAAGGTTCTTAGAAGTGCTGTTTGGGGAGTAGCCTAGAGACAGGGGCTTGGATTGGCGAAAGCTCGTCTGGAAGCGGAGCGCCAGCTCCATCCCAAGATCCAACTAACATAGTTTTAACTGCAGCACCTTTAATCTACTACTAGTTCACTGCCTCCATACATGGTCCCCTTATCAAACGAGCTGTGTCAGGCAGAATTTTGGGTTGTTTTCATGGCTTCCACATCAAACTTGTTAACTTTGTCGCCACCCTGCTGTGTAATCCACAAAATATACTGGCAAACTTTTATCATTTACCGATATTATTTGAGCGCTTCTTGCTCACCTCCTTTGGTTCCTCTCTGCCACCCATTGGTTTTAAGCCTGAGTCCATTTGGGGTATGTTGCCAAGACACTCTCTAGCCTGCCGCTGCTGCCGTTGCCTTTGCATGCCGTCCCCTATAGTGTCAGGGTCAATTATTGGATGTTTTAGATGCTATCTAGCTTCATTCTGTCACTCTGTCATGGCCATGCTGTTGCCCATAATTTTGGCATAATGGTGCGTTTAAGCAGCCTCAGAGGCATCCATGCATGCTGCCCCTGCTGTTTCCTGTCCCTTTCCGTGGTGTTTCCATCCTTTTCTGAGGTTTCCAGGTGTTTGGCCAAGCTTCCCTGTGCAGAGCCTTGGTCCCCTTGAAAAATGCTCGAGTCTCCCATTGACTTCAATGGGGCTCGTTATTCGAGACGAGCACTCGAGCATCGGGAAAAGTTCGTCTCGAATAACGAGTACCCGAGCATTTTAGTGCTCGCTCATCTCTAATTTCATTCTTTATATTAAATATATTCAACTATAAAGTCCAAAGCTAGGGAGGATCTACATATAAGCCAGGGAGGCCAGATGGAAGGGAAGGTTTCAAATATCCCACCATTAGCCACCATCATTTCCTCCTTATGCTTAATTTAACTGAGCTCTTCGAGCCACTTAATTCTGTTGTTAAGATTTTGGAAGATTTCCATAGGCAAGGAATAATTTGTCAGGTAGCCATGATAAAATGGCAGACTAGACCCTTTTTAAATTTAGAAATGAGGCCAGAGAATATGATTGTGGGTTGTACTGATAAAGGGAAAGAATCATTATATAGCTGAAAGACATTATGCCAAAGTTGTTATCGCCCACAAGATGTTAACCAGAGTTAACCAGACTAGTTGCTCTGGTTCTTGCAGAATTGTCAGACTAGGCTGCTCAAATGCTCCAAAGCATCCTTAGGCCCAGGCCTCTTTTACATAGGGTCGCTTCAAGGAAACTCCATCTCATCTTATCAAAATCCTTCTTCGCTAATACTGACCTCTCAAAGCCCAGTCCCTCTTTATTCGGGATATGGTTTTAACAGTACTGTCCTGCCCCTCCCTCCCACACACAAACCCCTGGTCTCAGGCTGTGAAGTTTGGAATAAGGGGTTGGAAATGCAGGGACAACATTGGAATAGAGCTTTTTGGTCCCCTTTCATCAAGGATATTGGTTGGAAGTCTCCATATGATGTCAGATCCATGTGTTAAATTCACATAAAGTGCCATGCAGTATTATTTCAGTGTATGGTAGGTTCAATCAGACAACGCAGGGGTATAAAAAATTGTAAAAAAAAATTTGAAATTGAAATCACAACTTTTCCCTAGAACTGATATAAGCATAAACAGTAAAAATCAGACACATTTCAGTTATAATATAAATCAAATATGCATTCTATTAAACTGTAACAATGGTTATTCTTGGTGTTTAACCCAGTAATGCAAAATAGGGCCCAAATGTTCTAAATGACACTTTTTTGCTATTTTACAACATAAAAATGTAATAACAAGTGGGGGGCGGAGCCTGACTGAGCTGAATGGTGGACGTTTAACTGAGGAGCACCCGCGCCACAACTCTGAGACGAGCTAAATAGCGACCCTGACTTGATCCAAAATGGGCAAATCACTAAAAGAAAAACCCCAAGAACGTCCGGAAATCCCCAGAGGGAAAAAAGGACAGGGGGACTTGGAGAAATATCTCTGTAAGAAACTTACCACGCCACCCATGAAACTTTGCAAAATGGCCGCCGCACTATAAGCAGAAGAAGAGCTGCAAGAGGACTCGGAGGCAGAAAGCAACACGGAGGAGACCTCGTCAGCGGACTTAGTCCGTTAACTGGCCATATGCTTAAAAAGCTCTAGTACAAGCACTATCTCCATTCATGGAAGAATTAGGAACCATCCACAAAGAGGTGCGTGTAATAGGCCAAAGAGTGGAGGCGCTGGAGGACACACAGACGGCCATTATAGATCACAGCACGGCCTTAGCACATAACTTTAAACAACAATTGGAGGCGCTTAACACAGCCCTGCTCCTCATTGAGGACCAGGAGAACCGCAGTAGGCGGAAAAACATTAGATTACGAGGCTTATCTGAGTTCATTACACATGATCAGCTCCCCGCCATTGCTAAGACAATTTTTGTGGATATACTATCCACAGATAGAGTGAAACTCATTACAATTGAGAGAATACACCGATCACTTCGTCCTCCACCTAAGGGATCTGACCCACCAAGAGACGTAGTGTGTGGCCTCTTAAGCAGCAGAGACACAGCTGACATTTTACGGGCGGCAAGGTAGAAAAAATAAATCCTAGTTGAAGAACAACAGGTGTTCATATTCCAGGACATAGCGCAATCGACACTGTACAAACGCAGGCTACTTAAACCCTTAACAGATCACCTGAGGCACAAAAACATAATGTTTAAGTGGCTATATCCTTTTGGTTTGACTTTCCAAACTGCAGGCCGCAGATGTTCCATAAAGTTCTCTAAAGATCTCAACAAAGCCTGGGAAATTCTTGAAATGGAACCGCTGGCCATACAATCGTGGCTGCCAGTCACAGATCAACATACAGGTTTGCCACCTTTACCACATATGGAGAAGTGGACGCCGGCCGGAAAAAGGAAAATCCCCAAAATCGAGGAAAAGAGCAAGTAATGACTGATTGATTATTTACATAAAAGCCCTCTCTTTTAATGAGGTCTCCAAAAAAGGTTCTCATGTAATGAAAATACGGCTGATATTACTATCTTTTATTTGAAGTCTGTTCTATGTTATATAAAGCTGTAAACATATGGTTTGCCCAGATAGGCTCAAGAAACGGGGCCTCCATGTTTATCTTATATATTGCTAAAGGTTGAACATCTTGTGCTAGTACCCCACCCCCCCCAGAGCCTCTACTCTCACTAGAAGTTCTAATTTAGTGAAAGTGGAATCCTGGCTCCCCCCCCCCCCCTTCCATCATGAGACCTCGGTCTCACATACCTTAGCAATTCAGAAGCAGGCCACTGTGGCAATGTATTTTGTATGTTTTATTGTTAGTTTTTTGGTAGGAATAGGTGACACTTATAAGCAAAAGTGGAACTCACACATCTTCAGGATTAGTTAGAAATGGCTGACTTGAACAGTAACACCTCCTCAGAAGAGGTCTCAAGTTTTTACCTTGCTTAAAAGAGAGAAAGCGAACACATGCATGCTACAGGAGACATACTTTAAGCAAGGAAAAATCCCTAAATTTCCCACTAAACTATTTGCGCAAACATATCACAGTACGTACAAAAAAGCAGCTAGAGGAGTAAGCATTTTAATCTCTAAACAAGTCCCCTTCACCCACACATTGACGTGGAGCGACGCAGAGGGTAGATTCTTGCTAGTCAATGGAAGAATAGACACAGTAGCAGTCACACTAGTAGTCCTATACGCCCCAAACACAGGCCAGATACCTTGGCTAAAAGACACCATTGCCAAATCAAATACATTGGGAGATGGGCTTAGAATAATTGGGGGAGACCTAAACATAGTACTCAATCCACACATGGACTCCTCCACTGGGAGATCTACACACTCGAAGAGAGCAATTACTGCCCTGTGCAAATCTCTATCCCAATTTGAGCTAATAGATACATGGCGAGTTTGTAATGCATCTAGAAGAGACTTTTCATACAAGGCTGGATTATATATAAATAGATAAATCAATGATTAGTATGATAAGGAGCTCACGAGTGGGACAAATATCGATATCTGATCATTCACCAGTCATTACGTCGCTATGTTTCAAAAATTTACCAGAAAGGTTTAATAAATGGATGCTAAACGAAACGCTACTGGACGCAAACAAGGATATTCTAGACATACAAGAGAAACTCAAGAAATATTTTAGGGACCCGAACCTTCAAAACATCCCTCAAACATAGATTGAAGAGAAAAAATTCCAGCTACAAACGGTGTCCACGTGCGGTTAAAACACTGTTGTCTTTATTCGAAAAGTGTAAAAGCAAAAAATATAATTAAGGCAAACAGCCTATAGGCATGGTAAACACTGGCATCGGGTAGTGAGGGGACGGGTAGCAGCCTACGCGTTTCAGAGAAACATCTCCTTAGTCATGGCTTAGTCAATCCCTCAAACATAAGCCTGGGAAGCACACAAAGTTTACATCAGGGGAGAGCTGATGGCAGTAGGAGCATGGTTCAAAAAGAAAAGAACACAAGAATTAAACATACTCTTAGGGGACATAGCAAGACATGAAGCAAAACACAAACATAAGGTCACAAACACAGAAACAGAAGAGTTAACTCGATTAAGGAAAAAGTAGTAGACCTTCTAAATATAAAAGCAGCAAAAAATTACCAAAGAGCCACATTTAAATATTACGCACATGGGGATAAAGCAAACAAATTAATGACACAATTAATTCATAAAGAAAAAGAAAAAAACTTTATACAGACCATTATCACATCAGATGGGAAAAAAGAAACAGACACTAAATGTATAGCCGTAGAAACGAGACTGTTTTACCAGCCGGTTTACAACATCTCAACTGATATGCCTGATCACCCTAATCAACCTAGTAGAGACTGCCCCTTCTTGGAACCCTTAACTCTCCCCACCTTGTCAGAAGACCAATGCAATGACCTAACTAAACCGGTGACACTAAAAGAAGTAAGTGATGTTATAGCTTCTATGCCGCAAGGCAAAAGCCCTGAACCAGACGTACTCCCGATAGGGTACTATAAGAAAATGTTCCTTGCACCGCATATCACTCAGTGGTGCAATGCCCTACTAGAAGGTCAACAATTACCCAAACAGGCACTAGAGGCCATAATAACCGTGATCCCCAAACCCGGTAAAAACTCGGAGATGTGTGGTAACTACAGACCCATATCTCTATTAAATGATGACTTAAAATTTGGGCAAAAATTTTGGCCTCCAGAATCAACAAATTCTTAGCGGGTCTAATCCAAAGAGAGCAAACGGGATACATTCTAAGAAGGGAAGGAAATAATAATTCAATTAGGGTGCTAAATGCTGTACACTGTGCCTTAGAAACAAAAACCCCACTAGTCCTTCTCAGCACGGATGCTGAGAAGGCTTTCGATAGGGTCAGTTGGAACTACATGACAAAAACTCTAGAGAAATTTGGTTTCCCGCAAAAAGTTATAGGAGCAATAATGTCACTATACAGTGACCCCAGCGCCAGAATTAGGGTAAATGGCACCTTATCAGGAACCTTTAAGATTCAAAATGGCACACGCCAAGGCTGCCCCCTTTCCCCCACACTATTTATCTTGATCATGGAGACTCTGCTCCAGGCCCTTAGACAACACCCTAAAATAAAAGGTCTAGACATAAAAGGCACTGGACACCTTAACGCAGCTTTCGCAGATGACCTTTTGCATATGTTAACAGACCCACTGACATCATTTAAATATGTAATTGAAGTCTTCGAGGCCTTTGGTGGAGTCTCTAATTTCAAAATAAATTATACAAAATCTGAAGCAATGAACATATCAGCCCCCCTAACAATAATACAGGAACTCAAAAAGACAACGCAATTTCAATGGCAAGAATCCCAACTCACTTACCTGGGTATACAAATCACAAAATCGGGAAATGAGCTATTTAACGCTAATTACACAAAGCTGCTACGACAAATGCAGTCGCAACTCCAAACGCTCAACATACCATTTGTGAAAATTCACAAGAGGAGATGTGTATAGAAAGTAGATAAATTTTATTGGAAACAATATAAAAACACTTAAAAACCCAAGCATTGGGTACATATCACAAATACTCCCCAAGTACATACATGTTAAATGGCAAGAACAAAAGTATGATGCACAAGTTGAGACAAAGGTAAGTAGTAATATCAAAAATGTAAATACTATATACACATGCCCAGGACCGATAGCTAAATAATATGCAAAGTGCAATGTAAATGAGAGGTCCAGTACAGATAAAGTGCGATGGTGCAAAAGTGCAAAGACTACATTACCAAAATGCAAAGTAGAGCTTCGGGGAGGAGAAGGTGCCCCACGCGTATCGCCCGGCTCGCGGGCTTCGTCAGGGGATACTGGCACAAACCAAGTGATATGCTTATATGTACCGGCCGTGTCGCTGCGGCCCAGCCCACCCGCCTCCGCTCCACGCTGATACAATATCCGGTCATGCGCAAAGCAGACCGGAAGTGAGGTCATGCGTTGCATACGTTCGGAAATGCCAAGAAAAAGGTAGAAAGCTTGCGTTCCACTGTGTATTGCCTGTCAAAAAATAAGGTGGACCTAGCGTCCTACTTACTGCGCTCACTAATATACTAATTAGGAAGGAACTACGGTCAATACAAATTTAATCTTAAACAGTAATATTTTTATTTGCTGAATAACAGATTAACAATTATTGCTTATATACTGAGTACATATTAATTAGAAAGTAAGCATCAATACATTACCGGATATTGTAGCATCACTTATCCTGACGGGGGACCTCGGCAGGGCAAGGAAAATTCCGGATCAACATCACAGACCGAAGTGCGTCCACTCGAGAGTCTGGAAAAGTCCCTGCCCCCTGTCAGGATCCCCTTGCTTTTATATCATTTCATAAACAAAGGCACTATCTATTTTAGATACTGCCGCATCATCATTTTGTATCATATATGAACATGAAATGAACAAAGGCATTATTCCGTACTAGATACTGTCACATCATCATTTTGTAACATATGTATCAATGATCACGCGCTGGTATGTGCAGAAGACTTGTTATTGTCCTGTGCAGCGCGTGATTCTCGCTTTTAACACTGCGTGATCATATCATGGATGAGACAAAGGACAAGGTTTTACTCCATTTTGTATAGTCCTTATTAGAAACTTAATAGGCCACATTGTCACATTCTAATTGATGTAATTATCATTCACACTCCAAATGCTTCACATTTGTATCACAATCGGTCCTTGACAATGTAGACTATTTGATGTTTCTCTAGTTGACCATGACAACTCGTGGTCTGGTAAACAATTTATAACAAGCACAGGATGTATCAACCAATTTAACATCCTCTCTGCAGATGGAGAATATCCCATGAAAATGTCCCACCAGTGATGTGATGTAGCTTCTTGGATGGAAGAACCCATCTTAACTATTTTATCAGCTACTATAGTTGTTGTGACAGTATGGTATTGCACACTCTTATTCAATTGTTGAATCAATTGTTGTCCAAACTCTGAATGTTGGATTAGTTGTTTTAACTTAGTCAAATTCAAATCCCATGACTGCACTTCTAGAGTAAGTGGAGTCCATTTTATATCTTTGGATATGATGTGATAATGAATTAACAAGAAAGTTTCATTATTCCAAACTAACACAGATACATTTTTCATGCATCCTACAAAGGGCGTTTCCATTCTTGGAATAACAGGAACATTAGTGACCACACATATTTTTTGAGGGGCTACTTCAACTAATAACTGATAGGTTAATGGCAATATAGTAAATTTACATACATTAATCTACAAATCTTTCCCTCTAATGTGTCATTGCAAAAAGATAAATCATGAGTATAATTCTGTGAATCTATGTAGGTCCCCTGGAACTCTTGCATCCAATAGTGCTGAGATCCTGGGGGCCCCAACAGTATAAACATTACTACAAATTTACACATAGTTTTTACCTTGGTTACATTGTATACATTGATTATACCATATATATATGTATCATTTTTGGAGCATCAATCTTGAGCCAGGATTGACTCGGTATGGCAGTTTTAAACACTTCTCGCCACACTGCTTCATTCCCAGTCATCAACTTAGTTTGTATAGCATCATGCTGTTGTATATAGTATACTACTTGCATAGTACATAGAGTGAAATTCAAAACTGTGCCAGTATTAACCTCTAAACCCTCTAAAATATTATCAGTTCTATTAACAGTCCTTGATAGAAAAGTGTCCACATCAATGGCTTATCGCCAAGGGTGCCATATGGTAGGCATCCATTGTCCTTGTAGAGTCAATGCATCCTGAATTCCTTTTCCAGCTTGGCTTAGCTTGTTGGCTATAGTCTCAATATCAAATCCATTGAGAGTACCAGTTACTGCACCGTATCCTCCCAGTAAAATATCACACCAAGCTCTTCTTTTACTTTTCTTGTTACATTCAGGTAGAGGAAGAAATGTCACTGTAGTCATTATAACAGTTTTTTTTTTTTGTTCCCACTTTGGCACAAGTAGAGGGTATTCTTTTAATATGTCCTGGATCTACTTTTGTTATTAGGACTAGGCACATGGCACATGGCTAATTTGCTAGCTGTTTACAACATTTTAATTGTACTTTAGAATCAATGATTGTATTCAAATTGTCCTGGTACATCAAATACCAAGGCCTAAATAGGTTGCTGGAGGATTCCGGTGGTCCTCTCCAACCTTGTCCTTGTTCAAAAGATATATCAGCAACCAAACATGTTTTCTTTGCAAAACAGGTGAAATTATCCTAGGTTCGATTAGTAGGATTTCCTTTCCAACTCCATCCTAGTGTGGTGATGTTAGTCTTTTCCAATAAGGCACCAGGCGTTCAGGTTTTACTTCCGGCCAAATACCCGCCTCCAAGGATTCCAATAGTTAGGTACGTCTAAGGGAAAGAAACACAAACATTATATTTCCTCATTCTCTCAAGTAACATTTTTCCTGTGGAACATATTCCCATTTTTCTACTCCAGGTCTCATGATCAACAAGGTTCTAGCTTTCCCCACTGCTATCACTTCTTTGGGAGAGGGCGGTCCTTCGTTATTTAGAACCCATATTTTAGCTCCAAAATTGGTAGCATCAGAAGAGCCAAAACTTTTATCTCCCCTTATGTTAACTTCTAATGGGACAGACCCTTCTTTTGGAGTAGCATTATTGATGAGAATAAGCAATAACTGGGCAATTGTTTGGTTTTTCTCTGTACCCAAGTTGATCATCTCACCCTGATAATCTTCATCAATTACGCCCCCCAACACTACACATCCTTTCAGAGCTAAACTAGATCTTGTGACTATTTGCTCATAGTGAACTTTTGTAATTTTACATCCTAAACAAGTGGCTATTTCCTGAACCTTACCTGAGGAGATAAGATTTACCTCCATTGAGCTGAGATCCAAACCTGCCGACAGTGGTGTAGCTCGAATGGGTGTAACTGCATTTCCTGAATTTTCTTATACAGCAGTGAATCTACTATATTATTAACTTTTACAGTGATATTAGGGGTCAACATCCTCATTAAAGGAGTCATTGAATCAGTAATGGGCCTATTATTTAAAATCTGTAGATCCTCACTAAGGTGATCCCTCCATTGCCCATATGCACTGTCTGACGGGTTTAGCTTCTTTAGGGTGCTTTTAAGCAACCCATTCATCCTTTCCACTAACACTGCTGCTTGAGGATAGTAAGGCATATGATATACCCAGTGGATGTTGTTGTTCTCAGTATACTCCATTGAGTGGCAGTTTTACAAGGAAATCCTACCATCAATCCTGAGTATGTATCCACTGCTGTACACAAATACCTGCATCCCCTTCTTTCTGGCAGAGGGCCAATGAAATCAATTTGCCAAATTGGAGCTGGTAGTTGTCCTCGACCTATGTGTCCCATTACTGTGTGGGGAACTTCTCTTTTCTGGCTATGTTGACATATGGGCAATTCTGGATGGTACCTTTAATTATGTCAAGGGTTAGAGGAATTCCTCTCTCTTGGGCCCACCTGTAAGTAGCTTTTTCTCCCAAGTGCCCACTTTTGTTGTGTACCCTGAAGCCATGATTGCTTTTCTTTTTGGAAGAAGTGTCTGCTGTTCTGATCGCTGCTTGTTTATCTGCTTTGGAATTAAACAAACGTTCAAGTGAATCAGTTGGTACAGCATCAACATGAAAAACAGTAGTAGGGGTGTATTCAACAATTTATTTGTATCCCCTGGGAATTCGATACTGTTTCAAGGCAACTAGTTTAGAAGCTGGGAGAATATGTATTGGGGGCATTTATACCTTCCCTACCAATACCGGCTTAATTTTCCGTTTTTCTTACCCCAAATGCAAATTTTCCTTCTTTCAAATGTAGTGTTATCCCTTTAAGAATATCAATGTCAATAATGTATTCTGGTATCGGGACCACCAAAACGGGGTAGTTTCTAATGGGCAAGTTGCCTATTTTAAGGGCCACTTTGGTTTGTACCCCTGTAATCACCTTACCACCTAATCCTGCTATTTGTACTTTAGGACCTTTAAATTTGTAGGGATTTCCACATATTAAAGTAGCCTCCGTCCCCGTACGAATCAAAGATGGGACTCTTTGAACATTACCCCCATTCCAGTGGATGCTAAGATTAACATAGGGGTGATCATCTCTTTTTATAAACACAGGGGTTTGGCTGGCTACTCATGCTGTTTTATTATGTGATCCTAAATCAGTGATTAATGACTTTTTCTCCATTTCTTGTGTTACCTTGGTTGCAACCGCGGCCGCCAGTTCCTCCCAAGGATACACAGCTTGATAATCTGTCCAAGAAATTTCCTATGGTTTAAGAACATCCTTCTTTTAGGGCTCTCCTGTGCTAGCCTTTTTTACTGATAATACTTTTTGTTTATACATTCTCTATAATTCCTGAGTTTCCTTCCCATCGATATGTTCCTTTTTCACCCCAGCTTTCAGCAGAGCTTGGAACATATTTTTTCTACAAGACCCTACTAGAATCCCCTTCTTGTTTTTTCCTCCAATCTGAGTTATAAGGTTTACTGTTCCCCGAGTGTTTGGGGGCTGCAGGTTCTTTCAAATCTCTCATATCTTGCAACTTTCTCATTCTGGCCAACACTGTGCTAATAGCTTCTCCAGTCATTGTTACCGTAAGGGTTAAAATGACTGCTTTATATGCTGGAGGTGTGACTATTTCTTATGCTGGCTGTGAGAGGGTAGTTCAGGAAATCATCTTCCATCCCTAATACAGATAAGGCGCTACGCATTGCCTCCTCTTTTAGTCTCTCAAGACCATCCCTTATAGTATACCAGGGTTTCTCATTCAACGGCAAATCTAACTCTGCCGGATACCTGTTCTGGAAACAGTGAGCCAGAATTATAAGTAAATTCTGCACCCTTATCCCGGTATCCACAAAGTAGGTCTTAAAAGAACATTGTGTAATAGGGTCTTTGGATAGATTGATAAACTTTCCCACATCTCCCTCATCCAGCATTACTCCCGTTCCTCCATATTCACTTACTCTGACCAACCACTGCATCTCACTTTCTCCTGTTCTCTCTAATCTTTTTCTGATAGGTTTGGCTAACACACTCGGGGGCGGGGGGGGGGGGGGGGGTCCTATTACAGGGTCTGGGGGGTCCTCCCATTCTGAATTAGAGGAAGAATCCCACACATCCCCATCCCACTTATCTGGATTGCAATCTATTGAGGCTTCTGCAATAATTTTGTGCACCTTGTTTTTGTTAACTTTGCCCTTTCTTTTCCTGTATTTATTCTGGGCTATTTTTACAGCAGTATTTTCTGCAATGCTCTTATAATGCTGTAGTTTATCATTCAGAAGGCGGGTATTACACTCCAACACCACCTTCTTCCCTCCCAACTCAGTTTCTGCTCTAACTGAGACTCTTTCCTATGAAGTTGTTGATTGCACTCATGCATACGTCTGTAGGCACTTGCCAATATCCAACAATGTCTGTCTAAAGCAACTGCATCACCTGACTTAACAGGGACTTCCTCTAGTATGTGTACTAGATGAAGGGCTTACTACATCACCTGTCCTAACAGGGACCTCCTCTAGTATGTGTACTAGATGAAGGGGTTACTGCATCACCTGTCCTAACAGGGACCTCCTATAGTATGTGTATTAAATCGAGGGGTTACTGCATCACCTGACCTAACAGGGACCTCCTCTAGTATGTGTACTAGATGAAGGGGTTACTGCATCACCTGTCCTAACAGGGACCTCCTCTAGTATGTGTACTAGATCGAGGGGTTACTGCATCACCTGACCTAACAGGGACCTCCTCTAGTATGTGTACTAGATCGAGGGGTTACTGCATCACCTGACCTAACAGGGACCCCTTCTAGCGTTTTCACTAGATCTACGGGTTCACAGGTTTTGAGTTTACTTTCCCAGGGTTCAGCTAACCCTGATGTTCCTAATTCTTGTGCTAAGATAGAATATGGTGCCTCAGACCAGCCGGGCACTTCTATTCCCTCTGGGGTGTGATTTTTTCGCCTCCTGAACATTTTCTGATGTTTTGGCTCGGTGCCAAAAGATCGAAAATTTTGGCAATTTGCCAAGAGGTCAAATTTTGCACAGGGGTTCCCTACCTTCTTTACAACCACCCTATAATCTCAGAATGTTTGCAAAGGCTTTGGTTCTTTTGTTACAGTCTCCCGTATATTGTTGTGTTATCCGTGAGCCCACTCCACTCGCTCCTTCAATCCCACCTATCCTTCAACTCTACCGACCCGTGCAATAGGGCTGCATACGGTAACGTTTCTGGACAGTTTTGCGGAATATCCAGCCTGGGCCTGTTCTCACGGACCGTTAACACAGCGTTTTTATACGGAATCCTGCCCGACTACGCCAATTTATGTATTGCCTGTCAAAAAATAAGGTGGACCTAGCGTCCTACTTACTGCGCTCACTAATATACTAATTAGGAAGGAACTACGGTCAATACAAATTTAATCTTAAACAGTAATATTTTTATTTGCTGAATAACAGATTAACAATTATTGCTTATATACTGAGTACATATTAATTAGAAAGTAAGCATCAATACATTACCGGATATTGTAGCATCACTTATCCTGACGGGGGACCTCGGCAGGGCAAGGAAAATTCCGGATCAACATCACAGACCGAAGTGCGTCCACTCGAGAGTCTGGAAAAGTCCCTGCCCCCTGTCAGGATCCCCTTGCTTTTATATCATTTCATAAACAAAGGCACTATCTATTTTAGATACTGCCGCATCATCATTTTGTATCATATATGAACATGAAATGAACAAAGGCATTATTCCGTACTAGATACTGTCACATCATCATTTTGTAACATATGTATCAATGATCACGCGCTGGTATGTGCAGAAGACTTGTTATTGTCCTGTGCAGCGCGTGATTCTCGCTTTTAACACTGCGTGATCATATCATGGATGAGACAAAGGACAAGGTTTTACTCCATTTTGTATAGTCCTTATTAGAAACTTAATAGGCCACATTGTCACATTCTAATTGATGTAATTATCATTCACACTCCAAATGCTTCACATTTGTATCACACACTGCATCCAAGTTGGTAAGATTCACACCGGATTATATATGTGTCTATAAATAAACCATATATTGGCAAAAATAACCAAGAAAATAAAATATAAAAGTATATATAAGAAAACGATTTCAACAGTAAACTGTGCATGTTTCAGCACATCGTGTTCAATAATTGTGGTCAACCCATAATAGATAGTATGCCGATGGTAGATGGATTGGAACGATGATAGATCGCTCCAGAAACGGCGAGAAGACATCACTGGAGCATAGATGTCAGAGTGCATATACATATATGACTGACGACGGAGTCACACACATGCAATATATGTTACAAACAAAGCAGAGTATATTATTTGTGAAATCGCGCTTGCTATGGAATTAAATTAAAGAAAGAAATCTCTGGAGTGTCCATATTTGTCATCCTTTGTAATATGACGACGAAGGCAAATAAGTGCAAAGTACAGGCGCATTCACGATTAAAGATATAGCAAACAAATATCAAAGTATAGTGTGGTGGGAGAACATATGATGTAGTGGTTGGAGAATAAAAAAGAAATATATTCGGCGTATACATTGTCATCCACATGATATATAGACTGTGGTAAAAAATAAAATCAAAATGGAAATTGATGTGAACACACACATATAAGTGCGTTATATAATAAAGGTGCTCCAGAAACGGCGAAGAGCATTTCCAAAGCATATATAGCAAAACGCACATGAACATATAGATGGCGACAAGGACGCATAGATGTAATGCATAGACGTATATTTAGTTAGAGACGCTCCAGAACGGCGGATATATAGCTGTAAAGCAGCACACAAAGTAAAGTGAAATTCAACAAGGAATATATAGAATATCTGAATTCATTATCCACAGCATATCGTTTGCAAAAAGTGGCAAATGATACATAGGCCAAAAATCAAATGAGAAAATAAAACAATAAAGGCTATATGATTATACAGGTAAGGGCAATACATGCTTCATAAATATATACTGCCTATTATCAATAACTGACTAAACACAGTGTAATAACACATTAGAACTATAAGAAATATAACCCTATATATAGCGTACATGTAAGGTGCGTAGTGCAAGAATTTAAACACAAAGGAGTGTAAAGCAAATATATAGGTCCATTTAGTGCATATATTAAATAGACAAAGTTATTCCCTAAAGAACGCCGTCAAAGGGATGCAGGCAAGCAGCGTTAGGAGCAAGGTGTGGGCTGGAGCAGGCTGGGCCACCGCACAGCAGCCGGCACACACAGAAGAAATAGTGTACCAAATATAAGCAGGTAAATGCGTCTGTAAATATCATCCAGTATAAATCTAAACAATTAATATGTGATCACATTTATATCATACAGCAGAACCCAAAAAAACCCAGATTCTCGAACCCAGATATTGTGGATGAATTACATAATAAAACAATGCATGAACCAAAAGACAATAAAAAAATATGAAATGGACAAATTATGGAGTGAGAAATAAGCAACAACAAAATCTACATGAAAGGGAGGGGAAGGAGGGCCCAAAAGGAAGAGGGGGAGGGAGCCCAAAATTGGGAAAGTTCACCCTAGACATCTGGAGGGTATTCTGAAGATAGATACATGCTGGAGTGTCCTTCAGGGCCGGATTCCAAAAGGGTAGCCAGTGGGTCCTGGATGGATGGAGGGTTCTGTCACCAATATTATAGCGTGATCTGTGACTTACACATCTCCTCTTGTGAATTTTCATATATTGTTTTAGATGTGTGATACACATACTATTTAAATAGAACTTTTTGCCCCATCCCCTCTAAATATAAACCATTTATTTTGAATCAGGACTCCCTTCCTGTTTTTTTTCCGGGGGCACTTTATATGTACTGATCACTCTTCCCATTTTTTAGCACCTCACTATTTCTCACTCCATAATTTGTCCATTTCATATTTTTTTATTGTCTTATGGTCCATGCATTGTTTTATTATGTAATTCATCCACAATATCTGGGTTCGAGAATCTGGTTTTTTTTGGGTTCTGCTGTATGATATAAATGTGATCACATATTAATTGTTTAGATTTATACTGGATGATATTTACAGACGCATTTACCTGCTTATATTTGGTACACTATTTCTTCTGTGTGTGCCGGCCGCTGTGCGGTGGCCCAGCCTGCTCCAGCCCACACCTTGCTCCTAACGCTGCTTGCCTGCATCCCTTTGACGGCGTTCTTTAGGGAATAACTTTGTCTATTTAATATATGCACTAAATGGACCTATATATTTGCTTTACACTCCTTTGTGTTTAAATTCTTGCACTACGCACCTTACATGTACGCTATATATAGGGTTATATTTCTTATAGTTCTAATGTGTTATTACACTGTGTTTAGTCAGTTATCGATAATAGGCAGTATATATTTATGAAGCATGTATTGCCCTTACCTGTATAATCATATAGCCTTTATTGTTTTATTTTCTCATTTGATTTTTGGCCTATGTATCATTTGCCACTTTTTGCAAACGATATGCTGTGGATAATGAATTCAGATATTCTATATATTCCTTGTTGAATTTCACTTTACTTTGTGTGCTGCTTTACAGCTATATATCCGCCGTTCTGGAGCGTCTCTAACTAAATATACGTCTATGCATTACATCTATGCGTCCTTGTCGCCATCTATATGTTCATATGCGTTTTGCTGTATATGCTTTGGAAATGCTCTTCGCCGTTTCTGGAGCACCTTTATTATATAACGCACTTATATGTGTGTGTTCACATCAATTTCCATTTTGATTTTATTTTTTACCACAGTCTATATATCATGTGGATGACAATGTATACGCCGAATATATTTCTTTTTTATTCTCCAACCACTACATCATATGTTCTCCCACCACACTATACTTTGATATTTGTTTGCTATATCTTTAATCGCGAATGCGCCTGTACTTTGCACTTATTTGCCTTCGTCGTCATATTACAAAGGATGACAAATATGGACACTCCAGAGATTTCTTTCTTTAATTTAATTCCATAGCAAGCGCGATTTAACAAATAATATACTCTGCTTTGTTTGTAACATATATTGCATGTGTGTGACTCCGTCGTCAGTCATATATGTATATGCACTCTGACATCTATGCTCCAGTGATGTCTTCTCGCCGTTTCTGGAGCGATCTATCATCGTTCCAATCCATCTACCATCGGCATACTATCTATTATGGGTTGACCACAATTATTGAACACGATGTGCTGAAACATGCACAGTTTACTGTTGAAATCGTTTTCTTATATATACTTTTATATTTTATTTTCTTGGTTATTTTTGCCAATATATGGTTTATTTATAGACACATATATAATCCGGTGTGAATCTTACCAACTTGGATGCAGTGGAACGCAAGCTTTCTACCTTTTTCTTGGCATTTCCGGACGTATGCAACGCATGACCTCACTTCCGGTCTGCTTTGCGCATGACCGGATATTGTATCAGCGTGGAGCGGAGGCGGGTGGGCTGGGCCGCAGCGACACGGCCGGTACATATAAGCATATCACTTGGTTTGTTCCAGTATCCCCTGACGAAGCCCGCGAGCCGGGCGATACGCGTGGGGCACCTTCTCCTCCCCGAGGCTCTACTTTGCATTTTGGTAATGTAGTCTTTGCACTTTTGCACCATCGCACTTTATCTGTACTGGACCTCTCATTTACATTGCACTTTGCATATTATTTAGCTATCGGTCCTGGGCATGTGTATATAGTATTTACATTTTTGATATTACTACTTACCTTTGTCTCAACTTGTGCATCATACTTTTGTTCTTGCCATTTAACATGTATGTACTTGGGGAGTATTTGTGATATGTACCCAATGCTTGGGTTTTTAAGTGTTTTTATATTGTTTCCAATAAAATCTACTTTCTATACACATCTCCTCTTGTGAATTTTCATATATTGTTTTAGATGTGTGATACACATACTATTTAAATAGAACTTTTTGCCCCATCCCCTCTAAATATACAACATACCATTTGTTTCATGGATGGCCGGTAAGAACCTTTGAAAATCATACATCATGCCAACACTCTTATATACATTACAAATGGTTCCTATAAACATACCCTATTCTTTCTTTATCTCCGTGGGAGATCACTATTTATTCGCTTTCTGTGGAAAGGAAAAAAGTCAAGGATTAAATATGACAGGATCATCAGGAAAAAAGGTCTAGAGGGCTTTGGGCTCCCTGACCCCATATCCTACCACAGAGCAATTAATTTAAGAAGATGGGTGCAACTCCTCAACCCTGTATACGCATCGCTAGACACGGAGATTGAAATAGTCTCACTTAAAAATTATATTATAGCCCAACTATGGAACATTGAAACCGCAAGTAAATGTACAAATCCCTTAACCCAGGGAACAATCAAAGTTATTAAATGGGTAAGTGAACATATGAGAGGATTAAATAACCCCTCCCCCCTTTTACCCTATAATTTGATGCCACACTGCTTACATCCCGATACCAGGTACACCTCCAGCATCTGGAATCAATTCTCTAAAACCCCATTACGCACCTTTTTCAAAACGGACACTGAAGAACTCCTAAAAGCACACATGCAAGATAACACAACTGGCAATTTTCTCCACAAAGCTGAAATTGAACTAACTAAAAGAGAACTCCACAATAAACACTTGCTTCTAAAAGACCCAACACTGCATTCAGTAGTAGTACATGCCGACACTGCTCCATACTACACAGGTCGTGCAATGATGTCAATTGCATGACCTGTGTAGCTGCAAGTGACATATAGTCACAGAAGCAGCGGGAATTTGACCAGTCCATCGGGGGAATTGGCCAGTTCTCTGCATCCAGTGTTCACAGTAACAGCTGACTTTTCTAGGACGGGAGTTGGTGGCCATAAGTGCAGGCTGGCGGTACGTCACCCCTACTATATTGCACATTGTGAGCTGACTGTTCTTAGAGAGTGACAGTCAGCTCACAGCTGAGCTGACAGGAAGTGTCAGTGCCAGAGTGCTGCGCCAACGCAAATCAAACTACGGGGACTCGACCAAACTGTTACTCAATGTCTGGCCCTGATGCTTAAAAGTTTTATGAATACCAATTGACACCCCTCCTGCCTTAGTTATATTTGGCCCGTCAAATTGGAGCCTTTCCCATGCATGAGAGAGGCTTTAAAAAGACTCCAATTTTGAGGGGCATTGTGACTATTGGCTAGAGGACCACAATGTGAGGAGGCGAGGGGCTACAATATGAGGTAGAGGAGAAGAGGGGCCACAATGTGAGTGCAAGAAAGGAGCCACAATGTGAGGGGAGGAGTTAAGGTGGGTACAGTATGAGGGGTGGGGCAAAAGGCATAGCTAAAGGGAAAATTGTCCCGTTTTTGCCACCACAAAAGTTATGAGGTATACGTACAGAGATAATGTATAAAATGCCTACCCCACCTGGGAATGAGCAGGGAGCAGCAGACACTCTATTCTAGTACTTTAACCCCTTCCCGACATTTGACGTAATAGTACTGCATCGCGGGAGGTGCATTCCCGCAAAATGCAGTACTCTTACGTCAAGCTTCTGGCGCCGGCTCCTAAACGGAGCCGGCGCCAGAAGCTGCGGGTGTCGGCTATCGATTTCTCCGATCGCGGGTGTTAACCCCTAACACGCCGCGGTCGCGCTGACCGCGGCGTGTTAGAGGCATTTAAAGGCAATTATAGCTGAATCGGACCCCCCCGCGGCGCTTACCGGGGGGGTCCGCTGCTCCGATCGCAGCCCCGGGACTGCCGGTGCCCGGGGCTGCGAGATCTTGATCCGGAAGCCGGGTCCGTGCCTTCTGGCAGGACCCGGCTGTAAGACACTGGGCATGCGCAGCACATCTGTATTGCACTGTGTAACCTGTAAAAAAAGCTTGAACAAGTGATCAGAAGATCACTTGTTCAAGCTTAGATGTCAGTTACTGTAAAAAAAGTAAAAATAAATAAATAAAGGTTTTTTACAATAAAAATAAATAATAAAAGAAAGTGAAAGTCCCCCCAAACACCACATTTCCCTTTACACAAGTAATAAAGTATAAAAAACACTAAATCACAAAAAAACCCCACTTATTTGGTATCGCTGCGTCCGTAACAATCTGTACAATAAATTTTAATCATAATTGGACCCGCTCGGTGAACGTGGTAAAAAAAAAAAACCAAAAACTTGCCAAAAATTAAAACTTTTTATCAAATTGCTTTACAAAAAATGTTCTAAAAAGTGATCCGAAAAAGTTACAGGCACCAAAATGATACCAATAAAAAGAGCAACTTGTCACGCAAAAAATAAGCTTACAACCAGCTCCGTAAACCAAAAAATACTATAATTATGCTGCTATAAAAATGGCAATACTAAAACAAATACAATTTTTTCTATTCTAGTTTTCCTTCAATAAAATTGGACAAATAAAAATAAAACTATATAAATGAGGTATCACCGTAATCGTAGTGATCCGTAGAATAAAGATAATATATTATTGTTATGCTACAGTGAACCCCCCCCCCCAAAAAATGCTAAAAATCCAAAACAAGAATTGATGATTTTATTTTCCTCCACACGTAAAAAGTTAATAAAATTGCTTCAATAAGCTAAAAACCCACTAAAATTAAGTTTTTTTTTACAGTGCATCTCGTCTCGCAAAAAATAAGCCCTTATTTGTCTAAATTGCTTAAAAAATAGTGACTTGCCAACACCGGTCAGGGTAAGACGGCGGCTGTTCACTGATCGGGGTAAGACGGCGGCTGTTCCTGACAGCCATCCATCCTGCCCCATGGACCAGAAGGGTTACGTCCCCCCACACACCCCCAGTTTATTATCGCTGCTATTGGCTCATCAATTCAGACGAGCCAATAGCAGCGAATTTACTTATGACGTCAGTAATACCGGTCACCATGTCTGTAGACACGGTGATCGGGGCAGGGTGGCGGCTGTTCCTGACAGCCACCAATTGTGCCTTGCGGTCCAGAGGGGTTTTGTTGCCCCCTCTGTCCATGTTTGCCGCTATTGGCTAGTCGATTTGGTCCAGCCAAAAGCAGCAAAATTCGTCACAATGGGCATCGCTAAGGTGAATAAGAGTAACACTTGGCGATACTTTCCCTACTAAAACAAAGAAAAGCGCTGGCCGTGCACATTGTTCAGATGATGCTGTACAACTCTTACGAGCTGTTCCAATGTGCACGTCCTGCCGTATCATTTCTCCGTTTTCAAGAGGAAGATATTAGGAAACTAATATTGGGACAAGAAGGACGGGGCCCCAGTACCTCTGGATTAGATGTTCCTGTGTTTTGCCAGGGCAGCATTTTCCCGGTGAATTCTGCTGCTTCTAATGGTAGGACTTAATAAAGAGTCTGTTCCAAAAGAGGAGTTAGGATGGACACTACATACTACTAAGAGACCTGCGACAACTCCAGAGTGACAAAAGTTTAGTTGGTCCCCTGGTATATTCTACCTCCTTATACACTAGACATTCACAATTCACGCCCAACCTGTTGTGAATTAATTTCGGTAAAGTGAATAATTGTAACAACTGTTATGTCCCGTTGCTCCCTATACCCCTCCATTATTTCATAAGGGGCGCCACATAACGGGCACTGAACTTTCCAGAAATAATTGAAATTTCCATCTTGGACTCCATTGCACATCATATTTGGAAACCACCTATATGTTCAAAATGCTCATTTCACCACGTGTATTACACTACACCACATATTACACCTTGCTATATTCCCCAAAGGGTGTACATTCAACAATTAGGGTCACTTTTCGGGTTTTCCTCTGTTTTGGTACCACTACGGCTCTTCAAATGTATCCTGACACATGTGAAGGATTTCTTGCAAATTTGGCCTCTAAAAGACAAACATTCCTCTTTTCCTCTACTGTGCGCCCATAATGCATTTTATATGCACATGTGGGGTACTTCTACACTCGGGATAAATAGTTTTACACCTTTTTTGGGGTTATTTAATATATTATCCCTTGTGGCTTACATAAATTAGGGGTAAAGTGACATTTATAGGAAAATTTTCACCTTTTTAATGATTAGGGCCTAATTGGATCATTCACCTGTAGTGGCAAATGCATATATTACACATTGCAAAATTCTCTAAGGGGTGTGCATTCAAAGATTAGGGTCACTTTTCGGATTCTTCTCTGTTTTATACCACTAGGGTTCTCCAAATGCATGTCAAACATTTCTGTCAAATTTGGCTTCTAAAAGGCAAACATTCCCCTTTCCTTTTACTGTGCGCCCATACAACATTTTATATACACATGTGGGGTACTTCTACACTTGAGAGAAATAGGTTTACACATTTTGGGGGGTTATTACATTTTTTTTATCCCTTGTGGCTATATAAAATTAGGAGTAAAATGACCTTTATAGGAAAATGTTCACCTTTTATCTAATTAAGTCCTAATTAAATCAAACACCTTTACGGACAAATACACATATTACACCTTGCTAAATTCTCTAAGGGGTGTGCTTTCCAAAATGGTGACACTTGTTGGGGTTCCCCTCTGTTTTGGTACCACTATGGCTCTCTAAATGCATGCTGACACATGTAAAGGATGTCTGTCAAATTTGGCTTCTAAAAGGCCAATGCCCCTCTTTCCCTTCTGAGCTTCACTGCATACCCATACAACATTTTATTTGCATGTGTGGGGCAATTTTATACTCGGGAGAAATGCTAGTACACATTTTTTGGGGTTGTTTCATCTTTAATGCCTTATGGGATACAAAAATTAGCCGTAAAAGTGACTTTTTTGGGAAAATGTTCACCTTTTTCCTTTTAGGGACCTAATTTAAGCAAACACCTGTAGGGGAAAATACACATATCACACCTTGCTGAATTCTCCAAAGGGTGCATTTTCCAAAATGGTGACACTTGTTGGGGTTCCCCTCTGTTTTGGTACCACTAGGGCTCTCCAAATGCATCCTGACACATGTAAAGGATGATTGTCAAATCTGGCTTCTAAAAGGCCAAAGCCCCTCTTTCCCTTCTGAGCCCTACTGTGTACCCATACAACACTAAATATTGTAAAATGCATTTTCCTTTTTAACCCATTGTGAAGGTGCAAATTTTAGTGTTCAATGAATCTATTGTGAGATAAAATTACATTTCTCTAATTTCACTTTCATTTATCTTTCACCCTCATGAAACGCTCAAAGGGTTAACAAAATTCCCAAAGGTTGTTTTGAATATTTTGAGGGGTGTAGTTTCTAAAATGGTGTAATTTGTGGGGGTTTTCTGTCATGTAGGCCTTATAAAGTCACTTCTAACTAAATTGACCCTCCAAAAGTAGGTTTTGATGATTTTCGTGAAAATCTGAAAAATTGCACCTAAAGTTATAAGCCTCCTAACATCCTAAATACAGGAAAAGATGTTTGAAAAATGATGCCAAGTTAAAGCAGACATATGGAAAATGTTAGTTATCAAGTTATTTTAGTGATATGACCAACTTTCCAAAAAGTAGAAAATTTTGAATCTGGAAAACATTGTTTTTCTCAAAATTTTTGCCAAATTTCCATTTATTTCATAAATAAATACTAAATATATTGATTAAATTTCTCAACCAGCATGAAGTACAATGTGTCACGAAAAAACAATCTCAAAATCAACTGGATATGTTAAAGCGTTCCAAAGTTATAACCACTTAAATAGACACATGTCAGATTTTAAAAAATGGGCTGTGTCAGGAAGGTGAAAAGTGGCTTCAGCGTTAAGGGGTTAATAACCTCCTCTCCTTCTACCAGCACAGGACATGATTTCACAAAGATAACCAGCAAAGAGTGAATAGATAATAAACAGACTGCTACTCTGATGCTTGAAATGAACATTAATTATAATATAGAAATATGCAAAGCATGACTACATTAAGTTTTTCCCAAACAAGAAGGTTTTATTCGTTTTTGCAATACCATTCAGTCTATATCAATAGATTTACTGACTGTGGATATTATGTATAAAGTGAGGCACTGATAGGGTGGACATGCAGACAAAATAATTTCTCATGGCCTATTCCTTTCCTATTTCAATGTATTCTAGTATTTTTACATCATTTATATGCATGAGGCTAAATTGAAATTTTGTTTATTAGAGAAACAAGGTAGTGAACCTCATAAACTAATCAAGTGCAGTTGTTGTGGGAGATAGGGGGAACAATAATAATTTTACAGAGGAAAATAAAATATGCACATTTCTAAAAGGCACTTGTCATGAAATGTCACATGCATAACTCAGGAATAAGTTCAAACCTACATACTAAAAATTATCAGGTCCAGATAATGTGCAATAATGTGCACATTATTCAAATAAAACAGCTTATTTTAAAGCTCCTGCTTTGTATGCAAAACAGTTTATTTAAAAACATATTTGCTGCTCACTTTTTGAATCTGCAAATACATTTTCATACTTTAAAAAGTTCAATTTATAATACAATTTAACAATCTCTTTTTACAGTCTTGGCAGAATCACCTTTTACATATTATGAATCTTTGCATACAGTATAGTTTTTGTGTCTAGGCCCCTTTGTCCCGGAGAGCCCTTGCCTAAACCAGTAATATTACCAAATGCAGCCATACAGAGAGCTTAAGTACTATTACTTTAGGGTCTACACTCACCGGCCACTTTATTAGGTACACCATGCTAGTAATGGGTTGGACCCCCTTTTGCCTTCAGAACTGCCTCAATTCTTCGTGGCATAGATTCAACAAGGTGCTGGAAGCATTTCTCAGAGAGTTTGGTCCATATTGACATGATGGCATCACACAGTTGCCGCAGATTTGTCGGCTGCACATCCATGATGCGAATCTCCCGTTCCACCACATCCCAAAGATGCTCTATTGGATTGAGATCTGGTGACTGTGGAGGCCATTTGAGTACAGTGAACTCATTGTCATGTTCAAAAAAACAGTCTGAGATGATTCCAGCTTTATGACATGGCGCATTATCCTGCTGAAAGTAGCCATCACATGTTGGGTACATTGTGGTCATAAAGGGATGGACATGGTCAGCAACAATACTCAAGTAGGCTGTGGCGTTGCAACGATGCTCAATTGGTACCAAGGGGCCCAAAGAGTGCCAAGAAAATATTCCCCACACCATGACACCACCACCACCAGCCTGAACCGTTGATACAAGGCAGGATGGATCCATGCTTTCATGTTGTTGACGCCAAATTCTGACCCTACCATCCGAATGTCTCAGCAGAAATCGAGACTCATCAAACCAGGCAACGTTTTTCCAATTTTCTACTGTCCAATTTCGATGAGCTTCTGCAAATTGTAGCCTCAGTTTCCTGTTCTTAGCTGAAAGGAGCGTCACCCGGTGTGGTCTTCAGCTGCTGTAGTCCATCTGCCTCAAAGTTCGACGTACTGTGCGTTCAGAGATGCTCTACTGCCTACCTTGGTTGTAACGGATGGCGATTTGAGTCACTGTTGCCTTCCTATCAGCTCAAACCAGTCTGCCCATTCTCCTCTGACCTCTGGCATCAACAAGGCATTTCCGCCCACAGAACTGCCGCTCACTGGATGTTTTTTCTTTTTCGGACCATTCTCTGTAAACCCTAGAGATGGTTGTGCGTGAAAATCCCAGTAGATCAGCAGTTTCTGAAATACTCAGACCAGCCCTTCTGGCACCAACAACCATGCCACGTTCAAAGGCACTCAAATCACCTTTCTTCCCCATACTGATGCTTGGTTTGAACTGCAGGAGATTGTCTTGACCATGTCTACATGCCTAAATGCACTGAGTTGCCGCCATGTGATTGGCTGATTAGAAATTAAGTGTTAACGAGCAGTTGGACAGGTGTACCTAATAAAGTGGCCGGTGAGTGTAGAATAATCAATTATATCAGGCTCCTTACAACTGTGATACAATTAGTTAGAAGAATATTTCCGCCTCCTCTGAACCACCTCTGTAAGCGTCACTCTCCCTAAGATCTTCTTAGGGGCCCTGTCTGCCGGCACTAACTATATATATATATATATATATATATATATATATACATATGTGTGTGTGTATATATCTATCAATATACAGTATATATATCTATCTATATACAGTATATATATATATATATATGTGTGTGTGTGTATGCTATATGAGTATATGTGGTGTTGTGGTGTTTGTGTGTATGTATATGCTGTATATATAGTATTTATGTGTGTATTTTCTATATGTATTTCTATATGGTGTGTTTATTCTGCATGTATGTGTATACACATAAATGTGTGCGTTTAGGTATATACATGTATGTATAGGTGTGTACAAGTATATAAAAGTTAGTGTATGTGTGTAGAACTTTATGGGGCACATTTACTAAGGGCCATTCGCCACTTTTCTTTCAGACCTTGCACGTTCTTTGTAGTGCAAACTGCTTGCATAGGTATTAAAGAAGTGTCTGCACCACATTTGAGTCACATGCAGCCCTTTTTTGGCGCGGTGCACTAGTCTTCATGTGACCCAAATTCCGAAAGAATTGTGTTGCACGTTCCATGTCAAAGATGTACCCAAAAAAGTGGTGCATTCTATCGGGGCAGTGCAGGGGGCGCCAGATTCATGGAGAACGTGAGCCAGAAATCCTGAATCCAGTGCCCCCTGCACACTACACGGGTAGCTGCACATAGTGCACACTGCACTGTTCTTAGTAAATGTGCCCCTATATGTGTGTATAATATATAAATGTGTGTATATATGTCTGTACCAATATGTATATATTTTTGAAGGGAAAGGGGGACTCCATGCAGAAATCCACTATGGGGCCCAAGCTCTCTTAGTTATGTCATTGCCTAAGATTATACTATTATATATACAGGCAGTCCCCGGGTTACATACAAGATAGGGTCTGTAGGATTGTTCTTAAGTTGAGTTTGTATGTAAGTCGTAACTGTATATTTTATCATTGTAATCCCAGCCAGAACTTTTTTTGGTCTCTGTGACAATTGGATTTTAAAAATGTTGGGTTGTCATAAGAATCAGGATTAACACTAAAGCTTCATTACAGACACATTTGATAACTGTTACAGCTGTTTATTGTAGCCTAGGACTAAAGTACAATAAATTACCAATATCCAGTGGTCTGTTTGTAACTAGGGGTTGTATGTAAGTCGAGTGTTCTTAAGTAGGGGACCGTCTGTACTGCCTATGCCATTCTGCTGGAGGAGACAAGAATTCATGTAATTTCCAAATATATGAAATATTTGTATATGCAAGCAATTTGTAAATATGAGGAATGTGTGTATGGTCTTAGAATGTACATGCATGCGGATAATGTATATGTGAGCATAATGTGCATATATATATATATATCCAAAATAGTGAAAAAACAAGGGTGTTTATTCCACCTCCCGCAACGTTTCGGCTGTAGTCTCAGCCTTTGTCAAGGTTTTTTCACTATTTTGGGAGTGCTGCCTGTTTTCATTTCGCTGGATATCTACTACACTCTTACTGGTGAGAGTGAGGATAGCACCCATCAACTCTTTTTTCTTTTTCTCTCAAAGACTGTGCTGCTTTTTTTCTTTTTTTTTTTGTATATATATATATATATATATATATACACACATACTATACAAATCTATACATATACTATACATATATACAAATCAAAATTAGCGTACGTTAGATTTATGTATGATCACTTTATTTTTTCAGAAATAATATAATTTACATTGATCAACATTTGAAGGATATTTTGTTAGGGGTACAGAGTATATCAACAAAAGACTTTATTTTGCCAAAAACATGATAATCATAATTAAATAACAGCAAAGAAAAATATTATAACAAATTTTTCTGATGATCACAACAGTCGCCAATCAGTGGGAAGTGTGTAGACCTTTTCTTTACACTTTAGTACATCTGCAGCCACAGGACATCACTAGTCTATCCAGGGTCGGACTGGCCCACTGTGTGCCTGTGAAAACACTATTGCACCCCCCGACACCTATTAGCTTTACCCTGCTGCTGTCGCTGACTCCATTCCCAGTGTCAGGACTCCAGCTCTATCTGTGTCCAAGGAGGTCACAGAAAGAGTTGAATAAAAGGAGCTTTTAGCTCTCTGCATCATCATTGTTCCCCTGTAGCTGTGATAACGGCAGGCGTGGAGTGTTGATGTCATCATCTACCAGCATCACATCAACAGTGGAGGATGAGAAGAGGAGAGCTGCTAGGGAACAGGAACAGATAAGTATGTGGTGTTTTTTTTTTTTTTATTAATTTGAAACAAGCAAAAATGGATGAGTGGGTAGACCACAATATGGGCAGAGTATGAGAAGAGGCAACAATATGGGGGTATAAGTGGGGGGTCCACAATATGGTAGGAAATGAGAGGGGGCCCACAATATGGGTATGAGAGTAAGCTCACATTATGAGGGATAAGAGAGGGGGCCCACATTTTTTTTGGGGGGGTAAAGACCTGCAATATGGTGGAATATGAAAGGGGCCCACAGTACAGGGAGATATGAGAGGGAATGTTAATCTGATTTTGCTGTGTTATCATTTGTCTGTTGCTTGCCGTCTATAGTTCAATAAAGAACTGTCAGTTGATTTGCACAACATTGCCTCCGTCTCATCCCTGGATACAGCTACTTATCACCACTGGCTTCCACATCCATTATCCAGGGACTCATCCTACAGACACTCAGGGGTTGCCCCAGGGAGAAACCAGTACATCAGCCTCTCCCTCCTTATTTCTTGCACACACCATCTGCTGGAGACCTGCCAGGCTGTAGGTCAGCCCTCTGGTCCCCATACCAAGCACCGTCACCACAGCGTGCCCTGGGCCACACCAGGCAGCCACTCTGGCATTCTAGGCCCCCAGCTGCCTCCAGGCCCCAAAGAAAAGGCTAGGCCCCGCTGGGGGATGAATGGGCCAAAACTAAAATAATGCATGTGACTAGTTTCTCCATACAGTAGGTGTCCTCAAGCTGTCATCCCCAACAAAGGCTTTTGTGCAATTCAGTTTGCCAGTATGAGTTCTTCGTGACTGTGGATTGGGTGCCTTTTAACTGATATCTGGTAAGAATTTTATGTCAATGGCACCTAAAATATTTTGATGTATTTTACCTGCTGTATGAGATTACTTGGCAATAAAAATTTTGTTTAAAGGTCTCTTTAGGTCGCAGACTTATAGCTGTCCCCTCCATGAATAAACCAAATTCCTTAGATAAGTAGTTGAACTTGTGTCACCCTATAATGAACAACAAGAATACCCTTTGACAGTATCAAGCATCACCTCACAAGTATCTACTGTGATATATAGCATTTTACACACCTAGTGGGGATACTTTCCAGGTAGTTTACCCCACTATATTAGTTTTGCCTGACTGGCTAAGCTTAAGCTTGGGCGGGTTGGGGCGGGTTTTTAAAAAATAAGAAATGTGTACTCAGCTCCTCTGCACTGCTGATGTCCCGTGCCGCAGTCCATCTGATCCTTGCCCCTGTTTGTTTACAGGGAGCTTGTAACCTAGGTGTCCCTATCTCTCAGCATCGTAGGGTGCTGGGAGATGGTGTAAACAAGCAGGGGCATGGATCAGACGGCCCGCGGCACAGGACTTCAGCAGCGCCAGAGGAGGTGAGTACATGTTCATTTTTATGTTTATTATTTTTAAAAAGCCTGCCTTAGCCCATCCCTAATTTATTTATTAATATCAGATAACCCCTTTAATAAAAGTAAAATATTTGTGTTGAGATAAGGGTAATGAATAACTGATGTCCGTCTTTTTGGAAAAATAAATCCTGCCGAACATTGATCCATTTGTCAAAACCATCTCCAAGATCACAATTTTTACAATAAATTTTATGAAACAACTTGATAAAAGCTTTTTTGTAAGCAGCAAGGTTATTGTACTTCATATGCGATATGACAATAATTGCAGCAATATTAAAAATTTGATTCTGCGGATTATCCATGAACCTCGGTCCAGTTTCACACAGCAGTTTTCTGTCTAAGAAACATGGTATATGTCCCGGACATGGGGGACTCCGAAATGGCTGAAGCACTATTGTACAACGTTTTATGTAACACTTCAGTAACAGAACTGACTATGATGCTGTGAGTTCACTTCCGATGTCCCTGGTTGGTCCAGAAAACCAACCATTACACAAAGTTTGAAGATAGGCATGTAAATCCAATCTCATAGACATGTTTGTATATATTGCTTCTAAATTTTTGTCCAATCTTTAAAGTTAGATAGAAATAAAAATAGTTAAGCCTATCAAATGATTAGAGCTAGAACTACTTTATTAACATTGACTACATTTGTTTTGTATCTTGTTTTGGTTACTAGCAGCATGAGCTATGGGTCATTACAGAACCACATTTTCGTACTAATCTGGAAATCTAGAGAGTATTTAATCTTTTGCTTCAATGCACACTGATTACCATAACCTAATAAATCACTACAGGCTTAATATGTTCCTGCAGCATTGTTGATTGACTTATTGTGCCACTCTTGCTTATAGCTGCATGACTGCACAGTGAGAGACATATTATTATATTTAACAGGAAGTCTGATTTTCTGCAAAAATGTTAATATATTCTGATTGCTTGTACAAATTTATATTTAACTACTGCTTTAGCTAAGCCTGACATCAATGCAATTGTTTACCTGTTTACATTCCTTTTTGGCACAAGTTTTTTTTTAATGTTGCTTGGAAAAATGGTGTATTTAATAATTTGATGGCAATGTATTGTTTGGATTATTTATTTTGGATTCTCATTTATTAATTTACTATTAATTAGCAAAAATGTCTGCATTAATTGTTGCTATTGTGTGCTAACTACTTTGGTTTGCTGAGCCTCTTGACACCTTTCCCCTCATAGCAGCTCTAGTTAGGTTCATGACATTTGCTTAAGGATTTATGCAGTATTACCACCACAAATCGCAAGTGTTAGAGATTTTTATCTGGGGCTCAAACCCCCCCCCCACCCCCCACCCCCCAATGCATGTTGACTTTCAAATTAACTCTTTCATGGCTCCCGGTACCAGGAGGAGAGAACAAACCCAAGACGCAGACACGGTCTTCAGCTGCACTCAAATCACACTGTTTATTTCAAAACCACAGTCGTATATCAAAACAGAAAAAGCAGCACTGGGCGTGAAAAAGGAGATAAGAATACTGTAATGCTATTGGCCATAATGAATTTAAGCATATTCTCGGAAAAGGTTAATAGGCCTTGTTCACAGACATGTTTATACTAATTTCCCTGAGAAGAAGGAGATAAGCTGGTGCTAGAGCAGAAATATATAACAATGGTGAAGGAGAGACTGGCTTCTCATTAAAAGTCAAGGGAATCAGCTGCCAGGCAAGCAAACAGGTTACAAAAAAAAAATGAAGTTTGCATCATGACCTTAGCTGGACAGTGCTTGACCTGCAGCATGACCCCCGGCCAATACTTAAAATGGCTTCTGTTTGGTTCTCTTGCTCCAAGATGGCCGCCGTAGAGGAATATATCATTAACACAAGGCACAGCAGGCTTGAACATTGGATCATGCCACAGCTAAGCTGCAGCGAGATAGCACACTGTTCTTCATTTGCCACAACAAAGTGGCTGCGTGGTAGACCCGAATGCCGGCAATAGTAGGTATCACACACTACAATAATAAAGCAGTATGACACAGATCAGCTAGAATATTATTATAAATACATCTGGATTATAGGAGTGTCCCCACCGCCTAGGGCACTCGCGTGCTGGCGGTTGAAGATTTAGAGGGCCAGCAGACCACTAATTGGTGCTGGCTATTTCCAGGAATTTAATAAAAGCCAGCCATTTCCTGCATTCTCTGACGGATCTTGTGCTTCATGCCTCAGTGAAAGCTTGTTTTGTTGCCTTGTGCCTGTCTGCTGATTTCCCGTTGTGACCCCGGTTCTGTTCCCTACTTTTACTCTGTGCTGCCTGACTTGAGCTCCTGCTTTGCTCCTGACGTTGATCCCATGCTGCCTGTCTCGACCTCTACCCTGCCCCCGACCACGATTCTGCCACATAGACTCGCGGTGGTACAGAGGATCCACTACCTTTTTACTTAATTTAATGAATAAAAGTAAAATTTTATGCACCCATCTAGTCCCAATACCCTTGTTGGTATTACTGGTTCTTTAATTGGTCTGTTTCCAAGAGGAGAGATTTTTTAGTTTTCTTTAAATTTTCGATTTTCTAAATGAGTCAACTTCAGATAGCGCCAGCAGTGCGCGTGTGCAGGGTATGCCAGTGGATGGTAGGGCGGGTCACTAGAGTGCAGCATGGAGGGGAAGTGATGCCAGATGCCAGACAATACATATAAGTAATATGATGTACCGTATATACTCGAGTATAAGCCGACCCAAGTATAAGCCGAGACCCCTAATTTTACCACCAAAAACTGGGAAAACCTATTGACTCGAGTATAAGCCGAGGATAGGAAATGCATTGGTCACAGACCCCCCGTATATAGCCAGCCAGTCCCCTATAATATACATAAATAAATATCTTGTCTTCATGTTGCTGAAGTTAGGGACTCGGCACGTAGCCTGCCATGTTCAGAATCTAGAACTACTCCATCATAATTAGTATACTACCACAAAGAAAAACGGAGTTGCAACGTTCTTATAAAATTAATACATATAATCTTTATTATACACACAAGACAACACAAAGTTGTATTGTCATAAATTAAAACAATATGATTGTGCAGAGGAAATCCAAAACAAAACAAAAAAAGGTCCGGAGAGACAAATGTCCACATGAATGTACAGCAGGGTATGCAAGTTCAATATGAGTCACACCTCAGTACTAAGTGAAAAGACAAGTGTCCTACCCATTATGTGTCGTCTGTGGCTGCCTCCCGGACACCCCAACGCGCGTTTCGCCCACGCTTCTTCAGGGGGTACGAAACTACACGCTGGGAGGACGGTTTTTATACTTACAGGCAGGTAAGATCGGCGCACGCGCCATGAGCGGCTTCCGGGTCCAACTCCTGCCCCACTTCTGGCAGCACGGCACCTGCGCGCATGCGCGGGGTCCGACAGCGCTATCAGATCCCCGGTCATGCGCAGTGTGCCAGGTGCCGCCAGCAGGGACAGGGTGGAGCCTCGTCGCTCAGTGCTCGTGTGCACACCCACCCTTGAATCTAGGAGTGTGAGAACCTGCACTCGGGAGGAGGTAAGAGAAAGAGGAGGAGAAAAGGGAGGGGGAGGGAGGGAGGGAAGGAGAAAATGAGAAAAATGGGCATGGGACAAAGACCGGAAGAAAAGAAAAAGAAAGGAGAAGAAGAAAAAGAAAGAAAAAAGAAAAAAGGAAGAGTAACGTGTTTAGTGAGTATTAACCTTCCATACAGTTGTGAGTGTTATTGTAATAATAGTGTAACATAGTAGAATGTAAATTTAGTGTCAAATAAAGAAGGAAGGAAAAAAAAGGAGAAAAAATAATAAGGAGATGAATGCGCGGAAAATAAGTGCATTAGGATGCATTGCAATCCAATATGTGCCTACTTCATAAAGTGTCATGTGCAAATTAAAGTGACAATGCCAATGTCAAAAAATACCCAGAAGGGTGAAAAAAACATTTTTTTTGCAAGAATACAGTACATGCGAAAAGGTTTCATTGTGCAATTGCAAGGATGCAATGCAAGGATGCATTGCAATCCAATATGTGCCTACTTCATAAAGTGTCATGTGCAAATTAAAGTGACAGTGCCAATGTCAAAAAATACCCAAAAGGGTGCAATTGCACAATGAAACCTTTTCGCATGTACTGTATTCTTGCAAAAAAAATGGTTTTTTCACCCTTCTGGGTATTTTTTGACATTGGCACTGTCACTTTAATGTGCACATGACACTTTATGAAGTAGGCACATATTGGATTGCAATGCATCCTAATGCACTTATTTTTTCGCGCATTCATTATTTTTTCTCCTTTTTTTTCCTATCCTTTTATTTGACACTAAATTTACATTCCACTATGTTACACTATTATTACAATAACACTCACAAGTGTATGGAAGGTTAATACTCACTAAACACGTTACTCTTCCTTTTTTCTTTTTTCTTTCTTTTTCTTCTTCTCCTTTCTTTTTCTTTTCTTCCGGTCTTTGTCCCATGCCCATTTTTCTCATTTTCTCCTTCCCTCCCTCCCTCCCCCTCCCTTTTCTCCTCCTCTTTCTCTTACCTCCTCCCGAGTGCAGGTTCTCACACTCCTAGATTCAAGGGTGGGTGTGCGCACGAGCACTGAGCGACGAGGCTCCACCCTGTCCCTGCTGGTGGCACCTGGCGCACTGCGCATGACCGGGGATCCGATAGCACTGTCGGACCCCGCGCATGTGCGCAGGTGCCGTGCTGCCAGAAGTGGGGCAGGAGTTGGACCCGGAAGCCGCTCATGGCGCGTGCGCCGATCTTACCTGCCTGTAAGTATAAAAACCGGCCTCCCAGCGTGTAGTTTCGTACCCCCTGAAGAAGCGTGGGCGAAACGCGCGTTGGGGTGTCCGGGAGGCAGCCACAGACGACGCATAATGGGTAGGACACTTGTCTTTTCACTTAGTACTGTGGTGTGACTCATATTGAACTTGCATACCCTGCTGTACATTCATGTGGACATTTGTCTCTCCGGACCTTTTTTTGTTTTGTTTTGGATTTCCTCTGCACAATCATATTGTTTTAATTTATGACAATACAACTTTGTGTTGTCTTGTGTGTATAATCAAGATTATATGTATTAATTTTATAAGAACGTTGCAACTCCGTTTTTCTTTGTGGTAGTATACCCCTATAATATACAGCCTGCCCCCTGCAGTATACAGCCTGCCCAGCTTGCCCCCAGTAGTATACAGCCAGCCCAGCCTGCCCCCAGTAGTATACAGCCTGCCCTCTTTAGTATACAGCCTAGGCCCAGTAGTATACAGCCTGCCCCCAGTAGTATACAGCCTGCCCCCAGTAGTATACAGCCACCCCAGCCTGCCCCCAATAGTATACAACCTGCCCCCAGTAGTATACAGCGTTCCCCCAGTAATATACAGCGTGCCCCCAGTAGTATACAGTCACCCCAGCCTGCCCCCAGTAGTATACAGTCACCCCAGCCTGCTCCCAGTAGTATACAGCCTGCCCCCAGTAGTATACAGCCACCCCAGCCTGTCCCCAGTAGTATACAGCATGCCCCCAATAGTATACAGTCAGCCAAGAATAAAAAAAATATATATATACTCACCCTTCAGTGGCCCCGATGCGCAGCGCTGCTCCCCCAATGTCATTGCTGCTCCTCTTCTGGCTTCCCAACTCCTTTTCTTGCTTCAGCACCCGTCTTCTGTCTTCTTTAACATCGTGCTGGGCGCCGCCATTGTTCTTTCCCAGGCGGCGCCTAGTATGACGCTCCGATGCTGACGTCATACTGGGCGCCGCATGGGAGAAAAACATGGCGGCGCCCAGCACGATGTTAAAAAAAACAGAAGACGGGCGCTGAAGCAAGAAGAGGAGCTGGGAAGCCAGAAGAAAAGCTGCAATGACATCGGGGGAGCAGCTCCGCGCATTGGGGCCAACGGAGGTTGAGTATATAAGTTTATTAATTTTTAAGTTCATTTTTAATTATTTTTTACTCGTATTGACTCGTGTATAAGCCGAGGGAACATTTAAACTCGGTTTATACACGAGTATATACGGTATGTGATATATGAATACCCCTGAGGAAGCTGCAAATTAGCGGCAATATGCGTAGGTCAGCAGACCTCCTCAGCTACATGGGCCCTGGTGATATGAAAACATATTTGTTTATACTTTTTCATTTCTATTGGGAATTATTGTATTGTGGTGGCGTATTTATTTGCACTTTTGTAAAGAGACCATGTTTGTATTGACCTTATTTTAAGGCAGCCGAGATCAGGTTTTTCCAATGACTTATTGTAGTTTGTGGAGGAGAATATCACACATTTGATGTGACAGTTTTTAGATGTGTTTTAACATATATCAATAATTATCAGTTTTTATTATCACAATCATTAGCAGTGGTTTATTGCACCAGCTCTATTGTGCTTTGTAAAACTTTAGAATCTCTGGTGTTTTACCTATCAAAGATACGATTTACTGGTGGGTTATATATACACTTTTATAGTCAACTTCAGATTGTTTCCCTGAATGTTCAAGGATTAAACTCTCCAGAAACAAAGAGTTCCTTTCCTGTAGCTTTAATACAGGAAATCCACTTTGGGATAGATCAGGTTCCACCTTTATTTGACAGACATTTTCTGGAGGTCTATATTAGTTGTTAGGCCGGCCGTGCCCCACTTCACACCCCATTGGCGTGAAGGTGGCGGATTGAAGAAATATATTGCAAGTGCTAGCAATAAGCTAGCATTTGCAATTTTTATTTTAGGGCCTGTACACCAGTGACATGATGCAAAGGCCCTGATAAATATGCCCCATCATGTTGAGTTTCTTCTTGTTACCATGGGCACTTTGTAAAACTCATAGCACTCTTCACTATTATTAGTTAATAGATACTTGGGGTGTCATTTATCTTATCTATGTTTGTTTTGGCAAGTTTTTGCAAGTCTTTTATCCGTCTGGTACTTTGGTAATTTATCTATCTTACTCTTTTGTGAGGGTCAAAGTAATGATTATGTGTCCATAATAATTATATGCTTTATGATTGTATACATGTGCCCTTTGCCCTACATTTTTGTACACTGTTTGTTATGAAATACAGAGCTTTTCCCTTACATCAGTTTTAACCAGACATGCAACTGTCAGCGAAACTCAAGTCTTATGATCAAAAAGCAGATGTTTGTTAAGAATAGCATCAGCATCCAGACTAGCAGTCGATTTACTGTAGACAACGGTGACTGGAAATTCCCCTGGCATAGCAACCAAGGCCTAGTTTTGAGGACCAATCAGCAGGGGTCGGGGGCCAGACATATATGCTTAGCTATAACCAATTATAATGATTTTAATGTATGTAACCACACCCTTTTGTAAGGGTATAAGAAGCTATGTATCAGGAAATAAAGACACAGTTCATTTCTCTTTTCTGTACGGCAAGTTAGGAGCATGAACTTAGGATAAAACAGAACTTCAGTCTTCTGTCTTTTCTTATCAAAACGTGCATGCATGCTCAAATAATTTGTGGTGTCTGAGAGAAGAGTGTAAGGCGGTCTTACGCTGCCCCGAAAAGTGGCGCCCGAACAGGGACCATCCCTGCTGATACCGTACACCCCAGGACCCGAACCAGAGGATGGGGGACGAACGCTTGTCCACACCAATAGAGGACCGCGCGGCCTCACTGAGTCACGGTAAGTTAATGCATATTATATATGTGTTGGACTTCCCTGTGATCATTGGTGAGGAATAAGTTAGTAGCCTCTGATACTCTTCGGGTCTAAGGGCTAATTGTCTGAGTGGTGAGACTCATTTTCTTTACGGTGATCGCTGGGGTGGTTCAGAACTGATACATAGTGACACTTCCCTATGGTGTGTCACTGAATCACCACGCCTCATTCTCTCAGGCACTGAGTCAGACCTCTGGGTGGAAAGTGAAAGTAAAAGGCTTCATTGTGACATATAGAGTCTCTGCCCCCCTTCTGTAGAAGCTGGGGAGGAAGTTTGCAGACTGAGAATAGTACAGATTGACATCCTCTGTTCTGGGGACATTGGGCACTGGTTACGTGTCCGGGATTGTTTTTATTATTTTATACGGGGGAAGGGAAGGGAAAGGGAATTAAGGCGGTCTAGGTTAGAGACCGGGAAAATAGCATTGGCTCACTAGGAGACCGGCTGATTAAGGTACCGAGGGAAGCACGGTTTTTGGGCTTTAAATAGCCCTAACGGGTGTGTAGTCAGAGTTTTTGGTAGCGTAGGGACTTTGTTATTTTGCTGACACACAATGGTGAGCTGGGATCCCTGCGTTGAGTGAGTAGCTACACCAACGTGTACCTTGTTAGAACATGATGTTAGGTGTGTTTAAGAAAGTGCATACACTCCCCGAGGGAGCAGAGACTGCAGTCAGGTTTGTTGAAAAACGGGAAGGAAAAAAGTATGTTAATAATTGTGTGAGGTTGTACAAGTATGTTGATATGCCCTCAAAGGGAAGGCTGCAGCCTTCAGTGAGGAAGCAAATTCTAACCACAAGTAGAGGTGTGTTAGAAGATAAGGGCATATTGGAAGCCGCTCAGGCTCACTACAGAGTGGCCAGAGCATTGCAAGATGAAGGATGGTCAGAAGTGCAGGGAGATGATTGTTCAACAAAAGCGGAAGTGCTATATGGATATGTGAAGCTTTTAGATAGAGATGTGAAATGCGGAACCAAAATGGCGACAGTGCCATGTGCCCAGCCACAGCCCTATAATGGCGGCCAACCCAGTCCGGAAGGGTGGACGTGTACAGTTTGTGGTTTACAAAACCTGGAATGGGCAGAGTCATGATAAGAATTAGAAGAATTAGAATTAAAAGGACGTTCTCCTGGAGGGAACCACTGGTGCACTAGCGATAGTTCAGTGCAGATAAGGGAAAGATGTAAGTAGACAGAAGGTTGTTGAGTTAAGTAGGACTGATGGAAAAGTGCAAGTCAATATGATGGAACAGAAGGGCTGGTAGCATTGGTTTGAAAAGTTTTGGGATGTGTTAAAGGATCTGATGAATGTACAAGTGAGAGGAAAAAGAAAAAAAAAAAAAAAAACTTGATCAGATTTTTAAATAGACACTTAGAGCCTCTGACTTTGACAGACGGACACCAGGATAGAGTGACAGGAATCCTTCAGAGTGCCCGTTGAGAAAGAGACAGGTGATAGGGGACATTTCAGAGATTTTGATGTGTAGAGAATTTGAGAAAAAGAGATTTTATTCCTTGATGGCTAAATTTCTCCATAGCTGCTTGCAATCTGTGTCTGAGAACTGGCCTTGAAGCGATCAGTGTTGTGCTTAGGAGAGAACAGACAGTGACTTTGCAAGTGCAAGTTTACAAGAAGGGGGGGCGACAGAGGGAACTCGCTGTGACTGAAAGACACAGGGAAACAGAGACCAGTGTTTCACAGACCACCCCAAAGTATGACTGACAAAAGTTTCGATTTCAGACGAGCCCAGCTCAAGGGGGCGGGCTTCCACTTGCTGGGAGGAGACATTACTGAAGTGACTAAAGTGAGTGGCCATATTCTAATAGGGGGGCGCTAACTAACGAGGACGTCAGCAAGTACATCCCCCCAGACAGCTTTTCTTATTGTCAAACCCTCCCCTGCTAGCCCAGTGATGATTTTAACCCATTCACAGTCAAGAAAAAGACCCAGAAAGAACAGCTGGATACATGTAGGATGGTCCATGATCTCCGAGCTGCTAATGAGTGTCCCACACTGGCAGCAGTCCCCAAGAGTGACAAATTATTCACTGTTATTGATTTGGCAAATATTCTACTTTCTGTGCCCCTGCATGAAAATTGCCAGGACCTATTTGCCTTTACCAGTTCAGTATTCCAGTATACCTGATGTAGACTCCCACAAGGGGGGTAAAACCCACCCAACCCGGCCCTACAGGGAGTAGACTGGCAGACTAGCCCCTTACTGGATGTTCTCCTTATCAGTATGCGGATGACCTACTGTTTTTGTTTGCCAGAATGCATTTATTGACCTTATGTGTTTTCTGTTCCAGAAGGGTTGCAAAGTTTCCAGAGACAAACTCCAGTACCGCCAGGAGAAGGTGGTCTTCCTAGGCCACTGCTTCTCAGCCACAGGCAGATACCTGACAGAGGAAAGAAAGCTGGCTGTCCAGAATATGCCCCTGCCCTGAGGCCCTAAGCCTCTTTACATGTTTCTAGGACTGGACAGCTCCTGCAGGCCTGGGATAAAGGTCTGCTGCCTCCAGCCTGATGTTGCCCCTTGATACTGAATTGCCTCTTCCCCATTTGCCCTTAGTCAGGAGGCAATTGATGCATTCCATATCCTTAAGCTGGTAAATCCTGTCTGCCCCGGCCCTAGGCACATCCCACTGAACCAGACATTTTATTTTATTTCGCTTTGAGTATCCAGTCCATGCCACAGATGTTTTAGCCCAGGAACATGGTGGCCTCCTCAGTGGCCCACTATGAGGCCCGGTTAGACTCAGTTGTGAGGGGGGCCCTCATGTGTCAGTAGCTGCAGCCAGCAATCTGCTCAGCAAGGCCAGTGAGCTGATCCTAGACCCTAGACCACTCAGTTACAGTGCAAACCCCACATACCGTGCACAGTGTCCTCACCCAAGTACAGCCCAAGCATCTGAGCAAAGGCCAGACAGCTCAGACTCCAGTGCGCACTCCTGATTCCCCAGGATACACTGATAAGGTGCACAGCTCTGAATCCTTCATTCTGTCGCCAGTCTTCCAGGATTCAGAGGGGGGGAGAGAAGGGTGAGTAACACAGATGTTGAGTTTTTTCTCATAGATGGCTCCAGGTCTGCAGGAGAAGACAGACGGTTCTATGCTGGATATACAGTGGTCAGTGGCGCACATGAGGTAGTACAAGCAGAACCACTCCCTCCACACAGGTCAGCGCAGGAGGTGAAGTGATGGCACTCAGGGAAGTGCTACAGCTGGTGGAAGGTAAAAGGGCAAACATCTATACTCAAGGTATAGTCCTGGGGTCTAAACACGACTATGAACCCATATGGAAGGCTAGATATTTCCTCACCTCTGCAAGGACCCCCTTTAAGCATGGCACACTGATTAAAGAGCTTATGGATGCTCTCTTACTTCCAAAAGAGGTGAGGATAGCAAAAGTAAAAGCACACACAATTTGGTAACTCTACAAGCCAAGGACAAGGATGTGACTGATGGGATGGCGATGGCAGCTGCACAGATGGAGCCCGGAGACTGTCCTGAAGTCTCAGTGGTGAGTTCTGAGCTAAAAGTTTGATGCACAGGTGTTCCAGTCCCTGATGGCCCGAGAGTCATCAGAAGTGAAGGAAGTGTGGAGGAAAGCTGGAGCCCAGATGACGATGGGACCTGGATGCTGGGAGAGAGGGTGTGCCTGCCCGGAGCCCTGCACCCGACAGTAAGTCAAGTAGCCCACAGACACACACACATATCCAAAATGGCCATGCTAGTGCTCATAAACCGCAAGTGGTTTGCCCGGGCGTTACTACCCGTCACTAGACTAGTGAAAGCCTTTATAGTCTGTGCCCGCCACAACCCGGGTAAGGTGGTAAAGACCCCACAGAAGGTGACACCCAAGCTGCTGTATCCCTTCCAAAGACTGCAGATGGATTTTATCCAGCTACCAAAAAGTGGTACGTAGGAATACGTGCCTGTGTGCATTGATCTCTTTCCAGGGTGGCCAGAAGCTTCTGCCATGACCAAGGCTATTGCTGGAGCCGCAGCCAAGAAGTTGGTGAGTGAGATTTTTCTGCAGGTTTGGACTTCCAGAGACCATAGAGTCCGGTCGCAGAACCCACTTCACTGGACAGGTAAAGACCTGAAACCTTGTCCCTCCTGGGTGTAGAACAGGCGAGTGCTTTCCTGCTGCCCACCATTCAGTTAGGACCACCTCCAACAGAAAGATGGGATTGTCCCCCTTTGAAGTACTTTTTGGCTGTGCACCCAGACTAGGCCCCTACTTCCCACAGACCCTATAGTTGATGGCAGGAAACCAGGTGAAACATGCCACACAGCTGAGCCAGGCCTTGGAAAAGGTCCGCAAAAGTGTTTCTGATTCCTTTTTCAGATGCAGACAGAGACCTCAGGACGCATAACTTGAAGCCCGGAGACTACGTGGTGGTAAAGAGACACCAGAGAGAGAGTCTGGAGCCTCGCTACGATGGCCCTTTCCAAGTCCTGCTGACCAATGACATGTCTGTGAAGCTAGAGGAAAGCCACGCTTACTATTGCAAACTTACTTATTCTTCCTGCTAGCTGGTCTTTTCTGACTGACTGTATGCTCAGGGACAACCCAACCATGAGTATTATTGTATCTGTAGGGCTGACCAGGATACCCCCAGGGTAGGAGACTTTACCTACGGTTGGTGCAACAAGACAATGACCTTCTTTAACATTGACAGCACAGGTAACCCTGTATTAGCAGTGTCTGATGAGTACTGGATTTGAGGGGATAGGAGAGTCAGGTCAGGCCTAGAAGCTGAGAAGGTGAGTGTACGGTGATAAAACTTGTACATTCCTTCCTCGTGATCTCCAGGGATAAGGTTGATCAGACAAATAAGGAAAGGTAGAGAATCCCAAAGGATTCTGTAGGTCTGAGAGAAGCACCCCTAGATGACAACGTTTATATAGATACACCAAGGGAGCACCAAGGGGGGTCCCAGATGAGTACAAGGCCCACAATCAGGTATGGGCAGGTCTAGAGTCCATTATTCACCAGAGAGCTATGAGTAAAGATGTTGGTTGGGTTAACTGGTTTTATTGTAATCAACAGAGATTTGTGAATTATATCCGAGATGCTTCCCAGAACCGTATGACTCTGGACATGATCCTTGCTGAGAAGGGAGGAATCTGTAGGATGGTGGGAGTGGCTTGTTGCATATACATCCCAGATGACATCGCCTATGGATCCATTACCCATGCTCGTGAAAAGATTGAATGACTGTCCAGGGAACTCAAGAGAAACTCTGGGGTGGACACTTTGTCATTCACTTTGTGGTTGGGGGATTGGAAGGGTTTCCTTTAAGTGAGGGTGATATTGGGGATTGTGATTTTGCTCTTTTCACTTACTGCGTATTGTGTGGTCCCCCTCATCAAGTCCACCATGTCCCAGATGTCCGTCCAAACGGTAAGAACCATGACAGGAGTGCCCGGAGCGGAGGATGATGCTGCCTGTTTACAAACCTATGGACTATGGGGACTCAGTGATGTGATTTGAGTGTGCAGACCTGTAACCCCTGAGTGACTGGCCTCCAGGGGATCTGGTGAAGAGGTAACAAGTCCAGCAGGTACGGGCATAGCCTACCTGTGGGTACCTGGAGTTTGAGGAGGTCACACAGGATGGAATTACAGGCCAGCAGAGCTCAAAAGGGGGGAATTGTTGGTGATATATTCCTCTACGGCGGCCATCTTGAGCAAGAGAACTAAAACGGCATTACAGCTCCGTCCTGGAGTGTGTGGGGGGGTGTATGTTGCCCGCTCAGCAGCTATAGAGTTAAATGTTTTAATTCAGCTATTTTTCTTATTTAAACTGTTGTTATGGCCAATAGCATTACAGTATTCTATTCACACTTTTTTGATGACCCTACAAACTAGAATGGCTCTGGTCACTAAAATTAAGTTTACCATCCACCAATACCCCCAAGTCCTTTCCAGCTCTAGTTTTACCAAGTAATTGACTCTTTAGAACATAATTATACTTTTTGTTTCCCTGGCCCATGTGCATAACTTTACATTTACCTACATTAAATCTTATCAACCATTTCTCTGCCCACTCCTCAAGTTTCCACAAAGATTCCATTAGATTAGTCTGACAGGACCGATCTCTCATAAACCCGATGTTGACGCTGTGTTATAAGGTTGTGCACAGTAAGATACTCCAGGATAGCATCTCTAACAAACCCCACAAATATTTTCCCCACCACAGCAGTTAGACTCACGGGTTTGTAGTTTCCAGGATCGCTTTTTGATTAGGTTAGTTAGGTTAGTGCTGGGAAATTAACCTGAGTGGCGCAAGGGCCTGTTGGGTTGACGACTCAGTGAAGCAATCCACTCCCCTCTCCCACCACATGGACAGCCTATAGGAAAAACGAATCGCAGCGAAGTGTAGGGAAAAGCTCAGTATTTAGGGGGGAATTGTGAGGGTCAAAGTAATGATTATGTGTCCATAATAATTATATGCTTTATGATTGTATACATGTGCCCTTTGCCCTACATTTTTGTACACTGTTTGTTATGAAATACAGAGCTTTTCCCTTACATCAGTTTTAACCAGACATGCAACTGTCAGCGAAACTCAAGTCTTATGATCAAAAAGCAGATGTTTGTTAAGAATAGCATCAGCATCCAGACTAGCGGTCGATTTACTGTAGACAACGGTGACTGGAAATTCCCCTGGCATAGCAACCAAGGCCTAGTTTTGAGGACCAATCAGCAGGGGTCGGGGGCCAGACATATATGCTTAGCTATAACCAATTATAATGATTTTAATGTATGTAACCACACCTTTTTGTAAGGGTATAAGAAGCTATGTATCAGGAAATAAAGACACAGTTCATTTCTCTTTTCTGTACGGCAAGTTAGGAGCATGAACTTAGGATAAAACAGAACTTCAGTCTTCTGTCTTTTCTTATCAAAACGTGCACGCATGCTCAAATAATTTGGGGAGAAGAGTGTAAGGCGGTCTTACGCTGCCCCGAAACTTTCTTCATCTTTGATGGAGGGGTTTTTATCTCTTTTTAAGAAATTTGTTACAAATGTATCAAAAATGTTGCACAAATGTCTCAAGTCATTTCTTTCCATTTTTTTAAGTTTTCCTTAGGTAGGGTTTTTCCTGGAGTTTTTTGCACCAAAAAATGGTGCACATTTTAGACAATTTGAAAAGATAAATGTCATTTGCGGCATCTGGCATAGAAGATAAATGTGTCTTACTGATAAAGGTCCCCAAAAAGGCACAAAAATTGCAATGCGCCAAAAAAAAGTAAAAAAATAGACAGAAAAACTGGAAGAAAAATAAAGATAAATGACTACCTTGGTGTTTAACATACTCAACAAATAAAAATTTTGCTCTTTTCCACACCTACACTATGTATACAAACAGATTATATTTTATGTGACTGTGGTTACTTAAACCACAGTCACAGGAGTGGCACTGTCTTTTAAACGAGGGATTACTAACTTATCCAAATGTTATAGAAGGGATCAAGAGGACATTAGGGGACTATTTTACTAGGGTTAATGTTTTAGAGTTGTCAGATACAGCCCTTGAAGAAACCCATAAATGTGTAGTTAGGTGAATATTTATCATGATAGTGTCACAGGCACAAATAGGTGATTTGATTTCCCAGATTGAAAAGGTCCATAAAGATCACAGGTTTTAGGGGCCCAATTGTGTCAACTGAGAGAACAACTAAAATGTATTTCATTATCATCAAGACATGCTGTATCACAAAAGTGTAAACAACACTTCTATGAAGTGTACGTGCACTTTTTCTGTAACAAAAACAGTATATGATATTCCAATGAGGTCATTTATCTTATCTCCATTTTGGCAAGTTTTTGCAGTCTGCTTCTTTGGTAATCTATCAATCACACTTTTTCTTGTGTTAAATGAGTTTTTTTTCAGATCTCTTTATGAGACATTTTTTACAAATGTCTCAAAAATGTCGCACAAATGACGTCACATCTTTCAGTTTTCTAAGTTTTTGTTAAGTATGGATTTGTCTGGAGTTTGTCGCACCAAAAATGTTGCAAATTGTAGACACTGTGAAATGATGAATGTTATATGTGACATTAAGCACATCTGGAATAGAAGATAAATGTGTCATACTGATGAAAAACTATTCAAAATGTCCCCAAAAAGTTGCAATGTGCCAAAAAATGTCTCAGAAATCACAGAAAAAAACCGGAAGAAAAATAAAGATAAATGGCCCCCGAGAATAATTACAGCACCCAATCAGTTTGTCACATTTATTAAACAAATAGTGGAATGTTATGGAGATTTATACAATTTAAAAGATTCCCAAGACATAAGAGGCTCTAATACCTCTCAATCTGAAATTGCTAAATATTTGACAGATTCAGGTCTCCCTATAATATCGTAGGAAGCCATACTGGAGTTTGAAAGACCACTGAATGTTCAGGAATTTCAAGATGTTGCTTCCCCATTAGGAGAGGCCCCAGGACCTGACGGTTTTAGATATGTAAATCAAAACATTTCTTTCCCACCTACAAGATTCTGTACTCTTAGCCTTTTATTTAGTAGCTAAAGGAATGTTATATGCAGAAGAAACTTCTGTCCAAGGCTGGTGGCAAAAGCAGAGCGATGACGTCATGTCACAGAGTGGGCACCTTACAAGATCCATGTACAGCACTCTCCTCATCAATACCATTCTAGTCTAAAAGAAGAGGATTTTATTGATTCAAGTACTGTTTGGAACAGGTGGAGGGAGCTTACACCAAATGGTTGGAACCTCATGTGGTAGCACAACCACCAAGTAGTGGCTTTGTTCATTTGTTTAAGGGATTTTCGGATGCTTACTTGCCTACTCCTAATGCTCTGTAATCAGAGCAGAAAAATCTAACAATTCTTTTCTTTTCCCAAAGAACAGTAGAATTTAGACAGTACTGATTCCCCTTATATTCTGCTAATATTATTGCTTCAGGTGAACTGCTTGTTTAGTTACAACCAACAATTCAACAGACAGCAAAGGTGATATATTTGACAATTTTAATGACTACACATTGCTTATGTGATGTACACAACACAATTATATCTGTGTCATGCAGACTGCTTTTTATACCTTAACTGCTGGCTTGAATCGCATGGATTGTTAGGTAATAATTAATTCACTGAGGAGTTAAATTGTTTACTGAGCCAATAGACCTTTGTGTGCCATAGAACAAGTCATTTTTATTGCCAGTCAAAATGAAGAATATAAAGCCTCTAAGATTGTATGCTAGACTTGATCATGCTGGCTGTGTTTATCATAAAGTCAGTGACCTTTTCAAAAATGTCCAGATCTTTCTTTAAAGATTTTTTAAGAGTTTAGATCTGTCAGTGATGCATGAAGTTATTGTTCTTGGGTAGAGAGTAAACAGAAACATAAAATACAGCAACACAATACACAGTACATCACAGATAAAATGGTTTACATCAGACATTCCAGTAAAGCATTCATTACATTAAAATATAGTGTTTTCTCCTTAAAAACCAATGTCAAATTTCTCTTGGAAATGATTTGAAGAGCAATTCAGAGATATTTAGCTATCTGCACCAAAGGACAACCTTGAAAATGCTGATCCTATTTCCAGCTCAACTAAAATCTCTTATCACTACAATTCCAGGTCTTCAGATTTGTCCAATCATAGCCAGCACTATTTCCAAACGTTCTGTATATTTAGCCTTTGTAGCCAAGCAAGATTAATTCCCCAGAAATATCCAGAATCAATGTACAATGGTTTTGTTTTGCCAATCATTGTTTCCTATTAACCCTCTGGGGACTGTCCTATTAAAGGTTTTTAAAACAAAACATTTTAGAAAAAATTCCATTGATGCAGTACAAGAACAATACATTTTTTTATAATTCTGTCAACAAAACAATGTGGCTGTTGAGAACTATAACAATTTTGGAGTACTTAAAATTTACAATTTAATTCAGGTTTTTCAGTAGTTTCCCAGTAGCTTTCACACAATCAATTACAGTGGTTAATATCCCCAAGTAAAATTGGCAGAAATAATTTACATGTTTGGGGTTTAAAACCCAAAGTTATAGTCAACTTAAACTGCATATTTTTTATGCATCATGTGCATGTAGCTTCTACAACTGTAATTCCCTTTTGGTTAGTCAACAATGAATTGTTGAAAACCTGGGGCAATTTTGCAGAGTGAGTCCCAAGTTTTTATTCATAGGTCCAAAAGAACCACTGCAACATAATGGGGCACATTTACTAACCTGGCCGCTTTAGTTCACAAGGTCCGGAGTGTCTGCCGATCAGGCAGTCTGACGCGATTCACTAAGATCGTGCACCCGATATCCTGCATGTGTCGCTTCCCCGCTCAGGTTCACCGGAGTTCACCTTCTTCTTCCCGATGCATGTAAGTGCTTGGCTTGCAATACAATTGTGAAGTTAAATCCCACGGTTTGTCCGAATCCGTTGGATCGGCCGACGGCCCGCCACCGGTTTGTGTTGCATGAAATCCCACAATGCAAAACTGAAATCGTCGGGATATCCGACAAAAGTGCGGTCCGTGGAGCCCTTAGTAAATGAGCCCCAATGTTTCTAATGCACTTTACAAAAAACTTCTCGTCACAGCTTAGAAAAACAATTACAGGAAAGGCACCAGTATAACAGACCAAAAGAATAATGTTATTCCAATAAGAACATAGAAGCAAAACAACTTGCGTGGTAGGACTGTGAACACATGGCAGATGTAAAAGAGACCACTGGAAAAAAAAATTCCAAAATAAGCAGGTAGATGAGCCCATGGCACTATATATGCGTTGTAAAGATTAACCCCTTGCCTCTGTAGCCAGTTTTGGCCTTAAAGACTAGGCCTCATTTTTCAATTTGTGCGGGATTTTTCAACAGGGGATTCTGAGATTTTTTTTTCTCATGTCACACTATACCTTCAATTAGTTGAAAAATTTGGATGAAATCTTTTGCATTTAGTTATGAAAAAAACTGAAATTTGGCAAAAAAAATCTCCATTTTTTAAAGTTTTAAATTCTCTGCTTTTCAGGCAGATAGTGATACCACTCAAATGACATCCTAACTAACATTTCCCAAATGTCTGCTTAATGTTGGCATGGTTTTTTATGTATCTCTTTATTTAGGATGTTGTGAGGCTTTTTAGGATGTTGTGAGAATTTTGGGTGCGTTTTTTCACATTTTTATGTAAATTGCCAAAACCTATTTCTATAAGGACCTTCTCAGCTTTCAAGTGACTTTCAAGTTTAACAAAGTTTAATACCCAATTTCTCCCGAGTGTACTGATATCTCATGTTACACGGCTCTGAATAGAATGGAAGGAGTGCCATTTGGAGCAGATTTGCATTGAGAAAAAAGTTATAAAATGTTTATTTTTGTAATGTGGACATATGCTTATTTTTTCGGGGATGAGTACCACATTTCAGGTACATCAATACCATGGGTCAAAAGATTATCATGGGTCATCTATAGCAAATTGATGAGACTGTATTAACTCTTTCTTGGGGGAGGAAATGAAATTTATCAATTCTTATTTACAATTTTTAGCTTTTTTTAGCTTCTTGGCCATGCACTGTTAAGGACTGATTAAGGACTTTTTTGTGTGAGAAATTCAGCGTTCTTACTTTGGGGGATGCAACGTATTTCGATAAAAAATTTTTTTGGAAAGTATTGTTATTTCTTTACCAAATTTATCATGCAATTCCAATGCTGAATGTGTTTTATTGTACAGATTTTTATGGATGCAAGGGATTTTTCATCTATATGTGTTTTTTTATACTTAGTAGGGTTTGTTGCATTTCAGGGGCTTATGCTTTATTTATGTAGCATTTATTTAAAAAATATTAACCTTTCTTTTTTTCACTTTATTTTACTCTATACCAGAGTTGAACCAGAGATGCTCTGATCACTGGTTCAAGTCAAAAACACTGCACTGCAATGTAAACTGTCTGAGCATGCAAAAGGTATCTGACTGCTTAATCCATTGAGCAGTCCAACGGCACTTGGCAGGCCTCGGTGAAGAAGATTGGATCCCCTCAGTAAGCTCCCAGTAGGGCTGGGAGCTATGTGCTGTTATCTCCTTATATGCTGCGGTCATGCTTGACTGCAGTGTGTAAGGGGTTAAATCTGCAATTGGCGGCAACCCGCCAGTGTTACAATACAGTTTCGGGTGACAGCTCTGCTTGTTATCCAGTGCCAAAAGCTGGGCACAAATGTACATCCGTTTGTGGCTAGGAACTTGCAAAACAGAGGTACATTTACGTCCATTTGCATGAAGGGGTCAAAAATAGAGATGAGCGAACATACTCGTCCGAGCTTGATGCTCGTTCGAGCATTAGCGTACTCGAAACTGCTCGTTGCTCGGACGAATACTTCGCCCGCTCGAGAAAATGGTACCCTTACACGTCGATAGCAGTGGTTGGCTGGCCAGATCAGGTGACCCTGGAATAGACTAGCCCCTGCCCGCGCTGCTCGGATCATTCTGTGTCTGGATGCCGCTAGGGAGAGAGCTGCTGCTGGTCAGGGAAAGCGTTAGGGTGTTCTATTAGAATAGTGTTAGGCAGGAGTGATTCTACAAGAACCCAACAGCCCTTCTTAGGGCTACAATAACGTTATACATTTTTTTTTTAATTTGCTTGTGGCTTGGCTTGCTGGCACTAGTAGTGCACCTAGTACCATATTGTGAGAAATTTGCAGGGGGACTTGGTACCGTTGTGTTTAGCTCTTAGTGACACACATATCCACCTCAAACACCAAAGTGGGACAATTTATTAGGGGTTTGATTAGAATTAGGCAGAGTCTGCTGATTTTTTATTTTTTTTTTTACCTTTATTTCATTTTATAGCTCAAACTCATCTTGCAAAGCAGTGTGCTTTCAGTGTCGGCTACAAAATAGCCATAGGAGAACTCCAACGGCTTACTTAGGCCTACAATAGCGTTATATTTTCCTTTTTTTTGTTTGCTTGTGGCTGGGCTTGCTGGCATTAGTAGTGCAGCTAGTACCATATTGTGAGGAATTTGCAGGGAGACCTGCGACCGTTGTGTTTAGCTCTTAGTGACACGCATATCCACCTCAAACACCGAAGTGGGACAATTTATTAGGGGTTTGATTAGAATTAGGCAGAGTCTGCTGATTTATTTTTTTTTTTACCTTTATTTCATTTTATAGCTCAAACTCATCTTGCAAAGCAGTGTGCTTTCATTGTTGGCTACAAAATAGCCATAGGAGAACCCCAACGGCTTACTTAGGCCTACAATAGCGTTATATTTTCCTTTTTTTTGTTTGCTTGTGGCTGGGCTTGCTGGCATTAGTAGTGCAGCTAGTACCATATTGTGAGGAATTTGCAGGGAGACCTGCGACCGTTGTGTTTAGCTCTTAGTGACACGCATATCCACCTCAAACACCGAAGTGGGACAATTTATTAGGGGTTTGATTAGAATTAGGCAGAGTCTGCTGATTTATTTTTTTTTTTACCTTTATTTCATTTTATAGCTCAAACTCATCTTGCAAAGCAGTGTGCTTTCATTGTTGGCTACAAAATAGCCATAGGAGAACCCCAACGGCTTACTTAGGCCTACAATAGCGTTATATTTTCCTTTTTTTTGTTTGCTTGTGGCTGGGCTTGCTGGCATTAGTAGTGCAGCTAGTACCATATTGTGAGGAATTTGCTGGGAGACCTGCGACCGCTGTGTTTAGCTCTTAGTGACACGCAGTCTGCTGATTTATTTTTTTTTTACCTTTATTTCATTTTATAGCTCAAAGTCATCAGGCATAGCGCAAAATCCAGTTGTGTGCTGTCAGTGTAGGTTAGAAACTAGCCATAGCAATAGGATAGCATCGTTTTGTTAAAAAAAAAATAAAAATAAAAAGAAAAATAAAAACAAAAAAAAAAATTAAAAGTTTACACTTTAATTTGGAAAATGTTTAACCCGAGGGCTAGGGGTAGAGGACGAGGGCGTGGACGTTGTCGTCCAACTACTGCAGGGGTCAGAGGCCGTGGTCCTGGGCGGGGTGAGGCACCACCTGCTGATGAGGTAGCAGGGGAACGCCGCAGAGCTACACTCCCTAGGTTCATCATGTCTCAAGTTACTGGGACTCGTGGTAGAGCACTGTTGAGGCCATAACAGTGCGAAGAGGTGATGTCGTGGATTGCGGACAATGCTTCTAGCCATTTGTCCACCAGTCAGTCTTCCACGCAGTCCACCCATGTCACCGAAATCAGCACTCCTCCAGCTCCTCCACCTCAGCCTCCTTCCCCCCAGTCTGCCCCCTCCCAGCACATCCCCTTGAGGAAGCGACGGCGAAACGTACGTCGGGGTGCTGCGGTGGTGGTCATAGAGAGTCGTCTTGGTAGAGTGGTAGGCCTTTGTACATGTAATGCCCTTTTGTTCTTTGGGCGTAATGACTATTGGGTCGGGACAGTCTAATGGAGACATGTACTGTACTCTGTATATCTAACTCTATACCTACTGTGGTTTAATTGTGTTACTATTTACCACCACCGCTTATGAGTGCTTGTTGTTGTGTATTTTAGTGATGTTTTTAATTGTGTTGTCCTTTTTGGTACCTTGTCAGAATATAAATAATAAAAATTGATTATTGGATGTTATTGTTTCATGTATTGTGACTTTTTGGTGAATATGGTCCTGATTACTATTGTTGGTATTGTGTTTCGTTTTTAGTATATGGACACGTTACTTATGTAGAGGTTATTCTTTTTTTGGTATTGACTGGTAGTCAGGTCAGTCAGCTTCCTCAAGTCTACAATGAGGAGTGGACGTGGATGTCTGATATCTTTCAACACAGATGGTCAGTGGCGATGCCGCCATCATCAGCCTCACCATCCCGCTGCTTGGTCTGTTGAAAAACTCTCTGGTCAGCATGAAGTCGGAAGCTTTGCGCTCGTCACAAGAGACGAGGGAAGAAGATTCCCTTGTTGATAGCCAAAGCACCCTTAGGTCTGTTTCTCAGCGCATATCGGAGGAGGTGGAGGAGAAGAATGTTGGCGAGACAGAAGAGGGGACCATTGTTCAGTCCTTCACTGTTCAGCATGTATGGGCAGAAGAAGAGGAGTTGGAGGAGGAGGAAATGGGCAGTCAGGCCAGTGAGGGGAGTGAATTCTTGCGCGCTGGGACTCTGGCGCATATGGCAGATTTCATGCTAGGCTGCCTATCCCGTGACCCTCGCGTTCAAAGAATTTATTCCTGCACCGATTACTGGGTATTCACTCTCCTGGACCCACGGTACAAGCAAAATCTTTCCACTCTCATCCCTGGAGAGGAAAAGAGTTTGAGAATGCATTAATACCAGCAGGCCCTGGTGCACAAGCTGAAACAGTATTTCCCTTCTGACAGCGCTAGCGGCAGAGGGCGTACTTCTACGGGACAAGTAGCGAGGGAGACTAGGCGAGCAGGCAGCTTTTCCAGCACTGGCAGGGGTACGCTTTACAAGGCCTTTGCCAGTTTTATGTCACCCCAGCAAGACACTGTCACCTGTCCCCAGTCTCGGCAGAGTAGGGCTGATCTTTACAGAAAGATGGTGAGGGAGTATGTAGCTGACCATACCATCGTCCTAAATGATCACACAGCTCCCTACAACTACTGGGTTTCAAAGCTGGACATGTGGCACGAACTGGCGCTGTACGCCTTGGAGGTTCTTGCCTGCCCTGCCGCTAGCGTGTTGTCCGAGCGGGTTTTCAGTGCAGCTGGTGGCATCATCACCGATAAGCGTACACGCCTGTCGACTGACAGCGCTGACAGGCTGACGCTTATCAAGATGAATAAAGCCTGGATTTCTCATCATTTCCAATCTCCACCAGGTGAAGGAAGCTCAACCTGAATAATTTATGCACTCCTCCTCCTCCTCCTCATTTTCCTCCTTCTCCTCCTCTTTGTACACTAAAGCATAGGAAACTGTTAACTTTGTCGCCACCCTGCTGTGTAATCCACAAAATATACTGGCAAACTTTTATCATTTACCAATATTATTTCAGCGCTTCTTGCGCATCTGTTTACATTCCCCTCACCCGCCATATCCTAAACTTATAAGAACGCTACTACACTTGATCTTATACAAAAGGTTCTTAGAAGTGCTGTTTGGGGAGTAGCCTAGAGACAGGGGCTTGGATTGGCGAAAGCTCGCCTGGCAGCGGAGCGCCAGCTCCATCTCAAGATCCAACTAACATAGTTTTAACTGCAGCACCTTTAATCTACTACTAGTTCACTGCCTCCATACATCGTCCCCTTATCAAACGAGCTGTGTCGGGCAGAATTTTGGGTTGTTTTCATGGTTTCCACATCAAACTTGTTAACTTTGTCGCCACCCTGCTGTGTAATCCACAAAATATACTGGCAAACTTTTATCATTTACCAATATTATTTCAGCGCTTCTTGCGCATCTGTTTACATTCCCCTCACCCGCCATATCCTAAACTTATAAGAACGCTACTACACTTGATCTTATACAAAAGGTTCTTAGAAGTGCTGTTTGGGGAGTAGCCTAGAGACAGGGACTTGGATTGGCGAAAGCTCGCCTGGCAGCGGAGCGCCAGCTCCATCTCAAGATCCAACTAACATAATTTTAACTGCAGCACCTTTAATCTACTACTAGTTCACTGCCTCCATACATCGTCCCCTTATCAAACGAGCTGTGTCAGGCAGAATTTTCAGGTGTTTCACCAGATACATAGTGGAACTCGGCCCATCTGTCGCCGCCATGCTGGAGACCTGAAGTTGCAGTCATAGCAGCGCAATATGAATGCCCCATACTGTCGCTCTTAATCATGGAAGTCGTCTCCATGGCTGCCTCCACATGTCGTCCCCTTATCAAAAGAGCTGTGTCAGGCTCATTTTTCGGGTGTTTCACCAGATACGTTATGGAACTTGGTCACTATGTCGCCACCATGCTGTGTTATTGACTAAATATACCGTCAACCTTTTGTTCACATAGGAAATCATTTCACCTTTGGTGAAACCTGAGTCCATTTAGGGTATGTCGCCATGAGACTCTCTAGCCTGCCACTGCTGCCGCTGCCTCTGCATGCCGTCCCCTATAGTGTCAGGGTCAATTATTGCATGTTTTAGATGCTTTCTAGCCTCATTCTGTCACTCTGTCATGGCCATGCTGTTGCCCATAATTTTGGCATAATGGTGCGATTAAGCAGCCTCAGAGGCATCCATGCATGCTGCCCCTGCTGTTTCCTGTCCATTTCCGTGGTGTTTCCATCCTTTTCTGAGGTTCCCAGGTGTTTGGCCAAGCTTCCCTGTGCAGAGCCTTGGTCCCCTTGAAAAATGCTCGAGTCTCCCATTGACTTCAATGGGGCTCGTTATTCGAGACGAGCACTCGAGCATCGAGAAAAGTACGTCTCGAATAGCGAGTACCCGAGCATTTTAGTGCTCGCTCATCTCTAGTCAAAAACCATTGGTGAAAGCTGGAGGCTTAAAATCCACAAAGTAAAGTATTAAGTGATATGGTTTTTACTACCTGCGCTTTTCTATCAGCACTTTCCTTACTGTACTACAAATGACAGATAGTGAGAAGTATTTGCCCAAAGCTTCATACATACTGTAGGTGGAGAATGTTGCTTATGTTGAAATTTTCTGCTCAGTGCCATTAAATATATTGGTGCTAAATACCCAAAACAATCTATTCTATTTATAGGTTTTGCAGCATAGCTCTATCTTAGCATGATCTCTATATGTATGTGCATATTTATAAAAAATACACTAACTCCCCTACTTTACCTAACTTTTTAATAATCAACTCATTTTCAGTTCTTTCTGTATGACCAGTCTTTTTTCCTAATTCGGAAAGTGCTCTATTTTCCACATTGATATATTTTGTGAAAAGCATTCTTATCTTAGACTTGCACACACTCCATAACTGCTAAGTTTATTTTGAAAACCGCTAAAGGCATGCCCGTCCCATATTAAAATGCTCTCTGTGTATCCCCTTGGATTAACAAATTCCAGTTCAGAGGCGATTAACTGAATTGAAATGGACCGATTATAGCTTAGTCATCGCTGTACAGTTATTTTGCTCATCTATTAAATACATAGTAACTCTGCATAAAAAATAGGCAGAAGGAAAAGTAAACCTTACTGCTTAGTACATCAATTTGTCCCACTTGATTACAACACTTTGCAATGTTGCATTTGCTCAGTGTTGGATTTAGAAAAAATGTGTAATATGAAAAGGATGCTGCAACATAAAGGAAACAACAAATCAACCTTAAAGGGCTTTGGGCAAAGGATGCGATTCATTTGGCATTGGAAAGAGGTAATGTACTCCTAAACTCAAAGGAAGCATGAAAACCTTTTCTAAAAGTAAAAGTGTTTGCAACCCAAATATATATCATAATAACATAAGCCATAGGAAACCCACATAGGAATAAACCTGTGTAAAGTATACATTCACATTTCATTGTGGGGGAAATAATAGAACCCTTGGTTCTTGTTTCTAATCATCAATTAGTCACCACAGTGTTTTTATTTATAGGGTATTTTTTCTGCTTTTATTCAAAGCTACAAAAGTCAATTTTGAAAATTTGTCATTGTCTCTAACAAGATATTACAGAAATTACACAATCTTTTATTGTTTTAGTTCAATCTTTTCTATTGCAATCCTAATTTATAAATCTTACACTTTGGGACCAGAAAAAGACCCGTCATAAAACCTTTTCTAATTTTCTTCACCTTGGAAGGAGGGTGGGGGGTGGCATCCAGGCTGGAGTTTAAAGGACTCAGTGTAGTTTGTTTACACAGAAAGTGAGGCATTTCTCACCTTTCAGACCAAAACAATTTTTGTTTCCATGGCCCAAGTACATTACCTTACATTTATCTCCATTAAACCTAAGCCAACTTCCATAAATCCCTTTGTAATGTTATACTATCGGCCTTGTGATTAATTACTTTACATAGCTTTGTATCATCTGCAAATATTCAAACTGGTCTACTGTGTATACCATCTATAAGGTCATAAATAAACCCTGTGAAACCCCACTGGTAACTTTAACCCAAATTGAGGATGTGCACAGATTTTCCCCTTGTCCAAAGAGTCTCATTTTATGTACCAACCTTTAATATGGCACTTTCCTAATCTAATCCCTTCGAAAAGTCCAGATACACAACATCCACAGCCTCCTCCAGGTCCAGTAAAGAACTTAACTCCTCATAGAAACTGATCAGGTTAGTCTGTAAACTGTACATTTTTTTTAAAGCTGGTGATAACTGAAGATGCAAAAAAAAAAAATTACACTCAAATGACACATAGTACAGTAAGAGAATGTATAGGTCAGTCATGGATCAGACAGGAACCATTGAGGAACAATGGATGTGTTTTTAATGAAATGCTAAATGATTCAGTAATGTAAACTCAGCCCTAGAGGGGTTGTACACTTTCAGAAAATAACTGAAATTATAAGTGCAATAAACAGTTATACAATTTTCCAATATATTTTTTAGGAAACCTTCATTGTTTACTTCCTTTAGATAAAAATCGACCCCTCATAAATTGTCACACGTGCACAGCTTATTAGTATCACAGAGAGTAACTAGAGCTGTGCGTTTTAACCTCTTCACGCTGTGTGACGGATTTATCCGCTGCAGAGCTATGAAGGGTGTATGAAGAGGGCTCAAGGACTGAGCCCTCTTCATACAGAGATGAGCTTTGCTGCATATTGCAGCATAGACCCATCGCTATCACCAGTGGTCGGTGCGTGCACCGATCGCGTGTTCTAACCTCTTCTTTGCCGCCGGCAAAGTCACCGACTGCACTTAAAATGCGGTGGCGCATGGGCGCCATGTTACCACCGATCGTCGCTCTCCCGAATGTCATCGGGGATCGGCAATTGGTTGCCATTACAGCCTCAAGTCTTCGTCGGCATGGTGGCTGAGTGAGTAGTGCTTATGCCTTGCAGCCCTGGAGTCCTAGGTTCAATTCCCACCCAGGTCAACATCTGCAAAGAGTTTGTAGGTCATGCACTGTTTTTTGCGCCAACAATCTTTTCTTAACTTACACCTTAATCTATAATTGTACTTTTTGTCTTTAACCAAAGGGCAGAGTTTCGCCCTTTAGGGTCTAGCTTAAGAAAATGAAGATTGTGCTTTTAGGGGCCCATAATGTGTTGTGGGGCCTAGTACATATTTTGCATTGAGGACCAGCAGCTTCAAGTAATGCTATGATTGTTATAAAATGGAAATACAATCCAGCGCTTGCTCAAAAAAATCTTCAATTCATTTTATAACTCCAAGTACAAAACCAGGCACATAATCAAGGCTCCATGCACATGCAGCAGACAACAAACTATTTGTTGTCTGCTGCATGTGCACGGAGCCTTGGATTATGTGACTGGTTTTATACTTGGAGTTATTAAATAAATTGAAGATTTCTTGAACAAGAGCTGAATCATATTTCCTTTTTATCACACTTTGCTGGCCTGGTGGTCACGTGAAGATCCGAGCTGCAATACAAGAATCTTCTAAAAGAAATCTACCATGGAGTGAGCATTGTATACTGTGCAGTTTACCCTTTTGTATACCTTTTAATGGTATGATTGGCTTACTTACCCCAAATTATCAAATTAATCTAGATGTGCAAGATTTATGAAATACTATGTAGATTTATTTATGTAGATTTATGAAATGCTACTTTTCATTAATTCATAAATATAGGAAAAAATTCACTCCAGTGAATACATTACAAATATTCAGGAATTAGTTGCACAAGAATTACTAAATTCTCATCAAAAAGCTGCATATCAAATGCAAACCTTAACAGTTCATGTGCCATGTTCATCAACTTCAAAAAATCTGACAATCTTTGAGGTAGAGACCTTAAAGGGTGATGGTGGCTAATTTAAGAACAGTCATGTAGTAACTTCATGTAGCAAATTCCTAGCCTAACTACAACAGGCCAAGGGCCAAATAATTTTCAGGTAATTTCTGTTATACAAAACAGTGTTTGGCCAAGGTCTCGTTACAACCTGAAAGTATGCAAATAAGTTTTCCAAGGTGTTCAATGGAAAACAAAGGCTTCCTTTTGCTACCTTGAAAGGCAGCCCCCTAAACACCAAGTGTGACCTACAAGAAGTCTTAAAACATGATGTGGGATTAAGCCAAACCAGTATATCTATTCCAGAAGGAACAGAAGCGTTACAAGCTGAAGGAATTCCAACTACATGGAGACCCTTACAAAGACCCCTAAAGGTGTTTACAAAACAACTTAATTTCCTGTTGTAACATCCTGTAAGGGACAATAATTGTTCCCCTGTACCTTTTGCTGATAGCATTAAAAAATGGTTCTGCTTTTATGTTCTAGAGATAAATAAACAACATGTTCCAAGTAGCTGCTACTTTTAATATTCACAGTGAACATTTCTGTTTATTCCTATTTTAGGAAGCAGTAATAGGGACTAGTCTAAAATGACAATTTAAAATATATTTTTGCTATTTTAAAGTAAAAGACTTGCATATTAAATATTGCAAATAATGAGATTAATTAGGATCCTGACATTTATTCCCAGCAATATAAAAAGTAATAATAATCACATGCAACAGACGACCTCCCTCTTATAATGGCCTCTTTTATCATTGCTGTTTATACTTGCTGCTGTCTGCTGTTGCCACCACCTCCCAGCATTGGGAATTAATGTATACAACATCTCCTAATTCTCTCTCATTATGTTTCACTGTTTTCTTAGGAACAGCCAAATTCATCAAAGTTCATTTTAATGAATGTGAATCATTTCACGCAGAGAGCAGCTCAGAATAGGATAAAAAAAATCCAGACAATTCAGGGCAGTGTTACAAGATAATGGAACAGTAAAGCTGTTTCTCTTGCTAATAATAACCCAATAAATTCTGATTGATGTCAGATTTTTGTTCCACAAAATTACAGGTAATGATAACCATTATTATCTTCTACCATTACTGCTACCTTAGGCGTTGTTTATATAATACTTCATTCACTTTGAGCTTTAACTGCTACTGATTTTGTTTCTGTATAATTTGCATGTATCCTATTGTCATTCTTAGTGAATTTAGCCATTTGCAAATTATTAAAGCATATTTCTCAGTGTTACATGATGATTGTTGAAAATTATATTTCTAATACTGAATTTGCAGATGTTAATCAGCGTTTTCATATCATTCAACTATTGTTAAAATTGTTAAATGGGCTCCTATACTACTAATGGCTAACAACTATTTGAAACAGTCTTTGTAAACTTGTCAGTACATCTATAGGTGTACAGCAGACATTTGCTAGAATATGCTTTGCTGCAGAGATATGGACAAAGAGCCTGAGTATAATGTTACTAAATTATTAACCTAAATATTAAATGTAGCCCGTCACTTTGTTCTGCCTCTGGTAATGAACCTCCCATTCTGGACCTTGGGCTTTATTAAAATGCGGGCCTCCTCCCAAACAATTTTTATCCAGCCCTCTGAGACATACTGCATAGATATGGAACCATAGGAAAACATGTTTTATCGATAGAGAGAAAGAGAGGTCCAGCTCAGTACTGCAGGTTTAGAACTTTTGAAAAACCTTTTTAAGGTCCTAAGAGGCTGCTATAAAAATATGTGTCAGTAGTAGGGATGAGCAAATTTTTGAATTTTCAGTTTTCTTTAAAATGATTGTAATGGAAGCCTAAAAGACATGGTACAAATGAACAATAAAGGCAGCTATCAAAAGTGCATTTAAAGGCACTTCAGAAATTATTCAGATTTTATTCCAGACCTAAAAATTGACAGATTTGTACCAAATCTATGAATCGACCAAAATGTTTACTTAACTCTAGTCATTTACAGGGCTGGAAGTTACTACTTATCATCTACTTCCGATTAATGCCTCTACATTGCCTTATTTCTCCAATAATCCCTTTGCTATAAACCTCCTATCACTGCCTGGTCTCAGATCCCATTAGACCTCCATAACTGTCTGCTCACCATTTACCTTATTACTGCTGACTGTTCCTTCCACACTACTACATCATTGCCTTCTCCTCCTCTGTATACCGTCCATAACTGTATCTTATTTTTAGCTTACTTGCTTACTTTTCCCATTATCACTCTGAGTAGCAACTGGGCTACTGAAGAAAGAGCTGAGATTGGCTCTGAAAAATGCCTAGTGAAATACCCGAGGTTTGCCAAAGAGTATATCCAGCTCACCAAGGTTCGGTCTTCTGTGGGACACTCTGGATATTCATTGCTATAGAGAGGAGCACTCCAATGCCTATGCAACTCATTGGGGCTTATTTACTAAGGGTCCGCGGAATGCACTTTTGGAAATTTTGGGAATTTGCACCACTGTGACAGTTATTTAGAAGGGTATAATGTCGCGCGCAATCCGATTTTGGCGCAGAGGTGCCGGCTTTCGTGCGACAAAAATCGGGGGACAGGCCGTCAGGTGATCCGACTGATTCGTACTGAGAGGGGGATTCGATATTCAAATTGTGTTGCAACCAATGCACTAAAATACACTGGGAAGAAGAAGGTGAACGCCAGCGAACCTCAGCGGGGAAGTGACACATGCTGGATATCAAGCGCATGATCTTTGTGAATTGCGGCACAGTGCATTGTCGTTGAACAATGCACTTCGGGTGAACTCCGTCGGCCGGGTAAGTAAATGTGCCCCATTGAGGGGAAGCGCACATGTGCAGAGAAGATCTCGGAATGCCAAGCTCTGCGATATTCCCCATAATGACTCCGCCGCATGCCGCATGTTTGTGGTATAGAGCATCTCTTATGACAACTTTGCTTTCATGTCCTTATTGTGAGTAACATTCATCTACAAGTGACAAAAGTGATAACGGTCTCACGATAACGTTGGATTTTCATATGTATCGTGCCATTCTCTAATGAACAATGCCATTATAGCAATATTTTTAGTGTTCCTATATTTCTTCCATCATTTGAAGAGGAAAATTATAATTCCATCAGAGTTACTAATAAATATACATATAAAAATATATACAATTCCTGGCATTTTCAGCTTTTCCCAGGATACAATACGACCACAGGTACTAAGTCACTAGGGCCCTTTTATGACCATGTGCCTTTAGCCTGGGTTATAACCTATAATGATCTATATGGTCTATGCCATGTGTGTCACGGGTGGTCCCGCGACCCACATCGCGGGTCGCGGGCTCACCCGTGCCGCCCTGCCCCCGCCAGCGCGCCGCCAGCGCATCTCACCCGTCCCGGCTCCTGGCTCGCTCCCCTCCGCTGTGCGCGCGCGTCCCCGACTGCTAGGGCGCGCGCGCGGCACCTTCTCCAAATTTAAAGGGCCAGCGCGCCATTAATTGGCGCTGGCCATATTGCCAAATTCTTCATAAGCCTGCCTCTTCCTGTTACCCTTGCCGGATCTTTGTGCCTCATAGCCTTAGAGAAAGCTTGCTAGCGATTATTCCTGCGTTCCTGTGTATTCCTGCGTTCCTGTGTATTCCTGTGTTCCCGTGTATTCCTGTGTGTTCCCGCTCCTGTGTTACCCGAGTTCCTCCGTGTTGCTGTGTTCCGTGTGCCTGTGTTCCCGTTCCCACCTGCCTGGACCTCCTGTTGCTGACCCCGGACTTGGACCTGACGTTGCATCTCTGCCGCCTGCCCTGACCCTGTGCCTGGACCTGTCTACGAGATTGTCATCCGCTAAGGTACCTCGACCTCGGCTGCCACCGTGGGCTAGTCACACCTGGGAACGACCTAGTGGTATCCTGCCGCAGCAAGTCCAACCCGCTTTGCGGCGGGCTCTGGTGAATACCAGGTGCCGCTAGGCTCCGGTTCCGGGTGTTGGCTAGTTACATCTCCCGCGGTGGTCCAGAGGATCCACTGATCCTGACAGTAAGATCCGGCCATGGATCCCGCCGAGGCTCCTTCTCCCAGTCAGCCTGATCTCGCCAACATCGTGATCCACCAGTCCCGGCAGATTGCTGCACAACGGAATCAACTGGAGCAAGTCACCGCCATGCTGCAACAGCTGCTAGCTACCCAGCATCAGCAACAGTCTCCTGAGGTGGCCGCTGCAACTCCTGCTACCCCGGCTTATCTCCCTGCTGCTGAACCCAGGCTACGTCTCTCTTTGCCCGGCAAGTATGACGGGGATCCCAAGATGTGCAGGGGCTTCATCACCCAGTGCTCCCTGCACATAGAACTTATGCCGTCGCAATTTTCCACAGAGCGGTCCAAGGTGGCATTTGTCCTCAGCCTCCTTTCCGGGAAGGCCCTGGCCTGGGCTACTCCTCTTTGGGACAGGGATGACCCGGTTGTCTCTACCCTCTCGGAATTTCTGGCAGAGTTCCGGTCAGTCTTCGAGGAACCGGCCCGAGCTTCCTCTGCGGAGTCTGCATTATTGAACCTGCGCCTGGGTAACTCATCTGTGGGAGAGTACGCGGTTCAGTTCCGCACCCTGGCTTCTGAACTTGCCTGGAACGATGCGGCCCTCATTGCTACCTTCAAGAAAGGACTTTCTGCGCAGGTCAAGGACGCGCTGGCAGCACGGGACCTGCCGTCAACTCTGAGTGGTCTGATCACCTTGGCCACTCGAATTGATGTGCGGTTTAAGGAGCGCGCTGAGGAACTACGCTCCGAGTACCCCCAAGGCCGTGTTAGACGTCTTCCTCGCCTGGCACCTGTATTCCAAAAGTCGCTTCAGCCCCCGGCTGAATCTTCTGCTGATGAACCTATGCAGGTGGACCGAGTCCGGCTTTCTCTACAAGAGCGTTCCAGGCGACGTCAGGAGAACCTGTGCATGTATTGTGCCAGCCCAGGGCACTTCGTCGGGGCTTGTCCAGTCCGCCCCCAACGTCCGGGAAACGCCAGCACCTAGGCTTCTCAGGAGAAGCGTCCCTAGGTGAGAATAAAGCTTCTCCACGCTTGACTCTCCCCGTACTCCTCAGCATTGGCACTGGCACCCAGATCCAAGTTTCCGCCTTCCTGGATTCGGGCTCTACAGCGAACTTTATGGATGCTGCCCTGGTCTCCCAGCATCACTTCCCGATGGTTCGTCTCAGGAAGCCATTGTCCATTGCCTCGGTCAGTGGCCAAATTCTCTCCGTGCCCATCCGGTTTCGCACAGAACCCCTGCTCCTGCAAGTTGGAGCATTACATAGAGAAAGACTGTCCTTTTTTGTGCTGCCCCAGTGCACTTCCACTCTCCTGCTGGGCCTTCCCTGGTTGCAACATCATGCCCCTGTTCTGGACTGGTCTTCTGGGGAGATTCTCCGCTGGGGTCCGGATTGTTCTTCACACTGTATGAAGGTTCTACAACCGCTCCCTGTCGGGACTTCTACCTTGTCTCCTAAGCCTTTGGGGGGGCTTCCCGCTCCATACCAGGACTTCGCGGATGTGTTCTCCAAGAAACAAGCTGAGACCCTTCCTCCACATCGTCCCTACGATTGCCCCATCGACCTGCTGCCCGGATCTTCTCCTCCTCGGGGTCGGGTGTACCCGCTCTCGGTACCTGAAACAGCCGCCATGTCCGAGTATGTCCAGGAGAATCTACAAAGAGGCTTCATTCGTAAATCCTCCTCTCCGGCAGGCGCCGGCTTCTTTTTTGTCACCAAGAAAGATGGCTCTCTCCGCCCCTGTATTGACTATCGCGGTCTTAACAAGGTCACCGTTAAGAATCGCTATCCTCTGCCGCTGATCACGGAGCTGTTTGATCGCCTACGGGGTGCGAGAGTCTTTACCAAGCTGGATCTTCGTGGGGCCTACAATCTTATCCGCATCAGGAGGGGCGACGAGTGGAAGACCGCCTTTAACACCCGTGATGGGCATTTTGAATATTTAGTTATGCCTTTCGGACTCTGTAATGCGCCAGCCGTTTTCCAAGAGTTTGTCAACGATATCTTCAGGGACTTATTGTACCGCTGTGTTGTGGTTTACCTGGATGACATCCTTGTGTATTCTGCTGACCTCGAGTCCCACCATTCCCATGTACGGCAAGTGCTCAGCCGCCTCAGGGCCAACCATCTCTACGCCAAACTGGAGAAGTGCCTGTTTCATCAAAAAAGCCTTCCATTCCTCGGCTACATTATTTCCGATAAAGGCTTGCAAATGGATCCTGATAAGTTATCTGCGGTTCTTCAGTGGCCACGCCCAGTGGGACTACGGGCTATTCAAAGATTCCTGGGCTTCGCAAATTATTATAGACAATTCATTCCCCACTTCTCGACTCTGGTAGCTCCTATGGTGGCGCTAACGAAGAAAGGTGTCAATTCTCGTGCCTGGTCCCCAGCGGCTGACCAGGCCTTCACGAGACTAAAGTCTGCTTTTTCTTCTGCATCTGTCCTTACCAGACCAGATACCGAGAAGCCATTTTTTGTGGAGGTTGATGCCTCCTCCGTAGGAGCTGGAGCGGTCCTTACTCAGAAGGGGCCTAGGGGCCGTACTCTATCTTGCGGCTTCTTCTCCAAAATTTTCTCCCCTGCAGAGAGGAATTATTCTATTGGAGATCGTGAGCTTCTGGCCATCAAGCTTGCCTTGGAGGAGTGGCGTCATCTGTTGGAGGGAGCCAGATTTCCAGTCAGCATCTACACTGACCACAAGAACCTCCAATACCTACAGTCGGCTCAGCGGTTGAACCCGCGTCAAGCCCGGTGGTCTCTCTTCTTTTCCCGTTTTGACTTCCAAATCCATTTTCGCCCTGCCGAGAAAAACATCAAGGCTGACGCCTTGTCCCGTGCTTCGGATGTTATGGGGGAGGACTGTGCCCCGAGATACATAGTTCCTCCTGAGAGACTTGTGCTGGCAGCGCCGGTGGACCTCCGGCAATTACCTCCCGGCAAGACTTATGTGCGACCTGGTCTTCGAAAGAGGATTCTGACCTGGGGACATTCCTCTCGTGTGGCTGGGCACCCTGGGGTGCAGCGCTCTGTGGCCCTAATTTCCCGATTCTATTGGTGGCCTGATTTGGTCAAGGACGTTCGGGATTTTGTGCGGTCCTGTACCTCTTGTGCTCGTAATAAGCCCTCACGACAAAAACCAGCTGGTCTTCTGTTGCCGTTACCCGTGCCTACTTGCCCGTGGTCTCACGTGGCTATGGATTTTATTACAGATCTGCCACCATCATCTGGCAATACCGTTATCTGGGTGGTAACCGACCGCTTTTCCAAAATGTCTCATTTTGTTCCTCTGCCAGGCCTGCCGTCTGCTCCACACCTTGCCAGCCAGTTCTTCACCCACATCTTTCGCCTACATGGACTTCCGTTGCACATCGTCTCGGACCGAGGGGTCCAGTTTGTCTCCCGCTTCTGGCGAGCCCTGTGTAATCAACTGCAGATAAAACTGGACTTCTCTTCTGCGTACCATCCTCAATCTAATGGACAGGTTGAAAGAGTTAACCAGACTTTGGGCTGTTACCTGCGTCACTTTGTCTCTGCCCGTCAGGATAACTGGTCCACTTTGCTACCTTGGGCAGAGTTCTCTTATAACTCCCTGGATTCGGAGTCTGCTGGTGCATCACCCTTCTTTGTTCTATATGGAAGACATCCACGTCCACCCCTACCTCTCTCCGTGTCTGCTGATGTTCCTGCTGTGGAAGAGTTGGTAACGGACCTTAAAGCTATTTGGGAACAGACTCGTCAGTCCCTGCTTCAGGCCTCTGCCCGCACCAAGACTCAGGCCGATAAAAAACGCAGGTCTCCTCCCATCTTCTCTCCAGGGGATAAAGTGTGGCTGTCTTCAAAATATGTCCGGTTGAAGATTCCCAGCTACAAGCTTGGCCCTCGCTATCTGGGTCCATTTGAGGTGCTGAAGCGTATTAACCCTGTGGCCTATAAGCTGCGCCTTCCTCCCACCATGCGCATCCCGAACTCCTTTCATGTCTCCCTGCTCAAGCCTGTCATCTTGAATCGCTTCTCCCAGCAAGATCCTCCTCCTACTCCAGTGGCGGACTCTACCAACACCTATGAGGTAAAAGAGATCTTGGACATGAAGACGGTGAGGGGGAAGCGGTTCTTCTTGGTTGACTGGAGGGGGTTCGGTCCTGAAGAAAGGTCGTGGGAGCCAGAGGACAACATATTGGATCGTAGTCTTCTGCAGAGGTTCCTCCAGCCTAGGAGGAGGGGGAGGCCGAAGGGGGGGGGTACTGTCACGGGTGGTCCCGCGACCCACATCGCGGGTCGCGGGCTCACCCGTGCCGCCCTGCTCCCGCCAGCGCGCCGCCAGCGCATCTCACCCGTCCCGGCTCCTGGCTCGCTCCCCTCCGCTGTGCGCGCCCGTCCCCGACTGCTAGGGCGCGCGCGCGGCACCTTCTCCAAATTTAAAGGGCCAGCGCGCCATTAATTGGCGCTGGCCATATTGCCAAATTCTTCATAAGCCTGCCTCTTCCTGTTACCCTTGCCGGATCTTTGTGCCTCATAGCCTTAGAGAAAGCTTGCTAGCGATTATTCCTGCGTTCCTGTGTATTCCTGCGTTCCTGTGTATTCCTGCGTTCCTGTGTATTCCTGTGTTCCCGTGTATTCCTGTGTGTTCCCGCTCCTGTGTTACCCGAGTTCCTCCGTGTTGCTGTGTTCCGTGTGCCTGTGTTCCCGTTCCCACCTGCCTGGACCTCCTGTTGCTGACCCCGGACTTGGACCTGACGTTGCATCTCTGCCGCCTGCCCTGACCCTGTGCCTGTGTGTCTACGAGATTGTCATCCGCTAAGGTACCTCGACCTCGGCTGCCACCGTGGGCTAGTCACACCTGGGAACGACCTAGTGGTATCCTGCCGCAGCAAGTCCAACCCGCTTTGCGGCGGGCTCTGGTGAATACCAGGTGCCGCTAGGCTCCGGTTCCGGGTGTTGGCTAGTTACATCTCCCGCGGTGGTCCAGAGGATCCACTGATCCTGACAATGTGTAATTATTACTTCTGAAAGTTCTTTTTGCTTCATGTTTTTGTACATTTGTATTAGTATTTTTATATATTGATTATCTATTTTATCTAGCTCTTTTTATATGTTAACAAATGCAATTTCCACATTTCCAATATAGTAGTGGTAAGAACTCAGCATCTTTTGTATTTATCATTTCCAAAATTCAAAAATAGTGTCACTGAATGTAATTCTGTCTTCAAAAATAATCATTCATAGGCTTTTTCAAATTTGGAACACAAATTAGCAATATTTACTGCCAGGTGAAAACTCCACTTTCTCACTCATCCCCCACATAACCCTGCCCCTTCTGATATTGCTTGATATTGCAAAATTACGTAATGAGGGTGTGAAACAAGAGGCATAAGAGCTTATATAATGGTCCAGCTATTCTTTATGAATAAAGTAAATGAAAATGCTACAGCTTGAACCAACCATCAGCCGCCATCTTTTGTACAAAGTCCAAGGTCAATGGGGCTGCAAGGAGCCCTGTAGCTTGTTATCTGTTGTTTGGCAGAAAGGAGGAAGATGCAGAATGAGTTAGTAAAGAGAGAGTTGAAATTTCATGCAGTTAGTGAGTGTGATAGGCTTATACATCTGAATAAAAATTCAGGGATCAGAAAAATGCATCACTCCCAGTTAAATATCATGCAATATCACCCCAACATCATACTATGCTATCATTAGATAGGGGTAAAAGAACCACCAGACATGAAATATAATATTATCTCTTGTATTAATTCTTCCTTACAATTTATACTTTAAAATTGCAATATGAAAAAAGTCTGTCCATATTGTATCTGTAATCATTACATAATCATTACAAACATATACAATTGGTGTGTACTATACATCCTTAACCCCTTAAGGACCAAGCCCTTTTTCGTTTTTTGCGTCTTTATTTTTCACTCCCCACCTTCAAAAATCTATCACTTTTTTATTTTTCCATGTAAAGAGCTGTGCATGGGCTTGTTTTCTGCATAAAAAAGTGCACCTTATAGTGATGGTATTTAATATTCTATGCCGTATACTGGAAAGTGGGAAAAAAATTCTGAATGCAGTGAAAATGATGAAAAAACACATTTGCGCCATTTCTTGTGGGCTTGGATTTTACTGCTTTCACTGTGTACCCAAAATGACATGTCTACTTCATTCATTGGGTCAGTACGATCACGGGGATACAAAATTTTTATAGGTTGTATAATGTTTTCATAAATTTACAAAAAATGAAAACCTCCTGCACAAAAAAAATTCTTTATTTTGCCGTCTTCTGGCGCTAATAACTTGTTTGTTCTTTGGTGTACAGAGCAGTGGGTGGTGTAATTTTTTGTGACTTTTGATTACATTTTCATTGCTTCTAGTTTTAGGACTGTACAACCTTTCGATCACTTTTTATTGAATTTTTTATATTTTTCGAGTGGCAAAATGACTATGGGCACTATTATCCTTTACGGGGTAAAACGCAGTGAAAAACAGTTATTATATTTTTATAGATCCAGCATGTGCTTATGATTTTTACTGTTTATTTATATGACTTCTAGGGAAGGAGGGGTGATTTGCACATTTCATTTTTTTTAATATATATATATATATATATATATATATATTTTAATTTTTTAATTTTTATTTTTTACTATTTTTCGGACTCCATAGGGTACTTTAACCCTAGATTGTCAGATTGATCCTACCATATACTGCCATGCTACAGTATATATATTTTGCACACCATCTATTAGAATGTGCAAATTGCACATTGTAATAGATAGCCTAGATCATGATAGCCTTGGATCTTTGTGTGACCCAAGGCTGTCACTGCAATGGACATTAGATCCAACACATGTTTCGCATTTGCTTCTTCAGGGATACACCCATTAGAGTCTTGCATGCTATTAAATATCCCATAAGTTCCGCCTCTATATATTATCCACCAACCAAAAGAACAGGCACCACAATTTGATCAGTGCATGTTGTGTCCACACCCAGAACAGCATGTGACGCATCATCCATAACCTCGGGGAGATACGTCATCTACAACGACCCAGCTAAGAGATACATGATTGCACAAAAGTTACTTCAAAGCCTGGTGCCATCTTTACTATTCATAACTTGAACTATATTCTTCAACTGTTGCCAGAACCCATATGAAGGGCTACACCACTTCAAATAAATAAAAAAATCTTGTACAGTGTATATATATTCCACAGGTATAGGGAAGACAACCATGAATGGCAATACAAAACAGTGCCACCGATATTCAGATGATTTGGTATTTCCCCATAAATGTTCAATAGAAAAGAAAATATTTTAAAACAACCCCAGTTTAAATGTAAATATTCAGCATCCTCCAACCCATACCTCCTGCATTATGACCCTTTAGCCCAACCCATGGGAGTCAGTAATACTGGGGTGCAATGTAACCTGTGAAAAAAATTTAAATTTAAATCATACTGTGATTCATATTAAGACACCAAACAATTTTTAACCATATATCCCTTCCTAAACTTCTGGGGACATATATACCACCTCTAATTCCCAATGTCTGGGAATTATATGTAATATTCCTAAATGGCTCTTACAGTATATAATATTTCAGGAATAAATACAATATTTCAGGAATTGTGTTTTTGCTTATCAATTCCAAAAAAAAAGGAATCCAACAACATATCCTGGTTGACATTAACCCCTTCACGCACCAAGATCTACTATAATGTCCTGGTGCTGCGGGTTGTGTATGGAGAGAGCTCAAAGGCTGCACTGTATAATGCAGCTGACACCCCTTGTTACTGCAGAGGTTGCTGCTGGCACCGATCACAGCAATTAATCTGTTAAGTACCGCGGTCGAACCCGTCCACAGCACCTAACATTTCTGCCTATGGGCACCGCCATCTTGGATGGCCGATTGCCGCCCCCATGATGTCATTGGAGGGGGGGGCGATCAGTTAGCCTACATTCTCATAGAGACTTGTAGGTGTCAAAACTCCCTTTCTGATCTTTTTATGGGAAAGCTGGGTGTGTGTTTGAGGTCGTTTTGTCTGCAGCTGTGTTTTGAGTGACGGAAGGCTGATACAGTCAGTGCTGGAGGCAGTGTCCATTGGCTCCTTTATATTCTACCCAGTTCCTTCAGAGGGTGCTGGTCTTCTTTGCTATCTAGGGCTATTTTGTTTGCTAATCTGTGTATTTGACCTCTGCTATGCTTCCTGACCAATCTATTGCTATACAATTCGGTACCTTTGCCGCCTTCTTAGTTTTGACCCGGTTTTGTCTGACTGCTTGTCTGTCTGTATCTATTCTTTGTCCATCAGTCACAAGAAAAAAAGTTGTGTACTGTGTTAGTCTCTTGAATTAATTTGTGTTGCTTTTAAAAGGTCAAAAGTAACATCCTTGAGATTGTAATACCTTTTAGCTGGCTAACTGAAATCTAAGATGTTACAAGCTTTCGGGACAGCTTAGGTCCCTCCACCAGGCATGGTATGACAGTCTTTCTGAAATGCCACAGATCTTATACACCATGAACAGAGAAGTGATGTAAACAAATGTAAGAAAAAAAAGACAATAGCAATAACAAAGTTGACACAACTCAAGTCCTTGACCCCTATTGGACTCAGCCTATTTTGGCCTTTTGGACGCGGCCCCATTTTTCAAATCTGTCCTTTGTCACTATAAGTGGTTATAGCTTTGGGAAGCTATAAGATATCCAGGGGATTTTGAGATTGTTTTCTCGTGACATATTGTACTTCAAATTAGTTTGAAAATTTGGATGAAATCTTTTGTGTTTAGTTATGAAAAAAACTAAATTTGGAAAAATTCTTTATTTTCAACGTTCTAAATTCTCTACTTTTGATGCAGATAGTCATAGCACCCAAATAAATTTATAACTTACATTTCCCAAATATCTGCTTTATGTTGGCATGGTTATTTAAGATTCCACATATTTTACTAGAATGTTATGAGGCTCAGAATTTAGATATAATTTTTTAAAAAATTTTTGTAAAATCACCAAAACCCATATTTAGATGGACCTGCTCAACTTCTAATTGACACTCAGAGGCCTAAATAATAGCTGCACTGGTAAATTACCCCATTGTGGAAACTACACCCCTCAACGTATGAAAAACCTTTTTTAAGAAGTTTGTTAACCCTTTAGGTGTTTTATAGGGGTTAAAACAAAATTGAGTCTACAAATTGTTAAAAAATTTTCACAATACACTCATTTTGGATGAAAAATTAAACATTTACAATGGATTAAATGAAAAAAGGCTCCACAAAGTTTGATACCCAATTTCTCCCGAGTACACCGATGCCCTATATGTGGTAGTAACTTGTTGTATGGCACGCACGGACGGGCATAGAAGGGAAGGTCGCCATGGAGATCAGATTTGCTATGTCACATTGTACAGGCTATAATTCTTTTCTTTTTTTAATGTGGACATAAGGGGCTTATTTCTTTTGCCACATGAAATGCACTTTTCTTGGTGAGATTTTATTAACTTTTTGTTGGTGGAGGAAAAATTTTTATGTGTTTTTTTTTGGCCGTTAACCATACCATAAAAATAGTATATTATTTTTATTCTATGGGTCGCCACAATTATGAAAATACCTCATTTATATAGATTTTTTTTAATTTTTTTCCCATTTTAACAAAATTCAAAGTAATTTGGCAAAAATGTTGTTAATTTTAGCATCACCGTCTTTCATATGCATAACTTTTTTGTTTTTCGCCTCACCAATCTGTTTAAGGGCTTATTTTTTGCGAGAAGGATTGTTCTTTTTAGTGGTCTTATTTTAGAGAGCATAACATTTTTAAAATCACTTTTTAGAGCATTTTTTATTAATTAAAAATTATCTTTTTTTGAAACTTTTTTTTTTTTTTTTTAACGGGGTTCACTTTGCGGATCTAATAACAATTCTGTTTTATTATGCAGATTGATACGGATGCAGTGATACCAAATATGTGGGGGTTTTGTGTATTTTATTCAATTGTATTGAATAAAAACTAATTTGGAGAAAATATTGTTTATTTTAGCATCACCATATTTTCATATGTATAATTTTTTTATTTTTCGGCTGACAAATCTGGTTAGGGGCTCACTTTTTGCGAGAAGAGTTGTTCTTTTTAGTTGCCTTATTTTAGATGGCATAACATTTTTTAAATCACTTTTTAGATCATTTTTTATAGCGTATTAATTAAAAATTATCTTTTTTTGTATTTTTTTTTTTTTTTACGGGGTTCACTTTGTGGATCTAATAACAATTCTGTTTTATTATGCAGATTGGTACGGACGCAGCAATACTAAATATGTGGGGGTTTGTGTATTTTATTCAATTGTACTGAATAAAAACTAATTTGGAGAAAATGTTGTTCATTTTAGCATCACCATCTTTTCATATGCATAACTTTTTTATTTTTCGGTTGACAAATATGGTTAGGGACTTATTTTTAGTGAGAAGAGTTGTTCTTTTTAATGGCCTTATTTTAGAGTGTGGAACATTTTTTTAAATCACTTTTTAGAGCATTTTTTTTAAAGGTATTAATTAAAATGATCTTTTTTCAGAAAGTTTTTTGCCTTTTTTTTCTCCGGCGTTTACTGTGACATACCAGACATACAGTACATATTGTATATATGTGTGCACTGTATATGTCTGTGTTATGCATACTGTATATATGTGTGTACTGTATATGTCTGTGTTATGCATACTGTATATATGTGTGCACTGTATATGTCTGTGTTATGCATACTGTATATATGTGTGCACTGTATATGTCTGTGTTATGCATACTGTATATATGTGTGCACTGTATATGTCTGTGTTATGCATACTGTATATATGTGTGCACTGTATATGTCTGTGTCATGCATACTAATAGTGGTGGTAAACATGTGGCAGTATTATTTGGCCCTTATGTAGGTAATATTGCTCTAAATTACCATGTTGGCACTTTGCGGTAGATAAGTGGGTTTTAGCTTGTTGTTTGGGCACTCGATCGCTAAAAGGTTCGCCATCACTGGTATACAACCTCCTGGGGTATAAATTATCTGTCCACTTAGTCGCCCCATTACAAAATTGGAGTAGAGACCTTAATCAACCTTTCTGTGTAATGAAAAAACAACTAGCCTTTAGAAATATTTGCTTAATGTTTGGCTGCGCTAAATATGAGGAAGCTGCACTTAAAACATCTCTTAGGTGGTACAAGACCCCATCCCACCTAAATTTAATATTTCCCTCTGCCTCCCAGAAGGGGAGACTGGCCTAAGACCAGAAGGGGAGACTGCTACATGTAGTAGGGATGTCATCAAATAATCCCAGTATGGGACAAAATTGAGAATGTTATTACTACTTTGTTGGGCAAATGATTTCTACGGACACCTAAGCTGGCATTGCTACTGATTGGCCTCAATAAGTTAAAACTATGGTGTAGCTCAACTACTTATGTTTACAAAATTGGTTCTAACCAGACACTGGAAGACTCCCCCCTGTCCTGACCTCACCAAGGTTAGTGGGTGTTGAATTCTACTTTTTCCTACGAGAAAGCAATGGCCTATCACTCTCACTCAGTTGTGTCATACCTTGGAAAATGGAACTCGTTGATACAGAGTCCTTACTTTTGCCAATAAAACTGCCATAGGGTGATGCCACGTCAGATGTTTCTACATCTATTTTTTTATGAGATTCCAATTTAAGGAACTTCATATTGTTTATATTTTTTATGCATGATTGCAACTATTTACCATTATATTCACTGTCAATAATGTAACCCCTCTTTTAAGTTTAGAATGGATACGGTTACTGACATTTTCTGAAGCAGACTGCCTTCGGCGTAGGTTAGCACACCTACCGTGTATTTCTATATGTTTAAAACTCAATAAAAAAGCTTTGAAATTCAAATAAAGATATATTTTTTTCAAAAAACAAAAATAGGCATTAATTAAACTGACAAAATATCAAAATTAATTGCAGATTTTTAAAAATTTTATAACATTTAGTTTGAGCTACATGCATTTTCTACAATAACTCTGCAGTTAACACTTGCGGTCAATATGTAGTGTGAGATTAATTACAATAAGTCAGGAAACATGACTTCTAAATTGTTTATATGGCTTTGTTTTTCAAGCCATTTCTCTGTACCATTTTCTTTTTTTAATGGTGTGCCCTTAAGTTTTAAATCAACAAAATATTTCACTCAAAAGTTTCAGAGCAAACAAAGATTTGTGGCCTATAAAATGAGAACTGCACATTAATCCGAACCAGTCTAGCAACAGTTTCTGTTTGACAGAGGTCATATACACTTCATTTATTAAGCGCTGTATCTTGTTGTTTACAAGAAAAAATACAGCCTGAACTTGAACCTCATCCAACTCAATTTAGATACAAAAATAATAAGAATTAAGGGTCAAATTAAGACTAGGTTTATTTATAATAAATGTGTCAAGTAGACGTTATATTGACTTCAGTGCTTTCTTGATTTGCAACTGAAGTATACATATACTTTTAAAAATACACACTATTCATATTTTCTGACATGAAATCAGAATAAACCTTCAGGTCAGTTATGTTTACCAAAAACTATTGAGAGAGCAATTTTAAGACATTTTTAATATTTTCAGTAAAGTTACAAAATTACATACATTTCATTAATATTTGGTACCATTGAACTGTATGACTTGGGGAAAACGTTTTGGATAAACGTACACAAGCTTCTCACAATAATTGGTAGAAATGAGGGCCAATTCCTCCTGACAGAACTGGTATAATTGAGTCCTGTTGGTAAAGCGCCAAGCTTGCACCTAACTTTTCAGCTTTGCCCCAACGCTTTCAATGGTATTGTGATAAGGGCTTTGTAATGGCCACTCCAAAAAATTTACTTTGTTATCCTTAACTCCTTCACGGTCAGTGCCATACATGTGGGGCACAGAGGTGCGGAGATGAGCCCTCTTCATACAGAGGTAAGGTTTTCTACATATTGCAGCATACACCCACCACTAATACCTTCGATTGGTGCTAGAATCGATAAAAATTTCAAATCATCCCCCTTTTCTTAGAACTGATACAAACAGTAAAAATCACAAACATGTTAGGCATCGCCTCGTCTCAAAATGCCCCATCTATCAGAATATAAAACTGACTATTGCAAACCCATGATGGAAAATGGGGCCCAAATGTTTAAAGTGCTACTTTTACACCATTTGACATCACATTAAAGATTTAATAAAAATCAATTAAAGGTGTATTCCAGGAATAAGAATAATCTGCATTTAGTAAGGTCATTAAAATCTAATGTAATGTGTAATTGATTGTTAATTTCAATTCTGCTTGGTTTAGCAGAAAAAGGATTTTGACTAGAGATGAGCGAACATGCTCGTCCGAGCTTGATGCTCGGTCGAGCATTAGGGTACTCGAAACTGCTCGTTACTCGGACGAATACTTCGCCCGCTCGAGAAAATGGCAGCTCCCGCCGTTTTGCTTTTTGGCGGCCAGAAACAGAGCCAATCACAAGCCAGGAGACTCTGCACTCCACCCAGCATGACGTGGTACCCTTACACGTCGATAGCAGTGGTTGGCTGGCCAGATCAGGTGACCCTGGGATAGACTAGCCGCTGGCCGCGCTGCTCGGATCATTCTGTCTCTGGATGCCGCTAGGGAGAGAGCTGCTGCTGGTCAGGGAAAGCGTTAGGGTGTTCTATTAGCTTACTGTTAGGCAGGAGTGATTCTCAAAGAACCCAACAGCCCTTCTTAGGGCTACAATAACGTTCTACTTTTTTTATTTTAATTTGCATCTTTTACCATTTTGTGAGGAATTAGCAGGGGGACTTGCTACCGTTGTGTTTAGCTCTTAGTGGCACACATATCCATAGCAAAGACCGAAGTGGGAAAATTCAGTAGGGGTTGGATTTCTATTAGGCAATAACTCAGTGTCATCTCATCTGGCATAGTAGTGTGCTTCCTTTGATACTTGGCTAGAAAATAGCCATAGGAGAATACAAACAGCTTCTTGAAGCCTACAGTAGCGTTCTATATATTTGATTTCTGGTTGATCTGCTGGTGGCTGTAGTTTCTGCAGTGCATGTACTTGCCAATTCTGAGCAATTTGTAGTGAGACTTGCGACCGCTGTGTTCTGCGCTTAGTGGCGCACATATCCATAGCAAAGGCCGAAGTGGCAAAATTCAGTAGGGGTTGGATTTCTATTAGGCAATAACTCAGTGTCATCTCATCTGGCATAGTAGTGTGCTTCCTTTGATACTTGGCTAGAAAATAGCCATAGGAGAATACAAACAGCTTCTTGAAGCCTACAGTAGCGTTCTATATATTTGATTTCTGGTTGATCTGCTGGTGGCTGTAGTTTCTGCAGTGCATGTACTTGCCAATTCTGAGCAATTTGTAGTGAGACTTGCGACCGCTGTGTTCTGCGCTTAGTGGCGCACATATCCATAGCAAAGGCCGAAGTGGCAAAATTCAGTAGGGGTTGGATTTCTATTAGGCAATAACTCAGTGTCATCTCATCTGGCATAGTAGTGTGCTTCCTTTGATACTTGGCTAGAAAATAGCCATAGGAGAATACAAACAGCTTCTTGAAGCCTACAGTAGCGTTCTATATATTTGATTTCTGGTTGATCTGCTGGTGGCTGTAGTTTCTGCAGTGCATGTACTTGCCAATTCTGAGCAATTTGTAGTGAGACTTGCGACCGCTGTGTTCTGCGCTTAGTGGCGCACATATCCATAGCAAAGGCCGAAGTGGCAAAATTCAGTAGGGGTTGGATTTCTATTAGGCAATAACTCAGTGTCATCTCATCTGGCATAGTAGTGTGCTTCCTTTGATACTTGGCTAGAAAATAGCCATAGGAGAATACAAACAGCTTCTTGAAGCCTACAGTAGCGTTCTATATATTTGATTTCTGGTTGATCTGCTGGTGGCTGTAGTTTCTGCAGTGCATGTACTTGCCAATTCTGAGCAATTTGTAGTGAGACTTGCGACCGCTGTGTTCTGCGCTTAGTGGCGCACATATCCATAGCAAAGGCCGAAGTGGCAAAATTCAGTAGGGGTTGGATTTCTATTAGGCAATAACTCAGTGTCATCTCATCTGGCATAGTAGTGTGCTTCCTTTGATACTTGGCTAGAAAATAGCCATAGGAGAATACAAACAGCTTCTTGAAGCCTACAGTAGCGTTCTATATATTTGATTTCTGGTTGATCTGCTGGTGGCTGTAGTTTCTGCAGTGCATGTACTTGCCAATTCTGAGCAATTTGTAGTGAGACTTGCGACCGCTGTGTTCTGCGCTTAGTGGCGCACATATCCATAGCAAAGGCCGAAGTGGCAAAATTCAGTAGGGGTTGGATTTCTATTAGGCAATAACTCAGTGTCATCTCATCTGGCATAGTAGTGTGCTTCCTTTGATACTTGGCTAGAAAATAGCCATAGCAATAGGATAGGATTGTTTGGTTTTAAAAACTCAAAAAAAACCAAAAAACACAAAAAAAAAAAAAACACACAAAAAAACACCAAAAAAAACAAAAAGAAGTAAAAAAAAAAAAAAAGTTATAACTCTCATTTTAAAAATGTTTAACCCGAGGGCTAGGGGTAGAGGACGAGGGCGGGGACGTGGGCGTCCAACTACTGCAGGGGTCAGAGGCCGTGGTCCTGGGCGGGGTGAGACACCACCTGCTGATGAGGGAGCAGGGGAACGCCGCAGAGCTACACTCCCTAGGTTCATGTCTGAAGTTACTGGGACTCGTGGTAGAGCACTGTTGAGGCCAGAACAGTGCGAACAGGTGATGTCGTGGATTGCTGACAATGCTTCGAGCAATTTGTCCACCACCAGTCAGTCTTCCACGCAGTCCACCCATGTCACCGAAATCCCCACTCCTCCAGCTCCTGCACCTCAGCCTCCTCCCCCCCAGTCTGCCCCCTCCCAGGAAAATTTGGCATTTGAACCGGCATACTCTGAGGAACTGTTTTCTGGACCCTTCCCACAGTCACAAACCACTTGTCCGGTTGCTGCTGAGCAATTTTCCGATGCCCAGGTTTTCCACCAGTCACAGTCTGTGGGTGATGATGACCTTCTTGACGTAGTGGAAGTGTGTAAAGAGGTGTCCGACGATGAGGAGACACGGTTGTCAGACAGTGGGGAAGTTGTTGTCAGGGCAGGAAGTCCGAGGGGGGAGCAGACTGAGGGATCGGAGGATGATGAGGTGACAGACCCAAGCTGGGTTGAGAGGCCGGGTGAACACAGTGCTTCTGAGACGGAGGAGAGTCCTCGACCTGAACAGGTTGGAAGAGGCAGTGGTGGGGCCAGACGGAGAGGCAGGGCCAGAGCTGGTGCATCAGCGCCACTGTCAACTAGTGAAGCTCCCGTGGTGAGGGCTCTTGCGGCGAGGGCTAGATCTTCAGAAGTGTGGAGGTTCTTTAAGGAAACACCGGATGACCGACGGACTGTGGTGTGCAACATTTGCCAAACCAGGCTCAGCAGGGGTTCCACCACTACTAGCTTAACTACCACCAGTATGCGCAGGCATATGAATGCTAAGCACCCCACTCAGTGGCAACAAGCCCGTTCACCTCCGGCCGTGCACACCACTGCTCCTTCCCCTGTGTCAGCTGCTAGTCAGCCCCCTGCCCAGGACCCTGGCACAAAAACCCCATCGTCGCCTCCACGATCCTCCACAGCATCCACCAGCGTTCAGCTCTCCATACCCCAGACGCTGGAGCGGAAACGCAAATATAGTGCAACCCACCCGCACGCCCAAGCCCTTAATGTGCACATCTCCAGATTGCTTAGCCTGGAGATGCTGCCCTATAGGCTAGTAGAGACCGAGGCCTTTCGCAACCTCATGGCGGCGGCCGCCCCTCGGTATTCGGTCCCCAGCCGCCACTACTTTTCCCGATGTGCCGTCCCAGCCCTGCACCAGCACGTGTCAGACAACATCATCCGTGCCCTGACCAACGCCGTTTCTGACAAGGTCCACCTGACCACGGACACGTGGACGAGTGCTGCCGGGCAGGGCCACTATATATCGCTGACGGCACATTGGGTTAACTTGGTGGAGGCTGGGACCGAGTCTGACCCTGGGGCTGCTCATATACTGCCGACGCCGAGGATTGCGGGGCCTACCTCGGTCCAGGTGTTTCAGGCCTACTATGCCTCCTCCTCCTCCCACCCCTCCTCCACCTCCTCCTCCGAACTACCATCCGTGGGCACGGCGCCATCAGTCGGTAGCTCTAGGCACAGCAGCAGTGCCGTCGCTAAGCGACAGCAGGCGGTGCTCAAACTGCTGAGCCTAGGCGACAAAAGGCACACCGCCCAAGAGCTATTACAGGGCATCACGGCGCAGACTGATCTGTGGCTGGCACCGCTGAACCTCAAGCCGGGAATGGTTGTGTGTGACAACGGCCGTAACCTGGTGGCGGCTCTGCAACTCGGCAGACTGACACATGTGCCATGCCTGGCCCATGTGTTAAATCTGATAGTGCAGCGTTTCCTCAAGACATACCCCAATCTGTCTGATTTGCTCACGAAGGTGCGCCGCATCTGTGCGCATTTCAGGAAGTCCAGCCCAGATGCTGCCACTCTCAGGGCAGCGCAGCGCCGCCTCCAACTGCCCGCTCACCGACTGTTGTGCGACGTGCCCACGAGGTGGAATTCAACACTGACCATGTTATCCAGAGTTTACCAGCAGCGCAGAGCGATTGTAGACTGCCAGATGTCAACTTCCACCAGAACTGGTAGTCAGGTCAGTCAGCTTCCTCAAGTCTACAATGAGGAGTGGACGTGGATGTCTGATATCTGTCAGGTGCTGAGTAACTTTGAGGAGTCAACACAGATGGTCAGTGGCGATGCCGCCATCATCAGCCTCACCATCCCGCTGCTTGGCCTGTTGAAAAACTCTCTGGTCAGCATGAAGTCGGAAGCTTTGCGCTCGTCACAAGAGACGGGGGAAGAATATTCCCTTGTTGATAGCCAAAGCACCCTGAGGTCTGTTTCTCAGCGCATATCGGAGGAGGTGGAGGTGGAGGAGGATGAGGAGGAAGAGGAGGAGAATGTTGGCGAGACACAAGAGGGGACCATTGTTGAGTCCTTCACTGTTCAGCGTGTATGGGCAGAAGAAGAGGAGTTGGAGGAGTTGGAGGAGGAGGAAATGGACAGTCAGGCCAGTGAGGGGAGTGAATTCTTACGCGTTGGTACTCTGGCGCATATGGCAGATTTCATGCTAGGCTGCCTATCCCGTGACCCTCGCGTTCAAAGAATTTATTCCAGCACCGATTACTGGGTGTTCACTCTCCTGGACCCACGGTACAAGCAAAATCTTCCCACTCTCATCCCTGGAGAGGAAAGGAGTGTGAGAATGCATGAATACCAGCAGGCCCTGGTGCACAAGCTGAAACAGTATTTCCCTTCTGACAGCGCTAGCGGCAGAGTGCGTAGTTCTGCGGGACAAGTAGCGAGGGAGAGTAGGCGAGCAGGCAGCTTGTCCAGCACTGGCAAGGGTACGCTTTACAAGGCTTTTGCCAGCTTTATGTCACCCCAGCAAGACACTGTCACCTGTCCCCAGTCTCGGCAGAGTAGGGCTGATCTTTACAGAAAGATGGTGAGGGAGTACGTAGCTGACCATACCATCGTCCTAAATGATCACACAGCTCCCTACAACTACTGGGTTTCAAAGCTGGACATGTGGCACGAACTGGCGCTGTACGCCTTGGAGGTTCTTGCCTGCCCTGCCGCTAGCGTCTTGTCCGAGCGGGTTTTCAGTGCAGCTGGTGGCATCATCACCGATAAGCGTACACGCCTGTCGACTGACAGCGCTGACAGGCTGACGCTTATTAAAATGAATAAAGGCTGGATTTCTCAGAATTTCCAATCTCCACCAGGTGAAGGAAGCTCAACCTGAATAATTGATCCACTCCTCCTCCTCCTCCTCATTTTCCTCCTTCTCCTCCTCTTTGTACAGTAAAGCAGAGGAAAATGGCTATTTTTTGACAGGGCCCACTGGCTCTTGCTATAGTACTTCATGCATTTAATTTTTCTGGAGGGCCACCTACCCGGTCCTCTGTTTGAAACAATTTTTGTGAGTGCCACATACAGGCACTCAATCTATTCCATTTTTCTGGAGGGCCACCTACCCGGTCCTCTGTTTTAAAAAATTTTTGGGACTGCCACATACAGGCACTCAATCTATTCCATTTTACTGGAGGGCCACCTACCTGCTCCTCTGGTTTGAAACATTTTTGGGACTGCCACATACAGGCACTCAATCTATTCCATTTTACTGCAGGGCCACCTACCTGCTCCTCTGGTTTGAACAATTTTTGGGACTGCCACATACAGGCACTCAATCTATTCCATTTTACTGGAGGGCCACCTACCTGCTCCTCTGGTTTGAAACATTTTTGGGACTGCCACATACAGGCACTCAATCTATTCCATTTTACTGCAGGGCCACCTACCTGCTCCTCTGGTTTGAACAATTTTTGGGACTGCCACATACAGGCACTCAATCTATTCCATTTTACTGCAGGGCCACCTACCTGCTCCTCTGGTTTGAACAATTTTTGGGACTGCCACATACAGGCACTCAATCTATTCCATTTTACTGGAGGGCCACCTACCTGCTCCTCTGGTTTGAAACATTTTTGGGACTGCCACATACAGGCACTCAATCTATCCCATTTTACTGGAGGGCCACCTACCTGCTCCTCTGGTTTGAAAAATGTTTGGGACTGCCACATACAGGCACTATCCAAATTAAATTGTCTCCATAGCAGCCTCCACACGTTGTCTCCATTGCTACCTCCAAAAGTCGTCCATATAGCTGCCTCCATACATCGTCCCTTTATCAAACGAGGTGTGTCAGGCAGAAATTTGGGTTGTTTTCATGGATTCCACATCAAAGTTGTTAACTTTGTCGCCACCCTGCTGTGTTATCCACAAAATATACTGGCAAACTTTTACCATTTAGGGATATTATTTCAGCGCTTCTTGCGCATCTGTTTACATTCCCCTCACCCGGCATATCCTAAACTTATAAGAACGCTACTACACTTGATCTTATACAAAAGGTTCTTAGAAGTGCTGTTTGGGGAGTAGCCTAGAGACAGGGGCTTGGATTGGCGAAAGCTCGCCTGGCAGCGGAACGCCAGCTCCATGCGCATCATGCGCTTCTTGCGCATCTGTTTACATTCCCCTCACCCGCCATATCCCAAACTTATAAGAACGCTACTACACTTAACTTGGTGCAGGCTGGGACCGAGTCTGACCCTGGGGCTGGTCATATACTGCCGACGCAGAGAATTGCGGGGCCTACCTCGGTCCAGGTCTCAAAGGCCTACTATACCTCCTCCCACCCCTCCTCCACCTCCTCCTCCTCCGAATTACCATCCGTGGGCATGGCGCCATCAGTCGGTAGCTCTAGGCACAGCAGCAGTGCCGTCGCTAAGCGACAGCAGGCGGTGCTGAAACTGCTGAGCCTAGGCGATAAAAGGCACACCGCCCAAGAGCTATTACAGGGCATTCCACATCAAAGTTGTTAACTTTGTCGCCACCCTGCTGTGTAATCCCCAAAATATACTTGCAAACTTTTACCATTTAGGGATATTATTTCAGCGCTTCTTGCGCATCTGTTTACATTCCCCTCACCCGCCATATCCTAAACTTATAAGAACGCTACTACACTTGATCTTATACAAAAGGTTCTTAGAAGTGCTGTTTGGGGAGTAGCCTATAGACAGGGGCTTGGATTGGCGAAAGCTCGCCTGGCAGCGGAGCGCCAGCTCCATGCCAAGATCCAACTAACATAGTTTTAACTGCAGCACCTTTAATCTACTACTAGTTCACTGCCTCCATACATGGTCCCCTTATCAAACGAGCTGTGTCAGGCAGAATTTTGGGTTGTTTTCATGGCTTCCATGTTAACTTTGTCGCCACCCTGCTGTGTAATCCACAAAATATACTGGCAAACTTTTATCATGTACCGATATTATTTGAGCGCTTCTTGCTCACCTCCTTTGGTTCCTCTCTGCCACCCATTGGTTTGAAGCCTGAGTCCATTTAGGGTATGTCGCCATGCCACTCTCTAGCCTGCCGCTGCTGCCGCTGCCTCTGCATGCCGTCCCCTATAGTGTCAGGGTCAATTATTGGATGTTTTAGATGCTATCTAGCTTCATTCTGTCACTCTGTCATGGCCATGCTGTTGGCCATAATTTTGGCATAATGGTGCGATTATGCAGCCTCAGAGGCATCCATGCATGCTGCCCCTGCTGTTTCCTGTCCATTTCCGTGGTGTTTCCATCCTTTTCTGAGGTTCCCAGGTGTTTGGCCAAGCTTCCCTGTGCAGAGCCTTGGTCCCCTTGAAAAATGCTCGAGTCTCCCATTGACTTCAATGGGGTTCGTTATTCGAGACGAGCACTCGAGCATCGGGAAAAGTTCGTCTCGAATAACGAGTACCCGAGCATTTTAGTGTTCGCTCATCTCTAATTTTGACCTAATATTTCACAGTTTAAAAAAACCTACTGGCCCTTTAATCCGTCCTGTGTCCTCTCTCAGTGGAGGAAAGGCACAGGACGGATTAAAGATGGCGGCTGCGGCTGACCTCATACGTTTGTGTCTGCAGCGTGAGGTCAGCTCTGCCTCACTCTCTCGATCTGAAGCTGGGCTGGTCACATGACCTGCCATTGCCTCACACAGCAGAGAGCACAGCTTCCAGCTCCTCTGCACCGTGCTGATTGCTACAAAAAATAAAGTTTGCAACATTGTATCATGTAACCAGGTAAAATCCTTCTCATGTATCTTTATTTTGTTCAATAAATAAACTTCACTTGTACCTCAGAGAAGTGGATACAAGGCATATCATGCATAATAACATACATGCTCCATAATCTAATAAAGAAATGCATAAAATTTGTGCATCTATAGAAATTAAGATAATTGATAATTTATCTCCTGTCACTAGATTTAGAGTATATATGAATGTAGAATGTATGTAGAATATGTAATATATATGGATATGGGATATGAATATATAGTTAGAGTAGATGTACATAGGATGTAGAGATATATATACTCTATATACACTCACCGGCCACTTTATTAGGTACACCTGTCCAACTGCTCGTTAACACTTAATTTCTAATCAGCCAATCACATGGCGGCAACTCAGTGCATTTAGGCATGTAGACATGTTCAAGACAATCTCCTGCAGTTCAAACCGAGCATCAGTATGGGGAAGAAAGGTGATTTGAGTGCCTTTGAACTTGGCATGGTTGTTGGTGCCAGAAGGGCTGGTCTGAGTATTTCAGAAGCTACTGATCTACTGGGATTTTCACGCACAACCATCTCTAGGGTTTACAGAGACTGGTCCAAAAAAGAAAAAACATCCAGTGAGCGGAAGTTCTGTGGGCGGAAATGCCTTGTTGATGCCAGAAGTCAGAGGAGAATGGGCAGACTGGTTTGAGCTGATAGAAAGGCAACAGTGACTCAAATCGCCACCCGTTACAACCAAAGTAGGCAGAAGAGCATCTCTGAATGCACAGTACGTCGAACTTTGAGGCAGATGGGCTACAGCAGCAGAAGACCACACCGGGTGCCACTCCTTTCAGCTAAGAACAGGAAACTGAGGCTACAATTTGCACAAGCTCATCGAAATTGGACAGTAGAAGATTGGAAAAACGTTGCCTGGTCTGATAAGCCTCGATTTCTGCTGCGACATTCGGATGGTAGGGTCAGAATTTGGCGTCAACAACATGAAAGCATGGATCCATCCTGCCTTGTATCAACGGTTCAGGCTGGAGGTGGTGGTGTCATGGTGTGGGGAATATTTTCTTGGCACTCTTTGGGCCCTTTGGTACCAATTGAGCATTGTTGCAATGCCACAGCCTACCTGAGTATTGTTGCTGACCATCAATAAGAAAGAGAGAATGACTGGCACCACCTGAAACACAGATGTAGGATCACAGTCCACGTCCGACAGGTACAGCCACACGTCGGGACCGGCAAAGGGAATCCTGCTGCGGGGTGCACATCCAGGCTTCACAGAAGGCACAACATCAGTATCCACAAGAGGTAAGAAGAAATGGCACTCACCGATCTCAAGCAGTGAAAGCTTTATTGAGGAAGAAGTCAGGGCAGGGGTGATGCACGCCGACGGGCCGTTTTGCGCTAGGAAGCGCTTTCTCAAGCCTCGGACATCGCGAGATCTCGGGACACAGGTAATATACCCGCCCCGAGCACGCGTAGTCCTGGCAACGAGACACACACAGGGAAGTGCACAGTATCATGGGTGCGAATACAAGTAAAAAACAAATACGTGAGAATACAAAATAGCAAAGCATGATACATTGTTAAAAACAACGCCGCACACACAGCGGCTTAAATTGTACAACAAATGCTCAGAAATATTAAACTTTAATAGGCTAACCACTCGTGGAATGATGGAAAAAGGCATGGGAAGGGAGAGGAGGTAGAATGGAGGAGAGCAAGGCACAGTAGACAGAAAGAAGCAGGAGAACATAGTCCAATAAATACAGAGCATAACTAGGACTATATAGGAGATGGGATGCATCAAAAGTGCATTATGGGTGTATATAGTACTGGTGAGGTACATAATTTATAGGAAGACACTCAGGTCATTCCTATCATTCAGACCCATTGGTCCCAGTGCATTGTATTTTATAATGAGTCTGGCTTCTAAGCGGAGTAGAGCTTTAGGATGATTGCTGACCATGTCCATCCCTTTATGACCACAATGTACCCAACATCTGATGGCTACTTTCAGCAGGATAATGCGCCATGTCATAAAGCTGGAATCATCTCAGACTGGTTTCTTGAACATGACAATGAGTTCACTGTACTCAAATGGCCTCCACAGTCACCAGTCACCACCATCTCAATCCAATAGAGCATCTTTGGGATGTGGTGGAACTGGAAAATCGCATCATGGATGTGCAGCCGACAAATCTGCGGCAACTGTGTGATGCCATCATGTCAATATGGACCAAAATCTCTGAGGAATGCTTCCAGCACCTTGTTGAATCTATGCCACGAAGAATTGAGGCAGTTCTGAAGGCAAAAGGGGGTCCAACCCGTTACTAGCATGGTGTACCTAATAAAGTGGCCGGTGAGTGTATATACTATATATATATAGTGTCAAGATGTGTACTGTATATGGATTTATATGAATAAATAAAGTGTATGAACATGTAGTACATATCTATATACACTGTCCATGTACTGTATATATCTTTATTCCCTATCCATACTGCATATATCTGTAATCCTATCTCTATACCAGGGGTCCCCAAACTACGGCCCGCGGGCCACTTGCAGCCCGCGGACCGTTTCTATCCGGCCCCCGTCCCATCCAGCGCCGAGCCCCGGGATCCGGATTTGTTATTTGGGGGCCCCCGGGCTGGCGCTCCAGTACGGCAGTCAGGCCGTATCCAGTTCGGCAGTCGGGCAGGGGCCTCCGTCCATCCGGACAGGAAGCTCCTGCCCGTCACTGAATAGTGCTCGATGCGGCCGGAAACGGCCGCTCGAGCACTATTATTGCAGGTGGAGCGATGTGGCCGGAAGGCAACCCCGGCGCACATCGCTCCTTGAACCTGGATGCGCGGCCGCGTGATTACGTCATCACGCGGCCGCGCACCGCTTCCTGTCCGGCAGCAGCCCGAAGAAAGAAGACGCAGGAGCCACAGGTAAGTACAGGGTTTTTATTATTTTTTAAAAACCGCAGTAGAAACATTGTGCCCTAATATATGAAATTATGGATTATGAGGCCATTATAGAAAATAATAATGGAGGGGCAGCAAAGGGAATAATTATGAGGAGCAGGATAGGAAATAATTAATTATGAGGAGCAGGATAAGAAATAATTAATTATGAGGGGGCAGCATAGGGAATAATTAATTATTTCCTATGCTGCCCCTCATAATTAATTATTTCCTATGCTGCCCCTCATAATTAATTATTTCCTATGCTGCCCCTCATAATTAATTATTTCCTATGCTGCCCCTCATAATTAATTATTTCCTCATAAGGGGTAGCATAGGAAATAATAAATTATGAGGGGCAGCATAGGAAATAATAAATTATGAGGGGCAGCATAGGAAATAATAAATTATGAGGGGCAGCATAGGAAATAATTAATTATGAGGGGCAGCATAGGAAATAATTAATTATGAGGGGCAGTATAGGAAATAATTAATTATGAGGGGCAGTATAGGAAATAATTAACTATGAGGGGCAGCATAGGAAATCATTAATTATGAGGGGCAGCATAGGAAATAATTAACTATGAGGGGCAGCATAGGAAATAATTAATTATGAGGGGCAGTATAGGAAATAATTAACTATGAGGGGCAGCATAGGAAATAATTAATTATGAGGGGCAGTATAGGAAATAATTAATTATGAGGGGCAGCATAGGAAATAATTAATTATGAGGGGCAGTATAGGAAATAATAAATTATGAGGGGCAGCATAGGAAATAATTAATTATGAGGGCAGCATAGGAAATAATTAATTATGAGGGGCAGCATAGGAAATAATTAATTATGAGGGGCAGTATAGGAAATAATTAATTATGAGGGGCAGCATAGGAAATAATTAATTATGAGGGGCAGCATAGGAAATAATTAATTATGAGGGGCAGCATAGGAAATAATTAATTATGAGGGGCAGCATAGGAAACTTGAAGTGGCAGGTATAAGAAGGACATACCGAGCACCAGCTCAGGAGCTTATTTTTGTTAGTGTTTTAAACCGCTGTATCGCAGTTTAAAACACTATTTAAACTTTATGGCCGAAGCTGCTTCGGCGCAGGGAGCTACGCGCTCGGCGCTTACCATGCGCGCGGCTACTTAGGAAGTGAAGGAGAGCCGTGCACATGGTATGCGCTGAGCGCGTACCTCCCTGCGCCGAAGCAGCTTCGGCCATAAAGTTTAAAAAATGTTTTAAACTGTGATACAGCGGTTTAAAACACTAACAAAAATAAGCTATGGCGCCAGCTCACCCTGAGCTGGTGCTCGGTATGTCCTTCTTATACCTCCCACTTCAAGTGGTAGGTTTCCTTTAATGGTGGGGGGCAGCATAGGAAATAATTATGAGGGGCAGTCTAGTAATTAATGGGGGGGCAGCATATTTAATAATTAATTGACCCAATTAATTCATTAACTGGGCCAATAAATAAAATAGTTCACAAAGGGGTGCAGTATATTAAATAATTAATTGAGGGGGGCCCAGTGTATTACGGATGCAGTCGCATGTACCGCTAGCGCTGTAATTTCTTATTTTTTTTATTTTTAAACTTCAATCCGGCCCTCCAACGGTCTGAGAGGGACAGTGATCGGCCCCCTATGTAAAAAGTTTGGGGACCCCTGCTCTATACTGTATATATGTACACCCTACCCATATATTGTATATACACTATCCACATGCTGTATATATGTAGTATATGGATAGGACATGTAGATATATATACAGTATATTGATAGGGAATAGAGATATATTCCCTATCCATATACTGTATACATCTCTAATCCTATTTATATACTGTATATATCTCTACATCCTATCCATATATTGCATTTATCTATATACAGTATACTATATACACTATCCATACACTATATGCTCCTTGCTCCTTGCCATAGACCTCTATGGGGGCTGTGATCTGGACGCAATACGGTCGTGTGAACATAGCTTAAATTATTACTACAGCCAAATACAAAACCTCAGTTATATACAATTTAATTGTATTTAATTGTATAATTTAATTTTATTTAAATAGGACTATTCACTATTTTTAAAAAATTTTAATATTAAAATATTATGTCCCAAACTTGCAAAGGATTTATGAACCCATCTGGGGGTGTACACTGTATATCTGAGAGGTATACACCAAAATGCTTCCCAACCATGATGATTCTATGTAGTTTTACCTTATATGTGAACACAACTCAACACATACTTATTCCATATACTCAAATACACTCTACACATGCATCCACATCACATCCTATCCATAGCATAGTAGTGAAAATAACTGGATGCACATAACAGTAGGAGTAAACTCCCTATTGATCTTGATAAGCTGAGGTGTTGCTGTATGTTACTACACTTCTAGAAATGAAGATAAACTGGTTCAAAGCAGCCAAACGCATGCGGTTTTAAATGGACAGAAAACACTTACTTTAAAGCGGTCCAAAGACGTGACGTGTGGCAGCACCCTTAGGGAGCGTTCACATGTTGCGTTTTGGTTTCATTTTCATTACGTTTGAAATGCATTAGAGCAGCTGATGAGAGTTTATTTGCCTAATTACATTACCGTTTGCTTTTGTTAACACAATGTTAACATATGCATTAACAAATGAAAGGTGTTAATGTAAATGTTAACATTTATGTAATTAGGCAAATCACCTCTCCTCAGCTGTTTTAATGCATTTCAAACGCAATGAAAATGTAGGTCAAAATGCAAAGTCTGAACGCGCCCTTACTGAGTATCAAGAGCAATTGCTAAACAGAGACTCTTAAACACCTGTGGATTTCTCAGCTTAGGATGGACTCTTGGTTTTGGTTTTCTAATATTGATGCAAAGTACTAAGCAGGATACTGATGTGTAAAACTAACTTTAGGGGTGCGGTCACAAGTCATGTTTAACGCATGCGTTTATAAACGCATTGCAATAGCTGAAGAGTGATTTGCCTAATTAAACAGCAGTTAACACATGTGTTTACAAAACGCAACCGTTAATGCAGTTAACACATGTGTTTGTTAACACAATGTTAACATATGTTTTAACATTTGCATTTTGTAAACTCAAGTGTTAACAGCTGTTTAATTAGGCAAATCACTCTTCAGCTATGACAATGCCTTTTTAAACGCATGCGTTAAACGCGGCGTGTGATCGCACCCTAGGATGTAAGACTTCTTGCACACTGCAACATGGACACTGCTGTTTGACACCATCCATGCTTTGGCAGGAAGAAGTAATGATAATCACAGACAAACAAAACAATGGTAGATGGAAAACTGTGATTTATTAGCTATTATTACTGAAGTAATAGAGCAGGCGCTTCTGTGAGATGATCACCTTGGAAACCACTGGGAGCAGGAGAGGGAGGGGCTATAACTGACATCTCTATGAAGATAAGTAAAAGGTCAGGAAGACATGTCTCATACTAAAGGCTCATGGGACTTGTAGTACTGAGTGTCGGGTATCTTGGATATGACTCCACCTGCTTTACAAACCCTATAAAGGTTTTCAGAACATAAAAACAAACTAAGTAACCTTTATTTTGTGATTGTTGACACTGTGTATTATTGTAGTAACATATTTATAGCATTATTGTTTTTTTTAATCAGAGGTTCATATTCCTGGAATACCCCTTTAAAAGATCGCTCAGAATGGTAGAAACAAAAACATGAGCTCATTTCACAAAAAAATACACCTCACACAGTTCTTTACACACATTCGTTTCATTTTTGAAAATTTATTAACACAATATTTATTACACAATAAAACCTGTATATATTTGGTATCACTGTGATCGTACCTAACCAAAGAATAAAGCAGATATGTTATATGGAGCGCACAGGGAAAGTCGTAAGAACTGAGACCACAAGAACGTGATGTAAGTGCCTTTTTTGGCAATTTCGTCACATTTGAAATTTTTTCCAGCATCCCAGTACACGGCATAGAATAAAAAGTAACATTACTAAGAAGTAAAACTTGTTACGCAGAAAATATGCCAAACTGTAGGCCAAACAGCAGCGCTGGTACTGTTGTTCTACAAAGAACTGTTACTTTAATAAATATTCCCCCATAGTGGGGATGGCTTACTGTGGCTCTGCTCCTTATGAAGTGAATAGATGCTAAGCCACTATATGTCATTTGTTCTGTCCCTGGCTCTGGTAGGGTGGGGGTAGATAGAATCAGTTGATGATCAATACACCCTCCACATCCCCTCAAGTTTAGCCAATAATATATATGTATATATACATCAAACTACTCTTTATCCATTGTAAACTGATGAGAACAAATAACGAATGTATATAAAAATGTTTGATATTGTAACTAATCATACACATATCTATTTATCTATTTGTATAGTATATGGATACTATATCCTGAATCCAGTATGCAGTAAATCCAGTTTCTTAAAGTGTCCATAAATGTTCTGAAAACTCTTCTGAATAAGATTTGGAATAATATGCCTGAAAATGTAGCACATGTATATGCTTGCCAATCTTTCAGAAGGAAACCTATAATTAATTTACTTTTTCATATGTTGCATTTATAAATGGCTCTATACAAATTCTCATATTTTAAACCAATATTAACACTAAATGATGTCTAAAATTACTATTTCAACCACTTACTGTGATAGTCATCAGATTCAATGACTTTAGTGTCATTATTAGTTGAGAAGAGGTGCTATTTCTAATTTAACTTCATTGAGCTGTATTTGTAGAGGTTTCGTTTGTGCAAATCATAGATAATACGCATATTTTGATTTATTATTTTATGAAATATTGGGTAAATTAAAAAGAGATATGTCTTCTTACAAACAGGAAAAGTAAAAAATATAAATTCTTAAATTCATAAATATCAATGCAGTTATATGACTGAAGACTATTAAAATATTATACTTTATCATACCATTGAAATATTCATACCCCATTGAACATTTCCATATTTTAAAAAGTTAAAGCCACATATGTAAATGTATTTTATTGGTTATTATGTTGGATAATAAAGCAATAGGTATAGCTACAGCTGTTTAATAAAGTTTTTGGAAATGTGTTAGAGAACAAACAGCATCATGAAAACCAATGAGTACACCAGACTGCTCATGGATACATTTGGGGAAAAGTGTATTGCAGGGTTAGGTTTAAAAATATAGCGCAAGCTCTGAATATTTCATGGAGCAATTTTCAATTCAACATCTTTAAATGGACAAAGTGCTAAATTAAATGCACAACTGCTAAATTATCAAACCAGGGTAGTAATAAGATAAGCAACCAAGAGCCTAGAGTCACTCAGTAGGAGATACCAAGTTTCATGGTTCAGGTGGGAGGATTTGCCAAAAAATAACTATTTGTTTTACACTCCACAAATCTGACCTTTATGGAAGGGGGTAAGAAGAAAGTAATTTTTGAAAGCAAATAATAATATGTCAGGTTTGATGTTTGCAAACAGCTATGTAGAGGACACAGCAAGCTGTGGTCAGATGAGACATGTAAGAAATGTAATATTTGTGGAGAAAGGCCAACATTGTACCACCATCATCCTGAACACACCACCCCCATTGTTAAGCAGAGTGAAGGCAGCATCTTGCTGTGGGTAAGCTTTGCTTCAGGAGGGACAGTAAATTAGTCATCATTAAGGAAAAATGTGTAAAATAACAAAACAATAAATACAGTCGAGGACATCTACCAGCATCTGTTGGTATGAAGGTGCTCAGAGCATGGAGGGGAGAGGAGGTGCTGTGGCAGTCTGAAGCTAAAGAGAGAGAAAAGTTTTAGTTCCCTTGTTGGCTTTTTTTCCTAAGTAAAATAAAGAATAGGTTGGCCAAACACATCTATATTATTAATTTTACAGAAAATTTACAAAACTTGAGCATAAGTGTAAGAACAGGGATATTTTTATCCACCTAGAATAACTTTTTATTTTGAATGCCATGTAGCTACCGGTGTCCTTGTATTTTTATGTATATATAAGTTAGTAATTTCCAAATATATAGTATATACACTCACCGGCCAATTTATTAGGTACACCTGTCCAACTGCTCGTTAACACTTAATTTCTAATCAGCCAATCACATGGCGGCAACTCAGTGCATTTAGGCATGTAGACATGGTCAAGACAATCTCCTGCAGTTCAAACCGAGCATCAATATGGGGAAGAAAGGTGATTTGAGTGCCTTTGAACGTGGCATGGTTGTTGGTGCCAGAAGGGCTGGTCTGAGTATTTCAGAAACTGCTGATCTACTGCGATTTTCACGCACAACCATCTCTAGGGTTTACAGAGAATGGTCCGAAAAAGAAAAAACATCCAGCGAGCGGCAATTCTGTGGGCGGAAATGCCTTGTTCATGCCAGAGGTCAGAGGAGAATGGGCAGACTGGTTCGAGCTGATAGAAAGGCAACAGTGACTCAAAACGCCACCCGTTACAACCAAGGTAGGGAGAAGAGCATCTCTGAATGCACAGTACGTGGAACTTTAAGGCAGATGGGCTACAGCAGCAGAAGACCACACCGGGTGCCACTCCTTTCAGCTAAGAGCAGGAAACTGAGGCTACAATTTGAAATTGGACAGTAGAAGATTGGAAAAACATCCTGGTCTGATGAGTCTCGATTTCTACTGCGACATTCGGATGGTAGGGTCAGAATTTGGACTCAACAACATGAAAGCATGGATCCATCCTGCCTTGTATCAACGGTTCAGGCTGGTGGTGGTGTCATGGTGTGGGGAATATTTTCTTGGCACTCTTTTGGCCCCTTGGTACCAATTGAGCATCGTTGCAACGCCACAGCCTACCTGAGTATTGTTGCGGACCATGTCCATCCCTTTATGACCACAATGTACCCAACATCTGATGGCTACTTTCAGCAGGATAATGCGCCATGTCATAAAGCTGGAATCATCTCAGACTGGTTTCTTGAACATGACAATGAGTTCACTGTACTCAAATGGCCTCCACAGTCACCAGATCTCAATCCAATAGAGCATCTTTTGGAAGTGGGGGAACGGGAGATTCGCATCATGGATGTGCATCCAACAAATCTGCGTCAACTGTATGATGCCATCATGCCAATATGGACCAAAATCTCTGAGGAATGCTTCCAGCACCTTGTTGAATCTATGCCATGAAGAATTGAGGCAGTTCTGAAGGCAAAAGGGGGTCCAACCCGTTACTAGCATGGTGTACCTAATAAAGTGGCGGTGAGTGTATGTATATATATATATATATATATATATATATATATACACTCACCGGCCACTTTATTGGGTACACCATGCTAGTAACGGGATGGGCCCCATTTTGCCTTCAGAACTGCCTCAATTCTTCATGGCATAGATTCAACAAGGTGCTGGAAGCTCCTCAGAGATTTTGGTCCATATTGACATGATGGCATCACACAGTTGCCGCAGATTTGTCGGCTGCACATCCATGATGCGAATCTCCCGTTCCACCACATCCCAAAGATGCTCTATTGGATTGAGATCTGGTGACTGTGGAGGCCATTTGAGTACAGTGACCTCATTGTCATGTTCAAGAAACCAGTCTGAGATGATTCCAGCTTTATGACATGGCGCATTATCCTGCTGAAAGTAGCCATCAGATGTTACAGGGTACATTGTGGTCATAAAGGGATGGACATGGTCAGCAACAATACTCAGGTAGGCTGTGGCGTTGCAACGATGCTCAATTGGTACCAAGGGGCCCAAAGAGTGCCAAGAAAATATTCCCCACACCATGACACCACCACCACCAGCCTGAACCTTTGATACAAGGCAGGATGGATCCATGCTTTCATGTTGTTGACGCCAAATTCTGACCCTACCATCCGAATGTCGCAGCAGAAGTCGAGACTCATCAGACCAGGCAACGTTTTTCCAATCTTCTACTGTCCAATTTTGATGAGCTTGTGCAAATTGTAGCCTCAGTTTCCTGTTCTTAGCTGAAAGGAGTGGCACCTGGTGTGGTCTTCTGCTGCTGTAGCCCTTCTGCCTCAAAGTTCGACGTACTGTGCGTTCAGAGATGCTCTTCTGCCTACCTTGGTTGTAACGGGTGGCGATTTGAGTCACTGTTGCCTTTCTATCAGCTCGAACCAGTCTGCTCATTCTCCTCTGACCTCTGGCATCAACAAGGCATTTCCGCCCACAGAACTGCCGCTCACTGGATGTTTTTTCTTTTTCGGACCATTCTCTGTAAACCCTAGAGATGGTTGTGCGTGAAAATCCCAGTAGATCAGCAGTTTCTGAAATACTCAGACCAGCCCTTCTGGCACCAACAACCATGCCACGTTCAAAGGCACTCTAATCACCTTTCTTCCCCATACTGATGCTCGGTTTGAACTGCAGGAGATTGTCTTGACCATGTCTACATACCTAAATGCACTGAGTTGCCGCCATATGATTGGCTGATTAGAAATTAAGTGTTAACGAGCAGTTGGACAGGTGTACCTAATAAAGTGGCCGGTGAGTGTATATTGTAAGTAACTGAGCATGCTTAGTTGGTTAAAGCCGGATACTGCCAGGAGGCATATCCTGGCATGAAGAGGAGCAGCAGCCTCAGGGCACACCGGGGCTGCAGCAGGAATGACCAGATACCCCAGTAAGCTTACCTGGGGGTCCGATGAACCAGGAACACACTTACACGCTGTGGTCATGGTGATGACATAGCCCGACACAGGCACTTGTGCGACCCTTAATGGCCACCGTAAAAACGCAATATGGCGGTCATTGAGGGGTTAATGTTGGCTAAAGACAGTTACATTAGCCTTTCACTAGATAAATAGAAATGTTGTTTTTATTGGAGTTTCCTTAGGTTTTAAAACATAAACAATAAAATAAGATAGTTGTGTGTTTAATAAAAATTAAAAATGACTTAGCCCACTTCCTTCCCTAATTTAAATTATTATTAATAAAATTAGCATAACTGATATGGACCTCAATATTGTGAGTAAATCATTATAAACAGAGAAATAATATGTCTTCAGAATCAGTCAGAATGTGGTGGAAGAAGATAGTTTAAGTACTGTCATAATTCCAAATATTATTTTCTATTTTCAGTTGAACAGTATATGTATTAAACACTAAACAGCTATATACAGCTATTCCTAATATTAACTTCCTACCCTGGAGCCTCGTAGAGTTTTTGATCCCTTTGCCCATTGAAATAATTACTTCAAGTGGCACAGATAATTACTTCAAGTGATGCTTAATGTAACCTCTGTGAGTAAAGAGGTTAATGAATCAAGCTCCGAGATTTCTAGCAGCAAGGATTTTAATGGCACAGTGAACTGAAATTCTCACTGATATTGTAAGACTTAATGAAGCGATACTGTGCAGGTCTTTTTGGCAATAAAAACAACATTTTGCAAGTCAATGTGACTGTAAAACAGATTATAAATAGTTCTTTGCTTTGGGGCAAGCTTTGAACTATTAATGAATTTAGCTGTTTTGTGAAGGGCAGCATGGTTATTATATTGTATGCTAAAATATTTCAATATTAGAAAATAACTAGGAAATATATATTAGAAAAAATAACGGACTACAATTTTTTATAAAATGCATCTGCTTTTGTTTGTTTGAGATTTTATTTTTACATTTCACAACTTATTTTCTGGAGCATCACAATATCTTCCTACAAGACAATTAGATGATGTGTTTATCAATAGTCAGTTGTGTGTGATATTTTATGACCTATTTTCCTTAAAATGATGACTAACTCAATGCTGAAAGCGGAACTGAAAAGCCAAGGAATACTACATCACACGTCAAGATGTGCAGATAGCCAATCAGCAGTTACCCACCCCTTGCCTTGGTGTAGTTGCTCATTGAATAATATTATATAGGGGGTCCCCTTCCTCTTTAGGATATGTCTGGATATAAGTGCGTGTGTAATAAAATGATATTTGGGGTCCCTTTTAGTTAGTGTAATTGCTTGTTGAACAATAATATTTTGGGGTTACCATCATCTCCAGTTAGTGTGAAATATACTGGATTATCTGCCTTGCTGAATAATATTATGGCAATATTATTGTCACCTTTCCTTTAGTAAGGGAGAAATAAACAGCATTTTCTGCTTGGATACAATTGTTCCTTGAATAAAATTAAATTAGGGCCACCTTTCCCTTTGGTATGTGTTAAATACACTGCACTGACAGCAATAGTAATAATGGCCCATAAAATTATATTATATTACGCTGCAGTATCTGCTTGGGTGCAATTGAGATGTTATTTTTGGAATCATCTTTACTGTTTGTTACTGTGAAATACTTTTAACATTATTTGGTTAAATTGACATTTAAATAATATCTTGAGGGGTCATCTTCTCTGTTACTGTGAAATCCACTCCTGTATGTTATTGGGTTCAATTGACATTTGAATACTTTCCCTCACTTCACTCTCTGCCTTGTTGAAATTGATAGTTACATAATATTATTTAGGGTCAATCCAATATGTCCAAAACTCCTGGGTCCTCCCAACGGACCGGCAGTTGTAAAAAGGTGGATAAATCTAGTAAAAGTAGCAGCAGAGGAAGTGTGGGTGGTGTGGGTGATAGCAACAAAAGAAATAGGCCCCAGCTACTTGTTTTATTAAGAAGTCATGTCCGCCAATCAATCTTGCATTTGTGAAGTAGTTGGAGCAGTCTCCCATATAATCTCAAGTGACATCTGAGCCAGGCAGCCAGGAATCAATGGGTTCTTTAGATACCAAACTTGGGTCAGCAAAAGGTTCTGAGCACTTACTTGGAAAGCTGCCACACTGTGGCTGATAGCACTGAGACATTTGCAGATGATGATGATGATGTTGAAGATTGCATGTGGGAGCCAGGGCAAGACACAGCCTCATTACAGTCAGCAGGGTGGCAGAGCCGGATTACAATGTACTTCCTCTAGACCCCATGCTATGAAAGAACCTACCTATTGCCAGGTAGTGCTGCAAGAGGTTTTCAGAAGCAGGCAGTCCTCAAACACTATTGGCGGTAATGCTTATTCTATTGTGTGAGAATTTTTCAGTCAAATGAGGACAAAAATAAGATACTGAGAGAATGCTAATATTGGTACCATGACCCTTTGTCAAAACATGCTTAGGAAAACCCATGGCAAAAATGAAGTTGTAGAACCTGAGGCAGAAAGTGCTGTACATCGCAACAGCCCAGACCCCTTCTCCAGCAATCCATCACAAGAAATCAAGATTGCAAGGAAACAATTAATGCACCTATCCAACAGTGACACCGTGTTCTCAACCTCCACTTGCATACCATTAATGTCGGGCAAGGCAGCTAATTTCTTCCCCGGTTGAACCTGGGTGTAAGCAGTCACAAAGGAGAGTCACACACTTGCTCTGCTTGCTTCAAAAGTGAAGTGAAATCTTTAGCACTTTCAACAACTTAATAATTCCTTTATTTACATTGCGCAAACAGATTACGCAGCACTCACAGAACTTGCCTAATTGGTCCCTGTCCCCAATGGGGCTCACAATCTAACCAACCTACCAGTATGTTTTGGTGTTTGGGAGGAAATGGGAGAACCCATAGGAAACCCACGCAAACACGTAGAGAACATACAAACTCTTCGCCGATGTTGACCTTGGGACTTGAACCCCTGTCCCCATTGCTGTAACGCTGTAATGCCACCATTCCGCTCTAACTTAACATTGGAACCATGGTGAAGGACAATAGGAGAAATATTTAGTTTGGCTGGCCCCTACAACACGGCAACCTAATCTGGTTGTTAAACGCATCCTGAAATCCTCCACCCAAATGCAGGACAACTTAGAAAATTGTTATAAACTTCAGCCACTCGTATCAGGCTAAAAATGTCCTCTTTGACATGCAGAGGCAGAAAAGTGTTCACCAACAATGGCTCTTATTCGAAGTATCCACCCATTGGATTTCCACCCTACATGTTTTGGACAGGCTATATGAGCAGTGGAATTCTATGACCAATATCTTTATGATGCAGGCAGGAATGGCTATATTTAAAGTATTTCATTCAAAACAAATTGGTCTGGTCCACCTTGTTCCTTTATATATGTAATGCAGTATGGCAAAAGCTATGAGATTAAGTACCCTGGTGAGCTGTTGAAGGCAACAATTCTATGCATATTTTTATCACTTCTTCTATTGACTTTTACCCTGTGTCTCAAAATATGTTTAGTCTTGCTCACATCTTTTGAATATAGTTTAGTCATTTGATATGAATTACACTCAAATACAAAGACAAATTTCCATGCCAAGAACATTTCTATAAATAACACACATTTTATTAGCAGCACTAGCATACACCTGGTTGAAATTCTCGAAGCTTCAAGCCTGAATTTACTTGTCTATAAAGTTACTGTGTGGGAGAACCTTGCAGTAGCATTTAATAGATACAGGTATAATAAAACTGACAACCTATTTTTTCCCTCTCCTTTTCTCATCTGCTTCCCCGGCTGTTCATAACTAAATTGAACTACGAACTGTAAAATCTTGTCAGCAGAAAGTTTGCATAGATTCTATAGACAGAAGAAATTTCCATTAAGTCTGATATGACAGGAGGAAACATTACAGGGAAATGCATAAAGAGCAGAAATTTGAACATTGTGGAACTCATATTTATCACAATTTGTAGTAGGAACACTTTATGTAGAAAGGTTTAAAAATTGTCAGGAGAATGTGAATTTCTTGAACAATATATTTGTTTGTATTAATTCCCTGCATTATAGCTTTATTCTATAGCTTTGTTTTGTATGCAAAGTATACAATAGACAACAAAGTAGGACAATGATATGGTTTGATACAGAATAAATGTTTATTATACTGTGATTACAGTGTCAGACTAGGATACCTCAATCCCACTTGTAATAAAAACAAGATTTTCTGTGTCTTAATCCATTAAAATTTTCTTTTCATTCAAGTCCTTTAAAAAAACAACACAAGCACAACACAATCAAAAAAGTGTCGTAAAAGGGAAAAAAGTAAGGGGAGTTTCAACTGTTCCCCACAACTAAAAACATTTATAGACACCAATTACATGGTAGTCTGGAAAACACGCCCACTTCCTCTCCTGTTCGGACCCCAGAGTTGCCATAGCAATGATCAGCACCCCCCGCGCACCATTTTCGGGGGGCGCCGACTCCAGAGCTGCCTACAGCACTGCCCGAAAGATGGCGTCTCTGATCAGCCAAAATTCACCACTAAAATGAAGTACAACATGTGAGGAAAAAACTGTCTCAGAATCACTTTGATAAGTAACAAAAGTTCAAAAGTTATAATCATATAAAGCGACGCAAGTCAGAATCCAAAAAATGGGACGAAGCCTTAAGCTATAAACTGGCTGCGTCATTAAGGAGTTAAAAAAACAGTAAAAATCACAAACATGTTAGGTATTGCCGGGTCCCAAAATGCCTGATCTATCAAAATTTAAAAATGGTTATTCCTGGTGGTGAACCCCATAGCGGAGAAATATCCGAAACACTACTTTGATCACATAAAAAAATTTATAAAAAGTGTTCAAAAGGTCTCACAGTCCTCAAAATGGTAGCAATGACAATGTCAGTTCATCCTGCAAAAAATGACATCTTACACAGCTCCATACATTGAAGTATGAAAATGTTATTAGAGACACAATACACATTGTTTTCATTTTTGGAAATGCATTAACCCCTAGGCGCACCAGGATGTTATACTACGTCCCTGCGGCTAGATGCTAAGCGCACCGGGACGTAGTATAACGTCCGGCTTCTGGGACCGGCTCACAAACAGAGCCGGCACCAGAAGCTGCGGCTGTCAGCTGTCTACCCTATCGCGGGTATTAACAACTTACACGCCGCGGTCAAGCATGACCACGGCGTGTAAGGGTGTTCCTGCTATGGATCGGATCCCCCGTGCCGCTTACCGGCAGTGTATTGAACTTGAACCAGCGATCAGAGCATCGCTGGTTCAAGTTCAAGTATGTATAAGTAAAAAAAAAGTTAAAAACACTAAAGTTAACACATTAGAATAAATAAAAAATAAATGCATAAAAAATGACACTTTCCCATTAAAACACTTAATAAAGTATAAAAAACACAAACACACAAGAACCCGCCACATATTTGGTACTTCCGTGTCCGTAACAATCTGTATAATAAAACAGAATCATTACTGGACCTGCACAGTAAACGCAGGGGAAAAAAAAAACACAAAAAATGTTCCGAAAAAAAGATCATTTTTAATTAATACCTTTAAAAAAATGCTGGGGGGGCGTGGCTTGGCGATGGCGGAGTAAGTCGCACTGACTGCGAGCTCCCGGCCATTCCCGCCAGATACCCACAGCACGCAGCGCTCTGAGCCCGGATCCCACCATGGTCCACAGGAGGGGACCGAGGAAGACCACGGCACCCCCAGCAGCCGATCCGGGAGCCATCACTAAATTCCTCAGGTCAGCGGAGCTGCCTGAGGACGAGGCGCACGAGGCTCCCAAGATGGCGGCCGCGACCGCTCGTCAGCCTCACACCGCAGCGCCATCCTTCCAGCAGGAGCGGGGTGAAGCGGAGGAGTCAGACCCGCAGTCCCCAGGCACCTCGGTGAGTGCCCCTTCAGAGGGGCATCATGAAGAGTACCCCCCACTATCGGGGAATGGAGGAGATGTGCCATCATCCCAGGCCTCCCCTTCTTTAACCTGGCCTTCCACCCCTCACAGGGCCTTACCTCCCACCCCCACTACAAGCCAGGGGGGCAATGTTTCCCCATCCCAGGGGGCAAGTGTCTCCCATCAAGAATGGGACTGGAAAGCGCACATACGCGCCATGCCAACCAGGCACGAAATTAATAATCTTTTTTCAAGGTTGGAGGAATCTCATAAGAGGGACATTGCTGGTCTGCAAAAAGAAATACATCACATTGGCCACAGGGTGGCAGAAGCGGAGTCTGCCCAGGAGAAAATTCTAGATCAATTGGACACTCACTCACAAGTTCTACAGGAACATGCATCCCATATCTCTAGCATTTTGACACATTTGGAAGATATTGAGAACAGACACCGCCGTAACAATCTAAGGATTAGAGGCGTGAATGAAGACGTGGAATCATCTAAGCTTGAGGAGTGGGCTCAGGCGTTTTTTGCAGAGATCTTGAACCAACCTTCGGCCTCTCCAATTGAACTGGATCGTATCCACCGCACACTGGGCCCTAAGCCGGCGGCTTCTGAACGTCCCAGAGACATCCTATGCCGAGTCCATTTTTTCAAGGAAAAAGAGGAGATACTTCGCCGTGCAAGGGAGCTCAAGGATATCACGTTCCGTGGATCCAAAATTATTGTTCTCCCAGATCTAGCGAAGAGAACCCTTCAACTGCGGAGGGCCTTGCGTCCTCTATTGACGGAATTACAATCCAGGGACATCCCGTACAGATGGGGCTACCCGTTTCAACTGATCGCTAAGAAAAATGGGAAGTCGGCTGTCTTCAGATCCCTCGGTGATCTTCCGAAATTCCTGGGGACGTTCGAGCTGCCACAGATAGACCTACCTGAATGGCCTGTAATCAACTCGGCCCCGGTCCAACCGCCGAGAGAGAAGTGGCAGGAAGCACGCAGAAGAGGCTCGGACCGAGCTGCGAATCACTCTACAGGAACCTGAACGGGTTTTCTCTATACTTTTATATTTGATAGATGTTACCTGTTATGTTTTCTTTACCATGCTGTTATAATCTTTTTCCACGTGGCTTCATAATAACACCTATACTCCTCGATTAGTCACAGGATACGATACTTGTGGGAGTTTCACAGGGACCTTTATAGTCTTTAATTATTTGAAATGCTAACTTAGAAGCGCTTAATATATTTTCTTTAGTAAAATGAATACATTTTTTTTTTCTGGCGGAGATGTGCCGGGAGACTCGCCCCCCATTGGTCTCCTCGTCTCCCCCTTAGGGTTGCGGTGCTGGACATCGCCTTGGCTTTTTATGCCTTATCTTAGATTTACTAGTTTCACTAGGAGCCTAGGTTGTACATTTTTTCATGTATGTTATGATTGTCATGTTTGTTCCCCCCTCTCTTCCCTCCCCGTTCTTTCCTGGCCTAACCTCCTCCCTCCCCTCACTACATCATCTACTCATGATCTAAGTTCTCCTTTACCCAAACTATGGCGGTATTAACTTTCTGTACATACAATGCCAGGGGTCTAAATAAACCAGAGAAACGAAGCCAAATATTATATCGTCTCCATAAGAGACGAGTTCTGGTAGCAATGTTTCAAGAGACTCACTTTAAAGTGGACAGCATCCCCAAATTACATAATAAGTATTACCCTGTATGGCACCACTGCCCTCACCCCTCTAGGAAGGCTTGTGGAGTTTCCATAGCCTTTCACAAGTCGTTCCATCCGTCCATACTGACCACGGAAATAGACACGGAAGGCCGCTACATATTTCTTAAAATCGATTTACTGGGAAATGTTTTCACAATTGCTAACGTTTATTTTCCTAACCAGGGCCAGGTGTCTTTTGGTTTGTGGGTTCTGAAAAAACTGGCTGTCTTTGCTGAAGGATCTGCACTGATTCTAGGAGGCGATTTCAACGTTCCTCTTGATCCTGCGCTGGACTCATCCACAGGTAGGTCCTCACTCTCTCACCTGGCACTACGTAGAATGAGACGCTCATTATTGAACCTCAAATTAGTGGATATGTGGAGGGTGCTTCACCCGGGAGTCAGAGATTATAGCCACCATTCTCAAGCACACAACAGTTATAGTCGCCTAGATTACCTCTTCGTATCACACCAACTGTTAGATCGGGGTCCTAAGAGCTCTATCGATTCCGCCCTTTGGTCAGATCATGCCCCAGTGTACGGGTGGCTAGGTCACCTGGGCAAACGCACTAAGGAATTCTCCTGGAGATTAAATGACAACCTGCTAAATGATGCCCTATGTGAAGCTGAAGTTCGGGGTGTAATCACGGACTTTATCTCCACAAATCAGGCTCAACATCTTACGATGCCAGTTAGATGGGAGATTTTAAAGGGATCTATCCGAGGGGTGTTTATGGCACATGGGGCGCGTCTTAAAAAGGAGAATTCCGCAAAACTGAGCTCCTTATTCTCAGAATTGGGTTCTAAAGAAACCGCTAATAAATCTTCCCCAACTGATCTTTTGAAGTCGGAAATTTCAACTATTAGACACCAGATCCTCCAAATATTAGATCAAAAGAGCCTATGTTTTAGAGATAAGGTGAGAAAAGACTACTTCGAGTATGGGGATAAATGCGGGAAATTGCTAGCCAAAACCCTACATCCTAGGACCCCTCAGGCACCAGTAATGTCCATATACTCGTCTCAGGGCACCTTAGTTAACTCACCGAATGAGATACTCCGGGAATTTAGTAACTTCTACTCCGCTCTGTATGATCTGGATGTTCCAGCTGCTGACCCTGTACGATTCGTAGAGGAGATCTCAGGTTATCTGGAATCTCATTTCCCAAACTCTATTTCCCCAGAGGAAGCCTCTGCGATTGATAACGACTTCACCTCAGAAGAAATTCTGCAGGTAATAAAGGAACTGAAAATGGGCAAGAGCCCGGGGCCAGACGGCTTCACACCCAGATTTTATAGAGTCTTCGGGGAAGCCCTAGCTACACCTCTGACGGATTTCTTCAACTCTATAGACATCGACAGTCCCTTTGACCCACAATCTCTTAGAGCCCACATTTCCGTTATCCCTAAACCGGGTAAGGACCCCAACCACTGCGGAAACTATAGGCCCATCTCCTTGATCAATATCGACCTCAAAATATACTCCAAGATTTTAGCCCTACGCATCTCCCCATTTATTCCAAACTTAATTCACCCTGAACAGGTGGGCTTTGTTCCGGGTCGCGAGGCAAGGGACAATACCCTAAAAACGCTCACCCTGATCTCGTGGGCTCGGCGCTCGGGGACCCCTTTATGTCTGCTTACGGTGGACGCCGAAAAAGCTTTTGATAGGGTACATTGGGGGTCCTGGGGGCCACTCTCACGAGGATAGGGTTGGGAGCAAAGACAAGGAACAGAATTATGGCCCTCTACACAAATCCGTCGGCGTGTGTCAGGGTTAATGGGTCGGTATCCTCCCCCTTTCCCATCCGTAACGGCACGAGGCAGGGGTGCCCATTGTCACCACTCCTTTATATTCTGGTGATGGAGTCTTTGGCATGTGCACTTCATGATAACCCATCAATTAGAGGTCTAGAGGTCAAAGGAAAACCCTATAAACTCTCACTGTTCGCTGATGACTTACTCATTTATGTCTCGGATCCGGTAGTAAGTTTACCTAATATTATGAGGGAGTTTGAGGCGTACAGTAGAGTAAGCAATTTTAAGGTTAATGTCCAAAAATCTGAGATCTTGAACATCAATATCCCGAATCATCTGGTCTCCTCCCTGTCCTCCTCCCTTCCTTTTAAATGGGCAAATGGGCATATCAAATATCTTGGAGTGCACATTCCAGCAGATCCTAACCAAATTTACGCTTTGAACTACGCGCCTCTGCTTAGGAACATTGAAACTGATCTCAAATCATGGAGTTCTCTATCCCTTTCTTGGTTTGGTAGGATGAATACACTTAAGATGGACTCCCTACCTAAGATCCTGTACATTTTCCAGACGGTTCCCTTAGATCTAAGCACCGCTTTCCTAGATCGTCTCAGGAAACTAGCGACTAAATTTGTCTGGAAAAACTCCCCCCCACGGATAAAACATAGTATTTTAACAAGACACAAAGAACTAGGAGGGGCAGGCCTCCCAGATTTCTCACGCTACCATAGAGCGGTCATTAGTAAAGTGGTGCTTGACCTGACAAGTCGAAACAGTGGAAAGCTATGGGTAGACCTGGAATGTTCCCTACTGAATAATGGCCATCTCCCAGATTTGTTTTGGCTTCCCCCTAAGAGTGATTGGAATTCCTACAACATCTCACCACTAATGTTGCACATCTTGAAAGTCTGGAGCAAATTCGCCATCAGGGTCAAACTTATTAATGTCCCCGGTCCCCTGTCCCCGGTCATGGGCCTTCCCGGAATGCCGGAAACCTTAAATAGATGCCCTATTTTACTAAATGACAATGGTCGTCATAAGACTCTGGGGGAGATAATATCCACAACGGGAATACGCTCTCTAAAAGACATCTTAGGAGATAGGAGACCTTATCCTGGGGTATGGCTACATTATCTTCAATTACGTAGTGCTATTCAAGCTCTGACTCCCGGGGGAACATTGACTTCCACACTTACGGCTTTTGAGTCCATCTGCAGTTCAGCCAAACTGACTCCTCATGGAGTGTCTCTAGTCTATGGGATGTTGTCGGGTTGCGGGGGGGAGGACCTACCACTGCCATATATGCAGGCATGGGAAACGGAGTTGGGCAAAACCTTCACCAAAGAACAATGGGAAAAGTCCCTCCTCCTAACCCATAAGATGTCGGTGTCCAACAAAATCCAGGAGACGAATTTTAAAATCCTTACTAGATGGTATAGAACCCCCACTCGCCTACATAGCATGTTCCCTTCGGTTTCTCCTATTTGTTGGCGTTGTCACAAGGATAGGGGCACCATGCTTCACGTGTGGTGGGACTGTGGAGTGGTGGCAGCAGTGTGGAACGCCATTTGGGATCTCTACAAGCAGCTATACGGCTCCACAGGGAGCATTTCCCCTGATATTGCTCTGTTATCAATGCTCCCAGGGCGGCTGAGAGACATCAAAAAAGGCCTCCTGCGTCACTGCATAGTGGCAATGAGACAGGTAATCCCTAGATTGTGGAAATCCACTGCTCCACCTACCAGACTATTGTGGGTGGAGGAGATGGACAGACTGAGACGAATGGAGGAACTGAGAGCATTAGATAACAATCAATATGATGTTTTCCATAAAACCTGGTACAGATGGGACACGTTCAGGAACTCACCTGCTCTAACCTCTTGGATTTAGACGTTGTAATTGTGGGCACCACTGTTTCAGCAACAGGGGATACCCCCTAACCTTGATGTGTAGTGATTGTTCCCTTGTCTCCCCCTTCCCCTTTCCCCCCCCCCCTTTTTTTTTCTTCTTTCCCTATCCCCCTTATTTTTCCACTACTAGATGTTTAGTTAATGTTAGATACGTTTATATTTGCTTGGTTGAGCTTGAGTCCTACTTGATTATGTTTCCTTGTCATAGCTAAATATGGGGCTGCGACCCGAACATGTGCCTGACTTGTAGGCTTCTCGCTCACTTGCAATAAAGTTTATTGAACCATAAAAAAATGCTCTAAAAAGTGTTTCAGAAAATGTTACGCACTATAAAATAAGCCCACTAAAAAGAACAACTTTTCTTGCAAAAATTAAGCCCATAACCAGATTTGTTAGCCGAAAAATAAAAAAAGTTATGCATATGAAAAAATGGTGATGCTAAAATGAACAAAATTCTCTCCAAATTAGTTTTTATTCAGTAAAATTGAATAAAATACACACAACCCCCACATATTTGGTATCGCTATGTCCGTGACAATCTGCGTAATAGAACAGAATCATTATGCATCCTGCAAAGTGGACCCCGTAAAAAACAACCTCAAAAAACTCTCCGAAAGAAAGATGATTTTTAATTAATACCCTATTAAAAATGCCCTAAAAAGTGATTTTAAAAAGTTCCACACTCTAAAATAAGACCACTAAAAAGAACAATCCTTCTCGCAAAAAATAAGCCCTCATCATTAAGAATCATTACTGGACCTGCACAGTAAACGCAGGGGAAAAAAACACAAAAAATGTTCCGAAAAAAAGATCATTTTTAATTAATACCTTTAAAAAAATGCTCTAAAAAGTGTTTCAGAAAATGTTACGCACTATAAAATAAGCCCACTAAAAAGAACAACTTTTCTTGCAAAAATTAAGCCCATAACCAGATTTGTCAGCCGAAAAAAAAGTTATGCATATGAAAAGATGGTGATGCTAAAATGAACAAAATTGTCTCCAAATTAGTTTTTACTCCGTAAAAAAGGAGAAAATACACAAAACCCCCACATATTTGGTATCGCTACGTCCAGGGACGGACTGGGAATTTAAAGTGGCCCTGGAAAAAACTGTAAAAGTGGCCCCATTCTGTGGGTGGAGTTAGTAAACTCCATGCAAACTGTTAATAGATGGTCTAAATCAACATGTACGCCACAGAGAAAGACACTCATACTGCCTCCTTGTAAAGGAATAACACTTCTATTTTAAGAGCACACAACTTAATACTGCCATATATGTACACAAAAAACATACTACAATACTTTCTCCAATAAACAAGAATGTAACTAGTATAATACTACTGCCCCTAAGTAAAATATATTGTAATACTGCCCCCTATGTACAAGAATATACCTACTATAATAGTGCACCCTATGTACAAGAATATAACTACTATAATACTGCCCACTATGTACAAGAATATAACTACAGGCAGTCCCCGGGTTACGTACAAGATAGGGTCTGGAGGTTTGTTCTTAAGTTGAATTTGTATGTAAGTCGAAACTGTATATTTTATAATTGTAGATCCAGACAAAAAAAATTTGGGCCCCAGTGACAATTTAAGCATTTTTTGCTGTAATGGGACCAAGGATTATCAATAAAGCTTCATTACAGACACCTTACAGCTGATTATTGCAATCTGGGACTATTGTAAAGCATTCAGAAAGCTTCACCAGAGGTCAGAGGTGTCTGTCTGTAACTATGGGTTGTCTGTAAGTCGGGTGTCCTTAAGTAGGGGACTGCCTGTACTATAATACTGCTTCCTATGTACAGGAATATAACTACTATAATACTGCCCCTATATACAAGAATATATCTACTATAATACTGCCTCCTATGTACAAGAGTATAACTACTATAATACTGCCTCCTATGTACAAGAATATACCTACTATAATACTGCCCCCTATGTACAGGAATATAACTACTATAATACTGCCCCTATGTACAAGAATATACCTACTATAATACTGCCCCCTATGTACAGGAATAAAACTGCTATAATACTGACCCCTATGTACAGGAATATAACTGCTATAATACTGCCCCCTATGTACAGGAATATAACTGCTATATACTGCCCCCTATGTACAAGAATGTAACTACTATAAAACTGCCCCCTATGTACAGGAATATAACTACTATAATACTGCCCCCTATGTACAGGAATATAACTACTATAATAGTAGTAGAGGGGTAGAGGGGTAGAGGGAAGAGTTGTAGAGAGTCTAGTCCTGATCTGGTGCACCCCAATAAGTTTGCCAGGCTGGCGGATAAGGGGGATATCAGCTCTGGGGTAGCAATGCTGCAGCAAGACGTGGCCTCTAGCAACCAGGGGACTGTCTGCTCCAGTAAGAAGGGTAATGGGAGCACAAGCAAGGTCAGACAGGTGCTGGTAGTGGGAGATTCGATTATTAGGGGAACACACAGGGCAATCTGTCACAAAGACCGTGCATACCGAACAGTGTGTTGTTTGACGGGTGCTCGGGTTCGGCATGTTGCGGATCGGGCTGACAGAATACTGGGAGGGGCTGATGAGGAACCAGGGTTCATGGTCCACATTGGCACTAATGACAAAGTAAGAGGTAGGTGGAAGGTCCTTAAAAATGATTACAGGGATTTAGGCCATAAGCTCAGGGCAAGGACCACACCAGAAAGGCAGCGGGAGATCAGGGAGGTAAATAAATGGCTCAAAAGTTAGTGTAGGAAGGAGGGTTTTGGGTTCATGGAGAACTGGGCTGACTTTTCTGTCGGCTACAGGCTCTACAGTAGGGATGGGCTGCACCTCAATGGGGAGGGTGCAGCTATTTTGGGGGAAAAATGGCTAGAAGGTTGGAGGAGTGTTTAAACTAGAGACCTGTGGGGAGGGCAACTACACTTGTGCAGGGCAAATAGACAGTGTAGATAGAGAGCTGGGAAGAGTCATAGGGGCACATTTACTTACCCGGCCCATTCGCGATCCAGCGGCGCATTCTCTGCACAGGATTCGGGTCCGGCCGGGATTTGTGAAGGTAGTTCCTCCACCGTCCACCAGGTGGCGCTGCTGCGCTGAAAATCATCTCAACGCGCCGGAATGCACCACCTCGGACCAGGTGAAGGTAAGCGCTTCCCGAGCGACACTTTTTCGGTTTTTAAATGCGGCGGTTTTTCCGAATACGTCGGGTTTTCGTTCGGCCACGCCCCCCCCGATTTCCGTCGCGCGCATGCCGGCGCCGATGCGCCACAATCCGATCGCGTGCGCCAAAAACCCGGGGCAATTCAGGTACAACCGGCGCAAATCGGAAATATTCGGGTAACACGTCGGGAAAACGCGAATCGGGCCCTTAGTAAATGACCCCCATAGTCCATGGGGGAGGAAGGGGGGCTGGAATGAGATTGGGGAATAAGAACAAAAGGAATACAGACAGGGAGAACCATATAAAGTGTATGTACACAAATGGCAGAAGCCTCACAAACAAAATGGAGGAACTGGAACTCTTGATGTTGGAGCGGAAATATGATATAGTGGGTATCAGCGAGATATGGCTGGACAGAAGCTATGACTGGGCTGTTGCTATAGATGGTTATAGTCTTTTTAGAAAGGATCATATAAATAAAAAAGGGGGAGGGGTTTGTTTATATGTGAATTCTTGCCTCAAGCCTGTCTTGCGAGATGACATCAGTAACGCAAATGAAAATGTGGAGTCCCTATGGGTGGAGATAAGGGGAGGGAAAAAGAATAATAAAATATTACTAGGGGTTTGTTATAAGGCTCCAAATATAATGGAGGCAACAGAGGAAATGCTAATAAGTGAAATGGATGCGGCTTCAAAGCATAATGAAGTACTTATCATGGGGGACTTCAATTACCCAGATATTGACTGGGGGGCATAAACATGCAGGTCCTTCAAAGGCAGCAGGTTCTTGTCAACAACAAAAGACAATTACCTGTCGCAAATAGTCCTGGAGCCAACAAGAGGGGGGGGGGGGCACTGCTGGACCTTATCCTAACCAACAGACCTGATAGGGTATCAAAACTACAGGTTGGGGGGAACCTGGGGAATAGTGATCATAATATCATTGATTTTGTACTACGGTTTACTAAGAACGTTAGGGAAGGGGCGACCAACACTCTAAACTTCAGGAGGGCAAATTTTCAGCAACTAAGGGAAGACCTTAAAGGCATAGACTGGGATAATGTTCTCAAAGACAAAAGACCCCCCCCCCCCAAAAAAATGGGACTTTTTCTCATATATTCTGAAAACGTCCTGTGAGAAACACATAGCTTATGGGAAAAAGCATAAGGGTAAAAAGCATAAAAGGAACAAGAAACAGCCAATGTGGCTAACTAGTCTTGTAAGGAAAGCAATAAGCGAGAAAGATAAGGCGTTTAAGGTGCTAAAACGTGAAGGTAGCGATGAGGCATTACAGGATTATAGAGAGAAATAACATGGGGGTCATGGTGGAAGGAGATGAGGAAAGGGCCAATCTACTGAATGTCTCCTTCTCAACTGTCTTTACCCAGGAAAATCCCCTGGTGGAAGACACAATGAGGAATAATGTAAATTCTTTTTGGAATGTCAACAGTTTAACCCAGGAAGAGGTATGGCGACGCCTCGCAAGCACTAAGATAGATAAATCACCGGGGCCAGATGGCATACACCCCCGGGTTCTGCATGCACAATGTACCGTGATAGACAGACCATTATTTTTAATATTTGAAGATTCACTGAGGACTGGTTATGTTCCACAGGACTGGCGCATAGCAAATGTGGTACCAATATACAAAAAAGGATCAAATAGCAATCCTGGAAACTAGGACCCGTGAGTCTAATTGCTGTACTGGGGAAAATATTTGAGTATCTCACTGTGCACAACCTTATAACCCAGCGTCAGCATGGGTTTATGAGAGATCGGTCCTGTCAGACTAATCTGATTGGTTTCTATGAGGAGGTAAGTTCAAGACTGGATCTGGGGCACGCTGTGGATGTTGTATATCTGGACTTTTCAAAGGCATTTGACACCGTGCCACATAAAAGGTTGGTATATAAAATGAGACTGCTGGGAATAGGAGAAAATCTGTGTATTTGGGTAAGTAATTGGCTTAGTGATAGAAAACAGAGGGTAGTCATTAATGGCACATTCTCAGATTTAGTTGAGGTTACCAGTGGAGTGCCACAGGGGTCAGTATTGGGGCCACTTCTTTTTAATATTTTTATTAATGACCTTGTAGTGGGTTTACACAGTCAAGTTTCAATATTTGCAGATGATACTAAGCTGTGTAAAGTAATAAATACTGAGGTCGATAGTTTAGCATTACAGAGGGATTTGTGGAAGCTTGAGGAGTGGGCAGAGAAATGGTTGATGAGATTTAATGTAGATAAATGTAAAGTTATGCACTTGGGCCATGGAAACAAAAAGTACAATTATGTTCTAAACGGTCAATTACTTGGTAAAACTGGAGCTGAAAAGGACTTGGGGGTATTGGTGGATGGTAAACTTAATTTTAGTGACCAGAGCCAGGCGGCAGCTGCTAAAGCAAATAAAATTATGGGATGTATCAAGAGAGGAATAGATTCTAATGATAAAGACATAGTTTTGCCCTTATACAAATCGCTGGTCAGACCACACATGGAATATTGTGTACAGTTTTGGGCACCAGTGTATAAAAAGGATATAGTAGAGCTGGAACGGGTGCAGAGGAGAGCAACCAGGATTATTAGGGGAATGGGGGGATTAGAATACAATGATTACAAAATTACAAAATTTGGAATTATTCAGTTTAGAAAAAAGACGACTGAGGGGAGACCTCATTACAATTTACAAATACCTGAACGGACAGTACAAGGATCTCTCCAAAGATCTTTTTATACCTAGGCCTGTGACCAGGACAAGGGGGCATCCTCTGCGCCTGGAGGAGAAGCGATTTTACCATCAACATAGACAAAGGTTCTTTACTGTAAGAACAGTGAGACTATGGAACACTCTGCCGCAGGAGGTTGTTATGGCGGACTCTATGTACATGTTCACGGGTTATGGGGATAAAACATTTATTTAATTCTTAAAGGTTGGACTTGATGGACTTGCGTCTTTTTCCAGCCTTATGTACTATGACTATGACTGCCCCCTATGTACAGGAATATAACTACTATAATACTGCCCCCTATGTACAGGAATATAACTACTATAATACTGCCCCCTATGTACAAGAATATAGCTACTATTACTAGTAGCCATTACCAGTATACAGCCAGCCAGCCCTCCTAGTATATCGAGTCTGCCCAGTATACGGCCAGCCTGCCCTAGTATACAGCCCATAGCCCCACTATACAGCCAGACAGCCCCAGTGTACAGCCCCTGAGCCCCTGCCCCAGTATACAGCCCATAGCCCCAGTATACAGCCAGACAGCCCATAGCCCCAGTATACAGCCAGACAGCCCATAGCCCCAGTATACAGCCAGACAGCCCATAGCCCCAGTATACAGCCAGACAGCCCATAGCCCCAGTATACAGCCAGACAGCCCATAGCCCCAGTATACAGCCAGACAGCCCACAGCCTCAGTATTACAGCCAGACAGCCCATAGCCCCAGTATTACAGCCAGACAGCCCATAGCCCCACTGTACAGCCAGACAGCCCATAGCCCCAGTATGACAGCCCATAGCCCCAGTATGTCAGCCCATAGCCCCAGTATGTCAGCCCATAGCCACAGTATGATAGCTTGTCCCTGCTATACATCACCAGCCCCTGGTATACAGCCTGCCCCTGGTATACAGCCCCTGCCCCTGGTACACAGCCCCTGCCCCTGGTATACAGCCACTGCCCCGGGTATACAGCCTGCCCCTGGTATACAGCCACCCCCATGCCAGTACATAAAAATAAAAACACATGAAACTCACCTCTCCGAGCCCCGCCGCTGCTCCCCTGCTTTATCCCAGTCCGGCCGTGGTGAAAGCTCTGTACGGGCTGGCGGCGCACAGACCATGACGTCAGCCGCTTGCCGACGTCATGGTCTGTGCGACGCCGGCGCGTACATCGTTGTCACCGCGGCCGGACTGGGATCAAGCGTCGGGGAGCAGCGTCGGGGCGGAGAGATGAGTTTCATGTGTTTTTATTTTTACACCGGCCCCACCAGTCCCAGACTGGCCCCGGATCGGCCCTAAACCAATCGGCCCACTGGGATTTCTCCTGGTGGGTCTTATGGCCAGTCCGCCCCTGGCTACGTCTGTGACAATTTGCATAATAAAACAGAATCATTATTGGACCTGCAAAATGAAGCTCGTAAAAAACAACCTAAAAATGCTCCGAAAAAAAGATAATTTTTAATTAATACCCTTTTAAAAATTCTCTAAAAAGTGATTTTAAAAAGTAACGCACTCTAAAATAAAACCACTAAAAAGAACAATCCTTCTCGCAAAAAATAAGCTCTTAGCCAGATTTGTAAGCCGAAAAATAAAAAAGTTATGCATATGAAAGTCTGTGATGCTAAAATTTACATTTTTGCCTAATTACTTTTTATTCAGTACCATGGGAAAAAATGTTTTAAAAACTATATAAATTAGGTATTTTCGTAATCAAAACTTTGTGGAGCCTTTTTTCATTTAATCCATTACAAATGTTTAATTTCCCACCCAAAATGAATGTATTGTCAAAAAATATTACAATTTGTAGACCACACCTCCATCTTGTTTTAACCCCTATAAAACACCTAAAGCGTTAACAAACTTCTTAAAAGTGGTTTTTCATATGTTGAGAGGTGTAGTTTCCATAATGGGGTCATTAACAATTCCAGCTATTATTTAGTCCTGTCACAGTCAATTAAAAGTTGAGCAGGTCCATCTAAATGTTAGTTTTGGTGATTTTCCCAAAAATTTTAAAAATAGCACCCAAATTCTGAGCCTCATAACATTCTAGTAAAATATTTTGAATCTTAAAAAACCATGCCAACATAAAGCAGACATTTGGGAAATGTAAGTTATGAATTTATTTGGGATCTATGATCTTGATCTGCATCAAAAGTATAGAATTTTTATTTGAAAATAAAGATTTTTTCCACATTTTTGCCAAATTTAGTTTTTCTTCATAACTAAACACAAAAGATATCATCCAAATTTTTAAACTAATTTGAAGTACAATGTGTCACGAGAAATCTCAAAATCCCCTGGATATTTTATATCGTTCCAAAGCTATAACCACTTATAGTGACGCAGGGCAGATTTGAAAAATGGGACAGCGTCCTAAAGGCCAAAAGAGACCCGTAAGGGTTAAAACACAATAAAGCCTATATAAAGTTGGTATCACCATGATCCTACTGAATGAAAGAATAAAGCAGATGTATCATTTGGAGAGCACAGTGAGCTCACAAATAGAGTGACACACTGCCACACTGCCACACTGCTGATTAAAATTTTCCAAACATTAGCCCCCCGACATGTTTCACCAGTACAACTGGCTTCATCAGGGGTTTGGGCTAAATAATAATTATAATACCATCAGTTGCAATAGGGATAGATAGTATCAGACCTAGATCACACCTAGACCGTTCAGTCCACTATATCTCTAACGATAGGACTAGGATCTCCATACAGTATTTATAACAATACAGCCTGCTACCACAGCGGCCCCTGCTGGGGCAGTACAGGCAACACTGTTATTCATGGTCTAGGTGGTCATTTTAGGGCTCTAATCCATACAATAAGATACATTACTGTAGCAGACAATACTGCTTAGGACAGTCCTCTTTATCTGGCCAATAGTGGACTTATAGCAATTATTATAGGTGGATATGGACCCCGTATTGTGCCCACTATCTCACATTTCATACCACTGACCACCTGCAAACTGCCTATGACCCAGTTCACACTGTGCTTTTAATCCACTGTTTGTCCTGTGCATCTAGTGGTTTGTGCCACAACAGCTTGTAATATAGTGCAATCTTTTTTAAGAATCCCTAATAAAAGTGATGTTTTACAAAGGCAGTTTTGTAAAATATTTCCTCTGAGTCTAATCCCTGCCGTGACAATAAGGTCCATTGTTTTTTGTATAGAATCTACTAGGAAGCAGGCTAAATATAAAAAGGACAGACCAATAGCATAGATAATAGACTAATAGATAAACATAAAATTGGATTTCCAACTTGAGAATCCAAAAGGATTCCCTTAAAGAATGTTTCTTGTCCCAATTAACCTCCTCTTTGGTTTGGCAACCTTTTTTAATACAAAGAATGAGAAATATTTCAGAGATTGCTGATAATACTCCACAAAATATTTGGCCTGGGGTTTAATGTTTATTGGTTGTTAATAAGGAAAGTGGTAAAATTGGTCAGCAATTTTAAGTTTACCTATTTCTTTGGCTATCATTAAACATACAGGAGGGAATTTATCATACGTAGATGTAGGCCTTTTCATGTATCCATTCTGAGAAAATCTGTGCCAGGTCCTGCCCACTCCGAAATTGCAATTATTTCAGTGCTACTACACCAGAAAACTGTCGTAAAAGCACTGATAAATCTCCCCCACACTGTGTAGATATATACATATATTACATCACAGTGTGTAAATTTGATTCCATACACTACATGGTTCATGTCACAATTAGTAAAAGATTGATTTCTAAATGTTTTTTCCTTATTCCAGGAGTCAGGTCAGGTATTGGTATTCCCTTAAAATGAAGGACAGCTTTTCATTGGATCTCAGCATAGGCAAGTGCTTAGAGAAAATTTTCTGAATATTTTGGTAATTCATACTGTAAATGGTGTAAACACTAAATTATTAGGCATATCATTTTTCTTTGGACTACCATGTAAAATGGTAGCTTGAGTTTTTGCTTTGGCTTTGAGGAAGCTTTTGTGTAACAGATTGAATAACAGATTTGGAATAGTGTTCCTTCCTTAGTTTCCTGTTTATGTTTTTATCTTCCATAGAAAATCTGTTTTCATTTATGCATGTTCTTCTTGCCCTGATAAATTCAAAGATATTGCATTTAAACATAACTTTATTTTTAAGCGTAACTGTAAGGTTATAGTGATTTTACCAAAATATTATATGTCATTCACCCTTTGAAAACAAACGGAATGATGTCTACTTTTTGCTGCTCACCCTTTTCTTTCCAAAGTTCTGGCATTTTCTGTTCTGAAAGTGTTTGACAAAAATCTTTCTCCCCAGAGGTGAAGTGGGCGGAGACTAATGTCTGTCAGTCTATGCCCTCAGGCTGAGGCCAGTTAGCTTGCCCACAGACCCCATGATGCCTTGTGTTTTCTCTCAAAGTAATTTAGCAGTAAATCCATTGAACACGGCACAGTGCACTTACAGGATGTATATGGGGAACAGCCTGGCAGTTTCCATTACATGGAGGAGCAGGGAACATGTTATAAGTGGTATAAATCATTAGTATATAAAGTCTATAGCCTGTGCTGTTTGAGCACTAAAGGTTAATAGCTTATCTGCACAGAGCTGATATTACTGATGGCGAGGAAGGGAGCAACATGAGGTGCAGAGAGAGACAAAGAAAGTTCTGTAGAATCACAGACTGGGATGGTGGGACTAATAGAGATCAGGGAGATCTTGGACACATCCAGCTCTTCTATATTCACTGACATACAACCTCCTCTTCTGTGAGCAGGGAGTAGCAGTTCCTCCACTCCCATAAAACCGACTCAGACACATAGTGTAAACAAAGTATGGATTCATAGGGCTTATCAGCACATGGGTAGGAGGCAGCCATTGCAGCACTGAGGTAATCAGAGCAAGGAAACTACTGAATATAAGAAACAAAGATAATAGGCAAAGTTGTTTTACATCCCAAGAGCTATTGATTTGTGGGAAAGAAAAACCTTTACAGTTACTCTTTAATTATAACTTTATTTATAACTATAACTTATTCTTTATGTTGTTTTGTGACATGCCCGTTTATGTTTGTACAGCTAGGGCCTAGCCTTTTTATTTACTAACTTTAAATATAGGTCATGTTTTATTTTTTTCATAGTGTTCTTCTAAACTCCCTTTAACCCCCTCATCCTTAAATAACCACACATAATGGCAAAGTCCTCCCAACACAGGTAAGGTGTATAGTTTATGACACTGCCACAATCCTTGCTGGCACTTATCATGTGCAACTCCCCCCCCCCCACCACACTGGGAACTAGCCTTTTCTTGTGGCCTGGAGGCAGCCGGGGCCCAGAATACTGGAGTGGCTGGTTATTGCATCCTTGGGTACGCTGTGGTCACGTAGCTTGGCATGGGGACTGGAGGGCTGACCTCCAGGTCTCCAGCAGGTGGTATATACAAGAAATATGGAGGGAGAGGCTGATGCAATGGTTTCACCCTGGGTCAATCCCTAAGTGATGGATGGGGAAGCTTGCAGTGGTAAGCAGCCGTATCCAGGAATCAGGCGGAGGTAATGCTGTGCAAATCAACTTACAGTTCTTTATTGAACAGCAGGCAATGGCCAAACAATTAACAGCAGATTCTCAAGCTGGAAGAGAGTCATGGAGAGCCGGTCCGCAGGGAGGTTACACACAGCCTGGTAATAGATTAGCTGGTACAGATGGAGCTGAGTTCAGGTAGTGGATCTCAGATCTGGGCTTCAGTTTCCGGACTTGCCCTGGGCGCTATTCGCAACTAATACCTTGCCCATGCATTGGCAGGGGTGTTGCATAATCCTTGGTAATTGAAAGTGCCGCCCATGGCTCATCTATGGACTGGAGGGGAATGTAGGTCCTGTAGATAAAAAGGAATCTTGATCAAAGAGAGGAAACCAATTTTTCTTGTACTGTTGTGATGCCTGCAGATAAAAAGCCTTCATATGGTTAAAGGAAAAATAAAAAAACTATGGCTTTTAGAATGCAGGAGTTAAAAGAGTACAAAAATGAAAAAAAGGCTTAAACAACTTTGTAATTATAAAGCAAAACAAATGTCCCTACATGAACTAATACCAAGTTTCAAAATACCCTCCAAAAATATCCTATTAAATAGTCATCAATTTAGTGGTTTACATTTGTTCGATTAAAGTTTTACAGCCAATTTTCTCATTTTAAGAATCATTTCTTCATTAAATGACATATATAATAGATGGGACACAGTCATTTCTGAGACCTTCAGAACTGCCCTTAAATATCATTGCTTCAATTAAACATATTAACCCCTTGGCACCTTGACTTATTAATGCCACAATTACTCGCATGAATATAAAAATTTATATCCTCCTTCAACACCAGAAAGTGATTTCCACGATATTAGCATAATGGGACCTTTTCAATTAAATGATGAATTGGAACTATATCAGAAAATAGAAGTGATCATAATTTAGTATAGACAATATAACACCAAAAATCTTTTTTGTCTTCCCTACTGAACTCTGTAATTGTTACATTTAATTCCTGTGATATACAATTTTGTATGTTTAAAGGAAATCACATCCTTTTGGTTTTTCGTTCATATAGATGTTAATCCCGCTTCTTAACTTATAAAACTGCATTTTATATTAAAGTTAATTATGTAGAAGTGCTTCCGGAAACATTACCACAGCCGCTCTGGGCTCCAGTTTCTCAGTTTCTTTGGCTATCCACTCACTGCCTCTGCTTTCTGCCTCTCCTGGCTCTTCCATATGAAACCAACAAGGCTTTGGCTCTAGCTAGACAGGATGAGTTGCCTGTGTTTGACAGCTACATTGAGATTGTGAGTAGTTGGGAGGCTGCAGTCTGAGGTGCTGGAGGGAGCTGCAAATGAAGGGGAAGACATGTTTTAATAAGGGGATGAGTATCTGGAGGGAGCTGTTTTAGGGGGGGAAGGCAAGTTACGCTAATGGAATGAGGAGATGAAAGGAGCTGTAGGTGAAAGGCTAGGAAGGCTATACTGAGGTGATGATTGGCTGGAGGGATTTTTCTAAAGGGGATAAAGAGCTGATGGGGGTATAAATTACAAGTGGTTGAGAGCTGATGGTATGAGGGAAGGTAAACTGAGGGGAAAGGAATTTAGTAAATTGGGTGACAGGGGGTATGAAGAGGGTTTAGTCAATGTAAGGGGTTGAGAGCTAATGGTGTGTGTCTGGGGGACTTGCATATAGCAGTGCTGTGTGTGTATGAATTTAGCAAGCTGTGTATGAATGTAGCAGAGCTGCCTGTGTGTGTATGTTTCTGAGCTAATACAGAGATTTGGGTGTGTGGTGAAAAGGGAATTTGTCAAATTTGTCATTTTGATATATTTTTCCCTATTTTTTTTTGTAATTTACTTTTTATTGGGTTTTCAAAGAAAATGAACATATACATTTGTCAACAAGATGCAAAGTGATACAATTCTCTTTATTCAATTTACAGGCATCTACATTCTACTCAATGCCAGTTAATCGAATAATGAGAATTTTTCCCTATTTTTATAGTGCATGTCTAGGGTGTGTCTTGCAGTAAGATGTGTCTATAATACAGTTTTTTTAATTTAATAGATATATTAAAATAACTCCCTACAATTAAAGCAAAAAACAAATGATTTAAATAGCATTATTTTAAAATATGCTTCTGAAAGGCAATGGAAGCCAATCATAGAATTGTCCGGTCCTGTAAAAATTGATTTTTATAAATAAATCAATCTACATTTCTGCAGCTCCATTGTATTCTGAACAGCATGTTACAGCTTCATAACATGGTCATATGAAACAATAAGAGTGAGGGCCCTATTTGCCTGTGAGCTTACAATTTATAAAGAGTTACAGAGTTCAGTAGCATATACTTAAATAGTTGTCATCATTGAAAGTCATAAAAACAAAATATTCTCAATATTTTTTCTAAATAAATAGATTGCTGCAAAACATTCTGTTCCGTGAACATTAAATTCAGAGTCTGTCATGGGCAAAAGTCATTGCCTAATACTGTGTTCATGTGTGATGCACTTGTTAAAATAGCAGAAGTTCATGTCCCAGAGCATGAACATAGATAGTAATCTGCCGGGGGTCTTTGTGTATGGATCAACAACTTTTAACTTATTGCTAATACTATGGCAAATGTTATGGTAGATTTTACTTACCATTCAAAAAGATTATTTCATATTAATGTTATTTTAAACAGTTTATATTATTGTTTTAAATAAAACACTGATGCATTAGAAAAGTTCTAATAAGTCATGTATGCATATATATATATATATATATATATATATATATATATATATATGCATATATATATATATATAATCAGGTAATATAAATATTGAACTAGCCTAATGGTGCTATTGACATGAAATTTTCACCAGATGTTGGTAACAGTGCATCCACACTGCCAAAGAAATGAAACTAGAATTCCATAAATTTAGTTATATGCAATAATGAGAAATAACACATTTTTGATGAAAGGTGAAAAAATCATGGAAAGTCTTGATACCAAGACTTAAAAAAATTAAAATTAAAAAGTCAGGTGCTGTCTGACAAGTGGAGGCAGCACAACTGTGAGGTCTATTTAGTGGTGTGAAGCAGAGCCTTTCCCAAGATAACTGGGGCCTTTACAGATTTTGGAAAAGGCAACCAGATGTGAGATATTGTGTGAGACCTGTGTGTGGACCATTAGGGGCGGACAGAGTAGCTTGGCAGTTTCTGGAAGAAAAAGGAGGAAATGAGGTGATTCCTAGAGGAAGAAAGTATGGGGGAGAACTTCTAGTCTTGTAATCCTGAAGGGCTAGGGCTGTAGTCAGCAATGTCCAGTTTAACCCAAAAAGTTAATTTTAAGCTGTCGTTGAGGAGGGAAAACTTTAATTATGATCATTTTGGTAGTATTGAGTATTAAGCTCACTACTAGTAAGTCAGTACCACATTTGGCAGATTCAGCACCCATGACCTCCAAAGCACAAACAACGGCACCTGTTTTTAACCATTGCCAATCTGGTTAATTGACTACTGAGCAGCTATTCAAATAGCTTGTAGACCCTTAGCAGTTACAGGCATAACTTCTGTGTTCATGGCTGTGAGTGGCCAAGTGGATGTAGATGTTGCCGCTCTTAGTAGCGTCATTCAGACAAGCAGGGACTTTTCTTACCAATACCAATAATTGCCCTTTTTTGGGCACTTAGTTAGGGAGAGAAGGTGGCAGTGATTAGGGACAGGTGGAAATCTAAAATAATTGCCCTTTTTAAGGAACTGTGAAGAACTACATTAAGCTACTGTTAAGCTGCTATAGTTCAGGACCAGACTTGTACTATTAGCATTTACAGCATCGTTCAGCAATACTTAAAAGACCAGACTTAGTACTTTTAGCATTTCCAGCAATATCTTAAAGACACAATCAGGTGCATTTGGTGCTGCATTGATAAATCATGTCCTGTCCCTTTCTGCCATGGCAAGATATGATCATTTAAAGATTTTGAGGCATTAAGGTGTCGTAAAATACTTGGTTGTAAAAGAATATTAACCCCTAGGCGCACCAGGACGTTATAGTACGTCCCCGGGGCTAGATGCTTAGCGCACGGGGACGTTCTATAACGTCCTGCTTCTGGCACCGGCTCACGAACGGAGCCGGTACCAGAAGCAGCGGCTGTCAGCTGTCTAGTACAGCTGACAGCCTGCGCTAACACCCGCGATCGGAGCCGGCTCCGATCGCGAGTGTTAACCCCTTACACGCCGCGGTCAAACATGACCGCGGCGTGTAAGGGTGTTTGCGCTGTGGATCGGATCCCCCGTGCCGCTTACCGGGGGATCCGATCCATTTCTGGGCAGCTCCGAGGACTGGTATGTGCCCCGGAGCTGCCCGGTCTCCATGGCAGCCAGACCCCTTCCGGGTCTGGCTGTAAACTGTCTGAGCATGCGCAAGCTTGCTCAGACAGTTTACACTGCTCTACAATAAAATAGTATTGTAGAGCAGTGTATTGAACTTAAACCAGTGATCAGAGCATCACTGGTTTAAGTTCAAGTATGTATAAGTAAAAATATGCAAAAACACTTAACACTACACATTATAATAAATAAAAAATAAATACATAAAAATATAAGCCCCTAAAATGTCACTTTCCCATAAAAACACTTAATAATGTATAAAAAACACAAAAACACAAAAAACCCCGCATAGTTGGTATTGCCGCGTCCGTAACAATCTGTATAATAAAACAGAATCGTTACTGGACCCGCACGGTGCACGCCGTAGAAAAAAAAACGCAAAAACGTTCCGAAAAAAGATAATTTTTAATTATACCCTATCAAAAAATGCTCTAAAAAAGTAATTTAAAAAAATGTTATGCACTCCAAAATAAGCCCACTAAAAAGAACAACTCTTCTCGCAAAAAATAAGCCCCTAACCAGATTTGTCAGATGAAAAATAAAAAAGTTATGTATATGAAAATATGGTGATGCTAAAATGAACAAGATTTTCTCCAAATTGGTTTTTATTCAGTACAATTGAATAAAATACACAAAACCCCCACATATTTGGTATCCCTGCGTCCGTAACAATCTGCATAATAAAACAGAATCGTTATTAGATCCGCAAAGTGAACCCCGTAAAAAACAAAACAAAAAAAAGCTCCAGAAAAAAGATCATTTTCAATTAATACCCTATAAAAATGCTCTAAAAAGGGATTTAAAAAATGTTATGCACTCTAAAATAAGACCACTAAAAAGAACAATCCTTCTCGCAAAAAATAAGCCCTTAAACAGATTTGTGAGGCAAAAAATAAAAAAGTTATGCATATGAAAGACGGTGATGCTAAAATTAACAACATTTTTGCCAAATTACTTTTTATGCAGTAGAAATGGGAAAAAAATAAAAAAATCTATATAAATGAGGTCTTTTTGTAATCGTGGCGACCCATAGAATAAAAATAATATACTATTTTTATGGTATGGTAAACGGGCAAAAAAAAAAACCCCATAAAAATCTTCCTGAAAAGTGATGCTTTTCATTTCCTCCACCAACAAAGAGTTAATAAAATCTCACCAATTAGCCTATAGATTCCCCCAAATTACGTACCAGAAAAGTGCATCTCATGTGGCAAAAGAAATAAGCCCCTATAGGTCCACATTAAAAAAAAGAAAAAAATTATAGCCTGTGCAATGTGACAGCAAATCTGATCTGGATGGCGCCTCCTTCCCTTCTATGCCCGGCCGTGCGCCCATACAGCAGGTTACCACCACATATAGAGTATCCGTGTACTCGGGAGAAATTGGGTAACAAACTTTCTGGAGCCTTTATTCATTTAATCCATTGTAAATGTTTAATTTTCCACCCAAAATGGGTGTATTGTGAAAAAATATTACAATTTGCAGACTGCACCTCCATTTTGTTTTAACCCCTATAAAACAGGTAACGCGTTAACAAACTTCTTAAAAGTGGTTTTTCATACGTTGAGGTGTGTAGTTTCCACAATGGGGTAATTTACGAGTCTCACTATTATTTAGGCCTCTCAGTGTCAATTAGAAGTTGAGCAGGTCCATCTAAATGCGGGTTTTGGTGATTTTACAAAAAATGTGAAAAATGATACCTAAATTCTGAGCCTCATAACATTCTAGTAAAATATGTGGAATCTTAAAAAACCATGCCAACATAAAGCAGACATTTGGGAAATGTAAGTTATGAATTTATTTGGGAGCTATGACTATCTGCATCAAAAGTAGAGAATTTAGAACGTTGAAAATAAAGAATTTTTCCAAATTTTGTTTTTTTTCATAACTAAACACAAAAGATATCAGCCAAATTTTTAAACTAATTTGAAGTACAATGTGTCACGAGAAAACAATCTAAAAATCCCCTGGATATCTCATAGCGTTCCAAAGCTATAACCACTTATAGTGACACAGGTCAGATTTGAAGAATGGGGCCGCGTCCTTAAGGCCAAAATAGGCTGTGTCCCCTAGGGGTTAATAATTCCTTTATTTATACAGCGAACACAGATTACACAGTGCTGCACAGAGTTTGCCAAATCATTACCCCTGAGGAAGTCACGTTAGCGTGACGTAACGCGTGGGGTCTCCTGGCCCACAGCCGATCCACCCCTCCCTCCCCCGTCATATCTGCCTACTCCGCTTTATGCTCACTCATTGGTAGGAGGTATTGTATTTAACCATAGTCAGGTTCTCCTGACCCTGTTTACACTTCTATACTTTGTTCAATTGTGGGGGTTTATTCTCCAGGTGGGGGATTTCTGGACGGCTGTGGGTTTCCCCGGGGTTGGGAATTCTTTCCCATACCCTTAAAAAAAGGGGGGTCGCTTGTGCTCTGTGTGGCACAGTGTTTTAATTGTTTTTAATTGTCTTGTGTCCGTTAGTATGTATATCCTGTTCTTGACTCAATAAAATTTGTTATATACATTTGTTGCCATATAGGTGCATGCTTTTTCTTCTTCTTTCTTTACTGTATGAGTTTGCCAAATCAGTCATCAAACCTTCCTAATGTCATCACAAGCAGTGGGGCTATTGGAAATCTTACTTAGGTGGAAGTTTACATATAGAAATTTGTCATAGTTTGGGAATCCCTTTCAGATAGATTGATCACTTATCTCTGCTTCCCCAGATATCAGACTTACAACGTCATTGCATTGCATGTATATGTCTGTTTGTTGTAAGTAATTTTTATTTTATAATCCCTTTTTTGTAAGTTCTGTCCTTTTTTATATTAAAACCTTACTTAAATCAAGAGCCTTCTTTTGTTCTAATGAGTATATTAACATACTTAGTATGGGAGAGGAGGCGGCTATGATTAGGGACAGGTGGAAATCTGAAATAATTGCCCTTTTTAGGGCACTGTGAAGAACTGCATTAAGTTACTGATAAGCTGCTATAGTTCAGGACCAGACTTGTACTATTAGAATTTACAGCATCATTCAGTAATACTTAAGAGACCAGACTTAGTACTTTGAGCATTTCCAGCAATATCTTAAAGACACAATCTCAGTATAGTTTGTAGTTCCAGCATCATTTAGCAAAATCTAATCTTAGCTGCAGGCGCAATTGGTGCTGCTTTGAGAAATCATGTTCTGTCCCTTTCTGGCATGACAAGATATCATCTAAAAGAACATCAAACTTTCCTGACTTCATCACAAGCATTGGAGCTATGGGGGGATTTGGAAATCTTACTTATGTGGAAGTTTACTTATAGAAATTTTCCATACTTTGAGAATCCTTTGCAGATAGATCGATCACTTATCTCTGCTATCCAAGGCACCAGACTTACAATGTCACTTAATGTAGAAAGTTCTTTTTATCCATTTTGTTTTATCAAGCTGTTTATGTTTGCATTGCATGTATATGTCTGTTTAATGTAAGTACATTTTTATTAATTATAATCCAGTTTTTGGAGTGCTGTATTATTTTATATTAAAACCTCACTTAACCCCACAATGTTACCTACATTGATTTCTTAACCCCTTAATGTCCAGGCCTTTTTCATTTTTCACTCCCCACTTTCAAAACTCCATAACCTTTTCTCCATGTAGAGAGCTGTGTGATGGCTTGTTTTCTGTATAACAAATTGCACTTCATAGTGATGGTATTTAATATTCCATGCCGTGTACTGGGAAGTGGGAAAAAATTCAAAATGTTGTGAAATTGGTTAAAAAATGCATTTGTGCTGGTTTCTTGTTGGCTTCGATATTACGACTTTCACTGTGCGCCGCATATGACATGACTACTTTATTCTTTGGGTTAGTACTATCACGGGGATATCACATTTATATAGGATTTAAACCTCCTGTACAAAAAAAAAAATCTTTATTTGTCCATCTTCTGGTGCTAATAACTTTTTCATACTTAGGTGCACAGAGCACTTTTGATGAAATTTTCAATTCTACCATTTCACGGACATTTTATTTTAGATTTTTTTAAAATAGCAATAACGTGGCATTTTCGACTTTGGGCGCTATTTACTGTTACGGGATTAAATGCCAGGATTACTTTGGGATGTGGCAAAGCCTAACATGTCTATGATTTTACTGTTTATTTATATAAGTTCTAGGGAAAAGAGGGTAATTTATATTTTTAGGTTATATTGATTTATTTTTTCACTTTTTTAAAAAATTTTTTACTATTTTTCAGATCTCTAGGGTGCTTTAACCCTGGGTTGTCTGATTGATCATACCATGCACTGCCATAAAACAGTATGGTAGTATATGTGGATTTACACATATTTACACATCATTTATTACAATGTACAAATCACACATTGTAATGAATGAGTTAAAATCAGACAGCCACAGGTCTTTGTATAACCCAAAGCTGTCATGGTAACCATTCGCCATGCGCCCCAAATGACTTCACAGGGGGTGGCGATGAAATCCAATATTTAATATCTGCTGGGATTTAAATGCCTCTGGCAGCTTTGCCTGAGGCATTTACAGGTTTAACACCCGCGATTGGTGCCAGCACTGACCGCTGGTGTTACCGGTGGGTTGTTTGCTGCAATATGCAGCAAATGCACACCTTGTATGGAGAGGACTCAGCCCATGAGCCCTCTCCGTATAGTAGGAGTAGACGTGTGACATACAGATTCGTCAGCCTTATATATAAGTAGTGGCAGCTAACATAACTTAGATTTTGGAGGATGGAGAGCTGTCAGAGGATGGTCCAGTGTGACCCGGCAGGCTTAAGTCTGTGATCCTGACAGAATTGGTGGTCAGTGGTGGGATAGATTATTTCTATTTAGAATATTAAGTTTATGGTATATTAAATGATTCCTCACACTTTAGGGTTGGGTTCTTTTATAGAAGAGTATCCCAGGCTACATGAAGTCTCTGGTTGTTTTGACACATATATTTGCAAACAGTTTGTCCCTTTCCCCTCTATGTTTTTTCTATATTTGGCACGCACCTCCTTAGATGGCAGATGCATAACGCAGTCAAAAGAAGGCCAAGCAACTCCACTTATGTGAGTTGGGAGTGCTTGACAGAGCTGGTCAATTGGAATAGAAGCTGAACCAAGCACTTGTGGAAAATGATGCCTAGCAACAGTTGTCTGTAGTAGCCACACTACCATTGGATTCAGCAGAAAGTTCTGCTCTGGAACTAACTAGACTTGGAAGTACCGGTAGGACCATTTCCCAGAATGGTATGGAGTCAATCTTCAACAGATGGGCGGTTGTTTCCCTAATCTGCGAATGGAATTTGCATTAAAACAACACCAGAATGTGTGATTATTTGTTGAGTGGCAGGCTGAGAGAGCATCCAGAGCAGTGAGCCATAAGAGAGTACCAGCTGGAGCTAGCACAAATCCAGATGTTGACTTCTTAAGCACCAACTCAGAATTGCAGTGAGACAGTATCCTTTGAACACTTCTTAGATCATTTTCCAAATATGCAAATGGATTGTGACCTAGACACTTTTCTTAGAGGATTTGAGATAATCTGCTGGCAGTGCCAAGTGCCCTGTAAGCAATAGACAATGTACCTTGCTCTAGGACGAAAAGGCAAAGCCTTGGATGTATTTGTGTCTCTACCTAAAGTAAAAAAAGAGAAAAGACAGCAACCGTCACTTTCAAAGGAAAACTCTTATATGGTTGACGCTCGTAGCCGAAAATCCTGGCATTTAGATCCAAAGTCCACACCAAAATTAGTAGAAGCAACTAGTGAAAAAGCGATAAAGGGATAAAAAGCGATAAAGTGAAAAAGGTAGATGTTTTATTCACTTAATCATAATATCTGCAACATTTCGATTCACCACTAAACTTTGTCAAGCATAAAACAATCATGTATGTGCAATCTATGGTATAAAAAGATTACATAATAAGAGTAAAATAAAAGTTAATCATATACAATTTATACAAAGTGACATTTCATATTGAATCAATGTCCTATAGCAAACAACTCCACAAGGAAGGATTCAGCGTGTGGATTAACCTGTACTCCAAGTTCAGTACTCAATGCACTAGAGCTGCTACTTCCATTGTCAAGGCTACAAAGATCCTGTCATCTCAGCTGACCGCCATCAAGATTCCGGTAACTTATATCTCATGATGAGGATACTTAGTTCAATTACTCTGATCTCTGTCATTTTACAAGAGTAGCGATTAGTCTATACATACCTCAGAGTTATACTCTTTGCCGATTTAATAATATGGGCATGGATTCCATTAATAAAAATGGCAGCACTTAGTGTATTATGTGACCAATAGGGTCACATGACTGACTGAATAGTGCGTCACACATGTGTACACCATCCGCGATTGATTTCGCGGCAGTAGTGACTTCAAGTAGTATATCACTTAGTGTAGTTTTCAGGGGGTTGATCCGGTAATGCTAAATAAGCAGCATAATGCTCAACCTGCTGTTTTTTACTTGATCCAATTTGTTGTTATGGTATCCGAGTAACCCGCACACACAGCTGTATTGTGATTAGGACTCCCAGGGACTGATAATGCTCATGGACAGTCACATATGATATGCATAGATAGTATATGCACCTTTGTGCTTTATTATAGCGTTTCACATATATATTTATAAGATTTGGTGTATATCCAATGTAATGATGTCATTCATGATGTAATTTCCTGTGGGCATAAAAACCCACCTTGTAACACATGTTGGTATGCTTGATAATAGCTCTATAGATGAGCTGAAACATTGTTCTTTATATTGCCATGGGTCAATAAAGACTACCATTATATAAACTGGAGTGCAGCCTCATCACATTTTTGGGATATTTGACCATACAAACCTGCCGATTGGGCTTGTTGGAGGTACGCACCCACCTTTGGACTTGATCCCCCACACTCGCTGTGCTGCTTCACAATCGGACTGTGTACTCCAAGTTCACTACTCAATGGACATGAGCTGCTACTTCCGTTGTCAAGGCTACAAACATCATCTCACTTGACCCCTATCAAGATCACGGTAACTTATATCTCATGATGAGGATACTAAGTTAAATTATTCTGATCTCTGTCCTTATGCAAGAATGCATATTACCCGATACTAGACAAAATAAACATAATAGTAGTAACATAATTTAATTATCCTAGACAAATGACGTTATATTTGCTATAATATCATGAAGATGTAAGTATGTCATAATTAACAGAATATATAGAGTGAGCTGTAAGTATAGTAAAAAATGTTCATATCAAAAGATGTTAATATCAATGAAATTGACTTATTCTGGGGTTCTATTCATCATGTCATACACACTCGGCCTCTATTAGTGCTAAGAGAAAAGATGGTTGAAAAATCACCTCTTTCACTAGGTGGCAAAGGATGACTACCACCATAATCTCAAAACAAATTATTACCACAGTTACCCCCCCCCCCCCTGCATAGGGATATTCTGCATGCAAATATCAAAATTGCACGTATTTGTTATTCTACGCGTTTCAAGTGGATTTCCCGTCCTTAATCATGACTAATACATAAATACAACAAAAAACAGTATACATTTTAAAAAATATCAATCTACAAGACATTTAGCATAAAGATAACACTGGCCATCCTAAATTCCCTATTGAGACCCTTCGCCTCCAAAATATCTAGTTAATAAATCCATTTTAGTTCTAACTTTTTCAATGCTCTGCCCCTGTCTCCCCCAGGATGAAATCTGATGTTACGATCTCACAAAATGATCTCACAAAATAATCTGTTAATTCTGTTTTTCCAGTTCTAATTGTTGATTTATGTTGGTTTATATGAATTCCTGTGTGGTCTCAGCCACATACACATAGCCCCACGGGCATTGGATCAAGTACACTATGAATTCTGATGTACATGTAAACAAGTGCTAAATATTATATCTTTTTCCAGTTCTAGGGTGAACAAAGGTATTGCCTTTCACCATATTGCTGCAACTGCAGCAGACAAGGGAAGGGTATTGTCACTTTGTTAGGTTGCAAATCTGCATGTACAAAACGGTCACTTAAAGGGAACCTGTCACCAGGAGACCCATTTTTAGCACTCCCCCAGTCCCCACAGAGCATAGTACATACACTGCCAAAGTGTTTTTGTATAAAATTGGTTTTACAGAAAAAAAGATATGTTATATTGTACCTTTCATTAGCATCTGCTGTGTGACTAGGCATTTGCCAATTGGGGGGGGCCGGAAAGGAGCAGTCCCCCCCCCACCCTTGGGAAACATGTGACCTTTTCAAATATATGAATAACTCCCCACACTCGGGATTGGCTGTAGAGCAGTAGGGGGTGTCGCTAAGCCAAGTGATGGGTGTTATCATATATTTGAAAAGGTCACATGGAGAAGCTGTTCCCCAAGGGTGGGGGGAACTGCTCCTTTCTAGCCCATCCCATTTGGCAACTGCCTAGTCACACAGCAGATGCTAATGAAAGGTACAATATAACATATTTTTTTTTCTGTAAAACCAATTTTTTATACAAAAACTTTTTGGCAGTGTATGTACTATTCTCTGTGGGGACTGGGGGAGTGCTAAAAATGGGTCTCCTGGTGACAGGTTCCCTTTAAGTTTGTAGCTCTTCTATAGGCCATTATAGGAGGCTTTTGAAATTCTGTAATTTCTTGAAATGGACTATTGATCTTTCAGAATGTTTTCATTTTACCACTTATTGGACAAAATATTAACGCAAATGTTATTCTCTTCTCTCTTACTTTCTTGGGTTGTAGGAGAGTATGTCTCTCACAAGTTTTTACCCAATTTTTAACTTGTGTTAGCAATTTTGTGGGGTGTCCCCTTTGTACAAATTTCTGACACATAGTTTCTGATTGGGGTTTAACCCTATCCTGCTACAATTCTCCTTCTCCTACCCTCAACAATTTACTGAAGGGAAGGAAATCCTGCATATACTTAAAGTAATTACTGTTAAAGTGAAAAAGGCTATTCTTGTCAGTATCCTTTGTATAAAGATCGGTAATTAATTTGCAGGCACTAACTTTAGTGTCCTGTTAAGGAGATCGCACTGGTTTCGGACGCCATCTTGACTACTGTCCGCCATCTTAGATACAGCGGCCATGTTCCCTGACCATTGTCAAGTTAATGTCATGATTCAAACTTCATTTTATGTAACCGGTTTGCTGGCCTGTCAGCTAATACCCTTTGACATTTAATGAGAAGCCAGTCTGTCCTCGATGCTGCATAATAATATGATTGTGGAGCCCACTTATCTCCTTCTCAGGAAATTAGTATAAACAATATCTGTGTACAAGGTCTCTGAGAACTGAGCACAATTAATTCTTTTTTTCCCCCAGAATGTGCTGATGACCAATAACTTTACAGTATACTATTCACGCCTACTCTTCTGTCTGTGATATTATGCATTTTAAGATACTGTATATACTCGAGTATAAGCCGACCCGAATATAAGTCAAGACCCCTAATTTTACCAACAAAAACTGGGAAAAACTTCTGACTCGAGTATAAGCCGAGGGTGAGAAATGCATTGGTCAACCCCCCCAATAGCATACAGCTTGCCAGCCCCCAGTAGTATACAGCCTGCCAGCCCCCAGTAGCATACAGCCTGCCAGCCCCCAGTAGTATACAGCCTGCCAGCCCCCATGTAGTATTTAGCAGCCCCTAGTAGTATACAGCAAGCCCCTAGTACTATACATCAGCCACCAGTAGTATACAGCAGCCCCTAGTAGTATACAGCAGCCCCTAGTAGTATACAGCAGCCCCCAGTAGTATACAGCCTGCCCCCAGTAGTATACAGCAGCCCCTAGTAGTATACAGCCTGCCCCCAGTAGTATACAGCCTGCCCCCAGTAGTATACAGCAGCCCCTAGTAGTATACAGCCTTCCCCTAGTAGTATACAGCCTTCCCCTAGTAGTATACAGCAAGCCCCTAGTAGTATACAGCAGCCCCCAGTAGTATACAGAAGCCCCTAGTATTATACAGCAGCCCCTAGTAGTATACAGCAGCCCCTAGTAGTATACAGCAGCCTGCCCCCACAGACCTTAAAAAAATAAACTTAAATACTCACCCTCCGATGTCAGCGCGGCTCCCTGATGTCGGCGCGGCTTACCGATGTCCCCGATGTCAGCGCACCCCGTCTTTTTTCTTCTCCGCGGCTCCTCTTCTTTCTTCCAGCATGGACGCGGCCATGTTTTCTTCTAGCATGCGCATACTATGACGCGGCTGTTGCTGACGTCATAGTATGCGCGGCCATGAAGAAAACATGGCCGCGTCTATGCCGGAAGAAAGAAGAGAGAAGAGGAGCCGCGGAGAAGAAAGAAGACGGGACGTGCTGACATCGGAGACATCGGTAAGCTGCACCGACATCGGGGACATGGGGGACATCGGTAAGCTGCGCCGACATCGGGGAGCCGCGCTGACGTCGGAGGGTGAGTATTTAAGTTTTTTTTTTTTAACTGGGTAATTTTTTTTATAATAGACTCGTGTATAAGCCGAGGGGATGTTTTTCAGCACATTTTTTGTGCTGAAAAACTCGGCTTATACACGAGTATATACGGTATTAAACGGGAGAAGATCTTGACATACACTAAGATTGACGTGTCTTAGTTTTTATGTTCAATCATGAAAGGGTTAATTAGGACCCACCTTACAAAAGTCAAGAGGGCTGTTTGGGACCTGCATAAAAATCCCTACCATGTCCTAAAATTGCAAAGCTTCTCTAGACTTCACCATAGTAAATTCTAGCTCTGGTATATGCAAATTAATCTCCTGTACAAAAAACAACAGATGACAAGAGACAACTAAACGCCAAAAATGTCATCGCAATCTAGAGGACTATAGAAAAGGAATTTTATATAAATGTCAGAATATGGGAAAGTTTTCTTCAAAATATACTCAGAAAAGAAGGCGTAGACCTCTTGCTCAAGGTGAATCTGAAACCGAATCATCTAATGAATCTTCCAGTTTTCCATCCTCTTCCACTTTTTAGGATAAAGGTACAGAGCAAAAGGTAAAAACTGAGAGGGAGGAAACACAAAAGAACCAACAAAAGGCTACACGACTCGATTCAAATTTCCCCCAATGGGAAAGAAGCCAGTCAGGAGCTCAATACAGAAAATGAATTAGTAGTAAATATTTCTTCTGTCCAATTTACTAAACATGAGTTAAGTATACTGAACAAGGCACAATCCTTTTCTCCCCAGAATAAGGTAGATAGTTTTCTTATGAATGTAATTTGTTTTTATTTTTAGACGACTTAGACTAAAAGCATTTTTTGCAGGCTCCACTTGTGAATTGATCGATACTGATAATATATCTGATGATGTCAATAGTGTTGCTATTTTTAAGGCTAGCAAAGTGGGTCTCAATAATCCAAGTGAATTTCAGGTCCCCCAGACAGATAAAGCGGTTGAGACATTTAATGAAAGAAAAACAGAGACCTAACGGAGACAAAACACCATAAATGCAAAACTGAAGCTGAAAATCAAGCCAATGTGAAAGATCCCTATGTCTGTGAATCTGACAGTTACATATCATATGTATTTTCACTTCACCTCACTGGAATATTGTGTGCATACGCATCACACACAGTTGAGAAAAAAAATAAAAATTAAACACAAATTGTACTGAACAAAATTGGTAAAAAACCAAAGAAGGTGAATACATTTGCAAGCCACTGTAATTACTATTGTATATCAAGTCGACATAATGATTGAAACAACCCATTGATTAAATAGGCTATTCGTTTTGCCTCATCATTGCCATGAATAAACAGAGACTGTGAAATTATATATACATTTTACTGCATGCCCTGTATAATATTTAAATTAAACTAAATAAAATATGGCTAGTATTTTAATGTTGGAAATGGGAAGAAAGTCAATAACCAAATGTTGCCTAAGATTCAGCATAAGTAGTCTTTAACTACATTATTTATAGAGAATATTTAGGATCTTGATCTGATGTATCTATTTATAAATGGATATTCTAAATATTTTGTCTAGACTTTTTATTCAGCCATGCAAAGATATTAATGTACTCTGCTGATGTTGCTTGCTAGAGATGCCGTAAAATACTTAATAGGCTACGCTGAGACCTATAAGACCAATAAATAAGGATCCAATCCTTTATTACATAGCTCAATCATGTCTCATGATTAAATATCAAATATTACACTTAACAGAATTATATCAATCCACAGTCCTTTTTTGTTTTTGTATTTCCATTTCTCTCTCCTAACCTTCAAAAATCCCTAACCTATTTCATGGTACAGAGTTCTGTGAGGGCTTGTTTTCTGTGTAACAAATTGTGCTTCCTGATGTCAGTATTTTACCATACATTCAATGCCATGTGACAATCTCATCCAAGACGGCACACATTTAACCCCTTCCCGTCATTTGGCGTAATAGTACAGCATGGTGGGAGGTTTGTTTCCGAATTATGCTGTACTATCATGTCACGTCCTGAATGGAGCTGGTACCAGAAGCTGCTGGTGTCAGCTGACATTCCTCTCATCACAGGCTTTAACCCACTACATGCCACAGTTACACATGACTGCAGCATGTAATGAGCTTCTAGACTAGATTGGACCCCCCTCATGGCAGTTACCTGGGAGGGGGTGTTTGTTGCTCCGATGGTAGCCCCAGGGTCTGCTAGTGCCCCGGGGCAGCGCAATGCTCTCTGTGTTACAGTATGTTACAAAATGCAGTGTAATATATCAGTATTAAGTGAATATGTTCACTATGATACTATAATATTCACTATGTTATGTATATATATTTACAGTTAGGGCCAGAAATATTTGGACAGTGACACAATTTTCGCGAGTTGGGCTCTGCATGCCACCACATTGGATTTGAAATGAAACCTCTACAACAGAATTCAAGTGCAGATTGTAATGTTTAATTTGAAGGGTTGAACAAAAATATCTGATAGAAAATGTAGGAATTGTACACATTTCTTTACAAACACTCCACATTTTAGGAGCTCAAAAGTAATTGGACAAATAAACATAACCCAAACAAAATATTTTTTATTTTCAATATTTTGTTGCGAATCCTATGGAGGCAATCACTGCCTTAAGTCTGGAATCCATGGACATCACCAAACGCTGGGTTTCCTCCTTCTTAATGCTTTGCCAGGCCTTTACAGCCGCAGCCTTCAGGTCTTGCTTGTTTGTGGGTCTTTCCGTCTTAAGTCTGGATTTGAGCAAGTGAAAAGCATGCTCAATTGGGTTAAGATCTGGTGATTGACTTGGCCATTGCAGAATGTTCCACTTTTTTGCACTCATGAACTCCTGGGTAGCTTTGGCTGTATGCTTGGGGTCATTGTCCATCTGTACTATGAAGCGCCGTCCGATCAACTTTGCAGCATTTGGCTGAATCTGGGCTGAAAGTATATCCCGGTACACTTCAGAATTCATCCGGCTACTTTTGTCTGCTGTTATGTCATCAATAAACACAAGTGACCCAGTGCCATTGAAAGCTATGCATGCCCATGCCATCACATTGCCTCCACCATGTTTTACAGAGGATGTGGTGTGCCTTGGATCATGTGCCGTTCCCTTTCTTCTCTAAACTTTTTTCTTCCCGTCATTCTGGTACAGATTGATCTTTGTTTCATCTGTCCATAGAATACTTTTCCAGAACTGAGCTGGCTCCTTGAGGTGTTTTTCGGCAAATTTAACTCTGGCCTGTCTATTTTTGGAATTGATGAATGGTTTGCATCTAGATGTGAACCCTTTGTATTTACTTTCATGAAGTCTTCTCTTTACTGTTGACTTAGAGACAGATACACCTACTTCACTGAGAGTGTTCTGGACTTCAGTTGATGTTGTGAACGGGTTCTTCTTCACCAAAGAAAGTATGTGGCGATCATCCACCGCTGTTGTCATCAGTGGACGCCCAGGCCTTTTTGAGTTCCCAAGCTCACCAGTCAATTCCTTTTTTCTCAGAATGTACCCGACTGTTGATTTTGCTACGCCAAGCATGTCTGCTATCTCTCTGATGGATTTTTTCTTTTTTTTTCAGCCTCAGGATGTTCTGCTTCACCTCAATTGAGAGTTCCTTTGACCGCATGTTGTCTGGTCAGAGCAACAGCTTCCAAATGCAAAACCACACACCTGGATTCAACCCCAGACCTTTTAACTACTTCATTGATTACAGGTTAACGAGGGAGACGCCTTCAGAGTTAATTGCAGCCCTTAGAGTCCATTGTCCAATTACTTTTGGTCCCTTGAAAAAGAGGAGGCTATGCATTACAGAGCTATGATTCCTAAACCCTTTCTCCAATTTGGATGTGGAAACTCTCATATTGCAGCTGGGAGCGTGCACTTTCAGCCCATATTATATATATATAATTGTATTTCTGAACATGTTTTTGTAAACAGTTAAAATAACAAAACTTGTGTCACTGTCCAAATATTTCTGGCCCTAACTATATATATATCAAATAAAGTACAAAATCACTAAAGAAAAATCCTACATGTTTGGTATCGCTGTATCCATAACAATTTGTACAATAAATCAGAAACATTGTTGGATCCACTCCAGTGAAACTGTAAAAACAAAACGCAAAAAATGGTGATACGAAAATTAGATTTTTTTTATATTAGTTTTTCTTAAGTAAAATTGGAAAAATATATTCACCACTTAAAGACCTGGACCTTTTTTGTATTTTCATTTCCATTTTTCACTCCCCACAATCAAGAATCTATAAGTTTTCTATTTTTCCATGTAAAGAGCTCTGTGATGGCTTATTCTGCATAACAAAGTGCACTGCATAGTGACGGTATTTAATATTTCATGCTGTGTACTGGGAAGCGGGGAAAAAAATTCCAAATGCAGTGAAATTGGTGACAAAATGCATTTGCGTCATTTTCTTGTGGGCTTGGATTTTTCGGATTGTGTGCCCAAAATTACATGTCTACTTTATTCTTTGGGTTGGTGTGATCACAGGATACCAAATTTATATAAGTTTTATAAAAATTATAAGATTTTCATACATTTGCGAAAATTAAAACCTCCTGTACAAATTATTTTATTTTATTTTTCCATCTTCTGGTGCTAAAAACCTTTTAATTCTTTGGTGGACGGAGATGTAGGTGGTGTCACTTTTTGCAACTTTTGATGATGTTTTCAATGCTTCTATTCTTAGCACTGTACAGCCTTTTGATCACTTTTTCTTGAATTTTTTATATTTTTCGAAATGGCAAAAACATGTCATTTGCGACTTTGGGCTCTATTTTCCATTATGGTGTTAAATGCAGTTAAATAAAAAGTTATTATATTTTAATAGATTGGGCATTTTGGCATGTGGTGATACTTAATGTGTTTATAATCTTTACTGTTTATTTATATTTATATGCCTTCTAGAGAAAGGGAATGATTTAAATTTTTAGGTTTTTTTAACATACTTTTTTAAACTTTTTTTTAATTTTGATTATTTTTTTTTACACCCCCTAGGGCACTTTAACCCTAGCTTGTCTGCTTGAACCTACCATATACTGCCATACTACAGGCATAGTATATGCAAATCCCACATTGTAATGAATAGTTAAATCCAGAAGACTCTGAAGAGCCGAGGCTGTCATGGCAACTGATCAACACCCCTGATGATGTCACGGGGAGTGACAACATCACCAAGATGGCGATGAATGAGTTAACACCCATGATCGGTGCTAGCACCGATCGTGGGTATTACTGCTAAGTGTTTGATGCAATATGGCAATATTGAGAAGCTTACTTTAATTATCATATTAAATATAAGAATATCAACATTCCTGTCTCATCAGGCTGGTGTTTCTGAGAGCTACATCTAAGAAAAGGTGGGACTTAGATATTTATTTGCAGCATTTCCAATTATGTCTTCAGCTGCCTGTATCTCTGGTTCTGTAGCTCACTGAGCAATGTGATGTGATGAGAAACTGCAGCGATTGAAACCTCTAAATATTGGGAACAATACTTAGATCCTTTAGTCTTTAACCACTGTACAACTACGTCACATGCCGGCTGCGGGGGTATGGAGACGGCTGCATATTGCAACAAACACATACCGTTAACACCTGTCGTAGGTGCTGGCACTGACCCTAAAAATGCTCTTTTTAAAATGCTCCCAACAAAGCTACCGGAGGCATTCAAATCCTGGTGGTGTGTAGGTGCCGCAATCTTGGTTTAGATCTGCTACACTTGACATCATCGGGGGGGGGGGGGTGATCGGTTGCCATGCCTTGAAAAATAGTAAAAATAAATAAATAAATAAAAAGATGTAAAAATTATATTTAAAAAAAAACCTAAAAATTCAAACCACCCCCCTTTCCCTAGAAGTCATATAAATATAATTAAACAGTAAAAATCATAAACATGTTAGGTATCACCGGATCCCAAAATGTCCAATCTTTTAAAATATAATAACGTTTTTTTCACAGCATTTAACCATGTAATGGAAAATAGCACCCGAATTCGAAAATACCAATTTTTTGCCATTTTAAAAATATAAAAAATTCTATAATAAGTGATCAAAATGCTGTAAGTCCTCAAAATGATACCTTTCAAAACATCATCCAAAGTCTCAAAAAAATTACACCACCTAAAGCTCTGTGCATCGAAGTATTATTAGCGCCAGAAAGTCGCAAAATGAAGAATTTTTTTTGTACAAGAGGTTTTAATTATTGTAAATGTATGAAAACATTATAAAACCTATACAAATTTGGTACACCAGTGATTGCACCGACCCAAAGAATGAAGTAGATATGTAATTTGAGGCTCACAGTGAAAGCGGTAAAATCCAAGCCCACAAAGCAAATGTGTTTTTTCACCATTTTCTTGTTTCCCAGTACATGACACGGAATATGAAATACCATTACTATGAAGTGCAATTTGTTATGCTGAAAACAAGCCCTCATACAGCTCTCAACATGGAAAAATAAAAAAGTTATAGATATTTGAAGGTTGGGAGTAAAAATGAAAATGCAAAAAAGAAAAAGGGCCTCGGCATTAAGGGGTTAATAAATAATTATAGTGAAAGGAGTACATCAAGCAAATTCTGTTTTGCAATGCCTAAACTTAATATTCCAATAGGGGAGTACTTCACATGTAGAACAAACGTTTTCTTAATAAAATCCTTCTAAGTTTTGTAAAATATTGATTCAACTAATTAAACAGTAATTTAGAGGAATACAATTTAAAGATAATGCAATAATAATAAAATAAATGTTGCCATAACAATTTAACTTGAGGAAATAGGCATTCAATCCATAAGAAGCAATATCTTTGGAGCCTTTCAAAGAGATGCAGATAAATAAGTAATTGTTAATGGTAGTATGAAACAGCAGACGGCTGAGCTATTTAAATGTGATTATGTGTGTTTTTAAGACATATCCAGAGTCTCAAAGACATGATTGGCTGTTAATTAGATCAATTGAAGTTAAATACATTTAAAATGAATGGTATGGTGTGAGTCAGTTGTCGTTAGCATACGGCTTTGATATGAAATCTGTCCTGAGTTGATAATAAAATCTCTTTTATTATAATTTCATGGAGTGTTTTCCCTGTGCTATCTGCAATTTAACGCAGACCTTGCATGCTCTGCGCATATCATACCTCCTGCCTCCCTACTGCTTTTTCAAGTATAGAAATTAAACATAAAACATTTTCTAATCGAAATAAATGCTGCTGTGCACGAAGTGCAAGTGTTTTAATAAGCTGTTTACTTGTGTGTACTATTTAAATGATCTGCCTCATTTTGTGGCAAGCAACCATTCTAAAATAACTCATCTTTATGTTTTAGGAGCCAGCATGATAATAAAGTTATATACAGTATGGAAAAAGGGGAAAATAAAAATATAGTATTTTTCAATCTGTATACCTTCGGCATGTATTCTTTCTATCCTTTTTGACTCGATTTAAAGAAGGGGGGGCTTAAATCTTTACATTATATTGAAGGAGACAATATATTATGAACAAAAACATCATGTTTTAGGTATTCCCTTAGTGTATACAATTAACAGATGTGGTGAAAATGGGTATAAACTATTGGTATCTATAATGCATAGAATGATGGAAATCAGGATACATTCCAGTGGATAGAAAACAAGTGTTTCCTCTATAAACATGAAAATCATACAAAGTAATTGCACTATTTATTATTCAATCTGCCAGTGACATTAGATTAACCTCTACCTTAATTCAAACCTCTCATGCACGTCTCCAGGACTTCGCCCGAGTTGCTCCACTTCTCTGGAATGCCCTTCCCCGGACTCTCAGACTAATACGCACCCTCCAAAGCTTCAAACGTGCTCTTAAAACCCATCTCTTTAGAGATCACACTCGCTAACTGGATGAAACGTCAACTCTCACTTTACTAATCCATCCTATGTCCTATCTCCCATCTTTTATCCGGCAAACAGCAGATATATACTATATACTTTTCTGAATTTGCAGTCTTTTTCACCTTGGACCCTGTAAATAAAATGGCAGCTGATGGCGGATGATGGCTGGTTCAAGCAGCAGAATTTTTACTTATTAAATTATTTATTACATTTTTTTTATATTGTTCCCTTTATATATATTGTTCCCATATATCTGTATATGTCCCCTATGATTTGTAAAGCGCTACGGAATTTAATGGCCCTATATAAATAAAGATTATTATTATTATTATACAATCTCTGCATCTGGAAACAAATCAGCTTTTATAACTATTTTGTCTATGAAAATGGCGCAATAATAAGCCACTACCATGGGTGTTTACATGACAGACTGGAAGACATTATCCAGCTAAATTTTGACATATTTTCAATAGAAATGTTTTGACAAGACCTATCCTATTAAAGTAGTTATCCTGAGGAATCTGCTTCCATGAGGAATGATGTAGATAACTCATTCTTTGCTAGGTTGTCTTACAACAACAACTACTACTAACCACCCCAAACACTGACTGCAGGCAGTAAGTGAGTACATGGAAAATTAGTAGATACAAAATTTGTCAGATGTTGAAATAAGATTGATCATCTGGTAGCATGCAAACAAATATGTCAGTACTTTGGAAATAGCAGAGTTTGTGAAATGTCAACAGCAGGACCAGGACAAGTGTAGACATAAGAGGAGGATCACCCACAGCAATTGATGTAATGGAAAAAAGTTTTGCTTCACGGTAGTGCCCTTACCGGGGATGCATCAGTGCCGCTTGTATAGGAGCAGAGGAATGTTGTGCAGCAGCACTCGACCTGTTTTGTCACAGACCAGTCTACAGCAACCTCTGCATGAAGAGTGCCAGACAGTGCTAAAGCCTGCTGTGCTGCAAGAGATTGCTGAACAATTGGTGTCATTTAGACTGTTAGTAGCACCCGTTGGCCAGTGATAGGTGCTTGATTTCTAAGTCAGCAGAAAAGTGGTCACTAGTGTGCAGGGTATGCAGGGAGAGCAGGAATATCAGCCTCTATCGTAACTTGCACATACAGGACAATGTCAGAACCCAGGGGCGTAACTTGAGGGGGTGCAGAGGTTCTGGTCACACCAGGGCCAAAGAGGTATAGGGGGGCCCTTATAGTGTCGCATTCACATATGAGAAGACTATTACTATACATACATACATTATAGTCGGGGGCCTGGTACAGACTTTGCACTGGGGCCCATCAGCTTCTAGTTACGCCACTGTTAGAACCCTTCTTCTGTCTGCAGTGTTACTTGCTCAGACCATATAAGTATGTGGAAAATTGGCCAAACAAATAGCATAGTCTCATTCTGGGTTGCTGTATGTAATGTGCAACAGAGTTCCCTGCTCTGTGGGCTCCCCTCCTACTCATCTGTAGTCGGGACAGATAGAGGGGGTAAGGGAGTGGTAAGAGAGTAAGCTACAGCTGCTTTGTGCCATTCCTAGTAGAAAGACTGTTGTCCCACTGTCTCACAGATGAAGCTGTCCGCAATGCTTCACTGCAGTGAATAAGGATATATATTTGTGGATGTGTCTGCATGTTTGTATATGTATTTTACATATTGTGGAGGATTAGCTTTTGTAAAAGCAGATACATGGGCTTTAACCTTTCTTCAGCACAACCCAAAACAAAACCTGCTTGTCTAAGCTCTAAATAAGTACAAGTCAAACCTGATTATACCAGATACCTTACTACCAGGTCCTGGGGATGCAATGGCAAAACACACTGGTGTATTTTCAGTTCCAGACTTTGTGCTCTTAGCTTTCACGTGCAGTGCACTGCACTCAGCTCCAGGACAGAGAAACCCACAGTCTGCACCTTTTTATGTAACTGAACCAAGTTCAGCTGATTGCACAGACATGTGGTCTAAGGGCAGAAAATGGACCACATGGGAAACCTACCCTCTTCTTTTCCAGTCAAGCCTAATGTCATGTGACCAGGGTGACATAATCAAAGGTCCTTGAGCTACTTAATATGAAAACTGTACCCCATGTACATATCAGACCACATAAAACAATCACAGCAGCATCCATGGACTTCTACTCCTCTCCATGCAGCCTGATTTCATGTGATAAAATATGCTGTGATTTCATGACATATATGCTTAGTGTACAGTTCCTAATGCAACAAAAGCTATAGGACCTGTGATGATGTCACCCTGGTCACATGACATTATAGCAGCATACAGAGATAGGGATGGAGAGAAGCTGCTGGATTCAGCCCGAGGAGCCCACGCCCACCTGGACTCGCTGTAGCCATGCTTAGTTACCAGATAAAACAATAAAGTTGAATATATGGGAATCTCAGGGGAAGATTTTTTAGCTTCAAGCAGGGTGTCAGATAGATACTAGAGCTCTATAGGAACCTGTCACTACCTGTATTTGTGAAAATAGTGGTGACGGGTTCCCTTTAAGACACATGAGACAGAAACTAAGGGGAAATATATCAGCCCTCAACGACTTTCCCAGTCACTATCTCACAAGATAAATGTGTGTATATATGTCATTATTATAAATATATATGTATGTATTCTGTATTATAAATATATGTGTTGTAATGTAGTTATGTTTGTATAGTGTATGAATGTGTGCAGGGCCGGTTTTAGTAAAACTGGGGCCCTGGGCAAAATTTTAATTGGGCCCCCCCCTAAAACATTTTATATTTATATAAGGATTTAGATTTTTAATTATTTTAGAATCATATACACTATATTTATAATAAAATTATATTAAAATTTAATTATATATATTTTATATAATGCCCCTGTTCATGAATTTTACATAATGGGCCCCTGCATTATATACACTGTATCAAAAACATACAGAGCCAGGCAAAGATGGATGCCCGTCAGACGTAACGGTTACCCCACTGGAAGTGTCCCGGGGCTTACAACTTCCACCAATAATGTATACAACTAACATAGCACGGGGTGAAAAAACATATATAAAACCTAACTTTTAATGATTAAGTCTATAAAAATACATATAGGATTAAAATCTCTGGACCATCACAATAAGCACTCACCCATGTAGAAGACCTATTGTGTCACGGGCTTCATATACATATACAGGAATGTATTAGAACAGTCTTACCGGTCTAGGGGGAGTGTACAGGTGCTGGAGCTTGGTCAGGAGTATAAGTCCACTGGATCCACCAGGTCAGGATAAAGTTGACTGCACTGCACCTAGTAATCCCTATGGTAATCTTTCCCTGACCCCCAAAGAATTAGCTCCCGCCCTTCCAAGGGCAGTCCCAGGGTGACCCTCGATACTGTAAACACCCTGGTATTCCCTAATCAAATCCCAACGCGTTTCTAGACCTGGGGCTACCAGGATCTGTCATCAGGGGATATATTAATTCATCCAAGATGGACCAATAGTGGGGATTGATAGATTCCCCACACAACCGGACGGCGTGCACATGGACAGTGGTCCTTGAGAGTGATGAGGTGCCGCCGCTAGTTAGGGGTGTGTCCCATGATAAACCATTTGGGGAGGAGGAGACGGCCAATCGCGTGGCCTTTCTACTCAACTGTGACACCTGGGGAGTCTGCAAAGGGTACAACCCTCCCCTAATTACTCACCATGGTTTCCCTCATGGCATTATGGCTGCTGTCACCATTCACTGCTTGAGACGCAAGCCGTGGGTGGATGCAGCCTCGTGGACCGCGCGCGAACCGGAAATGACCTAATAATCGTCACTTCCGGTTAGTGATCCACTGTGGAACGCAAGCAGGCCGCTTTGACACGCAAACCGGAAGTGACGCAATCATCATCGCGCAAACCGGAAGTGATGTAATTATCATCACCAAGGGTGGTAGGGCCCGCCCCTCTTTGAGTATAGACCAATCATAAAGAATTTGGAGGTTCCAGGTGCCGCCCACTAGTAATCCTTGCGGCAGCTAGAGCTCCATTTCAGATGAAGCCATTACCACCATTGCTGAAATCTTAAGCAATAGGGTATATAATAAAACAATAGTAGGGTAGGTTAAAAGTTTCCAACTCAGTGTGTCCCTTAATTCGAGTCCACATCGAAAGGTAAATTAGGAAAAAATAATAACCACAACTACTTTTTAGAATAATGTTACTATTCAAAACAATTGGGTTAATATAGCAGCGGGAATTAGTTTACTCAAAAAATAGGAAAATGTACATCTCAGCCATACATAGTCAACACCTCATTAACTGTGTATTGTCCTTCAGATTGGATTCGCCATAATATGGCTATCAAATAAAACTCGTAAAAGTCAGATTCTCATTTAACCCATTCGGGGTCACTGTGCTACACCTATAAATCCATTTGGTTTCCCTCTGGAGTATAGCCCTATCCCAATCTCCCCCTCGCGGGCTGGGTTTCACCTGGTCAATACCCATGAAGTGGATTTCATCAATCCTCCCTCCATGGCACAGATTCATATGGCGAGCCAGAGGGGTATCCCTGTTATGACGTATGTCCCCTAAGTGGTCGCCGATTCTTTTGCGTAACTGGAGTTTTGTCTTCCCTATGTACTCCAGACCACAACTGCACTCTGCTCGGTAGATGACTCCAGCAGATCTGCAATTGATCATTGTTCTGATCTCAAACCGTTGTCCAGTAACATTGGCCGTAAATGACTTCCCGACCTTTATCACTGGACACGCTACGCACCCACTGCATCTATAACTTCCTTTTAGCTCCGATCCTAACCAAGTTTTCTTCGGGGTATCTGAGAAGTGGCTCCTCACTAGTCGGTCTTTCAGGGAGCGACCTCTTCTATAGGTGATCAGTGGTGCAGGGCCAATAACATCCTTTATGTCAGGGTCCATTTTTAAAATAAACCAAAACTTATTCATGATATCTCTTACTTGTGCAGAGTCCTTACTGAACGTAGTTATCATCCTAATGGGTCCCCCTGTCTTGTCCCCATCTTGAGGGCCATCCTTATGTGTGGTTTGGAGTAGGGACTGACGATCTTGTGCTATTGCTTCCTGATACGCTCTGCGCAAAATCCTATCTGGAAACCCTCTTTCCAGGAATCTTTCCCTAAGGTCAGCAGCCTGCCTCTTAAATTCATGGTTATCTGAACAATTACGTCTCAGTCTTAAATACTGCCCCTTAGGGATGCCTCATCGTAAAGGAAAGGGGTGGCAACTCTGCCATCTTAGTAGGGCATTTGTTGCCGTTGGTTTCCTGAATACAGTTGTAGCAAGGGCCCCTCCTATGTCCCTGCTCACTAAGACATCAAGGAATGGAAGTTCGTCTTTATGGATCTCATAGGTAAAACGTAATCCAATATCATTGTTATTTAAGGCGCTCACAAAATTAACAAATTCTTCTTTTGGTCGACTCCAAATTATGAATATGTCATCTATATACCGCGCCCACAGCTCAATCCCATCCGTGAGATCCATCTCTGTTTGCTGAAACACTAGGTTCTCCTCCCACCAGCCCAGGAGCAAGTTGGCATAAGTGGGGGCACACGGCCACCCCATCGCCGTGCCCCTGAGCTGGTGGTAGAACCTCCTGTCAAAGAGGAAATAATTGTGCTTCAAAGAGAAGTCGAGGAGGTCAAGGACGAGCGAGCTGTGGGCACGGTATTGTACACCCCTGGAATTTAAAAAATGCGCCACTGCCCTCAGACCGGCCTCATGAGGGATCGACGAATACAGCGCCTCGACATCAATGCTTGCCAGATAATGGCTAGGTTCAATGCAAATTCCTTCGAGGCGTTTTAATAAATCCAGAGTATCCCGTGTGTACGATGGCAAAGATGTTACAAAGTCTCTCAGAATGCTGTCCAAATATAAACCCACATTTTGTATCAGGCTCCCTATCCCCGACACAATTGGTCTGCCTTTTAGTGGTTGTGCTCCCTTATGGATCTTTGGTAATGAATAAAATGTTGCCAACCTAGGGAATTTTGGTAGCAAGAAGTTCAATTCGTTTTTATTAATTAAATCATCACCAAATGCTTTATCCAGAATTGTTTTAAGTTCTCCATAGAATTTCTTTGTGGGATTGGCTGTCAGTATTCCGTATGCTCCCTCATCTTTTAGGAGGTGTTCGCACATTTTTTTGTAGTCATCCACGTCCATGACGACCACATTGCCCCCTTTATCAGAGGGCTTGATCACCAGGGAGGTGTCTGTTTCTAATTTTTGAAGCGCCACTAGTTCAGATTTACTGAGATTATTGCATCTGGTTGTAGGGCTCAAGGTCCTAAATTCTTCTCCAACCATATTGATAAATACATCTATTGGGGAGGTGTCCCCAAGTGGAGGTAGTTGTGTATTCTTCACTTTGAGTGTTGTAAAAGGACCTTTACCACTCGTTGTGTCCTCAGATTGCAAACCAAACAATAGACGAACGTCAGGTAATAATTCGGGTGGGATCCCTAAATCCTTGCTAGTTATAGCATCCTTTCTTTTATGATACTTATGCCATTTGAGTTTTCTAGCAAAGAGATAGAGATCCTTTACAGTTTCAAAATTATCATTCCCCTTCTCAGGTACAAACGACAGTCCCTTACTAAGAAGGCACATTTCGTCAGGTGTAAGGGGCCGTGATGAGAGGTTTACTATTTGGGATTTGTAACAATCTGAGTCACTGGGGTCCCCTTGCTCCTCAAGGGGTAGTTCTGTTCTAAAAAACCCCGTACTGTGGTGTCAGTGTTACCTGTGGTATTTCGAGTACCCCGTCCCCGTCCTCTTCCTCTGTTCCTCCCCCTGCCTGTTTGTTTCCTAAGGTCTATATCTGAGGCGTCCGTCTCTGATGATGACCCTTCTGTTTCTGGTGTCCGTCTAGGTAGCTCAGTCACGTAGGCCCTATTCTCTTTGAATTCCTGGAGGTCTGTGTTTCCGATCCTTTATATGGAACTGGAATTTTTCAACTGTGTTCTTCAACTGATTTTCTTTGGTTTTGAACTCAGGCTCTGCCTCAAATTTCTTGGTTATAGCAATCTGTTCTTTTAACTGTGCCTCAAGTCTGGCTAAAATCTGGCTAAAATCTGTCTTTCCTCGTCCAAAAGTAGTTATATATACACTGCCCCCCATGAGTTTTATATGTTGCCCCCTTCATGAGTTTACATAATGTGCCCCCTCATTATATACACTGCTCCCCCATGAGTTTTATATATTGCCCCTTCATGAATTTCCATAATGTGTCCCCTCATTTTGAGTTTTATTTACTTCTCTCTTCCTAAATTTAGACAATATGCCCCTCATTATATACACTGCTCCCCTCCCCATGAATTGTATATACTGCTTCCCTTCATGAATTTAGATAATACCCCCATTGTATACACTGCCCTTATTCATGAACTATAAATACTTCCCACTTCATGAATTTAGATGATGCACCCCTCATTATATACACTGCTCCCCCTCCCCATGAATTGTATACCATGTTATATAACCATGTTATATTTGTTGTAAATAAGTTGTAGTAACTACTAATGATGGTATGAACTTGGCCTTACGTTCTGTTATTCCTGTTAACAGACAGAATCTCCACAGAATGGAGAAAGAAAAAGAACTGCAAACAAGTTACTTTAAGACTTGCCTACTTTAAGTTACTTTAAGACGAGTTACTTGTAGATTTGCCTATTTGCTTTTGTTTTGTTCTCATTAAAATATGAGGTTGCCTTGAATTGATTTCAAGCCAAACCTATGTAGAATTTGAGAGCGACGGGGGGTGCTTGTTGCTTAACAAGTATATAGGGGCACATATACTTACCCGTTCCTTGGAGTCCACAGAAAGTGCATTCTCCGCCGAAAATGCACTCTGCCGTAATTCACTAAGATCGTGTGCCGGATATCATGCGCTTATTGCTTTCCTGCACAGGTCTGCCAGAGTTCACCTTCTTCTTCCTGGTGCATATAAGTGCATTGTCTTGGGACAGAATTTTAATCTTAAATCCTGCGCTCATCCCAAATCAGTCGGATTGTTCAACGGCACGCCCCTCGATTTCTGCCGCATGAAAGCCAGCGCAGCTGCACCACAATCCAATCGCGTGCAACACAATCCCAGCGCAAACCTGTTAAATACCTGTCAAAGCTGTCCCAAAACCGGCAAACAGTCCGACGAAAGTGCGATCTGTGACCCTTAGTAAATAAACCCCATAGTCAAAATACCTCATCCCAGCCCTAGTTAACAGGCTTCTGTGGTTAAATTGTACAATGTGTCAAGTTTTTACTGATATTGTCTGTAATCCCTGATAAACACGGTAGTCACACTCAATCAATATGGGTAAATATGCATCCTTGCAGATCAAATACACCCAAACATGTTGACCCTAGGGCCATTGGGTCATTCCAACAGGACAATATGATATTTCATGTTGGCAGAATGCGTTGTATTTGACTTAGTACAGAGGCATCATCCAGCTATAGTGTGTCTACTGGAGACTCATCTTACCTAGGATACACTTAAATTGGTAAAGAAGAGATGGCCTTCCATCGAGTTGCACGCTACCTTTTCAACTTACTCTCATAGGGTCAGTGTATTTATTCATAAATCTGTGGACTTTATTTTGTTTTCATCAAAAATTGACTTGGATGGAAGATATATCTTCTTACATGGGAAACTGTGTGGGGTAGTGTGTATACTTGCTTTCCTTTATATCCCCCACCCTTCTCTCTACATGTCCTAAAAACACTAGTGGCATTTATTGAACAAAAAAACAATTGCCCAGTATGGCCATTTAGAGAGTACAACAGCGTTATGGATATGTCCATGGTAGATAGGTAATGGCAGAACAGTAACACGGACATATAGAACCCCACTAACAAAGTTCTGTGGCGAAATTGGACTCCATGATGTTTGGATAACGAAATATAGGGGTTGAAGGGGTTTTTAATGTTTCTCAAGTTCAACAGGGTCTATGTCTCAGATTGATAACATACTGGCCACAGAGAACTTGTTGTCTTATGTCAAAAGTATGAAATAAGAGGCAGCCAGTATGTCTGACCACTCACTGATCGCTTTGACGCTAGATATGGAAATTAGGGGCTTGAGAAGGCCCCCTAAACTTAATCCCCATTGGTTTACCATACTAAACTATACACCAATCTGGCATAACTCCAATTTAGAGGAGTTTTTTTCAAATTAAGGACACACGCATATGGGAGGTATTGGGTATCACTAAAATATGGCCAAGAAGGGATAAAGTTCAATATGACCAAAGTGTAACAAAAGACAAGCTGATTTTCGGGATATGAGTTGCCCAGCCCTAGAACATTTTTTGGGCTGAGGTACATGTTTCAATAAGCAATACCTTGGAGATTGTGTTACCTTGTTCCTTTGAAGTTTTGGTGATTAATGATTTTATGAATGAGGGAATAGTAAATATTTCAAAACAACAAAAAATCAAAGCCTGCAGGTTATCTTTGATTGCAAAAATACTGATTGCAAGGACATGGATGAAGCCCGAACCGCCTTCTTTTGATAACTGAAGGGCTCTGATGAAAAACTTGGAACTATGAGAGAATATATTATGAGAAAATGGGATCTCTGGTGAAATGGGGAAAAATAAGGAGAATAACGGTGTAACGCTGTAGTTTGAAGGATGGATATTTATAACATTATTATTATTTATCCAATTATTCCCCTCCTCCTTGGCAGATTAGGGTTCTTGTCTTTTTGTTTTGCTTTTTCTCTCTCCTCACTTGGGTTGAGACTTGAAATATAAGGCATGCTCAATAGATATGAGTACAGGTTAATAAGGAACAGTAGAGCAAAATATTACCAACTAATAATATAAAAAAGTGAGAATGGGGAAATTCCCCAAGAGGTCAATATGTTAAATGCACAGTAACAAAATGAACAACGAATATGTGTATACTGTATGGTAATTATATGTTGTCTCGGAGCATGCCTACTCAATAATATAAACTCAATGGAACATCTTGTATTAATGTAAACCAAGTGAAATAATTTGTATGAATTTTTAATGTGAAATGTTAAAAAAGAAGATGCAGAGACAATTCATTGATTGTAGGAAGGTCAAATCGCTAAGGAAAGAGGGACCGCTATTAGGAACCATTTTTCTAGCACTGATGCTGGTCTCCATGTGGAACATCAGTGGAACTGCCCCGATGTCAACTCTGTGGAAGACTAAGTCTGAGATGAAACTCTAGAAGTTGTTCTAATTTCTCTGAGGATTTCAAGGTATGACCTTGGGGTAAATTTACTAGGATGTCCACCTGTCAACTGGCAACTTTCTTGGTTGAGACACATTTGTGAATAATGTTTCTCAGGTTAGAATTACTTTAAATCAACTTCATATGGTTTTGACTTCTTTAAGACCCACATTCCATTGATTATGGGTTGTGTCTCTCATACAAGAAACAAGCAGAGGAATGCGGCTGACATTTGTATCCTCTGTATGACACAGGCAGAGCCACTGTCTAAACAATGACGTTGTTGGTGCTTACTGTGTCATTGAAAGGACGCAGGTAATGCAGTGGTACAGAATGAGAGGAACAAGCAGAGGAGGAAGTAGCAGGATTGTAGTTAGCCTGGCAGGTAAATATTTATCTTATTATTTTTGTATTTAATGGCCATGTTGCTGGAGGTATTCGTGGTGGGGTTGCAATTGTCAGCCAATGGTGTGCAAGTCATCAGTCAACATTTAAGATTAATACTTTGCACGATCTATTAGTTGGCCTAGTTTAATGTGCCAGATTTTGGTGTACTGAATTCATTGCCACACCCCCTTTGTTGCACTAATCTAAAAAGTTTCTAAAAAGCTTGTTAAATGTGGCAAAAGTTATCTGAGATGTGTTTTTGGTATAAATGACGCCAGAATTTGGCCACACATACAAGGATAAATCCCACCACCAATGTCTTTGTATAAATATTGCAATTTCTACATTGCACAAGCCATTGCACATTAATGTTTGGAAAGTTTTGTTGAGGTCAAACTGTTAACTATTAGCCTTAATAAAAAGAGGTATAGTTTCTAAAATGGATTACTCCTTTGGTATATAGAATGCATTGAGTATCTATAATGATTTAGTATCTCAGGGGCTCTGCAAATGAATTATACATTTTAAAAACTATCCAAGCCAAGTTTGCTCTTCAAAACTAAGTGCTCTGTCCCATCTGAGGTCTGTTGTGTGCTCCAGCAGCAGTTTTATGCTAGATATTGAGTATTACTGAATCAAGGAGAAATTAAAACTTCTAAAAATTCTTTTCACTTTACTGTTTGTTCCATTTGTGGGGTGTACCTGAGTGTGGCTGGTACATGATTAAATGATGGCCGCAACAGTGTTCACTGGAATCTTGACTAGTTAAAATAATATTCTCCAACCAATGCCATTAGTCTATTTTTCAGCAATAAGGTTGACAAAAGTTTTTATACAGCTCATCAGAGGTTCCTTGTGTGGCAATTTGGCAATGAAACACCTTTTCCTTATGTGAAAGGATTGGTTTCCAATAATTGATAAATTTCAGTGTCCTGACTTTCCATAGCTTTTTGAACCTCTCTTTCTTTATCTGTTCAATACTTTTTCCTTTTGTTATTTCTCATATATATCTTTATTAAACACAAAATAATAAAACAAAACAAGATATATTACAAATATAGTCATTGTTCCAACTCAGTTTAGAGACTAGATAACAAAACTCTTTACCAAACTGGCCTAAAGTGTGAGTGACTTAACTCATATGGCCCAAACTAAAGATTCTTCAATGGACTCCACCTTGGCACATTCAGAGTAGTTAGACTTTCAGCACAAAATTAATGTTATACTATCTGATGAATCCTCAAAAGGATGGAGGACTTATTGATTTACCAGACTATAGTCATCCTACAGTACATGAATGTTGACTGAAATATTATTTCTAAAGACTTGAGTATTTTCATTCTTTTTGTACACATTGTAGAAAATTGTACAAAATGGGAAATTTAGAAAGTCTGATCAATAAACTAAGAAAAAAAATCTTATTGAACGATACACACAAAAACAATTTTAGTTAAATATTCCAATATTGTTTTAAAAGTTTTTGTAAACTGCTTGTGTGGATGTATAAAATTCAAAGGGCTCCATTAACCTACTGAGAATTGTTTATGTCAAGGGTAACCATCTGCCAGATAGATAATAGACTTGACAATCAAGCTATATAATGCTTTTGCTTTTAATATTGTTTTGACAGGAAGGTTGCAAGTCAATTTTGTTTCCTTCTAGTCCAAATGCAGCAATCATAAATAAAAGTACTTGCTTTAGAAAGGACTGTTGCTGAATGTAGACTATATTCTTCAAAGGTGTATTTGAAAGGCAAAGACAGAAAGGAATGAGGCCCATGCTTCGAGCCTTATCTTAGCTTCTCACAGTGGTTTGATGATGACCTTTAATGGATTATGTTAACATGCAGAGAATCAGTTACTTTCTAATGTATTATGAAAGTTTCAATGATGGAATGGCTGCATGACGGGCATTTAAGTTGAAAAGAGAAAAAGGAGGGACAAAAGCTTAACTTTCTCTTTAGCTGAAACTCAGATGTAAAGCTGTTAGACGATCAAATACCTGAGAATTGTGCCAGTCAAAAACAATTTAGTGACTATACTAAAAACAATGAACCATATTATTCATAAGAACCATATATTATTTGCTTTACTACTCATTTTCTCATTGCTACGTAAACATAATTCAAATACAGCAAAAGTTTGTTGAAAAGATAACAATTTCAAACTAATTTAAAACTAAATTATATTTAATAGTAAGTGGTTCCAGCTGTTTGCAAATAATATTTTAGCTGAAATGATCATTTAAATGGGTTGTCCAGGTTCATTCATTTATTCACTATTGCCCAAAAGTGGTATAAAATTAATAAAGAAGTTTTTCCAGCTTCAGTACTTACGTCTGGTCCAGCGTGTCTCCATCCATAAGCCCCTGTTGGTATACATCAACTCAGCATTAATATTGAGTCAAACTCCCACTCTTGAGTCCAATCATAGGGTGCATCATGATGAAATATATGATTGATATGAATATCTATAATTCTCACATAATTAAAAACAATTATGGAATTAAATTATGTATTGCATCACCCAGATATTCACTTATATCTGCATCCTGGAGACAAAGATACAAATTATTGTGTTAGTATAGTTTGTAATTAGGCAGCCTGTTTAGTCACTATGTAAAGCATTTGCGCGTGTCCCCTGCATAAAGATCCCTGTCCAAAGTTAGGTAAGTGGCAAGCCTTTTAACTACGCCACTGTCCATCATTTCTCTGTACATCTATGCCTAATGAAATTGTCTTTTTCTTTGTTAGAAAAGTGATATTTAATGAGGAATTTACATAACTCCTCTGCATTTTACTTGACATTTCAACTTAATCTGTTAAAACAACGGAGAAGGAAAGGTGCATTAAATTAGCTTTCTCCTCATTGCAGCTATATTCCTTATAGAAAAAATAAACTTTGTTAAACACTCCGAAACATCCAAAAACATTTTCATTGACACCCAAAATGATTTAAACAAATTATAATATGACTCCTCCCATTCCCCTGTATAAGATAAGGCTTGCCTGCACAGGGCATGCATAATTAGGTAATGAAGAAGCGCCAGAGTTCTTCTCCAATGCAAAAGGCTGTGTTTAGCCTTTGCTTAAAACAGCGTTTATCTCTGCCATGGGAACCCCCCTGGGACTAATAAAGATAAGATCCATCTTTACTACAGATCCACCTGTTGATTAGGGTCCTCAGCTAAAAAAAAATATTTTTGCAAGTGGATGGTTTTCCTTAAGCAGTTTTTCAATATTTTTTTTTTCAGGAGGTTATTTGTCAATTTGCTAATATGAAAGTATTTAAAATGTATTTATATTTTCATCATGCTCATTTTTAAGATAGACTAAAAATATAAAAATCAAACCTTTCTTACCAGGCAAAATATTCAATATGTGGTAATTGGTAAGAAATCCACTCTTTGCCTAGTAAATTCATCATACATTATTTTAGTCTAACTTTTCTCCGTCCTACATTAAACATTTTAACCCCCCTCCCAACACAGGACATAGGTGACTTGCAGACCCATGCAGTACTATTAATTCCAGATTCTGGCAATGGTTCCTAAGTGTAGCTGGTGGCAGAAGCTGCAGATGTCATCTTTAAATTACTGCTGACACCCACCTGAAACACACACAGATTGCTCAGATCTCAGGTGTTAATCCCTTTACACTCTGTGGTCAAGCATGACCATGCGTTGTAAGGGGAATGTGACAGCTCTCCGCATGGATCATACCCCCTTTGCCACTTAACGTGTAGGTCCGATCCTTCTACAGCAGCCCCGGGGTCTGACAAGTACCTTGGGACTGCCAGATAGCCTCACATGTCAGACCATGCTTCTGGGCAGGACCCAACTGTAAGTCACTAAGGAAGTGTTAGCATTATTAGTCAGTTACATAACTCCATAACACACTGCAATATGTATACATGAGCTATACAAGCAATAAAAAAAACTTGATAAAAAAATAATAAAACAGTAAATCAAAAGTTTTTTTAATTTTAAAAATGATCAAAGTGGGGGGCGTGGCTAGCAGCCGATATGGCTGGACGTGTTTGAGACGGCTCTAATCGGACCCCTAGAATCCTGACTCCATCCTGCACCCTAACGGGCTTATATCAGCCCGAGACTACTCTGGCAACCCAGTGCTGTCATGGCAACCTACCGTGGTGGTCAGGCCGGTATCTGTAGGAGGGAAGGACTGAAATCAGCTCCGGGAGCTTGAGGCCTGGACACGTGCAGAGGCGCAATCTGGCGCGCGTCAGGCCGAGATTGTGCTTAATCCTCAGCGCTGAAGAGGAGGACGGAAGCGCACTAAGGATCCCGCTGTAGCTGCACACCCCAGTGGCAAGAAGGTGAGAGGGGCCGAGTGACGAGCGCACCACACGATAAGGCCGCCCGCCACGTAGACAGCACTGAGGCACATACCCAGCAGGGGGCCTGCTGCACAGCGTAAAAGGCCAGCCACCCTGAGAAGTGTCCTAGGCAGAGGAGAACTTCTGCAGCTCCAGAGGAGACCGAGAGCCTACATGCAGGCTGCACTGAGATAACAGCAGGAGGCTAAGATACATCAGCTACCCGGGTCCCAGTGGAGCTGAGACTGAAAATCCTAACCCCTACGGCAAATTACCTGTTTTACATGCAAATCGCAGGAGCACTCCTGTTGGTATAAGCATATCCTGTCTGCCACCCTGCTCCACCTAGTGGCCGCTGGAGGACATTACCGCATCTTCATATCATTACCAACCAACTCACCTGTATTATCACTGAAGAATACTGTTTGATCCTTATATAATTAACAACCAACTTACCTGCACCACTAATGAACAATACTGTCTAATCCTCATATAATTAACAACCACTTTACCCACTCTGCTGCTGAGGAACATTGTTTAATCCTCATACAATTAACAATCTATCCTCGTACCAAACTAGGAGAGACATCCCGTACCCCACAACCGCAACGCTCAGTTCAAACTAGGGGAAAACAAGGCTTAGGTGCCCCCTCTGAGAGCGGGGAGGACCCAGAAGAACCCACCATAAAACAGGTCACAACACCGGTCTTGGCAGCAATTGACTCATGCAAAAGTTCCTTGACTGGAAAACTGGATGAAGTGCGAGTGGATGTTAGCCTACTCCGCAAAGATTTACAAAATCTGAGAGACCGTGTACATATTGCAGAGGAGAGAATATCGCAAATTGAAGATCGCACAGCTAATGTCCCCAGAACTGTCAACACTATAAAAACAGAAGCTGAGGCCCTGAAACAAAAGGCTGACGACCTTGAAAATCGTCTAAGACGAAACAACATAAGAATTATAGGTCTTCGCGAACGCACAGAAGGCCCATCAGAATATATTGAAAGATGGATAAAGGAATTGTTTCCGGAAGAACACTTCTCAGCGGCTTATGCAGTGGAGAGCACACAGAGTCCCTGCAAGGGCCCCCACTCCAGGGGCAACACCAAGACCATTACTTGCCAGATTCCTGAATTGCAGAGATGAGATATTATATTACAACAAGCTCACAGGTGAGCCAACAACGCTAGAGTGTCCATCTTCCCGGACTTTTCTTTGCAGCTACAGAAGAAAAGAGCCACGTTTATGGATGTCAAGAGAAGACTTTAGGGACAAGAATCTCCCCTATTCAGGCATGAGTATCCCAATTCACTAGCCTGGGACGCTCTGGTCTTCACCATCCCGATAATGCGGAAATATGTACGCGATCGTGGTGGGAGAAGTCACAGGGTCGTTTCTGTGTACTGTTGTTATAGTTTTGTTTCAAGGTCGATTAGCGGTTATGTCAGCACTAGAGATGAGCGAACATGCTCGTCCGAGCTTGATGCTCGGTCGAGCATTAGGGTACTCGAAACTGCTCGTTACTCGGACGAATACTTCGCCCGCTCGAGAAAATGGCAGCTCCCGCCGTTTTGCTTTTTGGCGGCCAGAAACAGAGCCAATCACAAGCCAGGAGACTCTGCACTCCACCCAGCATGACGTGGTACCCTTACACGTCGATAGCAGTGGTTGGCTGGCCAGATCAGGTGACCCTGGGATAGACTAGCCGCTGGCCGCGCTGCTCGGATCATTCTGTCTCTGGATGCCGCTAGGGAGAGAGCTGCTGCTGCTCAGAGAAAGCGTTAGGGTGTTCTATTAGCTTACTGTTAGGCAGGAGTGATTCTCAAAGAACCCAACAGCCCTTCTTAGGGCTACAATAACGTTCTACTTTTTTTATTTTAATTTGCATATTTTACCATTTTGTGAGGAATTAGCAGGGGGACTTGCTACCGTTGTGTTTAGCTCTTAGTGGCACACATATCCATAGCAAAGACCGAAGTGGGAAAATTCAGTAGGGGTTGGATTTCTATTAGGCAATAACTCAGTGTCATCTCATCTGGCATAGTACTGTGCTTCCTTTGATACTTGGCTAGAAAATAGCCATAGGAGAATACAAACAGCTTCTTGAAGCCTACAGTAGCGTTCTATATATTTGATTTCTGGTTGATCTGCTGGTGGCTGTAGTTTCTGCAGTGCATGTACTTGCCAATTCTGAGCAATTTGTAGTGAGACTTGCGACCGCTGTGTTCTGCGCTTAGTGGCGCACATATCCATAGCAAAGGCTGAAGTGGCAAAATTCAGTAGGGGTTGGATTTCTATTAGGCAATAACTCAGTGTCATCTCATCTGGCATAGTACTGTGCTTCCTTTGATACTTGGCTAGAAAATAGCCATAGGAGAATACAAACAGCTTCTTGAAGCCTACAGTAGCGTTCTATATATTTGATTTCTGGTTGATCTGCTGGTGGCTGTAGTTTCTGCAGTGCATGTACTTGCCAATTCTGAGCAATTTGTAGTGAGACTTGCGACCGCTGTGTTCTGCGCTTAGTGGCGCACATATCCATAGCAAAGGCTGAAGTGGCAAAATTCAGTAGGGGTTGGATTTCTATTAGGCAATAACTCAGTGTCATCTCATCTGGCATAGTACTGTGCTTCCTTTGATACTTGGCTAGAAAATAGCCATAGGAGAATACAAACAGCTTCTTGAAGCCTACAGTAGCGTTCTATATATTTGATTTCTGGTTGATCTGCTGGTGGCTGTAGTTTCTGCAGTGCATGTACTTGCCAATTCTGAGCAATTTGTAGTGAGACTTGCGACCGCTGTGTTCTGCGCTTAGTGGCGCACATATCCATAGCAAAGGCTGAAGTGGCAAAATTCAGTAGGGGTTGGATTTCTATTAGGCAATAACTCAGTGTCATCTCATCTGGCATAGTACTGTGCTTCCTTTGATACTTGGCTAGAAAATAGCCATAGGAGAATACAAACAGCTTCTTGAAGCCTACAGTAGCGTTCTATATATTTGATTTCTGGTTGATCTGCTGGTGGCTGTAGTTTCTGCAGTGCATGTACTTGCCAATTCTGAGCAATTTGTAGTGAGACTTGCGACCGCTGTGTTCTGCGCTTAGTGGCGCACATATCCATAGCAAAGGCTGAAGTGGCAAAATTCAGTAGGGGTTGGATTTCTATTAGGCAATAACTCAGTGTCATCTCATCTGGCATAGTACTGTGCTTCCTTTGATACTTGGCTAGAAAATAGCCATAGGAGAATACAAACAGCTTCTTGAAGCCTACAGTAGCGTTCTATATATTTGATTTCTGGTTGATCTGCTGGTGGCTGTAGTTTCTGCAGTGCATGTACTTGCCAATTCTGAGCAATTTGTAGTGAGACTTGCGACCGCTGTGTTCTGCGCTTAGTGGCGCACATATCCATAGCAAAGGCTGAAGTGGCAAAATTCAGTAGGGGTTGGATTTCTATTAGGCAATAACTCAGTGTCATCTCATCTGGCATAGTACTGTGCTTCCTTTGATACTTGGCTAGAAAATAGCCATAGGAGAATACAAACAGCTTCTTGAAGCCTACAGTAGCGTTCTATATATTTGATTTCTGGTTGATCTGCTGGTGGCTGTAGTTTCTGCAGTGCATGTACTTGCCAATTCTGAGCAATTTGTAGTGAGACTTGCGACCGCTGTGTTCTGTGCTTAGTGGCGCACATATCCATAGCAAAGGCTGAAGTGGCAAAATTCAGTAGGGGTTGGATTTCTATTAGGCAATAACTCAGTGTCATCTCATCTGGCATAGTACTGTGCTTCCTTTGATACTTGGCTAGAAAATAGCCATAGGAGAATACAAACAGCTTCTTGAAGCCTACAGTAGCGTTCTATATATTTGATTTCTGGTTGATCTGCTGGTGGCTGTAGTTTCTGCAGTGCATGTACTTGCCAATTCTGAGCAATTTGTAGTGAGACTTGCGACCGCTGTGTTCTGCGCTTAGTGGCGCACATATCCATAGCAAAGGCTGAAGTGGCAAAATTCAGTAGGGGTTGGATTTCTATTAGGCAATAACTCAGTGTCATCTCATCTGGCATAGTACTGTGCTTCCTTTGATACTTGGCTAGAAAATAGCCATAGGAGAATACAAACAGCTTCTTGAAGCCTACAGTAGCGTTCTATATATTTGATTTCTGGTTGATCTGCTGGTGGCTGTAGTTTCTGCAGTGCATGTACTTGCCAATTCTGAGCAATTTGTAGTGAGACTTGCGACCGCTGTGTTCTGCGCTTAGTGGCGCACATATCCATAGCAAAGGCTGAAGTGGCAAAATTCAGTAGGGGTTGGATTTCTATTAGGCAATAACTCAGTGTCATCTCATCTGGCATAGTACTGTGCTTCCTTTGATACTTGGCTAGAAAATAGCCATAGGAGAATACAAACAGCTTCTTGAAGCCTACAGTAGCGTTCTATATATTTGATTTCTGGTTGATCTGCTGGTGGCTGTAGTTTCTGCAGTGCATGTACTTGCCAATTCTGAGCAATTTGTAGTGGGACTTGCGACCGCTGTGTTCTGCGCTTAGTGGCGCACATATCCATAGCAAAGGCCGAAGTGGCAAAATTCAGTAGGGGTTGGATTTCTATTAGGCAATAACTCAGTGTCATCTCATCCGGCATAGTACTGTGCTTCCTTTGATACTTGGCTAGAAAATAGCCATAGGAGAATACAAACAGCTTCTTGATCTTGAAGCCTACAGTAGCGTTCTATATATTTGATTTCTGGTTGATCTGCTGGTGGCTGTAGTTTCTGCAGTGCATGTACTTGCCAATTCTGAGCAATTTGTAGTGGGACTTGCGACCGCTGTGTTCTGCGCTTAGTGGCGCACATATCCATAGCAAAGGCCGAAGTGGCAAAATTCAGTAGGGGTTGGATTTCTATTAGGCAATAACTCAGTGTCATCTCATCTGGCATAGTACTGTGCTTCCTTTGATACTTGGCTAGAAAATAGCCATAGCAATAGGATAGCATTGTTTGGTTTTAAAAACTCAAAAAAAAACAAAAAACACAAAAAAAAACAAAAAAAAGTAAAAAAAAAAATAAAGTTATAACTCTCATTTTAAAAATGTTTAACCCGAGGGCTAGGGGTAGAGGACGAGGGCGGGGACGTGGGCGTCCAACTACTGCAGGGGTCAGAGGCCGTGGTCCTGGGCGGGGTGAGACACCACCTGCTGATGAGGGAGCAGGGGAACGCCGCAGAGCTACACTCCCTAGGTTCATGTCTGAAGTTACTGGGACTCGTGGTAGAGCACTGTTGAGGCCAGAACAGTGCGAACAGGTGATGTCGTGGATTGCTGACAATGCTTCGAGCAATTTGTCCACCACCAGTCAGTCTTCCACGCAGTCCACCCATGTCACCGAAATCGCCACTCCTCCAGCTCCTGCACCTCAGCCTCCTCCCCCCCAGTCTGCCCCCTCCCAGGAAAATTTGGCATTTGAACCGGCATACTCTGAGGAACTGTTTTCTGGACCCTTCCCACAGTCACAAACCACTTGTCCGGTTGCTGCTGAGCAATTTTCCGATGCCCAGGTTTTCCACCAGTCACAGTCTGTGGGTGATGATGACCTTCTTGACGTAGTGGAAGTGTGTAAAGAGGTGTCCGACGATGAGGAGACACGGTTGTCAGACAGTGGGGAAGTTGTTGTCAGGGCAGGAAGTCCGAGGGGGGAGCAGACTGAGGGATCGGAGGATGATGAGGTGACAGACCCAAGCTGGGTTGAGAGGCCGGGTGAACACAGTGCTTCTGAGACGGAGGAGAGTCCTCGACCTGAACAGGTTGGAAGAGGCAGTGGTGGGGCCAGACGGAGAGGCAGGGCCAGAGCTGGTGCATCAGCGCCACTGTCAACTAGTGAAGCTCCCGTGGTGAGGGCTCTTGCGGCGAGGGCTAGATCTTCAGAAGTGTGGAGGTTCTTTAAGGAAACACCGGATGACCGACGGACTGTGGTGTGCAACATTTGCCAAACCAGGCTCAGCAGGGGTTCCACCACTACTAGCTTAACTACCACCAGTATGCGCAGGCATATGAATGCTAAGCACCCCACTCAGTGGCAACAAGCCCGTTCACCTCCGGCCGTGCACACCACTGCTCCTTCCCCTGTGTCAGCTGCTAGTCAGCCCCCTGCCCAGGACCCTGGCACAAAAACCCCATCGTCGCCTCCACGATCCTCCACAGCATCCACCAGCGTTCAGCTCTCCATACCCCAGACGCTGGAGCGGAAACGCAAATATAGTGCAACCCACCCGCACGCCCAAGCCCTTAATGTGCACATCTCCAGATTGCTTAGCCTGGAGATGCTGCCCTATAGGCTAGTAGAGACCGAGGCCTTTCGCAACCTCATGGCGGCGGCCGCCCCTCGGTATTCGGTCCCCAGCCGCCACTACTTTTCCCGATGTGCCGTCCCAGCCCTGCACCAGCACGTGTCAGACAACATCATCCGTGCCCTGACCAACGCCGTTTCTGACAAGGTCCACCTGACCACGGACACGTGGACGAGTGCTGCCGGGCAGGGCCACTATATATCGCTGACGGCACATTGGGTTAACTTGGTGGAGGCTGGGACCGAGTCTGACCCTGGGGCTGCTCATATACTGCCGACGCCGAGGATTGCGGGGCCTACCTCGGTCCAGGTGTTTCAGGCCTACTATGCCTCCTCCTCCTCCCACCCCTCCTCCACCTCCTCCTCCGAACTACCATCCGTGGGCACGGCGCCATCAGTCGGTAGCTCTAGGCACAGCAGCAGTGCCGTCGCTAAGCGACAGCAGGCGGTGCTCAAACTGCTGAGCCTAGGCGACAAAAGGCACACCGCCCAAGAGCTATTACAGGGCATCACGGCGCAGACTGATCTGTGGCTGGCACCGCTGAACCTCAAGCCGGGAATGGTTATGTGTGACAACGGCCGTAACCTGGTGGCGGCTCTGCAACTCGGCAGACTGACACATGTGCCATGCCTGGCCCATGTGTTAAATCTGATAGTTCAGCGTTTCCTCAAGACATACCCCAATCTGTCTGATTTGCTCACGAAGGTGCGCCGCATCTGTGCGCATTTCAGGAAGTCCAGCCCAGATGCTGCCACTCTCAGGGCAGCGCAGCGCCGCCTCCAACTGCCCGCTCACCGACTGTTGTGCGACGTGCCCACGAGGTGGAATTCAACACTGACCATGTTATCCAGAGTTTACCAGCAGCGCAGAGCGATTGTAGACTGCCAGATGTCAACTTCCACCAGAACTGGTAGTCAGGTCAGTCAGCTTCCTCAAGTCTACAATGAGGAGTGGACGTGGATGTCTGATATCTGTCAGGTGCTGAGTAACTTTGAGGAGTCAACACAGATGGTCAGTGGCGATGCCGCCATCATCAGCCTCACCATCCCGCTGCTTGGCCTGTTGAAAAACTCTCTGGTCAGCATGAAGTCGGAAGCTTTGCGCTCGTCACAAGAGACGGGGGAAGAATATTCCCTTGTTGATAGCCAAAGCACCCTGAGGTCTGTTTCTCAGCGCATATCGGAGGAGGTGGAGGTGGAGGAGGATGAGGAGGAAGAGGAGGAGAATGTTGGCGAGACACAAGAGGGGACCATTGTTGAGTCCTTCACTGTTCAGCGTGTATGGGCAGAAGAAGAGGAGTTGGAGGAGTTGGAGGAGGAGGAAATGGACAGTCAGGCCAGTGAGGGGAGTGAATTCTTACGCGTTGGTACTCTGGCGCATATGGCAGATTTCATGCTAGGCTGCCTATCCCGTGACCCTCGCGTTCAAAGAATTTATTCCAGCACCGATTACTGGGTGTTCACTCTCCTGGACCCACGGTACAAGCAAAATCTTCCCACTCTCATCCCTGGAGAGGAAAGGAGTGTGAGAATGCATGAATACCAGCAGGCCCTGGTGCACAAGCTGAAACAGTATTTCCCTTCTGACAGCGCTAGCGGCAGAGTGCGTAGTTCTGCGGGACAAGTAGCGAGGGAGAGTAGGCGAGCAGGCAGCTTGTCCAGCACTGGCAAGGGTACGCTTTACAAGGCTTTTGCCAGCTTTATGTCACCCCAGCAAGACACTGTCACCTGTCCCCAGTCTCGGCAGAGTAGGGCTGATCTTTACAGAAAGATGGTGAGGGAGTACGTAGCTGACCATACCATCGTCCTAAATGATCACACAGCTCCCTACAACTACTGGGTTTCAAAGCTGGACATGTGGCACGAACTGGCGCTGTACGCCTTGGAGGTTCTTGCCTGCCCTGCCGCTAGCGTCTTGTCCGAGCGGGTTTTCAGTGCAGCTGGTGGCATCATCACCGATAAGCGTACACGCCTGTCGACTGACAGCGCTGACAGGCTGACGCTTATTAAAATGAATAAAGGCTGGATTTCTCAGAATTTCCAATCTCCACCAGGTGAAGGAAGCTCAACCTGAATAATTGATCCACTCCTCCTCCTCCTCCTCATTTTCCTCCTTCTCCTCCTCTTTGTACAGTAAAGCAGAGGAAAATGGCTATTTTTTGACAGGGCCCACTGGCTCTTGCTATAGTACTTCATGCATTTAATTTTTCTGGAGGGCCACCTACCCGGTCCTCTGTTTGAAACAATTTTTGTGAGTGCCACATACAGGCACTCAATCTATTCCATTTTTCTGGAGGGCCACCTACCCGGTCCTCTGTTTTAAAAAATTTTTGGGACTGCCACATACAGGCACTCAATCTATTCCATTTTACTGCAGGGCCACCTACCTGCTCCTCTGGTTTGAACAATTTTTGGGACTGCCACATACAGGCACTCAATCTATTCCATTTTACTGGAGGGCCACCTACCTGCTCCTCTGGTTTGAAACATTTTTGGGACTGCCACATACAGGCACTCAATCTATTCCATTTTACTGCAGGGCCACCTACCTGCTCCTCTGGTTTGAACAATTTTTGGGACTGCCACATACAGGCACTCAATCTATTCCATTTTACTGGAGGGCCACCTACCTGCTCCTCTGGTTTGAAACATTTTTGGGACTGCCACATACAGGCACTCAATCTATTCCATTTTACTGCAGGGCCACCTACCTGCTCCTCTGGTTTGAACAATTTTTGGGACTGCCACATACAGGCACTCAATCTATTCCATTTTACTGGAGGGCCACCTACCTGCTCCTCTGGTTTGAAACATTTTTGGGACTGCCACATACAGGCACTCAATCTATTCCATTTTACTGCAGGGCCACCTACCTGCTCCTCTGGTTTGAACAATTTTTGGGACTGCCACATACAGGCACTCAATCTATTCCATTTTACTGGAGGGCCACCTACCTGCTCCTCTGGTTTGAAACATTTTTGGGACTGCCACATACAGGCACTCAATCTATTCCATTTTACTGCAGGGCCACCTACCTGCTCCTCTGGTTTGAACAATTTTTGGGACTGCCACATACAGGCACTCAATCTATTCCATTTTACTGCAGGGCCACCTACCTGCTCCTCTGGTTTGAACAATTTTTGGGACTGCCACATACAGGCACTCAATCTATTCCATTTTACTGCAGGGCCACCTACCTGCTCCTCTGGTTTGAACAATTTTTGGGACTGCCACATACAGGCACTCAATCTATTCCATTTTACTGCAGGGCCACCTACCTGCTCCTCTGGTTTGAACAATTTTTGGGACTGCCACATACAGGCACTCAATCTATTCCATTTTACTGCAGGGCCACCTACCTGCTCCTCTGGTTTGAACAATTTTTGGGACTGCCACATACAGGCACTCAATCTATTCCATTTTACTGGAGGGCCACCTACCTGCTCCTCTGGTTTGAAACATTTTTGGGACTGCCACATACAGGCACTCAATCTATCCCATTTTACTGGAGGGCCACCTACCTGCTCCTCTGGTTTGAAAAATGTTTGGGACTGCCACATACAGGCACTATCCAAATTAAATTGTCTCCATAGCAGCCTCCACACGTTGTCTCCATTGCTACCTCCAAAAGTCGTCCATATAGCTGCCTCCATACATCGTCCCTTTATCAAACGAGGTGTGTCAGGCAGAAATTTGGGTTGTTTTCATGGATTCCACATCAAAGTTGTTAACTTTGTCGCCACCCTGCTGTGTAATCCCCAAAATATACTGGCAAACTTTTACCATTTAGGGATATTATTTCAGCGCTTCTTGCGCATCTGTTTACATTCCCCTCACCCGGCATATCCTAAACTTATAAGAACGCTACTACACTTGATCTTATACAAAAGGTTCTTAGAAGTGCTGTTTGGGGAGTAGCCTAGAGACAGGGGCTTGGATTGGCGAAAGCTCGCCTGGCAGCGGAACGCCAGCTCCATGCGCATCATGCGCTTCTTGCGCATCTGTTTACATTCCCCTCACCCGCCATATCCCAAACTTATAAGAACGCTACTACACTTAACTTGGTGCAGGCTGGGACCGAGTCTGACCCTGGGGCTGGTCATATACTGCCGACGCAGAGAATTGCGGGGCCTACCTCGGTCCAGGTCTCAAAGGCCTACTATACCTCCTCCCACCCCTCCTCCACCTCCTCCTCCTCCGAATTACCATCCGTGGGCATGGCGCCATCAGTCGGTAGCTCTAGGCACAGCAGCAGTGCCGTCGCTAAGCGACAGCAGGCGGTGCTGAAACTGCTGAGCCTAGGCGATAAAAGGCACACCGCCCAAGAGCTATTACAGGGCATTCCACATCAAAGTTGTTAACTTTGTCGCCACCCTGCTGTGTAATCCCCAAAATATACTTGCAAACTTTTACCATTTAGGGATATTATTTCAGCGCTTCTTGCGCATCTGTTTACATTCCCCTCACCCGGCATATCCTAAACTTATAAGAACGCTACTACACTTGATCTTATACAAAAGGTTCTTAGAAGTGCTGTTTGGGGAGTAGCCTAGAGACAGGGGCTTGGATTGGCGAAAGCTCGCCTGGCAGCGGAGCGCCAGCTCCATGCCAAGATCCAACTAACATAGTTTTAACTGCAGCACCTTTAATCTACTACTAGTTCACTGCCTCCATACATGGTCCCCTTATCAAACGAGCTGTGTCAGGCAGAATTTTGGGTTGTTTTCATGGCTTCCATGTTAACTTTGTCGCCACCCTGCTGTGTAATCCACAAAATATACTGGCAAACTTTTATCATGTACCGATATTATTTGAGCGCTTCTTGCTCACCTCCTTTGGTTCCTCTCTGCCACCCATTGGTTTGAAGCCTGAGTCCATTTAGGGTATGTCGCCATGCCACTCTCTAGCCTGCTGCCGCTGCCTCTGCATGCCGTCCCCTATAGTGTCAGGGTCAATTATTGGATGTTTTAGATGCTATCTAGCTTCATTCTGTCACTCTGTCATGGCCATGCTGTTGCCCATAATTTTGGCATAATGGTGCGATTATGCAGCCTCAGAGGCATCCATGCATGCTGCCCCTGCTGTTTCCTGTCCATTTCCGTGGTGTTTCCATCCTTTTCTGAGGTTCCCAGGTGTTTGGCCAAGCTTCCCTGTGCAGAGCCTTGGTCCCCTTGAAAAATGCTCGAGTCTCCCATTGACTTCAATGGGGTTCGTTATTCGAGACGAGCACTCGAGCATCGGGAAAAGTTCGTCTCGAATAACGAGTACCCGAGCATTTTAGTGTTCGCTCATCTCTAGTCAGCACTATTTCCTGTCTAGAGTGGGAGACTAGAGAAAAGGGACCTCAGCAACCTACTATGATCTGGCTCTACTCACATAAAGGTCGTACTAAATGGCTGAGATTAAATTCCTTACGTGGAATGTCTGTGGATTAGGGACCCCTAGCAAACGCTTAATGGTAGCCTCCCACATACAGCAACTACAATCACACATCATTTGCCTACAAGAAACCCACTTGATACCTTCAAAGATACAGACCTTACATAAACAGTGGGTTCAATGGGGGGCACACTCCTGCTTTAACACCGTATCACGAGGGGTTTCGCTACTAGCACCCCATACAATGTGCTAGCTGTATATATTCCTCCTCCGTCATCTATGCACGTGCTACGCCAGGCGGCGATATTTGCAGCAACCTATCCACAGGCCAGAACTATATGCTTGGGAGATCTTAACATGCTACTGGTTAGATTGCTTTTGGTTAGATCTGCTTGGGCCGTTAGACAGGCTACTAGGACAGCAAAAAGCATTCTTTCAGGCCCACACACCTGACACCAACCATAAATCTCTCTGGGAGGCAATGAAAGCTTACGTGCGCACTTGCCTACAATCATCGATCTCATTTATTAAAAGAGAGTCAGTGAGGAAAGAAGCTGGCCCTAGAGTGTCAAACTCTAGAAAGGCAATATATAACAGACCCCTCAGAAACCAATAGGACTAAATTGGCTGCACACAGGCAGACTCTATTTACATGCCCTAAAAGAAAAAACTGAAAAAAAAGATGTTTTTTTATAAACAGCAGGCATTTGAACTAGGTAACCAGTCTGCAAAACGATTAGCACACCTTGCACGCCAACACACCATGTCGCCACCCATTCTAGCTATTGGTGACACAAACAGAGCCATCTTAAGAACCCACCCTGAAATTCTAACTAGATTTAAAGAATTTTACACTGACCTATACAATACCAGACTGAACAAGACGGATGATGACATAAGCACATATCTTAGTGACCTGCAAAGCCCCTCTCTAAGGCCCCTTCTACACTAGCGAGTGTGATGCGATGAACTCGCATCACACTCGCAACGCAAGCTGCCGGGAACGCACGGCCCGAACGCTGCACCGCGGGAGTGAACTCAGCATGTCAGTTCACTCCCGCGGTGCAGGGTTCGGGCCGTGCGTTCCCGGCAGCTTGCGTTGCGAGTGTGATGCGAGTTCATCGCATCACACTCGCTAGTGTAGAAGGGGCCTAACCCCTGAGCAAGCATCTCAACTAGAGAGACCCATTTCATTAGAAGAAGTGGAGGAAGCGCTAGACCTTCTAAATAATAACAAATCACCGGGCCCAGATGGTTTACCCAAGGAAATATACAATAAATACAAAGATCTCTTGATACTGTGCCTGTTGGAAATGTACAACGCCTCCTTTGAAGCTGGATCCCTGCCCCCTTCCTTGTATGAGGCTACTGTGGTCCTAATTCTCAAACCTGGAAAGGAGCCCTCGGACTGCGGTTCTTACCACCCCATAGCATTACTTAATACTGACTACAAAATACTTACCAAAATACTAGCTCCCAGACTGAACACTGTAATCCTCTCCCTAATACACTCGGACCAGTGTGGTTTCATGCCTGGGAAATCCACATCTGATAATATACGACGGGTGCAGGTGGCCAGACGACGGGGGAAAATTGGGCCTTGGCCTCATTAGACACGGCCAAGGCGTTTGACTCTATCGAATGGGCCTTCCTCAGACACTGCCTGAGTAAATTCGGAATAGGAATAGATATACACTCTACGCCGCTCCGGTCAGTAGACTCCTAATCAACAGAGTTATCTGCCCCCTATGTCTTACATAGAGGAACCCGACAGGGCTTCCCCCTCTCCCCACTCCTCTTTGCCCTGGCAATAGAAGCCCTCGCACTGAGACTGAGACAAGACGCTATATACCGGGGAATAACTATAGGGACAAGAGAGGACCGGGTTGGACTATATGCTGATGACATGGTTCTGTTTATGTCAGATGCCCCGGCCTCTCTGTTGCGTGCCATTTCACTTATAAACAACTTTGGATCATACTCTGGACTTCTAGTGAACTGGTCTAAATCAGTCTTCATGCTGCTTGGTACCTCACCGTGGAACGGACCTGAGGTGGTAGAGAGACTGAAAGTAGTCTTTGATTTTACATACTTGGGGGTAACCATATATAATACATATTACAACACAACTAGGAAAGTGACTGACCCAATTTTATCTTACGTCAATGGGAAGTACAAGGCATGGAAATCCCTTCCCCTTTCAGTAGCGGGGAGAATTAATCTAGTAAAACCTATTGTCCTACCCGAATGTCTGTGTATACTGCAACACATGGCGACCCCTATTCCAAAGATATTTTTCAAAAAACTGCATTCTATAACAGGCAGGTTTGTCTGGGGCTCATGCAGAGCTAAACTCAGCCTTACGACATTACAGCGCCCTAAAGAGGACGCGGGAATGGCCTTGCCGGACTTTTACCACTACTACATAGCAGGGCAGCTTAAATACCTTAGATACTGGGTCACAAGACAAGAACTTCCAAACGCAGAACACCATCTCCGTCATTGTCTGGGAATTCCTAGTTTATGGCTGGTACTCGTACCCAACCCTAACCTCACACTCCCTCTCCTTCCCATACATAAACTAGTTAGGCAAGTCTGGCAGGCAGCGGCAAAAATCACGTTATAGCAGAAGTTCCACTGTGGAATAACCCTTCCTTGCCGCACCTATTAACATTAGAGGGTGGGTCCCTATGGAGCAGCAAAGGGGTACATACTCTGGCAGATCTGTACGAAGCGAATGTATTATGTTCTTTTCAGGAATTGCAACAAAAGTTTGAGCTAGAAAGGTCTTTCTTTTATAGATATTTACAACTAAGACACGCTCTACAGACACAGTTTCCATCTCCCAGGTCACCTATCTCCTCCTATCCCCTGATCTGCATCTGCAAGACACAAGGTCCCAGGGGCCTAATCTCTGCATTATACACCAACCTTACCCAAAAGAAAGTTATGAGAAACAGGCAGCCAACGATAGATAAGTGGATGACATGTATTCCATCGCTCGAGGAGGATTATGTAGAGGATTTACTTGCCGCACATATCCCCCATCAATAAATAATAAGATGATCCAACTGTATTATATCCACCAGGCCTATCTTACACCGGTCCGCCAGAATGGGCAGGGGCACCGCTGTGGGGAACTGGGAGCAGACTTTTGGCACATGAGTTGGACTTGCCGCCCAATACAGAAATTCTGGAAAGAAGTGGTTGACTTCCTAACCCAATTAATACACATCCCAATACCCCTGACTCCTGAGGGATGCCTTCTGGGCCTCCTTGTTGAAGAATATTGGTCTCTTTACCAAATCATATTCCTAAGGGAAACTATTTATGGCCCCTAAGGTGGTACAACACTAACACCCCGAATTTATCGTATTGGAAAGCACAAATTAACCAAATGCTACCGTTTTAGAAGCTGATATACTGTATAAGCACTGGAAACGCCCAGATAAATTTGAACAAATATGGGGAACCTAGTGCGAGTTTAGTGAAACAAATTACTCCATTCGAAGATTTAGACAGGCATTGACTGTCTTAAACCCTACTACATAATTGACTTTGCCTTGTAACTTTGCAGCTATAGCCTCGACAGGTACGATATAACTGAGCAGCCTACGAAACTAAGTTTCCTAGATCTAAAAGGGTAGAGATCACAGGGACAGGACAAAGGAAAGTTAACTAACAACAAAAGATTGCTGACAGGTAAATAAATGAAAAGATGCTAAATACTTTGACTATGTTTAAGAACCGAGTTTGGTTCTGACCAGTTCTCTTATTATTTGATGTTCCTGTATTATTACTACATTATTATTACATTGTTCACCAATTGTAAATGTAATGATATGTACTTATGGATTTTTTTTTTTTTTTTTTGCAAAGCTTGGACTGTATGTAAAATGTCTATGATTAATAAAACCAGTTTAAAAAAAAATGATCAAAGTGAAAGTCCCCTAAACACCAAAATAACATATGCAGTGGGTACAGAAAATATTTAGACCCCTTTACATTTATCACTCTTTGTTTGATTGCAACCAATTGGTAAGATCAAAAAATGATTTTTTGCTCATTAATGTGTACTTTGCACCCCATCCTGACAGAAAAAAGTAGATATTTTTGTTAATTTATTAAACAAGAAAAACTGAAATATCACATGATCAAAAGTATTCAGATCCTTTGCCCAGTATTGAGTAGAAGCACCTTTTGAGCTAGTACAGCCATGAGTCTTTTTGGGAATGATGCAACAAGTTTTTCACACCTGGATTTGGAGATCCTCGGTCATTCCTCCTTATAGATCCTCTCCCGTTCCCTCTGGTTTGATGGGGAACATTGGTGGACAACCATTTTCAAGTCTCTCCAGAGGTGCTGATTTGTGTATAGATCAGGGCTCTGGCTGGGTCAGTCAAGAATGATCACAGGGTTGTTCTAAAGCCACTGCTTTGTTATTTTAGCTGTGTGCTTATGGTCATTGTCTTGTTGGAAGGTAAACCTTCGGCCCAGTCTGAGGTTTAGAGCACTCTGGAAGAGGTTTTCATCTATTATATCTCTTTACTTGGCTGCATTCATCTTTCCTTCAATTTCAACTAGTTGTCCTGTCCCTGCAGCTGAAAAACACCCCCATAGCATGATGCCTCCATGTTTCACTGTTGAAATTGTATTTGGCAGGTCATGAGCACTGCCTGGTTTTCTCTACGCATGCCTCTTAAAATTAACACCAAATTCAATATTTGTCTTATCAGGGTAGAGAATCTTATTTTTCATAGTCTGGGAGTCTGTCGTGTGTTATCAGCCACAGTGATCTTGGGGTTCGTCTTTATCTCTCTTAACAAGCCTCTTCTCCCATGATTGCTTAATTTGGCTGGACAGCCAGGTAGAGGGAGAGATGTGGTTGTCTCAAACATCTTCTATTAAAGTATTATGGAGGCCACTGTGCTATAAAGCTTTTCAGCTGCCCCCTTTGTCCTGTAGCTATCTCTGTCATTCACTATGCTATATAATCCATGTTTCTTACATAATGTGTGATGCATTCAGATATGTTGTATACCTTGTGCTGAATACTTTTAATTTCTTCTAGTTTTACCCGGATCCTGTTGATGAAAGTTGAAAAGGACCCTCTGCATCCATCGATAGGAAAGAGTTTAGCTGTCTGACAACTTGTTCAACGGATTGGATTGAGGGTGTCAGAAAACTAGGTTCTCCTCCTCCACAGCCAGTTCCCTTTCCAGACTTAGCCATCAACCTCTGGCCTCCTTCCTTTTCACAGAGCGAGCAAAAGAAATTGTTTTATTCAGACTTCAAAAGTTTTGACCTACAGTATAAATGTTATTATAACACAATAAACATTGAAAAAATAGTTATACTTACAATGAAATAGATTCACTTTGACTTTTTGTGGGATTAAATGTACTGTAGTTTGCATCATTTCATCATTTAAGAGCAGAGGTACATGTTTGTACAATAAACTTTTTTTTGCTTTTTTTAAGTTTTGTATAACTGTATAAGCAGCCAGGTTCCAAGGTGTCTTGTATTCCAACTGTTATTGCAGAATATTAGCTGCCATATAACACAGAGAGTGCAGTGCCTGCATCCTTCCCTTGGTGTACATGTACATTTCATGGTGTATGGCACTATCAGTGCTGAATAATCAGTTGTATTATATTCAGTACTGCATGGAGTTGAAATCAAGTGTTAACTGCAGTACTTGTAGCAAATGGTTTAATGCAAAATACTCTCTTAGGCTTCTATGGGCTCGCGGCGCCCTACGGGAGCGGTACGGTGCAGCACTTGTGCGGCACCATACCGCTCCGTAGCCCGGGAAAAGATAGGACATGTCCTATCTTTTCCCGTATTATGGCGCCACGGCCATACATCGCTATTGAGAGGAGGTGGGGGTTAGCTGCATTCACCTCCTCCTCCTCTCCCCGCCCTGCCGTGTGCCCGCCATGCTACGGTGCGGCGGGCTCACGGCAGTGTGCATGCAGCCTTAGACCAATATAACCAAAACTGACAATTATATACTGAGAAAAATACCAAGTTCAGTATTATGTATTCTATTCTCATTTTTAACTTTTAAAGTACTATGTAAATGTTTCCCTGAGGATGAGGATACTAAACTTTTATGAACATTGTACATGCAATACATGATCTACTTTATACATTGGAACTGTTTTTGATTGATTCTTCATAAAACAGAATAAAATGCACTGAATAAAAGACAGCACATTTGTTCTACATTTTTACTGTGTAGTGATGTTCAGCTGAAACATCTGCTCTAATGAGTTTGACATTTGCACTAATGGCAGCGTTCGTTTACTTAATGCCCTGCATTAGACTTCTTTCCCAAAATAGTTATTCTTTCTTGCAAAAGGGAGGACACATTTTCAATTGTTATACAGACAGCTTATTTGGGAATTGTTTTAGTGATTCAAAACATTATAAATCACGTTATTATTTAGTTCAATATGACTGTTGCTGAATTTCTTGGCTGACATTACATCAAACGGCAGAGTCTGTTTTGTAACATTACTGTAGCTTCTTAATTTCAAAACAGATAATTGTGATGTACATTTTGGGTTGAGATGATGTATACGATTATATTACTCATTAATCCTTACTTCCTTATCAATTAACCTTTTAAGGACCCAGCTAATTTTTACCACTGTATGCGGCAATAACTCTAGAATGCTTTAACTTTCCAAGATGACTTTCAAAATGTTGTACTTCACCTTAGTGGTATATTTTGGCTGAGATTTTTTTGCATTTATTTATTAAAAAATTTGCTAAATTTGCAATTTTCTGATTTCTAAATGTTATTCCCAGTATACAGTTAGTCTAACCTCCCAAATAATTTACATTAACCATATGTCAGCTTTATGTTAACATTATCTTTCTTATTTTATATTATTAGGATGTTAAGAGGCTTACAAATCAATCAGCAATTTTCCAGATTTTCATGAAAATTTAAGATTCAATTATTTTAGAGGCCTATTCATATTTATAGTATGTCTTAGTCTGTAAGCTCTTGTGAACAGGGCCTCACTCCTATTATTCCATATGACTGTTCACACTCTGTAATGAAATAATATATTTGTATATTTCCCCTATGATTTGTAAAGTGCTACGGAATTTGATGATGCTATATAAATAAAGATTATTGGTATTATTATTATAGGGGTTTTTAAAGTTTTAAATTGCACCCCTCAAACTATTCAAAATGGTTAGCCTTGTTAACCAATTAAGCATCGAACATGAAAAAAACAAACAGGGGGTTTAATGCGGCATTTTAAAATTTTCTGAATAAAATGTTTATTTAGCCCTAAAGTTTATATGTTCGTGCAGGATAAAATTAGAAAACACATCTCAGATTGTGAGTTTCTCTCAAGTATTGCAATACCCCACATCTGTATGTAAACTACTTTATGGGCCCATTTCTTGGAGGGAATGCAAAAAAAAAAAAAATGTATTCTGATGCTGAATTTTTACTCTTATTTTTTGTTTTATACACTGTATAGCAGAAATATTGTATATCTGTTCGATTGTTCGTTGGGTCAGTCTGATTTTGGTGATGTCACATTTATATAACATTTTTATGTTTGAATAATTTTGCAGGAAAAAATGCACTTGGAGAGAAAAATTACTTGCTTTTGCATTGCCATCTTCTAAGTAGCATGACATTCAGAATTTTTTTTTTGATTGTGCTGTAGTAAGGCTTATTGTTTGCGGAGTAAGCTGTACTTTTTATTGAAATCATTATAGGGTAAATGTGACGTTTTAATCACCTTTTTTTGCTTAGTTGGATTGGATGTGCAAAAATCCTAAATCGTGGCTTTTTAAAATTATTTTTTTACGGTGTTCACTTTACAATTTAATAATGATTTTATTTTATCGTATGGGTTGTTATGGATGTGTCAATATGTCAATATGTGTGGTTTGTGTATTGATTTTCACTTACTTTTTATATGTAGGGGTTTTGCCATTTATGGGGCATTTAGGGGACTTTTGTTACTTTTTATTTAATCTTTCATTTGTAAATATTTTTTTTCACTTGTTTTTAACATTTTTTTACGGTCCCACTCTGGAACTTGAACAAACAATTATTTGATCGCTTGTTCAAAGTAATACACTGCCAAACTCATGTATGGAGGTGTATTACAACAGTCAGCCTATGCAGATTCATAAGCTGACATGCATGCTGACAGATCCTGTTAAACAGCCAGACTCCCTTGCTACTGTCACCATTGTCAACGATGACAGCAGTTGAGCAGGAAAATGTACATCCAGGCGGGCAAATAAGCTACCCACCTGGATGTACAGTTTTGTCCAATGTGGTTAAGAACCACGTGTCTTAGGCTTGTTTCCTGATGGTTATTTACAAGACGCAAGCAGCTACTTTATGAAGACTTAAAGGGCATGTTCACCTGTTAAAGATTCTAACTATTTTTCAGGAAGTAAAATATGGCAATATTAGCACCAATTAATTATAATGACGCTAGTGACATACTCTCTTTCACAACTACAAATGATGCCCATCATAAACTAACATCTTTCCAGACATAGAATAGAGAAATTGGCTGTTTGTGTTTGGCACAGCTTAATGAAGCATATCTTTATTTTGTTTCAAAAGCATAAAGAAAAAATGAAAATCCCTAAGTATTAGTATTTGCAATTTACCGGCCAATTAATCACCAAGAATTAAATCATATATTTTCGTATAAAAGTACATTAATTTCATATACTTGGTGTAAATCTTCAAATATATCATGTAGAGTCATTTTTTGTAGAAAGAAGTATTAATTTAAAATAATCACACCAAAGAATAGATTACATCAGTACAGTGCATGTTATACTACAAGAAACATATTGTGAAGTTTCCCAAAGGGGGTCTGGTATTGACCTTCTGTCTCTGCTAAAGTGCTTCTGGGAGTTAGTTTACATAATAGATGTTATCCGAGAGTAAATTGATATTATGTTGATATTGTTACCATGGAGTGCTGCCTTTCCTTTACTTTGCAAGCTGTAATCCCTTTTACACAATATAAATGTGATTACTTTTTATTTTCAAAAAATTTATAAATATTGAAGGTCAAAAAAGCTAATTATATTTTAAAGAAAATTGTCATTTGTCAAATTGAACAAATTAAACCCTCCATTTTTAAAAGTTTTTATTTATTTTTAAAATTGTATATGATTATAATAAACTTAAACTAAATAACAAGGCAGCAGGCTACAGCATATTCTTTACCACAGTAGGGCGGTACTCAAGTGTAATCCTCAGTAAGGATAACTGTGGTATGCATAGTATACAGCAAAGAGGACCAGAGCATTGTAGCCAGCCCACTTGTTGTAATATGAAATTACATTGACACTGGACAAGCAGACATTCCCACACCCATAACAACAACAATAGGGATTCATGCACCATCTGGACCAGATGGGTTCAAATTTCTGGGGGCACTTTCTGTTGACATACAGCAAACAGTAGTGAGGTATGACACTGTTAATAAGTAGGATCCATTATTTTCGGGGGGTTGGGTCCTGATCCTTCCACAACTTCATCACCACTTCCCGGGCATAATATTGTGAAGTATTGCTGTATGATTAATGAAAATTATTTTATTTTTATATGCTTGCTAAATGCTGAGACTAAGAGGATGATCAACTGTGGATAAAGATTGATAACAGTGTGATAACACACTCCTGTGCAGAGAAAATTGTAAGACTCCCAGGGCTGATTTATAATGCTACTTATTCAAGGGAAAGGGACGTCTTTTGTTTCTTTGATGCCCATGTGATAATTTACTAGCCAATGAACTATAGACATTACTTTTTCTTATCTTTAACTAACCAAGCCCTGGTCCTGCCCCACTGAAAGTTTCTGTATAATCCTTTGTGATGCAAATAAAGCATCTCACATCTGCCTAGCCTTGCATAGCATCAGTGCCCCACAGAGATTGAGATATTATACCATACTTTTGTCTTGGTGTGATTTCTTTGAGTTCAGAGGGCAGAACTCGACAATATAGGGATAAACGGAAAGAAGATTTTAACATAGTGGCCATTAATTACTTCATTCATAACACCTAGGAGACATACAGTAGGAGACATTAAGTGTGGAAATTTAAAATGTTGATTACGGAACTCCAGGACTTCTGACCAAAAACATTAATCTTAGAGCAGGTCCAGACGCAATGTAAGAAGTATCCAATGTTAGCCTGAAAGCCGAAAAACAAATTATTGGGAATTACCCCCATGCAAAATAGTTTTGCAGGACCAATGTAAAAATTTAGACTGGATTAGGAAGTCACCACAGATGTAAAATAGAACAGTTCAACCTCCCTCCAGCCATCATCCGACAGGTCAGGGATGTCAACTCTCTAACAATCAAGAGCTTTATTAAAGGTTCTGGTCCTTTGTTCTTGCAAGAGAGCATAGTTTAGAGTGGTATAGGGAGGTCTGAGGTGCTCAGTTAGTTATCAAATATTGTGTGCAAGCACAGAACAATGTACAAAGAAAAACAAAATGCTATTGCCATGTTACCTTCATTGCACTAACCTACAAAATAATTGGAGTGTGTAAGTAAAAAAACATTGCAGAAACACCATTTTATTATGTTCCCATTCAGTAAGGAATTACATTTTATTTTAACCCTTAACAGAAGCCATTGCAAAATACAACCAATTACAGAAAAAAACAAGCCCTCATATGGTTAAGTCAGATGAAAAATAAAGTTATACAGTATCTTGTGGAAGTAGAGCATAGACAAACATGAACATTTTTGTCCTGAAAGACCACATAGGCTGTGTCCTCAAGGCATTAAATTAATTTTGTAAGAATGACATCCAGTCTCCATTACTGGGACAATTTTCAGCTTCCCTCTTTTCTTTTGACAGTGAAATTAAAGTTACAAAGATATTTCCTTCCTTTCCATTTTGCTTACCTGGAAATATTAATAATGTGGTTCCAGATTACCAGATTTTTAAGCATTTTGCAATACTCTGTCATGAAATAAATTCTAAATTTTTGGCCAATAAGGAGTGCGAAGTTATCTTTTCTTTATATATATGGTGTAGTAACCTACTTGTGCACCCGTAAACTCCGAAACATTGAGTGACGTGTATTTTTTCCAATATACAGCTGGATAGGCTGACTGCTGAAGTACACTACCATACATCAGTATGGCAGTGTATTGCTTTGAACAATTGATCAGATGAAAGTGAGACAGTAAAAAAAAACTAAAAAAAAAAGAAAGAAAAACATAAAAAAAGGTTAAAAAAAAAGTAAAATCACCACACAAACAACACATATAAGGTATTGCCAGATCTGTAACAACCCATACAATTAACCCCTTAAGGACTTGGCCTTTTTTTTAGTTTTTTCACTTCCATTTTTCACTCTCCATTTTTCCACATAAAGAGCTCTGTGATGGCTTATTTTCTGCGTAACAAATTGCACTTCGTAGTGACGGTATTTAATATTCCATGCCGTGTACTGGGAAGCGGGAAAAAAAATCCAAATGCAGTGAAAATGGTGAAAAAACATTTGCGACGTTTTCTTGTGGGCTTGGATTTTGCAGCTTTCACTGTGCGCACCAAATGACATGTCCAATTTATTCTTTGGGTCGCTACGATTATGTTGATACCAAATTTGTATAGGTTTTATAATGGTTTCATGCATTTAAAAAAATTCAAACTTCCTGTACAAAAATTTTGCGGGGGATTTTGCTATCTTCTGGCGCCAATAACTTTTTCATACTTTGGCGTACGGATCTGTGGGTGATGTCATTTTTTGCGACTTTTGATGGCATTTTCATTGCTATACATTTTAGGACTGTGCGACCTTTTGCTTACTTTTTATTAATGCTAGCACCGATCGCAGGGGTTACCGGTAAGCCTTTGCTGCAATATGCAGCAAAGACTTACTGGCTATGGAGAGGGCTTGGCCCGTCGAGCCCTCTCCATGCACTGGGACCCGGCGCATCGGGAAGGTGTTAAAATCATTACTGAAACTGTATGCTAAATACCAAAAACTTATCAAAATGTCACATAAACTTATTCCACAACAAAACAAACCCCATTACAGCTCAATCAAATACTAAAATTTAAATGTTACGCTTCTTAGGAGATGGGGATGCAAAAACACAATATTTTTTTTCCAAATGTGTTTTTATTCAGCAAAATTATTCAAACATGAACAAGCTTCAGATTCAGATGCATTGCTGGTTAACATGAATGAATTGGGGGGGGGGGATTTATCATTGGGTTTTCTTGTCTATGTTTGGTGTTTTGTTGCAGTTGTGGTACAGATGCTGTTTTGCGACTTTCCATTGTGCCAATTAAACATAGGACAGCACAAAGTCCATTCAAAATAGACCAGACTTGCGCCAAATTAATTTTTTGCTTAGACTATTTTTCACAATAATAAACTAAATTCTTGATTCGGCACAAATTCCGTTTTGGTGCAAAATGACTCTAGTCACCCCCTGGCGTAGAAATAAGACCAAAACCACTACCAAATTTATGAAGACTAATTGCTGCTTACATGTGCGCCAAAAAAAGGACATTTTGTGACAAATGCAAATAAAAAACAATATTATGGGACAAACCAAAAAAAAAAGAAAAACAAATACAAAGATATACATAGACTCACTTGATCATTCAGATAAAAAAAAATTAGAATTAATAGAAAACCAAGTCAAAGACAAATTGTAATGACAAATTCCCCCCATTTAGTTGTCACACAAAATGGGCCATTCCTGGTTACCATGTCTGGTTGCCAGGTTATGATAGTCATGCCGTGCTGCATCTGTATATAAATGTGATATTGTTCTTAAATAAAATTCTATATATACTATACAGTATATAAAAAAAATAAGAATAAAACATCAGTATTAGAATGTATTGTTTTCTTTATTCCCTGCCAAAAATGTTAATAAAATTAAATGGTGTATAGCCAATAAATGGGGTTTAGGTTTCCTTCAAATTGGGTCACTTTGTAGGGGTTTCTCTTGTTCTGCTATATTATAGGCCAAGTAAATGCCACATAGAACCTGCAAATTTACTTCCATTCTGCCCTCTGTTAAAGACACATAAAGTGGTTTACATCCACATGTTGGGTATTGCCATACTCAAAGAAACTTCAAAACAATCTGATTGGTGTTTTCGCATTTCCCATTTTATGCAAATTTAGGGCTGAATAAATATTTTACTCTCCAAATTTGAAAATTCTGTTTAAAACCTCCATTTTCTTTTATTTTATGTTCGATGCTTAAACAGTTAACATGCACAGTTTTCAATAGTTTGAGGAGGTGCAAGTTAAAAATATGGTACTTTGTCGGGAGTATCTAATAAATATAACTTTTAAAACCCCTATAAATATGGATAGGCCTATAAAATAATTGCATCTAAAATTTCCTTGTTAATCTGTAAAATTCTTAGTTCTTAGTTCAATTTCTAAGGCTCCCAAAATCCCAGTAAAATAACATTTAATAAAATAAAAATAATATGTCAATAGAAATCAGATATATGGTTAATATTAGTTAGTTACCTATTTGGGAGGTTAAACTAACTGTATGATGAGTGTAACATTTAGAAATCAGAAAATTGACACCAATTTATTAATAAATGCAAAACATTTCAACCAAAATATACCACTATGGTGAAGTACAACATGTCACAAAATAATAATCTGAAAATCACCTTTGTAAGCTAAAGCGTTCTAAAATTGCATATAGAAACTCATTGCAGATTGTAAAAATCGGGATGGGTCATGAGAACCTGTCATGCAAATTAACCCACCCAAAGTAAAGGCTTCATTAAAAACTATGAGAAAAAAGTATTGGTTTTATCCCTAAATGGTTCTTTTCCATAGCTGCAGTGTTTTAAAATAAAAAATCAGTTTATAAACGTATATGCAACTTACATGATGTGAGTCATTTACACTAATTGAGTCATGCATATTAAAAATGTTTTGCATTGCCCTGCCTCCCTTATATCTGCTGTATGGAGAGCTCTGTTACATCCTTAGGCACTTAAAGTTGTGTGACCAGGAAATACATCATCAAAGGTCCTGTTACGTCTACAATATCTAACCCATGGGGAAGAATAGAGTGGCTGGTGGAGTAGAACAAGCCAGGGATTATAATATAAAGTTGATTTATGTGGATGTAAGGGAAACTATTTTTAGCTAAAAGATGGGTGTCAGTTCATAGAGCTCTATAGGAACCTGTCACTAGCTGTACATGTCAAAATGTGGGGACGAGTTCCCTTTAAGGTGAAAATGAGCTAGTTCCTTAACCCCTAGGCGCACAAGGACGTTATAGTACATCCCCGGGGCGAGATACTTAGCGCACGGGGAGGTGCTATAACGTCCTGCTTCTGGCACCGGCTCACGAACGGAGACGGAGCCGGCACCAGAAGCAGCGACTGTCAGCTGTCTATCACAGCTGACAGCCTGCGCTAACACCCACGATCTGAGCCCACTCCGATCGTGGGTGTTAACCCCTTACACGGAGCGGTCAAGCATGACCGCGTCGTGTAAGGGTGTTTGTGCTATGGATCGGATCCCCCGCGCCGCTTACCGGGGGATCCGATCCTCTTCTGGGCAGCTCCGAGGACTGCCATGTGCCCCGGAGCTGCCCGATCTCCCTGGCAGTCAAACCCCTTCCGGGTCTGACTGTAAACTGTCTGAGCATGCGCCTGCATGCTCAGACAGTTTACACTGCTCTACAATAAAATAGTATTGTAGAGCAGTGTATTGAACTTGAACCAGCGATAAGAGCATCACTGGTTCAAGTTCAAGTAAGTATAAGTAAAAAAAAGTTAAAGTTAAAAGTTAAACACTAAAGTTTACACATTAGAATAAATAAAAAATAAATACATAAAAATATAAGCCCCTAAAATGTCACTTTCCCATAAAAACACTTAATAAAGTATAAAAAACACAAAAAAAACCCTGCATTTTACCTGCAAATTACAAGTCCTTAAAACAACTACATTAATAGGAGAAAGTGTTGCAATGCGGTGAGGCAAAAACAAAATAACATGCTGTGTCCTTAATGCAAAAACTGTCTGATTCCTTAGGGCTTAATGAGCCTCTCTCAAAAGCTGTAATGAGATCTGCCTGCCTTCTTTTTAACATTTTCAGCCATTTTATTCTGCAAAAACAAAGTGACTGATATGTGAGCACAGATGAAAGGCAATGAAACTGTTAACATGCTTCCATAAAATAAATTAAAACATCTTAAAATTAAATAACATATTTTAAAATACAATACATTAGTGTGAACATTTAGAGGCCTAGACTTCCACAGAAAACTTCTTTCCTTCCCAGCTGTTGTTACTTGCTTTTGTTTTCCTAGTTTTGTGCTCCCTTTATGAAGAATGCTCCTAGAATGAATCCTAACAGATTCTACATACACTCAAGACAGGGAATGCACTAACAAATAGTGATGATGCAGGTTGGAGACATATCTGGTATAAGCAAAGATTAGAGCTTCCACACACTTGAGTTTACCATAATTATGTCCCTTTTCCCCCCTCTGTAGCATATACACTTAAAGGTTTATTTGAGACCCTAAACCACTTCCTGTATTTTAAGGTCCAAAATCAACCTCTATATTTCATTGTATGGCCTGAATAAAAATAATTTATGTGCCCTACCTCCCAAAATAAATAATTTGTTAAATAAATAAAATAAGAAGTTATTTATCTATATTTTACCCCAAGTGTGTGGTTTTCCAAGAAGGTGAAATATTCCGGGATATGAAGTCCACAGGGTTAATATAAAGTATGAAGTGATGTTAGTTGAAGTGATAATGGTAGAACAAAACCAAACTACCTAAACTATGCAATATTATATATGCATTGTGTCTACCATAAAGTAGATCCCACATAATTATAACAAATTCCTTATTAAATAGTAAAATTATCTTGCTCACTGGATAATAATGATCCCATTGGCCTAGCATATCATTATAAACATTGGTGTGGTTCCCATCACCCACTTCCCCTCCATCATGTTGCATAATGTTCCTACTTATCGTTCTTCTACTCACTAAACACTTTCCACCGAAATCCTTAATGCAGCAGCCAGGCTTGTATTTCAGACCAAACACTACTTGGATGTTCCCAGTCTGTGACAGTCACTGTCACTAAACTGGTTGTCCATCACCCCACCTCCTACTACTACAGTTTAAAACAATCACCCTCATCCACAAAGCTCTGCACAATGCTGCACTTCTCTACTTTTCCTTTCTCAGTTAAGTCTACCATGCAACCCATGCTCTGTAATCTGCCAGTGATTTTAGATTACACTCTTCCTTAATTTGAACCTTTCACTCAGAACTTTTCCCGTGCTGTACCAATTCTCTGGAATGCCCTTTCCTGAATTATCAGACTTATACCCAAACTCCAAGGCTTTAAACATGCTTTTAATACCCTTCTCTTTAGGCGAGACTATTTTATTCCCTATTTGCATGAAACTTAAAGTGTCTCTGTACTAACCCATCCTGTGTACTCCTCATGTATGTTATCAAATACCAAGCTACAGACCTTTCTGCAGTTCTATTGACCTTTAAGTCTGTATAAAAGATGATGGCTGCATTTTTAAAATTAAATTATTTTATTTCATTTTATTCTGTTCCCTTATTTAAAAAATGGACATACATGCTTTTATATCTCTTGTGTCTTGTCAAGCAGGACCCTCACTCCTATTCTTACATGTGGTTTTGTCTTTTCTCTGTATTGTCTTATTATATAATATATATATATGTATATATATATATATATATATATATGTATATATATATATATATATATATATATATATATGTATATATATATATATATATATATGTGTATATATATATATATATATATATATATATATATATATGTATATATATATATATATATATATATATGTATATATATATATATATGTATATATATATATATACATATACACATATATATATATATATATATATATATATATATATTATATAATAAGACAATACAATACAGAGAAATAACAATAACAATAATAATCATTATTTATATTGTGCCATCATGTATCATAGCATTTTACAAATCATGGGGGACATATTCAATATATATATATATATTGTATATGTCCCCCATGATTTGTAAAATGCTATGATACATGATGGCACAATATAAATAATGATTATTATTGTTATGTAGAAATCTATTCCAAACAATGCAATATGATACATTGTGACTACCATACAGTAGATCTCACACAGTTATAACATTTCCTTATTAAATTGTAAAACAGTGATCCCATTGGCCTGGCACATAATGAAAATGTTGGTATGGTTTCCAACACCCCCTCCCCCTCCATTATGTTGCATATATCGTTGATATGCTATACTTATTCTATGTATAAATATGCTAAAGAATAAGCATAATTTTATTGCAACATGAATGGTTAAATGTAGAGCTTGGTAACCTACTTATACCGAGTGATCTAGTTATATTCTAAATGATTTATGAGCATTCTAATTTATCTTGTGTAATTGCTTTCATTTTTGCATTAGACGATCAATGCATAATATCAATTTCTTTGAAAAATAAAAACAAAAAAAGGATTATGTGCCTTCCTAAAAGAACAATAGGCAAGAGAATCAGAAGCAACATTATAATTATCCTCCAGGGGTCACAATTGGGTTATAAATTCAGTACAAAGTGAATCAGAAGACCTCTTATTTGGGCAATTTAGTCACATTATTCACTTATTAAAATTTGAAGAAATAAAGGGGAACACAAATATACACAGAATATTGTGCATAGCGTTGTACTTCCTTTTGTAAACATTTATTCACCAGCACAAATATTCCATCGTTTCCACCTTGCATTCCTTTCACTATCCTTCTTACTTACTGTTTTAATGCATAATTAAGAAGGTCAAAACTAATGAAGCAATGCAGAGTAAAGTTCAAGTAATCCCCAGGCACCACTTATTCTATTAGATCTCAGGCATGAATGTCAGACTGGCAGGAGTCAAAGCACAGAGACAGTATCTGCAGCCTCACTGCACTCAACCTGTTGAGGCTTACCTGCAGCGTCAAGCCATTTCTAAGTGCCTGTCTTAGCATAGTCAATCTAAGAGAACTGGTCAACTGGAACCTTTTATGAATCCAAACAATGACCTGTTAACTTATAGTAAACCAGTTAAGTTGTGGTCATAAATGTATTTGGTCATCATAATATCAGTAAACATTTGGTTCAAGTAATTTGCTGTTGCATAAATAAATATTTTCAGATCTAAAATGCTTCTTTAGAAATAACAAAAACTAGCAGGTTGATATAAAATATGATCTTGATATTAAAAGCTATATAGCATAGACGTTAATATAATCTATTTGAATAAAAGGGTTGCAAATTCAAGAGTCTAACACAGTAATAACAATGTATCTTTTGTTTGCAACAAGTTTTTCTATCACATTGCCACCTATAAAATAATTTATAAAAGATCTATTGATAAAATGGGGATGGATGCATGAATCTCAACGCTCACCAAATAAGAAACTACATATCCCCGAGAAATTAAAGGCTGAATGGTGTATGCCACGGAACTCAACTCCCAGGACAGGAAACCGATAAGGCTATATTAAGAAAAAGGAAATAGAAATGAGCAAATAAATAGAGAGAGAGAAAAAAAAAAAAAGAAAAAAAAAGAAATGGTGGTACACATTCTTGCTACGACATATTTGGGTTAGCGGAGTATGGGTATCACATAGCCCTTTCATTGTGTCCTGTCAGTCTCCATAAAATATTATTGTAACGTGTTTTTCTTAACCACCCTCCAAGATGCAACTGGAACTCGATGCAATTCTGCAGAGTTTCTCAACGGATTTTCATCTGCCTCACTAGCCATTTCACTGCCGGTCAGGAGCACTACCGGCCAAAATGGTTCAAGTTATTTTGGATATTGACTGCAAGTTTAATTTTTCATGAAGAGCATGTTTTTCTATTGTGTGTTTCTTGTTCCTCGGTTTATGTTTTTCTGTGGGTCAGTACGTTTTGTCCAGCATGTCACAGAAAACAGAGGCGAGTAAAAATTTTTTTTTTTAATATAAAGATGGTGTACCTAGATCTGATAAGTATAAACATTCGAGGGCTTAATTCACCAGCTAAGAGATTCACAGTATGGAAAACTATAAAATCCTATTCCCCAGAAGTTGTTCTGTTGCAAGAAACACACCTGCTGGAAAAAGATCAACATAGATTTAAGGATAATCTTTATAGATCGTTATATTTTGCCTCAGAAAAAAACAAGAAAAAAGCAGGTGTGCTAATTGCAATCAAAAAAACCCTTCCAATTGCAGAGGTGAAATGCGATCAGGATAGTCAGGGGAGGTATGTCCTAATTCTTATCTATAACCAACCATATACGATATTAAATATTTACCGTATATACTCGAGTATAAGCCGAGTTTTTTAACACAACTTTTGTGCTAAAAATTCAACACTCGGCTTATACTCGGGTATACAAAAATAATAAAGTTACTACTCACCATTCCGACGGCCCGGACAGCTCCTCCTCATCTTCATGCCGCAGGTCCGCGGGAGCTGCGTGGCCGCGCCTCTTCTGTCTTCATGCCGGCTCGGGGCCGCGACAGCTCCGTGCGCACGGCCCGTCCGGCACTCAACTGTGATGTCAGCCGCTGTTGACGTCACAGAGTGCGCTGGGCGAGCCGTGCACACGGAGCTGTCGCGGCCCCGAGCCGGCATTAAGACAGAAGAGGCGCGGCCACGCAGCTGCCGCGGAGCTGCGGCATGAAGATGAAGATGGAGAGGAGCTGTCTGGGCCGTCGGAATGGTGAGTAGTAAGTTTATTATTTTTTTTACCGGCAACAGGGGGCTGGCAGGCATTAAAAACAAAGGGGCTGGCAGGCATTTAAAAAAAAGGGTCTGGCAGGCATTAAAAACAAAGGGGCTGGCAGGCTATATAGAGAAAGGGGCTGGCAGGCATTAAAAACAAAGGGGCTGGCAGGCTATATAGAAAAAGGGGCTGGCAGGCATTAAAAACAAAGGGGCTGGCAGGCTACATTGACAAAGGGGCTGGCAGGCTATATACTGAAGGGGGCTGGAAGCTATATACTGGGAGGCTGTGACCAATGCATTTCCCACCCTCGGCTTATACTCGAGTCAATAGGTTTTTCCAGTTTTTGGTGGTAAAACTAGGTACCTCGGCTTATACTCGGGTCGGCTTATACTCGAGTATATACGGTATGCCCCAAAACAAGGACAAAAGAAGTTTATTAGAAATAGTTTAACTAAAATAACCAGTTCCTATAAAGGAAACATTATTGTGGGGGGAGATTTCAATGCAATCATAAACGCACGTTTAGACTCCACGTGTAATGGTACCGGGTCAAAGAAGAGACCTTGTATTGATGAAATTATAAAAGAGGCGGATTTGCATGATGTGTAGAGATATGAGAATGGAGAAAAACGAGACTTCACGTTCTTCTCGAGCCCACACTTGAGATATTCAAGGATAGACTATTTTCTGGTGAGCAGACCATTAATAAATAAGACGGTGAAGATGGATATACTGCCAATGATACTCTCAGATCATTCTCCTATAAAATTGGTAATCTCAGTTGAAGGAACAATAGTTCTCGGTAGAACATGGAGGCTAAGCCACACAGTACTCAACAATTTTAGAGAAAGACTAAAGGTTGATTTAATAATTTATTTTGAAAAAAACAAAGAGGGGTGCAATTCACCAACACTTTTATGGTGTGCTCATAAGGCTTTTTTTAGGGGGCATTTTAAAATGTTAAATTCCCATATGAGAAAGGAAGAATGTAAAGAACGGGATGCTCTCATAAAACGCATTAACATGCTAGAAAAATGTCATAAACTAAACCCAAACAAAAATATTGCAGATATAATTACATATTTACGACAAAAGATACAGTTGCTATCCCTTAAAGAATATAGAGAGTTATTGCATAAACAAAAACAACATAAATTTGAAATGGATGGTAATAGAAATAAATTGTTAACACACAAACTTAGGAAAGAAACCATAAATGGCAAACTAGAAAAAATCATAACACCTGACGGGTCAATCACCTACGACCCTCAAAAAATCATAGCCACCTTTCAAAACTATTATTCGGGCCTATATAACCTGGAGGCCCAAGATGCACACCTCATTAATGTTTTTCTCTATTCACTATCTCTACCCAGCATAAATCCACAGCAGAAACAGGAACTGACAGCAGATTTCACCTTAAATGAAGTCCAGACAGTAATAAACAACTTAAAAAAGGCAAAGGCACTGGGTCCGGATGGATTAATAAACGAGTACTACTCCCAGTTTTGCGATATACTATCTCCATAATTAGTTGAGATGTTTAACGAAATCAAACATAAAATATATATACTCTGTGAAATGCTATTAGCCAAAATAATAATGATTCCGAAAGCCGGGAAAGAAACCCTAAGGGTAGAAAATCACAGACCCATATCTCTCCTTAACGGAGAAATCAAAATATTCTCATCAATCTTAGCTGCAAGGCTAGCCAAAATTATATCCAAATAGTCTCAAACGATCAATCAGGATTCATGCCGGGCAGTCAAACTCGAGATGCAACCCGCAGAATAATTGACCTAATCCAGGTGGTGGGGAAGGAAGGGACCCCAAGTGCATTCCTGTCAATGGATGCTGAAAAAGCTTTTGACAGGATGCACTGGGGCTTCCGGAAAGCAACACTGGTGAAATTTGGATTTCTAGCAGGCTTTATAAACATAGTTCTAAGCCTTTACGGCCGACCCTCGGCCTTTATAAGCGGGCTGGGGTTTTGTTTGCTATCACTAACGGTGTTCGACAGGGCTGCCCGCTTTCCCCTCTTTTATTTAATATCTCTATAGAGCCCTTTGCAGAGGCAATTAGATCGAATAAAAATATAAAAGGAATAAGTGTAAGGGAATCGGACGACATAATTATCACATTTGAAAATCCGGTCAACTCGCTTGAGGCTTTTAAAATGCTTGCTGAAAAATTTTCACAGGTATCATATTACAAAATTAACGAAAGCAAAAGCCAAGTAATGGTCCTTAACGGAACTACAGATATAGAAAGAAAGATCAGAGATAAATTTACATATCTATGGTCGACAGAAGGTTTTCAATATCTAGGCATACAGCTGGCAGGTACATCTGAAGGTATTATAAAAAAAAACCTATCAGAACTAAACAACAAAGTAAACAATATAATAAATCATTTGCAGAAATGCCACCTGACGTGGCTAAATAAAATAGCAGTGGCCAAAAGAAATATAATTCCGATAATATTTTATTTTATGAGATGGATCCCATTAATGTTCCCTAGAGAGGAAATAAAAAGGGTGCAAAAATACATTGACAGGTACATCTGGAAAGGGAAGCCCCCGAGGCTCCCCAGAGACACGCTCTTTGCCCCTAGATTCTTAGGGGGCATAGCCTATCCAAACTTAATGCGATATCAAGATATGCATAGAACCAATTAAACTTTTTTGGAAAGACATAAGACAAAAATATGGATAAACATAGAAGCGGAGGTATTAAGGAAAACTAGGGAGTTCCATTAACCCCTTAGGGATGCAGGGTTTTTTCGCTCATTTCTCGCTCTCCACCTTCAAAAATCCATAACTTTTTACGTGTACAGACCTGTGTGAGGGCTTATTTTGTGCGTAACAAATTTTACTTTCCCGTAATGTTATTTATTTTAACATGCCATGTACTGCGAAGCTGAAAAAAAATTTTAAATGTGGAAAAATTTTTTTTTAAAAACGCACGTGCAGCACGTTCTTGTGGGCTCAGTTTTTACGACTTTGATTGTGCACTCAAAATAACACCTCAGCTTTATTCTTTCGTTCGGTGCGATCGCGGTGATACCAAATTTATATAGGTTTTATTGTGTTTTAATACATTTTCAAAAATTAAAAGAAAGTGTACAAAAAAGAAAAACATTTTTTGCCATCTTCTGAAGCTAATAACTTTTTCATACCTTGGTGCACTGAGCTGTGTCAGGGGTCATTTTTGCAAAATGAGCCGACCTTTACATTGCTACTATTTTTAGGTCTGTGCAACATTTTGATCATTTTTTATTCCATTTTATATGTGATGTAAAAAGGTGTAAAAGTCACATTTCGGACATTTGGGCGCCATTTCTCGTCTCGGAGGTCACTGCCGGCCGTAACCGTTTTTATATTTTGATAGATCGGGAATTTTGGGACGCGGCGATACCTAATGTGTCTGTGATTTTTACTGTTTATTATGTTTTATATCAGTTCTAGCAAAAGGGGGGTGATTTGAATTTTTAATATTTTATAATTTTTTTTATTTTTTAAACTTTTTTTTTTCCACTATTTCTTAGACCATCTAGGGTACATTAACCCTAGATGGTCAGATTGCTCCTACCATATACTGCAATACTTCTGTATTGCAATATATGGCATTTTTGCAGCTCATTCATTACAATGAGCCACTGGCTCAGTGTAACGAATCTGCAGATGCCAGATAGCCTCGTGTCAAATGAAGACCCGATGCTACCATGGCAACCGATCGCCGCCCCCCTATGACGCTCAGGGCCGCAGCGATCGCAATAAGGATGGTGGCGCCCGCACGCCGCCGTCTTTTAAATGCCGGCGGTGACTTAGCCGGCGGCAATGAAAGGGTTAATAGCCGCTATCTGAGCAAGCACCAACCGCAGTTATTAGCGGTGGGGGTTTGCTGCAATATGCAACAACCCCCACCTCTGTATGAAGATGACTCAGCCCGTGAGCCCTCTTCATACATTCCCTATACCTCTGCGCCGTAGAGCTACGGCGCAGAGCGTTAAGGGGTTAACTCACCCATACTAGACTCCAGAAAAGCAATGTTAAAGGCATGGTATTTTTACCATTCACAAAGAAAAGGGTTGTCTCTGGGGAGACAAGAGGTCAAGATAGAAGTATTAAGTCTATGCCTACCAGATTTGTCACTGCTTAAATGGAACCAAGGGAACTTCTTTTCAATAGACGACATCTTTAAGGAGGGCACTTTAATGACTTTTGAGGAGATTCATCAAAAATACAACATTCCTAATAGCGAATTCCTCAGTTATAAAAAAATAGAATCATTTTTAAAATCAGATACCATACGAAAAAAATACATATGTATAACTCAAACTTACCGAACTTTATAAAATTTCTGAGTGCTAGGAATAAATATAGAGGGGGAATTTCAATAGCATATAAAGATATAATCACCGCTAGCTATTCAAATAACAAACTAACATATATGTTACAGTGGGAACTGGACATAGGGAAGACTTTCCCGTTAAAAGTTTGGCTTTCTTTACTAAACGAGGTACAAAAAAGCCTACACTGTCTGAACCATAACGAAGGTTATTATAAGATTATTTCAAGATGGTATTTGGCACCTAATAGGCTAGCAAATATTTATGATAACTATTCCAGCTTATGCTGGAGAGGGTGTGGAGAATCAGCTGATTTTCTCCATTTATTATGGAGCTGCCCACTTATTAAAAACTTTTGGAGGCAGATAGCAAGTTTATTTGAAGGACTTTGTAAAAAGAAGCTGCCCATTATTCCTGAGCTGCTGCTCCTCAATATTTTTGTAGGAAAACATTTTTACAGATAAGAAACATAGAGAAATTTTCTTTCGGGTGTGCAACAGCCCGTACGGAAATTTTAAGGAAATGGAAAAGTGACAGCATACCCTCAATTGAAGATGTTATTTTGGGGATGAATAAATTAAAAGAATGTGAATTTTTTATGTGCAATTGTGACGAGAGAAGTAAAAAGATTCCACCTAAATGCTGGGACTTATGGTCTAGACCTCTTTGACGAATCAGTCCTAAATACTGGAGGAACGTTTTATATAGACCCATTTTTTTCTTTTTTTCTCAGCTCTTTCTTCTTCTTTTGTTATTTTCGTTTTTTGTATTGCAGTCTTAAAGCATTGATTGACTTGTATGAAATATGTTTTTTTCTCTGTTTTGTAAATAAAAACATAAATAAAATTAAAAAAAAAAAAAAATTATTTGAAGAGCACCATTAATTTTATGGTGCCATACATTTAAACAGGGGTGTACATACATTCCATAAAAACAAAAACAAAGCACCCAAAAGTAATTAAAAAATTTGAATTGTATGCCTATAGATTCCAGATACATCATTGCTGTTAAAGGCAAAGATAAATAGTATTCTGTTTCAAATGTATTAAATATTCATTTCAACCTATTCATTTGTGAACATTTTTTTTCTAAAAAAAAAGTCTCTGTATACTCAATAGTTAAAACACACTAAACAATGCAGAACAACTAGAAGGCATTTTCTCCCTCTGTCAAAGTGTAAACACGAAACAAGACAAACAAGAGCAAACTTGTTAGCAACAAAGAAAAGAATCCAAAAAGTTGAAGAGTAGTCTGAAGAGGAGCCGAGATCGAAATACCAGAATGGCAGTAAACAGAGTCTCTCTCACAAGGTATGGAGAAAGTCATGATAAACTTTAGCCAGCATTGATTTAAGTGTGAGCAGGATATTTGTGTGAAGCCAGAGCACCTATGCCCCACATAATTGGAGCAGATCTTTGTCAGTTAAAGTCGGTTGACTATTGCTGGATCATAGCAGAGCTGCAGAGGAGATGGGTGTGGTGCAATTAAATCAATCCAAGGAGAATGGCAGGTAATCCGTTTTCTCACACAGTTGTAAACTGACATTCATAAATTGAATCACTGTCTCTTCAGCCTCATTCTATGGGCAGAGGATGATGCCGGTATGGATGTTACATATACAGACACACATGTTTTCTGCAAAGGGAAATAAATACTGTCATATTTTATCAAACAAATGTTAAAGTCTAAGTTGACTACCTCTGGCTGATCCACTGAGTGTTTGTGAAAATAAGAGAGGGGACCATGAAAGGGAGTGGAAATGCAGCATAAGACCAAGATATATTCCTAGTCTGTAAAACATGGGTCATAAAAAGTGTATAGAAGTATATCAGTGTATATAAATGTGCACAGTGTAATTCATTATGTAGTTAACCAAACATATCTGTAAAGTGAATACCTTACAAAGTACATTTTGCTCAGTTTTCTGCCTAATGTGTAAAGGGATAGCCCAGTTGTACCCAAAAATGACCTTTGGGTACAAAAGGGTCAGATAAGTTGGAATTCAAATCTTGTTTTACTAGGGTATAAGTGGCACAAGCGGTGAGGAATATACATTACTATACTCCTATCAGTATACAGTACAGTGTAGGATAAATAAACTGTATTATACTATCACATACCGAAATATGGACACTCCAAACCACTATTCTTATGGTGCTGATAGCAGGCAAACAGGTAAACATAGTGGGAGGCATTTATCATTCCTTTTCTGGCATACAAAGCATAAAAAGGTCACAATTTGTACCTCACAGCCAGGCAATAGCAACTATTTTAGGGTTTTACAAAGTACTTCACTAAATTTACCACAAAGCCAGAAATTCTGATAAATCCAGCTTGTCACATACCATCATAGGGATTACTAAGAATGGTGCATGATGTGCCAGTCTTAAAAATTTCCCCAGTGAGTCAAATTGACAAATTTTTCCTGAGATTTGCAAAGTGCAAACTTGTGTAGTTAACAGTGGCTCATTCTGTTAAATTCTTTTTGAATTATAAAGTTTTTGAGTTTCCAAATTCTACGTAAATTCAACTTTTTTAAAGTGTCCTCACATTTTTGTATTATGTTATGAAGCTTAGAACTTTAGGTGTGATTTTTCTCATTTTTGTTAAAAACGCAAAATCATATTTTTGAGGGACCTACTCAACTTAAAAGTGACATTGAGAGGTCTAAATAATAGTAAAACCCTATAAATTTCCCACTATAGAAACTACTCCACTAAACATATGTAAAACAACTTACCGTATATATACTCAAGTATAAGCCGAGTTTTTCAGCACAAAAATGTGCTGAAAAACCCTAACTCGGCTTATATCTGAGTCAATTAAAAAAACCTCTGTACTTACCTTTCCGATGCCCCCACAGGGCCTCTTCAGTCTTTAGCTCTGACATCATCTGACATAAAAGGACCACAGGGAAGCCAAAAATGGGGGTAGTAAGAGAGGATGTAAAAGGGGTTTAATAACATAGCCCTGCCAAAAATGGGTTAGGGAAAGAATTTCAAATAATAACATTAAATTAAAAAAAATTAAGGCCATATAAAATGCTGTTAATGTCACTACCATAAAAGACGCTGTGAGTATCCATAAGTAGTTGATTTCACTGTGCTATAAAACATTATTGGTATCCAGGAATATTTAATCTCACTGCGCTATAAGACACTATGGATATCAAGAAGCAGTTAATTACAATGCGCTATGAGAGGCTATGGGTATTCAGGCGCAGTTATTTTTAATACACTATAAGATGCTATGGGTATCCAGATGCAGTAATTTTCAATGCACTATAAGATACTATAGGTATTGGTATGGATACATATAGCACCATATGGATGCAGTTAATTTCCCTGCATTATAAGACTTTATGAGTATCCAGGCGCTTTTACGCTTTTTCTCACTGCATTAGAAGATGCTATAGGTTTCCAGAAACAATTATTTTTCTGTGCCATATGGTGCTATAGGTATCTCACTGCATTTCACTGCATTTTCACTGCATTCATTTTTCAGAGACAGTTACCTTCCCTACACAATAAGACGCTATGGGTATCCATACACAGTTAATTTCCCTGAGCTATAAGAAGCTATGGGTATCCAGACGCAGTTACCTTCACTGTATTATAAGATGCTCTCAAGGGAATTGCCATGGAAAAAATATCAATGGAAAGTATTTAAAATAATAACATTAAATTTAAAAAAGAAAATAAATTAATTAAAGAAATAAATAATTGGAAAAAAATAAGACAAATAAAATTTTTTAAAATTATGAAACAGGTGTCAGAGGTGCATCGTAGTGAAGATAAATATGCTCTTGCTGCATGGTTCCTGAGCACCTTCAAGTCATAGAGGGCAGGGAGGACCCACTATTCAGTACATGTAGACCTGTCGACATTGCATCAACACAAGTAGAGGATCTTTTTCACTATGAAGCAGGCAGTATGTTTTTTTTTTCCACTCACCATTGACATTCACCAGTAGCTCAGGTAAATAATCTGTAGATATTTTCTAGTTATCCAACAGAATGTACCATTTTGTCAAAGGATGCTTCTTCTGGGATAAAACAGGTAGCAACATTTAACCTATGTTCTCACGGCATTAGGGAGCACCCACATTTTGATGTGATGTCACAGTACGTAAGTTTCTATTGGTGGATACAGGTAAAGGCCAACAGTCTTCACGTGAATTATCTTGGACATTCATTCAATTCTGGGGATAAAGTTTCTTACAATATTAGGGATTTTACCATTCTTAATATCCTGAATCACATGAGTAATGCTGCAATAGGCAGTGTAAATTACTTCCTTTTCCCTTCTATTCTATACATATTTTTTTGTTATTAAGTTCTATCAATTTTTAACTTTTTCAGAGAGGGCTCAGTATCTTGAGAGGTATTTATTATATTCCTGTAGGCAACACTTCTGCTGTAACGGTAACAAACATGGAACAGACCAAACAAGCTGTTTGAGAGAAATCAGCCGCTAACATGGGATGTTGCAATTTCTTACAGAAATATATTTATAGGTCATCTGATCTCATCTAGTGCACCTTTCAAATGACTGATTTCTGATTGGGCACCATTGTATTTTAACTGTATTTCCTCCTGTTAGGATTTCATAACCTTGTCAATGGTTACCAAAGAGATTATCTTGATTACTAAGGGATCTCTATCTTTTTTTTTTTTTACCATAGAGATCTCCTGTTCGGATGGCTGTAACAATTTATTTAGATCAGTTATTTCAGCATTCATTGCTAAGCATGCAGTATAGAGACCTGCTATTGCCATCCTCTTTTTCTGGGATTTACGTTTTTATTTGTGTCAACAAGCTGCCACTAAAAAGATCTTGGACATACTTCCAGGCAATTTCTTTAATAATAACACAAGCCCCCCAACCTAGTACTTTATAAGGATATAGATGAATGTAGTCTTGTATGACCATGTAGATATAGATGAAATTAGTACTGGCACTGCAACAAAGTACTTTATAAGGATATACATAAATCATACAATCAATTGCACAAAAACATAGTACTGCATGAGGGCATAGATGAAATTAGTCATTTCACCAGCCCTGCACTATAGCAGCCAATCAGTGTAAAAATGGAGTTCTTTAGACTGCCCCAAAAAGAGAAATTATTTCAGATTCCTACCTGCCCTTTGGTATAGCAGCCTTTCCTTCCTTTTTTTAAGTCAGTGACTGTGACTGTATTGTAGGACTGCATTTCACTCCACTTAGAGTAGGTACAGTGCTCAAGTAGTATAACCAATCTGTAAAAGTATCATAACATAAAAGAAAACTTCACTATGAAAATATAGCTGAAATGCTAACAGCAAATAGAACTGTATCATAGAAATACAAATCAAATTGAAGCAATGTAGGAGTATAGGAACAATATGGAAAACTAACACTTAACGGATTGCAGGGTGGTAATAGCATAAAGAAAGTGAAGCTGAGCGCTAGGATGATGGAGAGTGAGAAAGCAACAGTAACACACCTCCAGAGAAAATGCTGACGTACTTAAAATAATTTTTACCTTTCACCAATTAAAATATGATCTTGATCAGTGGCCTCAGGATGTGCGATACCTTACCATATTTCCATAATTTATAGCAGTATTTCCAAAATCTGGGTTGGGAATTTGTGCTCATTCTATTGGAAGAAAGAGAGATTTAAAATTTTATTTTAAAGATATTGTAAATAAAAACATTTATTTCTCTTATAACTGAAATTAGTATTTAATTTAAAAAACATACATGGAGTGAATATTAATATTTGCAATGGATTCACTTTTTAATGGAAACATTTAAATGTTATCAAGCCTTAAAGGGTATCAGTTGCCTCAGTTTCAATGGCAATAATGTTGGTGTTAGCATAATATTATTAGCTAATTCTGAGTACTTTGTAGAATGATATCAAAACTTTTTACTTTTTAAAAAATGGATAAGTAGTATAGCAATAGTGTAGAAAATTCTAAAAAATGTAAGTTTGCTTTGGATGTTTTTAAATTGAACTTATATAATTCATTTTGCTTTAACCTCTACTGCCAGGAGCTTTACTAAACCAATTATTTTAATTAGAAAATTCCCAAGGGAAGAAGCAAGGGATTAGAGACATGATGCGAAGTATAGTATATTAATGCTAATAGGAGTTTAAAATCAGACAGGAGATTACTGTGTTATATTTATGAGTCTTTTGATAGAAGCAAAATGCAATTATTTTAGATTGTTTAGAGGTATGCCTACTTTAAGTTTGCACTATGGAATAAACTATTTTTATTTACAAGCTTGATCTGTTTTAGTGCATTTAGACAAGTTTATATTTTTATTTTCTACTACAAAATCCTGCAGAACTGAAATATATATTTTACAATAGGGAAGGAAAATGAATCTAGATTAATAGTTTATTAGATTAATATATTATACCATAATTATAAAATTAATTAAAAACTGAAAACTAATCATATGTCTAATCTTTTTGAGAACATTTGGACATTTTGGCCATAGGGCATCATCTATTTACATAGTAGCTATTCAGTTTGAAAAGAGATGTGAGAAGGAATTTATTTATCCATGATACAGACCAAAAACAGCAAGCGACCAGTGCTAGTAAAAGAGAACCGTCAGGTATATTAACCCCCCAAACTAAATATATTTTCATAAACTGCCTGACTTTGCCACACTGCTAATTAAAATTTACAGACATTAGCCCCCCGACATGTTTCGCCAGTACTACTGGCTTCATCAGGGGTTCTGGCTAATACTGATCGCGGCGCGGACACGCCGAGTATATAACAATGAAGCCCCTCCCAGCAGGACCAGGTTAAGCCTATAGGAGAGCATCGAGAAAATCCACTCACAAAGGAGCGCATCCCAGTAGGGCCATTAGTGATAGGCATCGTGGGTAGCCAATAGAGTGAGCGGAAGAAGGTGACTGCTCCTCACCGCAGCAAATGACAGGGGAAGCGTCATACATCCCATTCACCAATAACAACTGCCTTGGCCGTCATGCCCTCCGGTCAGCTGATTCGGAGGATCAGCTGACTGTCGGCCCAGAGGAGCTCCGCACATGACAATGGACTTAGTGCAGAAAGCGCCACTACATCCTTCAGGTGTCCAATGCGCATGTCAACACGATGTGTGGTAAGTATCTTACAAGTCAAATGTGACTAGAAGTAAAATTAATCGATAGGTATTATACGCTGCTGACTTGGTATGATATTTGGGATGCATGGCAATCTTATGTATGATCATTATTGCATTGGATACTAGATGTAGGCCATGTGGATATATAATTAAAAGTTGCAGAGACATGCAGAAACATTATGGGTCCCGGATATTATTTGGGGCAACTATAGTAGAAAGTATTGAGTGGCATAAAGAGTCACACTGGCTACATGTATACAGTGTGTAGATAGGATGTAGTCAAGTAATGTCAAATGCTTATGTGCCAGATTATCAAAAGAACCTAAGGACCCTAATGCCAGAGAATAGAGAATTTAGGAATGATTAGCACCTAAGGGTGCTAAAGATGTTGTAGTCATTCCGGTCAATGAGACCATAAGACAAATGATATATGCATTCTTGTGCATATGGAGCTGTCCACCATCACCTCTTCAGGGTATACAACCCACGGGGCCTTAATAGAGCATCACTAGAGCATCACTACAGTCTGTGAGAAGACAATGAAAAAATAGCAACAAACAAGGGATGTACTTAGAGTCTAAAGTATTGTGGCTAGAGATACTGGTCATGGTGGCCTCTATGGGGCCCTAAAGGGGAGGATATCAAGTCCATGCACAACATGGTGGAATGCCAAATGAATATGAAAAATAACCACAGAAATATTAATGATTGGAAACGAACACTGTGCCACATCGATCACCGCTGTGCTTTTACAGTTAAGAAAGTGCCTTATGGAGATGACTTCTCCATTCGCTGGATTGGTAAAGGTTTTTGCTCTGGGCATGAGAGGGCAGAAGGAGCATGAGCCGCACGGATAAGATCCCAGGGTGGGACTTCTCACACTCCAAATAGATGTTAAAGCCTCCGTGAAATGACTGTGTACCAGAAAATCTCTCAAATTAGGACCCCTACGGTAGGTGATGGTGGGTCTATCAGTCAATTTTTCTTTCAGGTCTGGATCTGCTGTAAGGATTGGCCAGTATCTGGAGAAGATCTTCTTGATGGTGTCTGCATAGGCGTCATAGGTGCCAATGCACCTAATGACTTGCTGGGCTGGTTGTTGGTTCTTCTGTTGAAAAAGAGCACTCCTATCCATATTTTTTGCTCTGGAGTAAGCCCTGTATAGACATTTTTTGGGGTAACCCCGATTCCTGAATCTCCTAAACAAATTGTCACATTCCCTCTTGAAGGTAGCCTCATCAGAACAATTTCTGCGACCTCGGAGATACTGCCCAATGGGTATGCCTGATCTTAATGGCTGAGGATGCCAACTTTGCCAGTCTAGCAGATTATTGGTAGAAGTAGGTTTTCAAAAGATGTCTGTTTTCAAATATCCCTGGGGGTCTATACGGATGGTCAAGTCTAAGAAGTTAATTTGAGTCTCGTGAATCTCGGATGTAAATTTCATCCCAATATGGTTATTGTCGAGTTTCTTGTCAGCCCTGGCCCCCGATAAGAGCTGTTCCAGCTCTTTAACATACTTAGGTGTTGGGTCAGTACTGAGTATTTCGTAGGTATTTCTATCAGAGAGGAGTCTCTGGACCATATCAATATAATCTACGGTGTTCATGATTACTGTGTTCCCCCTCCCCTCCTTATCAAAGCGTTTCACTGTTAGATCATGGTCCGAGCGCAATTCCTCCAGGGCTTTGACTTCCTTATCCTTAAGATTTTTAAACCCATGGCTCTTGTCCATTTTTAGTTTTTCTATATCATTCGAGACAAGTTGTACAAATGTCTCGATGTTTGAATATTTTGAAAAGGTGGGTGTGTGTTTCGAACGGGGTTTCATGTCTGTAAGTGGTGCTTGGACATTTTTTTCCCCTCGTGTTTCTGCTAAATGGGCGTGAGAACAACATGTTACATGGGGCAGAGAACTCTGGGAAGGAGAAAGGAAAACCCCTGATGACATCTGCAGATCTGTAAGCCAATCAGCGACCGCCAGGCTTATGTGATGTCACACAGCCCTATAGCCATTTTCTATCTCAGCACTTCACACTTCATGTTGTAGCGTCCAGCTGCTGCTATTGTACTGTGCGATTCATGCTGCAATCCCTCGCTGTTCTCTAAGGGGGTTCTATATACCCCAAATAGCAGTTCGATTTAGTGACAAAATCTAATAGAAAGAAATCTGTTTGACTTTCATGCATCTGCAGTAGCGATTGGTGGACCAATCCCTGGTTGTTCTTTAAGGGGGATCTGTATACCCCAAATAGCAGTTCTATTTCGTGACAAAATCGAATAGGAAGAAATCTGTTTGACATTCATGCATCTGTAGTAGTGAGCTGTCAGTTGTGGGTTATCTGTATAACGCACATTGCAATACCTTTTGAGGGCTCTAGTTTACAGCCAGATTCACATGTCAAATCCACGTAGTCTATACAGTGATTTTCGCTGAAATTACACTGTCAGTTGTGGGGTATCTGTATAACGCACATTGCAATACCTTTTGGGGGCTCTAGTTTACAGCCATATTTACGTGTCAAATCCACATAGTTTATACAGTGATTTTCGCTGAAATTACACTGTCAGTTGTGGGGTTTCTGTATAACGCACATTGCAATACCTTTTGGGGGCTCTAGTTTACAGCCAGATTCACGTGTCAAATCCACATAGTTTATACAGTGATTTTTGCTGAAATTACACTGTCAGTTGTGGGGTATCTGTATAACGCACATTGCAATACCTTTTGGGGGCTCTAGTTTACAGCCAGATTTACGTGTCAAATCCACATAGTTTATATAGTGATTTTCGCTGATATTACACTGTCAGTTGTGGGGTATCTGTATAACGCACATTGCAATACCTTTTGGGGGCTCTAGTTTACAGCCAGATTTACATGTGAAATCCACATAGTTTATACAGTGATTTTCACTGATATTACACTGTCAGTTATGGGGTATCTGTATAACGCACATTGCAATACCTTTTGGGGGCTCTAGTTTACAGCCAGATTCACATGTCAAATCCACGTGGTTTATACAGTGATTTTTGCTGAAATAACACTGTCAGTTGTGGGATATCTGTATAACGCACATTGCAATACCTTTTGGGGGCTCTAGTTTACAGCCAGATTTACATGTCAAATCCACGTAGTTTATATAGTGATTTTTGCTGATATTACACTGTCAGTTGTGGGGTATCTGTATAACGCACATTGCAATACCTCTAGTTTACAGCCAGATTTATGTGTCAAATCTACGTAGTTTATAAACCACTATGTCAGACAGAAAGGTGGCAGGTGGAGCAGGCAGAGGTGGCAGCACAGCAGGGGTGAACTGCCGTTGTCATCTGGTGGCAGTGTGTTGATTAACAACCCAAAGGTTGTTGAATGGTTGACTAGGTCATCCAACTCCTCAAATATAACATCTGACAACCCCAGCCAAGAGTCCGTAGGTTCCTCTGATACAACAATTAGTTGGCATGGCCCAGGAGCAGGTCAGCGGCCCTCACCTGTCCTCATCCAGGCTCTGTCCTTTTCCTTTCCTGCAGCCAGAGAGCTACTAGGTGGTCTGGGCTCAGCGCCACTATTCAGCGAGGACGAAGTGTTTGAGGACAGTCAGCAGCTGCTTTGCAGTGAAGAGGTGGGGCAGACTTCCGCTGCTTCCTGCAGTAGGCAGGCTGTGCATGCTGACACCGGTGAGGAGAGTAGCAGTGACTGGGAAACGCAAATTGACGATGATGTAGCCGATCGCACTTGGGAGCCGGGTGCAGCAGGGGATTCATCATCGCGATTCGCAGGCCCAAATAAGCAGTGGCACAGGGTCTCAGCGAGGCAGCGGCGGTAGTAGTCAGAGTGTTGGTGGTAAAATTACCACCTCAGCAGTGTGGCAATTTTTTGTAAAGACACCAGTGGAGCCGAGCGTGGGTATTCTGCCACAGATATACATTGGAGAAGACCCTGATTGTGAGTGCAGTCTCCGTATAAACGGGATGGTAGATAGTAGAACTCACTGACATTCATTCCACAGCGTTGCCATTTGCATGAAGGAAGGATGCAATGGATGTGCTTTAGGTTCTGTTTAATAGCTTTACCTTAGAAAATGACATGCCATGCGGTCAAAACACATTGCTACTGCACAGTGAAGATGAACATGTCTGCTACAGTCACAAATGGAGGACAGCATGAAGAAGGAGGAAGTGATGTCACAGAAAGAGGAGGAGAATCTGGGTAACGGTGCATGATGGGATAGCTAGCTTAAAGATAAAGCAAGCAAATTATCAAACAATAAAAACTTTGACCACTAGGTGGCAGCATGCATAACATGAGTATGAACATATCATTGCAGACTGAATGTACAATACAAGACCTATAACAACATGGGCAATATGACAGGCTGTCACGGCATACTCCCCGTTTGAAATCTCTGGATTTCACTAGATATAAAGATCAGACATAATGTCCTTTGGTTTAGAATGATGATTCTGAACCCTGCAAACAAATGCAAATGAACAAACTACAATAACTGGAAAACAGCTGATAAGGAACAGTTCAATGATAGATAATCCAGCTCGCAGCAAGCCACTGTCCCTGGCATAGTTCTGCATTGAACGACGAAGTACTTGCATTGTCCTTTCTGCTTGACTTAATCCTCAACTGGTATCAAGAGGGCAGTCTCAGATATAGGCCTAATAAAGGTCTTGGGGACTCCTTGACGTGTGGTGGTAACTTCCACCTTACGAACCTTACCATCTTCACTAGGAAAGATTTTAGAGATGAGCCCCATGGTCCTTCATCAGGACAAGATCTCCCACTTGCAAGTTTGATTTGACCTGCTGCCACTTTCTCCGTCCTTGAAGAAGAGCCAAATACTCCTTTTTCCATCTGCTCCAGAAGCAATTGGCCAAATGCTGAACATGTTTCCACCGTTTCTGATAGATGTTACCAGATGAAAGCTCTTCAGGTGGACTTGGAACAGATCCAGGTTTCTGAGTGAGGAGAGTTGCTGGAGTGAAAGGAACAGGAGATTCAGGGTCTGTAGATAAAGGAACAAGAGGTCTGGAGTTGACAATAGCGTGCACCTCAGCCAGGAAGGTGGTTAAGGTTTCATGGGTGAGCCTTGAGGAGTTTAAGTCTCTGAACATGGAGTCCAATATCTTACGTGTGGTGCCTATCATTCTTTCCCATGAACCACCCATATGAGAGGCATGTGGAGGGTTAAAGACCCACGTACAACCGTTGTCGGCCAAGTAGTTTTGAACTGCCTTAGCATCTATCTGCAATTCTCGGCAGGCACCTGTAAAGTTGGTCCCACAGTCAGATCTCAGTTGCTTTACTGGTCCTCTGATGGCGAGAAAACGTCTTAAAGCATTGATAAAACTGGAAGTGTCCATGGACTCTATAACTTCAATGTGTATAGCACGCACACTCATGCATGTAAACAACACTGCCCATCGTTTGCTCTCAGCGTGACCACCTCTGGTTCGGCGTGCAGACACTGCCCGTGGCCCAAAAACATCCAGACCAACATAGGTAAACGGTGGCTCAGTGCTTGTCCTGTCAACTGGCAAGTCCGACATTTGCTGTTGCTGCAATTTCCCTCTTGACTTGCGACATGGAACACAGTTGTGAATTATGTGAGCAATACGTCTTTTTACTCCTACTATCCACAGGCCTGTGGCTCTTAAAGCACCCTCGGTAAAATGCCTGCCCTGGTGCTTGACACTTTCATGATGATGCCATATGAGCAATGTAGTAACATGGTGATGGCCAGGAAGAATGAGAGGATTCTTTTCACACACTCCTAACTTGGCCTTGTTCAGGCGGCCACCAACCCTCAGCATACCATGATCATCAACCACTGGTTTCATGTTGATGAGTGGGCTGCTTTTTGGAATGTCCTGTCTGTCACAAAGACATTTCAGTTCATTATGAAAAGCACTCTCCTGTACATTACGTATCACTAACATCTCACTTATTGTAATGTCTTCTGCAGAGAGAGGCTTGCGACACATGTGCCAACCACGACATTCAGTGCTATCGTTACTGGTATGAAAACACTGTGCAATGTGAACTAACCTTGCAATGGTGCGTACAAGTTTTAGCCATCTGGAAAAGCGCTCAAATCGGTGACAGTTCAAGCCAGACCTTCTTTCAGTTTTGGTGATGAGGGTACTCACTTCAGGACGTATCTCAGGATTGTTGTCAGGATCTTGGAGACTGAAGACGTCTACATCAGATGCTTTTTTATTCTCCTTCAGAAAGAACACTGGGCCTGTCAACCAAGAAGAGTTGGCAAAGGCGCTAACAGACAATGGTCTGGGGGCACAATCTGCAGGGTTGAGGTTAGATGACACATAGTGCCATTTTTCAGTGTTGGAGAATTTTCTAGTCCTTTCTATAAAGGCCAATGTACGGTGCATGGAGATGAATCTGGATAATGCTTGTTCCCGGTTGTTAGGAAGCCTGGCTATTTCAGCCCGAAAGGGTAAGGGTGCAACCCAATCGTTAGATTGATCCTTGAAGCATTCACTGTCCATTATTTTGATAAACTCTTTATCCTCTATGGACGAAGCTACTCTGTTGTCATGTTGTGTTGTGCGAAACACTGATGCTCCTAAGTCATCATAAGGTGTAAGAATGATGTCTGGTGCCTTATGGAAGTTAGAAAGATGCTCCTTTACCTCGTAATGCCGAGGACATGGCCTAAAGTGAGTTGTGAAACCATTATTGAGCACAAAAATTTTAAAGGAGTTCACTTGAGATGGTCTAAGATTCTTATCTGAACACACATTGCCAATGATTACCCAGCCTAGATCATCTGAGCTCTCAGAATGTCTCTCCCAAGCAAGAGAAGGATGTCAGCATTCAAGTCCATAGGATGGGTCTCTTTAGCCAGGTGTCTCAAGTGGGAATGATGATAAGCAGCTTCAGGAGTAGGAATTTCCTCTCTGTCATCAGGTATCTGGTCACATTCAATTAACGTTGGTAGGGATATGTGGATATTCCTGTTAATTGGAGAAATAATGTATCCAGTGGCTCTTTTCCTGAGGGTCTCTACTCGTCCAGAACAAGTTTTAAGGGTATATGGAATTGCTTTTCCCTTTATACCGAAGATCTCAAAGAACTTGGGTTTTGCTAGAGACCTGTTGCTTTGTTTGTCTATTATGGCATACATCCTGATGGCCCTTTCAGGTTGCCCTTCTGGGCAGACACTCACCAGACACACTTTGGCACTGCACTTGGAACCATTTTCCTTGCCACATACTTCCATGCAGGAGGAGGAGACAGTGGTAGTAGCTGAAACTTGAGCTAGTGGCTCCCCGCCATGCACTGTGACGGCCTTAGATGCTGCTTGAATTTGTGGGTTGTCAGGAGAAGGTGTAGGATGCATGGCTACAACATGTTTGTCACTACCGCATTCAGTACACTTGATGACAGCCTTACAGTCTTTAGCGAAATGGTTTGAAGAAGCACAACACTTGTAACATACTCCTAGTTCCTTGAGCATGTCTCTACGTTCTTGCAAAGTCTTTGCCCTAAGCCCACAACATTCTTTCAGTGGATGAGCTCTTTTGTGTATGGGGCACATACGGTTAGGATCTTTGTCTTTATGGACAGGAGCGTCATGTCTAGTGTTGTTGGATGCAGTCAGTGGTACGTCTGTCTTCCTAACAGACACTGTTCCTCTTAATTCTCTATGTTTGCTTGTTTGGTTTTCATACCTTGAGCATGATGATGAAGCTGCTAGAGTAGTTTCTGTGAAGTCAAAGCTGGGATCATTCTTCTTCCGAGCTTGGTCGCTGATGAATCTGGAAAAGTAGGAGAAGGGTGGAAAAGACACATTGGGGCACATTTACTTACCCGGCCCATTCGCGATCCAGCGGCGCGTTCTCTGCACAGGATTCGGGTCCGGCTGGGATTTAAGATGGTAGTTCCTCCGCCGTCCACCAGGTAGCGCTGCAGCGCCGAAAATAATCTTAACGCCCCGGAATGCACCATCCCATAGAAGGTGAAGGTGAGCGCTCCCCAAGCGACACATTTTCGGTTTTTAAATGCGGCGGTTTTTCCGAATACGTCGGGTTTTCGTTCGGCCACGCCCCCCCGATTTCTGTCGCGCGCATGCCGGCCCCGATGCGCCACAATCCGATCGCGTGCGCCAAAAACCCGGGGCAATTCATGTACAAGCGGCGCAAATCGGAAATATTCGGGTAACACGTCGGGAAAACGCGAATCGGGCCCTTAGTAAATGACCCCCATTGTGTTCTCTTTTGTACCTGGAGCCCAGATCTGCCCATTTTTCTTGCATGCCATATGGTAGCTTGGACACTATTGGGTTAACACCATGAGCCGTATCAAGGTAACTCAGTCCTGACAGACGTGGATCTGTTTTGGCTAACTCCAATTCCTTTAATAGGTTCAGAACTGCCATAAGTCTGCTCAAGTCTTTCCCATGCTGCAGCAAGACCTTCCTGTGAGTGGCCCGCATGAACTGCTCTCAATGTCTTTACACGTTCTGCAGAATCTGGGCCTAGCCACTTAACTAGCAAGTCGAGCTCTTCCTTGGCAGTGAGGTTAAGATCATTGATAACTGCTTCAAAGGTAGATTTCCCGGCTCTATAGTTTTCAGCATGGTCGTCGAACTTTGAGAGACTAATGTTTATCAGTTCTCTGCGCATCATATATCTGGCGATGTCTGACATCTCTGATCTCCCACCTTGTGTCACCAGATTACCTTGCAATATCCCTGGAGCATGTAGATTCTCTGCCATATGGGGCTGAGATGAATCAGGATGAAATGAGGTAGCATAAGGGTTAAGTGAAGGTTTAGTCTCAGGATGATCCGCTAGTGTGATGCTAGAAATTACCTTGTTCTGGGTAGCTGGCATCATCTGATACTTTACAGGCATGGCCGTGTGGTAGGTTTGAAATTGTGCTGGAGATGATTGTTTTAACACATAGTTGGCGGTGCGGTCATCTGGGTCTTCTACCTCTGCAGGGATGAAGCAGTCAAGGTCGGTAACTTGGACTAATGCTTGCTCAAGAACCTTTAACTTGGCTAAGGCAGCTGCTTCCTCCTTTTCCATTTGTAGAATTTTCAGTTGGGCTTCTGCCTCTGCTTGTCTTTTCACCATTTCTGCTTCTTTCTTGGCAAATGAACTTCTAACACTAGCTTCCTCTGCATCAGCATGGATTTCTATGAGCTTGTCATGTAATGCAGACCTACTGAAGTGGGAGGTTCTGGAACATGATAGTGTATGTTGGTTGAAGTGGACCAGTGAGATCTTACTTCTTGCAAGTGTGCAATGCGAACTTCTGCCTTATTTTTGGCATCTTTCACTATGGTATCCTGTGTAGGAAGTAAAGTCTCTCTCTTGGGTAGCTCTGCTGCGGCATCATCAAATTCGGTATTACTCAGGAATGTGATGTACTTTGCAGACAGCCGCTGATAGCGATCATAGGTGGTAGGTAAGCGATTTAATGTTGTGCCTAGTTTGGCTTGCTACACAGTGTGCAATTCTTTGCCATAAATCATCAAGATTATCACAGAACTCTTCCTTAATTACTTCAAAGTTCTCTCTGATCTTTTGTGTGGGTTTGGTAACACGTTTAGATCGTACAATTTGTTCTTCCTGGAACACGAGCTCTGTATCTTGCACATCTGTGGGTCTGGTAACAGGGTGCACTTTGCTAGGTGCAGTGACAGAGGATTTTAAAGAGCTTTTTGTGGACATGTTAATCCTTGTCAATGTGGTACTGTCTCTTTAAGATGGGGTTGCAGCTAGTTCACAATGGTGGGGAAGCCACGTGCTGCTAGGATGGTGGGCAGCTGTATGCTTGCTGGCAGACTATGTGTGGATCTTGCAGGAACTGCAGATTCAGCTGTGTTTTGACTATTCTGCCACAGATATACGTTGGAGAAGACCCTGATAGGTTGTGAGTGCAGTCTCCGTATAAACTGGATAGTAGATAGTAGAACTCACATTCATTCATTCCACAGCGTTGCCATTTGCATGAAGGAAGGATGCAATGGATGTGCTTTAGGTTCTGTTTAATAGCTTTACCTTAGAAAATGACATGCCATGCAGTCAAAACACATTGCTACTGCACAGTGAAGATGAACATGTCTGCTACAGTTACAAATGGAGGACAGCATGAAGAAGGAGGAAGTGATGTCACAGAAAGAGGAGGAGAATCTGGGTAACAGTGCATGATGGGATAGCTAGCTTAAAGATAAAGCAAGCAAATTATCAAACAATAAATACTTTGACCACTAGGTGGCAGCATGCATAACATGAGTATGAACATATCGTTGCAGACTGAATGTACAATACAAGACCAATAACAACATGGGCAATATGACAGGCTGTCACAGCATAGTGGGTATATGTCATATCTGCGGGCAGAAAGTGAAGCATGGCCAGGGAGCTAACCTTGGCACCACGGCGCTGCGTCAACACATGCAGCGTCACCATCCAATGGCCTGGAAGAAACGGGTGTCAGATGCGGTCCATCCTGCAGGCGCAGCAACAGCAGCAGCACCTGGTGGCACACATGCTGTTTCAGCAAGTCAAGGCTCCAGCACCTCTGCCGAAGGGAGCTGTTTGTCTTTGACATCATCTCCGGTCCAGATGATCCTGCTCCTCGCTACGCATGGCGCCAGCAGTCGTTGAGCGAGGCGATTACAAAAAGACAACTCTGCGTCCAGCCATCCTAAGGTGCAGAAGCTGACCGTGCTCTTGTCGAAGTTGTTGGTACTGCAGTCTCTCCCATTCCAAGTCGTGGACTCTGCACCCTTCAGAGAACTAATGGCTTGTGCCGAACCAAGGTGGAGAGTTCCAAGCCACAATTTTTTTTCCAAAAAGGCTGTGCCAACCCTTCACCAATATGTACAACAGAAGGTGGGCCAGTCCTTGAGCTTATCAGTTTCTTTCAAGGTGCACGGCAGCGCGGACGTGTGGAGATGTAATTATGGTCAGGGCCAGTATATGTCCTTTACGGCCCACTGGGTGAATGTGCTTCCCACCCAGCCACACCAACAATTTCCACAAGAGATGGCGCTTTCTCCTCCACGTTGTCAAACTGCTGCTCCTGCGCCAGTGTCCGCCTCCTCCTTCTCCACCACCACCTCAGCCTCCACAAGTGCTGCTCCATCATACCACATGTGAAGGGCACAGTGGTGTCACGCAGTTCTACACCTGGTTTGCCTGGTTGAACAAAGTCACACAGGGGAGGAACTGCTCTGCGTCATGCAAGAAGAAATCAATGTTTGGCTTTCTCCGCGACAACTAAAAATCGGAACCATGGTGACAGACAATGGGAGGAACATGGTGTCCGCGCTGGACAAAGGAGGGATGGTCCATGCACCCTGCATGGCGCACGTGTTCAATCTGGTAGTCAACAAGTTCCTGATGTCCGGTGGGGGCTGAACTGGAGGAGGAGGAGGACATTGGAGCACAAGCAGAGTCTGGTGCAATTTGTGGTTTTTCTACTCAGGTGACAGGAGAGGAGGAGCAGGAGCATCCGGAGGAGGTAGAAGACGAGGCAGATGACCCAGAAGCACCATGGCAGTATACTGTGGATATGGAGACCGGGAGTCCCTCAGAGTCACTTGCGCAGATGGCCCGCAGCATGCTGCTTTGCCTAACTAGTGACAGCCGAATAGTCAACATCCGGCATAGGGATGATTTTTGGCTCTCCACCCTCTTGGACCCTCGCTACCGTTTCAAAATTGGTGACTTTTTTCCTGCTGCTGAGAGGAAGGAACAACTGGCATACTATAGAGAAATACTGAGCACACAATTGGCCACTGCCTATGTGCGCCATTGTCCACCCTCTGTTAGGTCTGACCGGGGGATTCCTGGCAGTCATTGCTCACCTACTACTACCACGGCTGCTGTGGGGAGCTGGGGGGTAGGAGCAGTAGCAGTTCCATCAACAGTCGCTTAAGTCTGGATTCCTTAATGAGAAATTCACCCGCCTAGTGAGGAGGGTAGCCGCCACCGGCAGCAGCAGCAGGACATGAAGCAGACCCTGCACCAGGGTGGTGGCCTACATGGACAGCACTTTACCACCTGAGGTAGAGGATCCCATGGACTACTGGGCAGCCAAACTTGATGCGTGGCCGCAACTTACGGAGTTTGCAGTAGAGAAGCTGTCCTGCCCGGCCAGTAGTGTGGAATCATAGCGGGTGTTCAGTGCGGCGGGGCCATGGTTACCCCCAGGAGAACCCGCTTGTCCACCCGTAATGTGGAGAGACGTTGAGAAATGAGTCAAGGTTCTAACTACCTGCCTCAGTTACTATTCTGATGCTGCCACCCGCCTGATGTCACACATCTGCTGCTAGTTACACCATCTGCCTCCTACGATCTTTACCAGGGACTGGAATTGTCGGCCACGTCCACACTATATCATTGTGCCACTCTGCAGGCTCCTGCTGCTTCTAATGCCACCTTCACACTATATCATTGTGCCACTCTGCGGGCTCCTGCTGCTGCTTCTGATGCCGCCTTCACACTATATCATTGTGCCACTCTGCGGGCTCCTGCTGCTGCTGCTTCTGATGCCACCAACACACTATATCATTGTGCCACTCTGCAGGCTCCTGCTGCTGCTGCTTCTGATGCCGCCTTCACACTATATCATTGTGCCACTCTGCGGGCTACTGCTGCTTCTGATGCCACCTTCACACTATATCATTGTGCCACTCTGCGGGCTCCTGCTGCTTCTGATGCCACCAACACACTAAATCATTGTGCCACTCTGTGGGCTCCTCCTGCTGCTGCTACTGATGCCACCTTCACACTATATCATTGTGCCACTCTGCAGGCTCCTGCTGCTGCTACTGATGGCACCAATGCACTTTATCATTGTGCCCCTCTGCAGGCTCCTGATGCTTTTGATGCCACCAACACACTATATCATTGTGCCACTCTGCAGGCTCCTGCTGCTTCTGATGCCACCTTCACACTATATAATTGTGCCACTCTGCAGGCTCCTGCTGCTTCTGATGCCACCTTCACACTATATCATTGTGCCACTCTGTGGGCTCCTGCTGCTTCTGATACCACCAACACACTACATCATTGTGCCATTCTGTGGGCTCCTCCTGCTGCTGCTACTGATGCCACCTTCACACTATATCATTGTGCCACTCTGCGGGCTCCTGTTGTTGCTGCTGCTTCTGATGCCACCTTCACACTATATCATTGTGCCACTCTGCGGGCTCCTGCTGCTTCTGCTTCTGATGCCGCCTTCACACTATATCATTGTGCCACTCTGCGGGCTCCTGCTGCTTCTGATGCCACCTTCACACTATATCATTGTGCCACTCTGCGGGCTCCTGCTGCTGCTACTGATGCCACCAACACACTTTATCATTGTGCCACTCTGCAGGCTCCTGATGCTTTTGATGCCACCTTCACACTATATCATTGTGCCACTCTGCAGGCTCCTGCTGCTTCTGATGCCACCTTCACACTATATCATTGTGCTACTCTGTGGCTTTCCCTGTTGCTGCCACCATGTTGCTGCCACCTGTGGACTTCTGCTGCTGCTTCTTCTGTCGTCACCTCCACACTCTTATCATTGTGCCACTTTGTGGCCTCCTGTAGCTTCTGCTGCTTTTGATGCCACCTCCACACTATATAATTATGCCACTCTGTGGCTTTCCCTGTTACTGCCACCATGTTGCTGCCACCTGTGGGATCCTGCTGCTGCCGCCACCTCCACACTCTTATCATTGTGCCACTTCGTGGCCTACCATGTTTCCGCCACCTTCATAATTTGTCATTGTGCCACTCTGCAGCCTACTCATGCTGCTGCCAACTGACCGCTGTTTCCCTGGAACACCCTGTGATTTCCATAATGCTGTTTTCACCCTCCATCACTCTATGACATTGCCACTATGTTTGGTTTCCCCCTTCATTTCATCTGTCAGAAGGATGAAAAGCTTCAGGATTGATAACCAAAAGCAGTAGTGGATACAGAACACAGAGAACATGCAAGTATCCCATTTACTGCTCATCTCTATTCTGGATCAACTCCTGTTAGGTTTTGGCTTTAGCAATACTGATGGATTATTGACCGAGGACACTAACGCGTAAAAAGAAGGGCAAATTGATCAGTGACGTCAATGCAAAATTACTGCCGACATCCTCTGCACTCTTTTGGGGGGGCTTTCCACATGTATCCGCGTTTAACAGAACAGGTCCTGTCGTAATCTATGGAATCATCTGATGTCAGTGTAAAAAGAGGGCACTCTTTGATGTTATAGTGGGATCTTGGCCCTCAGCTCAGTCCTTTCGAGCTGGCACAGACGTTACCTTGTCAGGCTGCGTTCCCGCTTCGCTTATTTGGGGAACTTGGCCTATGTAAGGGCACATGGAAGTGAAGAGTGAAGCGATTCTAAGAGCCATGGCTGTCATGTGCGTGTCATACTAAAACACAGCATTGTTTGAAGACCAAACCACGCTCCCTATGCATATTTAAGCATGGCACAACGGTCTATAACACCTGTTTTTTAATGTGATTCGTTTTGATTCAATTCGGGACGAATCAAATTTTTATAAAAAATTTGACGAATGGGGACGAAACAAATTTTAACAAATTCGCCCATCTCTATACATGACTGACAACCTGTACAATGATGTGACACTCCTGGTGCTGGCACCCCCTGCAGCCTGTGTTTGTATGAGATACTCCTATACACATGACTAATAGACTGCAAAATGATGTGACACTCCAGGTGCTGGCTCCTCTATGTGCTTCCTGGTGTTGGCGCCCCCCGCAGCCTGTGTGTATATGAGATACTCCTATACACATGACTTGCAGCCTGTACAATGATGTGACACTCCTGGTGCTGGCTCCTCTCTATACTTTATGGTGCTGGTGGACACGCCTCCCTCAGCTTGTGTGTGAGAGATACAACTGCTCCAGGATGCAGCTATTTGTATAGCAGAATATGTAAGATACATGTGTAGCTGATGTCTGTGTCTCTTACATGTGTATAGGGGAACACAGCATGTCAGCAGATAAAGCACAGATACTAGCAATGCTTTACTATACATTACACATAGAAAAGAGCAGGGGGAGGAGGGGTATTAGCAGTGAGATCACGGTCTCTCTCCATGTGTCCATCCTCATGTACATATTAAAGAAAAGGTGGTTTTAGAACTATTAATGTATGAAATGATTAGATAAAGGCTGGGATGGAATCCTTGTGAGCCGCTCCAACAGGTAGTGGTGACAGGACTAGTGACAGAGGCCTCATGACAGCTATATTTTAACGTCCCAGAGCCAAACTGTGATTGTAGAATTTGGAAATAATGACAAGAAATAAGCAATGCAACAAACAACATCTTAATTCGACCATGTGCTTATTGATTTTCCTTGAACAAAAGGTGTCCACAGTCTTTAACAAGTAAAAATAAAGCTAAAATTTTAATACCATTTTTAGTGGCAAAAGCTTCCAGCTATCACTGCCTGCCTTTAGCCAGGGCTTCAATTCTACTCACATTTTTCTGCTGGCATCTGCTTCTATCTGATTCATATATGTCTTCTCTGACCTGTACCTTCAATTCTGTTTTGTTGCCTACCCCAAACCCAGACATTCTGACCTCTGACCCCTTGTGCCATTCAACGTCATCATTTGAGCCACCAGTTGCTATTTACTGCAGGAGCTCTCTTTTAAGTAGCAGCCTTGCATCCTTGTCTGAGCGAAGCCCAGATCCCTGCAACAAATCCAAACTAGTTAGGATTAAGTGATATAGTGGACTCTGTTGGCCAAACTAAATTCACTGGAGTCACTTAAGGGGAAAATTGTAGACGGCATCAACACCAGAATCAGAAATGCAATTGTGCATGTCATTGTCAACCCGTTAGATATTGTATCACGTCTATCATCACCACAAGCTTGGCAAGTCAGTCACTGGTACCACAGCCTCTGACTGCACCTATTAGTGCTATACAAAAATATAGATGGCACTCTTACTTCCTTAATTGACGGGCATAAGCTCTAGAACAATGACAGTGTCAAGGAAAGTACAGGTATGGAGGAATTTGTAAAAATGTTCTGACACTATATCCTCTGGATAATATGTCATTTACAAAAGACATACTATCCAGAGGTTATAGTGCCAGAACATGTTTACAAATTCCTCTATTCCAATAAGTGCTCCTTTTTCACATTGAGTTGTTTTTCTCATCCGTGGTTCAATGATTTCCATGGATTCCTTTAAAGAGCCATTGTTTTCAGTGGGCGTTTTCACATTGGCTTGTTATTTCACTGATCCGTTGTCTGTGGAAAAAATTCTGAAACCTGTCTTATTTTTTTACAGATGCGGATCACGGAAAACAAATGCAATGCGGAACCCAGAGCTACATCTCTAATGAAAATATATAAATGGCCCGTACAAAAAATATGCTAAAACTTTTTCCATGTTAAGTCAACTCAAAGGGAGTCACTCTATGTGTGGAGAAAAAAAAGGTTTAATCTCGAGAGGAAGCAAGGCTTCAATATTATAAGCACTGTGAATCTGTGTAACAGTCTGCATCAAGAGCTGGACACAACAAAGACAGGACATAATGGGCTTGGATGCCTTTTCACTACAAAATAAGTTGTGTTGTTATATAGTATTCTTTCATCTCCCACCCCCACATCTCTTTCCATGCAATTCATATGAATAACTATATGAACATGAGATTATCTGTGAGACTGCTTCTTATAGATATTACTGACATTGTCTTTGTCACTGTTGTGGTGCTTTAGCGTTCATGTTGTTTGCTATCATTTCTCTCCAGCTGGTAAAGATATTGCATTTTGTGACCCATGCTCAGATACCAGAAGTCTAGCCATCTGTCCCTACACTCACTGCAATCATGTATGATGTATCATCATATATTATGACTCTAACAGCTTTTTGTATGAAAATTGGAATACAGTAAATATGTCAAAATGTGAGTAAATCATTTAGGCAAATGATTTTTTAACTTTATTGGTCATTGAATAAATAATTTGTATTAGTGAAATTCAGCAATGTCTCACAGTGTCTCTCATATATCACAATATAACCTTTATCATACAATATATCAAATTGTGACATTGTTCCTTACTGTAATTTATTTATAGTTGTTTAAAAGTACTGGACATTTTCTTATATTCCCTAGCGGTTCTGTCCTATTATTCTTAAAGGGGTATCCTAGGACTTTTTAAAAAAATTATCCTTAGCATACGGCTTTTTTGACAAATCCTTTATTAAGTATAAAAAATTGACAATACAATATAAAGCTTGAGAAAGGTGTAGACCACACCGAAATGTTGCTTGTCTTGGAATAAATCACACCCTCCTTTTACACCAACTATCCAGAGTGCTGCTTCATTAATACCTACATACCAATACAAAATTGGGAGAATGATTTACTTAGAAACCATGTCTGTTTCGAAATCCACCCTATATCCTTGATCAGTATTCCATTTTTCCCAGGCCTTTATAGTACCATTTCTTTGAGCTGAATACAACCTGTTTTTAAAGCCTTGTAACTCAACAGAGCCTCATTTCTCTAAAACTAAGGCTACATGTCCTATGTTTTCCTGGGGTACAGAGCGGTACGGTGCCGCCCGTAGGGCACCGTGTGCCGATTGTCGTCTATAAGGGACGTATATGCGGTGTGAATGTAGCCTAATAATGTGACCAAAAATAACAGTTTATTCAGCAAATTTTTCTCCCCCAAGTGGAATTTCTCTGAGACAAATAATGCCTCAAACATTCTAAACTCTACCTCTGTTTCCAAACTTGATTCAATAGCTCTAATTACTTGATTTCAATATAAAGACATTTTTGGGAAACCCCATATAAACTGAATGGAATCTGCATTCATGATTTCACACCTCTTACAATTAGAATTTTCCCTTTAATTTCATCCTAAATAAATTATTTGGTGCATAGTGTAATATGTTCACCAAATTGAATTGAATAGACTTAAAATTATTACTTAGTGATGCATCTTTAAAGGACACCTGTCATCAGGTCTCTATTACTAGTCCTGTCACCACTACCAGTTGGAGCAGCTCACAGGGATTCCATCCCAACATTTATCTAGTCAATTCATACATTAATCGTTCTAAAATCATCTTTTCCTAAATATGTACATGAGGCAGGGAACCTGGAGAAAGAATGTGATGTCACCCCTCCCCTTTCCTCCCACTGCTCAATGTATCCAGGCTGTCAGTCAAGCACTGGGGGTTGTGGCTGTGCCTCCCACTCATGAATAAGCTGGATGGCTTGAATACGACTCATTGGACATCTCATTGGTCATTTGCATACAGCTTTAGTACCTGACAAATGAAGGAATAGGGGCAAGTTTAATGGCAATTTATGAAAATATATTTAATTTGGGGGTTAATTTTTCTTACAGGTTTTCATTAATATTTTTATAAATTCTATCCCAAACCTCATATTCTATAACTCCTAAACCCTTTTCCCACCCCTTTCTCGATGGATATACATCCTTCGCTCCCTTAGCTTTTAACAACCGTTTGTAAAAGCTAGAAATCACCTTCTTCTGTGTATTTCCCAATCTTAATATCTCTATACAGTCATGTGTTTCCAAGTGTAACTTCTCCCTTGCTACTGTCAATAAAGCATGATAAAGTTGGTATACCCTAAACATTTCAATATTTTGTATATCTGGGTTTTTTACAATTGCTGTAAAGTAAACCTTCTATCCCTTTCAACTATATGGTGTACTAATGTAATCTTCTTATTAGCCCAGTAGCGTTGATTAGGGATAGTATGGAATTCCCTGAAATTATAATTATTCCATAACAGTGTAAAGTGAAATATCCCTTTACAATCCAACCACTTTTGCAGTGTCAACCAAATATTATTCAATAACTTATTAATGTGCAATTTCTTTTGATCTCCCTGTGCTAATACCCCACATCTTTAACACTTCTAACATGGAGGTGTGTTCCCACCTCCAAAATTCTTTCACAGGTTGCACATTCATTTCTAGTTACTTAGGTATGCCAATTGTGCATCAACATAGCAGACAAAAAAGTCTGGGACTTCTAAGCCACCCTCTCAGACTGGTTTATACATATAAATAATAGCAATTCTTGCTGTTCTACCTTTCCAAATCAAAACTCTTAATATCCCTTCAATACTTTTGAAAATCTTATTAGGAAACCATACTGGGCAAGCTGTCAATAGATATAATAACTGGGGCAATATGATCATCTCAAATATACTCACTCTGGTGGCTTGGGACAAAGACATGTTATTCCAACTTTTAACTCTCAGTCTCACTCGACTCATAGCCGCGGTTATGTTTAGTTCTACGTATTTACTAAGATCTCTTGTTTCTTGTATGCCAAGATAATTAAAAGATTGGTCCTCTTTCAAAATTCTCATATTGCCTTCTATCTCCTTCTTTTCATCCCATAATGGAAGCATAATTGAGTTATGCCAATTAATAGAGAGCCCTGAGAAACTTCTAAATTCTGCAATTACCTTAATAACTTCTGGAATCAACGTTGCTGAGTTTCGGAAAGTAAATAAATCATCATCAGCGTACAGGAAATACGAAAGACAAAAGGTGTACAGTGATATCTTGTCTCTTTCTATTCCCGCCCGAGAAATCCCCACCAAATCCCCCCCCCCCCCCCATAATGGAAAGTAGTTCAATGAAGATGGCGAAGAGTAGCGGAGAGAGAGGGCACCCCTGCTGCGTACACCTTTAATACTGGAAAAGTCTGACTACTGGTACTCCCACCAATCCGCTATTTGAAATAAGTCTGTGATGTCATATCTGTCAGTTACACGTTACAATTAGCTGTTTGTATTTCAGACCCATTTAAGTGAATATTGTGCAGCTGCATTACCAAAGACAGGTGCAGTGATACAATGTAAAGACGTCACAGCACTCCAAATGCATCTGTCTCATCGAACAACTGAATTATTGGGCATGAGGCGATATTACATAGAGGATATGTGATCATTAGAAATCTTGAAATAGCCTTTAAAACATGACAATTTAATTTGTGATATCTATACCTATATGTTTACAGTATTTGTATTTTTCTAATTATGTTTAATCTGGACAGTTGCATAAGCTTTGGTGTGCTTTAACTTCAGTGTACTTATAAGTGATAAACAATTGAATAGAAAATCTGAAATGGGCCTGGTGGGTTAATATATTAATGCGGTTCAGCTGCTATGCAAGTCAAGACAATCTGTTTCTATTGGAATAGCAGAACAATTTATCAAAAACAGAAGCACAACTTCTGTTGTAGAGTTTTTTCACACCCACTAAAAGACTTTTAAGAAATTCAAACTTGTTCATGTATCAGGTTAGTTATGCCAAATATATTGTGCAACTTCATTACAAACATTACACTAAGCATAAAGCCTTACATATGAAAGTCTGTCACACTTTTACTGCTATCTCATAAATTTCCCTTAAAGTTCCTGTCTCACTTAAAGGCCATGTGGGGTTAACAGAGAGCAGTACAATGTATGGAGCTCATTATGTAACCTCACAGTTAATCAGTAAGGGTTACTTATACTGTGGGGGTGCTTAGGTGGACTATAATAAAACTATGTAGGGGCAACAAGAACCAATTTGTGTGTAGTGTGAAAAGGGATTTGAAGTTGGTGTATGCAATCTGCTAGTACCATGGTCCCAAAGCCATGGCTGTGTGACTCTCGGCTGTACCACTTGACTGCTAACAGTATGGACTGTATTATATGAAGCTCTTACATGGGTGACATGTATGACTGGAAGATTTTTTTTGAGATCTGACCAGCAAGTTTTATATTCAAAGAGCTTTAAAAAAAAATGTGGTTGGCTATATGTTCCTCACTGTATGGTGGTAGTTTTCCTCACTGCATGTCTGTATTCTTCACTGTATGGGGGTAGTTTTTCTCACTGTATGGAGGTAGTGTTCCTCACTTTATGGGGATAGTGTCCCTCACTGTATGGCGGTAGTTTTCCTCACTGTAGGGCAGCAGTGTTCCTCACTGTATGGCTGTATTCTTCACTGTAATGATGTTAGTGTTCCTCACTGTATGGAGGTAGTATTCCTCACTGTATGGCGGTAGTATTCCTCACTGTATGGCGGTAATGTTTCTCACTGTATGGCAGTATTCCTCACTGTATGGGGGCCGTGTTGCTTACTATATGTTGATAGTGTTCCTCACTATATGGCTGTATTCTTCACTGTATGGCGGTAGTGTCCCTCACTGTGTGGCAGTAGTGTCCCTCACTGTGTGGTTGTATTCTTCACTGTATATCGGTACTGTTCCTCACTGTCTGATGGCAGTGTCCCACACTATATGGCCGTAGTGTTCTTCACTGTATAGCCGTAGTGTTCCTCACTTATGGTGGTAATGTTCCTCACTGTATGGCGGTAGTGTTCCTCACTGTATGGTGGTAGTGTCCCTCACTGTATGAGGGTGGTGTCCCTCACTGTATGGCGGTAGTGTTTCTCACTGTATGGCAGTAGCGTTCCTCACTGTATGGCGGTAGTGTTCCTCACTGTAAGGCGGTAATGTTCCTCACTGTATGGTGGTAGTGTCCCTCACTGTGTGGCGGCAGTGTCCCTCACTGTGTGGCAGCAGTGTCCCCCACTGTGTAGTGGTAGTGTCCCTCACTGTGTGGCGGTAGTGTCCCTCACTGTATGGCTGTATTCCTCACTGTATGGCGGTAGTGTCCCTCACTATGTGGCTGTATTCTTCACTGTATGGCGGTAGTGTTCCTTACTGTCTGGTGGCAGTGTCCCTCACTATATGGCCGTAGTGTTCCTCACTGTATAGCCATAGTGTTCCTCACTTATGGTGGTAATGTTCCTCACTGTATGGTGGTAGTGTTCCTCACTGTAAGGCGGTAGTGTTCCTCACTGTAAGGCGGTAGTGTTCCTCACTGTATGGCGGTAATGTTCCTCACTATATGGCGGAAGTGTTTCTCACTGTATGGCGCTAGTGTTCCTCACTGTGTGGCGGTAGTGTCCCTCACTGTGCAGGGGTAGTGTCCCTCACTGTATGGCTGTATTCCTCACTGTATGGGGTTAGTGTTCCTCACTGTATGGCGGTAGAGTTCCTCACTGTGTGGCGGTAGTGTCCCTCACTGTGCGGGGGTAGTGTCCCTCACTGTATGGCTGTATTCCTCACTGTATGGGGTTAGTGTTCCTCACTGTATGGCGGTAGTGTTCCTCACTGTATGGCGGTAGTGTCCCTCACTGTGCGGGGGTAGTGTCCCTCACTGTAAGCTGTATTCCTCACTGTATGGGGTTAGTGTTCCTCACTGTATGGCGGCAGTGTTTGTACTTTAACCCTAGGTTGTCTGATCAATTCTATCATATACTGTCATATTACAGTTTGGCAGTATACGGGGATTTCCCTCATTCATTAAAATGTGCTGATCGCACATTGTAATGTAGGGGTTAAACCGAGGCAGCCCCGAGGCTATCATGGCGATGCATCGCCGCTCCCCGATGACATCACACGGAGCGATGATCCTTGGCAAGATGGCAGCGCCCATTTCTTTGAAAATTCTGCAAACGGGGTCGGATCGAATATTGATAAATTTGCTGTCAGGTTCGCTGGAGAGAATGCTGGTACTTCTGGTTCTTCTGGTGGTGCTAGCAGTGTTCTCCAACCTCCAACGCGTGTCTGCGCTAACTCCTCCTCTCGTCCTGGGCAGCGGCTGCTAAGATCTCGCGCTGTCTAGGAGTTGTGTTCTGAACTGCTGACTTGTGGTACCTCTGCATGGTGCCTGCTATTGTGGGGTTAATTCTCAGTAGTTGTCCAGCTCCTATCAGGTTCTGGAGGTGGGGTTCTGGCTGCATAAATTGCAGCCTCACTAGTCACCTGTGCCAGTGTTTGAAATCCCTTCTCCACTTGCTCAGCATTAGGTTTGACTTGCTCTGTATCTGTATCGTTGTTGACCTCGGCTCGTTTTTGACATTGACTCTTTGCCTATTGATTTTGCTATTGACGTACCCTCTTGTTGTGACTCCGGCTAGTTAACCATTCTTTTGCATTTTATGTTTGTCAGTCTGTTTGTGTTTTCCCTTCCCACACTTAGCAGTGTATTTCGAGTCTTCAAGTAGTCGCCCCACGGTTTAGCGTGTGGGGGCTATAGGAAGGGACAGAGGTTGGGGCAAGCTCAGGGCACACTATCCCCTGTCTTTTGTGTTACCCAATCCTAACATTTGCCCATCTCTGATAATGATTTATGATTTTTCTGTGGCTGAACACTATACAGAAAGAGTACCTTCAGGATCTTGCTATATGATGCAATGAATGCAAATAATCAGGTCTGCTATTGAATCCTTTATAATAAATAAGAATATACCTGCAATTCTTTAGAGTGCCTTCATATGGGTAATTATTTTAGATTTTATTTCTGACCATAGGAATAGTAGAAAGCTCTCCCTAGCTTTCTCTTGTGTGTAATGGTGTCTGCCTGCTCTTACACTGCAGAGTCAAATGTCCGCCCAGCCAATCACAAGTATGCCTACAGAGGACATGCCTGTGGTTGCTAAGGTGCTGAAAGCTGCTTGATTGACTGCTTTGTGTATCTCCACAAACAGGGACCCAGATCCCAAATAGTGGAGTGTTCCAGCTCCAGGTCTGTGGGTACTGAAACTGTGAAATTTGGTACAGACTTGAACTATGCCAATCGGATCTACTCATCACTAATGACAACATTATGTATCATGTTTGTTTACTGGTTCCATAATGAAGGACTACCTTTTGTAATGATCAAGTGTCTATACTAAGATATTATGGCTAACCATATTCTTGTTAAGTTCATGATGTAATGACATAATTCCCCTGTCTATATGCACTAATTTCTCTAGTACAGTGGTGGCAAACTTATGGCAGTGGCACTGAAAGCCCTTTCTGTGGGCACCCAGGCTATCACCCCTTCACAGAGTTCCACATGCTGGATTAAAGGCATCCTTTTGCATTGCCAGAAAGCCAAGGATGTGATGCTGTTAGTGCTATTTTAAAAAGACACATCCTTCGCTGCTTGGGACTGTATGAGGAGCAAAGAGCTGTGCACAGGGCTGGTTAATTATTGAATACCCTGCTCTGCCACACAATTGGTGGGATTCTACTATGATAATAAGTAGTTCCTCCCTTTTTTCAAAGTTGTTGGCGTCAACAAGATGTAAATATAAATGCAAGTTGCGGCAAAGAAGGGCTCAAAAAGTTAGTTTTTAAGTTACTCTGTTGTTACTTTGTGTTTCGGCAATCGGTTTCTAAAACGTTTGTCATCACTGTCCGATTGTCACGGCCACAAGTAGCCCTGCGACCCATATCCCAGATCGCAGGCGAACCCGTGTGCCTTACTGTGCCTCTGTAGCCTGCCTGCCAGTTAACTCAACTCTCCCTTCTCCACGGCGGCCTCTTTGCTCCCTGCGGTCCTCGCGATGCGTTCTAATCTCCTATGGCGCACGCACGCCAGCTCTGTAGAATTTAAATGGCTAGGGCAACAATAATTGGCACTAGCTGGCCGACCTGCCAAGATAAATTCCTGCCTCTTTCTGTGTCCCCTGCCGGATCTCTGTGCCTAGTGCCTTAGAGAAAGCTGTTCAATGCGTTTTGCTGTGTTTCCGAATTCCCGTTGTGACCCCGGTTTCGTTATTGACTCCGGTACTGCCTGTCTACTACCGCTACATACCCAACTCTGATCCTATGCTGCTTTTCTCGACCTACTGCCTGCCTCTGAGCATGAGTTTGCCTGACGATTTTGTACTACGCCTTGGCCACCACCGTGGACAAAGTCGCGCCTGTGGAAAGACCAAGTGGTACCATGCCACAACAAGTCCATCCTGTTTTGCCTTGTTCTCTGGTGAAAACTAAAAATAAAAGATTCCCTCCCCTGGTCTTTAGAATGTCAGCGTCCAGTTCAAAGTGGTAATTCAGGCTTTAGCTACAGCCTATATGCAGACACTTTTATCTTAGCTCAGTTTTTTGGGCTCTTTGGTTACCATTTGTATTATCCACTTCAAATTTTCTCTTGCAGCTATATCCAGAGAAGTTGGCTATTGTTTAATAGGTTTTCAACTTCTGAATTATATGAGCAACTATAAACAAGATCCTGTTACACACAAATATATAGTATATAGTAACAAGACTACTTTACATCCTGTAAATAGACAGACTGACAAAAAATGTTAAGGTCCCTGTGGTACAAATTCCAGGACAACCACAGTGTAACATACAGGCGGTCCCCTACTTACCCGACTTAAAGACGACCCCATACCTCTGGATGTTAGTAATTTACTGTACTTTAGTCTTAGGCTACAATATATAACTATAAACTATAGTTATCAAAGGTGTCTGCAATGAATCCTGGTTCTTATGACAACCCAACATTTGTCACAGACACCAAAAAAAAATTGCCTGGAGTTGCAATTATAAACTATACAGTTCCGACTTACATATAAATTCAACTTAAGAACAAACCTGCAGAACCTATCCTGTACGTAACCCGGGGACTGCCTATATCCCTATAGTAAAATTATTTTCATTTGTTTCTAGTGTTACCATAATTTTATTTCCAAATAGGCAAAATTGCAATATAAAAGTTGTTATGCCATTTGTTTTGCAGTATCAGCAATAGGCTAATATATGTATGTAATATATGCGTATGTATTATATGGGTGAAAACATTGTGGTGGTGCTCTTCATGGGTTTTAACATACCTTATATACTCAAGTATAAGCCTAGTTTTTCAACACAAAATTTGTGCTCAAAAACCCTAACTCGGCTTATACTCGAGTCAACTAAAAAAAATAAAGTCAAAACTCACCCTTCTGACATCATCTGACATCATAGGTCCTCTTCTGTCTGAGACAGTCTGAGACAGAAGAGGATCTATGGGGGACGTCGGAAAGATGAGTACAGTGTTATTTTTTTTCCTACTACAGGGGCTGGTCAGGCTGTATGCTGCAGGGGCTGGTCAGGCTGTATGCTACAGGGGCTGGTCAGGCTGTATGCTACAGGGGCTGGTCAGGCTGTATGCTACAGGGGCTGGCAGACTATATACTGGGAGGCTGTAACCAATGCTTTTCCCACCCTCGGCTTATACTTGAGTCAATAGGTTTTCCCAGTTTTTATGTTGAAATTAGGAGTTTCGGCTTATACTCGGGTCGGCTTATACTTGAGCATATACGGTATATGTATTGTATCTAATTGTTTACTATTATAGAAAATAGTAACTTTTCATACATAAAATTCGATTGCAATGAGTGTGACCTTCTCGCTAATTAATAAATAGCAGTATGAGATGTCAATTCAATTGTGACATCTCATTGTGCGGCTAATACTTTGTGTTTTATATTTCTGTACTTTGACCTACTTGGGACAATATCTTCCTTTATTATCATATGATTTTTCCAGTACTAGAACACATTTTGCCATTGAACATAATGTAACAGTTTCAGACAATAGATTGATGGAAGCTGGTATTTCAACTTGCCCTTGAATCACTAAGTATAGCTGTTATCTTTAATAAGAAATGAATTTTATCCCATTTTCAGTAAATTGTTTGTAACTACTTACAGTAAGAGCATCCATGACAGAGTTTGAAAGTTTGTGTATTTTATTGTTTTATAAGTTTCAATCTGACCATATGATATTGGGGGATAAAACAGTTTCAGTATTTTGCACTTTCTACTTATAAAGTGCTGAGTATGAGTCGTTCTTCAAGCAAATCACATCTCTTTTGTTCCACATGCTGCAATTTTTCCCTTTTCACGTGATCATTTACACATTTAATTGTTTGTCTTTACAGTGTGATGGTATATTAAGGTTAAATGCACACACTGCGGATTGTAATGCAGAAAATCTGCATATACTGTACATATGCATCAAATATTCTCCTTTTATATGCATTTGTTCTGTACTTTTGTGTTATCTGTACTGTGTTTTTTATGTGGATTAACGTGATTTTCCACATTATTTTTTTCACTCCTTTTTCATCTGTTATGATCTCATTTCATATACCATAGACTACAATGAAGAAGAACACACACAAAAATCTGTGAGGATGCACAAGAAAAGTGACATGACTGTTATTTTATTTTCCAGATTTAGCAACAATTTCCTTGCTAAATAAAACACATTGGGGGATATTTATCAGCTTCAGCTTAATGTATCCGGTGGGGTCTTGCTCAGCGTTTATCACGTAGAAATAAACATGTGAAAAGTCGCCGACTGCAGCAAATGCGCAGGCGGGGGGACGGTAACACCTCGCGCCTGCCCACTCCTGGCGCCCCCTTCACGTGGTGCAGAGGCCCATTACTTTTTCCAACCACATGCACTTTAATGCTATTGTATTACACTGCAGATATTCTGCAATAAAATTTGTACGTAATCTGTGAAGAGTGCACATTATCCTAAAGAAGCCATATACTGTAAGTGTGCATTTATTACAGCCACTACTTAATATAAGATAGTTGTGAATATGAAGTGTAGATGTTTCAGCATATTACACATGTACTGGAATCTCCCTCATATAGCTTTACGGCTCATCTATGGCTCTATCACCAAACTTTGCATAAATCAGCATTACAAATTAATTTGTCTACTTCAACAGCCACAATATCTATACATAATGATATTGCCAGTAGGCAGAATAAGATATTGATATGCTTATTGTTATAACCCTAAAGTAATGCTGTGTTTTAGTGAAAACATAGTTTTACAACAGCTAGTCACATGGCTGTAGAACTGCATAAAACACAATGCACAATAGGGGAAACATATGTTGTCAGGGTTGCAATGAATGTTAAAATCAGTGGTAAACTGCCAAATTTGAATTTGCCGGGATAGGCACCCACAAACTCAGAAACCGAACAAGCACTGCTGTTCAGGAAAAAGCACCAAGCTGCTTTGTTGACTTCTAAAACAGCCAATCAATCAACTTGCAGCAGCTTTGAAACCATGGGGCAGATTTACTTACCCGGTCCCGACACGATCCCGCGGTGCTAGTTTGGTACTGCGGGTCTATGGTGGTGGTGCTTCTGTTGCTGAAGCTGGTGCTGCAGGAAGAGGACATGTTGTGTGTAGGCTCCAAGGTGTGAAGCTTGAACTGGTGAGCCCCAGTAGGCAACACAAAGTTGAGGCATTGATCAATTGCATGGCACACAGTGCACCAACATCTGTATGATTATCTTTGCCACTATCACCCTCATTTGGAAGTGCAGTTGTAAAGATATTTCAGCCACAAGTCATATAGCAGTAAATCAAGATGTATATAACTCTTCTAGCTGGAATCTTATGGCAAATCCCCTTCCCCCAGTAGCAGACACAGAGTTCCAAGATTCCCAAGAGCTTTTTTTGGATGATGAGTAGATATGGACGAATCGATTCTAATGAAGTGGAATTAGTTTCGAATTTCAGAAAAACTTTGGTTCGGCATGAATCTAAAGTTTCCCATCATTCATGGGAACAAATTTTTTAAATTTCCCCTTTATTAGCAAAATGTCTGCGAGTACAATGTGTTACATGGGGCAGAGAACTCTGGGAAGGAGAAAGGAACACCCTCGATCACATGTGCAGACATGTAAGCCGATCAGCGACCAGCAGGCTTATCTGATGTCACAGCCCTATAAAAACAGGCAGGCATTTGCAATCCCCCCATTTCACACTGCATGTGCTGTCTCTAGCGTCTAGCTGCGTGTAATCAGTAGCTGATTTGCTTAAAGTCCAGGGTGTCCACTTTGGGGGATCTGTATACCCCAAATTTCAATTCTTTTTTGTTGCTAAAGTTGATATCAAGAAATCCGTGTCAAATCAACATAGTTGATGGAGTGATTTTTGCTCAAAATACAGGGTGTCAGTTTTTGGGGTTCTGTATTCCCCAAATTTCAATTCTTTTTTGTTACTAAAGTTGATATCAAGAAATAGGAGTAATAGACATAAGTATGTTTACTGAAATACGCTGCAGGGAGGCTTGGTGAGGGAAAGGGAGGGGATATGGAGGAGTAATAGACATAAGTATGTTTACTGAAATATGCTGCAGGGAGGCTTGGTGTGGGTGAGGGAAAGGGAGGGGATATGGAGGAGTAATAGACATAAGTATGTTTACTGAAATATGCTGCAGGGAGGCTTGGTGTGGGTGGGGGAAAGGGAGGGGATATGGAGGTTGGAGGGGGTAAAAGCCCTTCAAGTTCTTCACTCAAGCTCTTATTTGTGTCTAATGACAGACTGGGGCAAGTGGGGCTAGGACTGGGTTTGGGATGGGGAAACAAAGGGTGGGCGATAAATCAGGTAACTAACGGGTTAATAACATTTAACTCGTATAACCAAAACAGAACTGCTGGTTGTGTATGTCTTTATTATGGATGGAAGCTGCTAGTATGAGGTGTGAGTTATGAGTTATGTCTGACTTTCCTAATGCCATTTTAAAGGAATTCCTCTGGTATTTCCCTACTTTCTGTTTCCTGTGTTTGAATGGCTGGCCAAATCAACTGGCTGCTGACTACCAGCTTTAGCAGTTTTTGTCTCGAGAATTTAGACCATGGCTCCCAAATCTTTGAGAATTTGTGATGCGTTCTGGACTCCCAGTGGGCCAATTCCTCCATTCTATACAGGTTATCTACTCTGGTCAGCCAGTCTTTTATAGTGGGTGGGTCAGGGTGAAGCCTCTTAGGGGGCATCGTCAACTTGGCAGCCTGAACTAGGTAGGTCGTTAGGTGTTTTTTTTGGGGGGCGCCAAGAGTCCCCAAGTCCTTTTCCCACATGCCAATATATGCAGGTTTAACCTCTTTGTCCCTGGATACTAGATTGTCATAGAAGAATCAGATTAGTTTAGGTTGGGTTGTTGCCTGCAAGAGCCATTTTTCTAGCCATGTGGGATTTTTCAATGTGGCATGTTTTTTATGTAGTTCTTTCTTATGCATGCTGAGTTCTGCCTCATGTAAGAAGTTACGCGACATGCCAGGGTTTAAACTTTTCTTTAATAGACCTGGGTTGTCAGCTTTGTGGAAGGTACGGAGCGGGGTTTTACGGTACTGCTTCCATAGACTTGAAGTTGGGTTCGCTGAGGGGTTTAAGTAGAAAGGTAGTAGGTTGCTGGGTAGAAGGGAGGGGGTTATGAAGGGCTGTCAAATGTTCGCTATCCCATTTAATTACTTTGATTGTTCCCTTAGTAAGTAGGTTGGTACAGCTTCCTGGGATATTAATGTTCCATAGTTTGGCTAGGGATTGGTTGCTGAGGGTTGCCACTTCTAAGTCAGTGCCTAGGGTTACGTAAGCAGGGTTGAATAACTGCACCCATCTTCTTATTTGTATTGCCCTATAGTATGCTATGGGATCAGGTAGCCCAAAGCCTCCCAGGCTCTTTTTCTTGATAAGTCTATCCTGTTTGATACGTGACTTCTTATTTTGCCACAGAAAGTTGAGGAAGAGTGATTTCAATGTGTTGAAAAATGAGCTAGGTAGTTCGATGGGCACCATCTGCATTACGTATAAAAGAGTAGGCATAATGATTGATTTTAGGAGGTTCTTTCGACCCATCCAGGAAACATATGATTTAAGTTGTGTTGTGATCTGACGTATCAGTTTAGTGTAGTTGGCCTGAAATAGCTCTTTTCCAGATTTTGTGATCTGAATACCTAGTTATGTGAGCTGTTTGCTTTGCCATTGGAATTGCGTTGTTTCTTTTACCGTTTTTATTACAGATGGAGGGGCCGAAATATTCATGGCCTCTGACTTTGAGTAATTTATTTTAAAGTTGGAGACTCTGCCAAAGGCCTCAAAGACCTTGTAACATGTTTAACTGAGAAAAGTGGGTTTGTTAACATCAATGATAAATCGTCCTCAAATGCTGTGTTTAAGTGTCTGGTACCCTCTATGTCTAGTCCTTTGATGTTCGGGTGTTGCCTGAGTGCCTGTAGCAAGGTCTCCGTTATCAGTATGAATAAGGTAGGAGATAACGGACAGCCTTGAGGGGTGCCATTTTTTATAAGAAATTTACCTGAAAGGGTTGAGTCTGATTCTTGCGCTTGGCGTGCTGTAAAGTGACATTATCGCCTGTACAAAGGAATGTGGGAAACCAAATTTATGAAGGGTAGCGGTCATGAAATTCCATAGGTGTTTTTTTTTTCTAATGCATAATAATGTATTGGGTTGAGTACTCTCACAGAGTTGTGGTTGCCCTCTCTGCCCGGTACGAACCCTGTTTGCTCTCTTTGTGGCATGGAGGCAATGATGTCTCTTACCTCATCTGGGGTAATCGGTGTGGTTAGGGAATTTTGTTGGTCTGTTGTTAAGGCTGGGAGGTTTAGAGATTCCAGGAAGGACATATTTTTGTTGGGATGCTCTGATTTGGGGTCAGTATCCTTGACTGGGAGGTTATACAGGTGTTGATAGAACTTTCTCATTTCTTATGCTATAGTCTTGGTGTCAGCGACTTTTCACCTTCTGTTGTGGTGATTGCGTGAATGTTTTTCCCTTTCATTACAAACTAAATGGGCCATTAATTTATTTGCTCTATCTCCTTGTGTGTAATACTTGAATTTTGAACGTTGGTAATTTAATGCTACTTTTATATTTAGTAGGTCTATAACCTTTTTCCTTAGGAGAGTAAGCTCTTCCAGTTCCCTATTTGTGGCTACACGTTTACTGCTATTTTCTAGCTTGGATATACTATCTAGCAATTGGTTCAGTTCATTTGTTCTTTCTTTTTTCATTCATGCCCCCAATGACATTAGTTCTCTGCGTATGTATACTTTATGCTCTTCCCATTTGTTTGTTTGGGGGGTGTCTTTCAAGTGAGGGTCTCTAAAATAGTTATCTAATTTCTTTTTTATATTGGATAAGTTGTTCTCTCTATCCAATAGCGTTTCGTTCAACCTCCAAACACTAGTTCTTTCTGGTAAGGCTATGAAACTTAAGGTTGTTGTTACTAGTGCATGATCCGATATTGAGATGGGACCTTTATGCGAATCCTTAAGCATGGCTGTCATGTGTTTGGTTACTAGTATGTGGTGTAATCTTTGATAAGACTTATGAGTTTTGGAGAAGTACGAGTGGTCTTTACTCAACACATTACACAAGCGCCATGTGTCTATTGAACCTAATTGGGCTAAATGTTTATGGACGGCTTGTAAGACTTTCTTTGAGAACACTGGAGCTATCCAACTGTGGATCTAATATTATGTTAAGGTCACCTCCTAAAATTTTTAACCCATCAGCTAAGGAATCCGTCTTTGTTAGTGTATCCTTTAGCCAACTGATCTGGCAGTTCACAAGATAGAGAAAAATATTTTCACTATGACCGGAGCTCCAGTTGTTGGGAGCATAGAGTGCATACACTGCAACTGATCCTATTTTACCATTGACTAGCAAGAATCTGCCTTCTGGGTCTGAGCAAGTCAGAGTATGGGTAAAGGGAGCATGCATAGCTATTAAAATACTTACTCCCCTAGCTGCCTTCTTAAATGTGCTATGGTATACATGTGAAAAGTAGGTGGTGGGGAATTTGGGGATTTTGCCCGCTCTCAGGTGAGTTTCCTGTAACATACAGATATCGTTTTTTTCTCTCTTGAGTAGGGAAAATATTTGAGATCTTTTTTGAGGCGTGTTCATGCCTCTTACATTAAAAGTGGTTACCTTAATGTCAGACACAATATTTAAGTTGAAGTGAATTGCATATCTTCCTTATCTGTATATATACACACCAGTGAATAACTTTTAAAACATAGTATAACAGGGCTGCAGTAATGCTGTATTCACCCTCCACCACTCTATGACGTTGGTTTCCCCCTTCTTTTAATCTGTCAGAAGGAATGAAAAGCTTCAGGATTGATAGCAAAAAGCAGGAGTGGATACAGAACACATGCAAATATCCCAATTACTGGTCATCTCTGTTTTGGATCAACTCCTGTTTGTTTTTGGCATTAGCAATACTGATGGATTATTGACCGATTGAAAGCGGACACTGATGGATGAAAAGAAGGACAAAATGATCAGTGACGTCAATGTAAAATTACTGCCCACACCCTCTCCATTCTTTTGGGGGGTTTCTACATGTATCAGGGTTTAACATAACAGGTTCTGTCGTAATCTATGGAATCATCTGACGTCAGTGTAAAAAGAGTGCACTCTTTGATGTTATGGTTGGAACCTGGCCCTCTGCTTAGCCTTTTCAAGCTGGCACAGAAATAACCTTGTCAGACTGCGTTTCCACTTCACTTATTTGGTCAAGTTGGCCCCTGTAAGTGCCCATGGAATTGAATAGTGAAGAGATTCTAAGAGCAGCGGATGTCATGTGCATGTCATACTAAAACACAGCATTGTTTGAAGACCAAACCATGCTCCCTATGCATATTTGAGCATAGCACAACGTTCTACCACACACTACAGGCTCTCTGCAGCCAGGAAATACCTGTTTATAACGTGATTCATCATGATTTGGGTCGAATCAATTTTCGCAGAAAATTCTGCTAACTTGGCAAATCAAATTTTTGAATAATTCGCCCATCTCTTATGATGAGGGACTGTCAGAAGAGACTTATGGTAATGATGAAATACAACTGCCAACAGCTTTGCCTTTCTGTGATTTACAGACTATGATGGAGGGTAGAGTGAGGGTGGAAGAAGTAAGGGATGATAATGAGTTCTTAGACCTGACATGGGTAGAAGGCAGTGATATTTCGTACAAAGAAGTGGTGTAAAGGAAGCCATGGGCAGACAGCAGAAGAAGGGAAAATGGGAAAGGCACAGCATCATCCTGTAGCCACATCATTGCGTGCTACTGCCAGGTCCTAGGGACCCAGTAAGCAAAGACTTTACATTGGATGTCTGCAGCAATGACAATGGCAAAACACATGTCATTTTCCGGCTGTCCCATCAGTGCATAAAGTGTGCCAAAAGCCTTAACAATCTGAGAACATCATGACCAGATACCGGTAGAGTAAACATGAGACACAGTGGCTGAGACACCAAAAAAGTCTGGAAACAGCTAAGGCTCACCCCGATGCATCACTTCGCACAATCTGTTCCACCATCTCTCAAGCCACAAGGCCTTTTGTCTACTAGTTACTACTACGAATTATACTTTGTTAATGATGTAACCCATCCCACTACCTCCAGCTACCTCTCACCTCCCACCTCATATGCGGCCTGCAGTGCAGGGAGATAGTGAAGCAGGTCCGGCGGCACATTATTAACAGAGTATAACTCGGCTGTCCGGCTAGGGCTGCTCATTAAATCATCGTTCTGGCATCCTCCTTCCACAGCCTGTAACCACATCCCTGCATCCCTGTGTCCTCCTCCCCACACATCAAGTCTACTTTGCACACAACCTGGACTGACATGCCTCATTCCTTCCCACACAGCCTGCAGCCCTATTTCCTCTACTTCTCTCAGAGCTTGTAAATCACAGCAAAATCATATCAAAATTATGAGAGTAAAGTGATTCCTTTTTATTCATGTAGAAAAAACTGCCCTTATTAAACATTAAAATATATCAAAGTAAAATGAATAAAGTAGGAGAGATAAGTACATCTGCTCTATGGTCTAAAGTGGATTAAAGCTATCTTTCCTCAGAGCAATGTTTTTTAAATGCCAAATGTTATGCTTTCTGATACAGGCAGTTCTTAAAGAAAGCCTACCATTTGTTTTTATGCATTATGAAGCAAACATACCTTGAGACTGCTGTAGCTACACTCATGCTGGTTCATATCTTGGTTAATCCCTATGCTCAGTGGTTTTGCTGAAAAAACAGATATAACATTATAATAATGAGGCTCTCTCTCTTCTATGGTTCCTTCACCGCTTGTCCAGCACGTGACTGCAGGAGAGGATGATGTAATCTGGTTTGTGCCTGGAGGCAGAATAATCAATTGCTGCACCATCCCCCAATGTTATAATTGTTTTATCAACAAAACCACTGAGCTCAGGGATTAACCAAGAGTTGATCCTGCATCAATGGTAGGTTTCCTTTAAGTTGAATTTGTATGCAAGTCGAACTGTATACTTTATAATTGCAACTCCAGCCAAATTAACAATAGGATTAACAATAAAGCTTAATTGCAGACACCTTTAATAACTGTTCTAGCTGTTTATTGTAGCCTAAAGTACAATAAATTACCAACATCCAGAGGTCCGTTTGTAACTAAGGGTCGTCTGTAAGTAAGTTCTTAAGTAGGGGACCACCTGTACTTTCATGTTTTCACTGTGCAACATTGAAAAGTGTATGATCTAGAATGGAGTTTGTGTCCAGCAGTTTGTTAGATATAGGGGTCCATTTACTAAGGGTCGCACTGCACACTTTTGTTGGACTGTGCACCTTTTTCGGGGCTAAAACGACTTGTACAGGTATTTAAGAAGTGCGCTGGGATTGTGACGCACACAACCCTTTTTGTGGCGCAGCTGTGGTGGCTTCCATGTGACACAAATTAGGTGCCATAATCTTATGTTACAAATGCACCACAAAAAAGACGGTGAACTCATGAACATTCATGATTTCAGGCGCACGATCTGCATTATGGAATCGCGGCACAGTGCATTATGGTCGGACAATGCACTTTCTGTGAACTCCAGTGACACTGTAATTAAATGGGCCCTATAGTGTTCCCAGCTACACAGTTTAACAGTTTTTTTGCTAGCTGTCATTGTCACACTGCTCTTTGATGCTAGACCTACAGTTTAACCCCTTAACGACTTGGCGTTTTTTTTCGTGTTCTCATTTTTCTACTCCCCATGTTCATAAATCTATAAATTATTTATTTTATTCCATGTGCAGAGCTGTGTGTGGGCTTGTTTTCTGTGTAACAAATTGTACTTTGCAGTGATTGTATCTAATATTCCATGTTGTTAATTGGGAAGCTGGAAAAAAAATCATGTGGTGAAATTGGGGAAAAAACTATTTTTGCACCACTTTTTTGTAGGCTCTGTAGTTATGCCGTTCACTTTTTGTTCCAATTGACAACTACACTATATTCATTAGGTTAGTACAATCATGGGGTTGCTAAATTTATATAGGTTTTAATATGTTTTAGTAGATTTAAAAAAATTAAAACCTTTAGTATAAAAAAAAAATTTAATTTGCCATTTTCTGATTCTTATAACTTTTTAATACTACAGCGTTCAGATATGTGTTTGGTCTCGTGTTTTGTGGGATGAGATGTCATTTTCATTGGTACTATTTTGAGGACTGTACAGCCTTTTGATCCCTTTTTATTAAATACTTTATGAGATTGGAAATGGCGAAAAAGTGGGAATTCGGACACTTGGGCGCTATTTTCCGTTACAGGATTTGATAACACCCATTTTATGATTTATTCTTTTTATTTATTTTTATATTAGTTCTAGGAAAAGGGGGATTATTTTAGGTTTTTTTTCTGTGTTTTCTTTTACATTTTTATTTTCTTTTTTACTATTTTTTAGACCAAGGTTACTTCAACCGTTGGGTGCCGGATCGCTTCTATCATACTGTATACTGCAATACTGCAGCATATGGCAGTTTTGCTAGTGATCTGTAAGCGTCTGCCTCCAGCAGACCCTTAGAGATCAGGTTGAATGACAGGCCTGCAAGTCTTTTATAGACTCCGGGCTGTCATAGAAACTGAACGCTGGTCCCCCAATGGCCTCACAGGTGGCGGCGATCGAATACAATAAGGCGACACTCATGGATTCAAATGCCTCTGACAGCTTTGCCGGGCACACTTACATTGTTAACACCCGCAGTTGGTGCCACAGAGGGCTTAGCCTGGGAGAGGGCTCAGCCTGTGAGTCATCTGTATCCTCCCACACCCGACGTGGGCCATACTATTACGGCACATGTCGGTAATGGGTTAAGACTGCATATACCTGTATGTCTCAACCTTATGTATTGAGCTGCTGGCTGACTAGTTCTCAGTGGCTACTCGTCTCACAAATATTAATATAGCTTTATTAGCTGCATACCTTGCTGCTAACTACAGTCTTATATAATGTGGATTTGCCATTATACGCTCTGTAGACAATTAGTTTTAAACCACTTTAGGCCATAGTGCAGATGCTCTTATCTCTCCAACTTCATTTACTTTCTCTTTGATATATTTAAACATTTCTTAATAATAGTTGTGTTTTAAAAAGGGATAAAACCAGGGCAGTACTGCTCCTCTAGTGCAGATTACACATAAACGTGCATTATAGATAGAGATACTACCTGCACAGAAGAAATGGGCAAAAATGAAGTTATTCTTTAAGTTTTCCCAGTTTTTGGTGGTAAAGTTAGGGGTCTCGGCTTATACTCGTGTATATACGGTAGTTATTCACATATATTAAAGGTGAATGCCAGTGAAAATTGCAGATATTATGTTACATTAATCAAATGAAAATAGATATCCTAATTGTATAAATCTTACATCTTATTCTGAATTTATCTACATGTTGTAGTGTATTCTAATATATAGTAAAGTGAATTATTAGTTCTAGCTAAATATTCATTTAATACAGTATTAGCAAATATGTTAGTCATTGAATTATTAATGCTCGTATGATTTCTTTGTTATGACACTATCTGCTTAAAAAACAGTTACTTGATGGAATGTTTGGTCGACATATGGTGAGAAAAAAAAAAAGAAAGACCACATTTTGCTGGAAGCAAATACAAGTGTAACATATTTTGGTTACTTCTATCGCTGCCACGCATTATTAATGCAAAAACATTATTTCTTGGCAACAATTTCTCTAAATTTCTATCAATCTAGACAATGTAGTATTTGGCACAGAATACCCATCAGCTGGTCTGATATGCTCTTCATTTAGCATGTAAAAAGAAAAAGGAACAGTGATCTGGTATACAGGCTTTAGAATACTATAAATGATTTAATATGCACATAAGTAATGGCAATAAACTATTAACACCATTTGACTGGAATAAATTCACTAATGTGTATAGTGTTATACATCACACTGCTGTTATGAGCTGCTTGGATTTGATGCACTACAGTTAAGGCCAAAATATTAATTGGTATTGCTGCATTTCTGCAATATTTATCATAGCAATATAAATTGTATAAAACTTACAATGTAACAAGTAAGCAGTTTTTTAAAGGTTAATTTCGATAACTACAAAATTGCTGTTTAGGGGTCAAAGTCTAATCTTATGACTATTGTTAGGACAAGGCACTATGTACACTATTGCTGTTTTTTCTATGCATTAATTCAATTTGATATAGGAAAACCCATGGTATATATATAAATATGTCAGAGGGCTCGGGACTCAGAGGCCGGTAACTGCCACGGTCTGTGCCAAGACAGATTGCAATAAAGGAGCAACACTTGTATTTCAGTATATTGTATGAGTGATCAGATGCCCAAGGGTTAAAGTATCCCAGGGGAATTTAAATGATAGTGAAATACAATAAAAACAATCAAATAAAATATAATCACCCCTTTTCCTAGAACATATATAAAAATAAGTAAAATCATAAACATCTTAGGTATGTCAGTGTCCCAAAATGTTTGATCTATAAAAATATAAAAACTATTATTCCCGATGGTGAACACCATAACGGAAAATAGCGCCCAAAAGTTGGTATTGCCAGTTTTTGCCATTTCGCAAATCATACAAATTTAAATAAAAGTAATGAAAAGGTTGTAAGGTCCTCAAAATAGTATCAATGAAAATATCAGCTAGTCCTGCAAAAAATTACACCATACACAGCTCTGTACACCAAATTATGAACAGGTAATTGGCATTAGAATATAGCAAAACTGAGATTTTTTGGGGGCCAAAAGATTTGAATTTCTTTTCAAATTAAAACATAATAAAACCTAGATAAATTTGGTATCTCCATGATCGTAATGACCCAATAAATAAAGGTGAGGACTGAAAATATATAAAAACAAAGCTTGTAATAATTTGGTGCAACTGTGTTTTCGGCAACTCTACCACATTTGGTACTTACTAGCACAATGAAAAAACAATATAATGATGCAACTAGATAGTACGATTTGTCCAAGAGATAATGAACCTTCATATATCTCTGTAAATTGAAAAAAAAAAAAAAAAAAGACTTGTGGGAAAAGTGGATTAAAAATTGGAAAAGCAAAAAAAGGCCCAATAAGGAAAGGGACAAAGTGAACCTGTCACCAGGATTTTTATTTTCAGCTTATGACATGTCCAAATAGCCTGTGCTAGTCTTATTTTAACCCCTTCCCGACGCGCGCCGAGCCCTCTCCATAGCCGGTAAGTCTTTGCTGCATATTGCTAGCACCGATCGCGGTGCATTTGCTGCCGCGGCTTCAAAGAGATGGCGCCGCATGGGCGCCGCCATCTTGTCGTGGATCGCTGCTCCCCGATGACGTCACGGGGAGCGGCGATCCGTCGCCATGGTAACCTCGGGTGTTCCGAACACCCGAGGCTACTTCGTTTTAACCCATGCATTACAATGTGCTAATTGCACATTGTAATGCATGGGGAGTAAAATCCACATATACTGCCATACTGTAGTATGGCAGTATATGATAGGATCGATCAGACTACCTAGGGTTAGAGTACCCTAGGGAGTCTGAAAAATAGTAAAAGTAAAAATAAAAAAAAAGTTTAAAAAAAAAATTATAATAAAAAAACCTAAAAATTCAAATCACCCCCCTTTCTCTAGAACTGATATAAAAATAAATAAACAGTAAAAATCATAAACACATTAGGTATCGCCGCGTCCGAAAATGCCCGATCTATCAAAATATGATAATTTTTTTTCACTATGTTTAACCCCGTAACGGAAAATAGCGTCCAAAGTCGAAAATGGCATTTTTTTGCTATTTTGAAAAATATAAAAAAATTAATAAAAAGTGATCAAAAGGTCGCATACTCCCAAAAATTATAGTAATGAAAACGGCATCAAAATTCACAAAAAATGACACTATTCACAGCTCCGTGCACCAAAGTATGAAAAAGTTATTGGCCCCAGAAGATGGCAAAATAAAAAAAAATATATTTTGTACAGGAGGTTTAAATTTTTTTAAATGTATGAAAACATTATAAGACCTATACAAATTTGTTATCCCCGTTATCCTACCGACCCAAAGAATAAAGTAGACATGTCATTTGGGACGCAGAGTGAAAGCTGTAAAATCCAAGCCCACAAGAAAACGTCACAAATGTGGTTTTTCACCATTTTCACTGCATTTGGATTTTTTTTCCCGCTTCCCAGTACACGCCATAGAATATTAAATACCGTCACTATGAAGTGCAATTTATTACACAGAAAATAAGCTATAACACAGCTCTTTATGTGGAAAAATAAAAAAGTTATAGATTTTTGAAGTTGGTGAGTGAAAAATGTAAGTGAAAAAACTAAAAAAGGCCAAGTCGTTAAGGGGTTAAAAATGCCTTTTTAGCATTCAGAATCATTTCAGTACGTTTATAAAACCTTATTTCACATCACATGGCTCCCTTCCAGCAGATTGTGGTGAGTGCTGGGGTAGGGGGCTGCAGAAGCATGTGTACCTGCATCTCAGTCTCCCCTACCTACCCACTACCTGTCACATGCATTGAACAGGCAGGGGAGAGAGTGGGATGCATGAGGACACTGAGATACAGGCACACATGCTTCTACATCTGCCTCCACTGCCCTCCTTGCCCCCGGGACTCACCACATGCTGCTGTCAGGGAGTAATGCAATGTGAAATAAAATATTATAAACTACTGAAATGATCAGCCTTCTTTATACAACGTGGGCGTTTGCTGCATATTGAAGCAAACACCCACTGGTAACACCCGCAGTTGGTGCTGGCACTGATCATGGTTGTTAACCCTATAAATGCCCCTTGCAACCCTGCCGGAGGCATCTAAATAATGGCGGTGCATGGGCGCCGCCATCTTGGATAAGATCGCCGCCTACCGTGATGTCATCGGGGGTGCCGATCGGTTGCCATGACAGCCTTGGGTCTTCCAAAGACCTGAGGCTGCCTGGTTTTAACCCATTCATTACAATGTACAATTTGCACATTGTAATGAATGATGAGGAAAATCCCCATATACTGCCATACTGTAGTATGGCAGTACAGGCAGTCCCCGGGTTATGTACAAGATAGGTTCTGTAGGTTTGCTTTTAAGTTGAATTTGTATGTAAGTCGGAACGGTATATTTTATAATTGTAGCTCCAGCCAAATGTTTCTTGGTCTCTGTGACATTGGATTTTAAAAATGTTGGATTTTCATCAGAACCAGGAATTAACTATAAAACTTCGTTACAGACACCTTTGATAACTGTTATAGTTGTTATTGTAGCTTAAGGCTAAAGTACAGTAAATTACAAATATCCAGAGGTCCGTTTGTAACTAGGATTCGTCTGTAAGTTGGGTGTTCTTAAGTAGGGGACCGCCTATATATGGTAGAATCACCTGCAATGTGAAGAATAGTGTTATTTCAATGTGTTCTTACAAGGAAAACATCTGTAAACATCTGTAATGTTTTATTCTGCACTGTTCTTTTAATGTTTTCTTTCAGTGAAAAAATGCTCGGGTCTCCCATTGACTTTAATGGGGTTCGTTATTCGAGACGAGCACTCGAGCATCGAGAAAAATGTGTATCGAATAACGAGCACCCGAGCATTTTAGTACTCAATCATCTCTAGACACCACCTAAAGCTCTGTACATTGATGTATGATTAAGTTATTAGCACCAGAAATTACAAAATGAAGAATTTTTTTGTACAGGAACTTTTAATTTTTGTAGATGAATGAAAACATTATAAAACTTATCCACATTTGGTATTCCTTGTGATCCCACCAACCCAAAGAATGAAGTAGAGATGTCATTTGGGGTGCACGGTGAAAGCCGTAAAATCCAAGCCCACAGGAAAACGGTGCAAATGTTACCATTTTCACTGCATTTGGCATTTTTTACCCCTTCCAGTACATGGCAAGGAATTTCACTATGAATTGCAATTTGTTACGCATAAAATAAGCCCTTACACAGCTCTTAACATGGAAAAATACAATAGTTATGGATTTTTGAGTGTGGGGAGTGAAAAATGAAAATGCAAAAACCAAAAAGGGCCTCAGCGGGAAGGGGTTAAATAGTTTAAAGTCATATTTTTTTTAATTATTTGGTAATAATTCATATACTGTCTTTACCCTCTTAGAAATACTTAGTTTAATGTGATACAAATATACGGTCACTTTGAGCAGCAAAAGCGTTAATTTCTGAAGATACTCTTTTATTCTTTAAGAAAGAAACTTCCTTCCTCTAAATAAATTGATGAATGATTTTGATCTTCCTTGGGTTGCAATTACAGCAAATATGTTGGAAGGGAAAAATTGCTTCTCCCATAACTGTCACCTTTAATTTTAATAGACATAAATTGTACCAGAGCGTGTCATATTTAATTTTTTAGCTAGATTATTTTGACCCTTGCATTTAAATGCTTCAGTATTTATGACACACAGTGGGGCTTTTATGTAACAGAGCCTATTGATGAGAACAGGAATCATTTTGTTTGCTGTATTTCTTTTTTAACCAAAATAGCTAAACATTGGAAATCCATCTATTGTACAGTACACTGTATCGTTCTTTACACCAGAATAAAATAAGTTCTTTTCGGGAAAATGCACAATTTAAATTCTCTATAGGACATTATTTTACATTATGTGATTTTATAATAAACTATCATTTAGCATGCACCAAATAACTATTTTTTTTGTGGACATGAGGTGATATTAACAGATAAATTATTTTATATTGTTCAATTATTTCCTGTGGGGCAAATCTATTAAGACTGGCATTTTGAATTCTTTGGAACCCAGATTTACTAAGAAGCTCCAGTCTCTTATTAGATCCAGAAGCAATGTGCATCATCCCCCACCGGGGCCTAGCCTTTTCTTGGGGCCTGGAGTCAGCCGGGGCCCGCAGTACCTGAGTGGCTGGCGGTTGCAGCCTAGGCACGCTAGTGTCACGGTGCTTGGTATGGGGAACCGGAGGACTGTCCTACAGCCTGGCAGGTCTCCAGCAGGTGGTGTGTGCAAGAAATGATGAGGGAGAGGCTGCTATAGCGGTTCTCCCTGGGGCAACCCTTTGGTGTCTAGAGTATGAGTCTCTATGTGGTGGATAGGGTGCCCGTGATGGTGACAGCCGTAGTAGCAGGGACCAGACGGAGGCAGACGTTGAACAAAAATAACTTACAGTTCTTTATTGGAACCAACAGGAACAATAGCAACGTGCCTTGACAGAATGGTGGAATGCTGGAGATGCAGTTGGAGGGAGCCATAGGATGGATCATCATCAGCCTGGATGCAAGGGCAGGCTGGGAGGTAGCTGTGTCCTAGTAGGATGCTTCAGATTGTCGTGGGTTTCTTCAGGTATCACCCTTGAAGGTAGGATGATACCCCTTTCCTCACTGACTAACTCACTCCACTCAGGCAGGGAGCTGGGCTCTCCTGCTCTGGTGTGCTGGCTGCACTGACTCTTCAGAGTCTCTAATCTGTTCTGTACTGGATTAACTCTCTTGTGAGAGAGAACTGACTTCTTCTGAGCTCTAGAAGTTTCCTGACCAGGGGTTTTGTTACTCCCACCGGTCAGGTGGTGGCTGCTCCTCCAATTACATCTCAGCTTACATCTCAGCTCACAGAAACAAAGTATAACACCTGTGATTGGTTGCTGGAATTACATCTCAAAAAACAATTAACTCCTGCCTTACCAGGCAGGATCTACCACTGCAGTGCTCATTTGAACATGATGTTGGCACAAATGTAATGTAATGTTAGCAATATGCGCAAATGCAATGTATTCACAATTTAAACATAACCACAATGTAAACAAGCTGTGAGCAAAACCATGATGTAAATGCAAACGCAATATTACCACAAACACAATGCAAATGCAGTGTAAACACAAATGTGGTTTAACCACAAAGTCAATGCAAACACAATCTAACTTCAAAGTAAAGAAAAACTTCATCTAAACTCAATGTTATCGCAGTCACAATGGGACACATTTACTTACCCGGTCACCGAAGTTCACATAAAGTACATTGTCTGACGATAATGCACTGTGTGGTGATTCACTAAGATCATGCGCCCCATATCCTGCTTGTGTCCCTTCCCCACTCAGGTGCAACAGATTTCACCATCTTTTTAGTGGTGCATCTAATTGCTAGGGCTTGCGACACAATTTAAAAGTTAAAGCTCAGTGCAAATCAGCCGGACAGTACAACAGCATGCCCCCTAATTTGTGTTGCATTTTCACAAACAAATGCTCCATTTTCACTAGATGTTGGGGGGTGCCCCCGAGTACCAGTACAATAGAAACCCCCAAGTAGTGACCCCATTTTGGAAAGGGCACCCCTCAAAGAATGTATGTAGGGTTGTATGAGCATTTTAACCCCTAAGATGCTGGCAATTTATCAAATATGCCATTGAAGTGACAGAAGTATTTTGCCCAACTCATGCCACTGGAGAAAACACATCAAAAATAATTCTGTGGGTTACCCTGGCTAGGGCAATACCCCGTAGGTGGCAATAATCTGTATGATGGAGACAAGGCAGGGACGTGTACAGTAAAAACCCCTAAAACCAGATCCTATTTTGGAAACTACACCCCTCCATGAATTAATCTAGGGGTATAGTTAGCATTTTAACTCCACAGGTGGACCCCCAAAAAAGTGCATAATGGATAGTGCATAGTAAACAATATCCAGGGCGGCACGGTGGCAGAGTGGGTAGCACTGGGGTCCTGGGTTTGAATCCCACCCAGGTCAACATCTGCAAAGAGTTTGTATGGGTTTACTCCGGGTCCTCCGATTTCCTCCTACACTCCAAAACATACTGGTAGGTTGTTTAGATTGTCCCCCCATGGGGACAGGGACCGATTTGACATGCTTTGTGCAGCTCTGCGTAATCTGTGTGCGCTATATAAATAAACAATTATTATTATTATCTATTATGTCATATTGTGCCCAGCTCCTGCCACAGGAGACAAACACCCTATTAATCATGATGTTTCCCAGGTACAGCAATACCCCATATGGGGCAGTAATCTACAGACTGGGCACAGTGGAAGTGAGGCACTTGAACAGGGTAGTGCTGGTGTAGAAATTGTCCAGGTAGAGGTGGTAGCCCTGGTCCGGCAGTGGGCACACCAAATCCCACACTAACTTCGATGTAACATTCAGGAAGGAGGGTCATTCTGGGGGCACAATAGTAGAATCCTTCCCTTCATATACCCTGAACGTGTAGGTATACCCTGATGTACTTTCGCACAGCTTATACATCTTCACGCCATACCTTGCCCTCTTATTGGACAGGTCCTGGAGGAATTGAAGTCTCCCTCTGAATTGTACCAGGGACTCGTCTATGCTCACATGCTTGGCGGGGGTATATTCCTGGGCAAACTTGGCACTAAAATGATCTAATATGGGCCTGACTCTAAATAAACAATCATAACTGAGGTCATCTCTGGGTGGGCACTGTGTGTTGTTGATGTAGTGCAAAAACTTATGGATGGCTTCAAAGCACATCATTATGATCGGGGTGTGGTACAGAATGTCTGTGCTCCAGTAGTCCCTGATTGCAGGCTTCTTTACAATCTACATAAGAAGTATTATGCCCCAATACTTCTCCATCTCTGTTGCAGTGACAGGGGTCCACCTGTAGGGTTGTGCATAAAAGGAAGTGGGGTTTTGGGCAATATGCTGTGCAGCGTAGAGATTTTTCCATACTACAATTAAATTCAACAGCTCCTCATCAAAAAAAACTTGAAAAAGTCCACAGCTCTGAGCCCTGTCATGTCAAATTTAATTCCAGTTTGACCCAAAAAGTCAGGGACCTGAGGGGTATAATTATTTGGGCTACCCATGTGGGGTCAGTGGAAGCCCCATACACTTCCCCTGCAGAAGTCCCAGGCACTTCAATCACAGAAGTCCCATGCACTTCAATCGCAGAAGTCCCTGGAACCTTACGGCACCTTCTCGGGGGTCCTGAGCAGGAGGATGATGATAGGTAAAAGGGGACATCATCCCCACATTGCACACAAAAACTAACAATGTACACCAGAAAAAATCTAGAGAACGTACACCAGATGATGTGCACCCAACTACACAGATAAACCGTCTAGCCAGCACACAAAAAAAATAAATGATATTGCACACCAAACTACACGGACAAGCCGCACTGATGGCACACACAAAAAATAATGCACACCAACCTACATGGATAAGCCGCACCGATGGCACACAAAAAAAAAAAAAAGATAATGCGCACCAAACTACACGAACAAGCTACACAGATAGCACACACAAAAAATAGATAAGTGCACCCAAATACGAGTACAAAAATATTACCAGGCACAAAAAAAAACCCTATGTGCACCGTGCAAAAAGGCACTACAAATGCACCTAGCTTGCCCTAAGACAACCTAACTATTCTAAAGATACTGTGCAGCGCTATTCACAAGGTGCACTGAAAAGTGTGTCCAGTGCAGAACAATGCTAACACAGCGCACTGAAAAGTGCTTTGGGTTCAGAAGGGACAGACAGGGAAAAACGGAAGACAAGTGTGATCACACAAGGTGATCACACAGGGAACACACAGGACGCAGGAGGGAACAGATAGGGATAGGAATCAATGGGGAACAATAGGGATCAGAAAGGAAAAATGAGTATTTTTCTTATGTGTTTGTATTTAGATAACGTTTACATCAGGTTTGTGTCTACCTTGCGTTTGTGTCTACATCACATTTTGGTTTGCATCACACTTGTGTTGCCTTTGCATTCACACTTTGTTTAAACAAAAACAAAAACTATAGGCAACCATGTTTCTTCTAGCCTGTTTAGATCTAAGGAGCGTAGTAATCGTACCTGGTTGGCACAGAAGAGTTTTTACAAGTGTGGAACTTACCCATGTAAGATGTGCAATTTTGTGTCACCTACTAAGTATTTTTTCAATTTGGATGGAGATCACAGGTTCATCATTAACCCCTTAAGGACGCAGCCATTTTGCAGGTTAAGGCTCAGCCCGATTTTTTGGATTCTGACCTGCGTCGCTTTATATGGTTATAACTTTTGAACACTGTTACTTATCAAAACGATTCTGAGATTGTTTTTTCCCCACATGTTGTACTTCATTTTAGTGGTAAATTTTGGCTGATAAGTTTTGCGTTTATTTACAAAAAAAAGAAAATATGATAAATTTTTTGAAAAATTTGCCATTTTCGAAATTCAAAATCATTGCGTTTCCAGGCAGATAGATTTACCACCTAAATAAGTTGCTGAATAACATTTCCCATTTGTCTACTTTACATTTTCATAATTTCTGAAATGTCTGGATAATTTATTTTGATGTCACGCGGCTTACAAAAAGAATATCGCTTTTCCGGATTTTCAGAATTGACTATTTTGGGGATAAATACAGTTTGGAATGAAATTTTACATATTTAGCATCAAAACCCCCGTATATAACCAACCCATTTTCAAATCTGCACCCCTCAAGCTATCAGAAACAGCTTTTACAAAGATTGTTAACCCCTTGAGATCTTCATAGTAATTGAATCAAAATGGAGGTGAAATTTAGAATGGTCAAATTGTTCCCTTATACGTTCATTTAGCACTAAAATTTACACATTTCCAAAATATAAAAAGAGAAAACCCACCATACAATTTGTTCTGCAATTTCTCCTGAGTACAAAGACCCCCCACATGTGGCCGTTACTTGTTTTATGGGCGCACAGCGAGAGGCAGAAGGGAAGGAGCGCCCTGCAGCTGGGCCATGTGACGGCATTTTTTTTGCGGGATGAGATGCTTTTTCCATTGTTACCATTTTGGGGTTGGTATCACCTATTGTTGAAAATTTAGGAACTTTTTTTGAGGGCAGGAGTAGAAAAGCATCAATTCTGTACTGGATTTTTTACTCTTTTTTTTTTTTGGTGTTCACCGTATAGACTAATAATCATGTTATCTTTATTCTATGGGTTGATACGATTACGGGGATACCAGACATGAATATATTTTCTTACGTTTTACTAAATTTGTCAAACAAAACCCTAATGTGGGGAAAAATCTATCATTTATGTATTGCCGTCTTCCAAGTGGCATAACATTGTTACTTTTTTGGCTACGGAGCTGGTTGATGGCTTGTTTTTTGCGGGACATGTTGTACTTTGCACCAGTATCATGTCGGAGTACACATGGTTTTTTGATCGCATTTTATAGCATTTTTTGTGGGATTGAATAGCTAAAAATCATAATTTTTGGAAGGTTTATAGCAGTTTTTTTTTACGGCGTTTATCATGGGGGTTCAATAATGATTTACTTTTATTCTACGGGTTGTTACGGACGCGGTGATACTATATATGTGGGGTTTGTGTTATGATTTAGACTTTTTTTTTAGTTATATGTCTCTTTATATGTTTTGGGGGTTTTGGGCATTTTTAGTGATTTATTACTTTATTTTTTTATTGAATAACATTTTTTTTTTTACTTTTTCACTTTTATACCATGGGACATGAACAAGAAATCCTCTGATTGCTTGTTCATGATAATATTCTGCAATACTCATGTATTGCAGAGTATTATCAGTGTCAGCCTATACACTTGCATAGGCTGGCACTGTGCCAGTAAGATGACGTCACAGACGCCATCTTACTGGCAATTCTTGCAGGTAACTCTGGGGTCCAGATCGGACCCCAGAGTTACTATAGCAACGATCGGCGCACCCCGAAAATGGTTCGGGGGGGGGCGATCGTGGGGGAAAGACCCCCCAGAGGCATGTTAGATGCCGCGGTCGCGCTGACCGCGGCATTTAACGGGTTAAGCACCCGCGATCGGAGACAACTCCGATCGCGGGTGTTACACTGGGGTGCCGGCTATCAGTCACAGCCGGCACCTCGTCTTTCCCGATGCCGGTTCGGCTCAGATCTTGAGCCAAACCGGCATCAGCTCAGCGTCCGATATATCGGACGCTGAGCGCTAAGTCACTGAGCTCAGCGTCCGATATATCGGACGCTGAGCCGGAAGAGGTTAATAGCTATGTAAGCTGTAATAGCGACCATGTAATATATCTGGTGGGCTGCACCTTATGCCGTAAGATATATGTGGGGTGCACGACTCGTAAATTTAAACAAAGATTCCTAGAACACCTTAGAGATATTAACAACTGGTACAAACTAAACACGCTGGAACAGAGTGAAAAAAAGAAGAGTTTATCGGGAGTAGCACGACATTTTATTGATGTACATAAAGGCAAGGTAGCATCTCTATATGGGGCTGTAATCGAACAGGTAAAACCCCTGGTGAGGGGAGGAGACAGAGCTAGGGTCCTACGGGATAGAGAGGCCTATTGGATTTTTTGCCTCGATACAAGGTTCCCTAAAGGTCTAAATCATAAGCACGAAATTATGTTTCATTATTAGATTGTCTTGAGAACGCTGATATTTTGTCATGTCTAAAGTCATAATATGAGTATTACTGGAGCACAATTACGATGCGATATACCAAACTCTGAACCGGAATATCTTTTATATCAGGATATGTCAACCATCATTATTGGATACATAATTATCAAAAATACCCATTTGTGTACATGTAGATGAAAAATATATATATGTTCTTTCTGGAATTTCTGTTTTTAACAGTTCCATTATATCCTTTAATTATGGTAATATGTTGTACCTTTAATACACTGGTATCTAGTGCCGGAGTCCGGTCCATTCTTCTGCAACAACCTAGTCATGTGACGGAGGTGGGGCAGGGGAGCGGCTCTTATTCCGACACATTCAATGGAAAGTTAGCCATGACTAAGGGTGCATTGTGCACCAGAAACATGTAGGCTTTTATGACCTCATATGCACTTGCGGGGATTATGCTTGCCACGTTTTATTGGATTTGCCGAAAATAAAGAGTTCTTCAGTGGAAGACGAATATTTTTACCAAGCACTGTTGCGGAGTCTCGTGTTTTCCTTGGATTCACACTTTGTTTACATTATGTTAGTATCTACATCAGATTTACGGTAATATTGCTTCGATGTTTATACCATGTTTGCGTTCACATTGCATTTACATTGTGTTTGTGGCTACATTGTTTTGTGGTAACATTGCAATTGCTTTGACATTACTTTTGCATTACATCTTGTGTGCCTTCTGTTTCCATAGCAATTATGTCACATTGCATTTTTTAAAGCAGTGTTAACTCAATGTTAAAGGAATATTAGTCAAATTTAAACGCAATGGGGGAGATGTATTAAGATGCACAAAGTTTTCCTGATTTCTGGTGTAAATGCTTTCTGCCACATTTATCAAAACTTTTAGACCTGTTTTCAGCACTTTTCTGACTTGATGGAGGGGTGTGGCCCCTGAAAGGGGTGTGGTATCTCAAAAAGGGGGAATGGTGAGGTGGGAAAATAACCTGTCGCCAAATATTTTTAGACTTTGTGCCACTTTTTTAGAACAACTCTATAATCTATGAAGGCAGAAAGTATAACACACCAGTTTTAAACTGTGCCACAATTTAACTTTACAGTGATAAATGTGGCAATGCAAAAAATGTATGCTGCCTGTCTTTGCACTGGCTTACACTACACCACATTGTTACATTTACTTTAATGTGTGAAGACACGATCTAGGTAAGCATAGAGAGATCACAATGGCTCACATTTACTAAAAACTGTGCAAACTGGGTGTGCCAAATTCAGGATTTCTGGCACATGATCTTCATGAATCTGCCCCCCTGATAGAGTGCACCATTTTGTTTTTGGTGCACCTTTAAAATATAGGGCGTGCAAAACATTACTGTAAGACTTAAGATGATAAATGTGACGCATGGTCCAACTAAGCACCGGAACGCCCATTTCATTGGAGACATTTGTGTCGCATATAGAATAGTGCAGCTGCGCCACAAAATGGTCACATGGAAAACAAATGTGGAGCAGACACTTCTTAAATACCTGTGCAAGCATTTTTCACTGAAAAGAACGTGCACAATCAGACAAAAAACTGGCGCAGGAGCTTTAATAGGTCTGGACCATTATGTACAAAGTAGCTTCTCTGACATTGCCTGCTGCTAATTGGACAGTATCAGAGCAGATTAGCATCGCAAACACCTCCTCCCCCAGTTCTAGCACCTCAATTAAAAAGGTCACATACTGAAGCTGATATCTCTGTAACCGTAGGTTTGAATCTGTGGGACAGCCCCTATAGGATGGTATGTTAAACTCTAGAAGTGTGCTTTGGAGAAAGTTCCTTTTTAAAAGGCTTTAACCCCTTCACGCTCCGTGGCGGATATATCCGCCGTGGCGGATATATCTGCCCCGGCGCTTATTCCGGCTCGGCTCTGGATCAGAGCCAAACCGGCATCGGGAAACACGGGGTGCCGGCTGTAACTAATAGCCGGCACCCCAGTGTAACAAGCAAGTCAGAATCCAAAAAATCGGGCTGAGCCTTAAGGTACAAAATGGCTGCGTCCTTAAGGGGTTAAGGGCTATGGTACAAATTATATTTCCATATGTTAAAATTCTGTAACATGTCTGTAGTATATATTCCTCTATGGGCTTACACTGGTAGCTCTCCCAGGGCATAAAGTATTGCATTGTAATTTTATGTATGAAAAATAGAAAATATATGTGGAATATTTTCCACCTGAATTTCTATTGATAGTCAGAAGATAATGCTTGGTCTTAAAGCCAACTGTACTTAGCTGTAAATATTTAGTGGCACACAGCTAGACACATTCATTTTTGAGAGAGAAGTCCTCACAATATACAATTTTAAATTTTCAGATAATAATTTTCTTTTTGCATTTTTATATAACATTTGGTGTTAGGTGTGATTTTAGAGTGTGGTGATTTTTAATACAATAATTGGCATTATATTATAGCTGTTATTTTGACTGGTTCTACTGGTTTCTACAATTTCATATGGACCTAAACCAAATCTTTTGAAAAATGTAATGAAGCTTGAACTTAAATGATTTACTCATCTCTAGTTGTAATAGAGAATCATTATATTAACAATATACTGCAAAACAGTATCAATGTAGTATATTGTATTAGTAATCAGACTACTTGGGGTCCAAACACCAAGGCTTGAAAAAAAATCTTTAAATGAATTCTACCCTCAGAATCACTGATGGTAAACTCTCATCAATAAGCGAATGACCCAAGAGTAAACTGCGTACTTATCTCACTAAGAAAGTATTTAAGGCCCTAGAGGAACAAAAAGGGGTAGTTTTATCAAGTTTCTGAACGTCAGAATATTTCGAGTTGCCCATGGCAACCAATCACAGCTCCCCTTTAAAATATTCATGAGCACTGGTAAAATGAAAGCTGAGCTGTGATTGGTTGCCATGGGCAACTAGAAATATTTTGACTTTCAGACACTTGATAAATCTGCCCCATAATACTCACTTGACTGTGAGGTCTGCGGAAAGGGTGGAGAGGTAGTACTCTTAGATAGTGTTTTTTTTTATTAAAAAAATTGAATGATGACATTTGGAATGACTGGGGCACCCCAACTTGTATCAGACCCCACAAGCAAATATCAAAATCATGTTAGAACAACTTTTGCAGTAAAGTTTTTATAGGTTTTATAGGTAAGGGTTTTTTTTTCAGAAAGTGTGAAGGAATATTTATGTTACTCACCCAATTACACCTATATTTCTTTCTTTACCTAAGGTGCATAAAGGCATCCCCCCCCAATGCATCCTATTGTGGCGGGTATTGGAAGTCTGGTATTGGGCAGGCCATTATATTGATGATTTGGTGGGGGAATGGGTGGGCACAGGTCAGAAATTTGAGCTTTTTATGGAATTTTGCAATAGTGGTAATTGATATTTACGATTTACTCACTGTTTTGGTCCTAACAAAATAGCGTTTTTGTACATGTTCTTATCTGTGTAGATAAACCAGTTACAAACAGTGCCATTTCGAAAGGACACTGCAGGCAATTCATTACTATGCGATGATTCATGTTATCCTAGACATTGAATCCCAGGGGCGTAACTAGGAGAGGCTAGGTACAATAGCAAACTTCTGCATGCCCTCCCCCCTTACAAAATTTTCTACATATTTTGTACATATATATATATATATATATATATATATATATATATATATATATATATATATATATATATATATATATACATAGGTTCACATTTATCAAAAACATTGCAGTCTGTACTATGTGCAGTTTGCCTGTGTAGGTTCATAAATTATGGCACACATTTTTCATGAATCTGGCGCTCTCTGCACTGCTCCGATACAGTTCACCAACTTTTTGATGTACTTTTAACATAGTGTGTGACACAATTCTGTCAAACTCTGCATGTTAAATGTGGCGAACAGTCCGACTGTGCACCAGAACCCCCCCTTTATGTGCATAAATTTGTCATCAAAACTGGCTCAAGGGCCTTAGGAAATCTGGGCTACAGTCATACTCACACTTTTATACCCTGCCCACCCGGCAGACGTCAAATCAATGACAAGGCAAATGCGCTGCATGGGCTTTTCTTCACCATGTCTGGTCTGGTATAGAATTGCACCATAACCAGCACCTAAATAGTCAATGCACAGGAGTGGCTGGGCAGGAATACCCTATGCTGGCCTATTGCACGTTGCGGCAACTTCACCACCCTGCCTAACTGGCATAAAGGGGGGGGAGTCTCAATTCCCGACCTCTGTGCTGGAAATTGTGGATAAATCACAGCTTGTACATCTGTTTTCAGGTGTACAAGCTGTGATAAATGTGCCCCATACTGCGTTTAAATACATACAGTAAATACACACACACAAAGTATACACATACAGCATCATATACAAACACAAAACAGATGCATATACACACAGATCTAGCAGATACACACATACACATCATAACAGACATACAGCATAGACATATATACACAGATGCATAAATATACAGTATATATACATATACAGTGCCGGATTTGGTCATACCTGGGCAAGCCAGGGCATACCAGGATACGGCTGTTGTTACACCCATGAGTTTACCCTTTGGTGAATTACTACGTCTTAAACCAAATTGTACTACTATGTCTACCTTTACTCAGGAAGCAGTATCTATAAGAAGTATAGACCCCTATAAAGCAACTATAGTATTACACAATTACCATTTTAATGTTTTAATTTAACTTAATTCAGTTTTAGACAAGTTGATCGTTCAGTATTACTGCGGGATAGGTTTAACAAAAACAAAAAAAGTATTGGTGATAGTAATTGTGTTACCTTCACAACCCCATATAGTAGGCAATACAGTTAAATAGTACTGGTGAAAATGTTTCTTCTGGATTCTACAATGTATTCAGCAAGAAAAGCACCGACAATAGGCTTGAAAATTTCACATAGTTTATTTGTAGAACAAACTAGTCCTAGCGTGAATAGTGCCTTAAGCTTACAAACAGGAGGCTCATATAGGTGTGGCCATCATTTATGTATATTGTATGAATGTTCGCTGACATTTTGTGAAGTTGTGTAAGAAAATTAGGTATCAGCATTTCAGTTTTGGTTTTTAGCTATACGATAAAAATGGGAGTGTCTTTTACTTACCTGCCCTACTACAAGTCTGTTTTAGATGTGCTTAGATCAGGGCGCATTGAGATGAACATATGCCCGCACAGCTACGGCCCACCCCTCCCCTCTCGATTGAAATGCATTGCCGTTCTACAGGGAAAGATAGGAAATGTACTATGTTTTCCCCATGTGCCGAGTGCTACTGTGCCACACGCTTGTGAATGTAGAAAGACTTTTTTGTCGCAACGTGGTGGTGCATATGATAATATCAATGTGCTGCAGCTGCCATTTTTTAATGTGTTGATAATAAAGACAAGACTATTTTGTACTGATTGTTAGACTGATGGATTCCTGTCTTTCTGCTCATATTTTCAATGGTATATGTGAAAAAGGTTGGGGGATCATCCCACCCACCTATCTTGTTGTATTGTTTATAACATATTGGAAAGTCACTTTGTATTTCTTATAATCAGGGGGAGCCTATATTTTTGACATATGCAGAGGGCATGGCCTGGTCAATTATAATGTGAAGGGAATTTGTTTTTAGGAGCACAGTGGGTAACTGTCATGGTATACACAGATTCAGGAAACTGTGTAGAGAGAGCAACAAGAGCTATGGAAACAGGGAAGGGAAAACTGTCCATTGCTCTATGACTAAGCTACTTAGATAGCTCCAGACCCAACAATCTCTCGCTCTCTCTCTCTCTCTCACTCTTGCTCTCTCGGTCTCGCTCTCTCGCTCTCTCGCACTCTCTCCACAAAGACCTTTCCAGATAGTTGGGAAAAATATTACTAGGGGCTTTGGGCCCCCTAGCAAAAAGATTGCTGCATGTAACTTGACGAACTAGCAATCTCAGCATGCACACAACTGAGACTGAATACAGGAAGAATGGAGATAGGAAAGACAGGAACAACCAGAGCAGCTCCACAAGGCACTTACAATTACATAAACACAAACAAAAGGGGAACAGAAAGGAAAGTGGTGTGAGCATACAAGACAACAGACAAACTTCAGAATCTCTCACCACAGACAAACTAACAAGCTACTAGAATGTATGGATGTTCCAACAGAACTGAACCAGGGATAAGCTAGAGATACAATACCTAGCAAAGACTGAATGACAAAACCAGCCTTAAATGGAGCCCGACTACTCCTGAAACCCCAGGAGGTAATGCAGAAACACCAATAAAAAAAAGACAAATATATACATTTTCAGGCCACATAGCACAGTTCAAATCCTGACAGTAACATAATTCTTACTCAGAAAACTGTATACTGAAAGTGAATGGTATTTTAAGGTACATTATATAAATGTGCTGATGACATCCGGGTTGGTAAATTCTGCAATAAAAAATCATGGCTTGGAGATGACGTCATTTAGTTTTGAACCCAATTAAAATGAAGTTGGCCAAGTCACAGCTATCTTCCTGTGGAAGTTCAGTTGGTGATAAACTCGGGGACAAAGTTGGCTCTGTCCTCTGGCCAAAATAACAATGGGCAATGTTGCGGCTTCTCGGCAACCTGCTATGCAAATCCTCTGACTACTGCACACATTTGTAGCACTCGGAACATGGTTCCAGGGACAGAAAATTGTCCCATGGACAGAATTATCTGCTAAGTTCCACAAAAGTACCGCATATACTCGCGTATAAGCAGAGTTTTTCAGCAGAAAAAATTTGCTGAAAAACGTCCCCTCGGCTTATACACGAGTCAATGCATAAGTAAAAAAAATACTTAAAAAATAATAAACTTATATACTTCTGGGTGCAGAAGCAAGAAGACGAGCCGCGCGGACATCGGAGGAGCAGCGCTGCACATCGGGCCACCGAAGGGTGAGTATATAAGTTAATTTATTTTTTTTTAATGCTGGGCAGGCTGTATACTACTGGGGGCAGGCTGGGTTGTGCTGTATACTACTAGGGGCAGGCTGGACAATGCTGTATACTACTGGGGGCAGGCTGTATACTACTGGGGGCAGGCTGTATACTACTGGGGGTAAGCTGTATACTACTGGGGGCAAGCTGTATACTACTGGGGGCAGTGCTGTATACTACTGGGGGCAGTGCTGTATACTACTGGGGGCAGGCTGTATACTACTGGGGGCAGGCTGTATACTACTGGGGGCAGGCTGTATACTACTGGGGGCAAGCTGTATACTACTGGGGGCAGGCTGTATACTACTGGGGGCAGGCTGTATACTACTGGGGCTGGCTGTATACTACTGGGGGTAGGCTGGACTGGCTGTATACTACTGGGCTGGCTGTATACTACTGGGGGCAAGCTGGGCAGGCTGTATACTACAGGGGGCTGACTGGCTATATACTGGGGGGGTCTGTAACCAATGCATTTCCCACCCTCGGCTTATACTCGAGTCAATATGTTTTCCCAGTTTTTGGTGGTAAAATTAGGGGTGTCAGCTTATATTCGAGTATATACGGTAAATATGTAGTTCATTACTGACAGCTAGTGGGAAATCAAACCGACAGAGGTGCAACACTTTATATAAATTTCCCCCAGTGAGCACTTTCTAGTTTCAAAAGTTATTGATTTTGTAAGCATTCATTGATTGGTGTGGGTGCTCTTTTGAGATGTGTTGGATAATTTTGGACAGGTATTAGGAGGATCAGGGTTAGAAGGCATCCAATCTAGACTCTTGCAATAGGACTCATAAACCTTTATTTATGTTCCTGCTAACAAATGAAAGGTATCCAGGGGAAATGTATTCCTTGTTGTGTTTCATATAGAGTTAAATAGGTTGTTTACTTTAGGCACATTCCAGCAATTAATTGATATTGTTTGTGTAAGGAAAAGTTATACATTTTCCCAATATACTTTTGTATCAATTCATCAAGATTTTCTAGATTTCTGCTTGCAGTTATGCAACAGGAGGTTTTATTTTTTACTTCCTGTAGATAAACACAATGGTCCGTGGTCATGTGATGTCACACAGGTGCATGGTTCGTTATCATCACACAGATCTAATTACACCGTATAACAAGCTGTGCACCTGTGGGATATGACATAACTATGGACCAGTGTTTATCTACAGGAAGTAACAAAGGAAGCATAAATGGTCATGTTGCATAAAAGCACACAGAAATCTAGAAAACTGTGAAGAATTGATATAGAAAGTATATTGGAAAAATTTATAACTTTTCCTTACATAAACAATATCAATTAATTGCTGAAGTATGCTTAAAGTGGACAACCCCTTTAACTCTATATGAAACACTACAAGAAATGCATTTCCACTGGATAATTTTCCTGTTGCATAACAGCAAGTAGAAATCTAGAAAAGCGTGTAGATTGATACAGAAAGTATGTTAGAAAGTTTTATAGCTTTTCATTACATAAACATTATAAATTATTTGCTGGAATGAGCTTAAAGTGAACAACCCCTTTAATAAATAATTGTCTTTATCTCATAGTAGCCCTTAAAACCCAGGCACAAAAAGATGTTGGCAAGAGCATTGAAATTGTTTAAGCATTTGACCCATGAGGAAGCCACTGCAGGTGGCGATACATGTGGGGTTTCTGCGCCAGCTCCCAAGCTTGGACAGACTAGTTGCTTTAACAGGTAACTGATTGTACTGTTCAGGGCCTTCACGGTGAATGGTGGATTGAGTTTTAATGATATGTTGCGCTTTCTTGAGCACCTGCACTACGTGAATATTTTACTATCCCATTAATGATGTGACAAAATATACACAATTGTTTATTTATCTCCCATTTCTGTGGTCATTGTCCAGGTGGGGGAGCTGGACTGCTGGGCCTTCACACACTATCACATGTTGTGCTTTCCCTAGACATGTCATTTTGGCGAGTTTTTTTCACCTTTTTAATTGATTTTATTTATCTTGTTTGCAGTTTCTTTGTATTGAATGAATAAAGAGAATATCTATTAAATGGCATGTTTCTTTGTTTTTTGTTGCATGTGACCTTATATAGTCTGTCATTGGTTTTCTCATTTACATTGAGTAGTGCTGGTCCTAAGCTTCTTTATTGTTCAAGCATTTAACAAAGCTTCACCAACTTTATTTACACTGATATTGCATAATTGTTCTTCATTATTTTTTATTTTGTCAGCTACCTGTTATAGTTTATATTGAATGTTATTTGCTTGCCCTAATGACATGATATGCTTTGGCTGAGGGAATCTTTCTTGACTGCCTTAAGTAATCCCAATTTGTTACAAGGCATTTAAAGGATAAAAGCTTTCCAAGTTGAACAACAAGCTTTATATCTGCAGCTGTCTTTTTCCCTACTTGCCCTACATGACTACGCTAGCATGAAGCACAGAATATCGATTGGAAATGTACTGTGGATGCTTTGCACAGCAAGTTAAATTATGGTAGACTGTACATGTTTAATTTTCCGCCTACAACAATAAAAATGATTAATCCTCCAATTTCAAGACATAGTTCCCAGCAATTAAGTAAATAAATATGCTTCTCTGTATGGCTGAGTTTTTTGTCATGAAAATGTCTGCAGTGCTTTAGCCCTACTAAAGTAGAAAAATATCTGTTCCTTCTCCCTTTGGCATAAGATCTTCCTCTTTTTTCACTTTCTCCAGTTACTTTCTTTATTTTTATTAAGGATCTGCCATTCATTTTCACTTCTGACAGTAAAAACCCCTGGACGTGGTTGTTGTGAAGAGGATTATCTTTTAGATCAATGCTGAAATTGATTCCAAACCACACTATTTATCAGCCTGCAGCTAAACCACTCAGAGCCAGGAAATATTTCCTCGCCTTCCGATCCATTCTTATTTCACTGATGGGAGGAATATTACACCATACTGTGCATTAATAAAGGGCTTTCTGTTTCATACTTCTAGTGCGGTTACAAACTTTTATGTTGCTTGGGTTAGCAAAGTTTGAAATGCTATAACATAATTAACAAAAATAGATGTTTAATTGTTCATAAATAAGTTCTAACACAGTACACACCAACATATGAATGCAAGTGCTTTTATGACTCGACTGGCTTCAAAAGGCTCCCAAACAGGTTAAAATAAAAATATGTTAATTAGAATTCAAAATACATTTTATTGGTTTTCTCAATTCTTGTTCAGCCAATATCCTGTGCCACAAAGAAGCAGGGGCCGAGATGGGGCATGCATTGCACTGAGAAGGGAAGTTTATTGCAAGTCCCATACTCTTAACAGGTGCCTCTCTCTCATTGGCTTTCCCTGAGTTCTTCAATAAAGGGAACCTGTCACCTATAAAACTTTTCCAGGCCTTTGTCTTTGTTTGAAGAAGATGCCTTGCTTGGGCCCATCAGCTCTAGATACAATCCACTGTACTATCCTCTACCAGCAGTACCAATGGATTATTGTTGTCAACGGGTCCGAAAGAGGAAACTGCTGACAACTCAGTGGTCCAGCCCTGGGACAACAGGTTGATATCCAAAAGAGGGAACTGCTGACAGCTCAGTGGTCCAGCCCTGGGACAACAGGTTGGTATCCGAAAGAGGAAACTGCTGACAGCTCAGTGGTCCAGCCCTGGGACAACAGGTTGGAGCTCAAACTCCATAGACATTCAAACCACAGTATTGTCAGACTGATGTTTCGTTATTGTATCTGTCTAGTTATAAACAAGAGGGTGCCCATTGTATTCCTTAATGTCTCTTACTGGAGTGGGAGAGCAGACAATTTTGAGCTCTTCCAGCAGTCTGTGGCTGCCCCATTGCTTTGAGCATTTATTGACAGTCATATACTTGATTACACATGGATCTTTCTCTCAACCTTGTAAGCAGTGGGCACAAGAGTAATGTTAAGGGGAGGGGTGGGTGTTAGACTTTCCTCCACCTAAAGCTAAGAAAAATTATTCCCAATATATATCTCTTCTATGTGTCAAGAAATTTTTCAAGAAAAGTCCCCGTGGGACTCACCAGAAGCTGGCAGGGGGTCAGGTAATGTAAAATAAAGTTTTATAAAGTACTGAAATGATTCAGAATGCTGACAAATGCATTTTTTAAATCAGCATAACATAGTTGTTGGAACCTTACATAGCTAGACTGTGGTTTTAATCATGTAGTTTTTATTCATGGTTTCTACTAATATTCACATTCACTAACATTAACATACAATTAAAAGCAAATAAGGACCAATCACAGCAATACTTCCTAGAAAAATTAGAAACTCTTGTCCAATGGATACATTTGTTAAATACAAATACAGTCCAAGTTTATACGGAAAATACAGACATATTAACATGGAAAAAGTGCTAACAACAAGATCCCTGATGAAAATTACACAAATGAAATAGCAACAAAAACACAGCGCATCAATGAAAAAATAGAATAATATGATACTGTATGTCCAGGATTCCAGGTAATGGGAAGTGCTGAGATTAAGCTGCTTCGTCCTGTATCCCGGCAATGCTTGGGCCGGGATAAATAGCTAGTAGTCGTAAAGGTAAAAAACAGGACGTGAATCCCCGCTTCTCGGGATAAACAATGCTTTATTTCAAAGTTGGACTACGCGTTTCGGGGGCGTATCGCTCCCTTCCTCAGGTCCATAAAATTACACAAGGTTCCGAGAATGATCCTAGGCTCTCCTGTAAAGATATTATGGGTATATAGTCCTCCTTAATTGATGGTAATGTTATCCTGTGTGTGAAGGGGTTAAGGATAACACAGCCGTAATTGGTTGGGAATCGGCCCGGGGGAGTACTGTACTTAATAAAGCCAAGACAGTCGGGAGCGCTGCCGACTGTCTTGGCTTTATTAAGTACAGCATTGTTTATTCCGAGATGCGCGCATTCACGCCCTGATGAAAATGGCATTTTATCAAATATAAGCAAAATAATTTCTATAGTTTAGCACCTTAGGGTGTCTCGTACCCAACTTCAGGATCCACGCTGCCTTTCGTAGCAGCAGTGTTTGCTTAAAATTTCCTACTAATCCCTTTGTATACGAGCGTAGCACTTTTTCTATGGCAAAAAGAGAGTTCAGAGTGCCTACATGCACATTCTCAAATGGTGTTCTGCACCCGAGGCTTGAGGATTGCCATCTGTTCGTAGACCTACAACCAACATGTTGTAAATTACAGATTAATGCGCAATGGTTACTAACCCCATGTGCTGTGGCTGCTTTGCAGGCAGAAAATGTGTGTTGGTATAATGAGTAAGTAACTATCTAGTAAATTGCTGCTGGAATTAAAAATGCTGTATACTGTAGATTGGATTCGAATGGTTTTCATTGGTAATGCTTGTTAGTGAAAATGTAAAAGAAGTGGTCTGGAGTCTGTTAAAAACAAGTTCCTTGTCAGGGATTGGAGTACAAGGGATGTATGAAGGTTATATAGCAATTGTGATTTATCTTTTTTGTTTTGTTTGTGGTTCTTTGTGTACAAATATTTGTGGTGCAGGATTTTTCAAGGGAGTTTAATAAAACTCTCTTGTTCAGAGATCCAGATAGTTGGCTATACAGAGATTACAGATATCTAGCCTAACCTAGCTAGATAGTCTGTTTATACATACCCGACTTGTTAAACATAGAACATGGAAAATGGGCAGTTAAGAATGCTTATACAATTCTTAAAAGAGCTAAGATAACAAAAGTTGGGCACCAGAATGCCAGTAGATGGAAAAAGTTCTTGGTTGAAGAAAGCAGGGTAAACATTTCTTTTGTCTCCCACTATAAAAGAGCCTTAATGTCAGAATATAACACACTAAAAAAAACCCACTTAACTCACCTCCAGCTCCTTCTCCCTGTGGCTCTGTCTTCTTCTGCACGCACACACTATGACATCAGGCAGTGTAGCGGCCGGGTAACTTTATAGTGAGTGCATGCCTGTAGGGTACTGCCAGGAACTGAAAATGACACAGGAAGATGAAGAGGGAGGCGAGTATATAGAATTATTTTTGCGCTGCCATGGATATTTCGTTAATGGGAAGAGAGTGAGAGAATGAGATTAATCTCTGTTCTGCTGTGGCCATTACATTAAAGGGGGGCTCTGCAGTGGGCGATTCATTAAAGGGACCTCTGCAGTGGGCATTTCATTAAAGGGGGGCTTCACAGTGATCATTTCATTAAAGTGGGGCTTCACAGTGACCATTTGATTAAAGCGGGGCTCTACAGTAGCCATTTCATTAAAGTGGAGCTTTATTGGGGCTATTTCATTGAAGGGGGCTGTGCAATGGCCATTTCATTAAAGGGGGCTCTGCAATGGCCATTTCATCAAATGGGGTCTCTGGAGTGGTCATTTCAATAAAGGGGGGGGGTCAATGGACATTTTTAAGGGGTGGCTCTGCAGTGGACAATTCATTAATGTGGGTCACTGCAGTGGATTTTTTTTATTATAAGGGGGTTCTGTAGAGACCATTTAAAAAAAAGGGGGCTCTACAGTGGCCATTTCATGAAAGGGGGGCTGTACAGAGTCCATTTACATATAGGGGTTTTTGCAGTGGTCATTTCATTAAGATAGGGCTCTGTAGTGGCCATTTCATTAATGAGGGGCTCTGCAGTGGCTATTTCGTTAAAGGAGAGAGGCCATTTCATTAAAGGGGGGCTGTGCTGTGGTCATTTATTAAAAGGGAGCTCTGCAGGGGCCATTTAATTAATGAGGGGCTCTGCAGTTGCCATTTCATTAAAAATGAGCTTTCCGGAGGCCATTTCATTAAAGGGGGACTGTGTTGTGGAAATTTCACTAAAAGGGGGCTCTGCAGTGGCTATTTTATTAAAGGTGGGCTCTTCAGTGGTCATTTTAATAAAATAGGGCTCTGCAGAAGTCATTAAATTAAAGGGGGCTTTGCAGTGGCTACTTAACTAAAGGTGGGCTCTTTAGTGGTCATTTTAATCAAATAGGGCTCTGAAGAAGTGCTCTGCAGCGGCCATTTCATTAAAGGGGGCTCTGCATTGGCCATTTCATTAAAAGGTGGCTCTGCAGTGGCCATTTAATGAAAGATTGCAAAGACCATTTCATTAAAGGGGGGCTGTCTTGTAGCCATTTAACTGAAAGGAGGGCTCTGCAGTGGTCAATTAATTAATGAGAAGCTCTGCAGTGGCCATTTCATTAAAGGGGGACTCTGCAGTGGCCATTTCATTAAAGGGAGCATTGTTTTGTGGCCATTTCATTAAAGGGGGGCTCTGTAGTAGCTATTTCATTAAGAGGGGCTCTGCAAAGGCCTTCTCATTAAAGGGGGGCTCTGCAAAGGCCACTTAATTAAAGGGGACTGTGTTGTGCTCATATGATTAAAAAGGGTGTTCTGCAGTGGGGCTCTGCAGTAGCCATATAATTAAAAGGGGGCTCTTCAAAGGCCATTTCATTAAAGTGTTTCAATAAAGGGCTCTCTGCAGTGGCCATTTCATTAAAAGGGGGGCTCTGCAGTGGCCATTTCAACTTTTCCCATTTTTTGGGTGGTACAATTAGTTGCCTTTGCTTATACTTTTATAGCTAGGTATATATGATATGTATATATTTTTTTCCTCATAGTGAAAACCAAAGGGCAAGGGAATATATGTGAGTGAGGGCCAGAATTCTAAAGGCATCTTCGGGCACCACAGTGGGCACCACAGTGGCTGAGCAGGTAGCACTACAGCCTTGCATTGCTGGGGTCCTGCGTTCAAGTCCCACCTAGATAAACACTAGAGATGAGCGAACATGCTCGTCGAGCTTGATGCTCGGTCGAGCATTAGGGTACTCGAAACTGCTCGTTGCTCGGACGAATACTTCGCCCGCTCGAGAAAATGGCAGCTCCCGCCGTTTTGCTTTTTGGCGGCCAGAAACAGAGCCAATCACAAGCCAGGAGACTCTGCACTCCACCCAGCATGACGTGGTACCCTTACACGTCGATAGCAGTGGTTGGCTGGCCAGATCAGGTGACCCTGGGATAGACTAGCCGCTGCCCGCGCTGCTCGGATCATTCTGTGTCTGGATGCCGCTAGGGAGAGAGCTGCTGCTGGTCAGGGAAAGCGTTAGGGTGTTCTATTAGCTTACTGTTAGGCAGGAGTGATTCTCAAAGAACCCAACAGCCCTTCTTAGGGCTACAATAACGTTCTACTTTTTTTATTTTAATTTGCATCTAGTACCATTTTGTGAGGAATTAGCAGGGGGACTTGCTACCGTTGTGTTTAGCTCTTAGTGGCACACATATCCATAGCAAAGACCGAAGTGGGAAAATTTAGTAGGGGTTGGATTTCAATTAGGCACTAACTCAGTGTCATCTCATCTGGCATAGTAGTGTGCTTTGATACTTGGCTAGAAAATAGCCATAGGAGAATACAAAGAGCTTACTTACGCATACAGTAGCGTTCTATATATTTGATTTCTGGTTGATCTGCTGGTGGCTGTACTTTCTGCAGTGCATGTACTAGCCAATTCTGAGCAATTTGTAGTGAGACTTGCGACCGCTGTGTTCTGCGCTTAGTGACGCACATATCCATAGCAAAGACCGAAGTGGGAAAATTTAGTAGGGGTTGGATTTCAATTAGGCACTAACTCAGTGTCATCTCATCTGGCATAGTAGTGTGTTTTGATACTTGGCTAGAAAATAGCCATAGGAGAATACAAAGAGCTTACTTACGCATACAGTAGCGTTCTATATATTTGATTTCTGGTTGATCTGCTGGTGGCTGTACTTTCTGCAGTGCATGTACTAGCCAATTCTGAGCAATTTGTAGTGAGACTTGCGACCGCTGTGTTCTGCGCTTAGTGACGCACATATCCATAGCAAAGACCGAAGTGGGAAAATTTAGTAGGGGTTGGATTTCAATTAGGCACTAACTCAGTGTCATCTCATCTGGCATAGTAGTGTGCTTTGATACTTGGCTAGAAAATAGCCATAGGAGAATACAAAGAGCTTACTTACGCATACAGTAGCGTTCTATATATTTGATTTCTGGTTGATCTGCTGGTGGCTGTACTTTCTGCAGTGCATGTACTAGCCAATTCTGAGCAATTTGTAGTGAGACTTGCGACCGCTGTGTTCTGCGCTTAGTGACGCACATATCCATAGCAAAGACCGAAGTGGGAAAATTTAGTAGGGGTTGGATTTCAATTAGGCACTAACTCAGTGTCATCTCATCTGGCATAGTAGTGTGCTTTGATACTTGGCTAGAAAATAGCCATAGGAGAATACAAAGAGCTTACTTACGCATACAGTAGCGTTCTATATATTTGATTTCTGGTTGATCTGCTGGTGGCTGTACTTTCTGCAGTGCATGTACTAGCCAATTCTGAGCAATTTGTAGTGAGACTTGCGACCGCTGTGTTCTGCGCTTAGTGACGCACATATCCATAGCAAAGACCGAAGTGGGAAAATTTAGTAGGGGTTGGATTTCAATTAGGCACTAACTCAGTGTCATCTCATCTGGCATAGTAGTGTGCTTTGATACTTGGCTAGAAAATAGCCATAGCAATAGGATAGCATTGTTTGGTTTTAAAAACTCAAAAAAAAACAAAAAACACAAAAAAAAAAAAAAAACACAAAAAAAAACAAAAAAAAGTAAAAAAAAAAATAAAGTTATAACTCTCATTTTAAAAATGTTTAACCCGAGGGCTAGGGGTAGAGGACGAGGGCGGGGACGTGGGCGTCCAACTACTGCAGGGGTCAGAGGCCGTGGTCCTGGGCGGGGTGAGACACCACCTGCTGATGAGGGAGCAGGGGAACGCCGCAGAGCTACACTCCCTAGGTTCATGTCTGAAGTTACTGGGACTCGTGGTAGAGCACTGTTGAGGCCAGAACAGTGCGAACAGGTGATGTCGTGGATTGCTGACAATGCTTCGAGCAATTTGTCCACCACCAGTCAGTCTTCCACGCAGTCCACCCATGTCACCGAAATCGCCACTCCTCCAGCTCCTGCACCTCAGCCTCCTCCCCCCCAGTCTGCCCCCTCCCAGGAAAATTTGGCATTTGAACCGGCATACTCTGAGGAACTGTTTTCTGGACCCTTCCCACAGTCACAAACCACTTGTCCGGTTGCTGCTGAGCAATTTTCCGATGCCCAGGTTTTCCAACAGTCACAGTCTGTGGGTGATGATGACCTTCTTGACGTAGTGGAAGTGTGTAAAGAGGTGTCCGACGATGAGGAGACACGGTTGTCAGACAGTGGGGAAGTTGTTGTCAGGGCAGGAAGTCCGAGGGGGGAGCAGACTGAGGGATCGGAGGATGATGAGGTGACAGACCCAAGCTGGGTTGAGAGGCCGGGTGAACACAGTGCTTCTGAGACGGAGGAGAGTCCTCGACCAGAACAGGTTGGAAGAGGCAGTGGTGGGGCCAGACGGAGAGGCAGGGCCAGAGCTGGTGCATCAGCGCCAAATGTGTCAACTAGTGAAGCTCCCGTGGCGAGGGCTCCTGCGGCGAGGGCTAGATCTTCAGAAGTCTGGAGGTTCTTTAAGGAAACACCGGATGACCGACGGACTGTGGTGTGCAACATTTGCCAAACCAGGCTCAGCAGGGGTTCCACCACTACTAGCTTAACTACCACCAGTATGCGCAGGCATATGAATGCTAAACACCCCACTCAGTGGCAACAAGCCCGTTCACCTCCGGCCGTGCACACCACTGCTCCTTCCCCTGTGTCAGCTGCTAGTCAGCCCCCTGCCCAGGACCCTGCCACAAAAACCCCATCGTCGCCTCCACGATCCTCCACAGCATCCACCAGCGTTCAGCTCTCCATACCCCAGACGCTGGAGCGGAAACGCAAATATAGTGCAACCCACCCGCACGCCCAAGCCCTTAATGTGCACATCTCCAGATTGCTTAGCCTGGAGATGCTGCCCTATAGGCTAGTAGAGACCGAGGCCTTTCGCAACCTCATGGCGGCGGCCGCCCCTCGGTATTCGGTCCCCATCCGCCACTACTTTTCCCGATGTGCCGTCCCAGCCCTGCACCAGCACGTGTCAGACAACATCATCCGTGCCCTGACCAACGCCGTTTCTGACAAGGTCCACCTGACCACGGACACGTGGACGAGTGCTGCCGGGCAGGGCCACTATATATCGCTGACGGCACATTGGGTTAACTTGGTGGAGGCTGGGACCGAGTCTGACACTGGGGCTGCTCATATACTGCCGACGCCGAGGATTGCGGGGCCTACCTCGGTCCAGGTGTTTCAGGCCTACTATGCCTCCTCCTCCTCCCACCCCTCCTCCACCTCCTCCTCCGAACTACCATCCGTGGGCACGGCGCCATCAGTCGGTAGCTCTAGGCACAGCAGCAGTGCCGTCGCTAAGCGACAGCAGGCGGTGCTCAAACTGCTGAGCCTAGGCGACAAAAGGCACACCGCCCAAGAGCTATTACAGGGCATCACGGCGCAGACTGATCTGTGGCTGGCACCGCTGAACCTCAAGCCGGGAATGGTTGTGTGTGACAACGGCCGTAACCTGGTGGCGGCTCTGCAACTCGGCAGACTGACACATGTGCCATGCCTGGCCCATGTGTTAAATCTGATAGTTCAGCGTTTCCTCAAGACATACCCCAATCTGTCTGATTTGCTCACGAAGGTGCGCCGCATCTGTGCGCATTTCAGGAAGTCCAGCCCAGATGCTGCCACTCTCAGGGCAGCGCAGCGCCGCCTCCAACTGCCCGCTCACCGACTGTTGTGCGACGTGCCCACGAGGTGGAATTCAACACTGACCATGTTATCCAGAGTTTACCAGCAGCGCAGAGCGATTGTAGACTGCCAGATGTCAACTTCCACCAGAACTGGTAGTCAGGTCAGTCAGCTTCCTCAAGTCTACAATGAGGAGTGGACGTGGATGTCTGATATCTGTCAGGTGCTGAGTAACTTTGAGGAGTCAACACAGATGGTCAGTGGCGATGCCGCCATCATCAGCCTCACCATCCCGCTGCTTGGCCTGTTGAAAAACTCTCTGGTCAGCATGAAGTCGGAAGCTTTGCGCTCGTCACAAGAGACAGGGGAAGAATATTCCCTTGTTGATAGCCAAAGCACCCTCAGGTCTGTTTCTCAGCGCATATCGGAGGAGGTGGAGGTGGAGGAGGATGAGGAGGAAGAGGAGGAGAATGTTGGTGAGACACAAGAGGGGACCATTGTTGAGTCCTTTACTGTTCAGCGTGTATGGGCAGAAGAAGAGGAGTTGGAGGAGTTGGAGGAGGAGGAAATGGACAGTCAGGCCAGTGAGGGGAGTGAATTCTTACGCGTTGGTACTCTGGCGCATATGGCAGATTTCATGCTAGGCTGCCTATCCCGTGACCCTCGCGTTCAAAGAATTTATTCCAGCACCGATTACTGGGTGTTCACTCTCCTGGACCCACGGTACAAGCAAAATCTTTCCACTCTCATCCCTGCAGAGGAAAGGAGTGTGAGAATGCATGAATACCAGCAGGCCCTGGTGCACAAGCTGAAACAGTATTTCCCTTCTGACAGCGCTAGCGGCAGAGTGCGTAGTTCTGCGGGACAAGTAGCGAGGGAGAGTAGGCGAGCAGGCAGCTTGTCCAGCACTGGCAAGGGTACGCTTTACAAGGCTTTTGCCAGCTTTATGTCACCCCAGCAAGACACTGTCACCTGTCCCCAGTCTCGGCAGAGTAGGGCTGATCTTTACAGAAAGATGGTGAGGGAGTACGTAGCTGACCATACCATCGTCCTAAATGATCACACAGCTCCCTACAACTACTGGGTTTCAAAGCTGGACATGTGGCACGAACTGGCGCTGTACGCCTTGGAGGTTCTTGCCTGCCCTGCCGCTAGCGTCTTGTCCGAGCGGGTTTTCAGTGCAGCTGGTGGCATCATCACCGATAAGCGTACACGCCTGTCGACTGACAGCGCTGACAGGCTGACGCTTATTAAAATGAATAAAGGCTGGATTTCTCAGAATTTCCAATCTCCACCAGGTGAAGGAAGCTCAACCTGAATAATTGATCCACTCCTCCTCCTCCTCATTTTCCTCCTTCTCCTCCTCTTTGTACAGTAAAGCAGAGGAAAATGGCTATTTTTTGACAGGGCCCACTGGCTCTTGCTATAGTACTTCATGCATTTAATTTTTCTGGAGGGCCACCTACCCGGTCCTCTGTTTGAAACAATTTTTGTGAGTGCCACATACAGGCACTCAATCTATTCCATTTTACTGCAGGGCCACCTACCTGCTCCTCTGGTTTGAAACATTTTTGGGACTGCCACATACAGGCACTCAATCTATTCCATTTTACTGGAGGGCCACCTACCTGCTCCTCTGGTTTGAAAAATTTTTGGGACTGCCACATACAGGCACTCAATCTATTCCATTTTACTGCAGGGCCACCTACCTGCTCCTCTGGTTTGAAACATTTTTGGGACTGCCACATACAGGCACTCAATCTATTCCATTTTACTGGAGGGCCACCTACCTGCTCCTCTGGTTTGAAAAATGTTTGGGACTGCCACATACAGGCACTATCCAAATTAAATTGTCTCCATAGCAGCCTCCACACGTTGTCTCCATTGCTACCTCCAAAAGTCGTCCATATAGCTGCCTCCATACATCGTCCCTTTATCAAACGAGGTGTGTCAGGCAGAAATTTGGGTTGTTTTCATGGATTCCACATCAAAGTTGTTAACTTTGTCGCCACCCTGCTGTGTTATCCACAAAATATACTGGCAAACTTTTACCATTTAGGGATATTATTTCAGCGCTTCTTGCGCATCTGTTTACATTCCCCTCACCCGGCATATCCTAAACTTATAAGAACGCTACTACACTTGATCTTATACAAAAGGTTCTTAGAAGTGCTGTTTGGGGAGTAGCCTAGAGACAGGGGCTTGAATTGGCGAAAGCTCGCCTGGCAGCGGAGCGCCAGCTCCATGCGCATCATGCGCTTCTTGCGCATCTGTTTACATTCCCCTCACCCGGCATATCCTAAACTTATAAGAACGCTACTACACTTGATCTTATACAAAAGGTTCTTAGAAGTGCTGTTTGGGGAGTAGCCTAGAGACAGGGGCTTGAATTGGCGAAAGCTCGCCTGGCAGCGGAGCGCCAGCTCCATGCGCATCATGCGCTTCTTGCGCATCTGTTTACATTCCCCTCACCCGGCATATCCTAAACTTATAAGAACGCTACTACACTTGATCTTATACAAAAGGTTCTTAGAAGTGCTGTTTGGGGAGTAGCCTAGAGACAGGGGCTTGAATTGGCGAAAGCTCGCCTGGCAGCGGAGCGCCAGCTCCATGCGCATCATGCGCTTCTTGCGCATCTGTTTACATTCCCCTCACCCGCCATATCCCAAACTTATAAGAACGCTACTACACTTAACTTGGTGCAGGCTGGGACCGAGTCTGACCCTGGGGCTGGTCATATACTGCCGACGCAGAGAATTGCGGGGCCTACCTCGGTCCAGGTCTCAAAGGCCTACTATACCTCCTCCCACCCCTCCTCCACCTCCTCCTCCTCCGAATTACCATCCGTGGGCATGGCGCCATCAGTCGGTAGCTCTAGGCACAGCAGCAGTGCCGTCGCTAAGCGACAGCAGGCGGTGCTGAAACTGCTGAGCCTAGGCGATAAAAGGCACACCGCCCAAGAGCTATTACAGGGCATTCCACATCAAAGTTGTTAACTTTGTCGCCACCCTGCTGTGTAATCCACAAAATATACTTGCAAACTTTTACCATTTAGGGATATTATTTCAGCGCTTCTTGCGCATCTGTTTACATTCCCCTCACCCGCCATATCCTAAACTTATAAGAACGCTACTACACTTGATCTTATACAAAAGGTTCTTAGAAGTGCTGTTTGGGGAGTAGCCTAGAGACAGGGGCTTGGATTGGCAAAAGCTCGCCTGGCTGCAGAGCGCCAGCTCCATCCCAAGATCCAACTAACATAGTTGCAGCACCTTTAATCTACTACTAGTTCACTGCCTCCATAATAATAATAATAATAATCTTTATTTATATAGCGTCATCATATTCTGTAGCGCTTTACAAATCATAGGAAACAAATACAAATGTAATGTAACAGAGCACAACATTTGTATGGAACAACAGGAGTGAGGTCCCTGCTCGCCAGAGCTTACGGTTTATGAAGATGATGGGGTAACACGAGGTAAAAGAATATTTAATGGTCAAGCCATTCTTCTTAGGGAATAGAAAAAAATATAATAAATGGAATTGCTGTCGCTTGAACCACTCAGCCGTCATCTTATATACCAGGTCCAGGGTGAATGGGACTGCAGAGAAGTCTGGTGCCTGTTGGTTGCTGGATAACAGATGGGAGGACGACACAGGACGGGTTAGTAGAAGAGTTAAAACTTCATGCAGTTAATGAGTGTTATAGGCTTGCCTAAAGAAATGGATTTTAAGAGCACGTTTGAAACTTTGGAGGTTAGGTATTAGTCTGATAGTCCAGGGCAGAGCATTCCATAGAATTGGTGCAGCTCTAGAGAAGTCTTGGAGACGCGAGTGGGAGGTCCGCACTAGGGTAGAGAGCACGGGTTGGGCGATAGACTGAGATAAGAGAGGAGAGGTAGGGGGGTGCAGCATTATACAGAGCTTTATGGATGAGGGTTATTATTATTTTAAACTGTATTCGAAAGGAGACTGGCAGCCAGTGCAGCGACTGGCATGAACTGTAAGCATACATGGTCCCCTTATCAAACGAGCTGTGTCAGGCAGAATTTTGGGTTGTTTTCATGGCTTCCATGTTAACTTTGTCGCCACCCTGCTGTGTAATCCACAAAATATACTGGCAAACTTTTATCATGTACCGATATTATTTGAGCGCTTCTTGCTCACCTCCTTTGGTTCCTCTCTGACACCCATTGGTTTGAAGCCTGAGTCCAATTAGGGTATGTCGCCACGCCACTCTCTAGCCTGCTGCCGCTGCCTCTGCCTCTGCATGCCGTCCCCTATAGTGTCAGGGTCAATTATTGGATGTTTTACATGCTATCTAGCTTCATTCTGTCACTCTGTCATGGCCATGCTGTTGCCCATAATTTCGGCATAATGGTGCGATTAAGCAGCCTCAGAGGCATCCATGCATGCTGCCCCTGCTGTTTCCTGTCCATTTCCGTGGTGTTTCCATCCTTTTCTGAGGTTCCCAGGTGTTTGGCCAAGCTTCCCTGTGCAGAGCCTTGGTCCCCTTGAAAAATGCTCGAGTCTCCCATTGACTTCAATGGGGTTCGTTATTCGAGACGAGCACTCGAGCATCGGGAAAAGTTCGTCTCGAATAACGAGTACCCGAGCATTTTAGTGTTCGCTCATCTCTAATAAACACCTACAAAGAATTTTCTCTCTGTGTTTTCATGGTTTTCCCCTGGGGTCTCCGGTTTCCTCCCACACTGTAAAACATACTGGTAGGTAAATTAGATTGTGAGCTCCATGGAGACAGGGACCAATTTAGCAAGATATATGGAGCTCTGCTTAATCTGTAGGCACTTTATAAATAAAACATTATCATTATTAACTTTGCTTAGTAGATGGGTTTTCTGAACACATAGTATATCCCATGCCGAGGTCTTTGCCTCATTCCACATTTGTGCCTTTTTATATGGGCTGTTAAGGCCTTTTGCATTAACAGAAGCTATCTTAAGTACCATAAGTAGCCCATAAGGGAGATGCTAGTGCCCAATATGTGCAATCTGTGCAAACAGATAAAACCAGAACCATAACAAAAACTATTAAATTCTGAAAATTAGAAAATGAGCTCGATATCTCAGCTTCATTAGACTGAGAAAGAATGGAGGAAAACTACGATAGTTGCTGTTCTAGGATGGGGTGAGACCATCACCCACACCAGCTATAAGTAGAAAGTAGCAGGTTCTTCTTCAAGGGGAGAGGGAGAGGACCATTCAGCTTCCATGGACCATTCAGCTTCCAGTGGTGAAGGAGAAGGCCTAGCCTCTGCTGGGGGTTTTGGGACTTCAAGATGTAGGCACTTCAGCAGGGCAAAGCCATCCTCAAGTGATCTTACGGTATGCCGAACTCCATTCCTAGTGATCACCAGACAGACTGAAAATCACCACTTATAAAGGACTTTATTGTCACAAAGAACTTTAGTGATAGGCTGTAGTTGTCTGCATACTTGAAGAGTCGCTGCAGAGAGGTCTGCTTATAGGGAAATTACCTGAAAAGGCTTGGCTGAGAGAGCAGCTTCCGTGTGGCCCACATGAGGTCTTCTTTAATGGTATAGTAGTGTATCCTAGCCAGTACGTCCTTAGGGGTAGACCCATCCAGATGCTTCGGTCTCGGGACCCGATGTGCCCTTTTAAATTGTGTCGGAAAATCTTTTTTAGCATGGCCTGAAGCCTGGCCCATGGCCAAAGCTAATGCAAGAACAGTCGCAAAGAAAATTCTGTCCAAAGTGCTGTGTTGATTTGGAGTTCTGGGAGTAACTGGAAGTGATCGAGGAACTTATTTCACTTGTTAAGGGAAATACTTCACAGTTTAGGCATAGAGCAGGAATTTCACACACCATATCCACAAAGCAGTGGAAAGGTAGAAAGATTACATTCAAAAAGCCAATGGCAGAGACAGGTAAACACTGGAGAGAATGCTAGCCAAAAGCTTTACACACAGTCAGAGTAACACCACACAGAAAAACACAGTTGAGTCCTAGTTGAGATATTGAGATACCATTCTGGTCTTCCTTTAGCAACTTCAGACCTTGCATTCAGACATTACTCAGTATGTAGGAGCATTGCATAAGGATTTATAACAGATTCATTACCGTGTTTTAAGTTCTATTCCACATCCCTCACCATAAAGAGGCACATAAGGAAGGCATTAGGCCCTTGATTTCATGGTCCATTCCAGGCCCAGCTGACTACACCAGCTGACATGTTATACTTGTTACTGTTTACTTAATGTCAATTCACCTTTATGAGATGGCACATAGTTAGGATACTGATATTATAGATAGTTTATATAAGTATTGGATTAATCACTGATATTCTCAAAAGAAGGGTGTTGTTTAGAGATGAGCGAACATACTCGTCCGAGCTTGATGCTCGATCGAGCATTAGCGTACTCGTAACTGCTCGTTGCTCGGACGAGTATTTCGCCCGCTCGAGAAAATGGCAGCTCCCACCGTTTTGCTTTTTGGCGGCCAGAAACAGAGCCAATCACAAGCCAGGAGACTCTGCACTCCACCCAGCATGACGTGGTACCCTTACACGTAGATAGCAGTGGTTGGCTGGCCAGATCAGGTGACCCTGGGATAGACTAGCCGCTGCCCGCGCTGCTCGGATCATTCTCTGTCTGGATGCCGCTAGGGAGAGAGCTGCTGCTGCTCAGGGAAAGCGTTAGGGTGTTCTATTAGCTTACTGTTAGGCAGGAGTGATTCTTAAAGAACCCAACAGCCCTTCTTAGGGCTACAATAACGTTATAATTTTTTTTTTTTTTTATTTGCAGCTAGTACCATATTGTGAGGAATTAGCAGGGGGACTTGCTACCGTTGTGTTTAGCTCTTAGTGACACACATATCCACCTCAAACACCAAAGTGGGAAAATTTATTAGGGGTTTGAGTAGAATTAGGCAGAGTCTGCCAGTTTCTTTTTATTTTACGTTTATTTTTTTCATAACTCAGCGTCATCTCATCTGGCATAGTAGTGTGCTGTAATACTTGGCTAGAAAATAGCCATAGGAGAATACAAACGTCTTAATTACGCCTACAGTAGCGTTATATATATTTGATTTCTGGTTGATCTGCTGGTGGCTGTACTTGCTGCAGTGCATCTACTATCAAATTGGGAGCAATTTGGAGTCAGACTTGCGACCACTGTGTTTTAGTGACGCACATATCCATCGCAAAGACCGAAGTGGGAAAATTTATTAGGGCCCGGGGTTGTATTTCAATTAGGCAGAGTCTGCCATTTTCTTTTTATTTTACGTTTATTTTTTTCATAACTCAGCGTCATCTCATCTGGCATAGTAGTGTGCTGTAATACTTGGCTAGAAAATAGCCATAGGAGAATACAAACGTCTTAATTACGCCTACAGTAGCGTTAGATATATTTGATTTCTGGTTGATCTGCTGGTGGCTGTACTTGCTGCAGTGCATCTACTATCAAATTGGGAGCAATTTGGAGTCAGACTTGCGACCACTGTGTTTTAGTGACGCACATATCCATCGCAAAGACCGAAGTGGGAAAATTTATTAGGGCCCGGGGTTGTATTTCAATTAGGCAGAGTCTGCCAGTTTCTTTTTATTTTACGTTTATTTTTTTCATAACTCAGCGTCATCTCATCTGGCATAGTAGTGTGCTGTAATACTTGGCTAGAAAATAGCCATAGGAGAATACAAACGTCTTAATTACGCCTACAGTAGCGTTATATATATTTGATTTCTGGTTGATCTGCTGGTGGCTGTACTTGCTGCAGTGCATCTACTATCAAATTGGGAGCAATTTGGAGTCAGACTTGCGACCACTGTGTTTTAGTGACGCACATATCCATCGCAAAGACCGAAGTGGGAAAATTTATTAGGGCCCGGGGTTGTATTTCAATTAGGCAGAGTCTGCCATTTTCTTTTTATTTTACGTTTATTTTTTTCATAACTCAGCGTCATCTCATCTGGCATAGTAGTGTGCTGTAATACTTGGCTAGAAAATAGCCATAGGAGAATACAAACGTCTTAATTACGCCTACAGTAGCGTTAGATATATTTGATTTCTGGTTGATCTGCTGGTGGCTGTACTTGCTGCAGTGCATCTACTATCAAATTGGGAGCAATTTGGAGTCAGACTTGCGACCACTGTGTTTTAGTGACGCACATATCCATCGCAAAGACCGAAGTGGGAAAATTTATTAGGGCCCGGGGTTGTATTTCAATTAGGCAGAGTCTGCCAGTTTCTTTTTATTTTACGTTTATTTTTTTCATAACTCAGCGTCATCTCATCTGGCATAGTAGTGTGCTGTAATACTTGGCTAGAAAATAGCCATAGGAGAATACAAACGTCTTAATTACGCCTACAGTAGCGTTATATATATTTGATTTCTGGTTGATCTGCTGGTGGCTGTACTTGCTGCAGTGCATCTACTATCAAATTGGGAGCAATTTGGAGTCAGACTTGCGACCACTGTGTTTTAGTGACGCACATATCCATCGCAAAGACCGAAGTGGGAAAATTTATTAGGGCCCGGGGTTGTATTTCAATTAGGCACAGTCTGCCAGTTTCTTTTTATTTTACGTTTATTTTTTTCATAACTCAGCGTCATCTCATCTGGCATAGTAGTGTGCTGTAATACTTGGCTAGAAAATAGCCATAGGAGAATACAAACGTCTTAATTACGCCTACAGTAGCGTTAGATATATTTGATTTCTGGTTGATCTGCTGGTGGCTGTACTTGCTGCAGTGCATCTACTATCAAATTGGGAGCAATTTGGAGTCAGACTTGCGACCACTGTGTTTTAGTGACGCACATATCCATCGCAAAGACCGAAGTGGGAAAATTTATTAGGGCCCGGGGTTGTATTTCAACTAGGCACAGTCTGCCATTTCCTTTTTTATTTTACGTTTATTTTTTTCATAACTCAGCGTCATCTCATCTGGCATAGTAGTGTGCTGTAATACTTGGCTAGAAAATAGCCATAGCAATAGGATAGCATCGTTTGGTTTTAAAAACTAAAAAACACAAAAAAAACAAAAAAACAAACAAAAAAAAAAGTTAAAAAAAAAATACAAGTTATAACTCTCATTTTCAAAATGTTTAACCCGAGGGCTAGGGGTAGAGGACGAGGGCGGGGACGTGGGCGTCCAACTACTGCAGGGGTCAGAGGCCGTGGTCCTGGGCGGGGTGAGACACCACCTGCTTATGAGGGAGCAGGGGAACGCCGCAGAGCTACACTCCCTAGGTTCATGTCTGAAGTTACTGGGACTCGTGGTAGAGCACTGTTGAGGCCAGAACAGTGCGAACAGGTGATGTCGTGGATTGCCGACAATGCTTCGAGCAATTTGTCCACCAGTCAGTCTTCCACGCAGTCCACCCATGTCACCGAAATCGGCACTCCTCCAGCTCCTGCACCTCAGCCTCCTCCCCCCCAGTCTGCCCCCTCCCAGCAAAATTTGCCATTTGAACCGGCATACTCTGAGGAACTGTTTTCTGGACCCTTCCCACAGTCACAAACCACTTGTCCGGTTGCTGATGAGCAATTTTCCGATGCCCAGGTTTTCCACCAGTCGCAGTCTGTGGGTGATGATGACCTTGTTGACGTAGTGAAAGAAGTGTGTAAAGAGGTGTCCGACGATGAGGAGACACGGTTGTCAGACAGTGGGGAAGTTGTTGTCAGGGCAGGAAGTCCGAGGGGGGAGCAGACTGAGGGATCGGAGGATGATGAGGTGACAGACCCAAGCTGGGTTGAGAGGCCGGGTGAACACAGTGCTTCTGAGACGGAGGAGAGTCCTCGACCAGAACAGGTTGGAAGAGGCAGTGGTGGGGCCAGACGGAGAGGCAGGGCCAGAGCTGGTGCATCAGCGCCAAATGTGTCAACTAGTGAAGCTCCCGTGGCGAGGGCTCCTGCGGCGAGGGCTAGATTTTCAGAAGTCTGGAGGTTCTTTAAGGAAACACCGGATGACCGACGGACTGTGGTGTGCCACATTTGCCAAACCAGGATCAGCAGGGGTTCCACCACTACTAGCTTAACTACCACCAGTATGCGCAGGCATATGAATGCTAAACACCCCACTCAGTGGCAACAAGCGCGTTCACCTCCGGCCGTGCACACCACTGCTCCTTCCCCTGTGTCAGCTGATAGTCAGCCCCCTGCCCAGGACCCTGCCACAAAAACCCCATCGTCACCTCCACGATCCTCCACAGCATCCACCAGCGTTCAGCTCTCCATACCCCAGACGCTGGAGCGGAAACGCAAATATAGTGCAACCCACCCGCACGCCCAAGCCCTTAATGTGCACATTTCCAGATTGCTAAGCCTGGAGATGCTGCCCTATAGGCTAGTAGAGACCGAGGCCTTTCGCAGCCTCATGGCGGCGGCCGCCCCTCGGTATTCGGTCCCCAGCCGCCACTACTTTTCCCGATGTGCCGTCCCAGCCCTGCACCAGCACGTGTCAGACAACATAATCCGTGCCCTGACCAACGCCGTTTCTGACAAGGTCCACCTGACCACGGACACGTGGACGAGTGCTGCCGGGCAGGGCCACTATATATCTCTGACGGCACATTGGGTTAACTTGGTGGAGGCTGGGACCGAGTGTGACCCTGCGGCTGGTCATATACTGCCGACGCCGAGGATTGCGGGGCCTACCTCGGTCCAGGTGTTTGAGGCCTACTATGCCTCCTCCTCCTCCCACCCCTCCTCCACCTCCTCCTCCTCCGAATTACCATCCGTGGGCATGGCGCCATCAGTCGGTAGCTCTAGGCACAGCAGCAGTGCCGTCGCTAAGCGACAGCAGGCGGTGCTCAAACTGCTGAGCCTAGGCGATAAAAGGCACACCGCCCAAGAACTATTACAGGGCATCACGGCGCAGACTGATCTGTGGCTGGCACCGCTGAACCTGAAGCCAGGCATGGTTGTGTGTGACAACGGCCGTAACCTGGTGGCGGCTCTGCAACTCGGCAGACTGACACATGTGCCTTTCCTGGCCCATGTGTTAAATCTGATAGTTCAGCGTTTCCTCAAGACATACCCCAATCTGTCTGATTTGCTCACGAAGGTGCGCCGCATCTGTGCGCATTTCAGGAAGTCCAGCACAGATGCTGCCACTCTCAGGGCAGCGCAGCGCCGCCTCCAACTGCCCGCTCACCGACTGTTGTGCGACGTGCCCACGAGGTGGAATTCAACACTGACCATGTTATCCAGAGTTTACCAGCAGCGCCGAGCGATTGTAGACTGCCAGATGTCAACTTCCACCAGAACTGGTAGTCAGGTCAGTCAGCTTCCTCAAGTCTACAATGAGGAGTGGACGTGGATGTCTGATATCTGTCAGGTGCTGAGTAACTTTGAGGAGTCAACACAGATGGTCAGTGGCGATGCCGCCATCATCAGCCTCACCATCCCGCTGCTTGGCCTGTTGAAAAACTCTCTGGTCAGCATGAAGTCGGAAGCTTTGCGCTCCTCACAAGAGACAGGGGAAGAAGATTCCCTTGTTGATAGCCAAAGCACCCTTAGGTCTGTTTCTCAGCGCATATCGGAGGAGGTGGAGGTGGACGAGGATGAGGAGGAAGAGGAGGAGAATGTTGGCGAGACACAAGAGGGGACCATTGTTGAGTCCTACACTGTTGAGCGTGTATGGGCAGAAGAAGAGGAGTTGGAGGAGTTGGAGGAGGAGGAAATGGACAGTCAGGCCAGTGAGGGGAGTGAATTCTTACGCGTTGGTACTCTGGCGCATATGGCAGATTTCATGCTAGGCTGCCTATCCCGTGACCCTCGCGTTCAAAGAATTTATTCCAGCACCGATTACTGGGTGTTCACTCTCCTGGACCCACGGTACAAGCAAAATCTTTCCACTCTCATCCCTGGAGAGGAAAGGAGTGTGAGAATGCATGAATACCAGCAGGCCCTGGTGCACAAGCTGAAACAGTATTTCCCTTCTGACAGCGCTAGCGGCAGAGTGCGTAGTTCTGCGGGACAAGTAACGAGGGAGAGTAGGCGAGCAGGCAGCTTGTCCAGCACTGGCAAGGGTACGCTTTACAAGGCTTTTGCCAGCTTTATGTCACCCCAGCAAGACACTGTCACCTGTCCCCAGTCTCGGCAGAGTAGGGCTGATCTTTACAGAAAGATGGTGAGGGAGTACGTAGCTGACCATACCATCGTCCTAAATGATCACACAGCTCCCTACAACTACTGGGTTTCAAAGCTGGACATGTGGCACGAACTGGCGCTCTACGCCTTGGAGGTTCTTGCCTGCCCTGCCGCTAGCGTCTTGTCAGAGCGGGTTTTCAGTGCAGCTGGTGGCATCATCACCGATAAGCGTACACGCCTGTCGACTGACAGCGCTGACAGGCTGACGCTTATCAAGATGAATAAAGCATGGATTTCTCCTAATTTCCAATCTCCACCAGGTGAAGGAAGCTCAACCTGAATAATTTATCCACTCCTCCTCCTCCTCATTTTCCTCCTTCTCCTCCTCTTTCTACAGTAAAGCAGAGGAAACTGGCTGTTTTTTGACAGGGCCCACTGGCTCTAGGTATAGTACTTTATGCATTTAATTTTTCTGGAGGGCCACCGACACGGTCCTCTGTTTTAAACAATTTTTGGGAGTGCCACATACAGGCACTCAATCTATTCAATTTTTCTGGAGGGCCACCTTTCCGGTCCTCTGTTTTAAACAATTTTTTGGGACTGCCACATACAGGCACTCAATCTATTCCATTTTTCTGGAGGGCCATCTACCTGCTCCTCTGGTTTAAAAACTTTTTTGGACTGCCACATACAGGCACTCAATCTATTCCATTTTTCTGGAGGGCCACCTACCTGCTCCTCTGGTTTGAAAAATTTTTTGGACTGCCACATACAGGCACTCAATCTATTCCATTTTTCTGGAGGGCCACCTACCTGCTCCTCTGGTTTGAAAAATTTTTTGGACTGCCACATACAGGCACTATCCAAATTGAATTGTCTCCATAGCAGCCTCCACACGTTGTCTCCATTGCTACCTCCAAAAGTCGTCCATATAGCTGCCTCCATACATCGTCCCTTTATCAAACGAGGTTTGTCAGGCCGAAATTTGGGTTGTTTTCATGGATTCCACATCAAAGTTGTTAACTTTGTCGCCACCCTGCTGTGTTATCCACAAAATACACTGGCAAACTTTTACCATTTACGGATATTATTTCAGCGCTTCTTGCGCATCTGTTTACATTCCCCTCACCCGCCATATCCTAAACTTATAAGAACGCTACTACACTTGATCTTATACAAAAGGTTCTTAGAAGTGCTGTTTGGGGAGTAGCCTAGAGACAGGGGCTTGGATTGGCGAAAGCTCGCCTAGCAGCGGAGCGCCAGCTCCATGCGCATCATGCGCTTCTTGCGCATCTGTTTACATTCCCCTCACCCGCCATATCCTAAACTTATAAGAACGCTACTACACTTGATCTTATACAAAAGGTTCTTAGAAGTGCTGTTTGGGGAGTAGCCTAGAGACAGGGGCTTGGATTGACGAAAGCTCGCCTAGCAGCGGAGCGCCAGCTCCATGCGCATCATGCGCTTCTTGCGCATCTGTTTACATTCCCCTCACCCGCCATATCCCAAACTTATAAGAACGCTACTACACTTAACTTGGTGCAGGCTGGGACCGAGTCTGACCCTGGGGCTGGTCATATACTGCCGACGCAGAGGATTGCGGGGCCTACCTCGGTCCAGGTCTCAAAGGCCTACTATACCTCCAAATCCTCCCACCCCTCCTCCACCTCCTCCGAATTACCATCCGTGGGCATGGCGCCATCAGTCGGTAGCTCTAGGCACAGCAGCAGTGCCGTTGCTAAGCGACAGCAGGCGGTGCTCAAACTGCTGAGCCTAGGTGATAAAAGGCACACCGCCCAAGAGCTATTGCAGGGCATTCCACATCAAACTTGTTAACTTTGTCGCCACCCTGCTGTGTAAGCCACAAAATATACTGGAAAACTTTTTTCATTTACGGATATTATTTCAGCGCTTCTTGCGCAGATGTTTACATTCCCCTCACCCGCCATATCCCAAACTTATAAGAACGCTACTACACTTGATCTTATCCGAAAGGTTTTTAGAAGTGCTGTTTGGGGAGTAGCCTAGAGACAGGGGCTTGGATTGGCGAAAGCTCGCCTGGCAGCGGAGCGCCAGCTCCATGCCAAGAACCAACTAACATAGTTTTAACTGCAGCACCTTTAATCTACTACTAGTTCACTGCCTCCATACATCGTCCCCTTATCAAACGAGCTGTGTCAGGCAGAATTTTGGATTGTTTTCATGGCTTCCATGTTAACTTTGTCGCCACCCTGCTGTGTAATCCACAAAATATACTGGCAAACTTTTATCATGTACCAATATTATTTGAGCGCTTCTTGCTCACCTCCTTTGGTTCCTCTCTGCTACCCATTGGTTTGAAGCCTGAGTCCATTTAGGGTATGTCGCCATGCCACTCTCTAGCCTTCCGCTGCTGCCGCTGCCTCTGCATGCCGTCCCCTATAGTGTCAGGGTCAATTATTGGATGTTTTACATGCTATCTAGCTTCATTCTGTCACTCTGTCATGGCCATGCTGTTGCCCATAATTTTGGCATAATGGTGCATTTAAGCAGCCTCAGAGGCATCCATGCATGCTGCCCCTGCTGTTTCCTGTCCATTTCCGTGGTGTTTCCATCCTTTTCTGAGGTTCCCAGGTGTTTGGCCAAGCTTCCCTGTGCAGAGCCTTGGTCCCCTTGAAAAATGCTCGAGTCTCCCATTGACTTCAATGGGGCTCGTTACTCGAAACGAGCACTCGAGCATCGGGAAAAGTTTGTCTCGAATAACGAGTACCCGAGCATTTTAGTGCTCGCTCATCTCTAGTGTTGTTGTATTAAGATGTCATTATGTATATCCCCCTTCTGCAATTATTACATACCAATTAAGATTTATAATTATGAGCTATCATATATAAGCACATTCTGTATACTTATCATTATCACTGCACAGACCCCCCTTCTGCTATAATTAAACACTAATGAGGATTTATTATTACAAGCTGCCATGTATAAGCATATTCTGTATACTTATCACTATCACTGCTACATATGTATACATATATATCTATGCATACAGATATATATTGTGGGTTTAGCTGCATGCATTATGTATTAGTAATATATTTTATTCAAATATTTGTATGGAGGTTTGATTATTTTATTTTGGTGGTTCATGACATGCTGGGTTCATATCAGAAATAATAATGCTAATTGTTAATATATTATACATTTCCCCTCATATTGTGATTTAAGTTTAAGATTCCAATACAAATATACACCATTTCTTCCACTAGAGGTTGCACCATTAAGATTTATTGACACCAGTTGATGATGTGCACATGCATGGACGGGCTTTCCCCCTGCAGCGGATACCAACCATCTGTCTGCAATGCTCTACATGACACAGGTCGGCATGGTGTCATCACCTGCCTCGGCCTGTGTCACTACATATAAGACATGCTGCCGGTGGGAAAATAAGAGGAGAATAGACCGCGGTGGTCAGGTATTGCAGGGTCCTGCCTATATAAAGTACCTAAGGGGGGCTGCATGTATATAGTGCCTATGAGGGTAGAGGGAACCTGCCTGTATAAACTACCTGTGGGGGACCTGACTTTTTATACTCATTTCAGGGATTTATTTTTTGTTTTTTTCCCCAACACAAGGAATAAGATCTCCCTCGAATTTGCACCTCCCTTGTGTATAGTTGAAGGCTGATAATCAGAAATCTCTTAATCAGTATTATTAGATTGGTTTGTCTCCGAAACATCAAATTAGATGAATCACACTCTGAAGATGTAAAATTGCGGGTAGATGATGTATTGTAAGTGTTTCCTTTTCTGTGTTAATTTTTGAGGATAGACTGCAGTAAATTTAAATATTTGTTGATTTTCCAGGTACATACAGTACTTGATCAGTTTTATAGTCATTTAAGTTTTTACTTTTCTTTATATGCATTATTGATTTTTCCATACCATCCAGATTTTTTTAGGATTGTGAAACGCATGTCTCCATAAAACATTATCTTTTTGTTTGTTGGAATATCACCAAAATCCTATGCTAACTTTTGGGTTCTAATGTCTTCCATGTCTTCATTCATGATATCAATGGTTTTAACACTTGCAAAACAATAATAAGCAGTGCATATAATTAATAATAAATCATTTCTACAGACAAACAAGGGAGCATGAGGGAATTAGCATTCTCCAACAATAGTGCTTTTCCCCTGAGTAGCCAATAGTCACAGCTCCTGTTTCAGAGAAGCCAATAGTAAACTTTAGCCAAAAGTCATAAACTCTGATTCTACCATTGCCAATAATTACTAGAACTCACAATAGCTAATAGCCACAACTCTTATCCCACTAATCAACAGTCACATCGCCTGCCCCAAGTAGCCGGTAGTTACAGCGCCTGTCCCCACAGAGTCTGCCTCCACAGTGGCCAATAGTCACTGCTCCTGCCCCCAGAGTATCCAATTGTAATAATTTTTGATCCAATTAGCTAATAGTTATGGTGTTTATCCCCACAATAGCCAAGAGTTACTAGAGCCCCCCCAGATCACACCACCTGTCCCTAGAACAGACTATAGTAGTAGTGCTTGCCCCCAAACAAGCCAATAGTCGCAGCTTCTGCCCCACAGTGGTAAATAGTCATATCATCTGCATCTACAATAGACAATAGTAACTATAGCCTCTAGAAGCCTGCAGTCACAGCATCTGCCTCCACAATAGCCCATAGTTACAGAACCTGTCCCAGAAAAGCCCGTAGTCACAACTCCTGTGCCCAAACTAGCCAATAGTCACTGCTCCTGCCCCCAGAGGACCAGTAAAAATGCCTTCCCCCAGAGTGATAGTAACTGTGTCTGCCCTCATTAGCCAACAGTTACCGTTTCTGCCTCCACAGTAGCCAATAGTTACTAGAGCCCCCAGTAACCCATTGTTAAAATACTGGTAGACAAGGCTTAAATCCAGAAGCTAGATGTGTAGAGTCAGGCAGAAGGATAAACTGAGTTGTTGTAACAGTAATGCAGGTAGTAGTGTAGATCACAGCGTGTATGGGACACGAATAGGTACGAACAGTCTGGATAAGACATTTCAGCGAGCAGGAGACTGGAACAAGTCACCATACTCAAGCAATGTTAGGATTGCCATATAGTTTTCGTATATGCCCAAACAGAAAAAAAGATCTCAACCAAACAGGAAACAAGATGGTCACCATAATGTAGTCAATACACTTTCTTAGGTAAGGGCAAATTCAAGGGCAATTACTGCCGCCTCCAGTTGTTAGGAGCAGACGTGCAGCATAAAAAGACAGAAACAGAAGTCACTAGTGTTCCTTAATAAAAGTACAATTGTCACAGCACTGATCCCCAATAGCCAATAGTCACATTATCTTCCACCCCAGTAGCAAGTAGTCACAGTGCCTGCCACTATTAGCCAATAGTTGCCACATCTGTACCACTGTAGCCATAAATCGCAATGCCTGCCCCCAGAGTGGCTGACAGTCTTATGGGTATATGCCTTCTTTCTTCTCCTGCTCTGTATTTCATTTTTCACCAAGATGGTGCTGGTTCCCCCCTAGGAGTTCAGGTATGTACACTCACCGGCCACTTTATTAGGTACACCATGCTAGTAACGGGTTGGACCCCTTTTTGCTTCATAACTGCCTCAATTCTTTGTGGCATAGATTCAACAAGGTGCTGGAAGCATTCCTCAGAGATTTTGGTCCATATTGACATGATGGCATCACACAGTTGCCGCAGATTTGTCGGCTGCACATCCATGATGCAAATCTCCCGTTCCACCACATCCCAAAGATGCTCTATTGGATTGAGATCTGGTGACTGTGGAAGCCATTTGAGTACAGAGAACTCATTGTCATGTTCAAGAAACCAGTCTGAGATGATTTCAGCTTTATGACATGGCGCATTATCCTGCTGAAAGTAGCCATCAGATGTTGGGTACATTGTGGTCATAAAGGGATGGACATGGTCAGCAACAATACTCAGGTAGGCTGTGGCGTTGCAACGATGCTCAATTGGTACCAAGGGGCCCAAAGAGTGCCAAGAAAATATTCCCCACAACATGACACCACCACCACCAGCCTGAACCGTTGATACAAGGCAGGATGGATCCATGCTTTCATGTTGTTGGCGCCAAACAGCAGAAATCAAGACTCATCAGACCATGCAATGTTTTTCTAATCTTCTACTGTCCAATTTCGATGAGCTTGTGCAAACTGTAGCCTCAGTTTCCTGTTCTTAGCTGAAAGGAGTGGCACCCGGTGTGGTCTTCTGCTGCTGTAGCCCATCTGCCTCAAAGTTCGACATACTGTGTGTTCAGAGATGCTCTTCTGTCTACCTTGGTTGTAACGGGTGGCGATTTGAGTCACTGTTGCCTTTCTATCAGCTCGAACCAGTCTGCCCATTCTCCTCTGGCATCAACAAGGCATTTCTGCCCACAGAACTGACGCTCATTGTATGTTTTTCTTTTTTGGACCATTCTCTGTAAACCCTAGAGATGGTTGTGCGTGAAAATCCCAGTAGATCAGCAGTTTCTGAAATACTCAGACCAGCCCTTCTGGCACCAACAACTATGCCACGTTCAAAGGCACTCAAATCACCTTTCTTCCCCATACTGATGCTTGGTTTGAACTGCAGGAGATTTTCTAGACCATGTCTACATGCCTAAATGCACTGAGTTGCCGCTATATGATTGGCTGATTAGAAATTAAGTGTTAACGAGCAGTTGGACAGGTGTACCTAATAAAGTGGCCGGTGAGTGTATATGCCCAATACACGTATGAGTCCATTGATGTGATGAAAGTATATCTTTGTTTCCATTTATGTGTGCTTATGCTTATGTATGTATGTTCGTGTAGGCAGATTAAGAAATTTAGCTTAGTTTGACAGAAGGCTCAATGTGGTCAAAAATGACAGCATTGTCATACTGACAAATATGCTCAATGTGCATATTACCTATATGCAGCCGTTTTCTTGCTATACCCCTCAGATTACCTCAGTACTTAAATAGCTGCTTCCTCTGCATGTGCTCATAAACCCTGGAGTACATAGTTTGTTCATCAACCACAGACGTGGAGGTCATATGACAGTTCTCTCTCTCTGTATGTAGCAATGCTTGATGTGTTCAGAACAGTGGATACAGCTGTCTCATGCACAGAATAGTACAAGATCTCCCTGGTTCCTATCAGTCTCTCCATCCTAGTCTGTTATTGTACCAAACTTTCTCTGTCTCTCTCTGCACCTCATGCTGCAGCCCTTCCCCCACCTTATCATCGGCAGTATCAGCTATGTGCAAAGAAGCTATTAACCCTTATTGCTTAAACAGAACAGGCATATACTTCATGTAACTAGTTTACTTATGATTTATTTCACTTATTACATGTTCCCTGCACCTCCATGTGATGGAAGCTGCCAGGCCGGTCACCATATAATCCTGTAAGTGCACTATGCAGTGTTCAGTGGATTTACTTGTGGGAAACTAAATGTATTTGATGCTAAATTACTTTGAGAGAGAACATCATGGGATCTGTGGGCAGGCTAGCTGGCCTCAGCCTGAGGGCATACACTGACAGACATTAGTCTCCATCAACTTTACCTTTGGTGAGAAAGATTTTTGTCAAACACTTTTAGTACAGAAAATGCCATAACTTTTTTAAGAAAAGGGTAAGCAGCACAAAGTAGGCATTGTTCGGTGGATCACATATACCGTATATACTCGTGTATAAGCCGAGTTTTTCAGCACAAAAAATGTGCTGAAAAACCTAATCTCGGCTTATACACGAGTTAATAAAAAAAAAACATGAGTTAATAAAAAAAAAAAAAAATTAATACTCACCATCCGGCTCCCGGTCCTCGGCGGCGGCTCCCGGTCCTCGGCGGCAGCTCCCGATCCTCTGCGGCGGCTTCTCTCTTCGATCTTGACGTGCCGGTAGTCGCGTCTATGCGACTTGCCGGCGGGCGCACAATATGATGTAGCGGTGTCGCCGCTGATGACGTCATCAGCGGCGACACCGCCGCATCGCACTGTGCGCCTGCCGGCAAGTCGCATAGACGCGACTGCCGGCACGTCAAGATCGAAGAGAGAAGCCGCCGCAGAGGATCGGGAGCTGCCGCCGAGGACCGGGAGCCGCCGCCCAGGACCAGGAGCCGCCGCCGAGGACCGGGAGCCGCCACTTCAAATCAAAGGTGAGTATCGTCGGAGGGTGAGTATTAAGTTTATTTTTTTATTATATTGAGGTCAGGCTGTATACTTTGTGGGGGCAGGCTGTATACTTCGTGGGGGCAGGATGTATACTTCGTGGGGGCAGGCTGTATACTTTGTGGGGGCAGGCTGTTTACTTCGTGGGGGCAGGCTGTATACTTCGTGGGGGCAGGCTGTATACTTCGTGGGGGTAGGCTGTATACTTCATGGGGGCAGGCTGTATACTTCATGGGGGCAGGCTGTATACTTCATGGGAGCAGGCTGTATACTTCATGGGGGCAGGCTGTATACTTCATGGGGGCAGGCTGTATACTTCATGGGGGCAGGCTGTATACTTCATGGGGGCAGGCTGTATACTTCATGGGGGCAGGCTGATTGTATACTACTTGGGACAGGCTGTATACTACAGGGGGCTAGCTGGCTGTATACTACACCCTCGGCTTATACTCGAGTCAATAGGTTTTCCCATTTTTTTGTGGTAAAATTAGGGGTCTCGGCTTATACTCGGGTCGGCTTATACTCGAGTATATACGGTAATAGTTTGGTAAAATCATTAAAACTTTACAGTTACGCTTTAAATGTATTATACATAGGGACTATCAGTATTTATAACATTTACTTACATTTTGTTTAAAGTTTAGATGTTTACTGACTATATAAAAAATATAAATTAAAGAGGTGTTCCCATTTCAACGTTTAAATGTTATTGTATAAAAAGAAGTGCTTTATTCCAATATATTTTCTACACAGGTGTGTTATTGTGAGCCATGTACCCTTGTAACATCACATGACCATGGACAGTTTCATTTTCACTAGAAGCTTTTAATAGACAGCAAGCAGAGAGCTAGAAAACTGTGAGGAATTGATGCATAATGGGGCACATTTACTTACCTGGTCCGCAGAGTTCACAGAAAGTGCACTATGCTGCGATTCACTAAGATTGTGCGCCCAATATCCTGCAGGTTATGCTCACAACATAGTTCACCTTCTTCTTCCCAGTGCATGTAAGTGTCTTGTGATACAATTTGAAACTTAAGTCCTGCGCTGTCTGAATCGGTCGAATCGTCCGACTGTACACCCCTAAATCATGCTGCATGAAAGCCAGCGCAGCTGCGCCATAATCTGATCGTGTGTGACACAATCCTAGCGCAGACCCCTGTTAAATACCTGTCAAAGCTGTGCAAATCCCGAAAACAGCGAAAAGTCCGGTGAAAGTGCAATCTGCGACCCTTAGTAAATAAACCCCAATGTATATTGAAAAATTTTATAATTTGTATTTATTTGCGGAAATGGGAACACCCTTGTAATTATATTAAAGTGATGCACATGTTATGCCTAAACAACAGTTTTGTAATGTCTGCTAGTTATTAAAAGATAAAAACAATATATTTTCTACATCGATTCTATCTTAGTCTCCATCCTAAAAAATGCTTTTAAATTAGTCATTTATTTGATCATAGATGACTTTTAATTAATATATTTTTAAAGATTTAATATTTTGAAAAAATTGTAAAAATTTACAAGTAATACCATAGAATCTACAGGAAAAAAAAACATAATTAGAACATTTAATATAAAACAAACACATAATCTTTCACAGTCCAAATTTAATAAGATGATTTACTAAATGTAATGAATATGTTAATATGTACAAATATTAACATATAATCCAGAGAGAATTCTACAAATGATTTTAACTGACAAGTGTTCACTTCTAATAATATAATTGATTTCATCTGTTGTATTCAGATGTAGCCATGATTTGAGTGACAAATGAAATAGAATGGCTGAAACCTTTGATTCTAATGAAACAATGCATTAGCACATGTTTTATGACAGGCGTAATTCTAAATCTCTTCTTGTCAACATGGTCACACAGAAGCACACTCGTTGAGAATGAAAAGATTAACTTTATAAAAGCACAAAATCTTCTTTCAAGTCTACCACACAAGCAATTACTTGTGAAAAATTTCTGCAATACCTCATGGATTGAAAATGATACTAAGATTAATCAAGCACATCGCAAGCAAGAAATACATCTTTACTCATCCATGGGTCGGAAAGATCAGTATTAGAAACAAAGAAGGCAAAGCAAATCCATTTTATAGAAGATAAAGAACCCTTCTACAAACTATTGTATCTAGAAATGTTTTCTTCCCAGGTTGATGGATTACAAAATCAAATACTTTCAAAATGGCCTGTCACCAAGCAAATAGAACAAGACATCCTATCTTTAGAGAGCCCAATGCTAAAAATCATAGAAAACCAAGAAAAGAGACACCAAGGACAAAGGTTAAGTTCAGTTTTTATTATCAGGATATCCAGTTATTTTATACAATTAATAAAAGTAATTTTCACAAAATAGAAAATAAAAATAGTGGATCTAAGGAGTGAAGTTATTTCGTTCTTCTTATTATGTAGTAAATTTTAAACCAAAGGAAATAGACCCTATTATTCTGACAGTCTACCTTCTAATCTAGCAAATTTTATTATTTTATTATTGTACATGAAGGACATAGTCAAAAGATTTACCTGTGACTCAATTGAGAAGAAATAAACATTTAACGGGTATTCCAGGATCCGTAGAATGTAGAAACATCAACTCTCCAATGGCTGTATTTGCTTCTTTTTCCATAAACATAGTACAGCAGTTAAACTTGGTATTGGACTTAGCCCTGTTAACTTCATAATGTTTAGTTAGTGTGACCCATGTATTGACTTTTCAAATAGGTTTTTGCATATTATTTGACCATGTCATTGCATATCGATCCACAGGTCAAGTTTACTTTGTAACTAGTGTTTTAAGATACTGTAAAGCTTGATACGGTAGCTTTGCTCACCATTACCTTGCTGTACATATTCTTCAATAAAGCAAATCATGTGTTGCACATACTGTGATGTGGGGACAATATACACTCACCGGCCACTTTATTAGGTACACCTGTCCAACTGCTCGTTAACACTTAATTTCTAATCAGCCAATCACATGGCGGCAACTCAGTGCATTTAGGCATGTAGACATGGTCAAGACAATCTCCTGCAGTTCAAACCGAGCATCAGTATGGGGAAGATTGAGTGCCTTTGAACGTGGCATGATTGTTGGTGCCAGAAGTGAGGCACAGAAAAGGCATATGTGCTTCCATGAAAGGGGAATCAGAATCAGGATCCTTCTTGTGTCATTAGGTGCCTGACAACCTGTACTAAATCCAGTCAATATATACCAAGAGGAGGAGAGCTCTTATTCAGTATTGTGTCAGGTTCTTAGCATACAGTTTTGTTTCAGGAAGAAATTGGAAGGGGTAGACGGCTCATTCCCCATTCTGGGAAAAGCTACTAAAGTGGCCTGAAGCATCTACAATAGAAGTCTCCTGTGACAATAGCCAAATTAAAACTATGCAAAATGTGGTCGTGTATCAAAAGTTTATTGTTTAAAAATTCATCCGTACAGGGTAATAGGTAAATATAGATCCTCTAACTAGAGGAGAGTCAAGTGGGAAGCTGTGTCCTACTTAAGAAGGAGTTCATAGCCTTCTCATCGGGTTTGGACCATGCTGGTTGTCACCGAGGGTGGAAAGCCTAGTGTAATATCTGTTAAAAGCATGATATTTCTTTGGATGAGAGATCTTGCCTGAGCTACCACAAGCTTTATAAAAAGAAATCCTACATTTAGTCCTCAGGGTTATGACCCATTTCACAAAAAGTCTAATTGTCTTGTTGTGGGAGACACAATGGGGCAGATTTACTTACCCGGCCCATTCGCGATCCAGTCCGGACAGGATTTATGAAGGTAGTTCCTCCGCCGTCCACCAGGTGGCGCTGCTGCGCTGAAAAGCATCGGAACGCGCCGGAATACACCGAGCTGGACCAGGTGAAGGTAAGCGCTTCCCAAGCGACACATTTTCGGTTATTAAATGCAGCGGTTTTTCCGAATACGTCGGGTTTTCGTTCGGCCACGCCCCCCAGATTTCCGTCGCGTGCATGCCAGCGCCGATGCGCCACAATCCGATCGCGTGCGCCAAAATCCCGGGGCAATTCAGGTACAATCGGCGCAAATCGGAAATATTTGGGTAACACGTCGGGAAAACGCGAATCGGGCCCTTAGTAAATGACCCCCAATATGTTATTTTCAATGGGTATAAATGCTTATCATTTAAAAGGGTTCTCAATCAGTTGGTCATGTAATTCCTGAAAAGGGTGTGATTGGAGGGCCCTCTCAAGTTCAATTAATATTTGAAGTATTGTATTCTATGAAGCCAAGTGGCTAAGGTCTCTCAAGCAGCTTAGTGGTATCAACTGTACTCTCTGGAAAAAGAGTTATAGTCCCTAAAAAGCAGGAGTCTACCCTACTGGTGTTTGTGAGCCTTCATGAGAAACTAGTTGAGGATGTACAGTTAGGAAGAACTTGATGTATAGAAAATTATTAAAGAAAACGGAATCATGTGAAAATACTGTATATTTGCCACTTACAGGCGGTCCCCTACTTAAGAACACTCCACTTACATACGACCCCTAGTTACAAACGGACCTCTGGATGTTGGTAATTTATTTTACTTATGTCCTAGGCTACAATGATCAGCTGTAACAGATATCACAGGTGTCTGTAATGAAGTTTTAGTGTTAATCCTGGTTCTTATGATTATCCAACACTTTCAAAATCCAATAGTCACAGAAACCAAAAAAGTTCTGTCTGGGATTACAATGATAAAATATACAGTTCCGACTTACATACAAATTCAACTTAAGAACAAACCTACAGACCCTATCTTGTATTTAACCTAGGGACTGCCTGTACTGTACATCTACAATAATCCAAGCCTGTTGGAAGTCTAAGTCTCCTTTACCTACTAGGACCCCAGACTTCATTTTCTGCGAGTATGCCATATAGATTTAGAAACATTTAGAAAAATAAGATATTTAGATAAAGCTAAATGGGTCACCTGGGGACATAGAATATCAGAAATCTATGGCCCCTTTCCGTACACTAGCCCTTTCAAAAGAGTTAAGCTCTTGACATTTATTGACAGTTAAGACAAATAAAACGCTTAAGTTCTACAGTATAATGGTGGCAGAAACAAAATTCTGTATAGACTAGAGACTCTGTATAGACTCTGTATAGTTCTAGTAAGTTATGAATATCTTGAAAGCACTCAACCTGAGAAAACGGAAGGAGTAAAGACAACATTGGTCTCTCAGTTGTCAGCTGGATGACAGAGTACAAAGTCTACCTAGCAGGAGAATAGGATCCTGCATCTTGTATACACAGCTCCTCTGGCTATCTTGGTAGGTCTATTACATGCTACTAGTGAGAACTGGATTTAATTAGCATTTTATGTGCATACTGTATATTTTATTGCAAAGTAAACACACAGTACAGTTGTTTCAATGCAGAAACTGCCATCACTTTTAATTAAGCTAACATATTCAGTTATTACCAGAAATAAATGTATTTAGATTTACTTGTTTGCATTACAAGTTCAGATTTTTGAATGCTAAATACTAAAATAATTTGTTTAGCACAATTTAATGCTTGGCTCTGTGATAATCACACTTTAATTGGGTTTGAATTTCCACTGAACAGATGTTTCCAGGTCAATCCAGAAAATGTAAACGGCTGCATCACCCCATTTGTCAATAAAACCACTTACTTCAGATAAACCATATTTACTTTTCAACTCAGTTTAGAATGTGTAACTTACTGTATGAGAATGTGGTAATATTTGTGTAGGATTTAGGTAAAATCAAGAAGAAACCCCAACTTCTATCAAGGGCTAAAGTAAAACATCAACAATTTTCAGCAAAAGCTGCGTATCTCTTTCATGTTTCTTCTCTGACATTCATAGTGCAGAGAGGAAACAAAGTAACCGGTACCCAACACTGGGATATAAAACTTTACACTTTATTTAACAATATGTTATTGGGTATTATTTCTCATTGGCTGTGAGCAACACAATTCATTGCTGTAATACGCAATAAAATAAGTGCTTCTTGCTGACAAATCATCTTGTCTCCTTAACAGTGATTAATTCTAACCATTTATGGGTAAGCTGGGGTTGGATATATACAGTTGCAACCAAAAGTTTATATACAATATATAAAAACACATATATACATGTTTTTCCGACATGTCATCTGACAAGCAATTAAAATAAACCATTTCCATTTTATGTCAATTAGGATTATCAAAATTATTTATATAATAATGAGAGAATATTTGTAAAGCATTTTTATTACTATCTGCAAAAACAATTTGGGACATAACCTATGATGATGTCATGTTAATGTAAGCTTCTGGTCTATTGGGAACATATAAATTAATGGGGCAGATTTATCAAGCTGTCTGAAAGTCAGAATATTTCTAGTTGCCCATGGCAACCAATCACAGCTCCTCTTTAAAATATTCATAAGCACTGGTAAAATGAAAGCTGAGCTGTGATTGGTTGCCATGGGTAACTGGAAATATTCTGACTTTCAGACAGCTTGATAAATCTGCCTGTCACTGGGGCCCCCGTGATCCCTGTCTCGGATCGCGGGCGCATCCGTGCTCCTCCGTGTGCCCCCGCTGCTGCCCGGTCTCGCTCACCTCTCCCGGCTACAGCTCTTCCCCGGACTGCCGTGGAGGCAGGGACGCGCTGCTCCTTCCGAAGATTTAAAGGGCCAGCGCACCGCTAATTGGAGCACTGGCTGAACACCTCACCTTTAAGAATCCTGCCTCTTCTTGTGTTCCCCGCCGGATCTTTGTGCCTCACAGCCTAAGAGAAAGCTTCCTGGTGATTATCTGCGTTCCTGTGTATTCCTGGGTTCCTGTGTATTCCTGCATTCCTGTGTGGCTCTGCTCCCGAGTCCTGTGTTGCCGTGTTACCCGAGTTCCTCCGTGTTGCTGTGTTCCATGTGCCTGTGTTCCCATTCCCCCCTGCCTGGACTTCTCGTTGCTGACCCCGGATTTGGACTTGACCTCGCATCTCTACCGCCTGCCCTACGAGACTGTCTTCTTCTAAGGTACCTCGACCTCGGCTGCCACCGCGGGCTGGTCACGCCTGGGAACGACCTGGTGGTATCCTGCCGCAGAAAGTCCAACCCACTTTGCGGCGGGCTCTGGTGAAAACCAGGTGCCACTTGGATTCCGGTCCCAGGTGTCGTCTAGTTCCATCTCCCGCGGTGGTCCAGAGGATCCACTGATCCTGACACTGCCCCAATGTATTTGATAAATTGAAACATGCTTCTTTATGTAAAATCATGAGAAAGAAATCATTGAAGTTATAAGGAAGATCATTTTGAATTTGCACAAGCCTGGTTCATCCTTAAGCGCAATATTGATAAACCTGATGGTGCTTCATTCAAATATACAAACAAGTATACACAAGTACCAACAAGATGGGAATATCCAGCCATCATACAGCAGGAGGTGGGTTCTCGGTTCCAGAGATGAAGTTGCTTAAGTCCAAAACTTGATATCATCTCAAGAACAAAAGCAGAGGTTCAATTACTCCAAAAGAAACCTAAAACAGATTGATATTTGCAAAAACACACAGGAATTAAGACCTACTTTTTTGTAGACAATGTGGTCTGAAAAAACTATGATTAAACGGTTAGCCCAGAATGACCATTGTTATGTTTAGAGAAAAAAGGTAAAGCTTGCAAGTCTGAGAACAATATCTTAACTGTGAAACACAGGGGTGGCAGCAGCAAGTTGTGGGTTTGCTTTACTAATGAAAGGAATTCTGCACTTCACAAAAAAAAGAACATTGGGGCTTATTTACTAAGGGTCCGCGGAACGCACTTTAGTCGGATTTTGGAGATTTTCGGGATTTGCGCCGCTGTGACAGCTATTTAGAAGGAGATTTTGACACACGCAATTTTGACACTCGGATTTTTGTGCAATTATTAATAATAATGGGGCAGATTTACTTACCCGGTCCGTTCGCGATCCAGCGGCGCGTTCTCTGCGCTGGATTCAGGTCCAGCCGGGATTCATCAAGGCAGTTCCTCTGATGTCCACCAGGTGGCGCTGCTGCGCTGAAGTTCCCTGAAATGCACTGAAGTTAACGATCCTATCCTGGATGAAGGTGAGTGCAAGTTCTGCGACACAATTTTCTTTTTTAAATGCGGCGGTTTTTCCGAATCCGTCGGGTTTTCGTTCGGCCAAGCCCCCCGATTTCCGTCGCGTGCATGCCGCTGCCGTCGTGCCACAATCCGATCGCGTGCGCCAAAATCCCGGGGCAATTCATGTAAAATCGGCGCAAATCGGAAATATTCGGGTAACACGTCGGGAAAACGTGAATCGGGCCCTTAGTAAATGACCCCCAATGTCTTCAAAATTCTTTCAATCCCATTATTCTGGCATAACAGATAGTGAGAAAAACATGCATATGGGTATTTATATATAGTGTACTGGTTCTGGTTTTAACTGTATCTTATATATATATATATATATATATATGCAGTCCCCAGTTTAAATACAACATAGGCCCTTGGGGTTGTACTTAAGCTGAATTTGTATGTAAGTCGGAACTATATATTTTATAATTGAAGATCCAGACTTTTTTCCAGACTGGATTTTCAACAGAAATTTTTGTCGTAATGGAACCAAGGATTATCAATAAAACTTAATTACAGACACCTTACAGCTGATCAATGCAGCCTCTCTGTCACAATGGGAAGAGAGGTCCGTCTGTAACTAGGGGTCATCTGTAAGCCGGGAGTCCTTAAGTATATATATACAGGGTGTAAAAAAAATTTTGAGATATCTTGCAAAATACAAATAAAAATATTTAATGAAACCAAAGCCAGCTCGTCTCCTGGGGTGGGGCCTGGGCAACTTTAAAAGGAATCTGTCACCACATTTGAACATATACAGCCAATGACAGGTACCTATAAAGCCCTTACTGACACCCTTCTTTTAACTAAAAATTGTTTCGCTTACATCCACATTAATCACCTTTCTTTCTTATATTACCTGGCATAAGAGGGGCCGTGTCCTGCTCGGCAGGTCTCTCCCATCTCTAAACCTCCCCATGTCTTATGCCTCCTTACTGGTCACAGTTTATGTCATGGGACCAGAGTGACATCATCTTAGGTCCTTTAGACACTTAACAATAGCAAATGCAATGCATGTAACTGACCACATGAAGTCCCATGGACCTCTACTCCTCTACATCTTCCATGAAGGCTGCTGTGATTTCATGTAATCACATACATGATGTACAGTTTTCTATTCTTAGAAGGCTAAAGGATCTGCGATGATGTCACTCATGAATGTAACACAAGGCACCATGTAAAAAAATTGCAAAGAAGAAAACGGAAGAAAACTCCAGTGCAGGCTCCTTGGTCTTTATAAAATCAACTTTTCTTTATTCAGCATACAGCATAGACGTACATCGGGTAAAACACAATAGGTTCTGATCTACGAGTTTCGGCTACAAAAGCCTTAGTCTTGATCAGAACATGTAAAAAAATTGAGCTTTATATGTCTGTAGTTGAATATAAGCAGACAGTACAAGGAGGTGGGGCAGTGATTTGAAGAGACACCGAGCTGTCAGTCAAAATAATGGGGTGTGGTTCACTGCCAGCATGAGAAAGAGATGAGTCACGGATACCAGACATCAGTCAGAAAATTTAATTTGCATATCAGAGACGATACAAATATAGTATAGAAAAAACCCAAATGTAAATGTTTGAAAACAAAACAATACTAAACCTACCTCACCAATTCACTGACAATCCAGATACTTATATTACTGATACATTTCTTAGATGTAGTGTCAAGCAGAATCTAATCGCAAAGTTTGGGTATATCCTGAACTTTACAGGTTTAGGTACCAAGCCCAAACCGAACATCAGTCAGATGTTCTAGTTTGAGATGAGCTTAGTGGTCCACACTCGATAGCACCCACTGGCATCAATTGTGGGTATTCACTCTATAAATGCCACCGGCGAAGCTGCAGCAGGTATTCTAGTCAATGTGGCTGTCACCAGGTTTTACCCCCTAAACTACTAGCCTCCTCAGTCTAGGGTATGAAATGTCATTTCTAGAATTCTCTTTCATGTGAAAGCTAACCAGTTCTCCCCCCAAATTCTTCCCCAAAGTAATTTTCATGAGATATGTCAAGTTTAGTGGTTACAGGGGTAGCATCCCTTCAGATGCCTCTATCTTCTGTTCTATACTACAAAGAAACACATGATTTTCTTTTTATCTGTGGCTGTGTGAGGTACAGAACCAGAGAGATACAGGCAGTTAAAGACATATTTGGAAATGTGTTTGCTGCCGCTGAACCTCATGCCTGGCAGGGTGGTGTTCAAAATTTCTGGAACATTGTAGCCGGTTGATGCATGTCCCATGTATTGTGCATATGTTCAACTTGGTAGTGCACAGGTTTCTGGACAACTATACAGACCTGCTAAGATCTGCTGCTTAATGTATGCCTTGGTTGTTCCTATTTTCGATGTTCATACCCTGCAGCTTCTTGCCTATCTGCACTACATAGAAACTTTGGCCTGCCCACCCACCACCTTATATGTGGTTTACCTACTATGTCGAATTCCACTTTACATATGATGGAAATGGTGTGTCATTAGCAGGCAATGTTAGAATTCCGTATCCAGAACACCAGGATGAGTGCATTGGTGGCAGATGAGGAAGAAGAGGACAAACAGGTGCCAGGCAAGTCCACACAAAGCTGTCAAGGTGGGTACATAGACCACAATATAAGTAGTGTGAGGCTAAAATAAGGGAGTACAAAAGCACTTTGATGCAGGTACTTCTGGCAAAGCTCCCATCCCACATTGAGAGCTTAGTGGCAACACAAGAAGGAGGAGGAATCACCAACGTAGATGGAATGCAAAGCAAAGTGAGCGTGGCCACAATGTGGAAAGCCATGTTCACTACTCCTTAACCTACACCACCATGATGAGGCACATATGACTAAGAGACAGAATGCGACATACATGGTGGAGGATTATCTGTCCACTTATATCCTGGTATTGAAGAATGGGTCCTTCTTGTTTCAATTTCTGTTTGGAAAATTTTGAAACGCAGCCAGAGCTTGCCCTCTATGCCTTGTCGGTGCTGTCCTTCTGTGCAGCTAGTGCGCAGTAAGGGCACATGTTCAGCACCAATGGTGGTTTCATCACCGACTATCATCTTTCTACAACCAATATGGACAACCTAATTTTCATGAAAATGAAACAGGGATTTTTGGGTGTTAACATTTGGGTCCCTGTTGATTTCAATGGGGTTAATATTCATGTCAAAGTTTGAGCTGTAATCTAGGTTCTGAACTGAATTTTGTTGTGGAATTCAGATGAACCTGTCGAACCTGAATTTTGACCAGCCTAATGTCTAATGGACATTGTAAATCAATTATATACTGATGGTCGATGCCAATTGTGTCTATACTACAAAGGCCCCCAGAAAGTATATTCATTACATATATTTCTGGCCTTAGAATACTTATAAAATATTGAAAACCCAGAATAATTAAAAAAGTAATTGCTGAAATTAGCATGAATAGCCAGTTCACTCCTGGAGTTATTTGAAAACATGGAATGATCAATATTGACCCTCATAAAAGCATAACACATATGAAAGGCCTTGTTCATGCCATGCATTTCAGTGGACTTCAAATGAAATTCTGCACAGTACTGTATAATATATATATATATATATATATATATATATATATATATATATATATATAAATTATATTCAGATTTATAAATATACATTGCCTTTGGTGAAGATTAATGGGAAAAACACAATGTTTTAGTGCTGCTTGCACAAGTTTTCAATATAAGTAATTATAAAAAAGTAATATATAAAGTATCTATATTTTCTTACAATACTAGAGTATTATTTTAACAATTAAAGTCTCTAGTGGATTCTGTCACAGAATATGTTTGGATCCAACCATGTATCTAAAAAACAAAACTAAAATATATATTTTTTTTCAATCTGTATTTTTTATATATGTGTATAGATTTTTATATACTATTTTTCCACAAGAAATAAGCATATGGTTGACATTGATTGAGAAGTTATATTTGGAATTGTTCAAGCACAAGTGCAGAAGCTGGTTCTCGCCCTTACCTACTATATTGAAATCACATGTATATGGTCCAAACATAATTATACTGACTAGGCATTCAGAAATGTTTGGCATTATACTGTTGTTAATTCAATTTTTGGGAGTTTGCACTGTAAGCTATTTCTAGATAAATGTCATGAGCTCAATTTTTTTATTATGTTCTTTTGTTATTAATGTCTTCTCATTTTGTTTAACATAACACGATTTGTTTTCATTACTTAACAGTTAAGCAATTTATGCCATAATTTGGCCCACACCCAGATTTTACTAGTGGTAATGTGATTTATGGGTTTACTGATGTTCAGCTGTACAAATCACAAAAAAATATTCCCTATGCAAGATAAATAATTTGCAATTTCTCAATAGCAGCAGATAAATGTGGTAATTATTTTGCACAACAGATGGCCTGTCACTTTTCATAGTGAAACACAATTCATGGTGTGCCAGGATTTAAGTTATACAAATAGTTGTAGTTATTTCAAGCGTTAAACTAAAATTTTACATCATGTATGCATTTCAAATATTAAATAATATTTAAAGGATAGAATGTATACATTTTAAAAATTAATACAAAAAATTATAGGGATAGTTTACTTTTAGAGAAAAGCCAATCAATTGCTTCACATAATAATTTACCTTTACTTCAAAAAGATTTTTACGTTTTTTTTTATAGATAGAGTATGAATATATTTTCTAGCATTTCTTTTTTTATGTTAACCCTAGCCCCATTTACCCATACAAAAAATGCCTCCCAACATCATATGCAAATGAGCTGAAATGGACACTTTTTGTCTTAGATTAATAACTGACTGGTCAGTCAGTAAAACAGCTTCCAAGTTCTAACTTCCGGTAACTGTTCTGTTCTCTGCCATTTTATGCTGTTTTGTGAACGGAATGGATATCATAACTGGCAAATTTTATTTCCTTTTAGTGGTGATCACCTGGCTGCCTGTTTCTTTGCTGCAAAGCTCTATTAAACTTTACTTGTATTCTATGCTCTGCTCTGTCTTCTGATCCTGCATTCTTCTGCCCCATCAATGATCAGCACTAGAGATGGGCAAATCGATTCTAACAAAGTGGAATTCGTTTAGAATTTCAGGAAAACTTCGGTTAGGCACAAATCTGAAGTTTACGGTGATTTGTGGGAACAAATGTTCCCCCCCCCCCTTTATTAGCAAAATGTCAATAAGCACAACGTGTTGCATGAGGCAGAGTTACAAGCTGTCTCTAGCGTCTAGCTGCTTGTAGGTGATGAAGTGATTTTTGCTCAAAGTCCAGGGTGTCCATATTGGGGGGATCTGTATACCCCAAATTCCAATTCTTTTTTGTTGCTGAAGTTGATATCAAGAAATCCGTGTCAAATCAACATAGTTGCTGGTGTGATTTTTTTCCCAAAGTCCAGGGTGTCAGTGTTCTGTATTCCCCAAATTTCAATTCTTTTTTGTTGCTTAAAGATGACCTTTCGCTACTTCACGTATATGGAGATTATCATACCATTCTGTAGGGGCTGCTACATAGATTCACGGGCACTTTGAATTTTCTTTCTAGCCCTTTCTAGTGGTTGCAGAGTTATTAGTCACGAGATCTGACCATTACAATCTATGTTTGGTCAGAGAGGAGGAGCTGGGGCAGGAGCTGGGGGCGTGTGTTATTCTAATCTTCTCTGATACTGTCAGTGGTGAGATGTAATTTCTCTATGTGTATCTAAAGGCTATGTTCACACACATTCTAATATTCTGTTGACATTGCATTTAGACAATGTTTACAAAAATGCAATGTTGCAATTGTAAACACGCATGCAATGTAAATGGAAAAGCAAACGCTGTGTAAACGTAAGTGCAAACGAGACACATAAGCGTAACCAGGCATAAATGCAAATGGCATGTAAATGTAAGTGTAAATGTGCCGTAAATGCAAGCGCCGTTTACATAAGCAAAAACACAAGTCACACTCGACATAAAGGCGAATGCTATGTAAGCTTAAACATGGCGCAAATTCAACATAAACAGAAAATATGTAAATGCACCTCAAACACTTCATGCACGTAAAAACGCACCACAACTAGTGCGTACACATTAAACGCAAACATAAGTGTGAGACAAGCGGCCCGTAGGCGAAAGTGTGCTGCAAATGCAGCGAATCACAAGTGTGATGCAAACGGCACGTAAGAATAACCATAATGCAAACACTGTGTAAGCATAACGCAAATGCAGCGTAAACATATCGTAATTGCACCGTAAGCGTAAACGTGACGCAAACGGCGTGTAAGCATAAACATGGCGCAACTGTTGCGTAAGTGTTAATGTGCCACAGATGCTCATAAGCACAAATGTGACGCAAACGCTGCGTAAGTGTTAATGTGATGCAAACACAGGGTAAGCATAAACGGGGCGCAAACATAGAGTAAGCGTAAATGGGACACAAATACCATGTAAGCATAACCCTGTCACAAATGCGGAATAAGCATATACGTGCCGCAAATGCTGCGTAAATGTGATGCACACGCTGCATAACCATAACTCAAACGCTGCTTAATCGTAACTGTGGTGCAAACGCCACATAATCGCAACTGCCGCAAATGCTGCAAAATCGCAACTGGCGCAAATGCCACGTAAATGTAACTGGCGCAAACGTCACGTAAATGCAACGGTTGCAAACGCCGCGCAATCGTAACAATCGTAAACCCTAGAGATGGTTGTGCGTGAAAATCCCAGTAGATCAGCAGTTTCTGAAATACTCAGACCAGCCCTTCTGGCACCAACAACCAAGCCACGTTCAAAGGCACTCAAATCACCTTTCTTCCCCATACTGATGCTCGGTTTGAACTGCAGGAGATTGTCTTGACCATGTCTACATGCCTAAATGCACTCCAAATGGAGTTGCCGCCATGTGATTGGCTGATTAGAAATTAAGTGTTAACGAGCAGTTGGACAGGTGTACCTAATAAAGTGGCCGGTGAGTGTATATTAGCGGAATGTGTGTGAACACAACCATTAAATGAACATAGAAAAAAACTTACAGCTCAATATTCATAATCGCTTCTCTGACATTGCCTGCCACTGATTGGACAGTATGAGAGAAGATTAGCATAACACACACCTCCAGCTCCTCCTCTCTGACCAAACACTGATTACAATGGTCAGAAACAGGGAATGTAATCTCTGCAAGCGCGGGGGCTAGAAGGAAAATTCCAAGTGCGCCTGAATCTGTGTAGCTGCCCCTACAGGATGGTATGATAATCTACACATGTGTGAGGGGGTGAAAGGTCCTCTTTAAGTTGATATCAATAAATCTGTGTGAAATCAACATAGTTGGTGGAGTGATTTTATTCTCAAATTCCAGGGTGTCAGTTTTTGGGGTTCTGTATTCCCCAAATTTCAATTGTTTTTTGTTGATAAAGTTGAAATCAAGAAATCTGTGTGAAATCCACATAGTTGATGGAGTGATTTTTGCCCAAAGCCCAGGGTTTCAGTTTTGGGGGATCTGTATTCCCCCAATTTTTTTTGTTCCCAAAGTAGATATCAATAAATCCGTGTCAAATCCACGTAGATACATAAGGTATCGCGGTGTCAAAAGGCCTTACAGTACTCAAAATTGTAGCATTGAAAATGTCATCAAAAGTTGCAAAAAATGACACCACCCTCAGCTCCGTACGCCAACTCAACGGTCTCAGTATTCACAGCCTGACTACTTGCAAGTGCAACATAACCTACCGTGCCACTCTCCCCATCTATACTTTCCCACCTACTGTATGAAGCAGCAGAAGTCTGCCACACCTCTTCACTGCCAAGCAGCTGCTGACTGTCCTCAAAAAGTTTGTCCTCACTGTATAGTGGCGCTGAGCCAAGACCACCTAGCAAATCTCTGGCTGAGGGAAATAAACAGGACAGAAGCTGGTTGAAAACAGATGAGGGCCACTGACCTGCTCCTGGGCCATGCCAACTATGGGTTGTATCTGACGAACCCACGGCCTCTTGGCACCAAAGTACAAAAAAGTTATTAGCTCCAGAAAAAAAAAAATTTTGTACAGGAGGTTTTAATTCTTGTAAATGTATGAAAACATTATAAACCCTATACTAGGTCATCCACTTCCACCCAAATGACATCTGTGAACCCCATCCAAAAATGGCCAGGAAACTGTGCACGCACTTCAGCCATTCTTACAAAGCCAAGCACACCTTCCTCGGGTTGCAGCGGCAGAACAGTTTGATATGCGATTTTTTCACCCGTTGGAATTCCAGCCTCCATATGTTAAACCGCCAGTATGAACAGAGAAACGCCCTTAATGATTTTTTGAGGATGCAAGCGGACAGCAGTACTCCCCTGTGTTACTTTGATGTCTGCCACTGGCAGCTCATGCGTGACACCTGCCATTTGCCCAGGCCCTTTGAAGAGGCCACGTTATTTGTCAGTCGCCAGGACTACGGGATGAATAACGTCTTTCCACTGCTTCCTGTTCCAGGACTGCTGTCCTGGAACAAATGCTGTAAAATCTGTCTGGTCAGGGCACTGGAGAAGTGGCGACTACATCTCATGGCCACATGAGTCCAGTGGGGGCTGAACTGGCGGAGGAGGATGTTGGAGCACAAGCAGAGTCTGGAGAAATGAGTGGTTTTTCTACTCAAGTGACAGGAGAGGAGGAGCAGGAGCATCCGGAGGTGGTAGAAGAGGAGACAGATGACCAAGTGGCAGTATACAGTGGAGATGGAGGCCGGGAGTCCATCAGAGTCACTTGTGCAGATGGCCCTCAGCATGCTGCTTTGCCTCACAAGTGACAGCCGAATAGTCAACATCCACCATTGGGATGAGTTTTGGCTCTCCACCCTCTTGGGGTGTCAGCTTTTTTTCCAGCTGCCGAGAGGGAGGAACAACTTGCGTACTATGGAGAAATAATTTGCAGATAGTTGGCCGCTGCCTATGTGCACCATTGTCCATCCTCTGTCAGGTCTGGCCAGGGGATTCCTGGCAGTCATCGCTTACGTACTACTGCCATGGGAGATGGCTGGTAGAGGCTGTAGCAGCTCCATCAGAAGCTTAAGTCTGGAGTCCTTAATAAGCAGCTTCCTTCACCCGCCTAGTGATGAGGGTATCCGCCACCAGCAGCAGCAGGACATGGAGCAGACACTGGTGGTGGCCTACTTGGCCAGCACTCTACAACCCCAGGTATAGAATTTCCTGGACTACTGGGCAACCAAACTTGATCTATGGCCGCAACTCACGGAGTATGCAGTAGATAAGCTGTCCTGCCAGCCAGCAGTGTGACATCAGAGAGGGTGTTCAGTGCGGCGAGGGCCATTGTTACCCCAAGGAGAAAACACTTGTCCACCTGTAATGTGAAGAGACTGACCTTTGTCAAGATGAATCAGGTGTGGATTGTCAAGGATTTCATCAAACCAATGCCTTATGCATCAGATTAGATCAGCCATGATGCCTACCCCATTCAGAAATGAGTCTGGATTCTAACTACCTGCCTCAGCCACTATTCTGATGCTGCTACCCGCCTGATGCCACACATCTGCTGCCAGCTGCTCCATCTGCCTCTCACCATCTTTACCAGTGACTGGAATTGTCACCCACCTCCACACTTTGTCATTGTGCCACTCTCTGACCTACTGCTGCTGCTGCCACCTCCACACTCTGTCATTGTACTACACTGTGACCTACCATGTTGCTGCCAGCTCCAGAGTTTGTCATTGTGACACTCTCTGACCTCATGATGCTGCTGCCGCCACCTTCACACTCTGTCATTCTGCAACCTCCATAATAAGCCTGTCCCCTCCTCCCAATACCCGGTGATTTTTCATTATTTTCCATTTATACATTGTGTCATTTCTGCTGATGATGTTTTTGACCTGAGGTATTGTACCATAGTCCTAGTTTACTAGGTACCGGTTATCATTCATGGGGTATTTAGGGAGTAGGGAGGTTAGCAACCACTGCACATTTTTGCACATTATAATATGGTTGCTTACAGCAACTAGTGTTCATTTTAGCACAGAGATTTCTTGTTGCCCCATTGTAATGCATGCACTGGATAGTGCCTTTTAAATGTTTTTAAAAAGTTTGGTATATTTTGGTGTTTATATTGTAACAATAAAGATGTATAATTTTCAGTTACCTTCTGTATAGTGTCAGTACCTTTAGCACGTCACTTTGCCTGGATATATATGTCATGTTTTTTGATGTGTGGTACTATAGTTGGCCTATCTTTCTCATATGAAACACCTCCATAATTTGTCATTGTGACACTCTGTGGCCTACTCATGCTGCTGCCAACTGACCTCTGTCTCCCTGGAACACCCTGTGAATTCCATAATGCTGTTTTCACCCTCCACCACTCTATGACGTTGCCACTATGTTTGGATTTCCCCTTCATTTCATCTGTCAGAAGGAATGAAAAGCTTCAGGATTGATAGTCAAAAGAAGGAGTGAATACAGAACACAGAGGACATGCAAATATCCCATTTACTGTTCATCTCTGTTTTGGATCGACTCCTGTTTGTTTTTGGCTTTAGCAATACTGTTGGCTTATTGAGTGATTGAAAGCGGACAATAACGTATGATAAGAAGGGCAATATAATCAGTGACGTAAATGCAAAATTACTGCCGACACCCTCTCCACTCTTTTGGGGGATTTCTACATGTATCAGGGTTTAACAGAACAGGTTCTGTCGTAATCTATGGAATTATCTGATGTCAGTGTAAAAAGAGTGCACTCTTTGATGTTATAGTGGGATCTTGGCCATCAGCTAAGTCCTTTTTAGCTAGCACAGATTCTACCTTGTCTGGCTGCGTTCCACTTCACTTATTTGGTCAAATTTGCCCCTGTAAGTGCCCATGGAATTGAAGAGTGAAACGAGTGGTGGATGTCATGTGCATGTCATACTAAAACACAGCACACAACACACCAAACAGGCTCTCTGTAGCCAGGAAATATCTGTTTTTAACCCCTTAACGCTCTGCGCCATAGCTCTACTGCGCAGAGGTACAGGGAATGTATGAAGAGGGCTCACAGGCTGAGTCCTCTTCATACAAGGGTGGGGGTTGTTGCAAGCACCGACCGCGGCTATTAACCCTTTCATTGCCGCCATCATTGGCGCCGCCATCGGGGGGCGGTGATCGGTTGCCATGGTAGCCTTGGGTCTTCATTTGACCCGAGGCTATCTGGCTTCTGCAGAATCGTTACAACGAGCCAGTGGCTCATTGTAATGAATGAGCTGCAAAAATGCCATATATTGCAATACAGAAATATTGCAGTATATGGTAGGAACGATCTGACCATAGATGGTCTAAGAATTAGTGAAAAAAAAGAAAAAAAAATGTTTAAAAAAGAAAAAAAATGTATAAAATATAAAAAATTCAAATCACCCCCCTTTCCCTAGAACTGATATAAAACATAATAAACAGTAATAATAAAACATAATAATCACAGACACATTAGGTATCGCCGCGTCCCAAAATGCCCGATCTATCAAAATATAAATACGGTTACGGCCGGCGGTGACCTCCGAGACAGGAAATGGCGCCCAAATGTCCGAAATGCGACTTTTACACCTTACATCACATAAAAATAAAATTAAAAATGATCAAAATGTCGCACGGACCTCAAAATGATGGCAATGAAAATGTCGGCTCATTTTGCAAAAAATGATACCTCACACAGCTCCATGCGCCAAAGTATGAAAAAGTTATTAGCTTCAGAAGATGGCAAAAAATGTTTTTCTTTTTTGTATACATTCGTTTAATTTTTTTAAATGTATTAAAACACAATAAAACCTATATAAATTTGGTATCACCGTGATTGCACCGAACCAAAGAATAAAGCTGACGTGTTATTTGGAGGGCACAGTCAAAGTTGTAAAAACTGAACCCACAAGAACGTGACGCACGTGCAGGTTTTTTTTAATAATTTTTCCACATTTGGAATTTTTAGCTCTGCAGTACACGGCATGTTAAAATAAATAACATTACGGGAAAGTAAAATTTGTTATGCACAAAATAAGCCCTCACACAGGTCTGTACACGTAAAAATTAAAAAGTTATGGATTTTTGAAGGTGAAGAGCGAGAAATGAGCGAAAAAACCCTGCATCCTTAAGGGATTAATGTGATTTCGACATGATTCGATTTGGGTGAAATCGAATTTTGTCGGAAAATTCGGCGAACTCAGCAAATCGAATTCGCCCATCTCTAGTCAGCACCTTTTCTAAACTTTAAGGAGAGTGAAGTTAATCAGATATTTCAGATAATATAATCCTCAACTTTTATGTACAACCAATTAAAGAGTGTACACTTGTGTGTACACTTGCTATTAACCCTGTTGCGATTAAGGGTGCATGTAAAGGGCTCATGGGTTAAGTCCACTTCATACATGGTGGATGTGCCTGCTGGCACTCATAGCAAGAGTGATTAGTGCCTGAAGAAGGGTCTAATACAGATCCAGGAAATCTCTAACTCAATGCAATCGTAGCAATAAAAATGTCAGTTTGTCTGGTAAAAATGAATCATTACACAACAATGTAAGCTGAAGTATGAAAAAGTTATTGCCATCATATGTAAATACAGGAAAAATTATTTGGTGTAAATTTGAAAAATTCTTGATTTTCAAAATTCAAAATGTTCTACTTTTTTAACATATAGTCATAACAGCAAAAATACTTGATAACTAACATTACTCTTGTGGCTGCTTCATGTTGACATGGTTTTTTATGCAATCTCTTATTTTTGTAGGAAGTTTTGGGGCTTAGAACTTTAGGTGCAATTTTTCACATTTTCTTAAAAAACGCAAAATCATGCTATTGAGGCACCTGCTCAGATTTCAAGTCACTTTTAGATGCCTAAATAATAGTAAAACCCCATAAATTACCCATACCATTTAATAACATTATACAAACTACACCTCTCAACATATGTAAAACAACTTTTATGAAGTCGGTTAACCCTTTGTTTTACAGGGGTTAAAACAAAATTGTGTACAATTTTGAAATTTCTATTTTTTTGGCTAAATAAGTGTGTTTTTCAAAAATTGTTCACATTCTCAGTGGATAAAATACCCAAATGCTCTACAAAGTTTGATACCGAATCTCTCCAGAGTATAACAATACCCCATATGTGGTGGTTACCTGCTGTATGGGTACACACCATGGCATCGAAGGGAAGCTGTGCCAATTAGAGCAGATTTGAAACAGCACTTTTTAATGACTATACAATCTTTATTTTTTTTTTTAGATTTGGACAAATAAGGGCTTTTTTTCTGCAACATGAGATGAACTTTACTCAAAGAGAGAAAGGATGAGCGGCACTCACCATTGCTGTGAAAAATCGGTTTCTTTATTTCAGGTGCATAGTACAGGGAGGAGCGGGACCTGGCGACGAGCCGTTTCGCGCCTACTGGCGCATCATCAAGCTTGATGATGCGCAAATAGGCTGGACAAGCTGTATAAGCTGCCTGCTCGTCTACTCTCCCTCGCTACTTGTCCCGCAGAAGTATGCCCTATGCTGCTACCGCTGTCAGAAGGGAAATACTGTTTCAGCTTGTGCACCAGGGCCTGCTGGTATTCATGCATTCTCACACTCCTTTCCTCTCCAGGGATGAGAGTGGAAAGATTTTGCTTGTACCGTGGGTCCAGGAGAGTGAATACCCAGTAATCGGTGCTGGAATAAATTCTTTGAACGCGAGTGTCACGGGATAGGCAGCAAAGCATGAAATCTGTGCGAACAGTGAAGGACCGAACAATGGTCCCCTCTTCTGTCTCGCCAACATTCTCCTTCTCTTCCTCCTCATCCTCCTCCACCTCCTCCGATATGCGCTGAGAAACAGACCTGAGGGTGCTTTGGCTATCAACAAGGGAATCTTCTTCCCCCGTCTCTTGTGACGAGCGCAAAACTTCCTACTTCATGCTGACCAGAGAGTTTTTCAACAGGCCAAGCAGCGGGATGGTGAGGCTGATGATGGCGGCATCGCCACTGACCATCTGTGTTGACTCCTCAAAGTTACTCAGCACCTGACAGATAGCAGACATCCATGTCCACTCCTCATTGTAGACTTGAGGAAGCTGACTGACCTGACTACCAGTTCTGGTGGAAGTTGACATCTGGCAGTCTACAATCGCTCTGCGCTGCTGGTAAACTCTGGATAACATGGTTAAAGTTGAATTTCAACTCGTGGGCACGTCGCACAACAGTCGGTGAGCGGGCTGTTGGAGGCGGCGCTACGCTGCCCTGAGAGTGACAGCATCTGTGCTGGACTTCCTGAAATGCGCACAGATGCGGTGCACCTTCGTGAGCATATCAGACAGATTGGGGTATGTCTTGAAGAACCGCTGAACTATGAGATTTAACACATGGGCCAGGCATGGCACATGTGTTAGTCTGCCGAGTTGCAGAGCCGCCACCAGGTTACGGCCATTGTCACACACAACCATACCTGCGGTGCCAGCCACAGATCAGTCTGCGCCGTGATGCCCTGTAATATCTCTTGGGCGGTGTGCATTTTATCGCCTAGGCTCAGCAGTTTGAGCACCACCTGCTGTCGCTTATTGACGGCACTGCTGCTGTGCCTAGAGCAACCAACTGATGGCGCCATGCCCACGGATGGTAATTCGGAGGAGGAGGTGGAGGAGCGGTGGGAGGAGGAGGAGGCGTAGTAGGCCTGAGAGACCTGGACCGAGGTAGGCCCCGCAATCCTCGGCGTCGGCAGTATATGACCAGCCCCAGGGTCAGATTCGGTCTCAGCCTCCACCAAGTTAACCCAATGTGCCGTCAGCGATATATAGTGGCCCTGCCCGGCAGCACGCGTCCACGTATCCGTGGTCAGGTGGACCTTGTCAGAAACGGCGTTGGTCAGGGCAAAGATGATGTTGTCTGACACGTGCTGGTGAAGGGCTGGGACGGCACATCGGGAAAAGTAGTGGCGGCTGGGGACCCAATACCGAGGGGCGGCCGCCGCCATGAGGTTGCGAAAGGCCTCGGTCTCTACCAGCCTATAGGGCAGCATCTCCAGGCTAAGTAATCTGGAGATGTGGACGTTGAGGGCTTGGGCGTGTGGGTGGGTTGCACTATACTTCCTTTTGCGCTCCAGCGTCTGGGGTATGGAGAGCTAAACACTGATGGATGCTGTGGAGGATCGTGGAGGCGAAGATGGGGTTTTCGCACGGGAGGTGTTTGGGCCAGGGTCCTGGGCAGGGGGCTGACTAGCAGATGACACAGGGGAAGGAGCAGTGGTGTGCCCGGCCGGAGGTGAACGGGCCTGGTGCCATTGAGTGGGGTGTTTAGCATTCATATGCCTGCACATACTGGTGGTAGTTAAGCTAGTAGTGTTGGAACCCCTGCTGATCCTGGTTTGGCACAGGTAGCCCACCACAGTCCGTCAGTCATCCGGTGTTTCTTTTTTTGTTTGCTTGTGGCTGGGCTTGCTGGCACTAGTAGTGCAGCTAGTACCATATTGTGAGGAATTTGCAGGGAGACTTGCGACCGTTGTGTTTAGCTCTTAGTGACACACATATCCATCTCAAACACCGAAGTGGGACAATTTATTAGGGGTTTGATTTGAATTAGGCACAGTCTGCTCATTTATTTTTTTCTATAACTCAAAGTCATCAGGTACAACACAAAATCCAGTTGTGTGCTGTAGGTTAGAAACTAGCCATAGCAATAGGATAGCATCGTTTGGTTAAAAAAAAAATAATAATTTTTACACTTTAATTTTGAAAATGTTGAACCCAAGGGCTAGGGGTAGAGGACAAGGGCATGGGCATCCAACTACTGCAGGGGTCAGAGGCCATGGTCCTGGGTGGGGTGAGACACCACCTGCTGATGAGGGTTCATGTCTCAAGTTACTGGGACTCGTGGTAGAGCACTGTTGAGCCCAGAACAGTGCGAACAGGTGATGTCGTGGATTGCGGACAATGCTTCTAGCCATTTGTCCACCAGTCAGTCTTCCACGCAGTCCACCCATGTCACCGAAATCAGCACTCCTCCAGCTCCTCCACCTCAGTCTCCTTCCACCCAGTCTGCCCCCTCCCAGGAAAATTTGAACAGGCATATTCTGAGGAACTGTTTTCTGGACCCTTCCCACAGTCACAAACCACTTTTCCGGTTGCTGCTGAGCTCTTTTCCGATGCCCAGGTTTTCCACCGGTCGCAGTCTGTGGGTGATGATGACATTATTGACATAGTGGAAGAAGTGTGTAAAGAGGTGTCGGACGATGAGGATACACGGTTGTCAGACAGTGGTGAAGTTGTTGTCAGGGCAGGAAGTCCGAGGGGGGACCAGACTGAGGGATCTGAGGATGATGAGGTGACAGACCCGAGCTGGGTTGATAGGCCGGGTGATCACAGTGCTTCTGAGACGGAGGCGAGTCCTTGACGAGAACAGGTTGGAAGAGGCAGTGGAGGGGCTAGACGGAGAGGCAGGGACAGAGCTGGTGCATCAGCGCCAAATGTTTCACGTAGTGAAGCTCCCGTGGCGAGGGCTAGATTTTCAGAAGTCTGGAGGTTCTTTAAAGAAACAACGGATGACCGACGGACTGTGGTGTGCAACCTGTGCCACACCAGAATCAGCAGGGGTTCCAACACTACCAGCTTAACCACCACCAGTATGCGCAGGCATATGAATGCTAAACACCCCACTCAATGGAACCAAGGCCGGGCACACCACTGCTCCTTCCCCTGTGTCACCTGCGGAATCTGCTAGTCAGCCCCCTGCCCAGGACCCCGGGTCAAACATCTCCCATGTGAAAACCACACTTTCGCCTCCACGATCCTCCACAGCATCCACCAATGTCTCCATGTGCAGCGTTCAGCTCTCCATACCCCAGACGCTGGAGCGCAAGAGGAAGTACAGTGCAACCCACCCACACGCCCAAGCCCTCAACATCCACATCTCCAAACTACTTAGCCTGGAGATGCTGCCCTATAGGCTGGTAGAGACAGAGGCCTTTCGCAACCTCATGGCGGCAGCTGCCCCTCCGTATTCCGTCCCCAGCCGCCACTACTTTTCCCTATGTGCCGTCCCAGCCCTTCACCAGCATGTGTCAGACAACATCATCCGTGCCCTGACCAACGCCGTTTCTGACAAGGTCCACCTGACCACGGACATGTGGACGAGTGCTGCCGGGGAGGGTCACTATATATCGCTGACGGCACATTGGGTTAACTTGGTGGAGGCTGAGACCGAATCTGACCCTGGGGCTGGTCATATACTGCCGACGCCGAGGATTGCGGGGCCTACCTCGGTCCAGGTCTGTCAGGCCTACTATGCCTCCTCCTCCTCCCACCCCTCCTCCACCTCCTCCTCCGAATTACCATCCGTGGGCATGGTGCCATCAGTCGGTAGCTATAGGCACAGCAGCAGTGCCGTCGCTAAACGACAGCAGCCGGTGCTCAAACTGCTGAGCCTAGGTGATAAAAGGAACACCTCTCAAGAGCTATTACAGGGCATCACGGCGCAGACTGATCTGTGACTGGCACCGCTGAACCTGAATCCAGGTATGGTTGTGTGTGACAACGGCCGTAACCTGGTGGCGGCTCTGCAACTCGGCAGACTGACACATGGGCCATGCCTGGCCCATGTGTTAAATCTCATAGTTCAGCGGTTCCTCAAGACATACCCCAATCTGTCTGATTTGCTCACAAAGGTGCGCCGAATCTGTGCGCATTTCAGGAAGTCCAGCACAGATGCTGCCACTCTCAGGGCAGCGCAGCGCCGCCTCCAACTGCCCGCTCACCGACTGTTGTGCGACGTGCCCACGAGGTGGAATTCAACTTTAACCATGTTATCCAGAGTTTACCAGCAGTGCAGAGCGATTGTAGACTGCCAGATGTCTTCCACCAGAACTGGTAGTCAGGTCAGTCAGCTTCCTCAAGTCTACAATGAGGAGTGGATGTATATGTCTGATATCTGTCAGGTGCTGAGTAACTATGAGGAGTCAACACAGATGGTCAGTGGCGATGCCGCCATCATCAGCCTCACCATCCCGCTGCTTGGCCTGTTGAAAAACTCACTGCTCAGAATGAAGTCGGAAGCTTTGCGCTCGTCACAAGAGACGGGGGAAAAAAGATTCCCTTGTTGATAGCCAAAGCACCCTCAGGTCTGTTTCTCAGCGCATATTGGAGGAGGTGGAGGAGGAGAATGTTGGCAAGACAGAAGAGGGGACCATTGTTCAGTCCTTCACTGTTCAGCGTGTATGGGCAGAAGAAGGGGAGTTGGAGGAGGAGGAAATAGGCTGCCTATCCCGTGACCCTCGCGTTCAAAGAATTCATTCCAGCACCGATTACTGGGTATTCACTCTCCTGGACCGACGGTACAAGCAAAATCTTTCCACTCTCATCCCTGGAGAGGAAAGGAGCGCTAGCAGCAGAGGGCGTATTTCTGCGGGAAAAGTAGCGAGGGACAGTAGGCGAGCAGGCAGCTTGTCCAGCACTGGCAGCGGTACGCTTTACAAGGCCTTTGCCAGTTTTATGTCACCCCAGCAAGACACTGTCACCTGTCCCCAGTCTCGGCAGAGTAGGGCTGATCTTTACAGAAAGATGGTGAGGGAGTATGTAGCTGACCATACCATCATCCTAAATGATCACACAGCTCCCTACAACTACTGGGTTTTAAAGCTGGACATGTGGCACGAACTGGCGCTGTACGCCTTGGAAGTTCTTGCCTGCTCTGCCGCTAGCTTGTTGTCTGAGCGGGTTTTCAGTGCAGCTGGTGGCATCATCACCGATATGCGTACACGCCAGACAGGTTGACGCTTATCCAGATGAATAAAGCCTGGATTTCTCAGGCTTTCCATTCTCCACCAGGTGAAAGAAGCTCAATCTGAATAATGTATGCACTCCTCCTCATTTTCCTCCTTCTCCTCCTCTTTGTACACTAAAGCAGAGGAAACTGGCTATTTTTTGCCAGGGTCAATTGGCTCTAGCTATAGTACTCTATGCATTTAATTTTTCTGGAGGGCCACCTACCCGGTCCTCTGTTTTAAACAATTTTTGGGAGTGCCACATACAGGCACTCAATCTATTTAATTTTTCTGGAGGACCATCTACCTGCTCCTCTGGTTTGAAAACTTTTTTGGACTGCCACATACAGGCACTATCCAAATTTAATTGTCTCCATAGCAGCCTCCACACGTCTTCTTTATAGCTGCCTTCACACGTTGTCTCCATTGCTACCTCCACACGTCATCTCCATAGCTGCCTCCCAAAGTCGTCCATATAGCTGCCTCCATACATCGTCCCCTGTGTCAGGCACAAAATATACTGGCAAACTTTTATCATTTACCGATATTATTTCAGTGCTTCTTGCGCATCTGTTTACATTCCCCTCACCCGCCATAACCAAAACTTATAAGAACAGTACTACACTTGATCTTATCCAAAAGGTTCTTTGAAGTGCTGTTTGTAGCCCCCGCCTGCTTTGAAAATTATAATTTTTTCAAAGTAAACGCTTCTGGTCCCCAGGCCCATTTTGGGTGAGGAGGAGCCGAGAGACAGGGGCTTGGACAGGCGAAAGCTCGCCTGGCAGCGGACCGCCAGCGCCATTTCAAGATTAGGCAGCCTCAGAGGCATCCATGCATACTGCCCCTGCTGTTTCCTGTCTATTTCACCTCCACGATCCTCCACAGCGTCCACCAATGTCTCCATGTGCAACTTTCAACTCTCTATACCCCAGACGCTGGAGCGCGAGAGGATATACAGCACATCATCCCCTTAGCAAACGAGCTGTCAGGCAGAATTTTCAGTTGTTTCACCAGATACATAATGGAACTTAGCGCATCTGTTGCTGCCATGCTGGAGACCTGAAGTTTCAATCATAGCAGCGCACTATGGATGCCCCATACTGTCACTCTTAATCATGGAAGTCGTCTCCATGGCTGCCTCCACATGTTGCCCCCTTATCAAACGAGCTGTGTCATGCTCATTTTTCGGGTGTTTCACCAGATACGTTATGGAACTATGGTCACTATGTCGCCACCATGCTGTGTTATCGACTAAATATACCGTCAACCTTTTGTTCACATAGGAAATCATTTCAGCGCTTTTTGCTCACCTCCTTTGGTTCCTCTCTGCCACCCATTGGTTTGAAGCCTGAGTCCATTTGGGGTATGTGGCCATGCCACTCTCTAGCCTGCCGCTGCTGCCGCTGCCTCTGCATGCTGTCCCCTATAGTGTCAGGGTCAATTATTGGATGTTTTAGATGCTATCTAGCCTCATTCGGTCACTCTGTCATGGCCATGCTGTTGTCCATAATTTGGGCATAATGGTGCGATTAAGCAGCCTCAGAGGCATCCATGCATGCTGCCCCTGCTGTTTCCTGTCCATTTCCGTGGTGTTTCCATCCTTTCTGAGGTTCCCAGGTGCTTAGCCAAGCTTCCCTGTGCAGATCCTTGGTCCCCTTGAAAAATGCTCGAGTCTCCCATTGACTTCAATGGGGTTCGTTATTTGAGACGAGCACTCGAGCATCGGGAAACGTTTGTCTCGAATAACGAGCACCCAAGCATTTTAGTGCTCGCTCTTCTCTTGTCACGATGCTGCAAGTTGCTGCCCATAACAGATTCAATCAGCAGCCCAACCACTAGAGCACTGTTAAGATTGCCAACTGAAGTAAACCAAATTCAGCGTCTCCTCAGCCTAACAGTACAAACTGAGGAAGACGCTGACACAGATGTAATACTACCTGCGGTGAACTCTGTAATGGAAAATTTCATCAAAATGTCAGCGTCCCCACTTTTTTTTTTCAATTTTCCAAGATTATACTTCACTGAAGAATAAAGTAGAGGTGTCATTTGGACCATGCAGTGAAAGCAGTAAAAAAACGAGACCCATAAGAAAACTGCTTTTTTTTGTCAGTTGTACAGCATTTGGAATTATTTTTAACCGTATACAGGAATTCACTGCCCAGACTCACCAGTAGCACTCTTTGTTCTATTCAACCTGGCTCCCATGGCAGATATATTTACCTCATCAGCCTCCTGGACACTGAGGGATTAACTTTATGTAGCACTGTGTGATCCCCCCACACTTGCCCCTCTGGGCTTCCCCTGTAGTACCAGTGTCTTTCTACTCTATTATTAATATTCTGATATGGATTCTAGATTTTATTGGTCCTACTGCCTTCTTGATGGGTGAATAGTGAAAATTTTTCTGTTTGTGTATATCTTTCCCTGCTTCTCTTCTTCTGCTGGACGTGTAAACCTTTGTCTATACCAACTATTATTTCTACAGACAAAGTGATTCAGCATTCACCACTCAGCATCACCTGCATCTTACCTGGGGTGAAAAACCTAAGCAGAGGGTCTGCAGTGTACACTTGATTACATGGGTGCAGAGGGTCTGCAGTGTACACTTGATTACACGGGTGATGCAACACTGCAGCCAAGCTATATGTGTTTTTATTTCTTATGATTTGGTTAGATGGTAAAGCTGCTCTTTATTTTAAAGGGAGAATCTATAAAGAGTCTGGGAATAGTTGGGTATTTAATGACACATGTCTGTACATAGAGTTCACAGTGTCTGAACTGATCATAGAGGAACAGCTTGTTCAAAGGTAGCTGCAACCTGACCCCTGAATTTTCATAATTTTGTTTTTGTATATGCTTTGTTAATTTTTGATTAAATAAATATGAGCCTTCTTGGACCTAAAGACTGAGTGATGACCTTTTTAACGGCTACAAGAAGAACCCACATCTCAAGATGTCTCTTCCATGCTATTTTGAGACTGTTGTATGGCATTTTGTTTGTATGATTAGAATTAAAAATAATAAAAGCCCTTTGATTACAAAAATAATTTTAAAAATGTAAAAAAAAATAAAATAGCAGTCAATACATTTTCTGTAAAAAGGTATTTCCATAAAAACGAAGGCCATAATGGATAAAAACGTTAAAATTGCAGATTTTTTAAAATTTTCCTACCCATACAAATCTGAAAAGTGATCAAAGGGCATAGTGTTCCCAAAATGTTATCATAGCACCAGTTTGTTTTGTAAAAAAAAAAAAACATCTTAAACATCTTTGCATGCTGCAATGTAACTAAAGATGGGTTTAAAAAAATAGTTTTAGAGAACATTTTTTTAAAGTTATTAAAACTCAACAAAAAAAGAAACTACACAGTGAAAATGGTAAAATCAAAGCTTGTAAAGAGTAATAAAGAAAATGGTCTTTGCTAAGCCTCAGTCCCATTTGAAGGGCTCTAAAAAGGTTTTCTGTTTTTCTTGAAGGGCTTTTCTCCTACATTGTGAAACCCACCCCAATCAACTATCCTGAAATTTGTCCAACTGTGTTAGGTTCTTTAAGTTACAGAAAAACAGTAATTTCCATTAAACATGATACTTTTTCATCTAAAATTCCCTTCACTTCATTTAGAAGTAATAATTTGTACAGACATGTGATTTTCCTTTTTGTCAGTTTTCATTATTTCTGATAAAATAATTACATAACAAATTGAAGCAAAAGCGCAATTCATATGACAGGATCGAAAAAAATTTTGTTTTTTTTACAATAACAAAAATAATGAAAAAAATGTGGTCATATGAAGCTCTCCAAGGTAATGAATGCTGTGTAATGAGGGCATGCATACAACACAGACAAAATAACAATTAACATGGAGTTACAATTGTTAGTTACATGAACACAGTTACTTGTTGCTTATCCCTAGGTAACAATCATTATCTTTTACATGCAGATAGAGTTAGTTATTCCCGTAACCTTTTAACACATGTAATGGCCTATTCCCGCTTGAGAATCCTACCTCAAGTGCTCAAGTCTCTACTCTTGAGATTTTCTTTTTCACTTAATCTAATCTTCCTGAAACCCCAAAAATGGAAGCTTACGAATGGAAGGGAGGTTGTAAAGTTGTTGGATTCCCAGTCGAAGGACCCAAATGTTATTAGAATTTTCTTTTGGAAAAAAATGTATTGTATTGAGATAAATTCATATAAATTTTTGGAACCTGTGTTCCCATAGTATCAATTCGTTATGTCTATTTAGGCTATAGCTCCCTTGAGTCCAGAGATAAACACTCACAGGCCACTTTATTAGGTACACCTGTCCAACTGCTCGTTAACACTTAATTTCTAATCAGCCAATCACATGGCGGCAACTCAGTGCATTTAGGCATGTAGACATGGTCAAGACAATCTCCTGAAGTTCAAACCGAGCATCAGTATGGGGAAGAAAGGTGATTTGAGTGCCTTTGAACGTGGCATGGTTGTTGGTGCCAGAAGGGCTGGTCTGAGTATTTCAGAAACTGCTGATCTACTGGGTTTTTCACGCACAACCATCTCTAGGGTTTACAGAGAATGGTCCGAAAAAGAAAAAACATCCAGTGAGTGGCAGTTCTGTGGGCGGAAATGCCTTGTTGATACCAGAAGTCAGAGGAGAATGGGCAGACTGGTTCGAGCTGATAGAAAGGCAACAGTGACTCAAATCGCCACCCGTTATAACCAATGTAGGCAGAAGAGCATCTCTGAACGCACAGTACGTCGAACTTTGAGGCAGATGGGCTACGGCAGCAGAAGCACAAGCTCATCGAAATAGGACAGTAGAAGATTGGAAAAATGTTGCCTGGTCTGATGAGTCTTGATTTCTGCTGCTACATTCAGATGGTAGGGGCAGAATTTGGCGTCAACAACATGAAAGCATGGATCCATCCTGCCTTGTATCAACGGTTCAGGCTGGTGGTGGTGGTGTCATGGTGTGGGGAATATTTTCTTGCCACTCTTTGGGCCCCTTAGTACCAATTGAGCATCGTTGCAATGCCACAGCCTACATGAGTATTGTTGCTGACCATGTCCATCCCTTTATGACCACAATGTACCCAACATCTGATGGCTACTTTCAGCAGGATAATGCGCCATGTCATAAAGCTGGAATCATCTCAGACTAGTTTCTTGAACATGACAATGAGTTCACTGTACTCAAATGGCCTCCACAGTAACCAGATCTCAATCCAATAGAGCATCTTTGGGATGTGGTGGAACGGGAGATTCGCATCATGGATGTGCAGCCGACAAACCTGCGGCAACTGTGTTATGCCATCATGTCAATATGGACCAAAATCTCTGAGGAATGCTTCCAGCACCTTGTTGAATCTATGCCACGAAGAATTGAGGCAGTTCTGAAGGCAAAAGGGAGTCCAACCCGTAACTAGCATGGTGTACCTAATAAAATGGCCGGTGAGTGTAGATATCTCTAGATAGGACCATTGCAAATAGGACAGGTTTGGTATTAATGCGATCCAGGGATTCACCCAGATCCAATGATACCAGAACTAGACCCTACCACTTCCCATTGAGAGGCTATGACTTCTCCAGGGTTCTTGACATAATACCAGGTAAGAGGGACCCATGACCCCTCCTGGGGGTGTGTCTGTACCTGATATAATCAAATAGGTATGGGCGTAAGAAAGAATATGGCGCTGCGGATGGGTGCGCTTGTAGCCAAATGTAAATTACCAAAGCACGGTTTGGTATAAGACTGATTCGTATTTATTATAAAAGATTAAAAGTGTTTTGGATCATTGATGATGATATATAAACGATTTATAAACGATTAAAAGTGTTTTGGATCATTGATGATGATCCAAAACACTTTTAATCGTTTATAATAAATACGAATCAGTCTTATACAAAACCGTGCTTTGGTCATTTACTCTTGGTTACAAGGGCACCTATCCACAGCGCCATATTCTTTCTTCCGCCTATACCTATATGTTTACAGTTCCATTGGATACCGGTTATGGGAGCGCTTGGGAGCTGCTGAGGTAGCCTTAAGGAGAATTTACCATTAAGGGTAACCGATACCCCCACATTTGTTTCTGCAACCTTACAAGTGGCCACAAGGTGAGCACTTTTCAATACTTACCTGGCTGCAAACTACCCTGACGTTATCACACAAGGTGCTGTCCTCTCTGGTTGTCTTTTTGTTTCTCTTTCTTTTCTGATATAATCAGACACCTCTAAGGCCACATTGTCTTTTGTCTGGGAACCCATTTAACATCAAGTGCAGGAAAAGATCTTAAGGTGTGGACTATCAGGTTCCATTAGGCCCACACACGGTAACTAACTTACTGAACTGCTGATACTTGAAGTGGTACCTGTGTATTTGTACTCTGTTTAACTGTGTATATATATATATATATATATATATATATATATATATATATATATATATATATACACTCACTTTATTAGATACACCATGCTAGTAACGGGTTGGATCCCCTTTTGCCTTCAGAACTGCCCCCTCAATTCTTCGTGGCATATATTCAACAAGGTGCTGGAAGCATTCCTCAGAGATTTTGGTCCATATTGACATGATGGCATCACACAGTTGCCGCAGATTTGTCGGCTGCACATCCATGATGCGAATCTCCCGTTCCACCACATCCCAAAGATGCTCTATTGGATTGAGATCTGGTGACTGTGGAGGCCATTTGAGTACAGTGAACTCATTGTCATGTTCAAGAAACCAGTCTGAGATGATTCCAGCTTTATGACATGGCGCATTATCCTGCTGAAAGTAGCCATCAGATGTTGGGTACATTGTGGTCATAAAGGGATGGACATGGTCAGCAACAATACTCAGGTAGGCTGTGGCGTTGCAACGATGCTCAATTGGTACCAAGGGGCCCAAAAAGTGCCAAGAAAATATTCCCCACACCATGACACCACCACCACAGCCTGAACCGTTGATACAAGGCAGGATGGATCCATGCTTTCATGTTGTTGACGCCAAATTCTGCCCCTACCATCTGAATGTCGCAGCAGAAATCAAGACTCATCAGACCAGGCAAAATTTTTCCAATCTTCTACTGTCCAATTTCGATGAGCTTGTGCTTCTGCTGCCGTAGCCCATCTGCCTCAAAGTTCGACATACTGTGCGTTCAGAGATGCTCTTCTGCCTACCTTGGTTGTAACGGGTGGCGATTTGAGTCACTGCTGCCTTTCTATAAGCTTGAACCAGTCTGCCCATTCTCCTCTGACTTCTGGCATTAACAAGGCATTTCCGCCCACAGAACTGCCACTCACTGGATGTTTTTTCTTTTTCGGACCATTCTCTGTAAACCCTAGAGATGGTTGTGCGTGAAAATCCCAGTAGATCAGCAGTTAAAGAACTTAAATATAAAATCTAATCTGTGTTGCTCTTTTATCTCAATCCAAGAATCCCACATCCAAGTCCCGCTACATCATCCTGTTACGGACTGGGTTTATATTAAAGGAGAACTGGTGGCAGCTCCTTGGGTTGCTAAAATTCTGTTTCACTGAGGCAGGTGAAAGGGGTCTTATAGCCATTCAGGGTTGTAATTTTTTGTTTTGCCATATCCGCAGGTTGTGTGGGCAACTTTAAATCACTTCCTGCGCCTCTCAGAACCTGTGCGTTCTGGGAGTGTCTATAAAAGGATAACTAAGTGACCTTGTGTACCCTTCAAACTTGTCTTCTTATCAAAGAAAAGCATAGTTTGGAAACATAGAAAATATTGGAAACATTGGGGGAAAGTTTTCTATAGAGCATCAAAAATGATTCTAAGGGTCTAAATAAAAACTTCTCTTTTGTTTCAAAGGGACACGATTCCTGAGATCTTTTTTACATATATTATGCCAATGCACATATCTCCAATAATTTCAAAACAATAAATTATATAAAACAGACAATTAATTTTCCCAACAATGTGTTACCTGATTGTCACGGGCACCACCGCGATCCATACCACGGATCGCGGGTGCACCCGTGCCTCCGTTGCGGGCACCCCCGCGATCCATATCGCGGATCGCGGGTGCACCCGTGCCTCCCTCTGCTGCCCCGGTCCCGCTCCGGTGCACTCACCTCTCCTGGCTCCCACTCCCATCCGGACTAGGTCTCGCGCGCGGCCCCGCTCCCTAGGGCGCTGTCTCAAGATTTAAAGGACAAGCGCACAGGTGATTAGTATTGGTCATTTCCTGTTTTGTATATAACCCTTTGTTTCCCATCATTCCCTGACGGATCTTTGTGCCTCTTAGCCTTAGAGAAAGCTTCCTAGCGAGTATTCCTGTGTTCCTGCGTATTCCTGTATTCCTGCGTTCCAGTGTATTCCTGTGTGCTCCCGTTCCTGAGTCCTGTGTTGCCGTGTTACCTGTGTTCCTCCCTGTTGCTGTGTGCCTGTGTGCCTGTGTTCCCGTTCCCATCTGCCTGGACCTCCTGTTGCTGACCCCGGACTTGAACCTGACGTTGGATCTCTGCCGCTTGCCCTGACCCTGTGCCTGGACCCGACTACGAGTTTGTCATCCGCTAAGGTACCTCGACCTCGGCTGCCACCGTGGGCTAGTCACACCTGGGAACGACCTAGTGGTATCCTGCCGCAGCAAGTCCAACCCGCTTTGCGGCGGGCTCTGGCGAAAACCAGGTGCCGCTAGGCTCCGGTTCCGGGTGTTGGCTAGTTACATCTCCCGCGGTGGCCCACCGAACCTAACAGTAAGATCCTGCCATGGATCCCGCCGAGGCTCCTTCTCCCAGTCAGCCTGATCTCGCCACCATCGTGATCCACCAGTCCCGGCAGATTGCAGCACAGCGGTATCAGCTAGAGCAAGTCACCGCCATGCTACAACAACTACTTGCTACCCAACATCAGCAACAGTCTCCTGAAGCGGCCACTGCGACCCCTGCTACCCCGGCTTATCTTCCTGCTGCTGAACCCAGGCTACGCCTCTCTTTGCCCGGCAAGTATGATGGAGATCCAAAGATGTGCAGGGGCTTCATAACCCAGTGCTCCTTGCACATAGAACTCATGCCGTCGCAATTTGCCACAGAGCGGTCCAAGGTGGCATTTGTCCTCAGCCTTCTTTCCGGGAAAGTCCTGGCCTGGGCTACTCCGCTTTTGGACAGAGATGACCCGGTTGTGTCTAGCCTCACTGCGTTTCTGTCAGAGTTCCGGTCAGTCTTCGAGGAACCAGCACGAGCCTCCTCTGCGGAGTCTGCATTGTTGAACTTGCGTCAGGGCAACTCATCGGTGGGAGAGTACGCAGTTCAATTCCGCACCCTGGCTTCTGAACTTGCGTGGAACGATGCAGCCCTCATCGCTACATTTAAGAAAGGGCTCTCTGCGCAGGTCAAGGACGCACTGGCAGCTCGGGATCTTCCATCTACTCTGAGTGACCTCATCACCTTGGCCACTCGAATTGAAGTTCGGTTTAAGGAGCGAGCTGAGGAACTACGCTCCGAGTATCCCCAAGGCCGTGTTAGACGCATTCCTCGCCTGGCGCCAGTCTTCCAAAGGCCGCTCCAGGTCCCGCCTGAATCTTGTGCTGAGGAACCCATGCAGGTTGACCGAACCCGGCTCACTCTACAAGAGCGTTCAAGACGCCGACAGGAGAACCTCTTTCTGTACTGTGCCAGCCCAGAGCACTTCATCGGTTCCTGTCCTGTCCGTCCTCAACGTCCGGGAAACGCCAGCACCTAGGCTTCTTGGGAGAAGCGTCCCTAGGTGTAAGTACAGCTTCTCCACGTCTGACTCTTCCCGTGCTCCTCAGCGTTGGCACCGGTACCCAGATCCAGGTTACTGCCTTCCTGGACTCGGGCTCTACAGCGAACTTCGTGGATGCAGCCTTGGTCTCTCGGCATCACTTCCCGGTGGTTCGTCTCGAGAAGCCATTGTCTATTGCCTCGGTCAATGGTCAGATTCTCTCCGTGCCCATCTGGTTTCGCACGGAGCCCCTGCTTCTGCAAGTTGGTGCCCTACATCAAGAGAGACTTTCTTTTTTTGTGCTGCCCCAGAGCACATCTGCTCTACTGCTGGGTCTCCCCTGGTTGCAGCTTCATGCCCCTGTACTGGACTGGTCCTCCGGGCATATCCTCCGTTGGGGACCGAACTGTGCTTCACGTTGTATCCGCTACCTGTGTGGATCTTCTTCCTGGCGCCACTCCTCCCAGAGGTCGTGTCTATCCTCTTTCTGTACCTGAGTCTCTAGCCATGTCCGACTACATCAAGGAGAATCTGCAGAGGGGTTTTATACGCAAGTCCTCCTCTCTGGCTGGCGCAGGTTTCTTCTTCGTTACCAAGAAGGACGGCTCCCTACGTCCCTGTATAGACTATCGTGGGCTGAATAAGATCACGGTAAAAAAACGTTACCCCCTGCCGTTGATTACAGAACTCTTTGATCAGCTACGTGGTTCCAAGGTGTTCTCCAAGTTGGACCTCCTTGGTGCTTACAATCTCATCCGGATCCGCAAAGGTGATGAGTGGAAGACGGCGTTTAACACCCGTGACGGGCACTTTGAGTATCTAGTAATGCCCTTTGGACTGTGTAATGCCCCTGCTGTTTTTCAGGAGTTTGTGAACGACATTTTTCGGGACCTTCTTTATACTTGTGTCGTGGTCTACCTCGATGACATCTTGGTGTACTCTCCAGACCTTGAGTCCCACCAGGCACACGTACGACAAGTTCTCGGTCGACTTTGTGCCAATCACCTCTATGCCAAGTTAGAAAAATGCCTGTTTCACCAGCACTGCCTTCCTTTCCTCGGTTACATAATTTCCGACAGAGGCCTCCAGATGGACCCCGCGAAGCTGTCTGCAGTTCTTCAGTGGCCACGTCCAGAGGGTCTCCGAGCCATACAGAGGTTCCTGGGGTTTGCGAACTATTACCGTCAGTTTATTCCCCATTTCTCCACTCTGGTGTCCCCCATCGTGGCGCTCACCAAGAAGGGTGCCAATCCACGTGCCTGGTCTCCAGCTGCTGAAATGGCCTTCTCCAAGTTAAAGTCTGCTTTCTCCTCGGCTCCCGTACTCTCTAGGCCAGGTATGGACAAACCCTTTCTTCTGGAGGTGGACGCATCCTCCATAGGAGCTGGAGCGGTGCTCACTCAGAAAGGGCCCAAGGGCCGAACTTTGACTTGCGGTTTCTTTTCCAAGACTTTTTCCCCAGCTGAGAGAAATTATTCCATTGGAGACAGAGAACTATTAGCCATCAAACTTGCTCTTGAAGAATGGCGGTATCTTCTGGAGGGAGCTCTCCATCCTGTTTGTGTGTACACTGACCACAAGAATCTTCTGTACCTCCAGACAGCCCAGCGCCTGAATCCCAGGCAAGCCCGGTGGTCTTTGTTCTTCTCGCGCTTTGACTTGCTGATTCATTTTCGTCCGGCAGACAAGAATGTCAAGGCTGATGCTCTGTCCCGTTCTTCAGATGTTGTTGGAGATGAACCAGTTCCTCGGCACATAATTTCTCCTGATCAGCTTGTTGTTGCAGCTCCAGTGAACCTTCGGCAGCTGCCTCCTGGCAAGACGTATGTTAGACCTGCTCTCAGGAAGAGGATTCTGTCTTGGGGACATTCTTCTCGTCTGGCTGGGCACGCTGGGGTGCAACGCTCCTTGGCCCTCATCTCCCGCTATTACTGGTGGCCAGACCTGGTCAAAGATGTTCGGGAGTGTGTGGGTTCCTGCTCCTCCTGTGCCCGCAATAAAGCCTCTCGTCTCAAACCGACTGGACTGTTACTCCCGTTGCCGATACCCAGTCGCCCGTGGTCTCACGTGGCAATGGACTTTGTTACTGATCTGCCTGTCTCCTCGGGCAATACTGTCATCTGGGTGGTGACGGACCGGTTTTCCAAAATGTCCCATTTTGTTCCCCTTCCAGGTCTTCCGTCTTCACCACAGCTTGCCAGTTTGTTCTTCAAACATATCTTCCGTCTGCATGGCCTTCCGCTTCACATTGTGTCCGATCGAGGAGTCCAGTTTGTGTCAAAATTCTGGCGTTCTTTATGTAACCAACTGCAGGTCATCCTTGACTTTTCTTCTGCTTACCACCCTCAGTCGAATGGTCAAGTAGAGAGGGGGAACCAGACTTTGGGCTGCTACTTGCGCCACTTCGTCTCAGCCCGTCAAGACAATTGGACTGATCTTCTACCTTGGGCTGAGTTCTCTTACAATTCACTGGACTCGGGATCTACTGGTTCGGCTCCGTTCTTCATGGTCTATGGACGTATTCCTCGCCCACCTCTCCCGCTGTCTACTCCCTCTGTTGTCCCTGCGGTGGAGGATCTGGTGCAGGATCTCAAGGCTGTTTGGGACCAGACCCGCCAGTCCCTTCTACGAGCTTCAGACCGTACCAAGACCCAGGCTGATAAAAGACGTCGAGCTCCTCCTGTCTTCTCTCCTGGTGAGTATGGCTATCCTCCAGATACGTCCGGCTTAAGATACCCAGCTATAAACTTGGGCCCCGGTTCATTGGCCCCTTTGAGGTAATCAAGCGCATTAATCAAGTGGCATACAAGCTCCGCTTTCCTCCATCTATGCGCATCCCGAACTCCTTTCAAGTATCCCTCCTGAAGCCAGTCGTCTTGAACCGCTTCACCCAGCAATCCCCTCCTCCGGCTCCTGAGGCTGATTCTCCAGATGTATATGAAGTCAAGGAGGCTCTGGACATGAAGTTCGTAAGGGGTAAGCGGTTCTTCCTTGTAGATTGGAAGGGGTTCGGGCCTGAGGAGAGATCCTGGGAGCCTGAAGAGAATATTTTTGATCGGACTCTCCTCCAGAGGTTTCTTGGGACCAAGAAGAAGAGGGGGAGGCCGAAGGGGGGGGGGGGGGCGTACTGTCACGGGCACCCCCGCGATCCATACCACTAATACCACTAATACCAATTAGCTGTCAATCAGCTAATTATATCTGGTCAATACTCCCTTACTATTTATATCAAGACTAGAGATTGCTTCACATTGGCTTCAAGTTTAGCACTTCCCTCTTTAGATTCATAGATGAGAATGGTAAATAATGTTTTCCTTTAAGTATTCAAACTGCATGATTTAAAAAGGCATGGATTGAATCCCTGGTATGAATATTTCTCTTTATACATGGCATTAAAGGAAACCTACCACTTGAAGTGGCAGGTTTCAGATGGAAATACCGAGCACCAGCTCAGTGTGAGCTGGTGCCGGAGCTTATTTTTGTTAGTGTTTTAAACCGCGGTATCGCGGTTTAAAACACTTTTTATACTTTATAGCCGGCGCAGGGAGGTACGCGCTCAGCGCTTACCATGCGCGCGGCTCTCCTTCACTTCCTATGTAGCCGCTCGCACGGTCACGCGCATGGTAAGCGCCGAGCGCGTACCTCCCTGCGCCGGCTATAAAGTTTAAAAAGTGTTTTAAACCGCGATACCACGGTTTAAAACATTAACAAAAATAAGCTCCGGCACCAGCTCACCCTGAGCTGGTGCTCGGTATTTCCATCTGAAACCTGCCACTTCAAGTGGTCGGTTTCCTTTAAAAAAAACTCTCCCTTTTTGTTTTTTGGTTGCAGGTGATACAGTGTGTAGATAAACCACAATATATATTTTTTGTGATTGTAATTCTGTTTGTTATACACAAAAAAATTAGAGTAAAAAAATAAAATACAGCGCTGTAAACATATTATTGTCTTTAAGTCAGTTATTTATGACATTATTGATGTTGGTATTTAATCACCACGAGGGATATATCAGTGGCGTAGAAACCCTGAAATAATTGCAAGCTTATTGCTAGCACTAATTTTCCCCAATCCGTCAGAGGGGCGTGGAGTGGTGTGATGGGGAGGCTTGGCCGTTGCAGTGCTGTTGAACATTAGGGCTTCCATTTACCAGAACTTAATTTCTATTCTGTTCCTCCTTAATGGAAATCTCTAGTGCTGATGTCAACTTGGCCTGACTTGATGGAAGATAACATGCATAAAAGAAAAGGCCAAGGGGGATGAAACATTTTTTGCTCAATTTCCAATTTACCTATTTCACCCCTGAACCTTTCTGCATTAGAAAACATTAGGCCATGAATCATATTTTCTGTATATTCTACTATTGTAAAGTGTAAACATTATATAAACATTTTTAAAGATTGCAATATATGTGTCAAAGACAAATTTAAAATATTTACATATCACTACGATTTTCTTGTCATAGCTTTTTTCAAAGGATATCGTTCTGTCAATAAATTACAATTGCTGCTATAGATGAATTATAAATAATTTATCTAAACTTTTTAAAGAGAATTAGCTGAGTACATATAAGGAATTTCCTATTAGCTTGACTTTTCAATGATTATATGCCAAAGTGAGGAAATTAAGCTGATGTAGTTTGATTTCTACATTAACATGAGCTCATTCTGTTGCTTTTGACACATCTTGTAAAACAACAAATGTCATTATTGATAAATGTGAGAATTATTATCTTTTCTTGCTATTATATTTGCTTGATAATGTAGCATTCAGCATTATGACTTGGTTCCTTTGAGAAAAAGTTCTGTGACCTAATCTTTATTGTTCATTTCTATATTTTCTAGAATTCTGTATTTAAATATTCACACCTATATCATTGAACAACTGAGCTGGGTAGCATACTAAAAAAGTAATTAAAACGTAACTTTTATTCACATGCTGACAAAATTGGTACAAAAATGGACGTGCACATTAAAACCAGTTTGGAAATGCTGATGAGTATTATATTGAGTATATAACAACCAATTAGTTCCCCCTTTAGTAATATAGGGTATAGCAAAACACTGTATGGATGTGATATGTCACTGGACATATGTTCGTTAAATCAACCATAAGGGATGTGCAAATATACTGGGATAACCCATACTGGGAGGGGTATAACAGTATTTCCAAAATTGCGGTTCATATCATTACTGTGTGTATACTGCCCTGATCTCTGGTTCTTAAAGGGTAACTGAGATATTCTGAGCAAAAAAATAAGCTTCCATAGGAATTATTCCTCAAAGTGTTTTGCCCTTTAGCCCCTATTTAGTATGTTTTTGGCCCATAACAACCATGGTCTCCAGTTCTGAAAAGAACTACAATCAGCAAGATGGAGGGGCTGAACCTGCCTCCTGTAACATCATTACAAGGGCACACTGCTGACCACTGAAAACATAGAATAATATACAAATGTGAAAATGTATTCAATGACAAGAAAAGTTTCAGTATTAAAACTTTTGCAACTAGAGAAGAGTGAACACCAATACAAGTAATAGGGGGAACCGACACAATGTACCCCTACTAGATTAAAGAGTTTGTTCCCAAAACCAAATAACCCCAACAAGTAAAGGAAACAAAAAACAAAATATAGAAAACATAAAATAACACTTTACAACACACAACACACACAGAAAAAGTCCACCAATGGTCAAATAATTAAATATACATGATAAATAGATCACAGTAGAGTCGTTTAGAGATATAGTCCTCAGAACAAGTCAAGATATTTGCTTACAGACAAGTATTGCACATTACCCAGAAGAATAATAGAGGACATACAGAGGTCCACAAACACACATGCCCCTGATGAAGTGAGGTTGAATGTGTTGTGTGGTGTCCACCCTTGGTCTGTGTATACCTGGAGATGTGTCTGGAATTCCATGCATACACGAAATATGAGGCTAATACTATGGCACTGGGAAGCTTCTTCAAGAGTATCAAATGGCACATTTTAGAAAACATAGTTGCGTATAAACCAAATAACTGTGTCTCAGGTAGGTCTTTAATAAAATCCATTAAAATATGGGTCCAAGGCTTGAAAAAAATTAACCTGTAGGCAGGGCCGCATCTGCCATGAGGCAAGATGAAAATCTCGCCTCAGACGGCAGATGTCTGTGTCCTAGGGGGGGCGGCAGCAGCAAACAGGTGAATCACTGTTCGCTTTGTCATACCGTTGTTAGTGTTGCTGCCAGCAGCCCAATGACAACACTGCACTCACTGTAAGCGCGTGCCTACGCAGGATCACCCATGCCCATCCACACTTCCTGTCAGCTGCGGAAGTGGTGTGACAAGAGAGGAGCTGTGCAGTGGGTACTGGAGAGGAGCCGTAAAAAGAGGATTGGAGAGGATCTGTAAAGAAATGAGCGGTGAAGTGAAGGCAGTGGTCCGGAGCAGTGAGAGAAGTGAGGAAGAATGGAGCAGAGAGGAGCAAAGAGGAGCAAAGAGGAGCGCTGCAGAGAGAATCAGAGAGGAGCAAAGTGGAGCGCTGCAGAGAAGAGCAAAGAGGAGCGCTGCAGAGGGGAGCAGAGAGGAGCAGAGAGGAGCAAAGAGGAGTGCTGCAGAGAGGAGCAGAGTGGAGTGAGGTAGAACGAAGCAGAGAATCAGAGTGTAGCTGCACAGAGAGGACTGCAGACGAGCTCTGCAGATAGGAGCAGAGAGGAGCGAGCCATAAGTGTGATAAGGTACTTCAGCACAGTCCATCTATCTGCACCCCAATATACAAGCATCAGGGCCAGTACACCAACAAGAGAGCTGTGCCCTGGTGTTCTAAGGGTTAACAAAGTAGGCACCTTCAGTGCAGACACAGCCCCTGCTGCTTTGTTAACCCTTAGAATGCTGGACCAGAGATTGTGATAACTCCTCTGCATACTCTTTGAAAAAAGTCTCACACATAGCCTTTTCCCGACCCAGGAGCAGCACTGTGCCCCAGTTACAGAGCAATCCTGCTGTAGCAGGACAGACATGTCCAGAGGCCAGGTTCCAGAGTGACTGGAGCTCTTTGAGCCAGGGTCCTGGCTCCTTTGGTTACTGCCACTATCTGTGGGGGAAGGGGGCACAGAGCTGGTTCTGGTACTGACTGCAGTCTGCCTCTGCCAGCCGACTCCATGTCATGAAGGACGAGGCTGCAGGGAGGAGGAGGTGAGCACCAGAGACCTGTGACACCACTGAGCAGAGGTTAGAAGCTGTCACCGAAGACCATAAATTACAAGACCCTTACATAGACACAGAGCCCAGTACACACTTTGCTGATCAACCTTGCGGCTCATGTCTCCTGGATGGCTGTAATTTGTCTGAATATAACTTCTTCCCGTTTTCTGTACATCTGTCATTAACTATAGCAAGTTGATCAATAACAATAACTGGGATACCTCATAGTTATCAGAGGTGACAGCAGTGAGTTGTATAAGAGGTGCTGCAGGTGCTTATGAGGGATGCAGTATATATAAGAAATACAAGGCTGCATTCACATGTGGTGGTATGACAAATCTCAGTGGGCGTTACTTGACCCAATCACATGCGTTTCCATTCAAGTGCATGCAATCAGTTACAAGCACCTGCAGGTTTTTTTAGATTATTTAAATTGAAGACACTGGGTGTTGGCGACCATTTTATCTAGCGTCTTTTCTATGTGACATTATAATGTAAGTGACTGTGGTGTTTTTAGGGATGCAGTTTGAGATGTGCTGTCCAAAGCTGAAGACGTCTTGTGTAGAGATGAGCGAGTATACTCGTCCGAGCTTGATGCTCATTCGAGTATTAAGGTACTCGAAACGGCTCGTTGCTCGGACGAGTATTTCCCCTGCTCGAGATCGAGCATTTAATTAAAAAAAACACAATGAAGAACAGTGCAGAATATAATAAAAACAGTTAACACAGGGTCATTTAACTGAAAAACACAGTGAAGAACACAGTGAAGAATAGATTACAGATGTTCGGCACATCTGCTTACTTGTCGGGAGATACGCGCGGAACGGTGCGAACAAAATACTATGTGAAGAACAATATATATATGTGTGAAGAACACATTGAAGAACACGGTGAGCAGCACAGAGACACCGGGTAGACATCGGGGGAACAGCAGCGCGGAGACATCGGGGCAGCACGGAGACATCGGGGCAGCACGGAGACATCGGGGCAGCACGGAGTCATAGGAACAGCACGGAGACATAGGGGCAGCACAGAGTCATAGGAACAGCACAGAGACATAGGGGCAGCACAGAGTCATAGGAACAGCACAGAGACATAGGGGCAGCACGGAGACATCGGTGCAGCACGGAGACATCGGGGCAGCAGGGAGATATCGGGGCAGCACGGAGACATCGGGGCAGCACGGAGACATCGGGGCAGGGGCAGAACGGAGACACCGGGGAGCAGTAGCACGGAGACACCACGGAGAAGCAGCACGGAGACACCACGGTGCCGAACATCTGCAATCTATTCTTCACTGTGTTTTTCACTGCGTTTTTCACTTAAATGATCCTGTGTTCACTGTTTTTATTCTATTCTTCACTGTTCTTCACATCTGCTAACTTGTCGGGAGATAATATATGCGCGGAACAGTGAAGAATAGATTGCAGATGTTTGCATACATCTGCTAACTTATCAGAAGACATTCTTTTTCAATTAAATAACACATTTTATTCCCGAACCATGGTCCCTTTGAAAAATGCTCGAGTCTCCCATTGACTTCAATGGGGCTCGTTATTCGAGACGAGCACTCGAGCATCAGGAAAAGTTTGTCTCCAATAACGAGCACTTGAGCATTTTAGTGCTCGCTCATCTCTAGTCTTGTGTTAAATTGCAGAGAGAAGTCACAGCCAGAGAAATTATCAAAAATGTGTAGCTGATGGAGAAGAATTGTCATCTGTAAGTAGCCACCAAGATGAAGCCCACGACAGATCAGAGGTAGAAGATCAGAGCTACGACTGATTTATACAGTAAGTGATGTCTATATCTCCCTTATGGCAGCATATGGGATATGTTTAATCTGAAGAATAACGTGAGGACTGGCAGCAAGGGTTTAGGCCTGATTCTAAGTTCGCACCAGGGCCGACAGGGGTCTTGTTACGCCACTGGACTTCACTGCTTTTACTTACTTACTGGCTGCAGCAAATTATTTGCTTTAATCAGTAGTTAAAATCCAAGATCTTTATTAGGGTATCAAATAGTTAAAAGATCAAATTCATCAGGATGAGATTGCTTGTATTTCATGCTGATGAATTTGATATTTTAACTTTTTCATAGCCTAATAAAGATTTTTGAGATTTTAACCAAGGATTAAACCAAATCACTTGCTGCAACCAGTGCCAAAAGCTTCCATTTGTGTTATCCACAAGTCTGGCTGTATATACCATCTATGGGGGATAGTTTGGCTGTATATACTATCTTACTATCTATTGGTGGTGTTCTGACGGTATATGCTATCTATGGATGGTGCTCTGTTTTATATACTATCTATGGGTGGTGATCTGGCTGTATATACTATCTATGTTTGTCGGTCTGGCTGTATACACTATCTATAGGTGGTGGTCTGGCTGTATATGCTATTTATGGAGGGTTCTGGCTGTATATACTATCTACTGAGGGGGTTCTGGCTGTACATACCATCTACAAAGGATTCTGGCAGAATATACTATCTATAGAGGGCTTTGGCTATATATACTGTTAGGGGTTTCTGTCAGTATATGTCTGTGTTACTTATTGACTACTAATATGTGAAACAGCACCAACGTGTGTAGTCCTAGTGATCTGGTAGCGCTGTGTGAGTATGTTATCAATTGTTGTTAATGTCATGGGCATATTCGGATCAGGTTGTAGATACTTTTTAAAGATTTCCCTGCAATTTCAGTGAGAAATGGATTTGAAGTAGGGTGCTGAGAAATGGGGGGGGGGCAGCATTTAAATTTTCGCCTCAGGCAGCAAAAAGGCCAGAATCGGCCCTGCCTGTAGGATATTTAGATATAATCGTAAGGGCTATGTGGAGGTAAGGGGTCATCAAAAAGTTTGCGAAACACATCTGCAGAATCAGCAATAAAGCCTGAAAAGCAGAATTAAGTTATGGGGTGACATAAGTTGAAATTTTTAATCCCACTATACCATTTCACCAGAGGTTCACTCAAAGACAGGATTGTGCATAGCTAGCTAATAAGCACTGGGACAACATCAGCAGACAAATTATTGAAAACATAAAGTTCCAACACCAAACTAGAACACTATCTCTCCCAATGTTCCCTCCCCCGGCTCTCCAGGGAAGCCATATCACATCTGAACCAGGACATTACCTCTGAGGAAATAGAAGAGATAAGAAAGGCTCTCCCGGGGGCTAGGGCCCCTGGGCCAGATGGCTTTACCTATCTTTATTATAAAACATTTCTCCCCCCCTATAAAACATTTTGTCCCTTCTACTTTACATATTAAGTATAGAACCATTAGCAGCGTACATCCGTAACAACCCAGATATTAAAGGAATTACAGTAAGAGATAAACTGTTTAAAATTGTTTTGTTTGCAATGACGTGTTACTCTCACTGATCCAATTATCTCCTTACCTTCTTAGGGTTATTGCAGCTTATAATGAAGTCTCTGGATACAAAACAAACCACACCAAGTCAGAGGCCTTACCCTTGAACCTGCCCCCCAGATGGGTAGCAACCCTTCAAAGTAAGTTTAAATATATGTGGTACTCAACCTCTCTTAAAAACCTGGGTATAAGACTATTCCCCACTAGCTCCACCCTCTACAAGGAAAATTATCCTTCTTTAGTTTAAGAAGTAAGGAAGCAAATTCAGAGCTGGCACTCCTTGTACTTGTCGTTGCTCGATAAGATCGCGGCTATAAAAATGTCGATCCTTCCCCGATTTCTCTACCTATTCGAAACTCTAGAGAGAGATCTGGTGTCACTTCTCTTGGGAGTTCCGCCGCTTGGAATGGGGAAATCCCTGTCTAGTTTGTTCCTCCACATACTAAGTGCAGCAAAAACTTTAATTTCCTTGTTCTGGATAAGGTCAGCTCCACCATCACTTTTAGACTTATACCCCCGTATATATGGGGGCACTGTCTGACAGCAAATAAAAAATGAAATAAAGAATGAAATAGAGAATGAAAACTCTGTATCTCTGTCACTGTCTGACTGTTTTCAGGGTCCTGCGTGACTTAAAGAAAGTTACATGACAAGTGTACTTCTAATGTTTATTACTGATACTAATATATGTATATCTACTGCTGTGAACGTTGAAAAATTTTAATAAAATTGTAAGTTGGAAAAAAAAAAAGAAAATGTAAAGTTCCAGCAACTCAGTGTGAATAGATCCAACCAGTGGGGTACCATATGGGAGCGGCTACAAATCATCAGACTTGGGCAGCAATTTTTCTTGTTCAAGGCAGGACAATCGTCTTTTTTCCCAACCAGGCAGACCACGGGGATAGTAAAAAAAAACACAGGAAAAAGGGGCAACATCATTCTAGGCATAGGAAGGATAGTGAAGACTATTACAACTCCCCCGCCCCCCGTCATTAACCCCTTAACTACCAGGCCCTTTTTAATTTTTGAGTTTTCATTTTTCACTCCCCACCTATTTTTCCAAGTAAAAAGCTGTGTGAAGGCTTGTTTTCTGCATAACAAATTGCAATGTGGGAATAACCATTATTATATTTTGATAAATCAGACATTTTGGGACGCAATGATACCTAACTTGTTTATTATTTTTACTGTATTTTTATATTTAAATAAGGGAGAAAGGAGGATAATTAGAATTTTTAGCTTTTTTTTTCCTTTTTTATTGTTTTAATTTTTTTCAGACCCCAAGAATACTTTAACCCTAGGTTGTCTCATTGATCATACCATATACTGCCATACTACAGTATATGGCAGTTTATATGGATTTTACTGATCATGCATTACAATTTGCCACTGGCACATATAGATATGTCACATGCCATTAAGGGGTTAATATATCCTTCCTTATAATAATTACATTATTATAAGTAATAATGAATTAGTCCTATAGAGATATTATTTTATTTATATATATATATATTTTTCAAACACCAGTTTATTTATCCAAATCACCAACAGGTTATCATTTGTGCAATAATATCATCCCTGCACAAAATAGAAATAGTGAAAAAGTGCATCATCCATGAGGCATATCCCACCATAAAACAAATTTAGGAACCACCAATAATATGTCATAAGAAATTAACTACATTACGTAATATACTTGTTTAGGTAGATTTTTGTAATGAAAAGTGACTATGTGTCTGCAATATTTATGATTTATGTTCATTTTGATTTTAGAGAATAAAAGAAAACATTGCTGCAGCTTCAAAGTGCCGGGATACTCCTTGCCATATAGAGCTAGCAATGCAAACTGTTTGACCAGCAAAGAAAGATGGTGCACAAAGAGCTTTAATCACAGTTATCCAGGTATGAAAGAGGCAGAACCTTCCTGGACCAGAGTGAAAGTTGCAGTCCAGTCTTAGAGCCCAGTTCACACTGATGACTGGAAAGCACAATCATCTCAGACACCTCAGCTAGTTCAATTTTGCAGCTTGCTCATTTACAAGTGGCCTGTGAAAATATGTGGAGTTTAAGGGAAATATACCTAAAATCTACTTTCTGCAGTAGTTCTTGGTGGAGATTATCCCTTAGTAAAACATCTGAACATGATTTTTATCTTAATCTTTTATTTAGCCTTACTGAAATAATTTATATTTATTCTTTATGCAGGCTACTGAGGGCAATCAGAGGTACTATGCATGCGCAGAAGCTGATAGGTGACAAGCTCATCTCCAGCAGCTAAACAGGTGCTACTGCATTTGTGTAAAGCTCGCCGGCTTCCCGTGACACGCAGCAAAGAGGAGCGACGAGCGGGTAGGCTTCTGAACACCCAAGCAAAATTGTGCAATAATGCAATGATGTGTCACAAATGGCTCTAGTGGATCAGCCTAGTAAGTGACCCTGGTGTATCCAAGCTTGATTTTGATGTTAGATTTTCTTTAAAGTAGTTCTGAATGAGGCATATCTTTAGCTACCCAGAACTGTAGAAGGATGCCTTGAAGTAATTAATGTGTCTGGCAAACTATGTACTTAGATGTTGGCTGGGTGCCTACAGAGCTGGCTCAGAGTGCCCCCTCTGGCACCATGTGCCATAGGTTTACCACCACTGTCCTACAGAATCTTTTAATTATTTTACGGAAATAACACCACAATACCATGACTCATTCTTCTATAGCTCTATAAAGGCTTCCTCTGATTTACTTATCATGTATATTTAGTTATTTTTGACCATTGGTGGACTTTTCTGTGTATGTTCTCTTTTTAACTAGATTTGTTATAATTGTTCTGATAAAGTGTTATTTTATGCTTTCTACATTTTGGTTTTGTTTCCTCTTCTTCATGGCTCTATTTGATTTTTTGGGAACAATCTATGTAATCTGGTGTGGGTACATTGTGTCCATGCTCCCTATTACTTGTTTATTTTACATAAATGTTTAACTAAGCATCAGAAACCATAGAACAGTTTACATAGTTGCAATCTACAAGTAGAAAATGCCTCCAGAAATGCTATATCTATAGTATGTTGTGAATACTATTTTGTTTACTTTGCAAAGCCTTCAAATATTGGATGTCCTATAAAGTCGACTTATTGGCCAAGGTACAGTGATCCCATAAAGAAAACATATTCAAGTTTGATGAGGCTACTTAAAATAGGGTAAACGATGCCTGCTATGAACACATCCAAAGTATGACATATAAGGAAATTAAACCTTAAGCTTCTCCATAAAAGTTGACTTCAAAATAGCTGTTCTTTCATTGTGCTTCTACAGCAATTTAGTGGAATTAGTGAAGCTTTCAAGACAATATATTACAGGTTTTATGCTCTGAAGCTAATTAAGCTAAAGTATATTTTTTAACTGCATGTCAAAACATCCAGGAGAGCATCTTCAATTTTTCTCAGCAAACACTTTATGTTGATAAATTCAAATTCAGCTGAACACAAGGAATGACAGACAAATATAGCACCTGATTATTATCTTTCTTTCTGGTAAATTTCAAAGCAACAATTACCTGGTTATTCTTTAAAGTGTCCTAAAAGTCTACAGTTAAATTGTGCAAAAGGCATGACAGATGAAATGCTATAATTAACAGAAATGCTTGTCACTTACATAATCATAGCATTTAATGCAGAGCATAAATCAAGCAAGGTCTTAACAATTTAGAAGCATTTATTAGTTTTTTTCTCCAAATAATTGATTACATCAAAAAAGTATACTTTACCTAATAATGTACATTCAGAGACCAAAATTCAGAAAGTATATACACCTGTCACGCTGCGACAGTCCTATCACATTCCCTAATGGAATGAAGCTTTCTTTTTCCTAACCCACCTTGTCTGCTATCTGGTAAAAACAAATACCAAGCTCCAGGATTCTCTGCAGTCCCATTGACCCTCGATGATGACTGATGAATGGTTCATTGAGCAGCATATTTATTTATTAATTTATTTTTATTCTGTTCCCTTATAAAGAATGTCAGAACCATTATACAAGCTCTTCTACTTCTTTTGTCACCCCTTATTCTCATATAGCAATAAACTAAGACATTACAGAGTTTCTATGTCCCCTCATAATCTGTAAAGCGCGACAAAATATGATGCTGCTATGTAAAGATTATTATTATACTATTAAAGATTACTGTATACCTTGTTTACTTTCCCAATAAGTGGCACACCACAATTTTCTTTAACCCAATAATGCTCACTCCACATTTATTAATGTGCCTTAGAGCTGATCCTTGTGCCTACAGCCTGTTAATTAATGTGGCGCTCTTCCTGCACTGACAGCGCTTCCCTGCATTGCCTCAGTTCTCAGTACTTGCCGCGATCAGCAGCAGAGGTACTGGAAGTAATCAGAGGCAGTCCCGATGATGTGAAAACCATTATTAACAAATCATGGTGTTCACATGAAAGTTTGTTGTAAAAACAAACTTTCTTGCTACCTGTGTGCACATACACTCACGCAGACAGCAAACAGTTCAATAAAGACCCAAAAATCTTAAAAATCTATTACCTGTCCATAGTTAGCAGAGTATAAGCAGGTGTAGTTTGAGATAGTGTTTTTTTTTCAATTAATTAATATTTTTAAATTTTTTTAAATTCATTTCTAATAATTTTTTTCCATTTACTTTAATAATTTCAATTATTTAATTCTGTTGAGAATATAATCTATTAAGAAATACAAATAGATCAATAAAATGTCATAGATCTGTATGCATCTAATTAATACACATATATACACATTCAATGTAATTAATGTTTCTCAGTTAACTGATTTATTGGCAGTAGCAATCAAAACATAATACATTGTTGCTGGTCTGTGGACAATTAATTTTATATAGTTTTTTTTATTTTGAAAAAGCTTTATTAATTTTTACAAATTTTAAAGAGAACCTGTCAGGCAAAACCCTCTAAACTAAATATATTTTCATAAACTGCAATAAGAAAGCATTGCCTCTATCCCTTCATTGTCCCTCTACATGCCTGTAAACTTAAGCAATGAGGTCCTAAAGCTGTATGCAAATGACCTGTGATATGTCCAATGAGTCATTATCATATTCAAGCTGTCCGGCTTATTCATGAGTGGGAGGCACAGCCACACCCCCCAGTGCTTGACTGACAGCCTGTATAATGGTGTAATGGCTCCTCCATGTGCTTGCTGGTGGCCACGTCCCCTGCAGCCTCTGTGTGTATAGGAGAGGTAAAACAGCTCTAGGCAGCCATGTTATAGCAGAAAATGCCAGGTACTTGTGTAGCTGATGTGTGTCTCTGTGTATTAGGAGGATGCAGCTTGTCAGCAGGTAAAGCACAGACACTGGCAATGCTTTACTATACATCACACACAGACATGAACAGGGGGAAGAGAGGGGAGGGGCAACAGGGGTGCCCCTGTTTATTATTTTATAATGATTAATATATGAATTGACCAGATAAAGGCTAGGATGGAATCTTTGTGAGCTGCTCCAACATCTCTTGGATATACAAAATCCAATATGTAAAATCTCCTAAGCATCTTAATTTACATTTCAATCTACACAACATATTATGATTTGTACGCAACTAACAACATTACTGAAATGTAACATCTTTACTTGTGTGTACATACATTGTCATGTTTAACTATTAAAAAGATAAGATCATAAGAACACCAACACATATGTGTGATACCAATATTCCCTCTCCCTCCCTGTCCCCTTACCCCCCTGGCAGAAGGGGAAACAAAACAAAACAGAACAGAAAAAAAGAAGAAAAAAAAGAAGAGCAACTCCCAGAATAAATGTTAAGGAAGTTCGCATTATCATATACCGATTATTATCTTTTTCCATTTTTCCCAGGTTCTAGCCAAGTTCTTCCAATGATGGCTTTCAAGATAGATGGATTGAGGGAGAGATCTAAAGTAGGTTCATCCGTTGAAATACTTCACTACAGAATTTATAAATTGTTGGGCAATACCAAATAACATGAATAAAATCAGCTCCAGCCTCTCCACACTTATTACAGTTGGACAACTCCCTAACTTTCATCTTGTGTAGATCACTGGGGGAGTAGTACAACCTATAAAGAATCTTAACCTGTATCATTCTGTGATTTTCATTCATTGATCCCATCTATAAAGCTGGCTCCACTCCTCCCCTGGTATCACTCCTATCCATTGTTCCCATCTCTCTTGTGATTAGTGAATAGACCCACAGAAAAACCCCTAACCAAAAATTTATAGATACCAGCAATCTGTCCTTTTCTTTTTCCTGTGTTTTGCACAGATCTAATCCTTTATGTGGAGTGGAGTGCATTCTAGTATACCATTAATGTGCAACATTTTCTTAACCTCTTTCCAACCCTTAAACATAGCCCCTTTCATACTAACTTTCTTACTTTCTTTGTGATCTTTATTCTATTCCAGTGCTTCATATACCGATATCGAATGATTACCTCTCTGAAGAGAAAGAGAAAAGGCACCCCTATTCCTCCCCTTGCAATTGACTTACACCAGTACCTGAGCTTGATTCCCACTCTTTTCTGCCCCAGATAAGTTCACAAAAAAGGGATTCCATGGCTTTAAAAAATGAGTTGTCTATCCAAATGGGACAGGCTGCCAGAAAAAAAGAGGATTTGTGTTAGAAGAACCATTTTAATCAGAGCAACTCTATCTGTGAAGGAAAGTGGCAACTTATCCCATACCTGTATCCTACTTCTCTATGCCCTAATTTAAGGTTTTAAATTTAAAGTGTCAAATTCCCCAATTTTCGCAGATACTTATACTCCTAAGTATTTGAGGGAATCTTTACACAGCACTATTTCTCTCATGTCCAGCTGTTCCCCCTTGTACCCGTCTAGAGGCAGCAGACAGTTTTTTTCCAGTTGATTTCAAACCCTGAATATTGGCCAAATTCCTTGACAATCTCCACTATCCTAGGCACTGACTCAAGGGAGTCTTGTACACAAAACAAAACATCATCAGCATATAAACATAACTTGTCTTCAATTCCTAGACTTCCCCCACCCCTCACCCCTATATCTGATCTGGTCTTAATAGACAATGGCTTAATGAAGAGGGCACCCTCCCCCTCTTATAAGTTTCTTCCATCGGGTCAGCACTGTTTTGTACCTCCTATAGAACCCAAACGGAAGAACGTCTGGTCCTGGAGCAGTATCTTTAGTACATGTGTCTTCTGTTTACCCCTATTCTGTAACAGTGATTTGATTTTCTTTTAATATGTTTTTATTCAGTAAAATTTGGCAAAAATAGAAAAATGATATAAAAGAGGTATCACCATAATCATCATAGTGAACCATAAAATAAATATAACATCATATTTTTATAGTACAGTGAACGGACAAAAATATAAAGCGAAAAATCCTAACCAAGAATTGATGATTTCCTTTTTCTCCACCAAGAAATCACATCAATGAGATTTAGATGTCCAAAATGAAGTATCTAAAAAGGCGATGTCCACACTACATAAAAAAAATAAACATTTATAACCTGTACAATATGACAATGCAAGTCTACTTTGTATGGCGCTTCTTCCATTCTATAACCTGCCGTATGCCCATACAGCAGTTTACCATCACATTAAGGGTATCCACATACTCAGGGGAAATTAGATGCTGCAGAGCTTTTCATCATTTCTTCAATTGTGAATGTGTAATTTTTGGTCCAAAATCAATGTATAAAATTACAATTTCTAAATCACACCGTCATGTTGTTTTAACTCCTGTGAAACAACTAAAGGTTTAACAAACTTTCTTAAAAACGTTTTTTTTTTTTTATTCATTGAGAGGTATGCTATTATTTAGGCCTCTCAAAGTCACTTGCAACGGTCCATAAATCGTAAGTTTTGATAGTAAGTTCTAAATCCCATAACAACAGAAAAAAAAGAGAGGACACATAAAAAACATTCCCTCATAAAGCAACATTTGTCAAATGTTAGTTATCAAGTTATCTAGGTGATATGACTATTTTTAAAGAATTTATGAACCTTAAAACCTTTTCAGTCCTTGTCATTTAAGGTTAAATAAGAATTTATCATTTCCATCAGAAGCAGTTAGAGGTTTCAGTTGGATTCGTCATAAGTATCACATTAGGATTCTTGGTGAGTTTACAACAAATACAAGATGAGATACAGTTGGGAAAGGGTTTTATATGGCACATCTGCCATCACTTGTGGGCAAAGGCTGGCAAAGTTGGCATACCAGCATGCCATAGATGCTTTAATGTCAATACATTTGGAATTCCTTGTTGTGTTTGGGTAAGTATAATCCTGCTGAAACCCTTTCAGGATGCAGTTTTATCCAATCATGTCACCATGACCTGTCTCCTCCTCCCCTGCTTGCACACTGTAACACTCTGTGAAGCTTAAGACCTGCCCTCTGTCTGCACATTACAGAAAGCCACAGCAGTTGGCAGATAGGTTTCATCATCATCATCATCATAGATTTCTTCTGATTGTCTGCCACCCACAGCATCATCCCACAACACAAGGTCTTGAGAATCTTGCAACTCTATGTCTGGGACATGGGCAGGTGGATGTGCCACAGATTCCAAGCTAGCAGAGTTTCAGACAGCATCAGTGACTGCTCCATGACTTTTGTATGAGATTCATGGCTGTTTTTAAAGGGGGTGAGGAGAAGATCTTCATCTTCAACAGAGGTTGAGAAGGGTGAAAATAATCCAAGTTGAGACACTGTCTGCCATGTAATTGACCAATGCCTCAACATTGTGTGGCCTATTGGGATCTGCCAATATAGGTCCACACTTTGGCACCTGCTAGCAGAGTTAGATGTCCTTTCTGGCCAATCACAGCCATGCCCACAGAGGACATGCCTGTGGTTGCTAAGGGACTACGAGCAGGGCAGCTCTACCCAGTGGCTGTTCGGCTTCAGGGGTTCAGGGCAGAATACGGTATGGATATCAGACTGATGCAAATAGGCTGTGAAAAGTTGAATTTAACATCTATTCAATATTTGGAAATAAATTAAGTATAAATGGTAAATGGTATACTTATAAAATAAGTATAAATGGTAGAATGGCTATTTTTCTTATTTCCTCTGGAAGGATTTAAATATTTATTTATAATTTAGTGTGGAATTACACAAAATCCTGTAAACTGTATATACATTTTAAAAAATAAACTTTTAAGAACCAGGATAACAAGGAAAAACACTTCTGAAAGATGTATACACAATTTGTGTCCTAGAATGAGAGGAAAGGGAGCTTTAAAGTGCAACTCCAAAGTCATAATGAAGTCATGTGATTCCACCTTTAAAAACAAACCGGAAAATGCCCATATTGTGTTACTCACACGTTATGGAGGTTTCTGTTGTGAAAGTGGTGAAGCAGACAGACTATCCTCTTCCTGTATCTGCCCTAAAATTTACTCTGCCCACAGTATCCATGATACCTTGTGTTGTATCATTCAGTAATTTAGCTACAAATACACTAAACACTGCGTAGTGTACATACAGATTTAGAATTAAATTTAGTAGTAAAACAGTTACATGAAGTGTATATTCTGTACAGTGTGAGCACTAAGAGTTAATAGCTTTTCTATGCGGTGCAGAAATTGCTGAGTGCAAGGTGGGGAGGGGGAGCAGCATAAGGTGCACAGAGAGAAAGTTCTGTAGAATCACAGACTGAGGGAGGGACTGTTAACAAACAGTGTACCTCACTATTCTGAGCATATTTAGCTGTGCTAAACTCAGAGAGCTCTGTCACATGACCTCCCCCTCTTTCCTTCTTTGTGGGCAGGGAGCAGCAGCCCCTCTCTTCTTGCCCTCTGTATCTGGATTACAAATATACAGTCCATAAGATTAACCAGAAAAGGCAGGAGACCCAACTAGTATAGAGCCAGGCTAAACTAAGGAGAATAGCAAAGACATTGCTGGATATACTGTAAGTAATCAGGATAATAGCCCAAGTTGTTCTAAATTCCAAGAGTTATTGAATTGTGAAAGAAAATGTTGTGCAATAAACAATAGAATTAATTTTCATTTTGAGAAGCAGTGTCCAAACACTTTTTTGCCTATCCCGCCATATAGCTATTCTAAAATCCTTTCAGCCACTCTAGTGAAATGTCTAAAAAATCAATAGCAATTTATCCTCTTTTTAGACCCCAAGCAACAAAAGTAAATAATATTGTCACCTCAAGTGTGCCTGAAGAACATGGTCACAAAACAGTCTTGCCAATATAACAGAACTCTCTGCGGCTCTAGATCTACGCCAGCTTTGCTGATTGTATTGGCTTTCATAAGGGACAAATATTTCAGAAGTATTCACAAATAGGTCAAGTTCTGTGCTGCAGGAAAAACGATAAATTTTCAAGTTCAAAATTATAGGAATTTTTCAGGTTTACTGAGCAGCATTTAAAACTGAAAAAATATAAGAAAAATAAAGTATATTATGGTCTATTTCTTTAAATAGTTTAATGTGATTTAATACCAATTATGGTACATGTTCATGTACACCAGATACAATTTTTTTGTTATTATAAAACAAGTTGTCCCATACATTTAAAATTATATTAAACAACAAGGGATACCCTTAATGGTATTTGCAAATCCGTGTAAGATTGCAGATTTGCCTCACAGTCAAGGTAAGATGAGGATGTTCATGTTCATGCATACATTGCACTTGTTCATGTTCATGCATACATTGCACAGGGCATATACATACAGATATACAATGCAAGCACTCTCTGTCTGCTGGCTTAAATGCAACACTGTTGTAACAGGCCAGAGTAAACCCCCAGCCCTAACTATACACGGGATTAAAGTGGCCTAAGCCAGGTTATACCCTGGGATATACCGTAAAGTGGCCTAGTGACCCATAGAGAAATATAACATATTATTGTCACAGTACGGTGACCAGTGCCCAAAAATATGCCTCTGCCCACTCTGCCAAGAAGGCGGTATGAGAAGAGGAAGCCAAAAAAAAAAGAGTTAAGAGAACTCAAGGGGCCTATGCGGGGCATATCATTATAATGGGGACTCTGCTGGGAATATTATGTTATTAAAGAGGACCTGTCACCCAGAAATTTGACACTAGGAGCTGCTTACTAAAGTAAGCAGCTTCTAGTGCTAAAACAATGAATACGCCTTACCACTTTGAGAACGGTACAGTGTTTCAATTGTACTCCGCAGGGGTGTTAGATAGCGTTATTGGCGGTTTCAAATAATGCTATCATTGTAACACTGCTGCATTTGTTTTAGCACTAGGAGCTGCTTACTTTAGTAAGCAGCTCCTAGTGCCAAATTTCTGGGTGACAGGTCCTCTTTATGGCGGCTCTGCTGTGGAAATTACATTATTATGAAGAATCTGCTGGACATTACATTATTAATGGGGCTCTGCTGGGGACATTATGTTATTAAGGGGGCTTTACTGTGGACACTACATTATTATGGAGACTCTGCTGGACATTACATCATTAAGAGGGCTCTGCTTGAGATATTACATTAATAAGAGGCTTACGTTTTAGGCATTTCATTAATGTAGGGAGAGATATGTTATTAATGAGGGGAGGTTGACATTTTTTTGAATGAGGAGGGGCTGCTGCAGACATTATTAATGAGGGAGGGCTGCTATGGACAATATTAGTAAGGGGAGGCAGCTACTGGAAAAATGTATTATTAAAAGGAAGCTACTGCTTGTCATTTCATTGACGAGGGGAGGCTACTGGACATATTATTAAAGAGTGATTTCTGAATTTCCCATCCTAGGCTTATACAGGCGGTCCCCTACTTAAGAACACTCGACTTACATACGACCCCTAGTTACAAATGGACCACTGGATATTGTTAATTTACTATACTTCAGCCCTAGGCTACAATAAACAGCTGTAACAGTTATCACAGGCGTCTACAATGAATCTTTATTATTAATCCTGGTTCTTATGACAATCTAACATTTTTCAAATCCAATTGTCACAGAGACCAAAAAAGTTCTGGCTGGGATTACAATGATAAAATATACAGTTCCGACTTACATTCAAATTCAACTTAAGAACAAACCTACAGACTCTATCTTGTATGTAACCCGGGGACTGCCTGTACTCAAGTCAATACGTTTTTGCAGTTTATTTTGTGGTAAAATTCGATGCCGCAACTTTTACTCAGGTTGGCTTAAACTTCAGTAAATACTGTTTATGTAATTTTTTTCCTCGCACTGAAAAGGCCAAAGACCCGGCGTTATTATAGGTGTGTGTGTGTGAGGCTATAGAAAGAAGGGCAATTATAATGTCCCCTTTTCTGTAGCCCCTTCTTATAAAGATAGACAACAGAAAAAGGGGGCTACAGAAAAAAAGAGCACTATCAGGAGAGGGCTACATAAAAGGGAACTATAAAGTGGGTGTTATGAGCCCCCACTCTCAGGTTCAATCACGGGGTACACATACGGTAAGGAGTCATCACAACTTTAGCTCTGCCTACCTATGCAAAGTGGTATATTTACGCTAAATCTACTGTCATCACCCATGATTTCTCACTACTCACTACAGATTTCATCTGTTATGCTAAAGAACCTGATAAAGTAAATCCCTTCATAAACTTAGATTCTCTAAGGCTACAAGCAGAGGATTGATAACATTAACACTTTAATGCATGAAGATAGAATACACTGATAAAAACATAAATTTGTCAGATAAAAAAGGTAACAAACAATATACAAACTGTTATGTAAATAAAATGGGATACAACTGGATCATTTAAGGGGTATTCCCGTCTGAGAATTAAAATTTAATTTAAATAATTTGCCATATGTAAACATTTCTTCAATTGGATGTTATTAAAAAAATGTTCCTGTGTGAAGATAATTTCTCATAAATGTAGCCATGTTGTCCCTTAGAAATGAGATGGCTTTCTTGGATACGACCACCTCACATTTTGGCAGCGTTGGCCAGACATGAGCTATTGAGTCCTGCCTGTCCACTGCACATTGCAAGCCATTCATAAGTGTCAGGAAGAATGACTTTGTTAATAAACAGCTACAAAAAGCAATCACAGTTCTGAAAAAACATTCTTTGGAAAGACGAAACTAAGATCAACCTCTACCAGAATGATGGAAATAAAAAAGTATGGCGAAGACGTGGTACGGTGCATGTTTCAAAGCATAGCACATCATCTGTAACACAGTAAATCAGTAAAAGAGTGTGATGGTTTGGATATACATGGCAGCCAGTGGCACTGGGACACTAGTGTTTATCAAGGATGTAACACAGAAGAAGCAGTCGGATGAATTCTGATATATTCCGAAAAATACGGTCTGCTCTAATCACGCAAATGCAGCAAAACTGATTTGTGGCGTTTCCAAAACAAAAAAGCCAAAGCAACCCAGGAATGGCCAAGTCAGTCATTTGATATCAACCCAATTGAGCAAAAATGCCAGACTGGAAGTACAAGCATAGTCCATAATAATAGGGTGCACATCAGTGTCTGGCCAAGATAAACCAAAGAAACCAGGAAAGAAGCTGTGGTACCATTAGTAATTCATTTTAAAAACACTTAACATCATGTGTAGTAGCTGTGGAAACATTACCTATGCCTTTTGGCTTGTAGCTAAGCCTTACTCATGGTACAAGCTTGCATTTTAAAGAAAAAGAAACACTTGACTAATCACAATAGATTCCAATGATAACAGTTCTCTTGAACAATCGGAAAAAAATCTAATGTATAACAGTTGAATAGGGAATATTTAAAACCTTTATTCAATAAGGAACTAGAAAGAGTTGTATCTATAGAACATAGGAATTTATTAGGCACGGACAAATAATTCTCTCACATTCAGTATAGTCAATTTAAAGTCAAAGTCGATTTAATGCTTTTAAAAATAATATAAAAGAACTTTCCCGTTCTTAACCAGGACACTGTATTATGTGAAAAAATTAAGGGAGATTACACTACTGCAGTAGTGCCCCACTAAAACATTGTGGTGCACATAGGGGTTAAATAAAATGGATGCAAAAGACAAAAAAGTCCTCTAATCTTTAAGGTCCATTATGGCCTAGTCCTGTGTGTGGACATAGGTTAACAATAACACCTTTTTTGTGTAGATCACTATAAATCAGATATTAACCCCTTCCCGCCACAGCCCTTTTTCACTTTTGTGATTAAATTTTTCACTCCCCACCTCCAAAAATCAATAAATTTAAAAATTTTCCATGTACAAAGCTGTGTGGTGGCTTGTTTTCTGTGTAACAAATTGCACTTCAAAATTGTGGTATTTAATATTCCATGCTGTGTACTGGGAAGCAGGAAAAAAAATTCCAAATGCAGTGAAATTGGTGAAAAAACGCATTTGTGCCATTTTCTTGTGAGCTTGGATTTTACGGATTTCACTCTACGCCCCAAATGACATGTCTATTTCATTCTTTGGGTCTGTACGATTATGGGAATATCAAATTTGAATACCGTATATTCCGGCGTATAAGACGACTTGGTGTATAAGACGACCCCCCTACTTTCCTGTTTAAAATATAGAGTTTAAGTTATATTCGCCGTATAAGACTACCCCTTTTCCAATGCTTACAAAACACCGGTAAAAATTAAAAAAAAAAACTGATTTGAATTTAACATGGTCCTTTTTTTAATGTAAATTCTTATGACATGCAGGTATATAGCAGGAAAACTGTCGCTCATAAACAAAAGGCATACAACAACAACATTACCATTACAGCACAGCCCCCAGTAGTATACAGCACAGCCCCCAGTAGTATACAGCACAGCCCCCAGTAGTATACAGCACTGCCCCCAGTAGTATACAGCACTGCCCCCAGTAGTATACACACTGCCCCCAGTAATATCCAGCCAGCCCAGCATTAATAGAAAATAATAAACTTATATACTCACCCTCCGGTGGCCCCGACCTGCAGCGCTGCTCCCCCGATGTCCGCGTGGGTCCTCTTCTGCCTTCGGCGCCCGTCTTCACTAACTTCGTGCCGGGCGCCGCCATTGTTCTCCCCTGGACGGCGCCTAGTATGAGGCAGCGGAAGAGAGAAGACTGCGCGGAAGACGATCCGTGTGGACATCGGGGCCAACGGAGGCTGAGTATGCACCTGATGTCTTTTTGAGGCTGCCGGCAGCTTTTTGAGGCACCGATCGCGGGTGTTACCGGTAAGCCTTTGCTGCAATATGCAGCAAAGACTTACCGGCTATGGAGAGGGCTCAGCCCGTGAGCCCTCTCCATGCACCGGGACCCGCCGTATAAGACGATTACCGGCGTATAAGACGACCCCAGAGAAGACAGAAGATTTTTCTGTCTTCAAAAGTCGTCTTATACGCCGGTATATACGGTAGGTTTTATAATGTTTTCATACATTTACAAAAATTTCAAAAAATTACTTCTTCTGGCGCTACTAACTTTTTCATACTTTGGTGTATGGAGCTGTGGGTGGTGTAATTTTTTGCAACTTTTGATGATGTTTTCAATGTCCTATTTGTAGGACTTTACGAACTTTTGATCACTGTTTGTAGAATTTTTTTAAAATGGCCAAAAAGTGCCATTTTCGACTTTGGGCGCTTTTTTATGTTACGGGGGTAAACACGGTTAAAACCCTTATAATAATTTGATAGATTGAGCATTTTCGGATTCAGAGATACCTAATGTGTTCATGATTTTTACTGTTTATTTATATTTATATCAGTTCTAGGGAAAGGGGAGTGTTTTTTTATTTTTACTATTTTTCAGACTCATTAGGGTACTTTAGCCCTAGGTTGTCTGAGCGATCCAATCATATACTGCCTTTCCATAGTATGGCAGTATATGGGGATTTTCCTCCTCATTCATTACAATGGGGCAGATTTATCAAGAAAGTCAGAATATTCTTAGTTGCCCATGGCAACCCATCACAGCCCCCCTTTAAAACATTCATGAGCACTGGTAAAATGAAAGCTGAGCTGCAACTAAAAAATTGTTTTTGCACATTGTAATGAAAGGGTTAAAACGAGGCAGCTTCCGGTCTTCAGAAGACCCGAGGCTGTCATGGCAACAGATTGCCGCTCCCCAATGAGCCACGGGGAGCAATGAACCTCTCCAAGATGGATCCCAAGCGCCACCATTTTTTTTAAGCCGCCTGTAGCTTTGCTAGCACCGACCAAGAGTTTTACCAGTAAGCCTTTGCTGCAATATGCAGCAAAGACTTACTAGCTGTGCTCAAGGGCTCAGCCCGTTAGCACCCGCACCCGGCATGTGACGTAATATTACGTCACATGTCGGTAAGGGGTTAAAAAAAGACATAGGACAGTACCTAACCTCAGATGGACCATGACAAATCTCTTATGAGAAAAATCTAAATTTAATCTAAAAGCCTAATGTGCCATTCAAAAAAATGAAATAAAAGTGATAACACTTTATGCACAGCCTTAAAGGAAATCTACCACCAGGGTGAAGGATTGTAAACCAAACACACTTAAATGCTGGTATTTGTCTCCTCTGGCAGGATCCACTCTCCTTGTAGCTTCCCATGATCTTGTTATTTATAAAATAAAGGTTTTAAACATTATGCAAATGAGCCTGAGGGAATTACAGCATGTAAGTGTGCTTCATCCTGGTGGTAGATGTCCTTTAAATGTGATCAATAATATGAGCCCTTGAAGAGCTATGTAGATAATAATAATTACAAAAAAAGTCTTGTCTTTCAGAATAAGGTGATTAAAACATTTTCAATGGTTTTAATAAATATATAAATTGAAACAATCATTTATAGGGTTTGGCCACCTCTACCAAGCCACCTTTACCCATACTCTTGCTGCCAGGCGCCACAGGTCATGTGACCTATTGGCAGCAGGAATCTGGACTTCTTGTGACCTCCTGTGTCCTGCTGGATTCTAACAGATGTAGGGGACCATGCATCCATTACTGTCTGCACACCCCTTCTGTTATAACCATTCCCATATTAATGACTGGAGGGCTATGTGGATGTAATAATAATAATTAATAAAAATGTATTTTATATAGCGCACACAGATTATGCAGCACTGCACAGAGCTAGCCAAATCGATGTATCCAAAAAGTTTTGGTATCAGTGGCCAACCTCTTTAAATATACGGAATGCGCCTTGGGTCATGGAAGCAAAATCCTATATCCCCCATTTTATAATAGTTAAGGCGTCGATATAAAGGTTACACCAGTTTAAGTTTTTATACTGTATGTAAGCATACATCACTTTCCTTATTTTTTCCTTAAAGATAAGCAGCAGCAAACTAAAAATTACATTGGCAACAAAGTAAAGTAATACCTTATTTCCTTGTACATACAGTTTTGTAAAAACTGTTAATTAGCCAAATATTCAGTTGTTTCAGCTTCAGCAGAAATGCACTTGAGAAATAAAACGCTTGAAAATGATACTTTGGCAAGGAAGGATCAGTTAAAGTATAATGACTTCTTCAAGTCTCTTCTATTCAAGGGTCACACATTACAAAGTAAATAACTTTATCCAGGAAATTACTGAGTAAAGTGTCAACATTTAATGCATGTAGACAGTCTGGGTGTCTTTGGAGATACCCCTGGTAATTATTAGAATAGCAATTAAGAACAGATCACTTTACCAGACTCGACAGTTGTGCTCCAATTAAACTTTGGATTTGAGAAAGCTTATATATTGAATATCACTGCAGTTTGCTGCGGCCCGTTAGGAGAGTACATTCTTAATTGCTTTAAAACTTTGTGTAAAACATTGTTTAAAATGAATACAAAATGTATGAAAAAAAAATTCAATGGTCATTTTTTAGTAAATAAGTAAAGATATTTTGTTATTAGCCTAATAAAAAGTTGTATGCTGTAAAGATTGCACACACAACAGTCGAGAATATTACCTTATTCACGACTGCCATACGACTATGTGTCCTAACTGAAAATACTCTGTGCAGCTAGTACTTGTATAGCTGTCCCAACAGTGGTCCATTCAAATGTTTATATCTTCTGGATTGAAATGTATAGAAAGAGAGGGCAACGCTATGCCAAGTCAGAGATGTAGAGATCATAATTAACACCATAATATCTGTATGATCATAGGAACACTTGGGAGGGGCATACATGTAAACTGTATGTCATAGTGGGTATCTGGCAAAGAGTAATGTGCGGCTGCACTTATCTAGTGTTTGTGGTTGTATTGTTCAAATTTACACCTTATGGGAGGACCTCACAGTCTCCTTGTGTGAGTCACCTGCATCGAAAAAACGGTGCCAGAAATGAAGCGTCGCAAATGCGCGTTGTGCGTCTGCTGCCAGTACCTCTAATTGTGCTTATTCATAAAATTGAGGGTCAGAAGTCTTAGCGAGAACATCCAAAACTATATATGTTTTAGAATAAAGAAAAGAGCGGATGTCCATGTACAAATAACTGTAACATTTTATTAGTTCATAAATACACAAAGTATAAACATAAAAACAATTAAAAAGCACTGAACGTGCATACAAAGTACCCTAGTCCCCAGTGCACAATAATAGATGGATATGAAGAGGTTAATACAGGTTATGAAGCCTAATAGTCAAACATGGTAATCTGAATAAATAGTATGAGACATAATATAGTTCATATAAAATCCATAATATATGACCTGTGAATTACCTCGGTAGGGAGTATCAAGTAGTGACACTGGGGGCACAAATCCCCACGCGTTTCGCCTGGACCTCCAGGCTTCCTCAGGGGTGAGGTGGTAATGTGGGGGCACAGTATAAATAGTTTGCCCAGCCCTCATAGCGGCATGAGGGGCAGCTGTGATCAAGCGCCAACCGGAAGTATGCGTTCCATATGGACGCGATGCGTGTCAAAGGGCCGGAAGTGATAATCAGTCACTTCCGGTATCATGAAAGGTAAGAGAAGCAATTTGTGGCGCACGCACAATTGTGGCGCACGCGCGGTTGGCAGAGCATTATTTGTGGCGCATGCGCGACTGACACAGCGCTGTCAGATATTATTAAGCCCATTCACACATACTCATACAGCAAGCGATTTTTGCAGTGGCAGAGATAATTTTAATCTATAAAGTGCTAGTGCAGTATATTAAAAACTGTGAGAGTGGGAGTATAAGGAGGACAATACAATAGTGTATAGGTAATGAGTGATGAGTAGATCTAGATGTATATATACAACCTTAAAGAATCCTTAAATATAAAAAGGGGAGTTACAAACAAAAGTGTATATGTGTGGTACTGGATAAGGTGAACAGGATGGGCATGTAGGGCAGGGGCTATGAGGGCTGGGCAAGAACGAGAGAGACATACTTAGTGCAATAATAATAATTATAATCAGTAGTATACTGTAACAAAACATATAAATATATATATAAGAATAAGTAATGAAACACTGAGTACATATAGCCATGAAGCTAAGAGGAAGAGGCTAGAGAATAGGAGCAGAGAAGCGGGAAGGGAAAGAAAATGGAGGGTAAGGGAACAGATCGAGGGGTAAAGGAAGAACAGCAGGTATCGGGAGTAGCTAATGAATATGGGTAAAAAACCTATATTGAGAGCAGTCCAATATGGAGAAGAGTACGGTATAAACCAGTTGAATCAGATCGTAATGACGTGGTGTTGACGTTCCAGTCCAGTGTCCATATTTAAGACTTGAGGTAAGGGGACGGGGGCCATCGCTTCCATGTGTAGCGGGGCAGGATGGTGTAATAGGAGACAATAGCGGTCAAAGTGGGAGCAAAATCTAGTAAGATGGAAGAAACAGATCGAGTATTAGGGATAACGTCACAAACATATATATCGGAATAACATGTGCAGTGGGTGTCCATAAGGTATATAAAAGGTCATACATTGTGGCTGTAAGGTGGGGTGACTTAAGAATAGGTATAAAGGAGTATACCTATAGATGTAGGAGGTCCAGAGAAAATGCAGTTAGGAATAATACTTATAGGGGACCAAGGAGTGAAGCAAAATACACAGTGAAAATTAAAAATAAGATAGTGAGTGTAGGGTGGCCAGTTTAATCCTTATAGAAACCTGTGTAAAGTAGGTCTTCGTTGAGGCCCAGTGGGGAAAGTGCATCGAGGTGATAGATCCATCTGGATTCAGCTTTTAACAGTTCCTTCGTCTGGTTTCCTCCCCTGGGGTTCCAGCGGATCTTCTCCAGACCATATACCCTTAGGCTGTGGTTTGAACCATGGTGTACCTGCAAAAAATGGGTGGCTACAGAAGACAGTTTTTTGCCCCTGGCGAGATCATTTGACGCCGTTGTAATGGATGACAGGTGCTGCTGTATGCGTCTTCTCAGTTCCTGTCCTGTCTGTCCCACATATATCATCGGACATGAACATTGTAAAAGATATATCACATTTTTGGTCCTGCAGTTGATATAGTCACGTAGCCTAAATTTAGAGTGGTTCTTTGGATGCAAAAATGAATCTTTGGAGGCCACCATGCGGGGACAGATAGAACAGTCCCCGCAGGGGAACGAGCCTCTTAGTCGTAGGCCCGTGCCGATGGATGTTGTGGGCCTCTGAAAATGGCTGGATGTGAGTGCATCCTTCAGATTTTGAGCTCTTCTGGAGATTAATTTCGGTTTTTTTGGAATATGTAGGTGAAGTCTACTATCGCTAAGGAGGATATCCCAGTTGTTTTGTAAGATTTGGTAAATGTCCCTCCACTGATTGTTGTAGGTGGTGACGAGACAAGGTTTGGAATCAGTGTCTCGTGCAACTGGCTGTAGTAGATTCTGACGTTCACTATCCCTAGCTCTCAAGAACGCTTTTGAGATTACCTTCTTGGGGTATCCTCTTGTTCTGAACCGATCAGTGAGGTCCTTCGCCTGGGCCCGAAAGTCCATGATGTTACTGCAGTTACGTCTGACTCGAAGGAATTGACCCACGGGAATGCTTTCCCTAAGATGTTTGGGGTGGAAGCTAGAAAAAGAAAGCAGATTATTAGTTGCAGTGGGTTTTCTGTAAAGTGAGGTCGAGAGATGGGTTCCTTCCATCTGTATTTTCAGATCCAAGAATTCCACTTGAGTTTCCGATATTGAACAAGTCAAGAATATCCTCCAGGGGTTCGAGTTCAAATCCCGGATGAAGTCAATACAAGTGTCCCGGTCCCCCCGCCAGATCAGGAGGATGTCATCAATATATCTATGCCATCCCATAACGTGCGTCTTATAGGTGGCCGATTGGTACACGATGCGCTCCTCCCACCAACCCAAAAATAGGTTGGCGTAGGAAGGAGCGCATCGCGCACCCATGGCCGTTCCTGAGACCTGCTTGTAATAAGTTCCATCAAAGGTGAAATAATTCTGGTATAAAACCAGGGACAACAGGTCCACAATGAATGAATCATGTCGGCGATCTAGAGAGACTTCTTTGTCCAAGAAGTATTCAATCGCCTCAATACCCACCTGATGATTAATGATGGTGTAGAGCGATTCAACATCTAATGTAACCAGGAGTGTATTGGGCGGAATGTGTAGGTCCTTGATCTGTTGGATCAGATGGGTTGTGTCTCGTGTAAAAGCAGGGAGTTTAGTGACCATGGGCTGTAAGAAAAAATCAATATAAGAGCAGAGCTTCTCATTAAGACCCCCAATTCCAGACACGATTGGCCTACCTGGTGGTTCCCGTAGTGACTTGTGAATTTTGGGTAACATGTAAAACGTTGGGGTCCTGGGGTCCTCGACAGTCAGAAATCTGTGCTCTTTCTTATTGATAATACCCTGAGTCAGGGCTGCCAGTAGGGTGCGATCAATTTTATTTTTAAACACCTGTGTGGGGTCAGATGGAAGGGGTACATAAAATTCACGATTGTTCAGTTGTCGTTTTGCTTCGGTAATGTATTGTTGTATTGGCCAGATGACAATATTACCGCCTTTGTCGGCCTCTTTAATGAGAAATTCTTTGTTGTTCCGTAATCCCCTTATTGCCACCCGCTCCCCACTGGATAAATTCTCCATTTGGTTTTTATCCAATTTGAGATTTTTGATATCACTCATGACTTGATCACTTTGACCGCTATTGTCTCCTATTACACCATCCTGCCCCGCTACACATGGAAGCGATGGCCCCCGTCCCCTTACCTCAAGTCTTAAATATGGACACTGGACTGGAACGTCAACACCACGTCATTACGATCTGATTCAACTGGTTTATACCGTACTCTTCTCCATATTGGACTGCTCTCAATATAGGTTTTTTACCCATATTCATTAGCTACTCCCGATACCTGCTGTTCTTCCTTTACCCCTCGATCTGTTCCCTTACCCTCCATTTTCTTTCCCTTCCCGCTTCTCTGCTCCTATTCTCTAGCCTCTTCCTCTTAGCTTCATGGCTATATGTACTCAGTGTTTCATTACTTATTCTTATATATATATTTATATGTTTTGTTACAGTATACTACTGATTATAATTATTATTATTGCACTAAGTATGTCTCTCTCGTTCTTGCCCAGCCCTCATAGCCCCTGCCCTACATGCCCATCCTGTTCACCTTATCCAGTACCACACATATACACTTTTGTTTGTAACTCCCCTTTTTATATTTAAGGATTCTTTAAGGTTGTATATATACATCTAGATCTACTCATCACTCATTACCTATACACTATTGTATTGTCCTCCTTATACTCCCACTCTCACAGTTTTTAATATACTGCACTAGCACTTTATAGATTAAAATTATCTCTGCCACTGCAAAAATCGCTTGCTGTATGAGTATGTGTGAATGGGCTTAATAATATCTGACAGCGCTGTGTCAGTCGCGCATGCGCCACAAATAATGCTCTGCCAACCGCGCGTGCGCCACAATTGTGCGTGCGCCACAAATTGCTTCTCTTACCTTTCATGATACCGGAAGTGACTGATTATCACTTCCGGCCCTTTGACACGCATCGCGTCCATATGGAACGCATACTTCCGGTTGGCGCTTGATCACAGCTGCCCCTCATGCCGCTATGAGGGCTGGGCAAACTATTTATACTGTGCCCCCACATTACCACCTCACCCCTGAGGAAGCCTGGAGGTCCAGGCGAAACGCGTGGGGATTTGTGCCCCCAGTGTCACTACTTGATACTCCCTACCGAGGTAATTCACAGGTCATATATTATGGATTTTATATGAACTATATTATGTCTCATACTATTTATTCAGATTACCATGTTTGACTATTAGGCTTCATAACCTGTATTAACCTCTTCATATCCATCTATTATTGTGCACTGGGGACTAGGGTACTTTGTATGCACGTTCAGTGCTTTTTAATTGTTTTTATGTTTATACTTTGTGTATTTATGAACTAATAAAATGTTACAGTTATTTGTACATGGACATCCGCTCTTTTCTTTATTCTAAAAAATACCTCTAATTGTGCATGTCATATGCGTTCCAGAGAATCACAAAATGGAAATGACCACATGGGTTTTGAAATGGCACACCACACCTGCGCACTGTGTACTAGCTGAAAAAAAACAGTAGTCTTAAGATCGGCATTAGAGAAATGGCAAAATTGATGAACAATGTAAAATAGTATTATGTGTGGAGTTATTTCTTACCCACAATGATATCAGGGAAATGGAGGAGATAACAAACCTGTAAAGAGATGATGAAGATGGAACATGTTAACATACCAAGACATGCAAAAGCTTCAAAATAGTTAGCATAATTATATGAGTCTTCAGGCAAAATTTCTCATATTCTCTATTGAGTCCATGGGGTTCTAAAGTTTGTAATATGTGCAACCAGAAGGCTTTGCATTTTTTTAACCAATTGCCACCTTTTTTCAGGTATGTTGTATGTTCAATGACCTGATACTTTAGTTACGAGATATTGTGTTGCCTGCTGTGAAAAAGGGCAGGGATGGGTAAGAGGAGACTTTTTGTTTGTATAGGCGATGTATGATATATATTCGTTCTTAGTGCTCTGAGTGGTTTCGGCCATGTGCAAAAAGCCGCATGGGCATTTAATCAAATACATAACAAAATTATTGTAATCATTATAAAACAGGCTGGTATGGAAATTTATTTGCCAAGTATTTTTTCCATTTAAAACCACAAATGGTCTTCAGGTCCTCTTCAGGTCCTTTGGCTCCTGTGGCTCCTTTTCAGGTCCCTGCGTGATGTCGGAAGCGCAGAAAGAGGCACTCTAGCATCCAAAGCAAGACAAGGACCTTCTGGGAGTACAGTGTTACGGCTATATACTTGGGGAAGATGGGCTGGCTCCATACTGCAGGGGCTGGCTGGCAGGCGATTGTTATGTAAAAAGCGAAGTCTCAACATTACCTCTGTCCTCTATCATCTACTTACTCTAAATCTTGTGGACTTGCAGTTGAATTTAGATGCTCTATGCCGCTATAGGTGGCTGCCAGTAAACCAGCTCCAGCTTTTGCCACCACCCATGCCACTCCTGCCCTGCAGCACAAACTTGGTATTCTCACCCTATCACACCCCTTCAGCACTTAGTGGCTCTTTGGCGGTAGGAGCCTCATGTTGCATGACTGGGTGCAGCACAGAACCTGAACCTGGCCGCCCAGAGCTCCAGTTATGGTGTCATTGGAGCACTTGAAATGTAAGTGAACATAACCAGTGCTTTACTGCAAGTCAAGATGAACGCTCAATAACATATTAATAAAGTACGATTGTATCATATTGTATTGTAGCTTAATGGTTTTAAAATGGCACCTGGTGCTAATTTCCTTAATTACCTGACAAACCCTAATTATCTGGCTATATAACTTTCCAGTTTTTATGTGCCATTCCAAAGTTACTTAGTTGCAGCAGGTTGTGCAGATGAAGGCCAAAGGGTGACCTTATCAGCCATAGCAAGAAAAAATTGTTGTTCCAAGTCTGTGATTTCTAGAATATAGCATCTTTACAACATCACAAACTCATTCAAGACGTTCTCCTAAGAAGGCTGGTCACCCTCAAAAGACAAATGCAAGAGAGGTTGGATAATGATGAGAATCTCCATGGGTTATCATTTCAACATTGCAGCTAAAACTGCTTGCCAGTTCAGCACTAAACAAGGTAAGGATTAGAGATGAGCGAGCACTAAAATGCTCGGGTACTCGTTATTCGAGACGAACTTTTCCCGATGCTCGAGTGCTCGTTTCGAGTAACGAGCCCCATTGAAGTCAATGGGAGACTCGAGCATTTTTCAAGGGGACCAAGGCTCTGCACAGGGAAGCTTGGCCAAACACCTGGGAACCTCAGAAAAGGATGGAAACACCACGGAAATGGACAGGAAACAGCAGGGGCAGCATGCATGGATGCCTCTGAGGCTGCTTAATCGCACCATTATGCCAAAATTATGGGCAACAGCATGGCCATGACAGAGTGACCGAATGAGGCTAGATAGCATCTAAAACATCCAATAATTGACCCTGACACTATAGGGGACGGCATGCAGAGGCAGCGGCAGCGGCAGCAGCGGCAGGCTAGAGAGTGTCATGGCAGCATACCCTAAATGGACTCAGGCTTCAAACCAATGGGTGGCAGAGAGGAACCAAAGGAGGTGAGCAAGAAGCGCTCAAATAATATCGGTACATGATAAAAGTTTGCCAGTATATTTTGTGGATTACACAGCAGAATGGCGACAAAGTTAACATGGAAGCCATGAAAACAATCCAAAATTCTGCCTGACACAGCTCGTTTGATAAGGGGACCATGTATGGAGGCAGTGAACTAGTAGTAGATTAAAGGTGCTGCAGTTAAAACTATGTTAGTTGGACCTTGGCATGGAGCTGGCGCTCCGCTGGCAGGCAAGCTTTCGCCAATCCAAGCCCCTGTCTCTAGGCTACTCCCCAAACAGCACTTCTAAGAACCTTTTGTATAAGATCAAGTGTAGTAGCGTTCTTATAAGTTTGGGATATGGCGGGTGAGGGGAATGTAAACAGATGCGCAAGAAGCGCATGATGCGCATGGAGCTGGCGCTCCGCTGCCAGGCGAGCTTTCGCCAATCCAAGCCCCTGTCTCTAGGCTACTCCCCAAACAGCACTTCTAAGAACCTTTTGTATAAGATCAAGTGTAGTAGCGTTCTTATAAGTTTGGGATATGGCGGGTGAGGGGAATGTAAACAGATGCGCAAGAAGCGCTGAAATAATATCGGTAAATGATAAAAGTTTGCCAGTATATTTTGTGGATTACACAGCAGGGTGGCGACAAAGTTAACAAGTTTGATGTGGAATGCCCTGTAATAGCTCTTGGGCGGTGTGCCTTTTATCGCCTAGGCTCAGCAGTTTGAGCACCGCCTGCTGTCGCTTAGCGACGGCACTGCTGCTGTGCCTAGAGCTACCGACTGATGGCGCCATGCCCACGGATGGTAATTCGGAGGAGGAGGAGGAGGTGGAGGAGGGGTGGGAGGAGGAAGAGGTATAGTAGGCCTTTTTTAGACCTGGACCGAGGTAGGCCCCGCAATCCTCTGCGTCGGCAGTATATGACCAGCCCCAGGGTCAGACTTGGTCCCAGCCTGCACCAAGTTAAGTGTAGTAGCGTTCTTATAAGTTTGGGATATGGCGGGTGAAGGGAATGTAAACAGATGCGCAAGAAGCGCATGATGCGCATGGAGCTGGCGCTCCGCTGCCAGGCGAGCTTTCGCCAATCCAAGCCCCTGTCTCTAGGCTACTCCCCAAACAGCACTTCTAAGAGAACCTTTTGTATAAGATCAAGTGTAGTAGCGTTCTTATAAGTTTAGGATATGGCGGGTGAGGGGAATGTAAACAGATGCGCAAGAAGCGCATGATGCGCATGGAGCTGGCGCTCCGCTGCCAGGCGAGCTTTCGCCAATCCAAGCCCCTGTCTCTAGGCTACTCCCCAAACAGCACTTCTAAGAACCTTTTGTATAAGATCAAGTGTAGTAGCGTTCTTATAAGTTTAGGATATGGCGGGTGAGGGGAATGTAAACAGATGCGCAAGAAGCGCATGATGCGCATGGAGCTGGCGCTCCGCTGCCAGGCGAGCTTTCGCCAATCCAAGCCCCTGTCTCTAGGCTACTCCCCAAACAGCACTTCTAAGAACCTTTTGTATAAGATCAAGTGTAGTAGCGTTCTTATAAGTTTAGGATATGGCGGGTGAGGGGAATGTAAACAGATGCGCAAGAAGCGCTGAAATAATATCCGTAAATGGTAAAAGTTTGCCAGTGTATTTTGTGGATAACACAGCAGGGTGGCGACAAAGTTAACAACTTTGATGTGGAATCCATGAAAACAACCCAAATTTCGGCCTGACACACCTCGTTTGATAAAGGGACGATGTATGGAGGCAGCTATATAAACGACTTTTGGAGGTAGCAATGGAGACAACGTGTGGAGGCTGCTATGGAGACAATTCAATTTGGATAGTGCCTGTATGTGGCAGTCCAAAAAAGTTTTCAAACCAGAGGAGCAGGTAGGTGGCCCTCCATAAAAATAGAATAGATTGAGTGCCTGTATGTGGCAGTCCAAAAAAGTTTTCAAACCAGAGGAGCAGGTAGGTGGTCCTCCATAAAAATGGAATAGATTGAGTGCCTGTATGTGGCAGTCCAAAAAAGTTTTCAAACCAGAGGAGCAGGTAGGTGGCCCTCCAGAAAAATGGAATAGATTGAGTGCCTGTATGTGGCAGTCCAAAAAAGTTTTCAAACCAGAGGAGCAGGTAGGTGGCCCTCCAGAAAAATTGAATAGATTGAGTGCCTGTATGTGGCAGTCCCAAAAATTGTTCAAACCAGAGGAGCAGGTAGGTGGCCCTGCAGTAAAATGGAATAGATTGAGTGCCTGTATGTGGCAGTCCCAAAAATTGTTTAAAACAGAGGACCGGGTCGGTGGCCCTCCATAAAAATTAAATGCATAAAGTACTATAGCTAGAGCCAGTGGGCCCTGTCAAAAAATAGCCAGTTTCCTCTGCTTTACTGTACAAAGAGGAGGAGAAGGAGGAAAATGAGGAGGAGTGGATAAATTATTCAGGTTGAGCGTCCTTCACCTGGTGGAGATTGGAAATTAGGAGAAATCCAGGCTTTATTCATCTTGATAAGCGTCAGCCTGTCAGCGCAGTCAGTCGACAGGCGTGTACGCTTATCGGTGATGATGCCACCAGCTGCACTGAAAACCCGCTCGGACAAGACGCTAGCGGCAGGGCAGGCAAGAACCTCCAAGGCGTACAGCGCCAGTTCGTGCCACATGTCCAGCTTTGAAACCCAGTAGTTGTAGGGAGCTGTGTGATCATTTAGGACGATGGTATGGTCAGCTACGTACTCCCTCACCATCTTTCTGTAAAGATCAGCCCTACTCTGCCGAGACTGGGGACAGGTGACAGTGTCTTGCTGGGGTGACATAAAGCTGGCAAAAGCCTTGTAAAGCGTACCCTTGCCAGTGCTGGACAAGCTGCCTGCTCGCCTACTCTCCCTCGGTACTTGTCCCGCAGAACTACGCACTCTGCCGCTAGCGCTGTCAGAAGGGAAATACTGTTTCAGCTTGCGCACCAGGGCCTGCTGGTATTCATGCATTCTCACACTCCTTTCCTCTCCAGGGATGAGAGTGGAAAGATTTTGCTTGTACCGTGGGTCCAGGAGAGTGAACACCCAGTAATCGGTGCTGGAATAAATTCTTTGAACGCGAGGGTCACGGGATAGGCAGCCTAGCATGAAATCTGCCATATGCGCCAGAGTACCAACGCGTAAGAATTCACTCCCCTCACTGGCCTGACTGTCCATTTCCTCCTCCTCCAACTCCTCCAACTCCTCTTCTTCTGCCCATACACGCTCAACAGTGAAGGACTCAACAATGGTCCCCTCTTGTGTCTCGCCAACATTCTCCTCCTCTTCCTCCTCATCCTCCTCCACCTCCACCTCCTCCGATATGCGCTGAGAAACAGACCTAAGGGTGCTTTGGCTATCAACAAGGGAATCTTCTTCCCCCGTCTCTTGTGAGGAGCGCAAAGCTTCCGACTTCATGCTGACCAGAGAGTTTTTCAACAGGCCAAGCAGCGGGATGGTGAGGCTGATGATGGCGGCATCGCCACTGACCATCTGTGTTGACTCCTCAAAGTTACTCAGCACCTGACAGATATCAGACATCCACGTCCACTCCTCATTGTAGACTTGAGGAAGCTGACTGACCTGACTACCAGTTCTGGTGGAAGTTGACATCTGGCAGTCTACAATCGCTCGGCGCTGCTGGTAAACTCTGGATTACATGGTCAGTGTTAAATTCCACCTCGTGGGCACGTCGCACAACAGTCGGTGAGCGGGCAGTTGGAGGCGGCGCTGCGCTGCCCTGAGAGTGGCAGCGTCTGTGCTGGACTTCCTGAAATGCGCACAGATGCGGCGCACCTTCGTGAGCAAATCAGACAGATTGGGGTATGTCTTGAGGAAACGCTGAACTATCAGATTTAACACATGGGCCAGGCATGGCACATGTGTCAGTCTGCCGAGTTGCAGAGCCGCCACCAGGTTACGGCCGTTGTCACACACAACCATGCCTGGCTTCAGGTTCAGCGGTGCCAGCCACAGATCAGTCTGCGCCGTGATGCCCTGTAATAGTTCTTGGGCGGTGTGCCTTTTATCGCCTAGGCTCAGCAGTTTCAGCACCGCCTGCTGTCGCTTAGCGACGGCACTGCTGCTGTGCTTAGAGCTACCGACTGATGGCGCCATGCCCACGGATGGTCGTTCGGAGGAGGAGGTGGAGGAGGGGTGGGAGGAGGAGGAGGCATAGTAGGCCTGAAACACCTGGACCGAGGTAGGCCCCGCAATCCTCGGCGTCGGCAGTATATGACCAGCCGCAGGGTCAGACTCGGTCAAAGCCTCCACCAAGTTAACCCAATGTGCCGTCAGCGATATATAGTGGCCCTGCCCGGCAGCACTCGTCCACGTGTCCGTGGTCAGGTGGACCTTGTCAGAAACGGCGTTGGTCAGGGCACGGATTATGTTGTCTGACACGTGCTGGTGCAGGGCTGGGACGGCACATCGGGAAAAGTAGTGGCGGCTGGGGACCGAATACCGAGGGGCGGCCGCCGCCATGAGGCTGCGAAAGGCCTCGGTCTCTACTAGCCTATAGGGCAGCATCTCCAGGCTTAGCAATCTGGAGATGTGCACATTAAGGGCTTGGGCGTGCGGGTGGGTTGCACTATATTTGCGTTTCCGCTCCAGCGTCTGGGGTATGGAGAGCTGAACGCTGGTGGATGCTGTGGAGGATCGTGGAGGCGACGATGGGGTTTTTGTGGCAGGGTCCTGGGCAGGGGGCTGACTATCAGCTGACACAGGGGAAGGAGCAGTGGTGTGCACGGCCGGAGGTGAACACGCTTGTTGCCACTGAGTGGGGTGTTTAGCATTCATATGCCTGCGCATACTGGTGGTAGTTAAGCTATTAGTGGTGGAACCCCTGCTGATCCTGGTTTGGCAAATGTGGCACACCACAGTCCGTCGGTCATCCGGTGTTTCCTTAAAGAACCTCCAGACTTCTGAAAATCTAGCCCTCGCCGCAGGAGCCCTCGCCACGGGAGCTTCACTAGTTGACACATTTGGCGCTGATGCACCAGCTCTGGCCCTGCCTCTCCGTCTGGCCCCACCACTGCCTCTTCCAACCTGTTCTGGTCGAGGACTCTCCTCCGTCTCAGAAGCACTGTGCTCACCCGGCCTCTCAACCCAGCTTGGGTCTGTCACCTCATCATCCTCCGATCCCTCAGTCTGCTCCCCCCTCGGACTTCCTGCCCTGACAACAACTTCCCCACTTTCTGACAACCGTGTCTCCTCATCGTCGGACACCTCTTTACACACTTCTTCCACTACGTCAACAAGGTCATCATCACCCACAGACTGCGACTGGTGGAAAACCTGGGCATCGGAAAATTGCTCATCAGCAACCGGACAAGTGGTTTGTGACTGTGGGAAGGGTCCAGAAAACAGTTCCTCAGAGTATGCCGGTTCAAATGGCAAATTTTGCTGGGAGGGGGCAGACTGGGGGGGAGGAGGCTGAGGTGAAGGAGCTGGAGGAGTGCCGATTTCGGTGACATGGGTGGACTGCGTGGAAGACTGACTGGTGGACAAATTGCTCGAAGCATTGTCGGCAATCCACGACATCACCTGTTCGCACTGTTCTGGCCTCAACAGTGCTCTACCACGAGTCCCAGTAACTTCAGACATGAACCTAGGGAGTGTAGCTCTGCGGCGTTCCCCTGCTCCCTCATCAGCAGGTGGTGTCTCACCCCGCCCAGGACCACGGCCTCTGACCCCTGCAGTAGTTGGACGCCCACGTCCCCGCCCTCGTCCTCTACCCCAACCCTCGGGTTAAACATTTTGAAAATGAGAGTTATAACTTTAATTTTTTTTTTAACTTTTTTTTGTGTTTTTTTTTTTTTTGTGTGTTTTTTAGTTTTTAAAACCAAACGATGCTATCCTATTGCTATGGCTATTTTCTAGCCAAGTATGAAAGCACACTGCTATGCCAGATGAGATGACACTGAGTTATTAAAAAAATAAACGTAAAATAAAAAAGGAAATGGCAGACTGTGCCTAATTGAAATACAACCCCGGGCCCTAATAAATTTTCCCACTTCGGTCTTTGCGATGGATATGTGCGTCACTAAGCGCAAAACACAGTGGTCGCAAGTCTCACTCCAAATTGCTCACAATTTGCTAGTAGATGCACTGCAGCAACTACAGCCACCAGCAGATCAACCAGAAATCAAATATATATAACGCTACTGTAGGCGTAACTAAGCCGTTTGGATTCTCCTATGGCTATTTTCTAGCCATGTATTAAAGCACACTACTATGCCAGATGAGATGACGCTGAGTTATGAAAAAAATAAACGTAAAATAAAAAAGGAAATGGCAGACTGTGCCTAATTGAAATCCAACCCCGGGCCCTAATAAATTTTCCCACTTCGGTCTTTGCGATGGATATGTGCGTCACTAAGCGCAAAACACAGTGGTCGCAAGTCTCACTCCAAATTGCTCACAATTTGCTAGTAGATGCACTGCAACAACTACAGCCACCAGCAGATCAACCAGAAATCAAATATATATAACGCTACTGTAGGCGTAAGTAAGCCGTTTGGATTCTCCTATGGCTATTTTCTAGCCAAGTATTAAAGCACACTACTATGCCAGATGAGATGACGCTGAGTTATGAAAAAAATAAACGTAAAATAAAAAAGGAAATGGCAGACTGTGCCTAATTGAAATACAACCCCGGGCCCTAATAAATTTTCCCACTTCGGTCTTTGCGATGGATATGTGCGTCACTAAGCGCAAAACACAGTGGTCGCAAGTCTCACTCCAAATTGCTCACAATTTGCTAGTAGATGCACTGCAGCAACTACAGCCACCAGCAGATCAACCAGAAATCAAATATATATAACACTACTGTAGGCGTAAGTAAGCCGTTTGGATTCTCCTATGGCTATTTTCTAGCCAAGTATTAAAGCACACTACTATGCAAGATGAGATGACACTGAGTTATTAAAAAAATAAACGTAAAATAAAAAGAAACTGGCAGACTGTGCCTAATTGAAATCAAACCCCTAATAAATTGTCCCACTTTGGTGTTTGAGGTGGATATGTGTGTCACTAAGAGCTAAACACAACGGTAGCAAGTCCCCCTGCTAATTCCTCACAATATGGTACTAGCTGCACTACTAGTGCCAGCAAGCCCAGCCACAAGCAAATAAAAAAAAAAAAGGATAACGTTATTGTAGCCCTAAGAAGGGCTGTTGGGTTGTTGTAGAATCACTCCTGCCTAACAGTAAGCTAATAGAACACCCTAACGCTTTCCCTGACCAGCAGCAGCTCTCTCCCTAGCGGCATCCAGACAGAGAATGATCCGAGCAGCGCGGGCAGCGGCTAGTCTATCCCAGGGTCACCTGATCTGGCCAGCCAACCACTGCTATCGACGTGTAAGGGTACCACGTCATGCTGGGTGGAGTGCAGAGTCTCCTGGCTTGTGATTGGCTCTGTTTCTGGCCGCCAAAAAGCAAAACGGCGGGAGCTGCCATTTTCTCGAGCGGGCGAAATACTCGTCCGAGCAACGAGCAGTTACGAGTACGCTAATGCTCGATCGAGCATCAAGCTCGGACGAGTATGTTCGCTCATCTCTAGTAAGGATCCATCTTGTCATTCAGTATCATTATGTTAAAGAGCATTTGGACTGAAAACCCACTCTGCAGTGATCAAACCTCACACAAGCAGAAAGAATAAAAAGGATAGACTCACCTTTACCAAAAAGCATGTTGTGTGGACAGAGGAGAAGTGGTCCACAGTTCATTTACGTGAAGAAAGCAAGTTTAATTTATTTGGGCCTGATGGTAAACATTATGTTCATCGACAAACAGGGGAAAGACTGCACCCAAAGTGTGTAAATAAGTCAGTGAAAGGTGCTGAAGGAAGTGTCATGGCTTTGGGGTTGTTTTCTTCAGCAGGAGTATGACCTCTTATACAGACGCATGGCAGAGTGAATGTAAGTGTCTATTAAAAGTGTTCTTCCACCACATGTGGTTCCTTCCTTGGGTTCATCACTCAGCAAATGTCAAGTTGGACAATGCTCATGGTCACACGGGTAAAGCAGTTCCGTGAAACAGAAAACATTGAAACAATGAAATGGCCTAAACCTCTAGGAAATCCTTGGAGACAAAGTTATAGCCAAGAAACCCACAACAGTCACAGAACTGAAGGAAAATATTGGAAGAAGAGTGGAACAAAATCACACCAGCCATCAGATAGACCAGTAAAATCCTGTGGCCACAGGCGAGCTATAGTAATTCAAAGTAAAGACCTATACACCCTCTACTGATTGCTGACTGTTGTAAACTTCTGAAAATTTAGTTATAACCTTTCTCTGTGTTACAGCCATTGATGTTCTCTAATTATGATCATCACGTTCTAAATAATGGTTTTATGTGGATATCCTTTGGTTATTTTGTAAAATATTATCCAGTGACAATATGTATTCCTTACAAAAAAAATCCTTCAAATGTCGATCAGGGTAGATTACATATTTTTAAAAAGTGACCGTACATTGTTATCTAATTTTGATCTCCATTGTATTTAGCCTAATGAGAAGCTGAGCTGCTAAACATGAGTTACCTGGGGTGACAAAAAACTATACTTAGCCTGAAGGGTCAGCTCCATTACTGACCTGTTAATCATTACATAAAAATCCAGGCCCAAAAAAAGATTTAACAAAACCATCAACAAACTGCTTGCTAATGCGTATACAGCAGTGTTGTTGACTTGCTACCGATATTTGACTTACCTGGATTTCTTATCATAATAATAAGCAGAAGTCTGAACACCGGTTTCATGCAAAGTAAATCTTTTTATTTCTATAATTACAGTGAAAGTTACATTTTGGCAGTTATGCCTTCATCAGACATACTGTAGAATGGATAGTGAGGAGAGAGTTTCCGGCAGGGTAAATGTGTGGCTGCACTGTTCATAGAAATGCGCTAAGAACAGTGCAGTCACGCTTTTACCCATCCCCGGAAACTCTCTCCTCCCTATCCATTCTACAGTGTGTCTGATGAAGGCATACTGAATTTGTTATAACTCATACACCTTGTCCTGGGAGTGATACTTCCTAGAGCTTAGTACACCAAGGAGAGAAATCTTAGGGAAATAAAGTGATTGTATAGTGTTCCCTCAACCCCTTTTCCGGTCAACATCTCACACTATTTAAGGTTACGTGATGCTTTAAATTATTTAAAATATTCTACTACACAGAAATGTTATCAGGATATTAACAGAACATAATTGCACAAAACTGACAGATGATTAACATTAAGTACTTAAATGAATAGAATTGATTTGGTTTTGTCAGGAATTAAATAATGAAGACTAAAATGTACTTTTCTACACTTTGCCTCTGCGTCAAGTTTGACAAGTCTTTATTTCCATAAAAGTCAAAAGAATATTTCATTTCTAATATTACTTAACAATACCCTCAGAAACTTCATTTTACTTTTTTCAGATTTGCAAAACACAAGTGTTTTATTAAATATAATAGAAGAATAAAAAGTACTCAAAAAATAAAATAATACTAATGCATGACCCTTTATACACGGGGGAACACAGGGGCTCCACCGTGAGGACAACCTATTTTGATTTCTAGAATTCATTTAATACCATTGATCCTAAGCTATTAGGAGAAAAAAATGATGAACCTTAACTTGGATCCAATAGTAATCAATTGGATCCTTGACTACCAGTATACAGGCCACAATTTGTACAAATGGGCAAGTACGCTCAAACAGGATATTTATTGTCCGTGGACCACCACAGAGTACAGTATTATCCCCATTACTTTTCCCCATTTATGCGTCAAACTTCAGACACCACTATGTCATATACAAAAATTCTCTGATGACTCGGTTATTGTTGGTTGTATTAGGGACTAGGAGGACAAACTCTATTGGGAGGCCATTCAACAAGTTTGTTGAGTGGAGTGAGAACAATAAACTCATCCTAAATTTGAACAAAACCAAGAAGATGGACATTGGTCTGAGGAAACATAAAATCACATTACGACCAATTAAAGTCAAGGTCCAGGTAAGAGAACAGGTTCACACAAATACCTGGATAATAAGGTATGCACTTCTTTAAGAAACAGAAATGTTTCAATATCTGCAATATGATCCTAAAAATGTTCCATGAGTCCACTATTGCAAGCATCTTCTTCACAATTGTGTCTTTGGGAGGTGTTAACAATGGAAGGAATAACAATAAGGTGGTAGGAATCATTAAAATGGGAACAGAGTACAATTGGGATACCTCTGAGCTCATTCGATCATGTATGGAAGAAAAGATACCTCCAAAATTCAGGGAAATCTTCAATAACAAACAGCACCCCATATTCTGTACATCCTACCTGTCATCAGCAATCACTACCATCAGATGTCCTCTTGTACTGTGAGAATCCACAAATCCTTCATTCCTATATGAATTGAACTCTTTGTAATGCAATATTATATTTGTACCATATATATTCGTGTATAAGCCAAGTTTTTCATTAGACACAAAAAATGTGCTGAAAAACCTCCCCTCGGCTTATACACGAGTCAATAACAAACAAAAAAACTTCCATACTCACTCTCCAGAGGCCCGATGGTCCGCATGGCTCCCGATGTTCGGCGGCTCCTCTTCTGTCTTCCCCACGGCCGGTCTTCGGTCTTCTCTGTATTGTATCAGCCGGCAGATCGCGTGGACGCGTATCTGCCGGCTGATACAACACAGAGAAGACCGGAGACCGGCCGCGGGAAACGGAGCATCAGGAAGCCGCCTGTAGGTGAGTATGGAAGGTTTTTTTTTTAATGTGCTTGGCGAACGAGGCTGGCAGTATACTAAGGGATGGCTGGCTGCATACTTTAAGGGGGCTGGCAGGCTGCATACTTCAAGGGGGCTGGCAGCCTTTATGCTTCAAGGGGGCTGGCAGGCTGTATGCTTCAAGGGGGCTGGCAGGCTGTATGCTTCAAGGGGACTGGCAGGCTGTATACTTCAAGGGGACTGGCAGGCTGTATACTTCAGGGGAGCTGGCAGGCTGTATACTTCAGGGGAGCTGGCAGGCTGTATACTTCAAGGGGGCCGGTAGGCTGTATAATTCAGGGGGGCTGGCAGGCTGTATACTACTGGGGGCTGGATGGCTATATACTGGGAGGCTGTGACCAATGTATTTTCCACCCTCGGCTTATACTCGAGTCAATAGGTTTTCCCAGGTTTGAGTGGTAAAATTCAAGGGCCTCGGCTTATACTCGGGTCGGCTTATACTCGAGTATATACGGTATATGTCCCCTATGATTTGTACAGTGCTATGGAATTTGATGGCGCTATATAAATAAAGATTATTATTATTATTATTATGGTGAGCTTTCAAGAATACTAGTTCTCTTCATCAGACACAATGTTATGCTATGACTAACTCTGTACAAATATATATCACTATTTATTACCTGTAAAATCATGTCTGGACACTGTGTACATACAATCTCCTATGGGATCAATAAAGTAATATCGTATAGGGGAACCATTGGTCCCAGTAATACTCAACAGGAGAATGTGGTAGGTGATATTACAGACTTCTTTTACAGGGATAGGACCTGTTCTGAGTTCCAGGGCTCAAACTGTTTGCTTGCTCACAGATCCATGGAGGCCATGGCCATGGCCATGTGCTTAAGACCATGGTGAGCACATTGACAATAACATGGCTTGTGTGCATGTAGCCTAAGTGCAGCAAACTAAAGACCTCTGTGACTTTGGTATGGCAAATAGCAGGTAGACTTTAAAGGGGTATTCCAGGAATCAGCATAATTCATATACAAGTGGGCACTCAAAATATAAGCTAAAATGTAATTAGTTGTTATTTAAAATTTTGCTCCCCTTAGCAGAAAATGCTGGTGACATAGACTGTAATGAAGAATTAAGATGCTTCTGGCCCTTTAATCAGTCCGTTAATTTCCTCTGTGCGGTCCGTTGAAGGACAGAGGATGGCCGCTGGTCACATGTCCACATCACATGTCCTGTACCTGCCTGGGCAGGTCGTGTGATCACCACTACGTTTGACTGTAGTCGGTTGGTTGCAGTGCATCCAGTATGGACAGTGTTGTGGTGATGGCAGTTATACATCATTACTATGGTAACAGAGCAAGAAAACCTGTTATATCATCACTGGGAGCAGAGCATAAGTGGTAGGAGGAGTTACTGAGAACTAAAGGATCATGGAACTTGTAGTTTCCCAGTGGCGGCCATCTTGGTGATAACTCCACCTACTTTAGAGTGGCCATAAATTTTGTAAATCATAAAATCATATTATTTTAGCTCCGTTTTGTGACTAATGACATTGAGTATTGTTGTATTAATTTATTTATATCATCATGAGTTTTTGTGTCAGACGTTCATATTCCCGGAATACCCCTTTAAGTAGGAAGAACATGAAAAGGTAGTATCAAATTACACATAAGTTTATGAACAGGGGAATGTTTACTGATTTTTTTCCTTTAAACGTTTTCTTTTTTTAGCCCCATCCCACTTATATGAACCTGCAATCATTATGAAAAAATTACAATACTTAAAGGGTTGAATCACTAATTATCCCCTATCTACTGGAAATAAATATAAGATTGTGGGGGACCCTGTTGGGAGAAAATCAATACAAATCTCATGAACTTGGCTCTCTTTAAAAGTGATATCTATAAAAAGTGCAATAACTTACAGAAGTTCTCTCAACAACTGGTGTTTTTGGGCATCAATGTTTATGAGCCAAAGCAGTTGTCTTTCCATTTCCATAAGTCTTTCCATTATTTCTTATTTCTGTCTAGTTGGCACACAATAACTGATGTAAATGAGCAGACATAACTGGGATGTGAAATTGGCCTTATATGTGAAATATATCCTTTCTCCTGCAGCATTTATCCTGATCATAGAAATAACTGCCCAGGACAATTAAATCACTAGGGTTCCAATTCAATGGTGACTGTGGTTAGAGGAGAGGGGTTACCCCTACCCCATTCAATGGCATACAGAGCCTGACAATGGTCCATCAGGTTGCCTTTGACAATGGAGGACCACCAATGAGACTACTAACAACTTATGAAGCATAAATGCAATATTTTCTTAAATAGGCATTCTAAGCAGCAGTTTCTAGAAGGGATGCCATAAAGGAATAAAATTACAACCCAGAGCAACTTAAAAGAGAAGGGGCATAAAGGATCTCAGTTATGAATAAGGAGTAAAATAATTACAAAATAATTACATTTCTTCATTACATTCTCAACTAATGGATATGTACTTTTATTTTTAGTATACTGACTATATACAGCATGTAACTATTGTTACAAAAACTCAACATACTATATGTACTGCAATCTTTTGTTATCTGTTAAAATAAACTGGTTGTTTTATTATGCAATTTGGAATACTTATGTAAATCTAAAATTGTAAAATATGTTCTTTTCATTCCTTTAATTTAAAAAAAAAGAATTTTATTCACTATTCTATCTTTTATTTAAGTGTGCATTACATTCTCCTAATTAGCAATTCCGTTTTAGTAAAGATTTAATGGTCTGATACAAAGAATGAACTTTTTAAAATGTTACATTTTATTTCTGTTTAATAGTCCCTGGTCAATGTAGTAAGAAGTGAGGTAATGTAGTTAATGATGTAAAAATTCGTAATATGAGTTTGATACATTGTTAAGTAAAAGGTATTTAGTTTTATCAAAATAAATCACATGTGAGAAGTAAAATGAGGTCTTACTTACAGCAAATAGCTATGTGTGTAAATAGAGGCCAGAAATTATTTTACATGGGGCACAAGTTGCTTTGTTTTTGCAACTTTTTGTAGCCCATGTGCTTTTTTTTCATGGTAAAGTTGAAAAGTGTAGCATATTGAAAGCTGCAAATGTTTGTATTCATAATTGTAGGACAACTTTTATTAGCAATGATAATGATCAGCGTTAAGTCTGTTGATTTTGCGATATGTTTCTGCTGGCTTTGCTCATCTAGAGGCTGGAAAGTTTGCCATTTTTTCTTTGCAAAATACTACTACTAATACTACTAGAAAGTTTGTTAAAACCAATTTTCGAGTAAACCCCCATTAATCTCAAGGGGAGTTAGATATTGATTTTGACTTTTAAAACATAAATATGCTTTGATTTCAACTATTACAACTAAACTTTTCCTCCAGGATTGCTCAGTATTTAGCTCCATACTTCGTTTCATCAACTCTACCTGGTTTCCCAGCTCTTGCTGAAAGAATTCCAACAGCATGGTATGTTCAGCATGATGTGCAGTGGTGGCTTTGCTCCACAGCAAGTATTTAAATGGAACCTGTCATCCGAAATTGACCTAATAAACTACAGTATGTTGCCAAGCAGTTGAACACCGTCCAGATCGTGTTTCTTTCATGAACCAGTGGGGTGGCATGATTCAGAAAATCAACTTTGAAGTGAGAAGTAAATTGGCTGTATAAAGTCAAGGGGGCAGAGATTTTAACACTGAAGTCAAGCTCTTCAAACCTCAGAAAACCCTTTACACTGTAATTAATGGTTCTGCATCCAAAGACATCACTAACCAGATGCATGTCAATCACAGAAGAGGAGGCATTCAGACCCCCCCCCCCCCCCCCACACACACACACACACACACACACCTCTGTAATCGTGACTTCATACAACCAATTAACATCTCACTTCAAAGTTGATTTTCTGGATCATGCCACCACACTGGGCCATAAAAGAAACATAACCTAGAAGGTGTAGCGCTACCTGGCTATATACTAACAGTAGTTTATTAGACCAATTTCTAATGACAGGTTCCCTTTAAAATTTAGGACTCAAAGTTATATTTTGGTAACATTTCACCAGAACACCTTCTTCCAAAGGCTTGGATTGTCCCATCATACAATCCGTAAATGGTACTTCAAATCGCAAGGCTGTTGTCCTGCCAAACCTTCATAAAGTGTCCAAAGTGACCAAAGTGTCCAAAGTGACCAAAGAAAGAAAGGAGTCACAGGTCTCATTAATGTAAAAACAAGCTCTACATGGATCATACCAGTATACACAAGTCCAAGATGTGCCCTCCAGTAATTAGATTAAGTCCATAATGTAGCAAAATTAATAGTTACTATGCATGTAAGTTTCACACCAAGGAGCATTGCACAAAAAATGTATTTATAAACTAATAGACAAGTGTCTTACCCATAACATACACTTAAATCAGAGAGGCAGACCAGAAAAATCATATTGTGAATAAGTGTATTATCACATGGAGGGGTTTTACCCTACCTTTTTCCTTCTGGTCTCGGTATGTATCAATGAACTAGGGCACAACAAGGGTTAACTAGACAGAAGCTCTGTCTTTCCTTCCCTCCTCACCTTCTCTCCTCCCTCCATTGGCCCAAGCCTATCTGGGAGCATGGCGTCGCCTTCCCTTATTGGCGCTCATGGGTATGTGCCTGGCCTGTCAGCTGGGTCGGTGCTGGGCAGGACAGACTAGTAGGGCATCCCCCTCCCCTGTTTGTAAGCCAACATGTTACTAAGCATGCTCCATCAGATGCCATCTTTCCGAGCCCTGTAGTTATTAGAGGGCCTTGGTGGTGACGTCAGGTGTGTGGGAGGTGTGCCTCAATCAGGCTGGAGCAGGCCAAGCTACATTTGTCTTTAAGTGTTGGCATCTTTGGCCAGAATTTAGTCCATCGATTTTGCTAAAGGAAATCCTTCCACCTGTGGGCATGTTTCTCTCCTGTGACCCTGCATCCACCCTTTGGCTGACACATGCCACTGCAGATCTTCAGGGAGGACCTTTTGGAAAGTGTATGCAATCTCTAGTGGTGTATGTAATCACTAATATTGTTTTATACGGTGATATTCGTTAAATAGATATTCGTGATTAGAAAAACATATATGATTTGACCTATGTCACTTTTACTTATAACTTGCTTTGGGGACCACCCTCTCTACTCATAGGTCCATAACAGGGACTGTGTGTGCAGTGTCAGGTTTTAGGTACCCTTGGCTACCCTAACCATTCCTGCATCATCCCTGACCGTATATCGACTGGGAGTATGCAAAATTATAGATGATCTGGTATTCTATCTTTAAGTCAATTTAGGGAACAGAATTTATCTTACAGACATATAAATTGAAAGTTAAAAATTATGTTGCTTGATTTTTGTTAAAAAAAAAAATTTTAATAATACTTTTTAACTCTACTATATTAAAAGTTACATTTTAATCAGGTTCACTGCTTATATTTTGTAAGCAGACAATTATTTGATCTGAGTTGCACCTGTACCTACCCGACCCAAAGTGCGACAACTTTTATCAGCAAAGACAGTTTCTAGTCTATTTAGTTATGTCTCTGCTAGCTTTGCTCATCTCAAGGCTGGAATGTTTGCCCTTTCTTCAAAATAACTATAACTCAGAAAGTTGAATTATGAAAGTTTGCCATAAGCAATTTTCAAGTCTTGCCACATTAATCTCAATGGGATTTAGATCTTAATTTTGACTCAGCTTTTTAAACACATAAATATGCTTTGATTTCAAATGACATTGTAGCTTAGGCTACTCATTTATGTTCAATAGAGGATCTTCATATAGGTGGTATGCCCAAACCCGGGCCCTATATGAAGATCCACCATTGATCAGAGCAACGGTCTTCATTTTAAAATAAAAACCTCTGTACTCTTCTCCGGCTTCTTCTTCCCCAGCTCTTCTTCACCCCCTGTCACTAATTACCAACAATAATAACCAGAAAGCAGGGAGACATGGGGAGGCAAAGCCTACTTGTAACCTGCTGTATATCCCTGTAAAATCTAGTCGACTGTCAACTGCCCCAAACTAACACAAACTATATAACCGATTTTTCACCCTAGACAAAAGGGGAGGAATGGCAAGACTAAGACATCAAAATGTGTTAAAATATAATGCAATTTATTGACACAAATTATGACATAGGTACATGGTTAAAAAACATGAAATTCATGTAGGGTTACAGAGGTAGTACAGACAAAACACAGTCATGCCTGGACATAAGGGGGTCCAGACGAAGGCTCAGTCTGAGCCAAAACCCGCGTCGGGGCACACAGTCATCCCCGGACACCGGAGCCTGTATACCTTATTTACTTGGTAAGGACTGGACTGATATTGTATTACCTGCACTATCTTGCAAAAAACTGTTTTTGCGGCACGAGAGTTCCGCTGTGCCATTACACGCTGTTGATTTAAAACTGTAGGTTGGACGTTTGTCTACAGTCCAGTCCCGTTTACAATACTTGCTACTGCAGCTCCCTTCTTATGCCCGGGCATGACTGTGTTTTGTCTGTACTACCACTGTAACCCTACATGAATTTAATGTTTTTTAACCATGTACCTATGTCATAATTTGTGTCAATAAAGCTTGCATTATATTTTACCACATTTTGATGTCTTAGTCATGCCCTACGTTCCCTTTTGTCTAGGGTGAAAAATAGTTTATATACCTCCTGTTACAATGGCGAGGCAGTGTCCCAGCCATGTGACATCATAGTGATGCATGCGGGCAGGAAGAGAAGAAGCTGGAGACGCAGGGAAAAGAAGCCAAAGGTAAGTTTAGAAGTTTTTTATTTTTAAGAGGGATCTGCTGTATACATTTTATTAAATGTGGAGGGGGTGCAAGCTCTGCAGTAGACATTTCTGTTAAGGAGGGATCTGCTAAGGAGGGATCTGCTGTGGACATTTCATTAAAGGGGCACTCTGCTGTGGAAGGACTTGAATTCTCCCAAGAAAATCTTTCCTTTTTTCGCTTTTCCCTTTTTCTTCCTCCATGGATTTCACGATACATATTACGTCTCCTTCTGGACTTGGACGATCATGTTTCATGAGTGTTCACCTTACCTTAATAATGTATTTGAAGAATTTATTGAAGAATTTATGTATATAGATTTATTATTGTTATCTCTTGTACCAAACAACCATGTTTTTAATGTTGTTATTTTTACCTCCCCCATTGGTGTCCACCACCTTTAGCTCCTATATATCATTTCTAGCCCTCACAAATAATTGTTCCACATTGTAGACAAAGTGAATTAAAAAAAAAAAACATCTTTACTAGTAAATGCTTTTGTACATCACCTATACAGTTACGATGCTCGTATTATTCTTCTATTTGCGATCTGGTGTTTCCAGATATATTGCCTGTGTACAACCGTGATATTTATGTTTTACTTCTGCATTGTTGGCGGTCCGGTGTCCCCGCCTGGCGATTCACTATCTTTGGCTTCACTTTGTTCTGGCGCACGCGCATAGTTAAGACGAACATTATGACTTACCTTACAAACTTGTATCTCTGAGACTAAGTTCTGGCGCATGCGCCTAAAAACCGTGTGTGTGAGTCGTCAATATTATAAGATCTTGCGCATGCACCAACTTTGTGTCGCTCTCTCGCGATATTAGACTGACATCACATAATGAAAACCTTGTTTCCAGATACCTTCCACCAGTCTGCGCTGATAATATTTTTGGTTTCACTTTGTTCTGGCGAATGCGCTAACTAAAATGGACATTATGACTTACCTTACAAACTTGTATCTCTGAGACTAAGTTTTTGCGCATGCGTCAAAAAACCGTGTGTATCTTTAGATCTTGCGCATGCGCCAACTTTGTGTCGCTCTCTCGCGATATGAGACTGATATCACATGACTAAAACCATGTGACCAGATACCATCTACTAGCTCGCGCCGATAATATAGCACACAGGTGTGTGGATCCGAATTGAGGGTATGTAACTAATTTACTATTGGCTGGGTGGACACCTGAGGGAGGTATTTATAGGAGATGTACATATTGTTGAGTTAATTGACCCCTGAGGAAGTCACTGCTTGCGACGTAACGCGTGGGGTATTCCTACACATTGCTTCATATCCATTTAGCCCTTACGCTCCATGGACTCTCCTTTTTTGATGTGGTAACTACACTTCAGCAAAGTGCCAGATCTTTTAAGGTTGTGCCATCTTTCTTTTTTCATTTACTCCATGTGATTACATGTTATGACTCTCTAAAAACCTTTTCTTGCACAATTGCTGTTTACAGTTGGGGCTTGTGGCAATATTTATTTATTGAGTATTACTTTTGCAATGTCTACTTATCAGGGTTTGATACAGTGGTCTTTCTAATATGTACTTATGTACTTTTTAGATGTTTTGTTTGGTACTGCATTATGAAATGAAATAAAAATTTTGTATATAGTTTTTGGCCATTATACACACTTCCTTGTTTTTTTTTCGCTAGATGTTTAACACGGGTCATTTTCCTTTTTGAAGTTCCACGGATATTCCATTGAATAAAAAAAACGAAGAAACAGGACTCACTTCCTTATTTATCAATAAAATGACACATTATATTGGTCCCCTTGAAAAATGCTCAAGTCTCCTATTGACTTCAATGGGGTTCGTTATTCGAAACGAGCACTTGAGCATCGGAAAAAGTTTGACTCGAGTAACGAGCACTCGAGCATTTTAGTGCTCGCTCATCTCTAATATATATATATATTATATATATATATATATTTATATACACCATATATACTCGAGTATAAGCCTATATTTTCAGCACAAAAAATGTGAATCTGAAAACCCAAACTCGGCTTATACTCGAGTAAAAAAATATAGGTTTTACCAGGTTTTTGTGGTAAAATTAGAGGCCTCGGCTTAAACTCAAGTATATATATATATATATATATATATTTATATATATATTAGTATATTGTAAGGCAGTGGCTGAAAGGCCATCAATGCCATGCATGATCCAGTTAGGAACAGGGCTTTATAAACCCTAGCTGCACCATGGGAGGGGTTTCTCTGACCAGAGTTGGAGTTTGTGCTATGTAAAGCACACCTGAAGGTACATAATGCCATTGTGTTTATTTTCTGTGACAAGTAGCTTGCAAGGGAAAGCTGCTGTGTCAGCCGGGCAGGTAATTTCGTTAGTATTTTGTTTTGTTTACTCATAATGAGCCTATACATGTTGGGTCTGTGACTACAACTGATAATAAAGACTGGAAGGATGAACCAGTTTAGAACTACAAGTCTGTCTCCGTGTCTTTGTGAACTTTTCTCGGTTTTCACCAGTGAGCTGAACCCCTTACATATATATACATTGTGGGGAATTGCTCTGGTAGTTGACAGGTAGCAGTGCAAGAAGCAGTGACACACGCAGGTTTAAAAGTCCAACTTAAGTGTTTATTCACACTTGCAAAACAGAACACAAATTCAGCCTTGGCTTAGGCACATGCAAAAACATTATAAAAGTAATTCCTGCCCGGCTAGGCGCTGTCTAATACACCTGACAGACCCTAGCTATCCGGGTACCAGGCTGCCTGGCACACGCTCTTGGCCAGCAGCAAGACAGGAGGCCCTCAGTTACCTTTGCTGTCAGAATGCAATCTCGCTTTCAGCTCTCCAGGTAGGGCCTCCCCTACTGCTTCTGGCCTGCAGACTAAATCAGACCCTAACGAGGCCTGTGACCTGCACCTGTGGGCTATACAAAAGCCCAGGACCGAAGCCCGGGTGGAGTAGGAGTCCCACTACCAGCCTACCCCTACTCCATAATAAGCAGGCCCAGTACGGACATTACCAATGTGTCTGTGTTAGCTAGGCCAACACAGACAAAACAGACTATTCCTGCTTATCATGTCTGCATTAACCCTTGGGTTACTGCAGACAAACCCAGGGCTTTTACCACCAGCATTTCATCTGCCTGTAGGACAGATAGCGGTTTTCCCACACAACACCTCTCACTTTCTCACATACCCTCCCCCTCAGTTCAGACCCACCGGGGCGAACTCCTGACATTAAGCAATGCGTTCGGGACAAGGCATCCGCATTGCCCTGTAGCTTCCCGGCTCTGTGCTCCACCATGAAACTGAAATTTTGGAGGGACAAGAACCACCTAGTGACCCTGGCATTCTTCTCCTTAGTTCTACTCATCCACGTGAGAGGAGAGTGGTCAGTTATGAGACGGAACTGTCGTCCCAGCAAGTAGTACCGTAGGGACTCTAATGCCCACTTTATCGCCAGACATTCCTTCTCTACGATACTGTAATTTTTTTCAGCTGGCGTGAGCTTGCTGCTCAGGTAAGTAATGGGGTGTTCCTCGCCATTCACCTCCTGAGACAGGACAGCTCCCAGTCCTACATCTGACGCATCCGTCTGCACAATAAACTCTCTCTTGAAGTTTGGCGCAATGAGGACGGGAGATCCACACAACGCAGACTTCAAGGCCTGAAAAGCACCTTCTGCTCGTTCATTCCACCGCACCATGACAGGCCTTTTACCCTTCAGCAGGTCTGTCAGGGGAGCGGACATGGTGGCAAAGTTTGGTATAAACCGTCTGTAGTACCCGACAATGCCCAGGAATGCCCTGACTTGCTTTGTGCTCACTGGTTGAGGCCAACCCTGTATAGCGTCAATCTTGTTGACCTGAGGTTTAATTATACCTCGACTGATCACATACCCCAAATAGTGTGTCTCCTCCATTCCCAGCGCACACTTCTTGGGGTTTGCAGTCAGGCCCGCTGCCCTTAGAGAGTTCACTACGGCCTGTACCTTGGCCAAGTGACTCGCCCAGTCTTTGCTGTAGATGATAATGTCATCTAGATAGGCGGAGGCGTATCTCCTATGTGGCTTTAACACTATGTCCATTAACCGTTGAAAGGTAGCGGGGGCCCCATGAAGCCCAAACGGTAATACAACATAGTGAAAAAGGCCCTCAGGGGTAACAAAGGCTGTCTTTTCTTTAGCCCTATCTGTCAGGGGTACCTGCCAATATCCTTTAGTTAGATCCAGGGTGGTGAAGTACCGAGCACCCCCTAGTCTCTCAATAAGCTCGTCCACCCGGGGCATGGGATAGGCATCAAACTTAGACACCTTATTCAATTTTCTAAAATCGTTGCAAAATCGCAACGTCCCATCCGGTTTGGGAATTAGAACAATTGGACTGGCCCACTCACTTTTGGACTCCTCAATAACCCCCAGCTTCAGCATCTTCTGAACTTCTTCTGATATGGCTTGTCTACGAGCTTCGGGGACTCGGTACGGCCTTAATCTTACCCTTACCCCTGGCTCAGTGACAATATCATGTTTAATTACAGATGTGTAGCCAGGCAACTCTGAGAACACATCTGTATTTCTTGCTACAAACTCTCGAGCCTCTCGCTGTTGCTCTTTGGTAAGCGTATCGGCTATTCGCACCTCTGCATCTGCTACAGGATTATCTGCAGCCTGTGAGGGTAGCGCAGGAGGTGGACTAGCCAGAACCATCTCTGTATGCAGACTCTCTCTGTCTTTCCAGGCCTTCAACAGATTTACATGATAAGTCTGCTCGGGTTTTCTCCGTCCGGGCTGACGTATCCTGTAGTTCACCTCTCCTATTTTCTCTATAACCTCATACGGTCCTTGCCATTTAGCGAGAAACTTACTTTCTACAGTGGGGACTAGCACCAACACACGATCACCGGGACTAAAGCTCCTTACTTTTGCTGACCTGTTATAAACCCGGCTTTGAGTTCTTTGTGCCTCCTCCATATGCTCCTTGACAATGGGCATGACGGCTGCCACCCTGTCCTGCATATCTGCGATATGGTCTATTACACTTTTGTGGGGGGTGGGCTCTTGTTCCCATGTCTCCTTGGCTATGTCCAGGAGACCCCTGGGATGTCTGCCATACACTAACTCAAACGGTGAGAACCCAGTAGAGGCTTGTGGGACCTCTCGGATGGCGAACATTAAATATGGCAATAGTACATCCCAGTCCTTCCCATCCTTGTTTACCACTTTTTTTAGCATACTTTTTAAAGTTTTGTTAAACCGTTCTACCAATCCATCCGTCTGAGGATGGTACACAGAGGTGCGTAACTGTTTAATATTAAAGAGCCGACATAGCTCCTTGGTGACTTTTGACATAAAAGGAGTCCCCTGATCTGTGAGGATCTCCTTGGGAAGTCCCACCCGACAGAACATGGCAAACAACTCTTTAGCAATTAGTTTCGCAGAGGTGTGCCGCAGTGGGATGGCCTCAGGATATCGGGTAGCATAGTCCATGACTACCAGGATATGCTGATGCCCCCGAGCAGATTTAACTAAAGGACCGACCAAATCCATGGCGACCCTTTCAAAGGGTACCTCAATAATGGGCAGAGGTACCAACGGACTTCGAAAGTGTACCATGAGAGCATGCAATTGCCAATCAGGGCAAGTTTTACAATACCTTTTTACCCCATCATATACTCCTGGCCAGTAAAAACGCTGCAAGATGCGTTCCAGAGTTTTTGTGGTACCTAGGTGCCCTCCCATCACATGCTTATGTGCAAGGTCTAACACCATCTGACGATATGGCTGAGGCACCATTAACTGCTCCCGGGTTTCACCGTGGACCTTATCAATGCGGTACAACAACTCCTGATTTACCACCACACGAGGGAACAACTTATCCGCACCTGGGTGCTGAGGTACGCCATTAATTTCTACCACATTTTCTCTGGCGCGGACCAGAGTGGGGTCCTGGAGTTGGGCAGTACCAAAGTTGTCACGGGATACCTCCAAATCAGACAACTGCGGTCCTGTCACTACCTCCTCAGTTTCGCCTGCCATAACATCTAGGGGAAACATTACACTTCCATCTTCTGTGGCGGTCACCCCTACGGCAGGAACTCCAGAGTCTGGGTCATCAGGCTTGGCTTCAGAGATCTGACCAGACAACACAGGAGAACAACCCCCCAACTCTTGGTTTCCCCGCCATAGAGTCCAGAACATGGGGAAGTCCCGTCCCAAGATAAGGTCATGGGGCAAGTTCTTGACAACCGCTGCCTCATGTAGTGTCTCTCCACAAGAGGTCTGGAAGTTAATAACTGTGGTGGGGTAGTCCTTTACGTCCCCATGGATGCACAGGACTCCAATTGTGCGCCCTGTGACTGCCTTGGGGTCTGTGAGGGACCCATTAATCAAGGTCACCCGACTGCCTGAGTCCAGCAGGGCCAACGCTGGATGCCCTGCCACAGTCACCCGGCACAGGTGGCGCTCATCAGCAGAGTCGGGGCTAGTAGCTGTGTAGACAGGGGCAGCATAGAGAGAAACCCTTCTGGCGGAACTGCAGTCCATGGGCTCTGAGGAATTGGGGCAATGGGCTGCAATATGACCTGGCTCATGGCAGGTCCAACAGGTGGGAGCCTCCCCCCTCCTCCTCCCCTGGGGTACTTCCCGGACATTGGGCGTTGTCCTGCCCCGGGAATTTGTGGGTGACAAGACCTTCCGTTCCTTAAGGCCTGTCTTGGTATAAGGGGCTTTCTTTGTTAGGGCCTGAGTGGCACAAAACCTCTCCACCAACCCCACCAGCGCATCGGCATCAGACGGGTCCCCGTGTCCCACCCATTGTTGGATCTCACCCGGCAAGGCCCTCAGGAAACGGTCCAAAACAACCTTCTCGACCATCTGGGCTGGGGTTGATGTCTCCGGCTGAAGCCACTTGCGGACCAAGTGAACAAGTTGGTGCATCTGCCCCCTCAGTGGTAGCGCCTCCTGGTATCTCCAGCTATTCACTCTTTGAGCGCGTAGATGCTGATCCACTCCTAGTCGGGCCAAGATCTCTGCCTTTACCTTGGAGTAGTCCCGGGCATACTCCTCGCTCAGGTCGTAGTATGCCTGCTGGGGATCAGCGACGAGGAAGGGGGCCAACACCTCTGCCCAGTGTTGCTGTGGCAACCTCTCTCGGGTGGCCACCCTCTCAAAGCCTGTCAGATAGGCCTCCACATCATCCTCGGCGGTCATCTTGGTCATAGCTTTGCGGACCTCTTTCCTGGCGTCCTTCACCGTCATTGCTGGGACAGTCCTTTGCTGAGCAGCGGTCAGGGCTGTTATCTGCTGGAGCAGCAATCTGTTTGTCTCTTGCTGGACTGGACAAGCTGCTTGATTAACTCCTCCATGGCTGTGGCTTGCAGCTTCAGTGCTGTCAACTTCCAGGACATGCACTAGTGTATACTTCACTGCACTTTGCCCGCTCCAATCCACCATATGTGGGGAATTGCTCTGGTAGTTGACAGGTAGCAGTGCAAGAAGCAGTGACACACGCAGGTTTAAAAGTCCAACTTAAGTGTTTATTCACACTTGCAAAACAGAACACAAATTCAGCCTTGGCTTAGGCACATGCAAAAACATTATAAAAGTAATTCCTGCCCGGCTAGGCGCTGTCTAATACACTTGACAGACCCTAGCTATCCGGGTACCAGGCTGCCTGGCACACGCTCTTGGCCAGCAGCAAGACAGGAGACCCTCAGTTACCTTTGCTGTGAGAATGCAATCTCACTTTCAGCTCTCCAGGTAGGGCCTCCCCTACTGCTTCTGGCCTGCAGACTAAATCAGACCCTAACGAGGCCTGTGACCTGCACCTGTGGGCTATACAAAAGCCCAGGACCGAAGCCCGGGTGGAGTAGGAGTCCCACTACCAGCCTACCCCTACTCCATAATAAGCAGGCCCAGTACGGACATTACCAATGTGTCTGTGTTAGCTAGGCCAACACAGACAAAACAGACTATTCCTGCTTATCATGTCTGCATTAACCCTTGGGTTACTGCAGACAAACCCAGGGCTTTTACCACCAGCATTTCATCTGCCTGTAGGACAGATAGCGGTTTTCCCACACAACACCTCTCACTTTCTCACAACATGTATATACATACATACATACATACATACATACATACATATCTTCTATATATCATTAATTTGTCCATCTTTACTTTATATTTAAATAAAGGGGGGTAATTTACATAATGTGCTGGTGGACGATGCAACAGTGTATACTATATATCCCACCAATGACCAATTTTGTGTATTCTGACATGCATCACTTTATATGATTATTACACTGTTACTGATTGTGAATTTTTTTTTCACATGTTGTACTTCATTATAGTGGTAAATTTTGGTTGATAATAGAGATGAGCGAACATACTCGTCCGAGCTTGATGCTCGTTCGAGCATTAGCGTACTCGAAACTGCTCGTTGCTCGGACGAATACTTCGCCCGCTCTAGAAAATGGCAGCTCCCGCCGTTTTGCTTTTTGGCGGCCAGAAACAGAGCCAATCACAAGCCAGGAGACTCTGCACTCCACCCAGCATGACGTGGTACCCTTACACGTCGATAGCAGTGGTTGGCTGGCCAGATCAGGTGACCCTGGAATAGACTAGCCCCTGCCTGCGCTGCTCGGATCATTCTGTGTCTGGATGCCGCTAGGGAGAGAGCTTCTGCTGGTCAGGGAAAGCGTTAGGCTGTTCTATTAGAATAGTGTTAGGCAGGAGTGATTCTACAAGAACCCAACAGCCCTTCTTAGGGCTACAATAACGTTATACATTTTTTTTTTTTTTATTTGCAGCTAGTACCATATTGTGAGGAATTTGCAGGGGGACTTGCTACCGTTGTGTTTAGCTCTTAGTGACACACATATCCATCACAAAGACCGAAGTGGGAAAATTTATTAGGGGTTTGATTTCAATTAGGCACAGTCTCCCATTTACTTTTTATTTTACGTTTATTTTTTCATAACTCAGCGTCATCTCATCTGGCATAGCAGTGTGCTTTCATACTTGGCTAGAAAATAGCCATAGGAGAATCCAAATGGCTTACTTAGGCCTACAATAGCGTTATATATTTTATTTCTGGTTGATCTGCTGGTGGCTGTCCTTGCTGCAGTGCATCTAGTACCATATTGTGAGGAATTTGTAGTGAGACTTGCGACCGTTGTGTTTAGCGCTTAGTGACACACATATCCATCGCAAAGACCGAAGTGGGAAAATTTATTAGGGGTTTGATTTCAATTAGGCACAGTCTGCCATTTACTTTTTATTTTACGTTTATTTTTTCATAACTCAGCGTCATCTCATCTGGCATAGCAGTGTGCTTTCATACTTGGCTAGAAAATAGCCATAGCAATAGGATAGCATCGTTTGGTTTTAAAAACTTAACCCGAGGGCTAGGGGTAGAGGACGAGGGCGGGGACGTGGGCGTCCAACTACTGCAGGGGTCAGAGGCCGTGGTCCTGGGCGGGGTGAGACACCACCTGCTGATGAGGGAGCAGGGGAACGCCGCAGAGCTACACTCCCTAGGTTCATGTCTGAAGTTACTGGGACTCGTGGTAGAGCACTGTTGAGGCCAGAACAGTGCGAACAGGTGATGTCGTGGATTGCCGACAATGCTTCGAGCAATTTGTCCACCAGTCAGTCTTCCACGCAGTCCACCCATGTCACCGAAATCGGCACTCCCCCAGTCTGCCCCCTCCCAGGAAAATTTGGCATTTGAACCGGCATACTCTGAGGAACTGTTTTCTGGACCCTTCCCACAGACACAAACCACTTGTCCGGTTGCTGCTGAGCAATTTTCCGATGCCCAGGTTTTCCACCAGTCGCTGTCTGTGGGTGATGATGACCTTCTTGACGTAGTGGAAGAAGTGTGTAAAGAGGTGTCCGACCATGAGGAGACACGGTTGTCAGACAGTGGTGAAGTTGTTGTCAGGGCAGGAAGTCCGAGGGGGGAGCAGACTAAGGGATCGGAGGATGATGAGGTGACAGACCCAAGCTGGGTTGAGAGGCCGGGTGAACACAGTGCTTCTGAGACGGAGGAGAGTCCTCGACCAGAACAGGTTGGAAGAGGCAGTGGTGGGGCCAGACAAAGAGGCAGGGCCAGAGCAGGTGCATCAGCGCCAAATGTGTCACGTAGTGAAGCTCCCGTGGCGAGGGCTCCCGCGGCGAGGGCTAGATTTTCAGAAGTCTGGAGGTTCTTTAAGGAAACACCGGATGACCGACGGACTGTGGTGTGCAACCTTTGCCAAACCAGGATCAGCAGGGGTTCCACCACTACTAGCTTAACTACCACCAGTATGCGCAGGCATATGAATGCTAAACACCCCACTCAGTGGCACCAAGCCCGTTCACCTCCGGCCGTGCACACCACTGCTCCTTCCCCTGTGTCAGCTGATAGTCAGCCCCCTGCCCAGGACCCTGGCACAAAAACCCCATCGTCGCCTCCACGATCCTCCACAGCATCCACCAGCGTTCAGCTCTCCATACCCCAGACGCTGGAGCAGTGGAAATATAGTGCAACCCACCCGCACGCCCAAGCCCTTAATGTCCACATCTCCAGATTGCTTAGCCTGGAGATGCTGCCCTATAGGCTAGTAGAGACCGAGGCCTTTCGCAACCTCATGGCGGCGGCCGCCCCTCTGTATTCGGTCCCCAGCCGCCACTACTTTTCCCGATGTGCCGTCCCAGCCCTGCACCAGCACATGTCAGACAACATCATCCGTGCCCTGACCAACGCCGTTTCTGACAAGGTCTACCTGACCACGGACACGTGGACGAGTGCTGCCAGGCAGGGCCACTATATATCGCTGACGGCACATTGGGTTAACTTGGTGGAGGCTGGGACCGAGTCTGACCCTGCGGCTGGTCATATACTGCCGACGCCGAGGATTGCGGGGCCTACCTCGGTCCAGGTCTTTCAGGCCTACTATGCCTCCTCCTCCTCCCACCCCTCCTCCACCTCCTCCTCCGAACTACCATCCGTGCGCATGGCGCCATCAGTCGCTAGCTCTAGGCACAGCAGCAGTGCCGTCGCTAAGCGACAGCAGGCGGTGCTCAAACTGCTGAGCCTAGGCGATAAAAGGCACACCGCCCAAGAACTATTACAGGGCATCACGGCGCAGACTGATCTGTGGCTGGCACCGCTGAACCTGAAGCCAGGCATGGTTGTGTGTGACAACGGCCGTAACCTGGTGGCGGCTCTGCAACTCGGCAGACTGACACATGTGCAATGCCTGGCCCATGTGTTAAATCTGATAGTTCAGCGTTTCCTCAAGACATACCCCAATCTGTCTGATTTGCTCACGAAGGTGCGCCGCATCTGTGCGCATTTCAGGAAGTCCAGCACAGATGCTGCCACTCTCAGGGCAGCGCAGCGCCGCCTCCAACTGCCCGCTCACCGACTGTTGTGCGACGTGCCCACGAGGTGGAATTCAACATTAACCATGTTATCCAGAGTTTACCAGCAGCGCAGAGCGATTGAAGACTGCCAGAAGTCAACTTCCACCAGAACTGGTAGTCAGGTCAGTCAGCTTCCTCAAGTCTACAATGAGGAGTGGACGTGGATGTCTGATATCTGTCAGGTGCTGAGTAACTTCGAGGAGTCAACACAGATGGTCAGTGGCGATGCCGCCATCATCAGCCTCACCATCCCGTTGCTTGGCCTGTTGAAAAACTCTCTGATCAGCATGAAGTCGGAAGCTTTGCGCTCGTCACAAGAGACGGGGGAAGAAGATTCCCTTGTTGATAGCCAAAGCACCCTTAGGTCTGTTTCTCAGCGCATATCGGAGGAGGTGGAGGTGGAGGAGGATGAGGAGGAAGAGGAGGAGAATGTTGGCGAGACACAAGAGGGGACCATTGTTCAGTCCTTCACTGTTCAGCGTGTATGGGCAGAAGAAGAGGAGTTGGAGGAGGAGGAAATGGACAGTCAGGCCAGTGAGGGGAGTGAATTCTTGCGCGTTGGTACTCTGGCGCATATGGCAGATTTCATGCTAGGCTGCCTATCCCGTGACCCTCGCGTTCAAAGAATTTATTCCAGCACCGATTACTGGGTATTCACTCTCCTGGACCCACGGTACAAGCAAAATCTTTCCACTCTCACCCCTGAAGAGGAAAGGAGTGTGAGAATGCATGAATACCAGCAGACCCTGGTGCACAAGCTGAAACAGTATTTCCCTTCTGACAGCGCTAGCGGCGAGCAGGCAGCTTGTCCACCACTGGCAAGGGTACGCTTTACAAGGCTTTTGCCAGCTTTATGTCACCCCAGCAAGACACTGTCACCTGTCCCTAGTCTCGGCACAGTAGGGCTGATCTTTACAGAAAGATGGTGAGGGAGTACGTAGCTGACCATACCATCGTCCTAAATGATCACACAGCTCCCTACAACTACTGGGTTTCAAAGCTGGACATGTGGCACGAACTGGCGCTGTACGCCTTGGAGGTTCTTGCCTGCCCTGCCGCTAGCGTGTTGTCCGAGTGGGTTTTCAGTGCAGCTGGTGGCATCATCACCGATAAGCGTACACGCCTGTCGACTGACAGCGCTGACAGGCTGACGCTTATTAAGATGAATAAAGCCTGGATTTCTCATAATTTCCAATCTCCACCAGGTGAAGGAAGCTCAACCTGAATAATTTATGCACTCCTCCTCCTCATTTCCTCCTTCTCCTCCTCTTTGTACACTAAAGCAGAGGGAACTGGCTATTTTTTGACAGGGCCCACTGGCTCTAGCTATAGTACTTTATGCATTTAATTTTTCTGGAGGGCCACCTACCCGGTCCTCTGTTTTAAACAATTTTTGGGACTGCCACATACAGGCACTCAATCTATTCAATTTTTCTGGAGGGCCACCTACCTGCTCCTTTGGTTTGAAAACTTTTTGGACTGCCACATACAGGCACTCAATCTATTCAATTTTTCTGGAGGGCCACCTACCTGCCCCTCTGGTTTGAAAACTTTTTTGGACTGCCACATACAGGCACTCAATCTATTCAATTTTTCTGGAGGGCCACCTACCTGCTCCTCTGGTTTGAAAACTTTTTTGGACTGCCACATACAGGCACTCAATCTATTTCATTTTTCTGGAGGGCCACCTACCTGCTCCTCTGGTTTGAAAACTTTTTTGGACTGCCACATACAGGCACTCAATCTATTAAATTTTTCTGGAGGGCCACCTACCTGCTCCTTTGGTTTGAAAACTTTTTGGACTGCCACATACAGGCACTCAATCTATTCAATTTTTCTGGAGGGCCACCTACCTGCCCCTCTGGTTTGAAAACTTTTTTGGACTGCCACATACAGGCACTCAATCTATTTCATTTTTCTGGAGGGCCACCTACCTGCTCCTCTGGTTTGAAAACTTTTTTGGACTGCCACATACAGGCACTCAATCTATTTCATTTTTCTGGAGGGCCACCTACCTGCTCCTCTGGTTTGAAAACTTTTTTGGACTGCCACATACAGGCACTCAATCTATTTCATTTCTCTGGAGGGCCACCTACCTGCTCCTCTGGTTTGAAAACTTTTTTGGACTGCCACATACAGGCACTATCCAAATTAAATTGTCTCCATAGCAGCCTCCACACGTTGTCTCCATTGCTACCTCCAAAAGTCGTCCATATAGCTGCCTCCATACATCGTCCCCTTATCAAACGAGGTGTGTCAGGCAGAAATTTGGGTTGTTTTCATGGATTCCACATCAAAGTTGTTAACTTTGTCGCCACCCTGCTGTGTAATCCACAAAATATACTGGCAAACTTTTACCATTTACGGATATTATTTCAGCGCTTCTTGCGCATCTGTTTACATTCCCCTCACCCGCCATATCCCAAACTTATAAGAACGCTACTACACTTAACTTGGTGGAGGCTGGGACCGAGTCTGACCATGGGGCTGGTCATATACTGCCGACGCAGAGGATTGCGGGGCCTACCTCGGTCCAGGTCTCAAAGGCCTACTATACCTCCTCCTCCTCCCACCCCTCCTCCACCTCCTCCTCCTCCGAATTACCATCCGTGGCCATGGCGCCATCAGTCGGTAGCTCTAGGCACAAGCAGCAGTGCCGTCGCTAAGCGACAGCAGGCGGTGCTCAAACTGCTGAGCCTAGGTGATAAAAGGCACACCGCCCAAGAGCTATTACAGGCCATTCCACATCAAACTTGTTAACTTTGTCGCCACCCTGCTGTGTAATCCACAAAATATACTGGCAAACTTTTATCATTTACCGATATTATTTCAGCGCTTCTTGCGCATCTGTTTACATTCCCCTCACCCGCCTTATCCCAAACTTATAAGAACGCTGCTACACTTGATCTTATACAAAAGGTTCTTAGAAGTGCTGTTTGGGGAGTAGCCTAGAGACAGGGGCTTGGATTGGCGAAAGCTCGCCTGGCAGCGGAGCGCCAGCTCCATCCCAAGATCCAACTAACATAGTTTTAACTGCAGCACCTTTAATCTACTACTAGTTCACTGCCTCCATACATGGTCCCCTTATCAAACGAGCTGTGTCAGGCAGAATTTTGGATTGTTTTCATAGCTTCCATGTTAACTTTGTCGCCACCCTGCTGTGTAATCCACAAAATATACTGGCAAACTTTTATCATGTACCGATATTATTTGAGCGCTTCTTGCTCACCTCCTTTGGTTCCTCTCTGCCACCCATTGGTTTGAAGCCTGAGTCCATTTAGGGTATGTCGCCATGCCACTCTCTAGCCTGCCGCTGCTGCCGCTGCCTCTGCATGCCGTCCCCTATAGTGTCAGGGTCAATTGGATGTTTTAGATGCTATCTAGCTTCATTCTGTCACACTGTCAAGGCCATGCTGTTGCCCATAATTTTGGCATAATGGTGCGTTTAAGCAGCCTCAGAGGCATCCATGCATGCTGCCCCTGCTGTTTCCTGTCCATTTCCGTGGTGTTTCCATCCTTTTATGAGGTTTCCAGGTGTTTGGCCAAGCTTCCCTGTGCAGAGCCTTGGTCCCCTTGAAAAATGCTCGAGTCTCCCATTGACTTCAATGGGGCTCGTTATTCGAGACGAGCACTCGAGCATCGGGAAAAGTTCGTCTCGAATAACGAGTACCCGAGCATTTTAGTGCTCGCTCATCTCTAGTTGATAAGTATTGCATTTAGTTATTTAAAAAACGATTTTTAAAAAAAAATTGGCATTTTTAAGGCAGGTAGATTTACCACCTAAATAACATGCTGAATAACATTTCCCATATGTCTGCTTTACATTTTCAGAATTTTTGAAATTTATTTCGATGTCACATGGCTAACAAGTTGAACATTGTTTTTTGTGTATTTTCAGAATTGACTATTTTGGGGATAATTACAGTTTTTAATGAAATTTTAAATATATAACATTAAAAAACCCCCTATATATCAACTCATTTTTAAATCAGAAACAGCTTTTAGGATAATTGTTAACGCTTTGAGATCTTCATAGTAATGAAATCAAAATGGAGGTGAAGTTTTGAATGGTCAAATTTTGTCCGTGATACATTCATTTAGCCCTAAAATTTACATATTTTCAAAGGAAATACTAGACTTTTCTTACTAGGCTTTTCTAGGCTACCAAACCTTAGCTTTTTCGTTATTGGGGTAATGTGATGACACATTTTTTGTGGGATGAGATGCATTTTCCAGGGTTACCATTTTTGGGTTGGGATCCCCTATTGTTGAAAACTTATTAACTTTTATTTTTTTGAGGGCTGTAGTTGAAAAGCATCAATTCTGTACTGGATTTTTTTGGTGTTCACCGTATAGCCTAACAATCATGTTATCTTTATTCTATGGGTTAATATGATTACAGGGATACCATACTTAGATATTTTTCTTATGTTTTATTAAATTTGCCAAATAAAACCAAATGTGGGGGTAAAAATCTATCATTTTTGCATCGCCGCCTTCCAAGTTGAATTATATTTTTACTTTTTTCGCTACGGAGCTGGTTGATGGCTTGTTTTTTTGTGGGACTTGTTGTACTTTGCAACAGTATTATTCCTGGAGTACATATGTTTCTTTGTGGGATAAAATAGGTAAAAATCTAAATTTTGGTATGTTTTTAATGTTTTTTACGGCGTTCATCGTGTGGTTTGAATAATGATGCTTTTTAAGTCTACGGGTTATTACAGATGCGGTGATGCTATATATGTGGGGTTTGTGTTCTGATTTAGACTTTTTTGCATTATATGCCTTTTTACATGTTATGGTGCTTATGGGCATTTTCATTCATTTATTCATTTTATTCATTCATTAATTAATTTAAGTTTTAACCCCTTAAGGACGCCGCCTGTTTGTACATTAAGGCTTGGTCCTTTTTTTAGAAATTTGAGCAGTGTCTCTTCCTGTGGTAATAACTTTTTAACGCTTTAAGATATCCTTGTGATTTTGAGATTGTTTTCTCGTGAGATATTGTAGTTTATGTTAGTAATATCATTTTGGTCATCCATTCCTTTTTGGGGGGGTAAAAATTCACAATTTTAGGAAAAATTTGAAAAAATTACAATTTTCAAAGTTTCAAATGTTATACTTTTTAGACAAAAAGTGACACCACAAATTTTTTTTTGATAGAAACTTTTTGCCATTTGTCTTTTTATTTCCATTATTTGTTTTACGTTTCCATTTTTTTAACGGATGTGAGAAGGTTTGAAATTTTAGTAGCAAATTCTCAGATTTTCTTGAAATTTGAAAAACATGAAATTTTTGGTGACCAATTCAGTTTGGAAGTGCCCTATAAAGGCTTCTGTACTATATACCACCACAAGTAACACCATTTTATGAACTTAACATCTCAACCTATTCAATTGAGCATTTTGGAAGTCTGTTAACCCTTTTATTATTTTTCTGGAAGCAAACAAAAATGGATTTGAAATTTCAATTTCTGATTACGATTTTTCTCATTTAGCCCTAAAATGGACACATTCAGAAGAAATTTGAGGTAAATATACATCCCAAAATTATTGCCCTTCTTCTTCCGAGTACGGCAATACCAGACATGTGTATGTTAACTGCTGCTTTCGTACTATTGCGTTTTTGGAAGGCCAATTTGGCTGCAAATGTTTTGTGGTGCCACATTGTAATTAAAGAGACCCTGAAGTAACAGTACAATAGAAAACCCCCAAAGATGTCATCATTTTGGAAACTAGACCTCTCAGAGAATTCATCTAGGGTTGTGGTGAGAATTTTAACCCCCAAAATGCAGGTCAAAATTGAAAGCAAAGTAAATGGTGCATAGTAAAAATGGTGTTTTTATCACAAAAATGTCATTTTAGTGCCTAATATATCGTGACCAACCCATGGCAATTTAGACAAACACCCCAAAAATCATTCTGCGGGTTGTCCCGAGTACAGCAATATCACACATGTGCCAATAGTTGACAGGCTGGGCACACGGTAGGACTGAGAAGGGAAGGAGTGAAATTTAGATTTTTCAGCTCTGTTTTCACACGTTTGGATTTGGAGTGCCATGTCATGTTTGCAGGGCCCGTGAGGTACCAGTGCAATAGAAACCCATAAGAAATTAGACCATTTTGGAATTTTAGTGCCTAATATATTGTGCCCAACCCATGCCACTTTAAATGAACACCTCAAAAATCATTATGCGGGTTATTACGGGTATGGCAATGTGTTGCAATAATCTACAGGCTGGGGACACAGCAGGGCAGAGAAGGGACAAGCAAAATCTAGCTTTTGGAGCACCTTTTCAATAGACTGATGTTGGGGCGCCCCTGAGGTACCAGTGCAATAGAAACCCCCGAGTAGTGACCCCAATTTTTTGGAAAGGGCACACCTCAAAGAATTGATATAGGGTTGTATGAGCAGTTTAACCCCTGAAATGCTGGCCCAAATGTAATACAAAGTGAATGAGTCAGTGTAAAAATTGCATTGTTTTCTCAAATGTGTCATTGTAGTGACAAATGAAATCAGCCCAACTCATGCCACTGTGGATAAGCACCCCAAAAATCATTCTGCGGGTTATTACGGGTATGGCAATACCCCATGTGTGGCAATAATCTACCGGCTGGGGACACGGCAGGGCTTAGAAGGGACAAGCAAAATATAGCTTTCGGAGCACCTTTTCAATAGACTGATGTTGGGGTGCCTTTGAGGTACCAGTGCAATAGAAACCCCCGAGTAGTGACCCCATTTTTGGAAAGGGCGCACCTCAAAGAATTGATATAGGGTTATATGTATGGGTTATACGGGTATGGCAATACCCCATGTGTGGCAATAGGCTACAAGATGGAGACACGGCAGGGCTCGGAAGAGAATGGTATTTGGAGCAGACATGTAAATTTTTTTGCCATCATAAAACAATTGTGGATGCCCTTAGGGATCAGAAAAGTAGAAACCCCTGAGAACTGATCCTATTTGAAAACTACACCCCTCCATGAATAAATCTGGGGGTGTAGTAAGCATTTTAACCCCACAGGTGGACCCCAAGGATGATGCATAATGGGTAGTGCATAGTACAAATTATCCATTATGTCATCTTGTGCCCAGCTCCTGCCACGGAAGATAAACACCCCAAAAATCATGAGCTGTTAGAGAGGGTTGTGTGAGCTAGATCAGCCCCCCAGCGTCACAGATCGCTGTTATTGGCCAATCGCGATCGATTGACCAATGGCAGCGATCAACATCACAGGACCAATCAAATCGGTCCTGTGATGTCATCGGTGGGGTGATGGCAAGTGATGCCGACACCTCCCACCGCTGTGTGAGCCCGGGAACGAACGGATCGCTGTCATTGGCCAATCGCGATCGATTGGCCAATGGCGGCGATCGACATCAAAGGACCAATCAAATAGGTCCTATAATGTCATCGGTGGGTTGCCAGCTAGCGATGCTAACACCTCCCACCGACGTGTCACCCTGTCTCGCGACAGGGTGACGTCCTGAATGCAGGTAGCGCTCGCGTCTGATATATCGGACGCTGAGCGTTAAGTCACTTCGCTCTGCGTCCGATATATCGGACGTGGAGCGCTAAGGGGTTAACAGTAGCCTTAAGACTCCTAATACACCCGGTGTGCTGGTGATCAGAGATTATATCATACACTGGGGCATAATGCGCCATTGTATAATAAATCCCCTCCACAGTATATACATCACCAGTCAGTTGTCATACTGTATATTATATGTTACATTTTATGATAAAAATGCCTCATTTATAAAAACTTTTATGGTAAACTGGTCTATACTGCTCCTAGGAGCCAATTCTAGTTTAGCTTTAATTTTTATAGGGTTTTAGAATTTTGTAAATAAAGCAGATTTGAAAGTTTTATTTGTAAATATTATTGAATATTATTATTATTAGATATATAGCATTTCTATAGCAGAATCCTGCTGTGCTGGGAAACAGTAAGTGCAAGGAATTCTTGAACACAGCAGGTGAAAGCAGACTCTGAAAGCAGATATGTAGCGCTGAGGAAAGGCCAATAAGAGTGGCACCTGAAAAGAATTATGGGACTTGCGATAAAGCTGCCTCTATGAGGCGCACGGAATAGATGCTGAACAAGCATCAAAATAACACATAAAAAACTAATTATAATTTTTCTGTCTTTGGGAGCTTTTTGAAGTACCGTATTTTTCGGCCTATAAGGCGCACCGGACTATAAGGCACACTGGACTATAAGGCGCACCTCTAATAAATGCCTGGTAAGACATCTAAGGCGCACTGGAGTATAAGGCTCAGGATCAAATGCAGTACCTAAAAATGACCAGCAGGTGGCAGACCTGTGCACAGTTCAAGCCAGCTACACTTCCCGGGAAACTTGTCTTCAGCGTGTCAGAGAGCTCCGATCTCAGAGGTATGGTTGCTGGGGGTTAATGCAGGGTGATGCAGCAGGGGTTAAGCGGTCTCCCTCTGCCCCTTCTCCTTCCCTCCTCAGCCAGGGTGTTATTCCTGTGGGGTTCCCTGTGGCTCCTTCTCTTTCCCCTGTGGACTGTCAGGTATGGGGGATTGTTTACTGATGATGATTGTCTCGTGGTCGGCACTATGGCAGCTTCGGTCTCTAGGGGAGGGCAGGATGGGCACAATGTTAGTTGTGGTGCCAGGGCACTTCAGGAGCTAGGGACCCTGTATACTGTGTGGGAAGGTGCAGGAAATTTCTGGGGATGGAGCTATTAAACACTGGTAAATGTACAGTACATCTTGTCTGTAGTACATTTCTGTATAAGCTCATATATAAGGCACACTGGCCTATAAGTGCACCTTTGATTTCTGAGAAAATTAAAGGATTTTTGGTGCGCCTTATAGGCCGAAAAATACGGTAATTTGTTTATTGGCATAAGAAGTTTCTGTAAATCAGTATGCTGTGCCATACTCCACCTACAGCTGATAATAACCTGCTTTCTAATGAATTTACTATTGACAGACAGTCACTGGACAGTTGTATCTCCTAAGAAAGCTTAATCAAGTTAAATATGGAAAAAGTTGAAAGCTGTATGCTGTATACAGGACTTTAGATACTGTAGACTGCTCATTCAAGGAAAAAGAAAGCGCATAGAGGCACAGAGAAGCTGTTTTACTTAGCCCCTTGGGGCTGATGCCCTTCTTCATTTCTGCATCTCCATTTTCACTCTTCACCTTCCAAAAGCCATATTTTTTAATGTACAGAGCTGTGTGATGGCCTGTTATCTGTGGAAATGTATGTATCCTTTATTCTTTGGATTGGTATGATTCCATAGTTATCAAATTTACATTTATTTATATATCAATTTTTCTTATGTAACCTTTTGAGAAAAATAAGCTTTTGCCGTACTGCCTTATTCTGCCATCAATAATTTTTCATATTTAATACCTGGGTGTACATAGAAATGTAAATACAACCATTTAGGGGACTGTTCATCCTTTTGATAAAATTTTAAGGTTGCAGGATTTTTTTGTAAATTTTTCGCTATCTACTTTCAAAAATCCACAGCTTTTTCATTTTTTTGTGTACAGAGCTGTATTAGGGCTCTGTGTAACATTTTTTGGTCTCAGTGATGTTATTATTCCATACCGTGCACTGGGAAGCTGGAAAAAAATTCCAAATATGGTGAAATTGGCAAAAAAACTTAATTTGCGTCACTTTCTTGTTGGCTCCGTTTTTACGACTTTCACTGAGGGCTCCAAATAACGCCTCTGCTTTATTCTTTGTTTCGCTATGATCCATATGAACCATACATAGGCTAGCACTGACAGTGGGTACTAGCGGTGGGTGTTTGCTGCAATATGCAGCAAACCCCGCGCCGTGAGCCCTCTTCATACAGCCTCCAGATCTCTGCGCCTTCAACAGCTGTATAATTTGTTGTTATGCACTCATTGTGTATCTTCTTGAGGATAATAAAGTTTAAGTTTAAAATATATATATATTTTATGGTTTTATAAACAAGAAAAGCCAAAAAAATAAAAATGTATAAAACTAAACAGTAAGATGTACACAAGTTGGCTAAAGCCTATTAATTTATCTGAAAGAAAATTCACTAAATAAATTGCCTGGTGTTTGCTTTGTTTGACTTAAACAGATTTTGGCATTGTATTGCAGAATAAACTAGAATCAATCAAAGATATTAAAATCAAATTGACATAATTAGATCAACAAAAATCTAATTTCTGTAACATTTAGTCTCTATAATTTCATTGCAGAGCTTTTAGTGATATTGCAATTACTTAGAAATTCTGAGCATATGTTTCTGCCTTAAGTATTCCACTGAGAGATTCAATTAAGAGCAAGCCCCTCTGAAATGTTACAAAAGGCAGATTTTAAATATAAAGTAGAACATTACAAAGTTCATTCGAAAACATACAATTCAGAAAATTTAAAGGAATCTTTTTTAGAAAAGATCAATGTAACATATAGGTATAATATAACCTATTCTTTAAGGAAACGACATCTACACTTTTAAGGGAAAGACATCTTTGTGTTTTCAGGAACAATCTTTTCACCATGAGATAACTGTATACCTCTGTAAAGATTAAAAATGGCATTCTCCACAATAATAGACAGCATAAGCTCTGCCACCACTATGAACCCTTACTGTAAGTTGTGTTCCTACAAGTTCCTGACCCCTTTTTAAAGTTAACAAGATTACATGTACTTGAATGCATTTTTTTGTATATTGTTTTATGTTTTACATGTGTTTTGCACAGTTTTGCATACAACTTTATTTTCAAGATATTTGAACTATTGTGCATTCTATAGACAGAACTGCTTTCTTTTGAAGCCTGTAAGCAATAAATACCGTTATCAAATGCTTTATTTGAGCACAGTTAATTTAGCGATTAAAAGCAGTTAATAAGTTTCATTTAACCCCTTATTGATTAGGTTCGAAAAGTCATTGATGGACAACCACTGCATACTAACACTTTACTTTCTTGTGTCTGATAAAGTGATGTTTTTTTTAAATAGTATTAAATATTAAGGAGGAGGGGGATGGTTTATCAAGAGCTAGCCCATTATTCACCAGTTCTTGATGATCCTCCCCACCCAACAATTTGTGCTGGCTATACCAAGAGACTCCGGCATCTTAGTATATCCAGAAAGTGACTGTGTGGCTCCATAAATTGCACAGCAGATGCAGCTAATAGCCCACTCTGTGCCCCTTCATGTCAATTTGGCATGGAGGTGTTGTAAGGTGGGGAAAATTTGCGGCCTTGTAATGCTTTATGCATTCCTCAACATTTCTCGGTTTCTTATTAAATGGCTGTCAATACATGATTCAACTTGATAAAGAAGCTGTTCAGATTATTAACAAAATTTCATCAACAGTAAAAGTAAAGAAAAAAAATTACTTCACTTAGGGTTTTTAAAGTTTCAAATTATTAATAAATATTAAAAAATGGTATCACCGCTGTGTCATTTTAATTTATAATATGAATAATTTGGGGCCAAATGTAATGACTATTTTCACATTGGGGCACAATTACTTTTAAAGTCGGACACCATTTGAAAGTTAAATCTGGCGCTCAGTCTGAATCAGTCGGACCAACCAATGGCATACCCCCTAATTTGTGTCACTTGAAAGCTAGTGCAGCTGCGCTTCAAAAGGGTCCATGCAACACAAAAGCAGTGTAGACACTTCTCAAATACCTGTTAGCAGTTAGGTTATTTATTTTTGCTATGTTGCTATGTTGGGGGAAATCAAACCACTGCTGGGAGTGAGTGCCATCAGCAGAGCTGTACTTGGACCGAGGGGGTCCAGCAACTCTGTGCTGCCTTGGATACCTGTCGTTCACATGACCACCATGATCTATTTATTTATGTTCAGAAATACATTAGGAAAATACCAAAAAATACACCTAATAAGATAAATGTCTTCAATCTATCGACAGACTAAAATGTTTTTCTACATTGTGTTGTTGACTAATTGGTTAATTGAATTAAACAGTGCCTTTGTCTCAACAAATGTTTAAATACAGCAAATTCGTTCCAAAAATTTCTGCAGCTGAAAATAAGTTGAATTCAGCTCATTCAGTTTGGTAAACAAGCACATGGATTTCTGCAAGCCACTTTCAGGCAAATAGGACAACCTCAAACAACCTGCTGTGGGCAAAGTTACCTTTGCAAGTATTTTAAAAATTCTGTTAAAAATGTTTCCAAATAATTTATTAATGATAACATAAAGATTTGATAGCCAGCTATAACACTGCATGACATCCATAATTTTCTTATATGATAAAACTAGTACATAAAACTACACAGGCAATTGTCACTAAATATTGTAGGAAGGCCTAGACTACCCACTGAATAGCAATTCTGTACTGAATTTAGGGAACATGATTTATAGGATAAAGGCTTACTTCAGTAAACTGCAATATCAAAGTCAGACACTTTGGATTTATGAAAGAGCTCAGAGTCCTTAACAGCTTTTTTTCTGACAAGCTGCAGCTTTCCATCCCTGGTGTGGGGATGTGAAAAGCAATGAATATGTGTTTGTAGATACTTTTTAGAATGATTATTCGGCGTGCATCTAGTGAGCTTCAAAGATTTAGTATAAATCATAGATAAGAATAAGTGTCCTTTTTTTACAGTAAGAAAAGTAAAACAAATATTTACCAATACAAACAAACACAAGTAACTATCTGTAAATTATGGGGAAAAGTAAGTTTTTACTATAGTAAATGAACAAGAAGAAACTGTTTGAAATATAGACGTAGTAAAATGTTGATGCATTTGGGCATTCAGTTTTCATCACAAATTGGGCTGTTCCCTGATGGCGACCACATTGGGGCACATTTACTTACCCGGTTCATTCGCGTTCCAGCGGCGGCTTCGCGGACGAGCGTTCGGGTCTTTCAGCGATTCATGAAGGTCCTGCGCCCGATGTCCACCAGGTGTCGCTGCTGTGCCAAGGTCCGCCGAGTTGCGTCGGAGTTCACTGATCTCTTCCTGGTGCATGTGAGTATGGCCCGTGCGACCAATTTTTTGTTTTAAATGTGGCGTTTTTTCCAAATCTGTCGGGTTTTCGTTCGGCCACGCCCCCGATTTCCGTCGCGTGCATGCCAGCGCCAATGTGCCACAATCCGATCGCGTGCGCCAAAAACCCGGGGGAATTCATGGAAAATAGTTGCAAATCGGAAATATTCGGGTAACACGTCGGGAAAACACGAATTGGGCCCTTAGTAAATGACCCCCATTATGTCGTTATTTCAAAGTAAAATTGATGCAAACTAAAGTTTTAAGTTTTACTTTTGGTAGCATTTAAGATACATGTTTTTCTCTTTAGTTGAAGAATTACAATGTCAAAGATTTTTTTTTCCCGTTCATAAACACTGATGGGCTAGACTCAGCTTTATTAAATTCATGGTAAATAAAATGTGGCCTAGAATAAATATAGTATTCATAATGACAATAATAATAGTTTGGTAAGCAGAAACTCAGCCATACCTTGTCACAAAGTTATAGAGTCAACAGCCTAACATTCTCAACAAATTACAGTTGTCACCTCTACTTGATGTTTTACTTTTGTAAACATACTATGAACTACTGAATAATAGATTCAAAAGAGAAAAAAAAAATGTCAGAATCCATTTCTAAATATTTATTGTTTTGCTTTTATTATACACATCAAATCTTAGATATTTTATAATTTACACATTTCATATATCATATACATATTAAAAAAATCACAATATACCCACAATATCTTACCCCATTGTTCTACCACCTGATTTCTTGGACATTATTACTGTTTGTTTACATTCTTCATTTTTATTCCTTATCTTTCTATCTTATCTGCTAAATTGATTTTACAAACCAACCCTCAAAAAAGTTCCAAAAAGAGTTCCCATTTTTTTCAAATTAATCATGTTTCAACTGTCAGAAATTCTGGAAGAAAGGAACAAGTCCAGCACTCCAAAATATTCTTTAGTTTTCAAAAAATTCATGTTTATTTCATCAAATATAAAAAGAAGAAAGCCATACAGTCCATAGACCTATACACGACCTACACGTTTTGAACTATCATGTTCACAAACACATTTAAAAGCAGAAAAAGACACATACCAACTGATGGACATTCCAGTAATTGCGTCACGCGCGTTAGGGAAAGTTTCCCAGCGCGTAAGCGTATCCCAAAGTGAACAGCTGTGATTCACATTGGAAAACCTGAATTTAAGGATTTGGATTGGATTTGAATCTTAATTAAAAAACAATATTGTGGAATTGGAGAATTTGATCACACAAAATAAACAAATGAAATTCAATCGTGATCTGTTGGATTATGAACGAAATTGTGTATATACATGGTGTAATGAGAGAAGACACAAACGCACTTTACATTCTATTTTGAAAAAGAATAGCACAAAATGTAACAGAAAAACAATACAGAAGAGAAAAGTTTATTTTTTGGAACAAGAATCCACGGATACTATCTCTGAGGATTCCGACATTGACAGTGTAGAAGGTGCATGTGCCTCTGTTCAGAATCGACAGAACAATAAAAATAAAGGACATCAACAACAGCAAAAAAACTGCAAAACTACGAAAAACACAAAACAGCCACCGGAAAAAAAGGTAAGAGGAAAGCGGGCTGCGAACACAAATGCAGAACCAACACAATACACCACGAGGGCGAATACCGCAAGCAAGAAACAGAAGACTTAGCATGCAGACAGGTTTATTACTGTTATCTAATGGCTAAACAAATACAAGTATTGAGTATTTGTTACAACAGTGGGCTTCGATTTGTACAACACAGTGCTAGATGTTAATAAGTTTGTTTGTTGATTAACACTCAAAAGATACTTTCTAACAGAAGAAGAAGCCAGCCAGGGGAACATTCTTCCTAAACTGGACCCTCTACTCTATAATTATATATATTACATTTAGTGTAAATGGATACAGTATATACTGATAGCAGCCACTGATATTCTGTGGTGAGATCTGTGTGTACTGGGTCATTAACATATCAAAAGGCTTTGAACAGAAAGAAGCCACTATGAACCAGGTGTGAGCTTCCCTGCACACACTGGGGTCTATCCTAAGAGGGTCTTAGGGTGGAGTTATAAGGGGGTGGGCAGGGACTACACACAGGGATATTTAAAGCAGGTAAAACCAGAATTCAGTCTCTCTTTGCTCTCTTGCTTCCTGAGCCCCCCTGGATGACCAGCACTTAAGGAAATATAGTGTGTGTGCTTTCTGTGTATGTATATAACTTTATAAGAGTAATTATAACATAGTACTTATTATAATATAGTAGATGTTATACGTGTACCTATAGATATTCCATGTGTTATATGTTTTACCATATATACATAACTAAGTGTTTACAGTGAGTGTGTATATATTAGTGTAACCACATGTACAACCTGTAGCTGTACCCCATTCACATGTGGATCAGTGCTCTGCACGTGTATTGGCCGAGTAAATATATAGATGCTAATGTGCATGAGTCTCTATACGTACATGTATATGGTCAGGTACTGGATGTGACTCCTGCTTCAGGATATATGTAGTAATAGAATATATTGAATATACATACACATTACTGGGAGTCCAGGAGGAGTTAGGAAAGGAGGTTTGTGCGTAGTTGTGTTCTCTATGCATTTTGTATTGTATTTTATGTAGTTACTCTGTCACATGTATGTTGTTAGTAAAGTCTTCTTGTATATCTGCGAGGGTTGTATGTTACTCTTGTGATATATGAAGGACTGGAGTAGGTGCTTAAGGTAAATAGCACAGACTAAGGGGCTGGACAGAACCACTGAAACCCACAGGAACTGAGGAAAAACCCAATCCCCAAAAACCCCTTTATCAGAGATCATATTGTTACTGGACAGATGGAACATCAGAACGAATTTAAGGATCTCATGTTCGAGGAACAATGTGCTTTCATGATGTTACAGGACCTATCGGACCATGAAGCCATTAATAAAATTCAATCTACCGATATTTCACCAAAGATGACTAAAAATCCCAAGTTTTACCCCTTGTCATCCAGATCGGATGAAATGGAATTGTTCCAGATGTTAGTGTCACGGTTTGTGAGAGGCGAACCGTCTAAGAGTCTGTGGACCCTCTGGACCACTGCGGGGGATGGTATGAGGCCCGCGGTGGCAGCCAAGGCAACAAATGCAGGAAACAGTCACAACCTGAGATGACAGCAGGAACGCAGAGGAGCACTGGTAACGCTGGCACAGAGTGAAGACACTGCTGGGCTGGAACCCTGGAAGGCACGTCAGAAGCACAGGAAGGCAGGAGGTCACCACTGGGCTGGAACCCTGGACAGCACAGCAGGAGCACGGTAACGGACCACAGGATACAGACCACAGGAGACGGAGCACTGGACACGAACCACATGATATGGACCACAGGGCACGGACCACAGGATACAGACCACAGGACATGGACCACAGGCTATGGACCACAGGATATGGACCACAGGATACAAACCACCAGACACGGACCACAGGCTATGGAACACAGGATATGGATATGGACCACAGGATACGGACCACCGGACATGGACCAGAGGCTACAGACCACCGGATGCGGACAACAGGATATGGACCACAGGACACAGGCCACAGGATATGGACCACCGGACACGGACCACAGGCAATGGACCACCAGACACGATCACAGGATATGGACCACAGGATACGGACCACCCGACACAGACCACAGGATATGGACCACTGGACACGGACCACAGGATATGGACCACCGACATGGACCACAGGACATGGACCACAGGACATGGACCACTGGACACGAACCACAGGATATGGACCACAGGATGCGTCTGGAAACGCACAGGAAACGGGACCTCGGGAAACACACTGGAACTGGACCTCGGGATACATACAGAAGACTTTCACTTCAGTGGGAAGACTTGAAGATCCGAATGGGAGTGAAGGGAGCTGCCGGTTTATATAGAAAACCCGGAAGTTACCAGTGCCAATGGGACTGGCCCTTTAAGTTCCTGGAGGCAGAACACGTGCAGCCTGCATGCCGGGACCTGAAGCACAGAAAGGAGCCAGGAGAGGTAAGTGCAGGCTGGATGATGGGGACAGGCAACGAGCGGAGCACGGGTGTACCTGCGATCCATGACATGGATCGCGGGAGCACCCGTGACAGTGAAAACTCATAAGAATTGTAACATAATTAGAAAACAACAGAAAGCCTTGAAGAATATAAAAAATAATCCATACATCTGTGGGGGGGGGGGGCAATTGTCATAATTGAGAGTGGTTTATATGAGGAATTATTTTATGATATGTTGAATGATGATAAAATATATAAAAAGCGATCAAGTGATCAAGTGATCCAACAAATATTGTGAATACCAAACTTGGAGACCTCATCCAATGGGGAAAAGCTTTGGGTATATTTTCAGATAAGGAGGTAGACTTTTTAACCCCTTACCGAAATGTGACATAGTATTACGTCACATACTGGGTGCAGGTGCATGGACAGGGCGCAAGGGCTGAGCCCTCTCCATAGCGGTAAGGCTTACCAGTAACACCCGCGATCAGTGCCAGCACCAATGGCAGGTTTTTTCCTGCTGATCACCGGCGTGGCACCGCCATCTTTCTGAGGATCATCACTCCCGGTGACGTCATTGGGTAGCGGCTATCCGTCGTCATGGTAGCTATGGTAGCTATCAGCACATTGTAATGTATGAAGAGTAAAATCCCCATATACTACCATACTGTAGTATGGCAGAATATGGTAGAATCTTACAGACAACCTAGGGTTAAAGTACCCTAGGGAGTCTGAAAAATAGTAAAATAAAATGAGAAAAAAGTAAAAAAAAATATAATAAAAAAAACTAAAAACTCAAATCACGCCCCTTTCACTACAACTGATGTAAATATAAATAAACATAAACACATTAGGTATGCCCGATCTATCAAAATATGATAACGGTTTTTAACTGCATTTAACCCTGTAGCAGAAAATCGTGCACAAAGTCGAAAACGCCACGTTTTTGCCATTTAAAAAAAAAAAAATTCTATAAAAAGTGATCAAAAGGTTGCACAGTCCTAAAAATGATAACATTGTAAACGTCATCAAAATCTGCAAAAAATGACACCACCCACAGCTCCGTACACCAAAAAATTATTAGCATATTAATATAATAGCACCATTTTGAAGTGTAATTTGTTACGCAGAAAATAAGCCATCACACAGCTCTTTATATGGAAAAATAAAAAATTTATAGATTTTTGAAGGTGGGGAGTGAAAAATGAAAACGCAAAAACGAAAAAAAGGGCTGCGGCGTTAAGGGGTTAATACCAACTCCCCCCCTTTGCCCCAAAACTGCCCAATCATCTCTGGGATAGGTTCATTAAGGGAACGTTTCAGTAATTGGCTGGATGCATTTCTCCAACCGATTGTTAAAAAGAAAAACCTGGATATTTACAGGATGCTAAGGAAGTCCTAAAAATAATGACAAAAATGGAGTGGCATCAGCAGTATAAATGGGTGTCTTGTGATAACTTTACACTAACATACCGCATGATAAGGCACTAATTGCATTCAAGAGCCACATGCATAGATTTACATCTAACAACTGCTTCTACTTTAATAAAGAAAATACAGGGATGTCCTATGGGCTCATGTTTCTGACCCTCCCTGGCAAACATATATGTTTCATGGTGGAAAGAAAAATACCTACACTCACCGGCCACTTTATTAGGTACACCTGTCCAACTGCTCGTTAACACTTAATTTCTAATCAGCCAATCACATAGCGGCAACTCAGTGCATTTAGGCATGTAGACATGGTCAAGACAATCTCCTGCAGTTCAAACCGAGCATCAGTATGGGGAAGAAAGGTGATTTGAGTGCCTTTGAACGTGGCATGGTTGTTGGTGCCAGAAGGGCTGGTCTGAGTATTTCAGAAACTGCTGATCTACTGGGATTTTCACGCACAACCATCTCTAGGGTTTACAGAGAATGGTCCGAAATAGAAAAAACATCCAGTGAGCGGCAGTTCTGTGGGCGGAAATGCCTTGTTGATGCCAGAGGTCAGAGGAGAATGGGCAGACTGGTTCGAGCTAATAGAAAGGCAACAGTGACACAAATCGCCACCCGTTACAACCAAGGTAGGCAGAAGAGCACACAGTACGTCAAACTTTGTGGCAGATGGGCTACAGCAGCAGAAGACCACACCCGGCCACTCCTTTCAGCTAAGAACAGGAAACTGAGGCTACAATTTGCACAAGCTCATCGAAATTGGACAGTAGAAGATTGGAAAAACGTTGCCTGGTCTGATGAGTCTCAATTTCTGCTGCGAAATTCGGATGGTAGGGTCAGAATTTGGCATCAACAACATGAAAGCATGGATCCATCCTGCCTTGTATCAACGGTTCAGGCTGGTGCTGGTGGTGTCATGGTGTGGGGAATATTTTCTTGCCACTCTTTGTCTCCACTCATGCACCTTAGTGGGTCTCTCTCTGGTCCAAGGAATGGGAGATTTAATATTTCCTAACCAGCATCACTTGAGTGGGACTTATTAATAGGGAGAGGATCAGCATTGCAATGCACGGTCTTCACCTAATATTGTACAATATCCCCTAGTGGCTGGGTGTTGTACTATATCCCACCTCTGAGAGAAACCCAAGCCTGTATATGCACACAACCAGTGCAAGGTTATATATTTTTTTGGCTATTTATTATTGGCCTAGATTTTATTATTATAACCAATAAAGTTATTTGTTTTTAAGTGTTCCCAATTACAGGCAGTACCTATTTGATTATTTGTATATTTAGGAACATAAACGCACATCCTTGGATGTCATCTCCAATACCATAATATATTGATTGATTTCTGTTTTCGTAAGGGATGGCAGGTTTTCTGGCTGGTAAAGTGAACACTGATGGATGGCTTGAGGATGTAAGGGAGGTCTTCTCGGAGGGCGACCTAGCGTCCCAGGGTCAGCATATGAGCATATCGGCATCATTTAGGAGGCTCACTCGGATTTACAAAAACCAGGTCAGTTCTTTTTGGGAGGTTCAGACACTTGAAACATATATACAGAACAAAATTGTACCTAGGGGACTAAGAATTTGTCTATTGCCAGCAAATAGAGTGAGGTCACCTGCACTAATGACCAAATGGGAAAAGGAATCTATTGACTCTTCCCTGCGGTTAATGACTCTACTATTGGAGGAAGAGAAGAATCTGCTAACCGAGAACACCAGGTTACTGGAAGAGGGTATCGAGAATATTAAAAAATTCTCTAACCATCCCGTATTTGGGAAAAAAGAAAATAACCTACAGCAAAATATCGAGAGATTCATCTCACATATAAAAGAACGTATACACTTCCAATTCTGTAGGGATACTTTGGATTTTAAGGAAGGAAAGGTTCTGGACTTCTTGGGTAAAACACAAGCAGTGGGTGATACAGAACAATCCTCATCTGACTGGAACCGCTCAGACTCTGAGGGTTCTCAGTCCCAGAACCCGAGAGGGGGCCCCAAAAGAGGTTCCAAGAGCCCGAATACATCAAGAGGGAGATCCAGAGGGGGTAGAGGTGCTAGAGGTAACAGGGGTCAAAGAGGCACGAGGGGCACGTTACCTGGAACCCCAAACAGAGAAGGTTTTTTAGGCCAGGAGCCTTCAATAACAGAATACCTTCTGACGGGCAGGAAGGAACCTCAGAAGACCTGACCCAACATCAGCACACCATCCCGGATAGTATGCAAGTTCTCAATCTATCTGAGAGAACCCTATCAAGGGATGAGATGAGTGTCCTCTCCAAGGGGTTATCTTTTGTCCCAGTCCCCAGATGTGATATCTTTGGATGGGTGAAGGATATCAATTTGTTCTGTAGACGCCTCAAGTGGAAAAAATTTTTCAAGATCCATGATAGAAGACAATGCATTGAACTAGGTTTATCTGAGGAGGACATGCCAGATTTCCATAACCTTCGATCACTTATGGAGGAGGGTGACAGAATACCAGGTGAAGGACCATATACGGATCTAAGACCTAGATCTAGAAAGAGTGCACCTCTGGGTGATAACTCGCCCATTGATGTATTCTTGAAGATGGTGACGGACCAACTGCTATCTGTACGGTCTGGTGATAGCACCCATTCTAATCTTTCATATGGTGAACAGCAGGCATTAAGGGACCTGGGCAATGAGTCTTCAATTGTCATTAAACCTTCAGACAAAGGAGGGAACGTGGTCGTGCTGGGGAGGAAACAGTATGTCGAAATTTGTTTAACAATCATAATGGTCGATAAGTGTTATAAAAAGCTACCGGAAAATCCATTGGGAACCTTTCGACATGAACTTGCTTGTATCCTCAATCAGGCTCTAATAGACAGACTCGTGACTAAAAAGGAGTTTGATTTTATGCTTCCTGAAAACCCCAGCACGGCCACGTTTTACTCCCTCCCCAAAATCCATAAGGGGATTTCTCCTTTGAAAGGGAGACCTATCGTATCAGGTGTGGACTCTCTCACACAGAATGTGAGCATTTATCTAGACACCCTCCTACGTCCATTTGTCACATCACTCCCTTCCTATGTGAGGGACACAATGGACGTGTTAAGGAGGATTGATGATGTGGTGCTCCCAGCTGGTACTTTACTTGCCAGTCTTGATGTGGAGGCCCTATACAGCTCCATACCACATACAAAAGGGTGTGAGGCTGTGGGGGACTTCCTGCGAACAAGGGGTACGCATCACATGGCGCATAACACCCTTGTTTTAAAATTACTTGATTTTATTTTAAGGAGAAATTTCTTTATGTTTGAGGGTAAATTCTTCCACCAGCTCAGGGGGGTTGCAATGGGGAGCCCATGTGCTCCCACATATGCTAACCTCTACCTGGGCTGGTGGGAGAGGGAAGTCGTCTTCCAAGAACCTCTTGAACAATGGACCTCGGCCATACTTTTATGGCTGAGGTTCATTGATGACATCCTTATCTTCTGGACGGGCACAGAGGAGTCCTTTGTGGAATTTGTCCAGAGGTTGAACGTGAACCAACTGGGTCTGTTCTTCACCTATCAGTCCGGTGGAGATTACGTTTTTGGATGTCATTATCTCTGTCTCTCCCTCGGGGGATCTCAAGACTAAACTATTTAGAAAACCCACCGCAACAAATAGTCTGCTTTGATGGCAGAGCTGGCACCCTGTCCCCCTAAAAAGGGGTATACCAAAGGGTCAGTATTAGAGATGAGCGAGCACTAAAATGCTCGGGTACTCGTTATTCGAGACAAATTTTTCCCGATGCTCGAGTGCTCGTCTCAAATAACGAGCCCCATTGAAGTCAATGGGAGACTCGAGCATTTTTCAAGGGGACCAAGGCTCTGCACAGGGAAGCTTGGCCAAACACCTGGGAACCTCAGAAAAGGATGGAAACACCACGGAAATGGACAGGAAACAGCAGGGGCAGCATGCATGGATGCCTCTGAGGCTGCTTAAATGCACCATTATGCCAAAATTATGGGCAACAGCATGGCCATGACAGAGTGACAGAATGAAGCTAGATAGCATCTAAAACATCCAATAATTGACCCTGACACTATAGGGGATGGCATGCAGAGGCAGCGGCAGCAGTGGCAGGCTAGAGAGTGGCATGGCGACATACCCTAAATGGACTCAGGCTTCAAACCAATGGGTGGCAGAGAGGAACCAAAGGAGGTGAGCAAGAAGCACTCAAATAATATCGGTACATGATAAAAGTTTGCCAGTATATTTTGTGGATTACACAGCAGGGTGGCGACAAAGTTAACAAGTTTGATGTGGAAGCCATGAAAACAACCCAAAATTCTGCCTGACACAGCTCGTTTGATAAGGGGACCATGTATGGAGGCAGTGAACTAGTAGTAGATTAAAGGTGCTGCAGTTAAAACTATGTTAGTTGGATCTTGGCATGGAGCTGGCGCTCCGCTGCCAGGCGAGCTTTCGCCAATCCAAGCCCCTGTCTCTAGGCTACACCCCAAACAGCACTTCTAAGAACCTTTTGTATAAGATCAAGTGTAGTAGCGTTCTTATAAGTTTAGGATATGGCGGGTGAGGGGAATGTAAACAGATGCGCAAGAAGCGCTGAAATAATATTGGTAAATGATAAAAGTTTGCCAGTATATTTTGTGGATTACACAGCAGGGTGGCGACAAAGTTAACAAGTTTGATGTGGAAGCCATGAAAACAACCCAAAATTCTACCTGACACAGCTCGTTTGATAAGGGGACCATGTATGGAGGCAGTGAACTAGTAGTAGATTAAAGGTGCTGCAGTTAAAACTATGTTCGTTGGATCTTGGCATGGAGCTGGCGCTCCGCTGCCAGGCGAGCTTTCGCCAATCCAAGCCCCTGTCTCTAGGCTACTCCCCAAACAGCACTTCTAAGAACCTTTTGTATAAGATCAAGTGTAGTAGCGTTCTTATAAGTTTAGGATATGGCGGGTGAGGGGAATGTAAACAGATGCGCAAGAAGCGCTGAAATAATATCGGTAAATGATAAAAGTTTGCCAGTATATTTTGTGGATTACACAGCTGGGTAGCGACAAAGTTAACAAGTTTGATGTGGAATGCCCTGTAATAGCTCTTGGGCGGTGTGCCTTTTATCGCCTAGGCTCAGCAGTTTGAGCACCGCCTGCTGTCGCTTAGCGACGGCACTGCTGCTGTGCCTAGAGCTACCGACTGATGGCGCCATGCCCACGGATGGTAATTCGGAGGAGGAGGAGGTGGAGGAAGGGTGGGAGGAGGAGGAGGTATAGTAGGCCTTTGAGACCTGGACCGAGGTAGGCCCCGCAATCCTCTGCGTCGGCAGTATATGACCAGCCCCAGGGTCAGACTCGGTCCTGCACCAAGTTAAGTGTAGTAGCGTTCTTATAAGTTTGGGATATGGCGGGTGAGGGGAATGTAAACAGATGCGCAAGAAGCGCTGAAATAATATCCGTAAATGGTAAAAGTTTGCCAGTATATTTTGTGGATAACACAGCAGGGTGGCGACAAAGTTAACAACTTTGATGTGGAATCCATGAAAACAACCCAAATTTCTGCCTGACACACCTCGTTTGATAAGGGGACGATGTATGGAGGCAGCTATATGGACGACTTTTGGAGGTAGCAATGGAGACAACGTGTGGAGGCTGCTATGGAGACAATTTAATTTGGATAGTGCCTGTATGTGGCAGTCCAAAAAAGTTTTCAAACCAGAGGAGCAGGTAGGTGGCCCTCCAGAAAAATGAAATAGATTGAGTGCCTGTATGTGGCAGTCCAAAAAAGTTTTCAAACCAGAGGAGCAGGTAGGTGGCCCTCCAGAAAAATGGAATAGATTGAGTGCCTGTATGTGGCAGTCCAAAAAAGTTTTCAAACCAGAGGAGCAGGTAGGTGGGCCTCCAGAAAAATTGAATAGATTGAGTGCCTGTATGTGGCACTCCCAAAAATTGTTTAAAACAGAGGACCGGGTAGGTGGCCCTCCAGAAAAATTGAATGCATAAAGTACTATAGCTAGAGCCAGTGGGCCCTGTCAAAAAATAGCCAGTTTCCTCTGCTTTAGTGTACAAAGAGGAGGAGAAGGAGGAAAATGAGGAGGAGGAGGAGTGGATAAATTATTCAGGTTGAGCTTCCTTCACCTGGTGGAGATTGGAAATTATGAGAAATCCAGGCTTTATTCATCTTAATAAGCGTCAGCCTGTCAGCGCTGTCAGTCGACAGGCGTGTACGCTTATCGGTGATGATGCCACCAGCTGCACTGAAAACCCGCTCGGACAACACGCTAGCGGCAGGGCAGGCAAGAACCTCCAAGGCGTACAGCGCCAGTTCGTGCCACATGTCCAGCTTTGAAACCCAGTAGTTGTAGGGAGCTGTGTGATCATTTAGGACGATGGTATGGTCAGCTACGTACTCCCTCACCATCTTTCTGTAAAGATCAGCCCTACTCTGCCGAGACTGGGGACAGGTGACAGTGTCTTGCTGGGGTGACATAAAGCTGGCAAAAGCCTTGTAAAGCGTACCCTTGCCAGTGCTGGACAAGCTGCCTGCTCGCCTACTCTCCCTCGCTACTTGTCCCGCAGAACTACGCACTCTGCCGCTAGCGCTGTCAGAAGGGAAATAGTGTTTCAGCTTGTGCACCAGGGCCTGCTGGTATTCATGCATTCTCACACTCCTTTCCTCTCCAGGGATGAGAGTGGAAAGATTTTGCTTGTACCGTGGGTCCAGGAGAGTGAATACCCAGTAATCGGTGCTGGAATAAATTCTTTGAACGCGAGGGTCACAGGATAGGCAGCCTAGCATGAAATCTGCCACATGCGCCAGAGTACCAACGCGTAAGAATTCACTCCCCTCACTGGCCTGACTGTCCATTTCCTCCTCCTCCAACTCCTCCAACTCCTCTTCTTCTGCCCATACACGCTGAACAGTGAAGGACTGAACAATGGTCCCCTCTTCTGTCTCGCCAACATTCTCCTCCTCTTCCTCCTCATCCTCCTCCACCTCCACCTCCTCCGATATGCGCTGAGAAACAGACCTAAGGGTGCTTTGGCTATCAACAAGGGAATCTTCTTCCCCCGTCTCTTGTGACGAGCGCAAAGCTTCCGACTTCATGCTGATCAGAGAGTTTTTCAACAGGCCAAGCAGCGGGATGGTGAGGCTGATGATGGCGGCATCGCCACTGACCATCTGTGTTGACTCCTCAAAGTTACTCAGCACCTGACAGATATCAGACATCCACGTACACTCCTCATTGTAGACTTGAGGAAGCTGACTGACCTGACTACCAGTTCTGGTGGAAGTTGACATCTGGCAGTCTACAATCGCTCTGCGCTGCTGGTAAACTCTGGATAACATGGTTAATGTTGAATTCCACCTCGTGGGCACGTCACACAACAGTCGGTGAGCGGGCAGTTGGAGGCGGCGCTGCGCTGCCCTGAGAGTGGCAGCATCTGTGCTGGACTTCCTGAAATGCGCACAGATGCGGCGCACCTTCGTGAGCAAATCAGACAGATTGGGGTATGTCTTGAGGAAACGCTGAACTATCAGATTTAACACATGGGCCAGGCATGGCACATGTGTCAGTCTGCCGAGTTGCAGAGCTGCCACCAGGTTACGGCCGTTGTCACACACAACCATGCCTGGCTTCAGGTTCAGCGGTGCCAGCCACAGATCAGTCTGCGCCGTGATGCCCTGTAATAGTTCTTGGGCGGTGTGCCTTTTATCGCCTAGGCTCAGCAGTTTGAGCACCGCCTGCTGTCGCTTAGCGACGGCACTGCTGCTGTGCCTAGAGCTAGCGACTGATGGCGCCATGCCCACGGATGGTAGTTCGGAGGAGGGGTGGAAGGAGGAGGAGGCATAGTAGGCCTGAAACACCTGGACCGAGGTAGGCCCCGCAATCCTCGGCGTCGGCAGTATATGACCAGCCGCAGGGTCAGACTCGGTCCCAGCCTCCACCAAGTTAACCCAATGTGCCGTCAGCGATATTTAGTGGCCCTGCCTGGCAGCACTCGTTCACGTGTCCGTGGTCAGGTGTCAGAAACGGCGTTGGTCAGGGCACGGATGATGTTGTCTGACACGTGCTGGTGCAGGGCTGGGACGGCACATCAGGAAAAGTAGTGGCAGCTGGGGACCGAATACCGAGGGGCGGCCGCCGCCATGAGGTTGCGAAAGGCCTCGGTCTCTACTAGCCTATAGGGCAGCATCTCCAGGCTAAGCAATCTGGAGATGTGGACATTAAGGGCTTGGGCGTGCGGGTGGGTTGCACTATATTTCCGTTTCCGCTCCAGCGTCTGGGGTATGGAGAGCTGAACGCTGGTGGATGCTGTGGAGGATCGTGGAGGCGACGATGGGGTTTTTGTGCCAGGGTCCTGGGCAGGGGGCTGACACAGGGGAAGGAGCAGTGGTGTGCACGGCCGGAGGTGAACGGGCTTGGTGCCACTGAGTGGGGTGTTTAGCATTCATATGCCTGCGCATACTGGTGGTAGTTAAGCTAGTAGTGGTGGAACCCCTGCTGATCCTGGTTTGGCAAAGGTTGCACACCACAGTCCGTCGGTCATCCGGTGTTTCCTTAAAGAACCTCCAGACTTCTGAAAATCGAGCCCTCGCCACGGGAGCTTCATTACGTGACACATTTGGCGCTGATGCACCTGCTCTGCCCCTGCCTCTCCGTCTGGCCCCACCACTGCCTCTTCCAACCTGTTCTGGTCGAGGACTCTCCTCCGTCTCAGAAGCACTGTGTTCACCAGGGCCTCTCAACCCAGCTTGGGTCTGTCACCTCATCATCCTCCGATCCCTCAGTCTGCTCCCCCCTCGGACTTCCTGCCCTGACAACAACTTCACCACTGTCTGACAACCGTGTCTCCTCATCGTCGGACACCTCTTTACACACTTCTTCCACTACGTCAAGAAGGTCATCATCACCCACAGACTGCGACTGGTGGAAAACCTGGGCATCGGAAAATTGCTCAGCAGCAACCGGACAAGTGGTTTGTGACTGTGGGAAGGGTCCAGAAAACAGTTCCTCAGAGTATGCCGGTTCAAATGCCAAATTTTCCTGGGAGGGGGCAGACTGGGGGGGAGGAGGTTGAGGTGCAGGAGCTGGAGGAGTGCCGATTTCGGTGACATGGGTGGACTGCGTGGAAGACTGACTGGTGGACAAATTGCTCGAAGCATTGTCGGCAATCCACGACATCACCTGTTCGCACTGTTCTGGCCTCAACAGTGCTCTACCACGAGTCCCAGTAACTTCAGACATGAACCTAGGGAGTGTAGCTCTGCGGCGTTCCCCTGCTCCCTCATCAGCAGGTGGTGTCTCACCCCGCCCAGGACCACGGCCTCTGACCCCTGCAGTAGTTGGACGCCCACGTCCCCGTCCTCGTCCTCTACCCCTAGCCCTCGGGTTAAACATTTTGAAAATGAAAGTTATAACTTTAATTTTTTTTTAACTTTTTTTTGTGTTTTTTAGTTTTTAAAACCAAACGATGCTATCCTATTGCTATGGCTATTTTCTAGCCAAGTATGAAAGCACACTGCTATGCCAGATGAGATGACGCTGAGTTATGAAAAAATAAACGTAAAATAAAAAGAAACTGGCAGACTGTGCCTAATTGAAATCAAACCCCTAATAAATTTTCCCACTTCGGTCTTTGCGATGGATATGTGCGTCACTAAGCGCTAAACACAACGGTCGCAAGTCTCACTACAAATTCCTCATAATTTGGTAGTAAATGCACTGCAGCAAGGACAGCCACCAGCAGATCAACCAGAAATAAAATATATATAACGCTATTGTAGGCGTAAGTAAGCCGTTTGGATTCTCCTATGGCTATTTTCTAGCCAAGTATGAAAGCACACTGCTATGCCAGATGAGATGACGCTGAGTTATTAAAAAAATAAACGTAAAATAAAAAGAAACTGGCAGACTGTGCCTAATTGAAATCAAACCCCTAATAAATTTTCCCACTTCGGTCTTTGCGATGGATATGTGCGTCACTAAGCACTAAACACAAAGGTCGCAAGTCTCACTACAAATTCCTCACAATTTGGTAGTAGATGCACTGCAGCAAGGACAGCCACCAGCAGATCAACCAGAAATCAAATATATATAACGCTACTGTAGGCGTAAGTAAGCCGTTTGGATTCTCCTATGGCTATTTTCTAGCCAAGTATGAAAGCACACTGCTATGCCAGATGAGATGACGCTGAGTTATTAAAAAAATAAACGTAAAATAAAAAGAAACTGGCAGACTGTGCCTAATTGAAATCAAACCCCTAATAAATTTTCCCACTTCGGTCTTTGCGATGGATATGTGCGTCACTAAGCGCTAAACACAAAGGTCGCAAGTCTCACTACAAATTCCTCACAATTTGGTAGTAGATGCACTGCAGCAAGGACAGCCACCAGCAGATCAACCAGAAATAAAATATATATAACGCTATTGTAGGCGTAAGTAAGCCGTTTGGATTCTCCTATGGCTATTTTCTAGCCAAGTATGAAAGCACACTGCTATGCCAGATGAGATGACGCTGAGTTATTAAAAAAATAAACGTAAAATAAAAAGAAACTGGCAGACTGTGCCTAATTGAAATCAAACCCCTAATAAATTTTCCCACTTCGGTCTTTGCGATGGATATGTGCGTCACTAAGCGCTAAACACAAAGGTCGCAAGTCTCACTACAAATTCCTCACAATTTGGTAGTAGATGCACTGCAGCAAGGACAGCCACCAGCAGATCAACCAGAAATAAAATATATATAACGCTATTGTAGGCGTAAGTAAGCCGTTTGGATTCTCCTTTGGCTATTTTCTAGCCAAGTATGAAAGCACACTGCTATGCCAGATGAGATGACGCTGAGTTATGAAAAAATAAACGTAAAATAAAAAGTAAATGGCAGACTGTGCCTAATTGAAATCCAACCCCTAATAAATTTTCCCACTTCGGTCTTTGCGATGGATATGTGCGTCACTAAGCGCTAAACACAACGGTCGCAAGTCTCACTACAAATTCCTCACAATTTGGTAGTAGATGCACTGCAGCAAGGACAGCCACCAGCAGATCAACCAGAAATAAAATATATATAACGCTATTGTAGGTGTAAGTAAGCCGTTTGGATTCTCCTATGGCTATTTTCTAGCCAAGTATGAAAGCACACTGCTATGCCAGATGAGATGACGCTGAGTTATTAAAAAAATAAACGTAAAATAAAAAGAAACTGGCAGACTGTGCCTAATTGAAATCAAACCCCTAATAAATTTTCCCACTTCGGTCTTTGCGATGGATATGTGGGTCACTAAGCGCTAAACACAAAGGTCGCAAGTCTCACTACAAATTCCTCACAATTTGGTAGTAGATGCACTGCAGCAAGGACAGCCACCAGCAGATCAACCAGAAATAAAATATATATAACGCTATTGTAGGCGTAAGTAAGCCGTTTGGATTCTCCTATGGCTATTTTCTAGCCAAGTATGAAAGCACACTGCTATGCCAGATGAGATGACGCTGAGTTATTAAAAAAATAAACGTAAAATAAAAAGAAACTGGCAGACTGTGCCTAATTGAAATCAAACCCCTAATAAATTTTCCCACTTCGGTCTTTGCGATGGATATGTGCGTCACTAAGCGCTAAACACAAAGGTCGCAAGTCTCACTACAAATTCCTCACAATTTGGTAGTAGATGCACTGCAGCAAGGACAGCCACCAGCAGATCAACCAGAAATAAAATATATATAACGCTATTGTAGGCGTAAGTAAGCCGTTTGGATTCTCCTTTGGCTATTTTCTAGCCAAGTATGAAAGCACACTGCTATGCCAGATGAGATGACGCTGAGTTATTAAAAAAATAAACGTAAAATAAAAAGAAACTGGCAGACTGTGCCTAATTGAAATCAAACCCCTAATAAATTTTCCCACTTCGGTCTTTGCAATGGATATGTGCGTCACTAAGCGCTAAACACAAAGGTCGCAAGTCTCACTACAAATTCCTCACAATTTGGTAGTAGATGCACTGCAGCAAGGACAGCCACCAGCAGATCAACCAGAAATAAAATATATATAACGCTATTGTAGGCGTAAGTAAGCCGTTTGGATTCTCCTATGGCTATTTTCTAGCCAAGTATGAAAGCACACTGCTATGCCAGATGAGATGACGCTGAGTTATTAAAAAAATAAACGTAAAATAAAAAGAAACTGGCAGACTGTGCCTAATTGAAATCAAACCCCTAATAAATTTTCCCACTTCGGTCTTTGCGATGGATATGTGCGTCACTAAGCGCTAAACACAAAGGTCGCAAGTCTCACTACAAATTCCTCACAATTTGGTAGTAGATGCACTGCAGCAAGGACAGCCACCAGCAGATCAACCAGAAATAAAATATATATAACGCTATTGTAGGCGTAAGTAAGCCGTTTGGATTCTCCTTTGGCTATTTTCTAGCCAAGTATGAAAGCACACTGCTATGCCAGATGAGATGACGCTGAGTTATGAAAAAATAAACGTAAAATAAAAAGGAAATGGCAGACTGTGCCTAATTGAAATCCAACCCCTAATAAATGTTCCCACTTCGGTATTTGCGATGGATATGTGCGTCACTAAGCGCTAAACACAACGGTCGCAAGTCTCACTAAAAATTCCTCACAATTTGGTAGTAGATGCACTGCAGCAAGGACAGCCACCAGCAGATCAACCAGAAATAAAATATATATAACGCTACTGTAGGCGTAAGTAAGCCTTTTGGATTCTCCTTTGGCTATTTTCTAGCCAAGTATGAAAGCACACTGCTATGCCAGATGAGATGACGCTGAGTTATGAAAAAATAAACGTAAAATAAAAAGGAAATGGCAGACTGTGCCTAATTGAAATCCAACCCCTAATAAATTTTCCCACTTCGGTCTTTGCGATGGATATGTGCGTCACTAAGCGCTAAACACAACGGTCGCAAGTCTCACTACAAATTCCTCACAATTTGGTAGTAGATGCACTGCAGCAAGGACAGCCACCAGCAGATCAACCAGAAATAAAATATATATAACGCTATTGTAGGCGTAAGTAAGCCGTTTGGATTCTCCAATGGCTATTTTCTAGCCAAGTATGAAAGCACACTGCTATGCCAGATGAGATGACGCTGAGTTATTAAAAAAATAAACGTAAAATAAAAAGAAACTGGCAGACTGTGCCTAATTGAAATCAAACCCCTAATAAATTTTCCCACTTCGGTCTTTGCGATGGATATGTGCGTCACTAAGCGCTAAACACAAAGGTCGCAAGTCTCACTACAAATTCCTCACAATTTGGTAGTAGATGCACTGCAGCAAGGACAGCCACCAGCAGATCAACCAGAAATAAAATATATATAACGCTATTGTAGGCGTAAGTAAGCCGTTTGGATTCTCCTATGGCTATTTTCTAGCCAAGTATGAAAGCACACTGCTATGCCAGATGAGATGATGCTGAGTTATGAAAAAATAAACGTAAAATAAAAAGTAAATGGCAGACTGTGCCTAATTGAAATCAAACCCCTAATAAATTTTCCCACTTTGGTGTTTGAGGTGGATATGTGTGTCACTAAGAGCTAAACACAACGGTAGCAAGTCCCCCTGCAAATTCCTCACAATATGGTACTAGCTGCAAATAAAAAAAAAAAAAAGTATAACGTTATTGTAGCCCTAAGAAGGGCTGTTGGGTTCTTGTAGAATCACTCCTGCCTAACACTATTCTAATTGAATAGCCTAACGCTTTCCCTGACCAGCAGCAGCTCTCTCCCTAGCGGCATCCAGACACAGAATGATCCGAGCAGCGCAGGCAGGGGCTCGTCTATTCCAGGGTCACCTGATCTGGCCAGCCAACCACTGCTATCGACGTGTAAGGGTACCACGTCATGCTGGGTGGAGTGCAGAGTCTCCTGGCTTGTGATTGGCTCTGTTTCAGGCCGCCAAAAAGCAAAACGGCGGGAGCTGCCATTTTCTCGAGCGGGCGAAGTATTCGTCCGAGCAACGAGCAGTTTCGAGTATGCTAATGCTCGAACGAGCATCAAGCTCGGACGAGTATGTTCGCTCATCTCTAGTCAGTATCTTAGGATGCGTAGGAACTGCTCATCGACTGGGGATTATTTGACAGCAGCAAGAGATCTCCAAAGGAGGTTTGTGGATAAGGGTTATCCTACACAGATCCTAAAGGATGCACACCATCTTGCCCTTACCAGACAGAGAAATGAGCTCCTAAAACCTAAGGAACGGATGGACAATGACCAGAAGATCCGGGTGATTGGCACCTTCGATGGGTGTCATAAGGAGATACGGAGGATCCTCAGCAATAACTGGGGTATCCTTAAGATGGACAGTGATATTGCTGATGCAATTGAGGATTATCCCTCGATTACATATAAGAGGGGATGCAACATCAAGGACACAGTTGTCCATAGCCATTTGAAACCTCTCACAGGCAAGGGCACTTGGCTCCCGGATAAGCCCAAGGGCACATTCAAATGTGGTGGCTGTAAGGCCTGTGAATATATCCAATTTGGGAAATCCTTTCAGAGTACAAGTACAGGGAAAACTTTTTTGGATAAAGAGCTTTGCCAACTGTAAAACCACTGGGGTCATCTATCGTATGACCTGCATTTGTGGGATGCAGTATGTGGGGCAAACGAGCTGTGAATTCCGGAGAAGAATAAGGGATCACGTGAATGACACGAAGAATGATGAGGATACGGCTATAGCACGTCATATAGCTCAATACCATGAGGGTGACCATAGAGTGCTGCAGTTCCAGGTCATTGAGATTGTGGAACCATCTCCAAGAGGGGGTGACTTTAGACAGAAAATCATGCAGCTAGAGTGCAGATGGATTTTTATGCTAAGAACGATGCAGCCTAATGGACTAAAATTCCATTCTATGTTAGTTAAAGACACCCTAAAGAAGATGTGTATCCCTCTCATTCCTCTCACCCCCTCTGTCTATCTGGTCTCAGACAGACAAAAACATTAATTCATATTGCACTGTTGTTCTGGATAATGGACATACAAACTATATAATCAGGACTGTGCTGTTGAACAAAGTATGGATTTTCTGGTCTATCGTTCATCCTTCGCTTTATGTCGATCTGTGCGCATGTGCTGTCTTTGGCACGTCTGGGCTGCCGGCCATTTCAAAAAGTCCGATATAAAAAGCCTCATTAGTTGGATCGATTGATCTTACCAGCCGGATCTGCTACATAAATGTCTCCTAGCAACAACTCCTTGTACCGCATCATAATGGCATTAAGTGATGCATTGGCCTGCAATCAGGGAGGTGGAGACTCCACCGCGACTCACGTGATTGGAGGAACGGGACACACCTACTGGTGACGTCATCGCTTCTCCGCCTACACACGGAGTAAAGATGGGGGTGGAGGGAAACCTCATTGGCCGGTCTCACTGACTGATGGGCGGAGCTTAGGCTATAAATAGCCGCGCGTGCACGTGGGACGCGCGGTCTAACCAGTGCCGGCGTGTTCTCTAGACAGCTAGTGAGTGTCATATGGCATGACAATGAGTTAGTTAGTTAGGGTGTGAAAGTGTACCATACACCCAGACTCCTCAAGTCATGTAATTTAATATGACAATAGCTGATCTAGTCAATATGGAGCGCATGGCAGAGTGACTGGTGCGAGTGACAATATATAGCACTTAGTTACAATGCGCTCTATCTATGGCTCTAGCCAATATACACCTCTGATGAACTGCTATGTTGACCACTAGCAGGGAAACGCGTTAGGTGTTATACTGTGAGCCGTGTCCACACATGAAATATAGTGACACGTGACCCACAGTGTTTTTTACAATTGAGCCTTGTTTGGACATATAGGTGCTATCCGTAAGCCAGGTCTTCAGGTGGCAACACGGAACTGCACGATCCTATATGTACACATAAAGAATGTAGGGACATGCTATGTCTGTCTCCACTCATGCACCTTAGTGGGTCTCTCTCTGGTCCAAGGAATGGGAGATTTAATATTTCCTAACCAGCATCACTTGAGTGGGACTTATTAATAGGGAGAGGATCAGCATTGCAATGCACGGTCTTCACCTAATATTGCACAATATCCCCTAGTGGCTGGATGTTGTACTATATCCCACCTCTGAGAGAAACCCAAGCCTGTATATGCACACAACCAGTGCAACGTTACATATTTTTTTGGCTATTTATTATTGGCCTAGATTTTATTATTATAACCAATAAAGTTATTTGTTTTTAAGTGTTCCCAATTACAGGCAGTACCTTTTCTATTTGATTCCTTGGTACCAATTGAGCATCGTTGCAACGCCACAGCCTACCTGAGTATTGTTGCTGACCATGTCCATCCCTTTATGACCGCAATGTACCCAACATCTGATGGCTACTTTCAGCAGGATAATGCGCCATGTCATAAAGCTGGAATCATCTCAGACTGGTTTCTTGAACATGACAATGAGTTCACTGTACTCAAATGGCCTCCACAGTCACCAGATCTCAATCCAATAGAGCATCTTTGGGATGTGGTGGAACAGGAGATTCGCATCATGGATGTGCAGCCGATAAATCTGCGGCAACTGTGTGATGCCATCATGTCAAAATCTCTGAGGAATGCTTCCAGCACCTTCTTGAATCTATGCCACGAAGAATTGACGCAGTTCTGAAGGCAAAAGGGGGTCCAAGCATGGTGTACCTAATAAAGTGGCCGGTGAGTGTATATAGTGGCAGTGAGCATGGTGTCATTGATTCCCTGTCCTATATCAACCAGAATGATTCTAACCTCAGGTTTACGTATCAAATAGAGAATAACTTGGATATTAATTTGGGGGGTAATGCTGTTACTAATTCAATTGATACATCTCTTTTCCGTAAATCTATCCCTTTACCTTAAATCTATCAGTGGGAATTCCATTCTACAGACTTAAAGCTGTCACCCCAAACATGTGGTAGATAACTTACCTGTGGGTGAGTTTATACGCGCCCGCAGGAGCTGTAGTGATCTTCAGTCATTCGACAGAGAATGTTGTGTTATTTCCAATAACAGCTCAAATAAGTTAATTTTTTCCACTGCTTATAATAGTGACTATCATCAGGTTACTAATATTATCAAAAAATACCTGCCAATATTGACAGTTGATGATAAAACAAACAAAATATTACAGCAGGGTTGTCAATTTGTGTCGAGAAGAGCATGTACGATTCGTAATATTGTATCCCCCTCACTATATTTAACACCAGAAAATAAAGAAAGAGAAACTTGGTTGAGCGTCAAAGGTTCATATAAATGCGGGGCAAATAGGTGCAATAATTGCAAATTCATGAAAAACACTAAAAGTTTTTCATCAATACATAACAATAAGATAAATAATATTCATTCTTTTATTAATTGCAATATGAAATACATAGTATATCTTGTCACATGTACTTCTTGTAACATACAATACGTCGGCAGTACCATTCGCCCTTTGAAAAAACGCATTAGTGAACACATTTCTGATGGATCAAATTCCAGTGATAAACATATGTCTAGTCTATCGAAACATTTTTTGCAAGTGCATGGGGGTGATATGTCTCATTTTTTGGTGATAGGAATAGAAAAATTATGACCTCAGTTACGGGTGGCGGTATGGAACAGAAGCTTCACAATCACAAAGCTTTGTGGATCCTGAACCTTATGACCAGGAATCCGAAGGGTCTAAATAACAGAACAGATCTTAGGCATCGTTATTGATAGAATATCATTACGATAATCAGAAATATATTTATATACATCTTTTCTCTTTTGTAAATGTTACATGTTTCAATCACAGCCGTTCACTTTGGGATATGCATGCGCGCTGGGAAACTTGTATGTGCCTTTCCCTGCTTTTAAATGTGTTTGTTATTCGTGTACTATTCAGACCAAGATGAAGAACTCAATATGACGATTAAAAATGCATAGGGCGTGTATAGGACCGTATGTCTTTCTGATAAAATAAACGTCATGAATTTTTAGAAAACTAAAGAAGATTTTGGAGTGCTGGACTTGTTCCTTTCTTCCAGAATTTCTGACAGTTGAAACATGATTAATTTGAAAAAAATGGGAACTCTTTTTGGAACTTTTTTGAGGGTCGGTTTGTAAAATCAATTTTACATCTTATCAGCAGATAAGATAGAAAGATAAGGAATAAAAATGAAGAATATAAACAAACAGTAATAATGCCCAAGAAATCAGGTGGTTGAACAATGGGGTAAGATATTGTGGGTATATTGTGATTTTTTTTTATATGTATATGATATATAAAATGTGTAAATTATAAAATATCTAAGATTTTGGAGTGCTGGACTTGTTCCTTATTTCCTGAATTTCTGATTGCTATAGCTGGTCAACACAGCGCTTTTCTTCCGTGCACCCAACACCACAGTTTGATCCTGCATACCGGTATAATCGTTAGTGAGCTGACCATCCTTTTTTGTCTTTCATGTTTCAACTATGTCCTGTTTCTATCCAGTTCCATAAATTCAATTACTGTTTTCCTTAACGAAATATTTATTAATATAGCTTGTTTTGTGGTGACCAACAGGACCAAGAGAAACAGGTCCATCTCATTTTTTGATATCTTTAATTTGTGGAAAGCTATTCACACACCTGCACCTTATCTTGACCAAATCCACCATACCAGCTCCAGTTCTGTAGTATTCTTGGAGTCAAACGCCGTGTAGTAATGTGGCTTTTTTTTTTACACTTAGGTCACTGCTGTTTATAGTTCCTGTTATATCTATCCTGGGGCACACTAAAGTCATATAAATTCCTACTGACTATTGAAATGCATTTCCCTCCAATTTTCTGACACTGTAGCCTACCTTACTTTGTTGTTGCCTTCTTAAATCCAACCCAACACTTCATACTAATACAGTTGTGTTCCCATTTTATTTAGCCATAACTGTGCCCCAGCATGTTTTTCCTATATAGTCTCATTAGCCTCTCACATATTAAAAATTCATCAGGAATAGGTGTGGATAATGATTTCAACTGGTATAACTCAGTTACCACCTGTACTTCTTTATAGCACTCTACTTAACTCAATAAACTTATTCACATCAGTTAGTTGCTGAGTAGAGACCAAATCTCATCATTTTCCACTCAATAAAAATGTTTCACTTTTATCTTTATTAATCCTTTACCTTAACCATATTCCCAATATATCAAATTCTAAATGACTATTACTATGTCCTTTGAAGATTGTGGGCCCAAAAGGAAATGTAAAAGGTTGTCTTCAAATGAGCTCATTTTAAATTCATAATCATACTTGCTAAACATAATGACATAAGGAAGTATTGAAAGGTGATTTAGCAGAAAAGTGTGAAAATGTAACTCTGAGTTGTCTTATTGAAATTAATGTAATGGTACTCCATGTCCTTTAGCAATAATCCCATTATCTTCAGATTCCCCAATCTTTATCATAAATAACACAACAAAAGCCATCTAAATCTATAAAATAAAAGGCAAGGTAAAAGTTTGCTGAAACTCTTGACTTATTAGCTGTCACTTGCAATCTTTAAATGGCTTGTCCACTGCTGAAAGTGGACAACCCCTTTATGTCTCTACTGTGCATAGTCCCTTGTGGTCTCCATGCAGTAGAGGCAGACAAACTTTCATGTAACATTTTTCACAAGGATCCTGTCAGGCAGTTCATAGTCTAAGACACAGATATAAATTCAACTCGTTAGCATCTCCTCTTCTCTTTTGTTTGAGAAAAGGTCCCACTGTTAAAAAAATTGTTACCCAGAAATCACATTTTTGATATGGGAAAACTGCATTTTGGGATGTACTGCCACTAACTATTAAAATGTAGAAACCTATTGCAAGGAGCACATAGTTTGTATGGTAAAAATAAAAAAAAAGTCTGACCGGAGCTCCTTTTATGTCTTCTTGTATATCCTTTAGCGAATCCACAATTACGTTCCCTCTTGGAAACTTTTCTAGTGCAGTTCCACACAAGTGATATTTGGATGAGGATAGACCACTGTTCAGACAGTCCAGCTGCGTTTTCTTATATCTTGTAACCACTTAATAAATGTAGGGCTACTACAGAAAAGATTTAAGCAGCAATAGTGCAGTATGTTCAAACACATAATAAAATTTATTCAGATAAAACATACTCACAAAGGAAAAGTAAAAAATGTGCATACAAAATCCACCATGCGGACGCCAGTCTCGCTAGTTTGCCCGACCCAGGGTTTCGGTACCACGGCTTCTTCCGGGGCGTTGCTGGCTAATGTCCTTTCAATCCTTTTATACCTTTCTTATAGCACAATTACTATCTTTTATTCTAATGCAAATTAAGTATATCGGACCATTTTACAACTATTACATGTAAACATAATATAGTAGTATACATACAGCTAACAAAATATTCTACCAGGACAATAAATGTATAACCCCTATTGCTGCACACCTTTCCCCAATCTGATATATCTCAAAACATTCCACCCTCTCCTCCATATTGTAGACACACCCCCTATGGTTTCATTCATTCATAGTTCTTGTGCCGTTCCCCATTCGTGTGGATGCGGGAAATACAAATGTTCCAATCAGGAGGTCTAAGTAATTCACACCCTCTATGTGACGTGTATTCGGGAGGTCTGAATAGTTCACACCCTCTATATGATGTCACGCGTCACTCGATCTCGGGAGCTGATCGTCAATGTGGGTTCACAGCCCATGGGCTGTTTAGAATGGGATGTTTAACCCCTCCTATCTTCTCTCCCATAATAAACAATATGTAGACGCCAATTCTTAAATCCCTGTTCACACTACTGCAGGGAAAAATTGATCAGTCTAAGCAAAAGAATCCCCACTTCAAGAGGTTCGTTCATCCTTAATAAAGGGTATGTGTTTCAACATCTATATCGAACAAAAAAGTGGTATTTCCACATAATTGCATGTTTTATAGAGGGGTATATGTTACACTATAAGTATGTAAATGACCAAGAGATTTGTCTATCACCAGCAGAGGAAATGTAAATAAAATTCCTATATCCAACTAGAGTGGTGTTTCCACATACCTATATGTTATATAAAAAAAAAAATACACATAACATCACCAATATGTCAGTCCCCATTAAATAAGTGTCTCCCCAAAATTGGAGTCATTGTGACTAGTATCACGGCTATCTATTATAAACTCTAACTCTCCTTCAGAAAACATTTTAACTCAAAGTCTATGTTTAATCCACCCAGTGTCAAAGTTCCTAAATTATATATCCAATGTCCCTCCCTTCGACTTAATTTAACGTTCATTTGTTCCCCCCACCAGTGTGTTTTTACCTTTTCTACTGCCATAAAACGCAGACCACTAGGGTCTGAATTATGTACCTTTTTAAAGTGTGCAGAGACTCTATGGCTAGTAACTCCCTTCTTAATATTTCGGCAATGTTCGGCAATTCTTGTTTTGATCTTCCGGCCTGTTCTCCCTACATACCCCAAGTTGCAGGGACACATTAAAATATAGATTACATTTGTTGTGTCACAATTCATATCCATATTCAATTTAATTTTGTGCCCATTTACCTCAGTGAAGTTTCTATTTTTTATTTTTACTTGTTTTGTCTCTTTATATGCCTTGCACATTTTACAGTGTGCAAACTTATTGACTCTATCTGGACCATGTCTAAGATTTTAATTTTTAATGTAACTGTTAGTAAGTATATCCTTCAAACATGGAGCCCTACGGAAAATCACTCTTGGTTTATCAATTAGTTTATCCCCTATTGCAGGGTCCCCCTTCAGTACATTCCAGTGCTTTTGTATGATAGATCTGACTCTTAACGCTTAATGGTATACAATCAGAAATTACATTAAAAAAATGTATGTAATAGTTTTTTTTTTCCTGAAAATTAGCCCTAGCATGATGTTTCAGTTTTTTCATTGTAGGGCTGAAGTACAAGCCATACACTGAAAATAAACATCTATATCTTCTGTCCGTGGCACCTAGAAACACAGTGCCTCTTTAGAGCCCTATTACAGCCCTCCTAACATGTTTGGCAACCTCGGGTCTAGCACTGAAACCACTGAGGACTCCACGTTAGTTGGGGAAACATGTCAGGGGGGAAGCTGTAATAGGTTTTATATTAGGCAGTGATGGATATATGTAAGGCATTGACATTTGGAATTGAGTGGAACTATCCCTAATCAGTGTCAGCATGGCCTGAAATTCAAAATTGCATCACAGAACCCCCTTGCGATAAATTTTAACCCTTTGTTTAGTGTTTGAGCACAATGAAGATATACTTTTGTAATGAATTTTAATAATGGTTATATTTTATGAATATTTTGGCACCTAGGAACACAATTATCATGCAATATTTAAAAAACTGATTTTCATCATTTAAGTGATGAAAAAACTGGTTTGCTAGGTGCCATGGTTCAGGAGATATTGCTGTTTTAAGTCTGCCCCTCCAGCATGGAGGGAGCCAGAGGTCGCACTAATATTTTCCAAGAAGGGTAAAAATACTCCTCTCACCATTTTTGGAGTAGTATAAAAATTTCGGTAATACACCGCACACATAGCACACTCACACAGAACACAGCGCACACATAGCACACTCACACAGAACACAGCGCACACATAGCACACACACTCACCGCTCACAGCATAGCACACACACTCACCGCTCACAGCACACACACTCACCGCTCACAGCACAGCACACACACTCACCGCTCACAGCACAGCACAGCACACACACTCACCGCTCACAGCACAGCACACACACTCACCGCTCACAGCACAGCACACACATTCACCACTCACAGCACACACTACACTCACAATACACGGCACACACTACACTCACAGCACACAGCACACACTACACTCACAGCACACACTACACTCACAGCACATACTACACTCACAGCACTCAGAGAACACTGCACACACTACACTCACAGAACACTGAACACACACACACTACACTCACAGAACACTGCACACACACACACACTACACTCACAGAACACTGCACACTCACACACTACACTCACAGAACACTGCGCTCACACTCACCCGGTCCCGTCGATCACATAAACGCAGGCATCTGTGGGCAGGGAGAGTTGGAGCAGGATGGGGAGCAGCATCTTCGCGGCCCACATGTCTCCCCCAGGGCTGGTGCTCTCGCTCTCCGGCGATCGCGCTACTGACATTTCCCTCCTTTGCAGCGCGCGCTGAACCGCTCAGCCTGCACGCTACAGGGAATAATTGCCAAGCGTAACTTTACGCATGGCAATTATTTTGGGGGGTAATGGTGCCTCATCGCGCGTCTATGACGCGTGTTGAGACGTTAATGCGACCTCTGGAGGGAGCTGACAGATTCAATGGCTACATTAACAAGATGACCTCATATAATAATAATATAATATATATTATAATATAATATAATATAATATTTCTAGTGGAATTCAGGGTTGGATAGTTATGATGTTCCAAATTATGAAGATATGGTTATAATGAATAAATGCAGAATTTTTCATTCAAGAATAAATGTGTATTTTTGTTCATAGCAACAAATAAGGCATCCCATTAAAATAAGAATTAACCCATTTTTCGGAGCAAAAAATAATATAAGGTCCTGTCTTATTTTTTGAGAAAAACAGTGCCGGTGGCTTCAAACCCATAGAAGAAATTTTGTATTTTTATGAAATAATGATGTTTCCACCTTACATCCATTTTATGGAATTCAGAGTATTTGAAAAGTATTTGAAAGTAGTTCCTTGCAATGGTTCAATTTATAATTCTAAATCAACGCCAAATGTCCTCATTATGTTAATGCATAACAGTAAAATCCTTTTCTGATAAACATGAAAAACACTGTACAATCTTAAATATGTGTCATTCGAGGCAAATAAATCACAGGTTTCATTTAGTATATACAATATTTAAGAGATTATTTTGGGAGCTATTTCTAAAAGGTGTGAAAATAGACACGTTCCTCTTCATCTTCTGAATCTAGGATGAAAAAAAGAAGAAAAAAATATATTGCAATAAGTTGTATCTTTGACCACTGCTTTTATAGTTGGTAACATTTAATGGCATGTTCAGAAACATTGCTTTTTCCTTTTCTTGGATAGTCTAGAGTGTGAAGGTATGCTCATTAGGCAAAAGTTAAAAGACTCTTGCTCAACAAGAAGTGGGCCAAATTAGAGGTATATGGAACAGCAGGTGAAAAACAAATGTCAATGATCAAAGAATTTGCAATTCTCAAATAAAGCAATCATAGATCCCTGAAATTTTTTCCATGTTTGAAAAATATTTTGAAAAATGAAAGGAGTCAGAAGAATTCACATGTATTGAAGTAATTTTATTGGGAAACCTCATTAGTAAAATTTTACTTATTTCTTTAGTGACAGTGATTAGTGAATGTAGACATTTATTTTCGATAAAATAATATTTTAAATATTTCATTCTTTGTTTCATTTCAGCCAATTGGTAATATGAAAGTCCTTTTATTGCTCATTAATGTACACTCTGCACCCTTTCTTAACAGAAAAAAAAGAAATGTAAATATTTTTGCTAATTTTTTTGAAAACAAGAAAAACTGAAATATCACATGGCCAGCCAGACACTTTGCTCAGCATTGAGTAGAAGAAACATTTGAGTTAAACACCTAATGACTTCATATGCAAAGCCGATAAATCAGAATAAAAATACACAATAAAACATGGTAAACTTTATTACTGATAATCAGTGTTACATAAAATACAGTAAAACAGCAGGCAGTGTACACGCTCTTGGTCTGTATTGCATATTTGTTTTCCCTAAGCCTTCCACTTTGGATTTATGTTATTTTACTATGGATTTAGGTGTGGGTGGCGTTATTTGTGTCCACCATTTACTTTCCGTAGCACTACTTACCTGGGAATACTTAGTGTCTAGTGTTACCTTGACTGAATTGTGTGTACTCTTTTTTTGTCTGTCTGTCCCTTTACACTGCCTGCAGTTTTACTGTATTTTATGTAACATTGATTATCAGTAATAAAGTTTACCATATTTTAATGTATATTTTTATTCTGATTTATCGGCTTTGCGTATGAAATCATTAGGTGTTTAGTCTCCTTGGTGGTGACTGGTTATGGCCCTTTTCTGACCAGTTTCACCACTTTTTTGTGGTTTATTTAAACATTTGAGTTAGTAAAGCCATGAGTCTTCTTGGGAATGATACAAGGCATTGATACCAAGTCAAGGAAGAGTTGTGGTTATCCCAAACTTCTTCCATTTCAGGATTAAAGGGGCCACTGTGCCTTTTGGAATCTGAAGTGCTGCATTAATTATTTTGTAACCTTGGCCAGTTCTGTGCCTTGTCACAATTTTGTGCTCCTTGGGCAGTTCCTTAGACCTCATGATTCTCATTTGCTTTAACATGCAATGTAAGCTGTGAGGTTGTATATAGACAGGTTTGTGCCTTTCCTAATCAAGTCCAACCAGTTTAATTAAACACAGCAAGACTCCAATGAAGAAGTAGAACCATCTCAAGGAGGATCAGAAGGAAATGGACGGCATGCAAGCCAAATATTAGTGGCACATCAAAGGGCCTGAATACTTATGACCATGTGATATTACTGTTTTTTTTTGCTTAATTAATTAGCAAAAATATCTGCATTTCAGTTTTTTTCTGTCAAGATAGGTTGCAGAGTGTATATTAATGAGCCCTCTCCATATATACAGGGAGTTTGATGCATTATGTAGCTAACACGATAGCGGCATGTAAATGACACCTACACATGGGCTGGATGTGATCCGCATCCCCTGTGATGTCATCACGGTACACGAATCAGTTGCTATGACATTGCTGTAATAGACCCTGCTGGATGCAGGCGGTGATGATCAGTTGTTATCAAAGACCCTATCGGAGGCAGTACAGCAATGTGTTGACACTTTTTTTTCCATTTTGCACTTCACAAAAATATGATTAAAATGTGATCAGAAGGTCAAAGGGTCCCCAAAATGTCAGCTTCTTCTGCACAAAATGACACATTACACAGTCCTGTAGACTGAAGTATAAAATAGTTAAACAGCAGGCAGGGAGACTATTAGTGAGAACTATCTAAATAATGGTGAATGATGTTTTGTGCCAGTTTCAGTTTCTTTTAAATAAATACATTTACAGTGCGCCAATTAATTCTTCTATTTTGTAAACAGCATCAGATCTGTGTGCCAAATTAACAAGTTTTGTGACTAGTGACAGTTAGAGAAAAAACTCTGAGTATTATGTATGAATATGATTTCATTGATGAAAGACATACAAGGTTATAATTTTCCTTTTGTTTACTGTATACATTCAAGGGTTGAGATTGAAAACACCCATGAGGATCACACTCACATTGTTTGAGACATTGCATAATAACTTCATATATCATCTATGATCTAATTATCACAAATAGAGTTATGTTAATTATTAGAACTCTGCCTCTAACATAATATAGAAGTGGGAACAGATGGAATTCAAAACTAACACATTTTTATTAAACATTTGCTTTAAAGTACATAAATAAATGAAATATCCTACTTCTACGAACTTCAGAATAAAATAGGCATTAAATAGCTAAAAAATTATTCAAATAAAATTAAATAAAAGCACGTTAGCAAACCTCTCTCTAATATTTATATGCCATGGAATTTGTTGAGATACAATAGCAGGTAACACCTCCAATACATTACAGAAATACATGTTAATGTCACATGCAGCTGTATAGGATGACAATATTAAAAGACTGCAATTCATGAATATTGCAGTGTACTAATGTGTACAAATGATCAAAGTTGTTCAAGTCCCATAAGAGAAGAGTAAAAAGTTAAAAACAAAAGGAGTAATAAATTTAATAAAAATTTCCCCAAAGTCCCATTTACAACGATGTTTATATGTGTGACTTTGTTAAAGATGCCTTTGTTGTCCCCCAGACCCTAGTTCTCTAGAGCAGATTATGGCCCTGGTGGAGATAGCAGCAAGGCTAGGCCTATTCCTTTATCTGTATTATCCATTCTATCTTGAAAATAAGTCTGTCTATTCCATTGCTGTGTCTGACCTATGTTGCTGGGGACTAAAGATACTAAAGCCAGGAGGGTCCACTGCTTAAAAAGGACCTGTCACCCTTAAAAACGGCAATGTTGCTGTATGACAAGTTAATAAAAACAGTTCACCAATAATCTCGTTTGTCTGAACTCCGTCACGTTTGCCTTTTTTCTTTGAATATTTGCCCCAAGGTTTTGCACCTTTTAATTGTGTAGACAAACTATAACAATTAACAAGATCATAAACCAACATAAAACAAGTATAGAGGTATGAGACGTTATTAAGACAGTAACATTTATTATTTTGGTACCAAGTATGGTGTCTTCTTTAGAGTGAGGCCTCTTGTGATATTTGCCCCTTAGAAAGGTCCCCCCACCAGAGCCCCAGTGTGCCTGTTATTACAGGTTTCTGTATGATTTCCACGGATTCAAATCTTTTCGATGGGTGTTGTATCCACTTTTGCGAGCCATTCAGTTATTGGTGGGCAGCTTGGTGTTTCCCAGTATTTAGCAATATTAATTCTAGCTATTGCTAAGATCTAGCATTCTTTGTGTCCAAGGGAAAACCTGAAGTCCCAAACTTAACACTGTCTGACTGGGGTAGTTGCTTATATTATGACTAGAGATGAGCAAGCACTAAAATGCTCGAGTGCTCGTTATTCGAGACAAACTTTTCCAGATGCTCGAGTGCTCGTCTTGAATAACGAGCCCCATTGAAGTCAATGGGAGACTCGAGCATTTTTCAAAGGGACCATGGTTCGGGAATAAAATGTGTTAATTAATTGAAAAAGAATGTCTTCTGATAAGTTAGCAGATGTATGCAAACATCTGCAATCTATTCTTCACTGTTCCACGTGTATATTATCTCCCGACAAGTTAGCAGATGTGAAGAACAGTGAAGAATAGAATAAAAACAGTGAACACAGGATCATTTAAGTGAAAAACACAGTGAAGAATAGATTGCAGATGTTCGGCACATCTGCTTACTTGTCGGGAGATACGCTGTCCCGGGATCCCCCCCCCTCTTCTTCCACTGAAGTCTCCCCGATGTCTCCGTGCCGCTCCCCGATGTCTCCGTGCCGCTCCCCGATGTCTCCGTGCCGCTCCCCGATGTCTCCGTGCCCCGATGTCTCCGTGCCGCTCCCCGATGTCTCCGTGCCGCTCCCCGATGTCTCCGTGCCCTGATGTCTCCGTGCCGCTCCCCGATGTCTCCGTGCCGCTCCTCGATGTCTCCGTGCCGCTGCCCGATGTCTCCGTGCCGCTCCCCGATGTCTCCGTGCCGCTCCCCGATGTCTCCGTGCCGCTCTGTGCCGCTGCCCGATGTCTCCGTGCTGCCGCTGCCCGATGTCTCCGTGCTGCCGCTGCCCCATGTCTCCGTGCTGCCGCTGCCCCATGTCTCCGTGCTGCCGCTGCCCCATGTCTCCGTGCTGCCGCTGCCCCATGTCTCCGTGCTGCTCCCCGGTGTCTCTGTGCTGCTCCCCGGTGTCTCTGTCCTGCTCACCATGTTCTTCAATGTGTTCTTCACATACTATTTTGTTCGCACCGTTCCGCGCGTATCTTCCGACAAGTAAGCAGATGTGCCGAACATCTGTAATCTATTCTTCACTGTGTTTTTCACTGTGTTTTTCACTTAAATGATCCTGTGTTCACTGTTTTTATTCTATTCTTCATTGTTCTTCACTGTGTTTTTTTAATTAAATGCTCGATCTCGAGCAGGGGAAATACTCGTCCGAGCAACGAGCCGTTTCGAGTACCTTAATACTCGAACGAGCATCAAGCTCGGACGAGTATACTCGCTCATCTCTAATTATGACCAATGTTCCAGTTTAGGACTTTGTAAATTTCATCCCAGAAAGGGCGTATGTTAGGACATTCCTAAAATGTGTGCATGAGTGTGCGTTTCCTTCCACATCCTCTCTAACAAAGGGGGGGGTGCAGGGGTTAGCCATATGTACTTTGTCCAGAATATAGTACCATCTCATCATCAATTTAATTGCATTAAATTGCATTTAATCTGGTTTTACAAATATAGGTAATGCCTGGGTCTTAGACGTATTGAGCTTATAGTAAGATACCCTATTAAACTTTTGCATCAGCTCCATAGCCGACTCTAGGGAGCCATCCAGTTGCGTTAAGGAGAGGATTTTGTCATCCGCATATAGAGAGATAACGTGTTCCAGATCTCCCACCCTCACCCCTTGTATGGATGTGGTGTTCTGTAATGCCCAAGCTAGGGGTTCTAAGGATAGTATAAAGATCAGCGGGGATAAGGGGGCACCCCTGCCGGGTCCCATTTGTTATGTCGAACAGGTCAGATAGGGTACCATTAATGTAGACTCTTGCCGATGGAGCTGTATGCAAGGCCTTAATGGCACTTAAGATGTTACCCCCTAAGCCCATCATGCTGAGGGCCAAGAAGGCGTATGACCAGTGTATACGGTCGAACACATTCTTGGCATCAAACACCAAAAACATGCAGAGCAATTGTTGGCATTCTAAGTAATGTACTAGGTGAATAATTTTCCTGGTATTATCCGAGGCCTGTTTGTGCGTAATAAAGCCCACTTGATTGTCACTAATCAGGCTGGGTTGGTAGTACTTTTGCATACACCTTGGTGTTTGTGTTCAAGAGCAAAATTGGCCTGAAGTTCTGGGGGATAACTGCTGGTTTACCAGGCTTAGGGATTGTAACCATCAACGCCTCCTGGTTTTCCCTGGGAAGTGCTCCTGCGGCTATCATTTGATTAAAAGCAGAAGCCATATGTGCTGATAGCACATTAGCATAGAGTTTATAGTACTCTCCTATGATGCGGTCAGGCCCCAGGTGGAAGTTATTTAAGGGCCCTAGAAACCTTTATAGTTGAGATTGGTTGTGACATATTCTCCAGTTGTTCAACTATTAGGGCCTTCAACTTTAGTTTTTTAGAAAGGTTTTAATTTCATTGTGGGTTGGCTGATATGTGCAGGCGTCGTCTTGCAGGTTGTATAAATCTGCATAATAGTCTTTAAAGAGGACCTGTCACCCATAAAAATAGAACGAGACACGGGCGGCGCCCCTAGTGCAATAGGTCACTTATAAGTGAGATGAGGTATTAGAGAGTATCTGCTCACCTGAAGACACCTTGTGTCTTATGCGTCTAGAGTAGATACTTTTTGTTCTCCGGTAGCTGTGGCTACAGCCGTCCTGTGTTTACCCTGAACCCCGGCGATCCTGTGTTCACCCTGAACACCGGGAACAGTAAGTTATCTCCCCCCTCATACCCCCGCTATCATACAGATGCTCTCATTCAAGGCACCTAATCCCCCTCTCACTCTTCAACAGTCGTCCTGTGTTTACCCTGAACCCTGGCGCTCAAGGTAACTACATAATTAATTTGTACACCAGATTATATCATTAACCCATCTCCCTATTACCCAATTCATCTGCATCACAAACCCATCTGTTCCACGCATCCACTATAGTATGGAATCCCGCCTGCTCTACACTATCTTTTTCTCCACCACCCCATACCTGCATGATATTTTATATATTACATTTTTATATATTATATTTTATATATTCTATACAGTTTACCCTATTACCATATTTTATATTATTTATATTCAGACGTCCCTACATGAACCACATGTATTTTCTTTTTATGAATTTTCTTTTACGCATTACTATGAATTTCCTGTTTATGTATTTCCTTTGATACTATCAATTATCAATTATGAATTATTTTTGTCAGTACTTGTATGATATGAATTTATTCCACCAAGAAACGACGAAATGACCTGTACTTTATAGACACGTTTTTATTCTTTATATAATCTTTTCGAAAAAAACAAACATCATCTTTTATATGTATATATACTCTAAACTAGTTTTTATCATGTTGTTTTGCCTAGCAATTATCACGGACCTGAGGAAGGGGGTAGACCACCCCCGAAACGCGTAGTCCTTTTTATCCTCTAAATAAATAATATCTTGCACCCCACTACCGTGTCGGATACAACTCAATTGGGGCAGCGCGTCTTATACCAACCCGGTTTTTTCAAACCTTTACATCTCTGTCACCCATAAATCAGGCACTAGGAGCTGCTTACTAGAATAAGCAGCTCCTATTGCTTGAACAAACGCCGCAGTGTTAGAAGGATAGCTATCTAACACTGCGGAGGAGTACAATGTAATCGTAAGACCACTCGCAAAGCAGTCCGACGTATTCATGAGGGGGCAGTCCGAGATGCTGACTCTTCCCCGGACTGCCCCGCTCGCTCCATAGGCCGGTGGTGACTGCCGCGAGTTATGCGGTAGTCACCGCCCCTAACCACGCCCCAACTCCGCCCCCTCATGAATACATCGGACCGCTTGGCAAGCTGTTCAACGATTACATTGTACTCCGCTGCAGTGTTAGATAGCGTTTCCAGTAACGCTATCACTCTAACACTGCAGCGTTTGTTCAAGCACTAGGAGCTGCTTACTATAGTAAGCAGCTCCTAGTGTCCGATTTATGGGTGACAGGTCCGCTTTAAATCTGTTAACTATGTCCCTAGGAGTGAGAAGCTTTCCGTTGTTGTCAGCTGTATATAAATAGGGGATCTTGGCTTTTATCTGTTTGGACTTAAATCTTTTGGCCAGGAGTTTTCCAGCTTTGTCCCCTTTTGCATAGTACATGGCTCCCGTTTTTTGCAACCTTTTATCGTAGATATGCTGCAATGGTGGGTGATAGGGTTTTTTTATTGTCTTTATCTAGCCTAGCAATCTCATCCATGACATTCCTAATCTCTCTAGTTCTCTGTTTCCTATCTTGAATCCCTTGTTTAATGAAGGTACCTCTAATATAGGTCTTATGAGCATCCCATAGCAACATGGGGTTGTTGACAGAGGTAGGGTTGAGCTTGAAATATTCTTTCAAGCAGGGGCGTTGCAAGGGTTGTAAAAGGGGCACTGGCCCCAATGTATATGTAGCGCTCTTACAGTAATGCCCCCTCCTGTACATAACCCCCTCACATGTGGTTGTGCCAATAACAACTTTACAAACAGGAAAAATCCCTACTTTCTACCTCCAGTGACTGCAGGTGACGTGTCCTCCATCTTCTCCATTATAAATCACTACATCTTATGTTTCTCATTGTCCCACATCTTGATTCCCTGACAGTGTCATCCTGCTGCTGCCCCTAACAATCTCCCCAAATACTGTAAGTCTGTGCTCACAAGTTTGTCTTGCATTTAAACAACACCAGGAGCTCATTACCCATCACATGTGTATTACTGGAAATGCAAATGAGATCAAACCAAGGCCTGTCCAAGTGTCACATGTGAATACGCCCCAAGAAATGTGCCCATTACCCCAGGTAATGTCCCCCACACAGCCCCCCAGTAAGTAATGTTCTCACACAGCCCCCCAGTAAGTAATGTCCACACACAGCCCTCCAGTAAGTTATGTCCTCACGCATCCCCCCAGTAAGTAATGTGCTCACACAGTCCCCCAGTAAGTAATGTGCCCCCACACAGCCGCCCAGTAAGTATTGTGCCCCACACAGCCCCCCCCAGTAAGTAATGTGCCCCCACACAGCCCCCCCAGTAAGTAATATGCCCCCACACAGCCCCCCCAGTAAGTAATGTGCACCCACACAGCCCCCCAGTAAGTAATGTTCCCACACAGTCCCCTAGTAAGTAATGTGGCAACAAAGCCCCCAGTAAGTAATGTGCCCACACAGCCCCCCAGTAAGTAAGGTGCCCACAAAGCCCCCCCAGGAAGAAATGAGCTCACAGAGCCCCCCAGTAAGTAAGGTGCCCACACAGCCCCCCAGGAAGAAATGAGCTCACACAGCCCCCCAGTAAGTAATGTGCCCACACAGACCTGTTAGTTATGTCCCCCACCCAGCCCCCCAGTAAGTAATGTCCCCCACACAGCCCCCCAGTAAGTAATGTCCCCCACACAGCCCCCCAGTAAGTAATGTCCCCCACACAGCCCCCAGTAAGTAATGTCCCCAACACAGCCCCCCAGTAAGTAATGTGCCCACACGGCCCCCCCAGTAAGTAATGTGCCCACACAGCCCCCCCAGTAAGTAATTTCCCCCACACATCCCTCCAGTAAGTAATGTCCTCACACAGCCCCCCAGTAAGTAATGTGCCCACACAGCCCCCCAGTAAGTAATGTGCCCAACACAGCCCCCCAGTAAGTTATGCCCTCACACAGCCCCCCAGTAAGTTATGTCCCCACACCGCCCCCCAGTAAATAATGTCCCCACACCGCCCCCCAGTAAGTAATGTCCTTACACAGCCCCCCCAGTAAGTAATGTGCCTCACACAGCCCCCAGTAAGTAATGTCCTCACACAGCCCCCCAGTAAGTAATGTGCCCACACAACCCCCCAGTAAGTAATGTCCTCACACAACCCCCAGTAAATAATGTCCCCACACAGCCCCCCAGTAAATAATGTCCCCACACAGCCCCCCAGTAAGTAATGTCCACACACAACCCCCCAGTAAGTAATGTCCCCACACAGCCCCCCCCACTAAGTAATGTCCCCCACACAGCCCCCCCAGGAAGAAATGAGCTCACACAGCTCCCCAGGAAGAAATGAGCTCACACAGCCCCCCAGTAAGTAAGGTGCCTACACAGACCTCAGTAAGTAATGTGCCCACACAGCCCCCAGGAAGTAAGGTGCCCACACAGCCCCCCAGGAAGAAATGAGCTCACACAGCCCCCCAGTAAGTAATGTGCCCACACAGACCTGTTAGTAATGTGCCCACACAGCCCCCCGTAAGCAATGTCCTCCACCCAGCCCCCCAGTAAGTAATGTCCTCCACCCAGCCCCCCAGTAAGTAATGTCCCCCACACAGCCCCCCAGTAAGTAATGTCCCCCACACAGCCCCCCAGTAAGTAATGTCCCCCACACAGCCCCCCAGTAAGTAATGTCCCCCACACAGCCCCCCAGTAAGTAATGTCCCCCACACAGCCCCCCAGTAAGTAATGTGCCCACACAGCCCCCCCAGTAAGTAATGTGCCCCACACAGCCCCCCGTAAGTAATGTGCCCCACACAGCCCCCCAATAAGTAATGTGCCCCACACAGCCCCCCAATAAGTAATGTGCCCCACACAGCCCCCCAATAAGTAGTGTGCCCCACACAGCCCCCCAGTAAGTAATTCCTCACACAGCCCCCTAGCAAGTAATGTGTGCCACAGAGGCCCCCAGTAAGTAATGTGCGCCACAGAGGCCCCCAGTAAGTAATGTGCCCCACACAGGCCCCCAGTAAGTAATGTGCCCCACACAGCCCCCCAGTAAGTAATGTGCCCCACACTTGCCCCCATTAAGTAATGTGCCCCATACATGCCCCCAGTAAGTAATGTGCTCACAGCCCCCCAGTAAGTAATGTCCTCACACAGCCCCCCAGTAAGTAATGTGCCCACACAGCCCCCCAGTAAGTAATGATCCCCACACAGCCCTCTAGCAAGTAATGTGCGCCACAGAGGCCCCCAGTAAGTAATATGCCCTACACAGCCCCCCAGTAAGTAATGTGCCCCACACTGGCCCCCAGTAAGTAATGTGCCCCACACTGGCCCCCAGTAAGTAATGTGCCCCACACAGTCCCCCAGTAAGTAATGTGCCATACGCAGCCCCCCAGTAAGTAATGTGCCACACACAGCCCCCCAGTAATACCTGTTTATACTTGGGTTGATTTAATATGTAGTTATTGCATCTCCAAATATATGCAGGCGTTTGATCGTGTGCATCTGAAATGGAGAGGGTTATGGCTATGTGGTCAGACCACATGATTCTTTCTATGGATGAGTCTTCCACTTTTGTGAGCAAGGGTCTGTTTGCAAGGAATAAGTCAATCTTAGAGTACAAGTTATGGACGCTAGAGTGAAAGGTAAAGTCTCTATCTGTTCTTTGCTGCGCTCGCCATATGTCGTATATGTCTACCTGCCAAAGCTCATAACTCAGATGTTGCAGGCGTCTCATAGGAGTGGAGGAGTAGACCATCTCAGGGTCCCGGGTGATGTTAAAGTCCCCTCCTAGAATGATTTCTCACTGTGCATGTTTTTGCAACAATGAGGCATATTTATCAGGCCCTCTATGCCCCCTTCACTAGCCCGAGCGTAGGGCGCGGCCGGCCAAGAGTGGTCCAGCCTGGGGCATTACTGTCCCCATTACTGTACTCGTTGCCGCCAGCGACTTTTAAGTCGCTGGCTGCATTTATTTCTACGCCAGGCTCTGCCGCTGGCACCTGCTTCCGTCTCTTGATGTATACCGCTGCGACCATGCACGAGTGCCAGCGTATGATAAATGTCCCCCAATCTCTTTATTTTGTGAAAGAAATGCAATTGGCATGTATTGGGTGCATATACTGATGCTAAAGTATAAAGCTCATTATTAAGCATACAAACAATCATGACATATCTACCTTATGTCCTCCTACCACCTTAATCTCCGGAAACGCCATTGATCTATTTTTTTTAGGTGTGTCTCTTGAATGTAAAGTATATCGCATGTATATGTGCGCATCTCTCCATATCTTGACACCACCTCCATATCCTCTGATACTCAAGTTACTTATCTTAAGGCCCGTACAAACAATGCAAAACAAACATGGCAAACAACAGTGCTATCTAAACATTAACCCCTTAACGCTGAAGCCACTTTTCACCTTCCTGAAATGGCCCATTTTTTCAAATCTGTCCTGTGTCACTTTAAATGGTTATAACTTTGAAAAGCTTTAACATATCCAAGTGATTTTAAAATTGTTTTCTCATAACACTTTGTACTTCATGTTAGTTGAAAAATTTTGGTGGTATGTTTTGCATTTATTTATGAGAAAATCAGATATTTGGTGAAAATTTGGAAAAAATCTTGATTTTCGAACTTCAAAATGTTATACTTTTTCCATACATAGTCATAACCGCAAATAATAACTAACATTCACTAAATGTCTTCTTTATGTGGACATGGATTTTTATGCAAACTCTTATTTTTGTAAGATGTTATTGGGCTTTGAACGTTAGGTGCGATTTTTCACATTTTCATAAAAAACGCAAAGTCCTGCTATTGAGGAACCTGCTCAGGTTTCAAATCACTTTGAGAGACCTAAGTAAAAGTAAAACCCCATAAATTACCCCATTATAGAAACTACACCCCTCAACGTACGTAAAACAATTTTTATGAAGTTTTTTAACCCTTTAACTGTTTTACGGGGTTAAAACAAAATCGGATGCAATTTTGAAAGTAAAATTTTTTTGGCTAAGTTAATGTGTTTTTCAAAAAATGTACAAATTCTCAGTGGATAAAATACCAAAACGCTCACAAAATTTGATATCCAATCCCTCCCGCGTATAACTATACCCGATATGTGGTGGTAACCTGCTGTATGGGCACACGCCAGGGCATCAAAGGGAAGCTGGGCCATTCAGAGCAGATTATGCATTGTCACTTTTTATTGGCTATACAATCTTTATTTTTTTGGCAATTTGGACATATAAGGGCTTATTTTTTGCAACATGAGATGCATTTTACAAATACTTCATCGTAGTGGGTCATTAGCTTATTGATGAGATTTTATTAACTCTTGAATGTATGGGTGAAAAGAAAATTGTCAATTTTGCTTTACTTTCTTTTAGTATCTTTTGGGGGTCGTATACCGTACCCTAAAAATACTATATTATCTTTATTCAATAGGACCCTACGATTACGGTGATACCTCATTTATATAGTTTTTCATTTATTTTTACAATTTTACTGGAAAAAAACTAATATAGAGGAAATCTCATTTGACGTAACTTTAATATTTTTTGGTTGACAGAGCTAGATTAGGGCTTATTTACGTGTTGAGTTGTTCTTTTCATTGGTACCATTTTGGCGCACATAACTTTTTTTGATTACTTTTTAGAACATTTTTGTGTAGAGATTTTATGAAAAATGTATATTTTTGGCGAATTTTTCGGGTTTTGTTTTTACGGCGTTCACCGAGCAGGTCCTGTAGTGTTTCTGAGTTATTGTACGGATTGTTATGGATGCGGCGATACCAAATATGTGGGCTTTTTTTTAGCGATTTTGTGTTTTTTTCACTTTATTGCATGTGTATAGGGAATATTTGTGTTTAGGAGACTTTAACTTTATTTAACCCCTACGGGACTCAGCATCTTCTGGCCTAAAGGACGCGGACCCATTTTTCAAATCTGCCCTGTGTCACTATAAGTGGTTATAGCGTGGGAACGCTATGAGAAATCCAGGGGATTTTGAGATTGTTTTCTCGTGACACATGGTACTTCAAATTAGTTTAAAAATTTGGATGAAATCTTTTGCGTTTAGTTATGAAAAAAACAAAATTTGGCAAAAAATTCGAAAAATTCTATATTTTCAACGTTCTAAATTCTCTACTTTTGATGCAGATAGTCATAGCACCCAAATAAATTCATAACTTACATTTCCCAAATGTCTGCTTTATGTTGGCATGGTTTTTTAAGATTCCACATATTTTACTAGAATGTTATGAGGCTCAGAATTTAGGTATCATTTTTCACATTTTTTGTAAAATCACCAAAACCCGTATTTAGATGGACCTGCTCAACTTCTAATTGACACTGAGAGGCCTAAATAATAGCTAGACTCATAAATTACCCCATTGTGGAAACTACACCCCTCAACGTATGAAAAACCACTTTTAAGAAGTTTGTTAACCCTTTAGGTGTTTTATAGGGGTTAAAACAAAACGGAGGTGCAGTCTGCAAATTGTAATATTTTTTCACAATACACTCATTTTGGGTGGAAAATTAAACATTTACAATGGATTAAATGAAAAAAGGCTCCACAAAGTTTGATACCCAATTTCTCCCAAGTACACTGATACCCCATATGTGGTGGTAACCTGCAGTATGGGCGCACGGCCGGGCATAGAAGGGAAGGGGGCGCCATCCAGATCAGATTTGCTATGTCACATTGTACAGGCTATAATTTTTTTCTTTTTTTTATTGAGGACCTATAGGGGCTTATTTCTTTTGCCACGTGAGATGCACTTTTCTGGTATGTAATTTTGGGGCATCTATAGCTAATTGGTGAGATTTAATGAACTCTTTGTTGGTGAAGGAAATGAAAATCGTCAATTTTTAGGAAAATTTTTATGTGGTTTTTTTTTGGCCGTTAACCATACCATAAAAATAGTATATTATTTTTATTCTATGAGTCGCCACGATTACAAAAATACTTCATTTATATATATTTTTAATTTTTTCCCATTTTTACTGAATAAAAAGTAATTTGGCGAAATTGTTGTTAATTTTAGCATCACCGTCTTCCATATGCATAACTTTTTTATTTTTCACCTCACAAATCTGTTTAAGGGCTTATTTTATGCGAGAATGATTGTTCTTTTTAGTGGTCTTATTTTAGATTGTGTAACTTTTTTAAATCACTTTTTAGAGCATTTTTAAAGGGCATTAATAAAAAATCATCTTTTTTTCAGAGAGAGTTTTTTGAGGTTGTTTTTTACGGGGTTCACTTTGCGGATCTTTTCACCATCTTTTCATATGCATAACTTTTTTATTTTTTGACTGACAAATCTGGTTAGGGGCTTATTTTTTGCGACAACAGTTGTTCTGTTTAGTGGGCTTATTTTAGAGTGCATAAAATTTTTTAAATCACTTTTTAGAGCATTTTTTATAGGGTATTAATTAAAAATTATCTTTTTTCGGAACGTTTTTTGCGTTTTTTTCCTCCGGCGTCAATACCAAATATGCGGGTTTTTTTTGTGTTTTTATGTTTTTTAATACTTTATTAAGTGTTTTTATGGGAAAGTGACATTTTAGGGGCTTATATTTTTATGTATTTATTTTTTATTTATTATAATGTGTAGTGTTAAGTGTTTTTGCATATTTTTACTTCTAAATACTTGAACTTAAACCAGCGATGCTCTGATCGCTGGTTTAAGTTCAATACACTGCTCTACAATACTATTGTGCCGTGTTAGGGATCGGAGAAATCTCGGATCGCGGGTGTTAGAGGCAGGTGTCGGCTATAGCTGTAATAGGTTGGAATTGTTTCCTAAGCTTAAGCGTAGATGCCGACAGATCGGTATATAAGGTAATGTCCTGGAATGGCTGGGGAAGGATTCCTTTCTTCTTAGCTGCTATCATCAATCGGTCTTTGACTGTATAGAAATGGATATGAGCCAGCACAACTCGGGGGATCGTCTCATCAAGGTCTTTTGGACGGGGTAGTCTGAGGGCTCGGTCTATGCATAGATCTTGTGTGGAGCAGTCAGGTAACAAGGCCTGCATTAGTCTTTGCAGGTAAGGGGTAAGTTCACTGTGTGGGACTAGATCAGGAATACCCCAGAATTTAACGTTATGCCGGCGTGACCGGTCTTCTAAGTCTGCCACTTTTGCTTGTAACTGAGTGACTTCCTCTTCTAAACTCTAATGGGCATCAATGAGGTCATTGTGGGATTGAACCATCTCTCCCATTTTTTTTCTGTATGGTGTTCTTTGTCCTAATGCTTGGACATCAGCTTTGAAGGGGGTCAGCATGTTATGGATATGACTTTAACCCCTTAACGACTTGGCCTTTTTTAGTTTTTTCACTTCCATTTTTCACACCCCACCTTCAAAAATCTATAACTTTTTTATTTTTCCACATAAAGAGCTCTGTTATGGCTTATTTTCTGCGTAACAAATTGCACTTCGTAGTGACGGTATTTAATGTTCCATGGCGCGTACTGGGAAGCGGGAAAAAAATTCCAAATGCAGTGAAAATGGTGAAAAAACACATTTGCGACGTTTTCTTGTGGGCTTGGATTTTACAGCTTTCACTGTGTGCCCCAAATGATAGGTCTACTTTATTCTTTGGGTTGCTACGATCACAGGGATACCACATTTGTACAGGTTTTATAATGTTTTCATACATTTAAAAAAATTAAAACCTCCTGTACAAAATTTTTTTTTTTGATTTTGCCATCTTCTGGCGCTAATAACTTTTTCATACTTTGGTGTACGAAGCTGTGGGTGGTGTCATTTTTTTGCGACTTTTGATGGCGTTTTCATTGCTATCATTGTTAGGACTGTGATACCTTTTGATCACTTTTTATTAATTTTTTTATATTTTCCAAAATGGCAAAAAAATGTCATTTTTGACTTTGGACTTTTTTTTACTTTTACTTTAACTATTTTTCAGACTCCCTAGGGTACTTTAACCCTAGGTTGCCTGATCGATCCTACCATATACTGCCATACTGCAATATGGCAGTATATGGGGATTTTACTCCTCATTCATTACAATGTGCTGATAGCACATTGTAATGAATAGGTTAAAACGAGACAGCTTCGGGCCTTCGTGAGGCCCGATGCTGTCATGGCAACGGATCACCGCTCCCCGTGACGTCATCGGGGAGCGAAGATCCGCGCCAAGATGGCGGCGCCCATGCGGCGCCGTCTTTTTGAAGCCTCCGGCAGCATTGCCGGAGGCGATCGCGGTGAAAGCAACCGCGATCGGTGCTAGCACCGATCGTGGGTGTTACCGGTAAGCCTTTGCTGCAATATGCAGCAAAGACTTACCGGCTATGGAGAGGGCTCGGCCCGCGAGCCCTCTCCATGCACCGGGACCCGGCGCGCGCCGTACTAGTACGGCGCGCGTCGGGAAGGGGTAAAAAAGATTGCCACCGTGCTATCAGCATATTTTTCATCATAGATTCAGTAAGTACCTTGTCCGATGCTGGGAGGAGATCGAAGGCATCCTGAGGTGCTGAAGAGGTGTTTGGAGAGGTGTCCTTTGTTGTCATTTGACCATGGTGATGTAATATAAGGTCCTTTACCCACTAACATTTGCTAAATCTACTCCATGTATGTATCGGATAATATGAAATCACAGCATGCCACCATGGAGCAATGGAGAGGAGTAGAAGTCCAGGAAGGCATGCACAGTTCCCCTCTGACTCACTGCTGAATCAAGCTGAATGCAAGGTCAGATTACATAAGATAAAGGAAAGATAAAGTGATTTTATCAGGATGTGAGGGGAAAAAAATCAGCTAAAAGAAGGGTGGCAGTTAGTTAACAGAGCTCTATGGCTGTCTCTAGCTGTATTTGTGAAAAATGTGGTAACAGATTTGCTTAAAATAGGGCTCAAGATGTTCTCATCACTCTGCTTCCTTATATCCCCTGTATAGACCTTACTACTGTGGTATATATATTCTTACAGGGTTGAAGTATCCCAGGAGAAAGATCTTCAATTTATCTCTTCCTGAACTTGATGCTATGTAGGAATACATCTGGGACAATCTCCAAAAAGGGCGCATCCATTCCTCTAACGCTACTATGAGGGCTGGTTTCTTTTTGGACGAGAAAAAGATGGTGGACTCATGAACTTAATAATATTACTGTGAAAAAACAGTATCCACTTCCACTGATCCCTGATTTGTTTAATCAGGTAGTGGGTGCCCATTGGTTCTCTAAAACTGATCTCTGTTGGGTCTTAAATCTCAATGGAGTTGGATAGGGGGATGAGTGGGAAACCACATTCAATACACCAGAAGGGCATTTTTAATACCTGTTAATGGACTTTGGGTTGTGTAATTCAGTATACCAACAGTTACCAACCAAAATTATTTTTTGTGAGATCTTCTGGGCTAGTACATTGTGGTTTACTTGGATGCTATCTTAATTTTTCTCCAGATTGGGACACTCAGAATCTGTTATTTGCCAAATTGTCCAAATGTTTGTGGTTAAAAAGAATCAGCTTACTACGTTAAATCAGCACTCCTGAATTGTAATGACTATAAAAAATTAGGAACACCCTACAGATATTAGGGAACTAATATTTAGACAAGAAGGACGGGCCCAGTACCTCTGGATTAGATGTCCCCTTGTTTTGTCAGGACAGCATTTTCCTGGTGAATTCCGCTGCTTCTAGAGGAAGGACTCAGAAAACAGTCTGCTCCAAAAGAACAGTTAGGATGGACACTACATCCTACTAAGAGACCTGTGACAACTCCAGAGTGACAACAATTTTGTTGGTTCCTTGGTATATTCCACCTCCTTATACGCAACCCATTCTCAATTCACGTCCAACCTTTGTTGTGAATTCATTACGGTAAAATGAATAATTGTAACAATTGCTAGGTCACATATCTCCCTATACCCCTCGATTATATCATTGCGGGAATAGGCTTTCTATTTCCCATCCAAGCCTCTGGATTTGTTAGCAGATCCTTCATAATTCTGCAAGTTCTTTATTTTTTGTTATTAATTATTTTTATTCCAAGTGCTTTATCATCCCGGAGCCATGCTGTATTTTCTGGCCATAGTTTAGGATCACATGGAGGGTCTTTCTCGCATCAGGAAACATGGCTTCCTAAATCAGGGAGCTGACATTTCACAGTGGCACAAGCTGGGCATCACATAACGGGAGTTACATAATGGGCAATGTGTATTGCACAACACCACATATTATACCTTGCTAAATTCTCCAAGGGGTGTGCATTCAACATTTAGGGTCACTTTTCAGGTTCCCCTCTGTTTTGATACCACTAGGGCTCTCTAAATGCATCCTAACACATGTAAAGGATTTCTGTCAAATTTGGCTTCTAAAAGGCCAACGCCCCTCTTTCCGTTCTGAGCCCTACTGTGCACCCATACAACATTTTATATACACATGTGAGACATGTTTTGTTGCCTAGTTACCTGTAAAAATCTCACTCTGGCCGGGGTGGAGCATGCGTGAAAACCTGTTTGTATTCGGTTGTCATGGGTTTAATTTCCGGACCTGCGCCATTCAACTTACCTATAATTACCTACCTACCTACAGTGTGTAGCGCCTTTGGTAATTATGTGGATCATTCACTTGATCAGAACTATTCACTTACTATGTGCCATTATTCATTTGTATCTTTCTTTGGCACATGCACTTTGGCATATTCTTGCTTTATCAGCACAAACTTTGTCATTCCCGTTTTTGGCTTAGTGCAATTAGGCGTACCAGTGGTTGTACGTTGTTTACAGGGTAGTGATTACCAATTGGCTTGGAATACTGATACTAAACTTTTTTAACATCATGATTAGAGATGAGCGAACATACTCGTCCGAGCTTGATGCTCGTTCGAGCATTAGCGTACTCGAAACTGCTCGTTGCTCGGACGAATACTTCGCCCGCTCGAGAAAATGGCAGCTCCCGCCGTTTTGCTTTTTGGCGGCCAGAAACAGAGCCAATCACAAGCCAGGAGACTCTGCACTCCACCCAGCATGACGTGGTACCCTTACACGTCGATAGCAGTGGTTGGCTGGCCAGATCAGGTGACCCTGGGATAGACTAGCCGCTGCCCGCGCTGCTCGGATCATTCTGTGTCTGGATGCCGCTAGGGAGAGAGCTGCTGCTGGTCAGGGAAAGCGTTAGGGTGTTCTATTAGAATAGTGTTAGGCAGGAGTGATTCAACAAGAACCCAACAGCCCTTCTTAGGGCTACAATAACGTTATACTTTTTTTTTTTTGTTTGCTTGTGGCTGGGCTTGCTGGCACTAGTAGTGCAGCTAGTACCATATTGTGAGGAATTTGCAGGGGGACTTGCTACCGTTGTGTTTAGCTCTTAGTGACACACAAATCCACCTCAAACACCAAAGTGGGAAAATTTATTAGGGGTTTGATTTCAATTAGGCACAGTCTGCCATTTACTTTTTATTTTACGTTTATTTTTTCATAACTCAGCGTCATCTCATCTGGCATAGCAGTGTGCTTTCATACTTGGCTAGAAAATAGCCATAGGAGAATCCAAACGGCTTACTTACGCCTACAATAGCGTTATATATATTTTATTTCTGGTTGATCTGCTGGTGGCTGTCCTTGCTGCAGTGCATCTACTAGCCAATTGTGAGGAATTTGTAGTGAGACTTGCGACCGCTGTGTTTAGCGCTTAGTGACGCACATATCCATCGCAAAGACCGAAGTGGGAAAATTTATTAGGGGTTGGATTTCAATTAGGCACAGTCTGCCATTTCCTTTTTATTTTACGTTTATTTTTTCATAACTCAGCGTCATCTCATCAGTGTGCTTTCATACTTGGCTAGAAAATAGCCAAAGGAGAATCCAAACGGCTTACTTACGCCTACAATAGCGTTATATATATTTTATTTCTGGTTGATCTGCTGGTGGCTGTCCTTGCTGCAGTGCATCTACTAGCCAATTGTGAGGAATTTGTAGTGAGACTTGCGACCGCTGTGTTTAGCGCTTAGTGACGCACATATCCATCGCAAAGACCGAAGTGGGAAAATTTATTAGGGGTTGGATTTCAATTAGTCACAGTCTGGCAGTTTCTTTTTATTTTACGTTTATTTTGTCATAACTCAGCGTCATCTCATCAGTGTGCTTTCATACTTGGCTAGAAAATAGCCAAAGGAGAATCCAAACGGCTTACTTACGCCTACAATAGCGTTATATATATTTTATTTCTGGTTGATCTGCTGGTGGCTGTCCTTGCTGCAGTGCATCTACTAGCCAATTGTGAGGAATTTGTAGTGAGACTTGCGACCGCTGTGTTTAGCGCTTAGTGACGCACATATCCATCGTAAAGACCGAAGTGGGAAAATTTATTAGGGGTTGGATTTCAATTAGGCACAGTCTGGCAGTTTCTTTTTATTTTACGTTTATTTTGTCATAACTCAGCGTCATCTCATCAGTGTGCTTTCATACTTGGCTAGAAAATAGCCAAAGGAGAATCCAAACGGCTTATTTACGCCTACAATAGCGTTATATATATTTTATTTCTGGTTGATCTGCTGGTGGCTGTCCTTGCTGCAGTGCATCTACTAGCCAATTGTGAGGAATTTGGAGTGAGACTTGCGACCGCTGTGTTTAGCGCTTAGTGACGCACATATCCATCGCAAAGACCGAAGTGGGAAAATTTATTAGGGGTTGGATTTCAATTAGGCACAGTCTGGCAGTTTCTTTTTATTTTACGTTTATTTTGTCATAACTCAGCGTCATCTCATCAGTGTGCTTTCATACTTGGCTAGAAAATAGCCAAAGGAGAATCCAAACGGCTTACTTACGCCTACAATAGCGTTATATATATTTTATTTCTGGTTGATCTGCTGGTGGCTGTCCTTGCTGCAGTGCATCTACTAGCCAATTGTGAGGAATTTGTAGTGAGACTTGCGACCGCTGTGTTTAGCGCTTAGTGACGCACATATCCATCGCAAAGACCGAAGTGGGGAAATTTATTAGGGGTTGGATTTCAATTAGGCACAGTCTGCCATTTCCTTTTTATTTTACGTTTATTTTTTCATAACTCAGCGTCATCTCATCAGTGTGCTTTCATACTTGGCTAGAAAATAGCCAAAGGAGAATCCAAACGGCTTACTTACGCCTACAATAGCGTTATATATATTTTATTTCTGGTTGATCTGCTGGTGGCTGTCCTTGCTGCAGTGCATCTACTAGCCAATTGTGAGGAATTTGTAGTGAGACTTGCGACCGCTGTGTTTAGCGCTTAGTGACGCACATATCCATCGCAAAGACCGAAGTGGGAAAATTTATTAGGGGTTGGATTTCACTTAGGCACAGTCTGCCAGTTTCTTTTTATTTTACGTTTATTTTTTCATAACTCAGCGTCATCTCATCTGGCATAGAAGTGTGCTTTCATACTTGGCTAGAAAATAGCCATAGCAATAGAATAGCATCGTTTGGTTTTAAAAACTAAAAAACACAAAAAAAAATAAAAAACTAAAAAACACAAAAAAACACAAAAAAAAGTTTAAAAAAAATTAAAGTTATAACTTTCATTTTCAAAATGTTTAACCCGAGGGCTAGGGGTAGAGGACGAGGGCGGGGACGTGGGCGTCCAACTACTGCAGGGGTCAGAGGCCGTGGTCCTGGGCGGGGTGAGACACCACCTGCTTATGAGGGAGCAGGGGAACGCTACACTCCCTAGGTTCATGTCTGAAGTTACTGGGACTCGTGGTAGAGCACTGTTGAGGCCAGAACAGTGCGAACAGGTGATGTCGTGGATTGCTGACAATGCTTCGAGCAATTTGTCCACCAGTCAGTCTTCCACGCAGTCCACCCATGTCACCGAAATCAGCACTCCTCCAGCTCCTGCACCTCAGCCTCCTCCCCCCCAGTCTGCCCCCTCCCATGAAAATTTGGCATTTGAACCGGCATACTCTGAGGAACTTTTTTCTGGACCCTTCCCACAGTCACAAACCACTTGTCCGGTTGCTGATGAGCAATTTTCCGATGCCCAGGTTTTCCACCAGTCGCAGTCTGTGGGTGATGATGACCTTCTTGACGTAGTGGAAGAAGTGTGTAAAGAGGTGTCCGACGATGAGGAGACACGGTTGTCAGACAGTGGTGAAGTTGTTGTCAGGGCAGGAAGTCCGAGGGGGGAGCAGACTGAGGGATCGGAGGATGATGAGGTGACAGACCCAAGCTGGGTTGAGAGGCCGGGTGAACACAGTGCTTCTGAGACGGAGGAGAGTCCTCGACCAGAACAGGTTGGAAGAGGCAGTGGTGGGGCCAGACGGAGAGGCAGGGCCAGAGCAGGTGCATCAGCGCCAAATGTGTCACGTAGTGAAGCTCCCATGGCGAGGGCTCCCGCGGCGAGGGCTAGATTTTCAGAAGTCTGGAGGTTCTTTAAGGAAACACCGGATGACCGACGGACTGTGGTGTGCAACCTTTGCCAAACCAGGATCAGCAGGGGTTCCACCACTACTAGCTTAACTACCACAGTATGCGCAGGCATATGAATGCTAAACACCCCACTCAGTGGCACCAAGCCCGTTCACCTCCGGCCGTGCACACCACTGCTCCTTCCCCTGTGTCAGCTGATAGTCAGCCCCCTGCCCAGGACCCTGGCACAAAAACCCCATCGTCGCCTCCACGATCCTCCACAGCATCCACCAGCGTTCAGCTCTCCATACCCCAGACGCTGGAGCGGAAACGGAAATATAGTGCAACCCACCCGCACGCCCAAGCCCTTAATGTCCACATCTCCAGATTGCTTAGCCTGGAGATGCTGCCCTATAGGCTAGTAGACACCGAGGCCTTTCGCAACCTCATGGCGGCCGCCCCTCGGTATTCGGTCCCCAGCCGCCACTACTTTTCCCGATGTGCCGTCCCAGCCCTGCACCAGCACGTGTCAGACAACATCATCCGTGCCCTGACCAACGCCGTTTCTGACAAGGTCCACCTGACCACGGACACGTGGACGAGTGCTGCCGGGCAGGGCCACTATATATCGCTGACGGCACATTGGGTTAACTTGGTGGAGGCTGGGACCGAGTCTGACCCTGCGGCTGGTCATATACTGCCGACGCCGAGGATTGCGGGGCCTACCTCGGTCCAGGTCTTTCAGGCCTACTATGCCTCCTCCTCCTCCCACCCCTCCTCCACCTCCTCCTCCGAACTACCATCCGTGGGCATGGCGCAATCAGTCGCTAGCTCTAGGCACAGCAGCAGTGCCGTCGCTAAGCGACAGCAGGCGGTGCTCAAACTGCTGAGCCTAGGCGATAAAAGGCACACCGCCCAAGAACTATTACAGGGCATAATGGCGCAGACTGATCTGTGGCTGGCACCGCTGAACCTGAAGCCAGGCATGGTTGTGTGTGACAACGGCCGTAACCTGGTGGCGGCTCTGCAACTCGGCAGACTGACACATGTGCCATGCCTGGCCCATGTGTTAAATCTGATAGTTCAGCGTTTCCTCAAGACATACCCCAAACTGTCTGATTTGCTCACGAAGGTGCGCCGCATCTGTGCGCATTACAGGAAGTCCAGCACAGATGCTGCCACTCTCAGGGCAGCGCAGCGCCGCCTCCAACTGCCCGCTCACCGACTGTTGTGCGACGTGCCCACGAGGTGGAATTCAACATTAACCATGTTATCCAGAGATTACCAGCAGCGCAGAGCGATTGTAGACTGCCAGATGTCAACTTCCACCAGAACTGGTAGTCAGGTCAGTCAGCTTCCTCAGGTCTACAATGAGGAGTGGACGTGGATGTCTGATATCTGTCAGGTGCTGAGTAACTTTGAGGAGTCAACACAGATGGTCAGTGGCGATGCCGCCATCATCAGCCTCACCATCCCGCTGCTTGGCCTGTTGAAAAACTCTCTGGTCAGCATGAAGTCGGAAGCTTTGCGCTCGTCACAAGAGACGGGGGAAGAAGATTCCCTTGTTGATAGCCAAAGCACCCTTAGGTCTGTTTCTCAGCGCATATCGGAGGAGGTGGAGGAGGATGAGGAGGAAGAGGAGGAGAATGTTGGCGAGACACAAGAGGGGACCATTGTTGAGTCCTTCACTGTTCAACGTGTATGGGCAGAAGAAGAGGAGTTGGAGGAGTTGGAGGAGGAGAAAATGGACAGTCAGGCCAGTGAGGGGAGTGAATTCTTACGCGTTGGTACTCTGGCGCATATGGCAGATTTCATGCTAGGCTGCCTATCCCGTGACCCTCGCGTTCAAAGAATTTATTCCAGCACCGATTACTGGGTATTCACTCTCCTGGACCCACGGTACAAGCAAAATCTTTCCACTCTCATCCCTGGAGAGGAAAGGAGTGTGAGAATGCATGAATACCAGCAGGCCCTGGTGCACAAGCTGAAACACTATTTCCCTTCTGACAGCGCTAGCGGCAGAGTGCGTAGTTCTGCGGGACAAGTAGCGAGGGAGAGTAGGCGAGCAGGCAGCTTGTCCAGCACTGGCAAGGGTACGTTTTACAAGGCTTTTGCCAGCTTTATGTCACCCCAGCAAGACACTGTCACCTGTCCCCAGTCTCGGCAGAGTAGGGCTGATCTTTACAGAAAGATGGTGAGGGAGTACGTAGCTGACCATACCATCGTCCTAAATGATCCCACAGCTCCCTACAACTACTGGGTTTCAAAGCTGGACATGTGGCACGAACTGGCGCTGTACGCCTTGGAGGTTCTTGCCTGCCCTGCCGCTAGCGTGTTGTCCGAGCGGGTTTTCAGTGCAGCTGGTGGCATCATCACCGATAAGCGTACACGCCTGTCGACTGACAGCGCTGACAGGCTGACGCTTATCAAGATGAATAAAGCCTGGATTTCTCATAATTTCTAATCTCCACCAGGTGAAGGAAGCTCAACCTGAATAATTTATGCACTCCTCCTCCTCCTCATTTTCCTCCTTCTCCTCCTCTTTGTACACTAAAGCAGAGGAAACTGGCTATTTTTTGACAGGGCCCACTGGCTCTAGCTATAGTACTTTATGCATTTAATTTTTCTGGAGGGCCACCTACCCGGTCCTCTGTTTTAAACAATTTTTGGGAGTGCCACATACAGGCACTCAATCTATTCAATTTTTCTGGAGGGCCACCTACCTGCTCCTCTGGTTTGAAAACTTTTTTGGACTGCCACATACAGGCACTCAATCTATTTCATTTTTCTGGAGGGCCACCTACCTGCTCCTCTGGTTTGAAAACTTTTTTGGACTGCCACATACAGGCACTCAATCTATTTCATTTTTCTGGAGGGCCACCTACCTGCTCCTCTGGTTTGAAAACTTTTTTGGACTGCCACATACAGGCACTCAATCTATTTCATTTTTCTGGAGGGCCACCTACCTGCTCCTCTGGTTTGAAAACTTTTTTGGACTGCCACATACAGGCACTCAATCTATTTCATTTTTCTGGAGGGCCACCTACCTGCTCCTCTGGTTTGAAAACTTTTTTGGACTGCCACATACAGGCACTATCCAAATTAAATTGTCTCCATAGCAGCCTCCACACGTTGTCTCCATTGCTACCTCCAAAAGTCGTCCATATAGCTGCCTCCATACATCGTCCCCTTATCAAACGAGGTGTGTCAGGCAGAAATTTGGGTTGTTTTCATAAATTCCACATCAAAGTTGTTAACTTTGTCACCACCCTGCTGTGTTATCCACAAAATATACTGGCAAACTTTTATCATTTACCAATATTATTTCAGCGCTTCTTGCGCATCTGTTTACATTCCCCTCACCCGCCATATCCTAAACTTATAAGAACGCTACTACACTTGATCTTATACAAAAGGTTCTTAGAAGTGCTGTTTGGGGAGTAGCCTAGAGACAGGGGCTTGGATTGGCGAAAGCTCGTCTGGCAGCGGAGTGCCAGCTCCATGCGCATCATGCGCTTCTTGCGCATCTGTTTACATTCCCCTCACCCGCCATATCCCAAACTTATAAGAACGCTACTACACTTAACTTGGTGCAGGCTGGGACCGAGTCTGACCCTGGGGCTGGTCATATACTGCCGACGCAGAGGATTGCGGGGCCTACTTCGGTCCAGGTCTCAAAGGCCTAGTATACCTCCTCCTCCTCCCACCCCTCCTCCACCTCCTCCTCCTCCGAATTGCCATCCGTGGCCATGGCGCCATCAGTTGGTAGCTCTAGGCACAGCAGCAGTGCCGTCGCTAAGCGACAGCAGGCGGTGCTCAAACTGCTGAGCCTAGGCGATAAAAGGCACACCGCCCAAGAGCTATTACAGGGCATTCCACATCAAACTTGTTAACTTTGTCGCCACCCTGCTGTGTAATCCACAAAATATACTGGCAAACTTTTATCATTTACCGATATTATTTCAGCGCTTCTTGCGCATCTGTTTACATTCCCCTCACCCGCCATATCCTAAACTTATAAGAACGCTACTACACTTGATCTTATACAAAAGGTTCTTAGAAGTGCTGTTTGGGGAGTAGCCTAGAGACAGGGGCTTGGATTGGCGAAAGCTCGCCTGGCAGCGGAGCGCCAGCTCCATGCCAAGATCCAACTAACATAGTTTTAACTGCAGCACCTTTAATCTACTACTAGTTCACTGCCTCCATACATGGTCCCCTTATCAAACGAGCTGTGTCAGGCAGAATTTTGGGTTGTTTTCATGGCTTCCATGTTAACTTTGTCGCCACCCTGCTGTGTAATCCACAAAATATACTGGCAAACTTTTATCATGTACCGATATTATTTGAGCGCTTCTTGCTCACCTCCTTTGGTTCCTCTCTGCCACCCATTGGTTTGAAGCCTGAGTCCATTTAGGGTATGTCGCCATGCCACTCTCTAGCCTGCCGCTGCTGCCGCTGCCTCTGCATGCCGTCCCCTATAGTGTCAGGGTCAATTATTGGATGTTTTAGATGCTATCTAGCTTCATTCTGTCACTCTGTCATGGCCATGCTGTTGCCCATAATATTGGCATAATGGTGCATTTAAGCAGCCTCAGAGGCATCCATGCATGCTGCCCCTGCTGTTTCCTGTCCATTTCCGTGGTGTTTCCATCCTTTTCTGAGGTTCCCAGGTGTTTGGCCAAGCTTCCCTGTGCAGAGCCTTGGTCCCCTTGAAAAATGCTCGAGTCTCCCATTGACTTCAATGGGGCTCGTTATTTGAGACGAGCACTCGAGCATCGGGAAAAGTTCGTCTCGAATAACGAGTACCCGAGCATTTTAGTGCTCGCTCATCTCTAATCATGATATTATAGGGAGTGTGGATATCATTATCAGGTGATAGGACAGGGACATTGTTAACCTACACCATGGTCATTACTATGAAATTTTGTGTACATTTGTTATTTTAAATTATTTTAAATGCAAGTCTCCAATTTGGTCTGTTTTTTGCATATGTGAAATAAACTTATGATTGTTTTGCATTTTTGAGCCACTTCTTGCACTTCTTTCTCTTCTTGTTCTACATGTGAGACAATTCCACACTCAGGAGAAATAGTTTTACACATGTCTGCGGGTTGTTTCATATATTATCCCTTGTAGCTTACTAAAATTAAGGCTAAAATTGACTTTTGGGGGGAAATTTTTAATATTTTTCCTTTGTATGGTATCCTACAACACCTGTAGAAGCAAATACACATATTACACCTTGCTAAAATGGTATCACTTATTGGCGTTCTCTTTTTTGTACCATTAGGGCTCTCCAAATGCATCCTGACTAGAGATGAGCGAACATACTCGTCCGAGCTTGATGCTCGATCGAGCATTAGCGTACTCGTAACTGCTCGTTGCTCGGACGAGTATTTCGCCCGCTCGAGAAAATGGCAGCTCCCGCCGTTTTGCTTTTTGGCGGCCAGAAACAGAGCCAATCACAAGCCAGGAGACTCTGCACTCCACCCAGCATGACGTGGTACCCTTACACGTAGATAGCAGTGGTTGGCTGGCCAGATCAGGTGACCCTGGGATAGACTAGCCGCTGCCCGCGCTGCTCGGATCATTCTCTGTCTGGATGCCGCTAGGGAGAGAGCTGCTGCTGCTCAGGGAAAGCGTTAGGGTGTTCTATTAGCTTACTGTTAGGCAGGAGTGATTCTTAAAGAACCCAACAGCCCTTCTTAGGGCTACAATAACGTTATAATTTTTTTTTTTTTTATTTGCAGCTAGTACCATATTGTGAGGAATTAGCAGGGGGACTTGCTACCGTTGTGTTTAGCTCTTAGTGACACACATATCCACCTCAAACACCAAAGTGGGGAAATTTATTAGGGGTTTGAGTAGAATTAGGCACAGTCTGCCAGTTTCTTTTTATTTTACGTTTATTTTTTTCATAACTCAGCGTCATCTCATCTGGCATAGTAGTGTGCTGTAATACTTGGCTAGAAAATAGCCATAGGAGAATACAAACGTCTTAATTACGCCTGCAGTAGCGTTATATATATTTGATTTCTGGTTGATCTGCTGGTGGCTGTACTTGCTGCAGTGCATCTACTATCAAATTGGGAGCAATTTGGAGTCAGACTTGCGACCACTGTGTTTTAGTGACGCACATATCCATCGCAAAGACCGAAGTGGGAAAATTTATTAGGGCCCGGGGTTGTATTTCAATTAGGCACAGTCTGACAGTTTCTTTTTATTTTACGTTTATTTTTTTCATAACTCAGCGTCATCTCATCTGGCATAGTAGTGTGCTGTTATACTTGGCTAGAAAATAGCCATAGGAGAATACAAACGTCTTAATTACGCCTACAGTAGCGTTATATATATTTGATTTCTGGTTGATCTGCTGGTGGCTGTACTTGCTGCAGTGCATCTACTATCAAATTGGGAGCAATTTGGAGTCAGACTTGCGACCACTGTGTTTTAGTGACGCACATATCCATCGCAAAGACCGAAGTGGGAAAATTTATTAGGGCCCGGGGTTGTATTTCAATTAGGCACAGTCTGCCAGTTTCTTTTTATTTTACGTTTATTTTTTTCATAACTCAGCGTCATCTCATCTGGCATAGTAGTGTGCTGTAATACTTGGCTAGAAAATAGCCATAGGAGAATACAAACGTCTTAATTACGCCTACAGTAGCGTTATATATACAGGCGGTCCCCTACTTAAGGACACCCGACTTACAGACAACCCATAGTTACAGACAGACCCCTCTGCCCACTGTGACCTCTGGTGAAGCTCTCTGGATGCTTTACTATAGTCCCAAGCTGCAATAATCAGCTGTATGATGTCTGTAATGAAGCTTTATTGATAATTCTTGGTCCAATTACACCAAAAATTTTGAAACTCCAATTGTCACTGGGGCAAAAGAAAAAAAATTGTCTAGAACTTCCATTATAAAATATACAGTTTCGACTTACATACAAATTCAACTTAAGAACAAACCTCCAGACCCTATCTTGTATGTAACCCGGGGACTGCCTGTATTTGATTTCTGGTTGATCTGCTGGTGGCTGTACTTGCTGCAGTGCATCTACTATCAAATTGGGAGCAATTTGGAGTCAGACTTGCGACCACTGTGTTTTAGTGACGCACATATCCATCGCAAAGACCGAAGTGGGAAAATTTATTAGGGCCCGGGGTTGTATTTCAATTAGGCACAGTCTGCCAGTTTCTTTTTATTTTACGTTTATTTTTTTCATAACTCAGCGTCATCTCATCTGGCATAGTAGTGTGCTGTAATACTTGGCTAGAAAATAGCCATAGGAGAATACAAACGTCTTAATTACGCCTACAGTAGCGTTATATATATTTGATTTCTGGTTGATCTGCTGGTGGCTGTACTTGCTGCAGTGCATCTACTATCAAATTGGGAGCAATTTGGAGTCAGACTTGCGACCACTGTGTTTTAGTGACGCACATATCCATCGCAAAGACCGAAGTGGGAAAATTTATTAGGGCCCGGGGTTGTATTTCAACTAGGCACAGTCTGCCATTTCCTTTTTTATTTTACGTTTATTTTTTTCATAACTCAGCGTCATCTCATCTGGCATAGTAGTGTGCTGTAATACTTGGCTAGAAAATAGCCATAGGAGAATACAAACGTCTTAATTACGCCTACAGTAGCGTTATATATATTTGATTTCTGGTTGATCTGCTGGTGGCTGTACTTGCTGCAGTGCATCTACTATCAAATTGGGAGCAATTTGGAGTCAGACTTGCGACCACTGTGTTTTAGTGACGCACATATCCATCGCAAAGACCGAAGTGGGAAAATTTATTAGGGCCCGGGGTTGTATTTCAACTAGGCACAGTCTGCCATTTCCTTTTTTATTTTACGTTTATTTTTTTCATAACTCAGCGTCATCTCATCTGGCATAGTAGTGTGCTGTAATACTTGGCTAGAAAATAGCCATAGGAGAATACAAACGTCTTAATTACGCCTACAGTAGCGTTATATATATTTGATTTCTGGTTGATCTGCTGGTGGCTGTACTTGCTGCAGTGCATCTACTATCAAATTGGGAGCAATTTGGAGTCAGACTTGCGACCACTGTGTTTTAGTGACGCACATATCCATTGCAAAGACCGAAGTGGGAAAATTTATTAGGGCCCGGGGTTGTATTTCAACTAGGCACAGTCTGCCATTTCCTTTTTTATTTTACGTTTATTTTTTTCATAACTCAGCGTCATCTCATCTGGCATAGTAGTGTGCTGTAATACTTGGCTAGAAAATAGCCATAGCAATAGGATAGCATCGTTTGGTTTTAAAAACTAAAAAACACAAAAAAAAAAAAAAAAAGTTAAAAAAAAAATACAAGTTATAACTCTCATTTTCAAAATGTTTAACCCGAGGGCTAGGGGTAGAGGACGAGGGCGGGGACGTGGGCGTCCAACTACTGCAGGGGTCAGAGGCCGTGGTCCTGGGCGGGGTGAGACACCACCTGCTTATGAGGGAGCAGGGGAACGCCGCAGAGCTACACTCCCTAGGTTCATGTCTGAAGTTACTGGGACTCGTGGTAGAGCACTGTTGAGGCCAGAACAGTGCGAACAGGTGATGTCGTGGATTGCCGACAATGCTTCGAGCAATTTGTCCACCAGTCAGTCTTCCACGCAGTCCACCCATGTCACCGAAATCGGCACTCCTCCAGCTCCTGCACCTCAGCCTCCTCCCCCCCAGTCTGCCCCCTCCCAGCAAAATTTGCCATTTGAACCGGCATACTCTGAGGAACTGTTTTCTGGACCCTTCCCACAGTCACAAACCACTTGTCCGGTTGCTGATGAGCAATTTTCCGATGCCCAGGTTTTCCACCAGTCGCAGTCTGTGGGTGATGATGACCTTGTTGACATAGTGGAAGAAGTGTGTAAAGAGGTGTCCGACGATGAGGAGACACGGTTGTCAGACAGTGGGGAAGTTGTTGTCAGGGCAGGAAGTCCGAGGGGGGAGCAGACTGAGGGATCGGAGGATGATGAGGTGACAGACCCAAGCTGGGTTGAGAGGCCGGGTGAACACAGTGCTTCTGAGACGGAGGAGAGTCCTCGACCAGAACAGGTTGGAAGAGGCAGTGGTGGGGCCAGACGGAGAGGCAGGGCCAGAGCTGGTGCATCAGCGCCAAATGTGTCAACTAGTGAAGCTCCCGTGGCGAGGGCTCCTGCGGCGAGGGCTAGATTTTCAGAAGTCTGGAGGTTCTTTAACCCCTTCACGCTCCGCGGCGGATATATCCGCCACGGAGCGCAGTGACTTAGCGCTCAGTGGCGGATATATCCGCCACGGCGCCTATGCCGGCTCGGCTCTGGATCAGAGCCGAACCGGCATCGGGAAACACGGGGTGCCGGCTGTAACTAATAGCCGGCACCCCAGTGTAACACCCGCGATCGGAGTTGTCTCCGATCGCGGGTGCTTAACCCTTTAGATGCCGCGGTCAGCGCGACCGCGGCATCTAACAAGCATCTGGGGTGTCTTTCCCCCACGATCGGCCCCCCCGAACCGTTTTCGGGGGGCGCCGATCGTTGCTATAGTAACTCTGGAGTCCGATCTGGACCCCAGAGTTACTAGCAAGAATTGCCAGTAAGATGGCGTCTGTGACGTCATCTTACTGGCAAAGTGCCAGCCTATGCAAGTGCATAGGCTGACACTGATAATACTCTGCAATACATGAGTATTGCAGAATATTATCATGAACAAGCAATCAGAGGATTTCTTGTTCATGTACCATGGTATAAAAGTAAAAAAGTAAAAAAAAAAGTTATTCAATAAAAAAATAAAGCCATAAATCACTAAAAATGCCCCAAACCCCCAAAACATATAAAGAGACATATAACTCAAAAAAAAGTCTAAATCATAACACAAACCCCACATATATAGTATCACCGCGTCCGTAACAACCCGTAGAATAAAAGTAAATCATTATTGAACCCCCACGATAAACGCCGTAAAAAAAAAACTGTTATAAACCCTCCAAAAATTATGATTTTTACCTTTTCAATCCCACAAAAAATGCTATAAAATGCGACCAAAAAACCATATGTACTTAGACATGATACTGGTGCAAAGTACAACATGTCCCGCAAAAAACAAGCCATCAACCAGCTCCGTAGCCAAAAACGTAACAAAGTTATGCCACTTGGAAGACGGCAATACAAAAATTATAGATTTTTCCCCACATTAGGGTTTTGTTTGACAAATTTAGTAAAACGTAAGAAAATATATTCATGTCTGGTATCCCCGTAATCGTATCAACCCATAGAATAAAGCTAACATGATTATTAGTCTATACGGTGAACACCAAAAAAAAAAAAGTCAAAAATCCAGTACAGAATTGATGCTTTTCTACTCCTGCCCTCAAAAAAAGTTCCTAAATTTTCAACAATAGGTGATACCAACCCCAAAATGGTAACAATGGAAAAAGCATCTCATCCCGCAAAAAAAATGCCGTCACATGGCCCCAATAACGAAAAAGCGAAAATTTTATAGCCTTCAAAAGGGGCCAATGAGGAAACTAAAATCCTGGCAGCTGCAGGGCTCTCCTTCCCTTCTGCGTCTCGCTGTGCGCCCATAAAACAAGTCACAGCCACATGTGGGGGGTCTTTGTACTCAGGAGAAATTGCAGAACAAATTGTATGGTGGGTTTTCTCTTTTTATATTTTGGAAATGTGTAAATTTTAGTGCTAAATGAACGTATAAGGGAACAATATGACCATTCTAAATTTCACCTCCATTTTGATTCAATTACTATGAAGATCTCAAGGGGTTAACAATCTTCGTAAAAGCTGTTTCTGATAGATTGAGGGGTGCAGATTTGAAAATGGGTAGATTATATAGGGGGGTTTGATGCTAAATATGTAAAATTTCATTCAAAACTGTATTTATCCCCAAAATAGTCAATTCTGAAAATCCGGAAAATCGCTATTCTATTTGTAAGCCGCGTGACATCAAAATAAATTATCCAGACATTTCAGAAATTATGAAAATGTAAAGTAGACAAATGGGAAATGTTATTCAGCAACTTATTTAGGTGGTAAATCTATCTGCCTGAAAACGCAATGATTTAGAATTTCTAAAATGGCAAATTTTTCAAAAAATTTATCATATTTTCTTTTTTTTGTAAATAAACGCAAAACTTATCAGCCAACATTTACCACTAAAATGAAGTACAACATGTGGGGAAAAAACAATCTCAGAATCGTTTTGATAAGTAACAGTGTTCAAAAGTTATAACCATATAAAGCGAAGCAAGTCAGAATCCAAAAAATCGGGCTGAGCCTTAAGCTGTAAAATGGCTGCGTCCTTAAGGGGTTAAGGAAACACCGGATGACCGACGGACTGTGGTGTGCCACATTTGCCAAACCAGGATCAGCAGGGGTTCCACCACTACTAGCTTAACTACCACCAGTATGCGCAGGCATATGAATGCTAAACACCCCACTCAGTGGCAACAAGCGCTTTCACCTCCGGCCGTGCACACCACTGCTCCTTCCCCTGTGTCAGCTGATAGTCAGCCCCCTGCCCAGGACCCTGCCACAAAAACCCCATTGTCACCTCCACGATCCTCCACAGCATCCACCAGCGTTCAGCTCTCCATACCCCAGACGCTGGAGCGGAAACGCAAATATAGTGCAACCCACCCGCACGCCCAAGCCCTTAATGTGCACATTTCCAGATTGCTAAGCCTGGAGATGCTGCCCTATAGGCTAGTAGAGACCGAGGCCTTTCGCAGCCTCATGGCGGCGGCCGCCCCTCGGTATTCGGTCCCCAGCCGCCACTACTTTTCCCGATGTGCCGTCCCAGCCCTGCACCAGCACGTGTCAGACAACATAATCCGTGCCCTTACCAACGCCGTTTCTGACAAGGTCCACCTGACCATGGACACGTGGACGAGTGCTGCCGGGCAGGGCCACTATATATCTCTGACGGCACATTGGGTTAACTTGGTGGAGGCTGGGACCGAGTGTGACCCTGCGGCTGGTCATATACTGCCGACGCCGAGGATTGCGGGGCCTACCTCGGTCCAGGTGTTTGAGGCCTACTATGCCTCCTCCTCCTCCCACCCCTCCTCCACCTCCTCCTCCGAACGACCATCCGTGGGCATGGCGCCATCAGTCGGTAGCTCTAGGCACAGCAGCAGTGCCGTCGCTAAGCGACAGCAGGCGGTGCTCAAACTGCTGAGCCTAGGCGATAAAAGGCACACCGCCCAAGAACTATTACAGGGCATCACGGCGCAGACTGATCTGTGGCTGGCACCGCTGAACCTGAAGCCAGGCATGGTTGTGTGTGACAACGGCCGTAACCTGGTGGCGGCTCTGCAACTCGGCAGACTGACACATGTGCCATGCCTGGCCCATGTGTTAAATCTGATAGTTCAGCGTTTCCTCAAGACATACCCCAATCTGTCTGATTTGCTCACGAAGGTGCGCCGCATCTGTGCGCATTTCAGGAAGTCCAGCACAGATGCTGCCACTCTCAGGGCAGCGCAGCGCCGCCTCCAACTGCCCGCTCACCGACTGTTGTGCGACGTGCCCACGAGGTGGAATTCAACACTGACCATGTTATCCAGAGTTTACCAGCAGCGCCGAGCGATTGTAGACTGCCAGATGTCAACTTCCACCAGAACTGGTAGTCAGGTCAGTCAGCTTCCTCAAGTCTACAATGAGGAGTGGACGTGGATGTCTGATATCTGTCAGGTGCTGAGTAACTTTGAGGAGTCAACACAGATGGTCAGTGGCGATGCCGCCATCATCAGCCTCACCATCCCGCTGCTTGGCCTGTTGAAAAACTCTCTGGTCAGCATGAAGTCGGAAGCTTTGCGCTGCTCACAAGAGACAGGGGAAGAAGATTCCCTTGTTGATAGCCAAAGCACCCTTAGGTCTGTTTCTCAGCGCATATCGGAGGAGGTGGAGGTGGAGGAGGATGAGGAGGAAGAGGAGGAGAATGTTGGCGAGACACAAGAGGGGACCATTGTTGAGTCCTACACTGTTGAGCGTGTATGGGCAGAAGAAGAGGAGTTGGAGGAGTTGGAGGAGGAGGAAATGGACAGTCAGGCCAGTGAGGGGAGTGAATTCTTACGCGTTGGTACTCTGGCGCATATGGCAGATTTCATGCTAGGCTGCCTATCCCGTGACCCTCGCGTTCAAAGAATTTATTCCAGCACCGATTACTGGGTGTTCACTCTCCTGGACCCACGGTACAAGCAAAATCTTTCCACTCTCATCCCTGGAGAGGAAAGGAGTGTGAGAATGCATGAATACCAGCAGGCCCTGGTGCACAAGCTGAAACAGTATTTCCCTTCTGACAGCGCTAGCGGCAGAGTGCGTAGTTCTGCGGGACAAGTAGTGAGGGAGAGTAGGCGAGCAGGCAGCTTGTCCAGCACTGGCAAGGGTACGCTTTACAAGGCTTTTGCCAGCTTTATGTCACCCCAGCAAGACACTGTCACCTGTCCCCAGTCTCGGCAGAGTAGGGCTGATCTTTACAGAAAGATGGTGAGGGAGTACGTAGCTGACCATACCATCGTCCTAAATGATCACACAGCTCCCTACAACTACTGGGTTTCAAAGCTGGACATGTGGCACGAACTGGCGCTCTACGCCTTGGAGGTTCTTGCCTGCCCTGCCGCTAGCGTCTTGTCAGAGCGGGTTTTCAGTGCAGCTGGTGGCATCATCACCGATAAGCGTACACGCCTGTCGACTGACAGCACTGACAGGCTGACGCTTATCAAGATGAATAAAGCATGGATTTCTCCTAATTTCAAATCTCCAGCAGGTGAAGGAAGCTCAACCTGAATAATTTATCCACTCCTCCTCCTCCTCATTTTCCTCCTTCTCCTCCTCTTTCTACAGTAAAGCAGAGGAAACTGGCTGTTTTTTGACAGGGCCCACTGGCTCTAGGTATAGTACTTTATGCATTTAATTTTTCTGGAGGGCCACCGACACGGTCCTCTGTTTTAAACAATTTTTGGGAGTGCCACATACAGGCACTCAATCTATTCAATTTTTCTGGAGGGCCACCTTTCCGGTCCTCTGTTTTAAACAATTTTTTGGGACTGCCACATACAGGCACTCAATCTATTCCATTTTTCTGGAGGGCCACCTACCTGCTCCTCTGGTTTAAAAACTTTTTTGGACTGCCACATACAGGCACTCAATCTATTCCATTTTTCTGGAGGGCCACCTACCTGCTCTGGTTTGAAAAATTTTTTGGACTGCCACATACAGGCACTATCCAAATTGAATTGTCTCCATAGCAGCCTCCACACGTTGTCTCCATTGCTACCTCCAAAAGTCGTCCATATAGCTGCCTCCATACATCGTCCCTTTATCAAACGAGGTTTGTCAGGCCGAAATTTGGGTTGTTTTCATGGATTCCACATCAAAGTTGTTAACTTTGTCGCCACCCTGCTGTGTTATCCACAAAATACACTGGCAAACTTTTACCATTTACGGATATTATTTCAGCGCTTCTTGCGCATCTGTTTACATTCCCCTCACCCGCCATATCCTAAACTTATGAGAACGCTACTACACTTGATCTTATACAGAAGGTTCTTAGAAGTGCTGTTTGGGGAGTAGCCTAGAGACAGGGGCTTGGATTGGCGAAAGCTCGCCTGGCAGCGGAGCGCCAGCTCCATGCGCATCATGCGCTTCTTGCGCATCTGTTTACATTCCCCTCACCCGCCATATCCCAAACTTATAAGAACGCTACTACACTTAACTTGGTGCAGGCTGGGACCGAGTCTGACCCTGGGGCTGGTCATATACTGCCGACGCAGAGGATTGCGGGGCCTACCTCGGTCCAGGTTTCAAAGGCCTACTATACCTCCAAATCCTCCCACCCCTCCTCCACCTCCTCCTCCTCCGAATTACCATCCGTGGGCATGGCGCCATCAGTCGGTAGCTCTAGGCACAGCAGCAGTGCCGTTGCTAAGCGACAGCAGGCGGTGCTCAAACTGCTGAGCCTAGGTGATAAAAGGCACACCGCCCAAGAGCTATTGCAGGGCATTCCACATCAAACTTGTTAACTTTGTCGCCACCCTGCTGTGTAAGCCACAAAATATACTGGAAAACTTTTTTCATTTACGGATATTATTTCAGCGCTTCTTGCGCAGATGTGTACATTCCCCTCACCCGCCATATCCCAAACTTATAAGAACGCTACTACACTTGATCTTATCCGAAAGGTTCTTAGAAGTGCTGTTTGGGGAGTAGCCTAGAGACAGGGGCTTGGATTGGCGAAAGCTCGCCTGGCAGCGGAGCGCCAGCTCCATGCCAAGAACCAACTAACATAGTTTTAACTGCAGCACCTTTAATCTACTACTAGTTCACTGCCTCCATACATCGTCCCCTTATCAAACGAGCTGTGTCAGGCAGAATTTTGGATTGTTTTCATGGCTTCCATGTTAACTTTGTCGCCACCCTGCTGTGTAATCCACAAAATATACTGGCAAACTTTTATCATGTACCAATATTATTTGAGCGCTTCTTGCTCACCTCCTTTGGTTCCTCTCTGCTACCCATTGGTTTGAAGCCTTAGTCCATTTAGGGTATGTCGCCATGCCACTCTCTAGCCTTCCGCTGCTGCCGCTGCCTCTGCATGCCGTCCCCTATAGTGTCAGGGTCAATTATTGGATGTTTTAGATGCTATCTAGCTTCATTCTGTCACTCTGTCATGGCCATGCTGTTGGCCATAATTTTGGCATAATGGTGCATTTAAGCAGCCTCAGAGGCATCCATGCATGCTGCCCCTGCTGTTTCCTGTCCATTTCCGTGGTGTTTCCATCCTTTTCTGAGGTTCCCAGGTGTTTGGCCAAGCTTCCCTGTGCAGAGCCTTGGTCCCCTTGAAAATTTCCCGAGCATCGGGAAAAGTTCGTCTCGAATAACGAGTACCCGAGCATTTTAGTGCTCGCTCATCTCTAATCCTGACACATGTAAAGGATTTCTGTCAAATTTGGCTTTGAAAAGCCAAACATCCTTCTTTCCCTTCTGAGCCATACTATGTACCCATACAACATTTTATCTGCACATGTGGGGCAATTCTAGACTTATTTGAAATAGTTTTACACATTTATGGGACTTATTTCATCTTTTATCCCTTGTGGATTAAAAAATTTTGGGTAAAAGTAACTTTTTGAGAAAATTTTTATCTTTTATCTTTTTGGGGCCTAAGTGAATCAAACACCTGTTACACAAATTACACCTTGCTAAATTCTCCAAAGGGTGTAATTTCCAAAATGGTGTCACTTGTTGGGGCTTTCCTGTGTTTTGTACCACTAGGGCTCTCTAAATGCATGAAAACATGAAAACGCTTTCAGCCATATTTGTCCTCCAAAAACAAAACAATGCTCTTTCCCTTTCAATTGCCCCCTGTGCCCGTACAGCAGGGTACAGTGACAAAATGGGTATAGGCATACTCTGGAATTGCATTAAATAATGTAAAATGTATTTTCCTTTTTAACCCATTGTGAAGGTGCAATTTTTAGTGTTTAATGAATATACTGTAAGATAAAATTACATTTCTGTAATTTCACTTCCATTTTTCACCTTCCTGAAATGCTCATAGGGTTAACAAACTTCCCAAAGGTTGTTTTGAATATTTTGAGGGGGGCAGTTTCTTAAATGGTGTCATTTGTGGGGGTTTTCAGTCATGTAGGCCTTATAAAGTAATTTTTATCTAAATTGGCCCTCCAAAAGTAGGTTTTGATGATTTTTGTGAAAATCTGAAAAAAATCACACCTAAAGTAATAAGCCTCTTAACATTCTAAAAAAAGTAAAGGATGTTTGAAAAATGATGCCAAGTTGAAGCAGACAGATGGGAAATGTTAGTTTTCAAGTTATTTTGGTGATAGGACTAACTTTCCGAAAAGTAGAAAATTTAGAATTTGGAAAATCTAGTTTTTTTCCAAATTTCCGCTAAATTTCCGTTTATTTCATAAATAAATACTAAACCTATTGTATAAATTCTCAATCAACATGAAGTACAATGTGTCACAAAAAACTATTTCAAAATCAACTTCCAAAATTATGACCACTTACAGTGACAGATTTAAAAAAAAAGGGCTGTGTCAGGAATGTGCAAAATGGCCAAGTCGTTAAGGGGTTAATATAGTCTTTAATTTTATTGTAGGTATCCTTCAACTGTAAGAAAGATACAAGCAATGGATGGTCTCTATTCCTAGAGACCCAATGAACTTCCCAATGGAAGACCGGGCGCAATTCGTTCCAAGAGTAATGTAATATTAAAATAAGTACATTAAAAAATATAGAATAAGACGCGTTTCAGACCCGGACCGGATCCTTCATCAGTTGTGTTACATAACCTGAACGTGTATGACAGATATACCAATGTTTTGGCGCGTTATCCACCCCAGGGCGGAGAATTCCGAGCAGGATCATTAATAGAGAGCTGATTACATCGATTAAAAAGTCATTTCATATAAAAAATTGTATAACAAACATAACTATAAATAAATGAGGTGTTTCCAAGTCCTCTAATTATACCAATAATGTAATACAAACCAAGAATACAAATACCATATGAATCTCTGTACTTTTCCGTTCTAATCACGAGTATGGAGATAAAAGGACTACTAAGATGGACGCCGGATGATTTGAGGGAACTACATGTACGGAAGCCTGAGTGGACCAAACTAATGTGGCGCAAAGCGAAAGTATCTTGCGGCTGATAGAGACTCGTTGGTATGGATGTGATATTATGGTTCTGTTGTTCACAGTATGCGTACTGTATATGTATCGTATAGAATTTCTAAATCAGGTTGTTATAATAGAGGGGGAATGAAAAAAAGTGTGTGCTTATTATACCAAAATGGTTTCAGTGACTCCGTTTAGCCCTGAACATCCAAAAGATTTCTTTTCGTTTCAGGATTTCAAATCTATTCGAATCGTAGGTATTTCTAATATATATATACTCACCGGCCACTTTATTAGGTACACCATGCTAGTAACGGGTTGGACCCCCTTTTGCCTTCAGAACTGCCTCAATTCTTCGTGGCATAGATTCAACAAGGTGCTGGAAGCATTCCTCAGAGATTTTGGTCCATATTGACATGATGGCATCACACAGTTGCCGCAGATTTGTCGGCTGCACATCCATGATGCGAATCTCCCGTTCCACCACATCCCAAAGATGCTCTATTGGATTGAGATCTGGTGACTGTGGAGGCCATTTGAGTACAGTGATTCCAGCTTTATGACATGGCGCATTATCCTGCTGAAAGTAGCCATCAGATGTTGGGTACATTGTGGTCATAAAGGGATGGACATGGTCAGCAACAATACTCAGGTAGGCTGTGGCATTGCAACGATGCTCAATTGGTACCAAGGGGCCCAAAGAGTGCCAAGAAAATATTCCCCACACCATGACACCACCACCACCAGCCTGAACCGTTGATACAAGGCAGGATGGATCCATGCTTTCATGTTGTTGACGCCAAATTCTGCCCCTACCATCCGAATGTCGCAGCAGAAATCGAGACTCATCAGACCAGGCAGCGCTTTTTCCAAACTTCTACTGTCCAATTTCGATGAGCTTGTGCAAATTGTAGCCTCAGTTTCCTGTTCTTAGCTGAAAGGAGTGGCACCCGGTGTGGTCTTCTGCTGCTGTAGCCCATCTACCTCAAAGTTCGACGTACTGTGCGTTCAGAGATGCTCTTCTGCCTACCTTGGTTGTAACGGGTGGCGATTTGAGTCACTGTTGCCTTTCTATCAGCTCGAACCAGTCTGCCCATTCTCCTTTGACCTCTGGCATCAACAAGGTTTCTGAAATACTCAGACCAGCCCTTCTGGCACCAACAACCATGCCACGTTCAAAGGCACTCAAATCACCTTTCTTCCCCATACTGATGCTCGGTTTGAACTGCAGGAGATTGTCTTGACCATGTCTACATGCCTAAATGCACTGAGTTGCCGCCATGTGATTGGCTGATTAGAAATTAAGTGTTAAAGAGCAGTTGGACAGGTGTACCTAATAAAGTGGCCGGTGAGTGTATGTGTGTGTGTGTGTGTTTATATGCATTGTTGTGGGTTGGATTCTGTGAGTTTGTGGGTATTGTGATTAACATTGTATACTTTTAGTGTGTTAATAAATATTATTAGTATTAACCCTGAGTGTGGTAAATTATAGCGTACAATACAGAGACTAGAAACAGAAGATATAGAATATAGTAAACAGTACAACGAGGAAGGTAGTGATATAAATCGTTATATTGCATAACAATTTATAGAACAACAGCGTCCTTTTACAGGCTCAAAAGGCTGCACCTAAAAGGTTAAACTATGTAATTCTCTCATGGTAATATGAACAAAGACTAGTCATACATTTCTTAAAATTTTGAAAACTAATACAATGTATAACTTTGTTCTAAGCTTTCTTGCTTGCTGTAATTCTACAAAATATATAAGCGGCAGATTCCGGGTTCTTAGGTGATTAACAATGCAAATATGAACTAGAATACTAAGTGGAATGATGTGCATCATTAGATGTATATGTCTCAATTGATAGGAAAGCTAATTGGTGATAAAAGTTAACGATGACTACTAAATCTGATTTTAAAGGCATCATAAAGTGCATTTGGCTGAAATGACCACTAAAGCTGAAATATTACTGCATTTAATCTAAGAAACATGAATTTCTGAAATTTGTAAAAGTTAATAGTCCCCAGCATCTTTGTAACAATGAATACTGTAAACAATTGTCAAACTCACAACAATTTTAAGGCCATGAAACTAAGATGCAGATTCTTATATTTAAAGGACATCTACCAAAGGATGAAGGAGTGTAAACCAAGCACACTGACGTACTGGTGTCTACCGTTCTGGCAGGATCTGCTATTTTTCAAGCTTCTTATGCCCTTGAAAAAAAAGGCTTTAAAAATGATGCAATGGGTCTTAGAGGTTCCAGGCTCCATAGATGTTAATGTAGCCTGGAGTCCCTCGGTTTATTTTCATAATTTAAAAAGCCTTTTTTAAAAAAAAAATCAGGACAATAGAAGATAAAAAAGAGGAGATCCTGCCAGAGGAGGCACACACTTGCATGTAAGTGTACTTGGCTTACAATCCTTCTTCCTGGTTTTGCCAATAATCAAACATTTGCCAATGATCAAACAAGATAACATTGGAAAGGATTCAGAATTAGTGGTAAACATTTCCACTTATAAAATTTGTGTTTTTTTGGTTAAGTGAAAGCAATAACCTAATTATAAAATATGGAACCCCATTGATCTGCAGTTTTCAGCTGCCATCAGCCCTGTAGTTAGAAAAAAGTGGATAGCAATGGCTATTTCGATTGTGCTCTATGCTATATAAATGGCTTAATGTTTTTTTGAATTCCTTTATTTCTTTTACAGCAAAATAAGACATCATTAAACACTTGAAATATTACAAGTAACTTGAAAGTTACAAATAAATATAATTAAAATCAAAACTCCCAAAGCAGATTTCCTCCTATCCCAATCCCACCTTACCCTGCACCATACTGATAGAAAACACTCACATAGTGATTTTATTCCAAACATTTAACCTTTCCTAATCAAGTAATCTTTTTTCATTCATCTAAAATATTTTGGTTTCCATAGAACAGGTCTAAAAATCTGCTGTGAATGGCGCTTCCATGCATTCTACACTCGGCCATGCGCCCGTACAGAAGTTTACCGCCACATATGGGGTATCAGTACATTTGGGAGGAATTGGGCATCAAACCTTGCAGTGCGTTTCATCATTTAATTTATTCTAAAAATGTCAGTTTTGGCCTAAATGAATGTATTTTCCAAAAAAGTTCCATAGTTTTGTGAAACACTTAAAGGGTTAATAGACTTAATAGAAGTTGTTTTGCATACATTGAGGGGTGAAGTTTCTATAGTGGGGTAATTTATGGGGTTTGACTATTATTTAGGCCTTTCAAAGTCACTTGGAAGCTGAGTTGTCCCTCAAATTGTGAGTTTTGGCAATTTTCATGAAAATGAGAAAAATCGCACCTAAAGTTCTGTGCCCCATAACATCCTAGAAAAATGACAGGACGCATAAAATATCATCTCAACATAAAGCAGACATTCCGTAAATGTTACTTCTCAAGCTTTTTGGGTAGTTTTACTTCCTGTCTGCAAAGCAGAACATTTCAAACTTGGAAAATGAAGAATTTTTACAAACTAGTAAAATTAAAAGTAAAAATAAAAGAAAGTTTACAAAAAAAATTATAATAATAAAAGAAAAAACTAAAAATTCAAATCATCCCCCTTTCCTCTTGAACTGATATAAATATTAATAAACATTAAAAATCATAAACACATTAAAGGGCACCTACCACCACGAATCTACCTATAAAGGTAGATCGGGTGGTAGGTGGATGTATGGGACGTGAGGATAGCCCTTTTTAGAGCTAATCCTCACGTCCCCGCTAGCGTAGCATAAACTTTATTGCCCTAAAATGTAAATTTAATTAAGCGGCTACTGGGGCGTGGAGTAGCCGGACACGAGGCTACACGGCGCGGCTACTCCACGCCCCAGTAGCCGCTTTCCCCGCCTACCCTGTGATCTTCGGCGCGCAGCTCCTGGCAGCTGCGCGCCCTCGTCCGAGAAGCCGGAGTTCTGCGCATGCGCAGTAACTCCGGTCTCGTTCCCGAGATCGCGCATCCTCGGGCCTGCGCTCGGGAACGAAGTTGTTTTTTCCCCTCATGTTTCTGCTAAATGGGCGCGAGATCAATGTGTTACATGGGGCAGAGAACTCTGGGAAAGAGAAAGGAACACCTCCAATGACATCTGCAGACCTGTAAGCCAATCAGCCACCTGCAGGCTTATGTGATGTCACACAGCCCTATAAAACCCAGCCATTTTCTATCTCAGGACTTCACACTTCATGTTGTAGCGTCCAGCTGCTGCTATTGTGCTGTGCGATTCTTGCTGCAATCCCTCGCTGTTCTCTAAGGGAGATCTGTATACCCCAAATAGCAGTTCTATTTAGTGACAAAATTGAATAGGGAGAAATCTGTTTGACTTTCATGCATCTGCAGTGGCGATTGGTGGTCCAATCCCTGGTTGTTCTTTAAGGGGGATCTGTATACCCCAAATAGCAGTTCTATTTAGTGACAAAAGCGAATAGGAAGAAATCTGTTTGACATTCATGCATCTGCAGTAGTGAGCTGTCAGTTGTGGGGTATCTGTATAACGCACATTGCAATACCTTTTGGGGGCTCTAGTTTACAGCCAGATTCACGTGTCAAATCCACGTAGTTTATACAGTGATTTTCGCTGAAATTACACTGTCAGCTGTGGGGTATCTGTATAAGGCACATTGCAATACCTTTTGGGGGCTCTAGTTTACAGCCAGATTTACGTATGAAATCCACATAGTTTATACAGTGATTTTCGCTGAAATTACACAGTCAGTTGTGGGGTATCTGTATAACGAACATTGCAATACCTTTTGGGGGCTCTAGTTTACAGCCAGATTTACGTGTCAAATCCACGTAGTTTATACAGTGATTTTCGCTGAAATTACACTGTCAGTTATTGGGTATCTGTATAACGCACATTGCAATACCTTTTGGGGGCTCTAGTTTACAGCCAGATTCACGTGTGAAATCCATGTAGTTTATACAGTGATTTTCGCTGAAATTACACTGTCAGTTGTGGGGTATCTGTATAACGCACATTGCAATACCTTTTGGGGGCTTTAGTTTACAGCCAGATTTACGTGTTAAATCCACATAGTTTATACAGTGATTTTCACTGAAATTACACTGTCAGTTGTGGGGTATCTGTATAAGGCACATTGCAATACCTTTTGGGGGCTCTAGTTTACAGCCAGATTTACGTGTCAAATCCACGTAGTTTATAAACCACTATGTCAGACAGAAAGGTGGCAGGTGGAGCAGGCAGATGTGGCAGCACAGGAAGGGGATGTCGCAGCAGGGGTGACTCTGTAAGGCCAGAACTGCCGTCATCTAGTGGCAGTGTGTTGATCAACAACCCAAAGGTTGTTGAATGGTTGACTAGGTCATCCAATTACTCAAATATAACATCTGACAACCCCAGCCAAGAGTCCGTAGGTTCCTCTGATACAACAATTAGTTGGCATGGCCCAGGAGCAGGTCAACGGTCCTCACCTGTCCTCAATCAGGCTCTGTCCTGTTCCTTTCCTGCAGCCAGAGAGCTACTAGGTGGTCTGGGCTCAGCGCCACTATTCAGCGAGGACGAAGTGTTTGAGGACAGTCAGCAGCTGCTTTGCAGTGAAGAGACTTCCGCTGCTTCCTCCAGCAGGCAGGCTGTGCATACTGACACCGGTGAGGAGAGTAGCAGTGACCGCGAATCGCAAATTGACGATGATGTAGCCGATCGCACTTGGGAGCTGGGTGTAGCAGGGGATTCATCATCGTCGGGCGAAGAGAGTGTCAGCTTACGGAGCAGGCAGCAAGTCGCTACTGTGGCTGTGAGTCAGCAGGGTGGCAGCAGTGCGAGGACGGGAGCCAAACTTCCATGGGGTACAAATCCCGATTCACAGGCCCAAATAAGCAGTGGCACAGGGGCTCAGCGAGGCAGCGGTGGTAGTAGGTCGCTCAGTGCAGAGTGTTGGCGGTAAAATTACCACCTCAGCGGTGTGGCAGTTTTTTGTAAAGACACCATATCTGTGGGCAGAAAGTGTCAAACACATGCAGCGTCACCATCCAGTGGCCTGGGAGAAATGGGTGTCAGATGCGGTCCATCCTGCAGGCGCAGCAACAGAAGCAGCACCTAGTGGCACACATGCTGTTTCAGCAAGTGAAGGCTCCAGCACCTCTACCGAAGGGAGCTGTTTGTCTTTGACATCATCTCCCAGTCTAGATGCTCATGCTCCTCGCTATGCAGGGCGCCAGCAGTCGTTGAGCGAGGTGATTACAAAAAGACAACTCTATGCGTCCAGCCGTCCTTAGGTGCAGAAGCTGACCGTGCTCTTGTCAAAGTTGTTGGTACTGCAGTCTCTCCCTTTCTGGAGGGTGCAAGTCGTGGACTAGTCCTTGAGCTTATCAGTTTCTTCCAAGGTGCATGGCAGCGCGGACGTGTGGAGCTGTAATTATGGTCAGGGCCAGTATATGTCCTTTACGGCCCACTGGGTGAATGTGCTTCCCCTCCAGCCACACCAACAACTTCCACAAGAGACGGCCCTTTCTCCTCCACGTTGTCAAACTGCTGCTCCTGCACCAGTGTCCGCCTCCTCCTCCTCCTTCTCCTCCACCACCACCTCAGCCTCCACAAGTACTGCTCCATCATACCACATGTGCAGGGCACAGCGGTGTAACGCAGTTCTACATCTGGTTTGCCTGGGCGAACGAAGTCACACAAGGGAGGTACTGCTCCGCATCATGCAAGAAGAAATCAATGTTTGGCTTTCTCCGCAACAACTAAAAATCGGAACCATGGTGATAGACAATGGGAGGAACATGGTGTCCGCGCTGGACAGAGGAGGGATGGTCCATGCACCCTGCATGGCGCACGTGTTCAATCGGGTAGTTAACAAGTTCCTAAAGTCTTACACTCATCTGCAAGACATTCTAAAATTTGCCAGGACACTGTGCACGCACTTCAGCCATTCTTACAGAGCCAAGCACACCCTCCTCGAGTTGCAGCGCCAGAACGGACTACCCCAACAATATCAATAAAGTTTCTCTATTTTACAAGATTATTATTGGCATGGATTTCTCTTTTTTCGTCTATTTTTTTGGTATTTACCCCAACATAGTCTGATATGCGATGTTTCCACCCGTTGGAATTCCAGCCTCCATATGTTAGACCGCCTGTATGAACAGAGAAAAGCCATGAATGATTTTTTTGATGATGCAAGCGGACCGTAGTACTCCCCTGTGTAACTTTGATGTCAGCCACTGGCAGCTCATGCGTGACACCTGCCGTTTGCTCAGGCCTTTTGAAGAGGCCACGTTATTTGTCAGTCGCCAGGACTGTGGGATGAATAACGTCATTCCACTGCTTCATGTCCTGGAACTCATGCTGCAAAATCTGTCTGGTCAGGACACTGGAGAAGTGGAGATTACATCTCATGGCCACATGAGTCCGGTGGGGGCTGTAACTAGATCTGTAACTAAAAATTGTAGATTATAAATAATTGTTAATGTTGAATATAGTGGCATATATATATAATTTTTCTCACCTTGACAGTTTGGACGTGAGTTTTATTGGGAAATTGTATTTTCTCATTTGTGTAAAGATTCTGTGTTTGCCACAAAGTTGCATGAAGGTGGCAGAGCGTGTCAACTGACAAGACAGATGCAATCACCGGATTGTCTGCTTTCAGAAATATATAGGGTGTGAGACACTGAAGGGGTTAACTGCGGATGGGCGGTATGTTTCCCCTAGGTTTTGCTATTATGCAAGGCCTTAGTGCTGAGGTTGTGTTGTCCAGCACCTTGGACACAGGTGGTGGGAACAGCCCAATCAGCCTGCATAAAGCCGCTCAGCAGAGCTGAGAGTGTTGTCTCTCTGGAAGGAGGCTGGAGAGCATGCAGCCTTGACCTCTGTGCCTGGAGCAGCAAAAATGATTTTTGTTAGTGGTGAGTCAGAGAACCATTGTTTAGTTAGCACCCTGACGGGTAGGATATTATTTTTTTTTTGATGCCTGAATGTGAAGGCTGTTTTATTTTGTTCCTGCTGAAATAAACACAGGCTAGACCTGTTTTGGACTGTACTTTGGTGTCACTGTCGTGAACTGCATCACAGCACCCCGCTACCACGGTCTCTACTGGGCCAAATCTCCCACAAGGGTTTAGTGCATTTTAATGAATGGGGTGCTGTAGAGAATATATTAATGTGGGAGTGATGTATAGGATAATATAGTATAATTGCTAAATAATCTCTTCATCCACTCTCAGAACAGGCCCTTTTCCACTTTTGCATTTCAGTTTATTTCCAGTGGGCAGAAATCTGACCCTGGTTACACAGGTGCACAGATCCTTAGTATCACAGTGAGTAATCAGAGCCATGTGTTATAACGAGCCGTGCACCTGTGTGACCATGGTCAGATTTCTGTACACTTGAAGTAAACAATGAAGCTTCCTATAGAATGACAGCAAGCAGAGATCTAGAAAGCCATGAGGAATTAATTCAGAAAGTATATTGGAAAATTGTATAACTTTTCAGTATACAATTACATTTATTTGCTGAAATGGGAATACCCCTTTAAGTTTTTGTCATGTTTTAATACCGATGCATAATAGACAATGCATGCTATAGACAGAAGTATGTTTGTCAGCACTGTAGATGAGTTTAAAAATTGCTCTGTGTATTGAGACCTGTCACTATTTAAGAAATTATAACATGAAATACTTATTTTTAGAGGAACAGAAGAATGTCTGATGGAAGAAAGCGCCGCTCTGGAGTGGCATACAAAAAGAGGGGTGAAGCTAAAAATGCTGCTCTTGCCAAACAAAAAAGGTCTCTGTTGCAGTTTTTGTCATCAGAACCACAACGTGAACCCTCTTCTGAACACAGTGAAAACATCACCGTGTCTAGAAATGTTGATCCTAGCACAAGTGCTTCTTGCAACCTTGCACCTGATGAACTTTCTGGTTCCTTACAGACATCAGCAATGTCTCATAAATCTTTACATGTTCCTGAAGAACAAAGTTCTGAAGATGTATTTGCAGAGGTGTTATCTACTACATCAACATCAGAAATGGACCTGATTTAGGTTCAAGAAGAAGCTGAACTAGAACCTAGTGCAACTGAGGTGGAGCTTGATCTGTGGCCTGAATCCAGTTTGGACTTTGAGCCGATACTATTAAGAGATCCGGGTCTTTGGATGGACATGAACAGAAACCTGAGGGATTTCCTTGTATTGCATGGTCCACAGCAAGTGAAACATTTTAGATATCCCAAGGATGGAAGTGAAAGAAACTTTGACCGCAAGCATTATAATTGTGAACTTCCCAACTAGGAGATAACAGAAAGGCAGTGGCTCATGTATTTAGCAAGCAAAGATGCTGTTTATTGCCTTTGGTGCAAAATTTTCCCTCCTCGATTTATTGTAGCTGCCATGTGTTCTACTGGAACAAGTGATTGGAAGAACTTAGTTCGAAATTTGGCGACCCACGAAAACTACCATAAAAGAGCATTCCAGAAATGGAAAGATCTTGAGACAAGATTGCAGATGAACCAAACAATCGAAGATCAAAATAAAGTAGTTATTGAAGCTGAAACACATCACTGGCAAAATGTTTTAAAAAGATTTATTGTGCTTGTTAGAACACTGGCTGTGCAAAACTTAGCTTTCCGTGGAACATCCAACAAATTATTTGAAAAAAACAATGGAAACTTCCCAAAGTTTGTGGAGGCAATAAGCAAATTTGATGAGGTCATGGAGAAACAGAAGTTAGAAGGGTAACCAATCATGAAACTCACAATCATTATTTTGGAAGTGGAATTCAGCATTAGATGATCCAATAACTGGCACAACAAGTAAGGCAGAAGATCCTAGCGCAGCTGCATTTGGCAAAATATTACTCAGTTATCTTAGACTGCACTCCTGACATTAGCCACAGAGAACAGATGACTTTAATGGTGCGCTTTGTTCGATTGCAGGAGTGTGATACCATTGTGGTGACCATCAAATAGCACTTCTTGAGTTTTATTGAAATAGAAAACTGGTGCCGAAATGACAAGTGTCCTTCTTCAACATCTCGAAAAACTTGGAATTGACTTCAAAGATATGCGAGGCCAGGGCTACGGTAACGGCTCCAATATGAAAGGCAAAATCAGCGGTGTCCAGGCTGGTGTGCGGGAACTAAATCCTCATGCTTTTTTTGTACCTTGCAGCTCACATTCATTGTCAGCGATGCTGCATCTACTTGTGTGGAAGCTGTGGAATTCTTTAATTTGATTCAAAGCCTTTACATGTGCTTTTTCTGCATCCACCCAATGATGGAACATAAAAAAGCAAAATTTGGCAGCTTCACAACAATAACTACCCTAAAACCATTGAGTACTACACGCTGGGAAAGCCGAATACATGCTGTGAAGGCTGTCAGAAACCAGTTGCCAAAAATAGATAATGCTTTGACTGTAGTTATGGAGGATACTACCTTGACAGGCACAAGACTGTTGCAGAGGCTAGAGTAATTCTGAAAAATGTTGAAGAATTTAAATTTTTTTGTGGCCTTGTACTGTGGTTTGACATTTTATTTGAAATAAACCTCACTAGCAAGAGACTCCAAGGCATTGAAATGGACATTTCTGGGGCCATAGAACAATTGGAGAAAACCAAATTGCACCTTCAAAAATATTGTTCTGATGCACAATTTGAAAATGTTCTGAAGGATGCAAAGAAATTAGAAGAAGAATTGAATGTTGATGGAGATTTCCCAACAGTCCAAGGAAGAAAACTCTGCAGAAGAAGACTATTTGATTATAAGGCAGAGGATGAACAGCTCACAGATCCAAAGGAAGTTTTCAAAGTTCAGTTCTTCTATCAGATTTTAGATGTGCAATCCAGTCTGCAGAGGAACGTTTTTTGCAGCGTTGAGAGCACAGTAATGTCTTTGGGGAACTGTATAAAATACCCCAAATAATAAGTTGGATAGTGGAAGAAATCAACATCCATTGCAATAAGTTAGGAGAAATTCTTGCACACGACAATCAATGGGATATTGATGCAGCAGATTTATGCCATGAACTAAAATCTCCAGATACATTCCCACTGATTGTACTAAATGACCAGCATATTTCCTAATGTCTGCATCGCCCTTCGCATTCTCCTTACACTTCCAGTAACCGTTGCAAGTGGTGAGCGCAGCTTTTCAAAATTAAAGCTCATCAAATCATATTTGCGGTCAACTATGACACAAGAAAAACTCTTTGACCTGGTCATAAGATCCATTGAGCATGAACTTGCCCAAGAATTGGACCTGAATGAAGCAATATGTGCATTTGCTTCTCAAAAGGCAAGAGAAGCAACATATTGTTGAAGTTTCAAGTTCTGGTTTGTGTTTCAAGTTAAGCAAGTTTTAAAGTTATCAATTTTTTGCTTTTTAGTTTTTCTGATCCAGAGAGAGAGTAACCATTCAGTCTTCCTGGTAAGTCAATGTTAGCACAAATAACGACAGAAACTTTATCTAAAGTTTTTCTAAACTTGCTTACTGAAATTCACAGAAATACCTGTTACTTTTTAGTGTATGAATATGCAATGCATTTTTCTTTTCAAGATCAAATTCCTAATAATTTGTCTCTGTTTTTTGTCTTTATTATAGTTTCAAGTGTTTGATTACTGAAAGTTTCATCCAGATATCCTGGCAAGTTACTGTTTTACTATTTAAATTCTATTTATTTGCAGTTTCAAATTTTGCCTAGTATACAGGAAATGGTAATATCAAATGTTTCTACGCTTTTATTATAGTTATATGTCTGTACAAGTGAAATATTTTCTGACGAGAAATTTGCTGAAAGAAGCTGGATATTCATTTTTCTGGTAAGTTATAATTTTTCTACTTATAGCTGTGTCAATATTCACATTTACCGTATATACCGGCGTATAAGACGACTTTTGAAGACCGAAAAATCTTCTGTCTTCTCTGGGGTCGTCTTATACGCCGGTAATCGTCTTATACGGCGGCATGGAGAGGGCTCACGGGCTGAGCCCTCTCCATAGCCGGTAAGTCTTTGCTGCATATTGCAGCAAAGGCTTACCGGTAACACCCGCAATCGGTGCTAGCACCGATCGCGGGTGTTTGCACAGCGATGGCTGCCGGCAGCCTCAAAAAGCTGCCGGCAGCCTCAAAAAGACATCGGGGTGCATACTCACCCTCCGTTGGCCCCGATGTCCGCGCTGTGCTGTCTTCAGTCTTCCGCGCAGTCTTCTTTCTTCTGCTGGGCACCGCCATGTCTTTCCCCGGGTCGGCGCCTAGTATGACATCAGCAGTGGCGCGTCATACTAGGCGCCTGCCGGGGAAGATCAATGGCGGCGCCCGGCAGAAGAAAGAAGACGGCGCGGACATCGGGGGAGCATCGGGGTGAGTATATGTTTTTTTTTTTTTTTTTTAATGCTGGTCTCTGTACTACTGGGGGCTGTGCTGTATACTACTGGGGGCTGTGCTGTATACTACTGGGGGCAGTGCTGTATACTACTAGGGGCAGGCTGTATACAACTGGGGGCTGTGCTGTATACTACTGGGGGCTGTGCTGTATACTACTGGGGGCTGTGCTGTATACTACTGGGGGCTGTGCTGTATACTACTGGGGGCAGTGCTGTATACTACTGGGGGCTGTGCTGTATACTACTGGGGGCTGTGCTGTATACTACTGGGGGCTGTGCTGTATACTACTGGGGGCTGTGCTGTATACTACTGGGGGTTGTGCTGTGTACTACTGGGGGCTGTGCTGTATACTACTGGGGGCAGTGCTGTATACTACTGGGGGCAGGCTGTAGTCTACTGGGGGCAGGCTGTATATTACTGGGGGCAGGCTGTATACTACTGGGGGCTGTGCTGTATACTACTGGGGGCTGTGCTGTATACTACTGGGGGCTGTGCTGTAATGGTAATGTTGTTGTTGTATGCCTTATGTTTATGAGCGACAGTTTTCCTGCTATATACCTGCATGTCATAAGAATTTACATTTAAAAAAGGACCATGTTAAATTCAAATCTGTATTTTTTACCGGTGTTTTCTATGCGTTGGAAAAGGGGTAGTCTTATACGGCGAATATATCTTAAACTCTATATTTTAAACAGGAAAGTAGGGGGGTCGTCTTATACACCAGGTCGTCTTATACGCCGGAATATACGGTAACTGTGATATCATGCATCATTATATTTAAATGTTTAATTTAACTGTGGATGATTCAGTACTAGGCTACAAGAACTTTTTTTTTATCTCTTATGCGGGGGAGCAGCATTTTAATTTTCGTTTCAGGCGGCAAAAAGGTTAGAATCGGCCCTGATTTTGGGTCCCCAATAAACCATAAATACCATACTTAGATCCTATATTTGGCAGAACAAGTACGTAGGCACAGAGACTTCAAGATCAAAATTAAACATTCGGGGCCCACAGAATTTTGCAGATGTAAATCTGATTGATGTAACCTGTTACATCTTCTAAGGGAATGCCCAAGGTACAACTTTTTAATCAAACCTCTTAGCACACCAGGATGTAAGTCTAAGCAATTGGACAAAATTACCAAAAATACTAGGAAAATTGCTACCTGAAGTCTGTCCTCAGCAGATATACACTCACCGGCCACTTTATTAGGTACACCTGTCCAACTGCTCGTTAACACTTAATTTCTAATCAGCCAATCCCATGGCGGCAACTCAGTGCATTTAGGCATGTACACATGGTCAAGACAATCTCCTGCAGTTCAAACCGAGCATCAGTATGGGGAAGAAAGGTGATTTGAGTGCCTTTGAATGTGGCATGGTTGTTGGTGCCAGAAGGGCTGGTCTGAGTATTTCAGAAACTGCTGAGCTACTGGGATTTTCACACACAACCATCTCTAGGGTTTACAGAGAATGGTCCAAAAAGGAAAAAACATCCAGTGAGCGGCAGTTCTGTGGGCAGAAATGCCTTGTTGATGCCAGAGGTCAGAAGAGAATGGGCAGACTGGTTCGAGCTGATAGAAAGGCAACAGTGACTCAAATCGCCACCTGTTACAACCAAGGTAGGCAGAAGAGCATCTCTGAACGCACAGTACGTCGAACTTTGAGGCAGATGGGCTACAGCAGCAGAAGACCACACCGGGTGCCACTCCTTTCAGCTAAGAACAGGAAACTGAGGCTACAGTTTGCACAAGCTCATCAAAATTGGACAGTAGAAGATTGGAAAAACGTTGCCTGGTCTGATGAGTCTCGATTTCTGCTGCGACATTCGGATGGTAGGGTCAGAATTTGGCGTCAACAACATGAAAGCATGGATCCATCCTGCCTTGTATCAACGGTTCAGGCTGGTGGTGGTGGTGTCATGGTGTGGGGAATATTTTCTTGGCACTCTTTGGGCCACTTGGTACCAATTGAGCATCGTTGCAACGCCACAGCCTACCTGAGTATTGTTGCTGATCATGTCCATCCCTTTATGACCACAATGTACCCAACATCTGAAGGCTACTTTCAGCAGGATAATGCGCCATATCATAAAGCTGGAATCATCTCAGACTGGTTTCTTGAACATGACAATGAGTTCACTGTACTCAAATGGCCTCCACAGTCACCAGATCTCAATCCAATAGAGCATCTTTGGGATGTGGTGGAACGGGAGATTCGCATCATGGATGTGCAGCCGACAAATCTGCGGAAACTGTGTGATGCCATCATGTCAATATGGACCAAAATCTCTGAGGAATGCTTCCAGCACCTTGTTGAATCTATGCCACAAAGAATTGAGGCAGTTCTGAAGGCAAAAGGGGGTCCAACCCGTTACTAGCATGGTGTACCTAATAAAGTGGCCGGTGAGTGTACATTGCTGCATTAACACATCTAGTAACATGAAGACAGGTTGCAGCTCCTCTATCATTTTGTCAACAAAAGCCGACAAAACTCAGGGTGCTGGGATTAACACACCACCTATGCTTCCTCCCGGATTATATACTGGGTAGGCAAAACAAAACTCATTGCACTTTACCATGCAGAAAAGTATTAGAATCTGACATGGTGCAAACACCACAAGCACTATGCAAAATTCAAAGAACAAAGTCGTGTGACCTTCAAAAGGGCTTTTATGAGATTCTGGTTCATTAAGTACTAATTGGCTAGTCATGTGTTTTAAAACAAACAAGAAAAATGTGGTGAAAATATAGCTAATGGGTGTGTGAAAAAATGCTACTGAATCTTACAAAAATGATTATACTTCTAGGGTTAAATCAGTTTTTCACTGATTGCACTCATGATTTCTGCAATACTTGTGTGAAAGGTTCCTTACTGATCCCTCTGGCCAATCAAACAGCAAGGATCATTACATGCTATACAGAAGTTCTTCCTTTTTATGGCTGGAATACCTCATTAGTACATATTTTACACCTGAAGATTAGATTAGGAATGCTATATTTTGTGACAACAAACCAAAATCTAAAAGGATTTGTCCTGTCACAGTAAGTTAGACTGGTGGGGGTTTCAGTGGTGGGATTCCCATGGATCACGTGAACGGGGGTTTGTACACCCATTGTGTACAGAGCTCTATTCATCTCTATTGTGCTGACGGAGATAGCCAAGTTCCATTCTCTGCAATTTGTGTCAATTCCATAGACAGTGATTGAAGTGTCTTGCTACCCCCATTCTCGTGATCCATTGGACCCATGTCTGCCTATGTGACTGGACAACCCTTTTAAAAAGATATAGCAGTGGCACGGTAAAATCAATGTTACTTGGATATTTATACATGGAATACTCTATTGTGCATCTGAAGTGCTTGATAAGTATTTAAATTATTGTACATATTTCATTACAGATTTCATTAATTTACTATAAAAATTTTAATATAATAATAAATATTCTGAATCTGCATACAAATTAGAAATGCTACTTTTTCAGTTATAAGATAATAAATGCTGAATGGCAAATTCAGCTTTAATGCAATATGTGAAAAGGCAGCAGTTTTATTTTGTAATTGTGCTGTTAAAGAGTTGTAAATCAGTAAAATATTAAACCATTTTTATGAAAGAGAGACAAAGGTTTAGCCAATTGCATTACAGCTATAATCCAAAAGCAGCTTGAATGCAAATAGCATATTTACGGTAAGTATGAATAACACAGCTGTAATCCAGCTTTAAAAAATGTTTAAGATAAAAATGACCTAACATCACAACAAGCGGAGACAATTTATTCTTGTTCCAGAATCTGTCTCTTTTGCAAATCAAGATTAAGAACTCTATTAAATGTCTGAGCTATTTTATAATCCAGTGATTAAAGAGGATAATGTAGGAATCTATTTTAAATTTAAAGTAGTTAATTGTCTTTTACCCAACATCAGCTGCAAGTAAAAATTAGTGCATATGTTCAAGGGTTTACATAACATAGATGATACCTGAAATATGAATAAGAATGTTCACAACAAATAAAGTTCCCAATATTTATGTGTAAAATTAATTTAGTGAACCACAAAAGTAAGAGAGGCACAAAGAGGGCAATGACAGTGCTTCCCGTTCCACTAACAAAAGGCCAGCAGCAACTGAACACCTCACCTTTAACAAACCCACTGAAAAGCCTTCTGCATCCCCTATACCAGCATCCAAGGTGTCTGATAGATGGAGCACTAGCTCCCACCTGTCCTTTGAGCCACCACAGTCCTCACTTGTTCACATGGAAGATGATTGGCAGCAGCTCTTAAAAACTTCCTCATTTATTGACTCACATGGTTCGGAAATACAAGTTCACCGACCAGCAACCCAGGAAAGTAAAAGCTCAAGTGTCAAGATTCCACACATCTTACTGTGGTGAGAGACCAAACATCAGCCCATGCTGAAGCATCTGATGAGGCAGACATGTTTGCTTCTTTCCAAGCCATAGATAGAAAACAAGTTTAAATTATGATTGAATCTCTGAGATCATAAGTGTGGGAGTGTGGTATTTCCCCATAGGGATGTCTCTGCAGGTATGTCCACTGGAGGTGATATTTTTTGGCCGCCCTCCACACCTTCCGGGCCGTAGAGTACACAGGGAGTAGAGTGCCTCTAAATGGGCTGTTCGAAAAAAAAGCACATTTATCTATCCTCCCCACCAGTTTCCCCGAACCACACTACAGTTTGGGCGTTTCATTGTGGGGAACAAAAAAGCAGCAGAGACTATAGCAAAAAAAGCTGTTTTGTGCTGTGGAAAAGCCTCTTAGTAGATATACACTCACCGGCCTCTTTATTAGGTACACCATGCTAGTAACGGGTTGGACCCCCTTTTGCCTTCAGAACTGCCTCAATTCTTCGTGGCATAGATTCAACAAGGTGCTGGAAGAATTCCTCAGAGATTTTGGTCCATATTGACATGATGGCATCACACAGTTGCCGCAGATTTGTCGGCTGCACATCCATGATGCGAATCTCCCGTTCCACCACATCCCAAAGGTGCTCTATTGGATTGAGATCTGGTGACTGTGGAGGCCATTTGAGTACAGTGAACTCATTGTCATGTTCAAGAAACCAGTCTGAGATGATTCCATCTTTTTGACATGGAGCATTATCCTGCTGAAAGTAGCCATCAGATGTTGGGTACATTGTGGTCATAAAGGGATGGACATGGTCAGCAACAATACTCAGGTAGGCTGTGGCGTTGCAACAATGCTCAATTGGTACCAAGGGGCCCAAAGAGTGCCAAGAAAATATTCCCCACACCATGACACCACCACCACCAGCCTGAACCGCTGATACAAGGCAGGATGGATCCATGCTTTCATGTTGTTGATGCCAAATTCTGACCCTACCATCCAAATGTCGCAGCAGAAATCGAGACTCATCAGACTAGGCTTGTGCAAATTGTAGCCTCAGTTTCCTGTTCTTAGCTGAAAGGAGTGGCACCAGGTGAGGTCTTCTGCTGCTGTAGCCCATCTGCCTCAAAGTTCGACGTACTGTGCGTTCAGAGATGCCCTTCTGCCTACCTTGGTTGTAACGGGTGGCGATTTGAGTCACTGTTGCCTTTCTATCAGCTCGAACCAGTCTGCCCATTCTCCTCTGACCTCTGGCATCAACAAGGCATTTCCACCCACAGAACTGCCGCTCACTGGATGTTTTTTCTTTTTCGGACCATTCTCTGTAAACCCTAGAGATGGTTGTGCGTGAAAATCCCAGTAGATCAGCAGTTTCTGAAATACTCAGACCAGCCCTTCTGGCACCAACAACCATGCCACGTTCAAAGACACTCAAATCACCTTTCTTCCCCATACTGATGCTCGGTTTGAACTGCAGGAGATTGTCTTGACCATGTCTACATGCCTAAATGCACTGAGTTGCCGCCATGTGATTGGCTGATTAGAAATTAAGTGTTAACAAGCAGTTGGACAGGCGTACCTAATAAAGTGGCCGGTGAGTGTAGGTGCTGGAGCACTGTTAGGCGGAATTTTAAGACTGGTGTTTTGAATGAATTCCTCTGATAGCATCAAACCTCTCTCTCTGTAAATACTTATAATCTCTCAGAACTTAAACCAACTCTGCACAGTGATATTGAGATATTCCGTGGGCTAACACTATAGTTGGAACATACCATAGGCAGTTTCAGAATTAAATCATTAGAAGTATTGTCTTTTACATCCATCCCTCCATCACTGCTTCGCTTCTGAGTTCTTAACCTTGGAAACCATAGCAACTCATTATTTTTTTTATCAATTTAACACATTAGGAAATATGTTTTTGTACTTGATACTGCTTACAAAAAGTTAGTACCAATATATACCATATATATTCGAGTGTAAGCGGAACCGAGAATAAACCGAGGTGCCTAATTTTAACACAAAAAAAAAACGGAAAACCTATTGACTCGAGTAATAGCCAAGGGTTCAAAGCCTCCAGCCAGTAAAAAGCTGACCAGCCCCTTTCCCCTAGTATATAGCTAGCCAGTACTCTTCCCCCCTCCCCCAATATGTTACTTGACAGCCCCCTGCCCCCCAGTATAAAGCCTGCCAGCCCCTGATGCCCCCAGTATATAGCCTTCCAGCCCCTGCAGAATATAGCTAGGCCATGCCCCCCAGTATAAAGCTAGCCAGCCCCCCAGTATAAAGTTAGCCAGCCCCTCCAGTATATAGCCAGCTCATGCCCCCCCCATTATATAGCCAGCCTGCCCCGAGTGACCCTTTTGCTTTTCAGTGTAAAATGTAAAAAAGTTTTCAGGTAAAAGTCCTGAACCTCTGGGCTATTTTAGATAACCTCTTCCACAATAGACTGGCTGAACTTTATCTGTAATAATTCTCGGCATCTGAGTTCTGATTCTGCTCTGACTCTGTTCCATGCCCCGACCTCTGACATTTATCTTGCATTTCCTCTCTCTACTGCCTGCTCAATCATGTGGCTTTTCACTTCCACTAGACCAGTGCCTGTCCAGACTTTGACTATTCTTTGCTGTATATTTGATAAAATTCAGTAAGTATTATTTTGAAGAAATACAATTTATATTTCTATAGGAACTTTGCTCCTCCTCTGACCTATCTTTTCCATCTTTTACATACACTGAGACTACTGCCAGAAAAGTCCTTGTTGTGTTCTCATTATAGCAAAGTCCAGACCATTGTACACAGAGTAAGGCCCATTTGCAAATTTATTAGAGCTAAAAGAGCATCCTCTTTACCAGATACACACAATCAGCAATCAACATATTTATTTGCCCAAAGAGAATATGGTACTGAAACATCTAGTCCATCTGTCGCAGGTGTTTCCGCAACCCACATCTCGGGTTTTGGGCTCACCCGTACGGGCTCGCTTCTCCATGCTCCAGCGCCCTGCAGCTCCAACTCACCTGTCCACGCTCCTGTTCCCGGTCCGGTGGTCAGGCACGCTTGTCCCTGCCTCCTAGGGTACTCGTGCGCTGGCTCCAAAAAATTTAAAGGGCCAGCAAACCTTTGATTGGTGGTGGATATTCCCGGGATTCCTCATAAGCCAGCCTCTTTCTGCACAACCCGTTGAATCTTTGTGCCATATAGCCATTGTCAAAGCTTGTTCTTTGATGTCCTGTGTTTCCTCTGCGATTTCCTGTTGTGACCCAAGTTCCGTTATTGACTCTTATCCCATGCTACCTGCCCAGACCTACCGCTATGTCCCTGACTCTGATCCTGTGCTGCCCGTCCTGACCTCCTGTCTGTCCCTGACTACGATTCTGCTCAACGTCTCTGTACCTCGCCTTGGCCGACACTGTGGACAAAGTTGCGCCTGTGGAACGACCTGGTGGTACCACACCGCAACAAGTCCAAACTGATTTGCGGTGGGCTCTGGTGAAAACCGGGTACCACTTAGACTCTGGTCCCAGGTATCAGCTTACATCATCATCCGCAGTGGTCCAGTGGGGCCACTACCCCTGGTGCCTGACACCATTACTTGTGTTCTCCAATTCTTTTAGTGAGGACTTTGATAAAATAAGTAAAATCTTTATGGATAATACTCCTATCTTGTATCAAGACCTGTTCCATATTTTAAAGAAGAGTTATCATTGTGTAGTCAAACAGTGCAAATCATTGGGACAGTTACTGTCTCCCAAAATGTTTTAAGCTCCACGCGGCTATCTCACAAAGGCATTGGGAATGTGGAGAAAATCAATGTATTATATGCAAATACATCAATAAAACTGAAATTTTTAGATCTAGCATTAGCCAGAAGCAGTATAATATAAAGAGATATTTAAATTGTAACAGCACCAATGTTGTATACCAGGTTGCATGCACGGAATATCAATATAGTACCATCGGAAAAGCTAAAAAAAAAAAGCATCTCAGAACACATACATGTAAAAATTTGCCTACAGGGTCTGAGTAGTATGCAAATAACCATTATAGAGTGGGTGAATCATCCCAACAGAAGGGGAAACTTGAGAAAAGCCCTTTTAAATGGAGAAGCATAGTGGATAATGGAATAAGGCACTAGGTACCCAAAAGGGTCAAAAGGTCTGATTTAATGTACTTTTATTCTGACAAGTATTTTGACTGTATCTTATACATACAGAGTGAGGAGGAATGCCTAGGCAGCGGGACAAATGTCATCCTGACACAGGGAGATCCGGCCCACCTGACAAAGGCAGTGGCACAGACTGTACCCTATAAATATACACCTTGCATCCCTTGTAATTGCAATCACTTTGGGTGCTACTTTCTGTTACGGGGTTAAACACCTGGAATAACCAATAATATACTTTGCTATTTGGAAAATTTTGGGACTTGGTGATGCCTAACATGTTTATTATTTTAACTGTTTATTTATATCAGTTCTGGGAAAAGGAGGGGGATCTGAATTTTTATGGTTTTTGAAATTTAATTTTTTTACTATTTTTCAGCCCCGATAGGGTACTTTAACCCTGGGTTGTCCCACCATATTTATGTATTTATGTATGGGAGTGTATGGGTATTTTCCACATCATCTTTGTATGGCCCGAGGCTGTCATAATAATAGATTGCCACTCCCCGTTGACATCACAGGGAGCGATGATCTAAGCAAATATGCCAATGCTTTTTATCACTACCGGCAGCTTTACAGAGTGCTGCTGGTGGTTGTTTTCTGCAATATGCAGCAAACACTCACTTTGTATGAAGAGGGCTCAACCGCAGGCGACGTGTGACATACTAATGCATCTCACGTCAGTAAGGAGTTAACAAAATTATGATACATAATGCATTAATTGGTAAATCACCCTGACAGGTTGCCTTTAATTACTGTTCTCAAGCACCAATTCCTGCAAGATACACACACAAAAACATATATGTACAATCTTATTTACACACATGGGGGATACAACCTACAGATTTTAAGTCATGAAAGTTCACAGATTATAGCGAGAGCGTATCTCCATATTCTGGCCAAAATAATCGCAATGCCTGGCAAACTGCAAAACTGACATACAAGCCCTGATTAATGTCTTCTATCATGCAGTAAACTGACCTTAATCACTGTATGATTTGAACGGCAGGCCTACCCCATACCTGCTGTGGAGATGGTCAGTGTGAGGGGGAACATCACACAAGGAAGTGATCTAGCCTCTGTCTATGCTGCTGTGCTGCCACCCTCCTCTCTGTACCTATACAACTATCAGGAAAAGGAGCAGAGGAGTTTCCTGGGTGTATAGCCAGGTCACCTCTCCTGGTGGTGTGCCCCTGTGATGATTCCAACTCTGACTGGGAAACATGAGGCACAGCTCACACAGGGGGAGGGTCCGGCTCGGGGGAGGAGAAGGTGCCATGCTGTGAGCTCATTGACCTGCAGCCCCACTGTCCCCTGTGTCTCTGAAGCTAGTGTGTACCTGTACCAGGGGACGGCACTCCATCTCTTAGTCCGGAACAATGCGGGTCACAGAGAAACAATCTCCACAGCCCCCAGGGTGCCAGGACAGCAGTAAAAAACTGGCACTGTCTTGCAGAATCTGGGACGGTTGGGACATATGAAACACTGCCGCTGTGGACAACGGCTCCACAGCGAGCAGTATGTAGTTCATTATTGACCATTTTAAGACAAATCAAAGGCATCAAGTGGTTCTAAACAGCTATCTTTAGTTTGCACAGATACAGAAGTGGCCAATTGTTGCATGAAAGGTAATGCAGGGCAGAAGGGTGGATTGGGCAGTACCTAATATATGGGGTAAAACAAGTTAATTTACCCACATAACTCCCTTTTTTGAAATCTCTACCACTGTTACTGTCCCACACCAGGGGGCAGAAGGGTTAAAGAAATTGTGCTTCAAGTATAGCAGTGGAAAGTAGAGATCATGGTACCACCATAATCTCGGAGGACAATTGCCCCCAAATTCACCTCTTGTGTCCAGGGGTAAAGCAGAATGTTTAATGTTACATTTCACCCCTGAGGACCCTGCATTGGTCTCCCTATTCTGATGTACTCATATCAACCTGTAAAAAGGTACCAAAGCAGAGTCAATACATATACTAGAAAAGGACAATTTCTGGTAACGAGGCAGAGGGTAATGTTTTATATTCAAATAAAACATTCACACTGTAACTGTTCACTAAGGCTATTTGGGTTAACCGTACCCAGTCTTTATATCCCTTTGGCCTCTGTCTGAAGAATTCTCTAATTCCAGTAACCCCCTCTCTTCGGTTAAGGTATCCTCACAATAACAGTGAATTTTAGTGCTTTTGCATCTCCCCCATGCATTTGATGCATTTGTCTGGGGTATCATGTGCATGTTCGATATCCCCCAGATGATTACCCACTCTCCTGCGAATCTCTCTCTTGGTTTTTCCAACATGTGTGGCCTTATAGATGACTCTTTGAGTCAGACAAATTATAAAGTCCCTGATAGTATATGTGTCGCTTGCTACATAATTCTGGAAAGTTTTAGTTACCTGGACATATGGATATGCAATACACCCCCATCCCACAAACACATCTGAAGCAGGCCAGTGGTTTATGGTCCAGCAAGGTACACTTTGGCTTAGTGGGTTGAAGTGACTGTGCACCAGTCTATCCTTTATGGAGCAATCTCTTTTAAAAGTTATCAGTGACTGAGAGGCAACCATATCCCTGATGTCATCATCCATTGTTAAGAAAGACCAATGTCATTGTAAAATGTCCTCCACTGTGTCAGCTCCATTATCAAGGTCGCTATCATGCGGCACAATTGTTCATTACTTGGTCGTTCCTTGTTGGTACTCACATTGCTTGTTCAAGTCCAAGTATAAAAAACTAGAAAAAAGTAAAGTACCGTATATTCCGGTGTATAAGACGACATCCCCTACTTTCCTGTTTAAAATATAGAGTTAAAGATATATTTGCCGTATAAGACTACCCCTTTTCCAACGCATACAAAACACCGGTAAAAAAAAAAAAAACAGATTTGAATTTAACATGGTCCTTTTTTTAATTTAAATTCTTATGACATGCAGGTATATAGCAGGAAAACTGTCGCTCATAAACATAAGGCATACAACAACAACATTACCATCGTCCATTTTACTGTAAATGTTACCATACTGTACCTTAAATTTTTATTTTATTAAATATTCCATGCCATGTACTCAGAAGCGTGAAAAAATTCCAAATGCAATGAAAATGGTGAAAAAACGCATTTGCGCCATTTTCTTGTGGGCTTGGATATTACGTCTTTCACTGAGCTCCCCAAATGACAGGTCTACTTTATTCTTTGGGTCGGTACGATTAAGGGGATACCAAATTTCTAAAGGTTTTATAATGTTTTCATACATTTACAAAAATGAAAACCTCCTGTACAAAAATTATTTTTTTGATTTTGCCAACTTCTGGCGCTAATAACTTTTTTATACTTTGGTGTACGGAGCTGTGAGTGGTGTCATTTTTTGCGAAATTTGATAATATCTTCAATGATATAATTTTTAGGACTGTACGACCCTTTGATCACTTTTTATAGATTTTTTTATATTTTTCAAAATGGCAAAAAAGTGCCATTTTCGACTTTGAGCGCTATTTTCCGTTACGGAGTTAAACGCATTGAAAAACCGTTATCATATTTTGATAGATCGGGCATTTTCGGACGCGTCGATACCTAATGTGTTTATGATTTTTACTGTTTATTTATATTTATGTAAGTTCTAGGGAAAGGGGGGGTGATTTGAAATTTTTGTTTTTTTATTATTATTATTTTTGTAACTTTTTTATTTTTATTTATACTATTTTTCAGACTCCCTAGGGTACTTTAACCCTAGGTTGTCTGATCGATCCTAGCATATATTGCCATACTACAGTATGGCAGTATATGGGGATTTTCCTCATTCATTACAATGTGCTATCAGCACATTGTAATGAAGGGGTTAAAACGAAACAGCCTTGGGTCTTCGGAAGACCCGAGGCTACCATGGAGACGGATTGCCGCCCCGATGACTTCACGGGGAGCGGCGATCCCAGGTAAGATGGCGGCGCCCATGCGCCACTATGTTTTTGAGGCTGCCGGCAGCTTTGCCGGCAGCCCGCGCTGTGAAAGCACCCGCAATATGCAGCAAAGACTTACCGGCTATGGAGAGGGCTCAGCCCGTGAGCCCTCTCCATGCACCGGGACCCGACCGCCGCCGTGAATACACGGCGGGCGGTTGGGATTACCGGCGTATAAGACGCCCCCAGAGAAGACAGAAGATTTTTCTGTCTTCAAAAGTCGTCTTATACGCCGGAATATACGGTAATAAGTGAAAAACATGTTTATAAAAATAAAAAATAAATAAACAAAGTTAAATTCCCAGAAAGACCTTCCTTTCATAGAAATACATAATAAAGTATAAAATACACAAAAAATACTCCATAAATTTGGTATCGCCATATCTGTAACAATCTGTACAATAAATATTCAACATAATTGGACCTGCACAATTTATACTGTAAGAAAATTGGCCCAAAATGTTACAAATGAAAATAACTTTCTCACAAAAAATTAATCCCTCAACCAGGTCTGTCAACAGAAAAAACATTATATAACAAAAGTTATATCTCTGAAAAAATGTTAAAGCTAATACAGTTTTCCTCCATTTCATAAAATCTCCATTTAGTGAAATTGGAAAATTTAATAAAAATACTATATAAATGAGGTAGTGAGTGACCCATAGTATAAGGTAATAAAATCTGATCAACAAGATATAGACTAATAGATTAAGCGCATCTCATCCTGCACAAAATATTGGGGCAGATTTATCAAGCTGTCTGAAAGTCAGAATATTTCTAGTTGCCCATGGCAACCAATTACAGCTGCCCTTTATGGTAGATGGTAGGTTTCCTTTAAAGTGTTCCAAAATTCTAACCACATAAAGTGACACATGTTAGATTTGAAAAAAATCTGCGTTGTTAGGGTACAAAATGGCCAAATCTTTAAGTGGTTAATGACTGCCCTATCAATTTTGATAGCGGTCATTAAGGGTACTTCTTCTTAAGCAATGCCTTAGAAAAAAATTGCTGCTGCCGGCATTGGGCTGTGTAATCACATGGTGTTTAATTCCTTTGTGGTAAAACATGGACCCTGCTGTCAAAGTGTGTGCAGAGGGGGTAAGCTGCGATTGACGATGGAATCTCACAGTAGTCCATGGTTCCACTAAATGACCCTCGAGCTAGTTTTACTAACATTCTAACATGTTAGTTTCCCTTACATTTTTAGAGATGTAAAAACAAATTTTAAAAGTTATGGCAATTTTTTTTCCCTTAAAAATATTTTAGTATGCAACTGAAGATCATTTTAAAAGCAAAAGCCCTATACATTTTGTAATACAAAGTACTGGGTGAATGGAGCAGAACAAAAAAAACAGAAAAATGTCCTGGTTATTATGGAGGGAAAGAGGTGTGTAGATAAAGGGTTAAGCTAATCCATAGCAATTTACACTTGGAATATGGAACAGATTGATTTCTACTGTAAGAAAAAGAAATGATTAAACCTTTACAAACATGTAAAGTAAGTGTCTGTCACGTGTCGATTAAGGATGTATGGAGCAGGCTCACAGGGTGAGCCAGCTCCATACACAGCAAGTGTTAGTACCATTATGAACACAATGGTGGCAATTAAGTGACGGTGCCAAATGGGTGCCACCATCTTGGATCCAGCCGGCTCCCCCACTGATGTCATTGGTGAGCATCGGCCAGTTGATATGCTAGTTGCAACCTTAACGCATGGTCCTATGGTTGTCATATCAGGATCTGTAAAGGAGACTGGTGTCAGCAGGCTATATTGCAGATCCAATAAATTTACAATATACTGCAATATTGTAGTGTTGTAGTATATTGTATAAGTGATCAGGCCCCCTAGGGTTAACCCCTTAGCGCTCTGTGTGAGCTCCCGAAATTAGCGCTCAGTGCCGTACTAGTATGGTGCTGAGCCAATGCCTGTTCGACTCTGCACCGGAGCCGAGCTGGCATCGGGGGTCGCGGGGTGTCAGTGGTAGATTACCACTGACACCCCGCGACCCCCGATGCCAGCTCGGCTCCGGTGCAGAGTCGAACAGGCATTGGCTCAGCACCATACTAGTACGGCGTAACACTTGTGGTTGGAGTGGGCTTTTGGGTCCTTAAGGGGTCTTTCCCCCACGATGGCCCCCCTCCCCTGAGCCCAAGACCCCAGAGCTGCCTGCAAACATTATGATTTTTACCTATTTAATCCCACAAAAAATGCAATAAAAAGTGATCAAAAAACATATGTACTTCAGAATGATAGTGTTGCAAAGTACAACATGTCCCGCAAAAAACAAGCCAGCTATGTACCCAAAAAAGTAAAAATGTTATGCTACTTGGAAGACGGCGATGCAAAAATGATAGATGTTTCCCCACATAAGGGTTTTATTTGGCAAATATAGTAAAACATAAGAAAAAATATTCAAATATGGTATCCCTGTAATCGTATCGACCCATAGAATAAAGATAACATGATTATTAGGCTATACGGTGAACAAGAAAAAAAAAAAAGTAAAAAATACAGTACAGAATTGATGCTTTTCTACTCCTGACCTCAAAAAAAAGTTCATAATTTTTTTACTCAAGAGAAATTGCATAACGCATTTTAAGATGGGTTTTCTCTTTTTATCTTTTGGAAATGTGTAAATGTTAGGGCTAAATGAACATATAACCGACAAAATTTGACCATTCTAAATTACTCCTCCATTTTGATTTAATTACTATGAAGATCTCAAGGGGTTACCAATCTTCCTTAATGCTGTTTCTGATAGTTTGAGGGGTACAGATTTGAAAATGGGTGATTATGTAGGGTGTTTTTAATGCTAAATATCAATGTCATTCAAAATGTAATTCAAAACAGTATTCATCCCCAAAATAGTCAATTCTGAAAATACGGAAAATCGATATTCTATTTGTAAGCCACGTGACATCAAAATAAATTATCCAGACATTTCAAAAATGATGAAAATGCGATGAAATTAGACATATGGGAAATGTTATTCAGGAACTTATTTAAGTGGTAAATCTATCTGCCTAAAAACGCAATGATTTTCGAAAATGGCAAATTTTTCCAAAAATGTATAATTTTTTCTTTTTTCTTTGTAAATGAACGTAAAGCTTAGCAGCCAAAATTTACCACTCAAATGAAGTACAACATGTGAGGAAATACAAAAATACAACATATCAGAATCCAAAAAATGGGGCTGAGCCTTAAGCTGTAAAATGGCTAAGTAGTTAAAGTACTAACAGTAAAAAAAAACATATAAATCATAAACATGTTGAGTATCTCCATGTCTTAAAATACCTGATCTGTGAATAGATAAAAACTGTAATTCCTGGGGGTGAACCCCTTAACTGAAAATAGCGCCAAAAGGCGTCTTTTTTGTCATTTTGCAACACATAAAAATTGTAATAAAGTGATGAAAGGTCATACAGTCCCCAAAATGGTAGCAATGAAAACATCATCATATCCCTCAAAAATTTTTTTGTCAAGTTCATTGCATTTGGAATTTTTTTTCTTGCTGCCTAGTACATGGCATGGAAAATTAAATAGTGCCACCTTGAAGTACAATTTGTGGCACAGAAAATGAGCCCATATAAAGCTCTACATAAGGTCAAATATAAATGTCATGGATTGTTAAAGAAGGGGAGAAGAAAATGGAAATGCAAAATCAAGATTTACCAAGAGATTTATACAAATTTTTGACTATTACAGTCATGGCCAAAAGTTTTGAGAATGGTACAAATGTTCATTTTTACAAAGTCTACTTCATCAGGTTTTATGCAATTTGTATATACTCCATAATGTTATAAAGAGTGATCAGCAGTTAATTGCAAAGTCAATATTTGCCTAGAAACACATTTCAACCTCATTGCAGGCTCCATTGCTCCATTAACACAGGTGTGTGTGTGTGTTGATGAGGACAGGGCTGGAGCTCAATCTGTCATGATTAAGTAAGAATCACACCACTGGACACTTTAAAAGGAGGCTGGTGCTTGGCATCATTGTTTCTCTTCTGTCAACCATGGTTATCTCTAAAGAAACATGTGCAGTCATCAATGCACTGCACAAAACTAGCCTAACAGGGAAGAGTATCGCATCTAGAAAGATTGCACCTCAGTCAACAATATATTGCATCATCAAGGAATTCAAGGTGAGAGGTTCCATTGTTGCCAAAAAGGCGTCCAAAAAGGACCAGCAAGTGCCAGGACCGTCTCTTAAAAGTGTTTCAGCTTCGGAATCGGGCTACTAGCAGTGCAGAGCTTGCTCAGGATTGGCAGCAGGCAGGTGTGAGTGCATCTGCATGCACTGTGAGGCAGAGACTCTTGGAGCAAGGCTTGGTGTCAAGGAGGGCAGCAAAGAAGTCACTTCTCTCCAAACACAACATCAGGGACAGACTGATATTCTGAAAAAGGTATAGGGAGTGAACTGCTGAGGACTGGGGTAAATTCATTTTCTCTGATGAACCCCCTTTCTGATTGTTTGGAACATCTGGAAAACAGCTTGTTTGGAGTTGACAAGGTGAGCGATACCACCAGTCTTGTCTCATGCCAACTGTAAAGCATCCTGCAACCATTCATGTGTGGGGTTGCTTCTCTGCCAAGGGAATCGGCTCTCTCACAGTCTTGCCTAAAACACATCCATGAATAAAGAATGGTACCAGAATGTCCTCCAAGAGAAACTTCTCCCAACCGTCCAAGAGCAGTTTGGTGATCAACAATGCCTTTTCCAGCATGATGGAGCACCTTGCCATAAAGCAAAGGTGATAACTTAATGGCTCAGGGAACAAAACATAGAGATTTTGGGTCCATTGCCTGGAAACTCCCCAGATTAAAATCTTAATCCCATTGAGAACTTGTGGTCAACTTGTGCAAGAATGGACTGCTATCAGTCAGGATTTGGTCCAGAAGTTGATTGAGAACATCCCAGGGAGAATTGCAGAGGTCCTGAGGAAGAAGGGGCAACACTGCAAATATTGACTTGCTGCATTAACTCATTCTGTCAATAAAAGCTTTTGTTACTCATAATATGATTGCACTTGTATTTTTGTATGTGATAAAAACATCTGCCAAACACACACAAAAACCAGGGGGCAACAGATCATGTGAAAATATAATATTTGTGTCATTTTCAAAAGTTATGGCCATGAATGTACAAAACATGGGGTGAAATGGGTGTAACTTCTGTATAAAAAGCATGCATGTGCCATAAATAGGTAAAATTAACTATCCTTAACCTCTTAATGCTTTGAGTCTGATATGTCGGATGCTGAGCACTGTAACTTGGTATCTCAGTATCCAATATATCAGATGCAAAGCTGATGCTGGCGCAGCTCGAAATTAGAGCTGGGCTGGAATCGTAATGTTCTGGATGTCAGCTGAAACTAACATTTGACTTCCCAGTGTTGGCTCTGAATACAGGTGTATAACCCGTTAAATGCCACGGTCAGGGGTCCCCCCCCAGGATCGCCCCCTGTGCCGTCTTTGGGGGGTGGGCGCTGTTCACGGTCATGGAAGCCCTGAGTTCCATTCCAATGTCTGCAGGCATTACTTGCAAAATCCCTATGCATGTGCATAGGCTGATACAGCTAGTAACCTGCAACACATCAGCATTCCAAACTATTATCATGGACAAGCAATCAGATGATTGCTTGTTCATGTCCCATGTTGAAAGAAATAATAAAGTAAAAAAAAAAAGTTCTTAAATAAAAATTTTTTTATAAATGAATAGAAATGGCCATATGCCCCATAAACAAAAAAAGTCAAAATCATAACACAAACCCCACGTATATATTACACCGCATCTGTAACAACCTGTAGAATTAAAAAAGATCTTTATTTAACCTGCTTCCTGCACACCATAAAAACTGTTAAAAATTCACCAAAAATTATGATTTTTACCTATTTCATCCCACAAAAAATGCAATAAAAAGTGATAAAAAAATATATTTACTCCAGAATGATACTGTTGAAACGTAAAGCACGTCCTGCAAAAAACAAGTCATCAACCAGCTATGAAGTAAAAAAAGTAAAAATGTTATGCCACTTGGAAGACGGCAATAAACATGATAGATTTTTTCCCCACATTAGGTTTTATTTGGAAAATTTAGTAGAAAGTATGGTATCCCATTAATCGTATTGACAAATAGAATAAAGATAACATATTTATTATGCTATTCAACAAGGGATACCAACCCCAAAATGGTAACACTGGAAAATGCATCTCATCCCAGAAAGAAATGCCATCACATGGTCCCACTAATGGAAAAACTTAAATTTTATAGCCTACAAAAGGGGCCAATGAGGAAATTAAAATCCTGGCAGCTGCAGCGTGCTCCTTTCTCTTTGCTATGTTTGTTTTCATTGAACCAGTGGTGAGCTGGGTTTACTTACTTTTAAATATAAGACAGAATAGGGCCACTCGGCCGCTTAAACCCTTTTTTTGCTCTTTAAAATTTAACTTTTAATTCTCATGCATTTAAAAATATAGAGTGAAAAGACAAAAAATGCGTGAATGAACGATGTTTCTGACCCGTTGTCTAAAATTATCAGAGATCTGGAGGTTAACCTGTTTTGGCTTGTTGATCTATCACATTCCTTTCAGGATGCTTTGATTAGTATTAGAGTCTTTCATTCTGGTCAGCTTTCAAACAGAGGGTATTAGTAGGGTAGGGGAAAATTTAGGATTGGGGTAGGGTAGTTCACACCATGCATACATCCCACTGCGGTATCCTATACCTGCTGTTTTTCCCCTCCTCTCTCTGAGCTACCTCTCTTAGGTGTTTGTCTTCCGTATTAGAGCCTGACCTAACTCTCTATTCCATTAGGTTCCTCTCTGTCTCTGTGCTAAAACTTATTGTCGCCCCCCTGACAATTGCTAATAAATTGAAGTACAACATGTGGGGAAAAAACTATCAAAAGAAAAAAATGAGTCTGAGCCTTAAGGGGTTGTCCACTTTCAGCAAATGTTTGATATAGTTTGTGTAAGGAAAAGTTATCTAAATACTTTCTGAATCAATTCCTCATGGTTTTCTAGATCTCTATTGCTGTCCTGCTATAGAAAGTGTTGTTGTTTACTTCCAGTGGATAGAAATCGTTATTATCACAGGCAGTAATAAGAGTTGTGTGATAATCCATCCACTGGAAGTAAAGCTTCTATAGCAGGCCAGCAAGCAGAGATCTAGAAAACCGTGAGGAACTGATACGGAAAGTATATTGGAAAATTGGATAACTTTTCTGTACACAAACCATATCAAATATTTGCTGAAAGTGGAAAAACCCTTTAAGTTACAAAATGGCCACATTTTGTAACTTAAATGGTTAATATACTACAATAAACACTATACACTAAACTAGACTTATTATACAGCATTAGACACTGTTGATCTGATCACATTGTTCTAGATGTGATGATTGCAGCAGACTTTGCTGCATTTTACCCAATATTTCATTTTAAAATATTTCTCTCTGAAAACATTGTTGAAAAATGTTTAATAAATTCTCAACACAAAAGTGCAGTGCAACCAGAAACTAGTTTCAACAGTTCATTCAGTTTAAAAGTCATATTTACTACATAACAAAATAGTACAAACATACAGTATAGTCCACTTATATTTTAAAAATCTTTGTAAAAATGTTTCTGTAAAGATAACTTGAAGGAGTTATATCTAGTGGTGTACAGAGCTGACTTTTCATGAAATCTAAACTAATCTCTCAGACAAGAAAACATTGGAACCTCATGCAGCAAGCAGAAAACGGACAATGCAAGTCACCTCTTTTTAAAGTATTGACTATCTGGGCCTATTAATTTTGTGTTTGTTCTCTTATCACAACCAACCAGACAACTTTTGTCAATAAAAGTGGAAATCTCTTGCGTACCAGATGTGGAATGAGCTGAGGTATTTAATTTATTTTGGACCAGCTTGTCCATATATTTCCTTTAGTGTTGTTTGTATAGTCTATGCTATGTAAGCAAACTTGGAATTACATTTTTTTCTCATCAATGAGAAACATTCCAACTACCCAACAGTTACTTCCAATACCATTAGGATTACTTAGTTTCTCCATATATATATACAGTATGTACAGAAACAGTGATGTGATTACTATTTTTATGCTTTTTTTTTCAGTACACTATAATTCCAGAACAAGACATATGTAATAACCACATATAAATGGGCAACACTTTAAACCCTTTTAAAATGTTCATATTTCTTGTAACTGGTTAGAGAATTGTTGTATTTTTATAATTTATTTTTCATGGCTTTGTTCCAAAATCTACTAGGAGTGTCTCTTACATACTCTAGAATTATATGCTGCATATTCATTCACCCCCTATGTCCCAAAGGTGATTTGAGTTCTAGTGATTTATTGTCATTATCATGGAACTAGCCTGAAGTGATGGGGCTTTATCTAAAAATAGCCAAGAAGACTGGCACAAGGTCGACACCATGGAGACCTACACCATTCACAAGAACTGAACCCCTAGCTCTCCAGAGAATGGGTATCCAGGTCTCACTAATGAATAGATATCTCAACTCTGCACTCAATCTACTCACTGAAGTTCTTGTCCGGAACACAAACCTGCAATATTTGGCATGGACCCGAATATTGTGGTTCATGTCCACTCATCATTGGCATACCTATTTACATCAAAATAGCATTGATGATTATTTAATATAGAATTGTGTTTCTTTGCATCCTTTCCTCTTCCTCTTTCATGGACATATGTCTAAAAAATGTGTGTTTAAACAAAGATTTCTATAGAAAATAAGTGCACATCTAAACAAAAGGTATAAAATTTATTAGAGAGACAAAATGGCAGACCTTTTTGTAATAGGGACAGCTCAGCTATCGGTATTTCCCTACCTGAGATTGGGTCGTCACAACTGGAGTAGGTTCTCTTATGATGTCCACCCTTCCTTATCCCGCTCTTAGGAAGCGGCCTCTATGTAAGCTTAACAAATTAAAATAAGGATGTTTTTGAAGGTCTCACTCCATGCTAGGTGCTGACTGATGACCTATTGTGAAGAAAACCATGACGTTTCTGACCCCCTGAGGGGTACGCAAGGTCAAATAATAAAAAATAATAATTCTACTACAAATAAATAATATATACAAAGTTTAGCCTTCCGCAGGCTATACATAATATACATTCTTCAGTTTATCTTTACAATGAATATATAATAAACTCATACTTCTATACATATTTATAATAATGTAATTTAGTGGAAACCTACCATTTGATTTGAGAATGCTGTAGCTACGCTGATGCAGGATCATGTCTTGGTTACTATCAGGCTAGAGGGTTGTGGATCCTCTGGACCACTGCAGATGATGACTAAAGCCACTACCTGGGACCAGAGTCTAAGTGGTACCCGGTTTTCACCAGAGCCCGCCGCAAAAAAAAGGTTGGACTTGCTGTGGCGTGGTACCACCAGGTCGTTCCTCAGGCGTGACTTGCCTGCAGTGGCAGCCACGGTTGAGGTACAGGAACGGCAGTCAATCTCGAGGTAAGGTCCAGGCACAGGGTCAGGACAGGTGGCAGAGATGCAATGTCAGCAATCCGGGGTCAGCAACAGGAGGTCCAAGCAGAGGGTTACGGGAAAACAGCACACAGGACAGCATCATGGAGGAACACTGGTACACAGGACAGCAGCATGGAGGAACACTGGTACACGGGAACACGGAGGAGCTCAGGTAACACAGGAACACGGAGGGACTCGGGAACGCAGGAGACACAGGAACGCAGGAGACACAGGAACCCAGGTGAATCGCAGAAGAGCTTTCTCTAAGGTCTGTGAGGCACAAAGATCCGGCAGGGCTTGCAGGAAGAGGCAGGCTTATGTAGAATTAGGCAATATGGCCAGCGCCAATTAATGGCACGCTGGCCCTTTAAATCTGGAGAAGCTGCCGCGCACGTCCTAACAGCTGGGGACGTGCGCGCACAGCGGAGGGGAGCGAGCTAGGAGCCGAGACAGGTGAGATGCGCTGGCGGCGCGCTTGCGAGGGCAGTGGAGCACGGGTGAGCCCGCGACCCGCGATATGGGTCAGGGGACCACCCGTGACAGTTACTCCCTGTGCTGAGTGGTTTTGCTGATAAAACAATTATAAAATCACTTCTATGGCTGGTTCAGCGCTTCTCCTAATACATTAGTTATTCACTGCAGCTGCTGTGTATGAGTGATCCAGCTCAGGCTGATTTGTCATGTCTTGACTAACCTCCATGTCTATTGAAAAGCTCCAGGTGTAAAGTGTTTATGTAGGCAGCCAGCCTGACCCAGATTTCCCAAGGTCCTGAATGTTAGAATATTTTTTTCAGCAAAACCACTCAACACAAGCATTAACCAAAATATGATCCTGCATCAGTGTAGCTACAGCATTCTCAAGGTATTTTTGGTTCATAATGCATCAAATCAAATGGTACGTTTTGTTTAAAATAATACATTGTGATATATTTAATGCATCAAAATGCCACTATAAGTGTTGCACATGGGTGCAAGGTCCATTTTGCTCAATTTATTGTCAGATTAAAAGTAAATAAAACACTCTAGGACAGCAAGAAGCCAAAAGCAATCTCCAAACACCATTCGAGACAACCATTTAGATAAGAGATAAGATCACATTGTGTGTTCCTTGTTTTTGCCTTAACTTTTTGTTCTCTGACTGATTCTTATCATGGAAGTAATCAATTTCATTAAATGAAGTAATGTACTTTTTGTGAAAAAAAAAGTTTGGAAATCGTATAATTCTTCAGCATTTTCTTTGGTAGTAGAGAAGGAATTAAATGATGTACAGAATATAGCATGAAAAACATCTAGAAGCAAGATAAAAACATAAAGAATTTAATTTAATTTGAATGATTATTTAAGTTATTTAACTGATGCTGCTAGAGGTACACTTCTGCAAAGGTAATGTTAACAACATGTAATATTTTAGTTCAGTACTATGTTAATAAATTTGGAGTGCCCCTAGCTGAGACTGCAGAGGGAGCATGCCACCTTCTAACTGACTCATTAAAACTGGTAAAATCACAATATACAATAGTCCCAAAAAGTTAAGGATATTTGGCCTTTACAGATGAATTGATTGTGACTAAGCAAACAAACACTGGCTTTACGGCACTCAAGGAACATCAAGGAATTATGCACGTAAAATCTTGATCCTTGATCCTGATTAAAATGATGTAGCATCGAAACAGGTTGATCTTTATATTTTTTATCCATCTGTAATGCACTCATAGCAATCAATAAAGATAGATTTTGGGGCTTATTTACTAAGGGTCCTTGGCTGCAATTTCGTAGTTTTTTCCGACCTTCCCGGGATTTGCACCACTGGGACAGGTATTTAACTGGGGATTGTGTTGCACATGATGGGATTGTGGCACGGCTGCGCTGGCTTTCATTGCAACAGAAATCAGGGGGCGGGCCGTCGGACGATCCGACTGATTCGGACTGATCGCAGGATATAATTTTAAAATTGTGTTGCAAGATCAAGCACTTACATACACCGGGTAGAATAAGGTGAACTCGGGCACACGATCTTAGTGAATCGCGGCACATGGCATGATCGTTGGACAGTGCACTTTCGTGAACTCCGCAGGGCAAGGGGAAATAAATGTGCTCCTTTATGTGCATAATTCCTGTGGATGATCCTTGAGTGGCCCAAGCCAGTGTTTGTTTGCACAGTGGATCATCAGGTCAGTGATTTGGCAGCGTGCACCGCCACATGAGCACAAATTTCGGTGGTTTGCAAGAGTGGTTGGGTGAGCAGAGAGTTTTTTTTTCTCTTTACCATGAACTGATTTTGACCTTCTCTAAAATTTTGAATTGGCTACTTTGGTGAACATTGTGAATTGGCTATTCTGGGGGTCACTTATACTCGGCTACTATGAGACCACTGTGACCATATTAGCTACTATGGGCCCCTGTGACTATCTTACTACTGTGGGGGCACTGAAAATACATTGGCTACTTATAATTATATTGGCTATGGTAAGGCATGTGTTACTATATTAGCTGTCATGAGGCACTTTGACTTGCCTACTATGGGGGAAATGTAACTAATGACTATTGTGACAATATTGGCTACTGTGAGCAGAACATTTTCAAGTTTGTGTTGACATGGAGGGTATAGAGAAGAGAAATTCAAAGGCACTATAACCAGATTAACAGTAAGTGCTGGCATTACCCATGAACTGACAATTATGCATCATCTCCCCTGTTCTGTGACTGTCTGTTATCTTCTTCTGAGGGTGACCTACATAGAGACAACCTAATATTGTGGCAGATTTATAACCCTGCATTAGACATTATGTTAAATCTTTGGAAATATAAGGCAGTATAAGGATAAAGTAATCTTGGTCTGTATTTATGTATTAGTCTTGGTTCTGGTGCTGTTTCTATGTAGTAATCTTGTTCTGGTCCTGTATTTATTTAGTAAGCTTGGTTCTTACACTGTATCTATGTAGTAAGATTGGTTCTTTAAATGTATCCATGCAGTAAGCTCACTGCTCAGTTCCACATTTGGCCTTCTTGGTCTCCCGGCATTACCTTCCCGTGGTTCGCCTCGAGAAGCCTTTGATCATCTACTCTGTAAGTGGCAAAATCCTCTGTCTTTGCAGGTCAGTGTGTTGCACAAAGAGAGACTTATTATGTGCTACCACAGTCCACGTCTTCAATCCTGTTAAGTCTACCTTGGTTGCAGCTCCATGCACCCGTTCTTAACTGGAAGACAGGGAAGATCCTTCATTGGGGTCCTTATTGGCAGTCTCTCTGTATGAAGATTCCTCATCCAGTACCAGTCATGGTTTCTTCTGTGGCTCCCAAGCCTCTGGAGGGTCTTCCAGCTTGCTATCAGGACTTTGTTAACATCTTTTTGAAGAACCAAGCTGAGACTTTGCCGGGTATGTCTCCTCCTCGGGGTCAGTTGTACCCACTCTCAGTGCCAAAACCCGCAGCAACCCGATGTCGGACTACATCGAAGAGAACCTGCAGAGGGGGTTCATACGTAAGTCCTCTTCCCGGCTGGTGCCTCGGATGTCATTGGGGAAGAACCAGCTCCTTGGCATGTCATCCCTCCTGAGCGACTGGTACTGGCCTCTCCTGTGGATCTTCGACACTGCTCATGTGTGGCTGGGCACCCTGGGGTGCAGCACTCTGTCGCCCTCATTTCCAGATTCTATTGGTGGCCAGATCTGGTCAAGGATGTTTAGGACTTTGTGGGTTCCTGTGCTTCCTGTCTCAAACCTGCTGTTCTTCTACCGTTGATGATACCCAGCTGCCCATGGACTCAAGTGGATATGGACTTCATCATGGATCTGTCGCCTTCATCAGGCGACACCGTCACCTTGGTGGTAACCGACCGTTTTTCCAAAATGTCCCATTTTGTGCCTCTGCCAGGTCTGCTCCACGTCTTGTTAGCCAGTTCTTCCATCATATCTTCCAACTCCATGGACTTCCCCAGCACATGGTCTCTGACCGAGGCGTTCAATTTGTCTCTAAAATCTGGCGATCCCTCTGCACCAACTTCAAGTGAAATTGGACTTTTCGTCCGCCTATCATCCTCGGTCTAATTGGCAGGTGGAAAGAGTTAACCAGACCCTGAGCTGCTATCTCTGCCTTTTGTTTCTGCCCGTCAGTACGATTAGTCTACTCTCTTGCCATTGGCAGAGTTTTCTTACAACTTCTTGAACTCAGCATCCGCATGCTCCGCTCCAATTTTTATCAATTATGGACTGCATCCACGCCCTCCTCTTCCTCTGCCAGTGTCATCGGATGTTCCTGCTGTTGAGGAATTGATACAGGACCTGTAGTCCATTTGGGAGCAGACTCACCTTTCCATGTTACAGGCTTCTGCCTGAACCAAGCTCCAGGCTGATAAAAAACGCAGGCCTCCTCCTTTCTTCTCTCCAGATGACAAAATCTGGTTGTCCTCCAGGTATGTCCGGCTAAAGATCCCTGGCAACAAGCTTCGTCCTCGTTTCCTTGGTCCCTTCGAGGTGCTGAGTCGCATCAATCTGGTGTCCTACAAGCTGCTCCTTCCTCCCACCATGTGCTTCCCGAACTCCTTGGTGCTCAAGCCTGTAATCATGAATTACTTCTCCCAACAAGTGCCTCCTCCTGAGGCTGACTCCACTATCATCTCCGAGTTAAAAGAGATCCTAGATATGAAGATTTGAAGGTAATAGGTAAGCGGTTCTTTTTGGTTGCCTGGAAGGGGTTCAGGCCAGAGGAGAGATCTTGGGAGCCTGAGGACAATATCTTGGACCATGATCTCCTTCAGAGATTTCTCCAGCCCAAGAAAAGGGGGAGGCTGAAGGAAGGGGGTACTGTCCCATATGGCGTCTCACCTACCTCCTGCCTCCAGCCCGTTGGCCGTGTGCGCGCATCCCCAGCTTCTAGGGCGTGCGCACACCAGCTTCAGCAGATTTAAAGGGCCAGCACCTTAATTGGCGATCGCCATTTCCCAGAATGCTCCTCTTCCTGCACTCCCTGCCAGATCTTTTTGCCTCACAGCCTTAGAAAAAGCTTGTTTTCCATGACTTTTGCGATAAGTGTGATTTCCCGTTGTGACCCTGGACCTGTTCTCGTTTAAGCTTCCTCTGCTGCCAGCCTTGACCTTCTGCTCTGCCTACCCTGAACCTTTGCCACCTGTCTTGACCTCCTGCCTGTCCCCTATGAGCTCATGCATATGGCTGTAGACTCTGTGACCTGTGCATAAGACAACTGCCTATGAAGGAAGAGATGGGGCAGGTTCTATTTCATTCCATATTTTCAGCCTGGGAAGTGTTCTTCTATTGCCATCAGCGGTGTCACCGAAAATGAAACAGCTATGAGAAGCTTGCAGCAGTTTATTTATTGCATGCAATGCTCCAAAATAATTAATTATTTTTGATGTTGTGTTGGCTCTAGTGATTAGCGAATCAGAACCCCCAAATTTGGGGTCAATACCCATGGAGACGAGTCTGTTTTTACAAAATAGCAGTGCTACAGTTAGATTCAACCATACTTACCTAAATTGCTGAGAATGTATTCACTGCATCCTTTTTTTAAAAAATAGTAGTGCTAGTGTTTGAAAAATCCCTATATTTCTATATTTCATTTTCACTAAATCTGTATTTTAGTAAATAGAAGGGTCCATGTTCTCTCAGTTTTGTATCACGTCGCTCGGGGATCTCCGCCAGCTCCATAGAGATTAATGGAGCAGAACGGTCATGCATGGTCAACTGCTCCATTAGTATGACGGAGCAACGAGGGGTCGGACGGAGGTACGTGGGACACCATCGGACCCCTCGTTAGGACCTATCCTGTGGTCAGGGGCTAACTTTTGTTTGATGGAAAACCCCTTCAAACGTGCTGTCAGTGAATGCTTTGAAGTACTGCTTTCATCTTCAATGCTTGGTCAGGGAATACTTTGCAGTAGTGCTTATATCTTGAAGGCCTTGTCAGAAAATAAATTGCAACGCTACGTATATACCAAAGGTGCTGATAGTAAATACTTTGCAGTGCTACGTTTATAAAAAAAAAGGTGCTATCAGTGAATTATTTGCAGTGCTAAATATATAATAAAGGTGCTATCAGTGAATACTTTGCAGTACTGATTATATCTTGAAGGCCCTATCACGGAATACTTAGCAGTACTATCTATATTTTAAAGGTGCTGTTGTAAGTGAATAGTGCGCACTAATAGCTAGAACGTAAAGGTGATCTTGTCAGTGAATAGCTTGCATTAATACCTAGATTAGGAATTCTGCACGTAACATCACCCCTGCCTTAATCCAGAACACTAGTGACTGTCTCTATGCTGTCTCTAACATCATGTCCTCTCTCTTCTTGAAACTTAATCTTTCTAAGACTGAACTTCTTTTCTTTTCATCATCTACTAACCAACCCAACCCTGACCTCTCCATCTCGGTCTGTGGGATCACTATAGCACCGAGGCAGCAGGCCCGCTGTCTTGGGTTTGTGCTGGACTCTGACCTCTCCTTTTCACCATATATTCAATCTCTTGCTTGCTCTTGCCGGATGCATCTCAGAAACATCTCCAGAATCTGACCGTTTCTGATATTTGAAACTTCTAAAATGCTAATTGTTTCACTTATTCACTCTTGACTAGACTACTGTAACTCCCTACTAATCGGTCTTCCACTCACTAATCTCTCTCCTCTTCAATCTATTCTTAATGCAGCAGCCAGGCTCGTCTTTCAGGCCAAACGCTACACAGATGCTTCCAGTTTATGCCAATCACTGCACTGGCTGCCTGTCTCCTTCCGTATTCACTTTTAAATAATAACCCTAATCCACAAAGCTCTGAATAATGCTGCACCTCCCTATCTCTCTTCTCTCATCTCAGTCTATCGCCCTTCCCGTGCTCTTCGATCTGCCAGTGACATTAGATTAATCTCTACCTTAATTCAAACCTCTCATGCACATCTCCAGGACTTCTCCCGAGTACCTCCAATTCTCTGGAATGCCCTTCTCCGGACTCTCAGACTAATACCCACCCTTCAAAGTTTCAAACGTGCTCTTAAAATCCATCTCTTTAGGCAAGCCTATCATACTCGCTAACTGGATGAAACGTGGACTCTCCCTTTACTAATCCATCCTATGTCCTCCTCCAATCTGTTATTTGGCGAACAGCAGATATTTACCAAGCTCCAGGCTTTTCTGCAGTCTTTTTCACCTAGGATGCTGTAAATAAGATGGCGGCTGATGGCTGGTTCAAGCAGCAAACTTTTTATTTATTAAATTATTTATTAAATTATTTTATATTGCTCCCTTATATAGAATGGCTGGACCATTATACAACCTCTTGTGTCACCTCCTCATCCTCACAGTCTGTAAGCTCTTGTGAGCAGGGCCCCTCACTCCTATTGTTCCATATGACTGTTTGTTCTTTGTAATGTAATAGAGTTGTATATGTCCCCTATGATTTGTAAAGCACTACGGAATTTGATGGCACTATATAAATAAAGATTATTATTATTATAGATAAAGGTACTGTTGTCAGTAAATAGTGTGCAGTAATACCTAGATTACATTTTTGCATGCCATTTTCTGTGCCATAATTGTATTACTTAGTGACCAATTATATTCATTCAGTTCTGCAGTTTGTTTATCATATGGATCATTTTTGATTATAAACTGCCAAACAATCGAGCTGTATCCACAATACAAAGAGGGAGGAGCGTTGTATACTGATTCTTCACTAGTGTGGCAGGTACTCAACTATGAAGGGGTCATGAAGGGTTAATATGATGCTGATAAGGACAAGCATTAATGTCTTTGTTGCTGTATCCAAAGGTTTCAAAATATGTCTTCCCAGGCCAACAACCCCTGATCTAGTTGTTCTATCATGTGTTGAGTCCAAAAAGTTGTAGAAGGTCTTCTGGCATTCCATTATTGCGCAGATCCCAGCGTAGTTATGATATAGTAGTAACCAAGTAATGATTACGGTGTAGCGTATAATTTATTACAATTAATGTTCCTTAGATATGGACTAAGTTTATTGGACTATAATATGTTTGCAACGGTTAAAAAACTTTGCCCTCAGCAGAGTGAGAAGGACTATGTCTTCCGCTAAGTGACTGTTCTCATTCTGGGAGCCAGTGACCCGCTCCTCATGCCATGTTGGATTAAAAGAGAGTCCACCTCTTTGATGACTGTTCACAAAATCTGGTGGTAAGACTTGTCTGCTCTACCAACCACAACAGTATTTCAAAAACAGCTGGCACAGCAACAAAATATGTTCTGTGCGCTATGAACTGTTCCCAGAGACCAACTTAGTTAGGTGGTTTGTGGCTGTCATCCACACCTCGGACCAAGATGTAGGAAATTTGTTGAAACTACTATTGCCATGTACCCATGTGAATGTATTATTGACATAAAATGTATATTAAGCTAAGTGTATTTTATATCCTCATGTGTAAAGGGGAGTAGTCCCTCCACCAACTATCTAAATGTAAAGGCTGGTTACTTTAAAGGAACAAAATATTGTCTTGAGAGTGATAAGTAGGTGGGTCGCTAGTATAGGCATGGGATGTTCTTACCGGGACGAAATGCGGGAACAGAGTATCAGTCCCAAAGCCTCAGTAGCTTTTATAGCCTGTGGAAAACTGAGTAGTGTGTTTGGCCTCAATGACGAACAACCCCAAACCTAATGCCCAGGGGTTCAGCAATCATAGAGAATTTGGGATATAGTGTTGTTAGAAGCCACTCCAGACAGGATTTCTGGATGCCTACCCTCTGGAAGGGATATTGAATCCAGGTAAGGTTCCGTTGGCATTTTTAGAACGCAGGAACCATGTGATGTGTTAATGTGCAGCAGGGATAACCTATCCTACCTTACACAGTTGCTAAGTTTTATGCGAGGTTAAACCCACCAGCTTTTTAATTGAAGACTGAACAATATTTTTGTAACTTGTAATTTCTGCCAATGTATATGAATGTGTAAAAGTCGTACTAGGACATGCTACATTTTAAGGAAAGGGGAATGTAGCACCCTTCACTTTGTATAAATTGTCGGGTCCTGCAGCAATGCCAGTGTACTGTGAACGTATCTTTAATTGCTATATGTTAATAAAGGAAGGTAGCCAAGGTGACCAGAGCAGCATATGGGAAGAAGAAGGGAATAGTTAGAGCTGGATGTTACGATGATCTAGAGAAGACAGGCAGAAGAGCCTGGGGCTCTGAGGAACCAGGCAGAAGCAGAACCATAGTGAGTTAGCACTGATCGGAAAGTGGAGTGCCTATAAGGAGCACAGTTAGGAGGTTAGCTCACCAAGGTGGCCGGTGTCTTTGCAGTTAAAGTTCAAGTGTGAGTCAATTCTTTGGGCACCATCAGGACCAGGCAAGTGACTTACTCTTCTATCCATCCACTGGGAGCCAGACCTAGCCGGGAAGGGTTAAACATCACACTGACCTTCAACACCTATCTCCCAGGGGCCCAAGTCGACCACATCCCGGTTGAACATCTCGACTGGCATCACAAACTATACCTACAATTCCTTTCCCCACTTTTGATCACTGTATAGAGAAGCTCGATTTAGGAGAAGGGGCGTGACACAGGCACATTCATTTCATCTTAAAAGGGGGATCAGGGGTGCACAACCCGTGCAGACAGGCCACATGCAGCTTGTCAAGCCACGAGTTGTGGTCTGCTGATAGTCCAAAGAGCACTTCCATAACTGATGTAACATAACTGAAGGCAGATAATTGGTGCAGGAGGCCGCTAGCTGTGACTGCAGCTAAAAAGTTCTCACTGTTCCCAGGACCTCACCTGCTACTCCGCTCTGTGCTCTGACTCCTGACACTGGTTGTATGCATCTAGGTTAGGACCCAGAACAGAACGTTGCAGGAGCGGACCTGTACCTGTCTGCTGTACTGCACTGTTCCCGTGTCCTTATGCTGCTGCATACAACCAGAATGGGACTCGGAGCAGAGCAGAACATGGAGAAGAGAAGAATCTGCTGTGTGGTGCAGGGAGGAGACGAAGAGGTAGGAAAGGAGAAGGATTTATTTATTTTGTCTGATCTGGGTCTCCAGCATTATTAGTTTTATGCTCTAGGGGTCTCCAGTATTATCTTCTATGGGGATTCCAGTATTATAATAATGGGGGTCTTCAGTATCAGTCTGCTCTGGAGGTCTCCAGTATTGTTATTTTTGCATGGGGTCTCCAGTATTATTATATTCTCTGCTGGGTTATATACTATTATCTGGGATTTGGTTTCTGGGGTGGTATTTATTGCTGTACAGGGGCATTTATAATTTCTGGGGTGGCATTTTGTACTGTACTGTGGTTGTTGGTGCAGGGTACTGGTTACTGAAGCAGCCCCGTAAATTTTAGCAGTATGAAAGTATGGCCCTTGGACAATAAATGTTGTGCACCCCAGGCCTAGATTATTATATCAGGAATAGAACAGACATTTAAACAAAATGTTAAATTTTTCATAATTAAATATATGTTTGTGGAGTCAGAGTCAGTCTATTTTATTACCACTCCGACTACCACTATGACTCCACCAAAATTGTCACCAACTCCACAGCCCTCGTTCCAGTTAAAGCAGCATTTGAAGCTATGATTATAGGAATACGGCAGACTATGGTGTCCATTTGGTGTAACCAGGCATCAATGCGCATCCATGCGCCATTGCCTATAGAGTGTGACAGAGAATTGATAGGTCCATGCAGAAAAAGAACAAATATTTGTTGCTAGCACTAAGTTATCGGAGGATCTTTTGAACTTACTGTACAGTCACTGTCAAACGTGTTGGTCTCTAATAAGTTACTACGTGAAGGTGTTTGGCAGAGAAGGGAGCATTTTACTCATATAAGGGTCTATCCAACAGCCTGAGAAAGCTAGTCTAGGCACCTACCTTTTCATTATTAAAGGAGTTGTCCAAGTGTTTTTAAAATTCTGCAGGAAGGCTGGGAGGGATTTTTTAAAAAAAAACCTGTACTCACCTTCTCTGTCCCTCCGGCATCCTGCGCCAATGTCTCGCTGAGCCGTGTCCCTGTGTGTTTAAAGTGGCTCATTGTAATTAATACTGAGTAAAAATACCATATACTGCAACACAGTATATGGTATACCCTAACCCTAACCCCAATACAGAAGTATTGCAGTATATGGCAGGAACGATCAGACCATTTAGGGTTAATTTACCCTTGAGGGTCTAAGAAATAGTAAAAGATAAAAAAAAAAAGTTAAATTTTTTTTTTTAAAAAAGTTAAAACATTTTTTAAAAACCAAAAAGTTTAAATCACCACTCTTTCCCAAGAACTGATATAAAATGTAATTAACAGTAAAAAAACACGAACATATTAGGTATAGCCACGTCTCAAAATGCCCAATCTAACAAAATATAAAACCGGTTATTGCTGGTGTTGAACCCCATAAGGGAAAATAGCGGCCAAATGTCCGAAAAGTTACTTTTACACTATTTTACATCACATAAAATTTTTTTATAAAAAGTGATCAAAATGTCACACAGTCCTCAAAATGGTAGCAATGAAAAAGTCAGCTCATTTCTCAAGAAAATGACAGCTCCGTACACCAGAAGAAAATTGCGAAAATGTATTTATTTTTTAGTACACATTCGTTAAATTTTTGAAGATGTATTAAAACGCAATAAAATCTGTGTAAATTTGGTATCATCGTGATCTTACTGAACCAAAGAATAAAACAGAGTTGTTAGCACAGAGTGAAAGTCGTAAAAACTGAGCCTACAAGAAAGTGATGCAAATGCGTTTTTTTTTTTTGCCAATTTCATCATAATACACATTTTCTCCATTTTCCCAGTGCAGTACACAGCATGGAATAATAAAAAAACTTTACTGAGAAGCAAAATTTTTGGTTGCACAGCAGGTGAGTACGTTTGTTATTTTTAAAAAGCCTGCCCCAGCACTGCCCTAATTTATTAATCGCAGATAATCCCTTGAAAATCACCCACTAAAACACATCTACAACATTGGAACTGTTAGTTTTCCTCACATCCCAAAATGCCGTTCCATCAAAATATAAAAACAATTATGCCTTACCCTGAATGTCATAATGTAAAATGTCTGAATCACCACTTTTTTGCATAAATATTTGAATACAAAGTAACCAAAAGGTCATATAGGTTCCAAATTAGGATAAATCTTGTACACCAAAGTATAATTTTTCTTTTTGTCAGAATATGCAAAATTCAAAGTTTATTTTGTACAAAAGATTAAAAAAAAAAAAATCTATTAAAACCCATATGTGTAAATTGGGGGGTGCAGAGGCTGCGATCGCACCTGGGCCCAAGAGGTTTTGGGGCCCTTATGATGTCACTTTCCCATATGAGAAGACTATTACTATACACCATACATTATAGTCGGGGGCCTGGCACAGACTTTGCACTGGGGCCCATCAGCTTCTAGTTACGCCACTGTTAAAACCTATATAAATTTGGTATGTCCATGTTTGTACCGACCCAAAGAATAAAGGGGAGTCGTCATTTGGACCCCACAATAAATGCCATAGCAGAGCTCACAGGAAAACACTTTGATTACAGCTGCGAAAAGAGCTGCAATTTTACTGCATTTCCAGTACATTGCGTGGAATAGTAAAATAGTGGGCACCGGAAGGTAAGTAGGACTTAATTTTTGTAAGCAGCCCTCTCCCGGCCACCTTTAGTTTTTTTCAGAACTCTCGGACAACCCCTTTAAGACAGAAATGCAAAAATGCAAAAGGGCCGAGTGCTGTGAGGGTTAAACATGTGAAACAAGGAGAGATGCTGTGGAATGTTAGACTGCAGCAGCTCACAGCCTTAACTATTACATTTATCTTGGTATTCACTCTATTTTATACATTGGCCATCAGTATATAGATCCGGCTGTGTGATGTACATAGCCCTCCCTATCTCCTATTACACGCTGTTTGGTACATGTGTGCTTTCCTCAGGGGAAACACAGCACGCCAGCATGGTCTCCTAGCAATCGCCCTGATTGGCCACAGTCTGCCTCCTTCTTCTTCCGGGTGGTGCAGCCCAGCAGCAGTCTAGCTCAGGGAAGGAGATTTCACTTCCGGTCTGTGGAGCTCTCAGTGTCACGTGATACTTCACGAGCAGAGTTGACACGTTGCCTAGCAACAAGGGTCAGCGTGTGCAGTAATAAACAGGAGCACTGCTTGTATAGGCTTCACAGCAATCACCCCCGATCTGATCAGCGTAGCATTGGGAAGATGGTGATCGAAGGCACTAGCAGCAAGACAACGCAGAGAGAGAGCTCCAAGACCAAGAGCAAAGCTTCTGCTTCCACTGAGGGCTTCACTGTCCAAGCCTTGATGAAGAATTCAATAGTAAGAGAAACATAATGTGGCTGCCTGACATGTGTAAGAAGCCTGCATTCACCTCTTTACTATGTGTCACTGATCTCCCAAAACAATGATTCCATATGTGCTACTAGATGTGCATCATGGGCACAGTATGTGCTGCCTTTCACTTCTGATCATCATATGGCATAAAAGTTCCATTCGTGATTTCCATAAGTGGCACACAAGACTAAATTTATCATATAAGATATTACTTGTCTTGTTCTTTCACAAATGTTAAATATGTAACAATTGCATTAAACTAACCAAAAGGCAGGTGATGTGCAAGCACTCCCAACCTGAAGTGAGAGATGATTGCGCGATGTCCTACACTTTTCAGCAGTCACGGCTGATTTGTTGGGGATGGAGGAGTGTTCTCCTCTTTGTATTTTATACCTATGGATGGTAACCCCATCAGATCCTAGAAAATTATCCACTACTTTTCTTAACAATGGCCTCAGAGTTAAATCAGATTGTGATCTGATTTTGCTGTTAGACAATTCTGTTTTGACTTGTTTGGGTAATCTTGCTATATAGGTAATACAGGGCTACAAATATAAATATGTAAATTCCTAAGGTGTAATTAAAAAAATGACTACCACAGTAAATCTAAAATCCAGTGTGCAGGATACGATTAACTTGAGGAATAACTGAGGAACTGCTATAGAAAAATCTATCCAACATTAATGTCATCGAATTCTTCATCCAAGGACCACAACATCCCTCCCCAATAGAGACTGTTGTACTAAAGAGGCAATTTATTGGATAATGTAGAACACACATTTGTGTGCATGAGGCCTAAGATAGAATTGTTCAGCAGCAGTGGCTCCGTGAAACAGACTGTGCACTGGTTGGAGCAGTGACAGGGTTTGAATGGTATTTCATAGCACATCAGCCTTACAGATGCATTAAAGCCACTTTATCTAAGTACCCTGTGTAGTCTATTAAAGGGAACCTGTCACCAGGAGACCCATTTTTAGCACTCCCCCAGTCCCCACAGAGCATAGTACATACACTGCCAAAGTGTTTTTGTATTAAAAATTGGTTTTACAGAAAAAAAGATATGTTATATTGCACCTTTCATTAGCATCTGCTGTGTGACTAGGCAGTTGGCAATTGGGAGGGTCTGGAAAGGAGCAGTCTCTCTCCCCCCCCCTTGGGAAACATGTGACCTTTTCAAATATATGAAAACACCCATCACTTTCTTAGCGACGCCCCCTGCTACTCTACAGCCAATCACGATGGATGGGAGTTATTCATATATTTGAAAAGGTCACATGTTTCCCAAGGGTGGGGGGCAACTACTCCTTTCCAGCCCCTCCCATTAGGCAACTGCCTAGTCACACAGCAGATGCTAATGAAAGGTACAATATAACATATCTTTTTTTCTGTAAAACCTATTTTTTATACAAAAACACTTTGGCAGCGTATGTACTATTCTCTGTGGGGACTGGGGGAGTGCTAAAAATTGGTCTCCTGGTGACAGGTTACCTTTAAGGGCTCATTCAGACCAACTGTAGGTGTGCTGGCACGGAGGAGTGATGAGTGCTGTTGGTTTGGCATCTCTCAATAGAGAAGAAGCACAGGGCCTTCGCTGAAAGTTGTTTAAGCAGTTTTGTGCGCATTTTGGTACAGTACAATGCAAGAAAGTGTGGTTAAGGAAACCATACAAAAACGTGAAAAATATATTTGCATATCCCATTATTTGCTCCAGTGCCTCACTAGTTAGACTAGTGAGGCATTAAAGGGAACCTGTCAGGATCAAAAATAAATCCTAGAGATAAATCCAATAAGGCAGTGGTCCCCAACCTTTCTTTTCCCAGGGACTGGATGTAAACATATATTTTCTCCAGTGACTGGTGGGTGGGGGGATGCAGTCTGTCGTCGTAGTTTCATAGCCATGCTACACCAAAACACACTGTGCCTAGCTTATATTATCCCATTTCCTGAAGAAGCCTCCCCAGCCCCCACTTATATTGTCCCCTTTGCTACAGCATGCCCCCTCCCATGTCTCATTTCCTTTAGTTGAGCCCACCATCTCCTTCCAATGTCCCCTTTTCCCACCAAACGCTGTAAAAAAAAAAAAGAAAATCCAATACTCAATCCAATCCTTACTCGTTCCCCTGCAGCAGTCTTCTCTTCGTTCACTTCTCTTCTGCATTAGTGTATGGCTGTATTGTCAGGAGACACAATGTGATGACATCATCACATGTGCCGTCAATAGAGCAGCGCATTAACGTGTAAATTAGGTACAGGAAGAGAAGACTGATGTAGGGGAATGTGGAAGGTGAGTATTGTTCCTTGTTTTTACAGAGATCGGCAATAAGGCACAACGAACTTTGGTGCTCCAAGCCCCTGCGTCTTGCACCAGTAAAGCCAACATTGTACACCCCGGCTCTATACACAGGTGGGACCTGAATCTGTAAGACATTATCATGTGATAGGTTTGCAGCCAGATCTTGTTGCAGTGAACACAGCGGCTTAGTGTGGCAAATAAAGCGAGTGTGCAAGCGTTTTGGCGAGTGGTGCAGTGTCCAAAATGGGACTTAAAAATTAAGGGAAGGAGTACTTTTTTGGATCCAGCAAAAAATAGATAAGTGCATATACATTTTTTTCTGATATTCTTTTGTGTGGGTTTTATTGCAACCAAGTAGAGCTGAAGGTATTTTACTTGCATAATCTGTATATTGTGTGTGGGGGAAGGGGGGTATAGGGAGGCATTCACCTTGCTTATCTAGACAGGATAGCAAAGGTGCTGCCTAATTAATAGTGGGTGTGGCCATCTAATTATCAGCCTTTTTATACTTCTGTGGTCAGTTTGTTTGGTGGTTTGCAGCCAGATCTTGTTGCAGTGTACACAGCGGCTTAGTGTGGCAAATAATCTATTTAAGATCAACCAGAAAAGCGAGTGTGCATTGATCCTAAATGGTGCAGTGTCCAAAAAGGGACTTAGGATTAAAGGACTTAAGTTTGAGGGACTTTAGCAGGTAACTGCTGTATTTTTGTGTTACTTTTTCTGTGAATTCTTCTTTGCTTACTTATTTCTCTTGTATTCCCTATTAGCACAATGGACTTCATAAGTGGCAATGCTACACAGTGTACATCCTGCACCATGTATGCTTTCCTTGAACAGCCAATCGAGGGGGAATACTGCTGTGTTGGATGTGTGAAAAAAAAGCCCAGATTCTGGATCTAAATGAGCAAGTTTCAAGGCTGCGGACAATTGACAATATGGAGCAAAGTAAGGGGGCAACTAGTTGGGTAACATGTAGAAGGCGGGATAGAGGGAAGAGTTGCAGGGAGTCAGATCTAGAGTAGCAAGACATGTCCTTTAGCAACCAGGGGACTGTCTGCTCCAGTAAGAAGGGTAATGGGAGCACAGGCAAGGCCAGACAGGTGCTGGTAGTGGGAGATTCGATTATTAGGGGAACACACAGGGCAAACTGTCACAAAGAACGTGCATACCGAACAGTGTGTTGTTTGCCGGGTGCTCGGGTTCGGCATGTTGCGAATCGGGTTGACATATTACTGGGAGCGGCTGGTGAAGAACCAGGGGTCATGGTCCACTTTGGCCCCAATGACAAAATAAGAGGTAGGTGGAAGGTCCTTAAAAATGATTTCAGGGATTTAGGCCATAAGCTCAGGGCAAGGACCTCAAAGGTAGTTTTCTCGCCATACTGCCTGTGCAATATGCCACACCAGAAAGGCAGCGGGAGATCAGGGAGGTAAATAAGTGGCTTAAAAGTTGGTGTAGGAAGGAGGGCTCTCTTCAGCAATAAGCGAGAAAGATAAGGCCTTTAAGGTGCTAAAATGCAAAGGTAGTTATAAGGCGTTACAGTATTATAGAGAGAAAAATAAATACTGTTTTGAAATAATTTTTCAAGTATATAAATGATAACAAACTAAAAGGGGAGAGTGTGGGCCCCCTGAGGAATAACATGGGAGTCATGGTGGAAGGAGATGAGGAAAAGGTTAATCTATTGAATTCCGCCTTCTCGACTGTCGACTAACCCAGGAAGAGGTACGGCACCGCCTCACAACTACTAAGATAGATAAATCACCGGGGCCAGATGGCATACATCCCCGGGTTCTACATTAACATGTACCGCGATAGACAGACCATTATTTTTAATATTTGAATATTCCCTAAGCACTGTTTATGTTCCATAGTAATGCATAGTAAATGTGGTACCAATATACAAATAAGGATCAAAAAGCCTTGAGAATGTCTTGATTGAATAGACGAAACGTCGCATCATGATGGTGGAATAAAATTCACTTCACTTCAACTACGGAGTGCTGCTTCATTACCTTTTTTCTTTAATCTTATAACCCAGTATCAGCATGGGTTTATGAGAGATCAGTTCTGTCAGACTGGCTTCTATGTCTGATTGGCTTCTATGAGGAAGTAAGTTCCAAACTGGATCTGGGGGACGCTGTGGATGTTGTATATCTGGACTTTTCAAAGGCATTTGACACAGTGCCACATAAAAGGTTGGTACATAAAATGAGACTGCTGAGACTAGGGGAAAATCTGTGTATTTGGCTTAGTGATAGAAAACAGAGGGTTGTCATTAATGGACATTCTCAGATTGGGTTGACGTTACCAATGGAGTGCCACAGGGGTCAGTATATGGGGCCACTTCTTTTTAATATTTTTATTAATGACCTTGACATTTTCAAAATTTGCAGATGATAAAAAGTATATTCTGACCAGAGCTCCTGATTTTTTTTTCTCCCCTGTTTCTTTATTTTTCTAGTCAGCAAATCAATCCATTTTCATGCCAACTCGATCCACACTCCTCCGTCACAAATTTCCGAATCCTCCGATAGGAATATACCCCTGTTCAGACGACCACTAATGCGGTTTTCCTGTGACCTCCTTCGTTCACACTATATATCATGGCGGATTGCTTGAAGAAATTCACACGCAGATAGCGTAGTACAATTTTGGCACTCAGGATTTATTTCAATAAAATATACTCACAAGACAATGTTAAAAATGCGCATGTAAAGTCACAACATGGGACGCCAGCTTCGCGTTACTGCTTGACCCTGGGTTTCGCCTAGCATGGCTTCTTCCGACTTCTAGTGGGCAGAGAAATGGTTGATAAGGTTTAATGTACATAAATGTAAAGTTCTGCACTTGGGCCATGGAAACAAAAAGTATAATAGCAGTCATGGCTAAAAGTTTTGAAAATGATAACATTTTTACAAAGTCTACTGCATCAGGTTTTATAATGGTAATTTGCATATACTCCAGAATGTTATAAAGATTGATCAGCTTAACAAAGTCAATATTTGCCTAGAAAATGAACTTTTTCCCCCAAACACATTTCAAATTCATTGCAGGCCTGCCTTAAAAGGAGCAGCTAACATTGTTTTAATGATTGCTCCATTAACACAGGTGTGCTTGTTGATGAGGACATGGACACTTTAAAAGGAGGCTGGTTCTTGGCATCATTGTTTCTCTTCTGTCAACCATGGTTATCTCTAAAGAAACATTTGCAGTCATCATTGCACTGCACAAAACTGGCCTAACAGGGAAGAGTATCGCAGCTAGAAAGATTGCACCTCAGTCAACAATCTATCGCATCATCAAGGAGAAAGGTTCAATTGTTGCCAAAAAGGCTCCAGGGCACCCAAGAAGGACCAGCAAGTGCCAGGACCGTCTCTTAAAAGTGTTTCAGCTTCAGGATCGGACTACCAGCAGTGCAGAGCCTGCTCAGGAATGGCAGCAGGCAGGTGTGAGTGCATCTGCACACACTGTGAGGCAGAGACTCTTGGAGCAAGACCTGGTGTTAAGGAGGGCAGCAAAGAAGCCACTTCTCTCCAGAAAAAAACATCAGGGACAGACTGATATTATGCAAAAGGTACAGGGAGTGGACTATTGAGGACTGGTTTAAAGTCATTTTTTTCTAATGAATCCCCTTTACGATTGTTTGGAACATCTGGAAAAAAGCTTGTTTGGAGAAGACAAGGTGAGCGATACCACCAGTCTTGTCTCATGCCAACTGTAAAGCATCCTGCAACCATTCATTTGTGGGGTTGCTTCTCAGCCAAGAGAATCGTCTCTCTCACAGTCTTGCCTAAAAACACATCCATGAATAAAGAATGGTACCAGAATGTCCTCCAAGAGCAACTTCTCCCAACTGTCTAAGAGCAGTTTGGTGATCAAAAATGCCTTTTCCAGAATGATGGAGCACCTTGCCATAAAGCAAAGGTGATAACTTAAAGGGAACCTACCACCACGAATCTACCTATAAAGGTAGATCGGGTGGTAGGTGGATGTAAGGGACGTGAGGAGAGCTCTTTTTAGAGCTAATCCTCACGTCCCCGCTAACTTTTGGGAAACTTTATTGACCGAATATGTAAATGTAGTTATGCGGCTACTGGGGCGTGGAGTAGCCGGCATGAGGCTACACAGCGCGGCTACTCCACGCCCCAGTAGCCATATTACTCCTCCTACCCTGTTGTGTGTGGCGTGCAGCTCCTCGTAGCTGCGCGCCCTCGTCCGTCATGATGGCGTTCTGCGCATGCGCAGAACGCCGGCTGAGCAGTCCCAGCTCTGAGGCCGGAGCTACTGCGCGCCGCACACAACAGGGTACTGCGCGCCGCACACAACAGGGTAGGAGGAGTAATGTGGCTACTGGGGCGTGGAGTAACCGCGCCATGTAGCCTCGTGCTGGCTACGCCACGCCCCAGTAGCCGCATAACTACATTTACATATTCGGTCAATAAAGTTTCCCAAATATTTTAATTTATGCACTCCTTCCGTTGTGCTAGAGGTCCTGCCTCTTTCTCACAGCGCATATGGCCAGAATGTCCCAGGGTAATTAACATAACATTTAAAACTCTATGGGGCTTGTTTACTAAGGGTCCCGTGGCCACATTTCCGTCAACATTTTCGGGGATCGCGCTGCTGGGACAGGTATTTAGTAGGCGATTGTGTTGCACGCGATCGGATTTAGTCACAATCGTGCAGGCTTACATGTGGGGGGCATCGGATGACGGATTTGGACAAACCGCAGGATTTAACTTAAAAATTGTGTCACAAACTATGCACTTATATGCACCGGGAGGAATATGGTGAACTGCTGCGGACCTAAGCGGGGAAGCGACACATGTAGGATATCGGGCGCACAATCTCCTGGAATCGCGGCACAGTGCATTGTGCACTGACAATGCACTTTCGGGATTTCCTCCAAACCGGATAAGAAAATGTGCCCCCATATTTCCACAATCGCGGCATATAGAGTTTTAATAAAAGAAGTCCTGAGGAACATCATTGCTTTGGTGCGCCTTATTAGGACACATCTGCCATCAGTAAACTGATGGTTGATGTCCTTTAAGATAGGTCACTGAGTATAAGCAGTTAGTAAGTAAAATGAGATCACTTGCATCTAAGTGTATATGGGTGCAAAGTTAACCCCTTCCTAACGTGCACCGCAATAGTACGGCTCACGGGCTGAGCCCTCTCCATAGCTGGTAAGTCTTTGCTGCACATTGCAGCAAAGACTTACCAGTAAGACCTGCGATCGGTGCTAGCAATCGTCGCTCCCCATGACATCAACAGGGAGCGGCAATCGGTCGCCGTCTCGTTTTAACCCATTCATTACAATGTGCGATTTGCATACTGTAAGGAATGAGGTGGAAAATCTCCATATACTGCCATACTGTAGTATGGTAGTTTATGGTAGGAACGATCAGACAACCTAGGGTTATTTTTTTAAGGGGTCTGAAAAATGGTAAAAATAAAAAAAATTATAATAAAAAATTCAAATCACCCCCCTTTTCCCTAGAACTGATATAAATAAACAGTAAAAATCATAAGGTATCACTGCGTCCGAAATATAATATCAAATATATAATATCAAAATATAATAATGGAAAATAGCGCCCAAAGTTGAAAATGCCACTTTTTTGCCATTTTGAAAAACATAAAAAACTCTATGAAAAGTGATCAAAAGGTCGTACAGTCCTAAATATTGTAGCATTGAAACGTCATCAAAAGTCACACAACATGACACCACCCACAGCTCCGTACACCAAAATATGAAAAAGTTATTGGCGCCAGAAGATGGCAAAATAATCCTTTTGTACAGGTTTCAATATTTGTAAATGTATGAAAACATTATAAAACCTATACAAATTTGTTATCCCTGTTATCGTACCGACCCAAAGAATAAAGTAGACATGTCATTTGTGGCGCACAGTGAAAGCCGTATAATACAAGCCCACAAGAAAGCGGCACAAATTATGAAGTGCAATTTGTTACGCAGAAAAAAAGCCATCACAGAGCTCTTTACGTGTAAAAATAAAAAAGTTATACATTTTTGGGGAGTGAAAAATGGAAATGAAAAAAAACAAAAAAGGGCCAGGTTGTTAAGGGGTTAAGGTAAGTCAATGTGATATGTGTGAATAGTGTCTAAGAAAAGGTATGTCTTGTAGTTACTAAGTTTAAGTTAATCAATGAGATTACCATAAGTGTAGCCAATATCATATTGGCTGGGGTCCAAATCTCACCAGACCTGCCAGTCAACCCACCGAAAAGGAAATGAGAAGCGCTGTATAAGAGTGGCTCCTCTCTGAATGGCTACCATGTCTCATGACACTTCCCCCTATGCAGTAAATAATAAGCAGTTTTCAAGAAAAACATGGCAATTCTTTTATACTATATTGGGGAACATTTTGCCTTTCCAATTCCTTATTATATGTCTATGATTTAATTTATTTGTGCACAGTTATTTCAAGTGACCCCTCAACAAGTGAAGTCTCAGAGAGCAGACCCCTATCTATCATGTAAACAAGGATCCTGTAACCTTCAAATGAATGGATATAAAAGGAGATAAGTAGAAATAATTGGAATTTACCTCTAAATATGTTTGCTCATACAAGTTATCAGAACCAGTATTTAATAAGCATTTTCCAGTCCTTTTTATTTTTTCATGTTATTATTATGGTTGTATCGGGATGTAAAGTTTTATTCACTCTTCTAATAAAACGTATTCACTCGCTTGGTACATCTCCCAATGATCTATCCTCAGAATGTGCGTAATAACCACTTTATACCATCTACAACTCTTTGTTATTTACCTGCTATATATATTCTTTATATATAGGAGGAGAACCACCCTCCTCGTCTGACTACTCTGAGGATGGTCTCTATTGACTGATTCTCATGTAAAATAAATGAACATATCACTTGAGGTCACAGAATGTTTTTTCCTGTACAACACAACTGGTCAGACATATTGCTTTGAAACAGATGAATGCAGATTGGTCTGTGTAACAATTTCCCTGCCACTCATGCAGCGGAAAACCTAATGAAAATAATAGCAGCGCAGTGAAGCAGAGGATTCCAGACACAATTAATACACCAGTAGCGATGTTATAGCTCATATATTGCGCACTTAATTAGTGGTGCGCCAGCAATCAGGATCATTGCCAAAGAAGAAGGCAGCAATCGATCACCAATGCTCATAATAAAACGTCAGGTATTTATATCCACTGCAGACTTGATGGCAGCCAGAGAGACTGTAGAGATATTGATCACATCACTAAAATGTCAAAGAAGAAAAGCAAAACAGGAGATTTTGAATGTTCATTGATGTCTGCGTATGAATAAATTGTTCAATCTGAATCACAGTCAAAACTGTGACTTGTATATTGTAAGATTTATATTGCTGATAAGCTTGTACTTTACTTCTGTCGTTGTAAGAGTGCAGGATTGCGCATTTTCGAAAAGATGCATTTAATCTTCTCTATAATGGGTCACAGTTAAAACTGAGATCAACATAAATCCCTCACCCCAGAAGTTTAACTTGTTTAAGTTGGACGACCCCAATGCAGTAACGGTACAAGGCAAGCAGCGATACAGTATAAATTGAAGTAGATATACAGGCAGTTCATGACTTAAAGACATGACTTACAGATGACCCCTAGTTACAGACGGACCCCTCTGCCCACTGTGACCTCTAGTGAAGCGCTCAGGTTGCTTTATAGTCCCAGGCTGCAATGATCAGCTGTAAGGTGTCTGTAATGAGGCTTTATTAATAATTCTCCTTCCCATGGCAGCACAAAATTCTGAAAATACATTTGTCACTGGGAAAAATTTCCTTTTTCTGGACCTACAATTATAAATATACAGTTCCGACTTGCATAGAAATTCAACTTGAGAATGAATCTAGAAGAACCTATCTTCTTTGTAACCTGGGGATTGCCTGTAGTGGGAAAGGACTTAGATGGGACCCTGCACTTCTGTACTATGTATATACCTCACTCTACATGACACTCTATAGAGGCCGCAGGCTGGAGCGTCTGTAGCCGTTGTCATCCCCAGCCCACATCAGCCCTAGCTCACTCTGGGGGTTCTGGGGCGGTTGTCAGCCCCAGCCCACATCAGTGGGTTGAAAATTCTGAGGAAACAATAAAAAGATTGTGCACCACTTGTTTAATACATGATGAAATATTACTATAGTTATCTCAATTGGCTACTTAAGCACAGAAAACGTCTGTAATGATATTATTTTATAAATAGACGTCTATTAACACTCTATACATCTAGGAGTTATATATTTGTATAACTGAAAATTTCATACACCTCAACGGCTAAAAAATGTCCTTAAAAATGGTGAGAGGAGCATTATTACCCTCCTGGAAAAATGTTAGTGCGATCCCTGGATACATCTGATTTTAGATGTTTTTACATTGTTTTGGTATTCAGTTATTTTATTCAAATTCTAAATATAAGTGGGCATAAGGCCTGAGGGTCATTTACTACATTCCCTGCAATTCAAAAAAATTGTTACTGAGATGTAGTATGCAAAAATGTATTTAAGTGTTACTTGGTGCTATTAAAATGCCACAGTGTTTCAGAAGAAAGGTGTTGCACGAGGGCAAGTCGGTCTGTATGCTGTATGGCATTTCGGTTCAGGGTTTGGGCCAGGAAACTGGGTTTGTGTGTAATTGTCTCATGATGGTGCTTGTCTATATTAGGGCAAAATGAACTAATAATAGGTAAACTCCAGTATATATGATTATTTGAACAGTAATATCACAGTAATATTTTTAATTTCCCTTCCTTCCTCAAGGAGATCACCACCATTTTTGCCTAGGAGCTCTTACAGATTTATTTGTCAGATTTCTAAATGTATTTAACATTGGATAACACTTAAGCACATTGATAAAATACTAATGTTGTTATGTTGTTGTTGTTGTTGTTATTGTACTTCTTTGTCTAACATTCACACGTTTCTACTTTAATGATATTTGGATGGCAAAGGAAAGCACTTAGTGCATTAGATGGCAGCATCTGATTGATAGTGGCAGTCTCAACGCTACTTAACATCCTCTCCTAAAATTAGCATGAGTGCTATGGCTCTTTGAAATGCAGTAATCATCAGAAAAGGGATCTTCACCTTTGGACATCACCATCAGATGTCCTTCACCACTGATTAGAAGAACAGGGCTTGGTGGGGGGCTTAAACTAGGAATTTCCCCATTTTCCACCTCCTGCATTTCTAACCTTGCTTTTAATCCTTGATATTCAGCAATGCAAGTAAATAAACATGAACAACATCAGTAAGACACATGTAACAGTATGCTAAAAAATAATATTCCCCGAAGAGTTTTAACACGTATAGGAAAATTTTATGAAAGCATTCCAGATTTATCTGGATGCTCAATGATCTGTCTGGTCTAATGTTGTTCATCATATTTGTTGGCTTACTGTACACCTTTAAATGCATTAAAAGTTTATACACGTATGCATAATATTTGGTGCACCCCTACTTTCCTGCAGAGCTGTGCCCATTTTCTTTAAGACACGCCTCCCTTTATCATACTTGTCATAAAAGTTTCAAAATTTACTAAAACTTACTTAAGTTAGATCTTTTTTGTCAACTGATAAATCTGCTTTAAATAATTTTAAGCATATTTATATACATATGTTATATGTCTATTGTTTTATTAAATGTTCAGATTTCTCTTTTTTAATACTGGGTAGAGTAGAGAAACCTGCCTGCTAATAAGTTTTTTTTCCTTCTTTAGAACACTAAATTGTTTCCTAGTTTCCCTGGAATCTTGTAAGTAAGAGGTAGCTACACTGCTGATCTCAATACACACAAATAGAAGAGCTTAGGGTTAAACGCTAAGACAGGTTTGGTTGTTAACCAATAAAATATTACTTAATTAATTATTTACAAGTATCTTAAGAAATTGGGTTGGTCTGCATATGAATGTTTGTGGTACCAGCACTTACCTTTTAGCTCACTCTGCTAGCACCATTATGTTGTTCCCTGCTGGTTAACTAACCTATATAGAGGGACGTTGTATTATTTAAGGCATCTTCTTCCATGTGAAGGTGCCTGAGCAATAAGGTTCTCATGTATAAGCGTAGTGAGGCTGATGTTTTAAGACACTTAAAGTGTGCGACATTCTGTGTATACATGTGGCTTTTTGTAATTCCAGCACCGCACAGGTTTTTAATCTAAGCCAGGTCTGACCTAGTGTAACTTTCATCTATGTACTATACTATTTTTTTTTTTAAATCTTCTAGATCATTTGGTCGGCCAAGGCATTTTTTTATAGGCGACACAAAAGTCAAGAAGAACCACAAATTCCATGACATGTGCCAGGAACTGCAGCTTTTTCAAAACTGGTATGCCAAAAAATTTCAAGGCGTGATAAATCAGCCCAGCGTGTCTGTTCTGACTTTGTTTTGTTTTCGAATTATGCCTCAGCTTTTCTCCTTGGTGCCATCTCTTGATTAATAGCAAAAAAAGAGATGCCTCTTGTCGGAGCTAGTAGTTTAGGTAGAAAAATGGGGTTTTGTTGTTAGTGTTATAATTATATGGAAGACATATGCAGTGTGGCACATATTATGTGGGTAAAATATCATGTAACAAAAATATCATTGCATGAGAAATAGACATTAGTAAATTTAAAGCAGGCGTTATACAAGGGAATGAAATGAACAGTGATATTTACAACACACATTCCTACTTTTCAGGACACCAGGATAAATATCCATACATGATGAGACGTTCAATTAGGGCTCAGACACATTTAATCACCCATTCTGCAACATAGTAAATAAAATTGCTGCAATCTAGTAAATAATAGAAATAGAATTTGTTTCCATGTAGTAAAATTATACTGTCCTACGTAAAGTTTAATTTGGAGATGCTACCTGCAGCACTGAACATGTATTGTAATACGTCTATTGAACAGCGTTCTGAAAGGGTAATTAATACTACTGAGTAAATAAAAAAGAATCATGACTTAGGAATACATCATTTACATATTCCATAGTTTCCGCAAGAAGTAGGTATAGCTGGTTATTTATGCAGCTGTCATTTGTAAGAAGTCGCTTTACAATACCAATGTTTCATTTGCAAATAGCTTTTTTTTTTTTTGCACTCTAAGTCACTAAAACTGTTCAATGAATTTTCCCTTCAAGATGTCGCTTGCCAAAAGCTGCCATAAATCCACAGACATTCAGTCAAATTTATCAGAGTGCTTCTATAAATACTGCTACAATACACCTTGTCTTGCATTAATAAATTTGAGTGAGGTATGTTTGACCTTGGTTGATGAATTGTTGCTCTGTTTTCTCTCTTACTGGTGGGCCGAAACATCCGAAACCTCATTAGTGGGTGCAGAGATTAATCTTTTAAGGAACACGTGTTTCAGTGTGCAGAATCTATTCCATTATATATGACATCTATAAAGGTATGGCTCTGCTTGTTCAAGGAAAACTCCAGTTATCATTGATGGCAGCAATACTGATAGAATTGAAATGGATAAACCTATTATCATTTATTGTAATTGGGGGACACAATTAGCAAATGGAAAATCTTTTTCAAGCGTGGCAAAGCTTAGCTGTCATATCACTGTTTTCACCTGCCAACAAACACTGGCCATTGATGTAGAGATCCTTCACAATTTTGTCTATGCAATAGAAACATCTGTCCGGCTTCATGCTGCCATAACTGCTGATTCTAGGGGTCTCTAAATCCCAAATCATTGGGACAGACTTCTCAATCTGTTTTTGCATTCATTTGCTAAAAAAAAATTAAAAAATGCCATAGCCCACATTTATCAAAGGTTTTAACCTCTAATCGACATGGATGGAATTGTAGGTCACAGTGAAGAGGGATCATGTATAATCGCCACTAACACACAAAAACACACCAGAACCCAGTTCTGTACACGGAAGTTTGAAAAAGTTATTGGTGTCATAATATAACTACACAGGAATATATTTTTGCTTTTAAATTTATTTTTTTTACGATTTACATACCTGTCACTTTCTTTTTTTAAAGATTTAAATTTTTTTACGATTTACATACCTGTCACCACATTTCGAAGTATTTCATAGCCATTACTTTATAAGGTGCAATGGGAACCTGTCAGTAGATATAATAGCTCAAAATGTGACAGGTTCCCTTTAAAACATAAGAAGAAAATGGTGCAATGGCATTTTATTTGCCATTTGTACTTGATTTGGATTTTTTTCCAGAATATATAATAATGACACTAGAAAGTACAATTTGCCCGCAAATAACAGGCCCTCATAAAGCTCTGTAAACAGAAAAACCAAAAAGTTATGACAGTTTTTTTGTTTTATGACAGATTTTTGGAAGATTGGGGGTGACATAAGAAAACACAATAAACAAAAAAGGTTCAGGTCAAAAAGGGGTTAAAATGTTTTACACACTTTTACCACCAATATGACCTTAGTTATGCCAAACCTACCAAAATGAATTCAAGTCAACAAATGTCAAAATGTAGTACGATTGTAAACATGACATGAGCACAGCAAATGTAATGTAGGGTTTGAAGGGCTTATGCCTGGGGAGGTGTAGGGAGGTGCTTTACCATTAGCCTTATTCACAATTGCAGACCAGAAAGCTGCCCTGTTTAAGGAATGTTTTTCCTACAGCTGTGGAACTTGATCAGACCTCCTACAGGCAAATGAAACATTGTCTAAAAGCTTGAAAAATTTCTTATGTAAATTTTAATTACTGCATATACTCGAGTATCAGCCGACCCGAGTATATGCTGAGTCACCTAATTTTAACACAAAAAACTGGGAAAACCTATTGACTGGAGTATAAACCTAGGGTGGGAAATGCATTGATCAGAGTCTACCGAGTCTATAGCCAGCAAGCACATGCCCTCCAGTATATAGCCAGCAGCCCCCCAGTATGTAGCCAGCCCCTGCCCCTAGTATATAGTCAGCACCTGCCCCCTAGTATATATCCAGCCCCCTTAGTATATAGCCAGTAGCCCCCTGCCCCCAGTATATAGTCAGCAGCAGTGTTTTAAGAGTCACTAGTCTATCCACACTAGTCTGAGAATGGAGGGTACATAACTATTATGTGCAGCTAGAGCACACATACAAATTGGAAATTATTGTCATTTTGACATTTTTCTGTAAGATTTTAGTATGCAACCAGTGCCTTTACAGCTCAGCTAAAGGAAAAAAAATTGAGCTGACCTTAAGATAACTCAGTGTGGTATTTCATGTTCATATGTATAATTTCATTTTTATGTTACTCATTTAATTTGATAGCAGCAACCTAGAAATCTAAGGTAGAAGTGGATAGAATAAGTACAATAATATCACTAACTGTACAACACAAACAGACTATTCTGGGATGTGCAGGTTATTTGCTCTGTGAAGGTCATCTGTATGAGGAGCAAAATCAATTTTATCAATGAAGATTGTTCTATTTTCTAGGCAGAAGCATAATGTGCAATTCTATTCACAGAGATTGGAGATAATGATAATAATGACATTAATGTAATAATATCACATAAAACTCTGATATAGAAACAAGTTACTAGTAACATATAGGATTCAAGGACTGAGTGGTCATGACATTGCAAAATTATTATTAGGCAGATTATTGGGAACATATATTCATTTAAATACTTTTTCCTGATTTTAGCTCTTATATATGCTCTGCCAATCAACAATAGACTGATGCAAACAAGGGTTAAAATTATTGTTTGTCACTCATCCTGGTAAAACATAAGGCAGAGTAATAGAACTATAAGATAATGGGACTTATTTACTAAGGGTCCGCAGATCGCACTTTCGTGACTTTCCTGCAACAGAAATGGGGGGGGGGGCGTCTGATGATCGGACTGAATCAGACTGAGCGCAGAACACATTGCAGATGTTTCCATACTATTGTGAAGAACACTGTTCGACACGCGTGTCTTCCGATAAGTTAGCAGATGTTCGGAACATCTGCAATGTGTTCTTCACTGGGTCGGACTGTTGGTCCTGCTCCAGCCCGCTCCGCTCCAGCCTCCACTTCAGCCCCCGCTCCTCTCCCCCATGCCCGCTCCAGCCCCCGCTCCGCTCCTCCATGCCCGCTCCAGCTCTCGCTCCACTTCAGCCTCCGCTCCTGCATGCCTGATCCAGCCTCCGCTCCGTGATGCTCGCCGCTCGTGTCTTCGGCTAAGTTAGCAGATGTTCGGAACATCTGCAATGTGTTCTTCACTGTGCTCCTCACTTAAATGATCCTGTGTTCACTGTTTTAATTGTATTCTTCACTGTCCTTCACTGTCTTTTCTTAAGCAGGGGAAATACTCGTCCGAGCAACGAGCCGTTCCGAGTACTCTAATACTCGGACGAGTATACTCGCTCATCTCTATTTATAATCTTATATACACTCACCGGCCACTTTATTAGGTACACCTGTCCAACTGCTCGTTAACACTTAATTTCTAATCAGCCAATCACATGGCGGCAACTCAGTGCATTTAGGCATGTAGACATGGTCAAGACAATCTTCTGCGGTTCAAACTGAGCATCAGTATGGGGAAGAAAGGTGATTTGAGTGCCTTTGAACGTGGCATGGTTGTTGGTGCCAGAAGGGCTGGTCTGAGTATTTCAGAAACTGCTGATCTACTGGGATTTTCACGCATAACCATCTCTAGGGTTTACAGAGAATGGTCCGAAAAAGAAAAAACATGCAGTGAGCGGCAGTTCTGTGGGCGGAAATGCCTTGTTGATGCCAGAGGTCAGAGGAGAATGGGAAGACTAGTTCGAGCTGAAAGAAATGCAACAGTGACTCAAATCGCCACCCGTTACAACCAAGGTAGGCAGAAGAGCATCCCTGAACGCACAGTATGTCGAACTTTGAGGCAGATGGGCTACAGCAGCAGAAGACCACACCGGGTGCCACTCCTTTCAGCTAAGAACAGGAAACTGAGGCTACAATTTGCACAAGCTCATCGAAATTGGACAGTAGAAGATTGGAAAAACGTTGCCTGGTCTGATGAGTCTCGATTTCTGCTGCGACATTCGGATGGTCAGAATTTGGCATCATGAAACATGAAAGCATGGATCCATCCTGCCTTGTATACAACGGTTCAGGCTGGTGGTGTCATGGTGTGGGGAATATTTTCTTGGCACTCTTTGGACCCCTTGGTACCAATTGAGCATCGTTGCAACGCCACAGCCTACCTGAGTATTGTTGCTGACAATGTCCATCCCTTTATGACCACAATGTACCCAACATCTGATGGCTACTTTCAGCAGGATAATGCGCCATGTCATAAAGCTGGAATCATCTCAGACTGGTTTCTTGAACATGACAATGAGTTCACTGTACTCAAATGGCCTCCACAGTCACCAGATCTCAATCCAATAGAGCATCTTTGGGATGTGGTGGAACGGGAGATTCGCATCATGGATGTGCAGTTGACAAATCTGCGGCAACTGTGTGATGCCATCATGTCAATATGGACCAAAATCTCTGAGGAATGCTTCCAGAACCTTGTTGAATCTATGCCACGAAGAATTGAGGCAGTTCTGAAGGCAAAAGGGGGTCCAACCCGTTACTAGCATGCTGTACCTAATAAAGTGGCCGGTGAGTGTAGGTTGATAAAATAGCACAGCATTGTATTTGCTATGTTTTCCTTTAAATTTTAATCCATCCCATAAGGGGCGATTCTTCATCCTTTTTTACATAGAGGACGTAGGAGGATAGATTGAGCCACATGATTTAAGTAAGGATCAACAACTGATGCCTCATACAGGTCCATGGTTCGTGCAGCTCTCTGTGACGATAACGGAATTAACAGATTCAAGCCTGCTTTTTTATGGAGCTCTGCTGGAGGACCCGAAGCCTGTCCCTTACTAGCGTCAGGGCCAGCACTAGACATACTTGGGCAAGTGCTGGGGCCCAGAAATGCTAGGGGGCCCCACATAGAGCTGTACATAAGAAATCCATGGGGTTGAGGAGGGCTTTATCAAATGAATCCATAGCGGGTGAGGGGGCTTTATATAAAATAACCATGAGGGGGCTGTTTGGGATGATAAATTAGGGAATATTTTGGGGAACAGAAGACTGATTTAGTTTCTTTATTATTAATGCGCCACACGTGAGTTCACTGCAAAGGGCCCACTGAGGCTCTGTCACCCAGGTACGTACTGAAACCTGGATCTGACCCTGATTAGCGTGTACCCATGTATTTATTACTAATGGTTACTAATATGTTAAGAATTTTTTGGCTCTAATAGCTTACACACAAGTGTTTTTTCTTTTTTTCCTGTTTTGTTTTCTTAATCTTTTATAAAGGATGGAACCAATTAAGGGTGTGGACCTTATTCATACTTTAGCTTAAACCGCTAAGGATGGAGAGAGAATTCTAGAGGATCTGGAAGGGGACAACGTGTTTCTGACTACTCCAGCACTACCTGATCTGAAACGTAATTATGAAAATGAATCTAAAAGGTTGGTAACCTTACAATTACAACTAGTGACCTTAAATGAATATTACAGAGCACATATGATCCCAAGGGGAATGAGATCGAAGGTTACACCAACTCTTTTTTTTTCACATAATACTTGCACAAATATTGAACAAGTATTCCATGGATTTGATCCTTTTAAATGTAGAGTATCTCAAAAAAAGAGATTTTGGATGTGAAGATTAAGAAACAAGGGACTGAAGTTTTACTTGTTAAATGCTAATTGATTTTTTTGAAATTCTTAGAGTAGTTCAACACCCATGTACGGAGTGCCAAATCTGAACAAGAGGAGACGGAAAGAAATACGTGGCTCAGAGACTCTGCGGATTACAAGATGGACCAAATCTACAGTTGGCAAGGAAATCAAAACTTCAAAGAGCCCCTAAAGGGAAACTACTAGAGAGTTGAGTACTAATTCCAACCCTAACCTGAATGATGATCATTTCTTTCTAGACCTACAAGGCACTGTAAAACAGGCAATCAAGGCCTTGGAGAGGTGGCCGAAGGCAACTTCATATAAGTAAATTCCAAGAGCAAAGTGGCATTAGGCAAGATGGCACTACGCAAGAGGAATTAAAGGAACTTGGGGTAAACATTTCCTAAAAAACTCTAACTCATGATCAATTGTTTGTCCTTTTTCAAGGGCCTTTCATTTTGTATTAGTTCCAAACCAGGTTTGTTAGAAGTGGAAATAGATTTACAATTTTTTTTCATACTATTAAACTTATTTTCATAATCGTGCTATTAATCCTGTGTCTGAGACATATGACACATGTGACACATATGAATTGTCATTTAAAAGATTACAATTATGTAATAAAAATGTATTCACTCTTGAAGTGGACGTCCCACATATTGAGGCGTTCATGGCAGCAATGAAAACTGAAATCATTGCAATTCAATCTACTATCATATACATTTAGTACAAACACATGAACAATGGCCCTAAATTTACTTGTAATGGAGTTCAATACAATATTAAACGTCATTTGACTTTGATAGTTCATGTGTCATTTATTTATTAAATTATCCACGTGGACCTTATTAGGTAGGCAAGACAACTTCTGAATTTAATCAATACCTTTATACAATACAAGATAAACTGATAAACTGATTTTTTTGACGCAGTTCATTTGAAAAAGTATGTTAGGTGTTCTATCATTGATTATATTCCCCCTTTGTGCAGGGGTGGTGATAGGGAACGATTATTTTAAAAAAAGAGAGTTGGAGTTGATTTTGGAACATTGAAACTGAAGGGTTTGAAGGTTGATTATAAATTAACCCCATAATGCATTACATGGTGGATGTTGGCTGCAAAGCCATCAACAGCAGGTAAATGCCAGTGGTATGTGGGAGACACTACTTTGGTTCGGGTTATTGTTCCCACGTCACGTAATTTGGGTGCAACAATCCTTTTCCATGACAGTATCATTTCCAGGACATGTCATTTGGCAGGAGCTATAACAGTGGGCACATTGAAAAAAACCCCCAAAGAATAAAGTAGACATGTCATTTGGGGCACTCAGTGAAAGCCATAATATCCAAGCCCACAAGAAAATGGCGCAAATACGTTTTTCACCATTTTAACTGCATTTGGAATTTTTTTCCCGCTTCCCAGTACTTGGCATGGAATATTCAATACCATCACTATGAAGTGCAATTTGTTACGCAGAAAACAAGCTCTTTACGTGTAAAAATTAAAAAAGTTATAGATTTTTGAAGGTGGGGAATGAAAAATGGAAATGAAAAAAACAGGAAAGGGCCCGGTCCTTAACCAGTTAATTAAAATGATTTTGTTACCTTATTCACACTATATCAGCTTGTCCCATTTGGATAGATGACATTTTTTTTTAAGTTAAAAAACGAAACTCACGTTGCTTACTCAATTGAGAATATTAAGCGTTGCTTACTCAATTGGAATTACAGGGTTGTACATTTTAATATGGTAAACAGAATTTATTACACTCCAGCTTTGTTATTTAGAATGAAAATTAGGTACGACTCAGGATGTTATAAATGTAACAAGATGGAGGCGGGTTTCCTACACGTTGTATGGGAATGTTCGCCTATGGCAAACTTTTGGAGGGAAGTGTTTGGGTACATGTCTGGTATTTTGGGTTTGGATTGCACTCCATCAGTGAAAATTGCTATTTTTGGTTTAATTGAGAATGAGGGGGTATCTAGATTTCAATGTTTTAATATTAAGAATGATGAACCTTGCATTAGTTTGTGTGGCACGTAAGTGGAGTGATAAAGAACCTCCTTCAAAGGAATTATGGTACAACCTAACTTTGAGAGTGGCTCAGTATGAAAAAATTTATTATAGGTTGACAGGGCAGATATCCAAATGGGACAGCATTTAGTCCATATGGCATTAAGATTTTTTTTTCTTTCTTTTTTACCTCTCTCTGCTGTGGGTTGGGTTTGGAGGGAAATAGTATAGAATGATTTTATGTTTTGATGTTATCTCTTTAAATTCGCTGGAGGTAAATAGTACCTAATTTATGCCAATGCTGCAATGACATTGTATATTGTGCTCATAATCAAGTGTTCTTTTCATTAAAGTAGTATGTGAAATATTTAATAAAAAGTATTATTGTTAAAGAAACAAGAAAAACTGAAATATCACATGGTCATAAGTATTCAGATCCTTTGCTCAGTATTGAATAGAAGCACCTTTTGAGCTAAGATCATGAGAGAAGCAGAAGATGATCACCTCATATTAGTGTTCAACTGTAGATCTTATTGTCTGTGAAGAACAAGGGTAAACAGGTGAAATACATAATTATAGTAATGGACCTTTATTCTCTTTTATTATTAAAATTATGTTACCTACAATATTACAGACATTGAGGGCAAATACAATATCATTTTGAGTTTCTGTAAGACTTAAATGTGTAATAATCTAAGAGACAGTCAGACCAGCCTTTTTGTACATTCCTGGAGCAATTCTGTATATCTCAACTTTAAAAAGGTAATAGGGAGATGAAATGGCTCTGGCATTAAAAATAATTCATTGAATTAAATACTGTAACATCTGCCAACAATGCGTTTCAGATATATACTGAAGAAATATAAACTATGATACAGTTACCGTATGTCCGAAATGCTTTTTCTATTTTTGAGTGATGTCATTTGTTTTTTAACATGCATCTTTAATAAATGTTGATATTTTATCTACACTTGCGGACTTTCCATATATTTCTTCAGTGTATTTACCTTGCATCCAGACCAAGTGTCTCTTTGGAGACTTTTGTCCAGCCATGCCCAGGATATGTGGAGATGTGGGTGATTTTTTTTGAATAAAAAAAGTTTTTTGTATTTTTTCATATTTTGCTAGTTTCTGGGATATAGCCCTTTCTCAAACAAAGAGATTGGCTGACATACAGGTAGCTGCTCAGGCAGGGCTGGCTCCATGTTCCAGTAGGCCCCTGGGCGTCAGACCTTTGCTATACCTCCTAAGTTTTGAGGCACCTACGGCCCCGCTTTTGCCCCCTTCTATTACTGCACAATGTGTTTTTCATTACTATTACTCCACTATGTGTTTTTCATTACTATTACTCCACTATAAATGTGGCGCACAGTCCAAATCACCCCCGGAACACTCCTTTATGTGCAGAATTTTGTGGTGCGGCGGACAGTGCAAAACTGGTGCAGACAATTTATAAATGCATGTGCAAACAATTTGCAGTTTGCATTGAATTCAAGAATAATTATGTTATGTTTTATGAAAGATGTATTTTATGTAACAGTTTGTTACTTCAGAGTAAGAATGCAATTGCAAGTTTTGCTTGCAACTCTTGTATTTGTCACATATGTTTTTACTCTAATACTGCCGTATATGACTTGAACAATTGTACCTGTATGTCATGATTTCTGTTTGTTTGAGAAAGGGAGAAAGGGGGTATTTTCCTGAAATGCATGGTTGACAGATTTTAGTGTATTTTATTTAATAAATCCTTTTTAATACTAACAATTTCGTCTGGCAGTAAACTTCCAACTCGTTTTTTACCTTTTAGAGGAGATTTACCAAAAGTGTCTATGGTAAAACTGTTCTAGTTGCCAATGGAAACCAATCAGAGCTCAGCTTTCATTTTATATACAGCTGTGGTATAAAGAAAGCTCAGCTCTGACTGGTTGCCATGGGAAACTAGAACAGTTCTGCTCTCAGACACTTCTGATAAATCTCCCCCAATGCTGCAATTTTCCCTCTGTGGAGAACCACTCTCTCCCCTAATCTTCCCACATATTTAGGACCACTGCTGTATTACACAAGGCACCGTCTTCTTGCATTCATGGTTTTCTTGCACATGATGTGTATCTAACTCTGCGGAGCTGTTTTTTTTTATTTTTAGTTGAAGTTGCTGTTTCTCCCTCCAATTTTGTAATAGAGTACACAGTAAGACCATTACATATAAGCTTTATTCTCATTGCCATAGAAAATTCTAATGTTAGGATATAAAATATCTCATAATGGACAATTATCTCAAAATCTTATTGACCAATTGCAGATGTCAATGACTTGTGAAACAATACAAGTCTCTCTTTGTCCTTACTGCTGTCATATGCATCAAGCAGAAAGTATTGTAGGGAATTGACAGAATTGTACCACTTTGAAAGAAGCCGAAGTGACAAAGCTAATAAATCAATCTCAATATGCTTCTGTCTGTCAGTGTCAGAAATGACACATATTTTAACATTTCAGTGTAAAGCCACAAATTGATGGATATCACAGAATAAAACATTAGCTCAAATAAATTGATTTTGAATTTCTGCTGTCTGCATACAGATATCTTTCATCAGACTTGCTGCCATGTATTGAATAGATTGTAGAACAACCTGTATGTCCTCCATCAAAGGCTTAGCACCACCTACACACACAATGAGATGCAGCTTTTTTCCAGTAAAGCAAAGGTCAATCTGATTTGACCCTCAAAAAGGGAGAATAAAGGAAAGGTATATCTATATGTGTGAATTATTGAATGGAGTGAAGGTTCTGTCATTCTGCATTACTAGTCTTTCCCGTTTATGGAATGTATGAAAATTCCCAAGTTACATGGTTAAAGGAGTTGTACAGGTTATAAATATGGACAAGAAAAGTGGTTATCTGTTATGACCACATTGAAAAGGGAGCAAGCAATGTGACAGATCATCTCTAAGGTTGGTTAGTAATTGCTTTGATCAGTTATTTCCTTTTAGCAGTTATGTGGTTGAATTATTGTATGACATTTAGTTTCCAAACAACAGATGCGGCCTTAGGCCTCATTCATACAACTGTGTGTTTTTTCTGTGAACTAGCCACACAAGCAGTGGCTATCTCATGGCCTTTGCTATTGGGATCAGTAATGGCACAGTGCATGGTGCGCACATCACCATTGCCATGAAGGTGCCGCAAAACATAGGGCAGGTCCTATTCCTGCCCGTCTTTATTGCCTGGGCATTCATTTCTTATGGATTTTGTGGATGTATCACTGGCTACAATGATATACCCATTGCTTGCGTCTGCAGATTGCATTAGGCATTTGTTATGGAATTGGCTGAATGGGCATTTCCTTTATTTTGAGACAGGACCAGGTAACAGAGACCAGCAAGGTCCTTGGTGGTATCATTTTCTCCAAGATTGGAGTGGGTTTTTTCTTGAACGCTGAAAGAATGGCGCTGGCTGGTCCCGTAAAAATGATTTATTTCATTGAACGTAAAATAAAGTAAAATAATTAAAATAGAACAACGCGTTTCGCAGAAAAAACCCACTCCAATCTTGGAGAAAAAGATATCCATTTGGAACTGCCTATCCACGTCAAGGGGGAGTAAGCAGGACCACGAACGCGGCAGCAGAGATAAAGGTCCATCTAAGGAAGCATGATTTGGGAGTTGTGCCCTAGATGCACAACCCCATAAGGTTAGTAGCTTGAAGTATCACATTTTTGACCATTTATCACAAAGGTAATACACCACAGGAGCGCCCCTCTGTCTCTTCTATCCCCCATTTCTTTTAGTCTTGGTGGTATCATAAGGGTAATGGTGGGGATTTCATTGGTCACTTGAATAATACATGTCTATATTGAAGTACAGGCAGTCCCCGGGTTACATACAAGATAGGGTCTGCAGGTTTGTTCTTAAGGTGAATTTGTATGTAAGTCGAAACTGTATATTTTATCATTGTAATCCCATCCAGAACTTTTTTGGTCTCAATGACAATTAGATTTTAAAAATGTTGGGTTGTCACAAGAATCAAGATTAACACTAAAGCTTCATTACAGACACCTCTGATAACTGTTACAGTTGTTTATTGTAGCCTAGGACTAAAGTATAATTAATGACCAATATCCAGAGGTCCGTTTGTAACTAGGGGTCGTATGTAAGTCGAGTGTTCTTAAGTAGGGGACCGCCTGTATAGGTAAAATGGGAAGATAAATATGTACATACAGTATAGTGTTATTTATATAGTTAGTTGATATTAAACACTATTGTGTTCATATTACATTGTTAATGTTCACATTCAGTTAGAGTTTCAGTTATTTTTTCACCCGTTGCCTAGCCACAAATATAGGTATAAAAAGTATCAAGATTTTCACATCTGGAACTAATATGGACACAAATTATCTTTATGTGTACAAGGTCTACACATCAAAGTAGTAACTTATAACTACAGTATTGCAAAGGCTATTCATAATCAAGTTATTATTTAGTTAAAGTACAGTATATCATACAAGCCTACCCCAGTATCCGAAAGGATGGTTTTATAATACAAACATGACCTTTAAGTTGAAATACAAACATGCATGTGAAAAATAAAAAGTCAATAAGACATTCAGATTTTATGATACACATATAACCAAAAGGGCAGAGGATTTACCCAATTAAAGTCTTTCTGGATAAACTATTTGATCCTGGAAATAAATATTTTTTCTTGACTTTCAATCAAGTATTTGACAATAGAAGGTTGTATACCATGTAGCAATGCTACACTCCAGCCCTGGAACAGCATAGTTCTTTCATTGTTATCCTACAAATAAATGCATTGCGGTGTAAAAAATTGTATATACCCTGCATATATTGGTGCTGCACATTACTACTCCTGGGGGTCCCCTACCTAAGAACACCAGACTAACATACGACCCCTAGTTACAAATTAACCTCTGTATGTTGGTAATTTATTGTACTTTAGCCTTAGGCTACAATAAACAGCTGTAACAGTTATCACAGGTGTATGTAATGAAGCTTTATTGTTAATCCTGGTTCTTATGACAACCCAACATTTTTAAAATACAATAGTCTCAGAGAGACCAAAAAAGTTCTGCATGGGATTACAATGATAAAATATACAGTTCCGACTTACATACAAATTCAACTTAAAAACCTGTCTTGTACGTAACCCGTAACCCGGGGACTGCCTGTACTCTTTTGCTGTTTATATGAGTACTCCACAGTACTACTATTCCTATATGGGCAGTGCACAGTAGTACTACTACTCATATATGGGCAGTGCACAGTAGTTCTAATACTGTTATATAGGCAGTGCACAGTAGTAGTACTACTACTCATATACAGGCGTCCCCTACTTAAGAACACCTGACTTACATACGACCCCTAGTTACAAACAGACCTCTGGATTTTGGCAATTTACTGTACTTTAGTCCTAGGCTACAATAATCAGCTATAACAGTTATCAAGGGTTTCTGCAATTAAGATTTATTGTTAATCCTGGTTCTTGTGACAATCCAACATTTTTAAAATCCAATTGTCACAGAGACCAAAAAAAATTTGGACTGGGGTTACAATAATAAGTAATAAGTTCGACATGCATACAAACTCAACTTAAGAACAAACCTACAGAACCTATCTTGTATGTAACCCGGGGACTGCCTGTATAGGCAGTGCAGAGTAGTACTACTACTCAAATATAGGCAGTGCAGAGTAGTACTACAACTCCTATATGGGCAGTGCACAGTAGTACTACTACTCATATATGGGCAGTGCACAGTAGTACTACTACTCATATATGGGCATTGCACAGTAGTACTACTACTCATACATGGGAAGTGCACAATAGTACTACTAATCATATATGGGCAGTGCATAGTAGTACTACTACTCCTATATGGGTGGTGCACAGTAGTACTACTACTCATATATGGGCAGTGCACAGTAGTACTACTACTCATATATGGGAATGCACAGTAGTACTACTACTCATACATGGGCAGTGCACAATAGTACTACTAATCATATATGGGCAGTGCATAGTAGTACTACTACTCCTATATGGGCGGTGCACAGTAGTACTACTACTCATATATAGGCAGTGCACAATAATACTACAACTCCTATATGGGCAGTGCACAGTACCACTCTTATCATATATATATATATATATATATATATATATTGTGTCCGACAAAACAGAAAAAATGTGCACCTAAGTCTTAGTGCTTAGTCGTACCATGTGCCACAATTCGGCATCCTGAACAAAGTGCACCAAAAAATAAATGGTGCACACTTCCAGAGCAGTGCAGGGGGCACCAGATTCATGAAGACCAGTTTTGATTAATCTGGCGCACTCTGCACACTCCAAAGGCAAACTGCACGTAGTGGCTGAAAGGGATTGCCGGAAGAGGTGAGTACCGTATATGCTCTTTATTATTTTCTTATCCCGGAGCCCTATGTGAAAAGTTTTTAATCCTGGACAACCCCATTTACTTTATGTTTGCTTATATGATTGCCACAGACAAGCAACAGATATGAGATTTCATTTCATAAAGTAGTGATCCTGTTTTTATAGTATGCATAAAAAAGAAACATTTGAACTTCACTTTATTACCAGACAATCAGGAAAGCATTCAGCCGTTCCTGTTCAGTGCTGCTCTTCTACTCTGTGCCTCATGAGAATACATATCAACTTGTCATAGGACTCAGCTAGAACCCAACAGCACAATTCCACCTTGAGTAGTCAAAAAGACACATAAGCTGGAAAACTTCCATAAGAAAAATACTTATTTTAGCTTGAAAAATAAATATATGACAAAATGTTTGATTATTTTCCAACTTTATATCATAAAAGAAATAATCAGTTTTTATTTTAGAATAAAATTTAGAAAAAAATGTAGGTATAATGTCAATTAATTAATTTGATGAATTAGCTTAAAATTTACCAAGGACATCAGTAAACACGGTTGTTGATCTTGTGGTAAAGTATACAACATACTAATTACATAAAACGTTATAAGGTCATACAGATATGATAGACTGTAGCACTGTATGGCTGTGGCCGCCAGTGTCTGTTCTAGGTCCACAGTACTCTTCCTGGCCCAAGGTCTTGGCATGGAATGCCTAAAAAATCATGTAAGTTTGATTGTTAGGTGTTTGGCAAATTTGAAAAGTCACACAGTGCCTGGGCTTGCCGCTATTACAGCCACATCCTTATGTTAAAGATGTTCTCCAGGCAAAATATTAGATTAATAGGGGTACTACTCCATCAACCAGGTCCTCTCAGCAGCTTTTCCACAGAGAATTGAACATGCAACCAAGGTTACTGCAAATCCTGCAGGTACTATGTTCAGCCAATGCAGAGAATAGTCCTATTCGCTTCCCATTCCATTCCCTGTTCATTGAGAACAGCCATTGTTGTGGTGTGTGGGGTGGGGTTTGCAGTGTGTTGGATCCTACCGTTATATCTTATAGTTCTAGTCTACTTCAATAGTCATTGAAACTTGAATCTAATCACCTCTATTGCCACATTTTATTTGTGTAGTTGTGGAGCAGCATTTGCAGATACCCTGTTTATGTGAGTAGGCGGAGATAGCTTGTCTATTTCTGTCATTCCCATACAACTGAATGGAGCAGTAGGGTACATGTACCAATTAATGAGAATGGGTTGCATTCTTTAGAGAGTACAACTGGAGGGTCACATTTTAATAATTGGTGGGGATCTCAGAAGTTCAGATAATCCTCCCCAACCCCCTATCCATAACTTGAAGAGAACCTTTTATGCCAATTTGGGACCCTAAACTAACTACAGGTCCATTTGGACCTGGGATTTAGGGTCCCAAATCAACCTGTATCAGGTCTCTACGTGGGCCCCATGTAAAAAAAAAAACTACTACTGCAGCCTGCCTTGCACCTCTCTGATTCTGTGTGAAAACAGCTTTATTGCACATGAGCCATACCCACAGGGCAAAACAGTGAGGGCAAAACTACTCTGTACTACTTTGGCTTCACTTGCAGCACAGCGGGGGAAGGCAAGTTTTTTTTTTTTTTAACTGTGCCCACATAGGAACTTCATACAGGGTAATTTGGGGATCAGTGGGCAGTTTAGTGGCCCGAATCTCCCAGGTTCTTGGAACACCCCTTTACAGAGAATTCTGTAACCAATTTTCTTTTTGACTCATTTGAAATATAACACTTATTTTCTAATCTGTTTTGATTTTTACATTTTTCTCTACTATTGTCTGTCCATGATTATGGAACTCTCTTCTTACCTAATCTCTAGTGATAGCACTAAAAAACATTTGAAAATCACAAAACTTCCTATAATTGTATTTAGTAAAAACATATTGATAGTTAATTTTCTAGTGACACAGTGGGGCACATTTACTTACCCGGTCCTGTCGCGATCCCCGGTGTGGGCGGTCCGACGAGGATGAAGTCCAGCACGATTCACCAACATCGTGCGCCCGAGATCCTGCATGTGTCACTTCCCCGCTGAGGTCCGCCGGAGTTCAACACCTTCTTCCTGGTGAATGTGAGTGCATGTCTTGCGACACAATTTGCGATATTAAATCCTGTGCATTCTCTGAATCCGTCGGATCGTCCGACGGCCTGCCCCCCCCTCCCATTTTTTTCGTGTGAAAGCCGGCACCGATGCGCCAAAATATGATCTCGTGCACAATAAACTCCTGTTAAATGCGGCACAACACAGAAATCGCCGGGAAACCTGCCGAAAATGTGGTCCGCAGACCCTTAGTAAATGAGCCCCATTCTCTTTATTGTCTCTTTGTGTATTGCACAGTATTTTCTAAAATACTTGTCTTATTTTGTGTGATTCAGTCGGTCCTTCATGGTGCTATATACTAAATCCTTTGAATAGGTTGCTACAGCTTGTGAGTCATTCTGCTTTTTTAGCAGCACAGATTTATACCTAAGATAATAGAGCCTAGAGAGGATTCATAATCACCACCACAGAACTCATGAAATTATTTTCCGTGTGACCTATGGTGTTATAATTGGGCTCAACCTTGAATTTCACCACCACCCTTCAAATAAATGATCTGTGAGCTGGTGCCATTGCCTGAGGAAGGAAGCTAAGTGGTCATGAAAGCCGGCAGCTAAAAACATTCATTAGCCTATAATAATATGATCTTTAGTGAACCTTTGTGAGCTTTTTCTGTCAGGCAATTGTGATGAAAACACTGCAAGTCTCGGAGAGACTTTACCTTTACTCCGGCCTCATAAGGTGCATTAAAATCAAGTGTGAAGCACACAGCGGCCTATTTCGTTCACCTTGTTTACCATATCCAAATGCATCTCATCCATTATTAACAGCATTTTATAGAATATGTTACTATTACAGCATACCGCATCTGTATTATCTCACTCCAAATACAAAACATATACCGTCGTTGTATTTCTTTTACACTTTCTAACATTCTTTGACGTCTTTATGGTGATGAATCTTTGTGCATTGCCTCCATAATGTGCCAGTAAATGATAAATATTAGCCAGCTGCCATTTGCCTGTGTTGTAAATACTGAGGGTACGCTCGGTACTGTGATTGATTCAAATGAGTTTTATTGTGTTTTGTAGCCCCCCTGCTGGCAAAATAAAACAGAAAAGATTTTTTTATGCAAAAAAAGCTAAGTATAATAGAAATAAGATGTTTGTTGACAATCCATGCAGAGGAAAAAATATTTCTATGAATGTATAAGAACATTTGAAAGGTTTTGTGCTATACTTTATTATAGTGTGTACTACCTTTGCCATTTCTTTGCTGTTCAAAAAATTCTATAAAATAACACAAATAATTCTTAAATAACAGAGCATGGAGCATTACATCACTTACAGGAATTCTTTTAGAGACATGACCTCATAGAAAGTTAGAGGATACCTGGAGAGGAGGGGGCTCGAGAGATCCCGAGATACAGGCATGATGAAGGCTCCAGTCCGGAGCAGAAACGCGTCGCATTTTTAACAATAAAGTAACCTATTGATTAACACATTACGTTGTGTGAACTAAGACGTAGGAAGCGCCGGCTCAACAATCCATTATCTCTCGGGACTAATCTAACTCATAGAAAGTTGGTATAGGCACCCCTGAGGTCCTATAGAGGACTGCTGGCCGCCATATGACATCAGCACCCCACAATTGCAGCTGTACAGTGACAATGGATGACAGATGGAGTCCCTCCCTCTGCAGCCACTCAGACACTCTTGTCCATGTTTGACCATAGTGTCAAGGGGTGTTGATCCTGGCCTTTGATCCGAGCCTTTGCTCTTACTCGGCATGAAGGGGATAGTACATGAAAGAAAGTTCTCAGATTTTAATCCCCTATTGATGTTTACACAATAAAGATCATTTTAAACCAATCTCACTCAGTTTTATTGCTGTTTTAGCTCCTATAACTCATAAAGAGTTTGGGTGGGGACTTTCTAAGCAGAGACTTCATGAATCCTATGTGCTATGAGATGCTGTTTGCTGACAATTATGCACTCCCTCACACCTCTTGAATTCACCCCTCTCGCTTGAAAAGGCGCGGGGCGAGCATAATTAGCAGCCTTGAGCATCGGACATTTTGTCCCTGCGCTCCAGGCTGCTAATTATTTCTTAAATAGGTGATCCCAACCTGTCAAGACTAGCAGATGACATTGCCATGATCAAGATGAAGAGAAGCGAGGGTGAGTATTTCTAGGTGTTTTTTTTTTGTTTTTTCTTCAAATGGTTGATTTCCTGTAATGATTCCTGTAAAGACATGATGCAGTCCCTCCGTGTATTCAATTGTATGCAGACCCCATACATTTTCCCCTCAATTTTTTTTAAATCAAATATAGTAAATCGAGTATTTGACCAGCCCCCCTTTCCCGATATTTTCCAGACCCCCATTAACTGTGGCCAATATCGAAATAAAAATAGTGATTTGCCTCCCAGTCTTTCCATGATACTTCTGTCTCCTTCTTCTGTTGTGATATAGAGATAGCCCATGTCATAGAGAGGAAGCACACCGATCTTATTGACACAGATACAATGGATTCTGGTAATTTTTAGAATCCCTTCAGTGGGGCGGGTTTGGGTGAGCACAAGCCCTCACGGATGCTGAGGACCTCTGGAGCCACTCAATCTGCCCATATGGTATTCTGCAAGTGGGAACAATGGAATATATAATATTATATTCATTTTTTTAAATATAGCTAAATAAAAATAAATCATCTGATATTTGCTAATGGGACCATTTGAGTAATTGGTGAATGTAATCTTCAGAGTAAGCACTTATAAACATGCGGTAGCGGAGAGGAATTGTGCACATTAAACATTATTGCTAAAATCCTTTCAACAGCCACTTGGTATCTTGGTATATTTAGATTTTTCATTGCTTACCAAGCACAGGGACTTGCACAATAATGGCTCTGTAATTAGATCTTGGGTAGATGAAAGACTGAAAGCTTTCAATGAAGTCCCTTTTCTTTGAGACCAGCATGACTGGTAACTGTGGGGAAATTGTGGAGCCACATGAGTTCATATAAGCAAATGCTGTAATGAGATAACTATTCCAGGGCTTAAGCGGATAACAGAAAAATGTAAAATGTACTGCCAGCATTCTATTATAAATTAGATTTTCTGTAAATACTGTAATGAACAATTGTAGCAATCCTTACAAAAGAAAGCACTATTGAATTACTGAACTGTAGTACAATTGACAACTTCAAGATACAAGATACACAATGGGGCACATTTACTTACCCAGCCGACAGAGTTCCCGCAATACGGAGTGTTCGATGATCATGCACTCTGGGATTATTCACTAAGATCATTAGCCCGATATCCTGCATGTGTCGCTTCCCCAATCAGGTCCGCCAGAGTTCACCTTCTCCTTCCCGGTGCATGTGAGTGCATGTCTTGTGACACAATTTTAAATTTAAATCCCACACTCAGTCCGAATTTGTCGGCTCGACCGTCGGCCCTCCCAGCAATTTCTGCCGCATGAAAGCCTGCGCAGCTGCGCCACAATCTGATCGCGTGCGACTCAATCCCCTTCTAAATACTTGTTCCAGCAAAGCGATCCCAGAAAAGGTTGGAAAACCGGACGGAAATGCGATTTGCAGACCATTAGTAAATAAGCCCCAATAACTTTTTACCTGTTGAATGTGAAGGTGAAACAGACCAGGAAATTGTCTTTAACCTGTAGATTCAGTTCTTATTTATCTTATTTATTCTTTGGGTCGGTACGATCACAGAAATACCAAATTTATACAGGTCTTATTGTGTTTCAGTATATTTTAAAAATATTGTTCAGTTTGTCTCTGAGTTCTAGAGAGAAATTTGTGGCCGATTGGGAATCTCTTTGTCTTTTTCTTCTGCATTCCACCGTGATACCAATGGGCAGACAGTGAGACTCAATTAAATGGCACAGCAGTCCTTAAAGTGTTTTTTTCCGATACTCACGATAAATGGAATTCTTATCTCTTGCTTGCCAAGTTTTCCCTGAACAACAGGGATAGCACCACAACTAAAATATCACTGTTTTTCTGTAATTATGGATTTAACCCCAAGTTCTTATCTTGGAGGGACATCAGTTAACACTTCTGCCCAAAAAACTTTCCAAAGGCCAAGCTTAGTCTTTGTCTGTGTTCTCTTGAACGTGCCTTAAGCCCAAGAATAGTCAACGATGCCAGGCCAATGAAAGATGGTTTCCGGTCCAGAGTATCTTTTGGGGGAACAAGTGAGGCTATCTATCAAAAATTTGTGTGTCAAAGTTCCATCTGGGAAATGTTCTCCTCGATTTGATAGTCCATACGTTGTCAGTGAAATCATTAATCTTGTAACTTTCATCCTGCAATTGCCTAAATCTATTCATATTCATAATGTTTTTCACAAGTCCCTTCTGAAAAAGTACATCCCTCATGTGCTACCAATGAATAACCTGCCAGCTTTAATTGTGGTGCAAGGAGAATTGAAATTTGAGGTAGAAAAGATTTTGGGTTACCACAAAGTCCAAACTTCCATCCAATACCTGGTTGGGAAGGGTTATGGTCCTGAGGATCAGACATGGGTCGTGGGCAAAGATCTCCATGCTCCATGTATCCTCAAAGTAAACCGATACCAAAACGCTTTGAAGCCAGGCGGGCAGGGTGAGGGTCAAGGGCCTCTTGTATAAGGGGAGTACTATAACATCCATAACAGCATTGTGGCTTATAAGGTTTTGATCCTCCTCTGTATTTTGTGTGAGTGAACTGGGACTAGGTTTCTTTTGGGACACTAGGTTTCTTTTTGGGTTACTAGAATGGATAACGGGTCCAGTCAGCTGCTGAGGGCGGTATCTAGGGACTTTTTAAAATACCTAGCCAGTTCTATTGCCCCTTGCTACTACTACTACTATGGGTGCATCCGTGTCTCCCCGCAGCCCCGGCTCCCCTAAATAAGTTACTCATCCACGTGCCGGCAGCTGGCCACACGCGTTCCCGCTTCCTAGGGCGTGCGCTCACCCTAACTCTAGGATTTAAAGGGCCAGAGCACCACTAATTGGTGCTGGACATTTTCAGGAAACCTATTTAAACCTGCCTCTTCCTGCAAACCCTGACGGATCTTTGTGCCTGAGAGAAAGCTTGCCAGTGATATTCCTGCATTCCTGTGTCTCCTGCATTCTTGTGCGTTCCCGTGTATCCTGCGTTCCTGCTCCTGTGTGTTCCTGCTCCTGAGTTCCCATGTCCAGCATTCCTGTGTCTCCAGCATTCCTGTGCCCTGTGTGTTCCCGTTTTCCTGTGTGCCTGTGTTCCCGTTCCCATCTGCCTGGACCTCCCGTTGGACATGACATTGCATCCCTGCTGCCTGCCCTGGCCTGGTGCCTGGACATTACCACGAGACTGTCTTCCGCTAAGGTACCTTGACTGCCACTGCGGGCTAGTCGCACCTGTGGAACGACCTGGTGGTACCCTGCCACAGCAAGACCATCCTGCTTTGCAGCGGGCTCTAGTGGAGTCCAGGTACCAATTAGACTCCAGTCCCGGGTGTTGGCTAGAACCACCTGCCGCTGTGGTCCAGAGGATCCACTCATCCCAAATCCTGACAGTATCCTCATACCTTTTCCTAATTACTGCAGGTTATTACTTTCAGTGTATTCAGTCTATTTAGTGTATCCAACCTCTGCTATGTTTTACCCAACCTCTCACTAGTAATTCAATTCCAGCACCTTGGTTTTGACGCGGTTCTGTCTGCTCGTTTTTCTCATCTGATGTTTGTTCCTATGTGTCCATATGTGATCACTGGTCTGTCTCTGGCTTCATCTTAACTCCAGCTTGCCTTTATCTTTCACCATCTAGCAGCTACCTGCAGACACAAGGTCAAGAGTATTTACAGCATTGTCACATTTGTTATATGTTGTTATATATTTCCTCTAATCACATTTATCCCAATACCTCTTACTAGTTCATAACTTTTGCTCACGTTGCCAAATGTTACAGCAGTGCCCTTTCCCTCATAGACACTTACTCCCCTAACTCCTCATAGAGTTAGGCAGTAAGTGTCTAAATAATGTGGTACAAGTCATACTTGTTTTTCTAGTGCAAATTCATCCAGAATGAATTCAGAATCAAGAAACAAACTGCATTCTGGCATTTTCTCAAATCTAACATAAACTGTAATATAAAATCCCTTAATTAAAAATTATGGACTCAATTATAGTAAAATGTACTGTCTGAATGCGTTTGTGTTTGTCATATGGAAGATTCCTTCCAGACTTTAGTATTTCTGTTTCTATGATGGAACAGAAACACCAAAAGCCTAAGGGAGATATCTCAGGTTTACCTTGTAAATGCATTCTGACTATTATCTTATATATTTTTCTTAGAGATACTTACCGTGCAAAAGATTTATGCTTGTGACATGGAAATAAGTAAATCCAAATCAAAATTGCTGTTTAAATAACACCCATGATATTTGCATTGTACATAAAAATTTGTAAAAACTATATTTTATCTAAAATTATTAACATAAAAGCAAATATGTATTAACAAATATATAGATTGAAAAAAAAAGATCTAGATTCTTTTGAGAGAACAACAAATGTACAGATGTAAATTGCCAGTTGAGTGAAATCCATTACCATTCCCAAATGTCTTTCTGTCGAAAAATTGTGTTTTGTTCTCAGTTTTGAGATACATAAAGAACTGCTGCAACTGTTTCCAAAAAGTGTCAAAAATAATTAGTCCCATTGGTTTTCATTGTGACTGTGCTGTGTTATGAAGTCACACAAATGTTATATCAAGCATCTCCTGGACTAAAATAAAAAAAAAAAAAATTATATCATACAAATGTTCTTTCATTATGCCCCAAAGGACTAATTAATGCAGTGGATTAAAGATGTAGATGGCCGGTGCTCATTACACAATATGTAGAAAGTCATTTCAGTTGTACGTATAATAAATCTGAAATCATGGAACAGCTGGAGAAGATGTAGTCTACAGTGAAGGCCTGCACCTTTTATCAAACATAATAAAGGGTAAGGATAAAATAATTTTTAAGGAAAACTATGCACATTTCAAAGTTATCTAATCTAAAATATTATTTATGCAAATTCAGATTATAACAGATCTAAATCAAACAAAAAGATAAGTGTCTCTCTTAGGCACTGTGACTGTAATACTGTGGCTGTGGTAATCTTCTTATATTTATCATCCAACTTTCAAAATTATGCTAATAAGAACTAAAGGCTAATGGGGCAGTTCCCAGAGACCCTCCATGCTGCAGATTCATAGGCTGTTAGACTGTCTCCCCTCCCACTCTGGTCCTGCTTAGTATTCCTCTATTTGGAGTGCACACTGTAAACCATAAACAGGAAGCCCAAAATGCATTTTTTTGTCAATTTTACTGCATTTGGAAATTTTTTTTCAGCTTCCTATTACACAGCATGGAATATAAGATACCGTCACAAGAAAATGGATTTTAGAAGCTAGGGAGCCAAAACAGAAACAGAAAATAAAAAAAAAGTCCATTGGTGCCAAGGGGTTAAAGGAACTAACTGGGTTTCTATATTTTTTACCAGTGGCGGTGGCACAGTAAAAACTAAAAATAAGTTCTGATTTGTAGCAAAATTGCAGCAGTGAATTGAAACTATCCCTCAGGATTATTCACAGGGATTACTAGTCCCATGCAGTGTGCTGTAGACCCCACCAATCTGGGTACCATTGGCAAAATTTATTACGAGGTCCATACTTATGTAGTGTTAGTTGTGTATTACATTTATTAAGTGGTGAATGCATTCTTTTTTTTTTTTTTAATGAAATCTAACTTCTGGACAACTGTGTGATAAGAGTTCCAGAAGCTGAATTTTAGTTTCCAATAACAACCTCAGATCTGTCAAACCTTTGCTGTGAGAACTGGAGTCAGGGCAGAGTTTGCTTTATAGCAAACATTTACACACACATCCGATTCTGACTGCTGTGGCTCCAAGATAAAATAACATGACCACGGAGTTGTAAGCTCCCAGAGGTGGAAGGAAAAAAATGCTATGTAGTACAATTACTGTATGTATTATATTTATAATATGACATAGGTGCAAACCATGATTAAGCAACTGAGAACACATTGTCGTAAGCAAAGGAAAATAAGGTTGCTTCATTCTAAATTCACTAAAATGCACTATACTATAAAGCTCTGCAACATCTACTCACACCAACTTATATACACACACAACTCTGCTACTTACATAAACATGCACACAGAGCTGCTACACACAGTCATGGTTCAGTGTACACTTATGATATCACCAAAGGTCCTTCAAACTTCAGGCTCTGCTCCTCATTGGAGTCCATGATGAAGGGTGTGGATTGTTTCCTCATGTTCCTGTCTGTATTGTCAGTGTGGGTTCACACAGGAAGAGGGAGACACCTGTGCATAGGTCCATCTCTCTTGAGATGGGGTAAAACTCTGTCTGCGCTTGAACTGTTCTTCAGGAAAAGGGTCTTTTTTTTTGCTTGAAAGTGCATCTTATAGTCCTATAGGGATTACCTCGTATTTCTATTGAAAGCATATTTTGATACCTATTTGGAGACTGTTTTACCAATCTAGTTAGATGCTGTAGTCATAGTCAGAAGCTCCTGTATAAAAAAATAAATCTGTAGAGTTACAAGAAATGATAAAACAGAATTTGAACTGCTCTTACTTTATGACCTTAACATTTGTAGAGCATTCATGCATTATGTAATGGACTCGGATCCCATTGAAACACTTTGCACATCTCAATAAGCAGAATCAGTATAAACTAGAAGATGAACAGATTTCATGGGAAAGAACACAAAACTCGGAGCCCCATTGTAGTCTGTTTTCAATCCTCAATAGCTCGGTGAAGCCAACTGGCACAGCCATAAAGATCTGCATTTCAATATCATCCCCTTGCTATTTTAATGGTTATGCACTGTAGGTTCTGTTTTAACACTGGTTTTCTCTGGATGGATCCTTTGAAAGCAGTGCTAAGAATCTGGATTGTTTTCCTTTCAGACAAGTGGAACTAAATGCCTCGGAGCCAACAGAGGAAGCCATTTACACAGCTCAAAAGCACTTTCCAATTGCCAAGCACAGTTCTGCTTCATGGCAGGAGATCTTTTGGTGATGTCAGGAAGTCACCAAAACAGGAATAGAATAATGCTACTCAGTCAGACAAATCCAAATTAATAAATCAGGGATAAAAGCTTTTCTCTACAGTAAATATTTAGACCTGTCTCACTGGTACATTTAATGTATCTAATTCCAGTGAGAAAAATAATGAAATACCTTGAGTAACTATTGCATTTTACATGTAAATGTTGCATGCAGATTATTTATTAATTGTTTATCATTATACTTTGTGTATGCATTAAATAAAGCAAGTACATCATGATTATTCCTAAATTAAAGGGGATCTGTCAACTCCTTCCATACATAAACCAAACATATGTCCTTGTAAGGCATCATAAGTTTGCCTTTTATAAGAAAATCTGTGGCCTGATTCCAAAGGACTCTTCTGATATGTAGATGAATAGATAGACAAGTGACCATTTCATGGACATGGCAGTGAGGTCCGAGGTTGAGTGCACTCTGAGCCCCTGGACAAGATGGGATCCAGCACAGCTAGTGGCCACACTAATAAAACAACAGTACACTAATTTACATATAAAGATAAAGATTTCTCTACATTTAGACCATAGAGTTTCATTTTATTATAATGCTTAAAGGGGTTGTCCACTTTAAGCACATTCTAGCAAATAATTGATAATGTTTGTGTAATGAATAATTATGCAAATTTCCAATACTTTCTCTATCCATTTTTAACGTTTTTTCTAGATCTATGCTTGATGTCATGTAAGGCCCCTTCCCCACTTGCGTTGCAGATCACGTCAGAGTTTGATCAGGGTTTGGTCAGTGAAAAACTGACATTTTGCATCAGAGTTCAATCAGTTTTCTGTCAGTTTGTTCAGTGTCTCTGTTTTTCACGCGCGTTTTCAACGCAATTTCAATGTGTTTTTCACACGCAGATAATGCGCGTGAAATGGACTCAGGACTGAGCTCTATCTTTTCTATGGCAATTGATGCGTGAAAAAAGTATTGCACTTGCATTGCACTTGCAAGTGTCTCAGAGTGCAATGCGTTTTTGATGCATCTCCATAGACTTGTATGGTGCGTTTTTCACACATGTGACTTGCAAAAGTAGAGCATGTCGAGATTTAAACGTGCATAAAAAAACCGCGCGTGTGTTCATGAAAAAAAATGCAAGTGTGAAAAAACCCATTGATTACAATGGGTCAGAGTGCAATGCAAGTTCTGCGGGTCAAAAGCATGCGCAAAACACGCGCATGAAAAACGCAAGAGTGATAGGGGCCTAAGAGAAAACTTAATTCTTTTCTTCCTGTAGCTAAACACCAGTCCATGGCCATATCCACAGGTGGCCAACTCGTTAGTATCACACAGCTTTGATATAACGAGCCATGCACCTGTGTGACATCACATGAACATGGAACGGTGGTTTTCTACAGGAAGTAAAGAATGAAGTTTCCTTTTACTTGACAGCAAGTTAAAAAACGTTAAGAATTAATAGAGAAAGTGCATTGGAAATTTGTATAACTTCTCATGACACAAACCATATCAATCATTTGGTGGAATGTGCTTAAAGTGAATAACCCTTTTAACATTTAGATTTAGTTTAAACTGCTATAGGAGTAGACAGTGTAATTTCCATACATTGTTTTCTAGTCCTGCTAATTATCTGGAATCGGAATAGTTACTTTGTAGTTTTAAACAAGGGAATATGTTTTCCCCCAAAGTATCATTGTAATTATTATCTTTTATAATCACATTCATTATACGGCATCACATCTGTGAGGAAAATGAACGAGTTTAAATACTGTCATTCTCATTCTATTCATGAGAACTTCAAAAAGACCTGTTTGTTCTTGTCAACTTTTAAGTAAAGCTCACAAGAGTGGATTTCTTTGGTAGGTTTATGTTTTATCATGAGACATTTTCTTAACAAACTCATATTACACTATTCTCCTTGACCAAACTTTTTATAGATTTTATTTAACCTTTAAAACTAAGAAATCACTCTATCTTTCCTCATAATGCAATGTAAAATTACTGTATGTTCTTGAGTATAAGTCGAGTTTTCCAGAACAAAAAATGTGCTGAAAATACCCTAACTCAGATTTTACTCAAGTCTCTAAAAAAAGTGTATTCCCCTTCCGACGTCACCCCCCCCCCCCCCCAAAACCCGGCAGGTCCTCTTCTTTCCATCGATGTTCCGGCTCCGTGTCCCCATGTGGTCCGTCACTCACGTTATGACGTCAGCTGCTTGTAGTGTGTGCGCTGCCATCGTCACACACTATGAAGTCAGTGAGTGGCCCGACATCATAGTGCGTGCGATGGCACCCACGTAGACACTTCGGTTTATACTCGGGACGGTTTGTACTTGCATATATATAGTTATATCTCCATACATCTGTGATGAGTAATGCATCTTTGCCTTTGCCTATTTAAGATTTATTTATGGAAAATATATTCCCAATGTCTACAGTATATTTAGTAATTTGTTTTCTTAATTTTATGTTCGATGTTTGCAATTGTAATCTTTTAGACTAAAATAATGTATTTTTCAAAGAATGTCTACAGTCATAAAGTAAAAAAAGGACAAAATGCACAGCAAAATTTGTTACCCCTTCAAAATTTGTTATCCTGTGTTTGCCAGCACCCCATATGTGGTGGTAACCTTCTATGTGGGCACACGACGGGGCATTGAAGAGGAAGTGTCTGGGGTTCAGACAGTTTTCTGGCTCTCCTACGACTAGCTCGACAAAGGGTGCTTTAAAAGGGGGCATGGTCTTACACCAAAAAAGTCAGTGCGCCAAAAATACTAATAAACTTTCTGGTGTAAATTAAGCCAACTAATAGGAGGTGCAGAGTAAGGTTAGACAGTCCTATACTCAGGGCCGCTTCTGCCATGAGGCGAGGTGAAGTCCCCGCCTCAGGCGGCAGATAACGGACCGCATTTAAGAGCGGCATTTTGCCGCTGGTAGCACGGACTTGCCAATGGCTGGCAGGTCCGTGCCACCTGTAAAATAAATTACATCGCCGCCTTTAAGGCGGCGACATAATTTATAGGCAGAGCGGTGCAGCACATACCGCCTGTGCGCACCGCTCTGCAGGACACAGGTTGGCGTGATGACGTCACCACGTGCCGACCTGTGTCCCTTCACAGAGAGGCTGCTGGCTGGAGATGACGAGGGAGCTGCGTGGGAGCACTGAATGGTGAGTGCAGTAGGGAGATCGGTAGAACATCCTCTCATCACGATGTGTATCCTCAGGACACACATCGTGATGAGACCATGTGTAGTCACTGCTTTCCCCAGCAGTAGCTTCACCCTCCGGGAGTATAAGTCCCCCGGAGGCTGAAGGCTGAAGGACCTTTGGTGATGTCATGGTCACATGACCTGCCGGGGAAAGCAGTGACCACACAGCGAGAGCTGCATCTGTGAGGTGAGGGGGGAGACATGACAGGGGAGGGGGAGAACATGTGGGACTGTGTGAGCACATTACTTACTGGGGGGGCTGTGTGAGGCACATTACTTACTGGGGGGGCTGTGTGAGGCACATTACTTACTGGGGGGGGGGCTGTGTGAGGCACATTACTTACTGGGGGGGCTGTGTGAGGCACATTACTTACTGGGGGGGCTGTGTGAGGCACATTACTTACTGGGGGGGGCTGTGGGAGGCACATTACTTACTGGGGGGGCTGTGTGAGGCACATTACTTACTGGGAGGGGGCTGTGTGAGGCACATTACTTACTGGGGGGCTGTGTGAGGCACATTACTTACTGGGGGGGCTGTGTGAGGCACATTGCTTACTGGGGGGGCTGTGTGAGGCACATTACTTACTGGGGGGCTGTGTGTGAGACACATTACTTACTGGGGGGCTGTGTGTGAGACACATTACTTACTGGGGGGCTGTGTGTGAGGCACATTACTTACTGGGGGGCTGTGTGTGAGGCACATTACTTACTGGGGGGCTGTGTGTGAGACACATGACTTACTGGGGGGCTGTGTGTGAGGCACATTACTCACTGGGGGGCTGTGTGAGGCACATTACTTACTGGGGGGCTGTGTGAGGCACATTACTTACTGGGGGCTGTGTGAGGCACATAACTTACTGGGGGGGCTGTGTGAGGCACATTACTTACTGGGGGGCTGTGTGTGAGACACATTACTTACTGGGGGGCTGTGTGTGAGGCACATTACTTACTGGGGGGCTGTGTGTGAGGCACATTACTTACTGGGGGGCTGTGTGTGAGGCACATTACTTACTGGGGGGCTGTGTGTGAGGCACATTTCTTACTGGGGGGCTGTGTGTGAGGCACATTACTTAGTGGTGGGGGCTGTGTGAGGCACATTACTTAGTGGGGGGCTGTGTGAGGCACATTTCTTACTGGGGGGCTGTGTGTGAGGCACATTACTTAGTGGGGGGCTGTGTGAGGCACATTACTTACTGGGGGGGCTGTGTGAGGCACATTACTTACTGGGGGGCTGTGTGAGGCACATTACTTACTGGGGGGGCTGTGTGAGGCACATTACTTACTGGGGGGGCTGTGTGAGGCACATTACTTACTGGGGGGCTGTGTGTGAGACACATTACTTACTGGGGGGCTGTGTGTGAGGCACATTACTTACTGGGGGGCTGTGTGAGGCACATTACTTACTGGGGGGCTGTGTGAGGCACATTACTTACTGTGGGGGCTGGGTGAGGCACATCACTTACTGGGGGGCTGTGTGTGAGACACATTACTTACTGGGGGGCTGTGTGTGAGGCACATTACTTACTGGGGGGCTGTGTGTGAGGCACATTACTTAGTGGGGGGCTGTGTGAGGCACATTACTTACTGGGGGGCTGTGTGTGAGGCACATTACTTACTGGTGGGGGCTGTGTGAGGCACATTACTTAGTGGGGGGCTGTGTGAGGCACATTTCTTACTGGGGGGCTGTGTGTGAGGCACATTACTTACTGGGGGGGCTGTGTGAGGCACATTACTTAGTGGGGGGCTGTGTGTGAGGCACATTACTTAGTGGGGGGGGGGCTGGGGACGAGGCTGTGTATACAGGGGGGTGGCTGTTCAATATAGGGGGAGGCTAAATTAGGGCACCTAATTGAATTACTATATATGCTCTAATTTGGGTGACTAAAGAATGTTTTATGTTGGGAATAGTTTGTTCAGTCATGTTGTGAGGATAATATATTTTAGAATCACAATCCATTATACTGTAAGTGACTGTGGTATTTTTAGGGGCGCCATGGTGAGTTGTGCTGCATGGAGTTGAAGACATTTCTTTGTGAATTCAGAGGAAAACCAAGGCCATAAGAAAGCGTAAAGAAATACCCTTCTGGATGGAGTAAATGGTCACCTGTAAGGTACTAGAGGTCACTAATATCTGTGTCTAATGACTACTAGTGTGTAAGGTAGCATCAGCAGGGGCACGCACGTGCGCGTGTGGCGGGAGGGGGGGGGCAGCATTTTCAAATTTCGCCTCAGGCAGCAAAAAGGCTAGAATCGGCCCTGCCTATACTGCACCAGATTTATCATAAAGCACCTGACACTTATATGAATCTGGTGCAGAATAAGACCATCTAGTCTAACTCTGCACTGCCTAACCTCAGGACACTTTTTAAAATCTGCCCCAATATTGCTTAATAATTCCTGCCCCTTTCTGGCAAGACATGTCTGTTTTCTCATAAGCTTTGACTACTTGGCAGAAAGGTCATAAAAGTTGCTAAAGCACAAAATCAATGTGGTGCATTAAAGGGGTTTTCCCACAAACAAAAGTTAGGCCCTATCCAACTTGCTGATCAATGGGGGTCTCAGCAATGAGACCCCCACAGATCACGAAAACAAGGGGTCCAATGGGGTCCCACACACCTCTGTCGATGCTCTGTCAGAGTAATGGAGCAGACGGAAATTGCAGAGTGCCAGGCTCACAAGTGAATTCAGAACGGTGATGCATTTAGCTTTATGAATATGCCCCAATATGTGCAAGAATGTTTTGGCAAGATCACAGTAAAATTTTAAGCATAGTGAAAAACTGTGATTTTTATTATGTCATTGTAGATTCCCAGTCCTTGCAGCAAAGGAATTTTTCAAAACAAACTTAAAAAACATACACACTTAATAGATCTCCATCTGCTCTATTCACAGTTAGGCCTCATTTAGTCCGCTTTGGGGGCCGTGATCTAGTCGCATGATTTGCTCCTATGACTCAGGTCACGGCATGGTTAACACATTGCACAGAACGGTTAACACTACTCTGTGACCATGTCTGGCCTCTCCTTTTCCTATGAGGGGTGACAAGCGCTCACCCCTCTCCCCTTTGCTCCCAGTCCTGTGCTTGCCCAAGATCCAGTCTGGGTGAGCACACGTCATGGGAATAAGCCCTTAGGCTGCATTCACAAACGTATGAAAAAGGTTGTATATACAGCCGTATATACGAGTAGCATGTGGCCCCATTCATTTCAGTGGGCAATATGGCCATCCATTTACTTAGCTGTATTGCCCCACCGCACTGTACAATTTGGATTCTGTTGGGCAATAATCAGCCAACCATCATTTGCTAACTTGCCATATTTTATATGGATATGGTGACATATGTGCATATACAGATGAAAATCGTCACTTATATACAGATTCATAAAGCACTGAAATACAGGAATCGAAAAAAATCACAGTTCCTGTGAATGCAGCTTTATGCCGGTACCTAGCGTATGTCTGAAATTGCAGGTAAGATTTATCAGGAAGAATTTAAAAGTTTAAACTTTATGTATAATGTTGCCAGTTTATAATTTATTTTAATACATAAAGTAGTAAGCCTTTAAAATGAATTGAATGGATTTTATGACCCACCTACATAGTTTTTAGTTAAATTTTAATTTTTTTTTACACATCTTGTATTCTGGCCCTTATCAGTGACCCAACCTTGTGAATTAATCAACGCTTGTTACACAAAAATCACTCAACTTACTTCATTAACACAAAAACCTTCTTAGCCTTTGATAAATGATCCCCATGGCTCCGAAACCACAATAGGAAGTTTTCATGCATAGAGCTATACTTGGTAATCAATTTAATGAACAAATTAATTTGGCTTCTTGTAATGAAGTGCTTAATTAACATCCATTGTCCTTCAGTGAGATTGGTATTTCTCGAATGCAAATCCCACTGCATTTTATGCAAAAACCCTACAATATAGGAGTATAATAGAAATACATTATTAAATGTTAACATGCACCTTGTTTGGGGCTTTTAGGTTTGGAGACAAGATGTTTTTGTCTTGAGTTGCATTTACTGAAGGAAGATAGAATATAAATATTTTTCTGGAAGTGTGATATCAATTGTAGGCGTAAATGCCCTTGATTAATAAAAATACATGTGGTTGCAAAGTATAGCTCTGCTTTTAAGCTGTTAAGAAGAACATAAAATGATTATAGCTTGCAGTAAATGTTATTACGGATCGGAGATGTTTCCTGAGGGATCAAGCAATCTTCTGCACTTTTCTTAAAACTGACCCTCTCACCTTGAGAAAGCAGACATGAAGGAGAGCTGCAAATACGGGACCACTGTCAGGTCAACCTGTCGTGGCTCTGACAGGTCTCTGATATAAAACCCAATTTACTGTATAAGAAGCACATCCATTATCCTCCTGATTTTAAAATAGAACATACATCAGCAAAATGATAAAAGAAAGTGCTTAAGAATTATGAAAGTCAAGGACTATGTCATACTGGAAAGTTTTTTGCATATTACTGATTCAAATTACGTTAAACCTTAATAACATTCTTCTTTCTTCATATTTCATACAAGTGCTTAGCACCACAGAAAATGAATTGCTCATCCAAATATATCCAGCAACAGCCATTAGATGAAATATATTGCTGTTTCTCCCTTCCCGCAGAATGTAAAAACAGTTCACTCATATGTTATAAATATGCTACTTAATTATGTTTTGTTTTATTCGCCGCTTTACTTAGTAATGTTTAACGGGATGTGCAGTAGCTTGCATGACCTAATAAATTGCATTTAGATTTAGCCATACATTTAGGCTTACGGTATGAAGGATCACAGTGATTTATATTCCATGCTTAAATGTGGGTGAGTTTTATAGAGTGAGATGAAATGCACGTATATAGCCAGTTCATGAGATATCTAGCAGAGCTTCAAATTCATTGGTCTGGAATTATTAAAATGATAGCATGCAGATGATCAACTCTGTTCGATAAAGGTCTCATACATTTCTAGATGTAACCAGTGATGCAAAATCTGCCATATATTGACTTTTCATGATGGGAAGTCAAAATGCTTTGTGAGACTACTCTGTGCCTGTTTCTTGCGAATGGCGTAGATCCTACCATCAAAATTAAGCATGGTCAACTAGGGGCACTTACCCACAGATCAAGGCACCGTGACTATGGGAAACTTCTAATATTCATTGAATCTGCAGCATGGAGGGGCTCAAGGGACTGCCCCAGTAGCCTTTAAGGGTCATTAGCATAGTTTTAAAAGTTAATCTTAGAAGAAATTAGGCCATGGATAACAACTATAAGACAATTACTAGAGTCTTTGCCTGGATAGGTCTCAAAATAGTTTGGGTGAATATTAGAAACTTTAATTTTAAAATACAGATGAAACCAGAAGTTTACATAAAGTACACTATAAAAAAGACTCATGACATGAAATCAGAATAAACCTTATCTGTTTTAGGTTTCTTAGGATTACTAAAAATATTTATATTTGGCAAATGCCAGAATAATGAGAGAGGTTTGTACCATTACCCTTAAAGGAAATCTAACATTTGTTTTTATGCATTGTGAACTAAACATACCTTGAGAATGCTGTAGCAACACTGATGCAGAAACATATCTTGTTTAATCCCTGATCCCAGTGGTTTTGCTAAAAAAAACAATTATAAAATTTTGGACTTTGGGAAAGCTGGGTGCAGACTGGCTGCAGTACACAGAGATTCCAGAACTATGGACAGAGCCTCATTATCATAATTCTATCAGCAAAACTACTCAGTTCAGGTATTAAACAAGATATGTTTCTGCATCAGTATAGCTACAGCATTCTCAAGGTCTGTTTGGTTCATAATGCATAAAAGCAAATTGTAGATTTCCTTTAAAATCTATGACTTGGGTGTATGGATATCATTCTACCCCAAGTTTTTATTTTCCTACCTGATATTTTGAGATGTTCCTTCAGTATTGCCTCATAATGTTCTTTCCTCATGAAGCCATGTATTTTGTGAAGTACACCAAGTACACAGTTGGGATGGTGTTCTTAGGCTTTGCAAACATCTCCAGTTTCTCTCCTTCAGGGAGGGAGAGTATTGGGTCATGCTGGACAGCTCTCCGCCTTCCAGAACCTGAGTTATTTTAGCTGCCACCATACAAAAGGGTGACAAGTTAAACAAATACATACAATGCAAAAATCACAGTTTGATTAAAATAAAAAGGGATACAAACAGAACTTAAATATGAACGCCTGATACAAAAACCCATAATGCTATAAATAAATGAATGCAACAAAACTTGTCATTAATCACAAAATAAAGCTTAAGTAACTTGGTTTTATGATTTTCAAAATGTTATTGGCTTTATAAAGTATCACCAAGATGGCCACCACTAAAAACTACAAGTTCCATGATACTTTAATTGTAATCTAAAAGACTTTCTTGCTCTGTTACCATAGTGATGATGTGTGTAACTGCCATCACTGAACACTGCCCCACTGAGATGATGTCTCACCACAACAATGGCCATATTGGATGCATTGCAACCAACCAGCTACAGCCAAATATAGTGATGATCACATGACAGGTACAGGACATGTGATGTCAGCATGTGACCAATGACCATCTTCTGTCTTGTGCAGAGAAAATCAACGGACTGAGTAGCATTTTAACTCTGTATCATAGTGTCAACAGCATTTTTCCGCTAAGGAGAGCAACATTTTAAATAACAACTACCGTATTTTTTGGACTATAAGACGCTTCTTACTATGGGATGCACCCCAGATTTAGGCTTCCAAAAAGGAAAAATTATATTTTACACTAATTAAAATATCCCTGTTGGCCTCACTAAAGTACAGCACACACAGATCTGCTCCATCCATACAGTTACACACACAGCTCTGCTCCATCCATACATTTACACACACAGCTATGCATCATCCATACAGTTACACACAGATCTGCATCATCCATACAGTTACACACACAGCTCTGCATCATCCATACATTTACACACACAGCTCTGCATCATCCATACATTTACACACACAGCTCTGCATCATCCATACAGTTACACACATCTCTGCATCATCCATACAGTTACACACAGCTCTGCATCATAGATACATTTACACACACCACTCCATCATCCATACAGTTACACACACATCTCTGCATCATTCAAACAGTTACACACACAGCTCAGCTATACACACAGAACCTCCCCCCCACACTTCTCCACTATTTCCCTCTTCTCCTTACCCTGTCCCAGGGCAGCATGTCCCCATTGTCAGCAGTATGTGGGGATGTAAGAAGCATGTGATCAGTTACATGATTCTGACATCACCCCAGGTCCTGTAGGACACCCAGGAGAGAGGAGAGCAGTGCAGAGGCTCTCCTTTCTGGGAGATCGGGTGCAGCTCTATATCAGGGCATCACCTGATCTCCATTACAGAGGTCAGGAGGGTTTGGCAGTGTTGGATCCTCCTGACCTTCGGTCAATAATACACAGGCACTTTTAAGCAAAATTTTTTCTTGCTAAAAAGTGCGTCTTATTGTCTAAAAATTATGGTAATTATATATTAGCTTATATTTTAAGCACCCATTTGTATATTGCAGCGCCATACGGGAGCGGTAAGGTGCAGCACACGTGCGACACCGTACGGTTCCGCACCCTGTAGAAAGATAGGACATGTCCTATCTTTCTACGGAATACTGCCCGTAGACACACAACCCTTCTGTTTATAGACCATTCTTAGACACGCACAATTAAGGCACATATCACCCATCTAATGAACTACTCATGTAAGCTGAGTCGTGATTAGGCAAGGATCTGGAGTTGTCATTGGTCTAATCTAAACATTAATTTGTTCTAAACCACCTTTCCATTTGGACTTTAAAGACTACCATAAATGGCAGGTTTTCTAATGGATATCACTATTTTCCAGGCACCATTGAAGTGAAAGAATGTAATTCCCTTAGCATAGCTATGTATGGTATTCTTTAAAAAAAAACCACAAAGAAATCAGAGGATATTGTACACATTTTTGTCTTTTACAGTAAAATAATGAGTTGAAAGGTATTTTGCATATCACTTGACACCTAAAACATTATTGTATTATATTAGTTGATAGTATAAAAATGCTATCATTTTACACATTAGAAATAAGAGACTATAAATAAAAGTCAGATTACAATGTCAATTGCTTCCGTTTTCCTTGCGTTCTGAAAGCAGTTTTCCTTTTAGCTAAGTAACGCTGGCAATGTAGTGAGATCAATAGAAGAATGAAGTTGTATTTTATGTATTTGCAATAGTTAGGAGGAAAGGCTTAGTAAATGGGGTCATATTCCACAAGGAAAAAAAATGTGCAAATGTGAGAACGTTAAATATCATTGGGAAGATAATCACATTTGCTTTTTTTTATTTATAAAAAAAAATAAGTTTTTTCTTATTCTTATTTTCTTAACCCATTTGGGACCATGCCCTTCCAGCTTTACAATTCCATTTTATACTTCTTGCATTCCAAAAGCCATAACCTTTTTATTATTCCGTTCTCAAAGATATATGAATTCTGGTTATCCGCTGGACAACTTGTACTTCCTATTTGAAGTAATTTAATATTCTGTGCCACTTCTGTTGTGGAATTTGCGCTTTTTTCTACAGTCTTTCGTTTTACAGGGCTCCCCTATTTAATAAGTTTGACTCATATTTTGTATCATGGGTGTAACACCTGTGTCGGCTGTGTTGATTTATCTGACCTGTTTTCTGGTATTCTAACCTTCTGTCTGTATTTTGACTTTACTTCTGTTTCTGCCGTTCAATTTTGTAGTGCGCTGCCCTCTTGGTTGTGATCCAGCTCTGGCAATTTTTTTTTTTTTTGTTTCATCTGGTCTTTGTCTCCTTGTTTTGCACTTTGGCACAGGGAAGGAACGTTGGTGTCCCTTTTAGGGTTTGTGAGGTAATCAAATGGTGAAAACTGGGAAGAAATAAGAAAACGTATGACAAAATTGATGTTACACCAAAATACATGTAAATCAATAATATAAAAATTCTTCCATAAGAAAGAAGGGAGCAAATATTATATAATAGTGTGGAGGGGAGATTACATCAAACACATCCATTGATCACAAGCATGGCACTCTGTTCCACATCTATCCACAAAGCAGAATAATGAAAACAATTTTAACAAAACTTGTTTTTCTTTCAAATTCACTTGCAAATCAAGATAGTATATGGAAAGTGATATATTCTTTATGAAGGTGTTGTCAACAGCCAGCCGCTTCCAGTGAGAAAAGTGAGCACACACAATGGATGCTGTGGGAGGTGAGAAAGATTATTGGATTATGACAACTAAATAGGATGAGAAGATTAATAGAAGAAGACAAGCTTTGGAGAGCTACATTTGATGGATAGCACTATTCTCTTATTACAGATGAAATCCTCGGTATCTTACTCTGTTTTTTTATAATGCCTGTGCACACTATAATAAATGTGCAATTAAACTAAATCATTACTATACTGTGATTGGTAATTTACTAAATTGACTTGAAGGTGTTTTAATAAGATGCTGTAGTCTGTAGTCAAAGTAGTGAGCAGGTACTTATGGGCATATAAATTTGTGTGTATATATATATAATTCAAGTCAGCACAGTAGAAAACTCCTCAGAAGGAGAGGTGCAGCGCCCCCCAAGGATCTTGGCCAGGTCCTTACTTCTATGCAAAATGGAAATGGAAACATGTGGGGACGTTTCGGCTTGAGAAAGGTGTATTACACCGAAACGTCGCCATTTTTTCCAATAAAAATCACCCACGTTTGATGCTCCAGTATATAGCCAGGCCATGCCCCTGGTATATAGCCAGCCCTCAGTATAAAGCCAGCCCCTGCCCCAGCATATAGCCAGCCCATCCCCCAGTATATAGTCATTTCATGCCCCAGTATATATCTAGTCCATGCCCTAGTATATAGCCAGTCCATGCCCCAGTATATAGCCAGGCCATGCCCCAGTATATAGCCAGGCCATGCCCCTGGTATATAGCCAGCCCCCGTATATAGCCAACTCTGGCCCAAGTATATAGCCAGCCCATGCTCCAGTATATAGATAGCCCATGCCTCCCAGTATATAGCCAGCCATGCCCCAGTATTTAGCCATCCCATGCCTCCCAGTATATTACCAGCCCATGCCTCCCATTATATAGCCCACACATGCCCCTAGTATATAGCCTGCCAGCCTCCAGTATTTAGCTGGACAGCCCCTAGTATATAGCCTCTCAGCACCCAGTATATAGCCAGCCCCTACCCCAGTATATATGTCACCCTCTGCTTAGGGTAGGCTGGGCAGGAACAGCTGGAAGCAGGTTTAACCTTAAGGCTCCCTGTCCATATCCCATGTCTCTTAACTCATTACATATGATTTTCTCCATTCTCTATTCATACAGCTATCACTGTGTGGTCCAAATTACAGATCCTTTTTATGCTTTCTACTCAATTTTGTTATTTTTAAATATCATTTTAAAAATAGTCATCTTTAGTTTAAAAACAATTTTCATCTTGCCATATACTAACACTATTTTTATACTTCAGTGTATAGAGCTGTGTAAGGTGCCATTATTTTATATCAAGACCAATTTGTGAACACTGATCTTTGTATTGGGCGTGTTCCCCAATACAAAGCGGGATGGTCTTGCTGTGGTGGGGAGCCACCAGGTCTCTCCACGGGTGCGACTAGGCCCGCAGTGGCAGCCAAGGTAGGGACAGAGACAAGGCAGGAGACTCTGGAGCGGCCCCTGGGAAGGCCCGAGGAGACCCTGGAGCGGCCCCTGGGAAGCCCCGAGGAGACTCTGGAGAGGCCCCTGGGAAGGCCCGAGGAGACTCTGGAGCGGCCCCTGGGAAGGCCCGAGGAGACTCTGGAGCGGCCCCTGGGAAGGCCCGAGGAGACTCTGGAGCGGCCCCTGGGAAGGCCCGAGGAGACTCTGGAGCGGCCCCTGGGAAGGCCCGAGGAGACTCTGGAGCGGCCCCTGGGAAGGCCCGAGGAGACTCTGGAGCGGCCCCAGGGAAGGCCCGAGGAGACTCTGGAGCGGCCCCTGGGAAGGCCCGAGGAGACTCTGGAGCGGCCCCTGGGAAGGCCCGAGGAGACTCTGGAGCGGCCCCTGGGAAGGCCCGAGGAGACTCTGGAGCGGCCCCTGGGAAGGCCCGAGGAGACTCTGGAGCGGCCCCTGGGAAGGCCCGAGGAGACTCTGGAGCGGCCCCTGGGAAGGCCCGAGGAGACTCTGGAGCGGCCCAGGCCAGGGCCTCTCCAGAGAGCAAACAGAAGACAAACGCTACCTTAGAGCATTCAGTGGTGAGCTCGGTGGACATCAGTTCAATGTGCAGTGAACAGTGGAAAACAAAGTCTCTGCACAATTCGGGGTTGCCATCATATTTGTAGGGCACATCTGCCAGTAGCTGATGTGGATCCTTAGCACAGTCCATGGCTTTAGCAGGATACATGACCTTGGCGGAGTCCATGGTCGGATCTTACTGTCACACACGGGGTTGTGGGAAGAGTCTCTTGAGGCTAAAGTCAGTGGACTCCCTGGACCACCGCAGGGGATTATGGTACTAGCCTCAACCTGGGAGCAGAGTCTAAGTGGACCCCTGGTCTTCGCCAGAGCCAACCTCAAAGTGGGATGGTTTTGCTGCAGAGGGGAGCCACCAGGTCGCTCCACGAGTGTGCCTAGGCCCGCAGTGGCAGCCAGGGTAGGCAGGACCACGGGTAGGCTGAACCACGGGTAGGCAGGACCTCGGGATGGCAGGACCTTGGGATGGCCACTGGGATACAGGACCGCCACAGGAACACAGGAATGCCACAGGACCACGGAAAACACAGAGGCATCTGGAAACGCTCAGGAAACACGGAGGGCTTTCTCTTCAGTGGAAGGACTTGAAGATCCGGCAGAGGATGCTGGGAGCTGCCGGATTATGTAGCAAAGCCGGGAATGCCAGTGCCAATTAGGAGGCCCCTGCCCTTTTTAAGTTCCTGGAGAGTCGGCGCGCCCTAGCAGCGGGAGCGCGCGGCCACGGCAAGCAGGAGAAGCACGGCCTACATAGGAAGCTGGCGTGGGACCAGACCGGGATGGCCACAGAATCCAGAACAAGGAGAGGTGAGTATGGGCTCAGGGGGGATGGCACCACATCGTAGGACATGGATATGCCCACGATCTGAGATATATATATATATATATATATATTGTAGGGGTTCGGCACACTGGTGAGAGCCAAGACAGTTCACAGAGGCGCTTAGTCTGACTTTTAGTTCCAAACACTGGTTTGACTTCCAGTCTTTATTGTCAGATGTAGTCACAAGTCCAACTTGTACATACAAAACAAAAAGACCTGCCCGTCTAGGCGCTAGCTACTACAATAGCTTTTTCCCTCTCTAGCTAAGGATACAAAATAAACGCAATGGCAGTCTTTACCTTTAGGCTTGCTTCAGACACAGCATCACCTCTAGCTCTGGTCAGAGACAGCACTCATGATGCAGCTCGGGTTTCTAAAGCCCTGGACCAGGTGCGGGCTAACGTGCACCATTAACACAAGCCCCAGAACCTGGATTATTCATCAATGGCCATCCCTTTACCAAGCATAGGAGAAAAACCTAGCTGGAATATAGATGCCATTGATGACCTTTCCAGCCACTGCCTTACAATATTATATATATATATATATATATATATATATATAACATTTGGGGGGCTTCAAGGTTATTGATTCCCTTTAAAAGAATTTATCCTACAACAGTTAGCAGAATGTGTTAATATAACATATAATGAGGCTGATTCCATATAAACTGAAAATACTTTGTTCACCTTGTTAACAGCCTCAGGAAGCAATGATAATAACTGAGGGAGCCTTTAAATTTGCTTATCTGCTCACAGAGACTGAGGTCTTATGTTTGAATTCTATTAAAATTCATATTTGCATCTTGCTACCTACTCCAGTGTGATTTTTCATCACAGAAATTCATTAAATTCACATTGTTTTCATTTTACATATCTCAGTTGCTGACAGGCTTCCTGTGATTAGTAAACAAAGAATATATGGGAGCTGACACCACTGATGATAGAATTGATGCTGACAAGATATACAGAAAGCATTATTTTTCCCCACTTGATACTTTACAATGTATTCTTTTGAATGTTTGTCCCTAATTAATAAAATTCTGGAATTTAACAGGCAAAGCATGTTTATGTTTGTTGCAAAACAGTTTGGTTATTGAACTAGAAATGTGTGAACGCAGTCTCTGTGAATGTTTTTCCCCAATTTGGTTCTGTTTTCAGCAATATTGTTAGGTTATAGTGTATAAAAATTATAATTATTACAAAATATCCCATTGGTACAGACTATGCATTTATAGTACATTTTAACCCCTTCAAGTCGCAGCCAGTTATAACTTTTGAATGCTTTAACCAACATGATTTAGAGATACATTGGGGCACATTTACTTACCCATCTCCTGGAGTTCACTGTCCGACTATAACGCACTCTGCCGCGATTCACTAAGATCGTGCGCCCAATATCATGAATGTGTCGCTTCCCCGCTCAGATCTGACAGAGTTCAACATCTTTTTACTGGTGCATGTAAGTGCATTAGCTTGCGACACAATTTGAAAGTTAAAGGGGCATTTCAGGAATCAGCATAATTCATATACAAATGGATCCCTAAAATATAAGCTAATATGTAATTAGTTGTTATTTAATATTTTGCTTAGCTAAGCATAAAAATGCTGTGGACATACACTGTAATGAAGAAATAAAATGATACTGGCCCTTTAATCAGTCTGTGGATTTCCTCTGTGTGGAGCGTACACAGGACAGAAGAGGGCCACTGGTCACATGTCCACATCACGTCCTGCACCTGCCTGGGCAGGTCATGTGATCACCACTATGTTAGGCTGTAGTCGGTTGGTTGCAGTGCAATTAGTATGGCCAGTGTTGGGGTAATGTGCAGTGATGGCAGTTACACATCATTATTAATATGGTAACAGAGCAAGTCTGTTACATCATCACTGGGAGCAGAGCATAAGAGGCTGGAGGAGTTACTGAGAACTAAATCATGGGTTCATGGTAGTTGGAGTTTCAGTTGGCGGCCATCTCGGTGATAACTCCACATACTTCACAGGCTGAGCCCTCTCCATAGCCGGTAAGTCTTTGCTGCATATTGTCGAGGATCGTCGCTCCCAGTGACGTCATCGGGAGTGGCGATCCATTGCCATGACAGCGCCAGGTCTTCTGAAACCCCAGGCTTTAACCCTTTCATTACAATGTGCTATTGGCAGTATATGATAGGATTGATCAGACAACCTAGTGTTAAAGTACCCCAGGGAGTCTGAAAAATAGTAAAAAGAAAAAAAAAAAGTTTCAAAAAATTATAATAAAAAAAAATTAAAATTAAAATAAAACCCCTTTCCCTAGAACTGATATAAATCTAAACAGTAAAAATAAGATAATAATCAGATAATAACGATTTTTTAGTACTCCTCCAGTCCCCACATAGCATAGTACATACACTGCCAAAGTGTTTTTGTATTAAAAATTGGTTTTACAGAAAAAAAGATATGTTATATTGTACCTTTCATTAGCATCTGCTGTGTGACTAGGCAGTTGCCAAATGGGTCTGGAAAGGAGCAGTTCCCCCACACCCTTGGGGAGCAGCTACTGCATGTGACCTTTTTAAATATATGAAAACACCCATCACATGGCTTAGCGACACCCCCTGAAACCCAGAAGTCCATATACTATGGAGCAGATAAGGGGAAGTTGCAATCTCCCATTCTGTCGAATGCAGGAGGTCCGACAGCCAAGACTCCCTGTGGTTAGCTGAAAAATAAAGTTTGTGACAAATCCTCTTCACGGCTGCTATAAGGCAGTATACGTCATACTTTTTCATACCCTGTGCAGATAGCATGTTTATAAGCATCATGCCAGTGGCCGCATTCAAACAGCTATATATCCTGAACCCTGGCACCTAGAAGCACAGAATTCTGTTTTTAGGTGCCAGTGTTCAGGAGATATACAGTAGGTATTTGAAGTGTTCCACTTTCACCCTGTAAGCTATAGGCAGAATGTAGAAGGAGCTGCAGGTAATAATTATCTTGCAGTTTGCAAAATTGTAGAAGTGCATGCACCCTCTGCATTTGTAGCTGAACATGGGGAAAGAGTGATGAAATGACACTTTACATATGTATAACCTATTTTGATAAAGGTTTATTCATGTTAATACTTATTACAAAAAAAAAAATTGTCAGAACCTGTCACCACATTTTCCACATATACAGCTAGTGACAGTTTCCTCTAGAGCCCTATTAACTAACTGATAGCCTTTTAGATAAAAACAGTTTCTCTTTCATCCACATAAATCAACTTTATATTTTATTCCCTGGCATCAGGGAAAGCTTGTTCTGCTGGACTGGCTACTTCCATCTACTCCTCCCCATGTCCCATGTCTCTTCTCAGCTTGTCCTGTGAACAAAGCAACATCAGAACAGGTCCTTTGGCCCTAACATTAGCAAACTGTACACCATGTATACATCTGATCACATGGACTTCACATGGACTTCTACCCCTCCCCATTCTCCATGGATTTCTACTTCTGCCCTCCAAGGAGGCATGCTGTGATTTAATGTGATCAGATACATACATGGGTTAGATGTTGCAGATGTAACAAGACCTTTGGTGATGTCATTCTGGTCACATGACATAGACCATCAATCAGGAACAAAGAGGCAGGGCAATGCAAGTAAATTTTAATATGAGTGATTCACTTAGTGTGATGGTCTTACATCAGGTGAGTTGCCTATAAGTTTACAAACTGATTTTTGTAACATTGCAGCTATGTAAAGGAACCATTTACGAACCATTCATTAGCATGACAGGCTCTATTTAAGATCAACAGTAAAATTATTAAATACTGCAATACAGTAGTAGTAATAATGCCACCCAGGCCTCTAATATGCTATGGATGACACTTTATTAGCATATTGTAGAGAGACCAAGTGAAGAACATTTCTGAATATTCCAAAACTATATAGAAAAAAATAATGTAATTAAGAATAGTTCTGCTTGTCTAAAATTGTGCACAATGCAATGCAATGCATCCTTTTCTTCTACTTTACACCATTTTTCTGCATACCCAAATAAAGAAAATCTTAAAAAGCATCACACCCGCAGACTAGAAGTGATTTACAGTAAGTATCCCGAACACACACGACTAAATGCTTTTGAAAAAATGTTTTTTTTTTGTGAGATAATGGCTGTGAATTTTCAATAATATATTATAGCAAATAATTGTAGCACCTGAATTGCCAGCTGAATTGCCAGCTTTCTTCCTCTTCTGCCCGCCCTAGTGTACCATTGTATTTTTAAAATGTTTCAGACAGGGATATCAATTGCAGAACATTTCTAAATCGACTTTTCAGAAAGGTCTTATTGCTTAGCAACTACTTGGAATTCACATATTTGAAGGTAATTTTCATCAATTCTGCTTACTGTGAAGAGCTTTCATTTTCATGTCTCTTGGAATAAAAGAGGACATAAATTACACATATAGAGAAAATACAGTATAGATGACCACATTTGCAGCCTTTCATGGTCTCTTCCACTGGTTTATATTGTGAAGTGTTACTTATTTGGAAATGGTTACATTTTTCTGCTAGCTATACAAGAATTCTTATTTCATGACATTTTACACATTGTTTCAAACATGTGTATTTAGTTAATAACCATTTCAAAGATACTAAGGACTCAAAGAAGACTTACCGTATATACTCGAGTATAAGCCGACCCGAGTATAAGCCGAGGCCCCTAATTTTACCACAAAAAACTGGGAAAACCTATTGACTCGAGTATAAGCCGAGGGTGGGAAATGCATTGGTCACAGCCCCCCCAAGTATATAGCCACCAAGCCCCCAGTAGTATATAGACAGCAGCCCCTTGTAGTATATAGCTGCCAGCCAGCCCCCAGTAGTACATAGCCTGCCAGCCGCTGCCCCAGTATAGTCTGCCAGCCCCTGCCCCAATATATAGCCTGTCAGCCCCTGCCCCAATATATAGCCTGTCAGCCCCTGCCCCCTATATGTAACCTGTCAGCCCCTGCCCCCAATATGTAGCCACCAGCCCCTGTGCCCTCTTAAAGAGCCGGGCCCCCGGCCCGTTATGGAGCCGGGTCCCCGGCCCGTTATGGAGCCAGACAGTTAATTTAAAAAAATAAAAAATCTAAACTCACCTTTTCGGCGGCCGCGCAACTCTTCTATGCGATCCCTCTGGCTGCGGCGCCAGGTCCGTGCGGCGCGCAGCTCTGACGTCAGCCGCAGCGCTGACATCACAGTGTGTGCCGGCTGCTGGCACACACAATACGATCGCGGCGGCGGCTGAAGTCAGTGACTCGGACCTGGTGCCGCAGCCAGAGGGATCGCATAGAAGACTCGCGCGGCCGCTGAAAAGGTGAGTTTAGATTTTTTTTTTTAGTCTTTTTTTTTTTTAGCTTTTTGACTCGAGTATAAGCCGAGTTAGTGTTTTTCAGCACATTTTTTGTATATACGGTAAATGCCATAATATAAATCTACCCTGTTCATTCTGAATACATAATATTTGCTTTCATTTGCAAAATCAATGAAACTTTCATTTGAACTCCGGTGTCATTGTCCATTGACAGGTACTTTGCCTGATTCTAATAGTGTCTTTTAATTTTCATTGCTCTTACTGCTTACTACTCTTACTGCTATACCAAAACAATGCCTTATATTTTTAAAATAGTGGATAATAAAAGGTAAGTGTTCCATGGACAACTGTAAACTACAATATGTACACCATGCACTGTGCTCTTAAATAGTATTAACAGTAATAATGCTCTTTCAAGGAACATAAGGCTGCATGTAAAAACAAGAATAAAGTTCTGTTAGAGTTTTTTTTATCTAGGACTCAAAACAGTCCTTACTTCAGTTGTACAGGTGACTTTCAAATTAAATATTTCATGGCTGCCCCGGTACCAGGACTTGAACACAAACGAAGACACACGTCAGTCTCTTAGTGTATGTAAAAATCTTCTCCCAGTTTATTTATCTCAGCTGCATAATATCACAGACAGAAAATCATCAAAGAGGCGTAAATAGAATACTGTAATGCTATTGGTCATAATGAATTTACCAGCAAATTCTTGGAAAAGGTAGTATATAGCCCCCAGTAGTATATAGACAGCAGCCCCTTGTAGTATATAGCTGCCAGCCAGCCCCCAGTAGTACATAGCCTGCCAGCCGCTGCCCCAGTATAGTCTGCCAGCCCCTGCCCCAATATATAGCCTGTCAGCCCCTGCCCCAATATATAGCCTGTCAGCCCCTGCCCCCTATATGTAACCTGTCAGCCCCTGCCCCCAATATGTAGCCACCAGCCCCTGTGCCCTCTTAAAGAGCCGGGCCCCCGGCCCGTTATGGAGCCGGGTCCCCGGCCCGTTATGGAGCCAGACAGTTAATTTAAAAAAATAAAAAATCTAAACTCACCTTTTCGGCGGCCGCGCAACTCTTCTATGCGATCCCTCTGGCTGCGGCGCCAGGTCCGTGCGGCGCGCAGCTCTGACGTCAGCCGCAGCGCTGACATCACAGTGTGTGCCGGCTGCTGGCACACACAATACGATCGCGGCGGCGGCTGAAGTCAGTGACTCGGACCTGGTGCCGCAGCCAGAGGGATCGCATAGAAGACTCGCGCGGCCGCTGAAAAGGTGAGTTTAGATTTTTTTTTTTAGTCTTTTTTTTTTTTAGCTTTTTGACTCGAGTATAAGCCGAGTTAGTGTTTTTCAGCACATTTTTTGTATATACGGTAAATGCCATAATATAAATCTACCCTGTTCATTCTGAATACATAATATTTGCTTTCATTTGCAAAATCAATGAAACTTTCATTTGAACTCCGGTGTCATTGTCCATTGACAGGTACTTTGCCTGATTCTAATAGTGTCTTTTAATTTTCATTGCTCTTACTGCTTACTACTCTTACTGCTATACCAAAACAATGCCTTATATTTTTAAAATAGTGGATAATAAAAGGTAAGTGTTCCATGGACAACTGTAAACTACAATATGTACACCATGCACTGTGCTCTTAAATAGTATTAACAGTAATAATGCTCTTTCAAGGAACATAAGGCTGCATGTAAAAACAAGAATAAAGTTCTGTTAGAGTTTTTTTTATCTAGGACTCAAAACAGTCCTTACTTCAGTTGTACAGGTGACTTTCAAATTAAATATTTCATGGCTGCCCCGGTACCAGGACTTGAACACAAACGAAGACACACGTCAGTCTCTTAGTGTATGTAAAAATCTTCTCCCAGTTTATTTATCTCAGCTGCATAATATCACAGACAGAAAATCATCAAAGAGGCGTAAATAGAATACTGTAATGCTATTGGTCATAATGAATTTACCAGCAAATTCTTGGAAAAGGTTAATATGCCTTGTTCACAGACATGTTTATACTAATTTCCCTGGGAAGAAAGAGATAAGCTGGCGCTAGAACCAAGATATAGAATTAAAGATGAAGGACAGACTGGATTCTCATCAAATGTCAAAGGGAATTAGCTGGCAGGCGAGCAAACCGGTTACATAATAAAATGAAGTTTGAATCATGACATTAACTGGACAGTGCTTGACCCCCGGCGTGACCCCTGGCTAATACTTAAAATGGTGGACAGTAGTCAAGATGGCGTCCGAAACCAGTGCGATCTCTATAACAGTTCAAATGCTGAAAAAAATTAACCCATGTGAAATCACCATTAACTGTGTGCCAAAACTCCACTGTCTATTCATGTCCTAATTTTGTGTCAAAATCCAATTGGACTTGAATAGGTAGTGGTAATGGCACCAAGACAGAGGTTTGCAGCATCTAAATGCGTTGTCATGGCATAAAAATGAGTTACCGTATTTTTTGGACTATACGACGCACTTTTTTTCCCCAGAAAATGGGGAAAAAACAGTGGTGCGTCTTATAGTCCGGATGTACTGCAGGAGGGAACGGAGGGCACCTGGCTGCGCTCAGCCAGCTAATGCTGGCAGAGCACAGCCCTTCACAGTAAATGCACAGCGGCTCGCTGTGCTCCTCTGCTCCTCTCCTCCTCTCCTCCTCTCTTGTATGTGCGCAGCCCGCGGCTCCCAGTCGGCAGGCAGTGAGCTGGCTGGCTGCACAGCGCTGCACCGAGTCTCTTATAGTCAGCTGTGAGGTGAGTGTCTCTGGCTGGAGCAATGCTCTGCAGCACTGCTGCAGAGTATTGCTCCACATCGGAGACACTCAGCTCACAGCATAAACAAGAGGGACACAGACATCTCCCAGATCCTCCGGTGTGTGGATATCACATGACCCTGTGATGTCACGGAAAGGGGCGGGGCCTCCCGGAAAAAGCAGGAAGTAAGTGAGCTTTCATGTGTGACTGCAAGTGGAGAACAGAAACCTCCCAGGAGCAGCGTTATTCATGTGTATGGAGGTGAGGTCCTGACAGGAAGGAGGAAAATACTGATTGCTTAGTATCAGGGGAGCTCATCTGGAACAAGATATGTATGTTTTGTGCGACTGCATGGCTGCTGTCCCTGAGGTGTATGTTAAATGGGACTGTGTGTCTGGTGGGGGACTGAAGTCTATATAGATGTATTACTGAGGGGTTGGTGGCTGTATATATATGTATTATTGGTGGGAGGTCGACTGTATGCGGATGTGTTACTGGGGGTGCGGCGGCTGTATGCGGATGTGTTACTGGGGGTGCGGCGGCTGTATGTAGCTGTGTTACTGGGGGTGCGGCGGCTGTATGTAGCTGTGTTACTGGGGGTGCGGCGGCTATATGCGGATGTGTTACTGGGGGTGCGGCGGCTGTATGCGGATGTGTTACTGGGGGTGCGGCGGCTGTATGCGGATGTGTTACTGGGGGTGCGGCGGCTGTATGCGGATGTGTTACTGGTGGTGCGGCGGCTGTATGCGGATGTGTTACTGGTGGTGCGGCGGCTGTATGCGGATGTGTTACTGGTGGTGCGGCGGCTGTATGCGGATGTGTTACTGGTGGTGCGGCGGCTGTATGTAGCTGTGTTACTGGGGGTGCGGCGGCTGTATGCGGATGTGTTACTGGGGGTGCGGCGGCTGTATGCGGATGTGTTACTGGTGGTGCGGCGGCTGTATGCGGATGTGTTACTGGTGGTGCGGCGGCTGTATGCGGATGTGTTACTGGTGGTGAGGCGGCTGTATGCGGATGTGTTACTGGGGGTGCGGCGGCTGTATGCGGATGTGTTACTGGGGGTGCGGCGGATGTATGCGGATGTGTTACTGGGGGTGCGGCGGCTGTATGCGGATGTATTACTGGGGGGTTGGCGGCGGTATGTGGATGTAGCACTGGTCAGAAAGTCGATAGTGAGCAGGAGTATGTGTATGTATGCCACATTCAGTGGGGGCCTACACAAGATTTTGTGCCCAGGGGCCCCCACCAACCTTAATCTGGCTCTACCAGTGAAAGCTATTAGCAGTAAGCGCAGCCCGTGAAAACTTACGGCAGCATGCAGTGCATGCTGACTGGACTATTCTGCCCCCAACAATGGTTGGCTGAGCTTGCTGCTAGCCAAGCCGTAGCCAATCCGTGTTGGGTCAAAGTAACAACACTCCCCCGACCACCGTGTTCTGTATAGAGCGGAATCTCACAGAACACTTGTACTGTCGGCACGGGAATCATCCTTCAGCACCAGGTAACAGTGTCCCATATACTCTCCCCTAATAAAGTCTCCCCATTTATTCTCCCCACACAAAGTACACTATTAAAACTTCACCAAATGTCACACAATGACCCCTAATAAAAGTATCCCCTACACAGTCCCTTAGGCTACATTCATGGCGGGCACACGTCGTTGTCCAGGAGAGGAGGAGGTGGTGAGCGCTGCTCGCCCCTGCCCCTTTACAAAGAGAAACATGGCTGCACAGTGCCGTTACTTTACTGTTACTTTATTAAATATTTTAGCATACTATTTGGGGAAAAAACATTTTTTCTTATTTTTCCTCCTCTAAAACCTAGGTGCGTCTTATGGTCCAGTGCGTCTTATAGTCCGAAAAATACGGTACATTGCAGAGGTAAATGCTATGCTTACCTCTGCCTGAATTTCCCCATGCGAAACTTCTAAAAAACATGAAATAACTGTGAAATCATTTTTTTTAAAAGGCACAATATATAGTACCAAACAGAAAAAATGCTGATTTTAATGTAACCACCATGCAAAGAAGAAAATAAAATGACTTCGTAATGATAACAATTTAACGTACAACTTGCAAAATAAAAGGCCAAAAACATTCTCATAAGTGTAAAGATAAAATTGTTATGGTGTGGTGGCTGGAAGCCTTTTTTTTGTACTGACCTGGACAACAAAGTTATCATGTTAGTTATACACATTTTGAACAAATCATTGATTGAAGTATTTTTATCCGAGGACTGGATTGCGTCTTCTGAATATGTCTTCTGTGGTTAAACGTGGGTCACATGTAGATCTGAGCTGCAAGCGAACAGGGCTGCATGGAAATGGGGTGTCTTGGGTGAACTGATCAGAACCCTATTCACCTCTTTTTGTTTTACACACATTTTGGACCCCTTCATAGTATCATAGTATCATAGTATATAAGGCTGGAAAAAGACGCAAGTCCAACCTTTAAGAATTAAATAAATGTTTTATCCCCATAACCTGTGATATTTTTGCTCTCCAGAAAGCATCCATGCCTCTCTTGAACATGTACATAGAGTCCGCAATAACAACCTCCTGCGGCAGAGAGTTCCATAGTCTCACTGCTCTTACAGTAAAGAACCTTTGTCTATGTTGATGGTAGAACCTCCTCTCCTCTAGGCGTAGAGGATGCACCCTTGTCCTGGTCACAGGCCTAGGTATAAAAAGATCTTTGGAGAGATCCTTGTACTGTCCGTTCAGGTATTTGTACATTGTAATGAGGTCTCCCCTCAGTCGTCTTTTTTCTAAACTGAATAATCCGAAATTTTGTAATCTGTCAGTGTATTCTAATCCCTCCATTCCCCTAATAATCCTGGTTGCTCTCCTCTGCACCCGTTCCAGCTCTACTATATCCTTTTTATACACTGGTGCCCAAAACTGTACACAATATTCCATGTGTGGTCTGACCAGCGATTTGTATAAGGGCAAAACTATGTCTTTATCATGAGAATCTATTCCTCTCTTGATACATCCCATAATTTTATTTGCTTTGGCAGCAGCTGCCTGGCTCTGGTCACTAAAATTTAGTTTACCATCCACCAATACCCCCAAGTCCTTTTCAGCTCCAGTTTTACCAAGTAATTGACCGTTTAGAACATAATTATACTTTTTGTTTCCATGGCCCAAATGCATAACTTTACATTTATCTACATTAAATATCATCAACCATTTCTCTGCCCACTCCTCAAGCTTCCACAAATCCCTCTGTAATGCTAAACTATCGAACTCAGTATTTATTACTTTACACAGCTTAGTATCATCTGCAAATATTGAAACTTGACTGTGTAAACCCACTACAAGGTCATTAATAAAAATATTAAAAAGAAGTGGCCCCAATACTGACCCCTGTGGCACTCCACTAGTAACCTCAACCCAATCTGAGAATGTGCCATTAATGACCACCCTCTGTTTTCTATCACTAAGCCAATTACTTACCCAAATACACAGATTTTCTCCTATTCCCAGCAGTCTCATTTTATATACCAACCTTTTATGTGGCACGGTGTCAAATGCCTTTGAAAAGTCCAGATATACAACATCCACAGCGTCCCCCAGATCCAGTCTTGAACTTACCTCCTCGTAGAAACCAATCAGATTAGTCTGACAGGACCGATCTCTCATAAACCCATGCTGACGCTGGGTTATAAGGTTGTGCACAGTGAGATACTCCAGGATAGCATCTCTAACAAACCCCTCAAATATTTTCCCCACCACAGCAGTTAGACTCACGGGTCTGTAGTTTCCAGGATCGCTATTTGATCCTTTTTTGTATATTGGTACCACATTTGCTATGCGCCAGTCCTGTGGAACATAACCAGTCCTCAGTGAATCTTCAAATATTAAAAATAACGGTCTGTCTATCACGGTACATTGTGCATGCAGAACCCGGGGGTGTATGCCATCTGGCCCCGGTGATTTATCTATCTTAGTGCTTGCGAGGCGGCGCCGTACCTCTTCCTGGGTTAAACTGTTGACATTCCAAAAAGAATTTACATTATTCCTTATTGTGTCTTCCACCAGGGGATCTTCCTGGGTAAAGACAGTTGAGAAGGCGACATTCAGTAGACTGGCCCTTTCCTCATCTCCTTCCACCATGACCCCCATGTTATTTCTAAGGGGACCCACACTCTCTGTTTTTAGTTTCTTATCTTTTATATACTTGAAAAATAATTTGGGATTATTTTTGCTCTCTCTGGCAATATTTCTCTCAGTCTCTATTTTTGCAGCCTTTATCTGCTTTTTACAGGAATTATTTTTCTCTCTATAATCCTGTAATGCCTCATCGCTACCTTCACGTTTTAGCACCTTAAACGCCTTATCTTTCTCGCTTATTACTTTCCTTACAAGACTAGTTAGCCACATTGGCTGTTTCTTGTTCCTTTTATGCTTTTTCCCATAAGGTATGTGTTTCTCACAGGACTTTTTCAGAATATATGAGAAAAATTCCCATTTTTGGGTGGGGCTTTTGTCTTTGAGAACATTATCCCAGTCTCTGCCTTTAAGGTCTTTCCTTAGTTGCTGAAAATTTGCCCTCCAGAAAGTTTAGAGTGTTGGTTGCCCCTTCCCTAACGTTCTTAGTAAACCGTAGTACAAAATCAATGATGTTATGATCACTATTTCCCAGGTTCCCCCCGACCTGTAGTTTTTATACCCTATCAGGTCTGTTGGTTAGGATAAGGTCCAGCAGTGCCCCCACTCTTGTTGGCTCCAGGACTATTTGCGACAGGTAATTGTCTTTTGTTGTTGACAAGAACCTGCTACCTATGAAGTACCTGCATGTTTCTGCCCCCCAGTCAATATCTGGGTAATTGAAGTCCCCCATTAAAAGTACTTCACCATGCTTTGAAGCCGCATCCATTTCACTTATCAGCATTTCCTCTGTTGCCTCCATTATATTTGGAGCCTTATAACAAACCCCTAGTAATATTTTATTATTCTTTTTCCCTCCCCTTATCTCCACCCATAGGGACTCCACATTTGCATTTGCGTTACTGATGTCATCTCGCAAGACAGGCTTGAGGCAAGAATTCACATATAAACAACCCCCTCCCCCTTTTTTATTTATACGATCCTTTCTAAAAAGACTATAACCATCTATAGCAACAGCCCAGTCATAGCTACTGTCCAGCCATGTCTCGCTGATACCCACTATATCATATTTCCGCTCCAATATCAAGAGTTCCAGTTCCTCCATTTTGTTTGTGAGGCTTCTGGCATTTGTGTACATACACTTTATATGGTTTTCCCTGTCCGTATTCCTTTTGTTCTTATTCCTCAATCTCATTCCAGCCCCCCTTCCTCCCCCATGGACTATGACTCTTCCCAGCTCTCTATCTACACTGTCTATTTGCCCTGCACAAGTGTAGTTGCCCTCCCCCCAGGTCTCTAGTTTAAACACTCCTCCAACCTTCTAGCCATTTTTTCCCCCAAAACAGCTGCACCCTCCCCATTGAGGTGCAGCCCATCCCTACTGTAGAGCCTGTAGCCGACAGAAAAGTCAGCCCAGTTCTCCATGAACCCAAAACCCTCCTTCCTACACCAACTTTTAAGCCACTTATTTACCTCCCTGATCTCCCGCTGCCTTTCTGGTGTGGCACGTGGTACAGGCAGTATTTCAGAGAAAACTACCTTTGAGGTCCTTGCCCTGAGCTTATGGCCTAAATCCCTGAAATCATTTTTAAGGACCTTCCACCTACCTGTTCAATTCTAAACATTGAAAAGAAATGTGGCATTAAAAAGTTTTTATTCAGCCCACAATAACAAAGTGCAAAACAAGTGCAAAACATGTTCTTGAACATTGAAACCCAAAACAGACTGGCCGCTAGGGGGTTAAAGCATTTCAATAATTTAAGAATTTGTTAAATTATTGAATTATTTCCCTATTCTTCCAATTTATTTAATTTGGCCAGTATGACCGTATTTAGTAATTTTACTTCTTCTTGGCAGCTTTCTTATCAAAGGCACCAACTTTTCTGGATGAAACAACTGTATGTACTTCACCAGGTCTCCAAAACTTACTATTGATGATTAAACACTCTCCTGTCATAGATATTAGCATACTACAGACATGGACATTCACTTACAGCTGTTTGAGGAAGAAAGGAGAGAGACCCATCTTACATCCTGTAGAACAGTGGTTCTCAACCTGTGGGTCGTGACCCCAGCAGGGGTCGAACGACCAAAACACAGGGGTCGCCTAAAGTGTTTTTACTGCAAATCACATGGTTTGGGGTCACCGCAACATGAGTAACTGTATTGCGGGGTCACAGCATTACAAAGGTTGAGAACCACTGCTGTACACAGATTTGCCATATCATGAACACCGCTGTATGTACAGCTGCAAGCTTGCGACCATACATACGTCCACCATAAATAGCTATGTTGCAAGGGCTCGGTACGGCGAGCGCAGCAAGCGCTCACCGCTCTGAGTCATACCCGCAAAAAGATAGAGTCTGCTCTATCTTTGACGGTATCTACGGCCATACGTCTAGTATTTTATATGGAAAAGGGCGAGGGCGAGCAGCACTCACCCCCTCCTCCTTCTCTTGTGCGCCGACACGTGCCCACCGTGCTACGGCATGCCTAACACTGTAACTAAGGAGCACTTTATTGTCAGTTTCTTTACAAACTAAGCTGAATTTCTGCTATATACTTCTTCTCTGCCAAGTTTATTAAAAAAATTTTCACAACCCCCCATAATATAAAAAAATCATCTGAAATGACAGTTATGCTGTAAGGCTCTTAGATCCTTAGAAAGATATCAAGCAGATAATTACACTGTCATCCCAGCAGACAGAGAGGGTACACACTCTAGCTGCCCATGTAATACTGTGCTAAGGCATCATGGTATTGACAATGCACAGCACAGAGATTCTAAAATGAAGCAATCAAGATATCTGAGCAGACAGAAAGCTGCACAGCCGGAAATCAGTGCTTCACAAAGTTTGCATTTCTATTATGAAAATGTTCAAAAGAGGAATTATTTAATATTCATTTTCATAATAACAATTGTTTTATATTATTTACACCATATTTAATTTACACCAAACTAAGCATAACTAAAAGGATAGTTATCAGTATATTAACCCCTTCCCGACTTGCGCCGCACTAGTATATAAATATTTATAAACAGTAAAATTCATAAACACATTAGGAATCGTCGCGTCCGAAAATGCCCGATCTATCAAAATATAATAATGTTTTTTCACTACGTTTTAACGGAAAATAGCGCCCAAAGTCGAAAATGGCACTTTTTTGCCATTTTGAAAAACATAAAAAAATCAATAAAATGTCATCAAAAGATCGCACAGTCCTAAAAATTATAGCAATGAAAACGCCATCAAATGTCGCAAAAAATTACAACAAACACAGCTGCTTACACCAAAGTGTGAAAAAGTTATTGGAGACAGAAGATGGCAAAATTTAAAAAAAAATTGTACAGGAGGTTTTAATTTTTGTAAATGTATGAAAACATTATAAAATCTATACAAATTTGTTATCTCCGTGATCGCACAACCCGAAGAATAAAGTAATCATGTCATTTGGGACGCAGAGTGAAAGCTGTAAAATCCAAGCCCACAAGAAAACGGTGCAAATGCGTTTTTTCACTATTTTCACTGCATTTGGAATTTTTTCCCGCTTCCCAGTATATGGCATGGAATATTAAATACCGTCACTATGAATTGCAATTTTTTATGCAAAAAATAAGCCATCACACAGCTCTTTATGAGGAAAAGTAAAAAAGTTATAGATTTTTGAAGGTGGTGAGTTAAAAATGGAAGTGAAAAAACTAAAAAGGGCCAGGTCGTTAAGGGGTTAAACTGTAGACATTCCCTTGAGAGCAGTTTTCTTTTTCCAAGGCTAGTCTCTGCTACACTTATGGAGGTTTAAAAAGATGTAAGGGAAAGTGTATCCTTCTGTTAATGGGGCTATGACAGAAAGGTGATTCCAAATGCCTCTTCAATAGAAAAGTACTTACATTTTACCTGTATTCCCAAAAAATATTTTTAACAAAAATGAAAAATCTTAAAAGAGGCTTTTAATGTTATTCATTGATTAGTAAGAACAATTTCTACTCTAAATGATCCTTTATGATTCAGCTATATACGTGACTAGTTGGAAATATCTAGACACTATTAATAATATCTTATGAATTTCATGAGAAACTGCATAGTCCATGATCCATGCATTCATGTGCATAACACAAACTTGACAGGATGGCATGTGCACCCATATGCGCGGTTCTTTGTGTTTGGAACCTGGTTCATAAGTTAAATTATAAACTAAAACAATAAAGAGTTTAAGAAGTAAGTTCGTGCATAGTGTGGCAAAAAGAACACAATGTAAATGATTTTATTTATATGCCTCACATGTCTCAATTGTACTTTAATAAACTATTTTGGTTGCGCTCTAGAGTTTCATTATATGGAATAATGCAAATCTACTTTATTTTAGAGAACCTTTGACCTACAAACATACACATTGAGATCATGCGGGAAATTTAGAAGTCAAGGCAGGTGCTTCAAATGGTAATTTTTATAGTCAGTAAAGATTTTTATCGTTTGAAAAATACACTGCTGCCATTGATACCTGTTTGTACGGTAACAACTTAACTGCATAAGCTGTGAAGTGATATAATAAGTTAAAGGGGTATTCCCATTTCATGGGATATGCCAGGAATAAATGATAGCTGTGGGTCCTACTTCTGTGACCCCTACATACAGTATCTTGGGACCACTGAATTAGTGGGTGAGGCTATGCCGCACATCCATAGCTATTCTCCATTCAGCGTTATAGCAGTGCAGACAAGAGCCAAGACTATACACTCTGTGCTCCCATAGAGCTGAATGGTGAATGCCCACGCATGCTTGACACTTTCTCCATTCAGCCGCCTCCAGGTATGAGGTCACTGGACCTCTGTTCCTCATCTAGAAGTCTGACATATCCGGTCGTTATCTATGCACTAGTCGTCCCGAGGCTCCACCCATATTTTTCTCCAGTATCCAGCTTTTTTTGGTGTACAGTAGTTTTTCCATTAGGTCACTCACAAGTAAATTACAAGATTAGGTTAAACACCAGACAGCAACCAAGTTAATCTACCCACAAGGCCTGTTCTAAGAGAAATGATATACAATACATAGTGAAGTTTATTTCATTAACATTTCTCTGTTTATTTAAATGTTTAATAAAATAGCAACCCAAGCCAGAGCTTCATCTCACAACAGCTTCTTCCAGGGCTATACTACCGTATATGTAGTTAGCTCAGCACTTCCATTATAATGTAATCCCTTACATAAGTCGCACACCACTCCCCTTAGAAATATGGCACAGCACCACCTTTAAAATGTAGCACAGCACTCCTATTATAAATGTAGCTCAGCAACCCCCTTAGTAAAGTATACCAGGTGACCAATCTCTGTAACACAGCTTCCACCTTAGTAAAGAAGCCGAGCAGCCCCCTCTTTGAAGCACAGCCCCAGCACTGTGGCCCCCCAAAAAAGAATTGTCTCCTCCAGCTTCTTTCTCCGTCTGCAGCCCCATTCTTCTCACCTGTATGACACAGGGGGCACAGATGACTACATAATGACGTTGTTGGTATTGTCTGTGTCATAGTGTCATCATGCTGCCTGCATCCTCTATGACACACATAGCGCCGATGAAGCCATCATGTGATCGCTTGCACCGTCTGTGTCATACAGAGGGCACATGCAGCAGTCTGTAATCCATGGTCTTAAAGACGCAAATACCATTGATTACTTTTGAGAGCTGGTACACCCCCCAGGATGAGTGGCAGAGTGGTGTTCTAAGTGGCCATCTCCCGCCTTCCCATCGTCCAGGTCCTGGTCATCTTAGAATCGTCAAATCGTAAAAATTTGTCAGAGAACCATTCCTAATAGAAGAGATATAGTGATTCCTTTTGTCAGGATTAATATTCTCTTGCAGATTGATAGGTTTCTGCTGGGCTTTTCGATATGATTGTGAAGTGCTAATTTTACTTGGAGCATGCTTAAACTGGCTGGAGTGCAGAGCTGAACGCCCTCTTTTGTTTCCAGGAATCACTTTACAGTGTGATGTGCTGTTGAGTGCCGCAGTATATAATATAAGTGTTCCCTAATAGGGACTTATCAAGTAACTGTCCATAAAAATTCATCTTGACAATGTAAATTACTTGGTGTTAGCTGACATTTATCACTAACACCCAGGTAGGATGATTTTTCTTTTCATTATGTGATTTAATACTATGGATATATAAATGAAATGACCTGTATTTATTACAGCTGTATTCAGAGATTTGAGATCTTCTACCATTATTTTATGCAGAACTGTGTTGTAAAATATTTTACATTACATTGTTATTGCAATGCATTTTCAAATGCTAATGTTTTGAAGATTAGATATAATATCTATTGTAGTATCCATGTCATATCTAGTATCTATATCTAAAAGTAATGCATTTTCCCAAGACAAATCTTGTCGGCAAATTTCAAACTATTTGTGTGACCTCCGATGAATCTAGAACAAATTGATAGCATTATCCTGCATTTTTGAGTAGTCATAGTGATGGTCATTATACTTAATGAGTTGTGCACCACAACCGGAGTAGTATGGTAGAGGTGTGGATTTTGCAGGGTTCATCGAAGTTGAACATCTGGTAGCTAGGCATTTCTGTCACATCAGAGCTATGTGTTTTGTATCAATGGTGCCAATGTATAATGCCTTGTGCACAATTTATCTGATGTACAAGGTATGAAAAAGTCTTAGTTCCTGGTGCACACCATAGAATTTCTAATGTTTTGTCCCTTTTGTGCCAGGCATTCCACTTTTCACGAAAGAGGGCAGAGTAGGGAACAAGGTGGAGCAGAATGGGGAGCAAGGTTGGCCGGCGCCAAAACAAAAATACTAAACTCATGGCTATGATGTGACAGCACTGCATAACTAAGAGAGGTTCAACTTCTGTGAACCCTCCAAAATCCACACCTCTACCATACTGCCCCGGTTGTGGTGCATAACTCACTAAGTATAATGGCCATCAATTTGACTACTCAAAAATGCAGATTGGACAGAAGAAAAGAAGCAGAGTAATGCAATCAATTTGTTCTAGCATTCGTCGGCCAGGCAGGGCCAGAAAAATGGAGCAGGTTATAGCTTATATCTAACCTGTGACAGATCCAGTGACTTTAGTCAAATAATAAAAAAAAAATTAAAAAACAGGGAAAAGTTATTGACTGGAGGACAACTCCTAGGGTAGGAAATGCAGACGCTACTCATTAATGAAATCAGCAGAGCCCCCTTTACTGAAATGTCCACTCCTGATGCCCCCCTTCAATGAAATGTCCACTCCACATGCCCCTTTTAATGAAATGTCCACCCCAAATGCTGCCTATTAATGAAATGTCCACCCCAGATGCCGCCTATTAATGAAGAGTCCACCCCAGATTCTCCCACCATCATTACTGTTATGTCCACAGTCGGGCTCTCTTCTCCTCTGGCCCCGCAGCTCCATCTTCCGGCCTGGGCGCATCACTATGATGCGGCGGTGTCGCAGCCGCGTGACGTCATAGTGTAAGGGCCTGCTCGGCGCATAATGTATGACGTCACACAGCCGCGGCACCGCCACGTAATAGTGATGCGCATGGGCCGGAAGAGCAGAAGATGGAGCCGTGAGGCCGAGGAGAGGTGAGCATAGTTGTTTTTTTGTTTTTTTTTAAGACTGATGGCGGATCTTAATATATAGGGACCCAGTATGGTCAGGTGTGGACCCCTCCCAAGTCAAAGGGCCTGGATGCCCACCCATACCGCCTATATGAAGATCCTCCTTTGGTGAGGCCCTGCCCACACCCTGGGATTTTACATGGGCAGCATAGAGAGTGATAGGAGCTAAAAAAGCAATAAAAATGAGTAAATTGTAAATAAGGGGTTAAATGATCTTTATTGTGTTAACATCACTAGGGGATTGAGATGTGAGGATTTTCTTTTGTGGGTAAACCCCTTTAAATATACCAGATATATCTCAGGCTAGGAAGAAGCCAGCAGCATGATACATAAAACATTAGAATTGTTATCAATGGCTCTCTCCAGCTCTGCTAAAACTACTAAAACATCTTTTTAATTTCTTCTTTATTTTAAGATATTTGCACTGATGACCTGCTTGTACTGTAATATTATTTTAGGATCCCATTATAAATGTAAACATATTATGAAACATTGCCAATTTCTATGTAAATGTTTTCTAGGCAAGAAAATTGATACAATACTGTCATGTATATTTTTCTTACCTTCTGCTACATTCATTCAGCTTAGTACTATTGCTTGACAGTGCATTAGCCAAGCTGTCTTGGATATTCAAGCATTTTATCAACTCAACTAAGACAAAATAGCATGCACTAAATTGAATCTTTGATGACTCTCCTGAGATAATGGGCTCCTAGAAAGCTGTACATTGGTGCCATTAGAGAGGCAGCCGTCACTTATGCTTGACCTAGCCACATCATGGTGGTCTGACATATTGTACAGCCAAACAGTATGGTTCCGTACATACAGTTAAGATCCAAAGGCAAGCATGAGGGATTGATGAAGTCATGGTGACTGTTTATGGTGGAAATGGATTGTAATGCAAATTGCAAACTTGTTTCGGAAATTCAGCATATAAAATATGTATCTATGTGCAGTATTTACTCAGTACACCTATAAATAATATACTGCTTATAATTAGATACATTCAGCTTGACCGTGAAGTTGAGAGACTCTTTTGACTTTAACCATTGTGTCTGTATTTTTCTTCCATTTTTCATGACCAATTTGCTTACGTTCTTCACAGAAAGTCAGGGTCGGGTTTGCTGTTGAAAGCACCGGTGGGCTCCTTCGTCTTTTATCTCTGCTTCTTTATGTGCTGGCTACACCGCCACTGACTCTTCCCCTGACGCCCATGTCAGGACTTCAACTCTATCTGTGTCCACAGAAAAGTCAGATAGAGCAGAATAACCGGATGGTGCAGGGATCTATTAGCTCTTTATATCATCAATGTTTTCCTGCTAAGGCTGTGATGCCAGCAGGCGCGGAGTGATGATGTCATCATTTACCGGCATCACATCATATGGAACATATGGGCCACGGCGCCGTAATAGGGGGAAAAGATAGGACATATCTCCGTACCGCTCCCGTACCATGCCGTGAGCCCATAGAAGTGTATGTGGGACGTATGTCGGCCGTATATACGTCCCCCATACATGTGTGTGAATGTAGCCTTAGGCTTAGGCTGTTTGCATTGTTTGGGTTTTTTTGCAATTTATAGCAAAAGGTTAAAAGCCTTTAGCACTATTAATTGTCTATTATTTTTTTTTAAAAAAAAGTTAAAAAACTCAATTGCGTATAATGTACCATATAACATTTTGTGTACATTCTACATGTTTATGACTCCATACAGTGAATAAACCTCTGCAGGTTAGAAGATGTTGGCATTTTTCTATCCATATTATGTGTTTTCTTCACATTTCAATAAATGGTACACAGCAGTAAGCGCTGACATTTTAAGAGTTATTTTAGTTTTGCTGCTGTAGAACCAACCTTTGCCCCTGTATCAACAATTCCTGCTAGTATATAGTTTTCAGCATTGCCCTTAAACCTGATGCCATGCAAAGAGGTAGAATACCCCAGAGACTGGTTGGGGCTATAAAAATTGGCCCTCGCTGCTTGGTTTCGTAAAGCAGACATGACCCCAACTTTTAAACCGAAAAAATCCTTCTATAGTAAAGAAATTTAAAATAACTCTTTTTTCATGTCGATGAGTGACAGTTTTTTGAGTGTAATAAAATTCTATATGCTTTTTAGGATATAAGGGAGAAGCCTGTGAAAAAGGTGCTGTTTGGCTATTTTAGTGGCTGCCCATAAGCAATTGCCTACAACATGGCAGCTTGCCCTTGTTATTTCCCTAAGGTTTTGATGGATATTTATCACTTTGTTTGTGGTAGATTAAATATTAACGCTGCTGGATAGACCCAAGCAGCATTAATTGAAAAATATGTTTTTTATGAGTGCTGCTTTCTTAATAACTTTTTGAAGGCATTGCATGGCTCTGTTGTTAAAGTGGACCTTTCACCATCTCACTTATATGGAGATTAGCATGCCATTCTGTAGGGGCTGCTACATAGATTCACGGGCACTTTGAATTACCCTTCTAGCCCCCACGGTTGCAGAGTTATTAGTCCGGAGATGCGACCATTATAATCTGTGTTTGGTCAGAGAGGAGGAGCTGGGGCAGGAGCTGGGGGTGTGTCTTATGCTAATCTTCTCTCATACTGTCAGTGGTGAGATGTAATTTCTCTATGTGTATCTAAAGGCCTCATAAATATGATGCAAACGCTGCGTGAGCGTAAACGTGATGCAAATGCTACGTAAGCCTAAACGTGCGCAAACGCTGCATAAGTGCAAACGTGCCGCAAGTGGCGTGTAAGCGTAAATGTGACGCAAACGCCTCGTAAATGTGATGCAAACGGCGCATAAACGTGATGCAAATACTTCGTAAGCGTAACCGTGACGTAAACACCACGTAAGAGTATCCATAACAGAAATGCCACATAAGCGCAAACGTGATGCAAAAGCCACATGAGCGCAAACGTGCCGCAAGCAGCGTGTAAGCGTAAATGTGATGCAAATGCCTTGTAAATGTTATGCAAGCGGCGTGTAAACGTGATGAAAATGCTGCGTAAGCGTAAACGTGATGCAATCGCTGTGTAAGCGTAAATGTTACACAAACATTGTGTAAAAGTAAACGTAATTCAAACACCACGTAAAAGTAACTGTGTCGCAAACGGCGCATAAGCATAACCGTGGCGCAAACGCAGAGTAAGCATGATGCAAACGCAGCGTAAATGCAACTGCAAGCAAAACTGAATAAACTGATTATGTTAACACAATGTCAACAGAATATTAACAGAATGTGTGTGAACACAACCATTAGATGAACATAGAAAAAACTCACAGCTCAATATTCATAATAGCTTCTCTGGCATTGCCTGCCACTGATTGGACAGTATGAGAGAAGATTAGCATAACACACGCCTCCAGCCCCAGCTCCTCCTCTCTGACCAAACACAGATGACAATAGTCAGAAACTGGGAAAAATATCTCCGCAACCGTGGGGGCTAGAAGGAGAATTCAAAGTGCCCCTGAATCTGTGTAGCCGCCCCTACAGGATGGTATTATAATCTCTACATGTGTGAGGTGGTGAAAGGTCCTCTTTAAGTGGTTCTTCACTAGAAAATAGGTTGTAAAACTTTTTTTCTGCAAACAAGTTCTTCTGTTTCAGTTGCCTCCCAATGGAAATCAATGAAAGACAGATTACAGACAGATTTTGACAAATATTGTCAAATAAGGTGGTTCAACCATAATGAAGATCCATCCCAAATTTTCTCATCCATGTCTTTTCATATTTTTTATTTATTTATTTTCTATGGGAAAAAAAAACATTTTCCATTAGTTTCTTAAATATGCTACAATGCCCGATGCAAATTTCCATAAATCTTAAAATAAAAACTAAAAACTAAAAACTACTGCTTAGGAGAAGCGTGCAATTTGGAGCTAAAGAAGAGTTGTAATCATTTTTCTAGCACCAGTATTATCTTAAGTGTTATTTGTTTACAGTTATTATCCAGGAACAGAACAATTGCAGCAGAGTCCGCAGTAAAATTTGCCTCCATGGCCAGTTATAATGATTTTCATCCATATGTGGGAAATACAATACATTTGTTTCATTTTAACTAATTTGTATCTTGAATGTTTACAGAAACAATAAGAAATTAATCATTTCATTTTTATTTTCCATTAGCAGCGAGATATGTAAAATTAGCCTTCTTAATAGAATGGCTGGAGCACTGTTTCTATTTTATTATGAAAGCTAGTGTTGGTTATGGAAAATTTCTACATAGTATAAAATGTGAAATTTGTTTGCTCAGGAAAATTCAATTTGAAATCTGTGATCCTTGCAGCCGGTCACATGGAACTAATTAACCTGCTGAATTGTCCACATCATTTAGATAAAGCTCATCTATGATCGGAGACAATCAATAACCCACTGCTTCTGAGGAAGATCAAGAAATTAGTAAAAGATGGTTTAGTAATATCATAACATCATTCATGTTAAAGATAGTAATAGTAATTTATCAATACAAAAACAGGATTGTAGTAGGCTGTTCCGACCTATGTTGAATGTTCACAACATTGTTTGGTTGTTATTTTTTATATTTATTTTGTAGGGATATGATCTATGAGACGATCAGTATGCTATGTACACCTGTGTATGCATATGTTTCTTCATCATTTACCGTATATACTGTAGTATAAGCCGACCCAAATATAAGCAGAGCTACCTAATTTTAACACACAAAAAAACTGGGAAAACCAATTGAATTGAGTATAAGCCTAGGGTGTGAAATGCATTAGTCACAGCCAGTGTATAACTAGTCAGTCCCCTGGCCCCTAATATAAAGCCATCCAGCCCCTTCCCTCAGTAAATAGCCAGTAGCCCCTGTCGCCAGGATATAGCCAGCAGCCCCCTGTTCCCAGTTTATAACCTGGCAGCCCCCTGTCCCCAGGATATAGCCTTCATCCCCCTGTCCCCAGTATATAGCCTGACAGCCCCCAGTCCCCATCATATAGCCTGGCAGCCCCCTGTCCCCAATAGCCACTTGGCCTTAGTATATAGCCTGACAGCCCCCTGGCCCCAATATATAGCCGGCAGCCCTTGGCCCTAGCATAAAGCCAGACAGCCCCTGTCCCGAGTATGCTAAGCATTTTGAAAAAAGTCTTAGGTGATGTTCCAGCTATGTGCCCCGACAGCGACACACACGCTATGATGTTAGCAAGCAGCTGACGTCATGGTGCATGCAACCATAATAAAGCTGATAGGCCATAGGACATAACTTTTCAGAAAAAGCTTTAGTAAAAAGCTGTCCCTCCAAGGGAAAGATGTGGCCAGCCAAGCATGCTTACAGCAGCTGTAGAGGTACTCAATGGCCATTCAGATGCTTGCACAGACCAGCTGGCTCATTGGACCTCATTTACCAAAACTGACCACACCTGTGGGCATGTTCCCATCGAAGGTAATGGAGCTACGTGCTAGCTGCTTAAAAAAATGGCTTGCACATATCCCCATTACTTTCTATGGGATCATGCCCAAGGCACCACGTTATGGCTAAGCCTACTGCCCGTGCCACAAAATGTAGAGCAGGTCTTATTCTCACCTGTACTTGTGACCTGGGCAATATATTTTTGTTGTCATTGACAGTGTAATCGAGACTGACCGATGACAGATGGGCTACACACAAGGGATTATATTTCCTTGGTACACATGTTAGTGTGCATGAACCCTTTCACATAAGTAAATCATTCATGATTCGCTTTGCTGAAGTTTCCCAGAGTTTTTCAAAAGTTTCAGTTCGGGTCCACATCTATTCAATCTGATGTTGCTCCAATTGTGGAAATCCATATATAACCCCCTCGCATCCTCTCATCCAATTTTTTTTTTTTTCATTTTCTTTCATGCAACACCCCTTCTTGAGTGAATGGCAGGAGTAGCTAGTGAACATTTTAAAAGATGTGTCCAAAGTAAAACAGAGAAGTTTTGGATGTACCAAATCTACAAACAAGAGATTCACTCATCTCTATTTCTCTCTAAAATATCATGCCTTATAAAGATAGATACTGTATAGAGAAAAAAATATTCTGCAACTCATTAATTCTTTTATTGAAGATACATCATGAAAACACAAGTTTGTTCTTATTGCATTCAACAGCTGCAGACACACTGAGACAATGAATAAAAGAATACTCATTATAATAATATTAGTATTAATAATACAAGGTGTATCTGAAGCACGGATTATAAAGCAGTGAAATTGACTTACCTCACAGTATAAGAGTGAGATGATTTACTAGTGGCATGTAATATCCCACTGTTTAGGTGTGCATTACAGCCTAATGAGGTCCATACTGCATGTATTATTTCTATGCATTTGGTCATGAGTGATACATTGCTGGACAGATAAAACAATTTCTCACTTCACGATGCTACATTTAAATCACCGCAGGAACTCTGCATCTCGCTGAGTAGAGGTCTGGTTTATTTGCTCAACCTCCTGGTGTTTTCCTGTTCCTTCAGATTTCTTCAGGCTCAAAAAATCCTACACAAACAGACAACACAACATTTTAATCAGACGTGATATAACATAAACCCAGCAGAAAGCATGGAATCATTTTGCTGGGCTTTTCCCATGCTCGGTCTTTTCTTACGTTCCAGTTACCATGTTTGCTTGGAACTTTAAAAAGGGCATAAAATGAAGCAGAAGAGAAGCCATGTTGCGAGTTCTGAAGCTGTTGAGGATATTTATTTCTATATTTGGCTGTTTGATGTTGGTTTTCTATTAGCCTTGTTGACCAGCCTTATCACATACTGTTCTTTAAAATACCACAGTAAATGTCATCGGATACATGGCTGGAGAGTGATTTTCTACTCTTTGTTATCCTGCTTGGTAGTGAAATTTTGATCTGTAGCTGGTGTTGCTTTTAAAGCAGATAATCCTCGTATTGGAGATGTTGGAGACATAAAATCCAATGAGTTGTAGAGTCCCTCTTGTGCTTACAGAAGTAGTAAATGTAAAATAACACTAGCAAACATGTTGATAAAGATCATTTTAATTTATTTTGTCCAAGTGAAGTAGAGATGATTTTGTCACATTGGGCTTCACTTATCTCACACGTTTATGACAATGGGGACATTTATATAAAGTGTCCTTACCTCTGCTGGCTTGGTTTCTGACTAGCTGTCGGTAATGAGGTACATAGTTAATATTTGTGTCCCGTGGACAATTTTCTGTCCCGAGCACCAGTTTCTATTCTGCTAGACCATCTTTCTTTTGTTCTACTCTCCGCCACTAATCTACTTTCCATATTACTGTGTGAGAGTTTCCACGCCAAGAAAGGCGCACCCCTTTTCGGATTGGATTCAGAAGATATATTTTTTCTTGGCACTGACCACTAATAAATGGGTCAGAAAGGACAAAAGGCAGTGTGAGCGCCACAAAAGGCAGAAACCCCATAGTAAATGTCCCACTCCATGTTGTTTGTGTAAACAGGCTTATCTGGGTCTCATGTGCCATTGTTAAAACCACAGCAATACTAACATGGATGGCAATGTCTTCAGGGGAGAAGAAGAGGCGCAAAGTACAGTATATCCTTTATCCCATCGTCTGAAAAGGAATCTGTTGTCTGTATGTACAGTCTTATGTGCAGGCAGCATGTTATAGAGCAAGATGTAGCAAGCAAGTCCTACTTAGTGATTAACAGCTGTCTCTGCATACACAGTGTTGCCCACATAATGTATTTTCCTTCTCTTAATTTTACTTTGCCTTTACTGCTTCTCTTTTTAGTTGAAATATACCAAGGAGAGAAATTGTCATTCAAACAATAATGATCATCTGCATACAAATATGTCCATTGCTTCTGTACTGAATTATATACCTTTACTGAAGATTTGTATCATAGATATGGACCATTCATGAATATAGGGCACCTTTTATGCGAGTCAAGTCAAGTCAATTATTAGTCACTTACAAGACTAGGGCTACCTGCACTTGAACATTGGCAAAATTGTCAGTGATAAAACCGAATTTTATTAGATTGGATACATTTTTGAATCCATCCTTCCATTTTTTAAGGACAACTAAATAAGTTTAAATGGATGATTTTTACTGATGCTCAAGAGCGTATCCTAACAACTATGATGCTATTCAAGTGCTTATTATCAACTTCTGTTGAACAACGGGTCCATGAAAACGTGATTAGCATATGCCCTACTTTTCAATGAAGCATTAAAACAACGAACGTGGGCATTCTTCCATTAAAATAATTTGTTTTAGTGTGCTTGTGCCCTAAGGCCTTATTCACACAACATGGCTATACCAAATGCAATACTTTTTATTGGAACAATTCTCATTCCTGAGATTTTAACAAACCTGTTCAGTTAAGGAGTAGAGCATGTGCTAGTCGGAACCATTTTTCACCGAGCACTCGTAGATTATAGTTTATGAAAATCTGAGAAAAATGGATGTCAAAAAGATTAACTTGGCTGTGAAAAACAGAAGAAAACAACAGTTTGTTACACCTAAGAATAGGCTTGATTATGTGAATAAAGACTCAAAAGTCTAGAATACACACAACTATTGAGATCGGAGTCCTATCTCAATGGTTTTTAACTGTTTGTCCAATCTGTGGAAAATAAAATATTGGCCCATATTTATTATTTGAGCCAGTTTTCTGTCTGACTTTTTACTGAATAGAAAGTGCAAACTGCTTGCACATGTACTGGCAGTCCCCGGGTTACATACAAGATAGGGTCTGTAGGTTTGTTCTAAAGTTGAATTTGTATGTAAGTCGGAACTGTATATTTTATCATTGTAACCCCAGCCAGAACTTTTTTGATCTTTGTGACAATTGGATTTTAAAAATGTTGGGTTGTCATAAGAACCAGGATTAACAATAAAGCTTCATTACAGACACCTGTGATAACTGTTATAGCTGTTTATTGTAGCCTAAGGCTAAAGTACAATAAATTACCAATATCCAGTGGTCCGTTTGTAACTAGGGGTCATATGTTAGTCTGTGTTCTTAAGTAGGGGACTGCCTGTATTTAGAAAGTTTTGTGTTGTGGCTGCACTGTGTCCGACAAGACAGAAAAAATGTGCACCTAAAGGGTGCATAGTTGGAGTCTGTGTCAGATTTATTATTGATGTGCACCACAATTCTGTCTGCGTCATAATTCCGTGACATGAACAAAGTGCACCAAAAAAAAAAGATAAATTCTTCCTGAGCAGTGCAGGGGCGCAAGATTAATGAAGACCATGTTTTCATAAATCGGGCGCCCCCTGCACACAGGCAAACTGCACATAGTACAAACTCCACTGGTTTTCATAAATGTAAGCCAATGAGTCAACCCTGGATAATTCTGACTATTTAACCACGTATCTACCTATCTCCGCCTATCGTTATCTATTGCTGCATAGCAAGTAAAATATTGCAGGTTCCCTTTAAAGACTAAATCAAAAAGAAGCTTTGTTATCATTTAGATTTGCATAGGATTGAAAGTATTTCCTCTATTTGCATAGGACTGCAGTTATTGTATACATTTGCATACCATTTCATTTTGGCGCTATTGTAGTAAGGTCTATTAGAAATAGCTAGCAGAAGCATATTTCACACAACTATGCCTTTGGCTTTACTGTATAGCATCGCACTTTCCAATTACATCGACTAGACTCTAATCCTTCCAAGAATTAGAGACAAATACTAATGGCCTCACCTGCTAGCTTTGTTTTGTCTTTTTTTCAGGCAACTAAGGAGAAAATTGTTTCAGGTAACAGCAAGGTACCTTTAGAACCGCAAATATTGATGTTTTGTCTGCTTCCTGCCTTCTTCAGCCTGTCAGTTACTGTGCAGTCACACGGCTAGAGTAGATTTTTTAGCATCAAGTGCTGCTGAAATAAAAGGTCTTTTGAGAACCAAGGACCAGTATGTTTAGTAAAAAATTGACTTAGAAGTAATTATAAGTATCAAACCAGAAACATGTAATAGCGTTTGTGGCACACAATTATAAATATAAAAGCCGTCTCCCCCAAGGCTCTAGTATTGTACATTGTTAGGACACATCTTTATGTAACTGTACGCTCACATATCTGGTATTGTTATGACCATAACAAGTCTAACTAAATTAAATAGCAATTTTACTGACTATGTCCATTCACTTTTCCCAGAAAAATGAAATCGGATACAATGGGGCTCATCTACTAAGGGTCCCTAGGGTTTCCCGACAATTTCCGTTTTGTGCCGAATTGCCCCGGGATTTTGGCGCACGCAATCGGATTTTGTCGTATCGGCGCCGGCTTGCACGCAACAGAAATCGGGGGACGGGCCATCGGGCAACCCGACGGATTCGGACAATGCGCAGGATTTAACATTTAGAATTGTGTCGCAAACACCGGGAAGAAGCAGGTGAACTCTGGCAGACCTCGGCGCAGAAGCGGCGGATTCAGGAACTTGGGCGCACGAGCTTAGTGAATCGCGGCAGACCCGAATCCTCGTCGGACAAAGCAACGCGGGATCGCGACAGGATCGGGTAAGTAAATCTGCCCCAATAAATCCCAAGTAGGTGTGCACCAAAGCCTGTCTTTGTCCCAGTGGTTGGAAAGGGTCAATGAACTGTACGCCATGGAGTGTCTTCTGAATGCACTTCCTCATTGAGTATTGTAGAAAATTTGGTTCCACTGGCTCTCTTTCATTTTTTCTATATGTTATCTGGATTAGAGGGAACCTGTCATCAAAAACGAAAAAACTTATACCAGTATGTTGTCAAGCAGCTAAATTTCATCTAGTTCAGGTTTCTTCCATGACCCCATCCCCTTTAAAAGGGAACCTGTCATTAGAAGTTGGCCTAATAAACCACTAACAGTACCGTATATACTCGAGTATAAGCCGACCCGAGTATAAGCCGAGACCCCTAATTTTACCACCAAAAACTGGGAAAACCTATTGACTCAAGTATAAGCCGAGGGTGTAGTATACAGCCAGCCCCAAGGGGTATACAGCCAGCCTGCCCCCTCAGGTATACAGCCAGCCTGCCCCCTCAGGTATACAGCCAGCCTGCCCCCTCAGGTATACAGCCAGCCTGCCCCCTCATGTATACAGCCAGCCTGCCCCCTCAGGTATACAGCCAGCCTTCCCCCTCAGGTATACAGCCAGCCTGCCCCCTCAGGTATACAGCCAGTCTGCCCCCTCAGGTATACTGCCAGCCTGCCCCCATGTATGTTGAGCACATTTAAAAAAAATAAACTTAATTCTCACCTTCCGGCGATACTCACCCCCGATCCTCTGCGGTGGCTCTCGATCCCCGGCAGCGTCTTCTGTCTTCTCTTGCCGGCGGAGACGCGTCCATGCGATCTCCCCGGCGGCACTCACTATGAGGCGGTGTCGTCCCTGATGACGTCACACCGCCGCATCATAGCAAGCGCCGGCGGGGAGATCGCATGGACGCGACTCCGCCGGCAAAAGAAGAAAGAAGACAGCTGCAGCCGGGGATTGAGAGCCACCACCGAGGATCGGAAGCCGGCGCCGTGGATCGGGGGTGAGTATCGCCGGAAGCTGAGAGCTAAGTTTATTTATTTAATGTGCTGAACTTCGGGAGCCGCCGCCGCCGGTGGATCCGGGCACCGGAGGGTGAGTATTAACATTTATTTTTTTTAATTAACTCGTGTATAAGCCGAAGTGAGGTTTTTCAGCACATTTTTGTGCTGAAAAACTCGGCTTATACACGAGTATATACGGTATGTTGTCAAGCAGCTGAGCAGCTTCGAGATGATGTTTCTTTCATGGTCCAGTGTGGTGGCATCATTCAGAAAATCAACTTTGAAGTGCAATGTAAATTGGTTAAACGAAGTCAAGGAGGCAGAGAGTTTAATATCGAAGTCGGCTTTCCCTGCCTCGGAATACCCCATTCAATGTAATTAATGGTCCTGAGTCCAGGGGAATCATTAGAATCAATATCGTTAGGATTAGCACAACCCCTTTAAAGTTTAACTAGCTTTTTTCTAAATCAGCAGTGTTGGGTTTGAGGACTGTGCCTGTATCTTCAGGATCCTGGCCTCAGGATAGATTGTTGATTTTTTCGGGGGGGTTGTTTTTTTTATCTAACATCATATCTGTGAACGTATGAGGTATTCTAGATCTCACTTATTACCTTCATACTAATATTCGGAGAGAACACCATTGCCAGACAGTAGACTGCTAGCAAGGTTTATGATGGCTAAAGAAAGACAAGGTATTGCATTTTGTCTCGCTCCTCAGCATTTTATCCCCCATTTATTTAATTACAATAATCTCCTTGTACCATCTATTCCAGCTAATTAGGTGAAAGTTCCTCAACATTTCATGCCAACTTCTAGCACTAAAGCAAGTACTCAGATCTGCATGCTGATTTATGGCAGATTGCATCATCTAACATTTATTACAGTAACCACTTAATAGAAGACATGAAGTGTTTAAAGCCATAGCCAGACAGTAAGATTTAGATCGAAGGACATTGTAATGCAGGTTGTGCCAGACGTTCAAAGGCATAAAGTATACTGGAAATGTGATGATAAAGTTATTAAAAACATAGGTTTTTATATAGTATTTTTTACTAATCACACAATGCAGTTAGCAATAAACTTACATCACTCTGCAGATAGTAGTATGCTTTCATCACTGCAGATACTGTAGTAGTATGCTTACATCACTCTGCAGATAGTAGTATGCTTACATCACTCTGCAGACTCTGCATAGTATAGCTAGGACTATACTTACCTCATACAGGAGCAAGCACTTTACTTACATCACACTGCAGCAAGCACTTTACTTACATTACACTGCAGCTAGGACTATACTTACCTTACATTGCAGCAAGCACTTTACTTACATCACATTGCAGAAAGCACTTTACTTACATTACACTGCAGATAGAACTATACTTACCTCACACTGCAGAAAGCACTTTACTTACATCACACTGCAGCAAGCACTTTACTTACCTCATACAGGAGCAAGCGCTTTACTTACATTACACTGCAGCTAGGACTATACTTACCTCATACAGGAGCAAGCACTTTACTTACATTACACTGCAGCTAGGACTATACTTACCTCATACAGGAGCAAGCACTTTACTTACATTACACTGCAGCTAGGACTATACTTACCTTATACTGCAGCAAGTGCTTTACTTACATTACACTGCAGCTAGGACTATACTTACCTTATACTGCAGCAAGCGCTTTACTTACATTACACTGCAGCTAGGACTATACTTACCTCATACAGGAGCAAGCACTTTACTTACATCACACTGCAGCAAGCACTTTACTTTCATTACACTGCAGCTAGGACTATACTTACCTCACATTGCAGCAAGCACTTTACTTACATCTCATTGCAGAACGCACGTTATTTACATTACACTGCAGCTAGGAGTATACTTACCTTATACTGCAGCGAGCGCTTTACTTACATTACACTGCAGCTAGAACTATACTTACCTCACACTGCAGCAAACACTTTACTTACATTACACTGCAGCTAGGACTCTACTTACCTCATACAGGAACAAGCGCTTTACTTACATTACACTGCAGCTTGGACAATACTTACCTCACACTGCAGCAAGCACTTTAATTACATTACACTGCAGCTAGGACCATACTTACCTCACACTGCAGCAAACACTTTACTGACATCAGGACTATACTTACCTCATACAGGAACTAGTGCTGTAAGTGTTCAAATGTTGACCCTTTGCGGGTTTGGGCCTGCTCATTCCTTTTTTGGAGTCATGGAAGTGCTGAAATGATTGTGTAAACAGATCCACTGGCTGTTCTTGGCTAGTCATAAGGCAAGATTGGGCTGTATATTCACACTTTCAGTAAAGGACTGCTGTGTATTTTTAAAAGCATCCAAAATAAGGAACCTACTCTCGTATGAACTTTATACTGTATATAGGCTTTAGAATTAGATCAGTGTTTTCTCACTGTATAAATATTTCACAAAGCATGACTCCCTTTATAATAAGTTCTACCCGTTAAAAAATATTTAAGACCTTTCAATTGAATGCTGAATACTTCCACTTCCTCTTGTGTCTTAATCTATCAAAAGAGAGAGAATTAAAATGAGATTTGACACTTCTTTCTTATACACTGCCAAAGTGGTTTTACAAGCGATAATTGTACTCGCTTCAGTTGAGGATACTCGCGCAGTATGAGGCGGCTCTTTGCATCTCCAAATTTGTGTTGTCATTATTGAGCTGGAAGCATCAACGTGTGATGGGCTCGTAGGAGCGCCACTCTTTTCTGATGGGCTTAAATTAAAGTCTAACAAAGTTTACAATATGAAATCAATATTTTCATTAGGAAACATTTTTCTTATCTGATCTCGTGGTGTTAGTGATGGCTTCATGTGTGGTTGGATCATAATAGGAATTAATGCTGCTGTACGAACATATTCTCCTACTCTTTGGTAAAAGACACACAGATAGTTTAAGAAGTGAACAATGTTATAAATTCTATTGTTTGGATTCATTTTGTTGTGGGAAGTAAAAATCATTAAATCCAGCCCTCTAGACCTTTCACAGGATTGACTGCTGAAGCTCTAGAGCTTTCACATTTGTCCTTTTTTCATTTCTACAAAAGCTAACCTCATGTTAATAAGCAACATACAGCTAAATATCGAAATATTTTTTGTATTCTCACTCTGAAAGCACTAACAGGGTACAATCTTTTATCTTTATACAAAACCCGTACCATTATCTATTTTTCGATGTGCTCTTGACCTCGCTATATCCATAAGATGCTAATTATTAGCTTACTAGATTTTCTCATCTGGAAAGAGAATAGAGCCCCCACATACATTAGTTGATTAAAATTGGCAGGAATAGCCAGATCATATCTGCAAAGTTTACTTTTTCATAAGTTATTGGTTGATCATTTACCATCGGAAATGATTCCTTGTGTGAAATTGCACTCGAGTATAAGCCTAGGATGAAAAATGGTAACACTCTCCCCTAGTAATGAAATGCCTAGCAGCCTGTCACAGGAATGAAATCTCCAGCAGTCTCAGCCAGTAATGAGATGTCCAGCAGCCTCCCCCAGTAATGAAATGTCCTGCAGCCCCCCTCAGTAATGGAATGCCAAGAAGCCTTCCCCAATAATAAAATGGCCATGTAGCCTCCCTTAGTAATAAAATACCACTGCAGCCTCTCCCAGTAATTAAACACCCTTGCAGCATCCCAGTGATAAAATGCCCAGCATTGTTATGATAGCCCCTCCTCCATGCATCCATGAATCATGGATGCAAATAACCACACATGAAATTTTATTTATGGTTTTCAACAATGGTGCATAAGAATGAGCTGATCTTTAAAGATGGGTTAAGCCTGGGATAATGTGTATTTTGAAGTAATATTTAGTCGTCAAGCAATTGCTTCTCTCAGATGAGGATAGTTGGCTTTTGATCAATATTGGAGGATAATAGGATGTAGTGGATAGAATGATCTATATTTTTCAGCTTTAAAGCCCCTTATACCAAAAAAAGGCATTTATAGGATTTGGGTACACAACTAGGCCAATGACTTGATCTCATCCAATTTTTTTAAGTTCAGGAAACTACTACTCTATAGGAGTGCAAGCTTTATTTTTTATATATCTTTTAAGCTCAAGAAAGAATCTTCCTTTATGGTAAAGTATTTCCTGAACCCATGAGATGTGATCCCATTAGGGTGATTCCCACTTCAGCAAATTAATGTTATTGTTTGTATGATGGAAAACAATGATATTTTCAAACATACTTTCTGTGTCAATTCCTCATAGTTTTCTAGATCTCTATGTGCTGACACTAGCAGTAGTTCTATGTTTAAGCCGGATTAATGAAGAGGTGGAAATGGTCCTGTAAGGCTTTTTTGAAGTGAAAAGTCTAAAGAAAACAATGCAACTGCTTTGAGACTTTTTTACACCAAAAATTTTTACACCCTGGAAAACCAGTGAAAAATAACCTCCATTGAGCCTGAATAAACAGCAGCCACATTTTGTGACATAATAGAGGGGCCATCATAACTATCATGACAGCACAGTATAAAAACCAAGTTATCCCACTCACCCTTCAGTCCATAAATGAATCCACTTATTCTTGTACCTGCGGTGCAGAGACACAGACCCGAAGTACGTTGATCACAGAAAAATAAGTAGAAGGCCAGCACCACATGGTATTCAGCATAACCATATCTTCTTTTTTGTGGATAAAAAAGCCATACAGCAACCACTACTTATCCCATAAGAGGACTGACACGTTTTAACCTGTTTAAGCAGATATTAACCCCTTAGCGCTCTTCGCTGTAGCTCTACGGCGCAGAGGTGCACCGGGTGTATGAAGAGAGCTCACGGGCTGAGTCCTCTTCATACAAGGGTGGGGGTTGTTGCATATTGCAGCAAACCTCCACCACTAATAACCGTGGTCGGTGCTTGCTTGCAAAGCTGCCGGTGGCACTTAAAACGTGGCGGCACATGGGCACCGCCGTCTTGGATCCGATTGTCGCTCCCCCAAACATCATCGGGGGATGGCGATCAGTTGCCATGAGAGCCTCGGGTCTTTGTCAGACTTGAGGCTGCATGGTTTCTGCAGTTTCATTACAATGGGCCAGTGGCTCATTGTAACATATACTGTGCAGAAATGCCATATGCTACAATACAGTAGTATTGCAGCGTATGGTAGGAATGATCAGACCATCTAGGGTTAATGTACCCTAGAGGGTATAAAAAAACTGTAAAAAAAAAAAAAAAATTTTAAACAAGTTTTAAAAATAATAAAAAAATGTTAAAAGCCTCAACCTGTTAAAAAGTTCAAATCACCCCCCTTTCCCTATAACTGACATAAACCGTAACAAACAGTAAAAGTCTCAGACACAATAGGTATCGCCGCATCCCAAAATGCCCGATCTATTCAAATAAAAAAATCGTTGTTGACGGAGGTGACCCCCATAATGGAAAATGGCGCCCAAATGTCCGAAATGCAACTTTTACACTATTTTACTTCACATAAAAAATGGAATAAAAAGTGACCAAAATGTCGCACAGTCCTCAAAATGATAGCAATGAAAACGTCGGCTCATTTCACAAAAAATGACATAGCACACAGCTCCGTACACCAAAGTATGAACAAGTTATTAGTGTCAGAAGATGTCAAAAACATTTGTCCTTTTTTGTACACATTCGTTTAATTTTTGAAAATGTATTAAAAAACAATAAAACCTATATAAATTTGGTATCACCGCGATCGGACCGAACTTAAGAATAAAGTACAGGTGTTATTTGGAGTGCGCAAAAACTGAGCCCACAAGAACATGACGTGAACTTCATTTTTTTCCAATTTTTCCACATTTGGAAATTTTTTTCAGCTTCCCAATACACGACATGGAATAATAAATAATGTGATTGAGAAGTAAAATTTGTTACGCATAAAATAAGCCCTCGTACAGCTCTATACATGGAAAAATGAAAAAGTAATGGATTTTTGAAGGTCGAGAGCAAGAAATGAGCGAAAAAACCCTGCGTCCTTAAGGGGTTAATCATACAACCACCAGCAGTTTAAATTGAGACCCATAATGTATACAATAATTGTATATTATGTACATGCTCTGAAGTATAAAAAAAATTATATATATTGTAATTGGTACATGTATACATATACACATATGTTTACAGGTGTATAGAAATAGGATAATACAATCATGTACAAGAAAGGTACAACAATGAAAGACTTTTAAAAAACTTTTACATGTGCCAAAAAATTCATATTTTAAGGAGGCTGTCCATAAAAAGCCCCATTAATGTTATTTCTTTCTGCTTCGATAAAGTTCCATTCCATTCTGACTGTCATAAGTATTAGACATGCCATTTTCCTTGTCATTGGCTAAATCTCAGAAAGTGGCTGTATTAATGAATCTGAAGAGGTCAAACAATAAGATTGCTTTTGCCTTGTAGTTTTGTTAATGAAATTAAAGGTCTATTAAACTGAGAGTGGCAGCTAGATTGATGGACAGCTTCACTACTCACATATTAATGGGAGGAATCTGAAATCATTGAAAAGATGTGGATGTATTCTGTTCTCTTACAGATATGTACTCATATGTCTGGGATCATTTTACCAGGTTCAAAAAGGAAGCCTTTGTTGGCACCTTTCATAGTAAATACAATTTATTAGATGCACATATGAAGTAAACAGCAGAGGGATAAAGGGTTAACTTCATGGAGGCTAAAGGGTCACACTGATATCAGATTAAGATGGGATCTGGCAATAAATTATACAGTATTGTATACAGGTTTCTGATTATTGGAGCCCATAGGAAAAAAACGTAACTGCCTGACCATTCTGTTGTGTGTTTGATGCTCTTTACCTCCTGCAGGGTCGCAAACTTAGCTTATATTGTCCTTACATGGAAAACTGACACATGGAAAAACATAGAAAGATGCCATCACCTTCAACAATTATTTCCAGGCAGCACTTGTATCCATTTTTATGCACTAGACCAGTGAGGGCGAACCTTTTTGAGACCGAGTGCCCAAACTGCAATCCAAACCTACTTATTTATCGCAAAGTGCCAAAACAGCAATTTAGACAGTAACTTATTGCAATCTTTTTGCTCCGTGCTATACCACAGTCTTCAATGTTACTGAGGAAACCAATATTGTTGACAAGAGATAAAATTCTGATTGCCTTTGGAGCTTCCCTTGACAACCAAGAGCAGGAGCTTCGATGATAATCTGACCCTGTCTGTACCTTTTATCCCTGCAGTCTCAGGTAGACTCGGATGCTTCACTTTAAAATAACGCTCAGCGTGTCACGTCCTGGGCTACCTGGGCCTGCACAAGGATCCCTTAATCTCCTATCTGGTGAATTCTGCCTTGGGGCAACAGCCTAAGTGTCCACTGAGAGGGCTCAGAGTGCCACCTCTGGCACCAGTGCCATAGGTTTGCCACCACTGCACTAGACCATATATAGAATCAAATAGAATGGGGACACCAGAGAGAACACTCAAAGAAGAATTGTAGCACTTCTATACTAATGGACATGCTTTAGACCATCCCTGCTTAGAGAGATGGCAAAATGTTAAATAAATGAACTATATACTGTATATATACATATTTAGGCGCCATTTATGATAGTAAATATGTCTCTTAGTGCAAATTTTATACAACCCCTACACAAGCATATACAAGCCCCAGGCAACATACCTATAGCCTATAGGCACAATAAGTATGTGCTTAATGCTTGCATAGGAGGAGAAACAAACATTTTCATAGACAACAGTTGTACAAAGTGAATGGTATACATTGGACAAATCGAGATAGTAGCCAATTGTGCACCATCCTCTCTGGCAGGAACACCCATTTGACTATATATAAAACATCCTGTGCCAAATTCAAGTATGATATATTAATGGGTATTCTGTAACACAGTTATTATTCATGGAGCCTTAAAGGTAACCTGTCATCAGCAGTTGGCCTAATATAACACTACCAGTATACTATCAAACTGCATAATACCTTCTAATTTTTGTATCTTTCAAAGTCCAGTGTGATGGCATCATCTAGAAAATCAACTTTGAAGTGAGATTTAAATTGGTTGTATAATGTCAAGGAGGCGTAGAGTTTAACACTGATGTCAAGACCCATGCAGGACCATCAATTACAGTGAATGGGGGTTTTCTGAGGAAGAGAGAGCATGACCTTAAGTCTTAAAATCTCAGCCTCCTTGACTTTATACAACTAGTTTACTTCAAAGTTGATTTTCTGGATGAGACCATCACACTGGGTCATGAAAGAAACATGATCTGCTTGACATTGTACTGGTAGTGATTTATTAGGTCAATTTAAACTCTTTATAACTTTTAGAAAATATTATCCAAGATAAGGAAGATATGGCTACTTTCTTTTAGAAATGGAACCACACCTGCACATGGGTTGTGTGTTGCAGCTCAATTGAAGTGAGTAAGTTTCAGCTATAAATCACACACAAGGTAAGGACAGGAACATGACTACAGCGGTAGCAGCCATAGCCGCTGCTGTGAGATCGTATAAACATGTGTGTATAAAAGTTTAAGGTGAAGGGGGACCCCATGCAGAAATCTACTATGGGGCCCAGCCTCTACAGATTATGCACCCTTGCTAAGGACAAATAGGGCGCTACCTCTATAAAAAGGCTGGCATATATTTCTAATCCTGAACAATGCCTCTGAATGATTATTTACTGATAAGATTAAATTGAAAGCACTGAAGGCTATTTATCATGATCAATATATAGAGGACACAGTGATTATGGCCTTCCATTAAAAAATTGCTTGTCAGAATCCCAATAGAAGAAACATTATCATGTTGACTTAATTATAATTTCCCCCTGAAAGCTGTGTACTGTAAAATTGAATATGTGTAGAGATCTGATGTATGAGGCAGGCTGGGCTCTAGCATCTCACTAACCTATGTATTACTTTGTAGGTGAGAGGCCCCCCAGCAGCGGGAGCATACAAAGAGCGACCTGCAAAGCCCACGGCTTTTCGCAAGTTTTATGAGCGAGGAGACTTCCCGATTGCCCTTGAGCATGATACGAAAGGAAACAAAATAGCCTGGAAGGTAAGTGAGAGCGCAGCTGTGACTGCCAGCTGTGCTTATTGAAGTGACATGTTCTATTGCCAAACAAAGTTGGCTTATAAGTAAATAAAGCTGAGACGTTTCTGCACAAATGAAAGTTTTTGGTGGAAGCTGTTCAGAGGCAGCCCCCAGAGCCAGCCGTCCACCTTGGCTAACAATTAAATTATCGTCTGGAAGAGAGGAAGATGACAGAGCCTCTTTGCCTCTGAGAATTATCTCCTACATCAATTCATCTCTATTTTTATGAGGACCTGGCAACCCTGGCCGTTACAGACAGTCCATCAAGTGATTGCATATTGCTAGCAGTAGCCATTTATCTCCCCCAAATTTCACCTTCCTGCAGGACACATCCAAATGGAAGCTTTAATTACCTAAATGGATAGGTCAGAATTGGCTGCTCCCTAGGAAATGCAGAGCAGAATATAAACGAAGGCAGATTCTCATTCTGAGACTGTGCTTTTAGTCTGCAGCATATGTCAAGCAACGTAATCGCTGTCATACATGCCTCTGTTAGAGGCTGACCTCCACTGCTGAAATCATTACAGCGCCGACATTTCTCTGACAAAAGGTTAATTGGCTTCAAAATAAATGTATTGCCTAATGACTCCATTCCAGTACGGCCGGGCTTCTGTCTCCGAGTGGCCCACTGATGTTATTTGTAAAAACTTGCCAATCTCTTTAACTCACCAGGGCAAGCTTTTAAATTTAATTTGAAAAAAAGCAATGCTGATCTTTTCCCTGCCCCGGCCATTTAATTATGTGTATTCCCGGAATCCTTTCTTCTTCCTTTATTTCTTTTACTCACAATCATAAATTTCTGAAAGGCAAAACAAGCGAGAAATCTTTATTGGAACATTAAAGCCACACAGATTCAGTTAAGCATATTAAAGAAGGACACTAGTTACATCTAATAACTTTTAATACAAATCCTGTTTAATGCAGCCACTTGCTCAGTATGAGGATAATCAAGATTACAGATCTCTGTGTGCGGAATGGATAGACGGCAGAAACCACGTATGTTTATAAGGATTGGGGCTAATCTTCTGGCCTGCTGGCAGGATACATACTGGAATTTAGATTATGGCTTCTAAAATTCTGGTGCATCAACAGATCAAAAATCTAGTTCTGCCTCATGTTGTAGTTTGTCTCCCAGCCTCGGCCCACATTGATACCTACCTCATTTTGTCATTTTTTTAAAGGAAATCTACCATTTGTTTTTATGCATTGTGAACCAAACATACCTTTGAAATGCTGTAGAGACATTGATGAAGAAAGTTCAATATTTCAGGACCGTGGGAAACCTGGGTGCCCTGGCTGTTGTAAATGAACACATTACTTCCACATACACAGGAGCTGCCTGCAGCTAGGGGAAGGTGCAGCAATTGATTACTTCTGCCTTTCAGGGACAACACAGTGAATACAGTGCAGAAGCAGTGCATAATTAGGGTGAGGAGAGCGCTCAGGCAGCCACAGGAGTGACAGATCCTCATTATCATAATTTTATGATTGTTTTTCCAGCAAAACCACTCAGCTCAAGGATTTAACAAGATATGTTTATGCATCAGTGTAGCTACAGGATTTTCAAGGTATGTTTGAATCACAATGCATAAAAACAAATGGTAGGGGCAGGACATAAAATCACAAAGTTGCAAATTTTCTTGCAAACTGCCAGAAATTGTGCCGTTTATGTGCCAGTTTTCTGGTATAGCAGGCATGATAAATTTCCCCAACCTTTTAAAATACACCTTTTGTGAAAAAATTATATTTTATCTAACCACGTGTAAAATTCCTTAGAAGATGTGCAAGGTTTCTTCGTAAGTCGGTTCATAGTATTCATAGGTATTCTTTGGTGTAGAAGGTCTGTCTGGAAGAAAAGCATTCAAAGTTTTCTGATGTTTTAAAACTTTGAGTAAAAATGTTTTGTCCTTTATTTGACAGCTTGTGATCTGAACATAAGCAGATTATGTATCTGTACAAGGATAATGGCTGATATGGTTATTTGCAAATAGGAAAGCTAAGCAGATCATGGAGCTGTTATATCCTGGAGCTGAATACAGCACAGGATGGCATCCGTATAGATGGAACTGCCGATTATACTATTCTTATTACATGAGTCTTGGGCATTGTGAAAAACAATTGTTTGTATAAATATATTTGCTAGATGCTCCTACCTGTAGGATATAAATGGTTTAACTATAGGCACATCATTTCAGGCGTTCAGGTCCTAAGATGCTTATCAGCTCCAATAGATCTTGCTGTATAACATATTACTTAGCTGTCGTTTCAAGTCTACTGACAATGAATTAGATTGTTGGTCACAAGAGGGGAGAGAATTGATATGAGATGTTGGAGATGGTGTTTTAGTGTGCAAACTGTAAAAAAATGAATATAACCAGCTCCCAATAACACATCATTCTAATATGTATAGAAAAGAAAACAAAGCCTATTAAAAGTATAATACACTCACTTACCCTCTAGATTCTGTATCCTTACAGCTTATTCATACATTATATGCACAATAATTCCCAATACCACTGGCCTACACCCCAATGTGATACAGACAACTACTACCTACCTAACAATGTATGGCTTCCCAATGACTTGGCACCTCTCATCAGATTTAAAATCTAAGCGGGATTATTGAAATTCAGATTGTGAAAGGTGAGAGAGATTGTGAAGGAGTCAAAGCATTAAAGGTGGTGTTCAGCATTACACTTTTATGTTCCCTCTTTCCGCTACACTTGATTTCCTAGGTGTCTGCCAACATCACAGAAACACCAGCAGAGGCCACTCATCTTATATCTGATGGTGGTGTTTCCTCACTCCAAACAGTGATTGTTTGGGTGGCCTCTCCTAGTGTTTCTTATGGGATCAGGATGAGGAAACAGGGGAGCAGGCATCCAATGCCTTCCCATAAAGCAAAACCATTTCTGAGGATTTTTGGAGTGTGCTTAAAATATGATCCCTATCCAAAAATAAGCACTAGTTGCAGTTCATTTAAAAGGAAAGTGTCAAGGCAGCTACATATGTGAAAAAGTTAATAGGATTAAGCTGGACAGTTACAGTAGACTCTCCCCCATGGAAAGCAGACTCCTCAAAGAATAGTACTCAAAAGATCCCACAATGATAAGAGCTGGCCAGTGCTCGGCTCTCATATACAGATTGGGTAGTCCTGTGGGCATCACTCAACCCTGGAGCTCAAAGGGACCCAGCTGTTTCACTTGGTTACAGAGGTACGCAGCTGGAAAAGTAAGATGCCTGACATTTTGAACACAATCCACTGAACTGTCTATTCAGTAGATATGTATTTCTGAAGCCAATAGAGGTCTAAATACTATGAAGATATGTTAAAAGAATTGTGTCAATTCCCTGAGTAGGAAGAGTTAGCGCTTTCTGACAATCTACCTCCCAAGTATCTGTGCACTTATGGCTGCCTAAATTCTACTGTAGGATGATTAGCTTGTATCTATCTCACGTATCAACCCTCTCTGGCTAGCCTGTATTGGCCGCTGGTTGTTGCGATTGTCTTAAAAAACTCCCTATCGCAATCTATGTGTTTCGTCATTGCCATGCACCCATTAGGGGTCGCTTTTTAAGAATCTGGGATTTTCTGCTTCAAATTAATTAGGTTGTCTGCATAGTTATATTGTGCCTCATGCAACTTCACTCTGTCCACTGAGCTTAAAGGAAATCTACCATCAAAATCAAGCATTATAAACCAGGAACTTACTCATAGTTCCAGGCACCATGACTGTGGTAATCTTATATCTGTTATCCATGGCTTCCTTCTTTCTAAAAATCAACTTTTAAATTATGCTAATGATCCAGAACGGCTCTGAGGGGGCGTTGCCAGAGTTCCTTTGTGCTGTAGCTTCACAGGCTACTAGTCTGTCTCACCTTCCCTCTTGCTCCCTCAGCACTTCCCTCTCCCTCTGCAGCAGAGAAAGTTTCAGCTCACAGTTGGAAGTGCTTTTTGCACACTTTAACAGCCTGTGAAGTAGCAGCATGGCGAGACTCTGGTAACACCAGAGCCATTATGGCTCATTTGCATAATTTTACAAGTTGACCTTTTTAAGAAAGGAAGACATGGAAAACAAAAATAACCACAGTCATGGAGACTGTTTCTATGAGTAAGTGTCCTTGGTTAATCATGCATGATTTTGATTGTAGATTCCATATAATAATAGACTAACATGCTAATTCTATAGTGTTTGATAACAGAAACAGGATTACCATATAACACCTTAATCAGTGAATCGGAATAGCAAATGTAAGTTAGCTCACCACTTGGGGTTTTTTCCTGGTGTGCCGTATACATCCGGGTAGAAGGATTTTATTGGTAGCAATGGAAAAATGAATCCACCATTCAGGGAGTGAATATAATAGTAAAACTTGCTTCATTTTTATTTCATTATTAAAAACATGAACATATAGAAATGGTCGAAATGCGAGTAAGACCACACTTTTCATAATGCATTGATTTCATTGCCATCTCTATATTTTCCAGTTTTTAATAATGAAATAAAAGTGAAACAATTTTAACTATTATATTCACTCCCTGAGTGGATCAGCTTTTGCACTGCTATCAATACCTTTATCACATCCATTACTGATGGTAATTTCTCTGGTACAATTCCTGTCAGTCACCCGGGTAAACACTGGCAGCACAGACACAGGTAATATGTCCTAATTAGGACAATTTCATACATGGTTGAGAGACTCTCCGACCCTTTTTTTCCATTTTTAGCCCAGTCCTGGCATGGTATATCTTTTAGGAATGTGAAATGTGGTTCCCTTTATTAGATATGCACAGTATGTATGATAAAAGCAATCTGTATCTTTTCCATAGCTATTGTACTTTAGTTGTTCCAGCATTTACTATATTATGAATGGTATAAATAATCTAGCACCCCTGATATTGCATTTACAGGCGGTCCCATACTTAAGAACACCAGACTTACAGACGACCCCTAGTTACAAACGGACCTCTGCATATTTGTAATTTACTGTACTTTAGCCTTAGGTACAATAATCAACTGTAGGAGTTATAAAAGGTGTCTGCAATTAAACTTTATTGTTAATCCTGGTTCTTATGACAACTCAACATTTTTAAAATCCAATTGTCACAGAGACCAACAAAAACTCTAGCTGGAGTTACAATTATAAAATATACAGTTCCGACTTACATTCAAATTTAACTTAAGAACAAACCTACGGAAACTATCCTGTATGTAACCCGGGGACTGCCTGTATTGTGCTTCAGGCCCTACAGATTGCTTAATACACTTTGGGTTTGGACTTGTGAATCTGTATATATGAATTGAATTTTATACTACAGACTACGCTAGTGTCATCCTGATGTTTTTGTGTGTTCCTTTAATGCAGTGCACATGTTGTCTGTGTTCCCCATAAAATTTACGTATATTTTTGGATAAATGTGTTGTGTTGTTGAAGTCTGCCATCTTTTCTTGTAGGATGTAGTTGTTGTTTTTGCAAGTCGTTTACTCCAATATGGATGGAGAAATCACCTAACACATTGTACTTTTTCACCTGTCATCCTCCAATTTGGGAGTATTCCATTTTGTTAATACATTACCTGTGAAGAGCACGTCTAGAAAACTCTTCCACAGACCTCAATGATAGACCAAGGTGACAGGCACCAAAATCATGAAGAAAAAAAAGTAAAATAAGAAAATAAAAATGAATTAGAAAAAGAGATATATCTCACTATAAGTTGAAATAAGTAGAAGAAAAAAATGACATTTCCTGTAAGGGAATAATGGCACGAAAATGGGAAAATTTAGAGAAATTTACACCAAATCTTGATGTTTATCTCCTTTGTATAACACAAAACATTGGGGCTCATTTACTAAGGGCTTTGTCATGCACCTTTGTCAGAATGTGCACGTTCTTTTAGGCTAAAACTGCTGTATTTAAGAAGCGTCTGCGGCGCGCCACTATTGTGTCACACGCGACCCTTTTGTTGTGCAACTGTGCTGGCTTCCATATGACACAAATTAAGGGGTATGCCATCGGTCGGTCCATCTGATTGTGACTGAGTGCCATATTTAACTTGCAAATTGTGTTGCACGACTTATGTTAAAGGTGCACCACAAAAAAGATGGTGAACTCTGTCAGACCTGAGTGGAGAAGCAACACATTCATGATTTCTGGTGCACGATCGTAGTGAATCTCCGCACGCAGCATTATAAACGGACAATGCACTTTTAGTAAGTAAATGAGCCCCATCATATTAGATCATCCATCATCATATCATATTTGCTCATATGTCATATTGCGTAGGCTTGTCGCTGTTTCTTGTATTCGTCAGTAAATCATGCACCTTTCTAAATATAAACATGCCTTATTTCTCATGATTTGAGTGGTGGAAGGCCAATGATCAGACACTTATTACTTATGCTTTGTAAAGGTCATACGTTCAAGAACTCAACCTTTAAGAAAGTGTCTATAATGAACTGTATCAATCTATTTTCCATATTTTCTATATCTATTTGCTTTTTAAATCAATAGCAGATTTGTCCATAGTAACTTTCTGGTCAGATTTCTTTGCAAGACTAGGGGATCTTCACCAAATCTATTTATCCCCTTGATATGGTGAGAGTTGTAGTCGTACAATATAGCAGTTCACTGATTATATAAACTACTTCTTTGTTTGCTCTACAGTAAATAGCCTGCCTAATATTCAGCAGCATGAAAACTGCTAAAAGTTATAGCCCAACTCCCTAAGTGCTGTTATTACTTTACTAGTCATCTGTGCAGCATAAAATGTACAGGGTTTTTCTGGGAATTTTCACAGGTTATCAGAACGGCATGCTGGGTAGAATTCCAAGTCCTGCTCTTGGATAGTGTGGAGCTCATTTTCTATCTGTGTGTGAGCACATACTGTATATTGCATGTAATTACACTATTTGCGGTGCTAAGAGGCTGATTAAACCTGCGAGCACAGAAGCGGCTTAGCATTCAATCATTATCATCCATTACATGTTTTGTTAATGCCTGTCATCAATCGGGAAATTACTAAAATTTATAAATGTTTGGAAATTAGCAACTCTTAATCATCCATCTGTTTATATAAGGTACGTACAAAATAGCGGGATTCTTGCCATCCAAATGACTGTGGAAAGAGCGGCCGATGGAAGGCACCAGAGCAGCACATCTCAAGAACCGCGCTCCCATTTAGTAGTCTAACTACATCCTACTGAAGGGAAACATTTAAAGAATATTGCAGATAGTGATGTTTTCAATGAGGATGGATTTTTTACACATGCCTAAGGTACTAAATTTCCTAACAAACCTCTCAAGCAAGGCTTTAGGAGTTCATTAAGCAACCTACATGGAGGGATAGAGCAGTGAGTAATGTAAAGTGTTTTACACACTAGTCTTGGATGTAATCTAAACCCTCCAGCAAAGTTGAAGGGATGATTATGCAGCTATTTTTCCCTTCATAACAAACCAAGTTGTACTTTCCATAATTGCTTGGAAGCATATTTCCCCTGATGTATCAACTGCAAGCACAATATGATGCTTCTAGATGCAGTGATATGGAATATTTGGGGAAAGCAAAGACCACACTTGCTGAAATACGCTTAATATATCTCTATATGTGTGTATATGAGATACACAGGATTATGACCAGTAAAGGGTAAAGCAACATTTTCAGATGTCACTTCTTTTCAATCAGATAACCTAGTAACTGGCACAGTTTGATATCTGGTTGCTACCAGGTTGGGATGTGTCTCTGCATAGTCTGCCACTTACCAGTTAGTGCCATGGTTTGTGGGAAGATGCCCCTGTAATAACATGATAGTAATACCCAATTGTCAATATCCTTATTCTCATATTTAAAAATGACTTGTTGGCAATATAATCAGTGGGGGTGGACAATGAGCTCTTCACTTGTTAGGAACCATTTTAAGACTGGACACTGAGCCATAAGCTGTTGGTTACGTGTCCCTGCAGTAGCACAGAGCCCCTAACTACTGGCACAGATTTTATTCATGTTCAGTGGGGGCCAGGCTTTTTGTTATGGCCACTATAAGAACACAGAGCCAACTGCTTCTGACTCCATATTAATCATGGGCAAAACAGCTTATCAAGGTAAGGGGAGGGGGCCAGTTCAACTCTCCGCCCCCCACACTGATAAATCTAAAAATCCTAACCAACCCTTTTAAGTTTTCAGTGTGCTCTTTTATGGTATCCCATGTGTCATACAACTGTCCATTCTCTTGCAATTCTCATTTGTAGATATCACATATACTTTCTTTATGTTTGTGTCTCACACAGGTGACAGCTCAGCCTTCCTAACTGTATACTTATGGCCACTTAGATTATTTAGAAAAGACAGAGGGAAGCATAGGCAAAATGTAAGTCAGTTGGACATAATAATAATAATAATAATAATAATAATAATAATAATAATAATTAATAACTACTTTATTTATATAGCGCCCAAAGATTACGCAGCGCTGCACAAATCTTGCCAAATGTAATGCTGCGCTGAGACAACATGGGATTAACTGAAAGAAATAATTTATGTATGCAAGGTAAGTTTCTGCTGAAGGTCTTCTTTAAAGGGCACCTACCACCACAAATCTACCTATAAAGGTAGATCGGGTGGTAGGTGGATCAATGGGACGTGAGGATAGCCCTTTTAAGGGCTAATCCTCGCGTCCCCGCACTTTTTTGGAAACTTTTATTACCCTAATATGTAAATTTTTTTATGCGGCTACTTGGGCGTGGAGTAGCCGCATCTGAGGTTACACGAGGCGGCTACTCCATGCCCCGGTAGCCACTTTACCCCTCCTACTCACCATCTTCGGCGCGCAGCTGCTCGTAGCTGCGCGCCCTCGTCCGACGATCCTGCCATCTGCGCATGCGCAGAACAGCAGGCCCGCGCCTGTGCAGCCCCGGCTTCGGAGCAGTGACTGCGCAGGCGCGGGCCTGCTGTTCTAAGCATGTGCAGACGGCAGGATCGTCGGACGAGGGCGAGCAGCTATGAGCAGCTGCGCGCCGAAGATGGTGAGTAGGAGGGGTAAAGTGGCTACCGGGGTGTGGAGTAGCCGCCTCGTGTAACCTCAGATGCAGCTACTCCACGCCCCAGTAGCCGCATAAAAAAAATTACATATTAGGGTAATAAAATTTTCCAAAAAAGTGCGGGGACGCGAGGATTAGCCCTTAAAAGGGCCATCCTCACGTCCCATTGATCCACCTACCACCCGATCTACCTTTATAGGTAGATTTGTGGTGGTAGGTTTCCTTTAAGGCAAACATGGAACTCAGTTCTATTCTCAAGCACTACTCTGTCCCTCCCACGGGGAACCATATTTTATAGTCTAAGTCGGATTAGAAGCTTTAAGTATGCCAAGGTTACAGGTACACTGCACAGGAGGGTAAAATTATGATGACATATAATGGTGACTGTATACAGAGAACATATGTGACAGAGCTACCACCATTTTTTTCCAATCCCCCAAGACTTAGAACATAAATATGCATTCACCTTGTATACTGTATTTCAGTAGTACAATGCAGCAAATCCTCCCTGAGTCTACAGTTCCTTGAATAATTTGCTCATATGTATATACAGATATATTTTCACCCTATTGTAACTGTAAGCTGAAAAAGACAGTGAGAAGCTCGCTACCTCCTATGCTGCAGCCACAATAGAATTGCAAATTTCCCTGTCATCAATTAATAGCAGGGGCTTATCACAAATTTTCTGAAATCTTGAATAGTGCAGCATGTAATTTATTGCTCTCCTTTTTTGGATCCAGACACAATTAAAGACGTCTTTTTATTTGATATAAATTGCAAACTCTTGGAAACATACAGAATGAAAATGCAGTCATGTATTAGAAATAACTTTAATTTAAATTTGCTAAATGACCTCCGAAAGCTAGATGAAAGATTTTCTGCTGAATGGGCTGACGCACCATGCCTGTATAATTTATGTGGGAAATTAGTGCGAATGGTTCACTTTTATGGAGAAGTGCTGCTTGTAGCAGGCCTGCAGAAACCATTTTCCCCCAAGCTTCCATCTGTTCTTCAAAACCAGGGCATATGCCATCTCATCGAGCTTGAAAGTCAACTGATTTATAACTCCTGAAAAGTGCATAGATTGAAAAGAAAGGTCGACTGCCGTTATATGACAGTGATTTGTTAGGCACTTGGATAAAGACAATTCACATTACTATGGACCCGAGGGAAAACCAGCGATGCTGTAAGCTTCAAAACTTGCTAGATTGACAACTAGGAGAAAACAGGATTGAGTTAAAAAAAATCTATTGTTGACCGTTTTCTCCTTTTACAATGCAGGGGTTAAGGGTGGGATGTAGTGCAACAAAGCTAAAATTATATTGTTATCAATTTGTTTCAGGCAGAATAAGGTTTCTTTGCTGGGCGGTAAAGGTTGCCATCTAAAAGTGTCAGAGCTTGTTACACTTTAATCTTTTAACTGTAAGCTGAAACATCAGTCTTAAAAGTGCTGCTCACTGCTTGTCAGAAAGTTCCGCTCAACATCACAAACAGGGCGATGATGAGTTTTCTGAGGCTGCCCTGAAGGTGAATCCTCTGTCCAGGCCCAATTAGTAATTTAATGAATGTTTGATGCTCGCTTCCATCACTTTAATTCTTTCCTCCACCTTCTCCCACCCCCCAATATTACTTCTGCACTACAAAGTAATAAACCGTCTGTTAGGAGGCAAACCAAATCACATTGACGAGCTGTCCATAAAAGAAAAAAAAAAATCAATGTGTGTTTTGATGTTTTCATCGGAAGCTGAGATTCATTTCACATTTTCACCTTCAATCAGGGTTTTGTGAAATGCAGGAAATTATTCATTGCTTTTAATTGCTGCTTTTATAACAATAGAAATATCACGGACAGATACTCGTGATAAATATGCAAAATATATTCTAAAAATTACCAGTCTATACTAATAACTCACCATCTAATAAACAGATGACACCACACTACACAGGGGACAAAACAAAAATATGAGTAGCTTCATGACAACCCTCCCAAAATATGACAAAATATATGTATTATTTAGTTACAGTGGGGAAGTTGCAGCATTAAACCTCACTGGGGCACATTTACTTACCTGTCCCTGCGCGATCCCCGAGGTGTGATCTCCGAGGAGAATGCACAGCTTCCGCGATTCACTTACATCGTGTGCCCGATATCCTCCATGTGTCTGCCGGGTGTCCGCCGGAGTTCGCCATGTTCTTCCCGGTGCATATAAGTGCATTGTATGCGACACAATTTGAATGTTAAATCCCGCAGTTTTTCCGAATCCAGACCCTGATTCGTGTTGCGTGAAATTGGGCGCAATTGAGCCAAAATCCGATTGCGTGCACCAAAAACCCCTGTTAAAAGCGCCACAAAACGGAAATAGTCAGGAAACCCAACGGAAATGCGGTTCGTGGACCGTTAGTAATTGTGCCCCACTGTGTCTATACCCTCTTATCCACAGTCTTTAACCCCTTGCTATCATTCAAAACAATGGAGCACATTTACTAAGGGTCCATGGACCGCATTTCCGCCGGGTTTCCCGACTATTTCCGCTTTGCGCCACATTTAACAGGGGTTTTTGCCACTCGCAATCAGATTTTGGTGCAATCGCTGGATTTAAAATTCAAATTGTGTCGCAAGACATGCACTCATATACACCGGGAAGAAGACGGTGAACTCTGGCTGACCTGAGCGGGGAAGCGACACATGCAGGATATCGGGCGCACAATCTTGTTCAATCACGGCAGACATCATCCTCGTCGGACAATGCACCTCGGGGATCGTGTAGGGACTGGGTAAGTTAATGTACCCCATATTTCACAAAGACGTTATATATTCTTGCCAAGGTGTACTACACCAACAAAAGTTGACTTAGGGAATGGAAAGGACAGAAAAGTGGCAAGATTAAAATCTAACTTTTAAAAATAGATATGATAAAAGCTAAATTTTAGTCTTGCGATGTCAATCACAAAGTAGTCTCTACTGCACACCACAAACAGAAAGAGAAGAGGTTTAGATGAATAAATGACAACATATACTGAGTATTTTCCCTAAAATCATACATCAATCTGCTCAGTTCCTCCTGTTCTATGACATGCATAACACATAACATAACATTGGGCTGTCGAGGGATCACAACTCCAACAGGTTTTTTGTTTTCATGTTTTCGTGCCTAAATAGTAGCATGTCTGTAATTGCAGCATTGCAGGCACCATTTGTGGAGCAATTACGCAATTACGGACATGCTACTTTTTAGGTGCAAAAACATCAGATAAATCCCCCCAAATCCCACATATTTTAGTATGCATCAAGTTATTCCATGGATTTGCAGTGGATGGAAATCAGCACTGGTTTATGGGCTTTGCTTACATGAGCTATTGATGAAAAGTCTGACTACTAATGGTTTTGTCTAGGTACATGTCTAGGTTCACATTTTTATAAGAATAGTGATGCATTAATTCCTTCATAATGTTTGCCTGCTGAAGTCTCCAATGACTTTGGATTGATTTGGGTTGGTATCATGTTGAAATATAAATTGTGCAGTTACCATATATACTCAAGTATAAGCTGACCCGAGTATAAGCAGAGGTACCTAATTTTAACACAAACAATTGGGAAAACCAATTGACTCCAGTATAAGCCTCCACTTATGCATTGGTCACAGCCTCCACCCAGTATATAGCTAGCCAGCCCCCAGTATATAGCCAGCCAGCCCATGTCCCCCTGTACACACTATGATGTCTGCAATCGGCGGACGTCATGGTATGTGCAATGCAGTGCGCAGGGACCCGAAGATGGAGCCGCAAAAGAGGACCTGCAGGGGGCGTTGGAAAGTTTTTTTTCATAAACTTGAGAATAAGCAGAGTTAGGGTTTTTGCAGAAAGACTCGACTTATACTCAAGCATATACAGTATTCATTAAAATGACAATTAATACATAGGTAATGCATAATTTTTGAGCTATAAGGTTTGTCCCCCATAAAGTTGCAACTGGGAGTGGGAAATTTAAACTTGTTTATTATTTTTAATTGGGAATAATATTTTCTGGATATATCCATCCATAAAGACGTTTTTTAAAAGCAATGGAGAAACACTGGCTTTATCTCTATCCTCTCAAGCTGCACTCCATTTATGATTCACTGAAGAGAGCCCTTTGTCTTTGCTATGATTACAGCTTTCACTAAGTATTAAGCGCATTACAAATAAGACTTTAATATATCAAGCGAGGCAGCAAAAGGGTTTGAACAAGCATTTCTGTAGCATTAGAGTTTGGAAGGACAGTTTAATGGATTTTAACACCTTTCCATGGATTTGTTAATTGTTCATTTGCCTCATAAATGAAAAATTTAACAACAATCAAAGTGGTTTTCCTTGAATATATCTCCAACATTTTGCTATTGTACAGTCTTGCTAAATGCCTTAACAAGCTGGTTGTTCTGTTACTTATGATCACTGATTTCCTCCTCCCTTCTCTTAGTGTTACAGATAGTAGCAGAGTATAGAGGAAGGCAAAGCATCTATGTTTTCATGACAGGTGGATTACTCTAGTTGCGGTTAGGAGCAGGGGCATAACTAGGATGCCCCTTCTAGTTACACCCCTGCTCCTAACCGCAACTGGGACCCTGCCACGGGTCCCATAGCAGACTTCTGGATGAGTGCCACACCATGATAACAATTTATATGTAGTAGATCAATAAATGTTTAAAGGAAACCTACCACCACAAATCTACCTATAAAGGTAGATTGGGTGGTAGGTGCATCAATGGGACGTGAGGATAGCCCTTTTAAGGGCTAATCCTCACGTCCCCTCACTTTTTTGGTAACTTTTATTCCACATATATTTAAATTTACTTATGCGGCTACCGGGGCGTGGAGTAGCCGCATATGAGATTACATGAGGCGGCTACTCCACGCCCCGGTACCCACTTTACCCCTCCTACTCACCCATCTTCGGCGCGCAGCTCCGCGTAGCTGCGCGCCCTCGTCCGGAGTCCCTGCCGTCTGCGCATGCGCAGAAGAGCAGGCCCTCGCCTGTTTCGGAGCAGTGACCGCGCAGGCGCGGGCCTGCTCTTCTGCGCATGCGCAGACGGCAGGGTCGCCGGACGAGGGCGCGCAGCTACGCGGAGCTGCGTGCCGAAGATGGGTGAGTAGGAGGGGTAAAGTGGGTACCGGGGCGTGGAGTAGCCGCCTCATGTAATCTCATATGCGGCTACTCCACGCCCCGGTAGCCGCATAAGTAAATTTAAATATATGTGGAATAAAAGTTACCAAAAAAGTGAGGGGACGTGAGGATTAGCCCTTAAAAGGGCTATCCTCACGTCCCATTGATGCACCTACCACCCAATCTACCTTTATAGGTAGATTTGTGGTGGTAGGTGCCCTTTAACACAGAATGGGGAATGTATTCTGATTGTTGGTGTCCATCTGCGGGGACCCCAACAGACTATGAAAATGGGGGTTCTATTCTCCCTAATTGATGGAGTGAAAGGTTAAGTATTTAAGGTTAAGTAGTTAAGTAACTGTTTTGCTTGAAGGGGCAAATGTATCAAGCATTGGCCTGATTAAGGGTCGTGGAGGCCCTTGGTTAAATAAACTAGTGGGGACCCCAAATCAATTTCCTTTTTTTTAAAATGTAAATAAAATGAATAGTTCTACAGACTTCTACAGAAATTGGTTGCCACAAAACCTCTTCATAAACACCACAGCTGATGCAGAACTGGTTCATCCACACCTCACCTGGGAAGCAATACATACATACCTCAGCTGCTGCAGAACCTCCTTATACATACCTCTGCTGCCCTGAGAACCTTCTCATACACACTTTAGTAGCTGTAGAACTTCTAAATATACTATAGCAGCAACATATCGCAATACAAAGTATACTTATTCACAATATAGTGGTGGAGGACGCCGTCCACCAGTGACATTACTGGATATACGCCCCTCACTTCCCTTATCTATGTTATTTAGAGCTATACAGGCCAGGTAGCACACAGGTATGATTAAGAGCGATACTGATCGAAACTCATCATTGTTTCATGTGCATTTTGCTAGATGGATTGCTTTTTAGAATAAATGTTTTTACCATGTTCAAAGGAGAAGGATTTTATATGAGATTGTAGCCTCACATTCACCTAGCCAGTGTCAGATCTCCCCCTGTCTCCCTGTCTCCAGAACTTCTACATAAATACCTCTGCTGCTGCAGAAAATCTTTATACACACCTCAGCTGCTATGCAGCTTTAAAATACACTGCCACACAACCTCATTATATATATCCTCTTAAATCAACCCTTTCTTTGACACCTTCCAATAACATATTCCTGTGTCTTTCATCCCACGCATGAAGCTTTATCCAGAAATCAAAAGAGAAAATGATAACAGAAAACTTTGTACTATACTTGGTATATAAGTAAAATGATTCCTCGTCCTCTTTTTCCACCTATCTTCCCTGTAGTGAGCAGCATTTGTAAAGGAAATCTACCATCAACATCAAGCATGATAAACCAGGGACACTTACTCATAGATCCAGGCAGTGTAACCATGCTAATTTTTTTATATTTGCTATTCATGGCCTTCCTTCTAACATCATCTTTTATAATTATGCTAATGAACTAGAAGGGCTACGGGCGTGTTACAGAAGCCCCCTGTGCTTCGGCTTCACAAGCTATTGTTACACTGCAGCAGCATGTCTCAGTTTCATTCTTTACTCTGCACTTCCTGAAATCACGGCAGCAGTGAGCACATGGTGGGAGGGGGAAATGCTCCTTCATAATGTAACAGTCTTTGAATCTGCAGCACTCAGGGACTCTGATAACACTCCCATATCCTTTTAGAAGAAAAGAGGCTTGGATTATAAATATAAGAAGATTACCACAGTTACGTGCCCGGATCTATGTTTTTTTATGATGGATTTTGATGGTATATTTTCTTTAAGGACGTTCATGCACAGCAGAGAGGAGGCAAAAGTTTAACTCCTTAACTCCTTGCAAAATAGTAGATCACTTAATAACTCACCCATGTCGGAGATAATTGTAGCATTTCCCTGTGATAAATTATTTCAGAGTTTACTATAATCACATAAACTAATAATTTTTGAAAGAGAAAAAAATATTACGAATGTTTATCTATGCTTTAAGATGGAGTTCATATTCTGGTCATTATTTTTAATGGAAGAAATGATCCCAGCACTCCGAGGTAGGTCAATCTTAGAAAGGTTTTTAATTAACGCAATTTCAAGTATAATATAAAGCATATCTAGTAAACGCGTTTTTCGGCTCTTCCCAAGCCTTCGTCAGCTAATTTACTGCCGATTGTTTCTCCATAGCATTATTTTTAAGTAATAAAAAAACCCTAGAATTAGAAATAATTGCAAGTAATAAGGAAGTGCAACAGAGATAAAAGAAATAAAAACCCTTGTGTAAAATGCTACAGAGTCATGTGTTTTCCTTTTTGCATCTTTTTATATCGCGGGTCACAGGCTCACCAGTGCCCCACCAGCACAGCGCCTACGCCACTCACCTGTCCCCATTCCTGTTCCGGCTCCCACAGCTGTGTCCGGGCGTTCCCGACTCCTAGAGCACCACGTGCCGGCTCGCAAGGATTTGAAGGGACCAATGCACTGCTGATTGATGCTGTCCATTTCCAGGAAATTGTTTAAAGCCAGCCTCTCCCAGCATTCCCTGCCGGATCTTTGTGCTGTATGCCTTTAAATGCTAGTATTGTTGCCTTGTGCTCGTGTATTGATTTCCTGATGTGACCACGGACCTGTTCCTGTTTATGCTCCTCCACTGCCAGCCCTGACCTTCTGCTTAGCCTCTGACGTTGATCCCGTGCCGCCTGTCCTGACCTCCTGCTGTCCCCGACCATGAACCTGCCTTCTGTTTTATGTACCTTGCCTTGTCTGCCACCGCGGACAAAGGTGCACCTGTTAAATGACCTGGTGGTACCACGCCGCAGCAAGTCCATCCCACTTAGACTTCGGTCCCAGGTGTCAGCTTACGTCATCGTAAGCGGTGATCCAGTGGGTGCATTACCCCTGGAGCCTGACATTATGCTTAAAAATATCCTGTTTGTCTGATAATATAGTTTAATAATCACTGTACAGGCGGTCCCCTACTTAAGAACACCCGACTTACATACAACCCCTAGTTACAAACGGACCTCTGAATTTTGGTAATTTACTGTACTTTAGCACCAGGCTACAATCAACAGCTGCAACATTTATCACAGGTGTCTGTAATGAAGCTTTAGTGTTAATCCTGGTTCTTATGACAAACCAACATTTTTAAAATCCAATTGACACAGAGACCAAAAAAATGTTGGCTTGGATTACACTTATAAAATATACAGTTTCGAATTGCATACAAATTCAATTTAAGAACAAACCTACAGAACCTATCTTGTACTTAACCCGGGGACTGCCTGTATAGTCTAACTATTTAGTGCAGCAGAAGATTTATTGTCGTTTTTTGCAATGAAGGTCAAGTGTGGAAATCTTATATTTATAAAGTACAGTAGTGAATCTGAGTCAAGTACTGAAAACAAAAAGTAGGAAATGACTATAAACTTCTCAAACGTAAAACAGTGAAGACACTAAACTGATTTGTGTATTGTGATATAAAATGAATTGCTGCAGAAGGTATTGTAACAAATCCGTCACATTAATGGCCACAAAGAAAGAATCAGAGACACCGCAACTGTAATGGTTATATTGCATGGTAAAAGAGAAAGCCACACAGATGCTGTACTAAAAATATAAACTGAACAAAGCCTTGTAGAGTCATAAAGGGAAAAAAAGATATGTTTAGAAGCAAGGGGGAAATAAAACCGCTTCAATAAGATCTGACCTCAGCTGACACAAAGGACTTAGAGTTACTAAAACAAGCTGAAGCGCTAAGAAAAGTTTACTTCAAAGGTGGGTTAAATCTTGAGGCCACAGTCACTTGAAATAAGATTCATACATAAATACCGTATATATAAGATATACATATCTAATATATATTATTACCCCGTCTTAACACATAACCATGCCTTTTAGATGCAATAGGTATTGTAGTCATGATGTGCCAGTCTTCAGCATACTTCATGGCCACCAGACTCAGGATATTACGTTTTCCCTGCTCTGCTGCTCTCGGACATGCTTGGCTAGGTTTAAAATCACGATTCTATGCCTGATCCTTATATATATACACTCACCGGCCACTTTATTAGGTACACCATGCTAGTAACGGGTTGGACTCCCTTTTGCCTTCAGAACTGCCTCAATTCTTCGTGGCATAGATTCAACAAGGTGCTGGAAGCATTCCTCAGAGATTTTGGTCCATATTGACATGATGGCATCACACAGTTGCCGCAGATTTGTCGGCTGCACATCCATGATGCGAATCTCCCGTTCCACCACATCCCAAAGATGCTCTATTGGATTGAGATCTGGTGACTGGGGAGGCCATTTGAGTACAGTGAACTCATTGTCATGTTCAAGAAGTCTGAGATGATTCCAGCTTAATGACATGGCGCATTATCCTGCTGAAAGTAGCCATCAGATGTTGGGTACATTGTGGTCATAAAGGGATGGACATGGTCAGCAACAATACTCAGGTAGGCTGTGGCGTTGTAACGATGCTCAATTTGTACCAAGGGGCCTAAAGAGTGCCAAGAAAATATTCCCCACACCATGACACCACCACCACCAGCCTGAACCGTTGATACAAGGCAGGATGGATCCATGCTTTCATGTTGTTGATGCCAAATTCTGACCCTACCATCCGAATGTTGCAGCAGAAATCGAGACTCATAAGACCAGGCAACGTTTTTCCAATCTTCTACTGTCCAATTTCGATGAGCTTGTGCAAATTGTAGCCTCAGTTTCCTGTTCTTAGCTGAAAGGAGTGGCACCCGGTGTGGTCTCCTGCTGCTGTAGCCCATCTGCCTCAAAGTTCGACGTACTGTGCATTGAGAGATGCTCTTCTGCCTACCTTGGTTGTAACGGATGGCGATTTGAGTCACTGTTGCCTTTCTATCAGCTCGAAACAGTCTGCCCATTCTCCTCTGACCTCTGGCATCAACAAGGCATTTCCGCCCACAGAACTGCTGCTCACTGGGTGTTTTTTCTTTTTCGGACCATTCTCTGTAAACCCTAGAGATGGTTGTGCGTGAAAATCCCAGTAGATCAGCAGTTTCTGAAATACTCAGACCAGCCCTTCTGGCACCAACAACCATGCCACGTTCAAAGGCACTTAAATCACCTTTCTTCCCCATACTGATGCTTGCTTTGAACTGCAGGAGATTGTCTTGACCATGTCTACATGCCTAAATGCATTGAGTTGCCGCCATTTGATTGGCTGATTAGAAATTAAGTGTTAACGAGCAGTTGAACAGGTGTACCTAATAAAGTGGCCGGTGAGTGTGTATATATATTGTATGTATATTGTTTGCCTTGTCCCATCCTGGAAAACTTATTTTTATATTTCCTGCATAATCCCTCAGTGGAGCGCCAATGGCTATAAGTCTCAAAACGCCTGCAACTCTGCCTTAACTGGCAAAGTCTCTGTAAGGAGAGCTGTTACTTCCCGACCCTAGTCAAATGCCTCTAATTCAAGTAAACCAGTTTCATACACTGTACTGAAGAGACCCAACAAAGCCCTTGACAGGTGGGTATCTATTCCTTCTGGAATAGATATACTGGTTTCGTTTTAATCCCACGTCATGTTATTAGGCTTCCTGAAAGTCATGCTTGATGGTAAAGGGGCTGCCTTACAAAGTATTAAAAGAGTTGTGGTTTTCCTTGTCCCATCCTGAAAAACTGATTTGCATATTTCCCATAATCCCCTAGTCGAGCATTTATTGGCAAAGTCTCCATACGAGAACTATTACATCCCAGTCCACATGCTTTAGGAATTCTGCTCTCTCATCGGGGCAGAAAACCTAATTTAATGGGGATGAACATCAATGATACTGACAGTCTCAATTGACTTATGTAGGGCTCTGTCAGGTTATGGACCTTACAGCCAAATATGACAGAATCTGTGATGATCACATGTGTGAAGAGAGCCCAAGACAGATAAGTGCTGTTACCAGAGAAAGTGTAATGTAGTATATTGGTGGTATACAGGCTTGAACGGGTGCAAGTTAAAGCGCAATTCTATGCCAAACAGGTCCTGTTGTAAACTTGCCAACAGTCAAAGCTGTCAGGAGGCCGGAGTTTCCCGATATATCTGGCATGCAGGGGGGGATCATCATATGCTGTTGCACCATGCAACTATGTACCTGAGAGTTTTGGGCTTGTTTAATTTATCTTTGCATGTGTTAAATCTTACTTTGCAGTTGGTGTTTTTTGTGACTTTCTCAATGGAGCTCATTTACTAAGGGTCGCGGTGACCCCTTTGTCGGACAGTGCCCCTTTCAGGGATAACATGGTTTGCACAGGTATTTAAGAATTGTCTGTGCTGGGATTTTGGAGCACGCGATCCTTTTGTGGTTTCCATGCGACACAATTTAGGGGACAATCCGATGATTCAGACTGAGCGCGTGATTTAACTTTCAAATTGTTTTGCAAACCCAAGCACTTAGATGCACCACAAAAAGATGGTGAACTCTGTCGGACCTGAGCGGGGAAGCGACACATGTAGGATATCGGGTGCACGATCATAGTGAATCGCAGCACAGTGCATTATCGTCGGACAATACACTTCCTGTGAACTGCAGTGGGAATGTAAGTAAATGAGCCCCAATTTTTAACTCAATCCCAGCACCTAATGTGAGAAATGGAGTGGAGTATTTTCGTGCAAGAAATTGAGTGATCTAGATTCTAGTGTTAAATAAGGAGCAGGATAAGAGTGGAGAGAGCCACAGCACTCGGTACGGTTCAATTCCAAGTCATCTTTATTATAACATCATCAGGCATAAAATAGCAACGTTTCGATTCCAAATGAATCTTTCTCAAGCTTGAGAAAGATTCATTTGGAATCGAAACGTTGCTATTTTATGCCTGATAATGTTATAATAAAGATGACTTGGAATTGAACCGTACCAAGTGCTGTGGCTCTCTCCACTCTTATGCTGTTTATGGGACTCTGAGCACCGGATCCCCAGCTGCGAGCACCAACCAAACCTTCTAGGAATATCCAGGATTGCTGTCCTTTTTCTCTTCTTTTTGGAAATAAGGAGCAGGATAACTTAGGCCCGATGAACTTTGCAGGGAGTGAGTTGTAGGTGCAAATAAAAATGCTAATCCACCATTACACCAAAAATCCTAAAACATTTTATAGTTATAGGATGTGAAAAATGGATAAATAAGAAATGTCAATGACATCTGTTTTACTGTTAATTACTTATGAACAGGCAATTCACTTTACCCTTTTGGACAAGAAATCCAAGTTTTGAAAGTTAACTGAGGAAAATAGGTCCACAGGAACATATAGCTCCAAAATTAAGGCTGGAACATTCGTCTCTGAGCAGCACTGCAGACTGCAGCAAACCGGCGTGCCCATTGATATTCCTATGCAAGTGTAATAATCAGCAGAGCAAATATACTTTATGCAGAGGCTTTGCAGAATGGAGCCAGGTCATTATTATTCTTTGCAGGTTCTGTTTCTTCTGTCTCATTTTAAAAAGTGATTAACTCTTTCACTGTAGCTGTTCTTCTACAGGCGAACAGTGTACACAAAATCCTGCAGATTATTGTATTCTCTCTGTGCACTATATTAAAGTCACTTACCAATACTTTTCATGTATCATACTATATTATAATGTATCATATATAGCATTGGTCTTCCACACTTGGTTTCATGTCCCCTCAAGTTTTGTTCCCCCCTCCTATCCACATAAACATTATGGGTGAGATGTCGGCCATGCCCTCCCTTGTCGTGCCAGTTACATCAAATCAATGAGCAAAACTACGCCAGGTTGGACCTGGCCTAGTTTTATGTAAAAACCATCAATTGAAAGTTGTTAATTTTGCAAAAGAACGCAGGCATGAGGCGGGAACGACCCATGCTATCCCCGTCGGCTGCTCCACGGTGTGGAGGTGGCGTATTCTGTGCATGAATCTGCAATTATTCCACAGCTTCTACACCAGAAAACTGATGTAGAAGCAATGGTAAATCTCCCTCTACAATCCTATACCTTTCCTGTTTGCCAGAGATCTGTTATTTTAGAGAAAAGTTTTCATTATTTTGCCTTTTTTCTTCAGTTATATTGCCTCTTTTTATGGAATATTTCAATAGATCTGTAAAGAAGCAGTACTGGGTGGTGTGCACAGTGTAGAAATCAGAAAATTGGTACATGACCCCACCCCTGGTGCACTGAGAAGCTCATCTGCATAAATATGAAAATAGGCTTTTCTATGAAAGGACACATCACTGGCATTCAGGAAATATGTTTGTAATCTCATAAAGTAACCTGCATATTGCCTCTGAAGAGTCGATACACCTCTATTAATCATTATGTATTATGTGAAACCTGTAGACGGATTTTACTATCATGTATGAATTTCTCTGAAAGACTTTTTCAACAGTATCTGAAAACATACTTTATACAAAGAACAAAAAAGTTCCACAAGTCTCTCTGGAAATACATTAAAAAGCTAGTGATATGTAATGATATATTCTATGTAAATATAGAACATTGAAGACTGGAAATGTAACCGGAAATTCTATTGTGCCTGATATTATATGTGGCTTCTATACTGTTACAGAGAAGTCAGAGCAGTGTCAATCTCACAGAACGTAGCTACTTCTAAAGGCGTTCTGAATACAATACAAATGAACTGCAGAATGAAGTTGTTAGAAAAGTACAAGGCACTGTTTTTTAACAGTGATTTTAATCAGAAAAGAAGATGAACTACATAGTTCTTATTCACCATGTAATGTACTGTCATCCAGAGCTAGTAAGGGAGGTTTGTACAGCTGGTCACAAGTGTGCTAATGTGTGACCACCATGGTGGCGTTGTTAACTGCTGTTGTATAAACATCTTATCAGGAGTCCCTGACCAACTTCGAGCTAAAGTAACCCTTTCCTTGGGTCAGTGTAATCATGGATTATTTTTTGTGTTGCAAATGGGGGAGAAAGTGGCAATCCAGACATTTGGGCACTTTTTTACACTATGGGGTTACGGGTTCGTGCCAAGTTTGAATCCCCAGATGAATCTTCCATGTCGAGTATACCATTATCTCTTAAACACTGTGGGCAAATCCTCCAGCATATGCACACCAGCATTTTGCTGATGATCTTGTCGCTCCCCATGACATCACGGGGAACATCAAGATCCCAGGCAAAATGGTTTTTGGATTCGGGTCCGGGAACACAAACACAGACTTTTGGTCCAGGTTCAGTCGCCCCAGAATCCCCCTGGGACCACTCATCACTACCACCAGAAATGAATGTTTTTATATTCTGATACATAAGACATTTGGGACACAGGAATACCTACCATGTTTATGATTTTACTTGTGTGTAATGTTTTTATAAATATTTTTTAACCCTTTCTCTGCCAAGGATGTATTTCATACCTCCTCACAGGCATCTCTATAGCCAAGTATGTATGAGATACTTTGTGGATTCTAGGAGCCATAACTTTGGATCCCTGGCAACTACAAACTCATCTATTTATGAATGATGCACATGTTCATCTATTACATTTACGAGGTGTAAAGCGAATTATTTTCTGTTCAGGGGACATTTTTGCCATCAAATTCAATTTTTAATCAAAATTGCATGAAGGTGCCTATGTCTATAAACTTCTTAATGCAATTTTATAAATGTAGCAAGTGTCTGCTTTCAAAAATATATGGTTTGTTGTGGTTTAGTATAATTCTTTATGCTGTATTCTCGGTTTTATTTATATATGTCAAAAATTTCTTTTGCCAGTAACGCAGCAAAATTTCCAGTAAAGCCTGGCAGGGAAAGGGGTAAAAATGTTTTCATTTTTCTTACTATTAGGGGGTACTACTAGGTGTACTTTAACCCCTAAGAAGTCTGATCAATACAACTGTGTTGCTGTATACAGACAGTGACAGCTAATGACAGCTATGTGAACCTTTACCATGCTCCCAGTTGTCATGGCAACGAAGTGACACCATTTAATGGCATCACATGGGGTGCCAACCAGCATTTGCAGAGCTGTTAGCTGGCATGGTCACCTAACAGGTTAACTGATGTGATTGGTGCAAGCACAGACCTCAGCAATTACTGGCAGATGCTAAATGTATAATGCAGCTGACACCCACCATGTATGGAGATGGATCAGCCCGTGAGCCCTCTCCCTACAGCATTGGTGGCGAACCTATGGCACGGGTGCCAGAGGTGGCACTCAGACCATTTCTGTGGGCACTCGGGCCATCATCCCAGTGCCCATCAAATTCACCAAATCTTCTTGTAGTCCCAGGCAACTTAAGAAATGCTGCTCTCAGCGCTATTTTACAGCGACACTTGATTGGCTGTTTGGAACTGCAGGAAAAGTGATAGCTGTTGAAAGAAATGCAATATCTTTGGAGGTCCTCCTGCTGGACCAACTATTCTTCCTCTAAAGAGAGGAAAGGCTAATACAATAGAAATATGTGGAACAACAGGTAGCAATAAGTTTCTAATTAAAATGCCATGTTGGCACTTCACAATAAAATTATGGAATTTAGCTATAGTTTGGGCACTCGGTCTCAAAAAGGTTCGCCATCACTGCCCTACAGCATTTAGTGCTGAATGAGGTATATAGTGGTACAGCAACAACAAAGTGGTTAAGGCGTCAGTCTACTTTCATGCTTTACTTCATGTTGGTGAAAAGCAGTCCATGGTCCTGTGATGTCACACAGGTGCACGGCTCATTAGTATCACAGAGAGTAATCAGACCTGTGTTTTTATTAAAGTTCGCAATCAATTACAAAAAAAGTGTCATACATTTGTTACAGAGAATAGGTGTTTACAAGTATGCTTGCCATATGACATGCAGTTACATGTAACAATACTACTGATTGAGATTTGTACCTTTTACTGAGTAAACATCACAATAAAACATCTTAACAAACTTGCTGCTTTCAAATGTTGTTATGTGCATTCCAGTCAATGAAATATGGAAAACAATTGAGAAGACCTAGTTTCTCGTTGGATTATATAATGTGGTCACATCTTAGGGAGTTTGTGCTGAGTGTGTCTTCGGTCTGTATCCTGACAAGTATATCCTACATCAGTTAAACCCGGTTCCCAGTAGCAGCTGCCATGTCACCAGGCCCTGGGGTTGTGAGTTGCACCATCTATCCCATATTTTGTGAAATTTTGCAGGACATTTTCTATGTTTGTATACCACCTTTCCATAAGGTATTATTGTATTCACCAAACCCTTCCACATGCTGCAGGTCTAGGATCCATCCACCGCAGTACAGTGGCTTTCCTAGCTAAGAATAAAGTTTCTCTCAGGAATACCCTTTCATAGTGTGTCCAGACCTCTTCGTCTAATATGCCAAACATACATAAGTCTAGAGTGTGTGGAATGGGTTTTTCCAATACTGACGATAACAAAGTTAGAACCTCCTTCCAGCACAGACCTGTGTTTTATTACAAGCCGTGCACCTGTGTGATATCACATGACTATAGACCAATGTTTATCCACAGGAAGTAAACAATGAGGCTTCCTGTTGCATGACAGCAAACATATATCTAGAAAACTGAATACAGAAAGTATATTGCAAAATTTTTTCGTTGCACAACTATATAAATTATTTGCTGAGAATGCATTTTATAGTACGTAGTATTTCTATATAGATTTAATATTGAATATTCATATGGAGCTATTAGTATATACTATAACTACAGATATTCATGCATTCACATGCTTTGCTCACCATATGCAGATTCATTAGGTGTGTGGCTTGAGTTACTACTCCCTGTAGTAACATACCTTATACACCACCAGTCAGCAATTCAGATTGAATCTTTTTCTAACAGACCTGTTACTTGGTATTTTCAATTCCCAAGTCACTAACAAGGGAAGTGTTTTATGCCACAAAGATACTCTAGAGAACATCTGAACGTTAAAAGGTGAATTGTTTTTGTCCATAATGCAGTTGAAATATTTATTTCCTTACACTGTTAGGTGTCCAGAAAGGTTAGACTTCACAGTTTGTAGTAAGTACATACTTGCATGATGCACTACATCAAAAGGTGAATAAGTTACCTACTTTGTGGCACTTTTGTGAGGTCTCTGTGTTTAAAAAAAGAATCATACAAAATTCTCTTCCATTGTTTAAGCTCTCTTTGCTCTCCAAAACGCATCGTAAAGCAACTCAATACTGTACATCAATCAGTTACAACATTACAGGTGGAGACAATAGCATTGATCATCTTGGAACTTTCTAAGGGTAATGTGTAGATAGCAGGAAAAATGGGCAAGTGGAAGGATCTGTATTACTTATACATGAGGCAAATTCTGATGACTAAATGACTAGGTCAGAGCATTTCCACAACTATAGGGAAGTTCCTGGTATGCAGTGCCTACCAAAAGTGGTAAAAGAAGAACAGTATACTGGCAACACAGTCATTGGTGCCCAAGGCTCATAGATGCAAGGGGTATAGTCCATCTGATCCAGTCATACAAAAAGGATATATATGAATTTTTGCTTAACCACTTGGCAATTTTTCATTTTTGTGTTTCCATTTTTTGCTCCTCACCTTCAAAAATCGGGAAGCAGGAAAAAAATTCCAAATGTGATGAAATTGGAAACAAATGCACATGTGAACCATTTTTTGTGGGCTCTGAATTTATTCTTTTTACTTTTTGTTCCAAATGGCACCTCTTATATATTCCTGGGAGTCTAGCATCACCGCCTGGGAAGGGGTTAAAGTAGTTTTAAACTTTATATTATTCACTTACAGAATAGCAAGTTGTACAGTTTTGTGACGTACATGCATTTAAAATTATGCAGAGATGCCATTCTTATACCAGTGCAGTAGGCCCCTCTAATATCAGCAGACTATTAAGTAGGATAATTCCAAATACTGTAAAACTTAGAAAAAAATCACAATTGTGTCTTTTTCTTATGTTCTTCATATTCGCTGCTTTCAGTGTGCGGTCCAAATAACACCATTTTTTTATTCTTCAAGTTAGCACAATCACATATTTACAACATTTTTGTTAGGTATTGATATCTTTAAAAAGATTCAAATCTTTCAAAAATAAAACATTTTTGACTTATCGCTATATTCTGCCATTTGAGGACTTTATGAATTTTATTCAAATTTTTATGTGTCGCAAAAACCTAGCAATTCGAATGTTGGACGTTATTTTTTTCAAAGGGGTTCTCAGCAGGGCATAGTTATTTTTATATGCTGATAGATTGGGTATTTTAGGATGTGAGGATGCCCCGCAAGTTCATTATTATGTTTGTTAATTTCCATCCTAGGCAAAGGGAGGTGGTTTGGAATTTTAGGGTTTCTTTGTTTTTTTTTGTTAACTTTTCTAAAAGTGTATTGTTCTATTATGGTTTGGCATCTTAGGGTACTTGAACTTTAGGGTTCTGATTGCACATCCAATATACCGTACTGCAAAACTACAGTATTGGAGTACAGCATATTGGAAATATACTGGATCTCTAATAGACCCTTCTGTAATAGATCCTACTATGTCAGCTGTGGGATTCTTGGAAAGGGTCCCAGTTTTCAAAGCAACTGATTGCTGCTCCCCGACATCATAGGTTGATTAAATCCAAGATAGTAGTGTCTATGTACCACTTAAACGCTCAACACGTGTGATCAGCCCAACACAGATTCCTGATGTGAGCAGTGGGTATTTACTGAATAATGCAGGAAACACCCACAATGTAAAGCCCGCCCCATACAACAGTAATGATGTATAGATCTGTTCCACATCATTAATGGGTTAAAGAGCTGAAGGTGAAACTTGCAAGTACTGGGCCCTAATCACTTTAGTGGGTTCCATCTATATTATAATTTCTTTCTACAATATAAAATATCTACACAGTAATAGATTACCGTATATATCCTCGAGTATAAGCCACCCGAGCATAAGCTGAGGCCCCTAATTTTACCAAAAATAACTGGGAAAACGTATTGACTCAAGTACAAGCCTAGTGTGGAAAATGCTTTGGTCCCAGCCTCCTCGAGTGATGTAATACTCAGCAGCCTCCTCCAGTAATGAAATGCCCTACAGCAGCCCCCATTAATGAAATGTCCGGCACCACCCCTATTAAGGAAATACCCTGAAAACCCCTAAATAATGAAATGGCCTGCGACCCCCCCCCCCCCATTAATGAAATGCCCTGAAGGACCCTTATTAAAGAAATGCTCCGCAGTCCCCCCAATGAAATGCCCTGCAGTCCCCATTAATGAAATGCTCTTCAGTCCCCCAATTATAAAATGGCCTGCAGTCCCCCTAATGCAATGCTCTGCAGCCATACTATTAATGAAATGCTATGCAGCCCCACTAATAATGAAATGCTCTGTAGCCCTGCGGTGTATGAAAAAAATAAACTTAAATACTCATACTTCTGATGTTCCCTGCAGGTCCTCTTTCTTATTTTCTTTTACTCGTAGCATAGCCGGCTACGCGTCCATGCGTTTTGCTCACCGCACACACTATGAAGATGTCACCACTGCCGACGTCATAGTGTGGGCCAGCGGGGAGAGCGCATGGATGCATCGCTGTCTGATGCGAGTAAAGAAGAGAAGGAACAGGAGCTGCGGGGATCATCAGCAGATGTGTATGTAAGTTTACTTTTTTATACACTCGTGTACAAGCCCGGGTTTGGTTTTTCAGAACATTTTTTGTGCTGAAAAACTCTGCTTATACACAAGTATATACCTTATAATTTATTAAATGGTTTTGTCCCTCTACTAGATAAAGACCTTATCTGTAAGCTTGTAAGTCCCTGCACACTGCTGCTTGCTGGCACAAAGCGCCTGTGTCTGCGCTGGTCTTGAAATGCAGGGGAGAGGGGAAGGAGGCAGAGAGCACTGCAGTGTGCAGACAAGAGAAGCTATTCATGAGAGGAATCTGATCATAGAAGATTTATGGTCAGATCCAGGGGAAACCAAATTTGTGTGCACCAGGACTGATAGAGACAGGTTGGAATTATAGCTGTGAAATGCTGTATTTTTGTTGAGAACAGTGAATTAGAGAATGTGTTATTGTGTTATCTTAAGTATATTTAGGAATTTTGTCTTCGTGGGAATACCCATTTAATTTATTTCTATTTACCAATAGGAGTTTAATTAAAACAAAATACATAGTACTTCAATATGCTGATTTGATAGGGATGAACACCAGGGCGACTAATCTGAACCTGTTTTTGTTTTGTTCTCTAATGAATGAATTAAGAGCGATGCTTAGGAAAGGGAACAAGTAATGATCATGAACTATACAATCCTTTGTAACTCTTTCTGTGCACTTTGTCTTTTAGTAGATTGCTAAGGAAATGTTGTTTACATTAAGTATTATAATGATGAAAACAAAATGTTTCCAGTGTAACAACTAGTACTAATTAACCACCACTGCTCTGAGTGCGAGCATGTACTGGCTGCAGGCATGCAGCATTGCTATTTATGGTATTGTGACTGACAAAATGTAATAGACTATTGTACTCTTTAGAACCTACATTTATAGACACATTAGCTGCGGTCGCTCTGTGCCGAACCCGGACCTAAACTCCAGAAGATCCAGACATTACGGTTCAGGACGGCTCAACACTAATAATCCTACAGCCTACACACAGCCAGTATAACACAATGCTTTTTGTTTTTTCGAGTTCTGATGGATAACATAAATTAGCTAGTGTATAACATAGTTAATATTTAGTTTGAAGGATACTTAACCTTTCAACACACTGCATAAATCAATATACATAAGGTAGCCTCCACAGTGTTATTCTGCACCAGATAAATCATGAGCGATGATTAGAGCAAGCACTAAAAGGCTCGGGTGCTCGTTATCCGAGATGAACTTTTCCCGATGCTCGAGGGCTCGTCTCGAATAACAAACCCCATTGAAGTCAATGGGAGACTCGAGCATTTTTCAAGGGGACAAAGGGTCTGCACAGGGAAGCTTGGCCAAACACCTGGAAACCTCAGAAAATAATGGAAACACCACAGAAATGGACAGGAAACAGCAGGGGCAGCATGCATGGATGCCTCTGAGGCTGCTTAATCGCACCATTATGCCAAAATTATGGGCAACAGCATGGCCATGACAGAGTGACCGAATGAGGCTAGATAGCATCTAAAACATCCCATAATCGACCCTGACACTATAGAAAACGGCATGCAGAGGCAGCGGCAGGCTAGAGTGTGGCATGGCAACATACCCCAAATGGACTCAAACCAATTAAAAAAATTCCTTTTGGCGAGGATAACGTGTAGCACTGTATGTATCAGTATTTTGCCTGGTTAAGTCGGCAGAGAGAAACCAAAGGAGGTGAGCAAGAAGCGCTGAAATGATTTCCTATGTGAACAAAAGGTTGACGGTATATTTAGTCGATAACACAGTATGGTGGAGACATAGTGACCAAGTTCCGTTAAGAGCGACAGTATGGGGCATCCATATTGCGCTGCTATGATTGCAACTTCAGGTCTCCAGCATGGCGGCGACAGATGCACCGAGTTCCATTATGTATCTGGTGAAACACCTGAAAATTCTGCCTGACACAGCTCATTTGATAAGGGGATGATGTGCTGTATTTCCTCTCGTGCTCAAGTGTCTGGGGTATAGACAGTTGAAAGTTGCACATGGAGACATTGGTGGACGCTGTGGAGGATCGTGGAGGCGAAATGGACAGGAAACAGCAGAGGTAATAATGCATGGATGCCTCTGAGGCTGCCTAATATTGGAATGGAGCTGGCGGTCCGCTGCCAGGCGAGCTTTCGCCTGTCCAAGCCCCTGTCTCTTGGCTCCTCCCCACCCAAAATGGGCCTGGGGGCCAGAAGCGTTTACTTTGAAAAAATTATAATTTTCAAAGCAGGCGGGGTCGTTTGAATATTTCATCTAGGAATAATGGAATAGCATAGCTTCTATGCTGCTATGATTGCAACTTCAGGTTTCCAGCATGGTGGCGACAGATGGGCCGAGTTCCATTATGTATCTGGTGACACACCAGAAAATTCTGCCTGACACAGCTCATTTGCAAAGGGGACGATGTATGGAGGCAGTAAGGTAGTACTATCCAAATTTAATTGTCTCTATAGCAGCCTCCATACGTCGTCTTTATAGCTGCCTCCACACGTTGTCTCCATTGCTACCTCCACACATCATCTCCATAGTTGCTTCCAAAAGTTGTCCATATAGCTGCCTCCATACATCGACCCCTTATAATTTTCAAAGCAGGCGGGGGCTACAAACAGCACTTCTATGAACAATTGTATTAGATCAAGTGTAGTACTGTTCATATAAGTAATTGGCTTGGTTATGGCGGGTGAGGGGAATGTAAACAGATGCGCTGAAATAATATCGGTCAATGATAAAAGATTGGCGGTATATTTTGTGGATAGCACAATAGGGTGGCGACAAAGTTAACAAGTTTCATGTGGAAGCCGTTAAAACAACCCAAAATTCTGCCTGACACAGCTCGTTTGCTAAGGGGACGATGTATGGAGGCAGCTATATGGACAACTTTTGGAAGCAACTATGGAGATGATGTGTGGAGGTAGCAATGGAGACAACGTGTGGAGGCAGCTATAAAGACAACGTATGGAGGCTGCTATGGAGACAATTAAATTTGGATAGTGCCTATATGTGGCAGTTCAAAAAAGTTTTCAAACCAGAGAACCGGGTAGGTGGCCCTCCAGAAAAATTAAATACATAGAGTATCTGTATGTGGCACTCCCAAAAATTGTTTAAAACAGAGGACCGGGTAGGTGGCCCTCCAGAAAAATTAAATACATAGAGTACTATAGCTAGAGCCAGTTGGCCCTGGCAAAAAATAGCCAGTTTCCTCTGCTTTATTGTACAAAGAGGAGGAGAAGGAGGACAATGAGGAGGAGGAGTGCATACATTATTCAGGTTGAGCTTCTTTCACCTGGTGGAGAATGGAAATCCTAAGAAATCCAGGCTTTATTCATCTTGATAAGCGTCAGCCTGTCAGCGCTGTCAGTCGACAGGCGTGTACGCTTATCGGTGATGATGCCAACAGCTGCACTGAAAAACCCGCTCAGGCAACACGCTGGCAGCAGGGCAGGCAAGAACCTCCAAGACGTACAGCGCCAGTTCGTGCCACATGTCCAGCTTTGAAACCCAGTAGTTGTAGGGAGATGTGTGATCATTTAGGACGATGGTATGGTCAGCTACGTACTCCCTCACCATCTTTCTGTAAAGATCAGCCCTACTGTGCCGAGACTGGGGACAGGTGACAGTGTCTTGCTGGGGTGACATAAAACTGGCAAAGGCCTTGTAAAGCGTACCCCTGCCAGTGCTGGACAAGCTGCCTGCTCGCCTACTCTCCCTCGCTTCTTGTCCCGCAGAAGTATGCCCTCTGCCGCTAGCGCTGTCAGAAGGGAAATACTGTTTCAGCTTGTGCACCAGGGCTTGCTGGTATTCATGCATTCTAACACTCCTTTCCTCTCCAGGGATGAGAGTGGAAAGATTTTGCTTTTACCGTGGGTCCAGGAGAGTAAATACCAAGTAATCGGTGCTGGCATAAATTCCTTGAACGCAAGGGGTAACGGGATAGGCAGCCTAGCATGAAATCTGCCATATGCGCCAGAGTCCCAACGCGCAAGAATTCACTCCCCTCACTGGCCTGACTCTCCAGTTCCTCCTCCTCCAACTCCTCTTCTTCTGCCCATACAGGCTGAATAGTGAAGTACTGAGCAATGCTCCCCTCTTCTGTCTCGCCAACATTCTCCTCCTCTTCCTCCTCATCCTCCCCCACCTCCTCCGATATGCGCTGAGAAACAGACCTGAGGGTGCTTTGGCTGTCAACAAGGGAATCTTCTTCCCCCATTTCTTGTGATGAGCGCAAAGCTTCCAACTTCATGCTGACCAGAGAGTTTTTCAACAGGCCAAGCAGCGGGATGGTGAGGCTGATGATGGCGGCATCGCCACTGACCATCTGTGTTGACTCCTCAAAGTTACTCAGCACCTGACAGATATCAGACATCCACGTCCACTCCTCATTGTAGACTTGAGGAAGCTGACTGACCTGACTACCAGTTCTGGTGGAAGTTGACATCTGGCAGTCTACAATGGCTCTGCGCTGCTGGTAAACTCTGGATAACATGGTTATTGTTGAATTCCACCTCGCGGGCACGTGGCACAACATTCGGTGAGCGGGCAGTTGGAGGCGGCACTGCGCTGCCCTGAGAGTGGCTGACTAGCACAGGCAGCAGATGACACAGGGGAAGGAGCAGTGGTGTGCTCGGCCGGAGTTGAACGGCCTTGGTTCCATTGAGTGGGGTGTTTAGCATTCATATGCCTGCGCATACTGGTGGTGGTTAAGCTGGTAGTGGTGGAACCCCTGCTGATCCTGGTGTGGCACAGGTTGCACACCACAGTCCGTCGGTCATCCGGTGTTTTTTTTAAGAACCTCCAGACTTCCGAAAATCTAGTCCTCGCCACGGGAGCTTCACTACGTGAAACATTTGGTGCTGATGCACCAGCTCTGGCCCTGCCTCTCCGTCTGGCCCCACCACTGCCTCTTCCAACCTGTTGTCATCGAGGACTCGCCTCCGTCTCAGAAGCACTGTGTTCAACCCAGCTTGGGTCTGTCACCTCATCATCCCCCGATCCCTCAGTCTGCTCCCCCCTCTTACTTGCTGCCCTGACAACAACTTCACCACTGTCTGACAACCGTGTCTCCTCATCGTCCAACACCTCTTTACACACTTCTTCCACTACGTCAACAATGTCATCATCACCCACAGACTGCGATCGGGAAATCGGGAAAGAGCTCAGCAGCAACCGGACAAGTGGTTTGTGACTCTGGCAAGGGTCCAGAAAACAGTTCCTCAGAGTATGCTGGTTCAAATGCCAATTTTCCTGAGAGGGGGCAGACTGGGGGGAAGGAGGCTGAGGTGGAGGAGCTGGAGGAGTGCTTATTTCGGTGACATGGGTGGACTGCATTGAAGACTGACTGGTGGACAAATGGCTAGAAGCATTGTCCGTAATCCAGGGCATCACCTATTCGCACTGTTCTGGCCTCAACAGTCACGAGTCCCAGTAACTTGAGACATGAACCTAGGGAGTGTAGCTCAGCGGCGTTCCCCTGCTCCCTCATCAGCAGGTGGTGTCTCACCCCGCCCAGGACCACGGCCTCTGACCCCTGCAGTAGTTGGACACCCACGCCCTCGTCCTCTACCCCTACCCCTAGCCCTTGGGTTCAACATTTTCGAAATTAAAGTGTAAATTGTAAATTTTTTTTGTGTTTTTTTTTTGTGGTTTTTTATTTTTGGTGGGGTTTTTTGTAACAAAACGATCAGAAGAAATCACACAGCAACCACAGAAGATGATGATAATTGCTATCGCTAGTTTCTGACCTACACTGACAGCACACAACTGGATTTTGTGCTGTGCTTGTAATGACTTTTAGTTTTGAAAAAAAAAATAAAAGTAAAAAAAAAAATCGTCAGACTGTGCCTAATTCAATCAAACCCCTAATAAATTGTCCCACTTACGTGTTTGAGATTGATATGTGTGTCGCTAAGAGTGAAATAGAACGTTCGCAAGTCTCCCTGCAAATTCGTCACAATATGGTATTAGCTGCACTACTAGTGCCAGCAAGCCCAGCCACAAGCAAAGAAAAAAAAAATATTCTAGCCCTAACAAGGGCTGTTGGGTTATTGTAGACTCACTCCTGCCTAACAGTAAGGTAATATAACACCCTAACGCTATCCCTGCAGCAGCAGCAGCTCTCTCCCTAACGGCATCCAGACAGAGAATGATGCGAACAGCACGTTCAGGGGCTATTCCAGGGTCACCTGATCAGGCCAGCCAACCACTGCTATCGACGTGTAATTGTACCACGTCATACTGGGTGGAGTGCCGAGTCTCCTAGCTTGTGATTGGCTGTTTCTGGCCACCAAAAATCAAAGATGCCATTTTCTCGGGCTGGCCAAATATTCGTCCGAGCAACAAGCAGTTTCGAGTACGCTAATGCTCGAACGAGTGTGTTCGCCCATCCCTAGCGATTATGTACTTTGGGTGCTTTACAACTGTGGAGTCAACTATTAATTGGTCAATTTTGGACAGAATTTTCTGGTGTAACCTTTTCCAGAGCCACAGCCTTAATTGTACAAGTTAAAAAAATGCCTTAAAGAGAACCCGTCATGCAAAATAACCCCCCTAAACTAAATATATTTTCATAAACTGCCATTAGAGAGCATTGCCTCTATCCCTTTATTGTCCCTCTACATGCCCGTAAACCTAAGCAATGAGGTCCTAAAGCTGTATGCAAATGACCTGTGAAATGTCCAATGAAGCATTAGCATATTCAAGCTGTCCACTCTATTCTTGAGTGGGAGGCACAGACACACCCCCAGTGCATGACTGACAGCTTGTATAATGATGTGAGGCTGTATAATGATGTGCTTCCTGGTGCTGGTGCCCACGCCCCCTGCAGCCTGTGTGTGCATGTGTGTGTGTTTAGGAGAGATACAGCAGCTCCAGGCAGCCATGTTACAGCAGAACATGTCAGATTCATTTGTAGCTGATGTCTGTGTCTCTCACCTGTATATTTGGAGGATGCAGCATGTCAGCAGATGCAGCACACACACTAGCCATGCTTTACTATACATTACACACAGACATGAGCAGGGGGAGGAGAGGGGAGGGGTGACAGGGGTGACATCACTGCCTCTGACCATGTGACCAGCCTCATTTACATAATAAAGAATAGATGATTTTACAATGATTAATGTATGAAATAACTAGATAAAGGCTGGGATGGATCCTTGTGAGCTGCTCCAACAGTTAGAGGTGACAGGGCAAGTGACACAGACCTGATGACAGGTGTCCTTTAAAAATGGTCAAATACTCAAGAATTCAGGCATAGGCTAATTGATTCATCTCCCCCATTGTCTTTCAAAGTGAGAGCCAAGTGATAAGGAAAAAAAAAGACAAATTGCTATACCTAGTTTTATACCTATATAAACCTATATAATAGTTAACAATAGAACAATAATAATAACAATAGAAAACCGCTATGTCAATCCATGAAAGTATAAATGATACAGAATCTTAAAAAATGCATTTCTTTATAAAATGTAGAAAGTGCAAGGGAGCCAAGCATCTTCCCATTCTAATGTAGTATCTGTATTTTTTATTATATACAACATTGATATTCATACAACTGTAATGTTGGTTTGCACATGTCATTCCCTGGAGCTTGTCTACTCCTTTGTCCTCAAGAGGGTATTAAGAATCATAGAAAGAACTTCATCCAACATTGCATTGCATTAAATATATTAACATAGTGACACATGCCATAAAATTTACTTCCTTTTTATAGTTTAGGAAGTAATGAATAGGCTGTGCATAACTTACTTTTTATTTATGTTTTAAATTTTTATTCTATAATGTTAGACTTAACTGGGTAACTGAGTTTTTGGAATACAATTTCCCTTTCAAGTTAAAGCGGATGTCCGAGACGTAATAAAAAAATCATATGTTGCCAGGAGTGGGCTACATAAAAAATAAACATTTACTTACATCCGTGGTCCTCCCCGGCGTCCTGCACTGCCATCTATCTGGTCCGTAGCCCTGTTTGTTTACAGGGACACAAAAGATCTGCTGAGTTTGGTTTCTGGCTGGCTGATGTGGCCGGCCAAACCCACCCACCCACTCAGCGTATGATAAAGCGCTGGGAATAGGGATGGGTGTGGCCGGCCCGAAGCCGAACTTGGCTTCTGTGCCCCTGTAAACAAGCGGATCACGGAAAAGTAAGTTAAAGTTAATGTTAATTTTTTATGCAGCCCCCTCCCGGACAACCCCTTTGGCGCAGCAAGGTTATTTCCAGTGCAAAAGTTCTGAGGTATTGTGACATTTGTGCAATGCCTGCTAATCTTGGTATCATCACAGTATGGAACAAAATCCTCCAAACTCCTCCTTGAACTGATGTAATAGTTGTGATCCCTCATACCATTAACATTACAAGAATCTTTCATCTATATTGATTCTTGCTTTAAAGGGGTTATCTGGTATAAAAATTTACTTAGGGCCGGGCTGGGGAGGGCTATTTAAAAATAACAAACGTGTACTTACCTCCACTAGCGCCGCTGATGTCCCGCGCTGCGGCAACTTTTTATACCTGGACAACCCCTTTAAATTGTCACAGCATATTGAGAGCCTAACATACAACATATTTAAGAAGCAGGAATGTGTATTTGTATTCAAAGAGTCATAATTTTTTATATGTTTGGGTCATGTTTTGTATTGGTCAGGTTGTACTTTTTCATCCATGACCTGTCTCTGGGGCTTTTCAGTGCTCCCCACCTTGACTTCACTGTTAAATTCTCCTCCTCCTTGACTTTACACAACCAATTTACATCTCACTTCAAAGTTAATTTTCTGGATGATACCACCAGGCTTGGACAGGAAACGGACAATAACTGATGACAAGTTCCCTTTAATGTGAGTCCAGTTTATTATGTTGGAAACATACTTTGTGGGGGCATGTATAAAAACCTTTAACGTTGGTTTATATAAAAAATGTTAGCTCCAGTTATAGTACAAAGATATAATGTTAATCTGTGATATGAAACATAAAAAAGATTCAAGCTTCATAGGTGCTCAGCACTCAACAGTTCAGCCAATGTAGATAATTATTTTATATTTGGTATAATATAAAATATGTGTCTTAGCCTTCTTTCATACAACAAAACTGTACATTTAGAAAGTCGGAGCTATTTCCTTTAATTCTCTAGATTTAAAATAAAGATTTAAACTCTCTAGAGTTAAAAATAAATTGCCTGTGTTCTGTGTTAGGACCGCTGTGGAAGGCCTTTGTGTAGCAGAGGCTAATGCATAGCTGAAGGTCTCTAAGTGGCCCATTTAAGTATGAAAAATTTCTGTTGACATCTGTAAATGTTCTTATATTAATCTGTGTCAAACTTCTACAGCAAGGAAGCAGTATAACATGAACAAATCATAGCTACAGCATGTTCTAAAACTATTTTCAGGTCTTTTCGAACAATCTGTATTTGAAACATTAAGCTCAGTTTGACGCCATGGGCTAGTCCTCAAGGCCCAATCCTCAGAAACACAGTCACGAAAGCAAAAATCAAGCACTGTAATTTACAGAATGTCTTTTGGCTATTTTTCTAAGTCTGTTGCCTATTCCTTGCTTAGTGACAAGACTGAAAAGTTTCTGTTCAGATTTCCTTTCAATAATATGTGACTTTCATTGTTGAGATTTGTAAAAGCCACGGGAATAGCCTTGCTTAAGATTTATTATTGATTATCAAGTAAGTTGTGTAAGTGTCTAATAAATACTGATGTGGGGTAATGGTATTAATCTCAGAGCAGTCAGATTCCAATAAAATACTGAAATGGCAATTCATCAAAATTGTGATTTTTTTTCTTTTTAACTGCAGTTGTTTTTTATACTCGATAAGTGGAGAAACCTTAAGGCATTTTAAACACTAAAGCTGTCGCATAATATAATACAAATCCTTGCAAATTATATATATCTAGATCACTGTCCGATTTTGCACTTATTTTCTAGTGATTGGCTGCATAACCCCTGTGTGTACCAGCAATAAATGAAGCAGCTGCTTCTTCCTCTCCCATAGCAGTAAATATTAGCATTATCTACCAGAGTCACGTACAGCCAAGCAGTTGCCTCTCCACACACTGCATTATCAACTCTCACTCTATGAATAAGTAGCAATGGTATTTACTTTACTTAGATAGACAATGTAATTGCACTGAGAAAGCATTCAGTTTTGTACCAAAAAAAAAAAAGATTGGAAAATGTTTTAATCTTCCCAGATTGACAACTTGATGCATTCTAATATAGCATTTGATTACGTCACTGCTTCCAACCTCTGTATGCATAGAGGAAATTAAAAGAATTAAACAGAAAGTACTGAAAGGCACTTATAAACTACTGTACTTTCTGGTTGCCATGCTAAATGGCTAGTCTTGGGAAATGCTTTATGAATAGCCAGGCCTGGATCTCACAATGTTGATAGTATCAATGCAAAGTAATTGGTCAAACCCTATGAGGTCATTTATTATGCGCTGGCACATGTTTCTCCCTGCCCCTCCTGTTCACAAGATATATCATGAGCTGCCAGGAATTCGGATTATTTCAGGTCTTCTGCACCACAAAGATACATACATACCACAAAGATACATACATACAAGCCATGATAAACCCGTTTGACTACATTTACCATATTAGATTTGCCATCAGAAAATATAGATAACCTTTTACATTTAAACTGTTATGACCAAATATAGACGATCTAGCCCATACACACTGGCTTGCTCTTTGATAATTACAAATATCATGATAAATTTTAGTGTCTTTGATCAGTAAAGATATGTAATAGGCTCGCTGTACATGAATGTGCTTGCTCCGTGGAAACTTTCCCATGTACTTGTCAGATCCTATGAACTGCGCACAGTTATCACCAGTCGCTTGTAAAAAATAATATAGGCAGTAGAGTATAGGCCATGATAACTGCTGTTTGAAACATTGAGAGAAAGCTCTGTTACATCATTGGGCACTTAAAGTCAAGTAACTGAGGTGACATTTTCCAAGGTGCTGTTACATATGCAACGTCTACCCCATATATGTATGTATCTGATCACATGAAATCACAGCATGATTTCTATGGAGGATAGGCAGGAGTAGAAGTCCAAAGAGGCTGCTGTGATTTCATGTGATCAGATACATACATGGGGTTGCAAATGTAACAAAACCTTAGATGATGTTACCCTGGACACATGCCATGGATGAGAAGAGGCATGGAACAAGGGGAGGAGTAGTTTGGAGGGGACTGATGAGCAGGACAAGCCCCCTCTGATGCCAGGGAATATAACAAAATTGGTATTGGGATGTAAGGTAAACAATTTTTAGCTAAAAGAAGGGTGTTGGTTAGTTCATAGGACTTTATCGGAACCTGTCACCAGCTGTATTTGTGAAAATGTGGTGACAGGTTCCCTTTAAAGTGGATATGCATGCAGTAATACTTACGGACTATACTGATGCAGTAAACCCTGGGAGGACACATGGGAGTTTTTTTTTTTATTAGTATAGTCTTTGTTTTCACAACCAGCTCAACCAATAGAAAGTGTATTTTCTAGCTGTTTGCCATCCTGATAAAACAATAAAACATATTGTACCTTGTGAACAAAGAAATAAGAGAGGTTCCTCCTTTAAACCATGGCTGGGATGGGCACTTAAGCAATAGCTCAATCAACATTGTCCCCTAAGATGATCACTGAAAGCGCCTTATTACCTGGACATTTTGTCCTTCTTGTTTTGATGGATACACCTTTGCATGGGACAACTGCGACGAATGGCAAAGACTATTTGCATTTGTTTTGTGGTAAAGAATACCGCAGACATCTGTTTCATTAGTCTACAACACATCAGAGCACAAGCTGCTGCTCCAATATTTGAAGTATGCTGTGGACAGACACAACCTGCCATGATTAGAAATAGCTGATGAGGTAATGCAATAAGCTAGTTTTATAAATAAGCTTTTGTGACACAGAAGTTACTGAGAAAGAACATATTAATGGTCAGACAGGGTTTAATAGCTGCAATGGTTGAGGACTTTATTGGGAGATAATTGCCTGTGACTTAAGTTATGTCTGGACATAAAAAGCACAGGTGCATAATGAAGGTCAAGGACAATTATTAGCCGACACCATCTACTCAAAAAAGCTGGAAATAGACTGGTCATTTGCGACTTTAATGTCTTAAAAACAAGATGTTTTAATCTATTTATTTTTTGCCTGTTCGTAGCTTCTTGAGCTGTTATTTCTGAATACCGAAAAATAAAATTTTGTCTGAGCAGATGAATCAGGATTGTGCTGTGACCTTAACAAGACATGGTAATTATAGCTAATTAAGATCAATTACACCAAATTGGAACTATTGTTACTGCTCATGTTCTATGCTACATTTATTCTGAAAGTGGTATAACTGGTGTTGTTTAATCAGCTCAGATCCTTGAACATCCGACCTGGAGACACCCAAAATACATGGTAAACAAATGATTTTGCTTGGGAATCCACAAGAAATGTAGGATTCTGTGTGGCCATTGGAATAAAGTGGTTGTCTATGTAATAATGCACTGGCCCCAGAGAAGCTACTTGATAGCAGTATTTTAGCCTGACAGTGGATGCAGAGCACATCACTCCTTTCTGATGACGTTCTAGTAAATAAGGGATCAGATAGAGGTTGCTAAGATCATTTAAAGTTCAATTTTAGGCTCTCCAATACCTAGTAGCATATCAATATATGGTAACATATCAAGATATAGAAACTTCTTATTCCTTGTAAAAGCAATATTTAAAAATAGGTAACTTAGGCAGTAAATTTAAAATAACTACACAAACATATAATCTATTAGTTCATTTCTCCACATCTCCAAATTAGATTGGATAATAAAGCAAATAATTTAGACTCTGTATATAAGGTAAGAGTCATCTTCTGACCTCATGTTGTGACAGGGGGGGTTGAGATATTACACTATTAGGGCTGGGAGGAAGGACCTCCCAGTCCCTAAACATTTCCGTGATCACAAACACAGAGAGGGACAGCTCAGATTCTGTATTATTGAAAGAATCCCACCCCTTAGAAGGGGAGGAGATAGGACAAAATTACTCAAAAGACGCGAACTAGAATGGATCTACAAATTAAATACCCTGAAGCCCAATGGGCTAAATGTCGAATTTCAAAACTAGTGGAATTTTCTGAAAGCTGACTTGCCTTACTGTATTGCTCTGATTCTTGCGGATCATAATCTTCTGTGTAGGTTATGGTGTTTGTACCATATGATATTAATCTTATTTTTCTTCTTCTTTTTTAGATCACCCAGTGCACTTATTCACTGTCACACTAAAGTGTACACCGTCTGTGGACCCCTCCTGTGGCTTCCAAATGTCTTTTGTGACCACATATATCTGTCTTTTGTGGGATCAATAAAATTATTCACTCACTTTAATTTTTTCTCCTTAACTTTTTTCCCTTCATTTATTGTACTGGAGTAGCAGATCTACAACCCTTTAATCAGTTCTCATCAAACCTTAGGATATACGGGTCTCTAGTCTCTTTTAGGCTACAATCAGTGATATGTTGATCTAGTCTTCTAATTTTGGCTATAATTAGAGCCACTCTTGAGCCCTTTATGACAGGAGGTGGTCGACATCTATGTTGGTCCTTGTGACATAGTCTATCTTTTGACAGATACCATTACTTGCCCTTACAGTACACACTCACCATTAGGGCAAAACTTTCCAGTGAGTCCTCTAGTGGGGAAATGCAGGATCTGCGGTCGGAGATGATACCATTTCCACTACGGACCAATGTGCTTTCTATCATGTACACACACCAGTGTACACCGTGCAGTGTTACCCACATATTTTGGGACCTTTTTCATTAATAGGCCACAATTTGTGGTGAGTGTGTTACATTCAGGTATCCTCTATGGTACCATATTTGAGTATCCTTGCGGTACCGTACTTTTGGAATTACAAGTTCCATTACACTGTGGCACTATACCTGTCAATGTTATAAATATATACATAAGACCTATTCTTTTTACCTATGATAGCCTACATTTTGACATCTTCCGATATATCCCGTATAGACCTTTGCCAGGAATACTTATTCCCTTACTAAATATGGCACTCTCTAGATACATAGATTGGGCGCACGCCAGCCAGAGCTAGTTTCCCTTAACAAAGGAGATGTAAGGGAATCCTTACTCAAGATGGCGCCTGACGTAGTCATAATCGATTATGCGCATGCGCGACATGCGCAGTTGGTGATCTGCTCTCCATTACATTCTCTGACATGCGCAATTACATTTTCGGGACGCATGTAGCGTCTGATTTGTTTACATTTTTTTGACATGCGCAATGATGACCACGAGACGTGGACAGCGTCCGATTTGCTTCAATCCACAGCCAGGAGGAGGCCCCACAACAGGTGAACGACACACTTATTTGTAACAATATAATGTTATGTATAACTTTGTATATAAATGATCACTTGATCACAAATATAGATTTTCATGAAATGCTATTTTATGTATGCACCAATCATTGATTGTTGATTATTGGATCACTGTAACATTGTACTATATGCATCATGCGTTTTTGTTTACTTGTATGTATGATGTCACTGCACTGCGACTATATATATCTGTACAAAACTTGACACACATTGCTTGACAAAGGCTGAGTTAACAGCCGAAACGTTGCTGGATATCTATCTATCTATCTATCTATCTATCTATCTATCTATCTATCTATCTCATATCTACCTGTATAACAATCAGTGACTCTACTATGTCCTTCTTATTTCATATGAATTGCGGTAGTAATAAGTAATACTGATAACCCATCAACCCTAGTGGGCTTTATAGAGTCAGTGGGATATCAGTAAGACTGCGGTGAAATACGAAGTTATTTTTTTATTCTTTTCTGTGCCCACCAGATTAATAGACTAAATTATTTTATGATATATGTATAGTTCTACACATTACTTAAAGAGGTCTCCATGATGTTTCCAATATCTACAGGGTAACCCTCTCCAGTGTACAGTAGAATAAAGGGGTTGTGACACTTCAGGGAGCAGAATAATCCATCTCCACTTATTTAAGCACAATGATATGTGGTTCATTCACAGAGGTCCAACTTCCATTTGAAGACTCTTAATATGGATAGATCATTTGTTTATGCCTTAACAGGTGTCCTTGATAAATAATTACTTTTGGTTGTTGTTACTACTATGAGCCTGATTCCTGTAGAATATAATTATTGAAATGTCTACAGCAACAATGGTGATGTAGTGGTCAGTAGGAAGAAAAAAGCTCTTAACATTTCCTTGCATTGGATTGTAGATCAGTTTTACTGCACTATTGACCTTTATAAATATCACCATAAAAGCTGATTGATAGATGCATTATTGGTTGACTGCTGCAGCCATTCAGGCCTGGATCATTGGCCTGTTTCGCTGGCCTCATTAGAAGTGCTCTATTTATTTTCTCCGCCATGGTATATTTGGCCTGGCCATAAACGAAATACCCAAGAGAAGCTTTTGTTTGCCCTGCCATTCACCACATAAGCTATTCATCGTGATATGTGTCTTTTATGTTTATAGCATGGGAATTTTGAAGTCATTGGTTACCTATATATTACCTCTTAGGGAGTCCACATCTTTATTGCTCTATAAATTATCTTGAAATGGTTGGTACAAGAAAAATTAGATTTAATGCAATTTTTGTTAACTTGAAGTCTACTACCGTTTTTTAATCCCCTTGGGAATAATAGACTGCTTTATTTCTAAATCCTATATGGTGTTTTCCACACTTTTATTACTCGTTGCGTCAATGTATTGTAACAATAGGCTTATGACTCTTTGAAGAAGGATGAGAATTCTATACAATTTAACCTTTTTTTTTTAAGCCAGCAAGGAATGCTCTAGAGGAGGTTAAAGTGTACATGTAGCTGTATATAGATTTATTCTATAAGAAACAAACTACAGGCGGTCCCCTATTAAGGACACCCGAATTTCAGACGACCCCTAGTTACAGACGGACCCCTCTGCCCACTGTGACCTTTGTTGAAGCTCTCTGGATCTTTACTAGCTCTTTACTATAGTCCAAGATGGCAATGATCAGCTGTAAGGTGTATGTACTGAAGCTTTATTGATAATCCTTGGTCCCAGTACAGCAAAAAGATTTGAAGGTCCAACATTCACTATGTAATTTTTTTTTGTCTGGAACTACAATTATAAAATATACAGTTTTGACTTACATACAAATTCAACTTAAGAACTGCCTGTACTTAATTCATCTTTTTAACCAATGGTGCTAAACCTGAAATGAAACCTGAAATGAAAGCTACATTATACTTTGAGGCATATTTGCTACCAAAAATACTACATGAATAGATTTTTATGTTCTAGATTACTCTGATGCCATATAATTTCAATAAATAGGAATCACCTGTATGTAAGCCGGTATTCAGCTGTGACACTAAAAAATAAACTTTTTGTGAATGAAAGAAAGTTTTTTAGCAGGACACAAGTTCACATTCGGCATGCCTTTGTCATAACTTTGCTTAACAGTGCAAACTTTGAAGCTAATGTATGCTCTTCATCTTGCTAATGTATTAAAATAAAATCCTGGCTTTCTCGTAAGTGCTATAAAAAAAGAACCATTAATATAATGAAATAATTTGAGAGTGCACTAGAACATATTTACATGCGCCGTATATAACCCCATTTCCCTGAAAATAGTGTCATATTTTATGTACGTATTTTTAATATATATTATTAAATGGAGGAAAACATTTCACCGTTCTGTTGGGGATCAGAAATTGAAATGGTAATTTCTCATATGTGACAGCATTTCCTTTATTGAACACATAAATTGTTGTGAAGTGCATGAAACTGTAGTTATAGGTGTTTAGAAATCTACACTAAAACAATGCTGTGTTGTATTTTTGTAAACGTAATTAAAATGTGTTTACTACCATACAGCTATGACCCGAGGTCCCATGCACATTTGGTATCTCTGCTATGACCTGGCTTTGTTTGGAACAGTAGAAGGGCTTCCTAAGAGGGACATCCCATACTTCATTAGGCTCCTTTTTTACTTAAAGGGAATCTACCATCAAAATCTATCATGATAAACCAGGGGCACTTACTCATAGATCCAGGCACCGTAACTGTAGTGATCTTCTTATATTTGTTATCTATGGCCTCCTTCCTTCTGAAATCAATTTATACACTATGCTAATGAACCAGAAGGGTTCTGGGGGTGTTATCAGAGCCCTTCTGTACTGCATCTTCACAGGCTGTTTTACTTGCCCCCTTTCCGTCTGCCCAATGTAATCTCACTGAAGTAGTGAAAGTATCAGTGGGAGTTGGGAAGTGCTTCTCCACAGTGAAGCTGCATCACGGAAGGGCTCCGATACAACCCAAATAGCCCTCCTGGTTCATAAGCATAATTGTTGATTTTAAAAGGAAGGAGGCATGGATAAAAAATATAGAAATATTACCACAGTCACGGTGCCTGTATCTATGAGTTAGTGCCCCTGTTAGTTTATCATGTTAGATTGTTTCATGATTACCATTAAAAAAGAATACTATGACAGTACTGTTACTTTACCCCTGATAACTTTATGACCACCATGCACCTTTATAGAAGTACTAAAATGCATTTTTAGTATTTAAATCCATTAAGGGACACTATCATCAACTTATACATCACTAGAAGCCCCTAAGATAGAGTATGAAATATCCTTTTCATCATTCTCTTTTGTTTGTGAAATCTCACCTATTTACCTATTAGAAAAACTAAAATTTGGATGATGACATCTATTTATGTGTTTATTTTAGTGTCATATGTTGCCAAAAGCATGAAAATATCTATTCCAGTTCCATACAGAGACATCATTTGTCTTGCTGCTGCACTACACCAGGGAAGGACTGATAAACATAGCAACATGTTCTGTATTATTTCTAGTTGTGCCCATAAGCAAGTGCATTGTGAAATTTTTATTATTAGAAGTGACTACACTATAAATGTAATGAACTTCATAAATGCCTGATGTAAAGATGTGGGAAACAATATAAATAACTTATATTTCGATCATGTAAATATATAGGAAACAATATAAATAACTAAATTTTGCAGCTAAAAGGCAAAAATGGAAGTGTTTTTGTCGGTGGGTTACTTGTACATTTCATAAAGCTTAGGTTAGATTCAATAGACGTCACATATCAGTTACATCTTATAATTAATCAATGAACAAAGTATATTGCAATCAGATAAAATTCCGCCCTGACAATGATTGCTCTGCATTGCTTTGTATTACAACCTGTCAGCTTCTGTTAGCTATATTTTGTCTGGCATCAGAATACCTCAGTGTACCATAAGGAAATTAGCTGAAAAGCATTGCCGGTTACATAGCAGGCAGAGAGAACGCTGTCACCATTAGGTGGCTCACTATGAATGCACATGAGAGAAAGTCGAGCTGCCCCTCCTCCAGCCATCATTCTGCTGTTGCTATGTGCTTTTCCATGACAGCACAGTCTCAGCCCTGTGTGTGAGTCATTGAGAAGAATAAAACAGAGGGGAAAATACGGGCTAGGAAATCTAGAATAGCAGAGCTGAGGTCTTGCTCTGTGGACTGTTCAAACCGGAGACCAAGCCGAGAGGTCTATTTGTTGTATGGAACTACTGCTCCTTTGTTTCTTATGTTCTTGGCGCGCTCTGAAAGAGCCGGGTCTGTATTACTTGGGCCCTGCTGTGTCACTTAAGGGAAATAATAAACCATTGTATTCATTAAGCAACCCTTGTTTTAGCAAACAAATCCCAGATAGTGAAAGAGGAACATGTTGAAGAGGAAGAATTAGTAAGAATGCTTTACAAAATTCCCTAGAGAAACGGCTTTGTTTCCACTATTTTATTGCTACTTACTGGGAAGATTCATATTCAAATAGGTTAGGGTTGTGAATGAGTGGCCAGAACATTCTCATGCACTCAGGAAGGCTATGATTATGGCTAATTACAATGAGGAATGGACTACGTACTGCAGCGCTCAATCAGATTGTTGTTCTAGCATGACAAAGCAGTGGGCAGCCAACGGAGGTGTGATTTTAGTTATTACAAACAATGGAACTGTCTGAAGCGTGGAAAATTGACTTAAGGCTCTGATTAATTGCTGTATACCAACCTAAAAAGATGGCTCGCACATGACTAGAATAGGTCATCCACATTAACTAGTCCTGGTTTTCCAAGAATTCCCCAAAAAATGCAGAAGAGAGAATAAATGACAGGAGCAGCCTGAACCCTTCCATTAATCCCTGAGTCACAATGCAGCTCCTTATACCACTAAAGGTCACCATAAAGATGGCTGCTGAATGACAGTCAAGTAAACTTCGTTATGGCTGACGCTTTCTTCCGTACAATGAACATTTTACATTTTTCTGATCAAATAACAGGATTACAGTATGTGAGGAATAAGAGAAATGCAAAAGCAGAACTCATCTAATCAAGTGACACAGAAACGTAAGCAGAGCCACAGGCACAGGACTGACATATGCACATCATTTAACTTCTGACCTAATCATCCTTACTGAAGCAAGAAATGATGTGTGTATTTATGATATGTGGATTACACATCCTGCACCGCGCCAGCTGCCACTCTGTAACCTTACTGGATTGTAAAAATGGCACAGTTATATAGACTGTAAGGAAATTCTGTACCCAGTGTCCATCCGAATCTGGAAAGAGAAGGGCAATGAATCCACGGAGGACCCCCTTTGTGCAGTTGGCTCATTGATGTGCAGAGTGCGCCAGTTTATTGAATACTGGGGCACGATCTTCATTAATCTGGTGCACCCTGCTCTGCTTGGGAAGTATGCACCAACTTTTTTTTGGTTCACCTTTAACATAGAATGTGTGACACAATTTTGTTGATTTCGGTCCGTATCGGCACAGGATTGCCCATTTAGGTGCAGAATTTTAAGAGGCAGAGGACACAGTCCAGCCGCGACAGAAATCTGGTGCAGACGCTTTATAAATACAAGTACAAGCAAATTGCATGTTCTTTTCAGTGCAAAGTCAGACAGAAAATTGGCGCAAACACTTTAATAAATATGGGGCAGTGTTTTTTTCCCAGGTGCTTACGGCCGTCTTTTTGCGCCTGTCTCATGCCTCCATGTATTTCTATGGCCCCTTCCACACTAGCGAGTGTGATGCGATGAACTCGCATCACACTCGCAACGCAAGCTGCCGGGAACGCACGGCCCGAACGCTGCACCGCGGGAGTGAACTGACATGCTGAGTTCACTCCCGCGGTGCAGCGTTCGGGCCGTGCGTTCCCGGCAGCTTGCGTTGCGAGTGTGATGCGAGTTCATCGCATCACACTCGCTAGTGTGGAAGGGGCCTATGGGTTCCTGCACACTGCTCCGCACCTTAAATGAACCCTGTGCTGTGAGGAAAAACTCATGTCCTGTTCAACCTGTGTTTGTGCCTCAGACAATCCCATAGAAATCGATGGGGCCGCAAAAAAATTGTACTAGGTTTTCTGGCCAATTGGATGCTGGACATTGCGACCCACTGAGCTTTTTTCTCATGAATGCTGAGGGCGCATCCACATCTTGCAGTTAAAGGGACTGTTTACAAATGAGCCTGATGGGTTCTAGGCTCCATAAGTGTTAATGGAGCCTGGAGCCGCTCAGGCTCACTTGCATACGGTCTTTCATCCTGGTGGTAGATGTCCTTTAAAACTGCATTGTTAGCAGTTTTCAGGTGGTTTTAGGTACAGTTTGGTATTTTAGCGCAGCCACATGGTTCCATTACATTTCCACAGCCGCTAACAATGAATGAAAACGGATTCAAAACAGCTAAACGCATGGTAAGCATACAAAAACACACACGTTTTAACAAGACAACAACTGAACAGGTGAATCCCATTTGTTGAACAAGTTTCCCCTTCATAATTATATTCACCTTTACATCTCATGTCTTTCACCTATTAAATTAACAAAACTGCTAACAATGCAGTTTTCACAGCAATGTGTGGACGCACCCTGATAGGGGAAACTGTGAGAATGAAAATATAACATTTTCCATCAACAGGTGTTTCTCCTAGGGCACAATAATGCACAAAAGCACCATAAAGAAACAAAAGGACAGCATGTGCTGCAGTGCCAGCTCTGTGCATAGCACATACTTGTGTATAATATCCTTCCATATCCTCTGTAAAATAACATACAAGGCTTAGTGTTTATTTCTTAATGTATTTAATAAGAAATAAATCTGTTATATAGCAGGAGCGGCGAGTACATTCACCTTTCATGTGTAGACCCATTGTATTACCGAGACAACTGTTGCAGGTCATATTATGAAAGCGGATATCGTGATGAGTGAAATGTGACAAATGCAGTGTAGAACCTCTTAAAAAGGAAGGTGCTAACCTCTGATGAATTATTTTCTTTATCTGTTGGCACATATGTGGCAGGTGCAGCCAGTCATAGGAACAGCTGTGCACAATCCCAGCTGCCTTACAACAGTGTTAGGCTTGTGTGTGATGGAGTGTCTTAAAACGTATTACCTTAAGGTAATGTGTCATATTAGATTGGGGCAGGAAGTGAACACATGTTCTGATTTTCGTGAGTAATTATTATGTTTCAGCTCTGTAACAACAAAAGATGCAACGTCAGAAGGGAGTTGTATTCTGATCTGGTTGGTCAGTCTCCGGTCAAAATATTGAGACAGCTGCTGCTGGATTTCGCTGCTCTGGTTCTTTTGCCCTCTGCTCTGTCTAGACAATTGTGTCTATAATCTTAGTGAGCAAAAGGACATTTCTGATTTACTGTAGGAATTTTGCCTATTTACAGATTTTGTGTATTCTGTAAATGTAAGTTGATGTGCCCGTTGAGTGATAATCTTATGTATTCTTAAACTTTGATAAAATGTGTGAAAGATAAGCAGCTTTTTTTCTATTGTCCTCAGTACATGAGCGGTGCTCACCAGCCAATGACAGTCGGGCTTTAAACAACAATCCACTGGAACCTTGTTTGAGGCCTGAGGAATTGCAAACTTGGGGGGCATTTATTATTGACTTTCAGTCGGAAAACTGGTGGACACTTCTTGTTCCCCTTGCTGCGCCTGTGGCGCCCTATTTATGAAGTGTCGGCACCACAATATTGGTGCTTTTCCAAGACTCACAATTTCTTTTTTTTGAGGTGCAAAATTGTGCCTCCGCTTTTGAATCTGACGCATCTAATTTTCCAATTAGTTTTTTGGCTCAATTTTTGGAGCACAATTAGACCATTTTAGATGAAAAGTGGTATAGGGAGTTCTATTTTAAGCTTTTGAATGGGAAAATAGTTCTATACCTCTTTGTTTGTGCGCCAATCCATTAATTCCTTGAGCCACAAATTTACATCTCACTGAAAATTATAGCACGCTTCTTGTGCCACCCTGTGCCCATTTTGTTAAATGCACGCCTTTATGTGCAGGAAACCTAAGGCCTCCTTCACACGACCGTGTGCTCACCCCGACTAACCCCCCCCCCCCCCCCCCATATCCACAGGCAGAAGTGCATTGTGTGCTGACCACCACCGTGCCATGACTAAAAGCCATTGCAATCTACGGGGGCCGTGATCTGTTCGCAACCAGATCACGCCCAGCATGGTGGCCGTGTGAATGTACCCTTACACTGTCAGATCTTTGCTATTCAAAAATCTATTGCATTTCCTGGAAGTAAGCAAAAGAATTGTCATTCCCAACAGCATTTTGACCTGTATTTATACTTAGAGCTTTAGCAGCTTTTTTTTTTCTAAACACCACAGGAAAATGTGACTTCCCTTATCATCCTACTTGCAGACGGCAGGAAAATTTAAAGCATCTTGTGGTCCACATGTGATTAGCCCCTTTTTAAAGTTTGAGGGTGGTTTCGTGGGTAAAAATTATCTTACCTTCTAACCAGAGCCAGAGCAATAAAAGTGAAGGAACCCTTATTGAAAATAAATACAAAATAGGCAAATAAAAATGGAAAGAATATTTGGTGGGTGGTAGATGTTATTTTTGAATGCAGTTGTCCAGCTAAAATTACATATTCCCAAATGACATATCCATTTTATAGTGATATCTTTCTTCATACCCTGTTTGTTTCTCCTGCTGGATATTAAGTTGTGATATACTGTATACAAAGCCATGCACCATATGTTCTGGGTAACTACCTGCACTCACAAGAAATGCTGCATTCCGGGAATGTTAGAAAAGAATACACAGTTGTCCTCATTACTTCTTTCCTGACCGCCCAGAATGAAGGAGAAGTAAACATGACCAGCTTCTAGTGGATCTCCCCAAGTCACAATCAATTTTCTTAATGAAAATACTATGGGCCTATCCATTATCCTTTCAAATCATTTATCTATGGAAATGAGTAAAAGCAAATAATTATGGCTCCATAATGGATATGTAACAGTACATAGTATACTCTTGTAGCTATTGAAGTATTTATATAATATATATATATATATATATGTTTTATGTATATTTATATGTTACATGTTACATGTAAATGTATATTACATTTATATTACATATGTATATTTATATGTTACATATCATTTTATATTATGTTATATGTATATTTATATGTTACAAGATATCCATAACCCTTTGTGTTCCACAGATGTTGCCAGTATTCCTTCCACTATGATGTAAAGTGTACAGTATTTTTGTGATAATTGTGTCTTTTATTTAGTCTCATTCTATAGATCTCAGCTTCAACATTAAAATGTTCCCAGCATAATTGTGTCTTGGAACAGAAGTATTACAGGGACTTCTGAATGCATTTATATTTCACTGAATGTTATGGACAGTCTTTTGTCTGCACCTGGTTATAATGATTTTAAAATTTAGAGACCTTCAAGATTGAAAGAAAAACATCCCTAATTTACTTTGTCTCATATAATCTCACCTCCCCATATAATCTCACCTCCCCACATCATCTCACCACCCCATATGATGTCACCACCCCATATCATCTCACCATCCCATAAGATCTCACCACCCCATATCATCTCACCTCCCCATATCATCTCACCACCCCATATCATCTCACCTCCCCATATCATCTCACCACCCCATATCATCTCACCATCCCATATGATCTCACCACACCATATCATCTCACCACCCCATATCATTTCACCACCTCATATTTGACCATTCAATATTATCTCACCACTAGAGATGAGCGAGCACTAAAATGCTCGGGTACTCGTTATTCGAGACGAACTTTTCCCGATGCTCGAGTGCTCGTTTCGAGTAACGAGCCCCATTGAAGTCAATGGGAGACTCGAGCATTTTTCAAGGGGACCAAGGCTCTGCACAGGGAAGCTTGGCCAAACACCTGGGAACCTCAGAAAAGGATGGAAACACCACAGAAATGGACAGGAAACAGCAGGGGCAGCATGCATGGATGCCTCTGAGGCTGCTTAAATGCACCATTATGCCAAAATTATGGGCAACAGCATGGCCATGACAGAGTGACAGAATGAAGCTAGATAGCATCTAAAACATCCAATAATTGACCCTGACACTATAGGGGACGGCATGCAGAGGCAGCGGCAGCAGCGGAAGGCTAGAGAGTGGCATGGCGACATACCCTAAATGGACTCAGGCTTCAAACCAATGGGTAGCAGAGAGGAACCAAAGGAGGTGAGCAAGAAGCGCTCAAATAATATCGGTACATGATAAAAGTTTGCCAGTATATTTTGTGGATTACACAGCAGGGTGGCGACAAAGTTAACATGGAAGCCATGAAAACAATCCAAAATTCTGCCTGACACAGCTCGTTTGATAAGGGGACGATGTATGGAGGCAGTGAACTAGTAGTAGATTAAAGGTGCTGCAGTTAAAACTATGTTAGTTGGTTCTTGGCATGGAGCTGCCGCTCCGCTGCCAGGCGAGCTTTCGCCAATCCAAGCCCCTGTCTCTAGGCTACTCCCCAAACAGCACTTCTAAGAACCTTTTGTATAAGATCAAGTGTAGTAGCGTTCTTATAAGTTTAGGATATGGCGGGTGAGTGGAATGTAAACAGATGCGCAAGAAGCGCTGAAATAATATCCGTAAATGGTAAAAGTTTGCCAGTATATTTTGTGGATTACACAGCAGGGTGGCGACAAAGTTAACAAGTTTGTTGTGGAAGCCATGAAAACAACCCAAAATTCTGCCTGACACAGCACGTTTGATAAGGCGGGCATGTATGGAGGCAGTGAACTAGTAGTAGATTAAAGGTGCTGCAGTTAAAACTATGTTAGTTGGTTCTTGGCATGGAGCTGCCGCTCCGCTGCCAGGCGAGCTTTCGCCAATCCAAGCCCCTGTCTCTAGGCTACTCCCCAAACAACACTTCTAAGAACCTTTTGTATAAGATCAAGTGTAGTAGCGTTCTTATAAGTTTAGGATATGGCGGGTGAGGGGAATGTAAACAGATGCGCAAGAAGCGCTGAAATAATATCCGTAAATGGTAAAAGTTTGCCAGTATATTTTGTGGATTACACAGCAGGGTGGCGACAAAGTTAACAAGTTTGTTGTGGAAGCCATGAAAACAACCCAAAATTCTGCCTGACACAGCACGTTTGATAAGGCGGGCATGTATGGAGGCAGTGAACTAGTAGTAGATTAAAGGTGCTGCAGTTAAAACTATGTTAGTTGGTTCTTGGCATGGAGCTGCCGCTCCGCTGCCAGGCGAGCTTTCGCCAATCCAAGCCCCTGTCTCTAGGCTACTCCCCAAACAGCACTTCTAAGAACCTTTTGTATAAGATCAAGTGTAGTAGCGTTCTTATAAGTTTGGGATATGGCGGGTGAGGGGAATGTAAACAGATGCGCAAGAAGCGCTGAAATAATATCCGTAAATGGTAAAAGTTTGCCAGTATATTTTGAGGATTACACAGCAGGGTGGCGACAAAGTTAACAACTTTGATGTGGAATCCATGAAAACAACCCAAATTTCGGCCTGACAAACCTCGTTTGATAAAGGGACGATGTATGGAGGCAGCTATATGGACGACTTTTGGAGGTAGCAATGGAGACAACGTGTGGAGGCTGCTATGGAGACAATTCAATTTGGATAGTGCCTGTATGTGGCAGTCCAAAAAAGTTTTTAAACCAGAGGAGCAGGTAGGTGGCCCTCCAGAAAAATTGAATAGATTGAGTGCCTGTATGTGGCAGTCCAAAAATGTTTTTAAACCAGAGGAGCAGGTAGGTGGCCCTCCAGAAAAATGGAATAGATTGAGTGCCTGTATGTGGCAGTCCAAAAAAGTTTTTAAACCAGAGGAGCAGGTAGGTGGCCCTCCAGAAAAATGGAATAGATTGAGTGCCTGTATGTGGCAGTCCAAAAAAGTTTTTAAACCAGAGGAGCAGGTAGGTGGCCCTCCAGAAAAATTGAATAGATTGAGTGCCTGTATGTGGCAGTCCAAAAAAGTTTTCAAACCAGAGGAGCAGGTAGGTGGCCCTCCAGAAAAATGGAATAGATTGAGTGCCTGTATGTGGCAGTCCAAAAAATTTTTCAAACCAGAGGAGCAGGTAGGTGGAGCTCCAGAAAAATTGAATAGATTGAGTGCCTGTATGTGGCAGTCCAAAAAAGTTTTTAAACCAGAGGAGCAGGTAGGTGGCCCTCCAGAAAAATGGAATAGATTGAGTGCCTGTATGTGGCAGTCCAAAAAAGTTTTTAAACCAGAGGAGCAGGTAGGTGGCCCTCCAGAAAAATTGAATAGATTGAGTGCCTGTATGTGGCAGTCCAAAAAAGTTTTCAAACCAGAGGAGCAGGTAGGTGGCCCTCCAGAAAAATGGAATAGATTGAGTGCCTGTATGTGGCAGTCCAAAAAATTTTTCAAACCAGAGGAGCAGGTAGGTGGAGCTCCAGAAAAATTGAATAGATTGAGTGCCTGTATGTGGCACTCCCAAAAATTGTTTAAAACAGAGGACCGGGTCGGTGGCCCTCCAGAAAAATTAAATGCATAAAGTACTATAGGTAGAGCCAGTGGGCCCTGTCAAAAAATAGCCAGTTTCCTCTGCTTTACTGTACAAAGAGCAGGAGAAGGAGGAAAATGAGGAGGAGGAGGAGGAGGAGTGGATAAATTATTCAGGTTGAGCTTCCTTCACCTGCTGGAGATTGGAAATTAGGAGAAATCCATACTTTATTCATCTTGATAAGCGTCAGCCTGTCAGCGCTGTCAGTCGACAGGCGTGTACGCTTATCAGTGATGATGCCACCAGCTGCACTGAAAACCCGCTCGGACAAGACGCTAGCGGCAGGGCAGGCAAGAACCTCCAAGGCGTACAGCGCCAGTTCGTGCCACATGTCCAGCTTTGAAACCCAGTAGTTGTAGGGAGCTGTGTGATCATTTAGGACGATGGTATGGTCAGCTACGTACTCCCTCACCATCTTTCTGTAAAGATCAGCCCTACTCTGCCGAGACTGGGGACAGGTGACAGTGTCTTGCTGGGGTGACATAAAGCTGGCAAAAGCCTTGTAAAGCGTACCCATGCCAGTGCTGGACAAGCTGCCTGCTCGCCTACTCTCCCTCGCTACTTGTCCCGCAGAACTACGCACTCTGCCGCTAGCGCTGTCAGAAGGGAAATACTGTTTCAGCTTGTGCACCAGGGCCTGCTGGTATTCATGCATTCTCACACTCCTTTCCTCTCCAGGGATGAGAGTGGAAAGATTTTGCTTGTACCGTGGGTCCAGGAGAGTGAACACCCAGTAATCGGTGCTGGAATAAATTCTTTGAACGCGAGGGTCACGGGATAGGCAGCCTAGCATGAAATCTGCCATATGCGCCAGAGTACCAACGCGTAAGAATTCGCTCCCCTCACTGGCCTGACTGTCCATTTCCTCCTCCTCCAACTCCTCCAATTCCTCTTCTTCTGCCCATACACGCTCAACAGTTAAGGACTCAACAATGGTCCCCTCTTGTGTCTCGCCAACATTCTCCTCCTCTTCCTCCTCATCCTCCTCCACCTCCACCTCCTCCGATATGCGCTGAGAAACAGACCTAAGGGTGCTTTGGCTATCAACAAGGGAATCTTCTTCCCCCGTCTCTTGTGAGGAGCGCAAAGCTTCCGACTTCATGCTGACCAGAGAGTTTTTCAACAGGCCAAGCAGCGGGATGGTGAGGCTGATGATGGCGGCATCGCCACTGACCATCTGTGTTGACTCCTCAAAGTTACTCAGCACCTGACAGATATCAGACATCCACGTCCACTCCTCATTGTAGACTTGAGGAAGCTGACTGACCTGACTACCAGTTCTGGTGGAAGTTGACATCTGGCAGTCTACAATGGCTCTGCGCTGCTGGTAAACTCTGGATAACATGGTCAGTGTTGAATTCCACCTCGTGGGCACGTCGCATAACAGTCGGTGAGCGGGCAGTTGGAGGCGGCGCTGCGCTGCCCTGAGAGTGGCAGCATCTGTGCTGGACTTCCTGAAATGCGCACAGATGCGGCGCACCTTCGTGAGCAAATCAGACAGATTGGGGTATGTCTTGAGGAAACGCTGAACTATCAGATTTAACACATGGGCCAGGCATGGCACATGTGTCAGTCTGCCGAGTTGCAGAGCCGCCACCAGGTTACGGCCGTTGTCACACACAACCATGCCTGGCTTCAGGTTCAGCGGTGCCAGCCACAGATCAGTCTGCGCCGTGATGCCCTGTAATAGTTCTTGGGCGGTGTGCCTTTTATCGCCTAGGCTCAGCAGTTTGAGCACCGCCTGCTGTCGCTTAGCGACGGCACTGCTGCTGTGCCTAGAGCTACCGACTGATGGCGCCATGCCCACGGATGGTCGTTCGGAGGAGGAGGTGGAGGAGGGGTGGGAGGAGGAGGAGGCATAGTAGGCCTCAAACACCTGGACCGAGGTAGGCCCCGCAATCCTCGGCGTCGGCAGTATATGACCAGCCGCAGGGTCAGACTCGGTCCCAGCCTCCACCAAGTTAACCCAATGTGCCGTCAGAGATATATAGTGGTTCTGCCTGGCAGCACTCGTCCACGTGTCCGTGGTCAGGTGGACCTTGTCAGAAACGGCGTTGGTCAGGGCACGGATTATGTTGTCTGACACGTGCTGGTGCAGGGCTGGGACGGCACATCGGGAAAAGTAGTGGCGGCTGGGGACCGAATACCGAGGGGCGGCCGCCGCCATGAGGCTGCGAAAGGCCTCGGTCTCTACTAGCCTATAGGGCAGCATCTCCAGGCTTAGCAATCTGGAGATGTGCACATTAAGGGCTTGGGCGTTCGGGTGGGTTGCACTATATTTGCGTTTCCGCTCCAGCGTCTGGGGTATGGAGAGCTGAACGCTGGTGGATGCTGTGGAGGATCGTGGAGGCGACGATGGGGTTTTTGTGGCAGGGTCCTGGGCAGGGGGCTGACTATCAGCTGACACAGGGGAAGGAGCAGTGGTGTGCACGGCCGGAGGTGAACGCGCTTGTTGCCACTGAGTGGGGTGTTTAGCATTCATATGCCTGCGCATACTGGTGGTAGTTAAGCTAGTAGTGGTGGAACCCCTGCTGATCCTGGTTTGGCAAATGTGGCACACCACAGTCCGTCGGTCATCCGGTGTTTCCTTAAAGAACCTCCAGACTTCTGAAAATCTAGCCCTCGCCGCAGGAGCCCTTGCCACGGGAGCTTCACTAGTTGACACATTTGGCGCTGATGCACCAGCTCTGGCCCTGCCTCTCCGTCTGGCCCCACCACTGCCTCTTCCAACCTGTTCTGGTCCAGGACTCTCCTCCGTCTCAGAAGCACTGTGTTCACCCGGCCTCTCAACCCAGCTTGGGTCTGTCACCTCATCATCCTCCGATCCCTCAGTCTGCTCCCCCCTCGGACTTCCTGCCCTGACAACAACTTCCCCACTGTCTGACAACCGTGTCTCCTCATCGTCGGACACCTCTTTACACACTTCTTCCAGTACGTCAACAAGGTCATCATCACCCACAGACTGCGACTGGTGGAAAACCTGGGCATCGGAAAATTGCTCATCAGCAACCGGACAAGTGGTTTGTGACTGTGGGAATGGTCCAGAAAACAGTTCCTCAGAGTATGCCGGTTCAAATGGCAAATTTTGCTGGGAGGGGGCAGACTGGGGGGGAGGAGGCTGAGGTGCAGGAGCTGGAGGAGTGCCGATTTCGGTGACATGGGTGGACTGCGTGGAAGACTGACTGGTGGACAAATTGCTCGAAGCATTGTCGGCAATCCACGACATCACCTGTTCGCACTGTTCTGGCCTCAACAGTGCTCTACCACGATTCCCAGTAACTTCAGACATGAACCTAGGAAGTGTAGCTCTGCGGCGTTCCCCTGCTCCCTCATAAGCAGGTGGTGTCTCACCCCGCCCAGGACCACGGCCTCTGACCCCTGCAGTAGTTGGAAGCCCACGTCCCCACCCTCGTCCTCTACCCCTAGCCCTCGGGTTAAACATTTTGAAAATGAGAGTTATAACTTGAATTTTTTTTTTTACTTTTTTTTTTTTTTTTTTTTTTTTTTGTGTTTTTTAGTTTTTAAAACCAAACGATGCTATCCTATTGCTATGGCTATTTTATAGCCAAGTATGAAAGCACACTGCTATGCCAGATGAGATGACGCTGAGTTATGAAAAAAATAAACGTAAAATAAAAAAGGAAATGGCAGACTGTGCCTAATTGAAATACAACCCCGGGCCCTAATAAATTTTCTCACTTCGGTCTTTGCGATGGATATGTGCGTCACTAAAACACAGTGGTCGCAAGTCTGACTCCAAATTGCTCACAATTTACTAGTAGATGCACTGCAACAACTACAGCCACCAGCAGATCAACCAGAAATCAAATATATATAACGCTACTGTAGGCGTAATTAAGCCGTTTGTATTCTCCTATGGCTATTTTCTAGCCAAGTATTACAGCACACTACTATGCCAGATGAGATGACGCTGAGTTATGAAAAAAATAAACGTAAAATAAAAAAGGAAATGGCAGACTGTGCCTAATTGAAATACAACCCCGGGCCCTAATAAATTTTCCCACTTCGGTCTTTGCGATGGATATGTGCGTCACTAAAACACAGTGGTCGCAAGTCTGACTCCAAATTGCTCACAATTTACTAGTAGATGCACTGCAACAACTACAGCCACCAGCAGATCAACCAGAAAACAAATATATATAACGCTACTGTAGGCGTAATTAAGCCGTTTGTATTCTCCTATGGCTATTTTCTAGCCAAGTATTACAGCACACTACTATGCCAGATGAGATGACGCTGAGTTATGAAAAAAATAAACGTAAAATAAAAAAGGAAATGGCAGACTGTGCCTAATTGAAATACAACCCCGGGCCCTAATAAATTTTCCCACTTCGGTCTTTGCGATGGATATGTGCGTCACTAAAACACAGTGGTCGCAAGTCTGACTCTAAATTGCTCACAATTTACTAGTAGATGCACTGCAACAACTACAGCCACCAGCAGATCAACCAGAAATCAAATATATATAACGCTACTGTAGGCGTAATTAAGCCGTTTGTATTCTCCTATGGCTATTTTCTAGCCAAGTATTACAGCACACTACTATGCCAGATGAGATGACGCTGAGTTATGAAAAAAATAAACGTAAAATAAAAAAGGAAATGGCAGACTGTGCCTAATTGAAATACAACCCCGGGCCCTAATAAATTTTCCCACTTCGGTCTTTGCGATGGATATGTGCGGCACTAAAACACAGTGGTCGCAAGTCTGACTCCAAATTGCTCACAATTTACTAGTAGATGCACTGCAACAACTACAGCCACCAGCAGATCAACCAGAAAACAAATATATATAACGCTACTGTAGGCGTAATTAAGCCGTTTGTATTCTCCTATGGCTATTTTCTAGCCAAGTATTACAGCACACTACTATGCAAGATGAGATGACACTGAGTTTATAAAACAATAAACGTAAAATAAAAAGAAACTGGCAGACTAATTCTACTCAAACCCCTAATAAATTTTCCCACTTTGGTGTTTGAGGTGGATATGTGTGTCACTAAGAGCTAAACACAACGGTAGCAAGTCCCCCTGCTAATTCCTCACAATATGGTACTAGCTGCAAATAAAAAAAAAAAAAAAATTATAACGTTATTGTAGCCCTAAGAAGGGCTGTTGGGTTCTTTTAGAATCACTCCTGCCTAACAGTAAGCTAATAGAACACCCTAACGCTTTCCCTGACCAGCAGCAGCTCTCTCCCTAGCGGCATCCAGACAGAGAATGATCCGAGCAGTGCGGGCAGCGGCTAGTCTATCCCAGGGTCACCTGATCTGGCCAGCCAACCACTGCTATCTACGTGTAAGGGTACCACGTCATGCTGGGTGGAGTGCAGAGTCTCCTGGCTTGGGATTGGCTCTGTTTCTGGCCGCCAAAAAGCAAAACGGCGGGAGCTGCCATTTTCTCGAGCGGGCGAAATACTCGTCCGAGCAACGAGCAGTTACGAGTACACTAATGCTCGATCGAGCATCAAGCTCGGACGAGTATGTTCGCTCATCTCTACTCACCACCCCATATGATCTCACCTCCCCATATCATCTCACCACCCCATATCATCTCACCATCCCATATTATCTCACCACCCATAACATTTTACCATCCCATTTTATCTCATCACTTCATATTTCACTATTCAATATTATCTCACCTCCCCATATGATCTCACCACCCCATATGATCTCAACACCCACATTGATCTCACCACCCCATATGATCTCAACACCCCATATGATCTCACCATCCCATAAGATCTCATCCACCCCTTATCATCTCATTATCCCATAAGATCTCACCACCCCATATCATTATACCATCCCATATGATCTCACTACCTCATATTTCACCATTCAATATTATCTCACCTCCCCACATCATCTCACCACCCCATATGATCTCACCACCCCATATGATCTCACCAGCCCATATGATCTCACCTCCCCATATGATCTCACCAGCCCATATGATCTCACCTCCCCATACGATCTCACCTCCCAATATGATTTCACCACCTCAAATTAACTCACCATCCCATATCATCTCACCACCCCATATAATTTCACCATTTAATATCATCTCACCTCCCCACCCCCCGTATGATCTCCCCATCCCATATGATCTCCCCATCCCATATGATCTCACCACTCCCTATCATCTCACCATTCAATATCATCCCACCTACCCACCATACGATCTCACCACCCCATATGATCTCACCATTTTATATGATCTCGCCACCCCATATATTTTTTTGGGGTGGCACGGTGGCTGAGTGAGTAGCACTTCTGCCTTGCACCACTGGGGTCCTGGGTTCAAATCCCACCCAGGTCAACATCTGCAAAGAGTTTGTATGTTCTCTCTGTGTTTGCGTGGGTTTCCTCCGGGTCCTCCGGTTTCCTCCCACACTCCAAAACATACTGTTAGGTTGTTTAGATTGTGAGCCCCATGGGGCAGGGACCAATTTGACATGCTTTGTGCAGCGCTGCGTAATCTGTGTGCGCTATATAAATAAAGAATTATTATTATTATTTTACCATAATAGCCAGTCACAATGCCACCCAAATAGCAAATAGTGAATAGTTTTTATAAGCAGTGTTATAATAATTTATAAGCAAAACAAAAGAAAAAAATATAGGAAATTATAGAAAATGCTAAAGTCTACCGTTATTTCTATATTCAATTATTTATAAACATAGGAAAAGCATAATAACTGTTAATCTCTGTTATTGTAAATTAATTCAATGTCTAGAAGAATAACTAGTTGAGAGAACCCCTGTATCAGAAGATGAAGCCTTTCCTTAAAGGTAATCTACCATTAGAATCCATCATGATAAACCATGGACACTTACTCATAGATCCAGGCACTGTGACTGTGGTAATCTTCTTATATTTGTTATCCACGGTCACCTTCTTTCTAAAACTAGTTTTGCCATTATGCTAAGGAGCCTGAAGGGCTCTGGTAGGTGTTTCCAGAACCCATATCTGCGGTAGCTTTACAGTCTGTTACAATGAGCAGAGCAGATCTCCCTCCCCCTGCACTTCCTGCTGCTGCTTGATTACACAGGCAGAGTGAGGAAGGAGAGAGCAGAGGGTTGGGTGAAACATGTTCTGCTCATTGTAACAGTCTGTTAATTTCTAGAACGTCAGGCTTATAAGCATAATTTTAAAAGTTGATTTTAGAAGGAAGGAGGGCACGTACAACAAAAATAAGAAGATTGCCACATTCACAGTGCCTGGATCTAGTATTTGAAAACCTGTCTGGGGATTTCCCCCACAGCATTCTTGGAGGGCTGACGATTGTGGGGGGAATCCCTCGACAGGCATTTTAATGCTGCAGTCCCGCTGAAATATCCGCAGAACATGTACTTCAAGGAGCGCTAACAGGTTCATCTCTATTATTGTCTAAACAGGAGGGAGATGATGATACTGAGTACTGAATCAGCTCATTATATGTTTGTATAGATTTATTTTTTTCACCTATTGCACCATTTAAAGATAACATTAGTCCAAGAAATAAGATGATTCTCCCTCTTGGTACGTCACCAGCAAATAACATTCCTTAAATATAGCCAAATATTCATTGTCCTCTATGTGACATTTAACCTTAGAGACAGTATTAGCCCTCATTCATGCTTGTCATGTGGATGGTTACTGTTACAAGGTCTTCACCCTGTTAGTATGAGAACCTGCTAATGTGTGAAAGTGACTCTGATTGCAGTTATAATTGCATGTTATCGCCTGCCAACAGAGAAGAATATATACAGGGAACTGAGAACTCATTCAGGCAGAGATTGGCATATTGGGAGCTTTTGGTGAATGCTCACTAACAGCAGTGATAAAGTTTATTTTCAGCCCTGATCTGTATGATCTTCCATCAATTTTTCACCTTTCTGGCAGCGATATTGGACTTGTAGAATTTGTTCATGTAAGTTTTTGAAGCCAAAAGTAGTACATTAGATGAAAATAGAATTAGAAGTTGTCCTTTATACTTTTTTTGCTTCAAAAATTATATCACCTAACCTTTAACGCCTTAAAGGACATCTACCACCAAGATCAAGGATTGTAAACCCAGCAGGATCCATTCTTCTTTAAGCTTTGTGTGCCCTTGTTTTTTTTAGAAAAAAATCTTTTAAAATTATGCAAATTAAGCCTGTGGAGCCTGGATTCCCTCAGGCTCATTTGCATAATTTTAAAGTCTTTAAAAAAAACTGGACATAATTAGCTAAAAGAAAATCAGGTCCTGCCATGGGGGCTCACACCAGTATGTCAGTGTGATCCTGGTGGTAAATGTCCTGTTTTTAGACGACAGGGAATTAACGTGATGGGGGAGATTTATCAGTGCACCGCCATTGTTCTTCTCCCATGCTTCGCTAGTATGACGTCAGCAGTGGAGTGTCATACTAGGCGCCGCACGGGAGAAAACAGTTGCGGCACCCAACGCGATGTTAAGGAAGACAGAAGACGGCGCGGAAGCAAGAAGAGGAGCCGGGAAGCCAGAAGAGGAGCCGCGATGACATCGGGGAGCAGCGCTGTGCATCAGGGTGAGTAAATACGTTTTTTTTTATTCTGGGCTGACTGTATACTACTGGGGACAGGCTGGGGTGGCTGTATACTACTGAGGGCACGCTGTATACTACTGGGGGCATGCTGTATACTACTGGGAGGACGCTGTATACTACTGGGGGCATGCTGTATACTACTGGGGGCATGCTGTATACTACTGGGGGCATGCTGTATACTACTGGGGGCAGGCTGGGGTGGCTGTATAATACTGGGGCAGGCTCGGGTGGCTGTATACTACTGGGGGCAGGCTGGGGTGGCTGTATACTACTGGGGGCAGGCTGTATGCTACTGGGGGCAGGCTGTATACTACTGGGGGCAGGCTGTATACTACTGGGGGCAAGCTGTATATTATAGGGGACTGGCTGGCTATATACTATATACTTGGCTGGGTCTGTGACCAATGCATTTCCCACCCTCGGCTTATACTCAAGTCAATAGGTTTTCCCAGTTTTTGGTGGTAAAATTAGGGGTCTCGGCTTATACTCGGGTCGGCTTATACTCGCGTATATACGGTAGTTGTGGCCCTTACGTCATTACATCTGCAAGTTTACTAAAAATACCTTGTCATTAAAGCCTTTTGCAGGCCTTAATTACATTGTCATTAGTAACTTGGGGTGTGTGCCTAGGGCATCCAGCCACAGAGGGGGGGGGATTCATGTTCAGAATTGTTTTTTATGTAAATTTCAACTTGGCAGAAATGCAGCCACAGACTTACAGTATGTCATAAAATGTATGAATGGAAATCTAAATGTATGTCATGTTGGCACAAGGGGGAAATAATCTATATGACTGGAGCCACACACGCAAATTGTTCTCTGGGATCCTAATAGATGAATATCACTTTGCAATGGATTTATACTTGACACTGACCAAATACCTTTATAATTTAGAAACAAGACAAGCAGATACAGATGCAATTGATGTGTTTCTGACAGCAACGGAATTGGAACACTTGGGCCCCTGGATGCTATCTGAGTCACCCACTTTCTAATCCGCCATTGTACCACATAGTTTAGCAGTCACCTGACCTTACTGCTGATATAAAGAAGGGGGTTATAGTATATATTATATAGAATATTATACGTTGCTCTCAATAGTATATTATACAGATCTCTCTCTAGAATATTATACAGAGCTCTCTATAGAATATTATACAGCACTCTATAGAATATTATTCCGAGCTCTCTATAGAATATTATACCGAGCTCTCTATAGAATATTATACAGAGCTCTCTATAGAATATTATACAGAGCTCTCTATAGAATATTATACAGAGCTCTCTATAGAATATTATACAGAGCTCTCTATAGAATATTATACAGCAATTTCTATAGAATATTATACAGAGCTCTCTATAGAATATTATACTGCACCCTCTATAGAATATTATTCCCAGCTCCCTATAGAATATTATTCCCAGCTCTCTATAGAATATTATACAGCACTCTCTATAGAATATTATACAGAGCTCTCGATAGAATATTATACAGAGCTCTCTATAGAATATTATACCGAGCTCTGTATAGAATATTATACAGCTCTCTATAGAATATTATACAGAGCTCTCTATAGAATATTATACAGCACTCTCTATAGAATATTATACAGAGCTCTCTATAGAATATTATACAGCACTCTCTATAGAATATTATTCCCAGCTCTCTATAGAATATTATACCGAGCTCTCTATAGAATATTATACCGAGCTCTCTATAGAATATTATACCGAGCTCTGTACAGTATATTATACCGAGCTCTCTCTATAGAATATTATACCGAGCTCTCTATAGAATATTATACCTAGCTCTCTCTATAGAATATTATACAGAGCTCTCTATAGAATATTATACAGAGCTCTTTATAGAATATTATATCAAGCTCTCTATAGAATATTATACAGAGCTCTCTATAGAATATTATACCGAGCTCTCTATAGAATATTATAAAGAGCTGTCTATAGAATATTATACCGAGCTCTCTATAGAATATTATACAGCACTCTCTATAGAATATTATACAGCACTCTACAGAATATTATACAGAGCCCTCTATAGAATATTATACCGAGCTCTCTATAGAATATTATACAGAGCTCTCTATAGAATATTATACCGAGCTCTCTATAGAATATTATACAGCTCTCTATAGAATATTATACAGCACTCTCTATAGAATATTATACAGAGCTCTCTATAGAATATTATACAGCACCCTCTATAGAATATTATTCCCAGCTCCCTATAGAATATTATTCCCAGCTCTCTATAGAATATTATACAGAGCTCTCTATAGAATATTATACAGCACTCTCTATAGAATATTATTCCCAGCTTTCTATAGAATATTATACCGAGCTCTCTATAGAATATTATACAGCACTCTACAGAATATTATACAGAGCCCTCTATAGAATATTATACCGAGCTCTCTATAGAATATTATACAGAGTTCTCTATAGAATATTATACCGAGCTCTCTATAGAATATTATACAGCTCTCTATAGAATATTATACAGCACTCTCTATAGAATATTATACAGAGCTCTCTATAGAATATTATACAGCACCCTCTATAGAATATTATTCCCAGCTCCCTAGAGAATATTATTCCCAGCTCCCTATAGAATATTATTCCCAGCTCTCTATAGAATATTATACAGAGCTCTCTATAGAATATTATACAGCACTCTCTATAGAATATTATTCCCAGCTCTCTATAGAATATTATACTGAGCTCTCTATAGAATATTATACAGAGCTCTCTATAGAATATTATACAGAGCTCTGTACAGAATATTATACCGAGCTCTCTCTATAGAATATTATACCGAGCTCTCTATAGAATATTATACCGAGCTCTCTCTATAGAATATTATACAGAGCTCTCTATAGAATATTATACAGAGCTCTCTATAGAATATTATATCAAGCTCTCTATAGAATATTATACAGAGCTCTCTATAGAATATTATACCGAGCTCTCTATAGAATATTATAAAGAGCTGTCTATAGAATATTATACCGAGCTCTCTATAGAATATTATACAGCACTCTCTATAGAATATTATACAGCACTCTACAGAATATTATACAGAGCCCTCTATAGAATATTATACAGAGCTCTCTATAGAATATTATACCGAGCTCTCTATAGAATATTATACAGCTCTCTATAGAATATTATACAGCACTCTCTATAGAATATTATACAGAGCTCTATATAGAATATTATACAGCACCCTCTATAGAATATTATTCCCAGCTCCCTATAGAATATTATTCCCAGCTCTCTATAGAATATTATACAGCACTCTCTATAGAATATTATACAGAGCTCTCTATAGAATATTATACCGAGCTCTCTATAGAATATTATACAGCACTCTATAGAATATTATACAGCGCTCTCTATAGAATATTATACAGCACTCTCTATAGAATATTATACAGAGCTCTCTATAGAATATTATACAGAGCTCTCTATAGAATATTATACAGCACTCTATAGAATATTATACAGCGCTCTCTATAGAATATTATACAACACTCTCTGTAGAATATTATACAGAGCTCTCTATAGAATGTTATACCGAGCTCTCTATAGAATGTTATACCGAGCTCTCTATAGAATATTATACAACACTCTCTATAGAATATTATACAGAGCTCTCTATAGAATATTATACAGAGCTCTCTATAGAATATTATACAGCACTCTATAGAATATTATACCGAGCTCTCTATAGAATCTTATACAACACTCTCTATAGAATCTTATACAGAGCTCTCTATAGAATATTATACCGAGCTCTCTATAGAATCTAATACAGAGCTCTCTATAGAATATTATATAATGCTCTCTATAGCATAAAAGAAGAGAGATCAGATCTCAGCACTGTGCATCACTAGACCAGGATAGATCCAGCTGAGCATGCCTCACTGAACACCACCAGGAATCATTAATAAGAACTTGATTTTGTGGTATAACCCCTTAAAGCTTTGACTATATACAGATCTATATACAGATCCGGAGGTTTGTTCTTAAGTTGAATTTGTATGTAAGTCGAAACTGTATATTTTATAATGGTAGATCCTGACAAAACATTTTTTTGCCCCAGTGACAATTGGTGTTTCAAAATTTTTTGTTGTAATTTGACCAAGGATTATCACTAAAGCTTCATAACTGACACGTTACAGCTGATCATTGCAGTCTGGGACTATAGGAAAGCATCCAGAGAGCTTCACCAGAGGTCACAGGGGGCAGAGGGGTCCGTCTTTAACTATGTCTCGTCTGTAAGTCGAGTGTCCTTAAGTAAGGAACTGCCTGTATATACAGAAAATAGTTTTTCTACTTAGCAAATATATAGTTTTTCCATATAGTAGAGACTTGTCTTCTTATTTGAAGGCAATTAATGTTTGATAAATTGTTTGTCATTGTTTAGGAATAATTTCTCCTCATGAAAGTTGCCAAGCTAACTTGTTGAGTTCTTAGCTACACTTGAAGGAAGCAATCATCTTCTATTGTTCCAATGTCCTTAGGCTTCAAACCTTTCCCTGGTCCTGAAAGATAACATTTGATACAGCATTTGCATGGATATCTGGGATTAGTGGCAGAGCTTTGCAGACTCTGCAGTGTGTCACTTGTGATTCGGAACTCCTCAGGCTGCCCACTCTTCCTGGTAATCGCTGGAGTGTGACCTCCACCTGGCATATGGAGTAGACAGAAACAGGTGTTTCATAAAAAAACGCTGGATGGTTTTTAATAGACACTTATTTTAAAGTGTATGCTAAATCACCCGGCAACAATACCATGAGGTTGACAACTGTTGAAGGGCATACATTACATCTGCAAGATGTACCATTCATTTATACCTATTCCTTTTCCTTTATTGTTGGTGCATTTTTTTTTACAAATTTTAATAGGAAGTGGTTGTATGTAATGAGCAGGTCTGAATCACCAAATACGGGCCCGTACCGAATGTAGCGTATTCAGCACCCACAACCCCCACAAGGCGCTGCTGTACAAGCTTTTGGTTCATGTTTAACTGCATCCATGTGTTTCTTTATTGTTCTTCAGGATTCGAAGAAGAGTGAAGAAATCGGGCAATACTATTTATTCCACATTTATATTTTTTTTATGCACAACCTTTTTGTGGCAATCACTGTAATCATAAAATTTCTGTAACTGTCAATGAGACTTCTGAACCTCTCAATGAGTATTTTAAGCACTCCTCATGAGCAAACTGCTCCAGTTGGCTGGGGTGTGAAGGGTGACTTTTTCAGGCGGCATGTGCAACATCCCCCACCTGGGCCTAGCCTTTTCTTGTGGCGTAGAGGCAGCTGGGGCCCAGAATACTGGAGTGGCTGGCTAGTGTAGCCTTGCGCATGCTGTGGTCACACTGCTTAGTATGGGGACCAGAGGGCTGACCTGCAGCCTGAGTTTCCAGCTTACTTTACAGTATCACAAAAAAAACATTATTGGACAATCACATTTAGCTCTTGTTGTTAACTCTTGCCTAACCAGGCAGTGGGTACAGCTGCAATTACAAAGTCCTTCGGTACTTAGACACTCTTCCAGAGAGTTGATCAGTCCCTACCAGCTCCTGACATGGAGTGGGCTCTATTCGCAACTACAACCTTGCCTATGTGTTGGCAGGGGCGTTGCACATGTTTCAGCTTATAAGTTTACAAACTGATTTTTGTAAGATTGCAGCCATGGATAGGAGGGATAGGAGCAATGCTTTTTAACCATAGTTTTTAATGGAATATTTATTTTGGGTGGATTCATTTGCATGGCAGGTTCTCTTTAAGTCCACTTTGACTTGTCTCTTTGATTTGACATCATTTTTCGTCCTCCGACCACAAGGCAGGTTGTCTATAGTTCCATAGATCTTAATTTTCTGAATAATATGTGTAGCTGTAGTCACAGGAACATCAAACTGCTAGGAAATGGTTTTATAAGCTTAATTTTAACATGCTTGTCTATAATTTTTTTCTAAGCTCCACCATGTCCATATGTCAAGTGCACAGTGAGTAGCTGTAGTCCTATATACAGGCAACTGACTGATTACAAGATTGTAGACACCTTTGATGCTATTTAGTGGACACAACTTGGGCTACCAACTATTTTGTCCATAGGTGGACATAATATGGCCAGGACAGAGCTAGGGAGAAGACGTTACTGGAAATAAGGTTAGTCATGGATGATGGATTATTGTAGGGCAGTCTGAACAACTGCATATGTATATTGATATGCTGCGATGATACAGGGCCAATGACTTATTTAATCTTTATCCTCATATGGTACTATACTGCAGTAAAAGTACATGCCTTTCTTTCTTTATACTTATATATTTATATCCAATGGAGTGGTGACATTATCTGCATTTTTTTTTAATGAAATATTCTTTAATTCCAATACGATACAATAGTATCTTATTGATCCCCACCGGGAAATTCTTTTATACATAGTGTTAGAGCAGTTTTCCCATATTTTAGAGAGAGACCTTAATGTGATAGACATCAGTCTTACATGTTGCTAGTTCCTTAGTAGCATACAAAGTCACAGGACATTGCGATACAGCGCAAGGTACAGGTTAACATGACCAAATTAAACCACATAAGGTAAACAAAAGTACAAAATACACTAGTGAAAATAACAAATAAACACAGAGTAGACAGACATGCCCGTAACTCCACTTTTGCCAAGTACTTGCGATACTGCCGATCATCTGCTTGGTACTGAAAGGGGGGGTGATATGGTGAGAGTGCCAAGTTGGTGCAACAGGGCAAAATGGGAGGGTAGGCGAAGATGGTGGACAGGCAGCTGCCTATGGTGGCACTATTTTGACAATGCATTCTCCTACTTGCAACTGCAAGTCCACCACATTTAGAATAGGTATGTCGGCGACAGAGACAATACTGTGACTTTGTTTTTTAGATAACATTTTGAAAGTGCATGGTAAGTGATAAGTAATTTTATGTAGACAATTACTTCCAGAAAGAGTCCTTTGTTCACTTCTAGGTTTAATTCTGGCATAATTCCTTTTGTGCACTTAAGAGTTGCACTTATGTAGTGCAAGACCAAAGTCTAGTAAGTCAAGTCTGCAATTTATAGACCCAGGATAAATCAGTTAAAACTACCAGATGTCAACAAGTCGGTGGAGAGAAAACTAAGAAGGAGTCATGAAGTCTCCAGAAACAGCAGGGAATTAGATATGCATGCACACGTTCCAATAGAAAAAAGTTGTAAATAAAAAACTATTGCTTGAGATAGTTGGGCTTTCTTGAAATAAGTTAACCACACTTACCAATCAATATCCCAATCAAAATGTACGAAGTCTCAAATTTTACTTTCTTTAAGGCCTTAAAAAATGTTTCCATGACTTTGTTGGAATTTTGCTGAAATTGTTGATTCACGTGAAGTTTGCCTATACTTTATGCTAATAAACAGCCACACACCATAATGTCCCCACCTCCAGACTTCACTGTTGGTACTGTGTTTTGGGGGTGATATGCAATGGCCTCCAAACATGGTGTGTATTATGACATCCAAAGAGTTTATGGTCTCATCTGACCAGACTTTATTATCCCAGTATTTCACTGGCTCGTATTAACGTCATCAAGCTAACTTTAACACACTATTTGTCCAGTTTATGATTAAATGATGCTCTTCCCAATTTTGGATTTTATAGGCCAAGTTGAACCAGTTAATATTATTTTTCACTAAGTAGTGGGATTGCTTTATAATCACTGCCTATGCCTTTTTGTACCTCTTACTTCATGTGTTAAATATATTGTTTTCATTTTTTATTATTACACACAACTCAATTTATGGACATGGTTTGATTCCTTTTCCAGTTTCTGTGACATTTGAAATGCTTTATACTGTTCCTATAAGAGTGCATTCATACTGCATTTGCAGTATATGTTGTAAGAAAAAGGTTGCCCTTAGGCTCTTATGTCATGTTTATGCACACATAACTGCTGGAGGCCATAAGGACACCATTTTGTCCTCCGTCAATGTAATAAAAGTCTGTGCTATCCAAAATGAGTCCCATAGACACAACAATGTTCATTCTGTTTTTTCTTCCAATATATTTTCTGAAAGACTAATTTCTCAAAACATCTTTAGAAGCGTCACTTTCAGAGAAAAATACAGGGGCACTTTTACTAAGGGACGTGCACCAGGTTTCTTTCGGACTTTGCACGTTCTTTCTAGTACAAACTGCTTGCACAAGTATTTAAGAAGTGTCTGTGCCACATTTGTTTTGCACGCGACCCTATTGTTTCACGGATGCATTAGTCATCATGCAACACAAATTTCTGCACTGAAGGGGCGTTCCGGTGCAGTCAGACCGAACGTAACATTTAACATGCAAAGTCCAACAGAAATGTACCTCACACCCTGTGTTAAAGGAGCACCAAAAAAAGTGGTGCACTCTGTCAGAAGGTGCCAGATTCATGAAGAACATGCGCCACAATTTATGGATTTGGTCCCCACTGCACTATACAGAGGCAAACTGTACATAGTGCAGTTTACACTAGTCTTAGTAAGTCTTTGTTTATTACTCAAGAATCAAACCATCCACAAACAGTTTATTTATATATGTATTACCAAGCACAATCATAGCTTTTACAGTCATTGTACAGCAGCCAAGTATGTATCTACAGTATGTTTAAATGACTTTGTCTATTTCACTAAGAATCTCAAAGTCAGTTTGCGAATAATAGATTTTTATCAGCACTCAGAATTAATGAATAACTCCCTTCGTCTGCCCTCTACTTGCAATTGAAAATATGTCAGGGATCTCAATCATGTAATGTTAATATCAGTTTTTTTCTGAATGTTAAACAATACATTTGTGACCTGACAGTAGACAGTAGGGCTACTTATCAATGACATCAACCACACAATTGGCTTCTTACAATCAGGGAGATCAAAGGCCTCTCTTGCTATTAAAGAATCATTTGCTTGGCACCTTTTTAGTTCCTATATAAATTGCTTGGACCCTTTCACATTCATTGCACGGAAGCTTTAACTTTCCATTGAATATTGCGTTAGACTCGTAAATCATATTTTGGGGATTTTACAACATTCACAGAATTTGCAGATATGTTGTTTCTGTATAGTATAGATGTACCTGTGTAATAAACATACAAACAATATTATAAAAGTGCAATTTTAATATAGTATATTAACCCTTACCCTTACTGGCATTTCTGGAAAATTTGACGTGTAACTAGAACCAAAATTAAAGCATAAAGAATTACACTAAACCCCAATAAACCATATATTATCTGAAAACAGACACTTGCCCCATTTAAAAAATTGCATTATGGAGTTTGAAGACATAGGCACCTTCATGCAATTTTGAACCAAAGTGAAATATTTTATAAAAAATGCGTAAAAATCGACATGTTGGCAAAAAATGTGCCCCAATCAAAAAATAATTTGCTTCACAATTCCAAAATGTAAAAGATGAACATGTGTAAAGTTTGCAGATACATGATAGTCATATGTTCACGTAAATAAATCATCATAAAATCCCTAAACATGAAATAACCAAAATTCTGCTTTTCAGGTAAAAATAAAATTTAACCTCCAGAATATTGCAAGTCAACGGATTATAAAGTAAAGGCACCCTTAAAATCTACATAGTTTTAGAATGCAGACAACCTAGTGAGTGTATTTTTCTTGATAAACAGTTGACAACCTGTACAACCATCATGCAACTTTGAACTTTTTAAAATGTATAAAATTTACATCAAAGTGGAGGTTTATGCACAAATAGGGATGTAAAAATAAAGTGAGCAGATTTATACACTACTGCTCAAAAGTTTGAGATCACGTAGAAATGTCCTTATTTTTGTCCTTCATTTCTTTCAATGAAGCTAACATTTAATTCATCATAAATACACTATATACATTTTACTGTGATAAATGAGCCTGATCCCACAGACTCATAACATTTCCTACTGCAGTGACGTGTAACTAACTCCCTGCCACCACTAACATGCAGCCCAGTGTGAATACGCCTTACATCGGGCCTTTGTCCTTTCCCCTGCATTTTCAATCTTGTCCTGTCTCACACACCTTCATTTTTCTCCTCCATGAACTGACCCCTCAGCACAGAAGTACTGAGGCTTCTTGCTCCTTGATGATGGCTCCACCCCCTAATCGCGCTAGGCCCTGCCCCCTCAGCTACATCAAACCCACTGCAAGCAACAAACTACAGCCAAACCTAATGAAGATGACCAGCCCAGCCAGCTGCATAACATGTGATGTGGACATCAGTCCTGTGTCTCCTCCATTGGGAGAAAATCAATGGACGGATTTAAGGGGCATTGTAATTCTTAATTATAGTGTATTTCCACAACATTTTTCTGCTATGGAGAGCAAAATTTGACATATAAGCTCATATTTAATGATCCAATTGAACATAAATTATGCTTATTCCTGGAATAAGAATTTTAAAATACAAATGTACATGTACAGGCAGTCCCCGGGTTACATACAAGATAGGGTCTGTAGGTTTGTTCTTAAGTTGAATTTGTATGTAAGTCGGAACTGTATATTTTATCATTGTAATCCCAGACAGAACTTTTTTGGTCTCTGTGACATTTGGATTTTAAAATGTTGGGTTTGTCATAAGAATCAATATTAACACTAAAGCCTCATTACAGACACATTTTATAACTGTTATAGCTGTTTATTGTAGCCTAGGACTAAAGTACAATAAATTACCAATATCCAGATGTCTGTTTGTAAATAGGGGTCGTATGTAAGTCGAGTGTTCTTAAGTAGGGGACCGCCTGTAATGTAAAATCAGATCTAAAATATGGAAAATAGCAGACAGCTAAAAATATTTGCCATTCTCATGAAAATTTTATCATGAGCAATAAAATTGTTTAAACCTTTACCAATATATGCTTTTAATATGTACATTGTCAATATGTCACCCTTTCCCAGATTCATAGACAGACACAAAGGGTGCATGTACTTTGCAAAGTGCAGGTGCCCTATTAAAGAGCAGAATCTCATCTTTTAATATTATGTCAGTATTTTGTTTCTAGGTGACACGGAACCAAAGATATCCACTGTTAAAGTTGCAGTTGGGAATTGAAAGTTGTAAATAAAAATTACTTTTTTTACAGCAACTTTAACAGTGGATATTGTATCTCTGGATCTATGTCACCTAGAATCACAGGAACACAACTGATATGATATTAAAGGGGAAATTCTCCCATTGTGAATTGTGTTTCTGGGTGCAAGGAGGTTCAGCAGATGTCACTATGTGATTTTAACCACTGTCTTGATTTCTATTTGTTTTTACTGTAGGTATCTACCTTTAATATAGTTTATTATTTTTTCCCTACTGCAGCCATTCACACTGTCTATAAACGCTAAGAGCATAACTACTGTAGTTCCTTAAAGTACAAAGTAATAATACAAGATCATATAGAAAGAATTACCAGATCGTGACAACAACATAAAACCTAGTATTAAGAATTGCACACATAAGAGTGCATTTATTAAATCCGGAGGCGGATAGCCCAGATTCTAAGTTGATGTAATCCTTTCGTACAAAATTGGACACCTTGGAGGATGTAATTCCTTTTATTGGTCTGACATAAACCATAATGTATTTTATATAGAACCGCTCATAATCGAATGACACAAGAACAATGCATCCCTTCCCCTACAGGTTCTGATGTGTTATTTTTCATATCAATTTTGAAAAAGGAAATGAAAGACTTTGTTGTTGGGCAGCAGTATTTTGCTGAATGCAAATCTTTGTTCTGCAAATCCAAAGTACAAAGAACATGTCTAGTATGAAAAAGGATGTAAGCATTAATATTAGTGCAAAGCGAGATTGAAGGTTTCATTGAAGATGATATGAAATGTGAACAAAGGGGTTTGGCAGAATTTAATGGATAATTCCAAATACTGAGATAAAATAATTGTCAGTCTTCTGGGGTAGTGAACCCCCTGGACCACCGCAGATGCTGACATAAGCCGATACCTGGGACCAGAATATAAGTGTCACCCGGTCTTCACCAGAGCCTGCTGCAAAGCAGGATGGTCTTGCCGCGGTGTGGTACCACCAGGTCGTTCCACAGCTGCGACTTTTTCGCCATTGCAGCCAAGTTCTAGGTACACAATCAACAGGCAATCTTATGGTCAGGAACAGGCAGTAGGTCGATGCAGGTTGCAGTGGTTCAAGGTCAGCGACGAAGCAAGAGGTCAGGTGGCAGCGGAGGAGCAAAGTCGAGAACAGGTCCGGGGTCACAACCGGGCCTGGATGACTTTCTAAAGAGAAAAAATATCACGGCTCGGTGTTGAGCTGAAACGCGTAGGTCTGTCTGCCTATGTATCTGCACTGACAAATGCACAGGACTTGTGCTGAATTTTAGAATGGATTCTCAATAAAATTTTGTTGGGTTTTATTCAAGTGCTCCGGTCTTCTTTATATACTCTCAGACTGCAAACTGCATTAGTTACAACCCTAATACACATGTCAGGCCATAGTAGGATGCCTAAACAATTCAGTATAAAGTAATCAGACATACAGCGAACAGTGTTTTCTTGACAGGAGTTTCTAATTTTGAAACATATTCCATTTTTTTTTTACATATTTTTTAAATGCACATACATAAAAACCTTTTAGACTAATATTCTGACAGTGGTAGGGCATTGAAGTTTTGCAGCAACTTGCTTCATGCTTCACTTCAGAATATTTTCTGTAACGGTCGTGTGCATCATACTTAACAGAGACCTGTAATGCGCTACTGATGTCATCACAATTTGTTACGTTAGCTAAGTGTATTTGACTGATTAAAAATGCTTTGGAGAACTAACTATTTCAGTTTTTCATTCATTTTATTGGAAGCTGCTGCTGAGTTTCTGGCCTACCGCTTACACAATAATTATTACCAGGGTCTAGCCAAACCATGAAGGCCATCATTCTTACAACAAAATAAAAGAATACATCTTTATTACACCTTTAAAATTTAACATACAAAAGCTTTTGTCAGTCTCAGAAAATGCACATAGACAAAGCTTAAAAAGCAAGAGGCAAAATACCTGTAGTGAGGGAATGGCCTGCTGGCTAACTTATCCCCTTCCAGGCCACCATAAATATATACGACAGGCGGCCGTATATATATATATATATATATATATATATATATCTTGAAATGGCGGTCGGTACCCTCCATGACGTCATTGCTATTAAAGGCTCCCATATCTGTCATTAGTAATTCTGTATTACAGTCTGTGTAAGACAGACTGTAATATAAAAGCAGTTATATAGAATACAGTTGTATTGAAGTATATAGTGTAAGTGATCAGACTCCCCAGGTTTCGAGTACCGTAGGGGGGCTGAAATTATAGTAAATAAACATTTTTTAAAAGTTTTGAAAATTATGAAAAAAATATTATCCAAATCACCACCCTTTCCCTAGCACACTTATAAAAATAAACAAGTAAAATCATAACCATATTGCACCACTGTTCTGTTGGACTTTGCACTTTCTTTTAGGTGCAAACTGCTTGCACAGATATTTAACAATTGCTTCCGTCACATTTGTGTTACACGCAACCCATCTATGGCACAGCTGCACTATGCTACATGAGACACAAATTTCTGCACTGAAGTTCCGGTGCTCAGTCGGACCGTGTGCCAGATTTAACATGCAAAGTCTGATAGAAATGTGTCACACGCCCTATGTTAAAGGTGCACATAGTGCAGTTTGCACTGTTCTTAGTAAATGTGCCCCATTAGGTATTGCCTCGTCCCAAAAGGTCTGATCTATTAAAATATAAAAACAATTATTCCCGGGGATGAACCCTGTAATAAAAAATAGTGCTTGCATATCCAAAAAGATACATTTTTGCACAGAATATTAAATGGCTGGTGGAAGGAGAGGAGTGAAAATTGATTTTTATAAAATACAGACACAAGCAACAAGCGCAACCACATGTTACTGAAGTAGAGGAGAGTTTCCCTGACATAAATAAAGGGTGTCTGCCTGAAACCTGTGTTCCAATAGACACAGATTATCCAGTGCAATGGCTAGCCATGTGAATAATGTTTAACCTAAACTTATGATGACAAGGAACAAAGTATGAAGCCATATAGAACAAGATGAATATAACTTATCCTTAGATACAAAGCTGATTTCCTGACGGTTGTTTCACTTTTGCTTCTTCAGAAGGCAACTGATGAAGCGTATATTTTAGGTACCTAAGATGGGACAACCCCTTTATGGCCTTGGGGTGTCTGTTTCTTGACACTTATCTTCTTTTGTTCTTTTCTTCCTGGGTTTATACATGTACTGTATGTAAATAACAAGATAATATCTACAAGTTGTGCGATAAAACTATAGTTCTGCTGTGAAAAGATAAAATAAATGAACAAGTAAATGAAATGGCAAAAGCAGAAGTGAAATGTTTTACAGCCAATCACTTTTAGCTGGGGATTTGCATGTCTCGGCTTTTTTCTGCCGCGGTATTTATTTAATTTTAAAGAAATGGGATTACAGCCTCCAAGCTCCAAGGTTTTTAAGCACTCAGTTGCTAATACGCTGATCCATTTTGTTCCGTTGTCGAGCGATTGAATTTTTGTCCCTAATGGTAAGATTAGAGCTCGCTTTGCTTCCCTTGCCAAAGCCTAGATCTTCGTTTTCCTTTGTAAAAAAGTGTAGACCCACTTAGCAACAACTATTGTGGATGCAAATCAATGAAAATGGCTTGCCAATTTGCAGCATCTTAAGCATTTGTAGCTTTTAATACACACCCCCATGAGGATTATACATATTGCTGTACCTGTTGGAATAGTCTGGTGTTTTTCTTGTAATACATCCTAAATATGGCATAATGATGAGCGGAAATCATACATTCTCTGTTTACCTGCATTATTCATTTCATTGCAATACATTTGCTGTTTGAAACCATATTTACTTCACACTCAAGTTCCTTAAGATGCATTTATTACTTTATTTGTCAAGAAAAAACCTGCTGATAAAATTGTATGTCAATATATCCATCATCTTAAATGTACTGATCATTTAGTAATTTGTTATGTATTTTGCTATAGGAGCAGTACTGTCATCTACTTCAATGTTGCATTTCTGCTGCCAACTTTAAGATAAGTTTTACACCGTGGATTTTTCACCCCTGAAGAAGCCAATGAGTATTGGCGATACACAAGGAGGTTTGGTCCTCCCAGGGCTGGTTTTAGACAAAGTGGGGACCGTGACAAAACTAAAAGTGGGGCCCCAAAATGAAACTGTTTTATGAACAGTCACAGTCAGAAAGAGGCTCCTTTAGCTCTGCACAATAATAACATGTTGTAGTTACACACAGTAGTATGGTATGGCAATCTGTAATATGGGACTGTAGGAGAATTTTATAGGAGATAGACAGATGATAGGTAGATTGATGATAGAAGATAAATATGAAAGATAATATAGATTTAAAATAGATGATTGATTTATTGATGCAGAAATATAAAGTAGATTATGTAGATGATTGATTGATTGATAGATGGATACAGGCTCGGACTGGGGCACCGGAGGACCAGTGAATCCTCCGGTGGGTCCCCGATACCACTGCTACGGCAGGGGCCTCCATCCCCACCTGAGGCCCCTGCCAGGGACAGCATTGGTACTCGATGCGGCCATATGCGGCCGCTCGAGTACCATCACTGATGCAACTCAGCGGTCAATGGTGATGCCATTTACTTTGACCGGCGACCGCTGAGCACAGGCTGTGCATGCAGCCGGGAACTTTTCCCAGCGCACGTTGCACCCTGACCCCTGGTGCGCGGCAGCCTGGTGATGCACTCGCGCTGCCGCACAGCGTCTAGATCCTGTCAGTCCCAGTCCAGAGGAGAGAAGAAAAGCGGAGGACGCGGGAGCACTGCTACAGGTGAGTGAGGTTTATTATTTTATTTTAACTATTCACACTCCGGTGGAGCAGTGTATGTGAGGACTAAAAATTAGAAGGGGGTCACTACTAGACTGAATATCTATAATAAGGGGGCCAATTGTACAGTAGGATTGTATATAGAATAGTAAAGGGTCACTACAGGACTAAATATTAAGGAGATGGGGGTGGCATTGCAGTACTTTACATTATAAGAGAAGCCATTACAGGACTGTTTACAATAAGGGGTCATTAAAGGAATATATATGTAAAGTATAGGTTTAGTAGTACTGTGATGTGCCCATCTATACAGGATAGGAGTAGTAGTACTGTGATGTGCCCATCTATACAGGATAGGAGTAGTAGTACTGTGCTGTATCCATACACACAGGATAGGAGTAGTAGTACTGTGCTGTGCCCATATATACAGGATAAGAGTAGTAGTACTGTGCTGTGCCCATATATACAGATAGGAGTAGTAGTACTGTGCTGTACCCATATATACAGGATAGGAGTAGTAGTACTGTGCTGTGCCCATATATACAGAATAGGAGTAGTAGTACTGTGCTCATATATACAGGATAAGAGTAGTAGTACTGTGCTGTGCCCATATATACAGGATAGGAGTAGTAGTACTGTGCTGTACCCATACATACAGGATAGGAGTAGTAGTACTGTGCTGTACCCATATATACAGGATAGGAGTAGTAGTACTGTGCTGTGACCATATATACAGGATAGGAGTAGTAGTACTGTGATGTGCCCATATATACAGGATAGGAGTAGTAGTACTTTGCTATGCCCATATATACAGGAGAGGAGTAGTAGTACTGTGCTGTGCCCATATATACAGGATAGGAGTAGTAGTACTGTGCTGTGCTCATATATACAGGATAGGAGTAGTAGTATTGTGCTGTGCTCATATATACAGGATAGGAGTAGTAGTTCTGTTCTCTACCCATATATACAGGATAGGGGTAGTAGTACTGTGCTGTACCCATATATACAGGATAGCAGTAGTAGTACTGTGCTGTACCCATATATACAGGATAGGAGTAGTAGTACTGTGCTGTGCCCATATATACAGGATAGGAGTAATAGTACTGTGATGTGCCCATATATACAGGATAGGAGTAGTAGTACTGTGCTGTGCCCATATATACAGGAGAGGAGTAGTAGTACTGTGCTGTGCCCATACATACAGGATAGGAGTAGTAGTACTGTGACCATATATACAGGATAGGAGTAGTAGTACTGTGCTGTGCTCATATATACAGGATAGGAGTAGTAGTATTGTGCTGTGCTCATATATACAGGATAGGAGTAGTAGTACTGTGACCATATATACAGGATAGGAGTAGTAGTACTGTGCTGTGCTCATATATACAGGATAGGAGTAGTAGTATTGTGCTGTGCTCATATATACAGGATAGGAGTAGTAGTACTGTTCTCTACCCATATATACACAAAAGGAGTATAACATTTATTAAAACCTTTATATAAAATATTTGATAAGAGGGGCACTAAATATAAGAGGAATAACTAGGGAGAGCATTATATAAAACATAATAAGTAGGAGCACTGTAAGACTTTGTAGTTAAAATGATTAATCAGAAATTATATGCTCTATAATGTAATAACTTATGGGAATGAATGATGTCCAATTTAAATTATTAGGTGTATAATGGCTATAGTGTATATGTAATATACTGAAAAGTCACAATGTAATATTTGATTTCTGGAGAGGGCGCAATATGGTTTTGTTATGGGGGTATATTTGATATTTGTGGGGGGCACAATTTGGTCAGTTGTGATGGGTAAATATTATTTAGGATATATTGTATATTGTTATCCAGGTGACATTGTGCTGTAGTGACGGTGATATTTTTAGTTGCACAGTGTGGAGATGTGCCACACACAGATGAAGATATCTGGAGGAAAATTCTCCAGTGATGAGTAAAAACAAGGAGAAGTCGTTGTGCAGTTCAGCACCCAAAGGAGAAGACGTGTGACATGTGAGGTACTGAATCCCACTTCTGAGTCTGGTAACTGTAATTACCCGACTATCTAGACGATTTCGATAATGTCAGTTGCTAGTCTTCTTTATGTGGTGCAGTGAGAATACGCAGGAGATGAAGGGTTATTGTTCGTTATTCTTATTGGTAAGTTAGTGCCACGCACTGACGCTTACATCCCTAATATTTTTGCCCTGGTATAAAATCACCAATGATGAAATAGTGATGAAACACTGTGAATTAGGGAATATTTCTAGGTAGCGGCATGGTGGGCCCCCAGAATCAATTTCTCTGGTGGGCCCCAGGCACCCCAGTCCGACCCTGGATGGATAGATATATAATAGGTAGATAGAGGATACATAGATAAATAGACAAAAATCTAGACAAATGGTTAGATAAACAGATGTATAGATAGATAGGAAATAGATAAATTGTAGGAGACAGATAGTCGGATAGATAATATATCTAAACAGGAGATAAATAATAAGCATCATCACCCGGGCATTCAATGAAGGGATATTAAAGGAGCAATATATCCTCTGCCCACAATAGTCCACATTCATGGAGGCCCTTGGCAAATGCCTAACGCCAGCTCTGGGTCCTCCCCCTCCCAGTTCTGCTGGATGACAGTGTTTCATATAATATGTGTGGGAGGGGAGATAGGACAGGATATGTTGTATCAGACCTAGATTTTTGTATGCTCTAAGTTCATGTATGCTCTGGTTTTTAAAGCATATCAGTTTTTGTGGTTGTATGTTGTAGTATTTGGACTGTGTTTGGTGTATGCAAATCAACCTAGCATTTTTTATGTGAGACCTGAGATATCAGGCATAAAGTCACATAGTGTTCTCATCCACTCACTATTAAAATAGATGCATTTTTAATTGTATGCCTGATTTCTTTTGGAATACACAGACACCTTTAACCTTGTCTGAAACAGCACTTAAAGGAAACCTACCACAACATAGCAATAAGGAAAGTAGGCGAAATGTTCTCTTTGCCTAGAGAACATTTCACTTGAACAGTGTCAAGTTCTATTGTCTAAAAGCTGTCAATGGTGTAAAGGAACAGAAAGCTGATATGCACAAAATGCTTATATAAGGAAGTCAGATGAAAAAGAACACTGGATCATAAATGATTAATAAAGTATATTACAAAGTTTACTACTATAATCTGTTTTAATGATTTATGAAATTTTTTGAGTTAGCAAAATTTTAGTTACACTTTAAAGGAAACCTACCACTTGGGATAGGGCTTCTAAGCAGCAAATGCCGTGCACCAGCTCAGGGTGAGCTGGTTCCGGCGCTTATCTTTGTTATGTTCTAACAGTTTTAAGGCATTTAAACACTTTATTCATCTTTATATCCGAAGAAGCTTCCCTGTACCGTGGTCCGCGCTCGGCACACCATGCGCGCGACCACTTCCTATTCAGGCGCACACACGGTGGAAAGAGTGAATATTTAGCCTACTTTCCTTATTGCTATGTTGTGTACAGCAATTCATAAATGTTGCTCACTACAGGAACAGAAACAGGCACAAAGAAGCTTTAAATAAGTATATAAAAATTTTACTATTAACACCTGTCTCATTCATTTCTAAAATATAAGAAATTGCTTTGAAGGTTTAGTTACACAATTAAAACTTGGTTATCGATTTCAATCAATCAATTTCTTAGATTGTAAAGGGAATGGAACTGAAGTTTAGGAGCCTTAATGATAGGTGGAGGTCCCAGTGATGCCTCCTGTGACCATATAATAACCATGTGACCTATTTTTTATGTAATAACTAGAGATGAGCGAACACTAAAATGCTCGGGTACTCGTTATTCGAGACGAACTTTTCCCGATGCTCGAGTGCTCGTCTCGAATAACGAACCCCATTGAAGTCAATGGGAGACTCGAGCATTTTTCAAGGGGACCAAGGCTCTGCACAGGGAAGCTTGGCCAAACACCTGGGAACCTCAGAAAAGGATGGAAACACCACGGAAATGGACAGGAAACAGCAGGGGCAGCATGCATGGATGCCTCTGAGGCTGCATAATCGCACCATTATGCCAAAATTATGGGCAACAGCATGGCCATGACAGAGTGACAGAATGAAGCTAGATAGCATCTAAAACATCCAATAATTGACCCTGACACTATAGGGGACGGCATGCAGAGGCAGCGGCAGCAGCGGCAGGCATGGCAACATACCCTAAATGGACTCAGGCTTCAAACCAATGGGTAGCAGAGAGGAACCAAAGGAGGTGAGCAAGAAGCGCTCAAATAATATCGGTACATGATAAAAGTTTGCCAGTATATTTTGTGGATTACACAGCAGGGTGGCGACAAAGTTAACATGGAAGCCATGAAAACAACCCAAAATTCTGCCTGACACAGCTCGTTTGATAAGGGGACCATGTATGGAGGCAGTGAACTAGTAGTAGATTAAAGGTGCTGCAGTTAAAACTATGTTAGTTGGATCTTGGCATGGAGCTGGCGCTCCGCTGCCAGGCGAGCTTTCGCCAATCCAAGCCCCTGTCTCTAGGCTACTCCCCAAACAGCACTTCTAAGAACCTTTTGTATAAGATCAAGTGTAGTAGCGTTCTTATAAGTTTAGGATATGCCGGGTGAGGGGAATGTAAACAGATGCGCAAGAAGCGCTGAAATAATATCCCTAAATGGTAAAAGTTTGCAAGTATATTTTGGGGATTACACAGCAGGGTGGCGACAAAGTTAACAACTTTGATGTGGAATGCCCTGTAATAGCTCTTGGGCGGTGTGCCTTTTATCGCCTAGGCTCAGCAGTTTCAGCACCGCCTGCTGTCGCTTAGCAACGGCACTGCTGCTGTGCCTAGAGCTACCGACTGATGGCGCCATGCCCACGGATGGTAATTCGGAGGAGGAGGAGGTGGAGGAGGGGTGGGAGGAGGTATAGTAGGCCTTTGAGACCTGGACCGAGGTAGGCCCCGCAATTCTCTGCGTCGGCAGTATATGACCAGCCCCAGGGTCAGACTCGGTCCCAGCCTGCACCAAGTTAAGTGTAGTAGCGTTCTCATAAGTTTGGGATATGGCGGGTGAGGGGAATGTAAACAGATGCGCAAGAAGCGCATGATGCGCATGGAGCTGGCGTTCCGCTGCCAGGCGAGCTTTCGCCAATCCAAGCCCCTGTCTCTAGGCTACTCCCCAAACAGCACTTCTAAGAACCTTTTGTATAAGATCAAGTGTAGTAGCGTTCTTATAAGTTTAGGATATGCCGGGTGAGGGGAATGTAAACAGATGCGCAAGAAGCGCTGAAATAATATCCCTAAATGGTAAAAGTTTGCCAGTATATTTTGGGGATTACACAGCAGGGTGGCGACAAAGTTAACAACTTTGATGTGGAATCCATGAAAACAACCCAAATTTCTGCCTGACACACCTCGTTTGATAAAGGGACGATGTATGGAGGCAGCTATATGGACGACTTTTGGAGGTAGCAATGGAGACAACGTGTGGAGGCTGCTATGGAGACAATTTAATTTGGATAGTGCCTGTATGTGGCAGTCCCAAACATTTTTCAAACCAGAGGAGCAGGTAGGTGGCCCTGCAGTAAAATGGAATAGATTGAGTGCCTGTATGTGGCAGTCCCAAAAATTGTTCAAACCAGAGGAGCAGGTAGGTGGCCCTGCAGTAAAATGGAATAGATTGAGTGCCTGTATGTGGCAGTCCCAAAAATGTTTCAAACCAGAGGAGCAGGTAGGTGGCCCTCCAGTAAAATGGAATAGATTGAGTGCCTGTATGTGGCAGTCCCAAAAATGTTTCAAACCAGAGGAGCAGGTAGGTGGCCCTGCAGTAAAATGGAATAGATTGAGTGCCTGTATGTGGCAGTCCCAAAAATGTTTCAAACCAGAGGAGCAGGTAGGTGGCCCTCCAGTAAAATGGAATAGATTGAGTGCCTGTATGTGGCAGTCCCAAAAATTTTTTAAAACAGAGGACCGGGTAGGTGGCCCTCCAGAAAAATGGAATAGATTGAGTGCCTGTATGTGGCACTCACAAAAATTGTTTCAAACAGAGGACCGGGTAGGTGGCCCTCCAGAAAAATTAAATGCATGAAGTACTATAGCAAGAGCCAGTGGGCCCTGTCAAAAAATAGCCATTTTCCTCTGCTTTACTGTACAAAGAGGAGGAGAAGGAGGAAAATGAGGAGGAGGAGGAGGAGTGGATCAATTATTCAGGTTGAGCTTCCTTCACCTGGTGGAGATTGGAAATTCTGAGAAATCCAGCCTTTATTCATTTTAATAAGCGTCAGCCTGTCAGCGCTGTCAGTCGACAGGCGTGTACGCTTATCGGTGATGATGCCACCAGCTGCACTGAAAACCCGCTCGGACAAGACGCTAGCGGCAGGGCAGGCAAGAACCTCCAAGGCGTACAGCGCCAGTTCGTGCCACATGTCCAGCTTTGAAACCCAGTAGTTGTAGGGAGCTGTGTGATCATTTAGGACGATGGTATGGTCAGCTACGTACTCCCTCACCATCTTTCTGTAAAGATCAGCCCTACTCTGCCGAGACTGGGGACAGGTGACAGTGTCTTGCTGGGGTGACATAAAGCTGGCAAAAGCCTTGTAAAGCGTACCCTTGCCAGTGCTGGACAAGCTGCCTGCTCGCCTACTCTCCCTCGCTACTTGTCCCGCAGAACTACGCACTCTGCCGCTAGCGCTGTCAGAAGGGAAATACTGTTTCAGCTTGTGCACCAGGGCCTGCTGGTATTCATGCATTCTCACACTCCTTTCCTCTCCAGGGATGAGAGTGGGAAGATTTTGCTTGTACCGTGGGTCCAGGAGAGTGAACACCCAGTAATCGGTGCTGGAATAAATTCTTTGAACGCGAGGGTCACGGGATAGGCAGCCTAGCATGAAATCTGCCATATGCGCCAGAGTACCAACGCGTAAGAATTCACTCCCCTCACTGGCCTGACTGTCCATTTCCTCCTCCTCCAACTCCTCCAACTCCTCTTCTTCTGCCCATACACGCTGAACAGTGAAGGACTCAACAATGGTCCCCTCTTGTGTCTCGCCAACATTCTCCTCCTCTTCCTCCTCATCCTCCTCCACCTCCACCTCCTCCGATATGCGCTGAGAAACAGACCTCAGGGTGCTTTGGCTATCAACAAGGGAATATTCTTCCCCCGTCTCTTGTGACGAGCGCAAAGCTTCCGACTTCATGCTGACCAGAGAGTTTTTCAACAGGCCAAGCAGCGGGATGGTGAGGCTGATGATGGCGGCATCGCCACTGACCATCTGTGTTGACTCCTCAAAGTTACTCAGCACCTGACAGATATCAGACATCCACGTCCACTCCTCATTGTAGACTTGAGGAAGCTGACTGACCTGACTACCAGTTCTGGTGGAAGTTGACATCTGGCAGTCTACAATCGCTCTGCGCTGCTGGTAAACTCTGGATAACATGGTCAGTGTTGAATTCCACCTCGTGGGCACGTCGCACAACAGTCGGTGAGCGGGCAGTTGGAGGCGGCGCTGCGCTGCCCTGAGAGTGGCAGCATCTGGGCTGGACTTCCTGAAATGCGCACAGATGCGGCGCACCTTCGTGAGCAAATCAGACAGATTGGGGTATGTCTTGAGGAAACGCTGCACTATCAGATTTAACACATGGGCCAGGCATGGCACATGTGTCAGTCTGCCGAGTTGCAGAGCCGCCACCAGGTTACGGCCGTTGTCACACACAACCATTCCCGGCTTGAGGTTCAGCGGTGCCAGCCACAGATCAGTCTGCGCCGTGATGCCCTGTAATAGCTCTTGGGCGGTGTGCCTTTTGTCGCCTAGGCTCAGCAGTTTGAGCACCGCCTGCTGTCGCTTAGCGACGGCACTGCTGCTGTGCCTAGAGCTACCGACTGATGGCGCCGTGCCCACGGATGGTAGTTCGGAGGAGGAGGTGGAGGAGGGGTGGGAGGAGGAGGAGGCATAGTAGGCCTGAAACACCTGGACCGAGGTAGGCCCCGCAATCCTCGGCGTCGGCAGTATATGAGCAGCCCCAGGGTCAGACTCGGTCCCAGCCTCCACCAAGTTAACCCAATGTGCCGTCAGCGATATATAGTGGCCCTGCCCGGCAGCACTCGTCCACGTGTCCGTGGTCAGGTGGACCTTGTCAGAAACGGCGTTGGTCAGGGCACGGATGATGTTGTCTGACACGTGCTGGTGCAGGGCTGGGACGGCACATCGGGAAAAGTAGTGGCGGCTGGGGACCGAATACCGAGGGGCGGCCGCCGCCATGAGGTTGCGAAAGGCCTCGGTCTCTACTAGCCTATAGGGCAGCATCTCCAGGCTAAGCAATCTGGAGATGTGCACATTAAGGGCTTGGGCGTGCGGGTGGGTTGCACTATATTTGCGTTTCCGCTCCAGCGTCTGGGGTATGGAGAGCTGAACGCTGGTGGATGCTGTGGAGGATCGTGGAGGCGACGATGGGGTTTTTGTGGCAGGGTCCTGGGCAGGGGGCTGACTAGCAGCTGACACAGGGGAAGGAGCAGTGGTGTGCACGGCCGGAGGTGAACGGGCTTGTTGCCACTGAGTGGGGTGCTTAGCATTCATATGCCTGCGCATACTGGTGGTAGTTAAGCTAGTAGTGGTGGAACCCCTGCTGAGCCTGGTTTGGCAAATGTTGCACACCACAGTCCGTCGGTCATCCGGTGTTTCCTTAAAGAACCTCCACACTTCTGAAGATCTAGCCCTCGCCGCAAGAGCCCTCACCACGGGAGCTTCACTAGTTGACAGTGGCGCTGATGCACCAGCTCTGGCCCTGCCTCTCCGTCTGGCCCCACCACTGCCTCTTCCAACCTGTTCAGGTCGAGGACTCTCCTCCGTCTCAGAAGCACTGTGTTCACCCGGCCTCTCAACCCAGCTTGGGTCTGTCACCTCATCATCCTCCGATCCCTCAGTCTGCTCCCCCCTCGGACTTCCTGCCCTGACAACAACTTCCCCACTGTCTGACAACCGTGTCTCCTCATCGTCGGACACCTCTTTACACACTTCCACTACGTCAAGAAGGTCATCATCACCCACAGACTGTGACTGGTGGAAAACCTGGGCATCGGAAAATTGCTCAGCAGCAACCGGACAAGTGGTTTGTGACTGTGGGAAGGGTCCAGAAAACAGTTCCTCAGAGTATGCCGGTTCAAATGCCAAATTTTCCTGGGAGGGGGCAGACTGGGGGGGAGGAGGCTGAGGTGCAGGAGCTGGAGGAGTGGCGATTTCGGTGACATGGGTGGACTGCGTGGAAGACTGACTGGTGGTGGACAAATTGCTCGAAGCATTGTCAGCAATCCACGACATCACCTGTTCGCACTGTTCTGGCCTCAACAGTGCTCTACCACGAGTCCCAGTAACTTCAGACATGAACCTAGGGAGTGTAGCTCTGCGGCGTTCCCCTGCTCCCTCATCAGCAGGTGGTGTCTCACCCCGCCCAGGACCACGGCCTCTGACCCCTGCAGTAGTTGGACGCCCACGTCCCCGCCCTCGTCCTCTACCCCTAGCCCTCGGGTTAAACATTTTTAAAATGAGAGTTATAACTTTATTTTTTTTTTTACTTTTTTTTGTTTTTTTTTGTGTTTTTTTTTTTTTTTTTGTGTTTTTTGTTTTTTTTTGAGTTTTTAAAACCAAACAATGCTATCCTATTGCTATGGCTATTTTCTAGCCAAGTATCAAAGGAAGCACAGTACTATGCCAGATGAGATGACACTGAGTTATTGCCTAATAGAAATCCAACCCCTACTGAATTTTGCCACTTCAGCCTTTGCTATGGATATGTGCGCCACTAAGCGCAGAACACAGCGGTCGCAAGTCCCACTACAAATTGCTCAGAATTGGCAAGTACATGCACTGCAGAAACTACAGTCACCAGCAGATCAACCAGAAATCAAATATATAGAACGCTACTGTAGGCTTCAAGAAGCTGTTTGTATTCTCCTATGGCTATTTTCTAGCCAAGTATCAAAGGAAGCACAGTACTATGCCAGATGAGATGACACTGAGTTATTGCCTAATAGAAATCCAACCCCTACTGAATTTTGCCACTTCGGCCTTTGCTATGGATATGTGCGCCACTAAGCGCAGAACACAGCGGTCGCAAGTCCCACTACAAATTGCTCAGAATTGGCAAGTACATGCACTGCAGAAACTACAGTCACCAGCAGATCAACCAGAAATCAAATATATAGAACGCTACTGTAGGCTTCAAGAAGCTGTTTGTATTCTCCTATGGCTATTTTCTAGCCAAGTATCAAAGGAAGCACAGTACTATGCCAGATGAGATGACACTGAGTTATTGCCTAATAGAAATCCAACCCCTACTGAATTTTGCCACTTCAGCCTTTGCTATGGATATGTGCGCCACTAAGCGCAGAACACAGCGGTCGCAAGTCCCACTACAAATTGCTCAGAATTGGCAAGTACATGCACTGCAGAAACTACAGTCACCAGCAGATCAACCAGAAATCAAATATATAGAACGCTACTGTAGGCTTCAAGAAGCTGTTTGTATTCTCCTATGGCTATTTTCTAGCCAAGTATCAAAGGAAGCACAGTACTATGCCAGATGAGATGACACTGAGTTATTGCCTAATAGAAATCCAACCCCTACTGAATTTTGCCACTTCAGCCTTTGCTATGGATATGTGCGCCACTAAGCGCAGAACACAGCGGTCGCAAGTCCCACTACAAATTGCTCAGAATTGGCAAGTACATGCACTGCAGAAACTACAGTCACCAGCAGATCAACCAGAAATCAAATATATAGAACGCTACTGTAGGCTTCAAGAAGCTGTTTGTATTCTCCTATGGCTATTTTCTAGCCAAGTATCAAAGGAAGCACAGTACTATGCCAGATGAGATGACACTGAGTTATTGCCTAATAGAAATCCAACCCCTACTGAATTTTCCCACTTCGGTCTTTGCTATGGATATGTGTGCCACTAAGAGCTAAACACAACGGTAGCAAGTCCCCCTGCTAATTCCTCACAAAATGGTAAAAGATGCAAATTAAAATAAAAAAAGTAGAACGTTATTGTAGCCCTAAGAAGGGCTGTTGGGTTCTTTGAGAATCACTCCTGCCTAACAGTAAGCTAATAGAACACCCTAACGCTTTCCCTGAGCAGCAGCAGCTCTCTCCCTAGCGGCATCCAGAGACAGAATGATCCGAGCAGCGCGGCCAGCGGCTAGTCTATCCCAGGGTCACCTGATCTGGCCAGCCAACCACTGCTATCGACGTGTAAGGGTACCACGTCATGCTGGGTGGAGTGCAGAGTCTCCTGGCTTGTGATTGGCTCTGTTTCTGGCCGCCAAAAAGCAAAACGGCGGGAGCTGCCATTTTCTCGAGCGGGCGAAGTATTCGTCCGAGTAACGAGCAGTTTCGAGTACCCTAATGCTCGACCGAGCATCAAGCTCGGACGAGCATGTTCGCTCATCTCTAGTAATAACTCCTTTGAGTGACTTTTGTTTTTTTTAATTGAATTTTAATTTTGCATTAATTTTCATTTTTTAAAGTTACATTGTAAGCGATTGTGCTTAGATCCTTTAGAATCATTTTAAAAAGCAGATTCACACTCCTCAATTCTGTCCCGTGCAAAATACATGTTTGGATTTTCTTGTTGCTTTCATCTTCACATAAGACTGTGAAGTGATCTACAAACCACTTCAGTGCTGTGGCTGGGAAAGTTTAAAATTAAGCTTGTTCAGTCGTTGTAGACTTAGGTTTGAGACTTGGTTGCTTTATTTAGAGCAGAAACTGAAGTACCTTATGTCAGTAAAGATACTAACAAGAAAATGTTAGAACAATGGCAATCTTAGGCCTTGTTATTTATTTGTGTGCACAGATCTCCTAAATCTCTGCATGGCCACTAAGAAAGGACATTGACTTAACAAAGCTGCATAGTTCATTCATTGGTTATATCCACTGCAAATGTTGTAATTTTTTTTGTGATTTGATTAATGGGAAATTAAGCCAAGCTAAAATGTTAAAAATCATTTAATAGTCCCTCTTCGGAAAAATGTCTTCCTATTTTATCAGGAACATTCTACCTTCATGTAGTCTTCTCAAAACATTAGCATTGAAACAATATAGGGATGTTTTACTGCAACATTTATTATATTTTATTTGTTTTTTATTTGTTTCTTTTTTTTTTTGCAGAAATGCAAATATCTTCCCAGCAAAAAAAGTCTAGGCTTGCCATATTCTAACTGTCAAAAATAACAGCAGGGTTGATTTACCCAATAAGTAGTGTGAACCAAGCTTTACATTTCCAATTTGGATCATTTAATTGTGTTACTGCTACCGAAACATATCCTGAACAGTGTCTTGTTTAATTACTTTTCATCTTCATGGCTGTCATCAGTATAAAATGCAAACATCACAGGGTCTAGGATGCATCAGCATTGGAGATGAGCGAGTATTAAAATGCTCGGGTGCTCGTTATTCGAGACAAACTTTTCCCGATGCTCGAGTGCTCGTTTCGAATAACGAGCCCCATTGAAGTCAATGGGAGACTCGAGCATTTTTCAAGGGGACCAAGGGTCTGCACAGGGAAGCTTGGCCAAACACCTGAGAACCTCAGAAAAGGATGGAAAAACCACGGAAATGGACAGGAAACAGAAGGGGCAGCACGCATGGATGCCTCTGAGGCTGCTTAATCGCACCATTATGCCAAAATTATGGGCAACAGCATGGTGATGACAGAGTGACAGAATGAGGCTAGATAGCATCTAAAACATCCAATAATTGACCCTGACACTATAGAAGACGGCATGCAGAGGCAGCGGCAGCAGTGGCAGGCTATATCAGTTCTAGCGAAAGGGGGGTGATTTGAATTTTTAATATTTTATTAATTTTTTTTATTTTTTAAACTTTTTTTTCTCTTTATTTTTCACTAATTCTTAGACCATCTAGGGTACATTAACCCTAGGTGGTCAGATCGTTCCTACCATATACTGCAATACTTCTGTATTGCAATATATGGCATTTTTGCAGCTCATTCATTACAATGAGCCACTGGCTCATTGTAACAAATCTGCAGAAGCCAAATGGAGACCCGAGGCTACCATGGCAACCGATCGGCACCCCCCGATGACATTCGGGGGCGCAGCGATCGTAACAAAGATGGCAACGCCCGCGCGCCACCGTCTTTTAAATGCCGCCGGCGACTTTGCCGGCGGCAATGAAAGGGTTAATAGCCGCGATTGGTGCAAGCACTGACCGCGGTTATTAGCGGTGGGGGTTTGCTGCAATATGCAACAACCCCCACCTTTGTATGAAGAGGACTCAGCCCGTGAGCCCTCTTCATACATTCCCTATACCTCTGCGCCGTAGAGCTACGGTGCAGAGCGTTAAGGGGTTAAAGAGATTGTCCCCCATAGATTGTGTAACATATTTACCCTGTTCTAGTTTCCAGTTTCTGTATTTCTTCAGTAATTGTTTTTCAAGCCTGCCCCCAACAGAGAGTCCTGGATGGTCATAGGACCTACTTCATCCAATTAGTGGCCTCCATGGCCGGAGGGACATCACAGGAAATGAAGTCCCCTAGAAGATGGAAATGATGTCCTGTGCTCTCCAGACTAAGGATGAAGCAGATTACTTGCCCCCTCCCTTGAACTTCTAGCCACATGCAGCTTGAAAACCAGAAGTAACAAAGCAATGCAGGAACTGAGAAGCACCTGGGGGTTTTCTGCATTCATTGAGAAACCGTCCTCCTTTTAGCAGTTTAGAAGATCGTTTTTGGATAGTTTAATTTTTTTACTGGCTGATTTGTGAAGAGAAATATGCTCTAGGTATGGAAAGAGTTATTCTTTTACCTCCTGTCATTATCAGTATTCTTGGACTGATTTAAAGGGGAATTCTCGTCTGGGCACTCACATTCAGTTTGATAAATCTGCCATATATAAACATTTCTTCAATTAGATGTTATTAAAAAAAAATGTTCCTGTGTGAAGATAATTTCTCATAAATGTAGTCATTTTGTTCCTTAGAAACGAGATGGCTTCCTCGGATACGGCCACCTCTGCCCGAGAGATTGCACAAATAAACAAAAAGGTTTTGTATATGAAATGTCCGGGAGTTACTGCATGTCCCGCAGCCGTCCTGTGGTAATGATCGCTGAATCCAAGAGGTCAGGCAGGACTCTATAGCCCAAATCTGGCCACCACTGCCAGAGTGTGACGTGGTCGTAACCAAGGAAGCTATCTCCTTTCTAAGGGACAACATGGCTACATTTATGAGAAATTATCTTCACACAGGAACATTTTTTTTAATAACATCCAATTGAAAAAATGTTTATATATGGAAGATTAGTGAAACTGAATGTGAGTGCCCAGACGAGAATACCCCTTTAAGACAGCTTTTAGAAACACTGCTCACTGCAATAGAAGAAAGTGGCAGAACATGAGAGAAATATACTTTTTTTTATAATGAAGTATATTACACAGCACTGTACTATTAATTTTGGAAATAAAAAAATTAACTTGGAAAGGTTGAGTTACTCTTTAACCACTTGCCTACCACTGTACAAGGCATCAATCTGTGAGCCTTTGTATATATACAGCAGCACATTAAGCACTTCACATGTGCCGAGGAAGGAGAACTGCAGTGTGATTGTGAAGTCTCCAGACAGCTGAGATAACACTGCACACCTCCCAATGTTATAGGATCCCCCATTCTGACTGAGGCTACTAGGGTCCTCCAATCACTTAGTAAGGGTTGACCTAGCTAGGGAATTCCTGTTCTAACTGCTTTAGATGATTTTTCTGCTTTGATGTCGGCAGCTGGGGAATCCCTATCCAGAGGGGAACCCGTTGACTGTCCAACCAGACGCAAGGCTATTTATTATCGCATTATTTAAGGCTGTCCTATGTCCAACGCACCAGTCTGAGCATATAGGAGAATAGGAGAATTTGATAAAAGGAGAAAATATAGTAACTAAGAACTGTATTATAGTTGTTCTGCATTACAAACCCAATATACAGATACATAGAGAGGTACCTTTAAGAGATTTTTCTGTATATTAGTACATTTTTATTTCTTTTTCTTCCTAAAATCTATAATTTATACAGTAAATGTTATCAATAAAAGAAATACTTGTGCAAAACAACATCTGCACATTTGCATATTGTGTGTGGATTTGCCACATATGAAATCCACAGCATACAGAGTAGCATTTTAGTGATAGATATTACATACAGACAAAAAAAAACAGCAGCAGAAAATTCTTACTACTGCAGATTTTTTATCTGCAGCAGATACTTGCCATTGTCATTTGTCATTTATTCCATTGTGGCACAGCAAAATTGCTTTACACGTCAGGAACTAGCTGATTTTAGCTGATATTACATGAGTAATATTTGTGGGATTAACCATGGAGTATATCCAGCAGCTACTCTACTAGTGTGTGTAAATATATGAGAAGTTTTTTATATAATTCAATGGGTGCATAAAAAAATAACAGCACATGTTCAAGTTTATGCATGTGTTGCAAGGAGCTTGGATGTTAGTATAAAACCACTCTTTTGATACTTAGACTACAAGACGGATAGAACTAGGATAGCACAATTTCCAAAATGAATCCCTTTGGGTATCAACCTTTTCAAAATTAATTACTTTGAGGCTGCATTTAAACGTACGTATGCCCACACGGTTATTGGCCGTTCGTGCATACGTCCAGCGTGCTGGAGAGGAGGAGGGGTGACCCCTCCCCTCTCTATAGAAATGCAAAGCACATGGGCTTTACACATGGGGAAAGATAGGACGTGCAGCACGTGTGTGGCACCGTATCGCTCCATGCAAGCTTGAGGCTGTACATACGTCTCCCATACAGTTGTGTGAATGTATCCTAAGAGTGTTTCTAATGTTTTGTTGTACTACAACATGTGCACTGGCAGTGTAGTGCCAGAAAACCAGCAATAGGAAAAGCCTCCAAAATCAAAAATGTGCTCCCATCATTTCACATCTTGTGCTGAGCCCAAACAATATGTAAGAAGCACACAAAGGGTATCCCTGAAAATGGCAGAAGTAGGGGACTTCTGGTAAGATGATTTATTTCCAAGAGCACATACCAGCGGTGAAAAAAGGCTTATTTGTAAAAACTGAATTCTCATTTTTTTCTCAAAATTTCATTCAATTCCACTAAACAAATATGAAATTAAAAAAGTCCACATGTCCCCTCATTGGAGACCTTTGGGTGCCCACATTTTAAAAGTAGGTACTTTGAGGGTGTTTTGGGGCCCTACAACATGTGTAATGGCAGAACATGTGTAATGTCATTGTGCCAGAAAACCATCAATATGAAAAATGGCCTTCATGTGCTCCAGTCATTTCATGTCTTGTGCAAATAATTGATTTACACGGTATAAGTATAATAGTATGTTTTCCAAAATTTTGTCTCAGAATCTTTTTTTGCCTCTTAAGCATAGTATTTAAAAATGGTAATATGTTTTTTCCAAAAATTTCCCCTTTTTCCTTAAAAAAATATTATATCCATCATCTAATTGCATAAAACAATAGTCTCATGTATCCTGAAAGAAAATATAATATATTCGAGTATATACTCGAGTATAAGCCCAAGTATAAGCAGTGGTAACTAATTTTACCATCAAAAACTGTGAAAACTTGATTGACTTGAGTATAAGCCTAAGGTAGGAAGTGAATTGGTCACAGCCTCCCCAGTATATAGCCGGCCAGCACCTGTATATGGCCAGCCAGCCCCCAGTAGTAAATAGCCAGCTCTCAGTTGTACATACCCAATCAGCCCCTTGTAGTATATAGCTAGCCCCTTGTAGTATACAGCCAGCTCCCTGTAGTATAAAGCCAGCCCCCTGTGGTATAAAGCCACCCCCCCTGTAGTATATAGCCAGCCTCCTGTAGTATATAGCTTGCCAGCCCCCTGTAGTATATAGCCTGCCAGCACCCTGTAGTATATAGCCAGCCCCCTGTAGTATATAACCTGCCCCCTGTAGTATATAGCCTACCCCTTTAAGTATATAGGAAGCCAGCCCCCTTTATTATAAAGCCAGCCCCCTTAAGTATATAGCCTGCGCACCAGCCCCCTTTAGTATATATCCTGCCAGCCCCCTTTAGCATATAGCCTGTCAGCCCCCTTAAGTATATAGCCTGTGCACCAGCCCTGTGTAGTATATAGCCTGTCAGCCCCAGCATGCCCAGCACATAATAAAATAAACAAAAATAGTGCTGAAAAGCTTTGGTTATACTCGAGTATATATGGTATATGTATGTTGAGAAATGTAATAGTTACTTGCAGTGAAATAGGTCCATTGCTAAAATTGCAAAAAAGGCCTGGAAAGGAGGGGGGTAAACACTTTGGTAATTAAATGGTTAAAGATTACCTTATCTGTATTTTGTCAGGTCAGTGATAAATTGTGCTATGCTCATAAAGTAGTGGTCATAGTTTCATTTATATCCACTCTAATACAAGAAAAATCTTATCTGATGTTGTTTACTACTCTTAGTGTAGTCAGCCTGGCATATCCCTGAAACCTTCAAACCAGGCTATTGAAATCAAGCTTAGAGAAAACAGACAAAAAAGGAAGAACTTTTTGTTAAGCTTTCCAAATTCAGCACTGAAATAGCTCTAATAACATTTTGATGGAAAGATACAGGCCCAGATTTGTTAAAACCCCTGCACAAGTTTTCTGTCAGACTTTGGACGTTCTTCCTGCTTGTACATGTATTTAAGAAGTGTCCGCACCATAAATGTGTTGCACGTGATTCTTTTGTGTCACAGCTGCACTATACCCGACACAAACTTCTGCACTGAAAGCTGCCTTCCGGTGTTCAGTCAGACTGTGTGCCACATTTATCATGCAATGTCCGACAGAAATGTGTTGCACATCCCATGTTAAAGGTGCTCTTTCACAAAGAGTAGGGATTCCAACAATCCATGCCTAATACCTCAGACAGGAAAAATACGGTATACCACAATTTTAGGAAAGTATTATTTTTTGTGTTTGGAAAAAGTTTTACAATTTTCCAAAATTCTTCCTGTATCACTTCCTCACAGTTTTCTAGATCTCTGCTTGCTTGCTATAGAAAGCCTCTATGTTTACCTCCAGTGGACAAAAATCTGTCCATGGTCGTGTGATGGACATGCAGATTATCACACACCTCTGATTACTATAATGATCTATGCACCTGTATGACATAACATGACCAGGGACAGTTTTCTATCCACAGCAAGTAAAAATATACATTTTCTACAGAATGGCAGGAAGCAGAGATCTAGAAAACCATTAGGAATAGATAAAGAAAGTACAGTATATGGTAAAATTAAATATATTTTCATAATCTAAACAATAAAATTTTTTCCAGAAACCAGAATACACATTTAACTAACATAGTGATGTGGCTTCTCCTTGTGTTTTTTCTATCAAAATAGAGGAATTTGGTGTATAAAGCAAGACCTTTAGGGGGATATTTCTCATTTGCCAGTGTTCGTGTGCCAGCGTATGATAGCTCCGCCCTGCCTGGTGTAGAAATAAACACAGCCGGCAACTTATCACATGTGAAAAGTTGTCAGCTGCAGCGAGTGTGCAGGTGCAGGAGCAGCAATTGATTGTTGGCCAACTCCTGGCCAACCGGGCCCTCCACACGGCTAGTCGCGCGCGACCTTCACTCTCTACTGGCATGAAAGTGGGGGAATGCGCGAAATAATCGCAAGTGCTAGCATTTGCGATTATTTCAGGGCTTCTACGCCACTGACTGCCCCTTTGTCTTTATAAACTTGAGAACCAGGTTGTCTTCACCATTCGGAGCTGCCCACCTAATTAATTCAGAGCATGAGTTAATCATAAGGCTTGCCACTATCACTAAGGTAACACCTCCAGTGGAAGCAGAGTCTCTATGAGTATATAAAAGACTACAGTTTAGAAAGAGTGTTAAAGCTGATATTTATGAATTTTGTTTTAGCATACCAGTGGTTAATAAGCACTTTTCATCAAGAGTTGCTAAGCAACTAGGGGGAGTTAAAAAAAGAAGTTCTGTTACGTTTGTTACCTTGTCACTTATAAGAAATGTTATTTAAAGATAGTTCTATATTACTTGCAAGTTAATTTATCCATCTGCTTTATATAATACATTTAATAGAAAAATGTACTTTGATTATGATGATATAATTAGGCTTGTTAGACTTTTAGATTTTTCCAGATGATTTAACACTTCAGGACAATGCTTGATTGTAAATATGGGATAAACAGTAAATACATTTTTTCATCCTATATTTTTAACACACTATAGGTAATTCAGGTGAATTCCATGAATTTGTGTTGTGCTGTACTTATGTTTTATTTAGAAAAAAGAGAAGTCTCAAGAAGTATCACCACGACAACATGTACACCTCTGCCTTTGGTCAGTGTCAGTCTACTGTATGCATCTCTCACTCTATTCATTTTGGGTGTTTTGTACTGAACTAAATGTAACAGTTAATAAGGCACCCAAGCCAATTATTTATTATTAACATGTTGTTTCCAGTAGGATCCATTCATATTTTTATTATTATTTTTGTTTTGAAATGTAGTTCCTTAGATCCAATAAACAGAAACCCCTAGTAGCATTTACAACTTGGTCAATTTGCTTTTGTGAGCTTTCTGCATTTTGAAGTGACAAAAAGCAAAACTGATACTCATCTAGGAGTGGTAATGGCTAAGCAGTCTAAGGCCCCTTCTACACTAGCGAGTGTGATGCGATGAACTCGCATCACACTCGCAACGCAAGCTGCCGGGAACGCACGGCCCGAACGCTGCACCGCGGGAGTGAACTGACATGCTGAGTTCACTCCCGCGGTGCAGCGTTCGGGCCGTGCGTTCCCGGCAGCTTGCGTTGCGAGTGTGATGCGAGTTCATCGCATCACACTCGCTAGTGTAGAAGGGGCCTAAGCAGTTGAACCTCTATTATCAGTAAGAGGTGGCATGTACAATTGAGATCATATGTTATCATAGCATAGATTATTGTATCATATCACAATAGTTTAGGAGGATCGAAAATACTGATGCAACTTGGTCAAAAACAAATAAAAACATACTTTTTTTATTATCATAGAGGCACATAAGTCTAAATAGTTGCTGTGGACACAAACAATAAGTATTTTATTTAAAAAAAAAGTCTATTCAAAAAGTTGCTTCTCTTTGCATTGAAGATTCAGTGATAAGCTGTAACTTTTAAGAATAGACAATCTGGGTTATGATATTAGACAGCTAAGGAAATAAAATGCATTTCTAAAGGAGGCTTAAAGCATTTCTTCAATACCATGATTCGTTTTCTTGAAGAGGGCCAAGAATAGATGGGACATAGGTTGCGTTAATGGTTACACCTTCTTTGACTTCTACACAAGTTGTACAAATTTAGAGTTCTGAAATTCCTTTATACATTTTGCCTTTTTTCTTTACCAGTGCTCTGTAACCCTGCCTAAAGTTATTGATCTTAAACAGACTATTGTATCATAAAAGCAAAGCATTGCTAGTATACTGTCAACCTGTCTTTTAAAAGCTTTTCATGTTCTAAAAATATATAGCAAAGGAGACAAACTCGTGCTGCATGCCAGACATATTGAACATCATGAAGAAGAAAACACGATGAAACAAAATATTTTAGGTGCTAAGAATTTGATACTTATCCAAAGAACCCATCACTCATTAATACATGATGGTACATGGAGGGAGCTTCAAAACCTTAGTAAAATGGTAAAAACTTTGTGATTTTACACTTGGAGGCATGATGCAATCAAGTTTAAGAACACAGCAACTTTCTGTTATCCTCTTATTATGAATTTACTGTAGCTCTCCATGTACATCTGTTGCTTATATTTTAACATTCTATCGGCTGCCCAAAGCACTCATAATGAGTAGAGACAAGGCAGATGCTGCACCAATGCAACAGACTCTAGTCATTCTTAGGAACAAGTGATATTGAACCACAGGGGAACCAGTCAGCAAATAGTGACTTACAAAAAACATGAAGAATAAGTAATAGAACACACGCCAATTCATCCACTGGGCCGCATTCTGCAGGGAATTGCAAAAGATGGCTTGTAGAAATTCCAATAAGAACACATTATTTTATGTTGTAGAAGTACAGGTCTGTCTTTCTTCATAATGGAAATAAATCCTAATCCTCTTATTTTGAGACAAACCAGCAAATTGTTTGTATAAAATGGATTATACTGGGATATCACCTCTCCATAAGGATGCCTTTAATTGCCCTCATTTGGAAATAAATACCACTTGTAAGTGAACAAGCATAAAACTAAACAAAGAAACAATATTCTTGCATAATTTTCTATTACTGCTCATTGAAGCATACGTAAGATATTCTACTTAGGGAATTTCAATCTACATATGTTAGAAGTAGATATCTTCTTTATCATTGGAAAGCCCACTTCATTTGGAACCATCTTGTCCAGGTTATATTCACATTTTCTAAGGTTATAGTAATACACATGTCAATATTATTTACACACAGTACTGAAAGGAGAGGTGATATAGTCAAAATAAAAATGTGTCCTTGCTTGTGGCTGTTCCCCATAACCTTAGATAGTTCGCTTCTAGAGATGAGCGAACACTAAAATGCTCGGGTACTCGTTATTCGAGACGAACTTTTCCCGATGCTCGAGTGCTCGTCTCGAATAACGAACCCCATTGAAGTCAATGGGAGACTCGAGCATTTTTCAAGGGGACCAAGGCTCTGCACAGGGAAGCTTGGCCAAACACCTGGGAACCTCAGAAAAGGATGGAAACACCACGGAAATGGACAGGAAACAGCAGGGGCAGCATGCATGGATGCCTCTGAGGCTGCATAATCGCACCATTATGCCAAAATTATGGGCAACAGCATGGCCATGACAGAGTGACAGAATGAAGCTAGATAGCATCTAAAACATCCAATAATTGACCCTGACACTATAGGGGACGGCATGCAGAGGCAGCGGCAGCAGGCTAGAGAGTGTCATGGCGACATACCCTAAATGGACTCAGGCTTCAAACCAATGGGTGGCAGAGAGGAACCAAAGGAGGTGAGCAAGAAGCGCTCAAATAATATCGGTACATGATAAAAGTTTGCCAGTATATTTTGTGGATTACACAGCAGGGTGGCGACAAAGTTAACATGGAAGCCATGAAAACAACCCAAAATTCTGCCTGACACAGCTCGTTTGATAAGGGGACGATGTATGGAGGCAGTGAACTAGTAGTAGATTAAAGGTGCTGCAGTTAAAACTATGTTAGTTGGATCTTGGCATGGAGCTGGCGCTCCGCTGCCAGGCGAGCTTTCGCCAATCCAAGCCCCTGTCTCTAGGCTACTCCCCAAACAGCACTTCTAAGAACCTTTTGTATAAGATCAAGTGTAGTAGCGTTCTTATAAGTTTAGGATATGGCGGGTGAGGGGAATGTAAACAGATGCGCAAGAAGCGCTGAAATAATATCCCTAAATGGTAAAAGTTTGCAAGTATATTTTGGGGATTACACAGCAGGGTGGCGACAAAGTTAACAACTTTGATGTGGAATGCCCTGTAATAGCTCTTGGGCGGTGTGCCTTTTATCGCCTAGGCTCAGCAGTTTCAGCACCGCCTGCTGTCGCTTAGCGACGGCACTGCTGCTGTGCCTAGAGCTACCGACTGATGGCGCCATGCCCACGGATGGTAATTCGGAGGAGGAGGAGGTGGAGGAGGGGTGGGAGGAGGTATAGTAGGCCTTTGAGACCTGGACCGAGGTAGGCCCCGCAATTCTCTGCGTCGGCAGTATATGACCAGCCCCAGGGTCAGACTCGGTCCCAGCCTGCACCAAGTTAAGTGTAGTAGCGTTCTTATAAGTTTGGGATATGGCGGGTGAGGGGAATGTAAACAGATGCGCAAGAAGCGCATGATGCGCATGGAGCTGGCGTTCCGCTGCCAGGCGAGCTTTCGCCAATCCAAGCCCCTGTCTCTAGGCTACTCCCCAAACAGCACTTCTAAGAACCTTTTGTATAAGATCAAGTGTAGTAGCGTTCTTATAAGTTTAGGATATGCCGGGTGAGGGGAATGTAAACAGATGCGCAAGAAGCGCTGAAATAATATCCCTAAATGGTAAAAGTTTGCCAGTATATTTTGGGGATTACACAGCAGGGTGGCGACAAAGTTAACAACTTTGATGTGGAATCCATGAAAACAACCCAAATTTCTGCCTGACACACCTCGTTTGATAAAGGGACGATGTATGGAGGCAGCTATATGGACGACTTTTGGAGGTAGCAATGGAGACAACGTGTGGAGGCTGCTATGGAGACAATTTAATTTGGATAGTGCCTGTATGTGGCAGTCCCAAACATTTTTCAAACCAGAGGAGCAGGTAGGTGGCCCTCCAGTAAAATGGGATAGATTGAGTGCCTGTATGTGGCAGTCCCAAAAATGTTTCAAACCAGAGGAGCAGGTAGGTGGCCCTCCAGTAAAATGGAATAGATTGAGTGCCTGTATGTGGCAGTCCCAAAAATTGTTCAAACCAGAGGAGCAGGTAGGTGGCCCTGCAGTAAAATGGAATAGATTGAGTGCCTGTATGTGGCAGTCCCAAAAATTGTTCAAACCAGAGGAGCAGGTAGGTGGCCCTCCAGTAAAATGGAATAGATTGAGTGCCTGTATGTGGCAGTCCCAAAAATTGTTCAAACCAGAGGAGCAGGTAGGTGGCCCTGCAGTAAAATGGAATAGATTGAGTGCCTGTATGTGGCAGTCCCAAAAATTGTTCAAACCAGAGGAGCAGGTAGGTGGCCCTGCAGTAAAATGGAATAGATTGAGTGCCTGTATGTGGCAGTCCCAAAAATGTTTCAAACCAGAGGAGCAGGTAGGTGGCCCTCCAGTAAAATGGAATAGATTGAGTGCCTGTATGTGGCAGTCCCAAAAATTGTTCAAACCAGAGGAGCAGGTAGGTGGCCCTGCAGTAAAATGGAATAGATTGAGTGCCTGTATGTGGCAGTCCCAAAAATTTTTTAAAACAGAGGACCGGGTAGGTGGCCCTCCAGAAAAATGGAATAGATTGAGTGCCTGTATGTGGCACTCACAAAAATTGTTTCAAACAGAGGACCGGGTAGGTGGCCCTCCAGAAAAATTAAATGCATAAAGTACTATAGGTAGAGCCAGTGGGCCCTGTCAAAAAATAGCCAGTTTCCTCTGCTTTACTGTACAAAGAGCAGGAGAAGGAGGAAAATGAGGAGGAGGAGGAGGAGTGGATAAATTATTCAGGTTGAGCTTCCTTCACCTGCTGGAGATTGGAAATTAGGAGAAATCCATGCTTTATTCATCTTGATAAGCGTCAGCCTGTCAGCGCTGTCAGTCGACAGGCGTGTACGCTTATCGGTGATGATGCCACCAGCTGCACTGAAAACCCGCTCGGACAAGACGCTAGCGGCAGGGCAGGCAAGAACCTCCAAGGCGTAGAGCGCCAGTTCGTGCCACATGTCCAGCTTTGAAACCCAGTAGTTGTAGGGAGCTGTGTGATCATTTAGGACGATGGTATGGTCAGCTACGTACTCCCTCACCATCTTTCTGTAAAGATCAGCCCTACTCTGCCGAGACTGGGGACAGGTGACAGTGTCTTGCTGGGGTGACATAAAGCTGGCAAAAGCCTTGTAAAGCGTACCCTTGCCAGTGCTGGACAAGCTGCCTGCTCGCCTACTCTCCCTCGCTACTTGTCCCGCAGAACTACGCACTCTGCCGCTAGCGCTGTCAGAAGGGAAATACTGTTTCAGCTTGTGCACCAGGGCCTGCTGGTATTCATGCATTCTCACACTCCTTTCCTCTCCAGGGATGAGAGTGGGAAGATTTTGCTTGTACCGTGGGTCCAGGAGAGTGAACACCCAGTAATCGGTGCTGGAATAAATTCTTTGAACGCGAGGGTCACGGGATAGGCAGCCTAGCATGAAATCTGCCATATGCGCCAGAGTACCAACGCGTAAGAATTCACTCCCCTCACTGGCCTGACTGTCCATTTCCTCCTCCTCCAACTCCTCCAACTCCTCTTCTTCTGCCCATACACGCTGAACAGTGAAGGACTCAACAATGGTCCCCTCTTGTGTCTCGCCAACATTCTCCTCCTCTTCCTCCTCATCCTCCTCCACCTCCACCTCCTCCGATATGCGCTGAGAAACAGACCTCAGGGTGCTTTGGCTATCAACAAGGGAATATTCTTCCCCCGTCTCTTGTGACGAGCGCAAAGCTTCCGACTTCATGCTGACCAGAGAGTTTTTCAACAGGCCAAGCAGCGGGATGGTGAGGCTGATGATGGCGGCATCGCCACTGACCATCTGTGTTGACTCCTCAAAGTTACTCAGCACCTGACAGATATCAGACATCCACGTCCACTCCTCATTGTAGACTTGAGGAAGCTGACTGACCTGACTACCAGTTCTGGTGGAAGTTGACATCTGGCAGTCTACAATCGCTCTGCGCTGCTGGTAAACTCTGGATAACATGGTCAGTGTTGAATTCCACCTCGTGGGCACGTCGCACAACAGTCGGTGAGCGGGCAGTTGGAGGCGGCGCTGCGCTGCCCTGAGAGTGGCAGCATCTGGGCTGGACTTCCTGAAATGCGCACAGATGCGGCGCACCTTCGTGAGCAAATCAGACAGATTGGGGTATGTCTTGAGGAAACGCTGCACTATCAGATTTAACACATGGGCCAGGCATGGCACATGTGTCAGTCTGCCGAGTTGCAGAGCCGCCACCAGGTTACGGCCGTTGTCACACACAACCATTCCCGGCTTGAGGTTCAGCGGTGCCAGCCACAGATCAGTCTGCGCCGTGATGCCCTGTAATAGCTCTTGGGCGGTGTGCCTTTTGTCGCCTAGGCTCAGCAGTTTGAGCACCGCCTGCTGTCGCTTAGCGACGGCACTGCTGCTGTGCCTAGAGCTACCGACTGATGGCGCCGTGCCCACGGATGGTAGTTCGGAGGAGGAGGTGGAGGAGGGGTGGGAGGAGGAGGAGGCATAGTAGGCCTGAAACACCTGGACCGAGGTAGGCCCCGCAATCCTCGGCGTCGGCAGTATATGAGCAGCCCCAGGGTCAGACTCGGTCCCAGCCTCCACCAAGTTAACCCAATGTGCCGTCAGCGATATATAGTGGCCCTGCCCGGCAGCACTCGTCCACGTGTCCGTGGTCAGGTGGACCTTGTCAGAAACGGCGTTGGTCAGGGCACGGATGATGTTGTCTGACACGTGCTGGTGCAGGGCTGGGACGGCACATCGGGAAAAGTAGTGGCGGCTGGGGACCGAATACCGAGGGGCGGCCGCCGCCATGAGGTTGCGAAAGGCCTCGGTCTCTACTAGCCTATAGGGCAGCATCTCCAGGCTAAGCAATCTGGAGATGTGCACATTAAGGGCTTGGGCGTGCGGGTGGGTTGCACTATATTTGCGTTTCCGCTCCAGCGTCTGGGGTATGGAGAGCTGAACGCTGGTGGATGCTGTGGAGGATCGTGGAGGCGACGATGGGGTTTTTGTGGCAGGGTCCTGGGCAGGGGGCTGACTAGCAGCTGACACAGGGGAAGGAGCAGTGGTGTGCACGGCCGGAGGTGAACGGGCTTGTTGCCACTGAGTGGGGTGCTTAGCATTCATATGCCTGCGCATACTGGTGGTAGTTAAGCTAGTAGTGGTGGAACCCCTGCTGAGCCTGGTTTGGCAAATGTTGCACACCACAGTCCGTCGGTCATCCGGTGTTTCCTTAAAGAACCTCCACACTTCTGAAGATCTAGCCCTCGCCGCAAGAGCCCTCACCACGGGAGCTTCACTAGTTGACAGTGGCGCTGATGCACCAGCTCTGGCCCTGCCTCTCCGTCTGGCCCCACCACTGCCTCTTCCAACCTGTTCAGGTCGAGGACTCTCCTCCGTCTCAGAAGCACTGTGTTCACCCGGCCTCTCAACCCAGCTTGGGTCTGTCACCTCATCATCCTCCGATCCCTCAGTCTGCTCCCCCCTCGGACTTCCTGCCCTGACAACAACTTCCCCACTGTCTGACAACCGTGTCTCCTCATCGTCGGACACCTCTTTACACACTTCCACTACGTCAAGAAGGTCATCATCACCCACAGACTGTGACTGGTGGAAAACCTGGGCATCGGAAAATTGCTCAGCAGCAACCGGACAAGTGGTTTGTGACTGTGGGAAGGGTCCAGAAAACAGTTCCTCAGAGTATGCCGGTTCAAATGCCAAATTTTCCTGGGAGGGGGCAGACTGGGGGGGAGGAGGCTGAGGTGCAGGAGCTGGAGGAGTGGCGATTTCGGTGACATGGGTGGACTGCGTGGAAGACTGACTGGTGGTGGACAAATTGCTCGAAGCATTGTCAGCAATCCACGACATCACCTGTTCGCACTGTTCTGGCCTCAACAGTGCTCTACCACGAGTCCCAGTAACTTCAGACATGAACCTAGGGAGTGTAGCTCTGCGGCGTTCCCCTGCTCCCTCATCAGCAGGTGGTGTCTCACCCCGCCCAGGACCACGGCCTCTGACCCCTGCAGTAGTTGGACGCCCACGTCCCCGCCCTCGTCCTCTACCCCTAGCCCTCGGGTTAAACATTTTTAAAATGAGAGTTATAACTTTATTTTTTTTTTTACTTTTTTTTGTTTTTTTTTGTGTGTTTTTTTTTTTTTTTGTGTTTTTTGTTTTTTTTTGAGTTTTTAAAACCAAACAATGCTATCCTATTGCTATGGCTATTTTCTAGCCAAGTATCAAAGGAAGCACAGTACTATGCCAGATGAGATGACACTGAGTTATTGCCTAATAGAAATCCAACCCCTACTGAATTTTGCCACTTCGGCCTTTGCTATGGATATGTGCGCCACTAAGCGCAGAACACAGCGGTCGCAAGTCCCACTACAAATTGCTCAGAATTGGCAAGTACATGCACTGCAGAAACTACAGCCACCAGCAGATCAACCAGAAATCAAATATATAGAACGCTACTGTAGGCTTCAAGATCAAGAAGCTGTTTGTATTCTCCTATGGCTATTTTCTAGCCAAGTATCAAAGGAAGCACAGTACTATGCCGGATGAGATGACACTGAGTTATTGCCTAATAGAAATCCAACCCCTACTGAATTTTGCCACTTCGGCCTTTGCTATGGATATGTGCGCCACTAAGCGCAGAACACAGCGGTCGCAAGTCCCACTACAAATTGCTCAGAATTGGCAAGTACATGCACTGCAGAAACTACAGCCACCAGCAGATCAACCAGAAATCAAATATATAGAACGCTACTGTAGGCTTCAAGATCAAGAAGCTGTTTGTATTCTCCTATGGCTATTTTCTAGCCAAGTATCAAAGGAAGCACAGTACTATGCCGGATGAGATGACACTGAGTTATTGCCTAATAGAAATCCAACCCCTACTGAATTTTGCCACTTCGGCCTTTGCTATGGATATGTGCGCCACTAAGCGCAGAACACAGCGGTCGCAAGTCCCACTACAAATTGCTCAGAATTGGCAAGTACATGCACTGCAGAAACTACAGCCACCAGCAGATCAACCAGAAATCAAATATATAGAACGCTACTGTAGGCTTCAAGATCAAGAAGCTGTTTGTATTCTCCTATGGCTATTTTCTAGCCAAGTATCAAAGGAAGCACAGTACTATGCCGGATGAGATGACACTGAGTTATTGCCTAATAGAAATCCAACCCCTACTGAATTTTGCCACTTCGGCCTTTGCTATGGATATGTGCGCCACTAAGCGCAGAACACAGCGGTCGCAAGTCTCACTACAAATTGCTCAGAATTGGCAAGTACATGCACTGCAGAAACTACAGCCACCAGCAGATCAACCAGAAATCAAATATATAGAACGCTACTGTAGGCTTCAAGATCAAGAAGCTGTTTGTATTCTCCTATGGCTATTTTCTAGCCAAGTATCAAAGGAAGCACAGTACTATGCCGGATGAGATGACACTGAGTTATTGCCTAATAGAAATCCAACCCCTACTGAATTTTGCCACTTCGGCCTTTGCTATGGATATGTGCGCCACTAAGCGCAGAACACAGCGGTCGCAAGTCCCACTACAAATTGCTCAGAATTGGCAAGTACATGCACTGCAGAAACTACAGCCACCAGCAGATCAACCAGAAATCAAATATATAGAACGCTACTGTAGGCTTCAAGAAGCTGTTTGTATTCTCCTATGGCTATTTTCTAGCCAAGTATCAAAGGAAGCACAGTACTATGCCAGATGAGATGACACTGAGTTATTGCCTAATAGAAATCCAACCCCTACTGAATTTTGCCACTTCGGCCTTTGCTATGGATATGTGCGCCACTAAGCGCAGAACACAGCGGTCGCAAGTCTCACTACAAATTGCTCAGAATTGGCAAGTACATGCACTGCAGAAACTACAGCCACCAGCAGATCAACCAGAAATCAAATATATAGAACGCTACTGTAGGCTTCAAGAAGCTGTTTGTATTCTCCTATGGCTATTTTCTAGCCAAGTATCAAAGGAAGCACAGTACTATGCCAGATGAGATGACACTGAGTTATTGCCTAATAGAAATCCAACCCCTACTTAATTTTGCCACTTCAGCCTTTGCTATGGATATGTGCGCCACTAAGCGCAGAACACAGCGGTCGCAAGTCTCACTACAAATTGCTCAGAATTGGCAAGTACATGCACTGCAGAAACTACAGCCACCAGCAGATCAACCAGAAATCAAATATATAGAACGCTACTGTAGGCTTCAAGAAGCTGTTTGTATTCTCCTATGGCTATTTTCTAGCCAAGTATCAAAGGAAGCACAGTACTATGCCAGATGAGATGACACTGAGTTATTGCCTAATAGAAATCCAACCCCTACTGAATTTTGCCACTTCAGCCTTTGCTATGGATATGTGCGCCACTAAGCGCAGAACACAGCGGTCGCAAGTCTCACTACAAATTGCTCAGAATTGGCAAGTACATGCACTGCAGAAACTACAGCCACCAGCAGATCAACCAGAAATCAAATATATAGAACGCTACTGTAGGCTTCAAGAAGCTGTTTGTATTCTCCTATGGCTATTTTCTAGCCAAGTATCAAAGGAAGCACAGTACTATGCCAGATGAGATGACACTGAGTTATTGCCTAATAGAAATCCAACCCCTACTGAATTTTCCCACTTCGGTCTTTGCTATGGATATGTGTGCCACTAAGAGCTAAACACAACGGTAGCAAGTCCCCCTGCTAATTCCTCACAAAATGGTAAAAGATGCAAATTAAAATAAAAAAAGTAGAACGTTATTGTAGCCCTAAGAAGGGCTGTTGGGTTCTTTGAGAATCACTCCTGCCTAACAGTAAGCTAATAGAACACCCTAACGCTTTCCCTGAGCAGCAGCAGCTCTCTCCCTAGCGGCATCCAGAGACAGAATGATCCGAGCAGCGCGGCCAGCGGCTAGTCTATCCCAGGGTCACCTGATCTGGCCAGCCAACCACTGCTATCGACGTGTAAGGGTACCACGTCATGCTGGGTGGAGTGCAGAGTCTCCTGGCTTGTGATTGGCTCTGTTTCTGGCCGCCAAAAAGCAAAACGGCGGGAGCTGCCATTTTCTCGAGCGGGCGAAGTATTCGTCCGAGTAACGAGCAGTTTCGAGTACCCTAATGCTCGACCGAGCATCAAGCTCGGACGAGCATGTTCGCTCATCTCTATTCGCTTCCTTGATTCAGTAAACAGAGGGCGGTTCAATAAGTACTCGTGTTTGACGACAGCGGTCGTTCCCGATGGCTGTGGTTTTATCATCGTGTGCTGCCATCTATCAAACGACACCAAAACAAATTACAGACTAATTGTTAGGTTAGTTTGGATTTGGTAGCCATTTAAGTAAGACGTGTTTCGTGATTTTCGCTAAAATGAAAAAAGAGCAGTATCGTTCGGTAATTCGCTTTTTTGTTTTTGGATGCGTAAAAATGCGAGGAGATAAAAGCAAAGTTGGATGCTGATTATGGGGACACCATATGACCACATCTATGACCACAGTTAGATATTGGTTCAACGAATTTAAATGTAGGCAAACATCAGTTTTTGATGTGGAGCGACCAGGACATCTGGCAGACATGGTTACCAAGGAAATCATTCAAAAAGTGCACGACTTGATACTCGCTGATCGATGAACGAAAGTGCGCGAAGTAGCAGAGGCCGTAGGTGTGTCAACTGGAACGGCAATTAATATTTTACATGATAAGTTGGCGATGAAAAAATTGTTGGCCCGATGGGTGCCTCGTTTGCTCACGGTGGACAACAAGCGTATGCGGCTGTTAACTTTGTAGCAGTGTTTGGAGCAATTCGAGCGAGATCCGAAGGAGTTTTGCATCCAGTTGTCACCGTTGATGAAACCTGGATTCATCATTACACACCAGAAACTAAGCAACAATCAAAACAATGGATTTCTCCCGGTGAATCTGCTCCAAAGCATATTTTGGAGTGTTCGACAAATCATATTTTTTGGAAGGTTTAAAAAAAATGGCAGGAACGTTGAGAGAAGTGTATTCTAAGTGGGACTATGTTGAAAAATAAAAAAAAATTTTTAAAAGATGGTGTCTTCATTTCTAACACGTGTGCTTATTGAACCGCCCTCGTAGCAGATTGTGGAGAGGGCACAATTTCAAACCTCACATGGAACTGAGATGAGGTCAACTTGAATTGTGTGTTTGGCTGAACAACATAATCAAAATTTGGCCAATGCTAATCAATGTAATCTAAAAAACATATTTGTGATAACCACTAAGGGGTATTTTATTGAAGATTATTGGTTTTAATAATGGCAACATATTTTGTATTATATACTAGAACCAGAACTAACCAAAATCTGGACTGGAGAAATGGCAGTACATTTTCATTATAGTTGTATTTGCTTCAACATAACGTACCATTAGCTTTTCATCTAAAAAAGTTTAGTTGAATCAAACAAGCTATGAATTGTTTAAGTCCTTACCAAATAAAACAGGAAAATGTGGGCCTTTTATACTAATATACACAGTTGTATCATCATCATTTCCTGCATAAATGTATTAAAGATATTCAGGTCAGTGGGTCATCGATACATTCCAGCGCTATCCTGTTTATGTTGCACTAAGTGATTTCTGTTTTGTACAACCAGTGCCACAGTTCTGTTTTGTGACAATACTGAGTATACAAGTAGATGTATACATTTTTTCTTGTTAGCATTTCAGACAGACTTTTGTCAATACTTCTCTACTATAATATGTCTTCAGTGTCAATTCAAGCACTTTACAATAGCGCTTCAGACAGATTTCTCAAATAGGATTCAATAGACAAAACAACACTTATACTGGTACAATACGTATCACCCAATGTTACGTACATCTGTCCCTAGAAGCAGAAAGTCTTGCCAGATGTTACTAGTCCACAGCAACCATGATGCCTCTAATGGGAAATTTAACTCAGTGTTATCAAAATTGTCCATGGAAATGTATCCAACCTTGAGACTTTGCTACTAAATAAATAGAACTGTATCACAAAAACAAGCGTGTTTCACAACAGTTTATCCTGTGTCATATTTTTCATCTCACCAGTAAAATAAATCAGTACTGCTTCAGTTTCTATTTATTTCTCGAATTTTAGCTTGTAAAAGAAGCTGACATTTAAATGCTTTCATGAAACTCAGAAATGTTTGCTTTTAGAAAAGGGACTGAGAGCAGTGTCTGGTAAATGGTCCATTAGCAACCTAATGTATTAGAACCGTATTTTACATTGGTGCCGAAGCATTCTGTGTATTCAGCAGTATTGTACAAAACAAGAAAACAATTTTCCAAGAGTCTGCATCTGGTTATTTTTCCATAGTGGGGTTCAGAAGTACAAGGTTATTCTCTGAAAGAATAAGGAAAATAACATTGATGTAAATGTTCCACAAGCTAAATCACTGTAAGATAAGAAATTTTTTTTTAGTTATCTGCATCATGCTGTAGAAAAAGTTAATAATCAAAATATTCTAAAAATATAAATTACCTAATATTTCTTATGACAATAGTTGTCTCAGTTCTCTATTTCCGATGCTTCATTTACATCAAATGAGTTGTCTAATTTTTACAACTAGATCAGATTAAATTGGATTAGATTTTACAACAACACTCAGATTAAATCTGTAATGTATTCATATACAGCATGTTTTTAGCCTGTTCTCTTTTTAAACATTTTTCTGGAGTCTTCTAAACTCTAGCCAACATTTTTCCATCAATCCCTGCTTGTTCAGTTTCTGTACGGTCTCAGTAAAACCAACAGAAAATGGAATGCATCAGTGAACAGTGGTGGGTGCCTAGGACCTATCTCTGTACAGCTACATGTACAATTTGTTACATAATTTATCCATAAATTATATGGATCCATAGGATGGCTTCATGCTGAGTATCTGAAGAAACATTACGGTACCCTTTTGCAAGTCAGAGAAATCCACAGTAGTAGTGCATCTCCGTTAAAATCATATCCTTTTTATTGTTGTATAGAGGAACTATGCGTTTTGGCACTGGACAAGCGCCTTCGTCAGGTTGAAGATAACAAAATAGAATAAAACATATAAAACACATTCAATGCTAAAAAAAAAAAAAGTACTACTAATGCATGGCCTAGGGCAGTGATGGCGAACCTTTTAGGGACAGAGTGCCCAAACTGCAACCCCAAAGCCCCCTCATTTATTGCGAGGTGCCAACCAAAAATAAAGCAGTAACTTATTGCTCCGTGTTCTTCAACAACGTTCAATCATATTGGCCTCCTGAGGACACCAACATAGTCATTGTAGCTTTATTCCAGTGTCCCTCTGTACACAGAGAATCATGAATCATGGGGCCAGCAGGAGGTCCTCTAAAGATAATTTGGCACTGTCTACACATTCCCTTTTTCCCTGTATCACTTTAAAATATCACTTAAAGCAGCATTTTTTAAGTTGTTTGGAACTGCAGGAAAATTCTTTGACTCCTGTCTGGTGTGCTTGGGCAATGGCCCGGGTGCCTACTGAAAGAGCTTGGAGTGCCGCCTCTGGCACCCGTGCCATAGGTTCTCCACCACTGAGAATCAGTGCAAGAAGAGTAAAATGAAGAAGGTACAGTATCCAAAAAGCTTGTCCTAGGCTAAACAACATTACAGAGGCCAACAGTAAGTCATTTCTACCAAATACAATTTCTACCATTTTTCATGCAACTTGCAGTAGTAGTACAATATTCTACTGTGTGATACTTGAGTGAAATAGGTTAACAAGAGATCAGACCTTAACAGAACCTATGGCCTACCGAAAAGTATGGCCTAAACAAGGATGGCCTACATTGAAAAAAATTGGAACTGGTAAATGCACATCACAACACTGCACCCCCTGCTCTAGAGTGTGCCCCTTATAATCTTCTAGATTAAACATCTAAAAATACACTATACATATAGCAAATACTATGTGTGTTTGCACACGTTATGCAAGCTCTGTACCTATGAATGGCATACATAAATATTAATTTTTGGATAACTAAACCAAATAATAAACATTTTGACAGATAATCAAAAGCACATTCTTAGAAATCCCTTCACTTGTTAAATGTGACCATAGCTAGTACAACATTTGCATTCATGGTTCACCACTTCTAAGTTCCTCACATTTGTTGTGGAAATTGGCACAAAATAGTCCTGCTTGGTATGTTAACCAAGATTTTGTTTTCTTTTTATTTTCTGTGACTTTGTTGAAAGGATTTTTCTTTCAACTTCAAAGAAGCTTTCAAAGGCATTGGAAACTGTAGCAGCTATGCCCTGTCCTATTCCATTCTCAACCTATTGGCAATATCAAGACTAACATTTTGTAGGCAGCTGAAGTTATTACATTTTTCATGTAAATGCCATAGACTATTGCAATTTTCAGTTCAATGCTTCTGTTGAACTGTATATACATTTGAAGAAAATAGATTTCATTGTCACTTTCTTTGTTAAAATTAAAGTCTTGTTAGAAATATGATGCAAAACTAGATCATCAATGGAAAATAGAAATTGCATTTTTTTAGGTTTCTTCATTCTTTCACACATAAGAAGATATTACTGTTGAACAAACATTACACCATAAAGCGCATATTCACAATCTATACATTTTAACAATATAAGAAAGGTATTCTACTGCATGCTTTACGTCATTTTACTTCACCAAACCACAACCAAGAATAATAATAATTCTTTATTTATATAGCGCACACAGATTACGCAGCGCTGCACAAAGCATGTCAAATTGGTCCAAAATTTACAGCAATACATTTTATAGATATTTTGGGATATTCTACCTGTTTAATATTTACCGTGTACTCATGTACAAGCCGAGTTTTTCAACACAAAAAATGTGCTGAAAAACCTCACCTCGGCTTATACACGAGTCAATTAAAAAATAAATTGACATACTCACCTTCCGGCACCCCTGATGCTCGGCGCGGCTCCCCAATGCTCGGTGCGGCTCCTCTTCTGTCTTCTCCGCAATACTCCGGTACCCCCGGCTCCTCTTCTGTCTGCTGTAACAGCCGGCACAGACGTGTCCATGTGCTTTGATGGCCGGCGCAAACTATGACGTCATCAGCGGCCGTATCATAGTATGTAAGTTCATTTTTTTTAAGTGCTGGGCAAACTGGGGGATCACTAGCTAATAAAGAAGGCTGGCTGGCTAATAAAGGAGTCTAGCTGGCTACTTAAGGGGGCTGGCTGGCAGTATACTACTGGGGAGATGGCTGTATACTAAAGGGGGATGGCTGTATACTACTGGGGGCTGGCTGGCTATATACTACTGGGGGCTGGCTGTATACTGCTGGGGGCTTGCTGGCTATATACTGGGATGCTGTGACCAATGCATTTCCCACCCTCGACTTATACTCAAGTAAATAGGTTTTCCCAGTTTCTGGTGGTAAAATCAGGGGTCTCGGCTTATACTCGGGTCGGTTTAAACTCAAGTATGTACAGTAATTACAATGTACCTTGGAAGTGCATTTTGTTCTGTTCACTATCTGCTCTAATTTCAGTAATTTCACTATACAGGTAGTCCCCTACTTAAGAACACGTGATTTACATCTGACCCCTACTTTCTGTGAGACTTCTCTGCCTACTGTGACCTTTGTTGAAGCTTTCTGGAAGCTTTACTTTAGTTTCAGTCTGCAATGATCAGATGTAAGGTGTCTGTATTAAAGATTTATTGACAATCCTTGTACCCATGACAACATAAAATAATTCCATTCCATATGGCCCATAAAAGTCTATGGGAATGTTTAAAATACATGTTGAATGCTGCCCTATATATGTGCAATATCTTGGGAGACCAGGACCAATGGAAGGTGCATTCTGTCATCCAGCCAATATTCTGCCATCCATCATTTGCCAGCCCATCATATACTTTAATAGGAATACAGCACAGATACAGTGAAATATGTGCACATACGGATGAAAAACGTCACATTGAAATAAAGGACTGGAGAAATCACACATTCCTGTGAAAGGGGCCTAACTGGGAGGATCTAGCTTCGGAATGCCCCCTTTGGTCCAGCATCACCCAGCAGCCATTCTATAATTGTAAAACAAACCACCTCTCCAATGATTGTTAAAATAGAATACTGCAGCACAGCTCAAGATTAGATGAACAATCTGGTGTCTTAATCCACCCATCATGTAACTTTTCCACCACCAAAGCAGTCTTCAGCAAGCTTATCTTTCTTCTTTCTGCAACTCTCCAATGAGGAAGAAGAAGATGAGAAGACAGACGGGAGAACACCAGAAATGGCAACTGCTAAATTGCCTCCACTTTCTCAAGATCTTTGGTTCAATGATTGGACTTCTTAATCACCTTAGGTTACACAATTAACCTTGATGTGTCTAAATTGTTCCAACTAATAAAAAAATACAATACTGAATTCAAGTAAAGGTCTAAAGTGAATATATTGTACATTTTTTACATTATAATTCCAATATAAAATAGCTCATATTTGTAAGTAGTCCATGGGGGTGATATAACACCACATTATCTGGTTTCCTTGACTGCTCTTTGAGACATATTTGTCTCAGTTGAGAATGGGACAAGTAGATCTCAACTTGGACAAATAAGTCTCAATTCTGAAAAATAAGTCTCAACTGGGTCAAATACGTCTGCACTGGGACAAATAAGTATCAACTGGGACAAATATGTCTAAAAAACTAGTAAAAGAAACCTGACATTGTGTTGATAAGTCCCCCACATTTAGTGATTGCAAATTAACCACTAACTATGCGGGGAGCTTATTGTGATTTTCTTTTTCTTATATTTTGTAAAGAGTTATTAGTAAACATCTCATGTTTGCAATTTTCGAAGATTTGGATGTGCATGCATCTTTCTAAGCTTGAATTTGAGGAAACTCCAGACATATTCAGCGTATCATGGAATAACATTTATGATTGTTGTTATTAGGAGCAATTCCGTTATTGTCATGTAGCGTGATGAGACGTCTGCATATCCTAAACTGCAGAATAATAACGATCTCTATAAAAACAAAAATTTGAGGAGTCTGTCTATTCTGCTGCCGTGTTCTTGTCAGGAAAACATCTTTTTACTAGATAATGTTGCTCTCTTTCTGTTGCTAGAATTTCCATGCAAATAAGATCTGCTTTATGCATCATTACCAAAGCTAAGTAGCATGGAAATAAAACAGTATTTCCTGTAGTACATTTCAGAAAATCAGTCCTTGCTTTGACCTGCTATAAATTTGACAGCACTCATACTACTGGCACCAGAAAAATTGAAACTGAAAATTAAAAAGTAAATATTTTATTAGCTGAGAATGATAGGACACACGTTACATATGCTCATGGCCAACTATAGAAAACAACTGATAATCATGGAATATTGCATTGAAAAATATAGCTTGCAAGTACACCTTTATGAATATAGGAAATCTGAATATAATTTACCAATATTTAGCTATTAAAAATACTGCAATGTTTAGAAATGCTTTTAACTCATCAACTTCGATTACTTTCCATTAAATGGCAGGAGATGGAGGGTAATGTGATCTGAACTGTGTATGTCTACCTTAACTTTGTGTTCTTGAATAGTATCATAAGGTCCTGGAAGGTAAACTCGTCGTGGACCAGCTGACCATGCAACTGGTTGTGCAAAGGCAGCTGATAAAAGACTTTAATGAACCAAAGGCTTCACTTTACATTTCAAGAAAGTGGTGCAGAGCTTTGAATAGATGTATATTGGTAAATTACCTAATATCTTGACCTGCATACATTACAAAAACACAAAGTAAAGTGACCATCCACTATGCTACACCTATATTGTTAGATTTAGACTCTTGTGCATTGTGCCATCCCACTCTCCGTACTCTATATGATACGGGACAACCACAAAGACAATCCCTCCCTAGTCTACAGTGTAGACAAACAGAAAAACACAATAAGGGGTGGCAAATAGAGATGAGCGAACACTAAAATGCTCGGGTACTCGTTATTCGAGACGAACTTTTCCCGATGCTCGAGTGCTCGTCTCGAATAACGAACCCCATTGAAGTCAATGGGAGACTCGAGCATTTTTCAAGGGGACCAAGGCTCTGCACAGGGAAGCTTGGCCAAACACCTGGGAACCTCAGAAAAGGATGGAAACACCACGGAAATGGACAGGAAACAGCAGGGGCAGCATGCATGGATGCCTCTGAGGCTGCATAATCGCACCATTATGCCAAAATTATGGGCAACAGCATGGCCATGACAGAGTGACAGAATGAAGCTAGATAGCATCTAAAACATCCAATAATTGACCCTGACACTATAGGGGACGGCATGCAGAGGCAGCGGCAGCAGGCTAGAGAGTGTCATGGCGACATACCCTAAATGGACTCAGGCTTCAAACCAATGGGTGGCAGAGAGGAACCAAAGGAGGTGAGCAAGAAGCGCTCAAATAATATCGGTACATGATAAAAGTTTGCCAGTATATTTTGTGGATTACACAGCAGGGTGGCGACAAAGTTAACATGGAAGCCATGAAAACAACCCAAAATTCTGCCTGACACAGCTCGTTTGATAAGGGGACGATGTATGGAGGCAGTGAACTAGTAGTAGATTAAAGGTGCTGCAGTTAAAACTATGTTAGTTGGATCTTGGCATGGAGCTGGCGCTCCGCTGCCAGGCGAGCTTTCGCCAATCCAAGCCCCTGTCTATAGGCTACTCCCCAAACAGCACTTCTAAGAACCTTTTGTATAAGATCAAGTGTAGTAGCGTTCTTATAAGTTTAGGATATGGCGGGTGAGGGGAATGTAAACAGATGCGCAAGAAGCGCTGAAATAATATCCCTAAATGGTAAAAGTTTGCAAGTATATTTTGGGGATTACACAGCAGGGTGGCGACAAAGTTAACAACTTTGATGTGGAATGCCCTGTAATAGCTCTTGGGCGGTGTGCCTTTTATCGCCTAGGCTCAGCAGTTTCAGCACCGCCTGCTGTCGCTTAGCGACGGCACTGCTGCTGTGCCTAGAGCTACCGACTGATGGCGCCATGCCCACGGATGGTAATTCGGAGGAGGAGGAGGTGGAGGAGGGGTGGGAGGAGGTATAGTAGGCCTTTGAGACCTGGACCGAGGTAGGCCCCGCAATTCTCTGCGTCGGCAGTATATGACCAGCCCCAGGGTCAGACTCGGTCCCAGCCTGCACCAAGTTAAGTGTAGTAGCGTTCTCATAAGTTTGGGATATGCCGGGTGAGGGGAATGTAAACAGATGCGCAAGAAGCGCTGAAATAATATCCCTAAATGGTAAAAGTTTGCCAGTATATTTTGTGGATAACACAGCAGGGTGGCGACAAAGTTAACAACTTTGATGTGGAATCCATGAAAACAACCCAAATTTCTGCCTGACACACCTCGTTTGATAAAGGGACGATGTATGGAGGCAGCTATATGGACGACTTTTGGAGGTAGCAATGGAGACAACGTGTGGAGGCTGCTATGGAGACAATTTAATTTGGATAGTGCCTGTATGTGGCAGTCCCAAACATTTTTCAAACCAGAGGAGCAGGTAGGTGGCCCTCCAGTAAAATGGGATAGATTGAGTGCCTGTATGTGGCAGTCCCAAAAATGTTTCAAACCAGAGGAGCAGGTAGGTGGCCCTCCAGTAAAATGGAATAGATTGAGTGCCTGTATGTGGCAGTCCCAAAAATTGTTCAAACCAGAGGAGCAGGTAGGTGGCCCTGCAGTAAAATGGAATAGATTGAGTGCCTGTATGTGGCAGTCCCAAAAATTGTTCAAACCAGAGGAGCAGGTAGGTGGCCCTGCAGTAAAATGGAATAGATTGAGTGCCTGTATGTGGCAGTCCCAAAAATTGTTCAAACCAGAGGAGCAGGTAGGTGGCCCTGCAGTAAAATGGAATAGATTGAGTGCCTGTATGTGGCAGTCCCAAAAATTGTTCAAACCAGAGGAGCAGGTAGGTGGCCCTGCAGTAAAATGGAATAGATTGAGTGCCTGTATGTGGCAGTCCCAAAAATTGTTCAAACCAGAGGAGCAGGTAGGTGGCCCTGCAGTAAAATGGAATAGATTGAGTGCCTGTATGTGGCAGTCCCAAAAATGTTTCAAACCAGAGGAGCAGGTAGGTGGCCCTGCAGTAAAATGGAATAGATTGAGTGCCTGTATGTGGCACTCACAAAAATTGTTTCAAACAGAGGACCGGGTAGGTGGCCCTCCAGAAAAATTAAATGCATGAAGTACTATAGCAAGAGCCAGTGGGCCCTGTCAAAAAATAGCCAGTTTCCTCTGCTTTACTGTACAAAGAGGAGGAGAAGGAGGAAAATGAGGAGGAGGAGGAGGAGTGGATCAATTATTCAGGTTGAGCTTCCTTCACCTGGTGGAGATTGGAAATTCTGAGAAATCCAGCCTTTATTCATTTTAATAAGCGTCAGCCTGTCAGCGCTGTCAGTCGACAGGCGTGTACGCTTATCGGTGATGATGCCACCAGCTGCACTGAAAACCCGCTCGGACAAGACGCTAGCGGCAGGGCAGGCAAGAACCTCCAAGGCGTAGAGCGCCAGTTCGTGCCACATGTCCAGCTTTGAAACCCAGTAGTTGTAGGGAGCTGTGTGATCATTTAGGACGATGGTATGGTCAGCTACGTACTCCCTCACCATCTTTCTGTAAAGATCAGCCCTACTCTGCCGAGACTGGGGACAGGTGACAGTGTCTTGCTGGGGTGACATAAAGCTGGCAAAAGCCTTGTAAAGCGTACCCTTGCCAGTGCTGGACAAGCTGCCTGCTCGCCTACTCTCCCTCGCTACTTGTCCCGCAGAACTACGCACTCTGCCGCTAGCGCTGTCAGAAGGGAAATACTGTTTCAGCTTGTGCACCAGGGCCTGCTGGTATTCATGCATTCTCACACTCCTTTCCTCTCCAGGGATGAGAGTGGGAAGATTTTGCTTGTACCGTGGGTCCAGGAGAGTGAACACCCAGTAATCGGTGCTGGAATAAATTCTTTGAACGCGAGGGTCACGGGATAGGCAGCCTAGCATGAAATCTGCCATATGCGCCAGAGTACCAACGCGTAAGAATTCACTCCCCTCACTGGCCTGACTGTCCATTTCCTCCTCCTCCAACTCCTCCAACTCCTCTTCTTCTGCCCATACACGCTGAACAGTGAAGGACTCAACAATGGTCCCCTCTTGTGTCTCGCCAACATTCTCCTCCTCTTCCTCCTCATCCTCCTCCACCTCCACCTCCTCCGATATGCGCTGAGAAACAGACCTCAGGGTGCTTTGGCTATCAACAAGGGAATATTCTTCCCCCGTCTCTTGTGACGAGCGCAAAGCTTCCGACTTCATGCTGACCAGAGAGTTTTTCAACAGGCCAAGCAGCGGGATGGTGAGGCTGATGATGGCGGCATCGCCACTGACCATCTGTGTTGACTCCTCAAAGTTACTCAGCACCTGACAGATATCAGACATCCACGTCCACTCCTCATTGTAGACTTGAGGAAGCTGACTGACCTGACTACCAGTTCTGGTGGAAGTTGACATCTGGCAGTCTACAATCGCTCTGCGCTGCTGGTAAACTCTGGATAACATGGTCAGTGTTGAATTCCACCTCGTGGGCACGTCGCACAACAGTCGGTGAGCGGGCAGTTGGAGGCGGCGCTGCGCTGCCCTGAGAGTGGCAGCATCTGGGCTGGACTTCCTGAAATGCGCACAGATGCGGCGCACCTTCGTGAGCAAATCAGACAGATTGGGGTATGTCTTGAGGAAACGCTGCACTATCAGATTTAACACATGGGCCAGGCATGGCACATGTGTCAGTCTGCCGAGTTGCAGAGCCGCCACCAGGTTACGGCCGTTGTCACACACAACCATTCCCGGCTTGAGGTTCAGCGGTGCCAGCCACAGATCAGTCTGCGCCGTGATGCCCTGTAATAGCTCTTGGGCGGTGTGCCTTTTGTCGCCTAGGCTCAGCAGTTTGAGCACCGCCTGCTGTCGCTTAGCGACGGCACTGCTGCTGTGCCTAGAGCTACCGACTGATGGCGCCGTGCCCACGGATGGTAGTTCGGAGGAGGAGGTGGAGGAGGGGTGGGAGGAGGAGGAGGCATAGTAGGCCTGAAACACCTGGACCGAGGTAGGCCCCGCAATCCTCGGCGTCGGCAGTATATGAGCAGCCCCAGGGTCAGACTCGGTCCCAGCCTCCACCAAGTTAACCCAATGTGCCGTCAGCGATATATAGTGGCCCTGCCCGGCAGCACTCGTCCACGTGTCCGTGGTCAGGTGGACCTTGTCAGAAACGGCGTTGGTCAGGGCACGGATGATGTTGTCTGACACGTGCTGGTGCAGGGCTGGGACGGCACATCGGGAAAAGTAGTGGCGGCTGGGGACCGAATACCGAGGGGCGGCCGCCGCCATGAGGTTGCGAAAGGCCTCGGTCTCTACTAGCCTATAGGGCAGCATCTCCAGGCTAAGCAATCTGGAGATGGGCACATTAAGGGCTTGGGCGTGCGGGTGGGTTGCACTATATTTGCGTTTCCGCTCCAGCGTCTGGGGTATGGAGAGCTGAACGCTGGTGGATGCTGTGGAGGATCGTGGAGGCGACGATGGGGTTTTTGTGCCAGGGTCCTGGGCAGGGGGCTGACTAGCAGCTGACACAGGGGAAGGAGCAGTGGTGTGCACGGCCGGAGGTGAACGGGCTTGTTGCCACTGAGTGGGGTGCTTAGCATTCATATGCCTGCGCATACTGGTGGTAGTTAAGCTAGTAGTGGTGGAACCCCTGCTGAGCCTGGTTTGGCAAATGTTGCACACCACAGTCCGTCGGTCATCCGGTGTTTCCTTAAAGAACCTCCACACTTCTGAAGATCTAGCCCTCGCCGCAAGAGCCCTCACCACGGGAGCTTCACTAGTTGACAGTGGCGCTGATGCACCAGCTCTGGCCCTGCCTCTCCGTCTGGCCCCACCACTGCCTCTTCCAACCTGTTCAGGTCGAGGACTCTCCTCCGTCTCAGAAGCACTGTGTTCACCCGGCCTCTCAACCCAGCTTGGGTCTGTCACCTCATCATCCTCCGATCCCTCAGTCTGCTCCCCCCTCGGACTTCCTGCCCTGACAACAACTTCCCCACTGTCTGACAACCGTGTCTCCTCATCGTCGGACACCTCTTTACACACTTCCACTACGTCAAGAAGGTCATCATCACCCACAGACTGTGACTGGTGGAAAACCTGGGCATCGGAAAATTGCTCAGCAGCAACCGGACAAGTGGTTTGTGACTGTGGGAAGGGTCCAGAAAACAGTTCCTCAGAGTATGCCGGTTCAAATGCCAAATTTTCCTGGGAGGGGGCAGACTGGGGGGGAGGAGGCTGAGGTGCAGGAGCTGGAGGAGTGGCGATTTCGGTGACATGGGTGGACTGCGTGGAAGACTGACTGGTGGTGGACAAATTGCTCGAAGCATTGTCAGCAATCCACGACATCACCTGTTCGCACTGTTCTGGCCTCAACAGTGCTCTACCACGAGTCCCAGTAACTTCAGACATGAACCTAGGGAGTGTAGCTCTGCGGCGTTCCCCTGCTCCCTCATCAGCAGGTGGTGTCTCACCCCGCCCAGGACCACGGCCTCTGACCCCTGCAGTAGTTGGACGCCCACGTCCCCGCCCTCGTCCTCTACCCCTAGCCCTCGGGTTAAACATTTTTAAAATGAGAGTTATAACTTTATTTTTTTTTTTTTACTTTTTTTTGTTTTTTTTGTGTTTTTTTTTTTTTTTTGTGTTTTTTTTTTTTTTTTGAGTTTTTAAAACCAAACAATGCTATCCTATTGCTATGGCTATTTTCTAGCCAAGTATCAAAGCACACTACTATGCCAGATGAGATGACACTGAGTTATTGGCTAATAGAAATCCAACCCCTACTGAATTTTGCCACTTCGGCCTTTGCTATGGATATGTGCGCCACTAAGCGCAGAACACAGCGGTCGCAAGTCTCACTACAAATTGCTCAGAATTGGCAAGTACATGCACTGCAGAAACTACAGCCACCAGCAGATCAACCAGAAATCAAATATATAGAACGCTACTGTAGGCTTCAAGAAGCTGTTTGTATTCTCCTATGGCTATTTTCTAGCCAAGTATCAAAGGAAGCACAGTACTATGCCAGATGAGATGACACTGAGTTATTGCCTAATAGAAATCCAACCCCTACTGAATTTTGCCACTTTGGCCTTTGCTATGGATATGTGCGCCACTAAGCGCAGAACACAGCGGTCGCAAGTCTCACTACAAATTGCTCAGAATTGGCAAGTACATGCACTGCAGAAACTACAGCCACCAGCAGATCAACCAGAAATCAAATATATAGAACGCTACTGTAGGCTTCAAGAAGCTGTTTGTATTCTCCTATGGCTATTTTCTAGCCAAGTATCAAAGGAAGCACAGTACTATGCCAGATGAGATGACACTGAGTTATTGCCTAATAGAAATCCAACCCCTACTGAATTTTGCCACTTTGGCCTTTGCTATGGATATGTGCGCCACTAAGCGCAGAACACAGCGGTCGCAAGTCTCACTACAAATTGCTCAGAATTGGCAAGTACATGCACTGCAGAAACTACAGCCACCAGCAGATCAACCAGAAATCAAATATATAGAACGCTACTGTAGGCTTCAAGAAGCTGTTTGTATTCTCCTATGGCTATTTTCTAGCCAAGTATCAAAGGAAGCACAGTACTATGCCAGATGAGATGACACTGAGTTATTGCCTAATAGAAATCCAACCCCTACTGAATTTTGCCACTTCGGCCTTTGCTATGGATATGTGCGCCACTAAGCGCAGAACACAGCGGTCGCGTCTCACTACAAATTGCTCAGAATTGGCAAGTACATGCACTGCAGAAACTACAGCCACCAGCAGATCAACCAGAAATCAAATATATAGAACGCTACTGTAGGCTTCAAGAAGCTGTTTGTATTCTCCTATGGCTATTTTCTAGCCAAGTATCAAAGGAAGCACAGTACTATGCCAGATGAGATGACACTGAGTTATTGCCTAATAGAAATCCAACCCCTACTGAATTTTGCCACTTCGGCCTTTGCTATGGATATGTGCGCCACTAAGCGCAGAACACAGCGGTCGCAAGTCTCACTACAAATTGCTCAGAATTGGCAAGTACATGCACTGCAGAAACTACAGCCACCAGCAGATCAACCAGAAATCAAATATATAGAACGCTACTGTAGGCTTCAAGAAGCTGTTTGTATTCTCCTATGGCTATTTTCTAGCCAAGTATCAAAGGAAGCACAGTACTATGCCAGATGAGATGACACTGAGTTATTGCCTAATAGAAATCCAACCCCTACTGAATTTTGCCACTTCGGCCTTTGCTATGGATATGTGCGCCACTAAGCGCAGAACACAGCGGTCGCAAGTCTCACTACAAATTGCTCAGAATTGGCAAGTACATGCACTGCAGAAACTACAGCCACCAGCAGATCAACCAGAAATCAAATATATAGAACGCTACTGTAGGCTTCAAGAAGCTGTTTGTATTCTCCTATGGCTATTTTCTAGCCAAGTATCAAAGGAAGCACAGTACTATGCCAGATGAGATGACACTGAGTTATTGCCTAATAGAAATCCAACCCCTACTGAATTTTCCCACTTCGGTCTTTGCTATGGATATGTGTGCCACTAAGAGCTAAACACAACGGTAGCAAGTCCCCCTGCTAATTCCTCACAAAATGGTAAAAGATGCAAATTAAAATAAAAAAAGTAGAACGTTATTGTAGCCCTAAGAAGGGCTGTTGGGTTCTTTGAGAATCACTCCTGCCTAACAGTAAGCTAATAGAACACCCTAACGCTTTCCCTGACCAGCAGCAGCTCTCTCCCTAGCGGCATCCAGAGACAGAATGATCCGAGCAGCGCGGCCAGCGGCTAGTCTATCCCAGGGTCACCTGATCTGGCCAGCCAACCACTGCTATCGACGTGTAAGGGTACCACGTCATGCTGGGTGGAGTGCAGAGTCTCCTGGCTTGTGATTGGCTCTGTTTCTGGCCGCCAAAAAGCAAAACGGCGGGAGCTGCCATTTTCTCGAGCGGGCGAAGTATTCGTCCGAGTAACGAGCAGTTTCGAGTACCCTAATGCTCGACCGAGCATCAAGCTCGGACGAGCATGTTCGCTCATCTCTAGTGGCAAACAATCTAGGTCTCAACTGAATGCGCATAGTCTCAAAACAAAATAATGGAATTACTAGAAATATAGGAATAGCAGAGAAAATAATGGAGCTAGCAAATGACTTTAACTACCGGGGAATGAGCTGAGTGTAGGATATTTATAATGAGGAGGAACCCTGGCCCAGGTGGAAGGTGGTTTTTCCGGACATCTGAAGGTCTTGGTTGGAATACGGACATATGTTATTTTCCCAAATTCCCGTGTTGTGTATGAGTGGACTTGATCCATTATTATTCAACTTGATTGCATGGGAGATCAAGGAGTTGAGAACAGACTGTATTTTGGGACCTCTTCCTGGTGCTCCTTTTATAAGTATGCCGCTTTGGTTTTTCCAAATTTTTATATATAGAACTTGTTTTCTGTTAGGCCCATATAATCTTGCTTTTTTGCGTGCAACTGTAAAAGTAAAAAAAAACATGTCATCCAAGATAAATAGATAGATGGATAGATAGATAGATAGATATAAGCATATCAAGGATCACAAAAATACCATGAATTCTCCACAGGAAGCAGGCATTTTGTTGTGCATGATGCATGTATCATTAAAGATTTCATGCTGAACAGTTTTCTATATATCACTGACTTACATTTTTTTGTTCATTGCACTCTGCATTGGTGCAAAAGGAGCAGATTATAAATGAAATGAAAAATGTAACATTTGTCTGTGCAGAAATTTTACAGCAGGAAACCATGAATAATTTTTTTCAACATTTTAATACAAAAATTGTAATAAGCAGAAGTTTAATTACTACCCATATTATTATTATGGTGAGTGGCATCATCATCAAGGATTATAAAGTAGCTATCCATCATTCTTCATAGAATATATTACTTTTTTATACCGTCTTCTAAATACTAAATTGCATCTTAACACCTCTGCACATTCATATGACATCCACATAAATAACAAATGAGCTCATTACTATGCATATTGTTAAATGAATACAAAATCAATTATTAATCAAATAATCCCTAAGAGCTGGAAAAGGTTTACTCTTAACAGTATGGAAATATATGCAGAGAAGACATTTTCCTGGTTTACTTATTTTGCCTACTCTATTACTTATTCATTAAAAAAACAAAAATACATTTATTTTTTCATAGGCTGGAACAAGTTGTATATCTCACAGTATGTGGGATTTTTCTTGCTCTGTTTACAATAAAGATGACCTATGACCTGGTCCAGCAGCTCCAACTGTTTGCTTCCTAAAATAGGCACCACCTGAATTACTCTGGGTTATTGAAATTAGTGTCTTAGGTCTGTTTCACATGTAACATGATTAGCCTGTCATCACTGATTGTGCGAAGTCCTGTGACACTGGCTGACCATACAGTTGGGAAGACGGTAGCACAGTAGTGTAATCAATTGTACAGTGTCTGTGCTGCTGTTTAGTTTGGGGTGCAGGGATCGCTTACATCATAGATTTATATGATGCAAGGAATCCCATTCCTGCAGTGTGGTCAGCCGATGACTCAGGATCATTGGCTGATTATGCTGTGTGCCCTTATAGTGTAATAATAATGTGTTTGATTTGATTTGGTAGATTGTTGGACTCTTGTATTATTCAGTGGTTTGTTTGTATTAACAGTTAAGAAAAGGAACATGGTAGTTTCTACGTCAGAACTGAAGCAAATACCAATGAAATGTTGTGACCTTTAGTTACAGGGGTGGTTATGTATATATCTAAGATCTGGTTTGAGAACTCCAAAAAAGGGCAATATACATTCTTAAAAATAGCAATATCTGTGAACATTGAGTAATTCCTGTCGTAAGCTATGACTGGAATGTGTTCAGTTAGTGAAACCCATCCAGCATACACCACCCAGATACCTAGGGTAAATACATACACTTTGAAGTCATTTCTCTGCTGAAGGAAGAAAATCACCAGGTGATCAAAGTAAAATGTAACATCACAAGTGCTGTTTTATGTTGCCGGCAATAGGCATTTTATTTTGTTTTTCTAACAACTTTTAAATAGTTTTTCAAATTGTAAGTCGGCACTGTTCCAAAGACCAGAGTCAAGCCTTAACCTTATCTGCCAGCCCTTACATATCAGGCATAATGGAAACTTGGCTCTATGCCGCTGCTTGTAGGCAAGTGCAATAATGAGCCTAAGATGCAGTATTACAAATAGTTTTTATTGTTGGTAATGACATTCATCTTTTTCATAAAGACTGGAATTGGTAGCATTAACCTTATTATATTAATAAAACATATGTACCGTATGTCTAGATTTTTTTTATGGATGTCAGATTAAAGAAGACTTTTCTTCCAACTCATCTCTGTGCCTTTCCAGTAATTGGTGCCACACCTCTGATTCAGCTCAGTTGGAATCCCTGCTATATTCTCCACTGTTTCCAAGTAACTTGCTTGCAATTCCATAACTAATTACCAAATTAGGCTACAAGGATTTACTGTTACATGGCAAAAAAGCCATAAAAATGGGGAAAAAATAGAGATAAGTTAAAGGGTTATTCCAGGAATAAGTATAATTTAAATAGATTATTAACATGTAAGCTAATAAATAATAACTTGTTATTTAAGATTTTGCTCACCTCACAAAAATGTTGTTGACACACTGTAAAGAAGAATTAAAATGCTACGGGCCCCTTCATCAGACCAGACACAATACTAAAGATGGCCACTGGTCACATGTCCACATCAGATGTCCTGCACCTACTTGAGCAGCTCATGTGATCATTACTATGAGTAATATAGTTATATAGAAAGTTGGAGAGACAAAAGGGATGCATTTACATGGGACTGCATGTTAAGAGGTTGGGAGGCATTTACATGGGACTGCACGATAGGAGGCTGGGAGGACAAGAGGGATGCATTTACATTTGACTATGTTGGAAGGATTCAGAGAGTGCCTTATATGTAACACTGTATGTTGGGCAGGTGAACACTATTTTTAACTGTGCTTGTTGGTGGCTTCAAAGGGGATTTCCCAGATTTGAAAAACTTCCTTCCATAAACAGGTAATACATGGAATTGCAGCTCAACTACATAACATTTTCTAAAGCACAAACTGTGGATGATTATGTACATGGAGGTAGTCAGCACATGACAGGTCATACTGACATGGGGGGAGTTATCATATGCTTGCACATGGTATGCCAGTATGTGACACATCCAGTATGGTCAGTGTTGTGGTGAGATGTTATCTCAGTAGGGCAATGTGCAGGGATGGCAGTTACACATATCATTACTATGGTAACAGAGCAGGTCAGTCTGTTAGATCACCACAGGGAGCAGAACAGAACAGAAGGGAAGTACTGTTACTGAGAACATAGGGCTCATGGGAGTTGTAGTATCCTGTGGTGACCATATTTTAGAATTCCAATAAAATTTTGTAGATCCTAAAATGAAACTATTTAAGCTCACCACGTTGAGTATTGTTGTACTCATTTATTTATAGCATTATGGTTTTTTTTGTATCAAGTATTTGTATTTCTGGAATACCACCCTAAACATTGTTTCTTTGATTCACCAAATGATGTAAATGTATGTGATAGATATTTCATAGCACAGGTAAAGGGGGTTAAATTAGAGCAAATCTACATTTTAATATCACTATAGTTGTAATAGTGCCAAAAATTGTAAGACCACCGAAAAATCTAATTGGGAGCTGGAGCAGGAATAGTGTTATGTATTAAAATTCTCTGAAAAAAGTATAAAATGCAAAAATGTTCTTTTATGGATTAAAAATGGAGTCATCAACTGTTGTTGTACTATGCCCAGTGTACACTCCTGATATATGTTTGTACGTGTGTACTGCGCTAACCAGTATATATTATGCCTCAAGTACTTGCATTTTAGATAGGGAGAAAGAATTACAATTCCCAGAAGGATGTTCAACCTCATCACACAAATCAATTGTTACAGAGGCCACTTTTTCATTCTCCAGAGACCAATTATGCTACTTATTTAGTGCTCTGACATTTGGTTTCCCACATATTGAAAGTTTGAAAGATCCAATACCGCACACTTGATGTCTCCTGTGTTATCTCCGTAATTCAAAATGAGACAATGTCTTTTCCACTACATGTTAAAAACGTAGCTATCATTTTTTTTTTTCTATCCATTCCAGCAACAAGAAAAACTGGGTGGCATGAGCGATAAGGCGAGTGTGTTCTCTTTGGGGATGTAGCCTGAAGTCCTAAATGAAATGAGTTTGATAGTATCAGCATGGTCTCCAGTGTGCACTACAGGTTTGAGCTGGAGGAATAATTCCACAGTTAGACATGATTGATGGCCTTTGTTTAGGAGGAGACTGAAAGTGAACTAACATACCGACCAAATTGCATCACACCACTGAAGAACATGATCCCTGCAGATCAGGGTTATATTACTTGATGAACTCATATTATAGCCTTTTGCTACTTACTTACTTCCTGCTGAGATAGAAAGAGCTTTGCTACAAAGCACATTAGTTGAATCGTCACATTTTATCTATAGAGACACACAAATAAATTCTATTTTCCTGTGATTCTCTAACTGCGTTACTGCCTCAGTTATAGCTTACCTACCAGTTAAAATATAAAGCAAGTAAACTGTCAGTAACTAATGTGACATTCAGAAAGTAATTCAGAAGTTTTTTCACATTCAGTTAAGCCTTTAGATTTTACTATTTTTTATACCAAACTGCTTTATTATTTATACAATATTGCCATACATTTATCATGGCTGGTACTGACACAAGCCTTGATAAAGTCACAATTCCTGGCCCACTAGTTATAGTTTGCACCACTTATAGCGCAATTCCAAGTCAGGCAGCTAAGCCTCTTGATATATCCAAAAGGATGGGAGAATCATCAAATGCTGGTCTTATTAATTTACTATTTTAATTGTTCATCTAACAACATATATTACATTTTGTTGTAGTGTGACTGGTGGTGTAGATTACAAGGTCACTTTTTCCCTGAACACTTGTACAAGTATATTTTAGATTTACTCTAAACCACTTGGACATCATTTTGAAGCGTTGGTGCAATTTTTGGATTATGTAATGTCAATTCTTCTTATAATCCCTGTTACATTTTTAAGAGCCCACAGATATATTCTGATATGATCTTCTAATGATGCATTTATGACTTACGATTCTACATCTATTGTACAATTCCCTCGAGATATTTATGACACACAAGGCACAGGATATTGAATCTATGAATTCAGTTGATAAGAGCATTCTGAATTAATTCAAGTAACATTCATTATAACCCCTCTAGCTTATGCTATCATTGTCTAAGGTACGGTTGCTTATGAATGAGATTTTAATGGCATCTCAGTACATTTGCTATCTTTAAGTTAAATTTAACCTATAGGGGTATTGGATTCTTTCAATATTCTATCTTTTTCAGTTCACTAATGTGCCTTATAGCAAATATGATATTTATGACTCCTTAAAACTCCTTGTGACTTTCAAGTACTTTTAGGTTTGGATAACCTTCAAATTCTGTTTTGACTGACAGCAAGGCAAACATATCATCAGTTTGAAGTGACCCATCCCAGGGCTACTCGTGAGTTTGAGTTCTGATTGACAGTGTCATTATTGTTCCAAAAAGATAAATCTAATTTCTTTTTGCCTTTCTTTCCTGAGTTAGTTTTACATTGAATGATTTCTGCAAAGATAGTCATGAAATAGATTTGACACAGTTAAAAGTATGATTTAAATATTTGAGAACTATTTCTATTCATTTTGATAAATTCCTCTCTTTTTCATCTAAGTTCCTTTCAAGAGGGTGTCTGATTATGGTATGAATTTACAATTATACAGTACCTTAAAATTGTTGAATATGTGGCTTTACGTTGGCAGAGATTTAGCCGAGAACATACAGGATGTAAACCGACTTTTGTAGTATCCACTTTTTGTGATTTTCATTTCTAGAAAACAACCAAATTTGAGGTCAATAAAAGTCAGAGACTTTAATGGTTACGGACCTCCTAATGGAAATATATAGATATATGTATTTAATATTTTAATATATATATATATATATATATATATATATATATATATATATATATTATGGAAATTTATTTGGAAATACTATGGGGTATTTGGAAATACTATGGGGTATAAATAGAGGATTTGGATGGACGCCGATGATGCACCACAAGAAGCCGTCTGGGCGAAACTAAGGGTCGGGCCCGAGAGATTGGTGTCCTCATGGAATCTTTTATGTGCACATTTTAATACTTTTGTTTGTAAGTATAAGAAAATAAAAAGTATTTTATTGGATGCAACAGACTACGCTATGTGTACTTCAATTTCCTCTATAGCAAACACTGTTGAAGAACGGATATGAAGTCTGAGGAGGATAAGGAGCTAGCGTTTCCAGTCTGAATGGTGTCTTTTACCTATTGGAATTGGAATTGATGGAGACACAATAAAGAAGGAGACCAAGTTTAATGAAGAGCTCCGCTAAGATTTATCAATCAGTTTATGACTTTCAATGGACTTTGCCTAAATCAATTGTACAAATGAGCAAAATAAACTTTTACATATATCTTATCGGAGTAAAGTACCTCTTGCTACACTTGCCTTGACTGTCATCATGCCCCTTCATTTCCTTGTCATCTGCTTTTCACTTTTTTCTGCTTTGTCCTAGGCTACAATGATCAGCTGTAACAGTTATCAAAGGTGTCTTTAATGAAGTTTTAGTGTTAATCCTGATTCTTATGACAACCCAACATTTTTAAAATCCAATTGTCACAGAGACCAAAAAAGTTCTGGCTGGGATTACAATGATAAAATATACAGTTCCACAAATTCAACTTAAGAACAAACCTGCAGACCCTATCTTGTATGTAACCCGGGGACTGCCTATATTCCTAAAGTGTTGGGACACAAAGGGTAAATTTAGAGTGTAATCTTCACTGAAGACAAACTGCAAAAACCATCCAAAAAGCCCAACCCCCGTCCACCTGCAGCTTTCAGAGGTTAAACATTTTAGTAAAATCCATAGCAGTATTTGCAATGTGCAATGCGCTGCAATACATTTTTCTACAACTTTAGTTCACAGCAGGGTATCTGCCAGCTATTGTATGGCAAAATAATCCAGTGTGTCCTCCACCTAAAATATTTTTTGGAATTTTCTTTTTGTGGGGATTCTGTGTATGTTTACAGTTCCACAGTAGTTTTTAGAAAGCAATTTATATACTTTAAGTGCTTATGTACAAGTAAAGAACATCTAATGTATCTTATTTACCTGAATACACATGCAAAGTCTCTGTCTAATGAAACGCGTCAAACCTAAGCTAACAATTCTCACTTCAGTATTGTTTACTGTTTCCTAAACAGAATAAAAATACATGTATCCAAGATATCACAAGCAAGCGCGTTGTTTATAGCTTCAATAATGTCATTGTATCAGTAATAAAAGTATATAGTGTGATACGTCTCATTGCCTAGCCCATTGGTGAAATTGCCAACAACCATTTTATCTTGCGGAAAGGTAAATCGACTGCACAGGCTATAATTTAACGTAGCAACACTATCTAACCAAGAATTTATTTCAATTTTATTTGCTGCAAACTATCACTGTACTGGAGGGATGAAATATGTGAGCAATATATCAGGAACTACAGGTTCAACCCAAAGGCACATACTGAGGTGAAGGTTGATCGTCAAGTGGCTGTCTAATGTCAGCTCAGGAAAAAAAATATTCTATTTTATTTTCTAAATTATCTGTGACTCTTCATCTGGAATAAAGGCGTTTTTAGTTTAGACCTCAGGAAACAAGAAGTACCTGCAGATTCTACACAGAATATTTAAACTTTATAGGTGCATATATATATATATATATATATATATATATCCATATCCAGCAATTTTTGTCTTGCTGCTCTTAGGTCCTATGTTAAACATAAACTCTTTTGCCTGCATTGACCTTGAGAAAGCGCTACAGTGCACGAAACGGCTCCGTTGCCGGAACCTGTCTGTTTACCCCCCTGCATGCTTCCACACCAATAAAGGAAGCTTTTCATGTTTTTGGAACCGGTGAGTGCCGTCATCTTTCTCTATGTTTATATATGGTTATCAAAACAGGTATTGGTACTTTTTGGCAGGTGCCAAGCCTTGTTGGAAAATGAAAGTTCCATCCACAAAAAAAGTTGTTGGTAGAAGAAAAGATGAAGATGAAGTGCTCTAAAATTTCTTGGTGCACAGCTGTGCTGACTTTGCTCTTGATAAAACACAGTGGACCACAGGTGACATGGCTCCCCAAACCCTCACTGTTTGTGGAGACTTCACACTAGACCTCAAGCAGCTTGTATTGTGCCTCTACACTCTTCCTCCAGATTCTGGGACCTTGTTTTTAAAATGAAATGAAAAATTTACTTTCATCTGAAAACAACACCTTGGACCGCTGAGCAACAGTCCAGTTCTTTTTCTCCTTGACACAGGTAAGACGCTTTTGGCATTGGCATTTTAGGGCCTTGACACGGAATGTGTCACCTGTAGCCTGTGTTCTCAAAACTTCTGTGTGTGGTGGCTCTTGAAGCACCAACTCTAGCAGCAGTCTACTCCCTGTGAATCCCCTTAAATCTTTAAATGGCCCTTTAAAATTGTTTGGGAAGCCTTTTCTGAGAAAATGGCCCACATTTACTAACAGCCATGCACAAGTTTTCTGTAGTCTTTGCACGTTCTTTTCAGCACAAACTACACAAGTATTTAAGAAGTGTCCAAGACACATTTGTGTCACAGCTGCACTATACTGCACTATACTGCATTGAAATGCTGTGTGTTCCGGTGCTCAGTTGGACCGTGTGCCACATTTATCATGCAAAGTCTGACAGACGTGTGTCGCATTGCCCATGTTAAAGGTGCACCAAAACAAAAAGTGGACTCTGTCGGAGCAGAGCAAAAATCCTGAATCTGGCACCCTCTGCACACTACCCAGGCACATCGCACTGTTTACACTGTTTTTAGTAAATGTGGGCCAATGACTTTTGGGATTTTCTTTGCTATAAGTCAGAACCTGGGAGGAGGAGTCTGAGGCAGATGGTGGCTGAGCCCATGCCTGGATGCCTTGATGTAAGATCCATCCATGAATATTTATGCCACACTCATGATAAAATAAAAATGAATATTGTGGCTATATATTGGAAACACTGTATTCACGAGTCAGGCAGCGTGAGCCAGTCATATGCACAGTGGTCAATGCACATGGTGTAGACTGTTCCTGCTATATCTGGCTGCAGACCCATTGATAGTACAATCACACATACGGAAAGGGTCATGCAGCAAGTCTCGCATGATTTGTCACAGACTCCTTCTCCCAGGTCAGTCTAACCATTGGAAGCTAAGGAGGCGTGATTATGTGAAGAGTCCTCCTTTAGAGTGGAAGTAAGTTTATCTTCCAGTGTTTGTTTCACCTCCAGATCAATGGGCGGAGCTTTCTGTCTTTAAATCACAGCTGTTGCGCCGCTGGCGGCTACTAGTATACGATATACTACGATATAGGACGCTGCTGTTTCTTCTCTTTGTTATTTTGCTATAAGTGTGACCATCAATATACACTATAGTTTGATGTATCTCTTGTACTTTCTCCTGGTGAGCCCATAGATCAGTGATGGGGAACCTTTTAGAGACAGAGTGCCCAAACCACAACCAAAACCCATTTATTACCCTGATGTGTCAACGTGCCATTTTAAACAGTAACTTATTGCTACCTGTTCTTCCACTTATTTAATTGTATCGGCCCCCTGAAGCCACCAATACAGTTGAAAGAAGGTGGGCAAATTCCGACTATCATTGTAGCATCACTCCAGGGTCTCTCTGTTTAGGAAGAATGGTGGGTCCAGCAGGAGGATAAGATAATGCACTTCTTTCAACACCTTCTCAATTTTCAAGCAGTTCCAAACAGTCAATGAAGTGTCACTGTAAAATAGTGCTGAGCAGGAAGATTTAATGGATTTGTTCCTGTTTGTGAACTCTGTCCTGAGTGCCCACAGAAAGGGCTCTGTGTGCCACCTCTGGCACCAGTGCCATAGGTTCGCCATCACTGCCATAGATGGTGGATGAAAAGTGTAGAGATGATGAGAGAATTGCTGGTTGGTGTAATAGACAGTATCCCTGTTGTTATCATAACAGGTCTAAATCATATGCATTTTTGCACCTGGTTTCCTCTGCTGGTCTAATGTGGGATCTCATTACTGAGAGTTGTGCTTCACTTAATTGATATACAGGCAGTCCCTGACTTAAGAATTCCCAACTTACAGGGGACCCCTAGTTACAAACGGACCTCTGGATGTTGGTAATTTGCTGTACTTTAGACTAAAAGAAAATATGGACTGCTGTTACAATTTTTCTTTTAAAAGTTCCAACTTACATACAAACTCAACTTAAGAACAAACCTACAGAATCTTGTACATAACCCAGGGACTGCCTGTACTTACAAGTGATTTTCCCATGTGATCATTTCCCTAGTGTGTATGTGGACATACAAACAGGGTTCACATGTATCAGTTTTACAAAAAAAATTTAACATTGGGGTATTATTTAATCAGCTTTATTAAAAGTTATATTTTATCTTCTAAGTACTACTCCAGTGACCACCTTTAAGCATTGGACATGAACACGAACTGAACACGAACAATAAAATGTTTATTTGCTCTAAAAATTACACGTTCTCAGATTTTGTTGTGCAGTTTCTATCGAGTATAGAAATATCCCACATGTGGATGTAAACCACTTTATGGGCCCACAACAGAGCGCAGAAAGAAAGGATGGCCATTGTGCTTTTTGAAGGACAAAAAAAATGTGAAAAAAATCTATTTCATTTTAAACATCATATAGCAAATATTAGGTTATTTATGTTCTATGGGTTAATGCAATTACAGTGATATCCCATTTATATAGCTTTTTAAGTTTTAATAATTTTGCTGAATTAAAACGTATTTAGAGAGAAAGATAACTTGTTTTTGCATTGCCGTCTTGTGAGAGGCATGACATTTAGATTTTTTTTGTTGTTGATTGCGCTGCTTTAGGGCTTATTTTTTGTGGGATGCGTGGCACTTTTTATTGGAATCGTTGTCAGTTAAATGTGACTTTTTGATCACGTTTTATTGCATTTTGGTTAGATTTGCAAAAATCCGAATTTTTAGGGTGTAATTTTTTTTTTTTTACAGTGCAGATCTTTTTTTAGTGTATGGGTTGTTATGGATACTATGATATGCAGTTTGTGTGCTTATTTTCACTTATTTTTCTAATATATAGGAGTTTTATAATACTGTGTCTGGGGAATTATATAATCTTGGTTTTTATCATATTTTTTTTATTTGTAAACATTTTTTTCACTTTATTTTACATTTTCTTATTGTCTCACTCTAGGACATCGAATTGCTTGTTCAAACTAATACATTGCCATACTGATCTATGGCAGTGTATTTAAATGATAAATGGGAGACAGGATCTGTCAGGCAGCTATTGTAGGCAGCCCTTGGGTCCTACATCAGACCATGGGGTTAAACATGGGTTAAACAGCTGCGATTGTGAATATTGTGATCCCAGCTGTTCCTTCACGCTGCCACCATTTATAGTTTCAGTGCAGGTAGCTACCTGGCGACTTGAACATACATTTTCATCCTGTCTCTGCAAGCGGTTAATCTGCTGTTCACTCTGGAATCTCTGTTAAACTCCATCTTATTAGCAAGGGCAGAGCTCATTGACGCGTCAAATTACAGAAGTTCTAATGGGTAGCAGTGAGTCACAGCAGCTAGATCTCCATCCAAATGCTGCAACTTAAAGATAGAGATTTCTCATATAAGAGCTGCAAGAAAATGAAGATTTGGTCATGTGATAAATAGAAACACTCTTGTTTCTTTTTTTGCACACTAGACTGTTGACTTCTGGACAGTTTTTTGAGAAACACTCTTTTTGATATAATAAACTTTATAACTTTAATATATAATAAATAGAGATGAGCGAGCACTAAAATGCTCGGGTACTCGTTATTCGAGACGAACTTTTCCCGATGCTCGAGTGCTCGTCTCGAATAACGAGCCCCATTGAAGTCAATGGGAGACTAGAGCATTTTTCAAGGGGACCAAGGCTCTGCACAGGGAAGCTTGGCCAAACACCTGGGAACCTCAGAAAAGGATGGAAACACCACGGAAATGGACAGGAAACAGCAGGGGCAGCATGCATGGATGCCTCTGAGGCTGCTTAATCGCACCATTATGCCAAAATTATGGGCAACAGCATGGCCATGACAGAGTGACAGAATGAAGCTAGATAGCATCTAAAACATCCAATAATTGACCCTGACACTATAGGGGACTTCATGCAGAGGCAGCGGCAGCAGCGGCAGGCTAGAGAGTGGCATGGCGACATACCCTAAATGGACTCAGGCTTCAAACCAATGGGTGGCAGAGAGGAACCAAAGGAGGTGAGCAAGAAGCGCTCAAATAATATCGGTACATGATAAAAGTTTGCCAGTATATTTTGTGGATTACACAGCAGGGTGGCGACAAAGTTAACATGGAAGCCATGAAAACAACCCAAAATTCTGCCTGACACAGCTCGTTTGATAAGGGGACCATGTATGGAGGTAGTGAACTAGTAGTAGATTAAAGGTGCTGCAGTTAAAACTATGTTAGTTGGATCTTGGCATGGAGCTGGCGCTCCGCTGCCAGGCGAGCTTTCGCCAATCCAAGCCCCTGTCTCTAGGCTACTCCCCAAACAGCACTTCTAAGAACCTTTTGTATAAGATCAAGTGTAATAGCGTTCTTATAAGTTTAGGATTTGGCGGGTGAGGGGAATGGAAACAGATGCGCAAGAAGCGCTGAAATAATATTGGTAAATGATAAAAGTTTGCCAGTATATTTTGTGGATTACACAGCAGGGTGGCGACAAAGTTAACAAGTTTGTTGTTGAAGCCATGAAAACAACCCAAAATTATGCCTGACACAGCTCGTTTGATAAGGGGACCATGTATGCCTACAGTTCATGCCAGTCGCTGCTCTGGCTGCCAGTCTCCTTTCGAATACAGTTTAAAATAATAACCCTCATCCATAAAGCTCTGTATAATGCTGCACCCCCCCTACCTCTCCTCTCTTATCTCAGTCTATCGCCCAACCCGTGCTCTTAGATCCGCCAGTGATCTTAGATCAACCTCTACCCTAGTGCGGACCTCCCACTCGCGTCTCCAAGACTTCTCTAGAGCTGCACCAATTTTATGGAATGCTCTGCCCCGGACTATCAGACTAATACCTAACCTCCAAAGTTTCAAACGTGCTCTTAAAACCCATTTCTTTAGGCAAGCCTATAACACTCATTAACTGCATGAAGTTTTAACTCTTCTACTAACCCGTCCTGTGTCGTCCTCCCATCTGTTATCCAGCAACCAACAGGCACCAGACTTCTATGCAGTCCCATTCACCCTGGACCTGGTGACGGCTGAGTGGTTCAAGCGACAGCAATTCCATTTATTATATTTTGTTCTATTCCCTAAGAAGAATGGCTTGACCATTAAAAATTCTTTTACCTCGTGTTACCCCATCATCTTCATAAACCGTAAGCTCTGGCGAGCAGGGACCTCACTCCTGTTGTTCCATACAAATGTTGTGCTCTGTTACATTACATTTGTATTTGTTTCCTATGATTTGTAAAGCGCTACGGAATATGATGGCGCTATATAAATAAAGATTATTATTATTATTATTATGGAGGCAGTGAACTAGTAGTAGATTAAAGGTGCTGCACTTAAAACTATGTTAGTTGTATCTTGGGATGGAGCTGGCGCTCCGCTTCCAGGCGAGCTTTCGCCAATCCAAGCCCCTGTCTCTAGGCTACTCCCCAAACAGCACTTCTAAGAACCTTTTGTATAAGATCAAGTGTAGTAGCGTTCTTATAAGTTTGGGATATGGCGAGAGAGGGGAATGTAAACAGATGCGCAAGAAGCGCTGAAATAATATCGGTAAATGATAAAAGTTTGCCAGTATCTTTTGTGGATTACACAGCAGGGTGGCGAGAAAGTTAACAAGTTTGATGTGGAATGCCCTGTAATAGCTCTTGGGCGGTGTGCCTTTTATCGGCTAGGCTCAGCAGTTTGAGCACCGCCTGCTGTCGCTTAGCGACGGCACTGCTGCTGTGCCTAGAGCTCCCGACTGATGGCGCCATGGCCACGGATGGTAATTCGGAGGAGGAGGAGGTGGAGGAGGGGTGGGAGGAGGAGGAGGTATAGTAGGCCTTTGAGACCTGGACCGAGGTAGGCCCCGCAATCCTCTGCGTCGGCAGTATATCACCAGCCCCAAGGTCAGACTCGGTCCCAGCGTGCACCAAGTTAAGTGTAGTAGCGTTCTTATAAGTTTGGGATATGGTGGGTGAGGGGAATGTAAACAGATGCGCAAGAAGCGCTGAAATAATATTGGTAAATGATAAAAGTTTGCCAGTATATTTTGTGGATAACACAGCAGGGTGGCGACAAAGTTAACAAGTTTGTTGTGGAAGCCATGAAAACAACCCAAAATTCTGCCTGACAAAGCTCGTTTGATAAGGGGACCATGTATGGAGGCAGTGAACTAGTAGTAGATTAAAGGTGCTGCAGTTAAAACTATGTTAGTTGGAACTTGGCATGGAGCTGGTGCTCCGCTGCCAGGCGAGCTTTCGCCAATCCAAGCCCGTGTCTCTAGGCTACTCCCCAAACAGCACTTCTAAGAACCTTTTGTATAAGATCAAGTGTAGTAGGGTTCTTATAAGTTTAGGATATGGCGGGTGAGGGGAATGTAAACAGAAGCGCAAGAAGCGCTGAAATAATATTGGTAAATGATAAAAGTTGCCAGTATATTTTGTGGATAACACAGCTGGGTGGCGACAAAGTTAACAACTTTGATGTGGAATCCATGAAAACAACCCAAATTTCTGCCTGACACCTCGTTTGATAAAGGGACGATGTATGGAGCCAGCTATATGGACGACTTTTGGAGGTAGCAATGGAGACAACGTGTGGAGGCTGCTATGGAGACAATTTAATTTGGATAGTGCCTGTATGTGGCAGTCTAAAAAAGTTTTCAAACCAGAGGAGCAGGTAGGTGGCCCTCCAGAAAAATGGAATAGATTGAGTGCCTGTATGTGGCAGTCCAAAAAAGTTTTCAAACCAGAGGAGCAGGTAGGTGGCCCTCCAGAAAAATGGAATAGATTGAGTGCCTGTATGTGGCAGTCTAAAAAAGTTTTCAAACCAGAGGAGCAGGTAGGTGGCCCTCCAGAAAAATGGAATAGATTGAGTGCCTGTATGTGGCAGTCCAAAAAAGTTTTCAAACCAGAGGAGCAGGTAGGTGGCCCTCCAGAAAAATGGAATAGATTGAGTGCCTGTATGTGGCAGTCCAAAAAAGTTTTCAAACCAGAGGAGCAGGTAGGTGGCCCTCCAGTAAAATGGAATAGATTGAGTGCCTGTATGTGGCAGTCCAAAAAAGTTTTCAAACCAGAGGAGCAGGTAGGTGGCCCTCCAGAAAAATGGAATAGATTGAGTGCCTGTATGTGGCAGTCCAAAAAAGTTTTCAAACCAGAGGAGCAGGTAGGTGGCCCTCCAGAAAAATGGAATAGATTGAGTGCCTGTATGTGGCAGTCCAAAAAAGTTTTCAAACCAGAGGAGCAGGTAGGTGGCCCTCCAGAAAAATTGAATAGATTGAGTGCCTGTATGTGGCACTCCCAAAAATTGTTTAAAACAGAGGACCGGGTCGGTGGCCCTCCAGAAAAATTAAATAAAGTACTATAGCTAGAGCCAGTGGGCCCTGTCAAAAAATAGCCAGTTTCCTCTGCTTTACTGTACAAAGAGGAGGAGAAGGAGGAAAATGAGGAGGAGGAGGAGTGGATAAATTATTCAGGTTGAGCTTCCTTCACCTGGTGGAGATTGGAAATTATGAGAAATCCAGGCTTTATTCATCTTAATAAGCGTCAGCCTGTCATCGCTGTCAGTCGACAGGCGTGTACGCTTATCGGTGATGATGCCACCAGCTGCACTGAAAACCCGCTCGGACAAGACGCTAGCGGCAGGGCAGGCAAGAACCTCTAAGGCCAGTTCGTGCCACATGTCCAGCTTTGAAACCCAGTAGTTGTAGGGAGCTGTGTGATCATTTAGGACGATGGTATGGTCAGCTACGTACTCCCTCACCATCTTTCTGTAAAGATCAGCCCTACTCTGCCGAGACTGGGGACAGGTGACAGTGTCTTGCTGGGGTGACATAAGGCTGGCAAAAGCCTTGTAAAGCGTACCCTTGCCAGTGCTGGACAAGCTGCCTGCTCGCCTACTCTCCCTCGCTACTTGTCCCGCAGTCTACGCACTCTGCCGCTAGCGCTGTCAGAAGGGAAATACTGTTTCAGCTTGTGCACCAGGGCCTGCTGGTATTCATGCATTCTCACACTCCTTTCCTCTCCAGGGATGAGAGTGGAAAGATTTTGCTTGTACCGTGGGTCCAGGAGAGTGAACACCCAGTAATCAGTGCTGGAATAAATTCTTTGAACGCGAGGGTCACGGGATAGGCAGCCTAGCATGAAATCTGCCATATGCGCCAGAGTACCAACGCGTAAGAATTCACTCCCCTCACTGGCCTGACTGTCCATTTCCTCCTCCTCCAACTCCTCCAACTCCTCTTCTTCTGCCCATACACGCTGAACAGTGAAGGACTCAACAATGGTCCCCTCTTGTGTCTCGCCAACATTCTCCTCCTCTTCCTGCTCATCCTCCTCCACCTCCACCTCCTCCGATATGCGCTGAGAAACAGACCTAAGGGTGCTTTGGCTATCAACAAGGGAATCTTCTTCCCCCGTCTCTTGTGACGAGCGCAAAGCTTCCGACTTCATGCTGATCAGAGATTTTTTCAACAGGCCAAGCAGCGGGATGGTGAGGCTGATGATGGCGGCATCGCCACTGACCATCTGTGTTGACTCCTCAAAGTTACTCAGCACCTGACAGATATCAGACATCCACGTCCACTCCTCATTGTAGACTTGAGGAAGCTGACTGACCTGACTACCAGTTCTGGTGGAAGTTGACATCTGGCAGTCTACAATCGCTCTGCGCTGCTGGTAAACTCTGGATAACATGGTCAGTGTTGAATTCCACCTCGTGGGCACGTCGCACAACAGTCGGTGAGCGGGCAGTTGGAGGCGGCGCTGCGCTGCCCTGAGAGTGGCAGCATCTGTGCTGGACTTCCTGAAATGCGCACAGATGCGGCGCACCTTCGTGAGCAAATCAGACAGATTGGGGTATGTCTTGAGGAAACGCTGAACTATCAGATTTAACACATGGGCCAGGCATGGCACATGTGTCAGTCTGCCGAGTTGCAGAGCCGCCACCAGGTTACGGCCGTTGTCACACACAACCATGCCTGGCTTCAGGTTCAGCGGTGCCAGCCACAGATCAGTCTGCGCCGTGATGCCCTGTAATAGTTCTTGGGCGGTGTGCCTTTTATCGCCTAGGCTCAGCAGTTTTAGCGCCGCCTGCTGTCGCTTAGCGACGGCACTGCTGCTGTGCCTAGAGCTACAGACTGATGGCGCCATGCCCACGGATGGTAGTTCGGAGGAGGAGGTGGAGGAGGGGTGGGAGGAGGAGGAGGCATAGTAGGCCTGAAACACCTGGACCGAGGTAGGCTCCGCAATCCTTGGCGTCGGCAGTATATGACCAGCCGCAGGGTCAGACTCGGTCCCAGCCTCCACCAAGTTAACCCAATGTGCGATATATAGTGGCCCTGCCCGGCAGCACTCGTCCACGTGTCCGTGGTCAGGTGGACTTTGTCAGAAACGGCGTTGGTCAGGGCACGGATGATGTTGTCTGACACGTGCTGGTGTAGGGCTGGGACGGCACATCGGGAAAAGTAGTGGCGGCTGGGGACCGAATACCGAGGGGCGGCCGCCGACATGAGGTTGCGAAAGGCCTCGGTCTCTACTAGCCTATAGGGCAGCATCTCCAGGCTGAGCAATCTGGAGATGTGGACATTAAGGGCTTGGGCGTGCGGGTGGGTTGCACTATATTTGCGTTTCCACTCCAGCGTCTGGGGTATGGAGAGCTGAACGCTGGTGGATGCTGTGGAGGATCGTGGAGGCGACGATGGGGTTTTTGTGGCAGGGTCCTGGGCAGGGGGCTGACTATCAGCTGACACAGGGGAAGGAGCAGTGGTGTGCACGTCCGGAGGTGAACGGGCTTGTTGCCATTGAGGGGGGTGTTTAGCATTCATATGCCTGCGCATACTGGTGGTAGTTAAGCTATTAGCGGTGGAACCCCTGCTGATCCTGGTTTGGCAAATGTTGCACACCACAGTCCGTCGGTCATCCGGTGTTTCCTTAAAGAACCTCCAGACTTCTGAAAATCTAGCCCTCGCCGCAGGAGCCCTCGCCACGGGAGCTTCACTAGTTGACACATTTGGCGCTGATGCACCAGGTCTGGCCCTGCCTCTCCGTCTGGCCCCACCACTGCCTCTTCCAACCTGTTCTGGTCGAGGACTCTCCTCCGTCTCAGAAGCACTGTGTTCACCCGGCCTATCAACCCAGCTTGGGTCTGTCACCTCATCATCCTCCGATCCCTCAGTCTGCTCCCCCCTCGGACTTCCTGCCCTGACAACAACTTCCCCACTGTCTGACAACCGTGTCTCCTCATCGTCGGACACCTCTTTACACACTTCTTCCACTACGTCAAGAAGGTCATCATCACCCACAGACTGCGACTGGTGGAAAACCTGGGCATCGGAAAATTGCTCAGCAGCAACCGGACAAGTGGTTTGTGACTGTGGGAAGGGTCCAGAAAACAGTTCCTCAGAGTATGCCGGTTGAAATGCCAAATTTTCCTGGGAGGGGGCAGACTGGGGGGGAGGAGGCTGAGGTGCAGGAGCTGGAGGAGTGCCGATTTCGGTGACATGGGTGGACTGCGTGGAAGACTGACTGGTGGACAAATTGCTCGAAGCATTGTCGGCAATCCACGACATCACCTGTTCGCACTGTTCTGGCCTCAACAGTGCTCTACCACGAGTCCCAGTAACTTCAGACATGAACCTAGGGAGTGTAGCTCTGCGGCGTTCCCCTGCTCCCTCATCAGCAGGTGGTGTCTCACCCCGCCCAGGACCACGGCCTCTGATTCCTGCAGTAGTTGGACGCCCACGTCCCCGCCCTCGTCCTCTACCCCTAGCCCTCGGGTTAAACATTTTGAAAATGAAAGTTATAACTTTAATTTTTTTTTTTACTTTTTTTTGTGTTTTTTTGTGTTTTTTAGTTTTTTTTGTGTTTTTTAGTTTTTAAAACCAAACAATGCTATCCTATTGCTATGGCTATTTTCTAGCCAAGTATGAAAGCACACTGCTATGCCAGATGAGATGACGCTGAGTTATGAAAAAATAAACGTAAAATAAAAAGGAAATTGGCAGACTGTGCCTAATTGAAATCCAACCCCTAATAAATTTTCCCACTTCGGTCTTTGCGATGGATATGTGCGTCACTAAGCGCAAAACACAGCGGTCGCAAGTCTCACTACAAATTGCTCACAATTTGCTAGTAGATGCACTGCAGCAAGGGCAGCCACCAGCAGATCAACCAGAAATCAAATATATATAACGCTACTGTAGGCGTAAGTAAGCCGTTTGGATTCTCCTATGGCTATTTTCTAGCCAAGTATAAAAGCACACTGCTATGCCAGATGAGATGACGCTGAGTTATTAAAAAAATAAACGTAAAATAAAAAAGGAAATGGCAGACTGTGCCTAATTGAAATCCAACCCCTAATAAATTTTCCCACTTCGGTCTTTGCGATGGATATGTGCGTCACTAAGCGCAAAACACAGCGGTCGCAAGTCTCACTACAAATTGCTCACAATTTGCTAGTAGATGCACTGCAGCAAGGACAGCCACCAGCAGATCAACCAGAAATCAAATATATATAACGCTACTGTAGGCGTAAGTAAGCCGTTTGGATTCTCCGATGGCTATTTTCTAGCCAAGTATGAAAGCACACTGATGAGATGACGCTGAGTTATGAAAAAATAAACGTAAAATAAAAAGAAACTGCCAGACTGTGCCTAATTGAAATCCAACCCCTAATAAATTTTCCCACTTCGGTCTTTGCGATGGATATGTGCGTCACTAAGCGCAAAACACAGCGGTCGCAAGTCTCACTACAAATTGCTCACAATTTGCTAGTAGATGCACTGCAGAAAGGACAGCCACCAGCAGATCAACCAGAAATCAAATATATATAACGCTACTGTAGGCGTAAGTAAGCCGTTTGGATTCTCCTATGGCTATTTTCTAGCCAAGTATGAAAGCACACTGCTATGCCAGATGAGATGACGCTGAGTTATTAAAAAAATAAACGTAAAATAAAAAAGGAAATGGCAGACTGTGCCTAATTGAAATCCAACCCCTAATAAATTTTCCCACTTCGGTCTTTGCGATGGATATGTGCGTCACTAAGCGCAAAACACAGCGGTCGCAAGTCTCACTACAAATTGCTCACAATTTGCTAGTAGATGCACTGCAGCAAGGACAGCCACCAGCAGATCAACCAGAAATCAAATATATATAACGCTATTGTAGGCGTAAGTAAGCCGTTTGGATTCTCCTATGGCTATTTTCTAGCCAAGTATGAAAGCACACTGATGAGATGACGCTGAGTTATGAAAAAATAAACGTAAAATAAAAAGAAACTGCCAGACTGTGCCTAATTGAAATCCAACCCCTAATAAATTTTCCCACTTCGGTCTTTGCGATGGATATGTGCGTCACTAAGCGCAAAACACAGCGGTCGCAAGTCTCACTACAAATTGCTCACAATTTGCTAGTAGATGCACTGCAGCAAGGACAGCCACCAGCAGATCAACCAGAAATCAAATATATATAACGCTACTGTAGGCGTAAGTAAGCCGTTTGGATTCTCCTATGGCTATTTTCTAGCCAAGTATGAAAGCACACTGATGAGATGACGCTGAGTTATGAAAAATAAACGTAAAATAAAAAGAAACTGCCAGACTGTGCCTAATTGAAATCCAACCCCTAATAAATTTTCCCACTTCGGTCTTTGCGATGGATATGTGCGTCACTAAGCGCAAAACACAGCGGTCGCAACTCTCACTACAAATTGCTCACAATTTGCTAGTAGATGCACTGCAGCAACTACAGCCACCAGCAGATCAACCAGAAATCAAATATATATAACGCTACTGTAGGTGTAAGTAAGCCGTTTGGATTCTCCTATGGCTATTTTCTAGCCAAGTATGAAAGCACACTGATGAGATGACGCTGAGTTATGAAAAAATAAACGTAAAATAAAAAGGAAATGGCAGACTGTGCCTAATTGAAATCCAACCCCTAATAGATTTTCCCACTTCGGTCTTTGCGATGGATATGTGCGTCACTAAGCGCAAAACACAGCGGTCGCAACTCTCACTAGAAATTGCTCACAATTTGCTAGTAGATGCACTGCAGCAAGGACAGCCACCAGCAGATCAACCAGAAATCAAATATATATAACGCTACTGTAGGCGTAAGTAAGCCGTTTGGATTCTCCTATGGCTATTTTCTAGCCAAGTATGAAAGCACACTGATGAGATGACGCTGAGTTATGAAAAAATAAACGTAAAATAAAAAGTAAATGGCAGACTGTGCCTAATTGAAATCAAACCCCTAATAAATTTTCCCACTTTGGTGTTTGAGGTGGATATGTGTGTCACTAAGAGCTAAACACAACGGTAGCAAGTCCCCCTGCAAATTCCTCACAATATGGTACTAGCTGCACTACTAATGCCAGCAAGCCCAGCCACAAGCAAACAAAAAAAAAAAGTATAACGTTATTGTAGCCCTAAGAAGGGCTGTTGGGTTCTTGTTGAATCACTCCTGCCTAACACTATTCTAATAGAACACCCTAACGCTTTCCCTGACCAGCAGCAGCTCTCTCCCTAGCGGCATCCAGACACAGAATGATCCGAGCAGCGCAGGCAGCGGCTAGTCTATCCCAGGGTCACCTGATCTGGCCAGCCAACCACTGCTATCGACGTGTAAGGGTACCACGTCATGCTGGGTGGAGTGCAGAGTCTCCTGGTTTGTGATTGGCTCTGTTTCTGGCCGCCAAAAAGCAAAACGGCGGGAGCTGCCATTTTCTCGAGCGGGCGAAGTATTCGTCGAGCAGTTTCGAGTACGCTAATGCTCGAACGAGCATCAAGCTCGGACGAGTATGTTCGCTCATCTCTAATAATAAACATTCTCCTAATCAAAAAATCTGAAAAAATATAATACTTTAGGTTAATAAAATACCGAGGCATTATAATAAAACCCATAATACCCGCCATCAGATACTTCAATTTAGTTTAAATGAAGTTCAGTGACCAAATGTGTTCCATGCAGTCATATACGAGCTTGGAAAATTCTTTACTTGATTGTGTAGTGCTATCATATTTTTTATGATTATTCTATTTTCAGTGCAAAGTAAAATTGTTTTGGCATGAGTAAAATGCTTCTGTGGTATTTCCTGTAAGTGAACTTGGAAAGAAATACAATTTTTGCTAAGTAAGTGATAGGATCTGTAGCTAAATATTGCAAGTGATGAGCAGATGTGACCATATGGTTTGAAATGGTAGCATGTTAGGACATTTAGATGCCCATCTGGTAAAGCAAATTAAATGATCCTAGTCACAATTGGATTGATGAAAAAGAGGAAAGAGTGACCATCCAGAACGGGCTGTGTCCCCTGTGTCTATTTGACATTGCGTAGAAGGAATTCATTCACATTACACAGAACAAAATCATTCTGCTGATGGAACAATATACTAATTCAAAACTATTAGACAATTATATTAATGAGACATTTTTGGTATAATGTCTTGTATTTGTTAGCTTTTATCAAATGTGCATTTTCTAGCAGTATAAAAAAATGTTTTTTGTAGCGATGTTTGGCAGTGTCTCAGAAATGTCTACTCCAGAGTCATGCACTATATACCCTAATTCTCATGTATCATATTTTCTGCTATGCTGAGAGGTAAAATATAGTCCATTGAATTACTGATGTATTATGGAGCCAAGGGCCACTACTTGTGACAGAGGCAATTAGTTGTATTCCTGGGAATATAACATACACCATGAAGGATAGCTGGGGATGGGAGATCACTTTTTCAGCAGCCTTGTATTTGGCTGTAGGGTTTTCTTCTTTCAAGCAACTCTGTTATTTTACAATAGTTATTCCCCATGAAGAGATCATTGCAGCTTAAACTGAATATATAGACTAGTGTGATCACCATATCATAAGAATATGTTTCATTAATTATGAATGTGACATGATTCCCTGAAATCTATACAGAAGGGTATGATATGATTGTGACACCCTTTTACTCATATTGATGAAACAGAGACTTGTTGTAAGGCAGAATTAATAACCAGAATACCTGTAGTTACATCCGGATCTACAATGATTGATTACAAAGTCACATATGAATAATAAGAAATATTACATCCTTTATGTACGTATGGAGAGGCGTAACTACAGTGGTAGCAGCCATAGCGGCTGCTATGGGGCCCGCAGTGTCAGGGGGTCCCATCATCCCACCTGAAGCAATAAAGAATGGTGGATTTGCACCATTATAAACATGTTATACTGTACATTATACCGCAAAATATGTAAATAACAGTGCACATCTTAGACGGTACACAGCATGATATGTCTGGGGAGATGGAGGGGACAGCAGAATGACAGGCCTAAAGATCTCTCATCTGTAATTCCTGCCATCTACTTCCCCCATGTTGTCAGCTGCTACTGAGATAGATCTGTATAAGTGTATAAATGTATAAATCAGTCCATATGTGTAAAGTGTGAGCATAAAAATATGTATGTTTTCTGAGGGTGAAGAGGGCCCCACTCAGAAGCCTGCATGGGGCCCTGCCTCTCCTAGTTACGCCTTCATTTTCTTCTTGGCTGCAGAAATCAGGAAATGTTGGTTGCTGGGATTTCAAGACAAAACTATTTTTTTTTAGCATTTATTTTTGTGTCTCAATGTATAGCTGTGGCATGAAGAATAGCCTTTTTCATGATCTTGTAAGGGTTAGTTTATACAGTGGATTTTGATGTGGAAAAATCTGCCTCCCATGCAGTGTAATGTTAACCTGTTGCTAACACGTCATATGTTTAGGCTGAACTTGTACTTGACTCCCACTGAAATAAATGGTAGCTTTAAATCTGTTTCAAAATCTGCATCCAAAGACCTGTCAAATCAGAGACATAATTCAAGCTGAGGTCCAGTTCATACCTGTGCATGGGGTTTCTGTTTCACACTCCTTGTAAGGAAAGTGTTACAGAAACAAAAATGGAAAGCGACCTGTTTACCTTCCATTCCCGATGGACTTTCCATTGTGCATTCATTACTTATAGCAAGAAGAAAATATGGTCTGCTTTGCTATTTTTTAAGCTATGTGCAACACCCTCGCCGATGCAATGGCAAAGGAGTGCTTGCGAATAAGCCCCACAGCATGTCATCACATCACACAGGGGATATTGCAGTGGTGAATCCTGCCTGGCAAGGCAGAAGTTAAATTTGTGTATGATGCAAGATGTGTATAAACCTATCATCCAATGTCTTGTGTTACATCCTGTCCTCTGTAAGCTGAGATGTGATTGGAGGAGCAGCCACCACCTGACCAGAGGAGTTACAAAACCCCTGGCCAGGAATGTTCTAGAGAACACTCTGAGAGGAGTCTCTCTCAGGAGAGAGAGGAGAGCAGTCTCTCCCAGGAGGGAGAAGAGACCAGTCCTGGTCAGACCTGAGGGTCTGCAGGACATCAGCTAGAGCAGTGATGGCGAACCTTTTAGAGACCGAGTGCCCAAACTACAACAAAGACCCGCTTATTTATCGCAAAGTGCCAACACAGAAATTTGATTTATGATTTATGCTCCCTTCTGTGTCACAGTTTTCATTGATACCAGCACCCTGAGGACACCAATAAAGCAGAAAATAGTCCAAGGCAGTGCTGTCACTTTAAAATAGCTCTGTGCACAGCAAGTCCTGGGCTGTCTGGGACTGCAGGAAGATACCTGGATTCATCTCTGGTTATGGCCTGAGTGCCCACAGAAAGGGCTCTGAGTGCCACCTCTGGCACCAGTGCCATAGGTTAGCCATCACTGAGCTAGAGATTAGTTTAGCCTAGCTTAGATGAGAAGAGAAGCAGACTGGGAACTCCAGTCCAGAATCTATTCAGCCAGCATACCAGATAAGAGCAGGAAGAGCCTAGCCCCTGCCTCTGAAGAGTGGAGCTAATAGATTAGCTAGTATAGTGAGGAAAGGGGTATCATCCTATCTTCAAGGGTGATACCTGAAGCACTCCAGGACGAGCTGAAGCTTCCTATTAGGACACAGCTACCTCCCAGCCTGCCCTCTGCATCCAGGCTGGCGACCTATCTCCTGTGGCTTCCTCCAAAAGCATCTCAGCACTCCATCACTCTGTTAAAGGCACGTTGCTGAAGTTCCTGTCGGTTCCAATAAAGAACTGTAAGTTGTTTTTGTTCAACCTCTGCCTCCGTCTCGTCCCTGCTACTACAGCTGCCATCATCACCGGCACCCTGTCCACCACACAGAGACTCATCCTCTAGAGACCAAAGGGTTGCCCCAGGGAGATCCGCTATAGCAGCCTCTCCCTCATCATTTCTTGCCAACACCACCCTGCTGGAGACCTGCCAGGCTGTAGGACAGCCCTCCGGTTCCCCCATACCAAGCACCGTGACACTAGCGTGCCTAGGCCGCAACCGCCAGCCACTCAGGTACTGCGGGCCCCGGCTGACTCCAGGCCCCGAGAAAAGGCTAGGCCCCGGTGGGGGATGTTGCAAGTGGCGTCACGAACAGGATTGATACTTCTGTGTCTTATTCCGGCATTAAAGACTTTCCTTTATTGAAAAGACTGTGCTGCCTAACCCTGCTGCCATCCGGGTTTAGGCCCAAGTGATTGTGTGTTTCTGGATTGAACTGTGTTAATGCTGCCACGTGCTGTCGAGCGCCGCTCCAGCACTCAAGAGGTTAATCCCTGCAAGAACTGTACCAGCTCTGCTACATCCGGCGCTGCCGCGCCTGAAGATTTTACCTCAGAAACTGTGGCGCAGCAAGTAATTCCAGCCCGCCAAAACCTTCACTGGCGGGAAACCCAGACGACACGCCAAGCTCCACCCACGCGCGAAGGGCGCGAACCCCGCCTCCTGTGGCGCAGGAAAAATTTGAGCCCGCCACAGCTCTTGGCGGGAAGGACTTGGACTCCTCCCTCTGGCGCGAAGCGGACTTCCTGCCCCGCCTCAACGAAACGCCAGAACTTGTGCCGATCTTGGACAGTGAGGTCAGCATCATGTGGGGTCCTCCGCCATTCCCTTCTGTGGAGCGTCCCGAGTTTTTCGAAGTGTTGGAGACCATGGTTGTGGTCTCTGCGCAGCCGGTCCGGAGGCCCTTTGCTGGGCACAGGCTGCATCGAGGTATCCCGGTTACCATGCCGGTACCGCGGGCCCACGTGGAGGCGCCACGTGGGGAGGCCCCGACTCCTGTTGAGCCAGCGCCTGGGCCTACTGCTGCCGTGCCACCTGCTCCGAGGCCTACTGTCCCTACTGTTTGGCCTGCTAGCCCGGCTGTGACGGTTCCTGATCCTCCGGCTGCTCCTGCTCCTGTTCCGGCACCTGCCCGACCACCACGGAGATCCGAGCCTGCACCGGAGCCACGAACCCCAGCACCGGCACCTCCGCAGCCTCGAGGCCGAGGTGAGGCCGTCCGCCAGAGACTCCGAGACGCTGTCTCGGAGCAGCGACGCCGCGAGAAGGAGGCTCAACGTTACATGGCCGGCCGGTCTGCAGCTGGAGCCTGGGTGGAAAAGAACCGCACCACCGGTATGGTCCGGTTCTTCGACAAGCAACGTGGCTATGGCTTCGCCACCCAAGACTACACCGGACGGGAGGTATTTATTCCCCGCCGGTCTGTCAAGAGGCCTGACTTGCCAGAGAGCCTGCACAATCTGAAGCCAGGTGTTACGTCTTTGCCTGTATCGTCTTCTGTCCGCGGTATGCAGCTTAGAAGGCGTTGAGGTTGTTCAGTCTTCCTGTGTGTGAACTGGGACTGAGATTGCTGCAGGGTTGATTGTTGCACCACACCCGCTTCCCTGCAGTCTAGCAACAGTTAACCTGCTGTGAATGACAGATCTCTCCTCCAGTCACCTTGAGGGGAGGTTCCCCAGTCACCTATAATACTTCCCAGCACAGGTTCCCCAGCGCTGGTAATATTCGTATTTTTCAGCTCCCCAGTCCTTTCTGCGTTTTGTTTTGATATTGACTTCTCTGGCATTCTGACTTTGGCTTTCGTTACTGACCTCGGCTTTCGCTTTCTGATTCTGCTTATATATTGCTCTCTCCGTTGTGACCCGGTTTACCTGACTTCGCTACCTGTGTGTATTGTTTGTTTGTCGTGTTTTTTGTCTGCACTGTAGCCTAGGAAGGGATCGTCTTCGTGGTTGTCCCGTATCAATAGGATACCGGAGGCAAGTAGGCAGGTGACAGCATTGGGGGGCTCAGACTTAGGGCTCACTGTCTGGTTAGTTGCCCCTGAATCCCCGAGCCATCATTACATTATTACCAGCCCTTTAAATCCTTAGTTTGCTACGTCTTCCGGACCCGTCAGGATGAGCTCCATCCCGGATCTTGTGCATCGCATGGAAGGCCTAGCAGGCATTGTGGCTGATCTGGCTAACCAGGTCCATGTTCTAACTCAGTTTAGAGCAGAGACCCCTGCCACGTCTCCTGCTGCTCCACAACCTCCACTCCCCAGTTTTAACAAGGTAAAAATGTTACTCCCGGATCGATTCTCAGGTGATAGAGAGAAATTTGAGACTTTCAGGGAATCCTGTTTGCTTTATTTTCGGGTTAACCCGTTATACTCCCAGACTCAAATGGTAGGGGTGGTTATTTCCTTACTCCAGGGGGATCCCCAGGCATGGGCCCTGAAACTACCTCCAGCCGCAGAGGAGTGGTCCTCTTTGGAACGCTTTTTTCGATCCTTGGGGGCCATATACTCAGAACCCGATCATGTTGGGCTTGCGGAATCCAGTTTGCTGTCTCTTTCGCAGGGTACCCGCTCTGTGGAGGAATACTGCATGGAATTCCGCAAGCACTGCGTAACCTTGAACTGGTGTGAACCGTCCCTGAAAGCCCTCTTCAGAAAAGGCCTGTCAGAACCTGTAAAGGATGCCTGGATTGGTCAACCTGATCCAAACTCACTGGAGCAAACCATGGCCTTAGCAGTCCGCATTGATCGTCGCCTACGGGACAGATGAAAAGATAGAGTAGGTGCGAGTCACTCCTCCGGGTCACCTTTACTTTCTCCTAAAAACTCTGTCTCTCCTATTTCTGAACAAGAACCTATGCAGTTGGGCACGGCGAGAGCCAAAACCCGGAAAGAGCATCGCCAGAAGAATCGTCTTTGCTTTTACTGCGGTGAATCTGAACACTTCTTGAGAGGCTGCCATACCAGACCCAGGCCACAGGCGGAAAACTTCAGCGCCTGAGTGGTAATCGGGAGTGTCACTCAGGCGCACAGGTATCTTCCGACTCGGTATCTAAAATTTTGTTGCCAGTGTCTCTGTTTGCTAAAGATAAGTCTATATCTGGACAAGCTATGGTTGATTCTGGATCCGTTGCTAATTTTATTGACTTTGCTTTTGTTTCAGCCCTAGGGCTGGAGTTGGTTAACCAGAATCCTCCTGTCCTGGTTGTGGGGGCAGATTCTACCCCTTTAAGGGGGGGTAGAGTTTGTTTCAGAACTCCACAGATAACCATGCAGGTTGGTGCTATTCACACCGAACGGGTAGTGTTTTTTGTTTTAAAAAACTTGTCCGCTGATGTCATTTTGGGGTTTCCATGGTTATCTGTACACAATCCTGTATTTAATTGGACCACTGGTGAACTGGTTAAATGGGATCCGCTGTGTTCCTCCCATTGTAATACGCTGTTCCTCTCTGAATGTCAGTCAGAGGAGGAAACTCTGCCTGAATTTATCTCTGATTTCTCTGATGTTTTTGATAAAAAGACTGCCGAGTCCCTGCCTCCACATAGGCCTTATGATTGTGGGATCGATCTCATTCCCGGGTCTAAGTATCCCAAGGGAAGGATTTTTAATTTGTCTTCCCCAGAACGAGAGGCTATGCGAGAGTATATACAAGAGAGCCTTCAAAAGGGTCATATACGACCCTCGAATTCCCCTATGGGGGCTGGTTTTTTCTTTGTTGGGAAAAAAGATGGTGGACTTAGACCCTGTATTGATTACCGTGAACTGAATAACATCACTGTCAAAAACCAATACCCACTTCCTCTTATCCCTGATTTGCTTAACCAGGTGGTGGGTGCCCGCTGGTTCTCCAAAATTGACCTCCGTGGTGCCTACAACCTGATTCGCATCAAAAGGGGGGACGAGTGGAAAACTGCTTTTAATACCCCCGAAGGACACTTTGAATATTGTGTGATGCCCTTCGGGTTGTGTAATGCACCAGCAGTATTTCAAGAATTTGTGAATGATATTTTTCGTGATATCCTGGGTCAATATGTGGTAGTCTATCTGGATGATATTCTGATTTTTTCCCCTGACTGGTCAACTCATATCCGACAGATCAGGGATGTTCTCTCTAGATTACGTAAGAATTCCTTATGTGCTAAGTTGTCTAAATGTCTGTTCGGGGTCCAAAAGATTACTTTTTTGGGTTATATTATCACCCCTAAATCTTTTTGTATGGATCCACTTAAGGTCACGGCTATCGAGAAATGGGAACATCCCAACACTCTTAAAGCCCTTCAGCGGTTTTTAGGGTTTGCCAACTATTATCGCAAATTTATTAAGAATTTTTCTGTTGTGGCTAAGCCGTTGACGGATCTCACTAAAAAGGGTGCTGATCTGACCAATTGGACTCCAGAGGCGGAGCAAGCATTTGCACAGCTTAAAAGATGTTTTGTAACCGCGCCAGTTTTGACTCAACCTGATTTGAATCACCCTTTTGTAGTTGAAGTTGATGCATCCGAAGTAGGGGTGGGAGCAGTGTTATCTCAGGGATCAAAGTCTCTCACTAACCTAAAACCTGTAGCTTTCTTCTCCAGGAAGTTCTCCTCTGCCGAACATAATTATGATGTGGGTAACAGAGAGCTTTTGGCCATAAAATGGGCATTCGAGGAATGGAGACACTTCCTAGAAGGAGCTAAACATTGCATAACTGTGATTACTGACCATAAGAACCTGTTATACTTAGATAATGCTAAACGACTGTCCCCCAGACAAGCTCGCTGGGCACTCTTCTTTACTTGTTTTAATTTTGTTGTTACTTACCGTCCAGGCACTAAGAATATCAAAGCAGATGCTCTTTCACGTAGCTTTGGTAACGACAATACCCCAGAGGTTGTCCCAGATAAGATCCTATCACCTGGTATTGTGTTATCTGCCATTGACCATGACCTCGCCACCGCTATCTCGAACTCTCAAGATCTTGCGCCTAGTAATCTTCCTATGGGTAAATTATTTGTGCCACATAATCTTCGTCTCCGGGTCTTAGAGGAGATCCATTGCTCTGTGCTCGCCGGACATCCTGGTATTGCCGGCACTAAGTATCTCTTAGAAAGGTTGTACTGGTGGCCCTCGTGGTCACGTGACGTTCAGGAGTTCGTAGCAGCATGTGATATATGTGCCAGGTCTAAGGTGCCCAGAAGAGTACCAGAGGGACTTCTCCAACCTCTCCCTCTGCCTAAAAAACCCTGGACTCATATCTCCATGGACTTTATAACTGACTTACCTGTTTCTCAAGGGAGAACTGTCATTTGGGTGGTTTGTGACCGATTCTCGAAAATGTGTCATTTAGTACCCCTCAGGAAATTACCCAGTGCTAAATTATTGGCCTCATTGTTCATAAACAATATTTTGCGTCTTCATGGTATACCAGAAAATATTGTCTCTGATCGGGGGGTACAGTTTGTCTCTAAATTCTGGAGAGAATTTTGTGGTAAATTGGGAATCTCTCTTTCGTTTTCTTCCGCTTTCCATCCTGAGACTAATGGGCAGACAGAGAGACTTAACCAATCGCTTGAACAGTTTTTAAGATGCTTTATTTCCGATAACCAGGAGAAATGGAGATCCTTTCTCCCGCTCGCCGAATTTGCCTTAAACAACAGGGTTAGTACCTCATCTAAAATGTCGCCATTCTTTTGTAATTACGGGTTCAACCCAAAGTTTTCGTCCTGCCAAGACATTGAGTCTGTTAACCCTTCCGCCGAAGCAACGTTCCAAAGGCTGAGCTCAGTCTGGGCACGGGTTCTGTCGAACCTGGTGAAAGCCCAAGATACCCAACGGCGTCAGGCTAATAAAAAACGATCTCCCGGTCCTGAATATACTGTGGGGGAACGAGTGTGGCTATCTACAAGAAATTTGCGTCTCAGAGTGCCATCTGGGAAATTTGCTCCTCGATTTATTGGGCCATACACGATTAACGAAATTATTAATCCCGTCTCTTTTAGGTTACAATTACCTAGCTCTCTTCGCATTCATAATGTTTTTCACAAATCTCTTCTGAAAAAATATATCCCTCCCGTGTTACCCGTGACTAAACCACCAGCTCCTGTGGTGGTCCAAGGTGAACTAGAGTTTGAGGTAGAAAAGATTTTGGATTCCCGCAGGGTACAAAACTCTGTCCAATATCTGGTCCATTGGAAAGGTTATGGCCCGGAACATCGTACCTGGGTTTCTGGTAAAGATCTCCATGCTCCACGTCTCCTCAACATATACCACTGCCGAAATCCTTCTAAACCAGGTGGGAATAATGAGGGTCCAGTGGCCCCTCGTAAAAGGGGGGGTACTGTTACGTCTTTGCCTGTATCGTCTTCTGTCCGCGGTATGCGGCTTAGAAGGCGTTGAGGTTGTTCAGTCTTCCTGTGTGTGAACTGGGACTGAGATTGCTGCAGGGTTGATTGTTGCACCACACCTGCTTCCCTGCAGTCTAGCAACAGTTAACCTGCTGTGAATGACAGATCTCTCCTCCAGTCACCTTGAGGGGAGGTTCCCCAGTCACCTATAATACTTCCCAGCACAGGTTCCCCAGCGCTGGTAATATTCGTATTTTTCAGCTCCCCAGTCCTTTCTGCGTTTTGTTTTGATATTGACTTCTCTGGCATTCTGACTTTGGCTTTCGTTACTGACCTCGGCTTTCGCTTTCTGATTCTGCTTTTTTGCGTTTTTTGTCTGCACTGTAGCCTAGGAAGGGATCGTCTTCGTGGTTGTCCCGTATCAATAGGATACCGGAGGCAAGTAGGCAGGTGACAGCATTGGGGGGCTCAGACTTAGGGCTCACTGTCTGGTTAGTTGCCCCTGAATCCCCGAGCCATCATTACACCAGGCGAGTGCATCGAGTTCTCCCTGCAGGAGGGGCCCCGAGGACCCTGGGCGGCTGGTGTGATCCGGATCCTGGACTCCGACGAGGACCGCTACCCATCGTACGACGACCTGTATGAGGACGACGAGTGGCCGGAATCCCCGAACACCTCGTCTTCCTCGGCTGCGAGTCCCCGGGCGGTGACCCACGTGAATGCTCCATCCACGGTGATCGTGAGTACGGGCCCCATTGCCATCCATGGGCCGGGCATGATCCAGGGCTCCACCCCCACCGTTTCCCCTGCTGGGAGTATTGCCAGGTCCCGCGGCTCTTCTGTGGGAGATGACATCCCGGTTAGTGAACCTTGTCCGAAGGTCCCAACGAGGCCCACTTCTCCGCTTGCCGGTTACCAATGGGGTGATGACCCGGCCCCAGAAGAACCAGAGCTGGAAGGAGCCGCGGCGCTGCCGCAGGTTCCTATTTATGTCTTTCTGGACCCCTCCGTGGTCCCTGGCTCAGTCGAGCCCCCGGCTGGAACAGCCGACACCCCGGGCGACAGCGCTCCTCCCCCTGAAGGTCTGGAGGATGTTGCTCCACCTGCAGTACCCGCTACTGCCACCGGGTGTCCCCAGCCGACACCTAATCCCACTGAGGATGCACAGGATTCCCTGCTGGAGCTGGATCCTGTCTCTGCTGAACCCAGCGATGCAGAGTAACCCCTGAAGGGCTGTAGCCCTCTCCAGGTACTATGTCCATTGTAAATATTTATTTCTGTCCTTACCCTATAGAGCCAGAAACTGTCCTGAGACTCTTACCCTTATTTATCTCAGTCAAGAGATTATCCACTGTCATGTGCTATGATAGCACCCTTTCCTCTGCCACCGCAGAGATTTCTTCAAAGGACTCTGTCCCTCTACATATAGAGGAGACCCTTCGCATCTCAGTGCACTTTTCCCCACCTCAAGGGCTGTACCCTGAAGATGGACTTTGTCTTTAAAGACCTTCTGTGAGACTTTTGCCAACTCCAAGGAAAAGTTGCCATGTAATTTATTATTATTTTGCACTTAATGCCTTTCCTTTTAGGTACGGACATTATGCTTGCACTTTTTTATGCCTTTTCCTTTTCAGGTAAAGAGACATTTATCCTGCTACCTTGAGTAGCCTACCTCTGTAACGTTTGTAACGTTCAAGATGTGTACCCATTGGGCTTCTAAGCCAATGTGAGTTTACAACATGTTTGCACACTGTCATTTATGTCAGTAGTCTGCATTAACCCTTTCATAGGCTTTACAGGTTGTAGTGTGGCTGTGTCGGACCGTCTTTTTGTAAAACACTGACCGCTACCTTATCCCTCAAACCGAGGTTTGCACATGGGGGTAGTCCGTAAACTGCGGGTCTTTAGGGGACCGGGGGTGTTACAAAGATAGCACCTGGATGCCGCTCATACTATGGGTAAGGATGTCAGTCAGGATGTACTCGTGTCGCATATGCTAACGCAATGCAGATAAACACACTATATAATTGCCGCCAGGGAAGAAGTGTTGATATAACAAATATACAGGCCTTGGTGCAAGGAGTGGATTACAGGACATGACACCACACCTTTCCTACTGTACAGTTCGGTTTAATGGCGTCAGCGACCAACTGTCAAGCACTTACATATTTTTGTCTTAGTCCGACACCAACCCAGGTGCCTGTCTCCAGGACCATGGGCGGTTTGTCCCTACACCTCACATAGCCTGCACTTCCCAGAAGTGCCCTTATCCACCTCTGCGCCCCAAACCATCTGTAGTCGAGCCGAGGGCGGCTCTTTCAATTGCCCCGGGGGTATGCAACACCCTCGCCGATGCAATGGCGAAGGAGTGCTTGCGAATAAGGGGATATTGCAGTGGTGAATCCTGCCTGGCAAGGCAGAAGTTAAATTTGTGTATGATGCAAGATGTGTATAAACCTATCATCCAATGTCTTGTGTTACATCCTGTCCTCTGTAAGCTGAGATGTGATTGGAGGAGCAGCCACCACCTGACCAGAGGAGTTACAAAACCCCTGGCCAGGAATGTTCTAGAGAACACTCTGAGAGGAGTCTCTCTCAGGAGAGAGAGGAGAGCAGTCTATCCCAGGAGGGAGAAGAGACCAGTCCTGGTCAGACCTGAGGGTCTGCAGGACATCAGCTAGAGATTAGTTTAGCCTAGCTTAGATGAGAAGAGAAGCAGACTGGGAACTCCAGTCCAGAATCTATTCAGCCAGCATACCAGATAAGAGCAGGAAGAGCCTAGCCCCTGCCTCTGAAGAGTGGAGCTAATAGATTAGCTAGTATAGTGAGGAAAGGGGTATCATCCTACCTTCAAGGGTGATACCTGAAGCACTCCAGGACGAGCTGAAGCTTCCTATTAGGACACAGCTACCTCCCAGCCTGCCCTCTGCATCCAGGCTGGCGACCTATCTCCTGTGGCTTCCTCCAAAAGCATCTCAGTACTCCATTACTCTGTTAAAGGCACGTTGCTGAAGTTCCTGTTGGTTCCAATAAAGAACTGTAAGTTGTTTTTGTTCAACCTCTGCCTCCGTCTCGTCCCTGCTACTACAGCTGCCATCATCACCGGCACCCTGTCCACCACACAGAGACTCATCCTCTAGAGACCAAAGGGTTGCCCCAGGGAGATCCGCTATATCAGCCTCTCCCTCATCATTTCTTGCCAACACCACCCTGCTGGAGACCTGCCAGGCTGTAGGAAAGCCCTCCGGTTCCCCATACCAAGCACCGTGACACTAGCGTGCCTAGGCCGCAACCGCCAGCCACTCAGGTACTGCGGGCCCCGGCTGACTCCAGGCCCCGAGAAAAGGCTAGGCCCCGGTGGGGGATGTTGCATATGTATAACAGAACAAATGGACACATCTCTGAGCATTGCCTTTAAATGCTACCATTATATGTTTCAAACATTTAGCTATACGAGGGACATGAGAGTACATTGTGGTCTATGATTGACATTTTCAGTGAAGTATGGGTCAGTAACGCTTCCACGTGCATGAGGCCTTGCTCTTTCACTATGCAAAAAGACATCTTTATGGTTTTAGCAAAGTTAAATAGCAATACCATGGAGATATAATACTATAGTCTGAAGGCTGAAGGGTTCTGTTTTAATGACAAGATGCAGCAGTGAATGATATCCATGCACAAGCTGACACTGTATTACTTAGATAATAAAGAGGTAGATGCTGTATGTGATCCGTCTTGTACCTGTTATGCTGTTGTTAACAGTAACAGCTCAATGATCAGAAGTATGTCAGCTCTTTGATTTATAATGGTGGAGACTAGAATTCATGACAAGATAGTTTAATTCGACAACTCGGAATAGATAAGAGGCTTGTCGGAATTATATTACTAGATGCTTCGGGATGTCTTTTGAAGTTGTTCTGTTCTGACAATTAAGAAAGGTTTCTCTTTGATAACTCCATTATATTTAGACACGCGGCAGATAGATTTTCTTATTACTCTTGACTGTAGTGGTACAAAATAGTATACTTAAGTTATTACTTAACAATAAAACATGAGTACAGTAATCTCATTTCATTTACTAATGAACGCCATTACTTCTGCACTTTCCTTTGTTCTAAGGAAAGGCTCTAAGCATTATATGTACTTCTGGTTAAATACATCATAATTTATGCGTGAAAAGCTAGAAACTTCAACTTAAATGCTGACATTTTCTATCATGTCATTTGTTACATTCCTGTACCTAGCTACGTCCAACATTTCTCATATCAATGGATTGAACAAGCAAACAAAATATGGAAATTCAGACGTGTAAATTGTCATGTCGATTATCGAGTAAACAGGTAGTGCTGGGTGGTGTAACCAGCCAGTGTGACCATGCCCCTGCTCAATAAAGTAGCTCCTTTAAATAAGAAAACAGATTCCTTAAGCACATTTCACTTTTATATTGATCCCCATTATTTACTCCTTCCCTCTATGTAATCCCTCAACCTGTTACCATAAAACAGGTTAATCTATAGGCCCAGGCAGCCTGGACTCCCGAAATACAAATGGTGGCTGGTTACTGGCTCAAGCTGTATTATTTATTTCTTTATGTATTTTATCGTGTATGAAGAATGATTTGACCGTTGTACAAGCACTGTTGTGTTATCTCACCATGATCTGTACAGTGTTACGGAATATGATGTAGGTAGATAAAAATGTATTATTTATTAAAATGATAGGTCAATGAGAAACTGGTTGTGCAGGAATTTAGGAGCTGGTCCACTATAACAGGTTTTATGGTTTTACAGTCATGGGATCACATAGATGCGGGACTAGTTACAGAAGTGATCAGAGCAATAACATGACCCATACAGATTTCTATCCACTGGAAGTAAACAATAAAGGCTCTTATTAAATGACAGCAAGCAGAGATTCCTGTAGGGAATTGAATGTGTGAGTGTGGGAAAATTCAATGTTGTTTTATAATACAACGAATAACCTTTATTTGTTGAAAGTGTAATATCCCTTTAATAAATAGTTAAAATCTTCCTTATGGCCAGGGAAGACATAGAAAGCAAGATGAAATGAAATGAGTAGTGCTGCTTTCATTTATGAACTGTATTGCTGAGGTTTATTTTGTGTCTTTTGGATTTCCAGACTAAATAAAGGTTTTATCTTGGGAGATAAAGAAGCCTAAACTGTATATTTAAAATGAGAAGCACAAATCCAGCTTTTACTTATTTGTATGAGATTATGCTTGCCGAAAATATCCTTGCTTTACACAAAATTGATGTTTTTCAATGCTTAACTGCAAAACATAGGCTTTTGTTTTTGCTTCTAAACTGTTTATTTTATTGTACTTTATGTTTGAATTACTGCAAATCACAATAATTCCAATAGTTGTCTGTTATAGGGTTACAGGGTGCCTATAACTAAAGTAAAAATTGGAGAAACATGGGTAGCAGCGTGGGGGCTATGGCTTCTAGATGACCACCACTCACTAAGTTTGATACTTCTATGTAGAGTTAATAAAGAAAGGAACCTGTAAGCTCTTGGCAGACAAGTATGTCCTCCAAACTCCCGCAAAACTGTAAATGGACAGATGGAAACGCCCTCCTTTCCCAAGAAGCTTTGTTCTGGTACCATATGTAGGCAGTAAATGTCCATGACTAAATCTAGACTTGTAAGGGACCATACAGCCCAAGGCCAATGGCAGTCTTTACCCGTGGGATCACTATTGCACACTCTAGGATTCCACTTCTCAGAGAGGTGGCATCCTATGTTGATTTCAGTGATTATTTAATAATAATAATAATAATAATTCCTTTATTTATATAGCACACAGATTACGCTGAACTGCACAGAGTTTGCCAAATCAGTCCCTGTGCCAGATGGGGCTCACAATCAACCTACCAGTATGTTTTGTATGGGAGGAAATCGGAGGACCGGGAGGAAACCCATGCAAACACGGAGAGAACATAAATTTCAATTTAATTTGCTGTCTAGTAAATACTAAATTGCTCATATGTATTGGGCAGAGTTGGGTGGATGGTTGAACAGTCGTCTGGTGAGTGGTCGTTTTATGGATCTAATTATACACAACTGAATCCATACCAGCCATTACAGTCATTCCAAGAGACATTGTTAGAAATGTGGAATAAATCTGCAAAAAAACATAAACATCAAAGATAAGTAAACATAGAAGGATTCTGATTGGCATATTTATGCTTAAAATGGCAATAGAATGTACAATTTTGCAGGATTCATTCTTTAAAAGAACACAGAGAAGATGAGGCGTGAGATCTCAAGGCATGAGATTTATCAGTTGTGGAGCGGGATTTTATTTTAATCCTCAATCTGTAGCTTGGTAGAGAATTTGGCCACATCCAATTGATAGCAATAAATATTGATCCCTTTATAAATTCAAGAAAGAAATAAAACTATAGCAAAATGTCACTATTGATCCAAATGCTGTGTATAGTCTCAACCGTACTTGTACAGTGTGAGTGCTACCAATTTTCATGTTAGCAACAAACATCTAGTTGCTCTCTATTCCCTCTTGAGACAGTGGTCAACTGACCTATTGTAATCTGCTTTTTTCTCCTGTCTCCTAATTTAAAACTGGTGTTTGGGATTGTATGAGCATCAGACAGATGCCACTTGCTATTGGACTCTGTGAGGAAGATCTTAAGATGTGTGTAAAGGTGATATTGATCTTAAAGGTTGAGTGAGAATAAATGTGACTCGTCTTGTACAGATATGAGCTCTGTACAAAAACAAACATCTTAAGCTGGAGTTAGACACAACATTTTTCTTGTTTTCAGTTCACTGTCATGAATTTCAGACTGGATATATGTGTACATAGTGGCACCTGCCTTTCAAACCTTGTTCCATGACAAAATTATATTGTTTCACGAAACTCAGGACATTGTGTAAATTCTTTACCCTGTTTGTATAAAAATCTTCTCCCAACATAAGCATGGTCATGCCCATAAAGCATCACTGGAAAAGAGCAAAGATATTTCTTGTAAGCTTACCAAATAACCTCTACTTCTAAGGGGGATCCTAAAGTAAGACCCCTAAGAGTACAGGTCTGATAAGATTGGTGTAATATGTGCCCCCATTATCCTCTGTCAGTAGAGTTCAGAGGATGCGTTGATTGTGTCATTATTTTTCACTCTGGCATTGCTCGTGTGAACTCTGATTTGTACTTGCTTTCTACCTTGATTGATTTGCACCTCACCCATCTGTTTCTGTACACTTTGCCTGTGATAATTTATACTTAGCTAGCTCCTGTTATCACTATGTTTTGTATTCTTATATCTCAGACCCTTTGCATGTATTCTGATTATCTGATTTATTTTATACTGCATATGGCCTCTAGGCTTTGACCCATATTTGGTGACCATATTTCTGTTTGTATTGTCCTGTCTTTGTCTCCATGTTTTTACTTTGATGCAGGAAGGGACCATGGACTAGTTGTCTAGCCACCACCTAGGGTGGACTGGGCAGGAACATCTAAGAAGGGGTTTAGTCTCTTTTCTGTGTCTCCAATGCATTCCCTAACCCTGTATAACAATGGGCATATACATTGCTGTTATGAGCAAGTTAATAAGATAATAATAATAATAATAATATAGCAAGTTAATGTTTTTTACGTATTTATATGCATATGTTACAAAAAAAGGAATGTTTTATGAATTATATTTTATTCTTTTGCCTCTATTAGGGTCAGTAGAACACCCCCAGTTTACCTGAGAGTCTGTGTTGCTAACATGCACATTTGTCATGTTTTAGCTCTACATTTTGAGTTATCTTGGATGAGTACCATATTTAAGTGTATACTGTGCAAAAAATTGAGAGATTTCCATCTTGCTGCTCTTTGAAGCTAGGGGTAGGTCACAGGTGCCAATTTGAGTGATGGATAGCTGAACTAATCAGTTGGGGCGGTGGCTAGGCATTCCATTTAAACTCGCTTGTCTAACAAACACTGAATTAAGTAACAAGTGTTTTGCTCTGGTTATCTGTATACTCTCTGTGCTAGTGCTGTGAATCTGACCCTTTGCTTAAACCTTTGATTATTCTTTACCATATTATTTTGTACCTTGCCACCCCCTGAAGAAGTGTGGGTGAAACGTGCATTGGGGGGTCCATTGTGCACATCGTTCACCATAGGTCTATTTCTATCTGTCCAGAGAATTGGGCTCGGACAGTACCCGAGTGGTGTTTGCGGTTTTGATAGTGGCTTTGGACCGCAATTACTGTTTTTTCCTCTGATGTTGCACTGGCCATGATTACTTACATCTATGTGATTTTTTTAAATGTGATTATTAAATAAAAATACATGAATTTCATGTTGTTTTTATGAACAGTGGGCTCCGTTTTCTCCTTTGGTATTGGTTTTGACATGGTTTGCCTGATTTGTTATTTGTCTGTCTGTCTCATGTTTGTCTTTCTGCTTTGTGCACAAAAACAGAGTAGGGACTGTGGCCCAATGGTCAATTGAAATTTTGTGTAAGACCGGCACGGGAGGCTGGGAGAGAAGTTGTGGGGTTGCAGGGCTTGCACTTCTTCCCTGTCCTGACAACATTTTTACGAAGTTATAAACTATTAGACCACTAATAAATGTGCACCTTACTGTAAAATGAATTGAGGTGTTTACAAGGGACAACTATCAGGAACTAATGTTAGTGTGAACAATCATTTGACCAATTATCTTGTTATATTAATGAAACTTAAACCCAAGGTACATGTAACTTCATTATAAGACATGTACCATTAAGCCACCAATCTTTATGTTCTCAATACATGTTCCTATGGCCCCTTCCTGCTCAAATCATTTTTTTACAGGCTGAATGCCAGGCAAAATTTGTACCCTAAAGATATTTTTCCCTTTATAAACAATTTTTTATTTTTGCTATTGTCAGTTACTTGCCCTGTAACAATTGTAATTTGTCACAACTTACAATTATACTGTATATTTTCTTTCTCACTAATGACTAAATACATGTTCTAAATTGATGCATTAGGTTTAAGATGAAATAGCTTCAATACTTTATCTGCTGTGGGTTGTTATTCCAAGTTGCATTAAAAAGGCAACATACAAACAGTTCTCGAAAATGATAAAAGATAAAGAGCCCGATATAATCATACAAACAGTGTTGCATATTATGACTTGTAATGCGTCTTTATCAGAGACCAATAGAAGAAACAGCAGTGTAATTGCATAATGATTTGGTATTACATCCCATTAAATTGCTGCTGTCTGGATACACTGTCTTCACTGATATGTGAGACAATATCTTCTAAGGATTAAGGGAAATTAGAGTTAAAAATCATCAGCTATAGCAGACACTGAATCATCCTATTAAAACTTATACAACTGATGGATTTAAATGTTCTCATGAAGTATATAAAGTGCTTACTGTACTTATGTTCCTTTTATAGTGAAAACCTAATTTACAGAATGGCACTGCTTTTTGTACATTCTAATATAAAATGAATTCTCTAGAAATCCTGTTTAATATGTTTTGGACTAATTGGACTTTTGGACTTAAATAATATAATTAACTTCACTTCTAATATCTATTTTTTATTTTACAATTAGTACATCATTATCTGCTTTATATAAATTTTACACTTGAACAAAGGAATGTATATTATAAAATATACATTATTAGGTACATTATACATTTACTAAGGGCTTTGCGGTAGTTTTCTGGTGGACTTTGCACATTCTTTCTAGTGCAAACTGCTTGCATTTAAGACGTGTCTGAACCACAAATGTGTCGCACACTACTGTTTTGTGGCCCAGGCATCATGTGACACAAATTAGGGTGCGTTCTGGTGCTCAGTCGGACCGTACGCCAGATTTTACATGCAAGTCCGACAGAAGTGTGTCGCACACCCCATGTTAAAGATAGACCAGAAAAAAAGTGGTGCACTCTTTCGGGCCAGTTCAGGAAGAGCTGAATCTGGTGCTCCCTGCATTATGCACAGGAAAGCCACACTTAGTGCAGTTTGCACCATTCTTAGTAAATGTGCCCCAATCCCTCTAGCTGTCATCTACCTCTGCTAACCTTTGTATCAGAACTTTATGCTAAGTTTGTACTTTTGTATACAGAAGTAGAATAGAATAATATAGAATAATCAACCATATATTATAGTTTCTTTAAAATAAATTGATAGAATTAAGTATAGAATTAGCATATTTATTAGTATTGGTATATTATTGAGATTACCTCAGTTTTCTGTCACCAAAAATGATTTACTATTGTCACATTTGCCTATTTGTGCCAAATGTGTGACTGTTCTGGTGATTTTTTGCCAGCCCTCTCCACTTTTCACTTCATACTGCTCCAGATTTATCATGTGAATCCAGATGTGGTAGACAGAATTAAGAAATGTTCATTTTCTTATGCATTTTCTATTGATAATATACAATAAAACTTTATTTATCTCCAATTTGTAAATTCTAATGTTATATATATATAAAATGCATACAAAACACATTTACAACAAAAACATTTATAAGTAAACAGAAATAAAACATAAGATACTAAATAGTCTCACATAAATACACGTGATGATATGGTTTTTGGGTCATTTATATAATAAAATTTATGTAAGAAGCTATGTAAGTATGTAAGCTATGTAAGAAGATTGGACTATTCAGGGAATGTCTGTAAAGAGTTAAATAATTTGGCTCTATATTAGGTTCCTTTATCTCTCAGCTGTCAGTTTACATACACTTAAAGATACTGTAGTGCTGGTTGTGTATGGTTTATAGGTAATTTAACTTAGAGTTTTTTACATTATGTAGATACTTTATGCAAAAATATGACTTTTGAGGAATCATTCCTCTTTTTGGCATTTTTGCTTTTCTTTGACCTTCTCTTTTGTCTGCTTCTTTATACTGTGGTTTCCTGATATTTTCATATTGATTACCTTTCCTTAAAACAGGTAATCAATATCAGATTGGTGAAGGTCTGGCAGCCAGCTCTCCAACACAACAAGCCTTTTTCAGTGCCCCCTATGATTCTATGGTTATTTTATATCTGTATGTAAATTTATGTCAATGATCACGTGACCCATAGATTGTATTGTTGACACCTAAAGTTAAAGTGATTTTCATATGGATTAGACTCCACTTTCTATGTGTATTTTCAGATTGTATTTTGGTTATTTGTTTCTCTTTATTCCAGTTATAGCTTTACTACATTAAATAGCAGGTAGGAGAGTCGTTTAGTAGTTGAAGCACAGATTGTCTTAATAGGTTGGTGCAGCATTTTTAGAAGTCAAAATGTACCTTGGGAGATACAAATGTTAGCAAGGCCAAGAACAAAGCTATTTCTAGCAAGGATTTGGCAGATAAATTAAAGTGTTACCAAGCAATTGAGTCATAAAGAACAATGATCATATATTGTGGAAAAGCAAGGTTTGGCAGTTTAAAAGTCATGTGGGAATTTTTTTATGGCGTTATAATTTGGAGCATAAAATAAATATATGGTTATTTGTAATGACTAAATATGATCCATATAGCTTACACATGTTTTTGACTGTATGTAACCTAATGGAACACATTTACTAAGGTCCCTGCACCAGTTTTCTGTCGGACTTTGCACATTCTTTTCAGTACAAACTTCTTACACATGTATTTAAGAAGTGTCCAAGACACCTTTCTGGCGCACAAGTCACTTTGTGGCACACCTTGTACTATTCTTCATGTGTAACAAATTTCTCCTCATTTAACATGCAAAGTCCGATAGAAGTGTGTTTCATGCCCTATGTTAAAAGGCACCCAAAAAAAGTTAATTCTGTCAGGGCAGTGCAGATGGCGCCAGATTCATGAAGAAAGTGCACTGCACTATACACAGGCTACTGCACATAGTACTGTTTGCCATGCTCTCAGTAAATGTGCCACAATGACTGCTCAAATACTTGCAAAACAGCTGTTAATAATACAAAAAATAAAGACGGTGCAATTCTCTAGCATTATATTATGCTAAATGCTGTGTGAAAATTGTAATGTTTTATGTGTCACACACCCCAAAATGGGATCTTCCTTATAGGTTCTACATTTCAATAAATAAAAACAATGGATCACATTTATCGAAAACAGTGCAACTTAAACTATGTGCAGTTTGCCTGTGAAGTGTGCGGGGTGTTCCAGATTCATGAATTGTGGTGCACTTTTTCGTGAATCTGGCAGAATGCATCAATTTATTGGGCCACTTTGTTCATGCTGCAGAAATAGTGCAGACAGAATTGTGGTGCGCAGTACGACTAAGCACTAACACACCCCTTTAGGTGTACATTTTTTCTGTCTTGTCGGACACAGTACATCTGTGATAAAAAACAGACACTTTATAAATACAACACATCTTTCCGTGCAAAGTCAGTCAGAAACAGGTGCAAACACTTTATAAATACAAGTGCAAGCAGTTTGCACTATCTTTCTAGTGCATAGTCAGGCAAAAAACTGGTGAAAACACCTTAATAAATGTGGACCAATGTGATCAATAGCAAATTCAAAACCCGCTTCTGTGATGTATAAAATGCATTGAAAAAGAACTGGTTAAAAGTTGGAAATGATATAATTCAATACAAATCCAACAAGAAAGACTTCACTGGAACTTAGTCATGATGTTGACCTATGTGCCGTGCCTGCAGCTGCAAGCCTTTATATCAAAAAGCCACCTACCACTTTCAAATTTTTGTACGTTTCTTCATCATCATAAGCCTTTTCGAGCGTGCTGAATCTTTTCACAAAGCTTCCTATCATAATCAAAGCGAACAGGTCAAGAGCAGGCAGCTTTTCATTAATGATCACTTCTTTGGTTTCCAACCACTGGCCTACTTCGAGTCAATACTTGCTAATGTAAAAAAAAAAAAAAACTTAGTCTGACGTTTAGCTACTGTCATGAAGAAAAACTCTCAAGCCCTTCTTACTGAAAGATGAAAATGTAATATTGTTGTATCAACTTTCTGAAATTAATAATTCTGTTTTGTTCTTGATTCGATTAATGTTTATTGTGTGATATGTCATAATAAATGCAACATAATGGTATAATGATTATATAATAGTATTAGAGTACTAATAAAATACTAAACCATGTTAGCAATAAAAAAGTGTAATGTCGAGATATGAGTTCAGTCTGTTGTCCCGAATACAAGGCCATGTTGTCTAGATATAGACTGTACATTTTGCTGTTCGGAGATTGATGCCACTTGTTTCTTTTTCAATACATGGATCAGTGCATTGGTCTACTGATTAATTCTTATTGTATCATTACCAGTTAAAAGATACTCCTCAAGAAATTAATTAAGAAATTTAAATTTTTTACTTATTAATCATGTTCCTTTTTCCTAATGAGTTTTATTTAAAGGACACCTGTCATCAGGTCTGTGTCACTTGTCCTGTCACCACTACCTGTTGGAGCAGCTCACAAGGATCCCATCCCAGCCTTTATCTAGTCATTTCATACATTAATCATTGTAAAATCATATATTCTTTATTATGTAAATGAGGCTGGGCTCTTGTCTGTGTGTAATGTATAGTAAAGCATTGCTAATGCTTGTGCTTTATCTGCATAGTTGCTTTGTTCTCCAATACACATGTGTAAGACACTGACATCAGCTACATGAGTGCCTGACATGCTGTGTTCTGCTATACACATGTGTTCCTCCTTGAGCAGTTGTATCTCATATACACATAGGCTCCAGAGGGTGCCAGCACCAGGAAGTATAGAGAGGCAGCACCAGGAGGGTCACACCATTATACAGGCTGTCAGTCAAGCACTGAGGATGTGTCTGTACCTCCCACTCATGAATAAACTGGACAGCTGAATATAATAATGACTCACTGGATATCTTTCAGGTCGTTTGCATACAGCTTTAGGACCTGATTGTTTAAGTTTGCAGGCATGTAGAGGGACAATGTAGGGATAGGGGCAATGCTTATGAAAATATATTTAGTTTTGGGGGTTAATCTTTAATTATTGTAGATCTTTCTCTCCATTTTCATGCAGGGCTGCCATCTTACCTGAGCTTCATAAACAGCATTTAGTGATATTCTTTATGACACCCTCATGGATATAGGCAGCAGTAGTTTGGAGCTGACTCATTGAGGTCTATGAATAGTTTTCTAGACATGGTTTGTGCAGTGAGGGGTTGTAGAGAAGATTTAACACCATCTTTTGTCACTAATGGATGATAACCTATATAGGTGTTTCCTTCTTTTCTAATGCTGTCTGTTTTATCTGTGATGTAAATGAAGTTACTCTGCAAAGTATACCACTACAGGTATAACAAGTATCAGCAGGGACTGTACATTTTCAGTGAATAATTGCTATTGTTTATTATACATTTTTTCAATATACTTTATGTATTCATTCCTCACAGTTTTCTAGATCTCGTCTTACTGTCATTCAGAAGGAAGCTTCAATGTTAACTGGCTATGGATAAAACGGATCCATTCTCATGTGATGTGACACAGGTGCACGGCTCGTTATATCACACAGCTCTGATTACTCTCTGTGATACTAATGAGCCGTGCACCTGTGTGACATCACATGACCATGGACAGATTTCTATCCACAGGAAGTAAACAATGAAGCTTCCTGTTGAATGTCAGATAGCAGAGATCTAGAAAACCACACGGAATTGATACAGAAAGAATACTGAAAATTGTATAACTTTTCATTACAAAAACAATATTAATTATTTGCTGAAAGTGGACAACCCCTTCAATATTAAGCTTAGTGGCAAAACTAACAATTGCATGATATAGCATAAATAGTGGAAGAAATTGAACTACCTCTCTTTCCATCTATCTATGCATTCATTTTTGATAAATATAAGTGTGAGGTGTTTGCTGCAGGTCACAGTAGATTTTCTGTAGGGCTCCATTGATTAAAGAGGTCATACATTGATCTGTTCACCTTGAAACATAAGCATGTTTTTCAAATAAGATGATCAATCTACATTGTGCCCCATCTTGAGTTGAAGTCATTTGTCATTTGGCAATATGTTACCTAATATGTCATGACTGAATTCTAAACAAGATGCCATGAAAAGTTAGTGGAAAAAAATGGTAAGGTGTAAGCGTGGTAGAACAATATTTTTTCTTGTCTTATTTTCAATGGTAAATTAGTAACTGTTATATGCTTTACTGATCATATATATAACTTCTTACATAATTAACCACTTAACAACCAGGCCCTTTTTCGTTTCCATTTTTTACTCCCCACATTCAAAAATCTTTACCTTTTTTTTTTATTTTTCCATGTAAAGAGCAGTATGATGGCTTGTTTTCTGTGTAACAAATTGCACTTCATACAGTAGTGACATATGTAGTATTCCATGGCATGTACTGGTAAGTGGGAAAAAAATTCCAAAGGCTGTAAAATTGGTGAAAAAATGCAGCACCATTTTCTTGTGGGCTTGGATTTTACAGACTTCACTGTGTGTCCCTGATAACAAGTCTACTTTATTCTTTGGGTCGGTGTGATCACAGGGATACCAACTTCATATAGGTTTTCATACATTTACAAAAATTAAAACCTTCTGTACAAAAAAAATCTTCATTTTGACATTTTATCATTTCTTCTGGTGCTAATAACTTTTTCATACTTCAGTATATGAAGCTGTGTATGGTGTCATTTCTGGGGAAAGGGGGGTGATTTGAATTATTATTTTTTTTTTTTATTTAATTTTTTATAACTTTTATTTATTTATTGTTTTACTATTTTTTATACCTCCTGGGATACTTTAACCCTAGGTTTCCTGATTGATACTTTCATATACTGCCATATGGCAGTACATGGGTATTTTCCACACAATCTATTGCAATGTTCAAAGCGGACACTGTAATTGATGGTGTAAAACGAGACAGCCTTGGGGCTCGGGTATGACCCGAGTATGTCATAGTAACCTATTGCCCCAATGACCTCACAGTGGGGGGGGGGGGGCGATTGGATCCAATATGGTGACAACCAATATGGCGGCGCCTACTCACCTCCAGGATTTGAATGCCTCCAGCAGCTTTGCCAAAGGCATTTACATAGTTAATACCCACGATTAGTGCCAAGGATGACCATAGGTCTTATTGGTGGGAGTTTGCTGCATTATGCGGTAAACGCCAACGTTGCATGGAGGGGATGCAGCCAGTGAACCCTCTTCATACAGCAGGAACCGACGTGTGATGTATGATTACATCACACATCGGTAAGGGGTTATCTATGGTGCAGAATCCAAAGGTGTGAGCGGGCTCTGTCTAAGCAGACACATTGGGGCACATTTACTAACCCGGCCGGTGGAGTTCACAAGGTACGGAGTGTCCGAAGATTGTGCGCCCGATATTGTGCATGTGTCGCTTCCTGGCTCAGGTTCGCCAGAGTTCACCTTCTTCCTGGTGTATGTAAGTGCATTGTCTTGTGACACAATTTTAATCTTAAATCCCACGCTCAGTCCGAATCATTTCATGGCTTTCTGTCACATGAAAGCCAGCTGTGCCACAATTTGATCGCATTAAAAAATCACAGCACAAACCCCTGTTAAATACCTGTCTTAGCTACACAAATCCTGAAAACCATGAACAGTGCGAGTGAGATCCGCGACCTTTAGTAAATTAGCCCCATTATGACCCATCTTGTTTTGTGGGGTTACACTATGGTTAAATTATCAGGGTACAGGTGTATATGCACTTTCATCTGGCTTCTGTACTAACACACTTAAAGAAAGAGATGAGACAGATCACAGATGCATGAGATCCATTAGATGCCTATTACAGTCAGAGCTACATCTGCTCTGTCAGCTCTGCTACATCTCTGTTCTCAGTCTCACAGCTAGGTGCCTGCATTCCCCTTCCCCCCGATCACTTATCTCCTCGTAGCTTGTAGTTTGTAGCCTCTCTCTCTGCTGACAATCTCCTGCCAGGAAGTGATCAGTGTCTGTGAGTTCCATGCGAGGACTGTAGGGGGCGTGGCTACAGGCACAAGACACAGTAATCTCAGCAGCACAATCTCACACAAAAATCAAGATGGCTGCTGACCCTAAGTCTGAAGTTACAGGGTTGGATCTAGGGGCAACTGAAATTGTGTACAGCAGAACTGAAAGAGACAGGTTGTACTTATATCTGTGAAATGCTGCATTTTTGCTAATAGTGAACTGTTAATTGTGAATTAGAAAATGTGTTATTTTGTTGTGCTGAGTTCATACAAGAAACGCGTCTTTGTATTCAGACCTCTTTAAATGTTTCACTCTTTGTTTCATTGCAGCCAATTGGTAAGATCAAAAAAGTGTTTTTGCTCATTAATGTATACACTGCTCCATATGTTGACAGAAAAAAAACAAAAAATGTAGATATTTTTGCTAATTTATTAAACAAGAAAAACTGAAATATCACATGTCATAAGTATTTAGAGCCTTTGCTCAGTATTCAGTAGAAGGACTCTTTGAGCTAGTACAACCATGAGTTTTCTTCGGAATCATGCAAGAAGTTTTTCAAACCATGATTTGGGGATCCTCTGCCATTTTTCCTTGCAGATCATCTCCAGTTTCCTCAGGTTGGATGATGAAAATGGGTAAACAGCAATTTTCAAGTCTCTCCAGAGTTACTCAATTGGGTTTAGATCAGGGCTCTGGCTGGGCCAGTCAAGAATGGTCACAGAGTTGTACTGAAGCCACTGCTTTTTTATTTTAGCTGTGTATTTAGGGTCATTTTCCTGTTGGGAGGTGAGCCTTTTGCCCATTCTGAGGTCCTGAGCACTCTGAAAGACGTTTTCATCCCGGATATCTCTGTACTTGGCTGCATTTATCTTTCCTTCAATTGCATCCAGTCGATCTGTCCCTGCAGCTGAAAAACACCCTCACAACATGATGCTGCCACCACCATGTTTCATAGTTTGGATTTTATTTGACAGGTGATGAGCAGTGAGGGTTTTTCTTTACCTCTCTCACCAAGGCACTTCTCCTACGATTTCTAAGTTTGGCTGGACGTCCAGGTCTACGAAGAGTTGTGGTTGTCCCAAACTCATTCCATTTAAGGATTATAGAGACCACTGTGCTCTTAGGAACCATAAGTGCTGAAAAAATAATTGTCTAACCATTGCAGGATGTGTGTCTTGCCACAATTCTGTCTCAGCTCCTTGGGCAGTTCCTTAGACCTCATGATTCTTATGTGCTCTTCCATGCACTGTGTGTTGTGAGGTCTCATATAGACAGGTGTGTGCCTTTCTAATCAGGTCCAATTAGCTTAATTAAACACAGACTACAATGAAGGAGTAGAACCATCTTAAGGAGGATCAGAAGGAAATGCACAGCATGTGAGTTAAATATGGGTGTCACAGCAAAGGGTCTGAATACATATGACTATGATATTTCAGTTTTTCTTGTTTAATAAATTAGCAAAAATATCTACATGTCTGTTTTTTGTCTGTCAAGATCGGGTGCAGAGTGCACATTAATGAGTAAAAAAAAACTTTTTTTCTTACCAATTACTTGCAATGAAACAAAGAGTGAACAATTAGAGTTCTGAATACTTTCCGAACCCACTGTACATCACCCCTTTTTTCAGTAAAAAAAAAACATCTTCTTGTATGTATGTATATACATTATTCATATTTGGTGTTGTGTTTTAAAATATTCAAAATAGTACAACCATGGGTCGTAAAGTTATGTAGGATAATATATAGTCATGATATCACCATTTTTATTGGTGTAAAGTTGATTATGAAATGATTCATGATATTATTAGGGGGACTTCTATAATATATTTGTGTGAGCAGTGCTGTAGTACTTCATTGGAAGCATAGTGTAAGTGTTCTATGGACACTGCTTCCCTGCATAGTTTATGGCCAGTAGTGTGTAAAAGGACAACCTAGCAGAGAATTCATCTGATGGACAGGAGACCATGCAGCCTGCACTGTAAGAGAATATCTGCTGGCTGCTGCAATGTTCAATAAAACCAATTGGCAAAAAAAAATTTTTAGCCAAAAATACATGTATTTTATTTAAAAAAATGCTCATAAAATGAACATGGTGTTTTTTCCAATAATATAGTCCTGCTTTTTCATTACTCCCCATGTGGAGTCATCTTATTAGTCATAGAGCTTTCTTTGATGTATTGATTACATGCTTTTATATATGCACTGGGTGAACCAACATATGGATTCTGGAGTAGACATTGAGTCATATTTTATAAAGCGAATATCTAATAAAGTTACTATGGATTTTGTATAAAATGAGGTCTGTCTCTGTGAATCTTCCTCTCTATGTAGGATATCTAGTATTTTTGTGAGATGTGTAATTTGGCTGAAAATATGTAGTCACTAACCCTGTTTATTTTTTTACTGTAAAATGCAGAATTATATACAGTAAATTAATGGCAATTATGGTAATTTTATATGTACACTACCAGCTTGTCTGTCTGTTTTGCAACTAGTGTAGATATATATACAGCATTTAGGATAGATTTTTGAGTGCAAACAGTTATAGTGTGTATTAGTTATCATGATTTTTTTTCTCACAGTTTGGTTTTATTTTATTTCTGCAAAGATGTTAAATTTAAGGGAAGAAATAATATCATGTGAATAATTATAATAGAAATAACAATAATAATAATAAAATCTTTATAGATCGCCATCATATTTTGCAGAGCTTTACAGTTCATATACAAAAAAATAAGACATTACAGAGCAATAACATTGTCAGATAAAACAACAGGAATAAGGGCCCAACTCACAAGTGCTAACAGTCTATGGGCTCATTCAGACGCCCGTCTGTGGAGATGTATATGTATAAATTTGCAGCTGCATATACGTCCCCATACACGGCAATGGTGGCACGGCATGCCGCTATTTTCCATGGAGGGGGGGGCTCACCTCCTCCTCCTCTCCAGTGCTCGGCGGTATGCCCCCCTCCGGTGGGTATACTGCCATGTGAATGCACCCTATATTTACAATATTTACAATATATTTTTACAGCAGATGTTTCTTATTACAAAAGTTAGCACAAAACTTGAAACTGTTTAGCTGGATGCAGGTTATGTGTTGTCACCCACAGTTTGCTTTCCTTGATAAGGAATGGAAATAAGTACTAGAACGTAGGGTTGCACGATGCATCAAAATCTCGGTACTTATATGATACTTTAAAAACCAGAATGGTTCAATAGCAGGTTTCTGTTACGTGCGTCACTGAATGACTTCCACAGACTCCTTGTATCTGTCTGCAGAGCAGACATCGGCAGGGAATTTTGTGAGAGATGTGTCGGGTAAGCAGTAGAGCAGGGACTATGTCATCAGGGAGATATCAGAATTGTCCATATATTGTGGCTACATCTCCCAGGGCTTCCCCAGAGCAGACATCTGGCAGGGAATCCTTTGTGTAGATGTGTCAGGATAGCGGCAGAGCAGGGACTATGTCATCAGGGCAATATCACCATCTGTATATATGGGTCTTTACATCTCCTAAGGCTTGCCCAGAAAAAAGACTCTAAATTATGTAATTAATAATTTTTTGCCCAACCCAGGAATTGAAGCCACAACCTCCACATTCCACTAGACCAGTGATGGCGAACCTTTTAGCGACCGAGTGCCCAAACTGCAACCGCACACCCTCATTTATTGCAGGATGCCAACCAAAAATTAAAGCAGTAACATATTGCTCCCTGTCCTTCAACAATATTCAATCATACTGGCCTCCTGCAGACACCAACACAGTAGAAAGAAGGAAAATTTGCATCATTGTAGCTTCTTTCCAGTGTCCCTCTGTACACAGAGAATCATGGGGCCGGCAGGAAGTCCTTCAGAGATAATTTGGCCCTGTCTACTCATTCTCCCTCTTTCTACAGTCCCAAGTAGTGAAGTAAGTATCACTTTAATATATCACTGAAAGCAGCATCTTTGCTTCCAAGTTGCTTGGAACTGCAGGATAATTATTTAATTCCTGTCTGGTGTTCTGGGGTGATGGCCCGGGTGCCCACAGAAAGGGCTCGGAGTGCCGCCTCTGGCACCCGTGCCATAGGTTCGCCACCACTGCACTAGACTATGGACTTAGTAGTTATCTATGGGAGAAATGTATGTAACTAACAGCTACACTGTTACAATGTGACACTGGCTGAATATACTGGTATATAGAGAGGGATCTTATCAGAGATTATTATTATTATTATTGAGATTATTATTTTGGAGGTGATTATTATTATTATGGAGTTATAATATTTTAAGCATACAATACAGTTAAATTAATAAAAAAAATATAAGGGCTCATTCCGACGGGCGTTTCCGGTCTGTGATCAATCTATATTGTATCCGTACACCATCCGTTATTTTTGACATATACCAAAAAAGCTGGTTTTGAATCTACTTCTTGCCTTGCCCAGTTGGCTGCCTAGAAACATTTGAAGAAAAAACACTCTGCAAATGGATATCATGCATGTGGCGTACATGGTCCACATGCGAAACACAATATCACATGCAAAATTTTTTTCTCACTGTTTGCCCATCCGTGAAAAAAATGGACATGTGAACAGACCCATTGGAAACAGTGGGTCCATTTGCCATCCACAAAAAAAAGATAGCACACGGACATCAAAAGCACCCGTCTACATGAGCCCTAAATTATACTATTTAGTAAAGTATTTTATATTATCATTACCAGGACAACCATCTTCTTCTCGCAAATCACTGGATGACCATTACTGATTGCATGGGTTTCAATGGAAATACAAATGCGATCAGGCTGAGCCCCGCCCCCAGACATTTGCATTGCATTTCAAAACATAATGTAAATGCTGCGTGTGATTGCACCTTAAACATTCAGATAATATTTTTTTACTTTTCTTGAAAGTATCGTATCGATATATCGAGTATCGCAATACTTTTCTGGGTATCATATCGCGCTCAAAATTCTGGTATCGGTGCAACCCTACTAAATCAGTTATCGCTACTTGACAAGATTTGGGGCTCTTTTTCTATTGGAAGATCTTAAGAGGTTACAGTACAGTAGTTTTATGGTGGGTTTAAGTAATCGTTTTATCAAAATACTTATGTTTTGCAATAACTAGTTGAGGGGCTTATTTATAGGAAGGTATAGAAATATGCAGAAATCTGTCTCATATCTAGTCTAATGAGTTTCCATGAGGCAAAATGCAGATATATGGACAAAAAAATAATGCTATACCTGCTGGAGAGTGCAGGGAATCTTTAATATCAGTGAATGTATTTGGAGTAAATGTAGCATGATCATGAGCTACAGAGGCATAAAAAGTCATATAATTTCATTTTTCAGTGTTTTTCCTCTTTTTCATTTGTGCTTTCCCTTTGAACATTTTACACCAAAGTTGACCATTTCATCACTCAGCTGAATGAAAATGATTAGAGATTAAAGTTTAAATGTAAATGAAGGTGTTTTAGAGATGAAATATGAAGCTTAATGGCTTTTTTGATCTGTGACGCCCAACACAATTATACCTTAGTTGTCTCATCATGTACATGCAGAAAATAGCAAAAGCTGAACAAAAACACATTCACAAAATCAGTGGGGAAGCTAATTGCAAACTGAGGAGATAATCTCTGGCCATTATCGCCAAGATTCTGATTTGCTTGAAAATAAGGGTCCATTTTTTTACCACTTGCTTTTCTAATTGTATTTTCCTGCATAGAAATGGAAATAAATACCCCATGTTTTCACTGATTACTATATATTAGATTTTATTTTGAATACAAAGTATATGGGTATACATTACTTTATTCGTTTATTTATAAATGAGGCCTTACTTATATTCTCACAAGGAAAAATGGTCAAAATCGTATACTTATCCAAACAAATTAGGAATACCGTATATACTCGTGTAAAAGCCGAGTTTTTCAGCACAAAAAATGTGCTGAAAAACGTCCCCTCGGCTTAAACACGAGTCAATAGAGAGTAAAAAATACTTAAAAAAAATAATAAACTTATATACTCTCCCTCCGGTGGCCCCGATGTGCAGCGCTGCTCCCCCGATGTCCGCGCGGCTCGTCTTCAGGCTTCTGCGCCGTCTTCTTTCTTCTGCTGGGTGACGCTATGTTTTTCCCCCGGGCGGCACCTAGTATGACGTCAGCAGCGGCCCGGGGGAGAGCAAAGGCGGCACCCTGCAGAAGAAAGAAGACAGGTGCGGAAGCCTGAAGACGAGCCGCGCGGGGGAGCAGCGCTGCACATCGGGGCCACCAGAGGGTGAGTATATAAGTTTTTTTTTTTTAATGCTGGGCTGGGCTGTATTCTACTGGGGGCAAGCTGTATACTACTTGGGGCAGGCTGTATTCTACTGGGGGCAAGCTGTATACTACTGGGGGCAAGCTGCATACTACTGGGGGCAAGCTGTATACTACTGGGCGCAGGCTGTATACTACTGGGGGCAGGCTGTATACTACTGGGGGCAAGCTGTATACTACTGGGGGCTGCCAGGCTGTATACTACTGGGGGCTAGCTGTATACTACTGGGGGCAAGCTGTATACTACTGGGGCAGGCTGTATACTACTGGGGGCAAGCTGTATACTACTGGGGGCAAGCTGTATACTACTGGGGGCAGGCTGTATACTACTGGGGACTGGCTGTACACTACTGGGGGCAAGCTGTATACTACTGGGGGCAAGCTGTATACTACTGGGGGCAGGCTGGGCTGGCTTTAAACTACTGGGGGCAGGCTGGGCTGGCTGTATACTGCTGGGGGCAAGCTGGGCTGGCTGTATACTACAGGGGGCAGCTGTATACTATAGGGGGCTGGTTGGCTATATACTGGGGGGGTCTGTGACCAATGCATTTCCCACCCTCGGCTTATATTCGGGTCAATAGGTTTTCCCAGTTTTTGGTGGTAAAATTAGGGGTCTTGGCTTATACTCGGGTCGGCTTATACTCGAGTATATACAGTAGTCAATAACTCTTAATATATTATAACTTCTTGCAGGGGCAGACTAAGACTGCCAAGGGCACTGGGCTGGGTGAATATTAGTGCCCTACATGTCTGGAAATCACTGTCTACTTATGGTACTTGAATCAATATTCTTGGGAATGGAGGATGCGTCCCTCCTGTCTGCTTTCAATCTGTGGTTTCAGCACCTTTTGGCGGACCGTCAAAAGTCCCGAAATATCTCTTGTGTACATTTGTATCGAGAGCAGGAATAGATGTACAAGGATTGAATGGGTTAAGTTCCTTTTCAGTATTAAATTTGGTAGGTGGTTTGGGAGGCCATAGGTTTACAAGGTTTGGGTCCCGGGCTTTAACCCAAATTGCCTATATTAATCCACTACTCACTTCTTGTGTCTAATTTAGTGCTATGACCTGTGTTATGATAAGTAGGAAGGAATGAGGGTGAGTTTTTGAAATTTGAAATGGTCTTATTTGTCACAAAGGTACAAAATATAGTGCTACAAGTGTGTTCATACATCAGATATCGGTCACAGACACAATAAAAAAATGTGCCAACCATGTGGTCCTGGAAGCTCAGTTTTATCAACACATCAGAGATCTTCTTCCTCTCATTACAGAAAGGCTTTGGATATCTGGCTCCATTCATTAGCTAAACTCCATTTCCCTTATCCATTGTGACTGATACACAGATAAGAAAGTGGGATTACTTTGCAACTGATTTGAGCCAGAAACCAAACCTCTTACTGTCACGTTACAGACACAGAAAGGGGGAAATTAAAGATTATTGGGTGTTTTAAAATAAATACAGAAATGCTTATTGGACAAGCACTGAAATTAGCACAATCCTACTTAAAATCCTCTAAAAGTATGTTACCCCCACTATAGCTATATAATATATATATATACATATATATATACATACGCAAAAAGTGTTTAGGAGAGATTTGGTAAGAATATTTTGTTTGTCAGTTAAACTCATTGATGGTGATGTGTCAGGGCTCTTTATATCACTGAAATAAATTGCAGACACCGGTGCTGATTAGATTGGCAGGACAATTAAAGGCAAGAATACTTAAGAAGTCTGTCCCACATTATTAAGCAGCCTACATTTTCAGCCAAAATGGAAAAGGAAAAGGATGTGTCGGCTGCTGAGAAGCAACAAATTGTGGAGTGTTTAGGTCAAGGCATGACTACAATCAACATTGCCAAGACACTTCATTGGGATCATCGCACAATCAAGAAGTATGTAGCTGATTCACAGCACACACACGTGTGCGTGCTGATAAGGGAACACTGAGGACTCTTTCCAACAGGCAATTATGTCAGGTTAAAAGAGCAGCTGCAAAATGCCTATTCATAGCAGCAGACAAGTTTTTGAAACTGCTGTGCCTCCAACGTCCCCCAAACAACAAGGTGCAGGGTCCTTCAGAGGTTTGCAGCTGTGCATAAGCCATCATGTCGACCTCCTCTATCCACTGCACACAAGCAGAAACTGCTCCAGAGGGCCAAATAATACATGAAGAGTTACTTCAAAACTGTTTTGTTCACTGATGAGTGCCATGAAACGCTTGATGGTCCAGATGGATGGAGTGGAGGATAGATGGTTGATGGACACCCCATGCTACCCCATGGCTACAGCGCCAACAAGGAGGATGTGGAGTAATGTTTTGGGCTGCAATCATGGGGAGTGAGATTATCGGCCCCTTTGGGATCCCTGGAGGGGTAAAGGTGAACTCCATAATGTATGTAGAGTTTCTCAAACAGCACTTCCTGCCATAGTTTGAGAAGAAGAACTGTGCATTCCACAGCAAGATAATTTTCATGAATGATAATGCACCGTCTCATGCTGCAAATAACACATCTGCATCTCTGGCTGCTATGGGCATAAAAGGAGACAAACTTATGGTATGGCCCCCATGCTCTCCTGACCTCAACCCCATTGAGAACCTCTGGAGCATCATCAAATGGAGTGTCTATGATGGCAGGAAGCAGTTCACATCTAAGGAACAGCTCTGGGAGAGTATTGCAAAACAATTAAAGCAGAAACCATCCAAATTCAATGTCCGAAAATGTTCAGAAGCTCCTTTCAAACAAGGGATCCTATGTGCAAATGTAACAACACCTAGAATAAATTCTTGACTTGAAAACTGTTTGATTTCAGTTTGTAATAACCTGCTAATGCTTATAATGTCACAAATGACCATTTTTTTTGTTCTGAATAAAAATAAAAAGGTTGAAAACTCTGCTGTGCATAATAATTTAGACCATACATTTTGAGTCTTTATTTTTTTTTTTAAATATACTGTTATTATAGGCAGTTTGTTAAAAAATATTTCAATTGTACTTGAAGAGTTGACTGGAAAATGACAATGACTGCTATTCATATAGGTAATTTTGGAAAATATGAGAAAATATTATTTGCATAATAATTTGGAACACAGTATATATATATATATATATATATATATATATATATATATATATATATATATATATATATATACACACACACACAATATTGTGCTATTTAAAGTGAAACAACAACTTATCAACAAATTATAGAACAATATATTGTTGAAACTCATAAAAGACATTAAATACACAAATTATACATAACAATGAGTAATCCACAGACTAAGGGATCTTTTAGACAGCAATGGTCGGTCCATGGATTTTATAGACTGAGCACAGTGTCTTGGATGATTAATGTAGGGACTTCTTGAATCAAATATCACTATGATCATCAGAGTCTTGTCCTCAGGACCTGTCTAAGAGAGCCCAAATACATATACTGACCTGCAGTAAACAAATTATCAATACTTGGAGAACTATGTTATATAGGCATTCATGTATGTACAAAATAATGAATATATTTTATTGGAACAACAAGTAACTATGCCAATGTATGAATAAAAGAGATCTGTCTGATAGATGCTAAGGTGTACCATGAGCATGAGTACAATGTAGGTAGACCATGCAGCTGCTATGGGGCTCATGGGGGAAGAGGGGCCCTGTCCTGATCTTCTCCTGCTTGTACACACTAATTGTGCATTTTCAGGTAGTCACTATTAGGGGATCTCAATGCAAACAGATTTTTACAGTTTCCACTGAGTTTAGTGGATGTGTAATAAATCCTATAGACTGGGCTCCCACTAGTAGTAGTAACTACTAGCAAATTGTGGGTGTGGCCTAGGTTGTGAAAATGTTTTCATTTGCATTTTGTGGAATAATAGGTGCTTTACTAGACAATACATAAGTATTAGACTATCTACCTAAGCACTTTCTATCTTTTAGGAAGTTATACTATTTGATAACAATCATTGGTGTACTTTTTTACTGAAACACTACAATACAACCAATTAAAGGCTCATTTTCATGGTTTAAAAAATAATTGGAGACAGTTATTGTCTCGATGACTGACATCCTAGTTCCATGTAACAGCATCTAATCCCATTGAGTGTTTACAGCCGAACAGATTATCAATTACTTAACATCTGGGTTCTGCACCTTAATCCCCTTCATTATACTGTTATATAATCCTAAAAACAGACTGTCTTTTCTTCCTCATTAATGATGGATTCATAGAAGTGCTATTTTCTCAATGGGACAGGGAATAAGTCTAACAATTTCTTTAATAATCGACATGCTTCATGCCTCTTCCAGTTATGTTGAATATGTTGATGCCATATAAATAAGCGATAATAATAGAGTAACACTAACTTGAGGCTAAGCTAACATAATCCTTGGAGATCTGCCAAATGTCACTCATTTAAATTGCATCTCATTATAAGGCAGACACTCATTCAGCACATGACTTACTGTAACCTGTGTCCTGACCCTTACGCTGACAGAAAAGCGGGGACATGTTTAAAGGCTATGCAGGCCTGGTACTCGAGAGGGTAGAGGAAATCTTGGGCTTTATATGAAGAATCTTCCATGACATTAGCATACGATGTGTGTACTATGGGTCACCTATAAGGACACAATAGTTAGCAGTGTATCCTCAGTCATTCTGCAGTTTCCTATACACCGTGCTTTGATGGATCATGGATCATTGTAGCGATGAAGGTCTTCCTAAACTGCATAATAAAAGTTTTCTCTTCTTTTTTCTATGAATGCTCAGAGGTCACTTACCTTCTGTTACTGCCTTGAGGGTTTAAGGAAGAAGAGCAAATTATGCAATACTCCCAGTTACCACCAGTCCAGGGAACGCTGTTATCCGGAGGCAGTAAGTGTTTCCTGCCAAACCTTTGGAGCATCTGTTCCCTGGATTAATTAAGCTGCTTTTTGTTAATAAACACAGCTTGCACATAATAGCAGATAGCAGTCTACCATGTCAGCATTCACATGACCTTGTCTTTATGGTCAAAAGAGGATCTTTGTTCTAGGAGGCAGATATACATGTTTGCATTAGCTGAGATAGATAATGAGACAGATAGATAAATAGAATGATTAAAAAGAAGAAATCAATTCAATTAGATAGACGAGCTAGAAAAAATAGATGGATACGAGATATAACAAGATGGATGGCTATGCAGAATAGATTAGATGGGATGAGACAGATGTGAAGTACAGTAATAGATGATACATAGAATGACTGGAGAAACTTTGCACATGAATTAAACTTCACATTCTCTTTGGAGTGCTGCCATTTTCTGCTTTCAGTCAGGTCTGCTGGGGCAGTCACACTGTGTTGCTGAAAATATTCATAGGTAGGATAAAGAAGATAGATAATTATGAAATAGAATAAGATAGACAGAATATAGAATAGATATAAGATACATACAGTGCCTTGCAAAAGTATTCAGCCCTCTTGAAGTTTTTTACCTTTTGACACATTTCAGACTTCAAACATAAAGATATAACTTTTTTTTTTTTGGTGAAGAGTCAACAACAAGTGGGGCACAGTTGTGAAGTGGAACAAAATTTGTTGGATATTTTAAACTTTTGTAAGAATGTATAAACTGAAAAGTGGGCGTGCAATATTATTTGCCCCCCCCCTTAAGTTAATACTTTGTAGCGCCACCTTTTGCTGCGATTACATCTGTCACTTGGGGTATGTCTATCAGCTTTGCACATCAAGAGACTGAAATTATTGCCCATTCTTGGAAAACAGCTGGAACACAGTGAGGTTGGATGGAGAGCGTTTGTGAGCAGTTTTCAGCTCTTTCCACAGATTCTCAATTGGATTCAGGTCTGGACTGTGACTTGGCCATTATAACACCTGGATAAATTTATTTGTAAACCTTCCATTGTAGATTTGGTTTTGTTTGGGATCATTGTTGGAAGATAAATCTCCTTCCCAGTTTCAGGTCTTTTGCAAACTCAAACAGGTTTTCTTCCAGAATGGTCCTGTATTTGGCTCCATCCATTTTCCCATCAATTTTACACATCTTCCCTGTTCCTACTGAAGAAAAGCCCAGACCAAGATGCTGCCACCACCATGTGTGACTGTGGGGATACTGTGTTCAGGGGGGTGAACTGTGTTGCACCAAAACATATTTACATGTTTACACCAAACATATTGGGGCACATTTACTGGCTTGCGATACAATTTTAAATGGTAAATCCCGGGCGTTGTCTGAAAAGTTGAGAAATTGCTTTCTTCTTGCCATTCTTCCATAAGGGCCAGATGTGTGCAGTACATGACTGACTGTTGTCCTATGGACAGACTCTCCAACCTCAGCTGTAGATTTCTGCAGAGATCATGGGCATCTTGGCTGTATCTCTGATTAGTCTTCTCCTTGATTGAGATAAAGTTTGGAGGGACGGCCGGGTCTTGGTAGATTTGCAGTAATCTTATACTCCTTCCATTTCAATACAATCGCTTGCACATTTCTCCTTGAGATGTTTAAAGTTTGTGAAATCTTTCCGTATCCAAATCCGGCTTTAAACTTCTCCACAACAGTACCAGGAACCTACCTGGTGTGTTCCTTGGTCTTCATGATGCAGAGAGATGCTGAGACTATCACAGAGCAGGTGTATTTATACGGATACTTGATTAAATACAGGTGGATTATATTTATCATCATCAGTCATTTAGGACAACATCTAGAGTGAGTTTACTGCACAGAAGGTAAAGGGGCCGAATATTATTACACACCCCACTTTTCAGTTTATTATTTTTTTAGAAAAGTTTAAAATACCCATTCATTTTCGTTCCACTTCGCATTTGTGTCCCACTTGTTATTGATTCTTCACCAAAATATTACAATTTTATATCTTTATGTTTGACGCCCGAAATGTGGCAAAAGGTGGAAAAGTTCAAGGGTGACGAATACTTTTGCACTGTACCGTATGTGAAGTAAAATAGGAAAAATATGTAATAGAAGAAATAGAACAGGATGGATAGATAAATAGATGGATAGACAGACTCTTGTACTGTTCAATTGGTTTGTTTTTCTCTCCATGTGCAGCAGTTTTTCTTTGGCTTGTAATCTATTTTAGGATTTGTAGGTCAAATATCAGTTAGATGTCATGAGTAATTTTAGAAGTGACTTACAGACACAGTACACAGTAGTTGATCATAGATTTTGGAAAGCTTAGGGGCACTATTATTAGTCAGCACTCAGCACCTGTCATTCGGTAAATCTGTGTGTAGTTATCCGCTTCATGTTTCTGTCTTTGACTGGTGCCGCAGACACAATGTTACATTTATTCCTTGCCGCTGTAATTAAATCTGTTAACATGGAAGGTACAGTAGAAGGTCTTCAGGATTTTGTGCTGCTTTTAGATTTTCTTTTTTGGGAAATGTACTGTCCTGTGGTGGACGATGTGAGGTGCACTTGAGGCATGCCAGTTTACATATTAGTGTACTGAATATGGGATCTCATAAAAACATGTTTTATTGTACATAAGGGCAGTCCAATACTGTAGCTCTGAGCATTAGTGGCATTTTCTGTGGTAAAGATATTGATACATAGCCATAAACTAGGTCCTCAATATAAGATTGATGGAGGTCCAACACCTTACACCCCCACAATTCAGTTGTTCTCAGAGAATGAATCAGGAATCAGAGCACCTTTCTCGATATAGTAGTCAGACCAGGTTACTGCATATCACCTCCCATTCAGTTGCAATGGGACCTAAGTTGCAGTAAGTCTGTACAAACTTATACATAGAGAACACATATTTTTGCATCCTGATACATTCTCTGTTTATCTGCTGCTGCCTGAACTGTGGCGTGCAAGTTGTTGAAACTCCACCAATCTTATATTGAGGACCTATCCTTAAAGAAGTATTGTCACCTGGCTATGCACATTAAATTTAATTGATCTGCCATAAATATACATTTCTTTAATTGCATGTTATGAAAAATATGTGTGAAGATAATTTCCCATAAATGTAGCCACATTGTCCCTTGGAAACGACCACCTCTGACCAGACATGCACTATTGAGGCCTGCTGGACTGCCTAAATTCAGCATTTGATACCTCAGAAATGGCTGTGGGACATGCAGTAACTTCCAACCATTTAACATGCAATACTATATTTTTCCTTGTGCACTAACTCCAGCAGCAGTGGCCATATCCAAGTACAGCTGTCTTTCATTTTGAAATGCAATAAAACAGCTAAGGAGAGGAGATATTCCTAATTGCCTTGTTGTTAACATTTGTGTTTACAAAAAGCAACAGTCAAGACACTACAAACATATTTGTTAACACAATGTAAACCAAAACACATGCATCGATGCACTGTTCACATTGGGGCACATTTACTAAGGGTCCATTGGACGCATTTCTGTCGGGTTTCCCAAATTTTTCCATTTTGTGCTGAATTGCCCCAGGTTGTTGGCCCACACGATCGGGTTGTGGCGCATTGGCGCCGGCTTTCATGCAACACAAATGGGGGGGGGCGCGGCGTCGGACAAACTGCGGAATGTAAAAATTAAATTGTGTCGCAAGATCAGCACTTACATGCACCGGGAAGAAGAAGGTGAACTCCGGCGGACCTCAGCGGGGAAGTGACGCATGCAGGAAATTGGAAGCACGATCATAGTGAATCGCGGCAGCTCCGAATCCTCGTCGGACAGTGCGGATCGGCGGCGTCAGCGGGATAGGTAAGTAAATGTGTTTTGTAAATGGTAACAACAATGTAATGAGGCAAATCTCCTCTTCACAGCTGTTGTATTGGGTTTCAAAATGTAATGTAAATGCCATGTGCTAAAATGTCAGGGTACTGGGGTGTGTGGTGTCTTGCCTAAGGATACTCTACTAATTCTTCACTGTATTTAAGCAAAGAAACATACAAACTAGATAGATGTAAAACCTCTGTATGACTAAAATGCCTAGAATTCACAAGCAGGATGTTAACTTATTGCAGTTTTAATACATTTGAAAATGTGTCAGCAGCAGAAGAACAAGGACATAGTTCTGAAATTTATCATCAAAACAGAAGTTACTGTCATAAATGGATTTTCATTTTTCTAGAACAAGTGAGAAAAAAGTGTTAGAAAATATTTATTTAGCTGCTTTACTTTCATGTGTAGGAGGCTAACAGCAAGCACCTTATCCAATCTACCTGAAAAGAAAAGTTAACACTAACTTGACTACTGCTATTCATAGATGAGTACTAGCCATGAGAACACTGCATTGTTATATATGATAGCACAGGGCAAAGACCTGCTCTAATTATGGAGTGTTATCACGGCGGCGAGTGCAGGGGAATTTGCTGCATGCAATATTCATCCATACGATTTAGTGGTACAGTATATAAAGGCAATAATGTAAGTTAAACTTGTTTTGCATTTAGCTGCGGGGTTTATTAAACTTTTACACTGCATTTAGAATGTGGTACAGATAAATGTAGCTAATAAAACATTACCTTTCTAATTTTGCTGTGGTGATAGAAGGGCGTGAAACTTTTATAAGAATTTTTGCCTTTGGGTCAACTCTTGCTGTTTGATAAATGTCTCCATTATCTTTCATCAGGAAAACAATAGTGCATTCCCCTAATAATATGTCAGCAGGATGACACTAATAGATGGAACTGGCAAGTATGGGATCCCTCCAGTAATTTTGATGCATTACATATAATTTATGTCCATTTAACTATGCCCGGCTCATCTGGTGGAGTACTCCATTACTGCTGTAGTCACAGATTAGAATACTTACATGCTATAACATAAATCATATAATATTAGAAGCTAGAGGCCTGTGACATGATGTCACTAATGAGGTCCTTATACTTATAGGGCATATGAAAAGGGGTCATCCAGCTGGATAAAGCCACTTTTATCTTCTTAGACTGCGTACTATATTTATTGGTCATTATTTATTGTTGTCTATTGATCACCTGTCAGAGTTCTAAGAAAGTGCTTTTTATTTAAAAATAGTCCTAAAGAAAGACCTGCTCCTTTTTTGATAGAAACAGTAGGGGGAGTCTTGATCGCCCTGTATTGGAGATAATTGAGCCCAATTCATTAAGTTGTATACCTCTTAATCAGCTGGGCATATTTACAGTGCCAGAAACAGAAATCTGCACCAGCTAGTCGATGTTACTCCTACAAAAAATGCCAGGTTACAAGCAATTTGTTACAAGAATATGAAAAGACTTTTATTAGTTCATATACACATTTTAAATGAGTAGTCTGACACAAATACACCCTACTGGAGAAGAACACCAGAACCATCCGGCTGACGCTGACACTAATAAAGCAACATATATTATAAATACAACAATTTCATCTATGTACAAATACATCATTTCATATTTCCCAACCTACACAAGTTGTTAGTTCTTTTATTTGTAACTGTGTAGTACAGTATCAAATGTTAACAGTAATGTAATTAGGCAAAACAATAAATTTAAAAAAGTGTAAATGCAAAAATGTATGAATTTTCAAAAAACAGGATCCATGAAAAGAATCCTTCCTTTGCTCCTGCCCTGGACAAGGTGCAGATTTACACCTAAAAAGTCGCAAAAAATAGGTGATAAATAAGTGAAAAGTCATGCGGAACATCTGAAAACTAAAGATACATGAGGTACTGCACAAGGTGCGGTGTACTTAAAAAAAAATAGCAAAAATGAGACAATTTGACTAGCAGAAATAAATATTCATGTCCCCCATAGAGTAAAAATCAGTTGCAAATACAAATGAAGCACATGTTAAGTGCATGGCAGTGCGAATGTGGGGAGCTGTAACTACGGTCAGGGCCAGTACATGTCCTTTAGGGCCCACTGAGTGAATGTGCTACCCGCCCAGCCACACCAACAACTTGAACAGGAGATGCCGATTTCTCCTCCATGTTGTCAAACTGCTGCTCCTGCGCCAGTGTCCGCCTCCTCCTTCTCCACCACCACCACCTCAGCCTCTACAAGTGCTGCTCCATCATACCACATGTGCAGAGCACAGCAGTGTCACGCAGTTCTACACCTGGTTTGCCTGGGCGAACGTAGTAACACAGGGGAGGAACTGCTCCGGGTTATGCAAGAAGAAATCAATCTGTGGCTTTCTCCGCGACAACTGCAAATCGGAACCATGTTGACAGACAATGGTAGGAACATGGTGTGAGGAGGGATGGTCCATGCCCCCTGTATGGCGCACGTGTTCAATTTGGTTGTCAATGGTTCCTCAAGTCTTCCACACATCCACCCAAGACATTCTGAAAATGGCCAGGAAATTATACATGCATATCAGCCATTCTTACAAAGCCAAGCACAACCTCCTTGAGTTGCAGCAGCAGAACGGCCTCCCCCAAGATAGTCTGATATGCAATGTTTCAACCCTTTGGAATTCCAGCCTCCATATGAAAAGAGAAAAGCCATTAATGATTTTTTGATTATGCAAGCGGACCAGAGTGCTCCCCTGTCTAACTTTGATGTCAGCCATTGGCAGCTCATGAGTGACACCTGCCTTTTTCTCAGGCCCTTTGAAGAGGCCACGTTATTTGTCAGTCGCCAGGACTGCGGGATGAATAATGTCATTCCACTGCTTCATGTCCTGGAACTCATTCAGCAAAATCTGTCTGGTCAGGGCACTGGAGAAGTGGCAACTACATCTCATGGCCACATGAGTCCTGTGGGGGCTGAACTGGAGGTGGAGGAGGAGGACATTGGACCAGACAAGCAAAGTCTGGTGAAATCAGTGGTTTTTCCACTCAGGTGACAAGAGAGGAGGAGCAGGAGAATCCGGAGGAGGCAGAAGATGAGGCAGACGACCCAGAAGCACCGTGGCAGTATACAGTGGAGATGGAGGCCGGGCATCCTTCAGAGTCACTTGCGCAGGTGGCCCACAGCATGCTGCTTTGCCTAACTAGACAGCCAAATAGTGAACATCCGGCAAAGGGATGACTTTTGGCTCTCCACCCTCTTGTACCCTCGCTACCGGTCAAAAATGTGTGACTTTTTTTACAGCTGCCGAGAGGGAGGAACAACTGGTGTGCTATAGAGAAATACTACAAAGACAGTTGGCCTCTGCCTATGTGCATCATTGTCTATCCTCTGTCAGATCTGACCAGGGGATTCCTGGCAGTTATCGTTTATGTACTACTGCCATGGCTGCTGTGGGGAGATGGGGGGGGGGGGGGTAGGAGCGATAGCAGCTCCATCAGCAGCAGCTTAAGTCTGGAGTCCTTAATGAGCAGCTTCCTTCACCCGCCTAGTGAGGAGGATAGCCACCACCAGCAGCAGCAGGCCATGCAGCAGACCTACGTGGACAGCACTCAAACTTGATGCGTGGCCGCAACTTGCAGAGTTTGCATTAGAGAAGCTGTCCTGCCCAGCCAGTAGTGTGGCATCAGCGCGGGTGTCATTCTGCCACTCTCTGACCTCATGCTGCTGCTGCCACCTCCACACTTTGTCATTGTGCCACTATGTAGCCTCATGATGCTGTTGCTGCTGCCACCTCCAGATTTTGTCATTGTGCCACTCTCTGACCTAATGCTGCTGCCACCTCCACACTTTGTCTTTTTGCCACTCTCTGACCTCATGTTGCTGCTGCCACCTCCACACTCTGTCATTGTGCCACTCTGTGGCCTACCATGTTGCTGCCACCTCCACACTTTGTCATTGTGCCAATATGTGGCCTCATGCTGCTGCTGCTACCTCCATACTCTGTCATTGTGCCACTCTGTGGCCTACCATGTTGCTGCCAACTCCACACTCTGCCATTGTGCCACTCTGTGGCCTACCAGGTTGCTGCCACCTCCACACTCTGTCATTGTACCACCCTCTGATCTCATGCCGCTGCTGCGGCCATTTCCACACTTTGTCATTGTGCCACTATATGGCCTTATGCTGCTGCTGCCACCTCCAGAATTTGTCATTGTGCCACTCTCTTACCTAATGCTGCTGCCATCTCAACACTTTGTCTTTTTGCCACTCTCTGACCTCATGTTGCTGCTGCCACCTCCACACTCTGTCATTGTGCCACTCTGTGGCCTACCATGTTGCTGCCACCTCCACACTTTGTCATTATGCCAATATGTGGCCTCATGCTGCTGCTGCTACCTCCAGAATTTGTCATTGTGCCACTCTCTTACCTAATGCTGCTGCCATCTCCACACTTTGTCTTTTTGCCACTCTCTGACCTCATGTTGCTGCTGCCACCTCCACACTCTGTCATTGTGCCACTCTGTGGCCTACCATGTTGCTGCCACCTCCACACTTTGTCATTGTGCCAGTATGTGGCCTCATGCTGCTGCTGCTACCTCCAGAATTTGTCATTGTGCCACTCTCTTACCTAATGCTGCTGCCACCTCCACACTTTGCCATTGTGCTACTATGCGGCCTCATGCTGCTGCTGCCACCTCCAGAATTTGTGCTTTTGCCACTCTCGGACCCATGTTGCCCCCACCTTGCTATATCATTGTGCCACTCTGTGGCCTACCATATCGCTGCCACCTCCACACTCTGTCATTGTGCCACTCTGTGGCCTACCTTGTTGCTGCCACCTCCATGATTTGCCATTGTGCCACTCTGCGGCCTACTCATGCTGCTGCCAACTGACCGCTGTCTCCCTGGAACACCCTATGATTTCCATAATACTGTTTCCACCCTCCACCACTATATGACATTGCCACTATGTTTGGTTTTCCCCTTCATTTCACCTGTCAGAAGGAATGAAAAGCTTCAGGATTGATAGCCAAAAGTGGATACAGAACACAGAGGACATGCAAATATCCCATTTACCGGTCATATCTGTTTTGGATCCACTCCTGTTTGTTTTTGACTTTAGCAATACTGATGATGGATTATTGACCAATTGAAAGCAGACACTGATGGATGAAAAGAAGGGCAAAATGATCAGTGATGTCATTGCAAAATTACTGCCGATGTCCTCTCCACTCTTTTGGGGGGGTCTACATGTATCAGCGTTTAACAGAACAGGTTCTGTTGTAATCTATGGAATCATCTGATGTCAGTGTAAAAAGAGTGTACTCTTTGATCTTACATTGGGATCCTTGCCCTTAACTCAGTTCTTTCTATCTGGCATAGGCATTACTTTGTCAGGCTGTCATGTGCGTGTCATACTAAAACACAGCATTGTTTGAAGACCAAACCACGTGCCCTATACATATTTGAGCATGGTACAATGTTCTACAACACCCTACAAGCTCTCTGCACCCGGGAAATACCAGTTTTTTTTACGTGATTCATCATGATTCGAATCAAATTCGGCGAATTGTGTCAAATAGAATTTCAACAAATTCGCCAATCTCTAGTGCCCACTATTTTTGTAGCTATATAACTGTGAGAGTGACTCTGAAAATGTTATGCTAATATGCCAAAAAAAACTCAAATGTGAATAATGACAAAGCTCATATTAGCATGTTAAAGTGTAGATGGTGTTGAAAGAAAAAAAAAATTGTTGTGTAAAAAATATATATTTCAATGTTGGCTTATTTCCAGTTTAATTTGGCTCATATATGATGGAGGAATTCTTTAGATAACACTCTAAATATATACTGATATGACTTTCCTTTCTCTCTTTGGAAGTATTTCAAGTTTGTTAACTAGCTAGTAGATGCTCTACACTTCAGACATAATTTTTATTTTTATTTTTTAGTCTGTTAAAGGACATCTACCATCGGATTCCCTGATGGTGAATGATTACTACTCTCCTGCCCGACCTGTCTCCCTTTGCAGTAATCTGATTTCAGTATAGACAGGAACGGCCGTATTTATAAGAAAGAAAGGTTCTTACAATATTGAAATGTATTCAATGCTTTCCTCTTTCCACTAGTGCAGGGAGCTGGTGATGTTACCAGGTCTCAGCATGGACTTTTCAGAAAATTAGAATGAGGGGTACAAATCCAACAGAAAGGGGCATAATTTTTTTTAAATTTTAATACATTTAGACATTGGGGCTGATGCACATCATGGAATTTGTGACTTTGTTTCCCTTGTCCCCACATGGGACATACATTGTAATTTGGCTCAGGAATGCTGCAGTGGAATGATTGCAAGCTAAGAACATGTTAGTAATCCGGCATGTCGCGCCAGTCCTAATACATCATCCCCATTATCAAACCTTTCAAACAATTGTGTTTTGTTATTAAAGTGTTAATAATGTATTGATATTTCTAGCTATAACAAATGCTAATATATTCACTTTTTTCATTTGTAAATGTTGCTATTTACTAAGGCTAAACATCTGCCTGTATCAGTAAAAGTGGAATCTAGGAAGTGAAGTAGTCTCTGACCTTACTTTCCCTTTACTGTCTTTTGTGCTTATTTATCCAAGAACCTTTGTATGATGTGTGATTGACACCTTTTAGCCAGTACAAGTGATTTCTGATGGATTCTACATAGAGGAAGCCATTTGACTGGTGGCTAGATAAGAGTCTGTTATTTACCTTGTACAGACAGTTTCTGAGTGCATTCCACATTTATCAGCCCTGTCTAGTGGACACTTTAATTAGTATGGATCTGGCATGTGCTGCCGCTTCCTATCACTGCTCTCTATTTAGCCACCCATTAAATTAGGGATGTTTCTGTGTTAATATTCCCTCAATCAGCAAAGTAAACACACACCCTATTGTTATCACAAATTACACGTTCTTTGTATGTGTTTTTGCTGAAAGTCAATTCTTTATGATAGCTGTAAAATTAAAAAATTGCCATGCACTGGGTATTTTCCTATGCACTGACACCACATCTGTCAAGTAATGTAAGTGTTTACACTAGGAAAATGGGAATAGTCTTATTACAGCATTATCCCCATGTTAATATGCCATGCAGGGTCATAACTGGAAGAGGCTGGGCCCCATAGAAGTATGTACAAAGACATACCGTACATTTATGCATTCATATACACATAATGTATATATATATATATATATATATATATATATATATACATATTATACATGCATACAGTATATACACATATACACATACATGCGTTATATAGACTTATATACATATACTTTGAATACAGTTTATATACACATGCATACTGTAGGAATATAACAAATTCACATACACTCTTATAAACATATATTCACTATATATCCATATACACATACATACATTGTATCATGCATATACATATAGTATATACATTAATTTACATCTACATTCAGTATGCACACATGAAGTACATACACACCTATACATGTCCACATAATGTGTGCAGGTCTTGCTGTTCCCCTTCCCCAAAGTCCCTTAAAGGGGTATCCCCACAAAGAAAAGATTATTAAAGAAAACTTACCATTTGATTTGATGCTGTAGCTACACTGATGCAGGGTCATATCTTGGTTGATCCCTAAGCTGAGTGGTTTTGCTGGTAAAACAGAAATAACATTATGATAATGAAGCTCTGTCGCTTCTATGACTGCTTTAGCGCTTCTCCTAGCACTGAGTTATTCTCTGCAGGGGAGTATGATGTAATCACTGGGTTGTGTCTAAAGGCAGAATAATCAATTGCTGCACCATCCCCCAGTTGCTGTGCATGAGTGATCCAGCTCAGGTTGATTAGTCATGTCTTGACTAACCTAATTACAAGCACCTGTGTGTAATGTTTTAATGTCAGCCAGCCTTACCCAGCTTTCCCAAGGTCCTGAATGTTATAATTGTTTTTTCAGCAAAACCACTCAGCTCAGGGATTAACCAAGATATGATCCTGCATCAGTGTAACTACAGCATTCTCAAGGTATAATTGCTTCATAATGCATTAAATTAAATGGTAGGTTTCCTTTAAATATACTCAGGATAACAAAATAACGCATTCTCTTATTCACTGTTATTAACAAAAATATAGCATTTCCAGATATAATTACGACCTGTCTCTATCAATCCTGGTGTAAAGTATTTTGGTTGCCCGGGGATCCGAGCATAAATTTTCTGGCAGGACAGATTTTTCTCATAAATTGCTTCTCCTGTCTGCCCCATGCAGTGCTCTCCGCCCCTCTTCTACCAGCTCCTATACCAGCTCCTATACTAACAGACACTTCCTGCCAGCAAATAGTGTGCAAACATTTACTCTACAAACTACATATAAGATCTTTATAATAAGTAAAGGAGGTATAACAGGGCTGACGGTGTGTGTTATAGCATAGCTAAGAGTGTTATTGAGTTTTAAATCCATCTCATGGATTTCAATGTCTCTCATCTTTGATCTGTCTCATCTCTCTTTTTCTACTAGCCAGACACTAGTAAATGTTCAGAAGCTAAATGAAAGTATAGCACACAGCATCTCATAGCACTAGAGGGATCATGAAGTGTCTGCTTAGACACACTCTGGAATCATCACTGAGTTATAGGAGCTAAAACTGAGTAAAATTGTAATGGGTTAAAAATTATCTTGCAAACATCACTAGGGGATTAAAAATTTAGAACTTTCTTTCATGGGCAAACCCTTTCACTGAGAAGATGGCCCAACATAAAGATCTATGTACTATGGACTGGACCCCTTGAAAATTAGGCCTCCAATATCAGATTTATTTAAAGACTTGACATTGCTTTGTACCTACAAATTTACACAAGTCGTCAAAATGTCCAAAAATGGTCTTTTGCACAAATTTCATAGATTTTTAGCTTTTGTTAGCAGGGCTCTCGCTCCTATAGTTTCATATGACCTTGTTTTTACTCTTATTTGTTTGTCTTATTTTGTTTGTATATGTACCACATGATTTGTAATGATATGATGGTGTAGTATAAATAAAGATTTATTATTATTATTAAATTAAGAATTCTGACTACTGTATAGAATAGATTGCAAAATCTGCCTCATTCATCTAATTCATATGACCATCTTCCTTCCCCTTCACCTAATCACTGGAAATACATGTCTACAGAGGAACACATTAACATGCTATTTGAGCTTCTCATTTCAGTGTAATCACAGGTATTGTCGAAATAGAACAAAATTAGTTTTTCTTTATAGTCAGGTTTTTCATTGAATTAGAATAAAAATCCCAAATGTGTATTCAATTGGTTTTAGTGCTAGTAGACTATTGTTTTACCAGTGGCAATTATAGGTAACCAACATTTCTTTCTACAGATCATATATTTCCTTACCACAGTCTTCCATTATTTTCTCCCTCTAAGGATTCTTCATTAGGGAAAAAAAATCTACTTGGAAACAAAATAAACCATGACCATTCTATCTATCCATTACTGAACAAAACAGACCTCCTAGCAAAAAATAAAATGCTATGCTCTGCTAAATAGATTTCTGTTTAAAAGAGTGTTTAATTAACTTAAGCCATCAAATGATATCACTACTCAAGTGGTTGTTGAGTAAAAGCCTTTCCGGGAACAGTCAAAATCTATTAAAGAGTGGAAAACCATTTTATAATACTATTATAATTGTGTATGTGAAGACGATAAATATCTGGCTGCATGTAAAATGAAATGTTGTGTAATTGTCCGAGAGAACTGTTGGAGTTCCTCAATCGGTGAATAGTGTTATTTACCTTTTTTTACATTTGCAGCAGTTTATATTTTTTAAAGGTGTTGTCCCTAATAAGGAAGTTATCCCCAATACATAGAATAGGGAATAACTTTCTAAATGGTTAGTGTCTGATTGTTGTGACTCCCACCAATCAAGAGAATGTGACTCCCTAGCAATTACTAGAATGGAGATCTTGATCTCACTAATGGTTGGATCAACAGTGCGAGCCAGTGTCCTGCCACTCTATTCAGTTCTATGGGATCAGCCAAAGATAGCTGAGTGCTGTGCTTCACCCATTAGTTAGAACAGTATCCACCCATTAGTGAGAACAGGACCCACCCATTACTGAGAACAGGATCCCCATTGTCCCCATGGTTTGGGTTCTTAGCCTATTAGGAAATTGTCCTCTCTACTGTGGATTGGTGATAACTTCCTATCTCGGGATAAACACTATAAATGTGTTTAAAAAAAAAGACAACTCATTTATATTGAAAAAGACAACTCAATTATTACTCAACGACTTTAATAAGTATACTATATATATAATAGCACAATGTCAACCAAAAGTAAGTTGACTTGGCAATTTTAACATTTTCCTCTCTCCAAAAAGTTTAAACTGTTTAGGCTTAATAAAGATATGTTTCTTTAGTAGCCATAAGGCAGGAAAATTTGTTACAGAACTGAGCTTCTTAGACATAAAGCAATTAAGGAAAATAAGATCAGCAGGCCACATCTAAGAGATTGCTAATGTACGGTATGTCTAATGATGAATTTATTCTGCCCAGCTTCTCTGTAAAGTGGATAAACATGTGAAACTGTACATATGTGGAAGCCAAACAGATTAGAAAAACATAGCATAGACTTAATTTATATTGAAAGGACAAAAATGTATTGCCCTTTTCCATGGATTATGCTCTCATCTATCCATTCCTCCCTCCAGCACTAAAGTAGTTAATTAAACGAGCTGCTTATATAACCTTGAAAGGTCACGTTATAGGAATACTTATTACAGAAATTGAAATAGCTCAGAAGTAAGGCCTTGAAACTGAGCCAAATGATCAATTTCTTAATTGAAAAAGTCCTATATAAAGTGAGTAATACGGGCTAAAATGAATAAGAGTTTAGAGGTTGAAGTCACACTTAGCATCTTATATTGAATTTTCAGTAAATGAGGAGCTCGGTGACAGTCCTTTAAATAAATAAATAGTTAATGCTTTCCTCTTGTACTTTTAGAGTTGATATCTTTACACACATAAGATATAGCTCACTGTAATACTGAAGCTTGTTGCTGGGCACAGTATAAGGGCTGTTTTGAAGGTTTCCATATTATATTGACGCTCATCATTCCTTCTGACACAGTCACCTTGTCCTCTCAGCCTTCACTTCATTTATTCTTGTGTGCTATTATCATAAATACTCCATAGGTATACACCTGACATAAGAACTGAGCGATACTCCATTTTTTGAATGGATCAGCCAAATTAATTGATTGGCATAGTGGTGAGACATAACAATAATAATGGCATGACTGTCAGAACATAATTGTTATACTTAGACTGTTCACCCGAAGTCAGTTAGTCATAGCCTATACTGTTGTATCTCTGCTGCACCAGCAATCAGCCAAATGCCACCAGTCATTCCCTACACTGGCATTATCGCTGATGTACCTCCGATTATCCCAATACTGTCAGCCATGCCGTAGACTGCTAGTATTTCTGATGTACCACCAATCAACCCAATACTGCCAGTCATCCCCTACACTGCTAGTATCGCTAATGTACCAACAATTAGCCCAATATTGCCAGCCATTCCCTACACTGGTAGTATCACTGATGCACCGCGAATTAGCCAAATACTGCCTGACATGCCTTACACTGGTAGTATCGCTAATGTACCACCAGTTAGCCCAATACTGCCAGCCATGCCCTACACTGCTAGAACTGCTGATGTACCACCAATTACTGTAGCACAATACTGCTAGTCATGCCCAGCACTGGTAGTATCATTGATGTACCACCATTAACCCAATACTGCCAGGCATGGCCTACACTGCTAGTATCAGTGATGCACTGGGAATTAGCCAAATACTGCCAGTCATGCCTTACACTGGTATTTTCACCGATGTACCACTGATTATTCAATCAGTCATGGCCAACACCAATAGTAATTCTGGAATACTGCTTAATAACTTAATAACACCAGCCATTCCATACACTGGTAGTTTCATTGGTGTACTGCAATCATTGGCGTTAACTTTTACAACTAAGATCCGTTGACATCTTAGAAGACTTTTATCTTATGTTTGGAGAAATTTTAATACTACAACCATACACTGGTTGAGTAGTCAGAATAATTCATAAAAAAAAGCTTTACCTATATATAGTTTAGGGGGGTCATTTATCTTTAGTCAGGACATTTGTGTGTTTCTCTTTTTGTTTTTTCTTGCTTTGGTACTTGTTTAATTATCTTCGAGGGTGATATATCAGGCATATGCATATGTATGTGTAAATTCTTCTGCAACCCTTTTCTAAATTTTTGCCTCTGCCTGTCTGAATTTGTTTGCCAATTTACTGCGATTTGCAAATGCACCAAATAAGGTTTCAATTATAAGAGAAAAAAAGACCCCCTAAAAAAGATAAATGACCCCCTATATGTTTGTAGAAGAGAAACAAATTAACTGCCTGAATTGGTAAACCCTTGAAAACCTATATGGGTATATGCCAAAGAGTATATTATGCTAAAGAGTATGATATTTTGTAAGACTATTTTGTAAAACTACAATATAGCCCATAAACAAGTAACAACACCTTTCTTAGAAATATATGAAGAGGCCTAATTCTATTTATCACATTTCACCCTGTGAATTGAAATAAAGAAAAGGCATTTCAAGCAGAGCTATGATTTCATATATAACATGTGGACTTTAGTGCCATACGGGTGAATTTAATCTCTGCGGAATGAAGAATGAGTTTAACCAACCAATACCCTGAATACAGCAATTTACTACAAGTACATTTTAGATATTTTTGGCAGAACACAGCAGAAATGAACATTTTTGCAGCTCATAAAACAGGTTCTGCAACCTTTACAGTAAACTATTAACATATGGCTAATTAAAACAAACATTATTCATTATTCCTGTTTGTGGTGTCCTACAAATTATGTGCTACTGGCAAAATATGCTATACGGAAACTAACATACTTAAAGGAGAAGCTAGAGCAAAGTTTTTATTGCTGCCACTAGAGTAGTTGTAGTTGTTCAAAATAAGATTTTATGGTTTAATTTAGTTCAATTTCTCAGTAGATTCATTAAAATTAGATTAAATATATAAACTTACTTTACTTTCCCTTTTATGTAAAAATGAGTATTTTCGGTTCAAAATAAACAAATATATTGTCTTGCATGGGCATTGTAGCATGTGGTAATAAGGGTTATTGAATGTTGAAAACTAACACTTATTTTAGGAAAACATATTAGGCCCCATGGGTAGCAATATCGGTAATAATGTGTGGGCTCTACAACACATATTTGTGCATTTAGGCCTCAAGCAAACTACTTCATGTTATCATTAACATGCACTAAAAGTGTTATGTGATCTCCTATCTATTTTTTAAACTGAAGATATGGTTGTTCCGTCCAGTTCAAGTTAATATACCTTATATACTCGAGTATAAGCCTAGGTTTTCAGCACAAAATTTGTGCTCAAAAACCCTAACTCGGCTTATACTCGAGTCAACTAAAAACATAAAGACAAAACTCACCTTTCTGACGTCACCCATAGGTCCTCTTCTGTCTGAGACAGTCTGAGACAGAAGAGGACCTATGGGGGACGTCGGAAAGATGAGTACAGTGTTATTTTTTTTCCTACTACAAGGGCTGGGCAGGCTGTATGCTACAGGGGTTGGACAGGCTGTATGCTACAGCGGCTGGCAGACTATATACTGGGAGGCTGTAACCAATGCATTTCCCACCCTCGGCTTATACTCGAGTCAATAGGTTTTCCCAGTTTTTTGTGTTGAAATTAGGGGTCTCGGCTTATACTTGGGTCGGCTTATACTCGAGTATATACGGTATCTGTATTCATAAGGGTTCAAGCAATTTAAGTTATGGGCACTGTAATAATAATTATAATATTTATTAATAATAATAATAATAATAAATAATGTGATAGCACTGTCTATAAAAATGTGTTTTAAGGGCACACATAAAACTGTAAATACACTAATATCAAGAGGTAACAACGGCACCACCTTGTGTCACCAAAAATATCACACGAAATATGTGCTCCGGAAAAAGTGCCTAAGTTGAGCAATACACCTGAATGTAGGAACAAAACATGACTGACGGTTCCCAGTCCTTTGATTAAGATGATATAGACAATCCTAGAAATATGAAAAATGAATGGCACTCACCAATCTTCAGTAGTACTCAGTTTATCTTCTTTTATTGAAGTGCATAGATATACATACTCACAGAAAGGACATGCAAGGGAGGGAGGTGAGGGCAGAATGCCCGTGAGAAGGCGACGTCCGTTTCACACGATTTTGCGCTTCTTCAGGTTGTTGCCTTCTCACGGGCATTCTGCTGTGTATTTCTTATATTTCTACTATCGGATTGTATAAAACTGTAAATGTTGGATATCAATCTAAGGTTTCCATCTCAGATCTTTTTCATGTTAGGCTGTATAACAAAACCATTACAATATGATAGTAGTGGACATTTATTTTTTAAAGAGGACCTGTCAACAGATTTTTACCCCCCTGACTAACACTGCCTGCCGATAAAGGGTTACAAGTCCTCCCCATATTACCTTAAATTAGCTCCCAGTGAGACACTGTACCTTAATTACAGACGTTTTTTTAATATGCATATTAGGTTTTCTGACTCATTTCTGGTATCTCAGACTTAGCTCTCTGTCAGGCTGGCAGTGAGCCACACCCCATTATTCTTACTGACAGCTCTGTGTCTCTTCAAATCACTGCTCTGTCTCCTTTTACTTAGGGACTGTCTGCTAATATTCAATTAGAGACATTTAAAGCTCTATGTAGTCATATAGTTTATAGAGCTCTATAGTACTCTATAGTAACCTGTCACTGGCTGTATATGTGCAAATGTGGTGACAGGTTCCCTTTAACACTTTCGTGACCATGGTCATTGGTACCTGAATGTCCCCGGACAGTTTTTGCAGTTCTGTTCTGTTCTTCTTTGAGATGCTTTAAATATAATAACACTTTATTCATAAAATGTGATACCTTAACTTGAGCTACAGATACAGAGTGTGCAGCAACATAAACAGTGGATGTCTTCGATGTCCAATAAGTAATAATAACTGGAAAGTTTCATGCATACACCCCCTACAAAAAGACCAAATGACTATAGAGACAGAACAATTGCTTTAACATCCCACAAAATCAAGTCCATAAAGGGTCCTTCTACCTCACCTGAAGTAGGCTGTAAGTGGGAGCAGTTTGCATATAATTGCAAGATGAGTGTGGATGATTCCATTATTTTCCTTCTACACAAGACGTACTCCTACTTAGAGCATATTGGTACTGCAGTGAGGATCACCTATTTCAATTTCTCAAGTGTGTTCAATACCATCGATCTGGCTCTAATAAGAGATGAATTGTTCAATTTTTAACAGCGACTTGGATATATGACTACCTAACTTAAAGACCCCAGTATGTCCAAATGGGCAACATACAATCAAATACACTAGTTAGCATGTAAGGTGCACCCCAAGCCAACCACTCTCTAAAGGACAGAGAAAAAGTGAGAAAAAGTAAACAGGCGCTCTCTGGTGCAAATAAATGTGGTTTTCCGATGTTGTCAAAATATAGAAATATTTTGCTCACCTTCGGTGGTTGTGCGGGCAGGCACAACACTGTCAATTCACGTATCGGATGCTGCTTCAATGCACTCTCTCATTCCTGTTCACTCTATATACATCTCACATCCACTACCACTCCTGACACCTTCAGAACTGTTTGGAGGATTCAGTCATCGTTGCCTGTGTAGGGAAGCAATTTTGTGGAGGGAAGCAATAGTAACAACCTCCTACTAAATGTGGATAAAACAAAATAAATGGTCTTAGACCTGCGAAGAAAAAAACATCCCAAAAACCGATCTTAATGAAAGGCAGGGCAATCGACCAGGTCCATACTATCTAGTATATCTTGGTGTCTTAATTGATGATAAGCTACAATGGATGGCTAACAGCACCATAGCACTCAAAAACACTTTATCTTGAATGTACTTCCGCTGGAAACTCAAGTCATTCTGCATCTGTAAAAAAAAATTCCTAAAAATGCTCAACATATCCACTATCGTAAGCATCGTATGCTTTGCTAGTGTCTGCTGGTAAGGGGTCAAAAAAAAAGGAATATACCAGGCTCACCAATATCACCAGGAGGTCACAATGCATTGTCTCATTGTCAGCATTTGGCAGGTGAGGAGTCGTAGCAAATATATTTATTATTACTCCAACAATAGGTGCACGATAAGCGCCCAGTATCAGCAGATCTAGTATCAACCTAGTAACCCTCCACCTCCCTCCCCCAGTTAAGCCATTTCATTTGGTGTTCGTTTTTTATGTATGTTATTTTTCTCATTTTCTTGTATTTTCTGTCTATTTATGTGGCATTCATTATTGTACACTACGAATGTACACCACAGTTTCCTGAGGGATGAATAAAGTTCTTTTGTATCGTATTGTAATATAATAATACTGCCATAAACAAAATTAGAATGTTGTAAGACAATTTTAGTAATATTTAAATAAATAAAAATGTAAAGATGTACACTTTTCTTTATTCATTTTACTAGAAATCCACAGGAAACTTCAGACTGACTGTCATAGTAGTAGCATTAGCATCCCAGTGTTGTGAAACCCCTTAGGCGCTCAACAGCTCATAGCCAGTCAATTACCTTCATTTGGAATATGTATTTCCCACAATGTGTCTTTAATAGTTTATATCTACAGTATTGCTGCTGGTGGAAGTATGGTTTAAGGCTAAGCATCTCTTTCATTAAAGCCTTGTTTTTTTCCCATTTGCTTCACTGAATGTTAATTATATCTTCTTTTATTTCTTGACTTGTTTTAGGTGGAGATTGAGAAATTGGATTATCATCACTACTTGCCTCTTTTCTTTGATGGTCTTTGTGAAATAGCACATCCCTATGAGTTTTTTGCACGTCAAGGAATCCATGACATGCTGGAGCATGGAGGACCAAAGATTCTTCCTGTCATCCCGCAGCTCATTATACCCATAAAAAGTAAGTATGTGAGTTAGGCAGAATGGAAATGTATGTCTTGTTCTAATTTTATACTGTACTCTGCTATGAGTGAGCCACCAAAACTTTAATAGACAGTAGAGAGTAATGTAAAACTAGTTTAGTGAATGTTGGTGAGTTTCAATCTTCCTCTTTTTGATATAAAATATTACTTTAGTAACGGCCATCGCTTTATCTTAAAGCACAGTGGTGTGATGACATTGCTGCCACTAGATATAGAAGTTCTGAATATTGTCTCCATGGAACCATCTTTTATAAAGACATCGACTGTGAAATGATATTGTGTAACGTGATGTTTCTAAATGCAGGCACAATTATTAACAACTTCTCATTTTATTGCAATTGGTAATGTAATGTATTTCCCCAGGTCTCCATTAAGTCATAAACCTGGGAGTGATACGAGGCTTTCTAAATGATCAGAAAAGGAGTTGAGCTCTTTTTACTAAAGGATTTATTAAAAAACATAAAACTTCAATTTAAAACAGGAAAACAAAATTAGGCTCCATAAAAGGGTGCTGATCCTACACAAAAATGCACCTGGCATTAAAGGATGTGCAGTAATGTAACCCATATTTATACACATTCAGTATTCTATATAGCAGAGGCAGCAATATGCATCAGTAACACTCATTAGGAGTGTATAAGGAATGGTCGGAAGATGCTTTGTGCCTCAAGAGATTGACTTAAAATGAATTGAGTTTGGATGAATGGGTCTGGGGTCTCTACAATCACACCACAGCTTTAGTAAGCACTGTTTATGTTACATTGCATATGATGCAAACAATAGTCATTATAAGGATCTATTCACACCCTATTTTTAAAATTCTAGCAATGTACAGTATACCATGGATTGAAGGAAAAACAGCATTCCAAGACCAGCAATCTGTGTACTGAGATACAGAGAATGTATTCATACCTTGGGACAGTGCTGGATTTGAATATCAGTGTGGGTCAATTTAGATAGGACGGACCGGAAATTATGTATAAAGTATGTATTCTTTACAACTTTTAGGCTTCATGCACACAACCATAAATGGGGGGAGTAAGCCAGCTGAAAAACGACAGCTACTTTATGGCCCCCATTGCCTTCTATCGTGCATGGTCAAGGTGCGGTCAGCATGTTTCACCACAAAGTGATTGTGCCATGCGGTTGCTCATTTCCCATTGACATGTACATATGTACATTGTATGTGGATTCTGCTTTACAGTTCATTATACAAGTTGTTCACATGAGAAGAAGCTCCAGTAATGGTACTATAGGTACTTATGAGGAGTCAATCAACATTAGTGGATAATACATTCAAAAATTGACTAGCAGAAGTAGTAGTAATGTAAAATCAATTCATTAGTAGTGGTGCAGGGAACAGAAAGATCAGCAACATTGCTAAGCAAAGGGAAGGGATGAGATTGTAGCTCTATTTTGTAAAACAGAGACCACTGTCAGGGTATCCAGTCTTTCCTTGAGCAAACTAACAAGCTTGTAGCAATGACTCTTAGCTCTTCTTTTATTGATCATGTGATGAAACACGTGATTAGTCTAATGCTGGTACAGAGAAGCTGCTTCTGAGTTTTTATAGACTGAGCACAACCAAGACACTGACAGTATTAAATGGAAAATATAGAGTTCTCAAACATCAGTATTGAGTTTCTAAAGATAGAAAGTAAAGATAAAATTAAAAAAACTTTATAAATTTTAAAGATACATAAAAATATATCCCCAAAAATATGTTCACAAGCCTCCACAGTGAAACCTAGTTACACTATAATATACATATAAGCCAAGACCCCTAATTTTAGCACAATAAAAACTGGAAAACCTATTGATTCGAGTATAAGCCGAGGGTGGGAAATGCATTGGCCACAGCCCCCCAGTATATAGTAAATCATATAAGAAAAATTGATGACCTTCGGTATCAATGTGCCAAAAGGTTAAAATTAACCTATGCCCATGTGGAAAAGGTTGTACCAAGAAACTCTAAATCCTCCTCATACATAACAATATATATACTGAACAACAGAGAAAACAGAGGAATAAGGTGCAGACTGACAATGTATTGAAAAAGTGAATACATAAGCTTTATTGGTTACAATGTGTATTCAAAACATATACGAATAAAAGGATGGCTGCAGTAGAGACAGAAGTCTACAAAGACCAGGACATGTGGTTTACAGGAAATCAATAATTCACAATAAAGGGCATGCTCATATAAAATCAATAGTATGTTGTAGCATTATATGTGCCCGACCGGTTTACAGCGTTACCACCAAGTCACCACAGTCAAGAGACTATTAATAAATATAAAAGTATATAGTGTAGATAGCTGTAAGCCAGAAACCTGTAACCATAATTACCGGGTCTACAAAATCCCCAACGCGCGTTTCAACCTGCTGGTCTTTCTCAAGGGGTATATAGCCCCAGTGTGTAGCCAGCCAGCCACCAGTAGTATATAGCCTGCCCGCACCGGTAGTAAATAGCCTGCCAGCCCCTGTAGTATGTAGCCTTCCAGCCCCTGTAATATATAGCCAGCCAGTCTTCTGTATTATACAGCCTGCCAGGCCCCCCAAGTATATAGCCTGCCAGCCCCTGTAGCATATAGCCTGCCTTCTCCTGTAGCATATAGCCTTCCAGCCCCTGTAGTATGTAGCCTGCCATCCCCCTATTGTATATAGCCTGCCAGCCCCTGTAGTATATAGCCTGCCCCCCAGTATATAGATTGCCAGTCCCTATAGTAAATAGCCTGTCATCCCCTGTAGTATATAGCCTGCCCCCCAGTATATAGACTGCCAGCCCCTGTAGTATATTGCCTGCCCAGCCCCTGACCCCAATATAATGCTTTTATATTGGGGGCAGCTGCTCCCTGACTTCATAGTGTGTGCGGATGCCGGCACACACACTAGAATGTCAGCTTGCGGCTGACGTCAAGGTGCGTGCTATGGACGTGCTACATGGTGTGTGAATAAAAGAGGACAGGTGTCGGAAGGTGAGTACAATTTTTGTTTTTTTTCTTGACTCGAATATAAGCAGAGTTAAGTTTTTTTTGCAAATCAAATTTTTTGTGCTGAAAAACTCGGGTTATACTCGAGTGTATATGGTATTTCAAATAATATATCAGAGTTTGTGGCATATAATGCCACATACTGTTAGATTGTCTATTTTAGGGTTACAAACAAAAATAGCTACATACGTTTAAACTTAATGGGGAAGATTTATCAAGCTTTCTGAAAGTCAGAATATTTCTAGTTGCCCATGGCAACCAATCACAGCTTCCCTTTAAAATATTCATGAGCACTGGTAAAATGAAAGCTGAGCTGTGATTGGTTGCCATGGGCAACTAGAAATATTCTGACTTTCAGAAAGCTTGATAAATGTATTCAGTCTAAAATGTTGTTCAAGAGTAACAATAAAGAATGTAAAAATTCTAAAATAACAATCCAGAATTTTTCCACAAAAATGCAGAAATAGGTCACTAGGACAAAAAATATAAAAGTTAGAGCCATTAATTGAATAACTGCAAAAAACAACCCAAGCCTAACGTGGTTAAAGTAAATGTAGCCAAGCTACAATGGCGCACACAACCAATGGGAAGGTGTGGTGGGGTTAATGGAAAAAATTGTCCCTCTTTCCAAACTCTGGACAACCCCTTACATCTTTAAATTCCTACCATCAAAATCCATCATGATAAACCAGGGACACTTGTTCAATGATCCAGACTGTGGTAATCTGCTTATATTTATTAACCATGGCTCCTTCCTTCTGAAATGATGTAAATAACGGCTCTTGAGGGTGTTACTAGTACGTTACAATGTCTCAACCGCCCCTCTAGTCCCAAAGTACTCCCCCCTCCCTCTGCCTGCTGTAATTTCACAGCAGGCAGAGGGAGAAAGACATATTTGAAATGCAGGTGTGATGGGATCCTGCAATCTGTCTTTAGTGAAAATGAGGTTCCTGGGGACAGGTTCCCTTTAACTGTTATCAGTAATCTGCATAAAGACATGCAGAGTGGATTTACTGAATCAGGCTTTCTGTGTGACAACCTGATCCTGCTGATGGCATTGTGTGCAGGAGCACACACTGCCATGGGGACACACTTGAAAGGCAGGGCGCATCTGCTGAAGCTTGCGGCATATAGCAGTCATGTGACCGGAGCACAGTTCTTTGCTGCAGGTCACTTAAGCTCTGCTGAATGACTTTCTATCTGGACAGTGAGCTGCAGCAGTGAGGAGCATGGCCCGGCAGAGGGAGAAAAGTTCTATGCAGATTTATCCGTGTGGGACTTTTTTAGAGGAGTACAACTGCCTGTACAAGCACCTACATAAGTGTCCCTGGTTCATCATGCTTGATTTTGATGGTAGATTTCATTTAAACTTAAAGGTGAACTTTTACATGTATATAACAAAGTGCTCTATGTGGCAAGCAATTTGAAAGGAACTCTCACTTGACTGTGCTATCAATCCTTTCAAGGGCTTCTGAGAGAAATTGTTAACTTTGCAGAATTTCCACATAAGCAAACAGACAAGCTCATCTGTTCCTTCACAGGTTGACTTCCTGTTGTCAGAATGTCCAAAATACGTAACTGTGATTTCTTTATACTTTTTAATTGAATACACTAATAACGGAGCCAATGTGAAGGAAGAATAGCCTGCTTCTTGGGGGCTAGTGAGGTGTCAGCAGAAACTGTGGGAACAAATAACAGTCACACAAGGCAGCGTTTTATAACATCAGGAGTGCAATCCATCTTTTAGTACATTGAAGGCTTTGACTAATAAAGGCCTTTTTACAATTCCCAGCAGAGTCCTGCTTAATTCCCTACAGTGCCTCAGGGGCCTGAAATACGTTGCTTTGTAGAAATAAAAAAGGGGAAAAAATGAAAGCGTAAAAAGCATAATCAGTGTTTTTATAACTGGCTCACATAACAAAGGGTTAAGGGCTCTGTACCAACATATGACATTTTAGCCCTGACTTGAATCCAGTGAGAATTCCTTAAGCCCCCTGGCTATTGGGCGGAAACTCTCAGTGTCCTGGAGGTAGAAAATATATACTAAATATATATGTAAGAAAAGGTTTTACCAACACGACTAGTTATCCTGTAAATCTGAAAGATCCACATTATATTAAATAAGTTAATGCAGCACTTACAAGGACTACTATGTAATATGCAGCATGGATCCAAACATTATTCTGAAATGTTCTCCCTATATACTACAGAAAATGCATTTATGTGAGGGAGGACAATATTTTCTCAGATCCTGTAAGGGTATGTTTACATGATAGATTTTGGCACTTCCCAATTCAGGACAAATCAGCAGTGGAAATTCATGGGAACATTGATTGAAAGAGCTGTACACATTCATGGTCAGTTATATACTCCTGGAGGTGACAGATATGAGGGTTGTCATCCTCCAGGAATTTTATTAAGGAACCATCCATTTAGTAAATAGGTGCAGATTCCAGGAATTCTGTTGGCACGTTTGCTGTGGGAATGCCCCTTCATGTTTTATTTTCTCAAACCATATTATCCTATTAAATTACTCCTAAACCCTATTTGAAGGGAATTCCTGCTACATTCAGACTACAGTATGGGGGACGTATATACGGCCGACGTATATACGGCCGATATACGTCCCCCATACACTTCTATGGGCTCACGGCCCTGTACGGGAGCAGTACGGTGCAGCACACGTGCGGCACCGTACCGCTCCGTAGCCCGGGGAAAGATAGGGCATGTCCTATCTTGCCCGTAATTACGGCGCCGTGTGCCATTAATTCCTATGGAGAGGGGCGGGGGTGAGCTGCGCTCACCTCCTCCTCCTCTCCCCGCGCTGCCGTGTGCCCGCCGTGCTACGGTGCGGCGGGCTCACAGCAGTGTGAATTTAGCCTTACAAAGGAATTCCCTTTTGTACCATATTTGCTATCCCCATTGTGACTCAGACCTCTTACCTTGTTTTTGTGTTATTTGTTTGTGCATCTTGTTTCATGTCCCCACTCAGAGACAGTAATAATATAATTATACATGTCTAAAATGGTCATTCTGGATCACAATACAATATTGCCTCCTTCTGACCCTCAAAATATGCAAAATAAATATATGTATAAATATATGTGTATATGACTTGCTTGTTGGTAGTTTATCCTTTTGTTTTTCAGACACATACTTAAATTAAAAATATTAAAATAACATTGGATAGGAGATAACATGAAAAGATTTAAAAAATAAATTATAAATATATATACATACAGTACAGACCAAAATTTTGGACACACCTTCTCATTCAAAGAGTTTTCTGTATTTTCATGACTATAAAAATTGTAGATTGACACGGAAGGCATCAAAACTATGAATTAGCACATGTGGAATTATATACTAAACTATAATTATATACCCAAAAATTGTGAAACAACTGAAAATATGTCTTATATTCTAGGTTCTCTAAAGTAGCCACCTTTTGCTTTGTTTACTGCTTTGCACCTTCTCTTGATGAGCTTCAAGAGGTAGTCACCAGAAAATGTTTTCACATCACAGGTGTTCCCTATGAGGTTTAATAAGTTGGATTTCTTGCCTTATAAATGGGGCTGGGACCATCAGTTGTGTTGTGCAGAAGTCATGTGGATACATGGCTGATAGTCCTATCCTGAATAGACTGTTAGAATATGTATTATGGCTAGTGCAGTTGCAAAATCAACCAAGCACTACAAAGAAACTGGCTCATGTGAAAGGAAGACCAAGAGTCACCTCTGCTGCGGAGGATAAGATCATCCAAGTCACCAGCCTCAGATTAACAGCAGGTTAACAGCATCTCAGATTAGAGACCAGGTCACTGCCACATAGAGTTGTATCAGCAGACAGATCTCTAAAACAACTGGTAAGAGGAGACTGCGCGTGCAGCAGCCTTCATGGTAAAATAGCTGCTAGGAAACCGCTGCGAAAGACAGGTAACAAACACAAGAGACTTGTTTGGGCTAAAGAACACAAGGAATGGACATTAGATCAGTGGAAATCTGTAATTTAGGCTGATGAGTCCAAATTTGAGATTTTTGGTTCCAACCACTGCAGAAAAGGTGAACGAACGGACTCTACATGCTTGGTTCCCACCATGAAGCATGGAGGAGGAAGTGTGATGGCATGGGGGTGCTTTGCTGGTGCTTTGGGGATTTATTCAAAATTGAAGGTGTACTGGACCAGCATGGTTAACATAGCTTCTTGCAGTGGCATACTATTCCATCCGGTTTGCGTTTAGTTGCACCATCATTTATTTTTCAACAGGACAATGACCCCAAACACTCTTTCAGGCTGTGTAAGGGCTATTTGACCAAGAAGGAGAGTGGTGGCATGCTATACTAGATGCCCTGGCCTCCACAGTCACCAGACATGAACCTAATCAAGATGGTTTGCGGTGAGCTGGACCACAGAGTGAAGGCAAAAGGGCCAACAAGTGCCGAGCATCTCTGGGAACTCCTTCAAGACTGTTGGAAGACCATTTCAAGTGACTACCTCTTGAAGCTCATCAAGAGAATGCCAAGAGTGTGCAAAGCAGTAATTAAAGCAAAAGGTGGCTACTTTGAAGAACCTAAACTATAAGACATATTTTCTGTTGTTTCACACTTATTTGTTAAGTAAATAGTTGCACATGTGTTAATTCATAGTTTTGATGCTTTCAGTGTGAATCTACTAATTTTATGGTAATGAAAATACAGAAAACTCTTTCAATGAGGAGGTGTGTTCAAACTTTTGGTCTGTACTGTATATAAAATCATCATAGATGCATAACACAAGTTTACATACATAACAAAATAATAAATATAACAGGAAGCCATTGCTATTCACTGTAGGTAGCAGTGTTTCTATTGATATATGTTATAAATTCAAAAAGGGGTTAGTAGCGATAAGTTTGCACATATCCACAGTCTACAATATACGGATGTTCTCCTTTTACCGTGGTGCAGAGTATAGTACACAATGCAGTACAAATGTCCCAGCATTAAGAAGAAAGTTTATAACACTTGTTGACTCTTTTAGCTTAAATCTTTTAGCCTTCTTGTAAATCTAACTTTGCCAGGCGAGTGGAAAAGTTGCACTTTGCGGAAAAAATAGAGAGAAAAGCCTAAGATAAATAAGCCCCATTGTCTATTTGCATGCTTATTGATAGAAAACCACAAAGATAGGTCGGATGGTGATAATAATAAATTGTGGCTTGGCTGTGGTAGGTCTCACACTAAGGCCCCTTTCACTTAGACATTGTGGGGACGTACATCAGGCCGGAAATTTGCGGCCCTGATATATGTCCCCACAGATGTCTATGGCGCCTGGATGCGGTACAGCGCACACACATGTGTGGCACCATAATGTACCATTCACTGGAAAAAAATAGAACATGCTCTATCTTCTCCCTTGTTTACGGCCGGGCACACTGCACCACTTTGGAGAGGGGAGGGTTGAGCAGCGTTCATCCCTCCTCCTCTCCAGTGCACCGCTGTATGTAGCCCAGACTTGCATACAGCAATGTGAAAGAGGCCTCAGTAATATTTCCCTTGAGTTCCTGACAAACATTCAATGTAAATGAATTGATTGGTTTTTACTCTGGCTAGGTCAGTGATGGGCAACCTTTTGAGCTTGGTGTGTCAAAATTCGCCAAAAAACCGAGCATAACTCGGGTGGTGTGTCACCTTGACAAAAAAAACATAATTTTGTGATATTTATAGTTTAAATAACAAATATGTATACTATTTAACTTCTAGGGTACTTTAACCGTAGGTTGTCTGATTGATCCTACCATGTACTGCCATACTACATTATGGCAGTATATGGGGATTTTCCCAATCATCTATTACTATGTGCAAATCGCACATTGTAATAGATCGGTTACAATCAGACAGGTGTGGAAATGCTTAGTAACCTGTGAACTTTCTATCATGAAAGTTCACAGGTTATAGCGAGGGCGCAGGCGCCGCTGTCTGCATCTCCCTCATGCCCTCTTGGCATGGAGAAGGTGTGAGGAGCAAAAGATTCGCAATGTCTGGGCTTGTACATCACAAAACTGACACACAAGCCCTGATGACTGTCTTCTATCATACAGTGCACTGACCTTACTTACTATATGATGAGAGTGGTTGTCCTCCCTTGCCCCTGCTGTGGAGATGGTCAGTGTAGAGGTGGCAGCTGCTGGGACATCACACAAGGCAGCAGCGATGTGACCTCTGACTGTGATGCCATCTTCCCCCCACCACAACAATCAGGAGCTGCAGAGGAGCCTCCTGGGTGTATGGCCGGGTCACCTCTCCTGCTGTGCCCCATGCTGATACCTGTGCTGACTGGAGACACTAGGCAAAGCTCACACATGGGAAGGGGCCGGCCCGGGGGAGGAGGAGGAGGGAGGAGTGCCGGAAGCTCAGTGCAATCTCTCAGCCTGCACCTGGTCATGTAGGTTGAAACTTAACTCTCAGGCAGCCGTGTGTCAGTGAAAATGGTTACGTGTGTCAGCACTGACACGCGTGTCATAGGTTAGCCATCACTGGGCTAGGTGGATTCCACCATTCCTTCTGTGCCTATTATAATACTAATTACGGTTTTTACTGTTTTCATTTTTAAAAGGATATTTAAAGGTTTTATAGTTTTTAGGATTTATACATAACATTTGCAATTCACCCTTTAGCTATGTACTGGTGATGTAAGTTGGGGGACTGTTTGTACTATAAAGGTTTAGTTATGCCTTTGTTAAGGCTGGACACTTATTTTGACTAAGAAGGTTTTTGATCATATGTCAAGCAGTTGATAAATCTTAATGTGATAAGAAAATCTTCTTTGTCAGGTAAATGCACATAACATTGGAGAGTTAAGGGCCCACCAAGACAAGAATAATTGTGCATATTTTTCATTGTACAGTTAGTACTTTAATTATACAGTATTACCTATAATTAATTCATGGCTTGTCCCACTTAAAGCAAGATGCTTAATGTAATGCATCATTCATTTACTGCAGCATGGAATCTGCTGCGTCTTTTGTGTTGCTTTATAAAACCATTTATATTAATAAAATATCCTATGAAAACAGACATTGTCTGCATTAAAGTTACACATCTGTTCTTTCATTCTAGGAGAAATGCTTTTCTGCTTATACATTCTACCTATCAAGAGATGTTAAATGCAGCTATGTCTGTATTAGAGATGATTTTAAGGCTATTGAGTTGGCCGCTTCTTTCAGTTGTGAAACCCTCGTAGTGGCATCTATCCAATCTGTCAGAATTCGAGGCAGTGTGCAATTTCCGACTCGTTGATTGCGCTCCGTAGGATATTGGCACCCCACCTTGTCCATTGAAAATGACCAACCACACCGCAAATCCAGGCAAATATAGGACCTGGTCTATAATCTGGGGAGTGGCTGCACGGCACATTCATGGTGCAGTGAGACGCCACATATGCACTGCATTGTGAATGTGCATAATAGAAGTCAATGTGTGCCTTGAGCTAGGTCTAAGTGATTGAGATTTCATACTGCAGCACCATTATAAAAATACTTAAAGACCCAAGGAAACTTTACAGACTCATTTTAAGTCAATGGGCTTCTTCAGGATACATCAGTATCCAATCATAGATCTGGCAGTGCTGCCATGGCTCCATTGTATTGTTATTGAAGACAAAATGCCGTGTGAACAAACCAATTATTTAGTAGGATCAATGGCTCTGATTTCTAAAGTGAATGAGATAGATATTGCTTTTTTGGATTTGTGTGTTTAGAAATATTCAAGGGAAATATCATTGATAATGAGGATGAATGTTAAATGTTCAAAAGAAATATCATTGTTAATAAGATGAATAAAGCAGCTGGCACATGCGAAACAGACTGCTCCGTTCACCGGGGGTACAACAGATCCCCATTCTTAAGATCCATAGGGATCCCATCACTAAGACCTCAGCAAGTTAGACCCTATCCTGTGACTGCCCCTGGAGAACCTCTTTATCTAATATTTTTTAACACTGTGTTTTATCATGATATTCTAAATAAACTTTGATATGAATTATTGTAACTTTGTTATTTTTTCTTTGGTGTTGGTATTATAAAAAGGGATGCTGTGTGCTACTGCATATGCAAGTTTAATCAGCGTGATATCATTTGGTGTTACCTAATTGGCTAGCTATATGTCTATCATACAGCAGTTTTATGGAAAGGTTTGCATTTGTCATTGGCCATTTTCAACACAGTGACTCAGTGCAATATTTCTGGTTAACCATAAAAATATAATAATTGGGCACATATACGAAAACCTATGATCATCTTGGTTGCAGTCCTTTTCTCACAATCGTGTGAGAAAAACATGGTTTTACTCTACTTATTGGGTGTTTTTTTCTGTTGTATGTTTATGCTTGTGATGTGGTATGTAGCCTTTCGGTGGTGCACTAAATTTGTAACCGTACATAAGTACTAAGCATTAATTTCACAAGAGCGAAGGTGGAAGCTTCTGTAAAAAGCTGTGTAAATGTTCAGTAGGTAAGAGTTCCCAAGTAGAGGGTACATAGTAATGTTTTTTTCTGGGATTCCTTTAATGAACAGCTCCACTCCAAATGGCATCACAGGGAATTTATACTTCCTAGTTTGCCGTAGCTTTATTGACATCCTGCTTTTCCCTTTTCCCCTAACCTAGATGTTTTTTTTAACATCTGATATGAGAGCATTGGCTGCACCCCATTGTGTGAGGCTGCTCTGATCTTTGAGGCCCTATTTCAGGGGTTTTCTTATGGGTTATATCACTCTTGACTGTAAGTGAGGGAGCTCTTTGATGAGCTCTTGAGCAAATTATATTTTGTTAATAGGAACTATACAACATATGGTCAATGTGTGGTTAAAGATGAAGGACAGTCTCAGGCATTCATGTATATAATGTCAATAGGCAGATTTATTCAAGTTTGCAATATCAATGCTTTCATTTTATTTTAGATGCTTTGAATATCCGCAATAGGCAAGTGATGTGCACCACCCTGAAAGTACTCCAACACCTTGTCATCTCTGCTGAAATGGTGGGAGAAGCTCTCGTGCCTTACTACCGCCAAATTCTCCCAATCCTCAACATCTTCAAAAACATGAATGGTAGGCCTGATATTTTACATTCATATATAATGTCATCAGGAAAATGTATATTGTCTTGTAAAGTGATTCCATTTAGTTTAGAGTAAAATGAATCACGTGGTATGGTAACAAGGCTTGGATAATATATTTTCACTGCTAAACCTAGATCCATTTGGAGATCATTGGAGAACATTTCCCAGTGCGGGGCTGTAATAAAATTACTTTTTCATTTATGACACATCTCACGTCCAGCTTATTAAACACAGTACAGAAGCGCTGGCGCCTTTGTCTAATCTTCTAATAATTACATCTTAAAGTTCTGTTGCTGCTTTGCAATAGATGAGTGCATTCTGTTGTCAGCTCATGTGCTATAAACATGAGCTTATAATTTGGATGGGCTCTCGAAAAAACCAAATTCCAATTGACAGCCATTGTCACTGCTTCATTTGATTCATAGCCAGACTTAAGTGATAATGGCAGTTTCTTCATTTCTGTAACAAAGAAAACTTGTTCCTTTAAGTGTATTAACAGCTTGGTATTCCACATTCTATTTAGCACACAGTCACCATGGATTCTTTCTCCACAACTTCTGATAGAATCAATTACTGCTAATTTAACTGTTCACTTTCTTCCCTGTGATGTAATCCATGTATAATGGAAGGCAATTTCTTATATAATACTCCACTGATCTGTCTCCCTATTGTAAGTACAAAAAGTGAAAAATGAGCCAGAATGTGCTTCCTTCAGTAACATCTAGACTGATATTATGTAAATGAGACCTCCAGTAAGAAATGATAAATGACACCATGTGTTGTGATATGTTAAGAGCATAGTGCTACATTTCGAATACTCAGTACTCTTATGAAGATTCACTTTTACAGTTTTGAAGATTAGTATTAATTCAGTCTTGCGAAAGAAATGTTGATGTTGTTCTTCATTTAAATGGGCTGTAGAGGTTGATTGGAAGGATTCGACTGCTCGGAACCCCACCATTTATAAGAATGGGACCCCCAGCAGTCCAAAGAAAAGGGCCGCTGTTCTGACTATTGGCACGAGCTACAGGCCAGCTCGTCTAGCAATCCCAATTACTGTGAGTGACAGAGAGAGCCACACTCATCCTGCTGATCCACACATTAGTGAGAACGGGACCCTCATTCTCCAGATTCCTGGGTGTCCCTTTTCCTGAGATCAGTGGGGGTCTCTGCCGTTGGAACCCCTGTGGATAGAGGATAACTTGCAAAGTTAAATGACCGATACAAGTTGGCCTTACAATTTTAATATTACTCATTAATTCCTCATATAGATGTATGCTCATTGCACCCGACATTCTCTTCATAATGAGGGTATTATGCAATTGATAGACACCTTAGAGTTGGTTAATTTTGTCTTGAATTTGAGAATTGGAAGTCCAACAGTGTCACGTCCTCATATACATTAGATGGTTCTGTAGATTTAAATGGTTGTCCAGGTTCCAGTTTTTATATGGGTCCCAGAGGGATTAAAAATAACAAATCCCTTTAAGACACCACAAGAAATGAATAGCGAGTCTCTTCCTTGCAGTAGGAGCTTCAGCTACTTTATACACAGTAGACAGTACTTATGCAAGATAAATTGAATCTCTGTAAAATAGGCAATGGCATCCTTCTGCCTGATTTAGATCTCCCTTAAAATCTGTCTGCCGCCATCATATAACCAGTGTGAGATATCTGTTTGCAAGTGCACAGATGTAAATATTTGCATGTGGGATATTACAGAGAGATGAAAGGATACAGCGGATCCACTGCCTCTATGTATATTGTAGATTCTTATCTGCCCTTAGTTTGTCTGAGAGAAAAATGTAAGAAAAAAAATAATAAACTGCAGAAATGCAGAAGCTGTGAGCCCCTTTTGAGTGTAACACAGAAGATCATTAGAAATGCAAGGAGGAAGTGTCTGTGATTGCAGAATCATAATTTATAAGTCTCCAGATGTTCCAGTTGTGGATTATTTCTATATATTCCTACGAGTGCTTTGCTAAAATGACTATGTTTCTACCAACATAAAGCTGCATTTCCTGTCCTTCGCTTCTATTGCCCTGATGTTTACTTCCTATGCCTTTGATAATTATGTTTGTCTATGTATATTGTTCAGCGTCCTAGACCTCGAAAACAAAGCTGTCGAAGTACAATAGCTTGATTGAATGAGTCCTCCGTCTTCTGGATCAAAACTATCATTTTAATAGAATAATTCCACTTCAAAGAACATACTTCTATTGAAGTCTATGAAACGAGTAGCACTAAAAAGAATGATGCCACTGCGCAGAGTGAGGGTACTTCTTAATGAGTGAAATTTAACAAGCAGGGGCCATGGCTGTATAATAAGAAAGTCATAATCTCTCATTTCTATGAAGGAGCTTTCTAGCCACTTCTGTGTATCAATATCTAGCGTCAACTTCCCACAGAGGCATTGCCACTGTTCATAAATGTTTGATGAGATTGAGGGAGAAAGAACAGTGAGTAGATGTGTGTAAAAAGGTTAGTGTTTCCAATGGTAATAGTATTGGCTGCATTTCTTATTGCAAATGCCGTCTATGCTATGAACTCATTGAACCGTTCACATTAACATGTTGGAGAGGGGGCACTCTCTCGCTTTACCGTTTTTCCTGTATATTGTATAATTAGAATTTTACAATGCTGCTGCATTCCCCACTCTCCGGCCAGCACACTGTCAGTTATGGAATTGCCTCATTAAGTGTTCTTAACTAGGAAACTTCATTTTCACACAGATAAAAAAAATAGGTATTTGGAATTAGAGCTCTTGTACGTTCTGTGATCTTGGCATTTCTAATGATCAACAAAGGCCTAGAGATTTCTTGATAATGTTGTTATTGATGTGTTTGTGTAAGATAGGCTGCAATATTTGTCTCCTGTGTACATAATTAGAAGCAGCCGCCTAATCTTGCAGGTAATGAACAAAAAAAGCCAGTCTAATGATGATGATTCAATGAGTTACTTCCAGATATCTAACCATCTTCTGACAAGATAAATCTCTTGTACGTTCCAGCTGCAGACACAGTTCTTGGTATTTGTTTTATACTAGTGTAATTTACTATCTTCCTTTAAGCATTCCATATATATATATATATATATATATATATATATATATATATCATATATATAACCAGTAATTTATTCATCATTATTCACATCAGTTATACTGTCAAATAACGTGACACATTTATAATAAAGTGAACAATAAACAGTAAGAATCAACTGCCATACATAAATAGTAATTCATAAAGTATGTGCCATTGTACAGGCAGTCCCCTACTTAAGGACACCCGACTTACAGACAACCCATAGTTACAGACGGACCCCTCTGCCCACTGTGACCTCTGGTGAAGCTCTCTGGATGCTTTACTATAGTCCCAGACTGCAATAATCAGCTGTAAGATGTCTGTAATGAAGCTTTATTGATAATTCTTGGTCCAATTACACCAAAAATTTTGAAACTCCAATTATCACTGGGGCAAAAGAAAAAAAATTGTCTAGAACTTCCATTATAAAATATACAGTTTCGACTTACATACAAATTCAACTTAAGAACAAACCTCCAGACCCTATCTTGTATGTAACCCGGGGACTGCCTGTATATTAAAAAATATATACAGTAGTAATTTGAAAAGTCTACCAATCATTATGATCCAAAAGCCACTCTAAATAATCCATTCACTAGTGTCTATAATATACGATCTCACTTACTGATCATGAATGCACAAAAAAAAAGCACATGTTGGGACCTTATAGTCAAAAACAATGTTCTCAAAAACAAAAGCACCAAAAAAATGGGATATTTTCACAAATATTCTAAATAAGGAATGTGAGAAACACATACCATATGGGAAAAAGCATAAGAGAAAAAAGAAAAAGCCAATGTGGTTAACTAGTACTGTAAGGCGAGCAGTAAGTGAGAAAGATAAGGCGTTTAAGGTGCTAGAACGTGAAGGTAAAAAAAAAAACAGATGAAGGCAGCAAAATTGGAGACTGAAAGAATTATTGCCAAGGAAGGTGAAAATAATCCCAAATAATTTTTAAGATATATATAAATGATAAGAAACTAAAAATGGAGATTGTGGGCCTTCTGAAGAATAACCTGAGGGTCATGGTGGAGGGAGATTAGGAAAGGGTCAATCTACTGAATGTTGCAGGGGATGAAAATCCCCTGGGGGAAGACATGATGAAAAATAATGTAAATTCTCAGTTTAATACAGGAAGAGGTACGGCATTGCCTCACAACCAATAAAAGATATGAATCACCTGGCCCAGATGGTGTACACCCCTGGGACTGCCTGAACTATGTACTGAGATAGAAAGACCATTATTTTTAATATTTGAAGATTCCTTTAGAACTGGTTCTGTTCCACAGGACTGGCGCATAGCAAATGTGGTACCAATATACAAAAAAGTATCAAAAGTGATCCTGGAAACTACAAACCTGTTAGCCTAACTTTTGCTGTGGGGAAAATAGTTGAGGGGTTTGTTAGAGATGCTTTCCTGGAGTATCTCACTGTTCATAACCTTATAACACAGCATCAGTATGGGTTTATGAGGAATCGGTCCTGTCAGACTAATCTGAATGGCTTCTATGAGGAGGTAAGTTCCACCCTGAAGGCTGTGGATGTTGTATATCTGGCCTTTTCCAAGGTAGTTGATACAATGCAGCATAAAAGCTTGGTACATAAAATGAGACTGCTGGAACTAGGGGAAAATCTCTGTATTTGGGTAAGTAATTGTCTTAGTGATAGAAAACAGAGGAGTGTCATTAATGGCACATTCTCAGATTGGGATGACGTTACCAGTGGAGTGCCAGAGGGGTTACTTTTGGGGCCACTTCTTTTTAATATTTTTATAAATGACTTTGTAGTGGGTTTATAGAGTCAAGTTTCAATATTTTCATGTGATACTAAGCTGTGTAAAGTAATAAATACTGAGGCCAATAGTATAGCATTGCAGAGAGATTTGTGTAAGCTTGAGGAGTGGACAGATAAATGGCTGATGAGGTTTAATGTAGATAAATGTAAAGTTATGCACTTGGGCTGTGGAAACAAGTCAATTACTTGGTAAGACTGGAGCTGAAAAATACTTGGGGATATTGGTGGATGGTTAACTTAATTTTAGTGTCCAGAGCCAGGCGGCTGCTGCTACAGGAGATAAAATAAAGGGATGTATCAAGAGAAGAAAAGATTCTTATGATAAGGATATCGTTTTGCCCTTATACAAATCACTGCTCAGGCCACACATTAAATATTGTTAACCGTTTTGGGCATCAGTCTAAGAAAAAAGGACATAGTAGAACTGGAACGGGTGCAGAGTAGAACAACCATGATTATTGGGGGCATCAGGGGCTAAAATGCAATGACAGATTACAAAATTTGGGGTTATTCAGTTTAGAAAAAAGACGGCTTGGGGGAGACCTCATTATGATGTACAAATACCTGGATGGGCAGTACAAGGATCTTTGTATACCTAGGCCTGTGACCAGGACAAGGGGGTATCCTCCACACCAAGAGGAGAGGCGATTCTACCATTGCCATAGACAAAGGTTCTTTACTGTAGGAGCAGTGAGACTATGAAACTCTCTGCCGCAGGAGGTTGTTATGGCGGACTCTATGTACATGTTCAAGAGAGGCCTATTGCACAAAGGTTTGTTATAACTGTGTACTGCTTCGTATTTGAATTAGGACTCCATAGACTCTGTCTCTTATCGTTTTTCACTTTTGGATATGTTATAACTGTGATTATCCTGAAGTGATTGAGAAACACTACATAGGTGGCCCCTTCATTGGCTATATGTAGCTATTAATTCTTCTTGCTATTATATGGTAATATTTTCATTATTTTGTAAAAAGCAAAGAAAATCTGGTTTGCTTACCCAATCACTTGTAAATAGACTCCAGCAGTATCTCCGTGTTGTTGTGCACGCCTATAGGTCCTCAACTCCAGAAACCGACTATTCAGAAAAATAGCAATGGACAACACTCTTAGAAAGCCACACTTGTACTGTGTTAATACTTATCTATTGATGTTTACATGTTTCATGCGTGTTTTTCCGGATTGCAATATACAATCCATAGCATTGTGGGGCTATTTTTACTTGGTTTTCATAATAGTTTAATATGGCCCGCTATCTAAATGGAGTGTTTTAAATAATAAGACAAAAAAAATGTGTTTTTAGCTGTTTTTATGCTTATATACACACTTGATATGTTTCAGGCACTGTCATGCATGAATGACATACTTAGACACGCCTCCCATGTCTGTGCTTGGTTTCCCATGGTTTCCATGGTGATTTATAAACAAGTCTCGTCATTAGTCACTTGATTTAATCATGTGCCCTTTAGCCCCACCCCCTGTAAAGAGCATGCCGGTAGTCAAGTGATCTGTCATGTGATCTGTAGCTCCGCCCCCCCCCCATGAGTATCTCACTGGCAGCAAGGTAGAGGGATTATGGGTTTTTATAGTTTCTTTGGTGTTTGTTGAGAGATTGTTTTGCATTACTTTTGGTTTATGTGGCCCGGATGGGGGTAGGTTGGAGAGTGTGTCTATTCCTTGATGCATAAATGCATGACAGTACGGTGAATGGTGTGAGGTCATAAGTAGGCCGCACTAGCTTTGAAACATGTCCATCGTTGATTTTGCTGTTCCTGTGTTGCACCCCAATTGGAATGAAATAAAGGATGAAGCTTTCTTAACACAGTACAAGTGTGGCTTTCTAAGAGTGCTGTCCATTCCAATTTTTCTACATTTTCATTATATGTGTTAAGAATTTTGTAATAAACATTGACCGTTTTTAGATTGATGGGTCAATGCTTCGTGTTTCTTTTAGTGGATGTAAAATATTTTGAAGGACTCGGATTGTTGTATTAAGGTATTCTATACTATGATACTGTGAACTTAGAATGGAGACATGTCTTATGGGTAGTGCTTGATAAATTTCTATTCCTACATAAAAGTGACTTATTTTAACATTTTAGTGCAGAATTTGAAGTAAAAATCTAGTTTTATATGGCTATCTATATTTATAAAGGTACCTTGAATGCAATTATAGATTCAATTTCTTTACTACATTATTACTTTATATATTCCATTTATGTTTATAGCAATGACCCGAGAAGTTGTATGTGAATAGAATTTGATTATCATTCAATGGATTCATTTTAATGTATTGGATGTTGTGAGGCAATGTATCGGATCTGCTCCAATTAGCTTCCTACTATAGCAACAAGCAACAGCTATCTCGCCCGATGATTGACAAGTTCTATTTTTAGTGCCAGCATCCATTATCTCTTGCATCCATTGCCCGTACTACCCTTGTGTGTGTGTTTAGATTTTGTATATATGCACATATGAACTATATTAATGAGCAGTTAGGGTGCACCAGGTACCATAATTGTGCATGATCTCTATGCGAACACCATACTATGCTGTATCTACAAAATGCTCAGGGAGTTTAGGCTTCGAGTAAAGGGCCAGGGTCATGAGCGACATTTGGGATCCTCAAGGACTTATATAGCAGATTGAGGTAAAAGGAATATTTGATATTGATAGTTCTGGGTTTAAATTTACCTCTTCTGAACCATTTTTTTCAAGTGTCTGCATTTCCATTTTTCACTCTAATCATTCCTTAAGTCATGTTTTTTTTAATTTTGCAGTTTACAAATCTTTATGAGGGCTTGTTGTTTGCAAGACAAATTGTATTTCCTAGTAGTAACATTTAATATTCTGTGTCATGTACTTCCAAATAAATTCCAAATATGGTGGAATTGGCAATAAACCAACAGTTGCAGAATATTCTGATGGCATTTATTTTTACAGTTTGTAAAGGTCCAGATGAAAAATCTGCTTTATTCTTTGGGTCAGTACGATCACAGAGATGCCAAATTTATGTAGTTTGATTATGTCTTAATAATAACCATTAAACAAAAGTCATAAATGTTGCATTAAAAAAAATGCCTTTCTTGCCATATTCTGACACACCTAACTTTGTTATACTTCAGTGTATGGAGCTGGGAAAGATGTCATTGTCATGAGAGGATGTTTGCATGATACCGTATTGACACCTGTACAACTTTTTGAGCACTTTTTAGAAAAAATTTTATGGGGAAAAAAGTGGCAGTTTGGAAATTTTCTATTGCTATTTTCTGTTACTAGGTTTGCCGCTGTCTGTATCTAATGTGTGCACTCTATTTGACGTTCTTCACAATGCATTTGCTGTGAGACCATCTTGAACCCAAGTTTCAGAATATCACAAGTCTATTGAGCCAGATTTGGGTATTGTACAAGCATGAGAAAGGTGAGATCTCCTTTTCACCACATTGTGAAAAGGTCATGGCCTCTCCTTTTGGTCATACTGGGGCATGCTTATTGAAGCTTGCATTGTGATTGCTTGTTCATTTTTATCAAAAAGTATAAGTTATGTTTTAATCCCCAGGTATATTTCGTTGTGGGTTTGCCGCTGCGATTAATTACTTTTATAGTTTGATAGATTCAATATTTTTGGATGTGGGGATACCTAACATGATTCTGATTTATTTTGTGTTCTGTTTTTTTCATAGTTTTGAAAACTATTTTACATTTTTTAAATTATTATTTGTTAGCCCCCTAGCAGTCTGATCACTTATACAGTATGATAAAATACAACTGTATTGCAGTATATTGTGAACATACTGGGGCAGATTTACTTACCCGTCCTGTTGCGATCCAGCAGCACGTTCTCTGTGGAGGATTCGTATCTTCCAGCAATTCACTAAGGTAGTGCGCCCGATGTCCACTAGGTGTCGCTGCTGCGCTGAAGTCCATCGGAGCTCACTGGAGTTCACCAAGCTATCGTGGGTGCGCGTGTCAAGCGACATTTTTTTTTGTTTTAAATACGGCGTTTATTCCGGGTTTTCTTATGACCACGCCCCCGATTTCCATAGTGTTCATGCCAGTGCCGATGCTCCACAATCCGATCGCGTGGGGCAATTCAGGTAAAATCAGCGCAAAATGGAAATATTCGGGTAACCCAATGGAAAAACGCGATTCGGGCACTTAGTAAATGACCCCCACTGTTTCTCTATTACACTCTAGGGGGCACTGATGGCCATTTATATATGGGGGCGCCCATGTGCAGCATCAACCATGGCAGTTAGTATTATACAGCTGAGACTTACCCCATATAGAGAGGGCTCAGTCTGTGATCACTTCACCACCGGCTGACATATATTTACATTGGCCAGTCATGAGAGTTAAGGGTTCTGTTACATGTAGCGCATAGACTCTGATTATAAACAGAATCAAAGTGCATGGGGGCGTGCCAAAGCCGATCACATATGCGTTTCTATGGAAACACATGCAGTTGATAACCAGCACCCAATGTCTTGTATTGACTAAAACACGATGCTACGTGTGACAGCATTAATTTTAAAAAACCTTCATATTGATGCCATCCTCATGTGGTCGGTTTTTCAGTTGTTCAGGGCTGTAATAATTAGTTTTGAAAATTGAGATGTGACGCAAATTTGCATTTGCATTTTGGTAAGAATGCATTTGCATTTTGGTACTACTCTGCAGTAAATATGCTGTTGGCTGAAATTGACATCTATTCCTCCTGGGCATGCATTATTCTAAAAAAGACACAGCCCAAAATCTCTTCCGGTGGATTATCTACCATCATGTGTCATCCTTCCTTAACACCAATATCAACTATTGGGAAGGGTTAGGAAGCCCTACAGAAATGACATTATAGAAGCTGAATTGTACTGTCATATGAGAGCAGCATTTGGCTTGCTGCTACAGATATGAGATAAGTAATGTAGGGTTACTAATCCTATGTAAATTAGATAAAGAATATGTTTTGGTATGTCTGTTTGAATGCACCATACAGGCTTAATGTGCAAACAATCTACAAGCAATGAGTTCCACTTACCTACTATATAAAGCGATCTGACATTTGGCATTATTGTATTTTATGGATTGTAAATTTTCTAGAGCATTTATATATATAGAAATGGAAGCCCATTATCCGATGATTTGTACATAGTGTCCCAGGCTTTCGGCATCCCTAGAGGAGAATGAGTCTATTGCTTCCCAGGGTCTCGCTGCAGCATCAAGTGACAGCTGCAGGAAATTTAAAAGTGAATTGCAGATTTCTAAATCTGAAGAGGTTGAACATCCTCTCTAATTGCTCCGAGAAGGGGGCCGTGTTTCCGCACCGGGGTGTGAAAGAAAATGCTAGAGAAAGCCTAAGATTCCATTGGGATGATTACATCCCTTTTTGTAGGACGCTGCAAAATGTTTTTGTAATGTGTCACTAAATATCTATAAGCTATGGATTTCTTTGTATGCTGTGAGATCTGCCAAGAAAAGCAGCACATAATTTAGTATTGGTTTCTTACAAGAAAATTATAGTTATTTTGGTATGAGCAGTACCATAGTGAGCTTGAAATGCGGAGAGATTCTGAACAGTAGGTGATAAGGCTGGCAGCCATGAAAGGGTTAAGGCGTAATGTGTAATTTGAACAGCATGTATAATTATCTCAAAGGAAATCAGAGTGTTCTAAGTATTGACAATGAATGAGTTTTATCGTTGAAACAATGGCAAAAAGTGCTATTTATGCAAGATAGCGCTGGGGCTTGGATGCAAGCCACCGACTGTTTTGACCTGTCAGATCTAAATCCCCGCTAATACTGAACCTATTAGTCTTTGTATTCTAGAAGGGAAAAGCAAATGAGAGCATCTTTATTGTAAATGGAATGGTAAATAGCACCCGTATTAATTTTAGCTGCACATTTGGCAATTGTGTTTTGTTGCTCATATATCTAGTGACATTCGCCTGCAGAAAGCATAAAGCATTTCTAAGTGGTGTTCATTACACAGGCTGGAGACTGAAAGCGCAATTGGAGAAAATATAGAGGATTCTGACATGTTTTCAACTAGAAGAGAACTAAAGAAATCTCGACTACAGAGACTTCCCATGTTTCCAGGAGATTTTCCTTTGCCTTTCTTAACGGGAGCTTATCAGAATATCTCCTGTGGCGAAAGATTTGTTCTTACTGATGTTTTTCATTATTTTAGTAGAACTGTCATTATAGAGGATTAAATATAATATATTTTCTAAATCTGAGAAATGTAAATGTATCCTTGCATGTATCTATGAATGTTTAATTTCACTTCATTATGATAGATCTCAGTCTCACTAATCCAATGCTGCTAATGTACTGTATCCTGGTAAAAGCGGAGAAGGTGCGGGCGTTAGAGATTCAGAAGTAGGGCAATTGTGTGACTGTGAATGGATTTATTACCAGTCAGGGTTAAATATACATTCTGTTTTAGCTAGTTTACCTAATTACTTATTGTTTACCTGCATATCTATGTCTATAGGAGTCCACAGATGGCAAATACTCTTTATGATGGCTGGAAGGCTAAATTAGCTCTAAATATCAGTGAAAATGCTCTGAATCACCATTAATTATGCCCTTTGGGCCAGAGACTCTAGTTATAAAAAAGCAGCAGATAAGGATTTGACACTGCTCCACTATTGACAACTTATTGGATGCAATATAGTTTCTGCAGTGGGTGGAATTTTACAGGAAAAAGGCAGTAAGTGTAGCCTATTTTCTTACTACAGTGCTAAGTTTAGGTTATTTTCCTACCACCATAATACGTTTTGCCTATTTTCCTACCACCATAACAAGTTTAGCCTATTTTTCTACTGCAGTGATAAGTTTAGGCTATTTTCCTACCACCAATAAAAAGTTTACCCTATTTTTAAACAACTGTTACAAGTTTAGCCTATTTACCTACCACCATAATAAGTTTAGCCTATTTTTATAACACTGTGGCAAGTCTTAGACTATGTTCCCATCTTGGTTCTGCCCTCCTTTGTAAGAATATGTTTGGAAGATTCCCAGTATATACTTACAAAGGAGGGCAGAAGTGCAGATGTGTATATCAATGTATTCTTATACAGTGGCATACAGCTTCCTGTTCTGCCCTACATCACTGAGGGAACACCCACAGTATAAGGGAAATCCAATATGGCTTACTGACCCAACTCTAAAATAAACTCCAACAATCCAGAACTTCTGCTTCATTTATTATCACTCTCCATCAAAATATTGTTTTTATTTTTTGGTGCACATACAGTACTGCAATGTGACAAATAAGTTACGTCTGTGCACCACATTAATCTATTATAGTGTAAAAGCCAACATCTAGTATTCCATGACACAGGTAATAAATATCTGCAATAGGTGATAATGACTGAATGTGTACTTGTTTCACAGCAGGAAGAAGGAAGAATAAGCTTAGTCTACTGTGCTTTGTCATCCAAAGATTCCTGTGGGGTGTGAAGTATACTGAGCAGATGAAGTCCAAAAGGAGGCCTCCATCTCTCAGCAATAGACACATTCAGCATATAAGTCAGGAGCTCTACTGATGAATATGCTGAATGTGTCCAGAAAAAGACAAACAAATGCATTGATATTATGCAGTCCTACTCTACCGCCTTATATGTACCGCTTTATACAAACAGAAAAATAAGATTGTAGTCGGCACTAGTGGATAGCCGTTATAAGTGTATATTCAGTGCACAGCCGGGGCCAGTACTGGGCATATTCCCCGGCAAGTGTAGATAAGGAATTCATAATGGCGAGGGGCTGTATCTAATGAATCCGTAGGAGGTGAGGCTTTATACTGTTTACAAAAGTATAAGGCATTTGTATATAAAATACAAAGGGGGCTGTTTGATATGATAAAATAGGGAAGAGTTTAAGGAACAGGAGACTGTTTTAGTTTCTGAATTTTTAATGCCACCATGTGAGTTTATTGCAAAGGGGCCCACTGAGGCTCTGTCGCCCAGGGGCCTACTGAAACCTGGAGCCCAACCTGATTTAGTGATAGAAAACATTTTTGTAAGTGACTATAATTTTCAAATATTTAAAATGTTTTAGGGTCAACGATATGGATTTATGAAAGCCCTATTTAGTGTATTAGGAAACTGCAATTATTTTTACAACAGATCCCCTCCGTATGAATTTACCCTTATAAAATATACAACACAGAGTAATCTACCGTAATAATAGGACCTCCCTTAATACATATTATATACCAAAAAAGAAGTAATAATGTCATGGATCTTGTTCAGACACAGTTTGGATATAGCACCAGCTAGTGCTAAATATAGGCAAAGTGGCACCTGCCACATGTGAGAGATGCACTGAGCTCCTGAGTACTACTACTACTCCTGAGTACTACTACTACTCCTTAGTACTACTAAGTAGCCTATGTGCTATATACAATGGTGCGCTTAGCCTTACCCCTCCTGTTTCCCTTGTTCCTTATTGATTGCAAGTTCACGTGAGCAGGGTCCTCACTCCTATTCTTTCAGGTTATTAGCCTGTAATGTCTTATTTTGTGTGTATATAAAGACATGATCTGTAAAGTGCTCTGGAATATGGTGTCACTATCCATCTGATTACTGCAGTCTCTTTTTGTCATAATAGAATACCCCTTTGGATGTCATTTCATTTTTGCTTACAAAGAGGTTATCCTCTCCTAAAGAGAGTGAAGACAAGACCCATGAGAGCTGTTCTGTGGCCACGAGGTAGTTCCTTTCTCGAAAGTGAAAAGCAAGAGAAGGCATGGTCCACCTACCGTTCCATTCATTTGGGGTAGAGTGGACCCCATTCTGTTGATGCATCGTGTCCCACCACTGCACAGGGGATCATAAGGGGTTCAGCATTTTATCTTGGTTATTTCGACATATACTTTTTTTGGTCTGGCCTGAATAAAAAAGGCACCTTGTGGGCCTTGATCTCCCCCCCCCCCCCCAAACACACACACTCACATGTTAATTGTATTATTTTCAGGTTTCCACTTCTACTTATACTATTGTAATGGATGACAATTCCTATGGTTAGGTCATCACTGTCCTTTACTTTAAACCACGCTCTAAATTTGAGGCAGGTTTAGAGCTCGGGACCACATATATTTGGTGGTTGCTGAAAATCAATCCTTTCACTGGTTACAGTTTGGATTACTTTCTATAGCAAGTCTACTTGTAGTCATGGTCTACAGAGTAGGCAGTAAAATGTAATATGAAATATTTATGTGCAACTAAGAAAAAGGTTAAAGTAATATTGATAGAATTAAATGTTCCCTTTCTCATTTAATAAGGCCATAAACAGTGTTTATTTACTTGACCACAATAATCATTAATCTAGATCAATGTAATAACCTTTCTGATTGATCTGCCTGAAATTTTTCTTTTCCAGCTGTATATACAAATAATTCTGCTGAAGTGTTCAAATTTATCATTGAGCAGCCTTTGCAAACAGCGGACAACCTGTTCCTATCACTTCACAAATAAATTCTCTAAACTATCAACTTTGAACCACAAATTGTTTCTGATTATGCTGCATGTCTAAATGCTGGCTCATGACTGCAAGGGGACAAATAAAGTGAGAACTGCTACTCGGAGCCAGAAATACTTCTACTGAGGCTGGAACAAGGCTGTATTCAGTGGCCAGTGTAAAGAATTATGGGCTGACTGGTGTCTACCGTCTATACATCTAGTGACCATGACTACTAAATACATTGGCTATATGTAAAAGAAGTTCAATAATGTTTAAAGGGAATGTATCTTAAGAAACTTACATTTTTGATGATATTTTACTTAAAGGAAATCTACCATTTGTTTTTATGTATTGTGAACAAAACATATCATTAGAATTCAGTAGCTACACTGATGCAGAAATATAACTAATTTAATCCCTGAACTGAGTGGACTTGCTGAAAAAACTACTATACACCTATGATAATGAGGCTCTGTTGCTCTTGTAGCTGCCCCAGCACTCTCCTATTACCCTAATTATGCACTGCTTTAGCCTTGTCCTGCACAGCATAAGCCGAATACACCATCACTGTGTTATCCATGACAGGCAGACGTAATCAATTACTGCACCACCCCCAAACTGCTATGTATGAGTCATCCAGATCAGATTGATTTGTCCTGTCTGGACAGCTCAGGCAGCTCCTGTGTATGTAGAAGTAATATGTGTATAATGTATGACAGTCAGTGGTCAAAACCACTCAGTTCAGGGATTAAACAGGATATGTTTCTGCATCAGTTTCGTTACAGCATTCTCAAGGTATGTTTGGTTCACAATGCATAAAAGCAAATGGTAGATTTCCTTTAAGAAAACCCTTTAAAAAAACTAGAAGTTTTACAGTGGCAACAATGTGTGCATGTTTTCTAATGATAGGAGCTACTGCTAGACTCCTGGGAAATAAAGTATCAGGCAGTTGATATTCAGATCTTCCCAAACATCTTGGAAAGTGGGAGGGCCACACATATAGGCTTGACTGACAAACATCTGATACAGCCGCGTTCCCCCCCCCATCACGCCCCTTCATGCACTACTGGCGTGAAGGTGGCAGAGAGGGCAAAACAATCGCAAGTGGCGCAGAGGTCCTGATAAATATGCTTAAAAAAACCCCATAATATATTTTTAGTTAATGTGTCCCTGGGTGCAACAGTGTGCTAGAACTCCTAAGGTATTTTCTGCCTCATTGTATGTATGGAAATTGCTTCTTAGCTGTTCTGTTATAATTTCTTGTACAAATTTGTCCAATGTCTTTTAGCACCACAAATATTTATTCACAGTATTTTATATGATATTATCATCTGGATAACCCTTTGATGTAGTGTCATTGTTAGCATCTATATTTGTGGTCAGCTATCTTAGTTTTATCATAGGAATTACAATTTTTAATATATTATTTTAATAAAATACATGTTTTATATGATTGGGAGCATGGGTTTTCCTCTGTTTTGCAATCTTAAGTTGGTTTAGCCTTATATTAATATGTAGCACAGCAGTAACTTTAATAAAAGGGATGTCCAGGATTATATTAATAATATAATAATAATTATATTATTGGCTCCAAGTGGTATGAAAATAATAAAATAGGCTATATGTACCTCCCTCTGGTGCTCCAGTGCAGCACAGGCCTGCCCATCACAGAAGAGCTGCAATGCAACGCTAGAGAAAGGCAAGTACTGAATGTTTATTCATTTCATGCCACCTGGGGCCCATAGTACAATAAAATTTAAATCTGGACATCCCCTTTCATAGGTAGCACAGTAACCCCTCATTAACTACATGTAGCACTCTCTCCCCCTGATTTAGCACCCTCCTTAAACATTAAAGTAGCCCCCTTTTATAAATTAATATAAAGAGCAGCACCCCCCTTTTGATTCATATACCATAACTCGCCTCCCTTATCAGCAGCTTGCCCCCATGACTTTATATAGTTTTTAACAGCTAAGATTAGCATTCAGACAAGATAATATGACATTTTGTTTTAGCATAATCCTACATAGAAGCACTTTATTGTTTTTACTAACCTTTTGCACATTTGCCTTAGCAGCAAATTGTACATGCCTGAGGGGTTAGTATTGTCCTTTGTAAGTCCTGTACTTAAACACTATTAACTTATCCCCTTTGGATAATATACCTGTTTATAAATGTGCGATTATTAAACCCACATAGGAATTCTAGTCTCAAACTCAAGGAAACTGTGTACTTAATGACCCTCCCAAGCCTCTAATTACAATGCTAATTTTTCACTGCTACTGTGATCGTCTCACCTGCCATTCTGTGCTCACGGAGGAATAACTGAATGCTGAAGCGAACTCTTTTCCACATGTTATTGACTGGCATGCCAAGCACAGTGATACAGTAGTTCATTAAAAATAGTATATCATCATTATGTGTGCAGTCGGGATTCTACACTAATAATTATTTGAAGGTCAGACATTTCCTTTGTATCAAGGCCCATGAATTTGTGCTTGCTGCAGAACCATATTGGTTTGAACATAGATAAAAAAAAATTTACTTTTGCTAAGCTTTTGTGGTCAACGGTTGACAAACCATTACTCAGCAAGAAATTGTTGTATCATATTGAGTACACAAATTAATTTAGATTAGTGATGGCTACCTCAAAAATTTGGTTAAAGATAAGCATACTTTGTAGTTTTTTAGCAGAGAAGATAAAACATTGTCACTGATTGACTCCTTTTGTTGTCATCTTTTCAATTTTAGTCCCTGATGATGGATGAACAAATCGTCAAGCATTGCCCCATGTAAATATGCCCTTTGATCAATGAACAAATATTGCATCCTTCAATTTGGCACAAAAGTTATCAATGTCAACTAGTAACAAACATAAACTGTATAAGGACCGGTAATAATTCCCATACAGTATAATGATTGTCATCAGTGTCAGACTGGGATGTCTTGGGCCCACCAGTAAAATCTGATTGTGGCCCACCAAAGCTTTTTACATTATTTATTAATAAAGTCATAGAAATACATAGGATATTTGAGATGCTCTATGCTAAATATATGTATAGAGTACAGAGAGGGTACCTTGTTCAGCACTACTTATGCAGGGCCTGGGGGCCCACCTAACTCAGGGGCCCGCTGGTGGACCGGTTCACCTGTCGGCCAGGCCGAGCCTTATTGCCATATCTAAAGTGCTGGTTGACTTGCCTTTCATTTATCGGTGCTTGTAAATCTGCCCATGTAAAGACCCTTGCCAATAATGGTATTATTTCCTGCAGATTTTAGCTATATGGGATTATACAAAAATTGGAAAAAGCAGCATTGCCATAACAGGTCAACAAAAAATAGGCAGCACTCTTACATTAAGAAAGTGAAAACTTGTAGGTTTTGTTGACCCATATAGCAACATTTCTGTTGTGCAATACAACAGGCTTGAGAAAGGTTGTATTGTTCACCAAAACGTTTATATATGGGTGAATAAAACCTACACATTTTCACTTTTCTAAAGTTGGAGTGCTGTCTATTATTGGTTATTTGGATTGGATTTTGGGTATTTGAGAGCCTATCAAGATAATTTGATATGTAGTGTTTACATAGGTATTTACATGTATGTGTGAACCGCCATTTGTTACAATATATTAGTTGTAGGAGAAGCTAGTGTAAGGCTACATTCACACAAATGTATTGGGGCATATATACGGCTGACACATATACGGCGTATATGCGTCCCCATACACGGCAATGGGTGCACGGCACCATGCACCATATATTACTATGGTGAGGGGCTGGGGTGTGCAGCCTCTCCCCTGCTCCAATGTATGCCTGCAATACTATGGTATGGCGGGCATACATCACGTGAATGTAGCCTAATGCTAGACCATAAAAAGCAAGGCTGATGAACTTTTTGCAAAGCAAATGAAATGAAAACTTGTAAAACTATTTTAACAGCACTGAGGGACTCCATAGCTCCATGCATAGTTTCCAACAATGTTGTCACGAAAGAAATAAAGATTTGTCAGCTTCATCAGAGAAAGAAACTCAGTGTGGTACATTTACTATGGACCTGCACGTTCTTTTTTATGCAACCTGCTTTTCATATATGTGGTACACATTAACCTTTTGTGTCACCGCTGCATTATTCTTCACAATTTTCATCACTGAAATGGGTGTACCGGTGCACATGCAAAGTCGGCAGAAATATGTTGTGCAACAAAAAAAGTTGGGGCAGTGCAGGGAGTGCCAGATTCATAAAGAAAGGGCATGATAATTCATGAATCTGGCGCCCTCTGCACACTGCACTGTTTTATATAAATGGGCTCCGGTGACTTCTTCGGTATGTCGTTGACTATGTATGCTCTTCTTCAGTTCGATATGGACAGTGTATTGATAAATGTGTCATAATATACAGGCAGGTTTTAATTTGGGTTTCAATATCCCTTTTCCCTTTTTCAATAATTTGGTTTACTAAGCACGAAAGGACTGCACACAAGTATTATCCCTATATTTTTCTTCTACATTGCCAGCACCTTCTATCTCTGCTGCCAGAGCTGACTTTTTTCGTTTGTGCTGCTTCTCTTTCATGTGAAGATGAAAAGTACTGGAAGGCCACTAGTTAGGCATCAGTGCCTTAGATAATGATCTACGTTTTCTTTCTTCCCATTAATTTGATCATGTAATAAGAAAGAGATGTATATTTGTGTGCAATAGGGATTTACTTGTTAATGAAATAATATCAGTTTCTTCAATAACCAATTACAGGACATGTTGTGTGAACTATCCTAGAAAGTGAGTGTTATAAATCACAGGTGTCCAAGGACACTGGAGGGTCAATTTCAGAGAGACAAATAGAGGGACAAAAAGTAGGCTTACAGTCTAAATTGGAATGCTTCCTTATTTTTCTACACTTCATATTTGTAAGGGAAAATAAAGATGTTACATTTTAGAAGACATATGTTTTCCAGTATGTTTAGCTAAACATCATGTTTGTCAACTTTAATTGATTTACTTACATTTAAGGTAGTTTCTGAAAAATAAGCTGCCTATCAAAATAATGTTTTTGTATATGATTATATAAAATAAGGAATTTTTGATCAGGTTCCTGTTCTATTGGTTACAGGTTTTGCAAAAACTATAACTTAAAAGGGTTGTCCAAAAATAAAAATAAAAATGGACCTCTTCTAATTATCTCTCTCTGCATTCGAGTTCAGCCGTGGCGCTGCCTGTCACTGCCAGGTCTCTGTTTGTATACAAAGGCCAAGGGTCAGAAGTGAGTATAAGAGGTCTAATATTTTATAGCACCCCCAGCAATATATAACAGAATGTTTATTCCAGGACAACTTCTATAATCTATGTTTTTCATGGACAGTATTAGCTCCATAGCTTTACTCTATTGTGATTAACCTATAGAACTCTACTAGTCAACAGCTAAAAAAAAGAATAAGTTTAAAGTACAAGATAGAAGTTTTTTCAAAGTTAAAGGTCTCATTGGGACAAAGCTGTCCTTACCATAAAAAATGAGGTTCAGTAGTAGAGTTCCTCATCCATTTACAGTAAACAATGAAGAGGCCACAGGAATATAGAAAGCACCAAACAGCTAATCTGCAGGTGTCCCAAGACTTGGATGTTCACCCATCAAATATTGATGGGCTATTATGATTAAAGTCCACCATTTTTAGAAACCTAGATAAACCCTGTAGTGAGAAGGACTGAGATTCAATTTAAATGTTATCACATAAAGGATCTAAAAGTTTCAGTAAATACAGGCAGTCCCCAGGTTACATACAAGATAGGGTCTGTAGGTTTGTTCTTAAGTTGAATTTGTATGTAAGTTGGAACCGTATACTTTATTATTAACCCCAGTCAAAATTTTTTTGATCTCTGTGACAATTGGAATTTAAAAATGTTGGAGAACCAGGATAAACAATAAATCTTAATTACAGGCACCATTGATTACTGTTATAGCTGTTTATTGTAGCTGAGGACTAAAGTACAGTAAATTACCAAAATCCAGAGGTTCGTTTGTAACTATGGGTCGTATGTCAGTCAGGTGTTCTTAAATAGGGGACCACCTGTAAAGTATTCTTTGTGTAATGAAAACAAATACAATTTTAATATACTCTCCATTAGTCTCCCATAGTTCTTAAGATCTTTGCTTGTCATTATTGTACCTGAACCTGATTTATACTTAAGCTTATTCTTCCTAGCTGGATTGCTTTTATTCATAATGCACTGCTTTTTTTAAAACCCTTCACATGATGATTTGTAATGGGGGGCACTGGAACAAAAACTGAAACTGAAAAGCTTTCAGATAGCATTGATTTTCAGTTACTACTAACCTGAGCTAGATCTGAGCCTAGAGCAAAGTCGCTTAGTATCCCTGTGCAATGCATTGAGCCATTCAATTCCTGTTTTTTCTCCTTTTTAACCTTTTGGGTTTTTCTCCACTTGACTATACAATAACTCATGCAATGTACAAAGTCCCTATCTGACCACTTAAAAGCAAAACCAGCTTACTAGCTGTGATAAATGACAGCATAAAATCTAGCAAGTCATACTTTTATCACTGCTTACAAAATAAAGAAACCCAAATTAAATTGTCAGATTGTTTTTATGTTTAAGACTCTCTAGCTTCCCCTCTAAGCCAATTATAACGTAAACAGTGGCCCCCAAATTGCATTATATTAAATACAGTTCCAGTTATTTATTAATAGTACATGCAGCGTTAGTATAGTGACTGTACCTTCATTTAAATTATGTACAGTACCCACCAAGTTAATTATAATATAGTGCCTGAATAAATTGTATTATAGCGCATCCACCATAAATTCAGTTAAAAATATATTGATACAGTGCCTTACAATGGATTGTAATATAGGCCTCCCCATGCTGCTGTCTTCATTATAAATTATTACTAATTATTACAGAACATCCTACCAATTCTTGATTTGTAAAGAGCAGTGGAATTTGATGGTGCTATATAAATAAAGATTATTATTATTATTATTATTAAAATCTAAAATTGTACTGGAATTGTATACTGGCGTGTAATGGGTTAAAATTATTTTGTGTGATCATATATGTGTGTGTAAGGCTAAATTCACATCTCATTTTCTCCTCTGCTGGGAAGTTTGCCAATATACCCTTACAACAGGGACTAGAGTGTACCCCACTGTATGCTCATATATCTTAGGCTACATGCACACTGCCATGTGCCCGCCGCACGGTAGCACGGCAGGCACACGGCAGTGCGGGGAGAGGAGGAGGAGGTGAGCGCCACTCATCCCCACCCCTCCCCATAGGAACATATGGGCCACAGAGCCGTAATACGGGAAAAGATAGGACATGTCCTATCTTTTCCCGGGCTACGGAGCGGTACGGTGCCACACGTGTGCTACACCGTATCACTCCCGTACCATGCCGTGAGCCCATAGAAGTATATGGGTGCCGTATATCGGCAGTATATACGTTGGCCATATATACGTCCCCCATACATGTGTGTGAATGCAGCCTAAGTGTTCCACTCCCTCTCCCTGAAAGTGAGAGCAAGACGAACAATGGATGCTGCTGATGTTCAGGGTGTTTTCCCAGTGATGTCACTGTCCATATAGGGTCACTCGGGAGATAGCCAGCAGCAGATGTTCACACATCCTGGAGGAGTATCTGTCTGACTTGGTGCTCAATATATAAGCACAGAACAATCCACAGTTAAGGGAGGGCCACAGATAAAAGATTTCTATGGAGCCCAATCAATTCTAGTTATGCCTCTGACCTTTAAGTCAAGAAAACATACTGTGGCTACAACGCACAGCTAAAAACCTGGCAGCCACAATAACCAACTGTAAGGTGCCTGGGCTCTTAATGTGGATACAAGTGGTGTGTTTTTATCCTAAGTGGTCTGACAAACTTGCTCTGTGTGTAAGACAGATGTACTGGGCCAAACACTGTACATCATCTACCTTTACATGGTTTGGGCTAGTTAATCTGGCTAATACACAGGCCCAGTCTGTTGTTGTACAAGATCCATTCACTTTCATAACAGACTGGAATAAAATTCTGGAGATGTAAGTAGAATATAGATGCCATTTACTACAAGGTGGACCCAATTTTGTGTCCTTTTAGCATTCAAGTTTTTGAAATCTTTTTGTATCCAAATCCGGCTTTAAACTTCTCCACAACAGTATCACGGACCTGCCTGGTGTGTTCCTTGGTCTTTATGATGCAGAACACTCAGACTATCACAGAGCAGGTGTATTTATAGGGAGACTTGATTATACACAGGTGGATTATATTATCATCATCAGTCAATTAGGACAACATTGGATCATTCAGAGATCCTCATTGAACTTCTGGAATAAGTTTGCTGCACTGAAAGTAAAGGGGGCAAATTATATTGCACATCTAACTATTCCGTTTTTTTTTTTTTAAGTTTAAAATCTCCAATAAATTTCGTTCCACTTCAAAATTGTGTCCAACTTGTTGTTTATTCTTCACAAAAAAATTACAATTTTATATCTTTATGTTTGAAGCCTGAAATGTGGCACGATGTAGAAAAGTTCCACAGGGCCGAATACTTTCGCAAGGCACTGTACGTTGCAGAATACTCCCAATATATACTCTAGACAGAAACAAAAATGTAATTTTTTTTATTAGACTCATTTGTATAAAGCAGAGAGTCGCTTTTCATGTCTGGGATTAGATGGAACTTATGTTCTCTCAATCACAATATACTGTACATGAAGCAGGTCAAAATAATGAACAATGCATTTTAAAATTCCAATTCTGCTTTCATAGCAAAAATTCATAAGTTCTGGTAAACTCTTACACTTCTGTAGTGCAAATCAATCACTCCCTTTACATCGAACAGTATTATAATATTGAGAATATTATGCATTTTCCTACAACAGTAAATGGGAATTTATCAGAAGAGGATATTACGTTGTCAGCAGAAATTAGCTTTCATACAAATGGTGATTTTGAGTTTAGCATAGTTCCAGGAAGGACTTGATTTATGACCTTAAGAGAAAGGTTGCTTTTAATTGCAAATAGTTTTGCCTGTATATAGAAAAATCAATACTTCATTGAGAAAGTACTACATTATGAAGCTTTTACAGATCCAATTTAAAATATCTATATAGAGAGAAACAATATGCGCGCTTTTCTGCAAGTAAAAGTAGTTAATCTTGGCTTGTGTATGTACATTATAACAAATGTTTGTAGGACTACACATGTCAGCATCCGCATCAATCTAGTCCCAGCACAATAACAGTATAATGTAATTAAATGGAAAATGTAGTATCATTCAGAATTGATGGCTTTTTTTTATCATTTCTTGCGTTAAATAACAAAAAAAGATATTGTTGTAATATGTGAACCTACCCTTACTACCCTACCCTAAATATTCATATTTATTTTACAATAATTACATTTATTGAAGCCACAGGCTTTAGGGAGCTGCAGAAGATGATAGCGCATCAAAAAATCTAGTACCTAGTATGACCTAAGAGGAATATACTGTAAAAATGTAATATTTTTTTTTAATTAATAAATGTAAAAAAAATTACATTTTCATTTATGTGAAAAAATGTGTTTGTTCCTCCAGTCACTAACATCACCCTATACGACACCCAGTGTATGGTATCAGCATACCAAACACTATTATTAACTATGTTTGAGGGTAACATATTGTTAATAATACAATAGTAGTAATAATATAATAACAATGAAATAAAATAAAATAGCTAAAATGTAAAAAAAATACCTTTTTTCCAATTTTATCAGATTTTTAGGCTAAAATTTTGTTTAAACTTAAAAATCTGTACAAAAAAAAAATAATAGCCCAAAAAAATGAAAAGGTTTATTAAAAGAACGTGTGCAAAAAACTGAAAAATGTGTCTGGTCCTGAAGGCCCTAATTACCCCATCTTGAACTGTTAAACCAGAGATTGTCTTGTCTGTGTTGATAGAAAAAAATAGAAAATTCTTGCCAGTGACTTTACTCACCTCCTGACTTTCTGTATTCATTCCTTAGTAATGATATTGATACAGAATACAGTATATGCAGCCACTCACTGTATCATTGCATTGTAATACTATTTTTGTTGCTAACTTCAAATATCTATTTCCTGCTGTGAAAAAAAGTAATAATAATGAGCAAATACTTTCAAGTAAAAATATGACTTGTAATCTGAATATTCACATTAATTTACAGCTATTGCATTTTCCTCACCATAAAGTAACACATTAGTAAGGTTCATGTAAAATTGCATTGAAAGATAGCTTTAGAATCAGCATTTTCTCATTAATGTTGTGTTTATATTTGTTAGTGTGTAGCTTTTTTAAGTATAATGGTATGTATGTATGAGGAAAGTGATAATTGAAGTGAATGATTATGTTCCTGTAGGATGTATGTTACACAGAGCTATCAAGAGCTACCTATCTGCTAAAAAGAGATTGGTACTTTATACACTTTACTGTACAAACAATGGGAAGAGAATGGGCTATATTATTCATACATTATATAAAGTCCCTTACTACCCAACACTGTGCAGAAATCATTAGTGTACCATAAATGACTACAAGAAACTGTAGAACAGTGAGAGTTACTCTTATTCTAATATGTATATACAGGCAGTCCACGGGTTACATACGAAACGTTTGTACGTTCTGTAGGTTTGCTCTTAAGTTGAATTTCTATACAAGTTGGAATTGTATATTTTATAATTATAACCCCAGCCAAGTTTTTGTGGTCTCTGTGACAATTGGATTTTAAAAATGTTGGGTTGTCATAAGAACCAGGATTAACAATAAAGCTTCATTACAGACACTGTTATAGTTGATTATTGTAGCCTAAGGCTAAAGCACAGTAAGTTACCTACAGCCAGAGGTCCGTTTGTAACTAGGGGTCATCTGTAAGTCGGGTGTTCTTAAGTAGGGGACCGCCTGTATAAATAAGTTGATATATATTATTGATAGTTTAATTGCATTTTATAAACTGTGAAGAAGGCAACTATTTCTACAGATAGAAAAACACAATTAAAGTCACAAAGTCACTTATCAGTCTGTAAGGATCCAGGAGAGCCATATTTCCTCTTTCCATAAAATGTCATACTAAAGTACAATAAAATACACTCTACATTATTACATTTGATTACCGCCATTGATTTAGGTTTCTGCTACTCGGTGATTGCAGTTGTTCTTTCTAAAATTACATACTATTAGAAAAACAACTTTAAGAAATAAAGAACAATGCTTGCCTGGAACTGAAAGTCCTTACGCTGTCTGCACACACTTATTTCTGCTAGAAAGTCATTGGCAGGTCATAAAAAGGCAAAGTTAAAAGTAAAATTGTAAGTGGAAAAGTATGATTACTCACCAAAAAACCTGAAAAGTGCATTTCACCTGCCTTTCCTATTTGCCCCGCTACTCATACAGTAGCAAAGGGAATGTAATTTTACCTGTCATTGCAGTTGACATGCCATCACTCAAATACATTCTTAGATTGTTCAGAAGAATGCCTATATTTTCTTAGCTGTAAAATACTGGTATTTCCAAGCTGAAGTGACAAGTTTCAATGGAAAGTAACTATGGTGCCTTAACGCATTCCTTGCATTTAGAGAAGTTAGGAGACATTTTCTAAAACCTGCATTTACGACACTTAAAGAAAAAAATACTTTACAAAGTTTTTTGAGAAATTTGGAAATACTGGAGCAAACACCTTTTAACTGTATGAACTTATGTTAGGTTATAAGTAGTATCAGTATTTAATATTCCATGCCATCTACTAAAAGGTTGGAAAAAAATTCTAATGCGGTGGTATTGGCAAAAAAACACAATTTTGGCATTTTCTTATGGGTTCTGCATTTATGCCTTTCACTTTGTACGCCAAATGACATCTTCCCTTTATTTTTTGGATCAGTATGATTATGAGGATACCGAATTTGTATTTAGGTTTTATGTTTCTAAAAGCTTTTTAAAAAATGAAAATCTTAGTTACAAAAAAAAGTCTCTGTCTGATCATATCAATGGTTTTACACCAATAATTTTTTCATACTTCAGTTTACAAAACTGAGTAAGGTGTTATTTTTGCAGGACAACCTGATGTTTTCATTACTACCATATTGAGGATTGCATGGCCTTTTAATAACTATTTAAATTTGTATGTTTTGCAAACATTTGGCCCCTTTTTATGTTTTAAAGTTTGCTGGGAATAAAAGTTTTTATTTTTGAATAGATTGGGCATTTTGTGACCTCTTCATACCTCTTTAACGACCCTATGATAGTATAGTATGCTATGGGTTGTTAAAGGGTTAATGATCATCACATATATTGTAGCTGGACATAGAGATGCATATCACAAGAAAGTGAGAAATTGAAATTATCTGCAAAACTACAAGTGTTTCATGGATAAAAAAAAACTATACAAGTATATACAGTACAGGCAGTACACGGGTTACGTACAAGATAAGTTCTGTAGGTTTGTTCTTAAGTGGAATTTGTATGTAAATCAGAACTGTATATTTTATAATTGTAACCCCAGACAAATTTTTTGTGGTCTCTGTGACAATTGGATTTTAACTATGTTAAAACAAAGATCAGGATTAACAATACATCGTAATTAGAGATGAGCGAACATGCTCGTCCGAGCTTGATGCTCGGTCGAGCATTAGGGTACTCGAAACTGCTCGTTGCTCGGACGAATACTTCGCCCGCTCGAGAAAATGGCAGCTCCCGCCGTTTTGCTTTTTGGCGGCCAGAAACAGAGCCAATCACAAGCCAGGAGACTCTGCACTCCACCCAGCATGACGTGGTACCCTTACACGTCGATAGCAGTGGTTGGCTGGCCAGATCAGGTGACCCTGGGATAGACTAGCCGCTGCCCGCGCTGCTCGGATCATTCTGTGTCTGGATGCCGCTAGGGAGAGAGCTGCTGCTGGTCAGGGAAAGCGTTAGGGTGTTCTATTAGCTTACTGTTAGGCAGGAGTGATTCTCAAAGAACCCAACAGCCCTTCTTAGGGCTACAATAACGTTCTACTTTTTTATTTTAATTTGCATCTAGTACCATTTTGTGAGGAATTAGCAGGGGGACTTGCTACCGTTGTGTTTAGCTCTTAGTGGCACACATATCCATAGCAAAGACCGAAGTGGGAAAATTTAGTAGGGGTTGGATTTCAATTAGGCACTAACTCAGTGTCATCTCATCTGGCATAGTAGTGTGCTTTGATACTTGGCTAGAAAATAGCCATAGGAGAATACAAAGAGCTTACTTACGCATACAGTAGCGTTCTATATATTTGATTTCTGGTTGATCTGCTGGTGGCTGTACTTTCTGCAGTGCATGTACTAGCCAATTCTGAGCAATTTGTAGTGAGACTTGCGACCGCTGTGTTCTGCGCTTAGTGACGCACATATCCATAGCAAAGACCGAAGTGGGAAAATTTAGTAGGGGTTGGATTTCAATTAGGCACTAACTCAGTGTCATCTCATCTGGCATAGTAGTGTGCTTTGATACTTGGCTAGAAAATAGCCATAGGAGAATACAAAGAGCTTACTTACGCATACAGTAGCGTTCTATATATTTGATTTCTGGTTGATCTGCTGGTGGCTGTACTTTCTGCAGTGCATGTACTAGCCAATTCTGAGCAATTTGTAGTGAGACTTGCGACCGCTGTGTTCTGCGCTTAGTGACGCACATATCCATAGCAAAGACCGAAGTGGGAAAATTTAGTAGGGGTTGGATTTCAATTAGGCACTAACTCAGTGTCATCTCATCTGGCATAGTAGTGTGCTTTGATACTTGGCTAGAAAATAGCCATAGGAGAATACAAAGAGCTTACTTACGCATACAGTAGCGTTCTATATATTTGATTTCTGGTTGATCTGCTGGTGGCTGTACTTTCTGCAGTGCATGTACTAGCCAATTCTGAGCAATTTGTAGTGAGACTTGCGACCGCTGTGTTCTGCGCTTAGTGACGCACATATCCATAGCAAAGACCGAAGTGGGAAAATTTAGTAGGGGTTGGATTTCAATTAGGCACTAACTCAGTGTCATCTCATCTGGCATAGTAGTGTGCTTTGATACTTGGCTAGAAAATAGCCATAGGAGAATACAAAGAGCTTACTTACGCATACAGTAGCGTTCTATATATTTGATTTCTGGTTGATCTGCTGGTGGCTGTACTTTCTGCAGTGCATGTACTAGCCAATTCTGAGCAATTTGTAGTGAGACTTGCGACCGCTGTGTTCTGCGCTTAGTGACGCACATATCCATAGCAAAGACCGAAGTGGGAAAATTTAGTAGGGGTTGGATTTCAATTAGGCACTAACTCAGTGTCATCTCATCTGGCATAGTAGTGTGCTTTGATACTTGGCTAGAAAATAGCCATAGGAGAATACAAAGAGCTTACTTACGCATACAGTAGCGTTCTATATATTTGATTTCTGGTTGATCTGCTGGTGGCTGTACTTTCTGCAGTGCATGTACTAGCCAATTCTGAGCAATTTGTAGTGAGACTTGCGACCGCTGTGTTCTGCGCTTAGTGACGCACATATCCATAGCAAAGACCGAAGTGGGAAAATTTAGTAGGGGTTGGATTTCAATTAGGCACTAACTCAGTGTCATCTCATCTGGCATAGTAGTGTGCTTTGATACTTGGCTAGAAAATAGCCATAGCAATAGGATAGCATTGTTTGGTTTTAAAAACTCAAAAAAAAACAAAAAAAAAAAAAAACACAAAAAAAAACAAAAAAAAGTAAAAAAAAAAATAAAGTTATAACTCTCATTTTAAAAATGTTTAACCCGAGGGCTAGGGGTAGAGGACGAGGGCGGGGACGTGGGCGTCCAACTACTGCAGGGGTCAGAGGCCGTGGTCCTGGGCGGGGTGAGACACCACCTGCTGATGAGGGAGCAGGGGAACGCCGCAGAGCTACACTCCCTAGGTTAATGTCTGAAGTTACTGGGACTCGTGGTAGAGCACTGTTGAGGCCAGAACAGTGCGAACAGGTGATGTCGTGGATTGCTGACAATGCTTCGAGCAATTTGTCCACCACCAGTCAGTCTTCCACGCAGTCCACCCATGTCACCGAAATCGCCACTCCTCCAGCTCCTGCACCTCAGCCTCCTCCCCCCCAGTCTGCCCCCTCCCAGGAAAATTTGGCATTTGAACCGGCATACTCTGAGGAACTGTTTTCTGGACCCTTCCCACAGTCACAAACCACTTGTCCGGTTGCTGCTGAGCAATTTTCCGATGCCCAGGTTTTCCAACAGTCACAGTCTGTGGGTGATGATGACCTTCTTGACGTAGTGGAAGTGTGTAAAGAGGTGTCCGACGATGAGGAGACACGGTTGTCAGACAGTGGGGAAGTTGTTGTCAGGGCAGGAAGTCCGAGGGGGGAGCAGACTGAGGGATCGGAGGATGATGAGGTGACAGACCCAAGCTGGGTTGAGAGGCCGGGTGAACACAGTGCTTCTGAGACGGAGGAGAGTCCTCGACCAGAACAGGTTGGAAGAGGCAGTGGTGGGGCCAGAAGGAGAGGCAGGGCCAGAGCTGGTGCATCAGCGCCAAATGTGTCAACTAGTGAAGCTCCCGTGGCGAGGGCTCCTGCGGCGAGGGCTAGATCTTCAGAAGTCTGGAGGTTCTTTAAGGAAACACCGGATGACCGACGGACTGTGGTGTGCAACATTTGCCAAACCAGGCTCAGCAGGGGTTCCACCACTACTAGCTTAACTACCACCAGTATGCGCAGGCATATGAATGCTAAACACCGCACTCAGTGGCAACAAGCCCGTTCACCTCCGGCCGTGCACACCACTGCTCCTTCCCCTGTGTCAGCTGCTAGTCAGCCCCCTGCCCAGGACCCTGCCACAAAAACCCCATCGTCGCCTCCACGATCCTCCACAGCATCCACCAGCGTTCAGCTCTCCATACCCCAGACGCTGGAGCGGAAACGCAAATATAGTGCAACCCACCCGCACGCCCAAGCCCTTAATGTGCACATCTCCAGATTGCTTAGCCTGGAGATGCTGCCCTATAGGCTAGTAGAGACCGAGGCCTTTCGCAACCTCATGGCGGCGGCCGCCCCTCGGTATTCGGTCCCCAGCCGCCACTACTTTTCCCGATGTGCCGTCCCAGCCCTGCACCAGCACGTGTCAGACAACATCATCCGTGCCCTGACCAACGCCGTTTCTGACAAGGTCCACCTGACCACGGACACGTGGACGAGTGCTGCCGGGCAGGGCCACTATATATCGCTGACGGCACATTGGGTTAACTTGGTGGAGGCTGGGACCGAGTCTGACACTGGGGCTGGTCATATACTGCCGACGCAGAGAATTGCGGGGCCTACCTCGGTCCAGGTCTCAAAGGCCTACTATACCTCCTCCCACCCCTCCTCCACCTCCTCCTCCTCCGAATTACCATCCGTGGGCATGGCGCCATCAGTCGGTAGCTCTAGGCACAGCAGCAGTGCCGTCGCTAAGCGACAGCAGGCGGTGCTGAAACTGCTGAGCCTAGGCGATAAAAGGCACACCGCCCAAGAGCTATTACAGGGCATTCCACATCAAAGTTGTTAACTTTGTCGCCACCCTGCTGTGTAATCCACAAAATATACTTGCAAACTTTTACCATTTAGGGATATTATTTCAGCGCTTCTTGCGCATCTGTTTACATTCCCCTCACCCGCCATATCCTAAACTTATAAGAACGCTACTACACTTGATCTTATACAAAAGGTTCTTAGAAGTGCTGTTTGGGGAGTAGCCTAGAGACAGGGGCTTGGATTGGCAAAAGCTCGCCTGGCTGCAGAGCGCCAGCTCCATCCCAAGATCCAACTAACATAGTTGCAGCACCTTTAATCTACTACTAGTTCACTGCCTCCATAATAATAATAATAATAATCTTTATTTATATAGCGTCATCATATTCTGTAGCGCTTTACAAATCATAGGAAACAAATACAAATGTAATGTAACAGAGCACAACATTTGTATGGAACAACAGGAGTGAGGTCCCTGCTCGCCAGAGCTTACGGTTTATGAAGATGATGGGGTAACACGAGGTAAAAGAATATTTAATGGTCAAGCCATTCTTCTTAGGGAATAGAAAAAAATATAATAAATGGAATTGCTGTCGCTTGAACCACTCAGCCGTCATCTTATATACCAGGTCCAGGGTGAATGGGACTGCAGAGAAGTCTGGTGCCTGTTGGTTGCTGGATAACAGATGGGAGGACGACACAGGACGGGTTAGTAGAAGAGTTAAAACTTCATGCAGTTAATGAGTGTTATAGGCTTGCCTAAAGAAATGGGTTTTAAGAGCACGTTTGAAACTTTGGAGGTTAGGTATTAGTCTGATAGTCCAGGGCAGAGCATTCCATAGAATTGGTGCAGCTCTAGAGAAGTCTTGGAGACGCGAGTGGGAGGTCCGCACTAGGGTAGAGGTTAATCTAAGATCACTGGCGGATCTAAGAGCACGGGTTGGGCGATAGACTGAGATAAGAGAGGAGAGGTAGGGGGGTGCAGCATTATACAGAGCTTTATGGATGAGGGTTATTATTATTTTAAACTGTATTCGAAAGGAGACTGGCAGCCAGTGCAGCGACTGGCATGAACTGTAAGCATACATGGTCCCCTTATCAAACGAGCTGTGTCAGGCAGAATTTTGGGTTGTTTTCATGGCTTCCATGTTAACTTTGTCGCCACCCTGCTGTGTAATCCACAAAATATACTGGCAAACTTTTATCATGTACCGATATTATTTGAGCGCTTCTTGCTCACCTCCTTTGGTTCCTCTCTGACACCCATTGGTTTGAAGCCTGAGTCCAATTAGGGTATGTCGCCATGCCACTCTCTAGCCTGCTGCCGCTGCCTCTGCCTCTGCATGCCGTCCCCTATAGTGTCAGGGTCAATTATTGGATGTTTTACATGCTATCTAGCTTCATTCTGTCACTCTGTCATGGCCATGCTGTTGCCCATAATTTCGGCATAATGGTGCGATTAAGCAGCCTCAGAGGCATCCATGCATGCTGCCCCTGCTGTTTCCTGTCCATTTCCGTGGTGTTTCCATCCTTTTCTGAGGTTCCCAGGTGTTTGGCCAAGCTTCCCTGTGCAGAGCCTTGGTCCCCTTGAAAAATGCTCGAGTCTCCCATTGACTTCAATGGGGTTCGTTATTCGAGACGAGCACTCGAGCATCGGGAAAAGTTCGTCTCGAATAACGAGTACCCGAGCATTTTAGTGTTCGCTCATCTCTAATCGTAATGGTACACATCTTTGATAACTGTTATAGCTGATCATTGTAGTGTGGGGCTAAGGTACTGTAAATGGCCAATTAACAGAGGGCCGTTTGTAACTAGGGGTTGTCTGTAAGTTGGTTGTTCTTAAGTAGGTACCGTCTGTATTCATGTACAAGTATGGCTTGTGTACAACAGAAGCTGTTCGATAGCAACTTTTGTTAACTTTGTTAGATTTGACATAGAATTTCACATCTACATATAAATGACCCAGTTTTTAGTTCATAATTTCCTCAAAAATTGCCAGACTGACTTTTTCTTGAGAAAGTGGTGCAGAATGGTGAATCACTAAATGTGGATGTAGAACCACATGATAACCTCCAGTAGTCCTGGAGATGACCTGGTCTGGAGATAACCAGTAAAGTAGATAAACTGCTTTCAAGGATACTATCACCACACATTTACATTCATATCTTGAGGATAAATGTTGGCCTGTCACCCCTCAAGAGCCATGTGTGCCTGCTCTGGAGATGACCAGCAGGATAAAACAAGTTACTATTAGTAATTTATTGATTAGATCAGAAATGATCCCCACGATCCATTAGTTTGGCATTACTCTTGTCACACAAATGATAAGGTATACAGAAAAACAAAGACACCTTTAAGAGTTATGCTATGTACCTCACAGAATAACCTTAATTCAGTGGTCTACAGTAATATTTATAATTTTAGTAATTCTTCATCTATAGGAGTTGCTATAATATTTTCAGAGCCTTGGTGATAAAAAAAAAATCAGTATGTAGATGCTGGGAAGCAGTGCAACCTGTGAGCTGTGTTAAAGCCCTAGCATAACAAACATTCTTCTAGTCATTATATAAAAGATTAATAGACCATTTTCACGTATTTCTGTTTTATGTCAGATTTGTTTAAAATCTGTGCAGGGAATTGATGTGCATGTTCTGTTCTGTAGAATTTCATGGCCGCCCTCATTGGCGGAGTGTATCGAGTACATACCTTTTTAATAAGGATTTTAGCCCAGGCATAACACAGAAGCCATATACAAAGTATATGAAAACAATTCAGTAACAATAATGATAGTCTTGGTTTTCTTTCTCTAGAATAAAAATAAATGCTTTGTAGAAGAAATAATACATGGACCATGTAATTGAATAAACAAAATTGCCCTATAAATATTTATTGCAGTTGTATTATTTTATAACTGTGATTTTATTTTGTAGTCTTTCCAGTTCAATCAAGTAGAATAGAGTCCAAAATAATTCTTCTACATCCTTTGACATGCCCGAGTTTCTCTAATCACTGGTAGCTTTTTATACATGAAGCAGAAATCCTAGAAACCAGCAGAGTTGTGTTGATAATATTTTTCTCTTTCCTTCCCAGGATGAACAGGGAATATAGGTATTTTTGTGAAGTGATTGTTTTATGTTATTATATTATGTTTGACCTTGAAATTGCAAAGATCCCTTCCTGACACCTAGGGGACTTATTCAAGGCCCTCAAGATCAGAAGCAGTTAGCATTCACTGTAACAATATCTGTAAAGGCTATTTTTCATGGTGACAAAACATTAGTTCATGATACATTATGCTGAGACTTTACGTGGAGGGGAGTGTAGCTGCCAGGGGAATGGGCGTTCTTGCCTCCTGATTAGGCACCGGCTATGGCACAGTTCTACAGCAGACCAGACCTGGTGTAGAAGTGTCCCACAACACTGTGTGCGGTTGCCGTCCAGTGAATGTATTAGGAGGCCAGAGCTTCCTTATAAATCTGCCAAGAGGAGGGGGGATGAGTGGCAACATTATATGTATATTAAATGTGCCCCAATGGGTCCAGGAAAAAAAGGGGCAGCTGGTCCATTAGAAATGAACCAATGAATCCAAAAAAGAAGCCAATCTGATGCAATCGGCCATTAAAAATGGATGTTAAAGGACATCTACCATCAGGATCAACGAATATAAACCAGGGCGTAAGAAGCTAAAGAAGAGCGGATCCTGCCAGAAGGGGCACACACCAGGATGTCAGTATGATTGGTTTACAATTCTTCATCCTGTGGTAGATGTCCTTTAAGAGTCCTAAGATTGTTGTGTTACTCAAAGTTCCAAAATAAGTGAATATTTAAACATGTAGTCTCCAAATTTTCCAAAAAAAATCAAAATTTTCTTTTATGTCATCAATTTATTTGAATGAAATTAATCTTTTTTTTGTATTTCCATGTGTTAAGGCATTTTACAATAAATGAAATTATGAAATAGGATTTCTAAAGAATATTGTATTCCCAGCACAAGCAGCCCACACAGCCAATACCAACTTCATAAGGGTGACCTGACATCACAATTGATTAATTCAAGTACAAGAACCTTAATTAGTATTGTTTGAAGCAGGTGATCACAGTGCAATCTGTGGTTTTCATGGATATCGATTTGTTTATACACTGAATATTTGGAGTGACAGCCGCAATGCTTTGAAATGCCTAAATCATGCTAGAATAAAGCAAAAGGCAGCACACACATATGTCCATGACTAGAATGACTAGAGGCTATAAAGGTCATGGATCAAACATGTCCTCTATCCGACACTTTAGTCTTCTGTGTGAAATGCCACCATCTGAAATATGTTTTAGAAATGTTGCTTGGCATTTCAGAAGTTGCCGCTGTTTGAAAAGGAAACTTATATGACAGAAGAGAAAGATTACATGACAGACCTAGTCTTTTGGATGTGTTTTTTGGGGCAAATAACTGACATAGTTCAGTATTTAGCTGTCGGTTTTGGAAATGGATGAAACAATATATTGATAAATATACATTGATATTGTCATATATGCAGCAACAAATGCATAGAATTTGCACAGTTGTACAAAAAGCCCAGGAAGGTCAGAATATATAATTAACAAGTTTCAAGAAGTGATAAATATGTGTTAAGTAGTATCTTGTTACCCCACTGCCCCTACAGTTATATGACTCATTGCCTAGCAGCAATGTCAGGGAAATGGGTTATTGGGTTGTCGAGATTTCCGACATCAAGTGAATCATGTTTAATGTTTCATATTTACATACTTAACATTTTACTACTGGAATATAGGTAATGTTTTTTATGTATATAATTTGTTTCATGTATATCATTTGTTACATTTACATTTTAGTACGTTTGTGTTAATTACATATTACTGAAAAACCTCAGAAGTTTGTTTTGGGTTTTAAAATGAATTATAAGTATAATGCAGTTTATTTAAGTCTTTCAGCTCTCAAAATCACCCACATAAAAACAGTGGTTTGGGGTATTGCCTTAGCTTTTAGCACATACCTTTCCTGTTTGCCAGTATCTTTATTTTTATGCAAATTTCACTCTATCTTCCCTATGGACCTATTTCTCTTTTTATGAGAGAAGTAAGTTAATGTGTAAAGGGTGGTCCTAGGCATGATGGACAAAATACAACGAAGGAAACAGGTGCCCCCATCGCACTGAGATCCTAATTTGTATAAAGATAATAATGTACATTTTTGTAAAATGAGATTACAAGTAGTATCCACAATAATCTGTTATGTGTTATTGACTGATGACATGAGATGGTAGTATGTAGATCATGTCATATTAATAATATTATCTACTCGCACATCTAAAGTGCAGGTAAATGGCCTACAGCTGGAGTATTACTCATGTGGCTTTTCCTGATTTTCTACAGCAGAAAAGTTATATTTTTAGAAATAACCAATATTGTTACCAAACAGAATAATAGATTTATCTATATCGTATTTTGTGTGCTGCTTTACTATTAGTTTCTGACTTCCTTACAAGACTTCTTTTGAGACATGCACATATTTAGTGAAGAGTAACCATGAGCAAATCAACACAAAAAAAATCACCTTGAAGCTTTGATAGAATATAATGTACCTACATCCCACATTGCACGCCATCTGTTCTCAGTACATTAAATCACTGTTACTTAAGTTTGAATAACTTATTTCCTTAGTAGAAGAATTGATGTTTGTACGTTTAAAACATCAGACTGAAGAAAGAAATGGCAGGTTTATTAATAGTGCTGAAGGTGAGTGCAAGCTGTTTAATAATAAGGGTGAAATAAAAAAGAAGAATACAAAATTTGGCATAAAGTGTTGCTATGAACCCATTACAGAAAAGCCACCATGGAAACCCACTGACCTCTGCCAAACAGCTCTCTTCCGGAGGAATTTGCCTTTTACACATTTCCCCACTTGTGGCCACTATTACATCTGAATGTAATGGATGTCTTCAGCAAAGATCACTGTAGTTTGTGGTGCTTAAATTGCATTTGAAACACCAGTGCATCAGGATATACTTACTCTTTGACCCTAGTCAAAAGCCTCTCACTCAGTTAAACAAATTCTGAAGAGACACAACCACATTGAAACAGTGCTGTTTACAGTTGAGAATCTGTTCCTTCTGGATTAGATATACAGGTAGTCCTTGGGTTACATACAAGATAAGTTCTGTAGGCTTGGTCTTAAGTTGAATTTGTATGTAAGTCGGAACTGTATATTTTATAATTGTAACCACAGCCAATTTTTTTGGTCTCTGTGATAATTGGATTTTAAAAATGTTGGATTGTCATCAGAACCAGGATTAACGATAAAGCTTAATTGCAGACAACTTTTATAACTGTGTTTATTGTAGCCTAGGGCTAAAGTACAGTAAATTATCAACATCCAGAGGTCTGTTTGTAACTAGGGGTAGCCTCTAAGTCGTTTGTTCTTAAGTTAGAGACTGTCTGTACTGGTTTATCTTTACTCCCACATCATTAAGCTTCCTGATGATGGTAATGTAGCAATTATAAGGTAGAAAAGAGGAGTGGTTTCCTTTGTCCAATTCTGAAAATCTTATTTGCTTATTTCCCAGAATCCTAAACACAGATAAGTTTAGATCTAAACTCTTGCGTTTGAAAACTAGCAACACATGTTTGCTATGTTTTAGGCTATTAACTGAATGCAAGAATTTAAGTCTTCATCGCATCTGTTTTTGGAGTAACTTCATCTGGATGCACTTAAATTGGATTTCAAAATGCAATTCAAGCACAATGGGGGTCATTTACTAAGGGCCCGATTCGCGTTTTTCCGACGTGTTACCCGAATATTTCCGATTTGCGCCGATTGTACCTGAATTGCCCCGGGTTTTTGGGGGGCGTGGCCGAACGAAAACCCGACGTATTCGGAAAAACCGCCGCATTTAAAAAAAAAATTGTGTCGCGAAAATTTCACTCACCTTCATCCTGGATAGGCTGGTGAATTTCGAGGCATTCCAGCGGACTTCAGCGCAGCAGCCTGGTGGACGTCGGAGGAACTGCTTTCATGAATCCCGGCCGGACCCGAATCCAGCGCAGAGACCAGGTAAGTAAATCTGCCCCAATGTGTCAACGTGACCTCAGGCTCTCCATTCTTGCATATGGGACCCTGAACATTGATTACAAGGATAATCCAAATATATTAATCATACATAGTGCTCAAGTATATGCTTCTTTATCTAACTCATACAAATTTCCATACATGTGTGGTCACTATGATAGTAGGGTGTATACTGCTGTGCATTGATGACTTTTAAATCTGTCATAAGTGATTTTACTTCTTTGGCCAGACTATGCCCACTTCTTTATATGTGGAGATACAACAAATTTTTCATACTATATATGCGTAAGTGCAATGATCCGGGGGACAGCTAAAGAAGCTTTTAAATAGACAACTCATATTACTGCTGTCAGCCTACCCATTTAAAGGGATTGTCCATAATTTATATTTGCTTGCTTTGCTTCTATATAAAGCTTCTAAGTTTACTTCCAGTGGATAGAATCTGTCCATGGTCATGTGATTGATGCATGCAGAGTTTTCAGAGTTTATTTTTATCTTATAGAAAGTAATACAATTCCATCTACAACGTAATTGGTTATTATATGTTATTTCACTGTATGTAGAACAACCCTTCCTTTGGTTTTATGTGAATATAATGTAATGTGCTTGGGTGGGGGGCTTGATAGACATGATATCTCTCTTATGCTCCGGCAAGACATAAAGAGTCTGTTCTGTAAATGGCAGCAGTGTCATGCGCTGCAGTAATTGTGTGTTTTCTCATTTGTGGCATTATTGTTTCAGGATATGAATATTTTACAGACCAGTGATGGGTGCTTCAAATCTTCAATAGGCAGAAACAGGCGAGTTTGTGTAAATGAATAGCTGTGTAAAATGAAGACAAACAAAGATAATCGGTATGACAGCCCAGGGACTGATTTGGTTGGGGCTGTGCTTTTGAAATGTGAAGCTGGAGTAGTTTGCTTAGAGAATTTAATCAGCCACACCGCATTTCTGCCATTATTCCCTTTGAGATTCTAATAATTTAATGTCTTATTGATTCATCGTTCTTAGCTTATTGTATAACTCAATTTAAAATCCTGCACTGTGGCAATTTTATCTGCTGGCCCCATTACGGGAGGAATTCATTTTGGTTTGGAGGTTGAATTCTAGAATAGAATGACACAAATGCAGCATGGAAGATGCGAGGCAGGACAGGGGGGCTGGAGAGACGCGTTTCCAGGCCTGGCATCTCTACACAGATAAATGGAGACACTGAGGCCGTAAGAAATGAAATGTTATCAGGAGCCACACTGCCTTTATTTTAATAGCACTTTCCGGAGTTCCATTAGTATTTTTCCTGCTCAACTTCATTTGTCACAGATCATTTTTCAGGATAATAGTATCATAGTGTTAGAACGGGAGGAAGATATGGGGAGCCTTGGAGAATTCATTTTCATGTTCCTTCATGGCCAGACAGAAGGAAGGCAGGTGCAGCATGGGAACGCCAGCTTTGGCAAGCAGAGATCCTCGCCAATGAATGAAGATGTGTTTTGTGCATGAAAGGCAGAAGTAGTCCTCTGCTTTAGTGTTTGCTAATATGCAGCTTTACTTTGAAGATAGAAGTATTGTTAGGTGACATTCTTGGGAGTAAGCACATTCCTTTATTAAGAGCCTGGCCTAATGTATGCCTTTCATCAGACATTTGTCACACCGACTCAACATCCTAAAAATACATCTTTTTGTGTGTTAAATGTGTCACTTCTAATATTTGACTCTGGTCGTATCACATTTTACAACGTCTCATTGTGAGCTAGATTTCGGAAATTTATTGTAAACCCTCATCACTTGCGGAGGGAAAGGTCTCGGCAGGCGGGTGCTTTAGCTTCCAATTATTGCTTTCAAATTGAACTCGAGTAATAAGATTGTTGCCAACACATTGCACTCTTGAAAGGGAGACATTTACATAGAAATACATACTATTCTTTTGCTATCCATACAATATGTAATTCACTTGGAAGATTGCAATATAACATCCTCACGGAGATATTTCACTAACCTCTTCACTGGAGTTATTATTTCAACCTCTTATAGACTCCAAATGCATTCTCTCTTTCTACTATTAATCTCCTGGAAATAAACTGCATTTGTAGCCAGATAAGAAGCTGGAAGTGAATGGGATTGCTGACTGGCTATTAGTGTGAATGAACAGAGCATTAACAAAGATGTGCATTGTAGATAGAGCTGAGATACTGTAGGTGGTGAGCTGTAACAATGCTGAATATGGTGTCTGGGACATTATTTATTCTGATAAAGCAAACCCACGCACTCTTAAGACTTGTCATATTACTTGCTCACATTTATGTTGTTCACAGGCCAACAAATGTAGAGAGTTCCAGCCATTGTATACCATTTCTTGTTCTTTCTGACTTTATCGACATTGAACATTGAGAGAGATTTCATACAATTATTTGTTCTAAGATGGTTGCATTTTTTTCTGTACATCCTCCAATGCAGCTGATGTATTCCTATTCCTATACATTAAAGTGGATAGGTCAGCAAGTACAAAACGCCAAATAACACAATTTCATTAATTCCATATTGTTGATCAATTTGGCATTTATTCTTTAAAATTCTTCCAGATTTATTTGTGAAATCTATTTTACGAGCCAAGGGGCAATAACCTTTTATTCTTAAAGAGCAAATGGAGACAACCCCCCAGGGGGAATAAATAGTTACCTGGCCCTTGGACTGGGATGTATAATTTTGCATTTTCTAGTTGATGCCGGCTTCTCTTCCAAACCATAAAATAATTGGACAGTCTGCCGCTTATGAGACAAAAGAGTTTAGACTTAGTTTGTTGATCCCCTGCCAGTGCCAACTACCAGGCAATGACTGGAAATGCCCGCTTGTCACTTACTGCAGAGATGAGTCAAGCTAGCCAGTGATTGACTGACAGGCTTTTCTAGCTGTCTGCCATTTTGACAAGGCAGAGGAACATAGACACCCTCAGAACTAAAGCTTCCAAGATTAGAAAAATATATGGTGAAGGATACTGAAGACCTATATATAACACGCAGAAATTGTATACCTACAAAGAGACATTAAAAAGTGTTTGACATAAATCATATGCATGTTTATGAATTATAATACCTAAAAATGTAATCTAGGTACATAGGAGTCCTGAAAAAGTAGCTTAAAAAACATGGATAATACACTATATGAAATTGTACTCCAAACAGTTGTAAAGACAGGCAAAAATTTAACCCTTTCTATGACTTCAATATAGGAATCACTACAGCAATGAATTAGAACTTGGATACGTATTTTTGGAACACAAAGTATTAGACAATTCATAAGACATATACAGACTGTGCTAGAGCCGCTAACTGGGATTAATGGCTCTAGCATGGTGTGTCATACGTCCATCAACTTTAACACAGCTGGACATATACTTTATTCACATAATCTAGTGACAATTATAAGCCAACAAAAACCTGCTATATAAACAGAGGTCTGTTCTTAAAGGTGTTGTCCACTTTCAGCAAATAATTAATATTATTTGTGTAATGAAAAATTCTACAACTTTCCAATATACTTTCTCTATAAATTCCTCAAAGTTTTCTAGATCTCTGCTTGCTGTCCTGATATGAAGCTTCTATGTTTACTTCCAATGGATAGATATCTGTTCATAGTCATGTGATGGACATGCATGTCTACAAGACATTAGTATCACAGAGAATAATCAGAGGTCTGTGATATAATGGCTTGTGCATCTGCGTGTCCATCACATGACGGAGGACCGATATTTGCACACTAGAAGTTTTCTATAGAATGACAGCAAGCAGAGATCTTGAAAACCATAAGGAATTGATTCATAGAGTATGTTGGAAAATTGTATAAATTTTCATTTCACAAACCATATTTATTAATTGGTAAAAGTGGACAACCCCTTTAATGGCAGAGTAGTGAATCTATTGCTTCCTGCTCTGCCACAGCTATAAATTGTATTGGCGCCTGCAGAAACACATACAAGACTAGAGGATCACATCGAAATGTCTCAATGGCAATTTGTTTTATAGATCAACGTACAAATAACATGTTTCTCGTAGGTGAATCTATAACTAGGGACAATATTTAAAATATTGCCTTTATGTACATTGAACGTGTTGTTGAAACTGCCTAGAAAACTAATGTCTAGCAGCAAGACTTTTGGAAAGCAGTGTCTGGTTGTCTAATCATGGTGATTATATTGATGGAAATTACAGTGAGTATGATAATACAAACCTTTGTCTAATTGAATGTTTGTTGATTGCATGGATCTAGGAGGAATATGTTCTGTGTGTCAGGTAAATATTGAAATGTCTAATTCGCAGAGACAAATGCAGCTTTATGTACCGAAAGATTGACTGTGTTTCTTCCATTGATACATTGTACACCTTTTTTTCTAGTGATGTATTTCCATAATTTACATTGCTTTTGGTTTCTTGAGTACTTTCCTTAGGTGGAGAACTTTTTCCTAGCACCCCCTTCAAATATATGTTATACATCTCCCAAATATTAAAATGGCCAAATAACATTGCCAAAGGTTGCTCACATAAAATGCCCCTGTCAGTTTACAAGGCATTGTAGCTAATCACTGTGCAGCTGAGCTTAAATAGTTGTGATCATCTGGGATACAAGATTTGGGCGCCAACATTACTAGCTTCGGCTGAGACCCCCAGTGTAATAATACAGGTTGCACACCCTCAAAGCCAGATATGGTTAAAGGAAATCTACCATTTGATTTTTATGCATTGTGAACCAAAAATACATTGAGAATGCTGCAGCCACACTGATGCAGAAACATATCTTGTTTAATCCCTGATCTGAGTGGTTTTGCTCAAAAAACAATTATAATATTCAGGACCTTGGAAAAGCTGGGTGCAGGCTGGCTGCTTTGTTTCACGGAGCTTCCTGAACTGTCCATACAGGAATAATAATAATAATAATCTTTATTTATATAGCGCCATCGAATTCCGTAGCGCTTTACAAATCATAGGGGACATATACAAATATAATATGTCATTACACAGAACAAACAGTCATATGGAACATCAGGAGTGAGGGTCCTGCTCACAAGAGCTTTTAGTCTATGAGGATGAGGGAGTAACACAAGAGCTTACAGTCTATGAGGATGAGGGGTGGAAACAAGAACTTACTGACTATGAGGATGAGGGGGTTGACAAAAGCAGTATAAGAGCTTGTATAACTGACCAGCCATTATTTATAAGGGAACAATATAAAATAATTAAATAAATAATTTAATAGATAAAAATTCTGCTGCTTGAACCAGCCATCAGCCGCAATCTTATTTACAAGTTGAAAGTGACTGCAGAGAAGCCCGGAACTTGGTTTATATCTATTATATATTATTTATATGTTTGCCAGATGACAGACGAGAGATAGGACACAGGATGGGTTAGTAAAGGGAGAGCTGACGTTTCATGCAGTTAGTGAGTGTGATAGGCTTGCCTAAAGAGATGGGTTTTAAGAGCACATTTGCCAGCTCCTCCATGTGGGACAGCGCCAACATCTCTTGGGCCCATTGTGCCATGGACGCGCAGACCGCGGAGCGCCAGTGTCTGGGGATCACCGCTCTTGCTGCTATCAAGCAGAACCTCAAAATGTTTTTCTTTTGAAGGCTGATGGACCTTGGGAGTATCGATAGCAGTGATATTTCCAGGGAGGCTGTCACTTGTTTACCTGTTATTTGTTGGTATGTAGCAAATACCTGGTCCCAGAATCATCTGAGAGCATCACAAGTCCACCAGATGTGTAGCAAGTCCCCCTTCTCCTTTCCACAGTGCCAACACAAATCTGAAACAGAAGGAAAAGCCAGGTGGAGCACTGTCGGCACTCGGTACTACCTAGATGTAATCTAAGGGGGATAATTGGGAAAACATGTTCCTGTCTCCCGGATTGGTGCCCCCTGATATATCGCGAAGATTGGCTACTAGCCCATTCCTTTTAGGTCTGGCGTAAACTTTCTATAGCCATTGCTGGTTAATCGGAATAACCTTCACTAAACAAATAAATATACTTTTATACATCCGTTTAGTTGGATACCTGTTGTTTTGTTACTCTGATCAGCGGGTTTACTTTTTTAAGCTGTGTTTCATCATCAGCAGAGAGCCACTGCTCTCACTGATGATAGCGTCATGCACTCATGACAACCATGTAAGATACACCCCCGTGCGGTCATGTGACCGGATCACGTGACCACGGACCACGTGACTCGATCACGTGACCGGAAGTTCCGCCGGCGTGTGATGGCGGCCCGCGCAGCAATCACAGGACATGGCTGCCACCACGGATGGAAATTTTGCTACAGGACCCCCAATTTGGTGAGAGATCCATAGGGGGGAAGTATCAGCTATTACTTATGGGGACATTTATCCCTACACCATCAGATAGGGATCAGCGTCTGGGGCTCCGCAACGGGTACCCAGTAGATGACCCTACACTTGGGTTCATCTTAGTACTATTTGACACTCCGAGGGATACTCCTGTACCCTGGAGGTCCCGTTTTTATGACTAATTCCACTGCAGTCCCTCTGAAGAACCTACAGCAGGAAGAAACGCATCAGGGAAGGGGAATGCAGGGTGTTCTTCTAGATTAGGGCAAGATTGTGGGACTGCTCTTGTCTGGGCGGGAGCTAACTATACCTGGGGGACAGGGACAGCTGTAGTTTCAGTGCAGATCCTGATACTCTGGTTCCAACATATACAGGTATGTCCTTCATCATCCCAATGCTCCCGTCCATGCACGTACCCTGGAGACAGTCCAGCTGACTTTCAGACAATACAGTAGACCGCTATCAGATGTGGTAAGAACCATCCTTTTTGTCCTATCTTCAAGGTGTTTGTTAGATGGCATCGTGCATGGCACCTTGAATGTAACGGGTACATGTGTATCCCCATTGTTTGATTCACAACCACTGGGGGTTGTGGTGACTAGTATAGTTGCCTAGGTTGGCTTCTATAGTACGGATTGTTGATTTTATAATTTATAATTTGTGACTTTAATTGTTTTAAGGCATACCTAATAAACGTTATAGGTTTAAGTTCACAGCCATGCTGATAATTATATTTGGTTATTTAGTGAACCAGAAGAAAAACGTCCTCTAATTGGGCCGTAATAATACATGCTTTGTGTCTTGTTGATTGTTATACACACGGTATGGCTGGTTTCCTTGCGACCGGTATTGACAAGCAACAATGGCTTTCTGAAGTAAATGAGGTGTTCTCTGACAAAGCCTTTACCCCTAAAAATACACCCCTACCTACAACTCTGCTTTCAAAGAATTGACTAAAACATACAAAGATCAATGTACATCCTGGTGGGAGGTGCAAAGCCTAGAGAACTACATAAAAAACAAGATTGTTCCGAGAGGTCTCAGAATCACCCTCACCCCAGGTAATAGGTTCAAGAGCAGCAGTCTTATTAACAAATGGGAGCAAGAAGCCACTGCTAGCTCCCTGCATTTCATGCAAATACTACTAGATGAGGAGAGGGTGAATCTTGACACATTGGAAAAAAGACTGAAGGAGCAAATTGACGTAGGCCTTTTCTGCATCGATCAACAATAAACAGGCTGGGATTAGACCTGCCTTTGCCTGAGACATCAGCAGGAAGGTCTTAATCAGATTGTCTCTAGCCTCTCTTCCCTGGACAAATCCCACTTGGTCAGTGTGGATGACTGAGGGCAGGTGAAGGGCCAGTCTCTCTGCTAAGACTTTGGCGAACAATTTGACGTCCACATTAATCAGAATGCAAAACCCAAGGGAGGACAGGAGTATCGGCGCTCAGAAAATCCTCACGGCTCCAATGGAGTTGGCTCATTCAGAGCGATGAATTTATTTCTTACAAATTTAAAAAACAAAAAACAGTTTTTTGTTTTTTAAATTTGTAAGAAATAAATTCATCGCTCTGAATGAGCCAACTCCATTGGATCCGTGAGGATTTTCTGAGCGCCAATACTCCTGTCCTCCCTTGGGTTTTGTATACTGATTTTTTTCAGCCCCGGGATCTGGCCCAGGCACTGTCGATCCACAGGAGACCACTGGCTGCTGGAATTGCATCCTACATGTGCAAATGCATATGTGAATAGGTGAGTGACCTATCCACCAATACCCTTTCCCCCGTGGCATTACTTTCTTCACGAGGTAGAGCTGTTTCTTCTCTTCTCTCCCACCACCACGCACTAATTCTCCGACAACGAGTGTGAAACCCCCCCAGCTCCAAGCATCCACATTAATCAGAGAAATGGGACGGTAGCTGGCTGGAAGAGACGGGTCCTTCCCTGGCTTGGGCAGTACACTAATATGAGCCTCTAAGGCCCGATCCGAGAAACCAGACTCTGCAGAGACAGCGCTAAAACCCTTGGCCAATAAAGGGGACAACAGCTGAATTGCTTGTAGAAGGCTGGAGTAAAACCATCGGGGCCTGGGCTCTTATCAGCAGGGGTGTTTTTAATGACTACAGAAACCTCTGTAGGCTCAATCTCCTGCTCTAGTCCAGCAACAACTTCTCTAGACAAGGGCGGTAGGCTAGTTTCTGAAATGTATGATTCTATCTGAGCTTCATGTAAGGGAGCAGACCTAAATGTGTTGGGACCTTTTAGGGCGTACAGGGAAGAGTAGTACGAGGAGAAGCTATCGCACATTTCTGATGGATGGTAAACCTCATTCCCTCCCGGGACTTTGATCTTAGGTATGTAGGAGGTGAGGGACCGGGGATGTAGTAGGCAGGACAAGGGACGGCCGCATTTGTCTGCATGGTCATATAAGTAACTTTGAAATCTTGCCCTATGCTGGAGGTTCTTCTAGTCCAGAAGAGATCTCAGAGATCCGTTAATTCCGCTAGAACCTCATGGGATAAGGAAGCTTTATGACGAATTTCAAGGCTCTGTATTTGAGAGGTAAGGGACTCTATCCGGGCAAGATTTTCTTTTTTAAGGCGGGTTCCATGTCGAATGAAGATATTTCTCAGGGAGTATTTGAGGTGTTCCCACTGTTGCGGCAAAGGGATCCGATTGTTTGTGGCTTGTACTTGGATGTAGGTATTGATGTGTTCCCTAATGTCTGCTACACATAAGGAGTCTCTCAGAAGGTTATCATTCAACCGCCATGTCCATGGAGGACGGGAGTTTTGGGGTAGTGTCATGGACACTGGGGCATGATCTGAAAATAGTATGTTCCCTATTTCAGCTTTAGGGGCCCAGGTAAAAGCATTATGACTTATAAGAAAGAAATCAATTCGGCTATAAGCCATGTGCGGGAGAAAAGTACAAGTAGTCCCTGTCCTGGGGATGTAGGATGTGCCATATATCTAGTAACTGGAGGGCTCGTATGTCGCATTTAAGGGACCAGATTTGGTTCCGTGGAGAATAATTCCAACCCCCGAAGTATCAACCAAGGGATCCAGTGGGAAATTAAAATCACCCCCTTCGACTAAATGACCTTCAGCAAATTCTGAGAGCGCTGCCAAGAGTTTCTTACATGCTGAGACAGGGTTATGATTAGGTAGGTACCAGTTGGCGAGAGTTAACACTTGAGTCCCATGATTTTTACCTTCAGAAAAACATATCGACCAGAGTCATCTGTCTGTGAGGCGATCACTTTGTGAGGTAGCGACCTGTGGAGAGCTATCGATACTCCCCTAGACTTTGCCTCCGGGTTGGCACTGTGGAACCAATGTGGGAAATTCCGATCTCGAATATTTGGCATGCTTGTGGACTTGAAATGTGTCTCCTGTAAAACCAGAATGTTAACCCGGTGCTTATGCATATCATAGAAAATTTGTGAGTGTTTTTGAGGAACATTCAGCCCTCTTACATTGAAGGAGCACAATTTCAGGGCATCCATCTGGGAATCTGTTAGAGAAGTGGTAATGAGGATGCAAGGGCCCCCCTGAAAAAGGGTAAAGAGGATAGAAGTTATAAGAGAGTAGGTAAACTGAAAGTATAGGAGGCCAGAAGAAAGGGTACGGGGAAGGGAAGAGAAACAAACAAAGAAGTACAAGAATTGCGTTGGGGAAACAGCAGCTACTATACCGCAGACAGACCAGCTGGCCACGGATTCCTCTGTGGGTAGTAAACTAACTGTGGAGGACACCGCCATCCCCTGCCGCAACCGAATCTTACACAAGAGTAGAAATATCAACTTCTGAACGTATCCAGCATTAAGGGGTGTGGGTGAAGGAAATTGGGGATGGGGGATAGGTGGGATAACTGATCAAAGGGTCTTGATAACTAAGTCGGCTCTAGGTAGCAAGGCTCACTTAACTCGACTCAACTTGGCTTGATGCCTGCTTCAAAACTGCAGCCCAGTGAGAGCCCATGATACTAATAATAAGTGCAAACCCTTCAACTTCATTATTAGGCATTTGACACTCAGAGTACTAGCATAGTACCAGTGTCAGAAGTAATGGCACAGGGTGTATCAGATCATTAGCTGAGGCCCAGGATCCTGCCCCTGGCGGGCTCCACCACATCCAGGGCCATGACGTGCTCTACACCTGGGTGGCCCCCCTAAAGGAGGAAGGTTTCCCGGGCGCCCAGGCAAAGGTAAGATGGGCTAATCCGTGATGGCTGGGACCGGAAGATCTAGTGCTGCAGCTAGAGCAGAGACGTCCTTGGGGTGGCACACAACATATCTTTGGTCCGCCCGTCTTATCTGTAGGTGAAACGGAAATCACCAGGTGTATGGTATGTCCCTTTGACGGAGTTCATCCAGCAGAGGTTTAAGAGCCCTTCTTTTGAGCAGGGTTAACCGAGATAGATCAGGCAGCAGCTGAAGGCAGGCCCCTTGCTAGATAGTATCACCAGCTAGACGTGCTTTAGACATAATGGCATCTTTAAGTTGGTACTAGTGCACCCGGCATATAAAATCTCTAGGTTGGTCACTCGCTGAGGGTCGGGCCTTCAGTGAGCGGTGAGCGGCTCGGTCTAACTCCAGAGGCGTGTCTGCCGGCACTTCCAGTAAGGAGTTGAATATTTGTCACAGAGTATCGTGTAGCGAAGGAGTTTCCACGGTCTCTGGGAGGCCTCGCACTCTGATGTTGTTGCGACAACCTCTGTTCTCAGCGACATCTAACTGATCTGCTAGATATTGTAGTTGGAAGGTGTGGGTGGATATAGCAGCATCATGAGTATTTAGACGCTCTGCAAGTGTATTGTTGGCTTCCTCTGCCGAGGAGACTCTGGCTCCCAATTGTTGAACCTCTTCCCGCACTATATTTAGCTCTGCAGTATAAGATTGCTCCAATCTGGCCACATAACTTTCCATATCATCTCTAGTGGGTATGGTGCGGAGGTGCGAGCTTACTGCACGTAATTCAGCTAGGGCACCAAATTCTTGGGACCACATGTTCTGTTGTGTGGTAAGAGGCCCTTCTGGGGAGAATGCTGCAGCCACTATACTGTGCCCTATGGAGGATACAGGGAGCGGATTTATGCCCTGTGAGGGTCGAGAACAGAGGGCCGGGCTATGGGCCAAGGGTGTTACTGGCCAGTCATCCCCCGCTTCAGACCACAACGCCGGGGAGTGAGGAGCAGGTGATACGGCTCCCCTGGGGGATGACTACCAAAGGGCGGCCATCTTCCTCCACAGCCAGGACATGCCCGTCGGTAGATTTCCTTTAGATGTCATAGCTGCCAAGGGAAGAAATAAACTCCATGTGGGGATTTTGCAGGCCACCTTTACGAGTGTATAGAGATTTAATAGCCATACATGTCCACTGGGGATTCTGGGAAATAAGTCTCTGCATACTTGTAAAGGTGTCTTGAAAGGCAAAATCTTCTGACCTACATCCATTAGTTCTCACCTAGCCAAAACAGTTCCCTAGACTGTGAAAAACCATCAAAACAGTGCAGTTGGCAAGACTGCCTTTTAAGTCAAAGCATTCAGTCAAACATATGTGTATATTTCTCAAAATACTTTGTGGCGATTTAAGTGATTTGGCATACTCTTGATGTCGGTCCAAACATAATCCATGAAGCCTTGAATCATCAGTTTTACGGTGACTTTTGTTCAACAAATTTTAGACCATTTAGAAAACATTTTAATTATGAGAGAAACAATGCAGATGGTATTTATTTCAATTTTAAATGTTTGTGTAAATAGGATTCTGCTTAGGAACCCCCGCTGTAAAAAATGTGCAAACAATGTCAGCTCTGTTCCTTGACAATGACTAGATCTGTTATGTTTACAGAATGGCTGCTTATTACATTGTTACAAGGCTGAGTGGGTTCATTAGATGGAACACAGTGGGCAGGAAACATCACGTTTCGTCTACAATACCTACTCACACAAGTATTTGACTTCAAGCCTCACGATAATGACAATTTATTCGACAAGTTAGAGGAATCTGCAGTTCACGGAGATGAGAATCCTCCATTGCTTTCATATACCACCGCAATGTTTTTTCTAATGATGATTTAAATAGATGAAATCCTTGTCAGCAAATTTCTCTGCGTCTCTCCTGAGGCTCATCCTGGTCATTTCATTTATTGGAGTAGTCTGTGGTGGACCACAAACCTAAGTGGATCTCTCTAGTATGTTAAATAGCAAAACCAATATGAGAGTTGCTTTATTCGACTGTCATTTTCTCTTATACTGTACATTCACATTAAAAAGGTTTTATTTTTGATAAATACAAAGTATTACCTAATGGGACAACTGTTTTCACTTTAAAAGGCACGACTCCGAAAATTCAAGCCACTATTTATACATACTTATTTTCTTGTCCAAAATCTTCAGAAAGCGCCTTCATGTTGGTCTGGAAATCCATGTAGTGGAAATAATTCTGGTGAAAGTTATGGGTCACTGAGCTACATCATAGTAGGCAATCTTTGATCCCCTTCGCAAAAATTGAAGATTGAACTTGCTTCCATAGTGCTGACAATTCTACAGTGCTTTACAGATGTAGTCATTACTTACTGTTCTTAGTAAGACTTACAATCTACCTTCCTTTATATGCCTTTGGAGTGTGGTAGGAAAGAATCCTCCACTTGAAGAAGCAATGCAAACTCCATGTAGATGTTTCATGGGTTGGATATGAACCCAGGACCCCAGTGCTCTGGGGGAACAATGCTAAGTTACTGTAGCTGAGTTGCTGTTGTTATAAAGAAATCAGAAAGTAATTTTACATTGTGCAACAAAAAACTTAGCTCTTCAACACTATCAGGGGCGAGCTATATAATGGTGCCCCATTCCACCCCATGCAATACAAATATAAAAATAGTACACCGGTCTTGACATTGGGTGTGAAGAGACACTATTTTTAAGTGTCAATACCTGCTTTGAAGCAGGTGACTGCACCCTTGATGCTGTCCCCTACCTTGCCGCAGGTGGTGCTGCCGGAGGCGAGAGGCTCAACTCACCACATGGCTGGTGCACCCTTGTACACTATGAAACAAAGCTACAATGTCTGTCTCTTGGATACACCCTAGTCTTTACAAAGCACATTCTTTTTTACTTTTCTTTATAACTTCTTTGATGCTAATAAGTGTATCGTCTGTGTTGGTTCAGGATATTTCAAAGTAACTTCATGGAAAAAACTGCAAATGATAGTCGTTAAATGTTGCAGATCTCCTGCTCATTACCCAGTGCTGATGGAGCTCAACATTTTTCCCTCCAAACAATGCAGAACATCCCATTAGCTGCCTTTCCGGACCAAGAAAAGCATATTGTAGCAATTACACATTCAATTGCAGCTAAAGATTTCTGTTTTGTAATACATAGGCTGTGTATATCAGAAAACCGCTTACATAATGAACACAACCTGAATGTGTGACTGATGATCATATGTGAAAATGATGTGTAATGCATGGTACTGTAGCCTATACACGTAGAATGGTTAATTTTTATGAATTGCAATAGGTGGTGTGTAAGACAGAGGAACTGTATGACCTTCCATGAACAATAACAGGTGATTGGTGGGATTACCCGTCATTTGAGTAACAATAGTTTTATGTACAGGCGGTCCCCTACTTAAGAACACCCGACTTACAGACGACCCCTAGTTACAAACGGACCCCATGGAATTTGGTAATTTACTATACTTTAGTCCTAGGCTAAAATAAACAGCTGTAACAGTTGTAAATTATGTCTGCAATGAAGCTTTATTGTTAATCCTGATTCTTATGGCAATCCAACATTTTTAAAATTCAATTGTCACAGAGACCAAAAAAATTTTGGCTGGGTTTACAATTATAAAGTATACAGTTCCGACTTACATACAAATTCAACTTAAGAACAAACCTACAGACCCTATCTTGTACATAACCCGGGGACTGCCTGTACATGACACAGTTGTATTGAATGTATGATTGCCCACATCTCCAGGTTTGTGAACAATCCTGTTGCAGTGAGCTGACACAGTACCATGTCAGTATTTACATATATACGCATATGAATGGAGAGTTAAGTTGATGGGGATTTCAATCTACATTATGGCGTGTTCACGCTTCAACAAATAAATATTATTGTCTTTATAAAGAAAAGTTATACTATTTTCCAATATACTTTCTGTATCAGTTTTTTTACATTTTTTTTAGATCTCTGCTTGCATGTCATTCTATCAACAACATACTTTCTTCAAGTAGATAGAAATCTGCTGTGATCATGTGATGTCACACAGGTACACAGGCCGTTATTATCACAGAGAATGTGCTATAAGAGCTCTGCATCTGTGTGAATATGGGAAGATTTCCGTTTACTGGAAGCTTTCTATAGAATGACAGGAAGCAGAGAGCTAGAAAACTTTAAAGAATTGATCATAGTATCATAGAATCATTGTTTAAAAGGCTGGAAAAAGCTGCAAGCCATCAAGTCCAACCTTTAAGAATTAAATAAATGTTTTATCCCCATAACCCGTGATATTTTTCTCTCCAGAAAGTCATCCAGGCCTCTCTTGAACAAGTACAAAGAATCTGCCATAACCACCTCCTGCGGCAGAGAGTTCCATAGTCTCACTGCTCTTACAGTAAAAAGCCTTTGTCTATGCTGATGGTAAAATCGCCTCTCCTCTAGGCGTAGAGGATGCCCCCTTGTCCTGGTCACAGGCCGAGGTATAAAAAGATCTTTGGGGAGATCATTGTGCTTCCCGTTCAGGTATTTGTACATTGTAATGAGGTCTCCCTCCCCTCAGTCGTCTTTTTTCTAAATAGCCCCACATTTTGTAATCTGTCATTGTATTCTAGTACCCCCATTCCCCTAATAATCTTGGTTGCTCTCCTCTGCACCCGTTCCAGTTCTACTATGTCCTTTTAATACACTGGTGCCCAAAACTGTACACAATATTCCATGTGTGGTCTGACCAGTGATTTGTATAAGGGCAAAACTATGGGGCAGATTTACTTACCCGGTCCATTCGCGATCCAGCGGCGCGTTCTCTGTGCTGGATTCGGGTTCGGCCAGGATTTATTAAGGCAGTTCCTCCGACGTCCACCAGGTGGCGCTGCTGCGCTGAAGTTCCCCGCAACGCACTGGGATACACCGAGCCGGGCTGAGTGAAGGTAAGTGCAAGCTCCGCGACACAGTTTTAAATGCGGTGGTATTTCCGAATCCGTCGGGTTTTCGTACGGCCACGCCCCCCGTTTTCCGTCGCGGAAATCGGCGCAAATTGGAAATATTCGAGTAACACGTCGGGAAAACGCGAATCGGGCCCTTAGTAAATGACCCCCTATGTCTTTATCATAAGAATCTATTCCTCTCTTGATACATCCCATAATTTTATTTGCTTTAGCAACAGCTCTGGACACTAAAATTAAGTTTACCAATCGCCACCAATACCGCCAATCTTTTTCAGCTCCAGTTTTACCAAGTAATTAACTGTTTAGAACATAATTATACTTTTTGTGTCCATGGCCCAAGTGTATAACTTTTTTATCTACATTAAACCTCATCAACCATTTCTCTGCCCACTCCTCCAGCTTCCACAAATCCCTTTGTAATGCTATACCATCAGCCTCAGTATTAATTATTTTACACAGCTTAGTATCATCTACAAATACTGAAACATGACTGTGTAAACCCTCTACAAGGTCGTTTATAAAGATATTAAAAAGAAGTGGCCCCAGGACTGACCCTGGTGGCACTCCACTGGTAACGTCAACCCAATCTGAGAATGTGCCATTAATGACCACCCTCTGTTTTCTTTCACTAAGCCAAGTGTTTTCTTTCACTTACCCGAGTACAGGCAAAACGTAATGTACAAGGTAGATTCTGTAGGTTTGTTCTTAAGTTAAATTTGTATGTAAGACATAACTGTATATTTAATAATTGTAGCTCCAGACAAATTTTTTTGGTCTCTGTGACAATTGGATTTTGAAAATGTTGGATTATCATAAGAACCAGGATTAACAATAAAGCTTCATTACAGACACCTTTGGTAACAGTTATAGCTGTTTATTGTAACCTAGGGCTAAAGTACAGTAAATTACCAATTACCAGAGGTCCGCTTGTAAGTAGGGGTCGTCAGTATGTCAGGTGTTCTTAAGTAGGGGACCGCCTGTACACAGATTTTCCCCTAGTCCCAGCAGTCTCATTTTATGTACCAACAGAAAGTATATTGGAAAATTTGTATAACTTTTTCATCATACAAATAATATTTTCCTTGCGGAAATGGGTATACCCCTTTAAATTCTTATGGCATCATGTGCCTGAGTGACATAAGAACAGGGAATGCATTCCAATATATTGAACCTTTAATTAAAAAAATATATATATTTTGTTACATATTCTACACAATAAACACCACTTAACTTTAATGGATTGATACTAGATATCAGAAGATTTGCTGCTAGTTAAATAAGTCAATATTTTCCTTGCCGGAAACCATCTTTGCATGGCAGTTGCTATGGTGAATAAAAAGCTGCAAGTCACATTTTACCTTTCTTACTTATAGTCACAGAATCAATAGACTGACCCAAAGCGAGTGACCTTTAATCATAAGGGTCTCCTCAGTATAACAAGTGACAATTACTTCACTGTGGTTTTTCATCAATCTTTAAGCAGGTTATAATGCCTGGATTAACATTTGGTCTTTTTGATGTAGTACAGCATATGTATAGGAGCTATTTTTAGTCTATTGATATGCATGTTTTGGCCTTCTGGAGAAATGTTTTTCAACAAAAGATGTCAACAAAAGTGTTGTAGAGAATGATTCAAGCATGGCTGATTTCCTACAGTAACCCTCCCGCCAATGGCCCAGCCTAGTATAGCTGAATGAAAATAAGATGTAAATCACTGTTAGCCTTAGTACAAAATGTTGAGTTTTTTCTGTTAGAAAGCCGGGGGCCATGAGGCAAGTTGAACCTCTTGCCTTAGGCAGCACCACCTGCAGCAAGATGAGGGGCAGCATCAGGGGTGCAGTGACCTACTTCAAAGCAGAACTTGACATTTAAAAATAGTGTTTCTTCACAACAGATGTCAGCATGGGTGTGAGACACTGCATGGATAACCCATGTACTAATAATAACCTGATATATTACTACTGGGCCAGAAAAAGGTGGGGATAGTAGTCATAGTAAAACTTCACTTTTAATATCTATATATTAAAAAAACCATAATAGGATCCCAAATCAATGGTCTGACAGATTCTTCTAGCTTCTTTGTATTGCAGGAGAAGGGGGAGAGAGGACAGTACAGACACAGGCACTTTCTGTCCAGCAGCAGCTGTTTCTACACTGTTCTCAGCAGAGGATGGATATCAATCTACTCAACCCCTTCTGTTCCATAGCTTGATATCTGCAGATTAGACTGGTAGAGTTTTCCTTTCTCCATGTGTCATATTACTGAGTATTCTCTTTTCTTTGAAAAATACATACATATGATAGGTCTATGATACAACAGTGAATCCAATTCTTATTATTGGTGGGGACACCAGAAATTGGATACACACAAACAGTATAAGAACTGTAAAGGACTTGTATGTGGACCCCAAGACTCTCATTTTTATCATAGAGCATCCCTTTGTCTGTCTAACAATCTATTAGTAACTCAGGTATTTGCATACAATGGGGCAGATTTACTTACCCGGTCCTGTCGCGATCCTGCGTGCGTTGTCCGATGAGGATTTGCTAAGGTCTGCTGTGATTCACTAAGATCGTGCGCCCGAGTTCCTGCGTGTGTCGCTGCTGCGCCGAGGTCTGCCGAAGTTCACCTTCTTCTTCCTGGTGTATGTGAGTGCTTGATCTTGCAACACAATTAGTTTTTAAAATTCCCCGGTTTTAATTTCCGACTCAGTCGGGTTGTCCGACGGCCACGCCCCCCGATTTCTTTTGTGTGCATGCCGATGCGCCACAATCCGATTGCGTGCGCCAAAAACCTCTGTGCAATTCAGGGCAAATCAGAAATATTCAGGAAACCCGACGAAAGTGCGGCATTCGGACCCTTAGTAAATGAGCCCCAATATTATAGACAGTGGGAAGTGGCATTAGGGTGACAGGAGGTTACCTTAACTCTTTCAAATACTTTCAACCCGTGGAGTGTTCTACATTTGCACTTTCCGTTAGCATGTTGAACTGGATATATTTATGCTTTCCTGTTTTCCATGTTTGTATTATTCTTTTTAGAGAAATTAAACTGTGTCATTAATAAGATGAAGTATAATGCTTGTTAAATCTTCCAAGCTCTGGGGACCCGCGTTCTTCCCATCCTTTATTATAGAGCGCTAAACTTGATGAACCAGTTACAGTGTTTTCTCTTTAACATTAAATATTAATGAAGGATTTTGAGTTCATTCAGAGCTTAGAAACATCTAACTATTTGTTCACCATATTTAGTCAACAGCTGCATCATACACTGCAGAAACACATGAAGCAAAGCAGAGTCTATGAATATTAGATTGACATTAGACTGGAGATCACAAGGTCTAAAATGCCAATGCTCCTCATCCGGTGTAGTAAGATGAGGTGTAATAAAAAGAAAATTATCATAATTATTACACTTCCTGATGCCTTTCAATGAGTAAGCAGAATGTAGAACAATGTGTTACGCTGCTGTTAAATGTCAAGACAGTAAAAAAAAATTAAGCACTTATACATTTTTCTTTCTGAAGACATTGGGAAATATCTTTGAAGATATTTGTGTAGTCTTTCTTAAGTATGTCGGAATAATGCTGGGTACATAGTTACGGTATTATGCATTGTACATGAAATAAAAAAGTTTCCAGATCTCCATAGTACTGAACTATGACCCATTCAGTTATGTTACAAGATATACTGACTGGCCAAGTGTCACGGGGCATGTCCATCTTACAAACTACCTTGAATTTTGTTCAGCAGTACCCTTACCTATCTCTTATTAAAAATAGTATACGTAAAAGATAAATGCTCAATAAAACTACAAAAGCAGCGCTTACATTTCTCTAGTACTTTATATAGGGTTGGTGGTGCCATTAGCATTTTGCACTTATGAAGTATGAATTGTAAACCCCTCTCCAGTTATCCACAACGAGGTATAGGGATTTCCACATAACAATGCTAAAATCACATTATCATGTCAGAGTGACCGTCTTCTACCCAAAAGTCAACATTTGACTATTCAATAGTCATGAACAGTCAACGTACATGGTGGCCTCTATTCTTTTCATGGTACCCAATTTGCTCTTTTCAGGGCCCCAGGTGGGAATTTTCTATAAAAGAGTACCGTATATAAACTTTTTGTAAGTCACAGACATGTTCTTGTTTCAGTGATGGTGTGCCCATGGGGGATTAATCACCATGTTGTCTGGTTTCTTCTACTACTTTTTGAGACTTTTTGTTGGAGTGTAGACATCTTTTGTCTCAGTATAAAAGACATAAACATAAAAGTCTCAAAAAGTAGTACAAGACACCAGATAACATGGTAATAAACACCTCCCCCTTTTCCTATGACTTGCAAAAGTGAGCAGCCATTTTCAGACAGACCATGGGGTCTGAAGAACATTGGGGCATCCGATCTAAACCCTCTATCTGAACTTTATTTTACTGTAACCTTGGTTCATTTAGTGGGAATCACATACTGCAAAATGAAAGTTTATCCCCCCCCCCCCCCCCCCCGCAGTTTGAGCTTGCCTATAATTACAGGAAGTGAGGCCCTTAAATTGTGGGCTGTATGTGTAAACATACTGTACAATACATGTTTCTTTTAATTAGTTTAATGACATTATTCTTAGAGTAGTGTCAATGGAAACCATTATATTTCCCAGCAATGGTTCAGAAATTGAACAGTGTTCAGTTTCAGGTCCCCTAATGTCCATGGGCAATAACTTATATTATAACCCATTTTATTAATTGATTTTAAGAAGAAATCAATTCAAACAGTCTTAGGATGCCTTAGGCACTTTGGAATAATTTGTGCACTGTACGAATTTTAATAGCACTGCCCGAGAGATGAACTCTAGTGACCGATACTTAACAGAATTTCTTGCTTTTTTAGTGCTCGAAAGGAAATGTGGATCAATGCAGTTAATGTAGAATATGCTATTCTTGTTATAAAAGGACTAGAAACCAGTGAATTCCATCCTTTCTTCTATGCTACAGGTTTTATGAGAACAATATATTCAGTTGTAATGGAATCAGTGGGATTCAGACTTGATAACACTATCAACGCTCTAAATGTTATTTTGCTTCCTCAGACCAACAATGCCAAGTTTGTTTGTGTTTTGTAACTTTTCAGTTTAAGATTACATTTTAGTTAGAGTTTCTAAACATATTGTCCTTCAAGGTTCTCATGGTAAAATGCATTTGCAAATGGTTAGGATTGTGGGTCGGGATAATGTCTGCTTCTTTGTTATTTGTTTTATTTATTAACAATTTAATAACAATCATTCCATTATTGTCATGGAATGAATGATCTATTCACAGTCTAAAAACCAGGAATTGTCAATCACCAAAGCAGTTATGTAGAGGAACAGCATATCCTATATGCATAACACACATAATATGCATCTTAGAATTTACACAAAATACTGAAAGACATAAGTATGTTAGATATAATTGTAAGAATCGCACCATTCAATCCATCATACATTCCCAGCTGTATAGAGGCCTACTCAACTGGACAATCATTTCTCAAGAATAAAGCCACTTAAATGATCAGACCACCATATACAAAAGTCCATAATGGACGTTCTGCAGAAGTGATTTTATGACTGGCTTGAGATATCACTTAAAATTTATCTGGATGCAGGTTATATGTAAGATAATGCCTTGTATATCCTCACCCATCATAATACATCATGATAAACCAGGGACACTTGCTCTTATATCCAGCCACTGTGACTGTGGTAATAGTCTTATATTTGTTTCTCCTTTCCTTATAAAATCAACTGTTTCAACTAATGAGTTAGTAGTGCTCATTTACCAGTGCCCTTCTATGTTGAACCTTCACGGCCTGTTACACTGTCTCACACCCCCTACCCCCCCCTAATGTATGTATGTGTATATTGCAGAAAATACTGAAATGTATTCTTATTATAGAGTTTTTGGATGTATTATGGTTTTACTGTTATTTACTACCTGCCAGAATCCGTGTAGACATGTTTATGAAGCTGTCTAAAAACAAGATCTTGTTGCCTATAGTAACTCGTCTCAAACAATCACGCATCCTCACTTACAATTGCTGAAGGAACAGTGATGATATCATCTCAGGTACTTCAACCTTTATAGCTTCAGAAACTGTATGGATAACACAGGGCTATCACTCAGTGCCTTTGCTAAGGTGTCACCAGTTGTCCAGATTATCAGTCTGGACCTGGTGTCCACAAGACTGCATTGTACCCAGCCTAATGATTGCAGATTGTTTAACCAGTGCCATATAAAGAAGCCGCATTGAAATCCAACCTCCTTCTGGTGTACGCCAGCTTTATACACATTTATATCAATGAAAAACATAAAACCGTGAAGACTTACTGCATGTACACCAACAAATATTTATTAAGCATTTAAACATGTGTCCACCATTAGACCATAACAGAATATACATGACCAACTTGTATCTCCTTCTTATGCAACTTTTCCTTATTTACCTGAAAACCACAAAGGGGAGGGAGAAAAAAAATGTGGTTTTCTTGTTATATTTTTGCAGTAAAATAACTTGCAGTTAAGAGGTTCTGAAGTAGTTTATATAGTGAGTTATTTTGGCAGAAAAGATGAGCATTTCTTGGTCATTTTTAAAAGCTGGCCTCCTTTGGTTGCTATGCACTTCCATCTCAAGTAGGTTTCTGAACTGTTGTCTAGAATGATGGATATCTTGACTAAGGGTCGTGTACACATTTACTTCAAAGATTTTTGCTTATTTTTTATTATACCAGTTACCCTTGTTTCATAAGCATTGCAGTCTGCTCTAGCACTGTAACACTTGTGTTTGACAGATTGTAACGATGACAGTAAATGGATATTACTATTTATGGCATCAAGCCTATAGTTGTTTAATATTTGATATAGGATAGTCTGACATAGACAGAATTGTGTTGATGTTCAGCTTTTCCTCTACCCAGGTTTATTGTCCATGCTCCATTCCCTAAATCACTTACCATAGATTTAATTTGCTTTCCATCGTTTGAAGGAATATGCTTTTTAAAACATTTTGGCAATATTCCAGAGGACTGTCTCACTACTATGAAAGAAATGCCAGATTTATTAAAAAAAACACTCAGCAGTTTGGATCAGAAGTTCTGAAAAAGCAAAGTTAGGATGTATCTAATTTCCCTAGAGATGGTGTATATCACCTACAGCGTGCCTTCTACTGTCTCCACATAGTAGAGTAAAACTTCAACATGGATTTCCATAAATTGGAAACCATCTGGTATGATAGTTTAGACACTTTTTTTGTGATTAACCTTAATTAAATCTTCCTGCAAGAGTCTGAGACATTAAATAGAAACATGACAGTATGATAATACATATTATTTCATGTATAACTGTAATTATTACTTGAACGTGCCATTGCTGCAATTTGTTTGTGTATGTTTGTCTGTTTTCTCTAGAAACTTTAACTTTTTCATGTAATTCATCAAACCCTTTAGATTAAATTAATTAGAATTTCCCTCTAGATGTCTGCCAAATGCATAAAAAGATAGAGGCAGATCTGCTAATACAGTCTAAAAATGCGTTAGATTTATTAATGTCTAATCAAATTATTAGACTGTCTAATCTATCTTTAATTTTTTTTCAGTTGGCTTAGTGCAGGATAGAAAAATGTGCCCAAATAATGGAGTGCAAATGTCTTAAAGGAAATCTACCATTGGGAATCTACTGTCTGAAGTCGTTCCCCATGTAGATTCCCCATCAATGCAGCATCTGCACATGTTTTTTAATCTAATTCTTGTAGTCATTACTGAAATACTTTTTAGGGCTGATGCATATGACCATCAGAGGGACTTATGTACCGCAGCAAGCTTGGAGACCATACATATGTCCCCCATAGACATCTATGGCGCATGGGCTCAGTACAGTGAGCGCTGCAAGCGTGCTCTATCTTTGTCCTCTCTCACGCACTGATGTTAGTGTGAATGAGCCCTTATTCTTTTCTTATGTAAATTAATTCCAGAGGTTAAGGGGGCATGAAGTAGCCTCAGACAGCTTTGGGGGTGAAGGCTATTCCAGTCATCACTACATACCCGCCTACTTACTTATCCTCTTCACGGAATGTCTGGAGCAGACGAGCTCTGTTCTAGTAGCACTTGTTTAGCTACCAGAGATGCGCCTGCTGCTGTTTAGTTGCCAACAGATGAATCGGAGCTCCTGCACTTGCGCAGAACTTGGCTGCTGTCAGAGATGTGCCATGTAGAGCACGCGATGAGGGGGTAGGCAGGTATGCAGGGGTGACTAGGGGCTAAGAAAAACCTTTGCTTTGCTCCCGGGGCTGTCTGAGGCTGCTCCATGCCCACAGTAGCAATTAATTTGCAGAAAGAAAGCATAAAAGTAATTTCAGTAATAGCTGCATACAATAATTAGATAAAAAAAGGTGTGCAGATGCTGCACTGAGGGGGAATATACATCAGGAACAACTTCAAAAAGTAGTTTCCCAATAGTAAAATGACTTATCCTCCTTTTGTTGGCAGTTCTAAATATTTAGAGTTGTAAGTTGGTTTGGTTAACCTATTGCAGAAAACACTAATAAAGTTGGTCACTGATTTTGAATGGCCATCTGCAAGCCTAAGATGTGTTAAGTCCTGTCCTTTGGATCCCTCTACCATATGCGTACAGTACATGAGTTAGGTATATGAGGGCTAAAGAGATATTATTTATTACATTTACCACAGTGGAAAGCGCAGCTTCATGAAATTTAATAGCTGGCTTGGCTGGAGTGATCAAGTGGATATACAGTGTGACCTCCTAACAATAAGATTTCCGCAAATGCTGAGATTATTTGTTATTTCTGTTTATGAACTTTGTAGACACTTGAAAGCCAATATTTTAACTTGTCCTTACATTAATAGACTGGATTTCTATCTACAACGTGCTTTCAGTCAACCATACCATAATGATGATCTGGCAAGTCTCCACCGTGCCAAGCGGTTCAATACAGAGGATCATTCTAATCATAACAGCCACTTGCCAAACAGCTCCCAATTATTGCCTTCAAGTGCATCAGAAGATTGTTTTCTTTGCTGAAATTAAATCAGAAAATGATGGTTCTAAGAATGTCAGCTCTCTGGCCTGCTTTGCCCGGTTATCTGACCTATTCATGCTTAAAACAGCAATATCATCAGTGTGTGAAATTTGATTTTCCTATTAAACATGGATGCCTCCGCTGTGCTTTGTTTTGTGTTTAACCAACCATATTTATTTTTAATTGGATGGTAGGAGGGAGTTAGGAGCCAGCACAGATAAGCCTGGTTTTCACTTTCATTTGCCTCTTTTCTTGGTTCTTACAGATACTTAACCAATGATGAATATGCATCAGTATGTATTGTGGAAAATGTGTTGTGCTCCTAGTAATGAGATACTGCTTATATATAACTGCTGGCCACTAGTATAACTGAAGGATGCTATAGAAATAATAAAGGACAATCCCAGTAGGCTTATCCCAACTACCCCTATAGGAAGTCCTTAAGATTGGCCCATGGGCATTTCAGTAGTGAAATGCTGGTGATATATGACTGATGACCAGGATATGAGATGTGGCAGCTACTGTCAGGATCAGTGTTAGTGGATCCTCTGTACCATCGCGGATGATGACGTAAGCTGACACCTGGGACCGGAGTCTAAGTGGTACCCAGTTTTCACCAGAGCCTGCCGCAAAGCAGGTTAGACTTGTGGGGGCACTGGCACCACCAGGTCATTCTACAGGTGCGACTTTGTCTGCAGTGGCAGTCAAGGAATAGTACAGAATCGTAAGGCTCGTGGTTGGGGACAGGCAGGAGGTCGAGACAGGCAGGAGGTTGAGACTGGCAGCACAGGATCAGAGTCGGGGACGTAGCGGTAGGTCAGGACAGGCAGCACGGTATCGGAGTCAGGAACGGAATCGAGGTCACAACAGGAAATCAGGATAATCTCAAAGCGCTTGGAATACAGCTTTCTCTTAGGCATAGAAGCAGAAAGATCTCGCAGGGGTCACAGGAAGAGGTTGAGCATGTATAGGTTGGACCTATATGCGCTGGACCTTTAAATGTAATGTGGTGGCTGCATAGTCTGTTACCATCCAGCATCTACTAAACTTAAATAAACTATAAGTGGCTGATATACTAATACTTTATACAAGAGGACAATTCAAGGACTATATGAAATTGCATGACTTGAGAGGAAAATAATAATACAAATGAAGCTAAATACTGTTGGGAATAAGAAGAAAAATCAAGTGAGGATATGGCGTGTGACTATGTGCATGTTTTCACACTATAACAAAGAGATGTCTGCTTTGTTTTGAGGGAAGGTATTGTGTTTGGATGGTTTTGTGCAGTAATTTACAAGGTAATTTAGCTAATGCATGCTAGATCATATACAGCAGCATCTGTGAATGATAATCTCATATTTGTGAAATATAAGGGAAACCACCTTTGAAAACAGAGTCATTTTTATGACAGATATAGCTGGAAGAGCTCAGCGTGGCATATGGTTCTCTGATTATACAACTTACAGATGAATTTTGCATAAATTTAGCTAGAAGGACACTCCAGCTCCTGAAGCAATATCCCGCCATGATTGACAGTTTCACTGTTTAATTAGGTCCTGACAGATCCAATGATCCACTATTTCCATGCTGCTGATCATGGCTTATAATTAGACAGGCATAACTATGCTGGATATTCAGCCTATACAAGACTGACATATTGTCTGACAGCTATGCTACAGCTAGGTAAACTGCCCATGCAGCATTATAGTACATTATAGAACATTTACATTCTAGAATATTATAGAATATTTGTGATTGTATTCTTGTTACATGTATGTATGTATATCTATGAAATTATAATCTGGAGGACCTGTAGAAAACTCAGAATTAGGCTACATTCACACGACCGTATGATTTCTCCAGTCCCGTATTTACAGGCCGTATATACGTGACGTTTTTCATCCGTATGAAGCACGTATGTGACCCGTATTTTATACGTACCCATAGACTTCTAGGGCATACGGAACAGAAATACGGGCGAAAATAGGAAATGCTCTATATTTTTATACGGCTGGTATACGGTACAGTACGCTCCAGTGTCAAAAACAGCAATATAAATTGTTAGACGTATTGTCCATTGAAATGAATGTGGCCGTATGTAACCCGTAAAAAAAAGGTACGGATACGGACGTTTTCATACGTCCGTGTGAATGTAGCCTTAGGTTACATTCACACAAAGTATGGGGGCCATATATACGGCGTGTATACGTTCCCCATACACTTCTATGGCCTCACAGGTATGGTGCTGCCCACGTGTGGCACCGTACTGTTCCATAGCCCGTAGAAAGATAGGACATGTCCTATCTTTCGATGGAATAAGTCGCTGTGGGCTGTATATTCCTATGGAGAGGGACAGGGATGAGCGCCGATGTATGTCCGTCATACTACTGCTTTTTACTGCTTTATAATCAAATGCGGGCAGGCCAGACTTACAGACGAGTCATGGTTATAAATTGACCTCCTTGACTATTGTGACCTCTGGCGAAGCTCTCTGGATGCTGTTAATTTACTTTACTTTAGTCCCTGGTGCTATGGTAAGGACTGTGGCTTTATTGTTAACCCTTGTTCCCATATCAACCCAAACATTTTTTAACCTTATTGTCACAGGTCCAAAAAAAATAATTTGGCTTGAGTTACACTAAATATACCTGTTCCGACTTACATACTAATTGAACTTAAAAAACCTATCTTGTGCGTAACCCCGGGAACTGCCGGTACTGGTGCCCAGAGGTAATTAAGAAAAGTCATGGTAGAACATTTGCATTACAAAATGAAACCAATCACTTCGTCGATTAATGCCTCACAAAGGGCCCAGGCAGCACACAACATGGAAACCTGCCACAGACATTTCTCATGACGACCTGTGTGTGGTATAGTACCCCCAGGGTAGGCGCCAGCACTGGGCATACACAAGCAAGTGTCGGGGACTGAAAAAAACATCAGTGTAGTTCCTTCCCATTGAGAAACTCATTGGAGTACATTTAAAGACACTTTATTTTGTTTAACCTTTTAAACCACTTTTTAACCACCAGTTTTGTAAGAATATTTGTGCGTCTATGGGTTTTTTTCCAACCTTTTTGAAAAGGCGGAGGCAATATGTCTTCACCTTCGTACTCATCTGGTTACTAGTAGGAGCCTCATTTTCAGCACAAGCTAGCGTTTTTCTGTAAAATCCAAACACATTTATTGTATAAATTGCAATAATAAAAATGGGAAGTGTTTTATTTTTCATACATTTAGTTAAGAGTGACATTTTTCACATTAATGTACTGCAGTGTATAACCATTCTAAAGTCATAATGATTAAACTTAATTGCTACTTTTAGCATATTTAGTCATTGCGCTGCCTGGAGCAATACCTATCTCCACTGCTTCATGTGTCTTTCTGACATATGCAGAGAATTGGAGTATGAATTTGCATTCTGTAATCACAACAAGAAAAGAAGGGACAATAAATGTGGGTGGGCGCCTTTAAATTTATATATCAGCTTCCAGAAACTTCACCCCGGTGGTTCCATGATGAGTGACTACTTAATGGCTTGTCTTCTCTGCCTGTTCCCTCTATTATATGTACCCACCACGATTCTTTGTTGTCATAATTATCCCACCCGCTACTCTCCGTTTCTTATTGTTGTCTGGAAATCCTTTATTTCTACTTTACAAACAGTAGGCATGGATCACAATGAGCCTTTTTATTCTGCTGCCGTTCAAAGACGTTCCAGAGCACTTGGAATTGTTTATCATACTTTATAGGTATGTTAGTGGGGAAGATTAAACCCAAGCGCCCTTTGTTCAGTGACAGCGCCGCACTTAATGGGGAACTAAACATTATGTGTTATTATTGCCAACTGCCAAAAGTTAGGGAAAATGTAAAAATGAGCACAAACTTGCTTCTGTGGAGGGGTGGATACAAATTATGTAGTGGTTATATCATTTCTTGTAACACATACTGCAAAAATAGATTCAGTAGCTAATATATATTGAATTAATACTTCTTATCCATCTCGTCCCATGTCCTGCTGCCTGGTGGCGCGGTGGTGCTGAGGCAAGAGAGCTGTGCTGCTGGTCTTATGCCCTGTCCTAAGCTCTGGACATTTCACAGCCTTTAGTATGAAAGGCTGGATAAAGACGCAAGTCCATCAAGTACAACCTTTAAGAATTAAATAAATGTTTTATCCCCATAACCCATGATATTTTTGCTCCCCAGAAAGTCATCCAGGCCTTTCTTGAACATGTACATAGAGTCCGCCATAACAATCTCCTGCGGCAGAGAGTTCCATAGTCTCACTGCTCTTACAGTAAAGAACCTTTGTCTATGGTGATGGTAGAATCGTCTCTCCTCTAGGCGTAGAGCAGTGGTGGCGAACCTATGGCACGGGTGCCAGAGGTGGCACTCAGAGCCCACTATATGGGCACCTAGGCCATCAACCCAGGGCAGGGTTCGCCAGATAGGACTCAACTTCTCTTGCAGTCCCAGGCAGCCTAGGACCCTAAAAGGAAACTACAATGATAATCCAAACTACTTCTCCTTCTTTCTATCTATCGTATTGGTCTCCTCAGGTGCCTATACAATTTAAACCTGTGACACAGCAGGGAGTAATAAGGTACTGCTTAAATTGTCGCATTGGCACTTTGCCAAAAAAATGTGGGTTTTGGTTGTAGTTTGGGCACTCGGTGTAAAAAAGGTTTGCCATCACTGGCTTAGAGGATGCCCCCTTGTCCTGGTCACAGGCCTAGGTATAAAAAGATCTTTGGAGAGATCCTTGTACTGTCCGTTCAGGTATTTGTACATTGTAATGAGGTCTCCCCTCAGCCGTCTTTTTTCTAAAATGAATAATCACAAATTTTGTAATCTGTCAGTGTATTCTAATCCCCCCATTCCCCTAATAATCCTGGTTGCTCTCCTCTGCAACCGTCCCAATTCTACCATGTCCTTTTTATACACTATATGTGTGTCTGTGTGTGTGCAAATGTGCTTATATAAAGTGTACATGTGTTTATATACTGTATGTAGACAGTATATACAACATGCTTACATTTGAATGTGTAATGTATGTATATTTTATGGAGGTCTGTATAACGCATACTTTTGTGTGTAAATACTGAATAAAAAATGTTTATGTATGATTTTTGTTGTAACATGTGTGACATGTATTTTATATGTAGGTGCTGTGCATAGTTGAAGCAGGTGCCCTGCTTTGCTAAAGGAACTCAACCACTTGGATAGTCATGATTTTAAGTATCTGTACTGGCCTGTGTTTTCGCACTGATGTAGGATCAAATCTGCTTATGCCCTACAATCACAGAAAATTGGCTTCAGCGCTCCTGTGTACGTCTTCTAGAGGGCCCGGCACTCCCTTCTGCTTACTGTAGTATGCAAGAGCATGCAGGAGGCGTGCATGATTATCAACAGAGCAAGTGGATACAGGCAGTTCCCGGGTTACGTACAAGATAGGGTCTGTAGGTTTGTTCTTAAGTTGAATTTGTATGTAAGTCAGAAATGTATATTTTATAATTGTAGCCCCAGCCAGAATTTTTTTGGTCTCAAATCTCAATTGGTGACAATTGGATTTTACAAATGTTGGGTTGTCATAAGAACCAGGATTAACAATAAAGCTTCATTACAGACACCTGTGATAACTGTTATAGCTGTTTATTGTAGCCTAAGGCTAAAGTACAGTAAATTACTAATATCCAGAGGTCCGTTTGTAACTAGGGGTTGTCTGTAAGTCGGTTGTTCTTAAGTAGGGGACCACCTGTATCTGCATTGAGGACCCTGTGTGACTACACATGAGCGCCGGAGACTAAATTGCTTGATTTTAGGGATAGAAATAATGTCCAAAATCCTGGTGAAATCGCCAACCTGGAAATATGGATGGTTAAAATCATGGTTATCCAAGTGCTCGATTTCCTTTAATGTTAATTCTATTCTATAAAATATTAAAGTAATACTCACCCTCTCCAGCACTCCTGTCTAGCATTGCACCACCTGTCTCCACTAGCCTCTGTTGGCCTGTGTATAGTTGCAGAGACTGGCTGGTGCACAAATGATATCAGTATTGTTTCTTTATTACTATATAAGTTCATACCTGAGTTTGGCAGGTTTTGTTTAATTTTCCATTATTTATCATAAAAATTAGGCCTAATGTGTAAAACGCAGTCTGAGAATAGGGTTCAGCTCCAAAGTCCATGATTTATCCTGATCAGTGTGTATGGAAAATCGCCTCATTAATTATTACAATGTGCAAATTCCTTTATAGAGCTATAGTACTTATTTGGGTCTCAACAGGGAATAATTTATTCTGTACAGTATTGATAGGGTTAACTGTAGAATGTATCACTTTATGTTTGTATAATACAGTTAAATATTTTACTATAAAATAATATGTAATTAAACCATCAAGTAAAAAGAGAACCTTCGTAAGAAAGAAACTTTCTCCAGACTAAGCATCTTTTCACAGTAGGAGCGAGAGCTTCAAGAAGAAAGTACAATCAATTCTGCCATCTGTTTAAGCAGTAAATACATTTACAATTGTGTAACTTTCACATGATTCTTGTTTTAATTTATACTATGATATCTGTTTCCAACATGTTTCATTTTTTACATATTTAGAATACTTTCTATAGTTGGAAGTAGCATGCACCACAATTAAAACTTCCAAGAGGTATAAAGCCACAGTTACCCCTCTAATATATGCATTGACGTATCAGCCTGATAAAGGCCCTCAAATTTACATAGTGCTACACCAATTGAGGTAGGTGTCCCTACTGCCATACCACACAGTGTTTTAAATGATTTCTGCATGGTATTATTTTCAGTAGTCCCTTACTATGATAAAAAAATATATAAAACATTCACATGATCGTAGTCTTGGTCTTAGAGTCCGGGCAAATTACTTAAGAAATGATTAGGTGAAATCAAAGGCATAGAGAGTAAGTACCATATTTGCTCATATATTTACCATATTTGCTCAAAGAAAGGTGAAATATTGCTTCTCCTCACAAGTTGAACCAATAAAACATTGACCTCCTCAAAATACATGTTGGTCTTCACTTAGAGAAAACTTGCATTTTCCAACCATTTAGAGAGTGTTAGGGGCAGAAACTGACCTGTTCAGCATCAGTAGAACTTATGCCATTCTTCTTATTTTGTAGTATTCTTAGCAATAGTTAGCAATACACTTACAATATCGCTTTGAGGTTCATTCGTTGTTGCATGAATGCTGCTGGAAGCACATAAAATACAGTTTTTGCTATACATAATAAAGGTAGTACTTCAGCTGCTTGCGGCACCATTACCTCCCTATTATTTATGGAGGATCAGTCATTTAGGAAAGTGTTAGTGTGTACTAGTACTTGAATAGACAGTACAAATCACTGATCTGCTGTGAACCTACCTGAAGGCAGCTTAGAGTACTTATGATTGCTGCCAGTATGTACATACCCCAGGAAAACGAAAAGCTCATATACGTGCATACACACATGGGAAGACAAAAAATAAAGAGAAAAGGAATTTTAAATACAATTATGGCATTTCCAGGCTTCGGAGAGTCAAAACATTGTTCCTTTCATTATGATTTACATTGCTGAGCTAACAATAGTAATACAGCGGCCTTCATCTTCTAGTTTACTCTGTATGTGTGCCTGCTTATACATACCACATGGTTTATATGAAAAAGAAATGCACAGCTCCATTAATGATCATCTTCTTCTCCTTACACGATGGTGTGAAGATCCCACATATGTCACGCTAGTCTACCCTAAGGAGTCTTCTAGATTTAAGGTGTTATTTACTAAAATGTGTCATAAGGGGTTTGACGTCTATCTTCTGTGCTTTAATTAGGTGTCATCCTTTGGTGAAACATTGCATAATTTCCACTCACTTTTCCTTTATTTGCACAGACCTGGAAATCCAGTTTACATAGCTTGGATCTAAGATTTTAGAATAAGCTGTGTTAAATAGGTTAATATAAAACCACACATTGGGGCACATAGTTTTGTCTTTCTGTGGTGAATTTTTGGGACGTTTGGTAGCTCTTTTTTGCGCCTTATGCATGATCCTGTCTTTTTTCTTATGATACATGTTCAGTTTTGCGTATCCTGGCAGGCGCAAATTTTGGCTTCTTTTTGAGACTTTTTGTTACAATGTTCAGACTGGAAGATTTAAGAGGCCCTGGAAAAAATTCTAAGAATGGCCCTATTTTGTGGGTGGAGTCAAATGTAGTAGGCGGGGTCATGTGATGTGGGTGGAATTTGCAAAATAATACTCGTAGTCACAAGTTGGTCTTAATTCAAACAATGTGTTGCTAATAAGCAGGGCAAATCTTTATAGGTTATTTTTTCTTGCAGGCAGCGGGTTCAGCACTATATCCTCCTACAAGCGATCGTGGGTACCCAAGGATGCTTTGCTGGTAAGATCGCGCAAGCGCCCTTGGATACCCACAATTGCACATGGCATCGGCTTGCTGGAGGAAGCAGTGCTGAAACCACTGCCTGCCCTACAAGACAGAAGTGCTATAAAGCTTGTGGGTAACTAAGGACAATCATCCTTGGTTACCTGTGCTATCGTATGGCAGCGGCTTAATGGAGGGCAGAGCGCTGAAACTGATGCCTCCGTTAGTAAGAGCTACATTATGGGCTTGCCATCACAAGCATCATTGTGCCCTTTCATGATCAAGAATCTAACTACTATAATACTGCCCCTATGTACATGAATATAACTACAATAATACTTCCTACCATATACAAGATATTTCCATGGAAAATATTAATCTACAGTAGTGTGCAGAGGAGCAGTATACAAACCTGTTTAGTTTCACAACACTCAATCCTCTAAGTTTCTAATATATATAATATATATATATATATATATATATATATATATATATATATATATATAGTCCAAACAGCACACGAACACATAGGGCAAAGGCAGGTGCACCTTACTGGAACCGGGCTTCAGGTCCTTCAAACATATATCACATATGACATCATCGTGTGGATATCTAATGTGCATTGTATCTAATAGTGTATCATTTAATTGCATCAAAATACATAAAAATACATAAGTACATCTGATCAAAGATAGCTGGTTGATAGTTGCCCTTCGCAGAACGATCCATAAGTTGACAGCTTTGGACCTCCGAGATCTGCCGTAGCTGTGTGTGTATACATGACATAGAGGTCTCCTGGACAACCCAGCTACTGACATGCGCAATAAGCCACTAGGAGGCTTGCGTTTAATCTATGCGTTCCACATCTATTGGACTACTGGCGCGCATTTGAATACATTGTATACTTCGCACGATTTGTGGAATAGTTGGTGAGATCCCCGCTATTTTAACCCTTTACTATACTTTGCTGATTATATATATTGCTTGCATACTATATTCTGCTGTTTGCACTCGTCACTTTATAGACACGCTATATTGGGTGCTCACTCATTACAAAATATGACTGCTACCAGGCTCTGACTGGCCTGCCAGGATACCAGTCAAAACCCTGGTGGGCCCTTATCATAAGTCACCATCTCCTGCCTGTGTCTGTGCAGGCACATTCAGCTGAGGCTGGAGGAGGGGGGCAGCAGGGGGGACTATGACGTCCTGCAGGAGGGAGAGACAGGTTCTCTGCTCTTCTCACAGCAGCGCTGGGGCAGGGAGTAAGACATTTCCTCCTCACTGCACTGAGCACCTCAGCCCCAGAGTCAGTGCAGGAGAACATGGCCCCTGACTCATTGGAGGAGCAGACAGTGAGCTGTCACTAATTAGAGACCAGAGGACGTGGGCCCCCTAGTTGTCACAGTGGGCCCCCTTTCTCCTCGTCATTACAGACATCAGGCGCCACCAATCAGCTAGCAGCAGCTGCTGGAGTGTCCTCCCCCTGGCACAGCACAGGCTGCACTCATGTGCAGGAGCTCAGGATGGAGGAGGAACTGCTGATGGCTTCCAGCACAAGAAAAAGGTACAAAATAAAAGTGCATCACATTTACACACACACAGTGCACCTCATTACATCCCTGCAATGTGTACATAAATATAGAATAACAGTGGACTCAAGAACTACAACTCCCAGCAGTTGAATGAGATGCTGAAAGTTGTACTACTTTGATTGACTGTATTAAGTATTGCTGTAGAATAAGGATTAATGTCACACGTAATGCGCTGACTCTGTTTAGAAATGGAATCAAAGCGCACAGGGATGGGGTGGGCTTCTATGCAGACGATGGGGTAACGGCACCCAGTGTCTTGTATTGTCCAAATCCAAGGGCTGAAGGAATCAACGCAGCCTCAGTATTACCAGCATACCCCGCGTTATGTGTGAACGCAGCCTCAGTATTACCAGCATACCCCACGTTACGTGTGACCGCAGCCTCAGGATTACCAGCATACCACACGTTACGTGTGACCGCAGCCTCAGTATTACCAGCATACCCCGCGTTACGTGTGAACGCAGCCTCAGTATTACCAGCATACCCCGCGTTACGTGTGACCGCAGCCTCAGTATTATCAGCATACCCAGCGTTACGTGTGACCAAAGCCTCAGTATTACCAGCATACCCCGCGTTACGTGTGAACGCAGCCTCAGTATTACCAGCATACCCCGCATTACGTGTGACCGCAGCCTCAGTATTGCCAGCATACCCCGCGTTACATGTGACCGCAGCCTCAGTATTACCAGCATACCCCGCGTTACGTGTGACCGCAGCCTCAGTATTACCAGCATACCCCGCGTTATGTGTGACCAAAGCCTCAGCATTACCAGTATACCCTGCGTTACGTGTGACCGCAGCCTTAGTTTTCGCAACAACCCTCCACCCCCACTCGTCATGATGTCCAAATTGCAGATTCATCACCATTTCAATGCACAAACATTTGAATAAAAAGTGATGAAAAAGTTTCTTCACTTCACAAACTGATATCACTGAAAACGTCAGCTTCTCCAGCTCCGTACATTAAAGTTTAAAAAAGTAAGAGTTGTGTGAAAGCGAGCCTGTAATAAAAATAATGCAACTTTTTTTGTCATTTATACCACATTTGGAATTTTTCTCCAGCTAGTGCACGGCATATTAACCCTTAAAGGGTTAAAGGCCAGACCATTTTCATCTTTGATTTTCCATTTTTACTTCTGTGTCTTTAAAAATCCATAACTGTGTTATTTCCATGTACAGAGCTGTATGAGGCTTGTTTTCTGCATAACAAATTGTACTTCATAGTGATGGTATTTAATATTCTATGCCATGTACTGGAAAGCGGGAAAAAATCCCAATGGGGTAAAATTGAGAAAAAAAACATACTTATGCCATTTTTTTGTGGGCTACATATGTATGGCTTTCACTGTATGCTCCAAATCATACCTCCCCTTAATTCCTTGGGTAAGTGTGATCACAGGGACACCAAATTCATAAAGCTTTTATTCAATTTTTATATAAAAAATGAACCTTTGGTACAAAAAAAAATGTCTTCAAGTGGTTTTCCCACGAAGATTAGTTTGGCCCTATCAACAGGATAGGGCCTAACTTACTGATCAGTGGGGTCTCAGTACAGATTGCAAAAACGAGTGGTCCCACTGACCTTTTTTTTTACTGTTTTTGCAGACCATACAGGCTTCTCGTTCCTACCAATTACAGCAACATCGCAATATGTGGCCATCTGAATGAAAGCCTGTATGCAAATGAGCCCGAGGGGCTCCAGGCTCCTCCACAGTTGTTAATAGAGCCTGGAGCCCCTCAGGCTTATTTGCTTACAGTCCTTCATCCTGGTGGTAGATGACCTTTTAATGCTCACAGTGGCATTTTGTAGGTTAATACCTGTGATTGGTACCAGCAATCCATTTAGGGGGATATTCATCGACCATGCCCCCATGTCCTGCCGGATACCTGGGGAGACTTAGGGTCTCATGTTGACACATGTTAGCCTTTTAATTGTGTTTTGTAACTCATTCAAAATGCACTGTGTTGTGCCGTGACCAATTGCATACAGAATTCGTTTGTATGAAAACACATGCGATCGACAATCCGCACCCGGTGTCTTGCATTTACACAATACAAGACAACGGCGCTGATTGCCGATCACATCTGTTTCTATACAAACAAATATGCAATGGGTTACAAATCGGAATCAAAACCCTAACATGTGACAGCGCCCTGAGGCCTCTTGATGTATCTGCTGAAAAAGCAGCCGCCGGGCAAAAGTTTGTAGGTTTTTCAAAATAATTCAGGCATGCCCCATGCCCAACCCTTCACGCCCACATGTCATGGAGGTGGCATACTTGCTTTTATAATCGCAAATTCTTCATACACCCCCCCAGTGTGTATGAAGAGGACTCAGCCTGTGAACCTTCTTCATATACAGGCAGTCCCTGGGTTATTTACCAGATAGGTTCCTTAGGTTTGTACTTAAGTTGTATGTAAGTAGGAATTGTATATTTTATAATTGTAGATCCAGACAAAAAAATTTTTTGTCCCAGTGACAATTAGATTTTCTACATTTTTTGCTGTAATGAAACCGAAGATTACCAATAAAGCTTCATTACAGACACCTTACAGATGATCATTACAGTCTGGCACTAAAGTAACATCCAGAGAGGTCACCAGAGGTCACAGTGGGCAGAGGGGTATGTCTGTAACTAGGGGTTGTCTGTAAGTCGGGTGTCTTTTAGTAGGGGACCACCTGTACCTGAAACCTGTTAAGGACATACATGTACCATGTGCAGTCCTTAAAGGACATCTATCACCAGGATGAAAGATTGTAAACCAAGCACACTTACATGCTGGTGTGCGCTCCCTCTGGCAGGATCTGCTCTTCTTTTAGCTTCTTATTCCCTGGTTTTAAAAAAAAGGGCTCAGGCTTTATAGGAGTTAATGGAACCTGGAGCCCCTCAGATTAATTTGCATAATTTTTACAAAGCCCTTTTTATTAAAAACAAGGACATAACCACCTTAAAGAAGAGAAGATCCTGTCAGAGGGGGCAAACACCAGTATGTTTGGTTTACAATCCTTCATCCTGGTGATAAATGTTAAATACTGATTCCAGGAAGTTAAACAGTACGGCAGATAACAAGCCTGAGGCCCCATTCACACGTTGTAGTTCTTGATCTGTTTTAATTCCATTTAAAAACGCAACAGGGAGGGGCTCTTTCCAGAACAAAAGTGTTTCAGTATAAAGACACATGTGCTCTGACAATGCCTTTTGCGGTTTCCAAAGCAGTAAAAACTCATCAAAAAACAAAAAGTGTGCACGGGGCCTGAGGCCTGTTTTCTGCAGGATTGTTTTAAACGTCCTTATTCACTTCTATGGGCTCATGCACATGGCTGTGATTATACCTGAGCTGCAATAGACAGAGCAGGTCCTAACCATGTTTGCGGTTCAGGCTATTATTATGTACTTACCTGCCGATGACAAGCAACCCTCATACAACATTCCATGGGACCATTGTTTGCATCCCAAAAGCTGCACAAGTGTAGTGTGCAGAAAGCCTGGGCTGCGTTCACACATTGGGACAGATTTACTTACCCGGTCCATTCGCGATCCAGCGGCGCGTTCTCTGCGCTGGATTCGGGTCCAGCTGGGATTTATTAAGGCAGTACCTCTGACGTCCACCAGGCGCTACTGTGCTGAAAAGCATCGGAACGCGCTCAAGTTCACCGGCCTATTCCTAGTGAAGGTAAGTGCAAGCTCCGCGACACATTTTTTGTTTTAAATGTGGTGGTTTTTCCGAATCCGTCATGTTTTCGTTTGGCCACTCCCCCGATTTCCGTTGCGTGCATGCCAGCGCCAATGCGCCACAATCCGATCGCGTGTGCCACAATCCCGGGGCAATTCAGGGGAAATCGGTGCAAATCGGAAATATTCAGGTAACACATCGGGAAAACACGAATCGGGCCCTTAGTAAATGACCCCCATTATGTTTTTTTTGTTGCAAAAATTTAAAGTTTGTCTGCTGAATGGAAGAGGAACAGATCGTCTTTCTAAAGCGTTGAAAAAGCAACAAAAAACGGAATGTGTGAACATGGCCACAAGCTGCATTCACACCTTGCATTTGCAGCACGTTCAGAAACGCAATGAAAATATACATGTGGGTGGCTCGCACGTATCCATGAAGCAGCTGGTGGGCCCCCAGAATTAATTTCACTGGTGGGCCCTTGGCACCCCAGTCCAACCCTGACTGTTACATGCACTTGCACTTTGATCAGATGTACTTTAAGCAGTCTTCTCACACCCCAGGGATATGACGACATATGTGTTAACGTCATATTTACAATGCGTTTTGTAATCACAAATGTTAAAAGTTATGTAATTAGGCAAATCATCACTCCTCAGCTGTTGTAATGTGTTTCAAAATGCAATTAAAACGCAATCAAAATGCAACGTGTGACCTCACCCTTAGAAGTAACCAATACATTTTTAAAAAATGTATGTGAAAAAATTTATAAATTTTCAAAACCAAGGTTACTGTGCAAAATTTTAGACATTTAAAGCTTGTGAAATAATTCCAATTTACATGTTAAAACAGGGTCCATGAAAAAATCCTTCCTTTGCACCTGCCTTGGACCAAGTGCAGATTTGCACCTAAAAAGTTTCAAAAATAAGCAAAAAAAGTGATACATAAGTGAAAAGTCACACAGAACATCCAAAAACTAAAGATACATAAGGCACTGCACAAAGTGCAGACCAAGGTGCACTTGAAAAACGACAGCAAAAATTGCAGTGAATAGTCGCAAAAATGAAACAATTTGACTAGCAGAAATACATGTCCCCCATTAGGTCTTAAAGAGACCTTATGCACCGGGTCAAATACTTCATTTGAACGCTGGAAAAACCCACCACTACCTGTGCAAAATCAATACAGGACAGTGCAAAATCAATTCTTTATTTGTAGAGACTAGTTTTCACAAAATGACTGAATTCATGATTGCGATTTAGCTCAATGTCTGTTTATGCGCAAGTTTTGGTGCAAATTTACGCCAGTCTCCAACTGGTCTATGTTGCTAATTTTGGTGTTTTTTTTTTGCAATGTTTCATGTAGCAAAAAACACTGCCAGCAGATTTATCAAGGGCTAAGGCCACTTTATTGCATGTGACTGCAGCGGAACTCCAAAGATAGACTGTCATAAGGAGCCGGTGTAATGATAGATTACCCCCACTGCGTATATACATCAGGAGGAAGAGGGAGGGCAACATAGCTCTCCGCCACCCGCTATGTGATGTTTATGGGACAGCAGCACAGGACAGCAGCACAGTTAACCAATTAGATCTTTCCGAATCGTCTAACTTCCATGGGACTTATCTACTACTGTATTAGCTGTATCTCTTGTAGCCTATGCATTTAAGGCCACCGCAGGAGGTCTGTTTGAGTCTAAAAGCATTCTTAACAGCAGGCTATGGTTGGAAGGAAGTTTGATAACAAGCTGTGATCACTGCACAGAGAGGTAAAGCACAAAATTTCCTTGTAATTTCAGAAGAAACTTGCATAGAAAATAAAATATTTTATCTACTTTAATCTAATCCCTGGCTAATAAATGCCTTACTTTGTTGGAATTGAGATTCACGCTCCCATCCTTCCCACATAGGACCACTTCTCTCCTTATGTATGACTTTTATCAAATTCTGTAATACAGCATTGGTAATAAAGTGCTCTAAACCTAACCAAAGTAGAGCCATCACTAATGTGGACTGACATTCCCAGCACTAACTCACAATCACATATAAAGACAATTGTGTTTCTTCTCCGATGTTACTTCTAAGGGAAACAACAGTTAATGTAAAGATTTCACCTTTAATGCTCACAGAAGTGTACTCTCTGGCCACCTATTTTCATCTTAGTAAAATAGACTTTTCTTTATTAAGAAAGAAATTATTCTGACTTTACTTTTCCTTCCTGGTCTCCAAACTGCACCCAAAGGTAACATCCTTGTTATCATGACTCTGGCAGTCAATGGTGGATTGCTTTTCTTTCTGATAAGTTTTCCAACTAATGTATTGCAGTTCCCACTGTACGGTATAACACAATTTAGGAAGAACTGTCAGGTCTGCAGTTTGCAGCATTCAATCACAGTTAGTATTCATTGCCTTTGATTGGATAACATTTCAGATGAACTCTTTCCCATTGCCCAACTTTAGCACAGTGTGTAAAATATATATCTTCAGTGTTTCTGTACCAAATTATTCTTTTCAGTTCCATGATTAGTTACTAACAAGGTTTAAATTTACACTGAAGATGGCACATCCAAATATATTGTATTTTAGGAAAACTTCCATAATTTATCCATCTTGTACACTGACATATATAGTATACCATTGTTATAGGAGTATTCTAATAGATCTTCATGTCTGAGAGATGGCAGTCCCACCACAGGAACTCCTACTCCTTTGTCTTAGGTTTCACAATGTGGGTGTAACATTTGTGCCTGTTCAGGCTTTAGTGCTATCCTTTGTCCCTAATGTACAGCTTAGGATGCACTGAAGCTTTCTTAAGTTACATTCAGCTCTCACTAGTCTGAACACACCTTTATTTCATTCCTGGCTCACTTATTTGAATCTTACCCCACCTGTCTGTCTCCTTTTGATTTTGCTCTGTATTTTGATATCTTGACTTCTGTATTCTATGTTGCCTTGTCCTTTTGACACATATCTGTTTGTATTGTTCAGTCTTTGTCTCTGTGTTCGCACTTTGGAAGGGAAGATTGACCTGTTCTAACCTACGACTTAAGTTAGGCTGCACAATAAGGTAGGGACATCTGGATTCCAGTGGTTGCGGTAGAATAATAGAGGAGTAATAAATTGAAGATTAAGCGTCTGTCTATAAATACTCAAGATGTGACAGTCAAAGGTTGCCTCACCAGATGGGATCTTTGTGCAAACATACATTGTAATCTGCCAGTATTTAAATTTTATTTAAAGGGCGCAGTGCTGGACATTATATTTAAAGGGGGAACTGCTGAACATTATATTTAAAGGGGGAACTGCTGGACATTCTATTTAAAGGGGGCACTGCTGGACATTTACTTTAAGGAGGACTTTGGCATTTCTTTAAAGTAGGGCTCTGCTGGACATTTCTTTTTAAAGGGGGGCTTTGCTGGCCTTTTTTTTCAAAATGGGGGTCTCTGCTGGACATTTTATTGATAAGGGGAGGCTGCTACTGGACACTTTATTAGAGAGTAGTTGCTGCATTTTTCACCCTATAGTCAATAGTCAATAAATTTTCCCAGTTTTTTACTTGGGCCGGCTTATACTCGAGTTTATACAGGAATTCAACCAGTAGGTAATGAGAGTATTTGTGTCTTTTATACTATATTCTCACCAAATTTGCAAAAACAGCGCTTATATGTCATATATATATATATATGGAGCAAAACACCACTACACATTTGAATGTTATGGATGGGAACATTGTCTTTTATATCAACAAAATATAACATGTTAATGTTTGTTTAGAAAGACATAAGGGCCACTTCCAACATCTTCTTTATACGTGACTTGAATGACTTTAGGTTTTTCATTAGCATGATAACAAGGATCAAACCCCTATCTCGTCTTTTGCTCTTGTATACGTCATGTTATATCTACAGATAAAGAAAGATTTTTATCTAGATAAGGTTCCATTTTCCCTTTGGAAATAGTAAAAGTTACCAGGTTACAGTTAGAATGTGAAATAAAGGACAATATTGATATGGAATGATTAGCACAGCGATCCGCCTGTCTGCTTGTGTGGAGTGAAGCTAGGGCCAATGCGGACTGACACTCAGCTGATTAAAAGCTTGTACCGCACTTCAAAGCCGTCCCCTGGTATGTTCAGCAATCACAGGTGCTTTGTTCTGTTTGCTCCTTCAAGTATTTAGCTTGAACCCATCTGCCTCGAATAATTATTGAACTTTTTTCACAAGTGCTCTCCGTGAAGATACTAACCACGGTGCATACCCCTGGAACAATAAAAATACTTCAATTTACTGTTGCAGAAAGAATTATGGACAGAATGTTACTAGTGTATATCTTCTGACTTAAGCAAGTGTTTTTTTTTTTTTTTTAAAAAAGGATTCACTAGTTTGTGCCCATAGCACATAATTCCCAATCCCAAACAGCCTTAAGGTGCAGGGACTGGAGAGAGTGGGGCATAAAGCAAATGTGTTTAGTCTTTTACTTGTAAATGAGGTTTAGCTTCATTTTTGATGAACAGATTAGCTATGCAATGTCTCATAGCAGCTCTATCTCACATTGAAAGTGTAAAATAAGTTTAATAACCAATGTATACATAATTTTACTGGGTCTCCTGGGTTTAGACAGTATTGACTGAGTCCAAGAAGGGGAATACAATGTGGTTTGGGTCCAGGAACATGGATCAACAAGAACTGACTGCTGCTTTTCGGTTTTCTAGATGCGTTATAGCCTGTATCGCAGTAGATATTCCTTAAGTTCACTGACTAAAAGTAAATAGGTAATAATACACTGTAAACCAAAGACAATTCACCTCAGTAGTCACACTGGATGGTTCAGTTATAAGAAACATGAAATCTTGTCTCAGTAAACATGACTGTGGAATTGTATTGATAACTGATTTGAATTAGATCATTTACCTCAATCCCATTTTTTCCCTTTTATGTGTTACTTTTTTGGTGCATACTTGCGACAAAATTTTGGACCTTTCCACCCGCCCAGCAAAGTTTTTTGTGACAAAGATTTTTAGTATTGAGCCTAATATATCTTTGGAATCCAGATGTGGACATATAAAAAAGTGCAGTTTGATCTCCCGTCCCGAGCACTTGTTGGATAATGGTTAATTGATTGCAGGAAAATTTGTCACTTTTGTGCTACTTTTTCTAAAAAAAAAAAATCACAAAAGTCCAAAACCTGGAAAAAAAAAACAAAAAAAGACATGCACAAATGCTCAAACATATAGGGGAAGATTTATCATAAGTCTCTTAGGGCAGAACTGTTCTAGTTGCTCATGGCAACCAATCAGAGCTCAGCTTTCATTTCCCCACAGCTGTTAATTAAATTAAAGCTGAGATCTAATTGGTTTCCATGGGCAACTAGAACAGTTTTACCTCAGAAACTTGATGATAAATCTCCTCCATAGAATATATAAAGCTAAATTACCTCAAATATGTTCTCCCCTATGACCGCCACCAGTTAGGTGATATCAGAAGACCTGGTCACTGATATTAGGGGAATATTTACTAAGTAAAATGGGTCAGATCTCTTTGTGCAAGGTGTGCAAAAAAATTGGAGGAGATTTATCTTTTTTCTTTCTAGTTTTCCTGTCAGTTTAGTTCCTTTTTATCTTGTTCTTTAGGCTAATTTGTTTTAGGTGGATTTTCCTTGTGTTATTTTGCCCCTGTGCCTGTTAATCTAACATTGCACCCCGATGTGGAGAATTCGACAAGAGTTGCAAGGCTAGTTGTGCTCCTTCTTTCTGCCAAGTTCACCGCTTTTTCAAAAGCTGCAGATGGCCAATACAACTAAATTTAGTATAAACAGCTGGATTCCATCCAAAAGCTGTGCTCCATAGAAAAATGTGCAAAAACAAACTGAGCAAAAATGGCTTTTTTCCATAAAAAATAGAAATGAAAAAATAAAGATAAATCTCCTCCATTGTGTTTTAGGTTTAGTTTTAAGACAATAGTCACAAATTAAAAGGAAATTGTCAGGAGTGTATAGATCAACAAACAACCACCAACCTGTTATGTATCAACAATTCACTATACGCCAGTATTTAAGGCAGAAAATACTGAAGGTATCAGGTCCGAAATACCCATGTTATGTTCCCCACATAATTTATTACAGATAGTTACTATATGTCCAGAGGTTTTCGTGAGGAACAGATATTATCTTTAAACATCACCATGGGTATTTTATGTGCATCATGTTTCAATAACGTGATACCTTTGTTATGTTGATGCTATCACATTTCTTTGCCATTGGGACATGTCTTTTAATAAAAGTGCATTGACAAAAGCTAACTTGCAAACATAAAGATCAATAAAGAAAAAGGAACATGTGTAGTAAGAGATGTGTTTTTCCTATAATCTACAAATCAGCTTCAATAGATGTAATGTTATCTCTTCAGAGATGGTCATAGTGTGATACTGTGACACTCTACAAAGGGATCATAAAATGATGGGGACATGTTTTCAGCTTTGAAAAAAAAATGTAATTTCTGAACTGCAAATGACAAATCACCTTAAAGGGAACCTGTCAGCAGAAGGAATAAACCAATACCAGTATGTTGCCAAGCAGCTGAACACCTTCATGACCCAGTGTGGTGGCATCCACCAGAAAATAAACTTTGAAGTGATATGTAAACTGGTTGTATAAAGTCAAGGAGGAGGGGATTCTAACACTGAAGTCAAGCTCTTTCTTCCTCAGAAAGCCCTTTTCACTGTAATTGATGGTACTGCATCCAGAGACATCACTATCCAGATCTTCTGACATCCGATGCATGATGTCACAGAGGAGGAGGCATACAGAGCTCCCCACCTTGACTTCAGTGTTAAATTCTCCGCCTCCTTGACTTTATGCAATCAATTTACATCTCACTTCAAAGTTGATTTTCAGGTTGATGCCATCACACTGGGCCATGAAAGAAACAAAAACTAGAAGGTGTTATGCTGTTTGACAATATACTGGTAGTTGTTAATTATGCCAATTGCTGATGACAAGTTCCCTGTAAATTCCATCTTATTACACTGTTAATTTGAATAGGACCAATTTGGCATGCTTTGTGCAGCGCTACATAAGCTGTAGGTGCTATATAAATAAAGAAATATTATTATAGAGCTTTCAAAAATCCATGTTTATCCAGCAAAAAACAACTCTGATATATGTGTCATTTATAAAACAGGTGTCTTATGTGGTAGGATGCCCTTTTGGTAAAACAACAGAGACAAACTCAATTGTAGTCAGTAGTCATTGCAGTCACTGTGGCTGTTATTTTCACATTTCACTTTCTTTGATTGACTTGTAATGGGGCAGAATAGCAGAATGCACACTGAAAATGGAGATATAGCCTTAGTCAGGTTTACAATGACCAGTATGCGTTCAGTGCTTAGTACATAGTAGCTTATGTACCCTGAGTATTTTCCTTTTCCCCCTTGTTGTCTGCTGTCACTGGAAAGTCAGCCTCAAACAAAATGTGACCCAATCTCAAAGCTCCGCTGAGGCTTTGCACTTGTATTGTAGGTTTTGGTATCAAATCTGAAGGATGGTAGGCTGGAGAAGAAGGAGTTAGTGTTTGGAGGAGTTGCAGCTTTTTTTTTATTTTTAGAGTTTTTGGCCCGGTTTCGACTTGCAAATAAGATGCATATAATAATTCAAGGTTTCTTTACAGATAGCCTTCCACTTTTATCCAGTGTGTATCATGCTTTTGTTAGTTAAATACAGTGGGTACAGAAAGTATTTAGACAATTTTAAATTGTGTTATTCTTTGTTTCATTGCAGTCAATTGGTTAATAATTTTTGCTCATTTTTTGCACATTTTGTACCTCATCTTGTCAGAAAAAAACAGAAATAAAGATATTTTTGCTAATTTATTAAACAAGAAAAACTGAAATATCACATTAGGGCACTTTGCTCAGTATTGAATAGAACTACCTTTTGAGTTAGTAGAGCCATGAGTGTTTTCGGGAACTTTTGACACCTGGATTTGGGGATCCTCTGCCATTCTTCCTTGCAGGCCCTCTCCAGTTCCCTCATGTTGGATGGTGAGCGTTGGTGGACAGCAATTTTCAAGTCACTCCAATTGGGTTTAGGTCAGGGCTCTGGCTGGGCCAGTCAAGAATGGTCACAAAGTTGTTCTGAAGGCACTGCTTCGTTATTTTAGCTGTGTGCTTAGGTCATTGTCTTGTTGGAAGGTGAATCTTAAGCCCAGTCTGTGGTCCAGAGCGCTTTGAAAGAGGGTTTCTATCCGGGATATCTCTCCTTCATCTTTCCTTCAACTGCAACCAGTTTTCCTGTCCCTGCAGCTGAAAAACAACCCCATAACATGATGTCGCCCCCATGTGTCACTGTTGGGATTGTATTTGGCAGGTGATGAGCAGTGCCTGGTTTTCTCCACACATACCACTTAGAATTAACACCAAAACATTCCATCTTCGCCTCATCAGACCAATGAATCTTATTTCTTATAGTCTGGGAGTCCTTAATGTGGTTTTTTTTGCAAACTGTATGCAAGCTTACATATGTCTTGCACTGAGGAGAGTCTTCCATTGGCAGACTCTGGAATGTGGAGGGCTGCAGTTGACTTTGTGGAACTTTCTCCCTTCTTCCTACTGAAGCTCAGCCACAGTGACCTTCGAGTTCTTCTTTACCTCTCTTACCAAGGCTCTTCTCCAACAATTGCTGAGTTTGGCTGGGTGGCCAGGTCGAGGAAGAGTTGTGGTCATCCCAAACTTCTTCTATTTAAGTATTATGGAGGCCACTGTGCTCTTAGGAACCTCAAGTGCTGTGAAAATCATTTTGTAACCTTGGACAGATCTGTGGCAGTCTTGGGCAGTTACTTAGACCTCATTATTCTCATGTGCTCTGACATACACTGTGAGGTCTTATATAGACAGTTGTACAGGTGTGTGCCTTTCCTAATCAAGTCCAATCAGTTTAATAAAACACAACTGGACTCCAATGAAGGGGTAGAATCATCTCAAGAAGGACCAGAAGAAAATGGACATCATGTGAATTAAATATGAGTGTCACAGCAAAGGGTCTGAATACTTATGACTATGTGATATTTTTTTTAAACAAGTTTGTTTTGTACAAACCCCAAAGTAATAAAATGTATCTAAGCTAAATATAAATATAGTCTCCATATAAGAGCTCTATGGATGATATACGCCCTTAAGAACAAAGAGAATATATGCATGTATAAAGAAAGCACTCTAATCTCTTTGTCATATCTGATTAAAATACAGCAGCCTTTGAACAATTGCAAAGCATACAGCCATTCCTTCTTCATGATGTTTCATAGGCACTTGGACATAGAATACATTTCCACAGTAAATACATACATACATACATACATACATATGTGCTTTTCTTATGTCCATATTCATAAAGTGAGTTATAAAAGCCTGAGTCTATGAATGCAGAAAAAATGTGGTGTATCCATAAGAACTGACTGAAGAAAGCATTGTACTTCTTGTCTGCATCTTTACATTCATATCCTACATGGATTTAGCTAAACAGAAAGGCTGTTTGTTTTCAGGGCTTCATGTTGTGATGGTAATTGCTGGAGGAGCATAGTTGAAAGAGTGGGAATACAGAACATGCCGCTGTTTTCACCCACTCCTGTCATTGTCTCTCTGGAAAGATACACAGTGGCCGTGTTATAAAATAAATATATGAATACACCTGGCAAGCCACCAAATGAGGGATGGAATGCTGTGTATTTCTTTTTTATTAGACCTCTATAAAATGAGAATGTATTACATTGGCAATATACAGAAATATATCTTGTGTGATTTTGTTACAAAATTAGGTGATCAGGATGTTTGGGAACTATAAAGACGATTTACAGTATCTTTCTACATGGCATCAAAGATTTTGCAATCTTTCCTCTGGTACCTGGCCATCTCTGTAAAATTCACTTTTACCTGGGTCTGCCTGTCTACTGTATGTGTTGTTTGTTAATGCTACTCCTATAATATTAGTTAGATGGTGTCTCTGATCCTACTCTGGGTTTTGTAAGCACTATCATGCAGGTATGTGAGAAAACATGGTCATATATCTGGAGGTTTATATGTCAAAGGGGTTGTACCAACTGCCCACTCATCATGAGGATGGATTCTAGCTGATCACAAGAACAGGAGGCCCCTTTTCAGAATTGAATGAAGCTGCAGGCTGAGCATCTATCCTGTGGCTTTGTCCAATACAATGGAAGATCTGGAAATTGTCAAGCACAGTGCTCAAAATTCTAAGGCCAATGCACATGACCATATTTGGGGGCCGAAATCCAGCTGCACAATTTGTGGCCAAAATCACAGCCCTTATAAGGGGCACAGTGTTGAGGATACAGCAGGAAGTGCTCACTGCACAAGTGCTGAGGGAGCAGGGGAGGGTGACAGTTTTGCATCAAAGAGAAGAAAATGTCCTGCTCACAACCTTGTCCAAAAATAAGAGTGTCGACTTAGTCTGAGCAGGGACTCTAAGCCACAAAGGCCACAGGTGTACAATGCAAGGAAAAGAATGTATGGTCCAGCTCCAGATAAACCCATAAAATCACTTCTTTAATCAGATGCATAAAATCATGCAATATATGCAATACAAAAAGGAACACCAGGACAAAAAGACTCACTCACCCTCACCCCCATCTTAATCATAGACTATGATCAAATAGACTGACGCGTTTCACCTCACGGCTTAATCATAGACTATAATTGAGCCATAAGGTGAAACACATCCGTTTTTTTTTCCTGGTGTTGCTTTTTGTACCACATATTTTGCATGATTTTATGGATCTGAATAAAGAAGTGATTTTACTGGTTTATCTGGAGTTGGACCATCCTTACTTTTCCTTGGAGGGTGACAGTGTAACAGCCTGTAAAGCCAAAAGAGCTTGCCCCTCTGGCTCATCAGCATAATCTTAAAAGGAAGGAGGCCTTTTAACAAATACAAGAAGATTACTACAGTCACAGTGTTCGGATCTATGAGTAAGTGTCCCTAGTTTATCATGCTTGATTTTGATGGTAGATTTCCTATTAGACATAAGTAGTTCTTTCCAGGGAGTTTTCATACCATTATTTCTAGGATTCCATCTGCTATTTTAGGCCGTAGAATTTCTTTCCGAGTAACATGATTTTCGTATAGTCCGCTAAGCACTTGAGTGATGTTGACACATTTTAACTGTAAAGCAGTCCCGCAATGATAAGCATGGTTTCAACTACAGCTTAATTCATTAGGTTGTCTGTTTTAACGTAGCTTCGGAAACTGCATTTCAATGAGACAAAGAAATGAAAAATCCATTGAACAAGTGCATTTTGTGATTGCACTCGAGAGCTTTGTTGGGAAAAAAATAGGTTAAGAATATTCCAGTAACCATTAAAGATCCCAAGGGCACATCCATCTAGTACAGACACAAGGATATTTGGCTGCCTTTAATATTTGTGACATTGTTTGAATTTGTCACATTTATATGAATAGAAAATTTTGCTTTACCGTCTGACATTGTATTCATCTGTTTAGTAATATATCGCACAAATAGTGACAACAATGTGAGATGTTTGAACAAGAGGTTAGAGAAGAGAGCTTAACAACATTTGCATGTTTTACATATCATTTGCATATATTACAAGTGCCTGATTGAAGATATACCCCTAGGATTATTCCTCTTAGTTAGTGCCTGAGAAAGGTTCAGACAAATTTTTGGAACATCTTAAAAACCCCAGAAGAAGCCGTCCTGGCCCCAGGTATGCAAATAGTTTGTCACAAAGACCATTCTATAGCTTTCTATCACAATGAATTGTCATGGGAAGGAAATGTTTTAATAGCTCTTAGTCCACAACCAAACAAGCCGTGGAATAACCTTGAGCTTCAAATGTCAAGTCTGTGAGCTCAGGGCTGTTCATATATGTGTTACATTTTTATAAGCGCATGAATGCTTTCAAATCACACCACAAATACCATGGCCAACAACAAGGCGTTTCCAAGTCTGCTTGTAGATTGATTGATGTATTCCGAGATATTAATCTCTGGAGCAGCCCAAAGCTTGTTGAAGGGGGTTCCTTATCGCAGGGTATCAAATATATAGCACATAGACAGCATGACATTGTTGCAGCCGCTTTCACATTGTAAAGTATTTCATCCCATAGTGTATGTAGGAAAGTTAGATTCCTCGCCCCACACCCAAACCCTTGGATTTCACCTTTATAGCTGGCCTCATTGCTGTTGCTTAGCAGCCAGATTAGTCTTTTGTTTAGAGTGAGCGATTTGTTTTCCTTGATGTCATCTCCCTCCATATATACCCGCTACACCGAATCCAAACAATGAATTATGGATGTTAATGAAATTATTATTTCCAATATAAGTGTTGGCCATGCAGGAATGTTTGCAATGAAGTCTCATATTAGTGATAGCACATCTAGAAAATAAGCCTCCTACAACACTGTACAGGCGGTCCCCTACTTAAGAACACTCGACTTACATACAACCCCTAGTTACAAATGGACCTGTGGATATTGGTAATTTGTTGTACTTTGGCCCTAGGATACAATAATCAGCTATAACAGTTATCACAGGTGCCTGTAATGAAGCTTTATTGTTAATCTTAATTCTTGTGACAATCCAACATTTTTAAAATCCAATTGTTACAGAGACCAAAAAAGTTCTGGCTGGGATTACAATGATAAAATATACAGTTCCGACTTACATACAAATTCAACTTAAGAACAAACCTACAGACCCTATCTTGTATGTAACCCGGGGGCTGCCTGTAATGTATATTTTCAGAACATGGATTAAATATTTTAGATATTTTCCATTCCCTTTCTTCTTTAAACTTGCCCAAACCATCCATACTGCCATACATGCTTTACAGTGCCATCTTTTGCTGCCAGTTTTTGGTTCTAGTCAGGGTGGCAGTACAGACAATCCCTAACTTAAAGGAAACCTGTCATCAGCAATTGGCCTAATAAACCATTATAAACCATATATAATTAAACAGCATTGTACCTTATAATTTTTATTTCTTTCATGATCCAGTGTGATGGCATCATCTATAAAAATCGATTTTGAAATGAGACATAAATTGGTTTAAAAAAATCAAGGAGGCGGAAAGTTTAAAACTGAAGTCAAGGTGAACTCTGAACGCCGCCTACTCTGTGATTGACATCATGCAACTAACCTAACTTTTTAAAAACTTTATTTTAGAAACATGTAAATTAACTGAAGTTAATTTACTGTACTAATATTAAAGTAAAGTTTACAACAAAATAGGTTAGGTTCCACGATTATTAAATTACAGATTAGGGCAGAGTCAGGCAGGAGGAATCTACCATCAGATCTACTTGTGATGGTAAATTACTCATGGTAGTTTTCCTTGAAGCTTTACTATTGTTGTGATGAACAACAAGGCCATTTTGTCTGTTATAGAGTAATAAAGTTAACCACCTATGCTCTTGTAATGTATGTTATATTCAAGTAGGGATAACTAATTCCCCATACATAACTGGCTGTGCCAGCAAAAGTTATCCATATGCAGAAATATTCCAAATACAGACATGGTTGTGGTGGGAACGTATATTCGTCTATGGCGCCTGGCGGTGGTATGGTGATCACACACATGTGCTATACTGCCATGCAAAGGAAAAAGATGTGTTTATGTCCAGGTGCCAGGCGTCCCTATGGATAGGAAAAGGGAAAGCGCTGCTCTCCAGTACGCTGCCATATGCTCGCCCAGGCTATGGCTGGGTGAGCATACATCAATGTGAAGGTAGCCAAAACAACAGTATACAGTATATCAAATGGCTAATAAAGATCTGAATTTTCTACTGTATTTATGATTAGTTATAACTTCAGTATCTGAATGATAAATGTTTTCCTCATTGGCTTTTATATGATGTTGTAAGAGTTTAGATTACTGAAGAATATATTTCATTTCAGCGGATGAGTTGGCGATGAAACTATATGCAGATATGAGTGATTGTGTTACAATGAGATGCACAGTTGTCCAATACTGGGACACAGAGTACCAAATGTACCATTGCTATGTCAAATGTGTCAGCAAATCTGGAAAGATAAACCTAGCACAGATAATATTACCTATGTAGATCAGCACAGGTGAACATGAAAGTGCTGAGCTCCATAAGAAAAACTACCAGGAAAATAGATTATTTCACAAAGCACCCGTGTCACATTTTGTGTATGCTGCTGACACTGTGACGCACCGTCTCTGTTCATCAGGCTGAGAATATGCAGCATTTCTATGATATTGTCATGTAAGAGATATCGCAGTCTACAGATATACCGGCAAAGATATATGACCTGCATGCAGTAACTGAAAATGAGAGATGTTATACCCGAATCACTTGTGTGCTGAAGGGCTTTCATTTCTCCAGATTTAAATATGGCCATCACCCAGGACTATCATTCTTCTTCCAGGGGGAGTGGTAATCATAAAATGAATCTCCTTCTGACATTGAGGGAAGATACTGGATTTGTGTATTAATCTTAATCTTGACATTAGTTTTATAATTCCTAGAAAATGCACTGACAACAAAATCTTAAACTGCAGTAATAAAACAGAAAAAACAAGTGAGAGAGGTAAATGAAAAGAATAAAATATCATAAAAGAATGGTCTGAGCTCTGGACAGTATTCTCACAAGGGCAAACACCCTTTGCATTATAGTTTGTTCTTAAAGGAAACCTACCATCATGGATCTACCTAATAAGGTAGGTCTTGGGGCTGGTGTAGCCCTATTCTTTATTTAGCTAAAAGTTTTTGGATTTTCAGATGAGTGTGCACTGCTGCTGTGAACTGTACGCTGAAGACAGGAGGGTAGGAGGGATTCAAAGAGGCTACTGGGCGTGGAGTAGCCGTAGCTCCCAATCCACGGTGCGTCTACTCCATGCCCCAATAATAATAAAATTTGCATATACAACAAATAAAACATTTATTATGTTCTGTGCCACTAGCTAAAAAAAGTATAGGGCTTAGCTAGATTAAAAGAACCTGCCACTGGATCTACCCTAGTAGGTAAATCTGTGATGCTAGGTTTCCTGTAAGGTGTTTCCAGGCCCTGGAAAAAAAATCTACTAATGACCTAATTATAGTTTAGGTCACTACTAGCTTGGGGTGGGTGTGATACCTAGCACCCCTGTTGGTCAGTTGCACGCATCGGTTCTAATATGATACAAAACTACATAAGCTCTGTATACTTAGCTCTGTGTTTTGGCCATATGGCAGAACTACAGGCAGCTGATAAACAGGGGTGGCAGATGTCACTCAGTTTTTCCTATGGATAGGTCATCAAGTGTCTGTCACACCTCATAATAATCATAGTGGTTTCCCAAGTTCTAAATATTGATCCATTCAACTGATTTGACTGCCTCTGATGCTAAAATCAACACTGAGAATGACAATGTGTTGGTACCGAACAGTTGCGTGATAAAACCCCAGTGAGCTCCGGTGTAGACTTAGAATTGGGGCCCCCACAATACCTTAACCTCCGCTGCCACCCCCATTTCACATGTTTTGTTTCAGAATATATATATATATACATATATATATATATATATCATATATACGCTACACTCCACAGACATATGCGGGGCGGTGTGGGGCAGTATTGGCTGATTAGTTCAGAGATATATGGAGGGGACAACTTGTAGACAGCTTTGTAGGTCATGGTTTGTATTTTTAATTTAATTTGCTGTGCAATGAGTAACCAGTGGAGCGACTGGCAGAGAGGAGAGGCAGAGGAGAAATGAGAGGACAGATGGATTATAATAATCTTTAGCACCGTCAAATTAGCCAGGCAGCAGAGTTAAGGGTAGACCTTTGACAGCAAATGGTTCTGATCCTATCTTCTATGGACCAGAAAAGGGGTATCAAAGGACACAACCATCAGATATGTTCAAAAGAGCCTTTTACACCTTTGCAACACCAGCATTTACCAGAAATGTGAATGCCCCAGTGCTTAAGAATCCACAATTTGTCCCTATCTGACAGGAAGATGTTCAGGTCCGACAGGTATAGGGGGTCAGTAGCCTACAATTAGTAGCCTTCACTGCTCCTGCCTCAATGGCAATGTCAAAAGGGGTTCTAGGTGTTCATCACATATGCCCAACAGGATGATTGTAAATGTAATGTGATAAATTGTAACTGGCCACGGCCTTGCAATTTGGTAATTAAAGTTGGATCCAATGGGTGTGATACTTTCTGCAGGAATTCTGCAATCGTTAAGTCCTGTTTGAATGGCAGGTAACTGGCAGGCATTAGAGGGTAGGGTATGGAAATAGTATGGAGGAAAGATTATGAGTACCGTTTTGTCCATGTTAAGTTTTAGAAAATGGAAATTGAAAGCGGATAATGTCACGTGGATAAAAATTGTGTCCTATGTCTTAATTTATATACAGCGCCCACTAATTTTTATACAACACTGACATCATCTTATTAATTTATGTTTACTCCTATTCATTAATATTTTGAAAAGCATTACCCCCATTAATTTATATATAACCCTGCACCCCATCATTTATTAAAGTAGCAGAGCAAGCCTCCCTTTAGAAACCCAAATGTGGTGATCAATGCTGCCATTAATTAATATGAGACTGTATGTCAAGCTGCTATAGATCTGCATTGGCACTGGCACTTTATTATGAAATTATAGCAGTTTCTACATATTATGATGCCCATATATTGTGATATGCAGAGGCATTAGATGGACTGTTGAGAACCATTTACTTTATATTGTACAGTATTCTAATGTTGTAATGGTCTCATAGATTATTTTTCAATAAAATGAATTATATTTTTAACTACATAGTGATGAATTGTATGAGGACTGAGTTTCACTCATGTATTCTTTGCTTGGCATTAATTAATATATAGCATAGAATTCCCTCTAAATAGTTCATTCAGTTAATAAATACACTATTCAGCAGTCCCCAGTTATAAATATACTGGCCCACGTTTATTAAAGTGTTTGCAGCAGTTTTCTGTCTGACTTTGCACTAAAAAAATGTGTAAACTGCTTGCACATGTATTTATAAAGTGTCTGCACCAGTTTTGTGTCGTGGCTGCACTGTATCTGACAAGAGAGAAAAAATGTGCACCTAAAGAGGCGTGTTAGTGTGTAGTCGTACCGTGCACCACAATTCTGTTCAGTGTGCACCACAATTCTGCAGCATGAACAAAGTGCACCAGAAAAAAAAATGGTGCACACTTCCAGAGCAGTGCAGAAGGCGCCAGATTCATGGAGACTGTGCACCACAATTCATGAATCAAGTTGCACATAGTCCAACTGTACAGTAGTTTTCTATTATTATATAGGGTCCAGGAGGCTCCACCTTTATAATATACTGTTGAGGTGCTCCCCTTAATAATATACTGTCCAGGAATATCCTATTAATATACCATCAAGGAGAGCCCCCCCCCCCCAATAATATACTAGACAGGAGTTGTCTACCCTAACAATATACTATTACAACTCTCCTCCTATTACAACTCTCCAGTACATACTCTCCGGGAGCCCATTCCCCTCTCATAATATACTGTCCAGGAGACATCTGCCTCCAGGTAGACATGGGCCCTTTCCCACCCTGCGACCACGATTGTTAGGCCACTGCTACCAAAATTAGCTAATTGGTGATGGTAGTTCTTTGTGACAGACCCCCTACTTATAGGTAGTTCATAGGTCATCATAGGCCTCCAAGCCTACACTAAAATATTGCAAAAAATAGTCATCAATATATTTCTAAGCTGTAAAACCCATCTAACTTGATATTTTACCCATAGCGTAGCATTAAAATTAATGGTATATACCGTAACTCAATGGAATTTGCATGTTTTCTGAAAGGGGTGAATGCGGGCAGCTCGTACACAGTCTCCAACTTGTCAAGTCCTGTTAAAGCAGAGTGGACATTTCCTCTAGATGTCTGTACTATCATTTTACTATCATGACCAAGTCATTAGGTATGTGACAATCTATCAGGAAAAGATTACACTATGAATGAGTGATTGGAGATAGAGAATAACTCCATGTATGTTATCTTAAAGGTTAATTGATTGTGTTTGTAGTGTTTCATTTTACTTTCATTTCTTTGGAAATTCACAATGTGCAAGGAAGCAAATAACCAATTACTTAAGTCTACACTCTGAAAACTAATTTGAAAAATATAATTCTCAGTTCATATTATTATAAAACCTATTCATGTGATGTCTTTAAACTGCATACAATAAACTGAAAGGCTCTTTCATCTGTGACAATCTACCAACTTCATTGTATTTCCATAGCAATAGGAGCATGGAGTGACACAGGGAAATTTATTGCCTGAAGATTTATTTTCATAAAGAAAGAACTGTTAGGAAGCTGTGAAAGTACGGCTGAATATGGGCTCATGATGCCGACCACAATCTTGTATTCGAAGAAACTGATCCTTGATATATATCTGTGGAAGAAAAAAAAATCACACTGTTAATCATATTTTCTAAGGGGAAATTTTGTAACTATAAATATTGTCATCAAGATCACTTTGAAGGAGAAACCTGAGCATTTTACTGCTCCAGAAGATTGACTTACTTTTAAGGATTTGCGGTTAAAATGGATCTAAAAGATAGTGTGTCTAATCAAGTGTTTTTTCACATATCTGTCTGTAGATTTCAGCTAGATTTAAAGCCCACATAGCTTTTTTCTCCATAGCAGAATTTTTGGGAATATATGAAATCGTGTAATATATTTTAGAAGTAAAAGTGGCATCTTCTTTGCCCTCCAGTTGTAAGTAATATCTACAAACCAACAATTGGAGGTTAAAATTTCCATGTTAACACTCATGCTGTGATAGAGGAAGGCGTTATGCTATAGTTTATCTGCCTAACCCTACCTGAACACAAACGTATACATTCTTGGGCCGCAAACATTGTTTGTGCCTTGTGTGTCACCTTTGTGCAAGGTCCAAACACTGGCCTAAACATTACATGCTCAGCAGATGTTGCACACATGGGAATTATCCTTGTGTAAGAGACATGTCGTAAGTAGAGAAAGTAATCAGCACTGAATATACGTAACATCTGCATTTCAAGTTTTCTCTCTACTTGAATGGCCTAAAACTTAGCCACATGTCTATGTCATTGCTGCAGTGACCACCTTGGGCCCTTTGTTCTGCTCATCAGTGGGGTTCCTGAAGTTTTACAGATGTGTTCACCTTTACTTGACAGTTATTAGGAATACCACCATATCCCCTTTTTCTTCCTTTTCCCTACGTGTCTTAAATAAAACAAAAATATACATACTATTATCAATAGAAAGCAAGTGAGTTCTAGTGCCTGAAAAACATCTCTTGCTCATATCCATAAAATTGCTTGGTAATTTTTAGCTCTTCTATAGACCTGAGAGGGGAGCACTGTGCATGTGTGGCCTCTTCTCCATCCAGCCTGGCCATGGGACACCTGATCTCCACAGAGGTTATGTCATACCAACCGAAGATGTGAAAACCTCTTTAAGATCAGGTCCTCAAAGCTCAACAGTCAAATTCTATTTTCTCTTGCTTCCAATGTCTGTTAATTGCAATGATGTAAATATGACTATATATTCTAGAAATATACTGGGGACAGAGATAGGACAACAGTAAGATTTTTGTTTGGAACCACAATAATATTGCTTTTGTTGTGTGGCTGGTTACTGCTGGCACAGAACTCAGCAGCTACTGATTACAGTTTTCTCACTGCCCTCATTCATCATTTCTTATCTGAAGTCTAGTGAATTGAGAAGACCCAGAGGCAAGCTTTAATACATGACTGCCACCCAGGATTTCTTGACTGGGAAAACCATTACATGATGCACACACTACACCCCTGACAGGGTTAAAGAGATAATAAAATGTTTTAAGTGGAGTACAATTCCACATATCTCCACCGCTGTTCCATATAGAAGTAGTATAAGGTTATATTTTCTGTCAGTCCTATTAAAAACAGATATATTTCATCTAAATTCTGCGGAAAACAGAAAAAATGTACAGATTTCAGAATCTAATCTGAGACAGTTGGAATAAAATATCTGTAGTAGATATAAGTTAAGGCCTAATAAACAATACTTTGAATGTGTCTGTCTAGCACTGTAGACCTTCCAAAATTATCTTAAAAGTGTATATCTTTTCATAATGACTTTTAGTCATTAGCAATTTAAGTATATTGTATACATTTTCCACATACAAATGATAATTGGTTTAAGAGCTCCTGTAGAACATGTCATGATTTATCTTCATCTTAGCTCCTGTTATCTTGATAAAGACCTGAGCTTCAGTTCCCCAGACTGGCCACAACACAGAGAATGGGGATGTACTTTTGGCTCCCTTTGCTGTTTTCTTTTCAGCGCCAGAATCAGTTTATTGGTGTTAGACCCTCACTCATCATCAATCGATTGATAGATCATCCCAAACCTGGGAAACCCTTTAAAAGATTGACATAAGTAAATTTAGGACCCTAATAGGATGACCCATAATGTAGTTACCTTTGTAAAAATTTTCTGCAGTCTGGGGAAGCCATGTGAACTGCTGGCAGCAGGACTCAGGACTTCCTGTGATGTCCCGGGAGCGATGGACTTCCGGTAGATGAAGGGGGAAATGCGTTAATTACTGTATGCACAACTGGGATGTCCTAAGCACATCCCTATGACCACTGTATGTTCACAGAGGTGGAGTGCATTCAGTAATGAGAGCATGGCCCCCTTCATCTGTTTGAAGTCTGCAGGACCCAGAACATCACAGGAGTCCTGAGTACTACTGTCGGCAGGTCACATTACCAAGGGCTCTTGCTGACTTCAGATGAGATATACCAGGGTAATGCCCTACTAGGGTCTTGTACTAACCCTGATAAACTTTTGCATTAGTGGTCAATTTCTTTAAAGGGGTTGTCCACTTTCAGCAAATAATTCATATTGTTTCTGTAATGAAAAGTTATTCAATTTACCAATATATTTTCTGCATCAATTCCTCATGGTTTTCTAGATCTCTGCTTGCTGTCTTTCTATTGAAAGTTTCTGTGCTTACCTCCACTGGATAGACATCTGTCCATGCTGATGTGATGGACACGCCGATGCATTACCCATTATTATCACAGAGAGTTAGCAGAGCCGTGTGATAATAATGGTTCCTGCATCGGCTTGTCAATCACATGGACCATGGACAGATGGAAGTAAATAAGCAGCTTTTTATAGCATTAGGAACTGATGCTGAAAGTATATTTGAAAATGGTATAACTTTTTATTACACAAACAATATAAATTATTTGCTGAAAGTGGACAACCCCTTTAAGTTATTTATTTTGAATGACCTTATGTATTTGTGAGAGAAGAACGCATGACCATAGTGAATGCATTGTTTTTAATGTAAATTTCTAGTTTCTGAAGTAACTTTCTTGACTTCTAACTAATTTAAAATGCATATAGAATTAATATTTATGACCAGTTTTCATGAGAAGCATTTTGTTCTTGCACAATTATGTGTGCAGGAAAATACAATGCTGTAGTCAATGCTTTACAAAGGGCTAGCAGGAGAGAATTTTTAATTACATCTAAAAAGAATAAGTTTAAGAATAAAATGACATCACTTTTCCTGCATTTTACCCTAATAGTAGTCATATTCGGGGATAATACATCTATTACATAAAAATAATATGCATCTCAAATGAAAAACTAAAGAACAATTTCATGTGTAAATTAAATTTACATCAATTGCTCTTTTGAGGAGTTAATTTTACCAATAGGATTTTGGTGAAATTCTGAGATTATAGGATGTGTGAAAGTTTGAAATGTTGCAGAATTAATAGAGAACTAGTAAATGTACCCATTTTATCTTGGAATTACAAAAAAAAGGCATCCAGATAAATGTGTAATTTTATGTACCTGTATTCCATAGTACGGCCACATTCACACAACCCCAATGAGGTCTATGGCAACCCGCTGCAGAAGCTCGTCTTTCAATGGAAAGGGGAGAGGCAAGGAGTGCTCACTCCCCCTCCCTTCTTCAGCTGGCCCTGTACTTCAGCCAGCCCCTGCTATACACATAACCCACTGACCTCTCACCAATTTCTTAAAATGTTAAGGTCAGAAATTCTAAATAATTGGGTGGAGGATGTTAAAATGTTGTGAATTTCGGTAGCCAGTTAGACCATTCAAAAACACAATCTATGGCGTAGAAGCTCAGCATGGGAATTTTCTTTTATGGAATGTAGCTTGGTAACATGCAGTTCAGAACAAGTTATTTTAAAGGGGTTCGATGGTTGGTAAGACATACAGAAGAAGGACAAGGAGCTTGTTATTGTTAGAAATTGATCAGTGTGTAGACAGGAGATGTGTTTCAACTATAGCGAACAAGTATTCCAGCTGTTATACTTCATACTGAGGGCAACAAAGTTATTTATAAGGAAAAAAGAAAACTTGTACAGTTATATACAGGCAATAAGGTTTATTTGTGTGCAATGGATTGGGCAAAGTGAGGTCCAATGATGATGTAGCATTACAGAAGTGTACAGGTGCCCCAGCATGGTGGGTAGGTGTCACCCCTTGAGGTATACAGTGAAAGGGTGTACAGCTAGAATGTGTGTCTAACTGATCATCAGACACCATTATGGCTCCTTGGTGATGATGCATCTGTGATCAGGACATTATTGTTGTCTAGAGACTGGTTTACAGCAAATCAGTGACAGGTACAGGAATCTTTCTTCTGGAACTTGTGTTGCTATGTAGAAAACATCATTTTCTATATTATGAGATTCAATACATTTGCATAATGTAAACTTTTTTCACACCGTTTTACCTTTTTTTTGTTGATTTAGTTTTTTCTTTACATCAGCTTCTTATGGCAGCTGGTTAACTGAACACATGACTAATATATTTTGCTCTATGAATAAAATTGAGAAAAAATAATTGAATGCAAAACAATATAATCACCCGGGTCTGAGATGATGACCCTAGAAATAAGAGCCAGATAGTATTCCAGAATTCTAATAAATTTTAGGGATTATGCACAGTACTGTTTCATGACTACATAGAACTTTTGTATTTGATGGATTCTTCATCTGGCAGCCAGGGAAGTCTATGGAGCTGTTCTTCGGTTTGTCACTGATTTCATACATAAATTCACAGTTCAGTATTTTTTTCAGATTCTATATTGTTGCATTCCATTGGATATTGCAGTATGGTTGAATTCTAGTGAGTAATGTTTCTTCACAGGGACACATGGTGTGCCTGCATGTCTGTAGGGCAAAGTCTCCATGCACAAAGCTATGCTAACTGTGTGGGGAGATGGAAACTTATGTAGCACTACAAAATACTCCAAGAACATTAGAGTATAGGCCAGTGGTGGTGGCGAACCTATGGCAAGGGTGCCAGAGGTGGCACTCAGAGCCCTCTGTGGGCACCCAGGTCTCCAGGCACCCTCAGCATAGATTTTATAAGAAATCTATAAGAAATTTATAAGAAATTTTTATAGACTCCTTCTGCAGCCCAAGGCCACAAAGGACATTATGCACTCACTACTATTTTAAAGCAACACATACTTGGCTGCCGGCAATTGAGAAGATGTGGACAGGGCTGGATTATAGCTCCTGCCATGGGCCCTGCAATTCTTCCTGTACAGTGGACCCTGGAGGGAAGTTACAATAATATTCTTAATTTCCCCTCTTTCTGCTGTATTGATGTCCTCATGACTCCAATGCGATTGAAAGATTTGACAAAACAGTAAGCAATAAGTTCTTGTGTAAATTGCCATGAACAAATATTTGCAACCTTCTAGAAAGTGTGTAGGTATAGGGCAGGAACATGCTGTGCTGGCCTACTATGTGCACCACGCTCCCTTCACACCTACATAGCGTGGAGATGGTGGAATCGCAAAATAATTGCATAAAACTGGCGTAAAAGCACTGATAAATGTCACCCATAGCGTACAACACATTTTAAGATTTCTAATCATACACTACCTTTTCCTGTTTCCCAAAAATATTTTCATTCAAAAATGCATTTTTTATGGGTGATGTCAGTCAAACGGGTGGTCCTGGCTGGTACAGGCAAGTGTAAAAAGAAATAATGGGTGCACCAATATGCATAGCTACGCCTCTGTTAGACAGTAACAATTATTTGCATACAAGTATAATAACAGCATTGTCTGTAAAATGTCATAGGGAATAGGAAGTTTCCTATGGTCTTATAAAGTTTCGTTATATACAATGCTTTTTTTTTTTACCAGTGGGTTGATATAGGACCTCTCGGGCTATACCAATGATTTTGTGGCTTGCCTCTCCCTATATGCAATCTCCATAATCAATGTATATGGTAAGGATCTCTATAGTCTCAGTCCGAGAGTTTTGTTTCCGGTTATTCATGTGCTACACAATATATCCATAAATAACTGTTGTCTCAGTTGTCTTTAATATATTTAGAATTGAGTAAACAAATGGATTACACTATAATTGCCATTATTCACATCTCACATATTCACATTTGTGTTTTGCTCCCCAACTGTTCCCGCAGGATAACAAACAGGAAAGATGTATGTGCCTCGGTGTGCATCATATAAGCCTAATGTAATCAGAACTAAACTATTCAAATTAGTCTCATGCTGCGATATACTGAAACCTGGTTTGTTTGCAGCCTAGGATGGATTGTAAAATTTAAACATCTGATTTTAGCTGTTTCAAGATTTTTTCTGTTATTAAAATAAAATCAAGCTGGCAAGAAACTAAGAGTTTTACACCTGGCAGCACTATAAATATATACTTGTAATAGCAATGACAAGAGAACAGTGTTTACATATAGACGGATATAGATACAAATATCACTGGCCCCAATGAGGAGCTGAAACGTGGAATTGTACATCAGACTGCAGGTCTTCTTTAAAAGTGCAGTGCTGCTTCCATGGACAATTTATTTTATGGTATAGATATTCAAATATAGTTGCACCGTTAGAGCTCATACTTCAGTCAATTAGATACAACTTCATTGTCTGATACGACCTCTAAATTGGGACTAGAAGGGACCCACAACCCCACCCTCACTAACAATAAATCTGACTGAAAGGCTTTTACTCACTGCATAGGGCTTTTATGTAATCTGACATTTTAAGAGCAAGATGGAATTCACCAGAAATTTCTTAGTGAATTGCAGATTATGAAGTGTAGGATAAGAGTCAAAGTAAATGTAAAAAGTGGTACTTTTCATAACTTTTTCAGTATCATAGTTGTACTTTTTCAGTAACATATTTTTAATAGTACTATTATTTTATGCAAACATAAAAAAATCTAATATGTTTACCCAGCTTTGGATCCCCATTACAGGGTTGCGGCTCCCACCTTCCAGCATGGAATCAGTGGCCTCAGCAACATCACTGGTTTCACCAACCAGGAGCTGGGTGTCAGCAAATTATATTACAATAAAAATGACCTTTTAAGCTTTTTGTTTGTAAATATTGTTCAGTGTAGATAAAGTTGCATTTAATTGCATTAAGGATCAATGTACCAAAGTGTCCCTTTCCATGTAAAGTTGACTGCAGAGAATCATTTAGTTGTGACCCTGTCTAATGAGTGGAACTTCGGTTACACAGATATCAGCTACAAATAGTAACAGGAGTCACACATAATCCATATCAGCCCTGGACGGAGATCAGCTTACTATATAAGGGAGGGCTCTTGGTATAGTGGAAATTCTTCCAGATAACCCTGTGTGACAGCTACAGCCAATGGCAGGGAAGACTATTGTTGGCATTTTAATAGTAGCTGATGAGTGTCCCTGACAAGTCTTTTATTAACACACATAATGGCAGGGAGGACGATCACACTATGAGTACAGAACAACATTCAAATTATTTATCCAGCTTTTACATTCTTATTTATTTTCAGCATGACTGAAGAGCAGTGGCATAACACAAAGATTATGGGTCCCAATGCAATTTGATCAGGCACCCTAACTATAATATTTTATAATAGCACCCAGGCTTCCTACAGCTACAGGGTCCAGGTGTTACTCCATCTTTCCAACCCTCCCAAGTTATGCTATTGATTATAAGAGCTCATTAAAGTACATCTACTATTACTGTGGTCTTTCCCAGGAGTCAGTAAACCCCACACACACTGTCACAAACTTACCTATCATACATTTAAAGGGGTTATACACTTTAAAGGAAACTTACCATGAGCAATCTACCATCAGAGGTAGGTCTGATGGTAGATTCCTCCTGCCTGCCTCTGCCCTAATCTGTAATTTAATAATCCTGGACCCTATCCTAACATTTATTTTAGTAATATGTAAATCAACTACAGAGACCACTGGGGCATGGAGTAGCCTTAGTCCCCAGTGCCCGTCCAGGCTAGTGCACGCCCAAGTAGTAGCCTCTGCAGTTAATTTACATATTACTAAAATATAGTTTTAGGTTAGATTAGGTTCCCAGATTATTGAATTAGAGATTTGGGCAGAGGAAGCAAGGGGGAATCTACCATCAGATATACTTCTACAGCAGATTCCTCATGGTGGGTTTCCTTTAAGCATAGTACAGCAAATAATTGAGATGGTTTGTGTAACAAAAAGTATCAATTCTTCATGGTTTGCTAGATCTCTGCTTGCTGTCTTCTTGCTGTCAGGCAACAAGAAGATTCATTGTTTACTTCCTGTAGATAAACACCTGTCCATGGTCATGTGATTTAACTCAGGTGCATGGCTTATTAACATCACACAGCTCTGATTAAACTGTGTGTTATACCGCACCACACACCAGTGTGACATCACATGACCATGGACCAGTGTATATCTACAGGAAGTAAACAATGAAACTTCCTGTTGTATGACAGCAAGAAGACAGCAAGCAGAGATGCAGAAAACAGTGAGGAATTGATACAGAATATGTATTGGAAAATTGGATAACTTTTCTTTAAACAATCAATTATTTGCTGGAATGTGCTTAAAGTGTACAAGCCCTGAGAAGCACACAGGTGGTCATTTATCTTTATTCTGGAAATTTGCGCCTGATTTATCTTAAAGGGTGATAACTTTTTCCTACGCCAGCAGGGAAGTAGTTTTATTGTGCATACATTAGCTACTGTAAATAAGTGACTTTTTTAACATCCACATTTGGATAAATCAGACAAAACACTTAGAAACTCTGAGAACTTTGCTGGGCAAGTGAAAAAGTCACAAATCTTTTTGCAAATGCTGTCTATGCAGACTAAAAGAAGAGAAAAATAAGAGAAAAAAACTAATGAAAAGACCCCAGAGTATCTAACTTTTTGAAAAACAATTAACAAGGATTAACTCTTAACACAATGTCTAGATACAGTAGGACTTGTTTTCTATATTTGTAGCCCCTTTTTCACAGGCACTATCTCTTATTCTCAGATGTCTATGAGCCAGCACTAGCTTCTATGATGTTTGCTTTGTAGTGCACATGGAGAAAACAGAAGACTCTGCTACCTCAATGATGACATCCATACAGGGGGTACCATACCTATAGGACCCTACAGAAACGTACTGATCATTATTGATGTGAATTCAATGGATGTGGTTATTGGTTGCTGTAGGATCGCTCACATTGGGCTCCGTCTCTCTCCTCTCTATAGACTTCTATTGTAAGATATAGCTTGATACTTCAGTGAGATACAATCTATATTTGGAGACGGCTTACCGTATCTTGTTAGTGGTGGTGGAGTAGAGCCAGAAGAGAGCCTCTTATAGAGAGAAAGAGGCAGTTTTTATATATAGAAAGCAATATTACTAAGTTTATTATATTCATCTTGATTTATTGATTTATTCAAACTTTGATGAAGAGTTAGTGACTCTTTAAATTGTCAGTGTTGTTGGCTTTTGCTATAACTCTTATGAACTCTAATTTTCATGTAACAAATGTTTTCTCATTTTCAACTGCATTTTCAAGAAAAACAATGTACTGACGATATATTTTAATATATAACATAGTGTTCATACAAAAGCCAACTTATTACTTTACTGTAATGGTTAATCCATGAAATAAATACAGTGAAGCACTTGTTCATAATTGCATTGTAACATGGTAACCTCAGATAAACCTGCCTGTGGATATCGGCACTCTATGAATGAAGGGACAAATATTGCACTATTGTCACTGAAAATCTGTGACCCCTACTGGAATGACCCTTCCTTCTGTCTTTGTTTTGTCAGACTTGAAGCAAAATTAAAATGGCTGTTGCTATTCACACAACAGATGTTGTCATGGGAACAGATTATGTCAATGAATAATATAGATCAAAATATGAACGTGTTAAAAAAAAAAAAGAAAACAGCACAGATTTCAATTGCATCTTATTTTTAGAAAGCTGGAAGAAAGTGCGCGGTAACATCTAGAATGTGGGCTTGGGCTGTGTCATAGGACGAATACATCAACACAGGCGGTAACAGTTTCCACTAGAGCTTTACACCACAATGACTCTGGGGTCATGGGTTTGTGACATGATCACTCTTACGTAATATCTTGCTGTTGGGATCTGTAAAGACTCTTTATTTGCTCATGTAAACATGTACCTGCAGATTAGATCGATATAAATAAGACACCCTAAAGGTGTTTTACAGGTGTTTTCTGTAAAAATATTGCTAAATGGGACATTGGGTGCTGGTAACATGAACTGTACTTACTGCTTCCCACTGCCATGTACTCCCCGTGTACACCACAGGAATCACTAGGCAAGGCTACTTGTAGCTACTGGTTGTAATGGTGCTTACCTCAGCTGTTGATTGGCTGAGAAGCTTCCCCTTGTTACTTCTTATGGTGGAGATTATTGATATTAACGACCCATTCTTTAGATAGGTTAACAGTATTGGATGACTTTGATTCTGACATCTAGTATCTTCACCTTTTCTCCTCCAGAGCAGTAACCCAGATTGGCCACCACAATGATTACTGATATTTGCTTCAAGTTTATTCAAATGCCAAAGATACATGAGAGAAAATCATAAGTGGATGTTCTAGTTGTCGCTACCCAACTTTCCATTCCTGACCTTCTACTGATGACCTATCCTAGCTCAAAAAACAGCTAGCTCATGGCCCTATGTATTTCAGTTGGCTCATTATCACAGCCATGGATTTCATGGCCAAGTGCACTAGCTGACCGTCTGGGCCGCAAATGACAGAGCAAGACTTATTTCTCCCCTAGTTTGTGGCCTGGGCAGTCTTATTCTATTGGAATTAGAACATGAGTGGTGATAAACAGGGGCGGATTAAGGGTCCCGGGCCCTGGGCTACATGAAAAGCTGCCTGGATATCCAAACTTTTACTCCAGTTTTCTGGCACTACAATTAACTCCAGTTCTCTAATGGAGACAATTGCAGCCAAGTTGTGCGCCTTATCTATGACGAGGTCTTTGTCTTGTCTTATAATAGGCAAATGTTGCACTAGAGATGGGAAGTATTAAGACCAGTGCGACAAATGCTGATATTCCCCCAGTGAGTATATAACCAGTGTGCATACATGATGTAAGCATCATGTGCCACGATTTTTTCTATCAAAACAATAGACATCACAATAGAGTCCAGACTGGCCCTTTATAAGTCATTAAGGGTCTGCTGTGCCTGGTGTTAGTAACCATAACAGCAGTGTAAAGGCATAATCTGCGTTAAAAATATTCCCATACACATACATAGACTTGTCTATACACAGGCAGATGCATACAACAGACATCCTGCAGTTACAGTTTACACATACATGTAACACATATAATATTCTATATACACATACTGTATCTTCTCATATGCATATCCTAACACATGCAAACACAAACACACATCACGCATTTACATATACATATTCCTCATAACTGAGACCCTCCATACCCCTTATCATAACACACATCATATAGTTTACAGATGCAAACACGCAGGGAGGGGATAGATAGGGGATCACAGTTTAGGGTTGTATAGACAACTCCTTACTTTCTTGGTGTCTGTGAGGCCTCCCCCCAGCATCAAGTCCCAACATGCAGGAAGTGGAGGGAAGAAGATCCAAGTGACACTTAGAACTTCTGCTTTGAATCCCGCCCCCATTCTCCTGCTTTGCCGGAGTTTGTGATGATAATTCTGCCTGATGTTGCTCTCATAAAACAGTGTCAGGCAGATTCTGTAACTCGGTCAGAAAGTTGGACGGATATGGGCCCCCAAGACCGTGGGGCCCCCAGCGAACACTTATAATGCCCCAATGGAGATCCGCCATTTGTGCTTACTCACCAATGCCTGCAAGCAGCACACCTCACCCAAATTTATATAAAGTTAACCTTTATAGTGGTTGTCTAGAGAGTAAAAATAATTTAAAACTGCTAGTATTTTCTGGATTGGTGTAATGTCCCATATGAACATGTCATTGCTGGTTTGGTAAAAAGAGGCCATCAAGGGACTTGACAGATTAGAAATTTGCGAGAGCCAAATGACTATACAGTATTTGCTATTTTACAACATTTTACCAGGCTCTTCTTGGAATAACTTTTTGTGGAAACGTCCCTGTATTTACATTAGCTAGAAGCAATGAGGTGACATTGCCCAGAGGTATAAATAAGCATAAGGAATTAGCATGTCCTATAAATTTTATCCATGAGGTTGTAGATCTATGTCTGCTTGCTATTATTTATTCATCAGTACAATAATAATGCCATTGTCTTTAAATCAGGTGTAATTGCCTACTTGAGTGTGTATTGAACATAGGTACTTATGACCTCAAATAGCATTATCTCATTGTGCCTGTAGCTGTGGAGACGGTATTGAATATGTCATCATCCTTACATAATCTCATATTATATTATATGAGATTGTTATTTTATGTTTGTATTTAGAAATGTGAAGAATGTATTCTAGGTTAACACACAGGGACAGTATTAAGGTAATGTAATGGCATTGTATGCATTGCCTTGGTGCATTTTATTTCTAGTATTATAATAAATAATGTGGATGATATAAAAGCGGTGTTTACCATGCATGCATGCTTAGTGCCACAGTCCAATGTGTTTTAGTTTAATAGAAATGTACTCGTGGTGTCTGCTGTATTAAATTAATAGCTCCATTGAATGCTTTCCGCTTTGCATTTGTGATATGCCGGTAAAGGATATTGACAGGCTATCACTCTGATGAAGTGATTAATCTTCACAAGCTTTTCTTGTCAGTGAAACCATTGGATAATGGATAGACCTGAGCATGCATTACAATTTATAATCCATCAATTTAAAGAAAAATTGCAGAAATAATCTTCTCATCTGACCCTTCTTTTAAATAACCCTTCTAATCCCTAGTCGATGCGCACTGGTCCATTGTACGCTTTGCTCGATTATTTGTGTAGGGTCAGTTTGCACTTCATATACATATTGGAAAGAGTGACAAGCACAAAATATGCAAATTTCAAATATCTATTTTCTCAGATCCTTGTATTATGCATCATCAATATTCTCAAGGAATTGTGTTTGTTTTATTCTAGTAGGCATAGATCTTCCTGTCTAGTGCTGAATGGGTGAAATGTGGGTGTAAAAGTCAATAATAATCATCGACATTATCACTAGAGCAACTGGAGAAAAATTAAATTGTCTAATATAGATATATTACATATTTAGTATGTACTTTAAACAAAATAATTCAATAGGAAGTTATTTAGGCTTTTCCTGTGCTCCTTTAAGAATATCGTATTAGAGACAAAAAAACATCTTATTTATCAGGCTTTGCTCGTACACAGTGTTTGAGTTACTTTTGAAATACAAATAAAAGACTGTGGGGTAGGAGCTTGAGACAATCTCAAAAGTGTTTCTATGTTTGCAATTTCAGCTTGTTCATGTGTCTAAAGGACATCTACCACCAGGATGATAGAATGTATGCAAATGAGCTTTAGGGGCTCTAGACTTCATAGGGGATAATGGAGCCTGGAGCCCCTCAGTCTCATATGTATACAGTCCTTCATCCTGGTGGTAGATGCCCTTTAAATGGAAACACAACTGTGTTCAAGTTGGGGTCCTGCTTCTTTGTCCCCCACCAATCTGTTATTGATTAAATATCCTAATAATTGTCCATCAAAAGTTTTTGCATGGAAACACCCCGTTAGTGATTGTTTTATTCTTTTTATTCCTGATAAGAATACATGCATTGTAGAAATAAAATATTTTTTTTTCTGTAAACAAATACCACAGTTTAATATAACCCATTGTATACTATCCCTGATGGTAAAAAAAAAAAAAAAGCCAAAATATGTGTTACTCCGTATTATACATGTACTAACCGCTATTGCAGCAATATACATTAAAATATACATTGCAATGTCATAAAAGAATTAGAACCTAGCACTTCATGAGCTTCTTAATAAATATGAAATGTAGCCTCTGGCAACAAAGTCCATCCAAATTTCCTAGTTATCTATGATTGCAGATGAGTCCCAGGAATCTACTTTATAAAGGAAGGTAATTACGTTCTCATGCATAGTGCGCACCCTGTTAATTTGTGTCACTACTCATTTTTAAATATTGTTTCTGCGATAATGCTTACTAGTATGTCGTATATATACAACATCTGAATTATGTTTTTATTTGATTTCTGTGTAAAAAGAAACCAATATATGGTAAATAGAATGCCATAAATATATGGTCAGGCTGGCAGTTTTTGGGAAAATATCTGATGAAGACGATCTTTTTGAGAATACCATCCCTGATATAAAACCTATGGACTCATTGGGGCACATTTATTAAGGGTCCGCACGGCGCATTTTCGCAGGGTTTTCCCGACTATTTCGGATCTGCCGCATTTAAGTGGGATTTTCTGGTGCAATTGCGCCGACTTGCATGCGACACAAGTCGTCGGAGAACGCACCTCGCGGATCGCAACAGGACCGAGTAAGTAAATCTGCCCCATTCTGTTGCTATAAGTTAGGTCCATCAGTTTTGGCTGCCTGAGTTTGTTATAACTATTTAAGTTGTTGAGGCCTGTTGGGTAAGGCTTCATGGAGCCACAGTGACTGTAGGTTAGCTTGTTGTAATCATAGTGTTTAGATATACTTCATATGTGGTCCCATGTAGCTGGAGATAGCTGGAGATTTTGGTTCCAATTGAGTGAACCCTATATTGTGTAATGTTACCTACAGTATGGAAAGGATTAAATACAATCCCAGGTAAATAGCTCATACAGCAGCATAACAAGGGTGGCTATAAGAAATAGAAATGGACTTGCTTGGCATATATGAAACTGCAGACAAGACAAGAAAGATAGATTGCAAACCTGTGCAGACCTCCGGGGGAAAAAAGCTAGTCCTATTCCCCGATGGTCCCCCTTCTGATGTTATTTTAATGTCTTCAAGGTGCAGATTTAGATTAAAGTAGTTTCTAGTCCCCTTTCATTTTGCATTCAAATGAATAGAAGCTAAATTTCCCAACAACTTCTGAATCCAGCTCTCTCTTTAATAAAATTTCTGTTTGCAGGCGAAAGTAGGAAGAACTTATCTAAGTGGTATGCAAAATAATAAAAGCTAATTAAAAAGCTAATAATTGAACTCATCCCACAAAAAACAAGCCTCCATTCAGAGAAATCAAAAAATGCAATGACTCTTGAAATTCCATAATATCAAAGCAAACAAAATATGTGCTCAAACCATAACCCCTTAGATATTCCATAGTCAGCCTCTCCTGTAAGAAATGCACTTTTTGTCAATATCAATGTGTAGTAACAGTTTTGAAGGAAATACTGTTAAAGTAATTTGTGCTTTCTAGAGTAGTTGCCTGTTACCTACATGAAACAGTAATGGTCCATTCAGGCTACTACAACAGTTAAAATATCAATATTTATTAGTCCACTTTGTTAGGATAGAAACTTTAACCTTTTTCCCCGGCCACTCCTTCAATTATGTTTTAGTTACCGTACTCATTTATTATTTGTAATAATACTATGTAGATACATACATTGGCTAATTTATTGTCCTTGAGCTGTGACCTTGCTATTGTAAATTGTCACCTTGTACCTTTTTTCCAGTCTCCACACATATTATCCATAACCACCTCTGACCTCTGCTTAACCGCTTTCCATTCATTTGATTCTCTTATCTATATCAAATATAAAATGAGATATCTCTGAAAGCCACCTGCTTTCTAGCCCGAGAAAATTAGCTATTTGATAGGAATGTTTTCTTGTCGGGTGACAAAGGTTTGGTGATATTGTTAGTTACAGTATGGTAAATGGAGGGATGTTTTATATTTTTATATCTTCTTCTTTCTACTTAGGTTTTATGCGGAACAGATTGCACTCTATCTTCACACAATGGAATGAATAATTTGGATTATTAATTTGTGCTTCTATAATTACAGTATACATTTGGAGTTTTTATTTTTCAAAGTCACTTTCACATGCAGAATACATCAATGCCAACATTTTGAAGCTATAAAAAAAAGTCTTATATTTTAATGATCTTGTAAGTAATAAAAAAATCAAACGCTGTAAACTAAATAGAGAAACAAAACAGCTAATTAAAGTAGATAAAACGTTATGGTTGAGTTGCAAATATATAGTACCTGAAAAAATGCTTACACTTCACTGAACTAAAGATGAGTTCTGCATAAATATTTATCATTATAGTTAAAAACGACCAAGATGGATAACATGGGGTTTATGTATGAGCTAGTTATTACATGCTACATATAATGAAGCTGGAGTACAATACACATCTGTCATAGGAAAATCATTGTGGTGAGACTAGGTCTTGTGTTTAAAAATGATGTATGCACACTGGCATCGCCTGATGTATCCGGCAATAAACAGAGGGGCGGGGCTTGCATCATACATATGAGAAGTGTCCTAGCGTCTAATACAGTACAAGAAAGGTATAACCCTAACACATCTCTTTACTATAACAATTATAAACTGTAGCGGATATGTGCTGCCAACACTGAGTCTCTGTATGTTGACAAGAGGCTGGCAGTGTTAGGAGGATTTCGGCTGAATCAGAACTCTGGAGATAGGCAAGTATGGCTTGTTTGTTATTTTTATATTTAAAAAATTATCCTGGACAACCCCTTTGAAGGAAATTTACCATCTAAGCCATATATTATAAACCAAGACTTACTTGCATATAGATACAGGTACTGCCACCAAGGTAATCTACTTTTATATTTATTATCCATGACCTCTGTTCTTCTTAAATCAACTTTTAAAATTATGCTAATGAGTCAGAATGATTCTTGGGGGTTTTACCATAGCCCATCCTTGGTGTAGCTTCACAGGCTCTTACACTTTGCAGCAACAATTCTGTCCATTTGTCAGAATGCTCCTAATGGACTCTGGCCGATGAATTCTGAGCATATGAGTCACACCCTGTCCTAATGGATGCTGCGATTGTAAGCTGCCTTTTAGAATTCCTGGAAAGCTGGGTAGTGGAGCTCAGTGCTAGTCTCAGCTGTGTCAGCTACTGAGGGTGGCTTTTAGGGGCTGGATAAATGGCTGCTGCTCAGTTCAATCAGGGCTGGTTATTTGTTTCTTCTGTGACCTGTGGTTCTCCTCCTTGCTACCTGTTCCTGACTCTGTGCAGCTCTACGTGGTCCAGTATTTCTGTGACTTGTGGCACTCTTGCCCATTTCTACATTAACCAAGCTGGAATCCTGTATCCTGAACCTGTTTCTGGAACCCCGTACCCTTAACCTTTATGTAACTCTGTGTACACTGAACCTGTCCAAACCTCTGTACCCTGTAACCTGTCTGGAACTCTGTGTGCCGTCAAACTGTCTAGGACCTTGTGTACCTCAAACCTGTACCTGATGCTTTTTCACGTTTATACTACTGCCTGTTTTTGGAACCCTATACCTGTCCTGAACCCAGTTTGTCCCATCTGTGCTCCTGCCTACCTTGTCACCATAACATATTACCACCACTTTCCCCTGTTTGTCCTTTTCCCCTGCTTGTTAAATTTCTGGGACAGAAGTGACTACTTCACCCACTTGGTATTTGGCTTTGATGCTATATGCAAAATGTGCATGAATGAATATATGAATATAGATGAAATATTCTTTCAGTCAAGATGAATGATATATTCTTGGTATTTCTAAAAAGATGACATGTTATATGAAAATGAACTTTTTTTTATGTTGAATAAATATTTCCTCTTTTTGTGGTTGGTTCAGCTTTAACTGCACCTTGTGTATTTGATGACTATTTAATGTAGTGGCAAAATGCAGACTTGGATTTGCATTTGTGACTATGCAATCTTCAATTACTTTCAGACCTTTTTTCTTTTTGTAATTGCTTCCTAGAGTATGGATGCCTGCCAACATTTGGGGAAAGGTTTCATTTCTGTTAAAATTAGTTCAGATCCAAACCAACATTCAAATTGGACCCAATCATGAATTGCAAATTGCTACAGAATTGAACATAGCGTTTTTGATAGCTTGTTTAAAGCATAATTGTCTTAGAATTGTGTGTGCGCTGGATTGAGTGGCTCTTTGTTTTGATTTTTAAAAAGATTTATATTTATACAGATCAGTCGGAAAAATGGACACATTTCAGAATAAATGACTATTTTGATTATCGTTACTCATTATAATTAGGGCTTTTGTACAAAAAAAAAGTAAAACAAGGGGATGTATTAGAAAGCATAAAGCCTAATCACTGTTGCTATCATTTTGATGGTAATACAATTTCAATGTGAGACTTGTATTATAAACAATATGAGGTTATGTTGTATTTTATGGTATTTTTTTATATATATTTTTTTATGAAAGTCCAGCAGGTAAGGTCAAATATAAACAGCAGAGCAAAAAAACCTATTTATACTGAAAACAAGTGAAATTGGTCTCATGCAGTTGTAGCGTACAGGCAAATGCGCTTCATGAATATATTTCATTCTATTACAATTCAGACTAAAATTCATAAGTAGCAGAAGTTTAAGCAGTTTGGAAAAAGGAATAAAGAAAATCATGCGAATAGACAGAAAGGGAGGTGGGTTAGTTTTGTAATTAGAGGAGCAAAGTTATTGACAGACCCCATAGAATCCTACTTTCTTATATGTACTTGAAGGTGTATATAGCACAAATTACACAATTTATCCATATGATCCATATTGCTGTGAATTTTCTTTGGACGGTGATATTTTGCTGAACTCAGGAGTTATAGGGAATCTGTCTCCACAATTTACAGTGGGTATGGAAAGTATTTAGACCCCTTTAATTTTTTAACTCTTTTGTTCATTACTGTACACTCTGCACCCCACCTTGAAAGAAAAAAACAAGAAATTTGAACATTTTTGCTAATTAATTAAAAAAGAAAAACTGAAATATCACATGGTCATAAGTATTCAACCCTTTGCTGTGACACTCATGTTTAACTCACATGCTGTCCATTTCCTTCTGATCCTCCTTAAGATGGTTCTACTTCTTTATTGGAGTCCAGCTGATTAATTAAATTAAACTAATTTAATTAACTGATTGGACCTGATAAGAAAGGCACACACCTGTCTTTATTAGAGCTCACAGTGCATGTCAGAGCACATAAGAATCACGAGGTCTAAGAAACTACCCAATGAGCTCAAACAAAACTTAATCCTTAAATGGAAGAAGATTGGGATGACCACCATTCTTCCTCGACCTGGCCGTCCAGCCAATCTAAGCAATTGTGGGAGAGAGGTAAAGAAGAACCTCAAGATCATTGTGGCTGAACTCCAGAGATGCAGTGGGAAGATGGAAGAAAGGGCTTTATGGCAGAGTTTGCTGATGGAAGCCTCTCCTCAGTGCAAGACATATGAACGCTTGCATATAGTTTGCAAAAAAAAACACATTAAGGACTCCCAGACTATGAAAAATAATATTCTTTGGTCTGATGAGACAAAGATTGAACATTTTGATGTTAATTCTAAGTGGCATGTTTGGAGAAAACCAGGCACTGTTCATCACCTGCCAAATACAATCCCAACAGTGACACATGGAGGTGGCAGCATTATACTGTGTGTGGGGTTTTCATCTGCAGGGACAGGACAACATGTTGCAATTGGAAAAATGAATGCAGCCAAATACAGAGTGAATCTGGTAATTTACAGAAAACTGTCTCCAGTAGAGAGAAATGACACCATCATTGAGAAGCAATATCTGGCCAGGCTAGAGTCAGACCATGCCCCAGTAAAATGTATGTGGGACAAGATGGAGAATAATGTCTGGGTCACCCATTGGTTCCTGGCTCTACAAGATTTCCCCAGTCTGACAGCTAAAGGTACCAAAATCCTCGCCTTTGGGAAGGGGGGGGGAGGTATTTGAGAATGCACAAGGGGCCATTCATGATGTAAGATATGTGTCAATGAGGTGCCAAGCCAGTTAGTGTTTCATCAGAAACCATGGAGACTCACCACACACTGCTGGCAGGGAGCCAGGTTACATTCAGTCACATGCACGACAAAGACATTTTTTAAAATAGTAAAGGGTTTAGGTTACCTCTGTTTGCACACCAAAGAAGATTTTCACACCAATGAATTTTATGAATGTATGTTGACTCACTACCTATGTTTCTAATGACCTCTGGACTGGTAAGAGCTGATAGTAGACATTCATCACTTATATTTAAGCATATATTAATAGATACATTCTATGCGTTCCATTAATCAAGTATTATCTGACAGGTTGGCAGATGAAACCTTTTGGCATTTGCTAGTTGTCAATAAGCAGTAGTGAAATGGCAGGAAGCACACAGCAATATTTATTCATGTTTGGACAACTTGCAAATCATAATTTCCTATCACTAATTTATATGGAAATGCAGAGCTCCCATAATGCCTCTAAATAAGTGTACAATGCAATTCAATGCAATTCAGGGCTTGAAAGAAGTGCTGGCCTATGTAGATTTCAGGTTTCATAGCTCTTCAATGGATATGAACAGGAGAAGCTGGCCATACTGATATTTTGTTTTCTAGTATGACTTTCAATGATCCTCTTACATTCAACTTCTTTATTTAAGGTTTTTAAGCTTATTTAAACAAAGTCTAGTGATGTCTACCATCACCAGTAACAAAGCTCTACAGTGTTAGTTATTGGCACAGAAAGAAATATCCCAGCACTCACGATATGCTTAGAACGCGTTTCGGCTTACAAAGCCTTTATCAACTGCTAAATGTACATGCTACAGACACTATTTATCTTAGTTGTGAATAGGTCCCCTACTGTTGACGTCACATCCTCGGCAAATCCAGATCGAGGTGTGAAACCATCAGGAGGCGGTACTTCAAAACATCATCATTTCACCAAACGTTTCTATGGGTGAGAGAACAGAGTAAATAGAAAAGAATAAACTCATATATATAATTAAACATAGTCACATCCTAGTTACATTAAAGTCACGATTTAACCCCTGTGGTTCCAGGGTGTTCAACGTATAAATCCAGAACGCTTTCCTGCGCAGCAGGAGTTGTTTCACATTACCTCCTCGTCTCGGCTGTTCAATTTTCTCAATTATCATAAATTTAAGTTGTGCAATAGTATGTCCACATTTCTGATAGTGAGAGGGAATAGGTTGAAACATATCTTTGCATCGGATTGTAGATTTATGTTTACCGATGCGTTCAGAAATCCGCTGCATCGTCTCTCCAATATAGAAATAGCCACAAGGACACCTGATCAGGTAAACCACATTAGTGGAATTACAGGTAAAAAAACCTTTTACTTTAAATGGGTGACCTGAACGGGGGTGGTAAAATGTGTCACCTCTTATTATGTTAGAGCATTGTGCACAATTTAAGCAGGGGAATGTCCCATTCTTCCTAGAAGCAAGAAAGGTTTGCCGTGGAACCCTCAATGTGCTACCAATATCTGCTTTCACTAATTTCGTGCGCAAATTAGGCGCTTTCTTGTTGCAGATTAGTGGAGGGTTTTTAAATTCTTCTACATCAGGGAACGAAGTTCCTAAAAGTTTCCAATGTTTTCTAACAATCGTGTCAATTCTCCAATTGAAGGGATGAAAACGATGTGAGAAAACAATCCTTTTCTCTACATCGGTCCTACTGCTACGAGGTACATCCATTGACAATCTAGCTTGTTCTAAAACCCTATCAGGATAGCCCCGTTGTCTAAACCTACATTCCATTTCTTTTAGTCTCACCTTTTTTAATTCCGGATCTACCACAATCCTGTTAATTCTTTGAAACTGAGATTTGGGAATAGATTTTTAGTAGTAGTATGGGTGACTACTTCTAAAATGAAGAATGCTGTTCCTATCTGTCACTTTGCGGTATAAGTCAGTAGTTAGTAGACTCCCAGCATCTTTCATCAATAATGTGTCAAGAAAGCTCACTTGAGCCAAATCAGAGGTAGTAGTGAACTGTAATTCTTCTCGTATTGAGTTAAGAAAAATAATAAACTCATCAAGGGCCTCACGTGGCCCCGCCCATATGCAAACAATATCGTCGATGAAACAACGCCATAATTTAACATATTTCTGAAACAGGTGATGGGAATAAACATAATCTTCCTCAAATATTGCCATATAACAGTTTGCATAGGGCGGGGCCACGTTCGACCCCATGGCCGTCCCGCATTTCTGTAAGAAAAAGCAGTTATTGGCACTGCAGATCTGTGTCACCATAACATTGCGTGTGCCTCCTGCAGCAGCAGGACTGTTTGAAAAGGGCATTTCCAATCATAACATCTGCTCCCACAAACCTCAGCCACATACTCGCTCTCTTTTCCACCTCCAAATGTCGGTTCACTGTAGCAGGAATGTATTTTTGTGCTTGCGTGGTAAGCCCAGTGAGGCATTGCTGGTACACAAATTCTGTAGTGCCTAGCAACTCGGCTGCGGGACGAAACGCATGCACACTAAAAACATCTCACTGCACATGCCGGAGGGAGGGGGCTCATCATGCAAGGGCTAGAATAGCTTGCTATGGTTAGCTGACATCAGGGGGAAAGTGGTGAAGAGAAAGAGGATGTGGGAAAGGCAGAAGGAGCCATGCTAAGTAAACCCCCCTTGCCACCGGTCCTGGGACTCAGCCGCTCAATCTGGCAGGGACCCAGGACAAAAAGAAAGAAGATCCGGACACCTTTAGGTAGTGATGATTTTCCCTTTTAATTATATATCAAGTGTACAGATATAATACGCATTGCAGCTCCCCTGAGCCTGTGTACAGGGAGTCAGGTAAAGTTTGAAATTGATTATTTCAATAATGATAAAACGCACAGCTATTTTAAAAACATGTGAGAAATATACTGTATCTGTATCCTGAACCTGTCACCAGCCAAAAATGGCCCTATGATGACAGGTTCTCTTTAGTTCCATTTTTGGATTAAAGAATCGAGAACCCAGAAGAGGGCTAATAAAAGAAAGTTATTCAAGGATTTTCTATAAAGCTTTAATAAGACATATTGCTAATACTATAGAAGGAGTCTGTTTTACCATAAACTCATAGTGACACGTTCATTTTCTATAGTTTCAGAGCAAAAGTAAAAAGTATGCCGAAATTATAGGGAATTATAATATTGAAAAGATTGACCTTTAACTAATTTAACGAAAGTATTCCCAGGTTGAAAGTATGATCAATTTGTCCAATTGTTTAATTTCTGAAATGTGTAGTGAAATTGCATCCTTTAAATTCATCTTAATACAGAGGCTTCATCTAAAGTATATTTACATAATCCTCTCTATAGTTTTTTTTAATAAAAGGTAATAAGGGACATTTGAAAATGAACACTCTATATCTGTGTCTCAGCTGGAATATGAGGTAGTTAGATTGGAAACAATTATTTGTAGTACTGTAGGTACCATAGGCAGGTGTGTGTATGGGTTGTGAACCCTGGACCTTGTTGCTCTTCAATTCTAATTAAACATTCTAGCTCTCATTCTTTAAATTTAATAACTAAGAAACAGATGGCCACTGCATCAAGAGGATTTTCCATCTACTTTAACTGACCAATGAACTCCAGTTATTTATCCATTCATTGTTCCAAAAAAGTAAGCTTTGAAAAACTAATTCTTCGGATATTGAGTTTACGCTCTTTTTACAATCAAAAATTTAAAAAGATTATCTGCCTGAAAAGAATGTTTAAAATCATAATATTTACTCAGTACTTGATAAAAAAAAATTACCTAATATGAGCCTGTTAGGGTTAGGTAACACAGAAGACAGGGGAAAGTGTGCCCTGAGCTTGTCCCAACCTCTGTCCCTTCCTATAGCCCCCCACGCTAAACCGTGGGGCGACTACTTGAAGACTCGAAATACACTGGATAAACGTGGGAAGGGAAACACAAACAGACTGACAAACATAAAACACAATGGTAAACTAGCCGGAGTCACAACGAGAGGGTACGTCAAGAGCAAAATCAGTAAGAAAAGAGTCAATGTCAAAAAACTAGCCAAGGTCACAGCAATACAGATACAGAGCAATACAACCTAATGCAGCAAGCGAGTGAAGAAGGGATTTCAAACACTGGCACAGGTGACTAGTGAAGCTGCAATTTATGCAGCCAGAACTCCACCTCCAGAACCTGATAGGAGCTGGACAGCTTCTGGGAATTAACCCCTCATGGTGCAGAACAACCAGGAATCATGCAGAGGTACCACAAGTCCCAGCAGTTCCGAACACAACTCCTAGAGATCTTAGCAGCCGCTGCCCGGGACGAGAGGTGGAGTTTGCACGGATACGCGCCAGGGGTCGGAGAACGCTGCTGGCACCAGCAGAAGAACCAGAAGTCCCAGCATTCTCCCTAGCGACCCTGACAGAGCCATATCCGCTTGACTAGACTCAGGCTTTCAAAGTGTATCCCCTTTATACATGTTTCTATGCTCCTAGGGCACCTGGTACCGGAGATGACACAATGAACTGAAAGACTCCTAGAGCCCTTGGTGGAGATATTAATTTGTGCATAGTGCTCAGGTTTATTGTTACATAAAATTAGGGATAGGTTACAAACAGACAAAACAATTATGTTCAATTATAGTCAAAACAGTACAAACAGACAATATCTATAAATAATTTTATGCTTATGGTTGCTCTCTTAGTGTTGCTAGTTACATGGTTACATACATACAAACACAATACAAACTGGTACTGCGTAATTCTAGTACTTGTACTTAAGCTTAGTGGTCTTGCAGTAGGACTAACACTGTCCAGGGCCTCTGTCCACTGTTCCAGTGGTGCAGTGTAGTTTACCAGTGTGTACCAGCAAGGTACAGTGTGTAGTGTCCCCTTCAGGAGCTAGCACAGTGGTTGCAAGATACAAAAGCTGGAAAGTTACGGTTAGCGGGTACAAGATAGCAGATTTGTGGAAATGAGGTACAAGGGTGGTGGTGGGGGGTTTCAGGATCTCCAGCACTCTTGGCTGCCTGGGCAAAGCTGGCGCTCTGTTGCACTCAGTGTGGTAACCCCTAGCTGCCCAGTGTTGCTGACTTGTTGGGTGCTGGCATGAGTTGGTAATGTGGGATAGGGGGGCCAGGTTGGTAATGGGTTGGAGATGGGGACTGGTTGTAAGGGTGGGGTGCCCGGGTTAAAATACTGGTAGAAGGTACAGACCGCCTTGTGGGCAGACGTAATGTCCCTTGTGCAGTAACCTATTGGGAGAGACAAAATGTTGGCATGGGATCCACAGGCCTGTTGCCAAAGTGGGCCACATGTGGAGGGGTGTTTTAGTCCTATTTAAGGGGTCCTTGCACAATGGAGACAGGAGCTAAAGAGTGGGTTGGCAGTACCTGTGACTTTGGTATGCTGAACGTGTAGTTCCTCGGCTGCAGTGTGCTTACAAAGGCCAAACCACAGCATGGCAGCATCAGGTGGTATATTGCTGCAAGCTGGCGGCCTAGTGGTGGTCTAGGGGCTCACCAATGCCGTCATGGTGCTGGCGGGGTGCTGTTGGCAGGCCGACGTGTGACCGTTTGGTGACATCCCTGTACGGTGAAGTGGCAGCCGCGTTGCTGCGGGCTCCACACACCACGGGGACAGTGCGGGCATGTACTAGCTCCACGTGCTCCAGAATCAGGCACCGAGGCTGCTGCAGGCCCTGTCTGGGTCAACGGTGTGTCCCCAGGTCAGTCCTGATGTTACAATGATGATTCGCTTTGGGATTACATGCAGGATCCCTCCATCCAGACTCCACGTGCAGGGATGCGTTAATGTTAATATGTATTTCAGATATCTCATAAGAAATGCACTCCTGCATTCTTTACTATATGCCATATTACACACAATAGGTTATTGGAACACCACCATATTGTGCATCAGATAAATAACCTTGGAATGCAATGGATGTAGTTCTGTGTCTACATTATATTCCTATTACACAGTAAATCTGATAACTTATGTATCATTTTATGCTTTAATGTATTTGTTTATGTGTGTGTTGCCGTTGTATCATTGTACAAACATAGGGGTCATTTATCTTTATTTTTCTTCCTCTTTTTCTTTTTTTTTTCTTTTTCTTTTTTGGGACTTTTTCTGGTGCTTTTTGGACACTTTTTGAAATGTGCACTGAAGTCCACCGGACATTTTGCAAATGACGTTTATCTTTCCAAATTGTCTAAAGTTTGCAACATTTTTTTTGTACAAAATCATACTTAGGGAAAACTTTGCAGTGTGCTAAATTACCAAAGTAGCAGATGGAAAAGAGATAAAAGCAAATACTAGCCAAAACAGAGATAAGATAATTGACACCCATAATGTCTAATTGATTAACTTTACATTAAATAATAATTAAAATATTAGATAGCTTCCTTTTCTTCATAAACCTCCTGAGGCTATATGTATTTTGTGTGTGGAGACCCAATAAAACACCTATATATTCCTATTATTAAGCAGGTTATAGCAGTTGCTACATGAGTCTATAAATCATTACGCGAGTTTAGCAATGACTCACTGGTAGGAAACACAAACATTTATTTACTTGTTGAAAGTTTTGCAATACATCATCTACAAAATATTCCAAAATGACAACATTATTATTACCTTGTGTGTTAAGTGCATGTTTTATAAGCACAACCACTCCTATGATTTGTGTCAATTAATGAGAGAGGCCAATTCATTACTTGGTGAAGGTGGATTAGTAAGTCGCCTCCTATCTTATAGTGGATATCTAAGAAAGCATATAATTCTACAAATATGCCATGAAAGGGCCTTTTGTTATTTGTATTGTTTTATATTGTGACCTTTTTCTATAGAATATATCACGGCACTGTGTTTTCTACACTAATATTGTTGTGGAGCTTATAGGACTCATTATCTATAATATAAAGTGCTCTATGCAATCCCAAAAAATGTGTCAGAATGGTCATAAATGTATCTCTGAATATTAATGTCAGTAAATGGCAATTGAATAAATCAGCGCTTAGGCTTTAAGTTTACAGTTTTGTTTGCAGCTGATTTGCTGAATCAACCTGTTCTAACTGTATAGTTTTCTGTTCTATTCATTACAGTGTAATTGTCTTACGCAGATAATTGGGAACACAGATAATTGCAGGCCTGCATTTGTAATCAACAGACTTAATCAAAAGAGAAACATAATAGTTTTTATGGTAGAAGCCAAAAGGTGAATGTTTCCTCTAAATGGTTAATTAGTTTTTCTTACGAAGCTCAAAGCACCAGCCCTACATGTCTATAAAACCCAACAAGTATCACTAGTCTACCAATCCTAATCTAAAAAAACATTTTTCTGTGGCAGGGATCGGACGGATCAACATTTAGAAGTATGTAAATTGAGCTTTATTACACAAGATAGCTTACTTTCATACAAAAGTCATTTTTTTATGATTCAGGGCTGAAGGCTATGGCTGCCCAGATGAGAGATTCTAGTATCTACATGTCCACTAGTCTCTCCCTATCCCTCCACAGAACGGCACCTAATATAATTAAAAAACAAATTTCAGATTATCACTATTCATAATGGATGTCAGGTATCATTGGTGGATCACCTAGTGATTATCTGTAGAAAAGGTTGCAAGTACCGTATATACTTGAGTAAAAGTCTACCCAAGTATAAGCTGAGGTCGCTAATTTTGGCAAAAATAACTGGCAGTATAAGCCTAGAGTGGGAAATTCATTGGTCACAGCCTCCCCCGGTAATGAAATGCCCCATGCAGCCAGCCCCCCACTGATGATGAAATGCCCCATGCAGCGAGACACCCCTACTGATAAAATGCCCCAAGCAGTCAGCTCGCTAATGATGTTGAATGCAGTCAACCCCCCACCTCTCTTGCGAGTAAGAACAGGCAGAGGCGCTTCCATGCACTCTGCCTGGTGGTTCACACTATGATGTCATCAGCACTGACACCGCTGCATCAGTGTTAGCCGGAGGGCAGAGCACATGGGAACTCCTATATCTGCTGTTACATGCAAAGAGAAAAGAAAAGAGGACCTGTACAGAGCAACAGGGAGTCGTGGGGAGCACCAGAAGGTGAGTATGCAAGTTTATTTTATATACACTCATATATAAGCCAAGTTAGGGTTTTGCAGCACATTTTTGGGCTTATACATGAGTATGTATGGTACTTACTTTCTAAGGCTAGCACATGTCCCCAGTCTCTTCTTTGGCACTGTATGGGGACAAACAACGGACTATGGGACCGAGACTTGCACACATGTACAGGTAGGCTAAAAGTCACAGAACTGGAGAATTACAAAATTGCCAGGTCGTCTAGAGTTAGAGGCTCTCTGCTAGAGCTGACATGAAGTGGACTTTGTTTTAATCTAAAATGTTTTGTAGGATCATGTATACTTCATGTATTTAGGTAATATCCTTGCACCAGACCAACCCATCCTGAATTGTCCACTTTCAGGCAGTTTCTCAGGCAGCTCTTGAATTTTTCAACCAGGACTAGTATTCAGAAAAACTTCTCAAGCATGCACAAGTTTTCAATAGTTTTTTTTTTTTTTTTTGCGGATAGCCCTGAATTACGTCACGTCAAATGACCCATAGTTACGAATGGGGATCTCACCAGCACAGGCGTCCTAAGTTACCTTGGTTACTGTACATACTATAGATACAGCAATTACAGTACACACCACTGGTCACCATTTTAGAATAGCAGCAGTTTGTGTAATGTATGTGAAAGTGTGTTCTGCTTCTGTACAATTACAAAATATACCAGATCCGACTTGCATACAAATTCAACTTAAGAACAAACCTATAATCCCTATCTTTTATGTAATCCGGGGACTGCCATTTTCTAATACCTGTTTCTTTTTTATAGTTCAGTTTACAGAGTTTGGTAAGGTGTTACTTTTTGTGGGATAAGCTGATGTTGCATTGATATCACATAGTAAAATTTCTAAGTGTTTGATCACTTTTTCTGCATAAGTTGGGAAGTAGGCTTATGTGGTGACCTGCTACACAGAGAAACAGGTTAGTTGTATAAATAAAAGTGCATTACATTTCACATTAGTATCTTCCCATGTGAGAACTACAACTCCCAGCAGTTGAAAGAGCTTAGATTTACTGTACACACAGTTTTTACAAAATGCATACTTTCCATTATTCAACACACAAATATATGAAGAAAAAGTGATCAAATAGTTATATGTTTCTCAAAATGGTTTCAATGGAAACATCTCATTCACAAAAAGTTGTGCTGTGGACATCCACTATGTTGTTACTATAAATTTCTGTCGGACTTTGTGCTGTGGCCAACCCGCAGGAGCCTTGCCCCATGTGTCACCACCCCTAGGCACTTTGCGGACCGCAAGCAGGAGTACGTTATCCCTTTTTGTGGGCCGCCAATAGGAAGTGACTGACTGTGCTGCAAATACGACTAGAAACTGCTCTAGCAAACCTGGGGCCGTGAATGCGCTCCCCTGTGACAGAGCCAGTCAAAAACTAGCTCACAGCGGCAACACAAGCTCATGTGCATGAGTCCTTACACTTTGTCATCTAAATGCTAGGTGACTACAGACATGTTAGTAACATCCAGGCTGCTTTAAAAAAAAAAAAGAAATGATATACAGTATGTTGCTGTTTGTTTAGAGAGGAAAAAGGTCTGTCAGCTTCTGCACAATTGATGTGACTTGTGGAAAGTTATGTACAGGTGCACTCATACATGTACCTAGCTGTGACATGCAGGCAGATGTAACATGTCCTCCCACTTCTCAGTCCCAGGACAACAGTGAAGGGTCAGGACTTGAGCACATGGAGGAAAACAGCTTCTATCAAGCTGTAGATGAGGAGGACATGGCACAGCACATGTTGCAGGCCATGGACCTCATCTTCTTATGCTGCTCTGAATGCTATGCAGGGGGGCCCTCCCCACTCCTCCTCATTGACCCGTCTTCTTCACTGACCGGGAACTTTGTTGCAGCCTCAAAAAGCCTTGAGGAGAGTGTTCTATAGATAATGTAGAGCAGCACATCTCTGTTTTTATAGTGATTGCTGCCTCCAGGTCCCACTGGACTCTGAAGCTGTAGTGTGTAGAAACCTGGTGCAGTACACATGCAGAGCGCTCCAGGACAGCACAGCCCTCTGGTCCAACTTACAACTGCCTGTCAGCTCAGTGCTGGTGGCACAACTTAGCAAGCAGAGACAGGAGGGGTCTCTCATCTTCCTACAGCGTATAGGCGATCAGGAGTAATGTGCTCACAGTAAGTGCTGTTGGTAACTGCCCGAGTGCTGGAGGCAGATGAGAGACTCCTGGCTCTAGGTCTCAGCGATCCAGTAGGTGAAATACCTGACAGTCCTACTGTATGTTCTTAGTAGCAGAAACTGGTTTAGCCCTAGCAACCTGGGAGCCTGCACATGGCACAGGCACTGTTACTAACATATTATGAGGGCGCGGAGCCAAGAGTTGTCAGGGCCCACCAGTGATTTCACCGGTACACCGGTGGGCCAGTCCCACCCTGCATGGACCCCAAGTGGTAAATTTGGAAAAAGTTCTTCATTTTCAAAATTTGAAATGTTCTACTTTCCAGGGAGATAAACGACCCAAAAAATATCACTAGTAATAACTACCATTTCTAGAATGTCTGCTTTATGTAGACACATTTTTTTATACGTCCTCTCATTTTTTTAGGATGTTATGAGGCTTAGAACTTTATATGTGGGTTTCCTCCGGGTCCTCTGGATCCTCCGGTTTCCTCCCACACTCCAAAACATACATATAGGTTGATTAGACTTAGACCAATTTGGCAAGCTCTACGCAGTGTAATCTGTATGCACTATATAAAGAATTATTGTTATATGAGATTTTTCTCATTTTCTTGAAAATTGCCAATGACAACCCAGCTTTCACTTGACTTTTAAAAGCCTAAATAATAGAGAAACCTCATAAATTACCACACTATAGAAACTATATACCTATACAAAAACAACTTCTATTTAGTCTATTATCCCTTTAAGTGTTTCAAAGGGTTAAAACAAAATGGAAGTGCGGTTTAGAAACTTTAGAATTTTTGGGGAATATACATGTATAGATACCATATTTTTCGAACTATAAGGCGCTGCTTACTATAGGATGCATCCCAGATTTAGGCCTCCAAAAAAAGGAAAAAATATATTTTACACCAATTAAAATAGCCCTGTTGGTCACACTAAAGCACCGTACACAAAGATCTGCTACATCCATACATTTACACACACAGATCTGCTACATCCATACATTTACACACACAGCTCTGATACCTCCATACATTTACATACACAGCTTTGCTTCATCCATACATTCACACACACAGATCAGTTATACACATATAAGAAACACTCTGGGAGCTACTCTACACATGAATACATAAACAGCTCTACTATACACAAATAAGAAACACACTGGGAACTGCTCTACATACACAGAACCCCCCCCCCCTTTCCCTCCTTCTTCACCAGTATGAGGTGATGTAAGGAGCATTTGATCAGTCAAATCCTGTAGGCAGAGGGTCCTGTAGGCAGAGGGAGAGAGCAGTGCTGAGTCTCTCCTCTCTGGGAGAATTTTTCTTGCTACAAAATGTGTCTTATAGTCCAAAAAATACTGTATTTCATGTTGGGGGTCTATAGCTTATTCATGAGACTATTAAAAACTTCAAAGGAAACACAAACAAAATCATCAATGTTTATTCAGAATTCTTATCTTTTTTTTTTTTTTTTTTTTTTGCCCGCTCACCGTAATGTAAAAATAAAATAAGATTTCTACTTGTTCAAATGTTCAAGTAAAAAAATGGACACAGAAGACCGGCACCAACAATATAGTGTAACACTTTTCCAGCGCTCCTATCGATCACTCACAGCTCCACAATCTTGCCGACTCGTTAACCCGCTCGTTCCCGGGGTGCACACAGAATGTCCAGGCACAATAATCGTGTGAAACTTTGAAACTCAGGCAGCCAATCTCAAACAAAGGCTAGCACACCGGGGTTACCCCATTCCACTCTTAGATAAAGCTCTGACCAGAGCACGAGATACCCCCACAGACAGACACACATCAGGTCGAAAAAATAGACACAGCAGTAGACAGCAACAAGATAAGAGTGAGGAGCGTAAGGCCTTCTCCTTTGGATTTAGCCCCCACGAGCGAGCCATCCGCAATGCTATCCATAAAAACTGGAAGATCTTAGAGCGAGATAACCAACTGACTGACATCACAAAACATAGACCACTTATCACCTTTAGATGCAGTTCATCCATCCGTACACACTTAGTCTCAAGTAGTTTTTCAACAACAAATTCCAATTGGATCCAGAAATGCATCCCCACAGGTAACTTTAAGTGCGGGTCCTGTAATTTTTGTCAGTTTAATTTACAAAAAGTCATGAACAAACTGGGGGAGTAAATCATAAAGTGAATTCATTTATTAACTGACGCATGCTCAGTTAGTTACAGCTAGGACTTGCCAGCCTCGGGACACATGCAGGACCTCAGGACAGCAGCAGGATGGATCAGATCACCCAGTAATCTCACAAGTCGGGGAACAATCCAGGGCCTTTAGACTACATTCAGACGGCCATTGCCTGCGGTACCGTAGCATGGCGGGCAACAGCGCCGCGTGGGGAGAGAAGGAGGATGTGAGCGCAGCTCACCCCTGCCCCTCTCCATAGGAACATATGCGCACTGCGCCTATCTTTTTACCCGAGTATGGTGCCGTACCGCACCCGTAGGGTGCTGGGCGCCCATTGCCGTCTATGGGGGGCGTATATCGGCCGTATATACGTCCCCCTTGCGGCAGTGTGAATGCAGCCTTACACTTGCATGCTGAGTTCATGCTTGACAACAGTGTGTAAGGGTTTAAATACCTGGGATCAGAGTTTTTCCAAGCCTGAAGTGGGCTTTGATGAAACATTAGGTCCTGCAATCTTCTTCTGACACTTCTGAAGAAGTAGCCTCAATGGCAGACGTAAAAACTTATGCATACTAATGGTCACTGAGGGGTTAGTATGCATAACATGTAAAACTAAAAAATAAAGTGTAAATGTTTGGTTATACCTGTAATTGTATCAAAACAGAATAATGATTTCTTGTTTTTTATGCTCCTCAGTGAACACTGCAAAATTTGTTAAGTGTAAAAATCCATTAACAATATCACATTTCAAATATATCAATATCAAATAGCTCCTTCATTCAGTCATTACATTGCAAAAAAACGGTGCCATTCAAATCGAGTTGTTATCCCACAAAAACAAGACTTAATATGAATACATGATGAAAAAGCATAATAGTTATTGCTCCTTGCATGGTTTGATCATTTAGGCTCAAAATAGGCCTGTCACTAAGGGGTAGATATTAATGGGCGTCTTTTATCTTTTGTGTTTTTTGGGAATTCAGGTTTGGGATTGTTTGCTTTATCTTAGAAGGGGATAAATCTGCCATCTGAGCCTTTTGGATTTTTGTGACTTTTTCTTAAAAAATCTGTGCATGCATTGCGTAAACACAGGTTCCCTCTATTGTGTTTTATTACTGTTATATTTAAATGTGTGATTATTGTACACATTTATGTTCTAAAAATGACCTATCCCTTTCAACACAGAACACATAAAATAAGCCATTTAAAACACTGTGACTTCTGTCTGATAAAAAAGTGTCCTGCAGATAGAAGAATCTAACATAAAATGAAAATGATGAGGATTTTTGTCATGCTAACTTCAAGTGAAAAGGAAGGCAGTAATGGCAGGTAGAAGCCCTTTTGTTCTTCTTGGGGGGAAATCATGGCTGCTGTTAAATACAAAACACTTAAAATGTTCCAGTTGAAATGAAACAGCATTACTTCCCTTTCCTACGAGCAGTTCAGTCACATGAAATCTGGTTAAGTGTTCATCTGTAGAGAACATTACTGCATTTTATAGAATTTCTATAGTACAAATGGCCATGAAAGAGCATGATGGCTGAAGTGGAAGCTATGGGAAGTACTGCATCCACCCCTCTACTTTAATCCTTTTATACAGACCTATATACAACAGCTTTCACAACTAAGTTTTAGCTTGGTTATTACAAGGGTTGTCCTTGCCAAGTTCTTTCTTACTGCAGCCACATATTACAGCGATAGGACTGTGTACTCTTTGTTCTTATACTTTTATTGTTTGTTATATTTATATATGTTAATATCTATATTTACTTATTGTTCTGTGTCCTTCCACGTATAGAAGTGACGCTACATTTCCCTATTCTAAAAACACTCTTCAGGGGTGTAGAATACAAGCTATTCCAACAATCACAGTTTATAATACAAGCGAGCCCTTGTCCAGTGTGCATTAATGCAAAATTGATGTGTTAGAAGCCGGAGAAACTTGCTCTGATTTTTATCCTTTTAGAGTGCAGCATAGTTGCAGATTTATCATTGTGTATGGCTGTTTTTTTAACATAACGGGGCACATTTACCTGTCCGACGAAGTTCCCCCAAAAGTGCATTGTCCAACGATAATGCACTCTGCCGTGATTCACTAGGATCACGGCACCTGATATTCTGCATTTGCCGCTTCCACGCTCAGGTCCGACAGAGTTCACCTTCTTCTTCCTGATGCATGTAAGTGTGACACAATTTGAAAGTTAAATCCTGCGCTCAGTCTGAATCCGTCGGATCGTCCAATTGCACACCCCCGAATTTGTGTCGCATGGAAGCCAGCGCAGCTGCGACAGAGACCAATCACGTGCGACACAATCCCAGCACCTGTCAAAGCCGTGCAAATTCTGAAAACAGTGCTAAGTCTGACGAAAGTGCAGTGCGACCCTTAGTAAATGAGCCCCATTTTGTTTGACTGTTTTGTCCCTGTTGGGTGTTTTGCAAATCATGGACAGGGCGATTTACGCATTTTGTGATCGATTCTGTTGCTTTTTCTGCAACTTTTGTGGGAAAAAATTGCAATTCGTACTCAGGAAATGTATTGGATAGTTACCAACAGTCACTGAATGGTTGTTTCAAAAAATTCATAAGACCCTTATTTTCCCACCAGAATGCCCAATTGTGGCTGGTATGGGCTCCCTTATAGAACCTATATCACAATATTTAGAGTGCAAATACAGAGGAAAAGTATATTGCTTTTCTTTGTGATGCCCTAAAGTTTGTCCTGTCCCACAAAGCATTTATGTTTGATGACAGGTGGCATGCACAGGGAGTCGGCAAAGTCATGGGTATGTCAGTGGCATGTACCCTAGCCAACATCTTTTCAGCAGTTTTTGAGTCCTGCTATGTCTACTCTCTGTACAACTTCTTCAACAAGCATATACATACTTTTTATATTATGTGGATGACATTTTTATTGTCTGGGATGGTTCACAGGAAGAATTCATGGGCTTTATTACTTAACTCAATGATACAAATGACATGAATACATATTTCCCTGCTAATTTTGGAGGAAAAGTGTTAGACTTTTTGGATCAGGGAGATAGAGGGAGGTTTTTGTACTGAGGGTTATACAAAACCAACAGCCACAAAAACGCCTTCCTGCACCATAAAAGCTTCCACCCAACTCATGTAAAAGATAGTCTTTTTACAGCCAGTTTTTGCATTTGAGAAGGCACAATGGGGACATATTTTTCAAGAGCAGGCCAGGGAGTTGGCGACATGCTTACGAAATCAAGACTACCTGAACAATGTTATACAAGATGCTCTTAGGAAGGCTATGGAGGTTCCCATGGAAAGGGTATTAATGTTGAAAAAGGTTCCAAGAATAAAGACAGTAAAAGAAGATTTGCATTTGATTATAGTCCACATGAAGGACTATTCACAAGCACTGTCATCTTTTGTGCCATTAACCTAAATTGTCTGATTTAACCCAATTTAGTCTCTTAATTACATTTAGAAGTTTAGAAGATGCATTTTGTGAATATCAGACATTATACCCCCCCACACACACACACATACACACACATACACACTCTTACACACACACACACAGACTTGGCTGAGTGGGGTAACCATAGGTATGGAAATTGCAACTTTTGCAGATACATTATACAAATGAAAATCTTGTTGATAGGATGTCAAGGATTTAATCAGCTGTAGTACCTGATTTATAGTATATTCATCGGCTTTAGAGATCATTTTAATTCTCTCTCTTCAAGGAATGGATGCTCCAGATTCATTGAGTGTATCAAGACATGCCATTTAGGGGACCTGTCCTCTTTCCGTTTCTCAAGTATTGCATGGGTGGAAAGAAAATCCAGAGGTGGAGATTGTGCAAAGTATATCTTATGCCGAAAAGCCAAACAGACTGAGAGAGCTGCTCTCGTTTTGAATGACCGAAATGACTTAAGCGTGTGTCTTTAATATGATATCCTTTTTTCTCCTTCTCCTCATCTGTTATATAGGTTTTTCTGCATCCCCTTGCGTGTTTTTAAGTATTTGATATAGTATGTGATCTTGAGTTCCGCTTATATAGCGCTTGCTTGGGTAATGTGAAAGCTCTCCATAGCGCCAAACAGCCTGTCGCTTGAGCCGCATGGTGGCGTCTTGATCATCCTGTATGCTCTGAATAAAGCTTTGGAGTTTTTAAAGAGACGATGGTGAGTGCCACATTTTGATCTTCCGTGATGCACAACTGTTTTTCTGATATCTAATAGCCTTGTAAAAACCAAACTGAATACCCTTTTGCTCCTTCTCTGCAGTCGGTTTCCTTTAATGTAGCATATAAGATGGGAGGGCCATGCTGTGATATGTAGTAAATAGAGAACCAAATAAATCAGTAATGAGGATGTAATAAATGATGTAGCATTTCCTCGACCCTCTGTAAAAATTTCATTTCCATGTAGCTATCTCCTAACTCAGTGGTAGCTTGACATGACTGCAATATAACTTGAAACAGACACATTTTTGATGGCCTAGAATACATATACTGTGACCTAAAGCTGCAGAGAAATTTCACATAGAGTTAAAATAGTCAACAAGGTATCCAAAAGCTTCTTGAGCATTAATATTGGATCACTTGTATTCCTTTCAAAGGAAATAAACAGGTCCTCTAAATTCCAGACCACCAGTGCCATGCTGTACGTTGAAATCTTTTAGAACATGTTGACAGTAGCTTTCTTTTATAAGGGATAGTTATCAGACACAGAAATATATTTCAGTAGCTGCCAACTAAATTTCAGTAAGACTCACAGCGGGGCAAGTTAATCACTAGAAATAAAGTCAGCCATGCTGTGAGTCACAAGACAGATAGAAAGAGGCCAGATACAAAGAAGAGATGCTGTAATGTAATCTGGCAAGCTTCAGTAATGGCTTGCCCTTATGTATTTAGCAGCTTTCCAACAAATAGAGAGGGGGTGCAGATTTGAATGTGAATTGTGTCCTAGATCTTACCTGAGTATAGAAAAAAAATGAATGGATGAATTTAGATAACGCATAAATCTTATAAAAAGTGGGACAGAGATGGCAACACTTGATATAAAATATAACTAAACTACATAAACACTGCTCCTACAAAACACAAGCAAATGGATTTGAACTACAAATAACAAAACAAAAACCAAGTGAAAGGTTTAAGTGTAGAGATGAGCGAACACTAAAATGCTCGGGTACTCGTTATTCGAGACGAACTTTTCCCGATGCTCGAGTGCTCGTCTCGAATAACGAACCCCATTGAAGTCAATGGGAGACTCGAGCATTTTTCAAGGGGACCAAGGCTCTGCACAGGGAAGCTTGGCCAAACACCTGGGAACCTCAGAAAAGGATGGAAACACCACGGAAATGGACAGGAAACAGCAGGGGCAGCATGCATGGATGCCTCTGAGGCTGCATAATCGCACCATTATGCCAAAATTATGGGCAACAGCATGGCCATGACAGAGTGACAGAATGAAGCTAGATAGCATCTAAAACATCCAATAATTGACCCTGACACTATAGGGGACGGCATGCAGAGGCAGCGGCAGCAGGCTAGAGAGTGTCATGGCGACATACCCTAAATGGACTCAGGCTTCAAACCAATGGGTGGCAGAGAGGAACCAAAGGAGGTGAGCAAGAAGCGCTCAAATAATATCGGTACATGATAAAAGTTTGCCAGTATATTTTGTGGATTACACAGCAGGGTGGCGACAAAGTTAACATGGAAGCCATGAAAACAACCCAAAATTCTGCCTGACACAGCTCGTTTGATAAGGGGACGATGTATGGAGGCAGTGAACTAGTAGTAGATTAAAGGTGCTGCAGTTAAAACTATGTTAGTTGGATCTTGGCATGGAGCTGGCGCTCCGCTGCCAGGCGAGCTTTCGCCAATCCAAGCCCCTGTCTCTAGGCTACTCCCCAAACAGCACTTCTAAGAACCTTTTGTATAAGATCAAGTGTAGTAGCGTTCTTATAAGTTTAGGATATGCCGGGTGAGGGGAATGTAAACAGATGCGCAAGAAGCGCTGAAATAATATCCCTAAATGGTAAAAGTTTGCAAGTATATTTTGGGGATTACACAGCAGGGTGGCGACAAAGTTAACAACTTTGATGTGGAATGCCCTGTAATAGCTCTTGGGCGGTGTGCCTTTTATCGCCTAGGCTCAGCAGTTTCAGCACCACCTGCTGTCGCTTAGCGACGGCACTGCTGCTGTGCCTAGAGCTACCGACTGATGGCGCCATGCCCACGGATGGTAATTCGGAGGAGGAGGAGGAGGTGGAGGAGGGGTGGGAGGAGGTATAGTAGGCCTTTGAGACCTGGACCGAGGTAGGCCCCGCAATTCTCTGCGTCGGCAGTATATGACCAGCCCCAGGGTCAGACTCGGTCCCAGCCTGCACCAAGTTAAGTGTAGTAGCGTTCTTATAAGTTTGGGATATGGCGGGTGAGGGGAATGTAAACAGATGCGCAAGAAGCGCATGATGCGCATGGAGCTGGCGTTCCGCTGCCAGGCGAGCTTTCGCCAATCCAAGCCCCTGTCTCTAGGCTACTCCCCAAACAGCACTTCTAAGAACCTTTTGTATAAGATCAAGTGTAGTAGCGTTCTTATAAGTTTAGGATATGCCGGGTGAGGGGAATGTAAACAGATGCGCAAGAAGCGCTGAAATAATATCCCTAAATGGTAAAAGTTTGCCAGTATATTTTGGGGATTACACAGCAGGGTGGCGACAAAGTTAACAACTTTGATGTGGAATCCATGAAAACAACCCAAATTTCTGCCTGACACACCTCGTTTGATAAAGGGACGATGTATGGAGGCAGCTATATGGACGACTTTTGGAGGTAGCAATGGAGACAACGTGTGGAGGCTGCTATGGAGACAATTTAATTTGGATAGTGCCTGTATGTGGCAGTCCCAAACATTTTTCAAACCAGAGGAGCAGGTAGGTGGCCCTCCAGTAAAATGGGATAGATTGAGTGCCTGTATGTGGCAGTCCCAAAAATGTTTCAAACCAGAGGAGCAGGTAGGTGGCCCTCCAGTAAAATGGAATAGATTGAGTGCCTGTATGTGGCAGTCCCAAAAATTGTTCAAACCAGAGGAGCAGGTAGGTGGCCCTGCAGTAAAATGGAATAGATTGAGTGCCTGTATGTGGCAGTCCCAAAAATTGTTCAAACCAGAGGAGCAGGTAGGTGGCCCTGCAGTAAAATGGAATAGATTGAGTGCCTGTATGTGGCAGTCCCAAAAATTGTTCAAACCAGAGGACCGGGTAGGTGGCCCTGCAGTAAAATGGAATAGATTGAGTGCCTGTATGTGGCAGTCCCAAAAATGTTTCAAACCAGAGGAGCAGGTAGGTGGCCCTCCAGTAAAATGGAATAGATTGAGTGCCTGTATGTGGCAGTCCCAAAAATTGTTCAAACCAGAGGAGCAGGTAGGTGGCCCTGCAGTAAAATGGAATAGATTGAGTGCCTGTATGTGGCAGTCCCAAAAATGTTTCAAACCAGAGGAGCAGGTAGGTGGCCCTCCAGTAAAATGGAATAGATTGAGTGCCTGTATGTGGCAGTCCCAAAAATTGTTCAAACCAGAGGAGCAGGTAGGTGGCCCTGCAGTAAAATGGAATAGATTGAGTGCCTGTATGTGGCAGTCCCAAAAATTGTTCAAACCAGAGGAGCAGGTAGGTGGCCCTGCAGTAAAATGGAATAGATTGAGTGCCTGTATGTGGCAGTCCCAAAAATGTTTCAAACCAGAGGAGCAGGTAGGTGGCCCTCCAGTAAAATGGAATAGATTGAGTGCCTGTATGTGGCAGTCCCAAAAATTGTTCAAACCAGAGGAGCAGGTAGGTGGCCCTGCAGTAAAATGGAATAGATTGAGTGCCTGTATGTGGCAGTCCCAAAAATGTTTCAAACCAGAGGAGCAGGTAGGTGGCCCTCCAGTAAAATGGAATAGATTGAGTGCCTGTATGTGGCAGTCCCAAAAATTGTTCAAACCAGAGGAGCAGGTAGGTGGCCCTGCAGTAAAATGGAATAGATTGAGTGCCTGTATGTGGCAGTCCCAAAAATTGTTCAAACCAGAGGAGCAGGTAGGTGGCCCTGCAGTAAAATGGAATAGATTGAGTGCCTGTATGTGGCAGTCCCAAAAATGTTTCAAACCAGAGGAGCAGGTAGGTGGCCCTCCAGTAAAATGGAATAGATTGAGTGCCTGTATGTGGCAGTCCCAAAAATTGTTCAAACCAGAGGAGCAGGTAGGTGGCCCTGCAGTAAAATGGAATAGATTGAGTGCCTGTATGTGGCAGTCCCAAAAATGTTTCAAACCAGAGGAGCAGGTAGGTGTCCCTCCAGTAAAATGGAATAGATTGAGTGCCTGTATGTGGCAGTCCCAAAAATTGTTCAAACCAGAGGAGCAGGTAGGTGGCCCTGCAGTAAAATGGAATAGATTGAGTGCCTGTATGTGGCAGTCCCAAAAATGTTTCAAACCAGAGGAGCAGGTAGGTGGCCCTCCAGTAAAATGGAATAGATTGAGTGCCTGTATGTGGCAGTCCCAAAAATTTTTTAAAACAGAGGACCGGGTAGGTGGCCCTCCAGAAAAATGGAATAGATTGAGTGCCTGTATGTGGCACTCACAAAAATTGTTTCAAACAGAGGACCGGGTAGGTGGCCCTCCAGAAAAATTAAATGCATGAAGTACTATAGCAAGAGCCAGTGGGCCCTGTCAAAAAATAGCCATTTTCCTCTGCTTTACTGTACAAAGAGGAGGAGAAGGAGGAAAATGAGGAGGAGGAGGAGGAGTGGATCAATTATTCAGGTTGAGCTTCCTTCACCTGGTGGAGATTGGAAATTCTGAGAAATCCAGCCTTTATTCATTTTAATAAGCGTCAGCCTGTCAGCGCTGTCAGTCGACAGGCGTGTACGCTTATCGGTGATGATGCCACCAGCTGCACTGAAAACCCGCTCGGACAAGACGCTAGCGGCAGGGCAGGCAAGAACCTCCAAGGCGTAGAGCGCCAGTTCGTGCCACATGTCCAGCTTTGAAACCCAGTAGTTGTAGGGAGCTGTGTGATCATTTAGGACGATGGTATGGTCAGCTACGTACTCCCTCACCATCTTTCTGTAAAGATCAGCCCTACTCTGCCGAGACTGGGGACAGGTGACAGTGTCTTGCTGGGGTGACATAAAGCTGGCAAAAGCCTTGTAAAGCGTACCCTTGCCAGTGCTGGACAAGCTGCCTGCTCGCCTACTCTCCCTCGCTACTTGTCCCGCAGAACTACGCACTCTGCCGCTAGCGCTGTCAGAAGGGAAATACTGTTTCAGCTTGTGCACCAGGGCCTGCTGGTATTCATGCATTCTCACACTCCTTTCCTCTCCAGGGATGAGAGTGGGAAGATTTTGCTTGTACCGTGGGTCCAGGAGAGTGAACACCCAGTAATCGGTGCTGGAATAAATTCTTTGAACGCGAGGGTCACGGGATAGGCAGCCTAGCATGAAATCTGCCATATGCGCCAGAGTACCAACGCGTAAGAATTCACTCCCCTCACTGGCCTGACTGTCCATTTCCTCCTCCTCCAACTCCTCCAACTCCTCTTCTTCTGCCCATACACGCTGAACAGTGAAGGACTCAACAATGGTCCCCTCTTGTGTCTCGCCAACATTCTCCTCCTCTTCCTCCTCATCCTCCTCCACCTCCACCTCCTCCGATATGCGCTGAGAAACAGACCTCAGGGTGCTTTGGCTATCAACAAGGGAATATTCTTCCCCCGTCTCTTGTGACGAGCGCAAAGCTTCCGACTTCATGCTGACCAGAGAGTTTTTCAACAGGCCAAGCAGCGGGATGGTGAGGCTGATGATGGCGGCATCGCCACTGACCATCTGTGTTGACTCCTCAAAGTTACTCAGCACCTGACAGATATCAGACATCCACGTCCACTCCTCATTGTAGACTTGAGGAAGCTGACTGACCTGACTACCAGTTCTGGTGGAAGTTGACATCTGGCAGTCTACAATCGCTCTGCGCTGCTGGTAAACTCTGGATAACATGGTCAGTGTTGAATTCCACCTCGTGGGCACGTCGCACAACAGTCGGTGAGCGGGCAGTTGGAGGCGGCGCTGCGCTGCCCTGAGAGTGGCAGCATCTGGGCTGGACTTCCTGAAATGCGCACAGATGCGGCGCACCTTCGTGGGCAAATCAGACAGATTGGGGTATGTCTTGAGGAAACGCTGCACTATCAGATTTAACACATGGGCCAGGCATGGCACATGTGTCAGTCTGCCGAGTTGCAGAGCCGCCACCAGGTTACGGCCGTTGTCACACACAACCATTCCCGGCTTGAGGTTCAGCGGTGCCAGCCACAGATCAGTCTGCGCCGTGATGCCCTGTAATAGCTCTTGGGCGGTGTGCCTTTTGTCGCCTAGGCTCAGCAGTTTGAGCACCGCCTGCTGTCGCTTAGCGACGGCACTGCTGCTGTGCCTAGAGCTACCGACTGATGGCGCCGTGCCCACGGATGGTAGTTCGGAGGAGGAGGTGGAGGAGGGGTGGGAGGAGGAGGAGGCATAGTAGGCCTGAAACACCTGGACCGAGGTAGGCCCCGCAATCCTCGGCGTCGGCAGTATATGAGCAGCCCCAGGGTCAGACTCGGTCCCAGCCTCCACCAAGTTAACCCAATGTGCCGTCAGCGATATATAGTGGCCCTGCCCGGCAGCACTCGTCCACGTGTCCGTGGTCAGGTGGACCTTGTCAGAAACGGCGTTGGTCAGGGCACGGATGATGTTGTCTGACACGTGCTGGTGCAGGGCTGGGACGGCACATCGGGAAAAGTAGTGGCGGCTGGGGACCGAATACCGAGGGGCGGCCGCCGCCATGAGGTTGCGAAAGGCCTCGGTCTCTACTAGCCTATAGGGCAGCATCTCCAGGCTAAGCAATCTGGAGATGTGCACATTAAGGGCTTGGGCGTGCGGGTGGGTTGCACTATATTTGCGTTTCCGCTCCAGCGTCTGGGGTATGGAGAGCTGAACGCTGGTGGATGCTGTGGAGGATCGTGGAGGCGACGATGGGGTTTTTGTGGCAGGGTCCTGGGCAGGGGGCTGACTAGCAGCTGACACAGGGGAAGGAGCAGTGGTGTGCACGGCCGGAGGTGAACGGGCTTGTTGCCACTGAGTGGGGTGCTTAGCATTCATATGCCTGCGCATACTGGTGGTAGTTAAGCTAGTAGTGGTGGAACCCCTGCTGAGCCTGGTTTGGCAAATGTTGCACACCACAGTCCGTCGGTCATCCGGTGTTTCCTTAAAGAACCTCCACACTTCTGAAGATCTAGCCCTCGCCGCAAGAGCCCTCACCACGGGAGCTTCACTAGTTGACAGTGGCGCTGATGCACCAGCTCTGGCCCTGCCTCTCCGTCTGGCCCCACCACTGCCTCTTCCAACCTGTTCAGGTCGAGGACTCTCCTCCGTCTCAGAAGCACTGTGTTCACCCGGCCTCTCAACCCAGCTTGGGTCTGTCACCTCATCATCCTCCGATCCCTCAGTCTGCTCCCCCCTCGGACTTCCTGCCCTGACAACAACTTCCCCACTGTCTGACAACCGTGTCTCCTCATCGTCGGACACCTCTTTACACACTTCCACTACGTCAAGAAGGTCATCATCACCCACAGACTGTGACTGGTGGAAAACCTGGGCATCGGAAAATTGCTCAGCAGCAACCGGACAAGTGGTTTGTGACTGTGGGAAGGGTCCAGAAAACAGTTCCTCAGAGTATGCCGGTTCAAATGCCAAATTTTCCTGGGAGGGGGCAGACTGGGGGGGAGGAGGCTGAGGTGCAGGAGCTGGAGGAGTGGCGATTTCGGTGACATGGGTGGACTGCGTGGAAGACTGACTGGTGGTGGACAAATTGCTCGAAGCATTGTCAGCAATCCACGACATCACCTGTTCGCACTGTTCTGGCCTCAACAGTGCTCTACCACGAGTCCCAGTAACTTCAGACATGAACCTAGGGAGTGTAGCTCTGCGGCGTTCCCCTGCTCCCTCATCAGCAGGTGGTGTCTCACCCCGCCCAGGACCACGGCCTCTGACCCCTGCAGTAGTTGGACGCCCACGTCCCCGCCCTCGTCCTCTACCCCTAGCCCTCGGGTTAAACATTTTTAAAATGAGAGTTATAACTTTATTTTTTTATTTACTTTTTTTTGTTTTTTTTTGTGTTTTTTTTTTTTTGTGTTTTTTGTTTTTTTTTGAGTTTTTAAAACCAAACAATGCTATCCTATTGCTATGGCTATTTTCTAGCCAAGTATCAAAGGAAGCACAGTACTATGCCAGATGAGATGACACTGAGTTATTGCCTAATAGAAATCCAACCCCTACTGAATTTTGCCACTTCGGCCTTTGCTATGGATATGTGCGCCACTAAGCGCAGAACACAGCGGTCGCAAGTCCCACTACAAATTGCTCAGAATTGGCAAGTACATGCACTGCAGAAACTACAGCCACCAGCAGATCAACCAGAAATCAAATATATAGAACGCTACTGTAGGCTTCAAGATCAAGAAGCTGTTTGTATTCTCCTATGGCTATTTTCTAGCCAAGTATCAAAGGAAGCACAGTACTATGCCGGATGAGATGACACTGAGTTATTGCCTAATAGAAATCCAACCCCTACTGAATTTTGCCACTTCGGCCTTTGCTATGGATATGTGCGCCACTAAGCGCAGAACACAGCGGTCGCAAGTCTCACTACAAATTGCTCAGAATTGGCAAGTACATGCACTGCAGAAACTACAGCCACCAGCAGATCAACCAGAAATCAAATATATAGAACGCTACTGTAGGCTTCAAGATCAAGAAGCTGTTTGTATTCTCCTATTACTATTTTCTAGCCAAGTATCAAAGGAAGCACAGTACTATGCCGGATGAGATGACACTGAGTTATTGCCTAATAGAAATCCAACCCCTACTGAATTTTGCCACTTCGGCCTTTGCTATGGATATGTGCGCCACTAAGCGCAGAACACAGCGGTCGCAAGTCCCACTACAAATTGCTCAGAATTGGCAAGTACATGCACTGCAGAAACTACAGCCACCAGCAGATCAACCAGAAATCAAATATATAGAACGCTACTGTAGGCTTCAAGAAGCTGTTTGTATTCTCCTATGGCTATTTTCTAGCCAAGTATCAAAGGAAGCACAGTACTATGCCAGATGAGATGACACTGAGTTATTGCCTAATAGAAATCCAACCCCTACTGAATTTTGCCACTTCGGCCTTTGCTATGGATATGTGCGCCACTAAGCGCAGAACACAGCGGTCGCAAGTCCCACTACAAATTGCTCAGAATTGGCAAGTACATGCACTGCAGAAACTACAGCCACCAGCAGATCAACCAGAAATCAAATATATAGAACGCTACTGTAGGCTTCAAGATCAAGAAGCTGTTTGTATTCTCCTATGGCTATTTTCTAGCCAAGTATCAAAGGAAGCACAGTACTATGCCGGATGAGATGACACTGAGTTATTGCCTAATAGAAATCCAACCCCTACTGAATTTTGCCACTTCGGCCTTTGCTATGGATATGTGCGCCACTAAGCGCAGAACACAGCGGTCGCAAGTCTCACTACAAATTGCTCAGAATTGGCAAGTACATGCACTGCAGAAACTACAGCCACCAGCAGATCAACCAGAAATCAAATATATAGAACGCTACTGTAGGCTTCAAGATCAAGAAGCTGTTTGTATTCTCCTATTACTATTTTCTAGCCAAGTATCAAAGGAAGCACAGTACTATGCCGGATGAGATGACACTGAGTTATTGCCTAATAGAAATCCAACCCCTACTGAATTTTGCCACTTCGGCCTTTGCTATGGATATGTGCGCCACTAAGCGCAGAACACAGCGGTCGCAAGTCCCACTACAAATTGCTCAGAATTGGCAAGTACATGCACTGCAGAAACTACAGCCACCAGCAGATCAACCAGAAATCAAATATATAGAACGCTACTGTAGGCTTCAAGAAGCTGTTTGTATTCTCCTATGGCTATTTTCTAGCCAAGTATCAAAGGAAGCACAGTACTATGCCAGATGAGATGACACTGAGTTATTGCCTAATAGAAATCCAACCCCTACTGAATTTTGCCACTTCAGCCTTTGCTATGGATATGTGCGCCACTAAGCGCAGAACACAGCGGTCGCAAGTCTCACTACAAATTGCTCAGAATTGGCAAGTACATGCACTGCAGAAACTACAGCCACCAGCAGATCAACCAGAAATCAAATATATAGAACGCTACTGTAGGCTTCAAGAAGCTGTTTGTATTCTCCTATGGCTATTTTCTAGCCAAGTATCAAAGGAAGCACACTACTATGCCAGATGAGATGACACTGAGTTATTGCCTAATAGAAATCCAACCCCTACTGAATTTTCCCACTTCGGTCTTTGCTATGGATATGTGTGCCACTAAGAGCTAAACACAACGGTAGCAAGTCCCCCTGCTAATTCCTCACAAAATGGTAAAAGATGCAAATTAAAATAAAAAAAGTAGAACGTTATTGTAGCCCTAAGAAGGGCTGTTGGGTTCTTTGAGAATCACTCCTGCCTAACAGTAAGCTAATAGAACACCCTAACGCTTTCCCTGAGCAGCAGCAGCTCTCTCCCTAGCGGCATCCAGAGACAGAATGATCCGAGCAGCGCGGCCAGCGGCTAGTCTATCCCAGGGTCACCTGATCTGGCCAGCCAACCACTGCTATCGACGTGTAAGGGTACCACGTCATGCTGGGTGGAGTGCAGAGTCTCCTGGCTTGTGATTGGCTCTGTTTCTGGCCGCCAAAAAGCAAAACGGCGGGAGCTGCCATTTTCTCGAGCGGGCGAAGTATTCGTCCGAGTAACGAGCAGTTTCGAGTACCCTAATGCTCGACCGAGCATCAAGCTCGGACGAGCATGTTCGCTCATCTCTATTTAAGTGTTTTTCCAGCATTCATTCCTACCTGATCTAAAGTGTAGAGAAAGTAATAGCTACACACTAGGGTACTTTTCAAGACTTAGTGGGCAGATATAATAAGGCTGGCACATTGTGCGCTGCAATCTGCCTGTGACATGTTGGAATTACTAAAAGGTTCTCAAGATATTTTCTTTGTAATGTACAATATATTCACTATTCTTGTCTTGAAGGTCTGTCCTTCGATTTTGCCTGTTTCTTCAACTCTTAGATCCTATTTTAGTTATGCCTAATTTACTGTCTCATCTACTCATATGGAGAAATCAACAGCTGAGGAGAGGTGATTTGCCTTATTACATTACTGTTAACATTTGCGTTTACAAAATGCAATATAAGTGCGACATGTAAACGCATGTGTTTACATAGCGTTTACTATGTGTTTTGTAAATGCAAATATTAACAGTAATGTAATTAGACAAATCACCTCACCTCAGCTGTTGTAATAGGTTTCAAAATGCAATCAAAACACAACTAGTGACCACAGCCACAGGGGTGGGTGACTAGAGTTGTTAAAAATGCAGGACACCGGCTCAAATCCCAAATTAACAGTAATGTCCACCCCTATATATAACCCCTCACGTGGCTTGTGCAACTCCTGTTTATAATCCCCTCACATGGCCTGTGTCAATGTGGATTTGAGACATTTGCAACAAAATGTGTCAAAAAAATGCCAAAATTTGCGCCTGCCAGGATAGGAAAAACTGAACATGTATCACAAGTAAAAAGACATGATCATTCATAAGGGCAAAAAAGAGCCACCAAATGTATCTAAAATTCACCTCAGAGAGACCAAACTATGATACATGTCCCTCATTGCGTTTCATAAGGCCAATGAAAAAAATTATGTACAATTGCAAATCGTAACACCACATACTGCAATATACAAACATAATTTCTGCAAATTTAATATGTTACATAAATGCATATTACTGGAAATTGTCCTGCCTTGGTATTGCAGTATCTGTAACAATGCATCCTTTGAGGTAAAAAGGTCACATGTGACATCCTCAATTTGTTGTGAAAGGTTTATTATACAAGTAATTATATGTTGTGTTTTATTATCGTTAATTTTATTACAGCGATATGAAAGGTGTTAACCTGGTTCTTTTGGTAATTGGCCTATGGAAATAAAGTCTTCTATTGTTTGACTCAAAATTCTCTGAAGCTTAGGGGGTTGTGCATATAACTCAAGTACAGGCACAATAAAAAAAGACATAAACAGCCGTTCAGATATAAAGGCTGAAGTGCATTAGAATATACAGTCATATTTCCCAATTTTATGCTTTTCTAAGTATTTGGAATATACGTGAGCAAGAGGAAATAGTGCTTCTAAGCAGCACAAAAGTGCCATCAGAGAAATTAGTGACATTTTCATTTAATGCCATTAAATTGTTAATTGGATTTTGCATTTCATTTCCATTTTTTTTGGTCTTATGTAAATATAACGATAAAACTTCTTAGGCATGCCTTTGAGCTTCTGAGACACGTTCTGGTCATCAGAATGCATTTCTTAAATTCGTACAGAGCATACAAGGCCTGTGACTGTAGACAAAAAGTGATCCTGAATTTGTTCTAAGCTCATTTTCATATTACACTAATTAGACTATGCAACTATAAAATCTGCAAAATTAATTCCATCTATTGCTCTCTGGCATATTCTCATTTTCCTAATTCTCAGATAAGATGAACTTTTACAAAGAAGATTATATAATTGCAGACGGAGACTAAAAAGTGGGGCTGAGACTGATGCTGTGATACAGTCTGTCCGTGACTGTAATGATCATTTTGTGTTTAGAAGACTTTTCTAATGTCGGCCACCTTTACAATGAATAAAGATGACAGAATTATTTAGCCCTTTTTGTTGCCCATATGCCAAATTTGTCAAACCAAGAAATGGAGAATCAGTTCACCGATTATTCTAATGAATTTAGCAAAGTTCTCAAAGCTTTAGAACTAATCTCATATGCATTCTTATGCCTGGAAACTCATGGCTTAATGCACTGGAGGTGATTTCTCAGAGGTTGGCACATTGTCGTGCACCAGCACTTGATGTCCCCCCTGTCCTTTGCATCCTGCTGGATATATTGAGAGGCTCTTGCCTCGCCCAGTGGTATGTCAGGCCCTGCCTGACATAGACTTGTGCTATAACCGGAACGGGCACAGGATATAGCTAGTACGGCCTGGACAACCCCTCCACGGCCTCTTAGGATAGATGTGGCATAAAGGGAAATAAAGGCAGGAATTGTACACCAGTACAAACCTTATTATAACCTCCCAATGAATCTCAAATGCAGGAGAAAAAACTGTTCATCCTTATACACACATATGAGACTGGAGTATGACTCCATGTATCTGGAAACACCTTCTTCTTTGTTAAAGTAATAAAGAGGTAAAGAATAATAATAAAGAATAATAATTCTAATAAAGAATAGTAAAGAAATAATATTAAAGGAATAAAGAAAAATTGACAAATTGAGAATGTGGGCTTTAGAGTTACAATTCACTACAGCATACTTTGTTTGGACTTATAGCAACCAGGGTATATTGTAAATTTCAACATAGCTTAAAATTTGTCAAAATATCTAGATATCTAAATATCTACCAAATGTAACCTTTGCTCTAAAGCTAAATATCCATATTTTGATATTTTCATACAACCATACATAGCCACATTTATACCCAAAATGTACCCTTCATTGTAGTGATCAAACTGTATGTTTATGGCCAGTTTTAACCCCTTAACGCTCTGCGCCGTAGCTCTACGGCGCAGAGGTATAAGGGATGTATGAAGAGGGCTCACGGGCTGAGTCCTCTTCATACAAAGGTGGGGGTTTTTGCATAATGCATAAAACCCCCACCGCTAATAACCGCGATCGGTGCTAGCAATTAACCCCCCCGTTGCCGCCGGCAAAGTCGCCGGCGGCATTTAAAAGACAGCGGCGCGCGGGCGCCGCCATCTTTTTTTCAATCGCCACGCCCCCGAACGTCATCGGGGGCGGCGATCGGTTGCCATGGTAGCCTCGTGTCTTCTTTTGACACGAGGCTATCTGGCAGCTGCAGATTCGTTACAATGAGCCAGTGGCTCATTGTAATGAATGTGCTGCAAAAATGCCATATATTGCAATACAGAAGTATTGCAGTATATGGTAGCAGCGATCTGACCATCTAGGGTTAATGTACCCTAGATGGTCTAAAAGATAGTGAAAAAAAAAAGAAAAAAAAAGTTTAAAAAATAAAAAAAATTAATAAAATATTAAAAATTCTAATCACCCCCCTTTCCCTAGAACTGATATAAAACATAATAAACAGTAAAAATCACAAACATATTAGGTATCGCCGCGTCCCAAAATGCCCGATCTATCAAAATATAAAAACGGTTACGGCCGGCGGTGACCTCCGAGGCGGGAAATGGCGCCCAAATGTCCGAAATGCGACTTTTACACCTTTTTACATAACATAAAAAATGAAATAAAAAATGATCAAAATGTCGCACAGACCTCAAAATGGTAGCAATGAAAACGTCGCTTCATTTCGCAAAAAATGACCACTCACACTTTTCCGTGCGCCAAAGTATGAAAAAGTTATTAGCGTCAGAATATGGCAAAAAATTTTTTTTCTTTTTTGTACACATTCATTTAATTTTTGAAAATGCATTAAAACACAATAAAACCTATATAAATTTGGTATCACCGCGATCGCACCGAACCAAAGAATAAAGTAGGTGTGTTATTTGGAGCGAAGAGTGAAAGTCGTAAAAACTGAGCTCACAAGAACGTGACGCAGGTGCGTTTTTTTTTTCAATTTTTCCACATTTGGAATTTTTTTTCAGCTTCGCAGTACACGGCATGTTAAAATAAATAACATTACGGGAAAGTAAAATTTGTTACGCACAAAATAAGCCCTCACACAGGTCTGTACACGGAAAAATGAAAAAGTTATGGATTTTTGAAGTTGGAGAGCGAGAAATGAGCCGAAAAACCCTCCGTCCTTAAGGGGTTAAAGAAGTATAAAGCAAGGTGAGGAATATATATCAATATTATGTTATTTTTTAGGGAAATCTCAATTAATATATATCACTTAAATGGAACCTGTCACCATGAAAATGCAGTGTAATCCAAAAGCAGCCATATCATAGAGCAGGGGGAACTGAGCTGTTATATATTGTTTTGTAGGAAAGATTTAGTATAACTTTATTTTTTTAAATCTATATTATTGTTTATTCTAAAATGAGTAGTCAGGGGTAGTCCTAAGATCAGCATGCATACAGACACTGATATGACTGTCTCTCTACAGATAGGTGCAGATAAAAACTGCCTGCCATCCATAAGGCTTCCACCCAAACTGCCTATATTATAATCCACTACTGTATACAGAGGTTACATAGAGGAACCATGGACATCTGTAGCAGCCATGTGACCACACAGTACAAAATAAAGCTATAACACATGGATGTAATAAACCTTTAGGCTGGTTAAATTGTATATTTACCCAGCTGAGAACTGCGGTTGTTGGCAGATTTCTAATTATCTAAGGTGATCTAATTATCAGTATTTGACATGGGATTTTTATTTTCCTTAATTAATATAAATCTTTCTATAAATAAACATACAGTATATGGGATTACCTTTAGTGGCTATGTTTTTACATTTTCTCACTTTGTACATCAAGCCTGGCATAATAGTGCTGACGGGTTATCATTAAATAAGCCACTCTGTAGTATTTATACAGAAACATTTCTGGAGTCTTGACCCATAAGGCAGTTTTCAGTGATTCTTTATGACAGCTAATTAATGTATAAAATATGATAAGCAATGCATGATCACAAAAATAAAATACAATTCTATACATTCATAATGTTCATCAGTGACTTATTGTTCATTTGAGAAGGTAATGCTGACTTCTACATATATGAAATAGGATATATACACTATACCATACACCGTGATGGATCCTTATTGTGGGTGGCTCTGACTATAGGCTAAAGGGGGATTCTCATCTGGACAATCACAATTAATTTAATTAATCTGCTATATACATACATTTCTTCCATTGGATGTAGTTACAAAATATACCTGGTTGAAGATATTTTCCCATAAATGTAGTCATATGGTCCCTTAAGATTTTAGTCCTTGGATATGACCACTGCTATTGGAGTCATTGCACCAAGAAACATATGAAATGCCCGGGAGTTACTGTATGTCCCACAGCCATCCTGTAATAGCAGATACCGAATCCAGGTGGTCCGGCGGGGCTCAATAATGCATATCTGGTCCCTGCTGCCAGGATATGGGAGTGGACGTATCCATTGTCTTCAATAAAGATTGTTAGATTCTTTTTGATACCAGAGAACCATATCTAGCACATTCAGTTGTCTAGTTTCTATTATATTTGGTTATCTTTAATGTGTTATCACATTAGTCTGTGCATGCCTTTTCAAACATTTTCTGAATAAGTGGACATATCCAGAGTCAACCTTCTTGTTTCTAAGGGACAACATGGCTACATTTATGGGAAATTATTATCACACAGATAGATGAGAAATACCCCTTTAAGGCTAACCGGTAGTATCTAACACTAATGTTTGGAGTGTTTGGAAAAAAGGGATATGTACAGGGCTCTAAGCATATAACTGAGCCATTCACTGCTATAGAACATGCTGGTTTGTAGAACATTGAACTAGAGCTATGTTACATCATTGGCCACTTCATATCATGTGACCAGGGTGATGTCATCTAAGGTCCTGTTACATTTGGACAGCCTACCCCAAATACATTGCAAATGTAACTGGGTAAAGGATGACATCACCCTGTTCACATGACATGATGAGGAGAGTCATAAGCATGGGGTGGAGTAGATGGGAGGGAGCAGGACACACCCCTTCTGATGCTAGGTAATATATGATAAAGTTGATTTATGGGGATGTAAGGGATACAATTTTTAGCTAAAAGAAAGGCTTCAGTTAATTAATAGGGATCTCTGGGAACTTGTCAATAGCTTTATTTGTGGAAATGTTGTGAAAGGTTCCCTTTAAAGGGGTGAAGGAAGGAAAATGAACCAGTCAACTGGTTCGACTGGGCTACACTGCAAGGACTGAGAGACAGGAAGGGAGAGCACACTCTACATAGCTTACTGAGCAAGCCTTCATGGGAAATGCAGTTTCAGCTCATAAACACTGCAAGAAATAAACAGTGTGCTGGAACAGTTAAAACATATATATATATACACTCACCGGCCACTTTATTAGGTACACCATGCTAGTAACGGGTTGGACCCCCTTTTGCCTTCAGAACTTCCTCAATTCTTCGTGGCAGAGATTCAACAAGGTGCTGGAAGCATTTCTCAGAGATTTTGGTCCATATTGACATGATGGCATCACACAGTTGCCGCAGATTTGTCGGCTGCACATCCATGATGTGAATCTCCCGTTCCACCACATCCCAAAGATGCTCTATTGGATTGAGATCTGGTGACTGTGGAGGCCATCTGAGATGATTCCAGCTTTATGACATGGCACATTATCCTGCTGAAAGTAGCCATCAGATGTTGGGTACATTGTGGTCATAAAGGGATGGACATGGTCAGCAACAATACTCAGGTAGGCTGTGGCGTTGCAACGATGCTCAATTGGTACCAAGGGGCCCAAAGAGTGCCAAGAAAATATTCCCCACTCCATGACACCACCACCACCAGCCTGAACCGTTGATACAAGGCAGGATGGATCCATGCTTTCATGTTGTTGATGCCAAATTCTGACCCTACCATCCGAATGTCGCAGCAGAAATCGAGACTCATCAGACCAGGCAACGTTTTTCCAATCTTCTACTGTCCAATTTCGATGAGCTTGTGCAAATTGTAGCCTCAGTTTCCTGTTCTTAGCTGAAAGGAGTGGCACCCGGTGTGGTCTTCTGCTGCTGTAGCCCATCTGCCTCAAAGTTCGACGTACTGTGCGTTCAGAGATGCTCTTCTGCCTACCTTGGTTGTAACGGGTGGCGATTTGAGTCACTGTTGCCTTTCTATCAGCTCGAATTAGTCTGCCCATTCTCCTCTGACCTCTGGCATCAACAAGGCATTTCCGCCCACAGAACTGCCGCTCACTGGATGTTTTTTCTTTTTCGAACCATTCTCTGTAAACCCTAGAGATGGTTGTGCGTGAAAATCCTAGTAGATCAGCAGTTTCTGAAATACTCAGACCAGCCCTTCTGGCACCAACAACCATGCCACATTCAAAGGGACTCAAATCACCTTTCTTCCCCACACTGATGCTCGGTTTGAACTGCAGGAAATTGTCTTGACTATGTCTACATGCCTAAATGCACTGAGTTGCCGCCATGTGATTGACTGATTAGAAATTAAGTGTTAATGAGCAGTTGGACAGGTGTACCTAATAAAGTGGCAGGTGAGTGTATATATATATATATATATATATATATATATATATATATATATATATCCTACAAATTATCTCAGCATGTATGCTAGAGCATAGGGATGTGGTTTTCAAACTTTCAAAGCTTTGAAAAGTAAAGGCATTCACTGTTTTTACATGAAAAGTTATCAGTTAATTCTTTCTCTTCAATTAAAATAGTCTGGGCTTTAAAAGTAAACTATAACCTTTTTAACCTACTGTTTTTCACTTTTTAACTTTAGCGCTCACTATAATATCTAGATGAAATATGATTCTATGTTGAAATTTCATAAAACTGTACCCATTACAATGAAATATTACCAGCTTTGCACCAACCTTTAAAAACTGTCTCAGAGCTTCTTATTTTATGACAAGTATATGGAAATAGGAAGATACAGTAAAAGAGAAAGTTCTGTGTGTGTATACAGAAAGTAATATTGTAGATTTTAAAATGGGGAGTTATAGATTTAGTCATCATATAGATAGATAGTTGTAAAGCGCTACAGAATTTGATGGCGCTAAATAAATAAAGATTATTATTATTAATAAAGAGATGGATACAGATCGATAGATACATATCAAATCGATATTGCAGATATATATGATAGAAAACATATAATGGATAAATCGTTGGTTAACTTTCATCCAATTTGCTGTTACTAAACATCTCAAGAGATTAGTTGTCAGGTCCACGTCAGCCACGCTTCAGCTAGTGTGTCCTGGTGGAACCCTGCCATAGATCACCTTCATATATTGTAGCATGTGGAGTCTTTCTAGCCACTTTTCCCCTGCTTTTCCCTTTAAGCTACATAAAGCCTTGGAAATCTGCACTGTTTGCCTTACTACGGCATGTAGAGAGCAAGGGAATGAGGCACAACAGAAAAAAAGTTTCTTATACATGTTATAATATCCTGAGGACACTTTATTAGGCCTGATTTGTAACTGTTATTTCATTTATATTACTATAATTATTTCAGTTCTTCTAAAAGAATCAAAATGTCACATTATAGTTGCTAAATTGCCTATTAAACCATGGTAATACAAATGTATTACTTTACCAAGTAGAACAAATGCTACATAAATTGTTAAAAAAAGGACATTTCTTTCACTTGTTTAGACCAAAGTCTGACATTTCTACAGCTTAATCCAAGGTAAATGATTGCAGGCGCAGTATGGTTCTACTACCAATTGATTATAGACAGATGAAGGTGGTGTGAAATCCACAACGGTACCACATTAATATAGGAGTAAACCAATGTCTGTCTGGTAACGGGTGACAATTGGTTTGATACAAGCCGCTGGTGGTGAATATTCATCTGGTATACTGTAATGTCGCATTATTAACGTTATATATCGTAATTTATATATAGACCTAAAATGTTATATGTCGAGTGAATAAGATACAGGAACTGTTTGTTTGATCTCCCAGAAGATTAAGAGCAAATAATTATAAATTTAAACAGAAAAAAAGGCAAATATTCATCTTTCTGAGTTTTATGATAAACTGCAGGGAGTTTACACAGTCTGTGCTGAATTATTTTATATGAAATAAAACCCTCTTTCTTAGATTTTACTATATCCACATGCCAATTCTCCCACTCGCTCATAGCAGTATGCTATACAGGAATACGCTGTCTGACAAGCCATAATGTCTTTTTCTTGGAATTTGTCTTAATGATTTCTCTTCATTTTATACACTGTTCATTGTGCTATAATATGAGATTGAAGATATTCTGATCGAGTAGTAACTCCAAACTAGGTCTGGTCTGGTTCTCACATTTAACAGAGGTTATTTCATCCCAGAGTTGTCAGAGAAAAGTTAGCTAGTGCCCTAGACCCTAAATGGATGTACCACCAAATGAAGTGCAGAGAAGAGCTGAAAATGTTACTGCACTATTCAATGGAAAGATGAAAGATGTAAATTGCACTTTGCTCCATATGAGGTTATGTAGCCTTGTATTATACTATTGTATTATTATTATTGTATTACTACCGTATTTTAAGCTGGTGATTTTAATATTATTTACTTTATACAGTATCTTCCATTTATATATATTGGGGCAGGAAGTTGTCAGGTGACGAAGGCATGTGAAAAGAGCAGAGAACTGCCAGAGACTAAAGCTTAAATCTCTACCAAGTCAGACCTGGTCTAAAGAGGTCTGTCCTGGCCTGGCAGACATCGAGTCTGGATCTACTTAGTAGATCCAGTATATCCAGAATATCAAGCCTAGCATTTAAAACTCCAGTCTAAATATACACCCCCCATGTATGGATGCAATTAATCTAGATATATATTAGATATAAAACTGGCTGACTCTGTACAGTTTATCCATTATATAGTTCATTTTTATTCTTTAAAAAGGCAAAAATGATTTTTAACCAACTACAGGTAGTCCCCTGGGTTTGCACTCAAGTTGAATTTGTATGTAAGTCGAATCTGTATATTTTATAATTGTAGCTCCAGACGAATTTTTTTTTGCCCCAGGGAAAATTGGAGTTTCACATTTTTTTGCTGTAATTGAAGCAAGGATTATCAATAAATCTTCATAACAGACACTTTACAGCTGATCTTTGCAGTCTAGGACTACAGTAAAGCAATCAGAGAACTTCACCAGAGGTCACAGTGGGTCCGTCTTTAACTAGGGGTCACCTGTAAGTCGGTGTCCTAAAGTAGGGAACCGTCAGTATTTGGTAAATATTAGAAGTGAACAAGTATTTAAAACCTCTTTGTATGTATGTATTCATTACACATAAATTGTAAACTCAGTTTTTAGAAACGGCCTCAGCAAACTTCCATAGATAAATTGGACATCTTATACTAAACATCACTTCTAGCATTGGGATTAGCTCATCTAATGATGACACAGCTTATGTACGGTATGTGAAATTTTCTCTAGTATAATAAAGCATTATCAAACAAGCAAGTGTAATACCTAAATCTGTCACATACTGAAACATTTAGATGAGTGTTAAATTCCAAAGACCTCCATGTTGAGAACACTCAAAATCAGTGAATTATGTGCCAAGTACTATTTCACAACATGGCAAATATGATAGAATTCCATAGCTATCTGTGATGAGTTTTGAGTATCTCTTTTGTTAAAAAAATGTTTGGTATTTTTGTGCAACATCTAATGCTGACATTGGATTGACATCTTGATAATTATAAGATATTATTATTGTCACTTTTGCCGCATCGCTACATTTAAAACAATTTTTTTCCTTGAGAGTTCTTGCATGCCCAATGTTAGAGCTATCTTCCTGTTGTAATAGGGAAGTCTATGAAGCAGACAATCCTATGTAGAGCTGAGTATGAAGCTGATCAAGGGATGCCTTACAAGGTGTGGTCTTCCTTGTCCCATCCTGGAAAAGTCCATATTTTCCTGAATCCTCTGGTGGAGCATTAATGGCAATACGTCTCCACACGCCTACTTTTTAGTGGCTGAACAACAAATGACTTTTATTAGACTTACCTGCTCTTTCCTGGGTGTTCCACAAATAAAATTCTGCACGTGTGGAAGATGGACCTTAAGAATCCTTTACATTGATGGACGCAGGAACTGTACTCCAATAGCAGCTCTCTTAACCAGTCTTGGAAGAATAAAAGTGGCAGTGGTTTCAGAGTATTTTGTTGTCCCTTTTCCATACCAAACAGTATAAGTGCCTGAGATACATTGTTGTTAAACATTCATTATACGCTTTCACATATATGCTGATTAGAATATACAGGCGGCCCCCTACTTAAGAACACCTGACTTACATACGACCCCTAGTTACAAACAGACCTCTGGATTTTGGTCATTTACTGTACTTTAGTCCTAGGCTACAATAAACAGCTGTAACAGTTATCAATGGTGCCTGTTATTAAGATTTATAGTTAATCCCGGTTCTTATGACAATCCAACATTTTTAAAATCCAATTGCCACAGAGACCAAAAAAATTTTGACTGGGGTTGCAATAATAAAGTATACGGTTCCGACTTACATACAAACTCAACTTAAGAACAAACCTACAGAACCTATCTTGTATGTAACCTGGGGACTGCCTGTATATTCTTATATTTGGACTTGATGGACCTTAATCTTTTTCCAACCTTGTATAATATGGCATCTCAGGTTTTCCTGCTTTGCATACATAACATACAATTCTGAGCATCCTGGCAATTCCCTCATTAGTGTAATATTTTTTTTCTAATGACCACAATGTTACAGCTCTTAATAAAGATCAGTCTAGGAAAATATTATTAGGGTCTTTTCTGCTTCTCTTGAGGGGAATATCATATCATGGCAGGTTACATCTGTAATACTGAATGTAAATATCAAGTTTATTAGTGGCAGTATTGTTTGCTTCTATTACCGTATCTGCATAAACATTATAGAAATCGGCATTTCTATAAAATGTAGTAATCATATAGTGATTCTATTTGATTATTGCTTATATTATTTTCTGCCCTACATACTTCCACCTGTATACTGTAAGTAAGCTGCCATGGCCACGTAAACAGTAATGAAAATTAGTATGAACCCTTAATTGTACTGATCAGGGCAAAATAGTGCGCTGGAGCAGAGGGCATTATGCTGTGGCCATTAGTGGACATTTGAATATTTCAGCTATACAAATGCATCTCTTCTTACAGAATGAATCTATAGTGTTTAGTGATATACTTTCAAACATTCTGTTTATTACCAAACTACTGTATTTGTATAGACCTGTTTAAAGGGTAAATGAACATTGAGAAACATTTCTGATTGCATATCTCTAACTAAAGAGAAGCTAGTAATTTTGCTCAGCTATAGTAGAAGTTGTTTTGGAGGAAAAGGCCAGACATGTTTACCACAAAAGCAGACGGCCTGACAGGTGTTGTCTTGAAAGTTGTTAACCTCTTTATAAAACTGCTGCTAAAATATTATGGGGGCTTAAAATAAGTCTATGGGAGAATGTTTTGTCATTGTTTGTGCTAAAATGTATCCAGTCCCCTATCCAGTAGATATCCCCCTAGTATGTATTTAAAGAGAACAGTTACAGTCCCTAATGTCCTGCAGTTGGGGGACATAGCTTGGAAGAGGATACTCTGCCAGATTGACTGAGTATATATAACCTATTGTACCTCAAGGGAACTCCTTAAAGGAAATAAAGGCAGACTAGAGAAATACATACACATATAGTAGAATTGTCTAGCCACTGTCTAGGGTGCACTAACTGGGGATCTATATCTGTTGACAATAGAATTGGGATGATCCCATTTTTCCTGTTTCAATATTGTTTCCAGATTGACTGAGTGACCAAAAGAAGATGCTAATATGGGGATACTCTGCCAAAGACCATGATGAGCAGCTAGACCAAACATAGAAAGTGTAGCCACCCCTAACCCGGGCAATGTAACAGGGTTGAACAGCTCCTGGTCAACTGTTGAGGGCCTATCCAAGTCATAGGCTATCACCATTTAAGCCCTAGAAAATCCTTTAAAATTAGATTGAAGCATGACTAGTAATATTATTTTTTCTTTTATTAAAGATTTGTTATATATATATATATATATATATATATATATATATATATATATATTGCATACATTCATTCTGAAATATTCTTTTCTATTATCAAGAGGTGCTGACTGGCCACTTAAGCATTTTTTAAAGGAAAAGGTAGCAGTCCAGTTGTCAGATCCCCACTGGTCATATACTTATCCTGCGGTACCAAAAATACAGAAAAAGCTATACAACCAATTAAAGCCATAGGGCAGAAGATGCGCACCACATTCATAAAAGAGTTGGCAGGGGTACATTGATGAGTCCGAAGTGAGGGTAGGGCAGGAGGAGCAAAGCGGCAGCAGTTTGCTGCAACCTTCCTTCCGCACGTCAACCAGACTGACACATCATTGCACAGGATGTGAGAATATGCAAATGCCAACAAGGAAGAGGGCAATTGCCCATAGTGGAAATCATTTTTTAGCAGGATGCCTAAAAGATGCAGCGGTATGAAGGGAGATATGTGAGGGAAAAACAATATGGGGTTAATGTGAAAATAAATAATAATAATAATAACGATGCATGAAAAGTGAAAATGACTGTGTGTGGAATGTAAGGGAGGGGACAATACATATTCATGATGGTGATGTGAAGGGAAGTGTGTGAGAGATGAATGGGAGATGCTCTAAAAAACATGCGCTGGCTTTAAGAAAAAATATTGTAACGTGTGAAATTGGAGTCAGACGTGTAAAAAAAGAATGTGTGAGCAATAATAAAAAAAAGTGAAAAATAAAGTAGTGTGTGAAAAAGAAACAATGAAAAAATGATTATGAGTCATGCTGCAAAAAAGTAAAAACATTTAAAAAAAGACGCATTGGTTAGAGTAATTAAAAAAAAATATTAAAAAAAATATATATATATTTATATATATAATAAATGGACCACTGTCTATCGTTGCACTGCAATGTTTGGAATGTTAGGTAAGTGCATATACAAATAGTCATATTTATGCAGTTTATTGAGAGCTGGAGTACTAGCAGCAGAGGTAAACTTGAGTACATGATTGGGTATTAAAAATACCTAGTGCCTATATATATATATATATATATATATATATATATATATATATATATATATATATATATATATATAATGAAGAAAATTGGCAGCACTCCAAAGTTGTGAAGCAAAGTACCGGTTTATTCCAACATGTGCCAAAGCAGGCTTCCTCAAGCAGGCTCCAGGCCATAGGAGCCGTAACGTAGCTGTTTGGCACATGTTGGAATAAACAGGTACTTTGCTTCACAACTTTGGAGTGCTGCCACTTTTCTTCATCCTGCATTGAGAGGGACGTGCACCCAACCTATATCCTTTATTCAGAGTGCTGCTACAACCCTTTTTATTATATATATATATATATATATATAATCTCTTAATGAAAGATATACTGAATGGGGATCTCCGTACATCAGAGGTCATGAGTAAGGTTATAGAGAGATCTTCTTTGAAGCAAGGCTCAGATTGCAGCTGTCTGCACTATACCTGGCTCTTAGATAAATAGAGGACTTATGTTTCCAGTGCTGCCAGTACTTTAACCTTCATGAGCACAAGTGTTCAGTCTAGGGTCTCTGCATTCACAAAGCCCATCTCTAGAGACTTACACAATCCATCAGCCATTTCAGCTCTTTCATCTGTGGACTGGAAAGCATTCCGACCGCATGCAACTTCATGTTCCTATTAAATATTCTGATTGGAGAAGTGACCCTTCTCTTTCAGCTAACAAAAGGTACTAACAGGAAAAAAGACAGAACAAATATTAGATGTTTTAGAAGTGTGTTTAGTCAGTAGCTATTTGAGATTGCCATAGCACTAAGGAATTAGAAAACTGCAGCTCATAGCAATGCAAATGCACAGTGTTTCCACATTTCTCATAGGTAATGTGTCATTTAACCAAAGCCGTCAGTATTGATATGTAATGGATTACTTTGTCATAAATCAATATGGTTATAGGCTGACTTTGCAGAAGTTATAATATCTAAATTAGGAAAATAAAAAAAGGCTAAAATGGTGTAGAATATTAAAAATAGGCTATCCCTCTAAAATTACACCTCGTTTCATTTCCATGTTCCTTGCAACGTCCTATTTCTTGCTGCTTCTCGACTTCCAGTGCTTTGGATAAGTCAGGTCCCTGATTGGCCGAGTCACTGATTGGCCGAGTCACTCCCTGTGTGTCAAGTGGGGATATGACTTCTTTGTTTGCGAGCTTCAAAAGGAAAGTTTTTTCAGTATATGAGTATGTAATACCACCTTATGTACGATATGCTATATTAAAACTTTGGCCTCAAGTGCTGATCATTAGGACCAGTTTAACATAAGGTGTATTTATATTTGTATGCATATTACATGCATCATTCCTCATTGTGCGTATCTGTGTTGAGATCAGGCTTCTGTGGGGGCCCCACCATCAATTTAAGGGCTATGGGGCACATTTACCCATTCGAGGAGTTCACCGAAAGTGCATTGTACGACAATAATGCCCATCTGCTGCGATTCACTAAGATCGTGCACCTGATATCCTGCATGTGTCGCTTCCCCGCTCAGGTCCGACGGAGTTCACCTTCTTCTTCCTGGTGCATGTAACTGCACAATTGTGACACAATTTGAAAGTTAAATCCTACGCTCAGTCCGAATCAGTCTGATCGTCTAATGGCATTCCCCACAATTTGTGTCGCATGAAAGCCAGCACAGCCGCGCCACAATCTGATCGCGTGCAACAGAATCCCAGCACAGACACCTGTTAAATACCCGTCCAAGCCGTGCAATCCCCGAAAACAGCGGCAAGAGGCCCCATCTAGTAGTACATACATTTCCATGTAAAGATTTCTTTTTTGTTTTCACACCATTTGAAAGGTTGAACTTTCCAGTCTCATTGATGTAAAACAAGGGTCCTGAGATAAACTGAACATAGTTTAAAGTAAAGCTCCATTTCTGTCATTGACATAACCTAAATAACAGCACCATACCGCTACCATACAATTTTACCAGGTTGTTCAGCCATACAGTGCTGAAGTCATAGCTCCCAACAATTTTGCAATAATGATGTATAGTTTTGAAATATTGTGCACAAATAATTTTAATAATTTTGTCGAAGTTAAAGATCTAGGGCAGTAATCTAACAGGTTATTATGTGTACCTGCAGTTTCCCTATGCTTTACATTTGAGGTCTTACATCCTTAAAAGGCTGGTGAGTAATAGAACGTACCAGACTGTTTCAGGGTCACCCATATTGTACTTGCCCTTACCCTTACCCTAAATGTTCTCTATAGTCCATGGGAACTGAATGTCCATACAGTAATGAGTGCATGGCCCCCTAGATCCACTAGAAGCTAGCACAACAAGGGACATCAGAGGAAGTCCTAAGTCCTGCAGCCAGCAGATCAAGTCACCTCCAGTTCCGGTTCAATAAAGGTGAGGTGTTATGCCTGCTTTATTTAAGCACTCTGAGAGGTGGCAGTGCAGTGCGAATAGCTCCAGATGTGATTCCATTGTGACTCATTGGGGGTAATGTATTTTTCTTCCTTTATTTCTGTCTTTTTTGAGACCTTTGGTGCATTGTTATTTTTGCCCCTCTTTGGCAACATTTTGAATTGTCTGCCGGACATTTGTTTATCGTCACTAAGACACATTTATCTTCTATTCCAGAGGTACTAAATGTCGCAAATGACATTTATCACTTCAAATTGTTCAATATTTGAGACGTTTACTTAAGGAAAATTTAGAAAATGGAAAGAAATTACTTGAGACCTTTGTAACAAATGTCTCAATAAGAGGTCTGGAAAAAAAAACACATTAAACACAAGGAAAAGTGAGATTGATCAATTTCTAAAGTAGCAGACAAAAAAGATAAAAACTAGCCAAAACAAATAGAGATAAGATAAATTAACCCCACCGTTTTTTTTTTTTTCAAAGCACCCACTGACCAAGATCATATGGGACAATTTAAACCGGTAATTGGTTTAGTGTCCCAAATCAACCTGACAGGTTCCTTATAAGCTTAAAGCGGTATTCCCATTTTGGGAAATGAATGTTATTGTGATATAAGGAGCCGGCACCTGTGTGACCATGGTCAGATTTTTCCATGAGTTAATGAATGAATTTTCTTTGGCTATTGTACATATCCTGTGCTTTAGAGGGTCTTCCAATCGATGATTTGGGATAGACCAGCTGAGAAAGGGATTATCTCAGAGTAAAATAGCACAGCGAGCAAATAGTTGGCTGAGATGCAATACAAGGGTTACATGTCAATAATAGAAGTAAACTGGTTGTCCACTAAACTTGGTGGCACTTCTTGGCTCCCATTCTCTGGTTACTGGGGTCCCAGGTGTTGGTCCCCCGGTAATCAGACATTATAGTGGATAGAGTGCTTTTTTGCACAGTTGCAATGTATGGCTTCCCTTCCCATTCTTGGTGCCTTCTTAGATACCCGGTTACTCCACCAGGCAGAGTCTGGGTATGCAGTATACGGTCTGTGCATTCAGGTTATACTGAAATCAGCTTGGTTTACTTGTAGAAGAGCCAGCAGGGTTTGTGCGTGTAACATTATTCAGCCCTACTTTGTTTCATTATTGATCCTTCGTAGCTACACAAGCAATTTTGAAAGTTTTACCTTATTATTACAGCAATAAAACTGCTCAGCAACTCAGATAAAAATATCAATCCCTTTTACAATGATTTAATATATCATCAGCTGTTATTTGTCAGGGAAAACACACACACACAATGCCTTTGTTTTCTTATTAGGACTTCAATAAAAATGTGAAGTAGGCGAGGATTCTGTTTGATCCTGGCTAGTATTTCCAGGGAATGGAAAATAGTGATAACAGCTGTCATACTGGCTTGATTTCAATGTATTTGTTTCAGGAGCAAATCACAAGTGTATTTGTACTTGACTTGCATCATTCGTAAAACTTGTCCATGTGTTCCACCGTCACGCTGACATCTGACAGGGATTTTCAGAAATGTTTCTGCAAATAGCATTGTGTCTTGCGGTAGTTTATAGGGACATGACACAGTAGTTTTTAACCAGCGTCTATATATTTATTTATGCCATGTTCTCAACCTCTCTTTGTGATTCTGTATAGATGTACTGACTGCAGGAAATGTAACTGTGACAATAGTTAAAGGAGAAATATAGACTTTTATATGTCCTGTTTTTGTCTCGAGCTTCTTATCCGATAAAGACACTTTCCTAAGTAGAAACATTTCATGCAGCCTCACATTTAGGTCCCCATTTATCAAAACAGTGCAGTCTGTACTATGTGCAGTTTGTCTGTGGAGTGTACAGGGTGCCCCACAAATGTTGCCTTTATCAGTTATTTATTTGGCCGTGGACAACTTCAGATCTCTGATTGAGTATGGTCATGTAGGCAGGACATGTGTTATAATTTCCATGGGAGAGATGGAAAATCGTTCACTTTCATAACCATACCTGTATATCTTTTATTTTATATAAAAGTAAAAAACATAACACAAACCAAACATAATATACAATATATACAAAATATATACAATATCTTACCTGTTGGTCCAGCCACATTCACACCTTCACACCAAACCAATAAACAAAGACAAGCCACACCAACAAATAAACATAAATGACCATAAATATACATAAACCCACCCCACATCCTAACAATTCAGTCTCTATGAATATTTTTCTACCCGTATTTAGAAACCACACCTACAATAACTGATTTCGAATTTCATAAGTTATATATATCTACACTAGAGGAATTGGTACAGTAACCCAATTCAAACAAATAACTCATTGGGGGTATGTGGTCTATACACAGATTTGATCTCTCTGGCAACTGTTCCGGGTTATCTGCTTGACTCTACCTATTCAGTAATAGCAGATGGAAAATATACACATTCTATTCTGTAGTTTTTACCTGACAGATACAGTAACTGTAGATCCATGGCATGATTGCTAAGTCCTGAATGTACCTGGATTCCTTTGCTAGAGAAAAGGATTTGAGGGTTTGTGCAAACCCCACCAAAAAGTGAGTATTCTCTGGTGGTTCTAAATGCCATTGTTTTGGCAGCTAAAATTTTGTAAGAACGGTTTGGGAAGAATTACTAGAAAGTATTGGAGAATCAGGCGATCCAAACTTTATTAGACAAGCTGCTAGATTCTTGGGAATCTAATCTATCTATCTAATCCTATGATATGATACTACTTGTTCTATATATATATATAGCACTCTGCTCATAATCATAAAGGAAATTGTCAAAATATTGTAGGGCATAGGTGCAACAAGACCTATGCCCTTGTGTCACCATCATAGGCTCCCCATATTGATCTATTTGATGTTTCCCAGTGCCCCTGTTATATGCTTTGTAGTATGTGTGGTAGTTTGAAGTTATTGCTGCAACTTTTTCCATGGATGCATATTTCCAGTGTAAGTGGTTGCAACCTAAATCCCTTCACCTTATTCTAACAAATATTGTTTCACATATCACAGTGATGGCGGACCTATGGCACGGGTGCCAGAGGTGGCACTCAGAGCCCTTTCTGTGGGCACCCAGGTTGTTGCCCCAGGACAGAGTTTAGCAGATAGGACTGGAATCTTCCTGCTGCTCTCAATGCTCTTTTAAGATGACACGTCCTTGACTGATTAGAACGGCAGAAAGAGTGAGAAGGTGTGAACAGGGCCAGATTATCTTTAGAGGTCCCCTTGCTGGCCCCATGATTCTTCCAGTACAGAGATACCCTGGAGAGAAGCTATAATGATGTCTGTTATTTGCCCTCCTGCTTTCAACTATATTGGCCAATACGATTGAATGTTGTGGAAGAACAGGGAGAAATAAGTTACTGTTTAAATTGTCAAGTTGGCACTTGATGGTAAATAAGTGGGTTTTGGTTTTAGTTTGGGCACCCAGCCTTTAAAAGGTCGCCATCACTGACATATCTCATTGGCTGCTTCCGAATCAGTAGGCAATAGATGCACCTTAGTGTTAAAGATCCCAATGTAAGTGTTTCATGTAATACAAGAAAGAATATGTCTTGTTACATTAAAAATATCTCTTGTTGCATTTCTACTATGAAAGGAGTTCAGGCTTCAAATGCAGCTCATTATTTCGGGATAAGTAATGTAACCACATTCAGAGGGCAGGTATATTACAGAGAGTATCTGTGCATTACACAGAAACCATTCCGTCTCTGGATTGGCATCAAACATTATTCAATAGGGAATATACGCGAACATTGAATAAAGCCTTAATAGGGACATACCGGTGGCTCCGATGTCTTATGTAAAACGAATACATTTCCAGTTTCCTTTCATTAATTGCTATGGCTACAATCGGGCACCACTGGGTGCGTTTACACACACAATCAATGTTTGTAAGCCGTACTAAGCAGATTTTTGCATTTGAGAGCCCCTGTCTCGGCATGGAGCACCAATATAAAGTTACAGCTCGACCAAAGTCTCAGGAAAACCTTATGTATCAGTATCAATTTGCTTCAAAGTACAGATGATGACTGCATACTTAACATTAGGTGTTCTGAACAAATCAATGTGATTCATCTTTCTTGTCGAGACAGTCATTGTCTACTTTCACTGAATTCACCCCTAATTATCTTTGAGCTGGAATATTTGCTAATTTTGCTAGAGTGAGGAATAAGCAGTTATTGTACTTGGCAGGTGACTTTGGTGTGAAGATGATCATTTTAGTCAAATCACATCTTAGAGATCGTTTTATACTTGAAGGCAGAGAAAAGGAGGATTTGTAGTGGATAGTTGTTTCATAGAGCCCTGAGAAAATCCATAATAACAGCCCTACTGAATTGCTTCTATATAGAATGTAGCTTTCTTTGTATAAGGTTATATAATTTATCTGCCCGATCATATTTAGTGGAGGATTTACAAATATTTCTTTTATCAGTTATTGAGTTGGTAATAGCACGGCTTGGTATGGTGTGAGCCTTTAATACATATTATTCACTCTGACTCTAGCTCAGATGAAGCATCCGCAGCAATTCATTCAACAATGAATGAAAAATATAAAATCATATTCATCCTCATCAGACAATTTCTTTTCATGGCTTTGTGCAGGATCAAATGGCAGGTTACATAGGACCGGTTGGATTTCTATACATTGTAGATGCATAATGCATAATACAATGGGTAGTAGGAAAGTATAATAATGCCATATATTATGTGTGAAAATAAAATATGCAGTATTGTAAAGTATAACAGTAATTGCCCCAAAGCTTGTGAGCCTTATAGCTAAGCCCATGTCTGTTGACTGTTCTTTTATACATCCTCAGATAACCATTATTTTCTGACTGCTAAACAACCCTATAAAAAATAGCATGCTTGATAATATGTAGCCATGACTAAGAGCAGAAGGAAACTATGGAGACAGTCTGGGACCAGATTGAGCTCTGTCACTTGTAAAAGCCTCTGAGGGCATATCAGTAGTATCCCCTTACCAGTGTGCACTGTGTATTTCAATGCACAGATGCAATGGGGGTTATTTAGCATTGGTTTTGTTAGGCTTTTTGGCTTAAAAAAATCTTGAAAATGTTGCATTGAGGTTTCTTGGGACTTTTCACTATTTCCACAACTTCATTAATCTGGCTTGAACATAGAACTACGGCTAGTGCAATGCCGTGCAAAGCAAGATTTATGCCTGACATAGTAATTCCAGCCCAGGGATTTTTTTGATGCATTTTGTAAATTAAAAAAAAAAAAATTTAGACAGAAATTAGAGTATAAGAACATATATTAAAGGGCAAATCCATTTTTATGAATCTGATGGGCAGCGGAGCACCAAAGGAGCCTGCCTAATGATAAATAATGTATATGTTATATAGTATTATACCCGTGTGCAGGAAGTCCCTGTTTTAAGAACACCGAGCTTACAAACAACTCCTAGGTGGACCTCTTTGCCCAATGTAGCCTCTGGTGATGCTCTCTGAATGCTGATAATTTATCAATGGTGCCCAGGTACAACTGTACAGTGTCGCCTGTGAAGACGTTTTGTAAATACTTATTCCTTTGGTAACCCAACCTTTACAAAAATCCAATTGTCACAGGGACCAAAAAATTATTTGTCTGAAGTTACTTACAAAAATATACCTAACAACAGCTATGTTTGCATGTAGCAGCTGTGACTGCACTGCCATTCACAAATATCCTTACAGTTGCCCATTTTTCCAGTTTTCAGCATGTTATCTACAGTATAAGAAATGAGTCTTCCCTTACTGCTGTACGTAGATTCTCCCCTTGGCAGGCAGCAGTTGAATGTTTTCACTTCGCCTGTCAGTAGCTTAACATAATGGTTGATCTTTTATATTGTTTGTGGCCCTATAGGCAGTATAGCTATTTAATGGCCTAATAATACATTTAAATATATTTTTAGGGTGATGACCTTCCCACTGAAATGCTGATATTACGTATTTCTTAATGAAAACGTCTTTATTCGTTTCTGCCAGAGGAGAATTATCCTGTCATTGTGATGTGTTAACTTGTTTTAACAAAAGCTGCTATCCAGCCTACTTTGTTAAGAAACCTCAGCAATGTGATTATAAGGAATTATAGAGAAGTAAAAACCTGCATTGGCAGTGGATAGATTTGGCCAAGAAGTAGCGTGGGATTTAACATACCCCTTATTAAGCTAACTGCTAGGGCTAAAAATAAAGGCTGCTTGCTGCAACAAATAGAATAATGACCGATGATGTGTCACTTGTTACTGCATCAGTATTTTAACCTCTTAGTATATGGTTATTCTGAACAGGATTTTATATATACATTGTACTACATTGGTCACATGAAGAAAGACCACGGCACAGCGTGGTCAGTGAGTTCCTGCTGCAGCTGTTTAGGGCTTCTGCCCCGAGTTGAGGTCTTAGGGCATACTAGCCTCTTTTTCCTTGGTGGGATAAGCTTTACCAGAGACAGTTTTTAAGGTCCCATGGTGAACTGTGGCTTCATTTTCAGCCTCTTAATGTCTTGAGGTGTCACTCTCTTTGTCTTGTCATTTACACCACCATACTTTTACTTCTAGCTTTTTGTACAACAAACAGCATAGGGAAAGTATGCCTTTGCTCTTAACCATCACAAGCAATTATTGATGGTAAGAAAAACCCTTTAGTTATCTCTTAGATTGATTGGGCATTATTTTGATTTTATTCTTTCGTCAAACATTAATTAGCACTTTTGTGCTAATCATCCATACTCCTTTAGTATTCCCTTGTTTTTATCTAAATAAGATTAAAAGTTATATTTTATACACACCATTTATACTTACCGCATTACTCTATCCTATCGTTGAGTTGAGTGATCATCTCACTCAGTTATTGCACTTTTCTACATTGTACAAGACATTATATAGGCACTCTAAAATAGTAGTTGTGTTGCAGCCCTCTTAAGCTCAAAACCTGAACAGGAGAAAATTTGCATACAGTATATATAGTTATACGCTTGCTTAAACTTCCCTTATTTTCCCTTTGTCTCATTCCATTAAAAAACCTGAATAATAAGTACATTTCCTTCCGCAGGATATATTACCAAATTTTCAAATCTTTATTGATGCACATTTCAGGCCGTCTATATTTTGGCATAGACCTAACACTCAATAACTAAGATTCACGCTGTAATAAAATAAGACTTTGTATTGTATTTTTGAAATTTCTGAAACAAGTTGTGTATGCCACATCAGGTGCAAGCATTCACCTTAGGATAAACCATCAATATTTGATCCCTGGAGGATTACACAGGGTCCCAACACCAGCCGCAGCCTTGGCCGCTATTGAATATTGGCCCATTGCTCCATTCTCTATCAGTTTATCGGTCTGGGCACCAGATTTTGGCATCACATCAAATATTATATTAGCAACCTATGCTAAGAACATGCTAGATAACCCATAGCATCTCAATCATTCTATAAAATAGAAAACCTAATGAAAACAATCTCTATATAATATGATTGAAAAGTATACTTGTCAGTGCAACTTTTTTCACATGGGGTTAGAGTTAAAGGGGTATTCCAGGAATCCGCATAATTCATATACAAATGGGTACTCAAAATATAAGCATATATGTAATTAGTTATTTAAAATTTTGCTCCCCTTAGCAGAAAAAGCTGATGACATAGACTGTAATGAAGAATTAAAATGCTACTGGCCCTTTAATCAGTCCGTTAATTCCCTCCGTGCGGTCCGTTGCAGAGCAGACACAGGACAGAAGATGGCCGCTGGTCACATGTCCACATCACATGTCCTGCACCTGCCTGGGCAGGTCATGTGATCACCACTTTTTGGCTGTAGTCGGTTGGTTGCAGTGCATCCAGTATGGCCAGTGTTGTGGTGATGGCTGTTGCACATCATTACTATGGTAACAGAGCAAGAAAACCTGTTATATCATCACTGGGAGCAGAGCATAAGAGGTAGGAGGAGTTGTAGTGCTGTTCAGAGTAAGCTTCCTTCAGACAGCGTTTTTCATGCATATTAGAACAAAATCATAGAAGTGCACTGATATGATGGGGCAAGTACTTGTAAGTGGTTACTGTATTTTGCGTGTTTTTTATATGTTCCGAACAATTTTTGCCTCCAGTAGAAAGTTTTTGAAGCAATATATAATAAAGAAGTAGTACAGTTTGACATTATTTATAGTCACCATTGTACATGGCAATGCATGGACAGAGTTTGTGGATGTAAAATCTACACAATAAATAAAAGTAAATGCAAATTAAAGGCAGAATATGCTTCATAGCTCAATTGTTTTCTCTATATGATTAGTATTGATCCCCTGGTTGCCATTTTTAGTTGCAGGTCACTTTGAAAAACTTTGCTAAAGCACTTTAAATAATAAATAGTTCTTGTAAATTATGCAGACTTTAGTCCTGTAGACTAAACTGACAAGAGTCACTTGTTAAAGTAAATCAATAGTTTACACTCATAAAGTTTTCCTTCTTAACTTTTATCTGCTATTCCCCTTGCAAATTTTTGTTCAACAATGTGAAGTAAATTAAACAGAACAGAAGCGGGCATTGTATTAAGTCTATAAATTCCCTACATAACTCAGATTTATGGAAGACCTTTTAATATCCGTTAAGTTCCTCAATGAGCAAAAGTGAATTCTGCTTTTAAGAAATGTTATATATGATTTTAATAGTATGCAGGAACATGGAAAGGAATTTCTATTCCCTTTAAGGAATAATCGCAGTTCTCATTAGCTCCATGTGGTATTGATGATTTTTTTCTTGCATATAAAGTTATGGTATAATGTTATTAGTGATACTGTCTCTATAGTGGTGGGCATCATTTTATAACTGCAAACAGGAATTTCTTGTATCCTGACATTAATCTACAGACAGATGGATTGTAATAGTTATGTGTGGACCCTGAAGCCAAATGAGTCCCAAAAATTGCTTATTTAAGTAAATCAGAACTGTATATTATGGGGCACATTTACTTACATTCACTCTGCCGCGTTTCACTAAGCTCGTGCCCCCGATATCATGAATGTGTCGCTTCTCCGCTCAAGTCCAACAGAGTTCACCATCCTCTTCTTGGTGCATGTAAGTGCATTGTCTTGAGACACAATTTGAAAGTTAAATCCCGTGCCCAGTCCGAATCAGTCGGATCGTTTGATGGCACGCCCCCCTATTTGTGTCACGTCGAAGCCACCGCAGCTACGCCAAAAACCGATCGCTTTCGACACATTCTCAGCACAGACACCTGTTAAATAACAGTCCAAGCCATGCAAACCCCGAAAAAGGTGCAAAGTCCGACGAAAGTGAGTAGAGCAACCCTTAGCAAATGAGCCCCTAAGTGTGATTGTTGGGGGAGGGGGAAGCATTAGGGCTCAAGAGCTTGCATTTCTTTGTACGTGCAACAACCTATACATTTTGTTAGATTTTCTACAGCCCTTCTAGTAACTTATATGTCAGAAAGATTAAAAAGACTACTATTTGGGTAAATGTAATGTCATCAGCATTAATATGTTTACTTTTGCGCTTCATCATAGGAGTAGAAATTACTGTGGCAATTTGTAATAAAGTACTGTTATGTTTTCCTGCACTGTACATGAGAAATAACAAAAGACTGTGAACTAAAAGTGATCTCTTCTCCATGCAGTGAACTCTGGAGATGGCATTGACTACAGCCAGCAAAAACGGGAAAACATTGGAGACTTGATTCAAGAGACTCTAGAAGCCTTTGAGCGTCATGGAGGAGAAGATGCTTTCATCAATATAAAATACATGGTCCCCACCTATGAATCCTGTTTGCTAAACTAAAATGTCATAAGCAATTGGCCAGGAACGTCTGCTGTGTGCCCCCAAAACTGTATACATTTCTTCTGTTATTTATGACTTTCTTTCTTCACAGCTGCTAAAAAGGGATCTTGTGGCCATTTGACTGTTGGTACTATTGTGCACCAGGCTATGGAATACATAAACACTGACTGTTTCATACATCACAATGGTGTACTGTGCTTTTTTGTACCATGAAAGAATACCCTCTTTATGGTCGAGCTGCCTAAAAAGAGGCGCGCAGTTAAGACTTCACTTGTACAGACAATAAAACTATAATTTTCATATGCAGTTCAGCAATTGCTGCTCTGTCTTCTGTTGCCCTACGGGTGATGTCAGAGGTTTTAATGAGGGTTTGCTCTGACTGCTTAATAGGTGTTTGTCATGGAAAAGAACTAGCGGTTCAGCTGTGACTTTGCTGCAGCTGTGCAATATAGTGTCCTGTTGCATAGTATGTTATTTCATTATATACAGTGTATAAGGAGCATATTTTACATTACAAATACTTTAATAGAACATATTGCAGTTATGTTTCGTAATAGCACATGCATCAACATAATGGGGTACATTTACTAAGGGTCGCGTGGTGCACTTTTGTTGGACCGTGAGCGTTCTTCTAGGAAAAATGGCTTGCACAGGTATTTAAGAAGTGTCTGTGCAGCGATTGTGTTACATGCCATATGTTAAAGGTGCACCACAAAAAAGATGGTGAACTCTGTCGGACCTGAGCGGGGAAGCGACAAATTCAAGATTTCTGGCGCACGATCATAGGGAATCGCCGCATGCAGGATTATAGTCGGACAATGCTCTAGTGACCTTGTAAGTAAATGTGCCCAAATATGTACAGACTGCCTATCTATATTATCTATGTGGAAACGCATGGAATTGCTAACTGTGTGGCAGGAACCATCAATGTATCTATAATGTAGGGCTTCCATCAGGGCAATAATGAGTGGTTTCATTTTCATACGTCCTAAGTTTTTAGAGCAAAGGTTGCTGTAGAAATGTGCCTGCAACTACCCCACTATGATGTTAGAATATAACCTAGAAAATCTGGCTGACTCTTTACCATATCTGTTTCACACAGTTAAAAACATAAATCTAGTTACCATATATTCAAGGCTGACTTTGCACTTGGGCAATACACATTTGGTACATTTTAACCCCTTTGCACACCATGACGTACTATAACGTCATAGTGCTCCAGGAGATGTATGGAGAGAGCTCACAGCCTGAGCTCTCTCTATACATGGCTGCTCTAACTGCTGTAGATGGTGCTGACATGGATAGCAGCAGTCAACCTGTTAAGTGTTGCAGTCAACCCGATCTCAGCACCTAACCCTCATTGGAGGGTGCAGATTGTTTGCCAGTATATGAAATGATGGATCTGATTTACACAAAATGCATTAAATAAGCAGGGGAAAAAGAAGGACACAGTTAAAGAGAGCCCGTCAGGCAAAATAACCCCCCTAAACTAAATATATTTTCATAAACTGCCATTAGAGAGCATTGCCTCTATCCCTTCATTGTCCCTCTACATGCCTGTAAACCTAAGCAATGAGGTCCTAAAGCTGTATGCAAATGACCTGTGAAATGTCCAATGAAGCATTAGCATATTCAAGCTGTCCACTCTAGTCATGAGTGGGAGGCACAGCCACATCCCCAGTGCATGACTGACAGCCTGTATAATGGAGTGAGGCTGTATAATGATGTGCTTCCTGGTGCTGGTGGCCACGCCCCCTGCTGCCTGTGTGTGCATGTGTGTGTGTTTAGGAGAGATACAGCAGCTCCAGGCAGCCATGTTATAGCAGAACATGTCAGGTACATGTGTAGCTGATGTCTGTGTCTCTGTGTATTAGGAGGATGCAGCATGTCAGCAGATACAGACACTAGCAATGCTTTACTATACATTAGACACAGACATGAGCAGGGGGAGGAAAGGGGAGGGGGAACAGGGGTGACATCACTGCCTCTGACCATGTGACCTCATTTACATAATAAAAATTGATGATTTTACAATGGTTAATGTATGAAATGACTAGATAAAGGCTGGGATGGGATCCTTGTGAGCTGCTCCAACAGGAAGAGGTGACAGGACTAGTGACACAGACCTGATGACAGGTGTCCTTTAAGGTTTGCTTAAATTAAGTATATTACATCATTTACTGTTCTGCACTATTGATTTACACAAATTTGTAGTTCTTAAAAAATCTGTTTCCTTAGACATATCTCTTCATGTATATATACAGACCGATAACTTTACCTTCTTTGAGAGCTTCTGCCTTTCCCTGCCCTCTGCTTATATACACAGCCTCCTGTTTATGACACTTAAGGGAAAATCGACTTCAGTGTTAAACTCCTTGACTTCACTAAACCAATTGGGAGATCATTGATCAGATCTCCAGAAGTTTGTCAACTAATGTCAGTCACATAAGAGAAAATATTCAGAGGCAGGGAGAGTTTGACTTTGGTTTTAAACTCTCCATCTCTCTGACTACATCCAACTTATATCTCACTTCAAATTTGATTTTCTGGATGATGTCACCAAGATGAGCCATGAAAGAAACATGACCTAGAAGCTGTTCAGCTGCTTGACAACATACTGGTTATAGTTTATTAGGTAAATTTCTGATGAGAGGTTCCCTTTAATACTTGGTATGATTTGTAAAGTGCTGTGGAATATGATGCCACTATATAAATAAAAGATTATTATTATTGGTGGCAAAACCCTTGTTGGCAGGCACAGCAGTCAGACGTTTTTTGTAGATGATGAGGTTTCTGCACAACTCAGTAGGAATTTTGCTTCACTCCTCTTTGCAAATCATCTCTAAATCATAAAGATTTAGAGGTTGTAGCTTGGCAAATCAGAGCTTCAGCTTCCTCCGCAAGTTTTCTATGGGATTTAGCTCTGGAGATTGGCTAGGCCACACAGTGAGACCTTAATGTGCTTATTTTGACTTGCCTGTATGTTTTGGGGCATTGTCTTGCTGGAAGACCCGGCCAAGACCCATTTTTTGATGCCCTGGCAGAGGAAAGGAGAAACACCCCCCAAAACATAATGTTTCCACCTTGATGCTTTGAAAGTGTTGATGGTGCTCTTCAGGTCATAGGCTGCATTTCCCTCCTCCAAACACAGGGAGTTCAGTTAATGCTCAATTTTTGTTTCATCTGACCACAATGCCTTCACCCAATCACTCACAGAATTATCCAAGGGGTACATTGACAAATTTCAGATGGGCCTGCACATGTGTATTGAGTAGGGGGACCTTGCAGGCCCTGCAGGATTTTAAAACATTACGTAATCTGTTACTAATGGTTTACGTGGTGACTGTGGTCCCAGCTGCCTTGAAGTCATTAACATTGTGTATTTCTTGTCTCACCCAGCTTCTTTGTTCTGGTTTTGTAGCCCATTCCTGCCTTGTGCAGGTCAATGATCTTGTCCCTGACACCCTTAGAAAGCTCTTTGGTCTTGCCCATGTTGTCTGACTGATAATTGAGTCTGTGGACAGGAGTCTGTTATATAGATGACTATATAAGACTGTCTACAATGCAAGGTGATTAGGAGGTGTCTAACTGGCCCTTAAGAGACAGAACTCTTAATGGTTGGTAGGGGATCAAATACTTATTTCTCTCAGCAAAATGCAAGTTCTTTTCTATAATTCACACAATGTAATTTTCTTACAAAATCAGCAAGAGAGCAAGTAATTACTTCATTAACTATATGTATACAGGAGGTCCCCTACTTAAGGACACCGGACTTACAGATGACCCCTAGTTAAAGATGGACCCCTCTGCCCCTATGATCTCTGGTGAAGCTCTCAGGATGCTTTACTATAGTCCTAGATTGCAATCATCAGCTGTAAGGTGTCTATAATGAAGATTTATTGATAATCCTTGGTCCCATTACAGCAAAAAAAATTTAAACTCTGATTGTCACTGGGGCAATAAAAAAAATATGTCTAGAACACCAATGATAAAATATACAGTTTCGACTTACATACAAATTCAACTTAAGAACAAACCTATGGACCCTATCTTATACGTAACCCGTGGACTGCCAGTACATCTCTTTTTAATTCTCGATGATAGCTTTACTTTTTATAATATAAGATTTGGAATCAGCATGCTTTTCTACATAATTCTTATACTTGTATTTCGCATGAGGCAACACCGCTACATGTTGTATGTTTTCTATAATAGAAATGTGCCCCTTTGACACGTACAGAACATGGACAAAAGTATGGGAACATCTAGAACAGCCTAATTGCATAAACACAAATTGTTACTACTTCTGACAATTTTCCATCAAATATCAATGAGTTTTCTGTCAGATTTTTTTTCACGGGCATCAACAAAAACTGATGTATGAATGTGGTCAATTTTTTTATATAGCAATGTATCTGTCATGCTTAAGCACAAACTGTGGCTTGCTTCAAGGTTTGGATATCTTCTTTAAACAGAGGGGGAAATTAATCAGAAGAGTCTGAAGTAAAACTGTTCTAGGTGCCCATGGAAACCAATCAGAGCACAGCTTTAATTTTATAATCGACTGTGGGAAAATGAAAGCTGAACTCTGATTGGTTACCCTGGGCAATTAGAGCAGTTCTGCTCTCAGACACTTCTGATGAATCTCCCCCTCACTAGTGTGTTTCAACCATGCTAAGAATGTAATTGTCAGCATGGACAATACAGTGTTCGTTCTATTAGTCTTTTTCTACACCTAGACCTGTAAGGCTGACAATGGAGCGAGCTCTAAAACTAGAGGAAGATAGTTTCTCCTTTGTCATAGATGAAACTGTGATGGTTTTTACATTCACAAGTTACAAGTTCAAGAGGGATGCTTTTCGTGATACTTAAAATAGCAGAAAATAGGGGAATTAGATTTCTGGTCAGGGATTTATTCTGACTCATATTTGGAGTCCATAACAAATAATTTTCTTTGCTATGGGCCAATAGACATCTATCTTATGGGGTGTTACAATTACAAGTTTGGCTTATCTACATATATTCTATTCATGAAAATTTATGACATGTTACCATGGGCTAAGTGATCTTATAATGTAAAATGTGAGCCAGCCTAGACAGAGTACATATGAAACATTTTGACAACATGCTCATACTTTGCTTGTATAAATATAAGCGAGGAGTTGAGTTATTCAAAATTCCTTACATATTAAAATATTTTACAAAAGGCTCTATAAAAAGTATCAAAAACCTGGCTATTTCTAATTGCATTCTGTTCTGTATTGCAGACAGTTTCATGCTGCACATAGTGCTGCTGCGGAGTCAGTAGAAATCTATAGAATTCTGGACTTGATTGCAGTGACAATAATTTTTACTTGGCTACCGGTGAACAAAGTAATCAGTGGCTCGAAATACCCAGCGAGGCTGTACCTAAATCACTGGAAAACAGACTAATTTAAATAATGGATTTAAATCAAGGTATATTGACCAAACTACTTACATTTGTGAATTAAGCGGCAGCAGCTTCACTACAGTAAATCTGCTCTGTGTATATAAACATAGAGGTTGGAGATGTTACCAGATAGAAAAGAGCAAGCATTCTGTATATCAGGATTCATGAGATCGATATAGAAATATGTATGACTAAAGCAGCTTTTCATTTCAAAAATCATATATATCTGTCAGAATCACTGAATTAGGTTCAGAAAGGGAGCCCCTGCCTGGTCACACTGACCCGCCCTCTGACAGTTATACGCCTTCCAAAACTGAAGCGGTTTTAGCTGCCACCACTCACATAAGGTTCATGAGACACCTTGCATAGACTATCTGCAAATACAATATTACACTCAATACTTCATTATTCAATTTAGGTAGCGCCTCTTTTAAGTTCATGGAAGCGTAAGAACACAAGAAGACTCTTATTAATGTGAAGTTTTAATATAAAAAAGGACAGTGCATACAAACAAAGGGGTTATCATTATGATATTACATTATGTAATGTTATAAGTTTGGTGCCTTGGATAGTATAAATAAGCAATCAACTTCTATAGAAACCCTTCCACCTATAAAGTATTCCAAATTTCCCCATAGCCCCCTGCCTGTGATAATATGAAGAAGGTTTGATGTATGTTAATGTCCTTTTCTTTAAACAAGGATTTTACAACACCTTTGTGCCTCAAAATCTTTAACCCCATAGCGCAATAAGACGTACCCTTACGTCTTACTGCGCATGGGGGAGTATGAAGAGGGCTCACGGGCTGAGCCCTCTTCATACTCACCGGGCATTTGCTTCATAATGAAGCAAACGCCCGTCGCTAACACCTGCGATCGGTGCTTGCACCGATCGCGGGTGTTAACCCTTTGATCGCCGCCGGCAAAGCTGCCGGCGGCATTAAAGAGCCGGCGGCGCGTGGGCGCCGCCATCTTGGCTCCGATCGTCACTCCCCGTGACATCACCGGGGAGCGGCGATCCGTTGCCATGACAGCCTGGGATCACACAAAGATCCGAGGCTGTCATGATCGAGGCTATTTATTACAATGTGCAATCTGCTACAGTATGGCGATCTGCTACTGTAGTATGGCAGTATATGGTAGGATCAATCAGACAACCTAGGGTTAAAGTACCCTAGGGAGTCTGAAAAATAGTAAAAAAAATAAATAAAAAAAGTAAAAAAAAAAATTATATTAAAAAAACATAAAAATTCAAATCACCCCCCTTTCCCTACAACTGATATAAATATAAATAAACCATAAAAATCATAAACACATTAGGTATCGCCGCGTCCAAAAATGCCCGATCTATCAAAATATAATAACCGTTTTTCACTGCGTTTAACCCCGTAGCGGAAAATAGCGCCCAAAGTCGCAAATGGCATTTTTTTGCCATTTTGAAAAATGGAAAAAATTCTATAAAAAGTGATCAAAAGGTCGCACAGTCCTAAAAATAGAAGCATTGAAAACGTCATCAGAAGTCGCAAAAAATGACACCACTCACAGCTCCATACACCAAAGTATGAAAAAGTTATTAGCGCAAGAACACGGCAAAATGAAGAATTTTTTTTCTGTACAGGAGGTTTTAATTTTTGTAAATGTATGAAAACATTATAAAACCTATCCAAATTTGGTATCCTCGTGATCGTATTGACCCAATGAATGAAATAGACCTGTCATTTGGGGTGCACAGTGAAAGCTGTAAAAACCAAGCCCACAAGAAATGGCGCAAATGTGTTTTTTCATCATTTTCACTGCATTTAGAATTTCTTTCCCGCTTCCCAGTACATGGCATGGAATATTTAATACCATCACTACGAAGTGCAATATGTTACGCAGAAAATAAGCCATCACATAGCTCTGTACACGGAAAAATAAAAAAGTTATAGATTTTTGAAGGTGGGGAGTGTAAAATAAAAACGCAAAAACGAAAAAGGGCCTGGTCCTTAAGGGGTTAAATGATGATATCTTGCCATGTGGGCATCTTGGTCTTATGTCTTTTCTATCATAATGTCCCACAAAAAACAAGATGATAACAGTTGTAATTATTTCCTCCCTCCTGCTTGGTGGCCATTTATTTGCCTTTGATATAGTAACAGCAGAGACCTGGATGGAATTATAAGGGAGAAGCATACGGCCGAAAAATGAATTATGCCAGATTTTTCCTTGATGCATATAGGAAGATGTTTTTTAAAGATGTGACCGCAGCTCCACTGGACACCACCTTTTTCTGACCTATCTAATGGGTGAGGGTATCATTAGATTTTCTAACATGTGTCTGGTTTCTGTGGATACTTGTTTACAAGATAGCCTGCAGGTGTCTTTATTTTCCTTTGTTGACATGTTTTATATACTCGCCAAATATTTGCAAAAAGGAATATAGTATTCATTATCAAAGGTTCCTCCAATGACTATTCCTACATATAAACAAAGGCTGGATTGTAATTACATGGGCAATAGCATTTCCCAATCCTATTTTCAAATTCTGTAATTAGAAAGACAACAGTGTGGGGCACTGAATTTTAGATAGGTATGTCTTTGCTACATGGAGAGTGGTAATACCTGTCTTACATTACACAGACAGCCTATTGGTATGAATAAGCATTGCCTACTATAAAAGAAACTCTGATGTTGTGCTGAAGGGGAATCAAACTTCTATAGTTAGATGATTGCTTGTTATGGGGCTCTATGCTTCAACCTTTTTATCAGTAGGTATTATTCAAAGAGCTGAACCCCTTAAACTATGAGGTGCCTGTGATCAAACAACATAATTAACTGTGTTGATTAGTTCTTGTAGCAATTTACTACGACTTGGATGCCACTTTTCTGTTGTATAAACAGGGTTTTTGGGTATTTTTTCCATACATCTCCTCCATGCCAGGTGGGTAGGTATTGGGTAAGTGGTTGGACTCATACTGGCAGCTATTGGTCAGGATGGTAACAGGATATCTATAAGATACCAGTACCAGTTTTATTTAAAGGTGTGCAAGGATTGACGTGCTTGCAGGGCTACCACTGTGATGCATTGGCTATTTTCCGGCGCATTAGCTGTAGCCTTGCATATAGTTAATCTGGGTTCTGTACACCTGTGGAGAAATGCACCGGGGGCGGGGAGCATGCACCAGCTTTTGATAAATTCCCCCCAATTATTTATTGAAGCTCTCTCCTTACAACCTCTGTGTTGTGTGGTTCTGGCACATAGCCTCCTGTAGACTTCTATAGTGCTCTACCTCTGTATTCCAACAATTTTGCACAAGGGTTTTCTGCCCCAGAAGATTTGCTCCGGAGTGTGGTTCTGTGTGTGCAGTAAGCCATTATACAGTATGGCTTCATAAATGGTTTTGGTAACATTTGTATTCTAAGTAACATTTTAGACCCACCAATTGCTTTTCACAAAAACAGCATAGTAGAGAATTAAGCAGCTTCATAATCTGGAAGAACAGAAGAAAAAGAACTATGTAGTGAAGCCACTGAATTAATTTTTGTGTGAACATTGAAATAAAATGCACATGACAAAGATTAAATGGTCAGGAATACTATTAATAAATATAATCCTACTAAAATAATGCAGTGGAAATAACTGCAATGCAGGCAGCCGCTTGACTTATTTTCTCTCCCATGATTCATCACGTCCTTCTTTGATGATATAAAATCCAACAAATTATGCCAGGCAGTGAAAATAGCATTTTAATGATATAAGGAGGATGAGTGTTATCGTGATCCCGGCATCATCATATTGCTATACTTGTTATCATTTATTCATACTGTACATTATTATTAATCACAAAGCCAATACAACTCTCATCTGTTAATTTGATAGACAGATAACTTATTAAAAGTGGGTTTCTTCTGTTGTGAAATGCCATTATCCTATTTTATTAAATGTTTCAGGATATTAGAATTTTTTTATGTTCACCTATTCTATCTTGCGATGAATAACTAATATGTGTAATCTTCTACAGAGTAGACTGCATATATTAATATTTCTCTTGCAATTTTCCCTAACATTTGTTTTATTCATTCATAAAGTAAACCCTTCTATTGTGAAATAGCGGTGACAGAGTATATTTGTCTTCTGCTAAGTTAAGTTTAAACTTATGATGTATTCATAAATTCATCGCCTGGAATTATAATACACATAAAGGAAAAGTAAATGACATCCATTATGTGAATAAAATATCCTCCTCTTTGAACAAAGGGAAGTTTAGATAATGAAGAAGAAAATAACAATAGGGTCTGCAAAATTGAAAAACAAAGGTTGCTTTCGCGACTATTGTTGCAGTGTTTTGTTGACGCCAATTTTGGGTCAAAGTTTTGTGCCAAAAATAACCATGTTTCCCTCATTTTCCTAACAATACAGATGTTTTGATGCGCCTACTAACGATTTATCATTAGCGTTTTTTTTTTCATTTAGGCGCAATTTAGGTGCAAAAACACTCCAGCCTGAATCTGGAGTGGATGAGAAGCAAGCACTGAGTTCTTGTGCAAAACAGTGTAGCACCTGTATAGTACAGCAGCAGAGCTCAACCAGTGTTCACACTATATGCAGCCTCTGTTTATAGTTCAGAAGCTTCTATTTACAAATAATCTTCAAAATAAGCAGCTCAGAGCAGGATAGAAGAGAAGTAACTGGGGAGGGGGGAGACATTAAAGAGAAGTGTGGTGTGGGGTAGAGACATAGAATGTGAGGATGACAAACTGGTGTCTCAGGAGGAATACTAAATGAGGAAAAACTGGGCATGTCTTGGCTTTTGAAGAAAGATAAGGAAATTTTATTTTTATCCCAGTGGTATGAGAAAAGCAATCCAATAACAATTTTTGCAACGTTTCAGTCTTAGTAATTCAGACCTTCATCAGTAGAGATGAGCGAGCACTAAAATGCTCGGGTACTCGTTATTCGAGACGAACTTTTCCCGATGCTCGAGTGCTCGTCTCGAATAACGAGCCCCATTGAAGTCAATGGGAGACTCGAGCATTTTTCAAGGGGACCAAGGCTCTGCACAGGGAAGCTTGGCCAAACACCTGGAAACCTCAGAAAAGGATGGAAACACCACGGAAATGGACAGGAAACAGCAGGGGCAGCATGCATGGATGCCTCTGAGGCTGCTTAAACGCACCATTATGCCAAAATTATGGGCAACAGCATGGCCATGACAGAGTGACAGAATGAAGCTAGATAGCATCTAAAACATCCAATAATTGACCCTGACACTATAGGGGACGGCATGCAGAGGCAGCGGCAGCAGCGGCAGGCTAGAGAGTGTCTTGGCAACATACCCCAAATGGACTCAGGCTTAAAACCAATGGGTGGCAGAGAGGAACCAAAGGAGGTGAGCAAGAAGCGCTGAAATAATATCGGTAAATGATAAAAGTTTGCCAGTATATTTTGTGGATTGCACAGCAGGGTGGCGACAAAGTTAACAAGTTTGATGTGGAAGCCATGAAAACAACCCAAAATTCTGCCTGACACAGCTCGTTTGATAAGGGGACCATGTATGGAGGCAGTGAACTAGTAGTAGATTAAAGGTGCTGCAGTTAAAACTATGTTAGTTGGATCTTGGGATGGAGCTGGCGCTCCGCTGCCAGGCGAGCTTTCGCCAATCCAAGCCCCTGTCTCTAGGCTACTCCCCAAACAGCACTTCTAAGAACCTTTTGTATAAGATCAAGTGTAGTAGCGTTCTTATAAGTTTAGGATATGGCGGGTGAGGGGAATGTAAACAGATGCGCAAGAAGCGCTGAAATAATATCGGTAAATGATAAAAGTTTGCCAGTATATTTTGTGGATTACACAGCAGGGTGGCGACAAAGTTAACAAGTTTGATGTGGAAGCCATGAAAACAACCCAAAATTCTGCCTGACACAGCTCGTTTGATAAGGGGACCATGTATGCCTACAGTTCATGCCAGTCGCTGCACTGGCTGCCAGTCTCCTTTCGAATACAGTTTAAAATAATAACCCTCATCCATAAAGCTCTGTATAATGCTGCACCCCCCTACCTCTCCTCTCTTATCTCAGTCTATCGCCCAACCCGTGCTCTTAGATCCGCCAGTGATCTTAGATTAACCTCTACCCTAGTGCGGACCTTCCACTCGCGTCTCCAAGACTTCTCTAGAGCTGCACCAATTCTATGGAATGCTCTGCCCCGGACTATCAGATTAATACCTAACCTCCAAAGTTTCAAACGTGCTCTTAAAACCCATTTCTTTAGGCAAGCCTATAACACTCATTAACTGCATGAAGTTTTAACTCTTCTACTAACCCGTCCTGTGTCGTCCTTCCATCTGTTATCCAGCAACCAAAAGGCACCAGAATTCTCTGCAGTCCCATTCACCCTGGACCTGGTATATAAGATGACGGCTGAGTGGTTCAAGCGACAGCAATTCCATTTATTATATTTTGTTCTATTCCCTAAGAAGAATGGCTTGACCATTAAATATTCTTTTACCTCGTGTTACCCCATCATCTTCATAAACCGTAAGCTCTGGCGAGCAGGGACCTCACTCCTGTTGTTCCATACAAATGTTGTGCTCTGTTACATTACATTTGTATTTGTTTCCTATGATTTGTAAAGCGCTACGGAATATGATGGCGCTATATAAATAAAGATTATTATTATTATTATTATTATTATTATTATGGAGGCAGTGAACTAGTAGTAGATTAAAGGTGCTGCAGTTAAAACTATGTTAGTTGGATCTTGGGATGGAGCTGGCGCTCCGCTTCCAGGCGAGCTTTCGCCAATCCAAGCCCCTGTCTCTAGGCTACTCCCCAAACAGCACTTCTAAGAACCTTTTGTATAAGATCAAGTGTAGTAGCGTTCTTATAAGTTTGGGATATGGCGGGTGAGGGGAATGTAAACAGATGCGCAAGAAGCGCTGAAATAATATCGGTAAATGATAAAAGTTTGGCAGTATATTTTGTGGATTACACAGCAGGGTGGCGACAAAGTTAACAAGTTTGGTGTGGAATGCCCTGTAATAGCTCTTGGGCGGTGTGCCTTTTATCGCCTAGGCTCAGCAGTTTGAGCACCGCCTGCTGTCGCTTAGCGACGGCACTGCTGCTGTGCCTAGAGCTACCGACTGATGGCGCCATGCCCACGGATGGTAATTCGGAGGAGGAGGTGAAGGAGGGGTGGGAGGAGGAGGAGGTATAGTAGGCCTTTGAGACCTGGACCGAGGTAGGCCCCGCAATCCTCTGCGTCGGCAGTATATGACCAGCCCCATGGTCAGACTCGGTCCCAGCCTCCACCAAGTTAAGTGTAGTAGCGTTCTTATAAGTTTGGGATATGGCGGGTGAGGGGAATGTAAACAGATGCGCAAGAAGCGCTGAAATAATATCCGTAAATGGTAAAAGTTTGCCAGTATATTTTGTGGATTACACAGCAGGGTGGCGACAAAGTTAACAACTTTGATGTGGAATCCATGAAAACAACCCAAATTTCTGCCTGACACACCTCGTTTGATAAGGGGACGATGTATGGAGGCAGCTATATGGACGACTTTTGGAGGTAGCAATGGAGACAACGTGTGGAGGCTGCTATGGAGACAATTTAATTTGGATAGTGCCTGTATGTGGCAGTCCAAAAAAGTTTTCAAACCAGAGGAGCAGGTAGGTGGCCCTCCAGAAAAATGAAATAGATTGAGTGCCTGTATGTGGCAGTCCAAAAAAGTTTTCAAACCAGAGGAGCAGGTAGGTGGCCCTGCAGAAAAATGAAATAGATTGAGTGCCTGTATGTGGCAGTCCAAAAAAGTTTTCAAACCAGAGGAGCAGGTAGGTGGCCCTCCAGAAAAATTGAATAGATTGAGTGCCTGTATGTGGCACTCCCAAAAATTGTTTAAAACAGAGGACCGGGTAGGTGGCCCTCCAGAAAAATTAAATGCATAAAGTACTATAGCTAGAGCCAGTGGGCTCTATCAAAAAATAGCCAGTTTCCTCTGCTTTAGTGTACAAAGAGGAGGAGAAGGAGGAAAATGAGGAGGAGGAGTGCATAAATTATTCAGGTTGAGCTTCCTTCACCTGGTGGAGATTGGAAATTATGAGAAATCCAGGCTTTATTCATCTTAATAAGCGTCAGCCTGTCAGCGCTGTCAGTCGACAGGCGTGTACGCTTATCGGTGATGATGCCACCAGCTGCACTGAAAACCCGCTCGGACAAGACGCTAGCGGCAGGGCAGGCAAGAACCTCCAAGGCGTACAGCGCCAGTTCGTGCCACATGTCCAGCTTTGAAACCCAGTAGTTGTAGGGAGCTGTGTGATCATTTAGGACGATGGTATGGTCAGCTACGTACTCCCTCACCATCTTTCTGTAAAGATCAGCCCTACTCTGCCGAGACTGGGGACAGGTGACAGTGTCTTGCTGGGGTGACATAAAGCTGGCAAAAGCCTTGTAAAGTGTACCCTTGCCAGTGCTGGACAAGCTGCCTGCTCGCCTACTCTCCCTCGCTACTTGTCCCGCAGAACTACGCACTCTGCCGCTAGCGCTGTCAGAAGGGAAATACTGTTTCAGCTTGTGCACCAGGGCCTGCTGGTATTCATGCATTCTCACACTCCTTTCCTCTCCAGGGATGAAAGTGGAAAGATTTTGCTTGTACCGTGGGTCCAGGAGAGTGAATACCCAGTAATCGGTGCTGGAATAAATTCTTTGAACGCGAGGGTCACGGGATAGGCAGCCTAGCATGAAATCTGCCATATGCGCCAGAGTCCCAACGCGCAAGAATTCACTCCCCTCACTGGCCTGACTGTCCATTTCCTCCTCCTCCAACTCCTCCAACTCCTCTTCTTCTGCCCATACACGCTGAACAGTGAAGGACTGAACAATGGTCCCCTCTTGTGTCTCGCCAACATTCTCCTCCTCTTCCTCCTCATCCTCCTCCACCTCCACCTCCTCCGATATGCGCTGAGAAACAGACCTAAGGGTGCTTTGGCTATCAACAAGGGAATCTTCTTCCCCCGTCTCTTGTGACGAGCGCAAAGCTTCGGACTTCATGCTGATCAGAGAGTTTTTCAACAGGCCAAGCAGCGGGATGGTGAGGCTGATGATGGCGGCATCGCCACTGACCATCTGTGTTGACTCCTCGAAGTTACTCAGCACCTGACAGATATCAGACATCCACGTCCACTCCTCATTGTAGACTTGAGGAAGCTGACTGACCTGACTACCAGTTCTGGTGGAAGTTGACATCTGGCAGTCTACAATCGCTCTGCGCTGCTGGTAAACTCTGGATAACATGGTTAATGTTGAATTCCACCTCGTGGGCACGTCGCACAACAGTCGGTGAGCGGGCAGTTGGAGGCGGCGCTGCGCTGCCCTGAGAGTGGCAGCATCTGTGCTGGACTTCCTGAAATGCGCACAGATGCGGCGCACCTTCGTGAGCAAATCAGACAGATTGGGGTATGTCTTGAGGAAACGCTGAACTATCAGATTTAACACATGGGCCAGGCATGGCACATGTGTCAGTCTGCCGAGTTGCAGAGCCGCCACCAGGTTACGGCCGTTGTCACACACTACCATGCCTGGCTTCAGGTTCAGCGGTGCCAGCCACAGATCAGTCTGCGCCGTGATGCCCTGTAATAGTTCTTGGGCGGTGTGCCTTTTATCGCCTAGGCTCAGCAGTTTGAGCACCGCCTGCTGTCGCTTAGCGACGGCACTGCTACTGTGCCTAGAGCTAGCGACTGATGGCGCCATGCCCACGGATGGTAGTTCGGAGGAGGAGGTGGAGGAGGGGTGGGAGGAGGAGGAGGCATAGTAGGCCTGAAAGACCTGGACCGAGGTAGGCCCCGCAATCCTCGGCGTCGGCAGTATATGACCAGCCGCAGGGTCAGACTGGGTCCCAGCCTCCACCAAGTTAACCCAATGTGCCGTCAGCGATATATAGTGGCCCTGCCCGGCAGCACTCGTCCACGTGTCCGTGGCCAGGTGGACCTTGTCAGAAACGGCGTTGGTCAGGGCACGGATGATGTTGTCTGACACGTGCTGGTGCAGGGCTGGGACGGCACATCGGGAAAAGTAGTGGCGGCTGGGGACCGAATACCGAGGTGCGGCCGCCGCCATGAGGTTGCGAAAGGCCTCGGTCTCTACTAGCCTATAGGGCAGCATCTCCAGGCTAAGCAATCTGGAGATGTGGACATTAAGGGCTTGGGCGTGCGGGTGGGTTGCACTATATTTCCGTTTCCGCTCCAGCGTCTGGGGTATGGAGAGCTGAACGCTGGTGGATGCTGTGGAGGATCGTGGAGGCGACGATGGGGTTTTTGTGGCAGGGTCCTGGGCAGGGGGCTGACTATCAGCTGACACAGGGGAAGGAGCAGTGGTGTGCACGGCCGGAGATGAACGGGCTTGGTGCCACTGAGTGGGGTGTTTAGCATTCATATGCCTGCGCATACTGGTGGTAGTTAAGCTAGTAGTGGTGGAACCCCTGCTGATCCTGGTTTGGCAAAGTTTGCACACCACAGTCCGTCGGTCATCCGGTGTTTCCTTAAAGAACCTCCAGACTTCTGAAAATCTAGCCCTCGCCGCGGAAGCCCTCGCCACGGGAGCTTCACTACGTGACACATTTGGCGCTGATGCACCTGCTCTGGCCCTGCCTCTCCGTCTGGCCCCACCACTGCCTCTTCCAACCTGTTCTGGTCGAGGACTCTCCTCCGTCTCAGAAGCACTGTGTTCACCCGGCCTCTCAACCCAGCTTGGGTCTGTCACCTCATCATCCTCCGATCCCTCAGTCTGCTCCCCCCTTGGACTTCCTGCCCTGACAACAACTTCACCACTGTCTGACAACCGTGTCTCCTCATCGTCGGACACCTCTTTACACACTTCTTCCACTACGTCAAGAAGGTCATCATCACCCACAGACTGTGACTGGTGGAAAACCTGGGCATCGGAAAATTGCTCAGCAGCAACCGGACAAGTGGTTTGTGACTGTGGGAAGGGTCCAGAAAACAGTTCCTCAGAGTATGCCGGTTCACATGCCAAATTTTCTTGGGAGGGGGCAGACTGGGGGGGAGGAGGCTGAGGTGCAGGAGCTGGAGGAGTGCCGATTTCGGTGACATGGGTGGACTGCGTGGAAGACTGACTGGTGGACAAATTGCTCGAAGCATTGTCGGCAATCCACGACATCACCTGTTCGCACTGTTCTGGCCTCAACAGTGCTCTACCACGAGTCCCAGTAACTTCAGACATGAACCTAGGGAGTGAAGCTCTGCGGCGTTCCCCTGCTCCCTCATCAGCAGGTGGTGTCTCACCCCGCCCAGGACCACGGCCTCTGACCCCTGCAGTAGTTGGACGCCCACGTCCCCGCCCTCGTCCTCTACCCCTAGCCCTCGGGTTAAACATTTTGAAAATTAAAGTTATAACTTTAATTTTTTTTTTAACTTTTTTTTGTGTTTTTTTGTGTTTTTTTTTTTTTTGTGTTTTTTAGTTTTTAAAACCAAACAATGCTATCCTATTGCTATGGCTATTTTCTAGCCAAGTATGAAAGCACACTGCTATGCCAGATGAGATGACGCTGAGTTACGAAAAAATAAACGTAAAATAAAAAGTAAATGGCAGACTGTGCCTAATTGAAATCAAACCCCTAATAAATTTTCCCACTTCGGTCTTTGCGATGGATATGTGCGTCACTAAGCGCTAAACACAACTGTCGCAAGTCTCACTACAAATTCCTCACAATATGGTAGTAGATGCACTACAGCAAGGACAGCCACCAGCAGATCAACCAGAAATAAAATATATAACGCTATTGTAGGCCTAAGTAAGCCGTTTGGATTCTCCTATGGCTATTTTCTAGCCAAGTATGAAAGCACACTGCTATGCCAGATGAGATGACGCTGAGTTATGAAAAAATAAACGTAAAATAAAAAGTAAATGGCAGACTGTGCCTAATTGAAATCAAACCCCTAATAAATTTTCCCACTTCGGTCTTTGCGATGGATATGTGCATCACTAAGCGCTAAACACAACGGTCGCAAGTCTCACTACAAATTCCTCACAATATGGTAATAGATGCACTACAGCAAGGACAGCCACCAGCAGATCAACCAGAAATAAAATATATAACGCTATTGTAGGCCTAAGTAAGCCGTTTGGATTCTCCTATGGCTATTTTCTAGCCAAGTATGAAAGCACACTGCTATGCCAGATGAGATGACGCTGAGTTATTAAAAAAATAAACGTAAAATAAAAAGAAACTGGCAGACTGTGCCTAATTGAAATCAAACCCCTAATAAATTTTCCCACTTCGGTCTTTGCGATGGATATGTGCGTCACTAAGCGCTAAACACAACGGTCGCAAGTCTCACTACAAATTCCTCACAATATGGTAGTAGATGCACTACAGCAAGGACAGCCACCAGCAGATCAACCAGAAATAAAATATATAACGCTATTGTAGGCCTAAGTAAGCCGTTTGGATTCTCCTATGGCTATTTTCTAGCCAAGTATGAAAGCACACTGCTATGCCAGATGAGATGACGCTGAGTTATGAAAAAATAAACGTAAAATAAAAAGTAAATGGCAGACTGTGCCTAATTGAAATCAAACCCCTAATAAATTTTCCCACTTCGGTCTTTGCGATGGATATGTGCATCACTAAGCGCTAAACACAACGGTCGCAAGTCTCACTACAAATTCCTCACAATATGGTAATAGATGCACTACAGCAAGGACAGCCACCAGCAGATCAACCAGAAATAAAATATATAACGCTATTGTAGGCCTAAGTAAGCCGTTTGGATTCTCCTATGGCTATTTTCTAGCCAAGTATGAAAGCACCCTACTATGCCAGATGAGATGACGCTGAGTTATGAAAAAATAAACGTAAAATAAAAAGTAAATGGCAGACTGTGCCTAATTGAAATCAAACCCCTAATAAATTTTCCCACTTTGGTGTTTGAGGTGGATATGTGTGTCACTAAGAGCTAAACACAACGGTAGCAAGTCCCCCTGCAAATTCCTCACAATATGGTACTAGCTGCAAATAAAAAAAAAAAAATGTATAACGTTATTGTAGCCCTATGAAGGGCTGTTGGGTTCTTGTAGAATCACTCCTGCCTAACACTATTCTAATAGAACAGCCTAACGCTTTCCCTGACCAGCAGCAGCTCTCTCCCTAGCGGCATCCAGACACAGAATGATCCGAGCAGCGCAGGCAGGGGCTAGTCTATTCCAGGGTCACCTGATCTGGCCAGCCAACCACTGCTATCGACGTGTAAGTGTACCACGTCATGCTGGGTGGAGTGCAGAGTCTCCTGGCTTGTGATTGGCTCTGTTTCTGGCCGCCAAAAAGCAAAACGGCGGGAGATGCCATTTTCTCGAGCAGGCGAAGTATTCGACCGAGCAACGAGCAGTTTCGAGTACGCTAATGCTCGAACGAGCATCAAGCTCGGACGAGTATGTTCGCTCATCTCTATTCATCAGGCAGGGATTGCCAGATATATAAATAGGTAAAAGTAAATATGCGGTGCTGTGACCACTGCAACACTGGTAGGTAGCAAGAAGAGCGGGGACTCCCGCTAGTGGTGAAGGCGCTCACTGCACTGAGGATTAATACAGGCCAGAATTACAGGAGGGCAGCAGAAGATCAGGAAAGGAGGATCCCCTCCAGGAGAATCCACTGCTGAGGAGCAACGCTGGGTGCAGCTAGACACACACCTGGGCTCTGCTGTGAGAGTTATTTTCATGCTGGGGTGTGGGAGGTTTACATGTAAGTGTCCGAATTAAAGATTGTACCTATCTTATGCCTAAAGTAAAGTGTAGTGCAAATCATCCTGAGACTCACAAGCAATTAATAGGAGACATAAACTTATTTTATCACAGATGGTTGTAGCTTGTGATAATTCAGGCGCAACATCTTTAAGTGCAAAATCTAAACGAGAGCATCTCAACTGTGATACATCTGGCACAAAAACTTATTTCATATTAAAATTTAATTTAATAAGAAATCAATAGTACAAGTGACTACAAGACACTTTCCTTATGGAGACTTTGCCAATTAAGGCGATTTGCAGGCTTGTGGAGACTTATAGCCATTAAAAGACATCTACCACCAGCATAAAGGATTGGAACCGTATTAGTGTGTGCCCCCTCTGGTAGGATCTTCTCTTCTCTTAGCTTAAAAGTTTAAATCACCCTCCATTCCCTAGAACACATATAAAAATAAACAGTAGAAAATCATAAACATGTTAGGAATCGCCTTGTCCCAAAATGGCATTTCTATCAAAATATAAAAAAGATTATTCTGCAGCCGGTGAGCTTTCTAGGTACAGTATCTTGTATAGCTGACATGTATCCATATATGAGGGCGGTTAAATAAGTACCCATGTTTGATGACAGAGGGCGTTCCTGAGGGAAATTGTTGTTATCATTGTGTGCTACCATCTATCAAACGACGGCAAAACAAAGACTGATTTATTGGTTAGTTTGGATTTTGCAGCCATTTGAGTAAGAAGTGTTTCATGATTATCGCTAAGATAGAAAAAGAGCAGTATCGTTCGGTATTTCGCTTTTTGTTTTTAGATGGGAAAAAATGCGAAGAGATAAAAGCAAAGTTGGATGCTGTTTATGAGGACACTTCACCATCTATGACCACAGGTAGATATTGGTTCAACGAATTTAAACATGGGTGAACATCCGTTTTTGATGAGGACGCCCGGCAGATGTGGTTACCGAGGAAATCATTCAAAAAGTCCACGACATGATACTCGCTGATCGACGAACGAAAGTGCGTGAAGTAGCAGAGGCTGTTGGTGTGTTGAACGGAATGGCATGTAAAATTTTACATGATAAGTTGGCGATGAAAAAACTATCGACCCGATGGGTGCCGCGATTGCTCTCGGTGGACAACAAGCGGATGCAGCTGTTAAGTGCAGTGTTTGGAGCAATTTAAGCGAGATCCAAAAGAGTTTTTGTGTCGAGTTGTCACCGTTGATGAAACTAAGCAACGCTCAAAACAATGGATTTCTCATGGTGAATCTGCTCCAAAGAAGGCGAAGACGGTCCCACCAGCCGGAAAGGTCATGGCGATGATATTTTAGGATGCGAATGGTTTCATTCTCATGGATTTTTTAGAAAAAGGAAGAACGATCTTTGGACAATGCTACAGTGAGTTATTGGACCACTTCGACACAAAATTGAAGGAGACACGTCTCCCTGTGACTTTTTCTTGTTCCCTAACATGAAGAAATGGCTTGCGGCAAAAAAATTTAGCTCAAACGAGGAAGTCATCACCGGGACAGAGGTGTATTTTGGAGAGTTTGACAAATCCTATTTTTTGGAGGGGTTAAAAAAATAGCAGTACATTGGGAGAAGTTTATCTTTCTAAAAGGGGACTATGTTGAAAAATAAAAAAAATATGTTTTAAAAAATGATGTCTCATTTCCAACAAGGGTACTTATTGAGCCAAAATTGTATCTGTGGAGTTACCTTTTTTAATATGTAGTTAAATGTATAGATATAGTACAGTAACACAGCCCTTTCCACTAATTAGGGTTCTTCATAACGATGGATCATTTGCATTAGTAAGGCAGAAAATGATGTAGCTTTGCCTTTTAAGTCAAAACAAGTAAACCATCTGCTCTAAAGTGAATGCATCTATTTACTGCTAGCACAACATTACTATTTAGCATAGTACGGAGGGTTCAATTAAAGCCTGGGAATTATGTTAGGCTGAAAAATATGAAGCTGTAAAGACCCACCACCTCCAGGAAAAGCTATATTTGTATAGAGGAAGACCTACGCACATTGTAATGCAATTAAAAACACAATAGAGACACTTATTTGAAATGCCTGAGTTAACCTATCACCTGACCTCCCACAAAATGGACACCTCCAGACAGTAATTCCATGCAAATTCAATTAATTTGTACAGGATGCCATAATATAATGAGAATCAAGCTAAAATAACTGTCAGACTGAATCAAATTTGCAAAGAATAAAAATGTAACTATGGATCAGTTTCAATGGAAAGTATGATGGGTCTGTGCCTATGTCAGCATTTCTGTTACATTGTGTAAACAACTTTGGCCTGAATGTCTTAAGAGTCCACTGAGTATTGTTTAGACGTTCTATAATATATTAACTATGGCATAGCTATGGCATCTTAGATGTTATCATAAGAAAACTGTTGTAGATATGACTCGTATGAGACATTGACCTGATTCGCAGGTCAATTTACCGATTATCGTGAATGAATAAACATTCCTAATAAGTAGCTTGATCATATAATGAGGTTTTAAGCCACTAGTAACCTATCCATTGGATAGGTCATTTATAGGTGACAGTTGGATGTATGATACCTGGCGACCCACCATAAGCTAAGTGTACCTCTGGGAAATGTACACATTGGAAAGAGCCAGAAGCAGACAGCTCCATTTGCAGTCTAGTGGCTGTATGTGCTTACTGCAGGATTGAATCCCATTCAATTGGAATTGAGCCTGCAGTGAGTATTGATGCCTAATACACTACAGGCCACATTTTCAGGATCTGGTTCAGTTCTTACTGTAGCAAAATTGCAGCCATTAGTGTGATTAGAGTGTTGCACCCTCACAGTTGCCCCCCAAAAAACGTTTAAAGGGATGAATGGTAGCCTGTGACATTTCTAGATGATTTTATTAAGGTTGAGTAAACTGCAGACCTGTTACCTATTTTTTTTATATGGAATTATTTCTGACCTATAGTGAATGGCTTTAGAGGTAAGACTAGAAATGGACGAATCTATCAAAATTCGAATCGACCAGGTTCGCCGAATTTTCAGAGAAAATTCAATTCGAACTGAATCAAATCGAATCAAATCACGTCATGTGATGTAACGGTACGTCACATGCCGGGTGCATGGAGATGGCTCACGGGCCGCAAAGCCTTACCATAACACCCATGATCGGTTCTAGCACCGATCGTGGGTGTTTTCCTTCCGGTGGCCGGCGGGTTCAAAAAGATGGCAGCGCCCCTGTGACTTCAACGGGGAGTGGCGATCCATCGCCATGACAGCCTCGGGTCATTGAGGAACACTATCCCCATACAGTGAGGAACACTACCGCCACACAGTGAGGAACACTACCGCCATACAGTGAGGGACACTACCACCATACAGTGAGGAACACTACCTCCATACAGTGAGGAACACTACCGACACACAGTTAGGAACACTACCGCCATACAGTGAGGAACACTACCGCCATACAGCGAGGAACACTACCCCCATACAGTGAGGTACACTACCGCCACACAGTGAGGGACACTAACCCCATACAGTGAGAAACACTACCAACACACAGTTAGGAACACTACCGCCATACAGTGAGGAACACTACCACCATACAGTGAGGAACACTACTGCCATACAGTGAGGAGCACTACCGCCATACAATGAGAAACGCTGCCACCATACAGGGAGGAACACTACGTCCATACAGTGAGGAACACTACCCCATACAGTGAGGAACACTACAGCTATACAGTGAGGGACACTACCCCCATACAGTGAGGAATACCACCATACAGTGAGGGACACTACCACTATACAGTGAGGAAAACTACCCCCATACAGTGAGGGACACTACCCCATACAGTGAGGAACACTACCCCCATACAGTAAGGAACACTACAGCCATACAGTGAGGTACACTACCCCCATACAGTGAGGGACACTACCCTCATACAGTGAGGAATGCTACCTCCATACAGTGGAGAATACTGCCATACAGTGAGGGACACTACCCCCATACAGTGAGGAACACTACCCCCATACAGTGAGGAACACTGCCGCCACACATTGAGGAACACTACCGCCACACAGTGAGGAACACTACCGCCATACAGTGAAGAAGACTACCGACACACAGTGAGGAACACTACCGCCATACAGTGAGGAACACTACCCCCATACAGTGAGGAACACTACCGACACACAGTGAGGAACACTACAGCCATACAGTGAGGAACACTACCGCGATATAGTGAGGAACACTACCCCCATACAGTGAGGAACACTACCGACACACAGTGAGGAACACTAGCGCCATACAGTGAGGAACACTACCGCCATACAGTGAGGAACACTACCGCCATACTGTGAGGAACACTACTGCCATATAGTGAGGAACACTAGCGCCATACAGTGAGAAACGCTGCCACCATACTGGCAGGAACACTACCTCCATACAGTGAGGAACACTACCCCATACAGTGAGGAATACTACAGCTATACAGTGAGGGCACTACCCCCATACAGTGAGGAATACCACCATACAGTGAGGGACACTACCACCATACAGTGAGGAAAACTACCTCCATACAGTGAGGAACACTTCCGCCATACAGTGAGGAACACTACCTCCATACAGTGAAGGACACTACCCCCATACAGTGAGGAACACTACCCCCATACAGTAAGGAACACTACAGCCATACAGTGAGGTAGACTACCCCCATACAATGAGGGACACTACCCTCATACAGTGAGGAATGCTACCTCCATACAGTGAAGAATACCGCCATACAGGGAGGAACAGTACCACCATACAGTAAGGAACAGTACCGCCATGTTCCTTTCTTCTTCCCAGAGTTCTCTGCCCCATGTAACACGTTGTCCATTCGTAGTTTTATACAATAGAATAGCTGCATTAAGCACTGAAAGTTGTAAAAAAATTAAGTGGTTAATGAAGGTCAAGTATTTTTTTAAATAAAAAGTTAAAATATGTAGTGTAACCAAACAGAAAATCTTTTCCTTAAAGAACTAGATATAATAGGACATGAAGGTGGAAGGAAATAATTCTGATGTGATCTGGGTAATACATTGAAATACAAGGATGGTCAGGAACAAGATTTGCCATTTCCCATTTTTCTTCTACAGGATACAAGTTGTACCGCTTCTTGCAATATTTTTCTTAACAGATTTCCTTTCTTTGGGCAGCAGGACAGTCAGCTTTTTAACCTTCCTGTGCCAGCTACCACCAGAATCACGGTTTGTAAACCAAGCACACTTACATACTGGGTTGTGCTCCCTCTGGCAGGATCCACTCTTCTTTTAGCTTCTTATGCCCTTATTACAAAAATTGTTTTTCAAAATTATGCAAATGAGGCCAAGGAGCTCCTTTTAAGCCTTTTTTTTGTGAAAACCAGGGCATAAGAAGCTGAATGAAGAGTGGATCCTGCCAGTGGGGACACACACCAGTATGGCAATGTGCTTAGTTTACAATCCTTCATCCTGGTGGTAAATTTCCTTTAGGTTTACAGCTTAAACAAGATATATATATATATGGTTATACTACACTTTGTACATTCAAGAAAGTTTTTTATTTGTGGATTCTTTTGTTGGAAGTTTCCCATTCTCCTAGAACTCTCTTTCTAACTAACCTAATTGGTTGAAACTTTCTATTCATCTAAAAGCAGTCTTGAACTTGGATGCTCCGAAGCTTAACAGCATCATGTGTAAGGCAAAGGCCACACATCTCACAACATTACACAAAGTGAGTTCAACATTATCTATAGAATTGAATCTTTTCTCTGAAATATCTTTCTTATCTTCATTGTACTCTAGAACACAAAATGTCCAGCTCTTCCCTGCTTCTTCATTATAAAAGTTTGTTTCAGGCTAACTTATTGCAAAATGAAATGAAAATCTCTAGAGCTATATAGTCTAGCTATCTGTCTCTACATCTCAATGTATTCAATTGCTGTTGACACAATTATTTATCTTCATATTTCTCTAATCTAATCTTAAAGTAGTGAAGATTAGAGTGCTGTACCTTTGGAAGATGTCATTTATTTATATATAATTACATTTTAGGTGAATGAGCTCACAGGGTTAATGAAATGGTAAAGCAAATAGTTGAGTGTGACAGAGAGGATTTTTTTTTGGACCTTGGCCAGTTTTATTTCACAAGTTGAATGCCACATAAATGGTCCGTTGTTTGTGGCCTATAAGTCATCTGCATGTGGGTTCTGTGCATGGAGCTATGTGCTAGCCTTCGAAACATCGGCTGACACACGACCAATAACATCGTTCATGTGTATGTAGGCAAAACATTTTCCTATGTAGCCATATTTCCCAATAGTTCACAGGCTTGTTATCGCCTAATCAATGATATACTAAGAGATTTTTCCAGGCGTGTTTTTTTTCTACTAGAGCCTACCCTACAGAAGGTAACACTCAGGACACACCTTTAATTAATAAATTCTAGAAAACCCATTAGGGACTAAGGAAACAGTGGCAAAAAAAACCAAACAAAGTGAACTTGCTCTACTCTGGCTACTGGTTCCTTTGTCAGTCTTCCACATCTACATTTTATTATGTATACAGTAACAATTTCATCATCACTATGACTTAAAAACACTAATTAAAAACAGTATCACAAAGGTGGTAAACTCAAGGTGTTGCATATCATGGTCCTACATAAAATCATAAAGTATCTACTGTCACCACATAATACGACAGCATCAATATAAATATTAACAGCTGGTCACTTCAAGATAACATAGTATCAAAAATGTAAATGCATGTGCGTATTCATAAAGCATACCAACCAGACTGCATGTTATATTGGACCAGAGGTGCCACCACACCACCACAAAACCCTGACACGCATTTCGCCATTGCTTTCTCAAGGGGTACTGTGGGGTATGGCTGTAGACTGGTATATATAAATATATATATATATATATATATATTAAAAGTATAGAAATTCAATTGTAGTTTGTATTAATTATTTAAAAAAATCTGTACTTGTAGGATCCAGTTATATTCTGCCACTCTTCGTACTCTCTGCCTCTTATTACCTGTCAATATACTCTGGGGACATGAAAGCAGAAAAGTAGATAAAAGAAAATGCTAAAAATAAATCTAAACAGGACTAATTGAATGTATATATAGAATAAAAAATATAATATTAAAACCCCTAGTAAGGCGCCCGTCGGGTCCAGGTGCATGGAGAGGGCTCACGGGCTGAGCCCTCTCCATAGCCAGTAAGTCTTTGCTGCATATTGCATATTGCATATCGCGGGTGTTTTCCCACCAATTGCCTCTGGCAATGCTGCACGTGACGTCATCCAGGAGCGACGATCCATCGCCACGACAGCCTCGGGTTTTCCGAAGACCTGAGGCTGTCTCGTTTTAACCCCTTCAATACAATGTGCTATCAGCACATTGTAATAAATGAGGAGAAAAATCCCCGTATACTTAACCCTGTAGTATGGCAGTATATGATAGGATCCATCAGACAACCTAGGATTAAATTACCCTAGGTAGTCTGAAAAATAGTGAAAGTAAAAATAAAAAAAAGTAAAAAAAATTACAATAAAAAATACCTAAAAATTCAAATCACCTCCCTTTCCCTAGAACTGATATAAATATAAATGAACAGTAAAAATCATAAACACATTAGGTATCACCGCGTCCGAAAATGCCAGATCTATCAAAATATAATAAAGGTTTTCACTACGTTTAACCCTGTACTGTAAAATAGCGCCCAAAGTCGAAAATGGCACTTTTTTACCATTTTGAAAAATATAAAAAACTAAATAAAAAGTGATCAAAAGGTCATACAGTCCTAAAAATAATAGCAATAAAAATGTCACCAAAATCGCAAAAAAATGATACCACCCAGAGCTCTGTACAGCAAAGTATGAAAAAGTTATTGGCACCAGAAGATGGCAAAATAAAAATAAAAAATTTTGTACAGGAGGTTTTAATTTTTGTAAATGTATGAAAACATTATAAAACCTATACAAGTCTGGTATCCCCATAATCGCAACGACCCAAAGAATAAAGTAGACATGTCATGTGTGGCGCAAAGTGAAAGCTGTAAAATCTAAGCCTACAAGAAAATGAAGTGCAATTTGTTATGCAGAAAATAAGCCGTCACACAGCTCTGTATATGGAAAAATAAAAAAGTTATAGATTTTTGAAGGTGGGGAGTGAAAAATAGAAATGAAAAAAAGGGCAGGTCATTAAGGGCTTAAGTATCTAAAAAAGTGTGAAAAAATCTGCATATTTGATCAAAGTCTGGTTTAAAAAAGTACTAAAAATTGTCTATTTTGGGACCCTACTGTACAGAGATAAACAGAATATGAAGAAAAAATACTAATATCTACCACCTTTAATGCTGCTTTCACAGTAACATTAAAAATTGACATTTATATACTCCGTGCTTGATTAAATCAATTTACTTGCAAGGCATCATTATTAGTGGATTGCACCTGCTGTATATTAAGCACTATTAAATGGATTTAATGTAAGCAAAGATATACACTTACAACATCTGTTACATAGTAATACATGATATCCACCTATCAATGCATGTAAAATATATCCATGTAATTATTGTACTTCCTTCAACATTGTGTCCTTTCTCTTACTCCCAAAAATATATCTCCCATAGTGTTCATTATAGACAGTTCCAGATGAGTCTGATCAGGGTGCGATCAGGGTTTGGTCAGTGACAAACTGACATTTTGCATCAGAGTTCAATCAGTTTTCAGTCAGAGTTTGTTCAGTGTCTAAGTTTTTCATGCGCGTTTTCAATGCATTTTTCACACGCAGATAATGCACATGAAAAGGCTCAGGACTGAGCTCTATCTTTTCTATGGCAATTGATGCGTGAAAAACGCATTGCACTCTGAGACACATGCAAGTCCAATGTGTTTTTCAGGCATCAATTGACATAGAAAAGATAGAGCTCAGTCCTGAGTCCTTTTCACATGTGTTATCTGTGCGTGAAAAATGCATTGAAATTGCATTTAAAATGTATTGAAAATGTGCGTGAAAAACTGAGACACTGAACAAACTTTTTGATGCGTCTCCATAGACTTGTATGGTGCGTCTTTCAGGCTCATGGCTTGCAAAAGTAGAGCATGTCGAGATTTAAACGTGCGTGAAAAAAAATGCAAGTCTAAAAAAGCCCATTGATTACAATGGGTCAGAGTGCAATGCAAGTTCTGCGCGTCAAACGCATGCGAAGAAAACGCACTTGAAAAACGCAAGTGTAGAAGGGGCCTTCGACTTCATGTGTAGGCCTTGCCCTGGCCTTGGTAGCTTGGAAAACCTGATGAGATGTCTGCATTGCAATATTTAAATTGTAGCTAGATAGAAGGTAGATAGATGATGGGCATAGAATAAGGTGAGTGCTGAATTTTCCTTTTCCTCTTACTGTTCACTTGATTCTAGAGTGCTGCGATTTCCATATGCTTTGTAGAGTCTGATGAAAGGATTGATGAAATCTGATTGACAATATAAAAAGGTAAAAAGGACTTAATGCTATAAACCATTGTGATTTATCTACGTATGAAACATAATAATAATAATAATAATAATAATAACAATAATAATAATTCCTTTATTTATATAGCGCACACAGATAATGCAAAAAGTATCCAAATGAGTCCTTGTCCCCATGGGGCTCACAATCTAATCAAACATTAATGGCCTTACACTGCCAAGCCTTGCATATTTGTGTGCCGAGCATGGACTTTTACTTGGCCATGCTTGTTTCATAACCTGCAGATTGTTCTTAGCTTCGATTTCACAAACTTGCTTTCAGACCATGACAAGAAAATTTCTAGTATTACATCATTTCAAAACCTAGGAAGATACTTTGAAATACTATACATAATGTAGTACCATATCAAAAGGCAAAAAAAATTATTAATTTATTACAGCGTGAATTATAAGTCTAGTAGTAACTACCAGTAATATAGCGTAGCACAATAGCGTTCAGCTGTTTTCACACCTCCAACACTCCAATCAATCAAGACTCCAATATGTAGTCAGAAGACTTATGTACTTTTTGCCTTTTTAGATTTGCTATGTATTATCTCATGGATAGAGGACCAGGTTTTATTCCTGCAAGGCCCATGGACTGGTGATTCCCGCTGGATACATCAAGAGGCTAGAGCTGTGCCGGAGCATTGGCAGGGCTATCACATGCCGGCACGATAAATAAGCCCCATATGCTCTACTATTTAATGTAACTTATGCAGGAACATATGCATGAACTGCCGCAGGAGGATGGACTTGTGTCTTTTTCCAGCTTTATATACTATGATACTATGATTAATAAATAACCTTCCAATTATTATAAGTTAAAGCTGGTAGTCTTGTACGATACTACAAGAACTTTGAAAGTTTCAAGAGTGATGCAAACACGTCAACAATCTGTATGCTGAGCATTATACAATCCATAACCTATTTAGGTGTTCTTTCTTTTCATATGTCAGGTTGATTTTCTCATTAGAAAGTGTTAAAGGGAACCCGTCACAACTATTTTCACAAATACAGGTAGTGACAGGTTCCTATAGAGCTCTAATAACTATTTGACACCCTGCTTGTAGCTAAAAATTATGCCCCTGAGATTCCCATATATTCAACTTTATAGTTTTATCTGGTAACTAAGCATGGCTACATGTAGTCCAGGTGGGCGTGGCCTCCTCGGGCTGAATCCAGCAGCTCCTCCCCATCCCTATCTCTGTATGCTGCTATAATGTCATGTGACCAGGGTGACATCATCGCAGGTCCTATAGCTTTTGTAGCATTAGGAGCTGTACACTAAGCATATATGTCATGAAATCACAGCATATTTTATCACATGAAATCACAGCAGCCTGCATGGAGAGGAGTAGAAGTCCATGGAGGCTGCTGTGATGGTTTTATGTGGTCAGATATGTACATGGGGTATAGTTTTCATATTAAGTAGCTCAAGGACCTTTGATGATGTCACCCTGGTCACATGACATTAGGCCACGCCCCCGTGGACTAGCTCCAAAGCTGCATAGATACCAGGCAAGATTATAACTCTGATTTTATGGGGATCTGAGGGGAACAATTTTTAGCTAAAAGCAGGGTGTCAGATAGTTATTAGAGCTCTATGGGAACCTGCCACTACCTGTATTTGTGAAAATAGTGGTGACGGGTTCCCTTTAAGTAGGGATTATCAATGTAACTTCTATTGATCTGTGCTTCCATTTTATTAATACAAAGTTATCACTACCAGGAACAATGCATCTCCAGAGATGAACGTTCTCGTGTTTCATTTACAATGAAGAATAAGCAACCATTGTATCTACTTTACTGCTCCCCCTTTAGTCTAAGCAACAATTCATATTGTGTCTGCAGTTTATCAGATTTTTCTTTTGTTCAGTTTTTTAAGCTTAAAATAGCAGAATACGCTGTCTTCAATGTACAATGCCTATTCAATCTTTGTACCTCCTGCTAAGATAACAGCCTTGTGGCACTAGTACTATCAATCATAATCCTGGATAGATTGTGCTTCTTTTTTTTCCTGTAGAAAAACATAACATGTGATTTGCTATTTGGTAGGTCACAAACAATGTTCATACATTTTTTCTTGGAAGTTCCTTTATCAAATTTAAAAGGGAGAACATCTTATTTATTTATCATATCAGAAAGGTTTTAGAAGGAAAATATGAAGGCTCTTTAATATTTATGACAGTGTTCCATTTTCTACCCTCTTCCATAACTGCTTGACATATGGTAAAACATTTCATGGTGCCATCAGAAACTGTCTTTTGTGGGAATGGCTTGTGGACAGAAGTTCATAAATGTTTGAAAATTTTACAAAATCAGGGAATTCACTTGATATAAAAAAAAGTTCTGAGAGGAATGAAAGAAACAGTTTTCAAATATTTATTGACTGTAAATTGCTAATATTAATGTGAGAAACTGTAAATAACATTTAAAAATAAGTATCTATCAAAAGAAAGTTTGAAACTATTACGGTATGTGTTTTAGTTGCTACATGTGATAAATTGGGTTTTGTTGCTCGTAGTATGTGCACTGAGACGTAGCTTTAAAGGGGTTGCTCTTGATATAAAAAGAGCTATAAATTACTTTGGGGGTTATTAAAACAATACACATCTTATACTTATTTCCTCTTGCTCTCCCATTCACCCACAGAATCTCATATCACTGTTTCTGTCTGTTAACAGTGCTGCAGCAGCCTGTGTTCCTGTGTCCTCTCTCCTTTATCACACAAAAACAAGCGGACCCTATAGCTCCCTATAGGTATATGTACTAAGTCCAGTGTTCACCCTACAAAATGTGATACTTTAGTTTTCAAATCACTATATCTAGAGAGGTAGGTCACAAATATAAAGCTAATAAAGCTACTCTTAGGCCCCTTCCACACATTTCCATACATCTGCAATGTGTTCTTCCCATATATAGTGTTCTTCACATACTATTTTGTTTGCACCGTTACGCGCGTATCTCCCGACAAGTAAGCAGATGTGCCCAACATCTGTAATCTATTCTTCACTGTGTTCTTCACTGTGTTTTTCACTTAAATGATCCTGTGTTCACTGTGTTCACTGTTTTTAATCTATTCTTCACTGTTCTTCACATCTGCTAACTTGTCGGGAGATAATATACGCGCGGAACAGTGAAGAATAGATTGCAGATGTTTGCATACATCTTCTAACTTATCAAAAGACATTCTTTTCAATTAAATAAAACATTTTATTCCCGAACCATGGTACCTTTGAAAAATGTTCAAGTCTCCCATTGACTTAAAAAATGCGCTTGAAAAACACAACGAAAACGCAAAAAAAAGGCGAACAACATGCGCGTGAAAAACGCAAAAACGCTAATGACTCCAAGGAAAAATGGAACAAAAAGCAGCCAAAAACGTCAGTTTTTCACGCATTGCATCCTGACGTGAAATGCAACGCTACTGTGGAAGGGGCCTAAGAGGACAGTAGTAATAGTATCGAGTGAGTATAGTAGCATCAGAAGTGTGCTACAGTCATGTAGCTGCTTAGCCTGGCCAATATGGCAACAATAGAGTATCGTGTCACACCCAGTCATGACACAAATATCGTTTTATCTGTGTACAACAATTATTAAGACTCTCACAACTGTCAGCAGTGTTCACGCTGACTGCGCCTGCAGCAGTGGTTAAGCAAATGCTCTGTAGTCTAACAGCTGGTGACGGCTGCCACACTATTTACTAGTAGTATCTAATGGGTATAGTAGCATCTGATGTGTACTAAGCACGTACAATTGCTTAGCAATCTATGGCAACAATAGAGTGTAGTAGCTCAAAGCGCTCACTGCTAGAATCGGTGTACACATTATTAGCGCCCGAATCAATGATTGAACAGACACCACATAGTCCACAACTATTAACAGCAGCTACACTGTTCGCCGCTTCGTTAGGTAGAACAATTACTTGCATACACTCTTTACATAGTAGCTTGTGGCCTAACAGCTAAATAGATACTGGGGCACATGTATCATAAGTCTTGCTTTTTCTCTCTGTTTTTGAGACTTTTCTTTGCTATTGGGAATGCTATTTTTAATACAAAAGTCGCAAAAAGTCTCCGAAAATAGCAAACAGTTCTCCAGCTAATTTCTACGCCTGGCCAGAGACAGCCATAGATTTGTGACTTTTTTGCAACTTTTTAAAAAAAGTCGCAACTTTCATATCTGGATTCAGGTGCTAACTCAGGAAATACTGCAGGAAACTAGACAAAGGCTTACTTTGTTGCAAAAAAAGAGCACAAGAACCATAAAAAGTCTCAAAAATTAAAGAAAAGGGCAAACCAAAAGTGTGATACATGTACCCCACTGTGTAGTATTGGTTAGTAACTAGAGTTTTTTACTTCAACATCATTTCTGCTACACTTAAACAGCCCCACTTAAACATGTTTCATTGGGTATACCAGCTTCATCAGGGGTACAAGCAGTAATGATATGCGACACCCCAGTTCCAGAGTTATATGACTTCTAAAGATCCTCCAAAATAGAGTGAGGAAATTCCAGAGGTGTGTTCCATGTCAGAGATCCGATTGGTGTGAGCTGGGGGTTCTGTTGCAATGGGTGTATAGGGTTGTCAATAGGAGTGAAAAGGAAGTAAAGTAAAAAAAAATGCTGATGCTACCATACCCACTCGATACTTTTACTACTGTCCTCTAAAAGTAGCTCTATATTTGTGACCTACCTCTCTAGAAATGTGATATGAAAAATAAAATATCACATTTTGTAGGGGGAACACTGGACTTAGTATATACCGACAGAATTATACCAGATTATGGTTCTTGATATTAACTACATTGTATCAATCTCAACATCTGTATTTTTAATCTTACCTTTGATAACTTATTGATCTTATAATACAAACATATTAAATAATAGTAAATTTATATCAAATAAAAGTGATGTTTTAGTATAGCCTAAATATGGGCATTTTCCGAACTGTTTGTAAAAGTTTTATGGTTGGGATGGTGTACAATAGAGGAAGAATTCATGAGGCACACAAAGGCTGCAGATGCCCCCCTTTCTGGGACTCACCACACGCTGCTGGCAGGGAGACAGGTAATGTGAAATAAACTATTATAAAGTACTGAAATTATTTAGAATGCTGACATTTTAAAATCAGTGTAGCATAGACTATTGGAACCTGACACCAGCTAAAAATGACATTCCACTTTAGGTAAACCAGCAAAGAGTCATACATACATGCATGTTAGATTAAGCTTTTCCATTAAGCAAAAGATTGGCAACTGTAACTTAAAATCTATAACAATGTCAATAGTAACCAATTTTTCATTTCTAAAATGAGATATTTTACTCTGGTGTCTTGCACTGTCTGAAATTGTATTGAGAAAGATGTATTTTAGAGTCATTGGAATGATCCACAAGTTTTATATCAAATGAAGAATCACACCTTGTTGCAGAAAACAGCAATGTTCAGAAAATGCCTCAATTACAAAATGATTTATTATAGACCAACATTTCAATGGACTAAACCAAAAATCAATACGCAGGCATCTAATATCTATTGCTTTGCCTTTGGTATATGGAGAGACATCTCATGTTAGCTACAAAACAATCTAGAATAAAAAGTCGAGAAAACGATGGAACAATTTCACAGCTACAATGTGACTGTTGTATGTCTTTTCCTGTACATTTTCAAGGGTTTAATCTCTATTTCTTTATTTATTTAAGCATCTAAGCTGAACATGGCAAGAGTGGCTCTAATCCTCCAGCATATGTTTCCATACAATTCTGTTCCAAATATTCAGATTAGTATTTATTATACAAACTAATAATTGAAAACATGGTTTCCTTCAGGAGGTATGGTGAAAACTTCTTCCAGACTGTTTCTTCAGGAAATATGCTGAAAACCTCTTTCAGACTGTTCCTCCGGGGATATGCTGACAACTTCCTTCAGACTGTTCCTTCAGGAGGTATGCTGAAAACCTCTTTCAGACTGTTCATTCAGGAGGTATGCCGAAAACCTCTTTCAGACTGCTCCTCCAGGGATATGTTGACAACTTCCTTCAGACTGTTCCTTCAGGAGGTATGCTGACAACTTCTTTCAGACTGTTCCATCAGGAGGAATGCTGACAACTCCTTTCAGACTGTTCCATCAGGAGGAATGATGTGCAACATCCCCCACCAGGGCCTAACCCTCTCCTGGGGCGTGGAGGAAGCCGGGGCCCGGAACACCGGAGTGGCTGGTGGTTGCGGCCTAGGCACGCTAGTGTCACGGTGCTTGGTATGGGGACTGGAGGGCTGTCCCACAGACTGGCAGGTCTCCAGCAGGTGGTATATGCAAGAAATTATATATAGAGAGAGGCTGATGTACTGGTTCTCCCTGGGGCAGCCCTTAGAGTCTGTAGTAGGTGTCCCTGGTAGATAGATGGAGTGCCCTTGATGGTGATACAGCCGTAGCAGGGACCAGACAGAGGCAATGTTGTGCATAAAAGTAACTTACAATTCTTTATTCGAACCAACGGTAACAACACGCCAAACGATTCTGTACAAGTGCAGTTCTGGAGTGATCTTGGAGAAGGAACCTCAGGAGTTTGGTCACCAGCCTGGATGCAGGTGCAGGCTGGGATGTAGCTGTGTCCAATGCTGGAAGCTGCAGCTTTGTCCTGTTTGTCCTTTGTTACTCTGTCTGTAGTTGCTAAGGCATAGGAGCTTCTCATGTGGTGAGAGCTGGGCCTGAGAGATCTGCTCTCTCTGAAGTTTCTGGAACTCTGTCAGAAGCTGGGTCCTAAGACAGCTAACTCCTCCCCTTACTAAGGGTTTAGTTAATCCCTGGTCAGGTGGACTCCTCCTCCAATCACACTCCAGTTCACATTTAAGTGCATTGAGGCATATCAAAGGATGATAACATTAACATTCTTAGCCCTTGCCTATCCAGGCAGAATCTACCGCTGCTCAATTAGCTCTATATATATTGGGTAGTAAAAGGGCTTATTCGCATCTACTCCCCTGCCATGCGCATTGGCAGGGACGTTGCAGATGCAACTTCTTTCAGACTGTTTCATCAGGAGATATGCTGAAGACTTCTTTCAGACTGCTCCATCAGGAGGAATGCTGACAACTTCTTTCAGACTGTTCCATCAGAAAGAATGTTGACAACTTTTTTCAGACTGTTCCATCAGAAGGAATGCTGACAACTGTATCCTGCTCTATCCAGTTGCAAAACCATTCAGTATTACACCATTCCAAATTATCGCTGCTGACTGTCCAACAGAAACCTTCCAGTGTACATGCACAAGCTGAGCACCCACACACAGGCTACGTCTTAAGGTAAATTCACTCTGCAGCATTTTGCTCAGTATTTCGCTTCTATATATGCCAAGACCACAAGACTAAACAGCAATATAGAATTATGCTAACCCCTTGTACCTGTGTTTCTGGTCCAGTCCTGGTATTGGATTGCAAATACTGGTGTAGAATGCCGAGTTTAATATTGTGTCATGCTTAACAACTAACTTTGGAATTTGCTAATCATTATTTTTTACAAAAAGATTTCTGAAGCAAGGTTATCACGCAATGGTGGGTCCCGGATGTACCAAAAGATTCTGGCCTCTTAGTACATCAGGTGCACAACCACCCTGCTTGGCACAGAACTGAGCTATAACCTGCATCAGGAAATGGTGGGCTAGTGTGCCGACATGGCGTGTCCCCACAGTCCTCTTAATACCCACTTACAAAAGGTAACACCTTTATAGAAAGCACCCTCATAGCATTAGCCCTTATTGAAAATAAATGATGTCTCAGTTTATCACGTTAGAAACCAGTGACTTAAAAGTAAGTTTGTGCTCATATTTTCCAAAAATCTACAAGTGCCAACTGACAATTGTAAATAGAAGTAAAATTTTCCTCAACAGTTTACAATCATGCGATTTATGCACAAAGAATTCTATCCATGAAAAAGAAATGTGAAACGCACGCTGGCTGGTGAAGTGATGGGATCCAGCCCTGCACTCCTGCCCACATTTTATCAGGTCTGTAATGCATTGACTTTATACTTATCTTTTGACATGAATTGTGATATACGTTTTTGATACACCTATGTATTACTTTATATGCATATGATTCATTTATCATAATATTTTTAGGGTTTTGCTTCTCTTCCTCATTCATTGTCTTGTATGCTATATGTCTTTTATCTGGTGACGGAAATGTTAGCTACAGTGTGTTGTTTTCTATTAATTGAATAATAAAGATTGCATTATACCACAGAACTAAACCGTTTTGTGGTTACATTTACAAGAATCTTTTTGACATATGAGAATTTTTTATACATTTCATGTACAGACAAAATGTGGGGTATTGGGGAGCATCCCCATTGCATCCCCATTGTCACATGCTCAGTGCAGAGTTTATTTGAGTGATCTTCTAATGTACAGTTTGTGTTATTTCCTGTTATATCATTCGTCTTCCTTTGCTGTTAAATCTCTCATATATTTAATGTATAGATCTATATAGATTCTAGATTTCCTGCTGTGTACTCTAAGTTCCCTCTCAACTTTTCTCCACTTTAGGGCTGTTATGTAACTTGCAAACAATCAAATATCCGACTGCAGCTTCAAGCAAAATTACTTTCTTTATATAAATTGTCTTACAGATATTACCATATACCATACACTGATATTGTGCAAAAGCACAAAGTCCGTCAATAGTCCTACTGCACTAAAGATATCCACTCCAAACAATAAGAAGAGTCCTAGTCTCGTGGATGAGGACGGCGTGTGCTCACACCCGCTATGTTTCAGGGGCCTACCCCTTTCTCAGGCAGGTAAGCAGGTAAGCTTAAATGCATACAGCCTCTTTAAGAGAAAGACATCCAGGTTCAAACAAGATGATTACAATACATTTTTTATCTGCAGAGAACAAATGTTCTATAATATTATCAGAACGGCATCATGCACACATATTATACTTTCACAAGTCACAATTACAAAAAGTTATATGAATTACACAAACTTTAAAAGTTACAGGAACACAGAAAAATTCATTTAACCCACTCGGACTTATAGCGTTAAGAGAATGTATCCAAAATGTCTCTTGTTGTAATAAGCGGCACTTAACCTGTTCGGCATTCTTGTAAAATGCAGCATAGTAAATCATAAGTTCTATGATTTGCTCAAAACAGTGTTTCTCCACTGTCTCCACATACTGTTTCTTTTTATTTCCATGTGCATCACCTTTCTTCATTTGGCATCAATTGTCTTAACAGCAGAACGATGTTCGTTCAATCTCAACTTCACTGGGCGAGAAGTTTGACCACACCGACATCATAACAAATATACAACATTGCTACAATTGCACATGAAAAAGCCCTGCACTGAGACAGAATAGCTTTTCGATGGAAGACTGATTGTCTCCCCCTTAATAATGGCCGAGCAATGCTGGCATCTCATCCAAGCATATGTGCTCTTGTGTCTAGACTGCAAAAAGGTCTGCATATCACATTTCTTAAAGGGGTTATCCAATGAAATAAAATTCTCACATCTCAATCTCCTAGTGATGTTAACACAATAAACATCATTTAAACCCCTTACTTTATAATTGTACTGAGTTTTATTGCTCTTATCACTCTCTATGCTGTTCAGTGTGGACGGGCCCTCTCTAAGCAGACACATTATGACTCTAGTTTTGTGGGGTGACAATGTGGTTAGATTATCAGAGTACAGGTGTATATGCACTTTCATCTGGCTTTTGACATTGTACTAACACACTGACACATAGAGAGAGGGATGAGACAGATCAGAGATGCATGAGATGATTACATAGAGGCCGATAGACCATTACACTGTTCCACTGTAAGCCCTGCTACATCTCACAGACATGTGCCTGCCTCCCCTTCCCCCAGATCACTTATCTCTTTGTAGCTTGTAGTTTGCAGCCTCTCTCTATCCTCACCATGTGCTGATGTCAAAATGACATCCTTAATTAAGCATGTCCATTGTTAGTAGATATGAACCACATATGAATTTGCACATTGTTACGTGACTTTTCAATAAGCTCAGACCGGATACCCCCATTGAAATGCTTTCCATCACTTTGCTGACTTTGTCAATTTACCAACTCTAACAATTCACCGGCTCTAACCAAATGCCACAGTGTGATTGGTTCATGTCATTTAATTCTGCACAATGGAAACCCATTTTGGTACACCATAAATTTTTATCCAATGCTCACAAATTACATGCAGCATTTTTATTCAGGTTCCTAATTGAATTCCATATTTTTCTTTTACAATGAACTGTGATGATAAGTAAAATTCTCAAGGTCATGGAAAGAATCTGCAGAAAATATGACATTATTTTTTTCCCTTTTGATTACAAATTACATTTAATGTGATTACGGAATTGTGGGTAACATTGCCCAGAAGCATTAAAACAGAGTTTTCTTGTCCTGCCTTGTCTTATCTTCACAGAAAGACCCATGTCTGCAAAGTGCAATAGCAATATCAATTACAAACAAGACATTCAGCAAGCTGAATTATTCAAGCAATCATTCAATATGATTTATAGAATGGTGGTTACAGGCAGTCGTTAAGCGCGGCATTTTCCATATTCTATGTGGCAATAGATTATCCCTTGCACTGCAGAGTAGCAGTTGTAATCAACTAGAGGCTGAAATGTTTAAAGTCTCCTATTGTTCATATATTTCCATTAAACATAAATTGTCTGTGTGCTCCCTTCAATACCACGACTCCTCAGAACAGGCATATTTCATCTGCTCTGACAAGAAATTATCTGCACTAGGTCTAGGAAACCTGTGGTAGCCTGGATGTCATTACACAACAAGGAAGTGGAGTCTAGTGCTAATTGATTTACACCTATAAGGGTTAATGACGTGGTCTCATGGGAAGTGTCATGACTGTAATGAAGATTATTGCACTAATATATTAAGAACATGCTGCATTTTAAGGACATTGGAAAGGTGTACAGTAAACTGCAATTGTATGCCAGGCCGGAGCCTTCTGATATACCCAGTGCGTGTGAGGGGTTTGGTTTTAATCATATGATTTGCACCATGTCCTGGCATATGATAAATCTCCCCCTTCTGTTTGCCTCTCCTCAACTAACTTTAGAAAAATCAGTATAGGAGTGTGTGTACATGAGGAATAACAGCATTTCTGGTCATTATATGACTAATAATCTTGTCTAGCTGACTTTCTGACTGTATCTGTAATTTGCATTCTTCTCAAACCTGGTGAGTGCCGACCTAGCTGCTGTGACTTATCCTTGACCGTCCTCTCTGCATAGAGCTTCTATGTAGTCTAACGCCTCAGTGGTCCTCTGTCCATCTAGCAATATGGAATTCAGAAGAGATTCATAAAAGTTTCTTTTTTTTTCACTTGTACTGATTGATTCAGTGTGGTGCCATACAGATGAGGTGAACAGTCATTAAACCTCTACAGAGAATGCTCATGGACAAAGGTGTCTGATTTCTATACAGCAGACACCCACCTTAAACACCTTAAACACCTACGATTGGCAGCTATAACAGTTATCACAGGTATCTGCAATTAAGATTTATTGTTAATTCTGGTTCTTATGACAATCCAACATTTTTAAAATCCAATTGTCACAGAGACCCAAAAATTTTTGACTGGTGTTATAATAATAACGTATACAGTTTCGACTTATACAAATTCAACTTAAGAACAAACCTGCTGAACCTATCTTGTATGTAACCCATGGACTGCTAGTATGTGCTTACAAGTATTAAGCATGTTACGTGCAGTACGTAAAATACCAATTGTGTGGGGGGTTTTTTAATACAATTTTCTTACTTATTTTATGCTGAAATAAAAGGAATTCACTAATATGTATTCTTTCTACTGGAGAATCTCAGGATGAAATTTCATTAAAAAAGCAAAAAATGGCTATTAAGAAATGACTGAACTATTCAGCATTCTGTAATCTCTGTGCTCAATGGCTTGTTACATTACCAAGTAATACATTACTGCACATTAAACTATTACTTATAGTAATGCAGAAAACGGACATTAACATAGTTATTATTATTTATTACTTGCTTTATAAAATGCCCAACATAATAACATGTTAATGGCCATGGTAGACATCACTATACATACAGTGCAGTACTGTGTCTTAATGCACATGGATAGGTTACATTTGCATACTAACAAAAGATTAAAGTCCACAGTGATCTCATCTGGTCAAGGAAATGCCTAATGTCATGTAATAATGTCAACCCAATACTTATATCAATTATTCAGTTTGTTTTTATTTTTAATGTATTGTAACTTTACAATACACTTTACAATCCTGAAATTACAGTAGAAATAAACTAAGCTAAATACTAGTTACAATGCATGGGTCATTACATTGTGTTGCTTTATAGCGACAATTACATTTTTTTTGCCATCTTCTAAAATGGCCCATAATTCATAGGGTAAAAGAATGTGTGTGATAATATTTGTTATTCTGGATTCAGTTTCAGTTTCTAAACACTGTTTTGCAGGCATTCCCCATCAACTATAAAGCCTTATTCAAAAGTAATTGTTTTCTAAAAGATATTGGCCCACATTAACTAATAATGAGGTGTGCGCACCCTGCTCACGCCCAAAATGCTTAAAGGGAACCAGTCACCTGAGACTGGCCTAATAAACCACTACCAGTATATTGTCAAACTGCGTAACACCTTCTGTTTTAATGCCTCAGGGTGGTGGCATCATCCAGAAAATCTACTTTGATGTGAGATGTAAATTGGTTGTATAAAGTCAAGGAGGCAGAGATTTTAACATTGAACGCCTCTTCCTCTGTGACTGCCGTCATGCATCAGATATTGTAAGATATCTGGTTAGTGATTTCTCTGGATGCAGGACCACTAATTATAGTGAAGGGGACTTTCTGAAGAAAGAAAGAGCTTGATTTCAGTGTTAAACTCTCCACCTCCTTGACTTTATACAACCCGTTTATATCTCACTTCAAAGTTGATATTTTAGATGATGCCACCACACAGGGCCATTTAAAAAACACTATCTGGGAGGTGTTAAGCTTCTTGGCAATATACTGATAGTGGTTTATAAGGTCAATTTCTCCTGACAGGTTCCCTTTAAACTGAGTGCACTACTTGTTTTCAGGTGCACTCCGTTTAACAGGCATGCCCAACAATTTTGTCTGACTTGCCAACTAATGTGGTGCACGGTGCACATGTGCACCGGAACGCCACTTTAGGTGCACAGTATTGTGTTGTGGCGGACACATTGTAGCCATGACAGTACTTCTGAAACACTTCATACATATGTGTGCATAGTTTGCTTATGTATTTACCATATTTTTCGGACTATAAGGCGCACAAAAAATCCTTTGATTATCTCAGAAATCAAAGGTGCGCCTTATAGTCCAGTGCGCCCTATATATGAACCGTAATTACAGACAACAGCTGCCTTGAATTGTGCAAAGGTCTGCCACCTTCTGGTCATGCATCCTTATAATCAGGTGCGCCTTATAGTCCAGTGCGCCTTATATATGAACCTAGACATTTTAGCAGGCATTTATTGATGGTGCGCCTTATACTCCAGTGTGCCTTATAGTCCGAAAAATACTGTATGTGCAATCTACGACAGAATACTGGCACAGGCTGCTTAATAAATGTTAAAGCAGAACAAAAGTCATTGTAAGAAAAAGCCAACAACGCTCACCCGATGGGCGCTTCCAGCCCTGACTTCCACTTCTGCGACTCAGATCTCCACGTGATTGGTGTGTTCAACAGGGAAAAAATCCAAAAAGATACAATGATCGAGCGCGGGATGGTGGAAAAATCTCAAGCACTTTTTATTGGCTCCAGTGTAGAAACGTGTAGGCAAGGAACCATAGCCCTCGCTGTGGACGCAGTGCTTGAGCGCATGTGATTGTATATCTGTTACCACTGGAGCCAATAAAAAGTGCTTACGATTTTTCCACCATCCCGCTCTGGATCATTGTATCTTTTTGGATTTTTTCCCTGCTTAATAAATGTGGGTCATTGTATGCCAAAATTGGGAATAGGGCGAAATTTCTCAAAGTCTTATCTCTGAAAAGAATGTATGGGCAATAAAAAAAACCTCAATTCCTTATTACTAAAGAGATAATGGAGCCTATGTTACATATTACATCAGATTTTTGTGGTTTTCTCCTCAAATAATTTTCAGAACTGAAATATTTTTTACTGGAATCCATTACCCAACCAGAGTAGCAGAAAAAACGGTGTCTGTGTTGGAAACCTTTATCCAAGATTTGAGAAATATTGGGAGTCCGTGTACAATAAGTGCAAATAGGTGACAGTAACTTTAAACAAAAAAGCTTAAAAAGGTAAGTATTAAAATTTATTATAAAAATATACATGATGGAGCCATGAAGGAGCCATACATGTCTTACCCTCCTACCATTATGTCTTGATGTGTGAGCCTGCCTAACAATGTTGCCAGCTGACATAACCTGGAATACGTACAACTAATCTTTGTGACAGATCATGAAACCAACATTATTCCAACAGTCACCCAATACATATTTGAAGTGGATATCAGAAATAAAATATAAAAGCAGACTGAATTTCCCAAATCTTTAACCAAGGTTGTCTGGAAAAGAGTGGAATGCAAGCTGGGAATTGAGATATAAGGAGTTACAGCCCAACAACATGGTCTGCATGTAAAGTTGAAACAAAACAAAACTAATTTGCCTTTTTGTGTATAAAGCTCTTTTTATTGCCCATACATTCTTTAAAACGGTGTTACACCTTGGTATTTACTAAATCTAATTAAACTACATGGTCTGTGCCAAATTGTGGTAGAACTCAATATTTACAGCAAAAAACAAGATCTTATTTGTAAGCTGAAAATTAAATTAGCAAAATAATTAGACTTCAAAGCCTTGGAGAAAATATCTATGGTCATGAAAGAGACCATTGAGATGCTAAACCTAATTAGTAGAGAGTGAAGGCAAGTTGGAAAAACTTTGCTCAAAAAGTCAGGTATATGGTAGCATATGATAGCAGATAAATTGTGAATTACATTGTATAAAATACAATAAAAAGAAGTCAAAATTCAGATAGATAATGACAAAAAATGACAAAGAATACTCATTGATGTCAGCATTGTTAATACATCAATTAATACACTGTGCTTCAATGTACATTATCCCAATCAAATCTGTCTTCTCTCCGGACGTTCCACCAGTGAGCACAAAAAAGGCGCATGCTTTGCAAACAAACAAGTAGCGCACAATGGTTCAAGTGGATATTAATCGCCATAATTTCCATTAGTGCTGTTGATTGCAGTTTTTACCTCTGCAATGCAGTGTTAGTCACACATAAATACTAACTAAAAGCTAAGGCGTACACTTGACTTTTTTGTAGCCTTTTACATTGGTCATGCCCAGTGCAGACCCACCCTGTCTATTTTAATAGGTACACTAGGTGGAGAATAGAAGATTCAACACTAGAGGCACTAAGCATTTTTAGTTGGGATGTTATCTATTTGATTATAATATCACTTTACCTCCTCTGTTATCACTGGACAAATACAATTGTTATTACTTAGACATGAGTGAACCATCAGTGTACTGTATAAATGGACCTTAATTTGGAACATGGCTTGGTGCCAAGGGCAGAATGAACTGTTGTTTTGTGACTAATTATGTTGATCTGACTTGTCTCTTGACTTGTGATTCTGTGCTTTCAGACTCTTGTCATGCTCCTTTTCCCATCCTCTACACATTACTTCATGTAGGAAACTTTGCCCAATTGGGAACCTTCATTTAGATAGGTCGTCGAGTAGGCAGGGACAGTTTGGTGGGGTTATTGCTGGGACATGCTTTTCCTTTCATACTCTGTCCTTACACTTGCCTTTTTTGTTTCACACAATGGGAGAGATTGGGAAGAAGAATACAAAATAAGAGAAGCACTATATTCTGTGGATGCCCAAACACTAGGACTCTCATTGCTTATTAGAATGTAAGTTTTCCATTGATAGTAGGACGTCCCAAGAGTCAGTTTATTTACAGGATACCTGGGTGTGACTGAAACATTTGAACCTAATAACCAGTCGAGATGTTCTGAGACCTTTGATCAGAGTAGTTTTGATTAGTGGAGGAATATGAACAGAGTGAAAAATAAGTAAAATAAAAGTGTGCTTATCTTTTATACCTGTGTATGTGTACACAGCATAGGTATTGACTTAACCCTTTCAGGACCTGGCCCTTTTTTGTTTTTTCATTTTCATTTTTCACTCCCCATGATCAAAAATCCATAACTTTTTTATTTTGGGGATTTTGCCATCGTCTGGGGCTAATAACTTTTTTATACTTTGGTGTACAGAGTACAGTATGGCAGTATATGGGGATTTTACTCCTCATACATTACAATGTGCTAATAGCACATTGTAATGCATGGGTTAACCCGAAGTAGCCTCGGGTATTCGTGAGACCCGAGGCTACCACGGCGACCGATTGCTGCTCCCCATCTTTTTGAAGAAAACACCCTCTGGCACCGATCGTGGGTGTTACCTGTAAGCCTTTGCTGCAACAAGCAGCAAAAACTTACCGGCTATGGAGAGGGCTCAGTGCGTGAGCCCTCTCCATGCACCCGCGACTGACCCGTGACGTGCTATTACGTCACTGGTCATGAACGGGTTAAATAAGCCGAAAAAGACCCCACGGTGCAAATTGGTTGTTGAACAGTTTATGTTCTGTGCATTCCTCCCTACGCCTGAATTGTATCTCTATTGTGACTATGATTAATAAAAAAAAAAACGTGATAAGATGACCTCTATTGGTGGGGTGCCGGTCTGTTTTTTCTATAAAGTTTCACAAGTATTGATGAAATTTATTTTTACCTAAGCATGGCGTGAATTGTATAGGGAAACACATATTGTTTCATACCTATTATTTAATTTTGAGATGCAACATCTCTTTCAGATGACTTTAAGTTGTCCTTCAATATACAGTTTTGGCATAGGAAACATGAAATTACTTTTGCTTCCTATTATTTTATTTGCATCATATTCTGGAATCTGATGAATTTGGGTAAACAGTTAAATTGCATTACTTAGGATTGTGAAGCAGACTTTCTGCGTTTCATTTCAAGACTCTGTGGGGAAAGTGATTGCTCACATGCAATTCATTTTCACAACACTTTTGAGTCTTGAGGTTTACAGTTGATAAGAGTTGTTTTTCTGTACTGCTCCAAGCAAAGGATATGCCTCTTAATGTGTTTATTCACCATGAGAAAGCTTTTGAGGTTGCTGTTAAGGTTATTTTTCAGGCATCTTAGTGGCCTTATTTCCAGGCTTCTAGGTTTGTTCGGTGAAATCTGCAGAGATTTTTTTCTTGCATAAAAGGTTTGAGACATAAAAAGAAGATGTCATCTCCTTATCAAAACTACTAAGAATTCTAGACTGATTTTCTCTTTAACAGTTTACCATTACCATCTTATTGCACAATGTCATTGCAAAAATGTTCTCTTTTTAGAAAAAAATCCTTTGCATATAGCATAATAGAATACTCATAACCTACGAAAGTCTGCTAAAGCTGTGTGACAAGCAGTCTTCATAATCAAAACTCTCTCTTCAGTCTATTAAGCCTTTTTTTCTACATCCAGCTTAGTTATTTGGACAACCCTTTAAATCTAAGAAGATTTTCCAAAGACATTTAGGACATATACCATTTCTAGTTAAAGACTATCTTGCAACTCAAGCAGTGGAGAATAAATGGCCTATTTGTGTATCAGAGAAGCCATGGAAACTTCCAGAATTTCCTCTATTGAGATCAACAACCTAAATAAGAATAAGATTTTACAAAGTAAATTAGATGCGGTGGCACTGTGAAAAGGGAGTCAAGCCCCTTGTAGGGTACTCAGATTTGAATATAGTAGAATAAGCTCCTTGATATATCAAAATAAACAAAACAAGTGATATAGCACTCAACCTGAAGCCTTAAGGATGGATCATCATTATATATAACCCTAAAACCCTCTTAAAGCATAACTAAAGCATTGAAGATATTTATATTGCAGAAATGAATAGTGCAGTGGATAATACTTTAACCCCTTAGTGACCACCCATACCGGTTTTTATGTCGGTCAATAAGGTTCCTTCGGCTAGGCCGACCGGGTTTTTCGTCAGCCTAATCCAAGATCTGCATGTGGAAGAATAATGACAGCCGGGAACATCCTAACAGTACAGATTGGAATGTGCTTCGGTTCGACTCGGTTCGGGATCTATGTACCAACTTCCTCCCCCCTCCTCCTGGCACTCTGCAATACAGTTGCAGGGTGCCCTCATTTTTGCCAGACAGACGGGTATCTAATGAACATCACCAGGTCTGTCCAAGGCAGAGCCTGCTAGATCCAGCCCCTGGCTGGACCGAGCAGTCTGCCTGTCAGCCTATGCACGTGTATAGGCTAACATGGTTATTGCAGTGCATTAGTATAAACTAGGTTGGAGTAAAAAACAGAAATCTGATTTACATAAACTGCTTCAATGAGGAAGAAAGGCAGGGGAAAAGAAGGACCAGGAATATTAACTATTCTAATCTGCACTATTAATTCATGATTTTTTTTTTAAAGTTTAGCTATGCTTTAAGTTCTCAAAACATACAGCTATTAAACAAGGGTAATTATACAGTTATGTACCACATCACCAAAAGAATAACAAAAGACAGTATATCATTAGTATATAAGACAGGACAGCATATGACATAAGGTAGAAGGCTTCAATTTCTGAATGCATGGCTAATAATCATAAGAGTTTGCTAAAACACATTCTTGTTCCTAAGCATGTGACAAAGATTTATAGTATGTCAGTGCTAATATTGACTCTCCATGTGGAATGTCAAATTAGCTTCTTAGTTTTCTTTTTCATAAACTTAGAAGTGCAGCTTGATGATTTGTCCCACCATATGACTTTGTGGTGTCTGCAAAATGTTATTGCTTTTTCGAAAGTATCTATGCCAAATTATACCACTCTAATGTCTTTACTATGGAAATACTCTTTGTGTTGTACATATATAAATGTTGTTCCCCTCAAAACTGTCTTTAGAAAATACTTCAAAAATTCAGGAGGAAGCACAGGACCTGTTTGTGAACTGTGGTTTAAGTTTCCTATGTGTTTTTTTTGTTCACCCAAACCCAGCTCCCTGCAGCTTAGCCCTGTCCAGGAAAGGGTTACTACTTTGATGGGCAGCTGACCAGTTTGCCACTGGCGGCATTTCCGGGAACTCCTTTAGATACGTGCCCAGTTCCATCATATCCTGTTGGATATATTGATACATTCAGCTCTCTGTCTGTGATAGTATTTGATTCTCCTGTTACCTCTTGTTTTTGTTATTGTGACTTCCACTTTTGGATTCAGATTTTGGCACTGTATCTGCTATCTTGTTGTGACCTGGACTGCTTATGATTCTCTTGTGTTTGTTCATCTTGTTTTATGTCTGTGGCTTAGGGAGGGATTGTATCCTTAGTTGTCCCGTATTGACTTAGGATACAAGGTAGGCAAATAGGCAGGTGATGGCTTTGGAGGGCTCAGTTTAGAGTTCATTGTCCCGTCTGTCTGCTCTGTGCTTCTAGTACATGCTTTAACACAGCTTCAGGTCGGGGCTGCTGTAATATTTCTTGGAGCAACCTCCTCCCCCTAGTTTTCACAAGGTGAAGATATTCCTCTCGGATCACTTCACAGGGGATCACGTGAAGTTTGAAACGTTCTGGGAGCCCTGTTTGCTGTATTTTGGTGTAAATCCTCTAGCCTCCCAAGTCCATATGGTAGGTGTAGTGGTCTTCTTACTCCAGGGCGACCCCCAGTCATGGGCTTTAAAATTACCCCAAGCTGCAGAGGAATCGTCATCTTTGGAGCAATTTTTTCAATCCTTGGGTGCCAGTTGTTTCTCATGCAAGGGACCTGCTCCACTAAGGGTTCTTGTATGGAATTACGCAAGCAGTATAAACTAGTGTGAACCTTCCCTGAAAGCCTTCTTAAAAAGAGGCCTTTCCAAGTCTGTTATGGATGCCCTCATTGGAAAAGCTATGGTCCTGAGAACAGGACATGGGTCTTTGGTAAAGATCTCCATGCTCCATGTCTCCTCAAATAGTACCACCTCCAAAATTCTTCCAAGCTGGGAGGGTGTAGTGAGGGTCCAGTGGTGCATTGTAAAATGGGGTTACGGTAATGTATTTGGTAGTATATCTGTTATCTTGTGGTGACCAAGACCTGTCTTGATAACATTGTGTTATTTTTTTTGTTTCTCTTGTTTTGTGTCTGCACTGTGGCTTAGGGAGGGACTGTCTCCGTGGTTGTCCCATATCCACATCGGATAAGTGAGGCAAGTAGGCAGATGACAGCTTTGGGGGGCTCAGTTTAGGGCTGACTGTCCTGTCTGTGCTGTGTTCTTGTGCTCCTATCCACCCCTTTACATCTGAGCTTGCTAGAAATTAAGCATGTAAAGAAGAGATTTGATAAGAATACATTTCAGAAACAAAGTTAAAGTTTATTTAAAATTAAATAGTGTTGGCAAAATAACTCTAAAAAAAGTCCCAGCAGTATTTTCCAGGTGGTGACTTGCTGTCATGCTGTCAAATTGCTGTGCAGTCCTGCACATCCTAATCTATCCAATCTGGTGGAAGTGAAGGGAGCAAGAGGAATGGGAATAAACAAAATGTGGAAACTTGTAAAAATCACAACTTATTTACAGAAATGTTTAACCAACTAAGAATTTTATGGAATTTCTATATTTGACCGAGAGGAAAATGATTTCACTTGGCTGAGATGTCAATAATGTTGTTTGCCCAAATGTATTATTAAAAAGTCAGTATGTTTGAAGCCTTCCTATGTTTTAATGACAGAAAGGTTACAAGCAATCTGTTGTTAGTCTCTTTGTGCTATATTCACTTTTACATCCTAACACTGTCCTCTATTCAGAACTTCTGTCATGAATTTTGTCATTTGCAGGAAAAAATGCACAACAAGCAATGCTATATTCCCTGCTTAAATGATGGCCACCGTAATAACCGCTGCTTGTCCATTGTTGGTGAATTCAATGTGGTTTATTAGCTGCAATTGGTGTCTGCCATGTGACAGATCTGACTCATTTGGTTTACTTAGTTGATAATAGAACAAAAAGCTAAAAAAACTCATGGTGATGTGAACAGTGCCTTATACATGATGAAGATGAACCCTGATTACACATGCCAGGAAGTAGCAGAAACCTTCTGTATAAGCAGACTTCTTCAGCTGCATTATTTCCTTCTATCTATAAAAGCTTTTACTTTTATCTATAAAAGCTTTAAACAATGATGTCAGCACTGGGCAAAAATAACCCAACTTAAAACCAAGCCAAGATAAGTGCGCTCATAGATATGAGAGCTGGGAAGGTTTGGTGATTAGACAGTGGAATACACAACTGTACACGAGGCCAAGAGTGGGCACTCCCCAGATTAACCTGTGTGCCATTTATATGCAAGATATTGGTAAACTTTCTTTTTGTACATAATACATATTTATTGTGGAGCATAATAAAAATAGATAAGCAATTACCTGGATATCAATAATCAGCACAGATTTACCAAGAATTCTTATTACAGAGAGATCTGGATAGATTAAGACTCTTCCAGCTGGTGTCTTCAAGAATTACCTTCATTTGATTCAGTAAATAATTTCAAACTGAACATAAGAGCAAATGCTTAACAATAGCATGCAAAATGATTGACCTAAAAAGCCACCAATCCAGGTCATCTAGCCCACAATTCTCTGAGAGTAAATCCCATGGTAGTTCTTATAATTTCCTTTCAAGACTCCTCGGTAATGAGGTTACAGAATCTTATATTGAAATGCAATGAATGAAGAACAATAGCAGGAAGTCACCGGCTTTTTACCCATCATGTGAACAGATACTGCTACAACGCTTTGTGTGATACACAATTTATTCCGCCACTGTCGACCTCTTAAGGTTTCCTGTTTAAGAAGAAAGCATTTCATGAAGGGATCACAATTGCTTTGATCTCTTAATTTGGCAAGGTAAATCTTTGTTTTTAGGACCTCAGATGGGAAATATTTTACCCAAACCAATAAATTGGTTTAGCCTAAACTGTATACACCTCTATAAATAAATGTATGCCTGAAAGACAATGATCTTACAAGACTCCATATGTATGAATATGCATAGAGGTGATTTAATTTATAGAAACCAGCAGAACCTCATGTGAATGACTGATCAGTAAAACATGCATGTTATTAAGCATGCAGAAGATAAAATTGTTTTATGGATCATATGAATCCAGAAGTGACATTTTGATTTTATGCTACACTGTTTTCTATTACAATAAAAAAGCAAAGCCCTTTAATGAAAGTATAGGATATTTATAGTTGTAGAAAAAGGGGAGTCAAGAAATTGAACTAATACCATTGTAAAGTTATTTATAATGTAAGTATCTATCCACACATCATGTTCATTGAATATGTGTATTGCATCTTTTTTTGTTCATCTTTATGTTTTTCATAAAAAAACTTAAAGATTGGCATGAAGTCAGATAATCATGTATACCAAAAAATGGTATGACAACTGGCAAGAACATATACAGTTGACAAAGTGGGAAATTTATTAAGACTGGCATTTGTAACCCCCCACCCGCTCTCCACTCTAACATGCCCGAAGTGGCAGGTGGATCGAAAAAGCCAGAAAACTGTTGGCGATTGGAAGAGTCATCTGCTTTCTCAACCAGAAAACTGATGGAGAAGAAATAATGAATACCCTAGTATGCTACAAAAGCTTGAAGGTGATTATTTTACCATATTTAAAGTGTTTTTAAGTGTTACACCAATTTTCAATAGATCCAAGAGACCGACAGTATATATCAATCCATCTTTATAATTTCATCATTTTAGCAAGACACGTTTGTTGTCTCAGTAAGGAGCCACCGCTGAGAACGTGTGAATTTTTTTTTGGACTTTGGCAACGCACTCCGAAGTTTGATGATGTACTGATGCCTTTATGTCTTGCTAAAATGATGAAATTATAAAGATGGATTGATATATACTGTCGGTCTCTTGGATCTATTGAAAAATGTTGCAGTGTTGCAAGGATTGAGAGCCTTGTAAAAAGTAGACCGGTGTTCACACGTTAACCTATAATTTTGAGCACAGGTGTGCTATTTGTTTGGACTTTAAGTGTTACACCACCACAAAAATATAAACTTGGCTTAAAATGACACCTTAAAAAAATTGGGAATAACATTACACATTAATGCATGAGCCAGTGTTTGTAAAGAAAAGATATGTGTATGTTTGACAACTTCCCTGCAGGATCCTGGTGTGATTTTAAGAAAAAACTGATGAAGATGTGCAATACAGATGTGACCAGATTGGAACCAGACTATGAGACACTTTTGGTTTGCATGTCCATTATGTACCAAAGCAAGAGCTTACAACCTGTATGATACTATTTTGTTATTATTTTGTAGAGCCATAGATATATTATAAAATATTGCATACAAGATATAGTTGATACAGTAAAAACCAAATTGTATGTTTGCTGTTTTCTTGTTCTGCACTGCTTACACGCCTTGTGTTCTTTAGGAGCTGCCTGAACGCCAATCCCTAAAACATTTCCACTCCATATTAAACCTTTGACATTTTGCTTTTACATCGCTGTTTGTTTTCACACAATTATATTTCATGATGAACAGAACATATTTCTGTCTGTTATTTCCTAGAACACAGCTTTGACTGGGTGTATCAATGTACAATTCCATAAAGCTTGCCAGATGGCAGCAATTTTCCCCTCCAAGATTTCTTTATTCCTACTTTTAGTTCTTTTCACAGCCTTAAAGTGATTTATTCAAAACATATAATAATGACTGTGTTATGTTTTTCATACTCCAAAGGTTTGCTCATAGATGGAACTCGCCTGACCAATTAGCATTTGTAAAATCAAAAAGAAGGCTTTTTTTCCCAATACTACAATCATAACAATATTTACTAAACCAAATGTGTATCTAATAATATGTAATTACTCACAATACATGGCAACTGGCCAATCTACTTAAAGGAAACCTACCACTTCATTTTGATTTACCTCTCTGAGGTAGCTTCGGCGCTGCGCGCGGCCATGCGCGCGTGACGCCTCCGGCACTCCGTATGGAGGCGCGCGCGCGCACGGCCGCGCGCAGCGCCGAAGCTACCTCGGAGAGGTAAATCAAAATGTGTTTAAACCACGATATAGCGGTTTAAAACACTCGCTAAGGTAAGCTCCGGCACCAGCTCACCCTGAGCTGGTGCCCGGAGTTTACATCTCATACCTACCATCAGAAGTGGTAGGTTTCCTTTAACATGCTTCCCATACAATATAGTGTCATGTTTCAGCATATTTCATTCTCCACTATGGACTTGGATTTAGAATACAGTGCCATACACAGATAGTCTAGTATACACAGATAGTCACACAGGTGAATATATTATTGCCACATAATGTAAGGAAATAATTAGTGTTATCTATCCACAGCTAGAGTAGCAGCAAGGACAAATATAGTATAGGAAAAAGCTTCTGTGAAGCAATGTACTACATGATAGCAAATGATTGGATTTATCTTCCTGATACAAGTGCATGAAATCCCGGTTATCTTTTATTGGAGATCTTCCTATCTGGTTGCCTGAAGCATTTCAGATAACTAAACATATACTCCCAATGAGTTCTGGATATACAAGAAATCCTCCATTCATCAATGCTATATCCCAAATTTACTATAGGCAGTGTGCAGTTTACGTACAAGATAGGTTCTTTAGATTTGTTCTTAGGTCAAATTTGTATGTAAGTCAGAACTGGTATATTTTATAATCTTTTTTTTTTGTCCCAATGACAATTGGACTATTGACTTTCACCATTATGTGCTATTATGGGAATGAGTATTATCAATAAAACTTCATTATCGACACCTTACAGCTGATCATTACAGCCTGGGACTAAAGTAAAGCATCCAGAGATCTTCACCAGAGGTCACAGTGAACAGAGAGATCCATCTGCAACTAGGGGTTGTCTGTAAGTCAGGTGTCCTTATGTCGAGAACCACCTGTACTTAGATAATAAAACACATACATACACACACACATATATATATATATATACGTGTGTGAAATAAGTATTGAACAGATCACCAATTTTGTACATAAGTATAAATAATATTTATAATTAAACTAAAAAATCAGCTCAACCGAAGTAAATGTGGCTATAGCATGGACCCATTATAAACAAAGTCAACAATGAAAAAGAAAAGGCAGGTACATCCAGTTTCACAAAAACAATCCACGTAAATTCTTATAACATCTTATTTCTTCTTGGTATGTTAAAACAATACAATCCAGCATGTAGCAAACACAGGCAGAACACACATGTCCTACAGGTTTCGAAATGTATCCTTAATCATGGCCTTAATTTTTTGAAGGTATATTCCTGGACATTTTTGCTTTCAATTGATATTATTAAAATGTAGGTAACATAAATGAAAAATATGCATACAATACAAAAATATTAGTTTGATTAAATAAAAAGAATTGAGAAAAAACGTAGTACATCACCTGACATTCTGGGGAAGCGGACAACCCCTTTAACTGATGATATAGGCCCCCAATTTGATGTTGGCACACCAAGCCTTTAATTTATGAAATCTCTTGTAGGCTGGCTGCATGACTGTGAGACCAGTGGAAAGGAGCAGTGTAACACAACCTTCTCCATTAAACAAACAAGACATCTCAATGCTTGACTGTATTTCACAGACTTTGTATTGTTCTGTCAATTTTTGGTAATTATTTTGGTTAGACAACAGGATTGGACACTGTAATGGAGTAATGGGGCTGTCACTGTTTAATTGTAACGTATCCCTAAATATTAGCCTTTGGAATTCCTATATGTGCATATCTCTTTTCCATTCTAGATTCCAAACATTGTGATAAATATGATCCTTAAAACTGGTCTCTTGTATGTTAATAGGCTTCCACTGTGTTGTTTGTACAGTTCTCCCAGGCACCTCGAAAAGGTGTTATAGCAAATTTCAATGCATGAGCAATGGCCCTTAATTGTTAATATTTGGCAAAGGTGTATATTTTTGCTAGATCTCTTTGGTTGGACTTTGCTTAACCTTCTATATGTTACCAACCCTGACCCTGTATCCAGTTGCTCTTACTATAAGTACTCCTCTACTGCCAGTGCTGACATCTTATCTTAGCCTATTTTTCTCTAGGCTACATATTTCCATCATGTCTTCTTGTCACCTGCTGATAATGGTGACTATTCTGGGATAGCAAACTGGAGATTCCCTTTGGGTAGGTCCTAGCTCATTACTTTCCACCTTCTGCTCTTTCTATTTATAGACCTATTATTCACATAGCTGGTTCACTGTCTGCATGTGATCCTTGTCAAGACTTTAGAAGAAATGGCTCTGTTCCGATAATTATAACTTATATGTAGAAAACTAATTGAAATCGGATGTGTTCTTACCATTATAAGGTTTTCAAATATCATGTAGACAATACCCTATATGCCAGTACCAGAATGCAACCAAGTGCTATATCCCCATGATCCAGGGGTGTTCCTGTTCTTTTGACCTCTGCAGCACAAAGTGAAATGTCCCTTGCAAATATGAGAAAGGAAAGTCGAAATAGATGCCCCTGTAGTCAGACAAGCATGCTCCCTGTGACAAAATGTTTCACATTGACTCATGGATGGTGCACCACTGTTATGGCCACATGTTGAACTCATCCACATTTATGGTAATCAAACCTTAGTCTTTATACATGTTCTAAATTCACAGTTAAACAAAGATGACCCATAGTCGGTCACCCATAGCAATAAAAGGATACCAAAAAGAAAACAGACTCAGAGTATCCAAGTTAAAAATCTAACCTTTATAGGATGGAAAAGGAATTGTGACACAAAGGCAACATAACTTAAAATTGTAATTATTAAATAACTTTTCATAAATGTATTGAATTTATTTATGTTCTAATATATCTTATAGAAAAGATCAGAATGCTTTTCTCTTTCTTGCTTTTATAGTTACTTTATATACTGGAGGATAGCCGACCCAAGTATAAGCAGAGGCCCCTAATTTTACCACAAAATACAGGAAAACCCTATTGGCTTGAGTATAAGCCGAGGGTGGGAAATGCATTGGTCACAGAATCCCGATTATATAGCCTTCCCGGACCCTGCCCCATTGTATATACCCAGCACCTGCCCCCCAGTATATAGCCTGCCAGCCCATGTTCCCCAGTATATAGCCAGCCTGTTATACTGTTATAATACAGTTGTAGCAGGAATCAGACAGGTTTGCGGTGCTGCGGGTACGGCTCTTAATCGTGCTGCACCTGCAGTTCTGCCATCAAGTCTATACCCGAGGGACATTGCTTTCTGGTCCACGTCTCAGAAAAACCACTGAGTTCAGGGATTAAACAAAACATACTTCTGCATCAGTGTAGCTACAGCATTCTCAAGGTATGTTTGCTTCATAATACATGAAATCAAATGGTAGATTTCTTAAGTAATATTAGTAAATTCAGCCAGGACAGTTACATGACATTCAATAATCCATTTGCTTAATTTAAAGAAATCAAGGTGTCCATGGAGAATTTGAATTAGTCAGATGTTCCAGTTAGAAATAAGGTCTTACTTTTGCGCATGAATCGTCCATTTTCTGTATACGCATTGATTATAGAATATGGAGAGCCAATATATAACAGCACAGCGAGTATAATGGATTAAGTCCAATGGTGGGTACGCGCCTCCAACAAACCCGATACACCAGTTCGTAAGATCAAATATCCAAAAAAATGCAATGAGGCAGCACTCCAGTAAGTATAAAGGTGATCTTTATTCACCCATGGCAATATAAGGTGCAACGTTTCAGCTCATCCATAGAGCCATTATAAAGCATATAAAGTTATCAAGTATGCTTGATAATGGCTCTATGGATGAGCTGAAACGTTGCACCTTATATTGCCATGGATGAATAAAGATCACCTTTATACTTACTGGAGTGCTGCCTCATTGCATTTTTTTTTGGATATTATAGTTACAAGATGCGCTGGCCAGACTAGTCTTGAGCTGGTAAAATGATGATAGATGTGGATTACTATATTTGTAAGCATTCATGCATTCAGAATTGGTAATTGGCTCACAACTGTTTTGGTGCTTTTTATTGTTGTTTCTGATTGCAGTGCTTTCCTTTAGTTTATAACTTCATCCATACCATTAAACTTTGACCACATATTACTCAGAGAAGTTTCTACTGTTCTTTCTTTTATTTCTTGTTACTTAAATGACCCATTTCATTTTCTGCACTCTGTGAAACATACACAGATAGCCTGCTCCCACTCACTGCTTACTGCTTTAGAACTGTAATTCTTTCTCTAAAAGCTCTTTCCCCTCTTTTGCACCATTGTTTATTAATAGCACAATTATATTGTATGGAAACGGTTCATTAGCCATTGCCTATTCCACATACAAAAAAGACAGCACCAAGCTTAAGCCGCTGAAAATAAGCATATATCACTGTGTATTATGCTATGCTTTATGCCTTTATAAATGAAATGCTTTTGTCGTTAAAGCAAAAAACAACATTTTGCCTGTGATTTCTTCCAGTTCTTCTTAAAGAATGTAACATGAAAACAAAGTTGCACATTTTTTAGCGTGTCTATTTTCATCTTATGTAGAGGACATTGAACATTTTAAATACAGCAAAAGTGACTTTCAAACAATTTTTTTATGTGGTGAAAAAAAATTAGGAAAATGCACTTTTGGCATTTGCTTGGAAAGAAAAGATGTAATAAAATGAAGCATGAAGAAGCTTTAGCAGGTATGATAGAGGCTCACATTGTAGGGAGATGGTAGGGGTTGCACATGATCTGTGATATCCTGGATAGTACACAGGTAAGAGGGATAGCATGACTCCATGTGGAGAACATGTGGACATCATGCATCCTCCAGTAAGACTTCTGGTAAGGGATTCACTAATAACTTTCCCTGGATGGAGAAGGGTACAGACTGCATCTGCCTCCCACTGCCTCCCACTTCTGACACCGTCAAGTTTAACAAGGGGTACCATATTTCCTTGTGGATATGGCCTCCATTAGCTGCTTGTGTGGGTAAAAATGGGAGACTTTATTTAATACAGAAGGGGTCATACATAGTACTAACCACTCAACCACAATATCTTTCAATTAATCAAACATTGTAGGCTCTGTATTTTTTGTCAATTCTATGTTTTCCTGCTTCCCTGTACACTGAAAAGAAAATAAATACAGATAATGGTTTAAATGGCTCTGTAAATGGAAAAATCATAAAGACAAGGCTTGTGGAAGAGAGGGGTAAAAAACAAAACGCAAAAATGATAAGGAAGTCGTTAAATAGGCTGACTACGAGACTGGACAATCCTTTTAAGAATTTACAGTATGCTCAGTTTCCCAAAGTGTTGGTATGGCACTGCCACGGGCGACTTTGTAAGGAACTGGAAAGGGGTAATTTAGATGGCTTGGTTTTATAACTATAATCTAAAAGTTTATGTTCCCCAATATTCTGGCCATGCAGTGTGTTGCTGCAATTTTTCTGTCCCAACATAATATCAAATGAAGTGTCATGTGACCACAACCATCCATTAGGGTTCTCCACTGAATAATATTGGTGCAACCCTGTGTATGCACTGTCCACTCTAATATTATTCAGTATTATTAAAAGGAGGTCACAGCACAGCCAGTGTACGATCTTGTATACTGTACCCCTTCAAATGCGTCCATGCATGATGTGGTTTTGTATAGTAAGTGCAGCTTCATTTCAGCTTATGTGTTTGCTTGTGCTCATGTAATTGCCTCTTTGTGCTGTATCTGCAATATTCCATACATCTACTGACCTCAGTGTTCCAGACTTAATTAAATAAATGGTCTTTCTGGCTGCAAAACAAAACTCCTCACTGACATTACTTCTCCTCCCTGCCTTTCCCAACAGTGACTCTGTGACCTCTGTCCTGCCATGACTGTAATCACATTACAAGTTTTCAGTACTAGTGAAAGTGAAAACCATTGGTAAATATCCAACAACTATAGCAATACAGTAATACATTAATGTTCTTATTGCCTAATAAAGGAAAGTGAATGTGTACTGATGTAAACCCTCATGTAGCATAGTTTTCATTTCTATTAAGAATTTCCTCATGCACAACATTAGAACTAGCACCCCGACTCTTTCATTAGGACACTCTACTGCTGCAATAATATACGCTTATTGCTATTGTATTATATTTACTGGAAACTATATAATGGTGTAACTTCCCTTTAGGCTCCATTCACACTGCCATTGAACGCCGTACCGTAGCATGGTGGGCACACGGCGGTCCCGGGCAGAGGAGGAGGGGGAGAGCGCCTCTCTCCACAGGAATATATGGTGCACTGCGCCATATTCCAGAGAAAGATAGGACATGTGCGGTACGGTGCCGCACATGTGCACCCATTGCTGTCTATGGGGGACGTATATATCGGCCGTATATACGTTGGCCGTATATACGCCCCCCTTATGGCAGTGTGAATGTAGCCTTATAGAGATGTTAGTAAAGAGCTTTTATAGGCTAAATATATTGGTGTAGTAGCCGAATATTAGGTGCTCAATATCAGATTGGTGGGTATCTGGTGATCCTACTGTTCTCATTAGTCAATAAACTATTTATTAACTCTTTAGATCCTGTGCTTAGCAGCGACAGGAACATATATATCAGGGTCTTAACACTAAAATCCTGTGCACCATCCCCTGTGCATGTCATAGGTTTCAACCCCCTGAATTCCATCCTGTATCCTGTAATAGGTCCTGCCAGTGTCACAGATGTAATAACCTGGCTGTCAGTGTTTATGCTGACAGTGGTAATACACCACAGAACTGCACTAATATGGCAGTTTATCACATCTGTGATCAAAAACTGGGAATTAAAAAGCCATAAAATGTTAAACAAAATGAAAAACCATTAAAATATTTATTTTGTATTCCCGAATCAGTACTAACTCATTATATAAAACTAACTTGTAATTTGTCTAGCTCAGCTTGTGTCAGTAGAATGGCTTGTCCCACAAAAATAATTAATTGCTTTATCCACAAAAAAAAATAATAATAAAATACCTTGTTTCAAAGTTGGTGATGCAAAACAGATAGTTAAAAAAACTGTTCATGTTATGCAAAATTAGCCAAACAGAAAAAAATAATAAAAATTACAAAAGGTACTTGTGCATATGAAACCTCCATTGTAAATCTTAAGTGTATTCCCGCTTGGTATCTGTATTCTGCCTGTAATCTGCCAAAAGTGAAAGAAACACATGTGAAAACTGACTGTGGTGGTAAAGTGTTAAATAGCAATGTCATTTTCAATTGTTGTTATGGAATTGACTCTCTTTTATACAGTATGAGGGAGTAATTATGTAATTGTAACATCAGTCCCATCATCTGTCCATCGAGTGTGGCTGAGAATGCGCTGATAAGTGTGATTTGATGTCATTCTGTCCTAGTCTGAACACTGGTTTATTCCTTCCCTATCTGTCTAATTGATTTCCAACATACCTATCTCTGTCCTGTAAATTTTGCTGAGATGGACAGATTCTTTATCCACTCAAATTTCTTCCCTGTATAGCAGCCCTGTCTGTAAGTCAGAGAACTGATCCAATCATTTTATTGGATCTAGAAACCGAACATTCTCATAAAATGTTTGCTGTTTAGTTAATCTTTGTTTGTTTTGGTCTTATTTTGAGCTTGCTGATGTTTATCTCGAATTCTGTATTTTGTATTCCTTGACCTTTTGTCTGTTTTCTGACCATCTGTTTTGCAGATTCTGTTCTGCCGGTACTGCACTCCAATTGTGCTCTTAGTTCTGACCCATATCTTTTCAACAACTTTTAGGTATTTGTTTTGTCCTGTCTTTGTCTTAGTGTTTTCATTTTGCTGTGAGAAGGGATGGACGGCCATTTGTGACCTTCTGCTTAGGGTAAACTGGGTATTAGGTAGTGACAGCTGGGAAGGGGATTTTAGCCTTTGGGCTCACTGTCCTTGTCTGTCCTTCCAGTCCATCTAGCCCATAACAGTATAGAAGCTATATAGTCAGCTATATAGTCGGAACACATACATTTTACAATTGTAGCTCCAGACAAAAGTTTGTTTTGTCCCAGCTACAATTACATTTTCAAACTTTTTGCTTAGTCCTGGGAACAAGGATTATCAACATAACTTAATTACAGATACCATACAGTGGGCAAAGAGGCCAGTCATGTATGACACTACTTCTATGATACCCTTTGTATTATAGACTTGGGCAGCCATTTCACAATTTAACTAATGTATGTTGCTTTAATTTCTATGGGTCTTTTGTAAACTTTAGCGTATTTGCACAACTTTCGGTTACTTCATTATTTATATTTAATGCTCGATTTCGTACAGCGCCGTTCTATACATGCTTGGTGTGTCTGTAGTGCAGCGACTCATATTCAAAGTGAATTAATAAATAATATGTTCAACTATTATATCATAGCTCTATAAATTTACGACTATATTCCCTTGAATTTAATTCACTCAGCATCGGTGTGGGAGTGTCTTCTTGTTTGAGCACAGTTGTATTATTTTAGATTCATATATGCATATTTCTTATTCTATGATAACTCAGCGTTTTTATGATATAATTTTGCAAGTTTGAGACATGGCTACTCAGCGCTAGCGCATGACGACATAAGTTACCATGTGAGTTTAATAATGAACTGGACTACTTATTTTTCTTACTTCTATGTTGTGGTCGGACTCCCGATCGTGTGACAGGCTTGCTCTGTTGCAATTCTGCTATGTCTTGTGACCAATCATGTGACCACCCACGTGACAGGTCTATTTCCGCACATGCGCAATAGACATTTTCACACGCTGTGAATGCCCAGCATCTATCGGTGCTGCAGGTAACTCTTTCTGGCCAATCATGGCCCTTATTTTTGTGGGCGAGCCTTCCCAGAGGGATATTTAAACAGGAAATCTGACTCTAGGACGCACTTACCCCTGAGGAAGTCACTGGTCGGGTGACGATACACGTGGGGTCTGCCTCACTCCCTCCCCGTCTGGCTGCTTGCATCCTTCCTCCACCCTTTATACCTTGTGATCATTTGGGTATTGTATGACCAGGCTCAGGGACGCCATAACCAACTTACTTATTCTGCACAGGTCACTTTGTGTACTTTATTACCATTATACTGTTTACATGTGTATGCCTATTGTACTTATAACCTGTATGCAGACATCTGAACGATTAGTCTGGGATAAGGAGTTCAGGGCACTACTTGCCCTTGGTAGTCACATACATCCGCTGGATGTATTTTTAAGTGTTTTTAATTCTGATTGTCCTGTATGTATTGTCTTTTGATTAATTAATAAATATTGTTACTATTGTCTTATCCGATATACGCAACCATCTTTGTCTTTTTTGTGGTCGCAAAGAGGTCAGTCTGTAACTAGGGGTCATCTGTAAATCAGGTGCCCTTAAGTCAGGACCGCCAGTAATATAAAAATGTAATGAAGTTCATATACTTTAAGAAGACCTGTCACCACAAACCAACAATGCTTACTGCTAAAGTTACAACTCCTACCCATATCATCTAAAATTAGCTGCCAGTGAGACACTGTACCTTAATTACAGCCATTTGTCTGATATGCAAATTAGCCTTCTTGACTCTTATCTCCTGAGTTTGACTCTTCTCCTCTGCCGGGCTGCCAGTGAACCATCCACACTTATTTTGACTGACAGCTATGAATCACTGCCCTTGTACTTAGAGACCATTTGCCAATATTCAACTACAGACAGTAGTTCTACTGTGTTCATATGATCTAAAGTCATGTACCCTTTATATTTGCATAATATACCCCATGTATGTATCTGATCACATGAAATCACAGCATGTGTCCATGGATGCATGGAGAGCAGTAAAAGTCCATGGAGTCTGCTGTGTTTTCATGTAATCAGATACATACATGGGGTACATTATGCAAATGTAAAGTGTATAGGACCTTAAATCACATCACGCTGGTCACATGACACAAACAGCTGAATAGTAATAGGCAAAAGGCATGATGAGGAAAACATGAGGAAAACATGAGGAAAACATGAGGAAAACATGAGGACAGATTTCCTTAAAGGAAGACACAAGGAGTAAGCAAAGAAGTCCAGTATACATTGGGATTCACATTAGTGCAGTAGAAGTAGACGGATTGTTTTATTGTATGTTTCCCCCCTTCCCACTCATCCTTGCAAGCAGTTTCACTATAATGCAAAAATTCCAGTGATTTCAAGAGACTGCCAGGAATTCTGAAGACATTCAGTTGTTTCTAAAGAATAATGGCCTCTTCCAATGTAGCTTTGGGCAAATGAATGGAGATGGAATAAGAAAAGTACATTTTGCACAGAGTCATCATGACAAATTCTTATTTCATGTTTTAAAGGCATGCATGTTTTTTTTGTGACCATGACAAGTCCACTTCAGTAAGAATAGACATTTTCTAAAAGCTAGTAGGAAAGCATCCACATTACCTGTGAAGGATACATGAATATTTCTCTATTGAGCAATGCATTACATGTTTAAAAGTGTGTTCATGGGGCTCACATCAATCTATTTTAAGCATACTTAATTTAGAAAAATTAAAACTAAAATAAAAACCCTCAATATTTCATTTTGGATGTAGCGCGTCTCACTACTTCGACCCCGTTTTTTCCGTATCACTGCACATTTTATCTGGATCCCCATCCAGCTCTGGGGTCTGACGCTGCAACTCCACCCTAATATACACACCCCCCTCCTGTTCCCCCCCCCCCCTTTTTTAGTGCACACATTTTGGCGCCTGGCTCTAAAAAATCCCCCACTATTTTCTCTTTCTTCTCTCTCTAATTTAGAAAAAACATCATTTTCAACTTGAAAAATAGCTTTTTAATTGAAATGGTTTTATTACCTTATATTATTTGAATTGGACTGAACCTTTCAGTATTAAAATACAGAGCAATCGGCAGTCAGAATGGTGTAGGGCCGGATGAAGTGGGGTAGATATATAGTTAATGAAAAAATATTTTGTATAACTTGTAGTTTATAAATAAATATCTTTTCATGCCATGTAGTCATAGAATTTGTCTTATCAATGATTAATGAAAAATGTGCATACAGAGATAGCTGTAAGCAGAATAAAGCAGCAACTTAAATATAGAAAATGTAAGGGGAATCCATCATAGGAATTTAGGCTACAATCATTGCACAGGAAAAAAAAACCTGGGGATACACAAGGGCAGAAAACAGTCATGTTGGCTTGACTGTCCTGGATTAATTAATGTTGTATAGATTGAGTATGTTATCACAAGCTTCCTCCGGCAGCTACCACTGACAGATTACCTTTAGCTTTTTAAGGTAGTCATTGAGGGTACATCTGCTTAGCTTGGCTTCCACAATGCCACATCAGAAGAAGATTGCAGGACATCTGGTCCTGCTACTCCTGGTGTCTGTGTTATAACATCCCAACACTGGCACTAACTGGGATTGGAAAAATGTCTCATTCCAAGTGTTTAACCCCTTAGCCACTGCTGTCAAGCATGGACTGCAGTGCCTAAGTAGATTCATAGGGAGGAGGTCCTGCAGAATAGATCACTGGATGCTGATGATGTCACATTGAAGCTCTGAAAGCCCAAAGGGCTGCCTGCACTAACTATCTATTGGGCCATACTATAGGCACGGCCTAAAAGAATGCCTTTCAGTATCTGAAAGTATAATAACACTGCTGTACTTGAGTGGTGCAGTGTATGAAACAAAAGATTAAGTTTGTACTTCCACATCTGTACCAACCCTTGACAACTATAATGTTATTCATCCTGTATGACAATAAACCTTTTTTAAAAAAATGTAGGAAAAACAATGCCCAAATTGACATTTTTAAATCATCATTCACATTAAAAGTGACCAAAACGGTTGTACACATGAAAGCTACAGGTCACAAAAAACATCTACATTGACAAGAAAATTCACCTCCTGATAGGCTACAATGCAATTTTTCCCTAATTTTTTTAACAAAACAAGGATTTCAGTATGCAAATGGGGGTCATTTAAAAAATAAAACCCTATAAATGTTGTATCCCTGTGTTCGTACTGACACAAAGATAATTGTTTTTATGTTATTTAAGTTACACCATAAATATAGGAAATTTTTTATTAGCAAAAAATGAATTATAACAAAAAATCATTAGTAGCATATATGAAACCTAAAGTGCTCTATTAGAACTATAGTGAGAGAAAAAAATAAAAGTTATAGCTTGTAGAAGGCAGTGATAGAAAAGAATAAATTAGTTTGACTTTTTAATTAGGCAATGGTCACACATATTTCTACTATATTTCAACATATTTGTCAGAAATGGTCTATTTAATGTATGATCTAGTATATTCCATAAAAATGAAATATGACTTTTCATAATCTCTTGCAGCAGACTGATGTAATAGTACGTTGGCATGCTGCATACTGCAGCAAAAACCCAGCGTTAATACCCACGATCGTAACCCGAAGCGTTAACCCTTTACATGCAAAAACACCATATATTGCAATATTTCATTAATAAAAGAAGCTGGCATTATTTGCGACTTTTTTACCTATAGGGAAATCAATTGTTAAGAAAGAGTATATTTTTTACAGCAATTAGAAGGGAACATTATGGAACCCTCAGAAACATTCATCGCCACAAAGTAAAGTAAATTGTTACAGTAGAGTGTTAAGTGGCAGTTTGAGAGTCATATTTTCAGAATCTACAATTTCTGAAATGTCCATGAAACCTCTAAATTCAAATGGTTGCTCTGGTTCACTCACTTCTCAACTACTATATCCTACAAATCCATATGCCTCTTAAACTTTTGACCTGAATTCTTATGGATCACTTCAGTCAAAAGTCTGAACCGTTCTCTCGTGGCTGAGCAACTGATTGAATCTACCACACCCAGCTCTCTGTAAGCTTTGCCTTGGTCCAGCAAGGGTTAACATGCTCTGACTTTCAGAGCTCTGCCCATTTCACCTGGAGCAGATGTCCAACTCTGAAAACTCCTCTCAGTGTCGACTGGGATAACCTGGGCCCACCAGTAAAATCTGACCTTGGGAACCAACACAGTTATAAGTTTGTTACATAATCTATTTTTATAATCATATAAATACATAGGATAGTTGAGATGCTCTATGCTAAATATATGTAAAAAACAATTACATTACCTTGTCCAGCACTACCTATGCAGGGCCTGGGGGCCCACCGGTGGATCCACCTGTTCACCTGTGGGCCAATCCGAGCCTAACTACTCTGTGTGTGCTATGCTCTTTGCTGGTTATATTTTCAGGATTGTCTTGAGAAGCTCTGTGCACCAGAATTGTTTTCTGAAACTGGTATATATTTCAGCTTTAATTTAACTTTCTGGCACAAGTTATAGCAAATCTGGTAAGTTAGGCACACCTTGATCCAACACCAGCTTGGCCCACCATTTACAACATGAAACATTGCGGAAAAAAATGCCAAAAAGTGCCTATTTTTTTTGCAAAAATGGCAGACATAAAAAACGTTAAGCTGAAAATATATATGTTCAACCTGTGGAAAGTGATATGTGTCCTGGTCCCATCCCATAGACTTAACACATTTCAAAGGACGGTCATTCTTGCATCATTCAAAAATATGAAATGTCACAGTTCTGCTGCTGCTTTTTGGCCAGTAAACAGGCCATATTTCTGTATGATGCATGGATTCTGTATGGTGCAATGTGTTCAGTCTGTGGGATTGGACCAGCACATGGTACCCTTTCCATGGGTTGAAACATTTGTCTGCAGCTGGCCTTATAGAGCAATTATGTTTCCTATGTATTTTAACACAGTGGATTTGTTGTAGTGACATGGTCACATAGGTTAGTTAATAGGGTAAAAGCGTCTACCTAAACTTTCTTGGTTAAAATCAAGATCTATATTTTTATTTCTTTTAGACTGAGGGCAAAATGTACTCCACTTGCAAGACCACCAAAGAAACCACAACTAAGCATATATTATTTAAGGGTTTCATTTTAAACTCATTGCACAATGTCCATTTGTAAAATACTCAAAAAGAAGGAGCTTGTTGAATCATAAATTTCTACTCAGGTCCTCCAGGTTTTACTAAAACCTCAGAGTGAACCAGAATGTTGTAACAAACAGCTTAATATAATGCTTGAAATATGAACATAGCAGAAATCAATATTTTCTAGATTATGGACAGATAGAAAATCGTACATATACATTAAACATACATAATGAACATGTCACCATTTTTTAAAGGGGTATTTCCATTTCAGCAAATCAATGTAATTGTTTGTATAATGAAAAATTATAAAATTTTCCAATATACTTTCTGTATCAATTCCTCACATATTAATAGATCTCTGCTTGCTGTCCTGCTATAGAAAGCTTCTATGTTTACTTCCAGTGGACAGAAATCTGACCATTTTCACACAGGTGCACGGCTTGTTAATATCATAGACAGTAATCAGTGCTGTGGGTTATAAAAATAATAATAATAATAATAATAATAATGATGAACTGTGCACCTGTGTGACCATGATCAGATTTCTGCCCACTGGAAATAAACAATGATGCCTGCACCCTGTCGTATTTACCAAGTTTATTACGACCACTAAAGAGTTTGGCGGGCACTCATCCGCCAAGCAGGCCCCCAGCATGCCCCTTCCCACCCACTTGACTTGGAGGTTGCATAATTTGGAGAACATATGCAAATACAGGCCACATGCAAGGTATTGCGCATATTTCAGGGTTCATACACCAGATTTCAGGCATAAAACCTGCCAAATTTGCCCCAATATATTAAAAGTATATTAAAAGTATTTGTTTATCACATTGTCAGTCATGACAGTTATGATTGTGTTTTGTATCAGAAAGGTATTTCTCCCTAGAAGAATTGTTTTTAGGCGAGCTATCCCAATTCAGTATAATTCTATACAGTTTTCTTTGGTGTACATAACACCTAACCTTTTCATTGTGAGCATCTTCAATCGATAAAACCAGTTATGTTACATTACATTATCATAAGAATACATTTTGACACAACGGTATGTACTTACACTATGCCAAATAAAAGAATGACCTATTTTTACAAGTCTACAATTACAATAGCTACATTACCAACTTCACAACTTTTAATTAAAAACTTCTGCATACTTTTAATTTTCCTTTCTTCTCACCAAGATCTTGATATCCGGATAAATAACCTTCTTCAGTTTTAATTATCTTTCCTAATTTTAAGCAGATGACAGTAACATGCATTTGTGTCTCTTACTTAGAAAATGAAAGATATGAAAGAACTCAAAATTGCTGTGTATTATATTAAGTGTCTTGAATTACAAATGAGCATGGAACACCTGCATTTTGATGAGACTTTCATTCTTCACATGTATTGTAATGATTTAAAAGGAACCCATCATAACTATAAGAAGCCCGTTTTCCCAGATTTTTGTGTTGCCTTAAGGTCCTTAAGGTCCATTAGCTAAACTATAAGTAAATCCAAAAGATGGAAAAGTTGCATTTGTCTCTATTTATGTGTTAGTTCTGGTTTTGGCTTACAAATATTTATGCAAAATAAGTAAGGTCACACTAGCTAGACCAGGGTTCCCCAAACTACGGCCCGCGGGCCACATGCGGGCCGTCCCCCGACACTTTGCGCGCCAGCGCCGGGCCCTCGCGGCCTGCAACAGTCGGGCAGGAGCCTCCGTCCGTCCGGACAGGAAGCTCCTGCCCGTCACTGTATAGTGCTCGATGCGGCCGGAAACGGCCGCTCGAGCACTATTATTGGAGCGATGTGGCCGGAATACAACCCCGGCGCACATCGCTCCATGAACTAGGCTGCGCGGCCGCGCGATGACGTCATCACGCGGCCGCGCACCCCTTCCTGCCCGGACGCGGCAAGAAGATAGAAGACTTAGGTGAGTACAGGGTTTTATTTTTTTTTTATTAAAGGGCAGTAAAAAGATTGTGGTGACTGGGGACTAGCATAGTTAGTTATGAGGGGCAGAATAAGAAATAATTAATTATAAAGGGCAGCTTAGGAAATAATTAATTATGAGGGGTAGAATAGGAAATAATTATGAGGGGTAGAATAGGAAATAATTAATTATGAGGGGCAGCATAGGAAATAATTAATTATGAGGGGTAGAATAGGAAATAATTAATTATAAGGGGCAGTATAGGAAATAATTAATTATGAGGGTCAGCATAGGAAATAATTAATTATGAGGGGCAGTATAGGAAATAATTAATTATGAGGGGCAGCATAGGCAATAATTAATTATGAGGGGTAGAATAGGAAATAATTAATTATGAGGGGCAGCATAGGAAATAATTAATTATGAGGGGTAGAATAGGAAATAATTAATTATGAGGGGCAGCTTAGGAAATAATTAATTATGAGGGGCAGTATAGGAAATAATTAATTATGAGGGGTAGAATAGGAAATAATTAATTATAAGGGGCAGTATAGGAAATAATTAATTATGAGGGGCAGTATAGGAAATAATTAATTATAAGGGGCAGTATAGGAAATAATTAATTATGAGGGGTAGAATAGGAAATAATTAATTATAAGGGGCAGTATAGGAAATAATTAATTATGAGGGGCAGTATAGGAAATAATTAATTATAAGGGGCAGTATAGGAAATAATTAATTATAAGGGGCAGCATAGGAAATAATTAATTATGAGGGGCAGTATAGGAAATAATTAATAATGAGGGGTAGAATAGGAAATAATTAATTATGAGGGGCAGCTTAGGAAATAATTAATTATGAGGGGCAGCTTAGGAAATAATTAATTATGAGGGGCAGCACAGGAAATAATTAATTATGAGGGGCAGTATAGGAAATAATTAATTATGAGGGGCAGCTTAGGAAATAATTAATTATGAGGGGCAGCACAGGAAATAATTAATTATGAGGGGTAGAATAGGAAATAATTAATTATGAGGCGCAGTATAGGAAATAATTAATGGTGCGGGTATAGGAAATAATTAATTATGAGGGGCAGTTTAGTAATTAATGGGGGGGAGGCATATTCAATAATTAATGGAGAGAGGTCCCAGTATATTAATTAATTAATTGGGCCAATATATAAAATAGTTCACAAGGGGGTGCAGTACCGGTATATTAAATAATTAATTGAGGGGGGGGTGCCAGTGTATTACGGATGCGGTCACATGTACCGCTATTTATTTTTAGACTTTAGTCCGGCCCTCCAACGGTCTGAGGGGGACAGTGAGCGGCCCCCTATGTAAAAAGTTTGGGGACCCCTGAGCTAGACCAATGCAATGCAGCAGTCTAGAACAGGTCCATGGTATCAGGAGTGATAAGCTTGCTATTGCAACTCAGGAAACTCAGGACATGTAATGCTACAATGCAACACTCCACCCATTGAACTTTCTGTCTTGTACAGAAGAAGTGTGGCACTTATGTTGGTTTCCAAACACATTACATTGTATCTTCCCAGCCCATGTGCCAAAGGAACACGTTATTGGGGCACATTTACTAAGGGTTGTGCTGCACTATTTTGTCGGACTGTGCACCTTTTTCGGGGCTAAAACGGCTTGCACAGGTATTTAAGAAGTGTGTGTGCTTGGATTGTATCGCACGCGACTCTTTTTGTGGTGCAGCTGCACTGGCTTCCATGCAACATAAATTAGGGGGTGTACCGTCGGATGGTACGACTGATTCGGACTGAGCGCCGTATTTAACTTTTAAATTTTGTCGCAAGCACTATGTTTAAGATGCACCACAAAAAAGATGATGAACTCTGTCGGAACTGAGAGGGGAAGCAACATTCATGATTTCAGGCCACACACAACATTATAGACGGACAATGCACTTTCAGTGACTGGGTAAGTAAATGTGTCCCATTATCTATGTACAACACAAAATGACATAACACAGGACTAGCCACCAGCCAACTGCATAGAGTATTATAGTTGAAGAATATATAGGCCCACATTTATCAAAATGTGGGCCAAAATGTGGTCTAGCCATTCTATACAAGAAAAAATAATGTAATAATTTAAAAATGCTGCTTCTTAAACCAGTCATCAGCCATCATCTTGTACACAGGTCAATGGGAGTGCAGAGAAGCCTGGAGCTTGTTTGGTGTCTACCGGATGACAGATGGGAGGAGGACAAAGGATAGGTTAATAAAGAGAGTTGAAGTTTCATGCAGTTAGGGAATATGATAGGTTTAACCCCTTAACGCCGAAGCCACTTTTCACCTTCCTGACACGGACCATTTTTTCAAATCTGCCCTGTGTCACTACAAGTGGTAACTCCGGAACGCTTTAACATATCCAAGTGATTTTAAAATTGTTTTCTCGTGACACTTTGTACTTCATGTTAGTTGAAAAATGTTGGTGGTATGTTTTGCATTTATTTATGAGAAAATCAGATATTTGGTGAAAATTTGGGAAAATTCTTGATTTTCGAACTTCAAAATATTCTACTTTTTCCATACATAGTCATAACCGCAAAAAAACTTAATAACTAACATTCACCGAATGTCTTCTTTATGTGGGCATGGTTTTTTTATGCATACTCTTATTTTTGTAGGATGCTATGGGCCTTTGAATGTTAGGTGCGATTATTCACATTTTCATAAAAAACGCAAAATCCTTCTATTGAGGGACCTGCTCAGGTTTCAAATCGCTTTGAGAGGCCTATATAAAAGTAAAACCCCATAAATTACCCCATTATAGAAACTACACCCCTCAATGTGCGTAAAACAACTTTTATGAAGTTTGTTAACCCTTTAATTGTTTTACAGGGGTTGAAACAAAATCGGATGCCATTTTGAAAGTAAAATTTTTTTGGCTAAATGAATGTGTTTTTCAAAAAATGTACAAATTCTCAGTGGATAAAATACCAAAACGCTCCACAAAATTTGATACCCAATCCCTCCCGCGTATAACAATACCCCATATGTGGCGGTAACCTGCTGTATGGGCACACGCCAGGGCATCAAAGGGAAGCTGCGCCATTCAGAGCAGATTATGCATTGTTACTTTTAATTGGCTATACAATCTTTATTTTTTTGGCAATTTGGACATATAAGGGCTTATTTTTTGCAACATGAGATGCACTTTACAAATACTTCACTTTAGTGGGTCATTATCTAATTGATGAGATTTTATTAACTCTTGAATGTATGGGTGAAAAGAAAATTGTCAATTCTGGTTTACTTTCTTTTCGCATTTTTTGGGGGTCGTACACCGTTCACTAAAAATACTATATTATCTTTATTCTACAGATCACTATGATTACAGTAATACCTCACTTATATAGTTTTTCATTTATTTTTACAATTTTACTGGATAAAAACTAATATAGAGGAAATCTCATTTGTTTTTGCATCGCCATCTTTTCGGAGATGTAACTGTAATATTTTTGGTAGACAGAGCTAGTTTTGGGCTTATTTTTTACATGTTGAGTTGTTCTTTTCAGTGGTACTATTTTGGTGCACATAACTCTTTTTGATCACTTTTTAGAACATTTTTGTGTACAGATTTTACGAAAAATGTAAATTTTTGGCGTGTTTTTCGGGTTTTGTTTTTACGGCGTTCACCAAGCAGGTCCAATAATGGCTCTGAGTTATTGTACGGATTGTTATGGACGCGGCAAAACCAAATATGTGGGCTTTTTTGGCGATTTTGTGCTTTTTTTCACTTTATTGCATGTGTATAGGGAATATTTGTGTTTAGGGACCTTTAACTTTATTTAATTAATTATTTTTATTAAAAAATGATTTTATTTAATGTTTTTAACTTTTTTATTAACTTTTACAGGTTAGCTTGAACAAGCGATCCACTGATCACTTGTTCAAGCTCTTCTTCACATTACACAGTGTAGTACAGATGTATTACACTGTGTAGTGTAAAACACTGTGCATGCTCAGTGTGTTACAGCCGGGTCCTGCCAGAAGGAAGGACCCGGGACACACGGAGGAGGATCGTGCAGCCCCGGGCACTGGCAGTCCCAGGGCTGCGATCGGAGCCACGGACCCCCTCCGGTAAGCACCGCGGGGGGGTCAGATTCTTCTTAAATGCCCCCTGCATTTAAAATCTCCGATCGTGGGTGTTAGAGGCAGGTGTCGGCTATAATATATATATAGCTGACACCCACAGCTTCTGGTGCCAGAAGCATGACGTAATAGTACTGCATTTTGTGGGAACGCACCTCCTGCGATGCAGTACTATTACGTCAAATGTCGGGAAGGGGTTAATAAAGAGATGGGTGTTAAGAGCACATCTGAAGCTTTGCGTCTTAGGTATTAGTCTGATTGATTGGGGTATGCGGAATCATGAATATATTGTAGATGAGACAGCTTAGTGAGTGGAAGACTGATTAGTATGGAGTTGTAGTAGTATAGACAAGAATAAATCAGGGCAACAATTATTGTTTGACAGATTTCAATTGTAAGAAATGGGCAGATATGGAGATGTTTCTGATATGCATGCAACAAAAATGAGCAACAGACTGAATATATGATGCAAAAAAGAGGTCAGAGTCCGGCACAACCCGTTGCAGCAGGCCTGCTGCCTCTGGGTTATGGTGACACCACAGACAGAAATGGAAAGGTAAGGGTCGGGTCTTTTAGTAGATGGTGGAAAAGTTTATAAAGTTGGGTATTATCAGCATAAAGATGATACTGAAAACCAAATCTGCTGATGGTTTGACTAATGGGAGCAGGATAGAGGTCAAAGAGAAGAGGACCCAGAAAAGGAAAGAGAGAAATCCAGAAAAGGAGACACTGAGAGATATATTTCTCAGAGAGATAGGAATAGAACCAAGAGAGCACATAAGAATGAGGAAAGAATATTCATGGTATATGTACATGGTGCAAAAGCCAGATTTTACAGGGTCAAGGAAGGAGATAACAGAGAGAAAACAGGTCAGACCAGAATAGACTAGACATTTCAGGAGTTTGGAGATGAAAGGGAGATAAGAGATACAGAAGATAGGAAGTTAACAGCACTGGACGGGTCCAGGGCAGGTTTCTTTAATAATGGGGTTACACCAGCATGCTTAAAAGGAGAGGGAAGGACACCAGAAGAAAGAAAGGCTGAACATTTTAGTGAAGAGAGAAGTGACTGCTGGGGAGAGGGAATGAACAAGATGTGAGGGGATTGGGTAATAGATGCAGGTAGTGGGGCGATGAAAGCAGCCTGGACACAGGAAGAGAGTAAACAGGGTGAGGGACTGGAAGTAAGTGGATTAATGGAGTTACTGGATTGGGAAATTCCTGTTGGATACAGTTTATTTTATCCTAAATCCCTTCACGCTTTGATACACTCCGCATGTACGGCGCAGAGGTCCGGGGTGTATGAAGAGGGCTCACAGGCTGAATCCTCTTCATACAGAGGTGGGTTTTGCTGCATATTGCACCAAACACCCACTGCTAATACCCGCGGCCAGTGCTGATCATGGGTATTAAACCAGCTGATGCCGGCGGCAGAACCGCCAGCAGCATTTAAAAGACAACGGCGCATGGGAAATTGGTTGTCATGACAGCCGCAGGTCTTTGTCAGACCCGAAGCTGTCTGGCTTCTTCCTGGTTTTTCTTTCTGGTTTTCATTGTAATGAATACTGTGCAAAAAACGATCAGACCAGACCATCAAACAAAAAAAAGTTTAAAAAAAAATAAAAAATTTAGAGAACCTAAAAGTTCAAATCACCCCCCTTTCCCTAGAACTGATATAAAACGTAAACAGTAAGAATCACAAGTAAGTTAGCTATTGCCGCATCTCAAAATGCCAGATCTCTAAAAATATATAAACAGTTATTGCTGACGGTGAAGCCCACAACAGAAAATAGGGCCCAAATTCCCGAAACACCACTTTTATACCATTTTACATCACATAAAAGTGCACCCTGATTATCACACAGGCAAACTGCATTTCGTGCAGTTTGCCCTGTTCTTAGTAAATGTGCCCCAATGTGTAAGAGGCCTACATTGTACTTTCCATCATTATAACTTACAGTCTAACCATAAACAATAGCAGGTATAGGAGTATGTTAACCCCCTGGCGAGAGAGCCTATGTGGTCCAGACAGTTACAAAGCTCTGGCTGAGTAAAGAAAAATACGCTATTCTGAGCAGGTCACAATGTGATCACAAGTTTAAGTTAACTAATTAAGGTAATCACTGACTTGTTTCTATCAGGAATTTGGAATGTAATGCATGGAGGTGAATCACTGCAGTGTCACTGTAACACAAGTGAAATAAATAGTTTAACCCCTTCCCGACATTTGACGTAATAGTACTGCATGGCGGGAGATGCGTAATGCAGTATTATTATGTCAAGCTTCTGGCGCCGGCTCCTGAACGGAGCTAGCGCCAGAAGCTGTGGGTGTCGGCTATCCGACACCCGCCTCTAACACCCACGATCGGAGATTTCTCCGATTGCGGGTGTTAACCCCTAACAGCGTGTTAGAGGCATTTAAAGTCAATCGCCAGCCCCCCCTCCCCCCGCGGCGCTTACCGGGGGGGGGGGGTGCAGCTCCGATCGCAGCCCCAGGACTGCCAGTGCCTGGGGCTGCACGATCTTCCTCCCGATGCCAGGTCCCTGCCAGCATGCTCAGTGTCTTACATTACACAGTACAATACATCTGTATTGCACTGTGTAAACTGCATATTCTGATAATAGTAGACCTACTGAGGGGCCGTAGTCTACAGTTCTTGATGATGGATGACTAGCAAAGTTCCCCCCCCCCCCCCAAAAAAAAGTCCCCAAACACTGTACTCCAAAAACCATAGCTTCATTTTGTGGCCGTTCAAAAATACTGCCAAATAGTGCTCCATCTTGCTAGTCTTTGTTTTCCACTTATAAGTAAAATCTATTCTATGTGAAAATACCCACCACCTTATAATGTCTTCTGACCCAAAACATGATCATCCCTTTCAAGCACCTCATTTAGAAATAGGGTACCCCAAGTAATCTTCAATAATTAGGATACTGTCCGTGACATATTGCAGATAGGTGTGATGACATTACAATTATAAGGTTCAAGAAACTTGTAGGCTGCAACCAAGTGTTCATTGTACCATGAGGGTAAATAGTAAGACAAGAAACTGGTGGCTCCCTGCTTTGCTATATTATTAATTTATATCCATGTCCAACAAACTCAAGGTTCTTAGTTACATTTTGATCAAATTGTATAAGCCCATTAAACACTTCACAGTGACCTCATTGCAGGGTCCCTACGCTACTGTGTGCAGCATCACATGGCATCCACCGTGGCTGCAGCAGAGCAATAGCAGGGACCAAGACCCGGTTGCCCCCCCAGCACCCACACTGGCAGGCATAGCCCCGTGGCACCGGGTCCCCGTGTTTTTTTCTCTCCCCATGTTGGTAATAGAAATAGGTTGTTGGCCTAGGGTACCCTGGTATAGAATAGCTATTTCTTCCACTAGATAAAAGAGTATTCAATAGTGTTGTTATACCAGAATAATTAGGAAGTTTTGATAAAAGTGTGATAGAGATGTAAATACAATTCTGTACTTTCCAGTTTCCCCCACTCACTTTACTGGTTATCCGGATGTCTTTGGTTTTATATAGCAGAACTTATCCGTTACACTGCAGTGCTTTTTTTATGAGCAGGTAAAAGTGTTCAGCCACTCGGGTCAATGATCACAACACTTGCATATTCTTTCCTTTGACAGGTTCACTCTGTGTTTTGTCATAGTGCTGCCCTCTCAAATAGAATGAACCATAAATGTATGTACTGAAAGATCAGATTTGACTAATGCTGAGAATATAATAAGTACTGGATCAGGGTTTATATGAACCATAAAACGCAGACAGATATCACTTGAAATAAACAGTAAAACTGTAATCCCAAGTGTCTTGTTTGTTGCAAAACCGTCTCTTAGTAGTTTAGACACAATTCAAGGGCTTTCACAGGTCAAAAAATATTATATTGAGAAACACATCGCAACAATTTGCAGAAAGAGACAAAGTTTTTTTTTTCCTTTGCCTTAGCAGAAAGAAGACTGTGCCTAAAGATATGTCATTTTTATCTATCTGCTACAGAGAGAAGTCTGGGTCAGTGTGAGCTTGTTGCAGTAATGAAACATACTGTTTAATACCAACCTTAAGAATCTCCTCTCTGGCCAAATAAACCAAACTGTAAAACACTACTCCGTATTGGAAAGAAAAGTGATCTATTTTCTTTGTTATTGTTGCTCGACCAAATATCAATTTCTAAGTGGTCTCTGCAAGGGAAAGGTAATGTGTTTCTCTTTAGATAAGTCATCCTGCTACACAGCAAATTGTGCATGGGCAATCATGTGTGACCATTATACATAAGGTAGTCCATCTATTTAATATGATTGCTGGAAGTGAGATGTATTAAATTATATCAAAACATGACATTAATGAGGGTATATTGTGTCAGGATGAAATAGCCCTTTTGGCAGGTAACATACTTTTATGTATACAATACTCATCTTGTACAGTCTTCTACTAGGTTTCTCAATCAAGCGTATCCTGCCCGAAGCATGGAAATGGTGAACGATGTGTGTGCAGACTACATCAAATCTCCACATCTATTTTGCTTTCATTGCAAGACATTGTACTTTCAATTAGAGAGCCTATTAAAGCCTCACACAGTAGCAAACAAGAATATACAGAACCGATGCATTTGATGACTGTTATATACTGATCGCCTATGTACAAGTCAAAAGATTTGTTGCTAAAGTATAGTTGAAAAAAAAATATTTCAAATTGCTACTTAGAATCAAGAAAGCTGTCATGTTTAATAGTGTGCAAGAAGGTAAACCATGTTATGCAAGCAACTATCACTGTCATATAACAGCAGCATTGACTATCACAGAGGGACAAAGTAGACGCATGTGATAGCGTTCTGTGACAAAAATATTCCACAAACTCAAGGGCAAATTGGTGATGTCACTAGCTGACCTTTTCAGTCTCTGAGAGCCTCTTTTTAGATAGCAGCTAGTGAGTTGTAAGAAGCAAATTACTTGTAATTATGATGATATTTCATTATACTGATCCTAACGAAGGCTCCATACAAATGTTGAAAAATTCACAGAACTGAATTGTGTGAAAGAAATCGTTGTATAAATGTAAGACCATATATTGAGGATTTTTCTGCAGCAAAATCCAAAGCAACAAAATCTGAAAATCTGAAATGGATGGCGGATATTTAACCCTCACCACACATTACCAAATACTGCTAGTATTTATACTGCTAGTACTGCTAATAATATTCTAGTATATATTTGACAGTTCACACTGTGGAGTAATACGGTGTAGTTTTTGAAAATAACTCAATGGGGCACATTTACTTCCGGTCCTAGTCCCAATCCTTGAGGTGCGTTCCCCGATGATTCTGCACTGTGCCACAATCCACGTAGATCCTGCACCTGATATACTACATGTGTCGCTCCATGCTCAGGTCCGCCGGAGTTCACCTTCTTCTTCCTGGTGCATGTATGTGCTTGGCCTGCAACACAAATTTGAATGTTAAGTCCCTCGCTTAGTCTGAATCCGTGGGATCGTCCGACGGCCCGCCCCCCTTTTTCTGTCGCATGAAAGCCGGTGCCAATGTGCCAAAATCCGATTGCTTGTGCCAAAAACCCTTCTAATTGTAGCACACATCGGAAATCGTGGGATATTCCAACAATAGTGCGGTTCCTTAGTAAATGAGCCTCAATGTTCTCTATTCTCTCCGAAGAACAAATCAATTATTGCAGTGGAATTATTACCGCCATATAACTTTTTATGTCATTGTGTGGCTAAGGATTTGTAGAAATAGACTGAAGTGCTGGTGTCTGCTGTATTATACAGAAGAAAACTGCAATAAACGGAATCAATCAGCGCTGGCACCATTCGCAGTAAGTTGTTAGGTCAGTCAAACCCAACCATAAAACCTAAACAACAGTGGCGCATGGGCGCTGCCATATAACCAGTCAGTGCCCCTGTGACATCAGCTGGGGTAGCCGATCAGTTGTCTCTCTGTGCAGAATGACAAGACTGGGAGCTCAATCTTTTACAGCATGCAATATACTGCAATACGGTTTTCTTACAGTAAATTGGATAAGATTAAATGTATTTGCATTAGTCAATCTGTTTTTGAGGACTGGTACCCACAACCTAATGCGATTTCACAAGTGCTTTATAAAGAGGAAAATAATACTGTACATTCTTCTCTTGAAGCCTTGCCTTACACAGGACAACATTTTGTTGACTTTTGCTGCAGAAGACTGGCATTTGTTTCTATAATTTAGTTTATCATCAATTACTACTGCCAAATCTTAACCCATTGTATACTTCTACACTGGTGATTTATCTGCGGTACAAATATGGCATATTTATTTTTTACTCAAAATGTATAACCTTACATTTATCAACTCTGAGCTTCTTCTACAAATCTACTGCCCACTGGGACAGTGTTTGAGAGTCATTGAGGCTGGCCTAGATCTACAGTATATTGTATCGGAGGGCTTTGTGTTATCTGCAGACACTGAGAAAGTTCTATTTTGTGCAACTTTAACAAATTAAACAGTAGTAGGCCTAGTCCAGATCATTGGGATTCTAAGACTATTCTCTGTTATACAGTCTTTAAAAGTAAAAGAAAAAATGCTCAGCACTCGCAGGACAAATCGGGGATCATTTGATGCAACTACTTTATTCCACTATAAAAATAAGTGGAGTCTTACTCATGGTCCATGAGGAAGACGCTACAGTTCTGGACTCATGAGTAAGACCCTTTGCATCTAAACTAGTTGATCGAATGTACTTCATGTACAGAGTGTTTTATCATTAGTCATTGTGGGTCCAACGGCTGTGGATTGAGGATTTTATACACCACAGATGTCGGTGGATCTACTGATTGGTGATTCTATTTGGGGTGAGCTGGCTTTACTATTGGTTACCTATTGGTGACTGTGTTGGGTTATATAGTCTTCAAAGAGTTTTGGGATCCAAACACCAGTGTTAGTTTCCAAAGTATTAGAATTATACTTGTATGATAACCACAAGTGAAAAACAATAAAAATATCGAACTATATGAAATTCCCTAAACACTTTTTCCAGCTTCCTGCTCTTTCATGAAAAACAAGCACATTTGTTTGACATGCTGCTTACCATTAGTAATACTGTTATCCATAGCATACAGTTTTATATTTATCCATTTCCAGCCATTAAATTAACCAGATTATATTTGCTGTTGACCCATTTCTGAATATATGTAAAAAATTTACCTTTTGCCCGTCAAGCTGACCCTAGTTGGAATGTAGGGAATGATTGGCTATCTTATAGCTTAGTTATTTGAGAACACAAGGATATAAATCATCAGGTCCAGGGACGTCATGCATATGAATTTATTGTAAACCTTTTTAGACCATTACTATAGTCAGCCAGCAAAAGCCATTATCAGACATATTATTATACACTTCCTTATTAGCCCGCTCCTTTGTTGAAAGGAATGTATTTACATGTTGTTATGTGTTATGTGTTTATCACCTCATTATGAAAGTAAGAATAGCATCCACTGCATTGCATCCATTGCAGCCAAAACTTGCTACTAAACACATAATATGGAGCTGAATAATAATCTCCATGATGGTCAATTTCTATCTTTTATCAAGCAGCTGGAAATGTTGTGCTGTACTTTATAGCCTTTAAAATAAAAACAAATGCAGGGTGACTCACTGAATGATGCAATCATGCACATGGAAACACTCTCCATTTCCTTTAGGTGGTCCAAATACTCCTGAAAATGAATATAATTAAAGCTCATCATGCATTAATAGCATAATTGAAGGTTTTACTTATCCATGGGGAATATTCATTTATTTCCTCTAATGAAAACAGCATGAATGATAAGACAGTTAGTAGCCAAGAGTAACTGTAACACACAATAATAACATATTTACAGAATAGTGCCATTGCCGGTATACCGGCTAATACAGTACAATACAAACAATAACACCTATTGAATCTGGATTAAACTAAAACTGACACAAGGGGAGGAGGGAGTACTGTCAATTTGGGGGTAGGAGTCAAGACTGATCTTATCTAAATGTCTTCCAAATTAGTCAGTGTGTCTGTTTCCCTCTCTTTATCCCCATCATTAAAGTCGCATGTCTTAGTCGCATGTACTTAGTCATTGGTTATGGGAAAAAAAAGTTACAGCAGGAGAAGCCAGGTATCTGCACAGTTTTTTGCAGGGCTTTAACCAATTCACTAAACAGTTTGCCACATCATTGCCATGAATGAATTGGCAAATAGCAGGACATATTCAGAGGAGTAATCAGAGATTGAAGAACTTTTAGAGCCATTGCTTGGACAGTGAGGTCTGTTGAAGGACATTTCATTTGGAAGACCAGCCGGATAACTAATTCCTTAAAATAAGTAGAGTAAGCATGCTGGTAGGGCAGAACTTAACACTCTGTAGAGTTCACACTTTATCCAGTGTAAACAGTGGAACACTAGAATAAGCAATATATTGGGGCACATGTACTAAGAATGTAGGAAACTGCACTAAAAGTGCTCTGCCTTTATATAATGCTTGGTGCGCCAGAATCATTAAGAACGTGCACCAGAAATCATGAATCTGGCGCTTCTCTGCACTGGTCCAACTTTTTTTTTGCTCCATTAACATAGGGGTGCCTAGTGTAGCTGCACCACAAAACAGAGTGTGCGACATATTTGCGGCACGGACACTTCTTAAATACCTGTGCAAGCAGTTTACACCTAAAAGAATGTGCAAAATCCACCAGAAAACTGGTGCAAAGCCCATAGTAAATGTGCCCCATTATTCCAGTATGTTGCACTGTCCAGTAGTAAGCTATTACCCTTGGGACATGTTCTGGAAAATTACATTAAGGGATCTATATGATAGTGGTGCAGGAGAGGTGGCGGGTGCAACCGCATGCACATGGACCCACCAGATACATAAAGGGGCCGGAGCCTCCTAATATATCTGGTTTGCCAGAGGGGCAGGGAGAACATCAGGTCAGCTTATGATAACTTACACCCACTTTGACAAACTACTGAGCAGAATACTTCCATGTCAAAATGGACTATTTACTCTTCGAGTTTATATTGGTAACTTTTTGTAGCAAATTGAATACAAATTAAAATGATGCTTGTAATTTCTTTTAAACCAGTTGTACACACCATTATTCTGCTTACACTAATATCTAGAAGTCAAACTCAGAAATGGATCCTAAACACAGAAGAGGTACATGGATTTCCTTTCTACTTTTTCTCTATAGGAACTACAATTGGTCTTGGCTTCTAAATACTAATGCAAACAAAATGACCAGAATACTTCTGTGAAACACACAATAGTTGTCTGCAAAAGATAAGTGAAGTTTGGGTACTTTGTTTTCAATATATATAATGCCCATAAGTGACAATATACAGTATCTTGTCTTGGTTTAATTTTGTGCCCTTCTCACCACTTTTCAAAAAGTCATTTGAGCAGGGTGGAGAACAAGGGGGCCAGGAAACTGAAAGCTGAACCCAAGAAAATTATTACTTTCCCCATAAAACTGGAAGAGGTTATACCAGAAAACCTGGCAGTTATAGTTTACAATTCTGGTGCTCATAATGAGACAAAATTAAGAGGAAATAATTTTTAAAGGGAACCTGTCACCAGGGACCTCATTTTCACAGGTTGCATAAGCGTATTACACCTGCAGAGCAAATATGCCTTTCTGCCTTTTATAAGCATTTGCATTACAGTATAATTGTGTGTTATAACAAAATCCTGGGGTAGTCCCAGGGTCTGGATATATGGATGCATTTTAGAAAACAACATGTGCCTTGTCGGTGTTACTCATTCCTCAGAGCTTAGCCCCATCTTGTTTTTTTAAATGCATCCAAACCAAAGCCCAGCCCCTGTGACTACCCCAGGATTTTGTCAGGATGCAAGAGTAAGTTATAACACAAAATTATATTGTAATGCAAATGCTTAGTAAAGGCAGAGAGGCACTTTTGCACTACAGGTGTCATGGGTTTTTACAATCTGTCTTTAGTTAAAATGAGGTCCCTGGTGACAGGATCCCTTTCATCTCAGGCACAAAGCACCTGTCTTAATATATGGGCTCAAATTTTCTCCTGAATGAGGCGCAAACATCTTTATAAATCAGTGCAGACCAAGGTTTCCTCCATATCAACCCATCAGCACCAAACACTGCCTGTGCATTTAGACCTTAGTATTAAGCCATTAGCACACACATTTTACAGTTTATGTCACAGCTTCATAAATTTCAGCCACTTATGGTGTAAGGAATAATGTAAAACAGGGATTAGAATTCAGGACGCATCCTTGTCAATAAACCCTTCATTGAGACACAAAAACAAAAAGATGCATAGATCTTTCAGATATGGAATGTTTCGCACAATCCGGATTTCCTTTTTTTAGTGCTGTGAAAGTCATCAGTATAAATAATGGGGTCATGTCATTAGCTGATATGTGTGTCCTGTTACAGCTTAGAGAACACTTCTAGTGACATTCAAAGTAAGAGTGAATATCATCCATACACTATAACGCAGCCTCTGCATCTCTTGTTTGCTTTGTGAAAAAAGTACATCAAGTATTACCTCACTTGGAAACAGTATCTTTTATGGATAATACTATATGTTGATTTATTAGAGAATGTGATCTGTTGGAAGCTTTTACTATATCATCATAAAACAACACTCTCCAAGTACATTAAGCTGAGTAATTGTGCTGCTTCTCCCGTTGCTGAATGTTGAAGTGTATTTAGGTAGTTTCACATCACTGATAAACAGAAAGCGACATTATTCCGAGCAGAAATAAATAAATAAATAAAATAAACTAAACTTGATTATGTCGGTGATTGAATAAGATATCATTTGGTGGAATAAAGCAAACCAGTATGCATGGCACATGTCTTGAATTTTTAAAAGCAGGTGTCAGAAGAGTCTTAATGAAACATGTTTTGCATGAATTTCTAATTCAACGATTGCTGATTCGAAATTCTATAAATTGTAGAATGTTTCAGAAAATGCCAAATCTGCTATTACATCTGTCCTTGTAATTCAGAAACAAGCAGACTCATTCTGTCTCCAAATGCAGCACAGCGCTTGGTTTAATATTCTGCAGTGCTATAGTTTAGTTAATACACTTCTCTAACTCCATACTGGAGTTTATATAGATGCATTGGATACTGTACATTTTCTTTCCATGAACATAATCAGGATGGCCTTCTTTTGATATGGTTGACATTTTCCTTCTTCCTTTTATAGAATCTAAAGATGAGTCACCGCTTGTTTTAAATAATATAGACTAAAGTAGATATTATATCACACATCTACATTCTTAATATATTTAGAACCTGCTAAAGAATATCTGGAGCATTTGAGAATTGTTGAAGCCAGAAATAAGTATAAACCTGTAAAACCTATAATGTGCAATGAAATGCTGCTGGCAAGATATAGTTCTACCATATAGGATGCAGCACAGATGGAGAGAAGGAATAGCTCTTAACTGCAGGGGCGTTTTTAACTTTAGGCAGGGGTGTAACTTTGGGGGGTGCAGAGGTTGCGATCGCAGCCGGGCCCAAGAGGTTTAGGAGGCCCTTATGGTGTCACTTTCCCATATGAGAAGACTATCACTCTAAACCATACATTAGAGTCGGGGGGCCCGGCAGACTTAGCACTGGGGCCCATCAGCTTCCAGTTACGCCACTGCCTTTAGGCAAAGGGGTTGGCTACTTTACCTCATGTTTTTGTAATGAGTGTGTAAGTGTGGGGGACAGAAAGTAATTTACCAATATACATCTATTAATAGTTTTGCTTTGCTTTCCTGCTGTGTTAAGTGAAGCCTCAGATGGAGGGTCATGTGATGGACCTGCCAGGACCTTTATCTTATACAGGCGGTCCCCTACTTAAGAACACCCGACTTACAGACAACCCCTAGTTACAAACGGACCCCTGGAATTTGGTAATTTACTATACTTTAGTCCTAGGCTAAAATAAACAGCTGTAACAGTTATAAATGATGTCTGCAATGAAGCTTTATTGTTAATCCTGATTCTTATGGCAGTCCAACATTTTTAAAATTCAATTGTCACAGAGACCCAAAAAATATTGGCTGGGTTTACAATTATAAAGTATACAGTTCCGACTTACATACAAATTCAACTTAAGAACAAACCTACAGACCCTATCTTGTACGTAACCCGGGGACTGCCTGTATTTATGAATACTATCATAAGGTGCTGGCAGGACCTTTGCTCAAAGACAGATAGAGATCACGTGATCCTCCATCTGCGGCCATTTTATGGACAAGACTGTCTGGATGATAAGGTAAAACACAGGAGACTTCCCTTTACATATCAAGAAAGCAGTGCAGAACTATTAATAGATGTTCTGTGCGTGCTTTTGACGCGCAGAACTTGCATTGCCCTCTGACCCATTGTAATCAATGGGTTTTTTCAGACTTGCATTTTTTTTTCACGCACACATGCACGTTTTTTTTAGTGCATGTTTAAATCTCAGTATGCTCTACTTTTGCAAGTCACATGCGCACCATACAAGTCTATGGAGATGCATCGTTTTTTGCATCAATTGCCATACAAAAGATAAACCGCAGTCCTGAGTCCTTTTCCTGAGACACTGAACAAACTCTGACTGAAAACTGACTGAACTCTGATGTCAGTTTTTCACTGACCAAACACTGATCGCTCCCTGATCAGACTCTGATGTGATCTGCAACGCAAGTGTGAAAGGGGCCTTACACACACATTACAACAAGCATGGTAAAGTGACCAACTAAGTTAAGGCCCCTTCCACACTTGCGTTGCATATCACGTCAGAGTCTGATCAGGGTGCGATCAGGGTTTGGTCAGTGAAAAACTGACATTTTGAATCAGTTCAATCAGTTTTCAGTCAGTTTGTTCAATGTCTCAGTTTTTCAAGCGCTTTTTCAATGCATTTTCAAGTGTTTTCCACGTGCATATAATGCATGTGAAAAACAAAAGTGTAGAAGAGGCCTAAGGGCTTTCATTTATTTTTATTTATACATGGCCAGATTACTGCCACTGACTGAAGGTATTATAAACTAAAAGAAAAGTGCCCCAAAAAGTATTATAATAATATAATTATGGAAACAATAATTGTGATAATGGTTAAGTATAAAGGAACTCTTAATGGGACCTCCCCAAACTCAATGCCCAGGGCAGTGTTAGCTTTAAATATCCCCCGGCAGCTACTACACAAACTCCATTCATTTTCCTATTGAGGTATTTCTAATACCTTAAATGACCTTTATGTATCAAAATAATTTGCTTAAATAAAGATGAACTTTTGTTTAGTCCAACCAGTAATCCTCCAGTATTGATAAAGAGGAAGACAAAAAATTAAGATATATACCAATGGGGCCTTAGTATAAAAATCCAAATTAGCCAGTCAGAATTTATCCCTGGATGTTGCTGTCAATGTTTTTCCTCCATAACCAGTGATGTTTCTGTTGTCAAAAGAGGAGTCCATGCCTCTCTTGAACATGGACATAGAGTCCGCCATAACAACCTGCTAAAAGAGGGTTCCACAGTCTCACTGCTCCTGCAGTAAAGATTCCCTAACCTTACAAAGTAGATTTCTATGCTTGAGGTTTAATCTCTTACATGTATAATATGAAAAACTTTGAAGTCGCATGAGCTATGCTTTACATACCTTATATAGGATATATATATATATATATATATATATATATATATATATATATACATATACACTCACCGGCCACTTTATTAGATACACCTGTCCAACTGCTCGTTAACACTTAATTTCAAATCAGCTAATCACATGGCGGCAACTCAGTGCATTTAGGCATGTAGACATGATCAAGACAATCTCCTGCAGTTCAAACCGAGCATCAGTATGGGGAAGAAAGGTGATTTGAGTGCCTTTGAACATGGCATGGTTGTTGGTGCCAGAAGGGCTGGTCTGAGTATTTCAGAAACCGCTGATCTACTGGGATTTTCACGCATAACCATCTCTAGGGTTTACAGAGAATGGTCTGAAAAAGAAAAAACATCCAGGGAGCAGCAGTTCTGTGGGCAGAAATGCCTTGTTGATGCCAGAGGTCAGAGGAGAATGGGCAGACTGGTTCGAGCTGATAGAAAGGCAACAGTGAATCAAATCACCACCCGTTACAACCAAGGTAGGCAGAAGAGCATCTCTGGACGCACAGTACGTCGAACTTTGAGGCAGATGGGCTACAGCAGCAGAAGACCACACCGGGTGCCACTCCTTTCAGCTAAGAACAGGAAACTGTTGCTACAATTTGCACAAGCTCATCGAAATTGGACAGTAGAAGATTGGAAAAACGTTGCCTGGTCTGATGAGTCTCGATTTCTGCTGCGACATTCGGATGGTAGGGTCAGAATTGGGCGTCAACAACATGAAAGCATGGATCCATCCTGCCTTGTATCAAGGGTTCAGGCTGGTGGTGGTGGTGTCATGGTGTGGGGAATATTTTCTTGGCACTCTTTGGGTCCCTTGGTACCAATTAAGCATCGTTGCAACGCCACAGCCTACCTAAGTATTGTTGCTGACCATGTCCATCCCTTTATGACCACAATGTACCCAACATCTGATGGCTACTTTCAGCAGGATAATGCGCCATGTCATAAAGTTGGAATCATCTCAGACTGGTTTCTTGAACATGACAATGAGTTCACTGTACTCAAATGGCCTCCACAGTCACCAGATCTCAATCCAATAAAGCATCTTTGGGATGTGGTGCAACGGGAGATTCGCAGCCGTCAAATCTGCGGCAACTGTGTGATGCCATCATGTCAAAATCTCTGAGGAATGCTTCCAGCACCTTGTTGAATCTATGCCACGAAGAATTGAGGCAGTTCTGAAGGCAAAAGGGGGTCCAACCCGTTACTAGCATGGTGTACCTAATAAAGTGGCCGGTGAGTGTATATATGGTACATCTCTATTGTGGTCAACCCAAAACCTGAAATATATTTTGTAGAGAATTCTTCAATGATAGTCCAAATAATTCATGATCAGACTGTACAGGACATGCATTAGATTATTATTATTTTCCTAGAATATTAATTGTTTATTGCTTTTATTCAACCATGGTGTATAGATGGCTGGAAGATAAAAACATCATCTTGTTTGCTGTCTAGCACTTTGTGAATATTGGACTTTTTCCACCTATGACAATTGAAATTATTAGTAAGGATCGCTAGTGCACAGAATCAAATGAGTAGTTGTTATGGGGCATATGGAGCAGCATAGTGGCTCAGTGGTTAGCACTACAGCCTTGCAGGGCTGGGGTCCTGGGCTCAAGTCCCATCCAGGTCAACATCTGCAAAAAGTTTGTATGTTCTTTCCATGTTTGTGTGGGGTCCTCGTGGGGAATAAGGACTGATTTGGCTAGCTCTGTGCAGCACTGCATAATCTGTGTGCACTATATAAATAAAGGAATTATGATTATTATTATTATTAAATGGGATAGACCTTGATCTTAGCTGCATGAAACATTCTATAACTGTTGTTAATATATATAAAAAGTATAACTTCTGATCTTTAGAAATACAGGCAGTCCTGCGGGTTACATACAAGATAGGGTCTGTGGGTTTGTTCTTAAGTCGAATTTGTATGTAAGTGGGAACTGTATATTTTATAATTGTAATCCCAGCCAGAACTTTTTTGGTCTCTGTGACAATTGGATTTTAAAAATGTTGGGTTCTCATAAGAACCAGGATTAACAATAAATCTTAATTGCAGACACCTCTGATAACTGTTACAGATTGTTTATTGTAGCCTAGGACTACAGTACAGCAAAATACCAAAATCCAGAGGTCCGTTTGTAACTAGGGGTCGTATGTAAGTCGAGTGTTCTTAAGTAGGGGACCGCCTGTATAGCAGTCTATATCATGTCCCAGATATGGACTGCAAACATCAGGATTGTCTATTTCTATCATGAATACTGAATATACAGATATTTAAGATTTAATTTGACATGTACTGAGATTTCAGATATTGCATTAAGGAAATCATACTACATTGCAACAAAAATTAAGGGAACATTAAAATAGCACATCCTAGATATCAATGAATAGAATGAAGATATTTTTTAACAGTGTATAGAATAGATTGTTATGTGTGTAGAATAATTGTACATGTGCTTTAAAAAAAATATCCCTTAAAACCAAAGCAATAAACTTGCTGATAATCAATGTAAAAAAAAATGTAGCTTTGTCAAACAGACTACACATACACTACACTTTAAATCTACCAAAAATTGTGTCCATATTGTGTCTGCCCATCTCGATCCTATTAAGATTTTAACAATTTGTGTTTCTCTTTCATTCATTCAGTTCCACTACATGTATTTGCATTGGAAATACTACAGTAGGGAAATGCCAGACACCAATGTAAATAACAGCAGGGGAAAATATTACACTTTGCATGCCGAAAACATGATGTTTTTGGAGATTGACACTGTTACTTGTTTGAAAAAAAATCACAGCGCGTCCTATATGTTCCATATTTATGGTTTGTCTCCATATGTCTTTAAATAAGAATTGCAATATATGCTATGGGGAGGATGCTACCCACAGTACAATGAAAAGTTTGCCTATTTAAAGAAGATACAGAAACTGACAGCAGTAAAACTACATTGGGGCACATTTACTTACAGGGTCACCAGAGTACACAAAAAGTGCATTGTCCGACTATAATGCTTGGTGCAACGATTCACTAAGATTGTGCGCCTGGAATCATGAATGTGTTGCTTCCCCACACAGGTCCGACAGAGTTCACCATCTTTTTTGTAAAAAAAACATAGGGAGCGCAACACAATGTAAAAGTTAAATACGGTGCTTGGTTTGAATCAGTCGGACTGTCCGATAGTTTGTGTCGCACGGAGGCCAGCGCAGCTGAACCACAATGCCAGTGCAGACACTTCTTAAATACCTGTGCAAGCTGTTTTTTTGTCGGTACAGAGTCCGACAAAAGAGCAGCATGCGACCCTTAGTAAATGAGCACCATAGTCTTATAGGGAAACAGGGTCTTAACTAAGACTCTTCTATACATATCCAACACGGAATTACATGTTTATATTACATTTTGCCCCCCCCATCTTATAACATCTTGCACATAAACATTTCTGTGAAATATAGTTATATGAATTGATCCCCAGAATAGAACCCAAACTTCTATAGTTACTGCTGTGAATTAGATTTACTAATTTCACCCAGTTACATTGAGCAGTTTGTTAATTCTTTCTCCGGTTCTCCATACCTATAAAACCTATACAATACCTACGAGAATAACTGTACTGGCTCCCCCTGCTCATATGATGCTATGCTACAACATCATGAGTTAGTTTTGAGAAAAAGAGTATTAAGTTACAGGAAGCATATAAAATACAGGTATACCTAAAAGTCCAGAGCTTGATAGGCAACTGGATGGGAGAAGTAATCATGGATCACAAATTTTCTATTAGAGATCTTCCTGTTAAAATCTTCATTGGATTTTGTTGCATTTTGTGCAGTTCTGTATCACAAAAAAGAGACCTTGATGTAACTCATTTAAAGGGGAGTTTCAGTTTCAGCAAATATATGTCATTATTTATATATTAAATGAGTTATACAGTTTTCCAATGTACTTTCAAGTTTTTTATATCTCTGCTTGCTGTCGTTCTATAGGAAGATTCATTGTTTACTTCCTGTGCTTAAAACATGGAGCAGAGATCTAGAAAACTGTGAGAAATTGATTGATAAACTATACTGGAAAATTGTATAACTTTACACTGTGCAAATAATATAAATAATTTGCTGAAACTGGACAAACCCTTGGAATATATTTACAAAAAGGTCTAATTTTGAATTTCAAATTTGGTGTAGATGACACTAATGAATCAAACAAATATGCTATGCTCTGTCAAATACCTAGATAAATACTGTCTTGACCTGTAGAAATGGTTTGAATTGCCGTTAACATTGCAGAGTTGAAACCCTTGAGTCATGAAGTAGTTAAAATGTAGCATTAGAGTTTTCAGACTTAGTCTATAATGATATTCCAGCCAAACGTACAAGTTCCAGACTGTATAATGATGCAGAAAGCATTACCTCATAAAGTAGCTACAGGCTGTAATGTGCTGTGATCCTTGAGTCATTTTTGGCACAAAATAAAAACATAAAAAGAAATAATGAGAATCTATTCCGTGCACAGTATTAAAAGAACATGGGACTGGGAGATTTCTGTCTAAAATATATCCACGCTGAATCAATATGAGAAAGATGAAATATTGGACAGACAATAACACCCAGTAATGCAATATAGATTAATTGGTCTGGCTTATTCTGTTTTACAGATGCCCTGGAAAGAAAACTTCCATTTAGTTCTAAGTAAACCAGTTCCCCAAAGTAATACAAGAATTATATGATATAAATACAACTTAGCTGAAAAGATGAAAAAAAATTACCATGGGAAATTGAAATCTGCTTCTGCAATAAACTAGTTTTATCTAGTATGCAACCGTAATTAACTTTAATGATAGAACGGTCTATAATTATGGGCGACAAGATTGCCTGTAACTACACTAGACAGCATTACAGCTTGGCTGTGGTCATCTTAAACATTTCGGATGCTCCTTGGCAACAGACTACAAGCTCCATTTCTACCTGTTGATATAGTGGTGACTTACAGGCTGTTGCAGATATGATATGATGAAGTTATAGCTTGTTACAGTAATAGTGTAAATGGAAAAATAACCTTTATTCACTAAAGCAGATATACAGCCTGGTATAACCGATGTGTTGACCCAGGTCACAGGCCTTACCCCCAGACCCTTCCTCTCGGCTGCTTTTATTAAGTAATGTTCCCTCTAGTGTTTGGTTTTTTCTACTCCCTTATTCAACAAGATCACAACAAGATTTCATACATGTGCTGCCTCTCCCAAAACACACACATTTACAGTGCGGCAGAAAGGGGCAGATATTGCTGTAATCCATCCCCCACAACTACTTGGGACTTTATAGACTAGGGGTCTGCACAAAGTAATGAGATTGCAGCTCACCAGACCAGGGAGGAGTGGGATAAAAACATGGATCCTCCCTATTCCCCTCTTATTATATGACACTATCCTCCTCCTCCTGATGTCAATCCAATTTCTTTCCTCTCTGTCTATTCTCTTTCCCACTGACTAATTGAAAAGAGCAGAATGAGGCAGAGTTTAGCATGAAGATGGCAAACTGACTTATATTGCCAAATATATAACCCATATTGCCAAATTGGAGAAGACAAGGAGAGTTCATGACGCAGTATATGTATTAATATGTAAACCCGAGACTGCTCTTACTTAGAGCAGAAAGGAAGGGCTGCATTGTGCACCAAAGTGTACCAATTCCAGCTTCAATCCTGGAATGTGAATTTCTTCCTTCTGCAACTAACAACACACAGAACATTATTAATACAGAGATCTTCAAGGTTGGTAGATTCCTTTTAAAGGAAGTATACCATCATACAATTATACATGACAAACCAGGGACACTTACTCATAGAGCCAGGTACTGCAACTGTGCTTATCCTCTGTGGTTATCCATGGCCTCCTTTCTTCTAAAATCAACTTTTAAAAATATGCTAATGAACAATCCAGGGGCATTACCAGTGCCAATCCATACTATAACTTCATAGGCTGTTATACTGTCTACTCCTCTGCCCTACTCCCTCAGCACACCCCCCTCTCTCTGCCTGATGTAATCTCACTGCAGCAGAGGAAGGTTCAGCACTCAGTTACTCACTGTAACAGCCTATGAATCTGCAGCACAGGGGGACTCTGGTAACACCTCCAGGAGCCTTTCAGACACCATAGCATAATTTAAAAAATTGATTTTAGAAGGAACAAATATAAGAAGATTACCACAGTTACAGTACCTGGATCTATGAGTCCTTGGTGGTAGATTTCCTTTAAGTATGACAGGATCAGCTACAGTACATGTAAGGAACAGACAATAAGAAACTCATATTGAAAATGACCTAGATACTGTCAGTGTTAAATTATTAATTATTTGACAAATGATTACAAACAACCTCTAATTAATCATTTGAGAAAGATGATTTTATTTCCAGACTTGCCAAAAAGAATTAATCACATAAACAGAAAAAAAAACATTGTTAAAATTACCAGGCTGCATAATCATTATTCTTTTTCACCTTGTATTTAAAACATTCACTCATAAGCTGGACCGCCTTCAGGGTAATACCAGCAGTACTGCAGTGAAGGGCCTGGCCCCAGCGCTAAGGAAAGGGTCTGACTTATCTGATCTGCCCATATATTAAACGCCCAATAAAGTGCTCTAGATTGTGGCGCTGAAACTATATACGCTGCACAAAAAGTACAGGGAACACTCTAGCTGATCCAATTTCAGTGGCAATGCAACCAGACAAAGAAATTAGGCTCAGTAGTGTGTGCTGTGTCCATGTGCATGTATGACCTCCCTACAATGTAAGGGCATTCTCCTGATGAGGCAGTGGATGTTCTCCTTAGGGATTGCCTACCAGACCTGGATTACAGCATCAGCCAATAATTGGACAGTTATGATGTGCAATGTGGTGTTGGTGGATGGAACAAGACATAATGTCCCAGAGGTGTTTGATTGGATCCAGGACTGGGGAATGGACAGGCCACATCAGGCCTAGAAATGACATCCACCTGTATATGGTCTCACGATGGCTTTGAGAATCTCATAATGGCACCTAATGGCAGAGCACCTCTGGCATATCAAGAGATGCCTTCTCACACCATTACTGCCAAACTGGTGATGCTGGAGCATGTTGCAGGAAGCAGAACATTCCATGCTCTGGACTCTATGCTGGACACAATTAATTTTCTTGCCACAGCTCACATTGATATGCTATCCTGGAGGAGCTGCAATACCTTCTGTATGATATCTGTAGGGATCAGAGCAATTGCAAAATTCAAAAGTGAGCAAAATAATAATAAGAATAGAGAAATTGTCTGTGGTCACCACCTACAGAAGCACTCCTTTATCAATCACCTGTTGTCTGATCTATTTTCCCAACAGCAGCAGGAGAAATGGATCAGTGTTGATTCATAACTGGTCCAGGTTGATTTCACAGAATTGTAATTTACTTGGCGTTTACAGTGTGTTTTTAAATGTTCCCTATCATATAAATGTTACACACATGGATATAAAGGATTTACCATTATATCGAGAGACCCTTGGGTGGCTGGATTGGGGCAACAAAAAATTAAGTATGTACCACATTCCAGGGGAGACATCAGGGTTTCTATGCCAGAAAGAAGTAATGCCTTGTGCTAGTCAGGAATTATGATTATTAGATCATAGTCCTCCACCAGACTGTCAAGCCAAAGAAAACCCACTGAACCCACATGCAAGGTAACCTATATAGTGGGTACAACAGGCATTCAGACCCCTTTAAATATTTCACTCTTTGTTTCACTGCAGCCAATTGTAGGATCATAAAAGTTCTTTTTTTATCATTAATGTACACTTTGCATCCCATCTTGACAGAAAAACTAAAATGTTGATATATTTGCAAATTTATAACACAAGAAAAACTGAAATATCACCTGCCAAATACAATCCCAACAGTGAACCGTAAGGGTGGCAGCATCATGCTATGGGGGTGTTTATCAGCCACAGGGACAGGACGACTGGTTGCAATTGAAGAAAAGATGAATGAGACCAAGTACAGAGATGGATCTTAGATGAAAACCTCTTCCAGAGTACTCTGGACCTCAGACTGGGCCGATGGTTCACCTTCCAACAATGTAATGACCCTAAGCACACAGCTAAAATAACAAAGCAGTGGCTTCAGATCAACTCTGTGATCATTCTTGACTGGTCCTTGACTGGGGAGCAGAGTATACACTAATGAGCAAAAAATAAAGACATTTTTTGATCTTACCAATTGGCTGAAATAAAATAAAGAGTGAAAATGTGAAGGGGTCTGAATACTTTCCGTACCCACTGTAAATGTATTCCCTTTTAGTTGATCTGGAACCAGACACAACAGGGTCACACCGCATGGGGTTGAAAATTAAAGTCTTCCTTCTATAGTACCCTTCTATTTTCCCTTAAACTCACCCCAGGAAAAATTATGAAAGAAGTGGATCAAGCAGGAAGGGGAAGTAAAAGGCCTTTCCCAAACTGTATCATTATTTTTATTCTACTGAAAGTTATAGCAAGTGATATTTAAGAGTCTTGAAAAAACAGAGTAATAGATTTGATAAAACGTATACAGTATAATAAACTCACACACTAATTTATTCTAAATATAGTTTTCTTTTAAACATTTTGGTTATGGTTATAAGTAACAGAAGCATTTGTCTACAATTGCAATGCATAAAATTCCTTAATCTTCTGACACAGTATTAGACTTCTGTGACTTGTGGTCCAGATATGTCAGATACAATGTGTTAGTGAGAGGTATTCAGCAGCTTCTGATCAGTGTTGGTGCCAGGGGTCTACAGTATAAATAGAATAATAGATGGGCAGCTGCATATTACAATGCTACCATTCCATCAAGAGAACCAGTGACATGCAGTGCTTTGCTCTTGTGGATTATGGAATGTCACCAAAGCTGGAGGGGGGAGGATTATAACTAATGGCAGCTGTCGGTTCTTTTATTTTGCTTAGGTTTAACAAGAGGCTTTCGGTTCTAGTATGTCCTTTACATGATCTTTCAGTGATAACCGACATCTATCTTTTATTAGCCTCTAAAGAATGTGTCCAGTGAAAAAATGTATAAACACATATTTATTGGTTATTTTACATTTAAAATATACATTACACATCAACTTTGTTTGTCATTGCAGCAGGTATTTATTGGCACTATTTATTTCATGTGCGATGTAATGTATTATAATGCAATCTTAGATTTTACAGCCTTAATTGATGTATTATATGTACCTGGAATTCTCTACATCCATATTCAATATCACTTTTGGCTATATACAACCCTCCTCACTATTACCGATTTGTTTATGTGTTTCAATCACAAATACAGGTGATAACGAACTATATTTAAAAATAAATTCTAATTACAATGGCTCTTCTTGTACCTAGAAACACGGTTATGGTGAAATATCCCCTTGATTTTTGCACAAGGATTGTGAACTATTTGGTGAACTATTTCTCACGAGTACAAAGACACCTCACATGTAACAGTTTTTAGTAAGCTGTAAAATATTTGTTTTTCAGTTAATGTGGGGGCTTACATTTTGCAAGATGAGATGCATTTTTCAGTACTTTGGGGTGGCTATTCCCTATCAATGAAAATGTATAACCTTCTTGGTGGCTGGGTAGGCAGTAAAAAAAAAACATCAAACCTGGCTACTAACCATTATAATCATACTGTCAGAGGTGCCTTAGATAAGAATGCACCACTTTCTATCCAAAATTTTCAACAAATATGCAGGTAACCTTGGCACATGGACAAAACCCATTTCCTTTGGCAGTGCTCCAGGATTGCTGAACGTCTGTGGAGAAAATCTTGCACATGTGCAAGATTTATGCTAAAAACTTGCTAAACAGGTCTATTTTACTAATCTAATATCCTTTCCCTCTAACAATACCAAAAGGCTTTTCAATACTCTTCACTCTTTAGTAACACTAAAGGTGCAGCCACCGGTCATAGGCCTTGAGGCTGCAGATCTGGCCACCTACTCTATAAATAAAATTGATTGCGTGGAATATTCAACCTCTCTCTTCTGGTGTCATTCCCTCTTTCAAATATATGGTTGTTACCCCATTACTAACAAAACCCTCCATGGAACCATCCAGTAGTACTAACTACTGACCAATGTTTGATACTGTGGACAACCAGCTCCTCCTCAGGATGCTTCACTATATTGGCCTAAAGGACACTGTACTTTGCACATGATCTGTTACAATGCACCACTGGTACATTGTAAAAGATCTTCAAAAATGGCAACGTCATTGTTGCTCCCCAATGACGTCATGGGGAGCGACAATCACAACCAAGTTGGCAGTGCCCACTAGCTGTCAAGTGTTATATGCCACTGGAAGGTTTGCAGGTGGCATGTAAAAGGTTCACAACCGTCATTGGTGCCACCACCTACCATGGGTGTTAGTGGTGGATTTTTGCTGCATTAAGGGGTTAATGTTTTTAATTTAAAGACTTATTTCCATCCTGATCATTTATTATTGTCCACGAGGCAAAACAGGAAAAGAAAATCAAATTATGAATGCAGCTGTAGGCTATAATATAGGTTTGATCACAGATTTGGATCAAGTATTTACAAAGTAATTCCCTTCAGATTTATATGTAGTACATAAAAATTGTATTTAAAGTGGAGGATTCCCTTTAAATAAAAAAGATACCCATATGAATAGTATGGTTTACCCTGGAATACTTCTCCAAGTTGCAGAAACATGATTCATTCAGTATAGAGTTGAATGCTTGGAGGAGGAATCCCCCATTTATTATTTATCAGATCTTTTTCAATTTATTCTGTTTCCACTATTGATTTTTTTAATATAATGTCAATATGAATTTAGAAAATGTGAAAAAAATACGACCATACGATTTTTTTACATTGTATACAGCAACATTTTCACAACCCACACTAGAATTACTTTCTATAAAACATGTGTGCCAGCCATATTCCCAAACCCTGTGCAGGGTGCTAAACATACAGCACCATGGCAATCTATAATGATTGGGGTCACCACTTCCTCATAGCACTACTGTCCCATTGTCACAGCTAACAATCCATGTCTCGGATCTCGGGTACACCCGTGCTCCGCTGTGGTGTGCCTACCCCGGACTCAGACTAACCTGTTTACTAGCCTGCTTCCCAGTGCTTCTGGCCGCGCGCGTACCCGGTCTCAAGGGCGCGCACGCGTTGTCTATTAGGATTTAAAGGGCCACTGTCCCTCTGATTGGTGCTGGCTAATCCAGCTCCCCCTTATAATCCGGAAGTGGAATTACTAAGAATTATGAATAAAACTAATTTTTCATCATAGGTATCATCTTAATCACTAGTTAGCAGAACTCTCCAGCCAGATAAAAACACACAGGTGCTGATGTATATGATAATTCTTTATTTATATAGCGCACACAGATTACGCAGCACTGCACATAGCTTGTCAAATTGGTCCCTGTCCCCAATGGGGCTCACAATCTAATCAACCTACCAGTCAGTATGCTTTGGAGTGTGGGAGGAAACCGGAGGACCATGGGACTTGAACCCAGGTCCCCAGCGCTGCAAGGTTGTGCAGGCCTTGATCACACAATTGTGGCTCCTTTTGTGGCATTCATAGCACTTTTTAAACAAGTAGTGGGGCAGGAAACATTTTCACAAAGCACCAGTCTTACTACCAGTCTTGTCTCCTATTATGTTTAGTTAGCCTAGGGGGAAAAATAATAGAATTCATGCAGGGTATGGGTTAAAAGGACAGAGCTACCAGGAGTCTAACCAAGCCATCACTCAAAAGTCCCAAGCAGGTGTCATGACAGAATAAACAGAACAGTAACAGACAACAGGACACAGGATGATAGAAAGCAATAGCAAACTATTAACAATAAAGAAAAGACCATGAGTTGTAACCTATATATAAAGTTGCCTGGTAGCCTCATTTGTCAGCGAGAGGCTGAGATGCAGATGGGACTCTTAGACACAGAGACCTAACACCAAACACTCAAGATAATGAAAGGATCTATACAGAGATTAAATAGACAGGAGAGTAAATGAGAAGATCTACACTGAGAGTAGATTTCAGCACTGTAAGGATGCATTCACACACATGTATGGGGGACATATATACGGCCGACATATATGCGGCCGATATACGTCCCCCATACACTTCTATGGGCTCACGGCACCATACGGGAGCGGTACGGTGCTGCACACATGCGGCACCATACCGCTCCGTAGCGCAGGAAAAGATAGGACATGTCTTATCTTTTCCCGTATTACGGCGCCGCGGCCACACATCGCTATGGAGTGGGGCGGGGGTGAGCAGCGCTCACCTCCTCTCCCCGCGCTCTGCCGTGTGACCTCCGTGCTACTTTGAGGCGGGCACACGGCAGTGTGCATGTAGGCTAACTGTGATCCTATTAGAACTGTGTGTGACACCCCCTTTGCACATCGGCCGCACATACACTATGACATCAGCCGCCTGCTAACATTATAATGCGTGTGCCACCATCACCTGTCATTGCTGGCTCACAAACTATGATGTCAGCTGATGGCGTTCGGGGGAGCGACGATCGCAAGAAAGATGGCGGCGCCCATGCCGGCGGCGTCTTTGCCGATGGCATACAGGAGGTTAACACCCGCAATTGGTGCAAGCACCGACTGCGGTTGTTAGCGAGAGGTCTTTTGCTGCAATATGCTGCAAAGCCCATCTCTGTATGAAGAGGGTTTATACTTTCTTTACATACTTCTCCCACTCACTTAATATGATGGCTCAGTCTTAATCCATTTACATAAAATTACTTTCTGTGCCCAAAAAACAACTTTTTTATCAATTCCATCCTAGATCTATAGGATCCCCTATAGAGTTAAGATAGAACTGATTAAGAAGTTGTTTTTTGAGGACGTAAAGTGGCTCCCACCTGTCTGAATGGGAGCCATATACAAGTGTGGCTGTTTTGTTGGCTATCAGGGAGAAACCCTACAGCTGTTAGTGCCATACTGTGTATAGTCAGTGCTGGACAGTGTATAGTCAGCGTCGGACAGGCAAGCATTTTGTTTTCTTGCTGTTTTTGTTAAATTTTTTGGCAATTTCCTTCGGTTCACTTGATTTTGAGTCAGCTTATACCTACCTGCTGCTGTTGGCCTGGTGCTGATGGAAAAAGGAAAAATATACATTTATTCTAAAAACTTATCACAGTATGAAAAAAATTCACATCATCCGAAATGTATACAATAGGATGGAATTGATTAAAAAGTATCCACTTGATGGAAGGTGGAAAGCACTTATCATAGATTTCATAGTGAAATAATGGGAAATAAATGGATGAATTATTATTATTTAGACCAAAATCACTCCATATCCAAGCAAATTTTAGTCATATAGTAATACAATGCAGTAGCAATAGTTTCACTGGGTGAGAATTATTAGGACTTGTACATATGTGTTTCTGGTGTACAAGCCCTGAAATAATCGCAATTACTTGCGAATCACCAGTGACTGTGATTACTTTTTAAGAGGATGTGCATGAAGGCTGCGCGGTCGGCGGCAAAGTGGGAAAATACAGGGTGTTCCTGCCCCATGTCCGTGCACTCTCTATAGCCTGCGAACGCTCCCCATTGAATGCTTGCTGGTTTTTGCAGGAGGGCTGGGCTACCACTATATGCCTGCGCTCTATAAATTCCCCTCACTGTATCTGAAATCCCTTTAGCAGTGACACAACACAGGAGGCATAATAATGAACACTTGTACATTAAAAATGACGTTAGGACAGGAAGCACCCGGAATCTGCTCACTGACTACTACTGATATACTGTGCTGAACCTGCCATAATTGACTTACTTTTAATCTATGAAAGAGATGGATAACTCAGGTATATTGGAAAACTGCTATAAATTCAGATCCTGAATAGACACGCAAAAGTGACTTTGGGGTCTTAAGATAATTTTCATCCCAAGTAAAAGATACACTGCTGCCTGTGTCTTTCACGTTTCAGAAAGTAAGCTCCATTTTTGCATCACATATTTCCCCATACAGAGTTCGCCTTTCCCCTTTCATCTAATTCACAGTTTTCAACTTTAGCTGCTCCTCTATTTTCTATATATGAAATGTGATTTTCAATTTACTAGGGTGCAGATCAGGAGCAACAATATTTACAGCTTTCTTGCACTTGTTTGTGCTTATTTGTTACTGCTTATTTTCATGTTCCAAGAAGCAATCTCATAGTTGATGAAAATATTCTTTTCCCTCACATTTTTACATTTTTGCATGTGCAGAAAAGGTCGTCTTTTTTCAATGCGCAGCTCATCTGAGAAATAGCGTAACATACTCGCTGTGAAGAGAGGTGTTATTTCTGGTTTCCATTTCATCCGCCTTTGGCTTTGTAAAATAAAGACATAAAGAAAAAGCAAGGGAATTTTCTTAGTGGGAATTTACTTGTTGCCAATGGGCAACATTTCATGGAAATCAATGCATGCCCTGCCAGATCAATGAGCACATTTTATTTTCAGGGACTGCATTTTGGAAATGTTTAAAATCTGAATAAATCTATAAAGCAGTCCCAAAGCATGTAATATGGAAAAAACAGATTGCCAGCAAAATCTGACTACTGTGTCCAAGTATTATTTTGTAAGGAATTTGTAGCTGTATATGCACATGCACCTATATATACTGTACGTTGTACATAGACATCAATGAAGCTGTCATGTGTATTAATGAAGCTAGTACAGTTTGTAGCATTCATAGAGCCCTACATAAATCATATCAATCAGTAATAAATGTGAATTTATTAAACTTTGTTGTATATCTTGTACAGAGACCATAGATTACTGGTGACCAATACTATACGTATTAATGATTTTTTTCAAAAACTTTAAACAGACACTTTTTTTCTTGTTCTGTGAGTATTTCCACAGAAAGTCTTTTAGGGTGCCATGCTATATCATTAAAAGGGTTTTCCACTTTATAAAAAAAAAAATGTGTACTTGCCCTCCTGTTTCCAGCTTTGTGGCCTTGTGGGCCAGAAGTGCCGAGAGTTAGAGGACCCGTTGAGGCCACTTATTGGCTGACCTGCCATTGCCAGCAGTGCTATACAACCTGAGACCACTGGAACCGGGAACTAGAGCTGGGTAAGTTTGCTTACATTGGACCCCTCCCCAGGATTTTTTCCAAGAATCCTGAAAAATCCCTTTAGATAATTGGTATGACAATTTGTACAAGTTTACTTTCCTGTTCAAAATGAATGTGTCTTAATGTGTCTTTTTTAATGGTTACTTTATTATAGAAATTTCTAAAGTGACAGTTCTAATGGGGTTATGGGGGATCTATAAAATATTATTAAATTAAAAAACAACAAGAGTTCTAATATAAAAAAAACCCTAATAAATACATCTTTATCTAATTCATTGAAAATACATTCAGAAATGTAAAAATTTTGCCAGTGCACCTGATTTATGGTAGTTAGTTTTATTGGCCTTTTTGTACACACATGTTACTTATATTAAGTACATTTTGTAAAATGTAGTAGAGGCAATAATCCTGTTGAGTGCTAAACTTCTGAATTATGTGCTCCATGATCTACTTCTGTATTACATTACCTGTTAATTATTGCCTGTACTACTATTCACAAGATTTTACAAACATAAGAGGAGATTCCTGGCGTTCTACATAAAGGTCCATGACACTCATTGATAAGGCAAAGCTCTACATTGGATTGAACTCTGCACCTGGAAGTAAATAATAGCATTAATTTGTAGTTATATTAGTGCTAACATAAATGGCTGTGGGTTAGCCACCATCCGGGGGTCAGTACAGTAGTAAACCCTACTGTACTATACTAGAGGAGGCTGCACAGCCAATCACTAATCAATAGACATCCAGGCGGTGCAGTGCTGCAGAGACTGGAAAGGGTTCAACTGGGGCATTGGTATGCACAGTTTTATTACATTACTAGCCCCCAACTGAACCCTTTGCATTACCATTTCATCTGGAAAGCCCCTTTAAGGTATACAGTGCTCTTTTACTCTTAACTCAGTACTCATAGTAAAAGGTATACATATATTAAGGAACAACATAGTACACATTAAGCATATACATAAGACTAGAAAGATATAAAGAGTTTAAGCAATTGACATACAAGTTGTGTGTAATAAAGGTGACATCATCGCTTCCTTGTTATTGGCTATGGCTCTTACTTTGGGTGGTGCTGTTATTATCAGCTCAGTCCTTTCCGATACAACACAAAAGAAAGCAGCAGGAGTCCTGCAGTGAAATATCATTGGACATATGGTTTATGTTTCCCAGTGAAGAAGACACTCCCTGGAGTTACAGCATTTTTACCTTCTGTTCTCCTTATATTTTATTTCATTGTACATATTTTGTTTTGTACAAAGTTTTGTTATTTCATCTTCAGGAATTTTTTTTTGGCTCAAGGGACATTTTAACACTGAATATTAAACACAATGCACAACATAGCTTAGTGAGAACAGATAAATGTGTGCAATATCTTCCAGAATTCCACTTCCATGGCTTTTCAAAGCAAACCCTTTTCTAAATATGTGTGATCACAGCATCTATGCGAGTTAGTGATACTAAATGGTTTCCTTTTATATCTAATAAGTGGATAATGAGGATATAACCCAGATAAAGTTTAGATAATATCACAGCTCCCGTGAAGGCACTGGTTGGCATTAAGGTATTTCAAAGGCTGTGTGTACCACTTAGATAAATCATATACACAACATAACTGAAGTGTTTATAATTAACTAATTATATCCGCCAAGCTCTTATTTCCTTGTTGGCAGCAAGGTAACACAGTAGGTGAGACGTCCTCATGTACAAAGAATAAGACACTTGACAGCTTCGCAGTTATCCTTGAAAAAAAGCACATCTACATTAGAGGAGCACCAGAACGGGATTAGATCATGGTCATTACAAGAGCACAAACAGAATAGAATGTATTAATATTAAGATACAGTAGAAAATACAAGTCATTCCTACAATTTGTATATATATGGTAATGCATAAGACACAGTTCTGGAAATATTATATGATGTATTCTTGATATCTAATGCCTTTCTTTTGCTTTTCATTTAGAAATATGTTGTATGCTTATTTCCCATTGTGGGGTGAAAGGTGTTAGCGTTGGCATTTGGACTTGCCACCATTAAGAATACTATATTAGCTGTGTTTCTGCTCCCCCTTTATGCTTGCTGTTTCTATTGATGTACATCATGTAAATTGTCCTCTAAATGTAGTAATGTCTGGAGAGAAAGCCTTGGAAAGAGGGCTGGAGAGGAGGGAAATTGTCTGTAGTGCATCCTGAAATGCAGACATCACAGATTGGGGTGAAGGAGGTGATAGAAAATGACAACTGATTCTTTGCAGTAGACCACAGAGCTGCACAGACTCGAGCATAATCTGCAAGCTACACAGAGAGTATCACATTGGGGCTTATTTACTAAGGGTCTGCGTGCACACTTTCATCAGACTTTCCGACAGATTCGGGTTTTGCATGGCTGTGACAGGTATTTAGCAGGGTTTAGTCCAGGAAACAGGGGTACCGCACTCCTTATAAAATACGGATGGTGCTTACGTCGGGTACTCAGCCCCAATAGACAGTAGGAAGGAACGTAGCACTCATCCTGTGTTATTTCATATCATATATTTTATAGTTACAGCTCCACCACTAGGTTTATGGAAATCAAATATTTTACAACAACAGATCATAGAGTTTCCTTGGTGACGTTTCGGTCTTAATCAACCTTTGTCAAGCACGATCTGAAACTAATTTAGAGAGTATAGCAAAAATTAGCATATGTTATATTGCTATATATAATATAATACATTAAACAATATTTGTGGACATCATAAGTAATCATATCTAGGGGAAAGAAATTTTTTCATAAGTGTGACAAGAGGTATGAATCTATAATAGACGTGTATGGTAGAATGAATATGCATGTGAATAAGTGATTCTGAGAGTCCAAGAGGTGTAGTCACATAATATCCAATGTCCGTAGGGTAGGTAGAAGGTAGGAGGGATGAGGTAGTCTAGTAAAGGAAAATACAAACACAGTGAGGAGGGAGGTAACGTGGAAGGATACTTACTATTGAGGGTAGCTGTGTTCTTTCTCTGGTGGAGAGAGGAGGGCCAGTGCCTGTAGGTCGCGTGCTTATAAGCACGGACTGATTGTGGTCGAGCCAGTGAGCGGCCGCAAGACCGGAAGGTCAGCTATACCGCGCACGCGCGCCGAGGGGGCGATCCACCACCCGAAGCATCGGGTTGCTGTGGGGACGAGCCAAAAGGCGCGCATGCGCAGCACAGGAGCCGCGGTCAGCGCCCCTAGCATCGGGGTATTTGCATAACCGCGTCCCCTGCTTGGCCCGACTGTGTAGAAGAAGTGTAAGGTTGAAGTGTTATGTATCTGCGTTGGCCAATCGGGAGCATGACATAGTATGGATTATGTGTGAATAATAGATGAGGAATGAGTGTGTTGTGATGGGACTAAGTTGAGGGATAATGAGACAGTGTAATAGTATGTGTATCTGGTATGGAATATGTAAGTCGTATAGGGGAATTATATACAGAGATGTATAGATAAGGAGATGTAGAATTATTATGAGGGAAAAACCTCTTAGGAGATAGTTAAGGACATGTAAAAAACAGTTTTGTACGGTGGATGAGTAATGAATGAAGTTAGCATAGCTATAATTTGTGTATACAGTTACCATAAACCGCGAGTCTATGTGTAGGGTTCAGTCCCATAAAATCATATCCACGTAATAATCTATTTTTTCTGTAAAGCAAAAAATAAGGTGAATTAGAAACAGAATCCTTCAAAATAGTCAACAGATATACATAACATTACAAAGCATTATTTTACGAAAATGATCTATCATAGTCACGATTAAGTCCCTTCGGTTCAAGAGTGTAGTAGGCTTCTCTTTGGCATAGTAAGGCCGCCTGATTACCTCCTCTTCTTGGCAACTCGACTTCTTCAATTACCTGAAATCGTAACTGTGACGGATGGTGGTGGTGGGAGTTGAAGTGAGCTGGTACAGGGAGTAGATTTTGGTTCGTACGAATGGTGGACTTATGTTTGCTTATTCTGTCTTTAATTGGGGTAATTGTTTCACCCACATACCCTAGTCCACATGGGCACTTCAACAAATATACCACAAATTGGAATTTACATGTATAGTAACCCTTGATAGGGTAACGTTGTCCAGTTCTGGGGTGGTTGAAGTGTTCACCCTTAATCACTGAAGAGCACTGGTTGCATTCTAGACACGGAAAAGTTTCTTTTCTGGGAGTTGCTAAAAAGGTCTGTTTTGACACTTTCGTGTCCACAAATATTGTTTAATATATTATATTATATATAGCAATATAACATATGCTAATTTTTGCTCGACTCTTTACATTAGTTTCAGATCGTGCTTGACAAAGGTTGATTAAGACCGAAACGTCGCCAAGGAAACTCTATGATCTGTTGTTGTAAAATATTTGATTTCCATAAACCTAGTGGTGGAGCTGTAACTATAAAATATATATGAAATAAATGAAAATGTAAAACTCAACACAGGATGAGTGCTACGTTCCTTCCTAAAGGTATTTAGCAGGGGTCTGCGCTGGGATTGTGCCACACGCCATCGGATTTTGGGAAAATTGTAAAAATGTAAACTTTTTTAAACATGCCAAACTAAATTCTAATGTTAAATCTGAAAAACTGTTGCAGCAAACTTTGCTGGTTGAGTGCAAATCTTGTGCCCCAAAAAGATGCAAATATAAAAGAAATAAAGAAAAACTAAGATAAATGACCCCCTTTGAGTGCTATTAGTTTGGGTCATTAGAATCACAGTTCTAGGGGAAAGGCATATAATTTGGGCATAAAACTAGGATTTAATTGGCTTCTAACAACCGGTATAATATTGATGAACCAGGAGGCTTGGAGTCAACAGTGTCATACTGCAGGTCCCACCCAAATTGCAAGATATGCAATTATGGAGAGTAATAAATAAGATTGTAACAGGAATTTTATAACATGAAGATTCTAATTTAAATTCTACAAGAGATATTTCTGTTTCATTCGTTCCTTCTCATGCATATTCACTACAACAGTCATTGCTGGGAGAAAAGTCTAATATTAGATTTTAACATGTACAATGTTTCATCTTTTATAAAAAAAATTCTTAGCTATACATTTTTTAAAAATTATTTGGAATTTTTTGAACATTAAAATAAATTTCTAGTTGGAATTTTATATCCATGACAACCCCTCTCCATGTGATGTGGTGGATCACAGTTCCAATTCACTTGATAATTGTAGAATTATATAAATACCGGGTTATTTTTAGTTTAGTTAGGTTTGTTATTCATCATTCCTAACAGTCTAGAGAAAGACATTAGGCGTCACATTATCAAATACACCCAGTTAGGGTTGACACAATTACTTATTACTTATATCTTAGACCTTTTATGTAGGCATACTATTTCTCTTATTTGGGCTAGTAATCTATATGAAAAAAGATTTAATAAGAAGACAATAAAGGTCTGTTCTTGGTTCCAACCTCTAAGCCCTTCTCTGATCATCCTAAGGCTGCAGGCACACTGACGTAAGCCCCCACGGCTACGGCCGAGCGGGCATACGTCTACATGCGATGGAGATGAGGAGGAGTGACTTCTCCCCTATCCATAGCAATGCACTGCGTACGGGCTGTAACACGGTAAACACAGGACATGCCCTATCTTTTTCCCGTGTACAGAGCGGCACGTGTTTCTCCATGCGGCCATTGCCGTCTATGGGGGGGGGGTATGTTCAAAGCTAAATATTCTTTTTTTTTTTTTTTATTTATTTTTTTTTTATTTTTTTTTTCATAAACATACATATAATATTCCAACATAAAAATGTGTACATTGGGATTGTTGTCTTAGCCAAAGCAGGTTGTTTTAATTTTATTTACAGTCCATCACCTTGAGTCTTGTGGCTTGATTTCTTTCTGCTTTGGTACAGGTTTAGTTTGCATAGATATGTTCTGTATGTTAAAGCTGGCATTAATAATACAATCGAATATTTTATTGCATATCATTCAAAGGCATATTGGACATAGGTTAACATGTAAACCGTCGTAAAAACACAAAAACAGTAACCATAACAACAGTGACCTGAGAAAACTCAAAATTTACTCTTGGTGGTAAGGGCTCGCTATCCATAAGTCCCAATCTTTTTTAAATTTGTGGTATCTGTTTTCTTGGAGATGTATGTATTTTTCATAAACGCAGTTATTCTTGACCATCAAGCTAGGTTCGAAAAAAAGGATTCATTTTACTTGAAACTTCAGACACGATGCAAATAAATACTTGAAGGCATTCACTGTTTTTTCTTCCGTTAAAGCATTTTGCTATTCTCTTTTAGGTTCACACACAGATTTTGTTGTAGGAATATCAGTGACTGAAAATGAGCACTTTTATCTAAACTTTATCTGATGTTACTTTGGTGGCTAGAACTTGGATTTCTCCAATCCTCATTCTGATAAATGAAACTGATTTCCAGTTGCAGAAATTTCTGCCACAAAATGTGCATACATATGTATAATTACATCATATTATGAAGGTATTCTCTCCTAAAAACATTGCTTCTAGTGAAGCATGGGGGGAACTTTATCTTTTATTTCTAGTTTTCTAGTTGTCTAGTTCCTTTTTGTCTAGTTTCTTAGTCTTATTTGTGGATTCCCCTTGTATTAAATTGCACCTGTGCCAGTTAGTCTAGCATTACTCCCTGGTGTGGAGGATGCGTTTTTTTTTTAAAACTTGCACATTTTTGTCCAATAAATCTCCCCCTTTCTTTATATAATGATTTTGGTTATATTGTCTGCATAATGCAGCCAAAAGACAGTTGTTTGTCTAAATTTACTAAACTTTTGATGTGTCGTAATAAAGCATTTTATATCCAAAATATATTTGTTTGTTTTTTAAATTTAACTAGAATTTTTATTTTTTTTAAGGTAGTGAAGTTAGACAGGTCAGTGCCCTAGCTGTCAGATCGGATAAGTGGTGGCAAACTGACCCTGAAACATCCCTGCGGGCTAAGGCCCTGCCTGCAGCAGATATGACCGCCCTGACAAGGGAAAACCCGCTATCTGGAACCTAACTCACAGTCCTTGAGTGACCACACAAGGTGACAGGAAAGACTTACTTTGTATGGCAGCTGCTGGATAGTGGAGCGAACAGGTAATCGGAATACTGAGATAGACCAGTGTTCATACTAGTTCCCACTAGTAAAATTCTAATCAATGCAAAATTAAAATTAAATATATAAAAGGCATCACATAATTTATAGAAAAAATCATCAAAGATCTGGGATTCATAAATCAACTATAGTGTGGTGGGCCCTTGCTCACAGTATACTGAATGCATATCAGATAAAAAAGAGATGGAAATGCACAAATCACTTTATAGTGTGCAGTCAATTCTCAACTTGTAAGGTGTTAAAATGTTTGTAAACTATACTTATCATGTAGTTGTTACAGGTGATGAAATAATTCATCCATATAAACCATCAAATATAAAACTCCAACAATGTATCATTCTTCGTTATCATTTGTAGCACAGAATGAATGAAATCATGTCCTTGAAGCATATGGAGTAACAAGATTAACTCAATCCTGACTGCCCACTGATGTTAAACATCAGCAGCGTGAGTCTCGAGTTTGCAGCAACGTCGCTGCTGGTTTTTTTTGCTTCCACGATAATCGCGGGAGCAGGATGGGTCTCTGTGAAAGCTGTAAACCCTAAGGGGGAGGGAAATGCGGTTTATTACCACTTTTTCCTTATCCAATTCTCACATCATGGTGCTCTACAGACCCAGCTGTCATGTGATCGTGGGTCTGTAGGAGTTAATCAGAGCTGCTGGGGCTGGATTGACTCAGTCCAGCTCTGATCAAACATCAGCCCCCCCAGGGGGCGGTTTCCCCCTGTATCTAGGGCTATTATAAAAGGTAAAACCTTCTATGACCTCATGGGGGACATATAAAGAAGACACACAGACACATTACATATTAATAAATATTTAAAAATAAACATTAATATTCACCAATAAAATAAAAAATCCCCCACTACACTATAACAAAGAAATCACCATAGTTGCCCTTTTTCCCCAAGACTTTACATATTATATACAACCGTCACACACTAGGGAATTAGTTATGCTTTAGATACTAGTCTACTGTGGTATTCAGCTATCCTCTTGCTTTACACAACACTGTCTGTCATTAGCAGCAGGGTGCAGCGTCTCGCAACTCTGCCGTGCTGCAGTGTAAATTGAACTTACTCTCCAATCGATATGACCAAGTGCAAGGCTGATTAGTAAATTAATAGTAAGGTATTAACTTTTGTTATGGATGTAGCAAGCTACCTTCAGTTTCCTAAACTTTCCCTCCGCAAAAACATTTGTAGATTATGGCCTAGTAAAACCTACGGCCATTTTGCTGCCTTAAGACAGTTTCATCTGGTGAAATGGCACTTCTCGCTCCCACTGTGTGAGATTACAGCAGGTGCAACCTGTGTAACATCCTGTGAAGCTGCAACTCTGGTAAAGCTCCCCTAAACCCTTCTGGCTCATTGGCCATGGATAAAAAATATAACAAGATTACCACAGTCATGGTGCTTGGTTCTTTCAGTAAGTTCCCCTTGATGCTTGATTATGCTGGTAGTTTTCCTTTAAATGACAGGACTTTCCATGTTGTGCCCAGGTAACAGAACCATTGTCATGCTATTTCCTAATTAGTTCATCCATGACTAGTTTAATCTGTATGGGAATTTAACATCTTTAAATGTCATTCTGCCCCTTTAAGAGTAATAAACTTCTATGAGACTTATAGCCTAGGGGGATTCTGGGGAAATATGCAAATAAGTTTTCTAGGATGGGATACGGAAAAACAGGTCTCTTTTAGCTCTTATAAGGCAGCTTTTTGAGATCAAGCATGACCTTAAGGAAGCCTTAAGACATGATGTGGGATTTGAATCAAAGCAGTATATCTATTCCAGAAGGAACAGATTCCCAACTTTAGACAGCACTGTTTCAACTTGGTTGGGTGTCCTCAGTATAGCGCTGAGGACTGGTTTGGTTTGGAACTGGAGTGAGAGGCTTTTGACTTGGGTCAGGAAGTAAGTCTATGTAAGGGTATTCTGGTTTGGTTTTAATCCTGCATCTTGTCATAAGGCTTCCTAAGGGTCAGGCCTGATATCGAGGGAGCTGCCTTACAAGAGCTGTGGTTTTCCTTATCCCATCCTAGAAAACGTATTCACATATTATGCTTACTAGAGCAGAGGAAATGCCCAGGTAAGATGGCAGCTCATATAATCATATATATAAAATAAAAAACAGAGGCTAAAATTGTGAAATAAAAACATTAAAAAACAATTGTTTTGCTAGTAATAAATTTTAAAAAATGATAGATTCCTTGTAAGATTTCATTTAAAGGAAATCTACCGTTAGGATCAAGGATTTTAAACACAGCATACTTACATACTGGTATGTGCCCCCGTTGGAGGGATCTGCTCTTTTTTTAGCTTCATATGCCCTTTACAAAAACAAGGCTTTAAAATATATGTAAATGAGCATCAGGGGCTCCGGGGCTCCATTAACATCTATGGAGCCTGGAGCCCTTAAGGCTCATTTGCATAATTTTTAAAGCCTTTTTTGGAAAAAAAAAAGGGCATAAAAAGCTAAAAGAACAGCAAATTCTGACAGATAGGGCAAAAACAAGCATGTAAATGTGCTGGGTTTAAAATCCTTGATCCTAATGGTAGATTTCATTTAAGTGAACTATGGCACCTAGGTCAAACTGTTAAAGACAACCCTATACCATTATCTCCCTTCCTCTTAACTTTCTATTTCCTTAGAAAGATTCTTCATCCTGAATCCAGTGATGGTGGACATTGTTCTTTAAGGTTTACTTGTAGCTGATTGGCCATTGAAACCAGTGCCTTGAAGATAGCAGCGTACAATTTTTGTTCTGTTGATAGATTGTACCCTAGTGAACAGAGCTAAGTAGAGAAAAAGTGCTCCATGAAGGAATGCTAAGCAGTCACATCAGGAAAAAGCAAATCTAGAAATACAGTTCATATCATGGTGAAAATATGTTCACAGCTCAGTATGTGACTGTTTAGGAATGTGGACAGCCCTGCCCTAGAAAATAATGGCACAGCACATTATAAGTGCAGAACAGGCTATGATAAAGACTAGAGATGAGCGAACATACTCGTCCGAGCTTGATGCTCGATCGAGCATTAGCGTACTCGTAACTGCTCGTTGCTCGGACGAGTATTTTGCCTGCTCGAGAAAATGGCAGCTCCCGCCGTTTTGCTTTTTGGCGGCCAGAAACAGAGCCAATCACAAGCCAGGAGACTCTGCACTCCACCCAGCATGACGTGGTACCCTTACACGTAGATAGCAGTGGTTGGCTGGCCAGATCAGGTGACCCTGGGATAGACTAGCCGCTGCCCGCGCTGCTCGGATCATTCTCTGTCTGGATGCCGCTAGGGAGAGAGCTGCTGCTGCTCAGGGAAAGCGTTAGGGTGTTCTATTAGCTTACTGTTAGGCAGGAGTGATTCTAAAAGAACCCAACAGCCCTTCTTAGGGCTACAATAACGTTATAATTTTTTTTTTTTTTTATTTGCAGCTAGTACCATATTGTGAGGAATTAGCAGGGGGACTTGCTACCGTTGTGTTTAGCTCTTAGTGACACACATATCCACCTCAAACACCAAAGTGGGAAAATTTATTAGGGGTTTGAGTAGAATTAGGCACAGTCTGCCAGTTTCTTTTTATTTTACGTTTATTTTTTTCATAACTCAGCGTCATCTCATCTGGCATAGTAGTGTGCTGTAATACTTGGCTAGAAAATAGCCATAGGAGAATACAAACGTCTTAATTACGCCTACAGTAGCGTTATATATATTTGATTTCTGGTTGATCTGCTGGTGGCTGTACTTGCTGCAGTGCATCTACTATCAAATTGGGAGCAATTTGGAGTCAGACTTGCGACCACTGTGTTTTAGTGACGCACATATCCATCGCAAAGACCGAAGTGGGAAAATTTATTAGGGCCCGGGGTTGTATTTCAATTAGGCACAGTCTGCCAGTTTCTTTTTATTTTACGTTTATTTTTTTCATAACTCAGCGTCATCTCATCTGGCATAGTAGTGTGCTGTAATACTTGGCTAGAAAATAGCCATAGGAGAATACAAACGTCTTAATTACGCCTACAGTAGCGTTATATATATTTGATTTCTGGTTGATCTGCTGGTGGCTGTACTTGCTGCAGTGCATCTACTATCAAATTGGGAGCAATTTGGAGTCAGACTTGCGACCACTGTGTTTTAGTGACGCACATATCCATCGCAAAGACCGAAGTGGGAAAATTTATTAGGGCCCGGGGTTGTATTTCAATTAGGCACAGTCTGCCAGTTTCTTTTTATTTTACGTTTATTTTTTTCATAACTCAGCGTCATCTCATCTGGCATAGTAGTGTGCTGTAATACTTGGCTAGAAAATAGCCATAGGAGAATACAAACGTCTTAATTACGCCTACAGTAGCGTTATATATATTTGATTTCTGGTTGATCTGCTGGTGGCTGTACTTGCTGCAGTGCATCTACTATCAAATTGGGAGCAATTTGGAGTCAGACTTGCGACCACTGTGTTTTAGTGACGCACATATCCATCGCAAAGACCGAAGTGGGAAAATTTATTAGGGCCCGGGGTTGTATTTCAATTAGGCACAGTCTGCCAGTTTCTTTTTATTTTACGTTTATTTTTTTCATAACTCAGCGTCATCTCATCTGGCATAGTAGTGTGCTGTAATACTTGGCTAGAAAATAGCCATAGGAGAATACAAACGTCTTAATTACGCCTACAGTAGCGTTATATATATTTGATTTCTGGTTGATCTGCTGGTGGCTGTACTTGCTGCAGTGCATCTACTATCAAATTGGGAGCAATTTGGAGTCAGACTTGCGACCACTGTGTTTTAGTGACGCACATATCCATCGCAAAGACCGAAGTGGGAAAATTTATTAGGGCCCGGGGTTGTATTTCAATTAGGCACAGTCTGCCAGTTTCTTTTTATTTTACGTTTATTTTTTTCATAGTAGTGTGCTGTAATACTTGGCTAGAAAATAGCCATAGGAGAATACAAACGTCTTAATTACGCCTACAGTAGCGTTATATATATTTGATTTCTGGTTGATCTGCTGGTGGCTGTACTTGCTGCAGTGCATCTACTATCAAATTGGGAGCAATTTGGAGTCAGACTTGCGACCACTGTGTTTTAGTGACGCACATATCCATCGCAAAGACCGAAGTGGGAAAATCTATTAGGGCCCGGGGTTGTATTTCAATTAGGCACAGTCTGCCAGTTTCTTTTTATTTTACGTTTATTTTTTTCATAACTCAGCGTCATCTCATCTGGCATAGTAGTGTGCTGTAATACTTGGCTAGAAAATAGCCATAGGAGAATACAAACGGCTTAATTACGCCTACAGTAGCGTTATATATATTTGATTTCTGGTTGATCTGCTGGTGGCTGTACTTGCTGCAGTGCATCTACTATCAAATTGGGAGCAATTTGGAGTCAGACTTGCGACCACTGTGTTTTAGTGACGCACATATCCATCGCAAAGACCGAAGTGGGAAAATTTATTAGGGCCCGGGGTTGTATTTCAATTAGGCACAGTCTGCCAGTTTCTTTTTATTTTACGTTTATTTTTTTCATAACTCAGCGTCATCTCATCTGGCATAGTAGTGTGCTGTAATACTTGGCTAGAAAATAGCCATAGGAGAATACAAACGTCTTAATTACGCCTACAGTAGCGTTATATATATTTGATTTCTGGTTGATCTGCTGGTGGCTGTACTTGCTGCAGTGCATCTACTATCAAATTGGGAGCAATTTGGAGTCAGACTTGCGACCACTGTGTTTTAGTGACGCACATATCCATCGCAAAGACCGAAGTGGGAAAATTTATTAGGGCCCGGGGTTGTATTTCAATTAGGCACAGTCTGCCAGTTTCTTTTTATTTTACGTTTATTTTTTTCATAACTCAGCGTCATCTCATCTGGCATAGTAGTGTGCTGTAATACTTGGCTAGAAAATAGCCATAGGAGAATACAAACGTCTTAATTACGCCTACAGTAGCGTTATATATATTTGATTTCTGGTTGATCTGCTGGTGGCTGTACTTGCTGCAGTGCATCTACTATCAAATTGGGAGCAATTTGGAGTCAGACTTGCGACCACTGTGTTTTAGTGACGCACATATCCATCGCAAAGACCGAAGTGGGAAAATTTATTAGGGCCCAGGGTTGTATTTCAACTAGGCACAGTCTGCCATTTCCTTTTTTATTTTACGTTTATTTTTTTCATAACTCAGCGTCATCTCATCTGGCATAGTAGTGTGCTGTAATACTTGGCTAGAAAATAGCCATAGCAATAGGATAGCATCGTTTGGTTTTAAAAACTAAAAAACAAAAAAAAAAAAAAAAGTTAAAAAAAAAATACAAGTTATAACTCTCATTTTCAAAATGTTTAACCCGAGGGCTAGGGGTAGAGGACGAGGGCGGGGACGTGGGCGTCCAACTACTGCAGGGGTCAGAGGCCGTGGTCCTGGGCGGGGTGAGACACCACCTGCTTATGAGGGAGCAGGGGAACGCCGCAGAGCTACACTCCCTAGGTTCATGTCTGAAGTTACTGGGAATCGTGGTAGAGCACTGTTGAGGCCAGAACAGTGCGAACAGGTGATGTCGTGGATTGCCGACAATGCTTCGAGCAATTTGTCCACCAGTCAGTCTTCCACGCAGTCCACCCATGTCACCGAAATCGGCACTCCTCCAGCTCCTGCACCTCAGCCTCCTCCCCCCCAGTCTGCCCCCTCCCAGCAAAATTTGCCATTTGAACCGGCATACTCTGAGGAACTGTTTTCTGGACCCTTCCCACAGTCACAAACCACTTGTCCGGTTGCTGATGAGCAATTTTCCGATGCCCAGGTTTTCCACCAGTCGCAGTCTGTGGGTGATGATGACCTTGTTGACGTAGTGGAAGAAGTGTGTAAAGAGGTGTCCGACGATGAGGAGACACGGTTGTCAGACAGTGGGGAAGTTGTTGTCAGGGCAGGAAGTCCGAGGGGGGAGCAGACTGAGGGATCGGAGGATGATGAGGTGACAGACCCAAGCTGGGTTGAGAGGCCGGGTGAACACAGTGCTTCTGAGACGGAGGAGAGTCCTCGACCAGAACAGGTTGGAAGAGGCAGTGGTGGGGCCAGACGGAGAGGCAGGGCCAGAGCTGGTGCATCAGCGCCAAATGTGTCAACTAGTGAAGCTCCCGTGGCGAGGGCTCCTGCGGCGAGGGCTAGATTTTCAGAAGTCTGGAGGTTCTTTAAGGAAACACCGGATGACCGACGGACTGTGGTGTGCCACATTTGCCAAACCAGGATCAGCAGGGGTTCCACCACTACTAGCTTAACTACCACCAGTATGCGCAGGCATATGAATGCTAAACACCCCACTCAGTGGCAACAAGCGCGTTCACCTCCGGCCGTGCACACCACTGCTCCTTCCCCTGTGTCAGCTGATAGTCAGCCCCCTGCCCAGGACCCTGCCACAAAAACCCCATCGTCACCTCCACGATCCTCCACAGCATCCACCAGCGTTCAGCTCTCCATACCCCAGACGCTGGAGCGGAAACGCAAATATAGTGCAACCCACCCGCACGCCCAAGCCCTTAATGTGCACATCTCCAGATTGCTAAGCCTGGAGATGCTGCCCTATAGGCTAGTAGAGACCGAGGCCTTTCGCAGCCTCATGGCGGCGGCCGCCCCTCGGTATTCGGTCCCCAGCCGCCACTACTTTTCCCGATGTGCCGTCCCAGCCCTGCACCAGCACGTGTCAGACAACATAATCCGTGCCCTGACCAACGCCGTTTCTGACAAGGTCCACCTGACCACGGACACGTGGACGAGTGCTGCCGGGCAGGGCCACTATATATCTCTGACGGCACATTGGGTTAACTTGGTGGAGGCTGGGACCGAGTGTGACCCTGCGGCTGGTCATATACTGCCGACGCCGAGGATTGCGGGGCCTACCTCGGTCCAGGTGTTTAAGGCCTACTATGCCTCCTCCTCCTCCCACCCCTCCTCCACCTCCTCCTCCGAACGACCATCCGTGGGCATGGCGCCATCAGTCGGTAGCTCTAGGCACAGCAGCAGTGCCGTCGCTAAGCGACAGCAGGCGGTGCTCAAACTGCTGAGCCTAGGCGATAAAAGGCACGCCGCCCAAGAACTATTACAGGGCATCACGGCGCAGACTGATCTGTGGCTGGCACCGCTGAACCTGAAGCCAGGCATGGTTGTGTGTGACAACGGCCGTAACCTGGTGGCGGCTCTGCAACTCGGCAGACTGACACATGTGCCATGCCTGGCCCATGTGTTAAATCTGATAGTTCAGCGTTTCCTCAAGACATACCCCAATCTGTCTGATTTGCTCACGAAGGTGCGCCGCATCTGTGCGCATTTCAGGAAGTCCAGCACAAATGCTGCCACTCTCAGGGCAGCGCAGCGCCGCCTCCAACTGCCCACTCACCGACTGTTGTGCGACGTGCCCACGAGGTGGAATTCAACACTGACCATGTTATCCAGAGTTTACCAGCAGCGCCGAGCGATTGTAGACTGCCAGATGTCAACTTCCACCAGAACTGGTAGTCAGGTCAGTCAGCTTCCTCAAGTCTACAATGAGGAGTGGACGTGGATGTCTGATATCTGTCAGGTGCTGAGTAACTTTGAGGAGTCAACACAGATGGTCAGTGGCGATGCCGCCATCATCAGCCTCACCATCCCGCTGCTTGGCCTGTTGAAAAACTCTCTGGTCAGCATGAAGTTGGAAGCTTTGCGCTCCTCACAAGAGACAGGGGAAGAAGATTCCCTTGTTGATAGCCAAAGCACCCTTAGGTCTGTTTCTCAGCGCATATCGGAGGAGGTGGAGGTGGAGGAGGATGAGGAGGAAGAGGAGGAGAATGTTGGCGAGACACAAGAGGGGACCATTGTTGAGTCCTACACTGTTGAGCGTGTATGGGCAGAAGAAGAGGAGTTGGAGGAGTTGGAGGAGGAGGAAATGGACAGTCAGGCCAGTGAGGGGAGTGAATTCTTACGCGTTGGTACTCTGGCGCATATGGCAGATTTCATGCTAGGCTGCCTATCCCGTGACCCTCGCGTTCAAAGAATTTATTCCAGCACCGATTACTGGGTGTTCACTCTCCTGGACCCACGGTACAAGCAAAATCTTTCCACTCTCATCCCTGGAGAGGAAAGGAGTGTGAGAATGCATGAATACCAGCAGGCCCTGGTGCACAAGCTGAAACAGTATTTCCCTTCTGACAGCGCTAGCGGCAGAGTGCGTAGTTCTGCGGGACAAGTAGCGAGGGAGAGTAGGCGAGCAGGCAGCTTGTCCAGCACTGGCAAGGGTACGCTTTACAAGGCTTTTGCCAGCTTTATGTCACCCCAGCAAGACACTGTCACCTGTCCCCAGTCTCGGCAGAGTAGGGCTGATCTTTACAGAAAGATGGTGAGGGAGTACGTAGCTGACCATACCATCGTCCTAAATGATCACACAGCTCCCTACAACTACTGGGTTTCAAAGCTGGACATGTGGCACGAACTGGCGCTCTACGCCTTGGAGGTTCTTGCCTGCCCTGCCGCTAGCGTCTTGTCAGAGCGGGTTTTCAGTGCAGCTGGTGGCATCATCACCGATAAGCGTACACGCCTGTCGACTGACAGCGCTGACAGGCTGACGCTTATCAAGATGAATAAAGCATGGATTTCTCCTAATTTCAAATCTCCAGCAGGTGAAGGAAGCTCAACCTGAATAATTTATCCACTCCTCCTCCTCCTCATTTTCCTCCTTCTCCTCCTCTTTCTACAGTAAAGCAGAGGAAACTGGCTGTTTTTTGACAGGGCCCACTGGCTCTAGGTATAGTACTTTATGCATTTAATTTTTCTGGAGGGCCACCGACACGGTCCTCTGTTTTAAACAATTTTTGGGAGTGCCACATACAGGCACTCAATCTATTCAATTTTTCTGGAGGGCCACCTTTCCGGTCCTCTGTTTTAAACAATTTTTTGGGACTGCCACATACAGGCACTCAATCTATTCCATTTTTCTGGAGGGCCACCTACCTGCTCCTCTGGTTTAAAAACTTTTTTGGACTGCCACATACAGGCACTCAATCTATTCCATTTTTCTGGAGGGCCACCTACCTGCTCCTCTGGTTTAAAAACTTTTTTGGACTGCCACATACAGGCACTCAATCTATTCCATTTTTCTGGAGGGCCACCTACCTGCTCCTCTGGTTTGAAAAATTTTTTGGACTGCCACATACAGGCACTCAATCTATTCCATTTTTCTGGAGGGCCACCTACCTGCTCCTCTGGTTTGAAAAATTTTTTGGACTGCCACATACAGGCACTCAATCTATTCCATTTTTCTGGAGGGCCACCTACCTGCTCCTCTGGTTTGAAAAATTTTTTGGACTGCCACATACAGGCACTATCCAAATTGAATTGTCTCCATAGCAGCCTCCACACGTTGTCTCCATTGCTACCTCCAAAAGTCGTCCATATAGCTGCCTCCATACATCGTCCCTTTATCAAACGAGGTTTGTCAGGCCGAAATTTGGGTTGTTTTCATGGATTCCACATCAAAGTTGTTAACTTTGTCGCCACCCTGCTGTGTTATCCACAAAATACACTGGCAAACTTTTACCATTTACGGATATTATTTCAGCGCTTCTTGCGCATCTGTTTACATTCCCCTCACCCGCCATATCCTAAACTTATAAGAACGCTACTACACTTGATCTTATACAAAAGGTTCTTAGAAGTGCTGTTTGGGGAGTAGCCTAGAGACAGGGGCTTGGATTGGCGAAAGCTCGCCTAGCAGCGGAGCGCCAGCTCCATGCGCATCATGCGCTTCTTGCGCATCTGTTTACATTCCCCTCACCCGCCATATCCCAAACTTATAAGAACGCTACTACACTTAACTTGGTGCAGGCTGGGACCGAGTCTGACCCTGGGGCTGGTCATATACTGCCGACGCAGAGGATTGCGGGGCCTACCTCCGTCCAGGTCTCAAAGGCCTACTATACCTCCAAATCCTCCCACCCCTCCTCCACCTCCTCCTCCTCCGAATTACCATCCGTGGGCATGGCGCCATCAGTCGGTAGCTCTAGGCACAGCAGCAGTGCCGTTGCTAAGCGACAGCAGGCGGTGCTCAAACTGCTGAGCCTAGGTGATAAAAGGCACACCGCCCAAGAGCTATTGCAGGGCATTCCACATCAAACTTGTTAACTTTGTCGCCACCCTGCTGTGTAAGCCACAAAATATACTGGAAAACTTTTTTCATTTACGGATATTATTTCAGCGCTTCTTGCGCAGATGTTTACATTCCCCTCACCCGCCATATCCCAAACTTATAAGAACGCTACTACACTTGATCTTATCCGAAAGGTTCTTAGAAGTGCTGTTTGGGGAGTAGCCTAGAGACAGGGGCTTGGATTGGCGAAAGCTCGCCTGGCAGCGGAGCGCCAGCTCCATGCCAAGAACCAACTAACATAGTTTTAACTGCAGCACCTTTAATCTACTACTAGTTCACTGCCTCCATACATCGTCCCCTTATCAAACGAGCTGTGTCAGGCAGAATTTTGGATTGTTTTCATGGCTTCCATGTTAACTTTGTCGCCACCCTGCTGTGTAATCCACAAAATATACTGGCAAACTTTTATCATGTACCAATATTATTTGAGCGCTTCTTGCTCACCTCCTTTGGTTCCTCTCTGCTACCCATTGGTTTGAAGCCTGAGTCCATTTAGGGTATGTCGCCATGCCACTCTCTAGCCTTCCGCTGCTGCCGCTGCCTCTGCATGCCGTCCCCTATAGTGTCAGGGTCAATTATTGGATGTTTTAGATGCTATCTAGCTTCATTCTGTCACTCTGTCATGGCCATGCTGTTGCCCATAATTTTGGCATAATGGTGCATTTAAGCAGCCTCAGAGGCATCCATGCATGCTGCCCCTGCTGTTTCCTGTCCATTTCCGTAGTGTTTCCATCCTTTTCTGAGGTTCCCAGGTGTTTGGCCAAGCTTCCCTGTGCAGAGCCTTGGTCCCCTTGAAAAATGCTCGAGTCTCCCATTGACTTCAATGGGGCTCGTTACTCGAAACGAGCACTCGAGCATCGGGAAAAGTTCGTCTCGAATAACGAGTACCCGAGCATTTTAGTGCTCGCTCATCTCTAATAAAGACCTCTGTAGTCTTCCGTAGACAGTGAGCTACAGTAAGCATCCATATAATACTTGTAATATTGTATTGTTTAATGTAACCATTAAATCAATGTAATTGCTAGCATTGTACCCACACCACCAACAGAGTCAGCAAATTCCTACTTTTCAATAGACCATTTTGTAGATTGTTATGTACCCGCATGAAAGAAAGATGCCATCCAAGATAAAACTGTTCTTACAGCACTTCCAATGGCATAAAGTAAGGAGGCTGGAATGTCAAATTCTCATAAATGTAAATATTTTTTTTACATACACAAATGGCCACATTCTAATATGCATTGCTAAATTATGTGCAGCCTAATGTACATATAACTTGTAAAACACGTACCAGCCATGGAATGCAGACTAGATAAAATTCCTCTGCAAGTTATTGAATCCTCCAAATGCAGCTGAAATATGGAGCACTTAGTATAGTTTTAGAGATAATCTGACTACAACTTGGAAGTTACTTACCTCCTCCATTTTATTTATCACATTCATAGTAGAATAAAATGAAAAACACATATTAAAGTTCTCAAAGAATGCTTCCTTAGATATGTTTGTAGGTTTGCTGCAAAGCTAAAAAAAAATATTATTTTAATAAATTACTTTCAAATGTGCTTATATTTAATAAAGCTTAATAATTATTATATATCTTATATCATATATATCTTACATGAAGCCAGATTTGAGGTAGATATATTTTATTGCCATATCATTGACTGTTTGGCATAAAAGTGGCAATAAAAGGCAAAGTGTTTTCTTTGCAAATCTTTCGTGGCTCCCTTAAAGAGGTTGTCCCATCATAGCAAGTTAGGCCCTATCCACAGGATAGGGGCAAGCTTGCTGATCTGTGAAGGTATCAATGAGGATGAACGGGCTCGGCTATCTCCGTCAGCTCCATAGAGATGAATAGGTAGCCCACGAATGTGCGACCGGCAGTGGACCCCTATTCTCGTGATCAGTGGGGGGCCAATCACTGAGACCTCCACCGATCAGCAAATTAGGCCCTTTTCTGTGGATAGGGCCTAAATTGCTACGATGGGACAACCCTTTTAACGCATTTATGGCTGCCACAGACTTTAGATGTTTCTCTTGTCACTTTCTCCTACACCAGTTTTTTTTGCAGAGATTTGTGGCAAAGACAGCAGGAGATCCTGGGTAAAAGGTAGAAGCAGTTTATTACCATTTCTGTATTTTTCTGTCAACATTACATAGGACCAAAGTAGTGCTATGTAGTTGGTAGAGGCACCATAGTTATAGACATAGATCCAGCATCTCTATAGAACCACGTGATCGCCTTTTCTGAAAGGTTTAAGCAAACCAGCTGGGTCTGATCAGACCCACTACAGCTCTGTCCTAGACATCTGCTCCCAGGGGTTCATTTACCTCTATAAGTACAGTGAAAAACTTTAAGCTAAGTCTTTCCGGCAGCTTCAACATTTTGCCTCCAGCTGACGGGCTGGAGGGGACACACTTCAAACCCCTATATCTCTTGAGCACAATGAATGTGGCCCCTGCCAGGAAGTTTATATATCTCCTTTCTGCATAGGGTATGTAAAAATATTATGCATATAGCCATTATGGCAGGGGGAAAAAAGCTGTAATGTAAAGTTGTGGCCCTACGTCTGAAACTTCAATAAATGTGCTGCCTCTTAAAGGCCTTGTCATTAAGAGGTTAAAGAGGACCTGTCATGTAACACAAGATGCTAATGTACATAGTTAATTTTATTGTCAATACGCCCTTGATTAGTTTGCCATTATTTTATTTAAATCTGTTCACCATTATGGCTCCCAAAGTTTATATGAATGAGATCATAGTAACCAAGGTGGCAATAACTTTTATTTTCCTACAGGGCACAGATACACTTCCCAGTGAAAATGTAAATTTACAGTCCCCTTGGCTTGTGTGAGTTAACTAAAACATTGAATTCCAGGACCGTATCTTTTTAACAGGTGGAAAGATTAAAAACAACACAAAATTGATGAGGGACACCGAGGCAATTAAATGCCAAGCCATTCAGCATTTTGCATTTAGTGACAGGTACTCTGTAAAAAGCAATGTCAAACCAATAAAAAGTACATTCTACAACAAGTAGTAATACACGTTTGAAAGGTTTGACATGGTTGGATGAACTCTCTCCAAAGACAACGAAACACATTTTCAACAGAAGTATGAGGGGTTATTTCCAGTTGACTCTCAGTGAAGTTATGGTCAAGGAATCTCCATCTAGAAATCATGTAGTTTATTATCTGGGTCAGTACGATTAACACAAAACTAAATGTCCTTTATTTTTTATCTTTGTACTCCCAATAAAACCTTTTTTCATTAAAATGGAAACTTTGTATTTATTTTTAAATACCTCAAATAAACATTTTATGTCTTTTTAATTACTTTTTCTCGACAGAGCTTGTTTATTTGAGGCAAGATTTACTTTCCATTTGCAAATATTCATTTTTGATTATCTTTTATTCCATTATGTTTGAGGTGCTTTTCTACTTTTTGGGTATGTTTTAATGGCATTCATCATGTGGGATAAGGAATGTTTTCATCATATTTGTAGATCTCTTTATAGATAGATTTCTTTTACATAATTAAGCTATTTGAGGGTGAAAAGTCTAATGAGGATTTTTTAGTTTATGTTTTACAGGGATCAAGCAGCATAACAAAACTGGCTTCTCTATATTAATGCTCATATGAGACCGTGGTAACATTTGACTATTATGGAATGGCTCTCCCTTGGGGTGATGGCACTAGTCATTTAGTTGCTTTGGTGGCTAGAAGCTTTCTGAAGACCTCCAGGCCTGCCAATTGGGATTCTGCCACATAGTACAATGCATAATATTAAAGGACATCTACCACCAGGATGAAGGATTATAAACCAAGCACACTAATATACTGTTGGGTGCCCCCGCTGACATGATCTGCTTTTCAGCTTTTTATACCCTGGTTTTCACAAAAAAAGGCTTTCAAAATTTTGCTAATGAGTCTGTGGGGTTCCGGGCTCCATATGTGTTAATAGAGCCTGGAGCCCCTTAGGCTCTTTTGCATCATTTTAAATCCATTTTTTTCTTTAAAAGCAGGGCATAAGAAGCTTAAAGAAGAGCAGATCCTGCAAGAGGATGCACACACCAGTATGTCAGTGTGCTTGGTTTTCAATCCTTCATCCTGGTGGTAGATTTCCTTTAAGATGGAAACCAAGTGGTATAAAGCAACAGTAGCTATAATAATGAATTGGCATCCTGAACTTGAGCCAACAATTGGTTTAACTAGATAATTTTTGGGGCAGAAGATAAATCACAATTTGTTTACTTTGCTAAAATTTTACAGTATAAATAGATAATGAAGCTGATTAATATGAATGGAAAAGGGTTAATAGAATATGAAGCAACTGTGCTGAATAGAATGCTATTATTATTATTACATTTTGCCTGATGCGGACAGGTGAATCAGACACTGAGAGAAATGGATATGTTTGATGTCTGTAAAAGCTGTGTGGTCTGTAAGTGGATTGAAAAATAATATTATCTTAAAATAATTTAGTGACATAAATACATTTTTCCAAAGCAATTAGCAATATTTGATGTTATGTCTGTATTATTTTATAATCCTTTTTTTTTTGTAGAAAAGGAACACAACTATTTTTTTTATTAAAACACATTCGCAATGTGGGACATAACAATGAAAGAAATCGGATTAATTCTAAGAAATCTTTAACAGTTACTAGAACTGCTTAAGCCGTCAGCTAAAAAAAAAATACAACTGAAAAATGAAAGGAATTCTTTATATTGGAATTATTTCAAGAGCTTGGTTTTGTGTGATTTTAAGCTACTTTTACAGAGAGGCAAAAGTCTTTGAAAAGGAAGTAAAACCATGCAAATAATTTATAAAATAAGTGTCAGAGTACAATGTTTTTTTCTACAAGTTAAAAGGAGGATATGGAAAAAATAAATCAAAGATGTTTTATTTGAAAATTGTTTCTTGAGTCTTCAGTTCCTGGATTTGCTCTAATGAAATTCAACTCAGTGACATCAGTCGTACCACACTGTTAATTAGTTTTCTATTTATTTAGCAGATCTTGAAGTGAAAAGCAATCTATTGCCAATGGATTGTTTGACTTCCATGCTAAATAGAATGCATTCCAATCCTCTGATGTTGGAACTAGCATGTGTACAGCTTTTACCTCATCACCATGTTAAATTAGCACCTACCTGTATCTACATTTGGGATTTTTTCCACTGGTTTAAACAAATAATTTCATGAAATCAATAAACATCTTTTAATGGTAAGGTTATTTTGATACTTTGTACAAGCCAAGTCTCATGGGCATTTTATTTGCTATGATGACACATTTGTACATTTTAGCAACAGGGATTTCAACATATTCTTTATAAATGATGAGTGACATATACAAATACAATAAGACAATATAGAGTAAAAACTTGGAACAATAGAATTGAGGGCCCTGCTCACAAGAGCTATGGTCTATTGTATATTATACCTGGGATTCACAGCCAGTTTCCCAAGCCGGTACTTGCCAGGCCTGAAGCTTCATGTTTATTGTCATCTTATCATAACTTTATTGTATTGTAAAAATTTTTTAAAAACTCTCAATAGCAAACACATGGAAATAAATTTAAAAAATCGCGAGCTAACTCAAATGACATTTTATTGTTCATTTTCATATTCTTTTCAATTAGAACTTAAAGCACTTTACCAACTTATTATTTTTGCCTGCAGTTGTTGAAACCCAAGACCTTAACAGTTACTCAATAGTGGATAACATGATTTGGTAAATCTCTTTAATAATAAATTAATTTCAGTGTTTATTTTGTTTTCTTTCTTTTACACCATGAAAATAGCAGCTGGAAGCATATTAAATACTATTTTACAGGCGGTCCCCTACTTAAGGACACCCAACTTACAGACAACCCATAGTTACAGACGGACCCCTCTGCCCACTGTGACCTCTGGTGAAGCTCTCTGGATGTTACTTTAGTGCCATACTGTAATGATCAGCTGTAAGATGTCTGAAATGAAGCTTTATTGATAATTCTTGGTCCAATTACACCAAAAATTTTGAAACTCCAATTGTCACTGGGGCAAAAGAAAAAAGATTGTCTAGAACTTCCATTATAAAATATACAGTTTCGACTTACATACAAATTCAACTTAAGAACAATCCTCCGGACCCTATCTTGTATGTAACCCGGGGACTGCCTGTATAGGGGTTTGCCTATGAAAGAAAGTTATTATTTTAACCCTCTAGTAAAGTTTACATGATAAATATAATTTTAACCCCTTCCCATTACAATTTAATACAGTTTCATTGCTGTTTTAGCTCCTATAAATGAGTGGTAGTGAGTGTGGGCAGGGACTCTCTAAGCAGACACTTCAAAATCCATCTGTTCTATGAGATGCTGTGTGCTGACAATATGCTTAGATTATTAGGTTTAGGGTTTAGCTACACATTGATTTAACTTATGAGCATTCTACTAGCAGCTGATAAATAGAAAGAGACATTAGACAGATAAAAGATGATGAGATCCATGAGATGGACATAAAACATACTGACCCTCTCAGCTCTGCTAGCTAACCTAATCAGAGTCAGCACCACTCCCTCACCTAATCAATAAAATACACAGCCAGCTCTGCTATAAAGACCTTATCTGTCTGTAGCGTGTAGAGTAAGTCTCACTTCACACTTGCTGACAGGAAGTGCCTGTGTCTGAGCTGGACATGTAATGCAGGGAGGGCAGGAGGCAGAGAGCACTGTACTGTGCAGAGAATAAAAGCTATTTATGAGAAGAATCCAACCATAGTCAGAAGATTTACGGCTGTATCCAGGGACAACCAAAATTGTAAAAAACAGGTCTAATAGAGAGAGGTTGAAATTATATCAGTTTTTGTTAATAACAGTGAATTAGAGAATGTATTATTTTGTTATCTTGAGTATATTAAAGAATCTTGTCTCTGTGGAAATACCCCTATAAGCATAATCTCTTCATATTTACAATATTGGATGATACACTGACTATTTATGCAGACATAGGGGGATATTTATCATACGCTGACACTTCTACCTGTTGAAGTATTGGAGTGGGCGGCTGCGAAGCGCTTATCCTACGCCATGCAGGGCCTTTCGTAGAAAAAACCACAGCCGGTGACTTTTCACGTATGAAAAATCACCGGCAGCAGCAAGTGCGCAGGTGCGGGGACAGTAACGCCCCGTGCCGGCCCACTCCTGTCCAGCCGTGCCCTCCGCTCGGCGGGCCGCGCCCACCCTTCACGCCCCTTCATGCCCCACTGGCATGAAGGTGGCGGATCGGGGAAAATAATCCCAAAAGCTAGCAATAAGCTAGCATTTACGATTATTTCAGGGCCTCTGCGCTACTGTCGTTGTGCAGAGGTCCTGATAAATATCCCCCATACACTTAAATCATTAAACCAGTTCATTGTTTGCAGCCTAAGCCTAAGAATAGCAACCAATTATGTGCAGGTAAACTCATCTGAGCGTGGAGGAGATGTGGAGGTGTAGGGAGCCGGCAGAGTGGGGAGGCACGGGGCATTCCTGGCCCATACTTGCATGCTTTTAAAAAAACTTGAAATTTGTTTGCAGTTTATAAACAAAACTACACAAGCTCAGACCGGGTGTAATGTTGCCTTGCAGCGCAGCCTCCCCAGGGATACATCAAGTGGCTTATGCCTCTTGATGTATCCTCCACTACAGCAGATGGTGTGGCCTTTATCGATACACAACGCAGTTTATAAAGTGAGCTGCAGTTAAAGATCTGATCTCCAAACCAGCAGCATTCACAGTGACAAACATGATGGTTTAATAAGATTCTTATCTTGTAAAAACATTATTCTAGGTGCTAAGATGTTTTATAAAAAAATTACTGTATATACTCGAGTATAAGCCGACCCAAGTATAAGCCGAGGCCCCTAATTTTACCACAAAAACCCGATAAAACCTATATATTTTTACTCGAGTATAAGCCGAGTTTGGGTTTTCAGCAAATTTTATTGGGTGAAAAACTAGGCTTATATTCGAGTATATAAGGTAAGCAGGAATTCCAAAAAGGATATTTCACACTATACTGTAACCTACTGAGAGTGCTGTTAGCTTGGTGGTGTAAAATTGGGAGTCCCTTTACATAACATAATGGTGAACATTTCTAACCATGCAATACATACATGGAACAAACGTGCATCAAAGCTTTTTTATTCTTCTATAAAATTGTGTAAAATAAGTTAAAAAGTGCAAGTTTATTTTAAAGGTTCACAGCTGTTACCTTAAAATGGTTTACTGGGAGTAAAGGACTGATGCTCTATTATTGGGATATGCCATTAATATCAAATTAGCAACAATGCACCCACAGTTCAGTTGTTTGAAAAGACCTCTGGGTTTTAATGGGTTCTATAGCCTTTCTCACTGCTTACCAAGCAGAGTAAGCACTGAATGGCAGTTGTACATGGTATTGAAGCTTAGCTCCATCAATACAATTGCTGGTGTCCAACGAAATCAGTCATGGGAAACACCTTAATATGGATTCCCTATGACAGACCCCTGTAAATGACATGTTTTGTATGTTAGTTGAGCTGTGTGCATAGTTAGTTGAGATGTTGCAAATCTAACCATGTTATCCTGTTATGTCAATTCCGGGAAGATGGAAAGTTATAAGATAGTTCTGACCAGGGGTGTACCAAGCCTGTCTGCTGCCTGAGGCGAGCCATAGAGAGACGCCCCCCCCCCCCGCCATTTATAAGGGAATGTCAGGACCAGATCCATCATATTGGTTTGGTGTGCAAATACATACAGAGTACCGCCATGTAGTACAAGATAGATACAGTGTACAGCCATGTAGTATAAAATTCATAGAGTACCGTCATGTAGTAGAAAACATAAACAGCCAGGGCCCCCATTGAATGTAGTCCAGACAGGGAAGAGTAATATACCCCCCACGCCAGCAATGACTGTATACAGCTCCCCCCAAAAGAAAGCAATTACTGTATACATATATATATCACACACACATCACAAATTACACACACATATACATAAACCTATTTCATGTTATACCTGTATATACAGTATACACGCATTACACCTATATCTACACCCTTTACATGGTATACCTGCATATACACATACATGGCACCTATATATACACACACCTATTACATGTTATACCACTATATACACACATACATATAATACATTACACCTATATATACAGCTATTACAAGTCATACTTCTATATACACACGCATTACACCTATATACATACAGCTATTACATGTCATACACATTACACCTATATATACAGCTATTACATGTCATACACATTACACCTATATATACAGCTATTACATGTTAAACCTCTATATACACAAGCATTACATATATATATATATACACACACAGCTATTACATGTCATACCTCTATATATACATGCATTACATCTATATATATACAGCTATTACATGTCATACCTCTACATACATACGGATTACACCTATATATACAGCTATTACATGTCATACCTGTTACATGTTTACATGTTATACCTCTAAATACACACACATGACATGTTTTACACACATATACATATGACAAAACACATATAAACAGAGAACACACACACATATACATTACAGTTACCTGGTATACAGCAGCAGGTCCAGGTCAGGCAGTGGATACATCAGGGAGGCCTATGGAGCTGTCTCCTCTGTGCTGCAGGCCCGGGCTGGTGGGCGGGGCCTCTCCTGTCAGCTCTGCCCGGGCTGCACCTCCAGGGAGATCAGCCACATCTTTGAATGTGGCGCTCCCACTCCCCCTCCTCCTCCTCCCCCTGGCTCCTCCCCCTCGCTCCTCCAGGCTGCCTCTGTGCTAGTGACACAGGAAGCGCTAGTAAGCGCTTCCTATGTCACAGCAGCACCGCACAGGAAGTCCTGCGCGGTGCTGTCAGCAATGGTACTTGCATCTGAATGATGCAAGTACTATTGTTAGTAGTAGCGGCGCAGCATAGCAGCCTGCAAAATGCCGCCTCTCCACCAGCAGGAGGCGCACCGCCCTGAGGTGAAAGTCTCAACTCGCCTCATGGCTGGTGCGCCCCTGGTTCTGACTCATAGTAGATATGGTTAGAATTAATTATGCTTCTGATATAACTTTATAAAAAAATGTTTCTTATGGATTCATCAGCAACAAGGGCAAGTGTGAGCAAAGTCCTAGATAGTAGTTTCAGTTTTTACTTCTGGTACATTCACATTATCTTTGGAAGATGGAATAGTTTTGTCATGTCCTAGTGTTGTGTCCTCCTCCCATTATGAACAGTACAAGAATTGTAAGAAAGTTTGGTTGCAGCATTTTCAATGTGATTATTACACTTTATCAAAGGGTTTAGGTTGTTTCAGACACCTTAGTACAAAAAAGAGGCATGGGTGTGTTGTTTCATTGAAATAGAGATGTGATCCAAAAATAATGAAAATGGGTCAAAATTGGAGTAAATGTTGCCAACTGTAGCCCAAAGTTAGACTGGGCAGTCTTAAAATACATTAGACTTATAATGCAGCCTTAGAAAGAGAAATCAATCACCTAAGGGTTGCATCAGGTACCACATTTAACCAACTGCTATATCCTATAACTACAGTCTATTGCTGCTTTTACTTATTTATGGAAGTCTTAACCTTGAAAACTAAGTGCCATTTTTGTTGACTACATAACAAATCTCTATATGCCCACATACTGGGGTGGTCCTCCATAAACATTATGCTATGGACATGCACACTTTATTATTTCTTACCCTTGTAGTGCACCTAGGAATGGTACAATCCAAAGCTGCAACTCCACAGAGCCATGGTTTCCTGAATTTGGATTGCTAATGGCACGAAACAGGTGTGACCATTGGAGCCCTGTGCATACTTATAGCAGAAAGGTACATAATAAAATATTTCTCCATTCACTGTCCCAGAATATGGATTCCTGTTGTTGATGTTTGAATACTGTGGGGGGAATTTATTATCGACTTTCTTTGGAAAACTGGCGATAATTTATTTTTCTCTTGGTGCGCCTCTTGCATATGGGTTATTTATGAAGAGGCAGTGCCACAATATTGGTGCTTTTCCATCACTAACGACTTTTTCTGATTTTGAGCACAAAATTGTGTTGCCGTCTGTGAATCTGAGACCTTTCTGCTGTCTCTATTTTATATAGTAAAGTATAGTATAGCCTCTACAGTATTGTGCCGTAATTTGTGGTGCAAAAAGAGAGCAGCTAAAGCAAGTCTATGGAACTCTATTTCACCGTCATGAATGTGCAGACTCTCCTGAATCTTTTTGTCTATGCACCTTATCATTAATCCCTCGTGCCAGTAACTTATATCCCACTGAAAATTATAGCATACTTTCTGCACCACCCTGCGCACCACCAAATTGATAAATGCCCCCTGTATGTGCTGGAAGTGAGAATATATGAACTTTTTAAGTAAGTGCATTACCAGATGTCCAAGGGAAAATGCACATGACATGGCATGTAGTACAAGTTGCTTTGATTTTACAGATTTTACTCATACCAATCTACATAAGAATCTCCTCAAACCCTGTTGTTTCTCACAGTTTTTTAGATTTTTTTTTCATCTTCTACATTCAACTAAACATTGCTTGCAGTTATATTAGTAGGAGAATGAATCCTCCTAGGAAAAATGAAGACATCCTAAACCTTTTAGAGTAATGTGGGGATGTTGAAATTATCTCAATCTACTGAAAGATGTTGTCAAATGCTATGCTTTGACTGAAATTTGTCACCTGTATTGCAAAGTATGAGAGAAAGCTTGTTGTTTAGCCTGTATACAAAACATCTTTGCAATTGGAAATGTAAATAGGGTGTGAAAAAACCTTCAGGGATTCCGGCATGATAATAAGGTTGGAATATTGTTGATATAAGATAGCACTTCTTAAATGTACGGTATACAGCTGAATACAAGTGGTGTTTAAACAGGTAATATATAATGAAAAACAGAGTAAAGCCTAAAAATAAAATATGCTAAGCATAACTTCCTGCTTTAAAAAAATCTTCCATTTGCTTGGGTTTTTTTTTCTGCACTAAGGTTGAAAAAAAAATGAGGACACAGATGAATTCTCTACTTGCTTCAAACCAAATGAACATATTTAAAGAACAGAGTCCCCGAATGGAAAATCATAGAGTGAGAAGCCTGATAATAAAACACAGTCATGTATAATCATGTCTTTGATTATTAAATATCACCTCTTACGTTCTAGGAATAGTAAATAAATGGCCTGCTGTTTGCATCAGACACAACTCTTCTGGAATACAAATAACGCCATTGAAGAAGCAGAAGTGCATTTACCTTAGAAGTTTGCTTTCATTTCAGTATAGAAATTAGATGCTGTTATTGCTCTGGTGTCTACACGTCAAGATCAATTATGCTACTGTGCAGTAGCTATTGCAGAAGAAAGAATCCTATAAAGCTACTATCTTTAGAGCCTACATTGTGCTGAAAAGACTGTAGAATGGCCACCACCTCTGTTATGTTCTTGTCTTTCAAGTGGAAGAAAATATAAAATAAATACATGTAAAAGTGAAGGTAAAATGTTAATAATACTCTAATACTAATGTATAATATCACAATACAGAGAAGGGAGATCCAGTAAATCTGGGAGAGTCCCTTATTGAGAAGGACCTGGGTGTAATAGTAGATCATAGATTAAATAACAGCACGCAATGTCAATCCGCTGCCTCTAAAGCCAGCCTGATCTTGTCATATATCAAAAGTGGTATTGACTCTAAGAATAGGGATGCAATATTACCACTGTACAAAGCCGTGGTTCGGCTTCCCCTGGAATTTGCCATCCAGTTCTGGGCACCAGTCCATAAAAAAGATGCCCTGGAGCTGGAGAGGGTACAATGAATAGCCAAAAAATAATAAGGGTTATGGAGGATCTCAGTTATGAGGAAAGATTAAAAGAATTAGATTTATTGCGGCTTATTTACTAGGGGTCCGCAGCCGGACTTTCGTCAGAATTTCCAACGCTTTTGTGTTTTGAACGGCTGTGACAGGTTTTTAACAGGGGATTGTGTTGCACCCAATCGGATTTTGGGGCAGCTGCGCTGTCTTTCATGCGACAGTAACGGGGTGGGGGCGGGCCGTCGGACGATCTGACTGATTCGGACTGAGCACGGAATTTAACTTTCAAATTGTGTCACAAGATCAAGCACTTACATGCACCAGGAAGAAGAAGGTGAACCTAAGTGGGGAAACGACACATGAAGGATATTTGGCGCAAATCATTTATTTACATATATGAATGATTAATACAAAAAAGAAGCAAAGCAAAGTTGTTCCAGATCACAAGACAAGAGGGCACTGTATCAGAAAACAAGGTTTAATCGCCAGAGGAGACAATGCTTCTTTACTGTAAAAACTGTAAATATGTGGAATAGCCTGCCTCAAGAGCTGGTCACAGTAGGAAATGCAGTGAGCTTCAAAAAGGGTCAAGATGCCTTTTTACATCAAAATAACATTGATGGTTATGTTATAAAATTGTTTTCCTTACATTCCTTTTCTTTCTTGGTTGAACATAATGGATAAATGTCTTTTATCAACCGTACTAATTATGTAACTAACTATGTGAATATGTAACTCAGTGAAGTATCAGTCAGAACAGTTGATGAGCAGCAAGAGGTTAAAGATTTTAATATATATATATATATATATATATATATATATATATATATATATATATATATATATACATATATATATATATATATATATATATATATATATATATATATATACACATATATAGCATTATATCATTACATTGCAGAAAACCATTATTTATTTATTGTGGTCACAAAAAAGACAAGAAGAGCAATGTAATTATCTGGTTTATCTAAGATAAAGAAAATGAAGTGAGATAACAGTGTGTCCTGCGTGTTGTATTTTCTACACTGCATTCTTGACCAATTTATTCACTCTATTACTTTCCATATTATCGTATCTCTCAAGCAAACCCTGGTTCTTCAGGTCACATGTTCTCTAACAATAAATCTTCGATTGTTTCTGCTATCTTTGTCAAGCCATCCTTCAATCAAGAAAGAGGGCTGTTGATAAGAGCCTTGTTGCTCCCTGGGGCTCATTCAAATATTTACATTTTTACAAACTGATTTATTTTGATCTAAAAAATCCTTAGAGGAGAAGAAACAAGAGAACTTCATTGTTCATATTGACAAAATACATTATGAACAAACTTCAAATGTTATGAAAATATCCCTGTTATTTTAGCCCACATTATGTTTAAAAGATTTTTTTTTACCATATGTAGAAAGGCACAAGGTGTTGTAGTGTTGTGGTGGACGTGTCACCGTGGTGCCTGGCCTCGGTGAAGTAAAAACCAGTATTGCTGGTGTCAGCGGCGTTCGGCCACTGACACACTTTTGTTATTTTAGCATAGCTGCAATCCGGGACGGGTTTTTTCTGGAGCAGTCACAGTGCTTGGTGGGATGGCTGCTCCCACGTTCCAGGCCAGGGCCTACAGCCCTATGTAAAGCCACCTGTGTCAGGAGAAGGGTGGGTGGTTCCCTACCTGTGTGTAGCTGAGTGGAACACAGGGAATAGCAGAGCAAGAGCTGAGCCTTGCTGTGTGGGGAAGTCTGAGGACTGAAAAGGTGCTCCTAACACAGGAGGGTGAAGTACGGTACTGTGTCTGTGAATGTGAACTGTGCTTGATAACATGGACTGAGATTTATCATATGGACTATGCATTTTGTTTTGCCGGCTGGAGCAAGCCCTTTTCCCTGTTATTTTTATGTCTAAATAAAGACACCTGTTTTGTTCACCTGAAAGACTGCTGCCTGGCGCTTCTCTAAAGGCTACCATTTGAGTGAATCCCTACACATGTTATTGAAAACTGTCCATGGATGGATTTAGAATAAAGAAAAACATGCTCACCTCTTTAACCGGTTAAGGACCGGGCCCTTTCCTGTTTTTTTTATGTCCATTTTTCACTCCCCACCTTCAAAAATCTATAACTTTTTTATTTTTACACGTAAAGAGCTGTGTGACGGCTTGTTTTCTGCGTAACAAATTGCACTTCATAATGATGGTATTAAATATTCCATGCCATGTACTCGGAAGCGGGAAAAAAATTCCAAATGCAATGAAAATGGTGAAAAAACGCATTTGCGCCATTTTCTTGTGGGCTTGGATATTACGTCTTTCACTGAGCGCCCCAAATGACATGTCTACTTTATTCTTTGGGTCGGTACGATTAAGGAGATACCAAATTTGTATAGGTTTTATAATGTTTTCATACATTTACAAAAATTAAAACCTCCTGTACAAAAATAATTTTTTTGACTTTGCCAACTTCTGGCGCTAATAACCTTTTTAGACTTTGGTGTACGAAGCTGTGGGTGGTGTCATTTTTTGCGAAATTTGATAATCTTTTCAATGATATCATTTTTAGGACTGTACGACCTTTTGATCACTTTTTATAGATTTTTTTAGATTTTTCAAAATGGCAAAAAAGTGCCATTTTCGACTTTGGGCGCTATTTTCCGTTACGGGGTTAAACGCATTGCAAAACCGTTATCACATTTTGATAGATTGGGCATTTTCGGATGCGTCGATACCTGATGTATTTATGATTTTTACTGTTTATTTATATTTATGTCAGTTCTAGGGAAAGGGGGGTGATTTGAAAACTTTTTTTTATTTTTATTTATACTATTTTTCAGACTCCCTAGGGTACTTTAACCCTAGGTTGTCTGATCGATCCTACAGTATGGCAGTATATGGGGATTTTCTTCCTCATCATTACAATGTGCTATCAGCACATTGTAAGGAAGGGGTTAAAACGAAATAGCCTTGGGTCTTCCGAAGACCTGAGGCTACCATGGAGACGGATCACGGGGAGCGGCGATCCCAGGTAAGATGGCGGCGCCCATGCGCCGCTATCTGTTTGAGGCTGCCGGCAGCTTTGCCGGCAGCCCACGCTGTGAAAACACCCGCGATCGGTGCTAGCACCGATCGCGGATGTTACCGGTAAGCCTTTGCTGCAATATGCAGCAAAGACTTACCGGCTATGGAAAGGGCTCAGCCCGTGAGCCCTCTCCATGCAGCGCGACGCGACCGCGGTTAAAGTCCTCTGGTTCCACTGCTGACTCTTTGGTGCCTGGGGCTTCTGGTGCAATTAAGTCAGAAGTGATGAGATCATGTCTTTAGATAACTGTTAGCCACTGTGGCCATGTGCCATTTGTTCACGTGTGACGTAATATCTGTGCCTGTACCATAAAGTACGTCTGAGGATGCGTTTATAAGTCATTTTATTCCATTATGTTTTTACTAGTCTGAACATTGGTGTATTTCCTAGCTGTCATGATTGGTTTCCACCTCACCCTTCTTTCTACTGCGAACTCTGCTCTCATTTACTAACAATTAATTCCACTGTAATGGACACAATGGGGCACATTTACTAATGACCTTGCACTGCACCTTGGTTGGACTGTTCCTGTTCTTCATGGCTAAAAGGGCTTGTACAGGTATTTAAGAAGTGTGTGCACTGCGATTGTGGCACACGCAATCCTTTTGTGGCGCAGCTGCGCTGGCCTCCATGCGTCACAAATTAGGGGGCATGCTGTTGGTCTTTGTGACTGATTCGGACTGACGCCGTACTTTGAAATTGTGTTTCATGCCTTATGTTAATGATGCACCACAAAAAAGATGGTGATCTCTGTCTGACCTAAGAGGGGAAGCAACAGATTCATGATTTCAGGTGCACAATCGTAGTGAATCGCTGATCGCAGCATTATAGACGGGCAATGCACTTTCAGTGAGCTCCAGCAGCAATGTAAGTAATTGTGCCCTAATATCACCACGCTGCCCTATCTGATGTCAGAGAACTGATCCAATCGTCTTCTGGCAGAGGTTCTGGCTCTGGTGACAACCCCCAAAGCACATCTGGCTCAATAGCATGTTTCAAAGATTGTTTTTGACAAAAATTTAACCCATAAAAGGGGAATGTACCGTACGCCTACAACAGAAATTAGGGTATCAAGAGGAACACTTGAGTGATCTTGCTTTTTCCATTCTGACAGTAAAAAAAATATGATGGTCAACCTACAATTCTGCAGTGTTGACCCAGACAAAGGCAGGACCCTTTATGAAGTAGGCATCAATTACCCCATGTGAGGGCTCTTTCATATTAGCATTTGTTTCATTTTGTCTAATTTGTGTCTCTGTTCTGCTTCCGTTTTGTCTCTGCAAAAAACCCTGAAGGTTTAACATTTCATTAGTTTTTCCATGGACAACGGATCAGTGAAACAACAAGCCAATGGGAAAACATCCATTAAAAACAATGGCTGTCACAAGTGCCCCCGTGCCCCTCTCTGTGGCGCTGCCCCGGGCCCCTCTTCTAACTTACTTCTCCACGCTACCACTAGTGACAGATTTAAAGGGCAAGCACACAGGTGATTGGCGCCGGCCACTTACGGGTCTGCTATATAATCCAGGGGCTCCCATCATTCCCGGATCTTCAAGCCATTCCCTGTGAAAGCCCTCCTGCATTTCAGTGTTCCTGTGCTCCTGAGTCTTCCCGTGTTCCTGTTCCTGCATTCCAGTTCCCACTCCTGTGTTCCTGTTCCTGAGTTCCAGTCTGTTCCTGCGTTCCTGTTCCATGTGCCTGCTCTCTTGTTCCTGCCGTGAGTTCCAGTTATCCTTTCAGCGCTGTTCTCATGCTGTCATCCTAAGCTCGGACTGTGTCATGCATACCTACATTGGCTGCCACCATGGGCTGGTCGCACATGTGGAACGACCTGGTGGCATCCAGCCTCAGCAAGACCATCCCTTAGTGCTTATCCTAACTTAATCTAGAATGTCCAAGTTTCTCTAAGAAACCAATATTAGGGACACACATGGCACTTATTCCGTGTAAATGACTAATTCATAGAAAGGGGCTTATTAAAAAAAAATAGCAATGAGGTGCCCTGTCGGATTGAGGCCGAGGCCCCTTGGTGCGACTGGTGGGGGCTCTCCACATAATTTTTTTTACAATAAAGTAGATGTTGACAACAATAAGTAAATACACTCCCCCCATTAATAAATATATACAGCCCCCCCAGTGATCATACTGTGATCGTACTGACCCAATGAATCAAGGGGAGGTGTCATTTGGAGAGCACAATGAAATCCATACAAACAGAACCCACAAGAAAGTACTACAAGAGTAAGGAATACATCTCATACATCTCTTTAAATGAAAAATTAAAAAAGTTATGGCTTTTGGAATAAGCCAAGTAAGAAAAATAGTCCTGAAAGACCCTTAGCCTCTACCCAAAAATAAGAAAAAAAAACTAAAAAACCATATTCAGAAAATTGATAACTTACCAAAAAATATATGAAATACAATAGCAGTGCTTTTTTTCTATATTTTGATATATAATTTAAGTTATCTTAAATTTATGGAACGTACCTTTTGAATTCTAAAAAAATCATATTGTACTATCTCCTAGCATACAATGTAAAGAAAAGAAAATGAATTATTGTAGATTCTTTTCTGCAGTAATACTTGACTTGACCATATTTACATTTCATTCTTGTATAAATATATATGTAAATCTGCATTATGCATCAGCAATAATTACTTTACATAAAAAAAAGACAAATAAAACCTGTCATATAATATACATGTCTTTGCATAATATAGTTAGATATGCAGGAGGTAAAATGCTTTAGTCATTTATTTGGTTCCTCTACAAATGTAGAAAACAGCTGTGTGTGGCCAAAAAGCGTATGTACCAATAAACAATAAGTTATAAAAACTTTAAGAGCCGGGTACAATGAGAATAGAAACTGAATTTCAGCAGCTCACATTTTCCTTGATTCAATACCACAGGAAAAATAAGGAGTCACTCAATTCTCCAATAAAATTATATAGAAATTTTATTTCATTAACATATTTAAAATTAATTACATTGGATGTTAAATGGAGGATATCCAATACTAATGGTCTGAATAAGCAGTCCTCCCTACTAGCACAAAGGGTATATTCACCATAGACATATCACAGTTATTTACTTGTTTCCTCAGTATTTTAATAAAGTGCAGATTTGCCTAGAAAAACATCTACTAAGTCTAATGCTTAATCTTGGTGAAACTTTAAGTATAAGAGCAGTGTCTTACCCATAATGTGGTGTAGGTAGGGACAGCTATCAGACACCCCAACGCGCGTTTCGCCCACGCTTCCTCAGGGGGTACGAAACAAACGCTGGGGAGCCGGAATTTAAATGTTTTCCCTGACCGGATGAGTTTTAGTGCGCATGCGCCTCGGACCAATCTCCGGCGTGTCAACATGCCCCACTTCCGGTGCCCGGGAGCTAGTGCGCACGCTCGGAACCCGACAGCGCTATCGGAATTCCGGTCATGCGCAGTGCGCCCAAGACATCGGGGGATGCCAGCCAGCCAGAGACGTCTAATGCGCATGCGCCATCATCCGGATCGGTCCCATTGCGAAGGCAGAATGAAGATGTGGTTTCTGATCACATTTTCCTTGGTTGTTTATTTTTGATCAACTTCTGTACAAATAATTTGTACACATTAAATGCCATCTGTCTGGGTATTGTTTTATGCAATATAGACTTGAAGTACACAGTCTTGAAAAATAATATTCATGTAGATGAAGACTACATTTCTACTTCAAACAGCCAATAAAGCAAAATAAATTCCACAAATTTTTTCTCAAATTCCTTCTATGGTCAAAGCATTTAAACAAAATTTCTTATAGGATTAGTTTATGAATTTTATTGATATAAAGAGCACCAGGTTATTGTTACTTCTTGGATCCAACAAAAATACTTGTAGCTATAGAAAAATGATGCTGAAAATAATTGTATTGCAACAATATACGGTATATTTCTCCAGTCCTTTTCATTATGGAACAAACACCATAAATTAGGTACAGGATTACCTTTTAAATGAAGTCCGATCAGACAAAATCCATTATTAGTTCAACAAAAACATTAACTCAAAACAAGCCCACAGACATGCCAGTGCTCGAGGAAGGGGGAAGGTCCCTCGAAACTTTGTTGACATGTCTGCATGCTTGTTCCAGGGCAACGTGTTGGACATGTTGCAACATTTGACATGGGTTCTCATTCCATTTGACAGCTGCCCTCTGTATAAATAAAAAGAAAGCCTTGAGTCTGAGAAGTTCTGTGAGTCCAGAAGTCTCTTTCATAGAATAGTAGAAACTTTTTGTGTTTCACACTTGGCCTGCACCTAAACTGCTTCACCATTGGCAGCCCGCTCCCCTACACTTTATCTACACATTGAAGCTGTTAAGCTTTAGATTACATGCAATGTAATTATTTCCCTGCTGGTGTTCACAGTTGCCCAATACCATGTAGTGAAGCTGCTCTTCCACATGATAAAAGCTGTCAGGCTAGTACACTATATAGATCCTGTATTAAAGATTATATGGAGAGCAGTAGTTTTGCTTTTTAACTTCTCATCAGATAATATGATAACAATAAAACTTTGTTTATCCCCAAGGGAAAATTACTTGGTTGCAATAGTCCAACAAAATACATACTTAACAGAACATCAAAAGGTAAAAGAAACAAACTGTACATGATAGATACATACTAAACATTTAATTTATTATTGTACAAGTGGATTGTCATAGGGATAAATGAAAGTCTGTATGTCTCCTTGTTAATTTTCAACTGTAAATACCTCCCACTGAAAGTTCTCTTCTGATTGCTTATATGCTCATAGAGAGGATGATTCGACTTTTTAGCTATAGAGCTAAACGTACACCGTTTTTCAACCAGTGAACAGGAGAGATCGCGGCACTTCCGATCGTTTTTCAACCACTGATACTAAATTTGCAACTTCTACTCCAACTATCCTACTTGATTAATGGATAACTTTTTCAATACCTTGCCTATCCCATACACTTATTGCAGCCCCAAAACAGGTTGCCCCAAAATAAATTGTGCTAGCAATCATTGTCTCTTAAAACATAATTAACATTTTATTGAAGACATTCAACAATTTCAATTTCCTGAACAAAAATTATCTAGATAGTTTCTTCCTTCTTACATTTTCCGCATGACATTTCCAGTTTAGGTTGCTATATAAATGAACACCCAAATACTTAATAAGTACTTACAAACTCAACCACTTTACCTCCAATTTTCACAACATCAATTGACTTATTATTTTTACCTGATCTTACAATCATCTCCTTAGTCTTAAATATGTTTAATTTTAAACCATTATTTTCACTCCACTAAACAAACTTTTAAATAACTCCTCAATATTCATCTTCACCTGACCAACCACCAGTCTCATCAGAAAATTTCTGCAAATGACATGACTCACTGAGAACCCCTAAAAAAACAACATTACTTACAACAGCCTCTGATAGACTTGACCCAAGTTTTTACACATTGCAGGTGACCAATCAAATAATTACAAATCCAATTTATTAAATCAGCTGATCATCCTGGCAAGGATGACATAGGAGTTCAGGTTTCATGATGTTAAACACACTAAAGAAATCAAAAATCAAGTGCACACTCACTCCACCTTAAGATAGGTGTTAACCCTGTTTAGTATATTTAGTTATCTGAAAAAGTACTTGCCATCTGCTATCTGTTACATTTTAGTGACCAATGGGTTTGTGTGCCCCTATTGGACAATTTGTGACCTAGCTGGTCTTGTTTCATGTTTCACTTTGGCATAGAGAGGGAGTGTCTCTTAGTTAATTAATTACCCCTTACTTAGGAAGGATATGTAATGGGGAAGTGGGTTTAGCATCAGGTCCCACTGTCTGTGTCCCTGTCTGTTACCAAGGCTAGTGTTACAATAAGATAATGAGCTCCTTCATTGGATGATAACAGGCATTAGAAGAAGTGAAGGTAATATATAAAGGATTCCGCACTAGGGCAAAGATGAGAATTAATCCCTATCCTCTTCTTGCAGCTGTGGTAGTTTCAGAAAAGAAAATATGTCATAGCCAATATGTTATTTTACAGTGAAAATTGTGTAGAATGTTGGACCTTAAAATCCTATAGTTTTTTATTTATGATGGACATCTAATTAAAGGGGTTATGGCACAGTAAGTTACTTCTTCCCACTCCTAACAGCTCTAGTAGCATTTGGTCCCAGACAGAGAGAGAAGCAATGAGGAAAAGGCTGTGTCCGATAACTGTTGAGATCCAACTGCTACAATCCATTCAAGAATGAGAACAGAGTCTCCTCTGTGAATAGAGGATAAGTGATGTTATACTGCCTTTAATACCATGAAATGAGAACAGGAAGAAAGAAAAACTACCTGAAAATTAATCAAAACTTTTAAGATTAATATAATACAAATTAATACATAAACTTTATATGAAATAATATGTTTATAAATGTATTTGGTTACACACATCACTTATCCAATAGGAAAATATCTCTAAGCAGAATATATTTTCTTCTATGTAACCTCTATCTAAACTTTACTTCATTAATGACAGATATTTAAAGCTCAGGGCTAACAATAGCAACCCATAGTTTAGCATATAAGTGACAGCTGACAACCTCCTATTGTCTACAGCTGAAATGCAGGACATGGGTTACTCTGCTTATCAGTTGAGCTGCTAGTTATTGATCAAATAAAAGGCTTTACCCATTCTTAATTGAATTAGGCAATTTCTACTTGGAAAGCATTTCTAATGGGTCTTATCCAGCTTGAATAAGCTGACAAGAACCAGATAACTCTTTCAGATTAGTACTGTAAAGATAATCTATAAAGTAATTGAACAAAGGAAAACATTATTTTACTCTCTTAAGATCATGAATAGTGTTGTGTTTTTCAGTTATGTAGTTAAAGATTATGATTTCTGTTAATTAAAATAAAACGCAGACATAACTTGACAAAGGATTGAGTTTAAAAATGAATGGCTTTCAAAAATTGTTGGTTCAACCACCTGATTAGAGGAGGACTTTCCAACAATCCAGTGTTTATTAGTGTGCCTGAATCATCCATTAATGGGAGATGTTAAGGGAAAGAAATATCAGGAATGTTAGGGTTTAACACTAAATAACCTCATGATTGCACATTAAAATAAACAATGTAAAGGATTTTTTTTTCCATTTAGAGTTCTCTGTTTTTACTAAAGATTCAAGGAGTCTTAGGGAAAGTTGAAATTAAAGAAAAAAGTGAGCAGAGATTTCCATGAGTAGATGCCTCTCTGGTGTGTTTGCACACCTAGTCCCTTCATCTAATCCCCCCTTCTTCCTGCCATTCCCTTTTCCTTTTCACTTACCTTGGTGTAGGTAACTTTTGACCCCTGCTCTTTTCAGGTATTAAATAATAATTTGTTTGCCCTTTTTGACTGTATTGTGTTAGCACATACAGCGTGTGCTCAACTTTTTGAAAAGTCCGTCAGACATTAGTTTATTGTCAGTAAGGCTCATTTATCTTATATTCCAGATGTTCTAAATGTCGCAAATGACATTTATCTTTTCAAATCGTCTCAAATTTACAACATTTATTTATGCAAAAAACTCCAGATGAAATCATACCATAAGGAAAATGTAGAAAATTGAAAGAAGTTACTCTAGACCAGTGATGGCTAACCTATGGCACTGGTGCCAGAGGTGGCACTCAGAGCCCTTTCTGTGGGCACCCAGGCCATCACCAGAGAGGACTCCAGGTATCTTCCTGCAGCCCCAGACAGCCCAGGACTTGCTGTGCACAGAGCCATTTTAAAGTGACAGCTGTACCTGGGACTACTTTCTGCTTTATTGGTGTCCTCAGTGTGCTGCTATCAATGAAAACTGTGACAGAGAAGGGAGCATAAATCACAAATGAAATTTCTGTGTTGGCACTTTGCGATAAATAAGTGGGTCTTTGTTGTAGTTTGGGCACTCGGTCTCTAAAAGGTTTGCCATCACTGCTCTAGACATTTGTGCGACAGTTTTAAAAGACATTTATAACAAATGTTGCAAAAAGAGATCTGAAAAAAAAATTTAACGCAAGGATAAAGTGAGAATGATAAATTATAAAAGAAGCAGATGGAAAAAAGACAGGCAAAAACTAGCCAAAACAAACAGAGATAATATAAATGACCCTTATTGTGTTTCATATATGACTGTTGTATAAAATTCTTGGCGATATAAAAGGTACATAATGCAGTTGCAGTTGGTACAGGCACAATATGCGTATGTGTGTGTAAAGGGGTTTAACCAATTCTTTTCTTCTATCTTTTAGGTTTGTTGATTTGAAAATGGTGCAAGACTAAACATGTAATATATTTGTGCAAAACTGAAGTTCGAAAGTGGCCCCGATTTACTATAAAAGTCAAATGCCCCATCAAAAAATAGAACTCACATTATAAATGCAATGTAAACAAAACTGTCCATATGTTTCTATCAATCAGTATGTACAACACTTCAAAATTATGAAGCCGACGTATAACCTCTGAGATTATACTTTGAACATCATATCAACATGCCATACTTATTGAATAAAAATCTTAAGCTCTGTTTCTTTAGATGGAAGGTACTATATTTAATACTGAAGAACATCTAAGGATTCCTAAGGAAGTACAGCTGGTGTGCTTGATGCAGATGGATTAAAACCATCTGGCTATCTGGCTGCTGAAGATGCCACGTAGGGAATGTGAACGTATAGCAAAATACAGATTAATAAATGAAATTCACATTTTAAGCAGAAATCTATAAAAGCTGTGGTAGTATAAATGTCTTAGTATCTCTTCTGACGTATCATTGAGAAACCCAAATAAAAAATAAGACACACTGGTGAAACACATCCATTTGCTTTCCAGAAGACACATCATAAATATCTACACTGGAAATCAAAATGAGAGAACAATGTATGATTATTTGATTTTTTTTAGAAATAATGTTATCTTCACTGATCAACATTTGATGGATTTTAGAGAATGATTACAATTACATTTTCTGAAGGTTACAACAGTCGCCAATCATTAGGAAGTGTACAGACCTTTGCTTTGAATGACTCTGACACATCTCTGGCCACAGGAAAACACTAGTTTCTAACACTAATGGAGGGCATTGCTGTTTCATTGAGTGAATAATGCAAGGAAAGAACCATGTGTTATTGAAGAAGACACTTATACACAATTGCATGTACCATATTTTTTTGGACTATAAGGCGCACAAAAAATCCTTTGATTTTCTCAGAAATCAAAAGTGCGCCTTATAGTCCAGTGCGCCTTATATACAAACCTTACTTACAGACAACAGCTGCCTTGAACTGTGCACAGGTCTGCCACCTGCTCGTCATTCATTTTTATAATCAGGTGCGCCTTATAGTCCAGTGTGCCTTATATATGAACCTAGACATTTTAGCAGGCATTTATTGATGGTGCGTCTTATTCTCCGGTGCGCCTTATAGTACGAAAAATACTGTATCTAACATGCAGCTGTATGAGAGGCCAAAATCCTGCCGCAGAAAACATTTCCCAAACTACGACATTTCCTCCATCACATTTCACTGTTTTCTTTACATATTTTGGATTCATTTTTCTCCAGTTTGTTGGCAAACATAATGTTTCCCATGCGATGAGCCATGAGCCATTTAATTCTCTCTGTTTATTAGAGGTTTTGACACTACAGAGTGGGCTTTCAGTCCAGACCCTCTTAAACATCAAGACAAGAGAGACAAGACACATCCTTACCCTCTTTATTGCTGAACTGACAAGCAATTCCAGCTGCAGTGTTGAACCAATTCAGGGTTGGCTCCAGGTTTCAATAGGCCCCTGGTTGACAGAGTCTCAGTAAGACCCTTCACAGTGAACTTACATAAAAGTCCGAAAAATTAAGAAATTAAAACAGTCTCCTGTTTCCTAAAATATTCCCTAGCTTATCATACCAGCCCCCTTATGGTAATTTTATAAAAAGCCCCTCTCATCCCCTATGGATGCATTAGATACAGTCTCTCACCCCCATGGATTTCCTATGTACAGCCTTATGTGCCCCCCCCCCCCCAGCAGCTCTGGTCCCTTGTATGCCGTGTACTGGCGCCAGCTCTGAAACTATTACCCATGGAGATTCTCTGCATTGTCCTTTCCTCTTGAATTTGTCTTTCAATGGTAATCAGCCTTCTTGACGGAGTCGAATGAGTTTGTGATGTGTAAAGATGAAATATTCTAGAGATTACAGGCTTGGACGTATCAACTTCTCTTGTTATGGCTGACAGGGTCCCCTCTTTGCCCTTCATCTGGACAACCTTCAATCACTTTGGAATGGCACACCATTTTTGTAAAATCAGATAAAACTGGAAAATCGGGCTGCCAGGTAAATAGAGTTTGTTAGGTGACCAGGAAATTAGAACTAGATGCCAGAATAAAACCAATAACTTGCAGGTATCTGAAATTGTTCTCTAATTTAGTTTAGTCTTCTTTTACAATTATCTGGTTTACATTTTTATTTTGTGTGCTTTAGAAAATATACAATGTATAAAATAAGCTTAAAATTCAGCTATTTTACTCATGTTAGGATATAGTCACATAGGACTATAAAATGGCCAATTTTGATCTCCAGTGTATGTATGTTTACTTAAGATGTTACTATAAAATGTTTCCAACCTAGGAAATCCATAGGTTCCCTAGAGTTGGGGTCATGTCTGTGACTACTGTATATACTTGAGTATAAGCTGAGGGTGGAAAATGCATTGGTCACAGCCTCCCAGTATTTAGTGTGCCAGCCCCCTGTAGTATATAGCCTGCCAGCCTCTGTAGTATATAGCCAGCCAGCCCCCGTAGTATATAGCCTGCCAGCCCCTGTAGTATACAGCCTGCCAGCCCCTGTTATATATAGCCATCCAGCCCCTGTGGTAAAAAAAAAAAATAGCACTGTACTCACCTTTCTGACATCCCCCGTAGGTCCTCTTCTGCTTCTGGTGCTGCTTTAAGTCCTTTGGTCTTTTTCATGTTCTTCTGCTCCTCTTCGGCTCCACTTTGGGATGTTCCAATTCACTTCGGGTCTTCGTGCTCGGCCGGCACACGAATGACGTCAGCCGCTTGCTGACATCATTGTTTGTGATCGGCAGGCATCGTGAGGGAACCCAAGCCGAGTTAGGGTTTCTCAGCACAAATTTTTTGCTGAAAAACTTGGCTTATACTCAAGGATATACAGTACTTCCTCTTCAATAATTACATTAATGTTTCTCAAGCATAAAGAAATAAGTAGTCCACAGTACTCACCAATTTGTCATTTCTTTATTTTGGCAATTTAATAAAAACAATAGAGAGCGGGGAAGTAGCAGACTCCTTTTCAAGGACATATGATGCTTAATCCAGAAGATTAATTTATTCTTGAGCAACATTTTTTGTGTACTATGATAATACAGTGGAACCACCCTAAATATTCTTGGCTTAGATACAATTGTGTGCTTCCAATCCACTGACATACATTTACATATTCATGTCTCAGTGGACAAACCATAAAAAGTTAAGGAAATGCTTAAAACATGTACAAGTCATTCTATTTCCTTAGTAGACACACTTCAGTGTATTAGTACAGCTAAGAGATGGGATTAGAGCTCAGGGACTAAGCATCTAATTAATTGGCATCCAATTGACCTTTAAGAGCATTACCCATGAGAATATAGATACATTCTACCTGAACAGAGAGACCTGGGAAGCTATGAGAAAATTCCCCTACATTGAAACCGCATGCAAAACTAGCAGTGATGTTTGTATTCGATTAACATCTAGATATTGCAATAGAGGATGTTATTCTGTCTCTGTATAATGCATTTGCACTTCAAATCCTCCATGAAACTACTTTACCTATGGACGTATCCTTTGTCAAATTCTTCAAAATGTTGTTTATTTAATCTGTCTTGGTCTTGTCTCATTGAGCGGTATGTGGTATTCACTTATGAAGATAATAAGGCTTAAAAATGACTATTCAGAAATTCTTACTCCTTCTGATTCATTGTTTTCCTTTGTTAAGTCTCTTCATCATAGACAATGGCTATATTGTAAAGGAAATAATAACCACAGCCTACAGCACATGTGTTCATTTATAATATATGCATTCCAAAGATAGGAATATGTAAATTATCTCTCATTTTGACCAAAGAAAAGCGTCTCTTTTACCACCTATAGGAAGCTTGAGACACAGTTTCCTTCCTCTTGGAGGAGAGCTCATTTGCATGTCTTTCCCAGGGACCGCTGGCTCTTTAATTGTAAGCACCAGTAATTGTTTATACCATTTAATACAGGCAGTCCCCTACTTAAGAACAGCTGACTTACATATGACCCCTAGTTACAAACGGACCTCTGGATATTGGTAATTTATTGTACTTTAGTCCTAGGCTACAATAATCAGCTATAACAGTTATCACAGATGTTGGCAATTAAGCTTTATTGTTAATCCCGATTCTTATGACAATCGAACAATTTTAAATTCCAATTGTCACAGAGACCAAAAACATTTTGACTGGGGTTACAATAATTAAGTATACGGTTCCAACTTACATACAAACTTAAGAACACACCTACAGAACCTATCTTGTATGTAACCTGGGGACTGCCTGTATATTCCAGGTGCATTTGATTTATTGAGAATTTGTTAACATTGAGGTTGCAGGTTTTTGCTCTGCAATTCTATGATATTTGTTTTCTATCCACCCACTTTGCTACAATCAAATTCAAGCATGATAGACCAGGGACACTTACTCATAGATCCTCCTTCCTTCTTATATAAACTTTTAAAATTACGCTAATGAGCCTGAGGAGCTTTGGATGGTGTTTCCAGAGATCAATGTTGTCACAGGTTGCTCTCACCCTCCTCCCTCTGCCCTTGTAATGTAGCAGCAGCAGGAACTGCAGGGAGACCGGCTCTGCTCCTTGTAACAGCAAGTGAAAAAACATCAATAGAGGGGCTCTGCTAGGTGTTTTCAGAGCCCCTCTATTGATGTTATTGATGTCATGTTACTTAGTATAATTATAAAAGTTGATTTTAGAAGGAAGGAGGTCATGGAAAACAAATATAAGAAGATTACCACAGTCAAAGTCTGAGTAAGTCTCCCTGATTTATCAGGATGAGTTTTGATGGTAATTTTTCTTTTATATTAAGAAAAGAAAAAGGATTTTTTTAATAAATAAAAATTGTCAGGAAACTAGAAATGACTTTTTCTAAGCAGATTTTGCCAGTTGAATGTAGTGTAATGGGAGTCCATGTAAAGATAGATGATGTTGCTTTTTATTTTCAAAGCGTAATGAAACTTTTACAAAATTGCATAGTGCAGGTAAAATACTAAACTTTGTAATATACCTTAAATAAATATGCTCCTGTCTCCTTCTTTTTCCCCCTGCTCTTCTTCCTTATTTAAGCAGCTTGTGTAAATGAGTTTTCTGTCACCATGCTCCAGGATGCTGCAGGTTCACGGCATCTCCAGACTCACACCTCTGTCAAATGTCCTCCGTCTAAACTTGATTTCATCTGTGAAGAGCACAGGGTGCCAGTGGTACATTTATCAATCACCATTTCTGGCAAATGCCAAAAGTCCTGCATGGTTTTGGGCTGTGAGCACAACCCCCATCTGTGTATGTCGGGCCCTCATACCATCCTCATGGAGGCAGTTTCTAATCATTTGTGCAGACACATGCACATTTGTGCAGGGCTCTGACAGTGGTCCTCCTGTTTGTCGTTGAACAAAGGCAGAGGTAGCAGTTCTGCTGCTGGGTTATTGGCCTCTTAAAACCCCCTCCACGTCTCCAGGTGTACTGGCATGTCTCATGGTAGCGCCTCCAGCCTCTGGACACTACTCTGACACTGCAAACCTTCTGGCCACAGCTCGCATTTATGTGCCATCCTGGATGAGCTGCATTAACTGAGGCACATGTGTGGGCTGTAGAGTCTATCTCTTGCTACCAAGAGTGTGAATGCACAACCAACATTCAAAGTTGACCAAAACATTAGCCAGAAAACATTGGTACTGAGAAGTGGCCTGTGGGCCCTACCTACAGAGCCACTACTTTATTGAGCGTATCTTGTTAATTGCCTGTGAGATTGATTATTGAGTTGACAGTTTGATTTCACAGAAGTTTGATTTACTTTATGCTATAGTGTGCTGTTTAAGTGTTCCCATTATTTTATTGAGGAGTGTATTATGTATTCCTTCATTTCCATTTAAGTATATTGAAGCTTGGGTCTTTGTTAGTGGCATAGTTATGACACCAGTTTACCAAAAACAAAAGAATATACAGTAATCTATTACCTAATTTTGCCTATTTATGTTGTACATATGGTATCTTTTACTATGCATGTAATTGCCTTTGTTCATGGCAGCACATACTATGACAGATGCTCTTCCTGCTGTGCTTGGGAAGTGAATGAATATTTTTAGTTTATTTATGTTTTTTATGCACAAACCATTTTTCCTGTTATGTAGCCACTGAAGATTTTGCTGTAATTTATCATTTTAGTATCATGCTTTTTCATCCTTTGTGTATCTCTGTGCATGTGTTTACAGTGAAGTCTATTGGTCTTGGGACCTTATTTCAATTATCAAAACAGAATGCAGGCAAAGTACTTCATCATCTTTTTTTCTCTGTAAATTACACAATCTGTTTCTTCTATGTTGCAAACAAAGACAGCTATTTAATAACTGGCTTTCCATATGAAAACAGGGTATTGACAGAGTCTGGAATGGATTGCTCAAATTGTAAAACTGACATATACAAATGAGAAAATTAAGGCAGCAGTGGGAAAGTCTTAGCAAGTTAACTATTTTGCTGCTCCAGATGGATGCCACTGTTCGGAGAATAAAGATTTTCCATTCAGAATAAAGATACATGCAACCTTACATACAATCACTTGCAGGGTACTGCTACTTGCACCTCTAAAACATTTCTAATTGTTGCACTGATTCACTTTCGGTTGGACTACTATAACTCCCTACTAATCGGTCTTCCACTTACTAAACTAACTCCTCTACATTTTATTTTGTATGCATTAGCCAGAATGGTCTTTCAGTCCAGACACAGTCTGTGCCATTCACTTCACGGCTACCCATCACCTTCTGTATTCAATTCTAATAAATCACCCCCATCCCCAAAGCTTTGCACAGTGCTGCACCTCTTTCCTTTACTGCCCTCATCTTAGTCTATCATCCTTAAACCTTAAACCTCCCACTCACATCTCCAGGACTTATCCCGAGCTGTACCTATTCTCTGGAATGCACTACCTCAAACTATTAGGTTAATACCCAACTACCAAACTTTCAAACATGTGCTAAAAGTCCATCTTTTCAGGCAGGCCTCTCACATTCCCTAATGTGGAATGTGATACTCTTACTTCCCTTTCTTTTCACTTAAACTGTCTACATAATCTCGCATTTGATACCATTAAATAGGTTTCCCTGCAGACCAATGCACCCTGGTTTCTATAAATATCGTTAACTGTGACTGGTTCTTCATCATTATTTATCCATTTATTTCTTTAATTATTTTATCTCTTCATCCCCATAGACTTTAAACTCTCATTCCTATTGTTTTCTCTAATGCTCTAAACAACAGTTCAGGCAAGATGCCTACCACAATAATTATGTACAGAATCTGAATATAAAATGTACAATAAATACATATGGCATTTGACAGCTGAGGCCAGTGATTGACTATAAGTTACCTTTGACATGCATATTTTGGCCAACATGTAAACGTGTTAGGATTGTGGTAGATGCCCAATACATAATGGTGTTCAGATTTGAAATAAACAAGCATTTTCTGTATGGTTCAGACCTTTGTACAGTATACCCTGCCAAAATGGTGCCGCAACTAAGAGCAGAAACTAAAGCCAGCCGTAATTGTGCAAATATGTAGAAAATAAGTAGAAAATATACTGCATGCAATGAGTTTCATCATTTGTAAATGAAAATATATGACTGAGCTTAGAGTCCATTTATCACAGGTTGTGTAAGAATCTCAAACTCCCAAACTCATAATCAGTTCTAAACACTGCATAGAAGAAGACTGCTGTATGATAATAAACTGGTCTGTGTCCAAGGTCTTATTTATTCTGTATATAAGAGCTTCATAAATAAAAGGAAAGAGGAGACTGATGCTCAGAATAATGATAACCAACAATTGATAACTGTTGATTGATGCCACTTCAATAAAAATGGGGTTATGCACATAAGCAGGCTACAATTTGGAGGTCGAAAACTTACCATAGTTACTGATCGGCTCCAGAGACAATAGTTAGAACACATCCAGAAGAACACCACTGTTCTCTATATAGTGTTCCAGGCTGGCTATTTGCATTTCAAACCCATGTAGGCCTAATGCACACTACCATATGCATTTTGAGGTCCCTTTTTTGTGGCCATTTTTTGTGACCCTAAACTGGCTATATCTGCCAAAAAAAGGTAGGCTGACATGAACGTGACCTGGTCTCCTAGGGAACTCACTGTAAAAAGGGCACTATATGGTGGACACCACTTTCTGTAATACTTTTGTACTCCCATAGACATCTATGGAAAGTACAAAAAATAGGATATGTTCTCTTTTTTAAGTTTCGGTCTGACCAGATAAAACATGCGGTGACCATTTAAAACAAATTGTCATGTGCATGAGACCTTTAATGAATGGAGTTAAGCTGCAGTTACCCAGCACATATACTACACTGTAAGAATGCCAGTTGTTGGACTGATCTGATACTGATGACTTACCCTAAGGATTTATTTAAATTGGAAAATACAGGCAGTCCTCGGGTTATGTACAAGATAGGGTCCGGAGGTTTGTTCTTAAGTTGAATTTGTATGTAAGTCGAAACTGTATATTTTATAATTGTAGATCCAGACAAAAAAATGTTTTGGCTCCCAGTGACTATTGGAGTTTAAACATTTTTTGCTGTAATGGGACCAAGGGTTATCAATAAAGCTTCATTACAGACACCTTACAGCTGATTATTGCAATCTGGGACTATAGTAAAACATACAGAGAGCTTCACCAGGGGTCACAGTGGGCAGAGGGGTCCGTCTGTAGCTATGGGTTGTCTGTAAGTCAGGTGTCCTTAAGTAGGGGACCCCCTGTATTTTAAAGCACAAGTACATGTACAATTCTGTCACACACAGAAGATGTTATAAGGTCTGAGGCCACTCTAATGTTAAAATATTTCTTAAGTGTATGCTAATGAACAGTAACACATGCCATGAAGACAGAAATACATTTTTCATCTCAATAAGTCGATCTGTATGATATGTTGATCTACACATAAGAACTGGAAAAAGACACACTATGCTAGGTAAAATTGGAAAGTTTGATATTTTTCAAATCTAATTTTGATTGCACTCAGTTCTGATGTTATTGCTAGAAATGTCCCTAAATATATTCTGGAAAATTCATAATAAACTCAGCTCCTTTTCTCGGATGTGACCTTCTACAGCCTTGATATTTTAATAATTACAATAATTAAATAGATAAATAAATAAATAATACACACCAGAAAGGTTTTCTTCTATTGTAATGTAATTTATGCTTATTTGTTGTTATTGAACCAGAAGCTTTACGGTTCATTTGCATTCATCAGGTGCAACTACACCAGTAGTCTATTGTCTGATTTAACTAAAAATGGCAATGTGTAACTTACTGGAAACCTGGACTATATTCACATATCTACCTTATATACTCGAGTATAAGCTGACCCGAGTATAAGCCGAGGCCCCTAATTTTACCACCAAAAAACTGGGAAAACCTATTGACTTGAGTATAAGCTGAGAGTGGGAAATGCATTGGTCACAGCCTCCCAGTATATAGCCAGCCAGCCCCCTGTAGTATATAGCCTGCCAACCTCCTGTGGTATACAGCCAACCAGCCAGCTGTTGTACATAGCCGGGCTTCTGAGGTAAATCGCCAGCCAGACCCCTTTGGTATATAGCCAGATATCCCCCTGTGGTATATAGCCTGCTAATTCAGAAGAATTAAATTCAACTTCAAATGGCCAAGTTAACCCCTAACTACAGTACAGTTCACTTTGTTTATCTGTTCCTCAATGCCTTCTATAAACTATTGTTTTTTTCTTTTGCTGTATTGTTTAATGTACTTCTGGAAAGTCAACCAGAATCTAGACATTGAGATTACATTATTTGTTACACTCTACAAACGGTTGCAGCACTGTCCTTGGTGAGCAGAAACAGTTCCTGCAGGCAAACTTCTTGTCTGGTAGACAGTTGTTTCCCCTGTCCTTGCTTTGGAATCAGATCTCACAGTGGCCCTTCAGTATTGGGATCCACCTCTTATTTTGGAAGCTTTTTGATGATAGGTTGCTAATGCAACTGCCACCTGAAGATAACAATGTATACTCGAGTATAAGACAAGTTTTTCAGCACAACAAATGTGCTGATAAAAAGAAACTCTGTACTCACCTTTCCGACGCCCCTCCTCAGCCTGCATGTCCTTTCATTTCTTCCAATGCTCCCACTCTGTCTCCATGTCCCTGCACGCTGCCATCTCAAATACTATGACGTCAGCCACTTGCTGACATCGTAGTGTGTGCGTCACCATCGGCACACATTATGATGTCAGCAAGCGGCTGGCTTGATGATGTCACGGGGCTGACAGGCTATGTATTGGGAGAGGGCTTTGACCAATGCATTTACCACCCTAGGCTTATACTCGAGTCCCAGTTTTATTTTTTAATTAGGTACACTTATACTTGGCTTATACATGAGTATGTATGATACATCATGCCCTATACAGAGAGAAATTGACTCAATGCAACTTTTAAAATTAAGTGGAAACAGTAATGTTAATTATAAAAGCAGATTGGGAATTAGTATAAAAAATTGATAGGAAACTGTCAATAGGTGGTAATCTTGATGACAGGTTTGTTTTGACAATCTGACTTGTTTGAATAAAATGTTTTTTAATTTATATGTAGGCTTACATATAAGAATTCCAACCTTCCAGGTGAAAGCCTTATGGTGGTGGTGGGGGAAGGGGGGTCCTGTAGTATTATTTTTTTCAATTGACTTCTTTGAGGAAAGAAGTGTAGGTATGAGTGCCCACACAGTTTACAACAGTTAGAATAAGCACATTTTTCAGGTACTCTTTCAATCAGAGGGTGTTTCATAATAACATTATAGGACCCCACAAGATACTGGATGCTACGGACAGAAATACCCTTTATGTTTAGTAAGAAAACTACTAAGATGTTGGATAATCCTAAAAGAATTATAATGGATATGTCTAAAGACACATCACTTTGAACTATAGCATGTATAACAATGTACATTACAATAACTACTGGAAGTTAAAAGGAAAATTTGTAATCAATGTTCAGAGTTATCAGAAACTAGCACATATACAAAGAATACACAAAAGACCATGGGGCATTCAGTGTACGAAATACAGCCATCAATAAAACAGAGGGTTCTTTACTAGAGATGAGCAAGCACTAAAATGCTCGGGTACTCGTTATTCGAGACGAACTTTTCCCGATGCTCGAGTGCTCGTTTCGAGTAACGAGCCCCATTGAAGTCAATGGGAGACTCGAGCATTTTTCAAGGGGACCAAGGCTCTGCACAGGGAAGCTTGGCCAAACACCTGGGAACCTCAGAAAAGGATGGAAACACCACGGAAATGGACAGGAAACAGCAGGGGCAGCATGCATGGATGCCTCTGAGGCTGCTTAATCGCACCATTATGCCAAAATTATGGGCAACAGCATGGCCATGACAGAGTGACCGAATGAGGCTAGATAGCATCTAAAACATCAAATAATTGACCCTGACACTATAGGGGACGGCATGCAGAGGCAGCGGCAGCAGCGGCAGGCTAGAGAGTGTCATGGCAACATACCCTAAATGGACTCAGGCTTCAAACCAATGGGTGGCAGAGAGGAACCAAAGGAGGTGAGCAAGAAGCGCTCAAATAATATCGGTACATGATAAAAGTTTGCCAGTATATTTTGTGGATTACACAGCAGGGTGGCGACAAAGTTAACATGGAAGCCATGAAAACAATCCAAAATTCTGCCTGACACAGCTCGTTTGATAAGGGGACCATGTATGGAGGCAGTGAACTAGTAGTAGATTAAAGGTGCTGCAGTTAAAACTATGTTAGTTGGATCTTGGCATGGAGCTGGCGCTCCGCTGCCAGGCGAGCTTTCGCCAATCCAAGCCCCTGTCTCTAGGCTACTCCCCAAACAGCACTTCTAAGAACCTTTTGTATAAGATCAAGTGTAGTAGCGTTCTTATAAGTTTGGGATATGGCGGGTGAGGGGAATGTAAACATCTGCGCAAGAAGCGCTGAAATAATATCCGTAAATGAAAAAAGTTTTCCAGTATATTTTGTGGCTTACACAGCACGGTGGCGACAAAGTTAACAAGTTTGATGTGGAATGCCCTGTAATAGCTCTTGGGCGGTGTGCCTTTTATCACCTAGGCTCAGCAGTTTGAGCACCGCCTGCTGTCGCTTAGCGACGGCACTGCTGCTGTGCCTAGAGCTACCGACTGATGGCGCCATGCCCACGGATGGTAATTCGGAGGAGGTGGAGGAGGGGTGGGAGGAGGCATAGTAGGCCTGAAACACCTGGACCGAGGTAGGCCCCGCAATCCTCTGCGTCGGCAGTATATGACCAGCCCCAGGGTCAGACTCGGTCCCAGCCTGCACCAAGTTAAGTGTAGTAGCGTTCTTATAAGTTTGGAATATGGCGGGTGAGGGGAATGTAAACAGATGCGCAAGAAGCGCTGAAATAATATCCGTAAATGGTAAAAGTTTGCCAGTATATTTTGAGGATTACACAGCAGGGTGGCGACAAAGTTAACAAGTTTGTTGTGGAAGCCATGAAAACAACCCAAAATTCTGCCTGACACAGCACGTTTGATAAGGCGGCCATGTATGGAGGCAGTGAACTAGTAGTAGATTAAAGGTGCTGCAGTTAAAACTATGTTAGTTGGTTCTTGGCATGGAGCTGGCGCTCCGCTGCCAGGCGAGCTTTCGCCAATCCAAGGCCCTGTCTCTAGGCTACTCCCCAAACAGCACTTCTAAGAACCTTTTGTATAAGATCAAGTGTAGTAGCGTTCTTATAAGTTTAGGATATGGCGGGTGAGGGGAATGTAAACAGATGCGCAAGAAGCGCTGAAATAATATCCGTAAATGGTAAAAGTTTGCCAGTGTATTTTGTGGATAACACAGCAGGGTGGCGACAAAGTTAACAACTTTGATGTGGAATCCATGAAAACAACCCAAATTTCGGCCTGACACACCTCGTTTGATAAAGGGACGATGTATGGAGGCAGCTATATGGACGACTTTTGGAGGTAGCAATGGAGACAACGTGTGGAGGCTGCTATGGAGACAATTCAATTTGGATAGTGCCTGTATGTGGCAGTCCAAAAAAGTTTTCAAACCAGAGGAACAGGTAGGTGGCCCTCCAGAAAAATGGAATAGATTGAGTGCCTGTATGTGGCAGTCCAAAAAAGTTTTCAAACCAGAGGAGCAGGTAGGTGGCCCTCCAGAAAAATGGAATAGATTGAGTGCCTGTATGTGGCAGTCCAAAAAAGTTTTCAAACCAGAGGAGCAGGTAGGTGGCCCTCCAGAAAAATGGAATAGATTGAGTGCCTGTATGTGGCAGTCCAAAAAAGTTTTCAAACCAGAGGAGCAGGTAGGTGGCCCTCCAGAAAAATGGAATAGATTTAGTGCCTGTATGTGGCAGTCCAAAAAAGTTTTCAAACCAGAGGAGCAGGTAGGTGGCCCTCCAGAAAAATGGAATAGATTGAGTGCCTGTATGTGGCAGTCCAAAAAAGTTTTCAAACCAGAGGAGCAGGTAGGTGGCCCTCCAGAAAAATGGAATAGATTGAGTGCCTGTATGTGGCAGTCCAAAAAAGTTTTCAAACCAGAGGAGCAGGTAGGTGGCCCTCCAGAAAAATGGAATAGATTGAGTGCCTGTATGTGGCAGTCCAAAAAAGTTTTCAAACCAGAGGAGCAGGTAGGTGGCCCTCCAGAAAAATTGAATAGATTGAGTGCCTGTATGTGGCACTCCCAAAAATTGTTTAAAACAGAGGACCGGGTCGATGGCCCTCCATAAAAATTAAATGCATAAAGTACTATAGCTAGAGCCAGTGGGCCCTGTCAAAAAATAGCCAGTTTCCTCTGCTTTACTGTACAAAGAGGAGGAGAAGGAGGAAAATGAGGAGGAGGAGGAGTGGATAAATTATTCAGGTTGAGCTTCCTTCACCTGGTGGAGATTGGAAATTAGGAGAAATCCAGGCTTTATTCATCTTGATAAGCGTCAGCCTGTCAGCGCTGTCAGTCGACAGGCGTGTACGCTTATCGGTGATGATGCCACCAGCTGCACTGAAAACCAGCTCGGACAAGACGCTAGCGGCAGGGCAGGCAAGAACCTCCAAGGCGTACAGCGCCAGTTCGTGCGACATGTCCAGCTTTGAAACCCAGTAGTTGTAGGGAGCTGTGTGATCATTTAGGACGATGGTATGGTCAGCTACGTACTCCCTCACCATCTTTCTGTAAAGATCAGCCCTACCCTGCCGAGACTGGGGACAGGTGACAGTGTCTTGCTGGGGTGACATAAAGCTGGCAAAAGCCTTGTAAAGCGTACCCTTGCCAGTGCTGGACAAGCTGCCTGCTCGCCTACTCTCCCTCGCTACTTGTCCCGCAGAACTACGCACTCTGCCGCTAGCGCTGTCAGAAGGGAAATACTGTTTCAGCTTGTGCACCAGGGCCTGCTGGTATTCATGCATTCTCACACTCCTTTCCTCTCCAGGGATGAGAGTGGAAAGATTTTGCTTGTACCGTGGGTCCAGGAGAGTGAACACCCAGTAATCGGTGCTGGAATAAATTCTTTGAACGCGAGGGTCACGGGATAGGCAGCCTAGCATGAAATCTGCCATATGCGCCAGAGTACCAACGCGTAAGAATTCACTCCCCTCACTGGCCTGACTGTCCATTTCCTCCTCCTCCAACTCCTCCAACTCCTCTTCTTCTGCCCATACACGCTCAACAGTGAAGGACTCAACAATGGTCCCCTCTTGTGTCTCGCCAACATTCTCCTCCTCTTCCTCCTCATCCTCCTCCACCTCCACCTCCTCCGATATGCGCTGAGAAACAGACCTAAGGTTGCTTTGGCTATCAACAAGGGAATCTTCTTCCCCCGTCTCTTGTGAGGAGCGCAAAGCTTCCGACTTCATGCTGACCAGAGAGTTTTTCAACAGGCCAAGCAGCGGGATGGTGAGGCTGATGATGGCGGCATCGCCACTGACCATCTGTGTTGACTCCTCAAAGTTACTCAGCACCTGACAGATATCAGACATCCACGTCCACTCCTCATTGTAGACTTGAGGAAGCTGACTGACCTGACTACCAGTTCTGGTGGAAGTTGACATCTGGCAGTCTACAATCGCTCGGCGCTGCTGGTAAACTCTGGATAACATGGTCAGTGTTGAATTCCACCTCGTGGGCACGTCGCACAACAGTCGGTGAGCGGGCAGTTGGAGGCGGCGCTGCGCTGCCCTGAGAGTGGCAGCATCTGTGCTGGACTTCCTGAAATGCGCACAGATGCGGCGCACCTTCGTGAGCAAATCAGACAGATTGGGGTATGTCTTGAGGAAACGCTGAACTATCAGATTTAACACATGGGCCAGGCATGGCACATGTGTCAGTCTGCCGAGTTGCAGAGCCGCCACCAGGTTACGGCCGTTGTCACACACAACCATGCCTGGCTTCAGGTTCAGAGGTGCCAGCCACAGATCAGCCTGCGCCGTGATGCCCTGTAATAGTTCTTGGGCGGTGTGCCTTTTATCGCCTAGGCTCAGCAGTTTGAGCACCGCCTGCTGTCGCTTAGCGACGGCACTGCTGCTGTGCCTAGAGCTACCGACTGATGGCGCCATGCCCACGGATGGTCGTTCGGAGGAGGAGGTGGAGGAGGGGTGGGAGGAGGAGGAGGCATAGTAGGCCTGAAACACCTGGACCGAGGTAGGCCCCGCAATCCTCGGCGTCGGCAGTATATGACCAGCCGCAGGGTCAGACTCGGTCCCAGCCTCCACCAAGTTAACCCAATGTGCCGACAGCGATATATAGTGGCCCTGCCCGGCAGCACTCGTCCACGTGTCCGTGGTCAGGTGGACCTTGTCAGAAACGGCGTTGGTCAGGGCACGGATTATGTTGTCTGACACGTGCTGGTGCAGGGCTGGGACGGCACATCGGGAAAAGTAGTGGCGGCTGGGGACCGAATACCGAGGGGCGGCCGCCGCCATGAGGCTGCGAAAGGCCTCGGTCTCTACTAGCCTATAGGGCAGCATCTCCAGGCTTAGCAATCTGGAGATGTGCACATTAAGGGCTTGGGCGTGCGGGTGGGTTGCACTATATTTGCGTTTCCGCTCCAGCGTCTGGGGTATGGAGAGCTGAACGCTGGTGGATGCTGTGGAGGATCGTGGAGGCGACGATGGGGTTTTTGTGGCAGGGTCCTGGGCAGGGGGCTGACTATCAGCTGACACAGGGGAAGGAGCAGTGGTGTGCACGGCCGGAGGTGAACGCGCTTGTTGCCACTGAGTGGGGTGTTTAGCATTCATATGCCTGCGCATACTGGTGGTAGTTAAGCTATTAGTGGTGGAACCCCTGCTGATCCTGGTTTGGCAAATGTGGCACACCACAGTCCGTCGGTCATCCGGTGTTTCCTTAAAGAACCTCCAGACTTCTGAAAATCTAGCCCTCGCCGCAGGAGCCCTCGCCACGGGAGCTTCACTAGTTGACACATTTGGCGCTGATGCACCAGCTCTGGCCCTGCCTCTCCGTCTGGCCCCACCACTGCCTCTTCCAACCTGTTCTGGTCGAGGACTCTCCTCCGTCTCAGAAGCACTGTTTTCACCCGGCCTCTCAACCCAGCTTGGGTCTGTCACCTCATCATCCTCCGATCCCTCAGTCTGCTCCCCCCTCGGACTTCCTGCCCTGACAACAACTTCCCCACTGTCTCACAACCATGTCTCCTCATCGTCGGACACCTCTTTACACACTTCTTCCAGTACGTCAACAAGGTCATCATCACCCACAGACTGCGACTGGTGGAAAACCTGGGCATCGGAAAATTGCTCATCAGCAACCGGACAAGTGGTTTGTGACTGTGGGAAGGGTCCAGAAAACAGTTCCTCAGAGTATGCCGGTTCAAATGGCAAATTTTGCTGGGAGGGGGCAGACTGGGGGGGAGGAGGCTGAGGTGCAGGAGCTGGAGGAGTGCCGATTTCGGTGACATGGGTGGACTGCGTGGAAGACTGACTGGTGGACAAATTGCTCGAAGCATTGTCGGCAATCCACGACATCACCTGTTCGCACTGTTCTGGCCTCAACAGTGCTCTACCACGAGTCCCAGTAACTTCAGACATGAACCTAGGGAGTGTAGCTCTGCGGCGTTCCCCTGCTCCCTCATAAGCAGGTGGTGTCTCACCCCACCCAGGACCACGGCCTCTGACCCCTGCAGTAGTTGGACGCCCACGTCCCCGCCCTCGTCCTCTACCCCTAGCCCTCGGGTTAAACATTTTGAAAATGAGAGTTATAACTTTAATTTTTTTTTTAACTTTTTTTTGTTTTTTTTTTTTGTGTGTTTTTTAGTTTTTAAAACCAAACGATGCTATCCTATTGCTATGGATATTTTCTAGCCAAGTATTAAAGCACACTATAATGCCAGATGAGATGACGCTGAGTTATGAAAAAAATAAACGTAAAATAAAAAAGGAAATGGCAGACTGTGCCTAATTGAAATCCAACCCCGGGCCCTAATAAATTTTCCCACTTCGGTCTTTGCGATGGATATGTGCGTCACTAAGCGCAAAACACAGTGGTCGCAAGTCTCACTCCAAATTGCTCACAATTTGCTAGTAGATGCACTGCAGCAACTACAGCCACCAGCAGATCAACCAGAAATCAAATATATATAACGCTACTGTAGGCGTAAGTAAGCCGTTTGGATTCTCCTATGGCTATTTTCTAGCCAAGTATTAAAGCACACTACTATGCCAGATGAGATGACGCTGAGTTATGAAAAAAATAAACGTAAAATAAAAAAAGGAAATGGCAGACTGTGCCTAATTGAAATCCAACCCCGGGCCCTAATAAATTTTCCCACTTCGGTCTTTGCGATGGATATGTGCGTCACTAAGCGCAAAACACAGTGGTCGCAAGTCTCACTCCAAATTGCTCACAATTTGCTAGTAGATGCACTGCAGCAACTACAGCCACCAGCAGATCAACCAGAAATCAAATATATATAACGCTACTGTAGGCGTAAGTAAGCCGTTTGGATTCTCCTATGGCTATTTTCTAGCCAAGTATTAAAGCACACTACTATGCCAGATGAGATGACGCTGAGTTATGAAAAAAATAAACGTAAAATAAAAAAGGAAATGGCAGACTGTGCCTAATTGAAATCCAACCCCGGGCCCTAATAAATTTTCCCACTTCGGTCTTTGCGATGGATATGTGCGTCACTAAGCGCAAAACACAGTGGTCGCAAGTCTCACTCCAAATTGCTCACAATTTGCTAGTAGATGCACTGCAGCAACTACAGCCACCAGCAGATCAACCAGAAATCAAATATATATAACGCTACTGTAGGCGTAAGTAAGCCGTTTGGATTCTCCTATGGCTATTTTCTAGCCAAGTATTAAAGCACACTACTATGCCAGATGAGATGACGCTGAGTTATGAAAAAAATAAACGTAAAATAAAAAAGGAAATGGCAGACTGTGCCTAATTGAAATCCAACCCCGGGCCCTAATAAATTTTCCCACTTCGGTCTTTGCGATGGATATGTGCGTCACTAAGCGCAAAACACAGTGGTCGCAAGTCTCACTCCAAATTGCTCACAATTTGCTAGTAGATGCACTGCAGCAACTACAGCCACCAGCAGATCAACCAGAAATCAAATATATATAACGCTACTGTAGGCGTAAGTAAGCCGTTTGGATTCTCCTATGGCTATTTTCTAGCCAAGTATTAAAGCACACTACTATGCCAGATGAGATGACGCTGAGTTATGAAAAAAATAAACGTAAAATAAAAAAGGAAATGGCAGACTGTGCCTAATTGAAATCCAACCCCGGGCCCTAATAAATTTTCCCACTTCGGTCTTTGCGATGGATATGTGCGTCACTAAGCGCAAAACACAGTGGTCGCAAGTCTCACTCCAAATTGCTCACAATTTGCTAGTAGATGCACTGCAGCAACTACAGCCACCAGCAGATCAACCAGAAATCAAATATATATAACGCTACTGTAGGCGTAAGTAAGCCGTTTGGATTCTCCTATGGCTATTTTCTAGCCAAGTATTAAAGCACACTACTATGCCAGATGAGATGACGCTGAGTTATGAAAAAAATAAACGTAAAATAAAAAAGGAAATGGCAGACTGTGCCTAATTGAAATCCAACCCCGGGCCCTAATAAATTTTCCCACTTCGGTCTTTGCGATGGATATGTGCGTCACTAAGTGCAAAACACAGTGGTCGCAAGTCTCACTCCAAATTGCTCACAATTTGCTAGTAGATGCACTGCAGCAACTACAGCCACCAGCAGATCAACCAGAAATCAAATATATATAACGCTACTGTAGGCGTAAGTAAGCCGTTTGGATTCTCCTATGGCTATTTTCTAGCCAAGTATTAAAGCACACTACTATGCCAGATGAGATGACGCTGAGTTATGAAAAAAATAAACGTAAAATAAAAAAGGAAATGGCAGACTGTGCCTAATTGAAATCCAACCCCGGGCCCTAATAAATTTTCCCACTTCGGTCTTTGCGATGGATATGTGCGTCACTAAGCGCAAAACACAGTGGTCGCAAGTCTCACTCCAAATTGCTCACAATTTGCTAGTAGATGCACTGCAGCAACTACAGCCACCAGCAGATCAACCAGAAATCAAATATATATAACGCTACTGTAGGCGTAAGTAAGCCGTTTGGATTCTCCTATGGCTATTTTCTAGCCAAGTATTAAAGCACACTACTATGCCAGATGAGATGACGCTGAGTTATGAAAAAAATAAACGTAAAATAAAAAAGGAAATGGCAGACTGTGCCTAATTGAAATCCAACCCCGGGCCCTAATAAATTTTCCCACTTCGGTCTTTGCGATGGATATGTGTGTCACTAAGCGCAAAACACAGTGGTCGCAAGTCTCACTCCAAATTGCTCACAATTTGCTAGTAGATGCACTGCAGCAACTACAGCCACCAGCAGATCAACCAGAAATCAAATATATATAACGCTACTGTAGGCGTAAGTAAGCCGTTTGGATTCTCCTATGGCTATTTTCTAGCCAAGTATTAAAGCACACTACTATGCCAGATGAGATGACGCTGAGTTATGAAAAAAATAAACGTAAAATAAAAAAGGAAATGGCAGACTGTGCCTAATTGAAATCCAACCCCGGGCCCTAATAAATTTTCCCACTTCGGTCTTTGCGATGGATATGTGCGTCACTAAGCGCAAAACACAGTGGTCGCAAGTCTCACTCCAAATTGCTCACAATTTGCTAGTAGATGCACTGCAGCAACTACAGCCACCAGCAGATCAACCAGAAATCAAATATATATAACGCTACTGTAGGCGTAAGTAAGCCGTTTGGATTCTCCTATGGCTATTTTCTAGCCAAGTATTAAAGCACACTACTATGCCAGATGAGATGACACTGAGTTATTAAAAAAATAAACGTAAAATAAAAAGAAACTGGCAGAATGTGCCTAATTGAAATCAAACCCCTAATAAATTTTCCCACTTTGGTGTTTGAGGTGGATATGTGTGTCACTAAGAGCTAAACACAACGGTAGCAAGTCCCCCTGCTAATTCCTCACAATATGGTACTAGCTGCACTACTAGTGCCAGCAAGCCCAGCCACAAGCAAATAAAAAAAAAAAGTATAACGTTATTGTAGCCCTAAGAAGGGCTGTTGGGTTGTTGTAGAATCACTCCTGCCTAACAGTAAGCTAATAGAACACCCTAACGCTTTCCCTGACCAGCAGCAGCTCTCTCCCTAGCGGCATCCAGACAGAGAATGATCCGAGCAGCGCGGGCAGCGGCTAGTCTATCCCAGGGTCACCTGATCTGGCCAGCCAACCACTGCTATCGACGTGTAAGGGTACCACGTCATGCTGGGTGGAGTGCAGAGTCTCCTGGCTTGTGATTGGCTCTGTTTCTGGCCGCCAAAAAGCAAAACGGCGGGAGCTGCCATTTTCTCGAGCGGGCGAAATACTCGTCCGAGCAACGAGCAGTTACGAGTACGCTAATGCTCGATCGAGCATCAAGCTCGGACGAGTATGTTCGCTCATCTCTATTCTTTACAGATAGGGAGTAATACCAGATACTATAGTGCCATGAAAAAGGGCTATCTAATGGTAAATTATATCGAGGGTTTTAAATAATTGAATTATTGATGTACAATTGATCTCAAATTCTTAAACATGATTGAATCCTGAAAAGTTCATTAAAATTATGGAAGAAAAACTTCACATCATATATATGTTAAGCAAAATTATTATTTGTTGTACATCATTTGCCTCACACATTTCCTAGCATCAGTGAAGTTAATCTACATTGCATTTCATTACTTTTGAAATAAATATCACTAGTTAGAAAAACATGTCATTAGTGATATAATCTGTAACAGTTTAATTTCTAAAGTTCAAGTTTATGGCAAAAAAACGCAGAAAGGAAATTCTAGGTCTAATTATTATAAATAACATCTGTTTCATGCAACATATGCGGATATCAATATTATCAGAGATCACTGCACTACATTGAGATATAAGGAGTCAACAGGTGATGACATTTACAATACAAAGCCTGTAAATACCCCTCCTAATTCTAAATCTGTTTAGTATGATTAATTGATTAGTCTCATAAATATAATAGGTTACTTTTTGGATTCTTAACTGACATAGCTGATATACAGTCATGGAAAAAAGAAATGACACCTTTTGAATTCCCAGTTTTTATATCTCAGGACAATATAAAAAAAAACATTGGTCCCTTGCAAGTACTTGAAACTAAGTAAATATAATCTTAGATAAATGCATAAGCAGTGTATTACATCTGTGCCTATGTCATCCTCTGTCAGCACTAATATGTCAGTATGTTCATGCTGTATTTTTGTTTTGTGTGAACACTGGTGTATTCCTTTCCCTTACAGTCTTGATTGATGTAGACAACAACCAGCAGTCTCCGGCAGCTATGCTCCAGCTCATTATTAGTTAACCCATAGTTACTGAGTGAAACTCCCTCTAATTACATTATTCCATGCTGTTCAGTCTTGCCTAGATTTCAGAGTTCTGGTCCAATCACTTCCTGGGCCCAGGACTCAGATAAGAGGTCTACCTGCTCTAGATTCTTTGTCCACTATAGTATTGGTACTTGGTAACCTCCTATTATTCTGAACTCTGTATCCTCGTATTTTAATCCTTTGCTTGTATTCCGACTATATTTTTTTCCCTGTGAATTTGTTTGTAAATTATTTTTAATGATTTGTTCATTTTAAAAAGCATATCACAGGCTTTAACATGGTATCCATATAACAGTTGAATGAATTACAGACATCGTATGAAAACCATCCAAGTCAATTACCATTTTCTAGAGAAAAATGGCTACAAACAGGGGAATCATTTGCGAGGAAGTACAGAGATCAATAACATAACAATAAGAAAACAGGTGTGGAATGAGGGTAATGGGGGTAAGGGGCCTGAGAGTGACCTATACGGCCTCAGCCAGGTGCAATGTATTGGGTAGGGAGGATGGGCGGGTGGGGGTTGACCTTATCTCTAGAGAAGAAAAGGGAAGGGGGGAGGGGGAGATGCCTGGAGTAATGAGAAAAGAAATGGACTCCCCTGAAGGCATTTTTCATTATTTGTTTTACCTTGCAACTGGTAAACATATCGGATGAGTAGGATAAGGGAGCGGGGTTGCTTTAGTGGTCATGGAGGGTCTCAGCATCTTCTCCCAAATCCTCTCTCAGGTGAAATTTGATTCATAGATCAGATTCATAGAATGAAAACCAGGGGACCCAAAGTTTTTTGTAATTGCCGTGTTTTCTACAGTCATAGGCACTTAGTTCTTAGTTCCAATCTAGCTAGTTGGGCAATTTTGTTAATCCATTGTTTTAAAGAAGGGGGCCTAGGTTGTTTCCAGAAGAGTGGGATAAAGGATTGGGCATTAGCAGAAGAAAGTGAGAAAGCATTCCTGGATGATTTTTGGGGTATGTGTTTCCAGAAGAGTGGGATAAGGGATTGGGCCATTAGCAGAAGAAAGTGGAAAAGCTTTACTGGATGATTTTTGGAGTGTGTGTTTCCAGAAGAGTGGGATAAAGGATTGGGCCGTTAGCAGAAGAAAGTGGAAAAGCTTTACTGGATGATTTTTGGGGTGTGTGTTCAGGCTGATATTGAGGAAGATAAGCTTGGGAGTGATGTGTGGAGCCTTTTGACACATTTTATGTATTATAGATTCCACTGCAGACCAGAAAGGTTTTATTTTTTCGCACTCCCACTAGATATGAGCATGACCCAAATCCGAGTCACATCTCCAGCAAGTGTCTGGGATGTCACATTTGAACTTGTGAATGGTGCACAGTGTTTTGTACCATATTGATGTGAATTTAAAGATTGTTTCTTGCATGATGCACTTTGAGGGGCCACAGCTCGTTTTAAGGATGTGTTTGATTTCTTCTGGAGCTCCTTTTTCCATGCTACAATTTATTGTGGGTTGGTAGTGTTGCCCATGGCTATTAGTTTTTTGTAAATTGTGGATGTGAGTTTGGGGAGCGATGAGGTAGTGGACAGAAATTCTTCTGTTGGACCTGGCGAATACTTTATGGAAGTCAGCGAAGAGTGGGAAGGAATCATCCAGTGAAATGTCACAAACTGTTTTATTACCCATTGTTAATTGCGGTAGGAGCCAATGTGTGTCATCTATGCCTCCGATATTTGTGATGGGGGAGGGTACCTTCCAGATCTCCAAAGTTTTTGTGGACGTTATCCAAATGCTAGCTACCGCTTGTTTCCCTGTAAATTTGTACTGTGTTTGTCCTCTTGGTTCTGACCCAGTTTTGGAGACCATACTTGTGTATTTGTATTGTCTTTCCTTTGTCTCTGTGTTTTGCATCTTGGTGCAGGCACAGAGCGTTGACAGCTGGATGGGGGTTTAGTTCCAGGGCCCATTGTATCTATCTGTGTCATATGTCCGTTCTGAGATTCTGCACCATACAGTGTTAAAAATAAAGCAGATGTTCACTAATTCTATAGGCTTTAAATCAAATTGACTGGACCGACCATCAGAAAATGTGACCAGCAGAAGATTTTAAATTATCACATTTTATGGTTTTTTTCACCTTCATGGTGTGTGTTTACACAAGGCCACAGAGTGAAGATATCAGCAATGGTCTGACTGAAGGAAATGCTCCCCATTAATCTGGGAGGAGTTATGGATTATAAGGCCATTTCCATGCGCATCATTCTACAATGAAAATTTTTGTGGGAAGTGAGAAATATTCAAGGCAGTTGATAATATTTCCAGGAATACTCATAGTATGTTCACTCCAAGTTCATACTGTGCAATCCTTAAAGAAGTTAAAAAAACAAAACTTTGAACTGTAAGCATGTTTCCTCATTCGCCCCATTAGAATGACTTTTAGTTTCTCTCAAAAATAAAAGGTAAAACTGGTTTTCGCATATTGGGTGCATTGTTAATTGGCAACTTGGCCAGGGCCCAGTTGAAGCAGAAAACCAGCTTGGGATGGTCAGTAAGTTTCATTTCAACAAACAACAATTTTTCTGTAACAATATACTGTGGGAAGCTGTGATCAAAGTGACGATTTTTAACCTTAACACACAGGGCCACATTTGATGAAAATCAAACAGCACATCAGCACAGTGGGGGAGCTATGGTGTAGCTATATTACAGAGCTCACAATTTCTCGCCCCTCTCGGCAGCAAGAACTGGCCACTGAATTATCATGCTTCTGGTGCCCAACATAATGAATTATATCCATGCCTTTAAGATCAGGATGGTGCAGCAGGTCTTCTCAGCTCTGACCGTGCCGCTATCTGGGATGCAGAAGATACAGATCGTGTGATTACTGTCAGGGTTCTGGGTCTGTGGACCCTCTGGACCACTCCGGGAGATGGTACTAGGCTTGGTGGAACACAGTCCAAGCCTGGGGTGACAGCGGGAGTACAGCATAAGAAAAAACACTGGAACTCATGGCAGGAACAAAGAGCAGGAACACAGGAACAGACAGGAACACGGGAACAGGAACACAGGAACGGAACACAGGAGCAGGATCACTGGAACACAGGAACAGGAACACAGGAGCAGAATCACAGGAACACAGGAGAGGGAACTGGAACACAGGAACACAGAGGGCTTTCACTTCACTGGGGCTGGCTGGCTGTATACTACTTGGGGCAGGCTGGCTGTATACTACTGGGGGCTGGCTGTATACTAATGGGGCCTGGCTGTATACTAATGGGAGCTGGCTTTATACTACTGGGGGCTGGCTATATACTACAGGGGGCTGGCTGGTTGTATACTTGAGTCAATAGGTTTTCCCAGTTTTTGGTGGAAAAATTAGGGTTCTCGACTTATACTTGGGTCGGCTTTTACTCTAGTATATACGGTATTTAGGTGAATAAGGATATATGTGCGAAACATGCTATAGGCCATATTAAACAAAAAAAGGAGAGGCCTTTCTTCTTAACTAAGACAGCCCCTTTAGTTTACTGAAATAGACTTTTTACACACAACTGTTTAATATGCAGTATGTAAGTGTCACCTTATGCACATTACTCTCATTCTTCATCCCTTGGCTGAAAAATTATTTCAAAAATACAAATAGAAAGGAGTTTTGATCACTGCATTATATCATTTTAAGATTTAATTTCAAATATTAGTATAATTATAAAGGATAGAATAACAGTATAACTCATAATATATCAGAATACATTTCTTAAGAACTACATAGATATAACAAACACAGAGCTATAGTAAATAAAACATGGGTGTAAAATAATATTCTCTGTTATACACATTATAATAACACTAGTAAATGAAAAATACATTTCCGGAGGTTGTTTTGCTTTTGTTTTAATATTGGAAATATATTTTAGACAATTTATCAACTCTAAATAAAAAACTAGAAAAAATGGTGCAAATATGGGAAATACAAGACTGTTGTGAGTGTTTCTATCTGAAAGTTCATTTATTGGTCCAATGCTTTTTAATTTGTTTATTAATGGAATTGACATGGCTGCGAAGAGTAAAATGTATTAGCTGATTACACTAACTTATTTAATATTATAAACTCAGTATGAAAATATACTGCAGATTGATAACAGCATAAGGACTAGAAAGACGAAGTGGAAACTACACCTCCAGGACCTTTGTTGATAGTAACGATCCGCAGGCACCCGTCTCACCTCCTCAGGTGGCTACTAGCTACCACATTCTGGCTGAGCATAAATTATTTCCACATGTACAGCCATCTCTGTACTCATTTTCCACTTGAATGTGGTGGCCAGCAGCCACCCAATTAGTAGGGTTGGGGCACAATTCTTGATATAGGTTTAAATAATCAGACAAGAGGGTATTGCAGCCATCAATCATGTATGACTTAACCTGTGGATATGTCTTAAATGACATGCATGAAATACTGCTTCCCTTTTAGACATTTGTCCTCTGCTAAGGACAATGGGAAAATTCTCAGACAACATTGAAGTTGTTCATCTAAAAATAAAGATATTATCATGCTTCCCTTATTTGAAGTGTGTCCTCTCTCTATATTTACCAGATACTGCCCAGTTTTTGTCGACAACTTCAAGGCTAGATCCTGTAGCATTTCTAATTTCCCTGCACATGGAGAAAAGATGTGAGGAGCAACACATAAATTAGGCTACATGCAAACGCGCAAAGAGTATGTGTGTTATCTGTTGGAGCACAGCTCAAATAAAAACTACAGTATCAAGACGGTATGTGAAGTACAGGTATCTATGAACGTAGACCTGTAAAACTAGTGTAAAATTGTCTAAAGGTTAAAATGAACCATCACTTTTTGCTTAAAAAATGGTAACACTTTTCTTATTAAATTACTATTTTTTGTATAAACAGAACCTTATTTATCTTTCTTGTATAGTGCTGAGATACTCCAGATCAGTTTACAGATGTCTCCTGTAGGATTCATTATTTAAATTCTTTTCAGTATGTGTAGTATAAGAGAAAAAAACTAACCTGCCAGGGCGCATCTGCCATGAGGCGAGATGAGAATCATGTCCCAGGCGGCAGATGTTTGAGGTCTGATGGGGGAGACAGCCTGGGTGAATATAATGTGGGCGATTCTGGTGCCCATTGCCGCCCAAATCACCCACCATGAAATTAATTGTGTCTGTTTGTTTAAGAACACCGACACCATAAATATACATAGTGGTGCAAGCCTGTTGGCCTCTTGGCTGGAGAAGACTGTGCATTACTGGGGTGGCTGCGCATACTGAGGGCCGGTGTATTACTGGGGGAGGCTGTGTATACTGGGGTAGGTTGTGCATACTGGAGAAGGCTGTGCATACTGCGAGGCTTTGCATACTGGGGGGGCTGTGTACAAATGGGTGAAACTATGCACACTATCTAAAACATAGAAGAAAGTGCCTTCCAGGGCAGGCACAATGCATTGATCAGGCAGTAGCACTATCGGTGTTGCTCAGTAGAAATAAGTCAGTTCATGTAATAATGTAAAGATAAAATTGCAGCACTCACAGATAAACATGCAAAATTATATCCTTTATTGTCAGTGATACAAGCAGGGAGGGTACAAGCTGCGGCAACGGGGCTGTTTAAAATGCTAATTGTTACTTTCATTAACTCTAATTGGTTGCTTCCGTAAAGCAGTTTAAAGAAAATCTACCATTCGATTTGATGCATTATGAACCAAACATACCTTGAGAATGCTGTAGCTACACCGATGCAGGATCAAATCTTGGTTCATCCCTGAGTTGAGTGGTTATGCTGAAAAAATTATAATATTCAGGACCTTGGGAACGCTGGGTTAGGCTAGCTGTCTACATTACACACAGAGCTTGTATTAGTCAAGACATGACTAATCAACCTGAACTGGTTGACTCATGCACAGCAGCAGAGGGATGGTGCCGCAATTTATTTTTCTGTCTTCAAGCACAACCCAGGGATTACATCATCCTGTGAGCAGTGCATAACTAATGTGAAAGGAGAAGCGCAGAGCAAGCCACAGAAGCGAGTCAGCTTCATTATTATCATAATTTTATAATTGTTTTATAAGCAAAACCACTCAGCCCAGGGATTAAACAAGATATGATTCGGCATCAGTGTAACTATAGCAGTCTCAAAGTATGTTTGGTTCATAATGCATCAAATCAAATGGTAGGTTTCCTTTAAATGAATCACCCTCCTCTGCAAAATGCAGAGCCTCCCTACCTTTCCTCTCTCATCTAAGTTTATCGCACAACCTGTGCTCTTTGATCTGCCAGTGATCTTAGATCATTCTTTTCCCTTATTCAAACCTCCAACTCACATCTCCAAAACTTCTTCTAAGCTGCACCAATTCTCTGGAATTCTACCCCGGTCTATCAGACTAATACTCAACCTCCAAAGCTTTAAAATATTAACACTGAGCGTTAATTAAACTTGACTTTGTACAGGTTTTCCTGTTGTAGAATTAGTCCATTATCTGGGAGGTTGTTTAACTGCTTCTATTGCTTTATTTAATACTCCTAATTGCATTTTCAAATGTGAAAAGCGAAACACAAAAATGTAATGATTGCCTTGAAACAGATGATCAATAATTAAAATGATACAATTTGAATCAAATTTTATTTGCATTAAAGTGAATTTCTCCAAAATAAAGCATATGCCATCAAAAGAAGTTTTTGTTTTCAGGAAACAGTAACTAAACATAGTCGCAATATGTGTAATTTCTCTATACTTTCATTTTTTTGTTATCTTGGGCCAATCATCATGATAGTATTCCACAGCACAACAGTTAAACCAACTAATTTACAACTCTGTTTCCCTCCTAAGTTACCTATTTTTAAAGGGGAATATAAAATTAAGCTTGGTAAACATCTGAAGTTATAGGCTTTAAAATTTTACTTAAAGGGGTTTGCCCATGAAAGAAAATTCTCAAATTTAAATCCCTTAGTGGTGTTTACACAATAAAGATCATTTTGTGCTGACAATGTTGTTAGATTATCAGGGTAAAGGTTTATATACACTTTCATTTTCCTTCTGAATATTTTACTAGTCTCTGACACATATAAAGAGAGATGAGACAGATCAGAAATGAGATAATGAGAACCATCAGATGCATATTACACATAATGACACAGTCAGCTTTGCTAAATACCTGCTCTATTGTACTGTTAGATCTGATGTCCCTCCCTCCCCCTCCCCGGAATTTATCTGCCTGTTGCTCGTAGCTCTCCTCTCGCTGCTGCTGCTGCTGTTGTTTGCTGGTAGAAAGTTAGTGTGTATCAGTGTGAGCTCGTCCTGTGAAGCGGGAGGCAGGGGGGTGTGCTCTAGGGAGCAGAGAATAGCTTAGCTCCACAGCATCAGACAACACAGCATCAGACAAGGCAACCCCAAAGTCAGGAGATAAAGTGTCAGAAACCGGGGGCAACTGGAATTTTGTAGACCAGGACTGATAAAGAGAAGATGGAATTATATCTGTGAAATGCTGTATTGCCATTAATAACAATGAATTAGAGAATGTGTTATTTTGTTATCCTGAGTATATTTATTTAAGAATCTTGTCTTCTAGTTAATGCCCCTTTAAGATCTTAGACAAGGATGTGATATGAATATGGACTGTGTCCTTTACGTAATTACCAGTATTACAATAGCAATAAAGGAATCCATGGTACTGGGCCTATAAATGGTTTTGAATACACACTAAGGCATACAATATTTTTTTACAGCTTTCTTAGAGGCTTTAGCACCAATAATTATTGATAGTTGATAGTTGATAGTAATAGATCAGTGGGGATCTAACACTCGGAATCCATAATGATCAGCTAATTCCATCAGCCCCTAGTATTAGAATAACAAGAGAGATAGGGGACAGTACCAGAAGAAGAATGCTATACCATCATTGTACACTAAACATACAGTATCAAAAATACATAAGGGCTCAGACATCCACTTTAAACCAAGCGTATTAGATACATGTTTAAATTAGTACAGAAAATTTCCATGTTCCCATCGACATTTGGTTATCAGAAAATCCACTGATTGGATTGAAGATATCAGTATCTTGCTATGGTTTGTTGGACATTGAATCTTTAAATGTAATTTGTCACAGTATGCTAATTTTATTCACTGTTATATAACCTTATTAACATAGTATACCACTTGAGTGATCTATTGATTTTTAGATTATGGTTAGATTATGGAAGAAACACAAGTCTCTCCACGCTACAGTGTCTCGGACAAACCAGTAAGTTCCACAACTCCAGATGTCCTGATGTCTGTTGGCGTAGTTAAATGGTTCTCCGGAATGAGGAGTGGTCACAGCAGTCTTTGGTTGACCTGGCCAACTAGAAGAAGCACTGAATTAAATATTAAATCCTAAACTATTTCATGGTTTGGTCTGAATCAATTGGAGTGTCTGAATTAATTTTAGGTTTTGGTCTTTATTTTTATTTTTGGAACTTTATTTTTGTGCCTGATCTTGCGTCTGATAAATCTGGGGGTCAGTTCTAGGTTCTATCAAGCAAAATGACTGGTCTGAGATCTGACTGCATTTTGGAGTCTGCACGATCAATTTACTTTGGAATCTGGTGTGAGGTCTGAATTAATACTAAGGCATTTTTTGGTATGGCTTAGTGTTTGTCCGTTACATAATTGTCATACATTTGAGGCCAATTTAAAGAATAACTGTACATTTTTTTTTCCACAGATCAATAGCTCTTGTGGTATAGAACAACTTTGCCTTTTAGTTTTATTACTCTTCAGATTGTTTTAGTGCTGCAGTAGCTCCTTCCCCTGCTTGTGCTGATAAGCCCTGGAGGCTGTACTATAAACAACTCTACAACAACTCTATGGACTCATAGGAAGGGCTGCTGCTCCCTGCTCACAGAGGATGAGGTCATATCACAGTGCTCTCTTTGTGTGTAGCAGAGCTCAGCATGTTCAGTGCTGTAGATACAGATATCTCCTGCACAGAATAGTGAGGTACAAGATCTCCCTTGTTCCGTATCAATCCCTTCTGTAGAATCACAGACTGAGATGTCTGTGATTCTACAGAACTTTCTCTTCACCTCACGCTGCACTCCTCCCCCACTTTATACTCTATGCACTGTGCTCACATAGCACAGACTATACACTTCATCTAACTGTTTTATTACCATTTATTACATGTTTCATCCTCCTCCATGTAATGAAAGCTGCCAGGCTGGTCACCATATACATCCTGTATGTGCACTGTGCAGTGTACAGTGGATTTACCTTTGGCATCTCACTGGATTTTCTGCTAAATTACTTTGAGATAGAACACAAGGCATCATGGGATCTGTGTGAAAAGTAAATTGGACTCTTTAGGGAAGATACAGGAAGAGGTTAGTCTGCACCCACTTCACCTCTGGTGAGAAATGCCATATCTTTGGAAAGAAAAAGGCGATCAGCACAAAATAGGAAAAGGGGGGAGATCACACATGAGAATTGAGTAAAATTATTATAACTTTGCAGTTACGCTTTAAATTAGCCTATGGATTTAGGGTTATTTCCAGTAAAGTTTAAATTAATCTACTATCAAAATCAAGCATGATGAACTGGGGACACTTACCCATAGATTTGGGCACTGTGACTGTGGTAATATTCTCAAACAGTCCAATTGTGGAGCAACACAGCAAGTGTAATGGATCAAGTCCAATGGTGGGTGCACACCTCCAACAAACCCGATCCACCGTTTTGTAAGATCAGATATTCAAAAAAATGCAATGAGGCAGCACTCCACTAAGTATAAGGGTGATCTTTAATCACCCATGGCAAAATAAGGTGCAACGTTTCAGCTCAACCATAGAGCTATTATCAAGCTTGTGGTAATATTGTTATCCATGGCCTCCTTCTAAAATCAACTTTTACAATTATGCTAACAAGCCTGAATGGTTCCTGGGGCACTACTAGAGCAACTCCTTGCTGAAGCTTCATAGGCTAGTACAATGAGCAAGGAGCACTTCCTCCCTCCCATTGTGTGCTGAAACTTCCTCTGCTGCAGTGGGATTACATCAGGTAGATGAAAGGGTGAAGGGATCAGAGGGGTAGGGGAAACAAGGGTTCTGGCTTCAGGCTCATTAGAACAATTTTAAAGGAAGGAAGCCATTGATAATTTAAGTGTCCTTGGTTTATCATGATGGATTTTGATGCCATATTTTCTTTACATAAGTTCAACAAATGTTTCCTTTACCCTGCAAGTAGCAGAGTTTAAATTGCACATACTGCAACTGTAGAACATGCTTGATTTGTGTATATATTTTGTATATTGTGTATATTGTGATTTGCTTGATAGGTGTATATGCCATACATCTACAGTATTTATGGGCCATATTTTGGTGACAATTTTTTTTTACCATGATTGATTTTATTTCACAATCTATCACACACCATCTTCAGAGGAGAAAAAACTATGTTTTGACATGCAAGCTTGCACATATGTCACATTTCTTGAGCACCACAGAAAAACATGCAAATATTCTTGACAGAGTTCCAGCAATATTAGTGTCTATATAGCATTTGACCCCAAAAATTGTCTCCTGAAAAAAACGAGAGCCTTTTGGAATATCAGGTTACACAAAAACTGTAACATTATAAACAGCATACTTTCCTGTCTGCTTAGATACTCCCTCCCCACGAGCACACATAGACTAACAGCTTACATACAGGTTTCCTAATGTGCCTTTAACTCTTCAATTTCTTGAACAACATTGCTGTGAATTTGACTTTGGAGTGTCCTGTCTCTACCTTCTAAATATGAAGCAATCTTTAAAACAGTTCAACCACGGGCAAGTTGACAGAACATTTGGTTCCAGTCAACATCTGAAAAAACACTTTTTTGCCCTGTAGACATGAATATTACCTGATCCAAGGGGCCTTCTTACAGTGGAGCAAACAGAGGTCTGGTCTTAGCTGGCCTTCTCCAGACAACATCCTATTATTCAACCTACCAAACCCTTCTCAAAAGCTTTTAACCTAACTAAAGGCCCACAACCCATGATTTCAAGCTGTGAATGCCTATCTTATTTTAATAAGCAGATATTAATTTTAATCTGTGCTACAAGGACCCCTAACCACCTTTGTGTCTCTGCTCAATTCATCAAGATCAAAGTTTGCAGTTGTTTGGAGTGATTTACACTGGGGGATTTTTACAGTTTTATAAGGTACTAGCCATTTTAAGGACTAGTAAAAGCAATAAAAGCTAAATTTTTTAGCTTCTATCAAAGAACACACATTCAATTTGTTCCATTATTGTTTGGAAAATAAATGATCAATTTGTTTCAAGTGTTATTTATTCTTTTCTTCCACAAGGCATTTACAGTTTACCTGCTATACAGCATAAAATGTTATGTTTGTGTAAAGGTCTCTGAGGGATAATTTATTTAATCAGTATTCAATTTGGCTAAATCAGTGCTTTCAGCTTCTGGATCGGTCTCTCTCTTAATTTTCTCACATGCTAATTTATTTCCAGTTAGTCATTATTAACCTAAAGTCTACGTACTACATATTGTTGAACTAGCAAGCACACCTTTTTGTATTGCATAGATGGATAAACTGGCAGAACATCATTAAAACATTATTTGATAAAGCAAGAAACAGAATTAATCACCATGTTCTCTAAATGAAAGTAATATAACTTTATGCACCACTCCTCTAATGCATGTTTACACGGTTTGGGATATAACATCAGGTAAAATAGGACTATTGTTATGCAGGATTATTCCACAAACTGTTTTCTTTTTCATTAAAAAAGAATAAAACTCATTTATGAAAGGAATTTTCCATAGATGGATAATGTGTATCTTACAAGTATCAAATAAAATGAAACTGCTTAAGAATGGAACTAATTTGGCAAACTCTGTACAGTGCTGGTAATCTGTGTGTGCTGTATAAATAAAGGAATTATTATTATTATTATATTATTAGAATGTTTACAAATCACACTTTATTACATACATTGTTAAAAATTGGGATGAAAATTAGTCATGGCCACACTAGCGCCAGAACACACCAGCTCATCCTAAGACTTTGCTAGTTTCACTGTGCAGCCATACTTGCCTAGATAAACCCTATCTTGTCTTGAAATGCCAGTACCTGGCAAAATTGGAGCTATGGACAGTGTTTCTTTTGCCAAACCAACACCAGCAGCACACTACTAGTTCACCAAAACACTGTTAGCACCGCACCCCCACCCCCACTGTTGTATCCCCTATACATGTCTATCTAGTCTGTGTGTATTTGTTAATGTGACTGGTATGTTTTCATACTGTAATTGCTTCCCTATAGGAATTGTAATGTGTTAATGCAACCTGTTTTTCGCGGTATTGCAAAGTCCTGTAACTGTTTTTATGCAGCCAAGGAACTGGCAACATATAAGAACGCGCCACTCAAAGTATTTATGTATTTGTATCGTTAAGCCTTTCTCTAGCTGTGTAACAATCACCGGAACACTATGTAAAAATAATTTCCCCCCATACAAATAAATTGGTATCGCATCGTAATTAGTGGAAAACATTGGTAGCTTGAAAACAAAGTATTTTTTGGCATTTTTTAATGGATAGACCCAATTTTTAATAATCTATCTAATAATGCGTCATTTTTAAACATTCTAGTCTAATTGGAGATGAGTGGATGAGAAGTGAAAGCCCAAATGTCAAACCTTCACTTCGATCCTTTTTTTTCTAATTCATTCATGCTTGATTAAGGGTCATATGTAAAAACATGGTATACCATTAATAAAAGCTGCTTAAGAGGTTTTGTTTAGGTCTGGAATATAACTAATTAAACATTCTCTTAAAGGGGTTTTCCAAGAATCCTGAAGCATTCTTGTCCTGTTGATTGCATTGGTCCTGTCAAAGTGCCAGTGTGATCAGCATAAGGAGACAGGCTGTGTCTGCAGGGCAGATTTACACCTTAACTGCTAAGAATTTATACAGAGGGATTGCAGGATATCAGGGGGTTGTCATGGTATGGCCATGTGGTCAATGCAATGCAAACTTTTTAGTATCTACTCTACTTGCTGGGTTTAGAGGAAGAAGAATGAGCACAACCCTAAGAACATGTCTCAAACATGAAGCATGTGGGTGGAAACATCATACTTTGGGGGTGGTTTTCTGCAAAGGGGACTGATTTTGGAAAAAAACCTCCTTCTCCTAGAAAGAGCATTGAAGATGGGTCAGAATGAAAATGACCAAAAACACATAACAAGGGCAACTAAGGAGTGGCTCAGTAAGGAGCATTTCAAGGTCCTAGAATGGTCTAGCCAATCTCCAGACCTAATCCCAATCAGAAATCTTTGGAAGGAGATGAATCTCAATGTTGCCCAACGACAGCCTCGAAACCTGAAAGACCCGGAGAAAATCTGTATGGAGGACATGGATGGACAAAACCCCTGCTGCAATGTGTGCAAACTCAATCAAGAAATACAAGAAACATCTGACCTCTGTAATTTATTTCTGTACCAAATATTATGTTCTGTTTCTATATGGTATCAAATACTTATTTAATGCATTGAATTTTTTTAGATTCTGTCTCCCCTAGTTTTAGTGTAACAACAATAAAAAAGACAGATTTCTACATTCTTTGTAGCTGGGAAAATTTGCAAAATTGGCCATATTTCCACCACTATAAATAAGATATTGCCATAATCAAAGTGATCCATAGAATAAAGAAAACATATTTTTTCTATGGTATGATGAATGGCCAAAAAAACAAACCAGAAAATGTAGTATTTTTAAAATATATCTAATCCCTCAAAAAATAAGCCCTCGGAGGTCCAAATTGCCAAAGAAATAAAGATTGTATAGCCTTTATACAATGCAAATCTGCTTTAAATGCCACAGCTTCCCTTCAATACCTTATATCTACTTATACAGCAGTTTACCACCAAGTATGACATTTTGGCATACTCTGGAGAAACTTTGTATTAAACTTTGTGGAGTGTTCTGGTATATTTGTCCATTGTAAATATATATGTAATTTGAAAAATACTTTCATTTAGCCAAAAAAAAATGAAAATTTTTAAAATCGCACCTCCTTTTTGTTCTACCCCATGAAACACTTTACGGGTTAGCAATCTTCATTGAACTGGTTTTACATACATTTAGGCATATAATTTCTATAATGGGGTAATTTTGGAGCTTTTCCCATTATTTAGACCTCTCAAAGTAAGTTTCACGAAAATGTGAAAAATTGCACCTAAAGTTCTAAGCCTCATAACATCCTTCAAAAATGAAAGAACACATAACAAACAATGTCAACATACAGCAGACATTGGGTGTATGTTAGTTATCAAGTTATTTTGGTTGTATGACTATCAGTCAGGAAAGCAAAAAATTTTGAATTTTGAAAATATTTAATTTTTGAGAATTTTCGTCAAATACACATTTATTTCATAAACAAACTCAAACATATTACCCAAACTTATCAATTAAGACATGTGTCTTAAAGTGCCATGTGTCTTAAAAAAAAGATCTAAAAAAAACTATCTCAACGTGTCCCAAAGTGATACCTCAGATTTGCAAAGATGGTTTGTGTCAGGAAGGTACAAAATAGTTAAGTGGTTAAAGGCTTTCAAATTACATTTTTCTTACTGTTGCACTTTGTTCAGTACACCCTACACCAAGAAGTCAATAGTAACAAATACAGTATAACATATTTACCTAGTCCTGCAACTTGGATGTGAATGCAGGGTGGGGGGCCCTGTGGCTATTTAGACATTACTGGTGACGCACATGAGTTTTAAAAGTAGATATCAATCATTGCTTGTTCTCATACTGGCCAGCCAGGTAATGTCAATTTTAGTGTACAGTTAATTCTGTAAAAATGTAACTTGTTAACCCCTTAACGCTCTGCGCCGTAGCTCTACGGCGCAGAGGTATAAGGGATGTATGAAGAGGGCTCACGGGCTGAGTCCTCTTCATACAAAGGTGGGGGTTTTTGCATTTTGCACAAAACCCCCACCGCTAATAACCGCGGTCGGTGCTTGCACCGATCGCGGCTATTAACCCCCTAAACGCCGCCGGCAAAGTCGCCGGCGGCGTTTAAAAGACGGCGGCGCGTGGGCGCCGCCATCTTTTTTTCGATCGCCACGCCCCCGAACGTCATCGGGGGGCGGCGATCAGTTGCTATGGTAGCCTCGTGTCTTCTTTTGACACGAGGCTATCTGGCAGCTGCATATTCGTTACAATGAGCCAGTGGCTCATTGTAATGAATGTGCTGCAAAAATGCCATATATTGCAATACAGAAGTATTGCAGTATATGGTAGCAGCGATCTGACTATCTAGGGTTAATGTACCCTAGATGGTCTAAAAGATAGTGAAAAAAAAAAGAAAAAAAAAAGTTTAAAAAATAAAAAAAATTAATAAAATATTAAAAGTTCAAATCACCCCCCTTTCCCTAGAACGGATATAAAACATAACAAACAGTAAAAATCACAGACATATTAGGTATCGCCGCGTCCCAAAATGCCCGATCTATCAAAATATAAAAACGGTTACGGCCGGCGGTGACCTCCGAGGCGGGAAATGGCGCCCAAATGTCCGAAATGCGACTTTTACACCTTTTTACATAACATAAAAAATGAAATAAAAAATGATCAAAATGTCGCACAGACCTCAAAATGGTAGCAATGAAAACGTCGCCTCATTTTGCAAAAAATGACCCCTCACACATCTCCGTGCGCCAAAGTATGAAAAAGTTATTAGCGTCAGAAGATGGCAAAAAAATTTTTTTCTTTTTTGTACACATTCGTTTAATTTTTGAAAATGTATTAAAACACAATAAAACCTGTATAAATTTGGTATCACCGCGATCGCACCGAACCAAAGAATAAAGTAGGCGTGTTATTTGGAGCGAAGAGTGAAAGTCGTAAAAACTGAGCCCACAAGAACGTGACGCACGTGCGGTTTTTTTTCAATTTTTCCACATTTGGAATTTTTTTTCAGCTTTGCAGTACATGGCATGTTAAAATAAATATCATTACGGGAAAGTAAAATTTGTTACGCACAAAATAAGCCCTCACACAGGTCTGTACACGGAAAAATGAAAAAGTTATGGATTTTTGAAGTTGGAGAGCGAGAAATGAGACGAAAAACCCTCCGTCCTTAAGGGGTTAAACAATGGTGCTATGTGCTATTTGCCAATTCCAATTCTGCTTACCAATGCATTATGTGGAATATTAAATAGGGTTTTTAATATTTACAAAAATGCCTTATTCAGCTATGTAAACTAAAAATTAAAAATTCACTTTTAAATAGTAAAAGTAAAATAAAAAAAATGGAAAAAATCTAAACATCTAAAACACCTTTAAATGTTAAAATAAAGACAGATATATAGGCATGGATAGATGCATCTATCGGCATAGGCCTCTTGATGTATCTGTAGGGATGCCACACGGCGTGGAGGTGGCATAGCCACAAAAATAATCGTGCAAAAAATTGGGATTATTTCAGTGCCCCTACGCCAGTTTCTGACATAGAAGCACTGATGAATGCCCCCCAATGTGTAAATGTAAATTTTTAAATAACTTTCTTATACATTAATACATTGCATTTCACTGCATATTATGATTGAAGTTGATATCTATGATGAAAAGATTCATGCACTTTCTCACGTTTTGGATATTTAATGAGATGCTAATCTTCCATGATGCATTTGGATGTGTGTTGGAATCACTCACTTGTTTCTTGAGAAAGGTGTATGCCACCGAAACGTTGCCTCTTGAAATAAATTTCACCTTGGATCATATTTCAAAGTCTGGAGTGCTGCCTGCTTTTCCAATGCTCATTGAAGAGGTTTAGCCAAAACCTCCTGATATTACCGGGTAACCTCACACGTTGCTGCCTTGGATATCTTGCTCGAGATAGATAGACAGACAGATAGATAGAAATTGGAAAAATTACCAGGGGCACCAGTTGACTGAAGAAGCAGGGTGCACAAGTAAATTTAAAAAATTACAACATTTTAGGTTAACAGTAAAAGAAGGATTAGATAGATAAATAGATAGATATTTTCTCCTATAGGTAAAAATGACAAAACTGGACCAATTTTAGATCTGCAACAGAAGTAGACACATGTAATATGCATTCCATTCAAATTTGCTTCATGCATATAAAATATCCATATTCTGAAATCCTTGAGGCAAGCACTGCTTTTCTAAATGAACACCTGTATAATTTACTCTGTCCCAGAATGTTACTACATAATAACAAGTCTGCTCCTATTTTGACGCCATGGAGTGAAAAAGGAAAAAGAACAGGTCTTTAGAAAAAATAGAGGAGAGAATAGAAACAAAGACGAATGCATTCAAGCAGTGGCTTAAGAGAGACACCGGAATGAGATTGCGTTATTTCAATAACCCTCCACTGTAGGAAAATGTATGTGCACTACATTTATGCAAACTAATTCAATTCCCATCATTTAGGATACAGGGATGATTTTTGGGAAAATTATACAGAACATTGTCATCTGATTAAAGCTTACTTCTATGTTTGCTCCCTGTTCAATAATTCTAGAATACCTCGAAAAATTAGGTGGCTCCATCCACAGCAGAATGCAATTTCAATTAAAGCCCTAACTAAAATGAAAATGGCGCCAGACAGCAGCAGTAATAAACTATGACTTTTTGTTTTTGTGGTAGGAATATTTTTTGATGAATGTCACTTCACTTCTCCCATATTAATAGAGCTGACTTTCCATCTCCATCCATTCGGTAATGAGAAGGCGAGCTAGCAAACATATCCTAACAAGTGATTGGTCAAAGATCAAACTGAAATATAAATTAGTATTCAAGCTGGTCGTACATATATGGCAGGTCACTAGAAATAGCAGTGTCAATTTAGCTATGGACATAAATGATGGGGCTTGAATAAATGAAGGCGAGATGGCTTTATTGGATTCAATTACATCTCAAATTGAACATCCGGAAAACAAAGGATTATAAGAAGCGGAATGTATTTATTAAAGTAATGTGTTCCAAACTCCTGATAGACACATTATAAATGATATATATGATTCAGTAATGAAATCACATAGCATTTAGCAGGCTATGAAGTAAAATTCTGTCAGTGTCGAAATTCTCTACAGGCATTAGAAGTCTCCATTTTTCTTGTTGAGCCAGGGCAAAATTACATTACAGATCTACAGTATTTACTATAGCTCAGTTATAGGAAATAAACATTTTTAAAATTTTTCAGTGACAATCAGAAGTGCATGATAAAAAAAATTACCTGCTCACGACTTTAACATTCCTGGCAACAATCCTTCTGGCACCTGCGTTTCACAGATCCTCATCAACTATAATCTGAGTGATCCACATAAAAATAGTTCTGACTAGGGAATTCTCCACTGAATTCTCTACCGGATAGGTCACACAGTCCATGGGCATGTGGATTCATTGAAAAGTATTGCATTTAATGTAGCTGTGTGCTCAGAAAAAGGATGACACAAAGTCATGTGCATCTGCCCCAATATTAGCTTCAGTCCATAAACTACAGATCAAATAAAGGCCGTGTCTGGTCGTAAATATATGGCTTCCTTAGTTCTTGAGGCTTCACACAACCATTTTTTAAGGTAAAGCCAGAATTGGACCTTAAAAACAGAGAGAATATATCGGAAACTTATTTTTTTTTTCTTTTTCTGGAATCCACTTCTGTTCTTAAAGAATGCATAAAGAAGATTTCAACAAACCTTAAAATGAGAAATAGACCTCAGATAAATGGAAAACAAAACAGATTATAACATGGTGTAATTTCTAACATGGTGTTGATCATCTGAGGTTTTATTTCCCTAATTTGTTGGGTTTTTTTTATAAGTATTGATAATTTAAACTGTAGAATACAAATAGGGGCTGACTTTTCCTGACTGTGTAAGCACTATAGAAGAGGAAAAAGGAGACCGGAGTGCACGCGGAGCGCTTGTAGTGCCAGTGCCCAAAGAAATCCACAAACCCAATGTAGTATGAGTTTTTAGAAATAGCAATCTTTTAATGCTTGAAGAAGAATTAAAATAATTAAAAAATGTCCAATATGACGCGTTTCGGGTTCAACACCCTTTCTCAAATAGCGGACAGAATGGTAAAATAACAATACAGTACAGTACATTTGTCATATAAATAGGAGAATGATAAGGACTTACATGTGAGCAGGTATGTTGCCTCTCTGTTGGGCGCGCGCCTTCTCAGCGTTTCGGAAGAGTCGCAAGTGCCGGAGAGGTCATGCGCATGCGCAATGGCTTCAGTGGTATTACGCGCATGCGCAGAAGGCACATAGTTCGTCCGAGGTTTTTCGCGCATGCGCTGTAGTCCCGACGGGCCGTACGGAACTGGCGCATGCGTGATGGACACTAGACAGTGAACAGATACGATCCTAGAGATGGTATACCTGTGTATCGTTATGAAATAACTGGATCGCAAATATGCGCGCTTTGTTACGGGGAACATTAGTCTGGGACTGGCACAGTACGCCCTGATCATATCATAGATTTTAAAATACAGGCTACTGGATAAGAATTCATTAGGAAAAGAATAAAATATAAATATAAATATAAATATAAATATAAATGGATGTAAATATGACAATAAATAGATATGATACTGGAGGCACATAAGAACAATAACACTTGGTTAAAACGTTAAATAATAAATGATAGATAATAGTGCAATAGAATAAAACATACTGACATAATTACAGAATAAATGGGGGCTTATAAAACGGGAGAGGGGGGAGGGGGGGGGGGAAAGAGACATCAGAACACATTTTCTAAACTTTCATTCAAACCTAGAGGAGTCAGGCATTGCAGTTTAAAAATCCAAAACATTTCTCTTCTTTTTAAATGAGCAAATCTTTGCGGTGTTGATGGAGGGATACATTCTATCGGTATGATATTAAAATCTTTCATGTTGCAGTTGTGATGAGTCGCCGCATGACGAGAGACACTATGCAGGGCATAACCATTTTCTATATTGTGCCTATGTTTATTTAATCTCTCTCGAAGTGGTAAAATTGTGCGACCAATGTACTGTAACATACACTTACACTCCATCAGATAGATAATATACTTAGAGCTACAATTCATAAAACTTTTTATTTGGAAGGTCTCTCTAGTTGTATGAGACATGAATGTGCTCTGTCTATGCCTGATGGAGTCACAACATTTGCAACGATGGTGCCCACATTTAAAGCTTCCTATCATTTTAGGGAAAAATGAAGAAGAGGGTTGGTTGTTTTTCATTTTGATTGAACGTAATCTGCTAGGCGCTAAGATGTTTTTAAGTGTTTGGGACCTTCGGAATGTAAGTCTTGGATTTTTGGGAATGATCTCCCTTAGGTAAGGATCATGTAATAATACCTCCCAATGTTTTTTCAGGATGCTCCGTATTTGTGGATTATCCGAGGAGAAGGTAGTTATGAAGTTGACATCAAACTCCTCTTTATTAGTTTCTCTTATACTGGGTTGGAGACATGCTTCTTGTGACAGAGCCCCTGCTCTTTTAGCTGCCTCCTGAATAAGATTAGAGGGGTATTTTTTAGCTTTGAATCTTTTGGTTAGGATGTCACTTTGTTGTAAGTATTCTGAGTCATCGGTGCAATTTCTCCGAATCCTTTTGTATTGCCCGTATGGCACATTTGTTAGCCATTTCTTATAGTGGCTACTACCAAAATCTAGATAGCTATTGCTATCGACCGGTTTGAAGTATGTTTTTGTCTTGATGGTGCCATCTAAGGTATGGTAGATTATTACATCCAAGAATTCAGCATGATTTTTAGTGATATTACACGTGAATGTAAGGCCCCATTCGTTTTCGTTAATGTCTTTCACAAATCTATTGGCTTCAAGTTCGCTACCTTCCCAAAAATAACAATCCAGCAGCCACTGGGAAAACTGGGGCGAATGCTTCTAGCTCATTTCGCTCTGCTCCTCCAAAATCACCCCCACCTTTGGAGGTGGAACTGGAGCTGCGAGGGGCGGTTGGACCCCCACCACCACTCCCCTCAGGCAAATTTGTTGATTCAGACCCAAACACATCTATCTTTACAGTACACAATACCAGTCACACATCCTCAAGTCCTTATGAAGAAACAATCCTCCAATTCTTTACACCATTAAACACGCATAATAACATACCAAAGGAAGCCCCCATTGAATATACACGCAATCCAGAGGCACCATCCTTCAACGACTCTGTGTCTTTTTTAGGGTTACCCGGGGAGATATCAAATCATCCTATACAACAATACACCTTCAACCCAGTTCTGAAAGAGACAGTGTTTCCAGCTCCCCCCTTAAGCTTAAAAAGAAAAAACATCACAAGAGAGGAAAAAGAAGTGGTAGAAAAAGATTCAGACACACCATCCTCACAGGAGGACTCTCTAATAGAAACACCAAGGAACAAGAGAACCAAATAAAGAGCACCCAAGATAATCCAGCGAGAATATCCACCAAGGCATCTAGAGTAGAAACAGAATCTAATAACAATAACCTGGTGAAAATTTTTAATTTATCATCCCATACCCTTTCCCCTTATGAAATCAAGCTCCTTGAAAAAGGACTATCTTATTGTCCGACGAAACGTTCCAATGAGTTTGATTTATTTATAGATTTAAATAAATTCATCAGGAAAATAACTCTCAAAAGACATTTCAACCTTTTAGACACGACTGGATCTAAAAACTTAGGGGCTCATAATGATGTTACTCCTAATGATGTTACTCTAGACCTGGGCCAAGACAAGCCAGAGCTGGTTCAGACGCATACCCATTTAAAGCCAAAATCAACATTTTATCCATCACACCACAAAGGAAATTTTGTAGAAACGTTCTACACCTTAGTGTCAACTGAATTTCATAATATGTTCTCACAAAATCATACTAAGCTTAATACGGCTAAGAAAAATAACCTCAATATGAAGGAGAGAATAGCACTAAAAAACTTGACTACTAAAGAAGATATAATTATCAAATCAGCCGACAAGGGGGGGGGTATAGTCATTCAAAATAGGGCTGACTATATCCTAGAAGCGAACCGCCTATTATCAGACACAGAATTCTATTTAAAATTAGACTCTGACCCAACCAACAAGTTTAAGACAGAACTATATACGCTGTTGGAAGAGGGACTCAGGTTGGGAATACTTAACAAAAAAGAGTACTTGTATCTAAAAATCGAGGAACCAGCAACAGCATTATACTACCACCTACCGAAAATCCATAAAAGCTCAACCAACCCACCGGGTAGACCCATTATTTCCGGGATAAACTCCCTGACATCTAATTTATCCCATTATGTGGACGTATTCCTCCAGAAATACGTGAGATCTTTAGACGCCTTCCTTCTAGATACTGCGGATTTAATTAGACAGGTCATTACACATAAGTGGGAGGAATCCTTTATGTTCATTACTATGGACATCACCGCATTATACACTAACATCCCACATGACCTTGGAATACATGCTGTGTCACATTTCCTCAATAAAGACCCCAATATTGGTGATCACCAAACCAATTTCCTCCTAAGAGCAATAAAATTCATCCTACAACACAATTATTTCTCATTTCTAAATAACATTTTCTTGCAAAAAAGAGGTACCGCTATGGGTAGCAAATTTGCACCCAGCTTTGCGAACTTATTTGTGGGCCTCTTTGAGGAACAGATTATCTATAAACATGAGGGATTCAAGCAATGTCACTTTTACAAGAGGTTTATAGATGACATTTTCATAATTTGGGAAGGTAGCGAACTTGAAGCCAATAGATTTGTGAAAGACATTAACGAAAACGAATGGGGCCTTACATTCACGTGTAATATCACTAAAAATCATGCTGAATTCTTGGATGTAATAATCTACCATACCTTAGATGGCACCATCAAGACAAAAACATACTTCAAACCGGTCGATAGCAATAGCTATCTAGATTTTGGTAGTAGCCACTATAAGAAATGGCTAACAAATGTGCCATACGGGCAATACAAAAGGATTCGGAGAAATTGCACCGATGACTCAGAATACTTACAACAAAGTGACATCCTAACCAAAAGATTCAAAGCTAAAAAATACCCCTCTAATCTTATTCAGGAGGCAGCTAAAAGAGCAGGGGCTCTGTCACAAGAAGCATGTCTCCAACCCAGTATAAGAGAAACTAATAAAGAGGAGTTTGATGTCAACTTCATAACTACCTTCTCCTCGGATAATCCACAAATACGGAGCATCCTGAAAAAACATTGGGAGGTATTATTACATGATCCTTACCTAAGGGAGATCATTCCCAAAAATCCAAGACTTACATTCCGAAGGTCCCAAACACTTAAAAACATCTTAGCGCCTAGCAGATTACGTTCAATCAAAATGAAAAACAACCAACCCTCTTCTTCATTTTTCCCTAAAATGATAGGAAGCTTTAAATGTGGGCACCATCGTTGCAAATGTTGTGACTCCATCAGGCATAGACAGAGCACATTCATGTCTCATACAACTAGAGAGACCTTCCAAATAAAAAGTTTTATGAATTGTAGCTCTAAGTATATTATCTATCTGATGGAGTGTAAGTGTATGTTACAGTACATTGGTCGCACAATTTTACCACTTCGAGAGAGATTAAATAAACATAGGCACAATATAGAAAATGGTTATGCCCTGCATAGTGTCTCTCGTCATGCGGCGACTCATCACAACTGCAACATGAAAGATTTTAATATCATACCGATAGAATGTATCCCTCCATCAACACCGCAAAGATTTGCTCATTTAAAAAGAAGAGAAATGTTTTGGATTTTTAAACTGCAATGCCTGACTCCTCTAGGTTTGAATGAAAGTTTAGAAAATGTGTTCTGATGTCTCTTTCCCCCCCCCCCTCCCCCCTCTCCCGTTTTATAAGCCCCCATTTATTCTGTAATTATGTCAGTATGTTTTATTCTATTGCACTATTATCTATCATTTATTATTTAACGTTTTAACCAAGTGTTATTGTTCTTATGTGCCTCCAGTATCATATCTATTTATTGTCATATTTACATCCATTTATATTTATATTTATATTTATATTTATATTTTATTCTTTTCCTAATGAATTCTTATCCAGTAGCCTGTATTTTAAAATCTATGATATGATCAGGGCGTACTGTGCCAGTCCCAGACTAATGTTCCCCGTAACAAAGCGCGCATATTTGCGATCCAGTTATTTCATAACGATACACAGGTATACCATCTCTAGGATCGTATCTGTTCACTGTCTAGTGTCCATCACGCATGCGCCAGTTCCGTACGGCCCGTCGGGACTACAGCGCATGCGCGAAAAACCTCGGACGAACTATGTGCCTTCTGCGCATGCGCGTAATACCACTGAAGCCATTGCGCATGCGCATGACCTCTCCGGCACTTGCGACTCTTCCGAAACGCTGAGAAGGCGCGCGCCCAACAGAGAGGCAACATACCTGCTCACATGTAAGTCCTTATCATTCTCCTATTTATATGACAAATGTACTGTACTGTATTGTTATTTTACCATTCTGTCCGCTATTTGAGAAAGGGTGTTGAACCCGAAACGCGTCATATTGGACATTTTTTAATTATTTTAATTCTTCTTCAAGCATTAAAAGATTGCTATTTCTAAAAACTCATACTACATTGGGTTTGTGGATTTCTTTGGGCACTGGCACTACAAGCGCTCCGCGTGCACTCCGGTCTCCTTTTTCCTCTTCTATATTGTTACCGGCCCCTGTGGGAATCCGGGTTATTTTGGAGTTTGTGTGAGCTGCTGATCAGTTGCCTGCCCTTCCACTCAACCCACATTAATCCAGGAGCCTTGTACCTACCCAACGTGGACGTGGACTTTCACTATATGCCTTGACACCAAGAAGAACGAAGGTGAGCATCTTTAATCTTTGCATCTACCCGCTGATTCCTGACGTTATTACCCGAGGCGCCGTCCGGTGTTGTTTTCCCTTTTTCTCTACCTATCGTATCTGTGTAAGCACTAGTTAGCCTGGTAACCTCTATAATGGATGTGTACTTGGCATACTGGAAACCCTAGAAGTGGGGTGCACCCTAAGAAACAGCATGTCACTTTAAGTTTAATACTAGATGACACCTCATATGTAGGCTACCTGCACACAATGGGGCACATTTACTAAGGGTCCGCAGCCGTAAATCCGTTGGGTTTTTCCCGAATATTTCTGCTTTGCGCTGTATTTCACGGGATTGTGGCGCACGCGATCGATTTTTGGCGCAATTGCGCCGATTTTCACGCGACAGAAATCGGGGGGCGTGGCCGCCGGACAACCCGAAGGATTCGGAAAAACCGCGGAATTTAAAAAGCCATTTGTGTCGCAAGATCAAGCACTCACATACACCAGAAAAAAGCAGGTGAACTCCAGCGGACCTCGGCGCAGCAGCGAAACATGGTGAATATCGGTGCACGGACCTTAGTGAATCCCGGCAGAACCCGAATCAGCGACGGAGAACCCGCCGCTGGATCGCGACTGGACCGGGTAAGTAAATGTGCCTCAATGAGTTTAGTACAGGGGAGATATCTATATTTTGCATCTCTGGCCGTTGGTTTATGCACAGGAACATGTTAGCTTTATAAAATAACTCATTTCCATGTCGTGTGCATCAGTCAATACAGTGATTTTTTTCCCTGATTTTTTTTTCTGATTTTACTAATAAAAATAAAATAACAACCTTATTTTACATGAAATTTCATAAATAATTTTACAACTATTTAGAAAAGAAAGCTAAATCACAACTTGACATTAGAAGTGACCTTCACAGTGCACATATAAATTATACTGATGAATGAGTCATTCTGGCCATTGCCGATGTCTTTTTCATCAAAACCATCCAAATATGAAAAACACATAACGGCATTGATTAGGATTCTCATGACTTATGCAAGTCTACCATTCACTGAAAGATATAGCAAACCTTGAATTAAGGAAAGATTTATTGCAGAAACGGAATACTTTCAATCACCACATTGTTGATTAACACTGAGAGATAACATTTATATTTGGTTTTAAAAATTGCATTAATTATTTATGATGTGAATGTATTCAGATTCCTGAAGCCTTATTTACTGAGTAGTTTATTGCCACATGGTACTCATGATGCCTGTCACTTATGTCTAGCACAAGGTGTACATCTTTTTGAATTTACAGTATTCATATAGCGTATATGAAGTTCTCACCATAAGTTTTTCTCACTCTCATATTACTGTAGCTAAAATATTTATGTTGTTTACAGGACTATGAAAATATTCTCTGTGTTGTACAATAATAGACGCCTATTATTAAATATTTAAAAACAATCCTGATCTAATATGTACTCTATCAATTTAATGTAAGGCAATAAACTTAATAAAAAATTTAGTTATAGGCAGAGCTTCAGCTATACTATTTGTGTTCCCAGCCCTGGATCTTAGCTACGTCACTAATTATCAGCATCCTGCCATCGCCATTGCCCTAACTTTTCCTACATTTCAGCAGTCTTAACCTATTAACTACTTTTTTTTTAAGATTAGCAGTTATCAAATGGACCTTTACAAAAGCACAAAAATGTTTTTATTCTAGAAGATGTCTGTGTTAACATGGCAGTGATCAGCCAGCCAACAAAAGAGGTGTTCAGCCAGTGCACCAATTAGCGGTGCGCTGGCCCTTAAATTTTCGGAAGGAGCCGTGCGCGCGCGTCCCCGCCTCCTAGGGTGCGCGCAGTCCGGGCAAGAGCAGGAGCTGGGAGAGGTAAGTGAGACCGGGCAGCAGCGGGGGCACACGGAGGAGCACGGATGAAACCGCGATCCGAGACAGGGATCGCGGGAGCACCCGTGACAGTACCCCCCCCCCTTTCCGCCTCCCTCTCTTCTTGGGCCCAAGAAAACGTTGGAGAAGGCTCTTGTCCAGGATGTTATTCTCTGGCTCCCAAGATCTCTCCTCAGGACCAAATCCTTTCCAGTCTACCAGAAAAAAACGCCTACCTCTCACTGTCTTAGTATCCAGGATCTCCTTCACCTCGAAGACATCGGTGGAATCAGCTTGTGGTGCCGGAGGAGGAGTAATTTGTCGGTTGAAGCGGTTGAAGATGACTAGCTTAAGGAGAGAAACGTGAAAAGAGTTAGGAATGCGCATGCTGGGAGGCAGACGCAACTTGTAAGCCACCGGGTTGATGCGGCTGAGAATTTCAAATGGACCCAAGAACCGTGGTCCCAATTTGTAGCTCGGGATCTTCAGCCGAACATACTTGGCGGACAGGCAGACCCTGTCACCAGGAGCTAAAACAGGAAATGGTCGGCGTCTTTTGTCTGCTTGACGCTTGGACTGAGCTGTAGCTTGGAGCAATGAGGTGTGGACTTGCTCCCAGATGGCTTTCAGATCACGTACCAGGTCCTCCACCGCAGGAACATCTGCAGACATGGGTAACGGAAGAGGAGGCCGAGGATGTCATCCAGATAAACCACAACACAACTGTACAATAAGTCCCGGAAAATATCATTCACAAAGTCCTGGAAAACGGCTGGCGCATTACAAAGTCCGAAGGGCATAACTAGATATTCAAAATGCCCATCATTTTGAATATCTAGTTAAAGGCGGTCTTCCACTCGTCACCCTTCCTGATGCGGATGAGGTTGTAGGCCCCACGAAGATCCAATTTGGAAAAAATTCTTGCACCCCGCAGACAATCAAATAGCTCCATGATAAGCGGCAGAGGATAGCGATTCTTAACGGTGACCTTGTTAAGACCGCAATAGTCTATACAGGGGCGGAGAGAGCCATCCTTTTTGGAGACAAAAAAGAAACCAGCGCCAGCTGGTGAGGAGGATTTGCGGATGAAACCTCTTTGCAGATTTTCCTTAACATATTCGGATATGGCGGCTGTATCAGGAACCGAGAGCGGATACACCCGACCCCGTGGTGGAGAAGATCCAGGCAGCAGGTCAATGGGGCAATCATAGGGACGATGTGGAGGAAGGGTCTCGGCTTGTTTTTTAGAAAACACATCTGCAAAGTCCCGGTACGCAGCTGGAAGTCCCTCCAGAGGCTTGGGAGACAAGGTAGCAGTCCTGACAGGGAGCGGAAGTGGAACCGTCATGCAGCGTGAGGAACAATCCGGACCCCAACGGAGAATGTCCCCAGAAGACCAGTCCAGAACAGGGGCATGATGCTGCAACCAGGGGAGACCCAGCAGGAGAGTGGAAGTGCACTGTGGCAGCACAAAAAATGAGAGTCTCTCTTTATGTAATGCACCAACTTGAAGGAGCAGGGGTTCAGTGCGAAACCAGATGGGCACGGAGAGAATCTGGCCACTGACTGAGGCAATGGACAAGGGCTTCTCAAGGCGAACCACCGGGAAGTGATGCAGGGTGACCAGTGCAGCATCTACAAAGTTCGCTGTGGAGCCCGAATCCAGGAAAGCGGAAACCTGGACCGGAGTACCGGTGCCAATGCTGAGGAGCACGGGGAGAATCAAGCGTGGAGAAGCTTTATTCACACCTAGGGACGCTTCTCCTGAGAAGCCTAGGTGCTGGCGTTTCCCGGGCGTTGGGGATGTACAGGACAAGTCCCGACGAAGTGCTGTGGGCTGGCACAATACATGCACAAGTTCTCCTGACATCGTCTGGAACGCTCTTGTAGAGTGAGCCGGCTTCGGTCAACCTGCATACCTCAGCAGAAGATTCAGGCGGGAGCTGGAGCGGCCTTTGGAAGACTGGTGCCAGGCGAGGAAAGCGTCTAACACGGCCTTGGGGATACTCAGAGCGCAGTTCCTCAGCGCGCTCCTCGAACGTCAACTCGAGTAGCCAAGGTGATGAGGTCACTCAGGGTAGATGGAAGGTCCCGAGCTGCCAGTGCGTCGTTGACCTGCGCAGAGAGCCCTTTCTTAAATGTAGCGATGACGGCTGCATTGTTCCAAGCAAGTTCGGAAGCCTGGGTGCGGAATTGAACTGCGTACTCTCCCGCAGATGAGTTGCCCTAATGCAAGTTCAACAATGTAGACTCCGTTCCTGATCCAATCTAAATTCCTTCATCGAGTATACTTCACCCCTGCTAGACTATTCCGCATGGGAGCAATGCCCAATGATCTTTGCTTTCGCTGTCAGGCTGAAGTCGGATCCTTCCTGCATTGTGTCTGGTCCTGCCCTAGGGTTCATGTCTTCTGGTCCGAAGTGCTGGAGTTCCTAAATGTACACTTTGATTTCCCACGATTACTGTCTCCCTCTGTGTGTCTCCTCGGTATCATAAATGAAGTCATCAATGGCCACTATGACAAAATCTTCTTTAGGTTTGTATTATACTACGCCCGAAAAGTGGTGGTGATGACCTGGAAGGACCAGGAGCCCCCTCCATTAAAAAGATGGATATTACTTATTAACAGCGTCATTCCCCACTACCGGTCCCTGTATGTCAACAGGAAGTGTCCCCAGAAGTTTGACCGCATCTGGTCCAGATGGTGTGAGACTCCCCATACAGCCTTATAATCACATGTGATATATACTCCTCTCCATGATGACGGAGACTGAGCGTGCTGGTGTGTGTGTGTGTGTGACTGATTGTCCCTGTGTCAATAGTTATTTGTGTTGTATCAAGATGTCTGGTTACAATATCTGCTGTCACTTATCGCGGTATATCCCTTAGTTAATATTGGAACGCAATAAGATCCTGTTCATTACCACGGATGCTATTCAATAATTCTGTATTGTGGGGAAGAAAGTATGTAACAGACAATCTTGTTCTTTGGTTTGTTTATTGCAATTGTTAAAAAAAAATTTTTCCAAAAAATTTGCAAAAATAAATACTTTTAAAAAAACAATGTAGACTCCGCAGAGGAGGCTCGTGCTGGTTCCTCGAAGACTGACCGGAACTCTGACAGAAACGCGGTGAGGCTAGACATAACTGGGTTGTCTCTGTCCCAAAGCGGAGTAGCCCAGGCCAGGGCTTTCCCGGAAATAATAATAATAATAATTCTTTATTTATATAAGAAAGCTGAGGACAAATGCCACCTTGGACCGCTCTGTGGCAAATTGCGACAGCATGAGTTCTATGTGCAAGGAGCACTGGGTTATGAAGCCCCTGCACATCTTGGGATCTCCATCATACTTGCCGGGCAATGAGAGGCGTAGCCTTGGTCCAGCAGCAGGAAGATAAGCCGGGGTAGCAGGAGTCGCAGCGGCCGCTTCAGGAGACTGTTGCTGATGCTGGGCAGCTAGTAGCTGTTGTAGCATGGCGGTGACTTGCTCTAGCTGGTTCCGCTGTGCTGCAATCTGCCGGGACTCGGGTCAGGTCCAGACTCGGGGTCAGGGCAGGTGTCAGAGATGCGAGGTCAAATCCAAATCCGGGGTCAGCAACAAGAGGTCCTGGAAGGTGGGAACGGGAACACAGGCACACGGAAAACAGCAACACAGAGAAACTCGGGTAACACGGGAACACAGGACTCGAGAGCGGAGACACACAGGAACGCAGGAATACACAGGAACGCAGGACTACACAGGAACGCAGGAATACACAGGAACACAGATAATCACCAGGAAGCTTTCTCTTAGGCTGTGAGGCACAAAGATCCGGCAGGGAACACAGGAAGAGGCAGGATTCTTAAAGGTGAGGTGTTCAGCCAGTGCACCAATTAGCGGTGCGCTGGCCCTTTAAATTTTCGGAAGGAGCTGCACGCGCGCCCTAGGAGGCGGGTGACGTGCGCGCACGGCAGTCCGGGCAAGAGCAGGAGCCGGAAGAGGTGAGTGAGACCGGGCAGCAGCGGGGGCACACGGAAGAGCACGGATGCGTCTGCGATCCGAGACAGGGATCGCGGGAGCACCCGTGACACTGGTAATTTACAAAACTTCAGACCCCAGGCTACAATGATTGACTATAATGCAGCTTTATAGCTAAACCTTATTCCCATGACAACCCAAAATTTTTAAAATCTTTTGTTCACAGGCAGAAAAAAACAATTGTAACTTTTCTGACTTGCATTCAAATTCAACTCAAAAACAAACCTATACAGCCTGGTTCAAATAATAAAGATTAAAGAGATATTTCTACAAAGACAAGTTTCTTAAATGAACTCAGGATGACAAAATAACACATTCTCTAATTCCATGTTATTAAAAATACAGTATTTCACAGATATAATTCCAACCTGTCTCTATCAATCCTGGTGTACACAATGTGGGTAGCCCCTAGACCCAATCCTGTATCTCCTGAGTTTAGAGACAGGTAGACATCTTGCTCTCCTGTCTGACGCTGAGCTGCCCTCTGCCTCTAGCCCCCACCCTTGCATTTCAGGACAAGCTCACACAGAAACAGATACTTCCTGCCGTCAGCTGATGAGGAGAGTAAAGCTACAGACAGATAAGATCTTTATCCGGGGGGTAGGGTGGGGGGGGCACAGCAGATCTAACAGTATGTGTTATAGCTGAAATATAGCTGAGCTGTGTATGTTATGGCTGTGATAGTAGTCATGAATAATATGCATATCATGGATCTCACCATCTCTCAACTCTGATCAGTCTAATCTCTCTTTCTATGTGTCAGATACTAATAGAATGTTCAGAAGCTAAATTAAAGTGTACATAAACCTGTAACCTGATAATCTATCCACATTGTCAGCACACAGCACTAGAGGGATCATGAAGTGTCTGCTTAGAAAGTCCCCGCCCAGACCCTGGGATTTTACACTGACCATCTCTGTAAATGATAGGAGCTAAAGCAGGAATAGAACTGGGTAAAATTGTAAAGTAAGGGATTAAATATCTTTAGAGATTAAAGATCTTTATTGTGTAACCATCACTAGGGGATTGAATTTTGAGAATTTTCTTTAGACAATGTAGGCACAAAACATATTTTCAAACGAAAAGGGGCACTCCTGATGAGTGGTAAGACCTAGAAGTAGACACTTTAACCCCTTCAGATCTAAGCCATTTTAGGGCTTTAGGACCAAGCCTGATTTTTTAGATTTGCCCTTTGTCATTATAGGAGGTTATACATTTGTAACTCTTTAACATATATATACAATCAATGGGTTAAAACAAGACGGCATCGGGTCTTCGGAAGACCCAAGGCTGTCATATCAACCCATCTCCGCTCCCCGATGACGTCACGGGGAGCGACGCTCTTCAACAATAAGATCCTTGAAGCCGCCGGCAGCTTTGCAGGTGACGATGTGTGGGATAACACCAATCGCGGGTGTTACCAGTAAGTCTTTGCTGCGATATGCAGCAAATACTTACCAGTTATGGAGAGGGCTCAGCCTGTGAGCCCTCTTCATGCACCCGCAGCTGACCAGTGATGTGCTATTATGTCACAGATTGTTAAAGGGTTAAAGAGGACTTGTCAGCAGATTTTGATGCCCCTGACTAACAATGCCTGCTGAGGAATTAAAAGTCCTCCCTATATCACCTAAAATTAGCTGCCAGTGGGGCACTTTACCTTAATTACAGCCATTTTTCTAATATGCATATTAGCTTTTCTTACTCATCTCTAGCAGCCTGAGAGAGGAGAAGAGTCAGAGATACCTGGGAACTACATCCCATTATTGTGACTGACAGCTCTGTGTCTCTTCAAATCCCTGCTCTGCCTCCTTGTACTTAGTGACTGTCTGTTAATATTCAACTACAGACATATAAAACTCTATGGGGCTTATTTACTAAGGGGCCGCGGACCACACTATCGTCGGGAATATCCGATGATTTCCAAAATGCGCCGCATTTAGAAGGGTTTTTGCTGCACGCAATCGGATTTTGGCGCTTCGTCGCCGGCTTTCATGTGACAGAAATCGGGGGCGGGCCGTCGGACGATGGGACAGAATCGGACCAAGCGCAGGATTTAGCATTCAAATTTGTGTCGCAAGCCAAGCAGTTACATGCACCAGGAGAAGAAGGTGAACTCCGGCAGACCTAAGCGGGGAAGTGACACGTGCAGGATATCGGGCACAAGTGGATCTACCTGGATTGCGGCACAGTGCAGGATCGTCCGGGAACACGACTCGGACAGGTAAGTAAATGTTCCCCAATGTGCAAATGGGCAATATTGTGTAATTTTTTCTTTTTACACTGTGCCTTATGTTGCAGTCATGACATGTGAATAGCAAACTGTACACCGTGTATGTGATTACATAAAATACTGTGACTTCATGCGCTCAGATACATGCATGGGGTACAGTTTGCTATTATTAAGAGTCAAAAGGAGCCGGGATGATGTCACTCCGGTCACATGACATGATCTGTGACCAGTAAGAAGGCATAAGGCATGGGGAGGAGTAGATGGGAGAGACTGACCAAGGAGGACACGACCCCTTGGTAATATAAGATAAAAAGGTGATTTATGTGGATGTAAGCTAAACTATCTTTAGCTAAAAGAAGGGGTCAGTTAGTTATTAGAGCTCTTTAGGAACCTATCACTGGCTGTATATGTGTAAATGTGGTGACAGGTTCCCTTTATCTTTCTCTGCTTCTCTTCTTCTGCTGGACATATAAACCTTTGTCTATACCCACTATTATTTCTACAAACAAACTGATTCAGCATTTATCACTAAACATTACCTGCATATTACCTGAGTGTGTTGAGGTTAGCCAAACTATATGAGGGACATTTACCAGTGCTTCTATGCCATTTTTCTGAGCAATGCAAGGAGTTGGCAAGCAGTGGCTTTCCTGGTCTATCCCTTTAAGATTATGGGATTTAATGGGTTCAGTATTTAATGACACATTTGTGTACATAGGGGTGCAAAAAAGACCTACCAAAAGTATCAATTATACCAAGAAAAAACAAACTAAGATACATGTCCCAAATAGATTGGCTCTAGTTCACAGTTTCTGAGTTGGCCATATGGAAGCAGCTTGTTGAAAGGTAGCTGCAACGGTCCCCTATGTTTTCACCATTTTGTTGTTTAGGTTTTGTTTATTTTTGCTCAAATAAATATGAGCCTTTTTTGTCCATTTTTTGTGCTGAAAAACTTGGCTTATACACGAGTATTTACGGGGCATGTGTAGGACAGTACTGGCTGATTAGTTCAGAGATTTATGGAGAGGACAGGTTATGGACAGCTTTGTAAGTCATGTTTCAGACTGAACATGTATGTATTACTGAAATGGCAGTAGGCTGCAGTTAGTCCTCCCATTATTAGAGCTGGATGGTGAGATTTGATCATGGCCTGGTTTATTCATAGACTTCTGCTTAGTGGAATAATGCTTCTATTTTCATTCTAGTCTGTTGTACCACATATAGCTTGAGATTGCTCTTCACCACCAGTATGGTGGTGATTTTTAGTGTATAGTTCTGGCCTGAAACAAAAGTTTTATAAAAAGGACTCCATTTTTAGTTCTACACACGATTTTGTCCACATAGAGCCCCGGTAGCCACACCTTCTAAAGGCATTTCACAGTTTTAACATGGATTAATATCTGTTTGTTTACTGTGTCCTTAAAGAACCTCGTAGATAAGTGACATCTATAACTCTCCATCTCGGTTGTGAAAATGAACTTGCTTTATTCCATTTGAAATGTGAGCATTATAAAACAGGAACTGCTCTGCTGTTAAAAGAAGAAAAGATTCAACTTTGTTCTTTCTTTTCAGCTCAGCTGTACAATTTATTTTCATCCTGGCAACAGATTTTAAATCTCTTTGCCTGTCTTTTTTTCATGGGAACTGTTTGGTAAGTGCCGACATCAGAGCTGACAAAGCTTTGTGTGTGTTTTTTCCTGCCTGGTTTCTGTGTCTGTGTGTGCAGGCATGCATTCATTAATGTAATTCCTCAACATTCAAAAAGAACGTATCATAAACCATGGAGGAGAGGGGAGAAAACCCTCATAAATATTTAGATTCCCCGACCTACCTTTCAAACCAAAGTGGGAAAAAGGCAGTATTTACTAGGGCCTCGCTCTAACTTCATCTGCATGTGAATTCAAGGGAGGGGGGGGGTTCAAAAGGATGAAAAGGTGGTGCAAAGTAGAATACAAATCCTATATTCTCTAGGGGGTCATTCATCTTGTTCTTGTCAATACAATCTCAGTCTTACTCTTGGCTATTTTCTGCGCATGGCCAAATAGAAACACTGTGCAGTGTTGCAAATGATGATCTCAGTTTGTTGCTGCTTAATTCTGCTATGCAGGGTTCCATTAAACAGCTTTAATAGCATACATTTTTCCAAGGGTAATAAAAAATGTGTTTTATGTTATACCTGCAGTTCATTTTTAAAAGTCCTGTGTGTTCCTGGCACTTTTTATGTCAAGGAAATCTTCAGTTTATTAGATTTGTCATTCTTTAGAAGACTAATGTAAGATTCTTAATTTGTACTCGCAAACATGCAGAGACATTTGGCATCATGCAAACTCATCATTTTCAAACACTTTGCAGAGGTTGACATTCAGTTGAAAAGAGAAACTGGAAGTATAATTATATAGACACAAGTGTTATTTCCGTCTGGCACACATCTTACTTTTCTTTTTGTGGTCTAAAGGATGAAGACCTTGCATTAACCATTATAAAGACAGAACGCTATTTGTTAAATCTGTGATCACCATTGACAATATGACCTCTGGTGGCATTTTCAGATTTTAATTATTTTTCATAGTTTAGGAAAAACCTCCATGAAACAGTGATGAATTTCAGGAACACAATATACAAAAAAAACAAGCATTTACAGCATTGTTAGGCTGCATTTACAAGGATGTAAGCTCGCCCAGCAATAGCCGGGTGGGCATACGTCCGGCGTGCTGGAGAAGAGTAGCAGAAACCCCTCTCCATAGAGATGCACAGCAAACGGCCGTGAACACAGGGAAAGATAAGACATGTCCTATCCTTTCTTTGTGTACAGAGAGGTACAGTGCCACACGTGTGGCACCACATCGCTCCATGCTCCATTGCTGTCTATGGGAGGCATATGTTCCCCTTGTGTTCGTGTAAATGCGGCCTAAGCCATACATGTTCATGATATTACCAGGACCAATTTTTTTGGTGTTGAACACAAACATCACACATCCCTGATGCACAGACGTTTGACCAATACCTTAAAGAATTAGTACTTGTCACCTGTTCCATGGATTCTGGTCATCATTTTGTATCAACATACAAGCCAAAACCAGGAATGACGTTAGTGTACATCTTTCCATTTTACTTTTCCCCTCTGTCAGAAAGTGATGATGGGCGAGGCTTGGAGGAAAAGATTACTCAAGCCACTTGAACTAATCCAACCCCCCCCCCCCTCACTGGGACAGCCAGGAGTCAGGTAATGTTAAAGATACTATTAAAAATCACTGGAATTATCCAGATGCACGACAATGGCATTTGTAAATCAACATGCCAGAGGCTATTGGAACTGGTCATCATATAAAAATGACCTGACTGATGACAGGCTTACTTTGTCATGCGGAGGGTTGGAGCTCACATGCACTTAAATAATTGAATAATTAAATAAATATATACTGCGATAAGCAACGTGCATACGGAGAAATAAAATGTGTTTATAATTCATCTGTATTATGGCACTGGTGTGAATAAATGAAAATCAAGTATATCAGGGGAACAGTCGTTTTGAAGTGAAAGTAAACATACTCATGCTGATATTGATATGATATTGATATTGGTATTGATATGGTGAAAGTAAAGATACCCATGCTGATCTTTGAGGCACTCTTTGAGGCATGGAATTCAATCACTGAAATGCACATGGTAAAAGATGGTAAGCCTCATTGAAAATCGGTCTAAAAACTATGGCGGAATCCAACCACAAAGTTTAGTTTTCTAGCGCAACAATGAACTTGTATCTACATGTTGCCTTTTTCAAATTTCACCACTGTTATATTTTTAAGTTACAAAAAGGAAGATAAGGAAATGCCTTTTACTATGACGTCATGAAATATCTTTTATTTATCGCTGCCTATTTTATTTTTATTTGGTTCAGTGTCATCTCCAGGGTACATGTGTGGCGTGCAAATCGCTATCCAATTTATTATCAACAACTAAAATGGCTTGATAGGGGCAATAGATCGTATAAAGGCACTTCATGCCCTTTTAATGCCAGAATGGCAAGGGTAACTAATGCCATAAAAATGAATGCCAAAAATAAATGCCAAAAATGAATGATGAATAAGACGTACAAAACCACTACCACCATGGATAAAGGAAGTATGCAATGTATTGTAACTAGAGATGAGCGAACATGCTCGTCCGAGCTTGATGCTCGGTCGAGCATTAGGGTACTCGAAACTGCTCGTTACTCGGACGAATACTTCGCCCGCTCGAGAAAATGGCAGCTCCCGCCGTTTTGCTTTTTGGCGGCCAGAAACAGAGCCAATCACAAGCCAGGAGACTCTGCACTCCACCCAGCATGACGTGGTACCCTTACACGTCGATAGCAGTGGTTGGCTGGCCAGATCAGGTGACCCTGGGATAGACTAGCCGCTGGCCGCGCTGCTCGGATCATTTTGTCTCTGGATGCCGCTAGGGAGAGAGCTGCTGCTGCTCAGGGAAAGCGTTAGGGTGTTCTATTAGCTTACTGTTAGGCAGGAGTGATTCTCAAAGAACCCAACAGCCCTTCTTAGGGCTACAATAACGTTCTACTTTTTTTATTTTAATTTGCATCTTTTACCATTTTGTGAGGAATTAGCAGGGGGACTTGCTACCGTTGTGTTTAGCTCTTAGTGGCACACATATCCATAGCAAAGACCGAAGTGGGAAAATTCAGTAGGGGTTGGATTTCTATTAGGCAATAACTCAGTGTCATCTCATCTGGCATAGTACTGTGCTTCCTTTGATACTTGGCTAGAAAATAGCCATAGGAGAATACAAACAGCTTCTTGAAGCCTACAGTAGCGTTCTATATATTTGATTTCTGGTTGATCTGCTGGTGGCTGTAGTTTCTGCAGTGCATGTACTTGCCAATTCTGAGCAATTTGTAGTGAGACTTGCGACCGCTGTGTTCTGCGCTTAGTGGCGCACATATCCATAGCAAAGGCTGAAGTGGCAAAATTCAGTAGGGGTTGGATTTCTATTAGGCAATAACTCAGTGTCATCTCATCCGGCATAGTACTGTGCTTCCTTTGATACTTGGCTAGAAAATAGCCATAGGAGAATACAAACAGCTTCTTGATCTTGAAGCCTACAGTAGCGTTCTATATATTTGATTTCTGGTTGATCTGCTGGTGGCTGTAGTTTCTGCAGTGCATGTACTTGCCAATTCTGAGCAATTTGTAGTGGGACTTGCGACCGCTGTGTTCTGCGCTTAGTGGCGCACATATCCATAGCAAAGGCCGAAGTGGCAAAATTCAGTAGGGGTTGGATTTCTATTAGGCAATAACTCAGTGTCATCTCATCCGGCATAGTACTGTGCTTCCTTTGATACTTGGCTAGAAAATAGCCATAGGAGAATACAAACAGCTTCTTGATCTTGAAGCCTACAGTAGCGTTCTATATATTTGATTTCTGGTTGATCTGCTGGTGGCTGTAGTTTCTGCAGTGCATGTACTTGCCAATTCTGAGCAATTTGTAGTGGGACTTGCGACCGCTGTGTTCTGCGCTTAGTGGCGCACATATCCATAGCAAAGGCCGAAGTGGCAAAATTCAGTAGGGGTTGGATTTCTATTAGGCAATAACTCAGTGTCATCTCATCTGGCACTGTGCTTCCTTTGATACTTGGCTAGAAAATAGCCATAGCAATAGGATAGCATTGTTTGGTTTTAAAAACTCAAAAAAAAACAAAAAACACAAAAAAAAAAAAAAACACAAAAAAAAAAAAAAAAAGTAAAAAAAAAAATAAAGTTATAACTCTCATTTTAAAAATGTTTAACCCGAGGGCTAGGGGTAGAGGACGAGGGCGGGGACGTGGGCGTCCAACTACGGCAGGGGTCAGAGGCCGTGGTCCTGGGCGGGGTGAGACACCACCTGCTGATGAGGGAGCAGGGGAACGCCGCAGAGCTACACTCCCTAGGTTCATGTCTGAAGTTACTGGGACTCGTGGTAGAGCACTGTTGAGGCCAGAACAGTGCGAACAGGTGATGTCGTGGATTGCTGACAATGCTTCGAGCAATTTGTCCACCACCAGTCAGTCTTCCACGCAGTCCACCCATGTCACCGAAATCGCCACTCCTCCAGCTCCTGCACCTCAGCCTCCTCCCCCCCAGTCTGCCCCCTCCCAGGAAAATTTGGCATTTGAACCGGCATACTCTGAGGAACTGTTTTCTGGACCCTTCCCACAGTCACAAACCACTTGTCCGGTTGCTGCTGAGCAATTTTCCGATGCCCAGGTTTTCCACCAGTCACAGTCTGTGGGTGATGATGACCTTCTTGACGTAGTGGAAGTGTGTAAAGAGGTGTCCGACGATGAGGAGACACGGTTGTCAGACAGTGGGGAAGTTGTTGTCAGGGCAGGAAGTCCGAGGGGGGAGCAGACTGAGGGATCGGAGGATGATGAGGTGACAGACCCAAGCTGGGTTGAGAGGCCGGGTGAACACAGTGCTTCTGAGACGGAGGAGAGTCCTCGACCTGAACAGGTTGGAAGAGGCAGTGGTGGGGCCAGACGGAGAGGCAGGGCCAGAGCTGGTGCATCAGCGCCACTGTCAACTAGTGAAGCTCCCGTGGTGAGGGCTCTTGCGGCGAGGGCTAGATCTTCAGAAGTGTGGAGGTTCTTTAAGGAAACACCGGATGACCGACGGACTGTGGTGTGCAACATTTGCCAAACCAGGCTCAGCAGGGGTTCCACCACTACTAGCTTAACTACCACCAGTATGCGCAGGCATATGAATGCTAAGCACCCCACTCAGTGGCAACAAGCCCGTTCACCTCCGGCCGTGCACACCACTGCTCCTTCCCCTGTGTCAGCTGCTAGTCAGCCCCCTGCCCAGGACCCTGGCACAAAAACCCCATCGTCGCCTCCACGATCCTCCACAGCATCCACCAGCGTTCAGCTCTCCATACCCCAGACGCTGGAGCGGAAACGCAAATATAGTGCAACCCACCCGCACGCCCAAGCCCTTAATGTGCACATCTCCAGATTGCTTAGCCTGGAGATGCTGCCCTATAGGCTAGTAGAGACCGAGGCCTTTCGCAACCTCATGGCGGCGGCCGCCCCTCGGTATTCGGTCCCCAGCCGCCACTACTTTTCCCGATGTGCCGTCCCAGCCCTGCACCAGCACGTGTCAGACAACATCATCCGTGCCCTGACCAACGCCGTTTCTGACAAGGTCCACCTGACCACGGACACGTGGACGAGTGCTGCCGGGCAGGGCCACTATATATCGCTGACGGCACATTGGGTTAACTTGGTGGAGGCTGGGACCGAGTCTGACCCTGGGGCTGCTCATATACTGCCGACGCCGAGGATTGCGGGGCCTACCTCGGTCCAGGTGTTTCAGGCCTACTATGCCTCCTCCTCCTCCCACCCCTCCTCCACCTCCTCCTCCGAACTACCATCCGTGGGCACGGCGCCATCAGTCGGTAGCTCTAGGCACAGCAGCAGTGCCGTCGCTAAGCGACAGCAGGCGGTGCTCAAACTGCTGAGCCTAGGCGACAAAAGGCACACCGCCCAAGAGCTATTACAGGGCATCACGGCGCAGACTGATCTGTGGCTGGCACCGCTGAACCTCAAGCCGGGAATGGTTGTGTGTGACAACGGCCGTAACCTGGTGGCGGCTCTGCAACTCGGCAGACTGACACATGTGCCATGCCTGGCCCATGTGTTAAATCTGATAGTGCAGCGTTTCCTCAAGACATACCCCAATCTGTCTGATTTGCTCACGAAGGTGCGCCGCATCTGTGCGCATTTCAGGAAGTCCAGCCCAGATGCTGCCACTCTCAGGGCAGCGCAGCGCCGCCTCCAACTGCCCGCTCACCGACTGTTGTGCGACGTGCCCACGAGGTGGAATTCAACACTGACCATGTTATCCAGAGTTTACCAGCAGCGCAGAGCGATTGTAGACTGCCAGATGTCAACTTCCACCAGAACTGGTAGTCAGGTCAGTCAGCTTCCTCAAGTCTACAATGAGGAGTGGACGTGGATGTCTGATATCTGTCAGGTGCTGAGTAACTTTGAGGAGTCAACACAGATGGTCAGTGGCGATGCCGCCATCATCAGCCTCACCATCCCGCTGCTTGGCCTGTTGAAAAACTCTCTGGTCAGCATGAAGTCGGAAGCTTTGCGCTCGTCACAAGAGACGGGGGAAGAATATTCCCTTGTTGATAGCCAAAGCACCCTGAGGTCTGTTTCTCAGCGCATATCGGAGGAGGTGGAGGTGGAGGAGGATGAGGAGGAAGAGGAGGAGAATGTTGGCGAGACACAAGAGGGGACCATTGTTGAGTCCTTCACTGTTCAGCGTGTATGGGCAGAAGAAGAGGAGTTGGAGGAGTTGGAGGAGGAGGAAATGGACAGTCAGGCCAGTGAGGGGAGTGAATTCTTACGCGTTGGTACTCTGGCGCATATGGCAGATTTCATGCTAGGCTGCCTATCCCGTGACCCTCGCGTTCAAAGAATTTATTCCAGCACCGATTACTGGGTGTTCACTCTCCTGGACCCACGGTACAAGCAAAATCTTCCCACTCTCATCCCTGGAGAGGAAAGGAGTGTGAGAATGCATGAATACCAGCAGGCCCTGGTGCACAAGCTGAAACAGTATTTCCCTTCTGACAGCGCTAGCGGCAGAGTGCGTAGTTCTGCGGGACAAGTAGCGAGGGAGAGTAGGCGAGCAGGCAGCTTGTCCAGCACTGGCAAGGGTACGCTTTACAAGGCTTTTGCCAGCTTTATGTCACCCCAGCAAGACACTGTCACCTGTCCCCAGTCTCGGCAGAGTAGGGCTGATCTTTACAGAAAGATGGTGAGGGAGTACGTAGCTGACCATACCATCGTCCTAAATGATCACACAGCTCCCTACAACTACTGGGTTTCAAAGCTGGACATGTGGCACGAACTGGCGCTGTACGCCTTGGAGGTTCTTGCCTGCCCTGCCGCTAGCGTCTTGTCCGAGCGGGTTTTCAGTGCAGCTGGTGGCATCATCACCGATAAGCGTACACGCCTGTCGACTGACAGCGCTGACAGGCTGACGCTTATTAAAATGAATAAAGGCTGGATTTCTCAGAATTTCCAATCTCCACCAGGTGAAGGAAGCTCAACCTGAATAATTGATCCACTCCTCCTCCTCCTCCTCATTTTCCTCCTTCTCCTCCTCTTTGTACAGTAAAGCAGAGGAAAATGGCTATTTTTTGACAGGGCCCACTGGCTCTTGCTATAGTACTTCATGCATTTAATTTTTCTGGAGGGCCACCTACCCGGTCCTCTGTTTGAAACAATTTTTGTGAGTGCCACATACAGGCACTCAATCTATTCCATTTTTCTGGAGGGCCACCTACCCGGTCCTCTGTTTTAAAAAATTTTTGGGACTGCCACATACAGGCACTCAATCTATTCCATTTTACTGCAGGGCCACCTACCTGCTCCTCTGGTTTGAACAATTTTTGGGACTGCCACATACAGGCACTCAATCTATTCCATTTTACTGGAGGGCCACCTACCTGCTCCTCTGGTTTGAAACATTTTTGGGACTGCCACATACAGGCACTCAATCTATTCCATTTTACTGCAGGGCCACCTACCTGCTCCTCTGGTTTGAACAATTTTTGGGACTGCCACATACAGGCACTCAATCTATTCCATTTTACTGGAGGGCCACCTACCTGCTCCTCTGGTTTGAAACATTTTTGGGACTGCCACATACAGGCACTCAATCTATCCCATTTTACTGGAGGGCCACCTACCTGCTCCTCTGGTTTGAAAAATGTTTGGGACTGCCACATACAGGCACTATCCAAATTAAATTGTCTCCATAGCAGCCTCCACACGTTGTCTCCATTGCTACCTCCAAAAGTCGTCCATATAGCTGCCTCCATACATCGTCCCTTTATCAAACGAGGTGTGTCAGGCAGAAATTTGGGTTGTTTTCATGGATTCCACATCAAAGTTGTTAACTTTGTCACCACCCTGCTGTGTAATCCCCAAAATATACTGGCAAACTTTTACCATTTAGGGATATTATTTCAGCGCTTCTTGCGCATCTGTTTACATTCCCCTCACCCGGCATATCCTAAACTTATAAGAACGCTACTACACTTGATCTTATACAAAAGGTTCTTAGAAGTGCTGTTTGGGGAGTAGCCTAGAGACAGGGGCTTGGATTGGCGAAAGCTCGCCTGGCAGCGGAACGCCAGCTCCATGCGCATCATGCGCTTCTTGCGCATCTGTTTACATTCCCCTCACCCGCCATATCCCAAACTTATAAGAACGCTACTACACTTAACTTGGTGCAGGCTGGGACCGAGTCTGACCCTGGGGCTGGTCATATACTGCCGACGCAGAGAATTGCGGGGCCTACCTCGGTCCAGGTCTCAAAGGCCTACTATACCTCCTCCCACCCCTCCTCCACCTCCTCCTCCTCCGAATTACCATCCGTGGGCATGGCGCCATCAGTCGGTAGCTCTAGGCACAGCAGCAGTGCCGTCGCTAAGCGACAGCAGGCGGTGCTGAAACTGCTGAGCCTAGGCGATAAAAGGCACACCGCCCAAGAGCTATTACAGGGCATTCCACATCAAAGTTGTTAACTTTGTCGCCACCCTGCTGTGTAATCCCCAAAATATACTTGCAAACTTTTACCATTTAGGGATATTATTTCAGCGCTTCTTGCGCATCTGTTTACATTCCCCTCACCCGGCATATCCTAAACTTATAAGAACGCTACTACACTTGATCTTATACAAAAGGTTCTTAGAAGTGCTGTTTGGGGAGTAGCCTAGAGACAGGGGCTTGGATTGGCGAAAGCTCGCCTGGCAGCGGAGCGCCAGCTCCATGCCAAGATCCAACTAACATAGTTTTAACTGCAGCACCTTTAATCTACTACTAGTTCACTGCCTCCATACATGGTCCCCTTATCAAACGAGCTGTGTCAGGCAGAATTTTGGGTTGTTTTCATGGCTTCCATGTTAACTTTGTCGCCACCCTGCTGTGTAATCCACAAAATATACTGGCAAACTTTTATCATGTACCGATATTATTTGAGCGCTTCTTGCTCACCTCCTTTGGTTCCTCTCTGCCACCCATTGGTTTGAAGCCTGAGTCCATTTAGGGTATGTCGCCATGCCACTCTCTAGCCTGCTGCCGCTGCCTCTGCATGCCGTCCCCTATAGTGTCAGGGTCAATTATTGGATGTTTTAGATGCTATCTAGCTTCATTCTGTCACTCTGTCATGGCCATGCTGTTGCCCATAATTTTGGCATAATGGTGCGATTATGCAGCCTCAGAGGCATCCATGCATGCTGCCCCTGCTGTTTCCTGTCCATTTCCGTGGTGTTTCCATCCTTTTCTGAGGTTCCCAGGTGTTTGGCCAAGCTTCCCTGTGCAGAGCCTTGGTCCCCTTGAAAAATGCTCGAGTCTCCCATTGACTTCAATGGGGTTCGTTATTCGAGACGAGCACTCGAGCATCGGGAAAAGTTCGTCTCGAATAACGAGTACCCGAGCATTTTAGTGTTCGCTCATCTCTAATTGTAACGCATTACTGGTGGAATCACTACACATGAGAGCTGATGTTTACTACACATTATATGTATAATTTACATGTACATTTTAAGTAACCTATTTTAGTTAAATAATAATTTCAAGTAAACAAAAAGGCGCCTCTCATTGCATTATCTTCACTTTCTTTGCATGTTGCTGTATTATTTTGCATCCTTAATGGAAAACAGTAAAAATTATGGAGCTTAGGATCCTTATCCTGCACGATAATTACCTTATGTTACTAAGAAATATCAGGCAAAACTCATTAAAAGTCCATATTCGCCAGATCTGTATATGACCTAATTTTATGATAAAGAAATGTTTCAGATCAGTTGCTCACAAAGAAGTGTTCTCTAAATAAGAAACTAATGTTAGCAATGGGAAAAGGAGGGAAAATAAAGGGAGTGCAGAAGACAGTGCAAGGCTCTGGAATACGCTGCTTCTCATCCAGACGTCAAAAGCTATTAAATGTGTTCTGTGTCACATAAGGGGTTGCTTCCTGATTTACATTTCCATGTTTTATTCAAATAGGAAACACTCTAATAAGCATTTAAGACAAAGTGACAGAGACAGAAACTCAAGTTCACCTTGATTTTGATTTTGTACATCCATCATTTTGACCACATTTCCTTTTCTCCAAATAATGCCGCATACACCCTCTCAAGCTATAAAAATTTATTTCCCAAAATAGGTCTCCAAACAGCTCTAAAATTGCTGTTCTTCCATGTCCTGCAATGTTTGTCTACTAAAACTGGTTACATTGCTCTCTTTTAGGCGCAAATTGTAAAGGGATCTTTATAACCAGAAAAATATTTTGCCTTTTTTGCAGATATCAGACTTTGCTTGGGCATGGGCCATGTCTGGTACTACAGCTTACCCCTATTTATGGTAAATATATAATCATAGAAAAAGACATAACAAAAATGGGTTGCATTGCATTTCACTTCTATTAAAGATAATGTATTACCGTTGTTTTTCCTTAAAACAGTGAAATTTGAAACTTTTTGCAATGTCATCTAAATTCCCGACTGTAGATTTTTTTTCTTGAATTTTCTTAAAATGATTATGGGGTCTGTCATCTAGCAATAGTATTTAGCAATATGCTCTTCTGCAGCCTCATGGGCATAGGTAGCAGTATTCTGGAGCCAACTCACTTATGTCTATTTAGAGTTCTCTAGACTAGTAACTTTGTAGTTAGGATGAGCAAATAGGTTGTAACTAGAGATGAGCGAACATGCTCGTCCGAGCTTGATGCTCGGTCGAGCATTAGGGTACTCGAAACTGCTCGTTGCTCGGACGAATACTTCGCCCGCTCGAGAAAATGGCAGCTCCCGCCGTTTTGCTTTTTGGCGGCCAGAAACAGAGCCAATCACAAGCCAGGAGACTCTGCACTCCACCCAGCATGACGTGGTACCCTTACACGTCGATAGCAGTGGTTGGCTGGCCAGATCAGGTGACCCTGGGATAGACTAGCCGCTGCCCGCGCTGCTCGGATCATTCTGTGTCTGGATGCCGCTAGGGAGAGAGCTGCTGCTGGTCAGGGAAAGCGTTAGGGTGTTCTATTAGCTTACTGTTAGGCAGGAGTGATTCTCAAAGAACCCAACAGCCCTTCTTAGGGCTACAATAACGTTCTACTTTTTTTATTTTAATTTGCATCTAGTACCATTTTGTGAGGAATTAGCAGGGGGACTTGCTACCGTTGTGTTTAGCTCTTAGTGGCACACATATCCATAGCAAAGACCGAAGTGGGAAAATTTAGTAGGGGTTGGATTTCAATTAGGCACTAACTCAGTGTCATCTCATCTGGCATAGTAGTGTGCTTTGATACTTGGCTAGAAAATAGCCATAGGAGAATACAAAGAGCTTACTTACGCATACAGTAGCGTTCTATATATTTGATTTCTGGTTGATCTGCTGGTGGCTGTACTTTCTGCAGTGCATGTACTAGCCAATTCTGAGCAATTTGTAGTGAGACTTGCGACCGCTGTGTTCTGCGCTTAGTGACGCACATATCCATAGCAAAGACCGAAGTGGGAAAATTTAGTAGGGGTTGGATTTCAATTAGGCACTAACTCAGTGTCATCTCATCTGGCATAGTAGTGTGCTTTGATACTTGGCTAGAAAATAGCCATAGGAGAATACAAAGAGCTTACTTACGCATACAGTAGCGTTCTATATATTTGATTTCTGGTTGATCTGCTGGTGGCTGTACTTTCTGCAGTGCATGTACTAGCCAATTCTGAGCAATTTGTAGTGAGACTTGCGACCGCTGTGTTCTGCGCTTAGTGACGCACATATCCATAGCAAAGACCGAAGTGGGAAAATTTAGTAGGGGTTGGATTTCAATTAGGCACTAACTCAGTGTCATCTCATCTGGCATAGTAGTGTGCTTTGATACTTGGCTAGAAAATAGCCATAGGAGAATACAAAGAGCTTACTTACGCATACAGTAGCGTTCTATATATTTGATTTCTGGTTGATCTGCTGGTGGCTGTACTTTCTGCAGTGCATGTACTAGCCAATTCTGAGCAATTTGTAGTGAGACTTGCGACCGCTGTGTTCTGCGCTTAGTGACGCACATATCCATAGCAAAGACCGAAGTGGGAAAATTTAGTAGGGGTTGGATTTCAATTAGGCACTAACTCAGTGTCATCTCATCTGGCATAGTAGTGTGCTTTGATACTTGGCTAGAAAATAGCCATAGGAGAATACAAAGAGCTTACTTACGCATACAGTAGCGTTCTATATATTTGATTTCTGGTTGATCTGCTGGTGGCTGTACTTTCTGCAGTGCATGTACTAGCCAATTCTGAGCAATTTGTAGTGAGACTTGCGACCGCTGTGTTCTGCGCTTAGTGACGCACATATCCATAGCAAAGACCGAAGTGGGAAAATTTAGTAGGGGTTGGATTTCAATTAGGCACTAACTCAGTGTCATCTCATCTGGCATAGTAGTGTGCTTTGATACTTGGCTAGAAAATAGCCATAGGAGAATACAAAGAGCTTACTTACGCATACAGTAGCGTTCTATATATTTGATTTCTGGTTGATCTGCTGGTGGCTGTACTTTCTGCAGTGCATGTACTAGCCAATTCTGAGCAATTTGTAGTGAGACTTGCGACCGCTGTGTTCTGCGCTTAGTGACGCACATATCCATAGCAAAGACCGAAGTGGGAAAATTTAGTAGGGGTTGGATTTCAATTAGGCACTAACTCAGTGTCATCTCATCTGGCATAGTAGTGTGCTTTGATACTTGGCTAGAAAATAGCCATAGGAGAATACAAAGAGCTTACTTACGCATACAGTAGCGTTCTATATATTTGATTTCTGGTTGATCTGCTGGTGGCTGTACTTTCTGCAGTGCATGTACTAGCCAATTCTGAGCAATTTGTAGTGAGACTTGCGACCGCTGTGTTCTGCGCTTAGTGACGCACATATCCATAGCAAAGACCGAAGTGGGAAAATTTAGTAGGGGTTGGATTTCAATTAGGCACTAACTCAGTGTCATCTCATCTGGCATAGTAGTGTGCTTTGATACTTGGCTAGAAAATAGCCATAGGAGAATACAAAGAGCTTACTTACGCATACAGTAGCGTTCTATATATTTGATTTCTGGTTGATCTGCTGGTGGCTGTACTTTCTGCAGTGCATGTACTAGCCAATTCTGAGCAATTTGTAGTGAGACTTGCGACCGCTGTGTTCTGCGCTTAGTGACGCACATATCCATAGCAAAGACCGAAGTGGGAAAATTTAGTAGGGGTTGGATTTCAATTAGGCACTAACTCAGTGTCATCTCATCTGGCATAGTAGTGTGCTTTGATACTTGGCTAGAAAATAGCCATAGCAATAGGATAGCATTGTTTGGTTTTAAAAACTCAAAAAAAAAAAAAAAACACAAAAAAAAAAAAAAACACAAAAAAAACCAAAAAAAAGTAAAAAAAAAAATAAAGTTATAACTCTCATTTTAAAAATGTTTAACCCGAGGGCTAGGGGTAGAGGACGAGGGCGGGGACGTGGGCGTCCAACTACTGCAGGGGTCAGAGGCCGTGGTCCTGGGCGGGGTGAGACACCACCTGCTGATGAGGGAGCAGGGGAACGCCGCAGAGCTACACTCCCTAGGTTCATGTCTGAAGTTACTGGGACTCGTGGTAGAGCACTGTTGAGGCCAGAACAGTGCGAACAGGTGATGTCGTGGATTGCTGACAATGCTTCGAGCAATTTGTCCACCACCAGTCAGTCTTCCACGCAGTCCACCCATGTCACCGAAATCGCCACTCCTCCAGCTCCTGCACCTCAGCCTCCTCCCCCCCAGTCTGCCCCCTCCCAGGAAAATTTGGCATTTGAACCGGCATACTCTGAGGAACTGTTTTCTGGACCCTTCCCACAGTCACAAACCACTTGTCCGGTTGCTGCTGAGCAATTTTCCGATGCCCAGGTTTTCCAACAGTCACAGTCTGTGGGTGATGATGACCTTCTTGACGTAGTGGAAGTGTGTAAAGAGGTGTCCGACGATGAGGAGACACGGTTGTCAGACAGTGGGGAAGTTGTTGTCAGGGCAGGAAGTCCGAGGGGGGAGCAGACTGAGGGATCGGAGGATGATGAGGTGACAGACCCAAGCTGGGTTGAGAGGCCGGGTGAACACAGTGCTTCTGAGACGGAGGAGAGTCCTCGACCAGAACAGGTTGGAAGAGGCAGTGGTGGGGCCAGACGGAGAGGCAGGGCCAGAGCTGGTGCATCAGCGCCAAATGTGTCAACTAGTGAAGCTCCCGTGGCGAGGGCTCCTGCGGCGAGGGCTAGATCTTCAGAAGTCTGGAGGTTCTTTAAGGAAACACCGGATGACCGACGGACTGTGGTGTGCAACATTTGCCAAACCAGGCTCAGCAGGGGTTCCACCACTACTAGCTTAACTACCACCAGTATGCGCAGGCATATGAATGCTAAACACCCCACTCAGTGGCAACAAGCCCGTTCACCTCCGGCCGTGCACACCACTGCTACTTCCCCTGTGTCAGCTGCTAGTCAGCCCCCTGCCCAGGACCCTGCCACAAAAACCCCATCGTCGCCTCCACGATCCTCCACAGCATCCACCAGCGTTCAGCTCTCCATACCCCAGACGCTGGAGCGGAAACGCAAATATAGTGCAACCCACCCGCACGCCCAAGCCCTTAATGTGCACATCTCCAGATTGCTTAGCCTGGAGATGCTGCCCTATAGGCTAGTAGAGACCGAGGCCTTTCGCAACCTCATGGCGGCGGCCGCCCCTCGGTATTCGGTCCCCAGCCGCCACTACTTTTCCCGATGTGCCGTCCCAGCCCTGCACCAGCACGTGTCAGACAACATCATCCGTGCCCTGACCAACGCCGTTTCTGACAAGGTCCACCTGACCACGGACACGTGGACGAGTGCTGCCGGGCAGGGCCACTATATATCGCTGACGGCACATTGGGTTAACTTGGTGGAGGCTGGGACCGAGTCTGACACTGGGGCTGCTCATATACTGCCGACGCCGAGGATTGCGGGGCCTACCTCGGTCCAGGTGTTTCAGGCCTACTATGCCTCCTCCTCCTCCCACCCCTCCTCCACCTCCTCCTCCGAACTACCATCCGTGGGCACGGCGCCATCAGTCGGTAGCTCTAGGCACAGCAGCAGTGCCGTCGCTAAGCGACAGCAGGCGGTGCTCAAACTGCTGAGCCTAGGCGACAAAAGGCACACCGCCCAAGAGCTATTACAGGGCATCACGGCGCAGACTGATCTGTGGCTGGCACCGCTGAACCTCAAGCCGGGAATGGTTGTGTGTGACAACGGCCGTAACCTGGTGGCGGCTCTGCAACTCGGCAGACTGACACATGTGCCATGCCTGGCCCATGTGTTAAATCTGATAGTTCAGCGTTTCCTCAAGACATACCCCAATCTGTCTGATTTGCTCACGAAGGTGCGCCGCATCTGTGCGCATTTCAGGAAGTCCAGCCCAGATGCTGCCACTCTCAGGGCAGCGCAGCGCCGCCTCCAACTGCCCGCTCACCGACTGTTGTGCGACGTGCCCACGAGGTGGAATTCAACACTGACCATGTTATCCAGAGTTTACCAGCAGCGCAGAGCGATTGTAGACTGCCAGATGTCAACTTCCACCAGAACTGGTAGTCAGGTCAGTCAGCTTCCTCAAGTCTACAATGAGGAGTGGACGTGGATGTCTGATATCTGTCAGGTGCTGAGTAACTTTGAGGAGTCAACACAGATGGTCAGTGGCGATGCCGCCATCATCAGCCTCACCATCCCGCTGCTTGGCCTGTTGAAAAACTCTCTGGTCAGCATGAAGTCGGAAGCTTTGCGCTCGTCACAAGAGACAGGGGAAGAATATTCCCTTGTTGATAGCCAAAGCACCCTCAGGTCTGTTTCTCAGCGCATATCGGAGGAGGTGGAGGTGGAGGAGGATGAGGAGGAAGAGGAGGAGAATGTTGGTGAGACACAAGAGGGGACCATTGTTGAGTCCTTTACTGTTCAGCGTGTATGGGCAGAAGAAGAGGAGTTGGAGGAGTTGGAGGAGGAGGAAATGGACAGTCAGGCCAGTGAGGGGAGTGAATTCTTACGCGTTGGTACTCTGGCGCATATGGCAGATTTCATGCTAGGCTGCCTATCCCGTGACCCTCGCGTTCAAAGAATTTATTCCAGCACCGATTACTGGGTGTTCACTCTCCTGGACCCACGGTACAAGCAAAATCTTTCCACTCTCATCCCTGCAGAGGAAAGGAGTGTGAGAATGCATGAATACCAGCAGGCCCTGGTGCACAAGCTGAAACAGTATTTCCCTTCTGACAGCGCTAGCGGCAGAGTGCGTAGTTCTGCGGGACAAGTAGCGAGGGAGAGTAGGCGAGCAGGCAGCTTGTCCAGCACTGGCAAGGGTACGCTTTACAAGGCTTTTGCCAGCTTTATGTCACCCCAGCAAGACACTGTCACCTGTCCCCAGTCTCGGCAGAGTAGGGCTGATCTTTACAGAAAGATGGTGAGGGAGTACGTAGCTGACCATACCATCGTCCTAAATGATCACACAGCTCCCTACAACTACTGGGTTTCAAAGCTGGACATGTGGCACGAACTGGCGCTGTACGCCTTGGAGGTTCTTGCCTGCCCTGCCGCTAGCGTCTTGTCCGAGCGGGTTTTCAGTGCAGCTGGTGGCATCATCACCGATAAGCGTACACGCCTGTCGACTGACAGCGCTGACAGGCTGACGCTTATTAAAATGAATAAAGGCTGGATTTCTCAGAATTTCCAATCTCCACCAGGTGAAGGAAGCTCAACCTGAATAATTGATCCACTCCTCCTCCTCCTCATTTTCCTCCTTCTCCTCCTCTTTGTACAGTAAAGCAGAGGAAAATGGCTATTTTTTGACAGGGCCCACTGGCTCTTGCTATAGTACTTCATGCATTTAATTTTTCTGGAGGGCCACCTACCCGGTCCTCTGTTTGAAACAATTTTTGGGAGTGCCACATACAGGCACTCAATCTATTCCATTTTACTGCAGGGCCACCTACCTGCTCCTCTGGTTTGAAACATTTTTGGGACTGCCACATACAGGCACTCAATCTATTCCATTTTACTGGAGGGCCACCTACCTGCTCCTCTGGTTTGAAAAATTTTTGGGACTGCCACATACAGGCACTCAATCTATTCCATTTTACTGCAGGGCCACCTACCTGCTCCTCTGGTTTGAAACATTTTTGGGACTGCCACATACAGGCACTCAATCTATTCCATTTTACTGGAGGGCCACCTACCTGCTCCTCTGGTTTGAAAAATGTTTGGGACTGCCACATACAGGCACTATCCAAATTAAATTGTCTCCATAGCAGCCTCCACACGTTGTCTCCATTGCTACCTCCAAAAGTCGTCCATATAGCTGCCTCCATACATCGTCCCTTTATCAAACGAGGTGTGTCAGGCAGAAATTTGGGTTGTTTTCATGGATTCCACATCAAAGTTGTTAACTTTGTCGCCACCCTGCTGTGTTATCCACAAAATATACTGGCAAACTTTTACCATTTAGGGATATTATTTCAGCGCTTCTTGCGCATCTGTTTACATTCCCCTCACCCGGCATATCCTAAACTTATAAGAACGCTACTACACTTGATCTTATACAAAAGGTTCTTAGAAGTGCTGTTTGGGGAGTAGCCTAGAGACAGGGGCTTGAATTGGCGAAAGCTCGCCTGGCAGCGGAGCGCCAGCTCCATGCGCATCATGCGCTTCTTGCGCATCTGTTTACATTCCCCTCACCCGGCATATCCTAAACTTATAAGAACGCTACTACACTTGATCTTATACAAAAGGTTCTTAGAAGTGCTGTTTGGGGAGTAGCCTAGAGACAGGGGCTTGAATTGGCGAAAGCTCGCCTGGCAGCGGAGCGCCAGCTCCATGCGCATCATGCGCTTCTTGCGCATCTGTTTACATTCCCCTCACCCGCCATATCCCAAACTTATAAGAACGCTACTACACTTAACTTGGTGCAGGCTGGGACCGAGTCTGACCCTGGGGCTGGTCATATACTGCCGACGCAGAGAATTGCGGGGCCTACCTCGGTCCAGGTCTCAAAGGCCTACTATACCTCCTCCCACCCCTCCTCCACCTCCTCCTCCTCCGAATTACCATCCGTGGGCATGGCGCCATCAGTCGGTAGCTCTAGGCACAGCAGCAGTGCCGTCGCTAAGCGACAGCAGGCGGTGCTGAAACTGCTGAGCCTAAGCGATAAAAGGCACACCGCCCAAGAGCTATTACAGGGCATTCCACATCAAAGTTGTTAACTTTGTCGCCACCCTGCTGTGTAATCCACAAAATATACTTGCAAACTTTTACCATTTAGGGATATTATTTCAGCGCTTCTTGCGCATCTGTTTACATTCCCCTCACCCGCCATATCCTAAACTTATAAGAACGCTACTACACTTGATCTTATACAAAAGGTTCTTAGAAGTGCTGTTTGGGGAGTAGCCTAGAGACAGGGGCTTGGATTGGCAAAAGCTCGCCTGGCTGCAGAGCGCCAGCTCCATCCCAAGATCCAACTAACATAGTTGCAGCACCTTTAATCTACTACTAGTTCACTGCCTCCATAATAATAATAATAATAATCTTTATTTATATAGCGTCATCATATTCTGTAGCGCTTTACAAATCATAGGAAACAAATACAAATGTAATGTAACAGAGCACAACATTTGTATGGAACAACAGGAGTGAGGTCCCTGCTCGCCAGAGCTTACGGTTTATGAAGATGATGGGGTAACACGAGGTAAAAGAATATTTAATGGTCAAGCCATTCTTCTTAGGGAATAGAAAAAAATATAATAAATGGAATTGCTGTCGCTTGAACCACTCAGCCGTCATCTTATATACCAGGTCCAGGGTGAATGGGACTGCAGAGAAGTCTGGTGCCTGTTGGTTGCTGGATAACAGATGGGAGGACGACACAGGACGGGTTAGTAGAAAAGTTAAAACTTCATGCAGTTAATGAGTGTTATAGGCTTGCCTAAAGAAATGGGTTTTAAGAGCACGTTTGAAACTTTGGAGGTTAGGTATTAGTCTGATAGTCCAGGGCAGAGCATTCCATAGAATTGGTGCAGCTCTAGAGAAGTCTTGGAGACGCGAGTGGGAGGTCCGCACTAAGGTAGAGGTTAATCTAAGATCACTGGCGGATCTAAGAGCACGGGTTGGGCGATAGACTGAGATAAGAGAGGAGAGGTAGGGGGGTGCAGCATTATACAGAGCTTTATGGATGAGGGTTATTATTATTTTAAACTGTATTCGAAAGGAGACTGGCAGCCAGTGCAGCGACTGGCATGAACTGTAAGCATACATGGTCCCCTTATCAAACGAGCTGTGTCAGGCAGAATTTTGGGTTGTTTTCATGGCTTCCATGTTAACTTTGTCGCCACCCTGCTGTGTAATCCACAAAATATACTGGCAAACTTTTATCATGTACCGATATTATTTGAGCGCTTCTTGCTCACCTCCTTTGGTTCCTCTCTGACACCCATTGGTTTGAAGCCTGAGTCCAATTAGGGTATGTCGCCATGCCACTCTCTAGCCTGCTGCCGCTGCCTCTGCCTCTGCATGCCGTCCCCTATAGTGTCAGGGTCAATTATTGGATGTTTTACATGCTATCTAGCTTCATTCTGTCACTCTGTCATGGCCATGCTGTTGCCCATAATTTCGGCATAATGGTGCGATTAAGCAGCCTCAGAGGCATCCATGCATGCTGCCCCTGCTGTTTCCTGTCCATTTCCGTGGTGTTTCCATCCTTTTCTGAGGTTCCCAGGTGTTTGGCCAAGCTTCCCTGTGCAGAGCCTTGGTCCCCTTGAAAAATGCTCGAGTCTCCCATTGACTTCAATGGGGTTCGTTATTCGAGACGAGCACTCGAGCATCGGGAAAAGTTCGTCTCGAATAACGAGTACCCGAGCATTTTAGTGTTCGCTCATCTCTAGTTGTAACATAATCTATTGTTAGTAGTGCATGCAATGAAAGAGGTTTTATTTTTAACACCTGCCAATAACACCTGTGATCAGGATTGACACCAATTGCAGGTATAAACTCTTTAAATTCCACTGGCATGTGCACATTTACCCCACACGGCAGGGTGCACGGGCCGCATCCATGCAAGTGCCAACACAGATGTTATACATTGAATGCTGCAACTCAGCCGCCACTATTTAAAGAGTTAACACACAAGATCAGTGTCAGCATCAATCACGGATATTACTGGAGGGGGTTTAGATCCAGGTTCAGAATTTTCAAATCTGTTCATCATTACTTTTCATCCATTTTAATCTTGTCTGTGATGTAAGTGAAACCCTAGGATGTACCTGACAAATGGATATAAATATCATATGCTGTATTTTTAAAATATATGCATATGTTATTTGAAATGAAGAATAGATGGGGTCCATATCGCACAGTGTAAAAGTACTGGGTAGGGTTTGTTCACATATTTTTAAGACAAGTTTCGGACAAGGTTCTAGTACATATCCCAAACATAGCCATAGGTCAGTCTCCTATTCATTCCCCACTGCCAAACCTTTTTAAGGCTGTGTTTTGTTACAAAGTCAGCCAATACCTAGAAAAAAAGATTACGTATAGTTTTTAACATTGTGGTCAATGAGTTATGTTCTACTGCATGTTACATAGTTACATGCACTTAAGTCATTAGTGGATCCAAAATACAAATTTGAAGTGATGGACATGCTTCTGGACTATAGCAACCAAGGGGGTAATTATATTCTTTATAGGACATTCCAGTGGTAGAATATTCTTTATCACTACTTGTATTAATATCCAAAGAGAATTGACCAATGTGTACTATGTACTCACCACCTAGAGACAGACTCCTATAGAGCCCTTTCACACAATGGAACTTTTCTTTCAGCTGAAATATGTTTGCCTCACAACCCCATAAAAGTAACTTTGTACTCTTACCTGGCATACAACTAGATCCAGCAGCAAGTCAGGGAAGGCATGGCTTTCTCGGCCAAGGCCGGCAACCCCTCCTGTCCTCACTCAGATACACTCCACCCCATTCTCCAGCCAACCAGATGGCGTCGACAATGAGATGGAGTGTAAGGGAGTGAGGCAGGAAAAAGGTGGTAATAGGTTCCCTTTAAGCACTATAAAAAGTTCAGAACATCTAATGTAACTATATGTATACTGTAAATGCAGGTACTTAGTAGCCAAATTTATTGATATGCTTTAAAATCACTACTAAAACGGTGGATAATGTATAAAGTAGATACAAAATAATAAGCAAGAAGTTAAGACTTTCACATCACAAAACTCTTTATAAAATGTTATCCTATCTTCATAGCTGAATAGAAACATGCTAATACATGACAATGCTATGATCAATATAGAACACTTAGGGCTCAAGCACACTAACGCATGCCCACCATGACGGGCACACGACGGCGCGCAGGAGAGATGGAGGGGTGAGTGCTACTCACCCCGCCCCTCTTCTTAGAAAGTAGAAGCTGTGGATATGGCCAAAGATAGAGCAGGCTTGTTGCGCTCACCATACCGAGCCCGTGCACTATAGCCGTCTATGGGGGATGCATTTTGTATAATGATGAGTCTGCTTAATAAAGTTTTTGTGATGTAAAAAAAAAATCAATAACCAAAGCAGCTAATCTCCCTTTAAATCCATGCAATTCAGGTTTATGGCCATTTATCTTCTACATTTCAGTCTTCACTGAACAGACATGAGAATGTGAAATATTTCACATTAAGATACACTAATTGTATTATCTACATTGTAATACATCAAAAATATAGCCATGCAAAAAATGATGATATCAGCAGTGGTGAGGTATAAGCATGTTAAAGCCTTGTAAACACTGTATACAAAGTGTCTATTTTATATAAACTTCTAAAACCCATCACACTGTGCTCAAATTTGTCATTTTGAAGCATAATACAGTGAAAGATATTTTTTGACAGATCACTTCTTTGTTTCTTGGGGATCTCTGCCAAAAGCGAGAAGTTCAAATGTTTGGGTGAAAACACTGTCAGGATTGTTCCACTGCTTGTAGGAAATAACTTTGCATGAATCACGGTCATTTTTTAAGCATGGATTTTCAATTGATTGGGCCTCTGAATGTTCTGCCACTTTTAGATGTAAATGAGCTGTCTGTGCTGGACGTAATTGGCATGGGCATGAGATCATCATTATCCAATCAGGAGCGGCCATCCTGTCCCAAGCTCTGAAAGACATTTCTTAATGCTGGCGAAATCCGTGCTTGCTTACTGCATAACTCCCAAACACCATGGTTTCCAACAACTAGCCGCAGTTCCAGATTCATTTCTAATTGTTGAAACCTAATTCTTTCTGAAACCAATATAGTAATAGCAATGGTAATAGCAAGATAGACAGAGGATTGCAAGACCTGTTCTTATCTAATGAAGGGTCATTCTGGACACTGCTATAGATCAGATGTTTTTGATATGTGTACACTGAATTAAGATATATTCACTAGAGTTGGATACCTACAAAGTATCTAATACTCATCAGGAGTAACTTTCCCTTTTCTAAACTATCATATTCATAAGTTTTCAAGGCACATTGGTTGCCAGGGGGAGCTGCTATAAAATCAGTGCCTGCAAGTGGTGTACAACTGCTTTTAAAGTGTTTCTGTACACCGCAGGAAGGCAGAACCCAAATGTAATCAGTAAGCTTTGTAACTAAATTGCAGCTTAATGTCTGAGATTCGTGATTGCTTATGAAGATCTTATTTTTAAAGCAACAACCTCACAGACGCTGTAATAACGTAGCCTCTGAAATATAGCTGCAGCACAATGCAGTGATAGACTCAGCATATTCATAAGAAGCCCGCAAGAACAATCCACACTTGTAATCTTGTTACATATGCATTCCTGTGTTGCATACAATTCATTACGGAAAATCTCTGCAGCTATTTGTTTTATATATGCAAGATGAATAGCAATTTAGCATTTTAATGCATAGAGAATCCAAAAGGCATAATTATATTTCATTCTGGATGCTGGGCTTATGCAGTACAACATAGACATACACTGCTATGTGTTAGTTTATGCTAAGATAAGAGAGAAATTTCCACTCTTATAATGCACCTGGTGTGTAGCCATTTGTTTCTTCAGAGGCAATATCATTAATCATTCATTAAATGTATTGGAGTCCTGACGCTCGTGAGAAAATGTATTTAAAAAACCAACACAATTCTCAGGCTATCAGCAAAAATATCAAAAAATGGAAAGCACAACTGGGCCGGGAAAGGATGATCATTACTAATGAAATGACATGCACAGGTGCACTACTGGAAAATCTGGGTGGCATAACTATTTTCAGTGACTTTGCTTTTGTACGTTTGCATAGTGAATTATGCTCCTTTTGTAACAGTTTAATTTGCTGAAAATGTATAATTCACATTATGAATCCTATATCTGTGGATTTGAAACAGCTTCTCTTTTCTTAAAGGGGTATTCCCATTACAGCAAATTAATGTTATTGTTTGTATAATAAAAAGTTCTACAATTTTCTAATATACTTTCTGTATCAACTCCTCAGTTTTCAGATCTCTGCTTGCTGTCATTAACCCCTTATCACCGACACTAGTTTTCAGCTCAATGACCAGACTCGATTTTTCAAATCTGACATGTCTCACGATAATTGGTTATAACTTCGGAACGCTTTAACATATCCTGGTGATTTTGAGAATGTTTTCTCGTGACACATTGTACTTCATGTTAGTTATAAAATTTAAGTGATAAGTTTTGCGTTTCGTTCTGAAAAAAAGTGAAAATTTGGCAAAAGTTTGTAAAAATTCTTCATTTTCCAAGTTTGAAATGTTCTGGTTTCCAGACAGGAAGTAAAACTACCCAAAAAGTTTGATAATTAACATTTACAGAATATCTGCTTTATGTTGGGATGATATTTTATGCTTCCGGTCATTTTTCTAGGATGTTATGAGGCGCAGAACTTTAGGTGCGATTTTTCTTATTTTCATGAAAATTGCCATAACTCACATTTTGAGGGACAACTCGGCTTCCAAGTGACTTTGAGAGGCCTAAATAATAGTAAAACCTCATAAATTACCCCACTATAGAAACTTCACCCCTCAACATATGTAAAACAACTTCTATTAAGCTCATTAACCCTTTAAGTGTTTCACATGGGTTAAAAAATATGGACCTGCGATTTAGAAACTATGGAATTTTTTTGGAAATACATTCATTTAGGCCAAAACTGACATTTTCAGAATAAATTAAATGATGAAACGCACTGCAACGCTTGATGCCCAATTCCTCCCGAGTTTACTGATACCCCATATGTGGTGGTAAACTGCTGTACGGGCGCACGGCCGAGCATAGAATGAATGGAGGCGCCGTCCACAGCAGATTTATATTGTCACATTGTACGACCTATAAATTTTTATTTTTTTTGATAATGCGATCATATGAGGGCTTATTTTTTATGGGATGAGATACAATGTATAAATAATTTATTTTGGGAGTCTAAAGCTTATTCATGAGATTTTATTAACTATTTCAAGGGGGACACAAACAAAATCATCAATTTTTATTTTGGATTGTGAGCATCCCCCCCCCCCCCGCTCACCGTAACGTAAAAATAATATTTTATCTTTATTCTCTGGTTCACTACGATTGCGGTGATACCTCATTTATATAGTTTTTCTTATTTTGCTCAATTTTCCTGAGCAAAACCAATATTGGAGAAAATCGCATTGTTTTTACTATTGACAACTTTTCAGGGCCATAACTTCTGTATTTTTCTGTTGTCAGATCTGGTTGAGGGCTTATTTTTTGCGAAAACAGTTGTTCTTTTCAGTCGTATCATATTAGGTACCGTAACTTTTTTTGATCACTTTTTAGAACATTTTTTGTGATGGTGTTTGATGAAAAATTGTATATTATGGGAAGTTTTTCGAGTTTTTTTTTTACGTAGTTCACCGAGCGGGTTCAATATTGATTTAGATATATTGTACAGATTAATACGGACGCGGTGATACCTCATTTATATAGTTTTTCTTATTTTGCTCAATTTTCCTGAGCAAAACCAATATTGGAGAAAATCGCATTGTTTTTACTATTGACAACTTTTCAGGGCCATAACTTCTGTATTTTTCTTTTGTCAGATCTGGTTGAGGGCTTATTTTTTGCGAAAACAGTTGTTCTTTTCAGTCGTATCATATTAGGTACCGTAACTTTTTTTGATCACTTTTTAGAACATTTTTTGTGACGGTGTTTGATGAAAAATTGTATATTATGGGAAGTTTTTCGAGTTTTTTTTTTACGTAGTTCACCGAGCGGGTTCAATATTGATTTAGATTTATTGTACAGATTAATACGGACGCGGTGATACCAAATATGTACGTGTTTTGTGTTTTATATACTTTATTTGCATTTTATGTGTTACTGGGGAGATTATGGGACTTTTATTTTATTTATTTATTTAATTATATTATAAAAAGATTTTTTTTTTTTTTTTTACTTTTTTACATTTTCTACTTCTTGGCTTGAATAAGCGATCATCCGATCGCTTATTCAAGCCTTTACACTGCAATACACTTGTATTGCAGTGTATAGTGTAAGTAACTGAGCATGCCGCGCATGCTCAGTTACTTACAGCCGGGTCCTGCCAGGAAGGCAGGACCCGGTGAGAAGAGGAGCCGACAGCCCCGGGTCACTCGTCGGAACCCGGGGCAGCGGCAGGAGGGATCGGATCCCCCGGTAAGCACACCGGGGGGGTCCGATCCACGGGGGACACACTTGCACGCCGCGGTCATGCTTGACCGCGGCGTGCAAGGGGTTAAACACCCGGGATCGGAGTTTTTCCGATCCCGGGTGTTAGTGCCGGGTCTGGGCTGTAATATCACAGCCCGACACCGGCACTATAATAACCCGATGTCCCGAAATCTTCTTCTGATGCGCCGCCGTAGAAAGGCGTCGCATCAGAAGAAGTACCCTTAATGACCGCCGTAGAATCCCGATAGGGCGGTCATTAAGGGGTTAAAAACCTAGAAAAATAGAAAGCTTCTGTGTTTACTTCCAGTGGACAGAAATCTGACCATGGTCACACAGGTGCGCTGCTCATTATATCCCACTGCTCTGATTACTCTATAATACTAACGAGCCATGCACCTGCGTGACCGTGGTCAGATTTTTGTCCACTCGAGGTAAACATAGAAGCTTTCTATAGAAGGACAGCAAGTACAGATCAAGAAAACAATCAGGAATTGATACAGAAAGTATATTGGAAAATTGTATAACTTACAAAATTGTACATTCAATAACATTAATTTGCTGTAATGGGAATCCCCTTTTTACAGGATATGCCCATAAAGGACATAGATTCTGCATTAAAAAATCTTCAACAAATTTCAAGCCCCTCATTATGAAGTGTTAAATAGTTTTTTCAGACTATCCAGATACGTTGGCTTAGGTGGGAGCACATTTTAAAAAAATAAGGCATATACTCATACTCACAGCACTCCATTTCTCTAAAACATATCCATTTCCTTAGCCTCTAGTCTCTGCAGGACCAGAAGAGGCACAGCTCCCATGACCCCTGTGGATAATTGTTGACCTCAGCAGTCACATGTACAAGAACATTGCGGTATCAGCAGTGACATCAGCGTTCTCGCATGTCTGACTGCTGAGGCCATTGACTGACTGCAAAGAAGCCTCACCACCTTCACCAATTTATATTTTTAAACTTTACCGGGACATGGTTTTAGGTCATGGTCAATCCCAGCCTGTCACTATGAAAATGCATTTAATCTACAATTAAAAAGAATATAATGTAATAAATTTAAATTTAAATAATCACAATAAAACTAACACAAAGTTCTTTTCTTTTTTTCGTTAGCAAACAAGAGTTGATACATTGTGGACAAGCCCTCTTGACTGTGCAGTGATCCATCATCTCTGTGTATGTAACTTACTACTCTCCTGACTATGACAGGTGTTGATTTAACTTACTGCTTCTGCAAATCAGGCTGTGGTTGAACAGTCAATGATGGAATTCTACTGGATGGAAAATCTATTGATAGATCCTATAAGTATAAAATTATGCTGGATGTTCTCATGGTTTCAATCTTATTAATCCACATCTGGAAAATATCCAACAATCTGTTGGGGGTCCAGGAATAACCATAGCTACATCAAGGCTCCCAAGGTGTCTAAATGACAGCAATTCTACGGTCATAAGTTTTGTTTAAAGGGGTTGTCTGGTTTAGGTTCCCCCTACTATGAAGTTATGAGCAAAAAAATTTAATATTTTATGTATGAAACTATTATGGTCAAGACACGAGATTAGACTACAAAGAGCATCTTTTTGCTCAGTTCACGCTTGCATTAGCTATTGGGTGGCAGACTCTATTATATGTCTATGGAGAAAACAACAGATCTAATCTGATCATAACTGGTTGTAATGAGTACAGATTCTTCACAGCCATCATGGCCCATTGATTTTTATTGTAATTATGTAATGCTTTCTCACTGGAGGTGCAGCAGGGGAAGTGCTTGTTGTCAAGATAACCCACTAAATGCAGCCAGGTATATTGCAGCTGAAAATACATTAAAAAGTGTTTAAGAATATACAAATACTTACTTCATGCATTTTATTTTAGATTTGTCAAGTGCAATATTCTAGAAAATATTACAATATAAAAGCAACTTTAATAGCATCATTTACATTGTATTACTAAAAGTCAGTGATGTTAATTATAGTGTTTCCATTCAACCAAATAAAAAAGGATTCGGTATAATGGCAGCGGAAGAAATAGTGAACAACTTCAGAATTAATAAACAAATGTCTACCCTTACAAAGATAGTCCCTGAGAGAGATTCAACCTCTTTAAAGATTTTTGAAACACTGTGTAGAAAATTCACATCTTTACACCCTCGAAAGATTAATAGTTTGAGCCTCCATGGAAACAAATTAGCACCACATGCTCTTCGTTTCACAAAGAGCTGTTGGCACAGGGCTCCCCGGCACAAAAGGACCACTTTTTAGTCCTCTAGGACAATAGAATGTTTCTGTTGGAATATGGTGATTATGTTTAAACTGAGAGTTCCTATAGCAACAACTGTAGTTTTTCACTACAGCAATATTCTATGTCATGACAGACCCTAAAATATTTCAAATCTGACACATTAAATACCACTGTGTTAAGACATCAAGTAAAAAAATAAATCTATGGTAAGAAAATTATTACCTACATTACACAAATATATTGCACATCATACATATTAAAAAGAAATTGATTGCCTAACAATATACTCCATTATAACAGGGTATAGGTAGACTGATAGAAATCTCTTCCAGGTTAATGTCATGATGTCTAAAAGCTATCTCTATTCAAGCATTAGAACTGGATAGCCTCATTCTGGTGGGTTATTTAGCTTTATGGTTCCATGTATACAGAGCCGGTATAAGGGCACACAGAATTACTACATGGTGCCTTATGACATGTTGTGATCTTTCTTTTATAAAAAAAAAAATATACAAATAAAACATATGATGGAATCTGCCTTTATCATCTTGCGATGGATCACCCCAAATTCCATGAGAAAAACCATCTGTGTATTTGTATGCACATTCTCTGTGTCTGTGTCAAGGAAATGTCTAACAGAACTATCAAAACAAGAGGGGACACATTTATAATCAGGCATTAAAAAATGGAAGGAATGAAACAGAGAGTGGGGAAAAGGGCTGCAAGCAGAGATCTAGAAAACCATGTGGAATAGATACCGAAAGTAAATTGGAAAATTGTATAACTTTTAATTACACAAACCATATCAATTATTTTCTGAAAGTGGAAAACCCCTTTAAGGAGTTACATTTATACAGTCTTACAATTAAGCCTTGTGCAGTAACTTTCTCCTCTTATTCAGGGCAATAACTTTCTCAAGAAAAACTTTGACCTTGTTAGGGACCTCGTGTATCAAATATGTGTCATATATGACTAATATCCTCTTTGATTTGAGAGGTCATAATCTGCTGTGTCTATCTCCAAAGGGTAGGCATCTACCACAAAAATCACATGGTGGACCACGGAGCACTTATACACATGTGTCACGGGTGCCCCTGCAACCCATATGCGTCGCAGGCGCACCCGTGTACCTCTTTGTGCCCCCGGACGCTATCCACAAAAGAACTCACCTCTCCTGGTTCCAGCGGCGGTCACTGTGGCACCCAATAATTGGCGCTGACCTGCCACCTTCCCAGTTAAATTCACAGCCCCTTCCTATGTCCCCTGATGGATCTTCGTGCCTCACAGCCTTAGAAAAAGCTCCCTAGCGATTATCCTGCATTACTGTGTCTCCTGCGTTCCTGTGTCTCCTGCATTACTGTGCCTCCAGCGTTCCTGTGTGTTCCTGTGTATCATGTGTTCCTGCTCCCGTGTGTTCCTTCTCCTGAGTCCTGTGTTGCCGTGTTGCCAGAGTCCCTCCGTGTTCCTATGTTACCAGAGTTCCTCCGTGTTTCTGTGTTCCTGCGTTGCTGTGTTCCTGTGTCCCGTGTGCCTGTGTTCCTGTTCCCATCTGCCTGGACCTCCCGTTGCTGACCCCGGATTGAACTTGACATTGCATCTCTGCTGCCTGCCCTGACCCTGTGCCTGGACCTGACCACGAGTCTTCTGCTAAGGTGCCTCGACCTCGGTCCATCCCTCTTTGCAACGGGCTCTGGTGAAGACCTGGTTCCACGTGTTGGCAAGTACCGCCTCCCGCGGTGGTCCAGTGGAATCACACATCCCGAATCCTGACAGCATGCATAACTGGAAAATCTAGCAAAAAAATATGACATATAGGAGTTATGTCATACTTCAGACCAAAATTTACTCAAGAGTAGTATTCCCAATAACCATGGAGCAAAGTGTCCACTGCCCTACCACTTCTCTTTGAGGTGGGAGGAGCACTTCCTTACACTTACAGAGGAATATCCAGAATTCTTTCTCTTGTAATCTGCTGGCTATTGGGAACATTTGTACCATGTCATATAGGTTTTATATTTACACTTTGTCAAAAGACAAATGATTACTCTATATTTAAATAAAGGCTCTATATCAAATGCTTAGTGTATCATGTAGTGTTCTTTACACCAAGCTTATTAGAAGAGGTTAGTGAGTTAAAAACAATGGGGGTCATTTATTATCGTTTTCAAACGGAAAACTGACGTTGTTTATTTTATTCCTTTTTGCACCACCTACGCCTTAATTTATAAGTATAGGTGCCCCAATATTGGTGTTTTCTGACACTCTCAAACTATAAGCCTAGGGTGGGAAACGCATAGGTCATAGCCTCCACCCAGTATATAGCTATTCACCCCCCAACCCCCTATAAAAAATATGAAGTCTGTATTCACCTTTCCGATGCCCCTGTGCATTGCCGATGTCAGCAAGCGGCTGGCGTCATAGGGTAATGGAGACAGAACCAAAGTAGCCGAAGAAAGAAGAGGACCTGCAGGTGGCGTCAGAAAGGTGAGTACAGAGTTAATTTAATTGATAGACTTGAGTGACATACATTTTTTTATATACAGTGATAGACTTGAGTGACATACATTTTTTTTATATTCAGTGTATTTTAAAAATATGAAATAATTCACTCAATCATTTTTATTGGATGCATCAGTTAGATACCTATGGGTTATGATCCCTCTACAGTGGTACACAGCATGGCTGTAGAAAATAAAGTTCCCCTTTTTAACCCTGAACACATTGGCTCAGATGTATTAATCTGTTTGCGCGAGTAGTCTCACAAAGTTTGCACATAAATACATGTGAAAACTGCTTGAACATGTACTTATTCAGCATTTCCGCCACTACTGTATCGCGGCTGCACTATATGCGCCATGACACCACACTGTGCACCTAAAAGGGCGTTCCGGTGCATATTCGCAACCGGCCGCCTCATTTATGTCGGCAAGTGCGTTATAATTGTGGCACAAGCACATTAAATTCTAGTAGATTTTACCAGATTTTATCTGGTGCACTCTAACCGTTATTGGCGCTTGCAGGGTGCGACTGTGCACAGGTCTTCATTAGTCTTGTACACTCTGCACACAAGTGAGTCACACTGCACGTAGCACACGTAGCATAGTTTGCCTCACTAAAAGTAAATCTGGGCCATTAACAGCAGAATATAGACAATGTTTATGAGAGCCTGTATTCTGTATCAGAGATTTTGTATTTCTTAACGAAGATCTATGTTAAATAATAAAATTCAAGGATTTTTGTGCCTAGTTTGTTGTCATTTTATTAAAATTGCTATTTTAAAAGTATAACAATGTACAAAATAAAATATGGCTCAATTTTTCTTCAGCTGTACTTCAGAATGTCTGTCCTATCCCATTTTGCTATTTGGTTTAATAAACATGTCATGGATTTGTGCAGAATAGAGTTATCTTTTACTTACATTTCACATTTTTCCTGAGTGCCCTCTAAAGACAGATCTATTCAACTAGATTGTCTTATTTACACCTCTGTTGCTTGCTTCTTAATTCCTCAGTAATTAAATAGCTATGTTATATCATTAAGACAGTTTCTAGAGGTTAGGAAAACATATGTACACAAAGTCAACTGCGGGTTACTTCACAATAACTATGTAACCTACTGTACAGTCATATCTGTGTGACTAACACTAAACTATGTGATGGGTCAGACCTACAAATACATATTGCATTCATCATCGGGGCAGAAAGAGGAACAGTAAAATAAAAAGCTTCAAATCCTTAAAGAGGACCTGTCACCGTGAAAATCGGCCCTAGGAGCTGCTTACTAAAGTGCTAAAACAGACGCAGCAGTGTTACAATGATAGCGTTATCGGAAACCTCTGATTACGCTAACACTGCTGTGCTGTAAATTACAAACATTATTCATGAGGGGGCGGGATTAAGGGTGGTGACTGCCGCATGACGCGCAGTTTGTAGTGTACAGCGCAGCAGTGTTTGTTAGTGTTACCGGAGGTTTCCGATAACGCTTTCATTGTAACACTGCATCGTTTGTTTTAGCACTCGCAGCTGCTTACTTTAGTAAGTAGCTCCTAGTGCCGTTTTTCAGGGTGACAGGTCCTCTTTAACTCTGCACTTTTGAAAGTAGATCTTTTTTCCTAGCTCCTGGCATGAGCCTTGGAGGCAAGATTTTAATATGTCCTATAGACAAGGAAACAACATTTTATTAAGAACATGACTTCATACTTACGGACAGAATCACCTTCAGAACTCCCGTACTATCTCTGATTTACTACAGTCAATGTGTGTTCTTAATGCATTTTTCTCATTTACAGTTGCATCTCATTTTCCTGGAGATCATAGAGATAATGTTGGTGATTTTCTTAAATTATTATCTTGCTGGAACTAAGTTGTCCTTGAAGAATAAAAAGAAACATCATAAAATTAATGATCCTGCCTGGTATAAAATAAATATAAACATTCTTTCTCCATTTCTAATAAATGGCAGCATTCACCAGCACACAGAATAATAGAAGTATTGAGAGATCCAAAACCAATATTTAAAGAAAATCTTCAACCAAAATCTATCATGATAAACCAGGGACACTTCATCAAAGATCCAGGCACCGTGACTAAGGTAATCTTCTTATATTTCTTATCCATGGCCTCCTTCCTTCTGATTTATTGAATTATACCTTGTGCAGGAGCATGACTCTAGGTTCTAGCAAGATTCTAGGAATGCAATGAAAATGAGACATGCTCCTCCCTTAAGGCCAGTGTTGGACTAGCCCACCAGAGTACCAGAGGATCCTCTGGTGCGCCCTGCCTCAACTCAATACTGAACCCCGGAAATATCACAATTTGGAGTATATTTCCTGGGGTATAATGAAGAGTGGGCCCCCAAATTGATTTTCTTTGGTGGGCCCAGGAAACCAAGTCCGACACTGCTTAAGGTCATGCACCATGCATTATTCAATGAATTACCTTTGACTGGAGTATTCTTTTAAGGGATTTGGGTGGGCATTTCAGAGCCCCTGAGGGCTGTAATTTCACATGGTGCTACAATAAGCAGAGCAGGCCTCCCCTCTGCCTGCACGTCCTGCTGCTGATAGATTACAAAGGCAGAGGGAGGAAAAAGCTGGGGGAGGGAGAGACATGTTCTGCTCATTTTAGCAGCCTGTGAATCTGCAGCACTGAGGGTCTCTGGTAACACCCCCCAGAACCCCTCAGACTCATTAGCATACTCACAGTCACAGTGCCTGGATCTATCAGTAAGTGTCCCTGGTTTATCATGATGGATTTTTTTGTTATATTTTTTATAGACTCATTACTAATGTTTGGTAAACAAGAATAATCATGCATTCTGTTCAGTATTCAACAAAAGCATTGCAAATAATCATTTTGTATGTTTCACTGCGGTTTGCTTCTTCTAGAAAAAAAAAACTTGAACTTCTAAACATAAAGAAGGATTCATAACCGCCTGTATACAAGGCTCCTGTGTTTCCATTACTAGAGTATGGATGATTAAAGAAATGCTGGGAAGAATGTTGGGGGTGGAGAAGGAGGAGTGGATTCCATTGCAGATTGCAGCTGCCTTGGGCAGAAAGAAGCCTTCATAGGGATAAATATTTATTGTGTACAGAACAGCCGCCTATGTGACCAGTGACTATTTCCTTTGCATTAACTTGAAAATATAGCAGTTTGTTCTGATTTTTGTGTGTGTGCGGATGAGGTTGTGGACTTCGATAAGCAGATAACTTGAGTATGATTCCCACGGCAGAAAGGTCACAGCGAGCATTAATGCTAAGGGTATTAACATTTTCCCCGTTCAAGTTTGTACCATAAATTGTTCACAGTGTAACAAATCTAAAGGATTTTAGTGGTATACACATTCTTCACATTTCTCCAAGAAAAAAACTGAGGAAAGCAAGTAGACTGCACATAAGGATAAGCAAATACTGTAATAAGAAAGTTAAAAGAAATATGCCGTAATTATACCAAGTATATATGTGTTCATATCCCTCTATGGTGACATCAATATACAACATTTCACTATCAAGGAAAATAGCAAGTGTCCAATGACCTGGAACATGACAATGTAAACAGGAAACATTTCTTTATGTTGATATTTTCTACAATAAGAAGAATGTGCACAGTCAAGTTATGAATGTATATTCTAGGAATTCATTGTAACTATTCAGTAACCAAGACACTGAAACATAATTAGGTTATGGGAAATCTGTTAAGTAGCAAATAAGATCATTTCCTTCTTTAATCACTTTTTTCTTACCACATAATTGATGTGAGAATTAGGGACTTTTAACATTGTGCACAAAAATGTCATCAGTTTTAATGGCATGCAGAGCTGACAGCTGTGCTTATTGTGCTGTCTGCATAGCTGTGAAACCCTGCTAGTCAAACATCTCAGACACTGATAACCAACTTTTATTTGTCTGTCTATGCCTTGGATTTATGTCTTATACACCCCAGGTCACTTTTTAGTGGCACTATGTTGACAGTTACAAAATACAATGAATAAAATGTCATTATTTCAAAGGAGATTTTCAAAGAGATTTTGATTTTTCATAGTTTGCCAAAAAATGATTTTTCTGTGGGTGAACTGAGGCTATCACATGACCATGGACTGGTTATTATCCACGGGAAGTATGTAACGATAGCTAGTAGAGATCTAGATAATAGTGAGGGAATAATACAGAAAGTATATTGGAAAATGTCCTAAAAGTGGACAATCCCTTTAAAGATATAACCAAGCTCATTAAAATATGAAGATATTATCAATATCTATAAAGACTGCATGTTTTCCATAAAGCATATTATCAGTATTGCGATGCATCTTCATACCTTTCTCTTCATATTTTAATGAGCTTGGTTACATCTTTAAAGGGATTGTCCACTTTCAGCAAATTATCCAATATTCTTTCTGTATCATTTCCTCACTGTTATCTCCACTAGCTATCATTGTTTACTTCCCGAGGATAATAAACAGTCCATGGTCATGTGATGTCACATGGGTGCATGACTGGTTAGTATCACAGAGGGTCATCAGAGCTGTGTGATATAATAATTTGTACACCCATTTGACATCACATGACCATGTATGGATGTCAGCAAGCAGAGATCTAGAAAACAGCGCAGAATTCTTACAGAAAGTATTTTGCAAGATAGTATAACCCCTTTGATTCACATTCAATATTCACATTGAAGCACATCCACCTAGCTTTCATGGCACCAAGAACAAATATCTACTGTATATCTAGGTAAATGTAGATCAGACAGTCCTGGGGAAAAATGTTTTTTATAACAATAAGAATGATTATCAAGTTGAAAATTGATTCGGAATCAATGCCTGTATCTTTAATGTAGCTCACAATGAAACATCTTTAACACAGCAATTAACAATCAATAAAAAATAATGTAACAATTATTGTGACCAGTCAATTTTTATGAGACATTATTCAGAAAAGCATGCAGTGATCTATAGTCACTATATTCCTCATGTAGATAGCTTTATCAAAGCTATCTACATGCTTAACCCATTCACGTCCGCCCACCGTAAATATACGCTTGGCGGTCGTGAAGAGTAGTATAGAGAGGGCTCATGAAGGGTTGGGGTTAGATGGGGTCCCACCTCTGGGACCTGAACCAACCTCTAAAGGAGAGCAACACAATATGTTTTTTGGTTTTGAAAGAGGAATATCACATATAACAATCTGGTAAAAATTATTATGAAATCGGAGTTACACTTTAATTGTTATGACTAAGTTACCAGGGGAAAGAGACCTATTTTGGGGGAAATGAGTATTGATTGTTTACAGATACAATAAATAAATACATTTAAATAAAATAAAAATAAATTTCGATCTAAGTGTGTTTTTGGGATATATTAGGCCCACTTTTCAACAAAATTAATAAAAGTTGATTTTAAACGTTCTTTACATTCAGGCAGTAATATTTACATATACAATAATTTATTTGTTTTGTATATGTACTCCATAATATTAACCCCTTAATGACCGCCCTATCGGGTTTTTACGGCGGTCATTAAGGGTACTTCTTCTGATGCGACGCCTTTCTACGGCGGCGCATCAGAAGAAGTTTTCGGGTCACCGGGTCTCGCTGGTGCCGGTGTCGGGCTGTGATATCACCATTGCCCCGAACCCCTGAGGACGCCACGTTAGGTGGCGAAACATGTCGGGGGGCGACGCTAGGATTTTAGAACAGGGAACGAGATCAGCCGATCAGTGAATCAGTCTAGTTCAAGACAAAGAGGACTAGAAGGAAAAATAGACTTTTCTAAGGGAATAGAGGAGGTGAAGGGAATGAATGAATTGATGGAATGAATGATGAGAGTTACCCTACCCCAATCCTAAATCTTCCCCAACCCTATAAACATCCCATGTCAGACTGCTGAATGTGCAACTATAGGTTAAAATTGAACAATAGTGGATAGCACTAAGAAATACAGCTAGAACTGACAGAGGAAAGATAGACAAATAAGAGGACTGACCACGGATCCCTGATAATTTTAAAATAGACACTGAGTCAAAGAAAGAGCACGCAATTTATTTAATTTTAGATGAGAATTTAAAAGTTATATTTTAACAAGCACTAAAGGGTTAACAAATGGCCCGTGGGCCCATTGTAGATAGACTCTGAAGAAATATTAACCCAGCTTACCACAAGTTCCACAAGCAAATCACCGGCACCCGGCACTAACACCCGGGATCGGAAAAACTCAGATCCCGGGTGTTTAACCCCTTGCACGCCGCGGTCAAGCATGACCGCGGCGTGCAAGTGTGTCCCCCGTGGATCGGACCCCCCCGGTGTGCTTACCGGGGGATCCGATCCCTCCTGCCGCTGCCCCGGGTTCCGACGAGTGACCCGGGGCTGTCGGCTCCTCTTCTCACCGGGTCCTGCCTTCCTGGCAGGACCCGGCTGTAAGTAACTGAGCATGCGCAGCATGCTCAGTTACTTTCACTATACACTGCAATACAAGTGTATTGCAGTGTAAAGGCTTGAATAAGCGATCGGATGATCGCTTATTCAAGCCAAGAAGTAGAAAATGTAAAAAAGTAAAAAAAAAAAAATTAAATCTTTTTATAATATAATTAAATAAATAAATAAAATAAAAGACCCATAATCTCCCCAGTAACACATAAAATGCAAATAAAGTATATAAAACACAAAACACGTACATATTTGGTATCAACGCGTCCGTATTAATCTGTACAATAAATCTAAATCAATATTGAACCCGCTCGGTGAACTACGTAAAAAAAAAACTCGAAAAACTTCCCATAATATACAATTTTTCATCAAACACCATCACAAAAAATGTTCTAAAAAGTGATCAAAAAAAGTTACGGTACCTAATATGATACGACTGAAAAGAACAACTGTTTTTGCAAAAAATAAGCCCTCAACCAGATCTGACAACAGAAAAATACAGAAGTTATGGCCCTGAAAAGTTGTCAATAGTAAAAACAATGCGATTTTCTCCAATATTGGTTTTGCTCAGGAAAATTGAGCAAAATAAGAAAAACTATATAAATGAGGTATCACCGCAATCGTAGTGAACCAGAGAATAAAGATAAAATATTATTTTTACGTTACGGTGAGCGGGGGGGGGGGGGGGGAATGCTCACAATCCAAAATAAAAATTGATGATTTTGTTTGTGTCCCCCTTGAAATAGTTAATAAAATCTCATGAATAAGCTTTAGACTCCCAAAATAAATTATTTATACATTGTATCTCATCCCATAAAAAATAAGCCCTCATATGATCGCATTACCAAAAAAAATAAAAATTTATAGGTCGTACAATGTGACAATACAAATCTGCTGTACATGGCGTCTCCATTCATTCTATGCTCGACCGTGCACCCGTACAGCAGTTTACCACCACATATGTGGTATCAGTACACTCGGGAGGAATTGGGCATCAAGCGTTGCAGTGCGTTTCATCATTTAATTTATTCTGAAAATGTCAGTTTTGGCCTAAATGAATGTATTTCCAAAAAAATTCCATAGTTTCTAAATCGCAGGTCCATATTTTTTAACCCATGTGAAACACTTAAAGGGTTAATGGACTTAATAGAAGTTGTTTTACATATGTTGAGGGGTGAAGTTTCTATAGTGGGGTAATTTATGGGGTTTTACTATTATTTAGGCCTCTCAAAGTCACTTGAAAGCTGAGTTGTCCCTCAAAATGTGAGTTATGGCAATTTTCATGAAAATAAAAATCGCACCTAAAGTTCTGCACCTCATAACATCCTAGAAAAATGACCGGAAGCATAAAATATCATCACAACATAAAGCAGATATTCTGTAAATGTTAATTATCAAACTTTTTGGGTAGTTTTTCTTCCTGTCTGGAAACCAGAACATTTCAAACTTGGAAAATGAAGAATTTTTACAAACTTTTGCCAAATTTTCACTTTTTTTCAGAACGAAACACAAAACTTATCACTTAAATTTTATAACTAACATGAAGTACAATGTGTCACGAGAAAACATTCTCAAAATCACCAGGATATGTTAAAGCGTTCCGAAGTTATAACCAATTATCGTGAGACATGTCAGATTTGAAAAATCGAGTCTGGTCATTGAGCTGAAAACTAATGTCGGTGATAAGGGGTTAAAAAGCGCTGTGGAACACGATGACCACTATATAAAGGTTTGTTTTTATTACAGGTCAATCTACAGGGAATGTGTGGTATATGAAATAAAAGGTGTCTCAATGGAAAACAGACATACGCCTATCTGACATAAGTGTTTTGTCGTGGGATAGGAAAAGCATGTCATTTCATCTGAAGCAGATGAGCTGGGTAGCGTAACTCACATATTAAAAACATAGCGTGAACATAGCGTGAAGTACATAGCAGTAGAAACCGGAATGGTATGCTTGAAATAATAATGCCTTACTCTATGTTTTTACTTCTGGGGGGACTTAAACTCCTTTAAATACCTATGCCAAAGCCAGTCAAAACTGAGTCCTGAGGCGCAACCACAGTAGTTTTGGCTGAACTGCCACTAGAAATTTGTGAAAGCTATTGTGTGACATCATATGACCATTGAGCAGATATTATCCATAGGCCACTGTAAAAACAGTTTTGCTTAAATTGGCACTTTGTCAAATGATTTTCATAAGACTGAGCATGACAGAATGAATGTGCAGCCCATTAGCTGACACAATTTTGAAAAAAATCCAGATGTCATCAAGGTGTACTACTATAGGAAAATATCATTAAGGAAGACAGCTGGAGAATTACATAGACCAAGAGCTATCCCAGGTATTGAAAGAGGCCTTTCATTTTTACCCATGCTTTATCCAGATTCAATTATACACTCTACAAAGATCATGCATGGGAAAGTATTGGGCCCCATGGATGGTTTGAACAATTCTGTAATAGATGGAGATATTTACTGCTGTTCCTTTATCCATGTCACCATATGTTGTAATGATTCATTCTTCCTTTTAAAATAGCAGAAAAATGCAGAAGGAAAGGAAGATTTCCAACTGGAATCCTTGTCCAAAGGTCATAACATAGTCACATAATGCCTAGGTCTTGGGTAAGCTGAGTCTGACATTATGACACCAACTTATTAACAAATATTTAATGATAACAGTATAGAAGCTGCCATACTTCTGGGACCCCTGACCTGCTGATACAGTTAAAGTAAAGATTTGGAAACAGATCCTCTAAGCAACAATAACTAAATCATTGGACAGAGCATTAAAAGGGTGTTCCCACAAAACATGTTCCACAGGTTATCCACACTAACTTGCTTATCGGTGGGGGTCTCATCGCTGAGACCACCACTGATCAACAAGTTAGGCCCTATCCACAGGATAGGGCCTAACTTGTTTTGTAGAAGAACCCCTTTAAAGGGGATTTTCCACAAACTAAAGTTACGACCTATCCACAGGATAGGGCCTAACTTGCTGATCAGTAGGGGTCTCAGTGCTAAGACCCCCACAGATCGCGAGAATGAGGTGTCCCCTTGTCGCTCCATCAGATTAATGGAGCAGACGTCCACACATGAAAGTTCCGCTCAATTAATGTTTATGGAGCTGGCGGACCCCTTGTTCTTGAGATCAGTAGGGGTCTCAGCACTGATTAGCAAGTTAGGCTCTATCCCGTGGGTAGGGCCTAACTTTAGTTTGTGGGAAGAACCCCTTTAAGGATTTCCTGGTATTTACTCTTCAATCTCTATAGAAATATCTGGACGTTTCTAGCTAACATAGTCATGAGCTAGCTAATGTTATAAGTTAATGTCAAGAACAAGAGTCAAACACTTAAGTCACCAAAGAATACAAATGAAAACATTTATTCCGAAAATTTATAGAAGAAATGCTGACGTTACAGTGACAGTTGAGCGTATAAACATCAGGGTTTTCCATCTCAGAATCTTAGGCAAATACGCCTAACATATCATCCATTGAGTTTTCTGGAGAACAAAACATGAAAAGGTAGCAAATCTCGACAAGTTGCCCCAAGTTGCCCCTTTTATGCCCTACTCAGCCAAATTGACTATAACCTACACCAAAGGGTCTTACCTAGAATAGATCTCAATTCTGGCATAGGACTACTGCACTGGAATCATTGGAAGTCAGAACCTCTTGGTTATTCTGGCATAATAATAATCTTTATTTAAATAGCGCCATCAAATGCCTTAGTGCTTAACAAATCAAATGTTGCTTACCAGGTTCCTCTTTCATGAACACTGGCACGCAACACGCCAGTCTTAAAACATATAGGGCTGAATCCGGATCTTATACTGTGTCATTGGTGAGCAAAGTATATACATTTTTCTGTAGGTAGTTGTAATGCAGAATGCAGCACAAAAACTAAATGGAGTACAATATGATACACTATATGATACAATATGATACACTTAAGGTTAGCTTAAGCCATGTGTAAAATTACTTTAGGTTAACCCACATGACATTTATGAGGAATGATTTCAAAGCAGAATGGGCAAAAACTAGCAATCGCCTAGATATCATACTGACTTCTTTAGCATTTAAAAAGATTGTCCTTTAATGGAGATGAGTTTATAGCCCACCGATAAGAATCTGCTATTGGTTCAGACTGCCATATACAGACCGCAGATAAAAAATTGGACACTCTTCACTGATGCTTTGGGTTTCTGCAAATAGAGGGCCAGATCTACTATTCTGGCTGTGCCAGTTTTCTGTTGTATTCTGCGCTGGTAAGAACGTCTTTGGAGCTTGCACATGTATTTATAAAGTGTCTGCACAAATTCTGTGTCGCGGCTGTACTGTGTCCGACAAGAAAAAAAAGGGGCGTCTTAGTGCTTAGTCAGAGTTTGTGATACATTTAATACAGCGACTCCATAGAATTGAATTGCACACTTCCTAAGCAGTGCAAGGTGTGTCTTATAATTGAAGAGCATGTGGCTGTATTACAATAACCTGGCGCACCCTGCACATATGTACATATATTGCCTCACTAGTCACTATTGATAAATCTGGACGAGTGTGTTTGGAAGCCACCATTGAGATCCACCAGTTTACGTACTTGACTCGGAAGTATCGACATGTCAGATAGAGATACATCTTAGAGTGATGTAGGGAAAAGCTTACTACCTCATATTCTCAGACCTTTATATTTCATGAAATATTAGGTCTAGTGTCGATCATACGCATATTGATTTTTTTTCTCACTTATAATCAGGGTAATGCAGGATAATAAAATCATATTTTATTCTTTATATTACCGAATATCTAAAGCAGCTATCACCGTTTATAATTTTTCTTCCTCTATTTCAAAGTTAAAATATTTCAGCTGACATCCTGCACATGGTATGTCTGAGAAATACTATAAAAACATGTTCCTAATTATAGACCTGCTAGTCTTTACTGCACTGAACAAAAATAAAAGGGACAGGGTGGTCAGTCTGTGTCTCTTTTAACTGAATGTATTTAATGGTTTAACAAATAAAATCTATGAAATTCGATAAATACATAAGACATCTAATTGCTGGTGAGCTCAATTCATGGTGTCAGCAATTATGTATAGGTATCACCTCGCTTTACACTGAATATTCCAATCATAATAATAACTCCATACTTACAGTATATCTACCATGGTCCTGCCATCATTCTCTGATACTGTGCCTGGAGAATTTCTGCATCCCATCAGCAGTAACTGAATATATGAATGAGTTCTTGAGGCTGGAATTAATACTCAAAGCTGAAACTCTTCTTTACCACAAGAAACATTGGTAAAAACAGAGTTTTTAGTAAAAGGACTTGCAAGAGAACTTGTCACCAATCCTGGATGCCTGTTGCAGTAAATATTATATTCCATGCGTGTGCTTTTGTGTGTGCTTGTGTATACTTTAGGATAGGGTAAGCTTATGATTAAAGGGGTTTTCTGTGGATATTAAAAATTGATATATAGATAAAAATTTGAATTTTTATCTGACCACTCTTAGATGACTGCCTTGATTTCTCAGCCGGTGCTCGGACGTGCTGTGCTGGGACCAGGAATAACTTGCAAAAAACAGGAATGAAATCCAACATCCAGGGATAGAAAAAATTATTTTCTTTGTATATAAAATTCCACTTTATTAAAGCATATTTAAAAACAATAGAGATGTCCTATCATTTTTAAATATGCTTTAACCCCTTAACGGTGAAGCCACTTTTCACCTTCCTGACACGGCCCATTTTTTAAAATCTGACATGTGTCTATTTAAGTGGTTATAACTTTGGAAAACTTTAACATATCCAGTTGATTTTGAGATTGTTTTTTCGTGACACATTGTACTTCATGTTGGTTGAGAAATTTAATCAATATGTTTAGTATTTATTTATGAAATAAATGGAAATTTGGCAAAAATTTTGAAAAAAACAATGTTTTCCAAATTCAAAATTTTCTACTTTTTGGAAAGTTGGTCATATCACTAAAATAACTTGATAACTAACATTTTCCATATGTCTGCTTTAACTTGGCATCATTTTTCAAAAATCTTTTCCTTTTTTTAGGATGTTAGGAGGCTTATAACTTTAGGTGCAATTTTTCAGATTTTCACGAAAATCATCAAAACCTACTTTTGGAGGGTCAATTTAGTTAGAAGTGACTTTATAAGGCCCACATGACAAGAAACCCCCACAAATGACACCATTTTAGAAACTACACCCCTCAAAATATTCAAAACAACCTTTGGGAATTTTGTTAACCCTATGAACGTTTCATGAGGGTGAAAGATAAATGAAAGTGAAATTACAGAAATGTAATTTTATCTTACTATAGATTCATTGAACACTAAAATTTGCACCTTCACAATGGGTTAAAAAGGAAAATGCATTTTACAATGTTTAGGGCAATTCCTCCTGAGCATGCCAATACCCATTTTGTCACTGTACCCTGCTGTACGGGCACAGGGGGGCACTTGGAATGGAAAGAGCGTTGTTTCGTTTTTGGAGGGCAAATATGGCTGAAAAAGTTTTCATGTGACAGGATGCATTTGGAGAGCCATAATGGTACCAAAACAGAGGAAAGCCCCAACATGAGACACCATTTTGGAAAGTACACCCCTTGGAGAGTTTAGCAAGGTGTAATTTGTGTATTTCCCCCAACAGGTGTTTGATTCAATTAGGCCCCAAAAGGGAAAAAAGGTGAAAATTTTCTCAAAAAAGTCACTTTTACCCCAAATTTTTGTAAGCCACAAGGGATAAAAGATGAAACAACCCCCATAAATGTGTAAAACTATTTCTCCTAAGCACAGAACTGCACCACTTTTGCATATAAAGTGTTGTATGGGTACACAGTGAAGCTCAGAAGGGAAAGAGGGGCTTTGGCCTTTTAGAAGCCAGATTTGACAATCATCCTTTACATGTGTCAGGAGGCATTTGGAAAGCCCTAGTGGTACCAAAACAGAGGGGAACCCCAACAAGTGTCACCATTTTGGAAAGTGCACCCTTTGGAGAATTTAGCAAGGTGTAATATGTGTATTTTCCCCTACAGGTGTTTGTTTCAATTAGGTCCCTAAAAGGAAAAAGATGAACATTTTCCCAAAAAAGTCACTTTTACGGCTAATTTTTGTATCCCATAAGGCATTAAAGATGAAACAACCCCCAAAAATGTGTACTAGCATTTCTCCCGAGTATAAAATTGCCCCACACATGCAAATAAAATGTTGTATGGGTACGCAGTGAGGCTCAGAAGGGAAAGAGGGGCGTTGGCCTTTTAGAAGCCAAATTTGACAGACATCCTTTACATGTGTCAGGATGCATTTAGAGAGCTGTAGTGGTACCAAGACAGAGGGGAACCCAAACAAGTGTCACCATTTTGGAAGACACACCCCTTAGAGAATTTAGCAAGGTGTAATATGTGTATTTGTCCGTAAAGGTGTTTAATTTCATTAGGACTTAAATAGGAAAAAGGTAAAAATTTTCCTATAAAGGTCATTTTACCCCTAATTTTTGTAAGCCACAAGGGATAAAAAAATATAATAACCCCTCAAAATGTGTAAACCTATTTCTCTCGAGTGTAGAAGTACCCCACATGTGTATATAAAATGTTGTATGGGCGCACAGTAAAAGGAAAGGGGGATGTTTGCCTTTTAGAAGCCAAATTTGACAAATGTTTGACATGCATTTGGAGAACCCTAGTGGTATAAGACGGATAAGAATCCGAAAAAGTGTCCCTAATTTTTGAATGTACACCCCTTAGAGAATTTTGCAATGTGTTATATATGTATTTGCCCATACAGGTAAATGATCCAATTAGGCCCTAAACATTAAAAAGGTGAAAATTTTCCTATAAATGTCACTTTACCCCTAATTTTTGTAAGCCACAAGGGATAATATATTAAATAACCCCAAAAAAGGTGTAAAACTATTTCTCCCGAGTGTAGAAGTACCCCACATGTGCATATAAAATGCTTTATGGGCGCACAGTAGAGGAAAAGAGGGATGTTTGTCTTTTAGAGGCCAAATTTGACAGAAATCCTTCACATGTGTCAGGATACATTTGGAGAGCCGTAGTGGTACCAAAAGAGAGGAAAACCCAAAAAGTGACCCTAATTGTTGAATGTACACCCCTTGGGGAATTTAGCAAGGTGTAATATGTGGTGTAGGGTAATACACGTGGTGAAATGAGCATTTGAACATATAGGTGGTTTCCAAATATGATGTGCAATGCAGTCCAAGATGGAAATTGCAATTATTTCTGGAGAGTTCAGTGCCCGTTATATGGCGCCCCTTATGAAATAATGGAGGGGTATAGGGAGCAATGGGACCTAACAGTTGTTACAATTATTAATTTTACCGAAAATTAATTCACAACAGGTTGGGCGTGAATTGTGAATGTGTTGCGTATAAGGAGGTAGAATATACCAGGGGACCAACTAAACTTTTGTCACTCTGGAGGTGTCGCAGGTCTCTTAGTAGTATGTAGTGTCCATCCTAACTCCTCTTTTGGAACAGACTCTTTAGTGAGTCCTACCTTTACAAGCAGCAGAATTCACCGGGAAAATGCTGTCCTGGCAAAACACAGGAACATCTAAACCAGAGGTACTGGGGCCCCGATCTTCTTGTCCCAATATTAGTTTCCTAATATCTTCCTCTTGAAAACGGAGAAATGATAAGGCAGGACCTGCACATTGGAACAGCTCGTAAGAGTTGTACAGCATCATCTCTACAATGTGTACGGCCAGCACTTTTGTACCAAATCTTCGTTTTTCGTAGGGAAATTATCGCCAAGTGTTGCTCTTATTCACCCTAGCGATGCCCATTGTGACGAATACTGCTGCTTTTGGCTGGACCAAATCGACCAGCCAATAGCGGCAAACATGGACAGAGGGGGGAAACAAAACCCCTCTGGACCGCAAAGCACAATTGGTGGCTGTCAGGAACAGTCGCCACCCTGCCCCGATCACCGTGTCTACAGACATGGTGATCGGTATTACTGACGTCATAAGTAAATTCGCTGCTATTGGCTGGTCTGAATTGATGAGCCAATAGCAGCGATCATGTGGGTGGGACGTAACCCTTCTGTTCCATGGGGCAGGATGGATGGCCGTCAGGAACAGCCGCCATCTTGCCCCGATCACTGTGTCTGAACCGTGTTGGCAAGTCACTACCCGCCGCACCGTTCTATAACGCACGTTGGGAATAGGCTTTTCAATCTTTATTTTTTAAAGGGGTTATCCGGGTATAATTTTTTTTTTATGGCCAGGCTGGGGAGGGCTATTTAAACATAATAAACATGTACTTACCTCCTCCGGTGCTGCCGATGTCCCGCGCCGCGGCCCGTCTTCTCCGTGCGCCGGCTTCACTAACAGTGCGCACAGGGAGCTTCCGGCCGGCCGGAAGCTCCCATGCGCACCATCTCCCAGCGCTTACAACGCTGAGAGATAGGGACGGATGGGAGGAGCCGTCCACAACGCGGACCGGAAGCTCCCTGTGCGCGGGTTCCGTGCCCCTGTTTGTTTACAGGGGCACGGAACGAAGTGACCGCGGCGCGGGACATCGGCGGCGCCGGAGGAGGTAAGTCCATGTTTATTATGTTTAACTATCCCTCCCCAGCCCGGCCATAAAAAAAAAATTAAACCCGGATAACCCCTTTAAGCAATTTAGACAAATAAGGGCTTATTTTTTGCGAGACGAGATGCACTGTAAAAAAACTTCATTTTAGTGGGTATTTAGCTTATTGAAGCAATTTTATTAACTTTTTACGTGTGGAGGAAAATAAAATCATCAATTCTTGTTTTGGATTTTTAGCATTTTTTTGGGGGGGTGTTCACTGTAGCATAACAATAATATATTATCTTTATTCTACGGATCACTACGATTACGGTGATACCTCATTTATATAGTTTATTTTATATTTGTCCAATTTTATTGAAGGAAAACTAGAATAGAAAAAATTGCATTTGTTTTAGTATTGCCATTTGGTATCATTTTTGTGATTGTAACTTTTTCGGATCACTTTTTAGAACATTTTTTGTAAAGCAATTTGATAAAAAGTTTTAATTTTTGGCAAGTTTTTGGGTTTTTTTTTTTACCACGTTCACCGAGCGGGTCCAATTATGATTAGGATTTATTGTACAGATTGTTACGGACGCAGCGATACCAAATAAGTGGTTTTTTTTTGTGATTTAGTGTTTTTATAGTTTATTACTTGTGTAAAGGGAAATGTGGTGTTTGGAGGGACTTTCACTTTCTTTTATTATTTCTTTTTATTTAAAAAAAAGCTTTATTTATTTTTTTTACTTTTTTTACAGTTACTAACATTTTAGCTTGAACAAGTGATCTTCTGATCACTTGTTCAAGCTCTTTTACAGCTTACACAGTGCAATACAGATGTATTGCACTGTGTAATGTAAGACACTGAGCATGCTGCGCATGCTCAGTGTCTTACAGCCGGGTCCTGCCAGAAGGCAGGGACCCGGCTTCCGGATGAAGATCGCGCAGCCCCGGGCACCGGCAGTCCCGGGGCTGCGATCGGAGCTGCGGACCCCCCCGGTAAGCGCCGCGGGGGGGTCCGATTGACATGTAATTGAATTTAAATGCCTCTAACACGCCACGGTCAGCGCGACCGCGGCGTGTTAGGGGTTAACACCCGCGATCGGAGAAATCTCCGATCGCGGGTGTTAGAGGCGGGTGTCAGCTATAATATATAGCCGACACCCGCAGCTTCTGGCGCCGGCTCCGTTCAGGAGCCGGCGCCAGAAGCTTGACGTAATAGTACTGCATTTTGCGGGAAGTCACCTCCCGCCATGCAGTACTATTACGTCAAATGTCGGGAAGGGGTTAATAAAGTGGAATTTTATATACAAAGAAAATAATTTTTTCTATGCCTGGATGCTGGATTTCATTCCTGTTTTTTGCAAATTAAAAATTGATATGTGGCTGGATGTGGGGCTTAAAAAAATACTCCAGTGATTCTGGTCTCCTGCAGTGTTACCCATCACTGGAATTCAGGCAGTAGTAGGTGCCTGGAAGTGGTCGGGACAGCACCGATGGCCTTTGTATACAAACAGAGACCCAGGAGAATGGGTGCGATTAAGTAGCTTATTGTTTTTTTTAAGCGCCAGTTTATCCACTGACAACCTCTTTACCTACAACCCTAGAGTGGGGTTAGCTTTTAATTATTGTCCATTCCATTATTCACAGTGAATCACAATAGTATGCACATCAACCATCTAGGCAGCAAAAACACATCAGAAAGGGAGCTCGTTCAGACCTCCAATAAGTCTCGTCTGACACGGTCCCCATTAATACCTTACTGTGCCTTAGTGCATTCCTGTATAGCATATGACAGGGTGCATCATCTCAAAACCACGGACCAACATTAATCCGGACAGTAAGGAATAATAGGGTGGATCTCACCAGTCTTCGATGCGCAGTCTCCTGGTCGAGCGGGACTGGTCCGGAGGTACAGGACCTACTAAGCCCTACGATCGATTAGTATCCTGACCCCACAATATTGCTCCCACCCTGACAAGGACGGTCCCAGTACTGTCCCTTACATACCCTGTTAGTCCCTAATATGTAATCCCTACGCGTTTCATACGTCGTTTGACGCACTCATCAGGGGAATAAAGTAATGTAATGGACTCTGCAGTCTTGATGCTAAGTATGGCTGCAAAAGCTCCACATCAAGGGGTTAAAATGAATCAAAAACGAGCAGTGGCACGTATAATACAAGTTATACTAGTATGGTGGCTAGATGTATTGGCATGGGCCAGGAGACTGCGCATCGAAGAGTGTTGAGATCCACCCTATTATTCCTTACTGTCCGGTTTAATGTTGGTCCGTGGTTTTGAGATGATGCACCCTGTCATATGTTATACAGGAATGCACTAAGACACGGTGAGGTATTAATGGGGACCGTGTCATACGAGACTTATTGGAGGTCTGAACGAGCTCCCTTTTTGATGTGTTTTTGCTGACTAGATGGTTGATGTGCATACTATTGTGGTTCACTGTGAACTTATTTTATCAGTAATTATTTAAAGTTACATTTTACTTATGGTACTAGTATATTTCTTACCGATTTTTGGATGTATTTTTCTTGACTTGAAAAGTGAGTTAGTCAACTAGGCAACCTTTTCTGTCTTGTTCGGATTTAGAATTTTCCATTCCATTATTAGAAAAGGACAATGCGCAGACAAGATTACATGGCTGCAGATGGAATGCATTGTATCATATAATGCAAGGAGTCACATGCTCTATATTTTGCAGCCAAGTCTCACAGCCCGTGAGCCTAATAAACACTGACTTGTGAGGGCATTTGACCTCTGATTGATAGGGTAAACCCTTGTAGTGCCCCAAGCGCATATATGTGTGCACAGCCAGAGCAGGGCTGGAGGCCTGCTACTCGTTGCCAACATGTCTCTATATTTAGACACATATCCCTATAGTCATATGGAGTTATTTATCATTGGTTTTGCTTGGCTTTTGGCATAAGAAAGTCTCAAAAACATTGCATTGAGGTTTTATGCAACTTTTTAACTGGCGTAAACACAGAACTAATGCTAGTGCAAAGCGTGCAAAGCCAGATTCATGATTTGCAACTTTTTAAAAAGATTGCATAAAAAGATGCAAAGTCAATCCAGTCCCCTGCTGGCGTATGTGCTAGAACGTTCTTTGCATATTTTCAAAAAGAACCCAGACAGCAAGTCGAACATAAGAATATAAGAAGATGCCAAATACAGCCATCAAATGGTTCACCAATTTTTCCATAAAAGTCACATTGTTTCCATTAAACACGTGTGTAAGAGTAATGATATGAGTGTATTTACACAGTCTGGAAATATAAGAATTTGTAAGATCTGAATTACTTTCTTCTCCAAATTAACTTAACAACCCCCCTAACTGCAACAGTCATGCTTTTGGGATATTTATGAAGAACTTTGGTCATACACTATCACATTATGTATACTTCATTTTATCTATCCTGTATGAACATTAATCTGTATACCTCAAGGAGCCCTCAAAATGAGGGTTAAAGGCATTGGACCTTGTATGAAATGGACAGACACAACCCTTTGCTATACTAGCATAGGGCTGTTATATCTAATAAAAATTGTATGCAAACATATATAATTCTTTAGCATAGTCCCTGAATTATTTTTTAACCAGGGTCCAACTACAATCAAATTTTTTTCTCCCTGAGTTTTTTCTAATTAACGACGCCTCATATACCTAACCCCACCCCTTAATGTACTCACAGTGTATAGTAACACCCCCTGTTACGGGAGCCCACTCTATGTATTTCCCCATTCCTCCTGTGACATCCCCACATATAATGCCCCTTTTCTTTAGCCCTTCCTTATAATGCTTAGACTTATAATGTCCCCCTTTCTATATCTTCCATAGTGACTTTTGACTGAATGAGTAGAGTCTCCCTGACATGTTCCCTCCTACTTGAATAGTCAGGAGATGCAAAGTGCATACACAAAAAATACTGCATTTATGATACCTTGAATGTTGTATATGTTAGTCAAATGGCTGTAAATGGTCGCTTCTACCATTCTTTTTTTTGCAAGCAACATTGACAAAAATGTCTAACACATCCGTTTTTGGACAGATAGTCAGCTGGATTCCATTCATTACTGCTGCCAGTGACATTTTACACCTATTATCCATATGTCACTGGGACACAGTAGTCCAAGACACAAGATATCAATGAAATATATCAGTATTATCTCTCTAGAAAGGCATGTAGAATGTAGTACCAAGTCATCTCATAAAAAGTGAATCATAGTTCTGATTATAAGAAAGTTTATTCACAGAACATGCTACTAAAAATAACCTGTTCACTAGCTGCCTCCCTGACTTTTTTTATGCATTAGAACTGCAGATGGATGTCAACACCCATTATATGCATAAATGAGTTATTAAAGGATTACATATCTGAATAATTCACTCAAGAAATAATTAACTTGATTTGTTTCTCATACTGATATTTTCCTTATAAGCTTATGACAGTTTACATGAGGAAAGGTTGATTTATGCTAACTTGGGGGTGGGTTTCATTTCAAGGGTCCAAGGATCAGCCAAATATTATTTTTCAATACCTGGCTCGAGATTGGGGGTCCATCATGTATTATAAATCTTTAAGACAGGATATGACATAAATGCATGAGATAAGAAAACCCCAGCAAGATTTTGGAAAGTAGACATTCTCAACTGTGTGTAGGCCTGCATGCAGAAATGTTAATGTTTCATGCATTTCTACTCTACAACTAACCTTTATTGTTACAGCATTTGTACAATTTGTTAATTATTTCCAACTAAACACACTATGAGAGATTTATGCCTTCCGCGCCATGCCTTTCTTCTGGCAGAGACAGCACGTTAATCTCCCTCTCCCGGACAGTTTTATGGCTTCTCCAACCCGCACACCACTTTGGGCGTGTCAGTGTGCAGAGAAGGAGGGGAGTGGGGCGGGCAGATGGGCACATTTACTTTGGTCTATGCTGAAAAACCTGCTGAGACGGTACACCATACTGTCAATTCAGATCTGGTCTACAGTTCCAAACTGGGGGAGTTTGGGCCCGCATTTACTAAAAGGCCAGAGCCTCTTAGTGATTACTGACGCAGGACCGACGGCAGGGGGGATTTTAAAATTAGCATTAAAAATTGCAATTTTAATTATTTCCCCCCACTTTTCAGTCTTGTTAATGGTGAGAGTACAGTATAGTGTCTCAGCTCCATTCAAATGAGCCACAACATCAAACCCATAGACAAAATTGTAGGAAAAACGCTACATAAAAACAACTTTTTTCTACCCATTGTAGAATTTTCTCTCAAAAAATCCATAAAATAATTCATCTATTTCTATGATATGACAAGTGTACAATAAGCTAGAACATATATTGTTTTCTCATGCCACCAGGTGAACATGTGCTCATTGTCTTGAAAAAATGAGTGTGTTGAAAATCTGTACAATAAATCAATATGAATTTATTGTTCCGAAATAGCACCAAGTCAAATGTGGAGCATCAATGAAAATGCCTGATGCAAAGTCATGTCTTGGTCTGTCATGTGTCAGTTCTATTCAAGACGACCCTGGAAAAATTTTATCAGAAGTGATATTGAATGAATTTCTACTTTTATTAAATTAAGACTCTGGGTACAGTAAAAGCAACTTTCTTCTGCCTTCAATTATTACAAGAAGTAAGCACTAAAAATCTATAGTGAAAGCATAAAATCTTTGTATTTTACCTGACCAATAGGTTGAATCATTACTTCGGAGCTGTAAAAACATAAACCTGAGCTAACTTAAGACATCTTTAGTTAGATGTAGCACACAAAAAGTAAAATGCACTAAGTTACATCTGATTTATCTTCCTTAAGGGGTGATTGACCCGGGCCTCTTTGTACCCTAATGGTAGACACCTGGATTTGAAAATATAACATTACATGCATCATCTGCTAGACAGAACGTAGGTATAAGCAGTTGTAATTCTGGGATACATTTTACCATATTGATATGGTTTCTTCAACATGCTAAAACATGTCGCTGCTTACCAAGCACAAGTGTTTAGATTTAAATACCTCGTCACTAAAAAAGAAGTTATACTGGAAGTGCTTGAGGTGCGTTTCAGTCAAATCTTGTGAACATGGCCTTAAAGGGGTTTTCCTATGGAAGAAAGTTCTCTCAGTGATGGTCATAGTGATGGTCATTGTAAAATTTTAGAGTGTGGGCAGAGACTCTATAAGCAGACACTTCATGGTCTCTCTGTGCTATAAAATGCTGTGTGCTCAAAATGTGCCTACATTATCAAGATGTAGGGTTTATCTACACTTTTATTTAGCTTCTGAACATTCTACTAGTATCTGACACAGAAAAAGAGAGATGATGAGATCCATTAAATGGATATTAAACACAATGACACTGTCAGCTCTGCTAACTCACCTATAACACACACAGATTCAGCCTGTTATTAGCCTTCCTACCGGATAAAGACCTTGTCTGTCTGCAGCTAGTCTCTGCACACTGTTGCTTGTTGGCGGGAACTGCCTGTGTCTGAGCTGGTCTTGTAATGCAAGGGATAGGGGCAGAAGGCAGAGAGCACTGCAATGTGCAAACAAGATAAGCTATTCATGAGAAGACCGCACCGGAACGCACATACTGGCTCAGATTGCTTAGTAAATATGGACCACTATGGTAAAAAAAAATCTAATTGAAAAAATAAAGTCTCCAAAGGTTTAATATCAGATCAGAAAGATATAAATTAAAAGTAAAAAAGAAAAGAAAAAAATGCATAAATTAAAAAATGCATTAAAAGATATACCCCAAAATATGTTCACACCTTTAGTCACAAATCTCACCCTATGTGACACCAAGTTACCCTTAAACAGGAATAACATATTAAAAAATTTGTGGCATAAAGTATTTATGAAGGTGTGAATTGCCCTGGTCCTGAACCAGTTAAAGGAGTTACATATAGTAAGTGCATGTGTTAGGTACTTTCAAACCTCATCTTTGAGCAATTGCTTGATGAAGAGATAAGAAATATATTGCATTGCTATTTGTATTTAATGATTAAGACAGCTGACTTACTGTGAATAAGAAGATCATGCTTGATATTTAATGCAGTTAAATTCACTGTTGTACCCAGCTGTGATGGCAAAAAAGAGAACAGATGCATTGGTTGTACAGGCAGGGCCTCGTGACCTTTTGTACAATTTTTCAATTGTATTGGTGCCATGACTGCAGCTGCATTCATTGGCAACATAGCAAAATCTAAATCAACTTGGCCTCCATATGAATCAGTAGGTTATAAGCATACAGTATCTTCTTTTCTGCTACTATTTTTGTAATATACATCCTTCAGAAAGAAACATACATTGTTAAATATAGACAATAAAAACAGACACTGACATAGAGCTAAATGTATTAGTTTTTTTTTTACAAAGAGCGTTAATATTAGAAGATTTAGGCAAGCGCCACTAAAAATAACTCTGGCCACACACACCACACATTGTGGCAGATCTGTGCGCTGCCATTTTGGGGAGGATCGTCACTCCCTATGAGATCATCGAGGAGTGACAATATTTCCCAATATTCCAATTACATGCCACTGGCTTCCAGTGTCAACGTATATGAACACACCGCGGGTGTTAATGGCAGTGAAGTTTGGGATCAGGTCCGGGCAACCCAGACCTACAAAGTTCAGTATGAAGTCAAACTTTTCGGTTCCGGTCCGTTCATCACTATTATCATTATTTGCAATACTGCTATTATTATTATTAATTCGAAAAAGGTGAATTAAATGCATAATGCATTAGAAGCTAGTTAGGTTGTATAAATATGTCTGATCTCTTTAGACCATTTTTACTATTATTGTTTTTAGGTAATAAAATTTAAGAAACACCCACGCTTTGTCAGCGTCAATCGGCGGGTTAACACCCAAATTCAGTGCTAGAACTGATCGCCGGTGTTAACGGTAATCCTTTGGTGCAATATACAGCAAAGACTTACTGGCTATGGAGAGGGCACAGCCCATGAGCCCTCTCCATGCACCCAAACCCGAAGTGTGTACGTCACATGTCGGTAAGGGATTAAGAACCTGAGGAATCGTTATATCTTTCAAATTTCACACGGTATTCCCATCTCAGGCATTTGAGGCTGAGACGAGAACAGCCCTGTTCACACACTGAGATACGATTTGAGGAATAACAATTTTGTGGTTGTGGAAACAGACAAACACAGCTGTTGCTATTTCCTTAGCTCCCATAGAGGTTCACTGGACTAACAAAACAGTGTTGCAGCTCAAGCCATTAAGTTTCCATTTCTTTGGGAGTTACAGAACCAGCATTTCATTGTGCTACACCTGTTCTTTGAATCCTATTCCCCACTAAGCAAATGACAAAAACAGTGTAGAACAGCCAGATTTAACTATATGAGCATGGCACACACTGTGAATGCCTGCAATGGGAATACCTCTTTAATTTCTACAAATTTACCATTTGATTGTTGGGTTCTGGTCCCCACTATAATCTTTAACATAGTTGGTTAACCTGGGGCAAGCATGGTGCGGATGGAGAATGAAAGACAAAAAAAATAAGAAAAGTCACATTGTTAAGATTCATGTTTTGTAAGGCCAATGTGCTTCTTGCCTGGTTACAGAAGCATTTTGGAACAAACATATATATATATAAACTAGCTGTAGCTCCCGGCGCTGCCCAGGATAGTAAATAACTGTTCTTTGCTTTAACATAATAGAATGGGTTAACAAAAAATATTTTAAATGTATCTCTCTCTCTGACTGTCTCTGTGTCTCCGACTGTCTCTGTAACCGTTTCTGTCTCTGACCGTTTCTGTCTGTCTTTGCTGTCTCTGTCTTTCTCAGACCGTTTCTGTCTCTGAGTGCTTCTGTCTGCATCTGACTTTCTTTCTTTCTATCTCTGGCTGTCTAAGTCTGTCTCTGACTATCTCTGTATGTCTCTGACTGTCTGTCCCTAACTATATCTGTCTTTCTCTGACTATATCTGCCTGTCTCCTACTCTGATAGTCAGAAACAAAGACAGTAAGAGACAATCTCTGTCTTTGTCTGTCCCTGACTGTCTCTGCCTGTCGCTAACTGTCCCTGACTCCAGTTTTTTTACTCTGACTGTCTTTGTCTCTCTCTGTCTCTGACTGCCTTTGTCTATCTCAGTATCTGAATCTGTTTTTCTATGTCTATCTGTCTCAGACTGTCTCTAACTGTGACTGTCTCTGTATTTGTCTCTGACTGTCACTTTTTCTGTGGGGAGATTTATCAGAAGTGGCTGAGAGTAGAACTGATCTAGTTGCCCGTGGCAACCATTTAGTGCTCAAGTTTTATTTTCCCATAGCTGTTTATAAAATTTCAACTGATCTCTGATTGGTTTCCATGTGCAACTGGAAGAGATTTACCTCAGACACTTCTCTGTATTATCAATATCTCTGTTTCCCTATCCATATTACCTCACACATGCGCTGTCTTATACTTATTGGGGGAGATTCATCATTAGTTTTGCTGGGCTTTTTTGAAGTATAAAAGTAGCATAGAGGACTTTTCATTCCTCAAGAGTCGCACAGGACTATTCCCGCCACTTCACTATTCTGGCGTAAACGTAGAACTACTGCTAGTGCAATGCTGTGTAAAGCCAAATTCATGAAGCAAGCTTAAAAAAGTTGCATAGTCACTCCAGCCCCCTGTTGTTGTATGTGGTGCCACTTTTGATGCATTTTGTGCCTTTTCTGCACCAATACGTGGGGTGAAAATTTTAACTCTATATCTAGTCTATGAGGTTCCCTGAGTAACAGAGGGCGGCAGTGCAAAATTTGGTGATTGTAAATGCAAAGGTGCAGATTCCTTTAGCAGACATACAAACACACACACACACAAATACACTGATCTGTATATATTAGATAGAATACTAAACACCCAGTGCAATGTCAGTGTTCACAATGTATTTAGAAAGCACAAGTATATGTTTTAAATCAGCTACAACTTACTAACAATAGTAAATGCATGCATTCATTCTAAGTTGTAATTCATTCAAATAAGATAAGTCATTTCCAGTTACTCATGTTTTAGATAGGAGTAGATGAATGGGCAGCCCAGAGAATGAACAATATGATGGAAAACCACAAGTAACCATACGAATGCATCAGAGGGATACTGCAAATAATAAGTAATTATGTAAATGGGTTATTTTTATACTGCAGCCCAATGTACTGCTGCCGCAAAAGTTCTTATTATAAATAAAACATGTAAAAAATATTTTTACAGTAAAGCTCCTTTATTCCAGATTTACCAACTATGTTTCTAAGCTTGTTGAAATAGAATATAAAGCTCAAAACATATTCTGACAAGTAAGTGAGACATGTCAGAAGATGTTATCTATCGTGTCTATGAGCTGTAACCCACCCCCTAGATAACCACAACAAAGGACTGCTATCTTATTACAGTCCCACTGATTTCAATAGGACTGTAATATCTCTTCTTCACTAGTCAAGTAAATGGTCTTTCATCATTATTGCCCCATGCAAATATGTTAACCAATTCCATATTTGTGAGCTAAGTTTAGTATATAACCCCATTCACAAATGTTGAGCAGTAAAATGACAAATAATATGTGCTGTCAATTAATTTACATATCAGTAGTCTTTACTGTAAATTTGAGGTAAACTGGGTAAAAATTGTATAGCACAAATGGGAATATATGATGCAACAGGCTGCCTGTACAGTTACATCCTATTGTCCTTATTTTTTTTTTTTTTAATATAAAAAGCATCTCTCAACACTATACTAAGAATCTGGTGCAAACCTAGTCTTAAAGGAAACCTACCACTTGTAGTGGCAGGTTTCCGATGGAAATACCGGGCACCAGCTCAGGGTGAGCTGGTGCCGGAGCTTATTTTATCGCGGTATCGCGGTTTAAAACACTTTTTAAACGTTATAGCCGGCGCAGGCAGGTACGCGCTCGGCGCTTACCGTGCGCGCGGCTACATAGGAAGTGAATTCGATACCGCGGTTTAAAACACTAACTAAAATAAACTCCGGCACCAGCTCACCCTGAGCTGGTGCCCGGTATTTCCATCGGAAACCTGCCACTACAAGTGGTAGGTTTCCTTTAAAGGCAAAATTTCATGGCACCACAGTAAGCACTGCCTTGTAACCTGTGGCATACATAGTGCAGCCATACCTTTATATCACTGTTAAAAGGCCAGTTTTCCATGAAAATATGTATCTTAACAAATATGCAATGAAACTAAAGTGCTCCAGGGGTGTAAGCAGAGCCCCTATGGTTTTGTCTCCAGTGTCACCGTGACCTGCTTGAAAGATGGAGAGGGCAGTGGGGGGAGCTAAAGTGCATCACAGGTGTAAACATCACACTACATCCAGTGCTCGAGAGTTTTTGCAGATAGGGGACACAGCTCACATAGGGTTAATAAAGCTCCTAAAATATGTTTTGAATCATTTAAGGGGTGTAGTTTCTCAAATGGGGATTCTTGAGAAATAAAATTGCCCTTAATAAAGGAGGTTGTATTTCAGCATATGGAAGATTTAGCTAGCATCGATCACAGGTGTTAATGCTTTGTGTTTGCTGCAATATGCAGAAAAAAACAAGTCTGTATGGAGGGCTCAGTCCGTGAGCCCTCTTCACACACCCCTTAATGCACGCAAGCATAGTATTAAGTTGGTTTGAAGCAAGGTGTTAAAGTGCATGTTTCTCACTAAATATTTACAAATGATGCTCACTATGGATGTGAAACATATACAAATTCTTAAAGAGAACCCGTCAGGCAAAATAACCCCCCTAAACTAAATATATTTTCATAAACTGCCATTAGAGAGCATTGCCTCTATCCCTTCATTGTCCCTCTACATGCCTGTAAACCTAACAATGAGGTCCGAAAGCTGTATGCAAATGACCTGTGAAATGTCCAATGAAGCATTAGCATATTCAAGCTGTCCACTCTATTCATGAGTGGGAGGCACAGCCACACCCCCAGTGCTTGACTGACAGCCTGTATAATGGTGTGAGGCTGTATAATGATGTGCTTCCTGGTACTGGCACCCCCTGCAGCCTGTGTGTGCATGCATGTGTGTTTAGGAGAGATACAGCAGCTCCAGGCTGCAGCCATGTTACAGCAGAACATGTCAGATTCATGTGTAGCTGATGTCTGTGTCCAGGGGCGTAACTACAGCGGTAGCAGCCATAGCAGCCGCTATGGGGCCCGCAGTGTCAGGGGGCCCCGTCATCTGACTTGACACAATAAAGAATGGAGGATGTGCACCATTATATCTATATTGTACTGCACATGTCCAGCATAATATGTATATAACATATACTGTGATGTATATATGTAGTATCTGGGATGTATATATGGTGTCTGTATACACTGTATGTGAATGTTGAATATGGCACTGTATGTGTGTGTATATGCACATGTGTATTTATATGTGATTGTATCTTGCATATGTGAGTATACTAATATATATATATATATATTTTATAAGTGGGAAGGGGGGCCCCCTAGCAGTAGCCTGCTAGGGGGCCCTGTCTCTCCTAGTTACGCCACTGTCTGTGTCTCTGTGTATTAGGAGGATGCAGCATGTCAGCAGATGCAGCACACACACTAGCCATGCTTTACTATACATTACACACAGACATGAGCAGGGGGAGGAGAGGGGAGGGGTAACAGGGGTGACATCACTGCCTCTGACCATGTGACCAGCCTCATTTACATGATAAAAAATAGATGATTTTATAATGATTAATGTATGAAATAACTAGATAAAGGCTGGGATGGGATCCATGTGAGCAGCTCCAACAGGTAGAGGTGACAGGACAAGTGACACAGACCTGATGACAGGTGTCCTTTAAGTAACCTAATGGCTAATGTTTAATGGCTACATTAGAGTTCTGAACAACGTATCAAACAGAAGCAAAAGATGCAGGTTAAATCCAAAGTAAACAAGTAAGCTACAAAAATCTTACAGTCAAAACTCTTAGCATTCCCTAATGAGTCTAACAATAAAGCCTTACTGTTCTGTAGAAATCATTTTTCTGCAGTCATTTAAATAAAATGTTACTGTTATTATCAAGCTGGAGGCAGAGAAGACAGACTCACACGTAACAATAGGTGATGGTTAGAGCTCACTCTGCCCTCCTACTTATAGTAAACTTTGCACATAGGATATAGCTAGGGCTGGCACTAGCACTGGGCGTGCCTGGCAAGAGCTGCAGGGGGGGCCCACGTAGGGCTGTACATGAGGAGTCCATGTGGGTGAGGGGGGCTGCAATCAATGATTCCATAGGGGGTGAGGGGGCTTTATATAAAATAATCATGGGAGGGCTGATTGGTATAAAAAAAACCTAGAGAATATTTTATGGGACAGAAGACTGTTTAAAGCGAACCTACCACCACGATTCTACCTATAAAGGTAGATCAGGTGGTAGGTGGATGAATGGGACGTGAGGATAGACCTTTTTTGGGCTAATCCTCACGTCTCAGCTATCTTTAAGAAAACTTTAATCGGCGGATATGTACATTTTTTTAAGTGGCTACTGGGGCGTGTAGTAGCTGCGACTTGTAGCCTCATGTCCGGCTACTCCACGCCCAGTAGCCGCTTAAAAATATTTACATATCCGTCGATTAAAGTTTTCTTAAAGATAACCCAAAAAAGGGCTATCCTCACGTCCCATTCATCCACCTACCTTTATAGGTAGAATCGTGGTGGTAGGTTCCCTTTAAGTTTCCAACTTTTTTATGCCGCCATGTGAGGCTGGGCCTAATAATAATAAAAATTCTTTATTTATATAGTACATACAGATTACGCAGCATTGCCAATTCGGTCCCTGTCCCCAATAATTCTCACAATGTAATCAGTGAATGTGGGAGGAAACCAGAGGACCCCCACGCAAACACGGAGAGAACATACAAACTCTTTGCATATGTTGACTTGAACCCAGGTCCCCAGCACTAGAAGGCTGTAATGTTAACCACTAAGCCACCGTATAGCCCACTGATGCTCTGTCACCCAGGAGCTCACTGAAAACTGGAGGTGACCCTGGATACGATAAAGCATCTAGAATACTCTCCTACAGAAGAAAATGAGTAACCTAGACAGAAACTCCTAAATCTTTTGTAAAGGCTATTGTAAAGTGCAGTTTAAGATGGCTCTCCTAAACCAATATACATTGATTAGAAATCGCAAAACACAAATCTAATGTTAAAACTTAAATGTATGGAAATTATTTGTAAAAAAAAAGGGGGTACAAACAGATAAAGGGAAAGATCGTTCAACATCCCATAGTCCCTTATCCTAATTCATGATATTGCATAAAAGCAAATACTGGCCCCAAAATAACCCACATAATATTACATAGCATACAACAGCCATATGCATAGCCATATACAGATAGAACAGTGAGGCATGAACAATACCAGTTTAAAACGGCAGAGTATGGAGAACGGGGAGGAAAGGGGTACAAACACCCACCACGTGTTTCGCTTTTAGGCTTCTGTCAGGGGGATAGGCTGATAGTGGCTCAGAGATGTTTTAAAATGCAGATAGACCAATGGCAGGAGACATACACACCTGAGATTGTAATCTCTATCTCATATGAGTATGTTATGGCCGCACTACAGTTCCCACCCAGTGACCACCTGATAGACAACCGGAACCTCCAGTAAAAGAGCAGGGTGCCCTTTGTGGACAAGCCAAGTCGTTTTATGGTTATGTCAGAGTCTCCAGCCAGTGGTCACATGACAGTTGGCTAGAGGCTCCAACATTTAACCATGGGGGCAAAGGAGGCAAAGGAGGCCTCATTCTATTTTATTACAGCTAAGATAAGTTATTTACTATCCTGGGCAATGCGAGGAGCTACAGCTAGTGTATATATATATATATATATATATATTCAGGCATATAGGCAGTAAGCCATATAGTTGTTTTTTAGTGATAATACTCTTACCTTATAAAATATTTTGTTGTGGGCTCACCCGTGCCCATCTCTTCCCGCCAGGTAGTCCCGGGGGAACAAAAGGCAAAACATTTTTTTCACGGAGACAATTTCAAAGATTAGCAATAAAGCTTCATTACAGACACCTTACAGCTGACCATTGAAGCCTGGGACTTTAGTAAAGCTTCCAGAGAGTTTCACCAGAGGTCACAGTGGACAGAGAGGTCATCTGTAACTAGGGATCATCTGTAAGTCGGGTGTCCTTTATTTGGGGACCACCTGTATTGCTTCCTGTTCATGATGTGCTATAAAAACTGTCAATCTCTATGGTAAATTTTCTTCAAAGTGAACTTATGAGCAGATAAGTGAAGATCCTTTATTACTGTAAAGCAATAATATCTGTCAGAACAAAATTCATTCCCAATTACAATACTTCAATTTGTGCTTTAGACAGCTGGGTAATAGACAGGTTAATTATCTTCAGAGAAGAAGTATTCTTTTCTCTTCTCTCCATATTCCCAGTATGTCTCTTTGAATCAGGATGTCAATGTGGTTAAAATTTCCCTTTCTGTGATCTGGAAAAGCAGCTTTCTTTGCCACTATTCAATGTTACCGATCTCGTTCCCCCTGATGAGTAGGATATGGAGGTGCCACTCCTGCCCATTGGATTCATGTCAAGCCACTTGCAGTTTGACATTTTTGGTTTTGATTTCTGCGGTGGAGCATATTCTTTAAAGTGTCATTCATCTCATGTCCAGTTTTGGTCTGTGGATCATCCCCTCATCCTGCTGTACCACCAAAAATTGTGTCTGCAACCATTTGCCATTTGTACCAACTTACTTTTCTGTATTTTTTATTCAAAGACATTAACATGATTAGTCAATGGTTACACGATGGAGACTCTGACCAGCTGTCATGTGACCGACGTAACCATGACACAAGCTGGCGCTTATGCAAAGGCTCTCATGGCCTTTCGCTGGGGCTTCTGGTCAGTTGTTATGTGACTGCCAGGTGGGAACTCGCATGCGCATGTGCACTATAAAGTCGTAGCACAAAAGCGGATAGTACTGCCCCTAACACAGGATGATTCTAGTCCCATAATGTACTCATATGAGGTTAATAGTGCACTCTCAGGTGTACACTCACCGGCCACTTTATTAGGTACACCTGTCCAACTGCTCGTTAACACTTAATTTCTAATCAGCCAATCACATGGCGGCAACTCAGTGCATTTAGGCAAGTAGACATGGTCAAGACAATCTCCTGCAGTTCAAACCGAGCATCAGTATGGGGAAGAAAAGTGATTTGAGTGCCTTTGAACGTGGCATGGTTGTTGGTGCCAGAAGGGCTGGTCTGAGTATTTCAGAAACTGCTGATCTACTGGGATTTTCACGCACAACCATCTCTAGGGTTTACAGAGAATGGTCCGAAAAAGAAAAAACATCCAGTGAGCGGCAGTTCTGTGGGCGGAAATGCCTTGTTGATGCCAGAGGTCAGAGGAGAATGGGCAGACTGGTTTGACTGATAGAAAGGCAACAGTGACTCTAATCGCCACCCGTTACAACCAAGGTAGGCCGAAGAGCATCTCTGAATGCACAGTACGTCGAACTTTGAGGCAGATGGGCTACAGCAGCAGAAGACCACACCGGGTGCCACTCCTTTCAGCTAAGAACAGGAAACTGAGGCTACAATTTGCACAAGCTCATCGAAATTGGACAGTAGAAGATTGGAAAAACGTTGCCCGGTCTGATGAGTCTCGATTTCTGCTGCGACATTCGGATGGTAGGGTCAGAATTTGGCATCAACAACATGAAAGCATGGATCCATCCTGCCTTGTATAAACGGTTCAGGCTGGTGGTGGTGTTGTCATGGTGTGGGGAATATTTTCTTGGCACTCTTTGGGCCCCTTGGTACCAATTGAGCATTGTTGCAACACCACAGCCTACCTGAGTATTGTTGCTGACCATGTCCATCCCTTTATGACCATAATGTACCCAACATCTGATGGCTACTTTCAGCAGGATAATGCGCCATGTCATAAAGCTGGAATCATCTCAGACTGGTTTCTTGAACATGACAATGAGTTCACTGTACTCAAATGGCCTCCACAGTCACCAGATCTCAATCCAATAGAGCATCTCTGGGATGTGGTGGAACGGGAGATTCGCATCATGGATGTGTGGCCAACAAATCTGCGGCAATTGTGTGATGCCATCATGTCAATATGGACCAAAATCTCTGAGGAATGCTTCCAGCACCTTGTTGAATCTATGCCACAAAGAATTGAGGCAGTTCTGAAGGCAAACGGGTGTCCAACCCGTTACTAGCATGGTGTACCTAATAAAGTGGCCGGTGAGTGTATATATCTCCTACGATTGGTCCATCAGTATATAAAAACACACGTGTACTAATATCAGCATATACCACAGGAGATAGCCTTAGAGCAAAACACATGATGGATTTCACCCTGTTCCTGGTGTCCATAATCTTGGTTATAACCTTTTTTTCTGGGTAATTATTGGCTTTTGTGCAATACTATGAATTGGCATAAGGGACTATGGGTGGTGAGTGTGTTCTTTCCCTTTCTCTCTCTGTACCACCTTTTATTTGATTTCAATAACATTACATTTTACTCTAGATTTGCGTATAACAATTTTTAATTAATGTAGGTTGGTTTATTTGGGATAGAGGCCATTTCTTGTTCTCCAGTTACTTTGCCCCGACTACTATTAATTGATCATTAAAAAAATCAATAAAAATGTGGAAAATGTTCCAGTTAATGAGAGAAAACTAGTTAATACATTTCCTTAAATCAGTTTTGAAGTGCTTTTAGGTGCAGTTTTGTAACTTTAACAGGTCAAAGACATGAACTCAACCAGTGTATTAGCAAGAGTCATATCATTTCCTAATCCAGGTCAGTTGATAACATGATAATAAAAGGGGCACAGCATTATATTTAATGAATATGTGGATCGTAACAAAGAGAATCGGAGGAAATTTACAAAAAAAAACCTTGGAGAGACTTTTGGCTTTTTTCAGACATATTTGTAGTAAGAGTTAAAGTTATTTAGGCTGCTTGGAGATGCATTTGTAAAATGAGAACTTCAACAAAATGATCACCTTTGACAACTATTTAGCATTTTCATCTAGATGCTATCTACATATAATGTTAATTTACTTTGGTAATTACTAGTTGTTACTATGTAAATGACACTGATCCTAAAGTACATCTAGTATTATATAATGTATTCATTATTCTACTGTTTGATGTTCACATGACTCAACACTGTGCTGACCGTGTAGAAGGGAGGGTGAGACAGTGTAACCGTCTGTAAAGCCAGATCACAGAGGGGCTAGGGTTGCCTAAAAGTAGATAGAAAGGAGGCCATGGATAACAAATATTCGGATGTTCGGATCTATGAGCAAGTGTCCCTGGTTCATCATGCTCTATTTTAATGGTATATTTTCTTGAAAGATGTCAACACTGGTGAGTTTTAAACTAAATGCAATAATACTAGTGTTCTGTACTGGCCACATGGACTACTATTGAGGTGGGCATAAGTTCATATTTTCCCCTCCCTGGGTAGTTGCACCCTTGACAAGTGCTAAAAAAAAGAACTGAAGTCCTTCTCCTGTAAAGCAGATGCATTGATCACTAGAGCACCACAATGATTTAAAGAGAACTTGTCACCAGGAATGTCATTTTCAGCTGGTGACAGGTTCCAATAGCGTATGCTATGCTGATTTTAAAAATGCCTTTATCAGCATTCTGAATCATGTCAGATTCACAATCCTGGTGACAGGTCAGCTTTAAACAACAGTTCAACAGGGGTATTGGGAATTTGCAGATATGTCCTAGAAATAGATCAGTTTTTAAATACAAAATCCAGTTTTTATCCCAAATAGGGAATTTTTTTAAATTTAATTTTAATTTTTTTTTTTTAATTTTCAATTAAAAACAAAGTAATAGTACTAAAGAAACAACAACAAAAAATGTGTAAAGGGTTATGGAATATGATAGCGCTATATAAACAAAGATTATAATATCTTGCCATGCGAATACAAACAAAGTAACATGGATCTGTAAGGCCCAGCAATACTTGTAAACTGCAAGCTGAAATTAGATTCTCTACTGGTAGCTGAGTGAAATTAAAACAGCAATCTATTGCTCACAAATAAAAGATGGACTTATTTCCTTTTCCCTCGCCTACGAAAGTACAGATCGTTCTCTCCTGAACCCTACATTCTGCATCTATGTGCCATTTTCCTTTCATCAAATAACAAACAAAGGCGAGATTTCAAGGATGAACGAAAAAAAGCCTTTGTAGGTAGTCAAAAAAAATCAATAAGGACAAATCAAAAAGAAAAAATGTCAACAACTTTTTCATTTGTCAGAAAAACGAAAGTTTTGAAAATGCAGCCTGAAAAAAGAAATCTAAGTTTAATGTAAATTCTAGTAATGCATACAGTCCTATGCACACTAGATGCTTTTGTCTATTGTTCAACTTGAATGGCACAACACATACAGGCCCAAGAACATAATGGGCGAGATTTATGAAGACTGCCACTTTAGATCCTCCCACCTTATGTGGCCTAAAAAAATGTAGTACAGAAAAAGAATACAATTAAAAAAAAAAAAAGATATATAACATTTTGTTAAACAGTAGACTCCAATCAGCCTTTTTTCTATCTCTGTATACATAAGAAAATAAAATAATTTTTTGTTGAGTTTTTTTAATGCTTTCTACAGCTAGTCAGGCATAACAAAACAATGATAACTCCATGATAGTACTTACATAAAGAATAAAGAAGTGGAGATGCCATCTGCGCCACACAGTGTAAGCCGAAAAGCTAGCTAGAAAATGGCGCAACTGTGTTTTTCTGTCAATTCTATTTGGATTGTTTTCCAGTTTCCCTGTACATCACAAAAAATAAAAATAAATAAAAATAAAAAGTTAATACTATTGGAACAAGGGAAGCAAAAAATGGAAATGTGAAAAACTCAAAAACACCTCTCTATGGAGATGCTGGGATCAATTTGAGATATAATTTATGGCAATATCTGAAGTAAGTTATATTAAATCTGACAATGAAAGGGCCAAACACTTCTGCTAAGTGCCACCCTTGACATGTCCACTTGCCTCCAAGTCACTTATCTGGCACATAAATGACCATGAGCAAAATATTTGCACAAAAGTAATCGCCATTAAATGGTACTTTGGTGGCAATAAATTCCCCTTATATCCATAAAGGCGATACAAAAGTCTTCCATGATGAGATAAATATTTCGCTCTGAAATGAACATTGATATTATTACTCATAGTAACCAATCGCAGCACACCTTTTATTCTTTATAGCGCTCTTTTAAAAAAAATTGTGCATGGTTGCAATTGGCAACAAAGTCAGTTTTTTCTTAGTTTCATCATTCCCCCCGTGTATTTCATATATGGATCTTTACATATATTTTCTGTTAGATAATTCATAGTTTTGCTACAGTACCTATTAACTCACCTTATGACAGAGATCACCAGTGTCAACCATAGGCCGTGTAGAGGGCTCTAGATCATGCCACATATCTTTTTCCTTCTGACCACACATGTCACTGCACATTCTTCATCATGACATATAATCACAGCAGGAATGAAGGTAACAACTAAGGGGAGGGGTGGAAAATAAGGTAGGGAATGGATTTTTTGCACAATCACTAGCTGAATCTCTCATGTTGTTTACAGGCAATGCTGGTGGCGGACATTTGAGAGGCATGAAAGATTGCCCCATGCTTCCGCTACCTTGCTGGTTGATATCTATCACTAATAGTTTGGTATATGGCAGCTAGTTTTATATGTGGTAATTAAAAGTTTCATCATAAAATCCAAAGAATCTTTAGTCTGTACAAAAATATTACAAATATAATCCATTGTCCTGTCAAGTAGTTTTCAAGTGAAGGACTTTGTTTCTTCAAATTGAAAGAAGCTATTTGGTGTAATCCAGAGTTCTTTATATAGTACAGTAAGCATATGTTACACAAGAATAAATACAATTAATGCAAATTGATTCCATTAAATATAATTAGTTGAGAATTATGACAGGTAAATGATCCCTGCATCAAGAATCTTTCATTCACAGACATTGAAGGTGACATTTTCCCCTTGTAATACTAGATAAACAGTCGTGTCAGTATGTCCCAGTAATATCATCATTTTACAGAAATTTGGGTAAAGATTTCTTTGATATAAAGTCTGCCCAATCTACCATCTAAAGATAAGATAAATTGCTAAGATGTTTTATAAATAGACATATGTCATGAACTAAATACATATATCACTATTATACAATTAATCATAGAACAAGAAATTAATCACAGAGGACACCCAAGCAAATGATCTCTGTATGTTCAACCTGTAAAGCGGCAAATACCGTCATAGCTGATAGACAATATGCTTGGGATTTTAGTCCTCATCTTGTCTTCTCCCTTTGTCTGTATTACAACAGTCACAATTAGTCAGTCTGGCACACAGAGAGGCTCACCAGTTTCTTCCAGTCATCTCGCTGCACATCACAATGTTCACAGACATAGCCACACTTGAGATTTGCTTTGGGCGCACCAAAGAATACCAGCATGCATGTCTAGCAGTGATCATTGCGGAAGAGGAACATTATTAATCATGATGGTATTCTACTATGACACAAAAAGAGCTCTTTAAAGTGAGCAGGCATCACATAAGGGTTTTCACTCTCTTATTTCTCAATAATAGCAAGGATATAAGTGTCAACATAGACGGAGGATTATTATCTGATATGGAATCACAGTAGCAGTTCATTGTAAAGTTAAGGTGCTGGAATCATTCAACAATTCAATATCTTGTTGAGGCTTGAAAACTGAATGTTAAGGTGTTTGTACAGTTGAGGAGGACTTGCATCTTCTCCTAACATATCTGTAAACTTACTCTCATTCTTCATGAAATTGTAAGGCAGTAGCATTGTTTGATTTGAATGTCACATTGTGTCCTTCCTTTACTACTGCTCACAGAAGAGTACAAATAAAGTGGGTGTTAAAACTTGTCCTTTGTCAGTCTCTGTATGAATATACTCCAAGTGCCAAAACATCCCTTAGACAAGTGGAACGGTTACAACCTATATATTCATATGTGGGAGGAATACTGTATGTACACTGCCTTACATATTTGTAGATTAAACACTAAATATTTCATTGCATTACACTGTACATGACAAATTTGTGAAGTACAACTCTTGCGCATTTAATAGCAATATCTGTGAAAGGCTTATAAAAGTCTCTTACATATTGGATAGAGCTTTGTATATGAAGTGATGAATAGCACTTCACATGAAGCCACTGCTGGTGAAACGTGCACAATGTATGTCAAATGATCACTAGCATCAGTAGAAGAAACCTAAAAGTGTCCCATCAGCTCTATTTTAATCTACCTGTAGGTAAAGTATACTAATACAGGTGCATACTGCAAAGTTTTAGTTGTCTGTATTATGCATTCTTTATTTTAATAAAAGCAATCCCAGGAAAACCTCTTTAACAGGTCCAAGATCGGATCCAAGATGGCCCCCTAATATGCAGAAAACGCCCACCTTGTATGGAGAGGGCTCAGCCCGTGAGCCCTCTCCATACCCCCAGTTGGCATGTGGCGTAATACTATGTCACATATCGGTAAGGGGTAAATATATGTACCTTTTCATCCACTCCAGCATCACCAGCTTTGTCATACTTCAATAAGTGCTGAGAGATGTTAAAGATTTATAATCCACAAAGCAATGATAACCTTCTCCAACATTACGTTATTATGGACATGTCTCAACCAAAACATGTCTCAATGGGTAACCACAAGCTGATGGTACTAGAGGGGTGAACACTTGAGTATTAAAGGATTATGATTATTTAACGGCACAGTAAATCTGTAACCTGAATTCACAATACTGCAACCTCCTATTTCCTACAACTGAGCCTTAGTGAAAGAGGAATCAAAATTGTGCAAACTGGAGATTTAGAATGGTACTGGAGTACAATTTAACATAACATTTTAAAATTTTAAATATTAGTCTTCAAATATCTGCTCTCCCAGTATCAGCTCAATATTGAATAAATAGTATCCAAATAAAAGCATGTGTGTTGTCCATATAGGAGGTTATATTTCCAGATGGCATAACACCCGAAAGTGTGCAAAAGACTCAACTAACTACCATACAGTGGGGTTTATTAGGTTTCAAATTAATGTAACTAGACAAAATATTCCAGCATTTCATACAGAATCTGGGATTTAGGCTCTATTGGGTACCTTAGTCGTATCCATAATGCAGGCCATCTCTGCCTTCTGTGGAAGTGTCCTAAATTGGTTAGATATTGGGTTATTTATTTTTAACTTTGCAATGGAATCAAAAATAATTATTCCTAGATATTAAAAAAATAATTTGAGATTAACCCTGTTGCAAAGGGAATATATTTCTAGCAAGACTTGATATTTGGAAAATAGATTTCAACTTCTTTTCCAACAGTAGTAGATTGAGTAGTAAGAGCGGATGGTATTGTGCAATGTGATAGGAAATTATGTAATCAACAAGGATCGTAAGGAAAATGTAACAAGTGAGTGCTTTGTATGAAAAATCAGTTTTTTTAAAAAAAAAAAATTCTCTCCTTTTTGGGGGTATAAACTTGTATTGTATTGAAAAACTACTTTCCATCATGTAAAAATAATGTGCTACTGTGCTACCGTGCTATGTAAAAGGCAGGTCATAGATAATATTATCAGTTTTACCAGAAGAACATGGTAATTTATTTTGAGGAATATAGCAGGTTAAAAGGCCAGTATGTAAAGGAAAGGTAACAGAGGTACAGATTGCTCTCAGCACAGGACTGTGGTATAACAGGTTCTATAACAGGGCTGTCAATCACACTACATGAGATACAGCCTTTCTCTCCACAGTCACAAACACTACAGGTTCCAGTACAAAATATTTAGTTAATTAGTAAGGTCTATTTCACATGAACGTGTGCAGCCTGTGTATACTTGCTGTATGGTGGCACAATCCCAGGGGCTGGGATTCCCTGCGTTATATAGGAATATAATGCAGGGACGTTCCCTGAACAGTATGAAATATTACAGTTCCAGGGCAGCTGCTCGGCCGGCAGAGGGAACGTCCCTGCATTATATTTCTGTATAATGCAGGGATTCCTGTCCCCTGTACTGTGTGCAGCCAATGGGATTGTGCCACCATACGGCACAAATACATGGGCTGCACACGTACATGTGTAACCGGCCTAAGCCTGAATTTTTATAACATACGTGGGACACCAGCAGAACTGGTTACTACAGCTATCCAACTTTAAATAAAGATTATTTTTCTGTCAATTATTTTGGATTTCCTTTAAACTTGTATATGCTGCAATTTTGCAAAAAAAAAATCTTTTAATAAAATGATCAGTGTGCTGGAAAATTATAGCGAGAAAACTCTTTCTCTTCAATGTGTATGGTGCTCTCTTCATTCTAAGGAGAGTGGGAGGGAATTATTCATGCAAATATTCTTTTTTTATTGATGCCTTCCCTAGATACTGTGAAACTCTACAAACACAAATAGCTCTTGCAAACGAACCAATATTCAGGAATGGATCTAGTAAAGTCTTCTAGCACTTCTGGTGATTCTTCACTTTGTAATATGACGCATATGTACACATTGGACCAGCCAAAATACATCAGCAGAATTAATCTTCATCCCCCAATCAACACTGTCTCATTTGAGCAACAACTCTCCTATGTGTCGATGCCAGAATAAGAGTTAAATACCAAACTGTCTGATCCTTATTCTCTGATGTCTGACAAAAAATTGTTAGGAGGCACTATACACATGGGATTGTCATCCAATCTCCTTGAAACCATTGGTGTTGTAGCCTTAACTATTCTGCCTTTAAAATCATTCACCCTCAAGAATAAGTCAGCATAGCAAAAATAAAAAAATGTTTACTATTAAAACAAAATTGCCTTAAAGGGAACCTGGTCAGCAGGTTTTCCCCATTAAACCTAAAGATAGTATAGTCATACTGTGCCCCATGCTTTTGTTGTAAACAAAAAAAGATTATATTATATTGTTATTGACAAAAATACATCATTTCACATATATAATTCCACAATTTTGGTTGCCCCTGGATCCGACCCCCAATCGTCTGATGACTAGGGTCAGGCATGGCAGATTCTTCTCATGAATAGTTTCTCCTGTCTGCTCCATGCAGCGGCCCCCACCCCTGCATTCCAAAACAAGCTCAAACACAGACGCTCACATGTCCATTGTCCATGTCCTGCCGGCAAGCAGCATCAGGAGGAAACTAAATCTAAAAGCTACAGACAGATAACATCTATAAAGCGGGGGAGGGATGCATCATGCTTCTGTATGATATTGATCATACACAATGGGGCACATTTACTAAGGATCCGTCGGACGTATTTCTGTTGGGTTTTGCAATTTTTTCCGATTTGCCCTTAATTGCCCTGGGTTTTTGGCGCACGCGATCAGATTGTGGCGCATCAGCGTCCGCTTTCATGCGACACAAATCAGGGGCGTGATCCGACTGATTCGGACAAACCGCAGAATTTAACTTTCAAAATTGTTTCGCAAGATCAGCACTTACATGCACCGGGAATGGTGAACTCCGGCGGACCAGCGACACATGCAGGAAATTGGACGCACGATGTTAGTGAATCGCGGCAACTCCGAATCCTCGTCGGACATTCCAGATCGGCGGCCTCAACGGGACGGGTAAGTAAATGTGCCCCAATGTGGTAGACATTGAAAGGAAATCTTATGTCCAAAGTTTTTTTTTTTTTACAGGGAACCTTTCATCTGAGTTGGGTTTTATATACGTAGGTACACTGTTACTTGTTGTATATGTTTAAAAAAAATGTAAATGTCAATAAAAATTACTTGATTAAAAAAAAATTGTGTCAAACAAGTTTATACTAAAAACAAAAGCTAGGCCCTTACAAGAAGAAAAAGAGGTTAGTGAAGAACTGACACCATATTGACACTGCTATGCTACACTCAAACAGTTGTGTGCTCATAATAAGTCACACTGAGACAGCTGTCTCAGGCATCAAGTTTTAGAGATGTGAATGCAGAGAATTAATGCTGAATATCAATGTGATTGCTGGAAAATTGTCAAATCTTTGTTTCTAACTCGTTAGTAGATCAAATCATCAGCAATGTGCAACATTTAGGTCTGATTCTCGTGTTTATAGTGTGCCAGCTGATACAAAGACTGAATTGTTTAGGGCAGATGTAAACTACCCATAGCTTCTCTGTTTGTGTGGACAAGATGTCCAGTCCAAGCAGGCACATGCATCTCCAAAACAGTAAAAAATCCACTGGGTGTCTGATGGAAGTAATGAAAGGGAGAGTAAAATCATTATACCATATCACTTCTTTATAGGGGTAGTCCAAGAGTAGGGGGCTGCTTAACAAAATAAACATTTACAGGCGGTCCCCTACTTAAGGACTTACAGATGACCCCTAGTTAAAGACAAACCCCTGTGCCCACTGTGACCTCTGGTGAAGCTCTCTGGATGCTGTACTTTAGTTCTAGACTGCAATAATCAGCTGTAAGGTGTCTGTAATGAAGCTTTATTGATAATTCTTGTTCCCATTACAGCAAAAAATTCTCACTGGGGCAAAAAATATTTTGTCTGGATCAACAATTATAAAATATACAGTTTCGACTTACATACAAATTCAACTTAAGAACAAACCTATGGAACCTTGTATGTAATCCTGGGACTGCCTGGATTTACCTCTGCAGTCACCCTGGTCATCCCGCACTACCGTCACTCTGGTCCGTGTCCCTGTTTGCTTCACGCAGCACGGAAGCTGTGTGGAGTTCAGGTTCCGGCCAGCCGTCCCTATTCCCGGCGCTGTATTGGACAACCCCTTTAATATAAACAATAAAAAACTTCTCTCTGCTAGTCTATTCACCATCATAGGGACTGCTAGTGCAGTGGATGGCTCTCCCCACATGTCTCGCAAAGAATGAAGTAGCAGTGCACATGCTTGATCTGCTGCTCCATTGAGAAATAAGCCTCTAATCTGATGGCCAGTGGGTGCCCAGTGGTCAGACAACACCATGGCTCTGTGGCCAACCCCTATTTGAATGTGCTTTATGGTAGGCACTGATTTCTATAGACAGGTTTCCCAAGAGACCAGATGCAAAAACCTGCCCTAGGCAGAACTTCTGTAAGACCAAACATCCACTCGTTATGACTATTTTATGTTTAATATACCCATAATGGATGCCAAGCAATGTATCTTCCCTACAGGATTTCGTATAATGCTATTTTTCCAAATAATATTGGATACAGTAAACTGTTTTTTTAATAGATTGCTTGGAGATGTTAGCCTACTTCTTGTGGTAACTTGTAAGGAAGCATTTCCACACGTGGCAGGATTGTTAGAGAATGTCAGCTTGAGAAAATGATTTCCATGCAAAGAAAGGAGACTGTAGCTGCTGTATATGCCTGACTCTCTGCATCAAACCTGCTGCATGTGAACATAGTCTTAAAGCTCTTGTTAAATGGATCAATTCTACATAGTATTACTTCACATAGCGAAGTAGTTATTAGGTCAGATAAGAGTGCTGCTTATCTCATTGCCATCACCATTGCCATTGCATCATGAAGGTGGCACCAACAGCTGGGTCAGTACCATCAGAGCAAGGTGTCATGATTTCAGGACTACTGGGTGCTGATGCCTCCTTACAATGGCTGTATAGGTCCTGGGCCAAAAGCGACGGGATCTAATAATGTGTATTGTGGTAAATTATACAAGTGCTCAGAAGATGCATCTGGCCCTTCTGTAGACATAGAAATAGTGTAAAAAAAATAATGGAACATTACAAAAAGTTATATAAAAATGGAATTATGGATAACAAAAAACAAATGTCAGAATATCAGATTTTTTTTGTTTACATTTCTCATTTACTTTGACTCTTCCCTGTACCCACACTGGAAAAAAAGATGTCGGGGGGTGGGGGGCAGTTGCAGCGACTAGTGCAGAAGCAGGGCCAGGTCTCCACCTCTGCCTCTTCCTTTCTTCACTGCATTGAAGTAGCACTATGTAGTAAATGCAGGGCCCAGCGGTGCTGCCGGCACTATGGGACCGGACGGTCATGCGATTGTGGGTCTGCAGGGGTTAATCATGTCCAGTACAGCTCTCATCAAACTCAGGGGTAGTTTCTCCTAGCCACCTAAAAGAAAACAAAGATTAAAAAAAAAAAAATCTGTGGAAATGTCTCCCAGGGGTTGTTTATGACCTCATGGGGGACATATAAAGTTAAAAAAAAATGAATAAATATTCAAAAATAAACATGAATATTTCCCAATAAACTAAAAAAGAACCCCTCTTTACACTACAAAAAACATTGCGATAGTCGACTTTACATATAATATATATCAAAACGACCTTCATACATTAGGGGAAACTGTATATACACTATACATTATATAAAAAATATAACATTTCTCAGTTTTTTGTAACTTTAACCCACAAAAAATGAACAAAAAGGTCCTTAAATTTGTGACTATCCCATGTGTCATGGAAAAAGTGCAGTCAACATGTTAAGGTTTTCTCTTTAACAAACATGAAATTCTTGTCGAGAAGGGCTCAGCTTAGAAATGTCGCAGAGATGCTTCCTATTCGCATTCTTCTTTAATCTGCTCTGTAGGGGTTAATAGAATTTGAAGTTTTATCCCCCCCCCCCCAAATTCCATCGTTAAAAGCATAAACCCCGATAACGGAATCATGTGACGGCTGAGGGAAGGAGACGCCGTGTAACGCCGTCATTCCCCGGTAATAAGGAGGGTGGCGGTGCCATTCCTGCCACCTCCTGGGCACCTGTGATGTGAGGTATACATGTGAGCACGGAGGGGCTATAAGCACACCGCTCCGGGCAGGCGCCGGGGCGCCCTCCTCCTCCCGGTGACCGTGGCGGGCTCCCCCTTCCTCCGCCTGTGACTCCTCCCCAGCTCCTCCCCCTCGTGTCCTCCTATCCCCTGCACTCCCCGCCCCGCCGCCTCTTCCTCTCTCTGTTGCCTCAACTGAAGCAAACTCGTATAGAGGAGAAGCGGCAGACAGAGCGCAGCCTGAGAGCCGGCTATAGGGACGTATCCACACAGGGAGAAGAGAGGCGGCATTGTGCTTACCGGGCAGAGGCGGGAGCCCAGCGGCGGGAGGCGGAGGAGACGGCGGCGGTGGTGGTGAGCAGACGGCAGCCCGGCCAGTGTGCTCCGCAGCCTGTGCCCTCCCATTGCCCATAGACTGCGCGGGAGAGCGCACCAGGGGGAGCACGGCCCCTGCCCTTCATGTGTGTGGACACCCGGGGGCGGCAGAAGGAAAGTGCGGCTCTCGGGCTCTGGGCTCCGCTGAAGTTTGGGCTTTGTGCTGGGGCTGCAGCCTCGTCCTCTCCTTCTTGTGATTAGTGCCCTGCGCTCCGGAGAGATTGGATAATGGTGGGGGAAATGGAAACAAAGGAGAAGCCCAAGCCGACCCCAGACTATCTGATGCAGCTGATGAACGACAAGAAGCTCATGAGCAGCCTGCCCAACTTCTGCGGGATATTCAACCACCTGGAGCGGCTCCTGGACGAAGGTACATCAGGCCCCCCACCCATAGAGCACCCCGGGGGCTGCCATGTGACCCGCACCAAACTTGTGATGTAATCAGGGGGACACATAGGGGGCTGGTTAGGGTGAGAGCACTATATATAGGTCTATGTATATATGGGATAAGGTGGGGGAACTTTTCCTGTGGATGGTATATAGGTTAGGGTTCTCCTTACTGGAATGTGTACACAAGGCCTCCATATAGAGGGGAAGTTTATGGGACTCTGCTGGCTTAATGGACTTTATAGAGGCCTTGAAGTGGATTAGGGATATGTGCTCCCTGAGCAGTGACCTGTATACTAGTAGGGGGTGAGGACGCTAAGGGTGCTTTATAGAGGGGCGTCTATATAGGACAGTAGCCCATGTGTACGTAGGTGACTGCGGGGACCTCAGTACAGTGGCCTGTTTTGTATGTAGGTGACTGCGGGGACCTTAGGACAGTGGCCTGTATGTACGTAGGTGACTGTAGGGACCTTAGGGCAGTGGCCTGTGTGTATGTAGGGGACTGGGGCAACCTCAGTACAGTGGCCTGTGTGTATGTAGGTGACTGGGGCGACCACAGTACAGTGGCCGATGTGTATGTCAGTGAATCGGGGGGGGTCCTCAGTGCAGTGGCCTGTGTGCATATTGGTGAATCGGGGGAGACCTCAGTACAGTGGCCTGTATGTAGGTTTACTGGGGCGACCACAGTACAGTGGCTGATGTGTATGTCAGTGAATCGGGGGGGTCCTCAGTGCAGTGGCCTGTATGTAGGTGACTGGGGCGACCTCGGTGCAGTGGCCTGTGTGTATGTCGGTGAATCACGGGGGTCCTCAGTACAGTGGCGTGTATGTAGGTGACTGGGGTGATCTCAGTTCTGTGACCTGCATGTATGTAGGTGCCGGTGGGACCTCAGTACAGTGGCCTGTACACACATGAGGGTGGGGGGAGGCAGCTCTCTTCTGTCTGGTATTATATGTCAGGGCTATATCTGTTCCCAGGATGAGAGCTCTATACCAGGAATCTCTTAATCCAGTATTATTTACAAATAGCTGGGTGGCAGCAGGATAGTGCCCACATCTGAGCCCCTCTAGATGCCATAGCTGAGCCTGGATTGCAGTTCAGGCACATAGCTTTGCTAGCAAAATAGGATGGAGGACTAACTATAGCCCATGTGTGATTTGTCTGCCCTTAGTTGGCATCAGAACATGTGGCATATGAAGGGGCTCTACAGCTATGCGATAACATTATTAGTGAGAGCAGCCGCTTCCACATGTCTTCTGAGGACAGCCTTTGTATTGGTTTATGGATGTATAGAAATAGAGGATTGGTATTGATCCGGCAGACAGGCAGGGGGCAGAGCTTGTGATGTACTTGGGGAGGTTAGAGCAGCACACATGTCTGTAGTGGCTAAATCTATGGATGTGATGAGGCTCTTGCTTCCTCTATTGATTCCATTTCAGTAGTTGGATTGTGCGTTTCCAGTTTCCTCCTCGCTCCTTTTTGGTTGTAGCTGTAAACAGTTCAGTCCATGAAGGGTTACAGCGTAATAAGCAGCAGGCAGATCTGTCCACTGTGTCCTGCTCCCAGTAGATAAGAGGGTGTAAGTAGCGACATTCAGGGGTCACTGGGTATAACTACAAGTGCAGGGAAGTAGGAATTCCTTCACATAACCGGACTTTTATTTCTTCTTGCTATTTCCTCTAGCAGGCACTTACCGCCTGAGCAGGGGGTGGGCACTTTGTTGTTGTTGCAGCTGTTGGACAGACAAATGCCAGTGTGTAAATATTTGCCTGGCAAACATTGCATTAGAGCTTTCATGTCACTGCCCCATGGAGGCAGGAATCAAGGAGAGAGCCGCCTGGATATTAGAAATGCTGTAAACTAAATGAGCAGTTACCTCCATTGTGCTACTTTACAAGGAAGTAGACATGGCCTGGGGAGGAATTCTTCTCTCCGTGGATTTACAGCTGTCTTTCCAGAGATGCTACCACTCCAGGCTTTGTATTCAGGAGCCTATTGATCCAACAAAGCAAATGTTGTGAGCAAACAGAACACATTGGACTGTACTGTTACACAAGGCCTGAACGTGGGCAGAGGAGCCGTATGGTGTTCTTAGCTTCTGCTACAGCTAGATTCATCAGTGTGATGGCATGCTGAGTGGGTATACCAGAGACGAGTGCTAGTCACTGGCAATTGTCTATCGTTATATCACTGGGCCTGGACAGCAGATAATGTTGTAACAGGACAGTGTTGTGCAGAGTGTATATAGCCCCCTCTCGGGGAGTAATATGGTCCGGATTCTTTTGCAGTGTAGTAGTAACTTCCTTACAGTGTAGGGATCAGCTGTTGCCGTAGTCCCTGTAACCTGATGCTTCAGGCTAGCTCTGTTTAAAGGGCTTGGTTGCTCTTCCTGTTTTTGCGCATTTGGCCTGTGCAGGCTGGAGGAATCTGTATGTGTAAAAGGAGGGGGAACTTAAAACTTCCAGGAATGTGCAACAATAACACTGCTGGATGGAGGCAGGAAAAATCCCTGCATGGAACTCAACTTTATTTAAAAGCTTTGGGTTCTAAACCACTAAGGGGCGCCCCTACTTCTCTACCAGTTCACATCAATGTGATTTTTGTTGTGGGAAAAAAACACTGACTGACTGTAGCTCATACAAAGACACATTATGCTGGCTAGTTCTGTTTCCCTGTGGTGGTTAAGAGCGAATTGGGCACTGCTGAAAGCAAGTAACACTTGAGCTGTAAAATATGCACACATAAAAAATCTAGAATATTATACCAGCCAGGTTTGCTGAATGTTCATTAAAAGAAAATTGTTCTATTAAAAAAAAAAAAAAAAAAACAGAAGACAAAGCCCCTAAAGCCTCCTAGATCCATGATGTTCTGAAACGCTGTGGAATTTTCAAAGGCTTTAAACGCTCATTTCATCTTGGAATCAAAATGATAAAACAAACAAAAAACAACAACACAGCCTTGTTCCTCCTGCCTGGTGAATTATTCAGGCAGCGAGCAGCTTCTCTAAACGCCTCACTCAGGAGAATTGGCTTTACCCGTTTTTCTCTGGTTTTTGTTTATTTTTATTATTTGATGCTCGCAGAGATCCATAGTAAAGACTATGACATTTTTTAAAGAAAGTGAAATTCGTAGAAGGACTGGGGAACGCTACAGTTCAGGACAGGGAGCCCAAAATTCTCTTTTTAAAGATTTACTTCTTGGATTCTCCAAATTTCTCCAAATTTGTAGCTGTCGCTGTGATCGTAATACTCAAAATATGAAGAGGCATATGGGAGGAAAACCAAGGGAAAGCTGGTTTATGGGATACGTCTGATAGAAGACTAGGCCTGAACCCAGATGTGCTTTGTCTGTAGAGACCTACTAATTCTAAGACCTGAAATTGTTACATAATCCCAGCGCAATATGGGGATTTCTGCCAAGTTCACAAATGCCAATATTTGGCTTTTCAGTTTGGGCGCTGCAGGGTTAATAGACCTGATGTAAATGACGCCATCTGAGCGGCAGTTGTTATTCCGCATGAATGGGGTACACTAAAACCCTTCCCATGCTTTGCTGTTAATATTTGGGAAGATTCCTCCTGTATAAAAGACTATGGGGAAAAATGTTGACCGTGGATACGAGCATTTGGCATTGAAAAGAAGGAAAAGCAGACATATGACATGGATGGTGACAGGGAGCAACAACTTGCATCAACTGGGAATTGAAATATAAGGTAAAACTTATATCCTGCTGTAAGACATGGACTCCTCCCGCTGAGCGGCTGTTTTCTCCTTGCAATGTTTTGTGACTAAGTGATTTTACGATCCCTTCGTTTTTCTACGTAATGTTGAGATTTTAGTTTTTTTTGTCTGTCCTGATCACAGCAGCATGGGCGTTGGTCGTCGTGGGTTTTAGATTAATGCATCAGCCTTGGCACAGTACTTCATTTAGGATCCACTCTCTGCTGGGCATTATCTGTTGGCATTAATGACCAGCAATTGTAATTTAGATGAGCAGGTTTTGGGACATGAACCGGTTTCAATAACCCCTACTAGAAGAAATGTTAAAGCAATCCAGTCACAAGAGAATTGGAATTTATGCTGATATATAAAGAACACCACCACCTTTGTCTCTTTGTGCCCCCATTTGCTCGGGAAGATGCTCATAAAATAACAGGCTTTCTTATGCTAATGCATTGAGTGCTGGCTGCTTGTGTATGGAGCTCAGACTGGAGGTGCCATAGATCTGCCATAAGGGCCTGTGACACTAGTGTTGCTGTTGGGGTAATCTCTAGTGTTACAGTTGCCAGATAAAGGCCTATATAGAGAATTCGCGATATGGGTTGTACATTCCACTAGTTCATGTAACATATTCTCTGGAACCTTACAGATCATCAGGAATGTAAGGTAATAATTTCCAATCTATATAAGGAACTACTGTACCCTTAAGCACCGGAATGAGCCTTGTGATGTCCATTGCCTTACCAGCTCCCTAATCAACCCACAAGTATAACCACCATTGTATAAAGCACTTTAAAAGCTTTCCATACAGCGATCTGTTCTAGAGGGTACTCCATTTTTTTCTGTATATGGTGTATGCAAGCAACTGGGTGCACCCATAGTCTTTCTTTTACACCCTCTAGAACTTACTTTACCATAAAATGATTTCATTTAGAAGAAAATGGGTGCACCTGGAAGTTTAGCCCTGCCTCTGGTGCACTATGAAGCAGATTTACTAAGTGGGAAAATGTATAGAATTTAAATGACAGCAGTGAGGGTCCTGCTCACAAGAGCTTACAGTCTATAAAGTTCTTACTTGAGAGGTGCTTTGGGAGGCTAGTAGTCTTCCAGAAAGGGCAAAACACAGCATGCTGCAGTCTGTTAAAAGTAGATGTGCCAATAAGGCCTTGGGGTGATATTGTTTTTGGCTCTGGCCATCTCTATTAATGATTTTATATGGAGGAGATACACAAAATCAGTCCCCAGGCCGCGAACCAGATGCTTCTGTGTCCGCATATTATGGTGTTCAGCAGGGTTGCACAAAATATCCTATTTTCGATACAATTTCAGTACTTCAGAGATGCAAATAATTCAATACTAAGCTGTATTGAACAGTAAGTACCTAAGACCTTAGCACTATAAGATTTTTGCACACTATGCCACATTACTGCTGAAGTGCCTAACTCCAAAGCTCCTTACAATCTAATGTATCCTACCCATCTACAATGACCACCATTCCCTTGGAGAAATCTATTGGCAGTGTGAAAGCTATGCTGCTTGTGTGCACTGTGATATCGCTAACCTAGTAGTAATGGAGACCCTCCAGTGTCCCATCTATGCTCAGTAGAGAAGTTGGGGTGTCATTGTGTAGTGAGCAGGGTGTTAGGTTTGCTGCATGTAGTTGTAGTCTATAACGTTTATTACTACACCAAGTATCTGGCATGACGATAGTGGTAAGATTTGGGTTCTCAGGATCTGGCGATTTGTCATTGTATTCCGTTAATTTCTGGTTTGTTGGTTGTATGTAAATACGCTATGTAACTTCTACAAAAGCCGACAAGGCCTACTTGTAGTCTGAAGTGCAGTTTCTAATGTAAATTATGACTACAAAATTGTGGAAACTGCAACCAAATCAACACAACAGCCATGCGTGAAGGTGGCCATACTTGGCTTTTGTATTCTAGTTTGCTCTTAATCACTGTTAAAGGGGTTGTCACAAGAGACAGTAGGAGAACCAGGAAGCTGCTGGTCTTATCAGCTGGGAGCAAACTGACAGGAAGGGGGTCTTTTCCTGCTCTCGTTTCCTTGTATTGTTTTCTAAGGGATATGTTGGAGCATAAGGTATATGTATTGTTTTTATAACATGAGTCAGATCAGCGGTGTGTTTGCTTCATATGGTGGCAGTATTTAGATCTAAACATGTTTACTTAGAGCAGACATCAGTTTCCTTTCAACTTTCACAGATTACTACTGTGGATGAAAATGGCAAAACCGTAACCCTAACTAGCTGCGTATGGTATATATATATTCTTTTTCTGTTACACTGTGTCCCATAGGTTTGCAAAAAATGTGAAGTTGTAAATACCAACCTTACTTATTGCAGACCTTTTGCATTGCTTAAAAGGTTTTGTGTGGCTTCTGTTGAAAAGAGGGTTCACTGGGTCCCTCTGCCACATACCTCAATTGGAAATTTAGATTTTACCTGGCAGTTCTCTACATCCCATGCGGAAAGGAAATGGGGGCCAGGCATCCACACACAGACTTGTGAGGGTCTGAGCAGTTAGTGATAACACTTATCTACAGGAAAGAAGATGCATTATCAAAGGGGAAACCCTTTGAAAATGTCCACTTTGATATTTTTAACCATGGCACAATAACTGTACACTGCAGCAGATGGCTTGCTGGCATGTTTGGCCATTACGTCCAATGCTTTATGCCCGGTACAAGTTAGATTTGCTTAGGCCTCTCCAAAAATGATAGCTCGAACTATGCAGTACAAAGGCTTAAAAAGTGCCTAATAATACACAGCTTGTACAAATACTGAAAAGTCTGTTGAGTGATGTTATATTTTTCACTTGGTTTGTGGATAACCTTTGTTTAATTACCATCCCCTATGCTGCTACACTAAGCCTGGGCTTTATTATTCTGTGTTACTGTATTTGTATGTGCAAGGACCCATACTGACTAAACCTTCCTAACATGTATGTATACAATCCTTTAAAACAAAATACAAGCCTTTTGTTTTAAAGTGGTTTTTCTTAAAACAGGGTTTTTTTTAAATTGGTCATATAATTTATAAAGTTTCTAGAGAGACCCATGGAGAAAAACATAAAGCCCCACATGCAGAATCAAGCCCTGACATGCTTTTAGGTAATGCATAGATGACAATTTTTCCTTCTGCACATGTGTGGCACAGGACATATGCATTACGGTACATTGAACATCAGGGAGTAACTGCAGTGTCGGGGGGGGGGGGGGGTATATGGCATTGTATGTGATGTGTTTATGCTCTGTGTGTGTATAAATGATTGTATAATTGAAGAACTGTATGTTTATAAGTGTATGTGTGTGTACATTTTTAAGGGGGCCCCTTTCAGAAGCCTGCTATGGGGCCCTGCCTCTCTGTTACAGCCCTGCTAAACATGTCACACCACAAGGCTTATAAAATAGCCTAATAGCGGATGACTCAAGAATCATCAGGTTTTTTTCCTGTGTAGGGCTTTGTTGTTCAATACTTTACATAAGTACACACAGGAAGAGACCAGATTTCTAGCAGTTGTGGGCTTCTAAGATTTGATTGTGCATGTTGAAATCCAATCAGTCCAATCCTTTCCTGTGTTGTGTGTTCTAAAGTCTTGCCTTTACACAAATGTCTAATGTTGAAAAATGCTGCAGGCTCTTTATAGGAACCATTGTACTTGTTGGTGTGAAGAGCCCTGAATATGAGACAGATCGTGGATGGAGATACTTTGAAGCTTGTCCTGCATTGTTTCTCTTCCTTCCTTGCAATGTGTCTACTAGTGGCAGATTACATTGTTACACATGTCCTGGGAGTAGAAGTGCACATTCCCCCAATACTGGCAGCTCTGTGTATTACAGCTATAGGACCTGGATGAACATTACACCACGTCTGGCCAGGAAATGTTTCCTATACAGCAGCTGATCTTTACATGTCTGTTCTTCAGTACAATGGTAGCATAATTGTTTCTTCATGTGTAATATCCAGGCACTATATATATGATTGGGTTGTACTGTGATGAGTATAATATAGCAATTGTTACTATGTACATGGAAACCCAAACTTGGTCTCAGGTTATGGCTTCTTATGTGCATTTATCGCTTGTACTTGTAATAGCTCCTTACCATTCAAGTGAGACTTCTAGGGAGGGAAAAAATTGAACCCGTGCTACTTGGATAATGGGGTGCGTAAACCTACTGCCTATTGATTTACTGACTGTACACTTTTCATAACTATTCATGAGGAAAGTGGTTTGTTCCAAGTGGGAGGTTTAATGCACAGTGTGGCAGACTGCTAGTGCTGTGCTTTCATATAGCCAAGTGTCTAGAGTGGAGAAGGTAGACTTGCCTCAGCCTCTGATTAACATAGGGTGAATAACAGAGCCATTTATCAAGCAGGCAGCCCTGAAGAGTGTCAGCAAGAAGGCTGACTATGATAAATTGGAGGGGAATGGGCTGGCGAGTAGGGGGCCGCAGTGTCCCACCACTTAGGCTGGAGGTGCTTCTGGGTGGCAGCTGATATTTAGGTTAGACGCAGGGTAATTAAGTGAGGAGGAAGAGCTGGAGAGAGGCGCCAGTCCCTTTCCACTTCACAAATTTTAGTGACTTTAACAGATTTAACCAGCAGATGGACAGTAGAAGCATGTTACATGGAAGGGGGGCTGTGTGCAGATGTCACTGCGCTACCAAAGGTGCAAGGATCTCATCAGCCCCCTGCAAATGCTTTTCTGCCTCACTTCCTTCAGGAGGTTTTTTCACTTGTCCTTGACCCCACTATTTCCATGGTACAGAGATTTAAGTGGTTAATGCCATGTTGACACCCTGGTTATGATATCAGAGTCACATTTGTTGCTATATAATGTTGCTGTAGTCTTTTTTTTTTTTTTTATTCTTCCCACAATTATCATTATGATGGCTGTTATCTCTAAATATAATTAGGTTGGCAAGAGGCAGAAGAAAAGGACTGCTTTCTTTAAAAAAAAAAAAGAGCGCCACACATGTCCATGAGTTGGTTGTGGTAGTTTTTCCCAGTATAACATATAGTTTATACGTGCGGTTCTGTGATCACACCTACCCTCGGTAAGCACTCCTCTCCTTATCAGCTGCTTGTGGAAGTCAAGGTACTCTGCAGTAAGACACAGTGCTATACATCTATCAGTGGCTGTGCCTAGTACTGCATGCTGCATCATCCCATGTACCTGCAGTAACATTCATAATAATAATAATTGCCCTCATCATTACACTTTGACCCTTCCTCTGCTTCACTTCTTTAAATGGTTAACTTTTCTATCTAGGTCTAGTGGAATATTGGCTCTCATTAGTGATGTGTTTAAAGGCATAGCCTTCGGTGAGACTTGACCTCTTTGTATGTGGAGTCAAAAATTGTAAGTATTTAACCCATAAATAACGCAAATGAACTGGCATCTACCAAGGCAACATGCCTGTAGGCAGAGGCAGTGCTATGCTGTGTAAGGCATGTGAAGTCAGGCTAATCATCTATCCATAATACACATATGTCAAGTGTTCCATGTTCCAAAATCATTCTGGGAGAGTTACTGGGATAATGTCTTCCCAATTGGCAGCTCTTGATCCAAGGGATGTAGATGTGATCATCTTGCATATAGAAAAAAAAAAAAATCAATGTAACATTTGCAACTTGGTGTTCTTTAGTAAAGCCTGTGCAGATCGCTTGTAATGAAGTTGTATGGGAACATACCTTTACCCAATGTGCACAGCATTGTTCCATTTAATAGATTGTGACACATGACAAAACCTTTCACATGTTTTCCTTCAGAAACGTTAAGCGTGTTTCCCCTTCATGTCTTCCTATTGGTATGTAGGCGATTAATTATCCCCAGCGATATTGTGGATCTAAACATGACTGGTAATAAAGCGCTGTGTGTTTCTCTTCCCTTGGGGCAGGTGGATGTGCTTGGAATAAATAAATCTAATATTCTTCAGGCAATAAAATCCACAAATACAAAATATTAGTTTTTTTTTTTTAACAGTACCTCTTTGTGCAAGTGTCTCCCTTCCCCCAAAATGCCGTAAATCATTTTCTGGTTTCCATTCTCTGGTGACCTCAGTCGGTGAGTTACAGATTTTTTTTGCCAGCCTATGCAGTGCACTTAGTGCCACAAAAGAACGGGATGGCATCCTGGATTAAAAAAACAAAAAAAAACAAACCCCAAACGTGCTGGAAATGTCTGGTGTGTATCCTGGCTGTATAGCAGAGGAGGTTGTACTCTTGGTTTTAATTTGGGCACATCCTGATATGTAACCGCTTTGGTGAATGTTCCTTTGTTGTACTTCTCCCGATGCTGCCAGTTACTTGGATGGAAATAGTAGGCACCTTTATTTTCCTCAAATAACCACTGGGCGTATGAATTGGAAAATATGTAAAAGAGACTATTTGTTGGCCATGGAGCACCATTGACATGGGAGTGTCTACAATCTCTTCCAGCATCTGATCACGGGACTGAGAGCCCCACCAATCTACTATTGATGCCTTCCCTGAAGGATCGGTTTTTGGTTTTAAAATCCTGCTGCAGACAACTAGCTTACATGTGATTTTTGTTTGGAGGGCAAGACTGCATGCGTAAAGCTCTATAGTGGCATATTTACACATCAATGATTTGTTGCTGAACCGATGCTGTGTTATTCATCAGAATGTAACTTGTAGAAAACCCCATTCACATGTATGAAACTGGTTTTCAACTTATCTGCCACATGTGAATGGAGTTGAATAGTAGGCTGGATGATAAGCCGTAATACCTGATTTACATAGAAGAAGATGCAAGACTGCGTAGTGTACACTGTATTGTACGGTAAAGCGTCTATGCTCTCCTTTGGCGTGAAGCTGCGCTCAGCCGAGGAATTACCGCCATAAATTCTTATCTCCTGATTCACTGTGCAAACACTTCCAGGCTATCATATACACCTCACTCAGATAAGCCTCTGGCTCCTGACAGGAGTTTTTATGGACCTTCTTCCACTTTTGCTAGTGAGAAAGTTATGAAGACCTATTTCGTTCTACCTGTGTGGTGTTAAGGAATGAAACTATTTACTCTGTTCCCGACTTGCACTGGATTGTGCAATATGTAGGAAGTGAATTGTGCTCTTTCCAACGCATATATTATCATGCTGTATGTAAATTTCTATTCCATGTAATATACAAGACTAGATGGATTTGTTCCAGCATAATTCATCCTCTTAATAAAGAATTTAGCATTGTATAAATACAAAGGGAAGTTCTACGTATGGAACCATGATACTACAATCGGTGTTTGATAAGACAGCAGGAATCAACAGTACAGGTGGTCCTGACTTCAGGACACCGGACTTACAGACAACCCCTACTTACAGACGGACCTCTCTGTGACGGATGTTTTATAGTGCCAGGCTGCAATGATCAGCTGTAAGATGAAGCTTTGTTGATAGTCCTTGTTCCCATGGCAGCACAAAATTTTGAAAATCCAATTGTCACTGGGACAAAAAAAATTGCAGTTCTCATGGGGAAAAAAAAAATACAGTTTTAACTTGCACAATAGAGCAGTGTAGGGCTACATGTATGTGCCCAGTTCTTATTTTTCTGTTGCCATCTTATGGTATCCTGACAGGAGCCCTGTATGAATTTTAAGGGTAGATGATTGATAAAAAAATAGCCTGGGGATCAGCTGTAGATTTCTCCCTCGCTTGATATTATATAATGGAGGTTATATATAGTACTAATCTGAAAAAAGTTGAGCTCATCTGCATGTGCATGTGTCTATCCTTACAGACTTCTATGGAGATCTGCAGTCTGTCTTGGGAGACCAAGACATTGTACATGAATGGTTCTATCCTGCGTCTCAATTCAATAGTAGGAAATGGATTGTCTCTGCTTGGTTATTGTACACAGCATACATAATGTTTCCCTATTAACACATAATTCAGTTGTGACATATCAGAACCTCTGGCACAGATATCTCACAAGACCAGAGCATATGATGTCTTTCTTGTGATGTCACTACTTGTGGTGTATAAATACCTTTTCACCATCCATGTATCCGGTTGTAATGTCTTCCAAGAAGTTGAGTCACAAGTTGTGGAATACTTTTCAGAAGGTTCTGTGTAAAGTTGTTGATTTCTTGCTGTGTGGTGCTAATATTTTATCCATCTGTGACAAATTTGACATTTAACATATCAACTTGTAGATATTAGTGCCGATATGTTCATCAGACCTGATGCTGCTTTTTTTTTTTATTTTTTTTTTAAAGCATTGATTTATTTATGGTAAGGAACATTGGAAAAGCCTATAGAGAATTCACCAGGAAATTAAACTAAAAATAACCATTTCTATTTAGTACCGAAAATAAAGTGGGAAATATTAATCTTTATATAGTGATCCAAGATGTCAGCAGCACTTAATTGTTTAGAGCCCTCTGACACCACAGGCAGTGGAAAGACAACATAGGAGCCCCATTCCTTTTTTTGTTTTCTTGCATACCAACTGATTCATAATCTATTCATCTGAAGTGAATTGGGCTTGGGTGCCATTCCCTGCAGTTAGCAGTGATGTAGAATGTTTTAGGTGGAGGATAAATTGTAAAGATACTGTATTGCCATGCTGATTGTAGGATGAGGACCTTCAGCTTTCATGTACTGATTTTTGGGTTATTCAGGATTGTCCAGCATTCTTGAATGACCCCAAGTGGGCGTTTTATGAAGCAAATCCACATCTTGAGAAGATTTTTTTTTTTTTCCTAATTTGATGTCACCTCATGACTGACGTGGGACTTACGATGAGTACAGGATAGATCTGTAAGGCTTAATGAGTGAATATTAATTTTATCATGTTTTTGTGTGTAGTGGTGCCTGATGCAAATGCTTTTTCCAGTTTTATTTTTTTAGGAGAGGCTTGTTTGTGGCTGGGCTCCAAAAGGCTGAGCTGAAAGATGCCGCCTGTGCAGAATTTGGTTTCTCCAGGGTATACAATTGTTAAGGATTTGTCTGCTATGAGTGATAGGCCTCCTGCATCAAGTTGGAGCAGCTAATGCCTGAATGGATGTGGTGGCTGCCGGAGAATGATGCAGCCGTTAGCAGTGAAAAATGTCTTCCTTACAATGCTTGTGCAGCAGGCCATGGAGTGAAGCGCATTTTTATAATAAAGGTGATGAATTTAATCGCAAACTGGCAGCCAAATGGAAATTGCAGACCTTGATACTGGTAGAAAATTGCCTATAAAGCAACTCTTCAGAGAGCAGGCTTTAAATTTATCCACCCATTTCGACATTGAGAAGAACACGGGAATAGGAGGATATTTTGGCCTACTTAGTTCAGATGAATGGCCTTAAAGAGGTTTTTTATTTATATAAAAGCAGCATCCCTGGAGTATGGAGCATAAAAGAAATCCGCTATTAACTCCTTGTACAGAACATCATGTTTTGTTTTTGTCAGATAAAACCAGAATGCTTTAATGCAAGGACCAGGGGTATACCGTATTCAGGTACAGGTACTTCTCACTTATAAGAATTTGTAAGCAGCAATGAGGTAACACATGGTTAAATGCCTTGGACCAGGCGTGGTTTTACAATCCTTTTTTGGCACAAGTGCAAGTGGCATGTACCCCATTACTTTCTGCTGCTATTAGGCATGCACACCATGCGGCACTGTCTATATGGACAGTACAGGAGGTTTGGGTCTTCAATAAGGTTGTCCCCCAAAAGGGTTATATTAAGTCTAGGTAAGCGACTGTTTCTAATTATGTGAAGTCTTGGAGATTTGTCTTCACCATAGGGGAAAAAATTTAGAAAGTTTCAGATATAGTGATAAATCTCCTCCTATGTATACTGTCTGTGATGTACATATGGTGTTATATGAAGGATACAAGCATTCTGGTGCACACATTTATCTTCTCTCATATTATCAGATTCTTGAATGATTGTTGTTTTTACATTCGTTTTGGTTGATTTTATTTCTTCCTATTGGGCCAACAGCAAAATTGTATACAGATGGTATTGTGCATGAGCCCTTCATACCACACAGATCCCTTATTTAGCATATGAAGAAGAGATTTGTGCATTCCTGAAAGCTCATGTACGATGGATGCCATCTGTACACTGTACTGTTCCAATAACAAATAGAAATACATTTTTTTTCCCCTCATTTTTTTTTTTTTTTTGCCAGTACAGTAGGGCATTCTATCTACCGTCCAATACACTGCATTCTGGAGCAATTCTCACCGGATAGCTAAGGATTTGACCATATACGGCAATGTAAGAATTATTTAGGGGAGTAATACAACACTCTTCTATACAGAACAGAAATTATTTTATGTAGCTGAACTTTCAGGTAAAACCAATTTCTTTGCTAATCTAGGACCTGCCCATTTATATATTGGTGTGTGTGTGTATAGTGTAATTTCGCCAGTAAGTAGGTTGGATATGGGGCTGAAATGTGACACATAATGTGGACTATTAGGGCACCTGCACATTTGGCACATTCCATGTGAATTTTGTTGCAGAAAATCTTCAGCGTAAAATATTAGCATTAAAATGAATGGTATTTGGAGAAAATAATGTAGACCATGTCCTTTTTTTCTCCATGGAAATAGTTGCTCAATACAGAAAATAAGATAATTATCATGTCACTTTTCTTAGTCTTTGCACATTTTTGCAGTGGAGTTTATGGAATAGGGATAACCTGTATCCAATCTGGATCTGCAGATTTCATGTAGATTATTGCTTGAAATTATATTGGGTAAAAAGCACTACACATACTACAAATAATCATTAAAGGGAACCTGTCATTAGAAATAATATACCACTAGCAGTATGTTGTCAAGCAGCTTCTATGTTGTTTCTTTCATGGCCTGGTGTGGTGGCATCATCCAGAAAGTCAACTTTGCGTTTAGATGTAAAATTGTTTTATGAAATAAAGGAGGTAGTGGGGTTAACACTGAAGTCAAGCTTTCCCTGCAGTAGAACTTCAGCTTGACTTCAATGTTAAACTCTCCACCTCCCTGACCTTATACATCTAACTTCAAAGTTGTCACCATGCTGGGTCATGAAAGAAACCTCATCTAGAAGATATTAAATAGCTTGACGACGTGCTGGTTGGGGTTTATTGGGCCAATTTCTGAAGACCGGTTCTCTTTTAAGACGCAGATTAAAAACTGTGCAGATTTCCCACCTTTCAATCCGCAACGTGTGCAGATACCCTTAGGATGGAATATCAAAGTTTTTGTAAGGGTAGGAGGCATTAAACCCCTTCCCAGTATCCAAGCTTCAATAGTATCTTGGTGATGCCCAATATTTGAGTAGGAAGGTCCATACTGTGAGTATCGGATACATCGGTCTTCCACCTTAATCCTTCTTCTCACCCACCTGATCCTTTTTCATCATGCATCCATGCTGTAGAAGTAGCTTAGTAAAGGTCCTATCTTATGTTGGCTTGTTGTACCCATCTCTTAACATGGCATGTCTGGGTAGTTGAGAAATAAACATTGTGTGCCAACAGCAGTAAATCTGTATTGGTATCAAGATACGTATGTAGTGATGTAAGAAGAGTATGTGTGTATATAGTCACATGGACCATTCCTCACACTGCCTGCCTGTATTTCCGTTCTGTGATGGAGGCGCACCTATGTAACATCTGGGCATAGAGAAGCTGGCATAATGACATGCCTTGTTTCTGCTCCCACTGTCTTGTATTGGCCGTTGCGATTCCTAGCGCAGTATCTAGATGCTTCCGGTGGTGGATGCGGCACCTGTGAGTGTCACTTGGCGTTAATACATTTGTTAATTAATGTTGATGTGCAGATGAACCCGCTGTGCTACCTAGTTGTTTATCTCCTCTTCATTCTGCTTACTTGTAGAATGTGATTGAGGAAAGAATTGTTAAAACTGTAGTAATTACATTTGATTATATGTGTGAGGGGGAAGGAAACCTCTAGTCTTTAATTTACCTGGCTGGGAGGAATGCATTAAAATTAACTCCAGCCAGCTGTTAGGAGCGATCACAACAGCATGATGGATCGGGAGACGCTAATGAATTTAGATGGAAGAATAAGCACAAAATGGGGGGGGGGGGGTGGCATTGGATGTAAAACAAATATCCATCTGTCCATGGGTACCAGTGAACTACACCTGGAAAGCCATGGTACAAGAAGTCACACTGTACACTCACTATGCATTCCTGAATTTTAGAATTTTCTCCCTGATAAAACCTCATATAAAGCCTGTTACAACTGTATTATATTGTGGGCATATCACTGCCATTCAAGGCAGCAAGTACCCTCTGTCTATGGCTGCATTTTTACAGCTTTTTCCAACTCGTACTTGTATAGATTTTCTTTTGTCAATGATGCTGCCATCTTGGCTCTATTAACAGCATTTAGTGATGTGCTTTATGGGAGACTCATGGCCTTGTGCAGTACGGTAGTACTCATTGAGGTCTATGGAGAGTTTTTTTTAGGCATGGTGTACAGATGGGGTATAAGCTTGTCTATTGTCAGTAGTTGTGGTGATGTTGTATTGTGAATTCTGCTTGTTTTGGGGCCAGTAGACACAAGTGCAGAGGAGAAATTGTAGGCTATAGTGTTCATTTTCATTCATTCTGAATGGGAAAATCATATGTTTTAACAGGAAAAACTTTTTTGGGATATTCTCTTGTGATCCATTCCTATTTAAGATGATCCCACATAACTGGTTGTACTAATACTTCCCTGATGTGTCATTATTCTTTATCCTTGATTCTTGTGGTTAGTACCGTCCACTGTATCCATTGAATAGCAGCATTGTCAGGGCACTCACTCAATACAGTCTGCCGCATGTGAACAGGTCTTTAACCATTGCATGTAGTATAGGGCAGTTTTTTTTTTTTAAACTACAAGAGCAAGCTGACATTTCCTGTAACGTGTGCAAGGATATGACAACTTCCTAGCACTGGCCATTGACCCAGCTTTACAAGGAGAACTAGAGGACAGTAGCCATGTGACAGAGGAAATGTTTGCTGAGCTGGCACAGCGTGGTACATGAAGTACAGTGTGCACATGCTCCTAGGCTTCCTGTCTATGTATAAGCAGTTGCTGGCTTCTCATGCTTTTCCCTCAGCCTGCAGATTTCTTGTGAGATTTACATTTTGATTTGGTCTCAATGAGTTGGAACCTGCAGAAAAGGGAAGATGAATGTTCTACTCCTAAAGAGATATGTGCTTCTTGTCTAGTTAACTGGTGCAGAGGTTATCTCTCCTGGACGTATATCACAAGACTCTGTAGCACCTTGTGAGATAATAATCACCTACTACATAAATCACTTCTCTCATGGACGGCAGGCAGGCGCTGAGCTGTTATTCATCACCTTAGGCGCTTTACTAGTCTCTAAGTATCTTTGTACTTTACCTGCTGTGGGGTCTGCACCTGCTCAGACCAGCTAGGTCTCCACTCTTCTCATGTAGTACTAGTAAAGGCAATCACCCATGTGCTATTACATCCAGGCATTCCAGTAATTATATAATGCAGCAACTTCTCCCGGCCCCTTGTTCATACTAAATTTCCAGGGGCAGATCCTCAGATCTGCTTTGTATTGTTAAATATTATATTAGACCTCCTACCCCACCATGAGAAGGTCTGACAGCTCGTTCTCCCTCCCCTCTTACACTAGTGTTCTCACTGAATTCTAGGAAATAGAATAGGAGAGAGAATTTGCCTGTCAAAATCCCTAGACCCTGGCACTTTCTATTGAATGTGTATGGGGGAGCTTAAGGATCAGTACCTGTTTTGGAAGGAGTCTGAGCGTAGATCAGTATGTATTAGTATTTTTACCTTTTTACATTTTGGTCGTCTTATTTCCGGACCTTAGACCATATTTGTTGTCTTAATGATGGGATGGGATTTTAAATCTTTCTATATCTGACCAGATAATGGTGCGGTGCTTTCCAATTCTAGATTAATAATTTGTCCCTCAATGTGGTCTTGTCTCTTTATTATTCCCCCTGCGTCATTGTGGCCATTCTTATCTTGTTGTATGACTCCTCCTTGAGCTATGATGTGTCATGGGGAGACGTTGTCCCTAATGATGACACGTCCGGATCTTGCTGTTTGTCACGGACTGGCTGCTGTTTGATGTAAGGTGCTCATGTACTTGGCTGTCTCCTCCTATTCCTCTCCTCATAGATGGAGCAGCCGCTGTGTGGTTTGCTGGCAGCCCTGTCATACACATACTGTGTCTTTGAGGAGTCAAAGCGCTGCATAGTTGAGAATTGTCAGGCTCCGTCTAATGAAACGTAGATGTCTCAGAACAGTGTAATGTCTGTCAGCTTTCTGACAAGTGCCTGGCTAATGCTTTACACACACAACTCAGGCAAACAGCAATGTATAGTGTAATCATGCATACTGTATAACTACACTGTACAGTAAGTAGATTATTAATCCTGTGTCTGTATAGAGTGGGATTAGATTCAGAATAAAATGTGTTTGGTAAATGGATTAGGATGGTGAGATGTGAGACATTAGGAGCTGTCAGCCTGCCTTGCCCTGCACATAGAGGATATAGAACATTTTGGTGAATTCTCTCTTATGGACTTGCTGTGTAGCGGCTCCCCTCCCCCATCCAGTTGTAGTATAATTATGATATTTTGTGAGTGTATGTGTGTGTGACTGATCTTGACTGCAGCTTTAGATGACTAGTGATGCACAAAGAGAAAACAGATGGACGCAGAGATTCAGCTTTGCATATCTATGGCATCCGCGCAGCAAGTTGAGCGATCATAATGATGCTAATAAATTAGCTTTCATAGAGATCTCAACAAATGCGGAATATAAATTGGACTTGTAAGAATATGCAAAATGTTCTGCTGCTTTGCGGAAGTGGCGCCCTTTGTATGGTCAGATATTCGAGAAATGGGGGAGCGTGGAACATGAGTGATGTTCCCTATTGATAACATGAGCTGGAAGAAGGGAAAGGCCCACCGCTTGGCATGGAGATATACGATTTTTAGTCCAAGGAGTCGGGCATACCCCATATACACCACCTGGCAGTCTGCGGCCTGATTACTTGTATGCTGATGGTATTTAAGCTTCTATCAGCACCTATGGATAACTCATCTAGTAGGATAATCTGGACCCACAGGCACTTGTGGTTGTTTTGGTTTTCAAGACCAGAAGTCTGGTGTCTAGTTACATGGTTGTGGTAATATACCACAGGAGAATAATTTGTGTGCTACAGTGCAGCAATGACTCCCCTAAATCACAGAAAGCCACAGAAGATGTCGCAGAACCTGTATTCACACTCTTCTCACAATCCCCTTGTATACAGTATTTACCTGTATTTTCATAGGGTTCTAAAATTTTCTTTAAAAAAAAAAACATTTTAACTGTGTCAAAATAATTCTGTGCACCAGGTTTTACCCTGCTAAACTACTAGCCCCTCAAGTAGGGTATGAAATGTCCTTCCTAGAATTTCCTCTTTCATGTGGAATCTCACCCATTTACATATGTCAGGCAAAAATGACTCTTCTCCCACTTTCACATGAGCTCAGTCAAGTGCTTGCAGGGATAGTGTCATTTGAGAAGCCCCAAAGTTCTGTTCTAAAGTACCTCGAAACATGCCCCTGGTGTAATATATTCAATATCCAGATCTAATCTTTTAGATCAGGCTTATGGTTCTGTGAGCTACTGAACCAGAGATGCAGGTGGTTAAATACATGGTTAGAAATATAAGCCTGAGATGAAGATCCAGTTCCCGCTTATCTTTTAAATACCTGTATGTCCAGTTCTGCAGTTCACAGAACTTGATGTGATCTGAAAGATGAGATATGATTTTTTTTTTAATATGATAGCCTCTTTATAGGTCCCATAGAACAGAAGTTCAGAGCTTCCCAAAGGACACCACCCCTACTAACTACTAAATTTGACTCATGTGAAAATGGGATGAGAAGAGTCATATTTTGCTATTCTTTATGGGAGTTTTTTGGTTTTATAGACAGATGTAAACAGGTGGCAATTTTCTGAAGAGCGAATTCAGAAACCTATAAAACCTGCTGATAGGTTCTCTTTAAAGAGAATTGCAAGAACATGAGGGAAGATAAAATGCCTCACCTCTCTGAAAACAGTGTGGGTACCGTCATTCCCGGCCATCCAGTATTTTACCTCTGCCCTCCAATGAAAGACTGGAGGCAAACAAACGTGTAGTGTCTGAATTTCTGATTTGTTTGTGCGGTGACATGAGTTGTGATAAATGGCTACTCTGTGTGAGTTATACTTGCTGGGTAGCCTTGTGTGGCAGGCCTGAGCACCGCTGCTGTATGTGGCAGGCACGCTGATATTGTAGTGATGTGAGGGCAGAGGTCGCACTAACATTTTTCCAGAAGGGTAAAAATACTCCTCTCACCATTTTTGAGGAGTATTTTTACCCGAGGAGGAGTATGAAAATTTCGGTAAAACACAGCACGCACACCACTACACTACACGCACGCACACCACTACACTACACTACACTCACACAGCACGCACACACACCACTACACTACACTACACTCACACAGCACGCACGCACACCACTACACTACACTCACACAGCACGCACGCACACCACTACACTACACTCACACAGCATGCACGCACACCACTACACTACACTACACTCACACAGCACGCACACCACTACACTACACTCACACAGCACGCACACCACTACACTACACTCACACAGCACGCACACCACTACACTACACTACACTACACTCACACAGCACGCACACCACTACACTACACTACACTCACACAGCACGCACACCACTACACTACACTACACTCACACCACTACACTACACTACACTCACACAGCACGCACACCACTACACTACACTACACTCACACAGCACGCACACCACTACACTACACTCACACAGCACACACACCACTACACTACACTACACTCACACAGCACGCACACCACTACACTACACTACACTCACACAGCACGCACACCACTACACTACACTACACTCACACACCACTACACTACACTACACTCACACACCACTACACTACACTACACTCACACAGCACGCACACCACTACACTACACTCACACAGCACGCACACACAACACTACACTACACTCACACAGCACGCACACCACTACACACAACACTACAGTACACTACACTCACACAGCACGCACACCACTACACTACTCTACACTCACACACCACTACACTACACTACACTCACACAGCACGCACACACAACACTACACTACACTACACTCACACAGCACGCACACCACTACACACAACACTACAGTACACTACACTCACACAGCACGCACACCACTACACTACTCTACACTCACACAGCACGCACACCACTACACTACACTCACACAGCACGCACACCACTACACTACACTACACTCACACAGCACGCACACCACTACACTACACTACACTCACACAGCACACACACAACACTACACTACACTCACACAGCACGCACACCACTACACTACACTACACTCACACAGCACGCACACCACTACACTACACTCACACAGCACGCACACCACTACACTACACTACACTCACACAGCACGCACACCACTACACTACACTCACACAGCACGCACACCACTACACTACACTCACACAGCACGCACACCACTACACTACAATACACTACACTCACACAGCACGCACACCACTACACTACAATACACTACACTCACACAGCACGCACACCACTACACTACACTACACTCACACAGCACGCACACCACTACACTACACAGCACGCACACCACTACACTACACAGCACGCACACCACTACACTACACTACACTCACACAGCACGCACACCACTACACTACACTCACACAGCACGCACACCACTACACTACACTACACTCACACAGCACGCACACCACTACACTACACTACACTCACACAGCACGCACACCACTACACTACACTACACTCACACAGCACGCACACCACTACACTACACTACACTCACACAGCACGCACACCACTACACTACACTACACTCACACAGCACGCACACCACTACACTACACTACACTCACACAGCACGCACACCACTACACTACACTACACTACGCACACCACTACACTACACTACACTACGCACACCACTACACTACACTACACTCACACAGCACGCACACCACTACACTACACTCACACAGCACGCACACCACTACACTACACTCACACAGCACGCACACCACTACACTACACTCACACAGCACGCACACCACTACACTACAATACACTACACTCACACAGCACGCACACCACTACAATACACTACACTACACAGCACGCACACCACTACACTACACAGCACGCACACCACTACACTACACAGCACGCACACCACTACACTACACAGCACGCACACCACTACACTACACAGCACGCACACCACTACACTACACAGCACGCACACCACTACACTACACTACACTCACACAGCACGCACACCACTACACTACACTACACTCACACCACTACACTACACTACACTCACACAGCACGCACACCACTACACTACACTACACTCACACAGCACGCACACCACTACACTACACTACACTCACACAGCACGCACACCACTACACTACACTACACTACGCACACCACTACACTACACTACACTACGCACACCACTACACTACACTACACTCACACAGCACGCACACCACTACACTACACTCACACAGCACGCACACCACTACACTACACTACACTCACAAAGCACACACAACACTACACTACACTACACTCACACAACACTACACTACACTACACTACACTCACACAGCACGCACACCACTACACTACACTCACACAGCACACACAACACTACACTACACTACACTCACACAACACACAGCACGCACAACACTACACTACACTCACACAACACACAGCACGCACAACACTACACTACACTCACACAACACACAGCACGCACAACACTACACTCACACAACACGCACAACACTACACTCACACAGCACGCACAACACTACACTACACTACACTCACACAGCACGCACAACACTACACTACACTACACTCACACAGCACGCACAACACTACACTACACTACACTCACACAGCACGCACAACACTACACTACACTACACTCACACAGCACGCACAACACTACACTACACTACACTCACACAGCACACACAACACTACACTACACTACACTCACACAGCACACACAACACTACACTACACTACACTCACACAGCACACACATAGCTCCCAACCGTCCCGATTTTGACGGGACTTTCCCGTTTTTCGTACCTCTGCCCCGCGTCACGGGCAGCTATGATATTGTCACGGATTCTCCCCCCAGGTCCCGCTGTGTCCCGCTGCTGTGTCCGCATAGTAAATACTTTGAAAGTCTGAACTCACAGTACAGAATGGCTTCTACAGACATCGGGAGGGAATCCTTTTCAGAGAAGTGTCGGGCTTAGCGCAGAGCAGGGACCACGTCATCAGCTTCAGATCTGTCCATATATGGTCACTGTATCTCCTAGGGTTCCCCAGAGCAGACATCGGGCAGGGAATCCTTTTCAGAGAAGTGTCGGCTTAGTGGAGAGAGCAGGGACCACGTCATCAGCTCAGATCTCTATCTGTCCATATATGGTCTCCAGGTCTTCCCCAGACACAAGCTCTTTATATAATTAAATTAAATAAAGTTTTGGCCAGGCTGAGATTCGAACCTGGGACCCTCTGCACCATAGACAGGAGCTTAACTAACTGAGCTATAAGCCCAGTGATACAGAGCTGAGGATTTCTGGTAAGTAAGAAGTGTTATCTGCCATTTACACTGTGACACAGACTAATGCACTGATATATAGAGAGGGATCTTCTCAGAGATTATTATTGTAATTATTGAGACTATTAATAATAATAATAATAATAATAATAATAATATTATTATAAATTTTATTATTATGGAGATGATTATTAATAATGGTAAAAATAATAATAATCATCTCAATAATAATAATAATAATAATAATAATAATAATAATAATAATAGTCTCAATAATTACAATAATCTGAGAAGATCCCTCCCTATATACCAAGGCAGTATATAGTTCTTAGTTACCAAAATTCTCCTCTTGTTAATCACAGAGGTTATAGCTCAGTGGGTTGAGGCGCTGTGTTATTATTGTACATGGACACTGCAGGTTCTGGGTTCAAATCCCAATGAGGATAATATTTTTTTTTTTTTTTAAATTATGATTTTTATTATTTTTAATATGGCTAAAATTTGGGGCGTGGCCAGGGAGTGATTGGGGGTGTGGCTTAGGGGGTTCGCCTCGGCACGCTACGCGTGCCGCCATTTTGTCCCTCTTTCCTTTTCCCAAATGTTGGGAGGTATGCACACACAACACTACACTACACAACACAACACACAGCACGCACAACACTACACACAGCACGCACAACACTACAGTACACTACTCACACAACACTACACTCACACAATACACAGCACGCACAACACTACAGTACACTCAGCACGCACAACACTACAGTACACTACTCACACAACACTACACTCACACAGCACACACAAGACTACACTCACACAGCACACTACACTCACCCGGCCTTGATCTTAAGTCCAGTCGCCCCTCTGTCCACATGTCTCCCCTGTGGCCGGTGCTCTCACTCCGGGTCTCTCCGGCACGCCCCTTAGTCACGTGCCCCGCTGAGCGGCCCGGCGCGCGCTGCGATCGCGCTAGTGACATTTCCCTCTTTTGCAGCGCGCGCCAGGCCGCTCAGCCTGTGCGCTACAGGGAATAATTGCCATGCGTTCTTTTACGCATGGCAATTATTTTGGGGGGTAATGGCGCCTCATCACGCGTCTATGACGCGTGGTGAGGCGTTAATGCGACCTCTGTGTGAGGGGTATTGTCCCAGACTCCATTGTGACCTGGGATTTTATTCTGTGGAAAATATGAAGTGGCGCATGAGCTTTACCAGTCTATTTAGAAACAACAGCAAAGCTTTTGTTGCTGAACATTGTAAAATAATCCAGCATTTGCTGCTGTCTGCTTCAAGGCTTCCCGCTCTCAAGGTCACTCTTTGTCTGAGGGAGCTGGCAGAAAAATAAAAATAGCATACATGTCAGCCATGGAATTGGCGAGGACTGTGATGCTTCCTTGTCAATCCCACCCTCATTACAGCGTAACCCGGGGCCTAGTGTAATCTATAGCTACTACAACATATGGAGGTATAGACGAGAGCTCCCATCATGCCCTTATGTTCTTGTGATCTGGGTACTGGAGTTGCCACATAGGTGAATATGGGTTGTGTGTAAGTCATGATACATTGTCATTTATTACTTCTGAAGCCTTTCCTGTTGTCATGTGATGTAAGTCACATGGAGGCGTTATTCCCAGCATGTACACCAGACAAGTAATGGTTAATACAGGGCCTGGTTCAGCCCTGCTCTCTGCACATTGTTGCCTCCCTAGTCCAGCTCTTTACATTAAATGCTGGATTATTTTTAACCCTCTGTAGCTGTACAAGCAATGAATGTGTGGGTTTGCTACGTGACTGCTTCCATTATAGGGAATTTTTTTTCTGTCTTTGTGTCACGCAGAGATACAGGCAACTATTCCCAGAAACCCTTTCCAACCATCTGTTTTTGACTGAAACATCTGTTTACAAACAGTTTTTCTAAAATGTTGTTTATTTGGTCAGATATTGGATTAGACTAGTCTTTGTTGTGGGATTTTGCTTCCTGATTTTTTTTTTTTTTTTTCCATTGGTTACTCCTTTGCTTCCGCTATACTCCCAGATTACTCATGATGAGGGTGTCAGTCTGAGACATTTTGTAGACACGATGGGTCATTTTTGGATTTATAGACTTTTTTTTTTAACATTTTGGAAGCTTTCTATGATTTTGTGGATACACATACGCCCAGCAATTACAATCTACATGCAAAACACTTGACTCAGTGTCACAGGTCAGTGCGGAGTAGGATGCAGAGAGGAGCTGTGAGCTGGCCGGGCTCAGATGGATGACGTGTAGCTCATTTCTCAACAGTTGGCTAGCCGGCCCTGTTCACATGGGGTTAAAATGAAATGTGGTTTTCTCCTGTGAGCACTATTTATAAAAGTACTTAGGATGATTAAACTGTCACGCTAGTGATTAATGGACAGAGCTTTTGCTGATTTGTCAGCTCTCTCAATTTCAGAATTCAATCATTTTCTTTTGTGTGGAGAGAGAAGCCTGCAGGCCTGGAGTAGTCCTACCTCCCTGGTTCTGCTGCAGGGCTTCCATCACCCCAGCACCACCGCTCTCCCCTGCAGCTGACATGCCGAAACCCACTTGACATTAGTGATGTACTAATCCTTCATGGACTTAATGAAGATACAGAACATATATGTGTATCTATATCTTGCCCATCTATCTCTGACACTTGTGGAAAATTTTGTCAATAACTTGCTGTTAGGAACACTAAATCTAGAACTCTGTGACAAAAATAAACTGGAAATAGTTGTCCTCATGGTTTGCTAGTCGGCAGCATTGTTGTTACTTGATCCCAGGTAGTGAGCCATCCTTCCAGTTCAGTCAAGTGTTGTTTCCTGCAAGTATTGCATTGAATTATTGGTGCTCTATAAATGGTAATATCCCAACAAAAACATACTTGTCGAAAGCCCACACAGATGACAAGGATTAATCCCGGTCTGATCTGCTCACGCTTTGGCTGGAGAGGTAGTGAAAAGGGAGGGGCTTAGTCAGGGGTTGGAGTTTAGCATCGAATTTGTCCTGCTGTAGAAGGGGCACAGCAGGAGGTAATGACTACAGACAGTTGTCTTACAGCCAAACACAGCACAGTGATGATGAGGAGAGATGCGGCCGAGTGCCTGGACCCACAAAAAGAACTTTTTTTTTAATAAACTAGGATCAAGGCCATTTTATTTGTTAGTATGTTGCCTGTGTCTAGTATTCTTTAAATTTTCCTTTTGTCCTTGTTTTCCTGTGGTGTTCACGGTAATTGTATCTATTTACTTTGTGAGGTTCCTGTTGTAGGCTGAACTTTTTTACAAGCGAAGTGAAATAGATGAGCGTTTTGCCAAGGGTACAGTAATCTCCACATTTCGCCTATGTCGGCTGAATATAACCTTGTGGCCAGAGAGGAAACATAATAATGTAAAGACTGATACAATAGCCAGTGAGTACAACCCCCTAATCCTGAGTAATCTCCTGCATTGCTAGGGATTTGCTTATCATTTTTACCATCAACCAGCTGATTATGTAAAACAAACTAGGCCGAATATGTGCCTTCTACCCTGGGAGCCGCTTTTGCTTACATGCTTGGGGCAGCATTTTTCCCTGGTCTCTCAGGTCCATTATGTTGTTGCCCTTTCAATTTACTTGACACACTTGATATATTTCTTACAGTGTTTTATTAGAATGACCTTTCAAATTAAAAGAGCATGTTAGGTGCTTGCTGCTCTTTTTTCTTTAGCATTTCTATTTTAGCTGCTATCCATCACTCTTTCATGTATAGACCCCAAACACGGGTGCTCTTAACATTTTTCAATCCTTGAAACACAACTGAGAACATAAAAAAAGTTTCTTTTTATTTATAGGTTTTCTTTTTTTTTTTTTATTGCTACTAAAACTTTGCACCATCTTATTGGTTTCTCTAGGAGACCCTTGACCTGTGCACTTTCCCAGCACAGAAATGCCTTGAGAGAGAGAGAGAGAACAATATGTGCGATCGATGTAGAGCCCAAGTTGTATGTGCAGCAACTCCAAAGTGGCTATGAAGCCTTGACCACTTGTATTACATTAACAATCATTATTAGGCCATGTAAAAACAGTGAAGGCTGACTTTGGGAGGTTAACCATTTTTTTCCAGCCCAGCTGTTTCATTGTGTTGATGGATCATTACTGCAGCGTGCACAATTCTTAGTTTTCATACTAAATATAATAAAGGTACACTTATAACTGGCAATTTAGTACATTTATATTTCTATTATCTTCTTATCCTTACACAAATATAAAGACTGGGTTTATATAAAACACAATTAGAAGTAAATAGGAGAGTCCTTCAATGCTACTGCCCAGCAGGAGGTGCATTCATGTGCCCTGAACACTTCCATTGTACCTCCCCCTCTGCTCTGAGGGATAGCTGAGGCATTGTAAGCTGCTGCCTGCTGATAAAAGCCTCCTACCAGGCACGAGGGGCGTTAAAAGATGCTCAGCTCTGTCATACAATCCCAGCTATGTGGTTACATTCTGCCTCCAATGTAAAGATGGAAGTCAAGTAGTCAATGCAAAAGGCGCATATACATTTCCCTACTTGTCCAAGAAGTCTGAAGCCTCCTAGTTCAACACAAAATATTAAAGTATTGCAGATCACACTAACTACAACTATAACCATAGCTATAGGATTCTGTGGTTTTGAACACTCACCTGTCAGTTCCCATTCATTCTATATTGTAAGAACTGTACCAACTATAGAGAGATCAGTTATTTATTGTAATTTTCTTTTGTTTCCGAGCAGAGATCAGCAGAGTACGGAAAGACATGTACAACGACACATTAAATGGCAGTGGCAACCTTGAAAGGCGAAGTGCAGAACTGCCAGATGGAATTGGACCTATTGTCCAGTTACAAGAAAAACTATATGTGCCTGTAAAAGAATATCCAGATGTAAGTATATGTTTCATCTATAATCATATATGCTAGGTGTAGTAATGTGTAGCACTCTATGGAGGGATACGCGATGTATCTCATGATGTATAACTACATTTCATCTATAATCATATATGCTATGTGTAGTAATAATGGTGCTCTATGGAGGCATATTGGATGTATTTCTGGTTTAATCTTGTTTATTTTAAGAATAATATTCAGGCACTGAAGTAAATGTTCTTTTTTTTAGTGTCTGTCTCACCTTTCCCTAACTTTGTGTCTCAACCTTAAAAGATCATTCAATTGAACCAGTAGATCAGGAACTACTGGTAAGTTGTTGACAGGTCAGGGGTAGGTCAAAATGCCTTAAACTGGCCTTACACTACAGATTTTAGTGTTCTGACCTTTTCATCCACAGTACACATGGATGTTAACTCTAAGTTAAAGTGGGTGTTCTATCAAAGCACCCCATGTATTACATATCCAAAGAATATTAAAATATATATCTCATAATCTATATAAATAAATGTTTCTTGAAAAATTCCTTAAAGGTAATCAAACAGGATAAACCAGGGACACTTACTCATAAACCCAATTACTGTGGATGTGGTAATCTTATATTTGTTATCCATGGTGTCCTTCATTCCAAAATCAACATTTAAAATTATGGCAATGAGCCCGAAGGGTTCTGGGGGGTGTTAACAGAGCCCCTCAGTGCTGCAGCTTCATAGGCTTTTAGTGTGCTGAAACTTCCGCTGCAGCTGTGAGATTACATCAGGCACAGGGAGGTATGAAGTGCTGAGGGAGTAGAGGGAGAGATGGTTCAACAGCCTGTGAAGTTGCAGCATGGAGTAGCTCTGCTAACGCCCCCTTCTGGTCCAATTAGCATAATTTGAAAAGTTAAATTAGAATGAAGATATATGTTTAACACAGTCACTATGCCTAGATCTATGAGATCTAATATGAATTTTGATGGTATATTTCCTTTTTAAAAAAGAGAAATTGGTGACCTGTACTTCTGCTTTGCTGCTGAACAGAATGGGCACTAACAACTTGACAAATATTACTAATGCCTGGAAAAAGTCACAATACATTTGAGATTTTTAACAGAAGTCTTGTTGCCATGGTCAATGCCCAAGTAAAATGGGTGACAGTCGTCAATGAATGATGTCAAACGGTGGTTCTGAATGACAGATCACCAGTGCAGGGCTCTTGGTTCATCTTATAAGGAGTCAGTGGGGGGCCTCTGCTATCAAAACTGCCTGACAGTCTTTTCTCTGCTCCACTGGATACTTCAGTCTGTGATAAGATGCTAAGATTCTGCAGATTGTTGCCTTCTGCTCCTTATAGGAATAAAATCACTGTTAGAACCCTTTTACTTTTCATTGACGAGCCCCTTGTGGTTCTTCCATAGGAAAACTGACCCTTTTTTGGTAGATTTTTAGTGTCTGTATTCTGCCTAGTCCTTATGTTGGCTTGCCACTCATCTAAAGGGGAGCCCTAAGCTGGAGGGCCAGGACCAATCAGATATTGTTGACTAATGTCTGATGTTTGAAAGTTTCTATTATTTTTTTTTGTGTCGATCTGCCATTGAATTTTATTGGTTGGTTTGAGGGCCTGTGATGTCCTGTAATATATGAGTGTGTTTGTGTACTAAGTACAAGGATTTCATTAATATGATTCCCATTATATTAGTACATAATATAAATTATATTCGTACAAAAGTGGCAATCACTGGGACACTGCAATCACTGAACCTAGCAGCTAAAGGTTACTGCCGGCTCTTGACATTGACAAATAATATTTCAGGAAAGGCGACAGAATTGCATCCCTGCGATAATGTGTCCATTTAAAGCTTCCCCAAAATAGATTTGGGATAGAATTTTCCAAGCATGAAATAGGTTTCTGTTGTTGGAATTCATTTTTAAATTTATATGCAATATGAGAATTCTTAAACCTGGAATTTTTTTTTCCTGCTGTGACTGAAAATAAAAAGAAAAGGATGATATAAAAAATATACAGTGATTGTTTAGTCTACTCCCCTAAATAGTGACATTGCACTAATTATCACCCATTATAAATTTTGATGACCATCTGCGGTCTGGCCTGATGTAGTGACCATAGGAGTCATTTTGCACTGGCCTGAAGCTTACATACCATTTCCCTTGGGTTCACTTGTATAGTACTATTGGGGTATGCTTTCTTACTCGGTTCCATAGGGATGAATGGAGTAGTTGTCTTTTTGTCACTGTAAACAGGGAATTTAGAAGGTGGGATCCCATAAGTGGTGTTCATCCAGTTAGGCTTCTTTCACACAATCCTATGCGGGTGAGCTTGCAGCCTCCGTAGGGAGGAGTGCGGCACAGTCGTACTTAAGAGGAAGGAGTGGCTAGGCTTGAGCAGCAAACTCTCCATTCACCTGGTCCCAACAATGGGACCTGTACCTATCCTGGATTTATGACCTCCAAAGGATTCAACAAGTCTTGCACTATATTTCCTTACATTAAGTCCATGTCGGAATGCTCTGGAAACATCTTTAAAATTTCCCTGCAATGTATAGAGTTGACCTTTTGGAACTTGTGACCCACGAAAGTCTTAAATTCCGATTTTTTTTTTTTTTTTTTTTTTTTTTCATTTTCTTCCCTTGAAATCATGTCGCATTCAGCTTATTGAAGGCTTAATGAAATTTTAAAAAAAAACCAACTCTTCACTTGACAAAGTTTTCTGTTACCACTTCCTTTTCTCTTTTGGAAAACCTCTGTTGAATTGTTAATTGAAGAGTATTTAACAAAATTGACTTAATCGACGTCTTTCATCTGAATGTACTTCACTGTAAAACTGCTCTCCCTTATCCTCCAAATGAATAAATGTTTTTAAATTATAATTCCAGCTTTAATATGAAAAAAAAAATGTTAACTCTGATTAATGTGAAATTCACTACTGGTTTTCCTCTGTGGCTTCTTAGTCAAACTCGAGAACTCAATAATTATCACATCTAAAGCATTGTGTCCTCGGAGGATTGCTGAGCTCAAAGGGCAGCAGTGATAAACAGCCTGTGCCTACTTTTTGACCATTTTCGTTAAAATGTTTAATTAGTGCAACAAAATGATGAACCTGGGGATTAATTGTACTTAAGGGAGCTTACTAACTAAATAACATCTCATCATCACCGAATATTAAAATGCTGCAATGATATAGATAGGTTTATTTCCATGTGAGAGGTGCTAGTAGACTGTGTGCTGGATGTAGGTGGAATATTAAGAACATACCGTATGTTTCCATTGTCATCAAATTGATCTACAATATCCATATTCCTACAAAATCTAAAATGAATATTTTTAAACCTATTTTACTATATTGACGTAAGGTGTAAGACGTAGTGGTGTAAGGTGAAGTATGTGGATGCAATCCATGGTCAACGCTTGTGAAGCTGTGCTTTTCCTATTGTGTTCAAGGCAATGTGAGGCTGCAAATGGTATAAACTAACCAAAAACATTAAACCTAATCTTTCCACGTATACTATCAGATACCAGAATATTAGCAACATCAGATGTTGTGGTGGGAATACATGTGTGAGCAGCATTATATGAAAGAATTGTGGCTCAGGTTTGAGGTTAAACAGGGAAACCTTTGTAGCATGGTCACAAGTCAGAACTGTTAGTTGCCTTCCATGTTTGCAAACCATAACCACTATGCAAATTCATTGGTTCTCTTGTGTTTGTCATCTGTCATTTGGAGAGCAGCTAGACCTGCTTCTATATTGGCAGTGTGTCTACAGCTCTTAAGTGAGGTTTTTTTTTTTTCAGGTTAACGAACACCATCTAAGTGAGTGGTGCATATCCAGGTCACCTGAGAAACAAAAGGGGTGGGAATAGCACTCCTTAAATATATATGGTCAGGGTCAAAAGTCATACACAAACAAACCAATAATATATTCGAAAGAAGTATGCTATAAGACCCAAATTCAAAGTATAAACAAATTTATTTGTACTGTGGTACACCACAACACAAAAACACATATAAAAACAATTAAAAAGTGTGGAAAACACACAAACACAATGCAGCAGGAAGACCTAGCATATGGTGATGCTGGTCCTCCTGACAGCCGCCAGCTCCCCCTACTCTCAGCGACCTCTCCTAACTACATGTATATCATAACAGTATAAACTGAAAAATGATGGCAATACATAAAACCAAGATGGCAAAACCCAAACAAACAACTGTATGAAGGTATGAAGTACTCAATTGACAATAGAGCCAAATCGCTATTTGAAAATAAATAGCATGAAAAAATGCTGATAGGTCAATAAGGGTATCTACCTGTCATGTAAAGGATCCAAACAAAGGAGAGGGTAGGGGAAGCTGGGGCACAAAGCCCCACGTGTATCGCCAACCAACTGGCTTCCTCAGGGGTCCGACCCAGGCACAATCGGCTGATTCTCTCTCAGTAATGCTGATGAGAAGTACAATACCTTTTTAAACAGAAACCTTTCTTTATCCAGTTTTTTGCTCCCATTGGGAAGCTTTCAGTTACGGTACACTGCTCTCTAAAGGAGAAGAAAGTAGAGAAAGTGGAGGCCTACTTTTATTTAAAGAAGTATTTAAAACTGTTTACTGCTGACACTGCTCCTTTATTATTTAAAAATATGCTTCTAAATAAGTTTTTATTTTTATTGCACAATTAAACAATAGAGACCTTCTGTCTCCCAGTGGAATATGGGTGGGGGCTGCATCTTGGGTCCACACTATCCCCAGCATGTGTTTTCCGACAGCTGTCTATAGTGTGTGGCGGCCATGTTTTCCTGTAGATTGATGATTTGTACAATGTTATGGTTGCAGAGTCCTATGACATTTTATACGTTGCAATTCATATCCTCCAGCATGCGACCCCTAAAGTTAATTCCCATAAACAAGTCTTACTTGACAGATTTATAATTGCGGCGGGTAGTGAAGGGCGGCAGCTGAACAGCGGGGTTAATGAATGTATTCTCCCCTCTTCCTCTTGGCCTTTCCAGTGTCCTGTAGCTAATACTGTTTGAAATCATTTTGCCAGCGCGTTTTGTGTGACATCATTTTAATTAAGTGGAACAACACTGGCATAATAAATCAACACGCAGGAAATTTCCGATACAGTAGACAAAGCAGCTGATAGGAGCACATCCACCCACCTTTATATATACAATTGGAAGAAACTGCCTTGCCAGCCTTGATTGTTGGCAGATTGTGAAATGCCAGTGTTGAAGGTCTTAACGCCTGACTGCTCTCACTATATAATTTGCTGCCACGACGGAGATTGTTATTTTGTACAATTCAGAATTTTTCTGCCAGTGTTATAGAAATTACACAGGGCTCCCTGTTACTATACTGGTTTAGCTGCAGAAATCTCATCCAGGAGAGAAGTTTACTGCTTTGTTATGGCGTTGCCTCTATAGAGCTGACAGAATACAAGCTGTGCTCTGGTTAACATAAGGGGGAAAATATCCCACTCCAATATATTATTATAATTTTTGGAGGGGCGTCATTTAAACTTGGACTCTTATTCTATTTATTTTGAGCAGTACATTTGAATGTATGGAATATAATTATATATTTTTTTTCTTCAGTATTCTTAACAGCTTTAGAGCAAACTACTGTAGACTTTAGACATGGATTTCTAGGCCTGCTCCATGACAGTCACTTACTGAGAATGAGGAATTTCACAGGCATAAAGATGGGAAGAATAAAAATTAGGCTACTCAATTTATGACTGGGGACAAAAAGCAAAAAAATGAGAAACTGAATTCCCCCTCCCCCTTATGCTATGACACGGTTAATGTTTGCTTGCCCCCGTAGGCTCTCTTCCGTGCTCTACTTGTTTATACATATCTCTAATTCCTTACATTTTACTTGTGTTGCACATGTAAATGACCTGAGCAAATTTGTCATCACTTGTCGAAACGTAAGGAATTTATGTCTGTTTCTCCTGAGGTTCACAAATGGCTGAAAGCCCTATAAGGATGGAGAGTTAGAGGATAAAACAAAGCAAGGTCAAAGGAGTCGCATACATAGGTTTCCACGTTTTGCGTGGCTGCTGGTGATCTATTCTCTGATTGAATATGCCCTAAGGTAGATGTGCTCCAGGGTGAGACTTACACAAAAAGTGTCAGAATGTAAGTGACTCTTGTAGTAAGAATTTCCAAAGAGGACAAAACAAGGAACATGGCAAATTGGTAGTAAATTTCTTTGGATCTAATATGCCTTGAAATCTGGTTTTATGACACACCATGTGGACTTGCCATAAATGCTTTAGATGGCCATTTCCATTTAAGACTGTAAATTGTGTTAGAGGCTTTTATCAGAGGGATATATTGAGAGTATATACCTGTGATGGAGGGCTCTGAGTTTCCATATATGCAGATTATAGTACTTTTAAGAATTCTGTCCAATATTTTCCCTGCTAGCTTTCCCAATACACATACTGAACTTATACATTATACTAAAATGGCCTAACAAATGAGTCCTGGTCACAAAGCCTTGTTATGGCCTCTAATTTACCACCGCTTTACACGACAATGAATTAATACCACACTTTCTTCATGTGGTGATGCCATGTGCCTGAGCCTGGATAGGCTCTGTCTGTGGGATCTTGCCCAGGAGGTAAATTTTAGAGCTGGTTGTGCATGGGAATGATCAGCTGATTATTGTAATGTGTAGTATAACTTGTGCCCTTCATTGGTGACCTGTAACTGTTTCCTTCCACATTCACGCTGCGTCCCCAGCCCCCTCTGTTTAATGCTCTGGTGCTGATGACAAATATTGAGTAGGTCTTAGACATAGTGACAGAAGCAATTGTCAGGCATAAATCTGTGGATACAGAAACTCGTGTGTCAACACGACTCTTTCCAGTTCACACGTCTGCAGATCAGTGAGAATGGATGGACCTTTTTATGTTTGCTCTTTCTGGATGGCTTATTCTGATGGCTACTTGCTTATTCACTTTTTATCTGTTTAGGCAGAAATGTTTACAGAGGGAAGTAAATAGGGGACATTAGGCGTTTGTCTCTGAGCATGGCGAGAAATGACCTCAGAGCTAAATATATAGGTTTGTGACATTCTAGCAGCTGTTGTGAGCTCTTCTGTTTGTTGCTGGGGTGCAGTGCCCTAAAAAAGGAAGAGAATGTATTGTAGCTGTAGGAGAAAAACAAGCAGCTGGTGGTCTCATCACTGGCCGCTGACAGCGAAGGTCACATGTTTGGAAGGACAAGCATTTGCTCAGAAAGACAATGCTCTTACTCAGTGTTTCCAGGGCCTGGACCGCTGGCTTTGAGGGAGGCATTTCCTTATCTCTTAGATGGCTACCATCCTCTTTATTTGCCCTGCTCAAGCATTAATCCATCCACCACTTCTGTATTTACTCTGGATTTGGTTTCTTAAAGGGAAATTTGTTAATGGTAATTGGCTGATACAGAGACCTGCCTTTCTTTCTTCTCATTGAAATGCAAATGTTTACCTGCTTCTCTAAGACTTCCAAGCATTCCAAGTATTGACAGTGTAGATAACACATGCAAATGAATTTACCATAATTGTCTCTGCTCTTTGTTCCTTTATTTGCATGATCACATTATTAGTTTAGAGATGCCTTGAGAATGCTATCAGAAAAGATTGCAGCCATTACTTCTAGGCCAGCAAATGGCACCCTAGCTAAAGGTCCTTTGATCCTAACACACCATTCCTATATGCCTAGAATTACAATGAACTAAACTTAAAGGGGTAAATTGTTTTATAAAAATATGAAAACTAGTGCTTACCTCGTTTGTTAAAAAAAAACTGTCAGCAGGTGACCCTTGCAGCCAATCAAAGGTTGGTAAAAGCATTTGCACATACCAGGAATGGTAAATGAGTAGTGTTTTTTTTTCATTATAACCTTCATTTTTGGGGATAACCCTTTTGAAGGATTCATCTGAAAGAATGTGCTTAAAGGAAATTTACCATCAGCATCACTCATGGTAGACCTCTTATACTTAGGGCTCTTTCCAGAGCCCCTATGCATTAATTTCATTTTTTAATTTACTCGTTCGTTCCTCTAGTCCTTGGCTGGCCGCCTCCTTACCGACCCTACCCTATGTAGAGATCCGGTGACGTCACCTCGCTCTCTGCAAATCTCGCACATGAGCGTTTATAATCTTCCTTGCACAACCGGTTGGCTAGTACTGCAGCTGTGCAAGGAAACCCTTCAATAGGGGGTAAGGTGGCTGGCCAGCGACTAGAGGAGTAGACTCCCACAGAGCCCCTCAGATTCGTTTACATATGTTCTAAAACTCACTCGACTATAAATTGCAGGCATTCCAGGATATAAAAAACAAAGAACAGGACTGCAATTGATCATACACACGTATAAGTGTTGGTAGATTTCCTTAATTTGATCTATGTGGGAGTGACGCATAAATGTCTTAATCACTGAAGTTCTAGAGCAGTGGTGGCGAACTTATGGCATTGGTGCCAGAGGTGGCACTCGGAGCCCTTTCAGTGGGCACCCAGGCAATCACCCGAGAGGACTCCAGGTATCTTCCTGCAGTCCCAGACAGCCCAGGACTTGCTGTGCACAGAGCTATTTTATAGTGACAGCTCTACCTGGGACTACTGGAGGAGTGGGAAGGTGTGGACAGATCTGAATTATCATTGTAGCTCCTGCTCTGGCCCTGGCAATTCTTCCTTTTTATGGAACCCTGGAGGGAATCTACAATGATCATCCAAATTTCTTCTATTTTCGGCTTTATTGGTGTCCTCAGGGGCTGGTATCAATGAAAACTGTGACAGAGCAGGGAGTAAATCACAAATAAAATTTCTGTGTTGGCACTTTGCGATAAATAAGTGGGTCTTGGTTGTAGTTTGGGCACTCCGTCTCTAAAAGGTTCGCCATCACTGTTCTAGAGTGTGCACTAAAGGAAGGGTTCAGTTGTGAAGCACAATATCAGGTGTACAGAACAGCAGTGCTTGCTATCTCTTTTAGTCTGTAATTGTGTATCCAAATCTGTAGTTGGTTTCTTGCGCGTTACAATCTGCAGTTGTTTGTGTATTGGATTCTAGTTGCGTGTGTACAAAAGTACTCTGTTTATCTGTCTGTACCTTCCCCCATTCTATACATGCATTTGCTACATTCTATGCATTTACTTGTATACCTTATATACACACCTTGCATACATAGACACTGCAGCAGTAGTAGTAAAAACTGAAAGCACGAGGAGTCCCCAGTCTATGAGGCTGTAATGAGTTCAATTTCTGATGATTGGGAAGGTCAAGAGCAGTCACAATTTGCTGTAGGATCAGAGCAGACCGAAAAAGAATCCCTGATATTGCATTTACAGTTTCATCTTTTTTTTTCTGTATCCCTTTTATATTCTAGAGTCAAACGCCTGCAAATAATTGTACAGAATCCCTAAGGATTAGAAAAATAATTTTCATTCGTATTACACTCTTGTTGAAAGGTCACCCAGTCTGTTTCTGAGGCTCGGAATGATTGTCTTATCAACACGCAGATAATCTGGCCAAAACGGGCCAATGCCGGCCACGGCGACAGTACCGAACAGGTGCATGGAGGCTTTAGAAATAAAAATGCATCTAACAATAATGCAGCCCTGATCAGACAAGCCTCTTAAATCCCCTAAATCTACATTATTCACATTCAGCAACAGACGCAAGGCAGGGCTTTAGCCATTGTTCAATACAGATTAGGCTTTGCAATCGCTATGTAAATGCAATGGATCCCTCTTCATGAGCTGGTTTTATTTCTGCAGCTGGATCTGTCATGTACTGCAGCATCAGCTATGGCTACATACAATGTAGCAGATAGTGCGTCCTTCCCAGCAGAGGTTTATAGCCTGTAATATTTCTGATTTCACTGACTCGGATATTGAGCGTTACACCCTGCACTGTCTCGTTATGCTCAGCATTAAATCATGTGGAGTAATGTCACGTTATAGATGAGTCGCTCGCTTCCGTTGTTTTGTCCTAAGGAATCAGTGTCCCTGGTTGACGGAATAATGACTTGGAATAGCAGGAGCCTGGTCTGTATTTCGTGGGTCACCCTTAAATGTTAAGCACTCGCTTTGTGAGTGTGACTTGGATTGGAGGACTCTGTCTGTGTTCACCTCGTCTTGATTGATTCTGATCAGTGTTGATTTACGTGCCGGCTCTTCAGCAATCAGACAGTTCCTTCCTAAGCCACGCAGGGAATAAGCATGCTCTTTTACATCTATTCCACCCTATGAATATTTACTGAAGCATTGCCATAATAAAGGAAAAGATTATATGCTTTTATGTGACTGCTCATCATGTACATGTTTGCAATTTGCTTATAATATTTTCCATCTACGTGATATTCTGTTCATTTGTGTCTCTGCTTACAGAAATCTTTTTCAACTTTTATTTAGAAATGTAATTTTTCTCTTGCAGCGTGTGGATTTCTTTAGTATTTTATTCTTGAATAATAAATGGTATTATATAAAAACATTCTACATATGTAGTCCAAAATGCCCAAGTTTTTGTTCACTTAATCCCAAACATCAGGGAAAAAAGATAGCTTTGACATTTTAGGCTGATGACCAGTTCAGGAGTTAAAGGGGTATTCCATAAATGTTGGATCAGGGAGGTGGACTGAATACTGGGATTCCCATAGTTGTGAAAATCCAGATATTATGATGACCTTCCGTGGGTCTAATGGACACATCGGTCAGTATTGAATAGAGCAGAAAGGGACACAATCCACATCCTTGTGGCTCATCATTGTGGGTTGTAAACGGAGGATCTCTGTGAGGGCTTAACCACCATCATACGTGGAATCATTGGGCAGTGATCGTTGTACGCTCAGGCTATCCAGAGGGGAGGGAGTGATGAGCTGAATGTTCAGGGCAAAATGTGCAATAGCTTAAGGCATCCATATAGATGGTGACATCTGTTTTTGGTAAAACTAGATGGCAATCAAAGTAAAGTTATGTGAAAATGACAGTAGACAATGGCACAAGGATAAAAACTTCTTGAAGTGCACTTCTGTTTTAGGACAAAATCTTTTGATCTGGCCTTGTCTAAGTAAATCCGTGTCCAGGTCTATTGAGGCTGTGAAATTAGCATTCCTTGTCCAAACATAAACATGAAAAGCTTATGTAGCAATATATCCTAGTTATCATCGTTCTTTGTCTAGAACCAGTCAATCTCTTGAGAAGAGAAGGATGTGGTCTGAGTGCCCTTGTCTGAGGGACACTACAGGTTCACAGTGTTAATGATGACTATATCCCGTGTGTAATTAAAAACCAAAATGGTCATACAATATTGACTTATATTTAGACGCTGCTCACACAGTCTGCACAAAGCAGAGGTTACAGAATAGCGAGTCTGCTTCCTGTGCAACTTATTCATGCAGTAAGATCATTGTGTAGGATATGTATAAATATTCCTAGCCATGTACAGACGGTCCCCTACTTAAGAACACCCAACTAACAGACGACCCCAAGTTAAGAACGGACCTCTGGATATTGGTAATGTTCTGTACATTGGCCCTAGTCTACAATAAACAGCTTTAACAGTTATCACAGATGTCTGCAAATAAGCTTTATTGTTTAATACCGTTTCTGATGACAATTCAACTTTTTTAAAATCCAATTGTCACAGAGACCAAAAAAAATTTGACTGGGGTTACAATTATAAAGTATACAGTTCCAAGTTATACAAATTCAACTTAGGCTCTGCAGGTTCGTTCTTATCTTATATGTAACCCGGCGACTGACTGCAAGCTGCCATATGTTTAGTACAGATATTGCATATTTCTGCAACAAGTTTTCCACCAGCAAGTAATTCCTGTGTAGGCTATGTGCCACTCATTTACTCTCTGGGGCCCCTAACTCTATAGAGACCCTGATAACCAGTGCAATCTAGATGGGGTTCTTGTGCTCCCATTCCTCAGATTTTTTGCTAGTATTTTAGTGTGCTTCTATTGTATTTCACTGCCACTCCTTACCAAACCAGTTTACTTGTATGGTCATGTAAGCTGTGGAGCAGTGAAATTCACCTGGATGCCTTAAATTATGTTTTATTGTTTGTAAATTTATAATAAGTCTGAGTAACTTGTTACTATTGTGACTCTCTTTAGCTGAGAATTTAAGATAACTGCCCAGACTTACAGTGGCTTTCTCTTCTTTTAGTTCAATTTTGTTGGACGTATCCTGGGACCCCGAGGACTAACTGCTAAGCAATTGGAAGCAGAAACTGGATGCAAGATTATGGTTCGAGGCAAAGGCTCAATGAGAGATAAGAAAAAGGTACGTCTCCCTTCATTAAAGGGGCCCCAACACTATGAAAATGTCAGTCATTCGTAGAACCACCTCCAGGACTTAAAAACAGAGTTTGCCTTTGTGCATGCATGTGCCTAGCATTTCTGCGGGCCTCGTGCACCTCTACATGAAAATTGGTGCAGCCAGTAATTGTCACTGTAGCACGTAGTAAGAGAAAGTTCCATCTAGAAATGAAAAGAAAATGTCATAATGCATGTAATTAATACTGCAAAAATGCAATATTCCATTACTTGGAATAGTCAGTATCCCTTTAAAATGGAAATAAGAGACATCTGTGAACAAGCATTAGGCTGAATACTTCTTGTCATCATTTTCATCATCATCCTTGTCCATAATCTTGGGAAATATGTGTATAGGTTTAAGATTGTGGCGATTTAGGACACTAAACCACTCACAGGCCCTTATGTGCAGCTCATTTAGAAAATTCCTACAGGGTAATGTGGGACACTTAAGAAAAACCCTTTCCTGCTAGTAAAAGTAGAGTAGTGCACCCCAGTTTCACTGCGCAAGCACTGTAGGCATGGCGCATGCACAATGAAGCCAGGTTATGAAGCCACAATGTGAGAGGAGGTGCCAGCTTTGGATCTGCATCTCTGTGCGTGTAAAAGTTTTTCTTTCTACAGGATGATTTGGGACTCTTCACTACAGGTCTATAAGGACCTCTAGTTGGTTTAGGGTCCCAAATGGAACTCTGGTACTCTTTAAGGGAATATATATCTGAGGTCAATTGTCACTTACCTTCTAATGTATGTGTGTTCTTGGTAATATTCCTTCCTAACCAGCCATTATTACTGTTTTCACATGCTGCACTCAGGCTGTTACCAATATACTGGAATGCAGTATGTTGGCTCTTAACAAGGTAAGCAAACCAAATAACATCCTTGCATAAAGCTTTCTTATTTATTAAGATTGTCTTGGTGATGATTAGATAAAGTCCATTGACTTATATTGTGCCATAGAAAACCTGTATTGTATAGTTCTCAAGACTATTTACATAAGCTTATTAATCCTATAAAGCTAGGTGCAGACTGCACGTGAACTTTGTCTGCCTTTTTCACCAGATAAAGATCAAAAATGTCCTTTGACTGCATTTTTTTTTGGTTGGAAATGTTTTTTCCAATGTTATAATCTTGGGGTTGGTATCCCCTATTGTTGAAAATTTAAGAACTTTGTTTTAAGGCAGGAGTAGAATTCTGTACTGGATTCTACTTTTTTTTTTTTTTTTTTAAGATAATTTTTTTTCTTACGCCATCTTCCAAGTGGCAATACATTTTTACTTTTTTGGCTATGGAGCTGGTTGATGGCTTGTTTTTGCGGGACGTGTTGTATTTTGCAACATCATTCTGGAGTACATATGTTTTATGATCACTTTTTATTGCATTTTTTTGAGGGATGAAATTGGTCAAAGTTTTTAAATTTTTTTTTTTTTTTTTGGTGTTCATCACCCTGCAATAATGATGGGATCTTACAGGCACTGCCTGAGGACAGCCCAGGGCTTCTGATCGGACCTCGGGGCTGCCATGACAGCGATCGACGTACCCCCAGATCGTGAGGGAAAGGCCCCTGTTGGACAGTTGAATGCTGCGGTCACGCTCCGATCGTGGTTGTTACACTGTGATGTCAGCTATTTGTTACAGCTGACACCCAGTGTATTCCGATGCCGACCTAGCTCCGATTTCTGGCATCCGATAAGGGGTTAAGTGTTAAAACCTGCATTCCAAAAACAACTCCTCTTGACTGTGGATTGTGCATTGTATTACAACTAGGCTCCACTCATTTCTTTAGAACCAATTTGCAATGTAGGGACACATCATGGGCAGGTGTGGCACTGTTTTTTAAAGAAAGCAGCCATGGTTTTCAACCTCTTAACCCCTTTTAAGCGCAGATGGGGTTGCTTCTTCTTTTTTTAATGCACTTATGGCTTTTGCTTCAAAAACTGAGCAAATAAACTTAATTGTATAAATCAAAATAAACTATGAATTGGTAATGTTAAATCACTGGTTACTAACACAGCAATATTTTTTGGTACATAACATTCATGTAGTCCACATGCAATAAAGTATGGAGAATACTTTTCTAATAACATTTTTTTTATCATTTGAATAAAGCCTTTTGCTCACTCGAGTGTGCACTCAGAGAAAACCGCTCCGTGTTCTGTAGGGATTTCCCAGCCTGAACCTCTTAGCACTGAACATTGAAATGACCATTCAGTCCAGTAATATGGGAAAACTCTCTGGTGCATAGTGTTTTTCTCTGACTGCACTTGCTCCTGGGCAAGTGGCCTAAATCAGCAACTAGTACAGTGACACAGCCCAACTAGTACCACCCAAGAGGAATGACACAGGAACTTAACGGTGTAGACAGTGTGAACTGTTTGATGGTAGTCGCGTGGTCCTGGATTACCATGTTTTTTTGGACTATAAGGCGCACTGGATTATAAGGCGCACCATCAATAAATGCCTGCTAGAACGTCTAGGTTCATATATTGAGTGCACCGGATTATAACGATGAATGACAAGCAGGTGGCAGACCTGTGAAAGTCCAAGGCAGCTGCAGTTCCAGGCTAAACGTGTCTCAAGTGCACAGAGCTTGGATCTCAGAGGTATGGGCTGTTAGGTGTTGATGTTGCAAGGGTGATGCTGCAGGGGTTAAGCTGTCTCCCTCTGCCCCTTCTCTTTCCCTCCTCAGGCAGGGTGTTAGTCCTGTGGGGTTCCCTGTGGCTCCCTCTTTCCCCTGTTACAGGGCTGGCAGGTATAGAAGAAAAATTGCTTACTCAGGCGGCCAATGAGGATTGCTATGTGGCTGGCACTATAGCGCTGGTACTGCCGGCCCTGCCAGTGTGGGGTATTGTGCCGAGTGTACAGTGTGGGCTGGTGCAGAATATTGCTGGCGCGGAGCTCTAAAACATTATACAGTACGTGTTGTCTGTAAGTACGGTTTATATATAAAACGCACCTTTTGATTTCTGAGAGAGTCCAAAAATACAGTCCTTTGTGCTTCATGCCAGTGTTATATCAGTCAGTTAAGGACCTGCAGTATCTCTTCAGGGATTGTAAGACATTGTCCATTTGTATGCACAATTTTGTTTTCTGTGCATTAAACTCTGCCAGAAAGAACATGGACACAGAGTTTTGGAGACCACGGGGAATAAGAAGAAAGCAATCCAGATTATTAGCTATTATAGCGTTGTATTGTAAGTGAAATCTGACTTGTCTTTTAATATTGTATGATCCCCAGACAGCCATGTAGAAGAGACGAGACATGATGGAATGTTAATGTGCACAGCGTCTAAGAAACACCTGGCATAACCTCATTTAGCTGAGTAAAAATGGCTGCCCTGCATTCATTGATTCTCCTGCCACATGGAGCTTGAAAGACAAATGGCAATCAGGGAGAAGTTGGGGCAGAAGTAATGTGAGCTGATGAAGTATTTTGGAAGTGATGAAAGGGAAAAATATGTGGCCACAAGCTGTATGCTAAAGATGAGATGGAACCTTAAGGCCCAGAAAAACAGACGATGAGTGTCTTAATTCAGACAGTCTTCATTGCCCCCAGTTAGCAAAAAATGCCAGAGCGTGTGGTGCAGCTGTGATATCTTACTTACAAACAGCCACTCTTTGAGGTCTTCCCGGCTGGCTCAAATAACTCCTGAACTCCACAAAGTATTTTCATGTTATCTGACATTTAAATGTCAGGTGTGAAGAGATAACGGTGACAAGTCATTGCTTGTTTTTCCCTTCTTTCCCTTTTTAGCCTGGTTTTTGCTTTCAGAATAGTACTTTTCATTTATACTATGTGTAGGCTACATTCACACGAAGGTATGGGCGGCATGTATATGGCGTATACAAGTCCCCCCTACATCACAATGACCTCATGGCGACCGTTCCATAGCCTGTAGAAAGTTAGGACGGATCCTATGTTTATACGGAATACGGCGCTGTGGAGAAAAGTGTGTTTTTGTCACCATTTTCCCCTGCCTTTCTTCCTTATTTAAGCAGCTTTCTGTCCACTGTTGGCTGAGATAAATAACAACTCTATACAGACACTATATTATTCTCTAGATATTTATGGAGATAATCATTTGCCTCCTAATCACTCTTAAAGTGAATGGATCTTATAAGGTTTTTCACACACTGTTCACTACAGGAGAAAAAGCAGAAAAAATAAAGCTGCTTTTACTTAATGAAGCATCTCACAAAGTTTACTATAACCCCTTAAGGACGCAGGGTTTTCTGGCTCATTTCTCGCTCTCCAACTTCAAAAATCCATAACTTTTTCATTTTTCCGTGTACAGATGTGTGTGAGGGCTTATTTTGTGCGTAACAAATTTTACTTTCCCGTAATGTTATCTATTTTAACATGCCGTGTACTGCGAAGCTGAAAAAAAATTCAAAATGTGGAAAAATTTAAAAAATTTCACGTTGTTGTGGGCTCAGTTTTTACGACTTTCACTCTTCGCTCCAAATAACACGCCTACTTTATTCTTTGGTTTGGTGCGATCGCGGTGATACCAAATTTATATAGGTTTTATTGTTTTAATACATTTTCAAAAATTAAACTAATGTGTACAAAAAAGAAAAAAATTTTTTTGCCATCTTCTGACGCTAATAACTTTTTCATACTTTGGCGCACGGAGATGTGTGAGGGTCATTTTTTGCGAAATGAGGCGACGTTTTCATTGCTCCCATTTTGAGGTCTGTACGACATTTTGATCATTTTTTATTTCATTTTTTATGTTATGTAAAAAGGTGTAAAAGTCGCATTTCGGACATTTGGGCGCCATTTCCCGCCTCGGAGGTCACCGCCACCCGTAACCGGTTTTATATTTTGATAGATCGAGCATTTTGGGTGCAAGCACCGACCGCGGTTATTAGTGGTGGTGGTTTGCTGCAATATGCAACAACCCCCACCTCTGTATGAAGAGGACTCAGCCCGTGAGCCCTCTTCATACATCCCTTATACCCCTGCGCCATAGAGCTACGGCGCAGAGCGTTAAGGGGTTAATCACCCACACCATTGATTTCTGACATAAGGAATCTACTTTGGCCCCCCAGTAAAACGTTTACTTTAAACTGATCCAGGAAACTCATGGCATTGAGCACACACCCCAATGGAGTGATTTGGACAGGGCCCATTCTAGCATATTTGCTGCCTGAGGTGAGTATTATATTTCACACCCCCCCCCCCCAAATTTAATTATATACAGATCCCCTACAGCTTAAATAAAACCTTGCCCCACATATACAGCCCCCCTGCTTAGTAATATACTGTATCCCATATACAGCCCCCCCAGCTTAGTAATATACTGTATCCCATATACAGCCCCCCCAGCTTAGTAATATACTGTATCCCATATACAGCCCCCCCCCAGCTTAGTAATATACTGTATCCCATATACAGCCCCCCCCCAGCTTAGTAATATACTGTATCCCATATACAGCCCCCCCCCGCCAGCTTAGTAATATACTGTATCCCATATACAGCCCCCCAGCTTGGTAATATACTGTATCCCATATACAGCCCCCAGCTTAGTAATATACTGTATCCCATATACAGCCCCACAGCTTGGTAATATACTGTATCCCATATACAGCCCCCCAGCTTGGTAATATACTGTATCCCATATACAGCCCCCCAGCTTGGTAATATACTGTATATATATATCTACAAAACATTTCTGGCCCCATATAATATATACAACACCCCCCCTGGTATAAAATGATTCTGGCCCCAAATAATATATATAGTATCCCCCCCCCCCCCCAGTATAAAATAATTATGGTCCCATATAATATATACAGTATTCCCCCCCCCAGTATTAAACGTTTTCTAGCCCCATATAATACATACAGTACCCCCCTCCCAGTATAACATGACACCTCCACACCCACTTATGAGCCACATGTAATTAATGAAAGTATATGAGAAATAATAAAAATCATACTCGCTTGCAGGCAGCTACTTCCTTGTTGCGCGGCTCTTCTGTGAGCCGCGGCTCCGCACATTGACACAGGCGGCGTGACTTCATGACGCCTGTGTCACTACCTAGAATGGAGTGACGCCAGCGGCCGGGAAGGTGCTGCGTCGCTCTGCATATAAATCGTGCCTGTGTCTTAGAGACAGGCGCTATTTATTTAGCTGGTGGGCAATTCGGGCATGAATGGGTGCCCAAATCGCCCACTTTAGAGCGGCAAATTTCGCCGCTCTTTAAAGGGATCCGCATTCTGCCGCCAGAGGAGAGATTTTCATCTCGCCTCATGGCAGATGCAGCCCTGAATTTGGAAATCTTAGGCACTTACTATGCTGGCATGGTCTGGTGCTTTGGAGCAGGCAAATGTTTATAACCTAATGTCACATTTTATGACCATTTTTGACTTGTACAGAGATCAACAGCAGAACTATGACATCACACCCTTTCATATATATATTACGTTTCAGGCTGCAGAAAGCATAATGAAAAATTGCTATCTTCACCAGTCTGTGTTCAAGTAATCTTTTCAAGAATAATACTTTGTTAGAAAAATGGGCATGCACTATACTGCTATGGCCCCATACTGCCAAAATGCGGGTCTTCTGTGATGTCGCAATTGTCGTGTACTTAGACCTCAATTCTACATAATGCATGCCTTTGTTCCCAATACTATCTCTGTATTGGGACTTACTGCTTATCCTTATGATTTGGTTCTTAAAATAGTTACCAGAGATGGTGTCCCTCTCCATGTGACCGTGTGTGTATTTATATCTTGCTGACCTTTTATTTGTGAGATAACCTCTATAAATGGATCATTTTTGCTACAAATAACTGGGGATGCCACCAGATAATGGTTTCTTTCTTTGCATAGTATGTAGATAGTATGTGCCTTTTGTCATTCCTTTAGCTTGGAATAATTCATGAATCTGGCATTGTAATTCCGGGGGGAGTGGTAATGCATGGACGATGTGCTCCGGTTCTGCAGTGTATACAAATATGAGAGGCCGTCTGATGTTGTAGCAACTGAGAGAAACCATTCTTGTCCCACTGAATATTGACTTCTCAATCAGTGCCACTGCATTTCTTTTGACTTATACTCTCAGCATTTGTTGGAAACCTCATAGTGAGAGATTTTGCAGCTTTCTATTAATAGATATAGATATAGATAGAAACCAGGCCCGGTTTACCTGTAAGCAGCCCTGAGAGTAGTCATAAACTCAATATAAGTACAGATGTATAGTACCCTCCTTTATCACTGTAAATGTACCTTTTTCTTCATACTATGAAGATGTTTTCTTTTGGCACTTTTGGCACAGATTTCTGATGGCTCCTCCTTCAAAGCCAAAGTTAAGGGGTTTTAAAGGGGCCGGCCGCTTTACCTCATGTTTTTCTGTAATATGTGTGCACATGTGGGGCTGATTTACCAATATACATTTATTAATAGTTTGGCACTGCTTTCTGGATATGTGAAGTGAAGCCTCCAGTGTTTTAACTCATCAGCCAGACATTCCTGACCATAAAATGTGATCTGTCCATGACCAATCGCCTGTTAGAGATCACATGACCATCCATCTGCAGCCATTTTGTATACAAGAATGACTGACTGAGGTAAAAGATGGAAGCCTGCATATTCATAAAGCGATGCAGAACTATTAATGAATACAGTATTGGTAAATTACCTAATATCCTGCCCTGCACACCTATATACACATTATAAAAAAAACATGAGGCCAGCCCCTTTAAGGCACACCATGGGCATAATTCTTCAAAACAGCTTACTGCATAGGCTTGTGGAACTACCCGATGTTTTTGGAGCCCTTTAATGTGCTGTTAATGGCAGATCTTAACATGCCCTGTTCTTTGCCCCCACTGCAGAGTTGGTTCTCAAGTTAAACGGTTTTACTGAGGCTTTTTTTTAAAAATACAGTTGAATGTTTTTTTACATTCTAAAGTGGCTTTTCTTTCATCTTCAGAATGCTATGTGGTCTACCAGAGATATAACTATATTAAACCACATGCTTTAATGGATGAGGTGGTAGGAGTAAGGGGTGAGCTCCTGTGCCCTGCTGATTGCTATAAAAGTTCCTGAGCTCAGGGCAAGATTGGCAGTAGCTGATCTATGGTAGTGAAGTTACACACTAAATGTTCAAATGAAATAAGGAAGAACCGTGGTGAGTGCCATTCTACTGTTGTTTCCATTTTGAAGAGTTTACTGTTTCTGTTGAATAAGAGCACCACCTGCTTATCCACTGAGTCTGGCTTATCCTGTACATAAATCTGACATTTATAAAAATGGACATTTAATTATATGAAGTAGTGCCATCCCACCTATCCTTCTGCCTCCATTTAGACATACACTATGTGCCAAGTCCCTCATAAACCGTAATAAAAAAATGATTATATTGTGAAATGTTGTGTTAATGTAGATACCTCTACATTTGAGCTTAAAAGTAACTTCCCCTCTACATTTGAGGGTCACTGTCCACCCAGGTATCTCATGTGTGAGCACTGAAGGAAGGCACAGGACAGCCAGAGGAAGCAGTGGATGGGTGAATGCGTTTCCCTGGATAGTGGATATTTTTTAGCTATAGTGCGATGGCACCTATTGTGCTGTAGAAGCCCTGTATGGCATGGAGCACATTAGTTTGCGCTGACGTAAAATAACTATGCTATTTGCTTCAGGCATACGAGGCGAATCGCTCAAAAATTTAGGAGACTAGGGAGCAGGGCAAAACTGAGTTCACTGCTCCCATTGATCCCTTTCCTCCATGAGGTGATATTGTTTGTGTGGAGTAAGGGGGTCCATCTCTCTGCTTTCCACAAGAATTACTTGCAGCATTTGTTTTGTTTTCACCCTATGGGGGTAGTTATTGAGCTGTATGGTGGACTGTAGGCCAGACAGTGCAGATTGTCTAACGCTGGTTGCTGATTTCTGATGCTGTCGGGCTACATAATGCTGAAGTAAGCAATTTTATTGTATTTTACAAATACATGTGAAAGAATTTGGGAAGGAGAGGTATCATTGTGTAACAGTGCACAGATGCCTGTGAGAGGAAGTGAAAATGCTGCGTCGCTGCTTCTCCAGAATGACCGACTGTCTTTGCAGCTGGCTAGTATATGTGCCTAGTGGAAATGTTCTACATCAGGGCCGGTAGTTAGAGGCCTCCAGAAAAATCTACATAACCTCCTTCCTACAGCTGCCGTCATGTCACTTTAGCAATTTGCAGAGGTCCTTGGATCTTCAGGCAATGGAAACTGATGGGATATTTTAGCAATGTTTGTGCTGAAGGAAGGACTGTTTTTTAGATGTAGAAATCTTGTCATTGTTCTGAATTATAAAGTCTGTTGCTCATGACAACCAGATAACAAAATATCACTTTCCTAATCTGTAACTTCTGATTGTAGATCCATGTCTCTGTACATGATTATGGGGGCTTCCATCTTGCCTGTGCTCTGGTGATCAGCATATTTGGAGATCATCGAACAAAATCTCACATCCGTGCACAATATATAAATAGTTTGGCATTTCTAGGATTCAGAATTTCCATTTTTCTATAAAATTCCTAAACTTTTGCATTCACTTGCTCACCTGGTAAAACACTGAGAAAGTATGAAGGGAAATTGGATCTAATAGTGTTGTTGTATCAACATGTAAGAACCAATCCTGTTCCAGCCACATCTAGACAATGGCTGGTAATGAGCCGCTTGTGTAGGGAAGACAGTAGCCCTGATTGCTTGCAATTTGATGATTTTGGGGCATTGTTTTTTTCCTTTTTTTTTTCTCCCATCTGGGTTCTTGGCATGTATAATTGCTACGCAATCAAAAACACTGTAACTACTTGAAGCCATAAAATGAAAGGCAATCATCTAAACAAAAAGCGGGAAATGCGTTCACATGTAAGCATCCTCGAATATTGGAATTATTTTCCTTTCTGTGTTTAATTATAGGTGGCTGGCTGAGCACAGAATTTCTGAAAGTGACCCTGAAATATCAGCCGGGCTTTGTTGTTGTTAAGTACTGGCGTTGAGAGAACTTAGCTGCATTGTGCGTTTCAGTGATAATGGTTGGTGCCAGAATAGCTGTTAATTAGCTACTTTTGTTTGATGTAGGAAAAAAATGGATCCGTTCTCTTCTCCACCAGTTTCCAGATTCAGTTCAAACTTGTATTGTCAAGTGATACTCCTTCCTCAATCCAGTGCTTGTGGGGAGAGATGTGCTGCAAATGCTAATGCATAGTGCTAATAAAGATTCCAGTCCCCAGCACATTCGGGCTCATTTCCATACAGGCAGCTTTCATTTTTCTGAACAGGAAATGTTGGATATTAAAGGGAAATCCTTCTTGCACTCAGTTCATGAAAGGACTTGTGTGTTAAACAGAACCCACAGAGCGAGCCCAGGGAATGGGAATCCTTGCATCATAGAAAATGATGCAAGGAGTCACTGTCTTTCATACAATCTAACATAGCCAGCGCTGCTGTTCCTCAGGCAGGGATTCCTTGTTTTATAAATTACCATGATGCAAGGACCCCCATCCACATTACTGTGCCTGGTACATGAGAGCTTACCTGCACACGGGTTTGTTTCCATGCAGTGAGTGCATTCTTATGCAGTCAGCCTTATTCTATGTATTTCTGCAGTGTGGGGGACAGAAGGGGAACTGTTAGCTTTCTGGTACACATGTAGAAGAATTCCTCATCTGTTTATTACAGGTCAGTGACTACTGCATCTTCAGATACAATATGAGAGAGGAGGGTATGATGGAATGAATTGCTGCCTTTTCCCATCCTGCTACCTGATGAGACTACTGTGATGCATGGAAATTGTCTGCTACATTAACATTGTGTTTTGATTTAAATAAAAAAAAAAATCTTTATTGGATGCAATTTTCACATTTTGGGTGTTTAACTGCTTTTTGTACCAAACTTAACATCTGATGGCTCAGGTCCCAGGTCATGTCATTGATGACCTAGATATTTTACTAGTCTGTCATTAGTATTAGAAGTTTAATACTTTCCTTATTACTTGTCAGCAGGTCTTTCCTAGTAGCATCCAGTGGAAATATATTCATGGAAATAGGAAGATAATGGAAAAGTTGTGCCCCATTACTTTTTTTAGGTAATAACTTACCAGCATAGGATGTTATCCAGGGACTTTGGCAGTCTATAGAGGGTACATGTGACCTAATCTAAGAAAATATCCCGGCACTTACCATAGTTTTCCTTTTACAACAGAGTTTTACATTAGTCCCCGGCATATATTTCCTTATGAGGCCATTATCTGTGTGTGGTAATATTGTCCATCTCGTAACTGCAGGTCTCGTGCTGTGCCAGTTAATCGGCTGGACTGACCCTAAATAATGTAGACGTGTCGTTCCTTTCATTGAAGTAGATGCAGACTGCAGATCACTAGCTGTTAGTTCACCATTATATTCCGTAATTAATTTCCTCTTATTGTGGCTGCATAGTGATATCATGTGGAGGCAATTCACTTGTAGCAATTCAGAGCTCAGGATTGCTATATTTCAGCAGGTAGCCTTTCACACATTTCTTTATCTTTCCCAAACCCCTTCTCTACTATCATGTAGGTTAAGTACATCTCCGAGGGATCTTCATGTAGCATTTTAACAAAGCTGAAGCGCACTTCATAATTGATGTAGTCTCATGAGGAGATACACCCTGCAGTATTTTAATGGCTTATGTGCTTCCCAGCTGTAATAAATCTGGTCAGTAATATTTTTTTACATTATAAACTAAAATGAAACCCTTTTGTTTCATTCTAGAAGCAATGAGGCCGTGACTGTGTCTTTGCTTGGGAGCAGATAATATACACATCTACACAACTGCTTATAGTTGGGCTACATTCACACTAATGTATGCCCGCCCGGCCGGGACATCATCCATTCCTGCACCCCTACATAATATAGGAGCAAAGTATGAGAAACGCTCATTGCCCTGCAGTGCAGCCTCTGATAACACACCATCTTGTGTTTATCAATCCCATGATGTGCATGACTTTGTCAGGGCCTATACCATCTATTATCACTGGCAGAACAAGGTTATTACCTTGCCGTCCAATCACATATGTAGGTTCTGGAAGATCTCATAGTAGTTTTTGTCTTCTGGGAGCCTAGGGAATGCATATGGCAGTGTGGTCAGAGGTCTTTTGGTAGTTGCTATTGTCAGTATAGTGCTAGTAGGTTTTTCTTGGTACATTGTGATCTGTGCTCTTTTAGATATATTTATTTTTCTTGTCTGGTAACTGTTAGATAAATAATTGTACTTGTTGCATTATTAATAATTTTTATATTCCAGACAACACCTCTGACTAGGAAGGATAAAAGTCTCCAGGCAGCGATGTCTTGTCTGGAGCCAATATGAACAGTTAACTTGGACAGGAGAGAATAATGCACAGATTCAGACTATAAATTTCCCTTTGTTTTATAATTCTTCAGCTGTGTCTACAAGTAACTTTTTTTCAATAGTGTGCCGTTTTTGATTTCGGTCTTGTATCCCTGAGTGATGACTACAGTTTTGACAGATGCAGATGAATCCTCAGGTCAGGGTTGTACACTATAAAGATTAAAATAAAATGGATAACATTTAAAGAAAGCATCAATCTCTCTGTAGCTCTCAGTGTAACATATGGAGAATACTAATGAAAGATGGCACAGGGTGAACTATTTACTATCACAGACTTGTATCATGGCTCTGCTTGTGTTCTTATCCTTCAAAATGTAGTGTGCCTGCTGTGTATAGGCAAACTACCAAATATCTATTTTCTTTATTAATAATAAAACTAAAGTTGTATAACGCCATCATAAAATACAGCACTTTACAGATTATGGGGGACATATACAAACAATCTGACATTAGAGTAAAAACTGTTGAAACAATGGGAGGGGAGGACTCTACTTCCAAGAACTTACTGTCTATCTGTAGGAATGTGTTAATTCTTCAGTTTTTCACTTTTTATGAAATATTTATTATAAATATTGGACTCTGACGTGTAGATCTTATGGAATAATGGACCTTTATTTAGACACCATTTTGCTTTGCATGTACAAAATAAAATTTGGTATAATACATAGAGGAAATTCTCTAAATTTCCGTTGTCTACTAATGAGGACCTGGATAAACTACAGCATAGGAAAATAATACAGTATTGGGCCCTGTTATTACCTTTATATTTTGTATAAATCTTTATCTAGTGGGAAAGACCAGTATGCATTTTGTAGATGTCCCAACAGAAGCTACCTGCCAATGAGTACACTGCTGTTAGTCCATCTTGTGTATCATCACCAGGCATTCCTGTACCTGACCATATATTTGTATACATTTAGCTTTAAGATCCAGTCATGAAGTGCTTTGTCTGTAACTTCTGAGTGATGGGGAAGGGTGGTGAGTGGACCAGCCTTTGATGTCCATGTGCTCTGGTAGACAATTGCTGGAATTCCCTTGGTGGTATTATAATGCCCCTTACTTCTGGCTATTGCCCTCTTGTTATTGTTATAGAGCCATGATGGGTTATAATGGCTTGAACAGAAATATATTTAATGAATTCTGATAAAACCCCTTCATTGATAAAGGAAATCTTACATCAAAATCAAGCATGATAAACCCAGGATACTTACAAAAAGATCCAGACACTTTGTGACCGTGGTACTCTTCTTAAATTTGTCATGTATGACTTTCTTCCTTCGAAACTCGGCTTTTGAAATTATGCTAATAAGCCAGAAGCGTTCTGGGGGCTTTACCAGAGTTCATCCATGCTGTAGCTTCACATGCTTTTTAGTGTCTCGTCCACCCTCTTCCCCCTCAGTGAGATTACAGAAGGCAGAAGGACGGGAAGTGTAAGGAGAGCAGGCCTTGGTAAACCCATATAACCTTTAGTGCATCTTGGTTCACATTGTGCGATTAGTACGATATACATTCTGCGCTACATGTGCCTCACATATTTATTCATATGTAAACTAAGCCAAAGATCCCCTGTGGATCATAAATTCTGTGAGTTACCTGTGCCTTCGCTTTCCTAAAGTTTCATGGCTTTGTTTTATCTCGTTTTGTTGCTCCACAGTAGCCATTCCATACACTGTAACATGTTTGCAAACTTGCCCTGATTTTCTTTCCTGGGCATTCTTTGCTACACAGCTTCTTCTGTGTGAACTCTTGCTATTAGAAACACAGTGGGAGCAAAAGTCTTTGCTAATTTCCCTGGCTATAAATGTACAATTAAAACTGTGCATCAGCAGGGGTCAGGACAATCACTGAGTTCTTCTAGAATTGCTGCTGCTGTTCACATAGATAATTAGTGTCATTCTAAACCTATTTCCAGCGCCGACCAGTGACTGGTTCTTCCTACGCCATTGCTAACGCCAGATCCACAACTCTCAAAGAAAACATATCAGAATACGTGATCTGTCATCTTTCCATGGAATGCTATGGACAAATCCAGCTGCATGTTACCCAAAAGCAAATCTAGAATAGAAAGTGAAACTTATCCAGATAGTGAGTAGAGATGAACATAAACGGCCTGATTGTATATAAGAAATCCTGGGTATGGAAGGATCTGTGTTCAGCTTAGACTACATCTCTATGAGCTGTAAAGAAATCACTTTTCAATTTTCCATTTCCTCATCCATGATTTCTGGTCCCCTGTGCTGGACACATCACACTGGCAGGCAATTAGGCAGCTCCACTCTCTCCTTAACTCCTGTTAATTAGGTTAATAATTCTTCAATATTCCCTTATGTGCAGGGAACTACCTGCTAGTGATAATCGTATTTGCCTCTGTCATTGAGTTATTCTGGGAATTTACCTGGAATTCTCCAATGTCACCAGCTCTGCTGAGCGAAGCTTGGTCCGATTACCTGTTGTTTGATGTTTTCTCAGATTGCAATGCTCCATCAAAGAAGCAACTTGCAACTATTCAGTCCTCCGTTGGCAACATCAAATAATGTTTTAATGCAAGTTTAAAAATGAGCCCTGCTACCGCCCCCCCCCCCAAAATTTTAAAATGTGTCTTTACACCTTCCTCGTGCTTTGTATTGACATTTATTGTTGGTTGTACGAGGCATTTCTCTTACATGTCAAAATCTAAATATTTAAAATATTTTTACCCAGATCACCCTATAGCTTAGGTTAAATGGATTTAAGAAACCTAAAACTTTTTTTTGTGTGTGCTTTACCTAAATGCACATTAGCATTTACAAGTTTGTCAACTTGGCATAAACTTTATTGATCAGTCAAGCTGGTGACCACATGAATATTTCAAGGGGACCTGTGCTGAGGATTTAGACCTACAAACCCTACCAGCCTGTTATCCACAGTAGTGACAGGATCACAGTTTGTCTTTTTTTTGGTTTCTGGGGGATTTGTAATTGTGAACACTCTACTTTTAGGAGTAATGAGGCATAATGTAAGTAGAGTCTCGCTGGCATATCGTGGCCATCACCCATGGCCAAGTATATCGCCACAATTCAGGCTGATGAATGCACAAGGTAGCTCATGTAGACTGCTCTAAGCTCTTTGGGACCGTGTGACACTTCTCCACCCCCATGACTCTTAACTTGAGGACTGCATGCAAATGATATGTAATCTTTCAGCATAAAGCAGATGTCTCCTAGAATATAGGACATCATTGTAATGATGGATAACTGCTTTAAAGCCCATGATTTGTTACCTTTCAAGGTGTTATTTTGACCAAGCAGATTTGAGTTGAAGAGGTTGTTTAAAGGGGTATTCCCATTTTGCAAAGTAATGTTGTTTGTATTATTAAAAATTGCACAAATTTCCAATGTACTTTTTGTATCAATTCCACAGTTTTGTTTTTTTTTCTCTGTGCTTTCTGTCATTCTATAGAAAGATTCTGTTTACTTGCAGCTCGTTAGTATCAGAGAGAGTATTTAGAGCCATGTGTTATAACGAGCCGTGCAGCTGTGTGACCAAGGTCAAATTTCTCTCCACTGGAAATAAACAATGAAGCTTTCTATAGAATGACAGCAAGCAGAGATCTAGAGAATCATACAATTTTCTAATATCTTTTACATCAATTCCTCATAACCTTTCATTATTCAAACAATTACTTTTTTTGCTGAAATGAGAACACCCCTTTAAGGTTACAAAAACCAGGCTCCTTTTTTGTAGAAAAAAAAAACTCAACTCGATTTTAGTTAGTGGCTGAACTATAATTGCTTACACAACCTATCCACTGGAGTAACACTGTTTTGGGTGAAACACTAATTTTTTTTCCTAATCCTTTAAAATTCTTAAAAATTGACTTCAAACAAACCTTCATTAGACCGCCTATACATGGATAAATCAGAGATCCATACATTCTTATGCCGATGCACACCACCATGTGCAATATCTGGGCTGCAAACGACGCACTGCAAATCCGAGCACGAATAGGTCCTGGTCCATATTTAGCTTTCTCACCTCATTGTGAGCCTGCATGATAGAAGTCATTGGGTGCCCTGAAGTATGGTTGTGTGCAGGAGTCCTAATACCTCCTTTATGTCTGATTCTGATGCTGTTAAATAAAAGAAAATTGTTCCATCTTGGACAAACCATTGGAAACCATACTGAGGCTGCATTCACACTACCGCAAGGGGGACATATATATACGGTCGACGTATATACGGCCGATATACGTCCCCCATAGACAGCAATGGGCGCGCGGCGCCCTACGGGAGCGGTACGGTGCCGCACCCGTCCTATTTTTTCAGGGCATACAGCGCCGTGCGCCATGTATCCTTATGGAGAGGGGCGGGGTGAGCAGCGCTCTCCCCCTCCTCCTCTCCCCGCGCACTGCTGTATGCCCGCCGTGCTATGGTACGGCGTGCACCGGCCGTGTGAATCCAGCCTGAGGCACAGAAAGATAATACTGCAGCACCGGCAGCCTGTGTGCCTCCACTCACTATCCCACATTTGGCCGTGGCTACAGTCAAGCTATCCAGCCTCTTTTCTGTCGCCAAGTGTAACCTTTTTCAGCCATTGTACACCAAAGATTGCAAAACCCAGCTCCATGTAGGACGTCTGAAGTGCTGCGATAAGAGACAAATCTGCTTTTTCATCATTTTCTCAAAAATGTGGCTTGTATGCCTGGTGATACATTATGCAAGAGTTCAGCAGGGGGACAGAAGGCAGGTTACTTCATGGACCAATTGTTTAATTTTATGCATTTATTAGAAGTCTAAACATGATGTTATGTATCTTTTGTATTCTAGGGATTCTATTTTCCATAAAAGGTTTAACATAAAGTAGAGTATTTAATTAAAAAAAACAAACAAAAAAACACCCCGCTGAGCTTGTTCTAAAGTAACAAGTGCCGTCCTCTCCTCACTGATGTTTCCTGTGTCCCCTGCTTCCCCTCCACACAACCCAATGACTGGCTATATCAGGTCAGCAGCGTTGCAAGGGATTGCCTTATGTAGTCACATGACTGTGTCTGGAGCACACACGAGGTACAGTGGGGTGCTCTTGGAGGATCAGAACTACAGGGGTGGTTTCATAGTTAGTTTCATAGTTAATACGGTTAAAAAAAGACTCCTGTCCATCAAGTTCAACCAAGGAAGAGATGGGATTGGATGAGCTGGTGGGTCAGCTTTTTTTTTTCTTAAATATGTTCCTTAGATTGATAACTCCTACACCAATAGAGGTAATTCTGCATTCAACCACAAAAGATAAGCTGAGTACGTGAATGTGTCTAAGAAATGTTTCATAGCAGAAGATTAACTTGTGACTGTGTGCACATTACTTACTATTTAGCATGCCTAATCCATTCTCTTTACCACTTCTGGTAAACAGACTAAAACTCTTGCTTTTCTTATCAAATTGCATTGTCCGGCTTCAGGACACAGGGGATACAAGTAATAGCCTTCACAAGGGACTCTCCAGGGACAGACAGACATTTGTAATAATAAATGAATGAGCGGGGCTCACGGTACCGATCAATAGTGATCACTTTACATCAAATAAAGCATGTCTTGTTTAGACGCCTCATCTTATGTCCGCTGAGGTTATGGATGACGGCGGCTCTCCGGTGATTCTACTGAATACAATTCTTTCTGTATACAAATAAACCGAAGCCTGTCGGTGGATACAGTGCACACTGCCAATGCGTGGATCACTAGCTTCTAGTGGTGAGAAGACTACATGGCTGTTCTGTTTGTTTGTGGTCATAGATGGAGGGAGGATTATATTGCACCTGTTTTCTAATTATTTGCTTCCTCTTACCATAAAATGGTAAATATTTTAACAGACCTTGTATCAATGAATAGAATGAGCAAATTCATGTTTTTAAAATTTCTTATTAGTGAAGCTGTGGTTTTTTTTTCTCCATGCTCGAGCCTACAGTAATCGTAAAGGCCCGGTAAGGGGGTTAGCCTTCGCTTCAGGAATTTACCTGTTTTTTTTTTTTTTTTTTTTTTTGTTTTCAGTTCTATCTTAACATGTGCAATATGTTCTGGAGAGCTGATTTAAAAGAACCTTTTTTTTTTAAAGTGTTTTTTATTTTTTTTCTTACAGGAGGAACAAAATAGAGGAAAACCAAACTGGGAGCATCTGAACGAAGACCTTCATGTACTGATCACAGTGGAAGATTCCCAAAACCGAGCAGAAATTAAATTAAGAAGAGCAGTGGAAGAAGTGAAAAAATTGCTGGTCCCAGCAGTAAGTAGGCAATAGTTTTTATTATACACATGTATAACAAAGCTGCCCCCTTTTTCAGCATTATTGGTGCCCAGTCTGTGCATGTGTGGTCCTTGATATCTTGGCTTTAGATCGGGTTCTGATTAGGTTGGCTCACTGGATAGGACTGCTGGTGTTCTGTAAAAATACAATGCAGAATGGATCTTCTGTTCACCTAGAACTCTCTTCTTGTTTCTGTGGCTTATTAAAAGGTGTTACAATATTGTATTTTGGAAATTGTTGCTGTTTTTCAGTACTATAGGCTTTTCTATATAACATAAAGGTGTATGGGCATTACTATATCCTGTGCATAGCCCATTCTTCTGGACGTACATTGTTTTCTCTCTATATACCTTTGCTACCCTTTCATACATAATCGGGGTTATAGAATTAAGTAACGGCTGTGTTACTGGAATACAAAGGTCATGTTATGTGGCGAGCCACTACAGAGCAGCTCGCAAGTCAGATTTTATTGATTGTCCATTCAGCCTCTGTCTGTGTGTGTACGTTCCTGCAGCCTTTTGCAAACTAAACACCCTTTAAAGAGCGGTGTGAAGGATGATGGAGAAATTCCAAGGGGCCTGGAGCAAGCCGTTAAAGTAATGCTACATTTTTGAAGCAGCATGTTCAGGTTCAGTGGATATATATCAGCTAACAGGAGCTTCAGGTGCTATTTTTTCCTACAGTGTGGTGTAAAGTGTCTCATGGGCCCCAGGCCTATCAACCAATTCTGTGTAATGTTTATGTAAGCAGTTCTGTCTTCAAAAACTGTACACTTGGCACTATCACTTAACATGGAATCCTAAGAGTTTTTTTTATCTCTTTTCAGATTTTTTTTTCCCCTAGTCTGCCCAACAACTCGGGAAGTTTGACTAGTGTAGCTGATAATTTGTAAAAAAAAAAAAAAAAGCTGCGCTTAATCAAAACAAGATACTGAAACTTGTTTTTCAGTTTTTATTCTATCTGTTCTTTATTATACAGCTGGCCATATTACCCGACCTGTTCTGCCTCCCACCTCCATAGAAGTAAATGTAATCTGACACCTCAGTGACCTTCTGTCCTCTTGCTAGCAGGATAGAACGCAGTTTGATCTATTAAAAAGCAGATTAGGAGGGGGATAAGATTAAGTGGGCAAGGAAGCACTTCACTCTAGTAGATTACAAAGGTTATTAATATGATTCTTAAAGGAAATCTACCACTACCTAGAAGTAAAATTACACTGAACACACTCGCCCATTGTCCTCTTCATCTTGATCTCTGCTCTTGTCATCGAGCTTTACTCGATGGAATTTCCTGGAAAAAAAAACCTTTATAAAAAGCGGCCTAGAGCACAGGGACACACTGAATATTTAGCAGCCCGGAGCACTGGACATTGCGGCCCTTGCTTCGGGTTGTTTTCTTCAGTTGGTCCTGGCGTGTCATGTTTGAAGTGCTAGAATCAAGATGAATGGGACAATAGGAGAGTGTGTTCAGTGTAATTATACTTATAGTTAGTGGTAATTTCCATTTAGGGCCCTTTCCCCCATATGTTAGTCCCCCCCCCCCCCCCCTTTTTTTTTTTTTTTAAGCTTTTCCTTCGGTTAACTTTATAATGTGTTTTGGACCTTCCCACTTACCCCACAAATGATAATTTGGCAGACTATCTTCTGTGAGAGTAGGTAGAGTAGAGCACACAAATGGCACCTCATGAGTCCACGGGTTGTATGCAGTACTACAGCTTTGTCATGTTTATTTGGTTGTTAAAGATCTTCAACCATGTTTTTCTATTCCCAACCTCCCCCGCCCCCTGTTATGAACGTATAACCACCACCTGAAATTGTACATTGCAAAAGATCTAAGCTGCCACTGGATGTGCAGTAGATTTACTTCTGAGAATTTCTACTAGGATCAGGATTATGCACTCAATGTCATCTTTTATTATATATACTTTTATCAAACTTTGCTACGTTTTTAGGGTTTTGAAATCCGTGTTTTTTTGTTTACCACATATTTTTTAATATTACTTATGTACATGTGCTTCAGTTAATTTTATATTGATTTTTATATTTTCCCCCTTTTTAGAAGGCTTTAGCGTCTTTGTTATAGGGTGTACCAGAAAAACCTAAAAGCCACTTTTATGGAGAAACTATGTAGACGTTTCAAATGACAGCCATTTTCATTGCAACGTATATTCAATCTCACAGGTTCTAATGCTATACTTTGTCCATAAGCCCAAGACGGTGACATCTGCTAAATTGTTTTTTTCTTTTCAGCTTTTCTTTTTCAGAGTGTGAGAAAGAAAGGCAATTTCTTTTTCTATCCCAGCAATATAGACATGACACACTGGTATTTCACCGATAGTAGAAATGTGAAATTAGAGCTCACACACCTACAGATTAATGTATCAACACAGTGAGATTGAGCCGCTGCTTTGCCGGGCTGAAAGAGTATTCTTTGAAGAGATTTAGGCTGCAAAAATATCAAGGATAATGGCATAGTATTTCCTTTGCCGTTGCTCAAATGTAGTTAACTGTTCGTGGTGCCCAATATCTCATCACACAGAGCGGCACAAAGTATTAATTTCTGTGCGTTTCGACTATGATTTTGTGTCGATTTTGGATTCTTGGCAGACATAGTTGTCATGTTGTGAGAAATAATGGGTATAATTGTATAGTTTTCTATAGCAGTGTGTTTGTATATTATGCATATACTATGTGTAGGTGTTTCTAACTAGGATAACATATTGGTAATATAATGGGGGTGGAGGGAAGTGATTGACCCCCTCCCCGTCTTGTGATTTGCCTTGATCATGACTTATCTCATCCACCTGGTCCTGGTGAAGGGTGATTAGAAGCTGAATGCTTTGCTGTTTACCCTAAGCTGAAGCATATGATTTTCTGTCTAGGAGCGCCACCGCTCAAACGCTTGGGCATATTGTGTGCCTGCCAGCAAAATATATACGTGGGAGGGAATGCAGGAGTTTATACTCTGGCATTTTCTGCACTGTTGGACTGTTCTACATTTAGTCTGATCGGATCACTTTACTGGATTACATTAAACGTTGTGCGTGATCAGCGCACTATTCATTAGGTATTTTTTAACACTTGGGTTACCACAGCCCATCTTCTTACCCATTACTTTCCTATTATAACCGTTACTTCAGGAGGAGCAAGAAGACACTAAAATTGCAAATCACCATGAAATGAATGTTCTCAAATTTAAGAAGAAATGGACGCCAGATCCCTAATCTGATGAACCAAGGACAATGGCAATGCTGGGGCCAGATCACAAGGGCAGTATTATTAATAAATTGTTTGTGTAATGAAAAGTTGTACAAATTTACATTCTGTATCAATTCATCACTGTGTTCTAGATCTCTCGCTTGCCGGTTTTCACACATTTCTGATATTCAACAGGAATCTTCTATGTTTACTTCCTCTGGACGTATATCTGTACATGGTCATTTGATATCGCCCAAAAATAATGTTTTCCAGCTCATGACTCTTTGACTGGCATTTACACCCCAACAGGGGGGTTTCAGTGCTGAATGAGAACCAGGCATTTGAGAGTGCATGAGCTGGCTTTTTAGTTTAATTCATGTGATGTCACACAGGTGCACGGCTCATTATAGTAATCAGAGCTGTGTGTTGTAACGAGCCATGCTCCTGTGTGCTCCACATGACATGGAAGTAAACAATTAAGCTTCCTGCTGAAGCAAGTAGAGATCCATGGGGCATTGATACAGAAAGTAGATTGGAAAATTGTATAACTTTTCATTCAGCACATAATTGATATTAGTTGTGTAAAATGGATAACTCCTTTTTAACTGAAATTGACCATTTTAGCAATAAAAAAAAAAGTTAGTGGGAAAATATTTAGTTTTTATTTAGATCTATTATTTAGACTATGTTAGTTGTAGTTATTGTCTATTACTTCCTTACATCAATGTGCATACAGAGTTTGTTGTCAGTTATTAAGTAGGACCACCTTTCTGGACTCCCAACAGACAAGTTAAACTTAATCATGTCCCCTAAATATGTAGCTCCTCCTATTCTCTACCTTTTTAAAGTGTCTATATGTAGTTTAACATCTTCCCAACTCCCCCGATGTTCGTTCAGTGCATGATGAAGTACCAGGTGTGTGGAAATATTATGCGGGATCTTTTTGTTTCCTGGGCCGCCGGCATCTGTCACACATATCTGTTTGGCAACTATTGAAAGGCTTTTTGTAATGCTATATATGGATTACTACTGATCATTGATCACATTTTTATTGGAACCTGTAAACCTCTTCGTACCACGTCCATACACATTCCTCTAGACTGCTACAAGTTTGGGCTTGTATGATGGCTGGAGCCTTCTTTTTATAGAGGTAAATAGTGTATGTTTATAAATATAAAAATCTTCAATTGCCCCTGGAGCTGGAATCTGGGAAGTGGGCGTCTGCTCTGCTTTTGGCTAAAACAAGATACGTCTGCCATCGTTTTTGGGAGGAAATAAGCTGGTATATTTTGTTGTGTAGGGGATTGGTTGTGTCTTTAATACAGATGACAACATGTCTAAATGATGTGTTGTTATCTGGAAGTCTACAGAAGCCTTGTATTTCATCTTGTCAATGCGTTTGCTTCATACCTCCAGTGAAGATACGAGATTCGTCCTGGCACAAGTAAATCCTGAGTGTGGGAAATGGCCTCTTATATTCTAATTTTCTTTACTTAAATGGCATTATGCTAAAAATGTACAAGATCGACATCACCCGAACACAGCATGAAGCAGGCTGAGGTGCATCATGAGCACAGCAGGGTGGCACTCTTGATTTATAGGACAACCTTAGTGTAACCTTCGCTCATTTGGTCTTTTCTATGTTTTGTAGCGTAGATAAATCTTTCTTTCATCATCTTCCTCTACATACAGATTACTCATACAGTCATATTATATAATATAATATGATATATTTATTTATTTATTTGTATGTGTGTCTAGGCCTTGTAGAATTCCGAATGAGGTCGTCAGAATTCTGGGAATCCATCACCTGCTGACTATTTTGCACGGCCCCCACCCCTTCACACATCCAGAATCTGCTTCTTTTTGACAGGGTTGAATAGCATTTGCTCTGTACAATGCAGACAAGACTGGTTATAAATTAATTGGTCAAAATGTGAATTTTGAAGACACCTTTTATTATTATTATTATTATTATTATTATTATTATTATTATGGTCTACTCTCGTTAATTATTCTCGTTGTCTGCTCTTGGGTCCCCAGTGTTACCTGCTCTGCGGACTTCACTCTGCAGTCTTTGGTTACTGGGATGATATTTGTTAATGTAGTGTGGTATTTATCATTTCTGTGGTGACATTTTGTGATTATACTGTGGTTGTTTGTGCATCTAAGGTGCTAGTTGTGCGGACCCCTTTAAAATTTGAGCTGTATGACAATATGACCCTCGGACCAATAAAAGATGTTCCCCCAGACTTAAATCCTTAGATCAGGATTAGAATAAACATTTAAAGAAAATTTCATATTTTTCCCAAATTCTTATGAAAAATTATTTAGCAATTCTGTATTGATCAAACTGTACCAGTTTATGATCTATTTTTGCCAGTTTAGAGGTTGTACAAGCCCTATGCATGTGATATTTCCAGAGCAACTATCACGGGACAACAAGGACACAGCTGTCTGACCTGTAGTGTAGAAAAAATGGCTTCAGCTCTGCTTTCACTCAGCTATGACTGCTTGGAGAAAGGTTTGTTCACTCATAAATACACTTGACCTTGAAGGTGCTGCCTTGCAATGTTGAGCGGACTGGTAAATATCAGTCTGGGTATTGGATGTGCTGGGATTAGTAAGAGGCGGTTACTATAACGGCAGCACATTCTGCAGCGCAGTACAAGGTCCCCTCTGTGTCACAATCCTGGGCACATTGATAACACAGCTAGACTGTAGCATGGCATGGTCATCTGCATTTCTCGGAAATGTTACATGATGTTCTTTACAGCTCGACACTGCACCTTCTGTGCTGACATAGTGGAATAGTCTCGCAGGTCAGCAGTGTGTGAGGCGACCCTGTCCATCAGGAAACCAACAGAAACTAAGCATGAAAATGAGATTTCTGGATGGAATTGATTTTTGACAGTAAATTTGTTGCCGGTGCTCTGACTTATTTATAACATTATTCAATTTAACACGGATTAATTCTGGAAGGGACATGTTTTGCATGTTCCAGCTTGCTCCTCCAGGAGCAGCACTGATTTACATGGATGCTGTGCAGCTGAAGCATGGAGGAGAATGGAAGACCCAGTCTCTAGCCCCTCAGGGCCTTATTGTCAAGAGCGGTGAAGTCAGCTGAAGTGAAATCCACTGCTCCAGGCACTTTAATACAAAAGGCCTAAGGCAAAAGAGTTGGGAAGCCAAGATCCACTTCCTCCCTGTAGTGAATTGACTTCATCTGCAGATATTGTGTGGTCCTTACTGGAGGCTGGGCATGCAGTCTTATCAGCCTTCTGGTTTGGAGTACCAGTGCTGTGTTCTCTAAAATCATAGTTTTGTCTTTTAAAAGAACATTGTGTTAAAATATTGTCCTGTTTATTGCTGTCGTATGGATGGATAATATAATCCATTAAGACAAAACTGCACATGACTTCTCCACTTCAGTGCATGCTGCTGTTCCCTATCTTCAGCCTTATCAGTCTTGAAGACTTTTTATAGCCGCTGCCATTTCTTCTAAGGATTTTTAATGCAGCTTGTCTTCTTTTTTTGCATCATATTTTGTAGGAGAAAATGTTTCTTTTTATATGCTTGGTAATTTTCATATCATGTTTTGCACTGATATATCCTGGGGTTTCCTCTTAGGCCTTACGTCCCCAGTTATGGTGATTGTGACAGGAGTTTATGAACTTCATTTCCTTACCTGCCTGCGATCAGATGTTCCCTTTAAGGGGTAACCCCTGAAAGATTGTCCTTTAAAGGGTTACTCTGGTCCTAAAGCGAAACTAATATTGCGTCTCGATGCACGCTAATCTAGAGACTTGCTTACACTGTTCTCAAAATTGAAACCAGGCCTTTATGGCATAACCGTTCCTGCTTGTCCATGAGTTGATATTTCCGATGGCTTCAGAGCAAAATTGAGTCATTGTCCTGCCATCCACTGGCCCAGAGGGCGGTGTCTACTGATGTGTCATTGTACCTGAGACCTCCCATAAATCTTCTCTCTCAAACTAGCCAATCATATAAGGGCTCAGGGTTGTACATACTCCACTACAATATCCTTGCAAACAACTTCCGGGTCAGTGCTCCTTGTAGGGCGTACATGTAAAGTGAATGCCCTTAATCTCCATTACCCCCATTGTCATTACATATGGTCCGCCCAGTTTCGCTCCCCAGAGAACTATAAGGATGCAGCTAAAATCAAAGTAATTTGATATGTCGAGGTAAATTGAATATTGAAACATTATTTTTTTTGGTAATTGTTGTGGTAATGTGGCCAGATATAAGCCTCATTTCATGAGTACCTACTACGTGCCCGGAGTGATCCTTTAAATCATTCTGTGCCCAGATTTAAAGTGGGAAGCACATTGGGCCACCTAATAAATTACTTGGACTTTTGTGTAAATGTATGGAAGGGTCTTTGGCCTGTTTACCATGTGTTTTATGTGCAGAGGCGCTAAATACATACTGTCGCTGAAGCTATTAGATTGTACAAATACTTACCTCAGACGTCACTGTTTGAGTTTGGGAAGTACTTTAAAATACAATACTAAGCAAATAAGCCCAAACTTTGAGGATTTGTGTAAAAGGGAACATTGAATCCTTAGATGATTGTAATCTTCCCAAGTTCAATAATTATTTTACACACTGTCTTTCAAATGCCTGTGGCAGTCGTCCTAATCCAGTCAATCACAAGACTGAGACTATAACAGGCATTTGGACTTCTGCTTCCTATAATCTGTTCTAAGTGTCATAATGAGAATTTAGTGCAATATAAGAGCGGCATGTGGAGGTGGGGAGAGGGAAGCGGAGCTATCTCCAGGGTAGGCTTCCATGGATTGTAGGAAGACTGGCAGCCTCTGTGTCTGCTCTTATTGGGCCCTATTAATAACCCTGGCAGTGAGGCTTGACACTGGTGACCGCTTTACCTCTACAATGATGAACATAGCCTGCCCTATTTAAGCTAGTCTGATCTGGACTGTGGTCACATATATATGTATATGAGCAGTTTCTGGCCTCTAGAGAAGGTCGGCAGCTCCTCTCTCTCTCTCTCTCTCTCGGATACAGCAATACGGTCATCTTTTTTTTAATTAAGCTTGTGTGTGTTCAGCAGGTCTAATGGCACAGGGCTCGTAAAATAGATTGATGCCGAATTGTCGGCTAAATTACCATGTAGAGAGAGGCTATGGATTAAGCCATGGGTAGGAATAGTCTGGACCAGCTATATGGAAAGCTGTTACTTCCAGGTTTAGCTACAAATTTTGAGCTTTTGTTTATAGCAATATGTAATTACGATCTAGATGGCAATGGCTAATCTGGCACAGATTTACAATCTTACAGCAATCTGCTGCATGCTATAAGCATTTGTATTGCACCATGAAACACATTGCCAGTGCATTAGGCTGAATCTCTTTTCCTAGTCTCTCTCCAGCATATCCTATGCGTATGCCCAGGGCTCCAAGAATTACTTCTCCTAATTCCAGTATCTTCTCCTAAGCTAAGAATAGAGCAAACTGTTAGTTGTACCTTTTATAAAGGGATCACAATAGTGTATAAGCCGCTGGCTTCTGTCTTGTAATGACATAGTGAATAGTCTGAACTATGTATTTAACAGAAGTCTCCTGAAGTTATGTCATTTTTTTCTTATACAATCTAATGTTTTGTTTTGTTTTTTTGTTAAAAGGTTGTTCCAGCAAAAGGTAAAAATGATTTGGTACCATCTTTCCCTGCACGGTCTTCTGTTCTGTCTTGTTCTAGCCTCACAAGTCACAGTAAATGGTGTTATAGTGGGTGCACTGGTGCGGGGTACATTACTGGGAGCCATAAGTATACACATGGTGTTGGTTAAACCATTTGTAAAGTATTACGAGTAAAGACTGTATGTTTGGTTCTCAGATTCCTTCATTATCCGCAGTAATGAAGTGCGCTATAAGAACGCAGGAAGGTGTTGCCTGCGTTTTCCCTCATGAAGGAGCAATCTGTCTGGGGACTAAGACTCGAGTAATTAGCGATCTCTCCTGACTGTCAGAGCAGAATTGTCATTATGATGCTTTAGCCGTAGGATAAGAAGCCTTGCTATAGACCTGCCTGTCTTCCACGCTAAATGAGTTACCAAGGGAATTTCTAAACCTAAGAGGCGTTTCTTGAAAGCAGTTTGGTGAGTTTGCATAAAGCTATAAATTACGGGTCTGAAAGGTAAGATTCCTTCTTCATGTGGCCCAGGCTGAGCAGCCAGGAAGCTGCTTCCATTCCTAATGAGGAGGAGTTCATCCATGCTCCCGCTTATTAAGGCTAAGTACAGTACAGTAAGCACATTTCAGGAGACAGTTTGCATGAAATCTCCAGAGTTTGAGAAGATGAAATAACAAGGGCATTGTTCCGAGCACAGATTGAATACCCTTTTGGTAGATTAGATCTGTTTTGGAGTAATCCTGCTAAACATGGGTGCCTTGTATTGTCTCGGTATACATTATGCTGGTATTGATTTGGAACTCGTGTGTATGCAATGTTAAGCGCTATGCTTGACGGAGCAGAGTGCTACGCGCACAATGTGCCAGGAATCAGCTTAAATAAAACAAGAATTTGTGAGGTTGGTGGCTTCCGGACTTGGGTTCAGTTAGGTCATGCAGTAATATGGTATCAATTGAAACACACGTTGGATTTTGAGGAGTCAGAGCACTGACCTGCTGACTTGTTCTCCGACTCGGATGCTGATGAAATGTGAGAAAATGGACTCTGTGCTTTCACAAATGCCTAAAGTGATGAACATCACTTATGCTTGTTTAACCTTCAAGGAGTACAATGTAGCGATCCATACCGATGTTCTGGTGCTTTCTACATGGCAACTATCACATGTTTATTAGGTGATAGCTCCTCATATGCACACATGAAAGATGTATTGTGATGCAGCACTTAATTCATAATTGTAACAAATCTAATAACTTGGTTGTACTTTTATTACTAGAACCCCCTCCTTACAAGAACCCCTCCCGTGACCAATCAAGTGAGCAAAGCACCAGCTGGCACTTTTGGTGGCATTGTTTTTATTGTAAAAATGCAGTTTAGTTGAGTGTTGGCCTACCATCTAATGTATCCAGATATAGATAGATGGATAGATAGAGATATATAGATATATCTATCTGTCTATCAATCTAGAGCTTACCCTAATGGCAGATAATGGGTAACCTCATATCCTCACCGAAACCTTGTGTTGTAGAAGGAGTTAAGCCACTGTTGGAGAACCTTATCCTCTCTCCTTGTTGAGAGTAGGTGCAGAACCTACTTTATGATTTTCAGATGTTTTTACGTTCAAGTTTGTTTTTATATTTTAACGTTCTGGTGTCTTCAGCTCTTCTTTTTACAACTGGTCCGGTCTGTTGTTTAGTTCTTTTTTTCACTTGCATTCAAGATTTGAGAGGTTGGAGCATGTGGGAACAGCTGGTGGAAAAGATTCCATTAAAATGTGATAAAGCTCAGTGGTAAGCGGCCAGCTGTAATGGACGGGGTGGACAAAACCCAACAACTGAAGCCACAAGACACTGCCCAAACTAGCAGTCTCCTGTAATGCCCTGTCTTATCTTTAGTGTAAAAGCCATTCACTTCCTAGCAGGTGTCTCCGATGATAGAAGCCAATGTAGGAACAATAAATTAGAAAATATGTTGTACAGGAAAGGATGTAAATTGATGTGTTTGATCTTAATAAGAGCGTAATTGCTAGCCTGTAAGGTTGGTGCTATGTGTTTCAGATATATGGAAACGGTCACATCTTGGCTTTGGCCCTATTTACTTACAGTAGACGCTGCATTCCCACAGCTCAAAGAGGAAGTGTGATTCCTTCTTCTCATTCCACTTTCATTTGTTTTTCTCTCCCAAAATTACAGATTTCCTGTCGGCTCTCAATAAGTGGTTTTATTTTCTGCTGAGAATGAAGTACTGTATTTTGCAGACAACTTATTTAGTTACATGAGTTGTCACGCAGTGTAAGTAGCTGTAGACGTTTGTGTAGGCCTGTCAGCTTGTTCATTTTCGTGGAGCATTTGGATAGGTTAAGTTATTGTACACTAGAATGTTTCAACGTCCCGCAATAGGAATTGTATTGCACTGATATTGGTATGAAATCCATGTTCCTTATGGGTGTTTTTTTTTTTTACCACTTTCTGGGCCTTCTTAAAAACTATCAGTTTGTACTGCACATAGTTACTGCCAGGCCGCGGCCGCCCTCGTCATAATTGTCCATGAAGATAAGTTTTGGTCTGTACCAAACAAAACTAAAAAGGTCACCAGCTACTTACTTTCACCCCCTCTTCCCGTCTAAAATAATATTGCGGAAAAGGCTCCTCTGCTACTAAAATGATAAATTTTGCCCTTAGGGTAATATAAGAATGACTGGAAACAACTGTTATCAGTCCAGTAACTGGATATGCATACGGTTACCTGGATGAGAGTGAGAATCCTTAGGTCATTATTCCCCCTATGGAAGCGGTGTATAGTCGGAAGGAGGTGCGGATAATTGTTCCTTTAGAAGCACAGCAAGGATATATTGTCATTGCATTCCTCTGTGGTTAGGGCTCGTCTTCCTTTCATACATTATCGGTATTTAATTGCTTTTTGCTGAATTACTAATGCCATATCTCCAAACAGGTTTTGGTTTGCCCCTGAAGCATTAATCTTTGAAACCACATATCTATTCACACATAAGTGGCAGCGAGGATGTCTGATGCCTTCAGATGGTCATGCCCTTGCTTCCTAAAATATACAGTTTCTACAAGTCAGTTTAGTTATTTCAGATCAGTCCTGTGTTATGGTCTTGTGTGCCCCATTTCATATTTGTTTATTTACTGTTGAGTTTTTTAAGGCACACGTTTTAACTATATGGATTTAACTATGGATATGCTATGGTACCATTCTGAACCTAAATTCTGACTTGCAGCATAGGTGCTGTAGCTACTGTACGTGTCACTTTGATGCTGGTAATGATCCTAAGGTAGTGATCAATATGAATGGAAATGTGGCGATTATTGGCAACATACAAAAAAAAAATTAGCAATGGTTGATCCACTTGATATGATTACATTTAGTGGTCTTCCTCTGCGTACAGCAAGTCAATGGTTATTAAGCAGAGATGTAGTCTCTTATTAGAAAGTTAATTGCAATGAGTTGTTGTATAGCAAATCTTTAACTGGCTTGTAAATATGTGCATGTAACAATCTATCCAAATGTAGCTGAGTATTAGGTAGCCGCTCACATGTTCTGCAGTCATTTTCAAAGACTTCTCAGTCAAAGGCTTTTTGTTTGCCGTCTCAGCCTAGCAGCTCCATGCTCCACACTAAAGTACTTCTCCGTGCTATGAAAAATAACCACTGGCTGGAGAGAAGGGGCCTAGAAGCGAGCACAGTAAACAGTAGAGCTTTCTCCCAGGCAACGCTGTGCCTCCGGCTTCTAAATAGGTCATGTGATTGACACATTTGTCCCCATAGAGGGCTCTTTCAATTCATTCCAGTCTTTCAAGAATGAATGCAGGGCTGAGCTGGCTGTAAGACAAGCTGTGACTGGCTAGCCTAAACAGTCCTATTTCTAAATGGGCTCTCTTCACATTTGTTTCTATCAAGCAGAAAAATTTATTGTAGTGCCAATGTCACAAGATTCACAACCGAAATAAATGTGGGGGAAAATGCATTTAAAAATTAACTGGAAACTGCATTTTTTCCCCCCCTGTAAATTGCGTAAAAATCAATTGTAATTATATTCTTACTGATAAAATGTGTGTGATAAAAAAACCTCTTTGCTTGCACCAAGGTTTCCCCTTCCTACCCTCTCGCCCAGTTTGATGCCAGGTGGTAGAGCCATGTTTGGAAGCTAATCTTGCAGTATTCTGTCTTGGAACAGCAACACAGCCAGAAGCTACACAATGTACTCAAGCCACAAGACACACTGGAATAGACAAACTTGCTCTTGCATCAAAATTCACTACTAATTCCCCACCAAGTTATACCAATGATATTTTAGGTAGACGCTGGGACAAAACAATATTAAAGACCTTTCTCCCTCCATCCCCTTATTTGCCTTGGTTTTATTTTTTCTCTTATTCTAATGAACCTAAGCTGATCACCATGCATGTCCTGTGGATAGGTCATCCGTTTCAATAAATGTACAGTCCACCCCTTGTAATGTTCTGTGTCTAGCTGTAAGATAACCAGCTGGAGCAGGGGCCTCACTCTGTGTAGTGTCTGCAGTAGGACAATGCATTAAGCCTCACCCTCTTCTAGTCAGCCAGATTCAGAAAACAAAAGGATCCACAAAATAAAAAAGTAAGGGTTCACTTGCCTCTGGAAGGGCCACACGATTGCGCTACCTAGCAACTGCTCCACAAATATGGACGGCATCCTTGTGGCATCTGTATTTTTCACAATCCCATACAATTTTATGGATAGACTCGAGCCGCAAATTTGGGCAGAAAATAAGCGTCTCTCCACGTGGATCTCCAAAAAACATGTTCATGGGTCCATTGTAATGAAGGTGTCGTTGAGCCACTGGTTAAATAAACAGCGCGCGTTGAGGAAAATGACATTTGTGTGCATGTAGCCTAACAATGGGGGAACTATATTCCTTTACTCCAACCTCCAGCACATTCTTCCCAGTGTCTTGTGTGTTTCTCACTGAAGACCGCTCCGCTCAGTATTTTTCCTCTCGCCTCGGTACCACATGACAGAAATAAAGCAAACACCTGAATGTAAAAGGCGCTACTTGGAGAGTATCATGATTAAATGGGATCATGTCGGATAGGGTGATGGGCAATGTAAAAAGATAATGCCAAGATGTTTCCCCAGTGTATCTTTAACATTATGACCCACAAATTTGTCAAGTGAAATAGCAGAGTCATCTTTGCATATCATTTGAACCGCGGCTGTACTTTGAAGAAGATAAGCAGGCTATGTTGCTCCAGAGAAATAATGATGCTAATTTATCTTTGCCAGTCCACCTAGGAGAGGAAAAAGCACGGCAAGGCATTCGGAAAGGAAATTGAGAAATAACTGAGCCATGCTGTGCAATTTCTTTCACTTTATTTTTCCGCTATGGTTTTCAAAACTCTAAAATGGCTGTCAGCTGGGATCGTTGCTTGCTTTTTAGGATCAACATTGATGGGGTCGTCGGGAGAAAAAAAAAAAATAGTTCTGTAAATATTGTACAAATTGGATATAAAGCCTTCTAGGCTGTACCTCCATGAGACCTAGTTCCATAAGCTCAGCCTGATCTCTGACTATATAGCGCTGCAGGTATGAGAGGCGGACCCCCTTTTAGACTTGACATGTTTTAGGTGGGAAAAGAAATAATACCTCCTGTAAATATTCTAGTCATGAGCTGATGTGTATTGCTGCACAATCCCTGGGCAGGGGTGGATCTCATGCTATCACCTTTTAATGCATTATTCTTGTATAATTGGCTGTGATTGTTACTACAGTTTGCTGTATAGAGCTCTCTGCAGGTTATTTGTCTGCTATCTTCTGAGCAGTCATGTGAAGCAGTCACAGGAATTAGAACGTTTCCTGTTTCTGAGGCCTCTCGTATAGAAATCCTGGGTAAATACAGTTCATGGTTTTCATCTAGGACCAATACGTGTCTAGTTTTGTAACATTGTGCATATCAGGGTGAGGGCCGCCTTCTGCTGTGGGGAGAACTATTGTAAATTGGCCCTCAAGGCGATTTACAGCCAAGTGGTGTCCTGTTTTCGCGGCCTCTATCATTTTTCCATACATATTCCACATAGTTTCTTTCATGTTATGTCTAGCATTCTGCCTTTGGACGTTTGCTGGAAGTGTCATGTAGATGTTTCTATACATCTTGTTAGCTTGTGGATATAAATACCATTCTCTTGAAGGTTTCTGGATGAACGCCTGGTCTCCGTGCAGGTCACATCCTGTTTTCTTGTCCAGTATGGCGCCTGGAGTGCAGGATTCTTAAAGTGAAAGGGCTTTCTTTAATCTGAATAGTGAATCAAGAGAATGATTGACTAGGTCTTTCCTGCTAAATGGTGGTCACATGTTTCATGTATGTATAGAAAATGGCACAGAGTAACCACACATTGCTATGTCAGTAATTGGTAAAACCTCACACACTCTGCTTAATGGGAGACCAGGGCTGGGTAGTGATGGCACCTGGTGACTACTGCAGAGCCCTTCAGTCTGCATGAAGTGCTTCCCATCCCTACGTGGGTGTCTAGGAATCTGTGCTTGCAGTGAGGACATTTCTCCATTAGTTATGAATGAGAGCTTCCCGGCAGTGAATAGGGACATTCATGTGTAAAGGATATGTGACTGGCGCATAGTATATGTGGAATGGGGAAGGTTTCTTCATTGTCAGCAGGATAAAAGCATTCCACAGCATGCTCTGTCAGGGCAGGGCCTGGAGGTTGCAGCTGTTGCCATGCATGACATCCTTTGGGGGCCCTAGAGGGAGGAAGAAAAGTCGGCTGTGCATTGAATGTGCGGGCCTATGCATCCCTCAGGGCCCTCAGGCCTGGCTGGTGTGCACTGATTGTGTCAGCAGTAGATATTTTGGCTCCTGTTTGCTTCTACAAAGAGGAACTAGCATGATGTGAACATTGCATTTTCTGCTTCTCCTCTAAGACCATGCGCTCTCCGTGGTGTAACGTCACATTTGTCTAGGCACTTGTTACAGCACAGGGTTTTCTTTTTATTAATCTGTTTTTTATAGTGTACATACAGAATACAAGGGGAACGTTGAAGAATTAAGAGGATGAAAGGCTTGAGTCAATCGCTCGGGCTTAAACTAAGCAATGCAAATCCGGCTTTAAGTGACCCTATTGATGTTTGCTTAAAGCAGCTTCCTCCTAGTACAAATGACGGAGCTTTGTTGCAGTTCTGTACAGGTAGTGATGTGTCCCGCTGCAGACTGCCTATGTATCCCATGTGCATCCGCACTTAGACAGCAAAAGCCTCCAGAAATGCCTGCAGCTAGGCGAGATTCCCTGAACGGCACCTGTTTTATGTGCTGTCAGCTGGCCAGAGGACAGGTCAAATAACAACCTGTCCAAAATGGCTTCCTACATCTAAATGGGTCAGTGGCATGGATGGCTACTTTTACAGTCTTCTGCTGGTTATAGTTGGCATCTTGTAATAGAAGATAAGGAGCTGCACAACAATTCTCTCTCATTTATCCTGCTGTGAGAGTAGCACCATCTTCTGGTCAGACGTAAAATAGCTCATCTCCTGAACGCTGGACCTTTCACAAACCTTGTTGTGAAACCATAGAGTATGAATTTGTTGATACTAAGTATATGCTGCGCTCAGGCTAAGAATCAAAAGAATTTTTTATCACTTGGAAGAAATGTTGCTGAATTGATGCTCTTTGCCAGTGTTTTCCTACCTTGTTGCTTCAGGTATCTCAATGCAGTGATGGCTAAGTGCATGGAGTAGTACCAATTACTGGACACCAGCAGCACTCTTATTAAAGAACCACTCCATGGTATCGAGCCATCTTCCAGGATCCTAGACTCGGCAGTGCTAGCAATTTCCTCAGATGAAAAACCCCTCACTGAGGAGTCTATAGGACAGGGGATTATTATATTTCAGAGCACAATCTTAGTTGCTAGGTTACTTTTCAGATCCATCCTACTACTTCCTAAACAATAAAGCATAGCTCAATGTGCAATAATTACACATTTATCATGTGCAAAAGGAGCGCTCTGCTCATGCTTTGTGTCTCTTTATCAACTTGATATTAACATTGACCTTTTTTATTGGTAATCTCTGGCCATCATTCCAGATCATCTCTCATTGTCCATCAGCCATTGCATGCTGACAGTGGTGTTATTCACTCACTACCCAAAAGCCGTGTAGTCTAAACTTCTCTACTTGACAATCCTAGTTGAGGACTTGGAAATGGTTGGTTGTCTTGTTTCTTACGGTATTGCTTCCTAGACCTGACATAACCCTTAGTTTATCCTTTCAAGTACATACAAATATGTAAAAATAAACTTACACATTTTAGCTTCTGGTTCATACCCAAAGCTGGGCCGTGATATTGTGGTCATCTCTAAGTGGCATGTTACTTCTACGGTTAGTCGGCAATGGGCCACGCACTGTGAGTTAATGAGTCATGACTCAAGTGAGTCGATGATCTCCCATTTTCCAGCTTAAAAAAAAAAAAACTGAACTTACAGCTCCTGTTCTGGTTGTGAGCGTGAAGTACAATTGGCGGATAGACCAAATATAAAATATAACCTTTAATAAATACTATTAAAATGCGTAGTCAAAGGCCAACTACAAATTCTATAAAAAGCGGCATACCGTCACCAGGAGACTACATTCATACCAAAGGGCTCCCTAAGCGTCCTACACCCTCATGGGAAATGTCGCAAGTCCACATAAGCAGAGGCCGCGTACCTGACCGGATGATCAGAAAGTCGTGATGGTAGGTAACTGCAATGCATCAAGTGGACATTGTGAACCGTTTCTTCCAATATTCTGGGTGTAGAGAAGTCCTCTCGGTGGGCTTGGCAGATGTGCAAGGAGAGGAATGAGCAGGAGGGAGAGGTATATAGCACTCTGAGGGGTGGAGTACAGGAGTCCCTATTGCGCCCTGTCAGGGCTGGGATAGGGCACTATTTCACCCTATAGAGCCTTTACTCAGGGCCGCAGCCCTACATGACCCCGACTGGAACCTTTCCCTACTGTAGGGCAGCTGGCCCTGTGCTATTCAGGAATGGGGAGAGGGAAACGCTGGTGGGACTACTAACAGTGTTCATTGGTCCAAGGAACAGATATTGTGTGCCATGCAGACAGTCCCCACAACGTAGAAAGTATCAGGTATGTATTCCTAACTCAAGTTATGCAAGGTAAAGCTAGGCCAGATGTCCCTACATGACGTCTTTCGCCCTTGAGAATAAGGGCTCATCAGGGGAGAAGTTTAGACCATTGGGGTCCTGCAATCCCATTGTGGATGCTGAATGACTGCAAGAGCAAGTAAAATAGCACCTCAATGGATTCTGAGTTATTGCCCAAAGTTTAAAGCCAATCTGTGACCAACTTCGACCAGAAGGTTGCGGTCAGTAGGCGTTTGAGAAGTCCCAAGGTGCTTACTACCATTATAAACCTCAGCAGTAGGTGCTGTAATGCTGGTGCTGATACAAGGTTGCTGAGTACCAGATTGTCGGTGGACTTGGCTCCGGAAGTGTCTGTCCTGTTCTGGTTGCGTCATTTGAACAATGTAATGGTGAACCAACACCCCTCAATTCTAGACATAACATAAAATACAAGGGTTAATGAAAAAGTGACAACGCCACGGCAGCGCGTCATGTAAATACTGTCATCTTGCAGTGCAGATTTTTACACACTTAATGTACAGCTCATGACTTGCTGGGACTTGACAGCAATTGATTAAAATAATGAAGCGGGTGTTAAGACAAGCGCGTGGAAAAAACCACAAGTGAACAACTGGTCCAGCAGTGTATTATCGTCAGTGATTTATAGGCAGAGCACAGCGCTCGGCACTGCATTTAGGAGAATAATAGTGCACTCCAAGTAAGCCATCTGCTTACCATTTCACGTTCCCTGAAGGGAAATAACAGCACTTTTTAGAAATTATATTCCATTTCATATTCTTGTAGCTTCTGTGAGATAAATGTCACTTTATTGTGGTAATTTTTAAGCTGTATAATTTGTTTACATGTTTGCTGGGAATACAATATTTTAGTTGAACCATTGTACTTCTAATTGAAACTTCATGTTCGCTATTGTTTTCACTTTCCAGCATGTTGAAAAGGAGTCTTCTGTTGGTACATTTGCTTAAAATTTTCTTATACACAATGGGGGGGGATCTGCTTTTAGAACTTTTTGTCATGTGTATGTATCTATCTGGGAATAGTTGATTTATTACAATTTAAAGGGGTTGTGCAGTTTTCACAAATAATGTCTGTATATTGAAAACGGTACAGTTTTTCATTATACTATTGCTATCCATTCCTTATGGTTTTCTAAATCAGTGATGTCACACAGGTGCACAGCTCATTATAACACACGGCTCTGATTACTGCTTGTGCACCTGTGTGACATCACATGACCAGCAACAGATTTCTACCCACTGGACAACAAGCAGAAATCTAGAAAACCGTGAGGAACTTATAGTTTTCCAATGTACTGTACTTTCTGTATAACTTTTCACTATTCCAACCAAAACATTTAATAACATTTTAGTCTTTTAAAGCCATAAATGCTGGTCAAACCAAATTATTCAGATACTATATAACATTTGTGTGAGATTCTGCAGCTGCTAGGCCAACAACACCCAGACAGTCCTTCCTATTCTACTTAATAGGACCTCTTTATAACAGGCCTTTACACTTTAGCATGCCCCCTGCGGATTTTGACACTTGGTCCAAGATCAGCCTGCAGGCTGTTATGTGATTAGACCTCTCCTTACCACATGCTTAAACTTGCATATGGACACTGTGAAAGGAAGGAAACGGGACATCCTCCTAATAGGGAAACCACCTGTGAAGGTGTAAATCTATCAGAAAATGTTATAGCATGGATCTACCCTTCCTAATGCTGCTTAATCATCCAGAAGAAAGTCGCGGATCCATCATGTTGAAGGAACTTTACTAGCCTTAGCCTCTTAATCCAAGCACTTAATGGGGAAACCCCCTCAATATCTGATACTTTTTTGTACATATCTTATTTTCTGCTTGTTAGAAATTGTCATTTAATGCTTTTTCTTCTTTCAGGCTGAAGGAGAAGACAGTTTAAAAAAAATGCAGTTGATGGAACTGGCCATCCTGAACGGCACGTACAGAGACGCCAACTTAAAATCACGTAAGCTTCTAGTCTTCATTTTTGCTTTGTATTTATGATGCTTGTTTGAGGTGGACATATACTAAAATCACTCTGTTTTAGAGGCTCTATACAAATACAGGCAGTCCCCAACTTAAGGACACCCGACTTAACAGGCACCATTGATAACTGTTAAAGCTGTTTATTGTAGCCTAGGACTAAAGTACAGTAAATTACCCAAATCCAGAGGTCCGTTTGTAACCAGGGGTCGCATGTAAGTCAGGTGTTCTTAAGTAGGGGACCCCACCTCCTCTCCCCAGCGCCAATGTATGCCCGCCGTATTACGGGCATACATTGTGTGAATGTAGCCTTACAAATATAAAGTATACCTGTTCTGACTTGCATACAAATTTAGCTTCAGAACACCTGAAGAACCTATCTTGTATGTAACCCGGGGACTGCGTGTATATGTCACTGCTTGGTTCATCCTACAACCTATTGAATAAATCTCCATAGTTGCAGCCCTAGAAGAATTGCAATTTTTTTCACTAATTTTAATATACATTTTAAAATGTTTATAGAAAAAAAACCTGACAAGCAGAGGTCGCATTAACGCCTCACCACGCGTCATAGACGCGTGATGAGGCGCCATTACCCCCCAAAATAATTGCCATGCGTAAAAGAACGCATGGCAATTATTCCCTGTAGCGCACAGGCTGAGTGGCCCGGCGCGCGCTGCAAAAGAGGGAAATGCCACTAGCGCGATCGCAGCGCGTGCCGGGCCGCTCAGCGGGGCACGTGACTAAGGGGCGTGCCGGAGAGACCCGGAGTGAGAGCACCGGCCACAGGGGAGACATGTGGACAGAGGGGCTGTCCCCGCGACGGGACTTAAGATCAAGGCCGGGTGAGTGTAGTGTGCTGTGTCAGTGTAGTCTTGTGTGTGCTGTGTGAGTAGTGTACTGTAGTGTTGTGCGTGCTGAGTGTACTGTAGTGTTGTGCGTGCTGTGTGAGTGGAGTGTAGTGTAGTGTTGTGCGTGCTGTGTGAGTGGAGTGTAGTGTTGTGCGTGCTGTGTGAGTGGAGTGTAGTGTAGTGTTGTGCGTGCTGTGTGAGTGGAGTGTAGTGTTGTGCGTGCTGTGTGAGTGGAGTGGAGTGTAGTGTTGTGCGTGCTGTGTGAGTGGAGTGTAGTGTAGTGTTGTGCGTGCTGTGTGAGTGTAGTGTAGTGTTGTGCGTGCTGTGTGAGTGGAGTGTAGTGTTGTGCGTGCTGTGTGAGTGTAGTGTAGTGTTGTGCGTGCTGTGTGAGTGTAGTGTAGTGTTGTGCGTGCTGTGTGAGTGTAGTGTAGTGTTGTGCGTGCTGTGTGAGTGTAGTGTAGTGTTGTGCGTGCTGTGTGAGTGTAGTGTAGTGTTGTGCGTGCTGTGTGAGTGTAGTGTAGTGTTGTGCGTGCTGTGTGAGTGGAGTGGAGTGTAGTGTAGTGTTGTGCGTGCTGTGTGAGTGGAGTGTAGTGTAGTGGTGTGCGTGCTGTGTGAGTGGAGTGTAGTGTAGTGGTGTGCGTGCTGTGTGAGTGGAGTGTAGTGTAGTGGTGTGCGTGCTGTGTGAGTGGAGTGTAGTGTAGTGGTGTGCGTGCTGTGTGAGTGTAGTGTAGTGGTGTGCGTGCTGTGTGAGTGTAGTGTAGTGGTGTGCGTGCTGTGTGAGTGTAGTGTAGTGGTGTGCGTGCTGTGTGAGTGTAGTGTAGTGGTGTGCGTGCTGTGTGAGTGTAGTGTAGTGGTGTGCGTGCTGTGTGAGTGGAGTGTAGTGGTGTGCGTGCTGTGTGAGTGGAGTGTAGTGGTGTGCGTGCTGTGTGAGTGGAGTGGAGTGTAGTGGTGTGTGTGCTGTGTGAGTGGAGTGTAGTGGTGTGTGTGCTGTGTGTGCTGTGTGAGTGTAGTGTAGTGGTGTGTGTGCGCTGTGTGAGTGTAGTGTAGTGTAGTGTTGTGCGTGCTGTGTGAGTGGAGTGTAGTGTTGTGCGTGCTGTGTGAGTGGAGTGTAGTGGTGTGTGTGCTGTGTGAGTGTAGTGTAGTGTTGTGTGCGTGCTGTGTGAGTGTAGTGTAGTGGTGTGCGTGCTGTGTGAGTGGAGTGTAGTGTAGTGGTGTGCGTGCTGTGTGAGTGGAGTGTAGTGTAGTGGTGTGCGTGCTGTGTGAGTGTAGTGTAGTGGTGTGCGTGCTGTGTGAGTGTAGTGTAGTGGTGTGCGTGCTGTGTGAGTGGAGTGTAGTGTAGTGGTGTGCGTGCTGTGTGAGTGGAGTGTAGTGGTGTGCGTGCTGTGTGAGTGGAGTGTAGTGGTGTGCGTGCTGTGTGAGTATAGTGTAGTGGTGTGTGTGCTGTGTGAGTGTAGTGTAGTGGTGTGCGTGCTGTGTGAGTGTAGTGTAGTGGTGTGCGTGCTGTGTGAGTGTAGTGTAGTGGTGTGCGTGCTGTGTGTAGTGTTGTGCGTGCTGTGTTTTACCGAAATTTTCATACTCCTCCTCGGGTAAAAATACTCCTCAAAAATGGTGAGAGGAGTATTTTTACCCTTCTGGAAAAATGTTAGTGCGACCTCTGCTGACAAGGACTCAACAGTTCCCTTGCTGGTGCCTCTCACTCATACCCCTATAAAATGACATACCCCTGTTGGATAGGACTGGCACTGCTAGTGATGTCAGCACATGCAGACATTCTTCTGGGCATGCAGTTAAAAGAACTCCATAATCAATCAATACATTAGATTTGTTTTTCCTGGGGTTTTCTTTTAACCCTCCAGGTCCAAGCATTGTCAGATATTTGCAGGTCATGTGAATGTTAGGTTTTCCATCATTTATGTCCCTCATGCTTTTACATGTAATATACCATGCTGTTTCTCCATCTTTTTGTTGCATGCTTTGTATTCATTGTGTAATCTGTGTGCAAGCCGCTTACTACAGTATACAGCTCACCAATACGATAATTAATGATTTGCTTGTGCTGCAGGATTCTATATGTACCACACACATTGGCGCATGCATGTCACTTTCCACATATAACATCACAATGTTCATTTGAGATTTGTAAGTTGTCCTTACAGCTATTTCACATTGACACAACTGCAGAGTTCCTACAGAATGGGTCCTTGAGCAGAACAATAGGAATTGAGAACTGAAAATCTTGCTAGTTAGTGGCAGTATAAGCCTTTCTTCAGGCCACACATTTAGCTATGGTATACTGCACTGCTCCTCCTTATGCTTGTTCACTGTTTTTTGTTTCTTTGTGATAATTACAAGAAATAAAAATGCTGCTTTGTCCTGTGCATTTTGGACATTTACTTTTTAAAAATCAGTCTATGCTCTCATTTATTTTCTTTGTGAAGCTTTGATTTGAGTAATGTACTGCCCTCCTCTTAGGGTGTTTGCTTTGATTTGAAGCATGTTGGCATTTAATCACACTAGTACTTGGGGGTAGCTTCTGATTGGTGTGCTTTGGCACTTTACGTGATTAGCGCATGAACTAATGATTCTCCTTTTTTCCCCTTTCCTTCCTTCCTTCCTGCTTTTTTTCTACTCCTCCATCCTTTCCTTTTATCTGTTCTTTATCCTATTTTCATACTGCCACCTCTACACTTCTTTCTAATTTTTCTTTGCTTACTGTAGCAGCCCTTGCCTTTTCTCTTGCAGCAACAGCTCAGGCCCCACGGATTATAACCGGGCCTGCGCCTGTACTGCCACCAGCTGCTCTGCGTACACCTACGCCAGCTGGCCCTACCTTAATGCCTTTGATCAGACAAATACAGACAGCTGCTGTCATGCCAAATGGAACCCCTCATCCGACTGCTACACTAGTCCAACAGGCACCGGAAGCTGGCTTGATCTACACACCGTATGAATACCCTTATGCACTGGCCCCAGCAACGTCAATTCTTGAGTATCCTATTGAAACAAGCGGGGTATTAGGTAAGCTTGAAGCATGTTCGAAACATTTGGCTTATGCTCACTTTGTATTTCCTTAAAATGTTTGTTGCTTCTTTATAGGAACTTTGGTAAGGATAAAGTTATGTTAGTTAGTGAACCAAACCTACTAAGTGACACACTTCAAACAACCATATCTCCTGAACCCTGGCACATAGAAACATACTTTTATGTTATTTTAAACAAAAGAATCTCCCTTTTATACCCTTTAATAGGATGTAAGGGTTGTGTCTGGATGCTTAACAGAACCGGAGATATCCACCCTTAAAGCTGTACTACAAAAAATTATTTTTTTGTACAGCTTTGTAGTCCCGACTGTAACTTGAAGAGTGAATATCTCTTAAGCATCCATACATCATATGATACTCTCCTATTTAATATTACACAAGAATTGTCTACGAGCAAGGGTTCAGGAGATATAGGCGTTTGAAGTGAGCCCCCTTCAGCCTATCAGCTGAAGGCAGAATATAGAAGAAGCTGCTGGAGAATCACTTTGCAGAAGTACATGCACCCTCTGCATCTGTAGCTGAAGCTGGGAAAGGTTAATGGAATAATGCTGTACATATTTATAACCTCTTTTAGTAAAAGTTACTACTTATTTAAAAGCTTGGAAAAATGACAAGCTTTTTCACATTTGTAGTAGAAATATTGAATTTAGTCATGAAAAAAAAACTGTAAAGTAAAAATTGTTATGATATGTAAAGCTTTTCCAGAGAGAGTATCATTTGAAGAAGCGCATAGCAGAACGTCAGAAATTGACTTGGATATTCAGGCACCAATGACCATCTGTCATGAAGGGGTTAAAAAAAGGTTTTCCTTTATTTAAATCCATGAAGATTATTTACAGGAATGTACCCTAAGAATACCAGTGGAATAATATCTGTATCCATACCTCTACTGTGCCGCATACTTTACTTTGTTGTTACAAAGTATGATCTCTATGCTGATTGGACAGTGTTGAACTCTGTAAGGAGACCTGCTCAATTGGTAACATCAATTTGTCAGAAATAACAGAGGAACAGCACAAGGTGGAACTCTGAACAGAGGGCCTCAATGTCTCAAGCAATCTGATTAGAATTTAAAATTTTATAGCAAAATTTGTCTATGCAGAATAAATAAAATACATAACACTACTAGATTTAATAACTCTGGTTGCCATGCACACCCAACTCTGGCACTGGCCTTGTATAGAAGTTATGTTCCCTTCAATGACCTTCAATTATTAAAAAGAGAAATCTGCTCCATTTGTAATGCAGTGTAAACGCTGGTCTAAGATTGAAGACTCTCAATCTTAATTATTTATATGAAGTCTAGAAAATATTGAAGACCATCCAAAAGATACTTGCAAAAAAATCATTTATATGTAATATAATATTGGTACATCGCCAATCTTCATTTGGACATGAAGGAGGAGTTAACTCCAAAACGTCACACAGCTTGAGCATTCGTGGTTTCAGTGAAGCCGATAATGCACTGCGATTATGAGCTATGGACTACTACTTTCCAAACAAAGATTGGTATTATGACATAAATTTTTGTTAAGTATCTTTTGGATGATAAGTATCTATTTATATGAATGACCTTAGCAGTAGATGCTCTTTCATATAAAAAAACCTGATGTCCATGCAGCCTACCCAAAACATTTGGATCCTCTTTTAAACTGTGTAACCATGGAAGGTTACATATTAATAGTTTCCATGTGAACTGAATTGTTGTCCTCTCATAAAGGCATATGCACCTTTCACCATTCCTTCTGCTCACAGTTACTAAACTGAAGCGGCAGTGGAGCTTTAAAACATTGTGCCAACTGCACTAAAGGCAGTTTCCCTGGGTAGCATGGGAATGAAGGAAATAGTGGAAGACTTGTACTTCTCCATCCTCCTGAATAACCTTCCAACTTTCCTTCAAAAATCTGCAACAAAACTGTTAACCCCTAACCTAAATTGGGGGCACAGCCGCCCCCCAATCAGACCTTATACATAAGACCTTTTGCAGATTTTTAAGGTGTAAGATGGGGCCCTGAAATTAAGTCAAACTGTAAAATCGCACAAAGTAGTAAATATGCTAATTACTTTTCAATTCCCTTCCTTTTATCTTCAGGTATGGCTTTCCCCACGAAAGGCTAAGAATACAAGAAAATCTTATATGACCCTTCACTGATCATCAGATTGAAATGTAGCCATTGCCTAGTTTCAGCATTCTTGAACATTAGATATATAAGGAAATACAGTTTGCCTAGCAGTCAGTGACTTACTTGCACTTATTTTTTATTTTGCACATAGATAAAATAAACTTTTTTTTTTAATGTTGATCAATATTTGATTTAGTCTAAACGTTTTACGTAGCAGTGAGTGAGTGTGTAGTAGAATGCTGACTGCTAAGTTACCTACTCTGTGCGCTTTACTAATCACCTAATTCATGTGGTTTCTACCTAGAATGGATACTCAATACCCTGACAACTGGATTTTTATAATACAACTCATATCAGTATTAAAGGCAAATAAAACTATTACGTTAAAGCACTTCAATAATTACGTGACTAGTAAAGCTTTGTTATTCTTGGGTCTAACAGATTTCAAGATCCACTGGAAGTAAATGCATTATGATGCCCTTCAGTGTCACGGGTGCTTGCAGACACCAAGTGAACTCACAGGGCTGAGCAGGTTAAGGCCAGGCGTGTGATGATATTAAATGCAATATTAATCTGCACATGTATCTTTTATATAACAATGACTCCAAACTACTGTGCCTTAACGTGTTGCTTTCTTAATTATAAGTCTTTTTTTGTAGCAAACCCTCCTGTAAAATCCCGTTTTGATGAAGCCTGTTAATGTATTGTGTGTACTTTTACATGAATGTTGTGTTTCTAACGTTGTTTTGGTAATTGCAATTTAACTAGGTGCGGTGGCAACTAAAGTTCGAAGGCATGATATGCGAGTCCATCCTTACCAAAGGATTGTGACCGCAGACAGAGGTTAGTTTAGCTGTGTAGTTTGTTTTTTCTTTTTTTTTGTTTTTTTTTTTCCTCTTGTTACGATGTCTGTAGATTTGCTTTTCAACACCACACCTAATATGCAGCCCAACTACGTACAGCAGATGGTTAGAACATGCTGGTCTCCCATTGGTTGTTTATCACTTCCTTCAAAGGGGTCCAGAAAACTTTTTTTTTTATACTGTACTTTATCAGTAAGCTTACAAGGGGGATGCCCTGCTCTATGTTGGTATGCAGAATTTATGTTGGTGTTGCAAAGCAGGACAAATGAATGCTTAAATATAAAAGTAGAATATACAGGCTTTTTAACTCTTACTGTGACTCATTTTTGCAGATGCCATTTTTGGTGATTGAATCATTGTAACATCTCTAGCATGATGTGCTAAATTCATGGTTTTATAAATGAACCTTTCTATTTATATCCTAGAGTTTCTCTATCCTGAATGGTGGTATTACCAAGATCCCCCTTGGGGAGGGGGGGGGGGATAATAAAGACACTGGTACAACTTATAGTGTAGATTCAAAGACAGCTTAAAAACAACCATAAGGCTAAGGCCAATTGGTCCATAGTAAAGAAAAAAGACCTTCGGGGCCTTAAATCTCTGAATAAATCTCATAAATCTCATAAATAATATGATCATTTTATTTCCAAGAAAGGTTTTTAGATCCCTCTAGAATTTGTACAATATCTTGTGGCAGAAAATTCCATAGAATCCCCTGTCTTTGGGATGGTAAAACCTTCTGCTAGGCATAATGGACTCCCTCTTGGCACAGAAACTGGGCCCTCTAGGCAAATTAAAAGGCATCAGTAATGGGGCTAGTTTTTAGGTGTTTTTTTTTTTGTCTTCAGGTTCTATGTCTGCATCTTCTGTCACTTTCACATTTTCACAACAGTCTGAGGCTAAGATGTATGCATGTTCAATGTTCGGCTGACCCAAATTCGACTTTGCAGAGATGACAGGAACACAAAACCTTTAACTTGTAAAAAGGGGAACAAGCTTAATAGAGATCGGATGGCATTTCCTACAGTAGAAATTATTTTTTTAAAAGTTGTCAATAGCAGTGGGCGGGACATGACTTGTGTTTAGGGACCAGGAATGCACACGTTCATGAAAGGGGAAATATGCAGTATTCTGCCTCATTTACTCTCCATTGCACAGGGTATTCTCCTAACATTGGAACTACCAGAAGGGAAACTTGGTCTTTAGGGCCTGTTGTCTCTAGTTGACTCTGATTTAGCACAACACCTTGTTGTAGTATATCAAGAATGCTAGATTTTTATCCCAAAGATGTTTGGGTAATGGACAAAACATTAGTAACCATCCTGGCATCAGCAAAAATGGTCTTTATACGGTTTAGACAAGTGAATTTCAGATTTTCCAGATTCCTCTCTGGCTGGAGTTACAAATGTGACTTGTTTCAGTCCTGAAAAGATCTCTTTTGTGGTTAAGCATTCTTGACTTGAAGGGCAGTCATTTCAATGATTTTTCCATGGCTACATTTGTATCCTATATAATGTTCTTTCATTGTTGTAACAGAGCGCCTGAAATACTTGTTATAATCTGTTAATAATGTTGCACAGTTATTAAACCTGTGTGTACTGCATTTGGCCATAGACTTGGCAGAGGATGTGTCCCAACTATGCCAGTAAGTCGCACCGACTGATATCACAGTATAACTTCGTAACCACGTCTCTTGATCAATGTACAAATCTGCTTTAAGGACATCTACCACCATGATCAAATACTGTATGCAAATGAGCCTAGGGGCCCCAGGCTCCATTAACACCTATGGAGCCTGGAACCCTTCAGGCTTATTTGCATACCGTCCTTCATCCTGATGGTAGATGTCCTTTAATAGAAACAACTTTTTAAGTAAGCGCCATAGTTGAGAACACGGTTAGGTTTTAATTTCCCTAAGCAATGGGGAATCTCCTAAACACCAAATCTTATGTATTTCCATTTCTGAAGTTGACCAAGCGATATATCGTCTTTATGGCTAAGCTATCTGTGAATCTACTGGATTTCATTTTACGAAATGCCACAAATCTGACTTTGCACTGAAAACTTCTCATCAACATCTCCTCTGCTTTAGTCATGATGGCAGCAGTACAGTATACGCATATGGAACCTCATAATATATATAGTAAAGCTGTTGAAAGAGTCTTAAAACATACTACTGTTAAGTGGACCAAGTTTAGTGAAGGAGATTGTGAGTTACTGAGGAAGGAAGAGCTCAAGAACATTGGGAATGTTAACTTTCCACTTGAGAACTTTTTATGTTTTACTGTATTTTTATTTTAATTTTTTTCTGAAAAAAAAAGAAAATAGTATTTACAGATGGCGTAAGAAATATAAAAATATAATGCAGGAATGTATATGAAATGTCAGAATTTATTGTATTTGCAGAGTATTAGCTTTGAAAGTAGAGGGCGGTTTGTAGTTATAAATGCTTTATTGGCATATTAGATTATATTGTTTTGGTTTTTTTATGTACTTCAAAATTTTTGAGTCTAGATATAAAAAAGCCAGGACTTTTACAGTGTTTACATACAAATGCATTTTATATGTGTCCTATATTGTGTAAATTAGTATTTTCAACTGGAAATGCTGCCAGTAGCTATAGTGTTAGCCATTCCTGGTTCACATGATGACGCTTACTGTGCTAGACCAGAGTTTATTATTGCTTTGTATTATGAGGCCAAGATATTTTGTGTTTGTAAATAGAAATGAGCAATAAAATTTTATTGAACAAAAACGATCTTGTTTGGCCCATAGTTTATATTAAAACATTGATGTTTTTTTTTCCACTCCAATTTTTGCTTTAAAAAAATTCCAAACCTTTAGATCCATTACTCTAATCCAAGTTAATAATCACATCATCATTAATATTAGATGCTTCAATGCTTGCACCATTGGGGAGTACTAATGCTTAATAGCAGTCAGATACTGATTGTGTGCACTGACTGTGAGAATTTCTTCCTGAGTTCTAAGCTGATTCATTATTGTCTTCAATTTCCGACTGCTACTAACCATTAGCCCTTAGTCGTGTTTTATTTCCATTTTTTTCTATTTGTTAACCAGTTTTTTGGGCGTGGGCTCCTCCTTCACACATTCGAATCATGATACCTGGTGTCATGATTTTGTTGCATTCTGTAGATGGTGTCAATCAGTATGTCAGTATTAAACATGCTTGTTTTTTTTATTAGTTGTGATTAGTTTTTCATGTTGTCATTAAGCAGTCACTAGCTGAAACTAATCTCTTCTCTATCTTTTCTTTCTTTTTTTTTTTTTCATTTTTTTTTTTTTTTTTTTTTTTTTTTGTTTCTAACCACCCAGCCGCCACCGGCAACTAACCTATGACCTTCTGACCTCTGAATTCTTCACCCAATGATGACCTGACCATGCCTGCCTGCTGATCAGTTAACTGGTAAACGCCTCTGCTTGCCTGTCTTCAGTGCAGCGAGCTGAGGCACTTGTCCGTTCGTCTTACCATCTAACAAAAGACACAGAGAAATGGTTATCTTCCAACTCAACATTTTTTGCATTTGTTTTTCTTTCCCTGACTGGGTGAAAGTGATTTTAGTATCTGCACTGAATTGTAGTAAAGCAATAAGGTCCAATTCAACCCTTCGCACTGATCATATTCTAGTGTCCTAACCAAACGAACGGTATAAAGGCTTCACCTACAGTACTGGCAAGACAGCTGATCCTCAACTACCAATGACAGAGGCAGTTACTGTGAGAGACTTCTAGGGAACTCTTTTTTGTTTTTTGTTTTTTCCTCTCGTATAGTGAAGTAAAAAGCTTGAATGTACTGTGTTGTGATGATGCATCATGCATGAACCTGATCAGTCAGGGATTTCACTGGTGAAGTGAGTTTATATATTGAAACGAACAAATATTAAAATTAGAATTGACTTTAGTCACTACAGTACCCTCCCAGGGTCCACGTCAACAATCTGTTTTATTTGTGATTTCTCCTGCCAAATTGGTTACATTGATAAGGGTGCCATGACATTCTGAGTATTAATCCTTTACCCCGCTACACAAATTGTTACTGCAACAGCGTTCTCTGCACACAGATATTGTGACGCAGATAGTAAAATGGTAGACGCAAAGCCTCACGTATTGAAATATTGGAACAAGGTACATGCATTATGTATCACATTACTGGGCAAACTGTTCAAATATGTTTTAGACCTCCCTGTATAGAAAAAAAAACATTTAAGGATGTAAAAGCCATGCTTGCCTATTTGCTGTATAATTGTATTGAAATTGTAGATACAAGTGTAGTGCATTGAAAACATGAACAAAAAGTAGAAACTTTTACTATACAAGGGTGCTGGTGCAGAAAAAAAATATATTTTTGGAAATGTAGCATTTTATACTTTCAAGTGTTATAAAAAAAAAAAGGAAAATCAAAAAAAAAAACCCTTCTTTCATTGAATTGCTTTTGTTTTGGTGGTTGTCAAGGAATAAGACCAAAAAAGAGCCTTTTTGTCTTCTTTTTTTCCCCTTTCACCTGTTTTCTTTCTTTAGTTTCAATATCGGTGTAAGTCTAAAGAAAAGAAAGTGCCTTATTTTTCTCCACGATCATTAGTCCCCCGTGGTTTTGTATAAGTTTGTTCCTTTTATGTATGTCAAGGTCACATGGCCTGCAGCATGTTGCCAAGCAAGTTTTGATAGGCCTCAAGTTTCTTAGCAGTACGAGAAATTCTAGTATCCGTTAAGCTCTAGAAGTCAGTCGCCCAGCCCAGTATTATCATGTGTGGTTGCCACTAAAATAGCTTTAGTAGGAGTCACGACTTTTTCCCTGAACATTGTTACATCATGCCAACTATCTTTTGCCAGCATATTGCCAACTTGTGTGTACAATGAGCAGTTTTATTATAAATTTGCTGCGTATAGAACCTTTGTTTTTCTTGTGGCAATGTCCTGGGCTTTCTTGCCAGTCTAGTCTGCCCAGTGTGCAGCGTGTTACGTAGGCCTGGTCAGAGCTCTTGGAGTGTAAGCACCTTTATGGTGAGCTTGTCTGCCATGCCGACTCACTGGAACAAATTATCAGTTGATTTACTATGCAACAGACATTCATGCTTTCCTAGTCAGCATCCCATGCCACCAGCTTTGTCTTCCTGGTTTATACAGTAGAGAAGTTTAGTTTTAGTTTCCTCCCTTTATAGGGTTGGGGTTTTGAATCGTTTTAAAACACTTTTGCATTTAGAGAGATCAAACCGTTTAGAAAAAAACAGTATTTGATCCAGATTCATCTCAGTTGTGATAAACCTGGACCTTTTTATTTTTCAATGATTTTTTTTTTTTTTCTCCTGATGTGGTGGATGAAATGCAGGTCTATTGAATAGACATATGTAAGATATGATTTGCTATGAACAAACTTAGAACAAATGGGTCAACTTTAAGAAAAAAGCATGACTTTGAAATCTCTGAATGCCTTTGATCTCAGTATTATGATTTTTATGTTTTTATTCTTTATAATTAGGTAGGTTTTTTTTCTTTGACAGTATTATATATTTTATTTTTTAGAATGTTTTAGATGGGAGTGTCGCTGATATGTAACCGTACAGATGAAACGTATTTGTCTATTCTTTATAACCTTAGTAGTTTCATGCTATGTATGTATCATAACCAACCTATTGCCTAAAAAAATGTAAAATAATGTATTTACAGCCATTGTTACAAGTTTATAATGTATTTTTCTATCTTGTTTTATATGTATGTTATATAACATTCAAATGGATTTTTTCCTGATTGAGAAAAAGGATACAAAATGCAAAACCCACATTTTGATAACGAAAATTGCCAATTGTTTTGCAGTACTTTATTATATTGGGAGTGTTGTCTCTTTTGGCTTCTAGTTAGCGACTGGATGACATTAGACATCTTGGGTTTTAGTTGGGTTTTTACATGGCTTGCATTTTAATTCTTTGGTTCTTTGCTGTTTCTATTAACCTCATAGCATTATTTTAATAAATGTTATAATACCAAGATACTAACTCTGGACTTTGTCTGTTTATTAACATTGTATGTTTTATTATAAGATCTAGAAACAACAAGAATGTAAAGTCTTGAGTTAAACACTAACACTGAAGAGCGTGACCACACATAACTCTGCGTTACTTGTTTTAATATTGTTTGTCGGCTGAAATTCTGCACATTACTTTAAATTTTAGCTTTTTCAACATGGCCTTAAGCCTTATGTGCCAGTAGAGATGGGAACAAAATGTTTGTCACTGGGCATAGTGTCTTGCCACTTGCCTTTCCAGCCTCTGCATTACTAATGCCACACTCTCCTTCCTTGTTCTCTAAATACTCAGCTCTCTGCCAGTATACAGTAAGGATTTGTGTTTCCTTCCAAATAACACACTCACTGTAGTACTTTCTAGCTCCTGAAACTAGGTTTTATTTTTCATATAAGTGATAGCTGACACTGGAATCATTCTGCTTGGCCCTAATATATTGCACACTTCCAGTCACTGAAGACTTGTCTTTCCATACGTATTCATATGTTTTATTTTAGCTAATGATTATTGTGGTACTTGACCTGAATACTTTTACTAACTGGAATCTTTAATGGTGATAAAAACATGTAAACTCTCAAAGTCCATGAAAAAAATGATTTTAAAGGTCAAGGATAACTTTTACTGTACACTACATATAAAAATTTCTCTCCATGGCATAAACATGGTTGTCACATCCCTGTTGTATTCGGTAATCATTTGGGTTTTGTCATCTGTATGCACTTACATGTATGTTCTCTCAAAAACATATACCTGAAATATTGTTCTCTCCCTAGATCACAACTAGGGAATTAATCATAATTTTCATGTACAACCATTTGTCCATATCTGCAAAATATAAAGTGACCTTGTGTTTCCACAAATTCAGGTTTGCTCAGGATAGTTTTTCTTTTTTAAATTATTGGAAAAAAAACTGGAATATGACATAAAGAAGAAATTGTGGTTGCATTTATCATTATCAAAATATTTAAGCTATATTATTTCAATTTACAATTCTGTACTACGATAACTGCAACATTTGGAGGGACTCTTAACTACTTGGTCCTTAGACAATTCTTCAAGGTTTTACAGTGCAATTGTGAGAAGACCTAAATTACATGGATCATTATTTCCTTCATGAAGAAGTCCACAAGCTGTTTCTGGTATTGGAGCCCTGGTCTTTTCACATGACTAGGAATAAGCTGCTAGTTCAAACACTGTCCATGGATATGGGTGTTGCTATTCCTGGTTAGATCCTAGAGCACCATCCTTACGTTCCTATATAGGAGCAGCACAATGGAAAGGCAATCTGATGCATTGTGAAAACTTTCAATTTCAAACCTAGATCTGTTAAAAATCACACTAATAGGTCAAACACTTCCCTCTCTCTTGCTTTCATTGTCTCTTCACCTCCTCTGCTGTGAGTTTGCTCTATCAAGGTACATGGAAACCTCTTCTTCCTAACACTGCTCATGAAGGCTACCTAGCTGATGGCATCTTCTCGCTTCTACTTTTCATCTTGCTGCTAAGATGGCTCTCAGTCACTATAGTCTACTCCTCTGAGCTCGGAGAGAAGAGGCAGCAGCTGTAAGAAAAGTCTTTGGCTGGGAAATGAAAGGGGGTGGTTTCTACTGGATCCAACTACAGAGACCTTTTGTATCCACAGGATTCTATACCCTAATAGCAAATACATCAGGGATGTAGCTGGGCTAAAAATACAAAGTTGTTTCCAACTTTGTCTAAATGAGAAAAGGGAGCTTACTTCCTTTTCGGGAGGGGGGGGGGGGCTCAGTTATGGGATCACACTGTACCCCAAATGAATAAAGCAGCCTGTGGCGCATGCTGCTTTATTTGTCTCTGCTTTATTTGTGCTCTGTGCTATCCACCTGCACCATATACATTAATAGAGCAGCTGACGCATACACATTTGGCTGCTCCGGTTAGCGTAGACATCTGGATAAATGTAGCATTGGAGTTGTTAATGTCTGCATTGAGTTGGAGACTTTTTGGCTACGATATGGATGTCACAAAACTAATTCCTATATTTCTTATAGCAGGAGAGGACTAAATCACTTGATGAATCAAATTTAAATGGGCTGACAATCAAGTCAATGCATCAGCAGTGTCAGCATATTAAACTGAGCTGGGGAACTATAGCAGCAGCAGTCCCACAATGCTTCAGACCGTTCCAATAAATAAAAAAAATCTGATAGTTTTGCCATGTATTTGAGATCCAAGATGTCAGAGTGAAGACTACCATATTTATGTATTGGCACTTGATAAATCTGGCATAAGTAGGATAAGGTAGAAAGTGGAGTAGGTTGGGAAATGTTGCAAAGAAAGCAGCACATTTTTGGGCAAATCAGCAGGAGACAATTTAAGTGTTTTCTAGTGTACAAATGTGACACAGATCCTCATTTGTTTCAAATGTTTGTCCATCGTTTACCTTTGATCAATGTATAAAAATTGAGCAGCATTCAAACTTCACATATCTGCAAATCCCAGCACTTTTGTGTATTCTGACATTTGCCAGCTTTATAACGTGCAGTTCCCCCCTAAATACCGCTCTAACTTTATCCAGTAATAACCACCATTAGAGGTCTCCTAGGCTGTAACTCTAAGAAAGCACCCACAGATACAACCCGCTATATGGCTCCCTAGCTGCCTCAGAAGAGGAGCCATAATATTCATTTACCTACCAAGCAGCAAGTATGAACTAATATAATGTGCTCCTTATTTGCGTGTACTGTAAGTATTACATAAATTGTATGGTTTCCTTTTGTGTAATGCACACATTTTTCAAGGGGGGAAAGTGTTTTACATGGTCATGAGCCTGCTGTTACTGGACTATATTGTATGAAAATGGTCAAAAATAAAACAAAAATGTTGCCTTGTTTCATTACCAAAATGTTGATGTGATGCTGAGTTTTGTTAATAAAAAAGAGTTAAGGAAGCAAAGGAATAAAAGCTTTTCCATCCAGCTGGTAAACACCTTTTGCAGTGGGCCAAATACCCAAACCGGTACAAGAGTTTTCAAAATTACATTGGGTTATAAAACCTGTTTTTACGCTGTTTTAATCACATTTTCAATTGCCATTTTAACATATATATATTTTATACATATAATATACTTTCAAAAGCATTCTCCTCTAAAAACTAAAAGCTCTATTTAGGAGTTGATGCTAAGATTTCATTTCACATTTTAGGATATAAGGTACACTTTTGTCCATGTGGAGCATCAATATATTTGGCAGTTGTATGGCTTGTATGTAGTTTCCCCGCTCTGATTTATCTGACTTTCCGTTTTCTCTGACCTAGTTGTTGAAGGTTACCTGCACAAGAAGAGGTTATGTTGCCATGATTCTCCCTAATCAATTATCAAAGGGTATCATTTACTATTAACAAAAAGTGGAAGGAAGCCCTTTCATATATCTTCCAACATACTTTGAGGATATTTGATGAACAGAATATATCTTATAGGTTGGATTTAATGGACCTACGTCTTTTTCCAATCTTATCTACTGTGAGATTAAACACAATTGTTACCATTTGTTCTCTAGAAAGTCACCCAGGCCTCTCTTGAACATGTACATAGAGTCCGCCATAACAACCTCCTGCGGCAGAGTTCCACAGTCTCACTGCTCATACAGTAAAGAGCCTTTGTCTATGTTGATGGTAGAATCGCCTCTCCTCTAGGCATAGAGGATGCACCCTTGTCCTGGTCACAGGCCGAGGTATAAAAAGATCTTTGGAGAGATCCTTGTTAGCTGTCTTTTGTTCTTAGATGAGTAACCCCAAATTTTGTAATCTATAGTAGAATGGGAGTGAAGGAACCAAAAGGCAGTTTTTATAGAAGCTGGTGCAGGTTAGAGACCAGTAACATAACAAATGGGTTATTGGATGCAACACAATTTCTAAAGTGCTCAAGGACACATGTTTTGAAACCTTGTTGGCATCTGCATCAAACCAAAGAGTATACACCAAAAAAGCTGGTTACATCCGGAGCGTCTCTTATCATATACCAGTAGCACATTTCATGGTGAAAATTGGAGTACTGCTGAAAATAAAGGAAGCTTGAAAATAGTTTCATGTGAAAAGATGCAATAGGACTTTCAAGTCCTTCATGTGTACCAATAAGGTGATGTGACTAGTTCTACTCGGTGATTAGAGTCTTCCCTGTATCAGTCAGTATGCAATGGTAAAGGACAAGACCTATAAAGAATAAGAAAGCAAAAATAAGTTGTATTGACACATTTCTCATAATGTTAAGTATCAGTTTAGCCTTCATGTTCTGTGAGATGCTGCCTACAGAGTACACCACATTTAAGATGTGATAGCTGCATTTTAACATTTCTGTCATTGTAGTTACATTTCTACAAAGTAATAGCATTGTAAAATTATACACCATCAATACTGCATGTCATGTATGCAGAGTGTTTGTAATTCCATTTGTGGATATATCTTTACTCTCATCAAGTTACTACAGGACATTCTGGCTTCATTCTGGTTTAATCATAAATTGTCAGAGCCCAGTATGTAATTTTTTTGTATTTATTACTATAAATGTAAGGAAAGAAAGTACATCCACTACAACCTGTATAGGTGTGCTATTTGCAGCTGTAAAATGGCAAATGCTGTGATTTTATAATGGATACGCTATGGCTTATTTCTTTGTAGTGTTTTTGGGGAAGGGATTCAAATAGAAAATTGAGAATAAACAATCACACCTGAAAAAAATAATAGTATTTAAAATAATTTTTCAATTGAGTTGTTTGAAATACTTCTATTAAACCCCATCAACCTCACCACCCCTCCCACTGTCTATGCCTCCGATCTCCAATGTATAGATCAAGAGCCACATGTGCCCTCCCACCAAAGAAGCATAACATTCTCCAGCACTATTACAAATACATAGGACACTGGAAATATAGTGTAATGGTACAATTCTACTGTCAACTAACACACTGACGTTTCAGATAATGTTTGCAAATTTATGCTTGAGGTTTTTATATATTTAATAGTTTCTATTTTTGAGTTTAAAGTATGAAAGGTTGGGAACCTCTGCTTTTTGCTAAATGCCACGGTCTCAGCTGTTACAATAGTTTTGTAATAAGACATCTGCAAACCAGGTGAAGAAAAAATTGGAGAAAAATTCTATCATTTCACAAAGTTTTTATTTAGCTGACACCCCAAAGACTTTTGAGAAACATGGACACATTTTTTTAAAGAAATATCTTTTGAACTTTTATTTTCTATTAGTGTAACAAAGAATAAAGCATCCTTTTCAGAAACAGGTTGGTTTGTACTTTATTTCATTTTGCGGCCCATTGTGTGTCTTGAGCATTTGACTTAAACTGCCTAATTATCAGTCTACAAATAATCTTCCCTCATCCATAATGGCTCTCGTGTGGACAATGTGACTGGACACAGGTTGTTTGACTGTTTCCCCATGAAACTGTTGACCTGGAATGTATGGGATTAATACAGGTCATTGCCTTTTTTTTTTTTTTTTGGAACAATTTGACACCCAGAATTCTCCACACTACTTTCTTTAGAAGCACACTGTGCCCCCAAAAATACTAGTCACAGTTCAATGTTCCTTGCACAGAATTTTCCATTCTATGCCTCATTTCAACACAATGACCATGCTGTTCCCTCTGCATATAAAGCATGCACTGTGACCCCCGGTATAACATATACAGTAGTCCTTGATTAAAATATAAAATACATTATGCCCCTAAATAAGTAAAATATATCAGACATTGCAAATGGTGCTGCTGGGAACTGCAGTGCTCCATACATCTGGACTTGCTGGAGCTTACAGCCAGTTGTATCTATAGAAAACTGGCTAAGGTGAGTGTTGGTTGAGGTAGAGTTCCCTGCTACTAGAGTCCAACAGCTACCTAATGTTATGAAATAACCGACGCCTGGGTCAATGGAGCAGATATAGATTTACACTTTTTAAATTTTTTTTTAATTTATACAAGTGGTGACATTTTACAAATTGTTGAGTTTAACACGGATTCTTTTTATTGAATTCATTTGATTAGGAATGAGGGTTTGGTGTGGCATCTATAATATTTTCTTGCTCACTTTCTACCACAAAGTATAGCATTTCTAATATTTCTTGATCAAAAGTCAAATCTACCAAAGCATTGCATAAATGAATCTGTATCCGGATCGCCTTTACACTACATAGAAGACGCCAATACTGCTTCCCAAACACTCAATGAATTAAATCTAATGTTACCATCTACACGGGGATCCTAAAGCCCTTCCTGGGCATCTGAAAAAAACTTCGGAGGGTGTGAACACAGGGATATCTTCTGTTTCCACTATTCCCTACATTTCTTATTCTTTGGAAAATTAAGGAGTTCAGCACAGACTGTATTTGAATGAATTGCTGGACTTTCTCCTGTTGGGCGATGTTCCTCTTATAAGTATACAGTCATCAGTTTTAAAGGAACAATCCATTCAAAGCTGATTCGTTGAGTTATACCTTCCTCTGAAGGGAGGAGCATGACTCTAGGTTCTAGGAATACAATTAAAATAACCCATGCTCCTCCCTTCAGGCACCATGTATTATTGAATGAATTAACTTGGACTGGAGTAATCCTTTTAATATTAAAATATGTAAAATATATTGGGACTCAAAAGGTAGTTACATAAAATCAAAATGTTATACAACTTGTGTATTTTGAATCACTGAAATTTTAGTGACATATAGACAAATGGTAATATGGGTAATTTTTGTAACAACATTTAAAACACAAAAACAGTAAAAAAAAATCGCCTTTTCTGTCCCCAAAGAGGGGACAAACCAAACCACTGACATGCTGGTGTGTGCCCCCTCTGGCAAAATCTGCTCCACTTTAAACTTCCTATGCCCTTGTTTTTAAGAAGCATAGGCTTCAAAAATTATGCGAATGAGCCTGAGGGACACCAGGCTCCATTAACATCTATAAAACCCCTAAAGCTCATTCGCATAATTTAAAAGCCCTTTTTTTTAAAAAAAATCCAGGGCATAAGAAGCTAAGAGAAGAGCAGATCCTGCCAGAGCGGGCACACACCAGAATATCAGTGTGCTTGGTTTACAATCCTTCATCCTGGTGGTACATGTCCTTTAACTGGTCCATCAAAAAGAAAAAAAGAAAATCCCTCATACAGTGATGGCAACGATAAAATGTAAGTTATGTTGAGATGGTGACAATGAAAAAAATGTAAAATAAAAATGCTTTTCCCAAAACTAGGCTGGTCGTGAAACATTTGATCTCATTTTGTACCAATGAATAGAGAAATCTGCCCCACCAAAGATCTAGATTAAAAAAAATGTTCACCGTTATTTATTTAGGACAACAAGTGATAGTCTGTGTAGCCATTGAAATTCATTCATGTTCAGTCCTCAGCTCAAAAAGAGGAATGTGAGTAAAGCGATTGTAATTCATACATAATATATCCATTTGCAGTCCACTTTCTTTCTCTAGGAATTTGTTGAGTGCTTGTTTCACAGGCCTATTGTGTTGATTTCTTTCACACGCCTTTGATTTGTCACCACATGTCCAGTTTTATAGATGGATGATCCTGCTAGGAAAGGGCAAGCTGGGAGCCGTAGATGCCATACAGCAAGATTGCTGCAGTACAATGAAGCATCTGAGAACCTCAACCTTTGAAATGAGATGTCAAAATCTGTACATAATGAAAAATAGCCTAAATTACATATTTGTAAAGGAGGCATTTATCCTGTTACAGTTAATTACCTGTAATGTAAATAATTTGGTTAACACTCATTAGCTACTATGAGAAAAGGGGTTACATTATATACATATACTTACTTTATAAAAGTAAAACTGAATTTCAAGGAGTGGAAAATCCTGGGTACATTTTATGTATTTCCTCTAAAGGCTAATGTATTCCTCTCCAAAAATAATATATGCACAGTTAATATTTGTAAGAATGTCATTAAGAGACTGAAGCTACAGAAGTACTGCAGTGTGTTACATGAGGAATCATGGTATTGCAGGTATACAGTGGGAAAGTATTCAGACCTCTTTACATTTGTTTCATTGCAGTCAATTGGTAAGATCAAAAATGTTTTTGTTTTTTTTTGCTCATTTATGAACACGTGAGGAAAACAGAAATGTGGATATGTTTGCTAATTTATTAAGCGAGAAAACCTGAAATATCACATGGTCATAAGTATTTAGACCCTTTGCTCAGTATTGAGTAGAAGCACCTTTTGAGCTAGTAGAGCCATGAGTCGTCAACAAGTTTTTCATACCTGGGGGATCCTCTGCCAATACTTATGACCATGTTATATTTCAGTTTTTCTTGTTCAATAAATTAGAAAAATATCTACATGCAGAAAGATGATCTTACCTATTGGCTGTAATGAAACAAAGAGTAAAAAATTTGAATTGGTCTGTATACTTTCGGTTTCCAGAGTACATCCCACAGTGTGGGAAGAAGCCAGGGTGACCTGGCGAAATACGTGTCGGGACACTCTTCACTAATCAATGCTCACAGAATAGGGACAATTAACTGAGGGACAGTGCTAGCATACATACCAATAGTGATCCAGTGCAGCGCTGGGTTCCTGCGGCTGATACAATTCATACCGTGTGTGTGCACGGAGACTAGCTACAGCAAGCTGCTGCCGCACTGTGTCTTGACACATGCGGCACAGCGCATCGATACCAGCAAGGAATCTGACACAGCGCGGCACTGTGTCTCTATTCACACATAGAAGCATTGTGCTCTCAGGCGGCCTGCAGAATATTGGCAACTGCCGCTGGATGATGCAAACAATATACCACTGTCTCCTCTTGTCCTCTTATTAAGAGGACGTGACATTGGACTACAGGAGGACTGTTCAAACTAACGGGACCTCCTCCTGTATTACTCTCCCAGGCTTACAGTATATAGCCAAGGTGACATTGATTAAGTGTGGTTTGTATTGCCACACAGAACCTCATGGTGTATGTAGACGCACACGAGTCTTGGTTATTTTAATATAAGAACAAATAAAAGTTACATTTTAAAGTGATACACTCACAACTTTTCCCTCTTCCCCTAAAATCCCCCTTCATATACACTTTAATCCTTTGGTGGTGCACATCGTGGGTGTTTGCTCTGTATAGTGTGAACACGCTTCTACCCATTCTCTACATCCCACAGTGTGACAGTAAAACAGAGTTAAACGTTAAAAAAATATAATAAAGTAGCCTTTTTCCTCACAAGTATACATATATTCTGAAAAAACAATATGGATATTCCTGTGTCTATAGTGACCTTGTCTAAGTATATATTATGTCATTATACCCATACAGTGAAGGGTATAAACAATGAAACTAAAAAACTTTAAAAATTGCAATTTTAGTTCTTTTTACCTCCACAAAGATCTAATAAAACTGGATGTACCTCAAAACATTATCAATTAAACTGTTATTTTACAACTTTTACTGCAAAAAACAAGCCTTCATATGCCTGTCCAGAAGGCCATTTTAGGCTGTATCCTTAAAGGTGTGATCCAATATTTTGTTTTTCATGAATCAATAACTCTTTGGAGGTAGATTAACCCCTTAGCGTCCGGTGGCGGATATATCTGGATCGGAGCCGAACCGGCATCGGGAAACACAGGGTGCCGGCTGTAACTAATAGCCGACACGCCAGTGTAACACCCGCGGTCGGAGTGGGCTCCAATCGCGGGAGTTTAACCCATTAGATGTCACGGTCAATGCAACCACTGCATTTAATCTGCCTTTGGGAGGTCTTTCACCTACGATCAAGTGCTTATTCTGACACTGCTAATGCCCTGCAATACATAAGTATTGTAGAGTATTATCATGAACAAGCGATCAGATGACTGCTTCTTCATGTCTCATGGTGGAAAAAGTAAAAAAGTAAAAAAAAAAAAAAAAAAAAAAAAAAAAAAAGTTATTCAATAAAAAATGAAGTAATAAATCAATAAAATGCCCATAAGCCCCAGAACATATAAAGAGACATATAACACAAAAAAGGTCTAAATCATAACAAAAACCCCACATATATAGCATCACCGCATCTGTAACAATCCGTAGAATAAATGTCAGTAATTATTGAACCCTCACGATAAATGCCGTAAAAAAAACTGTTAAAAACCGCCCAAAAATTATGATTTTTACCTATTCAATCCCACAAAAAATGCAATAAAAAGTGATCAAAAATATGTACTCCAAAATGATACTGTTGCAAAGTACAACATGTCCCGCAAAAAAAACAAGCCATCAACCAGCTCCATAGCCAAAAAATTAAAAATGTTATGACAATTGGAAGACGGCAATGCAAAAATTATAGATTTTTCCCACATTAGGGTTTTATTTGAGAAATTTAGTAAAACGTAAGAAAAAATATTCATGTATGGTATCCCTGTAATCGTATTGACCCATAGAATAAAGATAACACAACAACAAAAAAGTAAAAAATCCAGTAAAGAATTGATGCTTTTCTACTCTTGCCCTCAAAAAAGGGCTAAATTTTCATCAATAGGGAATACCAACCCCAAAATGGTAACACTAGAAAAAGCATCTCATCCCCTAAAAAAATGCCATAACATGGCCCCAAATAACGAAAAAGCGAAAATTTTATAGCCTACAAAAGGGGCCAATAAGGAAACTAAAATCCTAGCAGCTGCAGGTCCCTCCTTCCCTTTTGAGCCTCGCTGTGCCCCCATAAAACAAGTAACAGCCACATGTGGGGGGGTCGCTGTACTAAGGATGAAATTGCAGAACAAATTGTATGGTGGGTTTTCTCTTTTTATCTTTTGGAAATGTGTACATTTTAGGAATAAATAAACGTATAACTATATAAATTTCACCTCCAATTTTGATTCAATTACTATGAAGATCTCAAGGGGTTAACAATCTTCCTAAAAGCTGTTTCATTCAAAACTGTATCTATCTGCAAAATAGCAAGTTCTGAATATACGGAAAAATCAATATTCGATTGAACTCAACTGAAACTTCCAATAATCCCACAAAAATCTCTTAGATAAGAAGTTAAAAACAATGTATTAGTTCTCCTAGTAAAAATAGAACTGGTGAAGTAGACTTTTTTTAAAATCATGCTCTGGAGACTTGTAGGAGTGAGCACTAGCATTTTATCTTGTTTGTACATGGTTTTGGTTCTTTGAGAGCAGACCTTGCATTAGGTGCTCCTCCAGCAATACACAGGTTTAGCACTATACACTTCATGAATCTGTTTCACTGCTGGTTTCTACTACTTATTACATGCCGCATGTGATGAAACTGGCTAGTCACCTCAACATATAGATCCATTATGTACACCACGCAGTGTTCAGTGGATTTTCCTGTAGAAATCTCACCTAACTGCTATATTGCTTAATGAGAAAATACAAGGCATGGAAACTGTTGGCAACCTAAAAGAAACATGTCAGTTTCCACCTACTTCACGGCTGCTGAAAAATAGCACAATATAGGTATCATTGTGTTTGAGGGACTCACATATTACACTTTGGTAAAATCATTATAATATAATACTTTAAGGTGTAAAAATACTATAAATTTTGTTATTGGACAATTATTAAAGTGTTGTAGAAATGGTACTTTATCAAATTAATCTGTATGTGTTATGTAAATTACTCCTGTTTCTGAAGAGAAATTATTCTCCTTGCAGTTTCAGTAATAGTTTAGGCAAACATGCGTTTCATTATTTAGAGCAAACAAGAGGCTAGCACCTTGTGAAGGAAAACATTTTAATATGTGTGAATACACAAGGAAGAAACAAATAAATTGTGTTTGACAGGGTGACCTTTACCTCTGGCTATACTGTGGAACAATACAACTACTCACATGCTGGTAATGTACAGCATAATAATCCTCGCTTGCCTATAAAATCAAATAGGCAAAAAGTGTTGACTTCTCCTTTAATATGTTATTCAGCAAGCTCTGCTGTAGTTGGTATGTGATGAATTTCCACCCAGCTATGTGCATTGTTCAATAAACAACACACACGCACATAAAATTTTTGCAGCCAATTACAGCTTCATTTCCAGAAGCGTAACTCTCCATACTTCATTTGTAATTAAAATGTTATGGACTTAGATATACTAGAAATAAAACTGTACTGCGATATGAAATATAACTATGATTTCATAAGTAATAGGAACACATAATATTATTTATGCTTCATGCACTGGTAAATATTGTAGCAATGATACTAAATTCAATGTAAAGGTGTGGTATACTGATAAGCTATGCTGCAGCTAAAGGCCGTCTGAAATACTGTTGTGTGTTTCAGTTTTTATTTTATTAATAGTATTGAAATATATGTAATAATGTTAATTAAATAGCCCTAAAATGTTTATTTTGGTACCAAATGAGGAAAATAGAAATTAATTTATATAAGTTTGAAAATAACCACCAATGACTCCAAAGGATATAAAAGAAGATGCAATTTCTCCCCTTATCACATTAAATACAAAGCTCTTGGAGCAAACATTAGTATGTACAGTACTGTATAAGTTATATACATATATCTATACCTACATGCAATTATTGCATACCTTCCGACATGTATTTCATGGGTTTCAAGGTCATCTGTAACTTACTTTTTGTACAGGGAATAACTGCCCTGGAGCCTAGCAGCTAACCATTAATATTCTCCCAGATCTGGCACTAACACCCAGGATTGGAACAGTTTCGATCCTGGGTTTTTCACCCCTTAGACACAACAGTTAAACATGGACCAGCATGTGTAAGTAGGAACAAAGGGAATGCGCTCTCTCTGACCCAGCGTCACCCCACTGATTGCATCACAGGCATTCTAGGCTGCCTGTAGTATCTATGAATTCAAATAAATGAACAATTATTTCCAAATTGACATTTTTTAATTAATCACACAAAAAAGTATATTAAACGCTATTAAAAAATTTTGTGAACTCCAAATGTGAACAAAAACTACCGGTCTTTATGCAAAAATTAAGTTCTCTCCACAAGCCACATTGACAACAAATTTCAAAAGTAATGGCACTTGGAAGGCGATGATGGAAAAGGATTTTTTTGAGAGTGGACCTTGTTTTAGTTGCCCTTCCAAATAGTTATTTTCAGGGATATAAAGACTTGTTCTGAACAATTCACTTCATATAACGTTTTCATTGCTGGTCTTTATTATGTATTACATGCTGCATGGTCCTCCATGTGAAGAAACGTACCAGGCTTGTCCATTTAAATCCTTCATGTACACCATGCAGTGTTCAGAGGATTTACCTGTAGGAATCTCACCTGATTAACTTCTAAATGCCTTAATGAGAAAACACAAGGCATGGGAACTGTGGGCAACCTAAATGGCACTTGAAAGGCGAAGATGGAAAAGTATTTCATTATGCAAAAAACGCTATAAATTATCTCTGTATGAAAAAAGTTTTATGTTATGTAGGTTCCACAATAAATGCAGAAAATATTTATTAGAAAAAGCAATGTCAGATTTTTTTTAATATACAGTATTTTTTGGACTGGACTATAAGGTGCACCATCAATAAATGCCTGCTAAAACGTCTAGGATCACATATAAGGCACACCGGATTATAAGGCGCACCTGGTTATAAGGACATTATGACCAGGTTATAATGAATGACCAGCAGGTGGCAGACCTGTGCACAGTTCAAGGCAGCTGTTGTCTGTAAGTACGGTTTATATATAAGGCACACTAGACTATAAGGCGCACCTTTGATTTCTGAGAAAATAAAAGGATTTTTAGTGCGCCTTATAGTCCGAAAAATACTGTACTGCACAGAAAGAAAGACTACATTTCATCCCGAAAAAAAAAACACCATGCATCTATGGTGATCGCAAAAATCAATAAGTTGTAGCTTGTAGAATGCATTGATGGAAAAACATGAAAAATGGCCTGGGCATTAAGGTGGAAAATAGGTTCAGTCATATGCAAAGCTGCAGAGTTATCCTTGCCATTATATCATCCCTGATACTCCACTAACATCCAGAGCTGCAGTCTTAACCTTGATAATCCAGTCATCTTAAAAGCAATAGATTTATCCTTGCTATCAGATCATTTTTGATACTACAGTCATATCATATTTCTATTGTTATATCATCTCAGATGACTGCAGTTCAGGATGTGACTGGCGTATCGATCTATCATTATATCATGTCTGATACTATAGTCACATCTCCAAGTACTTGTTGAATTCTTTCCCACAATTCCTTGCTAAAGAATGAGAAGTTGATAGGGAGTATTTATTCCAAGCTTAGTAATTTATAAATAGAATATCAGAACTGCAGTGAGGGCAGACACAGTCAACATCTATGGGTGGCAAACAGTCATGGCACTCCTCTGCATGGTGATGTTTACAGTAGGACTACAGCTAATAGTAAATATTCCCAAGTATGCCTTCTTGATCCTAAGTATAATAGAGAAGTTGTGTTGACAAGCAGTAACCTAATCAGCATCATTATGAATATATGTATTCATCTATTGTTTTAAAATATGTTGCGGTTGTACTTGTGTTCAGGTGTTCAGTTAACTCCATAAGGGCAGAGGGTTTTTTCTCTCATTTCTCGCTCTCCACCTTCAAAAAGCCATAACTTTTAAATTTGTTCTTATATGGAGCTGTGTGAGGTCTTATTTTGTGCGTAAAAATTTTTTACTGCTCAGTGACATTATTTATTATTCCATGCCGTGTACTGGGAAGCTGAAAAAAAATTCCAAATGTGGTAAAATTGGCAAAAAATATGCATTGTCGTCACTTTCTTGTGGGCTCAGTTTTACGACTTTTACTGAGTGCTCCAAATAACACTCCAAATAACTGCTTTATTCTTTGGTTCAATACGGTTACAGTTATACCAAATTTATTTTGGTATAAAACACAAGTTTTATTGTGTTTAAATACATTTTCAAAAATTAAACTTCTGGAGCTAATAACTTTTTCATACTATGGTGTATGGTCTATGGGTAATTTTTTGCAAAATGAGCTGAAATTTTCATTGCTACCATTTTGAGGACAGTGCAACATTTTGATCACTTTTTATTACATTTTTTATGTGATGTAAAATGGTGTAAATGTTGAGTTTCCGACATTTGAGCGCTATTTTCTGTTATGGGGTTCACCGCTGGCAATAATCATTTTTACATTTTGATAGATCAGGCCTTTTGAGACGCGCCAATACTTAACGTGTTCATGATTTGTACTGTTTATTATGTTTTATATCTGTTCTAGGGAAAGCGGGATGATTTGAACTTTTATCATTTTTTTACCTTTTTTTTACCTTTTTTTTTTTTTTATTTCTTAGACCCTCTAGGGTACATTAACCTAGAGGGTCTGACTGTTACCATATACTGCAATACTACAACAACCTGACAACCAATCACCACATGCCACCATCTTTTAAATGCCACCGGGTATTAGCACATACCGCGGGTATTAGCACATACCGCGGGTATTAGCGGGGTGTTTGCTGCAATATGCAGCGAAACCCACCTGTGTTAAGCAAACAAAATCAACCTTTTTAATATACGTTCTCAATTTAATGTATTCTGTAATAAGTAATAATGTATTCAAGAAACAGGAAAAAGAATGATGCACACAAAAAAACAAAGAGATGGATGTAAAATACTTAATCTGAATCTTTATTAAAGCCACAATGCTACAAAAATGCACCAAACAATAGAAACGCTTAAGAGAGTGCTCTGTTATATCATTGGGCACTTAAAGTCATGTGGCCAGAGTGATGTTATCTAAGGTCCTGTTGGATTTGCAATATCTACCCCATTTATGTATCTGATCACATGAAATCGCAGCATGCATTCATGTATTTATACTCCTCTCCATGCCTCCATGGGCCTCTACACCACCCCATGCCTCCCTGGAGGTATGCTGTGATTTCATGTGATCAGATACACACATGGGGTAGATGTTGCAGATGTAACAGGACCTTAACCCCATATGTAATAGTACGGCGACCGTTGGGTGCCGGTGAAAGGGGGTTCACCGGCACCCTCTCCATAGCCAGTAAGTTTTTGCTGCATATTGCAGCAAAGACTTACCGGTAACAACCGGTGTTATCTTGTCAATCGCCGCCGGCAAAGCTACCGACAGCTTAAAAAAGATGGCACCGCCATCTTGCCAAAGGTCACCACTTCCCGTGATGTCATCGGGGAGCTGCGATCCATTGCTATGAAAGCCTCGGTCTTCTGAAGACCCGAAGCTGTCTCATTTTAACCCACTGTAATGTATGAGGGTGAAAATTCCCATGTACCGCCATACTATGTCTGGCAGTATATGGTAGGATCACGATAAAGTACCCTAGATTTCTGAGTTACATTTTTTTGGGGATAATTTTTGTTTTTAACTCCTTACTTCATGCGTTGGCTACAGGAGTTTAAAGAGGGCTCACGACCTGAGGCCTCTCCATAGCCGGTGGCGTTTGCTGCATATTACAGCAAGCATCCACTGGTAACACACGCAATCGGTGCTATCTTCAGTGCCAAACTTTGTTTTGCGTGAAGCATAGTGCAGCCTTGCAACAAAACATTTGCAATCGACACAAATGTAGTGCAGGCACTTCTTAAATAAAAAAGCAGTTTGCAAAGTCCGCCAGAAAACTGGTGCACGGACTTTAGTAAATGTGCCCGGTGTCTTAAAAGGCATTTCAAGCACATCGATAGTAATTGCATTTAACCCTATATAATAGTTTTCTGGACGTAGCAACATCTATTTAGTTGTGTTAAATGGTAAACTTCTTGAAGGAAAGCATTTAGGTTAGAGCACATATACATTTGGGAGGCGTTATTGCTGATGCATTTGAAATGCTATTTAAGTTTAATGGCTTAGGCTATGTTCACACTTTCCGTTTACATTGCATTTTTAAAATGGCTCCATGGAGGGACTGAAACATTGTATGTCTCTCTTGGTGAATAAACCATTTATACTTCAGTGGAGTGCTGCTTCCTTGGATCCTTCATTTGTGACTTACACACACCTTGGAGAAGAGGAGATTTCCATAATTACATTGCTGTTAACATTACATATGCTGCAGCTTCACAGGCTGTTACTCTGTCTCCCATCCCTCCTGTTCCCTTGGCACTTCCCCCACCCTCTTTCTGATGTAATCTCACAGCAACAGAGGAGTACACAGTGGGAGGGCAAAGTGTTCTTGCACAGTGTAACAGCCAGTGAAGTTACAGCATGAAGTGGCTCTGGTAACACCCCCAGAAGCCCCTCAGCCTAAATAGAATACATTTAAAAGTTGACTGATGGATAATAAATATGAGAAGATATCCCACAGTCACAGTGCCTGGATCTGTGAGTAAGGGATTGATACTTGATACTAGATTTCCTTTAATCTACCTGTTCTCTCCCTCCTCTGGCTAAACAGGGTGAGTGGGAGGTTCTCACAGCAGCTGGGAACACAGAAACAGGAAGCTGTGAGGACGGGCTCAGTACTGCTCCAGAGGCAGACGAATCACTGAAGAAGGTAACCGTGCTGTAGATAATGGGGCAGATTTATCAAGCAGTCTGAAAGTCAGAATATTTCCAGTTGCCCATGGCAACCAATCACAGCTCAGCTTTCATTTCACCAGTGCTCATGAATATTTTAAAGGGGAGCTGTGATTGGTTGCCATGGGCAATTGGAAATATTCTGACTTTCAGACTGCTTGATAAATCTGCCCCAATATGTGTAAGTGGCTGGCTACATGCAGGGGCTCTGCTGGGCCCCAGTAATGTGCCCTGCATATATATTTACATATGCACATATATAAACTGCCCCACGCTCAGCATCTTCAACTTTAGAAATAAACTAAACTTTGGGAGTTGGTAGTCACAGAACAGCCTGCCGGACGCCTCTCCACCTGGGATCCGTGGCTGCCGCAATGGTTGATATGTCGGTAGTTACGCCACTGATCTAAAAGCAATCAGTTTTGCGGCAATTGTGAGTTATTTCTTTCCCTTCGCACCCACTGCATTATTACAGTAAAATGTTCTATAAAATGCATACACAGAGAAAGTACTCTCAGGTGGGCGTACTTTCCAAGCCTAATGTACAATTTCTTAACATACGTTTTCATAACTAAATAGAAAAATACCAGAATGTATAATGTATTTTTCTCTCTTTCCTGTGTCAGCACCGTTTTTTTTTTTTACCCATATTACATCCCCATGCGAGGTGGGGGATGCACCGGTCTGACCTATTTGCTATAGTGTGTTCCAGGATCCTAGCACAGACTATAACGGATTGCTTCGGCAGGCATTGAATTCAACATACAAGATAGGTTATGTAGGTTTGTTCTTAAGTTGAGTTTGTATGTACGTCGGAACCATATACTTTATTATTGTAACCCCAGTCAAAAAATTTTTGGGATCTGTGACAATTGGATTTAAAAAATGGAACCAGGATAAACAATAAATCTTAATTACAGGCACCATTGAACTGTTATAGCTGTTTATTGTAGCCTAGCACTAAAGTACAGAAATTACCAAAATCCATAGGTCCGTTTGTAACTAGCGGTCGTATGTAAGTCAGGTTTTCTTAAGTAGGGGACAGCCTGTACTGGTGTGGCTTTAATCCCACCATATGTCATTAGGCTTCCTAAAAATCATGCTTGATGGCTAGAGGGCTGCCTTGGAAGGTAGCAAAAAGAGGTGTGGTCTTCCTTGTCCCATCCTGTAAAACTTATTAGCATATTTCCCAAAATCATCTAGTGGAGCATCAATGGCTGTAAGTCTACACACACTAAGAAAAATTTGTCGGACTGACTGCTTCCCTCAACTGTTCATCCTATCATGACTTTGCTCAGTGAAAATAGTGCGAGTTTCATCAGAATGTGTTCAGAGTTTCTTTTTTCTTTTGTAGCACAAGTCACCTTTTACCTGGGTCAGATTCTCTCTGCTCTCAGCTACTTCCTGGAACTTAACAAAGGGACAACTTACAGCACTAGTATGCAAACTAAGACTGTCAATTTTTTTTTCACTCTTCCATAGACTTTACTCAGACTTGCATCAAAGTAGGACATGCTTTACTTTGGACGCAAAGCAAGGCAGATGCACAGCAATAAATAAAAGTATGTCTAAAAAAGATCTATTGGGGCACATTTATCAGGGCCTCTGAACCATGTCAGTGAAATGATGTGAAATGACAGGAGCACATTTTTGATTTTGGAGGCTTTTCCTATTGCTGGTTTTCTGGCACTACACTGCCAGTGCACATGTTGTAGTGCAACAAAACATTAGACTCATCCTCAAAGTGACTAATTTCAAAAAGGTTGACACCCAAAGGGGTTCATAGTACTATCCAACTTGTAGTAGTGAACTGTAATGAAGCTCTGAGTTACTAAATCCTTCCATAGCCAATAGAGTAGATAATAATAATCTTTATTTATACAGCACCATCAAATTCTGTAGTGCTTTACAAATCACATGTCTGTGAGTTCAAACTGGAGGATTTGAATCCCATCTAAGACAAATTAAATTATAATAAATAACCTTGTTTCAGAGGAAACCCTCACTTACATGGACAGTGACTATATTAGGACTGATGAAGGGTTCCCCTCTGGCTAGAAAACCCCAGCAGCTGACATCGAAGGAGAGGAATTCCTTTAAACAGTTGTAACGGGAATTCTATATCTAAATCACTGGGGAACCCTAGCTCAGTGATTAAGGGAACCTAGCAGCTTGAAGTCAGAACGGGGATTCCCTATAACAGTGATCGCCAACCTTTTAGAGACCAAGTGCCCAAACTGCGAACCAAGACCCATTTATCTTTTGCAAAGTGCCAATGTGGTAAATAAGGCCAAACAATACTGCAGACACCATTGAACTCTATATTTAAGTCTGGAAAGAACAACTGAAGAAGGTTAAACCCACCTATATACATTTTTATGTATCGTAAGGTGGACCTAGACCACCCACAGGTCCTCACGGCAAGTCCCTCCGTGGCTGCAATAAAAAAAATAAAACCCAAAGATGGGTCAGATGAGGCATATCAGACCCATGTCTGGTGCTCCCCATGCCTGTGCAGTAAGCAGTACAATGACGCATGCGCAGGGAAGCCAGGGTGTAGTACACCGGCTTCCATCGCACTACTGTACACACACCAGCTGTACAGCGAGAGGTCCGATGAGACACACTCATTAGGTAAGTATAAAGTCTTTTATTTTCATTGTTTCCATGGTGGGACTTAATAAACGGCAATTTGGGACACTAAAACATTGGTGCATAAAGATCTGTGGGAGGTTTAGTGTCCCAAATCACCCTGACAGGTCCTCTTTAACTAAAGAAACTGCACGTTAGTTGTAAACCCTACATCAGAAGACTTTGTGAGAGCAATTATATAAAAAATTAGGGGCACTGTCCCTTGCAGCCAAAACCACTTTTCACCTTCCAGACACAGCCATATTTTTTAGAATCTGACATGTGTCACTATAATTCGTTATAACTTTGGAACGCTTTCACATTTGTAGGTGATTTTAAGATTGTTTTATCATGACACATTGTTCTTCAAGTAAAATGAAAAATTTGGGCGATATGTTTTATGATCATTTGTGAAAAAAAAAGAAATTTGGCAAAAAAGGTTTAAAATTGGCCATTTTCAAATTTCAAAATGTTCTTCTTTCCAAACAGATAGTTATATACCCCAAACAATTTAATAAGAAACATTTACCAAATGTCTGCTTCATGTTGGCATGGTTTTTTAAACATCCTCTCATTTTTCTACGATGTTATGAGCCTTCTAACTTTTGGTGCGATTTTTCACATTTTCATGAAAACGCCAAATCTTAAGTTTTGAAGGTCCTGCTTAGCTTTCAAGTGACTTAAATATGCTGAAATAATAGTAAAACTTCATTAATTACCCCTTTATAGAACTTTTAAGAAGTTTGTGCGATCTAGGAATTTAATTATTTTTGGAAAATACATTGATTTTGGCCCCAACATTACACATTTACAATGGATTTAATGCCAATATGCACCACAAAGTTTGCCAATATCTCACATGTGGTGGTCAGCTGCTATATGGGCACACGACAGGGCATTGAAGGGAGGGTGCGCCATTAAGAGCAGAATTGCTTTGTCATGTTGAACAGTATACAATTTTTTTTAGTTTTTTTTTTTTTTTTTTTTAGGTTTTTGTGTTTATTGTACCATAATTTTTTTTAATCATTATCTCTTGGGTCAATGCGACTATGGGGATGCCTAATTTACATATATTATTTTTATTTTTCCCTATTTTGCTAAAAAGAAATGTATTTGAAAAAATCTTATTTTTTTAGCAGTCATATTTTCAGAGGCATGAGGCATAATTTTTTTTTTTGAAAGATGTTTGAGGGGTTATTTTTTGCGAGACAATTTGTTCTTTTTACTGCAATCATTTTGGGGCACATAGGTTTTTTTGGATCACTTTTTATAACAATTTTGGTGAAGGGCGTTAATGAAAAATCTATTTTTTGGTGTTTTTTTTTTTACAGCGTTCAGTGTGGGGTCAAATAATGCTTCATTCTTACTGTACTGCTTGCTGCGGATGCAGTGATACCAAATATGTGTTTTTTTTAAACTTTATTAAGTTATGTAATGTAAAATGTCATGTTTTGGAGAGGGTTTTATTTATTTATTTAATATTAAAAAATGCTTTTAACTTTATTTTTAACTTTTTTTAAAAAAAAATTTGACTTGGGCATGTACAAACGTTCATTGGAACACTTGTTCATGCCTCTACACACTGAAGTACACATGTATTACAGAGTGTAATGTAAGTGACTCAACATGCTGACCCATGCTCAGTCACTTACAGCCGGGTCCTGCATTAAGCAGACCCAGCTCACACACGGACAGAGGCAGCGGCAGCCCTCTGGGAAAGCCACTAGACCCCGGGGCTGCTATAGGAAGCATCGGACATCGGCATCAGTGACCTTCCTTCACCCATACTGACCTTTCTTCGCCCATACACAGGAACTGCATGCACTGTTGTATACCCTGGATAGCTGCTGAATCTCTCTTCCAAGACTGCAAACTGATCTGTGAGACTGAGGGGGAGTGAGCCGAGGGGCTGGCACTGTTTTGCTGCTGCTTCAGAAACTAGTCTGAGTGCAGCTCAGCCTGCAGGGACGCTGATGAATCACTGGAGCTCCCGACCTGCAGCAGCTACTCCTGCCAGGCTGGAGCTCCTCCAGTAATAAATCTGGACCTCATGGTAGCAACAGCACGCGTTCCCACAGAGAAGGCTCTGCGTGCCCTCTGTGGCACGCGTGCCATAGGTTCGTCACCACTGCCCTATAACATCGGGAGATGTGCAGCCTGAGCTGTTTGTAGACATCACAATCACACTGCAGTTCTCCTTCCTTAGCACATGTGCAGGTCTTAATGAGCTGCCCTATATATATATATAAACAGTGGCTCACAGTTAGATACCTATCACTGTAACATAAAGTTGTACAGTGGTAGGCCAGTGGTTAATGCTGCTTTTGTCACTTAACCCCTTAAGAACGCAGCCACTTTTTGACTTAAGGCTCAGCCTCTTTTTTTTGTAATATGACATGCGAATTTAAAGAGTTTAGCTTTTGAACACTTTAACCCTTTACCGACGTGTACTGTAATAGTACGGCATGCGTCGGGTACATGGAGAGGGCTGACGGGCTGAGCCTTCTCTATAGCCTGTAAGTCTTTGCTGCATATTGCTGCTTTTGCTGCATATTGCTATTATCCCGTCGATCAAAAAGATGGCAGCATATGGGCGCCGCAATCTTGCCGAGGATCGTCACCCCCCACGCCGTCACCGGGGAGCAGCAATCCGTTGCTATGACAGCCTTGGGTCTTCCGAAGACCCGAGACTGTGTCCTTTTAACCCATTCATTACAATGTAGTATGGCAGTATATGGTAAGATCCATCAGAAAACCTAGTTTTAAAGTATCGTAGGGAGTCTGAAAAATAGTAAAAATTAAAATAAAAAAAAGTTAAAAAAAATTCTACTATTAAAACATAAAAATTGTAATCACCTCCCTTTCCCTAGAACTGATATAAATAAAAAACACATTAGGTACTGCCGTCTCCAAAAATGCCCGATCTATCAAAATATAATAACGGTTTTTCACTGCATTTAACGGAAAATAGCGCCCAATGACGAAAATGGCACTTTTTTTGCCATTTTGTAAAATAAAAAAATTCTATACAAAGTGATCAAACAGTCACACAGTTCCAGAAATAATTGCATTGGAAATGTTATCAAAATTCTCAAAAAATGGCACCACCCACAGCTCCGTACAACGAAGTACGGAAATTTTGGTTATGTTTTGTATTCATTTATAAAAGAACAGAAATTTCTGCAATTTTTTGAACCACAAATTAGCTAAGTAATGTTTCCCACATATCTGCTTTATATTTTCATAATTTTTAAAATGTGCTTTTTAAAAAAATATTACTAGACAGCTTGCAAATCAAAATTTTGTAATATAAGTTTTTGGGGATCATTTTTGTTTTTAATGAGATTAGGAAGATAAACTTCATAGCAATTAAAGCAATTGAGAACTTCAAAGCAATTAAAACAAAAATGGAGGTGCAATTTAGAATGGTCTATTTTATCAGTAATATGTTCATTTAGCCCTAAAATTTACACATTCAACAAGTTGTTATGCAATTTCTGCCAAGTAGAAAGACAACCCACATATAGATATGTATGGGCGCACATCAAGGTACGGAAGGGCCATTTATTAGCTAGTCTCTCTCCACAAGATTCAGTGGTTTTTAGTTTCTTCAATGGATCATTTTTGTGAGCTATAAAGTATTTGTTTTTTTTAGTTAATGTTGTCATGTAAGGAAACATTCTGTGGAAAGAAATGCATTTTTTTTAGTATTTTGGGCTGGCTATGCTCTATTGATAAAGGTTTATTAACTTTTTATGGGGGGAGTAGAAAAAAAATTAATACTCGAATGGATTTTTGACAATTTTTCTTTAGCGTTTACCATATAGCCTAATGAATATGCAATTACATAGGACCTCACAGGCACTGTGTCAGTCTATCTGTGACATAATCTTACAGGTATTTACTATGTACAGCCATGGGGTCCTAGATTGGACCATGTCACAGCCCTAAAAAAAACAGACGGCCATTTGCAATCCCGTTATTTCACACTTCATGTGCGGTCTCTAGTGTCTAGCTGCTTGTAATCAGTAGCTGATGGAGTGATTTTTGCTCAAAGTCCAGGGTGTCCATTTTGGGGATCTGTATACCCCAAATTTCAATTATTTTTTTGTTGTTAAAGTTGATATCAAGAAATCCGTTTCAAATCAACATAGTTGCTGGAGTGATTTTTGCTCAAAGTCCAGGGTGTCAGTTTTTGGGGTTCTGTATTCCCCAATTTTCAATTCTTTTTGGTGCTAAAGTAGAAATCAGGAAATCCGTGTCAAATCCACATAGTTGCTGGAGTGATTTTTGCTTGTAGAGAGGGGGGTATTTATATGGACATATCACACAAATACATTACCCCTGAGGAAGCTACTGGCGGGTAGCGATACGCATGGGGCCTTCATCCCCAGCTCCCCTTCTTTCTTGGGCCTTTTTTGACAGGTAGAAACATGTAATGTTTTGATTTATTTTTTGGCATGGTAGTTATATGGGCTTTTATTTATTTATTTATTTAGGTATTGTGTTAAGTATTTTCACCTGTTTATGCCATTCACACTTTGTGGTTCACCTTGTAATATCTAAGTTTGGTCAGTATGGGGAGCTGGAGTATCAGGACAGTGGGTATCATCATGCGCCTTGCACTGCCCTGAGGATTACTGTATTTGTGAAATGGGTCACATTTTAAAATGTTTTTATTGTGTGTCTTTTTTGTTGTGATATATATTTTTCCAATAAAGCATTTTGATTATTTTGCCTTGATTGCATGCCTCTGTTCTTTTCATAATATAATGTTGCATGTTTTTGGCATGTTGTGGCCTTTTTCTTGTTATATTGGGTAGTGCTGGTCCGTTCCCCTTGTTTAAACCTTTTAGGGGATCTGCATACCCCAAATTTCAATTCTTTTTTGTTGCTAAAGTTGATATCAAGAAATCTGTGTCAAATCCATTTAGTTGATGGAGTGATTTTTGCTCAAAGTCTAGAGTGTCAGTTTCTGGGGTTCTGTATTCCCCAAATTTCAAACCTTTCTTATTGCTAAAGTAGATATCAATAAATCTGTGTCTAATCTTTAATGAGCATCTTCCTTCACCCGCCCAGTGAGGAGGGTAGCTGCCACCAGTAGCAGCAGGACATGGAGCAGACCCTGGAGCAGACCCTGCAGTTATCTGGCGAAGAAGCATAGAAAGAATTGCTAATTCTTCCGATTCTTGTGAATTTGTAATTCATGGGGGCGCAGAGGGTTGTCGGCTGGCAGAGTGGGCGTTCCGCACCAAGCATGCGCAGGTTAGTAATTTTTATGCAAAACTACATATGGTCGGACCTGGTGTAGTTTTTCCCTGTGGCCACCTGCAAGTTATCGGCCTAAGCCTCTTGTGGTTTCTGGTGGGTCGTGGCTATTGTCATACGTTGGCACTTCCCCTATGTGTCACTTCAATTATTTGTATGTGCTACAGGCAGAGGTGTCATGTTATAAATGTGATTAATGTAACCATTGCCACTTAAAAGTGACAGTAAAACAGTATTCTACTGTATTATAATAAACAGCATGAAAACAACTTAGAGTATTATCTCATTGGTTTAGTCATTTTTGAGCTGCAAATGATTTCACCAATTTATGCTGTATGTGTTTTGTAGGATCAAGTAACTGAAAAGATGAACTTCCCCTCTTTAATGTAACAATATGGTTTCTTATATCTACGTTACTTTCCTACTTTTACATGTTTTTTTGCTTATTAATGTAAGTCTATAACAAGAACTGATGATATTGATTGTTACATATTCAAACAGATCATCATCCCCCCCTGGTGTAAATTTGTGCTTAGTACAAGTACACACATCTTACTAACAGAGTTCTTTCCCAATTGGACAGTGCTATCTTTACTACAAAGTATACACATGGGAAATGCTTTGCTGCCCTTAAAGTTGTTTTTTGTCAGCTGTGTCTAAATGATGTGCCTTTAAAGGGAAACTTTTAGCAAGTTTTACCCCACTAATCCACCAGCACCCTCAGGTAGGGTATGTCCTCTCTAGAATTCCCTCTTTTATGTGAAATCTCACCAGTTTACCTATAAAAAAAATCTGCTCCACAGCTGAATGGAGAGTGTCCCTTTATATCTTGGGTTTTATTTAAAATAGGATAGTAATCTTGGAAAAAAACACTTTTTTTCAAGAATAAGTACACATCAGGCAGCCACTTACTAGTCTGAAACTGCTGATCACATGTCACATAAATAAATTGCTAACCTCAATGTCTACAGCAACAAATTCTCTTATTTATCAGGTAAGGCATACAACAACACACAACTGCTCTCAAAACAAGGACTAAGTAAGAATTAAAAATAAAAAATATGCATACGACTTACCAAACATGTATTTCAAAGAAGCCAACAATATGAAGGTCTCACAGTCCTTCAGCTAACCCAATAGAATCCAGGACCATGACGACTGCTTGTGACATACATCATGTCTAATATTGGAAGGGAACCTGCCAGCAGAAATTGACCTAATAAATCACTCCCATAATAAAATCACTTCCGTTATGCCCAAACACCTTTAAGATAATGGGGCAGATTTACTTACCATGTCCTGTCGCGATCCCGCCGTGCGTTTTCCGACGAGGATCTGGGTCTGCCGTAATTCACTAAGATTGTGCGCCAGAGTTCCTGCATCTGCCGCTTCTGCGCCAAGGCGCGCCTGAGTTCGCCTTCTTCTTCCTGGTGCTTGTAAGTGCGTGTCTTGCAACGCAGTTCTAAATGTTAAATTCTTCACTTTGTCTGAATCCGTCGGGTTGTCCGGCGGCCACGCCCCCCGATTTCTGTTGCGTGCAAGCCGGTGCAAATGCGCCAAAATCCGATCGTGTGAGCCAAAATCCCGGACCAATTCGGCACAAAATGGAAATCAGCGGGAAACCTGATGAAAATGCGTCCGACGGACCGTTAGTAAATGAGCCCCATTGTTTCTTTCACGGCCAAGCATGGCATTATCCAGAAAATCAACATTGATGTGCACTTTAAATTGGTTGTATAAAGTAGCGAAAATGAAGAGATCAGTACTGAAGGCAAAGGGATTGGCCACTTTAACTCATGTTTTTGTAATGTGTGTGTATTGCCCTTGTGCTGGACGTGTGGTCGCCCAGGCTGTAACCCAGGCGAGCATGCGGCTGGATGAGGAAGAAAAAAGGGGTGTCAATGAGGCATCACATTGCCAAGACCTTAATCTTATATTCATGAATACTGTCATAATGTCCTGGCAAGGCGATTGGACAGTTAGAGATCACATGACCCTCCATCTGCAGCCATTTTATTGACAGGAATGCCTGAATGATGAAGTAAAAGACAAAAGACTTCACTTTACATATCAAAAAAGAGGTGCATAACTTTTAATAGATGTATAGATGGCTCTTTACTGTGCGAGCAGTGAGACTATAGAACTCTCTGCCACAAGATGTGGTAATGGCTGATAATTTGAATATGTTCAAAAGAGGGGCCTGGATGCCTTTTCGGGAGAGCAATAATATCACATCATATGGGAATAAAAGTTTTTGTTACTAGTGCGCTATTGATCCAGGGAGCTATTCTGACTACCATACTAGGGTTCGGGAAGGAATTTTTCCCTGCTTTTGGCCAGTTGACATCAGCCTTGCAGGGTTTTTACACTATGTAATGTATAGGTTGGACTTGATGGATTGATGTCTTTTTCTAACTATTTTTACTATGATACTATGATATTACCTGATATCTCAATACATAAAACATGAGGTAAAGTGACCAACCTCTAAGTTTTCTTTGTCGCAGAATGATACAAAGAGTCAGTTAGCGGAGATCCTGAAAATAAAGGTTTTAAATACAGTAGAAAGGAATTTTAAGTGGTGTGAGCTTTACATCAGTGCTAAACACATGCTGAGACATGATCTGAAAGGTGTTAGGCTGCTTGACAAAATACTGCTAAGTCTTCATTAGGTCAATTTCTGCTGGCAGGTTCCCTTTAACAGTAGCTAGAACCTTCCATGGTTTAATGTCTGCTAAAGAAGTGGATCAACATATGTTGGCTGTGCAGTCCACTACGTGGAGTGGATTCCTAATGTCTGAATGTCACCTGAATGTCTGAAGTTGGCTTCTACTTTTAAAGATAACAATACTACCATCAAAAAAATCTTTAAGCAGCACATTATCTACTTTCCCTAAGCTCAAGTGAACCAACTTCCTGTTTCCATCATGCTGGTTGTATGATCATTCTGAAAGATTCTATCTGATCTTCTGGATCAGAAGTGTTGACCCCAGTTTCCTGATTCTTCAAGGCAGTGTTTTTTGTTAGTTTGAAAACTTATTCAGTGTCATTCTTCCTTTTACTGAGAGGACATTTCTGATGCCATAACACCAGAGCAGTGATGTCCCTAGCCACTTGTGGGTCCTTATAAAAAATATACACCCACAGTATTTATAGATTACCCTCCAGTGGGATAGTAACAAGACAGATGAGGCTTGGATAATGTTAAATTACCTCAGCTTAATCAGTCTGATGTGATCCATGAACTTTTCAATTTTTTACAAATTCGGGAGGGGCCTAGTTATTTGCCTCATCCATCGATAGTTATGTAATTATAGGTAATTTACATACTGCTGACACAATTACTGGCCTGGAACATATATAAAGGATATAATGGCTATTTTTTATTTTTAGTAGAGTGTTAGTTTCATTTCTGTGTGTCAATATCCATTTTCTATTTCTTCCTAAGCCAGTATTGCTCTGCATCTGCTAATTGTTCAATGTACTAGAAGCTTCTCACCTTGTAAGGTCAGACACTAGACTAAATGTTGGAGGACATGACTATTATTCTTCCTGCTTTCATTATCTGTTATACAATAAAACATAACTTTGTAGTCTTCAAGTGTCTAATATGTCGTATCTATTACTTTTTATTATGTGCATAGCTCATTTGGAAGCATAGAACCATAGAATGCTCGACAGTTCTTCCTTTCACATTCATATTTATTGCATTCACCACATAAACGAAAAATATTCCCAGGAAGATATTTTGCAGGCATTGGAACAGTTGCCAAATCAGAGGTAACCGCAGAACATTTCATTAGATCTTGTTACCATATAAAGTCAAATGTTAGCTTCCAATGTTAAAGAAAAACTGTTAAGTATAAAAACTCTGCAGTAAGCTAATATAAGCAATCTGCAGCCGTTTGCCTCCTAGCAGGGGTTTTGCCTTGTTCCCCAACTGCTCTCCCTGCCTTTGTTTGGATTGGTTGCCATGGGCATCTGTATCCGTACACTGGAGATAAGAGTAGGGTCGGTGGATTTTGGATTTTAGGAGAGATGTACTGCCGATTAGTGCAGGAGAATATCAGTCCTTAGTATCCATCCAATTACAAGGAGGAATCTCTGCATACTTCCTCAGGAATGGTAGCCGAGCTGCTTGTGTGTGAAAGTTTGAATGCATGCACAAATAAAGACAAAGCTCAGGATACCCATCAATTCTAATGCATGGCTACCAGATCATGCACACACACACCATGGTATATACAGTAAAACCTCTTTGCACAGGAAAGGGGTGGTCTGCAGGTAGGGGGCAGCTTCCAGTGAGTATAATAGCAAAAAAATAAAAATGAAAATTCAAAGAAATAAAAAAAAGTGTTTTAGAGAGGGGACTTCTTATAGAGGTTGTCTTTCACTATGTACATATTTATATGTACACATACTGTGATGTTGCCATGTGTTCATCTTTTTATTCCTATATGGGTGTTTTATAGTGTAGGTGGACATGTTTTAATATATATTTCTTTGTGGTATAGATTACTGCATGATCATTTCTTACTATGATGCAGAGCTCCAACGCTATGTGCTTCTCTGCCTTGCTCTACGCTAGAACTATGTACAAGCAGTAACACTGATTCTGTGTGATAAAGTGGCCGGTGTGTATATATATATATATATATATATATATATATATATATATATATATATATGTATATATATATATATATATATATAGTATATATTCATTAGGGGGTGCTATATATTTGGTCAGGGTAGCACTGAATGTAAAATCATGTAACATAATAATGGTAGGATATATTAGTTATAGTATACAATAGATTACTCTGCATCATGCAAACCAAATGTTGGGGGGTCTGTATTAATAAATTAGAGGTGTTGTATATTGATTGGTGCTGTGCATGCTATAATTACAGTAGAATATATATAATGAAGGGGTGTTTTATATGTGTGGAGTGTGAGGTCAGTTGTATTGTGAGGGGTATATAATATTTAGGAACACAGTGTTGTTATCCAGGAGACTTCATACTGTAACTGACAGTGGTATATTTAGGGACGCTGGATGGAGATGCTGCACAGAGCTGAGGAAATTGTACAATTTTTAGTTTGAGTCTAACTTGTTTACGTGACCATATAAACTCATTAATGAGTTGTTCGATCATATGTAAAAACAAGTTGTATCTAAACTAGTGTATTTACATGGAAGTACAGAACCTAGGGCAAGATAACCATATTTATCAAGCTAATTCTAGCATTAAACTGCAAAGGGTGGTTTTTTTTTTCATAATGTTAGGATGAAGAGATCAAGTTTAGAACCTTAAAACTATAGACTTCACCAGCTATTCTAATACTGAAATATTTAAATAAAACATTAGTCAGGAGAATAGATGATCTAGAAAATTTATGGTATCATTCAGTGTTAGAATCAAAGATACTTTTCAAGTTATTTTTAATCTGCTATAGATGCCAAACACTTGCAACACATTCAACATTTTAGCTTTCTGTCAAAACTTTGGCTACCGATTTAATGTTCTAGTTTATTAAGTGTATTGGGTGAAAGGATTTTGCATTATAATTATTCCCTGTCTATTTCTAGTTGCATTGATAGAGGGATGGGGTTATCAATAGCATTAGGGTGTTATATTAGCTTACTGTTAGGCAGGAGTGAGTCTGCTTGTGGCTGGGCTTGCTGGCACTAGTAGTGCAGCTAGTACCATATTGTGACAAATTTGCAGGGAGACTTGCGAACGTTCTATTTAGCTCTTAGTGACACACATATCCATCTCAAACACCTAAGTGGGACAATTTATTAGGGGTTTGATTGAATTAGGCACAGTCTGCCGCTTTTTTTCAGTTTTTTTTCAAAACTGAAAGTCACAGTCACAGCACAAAATCCAGTTGTGTGCTGTCAGTGTAGGTTAGAAACTAGCCATACAAGAACCCAACAGGTCTTCTTAGGGGTACAATAGCGTTATATATATATTTTTTTTATTTGCTTGTGGCTGGCCTTGCTGGAAAACACCTAAGTGGGACAATTTATTAGGGGTTTGATTGAATTAGGCACAGTCTGCGATTTATTTATTTTTTTAAAAACTGAAAGTCATCACAGGCACAGCACAAAATCCTGTTGTGTGCTGTCAGTGTAGGTTAGAAACTAGCCATAGCATAGCCATAGCCATAGCAGGTTCATGTCTCAAGTTACTGGGACTCGTGGTAGAGCACTGTTGAGGCCAGAACAGTGCAAACAGGTGATGTCGTGGATTGCGGACAATGCTTCTAGCCATTTGTCCACCAGTCAGTCTTCCACACAGTCCACCACTTAGCACTCCTCCAGCTCCTCCACCTCAGCCTCCTTCCCCCCAGTCTGCCCCTTCCCAGGAAAATTTGGCATTTGAACCGGCATACTCTGAGGAACTGTTTTCTGGACCCTTCCCAAACCACTTGTCTGGTTGGTGCTGAGCTCTTTACCGATTTCCAGGTTTTCCACCTGCCTACTCTTGCTTCAATCGTTCTCATGACTCTCTGTCTAGGATAGACCTTGCCCTTGCGAATGAATCAGCAGTGGCCTGGATAAAAAAAATGAGATACGATAATCGTTCGATCTCAGATCATTCGCCGATGGTTCTGGAGTTATTTGGCTCTATGATTCCACCGTGTCGATTTTGGAAACTTAATCCACACTGGCTAACTCTGATATCGAACGAAGATAAAATTCAGAAAGAAATGGGCCATTTTATTGAAGTGAATAAAACTGTTAATAATCTTGGTCTGTTGTGGGACTCACTAAAATCTTTTTTGAGGGGTGTTCTTAATTCAGAAACGATATTTTTACGAAAACAATTTGCAAAACAGGAAAGGCTACTGAAGGAACAGATTAGAAAGTGTGAGAAGGGGGATAGATCACAAAGTACCCTAGACATTTATAAGCAGGTACAAGAGCAGTATAGCAAACTTATTTCTGATAAAGCAATGCAAAAACTTTTTTTTTTGAAGCAAACAGCACACTGCGATAGCGGGCTATCTTCTAAAAGGCTTCTACAGAAAGTTAAAAAACAGCAGGAGGTAAATAGAATACAGACAATTAAGAATAATGCTGGGGAAACAGTACTTAGTCAGAGTGAGATTAAAGAGGCTTTTTTACAATTCTTTCAAGGAGTATATACTTCGGATCTGGAGGCTACTACGGCTAACATAAAGACATACCTGGACAGCATTGATGTCCCTAAATTGCAATTGGATAAGAAAGACCAACTCTCCTCCCCAATCTCGGTTAAAGAGTTAGAAGAGACAATATCCTCCACAAGACGTGCCTTACCAGGTTTAGACGGGTTACCATTAGAAATATATGAAAGATTTGGTGCTATACTCCTTCCTCTTATGGTAGAGGTATGGGAGAATGCACAGGTTGTGGGACGACTCCCTGAGGTATGAGGCAGGTATTGCCCTGATTGGTAAAAAGAATAAAGATCCAGTGGAAAGAGAATCTTACTGTCCAATATCGCTATTGAACGTTGATACAAAATTGATGGCCAAATTGCTGTCCAATAGATTGAAAATGGTGGTCCCATTTTTAGTACATCAAGATCAATGTGGTTTTGTGGGAGGGCGCCACATTAGTACAAATATTAGGCGGCTCTTTATGAGCTTGCAGATGAGTAAAGGGGGTTCCCGCTCCATCCTGTCGTTGGACGCGTCTAAGGCCTTCGACAGGGTGGAGTGGGACTTCCTCTGGGAAGTATTGGATAGGTTTGGACTGGGTGATCAATTTGTGGAGTGGGTTAAACTGTTCTATATTGACCCCAGAGCCTGTATTAAAGTAAATAGAGACTATTCCTCCTTTTTTTCCTTAACAAGAGGTACTAGACAGGGGTGTCCCCTGTCCCCCTTATTATTTGCCATGTTCATTGAACCTCTGGCAATTAAAATCAGGACTAGTAGAGAGATCGGAGGGGCAGGAGCAGGAGGCCCAGAAGATAAGATTATGCTCTATGCTGACGATATTCTTCTCTGTCTTAAAGACTCTGGGGAGTCCGTTCCGTCGGCATTGAGATTAATGTACAAAAATTTATATTGATGCCCCTTGATAAAGATTCACTAATTAATTTAGGACAAATAGAGCTGAAGGTCTCCCCAACACTGGAGTATTTAGGTTTAAAGACCAGTTCCAAAGTGGGCGATTACATAGTACTGAACTTAGTCCCCTTATTGACTAAGCTGAAGTGCAAAGTTAATACGTGGAGCTCCCTGCCATTGAATCGAGCAGAGAGGGTGGTTTTAACAAAAAGTATTCTATTGCCACAATTGCTATATGGGCTGTGTAACTGCCCATGCTGGATTGATAAGAAATGGTTTGGATTTATACGCGCCATTATTAATAAACTATTATGGGGGAGGAAAAAAGTATGTATCAAACAAGAAAATCTGATGAGGGATAACGGTAAAGAAGGACTCTTTATCCCGTCTTTTTTTCATTATTTTTTGGCCGCTCAGATTCAGTTTCTAATTGAAAATAAAAATAGTACATTGTTTGGGCTACTCTCGAGTATTGTAGGGAAGAGATATAAATCTATTTTTGCCTTATTAGAGTCAGGACAGTTAAAGATCCTCATTAAGAAGGAACTCCCAATAGTAGCATTGATGGTGAATACTTGGAAAGAGGCTAAGAGGATCCTAGGGATTGAGGGTGGTTTCAATTTTACACCCTTATGGGGTAACCTCAATATGCCAGAGTTACATAAAATCGAGGATATCGTATTCTGGGAAAAGAGGAATATTATGTACTTGGAGCACTTGGGACTAAATGGGGAATTACCGTTGTTTCAATATTGGGTGGATAAAGGTATTCTTAAAGAAGGGGACTTATTCAGATATTGGCAGTTTGCACACGCATATAGAAGTGAAAAAAATCGGGTCGTATTTAAGGTGGAGGGTAGTAGTAACTTTACATCACTGATAGAGTTAGGAGTAATGTCGAAAAATTTGGCTAGGATATATCGTTTTTTCCGTAATAATATCGATAAGACAATAGGTCACATTAGCCAAGTTAGGTGGTCCAATCAGATTGGAGTGATTACTGAACTAAAATGGGGGGAGGTTTATAAGAATGTTATTAGGAGCACTATTAATCTAAATCATAGATGTACACAATTAAATATATTATACAGGACACTATTTTCTCCACAACTTATGTTTAAGATCGGGTTGAAGAATAATTGTATGAGGTGTAAGACACATAATGCGGACATTCTCCATGTCCTTTGGGATTGCCCGAGGATCGGGGAATACTGGAGTGAGGTTTTTGGGTGTGTTGAAGCAGGGGTAGTATGTTCTCTACCACGTACAGCTACCCTAGGTGTTCTGGGAGCAACTCCAACTAATATAGGCTCGAGATATAAAATAGATTTGGTGTTAAAGGTTTTGTTTTTGGCGAGACTGGTCCTGATTAAACATTGGAAAGACGATAAAGCTCCAGCAGTAAAGCAGTGGCATAATACAGTGGAACAGGTTAAGGTATATGAATGTGCATATGAAAAACGTTACAGAAGGGGAAGAGGTCTAAAGGAACTGTGGAATCAATGGAATTTATGAGGAAGGAGGGGAATATAGGATAGAGGAGTTGAATAAAGGTTTTTTTTTTTTTCTTCTTTTTCTTCTTTTCTTTTTTCTCTCTTTTCTTTTCTACCTGACTATCTCCAGCATGGGTTAATGGGCTATATGGGTGGGAGAAGGGGGGTATTGGACAGGATGTTTTTTTTTTTTGCTTTTTGTTATATATGTGTCGGATTACCTTTGCATAGGTACTATGAGGGGGGTGAGGGGTGGTTATGTAATAATAATAATCTTGATCATATACTTTAATGTCTGTAATAAAATGATGGTATTCCCAGAATGGTTCATGGGTTATATGGGTGGGAGGGGTATTAGAGGGGGGGGGTATTTATGTTATATAGGTGGTTGATTAACACTGCATAAGTATGAGGATTTAATAATTGATTATTATTTAAGGGGCTGGGGCTGGGTGGGAGACCACAATTTGGCTGGATCATATGTTTTTGTCATGCTATCGGTTACTAAAAAGCATTATGATAATGGATTAAGTACTAAGAAATGGGGGGTGGGGGGAATGGAAATGTAATAATAATGCTGACTAAGATATCCTATTGTTTTCAATGAAATGATTGTAGAAGAAATTATTGTACTATGAATTTGGAAAAAAAGAATAAAGATATTTTAAAAATGAAAAAAAAAAAAAAAAGTAAACGCTTCTGGCCACCAGGAACATTTTGGGTGGGGAGGACCCGAGAGGCAGGGGCTTGGACAGGAAAAAGCTCGCCTGGCAGCGGACAGCCAGCTCCATCCCAAGATCCAACTAACATAGTTTTAACTGCAGCACCTTTAATCTACTACTAGCTTACTGCCTCCATACATCTTCCCCTTAGCAAACGAGCTGTGTCAGGCAGAATTTTCGGGTGTTTCACCAGATACATAATAGAACTCGGCCATCTGGTGCCGCCATGCTGGAGACCTGAAGTTTCAATCATAGCAGCGCAATATGCATGCCCCATACTTTCGCTCTTAATCATGGAACCATTTCCGAAAAAACAATTAAAAATAGAACCGCTATGCTATTCCATTATTCCTAGATGAAATATTCAAACGACCCCGCCTGCTTTGAAAATTATAATTTTTTCAAAGTAAACGCTTCTGGCCCCCAGGCCAATTTTGGGTGGGGAGGAGCTGAGAGACAGGGGCTTGGACAGGCGAAAGCTCGCCTGGCAGCGGACCGCCAGCTCCATCCCAAGATTAGGCAGCCTCAGAGGCATCCATGCATGCTGCCCCTGCTGTTTCCTGTCCATTTCGCCTCCACGATCCTCCACAGCGTCCACCAATGTCTCCATGCGCAACTTTCAACTGTCTATACCCCAGACACTGGAGTGCGAGAGGAAATACAGCACATCATCCCCTTATCAAACGAGCTGTGTCAGGCAGAATTTTCGGGTGTTTCACCAGATACATAATGGAACTCAGCCCATCTGTCCCCGCCATGCTGGATACCTGAAGTTTCAATCATAGCAGCGCAATATGGATGCCCCATACTGTCGCTCTTAATCATGGAAGTCGTCTCCATGGCTGCCTCCACATGTTGTACCCTTATCAAACGAGCTGTGTCAGGCTCATTTTTTGGGTGTTTCACCAGATACGTTATGGAACTTGGTCACTATGTCCCCACCATGCTGTGTTATCGACTAAATATACCATCAACCTTTTGTTCACATAGGAAATCATTTCAGCGCTTCTTGCTCACCTCCTTTGGTTCCTCTCTGCCGCCTTAACCAGGCAAAATACTCATACATACAGTGCTACACGTTATCCTCGCCAAAAGGAATTTTTTAAATTGGTTTGAAGCCTGAGTCCATTTGGGGTATGTTGCCATGCCACTCTCTAGCCTGCCGGTGCTGCCGCTGCCTCTGCATGCCGTCTTCTATAGTGTCAGGGTCAAGTATTGGATGTTTTAGATGCTATCTAGCCTCATTCTGTCACTCTGTCATCGCCATGCTGTTGCCCATAATTTTGGCATAATGGTGCGATTAAGCAGCCTCAGAGACATCCATGCATGCTGCCCCTGCTGTTTCCTGTCCATTTCCGTGGTGTTTACATCATTTTCTGAGGTTTCCAGGTGTTTGGCCAAGCTTCCCTGTGCAGACCCTTGGTCCCCTTGAAAAATGCTCGAGTCTCCCATTGACTTCAATGGGGCTCGATATTCGAGACGAGCACTCGAGCATCTGGAAAAGTTTGTCTCGAATAACATTTTAGTGCTTGCTCATCTCCAATCAAGATCTTTCTATCAATTCCAGAATTTATTCTATGCCTAGTGTTTTTTTAATTTCTGAAACCATTAAAAGTGTACATGTATTGGTGATCTATCAAGTGGGTGCTTCCCTCTCCAAATTTCACACCATCCAAACTATGTCAAAAATTTGAGGTACTTTTAATATGAGATATAACATATGATGTTCTGATTCTAGAGCTATCCCAGTGTTCACTAAAATGGCATTGATTGTTCCTCTGTGCAATCAAAAGACACCTCAGGTGACCTAAACAAAATCCATTAAGTTTTGTCAACACCTCCAGTGAGGTGGTATATGACTCCCTGCTTGTACAGTATGCAAGTGAATTTTTTAATATGCAATATAGAAATATACATCTCCCAATCCTATCGATCTGTTCATTGAGAATATCTATTTCTATACGTTTATGGAGTAAAATTGAGAAAACACAGTGTATTGATTTCCCTATCCACCTTTTATGAATAATGCTTAATGTGTCTGAAATGGGTCTCTTGTAGACATATTACTACTGGTAAAGCAATACTCAGACATTTCATGAAAAAAAAAATCTTATTTCAGACATTCTACTTGGGCATGTATAAACTTAATAAAAAGGAAAAAAGTTATTTTGTAGTGCTTCCATGCCCCCTGTCCTCTGCCATCCCCCTAGAACCCCTAGATGTCAGGTCCCTAAATAAAAGAACCTAACTATTCTACTAGCATAACTTCCTCCCCACCCATGCAGGTGGTAGCTGACCCTTAGTGCTAATAATGTTATTCATAGAACCTTCTAGCCACTCCTGTGCCTCTTTAGGATCTGTGAAAATAAATTACTTTGCCCTGAAACAAAATTCTTAATTTTGCTAGGAACAGCATTGAATATTGTACTTTTGCAGATCTTAACCTATCTTATATACCAGAATTTGTGTCTTCTTTTCTAGTCTCCATAGGGAGGTCTTGGAAAATAGGTATAATTGCATCTGGAAATTTAATTTCTACCATCTTTCTTGTTTTCCTTAGTACGTTGGGTGAGATTTATCAGAAGTTTCAGAGAGCAGACATGTTTTAGTTGCCCATGGCAACAGGTCAGTGCTCAGGTTTCATCTTATAAACAGCTGAGGGAAGGCTAAAAGGAATCCAATGAGCCTTCTCTATAAAGAAGAAATTGAACATAGAATCATGATATACATATAACGGGAAAGTATTCAGACTCCTTTAACTTTTTCACTCTTTGTTTCATTGCAGCCAATTTGTAAGGTCAAGTGCCCATTAATGTACACTCTCTGCATCCCATCTTGACAGAAAAAAATGAAATTTAGATATTTAGAAGACTGGAAATTTCACATGGTCATATGTATTCACACCCTTTGCTGTGACACTCTATTTAACTAATATGCTGTCCATTTCCTTCTGATCCTACTTGAAATGGTTCTACTCCTTCAATAGAGTCCAGTTGCATCTGATTAAACTGATAAAACTTGATTAGGAAAGGCACACACCTCACTGCTCACTGTGCATGTAGGAGAACATGAGAATCATGAGGTCTAAGAAACTGCCAAAGGAGCTCAGACAGAATTGTGGCAAGGCACACATCTGGGCAAGGTTACAAAAGAATTTCTGCAATACTCAAGGTTCCTAGGAGTACAGGGGGCTTGGTGACAGAGGTAAAGAAAAACCCCAAGATTACTGTGGCCGAGCTCCATAAATGCAGTAGGGAGAAAGTTCCACAATGTCAACTATCAATGCAGCCCTCCACCAGTTGGTGCTCTTTGGAAGAGTGTACCTACAGAAGCCTCTCCTCAAAGCAAGGCATTTGAAATCCTGTGTACAATTTGCAAAAAAACACATGCAGGACTCCTAGACTATGAGAAATAAGATTCCCTGGGCTGATGAGATTGAAGTTTTTGGTATTAATTGTAAATGGTATGTGTGGCAGAGGATCCCCAAATCCAGATGTGAAAAACTTGTTGCATCATTCCCAATTAGACTCATGGCTCTACTACCTCAAAAGGTACTCAATACTGAGCAAAGGGTCTGAATACTTATGGTCATGTTATATTTCAGGTTTTCTTGTTTAATAAATCAGTAAAAACAGCAAAAAAGATTGTGCAAAGTCTGACAGGAAACTGGCGCTTGACCCTCAGTAAATGAGCCTCACTGTGCAAATTTGTGGTGGTGAGGATTATTGTGGTGGAATGTTCCCAATTAAATTTTCTAAGGGTATCCACAAGCGCACAGGTACAGCATTTCCCTGCCCTCTGGTCTTTGTTTAAAACGGTGTTGCCTCCACAGAAGCCTAGCACCTCAATTTGCTCATACACCATGCTCTCCACAAAAAAGGGCAATCTCCTCCAGCACAGGCTGAAAGCCAACACTTTTACCCAATGGGTACTGCACACTCAGCTGTCTGCACCGCTCCATATCAGCCAACTTTCACAGGAGGGATGTTAAACCCAAATTTCCTATTCACTTTTCCCCCAAGTCCTGTAAGTAGTCAGTAAGTCGCCAGTCAGGAATGCATTTTCCAGGCCATCAATGCGTCATTGTTTATGGCAGTTATCATGCCCACGGGAGAGCAGGATCCCCTACAGACTCACATGCTCCACCCATCTGCCAGGGACTGTCACTTTATTGCGGATTTTGCATACAACGTAAAAGAACAGATCAGTGAATTGTTCTTACATACATAAATGCCTTTTCCTTTTGAATACCCAAATGTCTTTATGTAAATCTATGGACCAAAACTAGAATAAAATACCATAAGGATTTCAAAGATAGAGTCATGAATAGCCATTAATAAGCTAAAGTAAATCTGTGTCATGTTACTGTGCTGCAGTCAATGGAATCTCTCCTGCAACATTTATTTCCAGTCTGCAAAGAAAGCATTTTAAGGCCCACAAAACTAAGTGATTTTTTTTCTAACCCAGATGGCTGTTTTTCCCCAGGCTGCAATACCAGTGATGAACTGGGATTTTAATGAGCATCAACACGAAAACATCTGGGTGGTATTTCCACTTTACTTTAAATACAAAGGCTGATATTTTTATCTCTTCAAGTTTAAAAACTTGTGACTATCCCAAGTGGATGTTCATAAATTTTAGATCTGGTTTGTGCCACTTGTTTTTCCTGAAATATTTATTGACTCCTTTATCTGCAATTCAAACAAGAAACTCTTTTTGTAATAAGCTCTGAGAAGAAACCTCAGTCATGCATGATTAAGTTGTGCTTCGGATCTTCAGATGATACTTTTTTGTACTATTTTTGTTAAGTATACTTAATTAATTGTGTTATTCAGATATAATTTAGTAAAAATAATCAACTATTCTATATGCAAAATAAAAGAAAAACCATACACACACTTAGGAATACTAAGGGCTCTTTCACATTGTTCTTGTTTTTCTCATCCATTGTTCAGTGATTTCCATAGAGGACTCACAAAGTCTTTGTTTTCAATGGGTGCTTTCACATCGGCTTATTTTTTCACTAATCCGTTGACCATGGAAAAAAATTATAAAACATGTTCTATTTCTTCGCGCATGTGAATCACATAAGAAAGTATAAGTCTATGGGGAACATGTGTCATAAGTCTGACTTTGCTTTTTGGGACTTTTCTTGGCTTTTCTGCTGGTCATCTTAGTGGTTTTTCCTTATTGATGATGTGGCATTTGGTCTTTTTAAAACAAAAGTCACAAAATGTTTCCAAAAGTCACAAAACAGTTCAAAGCTAATTTCTACGTCTGGTCAGGGGCAGGGATAGAATTGCTACAAAATTTGCGACTTTTAACACGCCAAACTTTCACATCTGGATTTTGGTGATAACTCAGGAAACACTACAGAATACAAAGCAAACAGGAACTTTGAAAGGAGACTGTTTTAGGGGCAATAAGCACAAACACCATGAAAGGTCTCAAAAATTAAAGAAAAAGGCAAGCGAAAAGTTTGACACATGTGCCCTATTGTTACAATACAAAAAAACTTGCACTGTATGTCTGCCAGATATATACAGTCAGGTTTGTTCTTAAAGGAAACCTACTAGAGATGAGCGAGCACTAAAATGCTCGGGTGCTCGTTATTCGAGACGAACTTTTCCAGATGCTCGAGTGCTCGTCTCGAATAACGAGCCCCATTGAAGTCAATGGGAGACCCGAGCATTTTTCAAAGGGACCATGGTTCAGGAATAAAATGTGTTATTTAATTGAAAAAGAATGTCTTCTGATAAGTTAGCAGATGTATGCAAACATCTGCAATCTATTCTTCACTGTTCCGCGCGTATATTATCTCCCGACAAGTTAACAGATGTGAAGAACAGTGAAGAATAGAATAAAAACAGTGAACACAGGATCATTTAAGTGAAAAACGCAGTGAAAAACACAGTGAAGAATAGATTACAGATGTTCGGCACATCTGCTTACTTGTCGGGGTGATACGCTGTCCCGGGATCCGCTCCTCTTCTTCCACTGAAGTCTCCCCGTGCTGCCCGATGTCTCTCCGTGCTGCCCGATGTCTCCCCCGTGCTGACCGATGTCTCCCCGTGCTGCCCGATGTCTCCCCCGTGCTGCCCGATGTCTCCCCCGTGCTGCCCGATGTCTCCCTGTGCTGCCCGATGTCTCCCCCGTGCTGCTTGATGTCTCCCTGCTGCTTGATGTCTCCCTGCTGCCGTTCCGCGCGTATCTTCCGACAAGTAAGCAGATGTGCCGAACATCTGTAATCTATTCTTCACTGTGTTCTTCACTGTCTTTTTCACTTAAATGATCCTGTGTTCACTGTGTTCACTGTTTTTATTCTATTCTTCATTGTTCTTCACTGTGTTTTTTTAATTAAATGCTCGAACTCGAGCAGGGGAAATACTCGTCCGAGCAACTAGCCGTTTCGAGTACCTTAATACTCGAACGAGCATCAAGCTCGGACGAGTATACTCGCTCATCTCTAAAACCTACCACTTTAAAATGCCAGTTATAACCCTCAAATACTTTGCACCAGCTCAGGGTGAGCTCATGCTGGAGCATATCTTCATTATTTGCAGAAACCACCGTATTGCTTTTTAAACTGTTTTATTCTTAAACACGATATGCCCTCGGCGTACCATGCGCACGACCACGCGTGCGTCTGAATAGGAATTGCCGGAGAGCCGGTGACATCATTGAGTACTCGAGCACACTTGCGCCTGCGCAACTTTGCGTGCGAAGCCGGCCAGTATAAAAATTTGAAGTTGCGCAGGTGTGAGTGTGCCGAGAGCTCGGTGACGTCACCGGCTCTCCGGCACTTCCTAATCAGGTGGATGCATGGTCGCGCGCATGGTGCGCTGAGCACATATCATGGTGCGCTAAAGCATGGTTGGGATATAAAGAATAAAACAGTTTAGAAAGGGATACGGCGGTTTCTGCAAATAATGAAGAAATGCTCTGGCATCAGCTCACCCTGAGCTGGTACAAGGTATTTGAGGGTTATAACTGGCATTTTAAAGTGGTAGGTTTCCTTTAAGTTCAGTTTGTAAATAAGAGGTACTGTCACGAACCCTACTTCAGATCCCAAACACGGGGTGCACTTATGCCAGGGAACCACTCAAATTAGCCCTTAAGCTTTGCCCACTCACACAAAATGGCATCTTTACGCTAATTCCTACTCCCCTTGCACACAGTACACCCAGTCAACTCAATTCTCATGTCAGAGAAACCAAACGCATCCGAATCCCAGACACTACACCCCAAGCACGCACAACCAAGGGAGTGCAAACCACACTATGTATCCCCCCCTACAACTTATATGCCTATGGAAGGCTACTGAATGGAGCCACTCTGCACCGTCACCCATTCACCCTTTTTACAGCTTCCACCACTTGTAATTATGGCTCACGAGAGGCGCACATCAGGAAAAACTTATTAAAGGACTATTTAATATGCAAAATAGGCACAATACTTACTAGTTACAAAAATGGTGAAATAACAGAAATACATAAAAGCAAAAAGTACAATAAAAATGGATAAAAAAAACGAAATGACAGACCTCTTACTAATTGGATTGGCATAGAGATCCGCGGCGGAGAAACCATGGAAACTCCTGGAAGCTTAATGCATCTCCGTAGACTAACAAGAATTGATAGTGGCATGTTACTTTTAACTAACCACCTAATCCGCCTCCTTGGTCATGTGAGAGGGGTGTGGCTACACCTGTATCAAGGTGGAAAGTTGGGGACATATTTCCAAATCATGTATTATCTTCTCACATGGGTCTCCTGAGAAGAAGATACCCACCACATTTCCCAACATGTATTAACAAATATACAGTAACAATACCAATATGAAATGTTGGTCCAATTGTCTAATAGCCATTTTCTTGGCTCCCAATCTCAGAAATCCTAGGTGCTCGACATCACAGGATCACAGATTTGTTGACCAGAAATTGAAATATATTTGATTTCAATTTTTCCATATCCTTAAGTAGCCATTTAAGACACATGGCGCAAACTCATGGACATTGGAGTCATGATGTCTGGGTCAATTCTATTGAAGGGACAGAGAAAACCAATTACCATTTCTAAGGGACATGGGAATCACAGAGGGGGGTGGGAGAAGTTCATCTATGGACCAGGTGCTAATAACGTTATCTCATAGGGCCAAGTTGATCTCCCCATAATAGATGACTGGCAAAGAGGGGGCACTCAAATCCATAATTTATGACAGTTAGTGTATATTTAATAAGTAGAAAGTAACCTGGGTTTGCAGCAGCTTGCATTTCTTCCTTATGTAAGATATTGGAAACCATTATTAATTTACTTGTGATGTAGAAATCTTTAGAAATAATTTATACATGCATTGCATGCAAATTTTTGCTGTAAGCAGATATAGAGATCATATATGTTAAAGTCTATTCATTAAACAACTGAGAGATAGAGATGTTTATCGGTTTCTTTGACATTTCAATTTACCTGTTTTGTGTGCTTAGTCAGATTTTATTAAATATCTTAGGAAGTAATGGATAGCCCCTCAGTGCTGTCTAGAGTGCAGTTTCAAATATTCTATCAGTATCTTTGAATTGTATTAGTTAAAAATTGCCATTTTTTTGAATGTGAGAATCTAAGAGCAAGGCTAACAAATGTGGTTATTCCGTGAGCCATAATGTTAAAGTAATAAACATTGCAAATATGTGCAGTTGTTTTATCCATTATGTTCCTAAGTAGTACAGTTTCCTACAGTGTATAGTAAAAGGAGAGGGTAATAAACAATGAGAATATCAGCTCACTGGGAGTACATGGCAAGGACATCTCCACCGTCCACCAGAAATGAAAAATGCACCAGCACTTACAAGTCTCACATGAAATCCACTTTATTAAGAGAATATTTTCATTTTAACCAACAGATGAATCTACGTCAAAGTAAATTATTTACTAATACCCCCGTTCAATCAATTGTGCAACCACCCCCTTAATAAATATTACTATAATTATAACTAATGTTATATTGTAATTATTTAGGGGGTCCTGTATATAATTTATTAACGGGCCCCTGTGTGTAATTTATCATTAAAGGAAACCTACCCCTTCTGATGGTAGGTATTAGATGTAAACACCGGGCACCAGCTCAGGGTGAGCTGGTGCCGGATGTTACCTTAGCTAGTGTTTTAAACCGCTATATCGTTGTTTAAAACACATGGCCGCGCGCAGCGCCGAAGCTACCTCGGGGCTGTAAATCAAAATGTGTTTAAACCGCGATAGTGGTAGGTTTCCTTTAAGGATGTGACTATCTATATCCATTTTTATTATTAATTGTGCCCTGTATATAATTTGTATGGGGGGTCCCTGTTTATATTTAGTGATGGGGGACCAATTATTGTGGGGAGGACAATAAATAATTTATTAGAGGGCAGTACTTCAATCATTAGTTGGGGGTATGATATATTAATATTCTGGCCCTGTATATCACTTATTGTTTGCATGGAGGCACTTGAATTCATGTTATTAATTGGGGGATTACATTATTACTTTTATTGAATATTTCATATCCATACAATATAGTGGAATATAGATGATTGCATTATATATAGAATAGAATAGCATTTTTTTTATACTGCAGAGGCATAGTGAATGGACATGTTCTGTGGGGGTATACATTATTGTATGTGATACAAGTAAGGGGCACAGTATAGTTACTTATTTTGTGAGGGGCATATATAGATTAGGGGTGCAGTGTTATCCAGGTGCCTATGGGTTTTTAGGGGCACAGTGTGTAGATGCTTCCAGCAAATTCTGGATGGTGAAGTGTCCGTGGAGCACATTTTCGTTGGGTTTCCCAACGCTTTCCATTTTGCGCCAAATTGCCCCGGGATTTTGGTGCATGCGATCAGATTTTGGCGCATCGATGTCGGCTTACACGCGGCAGAAATCGGGGGGGCATAGCCGTCGGACAACCCGACGGATTTGGACAACGCCCAAGATTTAACATTTAGAATTGTGTCACAAGACACGCACTTACAAGTACCAGGAATAAGCAGGTGAACTCCGGTGCAGGAACTCGGGATCTTAGTGAATAGCGGCAGACCTGAATTGGACAACGCACCGGGGGATCGCAACAGGACGGGTAAGTAAATCTGCCCCATTGTCATGCAGCTCTTTAAACTAAGGAGAGTACATGCTACACAAGGATCTGCTATTGTATTAGGCAGTGCCTAGAAGGGTTTATTTTGTGTTGCTTTATATGTGCCAAAACCATGGCTGAATTTATGTTGTTTTTGAAGTGTGAATAAAACACTTTATTTGGACTTTAACCCTGCATGTGTCCTTGCTTCCTGCACTACTACCAGGCATCTACCTGAGCAATTCCCCACAGTGTCCACTTTCAATCGCTCATTAATCCATCAGTATTGCTAAAGCCAAAAACAAACATGAGTTAATCCAGAATAGAGATGAGCAGTACATGGGATATTTGCATGTCCTCTGTGTTCTGTATCCACTCATGCTTTTGGCTTTCAATCCTGAAACTTTTCATTCCTTTTGACAAATGAAATGAAGGGGAAAACCAAACATAGTGGCAATGTCATAGAGTGGTGGAGGGTGAAAACAGCATTATGGAAATCACAGAGTGTTCCAGGGAGACAGCGGTCAGTTGGCAGCTGCATGAGTAGGCCACAAAGTGGCACATTGACAAATTATGGAGGTGGCAGCAACATCGTTGGCCACAGAGTGGCACAATGAATTTGAAGTTTGAAATGAATTTGAAGTGGAAATTTTTAATTTGAAATTTGAAAATTAGAGATGCCAAATGCATCATCCATTACAATTTCTTTGCAAAAAATAAACTTCAAAGGTGGCAGTGGCAACAGCATCGGCATGAGGTCAGAGAGTGGCATGATGACCAATTCTTTAGGTGGGAGTGTGGCACAATGTTAGAGCATGGAGGCAGCAGTGGCAGTAGCAGCAGCAGCATGAGGTCAGAGAGTGGCACAATGAAAAATTCGGGAGGGGGCAGCAACATGGTAGGCCACAGTGTGGCACAATGTGAGAGTGTGGAGGCGGCAGTGGCAGGAGCAGCATGAGGTCAGAGAGTGGCACAATGAAAAATTTGGCAGATGGCAGCAACATGGTAGGCTACAGTGTGGCACAATGTTAGAGCGTGGATGCAGCAGTGGCAGCAACAGCAGCAGGGTCTGTTCCATGTCCTACTGCTGCTGGTGGCAGCTGCCCTCCTCACTAGATGAATGAAGGAAGCTGCTCATTAAGGACTCCAGACTTAAGCTGCTGCTGATGGAGCTGCTACTGCTCCTACCCCCCAATCTCCCCACAGCAGCCGTGGCAGTAGTAGAGTGATGACTGCCAGGAATCCCCCGGTCAGACCTGACAGAGGATGGACAATGGCACACATAGGCAGTGGCCAACTGTCTGCACAGTATATCTCTATAGTATACCAGTTATTCCTCCCCAGCTGGATAAAAGGCACCCATTTTTGACTGGTAGTGAGGGCCCAAGAGGGTTGAGAGCCAAAAGTCATCCCTATGCCAGATGTTGACTATTCGGCTGTCACTAGTTAGGCGAAGAAGCATGCTGCGGGCAATCTGCACAAGTGACCCTGAGGGACTCCCAGCCTCCATCTCCACTGTACACTGCCACAGTGCTTCTGGGTCATCTGCCTCATCTTCTACCTCCTTCGGATGCTCCTGCTCCTCCACTCCTGTCACCTGAGTAGAAAATCCACAAATTGCACCAGACTCTGCTTGTGCTCCAATGTCCTCCTCCAGTTCAACCCCCACCGGACTCATGTGGTCATGGGATGTAGTCGCCACTTCTACAGTGCCCTGACCAGACAGATTTTGCAGCATCGGTTACAGAATATGAAGCAGTGTAATGCCGTTATTCATCCCGCAGTCCTGGTGACTGACAAATAACGTGGCCTCTTCAAAGGGCCTGAGCAAACGGCAGGTGTCATGCATGAGCTGCCAGTGGCTGCAACTTGAGGAGGGTGTGCTTGGCTTTGTAAGAATGGCTGAAATGAATGCACAGCTTCCTGGCCATTTTTAGAATGTCTTGCAGATGGGTGGAAGACTTCAGTAACCTGTTGACTACCAGATTGAAGACGTGCGCCATGAAGGGCGCATGGACCATCCCTCTTCAGTGCAGTGTGGACACCCTGTTCCTCCCATTGTCTGTCACCATGGTTCCGATTTGCAGTTGTCGTGGAGAAAGCCACACATTGATTTCTTTTCAATTGCATGACGCTGAGCAGTTCCTCCCCTGTGTGACCTCATTCGCCCAGACAAACCAGGTGTAGAATTTGCGAGACACCGCTGTGCCATGCACATGTGGTATGATGGAGCAGCACTTAGACTTGTGGAGGCTGAGTTGGTTGTAGAGAAGGGGGAAGAAGAGGTGGACATTGGCGCAGGAGCAGCAGTTTGACAACATGGAGGAGAAAGCAGCATCTCCTGTTCAAGTTGTTGGTGTGGCTCAGCGGGAAGTACATTCACCCAGTGGTTCGTAAAGGACATGTTGCTGTTTGTGGATACCACTATGTGCTGATCAATTTTATATGATGATTCAATAAAGAAGCAAGAAGTTTTGATTTAGAAAGTGCTGGATCATTTGAATCTTTTTCATTGTCTGCAAAATCCCGCAACCAAAGGGTGTATCCTTTTGCATTTTCGAGAGGACGGGGAGGATCACCAAATGCTCACGGGTGTAAGGATTTCCTTCAAAACACACTTGCCGCATAGACTTTTCTTTTGTAAAAGACATGTACTGGCCCTGACCGTAGTTACAGCTCCACACATCTGCGCTGCCATGCACCTTGGAAGAAAAAGATAAGCTCGAGGACTGGCCTACCTTCTGTTGTACATATTTGTGAAGGGCTGGTACTGCCTTTTTGGAAAAGAAATTTCAGCTTGGAACTCTCCACCTCTGTTCGTCACAAGCCATTAGTTCTATGAAGGGTGCAGAGTCCACAACTTGGAAATGGAGGGACAGTAGTACCAACAACTTGGACAGGAGCATGGTCAGATTCTGCACCTTAGAATGGCCGGACACATACAGTTGTCTCTTTATAATCGCCTCGCTCAATGACTACTAATGCCATGCGTAGCGAGGAACAGGAGCATCTGGACTGGGAGATCATGTCAAAGACAAACAGCTCTCTTCAGCCGAGGTGCTGGAGCCTTGACTTGCTGAAACGGCATGTGTGCCACTATATTCTTCTAGCAGGATGGACCACATGTGAGACCTGTTTCTCCCAGGCCATTAGATGGTGACGCTGCATGTGTTGACGCAGGGCCATGGTGCCAAGGTTAGCTCCGTACCCACGCTTCACTTTCTGCCCGCAGATTCGATATATACACACGCTCAGCTCCTCTGGTGTCTTAACAAAAAACTGCCACACTGCCGAGATGGTAATTTTACAGCCAACTGAGTGACTACTACCGCCGCTGCCTCACAGAGCACCTGTGCCTCTGTTTGGCTCCCATCCTTGCACTGCTACCACCCTGCTGACTGCCACAGTATCAACATGCTGCCTGCTCCGCTGCCTGACGCGCAAGCTGACACTCTCTTCGCCCGACGATGATGAATCCCTTGCTACACCCGGCTCCCAAGTGTGATCAGCTACATCATCATCAATTTGCGCTTCTCTTTCTCTTTTTATTCTCCTCAACGGTGTCAGTATGAAGAGCCTGCCAACTGCAGAAAACAGCGGATGTCTGCCCCACCTCTTCACTTCCAAGCAGCTGCTGACTGTCCTCAAACACTTCGTCCTCGCTGAATAGTGGCGCTGAGCCCAGACCACCTAGTAGTTCTCTGGCTGAGGAAAATTAACAGGACAGGGGCTGATTGAGGAAGGATGAGGGCTGCTGACCTGCTCCTGGGCCATGTCAACTAATTGTTGTATCTGACGAACCCACGGACTCTTGGTTGGGGTTGTCAGATGTTATATTTGAGGTATCAACCTTTGGGTTGTTGATCAACACACTGCCGCTAGATGACAACGGCAGTTCTGGCCTCACAGAGTTTCCCCTGCTGCGACGTCCCATTACTGTGCTGCAACCTCTGCCTGCTCCACCTGCCACCTTTCTGTCTGACATAGTGGTTAATTAACTGACACATATTTCTTGCTTTCAACTTTAGCAACAAAAAAGTATTGGAATTTGCTTTATACAGATACCCCACAACGGACACCCTGTAATTGGAGCGAAAATCACTCTATAAACTATGTGAATTTGACACGTATTTTTCTCTTAACTTTAGCAACAAAAAAGAATTGTAATTTGGGTTATACAGATACCCCACAATGGACAACGTGTAATTGGAGCGAAAATCACTCTATAAACTACGTGGATTTGACACGCTGTGTGACATCACATGAGCCTGCCGGTCGCTGATTGGCTAACAGCTCTGCAGAGGACATCAAGGGTGTCCCTTTCTCCTTCCCAGAGTTCTCTGCCCCATGTAACATGCTGTGCTCATGCCCATTTAGCTAAAAAAGCTATAACTTTTTTATTTTTCCATGTAAAGAGCTGTGTATGGGCTTGTTTTCTGTTTAACAAATTGCACTTCATAGTGGTGATATTTAATATTCTGTATACTGTATATGCTGTATATGCTGTATACTGGAAAGTGGTAAAAAAATTCTGAATGCAGTGAAAATGATGAAAAAACACATTTGCGCCATTTCTTGTGGGTTTGGATTTTACGGTTCTCACTGTGCGCCCCGTTTTCAATGCTTCTACTTTTAGGACTGCACGACCTTTCAATCACTTTTTATTATATTTTGATAGATCGGGCATTTTCGCGACGCGGCAATACGTAATGTGTTTATGATTTTTACTGTTTATTTATATTTATTTGATGACTTCTAGGAAAAGAGAGGTGATTTGAATTTTTTGGTTTTTTAATATAATTTTTTTTAACTTTTTTATTTTATTTTTATTTTTTACTATTTTTCAGACTCCCTAGGGTACTTTAACCCTAGTTTGTCTGATTGGTCCTACCATATACTGCCATACTACAGTGCTAGCACCGACCGCGAGTGTTAGCTACGGGTGTTTGCTTCATTTTGAAGCAAACGCCCGGTGAGTATGATGAGGACTCAGCCCGTGAGCCCTCTTCATTCTCCCCCATGTGCAACAAGACTTAAGGGTATGTCTTATTGAATTATGGGGTTAAAGGGAAAGGTGGCACCATAAAGAAGTCTGCTATGGAGCCCAGCCTCTTCTAGTTACACTTCAGATCAGCCCCTAAATGAATGTAGAGCTCCTGGGGGTTTGTTCATCAATATGAAAGACCTAATGTCTAATATGTAAAAGCAAGGGTGGGTGCATGTTAATAAATGTGTTTATTATATACGGTCACAAAAAGGAAAAGCAACACTGCTAATATTTTGTTTGTAATAGGCATTATACTGTATATGCCAGGGTATCATGTAACTAACATTAACACTTTAACCTCCAAAGTTTCCAACATACTCTTAGAACCCATCTCTTTAGACAGGCCTATCACACTCGCTAACTGCATGAAACATCAACTCCCTTTACTAATCCATCCTATGTCCTATCTCCCATTCTGTCATCTGGCAAACAGCAGATATTTACCAAGCTCCAGGCTTCTCTGCAGTCACTTTCAACTTGAACTCTGTAAATAAGATGGTGGCTGATGGCTGGTTCAAGCAGCAGAATTTGAACTTATTAAATTATTTGTTAAATTGTTTTATATTGTTCCCTTATAAAGAATGGCTGGACCAATACACAAGCTATTTTACGTCTTATTTATAGAAAAAAAAGTTTAAAAAATGGCAATTTTTTGTCCTTTATAATATATATTAAAAAAGCCCCTATATATCACTTCATTTTAAATTTTGTACCCCTCAAACTAGTAGAAACAACTTTTGGAAAAATTGTTAACCCTTTGAGATTTTCATAGTAAGAAAATGGAGGTAAAATTTTGCATAGTCTGATTTTGTCAGTAATACATTCATTTATCCCTAAAATTTTCACATTCTCAAAAGATAAAGAGAAAATTTCTAATGCAATTTCCCCTGACTACGGAGACACCCCACAGGTGGACGTTAGTTGTTGTATGGGTGCACAGCAGGCAGCAGAAGGGAAAGAGGGTCATGCTTTAGCCAGTTTGCCCTTTGGAATTTAGTGTTTTTATTTGGTTCATGGGAGCTTTTGTGAGCTATAAAATGTCTTTTTTCCGTTGATGTTTGGAATGGTTTAGATGCATTTTTCAGTGATAATATTATGGGGTGGCTATACCCTATTGATTACAATTTATTAACTTTTTTGTGAGGGGGTTGTAGAAAAAATTCAATTCTTTGATAGATTTTTTTCTTTTTTTTTTTGTTGCTCACCGTATACCCCAAGTAACATGTTATTCATTGGCTCTTATAATTGCTTTAATACCAAATTTCTATATTTTTGCTCACATTTTATTTATTTTGTGCAATAAAACCTAATGTGGGAAAAATCTATAACTTTTGCAATGCCGTTTTCCAAGTGGCATAACACTTTTCATTTTTAGTCTATATAGCTGCTTAAGAGCTTTTTTTTGCCGGACATGTTGTGCTTTACAACAGTACAATTTTCATATCGATACGTTTTTTTGATCGCGTTTTATTGCATTTTGTTTTGGATGTAAGCATATCTTTTAACGGGTTTTAAAATGTTTAAGCCGCTCTTCATGTGGGTTCAATAATGACTTTGTTTTACTGTATGGGTCTTTAAAGATGTTTGTATGGGCCAATTAACGGCCAATTGGTGTTTTCCCCTTTTTTATGTTATATGTAGATTTTATATTGTGTGTGGCTTTGATGGCATTTTTTTTTTGGGGGGGAGGCAATTCATTTTGTTTATTTTTTTTATTTAAAAGCATTGCTTATTCATTATAATACCCTGCAATACTTATTTATTGCAATGTATTATCCCCTTTTGTGACTAGGTTTGCAATATATAATCATTCATTGTCATTTCATCTGTTATTAGTTGTGTTCATCTATTTTGCATATGAACACATTTCTCATATTCACTTTCATTGTGCACCTGAAATAAGGCTCCTGATGTTTTTACATTTGTTGCCTTTACATTAACATCTTCCATAAATCTCTGCAGAGTCATAAAACAGTATGTGATAAAGATGATAATTAATATCACTGTGTCACAGTTTGAGTTTCTTAGGATCATTAAATGGCTCATTAATAAAAGAAATAAATGGAAACCTCCGGAAAATGCTCTAATGTGTAGATGAGAAAAGTAACAATCACCAGAGCTCAGGATTTGTTGATAATTGTTTACAGCAAAAGACAGAGATATAGATAAAAATGAGTTTGAAATGTTATTGTGGCACTGCATAGTGAGGTCAGACACAAGATATTGGCCCACATTTTCTAAGAATAGTGCAGTCGGTACTATGTGCAGTTTGCCTGTGTACTGTGCAGAGGGTGCCAAATTCAGGATTTCTGGTGCACATTCTTCATGAATCTGGTGCCGTCTGCACTGCTCCGTCATAGTGCACCACTTTTTTTTGGTGCACGTTCAACAGAGGGTGTGCAACAAATATCTGTGGCTGGTGTGGGCTGAGGTGTATGTTACATGGGACTGTATGGCTGGTGTGGGCTGAGGTGTATGTTACATGGGACTGTGTGTCTGGGGCGGGCTGAGGTGAATGTTACAAGGGACTGTGTGTCCGGAGCGGGCTGAGGTGTATGTTACATGGGACTGTGTGGCTGACCATGCCTATAATACCATTACTCTCTGTCCTCTCTCCTGTGTGATAACTTTCATGATCCTGTGTCTCAACCTTTGTAATCACTCCCATCATCCAATGCCCCCCAAAACCACTTTTAAGTGTGCCGTGTACACAGTGTTACAGTATATCCTGCACAATACTTTGTCCATGTGTGTAACAGACTGTTCAGTTTGCTGTATATGTAGTGTTATACAGGGCCGGATTATAGGTGGGGATCCTGGGGCCCCCACCAGCTGGAAGGAAGTAGAGAAGCTGTGCTGTGATAAAAAACTACACGTAGAGAAGGGTAAGTGGCTGTATACATGGCTGGAAGCCATGCACTTACATGCACCAGGAAGAAAAAGGTGAACTCCGACGGACCTGATCGGGGAAGCGACACATGCAGGAAATTGAGCACATGATCTTCATGAATCGCTGCAGAGTTCATCCGGATTGGGGATCACGCAGGGACCGGGTAAGTAAATGTGCCCCATTATATCCTGACGAGCCTTCGAAGGCTCGCTCTGAGCCGAAACGTACGTCGGGGACACGGCTACTCCAGGACAGTGATTCTACAGATGACTGGGTAAGACCTTGCCTTCACACATCATAGCCATTCTGGCTATGCAGCTCACAAGATAGCGTTATCACTATTCATAAAAAACTTACTCTTTCTTAAAGCTATCACTGGTACTAGTCCTGTTTAGAACACATGTTTCTATAGCAGTGCTCAGGCTCACACCTACCCAGTCTATTGTTTAAACCAAACAGGTTTCTACTTACCTATCATCCCATCTGTCTGGAGTCAGCCGCTCCTTCTGTTCTGTACCATACCACCCATGTTCTTAACATCATTTTACTGTTTGTTTTTGTCATTTTTATGACGGTGCCACCTGGTGGTGGCATCGCCTATGTTACTGTGCATGTGTGCTATAAATAAAGACTCACAATTTGTATATATTCTTCTAGTTTGTCCTCTTTTCTCTCTCCAATTGGAGGGTAAATGTGTTTTTCTCACTGCAAGTTGTCTATACTGCGCCTTCAGCTCCTGAGATACAACAGACTATTACTCTGGTCTCTACACTCCTGTTCAAGACTGCTTCTGCAGCCCCCTCTGCCTTACCTGACTACTGGACTCCTGCTCCCGTCGCTGGCCCACCCCGATAACACCCCGGCATGTCATGCCCTCCGCACACCTGGTAGTGCCCCCCCCTTCACTGACGTGGCGCAAAGACCCTGATAAATATCCTCCAATTTTTCTAACAACGTGGGTGTCTACCATATACTAGCTCAACAAGAGAGAACTCCTTTGACAATTGGGGAACTTCATGTTTAGCAAACATAAGGTAGGGAAATAGACAGATCCAATCTTTTCCATCTGTTCCATCTCACAAACCTCTTTAACATGCTCTTTAAGGTCTTGACATGAGAGGTGTTCCCTAGTCTGTTAGGATTTCTTTAGGTATGCCAATGTGAGTGAATATGTTTAATAACTTTTGTAATGGTCTTGTTTGCAGTATTCCTTAAAGGGATGGCCTCAGGATAGTGTTTAAATACATACATGTGTTTATATATATATACATAATCCAGCACTACTATGATGTACTGGTACCCTCTTGCAGATTTAAGATCCATTTCAATGTGTTCAATAGTGATCTGATTATAAGGCAATGGGACCAGAGGATCACCAAAATGTGTCATAGGAGCAGTGAGGTGCCATTCTGGTCAGGACTGTAATATGCACTCTCTGGTCTTTTCATAACTCAGAAAATTTGCACATTTTAGTACACTACAGCACAGTCTTTTAAATGTGTATGTCTCTTTAACCCCTTCCCGACGCGCGCCGGGTCCCGGTGCATGGAGAGGGCTCGCGGGCCGAGCCCTCTCCATAGCCGGTAAGTCTTTGCTGCATATTGCAGCAAAGGCTTACCAGTAACACCCGCGATCGGTGCTAGCACCGATCGCAGGTGCTTTCATGGCAATGCTGCCGGAGGCTTCAAAAAGATGGCGCCGCATGGGCGCCGCCATCTTGCCGCGGATCGACGCTCCCCGATGACGTCACGGGGAGCGGTGATCCATTGCCATGACAGCTTCGGGTCTCGCGAAGGCCCGAAGCTGTCTCGTTTCAACCCATTCATTACAATGTGCTATCAGCACATTGTAATGAATGAGGAGTAAAATCCCCATATACTGCCATATTGCAGTATGGCAGTATATGGTAGGATCGATCAGACAACCTAGGGTTAAAGTACCCTGGGGAGTCTGAAAAATGGTAAAAGTAAAAGTTAAAAAAGGTAAAAAAAATTCAAATCACCCCCTTTCCCTAGAACTGATATTAATATTAATAAACAGTAAAAATCATAAACACATTAGGTATCGCCGCATCCGAAAATGTCCGATCTATCAAAATATAATAATGGTTTTTCACTGCGTTTAACCCCGTAACGGAAAATAGCGTACAAAGTCAAAAATGACATTTTTTTTGCCATTTTGGAAAATATAAAAAAAAGAATAAAAAGTGATCAAAAGGTTTCACAGTCCTAAAAATGATAGCAATGAAAACGACATCAAAAGTCGCAAAAAATGACACCACCCACAGCTCCGTACACCAAAGTATGAAAAAGTTATTGCCGCCAGAAGATGGCAAAATCAAAAAAAAAAATTTTGTACAGGAGGTTTTAATTTTTTTAAATGTATGAAAACATTATAAAACCTATACAAATTTGATATCCACATAATCATAGCAACCCAAAGAATAAAGTAGACATGTCATTTGGGGCACACAGTGAAAGCTGTAAAATCCAAGCCCACAAGAAAACGTCGCAAATGTGTTTTTTCACCATTTTCACTGCATTCGGAATTTTTTTCCCGCTTCCCAGTACACACCATGGAATATTAAATACCGTCACTACGAAGTGCAATTTGTTACGCAGAAAATAAGCCATAACAGAGCTCTTTATGTGGAAAAATAAAAAAGATTTTTGAAGGTGGGGAGAGACAAATGGAAGGGAAAAAACTAAAAAAGGCCAAGTCGTTAAGGGGTTAAAGCTGTTTCCTGTATTCAAATACCACATGGATTATCTTAAAGGGGTTATCCGGGTGTTAAAAATTACTTAGTTTCAGGCTGGGGCGGGCTATTTAAAAATAATAGACATGTACTTACCTTGTCCGGCGCTGCTGATGTCCCACGCCGCGGTCCGTCTCCTCTGTGTGCCGATTTGATTACAAGGGCGCACAGGGAAGCTCCCATCTGACACCATCTCCCAGCGCTTACAACGCTGAGAGATAGGGATGGATGGGAGGAGCCGGCCACATCGCCGGCCGGAAGCTCCTTGTGCGCGCCTTCTGTGCCCCTGTAAGCAAAAAGGTGCACTGATGAACGGACCGCGCGTGGGCCATCGGCGGCGCCGGAGGAGGTAAGTACATGTTTATTATTTTTAAATTGCCCACCCCAACCCTGCCCTAAGTAATTTTTAACACCCGGATAACCCCTTTAAGTAGAGGCAGGTAAATGGACTTTAAACTCTGAAGGCTCAGCAGTGACTTAGCGCTCAGCGTCTGATATATTGGATGCTGACCCGATGCCAGTTCAGCTCAAGATCTGAGCCGAACCAGCATCGGGAAACACAGGGTTCTGGCTGTAACTAATAGCCGGCACCCCAGTGTAACACCCACGATCGGTGTGGGCTCCGATTGCGGGTGCTTAACCCGTTTAATGCCGCGGTGGGGGATCTTTCCCCCACAATTGGCCCCCCCCAAAACCGTTTTTGGGGGGCGCCGATCGTTTCTGTGGCATCACTGGGGTCCGATCTGGACCCCAGTGTTGCCTGAAAGAACTGCCGGTAAGATGGTATCTAAGATGTCATCTTAATGGCAGAGTGCCAGCCTATGCAAGTGCATAGGCTAACACTGCTAATACTCTGCAATACATGATTATTGCAGAATATTATCATGAACAAGCAATCAAATGATTGCTTGTTCATGTCCCATGGTGGAAGAAGTGAAAAAGTAAAAAAAAAAAAAAAGTTATTCAATAAAAAATAAAAAAAGAAATCAATAAAAATGCCCAAAAGCCCCAAAACATATAAAGAGACATATAACAAAAAAAAAGTCTAAATCATAACACAAACCCTACATATATAGTATCACCACGTCTGTAACAACCCGTAGAATAAAAGTAAATAATTATTGAACCCGCACGATAAACGCTGTAAAAAAACTGTTATAAATCCTCCAAAAATTATGATTTTTACCTATTCAATCCCACAAAAAATGCTATAAAAAGTGATAAAAAAAACCTAGGTACTCCAGAATTATACTGGTGCAAAGTACAACATGTCCCGCAAAAAACAAGCCATCAATCAGCTCCGTAGCCAAAAAGGTTACAATGTTATGCCACGTGGAAGACAACAATACAAAAATGATAGATTTTTCCCCACATTACGGTTTTATTTGACAAATTTAGTAAAACGTAAGAAAAAATATTCATGTATGGTATCCTTGTAATCGTATCGACCCTTAAAATAAAGATAACATGATTATTGGGATAAACGGTGAACACCAAAACAAAAAAGTACAAAATCCGGTACAGAATTTATGCTTTTCTACTCCTGCCCTCAAAAACAAGTTCCTAAATTTTCAACAATAGGTGAGACCAACCCCAAAATTGTAACACTGGAAAAAGCATCTCACCCCCCCACCAAAAATGCCATCACATTGCATAAACCAATAAGCGAAAATTTTATAGCCTTCAAAAGGGGCCAATGAGGAAACTAAAATCCTGGCAGCTGCAGGTCCCTCCTTCCTTTCTGCACCTCGCTGTGCCCCCATAAAACAAGTAACGTCCACATGTGGTGGGTCTCTGTACTCAGGAGAAATTATAGAACAAATTGTATGGTGGTTTTTCTCTTTTTATCTTTTGGAAATGTGTCAATTTTAGGGCTAAATGAGCGTATAACCGACAAAATTTTGACAACATTTTGATTCAATTATTATCTCAAGGGGTTAACAATCTTCCTAAAAGCTGTTTCTGATAGCTTGAGGGGTGCAGATTTGAAAATGGGTTGGTTATATAGGGTGGTTTTAATTCTAAATATGTAAAATTTCATTCAAAACTGTATTTATCCGCAAAATAGTCAATTATTTAAATCCGGAAAAGCAATATTCAATTTGTAAGCCGCGTGACATCAAAATAAATTATCCAGACATTTCAAAAATGATGAAAATGTAAAGTAGACATATGGGAAATTTATTTAGGTGGTAAATCTATCTGCCTGATAACACAATGATTTAGAATTTCGAAAATGGCAAGATTTTCAAAAAATTCATCATTTTTTCTTTTTGTAAATAAACGAATAACCTATCAGCCAAAATTTACCACTAAAATGAAGTACAACATGTGGGGGAAAAACAAAACAAAATCGTTTTGATAAGTAACAGTGTTCAAAAGTTATAACCATATAAAGCAACGCATGTCAGAATCCAGAAAATCGGGCTGAGCCTTAAGCTGTAAAATGGCTGCCTCCTTAAGGGGTTAACAGATTGAAACAGGGATACAGACATCAAAATATTCCAAAAATAGGACTACAGGCAGTCCCCGGGTTACATACAAGATAGTGTCTGTAGGTGTGTTCTTAAAGGGGTATTCTCATCAGGGCATTTACATTTAATTAAATTCATTTGCCATATGTAAACATTTCTTCAATTGGATGTTATTAAAAAAATGTTCCTGTGTGAAGATAATTTCTCATAAAATGTAGTTATTCTGTCCCTTAGAAACGAGATACTTTCCTCGGATACGACCACGTCACACTCTGGCAGCGGTGGCCAGACATGCAGTTTTGAGTCCTGCCAAACCACCAGGATTCAGCGATCATTACCACAGGACAGCTGTGCGACATGTAGTAACTCCTGAACATTTTATATACAATAACCTTTTGTTTCTTTGTGCAATCTCTCCAGCAGACGTGGCCGTATCCGAGGAAGCCATCTCGTTTCTAAGGGACGACATGGTTACATTTATGAGAAATTATCTTCACACAGGAACATTTTTTTTAATAACATCCAATTGAAGAAATGTTTATATATGTCAGATTTATCAAACTGAATGTAAGTGCCCAGATGAGAATACCCCTTTAAGTTAAATGTAAGTCGAACTGTATATTTTATCATTGTAATCCCAGCCAGAACTTTTTTGGTCTCTGTGACTATTGGTTTTCAAAAATGTTGGGTTATCATAAGAATCAAGATTGATAATAAAGCTTCATTACAGACACATTTGATAACTGTTACAGTTGTTTATTGTAGTCTAGGACTAAAGTACAATAAATTACCAATATCCAGTGGTCCGTTTGTAACTATGGGTCGTATGTAAGTCGAGTGTTCTTAAGTAGGGGACCGCCTGTATTTATAAAAAATTCACAAAACACAACCTTTCTTCACCACAACCCAAAACAAAACCTACTTCTCCAAGTTCAGTACAGAGGAGGGGGCAGGCTACATACTATGGGGACAGGAAGACTTTACACTACTGAGAGGCAGGCTGGCTATATACTACAGGGGGCAGGTTGGCTATATACTACAGCCTTTAGTAAATGAGCCCCATTATATCTCATCTTTAACTAAATAGAGACTCAAAGTGCATATACATATTTCTACAATTCGAAGAGAGACAGTGTACAATTCATATGTTTGTTATAATTACCCCACTCGGGATCAGGAATCCATAAGAAAATAAACTGGTGTGTAGCCCTATCTACTGTGCATGCTTGTTATATTCTGAGCTTCTGCGCAAGCCTGGAAGTGAAGCCCTGGCAGATGCTGACACTTGGCGCTTATGCAGGAGGGGCTACTCTTACCTGTGGGGCCACCTTTCATGAAGGGAAAATGCAATTAAAAGAACCTTGTAACCTTCTAAACCCCAGTCTTTTACCTAATCCTATTATAGTTTCCATGCTAAATTACACTTTAACAAATATGCTCAATTTCGCCAAGGGGTTACTGAACTGTGGAGTAGCCTCTCAAGGGAACGGGATCAAAAGCAACTGCAGCAAAGCCTCTCTACCTGCACGTCATCCTTGGCTTCTTTGGAGCTCTGCACATGCACAATAGCTCTGACTTCAGTAGTGACAGGAGCAGCCTTCTCTCTCTGTGCTGGCCTGGTCCCTCCTAGTCTGTATCCAGATGGGCTCCATCACATATAGTACCTTACTATGACTTTTTGAGGCCTTCGATGCAGGATTTGCCAGCAAGGTGTTATCAGTTCCTTGTCGCACAACTATACATCCTCTAAAAATATCCCAGTTACTCACATTATAATGTCTCCTGGATAGAAAGAACAACTGAAAATGCTGCACCTTACTTATAATACTATACTTATACTTATATCGTCAAGTATAAGCCGACCCGAGTATAAGCCGTGTCCCTAATTTTAACTCCAAAACTGGGAAAACCCATTGACTGCATAAGCCTAGTATAGGATTCGAGTGGGAAATGCATTTGTCACAGCCTCCAGCCAGCCCCCTGTTCCCCAGTATATAGCCAGCAGCCACTGTCCCCAGTATATAGCCAGCCCCCTGTTCCCCAGTATAGCCAGTAAGCCCCTGCCTCCAGTATATAGTCAGCCAACCCCCTGTCTCCCAGTATATAGCCAGAAGCCACTGTCTCCCTGCCCGCAGTGCAGCCATCTAGTCTATGCCCCCAATATACAGCCAGCTAGTACATGCCCCCCTTCCAGTATTTACCCTGACAGCCTAGTAAACAGCCAGTAGCCCCTTGCCTTCAGTATATAGCCAGATGCCCCTGCCCCCAAATATATAGCCAGCAGCCCCTGCCCCCAGTATATAGCCATTCAGCCACAGTATGACTATATACTGTGGCTGAATAGCTTTATACTGGGCCCCTGCCACCACTATATAGCCAGGGCTTTAGAAAGGTGTTTGTTTTTTTATTGACTAAAGTATAAGCAGAGTTAGGATTTTTCAGCACATTCTTTGTGCTGAAAAACTTGGGTTATACTTGAGTATATACGGTAAATTATACTTATTAAATAATACGCTGTTACCACCTTAATATATAATAGTAAATACTATATTCCATGATATAGTACCCCATGCATAAATATATATTTTACCCACTAAAAATATTTATACCATAGCCACTATTTTATATAAAGTATTTTATATAAATACCACAGCAGCACCACTCATATGTATATTTCATAGTAGCATCCGTAATATATTTGATAGAGTCACTCCTTCTATATTTCGTAGCATAACCCCTCATATATTTTATAGTAGCTCCCCTCATTTTTAATAGTAGCACGGTCACTTCATAGCAGCTCCCTCCATTGGTGGGCAGTGAAAAAATGTAAATCAGTACTTACCTCCTCGATATCGATAATTCCACGGCTTCCTCTTCTTTCCCGACTTCTACAGAGGGCTATAGGCAGATGCAGGCCTCTCCCCTTTGCATTGTTACACCCCTGATAACATGTGTATATCTCTGTTAAAGAAATCTTGATTAAAGAAATAATTTTCACTTTTCTAGAATTTTGCATTTCCAAAAAAACACACAAGATGGCAGCAGTCTACCTAATATTTAGATTCTCCCTAACTCCACGTCAGTACCAAGAAATAAAACTGATGTAAATGCTTAATATTTTAGTATCTGCAATCTTACTACATGTCTATAATAGAATTTAGGGAATCATTGGTTGACATGTAACATAGTTTTTTCTTTCTTTGGTGAATTTTTGAGACATTTGGCAGCTCTTTTTTGCACATTGGGGCACATTTACTTACCCAGTCACGTGGAGCTCACAGAGAGCCCAATGTCTGCCAATAATGCACTCTGCCACGATTCACTAAGATTGTACGCCCGATATCCTGCATGTGTTGCTTCCCCGCTCAGGTCCCACAGAGTTCACCGTCTTCCTGGTGCATGTAAGTGCACTGTCTTGCGAGACTAATTGAATCTTACATCCCCTACTCAGTCCGAATCAGACGGATTGTCCGACGGCCCATCCCACCCATTCCTGTCGCACAAAAGCCAGCGCAGGTGCGCCAAAATCTGATCGCGTGTGACACAATTCCAGCGCAAACCCCTGTTAAATACCTGTCAAAGCTGCGCAAATCCCAAAACCGGCGAACAGTATGACAAAAGTGCAATACACGACCCTTAGTAAATAAGCCACATTATGTATGATCATGTCTTTTTACTTGTGATACATGTACAGTTTTTCCTATCCTGGCAGGCACAAATTTTTGCTTCTTTTTGAGACTTTTTGTTGCAAATATCTCAAATCCACATGGACACAAGCCACATGAGGGGGTTATATGCAGGAGTGGACACTACTGTTAATTTGGGATTTGAGGCAGTGTCTTGCATTTTTAAGCATTGTATTCACACCCCAGGGAGATTATGACATATGAGGCTGCGGTCACACAAAGGGGCTTATTTACTAAGGGTCCCTCGGCCGCATTTCCGTTGGGTTTTCTGACTTTTCGGATTTTGGCGCATCGCCGCTGGCTTTCATGCAACAGAAATCGGGGGAGGACCGTCGGACGATCCGACGGATTTGAACCGAACAAGGGATTTAACTTTAAAATTGTGTTGCAACATCGAGCACTTACATGCACCAGGAAGAAGAAGGTGAACTCCGGGGACCTGAGCGGAGAAGGCACACATGCAGGAAATCGGGCACACGATCTTAGTGAATCACGGCAGAGTTCCTTCTCGTCGGACACTCGGGATCGGGCAATGCGCAGGACCAGGTAAGTAAATGTGCCCCATGATGTTAAGGGTGAGGTCACACGTTGCGTTTTGATTGCGTTTTGAAACACATTACAACAGCTGAGGAGAGGTGATTTGCCTAATTTACAAAACGCATAGTAAAGGTGATGTTAATGTATACGTTAATGTCACGTTTACATTGCGTTTTATAAATGCAAATGTTAACAGTAATGTAATTAGGAAAATCACTCGGCTTTTGTAATTTGTTTCAAAAAGCAACCAAAACGCAACCAAAACATTTAAGAAAAAATCTAAATGATATATACTATAGCCAACACCCGTCTCTAACACCCGCGATCGGAGATTTCTCCGATCGCGGGTGTTAACCCCTAACATGCCGCAGTCGCGCTGACCACTGCGTGCAAGGGGCATTTAGCTGGAATTGGAAGCCGCACCCCACCCCCGTGGTGCTTACCGGGGGGGGCTGCTCCGATCGCAGCCCTGGGACTGCCGGTACCCGGGGCTGCGCGATCCTTCTCCAGGAGCTGGGTCCTGCCTTTTGAAAGGACCCGGGTGTAACACACTGAGCATGCGCAGCTCAGTGTGTCACATAATGCAGTGTAATACACCTGTATTACACTGTATTAGGTGAAGAATAGCTTGAACAAGCGATCAGTGGATTGCTTGTTCAAGCTAACCTGTTAAAGTAAAGAAAAAAGTGAAAAACACTAAATAAACACACTTTTTAATAAAAAGAATTAATTTAATAAAGTTAAAGTCCCCTAAACACAAACAATCCCTATACACATCTAATAAAGTAAAAAAAACCCTGAAAATCACCAATACCCCACATATTTGGTATCGCCGCGTCCGTAACAATCTGTACATTAAGTCAGAAACATTATTGGACCCGTATGGTGAACGCCGTAAAAACAAAACGCGATTTTCATTAAAATCCCTTCATAAAAATGTTCCGAAAAGTGATCAAAAAAAAGTTATGTGCACCAAAATGGTACCACCAAAAAGGACAACTCAACACGTAAAAAATAAGCCTTAAACCAGCTCTGTCAACCAAAAAATATTAAAGTTATATCTCCGAAAAGATGCAAAAAGAAATAAGATTTTCTTTATATTCTTTTTTTCCTGTAAAATTGTAAAATATATTTAAAAAACTATATAAATGAGGTATCAGCGTAATCGTAGTGATCTATAGAATAAAAATATTATAGTATTTTTAGTGTACAGTGTATGACCCCCAAAATATACAAAAAAAAAGAAACCCCAAATTGACAATTTTCTTTTCCTCCATCCATTAAAGAGTTAATAAAATCTCATCAAAAAGCTACAGACCCACTAAAATGAAGTATTTGTAAAGTGCATCTCATGTCGCAAAAAATAAGCCCTTATATGTCCAAATTGCCAAAAAAATAAAGATTGTATAGCCATTATAAAGTGACAATGCATAATCTGCTCTGAACGGCGCAGCTCCCCCATCAATGCCCTGGCGTGTGCCCATACAGCAGGTTACCACCACATATGGGGTATTGTTATACGCGGGAGGGATAGGGTATCAAATTTTGTGGATTGTTTTGGTATTTTATCCACTGAGAATTTGTACATTTTACAAAAAACACATTAATTTATCCAAAAAAAATGCAATTTCAAAATTACATCCGATTTTGTTTTAACCCCTGCATACCAAAAGGGTTAACAAACTTCATAAAAGTTGTTGAGGGGTGTAGTTTCTATAATGGAGTAATTTATGGAGTTTTACTTTTATTTAGGCCTCTCAAAGTGACTTCAAACCTGAGCAGGTCCCTCAATAGCAGGATTTTGCTTTTTTTATGAAAATGTGAAAAATTGCACCTGGTGTTCAAAGCCCCTTAACATCTTACAAAAATGATAGTATGTACAAAAAACCACGGAGGCATAAAGTAGACATCCGGTGAATGTTAGTTATTACGTTTTTTGGTGTTATGACTGATGTGTGAAAAAAGTAGAACATTTTCAATTTCGAAAATTGCGAATTTTTCCAAATTTTGGCAAAAGAGTGCAATTTTTTACTTTGGGCGCTATTTTCTGCTATGGGGTAAAATGCAGTGAAAAAGATTATTATATTTTGATAGATTGGGCATTTTTGGCTGCGGCGATACCTAATGTGTTTATGATTTTTACTGTTTATTTATATTTATATCAGTTCTAGGGAAAGGGGGGTGATTTGAATTTTTAGGGTTTTTTATTTATTTTTTATTTTTTTTTTAACCTTTTTTTATTTTTACTTTTACTATTTTTCAGACTCCTTAGGGTACATTAACCCTAGTTTGTCTGATCGACCCTATCATATCCTGCCATACTACAGTATTGTATTGGATGAGTTAAAACGAAGTAGACTCGGTTCTTTGGAAGACCCGAGGCTACCATGGCGATGGATCGCCGCTCCCCGATGATGCCCATGCGCCACCATCTTTTTGAAGCCTCTGGCACCATAGCCGGCAGCGATCGTCAGGAAAACACTGATCGGTGTTAGGCCCGTTCCACACTTGCGAGTGTGATTCGATGAACTCGCATCACACTTGCAACACAAGCTGCCGGGAACGCATGGCCCGAACGCTGCACCGCAACAGCTTGTGTTGCGAGTGTGATGCGAGTTCATCGCATCACACTCGCAAGTGTGGAACGGGCCTTACTGGTAAGCCTTTGCTGCAATATACAGCAAAGACTTAATGGCTATGGAGAGGGCTCGGCCCGTGAGCCTTCTCCATGCACCGGGACCTGGCTTGCACCGGGACTCGGGAAGGGGTTAATGACCAGACTCGATTTTTCAAATCTGACATGTGTCATAATAATTGTTTATAACTTTGGATTGCTTCAACATATCCAGACACTTAACCAGACACTTTATCGAGACAATTTGTACTTCATGTTAGTTGTTAAATTGAAGTGATAAGTTTAGTGTTCAGCTAGATAACTAACATTTCCGGAATATCTGCATTATGTTGGAAAGAATACATTCATTTAGGCCACAAATAACACTTTTATAATAAATAAAATGATGGAATGCTCTGCAAAGTTTGATGCCCAATTTCTCCCGAGTGTATCAATACCCCATATGTGGTGGTAAACTTCTGTATAGGCGCATGGCCGGGCATAGAATGAGATTAGCGCCATTAAGAGCAGATTTGTAATGTCACATTATACAGGCTATAAAATTAAAAATGTTTTGGTAATGCAAACATATGAGGGCTTATTATTTGCGGGGTGAGATACAATGTTCAGATATTTAATTTTGAGGGTCTATAGCTCAGATTTTATTAACTATTTCAGGGGGGATACAAACAAAATTATTATTATTTTATGTTTATTCTATGGTTGACAATGATTACGATGACACCCTATTTATATGTTTTTTTTTTATCTTTGCTCAATTTTACTGAGCAAAACCTATATTGGAGAAAATCTATTTTTTTTTTACTATTGACAACTTTTAAGGGGCAGAACTTTAGGGGCATCAGGCATATCATATTACATAACATTTTACAACATTTTTATGAGGGTATTTGATTAAAATACTGGGAAGTTTTTCATGTTTATTTTTATGTCGCTCACCGAGTGGGCTCAATATTGTTTTAGATTTATTGTACAGATTGATACGGACGCGGTGATACCAAATATGTACTTTTTTGTGTTTTATATGCAGTACTTTATTTGGATTTTATATGTAATTGGAATAATTATGGGACTTTTTTTTAATTTTTCCAGACTTGAGTTTGAACAAACGTTCATCCGATCGCTTGTTTAAGCTCTTACACATGTATTACAGTGTACATTGTAAGCAACTAAGCATGCTCAGTTACTTACAGCTGGGTCCTGTCAGGAGGCGGAACCCGTAGTGGAGAGGAGTCAGCAGCCTTGGGGCACACGCCGAACCCCGGGGCTGCGGTGGGAGGGATTGTATTGCAGCGTGTAAGGGGTTAAACACCTGGTATCTGAGTTTTTTCGATCCAGGGTGTTAGTGCCAGGTCTGGGGTGTAATGTCACAGCCGGACAACGACTCGTGGAGGACCCGATGTCCTGCAATCTTCTTTCTAGGTCGCCGCATCAGAAGAAGTACCCTTTATGACCACCGTAAAAAGCCGATTGGGCGGTCATTAAGAGGTTAAGTACTCCCAGAAGCCCTGTTATTCCTACCATTTTTCAGCCCTCTAGCCCCTTCAAGCCCCATTTAACAGCCATTTTAGGGTATTAAAATTCGGGTATCCATTGACATTGACCAATGGCTTTCCTGTTCGGGTCAAAGTTTGGCCTGAAGTCTGGGTCCCAAACTGAATTTTGTCGTCAAACACCAACGAACCAGAATTTTGACCATCTCACCCCTCTCTTGTGATAATTTTTTTAAAATGATGATTATAATATGAATAATATATGGTATATGATTATCTGTTTGACATGGTTGCTGGGCCTGGTACTGGAGCTAGGAGCATATTGCCATTTTGGAGTACATATAACATACAGACCAGTAAGGATGAATTTGTTAATGATTCATTCTTGTTATTTTCAGGTTTAAAAAAAACACAGGTTCTTTTTATTACAGCATTCTCTATATAAGATTAATAGAATGGTATTACAATAATAATCTTCTAATATTTTTAATCCATGGCCTTATTCCATTTAAAAATTATGCTAATGAGCCTGAAGGGCTACCTTAGCCCCACTATGATCTGGCTTTACATACTGTTACACTGTCTGGTAGATTTTCTTTAATTGTAGTTTAGGTGTAGTAGTTGTACAGTGTCAGGATAGTCATGACAAAGCAAACGATTAGCATCTCTCAGCATCTGAGAGCAAATTTTATTCTGCTGTTCGGATACTACTTTAAATCCGGAGGACAACAAAACGCTAGTTGTTTCCAATTTTTTGTAAAATAACCTATTCAAGTCCAAATGACAACATACTACAACTACTGCATTTCCCCGTAGAAAAACCTCTATAATCTGAAGCAGCCGGCTAATCCTACAGTGAATCATACAAATGCATATGATTCTCTTCAATCATACATACAAAGCAAAATACAGATTTTTACAATCTGTGACATATCCCTGGGATTCCAGCAATACCATGGAGACCATAAAAGGCAAGTAGCATTGAGGGGTAATGTGAAACATTTATATAGAAAATGCAATGTGATAGGATTTCTGCCACAAGTGAAGATTATCATAGAAATGAAAAAGGTCTAACGTCTCCTCCCCCAGAGTTGCTGATCCTTTATACTGCACATTGTAGTATATTGGAGGTATGAATTGAAAAATAATAACTAAAGTGATTTGCAAGTTTATTGTAGTAGATATGGCTTTTGTCAAAAGGAAAAAGAAAATAAGTGTTAGAGGCTGAGGTAGCAAAAAAAGAAGATAAGTTCACTATCCTCCATTCTGAAATCTAGATGCTGTTAGAAGTGCTCTTTTTATATTCTCTTGTATTGTTATTGTAAAGGGAAGTGTCTATTCATGTACATAGGTATTTGTGTATATATATATATATGTATAAAATGTCCATCTGTCATATTCCATTCCCCTGGGAAAGAACACAGCTGCTTTCTTACTCAGGATGTGGTGAGGGCAATCTCACATATCTGTATCCTTGGACAGCAGGATGTCAACCCCCTTTTATTATGGGAATGTCACTCAAACTCTCCAGGGCCAGTTATCTAGAGATGCTTCACACCTCTATGCCAGTATGGGAATCCAGGATCTCTGTTATTCCTACCTGAGGGGGTCTGGATGGGTGACTAAATACACATCCTGTATTGGAAATACAGGATAGGAAGGGTTATACATCTGTTGTCCACCATCTAGGGGGAAGGGACAGAGGAGAGACTTATAAGGGGATGATAGTGGAGGACAGAGGAGGAAATCTTCCATGGAGACCAGCTAGGAAAGGAAGAAGGAAAATCTTCCCTACAGACCAACTAGGAAAGGAGAAGGAATCTGCCCTGAATACCAGCAAGGAAGGGAGAAGGAGCTAGGAGGATCACCCCACAGACTATATCACCTTCCCGGATTGGGCGGAGTACCTGTATCTCTGTACCCCTGCTTCCCTGTTTCCATCTATTAACCTATCTCTGTACCCCAGAACCTATCTCTGTACCCCAGCTTCCCTGTTTCCAACTATTAACCTATCTCTGTACCCCTACTTCCCTGTTTCCATCTATTAACCTATCTCTGTACCCCTGCTCCCCTGTTTCCATCTATTAACCTATCTCTGTACCCCTGCTTTCCTGTCAATCTCCCTGTCCCCCTTCGTTCTCTGTAATAATAGGGATAGTTAGGTGTAAGGATTATTATATTGTGTGTGTGTGTTTATATGCATTGTGGTGGGTTGGATTCTGTGGGTTTGTGGGTATTGTGATTAACATTGTATACTTCTAGCGTGTTAATAAATATTATTGGTATTAACCCTGAGTGTGGTAAATTATAGTGTGCAATACAGAGACTAGAAACAGAAGATATAAGATATAGTAAACAGTACAACGAGGAAGGTAGTGATATTAATCGTTATAGTGCATAGCAATTTATAGAACTACCAGCGTCCTATAACATTGGCGAGCCAGGCCCAACTGTTAATTAATTTGTTCTTATGTGTTCATTAAGTTAAGCTGTTTTATACTGTGAACTAAGATAGGTAGAAGCACGGACAGGTAACATTGGTACACGGTGTAGTGTCGTGTTATACTGTGTGCAAGGCCTTGAAGTTCGGACAGGTATCACAGCTGTGCTTGAGAGGACAAGGAAGAATTAATAACAGAGAACCTATTTTAATTTTTTTGTGTACTGTTTTATGATTATTAATAATTTTCTGTTTTCTTTGCAAATCTGTGTGAGGCTCTTTGACAAGGAGTAGTTGGAAGAGAAATCCATCAGGGTGTCGTTCCACTGCATCAATGTTGGTGTTCATCTTATACGGTTGAAGTCCAGCTGGTCGGGAAAAGGTGTTCCGGAAGATAAAGGACCTTTTTCAAGCAGCACAGACAAAGAGGACAGCACCAACAGCGGAGATGGCCATGGAACAAGTAAGTATGGATCTTTCCACATTGTTGAAGTTATCTAAGAATAGTAAATTTAACCCAGAGCCACCCACATCATACAAGTCAGCTGAAACGCTGTGGTCTGATTTGTTTGAACAAATGCAGAATTATGATAAGGAATATATGAAGAAGCAGTCAATATTAAATAAGGCTACTAAACGGCTCCACATGCTGGCGAAACTTATTTATGTTTATAATGAGACGCTGCAGAGGCCAGAACATAGGGTTCTGGTGTCAAGTAATAAATGCCCAGACTCTCACTGCAAATGTTGTGTCTATAACGCTGAGCAGGTTTGTGCTTTACAGACACAACTGGCAGAGAGTGTGAATCTGGAGTCAAAACTGATAGAAATTGGAAAGCACAATGCTGATATTGAGGCACAGTTGACTCAGTCCTATACTGAGGTCAAAAGATTTAAGGATCAGGCAGCATCTACTGATGTAGTGATTGCTAAGCTCAATGATGAACTTGCAGCCAGGTCTCAACTGATATCTAGCTTGCAAGACATCATTAGTAATTTTTCCAAAATTGTGCCAGCCTTGTCTTATACCTTAAAGTCAAGGCTAGAGTCCTCAGAAGTTTTGCCCTCTGCAGGGCAAAAAGGGGGGAGTAGAGCTGGCAACAGATTAAACATCCCCAACAGTGATCCTAGCCAGAAAGGTAAAGGTAAAACATTGCTTTCTGGTATAGTAAGGACCTGCAAAAGTAGGATTGTCAGAAGTGCATCCCTAGCTATGGAGAAGTTTAGAAGATGTAGAGACAATCTAAACTGTCCTAAGCCAAGCATGAAAGGTATTACATGTTTTTCTTGTGGTGGCTTAGGTCATATAGCTAAGGATTGTAAATTGGCAAATAGTGAAAGGCAGAAGAAACACTGCTGTGTGAAATGTTTTAAATGTGGCAGCTTTGGTCATTTTGCTAGACATTGCTCGTGTGCAAGTAACTGTAAGGTGTCTAGCAACATCACCATAGAAAATTCATCTGTGTGGCACAAAGAAAATGGTTATAAAAGGGTTTCTTCCCAGCCACATGTGCCCCACCATGTGCTGATGATTCAAAGTGACCAATTAAAACTGAGTAGGACAATCACAAGTAGGCCCTAAATTACATTCTGTGGTCCTGTCTATGTGGTGTCTGCTTGTGATTACCTGTTGTCTTTGGTTTTATGTGTAACTTGTATGTGTAATGTTTGTTTTCTTGTGATAGATCCTTATATGTAAACTGCACCCTGTAGGCACATTGTATGCCGAGGGATTCAGGGGGATGTAGGCCTCAGACAATTTAAAGACCAATTAAAATGTTAAAGTTAAACTGCAACAACTCTGCTAGAATACTATGAAATGATCTGCAGCCTAGTAAAACTGGATAGCTTATATAAATCAGCAGTTTGAAGGTACAGGCTGATGGACTAGATCAGATGTATTAAATAGAGGGATCTTCTTCCATACAATTATTTATGTTAATCATTATGGGGACAGTTGTGTACAGGAGGTGGCATAACACTACTTTGTCGTCTATGCACAATGGGTATTAGATACTGTAATGGTAATGGCAGATACTAATATGTAATGGAGTGGATTCTCCAATAGTTGTTGTATGGTAGGGACCACTATGACTGAGGTATACTGTGGTAGATATAAATCTCCTGGTGGGAAGTGTCCCAGAGGCAGATACATTAACTTTAGCATCAATATAGATGGTTTGTTTAAATTGCTGTTACAGACATTGAGAAGGGTGCTGGATGTTTACTCAGTGGATTTATCTTGTCAAATGTAAGCTAATTTGGAACCTAGTAACACAGGATGAAACTAACTGCTCAAAAGGAGGAGAACTCCTCCCAGGAGGCCATTGTTCCTTTTATTTATTTTTAGGTATTGATGTAGCAGATCTGAAGGAAAGAACATCAATTAACCCTGAAAAGTGTGTGGATATCTGTCCAAATGAAAATCAAGGACTTTGACCAGATAAAGATTGCAGGGATTGTCCATGCCATGGAAAAAAGGCTCTGCGGTGTCCTGCTCGGAGAGACTGTTTGGATACAGCTCCAAAGCAACTTTGTTCTTTGATATGCTAATTTGCCCAATGACAGTGATTCTTCTATTCCTGGTCTCTGTTATGTATAATGGACTATTTTCAAGTTAAAATTAGAGAGGACTGATCAACGCTCACAACAGAGACAGAAAGAGCATCATGGACTCATAAGAGGTCAGACGTTAAGATAACTTGATGACTACAGACTACAGTCCTTACCCTAATCGGGTTAATTTTTATATTTTAATGATGGGAATTTGTGTGTTTTGTGGATAAGGGTGACACAATATTTAGAGTGTGCCTGTGTTATTTATATGTGTAGGGACCTTAGGGACAGGTAAGGTATCCCCACACGATGGTGAGTAATTGCCTTTTAACCTTATATATGGTATGACTAATAACAGGATGGATTGAATGTCAGGTATTGGGGACACGGGAGGCAATGCCCCTCCTCACAATTTGACCTTAGGTTCTGAGACATCGCCTCCCATTCTAGTCAGCTGTTTTGCCTTGGTAAAGATCCAGGTTCTCTGTCCATGGATACCACTTCAATCAAGGTTCTTCGTTGTTCTTCGTTTAACACCTCTGATGAAAAGTTGCTGCCTGTGTGACAGATTGGATGATGACTCTACATGACCATAACACCAGATCAAGGGTGGTGCTGCATGTGCTAAATGGCCTTTCTCTCAAACCTGCCTGTGGGAAGTATTAAAGAAGTCCTATATTGCTCAGGATGACAATTGAGATTGGCTACAGAAAGAGACTGGCAACACAGACAAGGTCAACCAAAGAGACTCATACCATAGTAAAGGACTGTGATTCAGAGAGGAAGAGACAAGAAGCAGATGACGTTCTCTGTGGGCAGAGGATACTGGGTTACAGTGACGGGCAGGAAGGTGGCTCTGTGGGAAAGTGATGTCTTGGTGCCTAAATGCAAAATTATACTTCATTCCATCCTGAATCATTACCAGGGATAAATATGGTTGAATAGGCAAATACGGTTCAACACAACACTTCCCTCAAATTTTAATTGTCGAGTCCCCGACAACAGGGCGATTGTAAAGGGAAGTGTCTATTCATGTACATAGGTATTTGTGTATATATATATATATGTATAAAATGTCCATCTGTCATATTCCATTCCCCTGGGAAAGAACACAGCTGCTTTCTTACTCAGGATGTGGTGAGGGCAATCTCACATATCTGTATCCTTGGACAGCAGGATGTCAACCCCCTTTTATTATGGGAATGTCACTCAAACTCTCCAGGGCCAGTTATCTAGAGATGCTTCACACCTCTATGCCAGTATGGGAATCCAGGATCTCTGTTATTCCTACCTGAGGGGGTCTGGATGGGTGACTAAATACACATCCTGTATTGGAAATACAGGATAGGAAGGGTTATACATCTGTTGTCCACCATCTAGGGGGAAGGGACAGAGGAGAGACTTATAAGGGGATGATAGTGGAGGACAGAGGAGGAAATCTTCCATGGAGACCAGCTAGGAAAGGAAGAAGGAAAATCTTCCCTACAGACCAACTAGGAAAGGAGAAGGAATCTGCCCTGAATACCAGCAAGGAAGGGAGAAGGAGCTAGGAGGATCACCCCACAGACTATATCACCTTCCCGGATTGGGCTGAGTACCTGTATCTCTGTACCCCTGCTTCCCTGTTTCCATCTATTAACCTATCTCTGTACCCCAGAACCTATCTCTGTACCCCAGCTTCCCTGTTTCCAACTATTAACCTATCTCTGTACCCCTACTTCCCTGTTTCCATCTATTAACCTATCTCTGTACCCCTGCTCCCCTGTTTCCATCTATTAACCTATCTCTGTACCCCTGCTTTCCTGTCAATCTCCCTGTCCCCTTTCGTTCTCTGTAATAATAGGGATAGTTAGGTGTAAGGATTATTATATTGTGTGTGTGTGTTTATATGCATTGTGGTGGGTTGGATTCTGTGGGTTTGTGGGTATTGTGATTAACATTGTATACTTCTAGCGTGTTAATAAATATTATTGGTATTAACCCTGAGTGTGGTAAATTATAGTGTGCAATACAGAGACTAGAAACAGAAGATATAAGATATAGTAAACAGTACAACGAGGAAGGTAGTGATATTAATCGTTATAGTGCATAGCAATTTATAGAACTACCAGCGTCCTATAACAGTTATATTTCTGTTATATGGTTACAAATTATTGTTATAAACCCTTTTCAGATTTTCTTTCGATTATCAAAAAACAATGATTAATTGTGTTGGTCTGCTTTGTGTTAAGAAATGTTGTAACGATATTAAAGAAAATACCTGTTACACTCTGCCTATGTGAAAATCAAAAAAATTTGGGAGTTTTATTTAAAAAAAAAGGCCCTCCCTCTTCATTCTTTAGTTCTTGCTTGACCCTAGTGAAGTATGGACTCTGCTTCTGTGGTGCAATCAGGGGCATGAGGAATTTGCACTGCTTTTTTTCTATGGATCCCGGTGGCGGAAGGTGGGAGTCAAGCTGAGAGCAACCTGTGCTGTTGCTACCTATCTAATGGGAGTATGTGCTGTGGCTGCCTATCTACTGGTAGTATGTGCTGTGGCTACCTATCTACTGGGAGTATGTGCTGGGGCTACCTATCTAATGGGAGTATGTGCTGTGGCTACCTATATACTGGGGGCATGTGCTGTGGCTACCTATCTACTTGGGAGCATGTGCTGTGGCTCCCTATATACTGGGGGAAATTTGCTATGGCTACCTATCTATTTGTGGTCATGTGCTGGGGCTACCTATTTACTGGGAGTATGTGCTATGGCTACCCATCTACTGGGGGTATGTGCTGGAGCTACCTATATACAGGGAGGCATGTGCTGTGACTACCTATTTCCTAGGAAGCATGTGCTGTGGCTACCTATGTACTGGGGGCATGTTCTGTGGCTACCTATTTACTTGGGGGCATGTGCTGTGGCTTCCTATTTACTGGGAGTATGTGCTGTAGATACCTATCTACTGGGGGGTAGATGTGCTGGGACCAGTTCCTGCATGTGTCGCTGGTGCGCCAGAGGTCCGCCGGAGTTCACCTGCTTCTTCCTGCAGGTGAGTGCTTGATCTTGCAACACAAATCCTTTTTTAAATTCTGAGGTTTGTCTGAATCCATCGGGTTGTCTGAAGGCCCGCCCCCCCCCGGTGCAAGCATCGCGTGCGCCAAAATCCTGGGGTAATTTGGCGCAAAACTGAAAGATTCAGGAAACCCGACGAAAGTGCAGTGTTCGGACCCTTAGTAAATGAGCCCCATTGTCTTTATGTACCATTGGCAAGGTATGCATAATTGGACATATGGGAATTCTGGCTGAAAACCTTGCTCTCTCTCTGACTAATGCTATTCAAATCACCACCCCACTTCAATAAATCTGATAATTTCTTCTTTATACTTTTTTAGGGGGTTATTATCTAGATCAGTGGTGGCAAACCTATGGCGCAGGTGCCAGAGGTGGCACTCAGAGCTCTTTCTTTGGGCACTCAGGCCATTGCCCCAGGACAGAGTTCATCAAACAGGAACAAATCCACCAAATCTTTCTGCAGTCCCAGGCAACTTTAAGGGGTATTTCCACCTCACCTACTACAGTTAATTCAATCCCTAACCACTCAAAAACATTTTTTCAATTCATTGCTATTTTTTTTAAAATGACCTATATTCCCATAATATACTGTAAATGGGCCCTCTGTTGAAACTAGATACGGCCACTTCCGCTCGTCAGCAGCGGTGGCTGCGCAGGTGCTTAGAATGAGGCTTCTCTGAACCTGCTGGGAATATGTGAACGTACATAGCTAGCGGATGCGCAGTTCACATATTCCTGGCCTCCGCATCCGCTAGATCAGGAAAACTGCCAGGCATGCGCAGTAGCTTTACAGCTGTCCTGCGGAAAGGCTTGAATAAGCATGAAAGCTGTGAAGCTACTGCACTACAGCCGTCCTGATCTAGTGAGCGAGGTATATGTAAACTGCGCATGCACTAGCTATGCATGTTCATATATTCCCGGCAGATTCAGAGAAGCCTCATTCTAAGCGACTGCGCAGCTACCGCTGCTGGCGAGCGGCAGTGGCTGCATCTAGTGTCAACAAAAGGCTTTTACTAGGGGAGATAATCCCTATTTACAGTATATTATGAAAAATAACAATGAATTGAAGAAAAGTTTTTGGGGGTAAGGGATTGAATTAGCTGTAGTAGGTGAGGTGAGAATACCCCTTTAAGACATGCTGCTCTCAGCGCTATTTTAAAGCAACACTTCTTTGACTGTTTGGAACTGCTTGAAAAGTGAAGGTGTTGAAAGAAGTTATCTTTGGAGGTCATCCTGCTGGACCCACCATTCTTCCTGTACAAAATACCCTGGAGAGGAGCTACAATGATAGTCTCAATTTGCCCTCTTTCTTTCAACTTTATTGGTGGCCTCAGGTTGCCGATACAATTAAAAGATGTGGAACAACAGGTAGCAATAAGTTACTGCTTAAAATGCCACATTGGCACTTTGCGGTAAATAAGTGGATTTTGGTTGTAGTATGGGCACTCTGTCTCTAAAAGGTTCGCCATCACTGGTCTAGATGTTTATTTACATCTTGAGCTCTTAACATATCCACAATAACTTGTTCATAGAGCCTGCTATCCAAAACAATTTAATTTAAAAATTAAAAAAAACAATTTTTGTCGCAATAATAGCACTCACATACACCGGGACGAAGAAGGTGAACTCCGGCGGACCTCGGCGCAGCAGCGACACCTAGTGGATATTGGGCGCACGACCTTAGTGAATCCCGGCAAGCTCCAAATCAACGTCGGCAACGCGCTGCGGGATTGCGAATGGACCGGGTAAGTAAATGTGACCCTCTGTGAACTCCTCCAGACCGGTAAATAAATAAGCCCCTGTAGGTGGGAGAAACACCAGTGGTAGCATTCCAGTTCTATAAAAATTAATATATATCTATATACCTTATATACTCGATTATAAGCCTAGTTTTTCAGCACAAAAAATGTGCTGAAAAACCCAAACTCGGCTTATACTCGATTCAAAAAAATAAATATATCTAAACTCACCTTTCCGGCGACCCCTGTATATCTTCTGTGCGATCTGTCCGGCAGCGGCGGCAGGCTATATACACTGGGGCAGGGTCTGGCAGGCAATATACACTGGGACAGGGCCTGTCAGGCTATATACACTGGGGGAGGGGCTGGCAGGCTATATACACTGGGGCAGGGGCTGGCAGGCTATATACACTGGGGCAGGGTCTGGCAGGCTATATACACTGGGGCAGGGGCTGGCAGGCTATATACACTGGGGCAGGGGCTGGCAGGCTATATATACTGGGGCAGGGGCTGGCAGGCTATATACACTGGGGCAGGGTCTGGCAGGCTATATACACTGGGGCAGGGTCTGGCAGGCTATATACACTGGGGCAGGGGCTGGCTGGCTATATACACTGGGGCAGGGGCTGGCTGGCTATATACACTGGGGCAGGGGCTGGCTGGCTATATACTGGGGAGGCTGTGACCAATGCATTTCCCACCCTCGGCTTATACTCGAGTCAATAGGTTTTCCCAGTATTTTGTGGTAAAATTAGGGGCCTCGGCTTATACTCGGGTCGGCTTATACTCGAGTATATACGGTATATATATATATATATATATATATATATATATATATATATAGATATATATATATATATATATATATATATATATATATATATATATATATATATATATATATATTTGTAGAAATTTCAAAACAGCACACAGAAATAAGAGATGGATGGGTGCACGCTCACTAGGATCGGGCTCCAGATCCTCCAGGTAAGTAATACGAAAGGTAAGCAGCACTCCAGGACGTCAGAAGTCAAAAGGTGCATTAGGTGATTTTATTCCATGTTTAGGAGTACAGCAGGATACAACAGCGACGTTTCGGCTCTAGGGAGCCTTTATCAAGCCCTGGCACATGTTTGGTGTCTTCTTAATTGTACTAACCTACAGGATAATGTTATCATGTTTATTATACTACTGTGTAAATCAACTGTGCAAAAGATTTAATAAAAAAAAAACAAGTGGCAAAACAGCTATTTTATTCTCTTTCGCTGCAGGAAATAGTTAATAAATTTGAATCACTATGCTATTTTTACCATAAAAATGAAAATACAAATCTACCTGCAAAAAAACAAGTGCTCATATGCCCATGTCAGATAAAAAATAAAAAAGTTATATCTTTCAAAATTTGAACAGGGAAAAATGTAAAAAAGTGATGTGTCCTGAAGGCCATATTAGGCTTTAAAGGGGTTTGCCCTAGAAAGAAAATTCTCAAATTTTAACCCCCTAGTGATGTTTACACAGTAAAGATAATTTGTAACCCCTTAGGGCACATTTACTTACCCATCGACTGAGTTCACCAAAAGTGCATTGTCCAACAATTATGCACTGTGCCACGATTCACTAAGATCATGCGCTCAATATACTGCATATGTTGCTTCCCGCTTATGTCCACCGGAGTTCACCTTCTTTTTCAAGGTACATGTATGGCTTGCGATACAATTCGAAAGTTAAAGGGGTTGTCCACTCTCTGCAAATATTTGATATGGTTTGTGTAATGAAAATGTATACAATTTTCCAATATACTTTCTATATCAGTTCCTCATGGTTTTCTAGATCTCTGCTTTCTATCCTCCTAGCTTCTATGTTTACTGCAGTGAATAGAAATCTGTCCATAGTCATGTGATGGACACCAGTTGCACGAGCTGTTAGTATCACACAGCTCCTATTACTCCCTGTGATATAATGAGCAGTGCACCTGCCTGTCCATCACATGACCATGGACAGATTTCTATCCACTGTAGCAAACATAGAAACTTTCTATAGAAGGCCAGCAAGCAAAGATCTAGAAAGATCTAGAAGGAATTTATACAGAAAGTATATTGGCAAATTGAATAATACCCCTACACAAACCATATAAATTATTTGCTAAAAGTGGACAACCCTTTTAAATCCTGCACTCAGTTCGAATCAGTCAGATCGTCTGATGGCAAGCGTCCCAGCGCAGACACCTGCACTGGTACCTGTTAAATACCTGTCCAGGCCGTGTAATCCCTGAAAACGGCGTACAGTCCAACGAAAATGCAGTCCGCATAAATAAGTAAATAAGCCCCATTATGATCCATCTAGTTCTGTGTGCTGACAATGTGGATAGATTATCAGGGTACAGGTTTATATACACTTTCATTTAGGTTCTGAACATTCTACTAGTATCTGATACATAAAAGGAGAGATGAGACAGATCAGAGATGAGAGATCCAGGGTTGGGTCCAGGGGCAACCAAAATTCCCAGAGACCGTGGGAAACTCTGTTTCTCCTTTATTATTTCCGACAAATAATTATAGCATGAACAACTGGCTAAAGGACAGTGGGTCATATAAATGTGGTGTAATCTATGTGGATCATGCAAGTTTATGGAGAAAGCCACAACTTTTAAGTCTTTTCAATCTAACATTTTGGTAAGACTCTGGGTTTCAGAGCTGCAATTATGTGCGTATTGACCCTAAGAAAAAAGGTTTATGTTATTTAGGTTGAACAATAAATGCGGAAACTTTTACCGTATTTTCCGGACTATAAGGCGCACATAAAAGCCTTGGATTTCCTTGGAAATCCAAAGTGCGCCTTATAGTCCGGTGCGCCCTATAGGAGGGCAGCGGACCTACTTACATAGGTCCCCGCTACCGGAGACAGCAGATCTCCAGCGGGAACTGCAGACCACGCGGCACGAACAACTTCTGCCGCGTCGGTCTGCAGTTCCCGCTGGAGATCTGCTGTCTCCGGTAGCGGGGACCTATGTAAGTATGGTCCGCTGCCATCCTCCACCTCCCCCTCACCTTCCCCGCTCACCTTCCCCGCGTTCCGCGTCGCATCTCGGCGCCGCGTCTCGTCCCGTCGGGTCTCCGCTCCGCCCCCGGACCTCCGCCACGCCCCCGACCCTGCGCCTTATAGTCCGATGCGCCTTATATATGGAATTATTACATATATAAGGCGCATCGGACTAATATTCCGGTGCGCCTAATGGCCCGGAAAATACGGTAATTAGAGAAAACTTCAGATTAGTGTTCTTTTATATATATTTTAAATATAATAGTTCAACAGTAGTGTACATGAAACCCAAAATTGTGCTGTTTAAAAATAGTTTTTGTCCTGAAAAAAACAGGACCCCAAACAGCTTTAGTGACCAAAAAATAAAAAAGGCATAGCTTGTAAAAGGCATTAATGAAAAAAAAAAATAGCTTGTTCATAAAAATGGACAACAGATAAGGGGTGAATGTCATGTGATATTAATGTCATTGACCTATTGCATTGTCTGTGTAGAGCATTTAGGTTTCTATTGACATCATATAAGATTTATTATATGATATGCCAGGATTCTTTTGCAGGTAAGGAGGTTTTTATGGCTGTGTCCTATTTAAAATGCATTTACAAATGTAATGTAGTCAATTACAATACAAAATTAAATTGAGGCTTAATAGAATTATAGCGTCTCTTTCCAAGAGAAATTGAAAATATAACTGGCTACATCAGAGGATTAGAAAGCTCACATAAACCAGTGGGTTCTAGAATTTATATTACATTATTTTGTACAAAATACACAATACAGGATTAATTAATCACAGTGCTGAGATTTTACATAGGGTTAAATGAAAGAGTAGTGGGATTTATGGTTTCAAAGTTCACCACAGAGTTCAGTTCAAAATACTATGTCACTAGACACCATTACAGGATCAGATTAGAAAAGTGTGTGATTAAGCTCTTTGAATTGCAAATAGTCTGGACTGCATATACTGTAAATTCCAACCATCCCAGGAATTGGCTATATTGTATTCTGTATTGTATTTTGCCCTGGACAAAGGAAGCATAAATCCTAGCACCCATCAACTAAATTTCACCAGTGTTTATTTACTGGTTATAAGGTATATTGAGTAGTAATAGTGTTGAGTGGATCTGAACTGCAAATTTGGGCCTGAAACGAACATGCTGTGAACCCTGGGTCAGGTGGAAATCTGATGCAATTACACTTTTTAGGGATCTCTGATGAAATGCTAATCATAGGTATCTATAGTATAGGACCAGTCTTAGTACAGTTTCCATTTACACCATCATATAGTAAATACCTAATGGACCAGTCTTAGTACTATTTGCATTTAAAGCATCAGGAAAAAAATTCCAAATTCTCCAAACTCCATGAATGCCAGGCCTATTTTCGACTTATCTATCATCTCTCTGCTAACTCCCTCCATAACCACTACAATCTGGTACAGGCAGTCACCCAACTTACAGACGACCCCTAGTTACAAACGGCCCTCTGGAAGTTGTTAATTTACTGTACTTTAGTCCCAGGCTACAATGATGAGCTATACCAGTTATCAAAGGACTCTGCAATTAAAGGGGTATTCTCATCTGGGCATTCACATCCAGATTAATTAATCTGCCATATATAAACATTTCTTCAATTAGATGTTATTAAAAAAAATGTTCCTGTGTGAAGATAATTTCTCATAAGTGTAGTAATATGGTCCCTTAGAAACAAGACTGTGTCCCTAGATACGGCCACCTCTGCTGGAGGGATTGAACAAATAAATAAAAAGGTTTTGTATATGAAATGTCTGGGAGTTACTGCGTGTTCCGCAGCTGTCCTGTAGTAATGATTGCTGAAGCCAGGTGGTCAGGCAGTAATGAAAAGCACATGTCTGGCCACTGCTCCTGGAGTGTGAGGTGGTCGTAACCGAGGAAGCCATCTCGTTTCTAAGGGACAACATAGCTACATTAATGAGAAATTTTATTCACACAGGAACATTTTTTTAAATAACATCCAATTGAAGAAATGTTTATATATGGCAGATTAATGAAACTGAATGTAAATGCCCAGATGATAATACCCCTTTAAGCATTATTGTTAATCCTGGTTCTTATGACAATCCAACATTTTTTAAATCCAATTGTCACAGAGACCAAAAAAAATTTGGCTGGTGTTCCAATTATAAAATATCCAGCTCCGACTAAAATACAAATTCAACTTACCAACAAACCTACAGAGCCTATCTTGTACGTAACCCGTACGCCTGTATTCATAATATGCACTTCACTGAAACTGCTCTTTCTAAAGTCTCCAATAATCTCCATACTGCTAAATCTCAAGGTAGCTATTCTTAAGGTGACCTTATTATTCTGGATCTCTCTGCAGTGTTTGATATTGTGGGCCAGTAGCTGCTCCTCAGTAAGCTTCACTCCCTGGGCCTGAAGGACGCTGTACCCTTTTGGTTTTCTTCCTATCTTTCTGCCCGCACTTTCAGTGTCTCCTTTTCTGGATCGCTCTTTTCTCATCTTTCTTTCATTGACAGGCTTCCTCATGGCTCAGTCCTAGGTCCTCTTCTCTTTTCCATCTATAGTGCCCCATTGGATAAGCCTTCAGCAGATTTGTTTTCCGGTATTATCTCTATGCTGATGATACCCAACTCAATACTTTTACACATAACATCAGCCCTGCCTTACTTCAGTGATTGCCTCCCAGCTGTCTCTATTATTATTTGTATATGTCCCCTATTATTTGCTAAAGTGCTACAAAATATGATATTGTTATATAAAGAATATTATTATTACTATAACAACCATGTATATATCATTATCTAGTCAGCTGATAGTGCTGTCTTTGTATTTTAGTTGTGTAATATTAAGATTGATGTTATGCATGTTGCACAAATAATATATACATTCTAGCTGTAGAATTGGTTATATTGCGTGCATATATTACTTATGTGTCACGTGTCTCAAAATGGATAAAACATCAGTGCAGAATTCAGTTGTGAAGAGGTTAAAATTACCCAGTGAGCTGCCGGACTCTCTCTCCTACATGGGGATCTCACTATCCAATAGGTGGCTATGCGGTGTCTGAGCAATATCACCGCGCATTCGCCAGAATTTTACACATTTTTTCCTAAGTCCTGCGGCCCCAACTAAACATGGCCACCCGGTAGTCATAGAGATGAACGGTGCGTGCGCCAAATTCTGGCGAATGCGCGGTGATATTGCTCAGACGCCGCATAGCCACCTATGGGATAGTGATATCCTCATGTTGGAGAGAGAGTCCTGCAGCTCACTGGGTAATTTTAACCTCTTCACAACTGAATTCTGCACTGATGTTTTATCCATTTTGAGACACGGGACACATAAGTAATATATGCACGCAATATATGTATATAGATATGCTTTTTTAGACTATGTATGCACTGTATCAAATATCATGTTTTGTACTAAGATGAAGATATATGTCCTTTGTATAAGATGCACTTGCACTTTAAGGACACACCTCCTAATGTATTTTGCACATCAATTGACCATCTTTACTCCGTGTTGCTGGGGAGGCGACGATACCACTAGCAGTTGCATAGACTGCCAGAGGACCAACACCGTGGTGCCTCACTCTAAATACAAGTACTCCTCAAACATTGTCACGGACATTCTGTTGTTCATTCATATTTCCTTACTTATATATTTTTTATTCAATTCTTTACATTTTTGTTAACAAAATATTTGTAAACATTGCAAACATTTTTGTTTGGCACTTGCCAAACATTAATACATATGAGCCACTTTTTTGCGGGTCCACAGTCACTTCTGGGCATGCGCTCCGTTTTTGGCGCACGTGCGGTGTGATCTTGACCCGGATATCCAATCAACACTTCCACCCCGGGTGATCTCTCCCACAAGTATACTGGGTAATTTTAACCCTTTTATGTACACTCAGTAGCACAACACTTGCACTTTGTTCTAACTATGATGCACTTTATTATTGTATGTATAACATATGGAGATGTTTATATACATTTGTACTACTTATGCACTTTATTGTATATGAATTTTATGATGAAATAACAATGTATGTTCATGATCTCAACAGCACTTGCACTTTAAGGACACACCCCCTTATCTGCATTGCACACCATGTTTCCTTTATATACCCTGTGTGGTTCACTTGTCAAATTGCTTGAAAAAGGTGTCCAACAACGAAACGTCGCTACCCGTTTCAATAAAAATCACTGAGTTGAACCTTGGAGTGCTGCCTGCCTTTTCCATTCGTTATATATACATCTGTGTCTGTCAGTCACTCATTCAGTATCCCTGCCTGTCTCTCTGTCTCTCACTCACACTCTGGCTGTCTCTCATTCACTCTCCCAGTCTGTCTCTCACTCACTCTACTTTCCTGTCCACTCTATCACTCACACTCCCTGTCTGTCTCTCTGACACTCACTCTCCCTGTTGGTCTCATTGTCACTCACTCTCCCTGCCTGTCTCTCTGTCACTCACTCTCCCTGTCTGTCTCTCTGTCACTCACACTGCCTGTCTGTCTCTCTATCACTCACACACCCTGTCTGTCTCTGTCACTCACTCACTCACTCACTCACTCACTCACTCACACTACCTGTCTTTCTCTCTATCACTCACACTCCCTGTCTGTCTCTTTGTCACTCACTCTCTGTCTGTCACTCAATCTCCCTGCCTGTATCTCTGTCACTAACTCTCCTTGCATGTCTTTCTGTCTCTATCCAGCTTACTTCACATATAAGTGTCTTATTTACTGTAGTAAGCAATCAAAGCTCAAAGTTCATATTAATGACCTGTGGCAGAATAGCAACCAATCACTGCTCAGCTTCTAACTGCCACAGCAGCAGCAGAAAATGGCTCCTGTGTACGGTGGGTAAAGATTTTGAAAATTGTGGGGTGAAAAATTTGGTTCAAAACCTGTTCTATGACGTTCCCTGATGGTGATTGTAAATGTGACGGTACAGATTCCTGTAGCGGACATACATACATACATACATACATATATACACACATACACTCAGCTTTATATATATAAGATTAGATTTTGTATTAAGATGTGTGCTGTGCATTTTGAATTTTCGGTGCAATGTGTATAACTAGCCACAGTGGTGAATGCTGTTGTCTTTGTATATGTTTATGGAATTACTAAAAGTGCAATGAAATTAAAAGGAAGTTGTGTGGACTATTTTTTTTTCTATGTCATGCAGCAGCCACTCATACTGCATGTTGATTCTCCTAACTGGGATTCAGTGGCCCATTCACCTATCCCAGTTGCATACATAGGTCCAGGTCTACCCCTTACCAGTGACTTGTGAATTGTGTCACTTGTATGTTAAAGGTACACCAAAAATAAAATGCTGCACACTTCTAGAGCAGTGCAGGCTAAGCCAGATAATTGAAGATCCTGCACCAGTATTCAATAATCAGGTGCATCCTGCACAATCGGAAAGCAATCTGCTTAGTGCAGATGCACTACTTTTGATAAATCTGGGCCATAGATTTGCAAGAATCACAAGAAGTTGTGTTGAAGGATGAGGATATGGATGGTGAACCATCACAAGAAATCTATGATGATGACGAAACTGCCAACAGCTGTGGCTTTCTGCAATCTGCAGATGGAGAAGGAGGGCAGCTGAGAGCTCAGTGGTAGAAGATGCTAGGAGTGATGAGGTCCTAGACTCAACATGGATTGAAGGCAGTGATAGTCTCGACAAAGAGGTGGTGGTCAGGAAGCCCCAATCACCCTGCAGAAAATGTAAGAGGGTAGCAAGGTGCAGTGGTCAGCCCATAGCCATAACTTTGCCTGCTACTGCCCAGGAACTCAGCACACAAAGACTGTGGCATGGCATTTTTCACCCAGAGTGCAGAAGGACACATGTCATTTACACACTGTGACACCAGTCTACAAAGTGCAAAGTGCAGTGCACAGGAGAGGAGGCTGCTGTCTTATCGGGACCTGGAGTAACAAATTCCCATCTGTAGGCCCCCCTGCAGGAGGGATAGAGAGACAGGCCGGGTGCTTGAGGACAGAGACTGAGCTGTGATTGATGATGTTACTTACTCTATACTTTCCCTGTGATTACCTGATTGGTTCTTTCCTTAATCAACCCAATATTGATTACAGTAAAGAACCAGTCATGGTGATCACAAGCAGCTGTCAGGCTTCTGGGGTAGTGGACACACTGGACCACCGCGGATGATGATGTAAGCCAACACCTGGGACTGGAATCTAAGTGGCACCCGCTTTTCACCAGAGCCCGCCACAAAGCAGGTACACAGGTGCGACTTTGTCCATGGTGGGAGCCAAGGCGAGGAACAAAGACATTGAGCAAAATCATAGTCGGGGACAGGCAGGAGGTCAGGACTGTCAGCTCGAGTCGGGGAGATCAGAGTCGGGGACATAGCAAAGGGTTAAGGCAGGCAGCAGATGGGCTCTATGGCACAAGGCATGAAGATCCTGCAGGTGACACAGCAAGGGGCTGTAATTTAAATAGACCGGCTGGCCAGCACCAATTATCGGTGTGCTGCCCTTTTAAATTTTAGGAAGCCGATGCTGCCGGAGTCAGCGCTGGTTCATGACGACGTAAGTGAACTGTCGAGGGACCGGAGCAGCGGAGAGGGGCACGGATGTGCTTGCGACCTGGAAGGTGACAGCAGCTATATATAGTGCACCTGTTAACAAGTACAGTACAGACCAAAAGTTTAGACACATCTTCTCATTCAATGAGTTTTCTTTATTTTCATGGCTATAAAGAATGTAGAATCACAATGAAGGCATCAAAATTATAAATTAACACATGTGGAGTTATATACCTAACAAAAAAGTGTAATCCAAATAAGAAAGATTTCCAGCGCTAACTCTCCAACAGTCTAAAAATGTTCTTTATTAGTGCATCAGTAAATCGGGCAGAGTGCAGTGAAGAAAACTATCAAGGCGTTTCGGCTATTCAGCCTTAGTCATGATCTTTTGAGACAAATGAAATCTTGCACTTTATATAAAACTAACAAAGACGGTCACATGACTGAAATTGCAGAACAAAGAGGAGGGGTGAAGGCTTAACCCCTTGTATGAAGACGTACTACAGACTAATATGGTGAATATTCTAAGAAATCATGAAATAAAAGGCTTATCACAATGTATAATACATATATTAAATGCAGAGTTAAACATACAGGTAAGCTATAACATTCTGTCCTTCAATAAATGGTAATAAAATCTTGCCTGTGGTTCATACCTTGCGGTTGCCTTGTATCGGGAACGATAATCCAATAGGATTCTCTATTCAAGAGCTTTTTTTAAAAATCTCCACCTCTCACTGGTTTGGATACCTTTTCTATGCCTATCTGAGGCTAGAGACTTCACCTTTGTGAACATCTCTGAAGTGGCGAGTGAGGGAGGAAACATTAACCCCTTAAGGACCAGGCCCTTTTTCGTTTTTGCGTTTTTATTTTTCACTCCCCACCTTCAAAAATCTATAACTTTTTTATTTTCCCATGTGCAGAGCTGTGTGATGTCTTATTTTCTTCGTAACAAATTGCACTTCGTAGTGATGGTATTAAATATTCCATGCCATGTACTGGGAAGCGGGAACAAAATTCTAAATGCAGTGAAAATGATGATTTGCACCATTTCTTGTGGGCTTGGATTTTACAGCTTTCACTGTGCGCCCCAAATGACAGGTCTTATTCATTCACTGGGTCAATACGATCACGGGGATACCAAATTTGCATAGGTTTTATAATGTTTTCATACATTTACAAAACTTAAAACCTCCTGTACAGGAAAAAAAATTCTTCATTTTGCTGTGTTCTTGCGCTAATAACTTTTTCATACTTTAGTGTACGGAGCTGTGAGTGGTGTCATTTTTTGCAACTTCTGATGACGTTTTCAATGCTTGTATTTTTAGAACTGTGTGACCTTTTGATCACTTTTTATAGAATTTTTTCTATTTTTCAAAAAGGCAAAAAATGCCATTTGCGATTTCGGGCGCTATTTTCCGCTACGGGGTGAAACGCAGTGAAAAATTATATTTACATTATATTTTGATAGATTGGGCATTTTCGGACACGGCGATACCTAATTTGTTTATGATTTTTACTGTTTATTTAAAAATAAACAGTAGGGAAAGAGGAAGGGGGGTAAGTTTAATTTTTATGTTTTTTTTAATATAATTTTTTTTTTACGCACATTCTAATAGATAGCCTCAAGCATCATAGCCTCGGACCTTTGTGTGATCCGAGGCTGTCATGACAACAGATTGCCGCTCCTAGGTGACGTCATGGGGAGTGGCAATCGGAGCCAAGATGGCGGCGCCCCCGCGCTGCCGGCTCTTTAATGCCATGGGCAGCTTTGCTGGCGGCGATCAAAGGGTTAACAAGCAAATGCCCGGTGAGTATGAAGAGAGCTCAGCCCGTGAGCCCTCTTCATGATCCCCCATGCGCAGCAAGACGTAAGGGTACGTCTTATTGCGCTATGGGGTTAAAGGAGTCATTGACTACATCTGAGATGTGTCATCTTATACCAACTTTGACCGGGTAAGTGGTGCTGGACATTACAAGAAACACAGGAAGCCAAATAAATGATGTACGAAGTGTTGCAATTAATGTAGGATTTTATGTTATATGTACATTGTGTCTTGTACGAGGTAAATGAGTTGCCTCACAGGATAAATTCACAAGCTTTGCAACTCTTATGTCCACATTTGTGGTAACCTGGAAAGTCCAACCAAGTTCTTCTTTCTACCTCAGGTCTATCACTGATAAAAAAGCTAGTTAGCTAACTTTTTAGGAATAAAAGATATTTATTTAAAACGCATTGAGTTGTGCAAAATACTATTATAATAGAAGCGCCGGTCTACAATTCCCTCATCCCTCGGGACCCGCCTAGCATTATCGTATACATGCTTCCAGGATCCTGGTCCTGTGATGGGAAGCGTGGTTCATCGAGACCGGCTGCTCTGATCCTCATATATAAGATATATGACATGCTGTACCGAATCAGTCATCAGGTGAGAGTCTGCTGATGTAGTAGTGCACACATTCAACTGAATTTACTGTATTACACGAGGTTGCGTTCCTCCGTCTTTCTTCCTTCACTCTCTCCCAACGGGGCCATCCGGAGTTCCTCTGAGTTCCCCTATCCAGGTAACTTGATCTCACTAGCAGTTAGGAAGTTTACGATAGGTAAGGGGGTCATTAAGTAATTCTTGATTTAATGTTTTATAAAGTGTCGCGTTCATGACTATGATTGAGACCCCTTTATCTGCCAGTCTCACCAGTAGATCTTTCCTATTTTTTAGGTTGTTAAGAGCTCTTTGTTCCTTGTGTGTCAAGTTAGAATGTATATTAGTATTGTGAATGGAGTTCTTTAATTGTGTGAGCTCTTGCTCAACCAGTTCCTGAAACCTATCCAACTCTGTTGTTCTGGATGTAAGTGGGTAAAATCCAGAATTTCCAGGTTGGAAAGGCTTAGGAACCTGGTTGCACATAGGTTTTGATTCAGTTTCCAACTGTCTAAGGGTTAACATTAGTTTGTATTCACTATAGTTCACACACAGGCTATCTATTTCATTAACGCAGTCACATTGACAGCCTACCCCATTGTCGTCATCATCATCATTATTACAGACAAAGTCTTTATCTGCAAAGTGTTTCTTTATAGTTAAATTGTGTACAAACTTATTTACATCTAGAATCATATTAAAAAGGTTAAAGTCTTGTGTAGGAGCAAATCCTAGCCCCTTACTTAGCAGCGATATTTCATCTTCATTTAGGATGTAACTGGAAATGTTTGTCACAGTAATTTTTTGCTGTTGGTCTTTCCTTCCTGTCTGGTAATCATTTTTTGGATTTTTCTTTGGGTTCTTGTTTGCCAGACTGTCTCCCCCGTTTTTTGAAAAATTAGTCTTTTGTGTATCGGGTGTGGAGGTAGTTTTATTCAAATTAAAGTTGAATACACTTGTAGTGGCAGTATCCTCTGCCAGACCCATAGACGAGCTGTCATCTGTATCAGAGAAACCAACCCTAGAGTTGGATCTTTTTTTGTGGTGCCGTTTCTTAAGGATAGATTTAGGTCCAGAGGTACTGGAAAAACTAGTGCGGTCCTTCCAATCATACACTCTATTGTTTTTGTAGTCCATACTGCTGGTGTTCTCTAATTTAGCCAAGTTATTCCTAATGTCCGTCATGATGTTGTCCATGTTAGTAGAGGGTTCTGTTTCTACAATTTATTTTTTTTTAAATGTCAATGTCCTTATCAATTTCTTTAAAAATGTTTTTACATTTTTTCATATTGTATTATCAAATTCATCAATTTAGTAGAACATTCACTGAGTAAATCGTTCCACTCACCTAAGAAATCAGCGCTGTATATTGTAGTTGGGATTTTCTTAATCCGCAAACCGAGTGGAATCATTCGCTTGTCAACATATGTGGTCAATGTTTTCGAATCCCACCAGATTCTGAGTTCCCGTTCATGAAGTTTCATCAATTCTTCTTTATAAGCTGTAGAGTCTTTAGACGGAATACACACTGTTGTATCTTCATTAAATATGGCCGAGTAAAGAGGAACTGTGCACAAATTGTCACAAATAACGTGTGGAGAAGGAGCACGACAATGCTTTAGAGCACAAAGTAAAAGTCCAAGTCACCTCTACTTACTCCAATTCCATAGACCGGTGAGTTGCAGACACGGAACGCCCCAGGCACGGGCAAGGTGCAATCCAATTAACCCCTTAATGACCGCCCTATCGGGTTTTTACGGCGGTCATTAAGGGTACTTCTTCTGATGCGACGCCTTTCTACAGCGGCGCATCAGAAGAAGTTTTCGGGACACCGGGTCTCGCTGGTGCCGGTGTCGGGCTGTGATATCACAGCCCAGACCCGGCACTAACACCCGGGATCGGAAAAACTCCGATACCGGCTGTTTAACCCCTTGCACGCCGCGGTCAAGCATGACCGCGGCGTGCAAGTGTGTCCCCCGTGGATCGGACCCCCCCGGTGTGCTTACCGGGGGATCCGATCCCTCCTGCCGCTGCCCCGGGTTACTTTCACTATACACTGCAATACAAGTGTATTGCAGTGTAAAGGCTTGAATAAGCGATCGGATGATCGCTTATTCAAGCCAAGAAGTAGAAAATGTAAAAAAGTAAAGAAAAAAAATTAAATCTTTTTAGAATATAATTAAATAAATAAATAAATAAAATAAAAGTCCCATAATCTCCCCAGTAACACATAAAATGCAAATAAAGTAAATAAAACACAAAAACACATACATATTTGGTATCACCGCGTCCGTATTAATCTGTACAATAAATCTAAATCAATATTGAACCCGCTCGGTGAACTACCTAAAAAAAAAACTCGAAAAACTTCCCATAATATACAATTTTTCATCAAACACCATCACAAAAAATGTTCTAAAAAGTGATCAAAAAAAGTTACGTTACCTAATATGATACGACTGAAAAGAACAACTGTTTTCGCAAAAAATAAGCCCTCAACCAGATCTGACAACAGAAAAATACAGAAGTTATGGCCCTGAAAAGTTGTCAATAGTAAAAACAATGCGATTTTCTCCAATATTGGTTTTGCTCAGGAAAATTGAGCAAAAATAAGAAAAACTATATAAATGAGGTATCACCGCAATCGTAGTGAACCAGAGAATAAAGATAAAATATTATTTTTACGTTACGGTGAGCGGGGGGGAAAAAATGCTAAAAATCCAAAATAAAAATTGATGATTTTATTTGTGTCCCCCTTGAAATAGTTAATAAAATCTCATGAATAAGCTTTAGACTCCCAAAATAAATTATTTATACATTGTATCTCATCCCATAAAAAATAAGCCCTCATATGTTCGCATTACCAAAAAAAATAAAAATGTATAGGTAGTACAATGTGACAATACAAATCTGCTGTGAATGGCGCCTCCATTCATTCTATACTCGGCCGTGCGCCCGTACAGCAGGACACCACCACATATGGGGTATCAGTACACTCGGGAGGAATTGGGCATCAAGCGTTGCAGTGCGTTTCATCATTTAATTTATTCTGAAAATGTCAGTTTTGGCCTAAATGAATGTATTTTCCAAAAAAATTCCATAGTTTCTAAATTGCAGGTCCATATTTTTTGACCGATGTGAAACACTTAAAGGGTTAATGGACTTAATAGAAGTTGTTTTACATATGTTGAGGGGTGAACTTTCTATAGTGGGGTAATTTATGGGGTTTTACTATTATTTAGGCCTCTCAAAGTCACTTGAAAGCTGAGTTGTCCCTCAAAATGTGAGTTTTGGCAATTTTCATGAAAATAAGAAAAATCGCACCTAAAGTTCTGCACCTCATAACATCCTAGAAAAATGACCGGAAGCATAAAATATCATCCCAACATAAAGCAGATATTCTGTAAATGTTAATTATCAAACTTTTTGGGTAGTTTTACTTCCTGTCTGGAAACCAGAACATTTCAAACTTGGAAAATGAAGAATTTTTACAAACTTTTGCCAAATTTTCACTTTTTTTCAGAACGAAACGCAAAACTTATCACTTAAATTTTATAACTAACATGAAGTACAATGTGTCACGAGAAAACATTCTCAAAATCACCAGGATATGTTAAAGCGTTACGAAGTTATAACCAATTATCGTGAGACATGTCAGATTTGAAAAATCGAGTCTGGTCATTGAGCTGAAAACTAGTGTCGGTGATAAGGGGTTAAGAAAGATTTCCAGCGCAAACTCTCCAACGGTCTAAAAATGTTTTATATTAGTGCATCAGTAAATCGGGCAGAGTACAGTGAAGAAAACTATCAATGCGTTTTGGCTATTCAGCCTGTCTCCTAGCCTTTTTATCAGTGATAGACCTGAGGTAGAAAAAAGAACTTGGTTGGACTTTCCAGGTTGCCACAAATGTGGACATAAGAGTTGCAAAGCTTGTGAATTTATCCTGCGAGGCAACTCATTTACCTCGTACAAGACACAATGTACATATAACATAAAATCCTAAATTAATTGCAACACTTCGTACATCATTTATTTGGATTTCTGTGTTTCTTGTAATGTCCAGTACGTAGGATGCACCACTTGCCCGGTCAAGTTTGTATAAGTTCGTATAAGACGACACATCTCAGATGTCGTCAATGACTCCTTTAATGTTTCCTCCCTCACTCGACACTTCAGAGATATTCACAAAGGTGACGTCTCTAGCCTCAGATAGATAGGCATAGAAAAGGTATCCAAACCAGTGAGAGGTAGAGATTTTCAAAAAAAAGCTCTTGAATAGAGAATCCTATTGGATTATCGTTCCCGATACACGGCAACCAAAAGGTATGAACCACAGGCAAGTTTTGATTACCATTTATTGAAGGACAGAATGTTATAACTTATCTGTATGTTTAAAGGGGTTGTGTCACCATAGCAAATGGCTGTAATTGAGCCCAGTGCATTGTGACAAGTACTTTCACCATTTACACTTGTTACAAAATCTGCAGCCTTACTGAGATAACTCCTTTTGTCCTGGTTGCTGGCGCCCTCTAGTGGTAGCTGTGTCCCGTCCTGAGCAACAGCTGATCTGGCCGAGTCTGCGCACAAGGAGTCAGCCAGCTGCTGCATACTCCTCCACAGGCTCACAGCTCCTCTCCACACTGAGAGATCAGCTGACACAGTCCAGCCAATAGGAGGTGAGAGAGGAGGAGGGGCAGAGAGCTTAGCTGTATAGTGATACGAGTGATGCCTGTGATCTCCACTGCTTATTTCAAGCCTCTGCTCCACCAGGGCTTCCTGCATCACATGCCAGGTAAATGCAGCCAGACCTGGGTATCTGATACACAGAGGACAGAGGTCTTCTAACATGGATCATGGCAATGTAGCAGCCCTCTCCTCCCTCCACCATTAGTCAGGTCACACAGGAGGCTGCAGAGATAACACAAGTAACATGCTGAGCTCTGATCTCTCCTGATGCAGTCCTCCTCCTGTACTCTCCACCATTCACTGTCCCTCCATGCTACACTGCTGTCCTGCAAAGGGGCCTGACTAGCAGGGAAGTAGGTCCTATCTAAGTCCTATTATCTATCATCTGTCATCTATTTACTATCTATCTTCTATCTATCCATCTCTTACCTATTTATATATCATCTATCTATCTGTCTCATATCTGTCTTTCTATCTATTTATCTATATCATATCTATCTATCACCTTTCCTATCTAGCTTCTATCTAGCAATCTTATCACAATAGATAGGGACACATTTATTACAGCTTGTGCACCAAAAAGCAGGCATACAAGCTGTGATTTAATCACAATTCCTTACAAAATACACAAGAGAAGCAATTAACTGCCCCAAAGTAACATACGAAAATGCAAATGTTTATTAATAAAAATGATAAAAACCATGTTAATGCACCTTATTTCAGGGATAGAGAAGTACAAAACAGTTTCCCTGAAAACACCCCTTACTCCTGCCAAGTGTCAAATATAATCAAACATGATACTGGACCTTCAGAATAAATGGTATGAGAAATACATGAAATCAGAAAGATCTCTGACTCAATGGTACAATAAATTTATACAAGTAGAGCAAGGTTAGTGCAACCAAGTAGCTGGAGATCCCCAAAAGTGCATTGTCCGACTACAATACACATCTGCCATGATTCACAAAGGTGAGGCCAATGAGTTGTGCAATAACAGCCGCTGTCAGTGCTGTGCATGTGCCTGGCCTGGCCCCTCCCACATCTGCTTCTGTGTGGAGCAGAATAGAGGCTGAACAAGCATCATAATAACACATAGAAAGGTATCTTTAATTCCAGGTAACCATTTCATATAGATTTTTGAAATATTTTAACTTCTTTGAGAGCTTTTTGGAGTAATTTGTTTTGCGGCATAACCCCTTTAACTCTGCATTTAATGTATGTATTATACATTGTGATAAGCCTTTCATGATTTCTTAGAATATTCACCATATTAGTCTGTAGTACGTCTTCATGCAAGGGGTTAAGCCTTCACCCCCCCCCTCTTTGTTCCACATTTCCCCTTTGTTCCCCTCTTTGTTTCTGTCATGTGACCATCTTTGTTAGTTCTATATAAAGTGCAAGATTTCATTTGTCTCAAAAGATCATGACTAAGGCTGAATAGCCGAAACGATAGTTTTCTTCACTGCACTCTGCCCGATTTACTGATGGACTAATAAAGAACATTTTTAGATCGTTGGAGAGTTTGCGCTAGAAATCTTTCTTAATTGGATTGCACCTTGCCCTTGTTTGGGGCATTCGGTGTCTGCAACTCACCGGTCTATGGAATTGGAGTAAGTAGAGCTGACTTGGGTGGTTGGAACCAGAGATCCCAAAGCACAGATTTCCATTCCTTGTGTTCTTTAGCCCAAACAAGTCTCTCCTGCATGTTGCCTGTCCTTAGCAGTGTCCTTAACAGTTTCCTAGCAGCTATTTTGCCATGAAAGCTGCTGGCTGGCAATGGGCGCATGGAGTGCATCGCAATGGAGAGAGAAGTTGTCACCACTCCTCCTCTCCTTCACGGCGAACGTACGCCCGTGATGTGTATCCACCTGACTTCTGCACAACACAACTGATGGTCCCAACCCTATTTATAAGGTAAGAAATCCTATTTATTAAACTTGACTGGGCACACCTGTGATGTGTAAACCTTTTTCGGTGACTACCTCTTAAGGCTCAACAAGAGAATGCCAGAAGTGTGCAAAGCAATAGTCGAAGCAAAATGTGGCTACTTTGAAGAACCTAGAATATAAGACATATTTTCAGTATATAATATGATATAATTCCACATGTATTAATTCATAGTTTTGATGCCTTCAATGAGAATCTACAATTTTTATAGTCATGAAAATACAGAAAACTCTTTTAATGAGAAGGTGTGTCCAAACTTTTGGTCTGTACTTTGTACAACACATGTATAGTACAATTCTGTTCTCCACTTGTAAATAAAGATAATAAAAAATAAAACATTTGTATAAACCGTTAGGTCATAAACCCATTAACACCATAGTCATTTTCCTTTTCCATTACTGTCAGGCTCCAGGGGCAGTTGACCCACTGGACCACAGCGGACGATGACGTAAGCCGACACCTGGGACCAGAATCTAAGTTGCACCCAGTTTTCACCAGAGCCCACTGCAAAGCGGGTTGGATGTGCTGCGGCGTGGTACCACCAGGTCGTTCCACAGATGCGAATTTGTCCCTGGTGGCAGCCAAGGCGAGGTAAACAGACCTTAAGCAGGATCATAGTTGGGGACAGGCAGAAGGTCAGAACAAGCAGCTCGGGATCAGAGTTGGAGGCGAAGCAACAGGTTGCGAGAGGTGGAACAGGATCAAAGTCAAATACAACACCGGGGTCACAACGGGAAATAAATACACAGGCACAAGGCAGGGACACTAGCACCAAAGAAATCTCTGCAGGAGATCATGGTCCAGGATATTGTCCTCAGGCTCCCAAGATCTCTCCTCGGGCCCAAACCCCTTCCAGTCTACCAAGAAGAACCGCTTAGCTCTCCTTTACCTTGAAGACATGAGTAGAGTCAAGCATCAGGAGCAGGAGGAGGAACTTGCTGGATGCTGCATGGTGGGAGGAAGGCGCAGCTTGTAGGCCACAGGATTGATGCGGCTGAGCACCTCGAAAGGAACCAGGAATCGTGGACCAAGTTTATAGCCAGGAATCTTTAGTTAGACATACCTGGATGACAACTAGACTTTGTTACCTGAAGAGAAGCTAGGAGGAGGCCTAAGTTTCTTGTCAGCCTGGAGCTTGGTTTGGGCAGAAGCTTGTAAGAAGGAAAGGCGTGTCTGTTCCTAAATGGACTTCAGATCCCATACAAACTCCTCAACAGCAGGGACGTCTGAGGACATAGGCAGAGGAAGAGGAGGGCATGGATGTAATCGACAATCTGTCACAAAGACCGTGCATACCGAACAGTGTGTTGTTTGCCGGGTGCTCGGGTTCGGCATGTTGCGGATCGGGTTGACGGATTACTGGGAGGGGCTGGTGAGGAACCAGCGGTCATGGTCCACATTGGCACTAATGACAAAGTAACAGGTAGGTGGAAAGTCCTTAAAAATGATTTCAGGGATTTAGGCCATAAGCTCAGGGCAAGGACCTCAAAGGTAATTTTCTCCGAAATACTGCCTGTACCACGTGCCACACCAGAAAGGCAGCGGGAGATCAAGGAGGTAAATAAGTGGCTCAAAAGTTGGTGTAGGAAGGAGGGGTTTGGGTTCATGGAGAACTGGGATGACTTTTCTGTGGGCTACAGGCTCTACAGTAGGGATGGGCTGCACCTCAATGGGGAGGGGGCCGCTGTTTTAGGGGAAAAAATGGCTAGAAGGTTGGAGGAGTGTTTAAACTAGAGACCTGGGGGGAGGGCAATTACACTTGTGCAGGGCAAATAGACGGTGTACATAGAGAGCTGGGAAGGGTCATAGTCCATGGGGGAGGAAGGGGGGCTGGAATGAGATTGGGGAATAAGGACAAAAGGAATAGGGAGAGGGAAAACCATATAAAGTGTATGTACACAAATGCCAGAAGCCTCACAAACAAAATGGATTAACTGGAACTCTTGATGTTGGAACGGAAATATGATATAGTGGGTATCAGCGAGACATGGCTGGACAGTAGCTATGACTGGGCTGTTACTAGAGATGGTTATAGTCTTTTTAGAAAGGATCGTATAAATAAAAAAGGGGGAGGGGTTTGTTTATATGTGAATTCTTGCCTCAAGCCCGTCCTGCGAGATGACATCAGTAACGCAAATGCAAATGTGGAGTCCCTATGGGTGGAGATAAGGGGAGGGAAAAAGAATAATAAAATATTACTAGGGGTTTGTTATAAGGCTCCAAATATAATGGAGGCAGCAGAGGAAATGCTGATAAGTGAAATGGATGCGGCTTCAAAGCATGGTGAAGTACTTATCATGGGGGACTTCAATTACCCAGATATTGACTGGGGGGCAGAAACCTGCAGGTCCTTCAAAGGTAGCAGGTTCTTGTCAACAACAAAAGACAATTACCTGTTGCAACTAGTCCTGGAGCCAACAAGAGGGGGGGCACTGCTGGACCTTATCCTTACCAACAGACCTGATAGGATATCAAAACTACAGGTTGGGGGGAACCTGGGGAATAGTGATCATAATATCATTGATTTTGTATTACGCTTTACTAAGAGCGTTAGTGAAGGGGCAACCAACACTCTAAACTTCAGGAGGGCAAATTTTCAGCAACTAAGGGAAGACCTTAAAGGCATAGACTGGGATAATGCTCTCAAGGACAAAAGCCCCCCCAAAAAATGGGACTTTTTCTCATATATTCTGAAAAAGTCCTGTGAGAAACACATACCTTATGGGAAAAAGCATAAAAGGAACAAGAAAAACCCTATGTGGCTAACTAGTCTTGTAAGGAAAGCAATAAGCGAGAAAGATAAAGCATTTAAGGTGCTAAAACGTGAAGGTAGTGATGAGGCATTACAGGATTATAGAGAGAAAAATAAATCCTGTAAAAAGCAGATAAAGGCCGCAAAAATAGAGACTGAGAGAAATATTGCCAGGGAGAGCAAAAATAATCCCAAATTATTTTTCAAGTATATAAATGATAAGAAACTAAAAACAGAGAGTGTGGGTCCCCTTAGAAATAACATGGGGGTCATGGTGGAAGGAGATGAGGAAAGGGCCAATCTACTGAATGTCGCCTTCTCAACTGTCTTTACCCAGGAAAATCCCCTGGTGGAAGACACAATGAGGAATAATGTTAATTATTTTTATAATGTCAACAGTTTAACCCAGGAAGAGGTACGGCGCCGCCTCGCAACCACTAAGATAGATAAATCACCGGGGCCAGATGGCATACACCCCCGGGTTCTGCATGAATTATGTACGGTGATAGACAGACCATTATTTTTAATATTTGAAGATTCACTAAGGACTGGTTATGTTCCACAGGAATGGCGCATAGCAAATGTGGTACCAATATACAAAAAAGGATCAGATAGCGATCCTGGAAACTACAGACCCGTAAGTCTAACTGCTGTGGTGGGGAAAATATTTGAGGGGTTTATTAGAGATGCTATCCTGGAGTATCTCACTGTGCACAACCTTATAACCCAGCGTCAGCATGGGTTTATGAGAGATCGGTCCTGTCAGACTAATCTGATTGGTTTCTACGAGGAGGTAAGTTCAAGACTGGATCTGGGGGACGCTGTGGATGTTGTATATCTGGACTTCTCAAAGGCATTTGACACCGTGCCACATAAAAGGTTGGTATATAAAATGAGACTGCTGGGAATAGGAGAAAATCTGTGTATCTGGGTAAGTAATTGGCTTAGTGATAGAAAACAGAGGGTGGTCATTAATGGCACATTCTCAGATTGGGTTGATGTTACCAGTGGAGTGCCACAGGGGTCAGTATTGGGGCCACTTCTTTTTAATATTTTTATTAATGACCTTGTAGTGGGTTTACACAGTCAAGTTTCAATATTTGCAGATGATACTAAGCTGTGTAAAGTAATAAATACTGAGGTCGATAGTTTAGCATTACAGAGGGATTTGTGGAAGCTTGAGGGATGGGCAGAGAAATGGTTGATGAGGTTTAATGTAGATAAATGTAAAGTTATGCACTTGGGCCATGGAAACAAAAAGTATAATTATGTTCTAAACGGTCAATTACTTAGTAAAACTGAAGCTGAAAAGGACTTGGGGGTATTGGTGGATGGTAAACTTAATTTTAGTGACCAGAGCCAGGCGGCTGCTGCTAAAGCAAATAAAATAATGGGATGTATCAAGAGAGGAATAGATTCTCATGATAAAGACATAGTTTTGCCCTTATACAAATCCCTGGTCAGACCACACATGGAATATTGTGTACAGTTTTGGGCACCAGTGTATAAAAAGGATATAATAGAGCTGGAACGGGTGCAGAGGAGAGCAACCAGGATTATTAGGGGAATGGGGGGATTAGAATACACTGACAGATTACAAAATTTGGGATTATTCAGTTTAGAAAAAAGACGACTGAGGGGAGACCTCATTACAATGTACAAATACCTGAACGGACAGTACAAGGATCTCTCCAAAGATCTTTTTATACCTAGGCCTGTGACCAGGACAAGGGGGCATCCTCTACGCCTAGAGGAGAGGCGATTTTACCATCACCATAGACAAAGGTTCTTTACTGTAAGAGCAGTGAGACTATGGAACTCTCTGCCGCAGGAGGTTGTTATGGCCGACTCTATGTACATGTTCAAGAGAGGCCTGGATGACTTTCTGGAGAGAAAAAAGGTTATGGGGATAAAACATTTATTTAATTCTTGAAGGTTGGACTTGATGGACTTGCGTCTCCTTCCAGCCTTATATACTATGATACTATGATACTATGACAGTTGATAAAAAATGGAGCAGAGTCGGCAGACGCTGAATCTGGAGAGTTATAAGAAAACTCTGCCCATGGCAACAGTGTGGACCAGTCGTCCTGATGGGCAGAAACAAAATGACAGACATAGCAATCCAGAGTCTGGTTAACTCTCTCTACTTGTCCATTGGACTGAGGGTGGTACGCAGAGGAGAAATCCAGCTCTACTTCCAGTTGAATACAGAGAGAACGCCAGAAGCGGGAAACATACTGGACCTGAGATGATGTGCTCAGGAAGTCCATGTAGCCGGAAGATGTGTGTGGAGAACAGGTAGCAGACCAGGCAGAGACACAAAATGGGACATCTTAGAGAACCGGTTAGTTACCACCCAGATGATGGTATTCCCAGAGGAAGATGGAAGATTCATGATGAAATTCATTGCCAACGTGAGAACATGGGCTGCTGGGTATTGGTAACAGCAGTAGTAGACCAGCTGCGTTGAGGTAATATGTATTATTAAGAGCCCAGGAAGTGCAGGAACCCACAAAATCCTGTACATCTTTGACAAGATCAGGCCACCAATAGAAACAGGAAATGAGGGCTACAGAGTGTTGCACTCCAGGGTGCCCAGCCACCCGAGAGCAATGTCCCAAAGTCAATATCCTATTTCAAAGTGCAGGTCGGACATAAGTCTTGCCGGGATGAAGCTGTCGAGGATCCACTGAGGAGCAGCAATAACCAGTTGCTTGGGAGAAATTATATGCCGAGGAGCCGGTTCTTCCCCATTGACATCAGAGGCACGAGAGAGGGCATCAGTCTTGACATTCTTCTCAGCAGAACGTATATCTCAGCACATGTAATCAAGAGATTACATATAGTAATAAAGACAGATTAGCACAACCAAAAAATAAAAATGATCAAAAAATAAATGATAGTAAAAACAGCTTGTGCAAACAAACACATATACTAGCTCAAGCAAGGCAAAGGATTGCACAAAAGTGGCTCAGTTAGATTAATCCAAACATTGTAAATTTTATTAGGCATCAAACCAGAAAAATCAGACAGACATTTAAAAACATTTAAAAATGTATATACAATCAAAGTTCAGGCGGAGACCCGGGTATGGGTCAGCGCTAAATACCACTGTCCAGACACTGAGTGATGTCTGTAATCCTCCCTAAAGATACAAAATCTCCAAAGTAGACCTGAGTAAGGAAAATTAGACCATGTTGCCTATCCCCATATGTACAATGTGCAATAGAATAATGAAAGCTGGGATATCTTAAATAATCAATTATAAAGACTATGATAAACAAAGTGCAAGTGCCAAAAACGTGTAACAGGTACACATAAGTAGAAAAAGTGCTAAGTGCTAAATCATATAGTACAAAATGCACTCCCTAGCATAGAGAAACCAAATATGGTGGCTGCAATACCAGATTCGTATGGAGTAGGCATACAGGTGGAAGGGAGGTTGGACCAGTGGTAGAGGCTTCCCACGCGTATCGTCGTCCTAGGATGACTTCCTCAGGGGTAAGTAAGTAACATTTTTAAATGTTTTTAAATGTCTGTCTGATTGTTCTGGTTTGATGCCTAATAAAATTTACAATGTTTGGATTAATCTAACTGAGCCACTTTTGTCCAATCCTTTGCCTTGCTTGAACTAATCAAGAGATTACAGCGTGAAAAGAAGAGCGACCAGCGGGCTTGCCTTGGGTTGAGGCATTGAGCAGTCTGGAGATAAAGGAGATTCTTATGATCTGTATACACGCAGACTGGATGGTGAGCTCCCTCCAAAAAATAACGCAATTCTTCCAGAGCGAGTTTAATGGCCAGTAGTTCTCTATCTCCTAGTTCGGCTTTTGGGCCCTTTGTGGGTGAGCACCGCACCAGCTCCTACTCAGGACGCATCAACTTTCAGATGCAAAGGCTTCTCTGTATCAGGCCGAGTAAGAACTGGAGCTGAGGCAAAGGCAGATTGTAATCTTGGGAAGGCTTCTTCAGGACCGAGACCAGGATTAGCGCCATTCTTGGTGAGCACCACAACAGGAGACACAAGAGAGAAGAAGTGCGGGAAAAATTGCCAGTAATAGTTTGCAAGGCCCAGGAATCTCTTAATTGCATGTAGTCCTACTCGGCATGGCCATTGAAGAACCGCAGACAACTTACCAAGATCCATCTGTAGACCCCTGTCAGAGGTAATGTAGCCAAGGACGGAAAGACTCTTCTAATGAAACTGGCACTTTTGGCGTAGAGGCGATTGGCTCCATGTAAGCGGTCAAACAGCTCAGTGATCAATGGCAAAGAATTACGATTCTTAACGGTGACCTTGTTAAGACTCTCAGTCACAAAGAAGAAGCCTGCACCAGCCAGAGAAGAGGATTTACATATGAACCCCCTCTGCAGGTTCTCTTTGATATAGTATGACATTGCTGCGGTTTCAGGAACAGAGAGAGGGTACACCCGACCTCGAGGATGAGACGTACCTGTCAGCAGATCAACAGGGCAGTTATAGGGACAGTGCGGTGGCAAAGTCTCAGTTTGCTTCTTTGAAAAGTCATCAGCAAAGTCCACTATGCAGTGAGACTGGCTACCTGGGCCCCAACAAAGAATCTCCCCCATCTTCCAAATATGTACACGTGGAGATGCAACCATGTAAGACCCAACAGAAAGGAAGATGTGGCCCAAAGTAGTACATAGACAGTCTCTCTTTGTGTAGTGCTCCGAGTTGCAGTAACAAAGGCTCAGTGCAGTACCGAAAAGCCAGGGTACGGACTTGAACTGCATAGTCACCTACAGAAGAGTCCCCTTAATGCAGGTTCAGCTGTTCAGTCTCAGCTGAAGATGCTCGAGCTGGTTCCTCAAAGACATCCCGGAACTCAGCGAAGAAGGAGGTGATATTAGCTGTGACCAAGTCTTTTCTGTCCCAGAGAGGAGTAGCCCATACCAGGGCCTTCCCGGAGAAGAGAATGATGATGAATGCTACCTTAGACCGTTCCGTGATTAATTGAGTCGACATAAGCTCAATGTGCAGGGAACTCTGGGTGATAATGCCCCTGCAAAACTTTGGGTCCCCATCATACTTTGAAGGCATGGAGAGTCACAGCCTAGGTTCAGCGGCTGGCAGGCAAACCGGGGTAGCAGGAGAGGCTGCACAAAACTGACGCTGTTGCTGTGTGGTGATCAACTGCTGCAGCATGGCAGTGTCTTGTATGAGCTGTTCTCCTTGCGTGGCAATCTGCTGGGACTGATGGAGCATAAAATGTACGTGGAAGCTTGAAAAAAATTCAAAATGTTGTACAAGTGACACAAAAATACAGTCCTTTTTTTTGTGGCTTCACATGTCCAGCTTTTACTGTACGGTCCAAACGACACCTCACATTTTTGTTTATTCTTCTCATCATTCAGAAGGGACACCTCACAGTGACAGAGTTCCAACAACCCTTTTTACCCTGTTTTAAAAGAGCACCTAATCTTTAGGAAAATGTATTAGTGGGCTTTGGCACAACTTTGAAATTACCATAACAAACCTTTTTACGCACACTGAAAAAGGTACCTTTCCATGTACACAATGCAGGAAGATTCTTTCATCCATTTTCTGTCAGGTAAAAGATATCCAATTGATTGATATTACACACACAAGTCTGATTACGTCATATATGTAATAAATGCCCTTGTGGACATCGGTTAGGTTGGCGCACCAACACAATCAGTCACATTTACTTACCCAGTCCGGAGGAGATCCCGAAAGTGTATAGTCCGACGACAATGCATAATGACGCGATTCAAGAAGATTGTGCGCCCGATTTCCTGCATGTGTCGCTACCCCGCTCAGGTCCGCCAAAGTTCACCATCTTCCTCCCGGTGCATGTAAGTGCATGGCTTGTGACACAATTTTTAAGTAAAATCCCGTGGTTTGTCCAAATCCGCCAGATCGTCCGACGGCCCGCCCCCCGATTTGTGTCACATGGAAGCCGACGCGATTGCAACTAAATCCGATCGTATGCGACACAATTGCCTACTAAATACTTGTCCCAGCAGCGTGATCCCCGAAAACGTTGGAAAGCCGAATTGCGGCCACGGGACCCTTAGTAAATAAGCCCCATCATGTTCATGATCGCATCTCAAAACAGATGTCTATAGTTTGTTTATACAGTACATTACTCCCCATTCCTGCTCATTTCAAAGAAGCTAGACACTCTATAAATCAATTGAAATTTCAGATGATAGAGCAGGTAGGGTCACCCGAACGCAGCGGGTGTCGAGTTACATCCAAGAGGACTCAATCAGGACTACAATATACAAACTTTTGTTAATCTTGGACTTTTTGTTGATGTATACAACAGCACTAACTATTCCATCATGAAGCTGGTTTTCCATTTGGGTATAATACTCTAAGGCCTCTTCCACACTAGCGTTGCGTTTCACGTCAGGGTGCAATGCGTGAAAAACTGACGTTTTTGGCTGCATTTTGTTCCATTTTTCCTTGGAGTAATTAGCGTTTTTGCGTTTTTCACGCGCGTTTTGTTAGCGGTTTTTTTGCGTTTTCGGCGCATTTTTCACGCGCGAGTCAATGGGAGAATCGAGCATTTTTCAAAGGGACCATGGTTTGGGATTAAAATGGGTTATTTAATTGAAAAATAATGTCTTCTGATAAGTTGCAAACATCTGCGATCTATTCTTCACTGTTCCCCGTGTATATTATCTCCCGACAAGTTAGCAGATGTGAAGAACAGTGAAGAATAGAATAAAAACAGTGAACACAGTGAACACAGGATCATTTAAGAGAAAAACACAGTGCAGAACACAGTGCAGAATAGATTACAGATGTTCGGCACATCTGCTTACTTGTCGGGAGATACGCGCGGAACGGTGCGCCCAAAATAGCATGTGAAGAACAATATATATGTGTGTGAAGAACAAATTGCAGATGTTTAAATACATCTGCAATGTGTTCTTCACACATATATATTGTTCTTCACATGCTATATTGGGCGCACCGTTCCGCACGTATCTCCCGACAAGTAAGCAGATGTGCCGAACATCTGTAATCTATTCTGCACTGTGTTCTGCACTGTGTTTTTCTCTTAAATGATCCTGTGTTCACTGTGTTCACTGTGTTCACTGTTTTTATTCTATTCTTCACTGTTCTTCATTGTGTTTTTTTAATTAAATGATCGTTCGCGAGCAGGGGAAATACTGTTATTCTGGTCACCTAGCAACCCTTACGTTTAAAACGCATTGCACTCGCATTGCACTTGCAATGTTCGCGAGTGCAATGCGTTTTTGATACGTCCCCATAGACTTGAATGCAAACGAACGCAAGCACGCGCGTGAAAAACAACGTGAAAAACAACGCTAATGAAGAAAGAGCCATTGAATACAATGGGACAGAGTGCAATGCAAGTACTGCGCGTCAAATGCACGCGCAGAACTCGCGCGTGAAAAACGCCAGTGTAGAAGGGGCTTAACTCTCATGTATTGTTTATTACACCTTATGTCACTTTTATCATTTTGATTAGTTTACCCCCATTTGTTTCCCTTGTATCCTTCTAATCATTTATCCTCATATGTTTTGAATCTCTTTCCCTTCTATATTTGTTTAATTTATTCTCATAAGTCATGTTGTCTGTCAGTCATATTGTATGCCCTATTTCACGGTACACACACACACACTTGTCCTCATATGTTGACATTCCATGTTTTTTACTCTTCCTTATTCATCCCTTTCCTATTACTTGACATTTCCATCACAATACCTTATTTTTCTTTTTATTACAATTTCTCAAATTCTTCATACTTATCTCATACATGATCCTGTGTAGGATTGCTACATTTAACCCCCTCCTCTATCAGGCATGCTCCTGTATGCATTCTATTGACGTAATGCCAGTTTCCGAACTTCCAGGTTAGACTGGAAAAATCACGCAGCTTGGCTGAAGCAGCATGGTTATAATCCGGCCGCCTGCATATGCTTCTCTCTCATGCGGCACGCTCCTCCATTCCTTTGATACAGCGCCGCCCATTGTTATACACAATTTTTCCTTGTTAAACTATTGCAAACTGGTAAGCTCTTCATTTGTTCTTCTTTTCTAAAAATAACATTGGAAGTTTCGGCATGCCACTGTGGATCCGCAGATTAAACACTATTACTGATCGCCAGTTATTCAGCATTGTTATTTTCTTTATCCACTGCATGTCTTCCTATCTGTTCACTAGCATGTTCCTCATTTTGCATTACATTGTACGTCACTAGACGTACTTTAACCACATTTATTTCCATTGCAAACAAACAATGTTATTATATACTGTATTATGCTACAATGCTACCCCGTTCCTATACACCATGTGTTTATCATTGATACAAGCCATTGGACCTGTGAGTTTATAACCATATTCACCTCTTTAGGCTAATGTGAATAATGTGTGATATTAGCCTTATATCTTCAGAGAGCTTTATTTTTATCATATCTTTTTGAGATATGTGTCAGGATTCAGGGGTAGTGGACCCACTTAACCAACCATATTTTCTTTATATAATTTTCCTTTACTTTATGTTTCTTATTGTAAGTACTTTACCTAGCCCATTTTTAACAGGGTGGACCCCACTGATTTCAATGGGGTTCCCATTTGTATTTCTGTTTAGTAGAACCTGTCACAACTGAACTTAGGTGGATGCACACGGCTCCAACAACTTCTAACCATCTGGCACACCTACCCATCCCTTGTCCCAGAAGTAGGTTCAATGTGTATCAGGCGCTAAGGCAGGGTATGACTGAGTATGCCAGGCGGGTGGAAATTGTTGGAGCCAAGGTCAGCAGCTCAGGACACCAAGTGCACCGGACAAGATAAGTACAGATTTTACAGCCCCCCCAGGCCACCTATATACTGTATTTTTTGACATATTCAGATAACCCCTTTAATACTTGGATAGCCCGCAAGTTTAAAAGTTTCATCCTTGGATATTTAAATCAAGCATAGTCACACAAAGTATTATTTCTCACACAATATTCAAATTATATGGGAAAGGCAGCACAAGGGCTTTTGGACTACTTATTTTATCTTTTTATGTCTACTTCCTTATTGCAACACATTTATTAGTTCAACAAACTAAATTATCTTCTTAGATTACAAGTTAAAGTTTATACTGCACATTTTTTCAAATGTTACTTTTTCTGTGGGCCAAATACTGTTGAACTGTGATTTAAAAAAACATTTATATCTCATCAATGTCATAAAATGTAAAATATGTAAATTATGTTTGTTATATAATATTTTTTAATAAGGTGGTAATCGGTTCCTTACCATCCTAAGGCCATATATGTCATAGTGGGGTAAGGGTTGTATTGAACAGGGCAGATGTGAGCTGTATCACATGGGAGAAAAGGGTGACCAGACCCTATGGATGCCTTGGCTATGTTTGACTGCAGCATTTAAAGGGTTAAACAGCTGGAATTGTTACTATTTGTTAAGGAGCTGAGGTCCCGTAGTGATCAGAAGCATTTCAATTAAGATCATCATGAATTAACTGTACAACCAGGTGAGGTAAGTACCTGTACACAGGGCCGTATTTAGTGTTGATGTTGCCCTCGCATTCTCAGTGCTTACGTCCCCTGTCCCCAAGCTAATGCCTATAATTCTCAGCAAGTTACTAGAAGAGAGCAGTGCTGGACCCCGGAGGAGTCTCTATAATGATCCACTGCTAGAATTAGTTTCAAAAACTGCTTAAAGGGGTATTCCAGGAATAAACATAATTTATATACAATGGTTCCTTAAAATTAAAGCTAATTTGTAATCAGTTGTTATTATTATTCCGTAGCCGGTAGAAAGATAGAACATGTCCAATTTTTCTATGTAATACGGCGCAGTGCACTGTATATTCCTATGGAGAGGGGCAGGGGTGAGCTGTGCTATCCAAAGACACAGGGGGTCATTTACTAAGGGCCCGATTCGCGGTTTCCCGACGTGTTACCCGAATATTTCCGATTTGCGCCGATTGTGCCTGAATTGCCCCGGGATTGTGCCGCACGCGATCGGATTGTGGCGCATCGACGCCAGCATGTGCGCGACGGAAATCGGGGAGCGTGGCCGAACGAAAACCCGACGTATTCGGAAAAACTGCCGCATTTAAAAACCGAAAAAGTGCCGCTTGGGAAGCGCTTACCTTCACCTGGTCCGAGGTGGTGCATTCCGGCGCATTGAGATGATTTTCAGCACAGCAGCGCCACCTGGTGGACGGCGGAGGAACTACCTTCATAAATCCCGGCCGGACCCGAATCCTGTGCAGAGAACGCGCCGCTGGATCGCGAATGGGCCGGGTAAGTAAATCTGCCCTACAGTCTTGTTTCTAAGGGACCATATGACTACATTTATGAGAAATTATCTTCACACAGGTAAAAAAAATTTTAATAACATCTAATTGAAGAAATGTATATGTATGGCAGATTAATGAAACTGAATGTGAATGCCCAGATAAGAATACCCCTTTAAGAGGGAGGAGCTAGTACTGAGAACTAAAGGATCATGGAAGATTTAGTTTCCTGTGGCGGAACATTTTTTGAATCATAAAATCAAACTTTTTAAGCTCAATTTTGTGACTAATGACACTGAGTTTTGTTATATTCATTTATTTGGGCATTATGGGTTTTTATATCAGACGTTCATATTCCTGGAATACCCCTTTAAGGTTGTGTTCACATGATGCGTTCACGTTGTGTTATGAAATGCATTGTGCAAAATGCATCATTGCATGTAAATACATTCTTACAATATGCGTAAGATGTGTGGCATCGTCAGTCATCACTATTAGGGAGCATTCACACACTGGGGCTTATTTTCTAAGGGTCCGCGCGTGCACTTTTGTCGGACTTTTGCAACATTTTCGGGTTTTGCACAACTGTGACAGGTATTTAACAGCGGTCTGCGCTGGCATTGTGTGGCACGCAATTGTTTTTTGGCGCAGCTGCGCTGGCTTCCATGCGGCAGAAATGGGGGGGGAGCCGTCTGATTTGGACTGAGCGCGGGATTCAACTTTCAAATTGTGTTGCAATACAATGCACTTTCATGCACCACAAAGAAGGGGAACTCCGGTGTACCTGAGCGGGGATGCAACAGATTCAGGATATCAGGCACACAATCTTTGTGAATCGCAACACAGTACATTATCGTCGGACAATTCACTTTTGGTGAACTCCTCGGACCGGCTAAGCTAACGTGCCAAATGGTGTTAACCAAATGCATATGCAAATTCTATCTGGTTCTTCAAAGACAGACCGGAATTCTGCAATAAATTTAGTGATGTTAGCCGTGACCTATCCCAGAGGGGGGTAGCCGATGCTAGGGCTTTACCGGAGAGCAGGGTGACCACAAATGCCATCTTAGACCTCTCCGTGGCCAACTGTGCAGGCATCAGCTCCATGTGCAGAGAGCACTGTGTGATGAAGCCCCTGCACAACTTGGGATTTCCGTCATATTTGGAGGGCATGGATAATCGCAGTCTGGGTTGTGCAGAAGATGGTGGGGCCGCTGAAGTGGGAGGTGCCGCAGGAACCGGAAGCTGCTGCTGTTGCTGCAGGGTGGCCACTAACTGCTGCATAATGGTGGCTAGCTGGTTAAGTTGCTGAACTTGCATGGCAATCTGCTGGGACTGCTGGGCCATGATGGTGGTAAGATCGGCCACTTCTCGTAGAGAACCTTGGCGGGATCCATGGCCGGATCTTACTGTCAGGAGTCAGGGGTAGTGGACCCACTGAACCACTGCGGACGATGATGTAAGTCAACACCTGAGAGCGGAGTCTAATCAGTAGCCGGTTTTCACCAAAGCAGGTTGGACTTGCTGCGGTGTGATAGCACCAGGTCGCTCCACAGGTACGACTTGTCCATGGTAGTGGCCAAGGCGAGGTACAAAATTGTAAGCCAGGACGGGGACAGGCAGGCGGTCAGGACAGGCAGCACGGGATCAGAGTCAGAGACGTAGCGGAAAGTCAAGACAGGCGCCAGAGAATCGTGGTCAGGAACGTAACAGAAGGTCACAACAAGGAATCACTAAATCGCAGCAATACAATCAGGAAGCTTTTTCTCAGGCATGAGGCTCAAAGATCCGGCAGGGGGCAGAGGAAGATGCCGGGAATTTATCTAGGAGGGTGGCCTGCCCCCACCAATCATTAGTGCTCTGGCCCTTTAAATCTTGGAGAGATGGCGCACGCAAACCATAGGAGGCGGGGACGTGTGCGTCGGAGAGAGGAGACTGTCGCTGGAGTGTGGCAAGGTAAGTGAACCTGCTGCTGGGGTGAGGGGGCACAGAGCGTCACACGGGTGCTTCTGCGACATTCGACAATATGACTTGGTGGTATGGTCGTTATATTGATGACCTGCTCCTGATATGGGAGGGGACTGAATTGCAGGTTTCTGAATTTCACAAATATATCAATGGGAACCAGATGAATTTAAAATGTACTTTTTGTTGTATTCTTGAGAGGATGAATTTCTTGGACATTACACTTAACAGTGGAGATTATGTATCGATCACCCCATATGTGAAACCAACAGTAGTTAATTCAATACTGGAGGCTACCTCCTGTCATGCTTCTCATACTATAAAAAATATACCAGTAGGCGAATTGATGAGATTAAAAAGGAATTGTTCGCAACCTACTGTATATAAAGAACAAAATCAGAGAATATATCAGGGTTTACAGAATAGGAAGTATCCAACTTGGATGCTAAAAAGAGCAACTAATATAGTCAGTAAAATTCTCAGGACCCAGCTTACCATTGAGAACAGGAATCAAACCAAACCCATGAATCGACCCCAAGAATGCCCGATCACATTTACCACAGCCTTTAGTTCCCAGTATTCAGAAATTATCAGTGTCATTAAAAGATACTTACCGTTGTTATCTGCAGACAATACCATTGCAAAATATGTGGATGGGAATGTTAGATTTGTCTCAAGGAAAGCACCCACGTTGGAGAGTATTCTGTCTCCCAGCTTATTTAGCTCGGGGGAGAATAAAAAGAATACCTGGCTTTCAACGGTGGGATTCTATAAATGTATTTGTTATAATCATGCTTTTCCCTCAGTACAGGTAAACATTTTAAAGTGTGTCATTTTATTAATTGCAACACTTCATTTGTTATTTACATCATTACATGCAACGTTTGCCAGGTGCAGTATGTAGGTTGTACAAGTGGACCACTAAAGGTTCGAATTCGCCGTCAGATGCTAAAAATAAAGAAGCCGTAAATATTTCTATGGCTTCTAGACATTTTCAGAAAGGCGATTGCAGTGCCTTTAGTTGTATGGGCATAGAAAAGGTTTCTAAACCAGTGCGAGGAGGAGATCATAGAAGGAAACTCCTTAACCGGGAAACATACTGGATTTTCTCTCTTGATACCAGAGTACCAAAGGGGTTAAACAAAAGACTGGATGTCATTTGTCAATATTAACATTCAGCACAATACGTAACCTTAAGGGTTAATATTATCTAACAGTATTCCTGTTCTCACATATCCTCACTTGTAGTTATATACTTTTTAATGTACATTGTTTTTAAATGTGTGTTTATATGTTTTTTCTTTTGTGGAATGTAATGGTATTAGCGGTTCTCACCTGTGACCGGATCGGGCGTTTCCGGCCTGGTGGAACACGCTCCTATTTAAATTTAAGATCATTGTATCTAAAGTTAGCCATAAATAAGGGTAGAGCCTCTACCCGAAACGCGTAGGCGACTATCTTTCGATTTCTGTGATGACTCCATGTGGTTTTAATTATATCCCATGTCCCAGCAGTAGGTTCAATGTGTATCAGGTGCAAAGGCAGGGTATGACTGGGTATGCCAGGTGGGTGGAAGTTGTTGGAGCCAAGCGCACCTGTTCCTGTAAACAAACAGGGGCACGCACCAACGGGCGGCGCCTCAAGACACCGAGTGCGCCGGACAATTTAAGTACAGATGGTACAGCCCAGCCCCAGGTCACCTATATACTGTATTTTTTAATATATTCAGATTACCCCGTGGCTATTTAAGTCAAGTGTAGTCACACAAAGTATTATTTCTCAGACAATTTTCAAATAATATGTGGAAAAGGCAGCACAAGGACTTTTAGACTACTTATTTTATCTTTTTATGTCTACTTCCTTATTACAACACATTTATTAGTTCAACAAACTAAATTATCTAGATTACAAGTTAAAGTTTGCACTGCACATTTTTTTCAAATGTTATTTTTTCTGTGGGCCAAATACTGTTGAACTGTGATTTAAACTGTTTGACTGCAGCGTTTAAAGGGTTAAACATCTGGGATTCTTACTATTGTGAAGGAGTCGGGGTTCCTGTGGTGATCAGAAGCAGATCACATAAGATCATCATGAATAAACTGTACAACCAGGCGAGGTAAGTACCTGTATTCAGGGCCATATTTAGTGTTATTGCTGCCCTTGGCACTCTCAGTTCTTACGTCCCCTGACGGTGCCATCAAGCTAATGCCTATAATTCTCAGCAAGTTACTAGAAGGGAGCAGTGCTGGACCCCGGAGGAGTCTCTACAATGATCCACTGCTAGAAATAGATTCAAAAACTGCTTAATCGGGTATTCCAGGAATCAGAATAATTCATGTACAAATGGATCCTTAAAATAAAAGCTAATATGTAATCAGTTGTTATTTAAAATTTTGCTCCCCTTAGCAGAAAAATGCTGATGACATAGACTGTAATGAAGAATTAAAATGCTTCTGGCCCTTTAATCAGTCCGTTAATTTCCTCCGTGCGGAGAAGACACAGGACAGAAGATGGCCACTGGCCACATGTCCACATCACATGTCCTGTACCTGCCTGGGCAGGTCATGTGATCATCCCTAAGTTTGGCTGTCGTCGTTGGTGTCAGTACAGCCAGTATGGCCAATGTTGTGGTGAGACATCATCTCAATGAGGTAATGTGCAATGGCAGTTACACATCATTACAATGGTGTGAGCACGGCAGTCTGTTATCTCACTGGGAGCAGAGCTGGTACTGAGAACTAAAGGATCATGGAATATTTAGTTTCCAGTGGCGGAACATTTTGTGAATCATAAAAACAAACTATTTAAGCTCAATTTTTTGACTAATGACACAGAGTTTTGTTATATTCATTCATTTATAGCATTATCCGTTTTTGTATCAGATGTGCATTTTCCTGGACTACCCCTTTAAGGCTGTGTTCACATGATGCGTTTGCCTTGGGTTATAAAATTCATTGTGCAAAATCCTTCATCACATGTAAATACATTCTTACAACATGTGTGTGATGTGTGACATTGTCAGTCATCACTATTAGGGTGCATTCACACACTGGGGGAGATTTATTATTAGTCCTATGTAGCTTCTTGGCGTATAATTGTTGCAAATTTTTGCACAAACATCGTTTTTGATGTTTTTTTAAGCAAGAAAAAACGCAACTCTAAAGTCACGCAATGGCAGAAAAAATACACCACATAGTGTGCAACACCACATGTATCAACTGAGAGTTTTCAAAATGAATGCAATTTTAATCGCAAAACTACACCATATAAGAGTTGGTATATGTGGGTCCATTACTACTACAGGGGGAAGTTTCTGCTCAATTTTATATTTGAGTTATCTGAGAAGAAACATTGCAAAAAGGCAGAATTGAGTAGATGTTAAACATGTGTGTGACTGACTGGTGCAGACTATTCGCATAGAGCACACACATTAGAAGGCATTTAACACTGCACATACACCGGACTATAAATCCGACTGTTGAAAACCTGCCAGTCTAACACATAGACAACTTCTCAAAATCTTGCCTAATGATAAATCTCTCCCACTGTGTAGGATACATCGGTTTCTTCCAGACGGACTTTGTCTCTAAAGATTTAGCAAAACAAAAATGTTAAGTTCCTCATTTCATCATCATCTCCTCCACCTTCTTATGACAATTTTAATAATGTTCTGTTGGTCTGCCTAGAGATCACAGTTATGCCCCTACAGTAGCCAATGTAACCAGCACCCCACATTCTCTCCCCCTTGCACAGCCTTCTCCCTACATCCCCCCTTCACAGCCTGGACCCCACATTTTACCCCCTTGCACAGCCTGGACCCCACATTTTATACCCCCTTGCACAGCCTACTCCCTACATCTCCCCTTACATAGCCTGCACCCTACATACTTGCCCCCTTGCACAGCATGCACTCCACATGATCCCCCTTGCATAGCCTGGAAACACAGCCGGGCAGAGACCGAGACACATATAAAACGCAAACACCTCACACATGTGCTTCGCCTCTACATCTTCCTGCTGTGCTGACCATAAAGGACCCTGTCACACTTGAGGAGGGAAAGTGTGTAAAAGTCTCTTGGAAGAGTCAGTGGACCCTCTGGACCACCACGGGAGGTGGTATGAGACCCGCAGTGGCAGCCAAGGTAGTACAGCAGGACAGGAACCCTGGAAGGCACAGCAGGTCACAGCAATGGTAGCAACACAGAGGATAGCTGGTAACGCTGGAACACAGTGGAACACAGGAAACTGAGGAGGGCTTTCACTTCACAGGAATGGCTTAGGGAAGCCTGGCATGGAAACCATAGGGAATCCTAGGAGAAGATCCGGCAGGGAGTGAAGGGAGGTGCCGGATTATAAGGGCAAGCCGGATTAGAAGGAGCCAATCAGGAGGACGCTGGCCTTTTAAGGCTTGAGAAGTCAGCGCGCGCGCCCTCTAGTGGTGAGAGCATGCGACTGCAGGCAAGTAGGCGTGCGGCCTACACGCCGGGAGCCGGAGCACAGACAGGAGCCAGGAGAGGTAAGTGAGGGCAGGGAGACGGGGACCGGTAGGCAGCGGAGCACGGGTGTACCCGCGATCTGCGAAATGGATCGCGGGAGCACCCGTGACAGTACCCCCCCCCCCCCTTTAGGGCACCTCTTCTCTTCTTCTTCAGCCTCTTCTTTCGCCTCCTCCAATTCATCTTGGTGACGGAACACCTAAGGAGAAAAGCAGAGACAGGACAAACTTGCATAGACTCCTCTGCAAGCAGTACAACCAGAGGCTGAAGTGGCTCTTGGGAGGCCGCAGCAGCACTGGAAAGCTGCGGAGGCAGGAGCGGCTCTTGGAAAGCTGGAACAGCTTTAGGAAACTGCGGAGGCTGGAGCGGCTCTTGGAAGCCGGAGGCCGGAGTGGCTTCTAGGAAAGCCGGAGAATCTGGAGCGACCTCTGGGAAGGCCGGTGGATACACTGGAGCGACCTCTGGGAAGGCCGGTGGAGACACTGGAGCGATCTCTGGGAAGGCCGGTGGAGACACTGGAGCGACCTCTGGGAAGGCCGGTGGAGACACTGGAGCGACCTCTGGGAAGGCCGGTGGAGACACTGGAGCGAACTCTGGGAAGGCCGGTGGAGACACTGGAGCGAACTCTGGGAAGGCCGGTGGAGACACTGGAGCGACCTCTGGGAAGGCCGGTGGAGACACTGGAGCGACCTCTGGGAAGGCCGGTGGAGACACTGGAGCGACTTCTGGGAAGGCCGGTGGAGACACTGGAGCGACCTCTGGGAAGGCCGGTGGAGACACTGGAGCGACCTCTGGGAAGGCCGGTGGAGACACTGGAGCGACCTCTGGGAAGGCCGGTGGAGACACTGGAGCGACCTCTGGGAACGCCGGTGGAGACACTGGAGCGACCTCTGGGAAGGCCGGTGGAGACACTGGAGCGACCTCTGGGAAGGCCGGTGGAGACACCGGAGCGACCTCTGGGAAGGCCGGTGGAGACACTGGAGCGAACTCTGGGAAGGCCGGTGGAGACACTGGAGCGAACTCTGGGAAGGCCGGTGGAGACACTGGAGCGACCTCTGGGAAGGCCGGTGGAGACACTGGAGCGAACTCTGGGAAGGCCGGTGGAGACACTGGAGCGAACTCTGGGAAGGCCGGTGGAGACACTGGAGCGACCTCTGGGAAGGCCGGTGGAGACACTGGAGCGACCTCTGGGAAGGCCGGTGGAGACACTGGAGCGACCTCTGGGAAGGCCGGTGGAGACACTGGAGCGACCTCTGGGAAGGCCGGTGGAGACACTGGAGCGACCTCTGGGAAGGCCGGTGGAGACACTGGAGCGACCTCTGGGAAGGCCGGTGGAGACACTGGAGCGACCTCTGGGAACGCCGGTGGAGACACTGGAGCGACCTCTGGGAAGGCCGGTGGAGACACTGGAGCGACCTCTGGGAAGGCCGGTGGAGACACTGGAGCGACCTCTGGGAAGGCCGGTGGAGACACTGGAGCGACCTCTGGGAAGGCCGGTGGAGAACTTGGAAGCGGTGGAAGCATGGCGGCCGGCTGGAGTGGTTCTTGGAAAACCGGATTAGAGCTTGGAAGCTGAGGAAGCACGGCGGCCGGCTTTTGGAACACCGGAGCCAAGCGAGGCCGACATGGAAGCCGGACTTGTGGTTGCTGGCAATCAAACAGCTGCAGAGGCATGGAGGCAGGCTGGAGTGGCTCTTGTAAAGCCGGAGCAGCACTGGAAAGCTGCGGAAGTAGAGTCTGCGGTAGCCGGGAGTCTAGCAACTGTCGGAGCAGGGTGGTAACCCCGCTCAGATCCTTTCTCCAAGAAAAAATCAGTTGAGACTGCTGGGTGAGGACCTCTGCCAGCAATTGGTCTGAGTCATTAGAACAGTCCATGTCCTTGACAGGATCCATGGCCCTGGTGGGGTCCATGGCCGGATCTTACTGTCACACTTGAGGAGGGGAAGTGTGTAAAAGTCTCTTGGAAGAGTCAGTGGACCCTCTGGACCACCGCGGGAGGTGGTATGAGACCCGCAGTGGCAGCCAAGGTAGTACAGCAGGACAGGAACCCTGGAAGGCACAGCAGGTCACAGCAATGGTAGCAACACAGAGGATAGCTGGTAACGCTGGAACACAGTGGAACACAGGAAACTGAGGAGGGCTTTCACTTCACAGGAATGGCTTAGGGAAGCCTGGCATGGAAACCATAGGGAATCCTAGGAGAAGATCCGGCAGGGAGTGAAGGGAGGTGCCGGATTATAAGGGCGAGCCGGATTAGCAGGAGCCAATCAGGAGGACGCTTGCCCTTTAAGGCTTGAGAAGTCCGCGCGCGCGCCCTCTAGTGGTGAGAGCGTGCGACTGCAGGCAAGGAGACATGCGGCCTACACGCCGGGAGCCGGAGCACAGACAGGAGCCAGGAGAGGTAAGAGAGGGCAGGGAGACGGGGACCGGCAGGCAGCGGAGCACGGGTGTACCCGCGATCCGCGAAATGGATCGCGGGAGCACCCGTGACAGACCCTTGGAGGACTGTTACAGATTTTGGAAAGTCAATAGTAATATATCCATGTTGAGAGCCAAGTCGGCACAGATGTATTATAATAGAAACTAGACCTGTCCCTATATACTATTCTGGACAGAGATAGTATACTGCCACCACCCCCACCCCCCTCTGCCCCCTGGTAGCAACACATCTGACTCCTTGGGTACATCTGCACTTTATCAAACAAAAATATATTATACAATTTAATATTATTTAAATATTTATTTAATTTTCTTTATAATTAGACTAAGGCTACTTTCACACTGCAAGTGTGCTCGCCCGGCCGTAGCCAATATGACACCTGTGTGACATCACATGACCATGGAGCTTATCTATAGGAAGTAAACACTGAACCTTCCTGTTGCATGATAGCAAGAAGACAGCAAGCAGAGATCTAGAAAACCAAGAAGAATTGATAGAGAAAATATATAATGGGAAAATAATATAACTTTTCATTACATAAACAATATCAATAATTAGCTGGAATGTGCTTAAAGGGAACAACCCCTTCAACTTATATACTTTTCTAGTGTGGAAATAAATCGGAATACTTCCTAGAACATAACATATTTCTCCTTTCACCAGCCTGCATATAGTTGTACACCATGTACTAAACCTTTGTACCTGATACTCTTATCTTTAGAAAGATGCCTGTCCTTTTCTAGAAACATTGCCACACCTAACCACAATTTTTACTAGTATTGCAGCTGAGCTTTATAAAACTTAATGGACAAGTTGCAATACCATGAATTACATATGGTCAGGTGTAAAGCTGTTTTTAGAAGAAAGCAGCCATGTTTTCCAAACCGCAGGCAACTCTTGTAATGCAGTTATAGATTGACTGCACATCTTCAGCTTTCAACTTGGCAATATCTACAGTTTTCATATTATACAATGATTCAATATGAAGTGATTAAAATGAATGAGAGTTATCCCACATGATCGTCGCCAATCACTCCCGTTAATATGATATTAAAATGAAAATTATAATTATTTTTTCAGCAAAACCACTCACTGATTAAACAAGATATGCTTCTGTGTGTAGCTACAGCATTCTCACGGTATGTTTGGTTCATAATGCATGAACATCTTCAGACAGCCAGCCTCATCACCAGTTGGATTGTTACGCTAATATTCGAGTTGTACTGAACAACTCAGAAAGGTGAGCATTATTATAAATCTAAATGTGGGTTTACACATGTGGTGCTCCCACCTCGTCTCTGTTTTCTCTTTATAAACCCATAGGCTTTAATCAGTCTTTTTAGTCCCATTACTAAAACCCCCAAGTTTTACTAACCCAGCCATAATCCTCAGAAGATATGAACCTGCAAAAAGAGATTGCACTAAATTTTAGTAGGCAGAGTAGTATTTTTAGCAGTGGAGGAATTTGCAGGCATACATAAAGTTAAGTGGTCAGCTGCTAGGAAACTATTACTATCACCATCTGCTATGCATAAAGAGGCACTTTTTGAAATTCCAAACTAGTGATAGTAGTTGTGTATGTATTTGATCTAAATATACTATATCCCTCATGTCCACTCAGAACACTTTGGGGCAGATTTATCAAGCTGTCTGAAAGCCTGAATATTTCTAGTTGCCCATGGCAACCAATCACAGCTCAGCTTTCATTTTACCAGTGCTCATGAATATTTTAAAGGGGAGTTGTGATTGGTTGCCATGGGCAACTAGAAATATTCTGACTTTCAGACAGCTTGATAAATTTGCCCCTTTGTATGGATACTCACTTCATTGATATCAGTCTGATATCTGGCACCATCACCTATGAAATAAGTACAGTAATATCCCTTGAAGTAGAAGTAAAATTACACAAAATGTTAGCCATGTTACCATGAAGTGACTTTAACCATTGAAACCTCAATCATATATGGTGGGCAATCTGAGTTCACAACGGGAAAAAGACACAGGCACTTCCTGGTGCAAATAAATGTGGTTTTCCAATATTTGTGAATTAAAACGTATTCTGCTCACCTCCGGTGGTTGTGCAGGCAGGCACAACACTGTCGGATTACATGTGGGGTGCTGCCTCGTCCTTGCCGGGGATATCTCCCTGGTGTAGAAGTGCTAGAAGTATATCCAGGGTAACAGAAGAACTTCTATCTCCAATGGATAGTGTAGTGAAAATAGGACTTTCTGCGGTCCAACCTGAGTCCTATTTAGCTGGATGGCAAATGTATTTAATATTTATACCAAGGTTAAAACATACAAATGAAATATAATCACTATCACAACGCTATTGGACCGCAAATAGGCATTATGGTGGCTGGGAGTGAACAACAGGTAGACCGCTGATTGGAACGCATAAAAACTACGGTGGGCGGGAGAGGACAAAAGGCAATGAATGGGAAACGGGAAACGAACCTATAGCCGGAATCTAACAGAGATGGATATGACTTACCACTTCAAAAGCTTCATTCCAAACCTCAGAAAAATGTGCACAAAACAATGGTCAAAATGAGATTAGAACTATAACCTGAACTTTATTACCAGGTATAATTATAAGTCCAAAGAAATCACCAATATATTAAAAAAGCATTGGCATTTGTTGGAAAAAGATCAACTAGTATTCCAAGGAAATCTGTAGTCAACTACAGGAGAGCTTTCACACCTTTCAAGAACCTCTTAATGTCCAGCCAATTTAAACAACACCGTAATGAAACTGATAAAACTCGGTCATAAGTAGCCTTTCCAAAGATCAAAAAATGCAGACATAAGCTATGTCTATGTAGTGCCAATATCAATAATAATGCTACCCAGATCAAGTCTAACGTTACACAAGAACATTTTTACGATTAAAACCACTATGACATGTCAATCTAGTTACATTATATATCTAACTGAGTGCCCGTGTGGCTTGCAATATATTGGTAGGACGACAAAACAACTACATGGTCGTATCACTGGCCACAGAGCAAACATCACAAATGGCTATTTAAAGCACAGACTCTCTAAACATTTTGCATTTAAACACCAAAAAAATGAGAAATTGATGACCATTAGTCCAATAGTTCACATTAGCAGGAATGTGACCGATCCTATCAAACGTTATACGGAAAAGAAGTTCTTCTGTTACCCTGGATAAACTTCTGACTTCACAACGGTTGCTTATACAGTACTTCTTCTTGAGATGCAGGTCTGAGAGATTTAAGAAAACATTAACACCAGCTGCCCTTGAGCTGTCAAATGCTGTAAGGAAGGGTAGACCAAGTCGTGATTGTGTATTACGCATTTTATGTGTAATTTATGTTTTAATTGTATGTGGTTTTTTCATGTTTCTTATCTTTGTCAATGGTCTGATGGCTGCTATATTGCGGATGTGACACCTTTTGGGATAATAAAGTTTATTTATCTATTTATTCAAATTATAGCAAGAAAGTGAATTCGAAGAAATACCCTGTTTCCCCAAAAATAAGACAGTGTCTTATATTATTTTTTGCTCCTAAACAGGCACTAGGTCTTATTTTAAGGGGATGTCTTATATTTCCATGAAAAATTATTAACATTTAATGTTGGACAAAAAAATGTACTTCTCTAATATCCTTATAACTCTCCAAACTTATTTCATGCAGAATTTCTTGTCACTCCATTTCTCTGGGAATCTCTCGTGTTTAGCAATAGCACTTTCCTTAAATGATCCCCTTCTTGTCAGCACTTCTTGTCTTCTCGCATGTCACAACCTCTTGTGCTATCTAAATAATCTACTAATACTAATGTACAACATGGGGGAGCAGCCGCAATTGCTGCCGCTAGGTCTTATTTTCAGGGAAGGCCTTATATTTCTAAGCTTGAACAAAATTCTACTAGGTCTTATTTTCGGCAAATGTCCTATTTTAGGGGAAACAGGGTATTTTCCACATATGAAATAAGCCATAAGGCGTGTGGAGCAGAGCACTGTGCCCTTATAAGGGTCTTACAATGTATGGTCCTAAATAATAGGCTCTAACCATTAGTGTATCTGCTGCCTGAGGCAAACTATGGAAAGACACCTCCTGCATCCCCCTCTCCTCATAGTCAGCACACCCTTAACATTTGTTAACAGTTTTATGTTTCACAATTCCAGGAACACAGAGGACAAAGCTAGAATATTTGCAGTAATAACTTTTCATTCACATCGGATTCCTTAGATAGAATAACTGTCTTACTTAACATTGAGTATGGAACTCAATAAAATGTACATATTAAGCAACAAATATAACCAGTTACATATATACCATTTTTACCATCTTTTTCCAGAACAACTTTTAGTCACATAGTTTTACAACAAAGTATAAAACAACAAATATAATGAAATGAAAATCCATACAGTTTATCAGAAAGTATCAGATTTTTCACACTAAAAAGCTCTATATAGTTTTTATATGTTCGCTCACATAGCTTTGAAAATGCAAGTTTTTGATTGTTCTCAGACATAGTTTTATAGTATGCCTGAAAATAGATACCCATGTGTCATGTTCAACCATGGAATAGTAAAAGCGATGAACATGATGGATTTGATGTAGAGATGAGCGAGCACTAAAATGCTCGGGTACTCGTTATTCGAGACGAACTTTTCCCGATGCTCGAGTGCTCGTTTCGAGTAACGAGCCCCATTGAAGTCAATGGGAGACTCGAGCATTTTTCAAGGGGACCAAGGCTCTGCACAGGGAAGCTTGGCCAAACACCTGGGAACCTCAGAAAAGGATGGAAGCACCACGGAAATGGACAGGAAACAGCAGGGGCAGCATGCATGGATGCCTCTGAGGCTGCTTAAATGCACCATTATGCCAAAATTATGGGCAACAGCATGGCCATGACAGAGTGACAGAATGAAGCTAGATAGCATCTAAAACATCCAATAATTGACCCTGACAATATAGGGGACGGCATGCAGATGCAGCGGCAGCAGCGGAAGGCTAGAGAGTGGCATGGCGACATACCCTAAATGGACTCAGGCTTCAAACCAATGGGTAGCAGAGAGGAACCAAAGGAGGTGAGCAAGAAGCGCTCAAATAATATCGGTACATGATAAAAGTTTGCCAGTATATTTTGTGGATTACACAGCAGGGTGGCGACAAAGTTAACATGGAAGCCATGAAAACAATCCAAAATTCTGCCTGACACAGCTCGTTTGATAAGGGGACGATGTATGGAGGCAGTGAACTAGTAGTAGATTAAAGGTGCTGCAGTTAAAACTATGTTAGTTGTTTCTTGGCATGGAGCTGGCGCTCCGCTGCCAGGCGAGCTTTCGCCAATCCAAGCCCCTGTCTCTAGGCTACTCCCCAAACAGCACTTCTAAGAACCTTTCGGATAAGATCAAGTGTAGTAGCGTTCTTATAAGTTTGGGATATGGCGGGTGAGGGGAATGTAAACATCTGCGCAAGAAGCGCTGAAATAATATCCGTAAATGAAAAAAGTTTTCCAGTATATTTTGTGGCTTACACAGCAGGGTGGCGACAAAGTTAACAAGTTTGATGTGGAATGCCCTGCAATAGCTCTTGGGCGGTGTGCCTTTTATCACCTAGGCTCAGCAGTTTGAGCACCGCCTGCTGTCGCTTAGCGACGGCACTGCTGCTGTGCCTAGAGCTACCGACTGATGGCGCCATGCCCACGGATGGTAATTCGGAGGAGGAGGAGGTGGAGGAGGGGTGGGAGGATTTGGAGGTATAGTAGGCCTTTGAGACCTGGACCGAGGTAGGCCCCGCAATCCTCTGCGTCGGCAGTATATGACCAGCCCCAGGGTCAGACTCGGTCCCAGCCTGCACCAAGTTAAGTGTAGTAGCGTTCTTATAAGTTTGGGATATGGCGGGTGAGGGGGATGTAAACAGATGCGCAAGAAGCGCTGAAATAATATCCGTAAATGGTAAAAGTTTGCCAGTATATTTTGTGGATTACACAGCAGGGTGGCGACAAAGTTAACAAGTTTGTTGTGGAAGCCATGAAAACAACCCAAAATTCTGCCTGACACAGCACGTTTGATAAGGCGGGCATGTATGGAGGCAGTGAACTAGTAGTAGATTAAAGGTGCTGCAGTTAAAACTATGTTAGTTGGTTCTTGGCATGGAGCTGCCGCTCCGCTGCCAGGCGAGCTTTCGCCAATCCAAGCCCCTGTCTCTAGGCTACTCCCCAAACAGCACTTCTAAGAACCTTTTGTATAAGATCAAGTGTAGTAGCGTTCTTATAAGTTTAGGATATGGCGGGTGAGGGGAATGTAAACAGATGCGCAAGAAGCGCTGAAATAATATCCGTAAATGGTAAAAGTTTGCCAGTATATTTTGTGGATTACACAGCAGGGTGGCGACAAAGTTAACAAGTTTGTTGTGGAAGCCATGAAAACAACCCAAAATTCTGCCTGACACAGCACGTTTGATAAGGCGGGCATGTATGGAGGCAGTGAACTAGTAGTAGATTAAAGGTGCTGCAGTTAAAACTATGTTAGTTGGTTCTTGGCATGGAGCTGCCGCTCCGCTGCCAGGCGAGCTTTCGCCAATCCAAGCCCCTGTCTCTAGGCTACTCCCCAAACAGCACTTCTAAGAACCTTTTGTATAAGATCAAGTGTAGTAGCGTTCTTATAAGTTTGGGATATGGCGGGTGAGGGGAATGTAAACAGATGCGCAAGAAGCGCTGAAATAATATCCGTAAATGGTAAAAGTTTGCCAGTGTATTTTGTGGATAACACAGCAGGGTGGCGACAAAGTTAACAACTTTGATGTGGAATCCATGAAAACAACCCAAATTTCGGCCTGACAAACCTCGTTTGATAAAGGGACGATGTATGGAGGCAGCTATATGGACGACTTTTGGAGGTAGCAATGGAGACAACGTGTGGAGGCTGCTATGGAGACAATTCAATTTGGATAGTGCCTGTATGTGGCAGTCCAAAAAATTTTTCAAACCAGAGGAGCAGGTAGGTGGCCCTCCAGAAAAATGGAATAGATTGAGTGCCTGTATGTGGCAGTCCAAAAAAGTTTTTAAACCAGAGGAGCAGGTAGGTGGCCCTCCAGAAAAATGGAATAGATTGAGTGCCTGTATGTGGCAGTCCAAAAAAGTTTTTAAACCAGAGGAGCAGGTAGGTGGCCCTCCAGAAAAATGGAATAGATTGAGTGCCTGTATGTGGCAGTCCAAAAAAGTTTTTAAACCAGAGGAGCAGGTAGGTGGCCCTCCAGAAAAATGGAATAGATTGAGTGCCTGTATGTGGCAGTCCAAAAAAGTTTTTAAACCAGAGGAGCAGGTAGGTGGCCCTCCAGAAAAATGGAATAGATTGAGTGCCTGTATGTGGCAGTCCAAAAAAGTTTTTAAACCAGAGGAGCAGGTAGGTGGCCCTCCAGAAAAATGGAATAGATTGAGTGCCTGTATGTGGCAGTCCAAAAAAGTTTTTAAACCAGAGGAGCAGGTAGGTGGCCCTCCAGAAAAATTGAATAGATTGAGTGCCTGTATGTGGCAGTCCAAAAAAGTTTTCAAACCAGAGGAGCAGGTAGGTGGCCCTCCAGAAAAATGGAATAGATTGAGTGCCTGTATGTGGCAGTCCAAAAAATTTTTCAAACCAGAGGAGCAGGTAGGTGGAGCTCCAGAAAAATTGAATAGATTGAGTGCCTGTATGTGACACTCCCAAAAATTGTTTAAAACAGAGGACCGGGTCGGTGGCCCTCCAGAAAAATTAAATGCATAAAGTACTATAGGTAGAGCCAGTGGGCCCTGTCAAAAAATAGCCAGTTTCCTCTGCTTTACTGTACAAAGAGCAGGAGAAGGAGGAAAATGAGGAGGAGGAGGAGGAGTGGATAAATTATTCAGGTTGAGCTTCCTTCACCTGCTGGAGATTGGAAATTAGGAGAAATCCATGCTTTATTCATCTTGATAAGCGTCAGCCTGTCAGCGCTGTCAGTCGACAGGCGTGTACGCTTATCAGCTGCACTGAAAACCCGCTCGGACAAGACGCTAGCGGCAGGGCAGGCAAGAACCTCCAAGGCGTACAGCGCCAGTTCGTGCCACATGTCCAGCTTTGAAACCCAGTAGTTGTAGGGAGCTGTGTGATCATTTAGGACGATGGTATGGTCAGCTACGTACTCCCTCACCATCTTTCTGTAAAGATCAGCCCTACTCTGCCGAGACTGGGGACAGGTGACAGTGTCTTGCTGGGGTGACATAAAGCTGGCAAAAGCCTTGTAAAGCGTACCCTTGCCAGTGCTGGACAAGCTGCCTGCTCGCCTACTCTCCCTCGCTACTTGTCCCGCAGAACTACGCACTCTGCCGCTAGCGCTGTCAGAAGGGAAATACTGTTTCAGCTTGTGCACCAGGGCCTGCTGGTATTCATGCATTCTCACACTCCTTTCCTCTCCAGGGATGAGAGTGGAAAGATTTTGCTTGTACCGTGGGTCCAGGAGAGTGAACACCCAGTAATCGGTGCTGGAATAAATTCTTTGAACGCGAGGGTCACGGGATAGGCAGCCTAGCATGAAATCTGCCATATGCGCCAGAGTACCAACGCGTAAGAATTCGCTCCCCTCACTGGCCTGACTGTCCATTTCCTCCTCCTCCAACTCCTCCAATTCCTCTTCTTCTGCCCATACACGCTCAACAGTGAAGGACTCAACAATGGTCCCCTCTTGTGTCTCGCCAACATTCTCCTCCTCTTCCTCCTCATCCTCCTCCACCTCCACCTCCTCCGATATGCGCTGAGAAACAGACCTAAGGGTGCTTTGGCTATCAACAAGGGAATCTTCTTCCCCCGTCTCTTGTGAGGAGCGCAAAGCTTCCGACTTCATGCTGACCAGAGAGTTTTTCAACAGGCCAAGCAGCGGGATGGTGAGGCTGATGATGGCGGCATCGCCACTGACCATCTGTGTTGACTCCTCAAAGTTACTCAGCACCTGACAGATATCAAACATCCACGTCCACTCCTCATTGTAGACTTGAGGAAGCTGACTGACCTGACTACCAGTTCTGGTGGAAGTTGACATCTGGCAGTCTACAATCGCTCGGCGCTGCTGGTAAACTCTGGATAACATGGTCAGTGTTGAATTCCACCTCGTGGGCACGTCGCACAACAGTTGGTGAGCGGGCAGTTGGAGGCGGCGCTGCGCTGCCCTGAGAGTGGCAGCATCTGTGCTGGACTTCCTGAAATGCGCACAGATGCGGCGCACCTTCGTGAGCAAATCAGACAGATTGGGGTATGTCTTGAGGAAACGCTGAACTATCAGATTTAACACATGGGCCAGGCATGGCACATGTGTCAGTCTGCCGAGTTGCAGAGCCGCCACCAGGTTACGGCCGTTGTCACACACAACCATGCCTGGCTTCAGGTTCAGCGGTGCCAGCCACAGATCAGTCTGCGCCGTGATGCCCTGTAATAGTTCTTGGGCGGTGTGCCTTTTATCGCCTAGGCTCAGCAGTTTGAGCACCGCCTGCTGTCGCTTAGCGACGGCACTGCTGCTGTGCCTAGAGCTACCGACTGATGGCGCCATGCCCACGGATGGTCGTTCGGAGGAGGAGGTGGAGGAGGGGTGGGAGGAGGAGGAGGCATAGTAGGCCTCAAACACCTGGACCGAGGTAGGCCCCGCAATCCTCGGCGTCGGCAGTATATGACCAGCCGCAGGGTCACACTCGGTCCCAGCCTCCACCAAGTTAACCCAATGTGCCGTCAGAGATATATAGTGGCCCTGCCCGGCAGCACTCGTCCACGTGTCCGTGGTCAGGTGGACCTTGTCAGAAACGGCGTTGGTCAGGGCACGGATTATGTTGTCTGACACGTGCTGGTGCAGGGCTGGGACGGCACATCGGGAAAAGTAGTGGCGGCTGGGGACCGAATACCGAGGGGCGGCCGCCGCCATGAGGCTGCGAAAGGCCTCGGTCTCTACTAGCCTATAGGGCAGCATCTCCAGGCTTAGCAATCTGGAGATGTGCACATTAAGGGCTTGGGCGTGCGGGTGGGTTGCACTATATTTGCGTTTCCGCTCCAGCGTCTGGGGTATGGAGAGCTGAACGCTGGTGGATGCTGTGGAGGATCGTGGAGGCGACGATGGGGTTTTTGTGGCAGGGTCCTGGGCAGGGGGCTGACACAGGGGAAGGAGCAGTGGTGTGCACGGCCGGAGGTGAACGCGCTTGTTGCCACTGAGTGGGGTGTTTAGCATTCATATGCCTGCGCATACTGGTGGTAGTTAAGCTATTAGTGGTGGAACCCCTGCTGATCCTGGTTTGGCAAATGTGGCACACCACAGTCCGTCGGTCATCCGGTGTTTCCTTAAAGAACCTCCAGACTTCTGAAAATCTAGCCCTCGCCGCAGGAGCCCTCGCCACGGGAGCTTCACTAGTTGACACATTTGGCGCTGATGCACCAGCTCTGGCCCTGCCTCTCCGTCTGGCCCCACCACTGCCTCTTCCAACCTGTTCTGGTCGAGGACTCTCCTCCGTCTCAGAAGCACTGTGTTCACCCGGCCTCTCAACCCAGCTTGGGTCTGTCACCTCATCATCCTCCGATCCCTCAGTCTGCTCCCCCCTCGGACTTCCTGCCCTGACAACAACTTCCCCACTGTCTGACAACCGTGTCTCCTCATCGTCGGACACCTCTTTACACACTTCTTCCAGTACGTCAACAAGGTCATCATCACCCACAGACTGCGACTGGTGGAAAACCTGGGCATCGGAAAATTGCTCATCAGCAACCGGACAAGTGGTTTGTGACTGTGGGAAGGGTCCAGAAAACAGTTCCTCAGAGTATGCCGGTTCAAATGGCAAATTTTGCTGGGAGGGGGCAGACTGGGGGGGAGGAGGCTGAGGTGCAGGAGCTGGAGGAGTGCCGATTTCGGTGACATGGGTGGACTGCGTGGAAGACTGACTGGTGGACAAATTGCTCGAAGCATTGTCGGCAATCCACGACATCACCTGTTCGCACTGTTCTGGCCTCAACAGTGCTCTACCACGAGTCCCAGTAACTTCAGACATGAACCTAGGGAGTGTAGCTCTGCGGCGTTCCCCTGCTCCCTCATAAGCAGGTGGTGTCTCACCCCGCCCAGGACCACGGCCTCTGACCCCTGCAGTAGTTGGACGCCCACGTCCCCGCCCTCGTCCTCTACCCCTAGCCCTCGGGTTAAACATTTTGAAAATGAGAGTTATAACTTGAATTTTTTTTTTAACTTTTTTTTTTTTTTTGTTTTTTTTTTGTGTTTTTTAGTTTTTAAAACCAAACGATGCTATCCTATTGCTATGGCTATTTTATAGCCAAGTATGAAAGCACACTGCTATGCCAGATGAGATGACGCTGAGTTATGAAAAAAATAAACGTAAAATAAAAAAGGAAATGGCAGACTGTGCCTAATTGAAATACAACCCCGGGCCCTAATAAATTTTCCCACTTCGGTCTTTGCGATGGATATGTGCGTCACTAAGCGCAAAACACAGTGGTCGCAAGTCTGACTCCAAATTGCTCACAATTTGCTAGTAGATGCACTGCAACAACTACAGCCACCAGCAGATCAACCAGAAATCAAATATATATAACGCTACTGTAGGCGTAATTAAGCCGTTTGTATTCTCCTATGGCTATTTTCTAGCCAAGTATTACAGCACACTACTATGCCAGATGAGATGACGCTGAGTTATGAAAAAAATAAACGTAAAATAAAAAAGGAAATGGCAGACTGTGCCTAATTGAAATCCAACCCCGGGCCCTAATAAATTTTCCCACTTCGGTCTTTGCGATGGATATGTGCGTCACTAAAACACAGTGGTCGCAAGTCTGACTCCAAATTGCTCACAATTTACTAGTAGATGCACTGCAACAACTACAGCCACCAGCAGATCAACCAGAAATCAAATATATATAACGCTACTGTAGGCGTAATTAAGCCGTTTGTATTCTCCTATGGCTATTTTCTAGCCAAGTATTACAGCACACTACTATGCCAGATGAGATGACGCTGAGTTATGAAAAAAATAAACGTAAAATAAAAAAGGAAATGGCAGACTGTGCCTAATTGAAATACAACCCCGGGCCCTAATAAATTTTCCCACTTCGGTCTTTGCGATGGATATGTGCGTCACTAAAACACAGTGGTCGCAAGTCTGACTCCAAATTGCTCACAATTTACTAGTAGATGCACTGCAACAACTACAGCCACCAGCAGATCAACCAGAAATCAAATATATATAACGTTACTGTAGGCGTAATTAAGCCGTTTGTATTCTCCTATGGCTATTTTCTAGCCAAGTATTACAGCACACTACTATGCAAGATGAGATGACACTGAGTTATTAAAACAATAAACGTAAAATAAAAAGAAACTGGCAGACTGTGCCTAATTCTACTCAAACCCCTAATAAATTTTCCCACTTTGGTGTTTGAGGTGGATATGTGTGTCACTAAGAGCTAAACACAACGGTAGCAAGTCCCCCTGCAAATTCCTCACAATATGGTACTAGCTGCAAATAAAAAAAAAAAAAAATTATAACGTTATTGTAGCCCTAAGAAGGGCTGTTGGGTTCTTTTAGAATCACTCCTGCCTAACAGTAAGCTAATAGAACACCCTAACGCTTTCCCTGACCAGCAGCAGCTCTCTCCCTAGCGGCATCCAGACAGAGAATGATCCGAGCAGCGCGGGCAGCGGCTAGTCTATCCCAGGGTCACCTGATCTGGCCAGCCAACCACTGCTATCTACGTGTAAGGGTACCACGTCATGCTGGGTGGAGTGCAGAGTCTCCTGGCTAGTGATTGGCTCTGTTTCTGGCCGCCAAAAAGCAAAACGGCGGGAGCTGCCATTTTCTCGAGCGGGCGAAATACTCGTCCGAGCAACGAGCAGTTACGAGTACGCTAATGCTCGATCGAGCATCAAGCTCGGACGAGTATGTTCGCTCATCTCTACTCAGGACACATTTGCTGAGTTTAAAGGAGTTTTCCCATGACATAAAAATCTCAAATTTTTATCCCCTAGTGATGTTAACACAAAATTAAAGATAATTCTTAGCCCTTTACTTCACAATTTTACTCAGTTTTATTGCTGTTTTAGCTCCTATCACTCAGTGATGGTCAGTGTAAAACTCTGGACTCTCTAAGCAGACACATTGGGGTACATTTACCTACAATGATGCTCGAGTTCACTAATGCTCAGTGATTCACTAAGTTTGTGCATCAAAAATCATGCATCTTTTTTGTGGTGCACCTTTAGGCCATGCGACACAATTTAAAAGTTAAATACGGCGCTTGGTCTGAATCAGTCAGATTGTCTGACAACACGCCCCCTAATTTGCTCTGCATGAAGCCAGCGCAGCTGCGCCACAAAAGGGTTGTATGCAACACAATACAGGGGCAGACGCTTCTTAAATATCTGTGCAATCCGTTTTAGCCATAAAGAACGTGCATGATCTGACAAAAGTGCATCATGCAAGCCTTGGTAAATGTGCCCCATTATGATCAATCTAGTTCTGTGAGATGACAATGGGGTTAGATTATCAGGGCACATGTCTATATACACTTTCATTAACCTTCTGAACATTTACTAGTATCTGACACATTGAAAGAGAGATGAGACAGATCAGAGATGATCAGATCCATGAGGTTTCTATTGCACACAATGACAGACAGCTCTCCTACATCTCTGCTATTCACTAGATCTGTTGTGCCTCCCCTGATAAAGAACTTATTTGACTGTATCTGTCTGTAGCTTGTAGTTCTCCTCACGCTGCTACTGCGGGCAGGAACTCAGCATCTATGTATCAGTGTGCATCAATGAGTGAGCTCCATCCTTAGCTGCAGGGGGTGGGGCTAGAGTGCAGGGAGAAGAGAGAGAGAGACTCCGCTCCACAGCCGTCACACAGAAATCCACGATGGCATCCCCGACCCTAAGACAGAAGTTGCAGAGTCGTGTCTAAGGGCAACTGAAATTAAGTACACCAGGACTGATAGAGACAGGTTGAACTTATATCTGTGAAATGCTGTATTTTTGTTAGTAACAGTGAATTCGAGAATGTGTTAATTTTATTATCCTGAGTATATTTAAGAAACTTGTCTTTGTGGGAATACATAAAAAGTGAAGTTTCTGATCCAACCGTGTTAGAAGAAACTTTTATTCTTTATTCAGGCAAATTGTTACAGTCCATGGTGTGAATCTGGCCAACGCGTTTTGAACGTTCACGGCTGGATCAGAAACTTCACTTTTTATGTTTATCGAGCCTCAGCAGAGAGGTGATCCGTGCTGGACTTGAGCACACCCAGTTGCTGACAGAGGAGCTAGATTTCAATCCTTCCTTCACTTTGTGGGAATACTCCTTTAAATTAGAGTGAAGGTTACTCCCATGAACTTTAAGTTTAACTACCTGTGCAAAATCATTAAGTCTCTTACTCCTTTCATATGCCATTTATAATACTAGCGTTTATATGGTTAATTAGGCATGACTATAACTAGGGGTGTACCAGCCGTGAGGCGAGTTGAGACTCTCACCTGAGGCAGCACCATCTGCAGCAAGGTAGCATACAGCATCAGGGGTCCAGTCACCTGCTGTTAAGGTCCGGAAACTTGTTTCAGAAACATGTTTCTACTGCGTGAGGTGAACTGACAAAGGAGCACATCCAGGAATGAATATCAAATGTTTCTCCTCCTAAAATGGGGGTATCCTACTCAAAAAATGCTTGGTGGAAAAAAGGACATTTTCATAATTTATCATAGAATAACATTCATCAAGTTAAAATACAGTATATTACATTAACCCTATTAGTGACCAAGGCCTATTTTTCAAAACCAGCATGTGTCATTGTGTCATCAGGTTATAACTTTAGAAGGCTTTGATTTACCAAATTTTGGTTGATATAGTTTGAATTTATTTATGAAAAAAGGTGAATTTGGTAAACATTTTGAAAAAAATTGCTGTGTAGTTTCTATAATGGGGTAGTTTATGGGGTTTAACTTTTATTTAGGCTTCTCAAAGTGACTTGAAACCCGAGCAGGTACCTCAATAGCAGGATTTTGCGTTTTTTTAAGAAAATGTGAAAAATCACTCCTAACTTTCAAAGCCCCATAAAATCCTACATAAATGAGAGAATGCATAAAAAACCATGTCCACATAAAGTAGACATTTGGTGAATGTTAGTTATTATATTTTTTTGTTGTTACGACTATGTGTGGATAAAGTAGAACATTTAGAATTTTGAAAATCAGGAATTTTTACAAATTTTCACCGAATATCTGATTTTCTCAAAAATAAATGCAAAACATACCACCAAAATTTTTCAACTAACATGAAGTACAAAGTGTCCTGAGCAAACAATTTCAAAATCACTTGGATGTGTTAAAGCGTTCCGAAGATATAACCACTTATAGTGACACGTCAGATTTGAAAAAATGGGCTGTGTCAGGAAGGTGAAAAATGGCTTTGGCGTTATGGGGTTAAATATAGCTTAATTTAATTGAAAGGAGCATAAACTGCACTAACCTATACAGAAACAATACAATCTTAAAGTACAGAGGTCATAGATTGTGTGTATATGGGAAATTACTTATTACGTCAACCTGGGAAGTACCAGGAAGTTCAATGTCAAAAGTCACTGTTGATTTTGTAAGAATACATTATACAGGCGGTCCCCTACTTAAGGACACCCGACTTACAGACAACCCATAGTTACAGACGGACCCCTCTGCCCACTGTGACCTCTGGTGAAGCTCTCTGGATGCTTTACTATAGTCCCAGACTGCAATGATCAGCTGTAAGGTGTCTGTAATGAAGCTGTATTGATAATTCTTGGTCCAATTACACCAAAAATTTTGAAACTCCAATTGTCACTGGGGCAAAAGAAAAAAAATTGTCTAGAACTTCCATTATAAAATATACAGTTTCGACTTACATACAAATTCAACTTAAGAACAAACCTCCAGACCCTATCTTGTATGTAACCCGGGGACTGCCTGTATAAAACTTTCAAAAACCCCTGAAAGAAATTGGATGGAAATTCATTCTTGACATGGACAGAACCTCACTGATGGGTGATAGGGAAAATGCTTAGATTACATTCTATTACTTTTTCTAGGAAGAAATAAGAAAAAAACAATACTGACAAGACTTTTTATATCACAAATTTTGAAATGTTCAATGTGCTGAACAAATAACAAGATGTTTATTCTCCAGATTCGTTAGATTACAGCCATACTAAATATTTTTTTAGGATTTCCAGATTTTCATAATTTTTGCTGTCTGCCCCTTCTAAAACCCATTACACTTTAATTTTTCTATTGATGGGGCTATATCAGGGCCCTTTTGGTTCCAATTTTTTTTTCATATTCAAATTTTCATTAAGTTTTTAATAACAAAACAGAACATCGCCAACAGGAAAGGTAAGGGAAGAAGGTAGGGAAGGAAAGTCAAAAGTCAGGTGCCAGTCATTAATTTTATTTTTAATCCTATTATGGGACTTCTGCGTGTGACCTTTTGGTTGCTTGGTTAATACCTTGCAATAAAGAAGTATTGCCGTATTATTCAATAAAAAGCACCTAGTACAATCCTAATCTGAATGGAGGGCCTCATAGGCTATGTTACATGGCAGGCTTAAAGGCAAAAGCAAGGCATCTGCTTTCATAAAAACAATCAGCACCCCAAATTCACATACCACAGGTTTCAATAGCAGGAGAGAGGAAGTAGATCCCACAGTCGACATTGGCCATGGGATGGAAAGGGTTAAACAGTCTGGATTGGATCTCATTCTTATCTGGACCATTAGAGCAGATGTTCAACTGTACTACCCAGTCACTGGGGCCTGACTTTAGGTGTGTGGGCCACTGGATTCCCTGATACCTAAGTGGTTAGTGCGGCCTAGAGCTATCACCCCCATGATCAGTTACTATCTGTTATCATAGAATGATCTTATTTAGAACCAGAGTTTGATTCAGATGCAATACTGTGTATTTATAATATCCTGCAATACAGTAATATCGCTGTATATTGTATGAGTGATCAGACACAGTGGGGCTTATTCACTAAGAGTTGCACTGTTCACTTTAGTAGGAGTTTGCGCCATTTTCGGGTTTTGCATGACTTTGACAGGTATTTAACAGGTGTCTGCGCTGGGATTGTGTCACATGCGTTTGATTTTTGGCGCAGCTGCGCTGGCTTTCATGCAACAGAAATTTTGGGGAAGCGCGACTCGGCCTGAAAGTGGGAATTAACTTTCAATTAACTGTTCATTGTGTCGCAAGACAATGGACTTACATGCACCAGGAAGAAGAAGGTGAACTCCGTCGGACCTGAGTGGGGAACGACACAGGATATCGGGGACACGATCTTGAATCGTGAATCGTGGCAGAGTGCATTATCATCAGACAATACACTTTTGGTGAACTCTTCAGACTGGGAAAGTAAATATGTCCCAATAACCCTGAAAAAATAGAAAAAAATTTAAATAAAAAGGTTTTTTTAACCCCTTCCCGGCGTGAGTTTTTCCAATCCCGGGTGTTAGTGCCGGGTCTGGGCTGTGATACCACAGCCTGACACCAGCACCAACCTACAGTATTTTTCGGACTATAAGGCACACCGGAGTATAAGGGGCACCATCAATAAATGCCTGCTAAAATGTCTAGGTTCATATATAAGGCGCACTGGATTATAAGGCGCACCTGATTATAAGGAGGAATGACCAGCAGGTGGCATACCTGTGCACAGTTCAAGGCAGCTGTTGTCTGTAAGTACAATTCATATATAAGGCGCACTGGACTATAAGGCGCACCTTTGATTTCTGAGAAAATCAAAGGATTTTTTGTGCGCCTTATAGTCCGACTGTGACTGTGGTGTTTACTCAACCTATTAGATAACATGTTTATATATACCTGAGCACACAAGGAAGGTCCCTGAGAATCAAATAATATAAAAAAAATACACAAATTCCTCCTTATTGATACAAGGTTTTAATCCATTACTGCAAAACTTTAGGTCAAAGAAAGTGCGACAAAAGATGCAACCTGCACACTTTATTTATCCCCTACTTATAAAACCTCCCCTTCTAAAACCCCCTCGCTCATTTCTCCCTTTCTGCTCTCTGTTCGTTTTTGCTGTGTATTTAGAAAAAATGAAAAACAGGAAACAACAGACACTTGTTTCCTATTACAATGCAGTAGGCCTTTCACTCCCATGGCTACTTATGAATCAGACCTGCTGGTCTCTGCTGCACACAGCAATTGTAGAGACTCTATGGTGATGCAGGGAGCCGATAGCTCCCTGTATAATCATTGCAATTAGCTCCAGCTGCAGTGCCAGACATACCTCCTACCACCCAGGACAGTGGGACAGATCCCCAAATCCAGGATTTTTCCTTTCGGAGGTATGTTTAATAAATCAACAATGACGGCTTAAAAACATTGAGAAACACTGATTTATAACATGGATTCTTCATTGTATCATAATAGTAATCCATATTTCATTGTTTATACATAATAGACAAATATTAACCATTATCAACTATGTACGTATCAGTATCCACTGAAAGCAGCTTTTAATCAGGCATTGACTTAATGGTTAAAGTCCAGTCAAACAGATCAATTTCCAAAACTGATTTGTAAATCATACTTTATAGTGTAATCTGTGAAGGAAAAGGTGTGTCAGGTTGTGTCATCATTATGAGATTTTTATATCCTCCTGTAAGTATATAAGCTACATCCACTAAAATCCTGTAGAACACGATGAGGGCTGTCATAAAGATGCTCCTACTCCTTGTAAGCTTTCTACTACTTTCAGGTAAGTGACGGTGGGAAAGTTATTTACTCTGGGCTGATGCAATATGTAACTGCATTATATTATAATTTTGCTTGTGCTGTATTTCACTAGAAATAGAAATGTAAATTTGCATACTAACAGCGTTACATTATTTTTTTCTATAACATTTTCTAAATGACAAAATGTAATAGCACAAATTGTAAAAGCCTTAGTATTAAAATGTAAGTTAAAAAATGCAATAGGCTGTTTTGCACATACACATAATTTCACACTTTTCTATAAGCATTATAAAATAATGACCACATATTGTCTAGATAAGAGGAACAACTAACTACCGTAAAAAAAACTTTAAGGTCACAATGTAAAAATCATCATTTATAGCCCTTTTATTGAGCCATAGAGTAGAAGACTTTATTGCCCTATTGCCACTATTATACTTGCAGTCCTTGAGCTTGTCCCTGAAATTTCTTGTATTTCAGTTGATTTTCTTTATAAACCAATAGGTTGTTCCACTGAAAATCACCTTGATTTGATAAATGCTTTGGTATTCTGACTTCAGGGTTATACAAAATAAAAATGAATATGTGTGAGCATGGGATCAATAAATATATTATATAAAAGTGAACAGTTAACCCCTTCAGGGCGTAGCCAGTTTGTACATTAAGGTTCAGACTCTGTTTTGTTATCTGGCAGGTGTCTTTTATTTGGTTATAACTTTTGAACACTTTAACTTACCAAAATGATTTTTCCATGACACATTGTACTTCATGATAGTAGTAAATTTTGCTTGATATGTTTTACATTTATTACTAAAAAATAAAATAAAATTTGCCAGAAATTTGTCGTTTTTCAAAATTTTCAAAATTCTCAATGACCTTTGATGCAGATAGCTTTACCACTCAAATGAGTTAGTAACTAACATTTTCCATATTTCAACTTTATGTTTTCATAATTTTTTAAATGTCCCTTTTTTCTTGTATGACATTGGACAGCTTACAAATCAAACAGATATTTTAACTTTTTCCTAAAAAAGTTTTAAATTGAAATTTTTGGGATCAATTTTCTTTAATGTGTTTGAAATATAAATTAATAAAAATCCCTTAATGAAACCCCCCATTTTCAACGTACACCCCTTAAACTATTAAAAACAGCTTTTAGGAGTATTTTTAACCCTTGAGCGCTGCATAGTAATTAAAACAAAATGGAGGTGAAATTTAGAATGGTCTAATTTTATGGGTAGTACATTCATTTAACCCTAAAATGTACACATTCCCAAAAGATAAAAAGTGAAAACCTATCTTAAATTTTTTTATGAGACACCCCACATGTGGACATTATGTGTTGTATGGGCGAACAACAAGGCACCGAATGAAAGGAGCACCATGCAGCTGCTAGTTTTTCCTATAGAATATAGCGGATTTTAGATTCCTCATTGGGCCATTTTGTAGGTCATAAAATTATAGGCTATATAATTTGTACTTTCTAGTGATATCATTTTGGGGTGGTTATGACCTATTGTATAAAAATTTTTTTGGGGGGAGGGATAGAAAAGCATGAATTCTGTAATATATTTTTGAGGTTATTCACCATATAGCTTAATTAACATCTTATCTTTATTCGATGGGTCAATACGATAAATTTGCAAAATAAAACCTAATGTGGGGAAAATTCTTTCGTTTTTGCATTGTCGTCTTCAAAGTGGCATAACATTTTTATTTTTTTGGCTACGGAGCTTGTTGATGGCTTGTTTTTGTGGAACATGTTTCACTTTGCAACAGTATCATTCTGGATTACATATATTTTTTTATTACTTTTTACTTGATTACTTTTTATTGCCTTTTTTTGTGGAATAAAATAGGTAAAAGTCATAATTTTTGGTGGGTTTTTTACTTTTTCCATCATGCAGGTTCAATAATGCTTAACTTATATGTTAATGGAATTATTAACATATTTTATTAATTAATTTTTATTTAAGCACTTTTTCACTAACAAAACTAAAGTATTGCAGTATTAGCTCGGTCAGCAAATGCAAAAACTGGGTACACCAGGTTTTTTTTTTTTGTGCACTCAGTTTAAAGGGTGTGCACAACAATAATGTTGGAATTTAAACATAAAAGTGGCGCCTTCTGCATCGCAAAAGAGCACCCCTTTTAGTGCAGAGTTTGTTATTGCTTGTGGAATGGCAAAATAGTGGGGAATCAGACATTTTGTTTGTTAATTTGTATTTGTGTACTAAGGAAATGGAAGTGGTTTGAAATTTTTTATGTAAATTTTTTTAAATGTTTTAACTGTATTTCCATACCCCATAGGGTACCTGAACCCTAGGGGGTCTGATAGCTTATGCAATATACTGTAATACTATTTTATTGCAGTATATTGTAAAATCACTGGATTTGTAAATGAGCCTGCTGACGGCTGGCAACATTACAGATTCTGCTATGACAGCCATGGAAACATCAGTTAGCGTCCTGGCTGTCGTAGCAACCAGCTGATACCCACCAATGACGTCACCAAGATAGTTGTGCCCATGTTTGATGTTGGCACTTAAAGGGTTAACAACCACTGGCACTGATCATGGGTGTCATCTATGAGTGTTAGCTGTTGTGTATGGAGCAGGCTCAGCCTGTGAGCCAGCTCCATACATCCTTTTCAGACATGTGAGGTAGGGTTATCTAGGCAGTAGAGTTAAGTAGAGCTACTTGTTTTCCTTTTCCAACCCTGGAAACCTTAACTTCTTATTCCATATCTTCTTTTATTTAAATAAGAGACCTAGTGTGGCAATTAGTGGTGATTCTTACAAGTTTACCACTGCTAGGGTATGTAAAGGCTTCTTGGGTCACAGACATGCAATTTTAAATGGGGATAAGCCTTTACTAGTACTTTCCTCAGTAAGAAAAATGTATCATCATTCATTGGGAATATCTAATGATATCATATTACTACAGGTTTTGAAAAGTTTATTATTACTCATAGTTTATAATGTTAACTATATTTTTGTCTTTCAGGGGGGTCTACTCTTACAACACAAGTTAAAGATGGTAGGTAAATTGTAAAAGCTGACAATTCAAAATGGGTGAATGAACAATACCTGAACATTAAATGTTTATTGGGGTCATTTTATTTTAAAATATTTGAAAGTCAGAACTGGTGAGATTGGATAGCATGACTAAATTGACGTTAATATGAGCATTTTAATAGCCTTGAGCAAAAAAGGTTCATTGAAAGGCATTAGCTCCCTTTTCATTTCCTCCATTAGAAACACACCACAGTGTACATATAGGCCATAGAGAAACCATATCACATTACTTCATTTTAGGAAAAGACTGTAAATTAGAAGATTCTTAACTGCTATACAACAAAAGTTGCATGTCATTATAACTGAAAATTAAACTTCTTTTTTTGTTAGACATTTTTCCTGTGAGACTTGTGGGTGGCTGGGACAGTTGTGCTGGACGTGTAGAGATCTTCTATGAGAATGCCTGGGGAACAGTATGTGATGATGGATGGGATATCAACAACGCACATGTTGTCTGCAGGCAATTAAACTGTGGAAATGCAGTTGAAGCACTATATAATGCATATTTTGGGCAAGGTGCAGGGAAAATAATGCTTAATAATGTTACATGTGCTGGCAGTGAACACTACCTTTGGCAGTGTACTCGGAAAGAGTGGGGACAGAATGTCTGCAGACCCCATGAAGAAGCTGGGGTTATCTGCTCAGGTAAAGGCATTTCTAGATTATATATCCTGCACTCTCTGATGTTCATTTAATATGGCTTTCTGGATAAAAAACAAAACAAAAACAGATTGGTGTCTAAAACAGATCAGGTTTGCTCAGCAGGTGATAAACAGAGAACAGACCAGCGAACATGTAATAATAATAATTCTTTATTTATATAGCGCACACAGATTATGCAGCGCTGCACAAAGCATGTCAAATCAGTCACTGTCCCCAATGGGGCTCACAATCTAACAGTATGTTTTGGAGTGTGGGAGGAAACCCACGCAAACATGGAGAGAACATACAAATTCTTTGTAGATGTTGACCTGGGTGGGATTTGAACCCAGGACCCCAGTGCTGCAAGGTAGAAGTGCTACTCACTCAGCCACCGAACATGTGAACTAAGATGCAGTGAATTATCTTAGAGAGATGTTTTGTCATTCCTTTGTGCATGTTCTTAGAAGCAGTAGAACTGTGGATTGATATTAGCTTCTCTAATTGTGTTGGTGTGTATCCTCACACTACTGCTCTCTACATTGTCCCTCTATTCCACTATGAGCTATAGGAAACTTGTAGTTGTACACCACAGCAGTCAGTAAAAGCAGTGAGGAGGAGCCGTGAAGCATCTCAGTGCACATATCTAACAGCTCAGAAATGTGATAACACTCTCCCAGTTCTGCTGGTAATGTATTTTCACATTTCACAACACTTCTGACCTGATGCCATATTGCTTATCTAATCCAGTATTGCTAGGTTCTGTGGCCGCATCTCTCCCAAATTTCAAATGTGGCTGTCCATGGTTGGTCAGTGAAATTTGACAAGATTTCCCAAAGAAACAAGATTTTTGGCTACATTATCTGAATCTGTGATCTTTGACCCAATGGAATGAGGATCAACTACCAGTAGATGTGAACTACTGCTTCCATGTATGGCTTAGCACCTCTAACTTTGTCAACTCCACATGTGAATTTAGCTAAACACTGGCCTCAGATGAGACGGTCCTTATTTCACCTAAGGCCCACACCACTTCTCAAACATGACAGGACCTATCACTGCATCCCATATGTAATTATACTGTTGGAACCTGTCCAGCAGTAGGCACATCCACAACTTGATGCTAGCTTTGAGAATGGGCAAATGGTGATGTTAGGAATTATCTGCCTGATTAGAACGTTTAAAAGTCTTTGATATCTTTATTCAAAATATCATTAAAAGTGTGCTAGAAATAGCCATAAGTATTCATTCAGGCTTTTCAAGGTACACCATCAGGTGGCAATCCAAACACGTATGTGCCAACCGAAGTCCGATAACATGCACCAAGAAACAAGTAGGCGCAATCACAGGAGCACAGGTTAGCTTCCCGCTGTAACACCTATTATCAGTGGTTGTATATAGTAGGTCTGTCTAAATTATGTCCCTGCCTGACGCGTTTCTACATCGACCCTGCCGATCGATGCGTCAGAGGCATACCAGAATACACTTAGAAATACAACACTTATTTAGTGATTGACCTAGCTGCCCGATATTGCATTGGCATTGCAGCTAGAGCTTGCTACACACACATTTCCCAGGATGTAAAGTATCTCTTAATTGTTACACCAAGCATACCTGGTGTTTACATGGCTTTTTTGAAACAGCTGTGAAGATTTGCCCCATTTCATTGCGTTAACAGTGCGCATAATTAGTGGGGCATGTCTTCCGTGATTAATTCAATACTTCCCCCTTGAGGATGACCCTATGGCCACGTTCACACGTGACATTTATTTTACTGCAACAGGGAGGGGCTTTGCCACAACGCATATGCGTTTCCACTGAAATTCCTATGTTCTGGAATGAGCAACGTCACAAGGGTTCTATCACGCAATGCATGAAGGCTGTCTGTGACTCTAGATTAGGACACACATACATACCTAAAATGCTCACATTTATAATTCTTACTGAGCTGGATGCAGCATCATGCCTTTTCTTTACACAGAAGTGTGTTTTACAGTTATAAAGTGAATAAAGAAAACACCTCCCTCTATATTTATCAATATATACTATCCTTATATCCTACTAACTTTTCACATTTTTTCTTTTGTGCACAGCATCTAACAAGCCTGCCACAATAAACAAAGGTAATAGTCCATGAAAGTATAACCGTGCAGTTTTTTGTATAGCGTGTGGGTAATGTTAAAGTGAACCTGTCACCGGGAATGCCATTTTTAGCTGGTGACAGGTTCCAATAGCCTATCCCATGCTGATTTTAAAATTTCCTTTGTCAGCATTCTGAATCATTACAGGGTGTGCCTTTGTCTAAGTATCTTCACCTCCACATTCATCCAGCTCCCTCTTTCCTCCCCATTTCCTATCATGTGCATTGAACAGGCAGGGGAGAGAGGGTGATGATGTGAAGGAGAGGTAGAATGCATGATGAGACTGGGACACAGGCACAAAGACTTCTGAGACAGGCACAAAGACTAAATCAGCATAGAATAGGCTATTGGAACCTTTCACCACCTAAAAATGACATGCCAAGTTACAGGTTTAAATATAACAGTTTTGGGAACTGTGCAACTTTTGGTTACTTATTTTTCACATTTACTAGAGAAGTACAGCAGTGTATTGTAACAGGGATCATGGTATCCCAAGCGTCAGTTCCCTAGTGGAACAGTAAAAAAAAGGTTGAAAAAATGTTTTAAAAAAATAAATATTGCCCATTTACCATTACAAGTAAATGTAATACAATGAATTAAAAAATAAATAATCCCCCCTACCAAATGGTTAAGCAGATATTATATTGTTATACCAGTACTATAAAAAGTAAAAACAGAAATATAAAAAACTAATTCAGAATTGCTATTTTAGTGCCTCTCCAAAAATGTTTTATGATAAGCAATCAAAAAGTCTGATGTATTCTAAAGTAGTATCAATTTAAACTGTATCTTGTCCTGCAATAAATAAACCCTCATTATGCTTTTTGATTGAGTCATTAAAAAATTACAGGTCTCAGTATATGGTGACACATAAACATATTGGGGATTATTTATCATACGATAATGTACAACAATGCTGATGTATACGGAGGCCACCTGCGCAGTGTTTATTTCTACTTCAGGTCCTACCTGGCGAACAAATATTCTACAGCATGCAAATTCTCAGCTTTGAAAGCACACCTGCTCCAAGTTGTGCACCGTTGCTGGGCATGAACGCCCGCAGCGTCCCACTCCGCCATTGGCCTTACCCCCCTTCTCGCCCCTTTGGCGTGGAGCTGATTTAAAAGAGGAAATAATTGCAGGTGCTAGCAGATTGCAAGTCTTCTGGCATAGTAGCCCTGACAAATATCCCCCATTTTCCCCCAAAAAGTGTATTTATTTGCTAAAGTAAAAGAAGAAACCCTTTACATATTTGTCTCTTTAATTGTACTAACATATATAATAATTTTTTTGGTTTTCTTTAAATGTAAACATTTTAATAAAAGAACAAGTAGCGTTATCTGTTTCATTCTGTTCCCTCACTTATTAATAATTTTTTTGCATTATGCTATTTTACAACAATCAATAGAATACTGGGGCCGCACATATACAGAAATAGAAGGACTATGTCACATGCTTATCAAAATATTGTATTCTTATCGTAAAATAGCTTAAAATATAGAACTAAAAGAGCTGTGGCATTCATGTTTGATACACACGTGTCTATCCGTGCAATAAAAAACAGTACAATGATACAACATTGATGAATATATTATATGCATTTCACTTTCTTTTATTGCAAGGATATATTATCACATGTGGGTATCTAAATTGAGTCCCACAACCATTTTAGATCTATATATTATGCTATTTTATGCTAAAAATAAAAACAGTGGAAAATACAATTACCGCAAAAAAACAAGGCCTTAAATGTCTATGTCAGACAAATAAAAATTTATAAATTCTGGAATGTGAGCAAGTAAAAACAAAAAAATGGGGCAAAATATACCTCATCCTTAACCCCTTAACGCTCTGCGCCGTAGCTCTACGGCGCAGAGGTATAAGGGATGTATGAAGAGGGCTCACGGGCTGAGTCCTCTTCATACAGAGGTGGGGGTTTTTGCATTTTGCACAAAACCCCCACCGCTAATAACCGCGGTCGGTGCCTGCACCGATCGCGGCTATTAACCCCCTAAACGCCGCCGGCAAAGTCGCCGGCGGCGTTTAAAAGACGGCGGCGCGCGGGCGCCGCCATCTTTTTTTCGATCGCCACGCCCCCGAACGTCATCGGGGGGCGGCGATCGGTTGCCATGGTAGCCTCGTGTCTTCTTTTGACACGAGGCTATCTGGCAGCTGCATATTCGTTACAATGAGCCAGTGGCTCATTGTAATGAATGTGCTGCAAAAATGCCATATATTGCAATACTGTAGTATTGCAGTATATGGTAGCAGCGATCTGACTATCTAGGGTTAATGTACCCTAGATGGTCTAAAAGATAGTGAAAAAAAAAAGAAAAAAAAAAGTTTAAAAAATAAAAAAAATCAATAAAATATTAAAAGTTCAAATCACCCCCCTTTCCCTAGAACGGATATAAAACATAACAAACAGTAAAAATCACAAACATATTAGGTATCGCCGCGTCCCAAAATGCCCGATCTATCAAAATATAAAAACGGTTACGGCCGGCGGTGACCTCCGAGGCGGGAAATGGCGCCCAAATGTCCGAAATGCGACTTTTACACCTTTTTACGTAACATAAAAAATGAAATAAAAAATGATCAAAATGTCGCACAGACCTCAAAATGGTAGCAATGAAAACGTCGCCTCATTTCGCAAAAAATGACCCCTCACACATCTCCGTGCGCCAAAGTATGAAAAAGTTATTAGCGTCAGAAGATGGCAAAAAAAAATTTTTCTTTTTTGTACACATTCGTTTAATTTTTGAAAATGTATTAAAACACAATAAAACCTGTATAAATTTGGTATCACCGCGATCGCACCGAACCAAAGAATAAAGTAGGCATGTTATTTGGAGCGAAGAGTGAAAGTCGTAAAAACTGAGCCCACAAGAACGTGACGCACGTGCGGTTTTTTTTCAATTTTTCCACATTTGGAATTTTTTTTCAGCTTCGCAGTACACGGCATGTTAAAATAAATAACATTGCGGGAAAGTAAAATTCGTTACGCACAAAATAAGCCCTCACACAGGTCTGTACACGGAAAAATGAAAAAGTTAGGGATTTTTGAAGTTGGAGAGCGAGAAATGAGGCGAAAAACCCTCCGTCCTTAAGGGGTTAAAGGGGTGTTCCCATGTCAATAAGTAATGGATACTGTTTGAATAATAAAAAGTTATACAAACTTCCAATACATTTTTTTTATCAATTCCCCACATTTTTTTTAGATCTCTGCTTGCTGTCCTTCTATAGAAAGCTTAATTGTTTATTTCCAGTGGACAAACATCTGACCATGGTCACACAGGTGCACGGCTCATTATAACCCACAGCCCTGATTACTGGTAGTAAATAATGAAGCTTTCTAAAGAAGGGCAGCAAGCAGAGATCTAGAAAACCATGTGAAATTGATCCAGAAAGTATATTGAAAAATTGTATTATTTTTCATTATACAAAAACAATACCATTAATTTGCCGAATTGGGAACACCCCTTTAAAGGAAACATATCATGAGGAATCTACCATCAGATCTACTTCACTCCCCAGTAGCCATAGTAGTTCTGCCTCCTTGTGCATCCTCGGTGGGTTCCTCTTTATCCTCACACCTGCACATAAGCAGTCAAATCGCTGCCGGCTTCTATGTGGCTAATACTCACTGCTCCCATGCAGACATGTACAGTAGCTCCATAGAAGCAGCTGGCGCAGGTGCAAGTCTGAAGTGTGTAGGGGACGAGCAAGGAAGGGCCACTGCTAAGGCTACTGGGGTGTGGAGTAGTCTTAGCTCCCAGCGCCCAGCCAGGCTACACCAAAACCCCCAGTAGCCTTAGCAGATACTTGACATATTTACATATTAATAAAATAAAGTTTTAACAAATTGGGTTCCAGGACTATTAAATTACAGATTAGGGCTGGAGGAATCTACTATGAGATCTACTTCTGATGGTAGATTCCTAAAGGTAAGTTTCCTTTAAGATGTTAATTTATACGGGTGTCTAGTGAGTTCCTACTATTGTCAGCTCAAAAATGATCTTTTATCACTATTGATCACACTTTTGTGATAATACTGTAAATTATATTGCAAAATATATTTTAATTATAGTGAAAAATTGCTTTGTGAGATTTATTAATCTTTAACATTAGCTTCAATAATATTGAATATTTCTATTTTGCACAGATTTCTTCTTTACAAACTTAAACACCACATCAGGTAACTATTTTTTAGTAGGTTTATTTGCTAAAATTTATAATGTATACATATCACAGCTTATTTATATCATACAAATAGTAAGGATACGTTTTTAAATAAAAGGAAATTTATCAGAAGTGTCAGTAAAACTGTTCTAACAGCTCATGGCAACTAATCAGAGCTCAGCTTTCATTTTACAAACTGGCGTGGGAAATTGACAGCTGATCTCCGACTATATACTATCATAATATCTCATAATAGCTCATAACTAGTGATGAGCGAGTATACTCGTCCAAGCTTAATGCTCGGTCGAGTATTAGCATACTCGGACCGGCTCGTTGCTCGGACGAGTATTTGCCCTGCTCGATAACGAGCATTTAATTTAAAAAAAAAAAGTAAAGAACAGTAAAAAAATACAATTAAAACATTTAATTTAATCATTTAATTGAAGAACACAGTGAAAGAACACTGTGCTGAATAGATTGCAGATGTTCGCGAACATCTGCGATCTGCTCCGGAGACACGCGTGCAGAATGGTGTTCTCCGCAATAGTATTCGAAGAACAATATGTGTAGAGAACAACTTGCAGATGTTGTCAAACATCTGCAAGTTGTTCTTCACACATATTGTTCTTCAAATACTATTGCGGAGAACACCGTTCTGCACGCGTGTCTCCGGAGCAGATCGCAGATGTTCCGGAGACACGCTTGCACGGTGCAATAGTATTTGAAGAACAATATGTGTGAAGAACAACTTGCAGATGTTTGACAACATCAGCAAGTTGTTCTCTACACATATTGTTCTTCGAATACTATTGCGGAGAACACCGTGTCTCCGGAGCAGATCGCAGATGTCCTGGAGACACGCTTGCAGAACGGTGTTCTCCGCAATAGTATTTGAAGAACAATATGTGTGAAGAACAACTTGCAGATGTTTCCAAACATCTGCAAGTTGTTCTTCACACATATTGTTCTTCAAATACTATTGCAGAGAACATCGTTCTGCACGCGTGTCTCCGGAACAGATCGCAGATGTTCGCGAACATCTGCAATCTGTTCTGCAGTGTTCTTTCACTCTGTTCTTTTAGTGAAAACATCTGCACTGAACAGTGCTCGTTCAGTTTTTAATTTTACTAAAAAATGCTCGGGTCTCCCATTGATTTCAATGTGGCTCGTTACTCGAAATGAGCACTCGAGCATCAGGAAATGTTCGGCTCGAGTAACGAGTACCCGAGCATTTTAATGCTCGCTCATCTCTACTCATAACCTGTAAAAAGAGGATGCACGTAGTGTCTGGCTGAGCTCTACTGCTGTAATATACAGGGGATACACTGCTCTGCGCAAGAGCTCAGTATTGCTTCTCAGTGTATGCCACCCTCAGGCTAGAGTGTTTTTGTGCCTACGATAATTTGCTCCTAAATGAAAAAATAGCTAATGATGAATGATAAGTAGGTGCAGGAAAACATCTGGATTGGTAAGATAAATGAGGAAAACATGGTTATTTTTGATGCATGGCGAGTTTGGTGTTTAGTTGGAAAACTGGCACAAAAATTGTGTGACAATATGAAAAGGAGCAAAATCAACAGAAAAAACAAATTATACATCTGGCCCCTCATGTGCCAATGAAACCAATTTCAGGTTAAGTCATTGGGGCTCATTTACTAAGGGTCCGTCGGACGCATTTTCGTAGGGTTTCCCGTCGTTTTTCCGTTTTGCGCTGGATTGCCCTGGGATTTTGGCGCACACGATCAGATTGTGTCGCATCGGTGCCGGCTTGCACGCAACAGAAATCGGGGGCGGGCCGTCAGACAACCCGATGGATTCGGACGATGCACAGGATGTAACAATTAACAATGTGTCGCAAGACACGCACTTACAAGCACCAGGAAGAAGAAGGTGAACTCCAGCGGACCTGGTACGGAAGTGACGGATGCAGGAACTCGTACGCACGAGCTACGTGAATCGGGCCGGACCTGAATCCTCGTCGGACAACGCACCGTGGGATCGCGACAGGACCCGGTAAGTAAATCTGCCCCATTACGTTAAATATGATGTGCAAAAGACATCTATAGATCTCAGTACAAGATACTGGAGAAACATACCTGCCAAATGTTAAATCACTATATAAGCATTTTTATGGTTTAGTGCTTCAGATCATTGTGGGTTATTTGTCATAATAACTTGTAATGTACTTAAATTAATAAGTACAGTAAATTCATTTTATTTAATTATTGATTCCCTCATCAAGCTGTTTATTTTTATTTTTAGAAATATATCCTATGCGACTTGTTGGTGGTATTGATAATTGTGCTGGACGAGTAGAGATCTTTTACAACAACACCTGGGGAACCGTGTGTGATGACATTTGGAACATAAATAATGCACATGTCGTATGCAGACAAATGAACTGTGGATATGGAACTGCTGCCTTACCATATGCATTTTTTGGAGAAGGTTACGGGACAATCCTACTTGATAATGTGCAGTGCTCAGGAGGTGAACAGTACTTGTGGCAGTGCAGCCACTTAGGATGGGGCTCCCATAATTGTGCTCACAGCGAGGATGCTGGTGTCATCTGTTCAGGTATGTTTTAACATATGTCAAAAATAAGAAAAAGCTAAACATTCAGTCTCTGATCTTAACGACACCTCTGGCTGATTCACTTCTCAAAAGTCTTTCAATCCAATATCCTTGTGTGAGATTTGGAAGCATAAAATATGTAATTGTTATTGTTTTTATTGTTTTTTTAAGTGGAAATAATAGTATCATTGATAGCTAAGTTCAATAAGGATATAGGTCCATCAAGTCCCACCTATAATCCTACAGTGTTGATCCAGAGGAAGACAAAAAACATATAAGGATGAAAAACTCTTCCAAATTCTAAAGTGGAAGTCAAACAAAATCCCTGTGTGAGTGTCCCATTTTGAGATTCTAGTTCCCACAACATGATATTTATCCTTCCATAGAAAGGCATCCAAGCCCCCTATTGTACTTGTCTATTATCTCAATCAACAACAACCTGTGGGCCAGAGTTCCATAGTCTCATTATAAAGAATCTCTATCTATGGCTATGGTAGAACTATAATCTATTTCCTCTAGTTGAAGATGATGTCCTTTTGTCATGAGTACAGGCAGAGGTATAAAAATTTCTGCAGGAAAAACTCAGTACTGCCCATTCAAATAATTGATGTATACTGCTATATGAGGAACTCCATGTGTGCTCTGACTAGTGAGTTGTGTTAGGGCATGTGTATCTATGTCTCTCTTGACATACCTCATAATCTTATTTGTTTTGCAGCATCTGCCTTACTGCCATGATTCTGCTGTTTTTACATTCTGTCTCCCTCTGGTGGCAAGCATGCACATTACTTGCTGTCATGATTCTGCATTCTAACTCCCTCTGGTGGTGAATATGCAGATTGTTCACTGAACTCCCTCTGGTGGCTGGTGATCCGCACTGCAGCCCTATCCTGCCACTTCCTCCTGGGTTTACGTGATCTACTATGTAAGGGTACATTCACACAGCGGTATGCCCGCCGTGCAGGCATACCGCCGTGTGCTGGAGAGGAGGAGGAGGCAGCCCCTCCTCCCTCCATAGAGAATAGCGGCGCACGGCCGCACACACGCCAAAAGATAGAGCATGCTCTATCTTTTTGCGGTGTGCGGGCCGGATCGGTGCCACACATGCCGCTATTGCCGTCTATGGGGACGTACATGCGGCCGCAAATTTGCGGCCGCATGTACGTCCCCGCAGACGGCCATGTGAATGTGCCCTAAGATGGGCTATAAATGTGTTTCCTGTGCAACTTGTCAGTAATAGGTCTCTACTCCATGCTCCAGCCCTCTGCCTGCTCAGTGCCATGTGCCATGTACCTAGTGTTTATGATCACTACCTGCATTCTGACTCTTACTCTGGGCTCTGCCTTGTCATCTATAATAATAATAATAATAATAATAATCTTTATTTATATAGCGGCATCAAATTCCGTAGTGCTTTACAAATCATAGGGGACATGTACAACTATATTACATTACGAAGAACAAACAGTCATATGGAACAATAGGAGTGAGGGCCCTGCTCAAAAGAGCTTACAGACTATGAGGATGAAGGGGTGACACAAGAGGTTGTATAATGGTCCAGCCATTCTATATAAGGGAACAATATAAAATAATTTAATAAATAATTTACTAAACAACGATGTTGCTGCTTGAACCAGCCATCAGGCGCCATCTTATTTACAGGGTCCTAGGTGAAAAAGACTGCAGAGAAGCCTGGAGCTTGGTATATATCAGCTGTTTGCCAGATAACAGATGGGAGATAGAACATAGTCCTACCTGTCCTCTGCCCCAGACCTACTGTATATTAGCCATTACCTGCTGAGCAATTACCATTTGTCGCTTCCCTACTGGCATCTTGCAGGCTCTTGGCAGCTTTGTGGCGGGCTCTGGTAAAGACCAGGGGGCTTGTGGGTTAAGTGCTTAAGGAAGCTGGTGAAGCGGCATTGCATCCAACCTGCAAGATTAGTGGCTGCCGGGACACATAAACTGTTTTATCCAATGTTTTACCATTTACTACATAACTTTATTTCCTCAGGCCAAATGGATAACCTTACATTTATTTACATTAAACGTCATTAGCCATTTATCTGCTCAAGTTCTAATATAAATATTAAACTGTGACTTAATCTGCACAGTTGTTAATACAATTACATATATTTTCCTTAAGTCCCAACATTCTAGTTTTCACCCTTAGGACACAGCCCCATTTGTCAAATCAGCCTGTGCCATGTTATGCAGTTATAACTTTAGAATGGTTTATTTCAACCATGTTTATTTTTAGACTATTTTTTCATGACATGTTGTACATTAATGCTATATTTAGGTTGAAATATATTGCACTTATTTATAAAAAGAATGGAAATTTGATGAAAACTTTGAAAAAGTTCTTTTTTTTCTGATTTCTAAAGGATATACTCATCATACAGTTAGTCTTTCCACCCAAATTGGTTGCTAACTAACATTTACCATATGTCTGCTTTATGCTGACATACTTTTTTATATGTTAATTTATTATATAAGGACGTTAGAAAGCCAACAGTTCGAACAGTGATTTTCCAAATTTTTAAGTTACCGTATATTCCGGCGTATAAGACGACCTGGTGTATAAGACGACCCCCCTACTTTCCTGTTTAAAATATAGAGTTTAAGATATATTCGCCGTATAAGACTACCCCTTTTCCAACGCATACAAAACACCGGTAAAAATTTTAAAAAAAACAGATTTGAATTTAACATGGTCCTCTTTTAAATGTAAATTCTTATGACATGCAGGTATATAGCAGGAAAACTGTCGCTCATAAACATAAGGCATACAACAACAACATTACCATTACAGCACAGCCCCCAGTAGTATACAGCACAGCCCCCAGTAGTATACAGCACTGCCCCCAGTAGTATACAGCACTGCCCCCAGTAGTATACAGCACTGCCCCCAGTAGTATACAGCACAGCCCCCAGTAGTATACAGCACTGCCCCCAGTAGTATACAGAACTGCCCCCAGTAGTATACAGCACAGCCCCCAGTAGTATACAGCACTGCCCCCAGTAGTATACAGCACTGCCCCCAGTAGTATACAGCACTGCCCCCAGTAGTATACAGCACTGCCCCCAGTAGTATATAGCACTGCCCCCAGTAGTATACAGCCTGCCCCCAGTAGTATTCAGCACTGCCCCCAGTAGTATACAGCACAGCCCCCAGTAGTATACAGCACTGCCCCCAGTAGTATACAGCACTGCCCCCAGTAGTATATAGCACTGCCCCCAGTAGTATACAGCCTGCCCCCAGTAGTATACAGCCTGCCCCCAGTAGTATACAGCACTGCCCCCAGTAGTATACAGCACTGCCCCCAGTAGTATACAGCACTGCCCCCAGTAGTATACAGCACAGCCCCCAGTAGTATACAGCAAAGCCCCCAGTAGTATACAGCACTGCCCCCAGTAGTGTACAGCACAGCCCCCAGTAGTATACAGCACAGCCCCCAGTAGTATACAGCACAGCCCCCAGTAGTATACAGCACTGCCCCCAGTAGTATACAGCACAGCCCCCAGTAGTATACAGCACTGCCCCCAGTAGTATACAGCACTGCCCCCAGTAGTATACAGCCCAGCATTAAAAAAAAAATAAACATATACTCACCCCGATGCTCCCCCGATGTCCGCGCCGTCTTCTTTCTTCTGCCGGGCGCCGCCATTGATCTTCCCCGGCAGGCGCCTAGTATGACACGCCGCTGCTGACGTCATACTAGGCGCCGACCTGGGGAAAGACATGGCGGCGCCCAGCAGAAGAAAGAAGACGGCGCGGAAGACTGAAGACAGCACAGCGTGGACATCGGGGCCAACGCAGGGTGAGTATTTTCCCCCCGATGTCTTTTTGAGGCTGCCGGCAGCCATCGCTGTGCAAACACCCGCGATCGGTGCTAGCACCGATCGCGGGTGTTACCGGTAAGCCTTTGCTGCAATATGCCCGTGAGCCCTCTCCATGCCGCCGTATAAGACGATTACCGGCGTATAAGACGACCACAGAGAAGACAGAAGATTTTTCTGTCTTCAAAAGTCGTCTTATACGCCGGTATATACGGTAAGTTAAGATTCAATATTTTTAGAGGACAACTCATCTTAGTAAGGGTTTTCAATGTTCTATTTATTAGAAACTCCCCACAAACCTCCAAAGTCTGTATCCATTTTAAAAACTAGTCCCCTCAAAGCTTGGAGTAACACTTTATTTGGGGGCGCAATACCCTGTTGTCTAGCCTTGATTAGGTTTTTATGGAGGAACATCTCAAGAAAATCTTTATGCACCAAATAGCATAGATAACATGTTACTTATGATCTATGGGTCAGAACGGTTATGGTAAAATCCCATTTACATAGCTTTTTTATGTTTGACTTAAAAACTCATTTGGAGAGGAAAAATCCCTTGATTTTGCATTGCCATCTACTAAGAGGTGTAATATTTTTATTATTTTGTTGATTGTGCTGTTTTAGGGCTTATTTTTTGCGGTACAAGTTGTTCTTGTTTTTATTGGTATTAATATCACTTGTTGCTCACTTTTTCTGGTGTTCTTTTATTTAGTTGGATGCGCAAAAATCATAATTTTTGCTTTGATTTTTTTTTTAAGGCGTTTACATGCTTTTTGTAGGGTAGCGGGGCATTTTTTTATTATATGGGGAAATGTCATTTTAATTTTATGAATATTTATAAAAAATTTTTTGTGTGTGTGTTTTTAATTTATATGTCCCCCATGAGGTCATAAAAGAACCCTGGGGGACATTTTCACTTTTTAAAAAATTAATTTTACTTAATTTTTGTTTCTTTTACAATTTTTCCCCTGTAACTGAGGCATCTATAAGCACCACCTGTGACTGGGATTCTGATTAACCCCTTAACGACTTGGCCTTTTTTAGTTTTTTCACTTCCATTTTTCACTCACCAACTTCAAAAATCTATAACTTTTTTAATTTTCCACATAAAGAGCTGTGTTATGGCTTATTTTCTGCGTAACAAATTGCACTTCGTAGTGACGGTATTTAATATTCTATGGCGTGTACTGGGAAGCGGGAAAAAAATTCCAAATGCAGTGAAAATGGTGAAAAACCACATTTGTGACGTTTTCTTGTGGGCTTGGATTTTACAGCTTTCACTCTGCGTCCCAAATGACATGTCTACTTTATTCTTTGGGTCGGTACGATCACGTGGATACCAAATTTGTATAGGTTTTATAATGTTTTCATACATTTAAAAAAATTAAAACCTCCTGTACAAAATATATTTTTTTTATTTTGCCATCTTATGGGGCCAATAACTTTTTCATACTTTGGTGTACGGAGCTGTGGATAGTGTAATTTTTTGCGAATTTTGATGGCGTTTTCATTACTATAATTTTTGGGACTGTGCGACCTTTTGATCACTTTTTATTAATTTTTTTATATTTTTCAAAATGACAAAAAAATGCCATTTTCGACTTTGGACGCTATTTTCCGTTACGGGGTTAAACGTAGTGAAAAAACCGTTATCATATTTTGATAGATCGGGCATTTTTGGACGTGGCGATACCTAATGTGTTTATGATTTTTACTGTTTATTTATATTTATATCAGTTCTAGTGAAAGGGGGGTGATTTGAATTTTTAGGTTTTTTTATTATAATTTTTTTTTTTAAACTTTTTTTTATTTTTACTTTTACTATTTTTCAGACTCCCTAGGGTACTCTAACCCTAGGTAGTCTGATCGATCCTATCATATACTGCCATACTACAGTATTAGCACATTGTAATGCAATTGTACAGCAATTAGCACATTGTAATGCATGGGTTAAAACCAAGTAGCCTCGGGTATTCGGAACACCCGAGGTTACCATGGCGACGGATCGCCGCTCCCCGTGACGTCATCGGGGAGCAGCGATCCACGACAAGATGGCGGCGCCCATGCGGCGCCATCTCTTTGAAGCCGCCGACAGCATTGCCGCCGGCGATCAAGGTGAAAACACCCGCGAACGGTGCTAGCACCGATCGCGGGTGTTACCGGTAAGCCTTTGCTGCAATATGCAGCAAAGACTTACAGGCTATGGAGAGGGCTCGGCCCGCGAGCCCTCTCCATGCACCGGGACCCGGCGCGCGCCGTACTAGTACGGCGTGCATCGGGAAGGGGTTAATGTTGTACTATGTCTAATTAGACCGAGGAGCACTGATTAACCCCTTTAGACCCGGCAGTCACGTGACCTCTGAGACTATGGAACCAGGGCGATGCTGTGGGGAGCAGAGAAGGGAGAAGTGGTAACAAACTGAACAAATCTTCAGTCTCTTTAGTGTCTCCGAGTGTCTCTGACACCGGGTCTAAAGACGTCGCTGCAGACTCCGGACCTGCATACAGACCTGCGGTCTGAATACAGTTAATAGAGTTAATAATAATCCCTAAATGTTCAACAATTGCTTAATTATCCCTGATGCTTTTTTCATCTGCAAACTCAGGATGTTTATTACATGTCTCTGCACTGATAAATAGGAGGGACCTGCAGCAGGAGACCCCTTTAAAGGGAATCTCCCTCCACCAAGAATCATAATCTGCTTGCAGCATGTTGTAAAGAAATGATCTGTGACTTCCAATATACCTTTATTATTTATTTCCATTATTCCATTTCCATGATATTCCCAGTATAATCTGTGTGCTTATAAGGCAGTCGGTGCAACAGAGGCACTGATATTTCTTGTCTTTTTAGAACAAGGGTCTATCTAGCACCATACTTAAATCTCGTAGCACCCAGAGGTGTATGCAACCTGGTTCTTGAGATTTGTCTGTTTTAGGTATATTTAGCATGTAATCTGCAATATGATTTTCCCAGTTAAAAACATTTGAAAAGAAGGCTTTTAATAGATGTCCCTTTCCTCATCTTCTTCCACTATTGCATCAAGATCATTTGTTAGTGGGGTCGCACTCTTAAGATTTTTGTTATGTATTTATTAGAGATGAGCGAGCACTAAAATGCTCGGGTGCTCGTTATTCGGTACGAACTTTTCCCGATGCTCGAGTGCTCGTACCGAATAACGAGCCCCATTAAAGTCAATGGGAGACCCGAGCATTTTTTCACTAACACAACACATTAAAAGAACAGTAAATAATAACACATTCCACATGTTTCCAGATGTTTTAATTGTAAGAATACATTAAAAAAACACTATTCTTCACTTTATAGGTGTTCGCGCGTGTCTCCCGCTAAGTTAGGAGATGTGCGCCGAACATCTGGATGTGAAGAATAGTGTTCTTTCAATGTGTTCTGCAATTAAATGGTCCTGTGTTCACTGTTTTCACTGTTTTAACTGTTTTTATTCTATTCTTCACTTTGCAGATGTTAGCACAAGTCTTCCGATAATGTCGGAGATGTGCGCGCACATCAACAATGTGAAGAATAGTGTTATTTGAATGTGTTCTGCACTTAAATGCTCTTGTTTTCACAGTTTGCACTATTTTTATTCTATTCTTCACTTTGCAGATGTTCGCGCATGTCTCCCGCTAAGTTTGGAGATACGCGCTAACATCAGCAATGTGAAGAATAGAATAAAAACAGTGAAAACACGAGCATTTAAGTGCACATTGCAGAACACATTCAAATAACACTATTCTTTACATTGCTGATGTTCGGCGCACATCTCCGAACTTAGCGGGAGACACGCGCGAACACCTGTAAAGTGAAGAATAGTGTTTTATTAATGTATTCTTACAATTACATCTGGAAACATGTGTTATGTGTTGAAGAACAGTGTAAACACTGTTCTTCTGTGTCTTTTATTAATTTAATGCTCGAACTCGAGCCGGCGAGATACTCGTCCGAGTAACGAGCCGGTCCGAGTATGCTAATACTCGACCGAGCAGTATACTCGGACGAGTATACTCGCTCATCTCTAGTATTTATGTATAAAGTATAGATTATTGTGGATTTTGGCTAGTGGATGTTAAAAAAATCTGGCAGCACTCTAATGCAATTGAATAAAAAATTACTGCCACATGTAACACCCTCTATAAATGTAACTTTGAAAATGTTCATATTATTTATCCCATTGTTATATACTGCATTTCTTGTTGGAGAACTGTCTGCAGCAAATCTTTTATTGGATGATAAATATGCTGTCCCATAGTTGCAACTAGAGAGAGCTCACTGTATACAGTTCACATTCAACTAAAACAAAAGTGAAGAATATTTTTTTTCAGTAAAACATTTGTTGTATCCTAGATTGTTAGGTTCCCAGGACACTATACTGCTTTTTTATATGAAAGAAGTGCCCTCTCACTAATTCATGAGAGTTGGATCTGTATATATTGCTATAAACAGTGCTCGCCCATCTTCATCACTTTCATAGACTCTCATAGTGAATGGTAATCCCACAGATCACTGTATACTGCAACATCTTACACTCCCACAGTATTCAATGGAGTGGCAGGATGTGTGCTCAATCTTCACAAATGAAAGGCGATATTGGCACTCACTTCACACTTCGGGGAATCTTCCTATTCAAGCTTTATTTTTCAATATAAAAGCATGCAGACAGCATAGGCAAAGGAGTAATCAACACGTTTCAATTCTAAGGCGTCTTAATCATGATTATACCCTTGCAAACATGTGTTACTCTTTTGTACTTTCAGGCTCCTCTTCATCTTCATGTCACAGGTCCACGACAGCTCCGTGGCTGTGCCTCTACTGTCTTCAAATGCGGAGGCACCAGATGCACGGCAGCTCCTTGCGCACAGCCCATCCAGCGCACTCTGTGATGTCAGCAGAGGCTGACATCACAGTTGTGTACTGGCCAGACCGTGCACACAAAGCTGTCACGGACCTGCAGCCGGCATGAAGACAGAAGAGGCGTGGCCACACAGCTGTTGCGGACCTGTGGCATGAAGAAGAAGAGGGGATGACCGGGCCATCGGAATGTTGAGTAGTAAGTTTATTTTTTTGTATACCCGAGTATAAGGCGCGTGGGGAATTTTCAGCACAAAAATTGTGCTGAAAAACTTGGCTTATACTCGAGTATATATGGTATACTAGAATATTAAAAGGAAACACACAAAACGAACTTATTCTGCCAGACCACGACACAATTTGTCTGGGGGCCAAAGAGGAGCATTGAGGCAACTTATGAATAACACCGATCTTGTTTATAGATCAGCGGATAGAGGAGGAGCAGTTGTTGTTCTCGAATATGCCCTTAAATGAAATCCCTTAATGAAAAAATTACTTATCGTACTTTACAGGAAAATCCGACTGGAATTTTTCAGTGCAAATTACAGAGTTTATAAGATGAGGGTGAATATTTAGGAGTAATTAGTTCTAATCAAAAATAATATCTATTTGTGGAGGATCCAGTCACCCCAATCTTCCACTCACTGCCCAAGATCCATAAGGGTGTGTTTCCATCTCCCCTTAGACCCATAGTGGCAGGAATTGGCATTTTGGGTGAGAGATTGGGGGAGTGGCTGGATCACTTTTTACAACCACTCACTTAGGGTCTCTCCAACTTTCTTGCAAGACATTAAGCATGTTTTACAAATCATGAGTAAATTCAAATGGCAGGATGGATATAACTGGGCTACATGTGATGTAACTGCCCTTTATTCCTCTATTCCCCACAATTTAACCCTTTCAGGACCTGGCCCTTTTTTGTTTTTTCATTTTCATTTTCCCCTCCCCATGATCAAAAATCCATAACTTTTTTATTTTTCCATGTTCAGAGCTGTGTGATGGCTTATTTTCTGCGTAACAAATTGCACTTCATAGAGATGGTATTGAATACCATAGGAAAAAAATTCCAAATGCAGTGAAATTGGTAAAAAAAATGCATTTGTGCCATCTTCTTGTGGGCTTGGATCTTATGGATTTCACTGTGCACCCCAAATGACATGTCTACTTTATTCTTTGGGTTGTTGCGATTATGGGGATACCAAATTTATATAGGTTTTATAATGTTTTCATACATTTAAAAAAATTAAAACCTCCTGTACAAACATTTTTTGGGGGATTTTGCCATTTTCTGGCACTAATAACTTTTTTATACTTTGGTGTACAGAGCTGTGGGTGGTGCAGTTTTTTGCGGATTTTGATGACGTTTACAATGTTATCAATTTTAGGACTGTTCGACCTTGTGATCACTTTTTATAGAATTTTTAAATGTTTTTAAATGACAAAAAAAGTGCCATGCGCCGCAATCCTTTTGAAGCCGCCGGCAAAGCTGCCGGCGGCTTCAAAAGGATTGCGGCGCATGGCACTTTTTTTGTCATTTAAAAACTGGCACTGATCACGGGTGTTACCGGTAAGCCTTTGCTGCAATATTCAGCAAAGACTTACTGGCTATGGAGAGGGCTCAGCGCGTGAGCCCTCTCCATGCACCCGTGGCCGACCTGTGACGTGCTATTACGTCACGGGTCGTGAACGGGTTAAAGATTATCTGCATAAACACACGGATAAATATAGCACATAAATATATTAGCAACAGAATTTTTACTTCAGAATAATTATTTCATGTTTGATGGTACATATTATTATAAGTGGAGGGGGCTAAGTTTCCCTGCTCCATTGCAAATATTTATTTATCACAATGGGAGGAATTGATGATTTTTTTCCCCTGCTAATCCATACTAGGGGGGATATTTATCATACGCTGGCGCTCGTGCGCCAGCGTGTGATCGCCCTGCCGCTGCAAATTCGCAGCCCGATATATCAAGAGGCTTCTACCTCTTGATGTATCGGGCTGCCAGCAACGCAGCGTTTAACCTATGCCAGGCTGGGCCTGGCGTAGAAAAAAACGCAGCCGGCGACTTTTCACATATGAAAAGTCGCGGGCAGCAGCGAGTGCACAGGCGCGGGGACAGTAACGCCCCGCGCCGGCCCACTCCCTTCCTGCCGCGCCCCCCGCTCGGCCGGCCGCGCCCTGGCATGAAGGTGGCGGATTGGGGAAAATAATCGCAAAAGCTAGCAATAAGCTAGCATTTGCGATTATTTCAGGGCCTCTGCACCACTGGCGGTGCGCAGAGGTCCTGATAAATATCCCCCTAGGAGTATATTGTATGGGCAGGAAGATACATAGACAACCTGGTGTGGATTTAAAATGGTTCAGAATCCACCTTTAACCCTTTTGTTAATTATCTTAACTCCAAAGATATGAATTTGAAATTCACACATTATTTTGGGTGTAACGGTATTTCTTTCCTGGATGTCATTCTTACAAAGGGTGAAAGAAAAAGTTAAAGTTAATCCGTATAGGATGGACATTTCCAGGAAAACTACCCTCCTTGCAACACTGTGCCTTCCTATTCATGTGACTGGAAATATACCATATGGAGAAATGGTGCGCTTTAGAAAAAATTGTAGTGAGGCTGCAGATTTTGAAAAGAAAAAATAACCTTGAAGAATAGATAATATAATCGGGACATATAACCATGGGACATAAATAGAGCTGAAAAGACAATAGACAAGGTTAAAAAACAAGAATTTCTATTGGAGAATAGTTATACACAGCAACCGCTGTTAAAAAACAAAAAAAAAAATTCTACTGCTTATAGCACACAATTTTCAATTATTAGGAAAATTATTCATAAATATGTTTCCATTCTGCTTCAGTATTCTGAACTAGCACCACTGATTGAGGTGGGAATTAAATGTGTAGCTAAACGCACCCCCAAGATCCAAGATTTCTCCTAGTTTATCAGTCATGGTGCTATTCAGACATAGCTCAATTATCCTGGGAGTTTGAAATGTGGCCACAGACAATGCAAAGCCTATTCTTATATCACAGTAGGCAATACGTTTTGTTCATCATTAACTGGGGAAAGTTTCCCTATTAAATTATATTTAAACTGTAATACTTAGAATGGTATATACAGGCGGTCCCCTACTTAAGGACACCCGACTTACAGACAACCCATAGTTACAGACGGACCCCTCTGCCCACTGTGACCTCTGCAGAAGCTCTCTGGAAGCTTTACTATAGTCCCAGGCTGCAATTATCAGCTGTAAGATGTCTGTAATGAAGCTTTATTGATAATTCTTGGTCCAATTACACCAAAAATTTTGAAACTCCAATTGTCACTGGGGCAAAAGAAAAAAAATTGTCTAGAACTTCCATTATAAAATATACAGTTTCGACTTACATACAAATTCAACTTAAGAACAAACCTCCAGACCCTATCTTGTATGTAACCCGGGGACTGCCTGTATATGATTAAATCAAGGACTGTAACAATCAGTATGTTGGTCACACAGGGGGTCAGTTGAAAGTCAGAATCAGACGACATGTATCTGATGTTACCACAAGAACAATATAATATTCTAGTATTTATTCTATTTAATGATGTATTTATCTTACCTACTTCCGTGGTCTTCATGGAGAAGTGTTTCTCTTTGGTTTTTGGTCAGCTGACCATTCCTTTGGAGGAAACCACCCCTTCACCGACGACACGGGGGCAGGTAGTTTGAAAGTACAAAAGATTACACATGTTTGCGACAGTATAATCATGACTAAGACGCCGTAGCGTTGAAACCTGATGATTACTCCTGTGCCTATGCTTTCTGTATGCTTTTATACTGAAAAATAAAGCTCAAATTGGAAGATTCCCTGAAGTGAGTGCCGATATCGCATTTTCATTTCTGAGGTTTATGTGCCCCACGGCTATGGACTAGAATCGTGCACCAATCTACTCAAGGAATCAGTGCATTCAGGAGTGTATAAGAGCTGGTCTTCCTTGTAACCTTATGGGTGATTAAGTTTTCTGTGTGCTCAATCTGCCTCAATTAGTTAGAATGGGGTCACCAGCAGTTGGGCCCTCACTGATTAGATTGTTATTCCCTAGTCACAAAGTTGGTACAGCCACTTCAACATGATATATACAACACATATACCTCCATTTGCACATAAGTGCTGTGGGTTTATCCAACTATAAGGTCTGTAGGCTGCTGGTTGTTAGGAAACAATTGGAGTTAAAAACTCAGCAACTTGTTGTTTTCAGCCATTATATTTTGTCCGTATATTGTGCTAATGGTCTATAAACTCTCTTTTAGATTCTCAATATGTGTTAAATTCAACCATCTCACCCACTATTGAAGGTAAGCCACAATTTTTGATTTAAGCTTATAATAGTGAAATAACATATGAGACATTCATTCTAGGCAAAAGAAATAAGTACTGTATATACTCAGGTATAAGCCGACCCAAGTATAAGCCGGGCCCCTAATTTTACCACAAAAACCTGGTAAAACCTATATTTTTTTTACTCCAGTATAAGCCGAGTTTGGGTTTTCAGCACATTCTTTTGTTCTGAAAAACTAGGCTTATACTCGAGTATAAGCTTTGCCCAACAAAAGCAGCTGACAGATATAAAATACCCATAACATAACAGCTGGGGTAACTCTATCTACTCCCTCTATTTACTCTCTACCAGACTTCACCGTATGTGTGACAACCTGCGTTTTGGTGTGCATTGTTTTCATTGTGCTTGTGTGCAAGAGTAGCATTGTATTGTGATGTAGAGTTAGGTTTTCAATATGTACTTTGTGCTTTGAACTGTAATGCTAGGAAGTAAACTTAAAGAAAATCTGAAATCAAATATCAAGTGTAATAAACCAGGGGCACTTACTCATAGATGGGAGGGAGGAAGTGCTTCTTCACATCATAACAGCCTGTATAGCTATATCATGGAGGGGCTCTGATAACATGCCCATAACTTTTCTGGCTCATTACCATAGTTTTAAAAATTTATTTTAGATGGAATGTGGCCATGGATGACAAATATACAGTAAAAAGACTGCAACAGTCATGGTGCATGGAACTATGAGTAATTGTCCCTGGTTTATCATGCTTGACTTTGATGGTAGATTTCCTTTATGATATGTTACTCATGGTATGCTAGGTAAAAAGCCTGTGCTGCATCACAGCAAGTTTTTTGCGAATTTCTGAATAAACCCAGAATCATTTGTGTCTCATACACTAAGATTTCCAAATTTTTGTATAACTGTTCCATATATGTACAAATACATTATATACAATAGAGCTATCAATATATAATGCCAATATATTATTCTATAGAGTAATAAAATATCACTGTGTGAATGTGTGTGTAGATACAGATGAGTTGGTCAAATGTGTATGCCAAAAGAAGACCCATCAAAGTATTCTATTAAAGGAAACCTACCACTTAAAAGTGGTAGCTTTTCACACAGATACATGGCACCAGCTCAGGGTGAGCTGGTGCCGAAACATATTTTCATTAGCAGAATAAAGCCAGTATAAAAGATTTAAATGTTAATATAACTTATATCTCGGCGCTCCGCACTAGGGCACGGCGCACCATGCGCTCTCTGGCACACTCGCGCCTGCGCAACTTCAGACGGCGAAACAGGCCGTGCTAAATTGCGCAGGCGCGAGTGTGCCGGAGAGCTCGGTGACGTCACCGGCTCTCCAGCACTTCAGAATCCGGCGCACACACGGACGCACGCATGCTGCTCCATGCCCTAGTGCAGAGCGCTGAGATATAAGTTATATTAACATTTAAATCTTTTATACTGGCTTTATTCTGCTTATAAAAATATGTTCCGGCACCAGTTCACCCTGAGCTGGTGCCATGTATCTGTGTGAAAAATTACCACTTTTAATTGGAAGGTTTCCTTTAAGGGTATACTTTGATGAAAACCCTCAAAACCATGATTACGTGTTAATGTTTATCAGTATTTTATAATTTCATCTAAACCTATCTCTCTTAGATATCATAACTCCAGGAGGCACAGTTGACTACTGGACACCAGGTACATATTATTCATTACTCTCTTTCAATTAGAATTCAATTATAGGACATTAATAATTTTTATTCTGACTATTCCAGATAGTTTCACTAATTGTGGCGGTCGCATTACTCAGTCTTCTGGGGTCATTACCAGTCCTTTCTATCCCAATTCGTATCCTGCTAATGCTCTTTGCAGATGGGAAATTCAGACTTTTGTAGGTTATTATGTCAAGCTCTCATTTACAAACTTTGAGTAAGTTTATTTTACTCTTTCTATATTTATTATAATTCATAGTTCATGTTTTAAAGCTGATGGATTGATTTAAAGAGTCTTAGAGATTTTTATCTGGGGCTCAAACCCCTAACATTGTAAAGGTGACTTTCAAATTATAGAGTCTTTGTATTCCAGCTTGGAATGGAGTAAACCAGGAAAGACACACTGTCCTTTTTGAAGATTAGCTTAAGACTGCTTTATTCTCTTTGGCAATGAAACTCTTATATGGAAAGTCATAACACACTCTGAAAGGGGCGTACAAGTGCACAAGCGGGCAATACTATTGGGTGGTTTGACCCTGGAAATGTAACACTATTGGATGTAAGCACACAAAGGAATGTAGAACCATTGACTGTCTTCACATAAACAAAATGTCCAGATGTTCACCTGGATACCTTCCTCTAGGTCAGTGATGGCTAACCTATGGCACTGGTGCCAGAGGTGGCACTCAGAGCCCCTTCAGTGGGCACCCCTGCCATCACCAGAGATGACTCCAGGTATCTTTCTGCAGTCCCAGACAGCCCAGGACTTGCTGTGCACAGAGCTATTTTAAAGTGACAGCTGTACCTGGGACTATTTTCTGCTTTATTCGTGTCCTCAGGTGCTGGTATCAATGAAAACTGTGACAGAAAAGGGAGTATAAATCACAAATTACATTTCTGTGTTGGCAATTTGCGATAAATAAGCGGGTCTTTGTTGTAGTTTGGGCACTCGGCCTCTAAAAGGTTTGCCATCACTGCTCTAGGTGGTTCTAGCGAGCACTAAGTCCTTGTGTGCTGAGGGACAAACACCACCCAAACTTTAGTGAAAGTTATGTGAAATGAATGCTGAGTCTTTAAAATGACTGACAGTATGTAAGATGGCATTCAAGATCAGTGTGATATCCTTAAAAAGAGTTTTCTCAAAACTCTTATGGAAATATAATAAATAGCATTAGAACTCAAAATACTGGATTCTCAGCTGCCTTTCATAATACCTTTAAAATTGTGTGGTTCATTATGGAGCTCAGTGCTAGTCTCAGCTGTGGATTAAGTAGTGTAGGGCCTAGACCAGTGGTGGAGAACCTTTTAGAGACCAGTGAGGAACACTACCACCATACAGTGAGGAACACTACCACCATACAGTGAGGAACACTACCACCATACCATGAGAAACACTACCACCATACCATGAGAAACGCTACTACCCCACCATGAGAAACACTACTGCCATACAGTGAGGAACACTACCGCCACACAGTGAGGGACACTACCGCCATACCATGAGAAAAGCTACTGCCATACAGTGAGAAACAGTGCCGCCATACAGTGAGGAACACTACCACCATACAGTGAGGAACACTACTGCCTTACAGTGAGGAACACTACCGCCATACAGTGAGGAACACTACCCCCATACATTGAGGAACACTACCACCATACCATGAGAAACACTACCATCATACCATGAGAAACACTACCACCATACCATGAGAAACACTACTACCATACCATGAGAAACACTACTACCATACAGTGAGAAACACTACCGCCATACAGTGAGGAACAATACCCCCATACAGTGAGGAACACTACCTCCATACAGTGAGGAACACTACCACCATACAGTGAGGAACACTACCCCCATACAGTGAGGAACACTACCCCCTTACAGTGAGGAACACTACCACCATACCATGAGAAACACTACTGCCATACAGTGAGGAACACTACCGCCACACAGTGAGGAACACTACCACCATACAGTGAGGAACACTACCGCCATACAGTGAGGAACACTGCCGCCATACAGTGAGGAACACTACCGCCATACAGTGAGTAACACTACAGTCAGACAGTGAGGAACACTACCGCCATACAGTGAGGAACACTACAGTCATACAGTGAGGAACACTACCGCCATACAATGTGGAACACTGCCGCAATACAGTGAGGGACACTACCACCACACAGTGAGGAACACTACCGGCATACAGTGAGGAATACTACCGCCATACAGTGAGGAACACTACCCCCATACAGGGAGGGACACTACCCCCATACAGGGAGGGACACTACCCCCAAACAGTGAGGAACACTACCGCCATACATTGAGGAGCACTACCGCCATACAGTGAGGAACACTACCGCCATACAGTGAGGGACACTACTGCCATACAGTGAGGGACACTGCTGCCATACAGTGAGGGACACTGCTGCCATAAAGTGAGGGACACTGCTGCCATACGCTGAGCCCTCAGGAGCATTAGAGCATGCGCATCGCGGAAGTCTCATGGTGGTTGCGCATGCTATCGCGAGACTTCGGCAATGCACATGCTCTAATATGCTCCTGAGGGCTCAGTGACATCACCGGCTCTCAGAAACAAAGAAGTGAGGGTGGGGGGAGGCGGGGACGGCATTCTGCATACCTCCCCTAGTCAAGCACCAAGTGGGTTATTAGCAAAGTACCCAATCTAGTGTTATAATGCATGCATTTTGTTATTTGATAAACGAAAATATGTGCCAGCACCAGCTCATCTCACCTTATGTGCAGGTTAGTGTGGATCATAATGCCCATTTCAAAGTGGTAGGTTTCCTTTAAGCAAAAAAATTTGTGGGGAGCATTCATTATTTTCTTTCAAACTAAAAACTGAAAGAATTTTTTTTACCCCCTTGATGCGCCTGTTGCGCCTAATTTATGTGTCTGTACCACAATTGTGTGTTTTTGCAACACTCTTGACTTGTTCTTTTTTGGGCAAAAATTGTGGTGCCGATTGTGAATCCAACACTTTTCAGGCGCTTCTATTTTTATGACTCGTTTTGTGGCCTAATTTGCGGCTCAAAACTAGAGCAGCTAAAAGCTAGTCCAGGGAGTTCTAAACCTTTTTGCTTGTGCACAGATTCATTAATCCCTTGAGCCACAAACTTACATCCCACTGAAGAATATAGCACGGTTCCCACGCCACCCTGCGCCCAAATTGATAAATGCCCCCCCATATGTATTCAGGGGGGTAACAAGATTTCAAATACCTTCTTACAGCAAAGTAATGTAATTGTAATTTTATTGAATTCTCATTTCATGTTGCCCTTCCCTTCACCTATGTCCTTTCCTTGGGTGAAACAGGACTACTCATTTTGTTTGCACAAATCTGTGGAACAAACACAATATAAATGATTGACATATTCACTGATATTCTGTCATTGCTTAAAAGCTGCAAATTTTAAACCCACTCTTAATTTACTAAGAAATGCAAGAACCACATAGTACCATAGGATCCTTAAAGGGATTTTCCCACAAAGGCCAGTTAGGCCCTATCCCGTAGATAGGGCCTAACTGGCCTTTGTGGGAAAACCCCTTTAATACAGACTTTTTCACTATGGCTGCTACATGAATGCAAAACACAATTATGTGCATTTGGCTCTGCATAAAAGAGTTTTCTGGGACATTTATACTGAAGGATAGCTCTTCCGTGGAGAGATCCGTGGAGATATGGAAGGCAGCAATCTGACTGGTTTAGGTTCCATTCAGCTTCCTAGCTTCAGTTGTTAATTATCCACAGAGAAAAAGTATTTCTGAAGTGGATAAAGCTTTAGCTCAGCATCAGAATTTCTGTCATTGAATATATAGCCAATATTTTGAATTATTTTGTTGTGAATTTCCCCATCTGTACGCACTGCCAAATATTCACACAGGACAGGGTCAAAGATTCCCTAAGAGTTTCTTCAAAAATGCTTGATGTAGCATGAAAGAACTCATTGGTCTGAAAAGTAACTGTGACTAAGACTTAACTGTTGAGACACGTTGGTCCGCAATGCTTTGTACACCGCTGTAATTACATGTGTATTAATTCCATAAGTAAAGGAAAAGCAGTTAAGCTTCTATGACTTAGGCTACATTCACAGTATGGGGGACGTATATACTGCCGACATACGTCCCCCATACACTTCTATGGGCTCACGGCGCCCTACGGGAGCGGTACGGTGCAGCACACGTGCGGCACAGTACCGCTCCGTAGCCCGGGAAAAGATAGGACATGTCCTATCTTTTCCCGTATTACGGCGCCGCGGCCATATATCACTATGGAGAGGGGCGGGGGTGAGCTGTGCTCACCTCCTCCTCCTCTCCCTGCGCTGCCGTGTGCCCGCCGTGCTACGGTGCAGCGGGCACATGGCAGTGTGCATGTAGCCTTACTCTAAGTATTATTAACAGTAAAAACTGGACACATACTATTCACATACACTGCCTTCTTTTTTCAAATAAAATTCATACTGTTCATGTTTGATTTTTTTGTTTTAATTTGTTTTTATTTTTGTTTTCAGACTAGAGACTTCATCAAGCTGCATCTATGATTGGGTAAAAATATATGATGGGTTTCCTGGAAACTCTACTGAACTGGCCACTGTTTGCACCTCTTCAAATGTCTCTTATTCTTCAACTTCCAATACTCTTGGCATTGAATTCAGAAGTGACTCTTCTGTGCAGAGTTCGGGTTTTCAGGCCTTTTTCTACTCAGTTGTTAGAAATACTACAGGTAACATATAGAATTTTTCTCAAATAAGACTACCAAGACTAAACTATAAACATAAGAAGGTAATATCAAACATTAGCCCATCCATACCCGGGTTCACTTTGACTTTCAACTTTAAAAAAAAAAAATCTATTAATTTTATTATCTACGTACTAAGTGGCAGATGTATCAATCTTTATATTTAATTTTTCTAGTGAGTTTTAGCTGTTTATGTGGCTTTTATTCTGATGTGCCTAATTTGTTTTGTGGAATTTTTTGTGCTCTATGGTCCATTGATGTCAAATTTATTAATTGTAACATTTTGAAAAGTTGCACAAAAGACACGCCACAAAATACTTGGTGTTAAAAAACAAGGCACATCCAAAATTGGAAAATCAGGAAACTCCCGACCCTCTTGTCAGTCTCATAAGGTACACTAATCCTAAACAAATCTAACAACAACAACCATGTGACAGTTTCATAAACTAGAGGAATAAGGCAGAACAGCAACAAGCCAACACATTAAAGTTCCATGATTATTCATTGCCCCTTTGTTTTTACAGGTAAAGTTTTAATAGGACAATTTACAAAAATCTATAACTTTTGTCAATACATTTGGGGGAGAGTAACATTTTCAAAATGTACAGCAATTCCAAAGATGCCATTGCTGTTTAAATTTAGGGCCTTTCTCCTTGTTGGCCTTTACAATTAGCACATATTTGTGGAGTTTATGTGTTATTTTTTGAGCTAAAAATATCTTAGAAATATGTTTTTGTGTGTAAAAAGACATTACATTTTAATTCTGTGAGGGCATTTTTAATGGAATGATTACATGAATATGAATACTGGTTACATGAATACTGGTTTAGGTTTAGGTTATGAATGTAATTTTTATTATTTCACATGGGATACGGAAGGAAGAAAAAAGAATTGTCATAAAATTTGTTCCAGAAAATTCCAGAAAATAATCACAATTACTTATAATTGCTGTTATCGTACCAGGCTTTCAGTGCTTTTGTTTTGTTTTTAATCAAATGTACTACATGTTTCTAAAGGGTGTTTCATCTATAATTTTTCTTAGAGAATTACTCTATACGACTTGTTAATGGAAACCAGCTATGTGCTGGACGAGTAGAGATCTATTACAACAATGGATGGGGAACAGTATGTGATGATAATTGGGACACAAATGATGCAAATGTTGTATGCAGGCAGATGAATTGTGGATATGCCGTTTCTGCTCCACATGGAGCATATTTTGGACAAGGTTACGGAAACATTTGGCTAGATGATGTAAACTGTTTTGGAAATGAACAGTACTTGTGGCAGTGTGGTCACCGGGGCTGGGGCACCCACAATTGCAATCATGGAGAGGATGCTGGAGTCATCTGTTCCGGTAAGTTTCAAGAGATATCTTTGGACTAAAGAAATATTGTCTATCAGAAATAAATGAAATAAGTGAAATAAATAAATAGAAGTAATCACTTCTATTACATATATGAAATGCATAGTCATCTTATTGCTTAAAACAAGAATGAAATTCCATAGTACTTGACATGTAGGTAGGGTTACCTGTTTATAGACCCACACAGGTATAACGGCTGCACCTGCTAAGAATCTTTCTGGCCTCCACAGCTGGACTTCACTGCTTCTGCAGGAACTGCAGCCTCTTTGATGCTATATCTACATCACATTCTGTCCACCAGCCACATCCACAGCCTCATAGTAGCAGACATTGAAATAAATATAATCTGCTGTTGGAAGGAAGGCAACTTAGAGACAGTGGGGCAGATTTACTTACCCGGTCCATTCGCGATCCAGCGGCGCGTGCTCTGCGCTGGATTCGGGTCCGGCCGGGATTTATTAAGGTAGTTCCTCCGACGTCCACCAGGTGGCGCTGAAGTTCCCTGGAACGCACTGGAATACACCGAGCCGGGCTGAGTGAAGGTAAGTGCAAACTCCTCGACACATTTTTTTTTTAAATGCGGTGGTTTTTCCGAATCCATTGGGTTTTCGTTCGGCCACGCCCCCCGATTTCCGTTGCGTGAATGCCAGCGCCGATGCGCCACAATCCGATCACGTGCTCCAAAATCCCGGGGCAATTCAGAGAGAATCGGCGCAAATCGGAAATATTCGGGTAACACGTTGGGAAAACGCGAATCGGGCCCTTAGTAAATGACCCCCAGTGGGTGGAATCTATAAATGTGTTGCAAGGTACGCCAGTGTAGAGCTAGAAAACACTGTTGCTGTGCCAGACTTATCACTGTGACGAATGGATAAAACTGGAACAAAAGAAAAACAGCATCATGTAGACATAGGGGGCATTTATCTTTATTTTTCTTCCTCTTTTTTAGACAGAAACTTAGAAAATGAAAAGAAGTGACTTAAGACATTTGTGTGACATTTTTGTAACAATTGTCACAAAAAGATCTGAAAAAAACTATTTAACACTAGGAAAAAGTGAGATTGATAAATTTCCAAAGTAGCAGACATAAAAAAGACAAAAGCAAAAACTGGGCAAAAACAAACAGAGATAAGATAAATTACCACAAAGTATTCTGTAAATGTAAATTGTAAATGTTTGAGAACTAGTATTTCCCTAAACATACATTTTAGGAGAGCTGAGTATTTTTAACTTAAACGCACTTTAATACTAATAACAATATTTTGATTTTCAGGTTCTCTCTCTACACCCAGGCCTGCCACAACAAGTAAGATCCAAATTAATTTATTGACACTAAGTGGAACTGAATCAAATATATTTTTGGTTACCCTTTATATTATCAATTTCACACACACAAGTGGACTATGTCAAAAACTATGGGGCAGTTATATGAAGCCAGGCACTTCCACCTCCATGTCAAAGGCCTAGATTGCATAGTTGCACTTCTTAGCTCTGTGATGGGAATTGTGACTTATTCATGGTCGGTTGGTAGTATTCTGGCATACATTTGCAACACCCCTGCCGATGCAAGGCAGAGGGGTTGTTGCGAATACGTCCCACCATGTAGCTTGCAGCCTGTGTAGGGTCTGATCAACCCCACAGCAGGTCACTACATAACACAGGGGAACACTGCAGCGGTAGAGTCTGCCTGGTAAGGCAGGAGTTAAGTGTTAAATGTGATGTAATATGTGTCAGCCAATCACATGTGTTCTAATATTATGTCTGTAAGCTGGGATGCGATTGGAAGAGGACCACCACCTGACCAGTGGGAGTAATAAAACCCCTGGTCCGGAAAGTTCTAGAGGGAGAAGAAGACTGGAGTTAATCCAGTGAGTCAGTGCAGCCAGCGCACCAGACCAGAGCAGCAGAGCTCGGCTCCCTGCCTGAAGAGTGTAGTGAGTTAGTTAGTGAGAGGAAAGGGGTATCATCCTACCTTCAAGGGTGATATCTGAAGCAACCCAGGACAAGCTGAAGCATCCTACTAGGACACAGCTACCTCCCAGCCTGCCCTTGCATCCAGGCTGGAGATCTACTCCTGTGGCTCCCTCCAACTGCATCTCCAGCATTCTACCATTTGTAAAGGCATGTTGCTACTGTTCCTGTCAGTTCCAATAAAGAACTGTAAGTTATTTTTGTTCAACGTCTGCCTCCGTGTGGTCCCTGCTACTACGGCTGTCACCATAACGGGCACCCTATCCACCACACAGAGACACATACTCCAGACACCAAAGGGTTGCCCCAGGGAGAACCGCTATAGCAGCCTCTCCCTCATCATTTCTTGCCAACACCACCCTGCTGGAGACCTGCCAGGCTGTAGGACAGCCCTCCGGTTCCCCATACCAAGCTAGTGTCACGGTGCTTGGTATGGGGAACCGGAGGGCTGTCCTACAGCCTGGCAGGTCTCCAGCAGGGTGGTGTTGGCAAGAAATGATGAGGGAGAGGCTGCTATAGCGGTTCTCCCTGGGGCAACCCTTTGGTGTCTGGAGTATGTGTCTAGGCCGCAACCGCCAGCCACTCAGGTACTGCGGGTCCCGGCTGTCTCTAGGCCCCAAGAAAAGGCTAGGCCCCGGTGGTGGATGTTGCACATGTCATGATAAATCCCCCACTATATCTTAGCTACAACCCCTTAAAGGACATCTACCACCAGTATGAAGGATTGTAAATCAAGCACTTGACTTACTGGTGTGTGCCCCCTCTTCCAAGATACGCTTTTCATTAAGTTTCCCATGCCCTTGTTTTAAATAATAAAATGTGTTAAAATTATGCAAATGAGCGTGAGAGGCTACAATTTCCAGTAACCTCCAGGCTCATTTGCATGATTTGTAAAGCCTCTTTTTTGTAAAAACCAGGGCATAAGACAGAGGGGACACACGAGTATGTCAGTGTGCTTGGTTTACAATCCTTCATCCTGGTAGTAGATGCCCTTTAAACTGCCAGTTCACCTTACAAGTGAAATAAACATTGCATAGGACAATTTAGAAACTTAAAACCTTTTTCTTTTAACACAATAATTCAATGTTTAAATCAGCTTCTGGTGCATCAAAGGTATAGCCACATCAGTGTGTTCTATCCCTTTTCTCCATAAGGAATGGCATTCATTGTGTAGAGGGGTGATCTGGAGGGCACTGAGTTGTGCAGAATGGAGAAAGTGGAAAGGCATTTTCTGTAAAAGTAACAGCGCCCCACACATTGCTACTTGTACGTGTCGTGACGTGGAAGCTAGTAAATGACAACACTACCGCCGTAGCAGCTCTGGGAGTGAAAGGGTGCTAGGGTTGCATGTTTCCAAGCAAAATTTATCATTTCTTGCTAAGCCACATCCTGCTTTAGACTACGCACCTAGTTAAGCAGACAGAAGCTAAGCTAATTTGCGTCTGTAGCCAAGTAGTTCACTATTCAGCCCCCCCAGGTTTGGAGGGGGTTGTTGTTCTTCTCCCTACGGTGCTCCTCCAGCTGATTCCTCCCTCTGCTGTGATATAGTCCCATTCTTCTGCATTGCTGCAAAACCTGTAATAGTCCAGTAGAATTATATATATCTAAGGTGTGTATATTGTGTGAATGTGTGCACTGTATGTACGTATATATTGGGTATGGTATGTGAATATGTGTACTGTATGTTTATACGCTTGTATAAATGTGTATTATGTGTGCAAGTATATTTATTTATTGTTCTTGAATCTTTAAAATGTGGGTAGTGTGTAGGAGTGTGGTGCACAGGACTCCTTTTCTGAGCCCTTGTGCAGCTCCAAATATATGACACAGGCAACGTGAGGGGGTCATCATGCCAACTGCACCGACAACAGGAGACAAGCTGGATTCAGTTGTTTATTTTACAAAATAGTGACTAAATGTGTGGAAATTCTTTATATGGTTTAGGGGGTGGTCACTGTGTATATGTAAATTCATGAAAGGGGGACAAAGTGCATATGTAAATTATGGGGTACTATATATATAAAAGAATAACAAGGGCCTTCATATATTTAACTACATTTGTGATATGAAATCATCCTGTTCTGACACGTTTCAAGCTGTAATTCTGCTGCTGATGTGGGGCATAGTTATGTCAAAATTCCCATACACTAATCTGCTACTGTATTAAACAAATGCTTTAATGAATTTTCAAGTGAAATACAAAAACAAAAATAAATATCCACAGCCATCAAGTATGTTCTAATACGAAAATATTCTAGACAACATTTTGGGCTGTTCCTTGGGCTACTAATGAGGGCACATAGGGAACCCACCATCAAAGGTGATACATTTTGTTGCACCTTGATGACTGTCAATCAGAGCTGCGCTCTGCTGTGAACGTGTATGCAAAACTATTACAATTAATGCCATTTAATACCATTACACCCCTCTCTTCAAACTGCCATATATGGCATCCAAAAAGTAATTAAGCCACAATAATTACGGTACACCTTCTATCATATTTTTTCTTTGTCATTATGCTTGGATTAATTTTTTTGGGCTAAATTTTTAGACAATTTTGGAACAGGCATGGTACATATAATTTTTCCATCATTATAACAAAACATAATTTGTCCTTCATTTGAAAATATTTTTATGAATATCTGTATCTAATCTAAACCTATCTGCCATAGATAACATAACTCTAGGAGGCACAGCTGGCAACTGGACACCAGGTATGTATTATTCTTTATAGTTTTACATTTGGAATCAAATTATGGAACACTAACTATTTTTTTTCTTATTCCAGTTCAAAACTTCACTAGTTGTGGTGGTCGCTTTACTCAGTCTTCTGGGGTCATTACCAGCCCTTTCTATCCCAATTTGTATCCTGCTAATGATCTTTGTAGATGGGAAATTCAGACTTCTCTAGGTTACCTCGTGGAGCTCTCATTCACATATTTTGAGTAAGTTTATTTTACTCTCTATGTTTATTATAATTCATAGTTTCTTTGTCAAAGTTAATTGACTTCTAGAATTTTACCAAAGGTGATTGATGAATAACCAGAACCCTATACAAAATGTATAAAAAGAATGCCCAATGGATGGCTAATGGCATAGGCAAGTTTTAGAGATTTAACATAATAAATGTGTGTAAAAAACATCCACATGGCAAAAATGTTCCTATTTGGTCAGCTCACTTCTAGACCCTTTTGGGACTAGATAGATAATAGTATTGCGAATATTGAAGCTCTCAAAGGACCTGCACCTTTTCTCACTTTACCTGAAATGGGGTTGTCCACTTTTAGTAAATAACTGATATTGTGTAACAAAACATTTCAGCATATAATTGATATTGGGACACATTTACTAAGGATGTGTGAAACTGCACTGACAGATTCACTAAGAATGTGCACCAGAAATTATGAATCGGTTGTTTCCTTGCACTGGCCCGACAGAGTTCATCAACTTTTTTGTAGTGCTCCTTTAACATAGGACTTTACATTTAAAATCCAATGCACGGTTCAACTGAGCGCTGGAACGCTCCCTAATTTGTAAAAACAAAGATTGGCAACACTTCATACACCTCCACGTATTACTTCATTAAAAATCTTCTTTATTTAGAAAAAATCGCATACATCGAAATGGACAATACAAAGATCTACGCGTTTCGACGCGACAGCGTCTTAGTCATGATCCTATTGTAACAAACACACTGACAAAAACTTATAAGCACTAGCTTACCCAATGAGAAAGTTAATCCGGACAGGAGGGAGGTGCTCCATACCGACCGGAAACCATAAACGTGAGTAGGACCATATGCCGCAGATAAACCGCGATAATGAAAGTCCTTCCGGGATCTCTCAAGTTTATGGTTTCCGGTCGGTATGGAGCACCTCCCTCCTGTCCAGATTGCCTTTCTCATTGGGTAAGCTAGTGCTTATGTTTTTGTCAGTGTGTTTGTTACAATAGGATCATGACTAAGACGCTGTCGCGTCGAAACGCGTAGATCTTTGTATTGTCCATTTCGATGTATGCGATTTTTTCTAAATAAAGAAGATTTTTAATGAAGTAACACGTGGAGGTGTATGAAGTGCTGCCAATCTTTGTTTTTGCAAGTATCTGTGGTCCTGGAGGTCGAGGATCTTTAGGAGCGTGCACCATTCCCTCACGATTTTAGATGGAAAGGAGGTCTTATGTGATTGGGTGAGCAGAGTTTTTTTCTCTTATCTTGCTCCCTAATTTGTGTTGCATTGTGCCTAGACACTTACCTGTGCAAGCAGTTTACACCTAAAAGAAAATACAAAGTCCATCAGAAAACTGGCGCAAATGTGCCCCAATGTGTGTATAACGAAAGTATAATCTCTATATCAATTCTTCACAGTTTTCTAGATCTTTCCTTTCTGTCTTTCTATAGAATGCTTCCATAGTTACCGTATATATTCGTGTATAAGCCGAGTTTTTCAGCCCAAAAATTGGGCTGAAAAACGTCCCCTTGGCTTATACACGAGTCAAATAAATAAGTAAAAAATACTTTAAAAATAATAAACTTATATACTCACCCTCCGGTGGCCCCGATGTGCAGCAGTGCTCCCCCGATGTCCGCGCGGCTCCTCTTCTTGCTTCCGCAGCATATTTCTTCTGCTGGGCCCTGCAGAAGAAAGAAGATGGGCGCGGAAGCCTGAAGACGAGCCACGCGGACAACGGGGGAGCAGCGCATCGGGGGCCACCGGAGGGTGAGTATATAATTTTTTTTTTTTTTAATGCAGGGTTTGGCTGTATACTACATGGGGGCAAGCTGTATACTACATGGGGCAGGCTGTATTCTACTGGGGGCAAGCTGTATACTACTGAGGGCAAGCTGTATACTACTGGGGGCAAGCTGTATACTACTGGGGGGCAGGCTGTATACTACAGGGGGCTGGTGGCTGTATACTACATGGGGCAGGCTGTATTCTACTGGGGGCAAGCTGTATACTGCTGGGGGCAGGCTGTATACTACTGGGGGCAGGCTGTATACTATTGGGGGCAAGCTGTATACTACTGGGGACTGGCTGTATACTACTGGGGGCAAGCTGTATACTACTGGGGGCAAGCTGAATACAACTGGGGGCAGGCTGTATACTACCGGGGGTAGGCTGTATACTACTGGGGGCTGGCTGTATACTACTGGGGGCAGGCTGGGCTGGATGTATTCTGCTGGGGGCAGGCTGGGCTGGCTGTATACTGCTGGGGGCAAGCTGGGCTGGCTGTATACTACAGGGGGCTGGTTGGCTGTATACTACTGGGGGCAGGCTAGGGTGGCTGTATACTATAGGGGGCTGGCTGGCTATATACTGGGGGGGGTCTGTGACCAATGCATTTCCCACCCTCGGCTTATACTCGAGTCAATAGGTTTTCCCAGTTTTTGGTGGTAAAATTAGGGGTCTCGGCTTATACTCGGGTCGGCTTATACTCGAGTATATACGGTACTTCAATTGAGAAATGAATGCTGTGTCTTATTATATATTATTTCCACTGGAAGTGAACAATAAAGCTTTCTATAGAAGGATAGAAGAACCACATAATACAGTAGAATCCACAATACAGACTTTTCCACTATATTTGCAACATTAAAGCAAGACACAATTATGTGAATGTGAACAATAAAGAGCCATATGGGACATTTGTACAGAAGACCTATGTTTAGGTTAGCTCTTTATTATCACAACATGGAGATAATAATAATAAAGCTAGTAAGGCTGGATTCACATAAACGTATGCCTGCTGGGCCGTAGTCGGGCGGGCATATGTCCTGCACCATTGAGAGGAGGTGGGGTGGGCCCTCACCTCCCCATAGCACGGCACCGTAACATAGGGAAAGATATGATGTGTCCTTTCTTTTCCCCATGTACGGAACGGTATGGTGCCGCACATGTGCAGCCCCGTATTTCTCCATGCACTCATTGCCAGCCTATGGGGGACGCAGACTCCTGATGTATCCAATGGTGCCAGAGGAGTGGATACTTCATCATAAGCCAGCGCATGAGCTTCTGCTGAGCTTGCTGAAAATATGTTTTCAGATTCATCCAATGAAGATTGTATCTTATTGTAAGGTTCCATTGAACCTCCTAGCTTTTTTGTTGATTATGATGAATAATTTTTGAAGTGGATATAGCTCTAGTTCAGCTTCAAAAATTACTGTAATTGGATATGCAGTCACTATTTTGAAGTGTTTGCTGTGAGTGTTTGCATGTATCACAGAGATAAACAGGACTTTCATGTCTGTTTGTTGTGTTCATTTTATTTCCTTATTTTCAGACTAGAGTATACATCAGACTGTCTTTATGATTGGGTAAAGATATATGATGGGCTTCCTGGAAACTCTTCTGAACTGGCCACAATTTGTAACTTTCCAAATGTTTCTTATTATTCAACTTCCAATACTCTTGGCATTGAATTCAGAAGTGACTCTTCAGTGCAGAGGTCAGGCTTTCGGGCCTATTTCAACTCGGTTCCTAGAAATACTACAGGTAACATTTAGAATGTTTCTCAGGCTAATCTATACACGATAATATATAAAATCAACTTTAGCCCAACTATCGGGTTCACTTTGACTTTCAACTTTTTTAAAAAATTCTATTAATATAATTATTTACGGACTATGCGGCAGATGTATTAATCTTTAAATTTCATTTAGTTTATGTGACTTTTATTCTGATGTTTCTGATTTATTTTTGTTTTATGGAATTTTTGGAACTCTATCAAATTTATTAATTGTAACATTTTGAAAAGTTGCACAAAGAGCACACCACACAAAACTTGGTTTTAAAAAACAAGGCACATCCAAAATTGGTAAATCGGGAAAATCCTCACCCTCTTGTTCAGTGTTGTGAGTTTCACCAATCCTAAATGAATTAGACAAATCTAACAACAACCATGTGCTAGTTTCATAACAAGAGGAATAAAGCAGAACAGCCAAAAGCCAACACATTAAAGTTCCCTGATGATTCATTGCCCCTTTGTTTTAATAGGACAAGTTTAATTTTAATAGGACAGAAACCTATAACTTTTGTCAATGCATTTGAGGGAGAGTAACATTTTCAAAATTAACTATAATTCCACAAATGTCATTACAGTTTAAATTTAGGGCCTTTCTCTTTGTTGTCCTTTACCTTTTAGCACATATGTGTGGAGATTATGTATTATTATTTGCGCAAAACACATCTTAGAAATATGTTTTTTGTGCCGATAAACTTTAAAAGCCATAATCTTTTTATTCTGTGAGGTCATATTTTTTAATAGAATCATTTTGGTATATTTGTCATAACTGATGTCCCAGAAATATTTTATTTGCCATCAAAGTATGGTAATTACTTATGATTTTTGTTATCATACCAGGCCTTCAGTGGTTTGCCTTTTATCTATGACTTTTTTTTTTCTTAGAGAATTACCCTATGCGACTTGTTGGAAATGGAAACCAGCTATGTGCTGGACGAGTAGAGATCTACTACAACAATGCATGGGGAACAGTATGTGATGATAATTGGGACACAAATGATGCAAATGTTGTATGCAGGCAGATGAATTGTGGATATGCCGTTTCTGCTCCACATGGAGCATATTTTGGACAAGGTTACGGAAACATTTGGCTAGATGATGTAAACTGTTTTGGAAATGAACAGTACTTGTGGCAGTGTGGTCACCGGGGCTGGGGCACCCACAATTGCAATCATGGAGAGGATGCTGGAGTCATCTGTTCTGGTAAGTTTCAAGAGATATCTTTGGACTGATGAAATATTGTCAGAAATAAATGAAATAAGTGAAATAAATAAATCGAAGTAATCACTTCTATTACATATATGAAATGCATAGTCATCTTATTGCTTAAAACAAGAATGAAATTCCATAGTACTTGACATGTAGGTAGGGTTACCTGTTTATGGACCCACACAGGTATAACGGCTGCACCTGCTAAGAATCTTTCAGGCCTCCCCAGCTGGACTTCATTGCTTCTACAGGAACTGCAGCCGCTTTGATGCTATATCCACATCACATTCTGTCCAACAGCCACATCCTCTAGTAGCAGACATTGAAATAAATATTTTCTGCTATTGGAAGGAAGGCAATTTCGAGACAGTGGGTGGAATTTATAAATGTGTCGCAAGGTACGACAACATTTTTGCTGCGCTAAATTTATCACTGTGATGAATGGATAAAACAGGAACAACAGAAAGTAGACAAAGTATTCTGTAAATTGCAAATGTAAATGTATGAGGACTAGTATTTCCCAAAACAAACATTTTGGGAGAGCTGAGCATTTTTAACATAAATGCACTTTGATACTAAGATCATATTTTGATTTTCAGGTTCTCTCTCTACACCCAGGCCTGCCACAACAAGTAAGACCCAAATTAATTTATTGACACTAAGTGGAACTGAATCAAATACATTTGTGATTACCTTTTATATTATCAATTTCACACACGCTCAACTGGACTATGTCAAAAACTATTGGGCAGTTATATGGAGCCAGGCACTGCCACCTCCATATCAAAGTGGCCTACATTACATAGTTGTAATGGGAATTGTATCTTAATCATGGCTGGTGGGCTGGTATTCTGGCATACATGCCATGATAAATCCTGCACTATACCTTAGCTACAATCCCTTAAACTATCAATTCACTCTACAAGTGAAATCAACATTGTATAGGACAATTTAACCACTAAGTGACCACCCATATGGGTTTCTACAATCAGTCACGAAGGAGACTTGGGCTAGGGCTGCCGTTTTTTTTTTAGCACTTGAAGAGCAGCGACCTGGCTGTCATATGACCCTGCTCTAAGAGTCCGGAGCACAATGAGTTCTGATCCAGCCTGTTTTACCCCTTAGATATCGCAGTCAATGCTGTGACCGCAGAATGTACGTACCTGGTCAGGGAGCAGGCTCCCTCTCCTCCCTGCACCCTGTGATTGCATTGCCGTCTTCTTTGCAGGACAGCAGGGGACCTAATAAAGGTGCAAGGCATAGGCTGACACATAGGCAACGTGATGGGGTCATCATGCCAACTGCATGAGACAAGCAGGATTCAGTTGTTTATTTTACAAAATAGTGACTAAATGTATGGAAATTCTTTATAGGGTTTAGGGGGTGGTCCCTATGTATATGTAAATTCATGAAGGGGGGACAAAGTGCATATGTAAATTATGGGGCATTGTATATATAAAAGAATAACGGGGGGACCTTTATATGTGTTACCACATTTGTGATATGAAATCATCCTGTTCTGATATGTTTCAAGCTGGATTTCTGCTGCTGATGTGGGGCTAGTTTATCCTTTGCATTAAGCAGGATCTGCAGAAATAATTGACATGTCATTTCATTGCTCCAGATCATAAATCGAAGTTTCTGCTGCAGAATTCATGGGATTGTCAAAATTCCCATACACTAATCTGCTACTGTATTACACTAATGATTTACAGCTTACAATTACGTTCCAATATAAAAACATTTTGTGCTGTTCCTTGGGCTACTGATGAGGACAAATAGGGAACCCACCATCAAGGGTGAAAACTAGAGATGAGCGAATTTTTTGAAAAAAATTTGATTCGACCCAAATCAAATCATGACAAATCACGTTAAAAAACAGGTATTTCTTGGCTACAGAGAGCCTGTAGGGTGTTGTAGAACGTTGTGCCATGCTTAAATATGCATAGGTAGCGTGGTTTGGGCTTCAAACAATGCTGTGTTTTAATACGACACGCACATGACAGGCGTCGCTCTTAGAATCGCTTCAGTCTTCACTTCCATGTGCACTTACATAGGCCAACTTCCCCAAATAAGTGAAGCGGTAACACAGCCTGACAAGGTAAAGTCAGTGCCAGCTCGAAAGGACGGAGCTGAGGGTAAGATCCCATTGTAACATCAAAGAGTGCACTCTTTTTACACTGACATCAGATGATTCCATATATTATGACAGAACCTGTTCTGTTAAACATGGATACATGTAGAAACCCCCCAAAAGAGTGCAGAGGATGTCAGCAGTAATTCTGCATTGACGTCACTGATCATTTTGCTTTCATTTCATCCGTCAGTGTCCGCTTTCAAAAGGTCAATAATCCATCATCAGTATTGCTAAAGCCAAAAACAAACAGGAGTGGGTCCAAAACAGAGATAACCAGTAAATGGGATATTTGCATGTCCTCTGCAGTCTGTATCCACTCCTGCTTTTGGCTATCAATAATGAAGCTTTTCATTCCTTCTGATAGATGAAACGAAGGGGGAAACTAAACAAAGTGGCAACATCATAGAGCGATGGAGAGTGAAAACAGCATTATGGAAATCACAAGGTGTTCCAGGGAGACAGCGGTCAGTTGGCAGCAGCATGAGTAGGCTGGAGAGTGGCACAATGACAAAGCATGGAGGTGGCGGCGGCAGCAGCAGCAGGGAAAGGCAGAGTGGCACAATAATATAGTGTGAAGGTGGCATCAGCAGCAGTAGGAGCCCGCAGAGTGGCACAATGATATAGAGTGAAGGTGGCAGCAGCAGGAGCCCACAGAGTGGCACAATGATATAGTGTGGAGGTGGCAGACAATTCCAGTCCCTGGTAAAGATGGTAGGAGGGAGATGTAGCAACTGGCAGCAGATGTGTGGCATCCGGCGGGTGGCAGCATCAAAAAAGTGGCTGAGGCAGGTAGTTAGAACCCAGACTCATTTCTCAACGTTTGGAGGAGGCGTCATGGCTGATCTAATCTGATGCATTGGTGAGTTGAAATCCTGGCCGATCCAAGCCTGATTCATCTTGACAAAGGTCATTCTCTCCACATTACGGGTGGACAAGCGAGTTCTCCTTGGGGTAACCATGGCCCCCGCCACACTGAACACCCGTTCTGATGCCACACTACTGGCCAGGCAGGCAGGTTCTCTACTGCAAACTCCGCAAGTTGCGGCCACGCTTCAAGTTTGGCTGCCCAGTAGTCCATGGGATCCTCTACCTGAAGTGGTAAAGTGCTGTCCAAGTAGGCCACCACCTGCTGGTGCAGGATCTGCTCCATGTCCTGCTACTGCTGCTGGTGGCGGCTACCCTCCTCACTAGGCGGGTGAAGGAAGTTGCTCAATAAGGAATCTAGACTTAAGCTGCTGCTGATGGAACTGCTACTGCTACCCCCTTCCACCCCACAGCTTCCCACAGTAGCCGTGGCAGTAGTACGTGAGCGATGACTGCCAGGAATCCGTCCAGTCAGACCTGACAGAGGATGGACAGTGGCACACATAGGCAGCGGCCAACTGTGTGCACAGAATTTCTCTATAGTATGCCAGTTGTTCCTCCCTCTCAGCAGCTGGAACAAAGTCACCCATTTTTGACTGGTAGCGAGGGTCCAGAGGGTAGAGGGCCAAAAGTCATCCTTATGGTGGATGTTGACTACTCGGCTGTCACTAGTTAGGCAAAACAGCATGCTGCGGGCCATCTGCGCCAGTGACTCTGAGGGACTCCGGCCTCTATTTCCACTGTACACTGCCACGTTGCTTCTGGGTCATCTGCCTCGTCTTCTACCTCTTCCCGATGCTCTTGCTCCTCCTCTCCTGTCACCTGAGTAGAAAAACCACAAATCGCACCAGACTCTGCTTGTGCTCCAATGTCCTCGTCCTCCTCCAGTTCAGCCCCCACCAGACTCATGTGGCCATAAGATGTAGTCTCCATTTCTCCAGTGCCTTGACCAGACAGATTTTCCAGCATGAGTTCCAGGACATGAAGCAGTGGAATGACGTTATTCATCCCGCAGTTCTGGCAACTGACAAATATCGTGGCCTCTTCAAAGGGCCTGAGCAAACGGCAGGTGTCACGCATGAGCTGCCAGTGGCTGACATCAAAGTTACACAGGGGAGTACTCTGGGCCGCTTGCATCATCAAAAAATCATTAATGGCTTTTCTCTGTTCATACAGGCGGTGTAACATATGTAGGCTGGAATTCCAGTGGGTGGAAACATCAGACTATGTTGGGCTAGGCCGTTCTGATGCTTCAACTTGAGGAGGGTGTGCTTGGCTTTGTAAGAATGGCTGAAGTGCGTGCACAGAGTCCTGGCCATTTTTAGAATGTCTTGCAGATAGGTGGAAGACTTCAGGAACTTGTTGACAACCAGATTGAGCACATGTGCCATGCAGGGCGCATGGACCATCCTTCCTTGGTGCAGCACAGACACCATGTTTCTCCCATTGTCTGTCACCATTGTTCCGATCTTTAGTTGTCGCGGAAAAAGTCACACAATGATTTCTTGTTGCATGACATGGAGCAGTTCCTCCCCTGTGTGATTTCGTTTGCCCAGGCAAACCAAGTGTAGAACTGTGTGACACCGCTGTGCCCTGCACATGTGGTATGATGGAGCAGCACTTGTGGAGGCTGAGGTGATGGTGGAGAAGGAGGAATAGGAGGTGGACACTGGCGCGGGAGCAGCAGTTTGATAACATGAAGGAGAAAGCGCCGTCTCTTGTGGAAGTTGTTGGTGTGGCTGGGCAGGAAGCACATTCACCTAGTGGGCTGTAAAGGACATGTACTGGCCCTGACCATAGTTACAGTTGCCATGTACCTTGGAAGAAATTGATAAGCTCAAGCACTGGCCCACCTTCTGTTGTACATATTGGTGAAGGACTGGCACTGCCCTTTTGGAAAAAAATTTCGGCTTGGAACTCTCCACCTCAGTTCGGCACAAACCATTAGTTCTCTGAAGGGTGCAGAGTCCACGACTTGGAAAGGGAGGGACTGCAGTACCAACAACTTGGACAAGAGCACTGTCAGCTTCTGCACCTTAGGATGGCTGGACGCATACAGTTGTCTCTTCTCAATTGCCTGGCTCAACAACTGCTGTTGTCATGCTGCCTTACTGTGCTGCGACCTCTGCCTGCTCCACCTGCCAGCTTTCTGTCTGACATAGTGGTTTATAAACTATGTGGATTTGACACGTAAATCTGGCTCTAAACTATAGCCACAAAAAGGTATGGGAATTTGTCACTACATAGAACTGCCATTTGGGGTATACAGATCAGCTTAAAGAATAACCAGGGATTGGTCCACAAATCGCTACCGCAGATGCATGAATGTGAAACAGATTTCTTCCTATTCAATTTTGTCACTAAATAGAACTTCTATTTGGGGAATACAGATCCCCCTTTTAGAACATCCAGGGATTGGAGCAGGAATCACTACTGCACAGTACAGTAGCAGCAGCTAGATGCTACAGACAGCACATCAAGTGTAAAATGCTGGGATTGCAAAGGGCTGTGAGCCTGTGTGACATCACATAAGCCTGCTGGTCACTGATTGGCTTACAGGTCTGCAGATGTCATCAGGGGTGTTCCTTTCTCCTTCCCAGAGTACTCTGCCCCATGTAACACATTGTGCTCGTGCCCATTTAGCTGAAAAAAAGAGGGAAAAAAACTTTGTTCCCGTGAATCAGCGTAAACTTCAGCTTTGTGACGAATAGAATTTTTAGTGAAATTCGTATCGAATTCCACCACATTAGAATCGATTTGCCCATCTCTAGTGATAACTTATGTTGCAGCTTGATGACTGCCAGTCACATATGCGCTCTGCTGTGAACATGTAGGCAAAACTACAACAATTGATGCCATTTAATAGCGTTACACCCCTCTCTTCAAACTGCCATATATGGCATCCAAAAAGTAATTAAGCCATAACACCTTCTATCATTTTTCTTTGTCTTTATGCTCTGATTCATTTTTTTAAACCATTTTGTAACAGGCATGGTATATATGATATCTCCTTTATCATAACAAAACATAATTTGTTTTTTATTTGAAAATATGTTCATCAATATCTGTATTTAATCTAAACCTATCTGTCATAGATAACATAACTCTAGGAGGCACAGCTGGCAACTGGACACCAGGTATGTATTATTCTTTATAGTTTTTTATTTGGAATCAAATCATGGAACATTAACTATTTTTATTTTTATTCCAGTTCAAAACTTCACTAGTTGTGGCGGTCGCATTACTCAGTTCTCTGGGGTCATTACCAGCCCTTTCTATCCCAATTTGTATCCTGCTAATGCTCTTTGCAGATGGGAAATTCAGACTTCTCTGGGTTACCTCGTGGAGCTCTCATTCACATATTTTGAGTATGTTTATTTTACTTTGTTTATTATAATTCATAGTTTCTTTTTCAAAGTTAATTGATTTCAAGATTTTTACCAAAGGTGATTGATGAATAGCTAGAACCCTACAGGAAATATGACAAAAGAATAGAAAAGTAGACAATTACTACTAGTAGACATCGGTGCTACCTATCAGCTGAACTGAAAGGGAACCTGTCACTAGGGACCTCCTCAGCTCTTGGCCCCAACTTTGTGCTCCTGTATAGCTCCACCCTCATGCTCCTTTCCAGAGTACACAGCCTGGAGAGCTGATATCAGTGGGAAAGGAAGGAGCTGTACAAGAGCACAAAGGTGGGGGCCAAGAGCTAAGCAGTCTGCAGCACAGACAAGTCACATGTTGTTTTTTGAAATGCATCCAAACCAAAGCCAAACGCTTTGTAACGTAATGCACATGCTTAGAAAAGGCAGAAAGGCATATTTGTACTGCAGGTGTCATGGGTTTCTACAGTCTGTGTTAAGTGAAAACTAGGTCCCTGGTGACAAGTCAAAAACCACTTTAAGATAAAATGTGACAAGATAAACTCTTGGGGATATTTATCAGGGCTTGTATGTTCTAGTGTACAACCCCTGAAATAATTTCAATTAATAGCTGTCTGCTAATGATTGCATTCCACCTTCATGCCATCTTTATTATTAGGCCATTATTAGGCCGAGTGGGCATAGATGGCCAGGAGGGCTTACTGTTCCAACATGTGGCAGGAATGCACTTGAACTTGCTAAAGCTTGAAAACTTTCCTGACTTTCATGGCCTGGTATAGTATTATACGCTGTAGTATATTATATGCAGCTTCCTGATGTATCCAGTGCCAGAGGGGTGAGTACTACATCATACCCCAGTGCATGAGCTGCTGATGACGCTGCTAATATTTTGCTGATAATTTTTCCGATTCATCCTGTTAAGATTGTGGCCTATTGTAAGGTTCCAAGCTTCTTTTGTTGATTAGGATAAATAATTTTTGAAGTGGATTTAGTTCATTTAATGTAATTGGATACGTAGCCAATATTTTGAAGTGTTTGCTGTGAATGTGCCACATGTATCACAGAGATAAACTGGACTTTGATGTCTGTTTGTTGTGTTCATTTTATTTCCCTATTTTCAGACTAGAGTATACATCAGGCTGTCTTTATGATTGGGTAAAGATATATGATGGGCTTCCTGGAAACTCTTCTGAACTGGCCACTATTTGTAACTTTCCAAATGTTTCTTATTCTTCAACTTCCAATACTCTTGGCATTGAATTCAGAAGTGACTCTTCAGTTCAGAGGTCAGGCTTTCGGGCCTATTTCAACTCCATTCCTAGAAATACTACAGGTAACATATAGAATGTTTAACAAATAGGACTACCAAAACTATAAACATTTAATAGATAATATCAAGCTTTGGCCCCTCCATACCGGGCTCACTTTGACCTTCAACTTTTAAAAAAAAATTAATGAATCAATATCATTACCTACAGCAGATGTATCAATTTCTGAATTTCATTTTTCTAGTGGGTTTTAGCAGTGTATGTGACTTTTATTCTGATGTGTCTAATTTATTATTTTGTTGAATTTTATTTGAGTTGAATATATTATTTGTAACATTTTGAAAAGTCTCACAAAAAGTCACAAAGGCACGCCACAGAAAACCTGTTTTTAAAAAACAAGACAAATAAGATAAAAGATGATTTTTATGGATGTAAGCGAAACAAGTTTTAGCTAAAAGAAGGGTGTCAGTCAGTTAATAGAGCACTATAGGAACCCATGACTGGCAGTAAATGTGCAAATGTGGGACAGGTTCTCTTTAAAGGGGTTTTCCCACGAAAGAAAATTCTCAAATCTCAATCCCCTAGGGATGTTTACACAATAAAGATCATTTTAACCCCTTACTTTACAATTTAATTCAGTTTTATTGTTGTTTTAGCTCATATCACTCAGTGATGGCTAGTGTAAAATTCCAGTGTGTTGGCAGGGACTCTCTAGGCAGACACCTTATGATCCAACTTGGTTCTGTGAAATGCATGTGGTTACATTATCGGGGTACAGGTGTATATACACTTTCATCTGGCTTCTGACACTGTACTAACACACTGACCCAAAAAAAGAGAGATAAGACAGATGAGAGATGATGAGATGCATGTGATGCCTATTACACAGACAGACACAGGCTGACAGACTTTTACACGTTCAGCTCTGGTACATCTCTGTTCTCACAGATATGAGCCTGCCTCCCCCTTCCCGGGATCACTTATATGCATGGAGTTTGCAGCTTCTCTTTCCTCACGATGTGGTGAGTGTCAGTGTGAACACAATGCTGCAGGGGGGGCGTGGCTACAGGCACAGAGACAGAGAGTGACAGAAGCTCAGTTCTACAGCCATCACACAGGAATCCAGGATGGCAGCCACCCAACCCTAAGTCAAAAGTTACAGAGTCGTGTCTAGGGGCAACTGAAATTGTGTACACAAGGACTGACAGAGACAGGTTGGACTTATATCTGTTATATGCTGTATTTTTGTTAATAACAGTGAATTAGAGAATGTATTTCTCGTTATCCTGAGTACACATAAGAAACTAGTCTTCGTGGGCATGATAGTTACTTACGATTTCTGTTATCATATTAGGCCTTCAGTGGATTTGTCTTAATCAAATGTACAATATTTCTCTAATGGGTGTTTCATCTATAATTTTATTTTTCTTAGAGAATTACCCTATACGTCTTGTGAATGGAAACCAGACATGTGCTGGACGAGTAGAGATCTACTACAACAATGCATGGGGAACAGTATGTGATGATAATTGGGACGGAAATGATGCAAATGTTGTATGCAGGCAGATGAATTGTGGATATGCCATTTCTGCTCCACATGGAGCATATTTTGGACAAGGATCTGGCAACATTTGGCTAGATGATGTAAACTGTATTGGAAATGAACAGTACCTGTGGCAGTGTGGTCACCGAGGCTGGGGCAACCATAATTGCAATCATGGAGAGGATGCTGGAGTCATCTGTTCCGGTAAGTTTCCAGAGATTTAATTAAGAAATATCAAAGGAGATTTATCATTACTCAGGCTTATTGAGACAGGTTTTTTTGTTTTAATAAGTTATTCAAAATTGTTAACATACATACAACCAAGAAGTAATACATTTACAAAATCTCCTCTTATCTATGCCACATATAAATGTGAGCTACCTTTCAGTGTATGCTTGTTATCTGTGCATGTTGGTTGAGTACCAGTTAGTTTTGTTAGTAAGTAAAAGGAGAGGATTTTCTATAATGGTTCTATAGGGTTACCAAATAACTTAAATGTCTGCTAAATAAGAAAAAGTCTGCTTTCAAGAAAAAAAGATAGAGCAGCCATTAAAACTATCCAATCTTTACTAAGAACAAAAATCCAAGATTGTAATAAGACCTATGGGAAAAGCCTAGAGGCAAAGCTGGGTAAGAACCATACACTGGACATCTTGGCGGGTCTGAGGAAGATCACAGACATGGGTGACAAACTAACACACAACTCAGAATAGGAACAAAAGGAAGATGGTATGAATGAGTTCTTTAATGGACTCTCGGATGGGCACTCCCCGGCGCAAGCAACAAACCACAAAACCACCAACAAACCAACAAAAAGTGTGGTGAAAGTGTCTGCTGATAAAGTGGAAGGTGTATTAGTGGCCATGAACCCTAACAAAGCTAGTGGGCCGATGGCATCTACCCCTGGCTACTTAAAACCTACTCCAAAGAGTTATACAATCCTTTTGCTGATCTGTTTAATTCAGCCTGCATTACAAAACTGTACCAAACATCTGGAAAGTCTCATGTATACTGTACGTCCCCTACTAAAAACCAAAAGAGCAAAAGACTTTGGTGATTTTCGATTCACCGACTTAGCATCACACATAATGAAGTCTTTTGTAAGGGTCCTTCTACCTCACCTGAAGGAGGCTGTAAGTGAAAGCATCGATCTGCTACGTACATATATGTCCCCCTTAGGTGGGTGCGGCCTTAGGTTGTACTTCAGTTAGGTCCATGTCCAGATGACCAGGGTTTTATTTTGCTTATTCCAGGGCTTATGACCAGGGTTTTATTTTGCTTATTCTTTGAGGTATGGGCTATCGCTTTCTCGTAGGTGAACGTCCTAACTGGGACAGTAGTTTTTTTAGACTGTCTTAGGAGCTTGTTGTATTTCAGATATATCATATGGCTCGATAAATGCTAGAAATGGTAAACCTAGGGTTAAAATACCTTAGGGAGTCTGAAAAATAGTAAAAATAAAAAAAAGTTAAAAAAAAAATATAATAAAAAAACCTAAAAATTCAAATCACCCCCCTTTCCCTAGAACTGATATAAAAATAAATAAACAGTAAAAATAATTAGCTATCACAGTGTCCAAAAATGCCCGATCTATCAAAATATAATAAATAATATACAAAAAATTAAACATATAAAGTCACAAACTAGAGGTAAAACTGTGCCATAAAATTGCACAAAAAACAAAAAAATTATCATGATAAATGTCCCCCATACATTCACCGGCCACTTTATTAGGTACACCTGTCCAACTGCTCGTTAACACTTAATTTCTAATCAGCCAATCACATGGCGGCAACTCAGTGCATTTAGGCATGTAGACATGGTCAAGACAATCTCCTGCAGTTCAAACTGAGCATCAGTATGGGGAAGAAAGGTGATTTGAGTGCCTTTGAACGTGGCATGGTTGTTGGTGCCAGAAGGGCTGGTCTGAGTATTTCAGAAACTGCTGATCTACTGGGATTTTCACGCACAACCATCTCTAGGGTTTACAGAGAATGGTCCGAAAAAGAAAAAACATCCAGTGAGCGGCAGTTCTGTGGGCGGAAATGCCTTGTTGATGCCAGAGGTCAGAGGAGAATGGGCAGACTGGTTCGAGCTGATAGAAAGGCAACAGTGACTCAAATTGCCACCCGTTACAACCAAGGTAGGCAGAAGAACATCTCTGAACGCACAGTACGTCGAACTTTGAGGCAGATGGGCTACAGCAGCAGAAGACCACACCGGGTGCCACTCCTTTCAGCTAAGAACAGGAAACTGAGGCTACAATTTGCACAAGATCATCGAAATTGGACAGTAGAACATTGGAAAAACGTTGCCTGGTCTGATGAGTCTCGATTTCTGCTGCGACATTTGAATGGTAGGGTCAGAATTTGGCGTCAACAACATGAAAGCATGGATCCATCCTGCCTTGTATCAACGGTTCAGGCTGGTGGTGGTGGTGTCATGGTGTGGGGAATATTTTCTTGGCACTCTTTGGGCCCCTTGGTACCAATTGAGCATCGTTGCAACGCCACAGCCTACCTGAGTATTGTTGCTGACCATGTCCATCCCTTTATGACCACAATGTACCCAACATCTGATGGCTACTTTCAGCAGGATAATGCGCCATGTCATAAAGCTGTAATCATCTCAGACTGGTTTCTTGAACATGACAATGAGGTCACTGTACTCAAATGGCCTTCACAGTCACCAGATCTCAATCCAATAGAGCATCTTTGGGATGTGGTGGAACGGGAGATTCGCATCATGGATGTGCAGCCGACAAATCTGCGGCAACTGTGTAATGCCATCATGTCAATATGGACCAAAATCTCTGAGGAATGCTTCCCGCACCTTGTTGAATCTATGCCACGAAGAATTGAGGCAGTTCTGAAGGCAAAAGGGGGTCCAACCCGTTACTAGCATGGTGTACCTAATAAAGTGGCCGGTGAGTGTAGTTTCCCCATAAAAATTGGAATAACATTTCTTATAACTCCAGGTTGTCTCATACTTCTGCTATTTGCATTGAAAAATTATGAATACGTTGACCACTGGGTATTACCAGATGGGTTTGTCTCAGCGTCGGATTAAGGTTGGTGGGGGCCTCTGGTCGCAAAATCTGGTGGGGGTCCATTGAATACAGTCTAGACAGGGAACCGCAATCACTATATACTGTTCCCCAGCAATAACTATATACAGCATCCCCAGGAATCACTATATACATCTCCCAGTATTCACTATATACACCCCCCTAGCAATCACTATATAGAGCTCCCCCATTAACTACTATATACAACTCCCCCAGCAACAACTATATACAGCTCCCAATAATCACTATATACATCTACCCCAGCAAGCACTGTATACAGCTCCCCAGCAGTCACTGTATACAGCTCCCCTGCTATCACTGTATACAGCTCCCCCGACTATCACCATATATTGCCCCCAGCAATCACTATACACAGCCCCAAGCAATCACAATATACAGCACACAACAATCACTATACACAGCCCCAAGCAATCACAATATACAGCACCCAACAATCACTATACACAGCCCCAAGCAATCACGATATACAGCACCCAACAATCACTATACACAGCTCCATGAAATCACGATATACAGCACCCAACAATCACTATATACAGCCCCAAGCAATCACGATATACAGCACCCAACAATCACTATACACAGCCCCAAGCAATCACGATATACAGCACCCAACAATCACTTTACACAGCCCCAAGCAATCACGATATACAGCACCCAACAATCACTATACACAGCCCCAAGCAATCACTATATACAGCCCCCTCAGTAATCACTATATACAGCCCCCTCAGTAATCACTATATACAGCCCCCCAACAATCACTATATACAGCCCACTCAGCAGTGACTATATACAGCTCCCATGTAATCACTATGTACAGCCTCCACAGCAACCACTATATACAGCTCCCCCAGCAATCACTATATACAGCTCCCCAGGGAGCCGGGAGCCAAATATACTTTTGGGCGATTCGCCCACATTTGGCGGGGCTCCTTTAAGGGCAAAGTGGTGGGGGTCCCGGGGAGCACGCCCTGTGTGCCCCCCCTATGATCCAGCCCTAATCATTGTGGGAGTGCCACACTGTGAAGACATACCTTTTTCACAAAAGAAATTGAAAGACAGCACAATATAAAGTTTTTAGACATTTTAATGCATGAAAAATAAAAGGTTTGTTAGGACAGTGGGGCAGACCTTTCATAAGATTTTTAACATAAAGGAACTTTTATACAAATAATGAATGTGTTTTGATTTTCAGGCGCTGCCACTACCGCTATGCCAACCACAGGTAAGATGAAAATATATGAATTTATACAAAAGTAGTACTGAATCAAGTACATTTATGCTTACCTACTATATATTATTAATAACATCCTAGCCAGAGCCCCTTTAAAAGACCCATTTTTTTTATAAGTACCTGCTTTCCATGGACATTCTCGCACATTGGATTTAGTAACAATAGCTTGAACACCTTTGTGTTTTCATTTTGGGAAAAGAAGCGTTAATGTCATAAGAGATTGACAATTGTTGGATTTGCTTAATATGCAACTTCTTGAAATGAGTTTTATTGAAATGTACTGGCCCTGTTACTAAATGAACCGTATAATAACAATAAGTTAGGAATTATTCATTCCATGTATGTAATGTATTGTAATGTAGTGTACATGAATGTAAAAACAAGCTCTGTGTTTGCAAATATGCTTCCCTGTTTTACCCTGTTTTAAGATATATATATATATATATATATATATATATATATATATATATATATATATATATATAATCTTACCATGATATTATAATAGCATTGTGAGTGTGTATGGTAATGGTTTTGTGCCTGTTTTTTGTGTGTCAATCCCAAGCTTTTGTCATCTGTCCCTGTTCCAACAGAGTGTTGGAGCCACAAAAATCTTCTTTTTTTGACACTCATGCAGCTTTTTTTGTTGCTCAATTTGAGCGCTGCTTTTGAATCCGACACTTCTAGTTTCCCGACCTCTTTTGCTGCAATATTTGGCACATTAATAGTACCAATAAAAAGCAAGTCAAACCAACTTCTGAAACCCTTCATTAATGTGGTTTGAGATTTCTCACACTCTATATATTACGGTCTTGCGCCACAATATAATGTCACAATGCAGAACACCACTAGAATCGGGCGCCAAAAATAATTAGTAATAATGAATGCCACCTAGGCCTCTTCAAAATATCCAATATAAGGTGGATAAGGCTAGCTGTATGTGTATTAATCCTCATATTTAATTTGAAGTATGGATGGAATTTATAACACTACAAAATACTAGGCTGAACTAGATTTAGCAAGATAAAGCTAAAGATATTTATCCATGGGGGGCTTTATCTTTTTTTTAGCTTCTGTGAGCCAGTGTGTTGTTTTGTGTCTTAGTTATGCCATATAAAGGTGCGTGGTAAATGTCACATTCCCTGCACTATAAAAAGTTTCATGTTTGAGACACTAACGACTAAGTTATAAATGTAAAAATATTTGGCCCAAAAATGTATTCATTAATAATTTGTTTTTATCAAAAAATAGACTTTAATGTGTAGGGTAAAGTTTGTGGATTGTTTCAAACAGTGCAACATGCAAAATCTAGAGGTTGCAAAAAAGCAGTAGAAGCGTGGAAGCAGATATCCCAAACCCAACCCCCCTCCCCCCACCCCACAAATTCACACCAAACTAGCTTGTGGAAAAAAATAAATCACACTCTATACTTCTATATTACTTTACCTCCTGCCTAACTTACAAAGCACTCTGTCTCTGTCTCACCCTGGGTGACATCAATTTAGCTATTTCTTGTATTTGTATTTAAATGCATCAGGTCATACATATGCTTTGTATTTTGTATTGTAGCACCTAATTATACATGTGGAGGAATTTTAAATGCTGCTTCAGGGGTACTTACAAGCCCATTGTTTCCTGGACTATATCCTAACAATGCCTACTGTGTATGGGAGATTAGAGTTGCCCCTGGACATATTGTGGATCTGTCTTTCTTATATTTTGAGTAAGTGTTCATATGATAAAGTGAATATATTCTAGTTGCAAAGAACCTTTCAATTTAATTTGATACACTGGGGGTCATTTAATAACGGCCCGAATCGTTTTTTTTTCGTCGCGTTTCCAGAAAATTACTGATTTGCGCCGAATTGGCCCGGGTTTTTGGCGCACGCGATCGGATTGTGGCGCATCGGCGCCGGCATGCACGCGACGGAAATTGGGGGGCGTGGCCCAACAGATTCGGAAAAAACTCGGAATTTAAAAAAAAAAAGTGTCACGTGACACGCGCTTACCTGCACCCAGCAACGGACGGTGAACTCCAGTGAACTCCGACGGACTTTAGCGCAGCAGTGACACCTGGTGGACATCAGGCGCACTACCATAGTGAATCGCCGGAAGACCCAACTCCTCGACGGAGAACCCACCGCTGGATCGCGAATGGACCGGGTAAGTAAATCTGTCCCACTGTATGTGGGGGGGGGAAGCATTTATCATGGATGGATTGGACTTGCCATACTCTGGACCTCAGTTCAGCCTGTTACATAGAATTATGCTGCAATTCAGAACCCACAGTCCTGGTATGACCCAGTCTATCGTGTATCAATCAGCATACACCCCCAGTGGGTAGACTGATTGGTCACATTTTTGACTATGGTTATGATTTTTTTGGAGCTAAGGCAATTCTTAAACAACAAACATGTCTGCAATTGAATTCTTATGTCATTATTAACTATCAATGAAAAAATTTTTTTTTTAAAGTTTTCGAAAAGCAACAGCATAAATAAATAAAAATACGGCAACATCATATTTGCATTAATATGTTATATTTTTTATGTAGGTGTCATTATGGAAATGAATGTAGAAGTGGATTTTGTATCCCACGGTTTTCTTTATGCAGTATATATTCAATATATACAATACTTCTATCAAATTGTGTTTTTTACAACTTTCTAGCCTCCTAATTTTCTCACAAATAGAATTCATATTAATTGTGTGTCTCTATTCCTTACACAACAGCCTGGAAACAAGTAACTCCTGCACTTGGGACTCTGTGACGATATATGATGGCCCCCCACACAGTTCTCCACTGTTAGGGAAAATATGCGCTGCTGCCAACTATACAAGATTTACTTCTACCTCAAACGTGATGGGTGTTGTTTTCCAAACTGATGGAAGTGTACAAAGTACTGGATTCAGGGCTGTTTACTCGTCAGTAGTGAGAAATACCAGTTCTCCAGGTACTGTGTGCCCTTGATGCAAAAGAATTATAAACCTGTTCTTGATCACTGGCATTCATTTACAGTCAAACTAATGGTGAAATGTCAAATATAGAATACCGTAGAGAAATTTTCTGTTGCCATATCCCTATTCAAACACACAGTTATACATCTTTATTCCAGACAGTTCACAATCTCTTGGTTCAGCATACAAACAACATATGGTTGTCACATTTCGAAAGGTTTTCTAAAGTTGTTGTTTCTATTTAATGGAAAATCTGATTTAAAAACTAATATGTTCTCCATGCAGTTAACTGTGGTGGGATCCTGAGAAGTCCTTTTGGTGTTATTGAAAGTCCTGCTTATCCACACTCGCGTAACCCTGCAGAATGTGTTTGGCATATTCAAGCCCCAAATAGCATTATACAGATCTATTTTGATGATTTTGCGTAAGTACTAATTTTGTAATAATTGTTATGTATTTGAAATGATTTGACAATTTCATATATGGTAAATATTCAAATTGGGCTTTTATATATGTCATGATATCTTAGTAAATAAGTACATAAGAACAGAAGACATATTTTCATCAAGTACAACCTATAATTTTCGGGTAGAAACATTAAAGACAAAAAAATCCTATAAAGTAAATACTAATGAAGAAATGAAAAAAAATTACAAAATATATTTGTAATTTATTTATCCTTTTAACTGTAATAGAATATAACTATAATTTTAAATAACTGGGCCTGTGCAGGGCATGATTTTAACTAGAGTCATACTTCTCAATGTCCATACTAGAAATTGCAAGTGATATAAGTTTTCTGTTTTCTTATCTTTCACAACAGCCTTGAGAACTCATTGAATTGTTTATCTGGCTCTGTGTCCATATATGATGGAACGCCCCATGGTTCCCCATTACTGGCAAAACTTTGTGGAACATCAAGGCAGAATTTTACCTCTTCTTTAAATGGCTTGAGTGTGGTCTACAGCAGCAGAGGGAGCAACAATAACCTTATCCGTGGATTCCGGGCTAGTTATTATGCTATTTCTCAAAACTCTCAAAATGGTAAATATGCTGTGCAATACACAGTTAATATAATATAATCACTGGGATAGAAACCATTTATGGCCAGTGCCTACACAATACTAGAAGTAACACAAACATTTTCTCTCTTTATTATTAACTATCACATCTCGTCATGTTTTATTAAACAGAACAAAACACAGAAAAACAGAACAAATGTAAGAACCAGAGGTGCAAACATTGCACCAACAAAGCACAAGCAAAATGTCAGCAGTAACAATATGTAGGCAAAGTAAAACAAAACAAAAAGGGGATAAATGGGAAGGAGGTGAGGGGAAGGGGAAAAAGTCTCAGAAAGGAAACCCCCCAACAAAAAAATACTGTAACATTTTTATTAACATTATTACCATAAACAATATTGTAAATAAATCTTTGTGTACATAGAAGAAGCAGAGCTGAAGTTATATACCATTCCTTACCCACATTACATTACCATTACCTCAGCATAAACAGGTACATCTAAGACTATCGAACAATTATTTAGCTTAACTCGCTATGGAATAATTCAATTTGTGATCCCATAAATTTGGCATATGCAGTTCTAGTGCCTAAACCCCACACCATAGTTTCCAATGTGAGCTTTCCGCAGCACTATAATAATGTAGTATGGTTCTGCACAAGAAAAGTGTAAAATCAACTTTTAACATTATGTAAATGAGTCTGAGGTGCTACTCTAGCCCCTCTGTGATACTGGTTGTTTAACAAGCTATAACACTGTTTTACCCTCACCCATACTTCGGCACTTGTAAAGTGAGCACTTCTTGATCACTGCACAAGTGCTAAGGATGCAGTGGTGGGTTAGACAGTGTTACAACACAAACATTAGCATAGTTTTAAAAGTTAATTTTAGAAGGAAGGAGACCATGGATAACACATACAAAAAGATTATCACAGACACTGTGCTACTATTTATGAGTAAATGTCCCTTGTTTATCAAGCATGATTTTGATGGTAGATTTCCTTTAAAGGGGTGTTCCCACAAAGACAAGATTCTTAAATATACTGAGGATAGCAAAATAACACATTCTCTAATTCACTGTTATTGACAAAAATACAGCATTTTGCAGATATAATTCCAACCTGTCTCTATCAGTGCTGTCTCTATTAATTTTGGTTGTCCCTGGATCCGACCATAAATCTTCTGACTATGGTCAGACAAATCCCTCTAGCCAACACTCTGGAATTTTACAATGACCATCACTGAGTTATAAGAGCTAAAAGAGCAATATAACTGAGTATACTAGCCAGGCCATGGTGAGGAAGAGCTAAAATACACAGTGCTTTCCACAGTTGGGAGGATCAGTGCTTTTCCTTTTGGAATAGATCTACTGGTTTAGCTATTTAACCTAAATAATATCACTTGGCTACCTGAAAGCCATGCTTGGTGCAAGCCAGTAGGCAAAGTTTGGCTTTTTCCATGTTGGAAAATGTATTTGTGGGGATAAATTTGCCTGCCTGTGAAAAAATATCAATTAAAATGACTGACTTTTTGGGGGAAAAATTTTAATCATTAGGAAGGAGCAGAGCATTTCCACGCAATCCTATATAAACTGTCTTATATAAAGCCAATGTATTGCTCTAAATGTCACAGACATAGACAGTAATATGTTTCTTCATCTTAGAAAAATTCAATTGTTATTACAAGTAGAATGTTTGAGAATGGAGGGTATGTACAGCTGTTTATGTACCATAGAGAGGTACTTCTATCTATTTGTATATTTGGGATTCTAAACTTGTTTATATTTGTAACTTTCCTCTTAATAGTTACACTGGTATGCTCATCCAGCTACATGGAGGTACGACTAAGAATTGGATATTTACAGTCTTTAGGATATTCATCTAATGACATTTTTCTAAATGATCCTCAATGCCGACCACAAAACTTTGGAAACTTGTTAATATTTGATGTACCATATGATCAATGTGGCACACTTAGACAGGTAAGTCTGAAAATGTTGCAATCAACAATTTACAAAGTTAGTAATAAGATATGAGCACATCTATTCATCTATTAGTAGATTTGGTACAAATCTGCCGTTTATTGCTCTTAACTGAATCAACATTTGTTATGATTCACTTCTAATGAACCATTCTAGCACTATCTGAGTTTGTTCAAATGTTGTCATTATGGTTATGGCTAGTGTTAGGATCAATGTTAAAGTTAGGGCTAAGGTTAATATTAGGATTATAACCGTAACACTCAACTTAACGCTAGTCCCAAACCTAAAGAAAAATGTGTAAATGACCAAAACGAGATAGAACCTTTTTAGAAAATTAAACAGTGTTTTAGAGAAGTTACACATCCATTTCCAGAAAAATCGTAGGAAATTTGGTTCAGATCGCATCCACTGAAGATTTCTGCAAAACTTCAGCAACCTCGAATCTTGAATGATTCACTCATCTCCTTTCGTAATCTATATGTACCAACTGCTGTAAAACCACCAGTCTATCGTTGCCTAGAGCATTGACATGTCTGTAAAGTATTTCACAAAATGCTGTTAAAAAATGTAAGGTCTGATGGCAGTCCCATATAATCGAAAGAAACTAGCTTTGCAGCCTAATGAAGTATTTTGGGGGTCATTTACTAAGGGCCCGATTCGCGTTTTCCCGACGTGTTACCCGAATATTTCCGATTTGCGCCAATTTCCCCTGAATTGCCTCGGGATTTTGGCGCACGCGATCGAATTGTGGCGCATCGGCGCTGGCATGCACGCGACGGAAATCGGGGGGCGTGGCCGAACGAAAACCCGACGGATTTGGAAAAACCGCCGCAATTTTTTAAAAAAATGTGTTGCGGAGCTTGCACTTACCTTCACTCAGCCTGGCTCGGTGTATTCCAGTGCGTTTCGGGGAACTTCAGCGCAGCAGCGCGGACGTCGGTGGAACTACCTTAATAAATCCCGGCCGTACCCGAATCCAGCACAGAGAACGCGCCGCTGGATCGCGAATGGACTGGGTAAGTAAATCTGCCCCATTGGGCCACATTTATCAAAAGTAGTGCAAACTGTACTATGTGTAGTTTGCCTGTGGAGTGTGCATAGTGCACCAGATTCATCAAAACTAGTGCACAGTCTTCATTAATATGGGGCACCCTAGTCCAACTTTTCTTTGGTGCACATTTAACATAGAGCATGCTACACAATTCTGTCAAGTCACTGTAAATATGGTGTGCGGTCTGACTCTGCACCAGAACGGGCATAGTCGGGCATAGTGCGTATTTCCCTACCCACATTATGAAACACTGCCATCATACCTGAAACTATACATATAATATATCATAAAGAGCATTACACAATTAGGAATTTATAATAGTCATTTTAAGATAATTTAAAATGTAAAAAAAAGTACTATGCATTAGAAAAAAGGCCCCTTTTCCACTTTTTGTAACATAAACCTGAAATACATTTTTTAAAAATCCTTTAACAGCTGTAAATCTAGCTAGCTATGGGTCCTGAGAAAATCACACAATAAAAAATATTACATACTGCACTTTTTTGTATGCTAATTTTTGTGTTCTCATGAGTGCATCATTAGGAAACTAGCATGTGTATGAATACTTCTATAGTCAGTGAGCTTTAAGTATATAACATCAACTGTCAAAAGATGGTTTTTAGCAGTTTTGATTATTGTAGTAAACTGTTAAACATTTTATTGTTCATTTAGAAAACTAGAAACTTGCATAAACCATTCCAAGTATAATATTATGTACCCTGTTTAGCCAGATGTGTAATAGTTAATATTCCTTTTCTTTTGATAGGGAGGAAATGATACCATTCGCTATTCTAACACACTAGTGGGCTACCATTCAGATGACATTATTGTCCGTAATCGAAGACTCCATGTGAACCTCAAATGTCAAATGTTCCAAAATACCATGATGGAGATCATGTATCATGAAAATGGTGCCTCAAGGCAAGATTTGACACAATACGGTCTATATTCTACAACACTAAACTTCTACAGCTCACCAAGCTTCAACTATCCGGTCTATAATTACCCTTTCTATGTGCAACTGAATCAAAACTTGTATCTTCAGGCCTCACTAAATACACATGACAGCAACCTCACTCTCTTTGTGGATACATGTGTGGCCTCGCCGGATCCATACGATTTTGTGACACGGACTTATGACTTAATACGCAATGGGTAAAGTTATTTTCTTTGCTATTGTTTAATATATAGCATGTAGTAGTGCAATCCTTTCCAACTGAACGATTGGAGAAAATGTATGTAATGGGCTTCTGCAACCTGTCTTTAGTGCTAATTTGATCCCTGATGGACAGGCTCCCTTTAATAAAAATCTACCACAAGGATGAAGGATGTGTGCATCCTCTGTGAGGATCTGTTCTTCATAAAGCTTCTTTTGCCCTTGTTTTTATGGATAAAAAGGCTTTAAAATGTATGCAAATATACCTGAGGGGCTCCAGGCTCCATTAACATCTATGAAACCTGGAGCCCCTCACACTCTTTGCATAATTGTGAAAGCCTTTTTTTTTTGCATAAACAAGGGCATTAGAAGCTAAAAAAGAGCAGATCCTACCAGAAAGGCCACACACTAATATGTCAGTGTGCTTGATTTACAGTACTTGATCCTGATGGTAGATGGCCTTTAAGTAGGAACTAATGAAATATTGAATTTAATTGGAGTTGGCAAAATACACTTCAATCACCTTGAGGGACTAAGACATCCAGAAAATATAAAAGCATTATTTGTGTGGATTATTGATCATCCTCACCAATACCTATTTTTGTGTGATAAAAGTCAAAGTTACTTATTGATTGCATATAAAAACTCGTAGTTTAAGCATAAAAACAAACTATGAATAAAGTTTTAAGAAAACATATCACCATGAAAATGCAATACAATCTGCAGGCTGTGTGTTCAAGACAAAGGAAAAGGTTTCCTTAAGGTTTGAGTATAATTCCTCTTCCCTTGTTTATACAGCTTCACTATTGTATCTACAGGCAAAGATTTGAGGAAAGAGAAACATATTAGGGTGTTAGCCTAGGACTTCAAGAAAACCAATAGCATTCCTCTGTGTTCAGACAGGTATATTAAGATATATTGTATTCAGTGCATAACTAAGAAAATGTTCCTTCTTTTTACAGATGTATTAAAGACTCAACTTATGTCACATACCCATCAGTGTTTTCAACCCAGGCTCGTTTTGGATTCCGTGCTTTTGGTTTTATCCCAAAGTTTTCTCAAGTGTACATCCAGTGTAAAGTGACTGTGTGCCCCAAAAATAGCTACAACCGCTGTTATCAGGGATGTGTAAACAGACGTAAAAGGGCTTTAGCTGCTCCATTTAATGAAATTGATCTTACAGTAGGACCATTTATACTTGAGGAGAGCAAGACAAAAAAATAATTAGCAACTCATTCATGTAATCATCTACTTATTCTTAGCAATTTAGTATTTAAGAATGTATTGTAGAGAATCTAGAAAAATGTTATCATTAAATGTGACTTTCAAAAAAAAAGTAAATAAATAAATGGTTTGCTGTGATAATTACTTTATCTTTTACTGCAACCAAAATTATATTTAAAAAAAACAAAACAAAAAGAAAACACACGTCCTAACCATAGGCCAAATTATGAAATAATTTATTAATGGGTCGACATTAGTGATGAGTGGACCCAAAAGTCATGCCCACTATGGGCATGTCTGTGCCTCTTATACAGCAGGGTCACATGTCCCTCCTGGCCAATCAGAGTCACTTGTTCAAGCACCATTGCAAAGAGGAGACAGAGTGGGAGAGGCTACAGTCGTAAGGAAAGCATCTAATTTACCCCTTAATGCAGTGGTTCTCAACCTTTCTAATGCTGTGACCCCACAATACAGTTCCTCATGCTGTGGTGACCCCAAACCATGCAACTCGCAGTAAAAACACAGTAAAATTGCGGCTCCAATGGCTTTAGGCGACCCCCGGTTTTGGTCGTTCGACCCCCGCTGGGGTCCCGACCCACAGGTTGAGAACCACTGCCTTAATGCCAAGGCCCTTTTTTTGTTTTTGCATTTCCATTTTTCACTCCGCACCTTCAAGAAACTATAACTTTTTTATTTTTCCATATAGAGAGTTGTGTGGGGGCTTGTTTTTTGCGTAACAAATTGCACTTCAAAATGACAGTATTTAATATTCCATGCCATGTAGTGGGAAGCGGGAAGAAAATTTGTAGTGAAATTGGTGAAAAAACGCATTTGCACTGTTATCTTGTGGGCTTGTATTTTACAGCTTTCACTGTGCAACCCAAATGACATGTCTACTTTATTCTTTTGGTTGGTGCGATCACGGGGATACCACATTTTTAAAGGTTTTATAATGTTTATAGCTACCAGCATGGCCGTGAACATTAAAATATAATTTTTTTATAAGATATGCCTTAAAATGACAACAATAATGATAAAAAACATAAATCCGATATAAAGAAGCAGGCAAAAGCATCTATACTAGATGCCACATACAAAGATAACTGTGACAGTAACAATGGGGATAAACACGTACCCTATGTTCTTGCCTATAGCGTACACCATACTATGTAATATTCAACTTGCAAGAAGACAGAATGTTCTAACAAATTTTGACACTCAATGCCAATCAAGTGACAATAAATAGTGCCAGTCCGCCAGCTGGGCTGTCTTGATGCCTGGTACGTACACAAGCACATGTAGTGACATGAGATGTTCCTGCATATGGTAGGACAGAATGTAACAAAGTTCATTTCAATCATTACAATCTCACATTGTAATGGATAGGTTAAAACTAGACAGCCTCGGGTCTTAGGAAGACCTGAGGCTGTCATGACAACAGATCCTGCCCCCCGATTACGTCACAGGGTGTGTCGATATACACCATCTTTTTGAAGGCGTAGCAGCTTTGCCCGCGGGGGTGGACGAGTTGACACGAGCAATCGGTGCTAACACCAATCGCAGGTGTTACCAGTAAGTGTTTGCTGTAATATGCCCTCTTTATTCACCCGCATCACATCATTCTGTGATGTGCAGAAACATTTGAAATAATTGCCCTTTTCAGTCTGAAGGACTATGACAAAGTGATAACTGCATCTGTTTATTTGTAAAGTGTTAGTGAAACTACTTCCTTTTTTTGCTAAAGTGCAGTGACAGTAATAACTGCATATGTTTATTGCTAAAGTGCAGTGACAGTAATAACTGCATATGTTTATTGCTAAAGTGCAGTGACAATAATAACTGCATATGTTTATTGCTTAAGTGCAGTGAATGTGATAACTGCAACCGTATACACTCACCGGCCACTTTATTAGGTACACCATGTTAGTAAAGGGTTGGACCCCCTTTTGCCTTCAGAACTGCCTCAATTCTGGAAGCATTCCTCAGAGAATTTGGTCCATATTGACATGATGCATCACACAAATGCCGCAGATTTGTCGGCTGCACATCCATGATGCGAATCTCCCGTTCCACCACATCCCAAAGATGCTCTATTGGATTGAGATCTGGTGACTGTGGAGGCCATTTGAGTACAGTGAACTCATTGTCATGCTCAAGAAACCAGTCTGAGATGATTCCAGCTTTATGACATGGTGCATTATCCTCCTGAAAGTAGCCATAAGATGTTGGGTACATTGTGGTCATAAAGGGATGGACATGGTCAGCAACAATACTCAGGTAGGCTGAGGCGTGGCAACGATGCTCAATTGGTACCAAGGGGCCCAAAGAGTGCCAAGAAAATATTCCCCACACCATGACACCACCGCCACCAGCCTGAACCAAGGCAGGATGGATCCATGCTTTCATGTTGTTGACGCCAAATTCTGACCCTACCATCCGAATGTCGCAGCAGAAATCGAGACTCATCAGACCAGGCAACGTTTTTCCAATCTTCTACTGTCCAATTTCGATGAGCTTGTGCAAATTGTAGCCTCAGTTTCCTGTTCTTAGCTGAAAGGAGTGGCACACGGTGTGGTCTTCTGCTGCTGTAGCCCATCTGCCTCAAAGTTCGACGTACTGTGTGTTCAGAGATGCTCTTCTGCCTACCTTGGTTGTAACGGGTGGCGATTTGAGTCACTGTTGCCTTTCTATCAGCTCGAACCAGTCTGCCCATTCTCCTCTGACCTCTGGCATCAACAAGGCATTTCCGCCCACAGAACTGCCGCTCACAGGATGTTTTTTTATTTTTCGGACCATTCTCTGTAAACCCTAGAGATGGTTGTGCATGAAAACCCCAGTAGATCAGCATTTTTTGAAATACTCACACCAGCCCTTCTGGCACCAAACAACCATGCCCCGTTCAAAGGCACTCAAATCACCTTTCTTCCCCATACTAATGCTCGGTTTGAACTGCAGGAGATTGTCTTGACCATGTCTACATGCCTAAATGCACTGAGTTGCCGCCATGTGATTGGCTGATTAGAAATTAAGTGTTAACGAGCAGTTGGACATGTGTACCTAATAAAGTGACCGGTGAGTGTATAATGTAACTGTATATTTACTGATCAAAAAGTTGGATATAGCCCAAATAGTACCAATTTCACTGTTACCTTATCCCACATTAAATACACCATAATCAGAAGGATGAAAAGCTTCAGGATTGATAGCCAAAAGCAGGAGTGGATACAGAACAAAGAGGACATGCAAGTATCCCATTTGCGGCTCATCTCTGTTCTGGATCAACTCCTGTTAGGTTTTGGCTTTAGCAATACTGATGGATTATTGACCGAGGACACTGACACATGAAAAGAAGGGCAAAATGATCAGTGACGTCAATGCAAAATTACTGCCGACATCCTCTGCACTCTTTTGGGGGGCTTTCCACATGTATCCACGTTTAACAGAACAGGTTTTGTCGTAATCTATGGAATCATCTGATGTCAGTGTAAAAAGAGTGCACTCTTTGATGTTATAGTGGGAGTGGCCCTCAGCTCGGTCCTTTCGAGCTGGCACAGACGTTACCTTGTCAGGCTGCGTTCCCGCTTCGCTTGTTTGGGGAAGTTGGCCTATGTAAGTGCACATGGAAGTGAAGAGTGAAACGATTCTAAGAGCCGCGGCTGTCATGTGCGTGTCATACTAAAACACAGCATTGTTTGAAGACCAAACCACGCTCCCTATGCATATTTAACCCCTTAATGACCGCCCTATCGGGTTTTTACGGCGGTCATTAAGGGTACTTCTTCTGATGCGACGCCTTTCTACGGCGGCGCATCAGAAGAAGTTTTCGGGACACCGGGTCTCGCTGGTGCCGGTGTCGGGCTGTGATATCACAGCCCAGACCCGGCACTAACACCCGGGATCGGAAAAACTCAAGCATGACCGCGGCGTGCAAGTGTGTCCCCCGTGGATCGGACCCCCCCGCTGTGCTTACCGGGGGATCAGATCCCTCCTGCCGCTGCCCCGGGTTCCGACGAGTGACCCGGGGCTGTCGGCTCCTCTTCTCACCGGGTCCTGCCTTCCTGGCAGGACCCGGCTGTAAGTAACTGAGCATGCGCAGCATGCTCAGTTACTTTCACTATACACTGCAATACAAGTGTATTGCAGTGTAAAGGCTTGAATAAGCAATCGGATGATCGCTTATTCAAGCCAAGAAGTAGAAAATGTAAAAAAGTAAAAAAAAAAAAATTAAATCTTTTTATAATATAATTAAATAAATAAATAAAATAAAAGTCCCATAATCTCCCCAGTAACACATAAAATGCAAATAAAGTATATAAAACACAAAACACGTACATATTTGGTATCACCGCGTCCGTATTAATCTGTACAATAAATCTAAATCAATATTGAACCCGCTCGGTGAACTACGTAAAAAAAAAACTCGAAAAACTTCCCATAATATACAATTTTTCATCAAACACCATCACAAAAAATGTTCTAAAAAGTGATCAAAAAAAGTTACGGTACCTAATATGATACGACTGAAAAGAACAACTGTTTTCGCAAAAAATAAGCCCTCAACCAGATCTGACAACAGAAAAATACAGAAGTTATGGCCCTGAAAAGTTGTCAATAGTAAAAACAATGCGATTTTCTCCAATATTGGTTTTGCTCAGGAAAATTGACCATATAAGAAAAACTATATAAATGAGGTATCACCGCAATCGTAGTGAACCAGAGAATAAAGATAAAATATTATTTTTACGTTACGGTGAGCGGGGGGGAAAAAATGCTCACAATCCAAAATAAGAATTGATGATTTTGTTTGTGTCCCCCTTGAAATAGTTAATAAAATCTCATGAATAAGCTTTAGACTCCCAAAATAAATTATTTATACATTGTATCTCATCCCATAAAAAATAAGCCCTCATATGATCGCATTACCAAAAAAAATAAAAATTTATAGGTCGTACAATATGACAATACAAATCTGCTGTGGATGGCGCCTCCATTCATTCTATGCTTGGCCGTGCGCCCGTACAGCAGTTTACCACCACATATGGGGTATCAGTACACTCGGGAGGAATTGGGCATCAAGCGTTGCAGTGTGTTTCATCATTTAATTTATTCTGAAAATGTCAGTTTTGGCCTAAATGAATGTATTTCCAAAAAAATTCCATAGTTTCTAAATCGCAGGTCCATATTTTTTAACCCATGTGAAACACTTAAAGGGTTAATGGACTTAATAGAAGTTGTTTTACATATGTTGAGGGGTGAACTTTCTATAGTGGGGTAATTTATGGGGTTTTACTATTATTTAGGCCTCTCAAAGTCACTTGGAAGCTGAGTTGTCCCTCAAAATGTGAGTTATGGCAATTTTCATGAAAATAAGAAAAATCGCACCTAAAGTTCTGCACCTCATAACATCCTAGAAAAATGACCGGAAGCATAAAATATCATCCCAACATAAAGCAGATATTCTGTAAATGTTAATTATCAAACTTTTTGGGTAGTTTTACTTCCTGTCTGGAAACCAGAACATTTCAAACTTGGAAAATGAAGAATTTTTACAAACTTTTGCCAAATTTTCACTTTTTTTCAGAACGAAACGCAAAACTTATCACTTAAATTTTATAACTAACATGAAGTACAATGTGTCACGAGAAAACATTCTCAAAATCACCAGGATATGTTAAAGCGTTCCGACGTTATAACCAATTATCGTGAGACATGTCAGATTTGAAAAATCGAGTCTGGTCATTGAGCTGAAAACTAGTGTCGGTGATAAGGGGTTAAGCATGGCACAATGTTCTACAACACCCTACAGGCTCTCTGCAGCCAGGAAATGCCTGTTTTTTAACGTGATTCATTTTGATTCGGGTCGAATCTAATTTTTCCGAAAAATCCGGCGAATCAGGGCGAAACGAATTTTAACAAATTCACCCATCTCTATCTGTGGGGACTGGGGGGGGGGGGGCTAAAAATGGGTCTCCTGGTGACAGGTGCCCTTTAATGCTAAAGTGCAATGTCAGTGATAATTACATTTGTTTATTGCTAAAGTGCAGTATCAGTGATAACTGCATTCGTATACTCTTAACCCCTTAAGGACGCAGCCTGTTTGTAAGCTAAGGCTTAATGCTTTTTTTTAAATTTGACCAGTGTCTCTTCCTGTGGTAATAATTTTTCAACACTACAAGATATCCCTGTGATTTTGAGAAGGTTTTTTTCATGATACATTGTAGTTTATGGTAGTAGTATCATTTTGGTCATCAGTTTCTTTTTTGGGGGGTGTAAATTCAGTAATTTAGGAAACATTTTTAAAAAATGACAATTTTCAAAGTTTCAAATGTTCTACTATTTAGACAAAAAGTCATACCACAAATTTTTTTTGTAGAAACCTTTTGCCATTGGTCTTTTTATTTCCATAATTTCTTCTTCCGAGTATGGAAATACCAGGCATGTGGAAGTCAACCGCTGTTTCACAGTGATGTCCAGAACAGAATTAGTGCTATTGGGTTTTTGGCAGGCCAATTTTGCTACAAATGTTTTGGGGTGCCACAGTGTATTTGAAGAGCCCCTGAAGTAACAGTACTAGAGATGAGCGAACACACTCGTCCGAGCTTGATGCTCGTTGCTCGGACAAATACTTCGCCAGCTTGAGAAAATGGCATCTCCCGCCGTTTTGATTTTTGGCGGCCAGAAACAGAGCCAATCACAAGCCAGGAGACTCTACACTCCACCCAGCATGACGTGGTACCCTTATACGTTCATAGCAGTGGTTGGCTAGCCAGATCAGGTGACCCTGGAATAGACTAGCCCCTGCCCGCGCTGCTCGCATCATTCTCTGTCTGGATGCCGTTAGGGAGAGAGCTGCTGCTGCTTCAGGGATAGCGTTAGGGTGTTATATTAGCTTATTGTTAGGCAAGAGTGAGTCTACAAGAACCCAACAGCCCTTGTTAGGGCTAGAATAGCGTTATATTTAATTTTTTTTTGTTTGCTTGTGGCTGGGCTTGCTGGAACTAGTAGTGCAGCTAGTACCATATTGTGAGGAATTTGCAGGGAGACTTGGGAATGTTCTATTTAGCTCTTAGTGACACACATATCCATCTCAAACACCTAAGTGGGACAATTTATTAGGGGTTTGATGGAATTAGGCACAGTCTGACGATTTTTTATTTTTTTTTTCAAAACTTAAAGTGACTTAAAATCCAGTTGTGTGCTGTCAGTGTAGGTTAGAAACTAGGCATACAAGAACCCAACTGGCTTTCTTAGGGCTACAATAGCGTTATATATATATTTTGTTTATTTGCTTGTGGCTGGCCTTGCTGGCACTAGTAGTGCAGCTAGTACCATATTGTGACGAATTTGCAGTGAGACTTGCGAACGTTCTATTTAGCTCTTAGAGACACACATATCCATCTCAAACACCTAAGTGGGACAATTTATTAGGGGTTTGATTGAATTAGGCACAGTCTGATTTTCTTTTTTTTTTTACTTTTCTTTTTTTATAATTCTAAGTGATCTGGCACAGCACAAAATCCAGTTGTGTGCTGTCAGTGTAGGCTAGAAACTAGCCATACGAGAATCCAACAGGCCTTCTTAGGGCTACAATAGCATTCTATATTTTATTTTTGGTTGATTTGCTTGTGGCTGGCCTTGCTGGCACTAGTAGTGCAGCTAGTACCATATTGTGACAAATTTTCAGGGAGACTTGCAAACGTTCTGTTTAGCTCTTAGTGACACACATATCCATCTCAAACACCTAAGTGGGACAATTTATTAGGGGTTTGATTGAATTAGGCACAGTCTGCTTTTTCTTTTCTTTTTTTTTTTTCAAAACTAAAAGTCATCAGGAACAGCACAAAATCCTGTTGTGTGCTGTCAGTGTAGGTTAGAAACTAGCCATAGCAATGGGATAGCATTGTTTTGTTAAAAAAACAAAAACACAAAAAAAACACAAAAAAAAAATGACAGTTTACACTTTAATTTTGAAAATGTTGAACCCGAGGGCTATGGGTAAAGGAAGAGGGCATGGGCGTCCTGCTGATGAGGGAGCAGGGGAACGCCGTAGAGCTACACTCCCTAGGTTCATTTCTCAAGTTACTGGGACTCGTGGTAGAGCACTGTTGAGGCCAGAACAGTGCGAACAGGTGTTGTTGTGGATTGCGGACAATGCTTCTAGCCATTTGTCCACCAGTCAGTCTTCCACGCAGTCCACCCATGTCACCGAAATCAGCACTCCTCCAGCTCCTCCACCTCAGCCTCCTTCCCCCCAAACTGCCCCTTCCCAGGAAAATTTGGCATTTGAACCGGCATACTCTGAGGAACTGTTTTCTGGACCCTTCCCAGAGTCACAAACCACTTGTCCGGTTGCTGCTGAGCTCTTTTCCGATGCCCAGGTTTTCTACCGGTCGCAGTCTGTGGGTGATGATGACATTGTTGACGTAGTGGAAGAAGTGCGTAAAGAGGTGTCGGACGATGAGGAGACACGGTTGTCAGACAGTGGTGAAGTTGTCAGGGCAGGAAGTCTGAGGGGGGAGCAGACTGAGGGATCGGAGGATGATGAGGTGACAGACCCAAGCTGGGTTGATAGGCCGGGTGAACACAGTGCTTCTGAGACGGAGGCGACTCCTCGACGAGAGCAGGTTGGAAGAGGCAGTGGTGGGGCCAGACGGAGAGGCAGGGCCAGAGCTGGTGCATCAGCACCAAATGTTTCACGTAGTAAAGCTCCCGTGGCGAGGGCTAGATTTTCGGAAGTCTGGAGGTTCTTTAAAGAAACACCGGATGACCGACGGACTGTGGTGTGCAACCTGTGCCACACCAGGATCAGCAGGGGTTCCACCACAACCAGCTTAACCACCACCAGTATGCACAGGCATATGAATGCTAAACACCCCACTCAATGGAACCAAGGCCGTTCACCTCCGGCCGGGCACACCACTGCTCCTTCCCCTGTGTCATCTGCTGCCTCTGCTAGTCAGCCCCCTGCCCAGGACCCCGGGCCCAAACACCTCCCGCACGAAAACCACACCTTCGCCTCCACGATCCTCCACAGCATCCACCAATGTCTCCATGCGCAGTGTTCAGTTCTCCATACCCCAGACGCTGGAGCGCAAGAGGAAGTACAGTGCAATCCACCCACACGTCCAAGCCCTCAACTTCCACATCTCCAAACTACTTAGCCTGGAGATGCTGCCCTATAGGCTGGTAGAGACTGAGGCCTTTCGCAACCTCATGGCACTGGCTGCCCCTCGGTATTCGGTCCGCAGCCGCCACTACTTTTCCCGATGTGCCATCCCAGCCCTGCACCAGCATGTGTCAGACAACATCTTCCGTGCCCTGACCAACGCCGTTTCTGACAAGGTCCACCTGACCACGGACACGTGGACGAGTGCTGCCGGGCAGGGCCACTATATATCGCTGACGGCACATTGGGTTAACTTGGTGGAGGCTGGGACCGAGTCTGACCCTGGGGCTGGTCATATACTGCCGACGCCGAGTATTGCAGGGCCTACCTCGGTCCAGGTCTCTCAGGCCTACTATGCCTTCTCCTCCTCCCACCTCTCCTCCACCTCCTCCTCCGAACTACCATCCGTGGGCATGGCGCCATCAGTCGGTAGCTCTAGGCACAGCAGCATTGCCGTCGCTAAGTGACAGCAGGCGGTGCTCAAACTGCTGAGCCTAGGCGATAAAAGGCACACCGCCCAAGAGCTATTACAGGGCATCACAGACTGATCTGTGGCTGGCACCGCTGAACCTGAAGCCAGGCATGGTTGTGTGTGACAACGGCCGTAACCTGGTGGCGGCTCTGCAACTCGGCAGACTGACACATGTGCCATGCCTGGCCCATGTGTTAAATCTCATAGTTCAGCAGTTCCTCAAGACATACCCCAATCTCTCTGATTTGCTCACGAAGGTGCGCCGCATCAGTTCACATTTCAGGAAGTCCAGCACAGATGCTGTCACTCTCAGGGCAGCGCAGCACCGCCTCCAACTGCCCGCTCACTGACCGTTGTGAGACGTGCCCACGAGGTGGAATTCAACATTAACCATGTTATCCAGAGTTTACCAGCAGCGCAGAGCGATTGTAGACTGCCAGATGTCAACTTCCACCAGAACTGGTTGTCAGGTCAGTCAGCTTCCTCAAGTCTACAAGGAGTGGACGTGGATGTCTGATATCTGTCATGTGCTGAGTAACTTTGAGGAGTCAACACAGATGGTCAGTGGCGATGCCGCCATCATCAGCCTCACCATCCCGCTGCTTGGCCTGTTGAAAAACACTCTGGTCAGCATGAAGTCAGAAGCTTTGCGCTCGTCACAAGAGACGGGGGAAGAAGATTCCCTTGTTGATAGCCAAAGCACCCTTAGGTCTGTTTCTCAGTGCATATCGGAGGAGGTGGAGGAGGATGAGGAGGAAGAGGAGGAGAATGTTGGCGAGACAGAAGAGGGGAGCATTGCTCAGTCCTTCACTGTTCAGCGTGTATGGGCAGAAGAAGAGGAGTTGGAGGAGGAGGAAATGGACAGTCAGGCCAGTGAGGGGAGTGAATTCTTGCGAGTTGAGACTCTGGCGCATATGGCAGATTTCATGCTAGTGTATGCACTCCTCCTCCTCATTTTCCTCCTTCTCCTCCTCTTTGTACACTAAAGCAGAGGAAACTGGCTATTTTTTGCCAGGGCCAACTGGCTCTATCTATAGTATTCTATGTATTTAATTTTTCTGGAGAGCCACCTACCCGGTCCTCTGTTTTAAACAATTTTTGGGAGTGCCACATACAGGCACTCAAACTATTTAGTTTTTCTGGAGGACCACCTACATGCTCCTCTGGTTTGAAAACTTTATAGCTGCCTCCACACATTGGGGGATATTTATCATACGCTGGCGCTCGATGTATCGGGCTGCCAGTTGCGCAGCGTTTTTCCTACGCCAGGGCAACCGGCGACTTTTCACGTATGAAAAGTCGCCGGCAGCAGCGAGTGCGCAGGCGCGGGGAAAGTAACGCCCCGCGCCAGCCCACTCCAGTCTGGCCGCGCCCCCCGCTCGGCCGGCCGCGCCCCCCCCCCCTTCACGCCCCTTCACGCCCCACTGGCGTGAAGGTGGCGGATTGTGAAAAATAATCGCAAAAGCTAGCAATAAGCTAGCATTTGCGATTATTTCAGGGCCTCTGCGCCACTGGCGGAGCACAGAGGTCCTGATAAATATCCCCCATTGTCTCCATTGTTACCTCCACACATCATCTCCATAGCTGCCTCCCAAAGTCATCCATATAGCTGCCTCCATACATCGTCCCCTTAGCAAACGAGCTGTGTCAGGCAGAATTTTGGGTTGTTTTCATGGCTTCCACATCAAACTTGTTAACTTTGTCGCCACCCTGCTGAGTTATCCACAAAATATACTGGCAAACTTTTATCATTTACCGATATTATTTCAGCGCTTTTTGCGCATCTGTTTACATTTCCCTCACCCGCCATAACCAAGCCAATTACTTATAAGAACAGTACTACACTTGATCTTATACAAAAGGTTCTTAGAAGTGCTGTTTGTAGCCCTCTGCCTGCTTTGAAAATTATAATTTTTTCAAAGTAAACGCTTCTGGCCCCCAGGCCCATTTTGGGTGGGGAGGAGCCGAGAGACAGGGGCTTGGACAGGCGAAAGCTCACCTGGCAGCAGACTGCCAGCTCCATCCCAAGATTAGGCAGCCTCAGAGGCATCCATGCATACTGCCCCTGCTGTTTCCTGTCCATTTTGCCTCCACGATCCTCCACAGTGTCCACCAATGTCTCCATGAGCAACTTTCAACTGTCTATACCCCAGACGCTGGAGCGCGAGAGGATATACAGCACATCATCCCCTTATCAAACGAGCTGTGTCAGGCAGAAGTTTCAGGTGTTTCACTAGATACATAATGGAACTCGGCGCATCTGTCACCGCCATGCTGGAGACCTGAAGTTTCAATCATAGCAGCGCAATATGGATGCCCCATACTGTCACTCTTAATCATGGAAGTCGTCTCCATGGCTGCCTCCACATGTCGTCCCCTTATCAAACGAGCTGTGTCAGGCTCTTTTTTCGGGTGTTTCACCAGATACGTTATGGAACTTGGTCACTATGTCGCCACCATGCTGTGTTATCGACTAAATATACCGTCAACCTTTTGTTCACATAGGAAATCATTTCAAACCATAGGTTTGAAGCCTGAGTCCATTTGGGATATGTCGCCATGCCACTCTCTAGCCTGCTGCTGCCTCTGCATGCCGTCTTCTTTAGTGTCAGGGTCAATTATTGGATGTTTTAGATGCTATCTAGCCTCATTCGGTCACTCTGTCATCGCCATGCTGTTGCCCATAATTTTGTCATAATGGTGCGATTAAGCAGCCTCAGAGGCATCCATGCATGCTGCCCCTGCTGTTTCCTGTCCATTTCCGTGGTGTTTCCATCATATTCTGAGGTTTCCAGGTGTTTGGACAAGCTTCCCTGTGCAGACCCTTGGTCCCCTTGAAAAATGAGTCTCCCATTGACTTCAATGGGGTTCGTTATTCGAGACGAGCACTCGAGCATCGGGAAAAGTTCGTCTCACATAACGAGCACCCGAGCATTTTAGTGCTCGCTCATCTCTAAACAGTACAATAGAAAACCCCCAAAGATGTCACCAATTAGTAAAGTAGACTGCTCAAAGAATTTATCTAGGGCTGTAGTGCACATTTTAATCCCAAAAATGCTGGTCAAAATCTTATGCAAAGTAAATGGTGCATAGCAAAAATTGGGTTTTTATCTCAAAAATGTCATTTTGGTGCCTAATATATTGTGCCCAACCCAGGCCACTTCAGACAAACACCCCAAAAATAATTTTGCGGGTTGTCCCGAGTACCGCAATACCACACATGTGCCAATAATTGACAGGCTGGGCACAAAGCAATCCAGTCGACACTGCCAGAAGCAGGGCTTGGACAATTATCAACCGATTTTGGAGTTTATATCGTTATTTTTTATTTATGCATCAGAGGTTGGTGTTTAGAATATATACTGTTTTGTAGTTGATGTCAGAGTGAGTGTCATCATTGCAGTTTGACATGGGGGCCACAAATAATTATATATTCTAGTCATTATTATTATTCCTTGCTTTTTGCATGTGTTTTTGCGTTTTGCTGTTTTGCACATTCTTTTGCTGTCATACAGGTTTCTTTTGATGCTCAGCAACCTAAGGTTCATGTACATTCACATTGTGAGGCACAGCAACCGCCTAATTGGAGGTTAAGTATTATTATATTTTCCCTTCATCACTCATTTTTCACAGCACATAGCACTTTTCACTTTGCACTTTTATTTTTTATCAGTTTCATGCATGTTTTATCACGTTCCTTTGTTTTCTTTTAATACGGTATTCATGCAGTCCCCGGGTTACGTACAAGATAGGTTCTGTAGGTTTGTTCTTAAGTTGAATTTGTATGTAAGTCGGGACTGTATATTTTATAATTGTAGCTCCAGACAAATTTTTTTGGTCTCTGTGACAACAGAATTTTAAAAACTTTGGATTGCCATCAGAACCAAAATGAACAATAAAGTTTAATTGCCTTTAATAACTGCTATAGCCGTTTATTGTAGCCTAAGGCTAAAGTAAAGAAAATTACCAACATCCAGAGGTCCGTTTGTAACTAGGGGTCGTCTGTAAGTCGGGTGTGCGGCATTAGTGTGGCATCAGAGCAGCTGTTCAGTGCAGGGGGGGGCATTTTTACTCCAAGGAGAACACGCTTGTCCACCCATAATGTGGAGACACTGTCCTTTGTCAATATGAATCAGGCGTGGAAAGGCCAGGATTTCAACACACCAATGCCTTATGCAGATTAGATCAGCCATGATGCCTCCCCCAAACGTTAAGAAATGAGTCTGGATTCTAACTACCTGCCTCAGCCACTATTCTGATGCTGCCACCCGCCTGACGCCACACATCTGCTGCCAGTTGCTCCATCTGCCTCCCACCATTTTTATCAGGGACTGGAATTGTCACCCACCTCCACACTGTCTGTGTGCCACTTTCTGACCTCCTGCTGCTACTGCTGCTGCCGACACCTCCACACTCTGTCATTGTGTCACACTGTGGCCTACCATGTTGCTGCCACCACCAGAATTTGTCATTGTGCCACTCTCTGGCCTCATGCTGCTGCTACTGCTGCCGCCCACCTACACACACTGTGATTGTGCCACTCTCTGACCTCCTGCTGCTGCTGCCACCACCTCCACCCTTTGTTATTGTGCCACCCTGGTCTACCATGTTGCTGCCACTTCCAGAATTTTTCATTGTGCCACTCTCTGACCTCCTGCTGCTGCTGCCACCAGCTCCACACTCTGTCATTATGCCACACTGTGCTGCCACCTCCAGAATAATAATAATAATTCCCTTATTTATATAGTGCACACATATTACGCAGTGCAAAGAACTTCGTTCCCTGTCCCCACCTCCATAATTTGTCATTGTGCCACTCTGCCGCCTACTCATGCTGCTGCCAACTGACCTCTGTCTCCCTGGAACACCCTGTGATTTCCATAATGCTGTTTTCACCCTCCACCACTCTATGATGTTGCCACTAAGTTTGGTTTTCCCCTTCATTTCATGACAGAAGGAATGAAAAGCTTGAGGATTGATATCCAAAAGCAGGAGAGGATACAGAACACAGAGGACATGCAAATACCCCATTTACTGGTCATCTCTATTCTGGATCAACTCCTGTTTGGTTTTGGCTTTAGCAATACTGATGGATTATTGCCCGATTGAAAGCAGACACTGACGGATGAAAAGAAGGGCAAAATGATCAGTGACGTCAATGCAAAATTACTGCCGACTCCCTCTCCCCTCTTTTGGGAGGTTTCTACATGTATCAGCGTTTAACAGAACAGATTCTGTAGTAATCTATGGAATCATCTGATGTGAGTGTAAAATGAGTGCACTCTTTGATATTAAAGTGGGATCTTGGCCCTCAGACAGTCCTTTTAAGCTGGCACAGACATTACCTTGTCAGGCTGCGTCACTTATTTGTCAAGTTGGCCTCTCTAAGTGCCCATGGAATTAAAGAGTGAAGCGATTCTAAGAGCGGCGGCTGTCATCTGCGTGTCATACTAAAACATGGAATTGTTTGAAGACCAAACCACGCTCCCTATGCATATTAGAGCATGGCACAACGTTCTACAACAGGCTCTCTGCAGCCAGGAAATACCAGTTTTTTAAAGTGATTCGTCATGATTCAATTCAGGTCGAACCATATTCGGCTAATCGAATTTTTGTAAAATTTGCCCACCTCTAGTATTAATATTAATAATGTGAAAATGTTTTTCATGTAGTTTTTATAATTGTAAGAAAAAAACATTTGTTTATTTAGCAAATTAATAATTTTTTTTAATTGAGGTTTTGAGGTTAATTTGTAACTCCAAGAATGCTGAATAACCCAACACTAACATCACTGGTGTGGTCACCAGTGTGCTGTCACACGCGACCATGGAAACACATGTGATAGGCAACCAGTAGCCAGTGGGGATATTTATCACAAGTGTCTGAGAGCAGAGATGTTCTAGTTGCCCATAGCCACCAATCAGAGCTCAGCTTTAATCCTCCCACAACTGTTTATAAAATGAAAGCTCTTATTGGTTGCCTTTGACAACTAGAACACTCATGCTCTCAGGCACTTCTGATAAATCTCCCCCAGTGTCTTGCATTGTTTACATTGTTCAGTTTTTAAATGCACTACACTGAGAGCTGGTTACCAATCGAGGCCAGTCTCCTTGCACTTGCATTGGGTTTCTAAATGCAATGTATGAACATGTGTGACCACACCCTAAGGTTCAAATGCTCTGACTCTTAGAAGAGCCTTAGGGTTGATTCATACTGCCATGATTCTTGGACTGTGTCATGTCATGTTTCAAAAACTACAGTATCCTGGACAGAATATCATAGTGATACATTCATGGAAGGAGACCCTACTGCCCTGTGGAACAGCAGTGTCATACAATAATCATGATTACAGTTTGGTGCTGCTTTTCCATAGAGGGAACTTCTTGGATCATATATTACTATGATTCAAGGAGTCCATTTCTGGACACTGTGGGCATTCTGTGAACCATGAACCAACCACGGCTGTGTGCATTGGTCCTTACAATGTATGGGCAAAGTAATCATGAGAATGAGCATATCACTACAGGATCACTTTATTATCTACTAGGACAAGGTTCCTATAATATTTGGGAGCCCTTCTCAAGCAGGTGCATTAATGTATACCAATTGTTAGGAGTTTTAAAGGAGGGTATTAATAGTGTAAATACACCTTTGAAGCAATACATATTATAATTTATTATGGAAGCACTGTGTATCTATAATACTGCATCTAAAAATTGCCCCTAGGTTTGTTAATGAAAATATTAAGGATAATCCAGAGATAGCTTTAAGGGGTTGAGGCGTTACCTGACTTATCCAGAAAGCCGTGTAGAATTTTTAATAGATGTATATTGATAAATTACCTAATATCCTGCCCCCACACTTACACACACATTACAAAAGACATGAGGTAAAATGGCCAACCACTTTAAGGAACATAAAAAAATTTTACTGACACTTCTCAACAATCTGAAACTCAACAATCTGAAAATAGCACACCACTGGCATGACAGAAATATTTTATGATATTTGTTAATAAAAAAAACCTTATTTCTCTTGTTCATATAGATCCATTAAAGATTTGACTTATGTGACATACCCATCAGTGTCTTCAACCCAGGCTCCTTTTGGAATTCCGTGCTTTTGGGTTTATCCCTAAGTTTTCTCAAGTGTACATCCAATGTAAAGTGACTGTGTGGCCAAAAAATAGCTACAACCGCTGATATCAGGGACGTGTAAACAGACGTAAAAGGGCTTTAGCTGCTCCATTTAATGCAATTGATCTTACAGTAGGACCATTTATACTTGAGGAGAGCAAGACAAAAAATTAAATATCAATTTATTCACATAAGACTGCCCTTAAATTGTGTACGAGTAAATTTAAACTGATTTAACTAATAGAAATCAATCCAATCCAATGAACTATATTGAATTTCAGAACGTATAGATTGTGTTACAGTATCTAGTTAAAGGTGTTTGCCATGAAAGAAATCTCATAGTGATGCTAACATAATGAAGAAAATATGTAATCCATTACTTTTACTCAGTTGTATTGCTGCTTTTGCTCCTATCACTGTATTAGCTGCTCACTGTAAGTTTCAGCTCTGTGGGTCTGCACTAGCTGAAATGTTCTGACAATGTGCTTAGTTTATCATGGTACATGGTTTCTAAAAGATTCTAAAAAATATCTGACACATAGAAAAAGAGGGATGAGAAAGATCATGACATGAATATAAGGCACAATAACACTCAGCTCTGCTAGCTCAACTCACCAAGCACACTCAGTACTGCTATGCACACTCCTCCCTTGGATGAAAATGCTTATCTTGTTGTAACGCAGGTTAGATGCTTTTGGGTCTGCCGCCTAGCCCCAACTCCTCCAGGTTCCCTTTAACATCGATTTTAGTCCCTTCCCTCCAACATGTTCCCCACCTAACAAGGCATGCTGTGGATATATCTAGAGACCTCACATTAGGTTCTGAAACAATGCCCAGTTCCGACTCAACACAAAGGACAATGCTTAAAACGACCTTCAGGACAAAGTGCTTTCTTCCATGCTCAATTTCCAACAGACATAACATTTTTATAATTTACCTTATATGGGCATATGAGGGCTGGTTTTATACAGAGCTGTATTTTGCAATGTTTAGGTTAAAATAGCATAATAATTTAGTATGATTATGTTGGATATTAGTTAGTATGATTAAGGAGACACCAAATATGTACAGGTTTTCTTCTATTTTACTACTTTAGCATAATAACACCTTATTTTTGCTATAACTTATTTTATTCCTCAATGAAAAGAGCCTGATTATGGTGTATTTAATGTGGGATAAGGTAACAGTGAAATTGGTACTATTTGGGCTATATCCATCTTTTTGATCAGTAAATATACAGTTACATTATACACTCACCGGCAACTTTATTAGGTACACCTGACATGGTCAAGACAATCTCCTGCAGTTCAAACCGAGCATCAGTATGGGGAAGAAAGGTGATTTGAGTGCCTTTGAACGTGGCATGGTTGTTGGTGCCAGAAGGGCTGGTCTGAGTATTTCAGAAACTGCTGATCTACTGGGATTTTCACACACAACCATCTCTAGGGTTTACAGAGAATGGTCCGAAAAAGAAAAAACATCCAGTGAGTGGCAGTTCTGTGGGCGGAAATGCCTTGTTGATGCCAGAGGTCAGAGTAGAATGGGCAGACTGGTTCGAGCTGATAGAAAGGCAACAGTGACTCAAATCACCACCTGTTACAACTAAGGTAGGCAAAAGAGCATCTCTGAACGCACAGTACGTCGAACTTTGAGGCAGATGGGCTACAGCAGCAGAAGACCACACCGGGTGCCACTCCTTTCAGCTAAGAACAGGAAACAGAGGCTACAATTTGCACAAACTCGTCGAAATCGGACAGTAGAAGATTGGAAAAATGTTGCCTGGTCTGTTGAGTCTCGATTTCTGCTGCGACATTCGGATGGTAGGGTCAGAATTTGGCATCAACAACATGAAAGCATGGATCCATCCTGCCTTGTATCACCGGTTCAGGCTGGTGGTGGTGTCATGGTGTGGGGAATATTTCCTTGGCACTCTTTATGCCCCTTGGTACCAATTGAGCATCGTTGCAACGCCACAGCCTACCTGAGTATTGTTGCTGACCATGTCCATTCCTTTTATGACCACAATGTACCCAACATCTGATGGCTACTTTCAGCAGGATAATGCGCCATGTCATAAAGCTGGAATCATCTCAGACTGGTTTCTTGAACATGACAATGAGTTCACTGTACTCAAATGGCCTCCACAGTCACCAGATCTCAATCCAATAGAGCATCTTTGGGATGTGGTGGAACGGGAGATTCGCATCATGGATGTGCAGCCGACAAATCTGTGGCAACTGTGTGATGCCATCATGTCAATATGGACCAAAATCTCTGCGGAATGCTTCCAGCACCTTGTTGAATCTATGCCACGAAGAATTGAGGCAGTTCTGAAGGCAAAAGGGGGTCCAACCCGTTACTAGCATGGTGTACCTAATAAAGTGGCCGGTGAGTGTAGGTCACTATGGACTTTACAATACCTAGTTTGTGGGGTTTTTTTAAGTTATTCAAATTTTTCACCCACTATATACAGTAGATATATATAGTTCCCTCACTCTACAATGGACTGAAGCCAGGGGGACATCTACAGGACTCAGTCTGGAGAGCCAGGACCCGAATACACTGTGGGCAATCACCCACTTTTGGTGGAGGCCCCTTTAAGGGAAAAGTGGTGGGGGCCCAGGACGCCCACCTATAATCCTGCCCTACCTCTGCCAGCTCCTATTGTGGCCTCTCACCTCCTGCTCATATTGTGGCCCCTCTCATCTCCCCGCTTTCTGTGGATCATCTCATCTTCACCTTATATTGTGGTTACTCATCACGCCCTCATATTGTGGACCCGCTCATCTACCCCTCATATTGTGGACCCTCTCAACTCTCCCTCATATTGTGATTTCTCATCTACTCCTCATATTGTGGCTGCTCATATTATGGACTTTCATCTACTCATGTTATGGCCTCCAATCTCCCCCTCATATTGTGCTCTCTCTCATTTCCCCCATCATATTGTGGCCCCTCTTATCTCCCCCTTATAGTGTGGCCTCTCAATTCACCTTCATATAATGGTCCCTTTGATCTCCCCCTCATATTGCGGCCTCACATCTTCCCCTTTTATTGTTGCCCTCTCTTCTCCTGCTCATATTGCGGCCCCTCTCATCTATCTCTTATATTGTGGCCTCCATGCATACCCCCATGTTGCAGGCCCCCTCTCATGCACCCATATTGTGGGCCCCTTCTCATACCCCCCCATATTGTGGGCCTCCTCTCATATCCCCCCATACTGTGGGTCCCCTCTCATATCCGTCCATATTGTGGGCTTCCTCTCATATCCCTTACATTGTACACACTCTCTCATATTCCTCTTTAATGTGGGCCCCCTCTCATACCCCCCAAATTGTGGCCCCCTCTCATACCCCCCATATTGTGGCCCCCTCTCATACCCCCCATATTGTGGCCCCCACTTGTCCTCTTTTTCTTGTTTCAAATGAATTTTAAAAACATCACATATTAATTTATCCCCATCTTCAGCAGCTCTCCTATTCTCATCTTCCTCTGTGACTTTGATGCCGTCAGTTGATGAGATCATCACTCTGCGTCTGCCAACACAATGGTGGGTCAGTCCAACCCTGATGTTATACCTCCCAACTTTTGAGGGAGAGAAAGGACAAAAGAGGTGGCACCCATAGCACACTGCAGAAATGTTTGTTGCCCTAAGACCTTTGCTCTGCCTTAGTGTCTCTAAATCCCTATCACAGTCTGTTCCCTGCGCTTCCTCTGTTTAGCCAATCTGCTATTGTTCCCCCAGCTTTCCCATATATGGTATTAAAGCCCCCCTGCAACCACCCCTCATATTGTGGTCCCCAGAAGCTCCCCTTCATATTGTGTCCACACAGCAGCTTAACCATTATAACCCCCACTTACTATGTCTCCAAGCAGCTCTCTTATTGTGCCCACCTGCCAGCAGCTCCCGCTCTGATGCCCTCAGTATCTCCCACTCTTATAGTGAGCCCCCAGAAGCTCCCTTCCTTATAGCAGCCCCCCTCATATTTTGCCTCCCCAGCAACTCCCCCTTTTATAGGGCACCCCACAGCAGTTTCCCCTCTTATTTTGCATGTTCCAGTAGCTCCCGCTCTTATAGTGACTCTCCAGTAGCTCCCTCTCTTCTACTACCCCCAGCAGCTCCACCTCTTATTTTTACCCCATCAGCTATTATAGTGTCCATAGCAGTTCCCCCCTCTCATTGTGCCCCCCCCCACCAACTCACCCTATTCTGTGACTCCAGCAGCTCCCTCTCTTATTTTGTCCCCACAGTAAAATAAAAAACACAGATAGATGGGATTACATCATCACATCGGGCCTGCTGGCTCTAACCAACTACAGGTCCTCATGGACTTGTGGTTTAGTGCCCCATATCAACCTTTAAAAAGCCTATGGGTGGAGAGGAGAAGAGAAGAAGAAGAATACAAACCTAAAATATGTCTCAATAGTCTTAAGACTTCCTCTGGCATACATTAGTTCTACTAATATAAAGCTGCACTTTGGTTTATCATCTCTATAAATGAAGCAGAAAGGAAATGTCTCAGCAAAAGGATGAAATAAACATTGAAATGCATTATACTTGTGAATAACATTTCAAAAGCCAAAATATTTACATAAAATTTAATATGTATTTATGAAGACGCTTAAAATATTTAGTTGGTTGACACTTAGATAAGGATTTGTCTCAAATGTCTCATATTTAAGGTACTAGTGTTAGAGAAGGGGGAGTCTAGACGATGATAAATTCAATTTAATATAAAGGCAACAAACACAATGGCCTTTCTATAGACAGATTATACTGCTCATAGGCTTTGCTTTATTAGGAAGGATAAAAACATAAGCAGAGAAGAAAGGAGAATGCAGGAGTGTGGAAACAATCAATGCTGCCCTTTGTGCTTCCTGACATTTCAGGGACTTGTTATCAACCACAAGTGGATAGTTATCTAAATTCATCTCTCCAGCTGCCATCACCAGCATTGATAGAGTGAGGGAGCGTGCAGATAGGCCGCCAGATAAGGCTGCTACATCATTTAGAAAGCGGCCTTTTGTGGAGGGCTTGATGACTTCTGTCAATCAGTTCTGACATTTCCAATGCACAACATTTTCTTTTTTACTTTGAAACTTTGCTGTTCTAATTTACAAAAACTTTATAAACGTATACAGTGTGTGGAGGAGATGTATCGGTTTTACACAAGCATCGTATAGCCGGCAGATACATCACGAGTCCTAAGACTATGTGTGTATGCCTTATTCTTATTCACACTTTAGTTTTTTTTATATCAGAGGGCTAAGCACTGTGAGTGTTAACCCTTTAAATGCCTCCTGCAAAGCTGCCATGGGCAATTGGCGTGAGCCCGGCCATCTTGGATCAGATACCCCCCAACCCACTCTTTCCCCCGTGACGTCATTGGGTGGTGACGACCAGTTGCGATGACAGCCTCAGGTTTTCGAAAGATCCCTATACACTGTAGTATGGCAAAAGTGGTAAGATCCCGAAGGGTGAAGTTGTGGACCGGCGCTTCAAAAATTATTACAAGGTCCTGTATGTTATTTCATGCCTGACGAAGGCTCAGGTCCGGAGCAGAAACGCGTTGCATTTTTAATAATTAAAACGGTTTTGGTTCACATCATCTGGACCTGTAATAATTTTCAAAGCGCCGGTCCACAACTTCACCCTTTGGGATCTTACCGCTTTTGTTTGCACGCCTCCGGGATCCTGATCCCTTGCTGTGAGCGTGGCCCCTCAGGACTGGCTGCTCGACTCCATACTTGTGAAGTGCCCATTACAACTTACCATCAGGTGAGAGTCTATAGGTCATTGTATCTATGAATATATGTGGTTAATCATACTACACGAGATTGCACTTCTTCATTTCTGCTCTGCACTATTGTCTACGGGGAAACTCTGGTTCTACCCCTGAGCCCCCCAACCTGGGTATTTTGAGTACTGTTGTATGGCAGTATATGGTAGGATAAGTCAGACAACCTAGGGTTAAAGACAACCTAAGGTGTGAAAAAAACAGTAGGGTCAGACTACCTAGGGTCTGAAAAACAGTAAAAAAAAATTGAAAAAAGTTTAAAAAATTATAAAATAAAAACCTACCAATTCAAATCACCCCCCTTCCCTAGAAGTCATATAAAGAATCATTAAAAATCATAAATATGTTAGGTATCGCCGTGTCACAAAATTCCCAATGAACTTTTTCTCAGGGCGTTTAATCCAGAAACGGAAAATAAGTCAAAAATGGCCCTTTTTTTGCAATGTTGAAAAATATAAAAAATTCAATAGAAAGTGAACAAAAGGCTGAACAATTCGTAAAATGGTAGCATTAAAAATGTTATCAAAAATTGCAAAAAATTACACCACCAGAGCTTCGTACACAGAAATATGAAAAAGTTATTAGAGCCAGAAGATGGCAAAATAAACATTTTTTTTGTACATTTTTAATTTTTGTATGTATGAAAACATTATAAATCCTATACCAATTTGGTATCCCCATTATCGCACCGACCCAAAGAATGAAGGTGCACTGTGAAAGCATTTCGAATTTTTTGCCCACTTCTCAGTAGAAGTGCAATTCATTTCACAGAAAACAAGCCCTCATACAGCTCTTTACATGGACAAATAAAAAAGATATGTACAAAATAAAATGCAAAAATGAAAAATGTCCTCTGCGTTAAGGGGTTGAGAAAGTAATTCTTATATTTAGAACAATCCCTTCCTCAGAACTGTGTAAAGTTTTGGTGTCAAATAATTAGAAAAAAAATTAAATAATAGTTTGAAAACCTACCTTATATATTGGGGCTTCTGGTACCAAAATATTTTTTGTAGCTAGTTTACTGGAGTTCTCTTTTGCATTGTGTGGTGCAGCACACTGTGGTGCTGATGTATTAAAATTGACACAAAAATGGCATAAATCAAAAGTGCAGATGATAATAGTAAACTTTTTAATATACTTTATTAAAAAAATATGTTTCTGTGTGTTTTTTTTTCACTTTGCCTTTCTTCCAAATTTAACCCCTCCCCACACTGGGACATAAAGTACGTCATTATGAGGGCTGCTTTAAAGCACCACAATGTACTATACTGCCATGGAAATAGAACGGGCTCAGAAGCAGCAGGAGCCCACCATTCACTGGCAGCCAGACTCCTGCCGCATCGGCGGCAGTTAGTGTACTCAGCGGCTGTATAACCCCTTAAGTGAAGCGATCCTCTACACCTCTCCCCCATATCAGCACCCTCCACAAATGGAGAGCGCTGATACATTGCCATGGCAAAGCTAAATATCTAGGCCTACTCACTTCACTAGTAAATCAAGCATACAAACAGGGCTTCCTCAACAAAAAAGAAAGAGATTATACTACCCAAAAAAATCTGTGCAAAGCCCTATTTTACTACTAACCAAAAATACACAGGGACCTAATAACCACCAGGCCGCCCCATTATTTCAGAGGTTAACTCTTTGACATGTAATCAATCATAGTATGCTCACAATGTTCCCAATCTGCCAACTAATCCTTGAATTTGGATTACATAGAATAGAAATCAGACTACCTCTTGGTCACTATGGAAGCATCATCCCTGTACACAAACATCTCACATAACCTGGGGATTAAAGCAATATCTCAAAGCCTCAGAGTGGACCCCTCCATACACTTACTGCAAATAAAATTCATTTTGGAAAGCATTAGATTCATATTGGTGCATAATACCTTTTCATTTCAGAACGAAACATACTCACAGATTAAAGGCACAGATATGGGCACAAGATTTGCGCCCAGCTACGCTAATTTTTTCATGGGACTCTTTTCAAGAACTGGAAATGGAGATCCCTCATTCAACTATCACATCATATTCTTCAAGCGTTACATTGATGACTTGTTCATAATTTGGAAGGGTTCAGAAACAGAAGCCCAGAACTTTGTCAAGGAGATCAATGGCAAACCTTTGGGGAATCTCCCTTACCGTCAACATGTCCCCTATACAAATTTAATTTTTAGACCTGCTTATTTATGCAGACCCGGAGGAATATAATCTAGCAACCAAAACGTTCTTCAAATCAGTAGACGGTAATAGTTTCTTAGATTTTACCAGCTCACACTGCAAAAAATGGCTATACAACTTCCCATACAGCCGGTACAAGAGAATAAGAAAAAATTGTACAGAACTGAGTGCCTTCAAAACACATTTCAAAATTCTCCAAGACCAATTTCTATAAAAAGAGTACCTAACTAAACTTTTTTTAAATGCATACAAAAGAGCAAGCAGACTTTCACAAATAATTGTCTGGTGCTGTCTACCCATTGGAAAAAGGAAAAGAGACCCAGTTCAAAACTAATGTTATCACCACTTACATAACAGACGATTACCTAATCAGATCCATTCTAACCACCCACTGGAATATTTTGCAGAAAGATCCATATATCTCAAAATTCCTACCAGCAAAACCACAACTCACAACTCATGTTAAAAACATCCTAGCCCCTAATAATCTGCACAAAAAGCAGGGGAAAGTAGGTCCTTCCCTATTTCCCTCATTGAAAGGAGCCTACTAATGCGGCAGTGTTAGATGCAAAACCTGCAACATTATAAATAATAAAGGGCAAAGTCATTCAGTTCAAGCACCACTTGTGAAATATTCAGGATCAACTCCTTTATTAATTGCAGCTCAGATTGTGCGATATATCTTATAGAGTGCCCTTACTCCCTTCAGTTTATAGGCAGCACCACCACTCGAAATCTGAAGCAGTGCATGAACACCCACAGAAGCAAAGTAGGCTCAGGCTTCCCTTTACTCAGCGTCTCACGACATTGAAATCTTTGTTGTGGTGAGATAAGCACTCTACTCAAATTCACGCCCATAGAACAGATTCCTATTTCTCATCCAGATGGACTCCACCAAGTCATACAAAGAGAAAACTATTGGATCTTTAAGCTGGATACCCTATGCCCAAATGAGCTGAATGAAACTATCGAACAGACATAACTCAGATTCACATCCTACCACATCATACATAACTATACTAGCACCTTGCAATTCCCACTAACTTCCATACTAAAAAATTGGTTCTACAATAGAATCACATTTATGTTTACCTTTTAATATTAATATTAAAATTAAGTTTACAGTCATACCTTATTTCATCACATATCCCTATATTCTAACTCTCTATGAATTTCTGTCCCTTGCAGTATAGGATTCCCTTGGGAGTGAAACTCCCTGTTCCATATTGATGCTAACATCCCATTCCTGCCCAACCTAGCAATTTACTTTTTACACCCCCAAATATAACATTTTAGCCCCATCTTTGTGTTACAAGGACATACCATCGATATGTGTCAGCACATACTTCCCCCTTCCTACTCAGACTTAATATATTTATTCCCACAAACAATAATCATTGACGAACAACTCTTACAACAAAACTTTCAATCCCCCAGGTTTCCATTTAATCTCATTATACTCCTCATTATACAAGCCACATCCAATAAAAAGCCAGTCCTCGTTAGTGTATTGCCCAAGAAGCATTTTTCTAGAGCATATAAAGGCATATAAAGCTTCCAGTCACTACTGCCGCTAATACAGTCCTGGCTGAGAGTGCTAGTGTTTCAGAAGACTACACTACAAAGTGAGACAACTCTCTACTTACCCCCCAGGCATTATCCCCTTTAACCCCTTAAGGACGCAGGGTTTTTCCGCTCATTTCTCGCTCTCCAACTTCAAAAATCCATAATGTTTTCATTTTTACGTGTACAGACCTGTGTGAGGGCTTATTTTGTGCGTAACAAATTTTACTTTCCCATAATGTTATTTATTTTAACATGCCATGTACTGCGAAGCTGAAAAAAAATTCCAAATGTGGAAAAACTGAAAAAAAACTGCAAGTTGCGTCACGTTCTTGTGGGCTCAGTTTTTTCGACTTTGACTGTGCTCATTGTAACGAATCTGCAGAAGCCATGTAGCCTCGTGTCAAAAGAAGCCCGTGAGCCCTCTTCATACACTCCTTATACCTCTGTGCCGTAGAGCTACGGCGCAGAGTGTTAAGGGGTTAAGAACAGTCAGAGTTATCATGCTCCTCTTTGGTCTCTTTTTGTCTCATGTAGCCACATTTTAACGTGTAGCACAAACAGCTGCTAGATACAGCGCTCCCAGCCTCGAGGTAAACTAACAAAAACAATACATTTTATCCTGCATACAATTTCCATTTGCAACTATGTTTATGCCTAACAGTCCATTACTAACTACCCAATCCATGTTTACACTTATGTGCAGTCATTAAGGTCAATGACCACTATGCACTGTTTTACTTCATTTTATTCTGTTGATTTTATCCTTATATACATATATAACTTGTAACTTTTTAGAGTGTATTTCTATGGACCTTATGAAGAGGGTGGTGCACCCTCGAAACGCGTAGTCCATTCCTGTACATAATAAAATAAAGTTTATACTTCAAAATTTATATCCTAAAGAACTCTGTGGATAGTGCACCTATATACACCAGTTTATTCTGTATTTTATGCCTTGCATCTGGAGAAAACAAGATTTAATCACTAGATTAACTATTTATACCATATTCACAATTCACCAACAAATGGCATAAAAAAGCTGCATTTTTATGACCTTGTTTCTAAAAACCAATGCCAATGAAAATTAAAACACATCACATAAAAAAGTTAGGTAACATCCGAATTGTACTGACCCACATAATAAAGATAACATGCTATGTCAAACAGTAAACAACTCTAAATTTTTAAATTAAGAATAAATGCCAAAATAAGTCTATTTTTCATCCTCTCCATAAAGATATAATAAATTTAAATCAGTAAATTATAGGCTAGACAAATTGACACTACCAAAAAGTAAAGCTCGTTTCGCAAAAAAAAGCTCTTAAACAGCGACATACATGGAAAAAGAAAAATGTTACAATTTTTAGTTCTCGGACGGTGTAAAAAAAATAAGTTCCATGATCCTGAAGGGTAAAACAATTTGTGTGAGGTTGTGGTCACACGCGGCATTTGCATTGTGCTTAAAATCAGTGAGAGGCCTGGCCCAATTGCATCAGTATTGAGCACCCGCTGTTTTGCACTGTTTACAAGCTTGTTACCGCTTGCATAAGTATAGTAAGAGTAGCACCGTTAGGACCTTCTCTATTTATTCCTTAAATTTAAAAAAAAATGCTTCAAAGGCTTAGTTACATTTTAAGTGTCTGTAATCGTTGTTTGAATATATGTTTTCATTTACTATGCATATTTTTCATTTAGCATGTAACTCTCTAAACTGTTTTTATTGCATTGAATTATTAGACATTATGCCAGAAATAAATATCCGTCTGCACAAAAAACATCAAAGTTAATAAAGGTTACTCTGTCTCAATAGTACACTCTACTAGTGTATATTATTTGATAATTATTTTGCAGTCATAAACACCAATGTATATATTATAGTATACAGGCAGTCCCCGGGTTACATACAAGATAGGTTCTGTAGGTTTGTTCTTAAGCTGAGTTTGTATGTAAATCGGAACCGTATACTTTATTATTGTAACCCCAGTCAAATTTTTTTTGGTCCCTGTGACAATTGGATTTTAAAAATGTTGGATTGTCATAAGAACCAGGATAAAAAATAAATATTAATTACAGGCACCATTGATAACTGGTAAAGCTGTTTATTGTAGCCTAGGACTAAAGTACAGTAAATGACCAAAATCCAGAGGTCCGTTTGTAACTAGGGGTCATATGTAAGTCAGGTGTTCTTAAGAAGGGAACCGCCTGTATGTATAAATAATCCATACATTCGTCAGATAGTACCACTATAAATGTACCAAATAATACTGCGTCTTGGCACAGTTACTTTAACTACCACAAAGACCAATATATATTAAAAGGTCAATTTTATGAATGATGGCACATGTATGAACTGACTCCTGAACTACGGAGATAATCAGGTCTATGTATTAGAAGTGGCAAAGAAACGTACATGCCTAAGACCTATTACTCACAAGCAAGTTTGATGCGCCAAGCCTTGATCAAACTTACAGCTTATGCCAGCTGGAACATCAGTCGCGGATGCTGAGCAACCAAAACTGAATTTAAATGCGACATCTGAGTTCACTTCCGGATGTCAAGCGTTCGGATGGGACGTTATAGCCAGCACACTCCGTGATTTTGATGCCAGTTGGATGCATCAAACTCGCTTGTGTGCATGCAGCATGAAGGCAACACAAAAGCGCTGGTAACACAGCATCATAAAATAGAAACTTACACTTGCACTAGGCTGGTATAGACACTGGAATTTTAAAGAACATCAGTATAGTGTCCTTGTAGTCATTTTAGATTGGTAATTATTAGAGATGAGCGAACATACTCGTCCGAGCTTGATGCTCGATCGAGCATTAGCGTACTCGTAACTGCTCGTTGCTTGGACGAATACTTCGCCCGCTCGAGAAAATGGCAGCTCCCGCCGTTTTGCTTTTTGGCGGCCAGAAACAGAGCCAATCACAAGCCAGGAGACTCTGCACTCCACCCAGCATGACGTGGTACCCTTACACGTCGATAGCAGTGGTTGGCTGGCCAGATCAGGTGACCCTGGGATAGACTAGCCGCTGCCCGCGCTGCTCGGATCATTCTGTGTCTGGATGCCGCTAGGGAGAGAGCTGCTGCTGGTTAGGGAAAGCGATAGGGTGTTCTATTAGAATAGTGTTAGGCAGGAGTGATTCAACAAGAACCCAACAGCCCTTCTTAGGGCTACAATAACGTTATACTTTTTTTTTTATTTGCTTGTGGCTGGGCTTGCTGGCACTAGTAGTGCAGCTAGTACCATATTGTGAGGAATTTGCAGGGGGACTTGCTACCGTTGTGTTTAGCTCTTAGTGACACACATATCCACCTCAAACACCAAAGTGGGAAAATTTATTAGGGGTTTGATTTCAATTAGGCACAGTCTGCCAGTTTCTTTTTATTTTACGTTTATTTTTTTAATAACTCAGCGTCATCTCATCTGGCATAGTAGTGTGCTTTCATACTTGGCTAGAAAATAGCCATAGGAGAATCCAAACGGCTTACTTACGCCTACAGTAGCGTTATATATATATTTGATTTCTGGTTGATCTGCTGGTGGCTGTCCTTGCTGCAGAGCATCTACTAGCAAATTGTGAGCAATTTGGAGTGAGACTTGTGACCGCTGTGTTTTGCGCTTAGTGACGCACATATCCATCGCAAAGACCGAAGTGGGAAAATTTATTAGGGCCCGGGGTTGTATTTCAATTAGGCACAGTCTGCCATTTCCTTTTTTATTTTACGTTTATTTTTTTCATAACTCAGCGTCATCTCATCTGGCATAGTAGTGTGCTTTCATACTTGGCTAGAAAATAGCCATGGGAGAATCCAAACGGCTTACTTACGCCTACAGTAGCGTTATATATATTTGATTTCTGGTTGATCTGCTGGTGGCTGTACTTGCTGCAGTGCATCTACTAGCAAATTGTGAGCAATTTGTAGTGAGACTTGCGACCGCTGTGTTTTGCGTCTAGTGACGCACATATCCATCGCAAAGACCGAAGTGGGAAAATTTATTAGGGCCTGGGGGTTGTATTTCAATTAGGCACAGTCTGCCATTTCCTTTTTTATTTTACGTTTATTTTTTTCATAACTCAGCGTCATCTCATCTGGCATAGTAGTGTGCTTTCATACTTGGCTAGAAAATAGCCATAGGAGAATCCAAACGGCTTACTTACGCCTACAGTAGCGTTATATATATTTGATTTCTGGTTGATCTGCTGGTGGCTGTCCTTGCTGCAGTGCATCTACTAGCAAATTGTGAGCAATTTGTAGTGAGAGTTGCGACCGCTGTGTTTTGCGCTTAGTGACGCACATATCCATCGCAAAGACCGAAGTGGGAAAATTTATAAGGGGTTGGATTTCAATTAGGCACAGTCTGGCAGTTTCTTTTTATTTTACGTTTATTTTTTCATAACTCAGCGTCATCTCATCAGTGTGCTTTCATACTTGGCTAGAAAATAGCCATAGGAGAATCCAAACGGCTTACTTACGCCTACAGTAGCGTTATATATATTTGATTTCTGGTTGATCTGCTGGTGGCTGTCCTTGCTGCAGTGCATCTACTAGCAAATTGTGAGCAATTTGTAGTGAGAGTTGCGACCGCTGTGTTTTGCGCTTAGTGACGCACATATCCATCGCAAAGACCGAAGTGGGAAAATTTATTAGGGCCCGGGGGTTGTATTTCAATTAGGCACAGTCTGCCATTTCCTTTTTTATTTTACGTTTATTTTTTTCATAACTCAGCGTCATCTCATCTGGCATAGTAGTGTGCTTTCATACTTGGCTAGAAAATAGCCATAGGAGAATCCAAACGGCTTACTTACGCCTACAGTAGCGTTATATATATTTGATTTCTGGTTGATCTGCTGGTGGCTGTCCTTGCTGCAGTGCATCTACTAGCAAATTGTGAGCAATTTGTAGTGAGAGTTGCGACCACTGTGTTTTGCGCTTAGTGACGCACATATCCTTCGCAAAGACCGAAGTGGGAAAATTTATTAGGGGTTGGATTTCAATTAGGCACAGTCTGGCAGTTTCTTTTTATTTTACGTTTATTTTTTCATAACTCAGCGTCATCTCATCAGTGTGCTTTCATACTTGGCTAGAAAATAGCCATAGGAGAATCCAAACGGCTTACTTACGCCTACAGTAGCGTTATATATATTTGATTTCTGGTTGATCTGCTGGTGGCTGTCCTTGCTGCAGTGCATCTACTAGCAAATTGTGAGCAATTTGTAGTGAGAGTTGCGACCGCTGTGTTTTGCGCTTAGTGACGCACATATCCATCGCAAAGACCGAAGTGGGAAAATTTATTAGGGGTTGGATTTCAATTAGGCACAGTCTGCCATTTCCTTTTTTATTTTACGTTTATTTTTTTAATAACTCAGTGTCATCTCATCTGGCATAGCAGTGTGCTTTCATACTTGGCTAGAAAATAGCAATAGGATAGCATTGTTTGGTTTTAAAAACTAAAAAACACAAAAAAAACCTAAAAAACACAAAAAAAACACAAAAAAAAGTAAAAAAAAAATTAAAGTTATAACTTTCATTTTCAAAATGTTTAACCCGAGGGCTAGGGGTAGAGGACGAGGGCGGGTACGTGGGCGTCCAACTACTGCAGGAAAAGAGGCCGTGGTCCTGGGCGGGGTGAGACACCACCTGCTGATGAGGGAGCAGGGGAACGCCGCAGAGCTACACTCCCTAGGTTCATGTCTGAAGTTACTGGGACTCGTGGTAGAGCACTGTTGAGGCCAGAACAGTGCGAACAGGTCATGTCGTGGATTGCCGACAATGCTTCGAGCAATTTGTCCACCAGTCAGTCTTCCACGCAGTCCACCCATGTCACCGAAATCGGCACTCCTCCAGCTCCTGCACCTCAGCCTCCTCCCCCCCAGTCTGCCCCCTCCCAGGAAAATTTGGCATTTGAACCGGCATACTCTGAGGAACTGTTTTCTGGACCCTTCCCACAGTCACAAACCACTTGTCCGGTTGCTGCTGAGCAATTTTCCGATGCCCAGGTTTTCCACCAGTCGCAGTCTGTGGGTGATGATGACCTTCTTGACGTAGTGGAAGAAGTGTGTAAAGAGGTGTCCGACGATGAGGAGACACGGTTGTCAGACAGTGGGGAAGTTGTTGTCAGGGCAGGAAGTCCGAGGGGGGAGCAGACTGAGGGATCGGAGGATGATGAGGTGACAGACCCAAGCTGGGTTGATAGGCCGGGTGAACACAGTGCTTCTGAGACGGAGGAGAGTCCTCGACCAGAACAGGTTGGAAGAGGCAGTGGTGGGGCCAGACGGAGAGGCAGGGCCAGACCTGGTGCATCAGCGCCAAATGTGTCAACTAGTGAAGCTCCCGTGGCGAGGGCTCCTGCGGCGAGGGCTAGATTTTCAGAAGTCTGGAGGTTCTTTAAGGAAACACCGGATGACCGACGGACTGTGGTGTGCAACATTTGCCAAACCAGGATCAGCAGGGGTTCCACCACTAATAGCTTAACTACCACCAGTATGCGCAGGCATATGAATGCTAAACACCCCACTCAGTGGCAACAAGCCCGTTCACCTCCGGCCGTGCACACCACTGCTCCTTCCCCTGTGTCAGCTGATAGTCAGCCCCCTGCCAAGGACCCTGGCACAAAAACCCCATCGTCGCCTCCACGATCCTCCACAGCATCCACCAGCGTTCAGCTCTCCATACCCCAGACGCTGGAGCGGAAACGCAAATATAGTGCAACCCACCCGCACGGCCAAGCCCTTAATGTCCACATCTCCAGATTGCTCAGCCTGGAGATGCTGCCCTATAGGCTAGTAGAGACCGAGGCCTTTCGCAACCTCCTGGCGGCGGCCGCCCCTCGGTATTCGGTCCCCAGCCGCCACTACTTTTCCCGATGTGCCGTCCCAGCCCTGCACCAGCACGTGTCAGACAACATCATCCGTGCCCTGACCAACGCCGTTTCTGACAAGGTCCACCTGACCATGGACACGTGGACGAGTGCTGCCGGGCAGGGCCACTATATATCGCTGACGGCACATTGGGTTAACTTGGTGGAGGCTGGGATCGAGTCTGACCCTGCGGCTGGTCATATACTGCCGACGCCAAGGATTGCGGGGCCTACCTCGGTCCAGGTGTTTCAGGCCTACTATGCCTCCTCCTCCTCCCACCCCTCCTCCACCTCCTCCTCCGAACTACCATCCGTGGGCATGGCGCCATCAGTCGGTAGCTCTAGGCACAGCAGCAGTGCCGTCGCGAAGCGACAGCAGGCGGTGCTCAAACTGCTGAGCCTAGGCGATAAAAGGCACACCGCCCAAGAACTATTACAGGGCATCACGGCGCAGACTGATCTGTGGCTGGCACCGCTGAACCTGAAGCCAGGCATGGTTGTGTGTGACAACGGCCGTAACCTGGTGGCGGCTCTGCAACTCGGCAGACTGACACATGTGCCATGCCTGGCCCATGTGTTAAATCTGATAGTTCAGCGTTTCCTCAAGACATACCCCAATCTGTCTGATTTGCTCACGAAGGTGCGCCGCATCTGTGCGCATTTCAGGAAGTCCAGCACAGATGCTGCCACTCTCAGGGCAGCGCAGCGCCGCCTCCAACTGCCCGCTCACCGACTGTTGTGCGACGTGCCCACGAGGTGGAATTCAACACTGACCATGTTATCCAGAGTTTACCAGCAGCGCCGAGCGATTGTAGACTGCCAGATGTCAACTTCCACCAGAACTGGTAGTCAGGTCAGTCAGCTTCCTCAAGTCTACAATGAGGAGTGGACGTGGATGTCTGATATCTGTCAGGTGCTGAGTAACTTTGAGGAGTCAACACAGATGGTCAGTGGCGATGCCGCCATCATCAGCCTCACCATCCCGCTGCTTGGCCTGTTGAAAAACTCTCTGATCAGCATGAAGTCGGAAGCTTTGCGCTCGTCACAAGAGACGGGGGAAGAAGATTCCCTTGTTGATAGCCAAAGCACCCTTAGGTCTGTTTCTCAGCGCATATCGGAGGAGGTGGAGGTGGAGGAGGATGAGGAGGAAGAGGAGGAGAATGTTGGCGAGACACAAGAGGGGACCATTGTTGAGTCCTTCACGGTTCAGCGTGTATGGGCAGAAGAAGAGGAGTTGGAGGAGTTGGAGGAGGAGGAAATGGACAGTCAGGCCAGTGAGGGGAGTGAATTCTTACGCGTTGGTACTCTGGCGCATATGGCAGATTTCATGCTAGGCTGCCTATCCCGTGACCCTCGCGTTCAAAGAATTTATTCCAGCACCGATTACTGGGTGTTCACTCTCCTGGACCCACGGTACAAGCAAAATCTTTCCACTCTCATCCCTGGAGAGGAAAGGAGTGTGAGAATGCATGAATACCAGCAGGCCCTGGTGCACAAGCTGAAACAGTATTTCCCTTCTGACAGCGCTAGCGGCAGAGTGCGTAGTTCTGCGGGACAAGTAGCAAGGGAGAGTAGGCGAGCAGGCAGCTTGTCCAGCACTGGCAAGGGTACGCTTTACAAGGCTTTTGCCAGCTTTATGTCACCCCAGCAAGACACTGTCACCTGTCCCCAGTCTCGGCAGAGTAGGGCTGATCTTTACAGAAAGATGGTGAGGGAGTACGTAGCTGACCATACCATCGTCCTAAATGATCACACAGCTCCCTACAACTACTGGGTTTCAAAGCTGGACATGTGGCATGAACTGGCGCTGTACGCCTTGGAGGTTCTTGCCTGCCCTGCCGCTAGCGTCTTGTCCGAGCGGGTTTTCAGTGCAGCTGGTGGCATCATCACCGATAAGCGTACACGCCTGTCGACTGACAGCGCTGACAGGCTGACGCTTATTAAGATGAATAAAGCCTGGATTTCTCATAATTTCCAATCTCCACCAGGTGAAGGAAGCTCAACCTGAATAATTTATCCACTCCTCCTCCTCCTCATTTTCCTCCTTCTCCTCCTCTTTGTAGAGTAAAGCAGAGGAAACTGGCTATTTTTTGACAGGGCCCACTGGCTCTAGCTATAGTACTTTATGCATTTAATTTTTCTGGAGGGCCACCTACCTGCTCCTCTGGTTTGAAAACTTTTTTGGACTGCCACATACAGGCACTCAATCTATTCCATTTTACTGGAGGGCCACCTACCTGCTCCTCTGGTTTGAAAAGTTTTTTGGACTGCCACATACAGGCACTCAATCTATTCAATTTTTCTGGAGGGCCACCTACCTACTCCTCTGGTTTGAAAACTTTTTTGGACTGCCACATACAGGCACTCAATCTATTCAATTTTTCTGGAGGGCCACCTACCTGCTCCTCTGGTTTGAAAACTTTTTTGGACTGCCACATACAGGCACTCAATCTATTCAATTTTTCTGGAGGGCCACCTACCTGCTCCTCTGGTTTGAAAACTTTTTTGGACTGCCACATACAGGCACTCAATCTATTTCATTTTTCTGGAGGGCCACCTACCTGCTCCTCTGGTTTGAAAACTTTTTTGGACTGCCACATACAGGCACTATCCAAATTAAATTGTCTCCATAGCAGCCTCCACACGTTGTCTCCATTGCTACCTCCAAAAGTCGTCCATATAGCTGCCTCCATACATCGTCCCCTTATCAAACGAGGTGTGTCAGGCAGAAATTTGGGTTGTTTTCATGGATTCCACATCAAAGTTGTTAACTTTGTCGCCACCCTGCTGTGTTATCCACAAAATATACTGGCAAACTTTTATCATTTACCAATATTATTTCAGCGCTTCTTGCGCATCTGTTTACATTCCCCTCACCCGCCATATCCCAAACTTATAAGAACGCTACTACACTTGATCTTATACAAAAGGTTCTTAGAAGTGCTGTTTGGGGAGTAGCCTAGAGACAGGGGCTTGGATTGGCGAAAGCTCACCTGGCAGCGGAGCGCCAGCTCCATGCGCATCATGCGCTTCTTGCGCATCATGCGCTTCTTGCGCATCTGTTTACATTCCCCTCACCCGCCATATCCCAAACTTATAAGAACGCTACTACACTTGATCTTATACAAAAGGTTCTTAGAAGTGCTGTTTGGGGAGTAGCCTAGAGACAGGGGCTTGGATTGGCGAAAGCTCGCCTGGCAGCGGAGCGCCAGCTCCATGCCAAGATCCAACTAACATAGTTTTAACTGCAGCACCTTTAATCTACTACTAGTTCACTGCCTCCATACATGGTCCCCTTATCAAACGAGCTGTGTCAGGCAGAATTTTGGGTTGTTTTCATGGCTTCCATGTTAACTTTGTCGCCACCCTGCTGTGTAATCCACAAAATATACTGGCAAACTTTTATCATGTACCGATATTATTTGAGCGCTTCTTGCTCACCTCCTTTGGTTCCTCTCTGCCACCCATTGGTTTGAAGCCTGAGTCCATTTAGGGTATGTCGCCATGCCACTCTCTAGCCTGCCGCTGCTGCCGCTGCCTCTGCATGCCGTCCCCTATAGTGTCAGGGTCAATTATTGGATGTTTTAGATGCTATCTAGCTTCATTCTGTCACTCTGTCATGGCCATGCTGTTGCCCATAATTTTGGCATAATGGTGCGATTAAGCAGCCTCAGAGGCATCCATGCATGCTGCCCCTGCTGTTTCCTGTCCATTTCCGTGGTGTTTCCATCCTTTTCTGAGGTTCCCAGGTGTTTGGCCAAGCTTCCCTGTGCAGAGCCTTGGTCCCCTTGAAAAATGCTCGAGTCTCCCATTGACTTCAATGGGGCTCGTTATTCGAGACGAGCACTCGAGCATCGGGAAAAGTTCGTTTCGAATAACGAGTACCCGAGCATTTTAGTGCTCGCTCATCTCTAGTAATTATTCATTTTTTTGGTACAGAGACAGGCAGCAGCCTCACTGGATATAGTGTTTTAATGAGTTATGAAATCAATGTGAAATAAGGTCACGGTCCTCACACCAGTAGTAATAACGGCAGAATTACTGTCATGAAATTCAATTAACAGATAGCAATCACAGTTTGCAAGTGGAGAGAGGTAGACATAATACTGTATGCAGGCATACTAATATTCTGCTCATTTAAAGACACGGGGTTTATCACACTTCTCCCACAAAGAACGGATTACAAAAAAACCTTTAGAAATATTAAATAAGTTTTATGTGTTAGTTTGCATTATTTTATTCTGAGGCTTGTGTCAATAATCTGTTGTGCTTGATTCAATAAATATGAGCTTTCAAAATACAAAATAAGTAATACCGTAATATATTTTTCACATGTGCGCCGGCCGTATGTATTTTTATGGGCTCATACACACAGCTGTGGTTTTCCTCAGCCCGTACAGAGCTCTGTATGGGGCCATAAAACTTAAAACTTCATAAAACTAAAAGCCATAAAACTTCATAATACACACCTCAGCTGCTGAAGAACCCAATAGCACACACTTCATCTGCTCAAGAACATTGTTATGCACACCTAAATTGAAATTGTGCATAGCACATGAGCAGAAGTTACCCAAATGTCGGTGCATTTAGACACTTCTGTTTGGGAGCTAGCTACACACTTTGTCTTATTATCCAGCAAAATATGTGTTGCATGTTCTCGAATGTAAGTGTTTAGTTCTAAATAAGTCTGGATTAACAACTTGTTGCAGAACTTACCAAACCAAACCTAAAATCATTGCACTGAATTTAGAATGTCAGTTCAGTAATTTTAGGTTTGATCAGATTAAGCGTGCACATACATGGAAAGTGTTTATAGGAATAAATTACAAACCTCCCTGCAGGCAAAAGATTGATACAGATTGGGAGTGAACTCTCTGTAGCTGACCTGAATACATCTCTGCTTTAAGGCTGGCTCTACTTCATCACCATATCTCACCACAAAACGACCAGGCTAGGGTGTCGAACCGCCGAAGTATGTCATATTTTTGGACTTATTTGCAGTGTGCCCTTTCAGCTTTCTATGGAGAGGGGTGAGTAGTGATCACCCCCTGCCCCTTCTCAATTTAGCTGTGTTTCACCCAGAGAGCTGAGGGAGGCAGAGAATAACAGGGACTGGACCACCCCGAATGGAGTGCTTGGGGCTAGCGCAGTAAAGGCAAAGTCCTTCCCGAAGACACATAGGCTCCATTTCACACTGTGCGGCAGAAGGCTGGTGAGGCTTTTGGAAAACCGGAGCCAAATGTGGCCAACGTGGAAGCTGAACTTGAGGTTTCTTGTGACGCAATTCTCCATCACGTTCTGTGAACCGCACATCTATCTGTGATGAGACCACTCAGAGTAGCCAGCAGATCACGGGCAGCCAGTGCGTCTTTCACCGGGGGACAATCCTTCCTTGAAGGTAGCTGACAAGGCCGCATCATTCCAGGAGAGATCTGAGGCTAGGGTGTAAAACTTGACAGTTTCCGGAGCAGAGCCAGGAGCATGGAGAGGTGAGTTCGAGCCGGGGAGCGGGACAGCTGCATCGGGGACCGCTGCACTGAGAGGGCCATGGGTGTGCCTGTGATCCGCGGTATGGATCATGGGGACACCCGAGACAATTCCTTTGATTTATAAATCCAGATGGGGACTTATACCTGTGATCTTTACTGAGTAGACCATCACCTATGGTTGACCTAGTGAAAGGATGTAGAAGGGCTCTTCTCCCTCCTCCATTAATTTTATGAGGGGGTCTGTGCGATCACTGCTTGTGTTATATGCCCTTGGCCTGGGCCTGTGTTTATATTAGAATAGCAGACAAATTTTAGAGTCTTTTTCTCATGTCTTAAATCTTTTCACCACAATGATTTATATAGGTCAACCAGCTTTTCCCATAGATCCATTGATAATTCTTTTGCTTTTTCCATGACTCACAATCCATAAACATCAGTCGCTGGATAAAAGTTGCCATAGTCTGTCTGGATCCCATAAATTTACTCAGCTGTTATGCACACACATGGATTACAAGGAAACAGGTCACAGGTGAGGACCTTAAGCCATTCAAACCAATTTGTGTCAACTTCTGTACATGTTAACAGGCTAAAATCGCTAGAGTATATGAACTTTTGATCAAGGTCATTTGGATGTTTTTGGTTGTTATTATGATATAAAAAGACAAAACAAAGTAGTTTGAAAATAAATGGCTTCACCCAACCACTAACCATGAGTGGAAAAAAGTTTTTGTTTTATCATTAATTTTCTCTTAAAAAACTTGTGTTTGTACTGCTGACAGGGAAAAGTTTCTCTCCTCGGGACATTGCTCACCAATAACGGTGGCCTACACTCCCCAAGGACTTGTAGGAATAAGTCTTTGCATGTACTATGTGTGCCCAGAACAAGAGCACCCATTCCAAACCTGTGGGCTTGCTTTACACAGGCCAATTCCTTATAGCACATAGCAGCATATTGCCATAGATTGAATTTCAGATCTTATTCTCTCTGCTGGCTATACCACTATTTAGGTCATTGTGTAAGGTTTCTGTAACACACTTCACTTCATTACTTTTGATGGCCTTCCACCTGCTTCTTGTTTGGCATGTGTTTATTCAACGCATTTACTAGTTGTCCAAACTTCCAAATCCAAATTCTGGAGAGCCCTATGTAAACTCTAAAATGTACAACTGAACTTAGCTTTCGCATACCACCCACAATTGAATGGTCAAGTTGAACATGTCAATCAAATTCTTGAGGGATATATTTGGCAATTTGTATCTTCTAAACTTGATGACTGGGTACAGCTGCTTCCCTGGATATAATAATAATAACATATAATAATATAATAATCATACTAGTGAGTCTACTTCTGCACCTCCAATCTACATTGTTTACAGTCAACATCCTTGTGTACCTCTTTCTATGGCACCTAACTCTGAGGTTCCTGCTGTTACTACAACTCGTTTCTTCAGATCTGACGGCAAACACAGTCTGCTATCTCTAAAGCTCTGATATCTATGAAGAAAATGTTGACAAAATTAGAAGACATCATCTTCAGTTTTCACTAGGTACTAATATCTGGTTGTCTTCTAAAAGTAATTTGCAACACTCTACAAAAGTATTCTGCAACAAATTGATCCTTACTAACTATGCCTGCCTCCAACCCTCAGAACCCCTAATTCCTTAGAGTGGTCCTTCATTGCTTCTGAAGATATTCTGTTCCTGCTTCCTCTTCTACTGGTGGTTTATTTGATGTCTTTGAGGTCAAGGAGATTTTGGACTGCAAAAGAGTCGGTAGGAGAACTTTTTATCTTGTAGGCTGGAAAGGCTTTTAACCAGAAGAGAGACAGGAAAACAGGTTTCTCTCTTGTTCTGGTTCAAAGAAGATTAGACGGCTTCTGAAATGCTGTCAATGGGTTCAGCTCCTGGACACGTTCCCCCGACTCAAGAGTACTTACAGCTGCCTTTCTCTCCTATGCCCCAGCAATCCCTGTTTCGTACCTAGTCCTCCGTCAGGCATCCTGACTCTCTCTCCATCTTAAAGGAAATCTTCTGTCAAACCGAGCATGATAAACCAGGGGCACTTACTCATAGATGGTGGTGATGACTGTGGTAATCTTCTTGTATTTGTTAGTCATGGCCTCCTTCCTTCTAAAGTCAACTTAAAATTATTCTAATGTGCCAGAAGGGCTCTAGGGGGCATTAATAGAGACCCTCTTTGCTGCAGCTTAAAAGGCTCTTACACTGTGAAGGAGCACTTACCCTCTTCCTGTATGTGAGATTACAGCAGGCAGATGGAACACAGAAGTGCTGAGAAAGCAGGGAGGAAATGTTTTCCTGCACAGTGGAAAAGCCTGTGATGCTACAGAAAGAGTAATTCGCCCCATGAGCATAATTTTAAATGTTGCTTTTAGAAGGAGGCCATGGATACAAATTGCACAAAGTGGTTTATCATCTTTAATTTTAATGTTAGATTTCCTTTATGAAATTAAGGAATGTCACTAACACTTAAGGAATGTCCTGCTGTATGCTGTATTTGCATCTATTGACCACCCATGCGTGACCCATGGCTTGTTCTGTGACTCTGTTTCTGTTCCGTGTTCCTCTGTATGCAACCCCGGCTTGTTTCTGATCCTATGCTGACTGCCACAAACCTCCACCTGTTAGCTAACATTGCTTCTACATTGCTTGCCTTCACTTAAGATTGTTTTTGACCTTTTCGCTGGCCAGCTGCTATCTTCACTGGGACCAATAGATGTCTGATGAAGGGGGAGGTTCCCAGAAACATTACATGATATGCCATCACACATTTGCAGCCATTCATGAAGTCTTTACTCAGAAAGTCATGGTCTTTGCACACTGGGCGGTTTGGATTCCAGGTTGCAAGAATTTCTAACACGCCTGAATGCTACCCAGCACAAGGTTGAATATGTTTTGTACTTTTGTATTTGCTATTTATCCGGCTGAGGCGTAATTGTACATTACAGACAGACTTTGGAAGAAATGCACTGGACCTGACTCAGAGATTCAGGAGCAGAAATTTTCCAAGAAAAATTATATCTAGAGCCTTTTGCAGGGCACGGGACACATCAAGATCCGATCTCCTGAACCCTAAACCACCAAGACCCAATTCCCATCTGGGGGTTTGCACTAGATATAACAACCAGTGGAAGGATGTCCAATATATTCTGACCAAGAATTGGAACATCTTAAACTCCGAACCCCGCTTGAAGCCTTTTTTGGACAGGAAACCTAAACTCATAGCCAGGCAGGCTTACAATTTAAAGGACCAGCTAAAAAGGAGCCACTTTGTTCATCCAACTGTTGAGAAGAGACTCAAGGATTAAGGGATCTTATCCCTGTGGGGAATGTTTGGTGTGCCTCTAGATTTTTCCTACTAGTGACTTTGTGAATCTCCCTGATCAACATAAGTTTACCTTGTCTAACTACATCAATTGTAGATCAAGAATTATCATCTATGCTCTTACCTATCCATGTCAAAAAGTGTATGTCGGCCAGACCACACAAGAACTAAGGAATCCAGCAGCATATATAAAGTATAAACAATGCACACTTGCATTTCTCACAAGAAAAAAAACCTTATCTTCTGTGGCGACACACTTTCGGATGTTCCATGGGAGTAAGATAGGGGGGTTACAGGTGGTGGGTCTCGACAAAATCCTTCCCAACCTTAGGGGTGGAAATGTCATACCTGAGCTCCTGCGGCGGGAAACACATTGGATTTTTGAATTAAAATGCCTTTCCCCACAGGGCCTCAATGAAGAGCTTCTCTTCAATGGCTTCTATAAACAACGTTAATATTGAAGATGGACTGAAGTCTCTACAACTATGAAGCATATCGTGCGGCACCATTGAAGTCCTGCAGTTATGGGTGGATATCTTGTCCATGTTACGTAGCACACTATAGTGTAAGTATATATCAACAAATATGATAAATATCATAAAGATAGAAAAAACAAGCGGCACTCACCCAGGTACTCTTCGTTTTATTTGCATTTCTTAGGACAGGGAGGTTTTAGCAGGACATATCACAGCAACAGGCCGTTTCGCGCACTCCTGCGCTTTGTTGAACCGTATGAGAGACGCTAGCGGCTGTGGGAAATTAAATGCCCAGACCGCTGACGTCAACCAATACACAATGTCATGTGACTGAAAGAGGTGTGTGTATGGGCGGTGTCACGTGATCGGATCAGCTGGGAAGGGAAATAACCACCTCCCCAGTCGCTTGAAACCACTGCGATCCTCGTCCACACAAGATAAGTGCAAAACCAATCACCCAAATAAAAACAACCGTTATTTCTAATGTACACTGTAAAGAACAATGAAGAAGATTGTAGTTTAACATCAAGGTACATATAAAGCAATTGTCAAATATATTTCGTATTTCATACCTAAAGGAAAACTGCCATATAATTTTTATCGTTTAACTCATTCGGGCCTTCTGCCTCCGTGCGGAGGATCCACCTTGCCTCGCAGCGGAGCAATTCTCTGTTCCAATCTCCTCCATTAGTGTTGCACATTACTCGTTCAATCCCTGAAAAAGAAAGCGTGGTGACATCGCTTGCATGTGGCTCACATATATGTGGTATGAAACTTTGTGAGCCTTTACCTGATGTCACTGATCTGCGATGTTCCCTAAATCGGATAAATAAAGGTCTAATGGTTTTTCCAATATAGAATCGTCTACAAGGGCAAAAAATGACGTAAACCACGTAGTCAGTCTTACAGCTTATAAATTGTTTAACTGTGGTAGTGATAACTCCTATTTGGAGAGTTTTTGCTCTTAAGTGGTATCTGCAAAAGTTACAGTGGTGACACGCAAAATTACCTTTTGGGGTCTCTCTCTCTCTAACCAAGTATTACTTGCATCATTGAATTTGCTTCTGACCAACAAATTTCTCATCGTGGGATTGCATCTAAACGTGACTATAGGTCTATCTTCTGTCAATTTTTTCAGGTCAGGATCTCTCTCGAGTAGGCTCCAATTTTTTTTGATAGCTTTACGTATATTATCTCCATTGGGGCTGAAATCAAAAGCAAAAGTGAATCTATCTTTGTTTCTCCTTTTATTTCTTGTCCTATGTAGGAGCTGGTGTCTGTATAGCTGTGCTGCTCTTTCATATGCTGTTTTTATTTGGGTGATTGGGTTTGCACTTATCTTGGTTGACGTCAGCGGTCTGGGCATTTAATTTCCCACAGCCACTGGTGTCTCACATACGGCTTGACAAAGCGCAGGAGTGTGATAATCGGCCCGTTGCCGTGATTTGTCCTGCTAAAACCTCCCTGTACTACGAAATGCAAATAAAACGAAGAGTACCTGGGTGAGTGCCGCTTGTTTTTCCTATCTTTATGCTTTTTGAAGACACTGGTTTCAGCAGATGAGCACCATCCGTGATACCGCGAAAACCCAGTAGATGTCACAAGTGTCATTGCCTACTTGCTATAGCGCACAGGTCCGGTAGTGCCGACGCATTCTTTGGATAGTGTGAACACTGTCCTATATAGACTCTTTTTTTGTATACTCTAAATATGATAAATAGTAATATTTAGACACCTTTTTTTATTTTTTTCCCGCACTTTAGGTTGGTTAATTGGACCTTATTGGTCCTCCTAATTCACAGATATACATTGGTGGGGACAGTCTTCCATGCCTCCATCCTCTATAGTTTGAGCCCCTATGGCCCCTTAAGCTCGGGCCCCTAAGGCCTTCTGACATTATCCGGTGTTTTTTTCCTTTGTTACTAATTAATATTTTGTTACAGTGAACAAGCATGAATCCGATATGACCTGATTGTACCATTACCACAGTAGGATCGATTAGTGAAGATGGCACTTCTGACTCTGTTTGGATACTCACCACTAAAGCCAACTCTGGAAGAAGAATCAAGGATTTTTGCAAGGATCCCAATCAGGTATCGCATGTATACCCTTGTTTTTGGATGGAAATAAATTACATTAAAGTAAATAGGACTTGGTGCTGTTCCATTACTTTGGCTTTGTGACACCAGGACCTATTTCTCCTCTACCTTGTATGGACATCTATACGAGAGACTCTCGTGGACTGTTCCTCTATCATGTTTTTTGAAGTATAGAAAAAATTTCTTTTGATATCTGTAGGTTGTTACAACCTCTAATAACATGGGTAATACCCTACTTTTTGACAGCATTTTTTGATCAATGGCATTTGTCAAATAATTACTATGGGGAGTGAGTTTTACATGGTTTGTGATTGACATGATAATATTTGTATGTTTATGTTTGCCTTCTATACACTCTCCTTTATGGTGACTTGCGGGACACCATTGCTTAGATCTATATGAGTAAGCGTTGGACAGCATTCACGGCTAATGGATGGGCATTGTGCAGAGTGGTGCTCGAGTGCAAAATCTTTAACAATATATGATATATACATCGATGCTGTCCGTCCACCAACAGGTGCGCCATCACATTTTGTTGTTACGTCCATCTAGCTACTTCATTGTAGTATAATACTAGGTACAAATTTTTGCCATCTCCAATATCTATTATATTAATTTGCCCTTTTCACTTGCTTTTTTCATAAAATCGCAGTCATATATGCCATTTTTGGCATTAGGGTGTTCTTCCTAGGATAATTGCGCCACTACATATCTTTGTAACTTATTAGACATATAGTATTGTCATAAATTAATGGGTACTCTTTTGTACCCATCTTTTGTTTCTATTCTGTCCTAGTATTGTTGATACTTACGCTGATACCACTTGTATGTCGCTGCTACTAAGTATTTCAGGGCGATATGTTTAGTGACCATGAGAGACATCTGCCTGTTTCCTAGTTACCATGTAACACAGGGCCCTGGTTGGGGTGTGCAAGCGCTGTAACATGGGGTTAAAACCTCATCGAAAGTACCTGATTTCCGGTCCTGCGCCGCCCTCCCGGCATCACACTGGCCACGTTTCTTGCTGTCTTGGAGAGTGTATTTAAGGTGAGCAGTTCATTTTTGTGGCTATTTACCCCTGAGGAAGTCGTTTTTTAACGATGATACATCAGGGTAGCCCTCCACCACTGGTCACACTTTCCTCCCACCTGTATGCCTACTCCATAGCAGCTCGGCACTACATTATTTGAACGGGCACTTATACCTGGGATTGTTCGGCATTTGGTGATATCTAGCACTTTGCACTTTTTTCTTCCATGTGGCACTTTAATTAATTTTTATCTGTTATCAAGGTTGTATGAATTGTCCCTGCTTTGCAGTTGGAGATTATCATTGATCCCTGGTTTTCATACTATGTTGATTTAATAGTGCTGCTATGGGTCTGTTATTCAAGGTAATTTTTCACATACTCTTGTGTTATTTGATACTTGTTGTCTTGTTTACCTTGAGGGAGGTCAGTAGACATTACCAAGTGTTTGGTCAGTGGTCACCTAGGTCTGTGCTTCTGTATTTTTGTATATTGCATTTTTTAAATGTTTTAAATGTATGTCCTTGTTTTTCGGTCTGTTCCTCAATAATAATATTGTTGGGATTATTTGTATTTGCTTTTTGTATTACTAAACAGTGGTAATACAAGCAAAAATGTATTAATAGCTTCATTAAGACCACCCAGGAGGTAGCAGCCTTGAAATTTCTCCACAGCAAGGTCCAGATTCTTGTATAGGGGTGATGGGGGTAATCCCAGAGTCCAGGGATAACAGCTTTAGTGTGTAGCCCAAAGTCAAACCAGTAGGATAGCACAGGCAGTTCACAAACCGCTGCTTTTTCCATCCGCTAGCCTTATACTTCGAATATGATATACACTCTATATACTTTTTATACTCTAAACACATACTTTACCTGTTATACATTGTGAAAGATGTATAGTAAAAGTTTGTAATGTGTTCATTGATGCAAAGTACGGAAATAAGTGGAAAACAGCTAGAAGCATGATAGGGATTAATCACTACAATTCTTTATTTCTTCTTTATATCATGGTCCTACAAGGTGCCCCATTTGTAATATTATACTATTTACTGTTAAGTATTTTCTTAACTATTGACTCAACCTTGTTTATCTGTGATCACTAATTAAGAAAACATATTATGGCAGTGGAGTTAAACAATTGTACCAAGCTGAAAATCAAAGTTTCAATGTCTCGGTGTGCTGTGCACTGTAGCAGAATTAGAAAAGCCATGATTGTGAAGAAGGTCACACAAGTAAGAGAGATGATGCTAAATCAATGCAATGACTCACAAACCTTCTTTGCAATTATCTGTGTCAACCAAATGTCATTTTAGAATTAATTTGCATTAATTAGACAAAAATCACTCAAAGATAAGTATCTTACATGTCTTTTAGCATGCATATAAAGGGAGGTTCAAGGTGACTAACCAAAAATAGCACAGTATTATTTGCCCCTTTGAACTAAACATGCTAGCACATAGTATAGAAAAATGTATAAAATGCAGTGAGCTGTCACCATGTTTGATAATTTTTTGTATAGTCATTGGGTGAATAGAACTTACTATAAAGTGGACAACCATAACATTAACATCACTGACATTAAGACATTAATAACATTGCATAATTCATAATATATTAGGCTAAAAGTCTATTATCAGTTCTTGAAATTACGGTATTCAAAGCAGGGAAAATTATCATGGGTACGTTTCTTATTGACAAGGTTGTGATAACAAGATGAAAAGGCTGGATCACCAAAAATAGCATGAATTGTAAACTGTTCCTAGTAAGTAGCAGCTATGACGTCCCAATAGTGCTCCAAGAAAGGACAAAAGAATAATGGGTGCCAAATGGGGGCTAAAACTGGTCTGACCTGTCCAAATCAACAGAAACAAATATGAAAAAAAACAGACAAAATAATATGTCATTGCAGGTTAATAAGCACTACTATCATGATGTAATAGTGTATCAGTTTAGGTTTCCAGGTGCAATATTTATGATCTATGATATAATGAGATTGAATTAGAAGGATTTCAAAATAAATTTAAACTTTAACTCTCTAATGATACAGTAATCAAACTTAACCAGGATTTGGAGACAGATCTAGAGAAATGGAAGGAAAATTTCAACATGATGTATTAGATTATCAGCAAGGACGGGTTTATAAGTGGTCACAGAACAGGGGGAGAGCAATGAAAGAACAGGAGAGTGGGTACCCCAGCTTGAGAGGAGCATGCTAGTGTTCTGTGTGATCGCCTGGTGAGATATGGAGGGTGGCCGGAAGCCGGTAGTGATGTTCCTGCTCTGAGGCGGCCCCCTTGCATTTCAGTGTAGAACACATGTGAAACCAGCAGGAGCCTGAGCGATCGTGCTGAGAATGGAGCAAAGCGAGGAAAGAAGGAGACTGAAAGAAAGTTAGGTGTATGATAAAAATAAGGGAAAGAAAGATAAAGCTAGTTATATGGGGCAATGGTAAGTGGCCAAAAAATGATGAGGTTTGAGAATAGAGGAGGTATGAGGTGTGTGAAGTAAGATGACAAAGGTAACGTGTGTGTAGTATAGAAATGGAAAAATGGGTGTTGAGGAATATAATGATATAGGATAAGTGGTGTAATGTGAGGAGAAAGGATAAAGGGCAGTGTATGTATAAAGATGAGTGATATGATGTACATTGTAAGATGTGTATAAAATATTGTATACATGTAAGTATAAAGGAAAAGAAGAAAAGAATATACTTTAGCAATGAGGGCTTTAAATTCAGTGTATCTGTGGGATTAAATGAAACATAATTAGAAATCAATAAATGATAGTGGATAACAATAGTGTTAAGTCAAACCAAGTATTTAGTCCATGTGGAGTCATAGCATCTAATCAATGTATCCAAAATGCTTTGTGGAGCAGGAGTAGCTTGACTCTATTACCCCCTCGTCTCGGGATTGGGATATGTTCTACTACTTGGAATTTAAGTTGGGAGACTCTGTGTCTGGTTTGGTGAAGTGATATGGTAGGGGTAACAACAGCTTATTGCAGCGAATTTTGAATTAATGTTTGGATATGCGGTCTTGTATATATTGAACAGTTTCGCTAACATATACAAGGCCACAGGTTATTTAATTACATAGATGACAAATGAGGACTCGCAAGTGAATAGTCTTGGATGTGGTAGGATTTACCTGTGCAGGGATGAAAAATCTTGTCACCTTTCTGCACGTTATTGCATTGCATGCAGTTGAGTCAGGAGAAAGTACCAAACTTGTGTGTGCCCTGACTGGTATATCCTTAAGGTTGGGTAAACGTATGCTACATGGATGAAAGTGATTTGTGAATTCTTGTATGTCAGGGTTCCTTAAAATAGACCAATGGCTTTTTTTGGCTTTCTGTAATTTGAAGATTGTCGGTTCATATTGGTGTACAAAATTTATGTGTGGTTGATCGTGAACTGAAGTTCTGGCCAAATTTGATTGAGGTGTGAATGGAAGGCCGAGAGGGTGTTGAGTGGCCCTCCCTATATGCAAACAATGTTGTCAATATATTTTTCCCATAAGATGATGTAGGTTTTATAAAGTACATTGGGATAAACAAAGTGGTGTTCGAAATCAGACATGTGACTGTTTGCATATGGGAGGCCATGTTGGACTTCATGGCCTTACCACATATTTGGAGATAAAACGAGTCCTGGAACATGAAATAATTTTCAACTAGTACCAGTGTAAGGAGATCTAGACATAGTTGTTTGACTTGGGGTGGATATTGTGGCTTGCCTAGTAATTTAGAGACAGCAAAGAGACTTTTATCATGTTGCATACTAGTATATAGGCTGGAACTTGTTTGAGATTATGGATGTATGTCAAGAAGACATTGGTGTCGAGGAGAAATGAAGGAGACAGTTTGGTCAGTGGAGTGAGAATTTTTTCAAGAAAAATATAAAAGGGGGATGACTCGGTAGAGGCGACTATCTGTTTGCCTGGTGGTTTGTCAAGTTTTTTATGAATCTTGGGAATTATACAGATGACAGGGATTGCGGAGTTTTGGTTGTATAAAAAACTATGTTTTCTGATCAATAGTTTTGGCCTGTAGATAGCTGTCCAATAGTCGTTTGAATTTGGTAGATAATCTTGTGGTGGGATCTTGGGTTAGTTTACGAAAACCCATGAATCAGCAAGTTGAGAGAGAATTTCATTAACTTAAATCCTGCCTATCCATTATCACTATGGCTCCCCCCTTGTCTGCCGGTATGACTATAAGTTTTTTGTCACTCATCAGAGAATCAAGTGCTTGGCGGTCAAGGCTAGAGAAATTATTGGGGTAGTGTATTGTGTCCTTTTGCATCTTTTTCATGTATTTCATAAAGTCCCTATAGATGAGAAAAATAAAGTTTTCTACTGTGTGGTCCCTTTTGAGTGGTATGAAAGTGCTCTTGGATCTGAAGTTAAAATCCTGAGCTCTTATGATGGCTGATTGTGGCTCCATTGGAACCCATGTTTGGGCACTTTCTGTGCTACAAACCTATGATAAAATTGTTATCAAAGCGGCTGACAAGGGGATTAATGTGATAGTATGGTCTAAAAGTAAATATGGAAAAGAGGCATTTAAACAGCTCAGAAATCATAACGCCCATTGTAAATTAACGTATAATCCCACTAGTAGTTTTTTAACTCGGTTGTCTACTATTCTTGAGTCAGCATATGAGAAGGGGACAATCCGTAACAAATTACTCAAAGGACTGGTGGTCGAGGAGCCCAGGGTCCCACCCTGTACTTACTTCCGAAGATACATAAGGATCCCATTGATCCTCCGGGGCATCCAATAGTCTCAGAGATGGGGGACCTGTCATGCAAATTTATTGATTTCTATCTAAAGACCCTTGTGGAGTGTTTACCCTATGTCAGGGACAGTTTGGACGTCCTGTATAGGATCAATGGGATTTCCTTAGAATCGGACAATAAGAGTATATTCTCACAACTGCTTAGTCCAAAAATTGCTTAAAGGGAACCTGTCACCTGGAACCTAATTTTACAGGTTACTGAAACCCCTTACAATTGCATTACAAATATGCCTTTCTGCCTTCTCTAAGCATTAGCATTACGATATGATTTTGTGTTTTAAAGAGGACCTTTCACTACCCCACTTATATGGAGATTTGCAAACCATTCTGTAGGGGCTGCTACATAGATTCACAGGCACTTTGAATTTTCCTTCTAGCCCCCACGGTTTTTGAGTTATTAGTCCCGAGATCTGACCACACTGCCTCTCATACTGTCAGTGGTGAATGTCTCTATGTTACACCCATTGGTAAACACGCATGCAATGTAAATGGATTGCAAACACTATGTAAACGTAAGTGCAAACGAGACATCAACGCATACACCACATATGCATAAACGCGATGCAAACAAGACATAATAGCAAATGCAATGTCAATGTAAGTGTAAACGCAAAAGTGATGGCACAGATGTGTAAATGCGCCATAAACATAAGCAAAAACACAAGTCAAACTCGACATAAATGCAAATACTATGTCAGCATAAACGTGACGCAAATACCACATAAGTTTGAACACAACGCAAATTCAACATAAATAGAAAATCTGCATATGCAAACATAAATGTGAGACAAACGGCACATAGGTGGAAGTGTGCCCAAAATGCTGCGAAGCGTAACCGTGTAAGAACATTTACTTACCTGTCGCAATCCTTGAGGTGCTTTGTCTGATGAGGATTCAGAGCTGCCGCGATTCACTAAGATCGTGCGTCCAATTTCCTGCATGTTTCGCTTCCCCGCTCAGGTCCGCCAGAGTTCACCATCTTCTTCCCAGTGCATGTAAGTGCATGGCTTACGACACAATTTGAATTTTAAATCCCACACTTAGTCCGAATCCGTCAGATTCGCCACCGATTTGTGTTACATGAAAGTTGCCACAATTGTGCCAAAATCCGATTGGGTGCGCCAAAAATCCCAGTTAAAGGCAGAGCAGAATGGAAAAAGTCGGGAAACCCAGCGACTCCCGCGGACCCTTAGTAAATATGCCCCAATGTCAACAGAATATTAGCAAAATGTGTGTGAACACAGCAATTAGATGAACATAGAAAAAACTCACAGCTCAATATTCATAATAGGTTTTCTGACATTGCCTGCCACTGATTGGACAGTATAAGAAAAGATTTGCATAACACACGCTTCTAGCCCCAGCCCCAGCTCCTCCTCTCTGACCAAACACAGATGACAATAGTCAGAAACTGGGAAAAATGGGGCTCATTTACTTACCCGGTCCTGTCGCGATACAGCGGCGTATTCTCAGACGAGTCTGATTCTTACGGCGATTCGTGCGCCCAATGTCCACCAGGTGTCGCTGCTGCGCCCTGGTCCGCCGGAGCTCACCAACCTATCCCCGGTGCATGTGAGTGATAGATTTTGCGACACAATTCGGTTTTTAAATTCCGCGGTTTTTCCTAATCAGTCGGGTCTCCGACGGCCACGTCCCCCGATTGCTGTCGCGTGAAAGCCGTCGTGTTTGCGCCGAAATCCAATTGTGTGCGCCAAAATCCCGGTGGAATTTGACGGAAAAAGTCAGGAAACCAGACGAAAGTGCGCCCGCGGGACCCTTAGTAAATGAGCCCCAATATCTCTGCAACCACGGGGGCTAGAAGGAAAATTCAAAGTGCTCCTGAATCGGTGTAGCAGATGATGTATGATGATCTCTACATGTGGGAGGTGGTGAAAGGTCCTCTTTAACTTACATTGCATCCTGACAGAATCCTCTGTGTAGTCCTTGGGGTTGGTTTTGGTTTTGATACATTTCAAAAAAACAACATGTAACTTATCTGTGCTGCAGATTGCTCAACTCTAAGCCCCCACATTTGACGAACTATCAATATACAACACACCAACTACAGTAGATTGTTGAATGTATTATTAGTTAAATTTTGTGTTATTTCTTGATTTCTCTTTAATATGCAAAAAAGGGAGGAGCAAAAAAGGAGTTCTAGCTTCTTTTTTTTAATGGTATATAAGAATATAGCAAAATCAAATATGTACTGTATATAGGCAGTCAGATGTTTGCTTGTTTAATTGCAATAGGGAAGTACAAAAAAGGTTTTTTACTTTTTTATATAAAAAGATGTACATAAATGTTTATGGTGTACATAAACAAATATCCTGTCAAAAAAATGATACTTGCAAAACTTGGAATTGTGATCAAAATAGAGCAATAGAAGATACAATTTATCCTGCAAAAAATAAGGCCACAACTAACCCCACCAACAGAAAAAAAAATGCTGTGCCTTTCGAATAGCAAAGCAAATACTATTAATATTTCCATAATTAGCTTTTATGCTACAAAATTTGTTTTAAAAAAAACTATATAAATGAGGTATTGCCATAATTTTACTACCCCATAACATGTTATCTATGTGAAAACAGAATAATGTTAAATCAATTCTGTAATTTTTTCTCGCTTTCTGAAAGAGATATTAAAGTTCATCCATAAAGTATGGCCAACCGAAAATGGTGTTACTGAAAAATGTAGCCATGAAAAATAGGGTAAAGGGCAAAAGAGGGATACATATGGAATCTAGAAGCTTATATATGGAATCTAGAAGCTTATGATGAAAGAACACCATTAACTGATCACAAAAACCCAAATAGAGTTCTTTCCTTTCTACAACCTGCTTGGTGCCCAGACAGCAGTTTATGCCACATCTGACAGTATTGTAGCTGCAACCAACTCAATGTTATAAATGTGGGCATAAACTGCACTTGTGGGAAATGGTGCAAAAGGGAAAGAGTGATATTTGGCTTCTAGATCACAGATCTTGTTTTTGGAAACCTTGGATGCCATGCCATTTTTCCATAACTGCTAAGGTGCTAGCATAGTGGTATCCCCAAGTAAGCCTAATATGGACGCTACATCCATCATAGAATTTATCAAGCGGAATAGTGATTGTTTTGACCCACCATTAGTTGTAGGAATTGTTCCAGAAATGAATGAACAGCTGAACAGTGAAAAGTGAGAATTGCTATTTTACCAGGAATATGCCATTTCGGTGCGTTTCTGTAGAAATATTCTGGGCACCTCATATTAACCGTTGAAATGTTATCTAATGTGTAACATTTTTTATTTCAGCTCAGTGCCTTTGTAATCGGCAATACATTGTAAATGAAACTTTTTGAAAGCACCAGTGCTGAATTTTCAATCTAGCCCTTTTTAATTACTTTAGGTGTAGTTTCCAATATGAGGGTTCATTTATTTTATTTTAGAGCCTTTTCAATTTCCAGCCAATGCTTTAAGTCACCAAATTAGACCACAACTACACTTAGCACTCTTTCAATCCTGATTCTTGTCTTATTTTCACACATATGTTTAGGGCCATGTGAAGGGTGTTAATAAAATCAGGAAACATGGCATAATAACTAGAGAGCAATCTTTTCATAGTGGTGCCAACTGTTAACTTCCTTCAGGGGGTTGGTTTCCAAAATGTGGTATATTGTTGGGGGTTTCCACTGTTCTGGTTCATCAAATAACCATAAAATGATTTCTTCATAATCTACCCTCCAAAAGCTTGATGTCCCACAATCCTGCCATGCCATTTGCTCAAACAGCAGATAAAATAACCATGTGCTTTCATGTCACAGCGGTTGGCATATGGAAAAATGCATCCTTAAGAGTCTGGCGCCGGGTTTGGTAAGGATGCAGTTACCACATGTAAACCACTGTGACATGGAAATCATTCAAATTATCTTTGGATCGAGTCATACAGACAAGCCCTTGTTCATGACCAGGTCCTGTTAACTACCAATATGCCTCTGTTGAGTTCCTAAAAGAGAAAAAGGATTTTGGGGCACTGTGTGAGAGCTAGTTCCAGCCCTGATATTGCACCCTCTGTTGACTCCACTAGAGGCCAAGAACACATACTGCTAGAACGAGGTAAAATGACGAATATATCCTACCCTTTCTTCACAGGATCACATAATGCTGAACCATTGGTTCTGGACAGGATGTTTTATTATATGCAACCTTGTCTTTGTTGGTTTCTTCCATGGTCCAAAGAAGAAATCATTTTGGCTGTACGTGGTGACACCTACACATAAGATTGATATTTGTGGTATACGTTTTATATAGAATAATAAAAGTTATATCTCACTTTTCTGTTTGTTTATATCACGGTGGAACAAGCCTTTTATTTCCTTTACTTTCTTTCGATTCTGTTGTTTTAAGTATGAAAACATCATAAAAAATAATGTAAAGGTATTATCTATGCGATCATAGACTGCATGAAAAAGACATTAATACGATACAGTGAAAGACACATAAAGGCAAACCTTGTAAGTAAAAGTTGCCAAGTAAGCCCTTATTTTTAATATTACCAGGCAAAGACAGATGTACACCACAGGGAAGGAGACAATGAGGTTTTCCAAGACATGAAAAATGATTGTATATTTGACTCCTGCTTTGAGATCCATCCAGGGTGTCCTTATCCATCTGTTGCATTATTTTGACAACATTCTTTTTAAAGAAAGTTCTGCGGCTTAACCCTGTGTATTCTTTTACTGAACAAATTAAAACTGTTCACATGACTCAAAAGAAAAGTTTCTAGTGAGTAACAAATCACAGAACTACCATAGAAAATAATGGTAACACTTCATTTTAACAAACACAACTCATGTAATTAACCAAGGAACATTGTCCAACTTCGACAATTAGCAAAGTTTTAAGAGTGAAACCATGATATAGACAAAGTCACTTAATTGCCTACAGCAATGTTGCCACTTTTAAACATAATTTTACATCACAGATACACTTTAAAATATAATGCACCAATTTTCCCTTTTATTATTGGAATCAAATGACACTTGCTATTTGTTAATACAACAGTGATAAAAAAATGATTTTTATATAAGAGCAGAAGTATATTGAGAAAAACTGCACATTTGAAAGGAGAATCTGGTCCCCAGTTGGGCCTGGGTGTAAGTTAATATATGATTAGGCATAAAAGTATGCAGGTTCCATAAGGTATACTGCAACACATTTGTACATAGGAGATGCTCAGCTGTAGATCCCACACACTTGTAGGTTGCTTTCAGCTGGACCCAAAAATGTTTGATTGGTTATAAATCTGGCAACTGTGCAAGCCCGGAAATTGTTGAAATCTAGACATTTCTTACGAAACAAAAAAAATTGCAAACATATCCTACATCTGCAGCATATACGGTAATATGCACAAATTAAAATAGAGTCTTTGTTGATAATTATTAAAAATTACAGTAAAATACATATACAGACTAGGAAAATTACTAAGGTGTAAGCCATAAGTGGCACAACAGGGCAGGATCCTACATACACATGTATGAATACTGTATATGTTATATTACACAATGAATTAATAAATAATGCTACATCCCTCTTGAAAAGAGAACCCAGTAAGCTATAACATAACTATCCTGAACATAGGTATAAAATAGACCAAGCCAGCTTACATAAGAAACAGGTATCAGCGGTGGGGATAAGATTTAGGGATACGAACGCCATACGGTATTCATACATTTGTATGTAGGATCTTGCCCCGTTGTGCCACTTATGGCTTACGCCCACTTAGTAGTCAACTTCCTAGTCTGTATATGTATTTTACTCTAATATTTAATAATTATCAATAGACTATTTTAGTTCAACTTTTATGGTCTACACTATGCATTCTTCCGGTTTCTTGTGGTTTGGTTGATGATTTCTTATGAAACCCTCCATGTGTCTGGGAAAACATTACCCAGATAAAAAAAAAACAGTTGGAAGCCCTGCCATTAGAGGCCACATATGTGTCTGCAGGACGTCCTGCACCACATTGCTCAACTGTTAGAGCCCCTTGTATTACTACTAAAGGTGACCGGTTGTCATTAAGATGGTTTCCCAAATCATCACACTAGCAGTGATACAATGAATGCTCTTACCATGAGACCTCCATACTAAAATCAAATCATTGTTCTTTTCCTTCTGTTAAACTCCTAGAAATTCAACAGGTTGAAAGTGGGCTTTTCAATGAAGGTGTCATTGGACAATGAAAATTGTGGAATCTGTGCCTACACTGCTTTTTCTCTATTCTCCCCCCATCCTTACCCCCACTGTGTAGCCCCTTGCAGTTCCTTTCCCAATAGAGAAAGTCACATACAGAGTAAAGGCTCCCTTGTTTCTTGCTTTCTCTACCGAATCTAAAGTTCACATGCCCTCTATAGGCACTTTTGGTTGAAAACTTCATGGGTACTCTAATTTGTGGTTGCACACAATGGCATACCTTCCATGTATGTAGTAGGTCAATGTAGCTGCTATGGAATCCAAGGGGAGAAGGCCCAACATTTATTTACTGCATTCTCCAAGAGACACAACAAACGAGAGCTACAGAGATTTTTACAGCTTCCACTGAGTACATTCATTCTTGTACCTTCTCCAGCTCCAGGCATCCATTTTTTATTATTCTAAGATGTATATGTGAGATTTATCAATGCATGTATGCTAGTTGTGTGGTGTAAAATATTGAGGCATGAGTAATATTTCTAAATATCCTTGACTTTATTTATGGAGGGACCATACCATGTTATACATGTTATCCCATGATGTCTTTAGATGTCATATGCGGAAAGTTATGATGCACTGACATATTTCCATCACAGCCACTATAAAGGGTTTCAGTGCTTTGTGCTACAGCAGCATTGGATTGGACCTTATATGCTAGCTATTGTCCTGTCACAACTGCAACCAGGAACCTTCCTGACATTTTTGAGTTGTTCTGACCCACTCATTCAGCCATCACAATTCGGCTCTTGTCAAGGTTGTTCTGCTCCTTATATATTCCTCCTCTTGACAAGAAGGTCAATGGTGCTCATTTCACCTGGCTTTAATGTTGTGCCTGGTCTATGTAAATTACATAGTGAACTCCTGCAAAATGTATAGATCAACAAATTCTGACCAAGAAAATAATATTAATATAGTAGAATACATAAAACGTCTGCAGCTAATGCAACATGGTGGAATAAATACTTTGTGCTGAGTGTATTTCTGTATTTAGGGCAATGCATATCACTTCCCATCACTTCCCCTGCTTAATAGATACCAACTCAATTTCACTGTATATTTTATTTACAGATTTGTAAAATAGAATGTCACATCTACATACACACTGTGTGAAAATCTTTTATTTTATGGAATCAACTAAAAAAAAACTACAATTGATCTTATTGGGGAAATAAAATGTTCTCCTGTAACTTTAGTGACATCTAGTGGACAATGTATAAATTGTTTCAGTACTAGTTTTGTTTTAATTATTATGGTTTTTGCTGATATCCATATCACCAGGTACCATGAAAATGAAGTGTAATCCAGAATGTTATACAGCAGGAGGACCAGCTATATATAGTTGAGTGAAAAATATATTTAGTTTATCATTTGTATCTGATTTTTCTCTGCTGAGCAACTGTAATCTAGTCAAGAGGGAAGTCTCATCACTGAATGACCGCTCTCTACAGGTCATCAATTTCTCCTTCACTGAAAGGATGACTCCCTGACTAGATGACTGTTCTACGCATAGAAAGTGTACAACTTTAGAAAGTGTGGAAAAAGTTTAAAAAGTCCGTTGTTGGTGCCATAATGTTTTTAAACTTTTTGTGTTAAAAATAAAAGCAATGTTTAAATCTATTTTTCAAGCTGGATGTTTTTCTTATTGTATCATAGAAACTTTTTATAGAAGTACAGCAGGCAGAGATCTTGAAAACCTTGAGAAATTGATACCTAAAGTATATTGGAAAATTGTATATATTTTCTTTACACAAATTTGATCACCTTACTCTCTAGTCTCTTGGCTAAGATTGCGGAAAAAAATCTTCAAATCAGTTTTCAATAAAGAAACTGTGCGATAGCTGTTAGATTTTTGTTAGAATTGTTGAATCTTTATCTTCTTTAGGTATCACTGATATTTTGGCTTCAAGCATTTCCATCGGAATTTGTATTCCTTTGCCAAATGTATTTAAAAGAGTGGTTAAATGTGGACATATAATGTCCAAAAATACTTTGTAATATTCATTTATAAGTCCATCTGGGCCAGGGGTTTTATCTTTAAAGATTTTATAGTTTCTGATACTTCATTTTCGGTAATCGGTGCATTTAATATCGAATTTTGCTGGTTATCTAGGGCCAGCAAATTCAAATGGCCAAGGAACTCATCTTTTGCTTGTTGTGAAGTAAAATTTACCTTCCCTGTAGAGATCATAATAGAATTCAGGAAAAACTTCAATGATTTCTTCTGGGTTGTATGTTAAATTACCTTGTTTATTTCTCATGACCTTAATATTATAAGATAATCTAGTTTTTTTTTAATCTTGTTCGCTAGAATTTCCCGCTTCATCGCCTAGCGCATACTGGTTGGCCTTTGTTTTCCTAAGGTTTTCACTATATTTCTCAATTAATAGAACCCTCATGTCTTGCCCTACAGAGATTCTGCATGATGGAATCCTTGGGGTTTTCCTTACGCTCTTATTCTAAAATTTTGATTTATTTAGAAGCCAGATTCTATTTACTTCTTGATCCTTTTTTTAAATTATTCTGGAGTTGCTTTGCTGACTCTTTCCATTGTTGTCTTCTATGATTTCTCATCCCTAGTTTTACTACTAATGTTATTGGTGAGTGATCTGACCAAATTAGATCTTTTATCTCAGCTTTTATTGCCCTACTAATTAGAGCTCTGCTAAGAAAAAATCTATTCGAGAATATGTTTGTACCTTCTTAGAAAAAAGTAAAGTCCTTTTCCTGGGCATGTATATATCGCCAAATATCATGCATGTAGTAATCTGAAGCTTCACGTAACTGAGGAAGATTCTAGCTCAGGTTTGAAATGCGTATTTACACAGCTTATCAATAAAGGAATTGAACAATGAATATTTGACATTTGAGTGATTGGCGCCAGAAACATTCCTGGAAACCACCATTGTTAGGAATTGACCATTTCTTGTGGCAAAAGCCCTGCCACTAAGTCCAGGACGGGCGCCTAAACAACTCAACACCAAAAGCGGTTCCACGTGTTGTACCGAATGTACAACCAGGATAGGTGAACATAATTCTGAGAACATCACCTACTCCAATTTTATCACAATTTTTCACACATGGGGCACAAGTATCGCCTCTCCCTTTTGTTTTGATTTCATTATATGTTTGTGGATTTGAAGCCTCTCTTTCATTATTATTGCACTGTTGAAATTTCCACCAATAATTAGGTTAACTTAAATCCTTCTAAAATACTAAAAATTGTTCATAGAAACTTAACTTGGCCTCTATTCGTTGCATAAAGATTTAATTCTCATTGTGTAAAGATTTAATTCTCATTGTGTACACAACAATGAGAATTTTTCCATCTAGAATGATATATCTCCCTTTTGGATCTATTTCTTTTTTATCTATTTTAAAGCATAGGGAGTTCATGATTGCTATCAAAACCCCAGCCTTTTTTTTAATCTGCATGCTAATAAAAAATTGTTGAAAATTTTTCGGTACTGAATCTCTTCTCATCTTGTTGTAATATATGTGTTTCCTGGAGAAATGCTACATTACAATTTGAATGAAAGATTGTTGAACAGGCTAGAAACGTTTTAGGGGGAGAGATCAGAACATTCACATGAAGGGATATAATTTTCAACTGCATGTCTCAAAGTATTGTATGTCTTAAATAATCGAGATAAGCCTTACTTTATTTTCTAATATCTTGTCATTTTTTAAATTAACATTGAGTCAGAAAATACAATCATTGCTACCCAAAACAACAGCCTTCTTATTATACCATATATATTTCAAAAAACTTTCTGGGATTATATGCCATTTTTTATATTGATTTTATATATCTCTACCTGTCTGGTGCAGTAAATTTTTATTATAGGAAGAGACAGATAAAAGATAGAAAAAAATTGCAAAAAAAGCAACTTAGAAGGAACCACAAGTTGTAGTCTTCCATAGGCTTAGGCAGCCATAGGCTGCTTAAGAGTTTCTGCTGCTTTTTAGACCTAGGGATACAGTGGGCAGGAGAGAATAAAGTATAGAACAGGGAAGGAGAATGATCTTTTTTTCTTTTTCGTTAGTTATATTGTTTTTCAACTTCTAACTTTCCCATTTCTCCTCCTCCTCTGCTTTCCCGGATACTATACTGTTTTCCATTCTTGTGAAAGTTTTTTAGGTATTTTATTCACATCAAACTTTGTTGCCGTTAGTTAGTAATACATCACACACATGACCCAGATGTTAGTTTACACAATACTATAGATCGAGTCCAGAGTGTGCCATTCACTTTAAGGCTCGGCTTATAGCGTTATCTTTCGTAATTTAGAATTTGACCATTCTAAATTTCACCTCCATTTTGGTAACAATCTTCCTAAAAGCTGTTTCTGATAGTTTGAAATGGAGATTAGAAGATGGAGTGATATATGGAGGCTTTCTATTATTATTTATTTCAAATCTCATTAAAAATAATGATGCCCAAAAATATCAATTCTGAAATCAACTTAAAAATACAGAAAAACAATGTTCAATTTGAAATCAAAATAAACTATCCAGACATTTTAAAAATTATGAAAACGAGATAATTTCAAATTGTTCAGTAAATTCACTGATTAAAAAAACTTAATTTCTTAAAAGCTTAATTTCCTTTGCAGCAGTCACCTGATTTACATCAAACACTAGAAAAGATTACTCTGTAGAAAACACCATCATTGCATTCACTCTATAATGTAACATCATATTTACACCCTGTAACTGCACTAAGCATGTCTAGAAAATTTTACACAGAACTTGATTAGTAGGCTCTAGAGACTATTGCTGTTTATGGCCACACAACTGCTATAAATTTCTGAGTATCAATAACCAAATTGCGTTAATCAGTTGTTTCTAGAGCTCAGGAAAGATCGCAAACAGAAGATAGAAAAAGCACATGCACTTTAACTAAAGCTAAAATAAAGTAGCTATTTAAGGCCTTCTTTGAGAGGACATGTTTAAGTTAACTATACGACAGCAATAAAGAAAATTCCACCAATGTAAAATTTCAAGGGGTTTCAAATAATTGAATTGGTTTGTGTAATTAAAAGTTATACAATTTTCCAATATACTTTCTGTTTCAATTCCACAGTTTTCCAGATCTCTGCTTGCTGTCATTCTATAGAAAGCTTTTATGTTTACTTCCAGTGGGTAGTGCGGCTTTGTTAACATGCTGGGAGATGAAGGAGAGAGACCAGTTCTGAGGTCCCTGCTCTCTAAGAGATGAGATAAAATGCTATGTCAGGACTTCTGCTTATCTCAGGACAGCGGTCAGGAGGGTCTGGTAGTTTTGGATTCTCGTGACCTTCGGACTATAAGATGCAGGCATTTTTAGTAATATTTTTTCTTGCTAAAAAGTGAATTTTATAGTCTGAAAAATACAGTAGTTTTTTTCTTTAAAATGAATGTATTTAGAAAATGAAATATCTAAGTAAAATGTTGTGAAAATATGTTTTTTAAATTTACTATTTATTAGTCTTTCCTTGTGTAACACCTGCTTTTAACCAGACACAAACAAAATAACTTCAGTATTAATAAAAACAAACAAAACTTTGAACAATAACTTATCACGCATGAAAATAGGGCAGAAAATGCAATCAATATATTGAAGCTCATGAATGAGGACATCTGTAAACAAGTTGTCTCATAGATCTGATGGTTTTACGAAGGACTCAATCAGGATATTAATCTCTCTAAAAAAGAAGAAGAAAAACAAATTTCAAAGACTGCATCTTGTAAGAACAATAGGATAAAGTACATAGTCCAACAATGACAAGACAGAAATAAACTTGCCATACTGAAATGTTCCATTTAGGAAAAGTGGACCTCACAAGAGGTTTTTAAGAAGTTCACACTACAATCGGCATATACATTCTTCATCTCTGTTTAAAAAGAACTGATGATAAATAAAGGTAGATAAATTGACAGTGTCAGTCAGTATCAGTATTTTTTGAAAATCATTTTTTTCTTTATTGGCTGCATATTACAGTCCACTTTTTATAAAAGTCCTTTTTTACTTTTACTTTCAATACATCGATCTATATCTTCTCTATCTATCCATCCCTCAATTCAATCTATCTATCCCTCCTAATAGTTGTCATCTATAGATGTCTAATTTTTACCTACCTATCGATCTAGCTTTTCTATCTATCTATCTACCTACCACTCTCTCATTTCTAAGTACCGATTGGTCTATCATTTCTATTTGCCTACCTATCTTTCTCTCTACACCTCACATTTATCTATAATCTATCTGTTATCTATTTTGCTATTTATATATCTTGTGGGATATGTGGCCCAATAGAGACTGTGGTAGCGGAAATTTGTGATGCAGTTCAAGACAGCAACACCAAAGTGCAGTCCAAAACAGCTCTTGTCTGCATATATTCAAGTAGCAGGTACAAAATAAAACAGCCTTCACATTCAGGCATCAAAACAAAACAAAAACATAAACAAAATCCTACCCATCTGGGTGCTAGCTAAACAGAGAGTTCCCCTAACTCACCACTAAAAATTAAAGTCACCCACAAGGTCATTGCTGTTCCAGGCATGGAAGTTAAGGCTGTGTGCGCTCTCTCTTTCAGGGAGCCTCCTCTATCAGCTCTGCTCAGCAGCTTTATGCACCTGATTGGGCTGCTCCCACCACCTGTGTACAAGGTGCTGAGCAACACAACCTGTCCTAGCCTAACAGCGAGGTGGAATGGACAGCCCCACTACCAGCCTGCAAATCCATCCCATATAAATCCGACCCTGGAGAGTTTTAAACAACTGCTCCAATAAAAACCTTGTTTGAGCCATACTTTCTGGATTTACAGTGTTTGCAGCTGAACAAACACAACCTCCGCATTAAGACCTTGCATAATAGGAAAGCCCAGGGGAAACATATTGCCCATTCACAGATTGTGTCTTACAATCTATGTATTAACTATTTCTGTCTATTTCTTCATCTAAAAAAAGGAAAAAAATTACACTATTCGTCCCCATTGACTTCAATATAAAAAAAAAATTAATGTCATGCGTTATGGTCAGTCTGACATCATCCATTATGAATCAGGTTTTTTTAACCGGAAAAATGTACTGCAAGCTCCGTCTTTTTTTCTGTGAAAAAAACTGAAGAATAACGGATCACTGTACAACTCATGACGTAAAAATTTACATTGATTTCAATGGGATTTAAAACTGATCCATTCTATTTCAGTTTTTTAATTTTCAAGGCGGATACTAGAAACGGAAATCACAACCATAGTGTAAACTGAGCCTTACATCTTAATTTTGAAAAGGTGGTCCAGATGCTGAGACCCCCACATATTAATGAAAGGAAGTGTCATATCTGATATGCGACCGCCTTTAGCGATTAAAAAGAGTAAGTAACAGCCAAAGGAGCACAGTACTTGGCTGTGAGATTGTGCCCCTGTGTGTCAGTTATCAATAGATTTTACATGTAACATATTGGAATGGATAAGAACACAGGGCCTAGATTGAACAGAACAGTCCCAGATTTCAGGCTGTATCCTGCTGTCCCCAGTATGCAGGTAGAATTACAATGGTGAAGCAGAGAGCTGTCAGCATTCCACTCCAACATTTAGCTATTACAAGCCATTAATATGTAAGGTTAGAGATTCCTCCTGTGAGGAACAAGAAGAGGTGAGTATTTGGAGAAAGGAAGTATGTGTGGTGAATATGGGGGCAGTGTAAGAGGAGGAAGATATACAGAGTGGGGAACAAAGGATGGAGTATTCTTCTTAAAAAATATGAAATAATTTTTATGTTATTATTATGTTATTTTACTGCTTCTGCTTATAGGCTCAAGCAGCAATTTCACAATATGTACAGCAAAAATGGATATTAAAACAGCTATGCTTTAAATATATACTTACGCTTGCTTATCTAAAGTGAATTTCTGTCTCAGTAGCACTCTCTTTATTTCAGTGTCAACATCCTGTAAATAATTCAGAAAAGTGATTATTTAACCTAAACATCAGCTAATGCATACCAATTCCAATATAAGCAGCTGTGAAGTCGAAGTTATAGAATCAGAGTCCATTTAGGTGAAGTTGTAGTCATAACAAAATGGACCAAAAATATATAATAAATTGGTACAGTTGGATCAATGCAATATGTGATAAATATTTTTTCATATGAATTTGGGAAAATTATGAAATGTCCTTTAAAGGTCTGTTCTGATGAAAGGATTTAGGCCTAGGATGAACAACTTTTGTTGGGCCCCATTGTTACACTACTCAGCTTTATGGGTCCGCACCAGTAACTCCAACAATAGAGTGTTGTAGAACCCTAGATGTTACAACAACCATAGTACAGCACAAAATGCTACCACGGAAATTATAAATGCCACAGTACCGCAATAAATACCAGCAAAAAGTGACCTTTGTTATCTCATCAACTCGGTTTATGGGTATATAGTTTTTTATTTTGTGTTGTGCAATGGAGTGTACAATATCTGCGTGAAGCTCAGTGCAATCTTCTAAAAAAAAGTTGTTTGGGGCATTTAACATTCGCTTTGCTACATATATTGTTGAACATTCACATGGGGTATGAATGAACTTATTACATCTTACTGTTTTAAGGTAAGTACCATTTCTTTATATAAGTAGTCTGTATTTGTACATATTTTATTGGAAATTTAGAATCTTCATGTAATTTTTGAATTTTTTCACAGTTTGCTGCAAAGCTGCATGAAGGTGGTTTTGAGCATTAACCCCTAGGCGCACCAGGACGTTATAGTACGTCCCTGGGGCTAGATGCTTAGCGCACGGGGACGTTCTAAAACGTCCTGCTTCTGGCACCGGCTCACGAACGGAGCCTGCTTTCAGAAAATATATGGGTTGATGGGGTTTAGTATAATTATTTACGCTGTAATTTCAGTTCTATTTGTACATTTACACATAAAACTGTAAAAATTGTTCTGCCCAATAACACAACAAAATTTCCAGAAACACCTGGCAGTATATCTTTAGGGTCTAATTTCTATTTTCAATTATACGTCATAGAAAAAGTCATACCCTGGTTGCCCGAAGAAGAAAATCATTTGATGACTTAAGCTTCATGGTCTCTGTCTGGAAAGAAAATATAAATGAGATGTACAGTAGCTCTAAACATGATAATATGCACATGTGGACAAATCTGTTGATACCCCTCAATTAATGAAAGAAAAACCCACAATGGTCACAGAAATAACTTGAATCTGGCAAAAGTAAACAAATTAAATAAAGCTTTCTATGAAAATGAACAAATGAAAGGCAGACTTTGCTTTTCAACCATGCTTCAACAGAATTAAATAAAAAATAAAAAACTCTTAAAACAGGCTTGAACAGCAATAATGGTACCCCTGAAAAAAATGCGAACAAAGGGACATGTTAAATTACAGTGTGTCCACTAATTAGCATCACAGGTGTCTACAAACTTGTAATCAGTCAGTGGCCTGTATATCGGGCTACAGCTACTAACTGTGCTTTTTGGTGTCTCAGGAGCTTAGAAAAATGCAGTGTCAAGAGGCCCCACCATCTGATTTGATACACTAAATAGTAGAGGATGTGCACGATTATATACATATTATGCTGCACCCTGTACAGCATAATATGTATATAACATATATGTGATGTAGATACTGTATCTATCATGTGTATTTGCTGTATGTGTATACAGTGTATGGTGTCTGTATATACTGTATGTGTATAGATGCTGTATGGTTGTATATGGCACTGTATTTGTGTGTATATTCTCTATTTGTGTGTGCTTGAGTGTATAAAGTGTAAGTGTAATTTGCAGGTGTTAGTATCCAAATATGTATATTTTTTTAAGTGGGAAGGGGGCCCCATGGAGAAGCCTGCTGTGGGGCCCCGCTTCTCCTAGTTACGCCACTGCAAGAAAGTCAACATATATTTTTAATATCATTTATTGGACCTATAGCTTTAACAACCAATATCCATTCATAGAACTTTGACTAAGATAGTAATTCACTAATGACCATTTGCACTGGTCTAAGAAAAGTTGGAGTGACTGATCACCAAATTTATTAAAAATGCCCACACATGAAGGTTGTATGAAAAGCAAAGGTAAATTTGTGCTATTGTTTGGAAGCCTTCTAAACTTGCTTTTTGCAGACCACACTTCATTTTCTCTTGCCACTTTATAATTTTGGCCAATTATGGATTTCTGCACAAATGGGCCATGAAATGTGAATTTTCAAGGCTCAGTTAATAATAAAAAATGGGAGTAAACCAATATAATAAAATACGGGGAGCGTGAAGAGTACAAATGAAGGTCAGCAGTTACCCTGGCGCTTAAAAAGTCAGTCTGTAGCCGTGCAGAGATTGTGCAGCTGCAAGAGAGAATTGAGCGTATGACTGCTTCCTTATCCCAGCTCAGCGATCATCACGTTTCAGCTGTACATGAAGAAATGGTAATGGTATTTGAGGAGAGGACTCCCTCTTGATGTGTAGATTTCAATATGGACCAGAGCTGCTAAGAGTTCCATTCTTATCTCCTTCGAGATCCCTTATTCCCATATGTCTGCCCTTTTTCTTGGTGCTGTGGCCAAGAAATAAGATTTCTGGGACTGCACACATGTTCCTAGATTTTGGGCCACAGTTAAAGAGTTGGTTCGCTCTGCCCTCTATATGGTTTTGCCTTTGGATCTCACAGTGTGTTTACTACATGTATTTCCTAAGACTCCAAACTCCACAAGCTCAAAAATGTATCTGTCAACAAAAATTAAAAGAATATGGAATTTTGACCTATGTAAAGCCTAACACACTGAAACAAAGTTGATGCCACAATAAAGCTCTGTGATAAAAAAAAATTAAAAAACTATTTTTATTGATGAGTTACCGTAAATTACCTGTATATCTTTAATATATTCTTCTGTAGCCTCTGCATTTATAGCATGAGTTAGATTCTTTTTAATATTCTTCTCCAAAGCATTCACCTCCTTAAGTGTTTCGAGTACTTCACTTCTCTTTGCCACAAATATCTGTGCCTCACTTAAATGATGCTGTTCACTGGCTGAATCGCTCTCACTAGAATAATGTTGTTCACAGATTGAATTGGTCTCACTACCATGATGTTGTTCACTGGCTGAATCGGCCTCTCTTGAATGTACCTGAGCTAGATACACAGTAGAAGAAAGTAATAAAACGTCAAATAGAAATAATAGGTGTTTCTGCTCTACAAGCTTCCAAATACATCATTTTTGGTTAGCCAATAAAAATATCACTAAAAAATATGCTTGTCTTTTTTACATTAAGTTTTAAGCTTCATTTATATGAAAGATTTACCTTCATGACACAGTGTTTCACTTATGGACGCTTTGCTCAACTCAGTCTTTAAGTAATTTCTAAGTCTAAAGATATAAAGCAAGAGAGAATTAAAGCAACATCTGCAAATATACTACATTAAGAACATTTTCTTCATTCTGTCAAGGTTACTGTTAAGCCAAACTGTTAAATAATGTTCCGTATATACTCGAGTATAAGCCGACCCGAGTATAAGCCGAGACCCCTAATTCAACACAAAAAACTGGGAAAACCTATTGACTCGAGTATAAGCCGAGGGTGGGAAATGCATTGGTTACAGCCTCCCAGTATATAGTCTGCCAGCCCCTGTAGCATACAGCCTACCCAACCCCTGTAGCATATAGCCTACCCAGCCCCTGTAGAAGGAAAAAAAATAACACTGTACTCATCTTTCCGACGTCCCCCATAGGTCCTCTTCTGTCTCAGACTGTCTCAGACAGAAGAGGACCTATGGGTGACGTCAGAAAGGTGAGTTTTGTCTTTATGTTTTTAGTTGACTCGAGTATAAGCCGAGTTAGGGTTTTTGAGCACAAATTTTGTGCTGAAAAACTAGGCTTATACTCGAGTATATAAGGTATATTAAAAACAACTCATGAATTTACATTTGTAGCACCAGTTAGCATGTGTTTAGAAACTAAGGTGCTTTAACAAATTAAAGGGGTATTCTCTCAAATGTGTCATCTGGACAGTCACATTTAATTTAATGTATCTGTCATTTACATATATTTCTTCAATTGGATGTTATTTAAAAAAATGTTCCTGTGTGCAGAAAATTCCCCATAAATGTAGTCATAAGATCACTTAGAAATGGTGGACAGCTGTCCTTGGATACGACCACCACTACTAGAGTGATTGCCAGAGAAACAAATAGTTTTTGTATATAAAATGGCTGGGAGTTACTGCATGTCCCACAGCCGTCATAAGGTAATGATCACTGAATCCAGAAGGTCAGGTTGGCTCAACAGTGCATATGTGGCCAATGCTAAAAGAGTATGGAGATGGTTGAAATTAAAGGTTTTAACTTTTAATTTCAAAGTAAACTTTATAAATATTTCCCGAGATTCTAATGATCCAAATCCTTAGAATCTTGCTGAACAAACTATTCAAGGAGATTAAATAATGTTTTTTGCTGACAAAACTAGGAGTCACTTCCTACTTACAAATTTACTACTATTTAGAAAAATTGTTGTTTTTCCCTATTTGAGCACAAATATAGAGGTACAGTGAGCATTTAGATTGAGTCACTTTAGAATGTGTGAAGAGGAGATGAAGACAGCAGGGAAGGTGCTGACAGCAAGTAGACACAAAATTAATATTCAGTCTTTCTCTAACCCCTCACTGTCAATGCTAGTTTTAAACATTATAATAGAGATTTGGCTGAATTTTCAGGTCCTATGATGCATTTGGGGAGCCCCAGAGGGGCCAAAATAGTGGGAATAGCCAACAACCCAAATACCCATTCAACTACAAAATTCTTCAAGTGGTATACTAACCATTTTATTCCCATGGTTGTCCACAGAAGTTTTTATTGCATTTATTTCTTCTGAATATTTTAAAAACAAATATATGGCCATAAACTGTAATGATATGTGGTGGATCGACAGTGGCAATGTGGGAACTACAATTTTGGAAGGAAGATTTTGCTGGAATAGTTTTCAGGTGCAAAACTGCAAAACAGATACCAGAACAGAAAAAAAAAACCAAACCCTATTTTGGAAATTACACCCCTCAAGTTAATCATCTCCCTGTAGGAGATTTGCAATTTTTCAACAAATAGGACATTTTATATCAACACATTAATAATTATATCCCCTAGGGTAGTGGTCCCCAACCTTTTTGTATCCGGGGCCCATTGGAAAACTTATTGACTGAAGTATAAGCCTAGGGTAGCAAATTCAATCGCTATTGTTTTATAAATGTCCAGCAGCCCCTCCACACCAATAAAAAAAAGTCCAACAGCAGCCTCTTCTAACTAATGAAATGTTCAGAACAGAGCCCCCCCATCAATGAAATGTCCACAGCAGAGGCCCCTCTCATTACTGAAACATCCAGCAGAGCCCCCCTCATTACTGAAATGTCCACAGCAGAGCCCCCCCCCGCATTAATGAAATGTCCACTGCAGAGGTCAACCCTCATTAATAAAATGTCCACTGCAGAGGTCAACCCTCATTACTGAAATGTCCACAGTATAGCCCCCCTCACTAATCAAATGTCCACAGCAGAGGCCAACGCTCATTACTGAAAAGTCCACACTATAGCCCCCCTCACTAATCAAATGTCCACAACAGAGCCCCCTCATTAATAAAATGTCCACACAGAGCTCCCCTCCATTAACACCTTAACGCTGAAGCAACTTTTCACCTTCCTGACAGGGCCCATTTTTTTCACAGCTGACGTGTCTCTATAAGTGGTTATAACTTTGAAATGCTTTAACATATCCAAGCGATTTTGAAAAAGTTTTCTAGTGACACTTTGTACTTCACGTTAGTTGAAAAATTTAGGTTTTATGTGTTAAGGAGATCGCACTGGTCTCAGGAGCCATTTTTCACATAAAATGCCTAGTGAAACTAAAGTTTGGGTGGGGTTTCTATACAAATAGAGTAAGGTAGAAAACACAAAGACTTAGCGCTCGTTAGCACTACCTAGGGGAAGGTATTCAGAGGAGCACCTGGGCATTTTGTTTGTGTGAAGACAGCCACTGGTTCTACATTCCTTTGTGTGCTTGCATCCAATAGTGTTGCATTTCCTGGGTCAAACCACCCAATAGCATTGCCCACTTGTGTACTTGCACGACCTATGCAAAGTGCCTTTATGATTTTCTGCATAAGGATCTCAGTGCCAAAAATAAACAGCCTTGAGTTAATGTTGAGTCACATTAACGTCGGGTTTCCCGAATATTTCGGATTTGCGCCGAACTGCCCTGGGATTTTGGCGCACACGATCGGATTGTTGCGCATCGGCGCCAGCTTTCACACGTCAGAAATCGGCCGACGGATTCGGGAAAAAACGTGGAATTTAAAAAAAAATTGTGTCGCAAGAATAGCACTCACATACAATGGGACGAAGAAGGTGAACTCCGGCGGATTTCAGCGCAGCACCAACACCTAGTGGATATCGGGTGCACGACCTTAGTGAATCCCGGCAAGCTCCGAATCACCGTCGGACAACGCGCCGCAGGATTGCGAATGGACCGGGTAATTAAATCTGCCCCAGTGTGTCTTTTATTTGTTACTCACTCATTTCCAGCGCTGGTAACAAAGACTCATATTATCTGGAAATCACCTTACAACGCTGACAGGGACTGTTAAAGCCTCGTGTATCCAAAGACCCATATGTTCTTCTTTTACATATGTTTTCCATTTATTTATGAGAAAATCAGATATTTGGTGAAAGTTTGGAAAAATTCTCGATTTTCAAAATTCAAAATGTTCTACTTTTTCCACTCTTAGTCATAACAGCAAAAAAACTTAATAACTAACATTCACCGAATGTCTACTTTACATAGACATGTTTTTTTATGCGTCCTCTTATTTTTGTAGGATGAATCTACACACCTCAATGTACATAAAACAACTTTAATGAAGTTTGTTAACCTATAACTAATATAAAGAAAATCTAATTCGTTTTTATATCGCCATTTTTCAAAGATATTTAATATTTTTTGGTTCACAGAGCTGGTTTAGGACTTATTTTTTACCTGTTGATTTGTCCTTTTCAGTGGTACTATTTTGGCACACATAACTTTTTTTGATCACTTTTAATTAATTATTTTTATTACAGAAATTATATTAAGTGTTTAATAAACTTATTTTTATTTTTTAACAGGTTGGCTACATGTAACACACTGAGCATGCTGCACATGCTGCCTCCAAGCAGGACCCGGTTCCGGGAGAGGATTGCCCAGCCCCGGGGCAACGGCAGACCCCAGGGCTGCGATCGGAGCAGCGCCCCCCCCCCCCCCCGGTAAGTACCACGGCGTGTAAGCAGTTAACACCTGTCTGTAATTGGAGGAATCTCTGATCTCGGGTGTTAGAGGCAGGTGTCGGCTACAATATACAGCCGACACCCGCAGCTTCTGGCCCCGGCCTGCAGTACTATTACGTCAACTGTCGGGAAGGGGTTAATAAAATGTCCACAGCAGAGCTCCCACCATTAATGAAATGTCCACAGCAGAGCCCCTTAATATAATAAAATCTATACTTACCTCCGGCTTCTACTCCCCATGGCTTTGTCTTCTTCTCTTCGCAGCTTCTTGGCAAAGCAGGCAGAGGCATGTCTAATTAAGAATTCTCTGATCGTGGCCCGGGACCGGTCTTGGTCTTGGGCAGAATTTACATTCTGCAAATCTTCAACTTTTTTTTAGTCTTTTAAAAGATGCTTTTGAGACATGGCCAAAACATGGCAATTTGTTTTTGTGCATTATATGTAAAACTAATGAAGTAGCTTCTAATCAGTTTATTCTTTTTCACACCCTCCACTGACTACAGCATGTATGAATTCTGAACCTGTAGACCACTGCTGAATCTTCCCATGATCCCAATTATCTGAGTTGCCGCAGCATGGCACTGCTGAAGTACTCCCAGCACTGTTATATGAATCTTCTTAGGATTTATGCAGAGATAGTAATCTTAATAAGACTGTCAAGTTTCAGGAAATCTCAAATATCTCTTAGCAGATCATCAGTCTGTCTCAATGATTTTATTTTGCACATCAAATATTTTATTAGACTCACCCTGATATGGAAAAATGACAAAACAAGAAAATACTTCTGTATTGTAAAATGTCAGCACGCTACTCACTGGTCATTGTGCTCCAAGGCAACATAAGCCTTGTTCTCAAGTTCCCTCACATTCTGCATGACCTCTTCTACATCCTCTGTTTTCACGGGTCGCTTCTTCATGCCAGCTATTTCAGACATTAGAATCTAAAACATTAGGAAACAGAATTTTGCTTTTTATCTGGGAGGATCATCATCAAAAGACCATTATTTTTGTGTAGAAAATACATTCCAATGGATTATTACCTCATGTTGTGGGGAAAACTGAGTATCCAACAAAAAGTCAACATACGAATCATAGGCAGCCTAATAGAGGAGATAAAAATAAAACCAAAAAAAATGTAAGATATACTGTAAATGATTTATTAGCACAAACATTGAAGAGCTATTTAATAGGTATACAATATTTATTTATATCTTGAACTAGTAAACCATCAGTATGTCAGCATGATATGTGTCCATTGGAAATGCTTTTTTTCTGACACATTCATTCATAGAAAAATGCATATATATATATATTGGTGAAAATACCTTCATAAGCCAAAACAGTTGTTATTCTTTTACTGTATATGTTCCATATAAAATGTAATCTGTAGTCTCAAACTTTGCAAGAGACCTGTATTGTTGCTCCTGATGATACTGTTATGTGTAGTATCTGCTAAGCAGAGGAAAGGACCAAGAGAAAAATCATTATGTCCCCACCTACTAATAATGAAGCACAACCCCCAACATAAAGTTGATAAGTCTTCATGATTTGTTTGGTATGGGTATATACAGGCCAATGTTCTACCTCTATTCACTGGCCACTTATGGCCAGTGCATATGTATTGCACTTTTAGTAATAATAATTCCTTTATTTATATAGCGCACACAGATTGTGCAGTGCTGCAGAGAGCTTGTCGTAATCCGTCCTCACAATCGATCAATGAGACTCACAATCTAATCAACCTAACAGTATGTTTTGGAGTGTTGGAGGAAACCGGAGGACCCGGAGGAAACCCACGCAAACACGGAGAGAACATACAAACCTCTTTGCAGATGTTGACCCTGGGATTTGAACTTGCCCTGCAAGGCCCACTCCTGTACATAACTCCCTCATTTGGTTGCTTCAAAGTTAGCTTTACTGGCGGTATATACAGCTACAGAAAACACAGGAGAAATCCCTACTTGCCATATCCATCTTCTCCATTAGGCATCACCACATCATATGTTCCTCACTGTCCCTACATGTTGGTTCCCTGAGAGTGTACCCTGAGAGTGTAATCCCCTAACACTTTCCCACGAATATTGTAAGGCTGGATTCACATGTTTGTCTTGGATTTAAACAATACAAGACACCAGGTGCTTGTTGCCGATCACATGCATTTCACTGGAAACACATTTGAGATCAAACCAAGGTCCCTCCTAGTGCAACGAGTGAACATGCCCAAAGAAATGTGCCCCACACACTACCCCCCAGTAAGTGCCACACACACTTCCCCCGAGTAATGTTCCCAGATAGTTACCCCCAGTAATGTGCCCCACACAGTTTTCCCCAGTAATGTGAACCACACACAGCCCCTAGTAATGTGCCCCACACACTTCCATCCCGGTAATGTGCACCGCACAGTTGCCCCACATGTTCTCCCCCTACCTAAGCCCATATCATGTTTCCCCCTCACTAGTTAGGTAGTGCAGCTCTGTGCAGTGCTTTCCCCTGCAGGTCATGTGATCATGACATCATCACAGGTCCTGCAGCCTCCGGGCAGTAATATTCTCCTGAGGATAGGATCTTCAGAGGAAAGCAGTAATGCACACTTTCTCATCATGATCTATGTCTAGAGGAGAAAGATCATGATTAGAGTGGGGAGGAATGACCGGGCAGCGGGACAAATATCCTGCTGCCCGGGGAGACTCGTGGGAACCGGCCTGGGCACGGGCTAGTGACGTCCCTGCTTGTATCATAGGTTTTTTTATTTGTTGGGATTTTCCACATAGGCAAATAAACCATATGTATTGGAATACCATGTATAATGTATTTATTAAATCCCCAACACCAGTTTTTTGTCTGACTTTGCACATTCTTTTTAGTGCAAACTGCTTGCACATGTATTTATGAAGTGTCCACAATACACGTGTCGTGGGTGTACCAGACACAAAATTCTGCACCACATTATCATGCAGTGTCCGACAGATATGTGTCACACGCCCTATGCGAAAGGTGCAACAAAAGAAGTTCAGGGAGAGCCAAATTCATGAAGAACGCGAGCCACAATTCAAGAATCTGGCGCACCCTGCACAGGTAAACTGAACCTAGTGAAGTCAGTGAGACATTCAAATTAAGGTTGAGATTAATCTTTTTTTGTTTAACTGTATTTTTATTTCAATTAAAATATTTTATACAATACTCGTATGAGAAATCCAGATATCGTAAGCAATAACAGAACAGGAAATAAAAAAGAAAAATCAACCATAGTCAACAATCAGTTGTAAAAGTTAACCTTAAGTCATCAGTTACATAGATCAGTAGTCAGCTTTGTATCTGTCATATACATCTTGCATGTAGTCATTACAAAAAGGAGAGCTCATTCGGAGCCCAATAAACAACATTACAACAAATCATTAAACCGTGGGGGAGACGTCAGACAAAGATACATAAGGAAAGAGGGGAGGAGGAGAAGAAGTAGAGATCTCTCTATAAGCTGTGCCTGCTTCCCGGTCAATCATCTCTTTGGTTTATTATACCCGCCCAATATGCATCCCATGGGGCCCAGATCTTAGAGAAACGATCTATTTTATCATCCATTGAAGCGGTCATAGATTCCATACTCCGGACCTCTCTCACTCTTGCCAAGAGGGACCCTCTGGTTGGCCGATTCGACCTCTTCCAGTGTTGTGCTATCAAGCACTTGGCTGCCGTAAGGATATGTAAGGCTAACCTCATGGACAGCTTAGGTAGAGGCTGCGGGGCTATGTTAAGCAAGTAGAACAGGGGGGTGAGAGGGATCGAAACTGAAAGTATATCATGAATCAGGTCTTTGACCTCCTCCCAAAACGGCCGAATGTTCGCACAAGACCAGAAGATATGGTGTAAGTCACTACCTGTCTCCCTGCAGCGCCAGCAGATGTCCTGAGTTTCCGGAAATATCTAATGTAATTGCGCAGGTGTATGATACCAGAAGTATAACAGCTTATACTGGTTCTCCTTGTAAACAGTGCACGTCGATGACTTGGCTGCATAATGCCATATACAACACCAGGTCTCCTGTGCGATCGGGGATCCCACCACCCGTTCCCACCTGGCCATGTAAGGGTGTGATACCTCCTCTGTTGGGTCAGGATGTAATAGAATCATATAAATGTCAGAGATGAGTCCTGAAGTGTGCGTGGTGGTTTTACATAGGTATTCAAAAGGGGTAGGCTTGGAGACTGTGTCGGAGCTTCCTAGGGTTTGCAATAAGTGGCGGATTTGTAGGTAGTGATATTGGGAGGAAGACGGGATGTCAAACTTTTCCTGGAGAGATTAATCTAAGGTTACTAGCAGATCATAGAGCACAGGTTGGGCGGTAGACTGAGATGAAAAAGGAGAGGTAAATAAGTGAAGCATTATGCAGAGCTTTGTGGATGAGAGTTATTATTTTAAGATTTATTCAGAAGGAGACTGGCACTAACTGTTGGCATCAGTGGAGCGCTTTGTCTGAAAGACAAGCCTGGCTGCTGCATTAAAAACAGATTGCAGAGTACAGAGTTTAGTGAGTGGAAGACCTATTAGTAGAGAGTTCCAGTAGTCTAGATGAGAGTGTATCTGAGCGACAATTAGCATTTTGGAGGTTTTAGTTGTAAGAAATGGGCGGATTCTAGAGATGTTTTTGAGATGCATGCCGCAAGACCGAGCAAGTGATTTAATAGGCTGTGCAAAGGAGGGGTCAGAGTAAAGCACAAACCCAAGACAGCGGGCCTGATGCCTCAGTGTTATTGTGATCCCACAGATTAGATTGAGAGGTTAGGATAGACTCTGGTGGAAAGACAAGAAAGATCAGTCTTAGAAAGATTAAGTTTCAAGAAGAGACAGGTCATGATGTTAGAGACAGCAGAGAGACAGTCACTGGTGATCTGAATTACCACACCATGACCAGGTGCCATTGACTACTATGGTGACGGCCCCATTATAGTCGTGTGTATGAGGCTTGCAATTGAAAGATCTTATACAACAAAAGTTTTAATACATGGATAGAATGTTAACTGTAGCCCACAGCTAACAGAAACAGCACAACTTCCATGTCTCTAATTCTCAGATTGTAATTCTCAGATTCTAATAACTCTGATTAGTTGATTTTTTTGAGTACAAACATTTGTGAAATGTTTTGAACATATTTACCTTAATTTTACTTAGAATATTTCCAAATATTGAAGAATCACTGCAGATATTCTGAAATGTTTCACTGAAGATTTGTAGACGGGCAAAATGAGGAGGTCTAATATTGGCGATCTTTAAGAGTTCCTGATTTCTCAATAACAAAAAAGAAGAAAAGATTAAATGCTTCACATGTTTATATTATCAGCCCTTTAATTTAGAGTGCAAAATACTACAACTACAAGGAAATCTATCACCAAAATCAAGCATGATATCCATGACCTCTTTGCGTCTAAGATCATAATCAGAAGTGCTATGGGGGATGTTACCAGAGTTCCTCCAAGCTGTAACTTCACAGGCTGTTATACTGTCTCACCTTCCTCCCTGCTGACTCAGCACTTCCCCATATACTTTGTCTGATGTAATCTCATGGCAGTAGAGAATTTTAGCACACAGTTGGGGGTGGGGGTGTGTATATATTGTAGCTTGAGTCTCTCATCTTTGAAGACCCTAGCAATGAGCCGGACTGTTAGTAATGCCTCGATGAGTCATGTGATGCTGCTGAAAAATACAGATGAGCCGCAGCTTTAGAGCGTGAGAAGAAATTGTTTTCAAGGGCCCAGGCCGAACCTTTGCATAAGGTCCCATTAGCCTTCAGTCAAGGAAAAATACTAAATATATTCCAGATGTCAAGAAAGTCTAGCAGGTCTAGAATTTAAGAAAGTGTGACACAATTTTTCTATCTACCTTCTATATTCTAGAAACGAAGGTGTCATTATAAAGAGTAAAATCTTGCACTAAGATTCTGTTTCTCTGCTGTAACTTTAATTGAGAATATATCTATGGCAGTTAGAAACACAATCTGGATTGCGCAATACAAAAATCAATGGAAGAGGCGGGAAAGGAAGAGGGAATAGAGGGGGTTATGGTGCTTCAAAGCAGGATGCAGGGAGAGGAGGTGGACAAAAAAATATAACAACATGGCCCACAGCCACTAAAACCCCAACAGTACATGGAGCTCACAATTCTCACAGTTAGGTACCCTAGTCAATGCAGTAAAATAGAGACCACTGAAGACTGAACTTACAGACATGGTGCCACAAACACCCCTCACTACACAAGGGTGATTACAGGTACCTCTCACCATTTTTTATAGCACAAATCCTCCACAGATGATTAACCTTTCCACCCATAACCATATGCATAACCTTGCCATAAAACTTTACCCGCACAAAGGGACATTATTAATATTCACATCTTTCTTAACCCCTTCCCGCCGCGGCCCTTTTTCGATTTTGCGTTTTCATTTTTCACTCCCTACATTCAAAAATCTGTAACTTTTTTATTTTTCCATGTACAGAGCTGTGTGATGGCTTATTTTCACTTAAATTAAACTTCAAAATGCTGGTATTTAATATTTCATGCCATGTACCGGGAAGCGGGAAAAAAATTCCAAATGCAGTGAAATTGGTAAAAAACGCATTTGTGCCGTATTCTTGTGGGCTTGGATTTTACGGATTTCACTGTGCACCCCAAATGACATGTCTACTTTATTCTTTGGGTCGGTATGATTACGGGGATACCAAATTTGTATAGGTTTTATAATGTTTTCATACATTTAAAAAAATTAAAACCTCCTGTACAAAATTTTTTTGGGGAATTTTGCCATCTTCTGGGGCAAATAACTTTTTCATACTTTGGTGTATGGAGCTGTAGGTGGTGTCGTTTTTTGCGGATTTTGATGACGTTTACAATGTTATCATTTTTAGGACTGTACGACCTTTTGATCACTTTTTATAGAATTGTAAAAAAAAATTTAACTGGCAAAAAAGTGCGATTTCCGACTTTGGGCGCGATTTTCCGTTACGGGGTTAAACGCAGTGAAAAACCGTTATCATATTTTGATAGATCGGGCATTTTCGGACGCGGCAATACCTAATGTGTTTATGATTTTTACTGTTTTTTGACAGCACATGGTAATGAATGGGTTAACCCGAAGTAGCTTCGGGTCTTCGTGAGACGTCACGGGGAGCGACGATCCACGGAAAGATGGCGCCGCATGCCGGCGGCGATCAGCGGTAAAACACCCGCGATCGGTGCCGGCACCGATCGCGGGTGTTACCGGTAAGCCTTTGCTGCAATATGCAGCAAAGACTTACCGGCTATGGAGAGGGCTCGGCCCGCGAGCCCTCTCCATGTACCGGGACCCGACATGTGACGTACTATTACGTCACATGTCGGTAAGGGGTTAATTGTGTCCAAACAGTTCAATCAAACCCAAATATTTGGTATCAGAGATTCAGGCACTATTGCATCTGGTAGCAAATCCCTTGTCGTTTCTGTATCAATTCTACATAGTTTTCTAGAACTCTGCTTGTTGTCATGCAACAGGAAGCTTCATCATTTACTTTCTTTAGATAAACAACAGTCCATGGTCATGTGATGCCACACAGGTGAGCAGCTCTTTATATCACACAGTGTAATCAATTGAGCTAACGAGCCATGCAACTTTGTGACATCACATGACCATGGACTGGTGTTTATCTAAAGGAAATAAACAATGAATTTTCCTTTTGCATAACAGCAAGAAAACAACAAGCAGAGATCTTCAGCAAGCAAAAATCCATGAAGAATTGATACAGAAAGTATACTGCGCCGCCAGGAAGAATTGATAAAGAAAGTATGCAGCGCCGCCATCTTGCCTAGATCGTCGCTCCCCATGATGTCATCGGGGAGCGGCTATCCGTCTCCATGGTAGCCTCGGGTCTCCCGAAGACCCGAGGTTATTTCGTTTTAACCCCTTCATTACAATGTGCTCATAGCACATTGTAATGAATAAGGAGGAAAATCCCCATATACTACCATACTGTAGTATGGCAGTATATGATAGGATCAATCAGACAACCTAGGGTTAAAGTACCCTAGGGAGTCTGAAAAATAGTAAAAAGAAAAATAAAAAAAAGTTTAAAAAAAAATTATAATAAAAAAACTAAAATTTCAAATAACCCCCCTTTCCCTAGAACTGACATAAATATAAATAAACAGTAAAAATCATAAACCAGATCTATCAAAATATATTAACGTTTTTTTAATGCGTTTAACCCCGTAACAGAATATAGTGCCCAGAGCCGAAAATGGCAATTTTTTGCCATTTTGAAAAATATTTATAAAATCTTTAAAAAGTAATCAAAAGGTCGTACAGTCCTAATAATGATATAATTGAAAATATTATCAAATGTCGCAAATAATGACACCACCCACAGCTCTGTACACCAAAGTATAAAAAAGTTATAAGCGCCAGAAGATGGCAAAATAAAAAAAATAAAAAAATTTTGTACAGGAGGTTTTAATTTTTGTAAATGTATGAAAACATTATAAAACCTATATAAATTTGGTATCCCTTTAATCGTACCAACCCAAAGAATGAAGTAGACATGTAATTTGGGGCGCTCAGTGAAATACGTAATATCCAAGTCCACAGGATAATGGTGCAAATGCGGTTTTTCACCATTTTCACTGCATTTGGAATTTTTTTCCCGCTTCCGAGTACACGGTATTGAATATTTAATACCATTACTTTGAAGTGCAATTTGTTACGCAGAAAACAAGTCTTCACACAGCTCTTTACGTGTAAAAATAAAAAAGTTATAGATTTTTGAAGGTGGTGAGTGAAGGGCCCGGTCCTTAACCGGTTAAAGTGGTCAAACCGTTTAAACCATTGGACAAGAGTGGGAACATTATATTGAGGCTTCTGATTACTGTAATATGTGTCTAAAAATTCTCAGGGATGCAGAATTTTATGAGGTATTACGAGGGGATCCAATGGCTCAATATAGAGAGAAATTAGAAAGTATTGTACAACAAGTAAGGAGGGATCGTCTAATTGATGACAAAGATTTAGATTTCATATTGCCCCCAAGGCAGCAACTTTTTATGGACTACCAAAGGTCCACAAAGGCTGTTCACCCCTAAAGTGTAGACCAATAGTCTCACGAGTTGACAACCTTACTCAAAATATGGGCGTTTATGTTGATCGGATTCTATGGGCTTTTGTCTTGCCATTACCCTCATTTACATGTGATACAAATAACTTATTGAATAAGTTAGAGGGGATACTATTAGATTCAGATATGTGTTTGGCCAGCATTAATGTGGAAGCTCTATACATTTGCCACCGTTGGCCTCCAGGCTATTGCATCTTTTTTGGAGACTAGATCCAGATTTGAACTAAGACATAACTTGTTTGTTCTAGATCTTACAAGATATATTCTGACACACAACTATTTTTGTTTGATTACAAGTACCACAATCAGCTCAGGGTCACTGAGTCTAATGATATGAAGATATATTGTGTTTTGGACACAACATATCAATGATGTGTTCCTTATATGGTTGGGCGCAATCGATAAATTTGAGCCATTCATTTCAGTTCTAAATAGAAACAAAATTGGCCTCAAATTCACATGAGATATTCAGAAAGTATTCAGACAATTTCTTCTCTTGATATTCTGATTATTGGATCTGAGGACAATACAGTTGCAACTATTTTGAGTTAAAGAGACGGCCAAGAATAGACTTTTTTATCCCCAGGAAAGGCAACTGCTATAGTTGAAGTCAGATGGTACTTGGTTGACCTGGATGTAAATATTGTGGCGTGCACTTAATTCATAAAATAGTTTTTTTTACTGTTGGATAGGAAAAATATCCTTGATTTAACATCATATGAAGTTATATAGATACCCCAATGCACAGGGTATCACAATATCGCTAATGCTGTTTGTATCCTAATTATGGGTACTTCATATACTTTATTTTAACTGAAGGCCAAGGCCATGCAACACAAAGATGCAGCTAGGCAAGCGTTGTGGGCATCCGTCAGTGTGGTCTCCTAGTTAGCAGTGCACAATCCTTATTGTCCGGAAACTATTGACTTCACTGGGTTACACGAGGACGTAACTTACCTATAAAGGCATAGGACACACTACTGGACAAGTGAGTTAGATAGGATTTAATTATTCTGACTAGTACAGATGTTTTGGGGTCTTTGCCGCCATCATAGTGGATACCACCTGCCTGTCGGTGTCACCGTAATCCAATGCTTCTGTCCAGCAATAACATGCACATTGCATAAGCTATGCATACTTCTACTTACGGTTTTATATAGTCTTCGAGCCTTGTAAGAATACATAATGCTAATTGTATTTTTGTGTAGCAAATAGCTACACTAAGATTTTTAAACATAGAAATAAGAGTTATCGTTTAGATATTCCTATTTTTTCAGTGACTACAATTTCTAAATAAGGACACATCAGAATCTGTTTCTTACTCATGGACTGATTCTGTAAATTGCCAATAAAATGCAGCATTGAGAAGAAGGGGGAGCTGCATGGAAGAGAGAGCTGATAGATGCAATACAAACAGCTACATGGACAAGAGGGCTCTTGTTAGGAAAATGCCATTGCTACATGTCAGAAATTGGGGCCAATGATTCTAAAGGCAAAGGAGTCACAAGAAATTCACAATGGAATTAATGAAAAAAACAGCAATAAAACTGCACATGTAACCACACATTAATAATTCTGATACCTCATGTTCATACCTTGGTTAGCTTCTTCTCATAGCACTCAGTCAAGTTATTGCAGAAGTCTTTTGATATGTCTTGCTTTTGAAGAATATCTCGGTCAAACTGTAAGAACATATTAAATTGATCAGACTTTGTGAGACCTGTGAAATAGGCTGGGACAAATCGATATTCCTTTTTAGGATTCTGGGATGTATGTGATCTTTCTCCCTTCAGCAATTTTATTTCTGGCAGTTCGACCAATTTACTTTTTGATGGTGACTCTCCATTCTCTTTGTGTTCCGGACTTTCTTGGAAAGTTGTTTGAGAACGGGTGTCCAGAACAGAACTTGCAAATGGTGTGTTTATTGGTGTAAATGGGCCGGTTTGTTTAAGGGCTGCAGAGCTTGCACACATTGACTTGACTGTTGGATCCTCGTTTACTAAACTTGTATTTAATGTAAAGTTTACAAAGGAGTCATTCATTTTCTTCACTTTTTCATACTGTTGGTTGGGTATTTTTCCACTTCTCCAGAAACTCTTCCGTTCTACAATTGTTGGCTTGCAAAGATGATTATGATTTAGATGTCCACCTGTATAATCCCAGGAATCTTTCTTGTTTGCTCTTTCTACGCCATCCAGAAGTACATCAAGGGGTATGATTTGGGCTTGTTGCTTTGTGTTTAACATTATACAAGCTGTTTTTAATTAATTTTCCAGTGAAAACATAGACCGCCAGGCCTGAAAAACAAAAAAACCTGTTCTATTAAGAGTTCAACTACCAATAGGTTTGAATCAACAAAGAAAGGAAAAAATACAGCTCACCGTGACTCTTTGGTTGCGCACGTGCTGGAGATCCACACCTGTGTTGGTGCTACACATAAATCCAAGGAAAACACGAGACTCCGCAACAGTGCTTGGTAAAAATATTCGTCTTCCACTGAAGAACTCTTTATTTTCGGCAAATCCAATAAAACGTGGCAAGCATAATCCCCACAAGTGCATATGAGGTCATAAAAGCCTACATGTTTCTGGTGCACAATGCACCCTTAGCCATGACATGTAGGCCGAAAATAAAGAGTTCTTCAGTGGAAGACGAATATTTTTACCAAGCACTGTTGCGGAGTCTCGTGTTTTCCTTGGATTTACCAATAGGTTTTTTGTGGCGCTGCTGTCACTACTGGGGACTCTATTCTTACTGTTGAGAGGGAAAAATTCAAGCGATATTCATTGCTCATTATAGATCTTTATTGCAGCCAGATTGCATACGCTTTAATCACAAGCTATGTTGTGTGGACATAACCTTACCGTATTCTTACACTATCACAGTCTGCTAGACTAGACTAAGATTTTCAAACATTGAAAGGGAAACTTCAGCTATAGCTGAATTGTGACAAAATAAGATATACAGTGAAACTTATTTGAGCACACCACACAATTTTTCATAAGCAGCAACCTCCATAGAATGTAATGGTCTTTTAGGGAGGGGGTATTCTTAAAGGAGTGTTTTTCCTGCAGAGGTTTCAATGTATTGCAACAGAGGAAATGGAATAAGAAAACCACAGCATTAAAATATACATTATCCACTATGAGGTCACATTTACACAATGCAGCTGAGAGGCTGTTTTTCTGCAATTTTTGTTTCATGTCTAACCATAATTACACTCACCGGCCACTTTATTAGGTACACCTGTCCAACTGCTCGTTAACACTTAATTTCTAATCAGCCAATCACATGGCGGCAACTCAGTGCATTTAAGCATGTAGACATGGTCAAGACAATCTCCTGCAGTTCAAACCGAGCATCAGTATGGGGAAGAAAGGTGATTTGAGTGCCTTTGAACGTGGCATGGTTGTTGGTGCCAGAAGGGCTGGTCTGAGTATTTCAGGATTTTGACGCACAACCATCTCTAGGGTTTACAGAGAATGGTCCGAAAAAGAAAAAACATCCAGTGAGCGGCAGTTCTGTGGGTGGAAATGCATTGTTGATGCCAGAAGTCAGAGGAGAATGGGTAGACTGGTTCGAGCTGATAGAAAGGCCACCCGTTACAACCAAGGTAGGCAGAAGAGCATCTCTCTACATCGAACTTTGAGGCAGATGGGCTACAGCAGCAGAAGACCACACCGGGTGCCACTCCTTTCAGCTAAGAAGAGGAAACTGAGGCTACAATTTGCACAAGCTCATCGAAATTGGACAGTAGAAGATTGGAAAAACTTTGCCTGGTCTGATGAGTTTCGATTTCTGCTGCGACATTCGTATGGTAGGGTCAGAATTTGGCGTCAACAATATGAAAGCATGGATCCATCCTGCCTTGTATCAACGGTTCAGGCTGGTGGTGGTGGTGTCATGGTGTGGGGAATATTTTCTTGGCACTCTTTGGGCCCCTTGGTACCAATTGAGCATCGTTGCAACGCCACAGCCTACCTGAGTATTGTTGCTGACCATGTCCATCCCTTTATGACCACAATGTACCCAACATCTGATGCGCCATGTCATAAAGCTGGAATCATCTCAGACTGGTTTCTTGAACATGACAATGAGGTCACTGTACTTAAATGGCCTCCACAGCCACCAGATCTCAATCCAATAGAGCAGTGATGGCGAACCTTTTAGAGACTGAGTGCCCAAACTACAACAAAGACCCACTAATTTATCGCAAAGTGCCAACACAGAAATTTAATTTGTGGTTTATACTCCCTTCTCTGTCACAGTTTTCATTGATACCAGCCCCTGAGGACACCAATAAAGCAGAAAATAGTCCCGGGTAGAGCTGTCACTTTAAAATAGCTCTGTGCACAATAAGTCCTGGGCTGTCTGTGACTGCAGGAAGATACCTGCAGTTATCTCTGGTGATGGCCTGAGTGCCCACAGAAAGGGTTCTGAGTGCCACCTCTGGCACCAGTGCCATAGGTTAGCCATCACTGCAATAGAGCATCTTTGGGATGTGGTGGAACGGGAGATTCGCATCATGGATGTGCAGCCGACAAATATGCGGCAACTGTGTGATGCCATCATGTCAATATGGACCAAAATCTCTGAGGAATGCTTCCAGCACCTTGTTGAATCTATGCCACGAAGAATTGAGGCAGTTCTGAAGGCAAAAGGGGGTCCAACCCGTTACTAACATGGTGTACCTAATAAAGTGGCCGGTGAGTGTACAATAACAATACTAATAATATAAGCAGAAATATTTAAGTGCCTTATTTGTCTTATAAAAGAATACAATATTATGGCAGACTTCAGTGATTTAATAAGATACTAATAACACTTGTGAATAACACAGACACGCTAAGTCACCAGCATGTTGTTGTTGTGTCAGAGCTAATAAGATCAACAAGGCTTAGTTATGTACACTGCAGTGGAAAATAATTTTTTCCTAATAATTGCCATTTGTAATCAGAGATGTACAGAAGATCAGTATTGCCCAAAGATTTCTACAGGGAAAAATCCTGGTTAGCTGGTCATGTCACAAGCCTACAGGGGGAATCCGGGAACCACTTGAGATGTAATGAGATGACCCCAATCTCCAGAGCCAGGGTTTACATGGCTTCAATGATATATTATTGATACATAATCCACCAGAAGTCTATACATTTGCTTTCTGCAGTGGTTTATAAATGGTGTTTCTTCGGTGTGAGACCCATCTATCACAAATATTTTGCTTGTTGCCTGCTGGTATTCAATATGCAACAGCAATATAAATCAGCAGCATTTTTTTGTGAATGACTTTTAAAGGCACTTTGTCATCAGATTTTAAGAAATATCCTTTCTAGAATTCCATCTTTCAAGTTAAAACCTTAGTTATTTAACTCTAAAAAGAAATCTCCTCCAAATTCGTGACAATGAACAGCAGACATTCAGATTGTGCCGGAGGTGAGTCAGACACCACTATCTTGTGTTCTATAGACCTAGAAACATATTGCTGGTGTTATGTTAAAAATAATGGGGGTCATTTACTAAGGGCCCGATTTGCGTTTTCCTGACGTGTTACCCGAATATTTCCGATTTGCGCGATTGTACCTGAATTGCCCCGGGAAATCGGGGGCGTGGCCGAACGAAAACCCAACGTATTCGTAAAAAACGCCGCATTTAAGAACGGAAAATGTGTCGCTCGGGACGCGCTTACCTTCACTCAGCCCGAGCCGGTGAACTCCAGCGCGTTCAGATGCTTTTCAGCGCAGCAGCGCCACCTGGTGGACGGCAGAGGAACCTTATTAAATCCCGGCCGGACCTGAATCCAGCGCAGAGAACGCGCCGCTGGATCGCGAATGGACCGGGTAAGTAAATCTGCCCCAATATTCTCATTTTTGTAGGTAGTTTTGCACTGAAGATAAAGGTGCTTTCCCTGCAGCCTCTAAACATGACTCTTCTCTTCCAGATTTCAGACGTACAGGCCGACAAATGTGCCTCAAAAGGAGTCATTTATCACAATTCTGTCTTTCATCATGTGCGTCTATTGTGCCTATTATGAGCAGATTACAACTTTGTATTGCAAAATTTGCATTGGATAGAAAGAGGAGTGATGAGCGAAAAAATGGTGGGGGGTCCCCCCAATTTTTTTTCTCTCTATAAAATAAATGCTGCACTTTAAAATGATAGCAATTCTCTAGAAGTCAATTAAGCAGGGGCATGTCACATTAGCTAAGGCCAGCATCGGGTCTATGTGAAACCTGGCGCAGAACTGTGCCAGACGCACAATAATGCACCCACCTTGCCGGGTATATCAAGAGGCCAAAGCACCTTGATTTATCTGGTGGAGCCTGAGGGCAGGGCCAACCTATCATCATAATACATACTTCTCTTCTACTGTAAAGCATTATAATACACACCTCAGCTGCTGCAGAACATCGATAAGCACACAACTAGCACTGCAGCCCTCCTCCAGACGGGGTTTTATGGCAGAGTGTGCTGACGGAAACCTCTCCTCAGTGCAAAGACATGTGAAAGCCGCATACAGTTTGCCAAAAACAGGAATAAGTGGAGTGCGGATGGGTGGCTGGATGCCTGAAAACGTTTTGTTACGTACTTACATACGGATCCATTCAGGAGCCGGCTCTTTATAGTGACCGGAGCCACACAACCTCACTACAAAGAGCCGCTTCCCATTACTACTCCACAGTCCAGCATCTTGGAGGCCATGCCCTTTCACTCGTGAAGCTCTGCCCTGCCCGTGACCAGGCTAGCCAGGAGCAAAGAGTGTTTATGACTTCCTTTGCTGCTTAGGAGCCAACTGTATTGGTGCCCCCATGCTGATACAGTTGAGCATAGAGCAGGGCTCAGTGGAGGCCCCCTTTGCTAATCAGTGGTGGGGGGCCCCAGGTACCCAACCCTTACTCCCACACACAATGCTTATCCTTATAGGGGTGTGACCAGATTAAGTAGGAGGAGTTTTTCTAAGTTTCCCACAACTCTGATGATCATTTATATAGGTGAGCAGCGATGTATGAGGTGAATGAGCAGCAGAGAAGATCCCCTTCTATCATCATGGCACTGACCGTTCCAGCAGTGAGATCACTAGACTTCACTCTCCTCGGAGAGGACACTGCCACCGCTGCCGCCTGGTTGTCCTGGTGATGATATAAACAGAACCGGGGACCGCGCTCCTCCCTTCCGCCCTGCAGCAGTAGAGAGCGCGCTGTGTGTAATAGGTCTTTACACCAGCAGGGGGAGCAATGTTCTGGAGGCGCGCGCGGGTCTGGCACATGATGCTCAGCATGAAGTGAATGTGGTTTCAGGGGTGGAGAGTTCTGTCACCTCACACGCAGCGGCACATTGTCGCACTGAGCCTTCTGCAACTTGCTTCAAAGTATAACATTTTATTGAAGTCACATAAAAACATGTACCTAAAAGCCTTCTACACGTAAATGTCCAATAAATGGGGAATGTGCAGTTATGTATGTGTCTATAAATGCGCATTAAAAAATAAATGAGAAGTTATTTATTTTAAAAAAATAGGGATTGATGACCTTATAAAATGAATGAGTCCACTAATATGTTTTTTGTAGCAAACTACCTGAATACAACAGATGAAGAGGCCATAGCCGCACTTTACATAACCCTCCACCACTAAAACCGCGGCGCTGTACACAGTGTTTGTTGCATATTACATGCAGGTGGATGTACGACGGACTGAGGAATTTATTGGGTCTGAAATGCCTCCCAAACCAATCCCTGTCCTGTATAGGGGGTCTGTAACCTTTTAACCCCTTAACGCTCAGCGTCCGATATATCTCAGTGCATGTACATACGCTGACACTGATAATACCCTGCAATACATGAGTATTGCAGAGTATTATCATGAACAAGCAATCAGAGGATTGCTTGTTCATGTTGCATGGTAAAAAAAAGTGAAAAAGTAAAAAAAAAAAAAAGTTATTCAATAAAAAAATTAAGTAATTAATCGCTAAAAATGCCCAAAAGCCCCAAAATATACATATAAAGAGACATATTACTAAAAGAAAAAGTCAAAATCATAACACAAACCCCACATATATAGTATCCCTGCGTCCGTAACAACCCGTAGAATAACAGTAAATGATTATTGAACCCCCAAAAATAAACCCTCCAAAAATTATGATTTTTACCTATTCAATCCCACAAAAAATGCTATAAAAAGTGATCAAAAAAACATATGTACTCCAGAATGATACTGGTGCAAAGTAAAACATGTCCCACAAAAAAACAAGCCATCAACCAGACAAAAAAGTAAATATGTTATGCCACTTGGAAGACAGCAATACAAAAATGATAGATTTTTCCCCACATTAGGGTTTTATTTGACAAATTTAGTAAAACATAAGAAAAAATATTCATGTCTGGTATCCCCGTAATCGTATCGACCCATAGAATAAAGATAACATGATTATTAGGCTAAAAGGTGAACACAAAAAAAAGTAAAAAATACAGTACAGAATTGATGCTTTTCTACTCCTGCCCTCAAAAAAAAGTTCCTAAATTTTCAACAATAGGTGATACCAACCCCAAAATGGTAACACTGGAAAAAGCATCTCATCCCGCAAAAAAAATGCCGTCACATGGCCCCAATAAGGGAAAAGTGAAAATTTTATAGCCTACAAAAGGGGCCAATGAGGAAACTAAAATCCTGCCAGCTGCAGGTCCCTCCTTCCCTTCTGCACCTCGCTGTGCACCCATAAAACAAGTAACGTCCACATGTGGGGGGGTCTCTGCACTCAGGAGAAATTATAGAACACATTATATTTTCTCTTTTTATCTTTTGGAAATGTGTAACGTATAACCGGCACAATTTGACCATTCTAAATTTCACCTCCATTTTGATTCAATTACTATGAAGATCTCAAGGGGTTAACAATCTTCGTAAAAGCTGTTTCTGATAGCTTGAGGGGTGCAGATTTGAAAATGGGTAGATTATATAGGGGGGTTTGATGCTAAGTATGTAAAATGTCATTCAAAACTGTATTTATCCCCAAAATAGTCAATTCTGAAAATCCGGAAAAGCCGATATTCGATTTGTAAGCCGCGTAACGTCAAAATAAATTATCCAGACATTTCAAAAATTATGAAAATGTAAAGTAGACAAATGGGAAATGTTTTTCAGCAATTTATTTAGGTAGTAAATCTATCTGCCTGAAAACGCAATGATTTCGAATTTCGAAATTTTTCAAAAAATTCATCATATTTTCTTTTTTTTTGGAAATAAACAGAAAACTTATCAGCCAAAATTTACCACTAAAATGAAGTACAACATGTGAGGAAAAAACATTCTCAGATAAGTAACAGTGTTCAAAAGTTATAACCATATAAAGCGAATCCAAAAAATCGGGCTTGAGCCTTAAGCTACAAAATGGCTGCGTCCTTATGGGGTTAATACCACAGCCCTTTCTTTCCTTATGGGTTTGTTTCTCCCCACTTTCCAAAAGCCAGAACTTATTTTTCTGCTTACAAAGCTGTATGAGGCTTATTTTCTGTGTAACAAATTGTACTTCATAGTGAAAGTATTTAGTATCCATGCTATATACTGGTAACTGGAAAAAAATAGAAATACTGTGAAATTGGAAAAAAAAATGCTTTTGCGCCATTTTCCTATAGGCTCTGTTTTATGGCTCTAAAAAAAATAAAACTATACTCACCTCTGCCATCATTCACTGCTGTGCCACCGTTTATTTACATGGGGACGGCAAATCTGCTCCAACAACACTGCCCGTCTGGCACACCCAGATGTCACAGCGCCAGGCCAATAGAAGTTGTCAGAGTGGAGGTGCCGTGCCCTTGTAAACGGACGGCGGAGGTGAGGGACACCAGGAGCGACAGAGGAGGCGTGTACAGGCGGTCCCCTACTTAAGGACACCCGACTTACAGACAACCCATAGTTACAGACAGACCCTTCTGACCTCTGGTGAAGCTTTCTGAATGCTTTACTATAGTCTCAGATTGCAATAATCAGCTGTAAAGTGTATGTAGTGAAGCTTTATTGATAATCCTTTGTCCCATTACAACAAAAAATGTTTAAACTCCAATTGTCACTGGGGCCAAACATTTTTTTGTCTGGATCTACAATTATTAAATCTACAGTTTCGACTTACATACAAATTCAACTTAAGAACAAACCTCCGGACCCTATCTTGTACGTAACCCGGGGACTGCCTGTATAGGGTTTTTTTCACACCCTCGGAAAATCCTTTAAAGGACACCTGTCATCAGGTCTCTGCCACTAGTCCTGTCACTACTACCTGTTGGAGCAGATCACAAGGATCCCATCCCAGCCTTTATCTAGTTATTTTATACATTATTCATTGTAAAATCATCTATTCTTTATTATGTAAATGAGGCTGGTCACATGGTCAGAGGCAGTGATGTCACCCCTGTTCCCCCTCCCCTCTCCTCCCCCTGCTCATGTCTGTGTGTAATGTATAGTAAAGCATGGCTAGTGTGTGTGCTGCATCTGCTGACATGCTGCATCCTCCTAATATACAGGTGAGAGACACAGACATCAGCTACACATGAATCTGACATGTTCTGGTGTAACATGGCTGCCTGGAGCTGCTGTATCTCTCCTATACACACACACACATGCTGCAGGGGGCGTGGCCACCAGCACCAGGAAGCACATCATTATACAGCCTCACTCCATTATACAGGCTGTCAGTCATGCACTGGGGGTGTGGCTGTGCCTCCCACTCATTAATAAGGTGGACAGCTTGAATATGCTAATGCTTCATTGGACATTTCACAGGTCATTTGCATACAGCTTTAGGACCTCATTGCTTAGGGTTACAGGCATGTAGAGGGACAATGAAGGGATAGAGGCAATACTTTCTAATGGCAGTTTATGAAAATATATTTAGTTTAGGGGGGTTATTTTGCATGACGGGTTCTTTTTAACCCCTTAAGGACGCAGCCATTTTACAGCTTAAGGCTCAGCCCGATTTTTTGGATTCTGACTTGCTTCGCTTTATATGGTTATAACTTTTGAACACTGTTACTTATCAAAACGATTCTGAGATTGTTTTTTCCCCACATGTTGTACTTCATTTTAGTGGTAAATTTTGGCAGATAAGTTTTGCGTTTATTTACAAAAAAAAGAAAATATGATACATTTTTTGAAAAATTTGCCATTTTCGAAATTCTAAATCATTGCGTTTTCAGGCAGATAGATTTACCAGCTAAATAAGTTGCTGAATAACATTTCCCATTTGTCTACTTTACATTTTCATAATTTCTGAAATATCTGGATAATTTATTTTGACGTCACGCGGCTTACAAATAGAATATCGCTTTTCCGGATTTTCAGAATTGACTATTTTGGGGATAAATACAGTTTTGAATGAAATTTTACATATTTAGCATCAAAACCCCCTATATAACCAACCCATTTTCAAATCTGCACCCCTCAAGCTATCAGAAACAGCTTTTACGAAGATTGTTAACCCCTTGAGATCTTCATAGTAATTGAATCAAAATGGAGGTGAAATTTAGAATGGTCATATTGTTCCCTTATACGTTCATTTAGCACTAAAATTTACACATTTCCAAAATATAAAAAGAGAAAACCCACCATACAATTTGTTCTGCAATTTCTCCTGAGTACAAAGACCCCCCACATGTGGCTGTGACTTGTTTTATGGGCGCACAGCGAGGTGCAGAAGGGAAGGAGGGCGCTGCAGCTGCCAGGATTTTAGTTTCCTCATTGGCCCCTTTTGAAGGCTATAAAATTTTCGCTTTTTCGTTATTGGGGCCATGTGACGGCATTTTTTTTGCGGGATGAGATGCTTTTTCCATTGTTACCATTTTGGGGTTGGTATCACCTATTGTTGAAAATTTAGGAACTTTTTTTGAGGGCAGGAGTAGAAAAGCATCAATTCTGTACTGGATTTTTGACTTTTTTTTTTTTGGTGTTCACCGTATAGACTAATAGTCATGTTATCTTTATTCTATGGGTCGATACGATTACGGGGATACCAGACATGAATATATTTTCTTACGTTTTACTAAATTTGTCAAACAAAACCCTAATGTGGGGAAAAATCTATAATTTTTGTATTGCCATCTTCCAAGTGGCATAACTTTGTTACGTTTTTGGCTACGGAGCTGGTTGACGGCTTGTTTTTTGCGGGACATGTTGTACTTTGCACCAGTATCATGTCTGAGTACATATGGTTTTTTGGTCGCATTTTATATCATTTTTTGTGGGATTGAAAAGGTAAAAATCATAATTTTTGGAGGGTTTATAACAGTTTTTTTTTACGGCGTTTATCGTGGGGGTTCAATAATGATTTACTTTTATTCTACGGGTTGTTACGGACGCGGTGATACTATATATGTGGGGTTTGTGTTATGATTTAGACTTTTTTTTGAGTTATATGTCTCTTTATATGTTTTGGGGGTTTGGGGCATTTTTAGTGATTTATGACTATTTTTTTATTGAATAACTTTTTTTTTTTTACTTTTTCACTTTTATACCATGGGACATGAAGAAGCAATCTTCTGATTGCTTCTTCATGATAATATTCTGCAATACTGATGTATTGCAGAGTATTATCAGTGTCAGCCTATGCACTTGCATAGGCTGGCACTTTGCCAGTAAGATGACGTCACAGACGCCATCTTACTGGCAATTCTTGCTAGTAACTCTGGGGTCCAGATCGGACCCCAGAGTTACTATAGCAACGATCGGCGCCCCCCGAAAACGGTTCGGGGGGGCTGATCGTGGGGGAAAGACCCCCCAGATACTTGTTAGATGCCGCGGTCGCGCTGACCGCGGCATCTAACGGGTTAAGCACCCGCGATCGGAGACAACTCCGATCGCGGGTGTTACACTGGGGTGCCGGCTATTAGTTACAGCCGGCACCCCGTGTTTCCCGATGCCGGTTCGGCTCTGATCCAGAGCCGAGCCGGCATAAGCGCCTTGGCGGATATATCCGCCACTGAGCGCTAAGTCACTGCGCTCCGTGGCGGATATATCCGCCGCGGAGCGTGAAGGGGTTAAAGGAAACCTACCACCACGGATCTACCTATTAAGGTGGATTTGTTGGTAGGTGCATCTAACGAATGTAAGGATAGCCCTTTTTAGGGCTAATCCTTTAGTCCCCACAATCTTTTAGAAAGTTTAACCCCTTACCGACATAGCCGGTAAGTCTTTGCTGCATATTGCTGCTGTATGCCGCTGGCAAAGCTGCCGGCGGCTTCAATAAGAGGGCTCTTCCGAAGACCCGAGGCTACTTCGGCTTAACCCATGCATTACAATGCGCTATCATACTGTAGTATGGCAGTATATGAGAGGATCCTACAGACAACCTAGGGTTAATGTACTCTAGGGAGTCTGAAAAATAGTAAAAATAAAAATAAAAAGTTTTAAAAAAAAATTATAATTTAAAACCTAAAAACTCAAATCACCCCCCTTTCCCTAGAACTGATATAAATATAAATAAACAGTAAATATCCTAAACACATTAGATATCACCGCACCCGAAAATGGCCGATCTATAAAAATCTAACGGTTTTTCTTTGCGTTTAACCCCCGGAAAACCGCGCCCAAAGTCGAAAAAGTGGAGTAGTCGGAGCTGAGGCTACACGCTGCACGGACTCGTCTGCGCAGAACACAGGCCAGCAACTGCGTGACCTTGGCTCCAAAGCAGGAGCTACTGCGCATGCGAAGAACACTGGCTTCACGGACGAGTGCGTGCAGCTCCTCGTAGCTGTGCTCTGAATATATCTGTTAGAAGGATCAAAGAGGCTACTGGGGCATGGAGTTCTGATGCCAATAACTTTTTGCAACTATGATATATGGAGTTGTGTAAGAAGTCGCCACCACTGGGAATAATCTTTATGGTTATATTTGTATATCGGTTCTATGGAAAGGAATTGCAGATGTTGCAGATTACGTACCAAGTTTGCTGCAGAAAAAAAAATCTTCAACGCAATATACTTGAATTAAAGTTAATGTGATTACGAAAATGTAATATCAACAATGTGTTTTTTTGTTTGCATGGAAATTGTTGCTCAGGGTGGAATATAATTATCATGTCACTTTTCTTATGTATCCTTGAAGTTTTTTGCATGCATTTTTTACATTATAGTCTATGGGCATGTTAAAATTTGAATCAAGTGCAGATTATGTTGTGGAACTGATGAAAACAGGTGAAAACAAAAGGGGTGAAAAGAATCTGGAAGCGGAAAATCGTGCAAATCCATGTAAGAAACTTAATACACAATCCAAATCTGCATGTAAAAGCTAATAAAAATATGCATATTTTATGGTGATTTTTCACCTGACAATATGTACCCTGTGCAGAAAGTCTAAGGTTTCTTTAATGGAAAGACTTCCACTGTCCGCAACTGATAACTGCCCCTGAAGACCTCGCCACTAGCTTTAGCGACAGAATTTAAAGGAAATATACCATTTGCATTTATGCATTATCAACCAAACATACTTTGAGAATGCTGTAGCTACACTGGTGCAGAAAAATACAGTATCTTGTTTAATCCCTGAACCGAATGGTTTTGCTTAAAAACACTATTATAAAATTAGGATAATGAGGCTCTGTCACTCCTGTGACTGCTCCGGGGCTCCTCTTCTTACCCTTATTGTGCACTGCTTCAGAGAACGCTATACTCACTATGTTGCACAGAAGTATTCAGTTGCTGCACCATCCCCCAGCTGCTGTGTATCACTCATCCAGCTCAGGTTGACAAGTCCTGTCTGAACAGTTCAGCAAGCTCCATGTATTGTGTTTATCAGTCTGCACCCAGCTTTCCCAAGGTCCTGAATTATATAGTTGTTTTTTGAGCAGAACCACTTGGTTCAGGGATTAAACAAGATGTGTTTCTGCTACAGCATTCTCAAAGTATGTTGATATACTTTATATAAACAAGATATATATAAAAACAAGTGGTAGATTTTCTTTAAATGGTTAAAGGGGTATTCCGGGAATATGAAAGTCTGATACAAAAACTCATGATGCTATAAATGAATTTAACAAAACTCAATGTCATTAGTCACAAAATGGAGCTGAAACAGTATGATTTTGTGATTCACAAAATTTTATGGCCTCTCTAGAGTATGCAAACTACAAGTCCCAAGATCCTTTAGTTCTAAGTAACTCCTCCCTCTTATGTCCTGCTCTGTTACCATAGTAATGTTGTGTAACTGCCATCACTGCACATTACCTCACTGAGATGACGTCTCACCACAACACTGGACATACTGGATACACTGCAAACAACCCACTGCAGCCAAACGTAGTGATGATCACATGACCCTGCCCAGGCAGGAGCAGGACATGTGACAAGCGGCCATCATGAACATTGCAATAAATTTTAAACTTGTATGAACATACTCCACCATGTGCCTGTATATTCCTTCTAGCAATATTGTCTTATAAGGATGTTAGAAGAAGGTTTGTGAATAACGCGGTGGTGTCGGTCTGAACAGAGACAGTGCTGTGGCTTGGTCTAAGGAGAGTTAAGAACATAAGAAAACAAACAAAAAAAAAAGAAGCTTTGGGGGCTCTGGCTAGAGCAAATAACCTTTTTTCTCTATTCTTGGATAATTACATATTAGCTTATATTTTGTGGACTCCTTTGTACATGAATTATACTTTCCTGGAATACCCCTTTAAGACCTGCAAATGTAGATTGCACAGATCACAGGTATAAGAGGTAGTTGTAAAACACCCATCCTGTAAGGAGATAGATCAGTCTGTGACCCTTTCCATACACTCCTTGCTGTAAAACGCAGTAATACCTTGTCAAGTTGTGGCAAAGGGTTAATATTCATACTTTTTACTGGGAAGCAGGTAAAATTTTCCAGATGTGGTGGAAATGAAAAAAATGCCATTTTCTTAGAGACTTTGTTTTCAGGGCTTTTACTGTTCTGCCCTTATTACAAATGCTCTTTGGATCTCTGTAGCTTAGTTATGTTTAGTATCTAATTACACCTGTAACTTTTTCAGCAGTGTAAGGCCGGCTACAGATGAACATGCTAGTGCAGTGGAGGGGAGTCCTTGCATCATAGTGAAATATGATACAAGTGGTCCTTGTCTGCCGACAGACACTGTTGACACTGTAATCACGATTACTCTACAACTCTGCTCCGTTGGCTAGCAGGGGCTACTTGCATCATATTTCACTATGATGCAAGGACTCCTGTCCACTGCACTGTACTTGGTCTGTAGCGTCAGACTAGTTCCTGATCCTGTTTCCAAGGGCCAAGCAAGTTGATGTCAAGCTTGCCTAAGGTACATTTTTTTTGTTGAACAAAGATAAGGTTTTCATTGATACCATTTTAATACTGTATGTCCTTTGAACACTTTTGTCGCTTTTTAATGGGTGGCAAACTGGAAAACGGCAATTCTTATATTTGGATGTTATTGTTCCGTTACAGTGTTTACTGAGATAAATATTTTTATAGTCTGGGAATTCTCTGCCCCACCTTCCCCAACCCATCACGATCGGCAATGACCCAAAGGGTGATGCCACAAAAGGCATTTTTGGTCTGTTTAAAAACATGCATTTTTTTTAAAACACATCAGTTTGGCTGCTTTATAGATGAACAGGTTCAAAGCAGCCAAACACATGGAATGGCATAGAACAGTAAAAAATGGATATTTTTTTAAAAAACGCATGCATTTTTGAACAGATTGAAAACTCATGCTTAAAAACGGAAAAAAACACCACGTGTAGCATCACCCTTAGAGGAAATCTACCATTGGGAATGTGCTTTCTGAGATATTCTCCATTGTGGATTCCCTGTCCAGGCAGCAGCTGCATCCTGTTATTCACTAATTCAGGGATGCAGCTGCTGCAGAAATATAGTATGATGCTGGAACATGCTGACTAATTTCTAAGGCTACTGGGGGGTGGAGTAGCCTGAAAAAACTCTGGGGGCCAAGGCTACTCCACGCCCTCAGTATCCACAACTTACCCTCCTTTATACAGAGCTCTCTGCCAGCGCGCCACCAGCAGACAGATGGAAGCTTCTGTGCATAGCTCCCCAGCAGCAGGTGCGTTTGGTCTTTTTTAGTGAATGTTTTCTGTAAAGGGTGTGTAAGTAAGAGTGGCAGGATATTTACCTGGTAATTTACCAATATAAAAAAAAAGGACAATTTGACCTGAGTTCTCGTGTTTCTTATTGTCGCTTTTGTCATATTCCAATATTCTTGTAACTGGTTAAAAGACACAACTTAAATCTTCAGTGAGAAAAAGACGCCATTCAGAAACCGCTAGAAATATCTCTCTTCAAACATCCCTTTATTTCATATTCGCTATATAGAGATAGTAAATATAAACATAGCATAGACTGTTTCACCAAACACAAAAGATTTTTACTGTAGACTACAACCATTTTTTGGACAGGAATGTCTGGCTGCTAAGGTACAAGACAGGAGGCTTTACTTTACATATCAAGAAAGTGGTAAAGAACTATTAATTGATGTACAGTGGTAAATTACTGTATATCCCCCCCCCCCACACACACACACACACTTGCAGGTTACATGAGGAAGTGGCCAACGCCTTGGATTCTCCATGGGGCAGGGACTGTTTAAGTGGGCCCTGGGTGCAAACTAAAAGTGGTGCCCCAAAATAAAACTATTTTGTGAACAGTCACATCCAGCAAGATACTCTTTAGCCCTGAACAAGAATAACAGACAGTAGTTTATAATTTACAGACAGTGTATATATAGATAGATATGAGAGATAGACACATAAAAGAGAGATCGAATACACAATTTCACAATTCCATCCCGTCTCTATCAGACCTGGTATACACTTTTGATTGCCCCAGGATCCAATAGTAAAACTTCTGAAGTTATGGTTGGGCAGGATAGATTCTTCTCGGTAAAATCTTCTCCCGTCTCACACTGTAATGTCTCGGCATCAGCCCCTCCCTCCTGCACCGGGGGCGGTCCAAATCACGTCAGATGCCCCTTACATGCCATTGTCATGAGTGACCCAAAGCATGTAAGGGGTTAACACCCACAGCTTACATCCGCAGATTCTGGAGCCAGTGCCAGAAGCTGGACGTAGTAGTATGTCATGATGCAGCATGTCACTGCCTCACGTAATGTACTTCTACGTCCATTGTCAAGGGGTTAGGGGCCACCCTTGAAGAATAGCAGAATGCCATGCTTCAGCAGATAATTAGAGGACTTTTAACAGCATGAAATGTCATTGTCAAGCTATAATTGATTATCAAGGCCAAATGACAAGTTATTGAGACATTGAAATTTTTTGTGGGAGTATACACACTACTGTTTGCTTTTGTTTCAATAAATTCTTCAGATGGGGAAATCACCATTGCATGCTTATACTTAAATGCCCTACTGTAAAAATATATCATAATAGTAATCTGAACCTTTTACATTTTCCATAAATGTCATGCGAAAACCAAATATCCCTAATGTTTTTTTTGTATTCTAGCATCTGTTTCTTTTTGCAACTTTCATCTGAAAAAGTTGCAAATTCTTCAGCGACCATTTCCTACGCCTGCTCGGGAGAAGAGCTTATTTACACATAAATTTGTAACTTTTTTTTCTTAAATGTCGACATCTAGATTCTAAAAGACATTAGGGGCTACACAGATTTACTCTGTGGAGGCAAAATGGGCAAGTGGAAATGTCACAAATTTTTGTATACATCTACAAAATCTAAGAGAAAAAAAAAATAAATGACCATTGTATTTAGATACATAGTATTGCCTAGTATTAGAAAGATGATCTCATTAAGTATATTGAAGTTAAATATTAATCAGTGGGCTATACTTGTGTAAAATGGGTTATATAGCTTATAGAACAAACTTGTGAACTGACATGCTGACAGTTATTTTCAGCACCCCTAAGTTGGATTGGTAAATACAGCAGACAAACAGTGATTTTGGCGAGAAAACTTGCTTTAGGTGAGCTGGCAACAGATCACCGCTCTTTGCTAGCAACGATCGCGGGTGTTAGCGACAGGGGCGTTTGCTTCATTGTGAAGGAAGCAGCCGGCGAGTATGAAGAGGGCTCAGACGTAAGGGTACGTCTTATTGCGCTATGGCAGTGGTGGCGAACCTATGGCACGGGTGCCAGAGGCGGCACTCAGAGCTCTTTCTGTGGGCACCTGAGCCATCTCCCCAGCACACCAGACAAGACTCAAAGAATCTTCCTGCAGTTCCAAGAAACTTAAAAGATGCTGCTTTTGATCATATTTTAATACTTACTTCGCTACTTGGGACTGTAGAAAGAGGGAGAATGAATAGACAGGGCCAAATTATCTTTGGAGGACCTCTTGCAGGCCCCACAATTCTCTGAGCACAGAGGGACACTGGAAAGCAGCTAAAATGATGCAAATTTTTAATTTTCAGGAGGCCAATATGATTGAAAGTTGTTGAAGAACAGGGAGCAATAAGTTACTGCTTTAATTTTTTGTTGGCACTTTGAGATAAATAAGGAGGGATTTGGGTTGCTTTTTGGGCACTCGGCTGCTAAAAGGTTCGCCATCACTGCGCTATGGGGTTAACAAGGCAAACACTTGTTGCTACTTACCAGACTTACTTCATTGTTTAAAAAGTGTAGGCTCTTGGTTCAGTCAAAAGAATAATGTCTCATACGTTACTTTCCTGTTCACTACCAGCCTACATAAGAGATAGACCTGCATAAGTGAAATTAACTCATAATTTTTCACCGATAGTGAATATTTATAAAATATATTTTTGTGTTGAAAGTATTTCTGTAAATAAAGACACACACCAAGTTGAGTTTATTAAATTCTTTACTGTATTTAGAAATGAAAATCACAGCATCATTGTCTAAAGTTTCCACTAAAAGTGCTAAAACCTGGAAATTGTATCATAAAACATGTGGAAAGTCCACATGCTTCACAGTTTACCAGTAGATATTGTTTCTGGAATTTCCATATAGAAAATACTAGTGTTACGGTAATTAAAATTGATAGAAATAAATGTAGATTTTTGTAGCTGCTTCTTTTTATAACACATGTTCCATGATACATTAACTTTCCACAACAGCAAAGAATATATTCAATAAAAAAAAATATACAAAAAGCTCTGTCCTCATTTTCACTGCCAAATAAATTGCTTTTAAATCTAAGAGCAATTTGAAATATATATGTATGAGTCTACAAGTATAATACATAAAATATATTTTTATATTTCTTATTACATATCCACAGAAGTTTTGTTCTAAGTAGCATACAATGTATATTTATATATCAGCATTTTTGTTTTTCTAAATGTATTTACAACTACAGCATATTAGTTATCTACTGTACAAACTTAAATATAGAAAATAACAAAAAGGAAAAATACACATGTACATTATTTATAAGTCATATGCAAAGTTAAGACATTTTCAAATTATTGCACTTGCATATTTTGTTCGCTATAATTTTAACACACCATTTTTACATATGCAATATACACATATATATACTTATATAAAAAATAAGTACAGTCTACATATTACTTTGGATCAGCAGATCCAAAAATTTTGTACTGTAGTCTGTTTACATAAAAGAATCTATTTGACTGATTTTTTTTTTCTTTCATTTTTAAACTCATAGGTGTTCTATTTATTTATTTTTCTAATGAAACATAACCCGTATTTCTATATATGGAGCACAGTTTTTGGTCAGCAAGCAACGTAAACTGCTATAATTTTTATTAATTTGATTATATTTTATTTGAACAATTCTGTTGCTTTCAATTTGAAAACACATTCACAATTTCCAATATTTAGGCTTGATGTGATTAGTTATCATAGAAATGTAAGATTATCGGAACATAATCCTGTGGTTTTTTATTTACTAGAGGAAGAAAACGATGTAACAACTTTACTTGGTACATAATATGACACGGATAATTAGATATTCTAATGTGTGCCTTATTCATGTCAATAAGTCATATGGTGAGTGCAGAAGTCACTTGTAAAGCCAGGCAGCAAGGATGGAAATTTTATCGAGTACTACTAGGAGCCAAGCCCACAACCAGTTATCAGAATGAGGGAAACTTTGAGATAAAAGCCTTATACATTAGTCTGAATTCTATACATAAGAACTACATACCTAAAAAGAGATTAAAATAAAAAGACTCTTCCACTGCTGCAATATCCATAATGTCCTGTATTCTATGGAGCGAGCCACATATGAAAAGAAAGAAAAGTATCCCTCTCCACTTTGGGCCAAGTTATATATTTGCCTAGGCAAAGGTGTGTACATTAAAACTGCTTGTAGAATTGTTGGATCTAGCTGTAGCCTAAGGACAGTTGTACGTGAGAGTTTGTTCCGACATAGTTGTACATTTGGGCTCGGAAATTCTGCAGACACATTGGGTAATCCTGTTAACAGAAAGTCACTCATGTACAACCGACCTTAGGGTACATTCACACAGCGGTATGCCCGTGTGCTGGAGAGGAGGAAGAGGTGACCCCTCCTCCCTCCATAGAGAATAGCGGCGCACGGCCGCACACACGCCAAAAGATAGAGCATGCTCTATCTTTTTGCGGTGTGCGGGCGGGATCGGTGCCACACATGTGTGGCACCGCATCTGCGCCGCTATTGCCGTCTATGGGGACGTACATGCGGCCGCAAATTTGCGACCGCATGTACGTCCCCGCAGACGGCCATGTGAATGTGCCCTTAGGCTGAATACAGGTTGGTTTTTCATTTCCAGCAGAATTTGTCCTAATTTTTCTGCAGAAAAAAAGCCTGAAATTAGGTGGTTAAGTTAGAAAGCTTTCTTTGGAATGTAGTCGTGAAGGCAATAGAATACCTACAATATTCGACAAAGGGTAAAAATACACACTGAACAAATTGGTATGGTTTGGTCTGAAAACCTGCACTGCATATTTTCTTAAGGCCGCTTTGTACAACACAACACATCATTAGTTAAGGTAATCCACTAAAATGATACTATAGATGGGTTCCCAAATTACATAAAACAACAGAGCTGATTCATGGCCCTGGAAAAACTTCTTCATACTTTTTTCACAGCTAAGTTGCAACTATGTGACATTATTTTTCATACATCACTCATAGTCCAACCGCACACAACAGTGAAAAACAGCCTTGCGCCATGTTTTTTTGAATGGCTAGCCTACCGTATTTTACTTGCCTACCTGCCAGCTTCTCTTTGCTCCTGCATTCTATATGACACAGGCATTGGCGTAGTTTAGGCAACAGATGCAGGCGCCCACTCCTCTCTATGACCCAAGTGCCGTCCCCTAAGCAATGATGGCAGCCTTGCCTTGGTTGCACAAAGAACGCAGACCGTGATAACGTTGCTGCCTGCATACTGTGATCAGCTATTTATTAAAGAACCTATGGCTCTCAAGCCAGACGCAGCCATCAAAAGAACAACACCTGGCTTGCGATCCATAGGTTCTCGACCCCTGTTTTAGATAAAGCATGGGCAAATCAGAACGGTTTTTCATGGCTTACTCATAGAATAGTTTATAAGGATCCAGATGGATGATAGACTGAAGCAAACTTTGGCTACATTCATATTTAGGTTGCAATAGTCTGTGGTTTATGATGATCAATGAGAAAAAGCTTTATATTAAGACATGCAGCGGATAACATGGTCTGTTCTAAAAATGCCAATTGTTCCATTAAAAATATTGGATTTTATGTCTTGTGCTGTCCATAAAAAACTGACCACACATAGCAGTTTTCACTGTTGTGTGAATAAGCTCTAAGGCTGTGGACGGGCAGAATCATTGTGGATTGGCAGCAGTGTAATCACTGGAGGCTAGCCCAAAGCAATTTACAGTCGCACCAAACGGGATGAAATTTAAATCAATAAATTCTTCATGCTGAATGAAACCCAGTTTTTTTGCCACAGACAAAATTGCTAAGAAAAGTCCGGTGGAAACAGTTCTGTCGGCTAAATTTTTTGAACCAAGACAGCTGATAAAGGATGAAGTAGTAGTAAAAATTGTCTATTTTTATTTCCTAGTTCCATTGAACCCATTGCTAAGTTTGGCTTTCAAACAAGAAAATTTCAAAAACTAATTAAAAATATTGATATGCATCACATGTATTTTGGCATGTGTGCAGGCACTAAAAAAATTATCAATTTCAACCAATTATCAGTCATTAGTCAAAGCATAAATGATTTCATACAATGTTAGAGGTACAATAAGTTCTATGAAACAGCTCAAAAGGTTCTCATTTATTTGAAAGGATACATGGATGAATGTTCCCCAAGAGTGCCAACTATTCATTTGACAGCCACCTAACGCATTTATCACTCAGCTATTTTAGCATAGCACCAAGGGCTGTAGTTTAAGGTGCATATTCAGACATTTACCTCAAACAGTAAGAGTTTGGGCACCAATATATGGCAATGGATATTTCCTGCATAAAGATATACTATTTAGTGCTAAGCTGCAGGCAAACACCTGAATGGAAGCCAAGACAATAAAAAGCCAATTAAATCCTAAAGTTACAGTAGTGCAAATTCTGTCAACGACAACCAACGATCCGTACCAAACCTGTATGACACAAACTGAATGAACAATCTATGCCATGTGTTATGCATGCTTTTCATGCCAGTGAATGTAACACAAGTGGTGGGGTACAGAGGTGGAAATTAAAAGTTTCTTCCATTCACAAAACATAGGAAGGGTGATTAACAAGAATTCCTTGTTAACAGCTGCTAAAATACATTCATTTTATCATCAGTATAGTGCTGATTCATTTTTGGTAGAAGGAACTAGATATGTAACCCAAAATGTACATATTTGGTACACACCATTATCAAAATGTTGAATTAATAAATATAATTTAATATACTATTTCAGACCTAGTCCATAACTTTGGTTATGCAACCACTAAGCTTTACAGTTAGCAGGACCAAACAAAAGTGTACACTTAATGCAGACATAATATTTCTTTGTGTGTCTACAAGATTAAGGCCAGGATCTTGTGTATGGGATATAATGGTGTCAGAGATGTAACCTAGAACGCTTAGATATAATAATAGCCAAAGGCTTTTCAAATAGAGGTACATTACTAAAGGTCTCCAGAGCACCGACTATAGAAAAGTTGGGACCAGATAAAGGACTACACTTGGCCTGTTGCAAACATAGACAATAGCTCAATTATGTAGAAAACATATGCATTCTTTATGCTTTGTGTAATCTGGGCTGACTACCCCCTCCTCCAACCTGAATAGATTTTTGGGGATTGAGGCTGCTACTTTTCCATTACTTATAATGGAAAAAATAAATGAGATTTAGTTATTTTCACAAGTGCGTAACAGAAAGTAAACTTGCACACATTATATACAATTGTATTAGAACGGATGGTAAACGGTCTTCTGTTTATGCTCGGTTCTAGGGGTCTGTTATTCTACAGCATAATGGAATAGACTAATAGACACTACTAGCGATGGTGTGCGACTAGCCTCCATGCCATGATGCAAATTTACAAAAATGTACTTAAATCTTAATCTATTCAGTCCCTAAAATATGCAGGTCACGTAAGGCTTTTTTTTTTAAAGGCTTTTGAGAGATATTACTGAAGTTTATAAACTTTACAAAGTATATGTTCCCATATGTGCACCGTTTACAGCTCATAAATGGACATAAAATTGTATTTATATTTTGTAAAACATGTGACTTTTTTTTCCGTACAGTCAACAGACTTGCTCCACCATGAATTTCTAGAATAAGCACTCTGTGAAATGATTCCTAAAAATTGTCAGAAAGAATGATCAAAGACTTACAAGAATATCTCTGCAGTATGAAAGCTGCCTTCAGCAGACCCAAAGGCTGAAATCTCCCAGCATTCTTTGCTGATTGGCATTAAGCAAAGTGTGCTCCGTGCAGTTTTACAGCAACAACTAGCAAAATACAAATGCTGCTTTATCTAGTTTGTAACGGTATAAAGTGCAGGCTAAGTAGTACAATGTTTGCATAGTTAGGGTGGCCAAACACATTAGATGCATGTCAACCAAATTTGCTGATTTTTGTGGGGTACATACAAAATGTCCTACAGCAGGAGCCACATCGAACTAAAAAATAAAGGAGGGACATATTAGACTCTTCACATCAGTGTTGGATTCTTTGCCAACAGTCACCATCACATATTTGGTTGAACTTAATAAAAAATAAAAAACAACAATCCCATTTCCACAGAAACCAAATTATCCCATTAGGTTTCTGCAGGGCATAGTTGATGTCCATTGTTTGACAGATCAAGCACTCTATCATGGTTTCCATTACAATTGGGATATATGATCATGAGGTAAAATAGAATGTTAAACGTAAACCATCAAGAAAAAAAAAAAAGTTTAGCAAATTTTTTTCTGGTACATAAATGACCAGTGCAGATGGTAAACACCTAATAAGGCTGTGAAGAGACAAATAATAGGGACTAGGGGCTACATGCAGCACCTAAGCCACTGGATAGCATCAACTGTATTGTGCCTGTGGCCTCTTGACTGTTAATAAAGCAGATGTCATTGGTGGGTTAAAGCATGTTGGAATGTTGTCTGGAAGAGACAAGAAGTGTTCAGCAGTGACCGTCTCACCTCTCGTCTATTCAGAACTTGTCCACATTCTGTTGAGCCATGCGTGTGGAAGGTCTAAAAAGATCAGCTGAACAAGACTCTAATATGTTTTGCCAGCCATTCTCAGTTTAATTTGCAGATAAGATCTATACAAATTGTAAAATGGTGATTAAAATAAGTGAGTGTTTGCTTTACAAAACATTACAGTCTAGGACTTAAGGTAGACTTAAATAAGACAAAAATAATTATAACACATATCACACACACACAGCACATATTGAGAGTCAGTAGCTAGCATCACAGTTTATTTTCATTACCAGTACTATCTATATATGCCATTAGAAAAGTGAAGTCACCAAGGAAAATATGGCTGTTTTTCAATATGTAACAATATTATAGTAAATCAATAATAAAATAATAATGTAAACTGTAATCGGGTCAGTAGTCTGTCAGTGCGGTATCACTGTTTCCAATATACTTCCAGATAACTTAGTGCTTCTTCAGTTCCCAGCAGATGTGTGTAAATGCTATGGAAAGGCTACTGTAGTAGCATCCCAGCTCTTTCATTTAACTAGAAGAACTGTACCTGTTCATATGAACTCAAATCCATGGCATTACCCCTGGCTTCCAGCTGGAAAAATCTCATATTACAAAATATGTAATATGATTTTGTGCTCTGGTTATGGGAAAATATTGTCACATGCAGCTTTTCTGCAGTTGAGTGCTAAGGATGATGCACCGGATCATCCCTGCAGATTCCAATTTCCTGTGGTAGGGTGGCAGGGATGATATCAGCTCCAAAATATCTTAATCTGATATTATGCTCTCAAAAATCAACGGACAATCGGAGACAAACCATAAATGAGAGCGGACAAGTATTAGTTTAGGTATTTCATAATATTTCTCTACTGCATACAATCGCCATACCTTGATAAAATGGTTTGTCAATTATAAACTACCACTTGACTTTGTGCATAATTTTTTGCAAGTACATTGCACTAAAATGCCTGGAAAACTACCAGTCCATTATAGTTAATGGATTTTTACTGTAACTGTAGCAGTTTCCAGCCAACTAATCTTGTTATCTTTGGTCCAAGTGGTATCTTAATAGATTGTGCAAGATCTGAAAACAGGGAGGTGCAGTGGTAGAGACTAGTGGCCAAGAGTTACAGCAAGGTATATTCTGCCACAGTGCAGCATATACCCCAACAGCTTATATTTTACAAAGAACCCCAATGCGACTTTCAAAACTTCATTACTTATCTTGTGGTACTAGGGAACAGCCTATATTGTTGTGTTACTGCATTCACTATTTCACAGCTTTAAGGACTGTAAGATGGAGAGGATTACAAAAAGGGGCAGACAGGCGAATAAATCAGTGATCTTACAAGGTAAAATCAAAATGCCTGTTGCTTGTTTCTCTTGATATATGGAAATTGGAAAGTCCAGAGGTTCCTAGATGCATGAAAAGGTTGACCAAATTTGATCCCATGGGTTGGGTAGATTTGCTTTTACACTTCAATTAAACTTTTTATTCCAAAGCCATCTCATACATTACTGGCTTTTTCTATAAAGCAGTACAATCTTAGGCTTCATTCACACGGCAGTTGTGGGACGTACGGTATATACATCACCCCATAGGCCGGCAATTGGAGAGGGGAAGGGGTGAGCAGCACCTACTCCTGCTCTCCCGGTCGGGCCGACGTGTGCCTGCTGTGCTACCGGAGGGCACACATTCGTGTGAATGTAGCCTTAGTAGTATATGGTACTGACAAACATGCCCAACTTATATAGTTATGGATCTAACCAAAACTTTTTCATTAACTCCCTGTGATAAACACAGCAACACAAAAAATGTATAAGGTTCTCTTCGCACTTCCTTATATGAAACTTTAGGTGTATGCACCAGGAAAGCTTATCTCCCCTTATTGTTGGCTTTACAATATGTCAGAGACTTCACATATCAGAGAAAAACATGAGTCACGCTCATGACAGAAGAAATGAGATATTAACACAGACTGTTTAGTAGATCTGACAGTGTGTTACTTTTTTCTTTATATAAAAAAAGAAATTTTGTTCCTCAAAAAAAATTGTATTTGTAAGGGTTCAGACATCAACCTGGGACATCTGTAGTATGAATAGTCAATAAGGTTTACTTTTTGCACAGAATAATTTACTTTCATTACTACAGCATTTTTATCTATTTATACTGGATATAATGTTATCATCTTAAAGAACATTTTAAAAATACTCTCCCCAGCATCTTTAGATACATTTCAATCAATCAATATCAGTGTTTAGTGTAAAACTTTTATAATCCTCTTTCCCAGATTATGCAAATTACCTCCTATAGGTCCATTTGACCCAACTCAGGCCTGTCCAGCTTATTCATCATGAGTTTGTCTGGGTACTACCCTCACCTACTCCCTCGATTCAGCCCTTTAACCTGCCCCCGCTCCGTTTCCTTTTCCTGTGCTTGTGCACTGGATGCCAGCCTCTTCTTGATCTTCCTGACACGCCGGCGTATGCGTGGCCCGAGTATTTTGCTTACACAGAGTCTCAGAAGAGTGTGGGATTTGCCTGGGATTTGGGGCATGACTGTGTTTACAGGAAGGTGTGGGTGTATACAGACCTAGGGGACAGATTACAAGAAACTAAATGATGCTGTCACAGTCATCATTTGCATATAGCTTCCCGAGTCAAAAAGATGATTTTTGCAGTTGCAAGATGTAGGAAGAAGAAAAAAATTTTATGAAGAGCAGTTACGGGTGGTCTGGGCGAGTGTGGCAAGAACTTTAAGAAACCTTTTCACCAATTTGCATTATAAAGTAAAGTCTAAAGTATCATCAATCATTTTTGCCACCTATGTGAGTGACAAGGGTAATGGCTGTTGTCAGTGGGACTGCTTACATAATGCAGAAGAATCTTTACTGTCAAATTAGAATTTAAACACTAGTAGATGAATCCATAAATTCACACACATATTGCCATCTAGGATTCATACAGCAACATCCAGGTAATGGCGTGAGCAGGTGGTTATGTCATCCACATCATACATAAACATACATATTTTTATGGATCTATGTAGCTATCATATTGACTGCTGAAAATCCTAAATAGGCCGACACAAATACTGTGTGATGTACTACTGTTGAATTCTCTTTAGTCATATTAGATGATGAAGAAAAGCATTTCTTCGACTACTGTTGGACTAGGAGTTTTAGAGTTCTTCTGTTTCAGTTCCATTGTTCCTTCACAAAACATTCTTCTGGAAACTTTGTTTTGTATATTATTGTGATTGGCAGGAGACTGGATTTTTTGGAAAAGTAATACAAGCTGAATAATTGTTACTTCAAAATATAGTCGACTTTCATTACTCTTCTAGTAGATTCAGAGTGGAGGTTACGCTGTCCAATTTTCATTCACTGTACATAAAGCCATACATTTTTTTAACCAGCCCTACAGCATTAAGATTATCTTCAGAAACATAATTTAAATGTATCTCAAAATATCCACCCCATATTTCTATCCTCTTTCTGTATGTGAATTCTGAATGTTTAAAGGGAAAATGCGCCATTCATAAAGACCTTATAGGTTACAAACCCCAATGCATTGAAATCTTTACACACAGTTTTGCAGACCTCAAAAGTAAAAACAAGTGCTCATATTAACCTACATACAGTACAAAATATAAATTACTTAACAGCTAAACCTTTCAAAGGCTTACTAAGTGCCAGAAATTCTCAGAGTGGCTCTTAAAAAAAGGACCAACTAAGAGACCTTTCTAAAAATAAGAAACTTTGCCTTTACAAAAGCTTATACAGTTCATAACTAAAACCTTTGAATATCTGATGGGAAATTCAACAAATGTGTCCTAATATCAGTAATATGCTGTTTCTCCAGCATTATAGTACCAGGAGACCTTAAAGCAAAAAGTACCCAATGAGGAGATATGCAGCCAGTTAGGAGCTACATCACTGATTCCAACAGTCGGTTCCCAAATAAGGGCCTGTGACAACATAGGTCTACTTATGTGTTAAAAAATATTATCCTTAAATAAGTGAAAATGTGTATTGTAAATATAAAGTTTGTGTTCTCCCTTCTATGGTGCTTGATGCCCTTTTTCAGGCCACATCTGACCGTGCCACTGCCAATCAGTCATCAATCTTAACCGGAAGAGAATCTGATGAATCCGTTGGCTCCGTGGGAATCCACATGGTAGTATCTTCTCCTCTAGATACTTTCTCCCACTGGTTAAGATTATCCCTAGGCAAAGGATAAAGACAAAGTGTGATGGACAGCACTTCAACATTAAAGCATTATTACATCTTAAAAGGACAATGGGAAGTATAGGAAACTGCAATGCCATATCACCTATTTATGGCAGCCATTACAGGACATCTACCACCATAACGCACTCTTGTTACCTGTAGGGGCCTGCGAGGCCTCCAACAGAGCAAGAAAATAAGCTTTTGAAAATATTCAAAATGAGCCAGAGGGGCTCAGAGTCCCGTCCGACGAGAGCACCTCCTGTCTCCTCCGACAACCTAATTTAGGCATGCCCCCTGCCTCATTGTTATGCATGACTCCAATGGCTCTTCATGATCAGATAGCCGGTGACGTCAGCTGGCTGTCTGGAATTCTCGCACAGGCACAAGATCTTCTGTCTTGCGCAGCTTGCAGGTATAGCAAACAATACATTTGGTATTGCTGTATGCGTACTGACCCAGTGGAAAGAAATATGTTATTTAGGTTCTACATTAAATGCAGAAACCTTTTATAAGAAAAAAAACATCAGATTAATATTCACTACTACTTCATATACTGCACAGAAAGAGTTCATAAAAGTTCATCAGTAGGACATATGAAACCCAAAGTTGTGCTATTAACCCCTTAATGACCGCCCTATCGGGAATCTACGTCGGTCATTAAGGGTACTTCTTCTGATGCGACGCCTTTCTACGGCGCCGCATCAGAAGAAGATTTCGGGACATCGGGTTATTATAGTGCCGGTGTCGGGCTGTGATATCACAGCCCAGACCCGGCACTAACACCCGGGATCGGAAAAACTCCGATCCCGGGTGTTTAACCCCTTACACGCCGCAGTCAAGCATGACCGCGGCGTGCAAGTGTGTCCCCCGTGGATCGGACCCCCCCGGTGTGCTTACCGGGGGATCCGATCCCTCCTGCCGCTGCCCCGGGTCCCGACCAGTGACCCGGGGCTGTCGGCTCCTCTTCTCGCCGGGTTCTGCCTTCCTGGCAGGACCCGGCTGTAAGTAACTGAGCATGCGCGGCATGCTCAGTTACTTACACTATACACTGCAATACAAGTGTATTGCAGTGTAGAGGCTTGAATAAGCGATCGGATGATCGCTTATTCAAGCCAAAAGGTTGAAAATAAGTGAAAGTAAAAAAAAAAAAGATTAAATTGTTTTATAATAATAATTAATAAATAAATAAAATAAAGTCCCATAATCTCCCCAGTTACACATATAATGCAAATACAGTATATAAAACACACAAAAAATGTACATATTTGGTATCACCGCGTCCGTATTAATCTGTACAATAAATCTAAATCAATATTGAACAGGCTCGGGGAACGATGAAAAAAATAACCACGAAAAACTTCCCGTAATATACAATTTTTCATCAAACACTATCACAAAAAATGTTCTAAAAAATGATCAAAAAAAGCTACATTCCCTAATATGATACGACTGAAAAGTCTTTTCGCAAAAAATAAGCCCTCAACCAGATCTGACAACAGAAAAATACAGAAGTTATGGCCCTAAAAATTTGTCAATAGTAAAAACAATGCGATTTTCTCCAATATTGGTTTTGCTCAGGAAAATTGAGCAAAGATAAGAAAAACTATATAAATGAGGTATCACCGCAATCGTAGTGAACCAGAGAATAAAGATAAAATATTATTTTTACATTACGGTGAACAGGGGGAAAAAAATGCTAAAAATCCAAAATAAAAATTGATGATTTTGTTTGTGTCCCCCTTGAAATAGTTAATAAAATCTCATGAATAAGCTTTAGACTCTCAAAATAAATTATCTATACATTGTATCTCATCCCGTAAAAATTAAGCCCTCATATGTTTGAATTACCAAAAAAAAATAAAAATGTATAGGTTGTACAATGTGACAATACAAATCTGCTGTGAATGGCGCCTCCATTCATTCTATACTCGGCCGTGCGCCCGTACAGAAGTTTACCACCACATATGGGGTATCAGTACACTCGGGAGGAATTGGGCATCAAACGTTGCAGTGCGTTTCATCATTTAATTTATTCTGAAAATGTCAGTTTGGCCTAAATGAATGTATGTTCCAAAAAAATTCCATAGTTTCTAAATCGCAGGTCCATATTGTTTTAACCCATGTGAAACACTTAAAGGGTTAATGGACTTAATAGAAGTTGTTTTACATACGTTGAGGGGTGAAGTTTCTATAGTGGGGTAATTTATGGGGTTTTACTATTACTTAGGCCTTACAAAGTCACTTGGAAGCTGAGTTGTCCCTCAAAATGTGAGTTTTGGCAATTTTCATGAAAATGAGAAAAATCGCACCTAAAGTTCTGCACCTCATAACATCCTAGAAAAGTGAGAGGACGCATAAAATATCATCCCAACATAAAGCAGACATTCCGTAAATGTAATTTATCAAGCTTTTTGGGTAGTTTTACTTCCTGTCTGGGAACCAGAACATTTCAAACTAGGAAAATGAAGAATTTTTACAAACTTTTGCCAAATTTTCACTTTTTTTCAGAACAAATCGCAAAACGTATCACTTAAATTTTATAACTAACATGAAGTACAATGTATCACGAGAAAACATTCTCAAAATCACCGGGATATGTTAAAGTGTTCCGAAGTTATAACCAATTATCGTGAGACATGTCAGATTTGAAAAATCGAGTCTGGTCATTGAGCTGAAAACTAGTGTCGGTGATAAGGGGTTAAAGAGTACATTTTCGACTTAAAAAAGACCAAACAAACAAGACCCCATTACAGATATAGTGACGGAAAAACAAAAAAGTTATGGCTTATAGAAGGAATTAATGAAAAAAATACAGAAAATATCCTGGTCATTAAGGTGGAAAACATGTGCAGAGATCAGGGTTTAAAAACATTACAGCTGATCTGATCATTGTAGCTTGGGTGCAATGGCAATCAGGCTGCAATGATCAGATCAGGGGTTTTTTACCTTAACCCCCTTAATGACATTTTGCACCTTCCTGACACTATAAGTGGTTATAACTTTAGAATGCTGTAAAGTTGATTTTAAGATTGTTTTTTTTGGTGACACATTGTATTTCATGTTGGTGGAGAAATGTAAACATTATGTTTAGTATTTATAAAATAAACGGAAACTTGGTGGAAAGTTTGCAAAAAAACTTTTTTCCAAATTCAAAATTTTCTACTTTTTGAAAAGTTGGTCATATCACCAAAATAACTAACATTTTCCATATGTCTGCACTTGGCATCATATTTTAAACATCCTTTCCTTTTTTTAGGATCTTAGGAGGCTTATAACTTTAGGTGCGATTTTTCAGATTTTCACAAAAATCATCAAAACCTATTTTTGGAGAGACCAATTTAGTTAGAAGTGACTTTATGAGGCCAAAATGACAGAAAACCCCCAGAAATGAAACCATTTTAGAAACTGCACCCCTCAAAATATTCAAAACAACCTTTGGGAAGTTTGTTAACCCTATGAGCATTTCATGAGGGTGAAAAATAAATGAAAGTGAAATTACAGAAATGTGTAGAATTGCCCCACACATGCAGGGCTGAGAAGGGAAAGAGGGATGTTGGGGACAGAAATCATTTACAAGTGTCAGAATACATTTGGATAGGCCGAGTGGTCCGAAAACATTTAACATTTAAATTAGCATTTAAATTAACATTAAATCAACATTTTTGTATTTTCTATGGAACCCTAAATACACTTGTGATGATGCAATGCATTCAGCAGTTTGCCCAGATTCAGCACATAAATGTTATGTTTACGTTCTTGATTATCTCTACAAACAACATCAATAATGAATTCCATGGCTTCTATGTCCATCCAGGGTTTGTGTAAAACTATAGTTACCTGCAAGCGTTAAGAAGCGGTCTTGTTGTTGGAAATATTTGTGTTAGTGTTGTGTAGCACGGAATAGCAACTGCATTGTAGAATCCAATCTATATACACAAAAAAAAAACCACATCAGTATATTTGTGCAGACAGAACAAGCCCTCACTCCTGTTCATATTCCATATGACTGTTTGTACTCTGTATTGTAAAGTTATATTTGTATATGTCCCCTATGATTTGTAAAGCGCTACGAAATATCATGGGGCTATATAAATAAAGATTCATTTTTATTATTGTTATTAACGGATTACACAATCACAGGGAATATGACCTATAATAAACACAAAGCAGGTAGAAATTGCACAACAGAAAGAAAATGTATTGGGTGTCATTATATGGGGTAATTTGCTGCTAATTTGCTGATCAATGGGGGTCTCAGTGCTGAGACCTCCGCAGATCACAAGAACAACCTCTCGTCACTCCATAAGAGTTGGAGCAGATGGCCGCGCCTGACCGTTCTGCTCCATTAATCTCTACGGAGCTGACGGAGATCGCTTAGCACAGCGCTGGGCAATTTCCCTCAGCCCCATAGAGATTAATGCATCAGAACGGTCAGGTGCAACCGTCTGCTCCCCATTACTCTGAGGAGCAGAGAGGGGTCGGTCGGACCCCCTCGGATCAGCAAGTTAGGCCCTATCCCGTGGGAAAATCCCTTTAAGCTCCTGTTATGATGAAAGTGAGGAGACCTTTGCAGGCAAAGTAAAAAAAATTAGCCTCCATTTATAGATCTAATTAATAAAGAGAGTTGGGTTATCTTCACATCTGCATTGGATGCTCCAACAGTAGCCTGCATTACAGATGCCACTAAAATGCATGTGTTACATTGGAAGTATATCAGACACCTTAATGGATGCCTACCAGTTTTTTTTTATTTTATTATGGAGCAAAACAATGAAAGTTTACAAGCATTTAGGATTGTAAACCACTTACTGAAATACAACCATGTAATATAAACATTTTCACAAAATATCAAAATGGAAACTGCATGCTAATGAAGATTAAAACACTGCCAACAGTGTAAATAAAGGGTTAATAAGATGTGAACATGTTCCAATCCTAAAATCATCTCCTCTTTCTTCTCATGGTGTGGTGAGAGCCAACCAACGCTATTGCATCCTTTTGGATTTCCCAGCAAGAGTAGAGCAACTATTTTTAGTGACTTTATACAGTGGGTCCTAGTGGAAATTAAACGGGAACCATATAGTTTTTCTCCTCAATAAGAGTGACTTTTAGAGAGACTACAGGTTCTCGGAGATAAAAAAAAATGAGGATTTGCTTCACCCCATAGGGGGTGCCTGGTACTGCAGCCATATCTGACCATTTCACAGAAGATAGGCTGCTGCTGTCTGGCAGTAGTATTCTTCTTTCACCACTGACACTATTACACTCAGCAGACAGTGCCGGTGAACAGGTTACAATGGCTGCTCTTAAATCTTAAAAGGGCTAGAAAAAAGGTTCAGCTTCAGGTACAGATGACCAGGAGCACATCCAGAAGTCCAGGGGAGCAATGTGTGCAATCATAATTATCACCTAGACCCCAGTTTGTTCCTTTAAACTTCACCCTACAAAATTTGAACCCTAGAATATATTTAGCAAACCTCAGAATCAATCTCAATCGTATAAAATACTACTCACAGAGGAACCTAGTATTCATATGCAATAACCGGGTGTATTACTGGTATTTGGTGTATAGCTTTGGTTCCTCAAGAGTTAAACATGGCACAACAGGCGATGGCTTTTTTATTTCTCATTTTTACATAAAGGAAATGTAATAATCATATTATGAACTATATATATTATCACTATGGATTACATTGTACATTGTGAATGTATGATATACAGTAGGCATTTACTAAATTTATGAATGTATATTCACTTTTGTTGATGATTATGTAACACTGCTATATATGGCCTGTTAGCACTTTTAGCCCCTTTTCACTACTATGCTAAAGATGCCTTTATTAATAAGGTGAAAAGTTGCTATGTGAACTAAATAAAATACACTGTTCCAGGAGTGCTGCATTATTGTACTTTTCGGGATTTTTTTTTATTTTTTTTTTACAGTTTTCTTAATTTTTAATAATAGAGAGGGACAATGTACCACTGATTATGAACTTTAATTGTAAGGAAATTCCAAATTAAGCACCATTGCAGAGCAACCTCTGTTGTGAGCATTTATGCAAATAGCATCTTCAGTTTTTATTACATTTTAATAGGTTTACAGTAAATTATTAACCACTTATGCATTGCACACCACAAATTAATTATATTAAGTGTATATATATTAATTATTAGTACCTGCCCCTGAGGAATTTCATCCTTTTTGTCTCTGTCCATCATTGGTATTGGAGAAATACCTAGCCTTTTCATTTCATCGCCCTTTAAAACAGAAATAAATTTACTCAAACAATAATCAACATCAATCACTGAGGCAAAAAAAAAAAAAAACAGTTTCAACTTACATACAAATTCAACTTAAGAACTAACCTATGGAACCTATCTTGTACGTAATCTGGGGACTGCCTGTACACTTATTTATACTTATTCAAGAAGTTACCTCTGCCCAGAATTCAGCATATATATCATCTGCGATCATTCTGGTCACCGGCCATAGTTTGGTTACTGAGCAAAGATCACATGCCGTCATCATCAAACCTATTAAACGATCCCTAAAACAAAACACCAGATGGAAATTGAGCACATTTACACAAAGCAGAACCATTTACTGCCTGCATACTACATATAATAATCTTAGTTATGATCCTCTGAGTTATTTCTATATTAGTGGTTTTAACCCCTTAACGCCAAAGCCACTTTTCACCTTCCTGACACGGCTCATTTTTTAAAATCTGCCCTGTGTCACTATAAGTGGTTATAACTTAGATATGTTAAAGCGTTTCAAAGTGATTTTGAAATTGTTTTCTTGTGACACATTGTACTTCATGTTAGTTAAAAAAATTTGGTGGTATGTTTTGCATTTATTTATGAGAAAATCAGATATTTGGTGAAAATTTGGAAAAATTCTCAATTTTCGAAATTCAAAATGTTTTCGAAATGTAATAACTAACATTCACCGAATGTCTACCTTAAGCCTCCGTGGTTTTTTACACATACTATAATATTTTTATTCTACAGATCACTACGATTACGGTGATACCTCATTTATATAGTTTTTCATTTATTTTTACAATTTTACTGGAAAAAATGAATATAAAGAAAATCTCATTCGTTTTTGCATCGCCATCTTTTTCGGGATATAACTAATATTTTTTGGTTGACAGAGCTAGTTTAGGGCTTATTTTTTATGTGTTGAGTTGTCCTTTTCAGTGGTACCATTTTGGTGCAAATAACTTTTTTGATCACTTTTTGGAACATTTTTGTGAAGGGATTTTATGAAAAATTTACATTTTTGGCGAGTTTTTTGGTTTTTGTTTTTACGGCGTTCACCGTACGGGTCCAATAATTTTCAGGCTTTTTTACTTTATTATATGTGTATAGGGAATGTGTCCGCGGCGTGTTAGGGGTTAACACCAAAATCATACTACCCCACTTGGTTGTGTTCTATGCCTGGGTCCTGTGCATGAGGCCTATGGATGTGCTTAACTTTCAATTATTTCATTTAATCATGTAAAACAGTAGTCACAAAGTAGGCATAGAATACGGTCTAAGATTTTACACTGCTATAGCTACTTTGCCGCAGGTGTAGAGAATGGTTGACTAGGACTGTAAGGGAATAAGTGGGTGGACTGCATTACCAAAACAGGTCATTAAACTCCACTTGAAACTACTTCTTTACCTGTGTACTTGGTTGTTAAAGTTGAGGGCCCCTGTGTTGTGAAGGTCTTCCAGATGTTTTCTATTTCCAAAGTATAGGGCAAGGTCCGTGGCAATAATGGCTTTGCGGATTATCTCCAATACTTGCTCATACTCATTGGAACTCAGGTTAGAGAAGATATTGTGCCCTTCCAGCTATGTGAAACATAAAAGATAGATAAACAGCACAATGTCCTGTGTTTTCCAGTGATGTAACCAAATTCTGACTACTGTTAACCATCTAGAAATCTATAGGCCTTCTAAAGACTAACTAATAAGAAAAAAGCTGTACGAGAGATGGCATTATCCTAGCACGCTGAGACATGAAGGATACCAGAGTTTTATGTCACATGGTTTTATATTCTTATCACAGAATATAAGAATTGCATCCAGAATACATGCAACAGTCATACCATTTCTCATACTTCCTTATTCCATATAAGCAGGTGGATTTCCTACCTACATGCAAAGGTATTTGTGTGCAATATTCATGCAAAGATAAATATGATAACTACAATAGGAGGCACACCAATTGATATACTGTTCTTTGCCTCCTTTACTATAGGCAAGGCGAGAAGTTCCTACATTTACTCCTATATATTAAGGGAGATCATTTTATTTATGTTCCAGAAAGAAGTCCTGTAATCGCACTCCTTATTTGAGGATTGGGTGCACTGAAAGGATTCTTACCCCATATGAATTCAGAATAAAGATCCAGACACCAGCTTGATGCAATATCAAAATTTTAATTGCGTCAATGTTCAAAATCGCTTAACGTTTCAGCTACAAGAAAGGACCAGAGTCAGCTATGAGCTCTGTATATAATTGCACATGAGCACGTCTCTGAAGCTTGATGTGCAATTACTTGTTTCCAGCAGCACATGTTTGATAAAGGCCGACATTGAAGCCAAAACGTTACACGATTTTGTACATTGCCGCAGTAAAAATGTTCACATTTGATAGTCTTTTTAACTGGGTTAGGAGATGTGACCGTTGTGTATGAGACGCCTACAGCAAATCCTTGTCATAGTAAACAGCATATTAAATGGTTTGCTACTTTTATAGTATTGTCTTCATCTTTCCTGCAATGTTCATTTTGGTAAATAATGTATTATTCATTAAATGTAGTTCCTCTGTTATTTCTCTCAGGAGTTTTTGAAAGAATGGGAGCATGCTTCTGTAACTCTCCAATTGGGGCTGAGTATCAGACTGTGAAAGGACATACCAGATTAACAAGAGAAATAGTTAATGTAATTGTAAATATATAGGAGGGATAAAAGAGGAAAAAAATGTTCTATAAGAACGATATTCAAGAACCAGTTTGTCACAGAATAGAAGAATAGATGAACCTTCAATTACCAACATAATTTGTTTCAGGAAGATTCTTGTAAATTGTAATCCAAATCGCTTGTATATCAAAGAAAGTTTTCCCATAGGAAATTAATGAAACCCAGATGATTGGTTCCACAATGACCAAATATCTTGGATTACAAGCAGAATAAGTGCTCATAATCCAAATCACTTGTATATCAAAGCAAGTTTTCCCACAGGAAATCATTGAAACAAGAGATGATCCATTCCCCATCCAAGAAACATTTATTTCTTCTACTACTTCAATATTGTGTCATACAATATTGTGAGAGAAGTGCAGTACAGTACAGGGTAGGTAGGGCTCACATAATGAAATGTATTACATTACTGGGAGATGCAAAATTGTCTAGCAAAACGCTTGCAGACCAAGTGACCGCTAATCCAAGGTTCCACTTCACTGGATATGCTAAACAAACCAGACACGTCAGGAAAGATGAGAGGTTCTCTCTACTAGGCACAGGCGATGCTGTCTAAGATAGGCAATGTATTGGAATTGTTTTATTTTGTACTTTTACCTGACTTTACCTGACAATGACATTTTCACTGTTCTTACCTGCAAAATAGACACAGTTTGGGAGAAGTGGTGTTGCTCCATTGTTGAGGTGGAATATAATGCTGCTAGAGGGTGGTCAAATTTTTGCAGGTAGCTGTTGGTATAACCCCGGTGATCTAAGTCATGACATAAGCATGCTATCAAAAGCCCTTTCCTCTAGAACAAAAGAGAAACCTGTTACATAAAAGTAATTTGCTGTTTGATACTGTTGTATTTTGAGGTTATTTTTTTTATATGTGGTTTATTTTCACAGTACAGAAAAATAATAAACATGTCACCACATATTGAACTCAAAAGAACCAATTCAGAATTCTAGTCTATACCCCTCAAATAAAAATCTTCTGTAATTGATGGCATGTTCCCAGGTGTTTATGGAATGGCACAGTTAAAAATACATACAAATATCCTTATATGTTTATTCTAAATATTATACTGCTGGCCGTTGTACACACAAAACTATGAAGGAAGAGCCTTGGCTAATGAAAAAAATGTGCAAATCATTAGCACTGCAACATATAAGCAAACATTTAAGATGATGATATTTTAACCCCTTAAGGACGCATCTACTTTATTCTTTGGTTGAGTGTGATCACGGTGATACCAAATTTTTATTGGTTTTATTGCGTTTTATACATTTTCAAAAAATAAACGAACGTGTACGAAAAAGAAAAAAAAAATTCCCATCTTCTGATGCTAATAACTTTTACATACTTTGGTGTACGGAGCTGTGTGATATGTCATATTTTACAAAATGAGCCGACGTTTTCATTGCTACCATTTTGAGGACTGTGCAAACACCGACAGCGGGTGATAGCGATGGGTCTTTGCTGCAATATGCAGCAAAGCCCATCTCTGTATGAAGAGGGCTCAGCCCCCTCCCCCACAATATCAAAAATCATCTGAAATGACGGTTACTCTTTGATGGCTTAGCTAGATAATTCTCCTGCTGTGTATGCACTTGAGAAGACATTCAGAAACTTTACACCACAGAAGAGTGGAAGGAGAAACTTTTTCTTAATTAAGTATGTAGCAAAAATTACTTTTATAACCTGCACTATTCACTTCTGAATTACAAAAAAAAATGTTTTCATTCCTCTGGCACACCAAACCACCCATAGTCTGTGTAGATAAAACTTGACATTGTGTAAAAACTGCATGGACAGACATGGTAATTATTGTATTGTTGCCACTTTTAAATTATGTTGCCAATTTTATATTATACAAGTAAAATGAAATATACCCAAATTAAAGTATACTTATAAATTTTCAGGAAAGCATGGAAACAAACTTTGTTTATGCAAAGTGCAATACACATGTAAATGTTGCAAATAAACCGTAACAGCACAAATATTAATGATGTCATACCTCCAAATCAGTGAATAAGTCTTTGTTATGTTGTAGTATAGCATACATGCAATGTGATACGGTTACTGCATGTTTCCAATTATGATAAGGTACACGTCGATAATTCTTCTTTACCGACATAGTGAAGCGACACAACTTTTCAAGTTCAAAGCTTTAAATAAAAAAAATTAAAAAAAAAAATCAGAACTAGTCTTACATTTTAGTGGTACTACGATGAGATTTCTTTTATGTAAATTTATACATGCCCCACCAGGCATGCTTAGATTTTCACTTGCTTTTCTTACTTCAATGGTGAGAATTCAGCTGTAAAAATCTGACAAGTTACAGACATAGTTTGTCCTTTATCTGCAGCTCGCACTGCCTAAAAGGTTCTTAAGTTCCCATTTTTCTGGTCCTACTGGTTTCTACCATCAAAATCTAGCATGTCACTTACTCATAGACCCACTGTAACTGTGGTAATTTTTGTTTTTATATGTTATCCGTGGATTCTTCGAAAATCAACTTTTAAAGTTATGCTAATGAGCCCAAAGGGTTCTGGATGTTACACAGGCTGTTACCCCCTCCCACTAAGTGTTGAAACATTCTCTGTTGTTGCTGTGAGATTACATCAGACAGGAAGGAAGTGCTAAGGGAGCAGGAGGAGACATTGTAACAACGTGTAAGGCTAGAGCACAGAGGGGTTTTGGTAACAGCCCAAGAATTTTAAAAGTTGATTTTAGAAAGAAGTAGGCCACAAATAAAAATACAGGCAGTCCCCTACTTAAGAATACCCGACTTACAGATGACCTCTAGTTACAAACAGACTCTGGATTTTGGTAATTTACTGTACTGTACGTTAGCCCTATGCTCTGGATTTTGGTAATTTACTGTACTGTACTTTGGCCCTAGGCTAAACAGCTATTACAGTTATCATAGGCGTCTCTAATTACACTTTATTGTTAATCCTGGTTCTGATGACAATCCAACATTTTTAAAATCCAATAGTCATAGAGACCAAACAAATTTTGCCTGGGGTTACAATTATAAAGTATACCGTTCCGACTTACATACAAATTCAACTTAAGAACAAACCTGCAGAACCTATCTTGTACGTAACCCGGGGACTGCCAGCATAACAAAATTACCACAGTCACTGTGCCTGGATCTATGAGTAAATGTCCCTAGGCTATCCATACTTGATTTTGATAGTAGATTTCCTTTATAGTTGAGATTTTCATTGTGAAAGCTGTATGGAGATGGCTGAGCCATCACCATACAGGGTGGATGACTTCTCTATTATTCACTGTAAGGGTAGCACTTGTGATCAGTTGCAGCATATTGGATTAGATCATCGCCCCCCTGACCTATATGGGGTCAGCAATATATTTCTATGACAGTCTCTCTATAGTCATAGTATGATCTGTATTAGACTCTAAATGAACTTAATCAAAAACATGTCTGTTCCATCAGAATATACAAATTATTACCCCATAAACGGGAAAAAAATCAGCCACCCATAAAAAAATTTGCTACTTTTTCAACATAAAGTGGGAAGCTTCTACCACTGAAATCCATTTCTAGCTCTAGTGAACTGCCATAACATTCATAGATCAGCGCATTCAGAAAAACTTGGACAAAAAAGTGAACCTCAAACAATATTAGTAAACAAGAGGCTTACCAAGTTTTACCACAAGATTGATGTATCATATGCACATAAATGGCAGCCCATAGGTCCTCAAAGGGCGTAATATCAAAGTGGTATCTAGAACATACAAGAGAGAAGGATTAAACATGTATTTCATTTAACAACGTTACATGCCATCCAATATAAAAATCCATCGTGACAAACCAGAACCATTACCATGGTAATCTTCTTATTAACTGATGCTAATTGATGCTCATGAGCCAGAAGGGCTCTGGTGGGCAGAGCCCCTCCATGCTCTAGCTTCACATGCTGATACCACTGGAAGGGAGAAAATGTTCCTTCATGGTCTAAGAGCTTGTGAAGCTACAGCACAAAGGGGCTCTGGTAACACCCCCAGAGCACTGTAGACTCGTCTTTTAGATTTAAAAGTTGATTTTAGAAAGAAGAAGGCTGCGGTTAACAAATATGAGAAGATCACCCCAGTCACGGTGCCTGGATATACGAGTGTGTCTAAAGATTTTTTATTATTCTTTTAACTCAATATATCAAGAGCAAAGAGACACTGAGAAGCTGTGACTTTTGTGCTCATGAACTAAAAAACTGTTTCATAGGTCAGCTATTTTCCAACAGGTATATGGGTAAATGAAGGTTTAATCGTCTACTGTATCTCAAACATGTTAATAGCTCTGAAGACTGTACTCACAATTCAATCTCTTTACAAAGAGTTGCTGGAAGGGTACAATTCTTGAGGTTCTGCCATTCCTCTGACGTACAGATACTGTGATAAGACAGTTTCTCTAACGTCACCCGGTAAATGCACTCAGAGTGGCGTATTCGATGGTACATCTAAAAGATGGATTCACAAGAGATAAAAAATTAATAAAATAAAATCATAGTCTTGAAGACTACCATAAAAGGAATCTGTCACAAGGATTCAGGCCCACAAACCAACCGCCCAACCAAAGGTCGCATTAACGCCTCACCAAGCGTCATAGACACATGCTGAGGAGCTATTTACCCCCCCCCCCCCCAATAATTGCCATGCGTCAAAGTAAGCATGACAACTATTTCCTGTACCGCGCAGGCTCGAGTGGTTCGGCCGGGCCGCTCCGCAGGACACGCGACTCAGTGAGAGACCCCCAGCAAGAGCGCAAGCCACGGGGGAAACCTGTGGGCTGCTGCTCCAGCTCTTCCACCAGGCCTGTGTGTCAGCGTTTATGTGATTCTAGCGGGACCGGAGAGAAGGGCAAGGTGAGTGCAAACACCGACCACACTGTACTCACTGCACTCTATGTGTAGTGAGTGTGCCAGGTGCTGTGTGTAGTGAGTGTGCCAGGTACTGTGTGTAGTGAGTGTGCCAGGTGCTGTGTGTAGTGAGTGTGCCCTATGTGTAGTGGGTATGCGGTGTGCTGTGTGTGTGCTAGGTGTAGTGGGTATGCTAGGTGTAGTGAGTGTGCCCTATGCGTAGTGAGTGTGCCCTATGCCGGTATCAGCCCTTGTCCGCTCTATAGGTTAAGACAATGGAAAAGTTGTGCACCAAAAAAACTCGGGCTTTAATGATTTTCTTGTATTAATAGATGTTTATTAGATCGTTAATAGACATTAATAGATATATATATGACTAGGAGTTATATATTTGTATTACTAAAAATTTCATACTCCTCGGCTAAAAATACTCCTCAAAAATAGTGAGAGGAGTATTATTACCCTTCCAGAAAAATGTTAGTGCGAGATCTGCACCCAACTGTTATCTAGGACAGCGTAAAGTCTACACTTATGTCCTTCTATAAGGTGGGAGATCCAGCATTACACAGAAATAGATCTTTGCTATATTGAATTGATCATTAAGGAGTCACAGGGATGGAGAAGAATCACACTGGCATATTTCCTTTTAGCTTATTGTATGTCCCATACTGAATGGTAGCTGCTAATGGGAACTTATTTTTCAGACTATGAGTCGCACCCCAGATTTAGTTATCTAAAAGAAAGGAAAACTATATTTTACATCAATTGAAAATTCACCATTGGTCACAAACAAGCACAATATGCACAGCTCTTTTACAACCATACGCTCACACTCAGCTCTGCTACATAAGTGCATCTTATAGTCTGAAAAATATGGTACTTATCCATAATGAGTCAAAGTGACTTTTCTCCATCCTGTACCTTCTTAGGTCATTTGTATACAGTGTACAGTTGTTTTTCTGTGTAATGTTGAATCTCCCCAGAATATAGAAGGAAATATGTGACGGTCATCATAGATAGCTAGTTGGTGACAGTTTGTAGGTCTAAATCAACAATTTATATCTTTAATAACAAATTTAGAAATAAATGACTTTTTCTATATTAGGGAGGAAGGGAGAAAAGCAACCAAAACAAACTTACATTTGCACAGTGTAAGGCTAAAGCGCAGAAAACTGCAAACATTTTGAAGTTGTTCTCATCAGTTTTGGAGAAGGCACTTCCACTTAGTTTGTTCACCATTTGTACAACCCCAATAACACTCCCCCTGCTTACAATGGGCATACACAGGATATTCCTTGTTGTATAACCTGTATAGAGGTCTACTTCTCTGCAGAAATACAAAAATGGCAGTGACATAAAATATTAGCATTTTAGGATTTAAAAACAACCCATGGCTAATAAATGAATTACTATATCCAAAAATTAGGTCAATTTGACCAATTTTGCCAAAGACAAAAAAATCTTGAAGATTTCGCACGTTGCAAGGTAAACCATTAATTTAATGCAGAATTCCGGCTAAGGCTGCATGTGGCAGACTTTCATCAATCATAATTTTGACATGCATTAGACAAACATATTGAAGGGGTTTTAATGATTTAAAATAAAATTAAAAATTTGCAGTTCCTGAAAGAACAAAACAAAAACGTCTTCCCTTTGTCTTCCTCCCAGGTGCCGCTCATCCCCATTGGTCTCTTTTGTAATGGAGAGGCTGCAGTGGTAACATTGTGAACACCAATGAGGCAAATGCCAAGCCGCAGCAGTAACATGCTATCGTCCCATCTGCAGCTTTTGTACATCAACTGAGATTGGCTGCGAAGAGACGCTGGAGGGAAGGACAAAGGTAAGTTCTTTAGTTTCTGTTCTGTTTTCCAATTCCTTTTTTGTTAACCCCATGCCGAAGTCAGAGCTGTCGAAATGTATTGTACATAAGCCAATTATGAAGGTTGAAAGAATCGTTTACTGTATTTTTTGTATTCCAATTTTTCCGTTCAAAAATTAAAAACAATATACAACCAGGTAATGGTAACCCCTTGCTCTCACTAGTTTATAGTCATCTTTATAGGCAATATACCTACAGAAACAGGAAGTATAAACCAGTGTCACTTACAACTTGCTCTTCTCACCCTCTGTCTCCATATGGTTTTTTTATAGCCTTGATTCTAAACAATGAACTCTCTTATATGCACGCCTCCAGCAGCTATTTCACTTCGCTCACTCCTTCCTCTGGCCATGCCTTTCAGTCAGTGAGGTCACCCAGCTTTCTACAATTCTCATACATGTGTGGTTCGAAAACGGGCTGAGCAATGAAAAACCAACTGTGCAGGAACTGTAGAGAATGGGTGAAGTCACCGGCTTAAAGGCATGGCTGGAGAAAGATGTAGGCGGGTGAAATGGCTGCTGGAGACGAGCCGTGAGACGACAGAGAAAGGATCATTAGCATATTTTTTTAAAGTTAATTTTTTTTTGGAAAACAAGGCTATAAAAAAAGAAACATAAAAGTATATGCAGACCAAGGATGATGTGAATGCAAATTAATTTAGAATTGGAACCAGTGTATTTGAACACAGTTTGTGCCATGTGCCTGTGCTAGGTCATTGGCACTTCCCCAAGAATAGACATTCTGACAACAATGTCAGTTGTAGCTTGGACTCTTAGCGAGTAAGGGGAAAGTGTCTAGCTGTCTTTATAATCAGTTGCTTATTCTAGCTTGATCATCAGCTTTACGTTAAGGGCTTATATGGCATTATGTGTGCACTTATGTCATCATTTGTGTGTTTTTAGCTTGCGAGGGGCAGTCCCAGGATTTCAGTATAAAAATACATGGTTTGAATGCTCACTGAGAGGATGAGATTGAGCACTAAGGCATCAATGTCTCTTGTGTCCGTTTCTACCCCCATCATCTCCCCAAGAGTGGTAGTGGGGGGGGGGGTTCTATTCTAGCATCACCCACAGATAACTGGTCATAATCACTACAGAATCAATGAAAAGAGCAACTTGTAAGTGATGCCAGTTTATATTTTCGGTTTCTGCTGGTAATATTTCCTTTAACTTTTCTTTGAAAGGTCATGTTCCACATATTTTGAATCTGTTCATATTTTATGGCATAACAATTTGAAAAATGTAACATATTTCCTACAAATCATATGGATTGCATGAACATAGTTTGTCAGCAAAATCCTCAAGAGTTGACAAGACCTGTGTATGCAGTGAGGCAAAATATCCACTATAGACTAAGTCCGAGACACCAGAAGTTATTCGCACTGCAACAAAGATTAATTTATATTAAATGAACAGATACGAAGTAGAAAAAAAAAGTATAATAATTGTATGTAAAAATGTTTTTTTATACATTTGCATGAAAATATTATACTAGCTTGCACATGCTCTGCCATTCAGTGTCATGTATGAGTAGTATTGAATGTTATATCACTGACAATTGGCAGCCAACACTGCGGCAGCCACATCAGTAAACATCTTGAATGCACAGGTAATATATGCCTAAGGCATACATAAATGTATGCAATTCTATATACAGAATATATTCTTATTACCTATTAAAGCGCGGATCTGCATAGGCATCAGGAATGTTCAGAACTTCACCAGTCCTGGCTACCTGACCAGCTATACCCTTTTCAATGGAAAATCTATAAAAGGCAATGGAAGAAAATGAAGTTGAACGGGACACAATAATACAGTTCATTCCACTACAACATGGTCTTTTTGCTTTACCTAATTTCTTTGGTCTTCCTGAAGACGGGTTTCCCATCATCCTCTTCACCAATGTCAAAGAGATCAGAATACAACTCTTTGTTTTTGTGGTCTACCTGAAAGAGCGCACATCTATCTGCATTCACCAGGTTCTTTGCATATATCTACAAGGAAAACAAAAGGTTATCTTTTATTTTCTTGGTTGAAACATTGCCACAATCATTTCTTAGTTCAAACATTTTATTACTGTTTTTTGTAGCTGCATTCACACACATGTATGGGGGACGTACATACGGCCGACGTGTATACGGCCGATATAGATCCCCCATACACTTCTATGGACTCGCGGCATGGTACGGGAGCGGTACGGTGCAGCACACGTGCGGCACCGTACCGCTCCTCAGCCCGGGAAAAGATAGGACATGTCCTATCTTTTCCCGTATTATGGCGCCGTGGCCTATATGTTCCTATGGAGAGGGGCGGGGGCGAGTGGCGCTCACCTCCTCCTCCTCTCCCCGCGCTGCCGTGTGCCCACCGTGCTACAATGAAAATGTATTCCCCTGACAAAGGCAACAGGCTTGTTCGTCTAGGGCTACATGGCAGCTTTAGCCACTACAACTGCTGTGTCCAAATTTTAAATACATGATACCATGCAAAGTCACACTACACCCAAAACTCTCAGGCTCCAGATGCAGCTAACAGACAGCAGTTACTTACAATTGTGGCTCTGTTGCAGAACAACACAGCAATTGTTTGACACACAGCATCTGCCAACGTCACCAAGCAGCCCTATCCGTACTTTAAATGGAAGTGCATTAATATGGTATTGTAGGGACAAAATCAATATACTGTATATATAACTTACATACTCACCCTCCGGCGTCCCCAATGCTCGGCACGGCTGCTCTTCTATCTTCTCTATGCTGTATTAGCTGGCAGAGACGCGTCCATGCGATCTGCCCGCCGGCAGATACTACTGGGGGCTGGCAGGCTTATACTTGGCTTATACGCGTGTCAATAGGATTTTCCAGTTTTTGGTGCTAAAATTAGGGGTCTCAGCTTATACTCGAGTTTATACGGTAGTAGTATATAAAAGGTCAATTACATGAGATCTATACCAAAAATTTTACTCACCATAATATGTTCAAGTAAAGAATCTATTGCAACTATGTTATCAAAATATGTTCTGCAAGAGAAGAAAATTACATTTCAGAAGGTGACACTTATGAAAAAACACAAACCTGTTAACCAAATAATTACACGTAGGCACCGAACTCATTATCAATAATTTGCTAAATGACTTGCCAGGGTATCTCACTGCAGGATTAGAACCACTTTACATCAAGCAACTTATGGTCAGATGTCAAAGGAAACCTGTCACCAGGGACCTCATATCTTCAGTAAAGATAGGTTACAGAAGCCCATTACAGCTGCATTGTAAATATGCCATTCTGCTTTCTCTAAGTATTCGCATTACAATATAATTGTGTGTTATATTTTTGGTATTAATAAAGATTATGATATTTTATGGCAAGTTATTTGTGACTTTAATAGCGCCCTTCCTCCCTTCATTTTGAAGGGTAATTTTGGACCACATTTTGAGAATCCTGACAGAATCCTTTGTGTAGTCCCAGGGTTGTGCTCGGGTTGCATCGGGTTTAGATGCATTTCAAAAAACTACATGAGTCTGGGCATTTGCAGGATGTATTGCTCCTTTAATATCCCTTGGTTGAATGCCCGGGTGAAGATGCTTATCATCTATATCCTGTCTATATATCTATCATCTGTCTTTTTATCTATTTCCTATCTATATATCTGTCTATCAAAACGATTTTTCTATCTCGATTTTTGTCTATCTATATATCTACATCTCAAGGAGCATCTTACTGAATGTGGCTATTCATATTTTATTTTGGGGCCCCATTTTTAGTTTTTTTCAGGGTCTAAAACCGGCCTTCTTGTCTATGCTGTAGACTGCTCAGCTCTTTCTCCCCACCTTTGTGCTCCTGTAAAGCTCCTCCCTCCTGCTCCTTCACAGAGCTCATGGCCTGGTGAGCTGACATCAGTGGGAGAGGGAGAAGCTGTACAGGAGCACTAGGTGGGGGCTAAGAGCTGAGCAGTCTGCAACATGGACGTGTTGTTTTTTGCAATGCATCCAAACCAGAGCCCAACCCCTAGGAATACACAGAGGATTCTGTCAGGGAACTCAAAATGTGGTCCACAAAATGGGGTGACAAAGGCTCAGTGAGGGCCGAAACTCGCCTCGGGGCGGTGGTCTTCCCGGACAGTGGAGTACATCACGCCTACTAGGTAAGAACTGACAGTCCAAACTGAGAGGTCCCTGCACACCTTAGTATATCCCAGTGACCATCTCTAAGCTGAGCATACACTGCATATATAAGACAGCATTTCCCAGGTTTTATACTTTTGACTGCCTGGTTTATCATACGCTGTATATAAATATGTACCACCTTCACTTTGTCCGGGTTTAGACTATCTTCTTTTGTTTTCTGTGTTTTACCATCTATTTCTGTACTGTATCCCGTGGACACCCTCAACACTGAGGCCACTATTTGTTCTCATGGTTTGTTAATGTTATCATTAATTTTTGGTATTAATAAAGATTATGATATTTCATGGCAAGTTATTTGTGACTTTAATAGCGCCCTTCCTCCCTTCATTTTGAGGGGTAATTTTGGACCACATTTTGAGGAGCTTGTGGGGCATTAGTCCAGGTGTGGATCATTATATAGGGGGCCATACTATGTGAGCAGGTTATGGACTTTGTGTAGGTGTAATAACTAACCTTATTAGACCTTTTAGGCCTCCTCTATACCTGAGCCTGTTCATTAGATTTAACTGATTCTGTCAGGGGGAAAGGTAAATAACACACAATTATATTGTAATGCAAATACTTAGAGAAGTAATAGGCTTTTGCAACCTGTCTTTAGTTAAAATGAGGTCCCTGGTGACAGGTTCCCTTTAACAAGTAGTTAACATACGACCTTAATATTTTTTTTTCCCTCAACGAGTAGTTCCCTATCATCCTTTGCAAGTATTTAAAAAATAAAAGTATTTGGGGAAGAGTCCATATTTTTCCATCTTTTTACAGATTTATTCAAATAAATCGCCCGATTTCCTGCATTCGTCGCTTCTGCGCCGAGGTCCACCGGAGTTCACCTTCTTCTTCCGATCGCATGCGCCAAAATCCCGGGGCAATTCGATGCAAAACGGAAATGGTCAGGAAACCCGCCGAAAATGCGTCCGACGGACCATTAGTAAATGAGCCCCAGTGTGTTACTGATAAAATGCAAATGGTTTCCATTTGTCGGACAAAGTCATAGAGGGCTTTACAGGTGGTCCCCGACTTTAGGACACCAGACTTACTTACAGACGACCCCTAGTTACAGATGGATCTTTCTGCCCTCAGTGACCTCTGGTGAAGCTCTCTGGGGGTTTTACTTTAGTCCCAGGCTGCAATGATCAGCTATAAAGGTAATGAAGCTTTATTGAGAATCATTGTTCCCATGACAGAGCAAAATTTTGAAAATTCAATGAAATTCAAAAAGTTTCGCCTGGAGTTACAATTAAAAAATATACCAGTTCTGACTTCTCAAAGCATTACACTGCTATAGGACCATGCTGACCAGTAAAATAAGAGATGTAACTGACTTACTTGGACACATCTAGTAGAAAGTCATTCAGCTCTGTTTGTTTTGCTAATCCTCTGCACACCTAAAATAAAAAATGAAAGCTGTTGGTTGAAACCCTATAAAGTTTGGACATCTACAATTACTGAATAAGAAAAGCTCCAACACTGCTGTCAGCATTCAGCTTGAGAGGGAATAAAGGATCAGTCATGCTGCCCTCATACACAACAGATACAAACACCTACAAGATCAAAAAATACCTTAAAGGGAACCTGTCATCAGAAATTGACCTACTAATCCACTAGCAGTATATTATCAAGCAGCTGAGCAGCTTCTAGATGATGTTTCTTTCATGGCCAATTGTGTCGGCATCATTCAGAAAATCAACTCTGAAGTGAGATTTAATCGGTTTTATGAAGTCAAGGAGGCTGAGAGTTTAACACTTAAGTCAAGTTTTCCCTACCATGAAACCCGGCTTCACTGTAATTGATGGTCCTGCGTCCAGGGACATCATTAATTAGATCACCTGAAGTCCGGTACATGATGTCAATCACATTGGAGGAGGTGTTCAGAGGCAGGAAGAGCTTGACTTCAATGTTAAACTCTCCGCCTCCTTGACTTTATGCATCTAACTTCAAAGCTGATTTTCTGGATAATGCCACCAAGCTGGGTCATAAAAGAAACATGATCTAAAAGCTGTTAAACTGCTTGACAACGTACTAGTAGTGGTTTATTAGGCCAATTTCTGATGACAGGTTCCCTTTAAGAATTTGGGAAAGGGGCATAGGTACTTACTTGTACTTGATGTATTGCTACTGAAGCCCATGCAAGGTTAGCAGTCGCCACCTAATTTATAAAAGAGAAAACAATAAAAAGTGAATAAGATCAGTGTTCATATCCTACAAGTAGAAATTAATACATACAAAGAAGGAAACAGCACCATAAAAAGGATGCCCTGGAGAGGGTAAAGATGACTAAGGGGGACATAATTTATATAAATATATGAATGATCCATACAAAAAATATGATGGAAAGTTGTTCCAGGTTAAATCAACTCAAAAGACAAGGGGGCACTGTCTGCGTCTGGAGAAAGCAAGGTTTAATCACCGGAGGCGACAGGGCGTTTTTACTACGAGAACTGTCAATCTGTGGAATAGCCTGCCTCAGGCGCTGGTCACAGCAGGGACAGCAGAGAGCTTCAAGAAGGGTCTAGATGCCTTTTTACACCTAAATAACATTTACAGTTATGTTATACAGAAATGTTTCCCCTAAATCCCTTCCTCATCCAGTGCCTTCCCTTCATTGGTTGAACTTGATGGACAGGTGTCTTTTTTCAACTGTATAAACTATGTAAGATGGAGGGTCATCTCCAACTGTCCATGAGCAACCTTACCTTATTGTAAAGTTATACTAAATTAGCCAGAAGGGCTCTGGGGGTCTTTAATCTCCCTCCAAGCTGCAGTGTCATAGGCTGTTACACCAATATCCCCTCCTAATGCTCCCTCAGCACTTCTTCCCTCCCTCTGCCCGATGTAACAGCCTTTGAAGCTGCAGCACAAAGCTCCTCTCGTAATGAAGGCTCATTCTGGCTCGTTAGTATTATATCAAAAGTTGATTTTAGAAATTAGGAGGCCATGGATAACAAATATAAGAAGATTACCACAGGCACAGTACCTGGATCTATGAGCAAGACCTGGTTTATAAAACTAGATTTTATAGTCGATATACTTTAAGGCTGTGAAAGCTAATACCCCATTCAACAGAGTAATCTTTTAGTTTTAAACACACATATATAATATAACACACACACACAGAGCAAACAAGAGAAATGAGGAGAAGATGGAAACGAATGACACTTTATATGTAATGATATAAGTAAAGGACTAAAATACTGCAGCAAAAGGACGTTTACTGGGGGGAAATTGTGCAATGCACCCTACTGGCAATCTTTCTAGACTTTGTATATCCTTATTGGAATAACCATCATTCTCTTCCTCTCAGTTTAAGGAGGACCCCCCCCCCCCTCTTTAAAGTCTGTCAAATGCGTAAAATGTCTCCAGATGCATTGTAGAAGCACTTCTGGCAATCTCTCCAAGAGGTACACTACACTACCACAATAACCTTGTAGGGTAAACTCTTTTACAGCCTCTTGTGGCCAGACTTATCTTATTATTAGACTTATCTTATTATAAGACTTATCTTATTGTCTTATCAGACAAACTGGCTTTCTCCCTATAGATCTTCAAGATCTAAATAGTGTTGTGCTTTGCTGTTGAGATCGTTTTGGTGTTGGGTTATTATGTTTCTCTTGTCCAGTCAGTGTGGCAAAAAAATTATTTAAGCCATATCATATGTAATTTGGTTTTCATGAAAAGGCGCTTTTAATGTCATAAATTACACAACATGCTAATAGTTGTGAAAATATTCTGTAAAGTCATAAAATGGGAGATTTTACCCCTACACTTCTCTGCAGATCATCAGGGCCTCTCCAACTATAAAGTCAAAAATACCAAAAAGAAACCAGAATGGCCACAAAACACCAATGTATAAAAATATAATATTCTTTATTTGGAAATACATACATAGGTTTCACATATATACCCTCAAATGGGAAAATGTAAATACATACCATACATGGGGGACACAAGTAGCCCAAGATGAAAGAAAGGGCAGCACAGGAGACCAGTGGCTACCCCTGTTAGCCCAGGATCTGAGTAAAGTTGTTGGTAATAATAATAATGTAGTCAAATATTTAGACTCAAATAAATGACAAAGCATTTGTGCGAAACGCGCGTCGGGGTGCATCCTTTGGCTTTCCCCTGATCTGCCCAGTGTCAGTCCAACATGACTTCAGGTGAGTGTGCAATAGCAATATGACTATTTTCCAACACTGGATGGATCCTCCAGTGCTGTGTACGGTTTACCTTTAATGCTTTGTTGCCACTTTTTCCCCCATTTATTTGAGTCTAAATATTTGACTGCATTATTATTATTACCAACAACTTTACTCAGACCCTGGGCTAACAGGGGTAGCCACTGGTCTCCTGTGCTGCCCTTTCTTTCATCTTGGGCTACTTGTGTCCCCCATGTATTGTATGTATTTACATTTTCCCATTTGAGGGTATATATGTCAAACCTATGTATGTATTTCCAAATAAAGAATATTATATTTTTATACATTGGTGTTTTGTGGCCATTCTGGTTTCTTTTTGGTATGATTGCAATAAATTAACCCAATCTATACAATAAAATGCATGCAGAAAGTCAGGAATACCATCAACTGCGATAGATGCAGGAATAAGAGAAATATTACACTAGGCTTACCTGTTGGTGACATAACCGGAAGCCTTCCCTTCCCCAATACCTATAAAGTTCCAGAATTCCAATGAGATCGCCAATTGCTGTAACTATAGGTAAGCAAAGAACAGACTGGATACGAGTCCCTGAGTCCAGTCCAGTACCTTTTGGAAACCTTTCATCCTAAAATACAGATGGTTTAATACATGTTACTTTACCGATACATATATATTTATTCATATGTTACTGTTGCCTACATGTCAGTTGCCAGTATAGGCGTAAAAAGAAACAAGTAGACTTATCTGATATAAAAAAAAATTATGAAATGCATTTCTCAAATACAAGAATACTTTCAATTGACATATACAGTGGTGGCCAAAAGTATTGGCACCCCTGCAATTCTGTCAGATAATAATCATTTTCTTCCAGAAAATTGCAATCACAAATTCTTTGGTATTAATATCTTCAATTATTTTGCTTGCAATAAAAAAACACAAAAGAGAATGAGAAAAAAAGAATCAAATGGGCCGGACAAAAGTATTGGCACCCTCAGCCTAATACTTGGTAGCACAACCTTTAGAGAAAATAACTGCGAACAACCGTTTCTGGTAACCATCAATGAGTTTCTTACACTGCTCTGCTGGAATTTTAGACCCTTCTTTGGCAAACTGCTCCAGGTCCCCGAGATGTGAAGGCGCCTTCTCCACACTGCCATTGTGAGATCTCTCCACAGGTGTTCTATGGGATTCAGGTCTGGACTCATTGCTGGTCACTTTACAAGTCTCCAGTGCTTTCTCTCAAACCATTTTCTAGTGCTTTTTGAAGTTTGTTTTGGGTCATTGTCCTGCTGGAAGACCCATGACCTCTGAGGGAGACCCAGCTTTCTCACACTGGGCCCTACATTATGCTGCAAAATTCGTTGGTAGTTTTCAGACTTAAATGCCATGGACACGGTCAAGCAGTCCAGTGCCAGAGGCAGCAAATCAACCCCAAAACATCAGGGAACCTCTGTCATGTTTTCCCAAAATGCTCTACTTTTGTCCCATGTGAACAGAGAACATTCTTCCAAAACATTTTAGGCTTTCTCAGGTAACTCCAGCCTGGCTTTTTTATGTTTCTGTGTAAGAAGTGGGGTCTTCCTGGGTATCCTACCATACAGTCCCTTTTCATTCAGACGCCGACAGATGGTACGGGTTGCAACTGCAGGGCAGCTTGAACTTGTTTGGATGTTAGTCGAGGTTCTTTATCCACCTTCCACATAATTTTGCGTTGAAATCTCTCATCAATTTTTCTTTTCCGTCCACATCTAGGGAGGTGCCACAGTGCCACGGGCTTTAAACTTCTTGATGACACTGCACACGGTAGACACAGGAACATTCAGGTCTTTGGAGATGGACTTGTAGCCCTGAGATTGCTCATTCTTCCTCACAATTTTGATTCTCAAGACAGCTCTTTGGTCTTCTTTCTTTTCTCCATGCGCAATGTGGTGCACACAAGGACACAGGACAGAGGTTGAGTCAACTTTAATCCATTTCAACTGGCTGCAAGTGGGATTTAGTTATTGCCACCTCCTGTTAGGGGCCACAGGTAAGTTACAGGTGCTGTTAATTACACAAATTAGATAAGCATCACATGATTTTTCAGACAGTGCCAATACTTTTGTCCCCTTTTTTATGTTTGGTGAGGAATTATATCCTATTTGGCTTTTTGACTATTCTTTTTGTGGTTTTCCATTGAAGACAAATTAAATGAAGATAATACCAAAGAATTTCTGATTGTGATCATGTTTTGTTCAGAGTATTATCTGAAAGAATTGCAAGGGTGCCAATACTTTTGGCCACCACTGTATATGACTGGGCATCTGTTAGGGTGGGCTTCCCAATTGCACCCCCACCCTCCCACTTACAAGTATCATACATACAGCTTTAAGAAAGCATAAACAGAAAAAAAAAAAAATATCTGAGAGCCTTATAAAACACATAATGGCATTATAAAAATTCACAAAACCGGAAGCAGAGTGCAACCTGAATGCACCGGGATCAGAAGGCACTCAATCGCTAGGTTACTGCAAATGGTATAAGAACTAAACATCCTGGTTGCTAGAACAACTACCAGCACACAGCAAAATTGAATATATTTTGAAAAATACATTGCCCTAGTCATTATATTAGCATACAATAAAGCCTGTGAGAGAAGCCAGTACGAGAATAGCTGTGGAGCATACCTAGGTGATAGGAGTTGAATACACAATACATATAATCACAAAAAAAAAAAATTAAATAAAAAAGGGCACAAAAAAGGGGAACATAAAAGAGGATCAGAACACATTCTCCAAACTCTACAGGCCGTCCTACACTCTGAAGCTTAAAAAAATTCAATACGTTAAGCTTCAGAGTCTAATACCATTGGGCCTGAATGACAGTTTGGACAATGGGGCAGATTTATTGAGCTGTCTGAAAATCAGAATATTTCTAGTTGCCCATGGCAACCAATCACAGCTCAGCTTTCATTTTACCAGTGCTCATAAATATATTTTAAAGGGGAGCTGTGATTGGTTGCCATGGGCAACTAGAAATATTCTGACTTTCAGACAGCTTGATAAATCTGCCCCAATGTGTTCTGATTGCTCCCCTTTTTATCCTCTCCTTTTTGTTTTTTTTTCCTTTATTATTCTTCATTATTGTTATATTATCACTTAAGTATGTTCCACATCTATTCCAATACTGCCTTTCCTCACAGGTTTTCTTTATTACAAACTACAATCCATTATTTACTTATTAAAAAGTGCCAACATAATAATTTAAGCAGTAATGTGTTGCTCTCTGCTCGCTCACTGCTTCGATTCATTTTGGTGTACTGGCTGGGCCAGGATCAGTAGCACCATTTATAATCTAGCTCTGTCCACACCTCCTTGCTCCTCCTGCCTGCCCAGGGAGCCCAGGATGTGTCACTTTAAAGTAGCACTGTTAGGGGTATTGGCTTGGGTGCCCACTGAGAGACCTCTGAGTGGCCCTGCTGGCACCTGTGCCATAGGTTTGCCACCACTATACTAGAGCAATGTTTTGTTCATAACATAGACATTTTCCTTGTGTGCTGGTAGATACATTGGATGTTCTAGCAACCAGGACGCCTTCTGAACACAATGCAGGCTCGGTACACTCACATACTGGTCCTCCATCTTCCATGTGGAACGCTGCCTCCAGAATTCCTCTAGGTGCCAGTGAACACATGTTATTTGATAGCTTTGATCACTACAGTTTTGTATCTGGGGGAGGGCCACGAGGACCGGGATTGTGTCATATTACGACTGTGTGCATTTATTTTATAATTTATCATTTTTATATCATTAAACCCTTCTGACACCTTATGAAGAGGAGTCTACTAGTTCATCTTTACCATTGAAGAATCTTCACTATATGATGTAAGCGCTCGTATGCAATGCTGTGTTTTTCTGTTGCTTTATTTACAATGATCTGACCCCCATTTTTTGGGAAGGTGTTCGGCATTTAGGTAGTGGGCTTTAGCACTCACCCTAGCAGCTATGAACATGGCCCTCTCTGTTACCCTATATATTTATCGAGGTGAGCCCCTACAATTGCGTAGGGTTGTCTGGATCTCCTCTGTGTGTTCTCTTTTTTTCTCTATTGTACACACAACATGCATAACAATGTGCTAACAAATTAAAGGGGTATTCCCATGAAGAAAAGTTTCTTATATGTACTCAGCATAACAAAATAACATATTCTGTAATTCATTGTTTTTAACAAAAAGGCAGCATTTCACAGACATAAGTCCAACCTGTCTCTATCAGTCCTACTGTACACAATTTCAGTGGTCCCTAGACACAATCCAGTTACTTCTTACTTAGGATCGGCAGCCATCTTGGATTTTTGTGCGAGATCGTGCTACTGATCTGTCTATTCTGCGTGTCTGTAGCCGCGCCCCCTGCACGGAGCTCAGAGACACTGGGGCAGATTTACTTACCCGGCCCATTCGCGATCCAGCGGCGCGTTCTGTGCGGTGGATTCGGGTCTTCCGGCGATTCACTAAGGTAGTTCCTCCGCCGTCCACCAGATGTCGCTGTTGTGCCGAAGTTCCCCGAGGTCTGCCGGAATGCACGAGGTGAATTCCTGGTGAAGGTAAGCGCGAGTCCCGCAACCCCTTTTTTTTTTTAAAATGTGGCAGTTTTTCTGAATCCGTCGGGTTTTCGTTCGGCCACGCCCCCCGATTTTCGGCGCCGATGCGGCACAATCCAATCGCGTGCGCCAAAATCCCGGGGCAATACAGGGAAAATCGTCGCAAATCGGAAATATTCGGGTAACACGTCGGGAAACCGCGAATTGGGCCCTTAGTAAATGACCCCCAGTGACTGATTTACAGCCTGTCAGAACATGGTGAGCAGAGAGAGAGGCTGCAAACTGAAAGGAGATAAGTGATCCAGGGAAGGGGAGGCAGGCGCATATCTGTGGGATGTAGGAGAGATTTTTGTCTAAAAGGCATCTAATGGATCTCATGATCTGAGATGTAGCAGTGCTGTGTGTGCAATAGGCAATCTCATGCATCTCTCTGTGTGTCAGTGTGTACGTACAGAAGCCAGATGAAAGTGCATATACACCTGTACTCTGATAATATAACCACACTGTCACCTCACAGAACTAGATGGATAATTCAGTAATGTGTCTGCTTAGAGAGGCCCCGCCCACACCGTAGGATTTTACACTGAGCAGCATAGAGGATGATAGGAGCTAAAACAGCAGTAACAATGAGTAAATTGTAAAGTAAGTTAAAATGATCTTTATTGTGTCAAAATCACTAGGGGATTAAGATGTAAGAATTTTCTTTTGTGGAAAAACCCCAATTCAAAATTGAAAATAACATACATACCCCTATAATATTTTCTAGTAACAAAGTATTTCGAGATTTGGCTACATGGGCAGCAATTGTGGTGCCATATTCAACTGGTCCAGCAGGAATAAGTTGTGTCTGTCCTCCCTTTGTTCCAGTAGGTGTGAACAAACATAGGCTCTGAAAATATAGAATAAACAATTAGAAATGAGACATAGCATGATAAACAACACTGTAACATACAGCAAAACATAGTATGCCTCTGTCCACTGTATACTAGTGTTAACTTCTTATTAGAAAATAAGCATAAATACTGCATCTTCTGCAGTCAAAACACAGATCCAGCAACACTGCCATTGCTCCACTATTACCAATTATACTATTGTCTAAATAATTAACACTAATTTACCTTACAGTTTTTATACAAATCACATGTAATTCATGGACAATGGATATCTTTTTAGATAAAATGTTATTTGACCCCAAATCAATACATATTTCCACACTATACTAGGCCCTGAGCACTTAGTACGCTCCTCCTGTTCTGTGAGCTACTGGCACTTTAATTGTATACATCTGCTACTTTGACGTCAATGCCTCATACAAGTCAGGGGTTCAGATTCAAGGAATGTACAAAAAAAAACATTATGACAAATAGAGTTCCCTTCACTTCCTCCTACTCATGTTCTATCAGATAATAAAACTTACAATATACAGTACATGCTTTCTGCACTATACAGGAAGGAATTCTGAGTAACCATTTATACAAGTCTGGTACATATTATCATTTACTCTTCCAGTTTGACACCACTCATTTAATTGGCCAAAGTTAGGTTTCACAATCAGCCCCCTTCCGAAATCCCCCCCCCCCAAAAAAAAAAAAAAAAATGCAGATGAAATGTATTACTGGGGCAACCAAAAGTGTGTACACAAGAACTGGAATTATATCTGTGAAATGCTGCATTATTCGTGAGTATATTTAAGAATCTTGTCTTCGTGGGAATAGACCTTTAAACATTCTAAAACCCTCTTTTCATTATTATGTAAATGAGGCTGGTCACATGGTCAGAGGCAGTGATGTCACCCCTGTTCCCCCTCCCCTCTCCTCCCCCTGCTCTTGTCTGTGTGTAATGTATAGTAAATTGCTAGAGGAGACTTCAGAAATGGAGCATATGTTCTTAGGCTATGTTCACACTAGTTTCTGGTATGTATGCTCATACATAGAAAGGAAAGATGATAAAATGTCCAGGGTTTGAGACGTTCCACAACTTCTCAATATTCCTCATATTTCCTTTTTTAATAAGAGAGGAGATCTGCAACAATGAATCCCCATGTATTACGCATTTTACCTGTGGATCAGGTCTAGAAGTATCCACACTGTGTAAGCACCCTTAAAAATATGTCTAATCTATGTATCCGACGATGTATTTACACATATATTATATGCACACACATATATATACAAACATACACAAGGATTGTTATAGATTTATATGGTCATTCAGATATCAATGATACTATGGATCTCCCCATGTCCTCATGGTGTGGAAGATTAATAATTATAGGGATCCTGACGTTTCTTTCACTGTTTCACCAACAAGTCTTCACCTGCAATTCAACATTCCTTGTGACTTTACCAATATAGTATTTATACAAACTGATCAAATAAAATGCACTGATTACTTTAAACCACTAGATGGTGCTGAAAGCCTGTAAAACAGCGCAATGGACATGTTTCAGTAAATATATTGCAATATATAATTAAAAAGTTAGAGCCTTATGGTCTTTTATTAGCTGCCATTCTGAGCTAGGTACATGGAATAAATTAGCTTATCTTTTAGGATTTTTTTCTTGTAACTTATTTATAGGAAATTTTAATCTGACAGAATGGCATGAACAACATATGCAGAGAATGAGATGGCTTGTAACAGATACTCTGATGTCTCCACGGTAAAAATCAGCACACCTTATCTTTATAAGCTGCCTATTTGATATGAAACAAATAATGAGAAACAGAAAAATACATAACTATAAAATCTGTTTCAAAGGGGTAGTCCAGAATTAAAAAAAAAAAAACTTTTATGTATGGCTCAGGGCAGTGAGAATATAAAAACAAAAGATCTTCTACTCGACACGCAATAAATATGTATGTATGGCTTTTCATTGCAATATTATATAAATATTATATTGTATATGAAAAGCCATACATACATATTCATTGCGTGTTGAGTAGAAGATCTTTTGTTTTTATATACTCACTGCCCAGAGTTTCTCATTATTTGTTTCATATCAAATACGCTGCTTATAAAGATATATCTTTATTCCCCCTTAAAGATTCTGGGTAGCTCCCAGCAAAGTGATTGTGAATGTTTAGAAGGAGCTCTGCTCATATAAACAGTATGAATTATAAAGTTGTATTTTTATATATCTAGGATAGTATTTTTTTTCCTTTGTGTGTTATATGTGTAATGACACGATAGAGAAAGAAAGGGGGGGGGTTAATAACATCCAACTGATATACAGCTGAAACACTGCTGGTGGTGGAATAAATACAACTTTTTTCTACCATTTTGGAATCCTTATCTGGACACTATTTGGTGGGTGAGACTTTACTAAAGACTGTGTTGCTGTTTTTCTTATTTCAGTATCTATCTTTATAGATGGCAGGTGAGTAAAATTAAATTTGAGTGTCCAGACAAGAATAACCCTTTACATTATAAATGTACATAAAATAATGCTGCTATTTAGAAAAAACACAGATAAGGAGAATATATTATAATATACACACATACATAAATACACACAGAACTTACATTATTGCATTCTCCAAGGAAATATAGTGCAAATCCATCCGCTTTAGTTGCTGGTTAGAGACAGGGAGAGAGTAAACAAGTTAACTTACAACCTTTAGGCATAAACATAATGCAAAATTATCTGTGCTAGTAAATATTAAAAAATTAAAGGGATCATAAAGCTCATACATAAAACTGCATTGTATTAAAGGAGATATACCATCAAAACAAGTGTGGATAAACCAGAGGCACTCATAAATTCAGGTCCCACGACTGTGGTAATCATTCTTCTAAAATCAACTTTTAAAATTATGCTAACAAAAGGTTACAGGTGAAGTTCCCAGAGCCCCTCAGTATTGCAGGCTGTTACAGTGTGCAACGGGCACTTACCCCTCCCACTGTGTGCTAAAACCTCCTCTACTGCAGTGAGATTGCATTAGGCAGAGGGAGGGGAAAGTGATGAAAGAGCAGCATGAAGCTACAGCATGCAGGGGTTCTGGGAACTGCCCCAGTAGCCAATCTGGCTCATTAGCATAGAATGAAGGAGGCCATGGATAATAAATAGAAGATGATTACCACAGTCACATTGCCTGAATCTATGATCTTTGATGGTAGATTTCCTTTAAAATAACATTAAATCCAATCAAACATCAACACCCAGTAAAAGCAGCATCTCCCATTCAAGTTTTGATATTCCAGTCAGAGTCACCACTGCAGTGAATAACAGGACACAGTGGTGACTCCTCCATTAAACAACCTTGGTCCACTGGGGAGCTGGAAAATTCTTTACAGTACAGGTGTCAAACACAAGGCCCGCAGGCCAATTCCAGCCCACGGCTTTATGTTATGCGGCCTATCCCCTGGCCACTATGCTGCACTCAGATACTCACCTTTCCCTGCCTCCGTGAAGCAGCGGCAGTCTTCTCTTGTCCTGTGTGTGACAGTTGTATGTGCCAGCAGAAGTGATGTGGTGACATAATAGGTCTGCTTGTTTCTGAGCCGATGCTTACCGCAGGCGCAAAAAGAAATTAAGAAGACGACTGCTGCTTCTTTGGCACATACATCCCATGCCGGTATCTCAGGTTATTTAACAATGTGTTCATCTTTGTGGTTGCCCTCAAATGGCTGATTGTAATGGTAATGTTGTATAGATGTAACAACTAAATAGCCGCGGCGCCATATTACGGGGGAAAGATAGGACATGGCCCATCTTTCTCCTGGCTACGGAACCGGACAGTGCCGCACTGTACCACTCCTGTAGGGCGCCGTGAGCCCACTGCTGTCTATGGGGGCCGTATATACACAGTATATACTTCGGCCATATATACATCCCCCATATGTTCATGTGAATGTAGCCTAAGTTTGGAAGGCATATTCATGGCATACAAAAGCCACATATGGCGAACACCAGTTTTGAACTTCGAAAAGTTCCTCTACTATTCCTATTAGAAAAGTATTGGTAAATCAAAAATGTTTTTTATCATTTGCATTGCTGTCAGTTTAATTAGATATTTTAAAGATTTTAACGATCAGCAGCACAACATAAGAGTTCCACTGCCTCTACGCCTGCTATAGCATTAGTTTCAATGTGCATCAGGTGTGGCAGAAGGGGACTGGTTGCCGAGCCAGACGGGCGGACGTTGTCAAAGTGGAGTGTGCCTGCCTCTGTAAACAAACGCAGGACAGCGTGAGCGTCGGAGAAGGAAAGTACAGCCCCCGACCAGTTTTTTTTTTTTTTTATTTTAAACGTCAGGAGCACAGAAAGTCTACGGGAAGCTGGTGCAGGACATGTCGGATTTACTAAGAGATTCCGATTTCTTAATAATTCCTGCGCAGAAATTTACCACAGCTCCAAGCTGGTGTAGACAGAAGCTAAAGCACATGCTAAAATGAAGAGTTGAATAAAGATGAAGAGTTTTTTAGAATTCGCTAATTGCCAAATTGTCCAACTTCCAACTTAAAAAAAGAAATAAATGACACCTGTACACTGGTGGCTTTACCTGTTTTGATAATATCACTTAATTCATAGAGAAGTAACTTGTTGTCTCCTCCAGCATCTAGCCGCTGTTCCATGTAACTGTTTAGTTCGTACACAACTCCTTGCATATTCGTGTCCTGGTACTGCTGAAGGGAGAAAAGAAACACTGTTACAACATGCTCACACAGGAGCCGTCTACAACTGCTGCAATGTTGTGCCTACAAATGTTTTCCCAAGACTCGGAAATATTATAACAAATACTCTCCTCTCCTGAGCCAGTTATCCCCAGCCCCGTGCAATAACATTTCCGCTCTAAAGGGACCAGGATCCATGACGACTTGAGATCCAGGAGGAGCCGACCAGAGATTTGAGTATTTATTTTCAAGTTTATAGAAAAGCAATGTCTTAGGGACTTTATTTTTTGTTAACTTTAGGTTGAATCTGGGCGAGGATATCATACTTTGGTGACAAAGTTATGTTGCTTGTGAATGCTTCAAGTGTAATGAACAAGTGTCTAGTGGCCAATCACTGCAGGCTTATACCAGGCCACTACACTAGAAACATCATCCAATTTGTGTCCTTTTTCAAGATATGGTTTAAAACAGGTAAAATATACAATAAAAAGTGGCATTGTATGTAAATAACATTTAAAAAAAAAATCACATTGCTATAGAGAAATAGGGAAACCCAAATATTAACTGGAAAAGTCGAATCGTCATCTGCAAGAAGCCCTTATTTTGTTCTTGGCACTTTGTGCGCCCTCACACTATGGGTTTAAAAACTTGTTATTCCAAGTGAAACTGAGGTAGCTCAATTCTCTATTTTGACGGGAGGACAGAAACAGTAAAAAAAGGTATACAACTTGCTAAATGGAGCTGACAATGCAAATGAAAAAAAAGACACAAAACATCCAGATATAAAGGTGCCAACCATATGGTGAAAGAGACAGGAATTAGACCACCCCATTGTTTTATGATCACATCTGACTTTGTTGCCCCCTATTTCACTTTGCCTTTCATTTCTTTGCTATCCGCTATCTCTAGAGAAAGAAACACACAAACATCCTCCAAGAGCTGAAGGGATAAGTTATCAAACCCTGATGTTAGCTTGATACCCCCCCCCCCTCCTTTAGCTCTGCCCCAGAGGGGAAGCCAAGTTCAATATTCCCCTATCTCTGGAAGGCCAAGAGATGAGAAATGAGCTCTCAGCCTATTTTGTCATTTATTCTGGGCGATTTTGATAAATATATGAATCATATGACCCCATTAATAGTCTAGCCCTACATGGAGCAAGTTGTCATTGTAAGAAACTGAAAAGAAAACTACTGGAATATAAAAACTGGAATTTTGGTGTAGTTACCAAGACAAAAATGACTAAGATAAATTCCAATCTAAAGACCATAGGCAACAGCAGATTCCCCAAATTCCTCATTCTTTTCTGTGGTAAAGATGTCTATGGAAGATTGTGCCCTGTTGGCTCCCAGTTAAAGCATCACCCTATTGTCAATCCGTAATATACTGCTATCTCTATACTATACCACAGTTCCTAGAGCAGGTTATAGAGCAATTGTACGCCAGGCCACACGGCCATCTGCTGGATTTACAAAGAAGCTGGAGCCTCTAGATATATCCAGCATGAGCAAAGTGGCAGGGGGAACATAAAGTGAAGTTTGGAGGTGGGAACCTTGTGGTATTCAGTTTTCAGCTTACTGTACTGCCTAGCATCATGTAATTGAAAGAATGATGAATTGACAATTGTACTGAGGCAATCTTGATATAAATCTGCTGCCATCTACCAGAATTATGAGAGGAAGACCCCACACACACCTGAGGTGAAAACTCAATAAAAAAATTTAAAAACCTATAATGTCCCCTCCCATAATCCACCAGAAAATCTAAAGAAAATTTAAGAAAGGTCATAGCAGAAGTCAACTGAACCAACTGACGAATGGGACAAAATTCCACCTGAGCAATGCATGTGATTAGTTTCTCCATAAAGGAGGCACCTTGAAGCTATTACTACCACCAAAGGCTTTTGTACATTATATTAAAGCACAACTAAACTATTAAAACTTGCATAAAGCAATGATGCATATGATAATAGTAAACATTGTAATATACTTTATAAATAGGAATATCTTCATATTCCCTTCTTTTTCCCTGACTTTCTTCCTTATCCAAGCATCTTTCTGTCCCGACAGATCATAAATAAAAGGTATCCAATGATCTTACTAATGACTTAAAGGAAACCTACCATTTCAAATGGTAGGTTTAAGCTGTAAACACCGAGCACCAGCTCAGGGTGAGCTGGTGCCGGTGCTTAGTTTCGTTAGTGTTAAAACCGCGGTATCGCGGTTTTAACACTTTAAACTTTATAGCATAAACTGCTTCGGCGCTGCGTGCGCACGATCGTGCGTGCGCCTACATAGGAAATGCTGCAGGTTTAACACTAACGAAACTAAGCACCGGCACCAGCTCACCCTGAGCTGGTGCTCGGTGTTTACAGCTTAAACCTACCATTTGAAATGGTAGGTTTCCTTTAATTCTTTACAGACAGTCCCTGAATAGTCAACACTGCTTAGAGAGCTGACTCTTTTAGTGAAATATACCCTAGGTATGGAAAAAGTTTATAGATAAGCCTCCACTGCTTATCTATATGATGTGGATGGGACTTCAATACACTGCTCACTATAGGAGAAAGCGACTGTGGTAATCTTCTTATATGTGTTATCCATGGCCTTCTTCTATAAATCAACTTCTTCTCCTTCTAAAATCACTTCTAACGTTATGCTAATGAGGCAGAAGGACTTTGGGGGTGTTACCAGAGTTCCTCCATGCTCTGGCTTTTACACATGGTTAATATACAAGTGTGTATGCTGGGGAGATAATTAGGCAACTTCCCCTTTCATTAATTACACATCTGGACATGTGCCGTTGTTTCTTTAGTAAAACACAAGTTCCCATTAAAAAAAAAAAAAAAATTCCCAATGTTCCAATAAAAAAAAAACTAAGAAAACTCCCAAATTCATTGTTTACAGGAAAAGCCTTACAGGTACATAGTTTACATGTAGACAATGAATGTGTTAAGAGTTTTTTTATTTACTCTTTGTTTTTTTTATGTAACATTGAGCAAATTTGTTATACAGACAGTCCCCGGGTTACATTCAAGATAGGGTCCGGAGGTTTATTCCTAAGTTGAATTTGTATGCAAGTCAAAACTGTATATTTTATAATTGTAGATACAGACAAAAACATTTTGCCCCAATGACAACTGGAGTTTAACATTTTTTTTGCTATAATTGGACCAAAGATTATCAATAACGCTTCATAACAGACACCTTACAGCTGGACATTGCAGCCTGGGACTAAAGTAAAGGATTCAAAGAGCTGCACCAGAGGTCTTTAACTAGGGGTCATCTGTAAGTCGGGTATCCTTAAAGGAAACCTACCAGTTCAAATGGTAGGGGTAAGCTGTAAATACCGAGCACCAGCTTAGGGTGAGCTGGTGCCGCAGCTTACTTTCGTTAGTGTTATTAAGCGCTGTATCGCGGATGCTTCAGCAGCTACAGCTATAAAACTTTAAAGAGTGTTAAAACCGCGATACAGCGGTTAATAACACTAACAAAAGTAAGCACCGGCTCACCCTGAGCTGGTGCTCGGTATTTACAGCTTACCCCTACCATTCTAACTGGTAGGTTTACTGGTAGGTTTACTTTAAGTAAAGGACCACTTGTAGTGATTTTTATATATGTGAACTTGTATTTTATTAGAGAAACAACGGCACATGTCAAGGTGTGTAATTAGTGAAAGGAGAAGTTCCGTATTTATCTCCCCAGTATACGCAGTTGCACATAAGGGCACAGAATAGTGCTTGAAATGTGTAGATTTGTTTTGTCTACACTGGTGGCTACTCCAGAACTGGTTCTTATGTCTTTTTAACACTTTTTCAATAAAAGAAAGATATAGGCTATGTTTTAAACTGTCCCCCTAAGCTGGTGCTGGATTACCTTTTCCACTGTCTTGATGTGCTCCATGTATCCAGTAGACATTCATGGCACATGCCAAAGACGGAGAACCCCCCCCCCCTGCACTTCCCCCTCCGTTTGTCTGATGTAATAGCTTCTGCATAGTGAAACAGCCTGTAAAGCTGCAGCATGGAGGGGCTCTGGAAATACCCCCTAGAGTCCTGGTTCATTATCGTCATTTCATTGATTTTAGAAGGAAGGAGGCCGACATAACAAATAAAATTACCACAGTCGTGGTGCCAGGATCTATGAGTAAAATGGCCCTAAATTGTTGCGCTTGATTGTGATGGTAGTTTTCTATAACCCCTTAAGGACGCAGCCATTTTACAGCTTAAGGCTCAGCCCGATTTTTTGGATTCTGACCTGCGTCTCTTTATATGGTTATAACTTTTGAACACTGTTACTTATCAAAGCGATTCTGAGATTGTTTTTTCCTCACATGTTGTACTTCATTTTAGTGGTAAATTTTGGCTGATAAGTTTTGAGTTTATTTACAAAAAAAAGGAAAAAAAATTATGAATTTTTTGAAACATTTTCCATTTTCGTAATTCAAAATCATTGTGTTTTCAGGCAGATCGATTTACCACCTAAATAATTTGCTGAATTACATTTCCCATATGTACACTTTAAATTTTCTAAAAATTTTAAGTGTCTGGATAATTTATTTTGATGTCACGCGGCTTACAAATCCAATATCAGTTTTCTGTATTTTCAAAATTGACTATTTTGGGGATAATTACAGTTTTGAATGACATTTTTTTTAATGTTTTACATTTAAAACCCCCTATATAACCAACCCATTTTCAAATCTGCACCCCTCAAACTATCAGAAACAGCTTTTAGGAAGATTGTTAAACCCTTGAGATTTTCATAATAATTAAATCAAAATGGAGGAGAAATTTAGAATGGTCAAATTTTCTTGGTTATACGTTTATTTAGCCATACAATTTACACATTTTCAAAAGAGAAAAACCATCTTACAATTTGTTATGAAATTTCTCCTGAGTACAGCGGCCCCCCCCCCCCACACACACACACACACGTGGCTGTTACTTGTTTTATGGTCGCACAGCGAGGCGCAGAAGGGAAGGAGGGACCTGCATCTGCCAGGATTTTAGTTTCCTCATTGGCCCCTTTTGTAGGCTATAAAATTTTCGCTTTTTCTTTATTGGGGCATCAATTCTGTACTTGATTTTTACTTTTTTTTTGGTGTTCACTGTATAACCTAATTATCATGTAATCTTTATTCTATGGGTCGATACGATTACGGGAATACCAGACTTGAATATATATATTTGTGCACTTGCAAGTGGCATACTACAGAGCTAGTTGATGGCTTGTTTTTTGTGGGACATGTTGTATTTTGCAACAGTATAATTCAGTAAAGATGTTTTTTGATCACTATTGCATTTTTTGTGGGATCAAATAGGTAAAAATCATAAATTGGCGGGTTTTTAACAGTTTTCTTTCACTGCGTTCATTGAGTAGGTTAAATAATTATTTACTTTTATTCATCCGGCTATTACGGACACGGTAATATTATATATGTGAGGTTTGTGTTAAGATTTAGATTTTTTTGTGCATTATATGACTCTTTATATGTTTTGGGGCTTATGGCCATTTTTATTGATTTATAATTTTTTTTATTGAATAATTTTTATTTTTTTTTACTTTTTTTATCAGTTCCAATCATCTGTTTGCTTGTTCATGATAATACTCTGCAATACTGATGTAATGCAGGGTATTAGCAGTGTCACCTATGCACATACATAGGCTGACACCATGCCTTTCAGATGATGTCAGAAACACCATCTTAATGGCACTGCCTACAGGCACCCTGGGGTCCTGATCGGACTTAAGGGCTGCCATAGGAACAAATGGCACCCCCTAATCGTGGGGAAAAGACCCCAGAAGGGAGTTTAAATGGCCCACAACGACCGCGGGCGTTACTCGGGGAAGTCAGCAGTAGATTACTGCTGACATCTCGTGAACCCCGATACCGGCATCGGCTCAGCGCCATACTAGTACTGATGCCGCGCACCACACTAGCATGCTGATGGGGGAAGGCCGCCATAGTTTTTGGGAGGATTGCCTCTCTCCAATGAGGTCACTACGATCCAGCAGCATTTAAACAGATAACAATTGTGATTGATGCCAGCACTGATTGTGTGTTTTTTTTGGTGAGGGTTTTTTTTTTTTTTTTAAACTCCCGTAATATCCTTATAACTCTCCGAACTTCCAAATTTTATGCCGAATTTCTTGTGACTGATTTAAATCACTGGCCCCAATCTTTTATGTTTAGCACTTTTTTTCAATGAACACTTCTTGTCCAGGTAGTTGCTTGTAGCATTTTCAGAGCAACACGCAGTGATTTTATCCCATGAATTCTTCCCCCATGTCACAGCATCTTGTAGTATCTAAATGATCTACTAATACTAATGTACAGCGTGGGTGGAGCTGTAGCAATGACCGCCGCTAGGTCTTTTTTTCAGGGGAGGACTTATATTTTTAAGTGTGTAAAAATTGTCCTAGGTCTTAGGCTACATTCACATTGACATGTGCCCACTGTAACGTAGCACCGCGGGCACACGTCTGTGCATGGGAGAGGAGGATGGGGTGAGCAGCGCTCTCCGCCCCTCTCCATAGAGGAACATTGCGCAGGGCGCCGTATTCCAGGAAAAAAAATAGGACATGTCCCATCTTTTCACGGGTACGGAACGGTACGGTGCTGCACTTGCGCCCATTGCTGTCTATGGGGGACATATATCTGACATATAAACTTCCCTCATTCAGGTGTCTGAATGAAGCCAAAGGTGTAAGCTTTTGCAGGACAAGCTGACATTTTTAGTTTTGGAAATGTGCAAACTTTTGATAATTTTATTAAATTGTTGTGGGTGGTAAAATGACATAAAATCAGAATTTCAGAGAATTGACTATTGAAACCTCTTAAGACCACAGCCATTTTTGTATTTTCATTTACAAGTCTTGTTTTAAGTGTTATTAGTATTATATTCACATAATATGTGTACCAACTTAAATCAAATGATCAAAGCAGCAAGGTACTGGCTGTAAAACTAAACTTTTACCATTTACATTTAAAAATGGTGCAATTCATTTACCACAAACTGCAATGATCAAACTTAATACAAAATTTGATCAAAGACAATTTAAAAAGGGACAGTCTTACCAAGTCAGGTGTTGAGTTTCAGGGTTAGAGGGTACTTTTGATCACCTTTAATTAAAATTTTTAGGTGTTGTGAAAAGGCAAAAAAATGTCAGATTACACAGTTCGCTGTTGGGAATAATTTTTCCATTTGAGGCATTTTGGGACATGGCAATAACCAACAGGTTTGTAATTTGTTTATTTTTATTTATGAACTAGGGAAAGGGGTGTAAAAAATACAAAACCCTTTTTTTTTCGTTTTAATTTTTTTACTTTATCTTAGGACCCCCTAGATTACCAGAATTCTGGGTGTCTGACGCAGCTGTATTGCAGTATATGGAGATTTTCTGCTGGGAGCAGAACACTACAGATCTTACTAAGAGACAGGCCGGGGAGCCTCGTTGCAATACTAGGCCCTACTCCATAAAAAGTGTATCGCAAGTCAGTACTGACGTTCCCCGTTAATGGGATGAATAAAATATACTGTATGTATCAAGCTGCATTTAGGCCACATAAACATTGGACTGTTTGGAAAGGTCAAAATTAGAAAATGTGGGGACTTATTTTGCTTGCTTGGGGTCTCTTCATGCCAAGCTTTCAACAGAAACAGATTTAGGGACTGCTTCAATGAAAGCCTAAGTAGCTTTTAACTTGCTTGGCTGCCTAGGATCTTACAAGTGACCTCAATGCCCATCCAGTTGTGACCAAATCGTGTTAGTACAAAGAAAACTGAAAGATCTGTTGACATAAAGATTATTGGCACAACAGCAAGTAGTACTCTAGAGAAATCTGGCACCATTGTGTTTGTGCTAAAAGATAAATGTAGTGCAGATCACAGCTCTTGGATCTTTCTTACACCATACTACACAAGTGTAGGCTTCTCGTATTCACAATGACAGTACATTTACCTAAGCAACTTACATGATGAAAACTGATCAAATTAAGCTGCTTACCCTGCTGACTTCTGCGGGGATCATGTCTGTAAAACAAATTGAAACAAATAAATACAAAATATAGTACATTTCTATAACATAAAATGTAGCAATGACAGAAGCCGTTTTCTTTTTGTATCAGATATTTAAAAGTAATTGTATAAAGTTTGACTAGACCCATCCTGTGGAAACTCCAGTTCACGGTAAAAGTCCAAGAGATATCAGAGACTTGTGCTTGGCAAATCATGACATAATTTCTTCAAAGAATGGAACGGCAAGGCCCATGCTCAATCTTTTGCTCCAACACGTGTCAAAGGAAACCTACCACTTAAAAGTGGTAGTTCTTACACACATATACATGGCACCAGCTCAGGGTGAGTTGTATCACCGATTTATAAGTTATATTAACATTTATCTTGGCGCACCGCACTAGGGCACAGCGCACCATTCTGAAGTGCTGGAGAGCCGGTGACGTCACCGAGCTCTCCGGCACACGCGCGCCTGCGCAACTTCCTACGTCGAAACAGGCTCTTGCACCTGCGTGTCCCATACACACCATGGACAGATTCTATCCACTGGAAGTATATAGTGAAGCTTTCTATAGAAGCAAAGCAAGCAGAGATCATATTGAAAAATGGTATAACTTTTCATTACACAAAAAATATCAATTATAAACTGAAAGTGGCCAAGCCCTTTAAGAATTACAAATTTTATTCTGCCAATCAATATCAGATATAAGCCAAATGGAGGAAAGTCCTATGTGAAGCTTTATGGGACAGAGAATACCGGTTGACCCCCGCAGTGGAAGTTCTACAGTAAGGGGGAGAAGTCCTAGAGACGATTGCAAAAAGATGGAATATCAGGAGACAAAGGCAGAAGGGACAGTGTGGGACAGTATTGGATGATCAGAGATATATGGAGGGAACAGGTTCTGGCTTTATAAGTCATTGTTAACATTTTAAACTGAATTTGGTATGCAATGGGCAACCAGTGGAAAGACTGGCAGAGATGAGAGGCAGATGAGAAATGTGGAGAGAGATGGATTAGCTGGGCAACAGAGTTAAGGATGGTTTGGATGGGTGGGTGTTAAAAAGTTAGCTGAGAGATCACAGAAAAACGTTGCAGTAGTCCAAGCATGAGATGATGAAGGCGTGGACTTGTAAGTTTGTCGATTTGGGTGTGAGAAATGTTCTTGAAGTCAAGTCGGATGTTTGAATTGAGTGTTTGGATGTGGGGGTTTAAAGGATAAGGCAGTCAGAAGTTACTCCAAGGTTGTGGATTTTTGGGAATGGGGTGAGTGTGGAGACATGAGTTGTGTTGTTAGGCCTGTTGGCTATTGAGCTATATTCTGTCCATACTGAGTTTTAAAAAGTGAAAGGAGAAGGAGGATATGTAAATGAGAAACTATGGAGTTGTGGCTGCATATCTATGGTCAAAGCCATAGATATATATTTGAGGCTCATTAGCATAGGAGTTAAGCTAATTACAACAGAATAAGAAACTGCACGAGCTGAGCGCAGGTGTGAACTGAGGATGAGTTAGAGGAAAGGCAAGACAATCGTTCCAGGTGGACATGTAGCTTCAAGAGTTTTGAAGCAATCGGAAGTAGTGGGATAGGGTAATCGTTCAGCAGAGATTGCTTTTTTTAGAATAAGTTCTCGTGCAAGTGGTTAGCGAAAAGTTTAGCAGATGAGTTAGAGCTGAGAAAAACACAAAAGGTTGGGAATAACTTGATAGAACAAAATGGATTCCAACGCAAGTCTCCAAACGGTCTAAAATATCCTTTATTCGTGCATCGGCAAATTTGGGTACAGATACAGTGAAGAAACGATCAACGCGTTTCGGCTATTACGCCTTAGTCATGATCCATTCCATTCATGGATCATGACTAAGGCGTAACAGATGAAACCCCTGCCTGGGCAGTTTCGTGAGCGTAACTCTTTGGTCGACAGTATTGAACTGAGTAGAGCCGACACGAACTTTCATTAAAAGGTTGGGAATGGATGCAAATGGAATTTGATCAAATGCACAGGTAATAGATTGGTGACCAACCGCAGATTCTTATGGTGGGATTTGTTAAGAGGGCAGTAAAGAGAGACAAAGATGAGAATGATGTGGGAGTGTAGAGAATGAGGTGTGCGATACAGGACTCTAACACTTAGATAGGTGATGGCATAGGTCAGTGATGGCAAACCTTTTAGAGACTGAGTGTCCAAACTACAACAAAGACCCGCTTATTTATCGCAAAGTGCCAACACAGAAATTTAATTTGTGATTTATAGCTCTACTCTTTTACAGTTTTCATTGATACCAGCACCTGAGGACACCAATAAAGCAGAAAAGAGTCCCAGGTAGAGCTGTCACTTTAAATATCTCTGTGCACAGCAAGTCCTGGGCTGTCTGGGACTGCAGGAAGATACCTGGAGTCATCTCTGGTGATGGCCTGAGTGCCCACAGAAAGGGCTCTGAGTGCCACCTCTGGCACCAGTGCCATAGGTTAGCCATCACTGGCATAGGTTATTAGATGAGTGGGCAGAAGAGAGCAAGATATAAAGAGTTCATCTGCAGGTCAGAGTATATTGGGGTAATGGTGGAGACACAATAGTGACACTAACTAGTTATGTGTACTTTATTTGACCTAATAAGAGTTTTTTTTTAAATTCACTGCATTTATTTTAGCGTCACTATGTATCATAAAAGCTTCTCTTCTATCACAAAATCACTGGCAGTAGACCCTGCTCCAGGGAATCCCCTCTCTCTTTTTAAACAGGTTGTCCACTTAGTATTTTTGTTTATATGTTTGGCTAGTGCATATTACTCTTCATGGAAATTGCTTATCTGCTTACAGTCCAGGTCCTTCTAGGTAATACTAATACTTCACAAGAATGTTACAGCCACTTTTTGGGTCAGCAGTAACACTTGAATGTATAACAGCCAAGGCCAGTTATTGGCTAATGTGCTCATCTAAAATGGACATCATCCTGAAAGTACCAGCAGGGACTTAATGGACATCTACCACCAGGAAGAAGGATTGTAAACGTAGCACACTGACATACTGGTGTGTGCCCCTGCTGGCAGGATCTGCTCTTTTAGATTTTATTCTCTTTTTTTAAAAAAAGTTTTTAAACTGATGCAAATGAGCCTGTGGGGCTCCAGGCTCCATACGTTTACATCATTTTTAAAGCCATATACCCTTAAAAACAAGAGCATAACAAGCTTAACCCCTAGGCGCACCAGGACGTTATAGTACGTCCCGGTGGCTAGATACTTAGCGCACCAGGACGCACTATAACGTCCTGCTTCTGGCACCGGCTCACGAACGGAGCCGGTACCAGAAGCAGCGGCTGTCAGCTGTCTAGTACAGCTGACAGCCTGCGCTAACACCCGCGATCGGAGCCGACTCCGATCGCGGGTGTTAACCCCTTACACGCCGCGGTCAAGCATGACCGCGGCGTGTAAGGGTCTTCCCCCTATGGATCGGATCCCCCGTGCCGCTTACCGGGGGATCCGATCCTCTCCTGGGCAGCTCCGAGGACTGGCATGTGCCCCGGAGCTGCCCGGTTTCCATGGCAGCCAGAACCCTTCCGGGTCTGACTGCAAACTGTCTGAGCATGCGCAAGCATGCTTAGACAGTTTACACTGCTCTACAATAAAATAGTATTGTAGAGCAGTGTATTGAACTTAAACCAGTGATCAGAGTATCACTGGTTTAAGTTCAAGTATGTAGAAGTAAAATTATGCAAAAACACTTAACACTACACATTATAATAAATAAAAAATAAATACATAAAAATATAAGCCCCTAAAATGTCACTTTCCCATAAAAACACTTAATAAAGTATAAAAAACATAAAAACACAAAAAAACCCCGCATGTTTGGTATTGCCGCGTCCGTAACAATCTGCATAATAAAACAGAATCATTACTGGACCCGCACGGTAAACGCCGGAGGAAAAAAACGCAAAAAACGTTCCGAAAAAAAGATAATTTTTAATTAATACCCTATAAAAAATGCTCTAAAAAGTGATTTAAAAAATTTTATGCACTCTAAAATAAGCCCACTAAAAAGAACAACTGTTCTTGCAAAAAATAAGCCCCTAACCAGATTTGTCAGCCAAAAAATAAAAAAGTTATGCATATGAATAGATGGTGATGCTAAAATGAATAAGATTTTCTCCAAATTAGTTTTTATTCAGTACAATTGAATAAAATACACAAAACCCCCACATATTTGGTATCCCTGCGTCCGTAACAATCTGCATAATAAAACAGAATCGTTATTAGATCCGCAAAGTGAACCCCGTAAAAAACAACCTCAAAAAACTCTCTCTGAAAAAAAGATGATTTTTTATTAATGCCCTTTAAAAATGCTCTAAAAAGTGATTTAAAAATGTTATGCACTCTAAAATAAGACCACTAAAAAGAACAATCCTTCTCGCAAAAAATAAGCCCTTAAACAGATTTGTGAGGTGAAAAATAAAAAAGTTATGCATATGAAAGACGGTGATGCTAAAATTAACAACAATTTTGCCAAATTACTTTTTATTCAGTAAAAATGGGAAAAAATAAAAAATATATATAAATGAAGTATTTTTGTAATCGTGGCGACCCATAGAATAAAAATAATATACTATTTTTATGGTATGGTTAACGGCCAAAAAAAAAAACACATAAAAATGTTCCTAAAAATTGACGATTTTCATTTCCTCCACCAACAAAGCTTTAATTAAATCTCACCAATTAGCTATAGATGCCCCAAAATTATGTACCAGAAAAGTGCATCTCATGTGGCAAAAGAAATAAGCCCCTATAGGTCCTCAATAAAAAAAGAAAAAAATTATAGCCTGTACAATGTGACATAGCAAATCGGATCTGGATGGCGCCTCCTTCCCTCCTATGCCCAGCCGTGCGCCCATACAGCAGGTTACCACCACATATAGGGTATCGGTGTACTCGGGAGAAATTGGGTATCAAACTTTGTGGAGCCTTTTTTAATTTAATCCATTGTAAATGTTTAATTTTCCACCCAAAATGAGTGTATTGTGAAAAAATATTACAATTTTCAGACTGCACCTCCGTTTTGTTTTAACCCCTATAAAACACCTAAAGGGTTAACAAACTTCTTAAAAGTGGTTTTTCATACGTTGAGGGGTGTAGTTTCCACAATGGGGTAATTTATGAGTCTAGCTATTATTTAGGCCTCTCAGTGTCAATTAGAAGTTGAGCAGGTCCATCTAAATACAGGTTTTGGTGATTTTACAAAAATGTGAAAAATGATACCTAAATTCTGAGCCTCAGAACATTCTAGTAAAATATGTGGAATCTTAAAAAACCATGCCAACATAAAGCAGACATTTGGGAAATGTAAGTTATGAATTTATTTGGGTGCTATGACTATCTGCATCAAAAGTAGAGAATTTAGAACGTTGAAAATATAGAATTTTTCCAATTTTTTGCCAAATTTTGTTTTTTTTCATAACTAAACGCAAAAGATTTCATCCAAATTTTTAAACTAATTTGAAGTACAATGTGTCACGAGAAAACAATCTCAAAATCCCCTGGATTTCTCATAGCGTTCCCACGCTATAACCACTTATAGTGACACAGGGCAGATTTGAAAAATGGGTCCGCGTCCTTTAGGCCAAAAGATGCTGTGTCCCGTAGGGGTTAAAGAAAAGTGGATCCTGCCACAAGGGGCACACACCAGTATGTCAGTGTGCTATTTTTACAATCCCACATCCTGGTGGTAGAAGTCCTTTAAAAGCAGAACTGGCACTGCAAGTAATTTGGGAAGTTTTTATAAACTGAAACTCTGATAATTATTAAAATATTACTTACAAACCTAAAAGTTGAAGTTACATTTCTTTTTGAAGGCACAATGACAAAGTTACGTCACCTCTTTTTTAAGGTTTGTTTGTTTGTATTCCATTAAATATTTTTTGTTGAGTTACCGTGCAAAAAATATTTAATCAATGTTTAATGCGTCATCAACTGTCTCATTCACCTAATGAGGAAGTAGAAGGAATATATAAACTGCCGTTTCATATGGGAATTGGTCGCCAACATGAACAGAAGAGGAGCAGAATAATTAGTGGCCAGCATAAAGTCAATTCTCACCAGAGTTTGGAGCAATCCGCCGAGTAACACAGGCATCATGGGAAAATTAGCCAAAGCTACTGGAACTTGTGCACATTTACGATTGAGATTTGTTTTTGAATTGCTTCAGGGACACAAATCCACAACTGTGGGATGTTATTAATGTTGCTAAGCCACATGACATAAAAAATATTTATCTTTATGGCTGGTGGATATATTACACATTATAAAGCTGCTAAGTTCCAGATTTCTCATACATTAGTAATATGAACATTATATGGAAAAACATATTTAACGACTCTATTCTCAATTATCAATCCTTTGATCATCTTACTGAGTCTCCATTTTGGTGCCCTCTAAAGGAGCAGTGTGTTTAGTAATGGGTTGAATGAGAGGAGGGTATCATGTAACATTCCTTAGAGCCTTTCACCAAGTAGAATTTAATTGGAAACCTGAGGTTCCTACCTGTATTATCTGTTCTCCCCATGGATCAAGACATAGATGGCTTCCCTTATTAAAATGCATGCACAGAACAAACAAACACCCACTAGAACACATTATGAATAGTTGGAGAGCAAGCAGAGCCAGTTGGTCATTATCCATCATTATATGGAGCAATGAAAGGTTATCGAGTGCCTGGAATGCGTTAACTAAATGGATCAATGCTTCCATGTTTAAACGTAGAGCATATAGACCATCTGCTTTATTTAGCGTTCACCCCTAGAGGCTCAGGTACCCAGTTGAATGACTCAATGTTGTTGACAAAATTCTGTCTGTACAGGTGCTATTACCCAACAGATGTAAAACTAAAAAAAAAATTTGGTAGCCCTCAACAGGAATCATTATCACCTCCGTCCAGGCACGGACAAATCGAGTCCTACAAAGAAACTTTCAAGCAGAAGGGTAGAAAAGTCCAGCACCCAGTGGAGAACTTAAAACTTCAGTTTATTTATTAGAACAATTAACCCCTCCAGGACTCCCCTCCGCCTCCAGCCTATTTTGGCCTCTAGGACACGGCCCCATTTTTCAAATCTGCCCCGTTTCACTACATCGCTTTCCGGACAAGTAATTGAACCTGTTTGTAGCTGGGTTAACTCAATTTCAATGCATAACAAAAAATGCCAAAAGGCCAATTTAACCCTTTTTGTGCTAACTAAAATGTAACTTTTATTTTCTAAGTTCAAAATATTTGTAAGAGGACATTACATTAGTATTTTGGCTCAGTATTTTTGTTTTAAAATATATCAAGGAGGAGGGACCATGCCACCTAAAATTTTTATCTCTTTATCTCCTTATGAGACTATTTCCTATACATGGGTGCAGTGTCTGTTCAGCCATTCACTCTGATTCTCACACAGACAAGGGAAGACAACAAGGGAGGGGGAATTTTTAGGATTGGGGTAGGGTGGAGAGGTAGGAGCACACAAGTCTGTGTATCGCTATTAGTAGTTTTAGGTATTCATTCAGACCCTGTTCAGGGCGTCTAGTTAAATAGCTTTTTCTCTCTTTTCTCTACAAGTGTTTATTAACCCCTATTCTCCTCTATCCGATGTTTAACACATAGCATCCACTCTATTCGACTATTTGGGTATAGATCACATACTCGCTACTGTCCTGTAGTCTCTGGTGCTTGTTAACTATTCCTAGTCCTCCCTTGCTCAGGTTTTAAAGCAAGGAATGAGAGACGGCCACAATATACAGCTAACTGAGGTAGCCACCAGAACAGGGTTTAAATACGAAGCAAGCTGCTGAGAGGGAGGACTAGGAATGGTCTGAATGAATACCGAAAACTACTGAACACTGGGCTAATAGCGATACACAGACCTGTGTGCTCCTACCTCTCCACCCTACCCCAATCCTAAAAATTCCCCCTCCCTTGTTGTCTTCCCTTGTCTGTGTGACAATCAGAGTGAATGGCTGAAAAGACACTGCACCCATGTATAGAAAATAGTCTCATAAGGAGATAAAGAGATAAAAATTTCAGGTGGCACGGTCCCTCCTCCTTGATATATTTTAAAACAAAAATACTGAGCCAAATGTACATTACTAATGTAATGTCTTCTTACAAATATTTTAAACTTAGAAAATAAGAGTTAAATTTTAGTTAGCACAAAAAGGGTTAAATTGGCCTTTTGGCATTTTTTGTTATGCACTATATAGCTTTGAAACGCTTTAAAATATCCGCAGGATTTTGAGATTGTTGTTTCTTGTGACACATTGTACTTCAAACTAGTTTACAAATTTGGATGATATCTTTTGTGTTTAGTTATGAGAAAAAAAAAAGAAATTTGGCAAAAATGTAGAAAAATTATTTATTTTCAAAGTTATAAATTCTCTACTTTTGAAGCAAATAGTCATAGCTCCCAAATTAATTCATAACATTCAGACATTTCCCAAATGTCTGCTTTATGTTGGGATGGTTTGCTAAGATTTCACCTATTTTACTAAAATGTTATGAAGCTTAGAATTTGGGGGCCATTGTTCACATTTTTTGGAAAATCTCCAAATCCCCTATTTAGATGGACCTGCTCAACTTTCAAATTACTGTGAGAGGCCTAAATAATAGCAAAACTCGTAAATTACCCCATTATGGCAACTACACCTCTGAATGTATGAAAAGGCACTTTTAAGCTGTTTGTTAACCCTTTAGGTGTTTTATAGGGGTTAAAACAAATGGAGGTATGGTCTACAAATTGTAATATGTTTGGACAATACATTTATTTTGAGCTTACCAATACCCCATATGTGGTGGTAGCTTGCTGTTTGGGTACACGGCCGGGCATAGAATGGAAGGAATGCTATCCAGAGCAGATTTGCCTTATAAAATTATAGCCTGTACAATTTGATAAAATGAAAATCAATTGGTAAGAATTTTTTGTTTCGTTTTTTTTTCGACGTGAAAATAGTATATTATTTTTATTCTGTGGGTCGCCACAATTATGGAGATGCCTCATTTATATAGATTTATTTATTTTTCCCAATTTCACTGAATAAAAATCTTATTTTAGCATCACAGTCTATTAAAATGCATAACTTTTTTATTTTTCAGCTGATTAAATAAAATTTGTTGAATTATTATTTTCTTTTTTACGGGGTTCACCGTGGGGGTCCAGTAATGAATATCTTTTATTATGCAGATTGTTACAGATGCAGCACTACCAAATATGTGTGGATTTTGTATATTTTATTCAATTTTACTGAATAAAAACTAATGTGAAGAAACTCTTGTTCATTTTAGCATCACCATCTTTTCAGATACACAACTTGTTTAATTTTTCAGCTGACGAATTTAAGGGTATTAAATTTAGAATTATCTTTTTCCAAAATTTTTTGCTGCATTTGTCGTGCAGGTCCAGTAACTATTCTCTTTTAATATACAGATTTTTACGGACAAGTTGATACCAAATATGTGGGGGTTGTTTTGCGTATTTGTGTATTTTATACTTTATTAAGTGTTTGTATGGGAATGTGTTATAATAGGGGCTTATATTTTATTTATTTTTTTTAACTTATTTTACTCCATTCAAACTTGAACCTGCAATGCTCAGATCGCTGGTTCAAGTCCAATACTATGCTCTACAATACTAATTCATTGTAGAGCAGTGCAAAGTTTACAGTCACACCTGGAAGGAGTCTGACTGCCGGAAAGAGAAATCAGAGTCATGAGATGGATACAATGACCCTTCATCTCTGCAACCTCACCAAATCAATAAAACACACAGCTCTGCTTTAAATGCCTTATCTGTCTGTAGTTTGTAGAGTAAGGCTATATTCACACTGCCGTTGCCCGCCCGTACCGTACCGTACCGTAGCGGGCAACGGCAGTGTACGGGGAGAGGAGGAGGAGGTGAGCGCAGCTCACCCCCGCCCCTCTCCATAGCAACCTATGGCGCACGGCGCCGTATTACGGGAAAAGATAGGACAGGTCCTATCTTTTTCCCGGGTACGGAACGGTACGGTGCCGCACCGTACCGCTCCCGTAGGGTGCCGTGCGCCCATAGAAGTGTATGGGGGACGTATATCGGCCGTATATACGTCGGCCGTATATACGTCCCCCATACGTTAGTGTGAATGTAGCCTAAGTCTCTGCAAACTGCTGCTTGCTGGCAGGAAAGGCCTGTGTCCAAACTGGTCTTGTAATGTAGGGGGGAGGGCAGAGAGCACTGCAGTGAGCAGATAGAAGAAGCTATTCATGAGAAGAATCTGGCCATAGATTTACTGTCATATGCAGGCACAACCAAAAATATTGTTACCAGGACTGAAGGAGACTGGTTGGATATATAATAGAGAATTTGAGAATGCGTTTTTTTTTTTGTTATCCTGAGTATATTTAAGAAAGGCATAAGCAGAAACAAGACCACGTCAGCCCATTTTTCTGGCTGTACACGCATTCTGTATCTACTAATTTGTTTATATAAATGGAAAGTTTAAAACTATCCATTAGGTGCTGGACTTTCCTCCACTTTAACTTGAAAGTACTTAACAAAAGTGGCCCAATGAAAGATTGAATGTGCAACAGGATCATGGGTGCCCAAAACTCATTAAGGCATGTACCAAGTAAAAGTTAATCTGAACCAATAGAACAGCAACTTCAGCAAATCGCTAATAAGGTTTGCGATTGTATTGCTAATACAATAGAAATGTAAATAGTTTTTCTATAATCGATCATTTCTTGACACTGTGCAGCCAAGAGTATTAAGAAATGACATGCTCTATAGGCTACACGTCTACTAATTGGCAATGCTAAGAAATGAAAGTTCAAATGAGTTCATTATTTTCCAGCAAATCTCCTGATAATATCCTTTGCTATTGTAACTAGTATAACCGGAAATGGGGGGGGGGGGAGAACCTGTAGTGATCAATGGAAAATAGATGAAAGAAAAAGTTTCCCGAATTAAATATAAAGTATTAATGTTGAAGATGTTATCTCGCTCTTTAAAAAAAGGAAAGTAGTAACATGTACTGTACTCAGGATTATATAACATCTAGTTACTGTGTGTATTGCCTAAGCAATTCTGAAAGACAACACTGTTGTTGCTCTCATCTTCTACAACCATAACTTTGTTTTCCCAGTGAAACAAGCAGAAAAATGTGACATGGATTAGCAAACACATTTTATTTAATAGTCACTGCACACGCAAAACTGTTGTTACTGTTAATAAACTGTAGAGAAAAGTTCATAGGTAATATTATAATATTCCGTTTACAAAGGATTTTACTGCAGGGCTTGGATTGAGTTTGATTCCGTTCTTTGACTGATAACATAAAAAAGTCATATCTTTAGGGTGCGACCACACATTCAGTTTTTCAGATGCAGTTTTTGATGTCCAAACCAGGAATGGAGTAAAAGTAGGAGGAGGAGCACTTATTAGTTATTTGTCTTAACCCATTATCACCCACATCTGCTTTTGGCTTCAAAAACTGCATCTGAAAAACTGAATGTGTGGATGTACCCTCAGGATAGAGAGTTACAAGATAGTAACTAGTGTGGATGCAAGAAGTACGTTGGCCTCCTGTTACATATTGCAAGGTGTCTTTGTACAGGAATTATGAGAGATGTCAGAAGGTAAAAAAACCAAAACCAATGCCTTATACATACATAAAATACTACATTCTGAAAAAGGGTTCAAAACAGCTATTCTGCTCAAAATAACAGGAGAGAAAAAGAAGTCCCTGTGCTGTACTGTGCCATTTCATAGTCCTCTGTCAAGGCCAGCTTTGAACAAGTAGTAAATTGTGAATCCTTGACCTGTAGAAGTCATGATACACAAGTTGTGACTTGTCACTAGGCAAAAAGCTATATAGTTCATTAGTGACAAGTCAATATTAATGAATGAGAAAACTTGCTAACCAGAGAGAACTGTCCATGCTTTGTGATTCTTTACACAAACTCTGGCAGATAAGACATCGGTAACCAGCACCCTGGTGGGCTCGTATTGTGTTTTTAAATGCAATTCAACTGCTGCATGTGACTGTGCCCTTAAAAAAAGTAAAGGTATACACTGGCACCTATTAAAGGATTTTAAGCTTCGGACTAGATGGATGTGGTTCAGGATCTCTTTAAATTGTGTTTTTAGGCAACACATTTTATTTTCTTCCCAGAACTCCTAGTATTTTTCCCTGGGAAAAAAAAAAATCATGTTTGTGCTCCCATTAAAAGAAATGCTGCTTATGGTACATTACTTGGAGCAATTTTCATGTCATAATGCTGATCAGAGACATAAAAATAAACACAGCTGGGAGCTCATAGTTCACTCAAAGTTGCATTACGCACAGATGAACTGCTACTAGACGTCATCCAGATAACAAATGCAAACTACAGACAACTACTGCTCATTTCTTCAGCAATTCCTAGCAATTAACAGTTACGTTCCCAACCTTTACAATATTACAACAACTTCTTTTAAGCCAGATAGATCATTCTTCAATATTTAAAGGGGTTGTCCGAGAGTTGTGAAAAATAACTAAAGGTGGCCGGAGGGGGCTGCTTAAAAAAAATAAAGATCTACTTACCTTCCGGCACCCTCCGGGATTCAGCTTCCGGCCGGACCCGACAACCTTCCGGCCCCCATACACAATGCTGTGAATAGGGACGGATAGGCCGGCCGGAAGCTGAAACCAACAAGTTTTTTTTCACAACTCCCGGACAACCCCTTTAAGTCAATAATAAATAAATCATATTTTAGTGTTTATGTATCAGGCTGCATTCACACATGGGATTTACATTTCATTTTATAACGCAATGCAAAGGCTATTTGCAGTTGGGAAAAAAGTATTTAGTCAGCGTGAAGCCCCTGATCGCGGGAGATTATCAGAGGTCTTGTATGTCTTCCATTTTCTAATTATTGTTTACATTAGGCTGCTTGCCTATTGCAGGTCAGTCTTTCCAGCCTGGTGCAGTGTACAATTTAGTTTCAGCTCTTTGGAGTGGAGTGTGACCATCTGAGGGTGCACTCACACAAGGCATTTAATGCATGCGTTTCAAATAGATATTTGCCTAATTAAATAGCTGTTAAGAATTGCACTTACAAAACGCAATAGTTAACACGTATCAATATTGTGCTAACACACACATGCGTTAACATTATGTTAATACATTTATTAACATTGATTACAGTTATATAAACAAAAATATAAACAGCTATTTGATTAGGAAAAACTCTCTTTAGCTGTTGCCATGCGTTTTAAAACACACGCATTAAAAATACCTAAGGGCACACGTGGCGTTTTTAGGCCACTGTTAGAAATTAGCTTGATTTTGCATCACCATGTAACAATGGGCATAACATTTGTATTTTTTTGTTTACAGAGCTGTTTTACAGCTTATTTTTTATGTGACAAGCTTTTTATAAGGTCAGATGAGAATTTTTTTTTTTTTGCATTTTTTTTTACGGTGTTCACCGTGTTACGGTTTTCAATTTTTTGGGTTGGATTTGATCTTTATATGGTATGGGACTTCAGGAGACTTTTATTCTTTTTTAATAATTTTTTTTAATTGCACCATTTATTTTTTACTTTTTTTTACTGTTTTATTTTGTCAAAGGATGGGACATGAACACGTGATTATTTGATCACTTGGGTTTTGAAACACAATGCAAAAGGTTGTTTGTAGGAGTTTTACCTAATTGCATTCCATTAACATTACATTTACATAAACGCTATGTTAACGCATTATAATTATACACATCTTGAAAACACCAGGTGTGAATACATTCTGAAAGAAATATACATTGGTTTCTTTATCAATACCAAACTACTACAATTCAACACATAAGTGTTTTGTTTTGTGTAATCTTAGTCACCCTCAGCCCAATAATTCACATTCCCCCCATGTTCAACTATATAACAAAACCTATGGGGTGCTCCGTGCTGCAGCTTCACAGGATGTCACGTTGTCTCCCCCTCTGCTTCCTCAGTACTTCCCCCCCCCCTCGTTCTGCCTAATGTAATTGTAATGCAGCAGAGGTGGTTTCAGGAAGCAGTGGGAGGGGGAAGTGCTCCAGAACACCATAACAGCTTGGGAAGCTACAGCATGGACAGGCTCTGGTTACACCAGCTAGAGTTACTCAGGCTCATTGGCATAATTTTAGAAGAAAGGAGGCCATGGATAACAAATATAAGAAGATTATCTTAGTCACTGTCCCAGGACCTATAAGCAAGTGTCCCTGGTTTATTACGATGGATTTTGATGGTAGATTTTCTTTAAAGGAAACCTACCACTTAAAAGTGGTAGGTTTAGACACATATACATGGCACCAGCTCAGGGTGAGCTGGTGCCAGAGCATATTTTTGTTAGGGGAACAAAGCCCCTATGGCCGTTTTCTAAGTTATATTAACTTATAACTCGGCGCACCGCACTTGGACACAGCGCACCATGCGCGTGCCCGTGCGTGCACCGGATTTTAAAGTGATGGAGAGCCGGTGACGTCACCGAGCTCTCCGGCACACGCGCGCCTGCGCAACTTAGCACCATCTGTTTCCCCGTGCTAAGTTGCGCAGGCGTGCATGTGCCGGGGAGATCGGTGACGTCACCGGCTCTCCAGCACTTTAGAATCCGGCGCACGCACGGGCACGCGCATGGTGCGCTGTGCCCAAGTGCAGTGCGCCGAGTTATAAGTTAATATAACTTATAAAACGGTGATAGGGGCTTTGTTCCCCAAACAAAAATATGATCTGGCACCAGCTCACCCTGAGCTAGTGCCATGTATATGTGTCTAAACCTACCACTTGTAAGTGGTAGGTTTCCTTTAAAGGTCTAAGTAAAATCAGGTTAGAAGGGCTAGACTAGGAGGACAAAACATAGAGAGCAGTTTGAAAGAATTCAGATACATGGACATTCTTCTGTAGGATGTGGCAGGCTTTTCAGGACAAACAGTAAGATGGCTATCCTTATACCAAATAAACAAGGAGAATTGTAAGATCAGTTCATACCTTCCTTTAGGTTCTTCTTCTTCATCCATTTTTCTACAGTTTCAGAAGCAACACTTTCTGAGACAAATTCATCCAGCAATTGGGGGTGGCGAGACAGATATGCCTTTACTTTCTCATCCGTCAAATCTAAAATAAAATGACAGGACATGAAGTTACCAGACTCTCTGGCACATTCTCCCCCAAAAAAGGTGGCCACACATGTGTTGATCCCTATAACCAGGATTATGTACCGGTAAGGGTAGAAGGAAATGTATACAGCACTAGAGCCAACCAACTCCAAAACATAATTTGGATTTTAATCTTTAGCCTTCTCTCCTTATCCATCTGCTGTGCAACATCTTGGGACAGAGAAGCTTTTTCTTTATATAAAAGTATATTGCAAAGTTCACCATCATTACCGCCACTACTTAAGATTACCATACAAATTAGATTACATAGATTATATACAGTAGGTCAGTTGACGCAACAGATTTCAATAAGACTATCCAGCGATATAATATTTATTGGGGTATCCCAAATCCTTCCTCAAAAGCAGATGCTGAGTCATACGGCTATAACTTGGCTTATCCTTTTGGTCTCAAGGAAACAAACAGTCATTAGCGATGTTTGATAAGTAAGGCTGCTATAAAGCCCTATTTCAGATGACCAACGTATACTTGAAAAGTCTCTCTGCAGTGAGTCAGGTTTGTACTCGGTGGATAACTTTTTTTTTGTTGTTGAAGTATTGTTCCTATTTATTAATATCAAAATACAGTACATCAAAAACAATTAAAAGGGAATTGGAAAAACGAAATTTTCAATTAGATTTTTACACCATTTGCAAACATTGTGCCCAGAACGTATTCTTGTTGTAGACTGTAGGGTGGGACACGGTCAAGAATCTATGTGCAGAAGGTTTCTTTACAGAAACAAGAATGAAGAGAGATGTGAATAAAGCAGACCTCCTCTGGGGAGCGCACGGTTGTTTTCATAAACAGAGGCTGAATGTACAGCAGCTAATTAGTTCTGTTGGGGACGGAAGTTCTAGTGTTCCCTAACAATTGGAAGGATAAACAGAAAGCATACAGTAAGCTTACATAAGTGTACACACTGGCCCACATTTATTAAAGTCTTTGCGCACGTTTTCTCTCTGACTTTGCATTGGAAATTGCCACAAAATTCTGCACCTATAAGGGACGTTTCAGAGCAGATTTGGACCTTCACCACATTTCTTACAGTGACTCGTCAGATTTGTGTCGCACGCTCTATGTTAAAGGTGCACACTTCCCGAGGAGTGCAGGGTGTGCCAGATTAATGAAGACAAATAGTGCAGTTTGCACTAGTTTTGATAAATTGTCATTTTCACTAGAATTAAATTTTTCTGTTTTATTTTGGTTTTATGTTACAAAAAGTGAAAAAAAAAGTCTTAACGTAAAGGATTTCATTTTAAATGTAACTATGACTTGTGATAATTGGAAAAACTATGGAAATGCTTTAAGCTTTTCCTATATTTGGAGTCTTTTTATTTAGTTATTTGTGTTGTTTTGCGTTTAAGAAAAAGTTTGCCATGAGGTCAGACAAGACCTACTATAATGATGTAATTTTTTCACCATTTTATTTAAAGTGAAACTGTCATCAAGAAATCTTACTTGCCACCCCCACTGTGTCTTTGTTCAAATCCACCTCATCCTACCATTAAAATCATTCCCCAAACCTAATCTGCCCATGTCTATATTGTCCGCGAACTGCCGCTTGGCCCATCGCATGGTGATTGAAATGGTGAGAAGGTCTGCAGATTACTACACAGTGCACAATGCTAAATTCACCATGCAGTGAGAGGGACAGCATTCTGGTAAGGGCAGGAAGTGGACAGGGAGAGGACTTCCTGTCTACTCGGGCAAGAGATTTAAAGAGACAATGCACTGTCAATTTGGATAAATTGACTATAATCTACTAATTTGCATATCATAAAAACAGTTGTAATTAACCCCTAGGCACACCAGGACGTTATAGCACGTCCCCGGGGCTACATGGGGACGTGCTATAACGTCCTGCTTCTGGCACCAGCTCATGAATTGAGCCGGCACCAGAAGCAGCGGCTGTCAGCTGTCTATCACAGCTGACAGCCTGCGCTAACACCTGCGATCGGAGCCGACTCCGATCGCAGCTCACGTCAGCCGCCACTGGAACAGTATTATTTGTGCCGACAGCTGGCACACACTGTGATGTCAGCAGCTGCCCCACACAGACATGCCGCTGTCCGACGGATCGAACAGAAGACGGTGTCAGGAGCTTGACATAATAGTATGTTACAATGCAGTTAATCCCTGCTGCCCGTGACATACTATAATGTCAAATGTCTGGAAGGGGTTAAAGGACATCTACCATCCGATTTCATGATGGTAGATGTCTCAAACGTCCTTGCTTGGTACATCAAACCTCGCTTTGCTTTTTCTTTATTTTTTGCAGTGGTTAGGCAGACATTGGCAGTTAAACAGTGTGCTGCACATAGGACAGTTTGTAATGAATGTGTCAATACCCAATGGGGGACATTTACTATGGCGTTTCCGCCAGTTTTGTGGCGCTCTCACCACATGTTCTGCTCTCAGACCTATTTATTACCTGTCGGGGACAGAAAAAATGACTTTTTCCGTCTGCTCCGACTGTTCTCCGAAAAGGGGCGTGGCTTTGGCGGAGTGGAAACTCAGACACAATTACTATGTGTCGCAGCCCTTTTTTGGCGGTGTAAACTGACGGAAAGTAGACCAAAAGAAAACTGGTCTAGCAGGGACTGTTGGACACATTTCTGGTGCTCGGACAGATTTTGTCCCAGGGACAGAAAATAGTCTCGGCGCCAGAAATGTCTCTGCACAGCTCTACAATATTAAATGTGTGTCTTCTTACCGAGAGCAGGTCGGTAACAAAGCCAATGCAGACACCGACACTGTAAGTAAATGTCCCCCAATATGTACATTTGTATATATATTTTTTTTATTAAATTAAAAGGACATCTACTATCAGGATGAAGGATTTTATCCAAGCACACATTTACATGCTGGTGGGTGCCCTATCTGGCAGAACCAGCTCTTCTTTTAGCTTCTTAAAGGAAACCTACCATTTCAAATGGTAGGTGTAAGCTGTAAACACCGAGCACCAGCTCAGGGTGAGCTGGTGCCGGTGCTTAGTTTCGTTAGTGTTAAAACCACGGTATCGCGGTTTTAACACTTTTTAAACTTTATAGCAGAAGCTGCTTCGGCGCTGCGCGCGACCTTGCACGCGCAACGCCTGCGGCATTTCCTATGTTGGCGCGCGCACGATCGTGCGCACGCAGCGCCGAAGCAGTTTCTGCTAAAAAGTTTAAAAAGTGTTAAAACCGCGATACCGCGGTTTTAACACTAACGAAACTAAGCACCGGCACCGGCTCACCCTGAGCTGGTGCTCGGTGTTTACAGCTTACACCTACCATTTGAAATGGTAGTTTTCCTTTAAGTCCCTGTTTTCCTTTTTATTATGCAAATGAGCTGGAGGGGCTCCAGGCTCCATTCACACCTAATAATTCTTAAAATCTTTTTTTTTTGTCATAAAAACAAGGGCTTAAGAAGTTAAAAGAAGAGCAAATGCTGACAGAGGGGCACACACCAGTATGCTTGGTTTACTATGCTTCATCCTGGTGGAAGAGATGAGATTTGCTGAACTTGCCAATTTGAATAAATCTTCCCCAATAACTACTAACCCTAACTACTGCTTCCCATGATTTAGCCCCAGACTTATTCCAGGAAACAATTTCAGAAGATTCTTTTGTCACAAGGAAGTAAGGACAAAATCACTCGCAATTACCCCTACAGAATAAGAACTTTATTTTCAGGAATACAGTCACAAAAACTGAAGAATAGAAGAATAACAGTGAGGAACGCTCAAAACACCCAAATGACTGGCTTGCCTATGTACTCTCGGGCCTTCAGTCTACTTCCACACATTTTACATCCATTGTCCTGTGAATTCATGTAAATAAATACGTGTCAATGACAAAAAATTCAACACGGTCGCCAAAAAGCTTCCTGTTTTGGCGACCATGCAATGCAAACAGACTGAAATTCCTCCTTGTTTTTTCATACTTACACCTCACCGACCCCAAGTAACTGGCAGCTTAGGAAACATCAAGAATTACACAAAGTGCCATTTCCGAAACCACTTTCTAAAATAAATAAGTCAAAGTGAGCATGTTATATATACCACAACATCAAAAATGTTTACTCCCAAAAGCCATGCAATATTTGTTTGCAATCCACAAATGTGTTTACAAATATATAACACACAAAGTAAAAAGCTCTTAACCCCTTAAGGACGCAGCCTGTTTGCAGGTTAAGGCTCGCAACTTTTTTTGGAAATTTGACCAGTGTCTCTTCCTGTGGTAATAACTTTTCAACGCTTTAAGATATCTCTGTGATTTTGAGATTGTTTTCTCGTGAGACATTGTAGTTTATGTTAGTAGTGTCATTTCGGTGATCCGTTCCTTTTTTGGGGGGTAAAAATTCAAAAATTTAGGAAAAATTTGAAAAAAATGACTATTTTCAAAGTTTCAAATGTTATACTTTTTAGACAAAAAGTGATACCACAAATTTTTTTTGATAGAAACCTTTTGCCATTGGTCTTCTTTTTATATCCATTATTTGTTTTAAGTTTCCATTTTTTTTATGGATGTGAGAAGGTTTGAAGTTTTAGTAGCAACTTCTCAGATTTTCTTGAAATTTGAAAAATGCGAACTTTTTGGTGATCAATTCAGTTTGGAAGTGCTCTATAAAGGCTTATGTACTATATACCCCCACAAGTAACACCATTTTATGAACCTAACATCTCAACCTATTCAAATCAGCATTTAAGAAGTCTGTTAACCCTTTAATTATTTTTCCGGAAGCATATGAAAATGGAGTGGAAATTTTGAAATTTCAATTTTTGATTTCAATCTTTCCAATTTAGCCCTAAAATGGATACATTCAGAAGGAATTTGAGGTAAATATATATTCCTAATTTCTTGCCCTGCTTCTTCCGAGTACGGCAATACCAGACATGTGGATGTCAGCTGCTGTTTCCCTGCACAGCGATGTCCAGAACAGAGTTAGCGATACTGGGAATTTGGAAAGCCAATTTGGCTGCAAATATTTTGTGGTGCCACAGTGTAATTGAAGAGCCCCTGAAGTAAAAGTACAATAGAAAACCCCCCAAAATGTCACCATTTCGGAAACTAGACCCCTCAAAGAATTTATTGCTGGTTGTGGTGAGCATTTTAACCCCCGACACGCTGGTCAAAATTTTATGCAAAGTAAATGGTGCAGAGTAAAAATTGCGTTTTTATCTCAAAAATGTCATTTTAGTGCCTCATATACTGTGCCCAACCCATGCCACTTTAGACAAACACCCCAAAAATCATTCTGCGGGTTGTCCCGAGTACAGCAATACCACACATGTGCCAATAATTTACAGACTGGGCACACAGAAGGGATGAGAACAGAAGGAGTGAAATTTTGATTTTCCATCTCCGTTTTCACACGTTTGGATTTGGAGTGCCATGTCATGTTGGCAGGGCCCGTGAGGTGCCAGTGCAATAGAAACCCCCAATAAATGATACCATTACGGAAACTAGACCCCTCAAAGAATTTATCGGTGGTTGTGGTGAGCATTTTAACCCCCGACACGCTGGTCAAAATTGAATGCAAAGTAAATGGTGCAGAGTAAAAATTGCGTTTATATCTCAAAAATGTCATTTTAGTGCCTCATATACTGTGCCCAACCCATGCCACTTCAGACAAACACCCCAAAAATCATTCTGCGGGTTGTCCCGAGTACGGCAATACCACACATGTGCCAATAATTTACAGGCTGGGCACACGGCAGGGGTCAGGAAGAAAGAAGCACAATTTAGGTTTTCAAGCTTCGTTTTCACTAGATTGGTAATGGGGGGTACCCCCGAGGTACCAGTACAATAGAAACTCCCAAGTAGTGAACCCATTTTGGAAAGGGCACCCCTCAAAGAATGTATGTAGGCTTGTATGATCATTTTAACCCCCAACACACTGGTCAAAATTGAATGCAAAGTAAATGGTGCAGAGTGAAAATTGCGTTTTTATCTCAAAAAAGTCATTTTTGTGCCTCATATACTGTGCCCAACCCATGCCACTTTAGACAAACACCCCAAAAATCATTCTGGGGGTTGTCCTGAGTACGGCAATACCACACATGTGCCAATAATTTACAGGCTGGGCACACGGCAGGGGTCAGGAAGAAAGAAGCACAATTTAGGTTTTCAAGCTTCGTTTTCACTAGATTGGTAATGGGGGGTACCCCCGAGGTACCAGTACAATAGAAAGCCCAAGTAGTGAACCCATTTTGGAAAGGGCACCCCTCAAAGAATGTATGTAGGCTTGTATGAGTATTTTAACCCCCAAGGTGCTGGCTCAAATGTAATACAAAGTGAGTAGTGCAGAGAAACAGTTGTATTGCAATTTATCAAATATGCCATTGAAGTGACAAAAGTATTTTGCCCAACTCATGCCACTGGGGAAAAACACATCAAAAATCATTCTGCGGGTTACCCCGGTTAGGGCAATACCCCATAGGAGGCAATAATCTGTAGGATGGTGACACGGCAGGGCTCAAAAGGGAATAACTTGTTGGAGCACAGACATTGTACTTTTTCTTTTTGGCATCATGAAAGATTTGTAGATGCCAATAGGGGCCAGTACAGTAGAAACCCCTAAGAACTGACCCTATTTTGGAAACTACACCCCTCCATGAATTAATCTAGGGGTATAGTTAGCATTTTAACCCCACAGGTGGACCCCTGAAAAAGTGCATAATGGATAGTGCATAGTAAAAAAATATCTATTATGTCATTTTGTGCCCAGCTGCTGCCACGGGAGACAAACACCCTAAAAAGCATACGGGGCAGTAATCTACAGGCTGGGCACATGGCAGGGCTTAGAAGGGAAGGTGCGGCATGATGTATAAGCTGTGCGTCAGGGTAACAACAGGGTACTCTAAAAATCCAGGGATGTATGATAAATTCGGAAGCAATCTTTCATACATAACCCTGGTTTTTCTGGGCATGTCTCACAGTGATGAATGGTGTCCTTCCGAATGCCATTTTTGGAGCACACACTGCACCTCTTTTGTGACCTTCCCCTGCTGGAAAGTGCTGCCCTGGTACAATACGTGATGTGGCCTCACTTCCAGATGTGCTAGCACTCCCCCCTTCCTGGTCTCCAAAAAGAAAGTACTTTATTACCATCTCTTGAAATTCCAGGAAAGTTCCCCTCTGGCCGGCATATCGATGCAGCACATAAGCATTATACAATGCCATCTGCATGATGTGCACGGCCAGCTTCTTGTACCACACCCTCGACTTCCGCATGGCATTGTACGGCTGAAGCACCTGGTCAGACAAGTCCACCCCTCCCATGTATTTGTTATAATCTAAAATACAGTCTGGCTTGGGGGTTTCTGTACTGGCACCTCGTACTGGGACAGGGGTGGTGGTGTGCTCATGTATTGTGGTTAATACAAGGACCTCTCTCTTGTCCTTGTACTTAACACACAATACAGAGTCGCTGCATAGTGCCCTGCTTTCGTGCCTTTTAAGTTTTTGCCCAAGCAGCGACTTAGGGAGACCTCTCTGATTTCTGCGTACAGTGCCGCATGCCGCAGTATTTCTGGAAGTGAGGCACTTGAACAGGGTGGTGCTGGTGTAGAAATTGTCCAGGTAGAGGTGGTAGCCCTGGTCCAGCAGTGGGTGCACTAAATCCCACACTATCTTCCCTGTAACACCCAGGAAGGGGGGGCATTCTGGGGGCACTATAGTGGAGTCCTTCCCTTCATATACCCTGAACTTGTATGTGTACCCTGATGAACTTTCGCACAGCTTATACATTTTCACACCAAATCTTGCCCTCTTATTGGGCAGGTACTGGCGGAATTGAAGTCTCCCTTTGAATTGTACCAGGGACTCGTCTATGCTCACATGTTTGGCGGGAGTATATGCCTGGGCAAACTTGGCACTAAAATGATCTAATATGGGCCTGACCTTAAATAACCGATCATAACTGGGGTCACCTCTGGGTGGGCACTGTGTGTTGTCAGTGTAGTGCAAAAACTTATGGATGGCTTCAAAGCGCATCCTGCTCATTGCCATGCGGAACATGGGGGTGTGGTACAGTATATCTGTGCTCCAGTAGTCCCTGATTGAAGGCTTCTTTACTATCCCCATAAGGAGTATTATGCCCCAATACTTGTACATCTCTGCTGCAGTGACAGGGGTCCACCTGTAGGGTTGTGCATAAAAGGACGTGGGGTTTTGGGCAATATGTTGTGCAGCGTAGAGATTTGTCTGAAATATAATAATATTTAGCAGCTCCTCATCAAAAAAAAACTTAAAGTCTACAGCTCTGAGCCCTGTCGTGTCAAAGTTAATGCCAGGATGGCCCAAAAAGTCAGGGACCTGAGGGGTATAATTATCTGGGGCTACCCATGTGGGGTCAGTGGAAGCCCCAGACGCTTCTCCTGCAGAAGTCCCAGGCACTTCTCCTGCAGAAGTCCCAGGCACTTCTCCTGCAGAAGTCCCAGGCACTTCTCCTGCAGAAGTCCCAGGCACTTCTCCTGCAGAAGTCCCAGGCACTTCTCCTGCAGAAGTCCCAGGCACTTCTCCTGCAGAAGTCCCAGGCACTTCTCCTGCAGAAGTCCCAGGCACTTCTCCTGCAGAAGTCCCAGGCACTTCTCCTGCAGAAGTCCCTGGAACCCTACGGCGCCTTCTTGGGGGTCCTTCCAGGTCACTGGAAGATGAGCAGGAGGATGATGATAGGTAAAAGGGACCATCATCCCCACTAGCTGACTCGGTGTCAGAGGCAAGCATGTTATATGCCTCCAACACGGTGTACGTCTTCTGAGACATTGCACACAAAAAAAAATAGAGAACAAGAAAAATTAGATAATGTGCACCAAACTACACGGATAAACCGTCTAGCAGGCACACAAAAAAAAAAATATAATGCACACCAAACTACACGGACAAGCCGCACAGATGGCACACACAAAAAATAATGTGCACTAAACTACACGGACAAGCCGCACAGATAGCACACAAAAAAAAAAGATAATGCGCACCAAACTACACGGACAAGCCGCACAGATGGCACACACAAAAAATAATGTGCACTAAACTACACGGACAAGCCGCACAGATAGCACACAAAAAAAAAAGGTAATGCGCACCAAACTACACGGACAAGCCGCACAGATGGCACACACAAAAAATAATGTGCACTAAACTACACGGACAAGCCGCACAGATAGCACACAAAAAAAAAAGGTAATGCACACCAAACTACACGGACAAGCCGCACAGATAGCACACAAAAAAAATAATGCGCACTAAACTACACGGACAAGCCGCACAGATAGCACACAAAAAAAATAATGCGCACTAAACTACACGGACAAGCCGCACAGATAGCACACAAAAAAAAAAGGTAATGCACACCAAGCCACACGGACCAGCCGCACAGATGGCACACACAAAAAATAGCTAAGTATGGGTACACCTACGGCGTTCTGGAAAAAAATATTACCAGGCACCGAAAAAAAACCTATGTGCACCGCGCAAAAAGGCGCTACAAATGCACCTAGCTTGCCCTAAGACAAACTAACTACCGCTAAGATTGCTAAAGATTCTGTGCAGCGCTATTCACACGGCGCACTGACAAGGCGATCACACAGGGAACACACAGGACACAGGAAAAAACAGATAGGGATGGGAATTTGTAGGGAACAATAGGGATCAGATAAGGATCAGAACACTATTTATAGTGTAAAAGTGTATTTTGGTGCACACAGTAACGCTCTTTCCTCTCTCCAGCGATACCAAACCAAAATGGTGCCGCTGGAGGAAGAGGAAAGTGCTAAAAGCACGTTTTTTAGCCTAAAATCGCTGTAATTGGCCAGTCAGGTTTGACTGGCCAATCACGGCGATCGGCGGGCGGGACCGATTTGATTGGTCGGGTGACGGAGACAGGAACTCCTCCTGCCTCTGTCACCCAAATTTCAGCCCGATGTCACCACGTCTCGCGACGTGGTGACAATTCTAAAATAGTATGCGCTCGCGCAGTAGCTGTACTGCGCTGAGCGCCAATAGTGGGAAGCTGCGCAGCACAGCTACGGCGCGGAGCGCTAAGGGGTTAAAGAAGACCTGTCACCAGAATTTTACTGCCCTAACAATTCCTGCTGGTAAAGGGTTACAAGTCCTCTCCATATCACCTAAAAGTAGCTGGCAGTGGGGCACTGTACCTTAATTACAGTCATTTTTTCTGATATGCAAATTAGCTTTGCTGTCTTATGTCTAGTGGTTTGACTCTTCTCTCCAGCAGTGAACCACCCCCCTTATTATTCGGACTGACAGCTCGGTGTCTCTTCAAATCACTGCTCTGCCCTTTGTACTTGGGGACTGTCTGCGAATATTCAACTACAGACATATAAAGCTCTATTTACTTATAGGAAATATTGTGTCAATTTCTTTTACACAGAGCCTTGTGTTACTTTCATGACATGTGACATCATCGTGGGTACTTTAGCCTAACAATAGCAAACTGTACATCATGTATGTGATTAAATGAAATCACAGCAGCCTTCATGGAAGATGGTGAGGAGTAGAAGTCCATGGAGCGTGGTGTGGTCAGATTTGCACATTTTAATGAATGAGGAGCAAATACTGTAGTATGGCAGTATATGGTAGGATCAATCACATAACCTAGGATTAAAGTAACCTAGGGGGTCTGAAAATTATAATATATTTTTTTTTTTTTATTTTTACTATTTAAAAAACCTAAAAATTCAAGTCACCCAGTAAGAATCATAAACACATTAGGTTTCGGCACATCCAAAAATGCCCAATCAAAATATAATAAAAAATTTTCACTGCGTTTAATCCCATAACGGAAAATAGTGCACTAGTTGAAAATGGCACTTTGCCATTTTGAAAAACAAAAATTCAATAAAAAGTGATCAAAAGGTCGACAGTCTGAGAAATGGTAGCATTGGAAAAGTCATCAAAAGCAACAAAAAAAAAAATTACATAACCCACAACTTCGTACACCAAAGTATAAAAAAGTTATTAGCACCATAAAATGGCAAAATTTCCTTAATTTTCTGTACAGCAGGTTTAAATCTTTGTAAATTTATGAAAACATTTTAAAATCTATACAAATTTGTTATCACCGTGATTGCAACGACCCAAAGAATAAAGTAGACATGTCATTTGTGGCGCACAGTGAAAGCCGTAAAATCCAAGCCCACAAGAAAACGCCGCAAATAAGGGGTTTTTTTCCCCACCATTTTCATTGTATTTGGAATTTTTCCCACTTCCCAGTACAGGGCATGGCATATTTAATACCACCATTATAAAATGCCATTTGTTGTGCAGAAAACAAGCCCTCACACAGCTCATTACATGTTTAAATTAAAAAGCTACAGATTTTTGAAGGTGGGGAGTGAAAAATGAAAATACAAAAAAGGGCCAGGTCGTTAAAGGGTTAAACAGACTTTAATGACCAAACCATTTTTTTTATTTTGCTTTGTTTGCATGCCAAAAGCTAGAACTTAGAAGGTTACTTATTTGTACCAAATTTATTACTCTGTTCAACAATGTTTTACACCATTTGATAGTTCAGTAAAAAATGGATTTTTGAGGCTTTTTTTGAGGTTTGAGAGGATTAACTTCCCCTGTGCATATAAAGTCACCAGGGCAGATTAAGTCTGGAGATACACAAGGCTTGGTCCGTTAATCCTTGACCTGGCCACAATTCACAAATTGAACACAATGTAGATGAGACTGAGCAACATAGTGATATATGATGAAAGGAGAACAGCAGCCCCAAACTGTAATTGTAATAGGTCAGAGACATACAACAGTGCTCGGTCCTAGAATCAGACTGCTATGGGACCCAGAGATCACATTAACGCCTCACCACGCGTTATAGACGCATAATGAGGCGCCATTACCCCCCCAAAATAATTGCCATGCGTAAATTTACGTTTGGCCATTATTCCCTGTAGCGCGCAGGCTGTGCGGTGCGGTGCGGCTCCCGGACCGCTCAGCAGGATGCAACGATTTGTGGGAGCTAAGTGAGCGCCAGCCCTAGGGGAGACATGTGGGCCGCGAAGCTGCTGCTCCTCATCATGCTCCAGCTCTGCCTGCCCACAGCGACCAGCGTTTATGTGATCCAGGCGGGACCTGAGAGCAGTGTTGAGTGTGAGCCGCGGCTTTGTGTGCTGTGAGTGTGAGTGGTGAGTAGCACAGAAGATACTGACAGATTTTTTTTTCGTATAAATAGCGTCTATTCACATTATGAGCTATGAGTTACCAAAATTTTCATACTCCTCCTCGGCTAAAAATACTCCTCAAAAATAATAAGAGGAGTATTTTTACCCTTCTGGAAAAATGTGAGTGCGACCTCTGATGGGACCTGAGCTTGTGTACATGTCTGTGCTAAGAGGTGGCACACATTTATGAGGATTTGAGGGCTGGACACATCTATACCTATATCATCTTCAGGACAGTATAACACTTGGTAGATGGTTAGAAAATATAAGTGCCAGATAAAGATTAATTGGACACGGATCATTAAAAGGATAAATGACAATTGGTACTTGAATGCCCAGCTTCATTTTTGCAGTTCTGCTCTGTTCTGCTCTTTTTAAATTGATGATATTTGTGGAGCTTTGTATATCATAACAATTTATATTTTGTTTCTAAGTCCAAGTCAGGCTTTAGGATAGTTTTACAAATAACTAAAAAGGTAAAAAAATATGCTTTTTAATCTGTTTTTCAATTTTTAGTTTTTTTAAATACCCAGTAAAATTGAATAAACCTTTATCAAAATATCATAATAAATTATGTACAGCTTCAATCTATTATCCTTCCGCAGGTTCAGCAGCAGATGCATGCAGTTCTACAAACTGGCAGCTCGGTCTTTGTGCAGCTCCTTTACTGCACCGCTTCCCACTTACAAACTGCAGGGATAACACTTCCAACGGTAATAAATTAAGAACAGTGACACCTAGATATCTCCAGTTTGGTGAAAACTAGAAACACAATCTTCTCTTTAAAATGACACGAGAACTGTGTTTAGATATAGCAGGCTGTGCTATGTCATGACGTCTACACACATGGTACCTGCACGGGGTATGTGCACCTTACGTAATCCATAAAACCAGATACATTTATGCTATCTAGAAGTATACTGCAGAGAGGAGTTTCAAAACGATTTGTTTTTCTGTTAAACTACAACGATTTACCAAGTCATAGTTTACATCATGAGAGCTTTCACACATTTCATTAGATGTTTTAAGACGTAAAATGTAAAAGCGCATAAAGAATACAACTGCTGATAGTTTAAAGTAAGTGCTTGTTGAGCCACGGTAGCTGATCTAGATTTCATTCTTTGTAAAATCTCGGAGAACAGGTTAAACATTTATCCCCCCATGGGCCATCCTTCTCCCCTGACAAATACCGCTTCCTACTCTCAACATACTGGATAAGCACTGGTGGAACTTCAACAGTAGCAGCCACAGCAGCTCATCCTCAGGCCTCAGACTGGACTGCAATAGTGGCAAAGAAAGTGGCCATTTGCCACTGCTGTGTGAAGCAGAGGATTATAGGTGTGATGTGATGATGCCATTGTGTCCGCCAGCTTCACAGCGCCACAGAGGGTACAAGAGAGGTGAGGGCTGTGGCGGTGGATTGCCCATAGGCGAGAATATCATTTATATATATTAGATTTTTTTTACTAAAATGAGGCCTGCTAGAGAAAAAGAGACATTGGGGGTGCATTTACAGAAATATTGGTAAGAGCGGTATACGGAAAGGCACTTTTAAGTGGGGGGGGGGGGGGGGAGAACATACTAGGAATTCTGATGGGTGCTTTATTTTGGATTTAATCAATCCTCAGGAAAAATCCTGAGTTGTCAGGGCAGAGGTAAGAAAAACAAACCAAAAATGCAGCTCCTGTTCCCAGTTAGTGCAGTCCTGACTGGGCCAAACATGGGCCACGGATTGTCCACAGAAGGCTCACAGAACACTTTCTAAGGGTTTGTGGTACATATGAACCTAAGTGGGTAGGTTTTGTGGCCTGTCCTGGATATAATTCCATCAGTACAGTGTGCACATGATGGTGTGCAATAGATGGCTTCAGGAGTCATGTCTTGGTGGTCATTAGCGGTTCACTAAGGCCAGAAAATGCCTTTGCAGTCACATGCAAACCTGTATGTGAAATCATCACTAACCTTTTACACAGGTTGCAACAGCGACTGGGCCTCAACCATTCAGCTGGAAATTATTAGCATTACATCCATGTTTATACAGAACAATTTCAACTGCATCATATTTGGCAGGTTATCCTCTATCTATAGCACTGTATAGATAGCAGAGCTGTACTTAGGTTTCTCCAGCATTGCCACAAAGCACAGGCAAAACAGCAGGGTGCTTATTTGTCATTAGGGGAACAAGACCCACATTCTCATGATCAGTAGGGGTCTCAACGGATTAACCCCCTACTGACACGTACCTTTTAACACACAAACCTGAGGCAAAATCAAGTTCCTGGCCCAAAAAAGAACAAAAGACAAAAGATGGTTAGCGGAGAAGAAATCATGCAAAAATATCTCCCAAATATACTGGGTAACCATTGTAGGTAGAAGCAGCAGTCATTTTCCTTTAAGATAATTTAGAGATTGTTGTTCTTTTGAAGCAGTTACATGTATAAAAGCTCATCTACCATAGAAAATGAGTCAATCAAATGATAAAACCTAGAAATAAAATATTTAGGGATATTACCAGAAAAGCTTCTGAAACCTCATTTACATTGTTACTAGCGCCTGGTCAGAGCACACACACCATATCTACCTTATATTAGGACATTAAAAAGCCCTTATTGATCAAAAGTTTACAGCAAAAGCTGGGCCCCTAAATTTCCTGATAGAAAGTCAAACAATGGGGGTCATTTACTAAGGGCCCGAATCGGGTTTTTTTCGCCGGGTCTCCAGAATATTACCGATTTGCGCCGTTTTCCCCTGAATTGCCCTGGGTTTTTGGTGCACGAGGTCGGATTGTGGCGTATTGGTGCCGGCATGCATGCGATGGAAATTGGGGGGCGTGGCCACCGGAAAACCCGACAGATTCGGAAAAACCGCGGAATTTAAGAAAAAAAAAAAAAAACCTGTGTCGCTTGACACGCACTTACCTGCACCCAGAATAGGATGGTGAACTCCGGCGGACTTCAGCGCAGCAGCGACACCTAGTGGACATCGGGCGCACTACCGGGTAAGTAAATGTGCCCCAATGTGTCTTTAGTGAACTGTGGAGAGAAACCTTTTCCAGAATTATGCACTGTGCAGAACTTACCCAGAACACCTGGGCACACTGATAGAATAATCGCCTGCCCAAAGTGCAATGTACTGAACAGATCTGTGGCATGGACTTTGGTAATACGAGCAAATAGAAGCTTTCTGGTAAGCAATAAAAAGGCACATCTCCACATTCTGGAGAACAGAGATGCCACTAGACCCTGTACAGGGAGATACTTTGCCCACAATAAGACTTAACATACATGCATTTCTTCTGATGGCAAAATGATGCATCATGAAAAACTTTATCTCACCAGCCACAGCAACATTAGCGGAAGTGAAGGCACAAATGGGTCTCTTGCTCACAATGGATATGTAGGAATCGCTACTCCATAAAGAGAAACAAGCTAAGACTTTTTTCATAAATGGGGAACCTACATCACTTCTCATATGGAAAGAGCAGAAATAATAGAACTGGTACAACCCTTCCACATTTGACAAAATGGTACAACAATGCATACCAAAAGGGTACCTTAGGAGCGCTCCAATTATAATCGACCCACTGACCCCCTTCCCAGCTAGGAACTCTGACAATTCCAGTAAGGATACTAGCAATAGGGAAACATGGACCTTCCCCTTCAACGTCTACAGCACCCTTTTATACAGTTTTCAATTTAGAAATTCCTTGTTGAGACTGAAAGCATACCATTACAGAATATGTCTTTTTAAAATTTTGATATGTAACCATGTAAAATGCCTTAATGGATAGCAAAATCAAATAAAAATGTTCTACAAAAAATCTAAGAATAAATATATGACATACCTTGAGCTAATTCATGATAAAAATGGCGCTAAAGTGGTTAGATAACAGGAGATAATGGTCTCTCTCTATACTTTTTTTTTTTAAGGATTAAAAAGAATTCCCACCACATTTTAACAAACGTTTCCATTTCTGTATGTGCAGTAAGAACCAAGTCACTAGGGAAAAAACAGGTCCTTATTGATTTGGTGGTCATGTACTTAACCAGGATGGCATTGGAAAGCACAATACCCGCTCTACTAAACCTTTTATAAATAATATTTAATTCAAAGTTGAAGCGGAATACAATTTGACTTAAGATCAAACAAAAGCATCAAGATGTTAAAGAAAAATATACTTCAGCAGGACCTCCGTGCCTCGTACAAAGAGCCTTTTCTTCCCTCATGTTACAGAGCTCAGGCACATAGCCAGGCTGTTACTTATCAGCTGTTAGACATCAGGGGAGAGCTGTGTGCGTCACACACTCAGTGGGGACCCCAAGCCTTATGGCTCCGTACCATTTGGTTCTTATCTTATCAGAGTGCAAAGCGTGGCACATGCAACCAAAATTAAACAGTGAGAAATCAGGGTTGAAAGTTACACTGATCAATGCAGGAAAACAGACTGCAGTATGAAGAAATACTGTACAGTAGTTATGGTAGATCTTCAGTATCCCGAGTCCATGTGTGGTTTCCTGCTTTTTCTTAACTGGACGGAAGAATAATGGAGAGCAGCTCCATATGTACTTTCATCCTGCTATGCATACACTTTACACACAAAGTCAATCTTGATGAATATTCTCTTTTGATCTGCAACATGCTACCCATGTATAGGGAGACATCATATGGTCAAGCGTTCTCCTCAATTAAACTTTAGGAGAAAGAAAATGTAGCTGTCCCGTCTATACACAAGATTATACTAGAGAGATTGAAGAGGATGGACTTGTTCTTAGGACTGTATATCACCAAATGTTACTAGATTCTAAAATTCAAGAATAACATTACACAGCATCCAGCACTTATTAAAACTTTATTTTCTCATTTTCATTATTCTCTGATGGGTTATTAATGCCACTGTTAAGGAAACGGCAGACATATTCCAAATATAGAGCAATGGCATTCTCCGCAAATTCCCTGAGAAACTCTGCAAGGAGCACAGGACCCTGCTCTCTATAAGGACCCCTCTTCCCAATTCGGATGGGAAATAGAATTGATAGAAACTGATGACTTTTTTAGAAGTACAAGATCGGGGGATTACCTTGATATGCTGTTTATTATAATGGACAAAACCAGTAGCTACCCATACCTTTATGTTCACTGATGTGAGCAACGTCATTATTTCAAATAAAATAGAACAACAATTGTCCCTTTACATAGGAAACTCCAAGATAAGAAATAGGAAGTCCACTATCACTGCTTGGAGACAGGAAGACTAAAGAAGATAGATGGGAATTCCTCCAAAACAAAAAGGTAATATATAATATTACCATAGTGCCTGAGGTAAAACAAAAAGGTAATATATCTCTCAATGAAACCATCAAATAAAGTGATGATTAGGTTTTAACTGCACCTCAACCTAATAATCTGAGTATAGCCATAACATTTTCACAAGAATGCATTAATACTAAAGGAGGGATCCATACCCTTCAATGCCAAAGATGGTCAGGAGATTCAAATACACAAGTTCAGCCAAATGCAGCAGAAATTTCACATCTTCTCCAAAAAGAGTCAGGATTAATTGAGCCAGACATATGTAGCACAATCTCTCAAGCTAGCTTAGGATAGGGCTATTTGAGGTTATGATGTTACATAACATTTGTGCAGATATATGCTGGAAAATTGTACCAACTTGCTCAAAGACTTGATTCACTCGCTGAGCAAGCCTGTGTCAAGTATTGAGATATCACAGTATGCCAATATTTGATATATTGTAAGTGCTCTGTGTTGGGAGGATTCCTGATGTACCCCTACAATGGAGAGGTCGGATGTACCCCACTATATGCTCATACAGTGGCTTACGTAGTTATGTTCCTCCACCCCTAGTGGGAGGAGGAGTGAACGTCGGCAGTGGGCTGTGATTGGCCACTACCAATATTCAGTTTGGTGACACCCTAGTGACACAACTGTCCTTATATGGACAGGGACATCACTGGGGATTGCTGAGCGTATGGTCGGGGGAGGGTTGCAATACTTTGCATCCGCCAGAGAAGGCTCCAATGGCCTCTGCTGAGCGCTGAGGAGCATGATGGAAGGACTCCGCTTGTTGTGCCTTCCCTTTGTGCATTTTCCATAGTATACAATGTATACTGTGCAGGTGGAGGGATTTTCCTGGCACATAAGCCAAGCATATACAAAAAAGACAGGATGTAACTATATTATTAATGCTAGATGTACTGTGTCTACTACATAATATACTAATTCCCCCTTCTTTTTTCAAGTGATTACTATTAACACCTAAGGTGCCACTTAGATTTGGCCTCTTACCTCAGGCACTATGGATAAGCGCATCATTGAATATGAACAGACTGGTGCAGCCTCGTAGCCCGGGTCCTGGTCTGAAACTCAGTGCCCAGGATACACCCATGGAATGCCATAGCTGTCAGGAACCACAGAAGGTCTGGAGCAACTGAGGATGTAAATGCTTAGTTTTGTTTGGTAAAAGTGTGTTAAAGGTGCCGTACACCTGATGAAGGCTCTAGTCCTGAGAAGAAACACATGTCTTTTACAAAATAAATGAAGCATCTACATTATCGATTACACCAGTCCTTCTGTGGATCCTGTGATGGTATCCATCCCCGAATACATTCATTACCATTAAAGAGTAGAGTCTCCCCTGTAAGATAATGTCAGGACTGTGTTTCTAGGTGAAACAGAACCAGAGATATCCACTGTTAAAGTTACAGTCAGGAATCAAGTTCTGAATTTAAAAATCACATTTTTTACTGTAACTTTAACAGTGGATATCTCCTGTTCAATTTCACATTGAAACACAATAATATTTTTAAGTGGACATTCTCCTCTTTACCAGGACACCAGATGTGCGTTTCTAGGTGCTATAGTTCCGATGATACGACCGTTTACCATGTGGCGGATACATGTGCTGCACGGGACATGTGCAAACAGGGCGTATATAGCTGTATGGCAGTTGTGAAGGGGTTAAACCATAACCACAGTTTCTGCCAAAAAAAAAAATCACTTTTAAGAAATCTTTCTTGTACAGGTGGATACCCGAATATTTGTAATTATTTGGTGAAATTTTACAGGAACTGGATCTTTCCATCCACAGATTTCTGTTACATCTCTCCTGCACTGCAAACAATCTTGTTTCTTTATTTACTCAAAGCTGTAGGAAATTTTCCTTGGCTTTCAGTAGACTTCCTAAATTCCTTTTGTTGCAGTTCAGCTGTTCTATGCAGCAGTCAAGCCAACAGGGAACTCAGGGAAAGTCAAATGCAAACTCCAGCTGCTCAGAAATGAATACAGCTTGAAAGTTTCCAAAGAAACAGAACAAATTAGTGAGGGAGAATTAGTGAGAAATCTACCACTTTCTGGAAGTTTTACATGACACCATAGTGGGAGAGGCTAATCAACCAAATATTCTGGGGCGTAAAGTGGCGCAAAGCTATGCCAGCACCGACTATACAATCGATACATAGATCCTTTACCTTGCAGAACGTTCACCCTGTGCTTATATGGCTCTTTTTGCCCTACCTGTTCCTGTTCTCCAAAACAGATGAAAAAGGTCTGCCGAATCTTTCTTGGTTACCCAAGACAGACTGTCACCTCACTAAAGTATCTGATTACATGTGCCCAATGAAATCTATCGAAAGGGGGGGGGGGGGGCAGGAAAGTTGTAGGCCAACAGAGGCTGCTGTCAAAAACCATTTTCTCTCCGATCCATATTGTTCGATTTAAATCAATATCTGCAAGAACAATCTCAATATTCTAGTTGAAAGATTGGAAGGGGAAATTACCTAAAATAAGGCATTGCAGAGTACAAACAGTCAAATGGAACAATAGTCTATTAACACTATATACAACTAGGAGTTATAGATTTGTATTACTGAAAATTTCATACTCCTCCTTGGCTGAAATTACAGGCGGTCCCCTACTTAAGAACACTCGACTTACATACGACCCCTAGTTACAAACGGACCTCTGGATATTGGTAGTTTATTGTACTTTAGTCCTAGGCTACAATAATCAGCTATAACAGTTATCACAGGCGTCTGTAATGAAGCTTTAGTGTTAATATTGATTCTTATGACAACCCAACATTTTTAAAATCCATTTGTCACAGAGACCAAAAAAGTTCTGTCTGGGATTACAATGATAAAATATACAGTTCCGACTTACATACAAATTCACCTTAAGAACAAACCTACAGACCCTATCTTGTATGTAACCCGGGGACTGCCTGTACTCCACAAAAAATGGTGAGAGGAGCATTATTACCCTCCTGGAAAAATCTTAGTGTGACCTCTGCATGTTAGGATCCCTAGGGGATTGACATTTCTAAACTTTTTTTCTGAACCCTTTAATGTTATGATGAGTGCATTTGCTTTTGCACTAGCAGCTTGGGGTAACTGTAACTCTAGTAGAGATTGCCAAAGGTTGGACAAGATAATTAAGAACGCTTCCTCGATAGTGGGCACGTCTTTTGAGAAATGGGAGAAATTGGTACAGTGCGGAATATTGAGGAAATTAGCTAAGATCAGAGATAATATCAACCACCCTATGTATGAGGTAATCCAGTCGCAGAGGAGTGGTTTCAGTTGCCGTTTTATTCTTATGCGGTGCAGGTCAGAGGTTTAAAAAGCTCCTCTCAAGTTGTCGAACAATATGAGGAAAGGTAGACCAAGTCAGGATTGTGTGCAATGTGTTTAGAAAGGTCAGCTGGGGGGATTTATTTAATTTAACTGTATATACCTACATGTATATTCTAATTATGTGTACCTTGCTTTTCTTATAGTGCATGTGGTTGTATGCAGGTCTTATTGTTTTTGCCTTTTTTGGTTGTACTGTGTATTTGCGGATGTGACACTTTAAGTTCCCTTTGGTATAATAAAGTTATTATTATTATTAAAGTGGCCACTGAAGCAACAGTATCAACCAACACAGGGTAATTGACATCATGACCCTATACCTCCTGCTGCCTTTAATGCCTTGATACTTTAAACCATCCCATGCACAAAATAAAAAAGGTGTCTGGTCATTACGTTATTTCAGGCATAGTCACTAAGGGGTTAAGGTTTCTCAGCTTTGTTATACAAAGTAGCATGGTGAATGTCAGCTATATTGTAATAGATATCAAAATGTTTCCACTCTTCTGGACACTTGTGGTTACACCTTTTGCAGTTAAGGTTGCAGCGGAAGAGCATCCTACTATTTTTGCACGTGTGACGCTTGTGGAGCCAAGAGCAGTTTATTCCATGAGGATTTAGACAAAGTAAAGTGTTTCCTGTACATAATAAATCTGCATTGCGTGTCAGCCGTACAGCTTGGAGAATAAGTGTACCCTAAGGGTTAACCAATACTCGCTACCATAGAATGATGACATTACAGGAACTACACAAGTTTATAAACCCAAGAGAAAATGCTTACATAGACATGTGCTATAGGATGAATCTGCTTTTCCATCCCGATGTCCTGATCTGACACATTAGGAGCTTGGAAGTATAATGATGGACGCTTTACACCAGGCACAGCATCTTCCCAACTCTGCCAACCATCATGTCCAAGATGGAACAGTAAAGATGCACCACCATATTTACCAATTCTGGTCCAATCCCAGCTGGATTACCACCAGAATTGGCTCTAGAATTAAGTACTAACATGTCCTATGCCTAATTTTGTTTGATATGGTTCTCTTTATCTTCCTTCATTACTTGTGTGTCAAATTCTCAAGGATTCACCAGCTTTCAGGCACCATTACATACTTCCATTTGGAAAAACTACTTTTAGCGGGTGGAGTTAGGAGCCTGGGCAGCTTTTTAATAACCAAATACTTTCTCAATATACATAGCTTCAAGCTCACATATTTGCACACATCAATAAGATTCTAATTCTGACTCAATTGAATTGGAATGTAAGTCGTAACTGTATATTTTAGAATTTAAACTCCAAACTAAATTAGATTAGACAAACAATTATATTTTCATAGCTTTGTGCTGTCATAGGAAAAATGAATATCAATAAAGCTTCACTACAGACACCTTACAGCTGATCATTGCAGCCTGGGACCAAAGTAAAGCATCCAGAGAGCTTCACCAGAGGTCAAAGTGGGCAAAGAGGTCCATCTGTAACTAGCAGTCACCTGTAATCCTTAAGCAGGGGACCGCCTGTACTAGCTTCCTGTATCCAAAGGTCACATTTTTCAAAAAGAGTAATAATACTATTCTTACCATTTTTGAAGACTATTTTTAGCCAAGGAGTATATAACTCATTGCCGTAAATAATGTTAAAGAGGACCTGTCACCTGTAAAAACGTCACTGCTGCTTACTAGCGCTAAAACAGACGTAGCAGTGTTACACTGCTAGTGTTATCGGAAACCTCCTATAACACTAGCAGACACTGCCGTGATGTACACTAGAAACGCTGGACCGCGCTGGAAGCAGACTGGCATATTCATGAGTGGGCGGGTTTAGGGGCAGTCACTGCTGGCCTATGGAGTAGGCAGGGCAATCCAGGGAAGAGTCAGCGCTTCGGACCCCCCCCCCCCCCCCCATGAAAACTTCGGACCGCTTCAGGCGCGGTCCGGCGTTTCTAATGTACATCGCGGCAGTGTCTGCTAGGTACATCTAAGCAGCTCCAAGTGCCGTTTTTATAGGTAACAGGTCCTTTTTAATAAATGGTTATTTATACAAGAAAGTCATTAAAGCCAGTGCTTTCTGTGCTTAAAGAGACCTGCCATACAAATTAACCAACCCAAAATGAATACTTTGATAAAAACTAGGATTAAAAAGCATATTATATAGTTTAGTAATGTCTCAATACCTTAAAAAAGCACCTTGCATTAAAAATAAAATGCCTTGCATCACTATGCTCTGACAACCGTAACTTTTTCACACTTTGCTTTATGGAGCTGTGTAAGGTGTCGCTTTTTGTTGAATAGGAAGCAGTTTTCAACAAAACCATTTTGAAAACTGTACGACCTTTTGATTTTTTTAATTAAAATTTTTATTGGAGGCAAAATAGCAAAAAAAAAAAAAAAAAAAAAAAATGATTCAGACATTTAGGTGCTATTACAAGGTATCATTGCTGGAAAAAATTGTTACTTGTTACAGTTGTTAATACCGTCTAAAACAATCAACGGGTTAATCAAGGGGTGCACAACCATTTTTTCATCTCCACAGAAACTTCGACCTACAGACTATGGCTGAAATTACCACCCCCCAGCCCAGACAATGGCTGAAGTTGCCTCCCCCCAGCCCAGACTATGGATGATGTTTCCAACCTCCCACACCTGACTATGGCCGCCACGCAGACCAGACTATGGATGAAACCACGACAGGCATGTAGAGAAGATTTCATGTCACCCCTTTACATAGGGAATCCCAGGGACAGGGAACTGCTGTGACAGGGAAGTGGTTGTATCAGCCTCATTACAAGAAATGATCGGGCTGGCGCTGGTTTATGGCTCTGTATGCAGGGCTCCTTCCTGCCAAAGCTGTGCAAGGTCATGTGACCGGAGAATGGCCAGCCAATACGGAATGACACTGTTATGGTCACATGACTATCTATGGGGATTGGGAGCTTCAGCAAGCAGGAAACGCTCAGGTGAATTTATTCACCCAAAAGTTTCTTTGAGGAGCAAAACTGCCAGTACAAGAATCGTGGACGTTTTTACAGGCGTTGATGCAACCTCTGCCTGTGCCCATTATAAAAGCCACCGATTCCATTTAAACAAAACTTAGGACACAATGGGGCAGATTTACTTACCCGGTCCATTCGCGATCCAGCGGCGCGTTCTCTGCGCTGGATTCGTGTCCGACCGGGATTTATTAAGGCCCTCCACCAGGTGGCGCTGCTGCGCTAAAGTTCCCCGGAACGCACTGGAATACACCGAGCCGGGCTGAGTGAAGGTAAGTGCAAGCTCCGCGACACATTTTTTTAAAAATGCGTCGGTTTTTCTGAATCCGCCGGGTTTTCGTTCGGCCACGCCCCCGATTTCCGTTGCTTGCATGCCAGTGCCGATGCGCCACAATCCGACCGCGTGCGCCAAAATCCCGGGGCAATTCAGGGGAAATCGGCGCAAATCGGAAATATTCGGGTAACACGTCAGGAAACCGCGAATCGGGCCCTTAGTAAATGACCCCCAATATTTTACTATGATTTATATCATTTATAGGTATGCCATATTATTCAGACTATAAATCCTCTTTATAAGATGCATCACAGATTAAGTCATCCAAAGAAAGAAAAAATATATATTTGACACCAATTAAAATTGGTCACACACAAGCACAGCACACTCAGCCTTGCTAGACACATTCACATGAACAACCTAAGACAGACACACACACCCTCACCTTTATTTTATACTGGCCTAGCTGCAATTTGCTCTCTGGCCGCATCCACTGGCTTTGTCCCGACTTATATCAGAGATCAATGAAAGGGTTACAGGGCCTTGCAATGATGCAGGAAGCACTGAACAGTCACATGATTGCACATCACATCTGGACATCAGGACCCTGATAAGCCTGTCGGGACAACCAGAGAGTGATTTACCCAATCTCCATTATAGCAGTCAGTTCTAGATCCTTCTGACCCTTGGACTAGCAGAGCAAGATTTCTTCTTGCTAAAAAGTGCATCTTACAGTCTGAACAAAAAAAACGGTGATAAAGGACATTTCCCCTCTCCTGAAAAAACAATTCTGGAAATTTACAAGTAAATTGCAATCCGAATGTGTCCCACAGCTCAATACTGCCCTACAAGTACTGACAAATCTAATACCCATTCCACCGACTACTCTGACAACTCTAGGAATTATAAATCAACAACATTTTGCTAGAAAGAATTACATTTTCACTCAGAATTGCACTTTACTAGAACAAATATTCAAAACCTTCTTGAAGTCTCCATCAACTTTGCATAGTTGGGTTAATAAAAAAAAAAAAAAAAAAAAAAAAAACACACAACACACACACACACCTAAAGTACACCCCAGCCAGGAACTTTTATATGGATAGATTAGAGGTTACGGTGTTCTGTCAGTCCATATGACCCAGCTGGACTATGTCCAGTGATGGTAAACCTTTTGGAGACAGAGTGCCCAAAGTAAAACCAAAACCTATTTATATGTCGCAAAGTACCAACATGACAAATTAAGCAGTAACTTATTAATCCCTGCTGTATCACGTTTCAATCGTATTGGGGTCATGAGTTTACCAATACAATAGAAAGATGGAGAAATATGGAATTTAGCTTCCCTCCAGGGTTCCCTGAAGAGGAAGAATCAGGACTCTCAGAGCAGGAGCGCCAACAATAATCTCTCTCTATCCGCACCTTCTTGTTCCTGCTGTAACCCTGGCAGCCAAGGATGTCGCTTTAAAATGGCAAGTCCCGGGCTGTATTGGACCACAGGAGGCAGCCTTGAGTCCTATCTGGCAAACTCTGTGTTAGGCCTGGGTGCCCACAGAAAGGGCTCTGAGTGCCACCTCTGGCACCCGTGCCATAGGTTCACCACCACTGGACTATGTTAACAACCCCCTGGGTAGAAAAAATTGAAGACGATTGATCAGTAAGATGTTTTTGTTTAGCTCCTTTATTGGTATTGAATTAGCAATAGGTTTTGCTTATGTTACATTTTTACATTTGCATAAGCCCATGTGCAATGCACTACAGCTCTCCCCAATAATAAACCTTTGAAAGATTGCAGGAGGTAATGTGAAGCATTAATGCACACTTTAGGAAGTGTTCATTTGAGATGTGGTAGTTTTTTCAGCACCTACTATATATGGATAATGGTACTGCGAGAAATCACTTCCGTCATACACACGACATACACATTCAAAAGGAATGTGTGAAATTAAACATGTGCATCCCCTCATGATCTATTGCATGCTCGGGGTTGACTCTGTTTTCTCGGATGAACTAAGAGCTGTGTAGAACTGTGAGAGTAATGAAATTATAGAATACTTTGTTAGTGTAGTAGCTAGTAGTAACATAACCTTGAGAATCCAAGACTGCAGCTCTAAAAGTGCTTCCGGTATTTCTACTTAAAGAGTCATCTCTTTACCCATCCATCTGTGTGACAGCTGTAGTATCCAACCAGAAGCCATAGTTTTCTGGCATAGTTCCCTCATCCTAGCTTGTTGTCTGCTGGACCATCAGTAGTTTTTAAATGGAATATACATTGTGGATTTATTAACATTTTCTGGGGAGAGAGAAGAAACTTGGGCAGCATGACTGCCATTGACTTGTTATTTATGTAGGACATAAACAAGATAAGGGCCATTTTACATCTCGGTTATTTCATCAGTTCTTTTATCAGTTATTGCAAGATAAAATAGTTCAGCATACAGAACATGTGCAAAACTTTATATTACACTGTAACTCTGCACTGTTACACTGTGTAACAATGCACTGATGAAATAACTATTATTCTAACAATACCAAATTTAGTAATAGTAAATAGTAATAGCCCCCTCCCTTTTTGAGCATTGATGGCTTCATCTTAGCAGATAGACAGAATACCGAATACGAGTATAAGCAGAGACCCCTGATTTTAACACAAAAAAATGGAAAAACGTATTGACTCTAGAATAAGCCGAGGGTAGGAAATGCATATATGTATATAGCCTGCCAGCCCCCTCTAGTATATAGCCTGCTAGCCCCCTCTAGTATATAGCCTGCCAGCCCCTGCCCCCAATATAATTGCTGTAGGAAAAAGACAAAAAGTGTGCTCACGTTCCAAACCCCCTGCAGGCCCTCTTCTATCCATTGCGTCTCCAGCATCGGGTCCGAGTTTCCATCGGTACCTCTGATAGACCAGGACATGGAGCCGAAGCCAGGGCCCGATGTATGGAAGAGGACCTGCCGGGGGGGAGTGGGGGCAATCGAAGGAGAGTACACTTTTTGGGTTTTTTTCTTGACTCTATTATAAGCAGAGTTGGGGTTTTTCAGCACATTTTTTGTGATGAAAAACTCACCTTATACTTGAGTATATATGGTATATCATCGCTTACTTGGATAAAGGTTTTCCAAATGAGTGAATCCCATAAAGCAGATGCTAATTGTGGTTTATTAAAAATATCAGCCAATGGTTAAAGCAGCCAAAGGCCAGTTAAGAGAATGGCATGAAATCAGTAAAAAGATTTGTACATGTGAATCTTCTTGTTGAGATCCACTCATTTGGATTACTTTCATCTGTGGAACTCCACCTCAGCGGACTGGACGTGGCAGCGGCTATCTCTATTGATATACCTACCATTAGTTTTGTGGCTTCAAGTAATTTTAGGCTACATACACAAACACGTGTGCCTGCCATACCATAGCACGGCGGGCACGCGGAAGAGGAGGTGAGCACTGCACGTTCCCACCCCTCTCCATAGAGATACAAGGCGCCGAAATATGGGAAAAGACAGGACATGGAATGGAACGGTACGGTGCCGCACATGTGCAGCACCGTACCACGTCGTGCGCCCATTGCCAGCCTATGGGGGAAGTATTTACGTCCCCCAACGCCCTTTTGAATGTAGCCTTAGTTGAATATTTATCCCAACATACTGAAGGGTAAAGTGGAAAACACTCGAAAATACCTTTAACCCCTTAAGGACGCAGGTTTTTTTTCCCTCATTTCTCGCTCTCCACCTTCATAAATCCATAACTTTTTCATTTTTATGTGTACAGACCTGTGTGAGGGCTTATTTTGTGCTTGTATTTTAACATGCCTTGTACTGCGAAGCTGAAAAAAAATTCCAAATGTGGAAAAATTGAAAAAAAAAAACGCATGTGCGTCACGTCAGTTTTATTCTTTGGTTCGGTGCGATCGCGGTGATACCAAATTTATATAGGTTATATTGTGTTTTAATACATTTTCGAAAATTAAACGAATGTGTACAAAAAAGAAAAAAAAATGTTGCCATCTTCTGAAGCTAATAACTTTTTCATACTTTGGCGCATTTTTTGCGAAATGAGACGACGTTTGCATTGCTACCATTTTGAGGTCTGTGCGACATTTTGATCATTTTTTATTCCATTTTTTATGTGATGTAAAAAGGTGTAAAAGTCGCATTTCGGACATTTGGGCGCCATTTCCCGTCTCGGAGGTCACCGCCAGCCGTAATCGTTTTTATATTTTGATAGATCGGGCATTTTGGGACGCGGCGATACCTAATGTGTCTGTGATTTTTACTGTTTATTATGTTTTATATCAGTTCTAGCGAAAGGGGGGTGATTTGAATTTTTAATATTTTATTAATTTTTTTTATTTTTTAAACTTTTTTTAAACTTTTTTTTTTTCACTAATTCTTAGACCATCTAGGGTACATTAACCCTAGATAGACAGATCGTTCCTACCATATACTGCAATACTTCTGTATTGCAATATATGGCATTTTTGCACATGATGCATTACAATGAGCCACTGGCTCATTGTAACAAATCTGCAGAAGCCATTAAGCCTCGGGTCAAACGAAGACCCGAGGCTACCATGGCAACCAATCGCCGCCCCGATGATGTTCGGGGGAGCGGCGATCGGTATAAAGATGGCGGCGCCCGCGCGCCGTCGTCTTCTAAATGCTGCCGGCGACAATCAAAAAGTTAATAGCCGCGATCGGTGCAAGCACCAACCGCGGTTATTATCGGTGGGGGTTTGCTGCAATATGCAACAACCCCCACCTCTGTATGAAGAGGACTCAGCCTGTGAGCCCTCTTAATACATTACCTGTACCTCTGCGCCGTAGAGCTGCGGCGCAGAGCGTTAAGGGGTTAAGTCATTAGGGTTAATACTGGCATCTGGTGTTAAAGAATTTAGCACCAGGTGCCAGTTTATCTGACAAACCCTATTTAAGTGGCAGCCTGAGGCTGTGTTCACATTGCATTTTGAAACGCAATACAACAGCTGAGTAGTAGTGAATTGCCTAATTACATGCTGTTAACATTTGAGTTTACAAAGCGCAAAAACTAAAGTGATGTTAACCAACATGTTAACATTGTGTTAACAAAAAAACATGTGTTAACGTGATGTTTTCACAAGCTGCAAAACAAAGGGGTGGCCCCATCAGCCATAGAAAGAAAAGTTGGTCATTCCAAGTCCACACACTTGTTCAAGTTCCCCAAGAAGGCTGGTGGCCGTCAAAAGACAAATGCAAGAGAATACAGGATATTGTGGAGAATCTCCACGGGTTATTGTTTCAACAATTGCTCACTGGGTCAGCAGGGTAAGGATCTGTCTCATCATATAGTGTCTCGATTTGGACTGAAAGTCCAAACCTCTCATTAGCAAAAAAAAAAAAAAAAAGAATCAAAAATGTTTAGTAGCATGTTGTGTGGACAGTGGAAAAGTGGTTCACAGTTCATTTTAGTGACAAAAGTAAGTTTCATTTATTTGAATCTGATGGGAAACATTATGGCCCACATTTACTAAAAACAGTGCAAACTTACTGCGTGCAGTTTGTCTGTAGTGTGCAGAGTGCACCAGTTTCAGGATTTCTGCCGCATGTTCTGCACTTTTTTTTGGTGCACCTTTAACATGTCAGAGTTTGCATGCTAAATGTGGCGCCTGGTGCAACTGAGCACTCGAATGCCCATTTCAGTGCTGAAATTTGTGTCTCATGAAGAATAGTGTAGCCGCGCCACAAATTGGTCTTAAATACCTGTGCAAGCAGTTTACAGCTAAAAGAACGTGCAAAGTCTGCCAGAAAACTGGCGGACGTGCCCTAGTGAACGTGCCCGTATGTTTGTCGACCAAACCCAAAAGTGTGTAAAAAAGTTAGTGAAAGGTGGTGGAGAAAGTGTCAGGGTTTAGGGATTACTTTATGCAGCAGGAGTGGGAGCTCTCATACAGCTACATGTAAGAGTGAATGCAACACTGTTCTTGTGACACGGTGAATGCCTTACAAAAAATCCATCAAATGTTGATCAATGGAGCCAACATGACTTCTGAAAAGAATCATACAAACATTGGTGTTGATCATACATTGCTTTGATCTCCAGTGTACATGTACAGAATGATCTTCCACCACAAATGTATGTACATTTTACACTGACTAGAACTAATCTATTGGAAAGGATAAGGGAGGAGCACGTTTTCTATATACTCTGAACTTTCCATAAGTTATTGATCAGGTAAGAAGAGCTAAAGTAGGCAAAAGGTTATTTGCAAATGAATTGAATTTCCAGTATAACAGCACACATTTGCAGACATTGTTATCCGATATAAAATGGATGCACTTCATGTAAAGGATGGGAAAACATTTTGCTCATCTACAAAACACGAACTATAAACAATGTATCCGTAAAGTATAGACATAGAGGGAGAGATTTCTGTGCACAATTAGACATACATGTACATCAGGAAATGCGTTATGTTGCCTCATCCTGATGTACGTCCTAGCAATGGGCTAAGCAGAGAGTGGCTTCTGCACTTACAGCTGGGATCGCCAGCATCCTCCACGTTAGACAAGGGGGGTGCTAACTGCTTCCATGGCAGCCTGGAGTCCTGTAAAGGACCTTAGGGCTCCCTTCAGTAAATGCCTGTTAGATAATGTTGCAAGCCCATTCAGAATTCATAGGCTGACTAATGTAATATGCTGCTGAACATCAGTACGGAAGTATATTACACAAGTGATCAAATGGGACAAAATAAACAGTTATATTTTTTTTTTTAAATTAACAATAATTACCCGAGCCAATGTAAAAACTGCCTCCACCATGTGTGACCACCATGTTTGGCGTCTCCCAGGTGGCTTGTGGTAAAATTTGAGCAAGTCTTTTTATGGATATCTTTGAGAAATGCCACTCATCCATAAGGGCCAGATGTGTGCAGTACATGACTGACTGTTGTCCTATGGACAGACTCTCCCTCCTCAGATGTAGATCTCTACAGTTCCAGAGTCTTCATGGGCCTTTTGGCTCCATCTCTGATCAGCCTTCTCCTTGTTTGAGATAGAGTTGTTTGAGATAAATCTTTTTGTATTCAAATCCGGCTTCAACCCCATCAGGACCTATTTTGGTCTCTAGGACACAGCCCCATTTTTAAATCTGCCCTGTGTCACTAAGAGTGGGTATAGATCTGGAGCGCTTTAACATATCCAGGGGATTTTAAGATCGTTTTCTCGTGACAAGTTGTACTTCAAAATAATTTTAACATTTGGATTTAATCTTTTGTGTTTAGTTATTTAAAAACATAAATTTAGGGGAAAAAATTTGCTAAATTCTTAATTTTGAAAGTTCTAAAGTTCAGATAGTCATAGCATCCAAATTAATTCATAACGTACATTTCCCTTACATAACTGCTTTATGTTGGGATGTTTTTTTTAAGAAACCATGTATTTTACTAGAAGGTTATGAGGCTTAGAATTTGGGGGCCATTTTTCAAATTTTTTGGAAAATCTCAAAATCCCGTATTTAGAGGGACCTGCTCAGCTTTCAATTGACTGTGAGAGGCCTAAATAATAGCTAGACTAGTAAATGACCCCATTATGGAAACTAAGAACGACATATGAAAAAGCACTTTTAAGAAGTTTGTCAACCCTTTAGGTGTTTTATAGGGGTTAAAACAAAATGAAAGTGCAGTCTACAAATTGTAATGTTTTCTGGACAAAACACTCATTTAGGGTGGAGAATCGCAGTGGATTGAATGAAGAAAGGCTCCACAAAGTTTGATAGCCTGAGTACACTGATAACCCATATGTGGTGGTAACCTGCTGTATGGGCGCACAGGCGAGCATAGAATGGAAGGAGGCGCCATCCAGATCACATTTTCAGTGTCACATTGTATAGGATATAATTTTTTTCTTTTTTTTTTAATGTGGACCTATAGGGGTTTATTTTTTGCCACATGAGATGCACTTTTCGGGTACATATTTTGGTGCATCTATAGCTAATTGGTGAGATTTTATTAACTGTTTGTTCGTGCAGGAAATGAAAATCATCAATTTTTGGAAAGATTTTTTTTTTTTGGGGGGGGGGGGGGTTGTCTGTTCTCCATACCATAAAAATTTTATATTTTTATTCAATGGGTCACCAGGATTTCAAACATTCCTCATTTCCCCCCCCCCCAATTTTACTGAATGAAAACCAATTTGGGGAAAACGTTAATTTTAGCATCAGTCTTTTCAAATGCAGAACTTTTTTATTTTTCGTCTGACAAACCTGGTTAAGGGCTTATTTTTTTTGCAAGAAGCGTTGTTCTTTTTAGTGGTCTTATTTTTAACATTTTTAATAACTTTTTAAGGGTGCGGGTCTAATAATGATTCTGTTTAATTATACAGACTGGTACGGACACGAAAATACCAAATAAGTCAGGTTTTTTTCGTGTACCGTATTTTCCGGACTATAAGGCGCACTTAAAAGCCTTGGATTTCCTTGGAAATCCAAAGTGCGCCTTATAGTCCGGTGCACCCTATATGAGGGCAGCGGACCCTACTTACATAGGTCCCCGCTACCGGAGACAGTAGATCTCCAGCAGGAACTGCAGACCATGCGGCACGAACAACTTCTGCCGCGTGGTTTGCAGTTCCCGCTGGAGATCTGCTGTCTCCGGTAGCGGGGACCTATGTAAGTATGGTCCGCTGCCATCCTCCCCCTCCCCCGCTCACCTCTCTGCGTCGCCGCGTCTCGTCGGGTCTCGTCTCCGGGTCGCGTCGCGTCTCTTCTCATCGGGTATCCGCTCCGCCCCCAGACCTCCGCCACACCCCCGAACCCTGCGCCTTATAGTCCGATGCGCCTTATATATGGAATTATTACATATATAAGGCGCATCGGACTGTTGCGCCTTATATTCCGGTGCGCCTAATGGCCCGGAAAATACGGTATTTGTTTTTTTTATTATACTTTATTAAGTGTGTATGGGAAAGTGACATTTTAGGGTCTTATTCTTTATTTTTTTGTTTTAAACTTTTTTTTTTTTTTACTTTCTTTGCTTTTTAAAAAATTTAACTTGAACCAGTGATGCCCGGATCGCTGGTTCAAGTCCAATACATTGCTCTACTATACTAATTTATTAAAGATCAGTGTAAACTGTCTGGCATGCTCACACATGACAGTTTAAGGTCAGACCCGGAAGGGATCTGACTGCTCAGGACATTGGGAAGCTCCTTGTTGGCGAGTGTCAGAGAGCGGTGACAGCTGGAATATACAGATGACACACATAAGCTGGGCGTAATATCATGTCCCATGTCCTGGTGTGGGAAGTATCTTCCCGCAAGGAAGTACTATTACGCCCTGGTGTGCGTTTCAGGGTTTGTTCCATAACTAAACATGAAAAAAAATATGTCAAAGCGCTCCAAAGTTTTAACATATGACCACATATGACACGGGGAACATTTAAAAAAAAAAAAAAAAAAGAAAAAAGGGCTTGGTCCGAATACCTGATAAAATGGCTTAGTCCTTAGGGGGTTAATATAAATCCTAATCAATTCTAAAAGATTCCCATCAACTTGCAGTGGGGTTTGTCAGATTTTTGGTTTGTTTTTATGGCAATAGTTGAGAGTGCTTATTTTTTCCCAATGAAAGAAAAAAAATGAATAAGAAGAAAGCTAAAGGAACAGTAAAAAGTAGTCACCTGTTTTCTGAATAAGAGAAAATATCTGAAGACAGAGGTGGCTTTCTCCAGGTCCTGTTCTGAAGTGACACAATGTAATCCATCACACACAGCAATCTGCCAGCAATATACCGGTTCTTCATACCTTTCCATGTATATTGTCATGTGCAGTTATCCAAAAGCACATCTTGCCTTGTGTATACAAATACTTCTCCACACAACGTTCCAACGTCTTAGGGGTGAGTGACGTGCGCGCCATATTATCAAGCACATTAGTTACATTTATGAGGTTTTATAAATCAAAGAAGATTACATGTAGAAATCAGAGTGGTGGGAAGGTTACCTCAGCAGTGATCAACACCACAAAAGCAACAATTATTGTGGCCAGAGATTATCAGAGATTTCAGGAATGTAATAAAACTTCCAAATGGCTGATAAATAATTCACAAGTCTTCATCATTTATTAAACCAGTTACATCATTTATGTATACAGCGGTAGGTGCAGACATTACATTGCCTTTTATTGGACAAATTACACCATCCTTACACAATGGGCATCAAAGTATTTTTCCAGCTAGATAAAAAAAGGACAAAGTTGTCCCCTAAATTCAGACTACACATATAGGTCAGCTGCCTAGAGATGAACTCAAACCACTGTTACAGTATCTGCGCTGCAGTTCCACAGCAGACAGGGAGTCCTTGCATTATATTTCACTATGATGCAAGGGCTCCCAGTACTGTGCTCAGTCCAGAACCTGCACATTCAGGTCTTTTAAGTGCTAATCCTCACGTCCCCGCACTTTGATAACTTTTTTGATTAGCTTTATATGTAAATTTTGTTATGCGCAACTGGGACGTGGAGTAGCCGCAGCTGAGGCTACACGGCGTGGCTACTCCACACCCCAGTAGCCTCTTTACTCCTCCTACCCACAATGTTCGGCGGCAATATCCGACGACCATGCTGTCTGCGCATGCGCAGAACAGCAGGCCCACGCCTGTACAGCTCCGGCTTCGGAGCACTGATCAAGCAGTCGCGGGCCTGCTGTTCTGCGCATGCAGAAGATTGGGGGTAGGAGGAGTAAAGAGGCTACTGGGGCGTGGAGTAGTCGCGCCTTGTAGCCTCAGCTGCGGCTACTTCATGCCCTAGTAGCCACATAACAAAATTTGCATATAAAGCTCATAAACGTTATCAAAAAGTGCGGGGACGTGAGGATTAGCCCTTAAAAGGGCTATCCTCACGTCCTATTGATCCACCTACCACCAGATCTACCTTTATAGGTAGATTCGTGGTGGTAGGTTCCCTTTAAATCAAAATGGAGGTGAAATTTAGAATGGTCAAATTGTGCTGGTTATACGTTCATTTAGCCCTAAAATGAACACATTTCCAAAAGACAAAGAGAAAACCCACCATACAATTTGCTCTACAATTTCTCCAGAAAACAGAGACCCCCAACATGTGGGCGTTACTTGTTTTATGGGGGCACTGCGAGGCGCAGAAAAAAAGGAGAGCCCTGCAGCAATTTTCGCTTTTTCGTTATAGGGGCCATGTGACGGCAATTGAGATCCATTTTCCAGTGTTACCATTTTGGGGTAGGTATCCCCCCTATTGTTGAAAATTTTTTGAACTTTTTTTTAAGGAAGAAGTAGAAAAACATCAATTCTGTACTGGATTTTTTTTTGTGTTCACAGTATAGCCTAATAATCATGTTATCTTTATTCTATGGGTCGTTACCCATTACGATTACGGGAATACCAGACTTAGATATTTTTTCTTATGTTTTACTAAATTTGCCAAATAAAACCTAATGTGGGGGGAAAAAAATCTATTATTTTTCCATTGCCTTCTTCCAGGTAGCCTAAAGTTTTTACTTTTTTTTGCTACAGAGCTGGATGATGGCTTGTTTTTTTTCAGGACATGTTGTACTTTTGAACAGTATCATTCTGGGGTACATATGTTTTTTTTTATCACTTTTTATTGCATTTTTGTGGGATGAAGGATGTAAGGTAAAATCATAATTTTCAATAATGATCTTTTTTTATTTTATGGGTTGTTACAGAGGGGGTGATGATATATATGTGGAGTTCTTGGGGTATTTTTATCAACTTCTTAATTTTTATTTAACTTTTTTTATTATTTCCCCCATGGGGCACGAACAAGTAATCATTCTGACCATGCGTGTTGCACTGGGGTGTCAGCTAGTTACAGCTAACACCCAGTGTATTCTGATGCCCGCCCAGCTCCGATCTGATGCTGAGCCGGCATTAGCTCTGCTTCCGATATATCGGACACTGAGCGATAAGTTATTATGCTCAGTGACCTGGTGTGACCACTATGTGATAAACTGCCTCCAGCCAACAACTTTGCTACCTATTCTGACTGAAGACGTGGTAAAATATCACCAATACAGTAGATACCTTATGATCTGAATACCCTTCCCAAATCCAACATAGGGGTCACCAACAAGCCTTTATAAGGGACATTAAAGGGCATCTACCACCAGGAAGGATTGTAAGCCAAGCACTGACATCCTGGTGTGTGGCCCCTCTGGCAGGATCCGGTTTTCTTGTAGCTCCTTATGTCCTTATTTTTAACAGTAAAAAGCTTTACAAATTATGGAAATGAGCCTGAGGGGCTCCAGGTTCTTTAGCTGTTAATGGAGCCTGGAGCCCCTCTGGCTCTTTTGCATAATGTTTAAGTGTTTTTTTTTTTCTTTTTTTTTTAAACCAGGGCATAAGGAGCTAAAAGAAGAGCAGATCCTGCCAGAGGGGGCACACACATGCATGACAGTGTGCTTGGTTTACAATCCTTTATCCTGGTGGTAGATGTCTTTTAAATAAGATGTGGGGATTTATGTGACTGCTGCCAAACAGGCTTTTACAGAAATTTCTCTGACTGTCACCGATTTTTAGCCATAGAAAATTCTGCAACACATTTTCCACATTTAAATATAGTCTTAAAGGCATTGTTCTAGAATGACATAATGCCTCCTGCGTACCCACATTGGAGGAAATTTATTGTGCCCTGGCGTATGATGAAATCACCACCTTTGGCGCCGCCTTTTGATGTATCCGGCAGCGGGTCTGGATATATTTTAATCTTATGCCAGGTCCTACCTGACATAGAAATAAACATAGAATGCAAACATTCACTAATGAACGTTCTCAAATGGCAGCGAGTGCGCACCTGCATTACAAAAATGGCCCACGCCAGACCACTCCCTATCCCCTTTACGCACCTCATCACCTTGCTGTGGCGATGGCGTGAAGGGCGAAATGATCACAATTGCTGATGGTTCGTTATAGAATATCAGGGATATCACGGATATGCATAGAATCCCTGATAAACATAGCCCATTGTTTATGACATTTTGGTGCCTGTGAGGGGGTTCATTGGCTGTAAGTGAATCTCACACACTGCCATGTGTCCGTCTGGCCTGAAATTGAGCACGCTCATGTGCACAAGTGGTTGGGATCCTTACTTATCACGATCCAGATCACAAGGACTACCGTCCCAGTACTGCTTTTATAAAAAGAGCAGCAATTCCATTTCATTTTTATGTGGTAACAATTATTTAAATTAGATACATAAATAAACTGTCATGACGTGTTATGTAAATACAGGCTTCATTCACATCCATACCAATGTGCTGCTCCATTATAGAAAACAGAGATAAAGAAAGATTCTATTGACTGTAACAGTCCATTGGGCTTCCACTTGGGTGTCCATCATGCACAGGAATTTTGTGAAAGATTTATATGATAGGATGCAACCTTCTACAAGTTTCCTGCACACATAGGGGCACATGTATTAAGTATGGCTCTGTGGGGTGGCTCTTTTTTTTTTTTTTTTTTTTTTGGGGGGGGGGGGGTCTGATTATAAGATATATCTTAATGGCTTTTTTTGTTATTAATACACATCTGTTGAGGTGTTAAGGTCATTAGTGACTTACCAATGTCTCAAAAAAAAAAAAAAAAATCTTAAAAAAGTTATAAAACATCTGTAAGCCATTTCCTCCACCTGGTCAGGAGCAGGTGTGGATTTTCAACCAAATGTATGACTTTTTAGCAACTTTTTTTTGGAACCAAGCGATAACTGCAACAACAAACTGAACCGTGGCTTTGTAGGGAGAATGACGTAAAAGTGCACATGCACCTAAAATAGTTGTAAATAAGGGGGGAAAAAATGGCCAAAAATGTGATACTCTTTGTATGTCACTGCTAGATAACAGGTCAATGACTGAAAACTTTCTTGTTTACATGCAGAGGCAGAAAAGCACCCAGAGCATGTATTCCTCACACACGTAATATCACATCCATCATAGATAATACTAAGCAGGTAGATGTGTGACATGTCAGGTCTGCACACGTCTGGCGGACAGTTAGCAGATGTGGAAATGCCCAGAAATGTAAATACATATAAGATGATAAAATGACAGATCGGGTCTGCAACTACTATCACAAAGTGCCCAGCATCACTGTAACTGGACGGGGCACACCACGTCATGCCAAACTTTCTCATCTACACACGAAAAAGTGAAGTAGCAATTAGCATTAGGGTAAAATGCAAAGACAAGAGCGGCGCCATACGCTGGCCCAATCACAGATGCCCAAAATGAACAAGGTCCTGCACCAGATGCCAAATGCACATGTACCCCCTGTGTAAACAATGGGCAAAGATAGCAGGCATTGAGCTGCTGGACTGTGCTGGGATTGTTTAGCACACACCCAGAAGATGGCACAATGGCACCAGGCAACCATCGTCACCCACAATCTCAGCACCATGTCACCTAACTGGCACCATAACACAGGCAGCAGTGCTGGGCGCACCAATGCTTCAGATGATGGAGGGCTACTTACTGGCGCCTAAAAAGCAGTCGGTGAACCTCCTAAAGCAGCCTTCAGAAGAGGGTCCATCTTCCATGTCTGCCCCCACTGATAGGACGTGGAGCGGGATCCAGAGGAAGAAGCCCCCCTGTAGATGTCCGCACTGGGCACAGCTGGGCAGTGTGTACTGACGGGACGCCGGGCACCGCTGCCCTGTGATGCCTGGGACTCCAGCTGCCTCCACCCACCAGACTTTGTACGCTTCCCTCCGCACTCCTCGGCGATGATGTGAAGGGAAGAGGGTGGGGTGGCAGCAGGGTCGTGTCTAGAATGAAGTTGCTCCTGGTAGGTATGACGTCACGTCATGGGGCGGGGGCTCTCGGGAAAGAGGGGTGTGGCTTTGTACGCTGTCTCTTCACATTGCAGGAAGCAGAGGCGCTGTAACGTCTCATTACACGTGGAGGAGATGTCTGCTCGTATGTGTGTTACATAGGACTGCATGTCTGCTGGGGCTGAGGTAGTATGAGGTGTATGTTACACGGTACTGCCTGTCTGCTGGGGCGAAGGTAGTATGAGGTGTATGTTGAACGGTAGTGCATGTCTGTTGGGAGGAAATGACCCTACAAATCTTTTTTTTTTTTTGGGGGGGGTGAAGTGGAATGACATGTATGTTATGTGGAACTGCAGGTCCTTTGGGGGGGGGGGCTGCAGTAGCTTGAGGTGTATTTTACATAGTGCTGCATCTATGTTTGGGGGCTGAAAAGGTGTAATGTATTTATATGGGATTCCATGTGGGGTGTGAGGTGTATGTTACATGGGACTGCATGTCTGGGTATCTGCAGTGTCATGAGATGTATGTTACATGGGACTGCATGTCTGGGTATCTGCAGTGTCATGAGATGTATGTTACATGGGACTGCATGTCTGGGTATCTGCAGTGTCATGAGATGTATGTTACATGGGACTGCATGTCTGGGTATCTGCAGTGTCATGAGATGTATGTTACATGGGACTGCATGTCTGTTTGAGGGCTGAAGTAGAGTGAAGTGTATGTTACATGGGACTTGCATGTCATGCAGATGAAGTGGCATAAGGTGTATGTTGCATGAGACTGCATGTCTGTTGGGGAGAGCTGCAGTGTCATGAGGTGTACGTTGCATGGGACTGCATGTCTGTTGGGGAGAGCTGCAGTGTCATGAGGTGTACGTTGCATGGGACTGCATGTCTGTTGGGGAGAGCTGCAGTGTCATGAGGTGTACGTTGCATGGGACTGCATGTCTGTTGGGGAGAGCTGCAGTGTCATGAGGTGTACGTTGCATGGGACTGCATGTCTGTTGGGGAGAGCTGCAGTGTCATGAGGTGTATGTTGCATGGGACTGCATGTCTGTTGGGGAGAGCTGCAGTGTCATGAGGTGTATGTTGCATGGGACTGCATGTCTGTTGGGGAGAGCTGCAGTGTCATGAGGTGTACGTTGCATGGGACTGCATGTCTGTTGGGGAGAGCTGCAGTGTCATGAGGTGTACATTACCTGGGAGGGCTATGAGGTGAAAGTTACATGGGACCATGCCTACCCTTATATCACTGGTGACCTCAGAGATTATTTGCACAGAGGGGGCTAAGCGGCATGAAGAAAAGATTCAATATTTGTGTAAATATCACGGATGTTATCTAATGGTCAGTGTATATGCAACTTACAGGGAACCTGTCACTAGATTTTACCCCATTAAACTATTAACCCCTCAGGCCGGGTATTAAAGGAAATCTACCATTTGATTTCATGCATTATGAAGCAAACATACCTTAAGAATGCTGTAGCTACACTGACGCTCGCAGCGTGTGCTGGCAGGAATTTCTGGCCCAAACGTTGCAAACTGGAACTGAATTGATGTGATGAGTCCAGTTCCGGTTGCTTGCTGTTTGGGTTGGACATTTAATCCAGCACATGCTGTGAGTGTGGTGCGATGTGCACTGATCAAGCGTGTCAGTGTGAGGGGCCTATGTTGGGATTCTTATATTTAATTTGTAAAAAAACATCATGTTTCTAGGTGCTATCGAACTGAAGATGGAGGGGTCTGAAGTCGCACTCCTCCGGCTGCCTCTAAACTTTACTAATCTCTGGCAAATATACCGTATATATTCGTATATAAGCCGACCCAAGTATAAGCGGAGGCCCCTAATTTTACCACAAAAACCTGGGAAAACCTACTGACTCGAGTATAAGCCGAGGGTGGGAAATGCTCCCTAGTATATAGCCTGCCGGACCCTGCCCCATAGTATATAGCCAGCACCCGCCCCCCAGTATATAGCCTGCCAGCGCATATCCCCCAGTATTTAGCCAACCCCCTCCCCCAGTATATAGCCAGCAGCGGGGGAAGCCGGAAAGGTGAGTTTTGATGTATATTTTTTTTACTCGGGTATAAGCTGAGTTTGGGTTTTCAGCACATTTTTTTTGTGCTGAAAAACTAGGCTTATACTCCAGTTTATATGGTAACTCTTCTCGGCTCCTTTTTACGTGAATTTGGATAAGATTTAAAAGGGTGAGATTTTGCATTAAAAAGTGTATCTAGGGGACATTTCATACCCTAGATGAGCAGGATTTTAGTTTAAATGGGTAATATCTGGTGATGGGTTTCCTTCAGATAGGTTTCCTTTAACCCCTTAACGCTCTGCGCCGTAGCTCTACGGCGCAGAGGTATAAGGGATGTATGAAGAGGGCTCACGGGCTGAGTCCTCTTCATACAGAGGTGGGGGTTTTTGCATTTTGCACAAAACCCCCACCGCTAATAACCGCGGTCGGTGCTTTCACCGATCGCGGCTATTAACCCTCTAAACGCCGCCGGCAAAGTCGCTGGCGGCGTTTAAAAGACGGCGGCGCGTGGGCGCCGCCATCTTTTTTTCGATCGCCACGCCCCCGAACGTCATCGGGGGGCGGCGATCAGTTGCCATGGTAGCCTCGTGTCTTCTTTTGACATGAGGCTATCTGGCAGCTGCATATTCGTTACAATGAGCCAGTGGCTCATTGTAATGAATGTGATGCAAAAATGCCATATATTGCAATACAGAAGTATTGCAGTATATGGTAGCAGCGATCTGACCATCTAGGGTTAATGTACCTTAGATGGTCTAAAAGATAGTGAAAAAAAAAAGAAAAAAAAAAGTTTAAAAAATAAAAAAAATTAATAAAATATTAAAAGTTCAAATCACCCCCCTTTCCCTAGAACAGATATAAAACATAACAAACAGTAAAAATCACAGACATATTAGGTATCGCCGCGTCCCAAAATGCCCGATCTATCAAAATATAAAAACGGTTACGGCCGGCGGTGACCTCCGAGGCGGGAAATGGCGCCCAAATGTCCGAAATGCGACTTTTACACCTTTTTACATAACATAAAAAATGAAATAAAAAATGATCAAAATGTCGCACAGACCTCAAAACAGTAGCAATGAAAACGTCGCCTCATTTCGCAAAAAATGACCCCTCACACATCTCCGTGCGCCAAAGTATGAAAAAGTTATTAGCGTCAGAAGATGGCAAAAAAATTTTTTTCTTTTTTGTACACATTCGTTTAATTTTTGAAAATGTATTAAAACACAATAAAACCTGTATAAATTTGGTATCACCGCGATCGCACCGAACCAAAGAATAAAGTAGGCGTGTTATTTGGAGCGAAGAGTGAAAGTCGTAAAAACTGAGCCCACAAGAACGTGACGGTTTTTTTTCAATTTTTCCACATTTGGAATTTTTTTTCAGCTTCGCAGTATACGGCATGTTAAAATAAATAACATTACGGGAAAGTAAAATTTGTTACGCACAAAATAAGTCCTCACACAGCTCTGTACACGGAAAAATGAAAAAGTTATGGATTTTTGAAGTTGGAGAGCGAGAAATGAGGCGAAAAACCCCCCGTCCTTAAGGGGTTAATGGCTGCAGGATTTACAGCAGCAGTAAGGCCTCATGCGCACAAGCGAGTTTGATCTCTTTAACTCTCAGCGATGTCTCAGCATGTCATCAAACTTTCTTGTGGGCAAAAAGGGCTTAAAGGGAACCTAACACCACGAATCTACCTATAAAGGTAGATCGGGTGGTAGGTGCATGTATTGGACGTGAGGATAGCCCTTTTTAAAGCTAATCCTCATGTCCCCGCTATCTTTTTTTAAAATCTTTATTGCCCTAATATGAGGCTACTGAGGTGTGGGGAGAACGCATGCCCGCGGCTGTGCGGCCACTGCTCTGAAGCTAGAGCTACTGTGCATGCGCAGAACTCCGGCTTCTCTGACGAGGGCGCGCAGCTACGAGGAGCCCAACTCCAAAGATGTCAGGGTAGGAGGAACAAAGAGGCTATTGGGGTGTGGAGTAGCCGAGACGTGTAGCCTCAACTCCGGCTACTCTATGCCCCAGTAGCCTCTTTAGAAAATTTACATATTAGGGCAATAAAGATTTTAAAAAAAGATAGCAGGATGTGAGGATTAGCTCTAAAAAGGGCTATCCTCACATCTAATACATGCACCTACCTTTATAGATAGATTTGTGGTGGTAGGTTCCCTTTAAGTCTGCAGGTATTACACATGGATCAGAAACCAGACAAAATCATCTGATGCATTTCATACTGCAAAATGCCTGTGGCAGAGGGGCAAAGCTCTAAGTAAATAAAAAATAATAATAAATGATTCAGCATTCTGAATCATTTCAGTACTTTATATAAGTTTAATTCACATTACCTGGCTCCCTGTAAGCAGTGTGTGGGGAGTCCTGGGGTAGGGGCAGCTGTAGCCTGTGTCAGTCTAAAATATCCTTTCTTTACTTCACATCACCCTTCCCCCTCTGCCTGTTCAATGCACATGACAGGAAATGAGGAAAGAGCTGCTTAGTGTGGAGGAGAGGAGACTGACACAAGCACACACAGGTTGAAGATGTGAAAAAAGTTGTATAAAGTGGTGACAGTATTCATAATGCTAACAGAGACATTTTTTAAATCAGCATAGCATAGGCTAATCATCAGCTAAAAATGACATTCAGGTGTGGATTAAGGGGCTGCTTTCAACTGTAACTGGGGCCCTTATAGATAAAAATGAATAAAACATGCCCTCATGGGGGACATCTTAAGTAAAAGATAAATAAATATAGAGAAAGAAACATTAAAGGGAACCTGTCACCACATTTTTCACACATACAGCTAGTGGCATGCCTCCATAGACTTCTACTTCTCTCCATTCAGGCATACGCTGATTTCATGTGATCAGATATATTCATGGTGTACAGTTGCAAATGGTTGCTAATGTTAGGAGGCTAAAATACCTGAGATGATGTCTCCATGGTCACATGACATTACTGCTACATGCTAATGGGGATAAGTTTCTGGATTTAGCCAGATAGGCCACGCCCCTCTCAACTCGCTATAGATATCCTTGGATACCAGGTAAAATTATAAAGTTGATTATATGAGGGCTCTAAGAAAGACAATTTTTTTAGCTAAAAGAAGAGTGTAATAGGGCTGTATGGGAACCTACTACTAACTGTATTTGTGAAACATATGGTGAAAGATTCCCTTTAATAACAAATTAGTAACAACCCCCCCCCCCCCCCCAACACACACATCTGCCCCCTTTACTTACAACTATACAAATTGCATATCAAAATGACCAACACTAAGAAATTTTGAGTCAATTTGACCAATAAAAAAACTACTGTACCAACTTTAACCCCAAGTAAAACTAAAAATGAAAAAAATCCTTTTATGTTTGTTATTATTCACAAGGCTGTTAAGGGAGAGGATGTGCAGGTTGAGCTCTCCCCATACAGATCAGGTGTATGCTGCATATTGCAGCAAACATCCTACCTGTAACACCCATGGTTGGTACTGGAACCTATTGCGGGTGTGTTAAATGCACATTTACTTATCCGGTCCTGCTTGTTACCCAATCTGGAGTGTCCGACGAGAATGAACTCTGCCACGATTCACCTACATTGTGCGATCGATATCCTGCATGTGTCGCTCTCCGCTCAGGTCCACCGGAGTTCACCTTCTTCTTCCTGGTGCATGGCTTGCGACACAATTTTAAAGTTAAATCCCACGCTCTGTCAGAATCAGTCAGGTTGCCCGACGGCCCGCCCCCTTATTTCGGTCACATGAAAGTCGGGCACCAATGCGCCAAAATCCGATCGGGTGCAACACAGTCCCCTTCTAAATCTCTGTCCCAGCGGCGCGATCCCCGAAAACAACAGAAAAAACGGAAAAGTGGAGAATAAAATTGAAATACGAAAAAGGGGTTTTTAAGGCTGTTTCAGGAGTCCCATCCGTGCAGTGAGCCAGCCCACGACACAGGACAGTCTGTCATCATAAGCTGGTCATGGAGTGTGTTAAACAGTCTTACACAGCTCAGTACATTTGTACAAAAAAAAAAAAGTTGTGGGTTTGGTTATTAAATAAAAATTATTTGTACGTTTCCTAAAATGTTATTGATGAATACGTCCTCTCGTACCACACACCAAATTGTAAAATATTTATTGGGGTTAGAATATGGCGATATAAAGAAAAAAAATTTCCCAACATTTTATTTTTTTGAATAAGTTTATGAAAACTGAAAATTAATAAAAAATTTTGAAATCTCCAACCATAGGTTTCATTTGAAAAATTAAAATTTTATTTTATTTTTGAGTATATTGCACTTAATATGAAATTACGCCACTAGGAAGTGCTATGTGTACCACAGATATCAAGTCATACAGTTGGCATTTGTAAGTAGTGGTATTAAAACATAATAAAAATTTCATATGTCCAGGATCTCGCTGATCCAAAGAATAGAGGGGATGAGTAATATGGACTACAGAATGAAAGTTGTAAATGCAAACCTGTAATACCTGCGCGTTAGGAAATGTTTTTCCAGGAACATTGAATGGTACCACAAGGTTTGTTCTTCAGAAAAAAGCTTCATACTGCTCTAAATGACAAATAGAAATTATGGATTTTGGAAGGTGGAGAGTAGAAAATGGGAAAGGACTGCAGCATTAAGGGGTTAAATAAAGGTAACACCTCCCACCTGACTACACTGGGCAATCGCACATTGAGCAATTATACCTTGTGTGATGCTCTAGACCTTATACCTTAGTCTACGCAAGGTCAATTAGTTATTGTTTTCATAGACCCCTCCTGAAAGCATGGGTTCTGGGAGGCACAGGAAGTGAAATGGAGTTGTCCACCCTCTGGTATGGCACAAAACTTTCCCACAACCCTGAACTGCTGGAAGTCTCCTTTCACTAGATTCAGTGACACAGAGACTTTTCAACACAGTAGACTGTCACCAACCCTCGTTTAATATAAGCCTGGTCCGTGATGGGATTATATCAGGACAGAAGTTAACCCAAGTAGCGTATATATTTGTGGATCCAGATAAAAGAACAATGCAAGGTAAATTTAAATATTAAATTGCCTTAAGGGCATAATAGAATATATATACAGTTAACAGAGTATAGATTACAAGTGAAGTATTACAAGTCTAAACAACTCAGTGAGTCAGTTTCCTTGTGCTGAACTAATGAAGAAAGAATAGTCCAGACTTTACAATAATTCCTGCCTTCTATGATCTTGTGATGGTAATCTCCCAGGGTAAGAAATATGGGCAGAAGAGGCGACTTACCTTTATTAGAAGCATAGACACAACCCTTAATTCCCGTACATGGCTCTAGAAAATCTCCTACCTGGACCAGACCCAGGACCTTGGATAAGTTCTAACTTCTTAATGGGAGGTCACATCATTATTTCTGTTCCCATCAGACCTATCTGGATCCCCAGTGGCTTTTGAGACCAAACATGACCTATTTACTATGCTCCCATTGAGAGTTCTGTATATCTTCTCTTACAAGGCCTTAAGAACAGACTGAGACCCAGGTAAATGTTTTCCCCTCTTCTCTGACCCAGATATTATTTGCCCTCTGGCCGGGATGGACCATAAATCCATAATTGACATATAGAGTTAACCATATGCACTTTACTGTGGAGCTCAGAGTGGATGTTGCCATGGGGCTAAACAGGTAGGAAATTTAGGAGTTTCACAAAAAGAAATAGTGCCATCCCCTCCCTGTGTGACAATAAAGGGTTTTCTTTTTTTTTCATGTGAAGTGGTACTTATCCTTTAATGTGACTATACAGTTAATGTATTGGGTATAGGTTGGGGATATCACTAATGAAAAAGAAAAGAAGCCTAACATGTGCCCCCTCCACCCAACCCCTAGCTGTATATTTCTATATTTACATTAGGTTGTGTTCACATCGACATTTTCTTTGTCACAAATTCTGAATAAAATGATGGAAAGCCAAAATACCATATGAAAAGTCAGTGGGGTCCTATAGACACATTTTATTTTATTGTGCTAGGGCAGCGATGGCGAACCTTTTAGAGACTGAGTGCCCAAACTACAACAAAGACCCACTAATTTATCGCAAAGTGCCAACACAGAAATGTAATTTGTGATTTATACTCCCTTCTCTGTCAGATTTCATTGATACCAGCACTCTGAGGACACCAATACAGCAGAAAATAGACCCTGGTAGAGCTGTCACTTTAAAAGAACCCCTGTGCACAGCAAGTCCTGGGCTGTCTAGGACTGCAGGAAGATACTTGGAGTCATCTCTGGTGATGGCCTGAGTGCCCACAGAAAGGGCTCTGAGTGCCACCTCTGGCACCAGTGCCATTGGTTAGCCATCACTGTGCTAGGGACTTCCCTATGACACCTATAGTCTAAAGATCATGAACTTCCCTATAGCAACTTCATACTAGTCAGTTCAATAGTAATCCAGCTAGAATGGAGATGCTGTAGGGAGGACCTTCTTATAACACTTACAGTCTGCAGCAAGATCATGAACCTCCTTATAATAACTAAATAAAAAAATTAATAAAAATCTTTACATAGCTCCATCAAATTCTGCAGCGCCGTACAAATCAACTATTCTAGTAAGTTCAGTAGTGATCTAGCTAAAATGGAGATGCAGCTGGGAGGATCTCCTTAAAACACCAACATCATAAAACCTATATTGACTCCATTCTAGTCAGATCAGTAGAAAGCCAGTTAGAACGGAGTGGATGTATGGACTACCTCCTTCCTTCCTTCCTTATTGCACAGGGGGTTTTTAGTTTTATATCATGATTTGCATACTTTTTCAACAATGTAAAGAGAATGGTATTTTAAGTTTTTTATAATACAATGCAATTATTTTAATATAATACAATCGACAATGCAAAAAAAATTGAAGTCTTTTTTATGTGTAGTGTAAATTTGCAAAATGGGGAAAAACTGCCACTTGAATTGCACAAAAATCTTCTAGGTTCTAGCAATCATTCAAAATTATTACATGAATGAAAATATATGAAATTAATTAAGACCAATTAAAAAGTTATATATATATTTTTTTTGCGAGCTTGTGATCTCTTATGCTGATATTTTTCTAGAGGTCCTAGAATGGAGTTCATATTGGTAACTCCTGTAAGCAGCTCCATTCTAGCCTCCTCACCAGTGAATGGCATAGAATGGAGTTGCTGGTGGGAGAACCTGCCAGGAGCAACTCCATCCTAAATGCTCCAGCCTTCATATACCACAGCTGTACGCTGTGAATGGACTACATGGTGAAAGGGGGAACAGCTGCTGGCAGGACCATGTACACGGTCACACATATACTGCTCAGAGGTCAGGAAGGCTCACCCTACTTGTCATACACACCCTAACAATGGCAGATCCTCATATAGGCGGTATAGGTGACCGCCCGGGGCCCCCGGCTCCCCAGGGGCCCCTTTGCCGCCCATACCCCATAAAAATTGGGCTGAGCTCTGCAATGTTAGCGGCACAACTGTTCCTAGACACTCTCTGTGTGCAGGGTACTAAACAGTTAATATATAGTGCTGTACTTCGTGCATCACTGAGAGTGTCCGGCACTTCCCCTGCTTCCTGTCAGTCTCCGCTGCTATATGCAGGACATGTTCAGCAGACTGCCAGCTCTCCTTGGAAGTTCAAAAGGTTTCTGGAAGCCAGTAAGTGGTTAGGGGATGGGTTGTAAGTTTGATGGGGGCCCTGGGTGTCGGATGCTTATTGTTGAGGAGAACTGTTAGTTGGGATGGGGGGGGGGGAGAGCTGTGGGCTGTCTGAGCTATATAGTTGTCCTGGAAAAAAGGGGGGCATGTATGGGGTGGCTGTATATAATTAAACTGGGGTGGCTGTACAAGGGGGCAGTAAGTAAATAAGGTGGCTAAATAAAAAATATAAGCAGGCTATATATAAATTCATAGTGCTCGGTGCTAAAAATATTCATTTATTAGGGTGGCGCAGTAAATAAAATCATTGGGGCTGATTATTGATAAGCAGGGTGCGTTACATAAAGTAATAATAGGTTGTACTGTATATATGAATTAGAGGACACAATATATTATTTAGGCTAAACTTACATGATGCGTTTGCATTTTGTTTTGAAACACATTGCAAACGCATCAGGAAAAAAAAACATGTATTTTGTATGTAACAACATTTCACATCATTCATCATTACTAATATTAAAAAAAGAAATCACATTTTGTTACTCATACAGATGTGTCTGTAATGCATTTCAAAACACATCAAACGCCTTAAGGCACATTCATACATGGCACTAGCAATGCGTTTGCAGACACAATGCTAGCATCTGGGGGCGGGCCTCAGCCCAATTGCATATGGTTTTCCAGTGAAACGAATGCGATCAGTAACCAGCATCCGGTGTCTTGTATTTTTGAAGTGCAAAACACTGGGTGCTGGTTACCAATCGCATACGTACTGAAAATGCATATGTGATCGGGCTGAGGCCTTCCCTAGGATACTAGTGTTGTGTTTTTTTAGACACGGTGCCATGTGTGAATGCAACCCCCTTAGGAGAGCTCTATTTTAATGAATAAGGAGTGCTTTATGTATTCAATTCAGGGGTAACAGGCTATACCAATGTGTTTAAAACTCCCACAACATCTTTATACAGCTCAGGGCCCATGGTTGTCTTAATCCGCCACTGCACCCTAACATCTTATCCCAGGAGGAGCCACTGAGCTTGGTATAAGCAGACGGTGTCATAATGGCAGATAACACTATACTCAACTCCTCAGCAGGAGCAGCTGGACAGTGCCGGCCTGCATTGTACTATCATATATGAGAGCTATTCTTCAGCATCTTTGCCTCTACATCCATAGGTAATAGTGGCAGGAGCTCACTGCTGTAATGGAGTACCACACAATGTACCCCATCATATATATATATATATATATATATATATATATATATATATATATATATATATGTATATATGTACAGTATATTCTGTCATAGATATGAGTTAAGGTTCAATACTAATGCATTGATCCACCATATTCCTGTTCCCTGGCAGATACATTATACATACAGATCAATAGGGTTTTTTTCCCTGTCATGATGGACACTGGAAACATGGGGACAGATCCTATTACAGGTGAACTTTTCCCACATTCCAATCTATAAAGTGATCCTGGAGGTCTCCTGTACATGTACCGTATATACTCGAGTATAAGCCGACCCGAGTATAAGCCAAGACCCCTAATTTTACCACCAAAACTGGGAAAAACTACTGACTCGAGTATAAGCCGAGGGTGGGAAATGCATTGGTCAAACCCCCCAGTAGTATACAGCCTGCCAGCCCCCAGTAGTATACAGCCTGCCAGCCCCCAGAAGAATACAGCAGCCCCTAGTAGTATACAGCAGCCCCCAGTAGTATACGGCAGCCCCCCTGTAGTATACAGCAAGCCCCTAGTAGTATACAGCAAGCCCCGAGTAGTATGCAGCAGCCCCTAGTAGTATACAGCAGCCCCTAGAAGTATACAGCAGCCCCCAGTAGTATACAGCAGCCCCCCTGTAGTATACAGCAGCCCCCAGTAGTATACAGCAGCCCCCCTGTAGTATACAGCAAGCCCCTAGTAGTATTCAGCAGCCCCTAGTAGTATACAGCAGCCCCCAGTAGTATACAGCAGCCCCCCTGTAGTATACAGCAGCCCCCATGTAGTATACAGCAGCCCCTAGTAGTATACAGCCTGCCCCTAGTAGTATACAGCCTGCCCCTAGTAGTATACAGCCTGTCCCTAGTAGTATACTCACCCTCCGATGTCGGCGCGACTTACCGATGTCAGCGCGTCCCGTCTTCTTTCTTCTCCGCGGCTCCTCTTCACTCTTCTCGCGCCCATGTTTTCTTCTAGCAGGCGCATACTATGACGCGGCCACTGCTGACGTCATAGTATGCACGGCCATGAAGAAAACATGGCCGCGTCGATGATAGAAAAAAGAAGAGAGAAGAGGAGCCGTGGGAGAAGAAAGAAGACGGGACGCGCTGACATCGGGGACATCGGTAAGTCGCGCCGACATCGGGGAGCCGCGCTGACATCGGAGGGTGAGTATTTAATTTTATTTTTTTAAGTGGGTAATTTTTTTGGGTTAATAAACTCGTGTATAAGCCGAGGGGACGTTTTTCAGCACATTTTTTGTGCTGAAAAACTCGGCTTATACACGAGTATATACGGTATTTCCCGTGAAACACAAATGCCAGTCAGGTCATCTATAGAAAAATCAATTGCAGGTTTGGGTTTACTTGTATGTAGCACATCAAGATTTCAGGTTATGCTTATAGGTAAATGTTTTCAATCAGTCTCATATTTTATTTATTGTTTTTAAGTACAGTTTGTTAGTATAATTTTGTATAGTGTTAGACGTAATCCTGCCTCAAATATATAATAATTAATGTCCAATATTCTCATAAATATTTAAAACAAAAATATTTTAGTTATTAATGTGATATTTGTAAATGATTTTGCCACGCTTAAAATAATTTCTTAGAGAGAATTAAAATGCACACATATATATATTTCTATATTCACACATTCACACTAATTTTATAATTAATAATTAGTGTATAATTATTGTAATTATTAAAACAGTAATTATTTACATAGAGGAATATTAATTAATTCTTTTTAACGGTTTTTTAACAAAGATAACTACGGTATGCTGCCATATAAAATCAATATTTGTCAAGGGAAACCATGCCAATGTTGTGCCTATGTGTTTTCTGTAAGGACTGGCAGCTTCTTAAAGATAAGAAACCTGATGGATTGAAGGTAAACGAGAAATAAAATCCTGCAGAAGTGGCCAATAAATAGTTACTTTTATGCATATTTATATATTATTAATTAAATCTTTTCACGCGAAAAATAATTTAGATTTTTTGTAAAATTATACAATGGTCATAAATAAATTCTGCAACTACATTTTACTACCTGTTTTTTATTTTATTATAGAAATAACTCAATCTTTTATTATTATACATTATAATTTTTAAATTAATGGTTAAAAATTCAAGAAGTTGCTGTGAGAAGGAAGGAAAGGAGGGGGTACATTGGTTTACAAAAGCTTGACTACTTAAGATCCCAAAGACATACAGACTCGCTCTCTGAACTAGGACTGGGGCTCTGTGTACTACTTTTCGTTACAACCCTATTAACTATTGAAATTACATATTTGACGGTTTAAGAAATATATTTTTTCTGCTCAAAGATTAAGAAATTGCAGGTATCTGCATTTCCCAGTCCACATTTTGTATTAGATTCACTGCATTTATGGACAAGAGAGATTCCGTGATCGAACACAGCAGCATTGCATGACACTGAAAGGTATGGGGGGAGGACAGAGCAGCAGCCTCAGGCTCCCATTACACCCTAGCTAAGCTAATAAGCAGCCAAGGCTAAAGAATAGAAATATCAGCCAATGTAGCACTTGTATATCATTCCTCAGCTCACAAGTGGTTTTAGTTTTTCTTCCCATCAGCAATGTTATTTCCGAGTGTCTTCCCAACGAGGAAGTTCCTGCTATCTTTGTTTAGTACTAGGTTTGCTGTGCTTACTGCTGTGTGAATGAATGATTGCTTACAGCATGACTTGCCTGCTTTCCCTGCAAGGTGATGACCACATTACATTGAAACCTACACACATAAGATGGTGGTAACCTTGGGCAGTGTATGGGCTACAGACTCCAGCCAGTGTAAACAGACACATTTTGTGCAGACATGTCAATTATTTTCTGTGGATCACAAATATGCAATGTAGAATTTTTCTGCAATGTGTATATGGGCTTTTCATAGATCTCATACATGTGGATTTACTGCATGATGCGCAGGAAATCTGCACATGTACAGGTACAAAAATGCACTTAGGTGAGATCAGAAACTTATTATTTAGCTCCAGCAACCTCTATTGCCTTTTTCTCCTTAAACCCCATGGGTTGAGCCTTCTTCATACGTATTTGATACGTATAGATCTGTAACGGCCTGTATGTGCCAAGCCAATACAGATCATGTACAAAACTACCCCATGGCGGAGTATAGTCATATTGCATTGTGGGGCATGAGTGATCAGAGGGGTTAAAGTACCCAAAGTCGCATGAAAAAAATTAACTAAAAGTTCAAATCAAACCTCCCCCCGTAGAACTGATATAAAAATTAACAAATAAAATCATAAACATGTTAGGTATCCCCGTGTCTCATTAGTCCCGATCTGTCAAAATATAAAAATAATTATTCCCAGCGGTGAACCACATCACAGATAATAGTGGCCACATGTCTGAATCCACTACTTTTTTATGAGAAAAAAAGCGTTATCAATAGGTCATACAGTCCCCACAAAAAGTGACAACTTACATAGTTCCTTACACTAAAATATGAAAAAGTTATAAGCATCAGAAAATGGCAAAACTAAGGCATTTTTTGTAGAAAAGGTTTTATTTTTTTAAAAGTCTATTTAAAAAATAAAATTTATACAAATTTGGTAAACCTGTGATTGTACCAACCCAAAGAATAAAGTGGATGTGTCATATGGAGCATGAGGTCAAAGAAAATCGCACAAATGTGGGTTTTGTTTTTTTTTTGTTAATTTCACTGCATTTGTATTTTTTTCAGTACATGGAACATGGAACAAAAATACTGTCACTAGGAAGTACAACTTGTTATGGAGAAAACAAACCCTTATACAGCTCTGTGCACAGAAAAAAAAAGTTATGGATGAAAATGAAAAAACAAAAAAATGGCATCAGCAGTAATGGGCTAAAGAAAGATTTCTAAATAAATTTTGGTATCGGAGATATTGGAGAAAAGGACCAGAAGAGGAGAAATAGGTACTTTCTGTAACAATATATAATTACAGTATTTGAAAGTTTCTCAGGTTCACCTTGACTTTTGATTTAATAAAAATCTTAATACAACAGGGACAAACCTTTCTAACTAAAGAAAAGGTAGCAGATGGTTGTAAACAACACAACAAAAAGTAAAAATAGATGCTCCACAATTGTTATTTGATGTGGAATACAAGTTATTATCAGAAAAAATGACAAGTCCTGTAAATTAACTAATTTGTGATGTGACAAAGAAAGGAAGCGCTCACAACAACCACAGGTGATTATTATGCCTGCCAACATTATATAACTACTATACCTGATAAGGGTTGATCCCAAAACTTAGCCCTCTTAATTCATAAGCAGTGTTTCTTCTAGTTGGCATTTAAAGATTGGAGAAGGAGGTTTTTATTAATGGAAATGTAAAATTCATGCTACAAAACAGTCAACATATGTTCCGTCTAAGCATAAAAATAAAATGGTGTCTGGACTATAGCCAGAACCATGGGAAATATGCTTTTGGATGTATGTTAGCCAGATGTAAATCGGCTATTAAATGGGTGCATACCTCCTATTTCCCCTTGATTCAAAATCTTCTGCCTAATCCAATCAGCCCAGTTTTCTGTCTGTTTAGAAGGCATTGGCTGAACTGAGTGTGCATGTGTTTGGATGAGCTGGGTGAGGTTGCAGCTTTCAGTGAGCATTGAGAAACGCCAAGCTGCGCAATAGTTTGTGTGCGCCCATGAGCGATAAGTGACGTCACGGCTCTCGACAACAGAAGGAGGGCGCTTACAAAGATGGAGGTGTGCATAATTAAAGTTAGTCTGGGAACGAAATTGTGACAGTGATGTAGGGGTGTCACTGGAGACTCATTTGCATATGTGAGTAAATCGATTTTTTAGATAGACTATAGGTTGATGACCCTAACCAAAGTATGTGCCTTGCTCAGTGTTGAATAGACTGCAGGGTGGTGTGCTCGCATTATTTCTTCATGCGAGCAGGAAATGCGAGCTTTCCTCTAATAACAATCTAATATTTCTCTATTTACAGAAAGAATGGTTGGGCTGATTTTTGTGCTACATCATCAAAATAGTTTTTACATAAGCAGAGCTATTTATATATATTTCAATGTGATAAAAAAAAGTATGCAAAATACTATACTATTTGGTTTATTTAGGATAGTAGAATATGTTTTACAGAAAGAGAGCCTTAGAGTCAATGGTGCTAAAAAATGAAAGAAAATAAATAAATAATAATAAAAAAAGAAAATTGTCTCTTTTTTGGAAAGAGAATCGCTTGATGATACACAGGATCAGTTTTCTTTGCCACTTGGGCACCTTATAATCATCTCTAATCATTGGGGAAGAAAAGCAGCAAGTGTTCAATATACCTGTACTGCCACCACAGAGAAAATATACCTTGCACTATTTTTATTGAAGTCAATAGGCTGACCATGTAACCTATTCGTGTGTCCTTATTGATTGGGTCCTATTCATATGGGTGAGGTTGAAGTATAAATGAGGTCCTGTGCATTGGACAAATGAGGTACTTTACAATTTAAACTATGTGATAAAAAATGTTTATCACATGTATTTACATGTGATACACTGTAAATTAACTTAAATATTAATTTATGAAACATTACACACCAAAGTTAAAATCAGTTATTTACGGTGCATCTCTTACTGCACTATATGTACACAACCTCACATGCATTTTTATGATGATGTTTATGATATCTTTTCAGTAGTAAGTGGCAATTAATTAATTGTGGCACAAAGGTAAATACTAGAAATTATAACCAATATAACCCTGAAGGTGCCGCAGTCTCTCTATTTGTTTCATGGCATCTTCTTTCACATCTCCCTATAGCTATTCTGATGTAGACTTTTCTTTTGTTTCAGACCTGTGTCTTGATGTATAAGCTAATTACTCTTCAACTTATGTTGAGATGACTGAATGGTCTGTAAATAAAATTTAATTCATGGCAGAATTAATTTACTCCTCACCTTATATGTTTGATTGTTGATGTTAGGGCACAAGCTTCTGAAATGGGGATGATTTATTTACAAAATGTTTCATCTCTTTTGGAGCTGCCCTTATCCGTCTAGAACACGCTGCAGTTTAACATACAGCGTGCATATTCAGAAATGTCTTTTCACGAAGATACAATACATCCTGAGCTGCTTCCAAGGCATCAGCAGTAATCAGTCTGTCTGACGCGGGACCAGAACCCAAAAAGAGTCCTCCCTTTGAATGGTTAGTTTACATAATTGCCTGAAAAGGCTACATACTCTCTTGCCTCTCTTCTATTAGATGCTGTGTCTAAGGCATTTCTTCCAGCAATTGTCCGAATTGTCATCCTGTACTAATGTAGAGAAAGTGTCGTGAAATGGCATCGCCTACAGATTATGGAATCTCTTGCTTGGGTGGTATGAGATCATTAGAATTTACACCTATAAAACAAATGCATCTTACATTGGTAAATCATAAGGGATTATATATTGTTAAATTTAAGCAATAATATTTGGGAGCATAGGTTCTAAAAATGTTGAATTACTGGTAGTCTGGTAGTAAATTGTGTCTAAAATATAGATTAACACAATTGATGCTTTGGTTTACAGGATATCTACCATCACATTCACTCATGGTAGACTAGTCCTACTCACAAACTCCTTCAGATTTCTTCTTCTCTGAACATATTTTTTTTATAATCCTGAAATGTGGGGATTTAGGCCCCTTCCACACTAGCGTTGCATTTCAGGTCAGGGTGCAATGCGTGAAAAACTGACGTTTTTGGCTGCGTTTTTGTTCCATTTTTCCTTGGAGTCATTAGCGTTTTTGCGTTTTTCACGCGCGTGTTGTTCGTGTTTTTTTGCGTTTTTTAAGTCAATGGGACTTTTTCAAAGGGACCATGGTTCGGGAATAAAATGTTTTATTTAATTGAAAAAGAATGTCTTCTGATAAGTTAGCAGATGTATGCAAACATCTGCAATCTATTCTTCACTGTTCTGCGCGTATATTATCTCCCGACAAGTTAGCAGATGTGCTGAACAGTGAAGAATAGAATAAAAACAGTGAACACAGTGAACACAATGTATGGAAACATCTGCAATGTGTTCTTTACACACATATATATTGTTCTTCACATGCTATTTTGTTCGCACCGTTCCCCGCGTATCTCCTGACAAGTAAGCAGATGTGCCGAACATCTGTAATCTATTCTTCACTGTGTTCTTTAATGTGTTTTTCACTTAAATGATCCTGTGTTCACTGTGTTCACTGTTTTTATTCTATTCTTCACTGTTCTTCAATGTGTTTTTTTAATGAAATGCTCGAGCAGGGGAATTATTCATGTCACCTAGCAACCCATACATTTAAAACGCATTGCACTCGCATTGCACTTGCAATGCTTGCGAGTGCAATGCATTTTTGATGCGTCTCCATAGACTTGAATGGGGCGGGAAAAACGCGCGTGAAACGCAAAAGTAGAGCATGCTGCGATTTTGACGCGCGTCAAAACAAACGCAAGCACGCGCGTGCAAAACAACGCAAATGAGGAAAGACCCATTGGAAACAATGGGACAGAGTGCAATGCAAGTTCTGCGCGTCAAAAGCACGCGCAGAACTCGCGCTTGAAAAACGCTAGTGTGGAAGGGGCCTTACTAAAAAAGAATTTTAACAATGATGCTAAATAGATAGAGATGACCCACCTTACAACACAAGAGCGCCACTGATCTTAGAATTTATTCAACCCCCTCACTCGTCTAGTCCCGCCTGGTCCTTGACTTCACTGGCTCTTTGCAATCTCAACGAGCGACACCAGGTGGGACTGAATGCGTGAGATGCTTTGGTATTCAGCACAATTTTTAAAACTCCTTTTTAGCGAAATTGAAAGGTTCAGTATTATTATAAAAGAAGTTCAGAGAAGAAGAAATCCGAAGGCGTTTGAGATTGTTGTAAGGGATTTGAGTTTATATTTCAGACGAAACTGTGTGCCGCGACACATGGTCGGGTGTGCCACGGGGAAAGTTCCCCAAACTATGGTGCCCCCTGTGTTATGTTTCCCAGCAATGTGCAGCGATGTAAAATGAGAAATACTATAGTCATGAGGCTGGAGTACTACAAGTACCATCTCATATGAGTATATGAGCTGGCACTTGTACTCTGGCCTCATGGCCATAGTACTTCTCATAGTACCCCTTTATTTTGCAGTATATGAGCCACATAATAATCAGCACCATAAACTAAAAACAGGGAGAAACTGAGAACTGTTGAGGAAGAGGTTTCACACTCACTCACTGAGTGAGTAAAATACATTTAGAATCTATATTATTAACTATATGTATAATATGAATGTTTTAGTGTCATTTTGTGCTATTTTGGCTGGTGGTGTGCCCCAGGATTTTCTAAGTATAAAAAGTGTGTCGCGGCTCAAAAAAGGTTGAAAACCACTGATCTAGACTACCGGCTTGTGGGTAGGGTTAGTCTACTATTAGTGGATCTGATGGTAGATGTCCTTTGACACAACTTCCCAATAAAATTAGAACCTAACAGAAATTAGATTAGGAAGTTTTATCATCAGAAATTCTCTGTAGAGCATGAAGCACTTATATCTCTGCATGCAAAGATGTGTTAAGATTTCCACCCAAAAGTAAATATGGCCATATATATACTTTTACCTGAAGCTAAAGCAACAACCAAAATGTATTAATTACATTTCTTTTACTTACAGGGGCATTGTCAATGCAAGTGCAGCCATACTGGATGTAACCTTTTGTTTTATCTTCTTAGAACTGATGGATTATCTTCTCAGAATCTTGAAGGTTTTGTTCATCTTTGCAACCCTTTCTATTGCTCTAGTGCATCTAAAGTAAAAAGAAAAAATTAAGCAAATGCAAATAGTCTGGGTTAACTCTTTCCCATGAGGTCATTTTCCTGGTGAGTACTATAGATCTTATGCTTTAGTGACCAGAAAGTAACTCTGCTTTTTAACCCCTTAGCGCACCATGATGTACCAGTATGTCATGGAGATTGCATGGGCTAAGAAGCAAAGCTAACAGCCAGATCCATGATAGTGCCGATCATAGTCATGGCAGCTGTTGGTATCAGAACTGATGTAAATGGTTGCCGGGTCCTGCCTAAGACAGGATTTGACATTTCAGTCTTTGCTTATTCATAGACTGATTTAAGACTGATCAAAGATGCACATACAAAAAACTAAAGTTTCCCACATGCCTTAGCCATTATAAAAAATACAAAAAAATGTAGACCCTTATCTCGGCATTTGTTTAATATATTAAGGACCAGGATATAGTTTTTCTTTTATCAATGCCTTCCACAAGCTGTATTTTTTGGTCACCGTAGCTGTATGAGGTTCTTGCTTTTTCAGGACAAAATGTAGTTTTGGGTTTCATATGCCCAAGTATTTAACTGTTATTCACCCTTTCTGTGCGGTATATTTAAAAAAGAACGCAAATCAGACATTGTTTTTTTCTAATACATAATAATTTAAGGGACCTAAATAACATTAAAACTTTTTTCTCTTGGTCATTATGCTCACAGCAATATGAAATTTATAGGGTTTTTTAACAACCTTTATTTGAATAGTGAAATCCTTTTGGGAATAAAATACTATTATGGATTTTTAGCCTGGGTTGATATGGGTACCATATGTGTGATTTTATGTTTTTAATTTAAAAGGGGCAGGGGATTTTTGTATGTTTTTAAACTTTTTTTTCCGATCTCAGATGTACTAGGGCTAAGCTGTGATAATACAGCTCAGCCAGGGCAGCAGCCGGACACAAAGGGCTGCAATCTCCTGCTGATGCGGCGCAGTAGTAAGATTTTGCTTCAGAAAAGTACTTTAAAATGGTACACATTCTCAACACACACAGCAAACACAGAAAAACTACAACAAAAACAGCCAAAGTAAAATCCAGACAAAATTTATGATTTTGCATATTCAAACAAGGGGAGTTTTTACTGCTAAATTTGTTGAATATACTGTAAAAAGCATTTGGTGCTGACTCAAACATTAAAGGGGACATATTTCCTATGCTATATTATATAGGGGCATAAACTGCACTTTGGCTATTCAGCAGACCATGAAGGGAAGGAGTTTCTTGAAAAACTTCTTAGTTGCCATTGTAGTAGAATCTCCAGACAATTAAACTGATAGGAAACTGCAACTCTCAAGGAATTTATAAAGTAGTTCATTAAGCATTTTGACCCCCCTAGTGTGACATTAATTTATTTTTCAGTAGTAAATGAGCAGCTGAACAATCAAAAAGAGAGTCCCCTTTCAGACTTGCGTTTTTCACACGCGTTTTCTGCGCGTGCTTTTGAAGAGCAGAACTTGCATTGCACTCTGACCCATTGTAATCAATGGATCTTTTCAGACTTGCATTTTTTTTTAAGGAAACACACACGTTTTTTTTTAACGGACGTTTAAATCTCAGCATGCTCTACTTTTGCAAGTCACGCGTGTGAAAAACGCACCATACAAGTCTATGGAGCTTTTCACGCATCAATTGCCATTGAAAAGATAGACCTCAGCCCTGAGTCCTTTCACGTGCATTACCTGCGCGTGAAAAATGCATTGAAATTGCATTGAAAACGTGCGTGAAAAACTGAGACACTGAACAAACTCTGACTGAAAACTGATTGAACTCTGATGCAAAATGTCAGTTATTCACTGACCAAACACTGATTGCACCCTGATCAAACTCTGACGTGATCTGCAACTCAAGTGTGGAAGGGGCCTAAAAGTCGCAATTGCATTTTTCACTCAGTGATATCTTTTGCCCACCTTGTGTCAACAAAGAACACAAAGGGGGTCATTTACTAAGGGCCCGAATCGCGTTTTCCCGACGTGTTACCCGAATATTTCCGATTTGCGCCGATTGTACCTGAATTGCCCCGGGATTGTGTCGCACGCGATCGGATTGTGGCGCATCGGCGCCGGCATGCGCGCGACGGAAATCGGGGGGCGTGGCCGAACGAAAACCCGACGTATTCGGAAAAACCGCCGCATTTAAAAACCGAAAAAGTGTCGCTTGGTGACCGCTTACCTTCACCTGGTCCGAGGTGGTGCATTCCGGCGCGTGGAGATGATTTTCAGCGCAGCAGCGCCACCTGGTGGACGGCGGAAGAACTGCCTTCATGAATCCCGGCCGGACCCGAATCCAGAGCAGAGAACGCGCCGCTGGATCGCGAATGGGCCGGGTAAGTAAATTTGCCCCAAAGTGTTCACCAGGAATAACCCATGTTCAGCTTTTAGAGTCTACACATTCTGGGCACAACTTATTAATCATTGGCATGGTGAACATCTGGAAAGATTGCAATTTTCAGTTTGCAATATCCTTAGTAGTTTAAAACTTCAAAATCACCCCTGAAGTGAAAATGCTTGAAAAAAATTATTATGGGTTGTAGTTTCTAAAATGAGGTCGTATGCTGAGGGTTACATTTTTATTCCATTTAAGAGACTGCAATTTCTCATCATTCAGTGTAAATGACCAAATTAGGTCTCCTGTGTGCATGGTGATATCTCACTCCTGCTCTTTGTTATATTTCTAGAAAAAAAAAGAATAGGGCAATATTAAGTATGCTCTCTAAATCCATAATCACAAAATAATAACCAGAGGGTTGACGTTTCACAGTGGCAGGAGCCACTCATGACATACTTGTAGAAAAATATTCATTTTTCTTTTGTACCATCTCACTTCTTTTCACTGGGTATTAAGCTATGGTACATTACATTTTAGAAAGTAACTGTGGGTACTTCCGGGTTTCCCATAAAGACCGGCGGCTCCCATCACTCCCCTTCAGATCTTTGAGCTCATAGCCTTAGAGAAAGCTCCCTGTTCCTGTGCCCATTTCCGCTCTGCCTAGAATTCCTGTTGTGACCTTGGACCTGACCTGTGACTCTGCAACCCTGACATCGTGCCTGTACCTGACCTGATGAGCATAAATGCTGATTCTGTACCTCGACCTTGGCTGCCACCGCAGGCTAGTCACACCTGTGGAATGACCTGGTGGCACCTTGCCGCAGCAAGACCATCATGCTTTGTGGCGGACTTTGGTGAAGGCCAGGTGCCACTTAGATTCCAGTCCCAGGTGTCGGCTAGTACCATATCCCGCGGTGTTCCAGGGACGCCTGACATTATCTCAAGCGTCAGGGGCAGAATAAGACTGCCATGGACCCTGGGCCGTATGAATATTAGAACCACTACAAGTCTGGAATTCACTTCCTACATATGGTACTAGAATCAGTACTATAAGGTCCTTCTCAGTATAAAATTTGGTGAGTAGTTGGGTGGCCCCCTAGAAGGTTTGGGCCTTAGGCTACAGCCCAAATCGCCTATATTATAATCCACTACTGTCAAGGGTTTTGCAATAGACTATCTGAAATCTATTTTGGCAAAATCAGCCCTCTCAAATCCACGTAGTCTCTTTTCCTTCCAAGCTTGGTGTTATGTCCCTTCATGACCATGTGTAGTGGAGTTTAGCATTCAGGAACAAGATTGTAACAACTTGTGTGGTGCATTTCCTCGGATGCTCTCACATCTAACCTGCATTTATCCTTTTATCTGCTGGACCGACCTTAATTATGTGCTCTATTTAGTTATATTCTTGTGTACTGTTTGCATAAATTGGTCGGTTTCATTGCTGCTCTAATCTATTTGTCTTACAATCTGTCAATTGTTTCATTATCATTTGTTTTGATACATGTTATTTAGCAGGGGTGAGGGGCATTTAAAGGGACATCTCTGTCTCTGGTTGCAGGTGTGTTTTTGAAAAACCTATTTAAGTGTTTTTATATTCTGTGTGTTGTGTGTGCCTTGTGGTGCTTTTGATTGATTAATAAAGCTTTGTATTTTTTATATAATATTTGGGGCCATGTACTGTATCTACAGGCAGTCCCCTACTTAAGGACACCCGACTTACAGACAACCCATAGTTACAGACAGACCCTTCTGACCTCTGGTGAAACTCTCTGAATGCTTTACTATAGTCCCAGACTGCAATGATCAGCTGTAAGGTGTCTGTAATGAAGCTTTATTGATAATCCTTGGTCCCATTACAGCAAAAAATGTTTAAACTCCAATTGTCACTGGGGCCAAACATTATTTTGTCTGGATCTACAATTATAAAATATACAGTTTCGACTTACATACAAATTCAACTTAAGAACAAACCTCCGGACCCTATCTTGTATGTAACCCGGGGACTGCCTGTACTTTTTTCCTCATATTGTATTGTTATTTCTGATGCATGGCCATTTTACTATAGTTGTGCCCGCCTCTTTATCACTTGAAAAGTCTTCAATAATCTGGCGCACTCCGCAGTGCAGTTTGCCTCGCTATTAATAAATATGGGCTATTTTCTTTTTTCCCAACTGATTTACAAGATAATGTTCAATCCAGCACTCCATGAACTTTAATACAAACTGAGGTGTGCTCTTGCGAACCAAAAATTGCACCATTCCGGCACAATCTTTGCACCCAAAAATAGTCCATTGAAATAAGTGCAACTTTTTAGGATTCAAAAACACGCCTTAGAGTTGTGATATGTCTCACCCTACTAAACGATCAGTGAAAAAGGGCCCTAAATAGGACATGCTCTTTTTTAAAAACAGATCAGTCACATGTTCTGTTAAGATAACGGAGACAAGCACTGATCCAAATGACACACGTCAGATTTGAAAAATGGGGCTTTGTCCGATAGAAGTGTTTTTTCTTAAGTTATGCATGTTTTCTTAAGTTATGGGTGGCCCATCCCCCTGCCCCTATGCTGCTCTATTCTGGAGAGCACCATAGGACTTTGGGTGCTCAATTACTCAAATACCCTGAAGCAGCAGCATTCTTATCTTCTCCTCTGTTCAGCGGCTGTACGTGGCTTTGAAACCGGGAGAACAACATACATCGGGAGAGGAGAGAAGGGGATTCTACAGAAAGGGGGCCTTTATATGTGGGGCCAGAGAAAAGAGGCCATAAAAATGTTCCCTTTTCTATGGCTTAGACTATTGGCTACTGTAGGGCTCTTTGACTCTTGGGGGCACTGACACAATTGGCTACCAGTTGACAATGCGACTATTTGCTACTATAAGGGCACATACTGGCCATTAGGGTGTCGCTGGTTATTTAACAATATGTTCAGCTTTGTGGCCTCCCTGAAATGGCTGATTATAATGGTAATGCTGTATACTTAAAGGAAACCAACCACTACGGATCTACCTATTAAGGTAGATCCGGTGGTAGGTGCATCTAATGTATGTAAGGATAGCCCTTTTTAGGGCTAATTCTTTTGCTCCCCTCTATCTTTGCTAATCTTTAATCAGGGTAATATGCAAATACCCACACCCCACAGGGTAATATCCACCCCCCAATAGCCTCTTTGATCCTCCTACGTAGACATCTTCAGTGCGCAGCACGAAGCCGTACTTCTGTGCATGCGCAGTAACTCCGGCTTTGGAGCCGATACCACGCAGCCGCTGACCTGTGTTTTGCACATGCGCAGAACCTCCCGCTTCGCGGACGAACCATGAGGCTGATGTGGTCAATGGTGAAAATGATTTTGGCGTCCCTGCCTTAAGGAGTTAAGTTCTTATATGCCACTGTATATAACCCATAAATCATCTGTCATTGGGACACATGTACCTAATATTTGGATTGTTTTTTCTTCTTTGTTTGAAACTTTTTGTGGCATATTTCTACTTAATAACATTTTTTACACCTAAGAGAATCTCCCTTCATCTTATCAGATTAAACTTTCAAAAAAAAAAAAATCACAAAAAGTTGTACATGTAACGTGAATATATGCAGGCCTTCCTGGAAAGCCAAATTAGATGTCACCTGGCATATGTCTGGTAAAGTAAGCATTTTGGCTGCTTCTTTATTTTTTTAGTGCACAAATGACAGCGTATGTCACTATTGCAATCCAGCTGAGCATATGCTGTGGTTGTAATTTTGCTATCAGGCATATGATTTAACAAATCATTACTTCACATTATAAGATGAATACAAAGCTGGATCCTCAAATCTACTGAATTAGTTTTTTTTTGTGGACACCAAAAGCTTTTTCCCAGTACACTTAAAGCCTTCATCTTGTTAGCATACAATCAGTAAGTTAGAAAACAAAAGGTTGTTGCTTTAACTTCTTGGTCAGTAACTTCTTGGACAGTAAATAAAGTACGGTCGATGTAAAACTTTTGTATCCGAAATCTCTTGAGTACCTTTCATATGCTTCCCCTGAAAACGCCAAATAGACAATGATTAGTATACAGGAACTGAACACAATATAAAGGTCAAGTGTTCCTTGCTACTATGGGACAAATCTATGTAATGTTGTAGCAATAACTCTGTATAGTGCATTATCTTAACTGGACCCTTATCCTAATCACTGTTACAAACAATTATTGTGGAGAAATCCTAATTATTTCTTCATTTTATTTATTCAGGCTTATCCGATTGTCAAACATTATCAGGCTATGAGACATATGCTTTGTGCAATAGAACGCACTGGATGATGGATCTGCCAGGTTATCATTTTTCTTTTTATAACAAAGAGCAGCCTTATAAAGTAATTAAAAGAGGTGTGGTTTTCTTTATCCCATCCTGGGAAACATATTTGCATATTTTCCCAGAATCCCCATAGTGGAGCGTCAGTGGCTATAAGTCTCCACATGTCTGCACAGCAGCCTTAATTGGCAGTGTCTGCATGGAGAACTCTTACTTCCAGACTAAAGAGCAGCATAGCAGAATATATTAATAATTATGCCAATTTAACATGGAAGAGCTTGGAGATTATCTGGCTCTTTTTGTTATTTCTTTTAAAAAACTATAGCTTTTACATTTTTCATTCTTGATAGTCTTAGGAGGCTTTTTTATTTTGCTTAATTTTAATGCTACCATTTTGATTAACTGTTAACCCAAAATTGAGGGTAAAATTCAATTCTGGCGCTTTTTTTTTTAATTTTTAGTGTTCAGTATAAATGAGATCATAATGTTACTCTCCAGGTCAGATCAATTATGGAGAAACCAATTATGAATATTTATTTGTTCTATATTTTAATGATGACAACACATTACAAAAAAAGGCTTTTCTATGACCACATTTCTAGGCTGTTTATTTTTTTTATATACCACTTCAGGATTTGTCACTTTTCAGATTTTGCTTTTCCATGTTTCACTTCCTGCATTTCAAATTCCGTAATATTTTGTTATAAGCATGACAAATTGCACTTCTTAGAGCCACCATTTAACCCCTTAATGACTTGGCCGACTTAGTTTTTTCACTTCCATTTTTCACTCCCCACCTTCAAAAATCTATAACTTTTTTATTTTTCCACATAAAGAGCTCTGTTATGGCTTATTTTTTGCGTAACAAATTGCACTTCATAGTGACCATATTTAATATTCCATGTTGCATACTGGGAAGCGGGAAAAAAATTCCAAATGCAGTGAAAATGGTGAAAAAACACATTTGCGATGTTTTCTTGTGGGCTTGGATTTTACAGCTTTCACTGTGTGCCCCAAATGACATGTCTACTTTATTCTTTGGGTTGCTACGATTATGTGGATACCAAATTTGTATAGGTTTTATAATGTTTTCATACATTTAAAAAAATTAAAACCTCCTGTACATAAATTTTTTTTTTGATTTTGCCATCTTCTGGCGGCAATAACTTTTTCATACTTTGGTGTACGGAGCTGTGGGTGGTGTCATTTTTTGCAACTTTTGATGGAGTTTTCATTGCTATCATTTTTAGGACTGTGTGTACAGAGGTAGAACGGGGCCTGGCCCATGCCAGGCCCCGTTCTGCCTCTGTACACACCGCTAATAAAAGAGTTTCTGCACGCTACCGGTGAGTGCCGCTTCGTCTTCTTCAAATTATTGATTTATGTTGCTATACCACTTCAGCTGAGCACCACTTCAGACTGTGCTATTGGGCTCACCTCACCTGCCAGGACCCTCACCCGTGTAAACCGGAGTAGGAGTGTTTGGTCGTATGGTGCCAGGACACTGTGCTCTTTTCACATAGATTTTTAGGACTGTGCGACCTTTTGATCCCTTTTTATTAATTTTTTTATATTTTCCAAAATGGCAAAAAAATTTCATTTTTGACTTTGGATGCTATTTTCCGTTACTGGGTTAAACGCAGCGAAAAACCGTTATTATATTTTGATAGATCGGACATTTTCGGACGCGGCGATACCTAATGTGTTTATGATTTTTACTGTTTATTCATATTAATATCAGTTCTAGGGAAAGGGGGGTGATTTGAATTTTTAGGTTTTTTTATTATAATTTTTTTTTTTAAACTTTTTTTTACTTTTACTTTTACAATTTTTGAGCCCCTCTAGGGTACTTTAACCCTAGGTTGTCTGATCGATCCTACCAAAACTGCCATACTGCAATATGGCAGTATATGGGGATTTTACTCCTCATTCATTACAATGTGCTGATAGCACATTGTAATGAATGGGTTAAAACGAGACAGCTTCGGGCCTTCGTGAGACCCGAAGCTGTCATGGCAACGGATCACCGCTCCCCGTGACGTCATCGGGGAGCGATGATCCGCGGCAAGATGGCGGCGCCCATGCGGTACCATCTTTCTGAAGCCTCCGGCAGCATTGCCTGGCGGCGATCGCACCGGTGTTACCGGTAAGCGAGCCCGCAAGCCCTCTCCATGCACCGGGACCCGGCGCGCGTCGGGAAGGGGTTAAAGAAGATATACCATCAAAATACATCATGATAAATCACTGTGACTGTGGTAATCTTATATAATATTACCACTGTGACTGTGGTAATCTTCTAGTATTTGTTATACATGGCCTCCTTCCTCCTTAACCCCTTTTTTGTTTTTATGTTTCTATTTTTCACTCCCCACCTTCAAAAACCTATACTTTTTTAAAAAATTATAGCGGGAAAAATTTATTATAGTGGGAAAAAATGCATTGGTGCCATTTTCTTGTAGGCTACAGAGCTGTGTACAGTGTCATTTTTTTGCAAAATGAGATGTTTTCAATACTACCATTTTGAGGACTGTGCAAACTTTTGATCACTTTTTATAAAATTTTTTAGATTTTGCAATATGGCAAAAAAATTGCACTATTTTCTGTTACGGGGTTATAGATTGGACATTTTGGGATACCTAAAATGTTTATTTTTACTGTTGAATTTTATCTATATCAGTTCTAGGGAAAAGGGGGTGATTAGAATTTTTAGGGTGTTTTTAACCCCTTCCCGACATTTGACGTAATAGTACTGCATCGCGGGAGGTGCGTTCCCGCAAAATGCAGTACTATTACGTCCTGAACGGAGCCGGCGCCAGAAGCTGCGGGTGTCGGCTATATATTATAGCTAACACCCGCCTCTAACACCCGTGATCGGAGATTTTGCCCTAAACATTGTAAAATGCATTTTCCTTTTTAACCCATTGTAAAGGTGCAAATTTTAGTGTTCAATGAATCTATAGTAAGATAAAATTACATTTCTCTAATTTCACTTTCATTTATCTTTCACCCTCATGAAACGCTCATAGGGTTAACAAAATTCCCAAAGGTTGTTTTGAATATTTTGAGGGGTGTAGTTTCTAAAATGGTGTCATTTGTGGGGGTTTTCTGTCATGTGGGCCTTATAAAGTCACTTCTAACTAAATTGACCCTCCAAAAGTAGGTTTTGATGATTTTCGTGAAAATCTGAAAAATTGCATCTAAAGTTATAAGCCTCCTAACATCCTAAATAAAGGAAAAGATGTTTGAAAAATGATGCCAAGTTAAAGCAGACATATGGAAAATGTTAGTTATCAAGTTATTTTAGTGATATGACCAACTTTCCAAAAAGTAGAAAATTTTGAATTTGGAAAACATTGTTTTTTTCAAAATTTTTGCCAAATTTCCATTTATTTCATAAATAAATACTAAATATATTGATTACATTTCTCAACCAGCATGAAGTACAATGTGTCACGAAAAAACAATCTCAAAATCAACTGGATATGTTAAAGCGTTCCAAAGTTATAACCACTTGTCAGATTTAAAAAAATGGGCCGTGTCAGGAAGGTGAAAAGTGGCTTCAGCGTTAAGGGGTTAAATTTATTTTTAACTTTTTAACATTTTTTTTATTTTTTACAATTTTTCTGACTCCCTAGGGTAATTTAACCCTAGGTTATCTGATTGATCCTTTCATATATTGTCATACTACAGTATGGCCCTATATGGGGATTTTCCTCATCATTCATTAAAATGTTCAATTTCACAATGTGATGAAATGGTTAAATTCTGACAGCCTCAGTCTCTGTATGACGGAAGAAGATTGACGGAACAAAGCAAATACATTTCAAGCTGGGCTGGCATTAGTGTGTGTGTTTAGGGGTTACATTTCTCCGAAGAGCCCCCTTTCTAGTGGTAAAATAATGCTAAAAGAGGACTTCTTTATGGCAGAGACATTGGAAGGAGAGCTGCATACGTCAGCGGCTGCAGCAGCTAATCGATGTTATTGGAGTGTTTACACTTAGCTGTTAAAGTGCTACCTTAACAGTCCCCCCCCACACTCTAATCACCACTCAGGATGTTGTGATGTCATTCTCAACATATCCAGACTATGGGAAACGCCTAGAATTTTTTTGCCTCCACTCAGAAGAGGCAGGTCAAGAGGTTTTTTTTCCCCATTTAAATCAGAACAGGTAATGGGCCCTAGACGCCCTGTCTCAGAAGTCACTACAGACTTTTATATGCCTCTCAGAGCACTGAAGAAAATCGGGAACATGATTTTGGTCTTGAAGGGTGTGGTTTTCAAATGTATATTTTGTAATAATCCATCATTAGAAAAAGATAAGCTGTTTCCTTAGATTTAGATTCTTTAGATTTTCTGTTCAATAAACTTTTATTGAAATTGGCAAATAACAAGGTTCAAAGTGACAACGGTGAATCGGGTACTCATCATATCAGCATGTATATCTTAGTGTACATAAGACAAATGTCATACAACCAATGGTACAACTAACATAGTATGGATAGCCGCTTCATGGAAAGCAAAAACATTGTGTGAGTGCCACCAAAGAGGCCATCCCTCTATGAAGATCTATATTTAAGGGTATTGTGAAAGACCAATTTTGATTAACAAAACTAACAACATTAACAAAAAAAAACATAAAACGAACATATACCGGGAAAACACATTAGGAACAATGGGAAGGGAGATAGGAAAGGGTCAGGGGTGGGAATACAATAGGGAAGGGGGGGGGGGGTAAGGGGTACGAGGATTCGCCCACTTGATCCTAAATTTTACCTGTTCAGTCTATACTCCCTCTATCCAAGAAGCAAATTCCATTGAGCTGCGGAACTCTATCCAAGGAGACCAAACCTTGGTGTACCTATCAAATTGTGAGTCCACCAATCCCTCCATGGCTCTCATTTCCTCCATCCTCATTATTTTGTTCAGGGCTTCTGCCCACTGGGCTCTTGATGGGCACACACTTGACTTCCAGAGCCTGGGAATTATCTGGCGAGTAGCAGCAATGCAGTGTCTCAGAAAGCCTTTCTTCACCGTTGAGATAGAACTAGGAATCATAGACAATAACCCAAGCTCTGGAAGTGGCGCAATAGTATCCGACCACAATTTGTTGTACAGGGCACAAACTCCCTTCCACAAGTCCCGGACCCCAGGACAAGACCACCAGATATGCAGCATGGAACCCTGCTCCCGATTACACCTCCAGCAGATTTCAGGTACCGAGGGGAACATCCTGTGTAACTTTACTGGGGTTCGGTACCACCTAGCCATGATTTTAAAATTTGTCTCTTGAATTTGTGATGATACAGAGAGTTTGTGAGTCAAGATAGCCGCCTTATCCCAATCCTCCTCGGAGAATGTTTTGTTCAGAGCTCTCTCCCATGCTTGTCTATATGGGACTGGCGTTTTCTTAGCCCTTTCCCTCAGCAGCCACCCGTAGACCGTAGAGATCAAGTGTCTAGGTGCGTCTTTATTCGTGAAAATCTGTTCTATAAATGTCAATTCTTGAGTGAGGGATTGTGTAGGGCCTAAAAACTGGATAAAACTACCCAACTGTTTAGTCATAAACCATCTACTACCCCTCATATCTGTGGGGAACCACCCCTCTAGGGACTGCATATCCCGATTGACCAGTGCATGTCTTATTTGCACCACCGTGTTCGGTGGGAGTCCAAACAATTCTGGTGTCATGTCTCTCAAGGGGCATCTAGGATCTAAGAATATTGGTGACATAGGGCCTGGTATGGATGTCAATGAGTGGCGTTTCCTCATCAGGTCCCAGGTGCTAAGGAGCGTTTTATAGAGGGGTGTGTGGACCGTGGATGGAGAACGTGTTGCGGTAGAAAGCCATAGGGACGCCCCCAAAGATGTTGAGTTTAAGGAGGCTTCTAACTTCACCCATAACTTAGATGGTGAGCTTAGAACTGTGTCTACTATACAGGCTAATATAGAGGCTTCATAGTATAGACCCATGTCAGGCAAAACCGCTCCTCCTAGAGATTCTTTAAATTTTATACATACTCTTATCCAATACCTAGACAGAAGAGCTAGTTTGCGAAAGTCTGACAGTCTTTATTCTTTTTGAAAGAAAAAATAGGTGTAGCCGCATCTCCTATCATATCCAGATGGATTAGACTTGCTATTGCTACAGCTTCATGAGCAGATAGGCTCACACCTTTTTCTCCTTTATTTCTCAGATGTTTCCATTAGTACACCAGTGGGCCAGTCCAGCCCTGCACATAAGCCAGGTTCTAACAGATGTCATGGATTTACTTTATATTGTATTTCCTTTCTTCATGGTTTCTTTTAACAGGGTTAATTCATGAACCCCTTAACGATGTGTGCCGTAATAGTACCGCCCATGCCGGGTGCATGGAGAGGGCTCACGGGCTGAGCCCTCTCCATAGCCGGTAAGTCTTTGCTTCATATTGCGATCAGTGCTAGTAGGGTGTTATCCTGTCGATCTCCGACAGCAAAGCTGATGGTGGCTTCAAAAAGATGGTGGGGCATGGGCGCCACCATCTTGGTGATGATCCTCCCTCCCCATGAGGTCATTGGGGAGTGGCAATTGGTTGCCACGACAACCTTGGGTCTTCCGAAGAGCCAAGGATGTCTGGTTTTAACCATTTCATTACAATGTGCTATTTGCACATTGCAATGAATGAGGAGGAAAATCCCCATATACTGCCATACTGTTGTATGGCAGTATATGGTAGGATCAATTAGAAAACCTAGGGTTAAAGTACCCTAGGGGGTCGGAAGAATAGTAAACGTAAACATAAAAAAAAGTTTTAAAAAAATTGTAATAAAAAACCCAAAAATTGAAATCACCACCCTTTCCCTATAACTGATATAAATTTAAATAAACAGTAAAAATCATAAACACAATAAATAATATAATAATGGGTTTTCACTGCGTTTAAACCCGTTAACAGAAAATAGCACCCAAAGTTGAAAATGGCCCTTTTTTTGTCATTTTGAAAAAGATAAAAAATTCAATAAAAAGTGATCAACAAGTCATACAGTCCGAAAAATGGATTGAAAACATCATCAAAAGTTGCAAAAAATTACATATCCCACAGCTCCATACATCAAAGTCTAAAAAAGTTATTGCTGCCAGAAGATGGCAAAATCCCCCCAAATTTTTTAGTACAAGAGGTTTTAATTTTTGTAAATGTATGAAAAAAATTATAAAACCTATACAAATTTGGTATTCCCGTGATTGCACTGACCCAATTAATAAAGACGTCATGTCATTTGGGGCTCACAGTGAAAGCTGTAAAATGCAAGCCCACATGAAAACGGCGCTAATGTGTATTTTCACCAAGGTGGGGAGTGAAAAATGGAAATGAAAAAACAAAAAAAAGGGCCAGGTCTTTAACCCCTTCCCAACGCGGGCCGTACTAGTACGGCGTGCGCCGGGTCCTGGTGCATGGAGAGGGCCCTCTCCATAGCCGGTAAGTTTTTGCTGCATATTGCTAGCACCGATCGCGGGTGTTTTCACCTCGATCGCCACCGGCAAAGCGGCCCCCATCTTGCTGCGGATCGTCGCTCCCCGATGACGTCATGGGGAGCGGCGATCCGTCGCCATTGTAGCCTCGGGTGTTCCGGATACCCGAAGCTACTACGTTTTAACCCATTCATTACAATGTGCTATCAGCACATTGTAATGAATGATGAGTAAAATCCCCATATACTGCCATATTGCAGTATGGCAGTATATGGTAGGATCGGTCAGACAACCTAGGGTTAAATTACCCTAGAAAGTTTGAAAAATAGAACTGATATAAATATAAATAAACAGTAAAGATCATAAACACATTAGGTATCGCAGCGTCCGAAAATATCCGATCTATCAAAATATAATAACGTTTTTTCACTGCGTTTAACCCCGTTACGGAAAATTGCGTCCAAATTCGAAAATTGCATTTTTTGCCATTTAGAAAAATATAAAAAAATTAATAAAAAGTGATCAAAAGGTCGCACAGTCCCAAAAATTATAGCAATGAAAACGCCATCAAAATTCGCAAAAACCTGTCACCAGTAGGCACAATTTCACTGGCGACAGGTTGCAATAGGCATTGCCTAGTACATTATATAACTTAGTGTATGGCTCTTTTCAAATCTAACATTGTTGGTTAATTACCATAACGATAGGCACTGCCCCGCTCGTTAATATTTTATTCCTAACCCTCACACATCCTATCAGCTCCTAACCACTGATAGGATGTGGGAGGGTTAGAAATAAAATATTCGAGCAGGGGCTGTGCCTAGCGCTATGTTGATAAACCAAGGAACGTTAGATTTGAAAAGAGCCATGAACCCGGGACTTGGCCAGAACTGCTTGGCAGGGAGCCAGGTAAGCTTTATCAGGGGATATTTCAGGAATGGAGGGGAGCAGAGATCTGAAATTAACAGTTATGTAATGTACTAGGCATTGCAGCATGTTACCAGTGAAACTGCGCCATCTGCTGACAGGTTCCCTTTAAGACCCTCCTTGTAGGTCTAATGAAGGGGACAGACCAGGAGGCTTAATGAAGTACATTTTTCCAGTGCAGACAGCAGTCAGTGATGGTACTGTAAAAGAACTCCTTTAGATGGTGTTGTCAGGTTGACCACAGCATATTTTTATCATTCTTTTGTTATATATATAATTCTTTAACCACAGCATTTAAAGAGTAAACTGCTGGCTCCACTGTCCTACTCACCTCCCTTCCTGCATAGTAATAGCAATGGTTACTGAACCACTTAGGAGATTATTCACTGATAAGGGGGTGAATTTGCTCATTTACTCTTCAACTTATTGTGAATCAGGTAATAAAAGGGAGAATGTTCTGGGAATTTCCCAGAAATGGTTCCCTTCTTAGTGTTCTTCTTAGTTTCAATAAGATTTTATTGAATTAAAAGCTTAACAGTGCCTTACAATAGGTCATGACATTACATATGCCCCTCGAAGGGGGATCTCATAGAAGTTATTTCACAGTGATGCATAATCAGCAACTGTATTAAACAAACTGAACAAGTGAATGGGGAAGGAGGGTGGGGGAGGGCAAAGGGTTGGGTGGGGGGTTGGAGCAACCTGAGAATGGAGGTAGTACAAGATAAGTAAAGGTGGTCGCTAAAGGTGAGAGTGGTAACAAGCATACGTATTGGTGAGCCATGTGAAATCTACCAATCTCCTTAGGGGGGCAAAGTCAGAGCCCTCTCAAGGGTAGGTGAACCCTGTGCAGTAATCCATGAATTCCAAATACCTTCAAATACAGGAAGTATGTCTGTCCTGGTTGCCTCTATCCTCTCGAACAACATCAATAGGTTTTTCACCGCAATAAATTACAGATCCGGTATTTTCCATTTTGCCGCTATATGGATTCTAGTTGCCAATTCTATAAACTGAGTCAATCAATGGGCTTTATTTTTGACCCTTGCTGGTTTATCCCCTAGAAGGCATACAGCTGGGGTTACCAGGGGTTGCATTACCTAATACAGAGCGGATAAGGGTCTTAACGCTGTTCCAGAGAGAGGCCACCAGGGGACAGTCCCACCATATGTGGGCCATATCACCCCGGGCATTACAGTATCTGAAGCAGGTATTGGGTAGGTGGGGGGGGCATATTGGCCAGATGGGTGGGAACATAATAAACTCTATAATCTAGAGGTTTCTGTTCAATTGTACCTGCTGGCTGCCCTTCGCCAGAGTGGAGCAACAATGTCCTCATCTTGCCAAGGACAGTTCACAGCTTAAATTTGATTCCCACTGATCCATGAATTGCAACTTTGAGTAAAGGAGGGAAATTGTCCCTAGACCGAATGGGTTATTCGGGCAAATGCTTCTGATTGCCGTTCAGGAGTCTTTGGCAGTGCCTTGGGGTATAGATCATACAAGTGTAGTAATTGATTAAGCTGAAAGTGTTCAGAGGGGGGTACTACAAGCTTAATAATAATTTCATTGCTGGATAGAATTTTGCCCCTAGACATCAGGTGCATAATGTGGGAATTACCTTTTGCCTCCCACCACCTGAATACCCCACGGTCCATGCCTAGGGAAAGGCAGGGTTATTAAACAATGGTAGTAATGGAGAGGGGTTTGATTGTGGCTTTTGTTGGAATCTAATGGAACGCCAAAGCTTTAATGAGTGTAGTGAGAAAGGGGAAGTGGCTTGTAGTGAGGTTGGCAGGGGACCTGTCATCCAGAACAGGCTTGGCAAGGATGCTGGGTATATGAGTTGCGATTCAAGTGAGATCCATCTGGGGGCATTTTTGAGAGTTGCAATGGTGGCAAATTGAGCAATTTGTGCTGCTTTGTAGGCCACCTAGCCTTTTGTGTGGAGAGTGCTAAGGGCATTTGTTGCCCCATACAAATTTGGAGATTTGCGAGTGAATGAGTTTAAATGTTTTTACCGGTATGGGAATGGGTAATTATATGCAGAGGTATAAAAACCTAGGTAGGGTCATCATTTTTATTGTGTGAATCCGGCCTAGCCAGGAGAGCGAAGCTTTCGACCAATTATTCAAGTCTGCTTGAAATTGTTGTATTAGTGGTGCGTAATTCCAGCGCAACAATGTGGACTTGTGGGTAGTTAAGCGTACTCCTAAGTATGTGATATAGTGACATTGTATTTTGAATCCAAAGGAATCAGTTAGAGCTGATTGTGTCCCTTGAGTTAGATGCATACACAGAGAAACTGAGTAAAATCTATTGAGGAGCTGTAGTAAATTTGAGAGAGATGTGTGGGGGTTAGTGATGGATAGAAGTAAGTCATCTGCAAAGAGACTGACCTTATAGGTATCATGTGTTGTTTAGTGGCCTTGGATGTTGGGATTTGCTCTTATTGCCGCCGCCATGGGTTCCATTGCTAGAGCAAAAAGTGCTGGAGACAATGGGCATCCATGATGTGTGCCTCTGGCAATTTTAATAAAGGTGGAGTTGAGTGTGGGGAGTTTTGGATAGGCTACTGGTTGAGCGTAGAGTAGTTTAAGAGTAGCTATAAACTCTGGCGCATGGGTGTTCTTCTTAACCAAGCACTCTTACATGATGGTGTGTTCCTAAAGGAGGCAATTAGCAAACAGTTGAGCCAGAAGGGGCTTCTGTGACACAGCCAGACAACCCCTGAGGCTCATTTGCATAATTTTTAAAGATGTTTGTCTCAAAAAATAAACTATTAGAAGCAAAAAGTATCTTTAAAAAAATGGCACTGTTAGAAAGCACACCAAATGTCCTGCACAAGCTCTCAACCAGCTGTTATGACAAAAATGAAAAAAATATAGAATTTTTCCACACACTAGGTTTTATTCTACAAAATAAGTAAAACATAAGCAAAAAAATCCATATAAATTTGGTATCACCATAATGGTACTCACCCATAGAATAAAGATAACATGTTATACATTGTCATCAATAGGGAATAGCCACCCCAAAATAGAATAACTGAAAGATGCATCTAATCCCGCAAAAAATAAGGCAACATTTTTTAGCTCATAAATTGGGTCTGTGAACCAACTAAAAAACACTATATTCTGTACGGCAAAACTGAATAATGCATGGCCCTAAATCCCTTCTGCACCTCGCTGTGCACCCATACAAGTAACGTCCACAAGTGGGGTGTAATATATGATATTTATAATTGTAAGGAAATTGCATACATTCTAATCCAATGTATTAAAATTTTTCTTCCTCTATTTTATTACATAGTTGTATAGATTTGAATGACCTGCCTCCGTATTTTGAGAGTTACTGCTGCTTTGAAAAGAGTTTCTAAAAATACAAATGCAATCATTTTTTTTTAATTTTAAAGGTTCAACGGAGGTTGAATGTTATTAGTTTAATTTATATTTTGCACACATGCTGCCTTTCCAGCTGCAGCATTAAGAGCAATACTGAAAGCAAATTGTTTAGAGTAGGCAGGAATAATCCAAAATCTCTACAGGATTGGAGGAACGCAAGCTTTTTGGGCATAGAAGTTTTAACCCCTAGATTTTGCAAGACAAAAATGTGCTTTGTGTAATACACAGTTTTTCTCCACAGTTCCTAACAGTATACCTATATAAATGAAACATTTTAATATTGTGTGCTTATTTGTGTATAATATAATGTTTTCACTGTGTTGACTAGTTTCTAGAGCTGTAAATTCACTAAGGGCATTTTGTCAGAGACGATATGAGTCTAACTGGATCAGCTGATGACTTCACTGCTCTTTCGTATGGTCTCAAAAGATGCAATGATGATGCTTTGGGACAACCATCACTATGAGATTGCTTTTCCCATGTGCCAGGGTTGACGAGCAAAAGAATCAAGCATATGTTTTTGTCTTTGTATGCATGCTTGGGCCTGGAAACTGTACAAGCTCTCAGCAATTCTGATGAACATAGGTTGTTTATCCTGCTGAAATGGAAATAGATTAGCAAATGGCAATGTCATCCTATGGTTTTCTATCACGCTAAATCAAGCAAATCTAAATTCATGAATGATAAATAGTTTGAGTAACTGATACCTTTTAGGGCCTATTCAAACATTTATATCCAGTCTGGGACACATTGTTCATATGTCTAATGTGGCTACTTTTTTGTATAGAATGAGAATGTTTTGATAACCAGTTATTAAGATTGACTGTGGGCTATTTTTTAGATGGGTCCAGACTTTAATACAATAAAATATCAGGTAATCATGAAAATAATTGTATCTAGAGTTTGTTTCAGCTTGTATTTTACCATGGAAACAAATAGATCCCCACAGGAGTTGGAGAAACCAAACAGTGGAAGATTTTTAGCCAAGACTGTTTGTAATTTCCCAAAACAGAAATAACGAGTTGCAAAATTGTAGGGGTCTACAAAGGTGTAATAATTTAATATTTGCAATTCAGGTCACAATTTGGATACTTATAAACCTATTTATTTTTTTACAGAAATATCTATTTCTATTTCTACATTGGAATTTCTATTTCTACATTGGCACATAAAAACAAAATTCCAAAGGATCAGCCCAGTTTACTATGTACACAGATTAGATTTCACTGTTTAATATGTGTATGTCTTTTTCCAGCACTACAATTATTGATATTCTCTACTGAAACTAAAACCATTAAGAATAACATGATGATTTCACAATTTTCCATTTGTCTTAATCTCTGCTGCTGTTTGCTATCTGCATTTTGCTTTATCTGCCACTCATTGTGGTCTGTAAGAAGGACAGAAAAGTACATTATTTGTATCACCGCAGACATACAGGATGCTCTGTAATTGATTATCCTTCCATTACACTTGTACATGACTTTTTCATCACAATAAAGTAGATCCAGTTGCACATTAGAAGCATCATCTTCATGGCTTTAACTAAATTGATGAAAAATGTGAACATTATTTATGACTATACCTAAGGATAAGTTTGTTGTCAACTAATGTTTGAAGGAAATATTCTACTAAAATCTTAATTTTGTAATGATGACTTGATTAAGCTTAGTTATCATTATATCTGTGTACCTTATTTGGTATATGAAAACTTCCACATAAGCAAAATGTACATTACAGTGTAAAAGGGTTTTAGTGCCACCTGGCCAAAGGAATAGTCTATCCGCCAACTGCACTGCTGTTCTGGCAGCTGGCAGGGACTTGTTACATGATATTTGACTATGATGCAAGGACACCCATTTATGACATCCTGCTTGGTCTGTGGAATCTGACCAGCACACTGATATAATTCTATGGACTACTTTTGTGTGCAGGGGAACCTCACTCTTTAACAATCTAATCTCACTCTGGTTTCCAACCCTGTCATTCCAGAAACGCCTCTAATGAGGCCAAACAATGCTATTCTGCTCTCCTCCGTCTCAATCTGTACTCTCTTTTTTCATTTTTAGTTGTCTTTTTTAAATTATATTTTACAACTAAACAAAAAGAGAATTTTTTTTACAAAAACAAAGACCCGTAGAACTGGCTCACATGTGGAAAGCTTTGAATGGGGTAAACTTGATGACACAGCAAAAGGAGTCTTTACATAAGGTTAAATTCACACTATGGTGTGCCTGTCATACTGTAGCACGGCGGGCACATGTCGCCCCTCTCCATAGAGAAACATGGGGCATGGCGCCACATTCCGGGGAAAGATAGGACGTCAATCATTCTCCCAGCTATGGAACGATGCAATGCTGCATGTATGCAAAACTGTACCTCTCCATACGGCACCGTGAGCCCATTGCCGGCCTATGGGGGACGTATATACGTGGCCGTATATGGCAGGCTGGAGCTGTACCAAGTTACCATTGTCATGCAGGGATGAATATACAAAATGTATGTTGATATCTAGCGTAACATGTAGCGTAGCATATTACCATGGCTTGGGGAGGTGGTCAATTGTAATAGGTGTGCAAAAATTTTTGCCAAATTTCTGATGCAGTAGCATTATTTGTGGCGCACACTTTTCGTCACCAAGTCATGCCACTTTTTGTAGATCATGCCCCTTTTGTCATACATTTCATAAAAGTGTCAGAAATCCTTGCTAAATGTGCTGAAGACAGTTTCAAGGCTTTTGCAAATTACAACAGAATTTGGTGGCAAACAGATTGAAAATGTTTTTTAAAAGTTACTGGTTAATTGATAAAGCTGATAACCTTCTATGTATACCTTATTGTTTCCCTATAAATAATAGATGCTTTGTAAAACTGAAATAGGAATATTGGGTTTACGGTAGTTATATAACTTGCTTTTACTGTGAAGCATTGTCTTGTGGCATTCCATGATGCAATGGCAACATCCTGTAACTTAACTGACAAGAAGAAACTGGTTGACATTTCCTATACCTTACACAATGGTTTGTAACACTAATACAAAATCCTAATATCATTATTTACTCATGAACAGTTGATTAAAAACCAGAGAAGAAGCAGGGTGTGCTCATTTCAGTAAATAGGTAGTCACTGCTTTTTCTTGCACTATGTCATAATTAGAGATGAGCGAACATACTCGTCCAAGCTTGATGCTCGTTCGAGCATTAGCGTACTCGAAACTGCTCGTTGCTCGGACGAATACCCATGAACGTCGGTGTGATTGATACCTAACTTGATGATCAATGTGTGTCTCATTGCCAAAATTCATTTTTTTTTTGTTATTTTCCCTTCAGAAGGAATACCTGTTGTTCCATCAAATTCATGTTGGCAATGGTCTCGTGTAAATGGTGTGCTACTTTATCCCCTATGGTACTCAGTGTATTTTTGCCTTTATGATGCTTCAGGTTTCAAATCTTCCCTGTTTTTTTTTTGGGGGGAATTTCATGGCTTAATGGATTGCTGAGCTTTTTGAAACAAAAAAAGGGCAGAAAAACGTCCCCTCACCTTATACCCAAGTCAATGTTTTCTTTTAAAAAAAAAAAAAAACCCTCCGGTGGGCCCGATGCGTAGCACTGCTCCCCCGATGTTCGTGCGGCTCCTCTTCAGGCATCCGCGCCTGTATTCTGTCTTCTGCATGGCGTCGCCATTGTTTTTCTCCCGGGTGGCACCTAGCATGACGTCAGCAGCAGCCCATCATACTAGGCGCCGGCCGGGTGAATATCAATGGCGGCGCCCAGCAGAAGACACAAGATGGCCCTGAAGACGACCAGCGCTGCATAGTGCGGCCACCGGAGGGTGAGTATCTAATTTATAAAAAAAAAAAATGCTGGGCTTGCTGTATACTACTGGGGGCAGGCTGTATACTATTGGGGCAGGCTGTGCTGGCTGTATACTACTGTGGGAAAGCTGGCTATATTCCAGGGGGTGGGTGCTGTGACCAATGCATATTCGACCCTTGGCTTATACTCAAGTCAATATGTTTTCAAAGTTAATGAAGGTAAAATTATGTGTCTTGGGTAGAGATGAGCGAACATACTCGTCCGAGCTTGATGCTCGTTCGAGCATTAGCGTACTCGAAACTGCTCGTTGCTCGGACGAATGCTTCGCCCGCTCGAGAAAATGGCATCTCCCGCCGTTTTGCTTTTTGGCGGCCAGAAACAGAGCCAATCACAAGCCAGAAGACTCTGCACTCCACCCAGCATGACGTGGTACCCTTACACGTCAATAGCAGTGGTTGGCTGGCCAGATCAGGTGACCCTGGAATAGACTAGCCCCTGCCCGCGCTGCTCGCATCATTCTCTGTCTGGATGCCGCTAGGGAGAGAGCTGCTGCTGGTCAGGGAAAGCGTTAGGGTGTTCTATTAGAATAGTGTTAGGCAGGAGTTATTCTACAAGAACCCAACAGTCCTTCTTAGGGCTACAATAACGTTTTATTTTCCTTTTTTTTGGTTTGCTTGTGGCTGGGCTTGCTGCTATTAGTAGTGCAGCTAGTACCATATTGTGAGTAATTTGCAGGGAGACTTGTGTTTAGCTCTTAGTGACACACATATCCACCTTAATACAATACAATAGCGTTATATTTTCCTTTTTTTTGGTTTGCTTGTGGCTGGGCTTGCTGGCATTAGTAGTGCAGCTAGTACCATATTGTGAGGAATTTGCAGGGAGACTTGTATTTAGCTCTTAGTGACACACATATCCACCTCAATACAATACAATAGCGTTATATTTTCCTTTTTTTTTGGTTTGCTTGTGGCTGGGCTTGCTGGCATTAGTAGTGCAGCTAGTACCATATTGTGAGGAATTTGCAGGGAGACTTGTGTTTAGCTCTTAGTGACACACATATCCACCTCAAACACCAAAGTGGGACAATTTATTAGGGGTTTGATTTGAATTACGCCGAGTCTGCTGATTTTTTTTTTTACGTTTATTTCTTTTTAGAACTCACAGTAATCTGCCAAAGCAGTGTGCTTTGAGTGTGGGCTAGAAAATAGCCATAGGAGAACCCCAACGGCTTATTTAGGCCTACAATAGCGTTATATTTTCCTTTTTTTTGTTTGCTTGTGGCTGGGCTTGCTGGCATTAGTAGTGCAGCTAGTACCATATTGTGAGGAATTTGCTGGGAGACTTGTGTTTAGCTCTTAGTGACACACATATCCACCTCAAACACCGAAGTGGGACAATTTATTAGGGGTTTGATTTGAATTACGCCGAGTCTGCTGATTTATTTTTTTTTACGTTTATTTCTTTTTATAACTTAAAGTTATCTGGCAAAGCAGTGTGCTTTGAGTGTAGGCTAGAAAATAGCCATTGGAGAACCCCAACGGCTTACTTAGGCCTACAATAGCGTTATATTTTCCTTTTTCTTGTTTGCTTGTGGCTGGGCTTGCTGGCATTACTAGTGCAGCTAGTACCATATTGTGAGGAATTTGCTGGGAGACTTGCGACCGTTGTGTTTAGCTCTTAGTGACACACATATCCACCTCAAACACCGAAGTGGGACAATTTATTAGGGGTTTGATTTGAATTAGGCACAGTCTGCTGATTTATTTATTTTTTACATTTATTTATCTTATAACTCAAAGTCATCTGGCACAGCACAAAATCCAGTTGTGTGCTGTCAGTGTAGGTTAGAAACTAGCCATAGCAATAGGATAGCATCGTTTTGTTAAAAAAAAAAACACAAAAAAAAAATTTGAAGTTTACACTTTAATTTTGAAAATGTTTAACCCGAGGGCTAAAGGTAGAGGACGAGGGCGTGGACGTGGGCGTCCAACTACTGCAGGGGTCAGAGGCCGTGGTCCTGGGCGGGGTGAGACACCACCTGCTGATGAGGGAGCAGGGGAACGCCGCAGAGCTACACTCCCTAGGTTCATCATGTCTCAAGTTACTGGGACTCGTGGTAGAGCACTGTTGAGGCCAGAACAGTGCGAAGAGGTGATGTCGTGGATTGCGGACAATGCTTCTAGCCATTTGTCCACCAGTCAGTCTTCCACGCAGTCCACCCATGTCACCGAAATCAGAACTCCTCCAGCTCCTCCACCTCAGTCTCCTTCCCCCCAGTCTGCCCCCTCCCAGCAAAATTTGGCATTTGAACCGGCATACTCTGAGGAACTGTTTTCTGGACCCTTCCCACAGTCACAAACCACTTGGCCGGTTGCTGCTGAGCAATTTTCCGATGCCCAGGTTTTCCACCGGTCGCAGTCTGTGGGTGATGATGACATTATTGACGTAGTGGAAGAAGTGTGTAAAGAGGTGTCGGACGATGAGGAGACACGGTTGTCAGACAGTGGTGAAGTTGTTGTCAGGGCAGGAAGTCCGAGGGGGGAGCAGACTGAGGGATCGGAGGATGATGAGGTGACAGACCCAAGCTGGGTTGATAGGCCAGGTGAACACAGTGCTTCTGAGACGGAGACGAGTCCTATAGCAGAACAGGTTGGAAGAGGCAGTGGTGGGGCCAGACGGAGAGGCAGGGCCAGAGCTGGTGCATCAGCGCCAAATGTTGCCCGTAGTCAAGCTCCCGTGGCGAGGGCTAGATTTTCAGAAGTCTGGAGGTTCTTTAAAGAAACACCGGATGACCGACGGACTGTGGTGTGCAACCTTTGCCAAACCAGGATCAGCAGGGGTTCCACCACTACTAGCTTAACTACAACCAGTATGCGCAGGCATATGAATGCTAAACACCCCACTCAATGGCACCAAGCCCGTTCACCTCCGGCCTCCGGCCGGGCACACCACTGCTCCTTCCCCTGTGTCATCTGCCCAGGACCACGGCCCAAACACCTCCCGTGCGAAAACCCCATCTTCGCCTCCACGATCCTCCACAGCATCCACCAGCGTTCAGCTCTCCATACCCCAGACGCTGGAGCGTAAAAGGAAGTATAGCGCAACCCACCCACACGCCCAAGCCTTCAACGTCCACATCTCCAAGTTGCTTAGCCTGGAGATGCTATTCGGTCCCCAGCCGCCACTACTTTTCCCGATGTGCCGTCCCAGCCCTGCACAAGCACGTGTTAGAGAACATCATCCGTGCCCTGACCAACGCCGCTTCTGACAAGGTCCACTGACCCTGGGGCTGCTCATATACTGCCGACGCCGAGGATTGCGGGGCCTACCTCGGTCCAGGTCTCAAAGGCCTACTATGCCTCCTCCTCTTCCCACCCCTCCTCCACCTCCTCCTCCGAATTACCATCCGTGGGCATGGCGCCATCAGTCGGTAGCTCTAGGCACAGCAGCAGTGCCATCGCTAAGCGACAGCAGGTGGTGCTCAAACTGCTGAGCCTAGGCGATAAAAGGCACACCACCCAAGAGCTATTACAGGGCATCACGGCGCAGACTGATCTGTGGCTGGCACCGCTGAACCTGAAGCCAGGCATGGTTGTGTGTGACAACGGCCGTAACCTGGTGGCGGCTCTGCAACTCTGCAGACTGACACATGTGCCATGCCTGGCCCATGTGTTAAATCTCATAGTTCAGCGTTTCCTCAAGACATACCCCAATCTGTCTGATTTGCTCACGAAGGTGCGCCGCATCTGTGCGCATTTCAGGTAGTCCAGCACAGATGCTGCCACTCTCAGGGCAGCGCAGCGCCGCCTCCAACTGCCCACTCACCGACTGTTGTGCGTCGTGCCCACGAGGTGGAATTCAACATTAACCATGTTATCCAGAGTTTACCAGCAGCGCAGAGCGATTGTAGACTGCCAGATGTCAACTTCCACCAGAACTGGTAGTCAGGTCAGTCAGCTTCCTCAAGTCTACAATGAGGAGTGGACGTGGATGTCTGATCTGTCAGGTGCTGAGTAACTTTGAGGAGTCAACACAGATGGTCAGTGGCGATGCCGCCATCATCAGCCTCACCATCCCGCTGCTTGGCCTGTTGAAAAACTCTCTGGTCAGCATGAAGTCGGAAGCTTTGCGCTCGTCACAAGAGACGGGGGAAGAAGATTCCCTTGTTGATAGCCAAAGCACCCTTAGGTCTGTTTCTCAGCGCATATCGGAGGAGGTGGAGGAGGATGAGGAGGAGAATGTTGGCGAGACAGAAGAGGGGACCATTGTTCAGTCCTTCACTGTTCAGCGTGTATGGGCAGAAGAAGAGGAGTTGGAGGAGTTGGAGGAGGAGGAAATGGGCAGTCAGGCCAGTGAGGGGGGTGAATTCTTGCGCGTTGGGACTCTGGCGCATATGGCAGATTTCATGCTAGGCTGCCTATCCCGTGACCCTCACGTTCAAACAATTTATTCCAGCACCGATTACTGGGTATTCACTCTCCTGGACCCACGGTACAAGCAAAATCTTTCCACTCTCATCCCTGGAGAGGAAAGGAGTGTGAGAATGCATGAAACCAGCAGGCCCTGGTGCACAAGCTGAAACAGTATTTCCCTTCTGACAGCGCTAGCGGCAGAGGGCGTACTTCTGCGGGACAAGTAGCGAGGGAGAGTAGGCGAGCAGGCAGCTTTTCCAGCACTGGCAGGGGTACGCTTTACAAGGCCTTTGCCAGTTTTATGTCACCTCAGCAAGACACTGTCACCTGTCCCCAGTCTCGGCAGAGTAGGGCTGATCTTTACAGAAAGATGGTGAGGGAGTACGTAGCTGACCATACCATCGTCCTAAATGATCACACAGCTCCCTACAACTACTGGGTTTCAAAGCTGGACATGTGGCACGAACTGGCGCTGTATGTCTTGGAGGTTCTTGCCTGCCCTGCCGCTAGCGTGTTGTCCGAGCGGGTTTTCAGTGCAGCTGGTGGCATCATCACCGATAAGCGTACACGCCTGTCAACTGACAGCGCTGACAGACTGACGCTTATCAAGATGAATAAAGCCTGGATTTCTCCGGATTTTCATTCTCCACCAGGTGAAAGAAGCTCAACCTGAATAATGTATGCACTCCTCCTCCTCATTGTCCTCCTTCTCCTCCTCTTTGTACACTAAAGCATAGGAAACTGGCTATTTTTGCCAGGGCCAACTGGCTCTAGCTATAGTACTCTATGTAATTTTTCTGGGGGGCCACCTACCCGGTCCTCTGTTTTAAGCTATTTTTGGGAGTGCCACATACAGGCACTCAATCTATTTAATTTTTCTGGAGGACCACCTACCTGCTCCTCTGGTTTGAAAACTTTTTTGGACTGCCACATACAGGCACTATCCAAATTAAATTGTCTCCATAGCAGCCTCCACATGTAGTCTTTTTAGCTGGCTCCACACGTTGTCTCCATTGCTACCTCCACACGTCATCGCCATAGCTGCCTCCAAAAGTCGTCCATATAGCTGCCTCCATACATGGTCTCCTTATCAAACGAACTGTGTCAGGCAGAATTTTGGGTTGTTTTCATGGATTCCACATCAAACTTGTTAACTTTGTCGCCACCCTGCTGTGTAATCCACAAAATATACTGGCAAACTTTTATCATTTACCGATATTATTTCAGCGCTTCTTGCGCATCTGTTTACATTCCCCTCACCCGCCATATCCTAAACTTATAAGAACGCTACTACACTTGATCTTATACAAAAGTTCTTAGAAGTGCTGTTTGGGGAGTAGCCTAGAGACAGGGGCTTGGATTGGCGAAAGCTCGCCTGGCAGCGGAGCGCCAGCTCCATCTCAAGATCCAACTAACATAGTTTTAACTGCAGCACCTTTAATCTACTACTAGTTCACTGCCTCCATACATCGTCCCCTTATCAAACAAGCTGTGTCAGGCAGAATTTTGGGTTGTTTTCATGGCTTCCATATCAAACTTGTTAACTTTGTTGCCACCCTGCTGTGTAATCCACAAAATATACTGGCAAACTTTTATCATTTACCGATATTATTTCAGCGCTTCTTGCGCATCTGTTTACATTCCCCTCACCCTCCATATCCTAAACTTATAAGAACGCTACTACACTTGATCTTATACAAAAGGTTCTTAGAAGTGCTGTTTGGGGAGTAGCCTAGAGACAGGGGCTTGGATTGGCGAAAGCTCGCCTGGCAGCGGAACGCCAGCTCCATCTCAAGCTCCAACTAACATAGTTTTAACTGCAGCACCTTTAATCTACTACTAGTTCACTGCCTCCATACATGGTCCCCTTATCAAACGAGCTGTGTCAGGCAGAATTTTCTGGTGTTTCACCAGATACATAGTGGAACTCGGCCCATCTGTCGCCGCCATGCTGGAGACCTGAAGTTGCAATCATAGCAGCGCAATATGAATGCCCCATACTGTCGCTCTTAATCATGGAAGTCGTCTCCATGGCTGCCTCCACATGTCGTCCCCTTATCAAAAGAGCTGTGTCAGGCTCATTTTTCGGGTGTTTCACCAAATACGTTATGGAACTTGGTCACTATGTCGCCACCATGCTGTGTTATCGACTAAATATACCGTCAACCTTTTGTTCACATAGGAAATAATTTCACCTCCTTTGGTGAAACCTGAGTCCATTTAGGGTATGTCGCCATGAGACTCTCTAGCCTGCCACTGCTGCCGCTGTCTCTGCATGCCGTCCCCTATAGTGTCAGGGTCAATTATTGGATGTTTTAGATGCTATCTAGCCTCATTCGGTCACTCTGTCATGGCCATGCTGTTGCCCATAATTTTGGCATAATGGTGCGATTAAGCAGCCTCAGAGGCATCCATGCATGCTGCCCCTGCTGTTTCCTGTCCATTTCCGTGGTGTTTCCATCCTTTTCTGAGGTTCGCAGGTGTTTGGCCAAGCTTCCCTGTGCAGAGCCTTGGTCCCCTTGAAAAATGCTTGAGTCTCCCATTGACTTCAATGGGGCTCGTTATTCGAGACGAGCACTCGAGCATCGGGAAAAGTTTGTCTCGAATAACGAGTACCCGAGCATTTTAGTGCTCGCTCATCTCTAGTCATAATGTTATATAATGAGATTAACCCTTACCAAGTCACCTTGATACGAAAGTTTTAATTTTTGTAAGGGGTTCAAGGAGAAATTACAACCCAATTTTTTTCATGAATTTAGTATGAAAGCACCTCACCATATTCTATTTTATCAGGTTCTTGCGGCACTATCATTGGGCAGGTCTGGGGTACTTAATCAGAGACCAGTCTACTATGGCAATGATCGGCAGCAACAAAGGCCGCATGGGGAGTTTGATCTGGTGTGGGCATTAATAAAGAAAGAACTTTACACATGGCACGACGGCCCTTTTCCAGATGCTGCCCTTTACTATTCATTGGGAATTTGTTAAAATCCATGGCTGCTATGAATTTGTGTTAATAAAAGTTTCACAGCCCTACATTGATGTACAGAAATGTGAAGTGTGCCATTGAAGTTTGAGACAGAACTGGTAAGCAATTTTCATTACCGTAAATCTTAACAAAAGGAGGTTGGGTTACACAAAGGGATGTAAACAAGAAATACATTGTCTTACATTTATAAATCAGAATTGGGGGAAAGTAATATAAATAGTTTACAAATTATATAGGGCTGCTTGATGACTGCTTACAGTGAACCTGTCACCAAGAATGTCATTTTTAGCTGGTGACAGGTTCCAATACCCTAAGCTATGCTAATATTAAAATGCCTTTGTCAGCATTCTGAATTCTGTCTCACTGCCAGCAGCATGTGGTGAATCCCATAGGGGGTGGGGTATCATCTGCAGCAGCCTGGGTCTCAGTCTCCGCATGCATTCTTCATCTATATCTCACCAGCTCCCACCCCTGCCTGCTCAATGCACATGAAAGGATGATGGGAGGGGTGGAAGGACCTGGATGAGGGCGGTGGAGATGAAGAATGCATGAGGAGACTGAAACTTAGGCTGCTGCACCAGGACTGGTGGGGGAATGTGAATGTGAAGTTTTATAGAGTAGTTGCAGTATTCAGAATGCTGACAAAGACATTTTAATATCAGCATAGCATAAGCTGTTAGAACCTGGCACCAGCTGAAAATGACATTCCTGGTGACAGGTTCACTTTAACATACAACACAGGTTTATGTGAACAAATGTATGCAGAGTACTGAGATACAGAGACAATCCATATATTTCCATGCAGCATAGAAGACAAAACGTAGTATGACAATAAAACTACAGTCATGATAAAAAGAAATAGACCCCATTAGAAATTTTAGTTTTTTATATATAAGGAGATAATAAAAAGAACTTTTCATGTTTCCTCGCCTCTGAGTATAAACCAACTGCCCAAGCTGCACAACTCAGAGTATGTCCTACTCCTGCCCATGTTTGAGGCTTGGCATTACTATTCTCCTGCCATGGGCGCCTAAAGATGTTATTTGTGGCATGAGTTTGCGTGCACAATGCCATACAGGCAGAAAAAGTCCACACATACAAACTTAAGAAACTAGAATGGTGGGCAGTGTCGCCCTCCATAAATAAGATTGGTAGGATATAATATTTTAGCCTATAATGATAGTGATAATGATATCAGGAAAGTGATGATCAAACAGTTGATGCAAATACTAGACATTTTATGTACATAACGGTAAGAACTCGAAGGTGCATGTTTGACGCACACAGCTGCAGATCTATGGCTTGAACTTTACAGTGCCATTATCGTAAGCTAAGTGTTGTTGCTGTCCAGGATGGTCACATGTAAATTATGAATGTCTGCTTTAGTACGTAGTGTTGCTATTGAACTGTTTTTCCTGGCTATGATTACAAAGGTGAAACCCTACTGTTAATTGACTGAAATGGCCCTGAGAGAACCAAACAGCTGTTAAAGCAATGATCTACAACTAATATGCCTCTGAAATGGTACAGCAGGCAATACAAGTTTAGCTCCACCTGGTTTACCAGATATACTATTTTATTGTGGACTTGTTTATACCAAGGCTACAGTTTCTTTGATTTGGTGCTCTTTGATTTATTAATATTATTGCTGCATCTTTAAAGTACTTTTGGTAGAATAACCATTCCTGAATAAATTGTGGCCACACATTAGATGTAAATAAGCTAAAACTGCTAATTATCCAACTGGAATGACTGGTTGGACAGTTGAATAACTAAGAGGACACAGCTCACTCAACAGGAAAACACTGCTAGCTGCCTGTGCAATAGTCCATACACAGGTAAGGCCAAGACAAAATAAATACTACAAATATCAGGGCCCAAATGTAAACTGTTACATTCCTGTTTTATCATTTATCCTCTATAATTTCTTAAAGGGGTTGACTACTTTTAGATAAAATTAGGGCTGGGGAGAATAGGATAGTAAGTCAAGCACCCTGACATACTGGTGTGTGCCTCCTCTGGCAGGATCTGCTCTTCATTAAGCTTTTTAAAGTCTCGATCCACTCAAGCTCATTTGCATGATTTTTAAAAAGATCCTGATTCACTAATAAGTCTATTACAGCTGTTTTTAGCTAAAAAATGCATATTCCTATCCCCAGAAAATGAAATTTGTAAGCCTATTTGGCAGCGGCGCCCTGCCTGTAGTAGCATGGTAGTCCAAGTGCGTGAGCTATTCATGCAAGGCAGGGTGTTTCTTTCCTCATGTCTTCTAGCAAGTCCCTCCTGCCCTCTCCCGTGGGCAGGGTGCCAGGTAGGCTTACAAACGTCATTTTCTTAGTACAGGAACTATGCATTTTTCTTTTTTTAGCTAAGAACAGTGTGGCCACAGTATAGTGCTATGGGAATTTGTTATAAGCCTTATTAGTGAAAAGTCCTTTAAAGCCTTTTTTTTCTAAAAATACAAGGGCATAGAAAGTGAGAAGATAGAAGGGCATAGAAAGAAGCGGAGATCCTGCCAGAGGGGGCACACAACAGTATGTCACTGGTGCTCGGTTTACAATCCTTGATCCTTGTGGTAGATGTCCTTTTAACACCTATGGAGCCTGTAGTCTCTCAGGGTAAATTGCATAATTGTAAAAACCAGTGCATAAGCCAAAACAAAAAAGAAGAGGAGATCCTGCCAGAGGGGGCACACACCAGTATGTAATTGTGCTTGGTTTACAATACTTGATCCTGGTGGTAGATGTTCTTTAAAAGCCCCCCCCCCCAAAAAAAACAAAAAAAAACTGGGAAAGCCTAGACTCGAGTATAAGCCTAGGGTGGGAAATGCATTGGTCCCAGCCTCCACCCAGTATATAGCCAGCCAGTGCATGCCCCCCAGAATATAGCCAGGAGCCTTTTTCCCCAGTATATAGCCTGCCAGCTATACACACAAACTAAATAGAAATCCAGCAGCTATTTATCCATTATCCCCTGGCTTACCTATCCGTTATATGGGTACATTTCAGGGGTTATGTAAATTTTTAGCAACCTTACTCGGCCTAATAGTTTGGCATAACGGCAGTAAAGGTTATTTTCATTATTTTCGTGTAGGAGCTGACCTGTAGTATAAACCACACTATTATAGTGTGGACTGACTACAGTGTCCAGGACTTCTTACCTAGTTATATAGTAATGGATCATGGTTACATGGTTACATGATTACAGTTTGATGCTGCTGCTGTTTACTGGGTTAAAAGGGGCTCCATGCATCTAGATCACTATGATGAAAATAGTCCCATCCTGGACACTGTGGTCGGAATGTAAAACGGGACACTTTTGAAACAGAGATTGATTGATTGGACTTTGTGCATACTGCATATACTCAGACATAATCTGTCAATCACTTTTTGTGAGTGGAGAAGCAGTGTTCTCTATGTCCCGCCATTTCTGTGTATTTACTAAACCATATAATGTTTATAACTCAACCCTATGATGATCTCAGAGTAGCATAGAAGACCTGACAAATAGGCGTGCCAACAAAAGATCTACACACTGTCGGACAGCTTGATGTGGTGGAAGGCAGAAATATCTATGCAATTGGCAAATCAGCAATTTCGGGAAAGCAAGCTGAGATTCTGAGTGACCAAGAAGGTAAATGAAACATGAAATGTAGAGAATTTACACTTAGGGGGTTGTTTATCATGTTGCGACGCTTGTGCGTCCTGCCCAGTTTGATACATCAAGAGGCTCTTGATATATCCGCCTGGGTTCTGCAATGCACCCTAGCTGGCGTAGAAATAAATGCAGATGCTGTCTGCAGAGTGCACAGGCACATGGACAGGAACGCCCTGCTCCAGCACACTCCCTGCCGAATTCTTCCACCCCCTCAGCCACGCCACCTCTTCACGCCGCTCCACGCACCCCTAGTATGAAGGTAGCGGACTGGGGAAAATAATTGCAAATTCTAGCTATAAGCTAGCATTTGCGATTATTTCAGGGCACAGGAACCCTGATAAATATCCCCATTAAACTCAATGCTATCACACAGACTCATTGTAGAAAACCAATACCCAACCATGCTCCCTTGAGTTGTCCCTGTTTTACATACTAAATCCTTCAGAGCAACCTGGGACAGTTAATTCAATAAGAAGCCAATGTATTATGTTATATTATGTTACACTAAAGCATTGAAGGTAAAATGATATGATTTTCAATGTATAGAAGTAATAGAGCTGCATTAGATATTTACATGTTTCTTTTCTGCTCATAGAAGAGACAAAAATAGCAAATCACTGCTTAATTGTGCCAAAACACAAACCCAGTCCAGCTTTGCACAAGAAAAACTTGGGAATTCTTGCGATTTTAATGTGATAGAATAAGCATCATTAATAATTCAGACAGAAATCCAGGTGCCCCAATAGTGATACCATGAAGAAAGATCAGGCAACAATAGTTATGGAGTATTATAGAAGGAGAATTTCTATTTACATCTGAATAAAGAAATACCAGATTTATTAAAAATTCCAAATAATCTCACATTAAAGGGGTTGTCCGAGTTTTGAAAAAAAAACTATATGTGGCCCGGAGCGGGCTGCCTAAAACAATAAAGATGTACTTACCTTCCGGTTCCCTCCGGTATCCAGGGCTGCTGTCGCTCCGGCCGACCCGACAAACTTCCGGCCCCCATACAGAATGCTATGTATAGGGATGGATAGGATAGGCCACGGCCGGCCGGAAGCTGAATGCAGCGCTGCTCCGGCACTGGATACCGGAGAGCACCGGAAGGTAAGTACATCTTTATTGTTTTAAGCAGCCCGCTCCCGGCCACCTATAGTTTTTTTTTAAAACTCGGACAACCCCTCCATCTGGGTTAACCAACATATACTGTAATGTTGCTTACAGGCTCTGTTTACAATTTTTTAAGAAAAAAAGATACAACTATCTAGATGTTAACTACATAGGAAAGGTTCTTGAGACAGTTTTAAGCAAGTCCAGATATATTAGGTTTCCTCTTAAAATATTGTATAGGCATATTATAGGGTATGATTTACAGGTGTCAGAAATGGCATGCAACATTTTCATATATACGGCAAAAATAAAGCAAATGTTTAACACAAAAACACAACCCCCTGAGTGACAACTTCCAAACAGATTTTGAGCATATCTAAGCAAAGCTGTCAGCTTCTGAAATTCAATGTGAAGCATTTTGCCTATGTAAACACAATCACAACTAAACAGACTTTTGTTACAAAAAAGGTTAGAACACTGCCCCCAGTCACTTGCCTCAAACTGCTCAATACCAAGGGCCAAGCTCAGCGAACACAAATTCTGCCTGCTCTCATAATAGAGGAGTTTGGCATGTGGACAATTTTATACTTCTTTTATATACAACTACTACTGTCAGTACTAGGGGTTTTCCCACTGGATAGGGCCCAACTTGCTGACACCACCACAGATCGCGAGAACAAGGGGTCCGGCCGACCACTCATCGCTCCATAAGAGTAATGGAGCAGACGGCCGCACATGACCGTTCTGTCCCACTATTCTCTGTAGAGCTGACGGAGTTCACCGACCGCAGCACTCGAAAATTCCCGTCAGCTCCATAGAGATTAATGGAGCAGAACGGTCATGCGTGGCCACCTTGTACTTTACACATTAATGAGACAATCTTCTCTTGCTTTCATTTCTCGATAACTCAAGATTTCTTCCATTACATATTGACACATTAGACAAAATTACTAATGTAAGTATACAAGTTCTTTTACGTAACTGCACAAACTAATAGTATTCTGCCCAAATGCCATGTACTATAAAAGGGATGTTGTTAATTTCAGTAACATTCTTTCCATTCACAGAAAAATGCCTTGTGGACAGCTTTCTCAATGTAAGGAACTGCCTGGGAAAAACTGTAATAACATTGATAAAAATCCACCTTGAAAGTGTAGTAAGTTTTAATCCTATTAATGTATAGTAATTTTGTCAGTCAAGTACAAATGGAAATAGCTAATCGTTGTGCGCTGGATCCATTCAGTGCTATTGTGCGCTGGATCCATTAGCTATTTCCATTTGTACTTGAAGAAGGGTGTTCCGCCCGAAACGTGTTTACAGTTTTTGGAATAAACAATTTAAACTTACCAGAAGACTCTCTCCATAATAGCACTGTGCCAGCCTTTTTCTTGGTTTTCTAACCCCATTTTATGCGTGTTATTGTCAGGTGGGTGGTCCTGGGCTGGAGTAGATAGCCTAGGGTTTTCTGACATTTTGGAGGCTAATTTGCATAATGGGCACCAAAACTAAGAGAGGCATTTTCACAGGGAAGACAGGGGCTAGTGTGAATATTACTGGGGAGCAACATCAATAGTGTCATCTACAAAGGATTTATTAATGTATTCTGATTCTTCACATTTTGTGGATGATGTAATACTCTGTATCATCCAGTTTTTCTTAGATGATTGCCATTACCTTATGATTTTAACAGTTTAATGATTGCCATTACCTTATGATTTTAACAGTTTCACTGCTTCTTACACTATGTCATGCACTTTGTTCCTAAATTAGACACCAACTGGATCCTATCGTAAGTTGGTTAATTTACACAACCTGCCATTGGTAGTGTTCTCCCCTACTTAGGGATCGCAAAACCAAAAGACTTTTTGAACACATCTGGAATCGGGTGCTAACTCAGGGAACACTGCAAAAAACTGAACCATGGTGAAAATAAGGAAGAAAAAGGCAAGCAAAAAAAGATACAAGTGGCCCATAGACTTGATTAAGAATACTTTTTGTATCAGAAATGTGATGGAGATTTCTTTTGTAAGAGGAAATATAATTTGAAATATGTAGGAAGTTAATCTATGTTGATATTTAAACAATCAGTTTCTTGTTGGTTGAAAGAGCAAAATAATAAAATATTATCTAGAACCCCTTTAAAATTATATAGGATTGATAACCTGTAAAGTTGCCACCTTATGGCCCCTACAGAGATAAGTTATACAGCTTGACAACCCTATGTGCTGACTTCTGGTAAACCTGTGCAGGCTCTACTGTCTATTTTATCAGGTTCCATTTATAAAATTAAGAAAGACCTTTAACACCTTCATATGGTTCTTCAGATAATTCCTAGGTTCTGGAAAGATGCCAGTGGCCCTGACTTGATCAATGTGGACAGAGGCTTTAAATTATCATTTGCATATGGAAGCAATTGAAGGAATATTCCTTGTGATACTGTCCTTTAAAAATTTGAAATCCTATAGGAGCCAGTGAAACATAGGAGAAAAGCTCATCCTGTGCTCCACCGATTTCAATGGGACTACCTGGACAATAGTAACTTTTAAAAAAGATAAAAAACATACATAATTGCATATCCACATATCACCAGCACCTGAGTAATATATGTAAAGTGTTATTTATAGTGAGCCATCAAATAAAAGAATAAAAAACAGAAACTATGTATTATAAATTTAATGTACATAATAAGGTCACACACATTCTTTTAGCATGAAAGTAAATGTTAAAAATTGTAATAACCATCGTAGAAAGATAGGTAACACATCTAGTGTTCTATGATATGGTCCATAAAAGCTTAAATGAATGGAAATTGGCATATATTGATAATTTTCTCAAATAATAAAGAAAATATTCTCTGTTGCCATAGTATGATAAATGATCTGACTTCCCTAAAGTGTTAGATTAATAGCTAAATTCTTTCAATGACGCAGTGCAGAACTTCATTTACACTAACTGCATTTCTCCAACAGCAGAAATCATAGAGTAGGAGGATTGGAGGAACTCTTAGATCCTCTTAACTCTTTCTTTTAATTGATTCCTGCTTGTCACATAACAGCAATTTATTGAATTAAGCAGAGAAAAAAATGTAAGGTATGTGCTGACGTTAATCTCCGTTAATGAATTCTTTATTGAGCATATTTTCTGAGTCACTAGTTTCAGCAACCTGAAAAGAATGGGCTGATGAATAAAAGTATATCACTGTAATGAAGTAAGCAAATAGGAGAGGGAAGGCAAAAGGGAGCCTACGTCAGAACAGTAGCCACCACAGTCAGCACTGTCATCGTGTTTGTCCATTATATCCTTTTTTCTCTCATTTCCTTTTTTTACCTCGCTCTCTTGAGAGAATATGAAATGTTATATCTACCACTCCTTAGCTCAGTTCAGAAGCCGGGTGGAAAATGTACGTCAGAGAGCTGGAACAGATTCATCAGGGCCCTACCTCTGCTCAGTTTTGGCAATGGTTATGTGTAGCAGACAATATTTTTATTGGCACTGTTAATTTCCAAACCTAGCAGACAGAATTGAATGACTGCTTTGAGTGTCTTTATAGCAAGATTAGCCTAAGAATACATAGCTTTAGTTACACCATACAGCTCATTTCATACCATCAATGCAGTAGCATGGATGTTTTGCTTTAAAATTCCTTGGATATTGATAGATATTACAAAAATGTCCATATATTCTAATCTAAAATATAACCATGACAATGTCTATGTTTACCTTGCAGTAACTAAAAGCAACAGAAAGTAACATTATAGGATATTCGCAAAACAACTCCTCCTCGGGTGTATCCATGTATCATAGAATGATCCCCCTCCTTGTACAGCTGACATTTCTGCACATAGAAACCAATAATAATGGTCAGCAGCACTCTTTGTAATGGAGGATGTCAGAAACTGCAGCCTGGTCCAAGGTTATAAGAATTTAAAAGAAAATAAATAATTCCAGCACTATAGTAAAGATCCAGTGGAAAATAGAGGTTTATTATTCAATATGCGTTTAGTACACTGTGAAGTCACAAGTCACACGATTAAAACATTTATTTACATAAAGACATCTTTTGGCCGACCGAGGTCAGTATAGATATGCTGTGAATTCACCACAATACAAATGTCTGCTGCGTATCTGCAATTATTTACTGTACAGTATGAGTACTATAGAGGGTTTATACAAATTGCATCTACATGATACATAAAAACCTGAAAACTGGTTTCTATCGCAGTTTTAGAATCTACAAAAAGTCAATTAATTTTGCACAAGGGTTGAGCTTCATCCTCATACTGGAGCAAAAACACTGAATAAAACCGCAACAAAGACAGTAGACGCGTAGAAGGATTAATACCAGGGTTGCTACCGGCTCAATACTGCATAGGATCACTGCTCCACCAATTATAAGAGAAAATACTTGCTGAGTGAGCACGGGTATAGGACACAGCAGGGAGATTTTAACCCATTCCCCCACTCTCAGTCACTATTTATGGTGCACTCTGTTTATGCTGGAGAATTGTGGCGCAGAGAGAATTGTGGCGCGCATCAGTGATAAATGTGGCGCAAGCTCCAACTAAGTACTTACACGCCCCTTTATTCTATCTTGTCGTACACAGTGCAGCCACCACACAAAACTGGTGCAGCCACTTTATAAATACATGTGCTGCAGTTTACACTTTCTTTTCAGTACAAAGTCAGACAGAAAACACTTTAATAAATGTGAGCTATTGTCTTACTATTTTTTTTTTATTTTCTTCTGTAACATTTTACATCATGGAATAACAGAAATATTAGTTTAAAAAAAAATACAAATAAGCAAAATCAGACATATTTTATATAATGGAACTATGAACTCTGCCAATGAATTTGAATGAATGTAACCTTTTTACACACTAGGGAAATGTTTAGATTTTAGTGGCAGGCAGAAGGTTCACAGCAGAAATAGATATACCTGGTGAGCAAGCAAAATACCATGAGTACAGCAGTCGAGAATTCCTGCTGAGCAGTTAGTTGTCTAGAAAATGGCATGTATAAGACATTGTTTTTATTTACCTGACTCTCAACTAAAGGTCATTGTGGATTATGATGCTCAAAGTTAAAGAAACAATAATTTTGTCAAAATACACATAAAGAGTTAAAGGGAACCTGTCACCACATTTTTCACAAATACAGTTAGTAGGTTTCCACAGAGCTTCTACTTCTACTCCTTCCCATGCTAGCCTTTTTTCAGACAGTAAAGATTTGATGCAATAATGCTTAGATTAGTTTCCCCACCATCTACTTAAAAATAAATTAATAAAATGCAAGATACATAACATAGCATAGCTCAGCAAATGAAAATTTTAACACACACATTTACCAAATGTAGTAATTATTTAACAAAATACATGGAAAAATTCTGAATTTACAAGCAGAAAGTGCAGATAATTCTGCGGGCCCCATAGCAGCTGCTATGGCTGCTACCACTGTAGTTACGCCCCTGCTAACACGTAAGTGTTTACCCTTTAGGTGCCACAATCACATTCAATGGGGCTTCCACCTTGGATCCAATTGTCACCTCCAGTGACATCATTAAGGGAGTATCTCTGAGGCTCCCTGGCCTGTCAAAACGATCTGAATTAGCACCAAGAGGCAGTATTTTATATGAGAGTTTAGACCCCCTGGCATTCAACGTTAGGAGTATAAAACAAAATAGGAAAAATAAAATTAAAAATAATTTTTTTAATTAAAAGTTAAAATGAAACCTTTCCTTAGGACACAGATAAATAAAAACAAGAATAATCATATACATGTATGGTATCCCCACATCCTAAAATGCCCAACCCATCAAATTATAAAAATGATTATTCTATGTGTTGAAAAACATTTGTACAAAAGATTTTTCAATTATTCAGGTGTAAAACAAAATAAACCACATATAAATATGGTACATATTAGCAAAAAAGGTCCAGCTTACCAGAATTTCAGGGACAGTCACTGGCAACAACAGAATGTGCTGTAGATCCCTCCTCGGAGTAAGAAGTGCAGCAAAATATCAGATTGATCCAGCACCAAAACGCTCCAGTTATGTAAAAAGTTTTGTCTTAAAACTTTATTCCAATTGTTTTATAAAACAAATCTAGCACAGGTACAGGGTACAGGTAACATCATATCACGCATTTCAAGCACAACCGTGCTCTTAAGTGAATAAAGTCTGAAAACAAAACTTTTTAAATAACTGGGGCCTTTTGGGTTCTGGGTCAATCAAATATGGTACATCCATAATTGCATTGACCCAAAAAATTAAAAGAGGTGTCATTTGGACCGTACAGAGAAATCTATAAAAACAGAGCACCTAAGAAAATGGCGCAAATGAGCTTTTACCACACTTGGATTTATTTCCAGCTTCACAGTTTATTGCATGGAATATTAAATGGTGCCACCAGGAAGTGCAAAATATTACACAGAAAACGAGCCCCCATTCATCTTTGTAATAAGAAAAAGTTCTGGAAAGGGTATCGGTAACTAGAAGCTTGGGTTCAAATATACAGTTACAGAGTTGGCTTCTCCCAATATTATTTTTCCTTCAAAATTCACCAATATAGATGACCAATTCTAATTCTTTAAAACTATAGACAAACTTGTTAAGACAGTTTTGAGATTTGAGATGGGTAAGTTCCACTAGCTTTTTTTCAAATTTTGACATCAATGTGTTACTTGAAGGTAATAATGAGCTGACCCATTAAAATTAGGGGTTGGCCCTTCAAAATTAAAAATTTTAAAAACCAGTAAAACCTATTGGTGATGCCACCAATCTTGGTTGTTAACTGTTTAAATGCTGCTGGAAAAGTCACCAGGGACATATAAAGGGGTATTCCATGAATATGAACGTCTGATACAAAAACATATGATGCTATAAATAAATGAATATAACAAAAATCAATACCATCTGTCACAAAACAGCTTAAATAGTTTCATTGTATGATTTAAGAAAATGTTATGGCCTCTCTAAAGTATACAGAGTTATCACCAAGATGGCCGCCACATAAAACTACCACTCCCAAGATCCTTTAGTTCTCAGTAACTCCTCCTCCTTCTTATGCTCTGCTCCCAGTGATAATCTAACAGGTTTTCTTGCTCTGTTACCATAGTATTATTGATGTGTAACTGCCATCACTGCACATTACCTCACTGAGATGACGTGTCACCACAAAACTGACCATACTGCTTGCACTGCAAAAACACCCACTACAGCCAAACCTAGTGTGCCATCTTCTGTCCGGTTTCTTCTCTGCACAGCAGAAATTAATGGACTAATTAAAGGGTCAGCAGCATTTTAATTCTTCATTACACTGTATGTCAGCAGCATTTTTCTGCGAAGGGGAGCAAAATTTTAAATAACAAATTACACATTAGCTTATATTTTAATCCCTTAAGGCTGCAGCCATTTTGTAGCTTAAGGCTCAGTCCCATTTTATGAATTCTGACTTGCGTCTGGTTATATGGTTATAACTTTTGAACACTGTTACTTATCTAAACGATTCTGAGATTGTTTTTTCCCCCCACATGCTGTACTTCATTTTAGTGGTAAAATTTGGCTTATAAGTTTTGCGTTTATTTACAAAAAAAATGATGAATTTTTTGAAAAATGTGCCATTTTCGAAATTCGAAATCATTGCGTTTTCAGGCAGATAGATTTACCACCTAAATAACTTGCTGAATAACATTTCCCCCGTATTTTCACAATTTACTGTTTTGGGGATAAATACTTTTTTAAATGAAATTTTACATATTTAGCATTAAAACCCCCTATATAATCAACCAATTTGCAAATCTGCTCCCCTCAAACTATCAGAAACAGCTTTTAGGAAGATTGTTAACCCCTTGAGATCTTCATAGTAATTGAATCAAAATGGAGGTGAAATTTTGTCAGTTATACATTCATTTAGCCCTAAAATTTACGCATTTCCAAAAGATAAAAAAAGAAAACCCACCATACAATTTGTTATGAAATTTATCTCGAGTACAAAGACCCCCCACACGTGGCCGTGACTTGTTTTATGAGCGCACGGCAAGGCGAAGAAAGGAAGAATTTTAGTTTCCTCATTGGCCCATTTTGGGGTTGATATCCCTTATTGTTGAAAATGTAGGAACTTTTTTTGAGGTCACGCGTAGAAAAGCATCAACTCTGTACTGGATTTTTTAATTTTTCTTTTTTGTGTTCTCCGTATAGCCTAATAATCATGTTATCTTTATTCTATGGGTTGATACGATTACGAAGATACCAGACATTAATATTTTTTCTTATGTTTTACTTAACTTGCCAATTAAATCTCTAATGTGGTGGAAAATCTATCATTTTTGCATCGCCGTCTTCCAAGTGGCATAACATTTTTACTTTTTTGGCTACAAAGCTGTTTGATGGCTTGTTTATTGCAGGACATGTTGTACTTTGCAACAGTATCATTCTGGAGTACATATGTTTTGTTGATTACTTTTTATTGCATTTTTTTGTGGGATTCAATAGGTAATTTTTGGCAGGTGTTTAAAGTTTTTTTTACGGCATTCATTGTACAGGTTCAATAGTTAATAAATTTTATTCTACGGGTTGTAACGGACGCGATGATACTATATATGTGGGGTTTGTGTTATGATTTAGACTTTTTGGAGCGTTATATGTCTCTTTATATGTTATAAGCCCCATATGGGGCTTATGGGCATTTTTATTGATTTATAAACTTATTTTTTATTGAAAAACATTTTTTTTTACTTTTTTACTTGTTCCACCATGGGACATGAACAAGCAATCGTCTGATTGCTTATTCATGATAATGTGTTGTCCCCTTACAAGACCCATGATATTTTTATTTTTCTGACTGATATGTGGAATTGCTTGTTTTTTTCAGAATGTGTTTTTGTTTTAATTGATTCCATTTTTTGCTTCATACATCTTTTTGATTGCTTTTTATTTTGCAACATTGGTATGTTTGACTTGTTAGGGACGCCTTTTATGTGTAGTATTTTGTATTTCAATAAAAAAAACGTTTGTATAGGGACGATATGGAGATATTGATGAATATACCATATTTTCCCACTTTAAAGTAAACCTACCACTTGAAATGGCAGGTTTAAGAAGAAAACACCGACTGTATCGCGGTTTAAAACACTTTTTAAACTTTATAGCCGGCGCAGGGCGCGTACCTCCCTGCGCCGGCTATAAAGTTTAAAAAGTGTTTTAAACCGCGAAACAGCGGTTTAAAACACTAACAAAAATAAGCTCCGGCACCAGCTCACCCTGAGCTGGTGCTCTGTGTTTTCTTTTTAAACCTGCCATTTCAAGTGGTAGGTTTCCTTTAAGACACACTTTTAAGTAAATGTCTTGTTAAAAAAGTGCCTGTGTCATATGGCCCAAAGTCAGGAGGATCCAGTACTTTTAAACCCTCCTGACTGCTGCCCCGGGAGATTGAGTGAAATGCTGATAATCCATTGCACCGGATTTTGCAGCAGAGAATCTGCACTGATCCCTCTCACTCACAGTCTTATGCAACATACTTGTGTAGGATCTTGAATGACACCATTTGGTCACATGACCCGGAAGCATAGCCATCTTTGTGTTTTGCTGCTGAGTAGCTGTGGGGCTGCAGGAAAGCTGGAATAGTGGAGGGAGCTGTGCAAGAAAAGTGGGGACTGATTATACACAGGAGGTGGCGAGGAAGAAGGGTGGTGTGTGATTCTAGACAGGTGGTGAGGAGGTTATGCTTGAGAAGTGGTGGCTCTTTATACTAGCAGATCTGTCCATGTAGCAGAGAGGAAATTGTGAAGAGATGTGTGTGTGACCACCAGATAGTAAGGTGCTTCCTATAGTCAGAAAAATGTGGTAATAATTGGTATATATAGTTCAAATGTGGGTCTCACTTGGGGAAAAACTACAAAGCTACTACCGTATATTCCGGCGTATAAGACGACCTGGTGTATAAGACGACCCCCCTACTTTCCTGTTAAAATATAGAGTTTAAGATATATTCGCCGTATAAGACTACCCCTTTTCCAACGCATACAAAACACCGGTAAAAATAAAACAACATGTTACCATACTGTACCTTAAATTTTTATTTTATTAAATATTCCATGCCATGTACTCAGAAGCGGGAAAAAAATTCCCAATGCAATGAAAATGGTGAAAAAACGCATTTGCGCCATTTTCTTGTGGGCTTGGATATTACGTCTTTCACTGAGCGCCCCAAATGACATGTCTACTTTATTCTTTGGGTCGGTACGATTAAGGGGATACCAAATTTATAAAGGTTTTATAATGTTTTCATACATTTACAAAAATGAAAACCTCCTGTACAAAAATTATTTTTTTGATTTTGCCAACTTCTGGCGCTAATAACTTTTTTATACTTTGGTGTACGGAGCTGTGGGTGGTTTCATTTTTTGCGAAATTTGATAATATTTTCAATGATATCATTTTTAGGACTGTACGACCTTTTGATCACTTTTTATAGATTTTTTTATATTTTTCAAAATGGCAAAAAAGTGCCATTTTCGACTTTGGGCACTATTTTCTGTTACAGGGTTAAACGCATTGAAAAACTGTTATCATATTTTGATAGGTCGGGCATTTTCAGACGCGTCGATACCTAATGTGTTTATGATTTTTACTGTTTATTTATATTTATGTCAGTTCTAGGGAAAGGTGGGTGATTTGAAATTTTAGGTTTTTTTATTATTATTATTTTTTTTAACTTTTTTTTTATTTTTATTTATACTATTTTTCAGACTCCCTAGGGTACTTTAACCCTAGGTTGTCTGATCGATCCTACCATATACTGCCATACTACAGTATGGCAGTATATGGGGATTTTCCCTCACTCATTACAATGTGCTATCAGCACATTGTAATGAAGGGGTTAAAACAAAATAGCCTCGGGTCTTCCGAAGACCCGAGGCTACCATGGAGACGGATCGCCATGCGCCGCTATCTTTTTGAGGCTGCTGGCAGCTTTACCGGCAGCTCACGCTGTGAAAACACCCGCTGTGAAAACAACCGCTAGCACCGATCGCGGGTGTTACCGGTAAGCCTTTGCTGCAATATGCAGCAAAGAGTTATCGGCTATGGAGAGGGCTCAGCCCGTGAGCCCTCTCCGTGCACCGGGACCCGACCGCTGCCGTGAATACACGGCGGGCGGTCAGGATTACCGGCGTATAAGACGACCCCAGAGAAGACAGAAGATTTTTCTGTCTTCAAAAGTCGTCTTATACGCCAGAATATACGGTAATTCTAAATGGATGCTTGATGGCCAGGAAGCCTGTAACAACATTTTATATACACCAAAATGTAACAACATTTATAGATAATACCTCCTAATATCAGAGAATGGAAGAGACTTATGAATCTACTCTCTTTAACCTAAAAAAATGTATAAGATATGGGAACTTGGAACTATTGTTATTAATAATAATTCCTTTCTTTATATAGCGCCTGCGGATTCCGAATCGCTACATGGAGCTTGCCAAATCAGTCCGCGTGCCAAATGGGGCTCACAATCTAATCAACCTACCAGTTTGTTTTGGAGTATGGAAGGAAACTTAGAAAAAAAAACTGGACCATGTTCACTTAGACAAAGAAAAATGAAATACAAAACTGGTTTTTGGATCTCTTACATCTTGTTAACATACGCAGTGCTAAACTAAACTATAGCTGAAATACCTTAGAAGACTTTTAGTACAAAATGTACAATAGAAACAACACTCTGACAGAATAATTAATACATTCTGACAATGGCCAAAGGTAACATATGTAAATATTATCTAATCCATTGAATAAATCAGTTGTGGGACTGTCTGCCAGAGATAGAAATTGATGAAATCCAGATGCAAGGGACAAACAGAGTGTGTGATAGTGTATAGTAAAAGAGATTAATCCCTTGAAATAAATGATTAAATGTGTTATCCTCTTACAATATACTCCACCACTCCTGGCTGCTGTGACAATTGCTGTGCACAACACAACACAAAGAATAGAAAATTCCAGAGAACTTCATTAGGAAAAAATAAATTCCCAAAGAGAATATTTCATTCATATTTTAGAAAAAAAATTAAGATCTATGGGGGGAGGGGGTGTTATTACACATTGTTCAGCGCGGACATCGGGGGAGCAGCGCGGACAATAATAAGTTTATTATTTTATAAGTGCTGGGCTGCCTATTGACTCGTGTATAAGCCGAGTTGAGGATTTTCAGCACATCTTTTGTGCTGAAAAACTCGGCTTATACACGAGTATATATTTAAAAGTGGATGTGGAGGTGCGGGTAAGTCCCAGCCAGTGAAATTTACTGCAATGTGAGTGTTTCAGCCCTAATTAAATTGCCTAAAGTGACCTTTCTAGAACGAAATATGTTTACTGAAACTGTAACATGTAACAGTTTGTCCAGCAAAATAAAAAAAATTTCAATATTGCAAATGGTAGATTATGCCATATAACCAATTTACTAAATTTCATGGTATTTAAAAATACAAAACTTCTACTGTATACTAACCAGAATTTCTCTTTGGCACAAGAGCTATTCCTTCTTCCCCTCTCAGCACTATCAAATTAGATCTGGGAGGACTGTCAATATTTGGGGGCGGAGGGGAGGGGGGTACATATATAAGGGGGCTGTCAAAGACTTCAATGGAAGACAACATAAATATAGATACATATGTCAGTACGTAGGTGATGACTATGACTGCCATTTTAGATGGTGACGCCCATCGGAAGCACTATTAGGTGTCACGGTCGGCTTCTACAGGTTAGCTGGCCTGAGGGCTGACACCCCCCCTTCACCCCCTTTGATATCATGAATCAGCCATGTTATAAAAATTGCATGAAATTACAAGAGTGTAAGAGTGCTGAGAGGTGTCCACCTTTCAGCCAAGAAGGGTGTAGGTACATTTCCTCCTGTGTCTATGAAATACATGAATGAAGGAGCAAAAAATACCTTATACATAAAAAAAAGTTAATATGCCCATTATGCTTTTTCCTAGCGTAGTGAAAGCATGTAGGTTGCATATTAATAGACCAGGCAAAACTAAGTCATTAAGTAGCTTGTCAGTATCTAACAAATCTTTGCCACTGCAAAATATGGGGTGTCTCAGTCTCGGCTTGTTAACCATATGGTTGGTCTTTGACTGCAGGAACTACCTGCTGCTCCATCTGATGATAGAGCTGGTATTGACCAATCAGAGCTGACTTATGACACTTTAGTACTGCTTCAGATGGCACTTGGTCTGGAGTAGGTTTAATTACCGTAGTAGTACTTTTCTGCAGTGGAAAAGCAATATGTGTCCTCTATAAAATAGCTCTTAATATGGGTGCAAATTAGTAAAATAATGATAATAAAAACTACATTTAGTTTAAATTTAGTTCAGTTTAGTTCAAATTTTCCAATTCAGGAAAAATTTTCTCCAGCACAGTATAGAGGTGATAGACAGCATAGCTAGCATACAGTCAGTTGGGAACAATAGTTTACAATAGTTTATGGAAACTTTCCTCTATTTTTGTAGCCCTGGGTTAGAGGATATATACAAATTAGGTTCTCACGCATTATGACAGTATGTGGTATGTACATTGTCACTAATAATTTGAAAGCCAGAAGTTTGAAAAGTCTTCTAGAATAAATATACTGATGACCTTATACACTTTCAATCAATAGTTTGTAAAAGCATCTATATCAAATGAAACTTTAAGAGCCATATGACACACTTTTTAGCAAGAAAAAGTTGTTAAATATTATGCCTGCACTACAAGCCGCTATCCACACAGTGCCATACAGTTGTATACATGATCAGACCCCTATGATTTAAGTAGCTTAGGGGGCCTTAAACCATAGTAAAAACAAACATAAAAAATGCAAAAAAATTTTTTTTAAAAACATTAAAAAACCTTTACCTAAAAAAAACCCTTTCCCTAGAACACATATAAAAATAATAAAGTAAAATCATAAACAGTATAGCCGCATCCCAAAATCTCCAATCAAAATATAATTAATACAATTATTCTTGGCAGTGAACCCGGTAACAGAAAATAGCGCCTAATGTCAGAATGGGCACTGTTTTGTCATTTTGCAACAGATAAAAATTGGAATAAGGCTACATTCACACGACAATGTGTCCACCGTACAGTAGCACGGCAGGCACATGTCGGCGTCTCTCCACAGCGATATATGGCGCATGCCTCCTATACGGCGCCGTGCGTCCACTGCCCTTTATGGGGGGGCGTATATGAAACTCTAATCACTTCCAGCAAACAAAGACACCAAGTTACGGGTGTCAGAATAAGGTGATGCAAGGCATTTTTTTAATTCAAGGTTTTTGAACGTGTTTTTAAAGGTATTAATGTATTTAGTATCTCTGTGATCATACTGATCCAAACAATAGGAGAGGTGTCATCTTGACCACGCATTCAAAGCTGTAAAAAGAAAGCCTAGAGAAATATGGCACACCTGTGTTTTTATGCTATTTCCACCACATTTGGAATTTGCAATTAGTGCAAATCGGTTTTGCCAATTACAAGCCCTCATATAGTTTTTTAAACAGAAAAATTAAAAAGATACGGCTTGTGGGTGGAGCGGAATAAAAAATGCTAAAACAAAATAACAGAAAAACTTGGTCTTTAAGGGATTGTCCGTGTATTTCATTTAGCCCCAGGGCAATTGTTACTTCAGAGACCACTGTGTATTTGTTGGCTACTGTATAAGGAAGATCTAAAGCACATGAACGTGTAATCGGGATGTGTGCTAGCCGTGGTTTTAGCAGCCAGCACACATGCCCATTCATTTCTATAGGCTCATATATATGACAAAGATTGAGCCAGGTTCTATTCCTGCACGTGTTTGTGGCACAGGCAGTCTTTTTCTATTGTCATGTGTGTATTTTATCTGTGTATAGTTTTTAGTAGACTGTCAATTGTTTTTATTGTAACATATCGCTCAAAATATAGAAACATTTAGGGGATTTATTTTTTAACTTTTATTTTGTAGTTTTCATTTATTAAATGCAACTTAAGAATCCAGGAGGGATAGAACTTGAATTCCATATGAACGTAATTATTTTATGATCTACTTTCCGGTACCTTCTCCCTTGGGACTGCTATAACATATTGACGGTTCTTATTTAACACTGTGAAGTTGATCATTGTAGCCTGCTGTTTCTGACAGACGGATCCTCAATCTGTGGCTGCGCAACTCTTGTTCTCGCGAACCATAAAATTCATTGTTGAACTATACCTCAAGCTGGGGAGGTGAAACTGTTTTATTACAGACGGTCCCCTACTTAAGAACACCTGACTTACATACGACCCCTAGTTACAAACGGACCTCTGGTAATTGGAAATTTACTGTACTTTAGTCCTAGACTACAATAAACAGCTATAACAGTTATCAATGGTGCCTGTAATGAAGATTTAGTGTTAATCCTGGTTCTTATGACAACCCAACATTTTTAAAATCCAGTTGTCACAGAGACCAAAAAAAATTTGGCTGGGATTACAATGATAAAGTATACAGTTCCGACTTACATACAAATTCAACTTAAGAACAAACCTACAGACCCTATCTTGTATGTAACCCGGGGACTGCCTGTACTAAGGTGGACAGTGAAATCTTTCAATTTGCAAGATTATGTTTTGCATTTTGCTTATCATGCTTGTAAAAAAAGGAAGCAGTCTTCTGTAAAAAAAAAAAAAAAAAAAAAAGCAGGATTTCCAAACATCACTGTAGACTACACTATTGAAAGGATGCCATTCAATATAAAACCTGTGAAAGATTCCCATGGTGATAAAGACAAAATGCTGACTGTTGCCTTGGAAAATAGCATCCTTCCTCAGAGCATGAAGAATAGAAGCATTAAAGGTGTGTTCATTCCAGGAGTTTCAAGTAGGCCTATTCTGTTCTGGGGACCTCTGAAGCTAACTCGTAGGTTAAGAATGGTATAATAATATAATACCATGTAATTGTACAATTCTGCATTATTCATTCATTTTTTTCTCTATGTAAAAATACATAAAAGCAAATCTTGTCCATTGCATGTCCTAGTTTCTCTTAATCTTCTTATGAAATTCCTTAGTAATTTAATCTTACAGTGTAACAGACATTCTGAGCAAAAAAACAAACAAACAAAAAAACATCCCTCAAAGTATTTTGTACCCATTTAGTACCTTTTTGGGCCATAACAACCATGGTTTCCAGCTCTGAAAGGATCTACAATGAGTAGATGTCATCACATCATGTGCTGCTGACCAATAAGACCATAGCTTGTGCATCTATTCATTCTATCTATCTATAAAAGAAAGAAATAACAGCACTCCGATATAGGGAAAAAAAATCTGTGGACTTTATTCCGTAGTGAAGCTGAAGCCTTTCTCAAGCTTCCTGTCTGCCATTTTCTGCTGCTGAGTGTGAGGTGAATGGGGGAGGGGAGTGGACACTCCTGTGATCGAGAGCTGCAGCTTCTGGTGGATCATTTGTTTATACAGTATACAAGTATAAGGAAAGTTGATGGTGTATTGGGAGAGGTAAGAATGTAGGTGTTTTGTTATTACATTATTTAGGGCTCCTGCTAGCACATGACTGCAGGGAGAGAGGGGGTGGAGCTAACATGTACATTCTTACCCCCGTATTCAGTACAGTGGGGATGGAATGTGCATAGCAAAGGCCATCTGAGGGATCACTGACAGAGGCTGATAGCAAAGGGAAGACTGCTGATTATAAGAGGAAGGAGCAAGATATGAGTAACTAATCCAATTGCAGAAGGGATTTAAATTGCATGCCCAACAACATATCAAAAGTTACTCCTAAACTTTCCTGAGGCACACTCACTCTCAGAATGAGTCAAGGGCCCTAATGTAATAACCCTAACTGATCAAATAGCAATGCCATTTCCTAGCGATAAGAAAAACTTTCATGACAAAAATGAACTCTGTGGTACATAACTGCCTATTATTTAACCCCTTAAAGACCAAGCTTTTTTTTTTAATTTCCGTTTTAACTCGTTCAGGCTTCCACTCTTTTTTGTTTTTCTGTTTTTTACTCCCCTTATTTTACCTTTTACAGAAATATATGAGGGCTATTTACCTGTGGCACAATTCAATGCACTGGAAAGCTGGAATAAATTCCAGATGCTGTGAAATTGTCATAAAAAATGCATTTTCTTGTGGGTATTTTGGCAAATTTTTATACATTAACATACAAACTTGTGTAATGTGTCAAATTTAATTTTAATTTAATAAAAAAAAAATTTTCACTATTGTGTTTACTCTTATTTCAGTCCCCCTGGGATCTGATTGTTCATACAATATATTGCTGCTGTATAACAGTGCATTGTTATGTTAATGCATTGCATGCATTGTACTTGAAAACATAAAAATATTCCAAATGTAGCACAAAAAACACAGTTATGACATACACTAGGCAAGGTTTATGTTCACTTTTATTGTGTGGTCCAAATGACCCTTTTAACGTGTTTTCACTCACATAAACCCTTCCAATGTTTAAAAAACATGGATCTTTAATAGCATAACCGGAATTGTGTTTCTGCTGAAGGCAGAAAACATAAGGATCTGCTGAAGACACTTCGCAAAAGTACATGCACCTTCTGCCTCTGTCAATAAGTCACCAATTCCAGTTTTAGAGGCAATGTACACATTTATAAAATATTTTGTTAAAGTTTTATATAATTTTACTGCTTATTAAAATAAACTCCTTACCGACATGTGATCACACACACCATAGGAGATAGGACCACCCTGCCCATGTCATCTTGTGCCAGCAGAGGTAAAATCTAAGGCAACCTGTCACCAGCCACATGGCTGGTGGACCCACAAACATACCTTATAGGGGCTCTTCAGTGTTGTCCAGGCATGTCCTTATAATCCTATAAAGCTGACTTTATGTTGAAATATAAACTTACATTCACAGACAGGTAACAGTCAGGGGGGTGGGATTCGGGGTAGAGGAGTTAAACACTCACCCACCAGGTCTCATCATGAAAACCCTGCCTACTTCCCTCCGTTAAGCATGTACCTGGCGTGCTACCTGTATCTCTGCTTCCTCCCTGTCCTCCAGCAGTTTTTTAAAAATCTCGCAATGTGGGAGAAACACGCACTGGCCATGCGCAGGATTTTAATGAGGCATATCAATCTTCTGTTGTTTTTCTGATGTAAGCATAGCCTTACAAGGGGCATAGCTACCAGGGGGTCAATGTGGTTGGTGGCTCCAGGCCCTGGAACCTTGGGGGGGGGGGCCACTCCCCATCGTTCATGTAGTTCTATGTACCTATAACTGTACCTGTGAGTCCTCCAAAGGTCCTGGAAGGGCAGTACTGTATGAGGAAGAAGACACAGGAAAAGTGTTTTGATAAGTAGGGATGTGTGTCCTCATGTCTGCCCTTTTGTCTGTCTGTCTGTCTACACTCACCGGCCACTTTATTAGGTACACCATGCTAGTAACGGGTTGGACCCCCTTTTGCCTTCAGAACTGCCTCAATTCTTCGTGGCATAGATTCAACAAGGTGCTGGAAGCATTCCTCAGAGATTTTGGTCCATATTGACATGATATCATCACACAGTTGCCGCAGATTTGTCGGCTGCACATCCATGATGCGAATCTCCCGTTCCACCACATCCCAAAGATGCTCTATTGGATTGAGATCTGGTGACTGTGGAGGCCATTTGAGTACAGTGAACTCATTGTCATGTTCAAGAAACCAGTCTGAGATGATTCCAGCTTTATGACATGGCACATTATCCTGCTGAAAGTAGCCATCAGATGTTGGGTACATTGTGGTCATAAAGGGATGGACATGGTCAGCAACAATACTCAGGTAGGCTGTGGCGTTGCAACCCTAGAGATGGTTGTGCGTGAAAATCCCAGTAGATCAGCAGTTTCTGAAATACACAGACCAGCCCTTCTGGCACCAACAACCATGGCACGTTCAAAGGCACTCAAATCACCTTTCTTCCCCATACTGATGCTCGGTTTGAACTGCAGGAGATTGTCTTGACCATGTCTCCATGCCTAAATGCACTGAGTTGCCGCCATGTGATTGGCTGATTAGAAAGTGTTAACGAGCAGTTGGACAGGTGTACCTAATAAAGTGGCCGGTAGGTGTATATGTGTCTGTCTGTGTATCTTTAATCTCCATTCCTACTTTGAGTATAGCACAACAAAATACTATTACTCATATCCTGCAAATATAGGCATATCACAGTACTATTACTCCAGTGAGGTGTTTATGAGCACAGTACTGATACTCCTATCTTGTATACACGATCACAACACAGTACTATTACTTCCAATCTGTATGCCGTATATGGACACAGTACAGTACTGCTACTCCTAATCTATATATACCAACACAGCACGGTACTACTACTCCTATCCTGTATAGATGGATACCACGCATTCTATTACTCCTATCAACTATGTATGGGCACAGCAAAGTACTATTACTTCTAACAGACTACTCCTGCTTACTACATGTCTGCATTAACCCTTGGGTTACTGCAGACAAATCCAGGGCTTTTACCATGCATCTTTAATGCCAGTCTGTATGACAGATAGTGGTTCTCCCAAACAACACCTCTCACTTTCTCAAAGGTGGAAATACCATATTAACCCCTACCCGTACATCTAAGGTTGCAGGTAGTTTCGGCGATTAGACTTATAATTACGTTTTGCTGATCACAAGGCTCAGAAGCTGTGGGATCAGCTCCCACAGTAACAGCTGGGATCTGGCTATTTAGCCCTTTTGGCGCTGCACTTTATGGAGATGGTGGTGTTTAAAGCGCTTTTCTGAGACTACCAGGGGTGCCAATGATTGTCATTGCCAGGGGTGCCTATCATTTTGATCGTCACTGGCCTAGGTGCCAGTAATTGAAGGCCTTCAGCTTAAAAGCATGATCCACCAGTAAGAAGAGTAAAAAAAAAAAATGTACAAATAAAAAAAAATCATTAAAAAGAATAAAAGTCCTCATATGCCCTCTAATATAAAACCACATATAAAAAGAGAAATTCACCATAAATATTTTGTATGAAAATTTTTTCACATCCAACTCATAAAAACAAGATTAAAAAGTGATAACAAAGTAACATTTTCATTGATACCATCGTCCTGTAAAAAACAAGCCGCTACATGTCTACATTACAAAATACAAGCAGTCCCCGGGTTACATACAAGATAGGGTCTGTAGGTTTGTTCTTAAGTTGAATTTGTATGTAAGTCGGAAGTGTATATTTTATCATTGTAATCCCAGCCAGAACTTTATGGTCTCTGTGACAATTGGATTGTCATAAGAATAACTAAAGCTTCATTACAGACACATTTGATAACTGTTATAGCTGATTATTGTAGCCTAGGACTAAAGTACAATAAATTACCAATATCCAGAGGTCCGTTTGTAACTAGGGGTCGTATGTAAGTCGAGTGTTCTTAAGTAGGGGACCGCCTGTATATAGAATTTTTATAGCCTGTACAAATTCACAAAGCAAATCTGCTCTGAAAGGCACTCCTTCCATTCTTGTGTGCCCATACATCATGTTACCACCACACATGGGATATCAGCATACACCATTAGGTATCAAACTTTGTGGAGCTTTTCATTATTTATTATATTGTGAATGTTGAAAGGACATCTACCATCAGGTATACTGATGGTAGACGCCTATTACTCACCAGGCTTTCAACTTCTGCATTTTATAAAGAACTTTTTATTACATGATATAGTATTGTCTTTGATGAAATATAAACTTATAATCCAGGGGTAGGGAACCTATGGCTCGGGAGCCAGATATGGCTCTTTTGTTGGCTGCATCTGGCTCTCAGACAGATCTTTAATAAATAGTGATGGCTGCTGTGTGTCTTAGACTGATCACTGGACACAGGCAGCGATGTTACCGCTGCCTACGTCCTTTGTATGACCCTGGCGCCATCGCATAAGCCTGGGTCAAAGAGAAGAGCATGGGAGCAATAAGGAGCTGGCTGCAGGTAGCACTGGTAAGTGAATATTAATTTTTTTTTGCTGTGACTACCTATCCACTGGAGGGCATGTGCTGTGGCTACTTATCTACTTGGGGGGTATGTGCTGTGGCTACCTATGTACTGGGAGTATGTGCTGGGGCTACCTATCTACTGGGAGTATGTGCTGGGGCTACCTATCTAGTGGGATTATGTGCTGTGGCTACCCATATACTGGGGGTGTGTGCTGTGGCAACCTATCTACTTGGGAGTATGTGCTGTGGCTACCCATCTACTGTCAGTATGTGCTGGGGCTAAATATGTACTGGGAGGCATGTGCTGTGACTACCTCTCTCCTGGGAAGCATGTGCTGTGGCTATCTATATACTGGGGGGGGGGGCACGTGCTGTGGCTACCTATTTACAGGGAGGCATGTGGTGGGTGTCAGGATTTGGAGTAGTGAACCCCCTGGACCACCGCGAACAATGATGTAAGCAAACACCTGGGTCCGGAATCTAAGTGGCACCCGATCTTCACCAGAGCCCACCACAAAACAGGATGGTCTTGCTACAGCGTGGTACAACCAGGTCATTCCACAGGCGCGAATTATCCACGGTGGCAGCCAGGGTCGAGGTATAGGATCACTAGGCAGTCTTGTGGTCCGTAACAGGCAGACAGTCAAGGCAGGCGGCAATGATGCGAGGTTGGGGACGGAGCAAGAGGTCAGGGCTGGCAGCGAAGGAGCCAAATCAGAAACAGCTCCGTGGTCACAATAGGAGGTCAACACTTGGGAAGGAAACACTGTGGAAAGCTTCCTTATAGGCATGAAGCACTAAGATCCGACGGGGAATGCTGGGAGCTGTCGGTCTTTACAGGAACCCAGGAGTGGGCAGGCCAATCAGTGTCCCACTGGCCCTTTATGGCCCTGCTATCCAAGACCTAGATAGCAGGGGCCCCCGTGACACTGGGACTACCTGTCTACTGGGGGGCATGTGCATATGGTACAGCTCTCACGGAATAACATTTTAAAATATGTTGCGTTCATGGCTCTCTCAGTAAAAAAGGTTCCTGACCCCTGGCTGTAGCTCCATGTATGGCTGTGTACTGCGGCTGTAGCTCCATGTATGGCTGTGTACTGCGGCTGTAGCTCCATGTATGGCTGTGTACTATGGCTGTAGCTCCATGTATGGCTGTGTACTTCGGCTGTAGCTCCATGTATGGCTGTGTACTGCGGCTGTCGCTCTTTAAGTAAAAGTTTTATTTTCTCCGAAAATAATATACACAACACAGAAGAAATGCTGCAGCGTTGTGAGTTTAGGGGTAATACCCAGTGCCTAATAGCCAGTATAAAGACAGGGCCTCCCCCCACCCCACTATAGAGACAGGGCCTCACCCCCACCCCAGGATAAAGACAGGTCCTTCCCCCCACCCCAGTATAGAAATAGGGCCTCACCCCCCCATGCCAGAATAGAAATAGGGCCTAAACCCCCCCCCCCCCCCCCCAGTATAGACAGACACACATAGAGGGCCTCACTAAGTGCAGCAGCAGCGGAAACGTGACAAGTGTCGGCGAGGATGGGGTGACGTCACCGTCGGAGCACAGAAGCAGGCAGGAGGCATCGGGCGCCGGGACCCTGCGACTCCGCAGGCAGCGGGACGGGGACAAGCAGGCATCGCGCGCCGGGACCCCGCGACTCTGCATGCAGCGCACTGGGACTCCGCAGGCAGTGAGCCGGTGCCGCACAGACGTCGGCGCGAACAAGTAGGCAGCGTGACGCCGAGGCCGTGCGTTCAACAGAGCGCTGGGACCCGGCAGGCATCGGAGTGAACTGGGTCGCGTAGGTATCGTTGATGAGACTGGAGAGATGGTACGCGTGCCAGCAGAGAGGCCTCCGCGTGCCCTCTCTGGCACGCGTGCCATAGGTTCGCCACCACTGACATAGGGCGTGCAACACAATATAAAAGTTAATTACTGTGCAGTCAGACCTTTTTGAAGGAAAATGAATATGAGAAATAACAAATCATACACAGTTCTGCAGCTTCAACTAATCTTGCTCCATAAAAGTTCAATTTATGACACTTTGTTATATTATGATGACTAATTCCCTTCCAGTTCACAGTGTTTGCTCAGATTTTTCAAACATGCCTTGGTCACATTCATTTCCTGTTCACTTGAACATCTTGCTTTTGAACCTCTGGTTTGTATCCTATGTCACATTTTTTGTCATCTTGTCGATATTGTCTATTGTCTGTTTATCCTTCTTGGTAAAACATGTTTCTCTGGATTAGGTAATGCGGTTCTATCGTGGCCATTATTGTTTGTTTATTACATCAGCGTTGAAAATCTTTAGGTCCTGTTTTGTCTGGTTTTTTTTCAGCTGATGCTTCACTGATTTCAATGTGCATGCAATGACAGAAAAGCTCAAAAAGACTCGAAAAAAAAATAAACCTCACAAAGCTCTTCAAATTCCAATCAACAAAGATAGAAGCCATGCCTAAAATAAAAAGTGCTACGAATGCATGAAAAAGTAAATGCAAAAAATACTTGGTCTATATGTGAGGCAGCAATATCAGGAAAAAATGAGGAAAGTTATATATTAATAAAGCAGTACAGTACAGGCAAATTTCTAATAACTACTTATCATCTAGCCATGTTATGCATTACAACAAGGATCTGTATAAAAACACCTTAAATAAGATTAACCATTATTATTGTTTGAATAATAATACCGTATATACTCGAGTATAAGCCGACCCGAGTATAAGCCGAGACCCCTAATTTTACCACCAAAAACTGGGAAAAACTACTGACTCGAGTATAAGCCGAGGGTGGGAAATGCATTGGTCAAACCCCCCCCCAGTAGTATACAGCCTGCCAGCCCCCAGTAGTATACAGCCTGCCAGCCCCCAGAAGAATACAGCAGCCCCTAGTAGTACACAGCAGCCCCCAGTAGTATACAGCAGCCCCCCTGTAGTCTACAGCAAGCCCCCCTGTAGTATACAGCAGCCCCCATGTAGTATACAGCAAGCCCCTAGTAGTACACAGCAGCCCCATGTAGTATACAGCAAGCCCCTAGTAGTATACAGCAGCCCCTAGTAGTATACAGCAGCCCCCCTGTAGTATACAGCAGCCCCCTGTAGTATACAGCAAGCCCCTAGTAGTATACAGCAGCCCCTAGTAGTATACAGCAGCCCCTAGAAGTATACAGCAGCCCCCAGTAGTATACAGCAGCCAACCTGTAGAATACAGCAGCCCCCAGTAGTATACAGCAGACCCCCTGTAGTATACAGCAGCCCCCATGTAGTATACAGCAGCCCCTAGTAGTATAGAGCCTGCCCCTAGTAGTATACAGCCTGCCCCTAGTAGTATACAGCCTGCCCCCACGGCCCTTAAAAAAATAAACTTAAATACTCACCCTCCGATGTCAGCGCGGCTCCCCGATGTCGGCGCGACTTACCGATGTCCCCAATGTCAGCGCGTCCCGTCTTCTTTCTTCTCCGCGGCTCCTCTTCACTCTTCCCGCGCCCATGTTTTCTTCTAGCAGGCGCATACTATGACGCGGCCGCTGCTGATGTCATAGTATGCGCAGCCATGAAGAATACATGGCCGCATCGATGATAGAAGAAAGAAGAGAGAAGAGGAGCCGTGGAGAAGAAAGAAGACGGGATGTGCTGACATCGGGGACATCGGTAAGCCGCGCCGACATTGGGGAGCCGCGCTGACATCGGAGGGTGAGTATTTAATTTTATTTTTTTAAGTGGGTAATTTTTTTGGGTAATAGACCCGTGTATAAGCCGAGGGGACGTTTTTCAGCACATTTTTTGTGCTGAAAAACTCGGCTTATACACGAGTATATACGGTACTGTATTACTGTATGCAACACCTACTTTTGTATGTATTGCATTTATGAGCCTTTGTCTAGGAATATTTCAGTGTAAAAGTTAAAAAAAAGCTGTTAAAAAAACAACAAAACTCTGAGACAGGAAGAAACAGCACAGACACATTTCCTTGCTTGCTGCAGATGGACTGATAGCAATACAGACATGTTAATCCAGGGGACCCCAAACTACGGCCCGTGGGCCACATGCGGCCTTCAGCAGTCGGGCAGGGGCCTCCGTCCAGACAAGAAGCTCCTGCCTGTCACAGAATAGTGCTTGATGTGGCCAGAAACAGCCGCCCGAGCACTATTACTGTGGATGGATCGCTCTTTGAACCTGTATGCACGGCCTCATGATTACCCCTTCCTGTACGGCAGCTGCCAGAAGAAAGAAGACGCGGGAGCAGCAAAGGAAAAAAATAATTATGAGGGGCAGCATAGGAAATAATTAATGGTGGGGGGGGGGGGGCAGCATAGGAAATAATTATGATGGGCAGCATAGGAAATAATTAATGGTGGGGGCAGCATATGAAATAATTAATAGTAGGGGCAGCATAGGAAATAATTAATGGTGGAGGGCAGAATATGAAATAGTTAATGGTGGGGGGGCAGCATAGGAAATAATTATGATGGGCAGCATAGGAAATAATTAATAGTGGGGGCAGCATATGAAATAATTAATAGTGGGGGCAGCATATGAAATAATTAATGGTGGGGACATCATATGAAATAATTAATGGTGGGGGCAGCATAGGAAATAATGGTGGAGGGCAGAATAAGAAATAATTAATGGTGGGGGCAGCATAGGAAATAATTAATGTTGGGGGCAGCATAGGAAATAATTAATGGTGGGGGCAGCATATGAAATAATTAATGGTGGGGGGCAGCATATGAAATAATGGTGGCGGCAGCTTTTGAAATAATGGTGGAGGGGCAGCATAGGAAATAATTATGAGGGGCAGCATATGAAATAATTAATGGTGGGGGCAGCATATGAAATAATTAATGGTAGGGGGCAGCATATGAAATAATTAATGGTGGGGGCAGCATAGGAAATAATCAATGGTGGAGGGCAGCATAGGAAATAATTAATGGTGGGGGGCAGCATAGGAAATAATTTATGGTGGGGGCAGCATAGGAAATAATTAATGGTGGGGGAAAGCATAGGAAATAATTAATGGTGGGGGCATATGAAATAAATAATTATCAGGGGCAGTCTAGTAATTAATGGGTGGAGCAGCATATTCAATAATTAATGGAGAGGGGTCCCAGTCTATTTAATAATTAATTAATCCAATTAATTAATTCATTGGGCAAATATATAAAATAGTTCACAAGGGGGTGCAGTATATTAATTAATTAATTGAAGGGGGGCCCAGTGTATTACGGGTGTGGTTACATGTACCACTATTTATTTTTAAACTTTAGTCCGGCCCTCCAACGGTCTGAGAGGGCCCCCTAGCTAAAAATTTTGGGGACCCCTTGTTAATCTGTATGCTGAGAAATTCTGTGAGTTCTGTTTATAAATAAAGTTCTTTCACTATTCCACTACTGGAGAATGATCTTGATAATCAGCTGCTATCAATTATAGATAAAACTTGGCATATCTTGACAGAATCAACCTATGACGAATGTGCACAAGGGTAGGATTCAAAATTTGTAACAAGTTGTGTACTGCTCTGCATGGAAAACAATACCTACTACAATAAAGAATTACAATACTTAAAATAATACTTATGTAAATATAATATGTAAATGTTTGGGGGTTCGGGTCCAGGGTGTCCCCCCTAACCAATCACAGCCATGTATAGTAGGCAAGGGCATCGATTTGTATGGCTGCATCTGGCAATATGTTCGGTCGTTTGGGGCACACCTGAACCCAAACTTAACTCCTTCCCAACATGTGACGTTATAGTATGTCAAACGTCGGGTGCATGGAGAGCCCTCTCCACAGTGGGTAAGTCTTTGCTGCATATTGCAGTGAAATCCGTAAAATCCAAGCCCACAAGAAAACGGCACAACTGCGTTTTTTTCACCAATTTCACTTGCATTTGCCATTTTTTTCCTGCTTCTCAGTACATGGCATAGAATATTACCATAATTTAGAAATGACATTTTTTACGCAGAAAACAAGCCATTCCACAACTCTGTACATTGAAATTTTTGAAGGTGGGGTGCAAAAACAAAAAAGGACTGCAGGGGATAAAAAGCAATCCTGCTGATCCCTACTTTTGGTAATACAAAGACTTATTGTAAATCTGGTGAAACACATATGATGTGTTCAGTAGCGGGATTTCTCTCTCATCTAGACCTAGACCACAAATTTAGATTCTTCTAGACATGACTGGTCTCTGTTGATTTTACAACACAAACATTTAAAGTTCCTCATTTCCATTTTAGGTTCCTCACTTCATTATCATCGTCTCCACCTTCTTATCACAAATGTAATTTGTTCTGTAAATGTTCTCTGGCTCCCCTAAAGATGGCTATTATGCCTCACAGTAGCCAATATAGAGAGGACCCCGTTAGCAGACAATGTGGTAACATTGCTCCAGCAGCACCCAATATAGTCATAAACTAGAGCCAGAAAGTAGCCAATGTCGTCATGGTGCCTTAAAGTAGCCAATAGTCACAGTGCCCCACAGTAGCCAATATAGTGTCAGTGTTCTCACAGTAAGCAATGTAGTAAAAGTACCCCCAAAGTAGCTACGATAGCAACAGGGTTCCACTGTAGACAATATAGTATTAGGACACCTTAATTAATAAAATAACAACAAGACCCCCTCAGTAGCCCGTATTGTAACTATACCCTCACAGTAGACAAGCCTGAAAGTAGCAACATTGCGTCAAGTAGCTAGTAGTAACCATGCCCTTATTTGCCATTTGTAACAATGCCCCGAGTAGCAATAATGCCACAAGTATTCACTAGTAACAATGCCAGCAGTAGAATAATGCTCCCAATAATAACAGTTCCCCCAGTAGCCAGTAATAAAAATGCCCCCAGTAGCCACTAGTAACAATGTCCCCTGTAGTAACAGTGCCCCCAGTAGCCAGTAGTAATAATGCTCCACAATAGCCACTAGTTATAATGGAGTTAGAAAGCAACTAATAGCAATAATGACCCCAGTACGCAGTAGTTATAATGCCCCCAGTAGCAATATTGCCCCCAGCAACTAGTAGTAATAATGCCCCCAATAACCAGAAGTAATAATGCCTACAGTAGTCAGTAGTTATAATGTCCTCAGTAGCCAGCAGTTCCTCTAATAGCAATAATGCCCCCAATATTCAGTAGTTATAATGCCCCAGTAACCAGTTAAAATACCCTCAATATCAATAATGCCCCAGTAGGCAGTAGTAATAATGTCACCAGTACTCAGTAGTTATAATGCCCTCTGAAGCCAGTAGTTATAACAATTCAGTAGTTATCATGCCCCCTTAGCCAGGAGTTATAATGGTGACATAATTGCGGGCCCCTATACCTGACCAGATGTATCACAGCTCAAAGGCCTATTTAAGCATTGCCTGTACAAGGGGGGAGGTCGGCAGCTTCCAAAGTCACAGGCCTGCTGCAAACATCTTGTGCAAGCCAGAGATTGCTACTTGGATCCCACCTCTGAATGTGCATGTAGATCACCCGACTGGCCCAAAGTTTTCATAGGAAATAGGAATCAGGTACATTGGATTTCAAAATGGTTGATCCTTTGTTCTCACAGGAGATTTGCCTGGCCAAGGCTTATTCTGCTCACCTCATTTAAAGGGCATCTACCACCAGAATGAAGGACTGTGTGCAATTGAGCCTGAGGGGCTCCAGACTCAATAGGTGATAATGGAGCCTAGAGCCCCTCATGCTCATTTGCATTAAGTCTTTCATCCAGGTGGTAAATGTCCTTTAAAGCCTACAGCATATGTATATGTGAGAGTTACAAGAGATGCTTGTTGGCTAAATAGATGAAATTTACAGAGTAAGGTAGAGCAACAAATTGTTCATTCCCACTCCTGTTGATAAGCTCGTCGTCACGGGTGGTCCCGCGATCCATCTCGCGGGGTCATCCGTGCCTCTCGCTCCCCGTCTGTGCGCCGCAAACGCTACTTACTGGTCCCGGCTCCTGTCCTGGCCTCTTCAGTTCTGGCTGCCACTGCTCCTTGGGCGTGCGCGCACCAACTTCTGCAGATTTAAAGGGCCAGCGCGCCGCTAATTGGCGTTGGCCATTTCAGGTAATCTTTTATTCCTGCCTCTTCCTGTGATCCCTGCCGGATCTTTGTGCTCTGTGCCTTGGAGAAAGCTTTGTTTATGCCGTGTGCTGTTTATGTGATTTCCCATTGTGACCCTGGTTCTGCTTTTGACTTCGCTCCTTTGCCGCCTGCCTTGACCTATTGCTACGTCTCTGACTCCGATCCTGTGCTGCCCGTCCTGACCTCCTGCCTGTCCCCGACTACGAGATTGCCTGCCGTTTCTGTACCTCGACCTTGGCTGCCATTGCGGACAAGTCACGCCTGTGGAACGACCTAGTGGTACCACGCCGCAGCAAGACCAACCTGCTTTGCGGCGGGCTCTGGTGAAAACCGGGTACCACCTAGACTCCGGTCCCAGGTTGTGGCTTGTGTCATCATCCGCAGTGGTCCAGAGGATCCACAACCTCGAATCCTGACACTCGTCCTTCCGACCGGCCCTAGTGGAAGATGGATCAGAAGGAGACTAACCAATGTGTTCTGGAAATGTAACATTTTTCTATCAAGATTATGTAGAAATTTCAGACAGTGAGTGAAGACAGTGAGGGCAGCTATATTTATTTAGTACTTTTATAATGTATCTCTACGTTCAGTGTCCCTGTAATTGTCTTGCAATCGATGTCTTGTTAAATGCTGCTGGAATATTACACTGTTTATATCTGCTATTTGTACTACGCAGTTCAGTGATGTAGAAGTTTTTAACCAGCATATTGCAGCAAAGGCTTACTGGTAACACCCGCGATCGGAAAATTTAATACCATCACTATGAAGTGCAATTTGTTACGCAGAAAACAAGCCATCACACAGCTCTTTACGTGTAAAAATAAAAAAGTTATAGATTTTTGAATGTGGGGAGTGAAAAATGGACATGAAAAAACAGGAAAGGGCCCGGTCCTTAACCGGTTAAAGAGAAAAATAGAATCTCAGTAGGGAAGGATTAATAAAAAAAATGCTAAACATAGTACTGTCCATTTAGGTTGTAATACATCATCCTATGCATATGACAGTAGATGGGATACACAAGAGGAAATCTCAGATTGTAAGGGATTTAGAAATGACAATAAGCTGAAAAGTAGTTCTGGGAACATACTACAAATGTTAATGTAGGATGCAAGTAAAAGTATGTGGACATATTCCAAAAACATCTTTATTACTATAGTCAATTTAATTCTGGGAATAACGTGATAGGTAGAAGGTTGAGTAGAAACTAATTCTTATTTACTATATACAAAATCTATATTCAATGGGTAATCTGAGGTTCCTTAATAATGAATCAAATACATTTGTGGGTTTATATGTTACAGGTTAGGATCTGAAAAAGATTTGGGCAGTATTAGATCCTGATGGTTTATCCTTTGTATCAGATTGGTGGGTTACAACACCTAAACCCTGTACCAATTAACTTTTCTGCACTGCCTTTACCCACATAAGCTAAACAGTGGATGATCTGGAGGCTCCATCCACTGCACTGTAGTTGCTGTGGAGTACTGCAGCTCTGCCTTTATTCAGGTATCCTTGCATGGACTCAATTCCATGTATAGCTTACACTTCTGGATAGGTCATGAGTATGAAATACAGTCTTCCTCCTAGAAAACCCTTATAAATACAAGGCTCACATTTAGGGTACATTCACATTGCTGTGTACTCGCTTGGTCTGGATCCGGGGTGAGCACAGAGTCGGGAGGGGTGATGAAAGCTCCTCCTCCCTCTACAGGCAGACCTGGTGATGGTGAGGTAACACACATTGTGTACTCACCCCACTGTCAGCGGGACCATAAAAGTTATGGGGGCCGTGATCTGGTCGCAAATGATGCGATCAAATCATAGCCTTCATAACGGCCGTATGAGTGAGGCCTAAGTTTGTGTTTGTATATGAAAAAGTTTGGGCACCCCTATTAATCTTAATCATTTTTAGTTATCAAAATTTGGGTTTTTGCAACAGCTATTTCAGTTTGATACATCTAATAACTGATGGACATAGTAATATTTCAGAAAAATGTGCACTATGCATTAAAACAAAATTTGACAGGTGCAAAAGTATGGGCACCTCAACAGAAAAGTTACATAAATATTAGATATATGAAACTGAAATAGCTGTTGCAAAAACCCAAATTTTGATAACTAAAAATGATTAAGATTAATAGGGGTGCCCAAACTTTTTCATATGACTGTATATTTGTGTAAATATTATAAGAGAAGTGCATCTTAATGTGTCCTGCATGTTAGGAGCCATAACAAATGTAGCAAGAGAAAAAAGGTCTATATGGCTGGACACTCTAGACCAGTGATGGCGAACCTTTTAGAGCCGGAGTGCCCAAACTTCAACTAAAAGCCGCTTATTTATTGCAAAGTGCCAGCACAGCAATTTAAGCAGTAATTTATTTCTTTTTCTTTGACAATTTTCAATCGTTCAGCCTCCTAAGGACACCAACACAGTTGAAAGGAGGAGGGCAAATTTGTCTAATATTGTAGGAAGATTCTCCAGGAAGATTCTTTGAGTCCTGTCTGGTGAACTTCATTCTGGGATGATGGCCTGGTTGCCCACACAGAGGGCTCCGAGTGCCTTCTCTGGCACCAGTGCCATAGGTTCGCCACCACTGCTCTAGACCATATCTAGTTTGATTAGGGGTTTAAGATGCCATGGGCTCCATCTAGCACTGGGCAGCTGCTCAACACATGTACATGATAATCAGCCATTGATACCAGTGCCACACTTTTTATGAACCAAACAAATGTACAGTAATCGTATCTATTTGCAAAATTTAGTTTTTTTGTAAAAAGCCCTTAAATCATAAGAAACATTTTAGGCAATTTGTTTTCAATATAACAATTACCTAATAATAAAATAAATGAAAGACAACAAGCTAATATATTGATGGTATCCCATATGTACTGCACTGCAAAACCACAGTAATCTGGACTGTAGATTACTGAACAGAAGCAGTTTCTTGTTATTTGAGTATTTCTTTGCCAAGGTCAAGATTGTAACTACAATATTGCTTCCTGATGACAGGCAGTGGTCTATTTTTATATCTGCCAATAAAGATCGAATTGCTGCAAAAGTGTAGGAAAACCAAAGTTATTTTTAAACTAAACTTCGATTTATGGAAAAACATACATTTTATCAACCTCACTTTCTTTTCTCAAACATTTAGAAAATGCTAATTTAAAGGTTACCAGACACATTAAAAATGAATGGTAGAAGTTTATTATCAATTTTCTAATGTACCATTAACATGTAATCCCCCAAAAAATCAAAACATTGTGCCCGATCGATTAAACTGGCTGCTTCAGTGTTCTGTCATACTTTGCACTGAAAAGAATGGACTGAGTGCTTGCCCATATAATTATGAAATGTTTGCACCAGTTTGGTGGCACGGCTACACTGTGTCCGCCACGCCACAAAATTCTTCACCTAATGGGGCATTCCAATGCAGAGTCAGTCTGTGCTGCACAATTATTATAGTGACTCAACAGAAATGTGGGGAGACTGTGAGCCAGTATAAAACAACCTGGCACACCTTGCACATTAGTGAGGCAAACTGCTTGTAAAACCGAATAAGCACAGCATTTACAGTTACACTTGGGTGAAAAGATACATCTAAATGAGCCCTAAATTAGATTTCAATCCCCTAGTGATGTTTACACAATAAAGTTCATTTTTAACCCCTCACTTTACAATTTAAGGGTCGGAAACCAGGGGCATCTGAAATTGTGTGCAGAGACTTATATCTGTGAAATGCTGTATTTTTTTTAATAACAGTGAATTCGAGAATGTGTTATTTTGTTATCCTGAGTATATTTAAGAAACTTATCTTCGTGGAAATACCCCTTTATGACATTTTCACCCAGAAGTAATTTGAGAGTAGTATTTGTGAGCCAAAACCAGGAGTGAATCTTACATATCCAATGCATAGATCTTTACATTATACTTTATCTCTGTAGGATCCACTCCTGCTTTTGAAATACGGGCCATTATATAAAGTTGCCAAAAATTGACTTTAGATTTTTAAAGCTTTACATTGTGGAAAAAAAAAAGATAAATACATTTGCAGTATTACAGAAACACCCCGGCCAAACAGCGTTTTTGGCAGGGCCATAACTTCCTTTTTTAGCGTAGCACCTTAAAAATGTTTGCACAATTGATCAAGTGATCAAAAAAAGTTACGTTCCCTAATATGATACGACTGAAAAGAACAACTCTTTTCGCAAAAAATAAGCCCTCTACCAGGTCTGACAACAGAAAAATACAGAAGTTATGGCCCTAAAAAGTTGTCAATAGTAAAAACAATGGGGCACATTTACTTACCCGGTCCGTTCGCGATCCAGCGGCGCGTTCTCTGCACTGGATTCGGGTCCGGCCGGGATTCATCAAAGCAGTTCCTCTGACGTCCACCAGGTGGCGCTGCTGCGCTGAAGTCCGCTGGAATGCCTCGAAATACACCGGCCTATCCAAGATGAAGGTGAGTGAAATTTTCGCGACACAAATTTTTTTTTAAATGCGGCGGTTTTTCCGAATACGTCGGGTTTTCGTTCGGCCACGCCCCCCGATTTCCGTCGCGTGCATACCGGCGCCGATGCGCCAAATTCCGATCGCGTGCGCCAAAAACCCGGGGCAATTCAGGTACAATCGGCGCAAATCGGAAATATTCGGGTAACACGTCGGGAAAACGCGAATCGGGCCCTTAGTAAATGACCCCCAATGTGATTTTCTCCAATATTGGTTTTGCTCAGGAAAATTGAGCAAAGATAAGAAAAACTATATAAATGGTATTACCGCAATCGTAGTGAACTAGAGAATAAAGATAAAATATTATTTTTATGTTACAGTGAGCGGGGGAAAAAAAATGCTAAAAATCTAAAATAAAAATTGATGATTTTGTTTGTGTCCCCCTTGAAATAGTTAATAAAATCTCATGAATAAGCTATAGACCCCCAAAATGAATTATCTATACATTGTATCTCATCCTGTAAAAAATAAGCACTCATATTTTTTTTGCATTACCAAAAAAAAAAAAAAAATGTATAGGTTGTACAATGTGACAATACAAATCTGCTGTGAATGGCGCCTCCATTCATTCTATACTTGGCCGTGCGCCCGTACAGCAATTTACCACCAAATATGGGGTATCAGTACACTCGGGAGGAATTGGGCATCAAACGTTGCAGTGCGTTTCATCATTTAATTTATTCTGAAACTGTCAGTTTAGCCTAAATGAATGTATTTTCCCAAAATATTCCATAGTTTCTAAATCGCAGGTCCATATGTCAGGGTCGTAATAGACAATTAACCGGTCCCGTCAGTCACCTCAAATTAGACAGAGCAAGTGTGCACGTTTTCAAGATAGAATCTGATATAAGATTATTCAGTCTCAATCTCAAACAAGCTCCGCACTACTGCTTTCATGACAGCAAGACTAACTTTATTTCCGTGTTAGCAGATTTATACAGAAGAGAGAAAGGTGTGGTTATACATCATGCAGCATCATAGTGGGCAAGGATTAAGCAAATGTTTCTAGCATCCGATGTGCCCTGATTGGTCAGTTCCAGTATTTGGGCAGATAATGTCCTGGGCGTTGAGTTTCGATATGAGTGATGAAGCCTTCTTGGAATCGGGAATGTTGTTCTATTCCTGGAAATAGGGTTTTGGCTGTGTGGATGCCGGCGCCATCTTAAGTAATATATCTGAGCATATTGCTGAGGAGGAAAAACTTTAGTATTTGCCAGCTATATAAAAGTATAAAAGTATAAAAATATAAAACTATAAGCTCATATACAAATATTCCCCTTCATGTATAAAACTATAAAGCTCCCCTTCACACATATTGTTTTAACCCATGTGAAACACTTAAAGGGTTAATGGACTTAATAGAAGTTGTTTTACATACGTTGAGGGGTGAAGTTTCTATAGTGGGGTAATTTATGTGGTTTTACTATTATTTAGGCCTTTCAAAGTCACTTGAAAGTGGAGTTGTCCCTCAAAATGTGAGTTTTGGCAATTTTCATGAAAATGAGAAAAATCGCACCTAAAGTTCTGCACCTCCTAACATTCTAGGAAAGTGAGAGGATGCATAAAATATTATCTCAACATAAAGAAGACATTCCGTAAATTTAATTTATCAAGCTTTTTGGGTAGTTTTACTTCCTGTCTGTAAAGCAGAACATTTCAAACTTGGAAAATGAAAAATTTTTACAATCTTTTGCCAAATTTTCACTTTTTTTCAGAACGAATCGCAAAACTTATCACTTAAATTTTATAACTAACATGAAGTACAATGTGTCACGAGAAAACATTCTCAAAATCACCCGGATATGTTAAAGCGTTCCGAAGTTATAACCAATTATAATGAGACATGTCAGATTTGAAAAATCAAGTCTGGTCATTGAGCTGAAAACTAGTGTCGGTGATAAGGGGTTAAAGGTTATCCAGAATTAGAAAAACATAGTTGCTTTCTTCCAGAAACAGCACCCCTCCTGCCCACAGGATGCAATATTGGGATTAAGACATTTGACTGCCAGTGAATGATTCGAGAGAATGTCTTCACTTTCAATGTGATCATCTCAGCAACCAAGAGTGTGAGAACTGTAATTTTTTGGCACAATACAAAGATAAAATATACACTTTGTTACAGCAAAACCAAACTTTCTTTGAGAATATCCAGACACAGCTGCTGTGAGATCTTCTACCCTTATTGAAATGCAAACTTTTTTTTGACTGAAAAGTAGTCAATGGCGGTATTTATCATTTGTGACTTTTGATTCCTGTTTTTCTTGCTTAGCTGATTCCTGGGTTTTGGAATTTGACTGGTGTTATTTCTCAAGCAGGCAGGGGATTTTTTTTACAAAAATCCACTGAATACTGCATAATTCAAATGAAAGTCAAATTTCCCACAACTTTGTTGGGTTCTATAATGTGGTACTGGGATTGGAAAGCTTTTGTGCAAAAATCTAAAATATGTAATGTACATGTTACAAAACTGGGCACCTGACGGTACAAGGCAGGGCTCCAGATCCACTCCCCTATACCTTACCCAAGCAAATATATAAATTTACCCTGAATCTAAATGCAATAAACCCACCATATCAAAGAAGTCAAAATGCACAAAGTCCCCAAGGTATACAAAGTAAATATACTGTACCAATGCATGAAAGTAAAGGAGAACACAAGGAACAAATAACTAGATGTCACAAATAGTGGAGTGCAGGGTGGGGGTACATGTCGGAACACATAAGCTGGCACAGTTTCATATTGGTAAAAAAGGAAAAGATTGACTGTGAATTTATGTATAAGCAGAAAAGGGGCATGGCCTAGGGATCAGATTTTGTGCCTCTTTTTCTTCCTGAAAAGTTGGGATGTATACATTCCTGGTAAGTAATTGGAGGACCTGAAGCATGTGATTAGTCCTGAAGCGTTACGCATGCTGCCGGGACTGATATTCTCCTTCTACTGATCATGAGCGTGCATGTGCTGGTAAACCCTCCCAACAACATCCACCCACCCTCCTCTCCTCCATCTGCATTAACATAAACTGTGCAGATGCAACCTTCCTTTATGCCTTCTATGACTACTGAGCTCTGATCAGAAATACATCATTTTTGGCCACAAGTTTTGTTTTCTTCGGTATACATAAGCCGTGCATCCTGTAACCACTAAGCAGTGATCATTGACCTACTTATGCATCTTTGCTCATTTTATTGGTTCAGGGTTTTTTTTATTCAGTTTATTTATATAAATAGAAACCTCTCTGCCATTATTTATTTAATACTTTTTTTTAGGGAGACAGTTGTACATGGATGTGTGCATATTGTTATCAACTTTATGTTTAATACAGATTAGTAGCACAACGTGGAATTTCTTAATCGTGGCTATTTATTTGTGAAGGCAGACAGGATTTTTGTATCATTCCTTACGTTTCTAGCGATCGCCTATTAGTATCACATTGTATCCCGTCTGCTTTCCACTCATACATGACAATAGTTTTGCATACTTGAGAGTCCAGTGTGTTTTCTGCAGGTTCTATTGTTTGGAGCAGGAGGGGTGCTTCTGGACAGGATGTTCACACCAAGGGAATAATATGTCTCCCCTTTTGTGTATGTTTGGTCTGATTAGATGGCTGCCTGCCATTTACTCTCACAAATATGAGGAAGAATTATTAGCTCTTAATAGTCAAAGTGAAAATTCTCAGACAAATTTCTTTAAAAATGGACTGATTTGCCCATGTGCATTCTGAATGGTATATTTCACCAGCTACAAAAGTGATTGTCTCTCAAGAGGAATGCTTAAATCTGGTATATCCTGTTTGAGTAGCAGGCTATAGGGACAAAATATCTCTAACTCAGGCTATAGAGCTGGTCTGTACTCCTAAAAGCCAAAACAGCGCAACAAATATTGCCCCAATCCATCCAGCACAAACAAATATTACTAGTTGCTCTCAATCCATCCAGCACGAATAAGCACAGCTGTCAGAATATAATCCTATGCTATTTTGGCTAATAGAAGTTTTGACTTGTAGGGTCAAAATCCTTACTATATAACTTTATGAATTCCTGGAGGGTTAAAGTTTCCAAAATGGGTTCACTTTATGAGGGCTTTTACTATTCTGGTATCTCAGGGGCTCTGCAAGTACAAAATAGCACCTGAAATCTATTCCTGCAAAATCTGCCCTCCAAAAGCACAAAGGACTAGGAAATACTGTCATTTATGATCCTACAGTCAAAGCTTCTTAATAACGGCAGAGAAATGAAAGATCGGAAAAACCTCAGATCTGGGATTGCTAAGCCCATAGGTAACCATTGGACCCAAGCGAATTTGATCCCTGGACCCTAACCCCAGCCAGGTTTACTATCAGTATCTGCCTAATAGGCCAAGTTAGAGACTAAACAATCCAAATCTTTATGTAAAGCAATGCACCTGCCTCAAGTACAAAAGATGAAGTTAACACAGAAGAAAAAAAAACTGTGGGATTTACAGGTGGTCCTCTACTTTACAGGACACCGGACTTACAGACAACCCCTACTTAAAGACGGACTCCTGTGCACACTGTTATCTCTGGGGAAGCTCTCTGGATGCTTTACCATAGCTGCAATGATCAGCTGTAAAGTGTCTGTAAGGAAGCTTTATTGATAATCATTGGTCCCTTTACAGCAAAAATTTTTTAAGTTCCAATTGTCACTGGGAGAAAAAACTAATTTGTCTGGAACTACAATTATAAAATATACAGTTTTGACTTCATACAAATTCAACTTAAGAACAAACCTATGGAACCTATCTTGTACGTAACCCAAGGACTGCCTGTATTATCAAAAGCTGGCGCTGGGCCTGCCAGCATATGATGAAATCCCCACCCCTCCATCTCTCTCTTGCTGCAATTTTACTGTGCTATAAAAGAGTATAACATAAGTGTAAGAGACCACACAGCGTTATAACAGTATTAGCAAATCTAGAAAATATTACTTATTGTTAGAGATGAGCGAACATACTCGTCCGAGCTTGATGCTCGTTCGAGCATTAGCGTACTCGAAACTGCTCGTTGCTCGGACGAATACTTCGCCCGCTCGAGAAAATGGCAGCTCCCGCCGTTTTGCTTTTTGGCGGCCAGAAACAGAGCCAATCACAAGCCAGGAGACTCTGCACTCCACCCAGCATGACGTGGTACCCTTACACGTCGATAGCAGTGGTTGGCTGGCCAGATCAGGTGACCCTGGAATAGACTAGCCCCTGCCTGCGCTGCTTGGATCATTCTGTGTCTGGATGCCGCTAGGGAGAGAGCTGCTGCTGGTCAGGGAAAGCGTTAGGCTGTTCAATTAGAATAGTGTTAGGCAGGAGTGATTCTACAAGAACCCAACAGCCCTTCTTAGGGCTACAATAACGTTATACTTTTTTTTTTTTTATTTGCAGCTAGTACCATATTGTGAGGAATTTGCAGGGGGACTTGCTACCGTTGTGTTTAGCTCTTAGTGACACACATATCCACCTCAAACACCAAAGTGGGAAAATTTATTAGGGGTTTGATTTCAATTAGGCACAGTCTGCCATTTCCTTTTTATTTTACGTTTATTTTTTCATAACTCAGCGTCATCTCATCTGGCATAGCAGTGTGCTTTCATACTTGGCTAGAAAATAGCCATAGGAGAATCCAAACGGCTTACTTACGCCTACAATAGCGTTATATATATTTTATTTCTGGTTGATCTGCTGGTGGCTGTCCTTGCTGCAGTGCATCTACTACCAAATTGTGAGGAATTTGTAGTGAGACTTGCGACCTTTGTGTTTAGCGCTTAGTGACGCACATATCCATCGCAAAGATCGAAGTGGGAAAATTTATTAGGGGTTTGATTTCAATTAGGCACAGTCTGCCAGTTTCTTTTTATTTTACGTTTATTTTTTTAATAACTCAGCATCATCTCATCTGGCATAGCAGTGTGCTTTCATACTTGGCTAGAAAATAGCCATAGGAGAATCCAAACGGCTTACTTACGCCTACAATAGCGTTATATATATTTTATTTCTGGTTGATCTGCTGGTGGCTGTCCTTGCTGCAGTGCATCTACTACCAAATTGTGAGGAATTTGTAGTGAGACTTGCGACCTTTGTGTTTAGCGCTTAGTGACGCACATATCCATTGCAAAGACCGAAGTGGGAAAATTTATTAGGGGTTTGATTTCAATTAGGCACCGTCTGCCATTTCCTTTTTATTTTACGTTCATTTTTTCATAACTCAGCGTCATCTCATCTGGCATAGCAGTGTGCTTTCATACTTGGCTAGAAAATAGCCAAAGGAGAATCCAAACGGCTTACTTACGCCTACAATAGCGTTATATATATTTTATTTCTGGTTGATCTGCTGGTGGCTGTCCTTGCTGCAGTGCATCTACTACCAAATTGTGAGGAATTTGTAGTGAGACTTGCGACCGTTGTGTTTAGCGCTTAGTGACGCACATATCCATCGCAAAGACCGAAGTGGGAAAATTTATTAGGGGTTGGATTTCAATTAGGCACAGTCTGCCATTTCCTTTTTATTTTACGTTTATTTTTTCATAACTCAGCGACATCTCATCTGGCATAGCAGTGTGCTTTCATACTTGGCTAGAAAATAGCCAAAGGAGAATTCAAACGGCTTACTTACGCCTACAATAGCGTTATATATATTTTATTTCTGGTTGATCTGCTGGTGGCTGTCCTTGCTGCAGTGCATCTACTACCAAATTGTGAGGAATTTGTAGTGAGACTTGCGACCTTTGTGTTTAGCGCTTAGTGACGCACATATCCATTGCAAAGACCGAAGTGGGAAAATTTATTAGGGGTTTGATTTCAATTAGGCACAGTCTGCCAGTTTCTTTTTATTTTACGTTTATTTTTTTAATAACTCAGCGTCATCTCATCTGGCATAGCAGTGTGCTTTCATACTTGGCTAGAAAATAGCCATAGGAGAAACCAAACGGCTTACTTACGCCTACAATAGCGTTATATATATTTTATTTCTGGTTGATCTGCTGGTGGCTGTCCTTGCTGCAGTGCATCTACTACCAAATTGTGAGGAATTTGTAGTGAGACTTGCGACCTTTGTGTTTAGCGCTTAGTGACGCACATATCCATCGCAAAGACCGAAGTGGGAAAATTTATTAGGGGTTTGATTTCAATTAGGCACAGTCTGCCATTTCCTTTTTATTTTACGTTTATTTTTTCATAACTCAGCGTCATCTCATCTGGCATAGCAGTGTGCTTTCATACTTGGCTAGAAAATAGCCAGAGCAATAGGATAGCATCGTTTGGTTTTAAAAACTAAAAAACACAAAAAAAAAAAAACACAAAAAAACACAAAAAAAAGTTAAAAAAAAATTAAAGTTATAACTTTCATTTTCAAAATGTTTAACCCGAGGGCTAGGGGTAGAGGACGAGGGCGGGGACGTGGGCGTCCAACTACTGCAGGGGTCAGAGGCCGTGGTCCTGGGCGGGGTGAGACACCACCTGCTGATGAGGGAGCAGGGGAACGCCGCAGAGCTACACTCCCTAGGTTCATGTCTGAAGTTACTGGGACTCGTGGTAGAGCACTGTTGAGGCCAGAACAGTGCGAACAGGTGATGTCGTGGATTGCCGACAATGCTTCGAGCAATTTGTCCACCAGTCAGTCTTCCACGCAGTCCACCCATGTCACCGAAATCGGCACTCCTCCGGCTCCTGCACCTCAGCCTCCTCCCCCCAGTCTGCCCCCTCCCAGGAAAATTTGGCATTTGAACCGGCATACTCTGAGGAACTGTTTTCTGGACCCTTCCCACAGTCACAAACCACTTGTCCGGTTGCTGCTGAGCAATTTTCCGATGCCCAGGTTTTCCACCAGTCGCAGTCTGTGGGTGATGATGACCTTCTTGACGTAGTGGAAGAAGTGTGTAAAGAGGTGTCCGACGATGAGGAGACAGGGTTGTCAGACAGTGGTGAAGTTGTTGTCAGGGCAGGAAGTCCGAGGGGGGAGCAGACTGAGGGATCGGAGGATGATGAGGTGACAGACCCAAGCTGGGTTGAGAGGCCGGGTGAACACAGTGCTTCTGAGACGGAGGAGAGTCCTCGACCAGAACAGGTTGGAAGAGGCAGTGGTGGGGCCAGACGGAGAGGCAGGGCCAGAGCAGGTGCATCAGCGCCAAATGTGTCACGTAGTGAAGCTCCCGCGGCGAGGGCTCCCGCGGCGAGGGCTAGATTTTCAGAAGTCTGGAGGTTCTTTAAGGAAACACCGGATGACCGACGGACTGTGGTGTGCAACCTTTGCCAAACCAGGATCAGCAGGGGTTCCACCACTACTAGCTTAACTACCACCAGTATGCGCAGGCATATGAATGCTAAACACTCCACTCAGTGGCACCAAGCCCGTTCACCTCCGGCCGTGCACACCACTGCTCCTTCCCCTGTGTCAGCTGATAGTCAGCCCCCTGCCCAGGACCCTGCCACAAAAACCCCATCGTCGCCTCCACGATCCTCCACAGCATCCACCAGCGTTCAGCTCTCCATACCCCAGACGCTGGAGCGGAAACGGAAATATAGTGCAACCCACCCGCACGCCCAAGCCCTTAATGTCCACATCTCCAGATTGCTTAGCCTGGAGATGCTGCCCTATAGGCTAGTAGAGACCGAGGCCTTTCGCAACCTCATGGCGGCGGCCGCCCCTCGGTATTCGGTCCCCAGCCGCCACTACTTTTCCCGATGTGCCGTCCCAGCCCTGCACCAGTACGTGTCAGACAACATCATCCGTGCCCTGACCAACGCCGTTTCTGACAAGGTCCACCTGACCACAGACACGTGGACGAGTGCTGCCGGGCAGGGCCACTATATATCGCTGACGGCACATTGGGTTAACTTGGTGGAGGCTGGGACCGAGTCTGACTCTGCGGCTGGTCATATACTGCCGACGCCGAGGATTGTGGGGCCTACCTCGGTCCAGGTCTTTCAGGCCTACTATGCCTCCTCCTCCCACCCCTCCTCCACCTCCTCCTCCGAACAACAATCCGTGGGCATGGCGCCATCAGTCGCTAGCTCTAGGCACAGCAGCAGTGCCGTCGCTAAGCAACAGCAGGCGGTGCTCAAACTGCTGAGCTTAGGCGATAAAAGGCACACCGCCAAGAACTATTACAGGGCATCACGGCGCAGACTGATCTGTGGCTGGCCCCGCTGAACCTGAAGCCAGGCATGGTTGTGTGTGACAACGGCCGTAACCTGGTGGCGGCTCTGCAACTCGGCAGACTGACACATGTGCCATGCCTGGCCCATGTGTTAAATCTGATAATTCAGCGTTTCCTCAAGACATACCCCAATCTGTCTGATTTGCTCACGAAGGTGCGCCGCATCTGTGCGCATTTCAGGAAGTCCAGCACAGATGCTGCCACTCTCAGGGCAGCGCAGCGCCGCCTCCAACTGCCCGCTCACCGACTGTTGTGCGACGTGCCCACGAGGTGGAATTCAACATTAACCATGTTATCCAGAGTTTACCAGCAGCGCAGAGCGATTGTAGACTGCCAGATGTCAACTTCCACCAGAACTGGTAGTCAGGTCAGTCAGCTTCCTCAAGTCTACAATGAGGAGTGGACGTGGATGTCTGATATCTGTCAGGTGCTGAGTAACTTTGAGGAGTCAACACAGATGGTCAGTGGCGATGCCGCCATCATCAGCCTCACCATCCCGCTGCTTGGCCTGTTGAAAAACTCTCTGATCAGCATGAAGTCGGAAGCTTTGTGCTTGTCACAAGAGACGGGGGAAGAAGATTCCCTTGTTGATAGCCATAGCACCCTTAGGTCTGTTTCTCAGCGCATATCGGAGGAGGTGGAGGTGGAGGAGGATGAGGAGGAAGAGGAGGAGAATGTTGGCGAGACACAAGAGGGGACCATTGTTCAGTCCTTCACTGTTCAGCGTGTATGGGCAGAAGAAGAGGAGTTGGAACAGTTGGAGGAGGAGGAAATGGACAGTCAGGCCAGTGAGGGGAGTGAATTCTTACGCGTTGGTACTCTGGCGCATATGGCAGATTTCATGCTAGGCTGCCTATCCCGTGACCCTCGCGTTCAAAGAATTTATTCCAGCACCGATTATTGGGTATTCACTCTCCTGGACCCACGGTACAAGCAAAATCTTTCCACTCTCATCCCTGGAGAGGAAAGGAGTGTGAGAATGCATGAATACCAGCAGGCCCTGGTGCACAAGCTGAAGCACTATTTCCCTTCTGACAGCGCTAGCGGCAGAGTGCGTAGTTCTGCGGGACAAGTAGCGAGGGAGAGTAGGCGAGCAGGCAGCTTGTCCAGCACTGGCAAGGGTACGCTTTACAAGGCTTTTGCCAGCTTTATGTCACCCCAGCAAGACACTGTCACCTGTCCCCAGTCTCGGCAGAGTAGGGCTGATCTTTACAGAAAGATGGTGAGGGAGTACGTAGCTGACCATACCATCGTCCTAAATGATCACACAGCTCCCTACAACTACTGGGTTTCAAAGCTGGACATGTGGCACGAACTGGCGCTGTACGCCTTGGAGGTTCTTGCCTGCCCTGCCGCTAGCGTGTTGTCCGAGCGGGTTTTCAGTGCAGCTGGTGGCATCATCACCGATAAGCGTACACGCCTGTCGACTGACAGCGCTGACAGGCTGACGCTTATTAAGATGAATAAAGCCTGGATTTCTCATAATTTCCAATCTCCACCAGGTGAAGGAAGCTCAACCTGAATAATTTATGCACTCCTCCTCCTCCTCCTCATTTTCCTCCTTCTCCTCCTCTTTGTACACTAAAGCAGAGGAAACTGGCTATTTTTTGACAGGGCCCACTGGCTCTAGCTATAGTACTTTATGCATTTAATTTTTCTGGAGGGCCACCTACCCGGTCCTCTGTTTTAAACAATTTTTGGGACTGCCACATACAGGCACTCAATCTATTTCATTTTTCTGGAGGGCCACCTACATGCTCCTCTGGTTTGAAAACTTTTTTGGACTGCCACATACAGGCACTATCCAAATTAAATTGTCTCCATAGCAGCCTCCACACGTTGTCTCCATTGCTACCTCCAAAAGTCGTCCATATAGCTGCTTCCATACATCGTCCCCTTATCAAACGAGGTGTGTCAGGCAGAAATTTGGGTTGTTTTCATGGATTCCACATCAAAGTTGTTAACTTTGTCGCCACCCTGCTGTGTTATCCACAAAATATACTGGCAAACTTTTACCATTTACGGATATTATTTCAGCGCTTCTTGCGCATCTGTTTACATTCCCCTCACCCGCCATATCCCAAACTTATAAGAACGCCACTACACTTCACTTGGTGCAGGCTGGGACCGAGTCTGACCCTGGGGCTGGTCATATACTGCCGACGCAGAGGATTGCGGGGCCTACCTCGGTCCAGGTCTCAAAGGCCTACTATACCTCCTCCTCCTCCCACCCCTCCTCCACCTCCTCCTCCTCCGAATTACCATCCGTGGGCATGGCGCCATCAGTCGGTAGCTCTAGGCACAGCAGCAGTGCCGTCGCTAAGCGACAGCAGGCGGTGCTCAAACTGCTGAGCCTAGGCGATAAAAGGCACACCGCCCAAGAGCTATTACAGGGCATTCCACATCAAACTTGTTAACTTTGTCGCCACCCTGCTGTGTAATCCACAAAATATACTGGCAAACTTTTATCATTTACCAATATTATTTCAGCGCTTCTTGCGCATCTGTTTACATTCCCCTCACCCGCCATATCCTAAACGTATAAGAACGCTACTACACTTGATCTTATACAAAAGGTTCTTAGAAGTGCTGTTTGGGGAGTAGCCTAGAGACAGGGGCTTGGATTGGCGAAAGCACGCCTGGCAGCGGAGCGCCAGCTCCATGCCAAGATCCAACTAACATAGTTTTAACTGCAGCACCTTTAATCTACTACTAGTTCACTGCCTCCATACATGGTCCCCTTATCAAACGAGCTGTGTCAGGCAGAATTTTGGGTTGTTTTCATGGCTTCCACATCAAACTTGTTAACTTTGTCGCCACCCTGCTGTGTAATCCACAAAATATACTGGCAAACTTTTATCATTTACCAATATTATTTCAGCGCTTCTTGCGCATCTGTTTACATTCCCCTCACCCGCCATATCCTAAACTTATAAGAACGCTACTACACTTGATCTTATACAAAAGGTTCTTAGAAGTGCTGTTTGGGGAGTAGCCTAGAGACAGGGGCTTGGATTGGCGAAAGCTCGCCTGGCAGCGGAGCGCCAGCTCCATGCCAAGATCCAACTAACATAGTTTTAACTGCAGCACCTTTAATCTACTACTAGTTCACTGCCTCCATATATGGTCCCCTTATCAAACGAGCTGTGTCAGGCAGAATTTTGGGTTGTTTTCATGGCTTCCTCATCAAACTTGTTAACTTTGTCGCCACCCTGCTGTGTAATCCACAAAATATACTGGCAAACTTTTATCATGTACCGATATTATTTGAGCGCTTCTTGCTCACCTCCTTTGGTTCCTCTCTGCCACCCATTGGTTTGAAGCCTGAGTCCATTTAGGGTATGTCGCCATGCCACTCTCTAGCCTGCCGCTGCTGCCGCTGCCTCTGCATGCCGTCCCCTATAGTGTCAGGGTCAATTATTGGATGTTTTAGATGCTATCTAGCTTCATTCTGTCACTCTGTCATGGCCATGCTGTTGCCCATAATTTTGGCATAACGGTGCATTTAAGCAGCCTCAGAGGCATCCATGCATGCTGCCCCTGCTGTTTCCTGTCCATTTCCGTGGTGTTTCCATCCTTTTCTGAGGTTCCCAGGTGTTTGGCCAAGCTTCCCTGTGCAGAGCCTTGGTCCCCTTGAAAAATGCTCGAGTCTCCCATTGACTTCAATGGGGCTCGTTATTCGAGACGAGCACTCGAGCATCGGGAAAAGTTCGTCTCGAATAACGAGTACCCGAGCATTTTAGTGCTCGCTCATCTCTACTTATTGTAGATTTATGAGTTGAAAAGCAAGGGAACAGCAATATCCTTCTGGGGCTAGTGAGGAGGGAGAAATTGGGGGAAATGTGATCCAAGTAGCAGTTCCTAGAGTGGGAAGAGAGAGGTCACACTGCAAGTTTTTATTTTGTTTTTTAGAAAACATTATATGAAACTACCCAGGTCCTCCCGCCCTTTACCTGCCCACTGTACCAGAATGTTGGCAATCTCCTTCAGCTCCATAGAGGATGAATGGAGCAGAACGGACAAGTGCGACTGTCTGCTCCATTCATCTTGGGGAGAAACGAGTGGTCAGACGGAAGTACCTCAGACCCCGTTGGACCCCCTGTTCTCTTGATCTATGGGGGTCTCACACCGATCAGCAAATTAGGCCCTGTCCTGTGGAAAAACCCCTTTAAAGAGGTTGTTCATATTCAGCAAATAAATAAATATATATATTTTTGTGTAGTAAAAAGTTCTACAATTTTCCAATATAATTTCTGAATCAATTCCTCAATCTTCTGCTTGCTGAAAAGAAACAGAAGAAGATAAATCTGGCCCATTATTTAATAATGTTGCACACATTTAGTTAATCTGGTCAGTTGCACTTAATTTTCTTGGTGCACTACAGCGCCCCTTTAAGTGCACTGTATTATAATATGTCTGACAAAATGCAACCACGACACTTTTAAATACATAACATAAAAAATACATGTGCTCCAAAGCTCCAAAGACACTTTTTATACGCAAATCGGAACAAAACAACTGGCAGATACAATAATATATCAAAGATTGAGGAGAATTTATTTAATCCAGAATAAACAGTATAGCAATCCAACAAAAATTATTATTTTGCAACGTTTCGGTCTTATAAAATCAGACCTTCGTCAGGCACTAGAATAGAAACAATGAATACATGATTATATAAATGTTGCAAGTAAACAAGAGAGTATAATAACAGTGATATGGTCCAACAGATTGATATATAGAGAACTTGGAAAATGGCCAGTGTGGTGGCAATAGTTGGTTTAAATAATTTTGAAATTGTATGGCATTGCGGGCATGTAGATGCTGGTATGAACAACACTGTAATAAACCAGAGACACAAGTTATAACGTAATGCAGGTCTATTTCATGGAAACAAAAAATAAGAAAAACTGTCCGCTCACCCAATCACATGGAACCTCCTCTTGGTTGATAGTTACGTGTGAGTGGTGCACGCTCCTTGGATCCTCGACTGCCGGATCGAAATAGTTTCAAAAACAGGGATTGGCAGCACTCCAGATACCTCCACACGATAACTTCATTAAAATTCTTCTTTATTAATTCAAATAACCGCACGCATGTAGAATGGACAGTACAATGATCTACGCGTTTCGACGCGAACGCGTCTTAGTCATGATCCTATTGTAACAAACACATTAACAGAAGTATATATGCACTAACTTACCCACTGAAGAGATCATCCGGGCAGGAGGGAGGTGCTCGGTCTTTGCCGGAAACCAACGGAAAAATCCAAGGTCATAAGGCGCGGGTAAAACGAAAGAATGAACACACTTCCGGGATCCGAGAAGTCACATGATCTGAAACAGATCACATGATATGTACACGCCCCCTCCGGTCCGGACATGTAAGACATAAATGTAAAAGTGCAAATACATTCACGAAACAATATAAGAATATGTTAAAATCGATTGTAGTATGATTCACATGTTAAAAGAAAAAATGGAACCAAGTTAGTTGGAAAGTATGGTAAGTTTTCTATAAAAGGCAAATAGCGATCTGATTTACTGCTCTGATGTCAATACGTCCACCCCTTGTTTCCTAATCCTTTACATCAGATATGGGATGGATAGTTCAATATATATTGGTAATCTGGTACTATCGATCCTAAAATAAATTTATTATGAGGATATACAAGGTGGACGTAGAACCAATGAATAATTATATGTTTTGCATGTATCTTGCCAATATCTACAAGTTTATGCATTTGATTTCGCAGGTTGGAAGAGAATTAACCATATATGATGAAAGGATATTATATTTGTGGATTATAACAACATTTAGAATTTTGAATGTCAGTAAGTCAAGATCAAATCCAACCTTTTATTCAATCCTTCTGGATGTCGACTATGGAGTACAAACATCCAGAAGGTTTCCCTGTTAAGTAATTTACGTTTTAGATCGCCTCCTCTTTTATGATTGAAAACCTTTTCAATGCCACACCAAAAGAATCCCCTGGTATTTTTGTTGTGTTCATCCCTAAAGTGTTTGGAAAGTGTTGAAATGTTAATGTTCTCACTGTCTATGTCCGACAAATGTCGCGTATAGTATCGGGAGATACTTGTATATAATTTGTTTAATTCTGGAAAACTGTTTACTATAACAGGTCGAAAAAACTAGGTTTTGAGACCCCTGTTTATGTTTGGGCTTTGGTACAGGTGCTTTTTTATCTTTGAGGAGTTCCTGTTGTTGTACTTCAGATATTTTATCTACCGCAATTTTCAGATCTGAGTGCTTATATTTTCTTTGTTTAAGCCTATCTATTAGAATGTCCTTTTCTTTATGGAAGGTGCTGTCCTCTGTACAGTTCCTACGGAGCCTCACCATCTCCCCGTATGGGATGTTTTTAACTACATGTGGTGGGTGAAATGAGGAGGCTAGCAAGGTGGAATTCCCAGCCGTGTCTTTTCTGTAGGGACTGGCTATGATAGTTTCATTTTTCCCTTTCAGACAAATATCCAAAAAATTGACACAAGACCCCCCAAAAGAATGGGTAAACTTCAAATTCATGTCGGATATGTACATGTACAAGCCGGAGGGGGCTTGTACATATCATGTGATCTGTTTCAGATCATGTGACTTCTCGGATCCCGGAAGTGTGTTCATTCTTTCGGTTTACCCGCGCCTTATGACCTTGAATTTTTCCGTTGGTTTCCGGCAAAGACCGAGCACCTCCCTCCTGCCCGGATGATCTCTTCAGTGGGTAAGCTAGTGCATATATACTTCTGTTAATGTGTTTGTTACAATAGGATCATGACTAAGACGCGGTCGTGTCGAAACGCGTAGATCATTGTACTGTCCATTCTACATGTGTGCGGTAATTTCAATTAATAAAGAAGAATTTTAATGAAGTTATCGTGTGGAGGTATCTGGAGTGCTGCCAATCCCTGTTTTTTAAATAATGCAGGTCTATGTGTCAGAAAACTGACACCCATGTCATATATCAAAAGATAGCTATGCAGTACAGCGGTGAAATACAATATTACAATGGATGACTGTTCCCAAGATAAGACACATGAAATAAAGTATTGTATCTGATATACTGTGGTACATCAATGGTGGTAACGAGCAAAATGACCCCAAGTGGGCTGTAAATTACCGGATTGCAAGGTATAAGTAGAAATGGAGATGAGACTGCAACATTTAGATAATCATGTATTCATTGTTTCTATTCTAGTGCCTGACGGAGGTCTGATTTTATAAGACCGAAACGTTGCAAAATAATAATTTTTGTTGGATTGCTATACTGTTTATTCTGGATTAAATAAATTGTCCTCAATTTTTGACCTATAAGGAGTGCCACATTATCTTTTCTCTATATATATGGTGTAGTAACCTACTTGTGCACCCATGTACTCCGAAACATTGAGTGACGTGTATTTTTTCCACAATAATTAGAGATGAGCGAACATGCTCGTCCGAGCTTGATGCTCGTTCGAGCATTAAGGTACTCGAGACGGCTCGTTGCTCGGACGAGTATTTCCCCTGCTCGAGATCGAGCATTTAATTAAAAAAACCCAGTGAAGAACAATGAAGAATAGAATAAAAACAGTGAACACAGTGACCACAGGATCATTTAAGTGAAAAACACAGTGAAGAACACAGTGAAGAATAGATTACAGATGTTCGGCACATCTGCTTACTTGTCGGAAGATACGCGCGGAACGGTGCGAACAAAATAGCATGTGAAGAACAATATATATGTGTGAAGAAGACATTGCAGAACACGGTGAGCAGGACGGAGACACAAGGGAGCAGCACAGAGACACCGGGGAGCAGCACGGAGACATGGGGCAGCGGCAGCACGGAGACATGGGGCAGCGGCAGCACGGAGACATGGGGCACGGAGACATGGGGCACGGAGACATGGGCACGGAGAGCAGCGGGGCACGGAGACATGGGGCACGGAGAGCAGCGGGGCACGGAGAGCAGCGGGGCACGGAGACATGGGGCACGGAGACATGGGCACGGAGAGCAGCGGGGCACGGAGACATGGGGCACGGAGACATGGGCACGGAGAGCAGCGGGGCACGGAGAGCAGCGGGGCACGGAGACATGGGGCAGCGGCAGCACAGAGACATCGGGCAGCGGCACGGAGACATCAGGGAGCGGCACGGAGACATCGGGGCACGGAGACATCGGGGCACGGAGACATCGAGGGGCACGGAGACATCGGGGCACGGAGACATCGGGGCACGGAGACATCGAGGGGCACGGAGACATCGAGGGGCACGGAGACATCGAGGGGCACGGAGACATCGAGGGGCACGGAGACATCGAGGGGCACGGAGACATCGAGGGGCACGGAGACATCGAGGGGCACGGAGATATCGAGGGGCACGGAGACATCGAGGGGCACGGAGACATCGGGGAGACTTCAGTGGAAGAAGAGCAGCGGATCCCGGGACAGCGTATCTCCCGACAAGTAAGCAGATGTGCAGAACATCTGTAATCTATTCTTCACTGTGTTTTTCACTTAAATGATCCTGTGTTCACTGTTTTTATTCTATTCTTCACTGTTCTTCACATCTGTTAACTTGTCGGGAGATAATATACGCGCGGAACAGTGAAGAATAGATTGCAGATGTTTGCATACATCTGCTAACTTATCAGAAGACATTCTTTTTCAATTAATTAACACATTTTATTCCCGAACCATGGTCCCTTTGAAAAATGCTCGAGTCTCCCATTGACTTCAATGGGGCTCGTTATTCGAGACGAGCACTCGAGCATCTGGAAAAGTTCGTCTCGAATAACGAGCACTCGAGCATTTTAGTGCTCGCTCATCTCTAACAATAATGTATCAGGCCCATTGAGTGTGCACTGTGGAAGTTCATGTTTTCACTCATGCTATTTAAGTTTGAATAAAGGAGAACACTACTCTGAAATTCTTAGTCCTGTAGTGCTGGATTACTACAGTCTTTACATATACCTAGTTTACCTAGTTCAAACATTAGATATAGAAATTTTTTTTAGCAGAATGGTTTATTTAAATGTTCAATGTGATAGTACCCTCTAGTGGACATACTTATATTCTACACTTTTACAGACATTTTGTGGTCAATTTTACAGATTATTTGTGTATAATCAAATAAAAACCTAACAGTTATTGTCACAGAATAAAATTGAGCATTTTATTATACATGTATTATGTGAAACACACCTTTGTTTCTTGTATTTTATCTCTATGCTTAGAGTAAATAATTAGAATTTATGGTCAAAACCTTATCTGGAGTTGATGCTGCCCTGACTGTATTGGTGATGTACAGCTAATTCCTCTACAATACTCTTTATAAAGCATTAAAAAGTCCTTCTATTCTCCCATGTACATGCATGCTTTGCCAGCAGTACTCTTGTTAATGTTCAATATGCTTCAGGTACACTAAGGCAGTAGTTTTTATTCTGTATGAACAAGGAATCCTTCCTTTTAAAAATAGGTCTGGTGACTCAGTCTTCAATACATATAAACATACAAAACCTAAAGCAATTAAGATATGGTAACAGAACTTAGCTCACTGTTTAAATATGGCAACAGAACCAAGCTTACTGTTTACATACAATATCAGAAGTGAGTTTATTTTATAGATACAGCAACAGAATCGCGCATACTGTATAGATATAGTAATATAACCAAGCTTAACGTTTCTAAACAATAACAGAACCAAGCTTCCTGTATAAATACAGCAACATAATCAAGCTCACTGTATTCAGTATATACAGAAATAGAACCAAGGTTACTCTTTAAACACAGTAACAAAACCAAGTCTACTGTTTAGATGCAGCAACAGAACCAAGCTTACCGTATAGATATGCTAAAAGATTATTGTCTGATAACAGTAGCAGAAACGAGCTTACTCTTTCTGTTAAAGAATTTTTTCTGAGACCTTCACCACAAGCAGTTAGTATCACAGAGAGTGATCAGAGCTGTGTGATATTAAGGCTTGTGCACCTACAAGTTCATCGCATGACCATAGACAGATTTCTATCCACTGTAAGTAAACAATGAAGCTCTCTATAGCAGGACAGCAAGCAGAGATCTAGAGAATTGCAAGCAATTGAAAAAGAAAGTATATTGGAAAATTGTATAATTTTTACTTACACAAACAATATCAATTATTTGCTGAAAGTAAAAAAATAAATCACACATACCCATAACCCAACCAAAAGTATATGTAAAAATAAATTATATTATTATTTTAATATTTTTGTTTGCTGAAAGTGGACAAGCCCTTTGAAATTGGAAAGATTGTAATGTATGAATGAATATAAACTTTAGAAGAATACAGGGCACAGGGCTTTATAAATGATATGCTCGTGGGTGGCGTTTATATAGCTCTTATCTGCAGTACTTACAGGACTTCCATTAGTGGCTTCTAAGTCTTTCCCTATGACACTTTTTAACATTTGGCGCATGCATGGCGATTCTAGCATTTTTGCTGCCTGTAGCAAAAATTGGAATGGCGACCCCCCACTCCTATCCTGCAGTTTACCCCTGATCCCCTGGATTATTCGGACCAGTACATTTACAGGCAAATCTTTAAAACACATCTAAAACCTGATTAAAATGTTAAAAAAGTTGATAACATTACTAACTATCGATAACAGTTTCCCAATCAGTAGGCACTGATTCACTGACACTACACAGCCCGATGCTGTCACACACTAGTAGTCAGTCAGTGACACAGACATTAGTTCATTAGGTGACAATTTGCTCCATCAGGAAGAGTTCTAGCCATAACTTATCTCAGCTGAATTTGCTGCCAGATTTTTTAAGCTCCATGCAGAACATCTCCCATACTTTATCTGTAAAAATATCAGTTACTTACAGTATAATGTCACCAGTACTCCTAAATATCTCCTCCCAACACAACTGATCACTGTCCCCCATATATAAAATATCCAGTGTGGCCCTCCCAATGTACTAGAATATACAGGCGGTCCCCTACTTAAGACTGGGGCTACAATTATAAAGTATACAGTTCTGACTTACATACAAATTCAACTTAAGTACAAACCTGCAGAACCTTCTTGTACGTAACCCGGGGACTGCCTGTATACTATATTATGTTTCATTAATAATATATCAATTCCTTTAATAATTATATATGCCACTCTATAATAAATTTATATACAGCCAGTCAATACAGTCAATAAATTAATGATTTTATATACATTACTACCATGACTAATGAATTTTTAAATAGTTCACCTACCTTAATTATATACAGCCCCCCTAATTTATATATATCCTCATAGTTTATTTTTATAAAGCCCCCTTCTAGTTTATTTATGTACAGCTTCTTTTAATACATACAAAGGCCTCAATATATAGACCCCGGTTTAATCAAAATACGGCCCTCATATAAAGCCCCCCCCCCCCAGTTTAATATATACACTTCCTGGTATATTTATATAAAGTATATTCTTTATATATATATATATATATATATATATATATATATATATATATATATATATATATATTGTAAGGGATCAGGTCCGGGATCGTTGTCTCCTGGGGCAGCCGGCCACAATTCACCAGCACACAAGTAAGTTGTCAGGATTCTGGATGGTGGTACTAGCCGACACCTTGGATCGGAGTCTAAATGGCACCTGGTCTTCACCAGAGCCTGCTGCAAAGCGGGATGGACTTGCTGTGGTAGGGTACCACCAGGTTGTTCCACAGGTGCGACTAGCCCGTGGTGGCAGCCGAGGTCAAGGAACCCTAGCAGGAGACAGTCTCCTGGTAAGATCCAGACACAAGGTCAGGGCAGGCGGCAGAGATGCAATGTCAGGTCCAATGTGGGGTCAGCAATGGCAGTTCCAGGCAGATGGGTACGGGAGCACAGGCCCACAGGACACAGCAAGATGGAGGAACACTGGTAACACAGGAACACGGAGGGACTCGGGTAACACAGGAACACGGAGGGACTCGGGTAACACAGGAACACGGAGGGACTCGGGTAACACAGGAACACGGAGGGACTCGGGTAACACAGGAACACGGAGGGACTCGGGTAACACAGGAACACGGAGGGACTCGGGTAACACAGGAACACGGAGGGACTCGGGTAACACAGGAACACGGAGGGACTCGGGTAACACAGGAACACGGAGGGACTCGGGTAACACAGGAACACGGAGGGACTCGGGTAACACAGGAACACGGAGGGACTCGGGTAACACAGGAACACGGAGGGACTCTGGTAACACAGGAACACGGAGGGACTCTGGTAACACAGGAACACGGAGGGACTCTGGTAACACAGGAACACGGAGGGACTCTGGTAACACAGGAACACGGAGGGACTCTGGTAACACAGGAACACGGAGGGACTCTGGTAACACAGGAACACGGAGGGACTCTGGTAACACGGGAACACGGAGGGACTCTGGTAACACGGGAACACGGAGGGACTCTGGTAACACGGGAACACGGAGGGACTCTGGTAACACAGGAACGCAGGAGACACAGGAATGCAGGAGACACAGGAACACAGGATAATCGCTATGGAGCTTTCTCTAAGACAGTGAGGCACTAAGATCTGGCATAACACAGGAATGGGCTGGAATTTAAGCAGTATGGCTGGCCGGCCAGCGCCAATTATCAGCGTGCTGGCCCTTTAAATTTCTTGAAGCTGCCATCTGCACACCCTAGGAGGCGGGGACGCACGTGCCGCACTGCTGGAGTCATCACTGGATCCTGGGGAGGTGAGTGGAAAACCGGGCGTAGCGGAGAGAGGCACGGGTGCACCTACGACTCGGGTGATGGATCACAGGGGCACCCGTGACTTAAGTTCACTGTCCACTCTGTGTGATTTGGGTACAACTGATCTCAGCCAGTTTTATTCAGCAGTTAAACAAAATAAACAAAACAACAAAAATAAAGCCTAAGCGTCTCCGGCACTAACTATATATCGGGGTTCCCTACCACACCAGGTGCTGGCCTACTGCCAGGCACAGGGTCGGACTGGAGTATGTTGGGCCCACCAGAGGAAGTAATTTTTGGGGCCCACCCTATCTTTTTGCTAGAAAGAATACCAGACTACTAATAGAAGTGTAAAACGTTGCAGATAACGTTGTACAGTTTTAAGCTACATTCATACGATGAGTGCTCGCCATACTGTAGCACGGCGGCGCCTGGGAGAGGAGGAGGGGGTGAGCGCTGCTTGCCCCTGCCCCTCTCCATAGTGACATATGGCGCACGGCACCGTATTACGGGGAAAGATGGAACATGCCCTAATGTGCGTTGTACTCATGCGATCGGGAAACACTCCTCCCCAAATTGTGTTCCTAAATGTAATTTAAATGCAGTGTGTGAATGCAACCATCAGGAACCTAAATGTGGCCACTAACCCTAAGCCAATTATACCCAGCCCCACTAACCCTAAGCTACTGATCCACTAACATTTACAGTGCTCTCCATAATTCAAGGGGTTTGGGGGTGTAAGAACAAAAAAGCAGTTGTACTTACCCCCCTCTGGCGCTTCAGTCCATCGCTGTGCCCCCCATCACCTGTGGTCTGTATGTATACAGAGGCGCAGCAGTGACATCACAACTGGCAGCGCTGCAGGTCCTGGCTGTGGTCAGTGTAACACTTACAAAGGCTGCAGGCAGAGGCTGCACAGGGGGTGCTGTGGTGGTGACATCACTGCTGTATCTCTGTATACATACAGACCAGGGGAGAAGGGGGGTACAGGCAGATGGGGGAGACACTGTGTAACACCAGCAAATACTGTAAATCCAGCAACTCACACATGACGTCCATAGTCGGAGGAATTCTCTGTACTTTCTCTATCCTTCTATCTGGAGGATACATTAGCTTCTAGGAGCCAGAACTGTGCTCTAAAGATTTAGAAACCGAAATTTTATCATCATCTCCTCCACCTTCTTATGACAAATGTAATTGTGTTCTATTGTTCCCCTAGAGATCACAATTATTCTCCTATAGTGCATATAGTCCTGTCCCCAAGTAGTCACAGTGCTTGCCCCCAAGTAGTCACATGGCTGCCCCCAAGTAGTCACAAGGTAGCCCCAAGAAGCCAATGATGCTCCAGTAGCCAGAAGTCACAGGGATGCCCCTAGTAGCCAGTCTTAACCCCAAGTAGCCCCAGTGCTTGCCCCCCACCAGATAGCCACAGTGCTTGCCCCCCCCAAGTAGCCACAGTGCATGCCACCCTGCACCTCCACATTACATCCATGTCACCTTGCACCCCCTACATTACATCCATGTCACTCTGCACCCCCACATTACATCCATGTCACCCTGCACCCACATTGCATACATGCCACCCTGCACCCCCACATTACATCCATGCCACCCTGCACCCCTACATTGTATACGTGTCTCCCTGCACCCCCACATTGCATCCATGTTACCCTGCACCCCACATTACATCCGTGTCAACCTGCACCCCCAAATTACATCCATGTCACTCTGCACCCCCACATTATATCCATGTCACTCTGCACCCCCACATTACATCCTTGCCACACTGCACCCCCACATTGCATCCGTGTTACCCTGCACCCCACATTACATCTGTGTCAACCTGCACCCCCACATTACATCTGTGTCAACCTGCAGCTTGCATTACATCTGTGTCACCCTGCACCCCACATTACATCCGTGTCAACCAGCACCCCCACATTACATCCGTGTCAACCTGCACTGCCAAATTACATCTCCGTCACCCTGCTCCCCCATATTACATCCATGTCACTCTGCACCCCCACATTACGTCCATGTCACTCTGCACCACCACATTACATCCATGTCACCCTGCACCCCACATTTTATAAATGCCACCCTGCACACCACATTAAATACATGTCACACTGCACCCCATATTCTCCCCTGCACCCCACATTAAATACAGGTAACACTGCACCCCAACACACCCCTGCAAACCCCCCCCCCATTACATACATGTTATACTGCACCCCCTCATTTCCCTTTTGCACTGGCTCAGCTTCACATACCTCAGCAACACATGGCAGCTCTACCTGAGGGCATCCTGTGCCCCTCCTCCCTGAGGACGGCATTGCAGTCGTTGCTTTCCCCAGGTGATCCCCGCCATTGTTGGGGCCCATCGTAGAATTCTCCGGTCCTCCGCTGGGCCATTCCGAACCTGGCCAGGCAGTTCACTGCCACAGCTCCACAGGTCTTTGACGTAGCCTGTCTCTTCCTCATGGTGCGTTTTTCTCAAGTTTTTAAACACATCCAAAACTAAAGTGGGAGGGGGTTTGGCCAAAACGCATGCGTTTCAGACAGACCACCCTTCCACTTTTGTTTTAGATGCGTTTAAAAACGCATTTTGTTTCTTGCGTTTTTCTTGCGTTTTTAAAAGCATCCAAAACGAAAGTGGGAGGGTGTTTGGCCAAAACGCATATATGTTTGCAAAAAAACGCATGTATTTGCAATGAAACGCACGTGTTTCAGGCAGACCTCCCTCAAACTTTTGTTTTGGATGCTTTTCAAAACCCAAGAAAAACGCCACGTGGGAAGGCGCCCTCAGGATGGAGATAATCTGGGAAGTCTGCACCAGGTAGTTATGCAGGACTCTCACCTGGATGCAAATTAATCCTCATTAGCAAAACACCCAGCTTTCCCACATCCATCCAACAACATATTCATTCTATACCAAAATCTACTATAGTGGCAGCTTTCCCTGCCACAATATATATATATATATATATATATATATATATATATATATATATATATATATATATATATATATATAAAGATAGATAAACCAGGAGCTATTACCTATAGATTCAGGCACTGTGACTGTGCAGATCTTCTAATATTTCTTATCCATGACCTACTTCTTTCTAAAAGTTTTTAAAATTATTCTAATGAGCACCTCTGATGCTGTGAGATTACATCAAGAAGAGGGAGGCGGGGTGCCGAGCAGGAACAAAAGGTGGTAAGAAAGTGTAACAGCCTGTAAATCTGAAACTGAGGGGCTTCCAAGTGACCCTACAGGCTCATTAGCATAATTTTAAGTTGATTTTAGAAGGAAGAAGGCCATAGAAAATAAATATAAGAAGATAACCACAGCCCCAGTTCCTGGATCTATGGCCGCGGTCACACGTACCGCTAGGTGTTCGTTCATAATGCGATGCTAGCGCACAGGGGGAGGTCCTCGGCCAGAACGCACATGCTTTTCCAGAGAAACGCATGTGCGTTCGGGCCGAGGACTGCCCCCTGTTTGCTACCATTGCGTTATGAACGGACGCCTAGTGGTACATGTGACCGCGGGCTATGAGTAAGTGACCCTGATTTATGCATGTTTGATTTCCTCTAAGTGTCTAACACACTGCTGATTTTATTTGTCAGGTGATTTGGAGTTCGGGGACTGCAGTAATGACTATATCATGTGTATTGGACATTTGAGCCTTTACAACCATGGCTCTAAATATCCTATGCACTGTACTAGAAAGCTGGATACAATTCCAAAAGTAGTAGAATTAAAAAATAAACACACAGTTGTACCATTTTCTTACAGGCTTTGTATGAGGATGAGCTACCATTTCCTTTGATGCTATTTTGGGCTCTGAACATCCTTTTGATCACTTTTTTTTTTATAATTTAGTATGGCCAATTCAGGCAATGCATACTTTTTTCATTACGGTGCTGACTGCAGGAAATAACCATTTTTATATTTTCTGATAGATCAGTTATTTTGGGAATACCTAGCATGTTTATTATTGTTTATTAATATTTTAATTCTAGGGAAAGGGTGGGTGATTTGAACTTCTATATTTTTCCTTTTTTTCTCCTTTTTTTATTTTATCTAGGTCCTTAAAATATATAGAGAGAATTTGCTACATCTAAATTACATCTGACCTGGTAGGTTCTAATTTAGATCATTCTATGTCATAAAAGTTATGAATCTAATGACAAAACATGACAAAAATGTTAATTTAGTAAGTTTTATGAACGCATGAGTTGTCTCTAAAGTATTATGCCACTAGGTGGCAATATAATCCCTTATATTATTTTAACCATTCCAAACATGACGTTTTACAAGTAATATGGTATGATAGTTCTTTTTTTTATTTTATGTTCAAATTAAATATCAAATAATTATTGCATCTGTCCGTAACGCACAAAGGATTAGATACAAGAAAGAAAAAAGATTTCCCACAAAGGCCACACTACATTGCTAGGCTTGTGTGCTTGACTGTGTTCAATCCGTGAAACAATGATCATGTGGTGGCCCGATTCCATGGACTGAACACTACCCCAGGGACGGGACTCCGTATATAATTGTTATATATGATGTCAGGGCCAAATTAAAGGTGGCCGATAAATAGCTGGGGCCTGGCAATTTTTAATATTTATTTTATAAAGTAAATGTTGGCCTCTTAAAATAACAGAGCTTTTTTGAAAAGAAAGGAGGAGCTTAATTTTGGCATCTAAACCATTAAAAAGCAAACAGAAAAAAGAGTGTGGGAGCATTTGCAAGCGTGCATTAAAGTGTGTACGGTGTCCAAAGTGTGACTTAGGCTGGCGGCATACGTGGCGCTTTGAACCCATTTTTGGGCCGTTTTTTTAAGGCAGTCCGTTAAAAAAACGCTTGCGTTTTCGGTTTTGTGACCGTTTTTACCAATTATCTCAATTAAAATGGGTCTAAAATGCATGCGTTTTTTAACGGGCTGCTTAAAAGCGGCCCAGAAAGGGGATCAAAATGCCATGTGTGGCACCAGCCTGAGGGCGTGTTCACACGTTGCTCTTTGGTTGTTTTTTCATTGCGTTCAGACGCGTTACAACAGCTGAGGCGAGGTGATTTGCCAAATTATATTACCATTTACATTTGTTAACACTATCTTAACGCATACAGGGCCATCAGTGCTTTCCCCTGTACAACATTGGGCCAGTCCGACCCTGATTAAGAGACTTAAGATTGAGGGACTTTTGGAGGTAACTGCTGAATTTATGTGATATTTTTCCTGTGAACTCTACTTTGCTAAATCCTTATTACTTGTGTACTCCCCATTAGTGTAATGGACTTCATAAGTACCAATGCTACATAGAGTACATCCTGTTCCATGTATGCTTTCCTTGAACAAGGGTGCATACTGCTGTGTGGGATGTGTGAAAATTGGTAAACTGGAAGTGGAAGTGAGCAATTTTCATTGATTTGGGCAATTGACAATATGGAACAGAGTTTGCTGCTCCCTGAGCACAAACTCTCTGGGGAAGATGGCTGTGGGGATGGAAGTATGGAGGTACAGAGTGAGGGGGCAGCTAGTTGGGTAACATGTAGAAGGCAGGTAGAAAGAAGAGTTGTAGGGAGTCTAGTCCTGATCTGGTGCATCCTAATAAGTTTGCCTAGCTTGAGGATAAGGGGGATATCAGCTCAGGGGTAGAGATGCTGTAGCAAGCCATGGCTTCTAGCAACCAGGGGACTGTCTGCTCCAGTAAGAAGGGTAATGGGAGCACAGGCAAGGTCAGACAGGTGCTGGTAGTGGGAGATTCCATTATTAGGGGAACTGACAGGGCAATCTGTCAGAAAGACTATGCACATCGAACATGGTCCACATTGGCACAAATGCAAAGTAAGAGGTAGGTGAAAGGTCCTCAAAAATTATTTCGGGGCTGACTTTGCTGTCTGCTTCAGGCTTTACAATAGGATGGCTGGAGGGTGCAGCTGTTTTGGAGGAAAAATGGCGAGAAGTTTGGAGGATTGTTTAAACTAAAGTCCTATGGGGGAGAACAACTACATGTGTACTAAGCAAGAAAGTGTTGATGGAAAACTGAGAAGATTCATGGTAAACGGGGGCAGAAGGGCGCCTGGGGTAAGACCAGCGAATAAGAACAAAAGGAAAAGGGAAAACCATGTAGAGTCTTTGTACACTAATGCCAGATAATGTTGGAGGTCAAATATGATAGCAAGGGTATCTGTGAAACATGGCTGGGCAGTGCTATGACTAGGCTATTAAAATAGATTGTTACAGTCTCTTTAGATATGATTGTGTAAAAAAAGGGGGGGAGGGGTTTGGGTATATGTCAAATCTTGCCTCAAGCCCATCCTGTGGGATGACAGAAACGGCTGATGAGGTTTACTGTAGATAAATGTAAGGTTTTGCACTTGGGCCATGAAAAAAAGGTATAATTATGTTTTACACAGTCAAATACTTAGTAAAACTGCAGCTGAAAAAGACATGGCGGTATTGGTGGATGGTAAACTTAAAGGGGTATTCTCGTCTGGGCATTAACATTCAGTTTGAGCAATCTGCCATATATAAACATTTCTTCAATTATATGTTATTAAAAAAAATGTACAAGACTGACTCCTTGGATATGGCCACCTCTGCTGGAGGGACTGCCCAAAGAAACAAAAGGTTTTTGTATATGAAAAGTTCGGGCGTTACTGCAGGTCCACAGCCGTCCTGTGGTGATGATCGCTGAATCCAGGTGGTCAGGCATGACTCAATAGCGCATTTCCAGCCACTGCTGCCAAAATGTGAGGTGGTCGTATCCGAGGAAGCTCTCTCGTTTCTAAGGGACAACATGGCAACATTTATGAGAAATTATCTTTACACAGGAACATTTTTTTTTAATAACATCCAATCGAAAAAATGTTTACATGTGGCAAATTAATTAAATTAAATGTAAATGCCCAGATGGGAATACCCCTTTAATTTTAGTGACCAGTGCAACGCAGCTGCTGCTAAAGCAGATAAAATTATGGGATGTATCAAGAGAGGAATAGATTCTCATGATAAGGACATAGTTTTGCTTTTATACGTCGTTATCCAACGAGGATTCGGAGCTGCCATGATTCACTAAGATCGTGCGTCCAATTTTCTGCATGTGTCGCTTCCCCGCTCAGGTCCGTGGGAGTTCACCATCTTCTTCCCGGTGCATGTAAGGGCCACAATTTTGAAAGTTAAATCCCGCGCTTAGTCCGAATCAGTCGGATTGTCTGACGACCACACCCCCGATTTGTGTCGCATGAAAATCCGATTGCATGTGCCAAAAACCCCAGTCAAATGCGGCGCTAAGCGGAAAAAGTTGGGAAACCCGATGAAAATGCGGTCCGCAGACCCTTAGTAAATGTGTCCCATTGTGTACAGCTTTGGGCATCAGTGTATTAAAAGGACCTACCGTGTATTCCGGCGTATAAGACGACCTGGTGTATAAGACGACCCCCCTACTTTCCTGTTTAAAATATAGAGTTTAAGATATATTCGCCGAACAAGACTACCCCTTTTCCACGCATACAAAACACCGGTAAAAATTTTAAAAAAAAAACAGATTTGAATTTAACATGGTCCTTTTTTTAATTTATATTCTTATGACATGCAGGTATATAGCAGGAAAACTGTCGCTCATAAACATAAGGCATACAACAACATTACCATCGTCCATTTTACTGTAAATGTTACCATACTGTACCTTAAATTTTTATTTTATTAAATATTCCATGCCATGTACGGGAGAAAAATTCCAAATGCAATGAAAATGGTGAAAAAACGCATTTGCGCCATTTTCTTGTGGGCTTGGATATTACGTCTTTCACTGAGCGCCCCAAATGACATGTCTACTTTATTCTTTGGGTTGGTACAATTACGTGGATACCAAATTTTTTTTTTATTTTGCCAAATTCTGGCGCTAATAACTTTTTTATACTTTGGTGTACGGAGCTGTGGGTGGTGTCATTTTTTGTGAAATCTGATAATATTTTCAATGATATCATTTTTAGGACTGTACGACCTTTTGATCACTTTTTATAGATTTTTTTATATTTTTCAAAATGGCAAAAAAGTGCCATTTTCAACTTTGGGCGCTATTTTCCGTTACGGGGATACACGCATTGAAAAACCGTTATCATATTTTGATAGATCGAGCATTTTCGGACGCGTCGATACCTAATGTGTTTATGATTTTTACTGTTTATTTATATTTATGTCAGTTCTAGGGAAAGGGGGGTGATTTGAAATTTTAGGTTTTTCTATTATTATTTTTTTAACTTTTTTTTATTTTTATTTAATTTTTTTATTTTTCAGACTCCCTAGGGTACTTTAACCCTAGGTTGTCTGATCGATCCTACCATATACTGCCATACTACAGTATGGCAGTATATTGGGATTTTCCTTATTCATTACAATGTGCACATTGTAATGAAGGGGTTAAAACGAAATAGCCTCGGGTCTTCGGAAGACCCGAGGCTACCATGGAGACGGATCGCCGCCCCCGATGACATCACGGGGAGCAGCGATCCCAGGTAAGATGGCGGCGCCCATGCGCCGCTATCTCTTTGAGGCTGCCGGCAGCTTTGCCGGCAGCCCATGCTGTGAAAACACCTGCGATCGGTGCTAGCACCGATCGCGGGTGTTACCGGTAAGCCTTTGCTGCAATATGCAGCAAAGACTTACCGGCTATGGAGAGGGCTCAGCCCGTGAGCCCTCTCCATGCACCGAGTTCCGACCGCCGCCGTGAATACACGGCGGGCGGTCGGGATTACCGGCGTATAAGACGACCCCAGAGAAGACAGAAGATTTTTCTGTCTTCAAAAGTCGTCTTATACGCCAGAATATACGGTAGTACAACTGGAACGGTTGGAAAGGAGAGCAACCAAGCTCTGTTAGGGGAATTTTGAATACAATGACACTGAATATATATGAGTATAAGACAACCTGAATATAATCTGAGACCCCTAATTTTAACACAAAAAAAAAACCTATTGGCTCGAGTATAGGCGATGGTGGGAAATGCACTGTTCACAGCCTCCACCCAGTATATAGCTAGCCAACCCTCTGCCCCCCCATACATAGCCAACCCCTCAGTATAAAGCTATTCAGTCCCCTGCACCCAGTATATAACTAGTGAGCCCCCTGCCCCCAGTTTATAGCCACCACAGTCCCCAGTATATAGCCTGTCTCTAGTATTTAGCCAGACAGACCCCTGCCCCCAGTATATAGCCAGCCAGCCCCCAGTATATAGCCATCCAGCCTGTCCCCAGTTTATAGCTAGTCAGCCAGCTCCCAGTATATAGCCATCCTCCCCACCCCTGGTATATAGCCATCCAGCCAGACCATCCCCAGTATACACTCACTGGCCACTTTATTAGGTACACCATGCTAGTAACGGGTTGGACCCCCTTTTTCCTTCAGAACTGCCTTCGTGGCATAGATTCAACAAGGTGCTGGAAGCTCCTCAGAGATTTTGGTCCATATTGACATGATGGCATCACACAGTTGCCGCAGATTTGTCGCTGCACATCCATGATGCCAATCTCCCGTTCCACCACATCCCAAAGATGCTCTATTGGATTGAGATCTGGTGACTGTGGAGGCCATTTGAGTCCAGTGACCTCATTGTCATGTTCAAGAAACCAGTCTGAGATGATTCCAGCTTTATGACATGGCGCATTATCCTGCTGAAAGTAGCCATCAGATGCTGGGTACATTGTGGTCATAAAGGGATGGACATGGTCAGCAACAATAGTCAGGTAGGCTGTGGCGTTGCAACGATGCTCAATTGGTACCAAGGGGCCCAAAGAGTGCCAAGAAAATATTCCCCACACCATGACACCACCACCACCAGCCTGAACCGTTGATACAAGGCAGGATGGATCCATGCTTTCATGTTGTTGACGCCAAATTCTGACCCTACCATCCGAATGTCGCAGCAGAAATCGAGACTCATCAGACCAGGCAACGTTTTTCCAATCTTCTACTGTCCAATTTCGATGAGCTTGTGCAAATTGTAGCCTCAGTTTCCTGTTCTTAGCTGAAAGGAGTGGCACCCGGTGTGGTCTTCTGCTGCTGTAGCCCATCTGCCTCAAAGTTCGACGTACTGTGCGTTCAGAGATGCTCTTCTGCCTACCTTGGTTGTAACGGGTGGCGATTTGAGTCACTGTTGCCTTTCTATCAGCTCAAACCAGTCTGCCCATTCTCCTCTGACCTCTGGCATCAACAAGGCATTTCCGCCCACAGAACTGCCGTTCACTGGATGTTTTTTCTTTTTCGGACCATTCTCTGTAAACCCTAGAGATGGTTGTGCGTGAAAATCCCAGTAGATCAGCAGTTTCTGAAATACTCAGACCAGCCCTTCTGGCACCAACAACCATGCCACGTTCAAAGGCCTCAAATCACCTTTCTTCCCCATACTGATGCTCGGTTATAACTGCAGGAGATTGTCTTGACCATGTCTACATGCCTAAATGCACTGAGTTGCCGCCATGTGATTGGCTGATTAGAAATTAAGTGTTAACAAGCAGTTGGACAGGTGTACCTAATAAAGTGGCCGGTGAGTGTATATCTGGCCAGGATGTCCCCAGTATATAACCAGCCTGTGAGCCAGCCCCCAGTATAAAGCCATCCAGCCCATCCCCAGTATATATCTGGCCAGCACGCGACCACTATATAGCTAATCAGCCAGCCACCAGTATATAGCCAACCAGCTTGCTCCCAGTATACAGCCAGCCCCTGCCCCAGTATATAAAAAAGTAAACTCAATACTCGGCAGTTCCGTGCACGCTGGTAGCACACACTCTGAAGGCTGCCGCTTGCTGACATAATGGTGTGAGCGCCAACCATGATAGGTCCTGCGCTGGGAGTGCAAACTATTTGATGTCAGCGGCGGTTGATGTCATAGTGTGCACGTGGCTTTAGCGCACCCAGACTTGCCACTGCCGGAAGAAGGAAGAGAACCTGCAGGGGACATTGGAAAGGTGAGTATTCATTTTTTTACTCAAATATAAGCCAGGACAAAGTGGCATCCGCTTTGCCTAGAGGAGAGGCGGTTTTACAACCTCCATAGAGGGTTCTTTACTGTAAAAGCAGTAAGACTGTGGAACTCTTTGCAGCAGGATGTTATTATGGCAGATACTTTGTACATGTCGAAGAGGAGACTAGCTGCCTTTCTATAGAGCTCAGCAATATCCGTCAGCTCTATAGAGATGAACAGGGCAGCCTGCGCATGTGCGACCACATTCTTCAGTCATCTCGGGATATTACAGGGTACACCAGACCAGTGTTCTCATGGTCCGTGGTGGTAGCATCACAGAGACTTCCACCAATCTGCTTCGTGGGACAACCGCTTTAACGGCATAATCTGGGACAATGTTCTCAAAACCAAAATCATCCAAAAGAATGGGACATTTTCAAAATTATTCTAAGTAGGTCCTGTGAAAAACATATACTATATTAGAAAAAGCATAAGAATAACAAGGAAAAGCCAATGTGGTTATCTAGTACTAGGCAAGCAATAAACGAGAAAGATACAATTTTACCATATATACTGATCTGAATATAAGCCGAGGTACCTAATTTTATCACTGAAAACTGGAAAAACCTATTGACTCGAATATAATCTTAGGCTGGGAAATGCATTGGTCACAGCCTCCAACCAATTTATTGCTAGCCAACCACCTGCCCCCCAGTACATGGCAAGCGAGCCCACTGCCCCCCCAGTATATAGCCACCCAGTCCCCAGTATATAGCCAGCCAGTCCTCGGTATACAGCCGGTCAGCCCATGCCACCAGTATTTAGCCACCCTCCCGCACCCAGTATATAGACAGCCAATCCCCTGCTGCCAGTATATAGACTGCCCATTCCCCAATATATAGCTAGTCAGCCAGCGCCTAGTATACAGCTAGCTAACCCATCCCCAGTATATAGTCATCCAGCCCATCCCCAGTATATCTCTGTTGATGGAACACTGACGCTGAGCATTTGCATAGAACATAGACCCCTTTAAAGGGGTTTCCAAGATTAGAAAAATACACCTAGTCACTCTCTCTCTGCAGCTCAGTGGCCATTACCACTGATGCTTGTTTGTAGTGGCAGTGATGTGGTGTCAACATCTGCACTGTGAGGTTGGCAGTGATGTCAACAGCTGCGCAGTCACAGATTGAAGCCAGCACATGCACTGTGAATGTGACATCCCTGCCAGCCTCTGTACACAAACAGAGCTAGGTAGTAACGGGTGACACCATGCCAAATGAGTAAAATAAAAACACTCCTTCTTTTACCCTCTAAAATAGACTGCTACCTGCAAATCCCATGTAAACCAAAAAGCAAATCACTCCTACCTCAAACTTTCCCCTCCCCAAGAACATGATCCAGTAGTCTGTTTAGTCCCACACACATTATATACATCTGAGTTCTGCACATTCCTGCTACTCTCACCATTTAGTTGCACAGCGCACTCCTCCTTTTTCCATGGTCCCGACTGCCTTTGGAGGACACATCCCTTTATTTGCAAAACTCTGCCCCCAGTCACGCATGTGGCTCTGCCCACTTCCTGTCGCTCAGCTCATAGACTTGGAGCAAGGATGAAGCATTATACAGGGAGACTGTACTATATTGGACAAAAGATACTAATACTGCTGATGATGCAGCAGGATGCCAGGGGCCCTGGGGGATACGCTCTGGGTGACCTCCTGTTAATCCAACTCTGTATGATACCAGGAGTCTCTAATATCGCATGGGAGTAAAGGGCTGAACTTTTCAAGGGTTACTGGTTGGCTGCCATGACAGCTGGGAGCCTCTTGAAGGCTCCTATGGCTGCCAATTAATATTCTTTATCACAGCCTGCAATATGCAGTTGCATTGCAGTTTATTGCAAAAGCAATAAACACCCTAGATCATCTAAAAGAGTAAATAAAAAATGAATACAACTAATAAAAATTATTTTAAAAATGTTAAAAACGTCAAAACTTCAAATCACCTTCCTCTTCCCTGGAACGCTTATAAAATAAACAAATGAAATAAAAAAACAGCTATTGACTTTCCCCAAGTTAATAAATATATTTATAATAAATAGTGCAAAAAGTCATACGGCCTCCAAAATGGTAGCATTTTGTCCTTAAAGAGCTGTGTACACCAAAGTATGAAAAAGGGCTGCAGAATACGGCAAAATGAAATGATTTTTTTGTACAGAAGGTTTCAATATTTAAAAAATCTATTAAACCTAATAAAACCTATATAAATTTGGTATCCATGTAATATTACCGACCTAATAAAGGAGAGGTGTCATTTGGAGAAGACAATGAGCAGACATAATATAGCACAGAATATAGCACAGGGGAGTGCTAAGGATATAGTCACTTGTTTCATATACATTCATGTGTGTCAGCATGCTTGTTTCTACGTGTTTGTCTATGCATGGTACGTTCTGCAGCAGTTGTGGTGTATATTGTGATGTTCTCCAGCAGTTGAGGTGTGTATTACAAGGTTCTGCAACAGCTGAGGAATGTATGGTGATGTTCTGCTGCAGCTGAGGAGTTTATTATCAGGTTGTTCTTCAGCTGAGATGAATATTATGAGGTCCTGCAACAACTTTCAACATAACTTTGGGAGGGCACAAATTTTGAGTTCTCCCTGTTGGCTAAATGTCATGTTGCCTGTTCTCTTACTTCCTCCTACCCTTAACTCAGTTCCAACTGCAGCTTGTGTCATGTTACAGAGGTGGGGTAAGGTCTGTGCGGAGAGCTGCTTCCTTTGTAAGTTTGATGTATGAAGAGGTAAGTAGAAAGCAGAGTGAAGAAAGCTCCTTATTAAACAGTATGTGAGGTCTAGTGGGTGGGGCCTCAATCCTGAGCTGGGAAGCTTGCACCCCTTTCTAAAACTGCCCAAGTCTCAGTATTTCCCCCTGTTGGTGGCTCTGACTACATTATCAGGTTGCAGCCCTCAGGATAAGTTTAACCACACCTTTGTGTGAATTGTTAATAGTTGCAAGACGAAGATGGATCACTCTGGTCAGTGGCATAACTAGGAGAGGCTGGGCCCCATGGCAAACTTCTGCTTGGGGCCCCCCTTCCCCTTAAAAAAAAATAAATATATATATATACATATTTGTACACATGTGTACACAATCACACACATTTATACACTTTCATATACACACATTTCTATACACGTACAAACACATACAGTATATACAGACATGTTTCATAGTTTCATAGTTTATACGGTTGAAAAAAGACACTTGTCCATCAAGTTCAACCAAGGAAGGGTAGGGATTGGATGAGGAAGGGATTTAGGGGAAACAATTCTATATAACATAACATATACATATACATGAAACATATACACACATATGTAAAGTATATACACAAACACCACATAGACTCATATAGCACATACACCCACACAGCACATAGACACACACCATATACACGCACGCTATCAGGCAGGTGTCTGTGGTGGCGGGCGGTTGGCTGGCTGTGGAAGCGGGTGGTGCGTGGCAATGGGTGAGTGGACGGGCCATGGCATTAGACGAGCAAGCGGACCATGGCATTAGACGAGCAAGCGGGCCGTGGCTTGTGTGGGCTGGCGGCAGTAGGTAGACCGTGGTGGTGGGCATGGCAGCGGACAGGCGGGTGGACAAAACAGTGTCAATGGTGGCAGGTAGGCAGCTTGCCTTGGAGTTATGCGAGCAGAAAAAGAAAGTGGGCGGGTCACAGAAAAAAGTGTGCAGGCAGGCGTGTTGCTACGCCCAAGTGCACCTGTCATCTCGCTGAGTCCACACGGCAGTGTGCTGGTGCGGGCCCCTCTCCCCAATGGGCCTGGTCGTGGTGACCGTCATTGTTACGTCCCTGATTGCACTGCTGTGTGAGATCTCTTCACTGAACACAGTACAGCATCACATCTGAGCTCTGTAGTATTGAATGAAGAGATGCGGTTTACAGAACCTGTACAGTGGGACATGGACCATAGCATTCTGCTTTCTGCCACATAATGCATGTCTTGTCCTTATATAGGTCAGTGCACAGCATTGTGTAAAATAATAATAAAAAATTCCTTTATTTATATAGCACACACAGATTCCGCAGCGCTGCACAGAGCATGTCATTCTGCATGAAAATTGTAACCTTTAGTGAAACAGAAGGCTTTCCTTCTCCACTCACAGGTCTATCCTGTGCCAGGTAGTTGCATAGCACAGCATACATTTCTATTTATCTTATTATATTCATCTAGAATGTGCATGAAAGACGTCTGATTTACATGTGCTCTAAGTTGCCCCATGTCTGCGCCTGCTATAAGAAATTGTAAACCAAACATTGCTTAATCTTCTTAGTTTTAAGCTTCATTTTCCACATATCCTAAAGAGGCTTATCTTCTTTTTACAATTTGGAATTCTGACACACATTCAGATTTAGTATAAAATCTACCTTTTATGTATCCATATGTAGAATATGAGAACATTCTTTGTGTTCTTTTTGCCACAAAATAGTAAATATTTGAATTCTTGATGCAATAATTTTTTGTTTCATATTTTATGCGATTTAATGTACTGAGGATAAAACAGCTTTAACCAAAGCTTCATGAAAATCCTCTTATGGAAAAGTGATTGGAAAGAATGAAAGAAGATGGCAACAACATCAATCTATACAATAAGTAGAATAATTTTTCTTACAAAGAAAGCACCTATGTACATGCCCTCTGTAGGAAATCGGACATCATATAATATACATTGGCCCACATTTATTAAAGTGTTTGCGCTTGACTTTGCACAGAAATGAACCTGCAAACTGTCTTCTCTGTCTGACAAGGCAGAAAAATGTGCACCAAAAGGGGAGTGTAGTGCTTAGGCTACATTCACACAAACGTATGGCGGAGGATTATGCGGCATATATCTGTCCCCCATACACTTCTATGGCCTCACGATGCCCTACGGGAGAGTAAGGCGCAGCAGACGTGCAGCACCGTACCATTCCATAGCCCGTAGAAAGATAGGACATGTCCTATCTTTCTACGGAATATGGCGCCCTGCGCTGTATATTCCTATGAAGAGGGGCGGGGGTGAGAAGTGAATGTAGCCTAAGTTGGAGTTTGCACCACATTTATTAATTATGTGCACCACAATTTAGCTGCATGAACCAAGGGGGATATTTATCATACGCTTGTGCTCGTCAAAACATAAAGTAGACTATTACAGCATATTACAATACAAATACTCAAATACAAATCACTACAACAGCACTTTACATTAATACCATATGTTCTCATAGAAGGACAGTGAACACTACCAAATACTCTCAGCAACAGTAAATACATTTCTCTCTGATGGGAAAAACACATTTCTTAACTTATTTGTCTTCATCCTATTACAGTCTGCCAGAATACATTGAATGAAAGATCACACGCATAGGGTTAAAAACCCCTAGGGAGCCCAAGAAAGTGATAAAAAAGCAAAGACCTACAGGTACCGTACATACTCAAGTATAAGCCGACCCAAGTGTAAGCCGAGGCCCCTAATTTTACCACAAAAACCTGGAAAAACCTATATTTTTTTCCGAGTTTGGGTTTTCAGCACATTTTTTTGTGCTGAAAAACTAGGCTTATACTCGAGTATATATGGTAATTCGGTTTCCATTAGGTGGGAAAATAGCTGAAAATTAATGCAAATAAGTCTCATTAACTGTCAAATAAGACATCTTCAAAATGTTGTTATATGTTTTAGATGTCGTGACCACTACTTTATAAACAGAAACAAGAAAATGTGCCCAATTGGGTCTGCCACCAAAACCCCTATGCACTGTGGATTCTAAATACTTCACTAAAGATATTGGGAGGAATTTATTTAGACCGGCAGATTGAACCCCAGTTAATATTCCCCAAGCTGGCATACAGTATGCGGATATCCTAGAGGCCTTGGCCGGCCAGCCCAACCCCGCTCTGCTCCCCACCCTGTCAGACCCAAATCGGCGTGTGAGGCAGAAACCAACAAAAATGCTGATAATAGGGCTTTTTACATGCGGACAAGGCATGGTGATCCCCCATTATATGATTAATTACCAAGTTGCTCAACGATAGTTTTTAAAAAATTGCTTACAAAATTGAAAAGAATATGGTCTGAGCCTCTTATTTTAATATCAAAATATCTACTATGACATTTCTTCCTCATCCATCAACTATGTGAGGCAATGTAGACTGCAGAACAGCCTTGAGGTTTCCTTGACAACCAGATTCACTACCTTAGTGACAGTAACTTACTATATGATGTCAGTACACTAACTCTATTACATGTGAATATAGAAGATGCTTCTGGACAAAGGCATAAAATATAAACAATGGCATACCCTTGGCATTCCACATTGTAGTGCATCTACAAATGTGGCATGCTGTATTGTATTTGTTTTATTCTACATCCTCTGCATTAAGCTACCTACACTTGAATGTGCTCTATCTATGGAAACAAGACCATGTGCTAGTCAGATCTCATGTACCAGGCAAAGTGCGGTGCACAGAGTCCTTGCATCACAGTGAAAAATTAACTATGATACAGGAAGTCCCTGTCTGTTAAAATGGTGTTAGTGTTGGTTCTGCCCTGAAGACAGGGACTCCTTGTATAATATATCACTAAGATGCAAAGACTCCCTTCTACTACACTGCACTTGACCATGGGATCCATCAAGTACATGGTCCTATTTCCATGGACCAAGCACGTTCATGTTAGTTTTTATATGACAACCCTCCCTGTTATGTGTTAACAGGGATTCTCTGTGCATTTGTCACTCTAAAAGTCCTGACAAAATGATATACTACATGGCCTATTATTCTAAATGCACATGGTATACATGGTATAATAGTATACTGTGGGGTCTTCTTGCCCCAATCTTTTGCTGATGTTTAAATTGGACAGCACATTTAAAGGACATCTACCACCAGATTTAGGGGTGGTAGACTGTCACCAAAGCAATGCTCGTTACCTTAGGGGTTAAGTGGCAGCAATTCGGTCTTGTTCCTCCACATCCACTACACCAAATAAAGTACTTTATAAAAATATGCAAATAAGACAGAGGCGTTCAGGCCTCTACTAGCTGAGCGCCTCCTGGCTCCGTCTGAGGATAAAATCTGCACGCCTTGCTTTGGTGACTCTCTACCACTCCTAAATCTGCTGGTAGATGTCCTTTAAGACTCTTAATACAAGACTTTGTATGCAGTAAATTAGGTTTTGGCTCATAGTTTGTATTGCAATATTAAGGTCTATCATTTACATGGCATTTGAGATGTGGAACCCAGCTAATTTTTACTGCATGCATTTTTATACTACCGGTATATTTTTATGAAAAATGGAGGTGTTTACACTCATTACTTTTACTTTATTTATGATCAGGGAATAAAAACAAAATTAAAGAATTATACTAAACCCCAAAAAACCATATATTTTCTGAAAGCAGACACTTGCCCCATTTTCAAAATTGCATTGAATAGTTTATAGACATAGGCACCTTCATGCAATATCAATTCAAATTGTAAAAGTTTATTTAAAAAACGCATAAAAATTGACTTTCATGGCAAAAATTTTCCCCCAAATACAAAATAATTAGCTCCACATCTCCTAAATGTAGTAGACGAACCAGTATAGAGTTCAGTTACCTCATAGTCATATGATTGCATAAAAAAATCATCATAGTTTCATTAAAACTTAAATAATAAAAAATCTGCTTTTCACCTAGAAATTTTAAGATAGTCACAACCTGCAAAATATAGCAATAAGACTGGTTAAAAAGTAGAGGCACCCACAAAACCTATATACTTTTTGAAAGCTGACAACCTGGTGATTGCATTTTCCTTGATTAACAGTTAACAGCTCGTACCACCATCATGCAACCTTGTGACAAACACAAATTATAAAAAAAAATTGAAAATGCAATAAAAACATACATTTTTACCTAAAACTTAAATCAAAGCAGAGGTTTACAAATAGGGATGTAAAAATAATTACACAAAGTTAGCATATTTGTATATAACACAAAACACAACACACCAGAATTTACACTCCCAAAAATGCTAAAACAAAACCATGCAATATTTGGTTTGAATCCACAAATGTATGGCTCCCATTATGTCAAAATCATATTTTTTCAGAAATCACACACAACTACCTTTATGCAACCTTGCAGTAAGCAGTGTTAAGATATAAAAATTACATGAAAATTCAAAATTTCAGCTAAAATATGTACAAATCCAGACTACTTATATAAAGAAAATGTATTTTCCTAAAAACAGTAAGATGTTAAGAGTTCATACATACCCCACATGTGTATATTCACGGTAATAAGCAGTAGAACGTTAAATCCATGGGGTGCAGCAAAGAATAACTGTGCACCCAGTTATTCTTTGCTGCACCGGGTGTCACACACCTGGGCTCTGCTGTAAGTGTTAGGCCCCTTCCACACTTGCGTTTTTCACGCGCGTGTTCTGCGCGTGCTTTTGAAGTGCAGAACTTGCATTGCACTCTGACCCATTGTAATCAATGGGCTTTTTCAGACTTGCATTTTTTAACGTGCGTTTAAATCTTGACATGCTCTACTTTTGCAAGTCATGAGCGTGAAAAACGCACCATACAAGTCTATGGAGACGCATGCAAGTGCAATGTGTTTTTCACGCATCAATTGCCATAGAAAAGCGTGAAAAACGCATTGACATTGCATTGAAAATGCGCGTGAAAAACTGAGACACTGAGCAAACTCTGACTGAAAACTGATTGCACTCTGATGCAAAATGTCAGTTTTTCACTGACCAAACCCTGATCGCACCCTGATCAGACTCTGACGTTATCTGCAACGCAAGTGTGGAAGGGGCCTTATCTTCATTCTGGGATGTGGGAGAAGCAGAGTGGAGCTTGTAGCAGGATCACATGTAACTGCCCGAATCTAACATTGCGCCGAAACTGTGCCAAAATTGTGCCTAAACTGTGTTAAAGTAAAGTGATTAATAAGAGGCAGTAAATTAACTTATCACAGATGGTTGTAGCTTGTGATAATTCTGGAAAAACAGTGTGCCAGAATTTAGGCGCAACTACTACACTTAGGCGCACAAAAGTGATAAATGTGGCCCATTATACCTTATCAAAGTTTAGCAATATATAAGGGGTCATTTATCTAATCTCTGTTTGTTTTGGCTAGTTTTTGCTGTCTACTTCTTTGGTAATTTATCAATCTCAATTTTTCCTTGTGTTAAATGTCTTTATTTTTCAGATCTCATTTTGCGACATTTGTTACAAATGTTTCAAAAAACTAGCACAAATGTCTCAAGACACTTCTTTCCATCTTATAAGTTTTTTAAGTATGGATTTGTCTGGAGTTTTTTGCGACAATTAGCACATCTGGAATCAAAGATAAATGTGTCTTACTGACAAAAAACAAATGTCCTGTGGACATTTAAAAATGTCCACAAAAAGGCGCAAAAATTGCAAAGCGCCAAACAATGTCTCTAAAAAGACAGAAAAAACAAGAAGAAAAATAAAGATAGATGACCCCCGTAAAGTCAATATTTACCTTATTTGTGAGGTTCAAGCAGCTCTTGTGTGTAGCCTCCTCCAAATTCTCCCTGCATTCTGCTGGCTCTTCATCGGTGTTGGTGGGGGGCATACTTTAGAGGGGTATAACTTCAGATCTGTGGCACCTAGAATCTCGCTTCTTTATTCAGTCTCCTTAGAATCTTTCTAAGTATCTTTTGCTATTTCAAATATATGGAGATTAGAATTCAGGGGCACTGAATTTCTTTCTAGTCCTCATGATTGCAGAGATATCAGTGCTGGTATCTGAGTATTGTAATCTGTGTTCTATCAAAAAGGAGGAGGAGCTGGAGGAGGGGAAGTGTGTTAGGCTAATCTTCTCTTATATTGTCCAATCAGCAGCAGGCGTTGTCTGCTATGAACAGTAGTGAACTGGGATATCTCTATGCTCATCTATCGGCTGTGCTCATACACATAGCGCTACCATTCTGCAAACTTGATGTAAATGCAATTGACGACATGATGTAAACGTGATGGGAACGCAAAACGCAATGTTACTGCAAACATAAACATGATGCAAAGGTATTTACATGACAATTGCGCAATCATGATGTTTACATTTGGGCTTCGTTTTTCGCTTACATTGCATTTACATGCCGTTTCTATGTACCTGCAGTTTGCCTTCTGTTTACGTGGCGCTTGCATTGCATTTTACTTGACGCATGCGTTGCATTTGAGTTCATGTCACGTTTGGATTTACATGGCATTTGCATTCATGTGGAGTTTCCATGCCGTTTGTGTCACGTTTACATTTCTTTAGCATTCATGTAGCGTTTGCATTTACATGGTGTTTAAATTGCATTTGAATTCACGTGGCTTATGCAATTACAAGGCATTTGCGTTGCATTTGCAGACACGTGGTGATTTTGTGGCGTTTGTGTCATGTTTTTGTTGTATTTGCGATTATGTGGTGTTTGTGGTGCATCTGCTTTTACGTGGCGTTTGTGTTGCATTTGCATTCGTGTAGCGTTAATGTGCGTTTGCATTGCAATTGCATTCATGTGATGGTTGCATTGCACTTTCATTCATGTGACGTTTGCGTTTACGTGGCATATGTGTTGGCCTTTGCTTTGAATTATATCAGTACACCTGTGGCCCCAGGACATCACTAGTCTCTCACACTATGGTGGGATTTTGGTCCATTCTTCTACCAGTCTTTTCCACAGTTCTGTGACAGTTGTAGGTTTCTTGGCCATAACTTTGCCACCAAGTATTTAGCAGAGGTTTTCTATTGGGTTTAGAACAGGACTCTAGGCTGACCATTTCATTGTTTCAATGTTTTCTGTTTTAATGAACTTCTTTACACGTCTTGCTGTGTGATGGGAGCATTTTCCTGCATTAAAATTGCAGGCTGACTGAGTGAAGAATTGAGTGTATTTTTGAGTCCTTTTTGTATCTCATGATTGGTAAAACCATTCACTCTTCTTCCCTGCTGGTCTGTTTTCTGTTTGGGTTAGATGTTAGGTCCAATTATCAGTACTTTGAACTTCCACAACAGTTTTATTTGCCCTCTTCCTAGTGCTTGCTATAAGTCTTCTCTGGAGCTTGCTAGCATATTTTGCATTGCTTTATTGTGGTTCAACAGCTTACCTTCCGTTTGTTTCTTTATTGGTAGTCCACTTTGTTTTCATCCATTTTGGTACAATATCTAGGTTAGGATTAACAAGGAGTGAGGAACAGCTTGGTGTTTGTACTGTTATGGCTCACCTTCTGTGCCTTCCCTTCCTTTTTCCCTTGGTTAAATCAATGCAATACAATACAATATAAATGGAGGGAGAAGGATAGGTGGGATGGCACTACTTCATATAATTAAATGTCCATTTTTATAAATGCCGGATTTATGTACAGGATAAGCCAGACTCAGTGGATAAGCAGGTGGTGCTCTTATTCAACAGAAACCGTAAACTCTTTAAAATGGAAACAACAGTAGAATGGCACTCACCACGGTTCTTCCTTATTTCATTCCAGTTTATTAGTGATACTCACAAAAAACATGGTGTGTAGAATACATGCAAAGGGAGGGATAGACGCAGAGACTCACAAATATACAGGGTGCATGACAGCTGTTTCGCGCAGCAGCGCTTCGTCTGACTTGCCTGTTAATACAATACAATATAACTTTATCGATCCCTTTTGGGACATTATGTTATACACAAACTGCCTGAACTACATATATTGGTAATAATGGATTGTTGTATATTTTAGCTATTGGGACAAAAGATTTCCGAAACCTTGCAGTACGGCAGTTTATTAGGTGGTAGTGCTCGCTGAATGAATAGATACAGCGGGTGTGATTTGTTAATTGTGACCGAAGCAAAATTATTGATGCAACTGTCGTCCCAGACCTCTTCAAATCAACCTAGATGCGAGCCAAGTATTCCCTCAGCCCTCCTAATAATTTTTGCAATTTTGCTCTCATTCCTTCTTTTGGGATCATTATACATATGGGATCTTTTGGAATTGTTATACATAATTTATGAACATTTATGGTTGGATCTATTTCATATTGTGCACTGGATAGCTTTTTACAGATAATAGTGGATAATTTCATATCAATAGCACCTTTCTTTACTTAGAAAATTGGTTGCTTGGTAAAAGTTGAAATGCAGGAATCCCCATCATAAGAATTGGCTCCAGCAGTATCAAAGAAGTGAATGGATTGGTAACCGCGTGCACAAACTGCTTCTCCATTCATATGGGGCAAAGCAATCTCTATTCTTGTGGTTGTAGTTTGGTTAGTGGTCGGGTCACTTAGAACTCAACTGTTCTGAGATGTATCCTATAGATAAAGGATAATTATCTATACCGTGACATTTCCCAGAAGGAAGAATATTTTAATTAACCTTATGATATGGTATGCAAAGAAAAGACCTGTTAAAAAAAATAATGTTAAAAAAAATTAGCATGCTTTGATATATTACTAGTCAGTTTTTTTGTGTATTAAACACCTGCGCCACCTTGTTTTGTAGATCTGCAACTCGTTGCCAAGTTCCATCCTGGGCCTTAATGCGTTTTAATGGGGAACTCGGGCGCACAATCTTAGTGAATCAGGCCGGGATCAAGACAGGACCTGGTAAGTAAATCTGCCCCAATGTGTCCATTTTTTACAGATTGCTTTGTGCCCGAAAATCCTGTCCAAACCAGGGACTATGACTAAACTAAACTGGAGAAACCAAAGCAAAGTACACCAATGAAAAAAAGCTGGGCGCTTCTCAGAGGCGGTTTTTAATGCAATTACTAGCTGCTTATGCTGCCGTGCCACTAACCTTTTGTGGATTTCTTTCCTGTACTAACTGCACTTGGGCTGGAAACGTCCCACAGCTAGGAGATGGTTTATCCTGCCAACTGATGGTTCAGTGTCCACTGACTGGCGACTAATTGCTTTGGAACATCTATTATTAACCCTAGCGGGGGCTTTCGGGCCTACCTACCGCTTGCCAAAATTGGTCTTCCCCTTCTAGAAAACCCGGACGAAAATCTGTCAAGGGGGCTGGCCTACGGACACTAAACTGTCGGATAAGCTCCTCGGGCTCTTCTAACCCCACTATCGGCTGTCTACGCTATCCTCTTTTCCCAGCTTGCTAAAATATTGCTTGGCTAAAGTCTGCGGCCGGCAGGGGGTCCAACGACAAACCCAAAGACGGCCGTCTACTAGTGAACTGTCATGGAATATCCGTTACTAACACCAGTGGTTCTCTAACAATGTGCTAAGTGGACTGGTTTAGGACTACTAACCAACGTATTATTTCTGTGTGTTTAACAAGGGAAGGGGAGCCCCTCGTTTGAGAGGCGGTCCTACATATTGAACACTGTATTTCCCCCATTTGTGTTTGTTGCACTGCCTCTTTTCCGATTTTGTTTTTTTTTCCGATTTTGTTTTTTTCTTTGTGTTGCTTTGCTGGCTTGCTTTTTTTCTTCCGGTATACCCCCCCCTCTAGGAGATCGGGGAGTGTGAGGTTGGTAAACATGCCTCCTAAAACTCAAGGAAGGAAATCAGGGGGCTTATCCTCCCCCAAGGAGAAAGATAAATCAGGTGGGAAAGCAGACCAGGCTGGGAAGCTAGACAAACTTTGGAAATCTCCTAGCATCAAAACTAGACACCTAGGGAAATCCTCTCAGACTCAGCCTGACCCCCAAGAGGAGGGGGGCGCAGGCGGTGGTTCTAGGTATGAGGCATTACGGGGGGAAGAAGAGGATGGAGAGTCCAATCCTATCTTGAGGGAAATTATGGCCAATGTTCAGAAGCTGAACTCCTCACTAGAGGAACTAAAAAAAGAAACCAGTGACGTGAAAACCGACATTTCCCTAATTAGAGGAGACCTTGGCAGGATTCGAGATTCGAGTTTTCATCGGAAACAAGGGACCAGGTGAAAGCTCTAGAAAAAGAGCAAAGAGCCATAGGTAAAAGGACAGAGAAGTTAGAGAAGAAGAATAAATACCTCAAAGAAAAGTTAACAGACTTGGAGGACAGGTCTAGAAGAGGCAATCTCCGATTTGTGGGGTTCCCAGAGGACACAGGAGGAAAGGATTTAGAGTCTTTCCTGGAAAAATGGTTAGCGGATGAGCTAAAAGTAGAGGGACTCTCTAAAACCTTTGCAATAGAACGGGCCCACAGGGTGCCAGGGAAACCCCCTCCGGTGGGATCACTCCCTAGAGTGGCGGGGAGAGGGATAAGATATCACTATATGCAGACGATGTGCTGCTAATGTTGCAGGACTCGAGAGAAGGGATACCTAGGGTGATTAAGGTGGTGGAGGAGTGTGGGAGATGTTCCGGTTTACTGATAAATTGGGAAAAATCAATAGTACTCCCAATAGGGGCAGAACTAAATTTACAAGAATGCAGAATGAAGAAGCTTGAGAGAGGGGGCTCGTTTAAATATCTGGGGATCCAGGTCTCCGAGGAAGTAGGCAGATTTACTGATTTAAATATTACCCCACTAATTGAAAAGAAAAGAGCTAAAGGATGGAAGAAAATACCATTTTCCAAGGCAGACAGAGGAAGCTTGATTAAAATGGTGGTACTCCCGCAACTGTTGTACCCGCTTAGCTGCTCCCCGGTATGGATCCAACAGAGAGTATTTAAAAAAATAGAGAGTATTCTGGGGGATTTGATTTGGGGAGGAAAAAGAGCTAGACTACAAATTTCCTACCTGTATAATCCATCAGAACTAGGGGGGCTGGCGATACCAGATTTTGGAGGATATTTTGTGGCATCTCAACTAAGTCTTTTGGTTACCAAAAAAGAGTGTGCAGCATTTAAAAACTTATTAGGTATGAGTGAAGGGAAATTTGGGGATATATTGGAGTTATTAGAGAGTAGGGGAACTAACACAAAGTATATACCGGGACATAGATATGAGTCATATTTTGAATAAGTGTTGGGTCACAGCAAAGAAGTGGTGGAATATTAAGGGGGTGCTGGCTTTCAGCCCAATTTGGCACAATTTGAACTTTCAGGAATTTTTAACCATACCAGAGCAACACTTATGGATTAAGCAAGGGGTTAAACACATAGCACAAATAGTAAAGGAAGGCCAGATCACTTTGGAGGGGCTACAGGAAGTAACATAAGTAAGAAGGTTGGGAGCATTTAGGATGTACCAATTGTATCACGCGGGTCACAAAATTGAAAGGGATAGATTGGACCTGGAGATCCATGAGGGTGTGGAATTTATTAGATTAGGCATAGGTCACAGAGGGGTTATGTCACGACTATATAAAAGTTTTTGGAAAAAGAAGTAGAACACCAGCCTCTGCCCTGCTAGGAAAGGTTGGGAAAAGGAGTTGGTAGTATTGAAGGATCGAAATTGGTTAGAGGTGTACAAGAATATTAAACGCTCGTCACTAAGTGGGAACCACAGACTGGTTCAATTCAACATAGTTCAGCGACTACATTACACACCCTTGAGACTGCATAGAATGGGATTGAGGGAAAACGATAATTACGAGAAATGTCTGAATCCAAAAGCAGGTTACCTCCATAAAATCTGTGATTGTCCCAAAATCCGACCTTTTTGTGGGAAAGTCATAGGAGAAGTGGAGAAAAGGTGTACGGGGAACAGGAAAATCTCAGGAATAGAAGCTCTGTTTGGGATGGTCGATCTGAAGTGGCTCCCCGGGGGTGGAAAGAGAGAGGTGCAACAAAATGCTGTTTTTAGGTAGATTGTTAGTGGTTAGGAAATGGCGAAGCAAGGATCCACCAGCTCTCAGGAACTGGGAAGAGCTGGTTAAACAGGTGGGGATCTATGAGAAGACATATTATAGGTCACTGGGCAAGGGGTCCTATGGGGAAGCGGTCTGGGGATAAGTAATATCGGAATAGGACTGGATCTGTATCCCCCCAGGACCAGAGGATCTAGAAAGCCTTATTCTTTCGAAGCAACCATACTGGCATGTTTTTTAAAAAAAATTTTTATTTATTTACTTATCTATTAATTTTACTTTTCTCTCTTTTTTTCCTTTTTAGAAGGAGGTATAGACAGTTAAAGACCACCAGCCACAAGGGGGGGGGGGGGTTCGGGGAAGGGAGGTAGAAATTTTTTTTTTCTGGACATGGCGGAAGTCTGGGGAACATAACGACGGATCCACTTCCTCTCCTTGGTCCTCTCTGGGAAAGGTATATTGAGTAATAGGGGGAAATGCCCCAAACCGTTTCTTTAGGGTGAGGAGGGCAGGGTAGAATTAAAGGAGAGCCAATGATAATGCAATTTTTATAATATTGTTAATACAAGGTACATAGTAGCAGTCTAAACAAAGGCTTTAATATGTACCTATGTGTAAAGATGTATTTGTCTTTTGTCCCAGACTTTCTGTAAAAATACTATGATGGTGAAATAAAAGAAATTAAAAAAAAAAAATATTGCAAAGATTGGTTCTATATAAATAAAAACACGTCAACATAAATACGTCACCAGCAGAAAAAAAAAATCCATAAGTTTTTTAATCTTTCCATGTACAGAGCTATGCAGGGATTGTTTTCTGCATAACAAATTGCACTTCATAGTGACAATATTTATTATTCTATGCCGTGTACTGGGAAGTGGGGAAACAAATTCCAAATGCAGTGAAATTAGTGAAAAAATGCATTTGTGCCATTTTTTTGGCTTGGATTTTACCACTTTCACTATGCTCTCCAAATAACATATCTACTTCATTCTTTGGGTCTGCGCGACCACGGGGATACCAAATATATATAGGTTTTTATAATATTTTTATACATTTACAAAAATTAAACCTCTTGTGTATTTTCATACATTTACAAAAATTAAAACCTCCTGTGTATTTTATACATTTACAAAAATTAAAACCCCCTGTACAAAAAAAAAATCTTCATTTTGCGTCTTTTGGCACTAATAGTTGTTATTATAGCTATATGCTATATTTGGAGGTTGCACTTGAATTGTGTTTTAAAATACATAGCCTTATATTGTACATGCAATATTGACTTGTAGCAGTAGGTGGGCCCCCAGAATCAAGTTCACTGGTGGGCCCTATGCACCCCAGTCCGACCCTGATTGCACCCTTAAGGAAATGTGGCACTTTCCTTTAGTACATCCACTACAGAATAAAGCATGCTACAAAACCTTTTTATAATAGCACCTTTACATCTAGTAGAAAACACTTAGGCTACATTCAAATAAGTCCCCCATAGAACACTGCACCGCATGGGAGTGGTACGGTGCAGCACTGTTCCGTTCCGTAGGCGGTAGAAAGATAGGACATGTCCTACCTTTACCCAAAATATGGCGCCGTGTGCCATATATCACTATGAAGAGGGGCGTGGGTGAGCTGCGCTCCTCCTCTCCCCGGCACCGACACGTGCCTGCCGTGCTACGGTACAGCGGACACACATTGTGTGAATGTAGTCTTAGGGTAATTTCTGTAATTATTCCTAAATATATGATAACTGTTATACTGTTATATTGTATATATTTATATTGTATTGTATATATTTAGCCTGGCACAAAACTGGTGATCTATCTATGCTATTTTGACTAGTCTAATATTGACTCCATTTTGAGGAAATAGAAGATCTACACATTGGAACCACCTGCTGATCAGGCAAAGCGGAACAACAGAAGAAATGCAGATAATTGCCACTGACCATCAAATCCTCATGTGTACAGTCCTACAGTGTCTTTATTTTATCAGAACACCAGAACAGACAGTGTAAAATGGAGTCATACACAGTGACAGCTGACTTCATCTGCATTATTGCCTCCAGATGTATCGTAGAGAGAAACACTATAGGTAGGCATTATCTTAAGTACATTTCCCATTTATAATAGAAGACAACTAGATCTTTGTATTGAACTCACCCACCTCATGTAATTGAGACAGTGTACATTTTATTGGAAAATGTTTATTGTGATGTATTTACTGATACAATTTATTACTGTAGCTCTACTATTTTTCTTCACTAAGAAACATATTGCTGAAAATCTCATATATTCATAAAACATAAATATGGCAAAAAGCTCCCAGCCAACTTCACTGCCAACAGTCCTAGTGACCGTCACTACATTCACATCACTACGTCTCTTGTAAAAAATGCTTAGGCCTACGAACAAGCAAAAGGCTAAAGACCCATAAAACACCAGAGGAATAAAATACAAGGAAGCATGTAATACAACAACTGGCAGATCCCATTTTCACTGTTCTTTCTGAAAGTTGTCAGCTCTTTAGACCAGTAGAACCCCCTCTAAGGTCCCCCAATTCCACCCACTCATGTCTTCCCCCATAGAATTGAAAACACCTTTCGCCACTGAGCACACAACCAAGAATGTGCAGAAACAGTACTGCTGACCGGAGAGTGCCCTGAAACATACCAGCAGAGAGAAAGGGAGAGGATGGCATTCTGTACCTGACTCGGCCGTGTCCAGCCCCATCGGGGGGATAGCCCACTCACTATCTGTTGCTTTGCGTTTCTTCGACATCTGCGATCAGAGTGATCTTGAGATTATGGTGCTTCAGGGATGATGGATTGATTGAGTGGTGGTGTAATGTGACAAGAACTCGCTTCGATATGGGGAGAGAGAGACTTTAGAGTGGCTGGAGAGCAAGTAGGAGGCAGGGACTATGAGGAGAAATTCTACAAATCACAATTCTATCAATGCAATTCTCGATTCTCTCTTCTTCTTCTCTCCTGTTTTCCAGCTGCTGAAAGTAGCACACACAGGAGTGAATGGGAGTCTAGCCACGGACACGGTTACTACTAGCATTGGGCATTCTTTACTGGAAAACCGGATAAGAACCAGAACATTGTCAGTAGAATGTGCTTCCCCAAATTCCTGGTAGCAGGTCACGTGTCTTTCTCACCGGGATAGGACCATATTTTAGGTAAAGAGGGGACTGTGTCCTGCTGCCTGCGCCACATAAAGGTCCAACACTGCATAAGGAGTCAGTAGTTGTCATCTCCATGGACTTTCTAGATGCTGGAACCATCAACTTGTCCCTAAGCCTCCTTCCAGCGAAAGCCAACAGTGTGCTCTGTTTGGGGGGAAAATAGCCATCACTCAAGTATAACTCTAAAGTGCACCAGCACAGCTCTATATACTCACACATCCAGAGGTGGCTATTCCTGCAACTCATGTTACCTGAGGTAATGATGCATCGCCTCCTGCCTTCATTGCTATACACTGCAGGGGATCCTCGGCTGTGCGTCCAGCAATGTGTATGTATGGGAAATCTCCAGCCAGTCTTGTCTCTGTAGCAGCCTGGATCCTCTGTGAACTTGAGACTTTCTACAAGAAGCCGAGGTTCAGGAGAATCTCAAGTCCAACAGGAGGCAATGACGTCAGCAGCTCCACTGCCAGTCATTGAGATGTTAATGGAGCACAGACGCAAGCAGTCTGATCACGTCACTGTGTCCGGAGCATCCATAAGAAATGCTCCATATAGCTCCTTGTGTCATGAAGCAGAAAGTTTCCTTGTCTAGGAATTATATTTGTATTGCAGTATGAGTTTCTACATATCGACTATGTACGTATATGTTAGACGTGCCATTGCTTTGTATGACATTTCTGCGCAGCACTCAGTGCCTGCAGCCCCATCCTCCCCCTCCTTCTCAGCCTGTGCTGACGTCAGAGCTGTCTGCGTCAATGCCGCCTCCAGTGACATAAATGGCCCCCGCTCTCCTTTCTGAATGCGAGCCTAATGGGATTTTTTTTCTTATCCCTATAAATCAGAGCACTTCTGCTGCCCATTGCACAATGCCTGCCATTTACCTCCTGACTAAAAGGGACAGATCGCAAACACTGGGCACAGCTTTATCAGTCTGTCAGAAGTGAACAGCTGGCCTCAGAGACACTGGACTAGCAAACACTTCACCTTGTTGAAGGCTACTAAGGACAATCAACCCCATATATATAAAAATATTATATATATTTGCAGGTTTTGGGACTCAGATTGCATTTAGTGTCAAAATGTTATTATTATTTTTTTTCCGCTTTGATCCTTCACTGTATAAATAACAGCCAGGAGGTTCTCAAGGGTATCTTCTACCTCACAATTTATCACCCAGCTTTCCCATCTTCCCAAAAGTGAAATGAGATTTTACTGCAAGTTTACTTAAAGTTGATTTCACTGTATTAATATCAGGGGCGTTGCTAGGGTGGGAAAAGATCCGGGGCACGGGCCCCAATGCATTTGTATCAGACTTTCAGTAATGCCCCCTCTTGTAAATAACCCCCTCACATGTGGTTGTGTCAATAACAACCTTATTGAGGGGCTATACAGCTACAGAAACACCAGAGAAATCCTGACTTACATCCAGTGACTGGTGGTGAAATGTCCACTTCACTATTAGGGTGGTGGAACACGTGACGTTTTGAACCCGTTTTTAGTCATGCGTTTTCAGTCCGTTGAAAAACGCATGCGTTTTTGAAAACGCTTCCTTTTTTATCCAATTATCTTAATTAAAAATGGACAAAAATGGGTTCAAAACGTCACATGTGCCACCACCCTTAGGCCCGGCATCACCACGTCTCCTTCCTGTGGAGTTCACCACACAGACATCTTATGTCCTTCATTGTCCCAAAATCTTGGTTCTCCGAAGTTATGTTCGCATGTTGCAGTTACAAATGCATCGCAATCAGCTTTGAGAAGGTTTTAGGTGCAATTTTGTTATTTTAACAAGTGAAAGACATTTGTGGAAGTTTTCCCCTTCAAACTCAAATTCACTTGTTCAGTTCATGTCTTTCACTTGTTAAATTAACAAAACTGCACCTAAAACCAAAATACTGTAAGGCTGCACTCACACGTTTGCATTTCAACAAATACAAGAGACCAGGCGCTCTTATCTATTTCACTGGAAACTCATGTGGGATCAAACCTAGGCCCTTCCTGATGCCAGTTGTGATTACGCCCCAAGAAATGTCCCCACAGCCCCCCTGTAATGTCCTCACACAGCCCCCAGTAATGCCCCCCCCAGTGATGTCACCTACTCATCCCCCAGTAATGTCTTCCACACATTCCCCCAAGGTAATGTCTTCCACACAGTCCTCCAGTAATGTCTCCACACATCCATCCAGTAATGTCCCCCAGTAATGAGCCCCACACAGCTCCCCTGTAATGTCCCCACACACAGCCCCCTTGTAATCTCCCTCAGTAATGTGCCCCATACACCCATCCCTCCTGTAATGTCCCTCAGTAATGTCCCCACACATATACCCCCTGTAATGTCCTCACACAGCCCCCAGTAATGTCCCCCCCAGTAATGTCACCCACTCATCCCCCAGTAATGTCTTCCACACAGCCCCCAGTAATGTCTTCCACACATTCCCCCAAGGTAATGTCTTCCACACAGTCCTCCAGTAATGTCTCCACACATCCATCCAGTAATGTCCCCCAGTAATGAGCCCCACACAGCTCCCCTGTAATGTCCCCACACACAGCCCCCTTGTAATCTCCCTCAGTAATGTGCCCCATACATCCATCCCTCCTGTAATGTCCCTCAGTAATGTCCCCACACATATACCCCCTGTAATGTCCCCCACACACATCCCCCCTGTAATGTCCCCAGTAATGTGCCCACACACAGATGCCCCTGTAATGTGCATCATACAGATCCCCCTGTAATGTTCCCCACACAGATCCCCCTGTAATGTCCCCCACACAGATTTCCCTGTAATGTGCCCCACACAGATCCCCCTGTAATGTCCCCCACACACATCCCCCTGTAATGTGCCCCACACACATCCCCCTGTAATGTGCCCCACACAGATCCCCCTGTAATGTGCCCATACAGATCCTCCTGTAATGTGCCTCATACAGATCCCCCTGTAATGTGCCCCACACAGATCCCCCTGCATTTGTGCCCCACACACAGATCCCCCTGTAATGTGCCCCACACAGATCCCCCTGTAATGTTCCCCACACAGATCCCCCTGTAATGTGCCTCACACAGATCCACCTATAATGTGCCCCACACAGATCCCCCTGTAATGTGCCCCACACAGATCCTCCTGTAATGTCCCCCACACAGATCCTCCTGTAATGTCCCCCACACAGATCCTCCTGTAATATCCCCCACACAGATCTCCCTGTAATGTCCCCCACACAGATCCTCCTGTAATGTCCCCCACACAGATCTCCCTGAAATGTGCCCCACACAGATCCCTCTGTAATGTGCCCATACAGATCCCCCTGTAATGTGCCCCACACACAGATCCCCCTGTAATGTGCCCCATACAGATCCCCCTGTAATGTGCCCCCACAGATCCCCCTGTAACGTGCCCACACAGATCCTCCTGTAATGTCCCCCACACAGATCCCCCTGTAACGTGCCCACACAGATCCTCCTGTAATGTCCCCCACACAGATCCCCATGTAATGTCCCCCACACAGATCCCCCTGTAATGTGCCCCACACAGATCCCCCTGTAATGTGCCCCACACAGATCCCCCTGTAATGTGCCCCACACAGATCCCCCTGTAATGTGCCCCACACAGATCCCCCTGTAATGTGCCCCACACAGATCCCCCTGTAATGTGCCCCACAAAGATCCCCCTGTAATGTGCCCCACACAGATCCCCCTGTAATGTGCCCCACACAGATCCCCCTGTAATGTGCCCATACAGATCCTCCTGTAATGTGCCTCATACACATCCCCCTGTAATGTGCCCCACACACAGATCCTCCTGTAATGTTCCTCATACACATCCCCCTGTAATGTGCCCCACACAGATCCCCTGTAATGTGCCCCATACAGAACCCCCTGTAATGTGCCTCATACACATCCCCCTGTAATGTGCCCCATACAGATGTCCCTGTAATGTGCCCCACACAGATCTCCCTGTAATGTGCCCCATACAGATCCTCCTGTAATGTGCCTCATACACATCCCCCTGTAATGTGCCTCATACACATCCCCCTGTAATGTGCCCCATACAGATGCCCCTGTAATGTGCCCCACACAGATCCCCATGTAATGTGCATCATAGCCCTTCCTATGTTCTCCCTCTCACCTCAAAGTGCAGCTCTGTGCCCTGCTTCCCCCTGCAGGTCATGTGATCGTGACATCATCACAGGTCCTGCAGGGAAAGCAGTGTACACTGTGCAGCCTCCCATCACGATCTATGTCCGGAGGACATGGATCGTGAAGAGAGAGAGGTGGATACCCGGGCAGCGGGGCTTGCTGACCCAGGGAGATCCGGGGCACCGGGCAAAAGATCCGAGAGGCACGGTAACTATCTACCACAGCTCATATTTACCTACTATCAGTGACCTTGAAGAAACTCCCTCATAGCTTATCACACAAATTTCCCATTTTCCCAAAGGTGATATGAGATTTTATTGCATCAAGAGGCACTGTAACTATCCATCACATCTCATCTTGCTTGAAACGCCCTCATAGCTTATCACCCAGCTTTCCTGTGCTTCTGAAAGGTGACTTCACTGTATTAATATATTAATATCATCCGAGAGGCACGGTAACTATCTACCACAGCTCACATGTACCTACTATCAGTGACCTTGGAGAAACTCCCTCATGGCTTATCACCCAGCTTTCCCCTGCTTCCGAAAAGTGACTTGAGACTTTACTAAATTAATATCAGCCAAGAGTCACTTGGACTATTTACTATCTACTTGGAGAGTTTCCTGTGCTGTCCCGCCTCCTGGCCTCGTCTCTGCACCTTCAGTGTGCTGCCTCCTCTGTTTTTTAAAAAAAAACTTTACTCCCCTTTCCATTGTTCCCCCGCAGTCCTTCTTTCTCCTCTCCCTAGGGCTCCACAATAATGAGGAGCGGAAGGTGGGGGCTATCAAGGGGAGGGGCAATCGGTGGCTGATCTAGCCCCCTCTGCCTCGTCATCTTGGAGCCCCTGGAGAGGAGCAGAGAAGGACATTAAAAAGGGGAGCAAAGAGGTGGGACAGAATACGAACCGGAGCAGAGAAGGGGGTAAAAGGGGAGCAGGGGGGGGGGGCACAATAAGAAGAGTAGCAGAGAGGGGGAGGGGCACAATAAAAGGGAGAGCAGATAAGGGGCATAATAAGGATGGGTAATAAGAAATGGGGACCAATGAAAGGGGAGGGGGAGCAGAGACTGGTTCATAATAAGAGAGGGAGCAGAGAAAGGGAGCACAATAGGAGGGGAGGAGAAATGGCCATTATACAGGATGAGAATATACTTGTGCAAGAGACCTTATTCTAAATATTATACTGTGTGGGCATGCTAGGAGTTGGGATTAGGGGAGGAGCAAGGCGCGTTATTTATTATGCAAAAAATATATGGTGTGGCACTCTTTTTGTCCCTCTTTCTTCAACCCAGAGGGTGGGAGGTATTTATCACCCAGCTTTCCCTGATTATGAAAGGTGACCCGAGACTTTACTACAATAATAATCAGGGACGGCTCCAGGTTTCAGTAGGCCTCCGTGCAACAGAGCCTCAGTGGGCCTCTTTGCAATGAACCCATGATGGTGGATGGCTGACTATTGGTTGGATGACAGAATGCACCTTTCACTGGTTCTGGATACTGCAGGTATATACGGCAGCATTCGGTGCACAGCCTTATGCGGCACATATTTAGCCTGTATTTTATACATTCCCATTGAGTTCTATGGGCCATACGGAACGGAAATACAGTGAAAAATAGGACATGCTCTAATTTTTATAAGGCTTGCTTATGGTACGGTGTACAATACAGCCATGTACATGGATGGCCGTATTGCCCATTGAAATGCATGGGGCCGAATTACAGACCTATTTCTATACAGCCATTTTTATACGGTCGTTTGCATGGCACCTAAATCTGTTCTCCTTCTCTTGGCAAAGAAGGGAAACCTGAAAGAGGTTTTCCCACAAATAGAAGTTAGGTCCTATCCACAGGATCACCAACAGATTATAAAATCCTGTCTAAGATATTATATTTCAGGCTGAGTGAGGTGGAAGCTGAGCTGATCATTGACAACGAGACGTGGTGTGAGAGGTTGGACTATAGAGGACTCATTACTGCTGGTGAGGGAAGCGGTGGCCTACGTGAAGCAGCATCATACTGGGGCATACATTGTCAGCCCAGAGCAAAGCCTTTGATAGAGTCCACCGTGGCTGCTTGTACTATTTGCTGTTAGATTATGACCTTACTTTATGTTTTGTCATGTGACTACAGGTCCTCTATGAGGAGGCAAAGAGCTAGCCTTTAGTTAATGTCACCTTGCTGACCCGTCAGGATCATGTCGGGTGTGAGACAAGGCAGCTCTCTCAGCCCCATGCTATATGTCTTTAGTCTAGATGCCTTTTTAAGGGGTGACAGTCTTTATGTCTTCTAGAAATTACTGTGTGTGGCTCTACAGCGGCAGATAGCAGCTTTCTCCAAGGTGTCTAACTCAGCCGTGAACATGGAGAAGAGTGAGGCTCTGTGACTGCGTGATGACAGTGGGGTTCTCTCTTCCTTTCAGGACAGTAGAGGAGAACATAAATATTCTGTGAGTTGTGTTTGGAGCTGTTGATGAAGGGAAAGTAAACTGGGAGGAGAAGCTGGCCGTGTGAGCATAAGGTGGGGAGCTGGGGGCACTGGAACCTGATTTAGGCTGATGAGAATTGTGTGATGTCTGTTATATTATTATGTGAAATTACTTTCTACCTGTATTCTTTATTTTATGATTTTATTGTGAATTAATTGTATATTTTGATGCAAGTTTTTAAATAAAAGATCATTATAGCAGTTATATTCTTGTATGTAGGGGGTCAGAATTATAGGAGTTATATTATTGTGTATAGGGGGAGTATTATAGTAGTGACATTTATGTACATAGGGGCAATTTTAGTATAAATCATACATGTTCATTATCACGCACAGGGGTGCAGGAAGAGTCTCTGAGGGCAGAGTCTGTGGACCCTCTGGACCACTGTGGGGGTTGGTATGGGACCCTCGGTGGCGGCCAAGGCAATGGATGCAGAAAACAGTCACAAATTGAGATGACAGCAGGAACGCAGAGGAGCACTGGAAACGCTGGGCTGGAACCCTAGAAGGCACGGCAAAAGCAAAGGAATGCAGTAGGTCACCACTGCCTCTGGGCCGGAACCACCACTGGGCTGGAACCCTGGAGAGCACAGCAGGAGCACAGCTGTACGGGAATGGACCACAGGATACTGAGCACAGGACACGGACCACAGGATACTGAGCACAGGACACGGACCACAGGATACTGAGCACAGGCCGCGGACCACCGGACTCTGAGGCGTCTGAAGACGCACAGGAACTCGGAGGCGTCTGGAAACGCACAGGAATCAGGACCTCGGGAAACACACAGGAGGCTTTCACTTCAGTGGGAAGACTTGAAGATCCGGCAGGGAGTGAAGGGAGCTGCCAGATTATAAGGGCGAGGCGGATAAGCAGGAGCCAATCAGGAGGACGCTGGCCCTTTAAGGCTTGAGAAGTCTGCGTGTGCGCCCCTTAGGGGCAGGAGCGTGTGGCCTACACACTGGGAGTCGAAGCACAGACAGGAGCCAGGAGAGGTAAGTGAGGGCAGGGGGTAGCTTGAATATACTTTGAGCACCTCCACTTAGCCTACCTTTACCAAAATAATGTTGATGAAATGTATGTATCATTTCTTCTAGAAACCTTGTTCTCAAGGGAAACAGGATTTTATGACTAAATGTAGAATGTGAAGGCGTCCCACTAATCAAAACGTGACCTTCAGGCTGGAGCTGTAGAGAAAGACAAGAGTCAGGGACAAGCAGGCAGATTACACAAGATGGCGGCTGAATCATGAGATGGCTGACAACTAAAATGTCGGGGGCAGCGTCCATGCGCGAATAATAATGCACCTGGTGAAGTAAAGATCCCCAAACCATCCCTCTAATCCCAATCCACCTGACCACGGCATCCTGTCTTGCTAGACCCAACTGCCGACCTTGCGGACGTACTTCAGCCCTCTTAGCTCCCCAAAAAACAAAGGAATGCCCTATGATCCAAACGAGGCAAGGAGGGGCCGGATCTGAAAAAGAATACAACACAACATCACTACATAACCAGAGAAGGACGAACATACAACCTGTACCTCCCCGACCTCCATCTACCTATCCGTTGAATGCTTTGCGCTGGAAGGCCCCATTGTGCCGCTTCTGTAGCAGCCCCTATCCTAAACGAGTGTGCTGCAAACTCCTATGCCCGAAGCCCCAGTACCCCCAGCGCCTTGCGAAAAACTGCAGTGAACTGGTACCATGACAGAGCCAAGCCATCACGATGTACCAGCAAAGCTGCCGGGTCCTCCCGGCGCACAGCCAGGAAGCGCCACAGCAGCCCTACCGGGCACACCACAGACCTCGATATCTGATAAAGCACCACATCCGCCCCCTTCCCTTCCTGATCAGTTTTTAAGGATCTCAATTTACAGCAAACCCTGTCCCCCAGCAAACGCACATCTTGCATTCCCAACCTGTCCTGGCTCCTCGCTGAGCTGCTCACCAACTCCCCGACTCTGAACGCACAAAGAATGCCAACGAAAAAGCTGTGGATAGCAACACCGCTTCATATTCATCTCGACACACCCTAGGCATTACCTCCACCAACCTTCCCAATAAGGCAAATGACACTGGCCTCCTTGCGTCGGGAGGTCTAGGGTGAGATCTCCTATAGCCTTTTAGGGCCTGCCTAATAACAAACGCCTTAGTCACGTCCTCCACACCGTGAAATTTCAAACAAAAAGCAATCGCTTTTAACTGCTTCACTACTGCCGATGGCGTGACCCCGGCCTCGAACAACCTGATTACGTACAAAAATAGAACCGGCAACATATCACCTGCACCTGGATTCACTCCCATTTCCTTCAAGAACTCCGCTCAAACATTCCACACAGCCGAGTAAGCACTCCACGTAGATGGCGCCACTGATGATCTCAAAAAGGGCAACGCTGCCCGAACGGCAGGTCCCATAACCGCTGAGGACAGGTATGAGGACACCGATCCGCCTCCGGCACCAGCTGCTGGAATCTGTCCCACTGGAAACGAGAAAGGGAATCAGCAACACAATTCCTGACCCCCGGAACATGCACCGCACACAGCCAAACGTGACGTTTTAAGCATTCCAACACCAAAAAACGCAACACATTCACTACAGGAGGCGAAGAAGCTGATGCACTGCACCACAGCCATAATGCAAATTGATCCTCTTCCCTTCAAACTCATCCCTCCATACCACGATACCTACCACGATCGGGAACAGCTCCAACAATGCAAGATTCCTAGAAAACCCCGCTTCAACCCGAGACACCGCCCACTCGTGCGCCATCCAATGGGTTTTAAAAATGGCACCAAAGCCCCATGACCCCGACGCATCAGTAAAGAACTCTAAATCCGCATTACTCACCCAATCCTCCAACCACATCGACCTTCCATTGTACTGCTCCAAAAACTGCGACCACACCATTAAATCCACCCGAAGAGCTCCCGTCATGCGAATGAAATGCACGGGGTGCTTCAACCCCGCCGTGGCCACCGCCAGGCGGCGGCAAAAGACCCTGCCCATCGGAATTATTCAACAGGCAAACGCCAGCTTGCCCAATGTTGATTGGAGCTGCTTCAGACCAACTTTTCGCAATGATCTGACGTCCTCAACAGCCTGGCGTAAATCTACCAGCTTCGCCTGTGGAAGCCTGCACTCCATCGCTACCGAATCTAATTCAATACCTAGGAAACTAAGCACCGTCGTCTGCCCTTCTGTCTTCTCATGGGCCAAGGGCACCCCGAAATAAGCCGCTACCCGCTCCATGGTGTGTTACAGAACTGAACAGACCCTAGAACCAGCCGGTCCTATGCACAAAAAGTAGATAATAGTATCCACCCCTACTTCCGTTCTAACCACCCACTCCAAGAAGGTACTAAATGACTCGAAATAGGAGCAGGACAAGGAACAACCCATAGGCAAACAACAATCCACATAATAACTCCCATCCCAAACACAACCCAACAAGTGAAAAGAATCTGGATGCATCGGCAACAACCTAAAGGCCGCCTCTATGTCCGTCTTACCCATCAGCGCTCCTTGCCCGCACTTCCTCACCAACTCTACCGCCTTGTCAAATGATACATAAGATACCGATGACATATCCTCCCCTATCCCATCATTCACTGAATCGCCATGAGGATAGGACAGGTGATGGATCAATTTAAACTTATTGAGCTCCTTCTTGGGCACCACACCCAAAGGTGACACCTGTAAGTCCGGCCAAGGAGGGTCCCAAAATGGGCCCCCCATCCTCCCCAACGCCACCTCTCTACTTAATTTTTCCCCTACCACTCCCGGATGCTGTAAGACTTCAAATTCCCCCCACCCTTACGATCAAATCTCTGCTCACCTGGGATACTAAAACCAAACTGAAAACCCTCCTGCAGCAAAACCGCCGCCCTCCTATTCGGGTACTTATTTAGCCACGGCAGCATGGGCTCTAGGTTCACTGGTGTCTTCCCCTTTTCGTGCAGGCTCGGCGGCACCCGGTCGCTGTCACTTAAAACATCTGTTGTAACCATGATTGCCCCCGCAGTGGGAGCATTCATGCTTGAACCTGCATGTATTGGCAAATCGGCAGGCGCCTTCATTGAATTGACAACAGCATCCTGGCCTTGGCCCCGCCGTGGACGCTTCTTGCTGCTGGCCTGCTCTGGGGGTGCTACTCCGAAAGGACTGCTCCCCATCCCATGCTGCCGTCATCAAACTCATTCATAAGTCAATGTCTTTCTGGTCCCAACGCAGGGAAGGTCTAATAGCTTTTTGCTGGTGAAACTTTTCATCATATCGGAGCCAAGCTAGTCCGCCATACAGTCTATACGCTTCACCAATCGTATCCATGTACTTAAAAAGAGCCGAACAATGCTCCGGCGTCTTCTCTCCGATAATGCTAGCCAAGATCGCGAACGCCTGCCACCAATTCGAAAAAGTCAGAGGGATTAACCGGTAACGGCGCTTCTCCTCGTCCTCCTTATTGTCGTCAGGCCTTCCCTGATCCAAATTAAACTTTTCCAGGCAACAATGAAAATATTTCGACATACTCATCCTTCCATATCTTCTCCTTCACCTCCTGCTTCAAATGCGATCCCAACGCGCTTCCGAAGCACACGTAAATTTCCCTGCACGCTGCGTCATCTTACTTGACATCCGACGCAACAGGTGTGGCAGCGGACGGTGCGACGGGCGACACTAGAAGGGGTGATGCGGGTGGTAATTGCACTGGTGGTTCCACCGCCCACACCTGCACTGGAGATACAGTTGCGGGCCGCTCTGCCCTCGCAGCCGGCGCGCATTTTTGCAATAACTCTTGCATACCCTGAAAGAACTGTGTCAACTGATTATCTGACTGACTGGCAGATCCACCTCCCCCACCCACTCCCTGCGATTGACTGGCTAGCACATGACAAGGAGACGACATAACAGGACAAGACAACATAGGTGCTATAAGTAACTGACCAGGCTGACGCGTAGGAAGCGGAGCAGCCGTCGGGCCTGGGCCAGGGCGAGAGGAATCTTCGAACTCGACTTGGGACTCGACCTCCTCCACGGCGTGAAGTGAAACAGCATCATCAACTAGCGCCGACTGCTGTACGTGCGACTCCTCTGCCGTCTGCAGCGCTGATGCATGGCTGGCCGCAAGGCTCAGCGCACTATCATCCGGTGTCTGAAGTGAAACGGCTCTGGTGGAAGGTTACACCCGGGGCGTCCGCCTCCTCCCCCGCTCCTGGCCTGAGGAACGCAATGGCGAGATGAAGACCTGCGCCGATGGACCTGACAAACCGTACTCCTGGTTTGCCTTCTCCCATCGCTCAGTGCCTGAAGCGAGGACGCAGCCGCAGCTCCAGCGTCCCTCCCCCGGCTGCGCCCGCTCCCTCCTACAGCATTCCGTCTGGTCTTCTGAGACCGCACTGGTGACTGGTTGGAGGAAGGCTGGCCATGCTTCCCCCCCCCGCCGCCTGACTCTGCCCCGCCGAGCCCGCGCTAGAGCAAGCCGCTCCCACCTCTGCACTTTGCTGCCGGCGTCCCGATGCGACGGACTCAGGCGCTCTGGAGGCCGCAACCTCCGGGCGCGCTGCCACGTGGTACCTGCCGTCTGCTTTTGTTCCTCCTTACCCTCCCCTTTACTGACCTCACTTCCTTACACTCCACCCGACCCCTAACCCCTCCCTAACCTTAAGCCGGCCCAATTTACCACAGGTCAAGGCGGGCATTCAGTTAGCGGCTCCGCCTGACCTCCTGCCCTTTTCTATATCCCAAGCATTTAAAGGTAAATACAAAGGTGATGGCGTTTAATCAGCATATTAGCAAGAGAAAGCGGTGCTTACTCCGAAGATGCAGCAGAGAGCGTCGATTCTGAGGCATAACAGTGGGCTAGCGGAGGAGTTTATATTACGATAGATGGAGCATAACTGTGCCAAAGACCGGAAGTGGGAGGAGCCGAGCCGTGCGGGTATCGGCACTGACCATTGGCGCATGCGCTTTAGACATGCCGTATAGTGGCTAGGTAGCCGGTAAATGGCCAATGATTATGGCTGAAGCAGCAGCCAAGATGATAGAGGTGAATAATAATGGAAGGAAAACAGGGGCTGAGTAGAATTAATGTTATGGAATATAAAACCATAAATAAGGGATTGGGAAGTATGAATAAATGGGATAGGAAATAAATTAATATGAGTCATTAACATGAATAAATAGTAATAATAATAATAAACGATAATACATGGTGTTACATTGATAAAGTAAATAAATAAAGTATAGGTAAAAAATATATATATATACACATACAGCTTAAAGGATATATATGTAATTATCGTATATACTCGAGTATAAGCCAACCCAAGTATAAGCCGAGGACTAATTTTACCATAACAAAGGAAAACCTATTGACTCGAGTATAAGCCGAGGGTGGGAAATGCAATGGTATAGCCTGCTGGACCCTGCCCCATAGTATATAGCCAGCACCTGCCCCCAAGTATATAGCCTGCCAGCCCATATCCCCCAGTATATAGCCAGCAGCGGGGGAAGCCTGCTGGACCCTGCCCCATAGTGTATAGCCAGCACCTGCCCCCCAGTATATAGCCTGCCAGCCCATATCCCCCAGTATATAGCCAGCAGCGGGGGGAAGCCAGATATATTTTTTCTAATCGAGTATAAGCCGAGTTTGCGTTTTCAGCACATTTTTTTGTGCTGAAAAACTAGGCTTATACTCAAGTATATATGGTACATTACTACAATAATAATTTCTTCTTATGCAAATGCAATTATTATTATATTTGCATTTCTTCTATTCACATCGCCCAGCGTTATCACCCAAGGCACCGTCCTCTGTTTGCGTTTTCTACTTTTTCTTTGAGGCACCAGTTTTCTGTTGGACTTTGCACATTTTTTTAGTGCAAACTGCTTGCATTTTACAGCGCTGGTAAACATCTGCAAAGAGTTTGTATGTTCTCTCTGTGTTTGTGTGGGTTTCCTCCGGGTCCTCCGGTTTCCTCCCACACTCCGAAAACTTACTGGTAGGTTGATTATATTGTGAGCCCAATGGGAAATGGGAATGATTAGGCAAGTTCTGTGCAGTGCTGCATAATCTGTGTGCACTATATCAGTAAAGGAATTATTGATTATAATTATTATGATAGAAGATCAATATGAAAGATTTCTAGATGCAGAACTATAAAGTAGAAATATATATACCTTATATACTCGAGTATAAGCCTAGTTTTTCATAGTTTTTACTCGGCTTATACTCGAGTAAAAAAATATATAGGTTTTACCAGGTTTTTGTGGTAAAATTAGGGGCCTCGGCTTATACTTGGGTCGGCTTATACTCGCGTATATACGGTATATATTATAAATACAGTAGGAGAGAGAGAAGATTGATTGAAAAATAGATAGAGAAAAAGTGAGATATATAAATGGTCAGATTATATGAGATAGATTATAAGCATCTTCACCCAGGAATTCAACCAAGGGGTATTAACTAGAGATGAGCGAGCACTAAAATGCTCGGGTACTCGTTATTCGAGACAAACTTTTCCCGATGCTCGAGTGCTCGTCTCGAATAACGAGCCCCATTGAAGTCAATGGGAGACTCGAGCATTTTTCAAGGGGACCAAGGCTCTGCACAGGGAAGCTTGGCCAAACACCTGGGAACCTCAGAAAAGGATGGAAACACCACGGAAATGGACAGGAAACAGCAGGGGCAGCATGCATGGATGCCTCTGAGGCTGCTTAATCGCACCATTATGCCAAAATTATGGGCAACAGCATGGCCATGACAGAGTGACAGAATGAAGCCAGATAGCATCTAAAACATCCAATAATTGACCCTGACACTATAGGGGATGGCATGCAGAGGCAGCGGCAGCAGCGGCAGGCTAGAGAGTGGCATGGCGACATACCCTAAATGGACTCAGGCTTCAAACCAATGGGTGGCAGAGAGGAACCAAAGGAGGTGAGCAAGAAGCGCTCAAATAATATCGGTACAAGATAAAAGTTTGCCAGTATATTTTGTGGATTACACAGCAGGGTGGCGACAAAGTTAACATGGAAGCCATGAAAACAACCCAAAATTCTGCCTGACACAGCTCGTTTGATAAGGGGACCATGTATGGAGGCAGTGAACTAGTAGTAGATTAAAGGTGCTGCAGTTAAAACTATGTTAGTTGGATCTTACACAAGAGCAAGAAAAAAGAAAAGGTACAGAGGACGGCGCCTCGAGTAATATCGTCTGGGTATTTGGAGGATAATATACACATAAAATGTGCTCACCTTTTAAAATCCTTGATGGTATGCATAGGTAACCCAACCTGGGGTTTAATATGAGCTCCAAATTAAATCCAAAGGTATGACACTAGTATCCAAGGAGGAGTAAATAGTCGCTCCCAGTGCTCAAAAGAGACCGGTAGCCGTGGTGACCACCAGTATTGTATAGAAGGAATATGGAAAAAAATGAGCACTATCGGGGCGCCAATTAGATACTCCACTGAAACAAAAATAGTGTCTAGGATATTAAATTTATTGTTAAAACAAGCCAAAATACAAAAAAAAACATAAATAGATATGATAAAAGACAAGTCCTATGACGCGTTTCGGGTGCTTGGACCCTTTTTCAAATATGGACAAGTAAAGATTACTTGTCCATATTTGAAAAAGGGTCCAAGCACCCGAAACGCGTCTTAGGACTTGTCTTTTATCATATCTATTTATGTTTTTTTTTGTATTTTGGCTTGTTTTAACAATAAATTTAATATCCTAGACACTATTTTTGTTTCAGTGGAGTATCTAATTGGCGCCCCGATAGTGCTCATTTTTTTCCATATTCCTTCTTTAGTTGGATCTTGGCATGGAGCTGGCGCTCCGCTGCCAGGCGAGCTTTCGCCAATCCAAGCCCCTGTCTCTAGGCTACTCCCCAAACAGCACTTCTAAGAACCTTTTGTATAAGATCAAGTGTAGTAGCGTTCTTATAAGTTTAGGATATGGCGGGTGAGGGGAATGTAAACAGATGCTCAAGAAGCGCTGAAATAATATTGGTAAATGATAAAAGTTTGCCAGTATATTTTGTGGATTACACAGCAGGGTGGCGACAAAGTTAACAAGTTTGTTGTGGAAGCCATGAAAACAACCCAAAATTCTGCCTGACACAGCTCGTTTGATAAGGGGACCATGTATGGAGGCAGTGAACTAGTAGTAGATTAAAGGTGCTGCAGTTAAAACTATGTTAGTTGGATCTTGGCATGGAGCTGGCGCTCCGCTTCCAGGCGAGCTTTCGCCAATCCAAGCCCCTGTCTCTAGGCTACTCCCCAAACAGCACTTCTAAGAACCTTTTGTATAAGATCAAGTGTAGTAGCGTTCTTATAAGTTTGGGATATGGCGGGTGAGGGGAATGTAAACAGATGCGCAAGAAGCGCTGAAATAATATCGGTAAATGATAAAAGTTTGCCAGTATATTTTGTGGATTACACAGCAGGGTGGCGACAAAGTTAACAAGTTTGATGTGGAATGGCCTGTAACAGCTCTTGGGCGGTGTGCCTTTTATCGCCTAGGCTCAGCAGTTTGAGCACCGCCTGCTGTCGCTTAGCGACGGCACTGCTGCTGTGCCTAGAGCTACCGACTGATGGCGCCATGGCCACGGATGGTAATTCGGAGGAGGAGGAGGTGGAGGAGGGGTGGGAGGAGGAGGAGGTATAGTAGGCCTTTGAGACCTGGACCGAGGTAGGCCCCGCAATCCTCTGCGTCGGCAGTATATGACCAGCCCCAGGGTCAGACTCGGTCCCAGCCTGCACCAAGTTAAGTGTAGTAGCGTTCTTATAAGTTTGGGATATGGCGGGTGAGGGGAATGTAAACAGATGCGCAAGAAGCGCTGAAATAATATCTGTAAATGTTAAAAGTTTGCCAGTATATTTTGTGGATAACACAGCAGGGTGGCGACAAAGTTAACAACTTTGATGTGGAATCCATGAAAACAACCCAAATTTCTGCCTGACACACCTCGTTTGATAAGGGGACGATGTATGCAGGCAGCTATATGGACGACTTTTGGAGGTAGCAATGGAGACAACGTGTGGAGGCTGCTATGGAGACAATTTAATTTGGATAGTGCCTGTATGTGGCAGTCCAAAAAAGTTTTCAAACCAGAGGAGCAGGTAGGTGGCCCTCCAGAAAAATGAAATAGATTGAGTGCCTGTATGTGGCAGTCCAAAAAAGTTTTCAAACCAGAGGAGCAGGTAGGTGGCCCTCCAGAAAAATGAAATAGATTGAGTGCCTGTATGTGGCAGTCCAAAAAAGTTTTCAAACCAGAGGAGCAGGTAGGTGGCCCTCCAGAAAAATTGAATAGATTGAGTGCCTGTATGTGGCACTCCCAAAAATTGTTTAAAACAGAGGACCGGGTAGGTGGCCCTCCAGAAAAATTAAATGCATAAAGTACTATAGCTAGAGCCAGTGGGCCCTGTCAAAAAATAGCCAGTTTCCTCTGCTTTAGTGTACAAAGAGGAGGAGAAGGAGGAAAATGAGGAGGAGGAGGAGTGGATACGTTATTCAGGTTGAGCTTCCTTCACCTGGTGGAGATTGGAAATTATGAGAAATCCAGGCTTTATTCATCTTAATAAGCGTCAGCCTGTCAGCGCTGTCAGTCGACAGGCGTGTACGCTTATCGGTGATGATGCCACCAGCTGCACTGAAAACCCGCTCGGACAACACGCTAGCGGCAGGGCAGGCAAGAACCTCCAAGGCGTACAGCGCCAGTTCGTGCCACATGTCCAGCTTTGAAACGTAGTTGTAGGGAGCTGTGTGATCATTTAGGACGATGGTATGGTCAGCTACGTACTCCCTCACCATCTTTCTGTAAAGATCAGCCCTACTCTGCCGAGACTGGGGACAGGTGACAGTGTCTTGCTGGGGTGACATAAAGCTGGCAAAAGCCTTGTAAAGCGTACCCTTGCCAGTGCTGGACAAGCTGCCTGCTCGCCTACTCTCCCTCGCTACTTGTCCCGCAGAACTACGCACTCTGCCGCTAGCGCTGTCAGAAGGGAAATAGTGTTTCAGCTTGTGCACCAGGGCCTGCTGGTATTCATGCATTCTCACACTCCTTTCCTCTCCAGGGATGAGAGTGGAAAGATTTTGCTTGTACCGTGGGTCCAGGAGAGTGAATACCCAGTAATCGGTGCTGGAATAAATTCTTTGAACGCGAGGGTCACGGGATAGGCAGCCTAGCATGAAATCTGCCATATGCGCCAGAGTACCAACGCGTAAGAATTCACTCCCCTCACTGGCCTGACTGTCCATTTCCTCCTCCTCCAACTCCTCCAACTCCTCTTCTTCTGCCCATACATGCTGAACAGTGAAGGACTCAACAATGGTCCCCTCTTGTGTCTCGCCAACATTCTCCTCTTCCTCCTCATCCTCCTCCACCTCCACCTCCTCCGATATGCGCTGAGAAACAGACCTAAGGGTGCTTTGGCTATCAACAAGGGAATCTTCTTCCCCCGTCTCTTGTGACGAGCGCAAAGCTTCCGACTTCATGCTGATCAGAGAGTTTTTCAACAGGCCAAGCAGCGGGATGGTGAGGCTGATGATGGCGGCATCGCCACTGACCATCTGTGTTGACTCCTCAAAGTTACTCAGCACCTGACAGATATCAGACATCCACGTCCACTCCTCATTGTAGACTTGAGGAAGCTGACTGACCTGACTACCAGTTCTGGCGGAAGTTGACATCTGGCAGTCTACAATCGCTCTGTGCTGCTGGTAAACTCTGGATAACATGGTTAATGTTGAATTCCACCTCGTGGGCACGTCGCACAACAGTCGGTGAGCGGGCAGTTGGAGGCGGCGCTGCGCTGCCCTGAGAGTGGCAGCATCTGTGGTGGACTGAAATGCACACTGATGCGGCGCACCTTCGTGAGCAAATCAGACAGATTGGGGTATGTCTTGAGGAAACGCTGAACTATCAGATTTAACACATGGGCCAGGCATGGCACATGTGTCTGTCTGCCGAGTTGCAGAGCCGCCACCAGGTTACGGCCGTTGTCACACACAACCATGCCTGGCTTCAGGTTCAGCGGTGCCAGCCACAGATCAGTCTGCGCCGTGATGCCCTGTAATAGCTCTTGGGCGGTGTGCCTTTTATCGCCTAGGCTCAGCAGTTTGAGCACCGCCGGCTGTCGCTTAGCGACGGCACTGCTGCTGTGCCTAGAGCTACCGACTGATGGCGCCATGCCCACGGATGGTAGTTCGGAGGAGGAGGTTGAGGAGGGGTGGGAGGAGGAGGAGGCATAGTAGGCCTGAAAGACCTGGACCGAGGTAGGCCCCGCAATCCTCGGCGTCGGCAGTATATGACCAGCCGCAGGGTCAGACTCGGTCCCAGCCTCCACCAAGTTAACCCAATGTGCCGTCAGCGATATATAGTGGCCCTGCCCGGCAGCACTCGTCCACGTGTCCGTGGTCAGGTGGACCTTGTCAGAAACGGCGTTGGTCAGGGCACGGATGATGTTGTCTGACACGTGCTGGTGCAGGGCTGGGACGGCACATCGGGAAAAGTAGTGGCGGCTGGGGACCGAATACCAAGGGGCGGCCGCCGCCATGAGGTTGCGAAAGGCCTCGGTCTCTACTAGCCTATAGGGCAGCATCTCCAGGCTAAGCAATCTGGAGATGTGGACATTAAGGGCTTGGGCGTGCGGGTGGGTTGCACTATATTTCCGTTTCCGCTCCAGCGTCTGGGGTATGGAGAGCTGAACGCTGGTGGATGCTGTGGAGGATCGTGGAGGCGACGATGGGGTTTTTGTGCCAGGGTCCTGGGCAGGGGGCTGACTATCAGCTGACACAGGGGAAGGAGCAGTGGTGTGCACGGCCGGAGGTGAACGGGCTTGGTGCCACTGAGTGGGGTGTTTAGCATTCATATGCCTGCGCATACTGGTGGTAGTTAAGCTAGTAGTGGTGGAACCCCTGCTGATCCTGGTTTGGCAAAGGTTGCACACCACAGTCCGTCGGTCATCCGGTGTTTCCTTAAAGAACCTCCAGACTTCTGAAAATCTAGCCCTCGCCGCGGGAGCCCTCGCCACGGGAGCTTCACTACGTGACACATTTGGCGCTGATGCACCTGCTCTGGCCCTGCCTCTCCGTCTGGCCCCACCACTGCCTCTTCCAACCTGTTCTGGTCGAGGACTCTCCTCCGTCTCAGAAGCACTGTGTTCACCCGGCCTCTCAACCCAGCTTGGGTCTGTCAACTCATCATCCTCCGATCCCTCAGTCTGCTCCCCCCTCGGACTTCCTGCCCTGACAACAACTTCACCACTGTCTGAAAACCGTGTCTCCTCATCGTCGGACACCTCTTTACACACTTCTTCCACTACGTCAAGAAGGTCATCATCACCCACAGACTGCGACTGGTGGAAAACCTGGGCATCGGAAAATTGCTCAGCAGCAACCGGACAAGTGGTTTGTGACTGTGGGAAGGGTCCAGAAAAAAGTTCCTCAGAGTATGCCGGTTCAAATGCCAAATTTTCATGGGAGGGGGCAGACTGGGGGGGAGGAGGCTGAGGTGCAGGAGCTGGAGGAGTGCCGATTTCGGTGACATGGGTGGACTGCGTGGAAGACTGACTGGTGGACAAATTGCTCGAAGCATTGTCGGCAATCCACGACATCACCTGTTCGCACTGTTCTGGCCTCAACAGTGCTCTACCACGAGTCCCAGTAACTTCAGACATGAACCTAGGGAGTGTAGTTCTGCGGCGTTCCCCTGCTCCCTCATCAGCAGGTGGTGTCTCACCCCACCCAGGACCACGGCCTCTGACCCCTGCAGTAGTTGGACGCCCACGTCCCCGCCCTCGTCCTCGTCCTCTACCCCTAGCCCTCGGGTTAAACATTTTGAAAATGAAAGTTATAACTTTAATTTTTTTTTTAACTTTTTTTTGTGTTTTTTTGTGTTTTTTAGTTTTTTTTTTGTGTTTTTTACTTTTTAAAACCAAACAATGCTATCCTATTGCTATGGCTATTTTCTAGCCAAGTATGAAAGCACACTGCTATGCCAGATGAGATGACGCTGAGTTATGAAAAAATAAACGTAAAATAAAAAGGAAATGGCAGACTGTGCCTAATTGAAATCCAACCCCTAATAAATTTTCCCACTTCGGTCTTTGCGATGGATATGTGCGTCACTAAGCGCTGAACACAGCGGTCGCAAGTCTCACTCCAAATTCCTCACAATTGGCTAGTATATGCACTGCAGCAAGGACAGCCACCAGCAGATCAACCAGAAATAAAATATATATAACGCTATTGTAGGCGTAAGTAAGCCGTTTGGATTCTCCTTTGGCTATTTTCTAGCCAAGTATGAAAGCACACTGATGAGATGACGCTGAGTTATGAAAAAATAAACGTAAAATAAAAAGAAACTGCCAGACTGTGCCTAATTGAAATCCAACCCCTAATAAATTTTCCCACTTCGGTCTTTGCGATGGATATGTGCGTCACTAAGCGCTAAACACAGCGGTCGCAAGTCTCACTCCAAATTCCTCACAATTGGCTAGTATATGCACTGCAGCAAGGACAGCCACCAGCAGATCAACCAGAAATAAAATATATATAACGCTATTGTAGGCGTAAGTAAGCCGTTTGGATTCTCCTTTGGCTATTTTCTAGCCAAGTATGAAAGCACACTGATGAGATGACGCTGAGTTATGAAAAAATAAACGTAAAATAAAAAGAAATTGCCAGACTGTGCCTAATTGAAATCCAACCCCTAATAAATTTTCCCACTTCGGTCTTTGCGATGGATATGTGCGTCACTAAGCGCTAAACACAGCGGTCGCAAGTCTCACTCCAAATTCCTCACAATTGGCTAGTATATGCACTGCAGCAAGGACAGCCACCAGCAGATCAACCAGAAATAAAATATATATAACGCTATTGTAGGCGTAAGTAAGCCGTTTGGATTCTCCTTTGGCTATTTTCTAGCCAAGTATGAAAGCACACTGATGAGATGACGCTGAGTTATGAAAAAATAAACTTAAAATAAAAAGAAACTGCCAGACTGTGCCTAATTGAAATCCAACCCCTAATAAATTTTCCCACTTCGGTCTTTGCGATGGATATGTGCGTCACTAAGCGCTAAACACAGCGGTCGCAAGTCTCACTCCAAATTCCTCACAATTGGCTAGTATATGCACTGCAGCAAGGACAGCCACCAGCAGATCAACCAGAAATAAAATATATATAACGCTATTGTAGGCGTAAGTAAGCCGTTTGGATTCTCCTTTGGCTATTTTCTAGCCAAGTATGAAAGCACACTGATGAGATGACGCTGAGTTATGAAAAAATAAACGTAAAATAAAAAGAAACTGCCAGACTGTGCCTAATTGAAATCCAACCCCTAATAAATTTTCCCACTTCGGTCTTTGCGATGGATATGTGCGTCACTAAGCGCTAAACACAGCGGTCGCAAGTCTCACTCCAAATTCCTCACAATTGGCTAGTATATGCACTGCAGCAAGGACAGCCACCAGCAGATCAACCAGAAATAAAATATATATAACGCTATTGTAGGCGTAAGTAAGCCGTTTGGATTCTCCTTTGGCTATTTTCTAGCCAAGTATGAAAGCACACTGATGAGATGACGCTGAGTTATGAAAAAATAAACGTAAAATAAAAAGAAACTGCCAGACTGTGCCTAATTGAAATCCAACCCCTAATAAATTTTCCCACTTCGGTCTTTGCGATGGATATGTGCGTCACTAAGCGCTAAACACAGCGGTCGCAAGTCTCACTCCAAATTCCTCACAATTGGCTAGTATATGCACTGCAGCAAGGACAGCCACCAGCAGATCAACCAGAAATAAAATATATATAACGCTATTGTAGGCGTAAGTAAGCCGTTTGGATTCTCCTTTGGCTATTTTCTAGCCAAGTATGAAAGCACACTGATGAGATGACGCTGAGTTATGAAAAAATAAACGTAAAATAAAAAGAAATTGCCAGACTGTGCCTAATTGAAATCCAACCCCTAATAAATTTTCCCACTTCGGTCTTTGCGATGGATATGTGCGTCACTAAGCGCTAAACACAGCGGTCGCAAGTCTCACTCCAAATTCCTCACAATTGGCTAGTATATGCACTGCAGCAAGGACAGCCACCAGCAGATCAACCAGAAATAAAATATATATAACGCTATTGTAGGCGTAAGTAAGCCGTTTGGATTCTCCTTTGGCTATTTTCTAGCCAAGTATGAAAGCACACTGATGAGATGACGCTGAGTTATGAAAAAATAAACGTAAAATAAAAAGAAACTGCCAGACTGTGCCTAATTGAAATCAAACCCCTAATAAATTTTCCCACTTCGGTCTTTGCGATGGATATGTGCGTCACTAAGCGCTAAACACAGCGGTCGCAAGTCTCACTCCAAATTCCTCACAATTGGCTAGTATATGCACTGCAGCAAGGACAGCCACCAGCAGATCAACCAGAAATAAAATATATATAACGCTATTGTAGGCGTAAGTAAGCCGTTTGGATTCTCCTTTGGCTATTTTCTAGCCAAGTATGAAAGCACACTGATGAGATGACGCTGAGTTATGAAAAAATAAACGTAAAATAAAAAGAAACTGCCAGACTGTGCCTAATTGAAATCCAACCCCTAATAAATTTTCCCACTTCGGTCTTTGCGATGGATATGTGCGTCACTAAGCGCTAAACACAGCGGTCGCAAGTCTCACTCCAAATTCCTCACAATTGGCTAGTATATGCACTGCAGCAAGGACAGCCACCAGCAGATCAACCAGAAATAAAATATATATAACGCTATTGTAGGCGTAAGTAAGCCGTTTGGATTCTCCTTTGGCTATTTTCTAGCCAAGTATGAAAGCACACTGATGAGATGACGCTGAGTTATGAAAAAATAAACGTAAAATAAAAAGAAATTGCCAGACTGTGCCTAATTGAAATCCAACCCCTAATAAATTTTCCCACTTCGGTCTTTGCGATGGATATGTGCGTCACTAAGCGCTAAACACAGCGGTCGCAAGTCTCACTCCAAATTCCTCACAATTGGCTAGTATATGCACTGCAGCAAGGACAGCCACCAGCAGATCAACCAGAAATAAAATATATATAACGCTATTGTAGGCGTAAGTAAGCCGTTTGGATTCTCCTTTGGCTATTTTCTAGCCAAGTATGAAAGCACACTGATGAGATGACGCTGAGTTATGAAAAAATAAACGTAAAATAAAAAGAAACTGCCAGACTGTGCCTAATTGAAATCAAACCCCTAATAAATTTTCCCACTTTGGTGTTTGAGGTGGATATGTGTGTCACTAAGAGCTAAACACAACGGTAGCAAGTCCCCCTGCAAATTCCTCACAATATGGTACTAGCTGCACTACTAGTGCCAGCAAGCCCAGCCACAAGCAAACAACAAAAAAAAAAGTGTAACGTTTTTGTAGCCCTAAGAAGGGCTATTGGGTTCTTGTTGAATCACTCCTGCCTAACACTATTCTAATAGAACACCCTAACGCTTTCCCTGACCAGCAGCAGCTCTCTCCCTAGCGGCATCCAGACACAGAATGATCCGAGCAGCGCGGGCAGCGGCTAGTCTATCCCAGGGTCACCTGATCTGGCCAGCCAACCACTGTTATCGACGTGTAAGGATACCACGTCATGCTGGGTGGAGTGCAGAGTCTCCTGGCTTGTGATTGGCTCTGTTTCTGGCTGCCAAAAAGCAAAACGGCGGGAGCTGCCATTTTTTCGAGCGGGCGAAGTATTCGTCCGAGCAACGAGCAGTTTCGAGTACGCTAATGCTCGAACGAGCATCAAGCTCGGTCGAGTATGTTCGCTCATCTCTAGTATTAACCCTTTCACTGCCAGGCATTTCTGTCGTGTTATTGTCCAGAGCAATTTTAACCCCTTAAGGACGGAGGGTTTTCCGGCTCATTTCTCGCTCTCCAACTTCAAAAATCCATAACTTTTTCATTTTTCCGTGTACAGACCTGTGTGAGGGCTTATTTTGTGCGTAACAAATTTTACTTTCCCGTAATGTTATTTATTTTAACGTGCCGTGTACTGCGAAGCTGAAAAAAAATTCCAAATGTGGAAAAATTGAAAAAAAAACGCACGTGCGTCACGTTCTTGTGGGCTCAGTTTTTACGACTTTCACTCTTCGCTCCAAATAACACGCCTACTTTCTTCTTTGGTTCGGTGCGATCGCGGTGATACCAAATTTATATAGGTTTTATTGTGTTTTAATACATTTTCAAAAATTAAACGAATGTGTACAAAAAAGAAAAAAAATTTTTTGCCATCTTCTGACGCTAATAACTTTTTCATACTTTGGCGCACGGAAATGTGTGAGGGGTCATTTTTTGCGAAATGAGGCGACGTTTTCATTGCTACCATTTTGAGGTCTGTGCGACATTTTGATCATTTTTTATTTCATTTTTTATGTTATGTAAAAAGGTGTAAAAGTCGCATTTCGGACATTTGGGCGCCATTTCCCGCCTCGGAGGTCACCGCCGGCCGTAACCGTTTTTATATTTTGATAGATCGGGCATTTTGGGACGCGGCGATACCTAATATGTCTGTGATTTTTACTGTTTGTTATGTTTTATATCCGTTCTAGGGAAAGGGGGGTGATTTGAACTTTTAATATTTTATTAATTTTTTTTATTTTTTAAACTTTTTTTTTTCTTTTTTTTTTCACTATCTTTTAGACCATCTAGGGTACAATAACCCTAGATGATCAGATCGCTCCTACCATATACTGCAATACTACAGTATTGCAATATATGGCGTTTTTGCAGGTCTTACATTACAATGAGCCACTGGCTCATTGTAACGAACCTGCATAAACCATGTAGCCTCGTGTCAAGAGAAGACCTGAGGCTACCATGGTAACCGATCGCCGCCCCCCGATGACGTTCGGGGGCGTGGCGATCGAAAAAAAGATGGCGGCGCCCGCGAACCGCCGTCTTTTAAACGCCGCCCGCGACTTTGCGGGCGGCGTTTAGAGGGTTAATAGCCGCGATCGGTGCAAGCACCGACCGCGGTTATTAGCGGTGGGGGTTTTGTGCAAAATGCAAAAACCCCCACCTCTGTATGAAGAGGACTCAGCCCGTGAGCCCTCTTCATACTTCCCTTATACCTCTGCGCCGTAGAGCTACGGCGCAGAGCGTTAAGGGGTTAAAGTTTAGAATAAAATCAAAATTACAGCAAAAAGAATTAAAGTACACTGCAGCAAACCACATATTTTCTGAAAGCAGACACTTGCCCCATTTTCAAAATTGCATAAGAGTTTATAGACAGAGGCGCAATTTTGATTCAAACTGAAACATTTTATAAAAAATACTTAAAATTTTACTTTGATGGCCAAAAATGTGCTCCAAACTGAAAATATTTACCTTCACATCTCCTAAATGTAATAGATGGACATGTTTAGAGTTCACAAATGTCCCATATTGATATGTTCACAAAAATAAATCAACATAATATTACTAAAACTGAAATAACTAAATATCTGCTTTTCAGCTAGAACTTTTAAGACAGTCACAACCTGCAATATATTATAATAAAACAGATTAAAAAGTAAAAGCTCCCCTCAAACCTATAATTTTGAAAGCAGACAACCAGTCTTGGCAACCATGCGTTTGACAATTAACATTTGACCACCTTCAAGTAACTTTGTGACAAACACAAATTATTAAACAAAAAGTGCACTGAAGATGCCTTGATAACGTACGTGTTAAGGTTGGGTAACACAGAAGACAGGGGATAGTGTGCCCTGAGCTTGCCCCAACCTCTTTCCCTTCCTCTAGCCCCTCCACGCTAAACCGTGGGGCAACTACTTGAAGACTCGAAATACACTGGATAAGTGCAGGAAGGGAAAACACGAACAGATTTACAAAAGGGTCGACGTCAAAAACTAGCTGGGGTCACCACAATTCAGACACAGAGCAAGTTAAACCTATAGCAAGGAGCAAGCAATGAAGGGATTTCAAACACTGGCACAGGTGACTAGTGAAGCTGCAATTTATGCAGCCACAACCCCACCTCCAGAACCTGATAGGAGCTGGGCAACTTCTGGGAATTAATATTTGGTTGCTATCCACGAATGTGTTTAAAAATATATCAAACACAAAATAAAAAGCTTCTATTCTGTCAAAATCAATTTTTTCCAGAAATCACCATGTAAACCAGAATAACTTTTAAATTCAGCGGCAATAAAATGCTAAATTTGCATGAATATTCAAAAGTTCCTCTGAAATATGTACAAATCCAAAATACCTATATAAAGAAAACATACTTTCCTAATCCAGCAAGATGTGAGGAGATCATACCTACCCCACATGTGTATATTCACCAAAATATGCAGCAAAGGGAACGTTAAATCCACAGGGGACACCAAACTAGAAAACTGCACTGAACGTCACACAGATCTATCATTGTATGCTGCCTTGTATCCATAAACCCCTCTAATGAGATAGAAAAAGTCACTTTTAGATGTGCGCCATTGTATTTATTCCAGAACATGTGTGTGTTTTTGGTTTTACATATAACTTTATGGACATGTTCTGGGTTAGCGGTGTTAATATGTAGCCACATTAGGCAAAGAGGATCAAATGTTCATCATATCACTCAATTTTCGCAAAAATTCGCAGAATATTAGTTGATATTATCCCTTATCAAAATGTACATACAAAGTGAATATTTCCATTATCTGTGAGGTGCAGCAGCTCCTGTGTGCAGCAAATTCTCCCTGTAGCCTGATGGCTAGGTATCTGGCACACTTCAGGGGGCTATATCTCTGGCCCCGTGACGCCTAGAATCTCACTTCATTTTTAGTATGAAAGAAGAGAGTCTCCTCTTTTATATGAATGCATATTTGTGTTTATAAGTGTCCAAAAAACTGAGATATTAACTGTTAAAATGCCGTCAGGATTGATTTTTATATATAAAAATTGTCCCTGATATTCTCACTTTAAACCTAAATATCTCTGGATCCATGTGTAATGTCCATGCCTATGCCGCACTATCCATAGTTGGCGGAATAGAGGCGTTTATTTGTATGTGAACAGTGGCTTACTGCTTGTGGTTGGATTAACTGAGCCACACACTGCTCCTTGCATTTCTCTCCTGCCCAGCAAGGGTTACTAGCCTGATGGACAGTTCCCCCAGTGTGCTGCTGGAGGCGTGTTCGGGATCGGTCTCATATACCTGCCCATTCCCATCTCACCTTGCTGGTTATTTTGAGTCTTATTTTCCCTGTGTTTCTAGTTCAGTTTTACCTGTCTCCATTTGTCTGCCTGTATCTGTATCTGTACCTGATCTGTATATTACCCTCTTGATCTGTAACTGACCTTTATATAACCCGCTTGATCTTGACCTGACCTGTGTATATGGGCTTATTCACATGGCCGTCTGCGGGGACGTACATGTGGTCGCAAATTTGCGGCCGCATGTACTTCCCCATAGACAGCAATAGCGGCACGGCACCGATCCGGGCTGCACACCGCAAAAAGATGGAGCATGCTCTATCTTTTGGCGTGTGTGCGGCCGTGTCCCGCTACTCTCTATGGAGGGAGGAGGGGTCACCTCCTCCTCCACTCCAGCGCACGGCGGGCATACCGCGTGTGAATGTACCCTATCCGGCCTGTACCTGTATCTGGATCTGACCTGTGATTATCTGCCTGAAGACCTGTATATATCTGTTGTTTTGTCCCTGTCTCAGTCCTGTGATAGTATTCTGTGCACCAGTGTGAACACTGGTCTATTCCTGTATTCCGTTTACCTGTTTAGTCTTGTGTCGGTTTCTGTTACCAGTGTGAACACTGACCTATACCTGTATTTCCATTACCTGTCCACTTCACCACCCAGCAGCTGCCAGACAAAGTAAGTTTCCCCTGTCATGTTGTAGGGTCGCTCAGGGACCATCAGTTAGGTTCCTGATAGTGGGTTCGCCCTTATCAGGGCGGTTTATCTGCTTCAGGCAGGGCCTTAGCCCGCAGGGATGTCGCAGGGTAAGTTCGCCACCACTTACCTAGTCTGACAGCTAGCGCCATGCCTGGTTGTGCTTGCGCGGTTTGCTGGATGCCATGGCACCTGGAAACATAATTTTAAATTAATTTGAAAGAAGAGATTCTGCTCATGATTAATTTTTATTTATTTTTTAATATCATGAAGCACAGAACTAAAATGCTTAAACTCTGGCGGCAATGGGGAAACTTTTGGAAAACTAGCCCTGAAGAGTCGTTTTTTTTTTTTTTTTTTATAATGTTTTTATAATTACTTTATTACATCCTTCTTAGCCTTATAATTATTTAACTATTGGGGGAGTGCAAAAAACCTCGCTGAATAATTCCTTATCTACTGCAGTGAATATTGGTGATGGTAACATAGGGTTAAAGTGCCCTCAGAAGTTATGGGAAGATGGAGTGGTAGTTGTGATTTGCAGGACATCATTATTTGCAGGGGCGTAACTACAGCGGTAGCAGCCATAGCAACCGCTATGGGGCCCGCAGTGTCAGGGGGCCCCGTCATCCGACCTGACACAATAAAGAATGGAGGATGCGCACCATTATATCTATATTGTACTGCACATTATCCAGCATAATATGTATATAATGTATACTGTGATGTATATATGCAGTATCTGTGATGTGTATATGGTGTCTGTATACACTGTATGGGGGATATTTATCATACGCTGGCGCTCGTGCGCCAGCGTATGATAGCCCCACCGCTGCAAATTCGCAGCCCGATACATGAAGAGGCTTCTGCCTCTTCATGTATCGGGCTGCCAGCTGCAGTCGCGGGCACTCGCCGGCAGCAGCGAGTGCGCAGGCGCGGGGACAGTAACGCCCCGCGCCGGCCCACTCCAGTCCACACGCATGTGTGAGTATACTAATATGTATATTTTTTAAGTGGGAAGGGGGGCCCCCATGCATTAGCCTGCTAGGGGGCCCTGTCTCTCCTAGTTACGCCACTGATTATTTGTCCTGCATTGTTAACAGTTCAATACTTTATGGTCAAACTTTAAAGAAGAACTGACATCCATGGCTAAGATGTACACAGTTATTTTTACAATCTGTTATCTGATCACTGTGTGATATAATCCTATATCATGACTTGTGTAAGCCTATGGCCCCTTTCACACTTGAGTTTTTCACGCATGTGTTCTGCGCTTGCTTTTGATGCACAGAACTTGCATTGCACTTTTACCCATTGTAATCTATGGATTTTTTCAGACTTGCATTCTTTTTTACGCACACACGTTTTTAACGCACGTTTAAATCTCGACATGCTCTACTTTTGCAAGTCACGTGAATGAAAAATGCACCATACAAGTCTATGGAGACACATCAAAAACACATTGCACTCTGTGACACATGCAAGTGCAATGCCTTTTTCATGCATCAATTACAATAGAAAAGATAGAGCTCAGTCCTGAGTCCTTTTCATGTGCATTATCTGCAAGTGAAAATGCATTGAAATGGTAAAAAAACATGTGTGAAAAACTGAGACACTGAACAAACTCTGACTGAAAACTGATTGAACTCTGATGCAAAATGTCATTAATCCTAAAGACAAGTAATATGTGTGATAATGTCCACATAACCTATTAAACATATTGCATATATGTCATCAGATACATCTGAAGCAATAAAATGCTAACATAATAAAACAATATAATAATGACATATTTACGAACACAACAAAACAAAATCAAACTGGTATAGCATGGCTTACATCATTCTTGGCAAAGGAACTTTACTCAAACCCACACTATGTACACCAGCTGTTGTCTTAATCGTATGAGTTCAATATACTTACTAATTTAACACTTTATTTAACAGCTTTTCATTATTTATACCACTCAAGTTTATATCGTGTTACTAGCAATTAGTTTTTAACAAGGTACCCCAAATCCAACATAACATACAGTAGTTTACAGAGACCTCCAGACCTCCAGACATACACTGTAGTATAAAATAACTGACACCCGGCTGTTACTATTGTTAACTTACCATCCCATGGGCGCCACTATCGTGGATGGCCGTCCGCCTCCCCCCGTGACGTCAGACTTGTAGGCTTGCCAAGTGTAATGATTTCTAATAGCCAGCAGATGGAAGGCTATTAGACATCAACAGTAAAATTGCTATATGGAAATAGCGCAAATGGAAAATGGCGCCCAAATGTCCGAATCGCCACTTTTTCCCCTTTTTTCTGACCCATGGATATTTGAATAAAAAATGATCAAAAGGAGGGGGGGGGGGGGGAGCGTGGCTTGAGTAAGGCGATGACAGGCGCTAATACTGACACTTCTCCCTGACACCTGGCATGCCAAACAGGAAGGGAAGGAGCGCGGGACGGTCCGGGTCCGGAGGGCGCAAGGTGACGGCTCTAGAAACGAGCCTGGAACTCTTTATGTGCCAGCTGCGGGAAACGCCGAACCTGCTGGCACAATCCAATATAGCGCCCGCTCCTGCAGCCAGACATCTCCCCGGGGGAACAGCGGAGACGAGCGGGTGAACACTGCTGGCACTCCGTGTGAGGACACACGCTCCTCACAACCACCTCAAGTACTGGAGCTGGCCTTATCAGCAAGCCATTCCCTCTCTCCACACCCTACCACATGATTCTGTGCTACAAAGAGTGGAAACATCTCACCAGCATGCACTGAAGGGATTTAGAGAAGATTTAGAGACAGTAACAACCCGCACTGTGAACACTGAAAATGTCTCTTTAAATGAAAGATTCTCTGTGCTAGAGCGGGATATCAGCAGCTCTAGACAGCACTTGCAGCATGTGACTCTCCTCCAGGATGACCAGGAAAATAGAGGCAGGAGAAATAATGTCCACATCAAAGGTTTTCCTGAAAATCTCCCTAATGACAACTTGTCTGAAGGTGTGTCAACTATCTTTAACAAATTGTTATGTCGCTCCCCAGCGGAGCTGCTTATAGACCCTATCCACAGAGTTTTACGCATGACTACTTTGGATTCCACCATGCCTAGAGATGTGTTTAAATTTCACTACTTCACTGACAAAGAAAAGATCATCAGAGCTGCCTGGTCGGAGGGCACTATCCAGGTGGAGGGCTCCGAGATACACATTTACCCTGACGTTTTAGCTCACACTTTGGACATGAGACATCTTTTGCAACCGCTTCTGCAGGGCATAAAAGAGCTAGAGGCCACCTACAGATGGGGACACCCATTTCATTTAATTGGCAAACATAATGGCAGCAACTATTTCCTGAGGCAGCCGGAAGACCTGCCAGGACTATTCCTTTTTCTGAATATGCCTTCGCCCACAGTCCGTGACTGCCTCACAATTGACCACTCAAGAAATGCTTCTGCACCACCAAGAAGAAGAAGAGATTCACTGAGACGACGTCACATATCCTCCATATCTGCTGCAGACCCTCCTGATTCTGCTCCCACAGAGGATAACGTCCCACTGGGACAATCAGTGGCACTACCCGTAGAAGCCTAAGTTTGTGCTGACGTCGACGACAAGTGTCTTGGAAACAGCACCTACTGTCACTTGAAACCCAAACCCCTCAGAATTTCAGTGGCAGTGGAAGCTCAACGCCTCTCTCCTGGAGGATCCCTTGGTATTAGAAGATATCAGACAAATCGATTTCTGCCCATTTTGATACGACTACAACTGAAAGTATTGATCCTTGCATAGCGTGGGAGGGACATAAATTTAACATCCGTAGCATTCTCATTTCACACGGCATTCCCTGGAATGGTGTGCACAGGTTTGGTGATGCTGTCACATCCTCCCTTTGTGGGGAGACAGTGGCCTTGTCACTCGGAAGGCAGTTTTATAGGCTGAAACAACCGAAGCAGCAGAGGGAGCCACAGGTTTCCATGTTTTTTTTTTTTTGGTGTGTCACTCACCTCCGGTGTTTTGTTTGTTGTGGCCTGGTCATACATTTGGTGTTCAGATTGTTGCTTGCTTCATGGACTGGTGGCATGCCAATGACACATTTTTTGTCTTCTGTGCATTGCTTAATACAATACCATGACAGATTGTCTCCGACAGCCTTTGTGTGCTCTGCCCTGGGCACAGTGGGTGGTAGCAGGCAACATTATGCGATGCCCGATGCGCCTTTCCATCCTTCGACATCTTCTGCTGGCTACCTAGTGCTTTATGACCACAGCCACTTCCTCCAAACTTTAAGTCATGTTGGGTCTAGGACATCGTCATCACTCCTCAGATCTTCTTCCATTAAAGGACATCTACAACTAGGATCAAGGATTGTAAAACAAGCATACTTACATAGTGGTGTATGCCGCCTCTGTCAAGATCTCCTCCTATTTTAGATTATTATGCCACGTTTTTTTTTTTAAATGGCTTTTAAAATTATGCAAATGAACCCGAGGGGTTCCAGTTTCCATTGGTGTTAATGGAGCCTGAAGCCCCTCTGGCTCGCTCATTTGCATCAGCCAATCACATGGCGGCAACTCAGTGCATTTAGGCGTGTAGACATGGTCAAGACAATCTCCTGCAGTTCAAACCGAGCATCAGTATGGGGAAGAAAGGTGATTTGAGTGCCTTTGAACGTGGCATGGTTGTTGGTGCCAGAAGGGCTGGTCTGAGTATTTCAGAAACTGCTGATCTACTGGGATTTTCATGCACAACCATCTCTAGGGTTTACAGAGAATGGTCCGAAAAAGAAAAAACATCCAGTGAGCGGCAGTTCTGTGGGCGGAAATGCCTTGTTGATGCCAGAGGTCAGAGGAGAATGGGCAGACTGGTTCGAGCTGATAGAAAGGCAACAGTGACTCAAATCGTCACCTGTTACAACCAAGGTAGGCAGAAGAGCATCTCTGAACGCACAGTACATCGAACTTTGAGGCAGATGGGCTACAGCAGCAGAAGACCACACCGGGTGCCACTCTTTCAGCTAAGAACAGGAAACTGAGGCTACAATTTGCACAAGCTCATAGAAATTGGACAGTAGAAGATTGGAAAAACGTTGCCTGGTCTGATGAGTAGGGTCGGATGGTAGGGTCAGAATTTGGCGTCAACAACATGAAAGCATGGATCCATCCTGCCTTGTATCAACGGTTCAGGCTGGTGGTGGTGGTGTCATGGTGTGGGGAATATTTTCTTGCCACTCTTTGGGCCCCTTGGTACCAATTGAGCATCGTTGCAACGCCACAGCCTACCTGAGTATTGTTGCTGACCATGTCCATCTCTTTATGACCACAATGTACCCAACATCTGATGGCTTCTTTCAGCAGGATAATGCGCCATGTCATAAAGCTGGAATCATCTCAGACTGGTTTCTTGAACATGACAATGAGTTCACTGTACTCAAATGGCCTCCACAGTCACCAGATCTCAATCCAATAGAGCATCTTTGGGATGTGGTGGAACGGGAGATTCGCATCATGAATGTGCAGCCGACAAATCTGCGGCAACTGTGTGATGCCATATGGACCAAAATCTCTGAGGAATGCTTCCAGCACCTTGTTGAATCTATGCCACGAAGAATCGAGGCAGTTCTGAAGGCAAAAGGGGGTCCAACTCATTACTAGCATGGTGTACCTAATAAAGTGGCCGGTGAGTGTATATCAGGTGCAACACTGAAAAATTCTTGTGTATCTAACTTTGCTAGGTGAGTGGAAAAGTCAACACTGCCTCTTTTTGCTGTTCAGGGCTGTTCCCTCTATGCTCTTCCAATGAAGTTAAAAGCAATGATGTTGCAGAGAGCTAAGAGCTCTCCACATTATCATTGTGCTTCTCAACTGCTATCTGCAGCAGGTTGGCGGACGCAATATGATGATGCCATGCCGGCCTGCTTTACACAGCAGTAGAGAAGAAGAAGAGAGGAGCTGCTGTGGAACATGGAAGGGTATGGGCCACAATATGAGGGGTAGATGATAGGGGCTACAATATAAGGGGTAGATGATAGGGGCTACAATATGAGGGGTAGATGAGGGGCCACAATATGAGGAGTAGATGAGGGGCCACAAAATGAGGGAGAGATAAGAAGTCATAATTGAGTAGGAGATCAGAGGGGCACAATAAGATGGGGAGGCATCAATTGCTCTACTTTAAGGCCACGTTCACAAGACATGATTGAACTGTATTTTTGAAATGTATATCAAGCGCATCTAGAGAATCTCTTCCCTGAGCAGAGATATCTTCAGACCTAGATGCTTGTGTTTTGGTAAGTAGCGACACATGTTTTGCTATGCTAAGAAAAGACTTGTTGCTGCTTTTCAGACACAGGCATTTAGGTCTACACACATCTGTGTTCGGGGAGTAGATATTTCAAAACACAATCCAATGTTGTGAACATGGCATTATGCAGCTTTCACACTATGAGGGAGATTTATCAGAAGTGTCTGAGAGCAGAATTGTTCTAGTTTTCTGTGGCAACCATTCAGAGCACAGATTTCATTTTGTTAAGAGCTGTGGGAAAATGGAAGTTGAGTTCTTTTTTTTTTTTAAACTTGTTTTTATTTATTTTTTCATAAACATACATATAATATTCCAACATAAAAATTTGTACATTGGGATTCTTGTCTTTAATTTTATTTATAGTCCATCACCTTGAGTCTTGTTGCTTGATTTCTCTCTGCTTTGGTACAGGTTTAGTTTGCATAGATATGTTCTGTATGTTAAAGCTGGCATTAATAATACAATCAAATATTTTATTGCATATCATTCAAAGGCATAATGGACATAGGTTAACATGTAAACGGTCGTAAACACAAAAATAGTAACCATAACAACAGTGACCTGAGAAAACTCAAAATTTACTCTTGGTGGTAAGGGCTCGCTATCCATAAGTACCAATCTTTTTTAAATTTGTGGTATCTGTTTTCTTGGAGATGTATGTATTTTTCATAAACGCAGTTGGTGTTCATTTGGTTCACTACGTCACATATGTTCGTGCAGGTTACCTCTTTCCAATGTCTAGTTATGACAAGCTTGGTGGCCATAAGGGTGTGTGTGGTTACCACTCTATAGGGTTGAGGGAGTTTATCTATTCCTATCAAAAGCAAGGCCAAAGCAGGGGAAAACAGTATGGTTGTTTTAAATAAGGTGGACAGTATTCTATATGCTTCTTGCCATAGTGATTGTATTACTGGACATGACCATAGAATATGTAGTAGGGAACCTCTGCCACTGCAGCTTCTCCAACACATTGGGGAAGTTGTAGGAAACATTTTGTTTAAACGTGAAGGAGTGAAATACCATCTCATGCGTGTTTTTGTGATGGTTTCTTGGTGTGAGGAGCATCTAAGTAAAGTGTTTGCTGTTTGAATTGCTTTTATCCATTGGGTGTCTGAGAAGGTAGCATTTAAATCTAATTCCCATTGGTGCATGTATGAAAGTTTTGTGAATTTTTTTGAATTTTCCATTATGTTGTAAAAAAGGTTATACCCTTTTCTATGTCTGGTGCAATTTTAAACTTTGTATACATCGCAGGATCAATAGTTTATGTGTGGTGACTTGCAATAGGCAACGTATCCTCAGATATTTGTGGAAGTCTGTTACGGGGACAAAGTATTTTTGCATGAGCATATTGAATGAGGAGATTTTGCCATTTGTAAGTAGTTCTGCAAATGAATGTATGCCTTTAGTGTACCATGATGTGGTGTTTAAATTCTCTATATTTATATCTAGTAGGTTTATTGGTATATTTTGGGGAAGGATTTCTTCTGTATCATTCTGGTGGGTCATTAAAGAGACCCAAGAGACTGCATCTGTCGCCTGCATTGTGATCAGTTTTGCAGGAGGTGGTTTAATTTTCCACATGTGGGTTATTAGTCTATTCCTCAGGTAAACACTTTTTTGGTATGTTTTCTCTATGCAGGTCCTAAGGGGCATGAAAACACCTGCAATCCGCAACATGGATCACGGGGGTGCCCGTGACAGTGCCCCTCCTCTCCTTTGGGCTCCTCCTCTTCTTTTTGGTCCCAAGAAACCTCTGGAGGCGAGTCCGATCAAAAATGTTCTCCTAGGGCTTCCAGGATCTCTCCTCAGGCCCGGGATCTCTCCAGGATCTTCCACCTCATGATCTTTGTGTCCAGAACCTCCTTAACCTCATAGCCATACTGGGAAACTGCCTCAGGAGCAGGAGGAGGAGATTGCTGAGAGAAGCGGTTCAAGACAACTGGAATGCGCATTGATGGAGGAAGGCGGATAAAGGCGGAAGTGGGTGTTTAATCCCGCACTCAGTCCGAATCCGTCGTATTGTCCGATGGCCCACCCACCGGTTTCTGTCGCATGAAAGCCGGCGCCGATGCATCAAAATCCAATCGCGTGCGACACAATTCCCTACTAAATACCTGTCCCCGAAAAGTTGGAAATCCTGATGGAAATGTGGCCGCGGGACCCTTAGTAAATAAGCCACAATGTGTAGCAGAAGACCATGCAGCTGGAAGATATGTTTGGAGAACAAACTGGCAAGCCGTGGGGAAGACAGAAGACCTGGAAAGGGAACAAAATGGGACATTTTGGAAAACCAGTCCGTCACCACCCAGATGACAGTACTGCCTGAGGAGACAGGCAGATCGGTGATAAAGTCCAATGCCACGTGAGCCCAATGTTGACTGGGTATCGGCAACGGAAGTAACAGTCCAGTCCAGCCGAGATGCTTTGTTGCGGGCACAGGAGGAGCAGGATCCCACAAACTCCTGAACATCTTTGACCAGGTCTGGTCACCAGTAGCAGCGGGAGCTGAGGGCCACAGAGCATTGCACCCCTGGGTGCCCAGACACATGAGAAGAATGCCCCCAAGACAGAATCCTCTTCCGGAAAGCAGGTCCAACCTCTTGCCGGGAGGTAGCTGCCGAAGATCCACCAGACAAGCTGGTCCAGAGAAATTAGGTGTTAAGCGAGAGAAAAACAATGACCACTGAGCTTGCCTGGGATTCAGGTGCTGGGCTGTCTGGCAGGGGCATTACAGAATCCAAAGGGCATTACTAAATATTCAAAGTGCCCGTCATGGGTATTAAACGCCGTCTTCCACTCATCACCTTTGCGGATCCGGATGAGATTGTAAGCACCACAGAGATCCAGCTTGGAGAACACCCTGGAACCGCGCAGGCGATCAAAGAGTTCTGTAATCAACGGCATGGGGTAGCGTATTTTAACCGTGATCTTGTTCAGCCCGCGAAAGTCTATGCAGGGACATAAGGAGCCATCCTTCTTGGTGACAAAGAGAAAACCTGCACCAGCTGGAGAGGAGGACTTGCATATGAAACCCCTGTGCAGGTTCTCCTTGATGTACTCGGACAGTGTAGCCGTCTCAGGAACAGAAAGAGGATAGATACGACCTCTGGGAAGAGTGGCACCCGGAAGGAGATCCAAAGGGCAATCATAGGGACCATGCGGTGGCAAAGTCTCTGCTTGTATCTTAGAAAAAACATCCGCAAAGTCCTGGTAAAGAGGATAGACACGACCTCTGGGAAGAGTGGCAACCGGAAGGAGATCCAAAGGGCAATCATAGGGACCATGCGGTGGCAAAGTCTCTGCTTGTTTCTTAGAAAAAACATCCGCAAAGTCCTGGTAACAAGCTGACAGACCCTCCAGAGACTTGGAAGACACAGAAGACACAGGACCAGAAGTGATTCCACCATGTATCGAGATTGGCATTCAGGGCCCCAACGCAGGATCTCACCAGTCTTGCTGTTGTTTCCCGGATGTTGGGGATGGACTGGACAAGTCCTGATGAGGTGCTTGGAACTGGCACAGTACAAACAGAGGGTTTCTTGAAAATGTCTGGAATGATCCCCAGGCGTGAGTCGGCTCTGTCAACCTGCATAGGTTCCACTGCAGACTGTGCGACCGGAGGCTGGAGCGGCTTTTGAAAAACTGGAGCCAATCGAGGCAGACGTGGAAGCCGGACTAGAGGTCGCTCGTGAAACAACTCTACAGCTCATACCAAGAACCGCACATCTATCCAAGTGGTCAGGGTGATGAGACCACTCAGAGTAGCTGGCAGATCATGGGCGGCCAATGGATCTTTGACCCGTGAAGGCAGTCCTTTTTTAAAGGTCGCAGATAAGGCCGTATTATTCAGCTTATTCACCCACAGATGAGTCTCCTTGGCGTAGGTTCAGTAGCACTGTTTCTACTGAGGAGGCTCATGCAGGCTCAAACACAGACCATAATTCAGCCAGGACAGTACTATGGGTGACCATAACTCTTTCCCATAGAGGAGTAGCCCAGGCCAGGGCCTTCCTTGAGAGGAGGCTGAGGATGAATGCCACCTTGGAGCACTCGGTGACAACCTGAGATGGCATTAACTCTATATGCAGCGAGCACTGTGTAATGAAACCTCTGCACAGTTTTTGTGTTTATCAGGCATAGAAAGTCTTAGCCTAAGCTATGGTGCCGGTGGACAAGCCGGGATGACAGGAGAAGTCGCAGGGGCAGATGCTGGAACTGCCGCAGGAGTAGTCACAGGAGCCTGATGCTGGGGCTGAGAGCCAAGCAGCTATTGAAGGGCGGTAGCAAATTTGCCTAGAAGTTCTCCTTGGGAAGCAATCTGCTGAGATTGCTGGGCGACAACACCGTAAAGTTCAGCCAGTATCTGACGTGTATGTAAGTTCTGACTTACATACAAATTCAACCTAAGAACAAATGTATAGAACCTATCTTGTATGTAACCATGCGATTGCCTGTATATCATTTTAATTATATCAATTTTGTGAAACCCTGTCCCTTCACTGTTTTTAATCAATATGTCTAATGTATATATGTTTTTAATAGTGTATTGGTATGTCACCTGGTGGATTAATAATATATCTATATTTGAGTAAAATAAGTTAAAAAGTTTTTTGATGCATGTAAATTATAAATTGTACACTTTAGAAAAAATTTGTACAAATTAGACCAAGATAGAACACTATAGCTCCTATAAGAGAACTAATGACATTAATTTGTTATATTTAGGTTGCATAGGTAAGGAAATTTACCAAAACCACTTTATGGCAATATTCAACACAAATATTATTGCTGTGTCCATTCTTAGTATAAATCAGTGTATTGTGGGCTATTTTTGCTAATGGGCCTATGGGTGTTGTATACATCTGCATATATATCTATAGATTTAGTTCCATCAGTCTACACTACTAATATTCCTTTGAAAGTCCTGTTTTTTTTTTTTTTTTACTCTTTCACTAATTTCCCACAAGGTGGCAGTCTGACACGAGAAATAAAAAAACGCATTTGTGCCGTATTCTTGGGGGCTTTGATTTTACGGATTTCCCTGTATGCCCCAAATTACATGTCTACTTTATTCTTTGGGTTGGTACTATTACGGGGATAACAAATTTGTATAGGTTTTATAATGTTTTCATACATTTACAAAAATTAAAACCTCCTGTGCTAAATTTTTTGGGGGATTTTGCCGTCTTCTGGCCCTAATAACTTTTTTATACTTTGGTGTACGGAGCTTTGGGAGGTTTCGTTTTTTGTGACTTTTGATGACGTTTACAATGTTATCATTTTAGGACTGTACGACCTTTTTGATCGCTTTTTATAGAATTTTTTAAAATGGCAAAAAAGTACCATTTTCGACTTTGGGCACGGTTTTCAGTTACGGGGTTAAACGGGCATTTTCGGACATGGCGATACCTAATGTGTTTATGATTTTTACTGTTCATTTATATTCATATCAGTTTTAGGGTGATTTGAGTTTTTAGGTTTTTTTATTATACTTTTTTTAAATTTTTATTTTTACTATTTTTCAGACTCCATAGAGTACTTTAACCCTAGGTTGTCTGTACGATCCTATCATATACTGCCATACTACAGTATTGCAGTATATGGGGATTGTAATGTAATTGTAATGAATGGGTTAACCCGAAGCAGCCTCGGGTCTTCAGAAGACCCGAGGCTGCCATGGCGACAGATCAGGAACTGCTGGCACCGATCATGGGGGCTACCGGTAAGCCTTTGCTGCAATATGCACCCTCTCCATGCACCGCACCCGGCATATGACGTAGTATTATGTCACATGTCGGTAAGGGGTTAAATGTACTCAGGATAACAAGATAACTCATTCTCTAATTCACTGTTATTATCAAAAATACAGCATTTTACAGATATAATTCCAACCTGTTGTGGTCCTGGTGTACACAATTTTGGTTGCCCCTGGACCTGACCCTGGATATTCTGAGTTTAGGGTCGGGAAGACATATTGACTGCACTGAGCTGCAGTCTGTGGTTATGGTAATACTCAATAGGGCAGATTTATCAAGTGTCTGTCTGAAAGTCAGAATATTTGCCCATGGCAACCAATCACAGCTCTAAGAAGGAGAAAGGAACACCTACGATGACATCTGCAGACCTGTAAGCCAATCAGCAAGTAAGTCATAAGCCAGCAGGCTAATGTGATGTCACACAGCCCTATAAAAACAGGCAGCCATTTTCAATCTTGGCATTTCACACTGCATGTGCTGTCTCCAGCTTCTAGCTGCTTGTACTGTACTGTGCTGTAGTGGTTTTTGATCCAGGGGTGTCCGTTTTGGGGAATCTGTATACCCCAAATAGCAGTTCCTTTTTTTTTTTGCTGAAGTGAATAGGAAGAAATCAGTGTAAAATTCACATAGTTTCTGGAGTGATTTCTGCTCCTATCCCAGGGTGTCCGTTTTGGGGATCTGTATACCCCAAATAGCAGTTCTTTTTTTGTTGGTGATGTGAATAAGAAGAATTCTGAGTAAAATCTGCATACTTTCTGTAATGGTTTCTGCTCCAATCCCAGGATGTCCATTTTGGGGGATCTGTTTACCCCAAATGGCAGTTCTTTTTTGTTGCTGAAGTGAAAAGGAAGAATTCTGTGTAAAATCCACATACTTTCTGTAGTGATTTCTGCTCCAATCCCAGGGTTTCCGTTTTGTGGGATCTATACACCCCAAATAGCAGTTCTTTTTGTTGCTGAAGTGAATAGGAAGAAATCTGTGTAAAATCCACATACTTTCTGTAGTAATTTCTGCTCGTATCCCAGGGTGTCCGTTTTGGGGGATCTGTATACCCAAAATAGCAGTTCTTTTTGGTTGCTGAAGTGAATAGGAAGAAATACGTGTCAAATCTACTTAGTTTCTGGAGTGATTTTTGCTCCAATCCCAGGGTGTCTGTTTTGGGGGATCTGTATACCCCAAATAGCAGTTCTTTTTTGTTGCTGTAGTGAATAGGAAGAATTCTGTGTAAATTCCACCTACTTTCTGTAGTGATTTCTGCTCCACTCCCAGGGTATCCATTTTGGGGGATCTGTATACCCCAACTAGCAGTTCTTTTTTGTTGCTGAACTGAATAGGAAGAAATATGTGTCAAATCCATATAGTTGCTGGAGTGATTTTCGCTCGTATCCCATGGTGTCCGTTTTGGGGGATCTGTATACCCCTAATTGTAGTTCTTTTTTGTTGCTAAAGGGAAGAAATCTGTGTAAAATCCACATACTTTCTGTAGTGATTTCTGCTCATATCGCAGGGTGTCAATTCTTGTGCTTCTGTATACCCCACCTTGCAGAGTTTGCAGTAGAGAAGCTGTCCTGCCCAGCCAGTAGTGTGGCATCAGAGCGGGTGTTCAGTGTGGCAGGGGCCATCGTTACCCCAAGGAGAACCCTCTTTCCACCCTTAATGTGGAGAGACTGACCTTTGTCAAGATGAATCAGGCTTGGATCGGCTAGGATTTCAACACACAATTCCTTATGCTTCAGATTAGATCAGCCATGATACCTCCCCCAAATGTTCTGATTCTGCCACCCACCTGATGCCACACATCTACTGCCAGTTGCTCCATCTGCCTCCCACCATCTTTACCAGTGACTGGAAATGTCCGCCACCTCCCCAATTTGTCATTGTGCCACTCTGTGACCTACCATGTTGCCACCACCTCCACACTCTGTCATTGTGCCACTCTGTGGCCTACCAGGTTGCTGCCACCTCCACACTCTGCGAATGATACCTGAGAGAGGGATCGGGGGTTAGGTGATCAGTAGATATACCGACCCCAGATCTCCAGTTGGGGGAAGGGAGACAAAAAAAGACAGGAGCGCTCTCCTCGTGTGATATTGTAAAAGCTGCTTGCAAAAGGTCTAAAAGAACAGTTTAAAAGTGCTCACCTTGTAGCACAAACACATGTGCATGTAGAATAAAGTGACCCCTGTCTCCCTGGAAAACCCTGTAATTTCCATAATGCTGTTTTCACACTCCACCACTCTATGACGTTGCCACCATGTTTGGATTTCCCCTTCATTTCATCTGTCAGAAGGAATGAAAAGCCTCAGGATTGATAGCCAAAAGCAGAAGTGGAAACAGAACACAGAGGACATGCAAATACCCCATTTACTGGTCGTCTCTGTTTTTGATCCACTCCTGCTTGTTTTTGGCTTTAGCAATATTGATGGATTATTGACCGATTGAAAGCGGACACTGACATCAATGTAAAATTACTGCCGACAACTTTTCCACTCTTTTGGGGGGTTTCTACATGTATCCGCGTTTAACAGAACAGGTTCTGTCATAATCTATGGAATCTTCTGATGGCAGTGTAAAAAGAGTGCAATCTTTGATGTTATAGTGGGATCTTGGACCTCAGCTCAGTCCTTTCGAGCTGGCACAGATGTTATCTTGTCAGGTTGTGTTCCCGTTTCACTTATTTGGTGAAGTTGGCCTCTGTAAGTGCCCATGGAATTGAAGAGTGAAGCGATTCTAATAGCGGCGGCTGTCATGTGTGTCATACTAAAACACAACATTGTTTGAAGACCAAACCATGCTCCCTTTACATATTTGAATATGGCACATTGTCCTAAAACACCCTACAGTCTCTCTGCACCCAGGAAATACCTGTTTAACATGATTTCTCCTGATTAGTTTCAGGTCAAATAAATTTTTTAAAAAATTGGCGAATTGGGTTGAACCGAATTTCAACAAATTCGCCCATCTCTAATTAGGAGCCATCAACAAGAGATTAAAGGACTATTTGTATGTGCATTGTCCAGTCACTAATGTATTTCATTCACTCCCAAAAAGCCATAAAAATGTGTTTCCACCACCCACCCAAACATCTAGAATGGCAGGATGGATATGGTTTAGCCACCTGTGATGTAGTGGCATTATACCCATCCATACCACATGATTTATTTTTTGGAAAAACATCTCAATACATATAGTACTTACAGTCCAGAACTGAAATTATTTATCCTCATGATTACTACATTTCTGTTGAACCATAATTTTTTCAATTTTTTATGGTATATATTATTTGCAGGTGAGGGGGCATCTATGGGTGCCAGGTTTTCCCCCTCACTTGCAAATATTTATATGACCCAGTGGGAGGAAATATTTGTTTTCTCCCCTAACAATCCCTTTAAACATCTTATCAAATGGATGGGCAGCTTTATAAATGATTTAGTCTGGATTTGGGGGGGCTCAGAACAAGAATTTGAACAAATGATGGCATACTATAACTGCAATACCATGAATCTCAGATTTATTCATATATTTGGAAAAGAGGAAATCATGTTTTTGGATTTTAGGTTAAAGGGATCAACAGGGGTTATTATGTCTTGTCCATATAGAAAAGAAACGGCAGGGAATTCAATTTTATTAGCCTCATCTAGCCCCCCAAACATGTAATTGATAACATCCCATATGGAGAGATGGTCAGAGTGAAGAGGAATAGCTCTAGTATTGAAGATTATAGGAAAGAAGTACATTCAATCAAAAACAGACTTTCAGACAGGAGTTACAATGATTACAGGATTAACAGAGCGAAAAGAAAAATAAATAATGTAACTAGTGAGGAACTACTTAAAGAGGACCTGTCACCCTGATAAACGGCTCTAGGAGCTGCTTACTCTAGTGCTAAAACAAACGCAGCAGTGTTACAATGTTAGCCTTATCGGAAACCTCTGATAACACTAACAAACACCGGGCTCTCAAAGCAGTCCGGCATATTTATAAGGGGGCGGGTCTGGGGGCGGGATTAGGGGCGTGACTGCCGCTTGACATGGCCTATTTAATGAGCGGGGCCAAGTTTGTAGTGTATAGCGCAGCTGTGTTTGTTAACGTTATCGGATCCAATAACGCAAACATCTGTTTTAGCGTCTGTTTTAGCGCTTTAGTAAGCAACTCCTAGTGCCGTTTTTCAGGGTGAAAGGTCCTCTTTAAGGATAAAGCACAGATATCCAGGAACAGTAAAAAAGACATGCCTATCACTTTTGTGACAACATACAGTAAACTGTTTACTGCTATAAATCTTATCATCAGCAAAAATGTACCTATTCTTTCACAAGATCCGGAGTTTTATGGTATCCTAGCAGCAGGTGTCAGATTTGTCACGAGGTGGGGTACCACGATAGGCTCTCAGATTTCACCTAGTCAGATCATGACTAAAGCGGCATGGGTGGAAACACGTCACTCGTACATATTTGTTTGCTGTACTAGAAGGTACACTGCTATTATTGTCAAGATTTTAGAGAACAAAATAAAGGATTGATGTATTTTAAAGAATCCATGAAGTATAGTGCTGGAAATTCGTCGTTGTTGTCCGGTATCATGATCTCGGGCTCGTCCATGCACACTGAGTGGATACACCTATGGTTTTCATGTCTGTATTTGAAAAAGGCTCCATATCCTTGTTTGTCTTTCCTCAACAATATGTCCGTTATATTCTATGAGAGGGCTTAAAACTTGAATGCATCAGCAATTGATCCCTTTTTCATCATTATTTACAGAAGACCTGGAGGACCAGGTCTCCATTCCCCATAGTAACCCTTAGCTCCCAGTCATTGCTGGTAGACTGACGGGACAGCCAGCTACTCAATGTAATCTGTTAGGATTAGTGTGCGTTCACATGTTGCAGTTAAAACTAAATCTTAACTACATTTACCTGTTCATATATTTCACCTTTTACGTTAAGAAATGCACCTAAAATCACATCAAAATTGATTACAATGCAGTTGAGATCCAGTTTTTACTGCAAGGTATAAATGCAACCTGAGAGTCGTATCCAACTTCAACTGTGACAGCTGACTGCGAGTTGTATGGGACACCTGGAATCTGGCTGTTTTAAAAGTTGGGCTACTTTTACCATTAATCCAGCAATTTTTGACTACTGACTATTACATGGATTCCATTTGGGAAACTTCTTGAGCACATCGGGACTCATTTACTAAGAACAGTGCAAACTGCACTATATGCAGATTGCCTGTGTCTTGTGCAGGGGGCGCTAGATTAAGGATTTCTGGCGCTTGTTCTGCATGAATCTGGTGCCATCTGTACTGCACTTTTATTTTGGTGCACCTTTAACATAGGACACAAGACACATTTCTGTCGGACTTTGCATGTTAAATGTAACATACGGTCTGACTGAGCACCAGAATGCCCCCTTCAGTGCAGAAATTTCTGTTGCATGAAGGATAGTGCAGCCGTGCCACAAAACAGTAGCTTGGGCCACTAATGTGGTGCAGACACTTATTAAATACTTTTGCAAGCAGTTTGCACTAGAAAGTCCAGCAGAAAAATGGCGCATTATGCTGTTGTCCTATTACTTTTAACTGATAGGATAATTTTGTCTTTTTCAGACAAAAACAATAACACTGCACAAAAACATTTAACTTAGAAGAACTTTACATAACACTTATAGGCAACAGACTTACATGCATGAACACTACACATAAAATAGTCTCTTTATATAAAAAGAAAGCAGGAGCATGTTTCATAATTTACAAAATCCACAAGTGTAATGTGCCTATAGTCACATTAGGATCTGAAGCTAGAATTTAATCTATAGTTACCTGAATTTCAAATCTGACAGCACAGATCTATATCACATGTGTGCACGTATGTCATAAACCAGTATAGTTGAAGGCATAAGAAGATTTATGCCTAAATCTGACTCTTTACCACAAGGCTACCATTAGACAAGACCTTCTTCTGCCTCCAAAATCAGAAGCTAGAGAATTAAATGTAATCACTTAGAACCAGCTTTGGAAACAAATAATAACCAATGATTTGTATTGTGTATTGTACATCTTGCATTTCAGCGAATCCTTGAACTTAGCAGCTTGGAGGATGTCTCAAGAGATTTTCTTGTCCTTCTGCAACTATTTAAAATTGAATGAATATGTGAGCAATAGTAATATGTTCATAACAACCACCTGCTATTCATCTTTTAGGGTCCATTAAATAAATTGTCTTTTGCATTTACAATGAGGGTGGTGTCAGTGGTGCCCATGATGGTGCCAGTCTGTCATGTGCTGTGACATCATACTGATTCTCTTCAATGTCTGTGCTTCCACCTTCATATAAAGGAGATCCGAGAGAAGGTGACGGAACTATTTGATTGTATGGTGTATAGTGGGCAGAAGAGCTTCTTATGTACTGAGATCCAAGACCATTCCCAATACCTCCTGTTTGTGACAATGATCCAATAGTACTGTTGCTCACAGACCATAAGCTTGGATACTGACTGAAAAAAATGAGGAAAATTATTCACTAATGAATTGAATATTAAATAGAAAATATACATGGCTGAGATGAATCCTCCAGAAAAATTATACATTCAAACAGCAGAGAGAAGGAAGAAGAGGACCCTCAGGAACAGGAGCATCAGGGAGCTGCGTGGAGCATCGGCAGCACCGGAAGGTGAATATGTAAGTTTATTTTTTTATTGACTTGCGTATAAGCGAGGTGGGGCTTTTCAGCACATTTTTTGAATGTGAAAAACTTGGCTTATACACAAGTATACAGTAGATGGTAGTTAGTTATAATGTTATGATAGTGATCTGTGATTGAAAAGCAGCAAGTCACAACATATCTTTTCTCAAAGTCTCTTTGGTACAAATCTAGTGTTGAAATACTTAGGATTGTGCTTTATAGGACCTTTATACAAAACTATGTGCTTCTACACACTAACTTAACTTGAAAGTTATAGGGTGAGCACAGGGGGGGATGTTATTATTGTTTGTATATACTACAGCTTTATTTATTTTTTGCTGCCAGTTTTTACATATTACAAACCAGGTGATATTGTCAGATGTATTTTATATGTATTATCCTATTGATGTTTTTATAAATTTACATGAAATACACTATCTTCATGTAAAAATAAATTTGTAATAAATGTCAAGAAATTGTGATGTAGCAGGCCTATAATCGGTAGCCTTTAAAGGTAGCCTTTAAAGGCGAATGTACTCTGTAATAAGGTAGCATTTAGAGGATGATGTGATCTTTTACTTTTGTTGTTACATTCTACAAAAACCTTTGCTATTATTAACACAGCTATACGTACCAGGAACTGGATGGAGTGCCATTTGCATGGTTTAGAGATAACATTCCGTTGTGGGTCTGCATTTGCAAGCCAGGCCAGTGATCATTGGACTGAAATACTGGAAGACAGGCCGATGAGTTATCTGTGTAACTTGCTATAGGAAAAAAAAAACAGAATACAAAATCTATATTAAAATCAGAATACATTCCACTTACATATAATAACAGATGCGTCATTTTCTTTTTTTGGTGCATTTGCATATTTGCCACTCAACTAGCAAAATTAGATTAAAAAAAACTAAAAATTCTAATCACCCCCTTTCACTAGAAGTCAAATAAATAAACAGTAAAATCATAAACAAGTTAGATATCACTGCGTGTTAAAATGCCCGATCTATCAAAATATAATAACGTTTTTTCATGGCATTTAACCACATACCTGAAAATAGCACCTAAAGTCGAAAATGGCCCTTTTTTACCATTTTCAAAAATATAAAAAATTCAATAAAAAGTCATCAAAAGGCTGTAGAGTCCTAAACATAGAACCATTGAAAATGTCATCAAAAGTTGCAAAAAATGACACTACCCACAGCTCCATACACTGAAGTATGAAAAAGTTATTAGCGCCAGAATATGGCAAATGAAAAAATACATTTGTGCAGGAGGTTTTAATTTTTACAAATATATGAAAACATTACAAAACCTATACAAATTTCCCCATGATCACACCGGCCCAAAGAATAAAGTAGACATGTCATTTGGAGTGCACAGTGGAACTCGTAAAATCCAAGCCCACAAGAAAACGGTGCAAATGCGTTTTTTTCACCAATTCCACTGCATTTGGAATTTTTTTGCCGCTTACCAGTATACAGCATTGAATAATTAATACTGTCACTATAAAGCGCAATTTGTTGCGCAGAAAACAAGCCCTCACACAGCTCTCTACATGGAAAAATAGAAAAGTTATACATTTTTGAAGGGGGGGACTGAAAAATGTAAATGCAAAAACAAAAAAGAGCCTGGTTGTTAAGGGGCCAAAATACAGACGTGTACGTATAAAATGGTGTATAAAAGGATGTATAAAATGGTGCAAATTTAAGGGAAAACCATTGTTAAAAAGTTGCAAATACAGGCAGTCCCCGTGTTACGTACAAGATAGGGTCCGGAGGTTTGTTCTTAACTTGAATTTGTATGTAAGTCGAAACTGTATATTTTATAATTGTAGATTCAGACAAAAAAAAATTTGGCCCCAGTGACAATTGGAGTTTAAACATTTTTTGCTGTAATGGGACTAAGGATTATCAATAAAGCTTCATTACAGACACCTTACAGCTGATTATTGCAATCTGGGACTATAGTAAAGCATTCAGAAAGCTTCACCAGAGGTCAGAGGAGTCAGTCTGTAACTATGGGTTGTCTGTAAGTCGGTTGTCCTTAAGTAGGGGACCGCCTGTAAACTCCAGTCCCGATTATGTGTAGGATAAAACTAGGGATTGTAGGGGTTGTAGAAGAGTTTGTGTGACTTTCGTGCAACTCTTTATCAAAAAGTCGCAAAACCCCCACAGACTCAGCTGCCTCATATATCAACCTCTAAGAGAAATCAAGCAAGTCCAAAACCCAGAATAACCAAAAAAAGAAATGAAATATGAAAAATGACTAAAAATAAATGACCCCTAATAACAGCAAGTGTTCTATATTGTGGCAGTGTATCAATATGTAAAATTCTGTCATAATTTGTGCAAAAAAATTGTCTGAAACACCTAGCAACACTTGGAGCAAAAGGTTTCCAACAGTCTTTCGACACTTTTGCGACTGTGGCTTCAAAAGAGGTGTGATCTTGGTAAAATGGTCATGCCATTGGTAGCACGGAGGGGAGGAGTTCCATATTTACCATTCCAGATTAGATACTTTGACAAATCTAGTGCATCATATGTTGAGACACTGAATAAATCTGCCCCATTATTTAAATGACAGCTAGGGAGGCAGGAATTATTATTCCATTGTGTGTAACCCTTACAATCCTAATATTATTGTCACAATTCAAACATATTTTGTGTTCAGTATCTTGAAGCATACTCACGGGGAGAGTTATTTCTGTGCGCATAAGGACTTGGATATGGCGATGCTCTGTGATTTCTTAGTGTGGTATATCTTTCACAGCCATGAGCAGAGGTAAGTGGTAATGGAGTTCCAAACTGAGAATGGTGATTGGTAGAAGAGCATAGCGAGCTGGATCCAGGAATCAACCAGCTGCCCACTGGGAAAAAAGGAATCATTTTATTCTTTATAAATATATTTATTTATTTTTACCGAATTGTGTCACGGATACATAATTATGTTACTATCACACTATTTACCAAAAGAGATATTTGTGACACTTACATTGAGTATATCCCGATTGTTGATTGTTTTCTGCTTCATCAATGAAGTCTTTGTGATCAGTCCTAGTAAATCCCCAAAAAGACTGAATTATTATTTCCTTACTTAATCTGATTTAACACACTACAGCATACTATAGTAACTCCATATACACTAACCTTTCTTTAGCATCAAGGAAAGCCTTTGCAAATGGATTATGCTTGATTTTAAGGGCTGTTATCTGAAAGAAAGAAAACACAATAATCAACTGATCAGATCAATGATCTGTTATTTACTGAATGGGCATCTAAACTAAAATGTTTAATCAAATTTTGTTCACCTTAAAATCTGATTCAATAAATATTATATATGCAGTTTCTGTCCTGGTTTCGCATACAGATAAGCCTCATGCAGAGAACGGAAGGCGCCCTCTATGGCGTTTATTAAATAAATGGGAGGCCACTCTCATGCATGGAGTAATTCATGGACTGTTTCTGGTATTGCAATTTAGACCTTTTCAATTAAATGGAGCTGAGCTAGTGAACTGTTACTGGAAGAGACCAGCCATATTTTTCTCAGACAACCCTTTTAAATCTGGATTCCTAATGATGCAAATTCCAGGCATTAAAAAAGAATGATGAGTTTTTAAAAGTGTGACATCTGAAATGACGAAAAACGGACTAATAAATAGATGTCTAGGTGGAAAAATTGTTATGGAGAAAAGTCTGTTTACCCAACACATAGGTGTGAGTTTTCAGAAGTAGGTGAGGATTCAGGGGTGTAGGTTCTCATAAACTACGCCATTGGAATGGAGAACTATGAGTAATCTTACTTATTGCTTATGACATTACCAAAAAATTTTTTGTAAAGATATCTAGACAGATAAACTATGGAATACATCATACACAGTTATAAGGTGATCCAACTAGCCAGCAGCTGCAAAGTAAAATGTGACATGCTTACAAAACATTATTAAAATAGTTCAATACTTCTGCAATATTTTCTCAAAAGGAGCAAAGAGACAATTAACAAAAAACATAAAAGTCTCAAATAGTTGTATTAAGATAAAAGTATGACATACACATATAATTCCATTCTTACCTCCTCATTCTGGTAAGCGGTCACAGCAATAAATTGGGTTTCTGGAAATGAATGGCTGGTGATCATCTTTTGTGGACCACCAACACGTACTATATGAATTCTGGGCTCATATTTATGCAATGAATTTAACATAATCTGAAAAACAGTATAACACATTATTATTTTAGCAAGTTTTTACACATGTGAGGGTGCAGGTCAGTTATGGTCTCTCAATGGGATGCTACTGTAGCTATGATAAGCCTAGTAAGCATTGATAACTTAGCCTCATGGGTTGCACCTTGACTTACCCAGATACTAGTATGATACATTGACATACTGACTTCTTTGCATCATTTCTCAAAGGTATTGTCTTACCTCTTGTACACATCCTTTTTACATATTATACTGCTATACAGCAGTGTTATCTAGGAGGCCACACCCAGTATATGTAGAATACATTGTAAGAAAAAATAAAATCTATGTGATGTTATGATTGTATGTCAAAGAAATATTATTAAACAAACTCAATCAAATAATATACCTATTAAAAAATATTTTAATTTAACGTTGTAAATGCCAGGTTTATGACGAAAAGATTACCATTCCATGTTCTACAAAGGGAATAGGAATTTTACCTGTGTTATATAATAGTAACTAATAAAATAAAAACATTTGATTTAAAAAAATGTATAATATATAGTAGGTATTTCCTGTGGTTCTTGTTTTTTATGAAATAAGTAACAAAGGGAAAAAAAAACATGTTACCTGTCCTTCTCCATTCATTTTATTGGTCAGTTTGACTTTGCTAAAGGAAACAGGGGCTTTCATCCAGTGGGCTCCAAAGTTGGGCGAGTCTGGGTGAATATAGACACAACTTGGAGCCTGTGGCTCAGGTTTGCCTCCTGGCACCCACTCTCCATTGACATACTTCCACCGGTTGTTATCAGCTGTCACAAAATCCATCAAGAAGGAGTACATAGCATTTGGGTCTAAACCAGTGACACTTATTTTTAAAACAGGAAACATTCTCCTAAAATAATATTAAAAAAACTATTTTTACTATAAAATATGTAATAAAAGAATACATCTGTCAGAAATATTATGATCACAATAAGCAACTTCTAGAAGTTATATTGTTCTATACTCAGAAGCCTATGCTCAATGCAAAAAAATGTTTTTAATTTATGTGAATGATCAATTTCCTCAACATTGATTAAATCAAAATAGCCACTTTTCATGGGGACAAATAGGTTTTCCTAATCAATACATTGCTGTCAGCTAAGAAGTACCAAATCCCAATAGAAGTATACTGTCTTTAAATAGTAAAATACAGACAGTCCCCGACTTAAGGATCCCCCACTTACAGACAACCCCAATTTATAGACTTCTCAGTCCGCTTAGACCACTGGTGAAGCTCTGGTAATTTATGTTAAGGCTACAGTGATCAACTGTAAGGTGTTACAGGAATTATTTGGCTGGAGATACACTTACTTAATATACTTGTTCCGACTTCCAATTTCAACTTAAGAACAAACCACTAGAATCTATCCTGTACAAAACCCAGGGACTGCCTGAGCCAGTTCTTGACTTCAGGACACATGATTTACAGACAAGCCCTAGTTACAAACAGACCTTTCTGCATGCTATGACCCATGCTTAAGCTCTCTTGATGCGGATAATTTATTGAACTCCCATGACAGCCCAAAATTGTGAAAACCCAGTTGTCACCGAAACCAAAAAATACTTTTTCTGGAGTTACAATTATACAATATACCAGTTCCAACTTACATACTAATTCAACTTAAGAACAAACCTACAGAACCTATCTTGTACATAACTGTAGTTGTTTTTATTGTTAAACATTAAATATTTAGTATATAAAGTGATCTATTATTAGGCTCAATTGTCTTGATTGTTTTATAGATATATGTTAACACAAACTATATACACAAACTGATGCAAAGGAGTTACAACAATTTAAATCTATGTTAGTGTTCGGTTTATTATATCTATTGCCTAAGAATAACAAATACAGGCCCTAAAGCATACACTTACCTTCCATTTTTGGTGACTATCATTTCATTCGTCAGCTCTTTAAATCGTTTCCATAAGTCGGTTTCCTCTAGGGTAACTTTAAGCTCTCTTTCTGTAGGGTCTCCTTTCTCACTACCCACTTGAAGCTCATTTTCTACAGCAGTAAGAAGATGATCAGTCCTGCATGGTAAACTTTTAGCAAAGTTTTCAGTGCCACTAGTACTCATGGTTATCAGATTGCACAATGCAATGACAAGACTAGCTCCTGTCCAAGACCAGAGTGCACTTAGGTCTACTGTAGCTGTGATCACACTGACATACTACTCAGTTACCCTGCAGAGATTGTCATGATTGGTGCAAAGTTTCTTTTGATCTTAGTCTATGTCTTTTGTGATTGGTGAATTCAGCATCTCACCTAATTCTCACATTGATTACCCATCAGATTAAGTGAGAGTGTATGTAAATATCTAAATGTTTGCACCTACAAGGAAGACCACAGGTGCCATGAGGAAGAGGTGTGTCACAAGCCACCATAACCCTCTTTCAGTGTAATAGCCTTCATTAGGAATTAACACCCGGCAGAATTAAAATTTTAAATCTAGCAAAGGGTGTCTAGGTGAATGTGTGCTGGCTACCTTCTAACACCTGGGAAAAACAGGAAATAATTCTCTTCCTTTCCCTTAAGGCTTCAAAAGGAAAGAAATCTGTAGTCCTCTATGGGAAATCTTAGACTCTAAGAAACTACTTTATCTGACTGAACGTATGAATAAAGACATACATTATATGCTTTAGATAGATGGATGAAAAGGCAAAACAAGAACAGTTATCTAACCGATAAGTTCCTATTTGGTTCTTACATAGATAAAATCAGACATTGCAGTGTAACAACAAATGAATCTACATATCAAGAAGTGGGAGTGACTGCGGCTCTCTAGAGTTTCCAATCATAAAAAAAAATTGATTTAATTTTTTTCCATTGATGATGCTGGGGAGCAAGGTGTTTTGTCTTTTAATAAATGCAAACCATTGGCTTTCTTTTTTGGGATGGAAAAAAAGAAGGAAAAACATATACCGAGCGGATGTAAAAAAAAAAACCTACATGGACAAAAAAAGAGATAAAGCTGATCCTCAACAGACATACCTTTTTAAATAAGCTCTAAGAAATGCAATAATTCATACAAAAATAAAATAAAAAGCAGGCAGCACTCTAGAAGTTCCAACATTTTGGTACAGATACCAAGTCTGAAATACTTGGAATGTTAGACATATGCTAATAAATGTTTACTTAAAGGGAAGTTTTAGGGTCATTTGTTTTTTTTTATATTTTATCATTTATAAATAGATAAAAGAAAATTGGGAACTACATCAATCAATGTGCACATTTACTCAGTAAATGCAAGAGCTGTTTATTTTACTGTGTGATAATTAAAATTCACCTGCTCTGTTTTTGGTTTGTATTGTGATGTGTTGTTTGTCATGTAAAATGCTACAGTGTCCATGTAAGCAATTGGAATGAATAGGATTGTTAAAAATCCCATTCACACAATGCAGCAAAAATTGGAAAGTTTAAGGGTAAAACTCTGTCCATTGTGGTTTAATAGCAGATTTGTTTAATACTGAATTCTTACTTTTAAACATACACTACACATACCTAGATAATTTTCTTAAAAAATGGTAAAAGATTTGTGTCACATACAGAATATATTGGGAAAGTGTTTTTTGCTACAGTTGTTGTGAGCAAGAAAGGAGATTGTGATTCTGTATGTCAATGTGATATAAGCCTTAGGACAGTAGTGGCGAACCTACGGCATGGGTGCCAGAGGTGGCACTCAGACCATCTCCGTGGGCATCCGAGCCATCTCTATGGGCACCCGAGCCATCACCCAAGGGCAGTGTTTCTCAGACAGGACTTAAGGCCTCTTGCAGCCCAGGACTCTAGAAGGAAGCTACAATGATAATCCAAACTTCTCCTTCTTTCTACTGTATGTGCTCAGATGCCTATACAATTCAAACCTGTGAAAGATCGGGGAGTAATCAGTTTGCTTAAATTGTCACATTGGCACTTTGCGAAAAATACGTGGTTTTGGTTGTAGTTTGGGCACTCGGTGTCTAAAAGGTTTGCCATCACTGCCTTAGGAGATCAAAATACACTAAGGGCTTAGACTAGCAAAGGTGTTTTCACTGCACTGCAATCCATTGTACTAGAAGCATTGTATGCGAGGAGAATTCATCAAATACCTCCTGTTGTAGAAATGAGTTTGAGGTTAATACAGTAGTGAGAAAGAAAACCATACAGAAAAAGAATTAGAAATTACTCAGATTGAAATTTGACACAATGTCTTTAATTAAATATTTATGAATGTCTTTTATAAGACCTAGGCAGTTCCCTATTATGGCTTTGAAGTATGCAAATCCATAAGCAAACCATATACATATCTGCTGTATGGCTAGCTAGTAATTACCAAGGGAGTAATTGAAAAGTTTTCTTTCTAGTGAAAATGCTTAAATGTAAAACTGAGAGCTGAACTAAAAGAAAATAACTGCAGTTCAACTGTATCTAATTGTATGGATATTTTTTTTTTTGTTTTCTATTTTACTTAGTTTTTTTTTTTAAGGGAATGTGATATTGTACTTGTTTGAGGAAACGGGTTGCTTGTGAGGAAAGGGTTTTAGGATTTGCTTTTAAAGGGATTCTGCTGTGTCATTAGATTTTACCCTATTAAACTACTAGCCCCCTTAGGTAGGGTCTTAAAAATACTTTGTAGAATTCCCTCTTTTATGTGAAATTTCTCCAGTTGACCTATAAAAAAAATCTCCTCCAAAGTTATATCAAAATAAGCAGAGCTGAGTCATATTTTTCCTGAGAGGGGTCAAGTTTGAAGGCTGTAGGTAAGGGCTGATGATGTGACTTCAGACGCTGTTATCTTTGGTTCTATAGTGCCTAGAAACATGCAGGAGATTTATTTATTCTCTTTCTAGTTTTTAGTCTTATTCGTTTTAGGCTGCATTCACACGACCGTATGGGGGGGGGGGCGTATGTATGGCCGCCGCAAGCTTGCTGCCGTACATATATGCCCCATAGATGGCAATGGTCGCACAGGGGGATACGATGCCACACACAAAGTACATGTCCCATTCCCTCGTGTAGATGGCCCATACACTGTGCATTTCTTCTCTCCATCGCTCTGGACATTTGTGTAAATTCAGCCTTAGGTAGATTTTCCTTGTGTTAAATTAGACCTGTGCTTATTAGACTAACATTGCTGCCTGTAATGGGGGATGCGGTGCAAGGTTCACCACCGGAGACCAGACAGTTTTTGCACATTTTTTGGCGACATTTTAAAAAGTCACATATAGTCAATACAACAAACCTGCAACTAAACATCTGGAATTATAAGATAAATACTGCGAGTCCTGCTCGGACATGTGTGCCACGAGTCACAAAAAATTAGCAAATTTGCAAATTGCCCTAAAATGTGAGACTTGTGTACTAAGAAAAAGAATCTCATCTTTTAGTTTGCAACCGGCTGTTGACTCTGTGAGCTACTGAACAAAAGTTAAAGAAATAGGTAGAAACTAGATCTTTATTTGTAGCTCACATTTCCAACTACGTCCAACTATCTGTATGTTCAGTTCTTGATGAGATAGTTAATATGACAGTTGACTTATCGCAGGAAAAATATGACTCTTTTCTGCACATTTTCTACATGACTTTGGAGGAGATTTTTTTTATAGGTAAATGGGAAAGATTTCACATAAAAGAAGGAATTGTAGAAAGGATATTTTATACCCTAATTGAAGAGGCTAGCAGTTTAACCCTTTGCTGTAGATGCCTTTTTAAGTACCTTTACACCCCTCCTTTCAAATGCCATAACTTTTCATTTGTTTACAGAGCGTTTTTTTTTTTTTGTGTAACACATTGGGGGGGATTTATCAATGTGTCCCAGGTTCCGTCAGCTTAGTGGAGGAAAACCCTAGTCATTTTCTGCACCAAATTTATCAAAGTGTTAATAAATCTGGTGTAGGATAAGACTGTTGGTTTCCACTTTAGACTTACTTTAAAGTGGTCTAAACTCTGTGCCACAATTTTTTGGCGCACGGAACATTCAAATAGGCCATGCCCTTTTTCCAAAGACCATGCCCCATCAGTCGGACAAGTTGGAAAATGGCTAAAAACAGGTCTAAAAAGCCTTGATAAGTGTGGTGAAGGCTTTTCACATTTAGGCACAAAACCACCAGGATTGTGGCGCAAGTGCATTAATACATCCTCCCCCATTGTATTTTCCAGTGTCAGTATTTAATATCCCATGCAACGTACTGAGAGGATGGAAAACAATTCGAAATGCAGTAAAACTGATGAAAAAACGCTTTTGCACCATTTTCTAGCGGGATCTTTTTATGGATTTCACTGTGACACAAATGACACATTGGGGAAAATTTACTTAATTGGTCCTGTCGAGATCCCCGATTCGGACGCCCCCCCCCCCCCCGATTTGTGTCGCATGCAAGTCGGCGATGATGCGTCAAAATCCGATCGCGTGCACCAAAATCCCCTTTTAAATGTGTCGCAAAATGGAAATCGTCGGGTAACCCAACGAAAATGCACTCTGCGGACCCTTAGTAAATGAGCCCTATAGTCTTCATTCTGTGGGTCAGTATGATCATGGGAATACCAAATGTATATTCCATATAAGCCGAGTTTTCCAGCACAAAAAATGACTTAAACTCGAGTAAAAAAAAAAATCTAAACTCACCTTTCCGGTGGTCCCCGCAGGTCTTCTGTGCGATCTGTCCAGGCGCAGAGCGGCACAGGGGCAACAGTGGCAAGTCCGTGTGATGTCACATGTGTGCGCCGCACCTTTTTTAATCAATTGGCTGCACAACGGGGTAGGGGGGCAGCTGCATGACGGGACTGGTGGTTGGCTATATATAGGGGCAGGGGCTGCAGGCTGTATACTGGGGGCAGGGGCTGCTGGCTATATACTGGGGCTGGGAGTGCTGGCTATATACTGGGGCTGGGGGTGCTGGCTATATACTGGGGCAGGGGCTGCTGGCTATATACTGGGGCTGGGGCTGCTGGCTATATACTAAGGCAAGGGCTGCCTGCTATATACTGGGGCAGGGGGCTGGCTACATACTAGGGAATATGATCTGGCAGGCTATATACTGGGGGGCAGCTGCTGGATATACATTATGGGGCAGGGGCTGGCAGGCTATATACTGGGGAGGCTGTGACCAATGCATTTCCCACCCTCGGCTTATACTCGAGTCAATAGCTTTTCCCAGTTTTTTTTCTGGTAAAATTAGGGGCCTCGCTTATACTTGGGTGGGCTTATACTCGAGTATATGCCGTAGTTTAATATGTTTAATACAATTAAAAATGTAAATCTTTTGCACAAAAAAAGTCTGCCTTTCACCATATGCTGTCGCCAATAACATTTTCATACTTTAATGTACGGAGCTTTGTAAGGTGTCATTTTTCCAGGGTAAACTGAACATCCTTTTGATCACTTTTTTGGCAAAGATTTTTTTTTTATGGGACATACCACACAGAATAATAATTTTTGGGACCTGGCGATACCTCACATGTGTATGTTTATTTTTTTTTCTGTTTTAGGGAAAGATGGGTGATTTGAAATTTTATTATTTTATTTTTATTTTTTAGGTTCAATTACCCAAGGGGGTCTGAACTCTCATACAATATACTGCAATACATTTGAAATTACCTTGAATTAGACCTTGCCGAAACCAGTCCAGAATTTTTTATTACATATCATCTATGTTATTTGCTGTAAGACGGTGTGTATTCCCTATTCAAAGCTTTCTTCGGTCCCTGCTGTGACCAGCACATGAGGATGGCTATTCCATAAATTCACTGTTTTTCGTATTAGAGAAACCTTGCCATTTCTGGATTCTACTATTTTTTGTCTCTTAATAAAACTTATTTTTCATGCTTACATGCAGAAATCCCTAGTTTCAACAGTATTTTGCGACTATATTTCCCTCACTCCTCAACTCTTATGCAAAACACATTTACAGATATAGAATTTACTAAAATGGCATTTCTCTATAACTGCACATGTTACTACAAACTGTGGATTGTGGCATTGAGGGTTTTGGAGCTAATGCAGTGCAGTGCTCCAGAGGGTAACCCTGCCGCATGTATGTTGCATGGCTGATAACATTGCATACATAAGGGAAATGTCCCTATTATGTCCACCTAAAGAACTGTCTGTAACAGAGACCTAACTAGTCACAAAGTATGGATCACATGTCTACCTCCTGTTATTACACCCCCCCACCCAAAAAAAAAACTCACTGGAACTATAAAGAGTCTCAGCCCCTTGATAAATCTGTGCAGGCTTCTACATCAGATCTGACCTAGCATTGAATAGCATAATAGCCTGAGCCTGGACAAGCATACGCTACAGGCAATGCACAGTGACAGGGCAGAAATTGGCATAGAGGGCAGAGAAGTAACAATTCCTGACTCTGGTCTGGGGGTAGTGACTAAATCATGGCTTGTATGCCTGTTTTCCTGTTACCTGTTGTATGCCTCAACCCCTCCCCCATTTCCCTTGTTTTGGTATTGATACCTTTTCCCTTCATTGTGCTCTGTCTTGTCTTTATTCTATTGTTAGAAAAATCTGAAATAAGGAATAAAAAAATGAGGTTCTCCCATTTTAAAGTAAAGCTATACATTCTACTCTTCGATGGGACACAATAATTTAGATAAAATGTAAATGCACAGTGTGCTTTATAAATGGGCAGACAGTAAATAGTTTGTTCTAATAGTGACAAATAAAGCATGGCCTTTAGCTGCTAGCTGTGTTAACCTCTTGGGTTGCAAATACAGCTGTATTTTCATTTGTTGAAGACAGCAAACAGTCTTGTGATATGTACAGTAATTTAGTCTGGGAGCATGCCTCACCACCAGTGGACATCAGGTCACACTGCTAAAGACATACAAAGGGAATTAACTGTACACAACAATTACATTATGGTCTTGTGGAGTCCCATATGGTCCCTTAGAAATTAGATAGTTCTATAATTCTTTCTTTTTGCAATTATTGCATGTCCCCTAGGGTATTTTAGCCCTATGGGGTCTGATCACTTATATGGATCACCTTAAAAAGTGAACTCAGGACACGGACAACACATATTTGTTTTTGTGGAAATTGTAATAACCTGTACGCAATACAAAAAGACCCACCAGCTCTTGTGTGACAGAACTCCTTTATTTCAAAGTGACAAGTACAGGGAGGGTGTACGGCATAATAAAATCATTACTGAACCTGCATTGTGAAATCTGTAAAAAAAATTGGGAAAAAAATGTAAAAATCAAAAAATATATATTAATTAAAAAAGGTACAACATGTCCTGCAAGAAATCTATTAGCAAGTAATGTAAATGTTGTCTGTTATCTGTTATTCATATACATGTTAATGTATATGTTATCTTTCTCCCCTATTTAGTATTTATACTAAATTACTGTGAACAGTAAAAACTATATACATAATTGTGCCGACCCATACAAAAAAAGTAATATGTTATATATGCTACTGTGAAAGAAAGTTAGAAAACTATAACAGAAAAATGGGTTAATAATATTTAATCAATGGGCTATTTCCACCCATGTATATACTTATAAAAACACAGTGCAGCACACTTCCATACCACAGGAGCTAACACCACAGTCCGAGACCGATCCAACAAGTCCCACTTTAAACAATAAAAAAAGGAGTATAAAAAACTCTGACCGGCGCTCCCAATGATTCCAATACGACTGTTGTTCAAAATTCCTTCATAGATCTTCAATTATATTCTACCGATGAAGAAAGTTTTGCAACAAAATGTAGGTCACTATTCAGAACGTCCTTAAGGTGCAGTTTTCTCCTTAAACTCACTCAACAGTGTGGTGGCAAAAACTAAAAGAGAAGGTAGGCGTCAAATCGCATAGTACGTTCTTAAAACCTTGGATTTTATTCTTAAAAGTTATACTCACAAGAGTATGTTTAAAATGCGCATAAAACAGTATACAAAACGGAACACCAGCTGGGCGAGCGAGTGGAGCTGGCGTCCCGTTTTGTATACTGTTTTATGCGCATTTTAAACATACTCTTGTGAGTATAACTTTTAAGAATAAAATCCAAGGTTTTAAGGAGTTTTTTATACTCCTTTTTTTATCATGTATATACTTCGTGGGATTACATCAGAAAAGAAAAGGGAACCAGAATTGACCCCCCTAGAATGCCCCACCTATTCACACCCCCAAACTAGAAGATAGTGGCAAAACTTTATATGATTTGGGGTACCCAATGTACTCTGTAAAGCGTCCACATTCTACATGTAAAAAAAAAATCAATGGAACATCTCTGGGCTAAAATTATAACTTTACTCCTTTGTAAAATACTTCCAGCATTTGGTTTCAAAAAGAGGGTCATTCTCTAGGGTTTGCATTGATCTTGTTTCTCAGGGACTAATCAAATGTCTAGTCCAGTATAATCTTCACTCCATACCTTCTGTGCCCCGCTGGGTGCCCAAACTGTAATTTATTCTCACATACACTCACTGGCCACTTTATTAGGTACACCATGCTAGTAACGGGTTGGACCCCCTTTTGCCTTCAGAACTGCCTCAATTCTTCGTGGCATAGATTCAACAAGGTGCTGGAAGCATTCCTCAGAGATTTTGGTCCATATTGACATGATGGCATCACACAGTTGCCGCAGATTTGTCGGCTGCACATCCATGATGCGAATCTCCCGTTCCACCACATCCCAAAGATGCTCTATTGGATTGAGATCTGGTGACTGTGGAGGCCATTTGAGTACAGTGAACTCATTGTCATGTTCAAGAAACCAGTCTGAGATGATTCCAGCTTTATGACATGGCGCATTATCCTGCTGAAAGTAGCCATCAGATGTTGGGTACATTGTGGTCATAAAGGGATGGACATGGTCAGCAACAATACTCAGGCTGTGGCATTGCAACGATGCTCAATTGGTACCAATGGGCCCAAAGAGTGCCAAGAAAATATTCCCCACACATGACACCACCACCACCAGCCTGAACCGTTGATACAAGGCAGGATGGATCCATGCTTTCATGTTGTTGACGCCAAATTCTGACCCTACCATCCGAATGTCGCAGCAGAAATCGAGACTCATCAGACCAGGCAACATTTTTCCAATCTTCTACTGTCCAATTTCGATGAGCTTGTGCAAATTGTAGCCTCAATTTCCTGTTCTTAGCTGAAAGGAGTGGCACTTCTGCTGCTGTAGCCCATCTGCCTCAAAGTTTGACGTACTGTGCGTTCAGAGATGCTCTTCTGCCTACCTTGGTTGTAACGGGTGGCGATTTGAGTCACTGTTGCCTTTCTATCAGCTCGAACCAGTCTGCCCATTCTCCTCTGACCTCTGGCATCAACAAGGCATTTCCGCCCACAGAACTCCCGCTCACTGGATGTTTTTTCTTTTTCGGACCATTCTCTGTAAACCCTAGAGATGGTTGTGCGTGAAAATCCCAGTAGATCAGCAGTTTCTGAAATACTCAGACCAGCCCTTCTGGCACCAACAATCATGCCACGTTCAATGGCACTCAAATCACCTTTCTTCCCCATACTGATGCTCGGTTTGAACTGCAGAAGATTGTCTTGACCATGTCTACATGCCTAAATGCACTGAGTTGCTGCCATGTGATTGGCTGATTAGAAATTAAGTGTTAACGAGCAGTTGGACAGGTGTACCTAATAAAGTGGCCGGTGAGTGTATATGACTGTATTGTATCCGGGAAAACCCACTTCATTTTATACTTATGGGTATAAACTGCTTTTGGATGCACAGCAGGGCAGAAAAGGAAACATGCATTTACGTGGCTTATAGATCACAGATTTACTTGGCATAGTTTTTTGAATACCATGACCCTTTTGCAAACCGCTGAGTTTCTAGTGTAGTGGAATCCACAGAAAGTAACAACATTTTAGAAACTACTCCTGGCCTTCACTATGCACTCCAAATGACCATTTCTCTTTACTAATGTCATTACTAATGTCCTTAAAGGGAATCTGTCACCAGGAACTCTTTTTTTATCCTCCCCTTCATAGGGACTTGTATGCACATTCCCGAACCATTTTTATAAATACTCTTCATTTCCCAGGTGTTTGCGTACTGAGGGTTTGTTGAATATTCGGACTGTGTTCTACAGATGAATTCTTAAGGGATTTAACTACTACACATGTGCAGAGAATGAAGAAGCACAAGCAGTATCAGCAACGTGTTGAGGATGCAAAGGGACATGGGATATTATAGTTTACTGGGCCATGGAGTAGCCTTTGCTCTGATAGGTTTCTCTACACCCCAGTAGGCTCTGCTGAAAAGTTTCATATTAGTTAGATAAAGTTTAGATCAGGTAGTATGATTAGGGAACGATAGATTAGGGCAAAGAATGTTAGGAGAAGCCTACCATCAAAACTACATTAATATGTAGATTCCTTATGGTATCCTTTAACAGTATTGTTATTCCATATTTTATGTTTAAACTTAACCATTTACCTAAAATAAGTCACCTAAAAAACCATATGCAAATGAAATGAAAAGAGCTGAAGAGAAATGTTTCTATGATATAGGCCTGTAAATTACCAGCATACAGTAAATGTAAGTTAATATCTAATGGAAAAGGAAAGAATTGTAAAAATCACATGTTTTAGGTAAAGTGTTCCAAAGTTATTACCAAAAACAAGTGAAGCATATTTGAAAAAAATAGGGCTCTATTAGCAACTTAACACTGGCTGTGGCAGGCAGTGGTTACATTTTTTTTACAACATCCTTAAAATAAATCACTATGATGTCAGATCTTTCAGATAAGGGGCAGTAATGTACAGTGATGTGATTATGTATGTAAGCGGCCTGTATCTTAAGACTTAAAGACAGTGTTCTTTTTTAGAGGATGACACCTGTGCAAGTTATAGCCTATTTAACAACCTACTTTTTATCTAAAAGTGTGTCTTAAAGATAATGTTTGCTGTAGTAAATCAGGAGAAGAAAGTCTTCTGGCAGGATGTTACGTGGTGCACAAGGTGACTGTTTACTTCTTGCACCCCACATCTGTAACATAACTTTTCTGTTTCCATCCCATCTGTAGAGATTTTGCTCCTATGTGAGAACAACCATTATCTAATGAAACAACTTCTATCCAATTAACCCTTAAACAGTTCAGAAAGTCACATGTGCCCTTGTGTGCTCAGCTGCCCTTTAACCATCCGGTAACCATTCTTTTTTGTAAACTGTACTTAAGATCTGTAGTAAAATGGCAAACGATGTGTTATAAAAGGAAAATGTTTCTTACAGCTATCTGTCTTATTACACATGAAATGGCATATCATATTTTGTTTTGTAAATGTCATTAGGGCTTTTTGTGTAGTACATGTTTTAAAGTTTGCTTTGTTTGGAAGTAACAAACCCATTCATATTCCTACCATCATTTGGCATTTTCTAATAATCTAATTTGTATAAAAGTAGATTAATGGGAAAAAGATTTCCTGTATGTAATGGAAATGATCCTATTGTTGGCTATTTTTCCGTCCCGTAATTGGCTTGCCTAAAAAGATGGGTTTTAAGAGCACAGTTAAAACTTTGGAGGTTGGGTATTAGTCTGATAGTTTGAGGAAGGGCATTCCAGAGAATAGGTGCAGTTCGGGAGAAGTCCTGAATATGTGCATAAGAGGTTTGAATTAAGGTATTAAATTAAATGGAAAATAGAAAGAATTTAGAAACCTATTTTACAATATATGAGACACAGAAAATACAGAACAGGAACACATTGGGGATTATTTACTAAGGGTCCGCACTTTAGTTGGATTTTATGCTGTTTTCCATTTTGCACGACTGTATTTAACAGGGGATTGTGTCGCACGCGATCAAATTGTGGTGCAGCTGTGCCTGCTTTCATGCAACAGATATCAGGACGATCGGACTGATTCGGACTGAGCGCGGGATTTAACTTTCAAATTGTGTCGCAAGATCAAGTACAGGCAGTCCCCGGGTTATGTACAAGATAGGGTCCGGAGGTTTGTTCTTAAGTTGAATTTGTATGTAAGTCGAAACTGTATATTTAATAATTGTAGATCCAGACAAAAAAAATTTTGGCCCCAGTGACAATTGCAGTTTAAACATTTTTTGCTGTAATGGGACCAAGGATTATCAATAAAGCTTCATTACAGACACCTTACAGCTGATTATTGTAATCTGGGACTAAAGCAAAGCATCCAGAAAGCTTCACCAGAGGTCAGAGGAGTCTGTCTGTAACTATGGGTTGTCTGTAAGTCGGGTGTCCTTAAGTAGGGGACCGCCTGTACTTACATGCACCAGGAAGAAGAAGGTGAACTCCGGTGGATCTGAGCGGGGAAGCGACACATGCAGCATATCGGCAGCACGATCTTAGTGAATCGCAGCAGAGTGCATGATTGTCAGACTTCGGACATCACATCGGTGAACTTCTCGGACGGGTCAGTAAATGTTCCCCATTATATATAAATGACTAGGGATCTCTTTCTCCTCCAGGCTATTGGTCTGTGCTGATATAACTCATGTTTACTTATTAAATTTTTTTTCATGTCATCTTGTGCAATATTTGTATTGATGGTCTGAGCATATTTATCTGCACTTTTGTCCTAGCCCGCATTTAGCCTTCATTATAGGCAATAGAGAGGGGAGTACACTGCGATATTCCACAGTGTTACAATGAAGCAAACTCTCAGTGCATTTTAGATGGTTTTAATGTATACCAATAAAGCATTTGTATTTTATTATACATATATCTTTGAGATTAAGTTTGATTTATGGCGCTGGCTCTTTTTTCTTGAAGGTAATTTGACGTTGTTTTCTAGCGCTTCACCATATATATGTTTACATTGTGAGGATGCACAAGTTTGTTTCCATATTACAGATGTACTACCATTAATGGTGGTTGGTGTAAGTATGTATTTTTGATGGTTTTTGGTAATTTTAGGATTAATGTCAGTATACTGCATGCTCAGAGACAGTAATATAATATAGTATAATAATAATAAGAGTTAATATAAAGATCCAAGGTGGTCTACAGAAAGTCTAGTTCAAAAATACTCAAAAGAGCAGACTTTTCAGGGCAGCTTGCTGGCTGTTCAACCAGGCTGCAAAGCTGCTTATGGCTGTACTAGTCTCATGGCAATACTAGCTCAAAAGGTGCTTCTACTCAATAGTGATGGGTTGTTCGCGAACGAGCCGGCACAAAGAGCCAGCTTATTCATGTGAATGACGTGAGCCAGCTCACCTCAGCGAGCCGATGGCTCCCTAAACCCCGCCCCCAAAATGGCTCACCATGTCCCTTTTAACCTGATCAAATTGGGTTAAAAGTGGAGTGGTGTGGGGGTGATTAACTGGCCTGCGGCTCCCTATTATGCATTTAATAGGGAGCCGTTCAGGAGCCAAAAGAACGGCTCTTCTTAGGCAGAGCCTAATGAGCCAGCTCACTAAGAAGAGCTGTAATTCCCATCACTACTACTGAATAGTTATGACCATGTGATCATTCAGTTTTTAAAAAAACATCTTCATTTATGGGGCTTTTTTGGCAAGATGGAGTGCAGAGTGTACGTTAAAGGAAACCTACCATTTCAAATGGTAGGTGTAAGCTGTAAACACCGAGCACCAGCTCAGGGTGAGCTGGTGCCGGAGCTTAGTTTCGTTCGTGTTAAAGTGATCAGATATGTATGAAAATGTATGAAAGTAAAAAAAAAAAAAAAGATTAAATCATTTTATAATAATAATTAATTAAATAAATAAAATAAAGTCCCATAATCTCGCCAGTTACACATATAATGCAAATACAGTATATAAAACACAAAAACACACAAAAAATGTACATATTTGGTATCACCGCGTCCGTATTAATCTGTACAATAAATCTAAATCAATATTGAACGACGGTGAATGACGAAAAAAAAAAACTACGAAAAACTTCCCGTGATATACAATTTTTCATCAAACACCATCACAAAAAATGTTCTAAAAAGTGATAAAAAAAGCTACGTTCCCTAATATAATATGACTGAATAGAACAACTCTTTTTGCAAAAAATAAGCCCTCAACCAGATCTGAAAACAGAAAAATATGGCCTGAAAAGTTGTCAATAGTAAAAACAATGCGATTTTCTCCAATATTGGTTTTGCTCAGCAAAATTGAGCAAAGATAAGAAAAAGGATATAAATGAGGTATCACCGTAATCGTAGTGAACGAGAGAATAAAGATAAAATATTATTTTTACGTTACGGCGAGCGGGGAAAAAAAGTGCTAAAAATCCAAAATAAAAATTGATGATTTTGTTTGTGTCACCCTTGAAATAGTTAATAAAATCTCATGAATAAGCTATAGAACCCCAAAATTAATTATCTATACATTGTATCTCACCACGTAAATAATAAGCCCTCATATGTTCGCATTACCAAAAACAACTTAAATTTATAGCTTGTACAATGTGACAATACAAATCTGCTGTGAATAGCGCTGCTTTGATCCTATGCTCGTCCGTGCACCCATACAGCAGTTTACCACCAAGTATGGGGTATCAGTACACTCGGGAGAAATTGGGCATTAGACGTTGCAGAGCATTTCATCATTTTATTTATTATGAAACTGTCAGTTTTTGCCTAAATTAATGTATTTTCCAAAAAAATTCAAAAGTTTCTAAATCGCGGGTCCATATTGTTTTAACCCATGTGAAACACTTAAAGGGTTAATAGACTCAATAGAAGTTGCTTTACATACATTGAGGGGTGAAGTTTCTATAGTGGGGTAATTTATAGGGTATTATTATCATATAGGCCTTACAAAGTCACTTGAAAGCTGAGTTGTCCTTCAAAATGTGAGTTTTAGCAATTTTCATGAAAATGAGAAAAATCGCACCTAAAGTTCTGCGCCTCATAGAAAAATGACAGGACGCATAAAATATCATCCCAACATAAAGAAGACATTCTGAAAATGTTAATTATCAAGCTTTTTGGGTAGTTTTATTTCTTGTCTGGAAAGCGGAACATTTCAAACTTGGAAAATGAAGAATTTTGACAAACTTTTGCCAAATTTTCATTTTTTTTCAGAACGAAACGCAAAACTAAAAAAAGTACAATGTGTCACGAGAAAACATTCTCAAAATCACCTCGATATGTTAAAGCGTTCCAAAGTTATAACCAATTATTATGATACATGTCAGATTTGAAAAATAGAGTCTGGTCATTGAGCTGAAAACTAGTGTCGGTGATAAGGGGTTAATACCCAGTTTGTCAATTTAACATGAGGGCTTATTTAGAGACAGGAAGATTTCCTCAGCAAATTTGGATTTCTTTATGTGACAATGGGCCAGATGTATTACTTGTTTGTTTTTTTTTTGTTGTTTTGTGCCTAAACACCAAACTAGCCACACATGAAAAATAACCATGTTTCCCTCATTTATCCTATCAACCCAGATGTTTTGCTGCACCTACTATAAATTCATTATTAGCGACTTTTTATTTAGGTGCAATTTAGGTAAAAAAACATTCCAGCCTGAATCTGGCATAGACTGAGAAGCAAGCACTGAGCTCTTGTGCAGAGCAGTGTAGCACATGTATAGTACAGCAGCAGAGCTCAACCAGTGTTCACACTATATGCAGCCTCTGTTTATAGTTCAGGATAGTAGAGAAGTGTGGGAGCTTGCAGACAGCACAAAGAAGTGTGTGGGGCAGAGACATAGAATTTGTGGATGACCAGACTGGTGTCTGAGGAGGAATACTGGCCAGAATTACAGGGGGGCAGCAGAAGATAAGGAATGGAGGATTCCCTTCCAGGAGAATCCACTGCTGAGGAGCAACGCTGGGTGCAGCTAGACACACACCTGGGCTCTGCTGTGCCATTTCTATGCTGGGGTGTGGGAGAGAAGCAGAGTGGAGCTTGTAGGAGGCTACATATTTGTTCATACCGTATATACTCATGTTTAAGTTGATCCGAGTATAAGCCAAAGCCCCTAATTTTGCCACAAATTTCTGGGAAAACCCATTGACTCCGGTATAAGCCTAAAGTGGGAAATGCATTGGTCACAGCCTCCTCCCAGCCTACCTCACAGTTATGAAATGCCCCATGCAGCCATCCCCCCCTGTTATGAAATGCCCCATGCAGCCAGCCCCCTAACAGTTATGAAATGCCCCATGCAGCCAGCCGCCCATGTTATGAAATGGCCCATGCAGCCAGCCCCCCGTTTATTAAATGTCCCATGCAGTCAGCCATCCCAGTTTTGAAATGCCCCTTGCAGCCAGGACCCCCTGTTATGATATGCCCCATGCAGCCAGACCCCACAATGATTAAATGCCCCATACAGCCACCCACCCCAGTTATCAAATGCTCAATGCAGCCAGGCCCCCCTCTTCTGATGAAACTCCCTCTGCAGCCCTTTGTCGTCTAAAAAAATAAACTTACATACTCACCTTGCGGCGCTCCTAATGCACGGCGTGGCTCCTTGATGCTCCCGTCCCCGTCCTCTTCTTTCTTCTCTCTGCTGTAACAGCGGGCAGAGATGCGTCCACAGGTACATATACATATGCAGCATAGGGCACCTATATGGGCATATACAGCATATTGCACCTAAAGTAAAGTGCAGTCACAAAATCAACTTGAGACTCACAAGTGATTAATAACAAGCATGAACTCAACTCATCACAGATGGTTGTAGCTTGTGATAATTCAGGTGCAACAATGTGCCTCATTTAGGCGCAAAAACAGAACTAGTGCGCTGTGATACATCTGGCCCAATATTTTATGGTATATTTACTGTATTATTATATTACAGCTGTTACAAAAAAGATGAGATCATTTTCCGATAATTGGATTAGAAATTATGTGTAATACAATCTTTCGCCTCACTTTTGGGGAAGCCATTCTTCCAAAGGCAGAAAAACCCATACTCTGTTAGGAAAGACTAATACATGCTGTGTGTACAGTACATTCAAACAGTCAATGCAAACACAGGACATGTGGTCTACAATTCCATAAGTCAGAAGACGAGATGAAAGGCTGACAATGCCTACAAAATGCCTACTCACAGTTTGGTGCCATTCTCTGGAGGTTCACTCATTTCAGAACGAGTAAGTGGAAGTATACAGGTGAACAAATGACCCAATTCATGAAATGTACATTCATCCTGGGTTTATACCCTCTTATCCTTAAAATTGGAAATATGTAAAGGAAGCCAATAGGGGTCTTTATTTTTCTTCCTTTTTTTCTGTGTTTTTTAGACTTTTTTTTGGTGCATTGCAATTTTTGTGGTTTTGTGGAGACTTTTTGAAATGTGCACTGAAGTCCACCAGACATTTGTTTATCACCAGTAAGGCACATTTATCTTCTATTCCAGATGTACTAAATGTTGCAAATGACATTTATCTTTCCAAATAGTCTCAAATGGTGAACATTTTTTGGCGAAAAAACTCCAGACAAAACTATACTTAAGGAAAACTTAGAAAATGGAAATAAGTGACTTGAGACATTCGTAACAAATGTCGCAAAAAGAAATCTGATAGATCTTGATAAATTACCAAAGAAGCAAACGGAAAAAACACAAAAGCAAAAACTAGCCAAAACAAACAAAGATAAGATAAATGACCCCCAATATTTTCTCTAAAATAAAAATTTACTAGTTACCTCACCTACATGTGTACATATTTATTACTTTTACTTCTCTGGAACGATGCATTGTACATTTTGATGAATCTGTGTTATACATCTGGATTCATTTGATAAATCTGGCAAAAGTTAAGTGATGTAAAGAGTGGTGTGGGTAGGATAAAGGTCACAGAAAAAGGTGCAAATATTTAGCAAAATTTATACCCTAGAAAACTGCAATGATACACCCCTAATAATAATTTTAGGTGTCTCGGCTGAAAATGGCTACAGCTGATCAGACATTTCTACTGCCGGTGACAATGTAGTATTAAATTGTTTCACAATTCAAATGAATTGTTTTCCATATCCAGTAAAACATGTATGGGGCAAAAGTAAGATGCTTTCCTTTCTGTTTCACAGAGATGCTATAAAGTGAGAGATTATCCTTTATGAGTTTTTATTTATATTAGAGGTTGATATATCAGGCAGCTTGTCTATTTAGGCGCAAATATATCAAATGTACCCAAAAAGTCTCAGAATAAAAGAAATAAAGGAGAAAAAGTTAAAAAAGGAATACTTAAAAAAAAAAAAATTCATATCACCCCTCTTTTCCTATAACTAATATAAAGCTTAATAAATAGTAAAAATCACAAACATGTTCTCGCGGTATTGCCGCATCGCAAAAAAATATCAAGATATAAAAACAATGAATCCCAATGGTGAACCCTATAACCAAATGTGCCCAAATGTCCGAAACGCCAATTTTACACCATTTTATATCACATAAAAAATGTAATGAAAAGTGATCAAAAGGTCATATAGTGCTCAAAATGGTAGCAATGAAAACGTCATTGTCACGGGTGTCCCCGTGACCCTTGTCTAGCACCATTGTGTATGGCTTCCTTATCTTTGATCCTACAAGAGCTGTGGAATTAGAAATCTGTCCTACAGGAGCTGTGTATTTGATCAATTTCAATCGGTTGATCAGTTTTTGGCCTTTGTTCTTATGATTAGACACCTCTAACTTATGTTTTCATTTCATGCCTGCCAATCCAAGCCAATGTTTTGGTGGTATAGGAGAAGCCTTTTCCAGAGAACAAAGGTGGTGAATCTGCTGAGATAAAGATAGGTGAAGAGGAGAGACCTTTATGAACCCCTGCGTCGGTTTCACTAATGCTGCTCCAGAGTTTGCAGAGGCCATAGCATCTTAGTGGGTTGCACCCTCTCCCCCCATGAGTAATTTCCAGGGCAAGCCATTGGTGGGAAGTTGAGGTACTTTGTGTGATAAGCTATCCCCTACTAGCAGGTTGGAGGTTATCCTTTCAGATTGTTATACAGCAGTTAGTCTGAGAATAAAATATTTGGGAAAACTCCATAATACCTGATACTTCTGCTATATTCAGTTTTGGAAACCACATTAATTTATACTAGTGTATTGTAGCACGTAGCACCTTAGGAGAACAGAATTTTCTTAAAGGACACCTGTCATAAGATCTGTGTCACTTGTCCTGACACTACTACCTGTTGGAGCAGCTCACAAGGATCCCATCACAGCCTTTATCTAGTCAATTCATACATTAATCATTGCAAAATCATCTGTTCTTTATTATGTAAATGAGGCTGGTCACATGGTCAGAGGCAGTGATGTCAGCCCTGTTACCCCTCCCCTCTCCTCCCCTCCCCCTGCTCATGTCTGTGTGTAATGTATAGTAAAGCATGGCTAGTGTCTTTGCTGCATCTGCTGACATGCTGCATCCTCCTAATACACAGGTGTGAGACACAGACATCAGCTACACAAGTACCTAACAGGATCTGCTATATCATGACTGCTTGGAGATGTTGTGTCTTTCACATACACATACAGGCTGCAGGGGGCGTGGCCACCGGCACCAGGAAGCTCAACATTATACAGCCTCACACCATTATACAGCCTCACATCATTATACAGGCTGTCAGTCATGTACTGGGGGTGTGGCTGTTCCTCCCACTCATGAATAAGCTGGACAGCTTTAATATGCTAATGACTCATTGGACATTTCACAGGTCATTTGCATACAGCTTTAGGACCTCATTGCTTAGGTTTACTGGCATGTAGAGGGACAATGAAGGGATAGAGGCAATGCTCTATAATGGCAGTTTATGAAAATATATTTAGTTTAGGGGGGTTATTTTGCCTGACGGGTTCTCTTTAACATTGTACACATGGTTTTTACACTAAAATTCCTTTAAGAAGGTTTTGCAGCTGTGGTAAAAAAAAGGAATGGGAAATAAAACCCACCGAAATGTGTAGTTGCTGCTTTCATATAGCGAGAAAGAAAGAGAGTGTCACTTAAAAGGTGCAATGAAGCCCACTGTACACGACTCGGTGAGGTGAGTACAATATAGTCAACCTCACAAACCCCCTCTGGCTGTTAGAAATTTACATGGTGTTTATGTAAACAAATTTTGTAAATAAAAAAGTCAACATGCAATACAAGAGTAAAATAAACAAGTGAAGCAACCCTCACTATATAACCTGTCAGAAGCCTATGTCACAGGGTAAGTAGGTCCCAGCACAGGCAGGGTGTAACAGGAGGATAAGATACACCAAGTACAGCCAGGGGGCCTAGGTAATCACCCGTTGCTGCTGTCAGGCACCAGGGGTAAGGGACCCATTGGACCACTGCGGACGATGACAGAAGCCAACACCTGGGACCGGAGTCTAAGTGGTACCTGTTTTTTACCAGAGCCTGCCGCAAAGCAGGTTGGACTTGTTGCGGTGTGGTACCACCAGGCCATTCCATAGTCCCGATTTTGTCTGCGGTGGCGGCCAAGGGGCAGTACACAATTGTAAGGCAAAATCAGGGGCAGGCAGGAGATTGAGACAGACAGCACAGGATCAGAGTCGGGGACGTAGCGGTAGGTCAGGACCGGCACAAAGATCCGGCCAGGAACACAGGAATGGGCTGGCTATTTAACAGAATTGGCAGCCAGCCAACGCCAATTAGTGGCGCACTGGCCCTTTAAATTTTCGGAGACAGGTGCTCTGAGCCACAGGAGACACTGCTGGAACAGGTTGCAGGGGCACCCATGACAGCTGCCTTATCTTTAACCTTTTCCATGTGTTTGTAAGTTTTTATTATCTAAAAACATACACATTTCCAGGTGCATTATTTGGATGTATTATCATTGGGTCTACTAGTGGTACTATAGCTATGTGTATTATGTGAAAATTTTAATATTTAATAAAATATTTAAAAAATTGTTTTGGAGATCAAATTAAAAGAATGTTAACTTTCCAATTATGATCAAGCTGATTCTCGGATATAAGAAAGCATTTGGCATCAGTTTTTTCCTGTTTGTAAGGGCTTATTCACATGGCCGTCTGCGGGGACGTACATGCGGCCGCATATACGTCCCCATAGATGGCAATAGCGGCACAGCGGGCATACGGTGCCACACATGTGTGGCAACGATCTGGGCCACACACCGCACAAAGATAGAGCCTGCTCTATCTTTTTGTGAGTGTGCGGCCGTGAGCCACTGTTTTTTATGGAGGGAGGAGGGGTCACCTCCTCTCCAGCAAACGGCGGTATGCCCGCACAGCGAGCATACTGCGTGTGTATGTACCATAAGAAATCTGATGAATTTCAAGAGTACATTCTAGCAACCATCCGTTTTTCTTGAACATCGATTTTTTTTTCCCTGACCTATTGACTTTTATTGTACTTTTTAGTCCATGAAAACGGTTTACACTTGGACATGCTCTTCTTTTAAACGGAACAGACTCACTAACATGGGCATGAGCCATTAGATACAGCAGTGATTTTCAACCTTTTTTAACCGCGGCACACTTTTTATACTTAGAAAATCCTGGGGCACACCACCCACCAAAATAGCCAAAATGACACTAAAACAGTCATATTATACATATAGTTAATAATATAGATTCTAAATTTATTTTACTCACTCAGTGTGAAACCTGGGCCTGTTTCAATAAACACAAAAGGGATATCCTGGCAGGAATGGTGGAAAGACACACACAAAGCTCTTCCTCAACAGTTCTCAGTTTCTCCCTGTATTTAGTACTGTATATGGTGCTGATTATTATGTGGCTCATATACTGCAAAATAAAGGGGTACGATGAGAAGTACTATGGCCATGAGGCCAGAGTACAAGTGCCAGCTCATATACTCAGCATATGAGCTGGTACTTGTAGTACTCCAGCCTCATGACTATAGTATTTCTCATTTTACTTTTCTCATTGTTATATGCAGTATACTGCTGGAGTAATAAAAGTACCAGCTCATATGCTGAGTTTTCTGCCAACAGTTCATATACTCAGGCAAAAGCTCATATAGTCAGCATTATTGGTGGGCATTACCTTGGCGGCGGGCAAATGCGAGAGTCTCTCCGCTCTCAGGATGATGCGCCGACCTCGGTGACGTCATTTTGTTCCGCGAGCTTCAAAGCTTGCACATGTGTTATTGTACGCGTCTCCTACATTGTAAGAAGGCGTGACTGCGCATCGCCGGGAAACAAAACACAGGGGGCACCATAGTTTGGGGAACTTTCCCCGCAGCACACCCGACCATGTGTCGCGGCACACTGGTTGAAAATCACTGAGATACAGAAACTGCAGTGGACAACTGTAATTGACACACCTTTCACAAAATTCTGCGGCTGCAAATTGAGGATAGTTTTCAGGTTTACTGATCATCATGTGATCTTTTTCCAGAAAGCAGTATTTGAGGAAAGAATGCAAAGTGTAAATTAAACTTGCCGTCTAATTTAACAAGATGACAGAATGATCCATGTCAATGTTATAGGTTGAAGATGAGAAAAGCACATTACAGCATTGTGTGAAAAATCTCAGCCTCCATTTCTCCCAGTAATATAGACACCATATATGATCATTGCAGAAGAAGGTCATACACCACCATCATTCACCACATACCTTTATAATTTATGTACTATCATCCCCAGTTTAAAATATAATAGTAGTTCAACTAATTCAGATTAAGGAAATATAATTTAACCTTCCTTTAGAAGTTTCAGTACAAAACTAAAAGTGCAGTTTATTAAAATTAAAAAAAAGAGTAGTTCCTACAGCAAAAAAGTTTCAAGGAAGGACTTGAACATCTTTTGAGTTTAAGCTACGTTTCTGATTTTGGTTTCAAACTATTGATTTAAAATACTTCAATATGTAACAAAATACTTCAATATTCTTTAAAATACTGACCAGAATACTGATCTTAGAGCTGTTTCATAATCTTTTCTTTCAAGTACTTTAATACCAGGTCCATTGCAGATTGTCAAAATGGTCCCTTACACAGCATGTGCTTTAAAGAAATCACAGAGATATACTCCCCCAATGATACAAGGATACAATGATACAATTACATCCTAGTTTGGGGAGGGACTAAAGGGAACCTGTCACCAGGGACTTCATTTTCATGAAAGACAGGTTGGATAAGCACATCACACCTGCAGTGCAAATATGCCCTTCTGCCGTCTCTAAGCATTTGCATTACAATATGATTATGGGTTTTAAAGTACCTGGCTTCCCAAAATCCCCAGCTTGGCTTTGGTTTGTATACATTTCAAAAGAGAACACCAGACTTCTCTGTGCTGCTTACTCCTCAACACTAAGCCCCCATCTTTGTGCTCCTCTACAGCTCCTCCCTCCCACACTGATATCAGCTCACCGCTGTGAGCTCTGCACCTGGGAAGGAGCACAAAGTTGAGAGCTGAGAAGTAAGCAGCACAGACAATTAACATGTTTTTTTTTAAATGCATGCAAACAAAAGCCAACTTCTTGGACAAAACAGAGGATTTTGTCAGGAAAAGCCATTACTGTTTTACTTATCTAGTTTATAGAGCTCCTTTTTTCTGCAGGATGAATTGCATGTCCAATGTACTGGGAAGCTGGAAAAAAGTGCATTAGAATGGAGCTGCATAATTTTTGCAGGATGAGCCAACGTTTTCAGTGATACCATATTGGTAAGATGGTGAAAAAGTGGTGTATTTTGGACTTTCAACTATGATATTTACCAAATGGGATAGGGGTTTTTATATTTTGATGGATCAAGCATTTTGAGACTTTAGGTTACATGCATTGTAGGTAAAGGTATTTACATTATGTTTAATGTTGACCTGTTTAGATCATCTTGGCTGTTTGAACCTTTGGTGGCCTTCTCGATGATACAAATACACTGCAACATAACTGCCAACAAAGGCCCACAGATTTCATGGCAACCGATCGGCACCATCTAATATGCATTAAAGGAAACCTACCACTTGTAGTGGCAGGTTTCCGATGGAAATACCGGGCACCAGCTCAGGGTGAGCTGGTGCCGGAGCTTATTTTAGTTAGTGTTTTAAACCGCGGTATCGCGGTTTAAAACACTTTTTAAACTTCTAGCCGGCGCAGGCAGGTACGCGCTCGGCGCTTACCGTGCACGCGGCTCTCATTCACTTCCTATGTAGCCGCATGCACGGTAAGCGCCGAGCGCGTACCTGCCTGCGCCGGCTATAAAGTTTAAAAAGTGTTTTAAACCGCGATACCGCGGTTTAAAACACTAACTAAAATAAGCTCCGGCACCAGCTCACCCTGAGCTGGTGCCCGGTATTGCCATCGGAAACCTGCCACTACAAGTGGTAGGTTTCCTTTAATTTTAATTATTGTGTTATGAACATTTTGGATACATATTTCCACAAAGCAGTTGTCTAGAATAAAGGTATGTTCAAATACAATTTGGGTGGATGCAGATACAAAACATACTCTGTCGTGACCAAGACTAACTCTCTTCCCCTTTAGCTCATCGTGTTGTTGCTAGGTCTTGCACCCCCACTATCTGATGTTGATGAACCTAAAGTTCGCCTCTTAAAGATCCCATTAAATGCATTGCATGTAGCTCAAGGTTTAAAAGTCACCAGTAGATGTCAGTAAAATTCCTTTCAACTAATTTTTCATCTCCACTATACATTTATTTACATACTAAACAACATGTGCCTATATAATACAGAAAAAACTGTATAGTATTTAGAAAATTGGAACTGAACCATTTACATTATTTTAAATAGCTATTGGAAATCTGTCTCACTGAACCTGCATTTCCATTTTCTAGTTTCCACTTTTTGCTCCATATTTTCCGTAAACCATAACTATATGAGGGGTTTGTTATCCATGGGACAAATTGTACTTCCTAGTGTCATTGTTTATATTCTGTACTTGGAAGCTGGAAAAAATTCCAAATTCTGCAGTTCGGTTTGTATTTATGTGCTTTGAATTTGTGGCTTTTACTATGCAGACCAAATGGCAAATCTCCTCTTTTCTTTGGGTCAGTATAATTAAGTAGATATAAAATGTATATTGTTTTGTTATATTTTAATAATAAATAATGATTAATTATTCTGTAAATTAAAACCTTTTAAGAGAAAAAAAGCTGAATCGCCATATCCTGAAGCCGACAAATTTTTCACACCTTGATGTATGGACCTTTTAAGGTGTTCATCAATTGACAAGATATTGGGGATTGTTATCACTTTTTATTCAAATTTTTGGTGGCTATGTGCCGGTGAGTCGGGGGGAGCTGTATAATATGTGCTGAGGGAGGGGGGTATATACTATGTGGGGGGGGGGGCTGTGTACTATGTGGGGGAGCTGTATACTTTGTGGGGTGGCTGTACAGATTGTGAGGGAGCTGCATACTATGTGGGGGCCTGTGTACTATGTGGGGGAGCTGTGTACTATGTGGGGGCACTATGTGCTATGTGGGGGGGCTGTCTACTATGTGGGGAGGCTGTGTACCCTTGTACTATGTGGGGGGGGGGTGTACTATGCAGGGGGCTGTTTACTATATGTGGAGAGGTGAGCTGTATGATATACATTGGGGGAGTGCAGCTTTCATTTTACCAGTGCTCATGAAAATTTTAAAGGGAAACTGTGATTGGTTGCCATGGGTAACTAGAAATATTCTGACTTTCAGACAGCTTCATAAATCTGCCCCAGTGTGTCTCAAGTTTGCCTATTTTTGCAACTGGTTTGTTCCTTTTCCATTCTTGTCTTGTCATTTGTGATTGATCTTGTTTTGACTTAGGAAATACGTTTTGAATTGTCGCACAACCGATTCATTTGCACCTAATTTTGCACCTAATTTGTCACAAATTATTCCCCTACAAAGTAAATTTTATTTGCGACCAAAAGGAATCTATACTGAGAAAAGATGTGATAGAACATTCCTAGCTTCATTTTTCCACAAAAAAGTGAATGCATGTACAATGTCCAGACTATACATTTTTGTAAGTGTAGAGACTAAAAGATGTGATAAAAAAATATATATATATACATTTTTTTGCTCAAATGCGTATCTGCCTTTTTTTGTATTATAATGTATATGAAATGGAGCCTGCACATTAAGATTGACATATAATTGACATTATATGATGTCCTATAAAAAATAAGTACCATATATACTTGAGTACAAGCTGAGTTTTTTAAAAAAAAATTCAAAAATTGTGCTGAAAAACCCTAACTTAGAGTCTATAAAAAAATTAACACTGTACTCTCCTTTCTGACGACCCCCACAGGTCCTCTTCTTGCTTTCGATGCTCCGGTGCATCTTCGGGTCCTTTGAAAACAATCTAAAAAATTATAATTAATGTCCCGCTCAGAATATATAACCAGCAACTGTGCCAAATGTAGCATCGCCCACACTGAAAATAACAACACATTTTAAAAACGTCTATTTTAACTTAGACAGTATAACACATTTTTTAAAAATCTTTTATCCTATACCTGAAAATGAAAAGAAGTTCAATATCAGATAACATTATTCCTATCTGGACTCTTAAGCCAAAACCAGAGAAACAGAGAAAAGCTAGATTGGAAATACAGTATTTGCAGCTTTTCCCCATGTTATGTCCCATGATGGTTTTGGCTTTCAAATACTGAAGAAATATACTGATTACAATCCTGCCATTTGAATGGGTTCCAAATGTTGCCAAAACTGTGGTTAAACACAAAAAAAACTGATGCAGATACGATAATGTCCACAAACAGTTTGGAAACAGATGTGTTTTTCCTGCCATTTGAATGGGTTCCAAATGTTGCCAAAACTGTGGTTAAACACAAAAAAAACTGATGCAGATACGATAATGTCCACAAACAGTTTGGAAACAGATGTGTTTTTTGCACTAAAAATACACTAAAAGCGCTAATAGTGTGATCATTTTAAATTTTCATTGTGTGAACAAATCTGCTACGGGTTCATCCCTGCTTGACCTTTCCAAATCGCAGAGGCTTTATGTAAATCACATGGCTTGTTTAACATGTCTGAACAAAGTGTTCCTATGAAAACCTCAGTGATACCTCACTGATCTGTACGCAGACAGAAGCTTACTAGTACTGCCATCCAGGTTCTAGTGATATGTGTACCAAAGGCAATAAAGGGAATTCTCTTAATCACTAATTTGTCAGGCCACAGGAGACCACATCACCTCCCACTGAAACCATCTAGTCCACTTTGGCTTACATTTAAAAATTTGGGACTGAAAATGGGACTTTAATATGATACATTTTTACTGCCTGATTCAAATATTAACGCCTGATCAAAAGAATAAGTTATCAATAGCAGATTATGGGGATGGGAACAGTTTCTGAAGATCGGGCCCCCTTCCCAAAATGTCAATGGCCTCTACTTCTGCCATCTATGGATCTATAAAGTTATAGTAAAGTAAAAGTTTTCTTCAAACTAAGTGAACATCAAGTTACTTGAGGTGTAAGTTGCCAGGTATTAAGTATGTATCTTGTTTGATTTTTGTTTCAGTGAGAAGCTTTCTCTGGATTGCCTCGGGGTCCCTTTTGTGTGATCAGTGAGGGTCCCAATAGATGGACTGTTGGACTGGACTGCTGGTCTATCAGCTTGATATACCCTGAACTCCCCCCCCCCCCCCAACTTGAAAACTTGTTACAATAATTTTAAGGTACAGGAAACCCTTTAATTGAACTACTCCTTAGCAAAGAAAGCATATTACATCTGACACTAACCAAATTGTAGACACAAATTACCTGAAAGTACCAAAGACTTGATACATGTTTTATAATATATTAAATGTTCTGGAAAAGTGATAAATAAAGCTATTCTAAAAAAAAATAGGTCTACTAATCATTTCAGGTAAAAAGTTTTAACATTTAAAAAAGAGCACAATGAAAATGGATGGATAGCTTGACAAATATTTGGTGGGCCCACATGATGACTACACAGAAGCAATGCAAACATTTAGCATGGGCATGTTATATTAGTCATAAGGAGCCTGTGACAAAAGTGGATTGAAATTCCACCTTAGTTACCACCCAAAATATTGTGTGTTGAAATGATGAGTCCTGTTGCAACCTGCCCTCATTTCATACTATCATACTAACATACACTAGCCAAAAGATAACATTAAAGGGATTGTCCGAGTTTTGATAAAAAAATATATGTGGCCGGGAGCGGTCTGACTAAAATAATAAAGCTGTACTTACCTCCCGGTGCCCTCCCGTATCCAGCGCTGCTTTCGCTCCGGTCCAGGCGCCATGTAAACAAACATGGCCGCCGGAGCAGCGCTGCATTCAGCTTCCAGCCGGACACGACAACCTTCCGGCCCCCATACACAATGCTGTGTATAGGGACTGATAGGCGTACCCGGCCACGGCCGGCCGGAAGCTGAACGCAGCGCTGCTCCGGCGGCCATGTTTGTTTACATGGCGCCTGGACGGAGCGACAGCAGCGCCGGATACGGGAGGGCACCGGAAGGTAAGTACAGCTTTATTATTTTAGTCAGTCCGCTCCCGGCCACATATATATTTTTTTTAAACTCGGACAACCCCTTTAATTAACTTTGTTTTTATACCCTTTGAATAATAAATAACATGTTTTCTTTTAATTTGATTAATAAATATAATTAGAGCATTATCTTCAATAAGCTAAAGTTGTCATATTATATGCATATTAAATGAAGTAACATTACTTTACTGTACATGACCACAAAGACTAAAAAGCCTTTTACATTGATGTATATTTGATATTGGATTTATCCATAGGATAGATCATCAATAGCAGATAACTTGGGAAGCGACACTCCCCCACCAATCATCTGATTCCATTCTCTATAACTGGCGACAGGGAATGCATCTCAGCTCATATTTAAATATATAGGAATGTGTGTATAGGAGTGTTTCCCTGCACCAGCCATCACACAGGGAAGGGAGATTGGTGCCTGGCTCCGTTCCTTGTGTGCCAACATCATCTGATTCCACGAGTCCCCTATTCTAACCCTTTGACCTATCCTACAGATAAGCCATCAATAAACAACAACAAAGGCTGCCACCAAAAAACAGATTTTATTATTTTACCTATAAGAAATATTCTTAATGTAGATAGTGAAATCCTGTATTATGGAATATTTCATTTTTTTACTGTATCCATGGAGTACTGCTGTGTTATGTGGGCTTGGAGGGAGCATAGAGGGGCGGGTGGTGTTCACCAGCAGACCTGGCATCGTTTTTCTCGCCTACTGTGCTGTCCACTGGATACATCAAATGTATCCGGCTTGACAAACGGGGGAATGACCGTTATCAGCAGGAGTGCCGGCATATGACAATTCTCCCTCCTTGGGTGAGATTTGTAAGGGCTTCTAAGCCAGAAAACTGATGCAGCAGCCCTGAAGTAATTTCAGTTGCTAGCAAACTGCCAGCAATTGCATTTATTTCCCCCTTTACACCACCTCAACGTGGCCAGTGGAGGACTTGCAACACTTGTAAAAGTTTGCCTGCTGTGCATATTTCTCCACCAGGTGCAAATGGGAGGGAAGAAAAGGCTGGGCAGAAAATTGGGGCAGGATTTGAACCTGCTCTATAATGTGCGGTGCAGCAACCCGGTCTGGTTACAATGCGGTGAAACACGGTATACTCACCACAACATGCCCGTGCACAATAGAGGTCTATTGGGGCTGTGAGCTGGTGGCTGTTTGTGTGGCCCTCTCAAACCCCAAAAAACTGTTATTATGTGCACTTAGCCTTACATAAAGGGACAAGTAGATATTGAGTGTCACTGTAGATGTCCAAACTGTCAGCATGATTTACTGACCCAAACAAATCATAATGTTATGTAGGGCTCATTACATACCTAATTGCAATCTACCTGTACCTTTTACTCCCATATATCATTGTTCCCCCCAAAAGCACTTTTTATTTAAACACAAATAACCACAAAACTGTTTTGTGGGTGTCTCTGCAAAGCTCCTGTTCCAACTCCATAACCCTGCTGTAGTCACTCCCCTAAGTGCCAGCCATGACGCTCCCCAGCACTTTATGTTACTATTGTGGCTGGAGCATCTGTACAGCATGTACTTACAGACCTGACTTCAGACACTGCTGAAAAGGAACAGGGAGTGATTAAGAAATTAGCAACATAGGAGATGTCTGGGTATACATGATGTGCATGGTGCATATGCAGTACCGATGCTTGTGCAGATGTATTGCCTGATGATGGTACAAGTTCTGCACTGAAACACGTAGCTTTTTTATTAATAAATCGGAAACCTGATGAAATTTATGATTTCGGATCAAACAAGTTCCCTGAGCACTGAGTCTTCACGTACAGTATATAGTATCATTTGTATCTTATTAGTAAAAAGTAATAAATAAAAATCTTTTTGCTATATCTTTATCTCTATTTAAGTTCATGTTTTTTATTTGTCAATTCTGATGGAAAGTACTGGAAAAAATTATTGATGTGTGAAAGAAGTTGTCCAAGTAGTGGCTGCTGTGGTAGATCTAGGATATCCTCGCTTTAGATGGATTTTGAACATCCACATGTAATCTATATTTTCTTTGTAGAGGATCCTCCAGGAAAATTCTCCAGCATAAAAAACAGCTGTTTGTCATAAATCCAAAACCCAACCCCTTAGGGTGCAGTCAAAGGTGGTACTTGCATTTACAAATTCAAAGTAAGCACTCGGGGGCGGGGCTTGACCCAATTACATATGCGTTTCCATGGAAATGCACATGATCGATAACCAGCACCTGGTGTTTTGCATTGTTTACTGTAAATGCAAGATACAGGGTGCTGTTTACAAATCGCATATATTTCCATGGAAACGCATATGCTGTGGGACCTAGCTCTGATGCAGTGCTTGTGTTACATTTGTAAATGCAACAAAAGCGTCATTTTCTCATTTGTTTGCATTCCATGTATCACAAGGGGCATAAGTGATAAGTATTCTAAATTGTGAGGGCATTGTTTTTCCCCTGCATCAGGTGCCAATCCTGATTCCTTTAAAACAGGTTTTTTTTTCACCAGCTGAGCATTCTATCCACGCATGGTTAGGCTCTCTACTGTCATGCAGGCAGTGATATGTGTCAGCATTGGATAGCCACATGGCACTAGAAAGCCTGATGAGAACTTTGGAGCCTTGTGCACCAGTTTTCTGGAATTCACAACTCCCTTTTCTAAAAGAAGTGTGCCCAAAAGGGCATGGACCATTGTACGCAGGATGTAAATGCACTGCTTTCTCAGGAATGGTTGGGCTAAGTAAAAAGGTGAATCAGTATTAAAGAGGTTGTCCGACAGTTTTTTAAAATTCTGCAGGCAGGTGGGGGAGGGATTTAAAAAACAAAACAAAGTTGTACTCACCTCCCCGTCGCTCCCGGTGTACCCTGCCACCACCTTGTTGGACCATGCTCCTATCCTCTAGGGTCACGGAAGTTCAGCTTCCGGCCAGCCCTATTCCCAGGGCTGTATCAGGAGTACAACTTTGTAAATTCCTCCCCAGCCCACCTGCAGGATTTTAAAAACAGTCGGACAACCAATTTTAAGGATGCAAAGATTTAAAGTTGGCTACAATTATGGAAAATCCTCCATAAGCTTGTCCCAATGTTGGAAATACAACCAGAAATGATTAAGAGATGTACAATATGCTTTGTCCATGTTTTCTTTTTATCTGATTGTCACTGAGCATACATTAACATATTTACAGAAATACACACAAACCTTGACATTGCATCAGGTATAAATACAAGACTAGGTCAGTTGCACTGACAAAGCACAGAATAATTAGACAAACTTACACACATCGACTATTGACATAGAAATAACTGTAACATAAAAAGGAATGAGTCTTTTAAATGTGCAATTACAAAATCTCTAAAAATAGACCTTGCAAATCTTAAACTATAGTGGATGCCAGAAATGTTTATAATGTTATTAATTATTTGTTTTCTTTCTTATAAATAGGGGAATCTTGAAACTGGTCACAGATACCAAATTCAGAAACCAAAACACAAAACTGCTTATTGCAATTTCTGACTTGGTCCATATAAAGGCTAAATTGTCTAATGCCTGTGGCCTGCTTTAGATTCTTCTCTAACCATAGATTTATGTTTGAGTACATTATCCAAACAGATATTCATACCACTAAAGTGAAGTAGTGTAAAGTCAATCTTTGGAAATCTTGTAGTTGGTTTTGTGACTTATCTACAGTTAAAACATTGCAATTACATTTATTAAATAAATATTTGAAGTATTTTTGGAATTGTTTTCATTAGAGGTCAATGAACAATTATGAGAACAATCTCATTTCAGTAAATAAATAATTTTTCATACATGACTTATCACTCTAGGGCTGTAAAGAAAGTAGAAGTATCTTGTAAGAAATATATAAAACAATAATGGAAATACAGAACGAGATTTTGAATATTGACAAAGGAGAGAGTCAAATTGGTTTCAGTCTATATTTACAATAGGTTTACAATTCCTCATTGAGTAGTCTGCTCTTCAAAAAATTAATATAGTGCCTCAGTACCCCAAGTCCTCCGCTGGCCTTGAAGAACCATGTCTAAATACATGGCGGTTTCTCATATAAAGTCACATAAGGTGTCTCTTTACATTGAAGTTGGTGGGACAGGGGTCCATGGTGATGATAATCTTGAATGGTTTGTGACTTCATATTGGTTCTCAACAATATCTGTAGTTGCCCCATGTTCATATAATGGAGATCCAGAAGATGGTGAGGAAACTCCATGGGAAAGAGATGAGTAATGAGCTGTAGATCCTCGTAAGTACTGGGAACCCAATCCATTAGAAATTCCTCCTGACTGAGAAACTGGTGCAATGGTGCTATTGCTTACGGACCACAAATTTGGATACTGACTGCAAAATTTAAAATTGTTAAAGTTAGAAATTTCTCCAGGATACTGTGTCTTACTATGGTAATTCTAATTACAATTTTACATGTTTGTATTATATTATGTATATTAATATGTGTTTTTATATATATATATATACATATATAATATATAATATGTGTGTGTTTAAATGTCATGTATATGATGTTATGCCTATGTCTAAATTGTAAAAAGAATTTAAAATTTGTCATTTTTCACAAAGATACATAATTTCATATAGGAGTATTTAATTTATTGTACTCAATGGTGGAGATTTATCAGAAGTTTCTGAGGTAAAACTGTTGTAGCTACCCATGCAAACAGCTGTGGGAAAATGAAAGCTGAGCTCTGATTGGTAACCATGGGAAACTAGAACAGTTCTTCTCTCAAACAGTTTTGATAAATCTCCCCCAATGAGTTAATACATGAGCTGGATGGATGGACAGATAGATAGGCACACAGATATTTACCTGGAATTATTTGAGGTTGCAGTGGTGTGGGTCATTGGGAGCATTCCGGTATGAGCAGGCATCTGAAGAGTAGACCAGTTATCATGTGACTGGAGCATAGACAGACAGGAAGATGAATTATCTTGTATCGTTGCTGAAAATAAAAATCCCATAATAATAGAAGCAAGAAAAAAGCTGCACAAAAAATCTGCATCTTTGCATCCATTGTTTACGCCATAAAAACCCCAAAAGGTACCCATTAAAGCATTATGCAGATACATAATATGGCAATTTATTCTTCTAAAATGTGTTATTTAATTTCTCATGTCTGATAAAAGAAAACATGTACAGGCAATCCCCTACATAAGAACACCCGACTTACAGATAACCTAGTTAAAGACGGACCCCTCTCCCCACTGTGACCTCCGGTGAAGTTCTCTGGATAGTCCCAGACTGCAATAATCAGCTGTAAAGTGTAATCTAAAATGAAGTGTTTCATCCAGGTAAAACAATTTTATATTCCTTTATTCATCATCTTTAAAAATGTACAAAGTTGTACATGTAGGTCCAAACACCTATGCGTTTTGTCTATTGTTTAAGCCTTACTCATGGTATATAGAGTAAGGCTTAAGCAATAGCCACAACACGTAGATGTTTGGACCTACATGTACACCTTTGTACATTTTTAAAGATGATAAATAAAGGAATATAAACTTGTTTTACCTGGATGTGCTACAAATAGATTACCTATGTATGAAGCCAGCTGCATGTGTGCACTCCGCCTCTGTGAGCCTCAACTACTTCAGGATAAGCCAGGGTATGTGAAATCCCCCTTTTTTATCTTGCTTTACTTTATTGATAATCCTTGGTCCAATTACAACAAAATTTTTGTCTGGATCTACAATTATAAATATATACAGTTTTGACTTACTTACAAATTCATCTTAAGAACTAACATAAAAGAGATAGTAAAGAATTTATTGCATCCCTCATTGATTTAAAATTGTAAATGGTACCCTCTTAAATCATTGGAACTTACTTGGAGAATTGTTTCTGTGAGAATATGGGTTTGGATATGGAGCTGTTCGATGATTCCGCAAGGAGGAGTATCGGTCACAGCCATGAGAAGAGGACAAAGCGATGGGGCCTCCAAATTGAGAATGTGGATTTGCAGGAGAACATAAAGATCCGGTGCCAGGAATGAGCCAGCTGCCTACTAAAGTAACAATAAAATCCATTAAGTTTTTGTGCAAAACATATTAAATTTACCTATAGATAATAATTTCAATCTATGAGATGTACACTTACTTTGTGAGTAGCTTTGTTGACCATCGATAGCTTCCTCCAAAAGTTCTTTGTGGTCACTTCTAAAAACAGACATTTTTTTATTACTTAGTCTTAAAAAATCAGCACAAAATCAATACAATGGATTAAAATCTATTCGTAAAGTTAGCCTGCCACCAAATTTACCCTAAACTCAAGTTTTGAGGCTGCAGGGGGGGATGTCACTTTAAACATCCCTATCTTTAATTTTATAGGACCTAGTAAAATAGTAAAGATAAGAATCTCCCCTTTCCAGATTGCATTAGGCTTGTGGTTCTGTGATCTACAGAACCAAAAATATGGAAAGTTAAAGACACAGTTTAAAATTTCAGCTGTAGATAAAAATCCAATTTTTATGTTTTTTTACTGCCTGATCCTGAGGCAAGACGAGATTATCTTTACGTGACATAAAAAACAAGTTTCTAGGTACTATAAAACCAAAAATAGAGGGGTCTGAAGCTACAATATCCATGCAACCCCTAAACTTGACTCTTCTCTACTCTATTCATTTTAACATTCATTTGGTGATGATTTTTTTATAGGTAAGATGGTGAGATTTCATATAAAAGAGGGAATTCTAGATAGATCATCCCCTACCATAGGGGGTTAGTTTAACTGGGATAAAACTTGGTGACGGGTTCCCATTAAAGGGTTTCTGTACTAATAGAATTAAATGGCATTTTATATCATTGTTATGTAAAGTCATTCCACTATCTTCTGCAGCAAAGCCTTATTATTTGCACTCTACAAAACACACCTGCACAGCAGCTGTTTTGGGACTAAAACATTCCTCTATTTCTAAGTGTCTTTTGTTTCTGCCTTTTGTACCAGGCAGATGCTGAACATAAGGGAACCTTTGGTTGCCCTCACATTGCTACAATTGAGTAAGTGTATGAGCGCACAGAAGTATATGAGTAGCAGAGTGACTAATAGGAAGAATGTGCTCCCCCAGGTTCATATAGTAAAACCATAAAAATGAAACACAAGATATACAGGATTGTAATAGAATCTGTATATCTAACCATCATTTCTTCTAATTATTTAAAGAGATGGGAGTAAAATGACTATTGCTTTAAATTTAGTTTGAGTCTGGAAGAGATATGCCCCAAGTCCACGAACCTATAAAAAAAACTGCAATAAAAGTCATACCTCTCTTTTGCATCCAGAAATGCCTTGGCGAAGGGATTGTGCTTTATTTTAAGAGCAGTAATCTAAAAAAGAGCAAAAAAAATGACATCTTTAAAACATTAGAGACGTTTTAAATGTGGAACACACATTCAGTTTCATAATTAGATCCTTTTATGACTAGGAATTAAAAGCAAAGAGTTAATGTTAAGTTAATGAGTAAAATAAAGTGTCCATGATAGGCACCTCTTCGTTCTGGTAGGCAGTCACAGCAATGAATTGGGTCTCAGGAAAGGAGTGGCTGGTGATCATTCTCTGGGGTCCACCAACCCTTACTATGTGAATTCGGGGTTCATATTTATGCAATGAGTTTAGCATAATCTGGAACAAAAAAATAATAATGAATGATCATTATTGTAAGAAATTACACAGTAAAAGCAGTGATTATTTCAAATACCATTACAATATAGAAAATTATTCTGATTATTTACCTGGCCTCCTCCATTCATTTTATTGGTGAGTTTGACTTTGCTAAAAGAAACTGGGTCCTTCATCCAATGGGCTCCAAAATTTGGGGAATCTGGATGAATGTAGACACAGCTGGGAGCTTGCGGTTCAGGTTTCCCCCCAGGAACCCATTCTCCATTGACATACTTCCATCGGTGGTTGTCTGCAGACACAAAATCCAGCAGGAACGTGTACATAGCATTAGGGTCTAGGCCAGACACACTCACTTTTAGCACAGGAAACATTCTCCTAAAAAGAAAAGGAAATACGTGATTACAGAAAAATTCTATATATTAACTTCAAAGTATGAATAATGAATTTAATAAGAGTCCTATAATATGCAGCATAGAGAAGATGAAATCCAGTACAGTAGATACAGTAGCACCAGCCAACAGGCGGCTTACCTTCTCTATGGGTGGGTGGGATGTACCTGAGTCTTTTTATCCAAAGACAAATAAAGTCATTGAAAAGGTGGCGTTAAAAAGGAAATGAACTATCCTCCCACTTTAATTTCCTTTGAGCTCAGTATCTTCCTTTGTCTTTAATTTGGGGTCAAACAACTCATCTGCCGGGAAGTAACTTTAATGACTTTGCTACTGAAGTAATACAATATCTCGAAGACCTTTCAGAACACCTTTATCAGCCATTCAGCCATACATGGATAGGTTTCTCAGATTATAGTTAGTTTACAGCCATACCTGTTCAGAAGCTTTTGACTCTAATGTATTCTATGATCTATAGGGCCTCATGTTCTTTCATGTGTTTTGGTTTGTATGAAACAGAATGTGTAACTGTGTATTATTATTGTGTAACGGTTTGTTATTATTATTATTGTATTTAAAACTATGTCATTGTTTGTGCATTTACTGGTAAGAGTGTTATAGGTTTAAAGTGTCATTAGTAACCATGCATCCATTTATGTTGGCAGAAGTTTTTCGCTGCAGTGCTCCTTTGGTTTATGACTGGCTTACAGCTCGTTTGTCACTAAAGGAGCATTCTAAATTTATATTGCACAAGAATTATTTCTACTATAAATATAACTATTTATCTGCATGCTATTGCAGTCACATAGTCTGACTGATAACTATTTTAATAGGCAATGTAAAATATGAAGTGTTATTAAGTATGAGTGCTATCATTTATAATATTTATATAATAATAGCACAAAATTATAGGGTGCATTAGCTATACATCAATTACAGGAATCGGTTTAAAAGCTGTACATATATATTGAATAGACAGTTGTAGAAAAAAACATGTCAGTGAATTATTGTTATACACTAGAATGAGTATGAACATAGCAACAACTTCACAAAGTAAAATAAACATTTCAAATGCAAGTTAGATAAATATTGTCAATTTTGTGACCAGTCCTACCTGCCATTTTTAGTGACAATCATCTCATTGGTAAGCTCCTTGAACCTCAACCAAAGGTCTTGGTCTTCCAAAGATACTTTGAGTTCTCTCTCTGTGGGATCCCCCTTCTCGCTGCCAGCTTGAAGCTCATTTTCCACTGCACTGAGAAGATGATCTACTCTGTACTGTAGGTTCTTTCCACAATTCTCAGTTGCACTTAAACTCATCCCTCAAGGTTGTTCCTCCACCAAGAATGAAAATGTTCTCCACAGATCCAAAAGTCTTATCAGTTTGCTGTCAATTGTCTGTGATCAGTAGATAATGTATTTGGAGATAGTAAATCCACTTGACCTCAGTAGCAAAGACTTCACCAATCAACATTACATTGCTTTACACTCCAATAAATAGTCATGCCCAAGGAGTGGTGACATCACTCACAGAGCAAAGAGAGCAGTGATTGGTTAGGGCTCCCTTTGATGTCCCTTTGTGAGAACTGTGATTGGTGAAGCCTTCACACTGTGATAATCTTCTGAAGTTAATTGCAAGTCAGAGGTACTTTATGCAAATCTCCAAATGTTTGCACCTTTATCAAAGACCAGTGCTGCAGTGAGGAAATGGTGTGAGAGGCCCAATAGCAATTAAGTAAGGACAACACCTGGCCAAAATTTTAATTTTAAATCTTTTTGTTAAAAGTTTTAAGTTGCCAAAAATCAACATCCAATTTCACAATTACCAAAACATTAGAAATAGAAAATGTAATTTCTAAATTCTGTGTGATTTTCCTTTAGATCTAAAGAGTTGAGATATCATGAGTGCAAATCTGACCTTTAGGATGTCCACCTATCTTCAGAATGAAGGCTCAACAGTGATAATTTAGTCATGTGCTAATGCAAGTAAATGCTGTTCCAAGAGGGTCCCTTAGGTTTCGATGCCTGTGATCAAAAAATGGTGGCAATTCCTAAAAGACATGCCATAACCATATAAAGTGGGAATAGCACATTTCATTCTACACATTTATTGAAGTGAACTAGTAGATAGTGTACAGACCTATTCTATTACTAGTAACTTTACTATTGCCTTAAACAAAGGCGCTTTAAGGGTATGTTTATCCATAGCAACATCCAAGTACCTTATAGTATTATCTTATAGTATATATCTTATTAGTATTTCAGCAGAAGCATAAATGTCATCTACACACTCTAGAAAATGATGTATGTATATTTACTTGCGTTATGCATTTTTATATCCAATGGAATTTGAGTTTATTTTGTGGGTTCTAACTATGGATATCCCCAACTCTTTGCAACGTAAGGTGAAATATCCAGCCAGATCTGAACGTGAAAAATAGATTGTCATATTATTGCCATAATTTCCATGGCATGCTATGATTACTCTCCTTGTGGAAGATGCATGAATCAAAGTGAATTTAGAGACAGCAACTTAGATCATATTTTTTATACTTTCTTCACATGTTTTGAAATTCACTGGAACATCCAGGTGAAAGTGATAGGACACAAAATTTATAACTGTAATTAACTTTGTGGGTCTTTTCCCATCTCCCAAAATAATGCATGTGAAAATAGTCTCTCTGTCTGTGTCTACCGTGTATGTGGTGGGGGTGGTTTATTACTTTCTGTGAGAATCTGTGGATGGAAAGGAGAAGGTGACAATGGACAGGAAACAGTTCAATGGGATCTCTTTAAACATTCCAGCCTCTCTACACACAAGCTGAAGATAAAAAGCAATGTAGTGTAAAACCTATGATTTTTTTGTTTTTTATGTGAAAGTATTGCAATACTTTCTGTTAAAAGTAGCAATAATTCATTTACTATGTTTTACAGAAGTGCTCTGCTATCATTGCTTATGAGTTTATATATTGTTTTATTATCATGGAAAAGTAGGGTATTTTCAGACAGGCAGACAACGTTTTTTCCCATGCTTTCATGGGTACAGACTAGCTTATGCAGCCCTACAAGTACTAATAGCTTTAGTGCTGGACATAGTTAAATTGATTCAATGCCGTTCATGTGGTTATGTGTTTGCTTCATAGAACTTCAAAGTTGTACAAAGCAGTAAAAAAAACTTTTAGAATTGTGTTGTGCCTTATTGTATCATATGCATTTAATTTGCCTCTGACAAATATCAAAGATTTTCAGAAAACTGCAGCTTGACGTATCCCGGACCCTCCATGTTTTCATAGTGTATAAATGCTAGTAAATGATTTATTCCTCAGGATTTTAAGATCCTGCTTGATATCCAAGAATGGAAATATTTTGCTAAAATCTAAATTTCTGACTTGATGTTTCAGAGCTCCTAGTCTTCTAGGAAATCCCATGCCGCATTCCCTCTCCCATTGAAAGCAGCCACCCAAAATTTTTTCTATGATTCTTTTTTTTCTATATAGGGCATTGGTTAAAAATCTGCTGCAGAAAGCTTGACAATGGATTTTGACCCTGTATTTTCCATTGTAAAATACTTCTGTGTGAACTATCCCTAATAATAATCATTATAGTCAATTTATCACATAAAATGGTCACAACTCAACCTTTCCTACTGAACTGCATTGCTGCTGCTTGTTTGTAAGGTAACCAACATACATTGTACAAGTGTTAGTGGAGCAGCTTGGAGCTTCAGAGCACGTGTCTGGTCACAATGTATACAGAGACATCAAAGAAGCCATTTGGATGAACCTTGGTGATTCTTAGAGGGATATCCCAGGAATAATCATAATGAATATTCACAAGGTTGATTAAAATATAAGCTTATGTATAATTACCGATATTTGTTATTTAAATTTTTGCTCCCCTTAGCAGAAAAATGCTGTGGACATACACTGTAATGGAGAATTAAAATGCTACTGGACCTTTATTCAGTCCATTGATTTTGTCCCTGTGGAGGAGACACAGGACAGAAGATGACCGCTGGTCACATGTCCACATCACATGTCCTGCACCTGCCTGGACAGGTCATGAAATCATCACTATGTTATTTGGTTGCTTGCAGTGTATTTGCCAGTTTAGTGGGAAGACATCATCGTAGTGGGGCAATGTGCAGTGATGGTAGTTATACATCATTACTATGGTAACAGAGCATGACAGTCTGTTATACCATCACTGGGAGCAGAGCTTAAGAGGGTGGAGCTGTTACTGAGAACTGGAATTGTAGTATCCTGTGGTGGCCATCTTAGTCATAACTCCGACTACTTTAGAAAGCCCATAAAACTCTGTGAATCATAAAAGCAAACTATTTAAGCTCTGTTTAATGAATACTGACATTGAGTTTTGTTGTATTCATTTATTTATAGTATTATGGGTTTTTATATCAGACGTTCATATTCCCAGAATACCCTTTAAAGTAAATGGATAGACTATCTGGGGGACATTTATCATATGCATCCACCTCTTGATGTATCGGGCAGGCTGCCGCCAGGTCCTAGCATAGAGATAAGCGCAGCCGGCAACTTTGCACATGTGAAAAGTCACCAGGGGCAGCAAGTGCGCTGGCGTGGTGACAATAACGCCCCGTGCCGGCCCACTCCCTGCAGGCCGAACCCTTCACTCAGCTGGCTATGCCCCCCTTCACACCCCACTGGCGTGAAGGTGGCGGATTGGGGCAAATAATTGCAAGTGCTAGCAAAAAGATGACATGACGTGGCGCACTGACGTGGGGCGCTGACGTGGAGCAGAGGTCCTGATAAATCTGCCCCTCTGTGTTTATTATGAAACTTGGTATTTAGATATATGTTGGCATTTCCATTTATTTTATACAGGACCTTAGAACTATTAGTATAGTTTATATAGCATTTATGGAAAGTTTCAAACCCCTAAAATGGTTTATAATTTCTAGATGTGGACTATATTCTTCAAAGAGGAAATATTCTGGGGAACAGCCTTGTGTTTGCATAGTTATGACCAACAGTTCCAAACCTTCAGTACCATGGGAAAGAGATAGATGGCTGCTAAATCAAACAAAAAAATTCTTAGAAGATACCTAACTTCTCAACAGTAGCATACATATTAATAATATGTATCTGTGTGTCATAAAACAAGAGGTCTCATATAAAAAGTGGAAAGTAATGAAATTCATTTTTTGGTCTTAGCTACTTTGGTTTGGCCCCAGCCTAGTCAGCACCTTCCAGTTTCTTTTAACTTTGGAATCGGAGCACTTTATCTGCTGGACACAGGTATGATGACTTTAACTACATCGATGCCAGGGACATAATGATGGCCCAAGGTTTTTTAATTAGTATTTTTTTTTGTTTTAGACCATAAGTAGGGTCTTATGGACTGTCTGTAAGTAATACTGACAGGGTTTGATATGCTGCACTACAATTTGAATACTTGAGAAAGCAAAGCAGAATATTCTGATAAATATCCCCCATGGTGTACATAAACAACATCTAAGAAGGGATAGGAAACACAATTTTTCCCAATCCTCTTTTAATCAATAAAATATAAACATTCATCATTAAAATGTATGTACCCTAAAATGGTGCCATTTAACTCAACCTGCAAAAAACAAAAAAAAAACATACAGCTAATGACTGAAAATGTAAAAGTTATGATCTGATGATGCTTAGACCTCTAGGGTGGTTGCTAACAGGTTAAAGGGACACCAAATTTTACCCCAGTAAACTACCAGTCCCTTTAGGCCCCCCATTTACCTATAAAACATCTTCTCCTTAGTCATGTCAAAATGAGCAGAAGAATCATATATCATATCAATTTTTCTGCACCTCTAGCTCCAAAAGGAAAGCCTACCAACTTTTAAACCTCGTAATCTATGTGGTTACACATCTCTGACACTCATTTGTTCTTCTGACTGTGCCCCAAATACATTAAGGTTGTGCGCCACCATATAACTGTATAAATCACTGCTAAAAATCAGGTGCAAAAAAAAGAAGTGTCAAAAATAATGAATGCTCACCATTGTGTCATATTAAAGATAGGAATCTCAGCTTTCAGATTATATCAGGTTTGTGATTCTGTGAGCTACAGAACCAGAGATACAGGCAGTTAAAGACATAGTTGGAAATGCCAGCTGCAGATTATGGTTTAGTTCTTACCTTTTTTAACTGCCTATTTCTTTAATTGTATATATTGCTGGTTCTGTTGCTCACAGGTTCTTATTTATATATTTAATAAGAACCTCCAAAACATGTTTCTAGTTACTATAGAACCTAAGAACCTCTGAAGTGATGCTCCTCCCGCAGCCTTTAAATGTGACTTAACTAAGGTAAAATATGACTCTTCTTATTTTCACATGACCCTGGAGGAGATGTAAGCAGGTGAGGCTAGAAAGGATATTTCATTATCTACCTGAGGGGGCCAGTAATTTAAGAGGGTAAAATCTGGTAATTGGAGTTCTTTTGCCCTTTTCCTGCATTTGGATGTTCCTGAATGTCATGTTGTGGCAGGGGAAGTATGAAAAGGGCTCACAGGCTGAACCCTCTTCATACTTAATGGGTATCTGCTGCATAATGCAGCAAATACCAATCACTAGAGGAATTTAACGATTCAAATGCTGGCATCAAAGATCTATTAAAATCTATTAAAACAAAATAGAACCTATATAAATTTGGATGTATAAGGCCTGCGAGCCCTCTTCATATACCCACTGGCGCACCATGGGGAATGCCATGGTGGGCCAAGGGGTTAAATACTGTCAGCTGGAAGGACAATTTAGGAAAAACTAAAAATTCTTCCAGCACAAGCAGATTCTTCGTTAAAAGTAGCGTTTATTCTTTCACATCACAAGGTAAAAACACATTTACAGACGCGTTCCGAGCAACATATTAAATAGGAAATAGTACTATGAGACAGCCAATTAGGGAAACATTAGAGAATGACATCACATAAGGGAGGGGAAAGACATGAGTGAGAATAAGTTAAACTTTGGGTTGGATTGACAGATAACCATACTAAACCATGATCGATTAATAGGACGATTATAATATATAATACTTGGCAATGTTACAAAATATTGCAGTATATCCCAACAAATACTGACTAACAAGACATTCATTAACACCTGTGGGCACAAGGATGCAAAAGTACGTCCTCGCGGGAAGATACTTCCCGCACAGGGACGTACTATAGCGTCCCGCTTCTGGATCGGATCCCCCTTGCTACTTACCCGGGATCCAATTCACTTATGGGCAGCCCCGAGGTGCCCGATCTCCCCAGCAGTCAGATTCCTTTCCAGGTCTGACTGTAAACTGTCTGCACATGCGTCTGCATGCTCAGACAGTTTACAATGCTCTACAATGAATAAGTATTGTAGAGCAGTGTATTGGACTTGAACCAGCGATCAAATCAAGGAGTATTACAGTTGATATATTTAGAAATCCTGTAATATTTCTGGGTATTATTAGAAAAATAAATATTTGTTATGTCTACAAAATTATAGGTCTTATAGGACATTTTTGTCAGAGCAATTCCTTTTTGAACGAATAAATTCGCCTTTGGGTAGATATTTTATAACATGGAAAGGATGGCAAAAATCTGTATGTAAAATAGAATTAACAGAAGTTGGTTTATGATATGTAGTTACAACAATCTTATTCTGAGATATCTTGAATGTTAAATCAAGGAAGGGACTGTTAATGGATCAATATGGGCAGTTAATGATAAAGTATAATTGTTATCATTCATATGTGTGATGAGGTTCTGGGCATCTCATCGACGACCCCCCCCCCCCCCCCCCAAATAATGAGGAGGTTGTTGATGTAACGGCCATACCACATCTCCAAAGAATTTTCTGTGAAAATAAATTATTCTTCCCATCAACTCATAAAAATATTCGCCAGGGAAGGTAAAAATTTTGCCCCTATGCGGGCTCCATGGATCTGTAAATAATAATTGCCATTGAACATAAATAATAAAAGTTGTAAAAGAAATACTACTGCCATAACCAAAAACTCTTTTATTTTGTCCTGATACAGGCTATGTTTTTTGAGAACATCTGTAAGTGCTACGATGGCTAAAAGACAATTTGTTGAGTAAAAAAAAGACCTTCATACAGCTCTGTACACAGAAAAATAAAAAAAAAGGGTGGGGAGCAAGAAATGGAAACAGAAAATAAAAAAAAGCTTGATAACCCATAAGAATAAATTTACAAATCGTTTGATTCCTTCGAACACTTGACACTTTAGACTTATTCCTGCAATTCAGGACATGCAAAATCGAGGGATGTCTGCCTCACAGGAATCCCAGCATCACTATGGTCTTTTAAATGCAGACAAACATTGGGCACTACATCCACACTTCTTAGCAAAGTGCCTCAGCCTTTCTGAATAACAATGAGATGAGGACGGCTTCTATGTTTAGAAATCAGTCTCTAATTACTTCTGAGACGTGCACTTCCTTCCTTTGGACCACAAGATTTCTTTCCTTCTCTAAATTCCACTAGCTCCAGTTTACCAAATGAACATTTTACATCTTTTGGAGTTATCATTTGTTCACTTTTTATTACACAAAAGAGCATGAGAGATGCTGATCTACAGCACATCGATTCGGTTTTTGTGTGTTTCACTGTTTGAGTTCTTAACCCCTTCAGGACTCAGGACTCCGCATATTTTGGCCTCTAGGACACGGCCCCATTTTTCAAATCTGCCCTGTGTCACTTTAAGTGATTATAGTTTTGGAATGCTTTAACATATCCCGGGGATTTTGAGATTGTTTTCCCCTGACATATTGTACTTCAAATTAGTTTAAAAATTTGGTTGATATCTTTTGTGTTTAGTTATGAAAACAACGGAAATTTGGAAAAAATTCCGAAAAATAATTTTTTTCAAAGTTGTTAATTCTTTACATTTGAAGCAGATAGTCAAATCACCCAAATTAATTCATAACTTACATTTACCAAACATCTGCTTTATGTTGCTTTGTTTTTCTAAGATTCCACATATTTTACTAGAATGTTATGGGGCTAAGTTCCATTTTTCACATCTTTTGGAAAAACAGCAAACCCCGTTTTTAAAGGGACCTGCTCAACTTTCAATTGGCTGTGAGACGCCTAAATAATGGCTAGACTCATAAATTACCCGATTATGGAAACTACACAAGGGTTTGTTAACCTTTTAGGTGTTTTATAGGGGTTAATACAAAATGGAGGTGCAGTCTACAAATTGTAATATTTTTGGACAATACATTCATTTTGGGCAGAAAATTAAACATTCACAATAGATTAAATAAAAATCAATGTTTGATACCCAATTTCTTACGAGTGTACCAAAACCCCATGTGTGGTTGTATCCTGCTGTATGGGCACACGGCTGACCATAGAATAGAAGGAGTGCCTTTCAGAGCAGATTTGCCTTGTCAAATTGTACAGGCTGCAATTTTTTTATTTTTTTTTATTTTGGACATATAGGGGCTTATTTTATTGCCATATGAGATGCACTTTTCTGGTACACAATATTGGGGAATCTATAGTTAATTGATAAGATTTTATTAACTGTTTGTGGAAAAAATAAAAATCATAAATTTTTGGTAAGATTTTTTTTAATTCTGTTTTTTTGGCCTTTACCATATCATAAAAATAGTATATTATTTTTATTCTGTGGGTCACCACAATTACAAAAATACCTCATTTATATAGATTTTTTTATTTTTACCCCAATTTTACTGAATAAAAACTAATTTGGAGAAAATGTAATTTTAGCATCTCCTTGTTTTCAGATGCATAACTTATTTATTTTTCCGCTGACAAATCTGGTGAAGGGCTTATTTTATGTGTGAAGAGTTGTTATTTTTAGTGGTCTTATTGTGGAGTGTAACATTTTTTAAACACTTTTTGGAGCAATTTTTAAATGGTATTAATTAAAAATGATCTACTTTCTGAAAGTTTTGGGGGTCTTTTTTGCGGCGTTTGACATGTGGGTCCAGTAATGATTCTTTTTTAATATACAGATTGTTACAGAAGTGCATATACCAAATATGTGTGTGTGTTTGGGTATTTGTGCCCAAATTTTTTTTATTTTTTTACTTATACAAACTTGGACTTGAAGAAGTAAGCAATAAAGCTAGTCACCACTGCCCCACACGGCAATTATGTATCAGACAAGCTAATGGCCTCGCAATCAAATGGAAAATCAGGTATGTATAGCAAGATGCCACCAAATTTAAAACTTAACTTTTAATTGATAACTTATCATATAAAATATGTATTTGCAACAATTTAAAAACAATAACCTAGTATAGTAAGCACATTTTCTGTGTCTCACAGCCACCAAAATCACAATAGTCACAATTTTGCATAATCAAGGGCAAATAACATATGGGATATAAGAAGAAACAGGTTTGATCTCACCAGTCTTCATACGGGAGAACCGAAGTTCAAGGGAACCATGTAAACTTGGACTTGAACTAGCAATGCTCTGATCACTGGTTCAAGTCCAATACAGCTCACGCAAAATGAAGCGTAGTGCCTGGGGGGTGGCTACCTTCCATTACTGTACTTCAATAATCAATTAGACGGGAGAATTTTCAGTGGTTCTACACCAGTTTTCTGCAAATTTCCATGAGTGACCAATGAAAAATTTACCTGACTTTCTGTCCGTGGGCACTGATCCATTATAGAGTATTGCATTTACAGCAGTGGTGTGCTGATCGATCAAAGAACTAATGCATGTAGGGTAGTGTACCAGTTTCTGACCGGGTGCGGGTTTGTCTCAAATCCCCTGCTGTTAACGCAAAGTTGTCAGCGCCATTTAAATGTCTAAGCCCCGCACACCGACAGCAGCATGCTGGTGGCTCAATTTGCTGCCATTTTGGGGTGGATCGCTGCTTTCTGATAACATCACCGTAAGCAATGATCCTCCACAAAATGGTTGGGCGCAGTGCTGCCCACAGTAGTTTAAATGCGACTTTGCCAGCAACATTTAAACAGTAAACACCCGCAACCAGTGATGACACGGATTACGAGTGTCACTGGTGTGAGGTCTGGGTTTGATACCCGAACCTGGATCCAACAGTTTTTTTTAATTTTGATTCCACTGAACCTGATGGGTCCCCTCAACACTATACATAACATATTCAACATTTCCAATAACATTGATTAGAATTATAACAGCTCATTCTCTAAATATTGATTATTATAATTGCTGCAACACTATAGAAACTACATTGGAAAAACTTAGCTCTACTCCCTTTATTTGAGATAAGCAATTCATATTATATAACATATTGTTCACATTATGTATTTTGTTAAATCTGTCAGTGTTAAAGCACTCTGTGGCATATTTACTAAGAACAGTGCAAAATGCACAAGGTGTAGTTTGCCTGAGTAGTGTGCAGGGTGCACCAAGCAGTGCAAGCAGTTTGCACGGCAAACTGGCTCACGGCCATTAGTAAATGTGGGCCTCTGTTTTCCAATCTAGTAACCTTTATGTATGAACGGCTTACTATGCCATCCGCAAGGAACCACACACACAAGGGAACAACAATATCGTATATGGTTGTGCTTCACTATTTCCTTAATAAGGTTCCAAACACAGAGAGATAATCCCATTTTTTACATTGTGCGAGATAGAGATCACCGGGGTATCCACTAAAAGTTTGCTTAGATGACAAAAATACCAACACCATCATTTAATAATTCATTTAGGGTCTCGGAAAACACTGGAATAGGATTGTCAGGAAGGTACTTATAGGTGACACTGTCCAGTAATAATATTTCAGTTCGGTTTCATACATTACTCTAGACATAACGACAGTACCTGCCTTGTATGCCATCGTATTGATCCATGTTGTCCTTTAATTCCTACAGTGCTCAAAGCTGTTTCTCATTCAAATTATGAGTGTTTATACAACTTTTTAAATCCAAGCTCAATCACTTCTTGAAATTTGTCCATAACATTGTCCCAAGATTGGGGAGGATAAAAGTAGAAATTAGACATATTAAATATCCTTTGCTGTATGTCTTCCTGTTAAAAGGTTAAAAGTGCCATCTGGTCTGTAAAGTTAAATATATAATTTCTTGAACGGTATACCTCATCTCTTCTTGTGAATCCATTTCCAATGTTAAAAATACCTTTTCCCTGTGAGACCTTTAATGAATTCATTTATATTTTTCAACATAGAGAATAGGTCAAAGTCACTTGGTTCTTAGTAAATTATGTATCTCTTTAAAAATAGACATATTTTATTGGGACAATTGTTAATCTTAGATGAAACATGTTTTTTTTATGTGTAATTAGTCCAGAACTTGTTTTGTCTTGACACCTGGAACAGAAGAAAATCTCAGGATAGCAATTCATGCCATTGTATAAAGCAGGGTATCTCAGACTCACCCTATTGTGACCTAAACTGAATATGATTGTGCCTGGAACTTAGCAGTGATTAAAGTCTGTGGGGAAGTCAGTGAAGCAGATTTACTAATATTGGCTAAAACATAATTGATGTAAACATGGACAGGCAGCCAAGATGTACCAAATCAATTCCAGTCATTCATCCTGGATTCCTGGATCATAAAGTTGGTGCACATTTGTTACCAATTTTTTGAGAAATTATGGAACATTTTTTTTATTAGCAGTCACTAGTGAATTTTAATCTATACCCTCTTCCCCAATCAGTCACACCTTTGCTGTCAGTCCTTTAACCCCTTAAGGACGGAGGGTTTTTCGGCTAATTTGTCGCTCTCCAACTTCAAAAATCCATAACTTTTTCATTTTTACGTGTACAGACCTGTGTGAGGGCTTATTTTGTGCGTAACAAATTTTACTTTCCCGTAATGTTATTTATTTTAACATGCCGTGTACTGCGAAGCTGAAAAAAAATTCCAAATGTGGAAAAATTGAAAAAAAACCGCACGTGTGTCACGTTCTTGTGGGCTCAGTTTTTACGACTTTCACTCTTCGCTCCAAATAACACGCCTACTTTATTCTTTGGTTCAGTGCGATCGCGGTGATACCAAATTTATATAGGTTTTATTGTGTTTTAATACATTTTCAAAAATTAAACGAATGTGTACAAAAAAGAAAAAAAAATTTTTCCATCTTCTGACGCTAATAACTTTTTCATACTTTGGCGCACGGAAATGTGTGAGGGGTCATTTTTTGCGAAATGAGGCGACGTTTTCATTGCTAGCATTTTGAGGTCTGTGCGACATTTTGATCATTTTTTATTTCATTTTTTATGTTATGTAAAAAGGTGTAAAAGTCGCATTTCGGACATTTGGGCGCCATTTCCCGCCTCGGAGGTCACCGCCGGCCGTAACCGTTTTTATATTTTGATAGATCGGGCATTTTGGGACGCGGCGATACCTAATATGTCTGTGATTTTTACTGTTTGTTATGTTTTATATCCGTTCTAGGGAAAGGGGGGTGATTTGAACTTTTAATATTTTATTAATTTTTTTTATTTTTTAAACTTTTTTTTTTCTTTTTTTTTTCACTATTTTTTAGACCATCTAGGGTACATTAACCCTAGATGGTCAGATCGCTCCTACCATATACTGCAATACTACAGTATTGCAATATATGGCGTTTTTGCAGGTCTTACATTACAATGAGCCACTGGCTCATTGTAACGAACCTGCATAAACCATGTAGCCTCGTGTCAAAAGAAGACCCGAGGCTACCATGGTAACCGATCGCCGCCCCCCGATGACGTTCGGGGGCGTGGCGATCGAAAAAAAGATGGCGGCGCCCGCGCGCCGCCGTCTTTTAAACGCCGCCCGCGACTTTGCGGGCGCCGTTTAGAGGGTTAATAGCCGCGATCGGTGCAAGCACCGACCGCGGTTATTAGCGGTGGGGGTTTTGTGCAAAATGCAAAAACCCCCACCTCTGTATGAAGAGGACTCAGCCCGTGAGCCCTCTTCATACATCCCTTATACCTCTGCGCCGTAGAGCTACGGCGCAGAGCGTTAAGGGGTTAAACATTAAGTGACCATCCTGTTTTGGGCCAAAATGCCCACCCACATAGTCCTGTTTTTTGGGAGTTAAGGTTATTTTGTGATGGCACCGTGTTAGGATATGTGACGGTTTGACGTTTTCATTGATTTTTATTGTTCAACAATTTAATTTTGTTCTTAGCAATGTGGTTTATTTTCTTTTTATGCCTTTTACTGTGGAGATCAAATATCATGCAATCTATGTACATGGACATTGCAATAGCTAAATGTTTATTGTTTTATATATTTTTTGTTTGTCCAACTTTTATTAACCCCTTACGGACATATGAATTATCAGTACGTGACACATCGGTAACAGTGAGCCCTCTCCATATAGGCTAGGTGATAGCTGCATACTGCAACAAACACCTACCGATAACCACTGTGATCAGTGCTAGATCGGATCGTGGGTATTTTCCTTTTGATTGCCGCCGCCAAAGCTGCTGGCAGCAGTCAACGCCTGGCAGCGCTTAGGATCTTGGTTTAGTTAGTCGCTCTCTGTGAAGTTATCATCATCTTTATAAGACTCTGTATTTTAAGTAGATCTGTTACAATGTACTAGTGGCACATTGTAACAGATGATGTGTTAAATCCCTATATACTGACATACTGTAGTATTGGAGCATATGGTCTGATTAATCAGACAACCTAGAGTTAAACTACCCTAGGAAGTCTGACATATGCTCGCCAAGTTGTCAAGGGGTTAAATGATTGTCTAGCTGCAGCAAAAAAATTATGGTAAAATATCTAATTTCCACCCAAAAATTAGGTTTCCTAGCTATTCATCACAGTAATCTAGATATCTTATTCATGGCTTACAGGTAAAGGTAAAGAACTAGATCATCCCCTGCTACCCGATGCCATTTTGTAGCACAATTGCTTTTCATTCCTCACCCAATTTTGACCCAAAAAAATGGGAAAAACAATTGACTCGAGTATAAGCCAAGGGTAGGAAATGCCTTCCCCCAGTATATATCCAGAAGCCCCTTGTCCCTAGTATAAAGCTTGCAGCCTCTGACCCTCAGTATATAGCCTGCAGCCTCTGAACCCCAGTGTATAGCCTGAAGTCTCTGCCCCCCCCCGTATAAAGCCTGAAGCCTCTGCCCCCCCGTATATAGCCAGGAACCCCGTGCCCCCCAGTATACAGCCAGCAGCCCCTGCCCCCCAGTATACAGCCTGCAGCCCCTGCTCCCCAGTATACAGCTTGCAGCCTATGCCCCCCAGTATACATCCTGCAGCCCCTGCCCCCCAGTATATACCCTGCAGCCCCCTGTCCCTACTATACAGCCTGTAACCCCAGTATACAGCCCCTCACCGATGCCCAGCTTTTAAGAAAAAAAAAAGTGTACACCCCCCTGGCAGGTCCTTTTCTAACCATCGTTGTTCTGGCTCCAGTTCCCTCTCTCTGTGCGGTGCCGTCACTCAAGCTGTGTTGTCAGCGAGCCGCTAACGTCACGACTAGAGCGATGGCACTGCACTCACCTTCCGACGCCCCACTCCTGGCAGGGCTTTTTCTAGCCATTTATGTTCTGGATCTGGATCCCTCTCTCCGTCCGGTGCTGTTGCTTGAGCTGTGACATCAGCTACTCGCTGACATTCTAGTGTGTGTGTCGCCATCGGCACACACATTATGATGTCAGCGAGCCGCTGACGTCACGACTAGAACGACAGCATCGCACGGAGAGAGGGGGCAAGTGCTGGGATATCAATGGCTAGAAAAGGAGTTTCTAGCCAAATATTAGGCTGAAAAACTCAGCTTATACTCAAATATATATGGTATATATTTTTCATTGTATCACCACTTTCTGAAGATGCTGTGTAAGCTGTCATTTTTTGCAGGACAAGCTTTTATTTTCATTTATACCAATATTGGGATAGTATGACATTTTGATCCCTTTTTATTAAAATTTTCATATGTGGCTAAATAGTACTGATTCAAGCATTGGGATGCTTTTTTGCTATTACAGGGTGTACCTCAGGGAATAATACCATATATACAAAGAATGTGCTGAAAAATTCAAACTCGGCTTGTACTCGAGTAAAAAAAAAGTGAAATAAGTGAAAACTCACCTTTCCGGCACCCCCAACAGGTCTTCTCCACGATCTGTCTGGCAGTGGCGGCAGGTCCCGGCAACATCACAGGTTCTGACCGGGCTGCAATAGTATTGTGTGTGTCCACAGCCGAAACACACTCTGATGTCAGCAGCGGCTGACATCAGAGCTGTGGGGCGCACGAACCTTCTGCCATACAGATAGAACAGAAGACCTGCGGGGGGCGCCGGAAAGGTGTGTTTTCACTTATTTTTTTTTATGAATTTGGGAAACTCGGACAGCTGGATGTAAAATGGGACAGGGGGTTGCTGGCTGCTATTTACTGGGGGGGGTTGCTGGCTGCTATATACTAGGGGGCTATTGGCTTCTATATAGGGGGGGCTGCTATATAATGGGGGGGCTGCTGGCTGCTATATCCTGAGTGTGCTGCTGGCTACTATATCCTGGGGGGACTGATGGCTGCTATATCCTCGGGGGGCTGCTGGCTGCTATATCCTGGGGAGAGGGCTGCTGGCTGCTATATACTGGGGGGCAGGTACTGGCTGCAATATACTCGGGGGCAGGCACTGATTGTCTATATTGTGTCTTTCTCTGTCAGGGTCTAATTTAGACTATTCTATGACTAGGCTAAGAGACTGTCAGCTATCATGGCAGTAAATTGATGCCCCCCAAATAAGGCCATAGGGGGTAACAATCCCAGCCAATACAGCAGCACATCATTATGCAGAGAATGTTTGTCTATTTGTAACCACCTTAAAGGGAACCTACCACCACGATTCTACCTATAAAGGTAGAACGGGTGGTAGCTGGATGTAAGGGACGCGAGGATAGTTCTTTTTAGAGCTAATCCTCATGTCCCCGCTAACTTTTGGTAAACTTTCCTCAGGCCCGCGGCTGAGGAGCCACAGCTCCGAGGCCGGAGCTACTGCGTATGCGCAGAAGCCGGCTTGTTGGACAAGCGCGCACAGCTACGAGGAGCTGCGCCCCGCACACATCAGGGTAGGAGGAGTAACGTGTGCTATCCTCATGTCCCTTACATCCACCTACCACCCGTTCTACCTTTATAGGTAGAATTGTGGTGGTAGGTTCCCTTTAAGGTTATTTTTTTTTAATTATATTTACCAAGACAGAGCATGTCATCTGCACTTCTTTCATGGATAGAGGAACAGATTCAATGTCTGCATGCATTTTCTTGTTTTCTCGATGACAACTAGAGAAAGAGATCAAAGAAATAGTTTAAATTCATATGTAAATGGATGTAGTCTGGATGGTTAAAGTGTGAATATGTATACTGCTGTGACATCTGTATATGTGTTCTTTAATATTTTGATGTCTGATTATACTCTTTCACCCTGTGTGGTGCATATCGACACTGAAATGTCCTATGATAGTTTTGTGTGTATATATATATATATATATATATATATATATATATATATATATAAAATATATATATATAGAGAGAGAGAGATATAGATATATATATATAGATATGTATATATATATAGTAAAAAGAAATAGGGCAGCACTCCAATGTTGTGAACAAACAAATGAAGTGTTTATTCCACCTCCAGTAACGTTTCAGCTGTTAGCTCAGCCTTTGTCAAGCAATGTGTGTCAGGTTTTTTACAGATATATATAGTCGCAGTGCAATGACATCATACATACACGTAAACATTATATACAATGCATGATACATATAATACAGTGCATCAGTGATTCAATTTTCAACAATCAATTAATAGTACCTTCATATAATAGCATTTCATGAACATATATACTTGTGATCAAGTGACCATTTGTGTACAAGATTAGATTTTGTTATAAATAAGTGTCATTCACCTGTGTGGGGGCCTCCTCCTGGCTGTAAATCAAAACAGATCCGACGCTGTCTGTGTCCCACAAACATCATTGCGCATGTCAGAGAAATGTAGTGGAGAGCAGATCACCCAATGCGCATGTCGCGCATGCGCATAGTCAACTGTGACTCCAGCGGGCGCCATCTTGGATAAGGATTCCCTTACATCTCCTCTGATAGGGAAAACTAACACTAGCTGTTTTCTCACTCATGCGTGCGCCTAATCTGTGTATCTGAAGGTGCCATATTAGGTAAGGGAATAGAAACTATTGGCAAGACCCATGTGAAATATATCGGGAAATATAGTTATCGTATCGGTATGTAGGCTATAATGAGTATGAGGAATAAGTCTTATAAAGATATTTGCGGTGCTGACAAGTAAGGTGCCAAAATATAATTAAACTCACAATTCTGTGATTACGGTACCCCAAAGGATACCTAGAACCTAACAAACTCACCGCAGAGTATGGGCTATTAACAGAAAAAGATTTACAGCCAGGAGGAGGCCCCCACACAAGTGAACGACACTGTTAGGGATTTTTATGCAGGGCCCCAACAGCCCTCTTGACTTTTGTAAGGTGAGTCCTAATTAACCCTTTGAGGGAGGATGAGTAAATGCAAGACACAGTCGGTCTTCCGATGCACTCAAATCAATCTGTTTATTTCAAACAGATACAGCTATATTTTAGCACATAGAGATCAGCATTTGGGGTGTTGATAAGACACTTAGATTCTATTGGCCATTATGTTTTTGTACCAGCACATTCTGGGAAAAATGACTAGGCCTTGTTTACAGCCATGCTTATCTACACAATGGCTCCTAGAAGCTTCTTCATAACCAAAATAAATAACAAGAATACAGAGGCCTGAAGGACAGTAAGAAATGCCAAGGATATTGTGAAAAGGCAAACAACAGTTTAAATGAGAAAAATAGCTGAATTAAAACATTTAACTCTATAGCTTCTAAAAGGGAAGCATACCCCCCCCCCCAAGGTGGCCGCTGTATCTAAGATGGCAGACAGTAGTCAAGATGGCGCCCGAAACCAGTGCGACCTCCTTAACAGACACACTTATTTATAACAAAATCTAATCTTGTACACAAATGGTCACTTGATCACAAGTATATATGTTCATGAAATGCTATTATATGTATGCACTATTAATTGATTGTTGAAAATTGAATCACTGATGCACTGTATTATATGTATCATGCATTGTATATAATGTTTACGTGTATGTATGATGTCATTGCACTGTGACTATATATATATCTGTAAAAAACCTGACACACATTGCTTGACAAAGGCTGAGTTAACAGCCGAAACGTTGCTGGAGGTGGAATAAACACTTTATTTGTTTGTTCACAACATTGGAGTGCTGCGTATTTCTTTTTACCGGATATCAAATCGACTCTGACTGGTGTGAGTAGAAGGATAGAACCCGTTACATTTTGTTGCTGAGGACTGTGCTGCTGAATTTTCATATATATATATATATATATATATATATATATATATATATATATACAGTGCCTACAAGTAGTATTCAACCCCCTGCAGATTTAGCAGGTTTGATAAGAAGCAAATAAGCTAGAGCCTTCAAACTTCAAACAAGAGCAGGATTTATTAACAGATGCATAAATCTTACAAACCAAAAAGTTATGTTGCTCAGTTAAATTTTAATAAATTTTAAACATAAAAGTATGGGTCAATTATTATTCAACCCCTCAAACCACCAGAATTCTGTTTGGTTCCCCTAAAGTATTAAGAAGTAGTTCAGGCAAAGAACAGTGAGCTTCACATGTTTGGATTGATTATCTGTTTTTCCAGCCTTTTCTGACTATTTAAGACCCTCCCCAAACTTGTGAACAGCACTCATACATGGTCAACATGGGAAAGACAAAGGAGCATCCCAAGGCCATTAGAGACAAAATCGTGGAGGGTCACAAGGCTGGCAAGGGGTACAAAACCCGTTCCAAGGAGTTGGGCCTACCTGTCTCCACTGTTGGGAGCATCATCCGGAAGTGGAAGGCTTATGGAACTACTGTTAGCCATCCATGGCCTGGACAGCCTTTGAAAGTTTCCTCCCGTGCCGAGGCCAGGCATGTCCAAAGAGTCAAGGCTAACCCAAGGACAACTAGGAAGGAGCTCTGGGAAGATCTCATGGCAGTTGGGACATTGGTTTCAGTCAATACCATAAGTAACGTACTCCACCGCAATGGTCTCCGTTCCAGACGAGCACGTAAGGTACCTTTACTTTCAAAGCGTCATGTCAAGGCTCGTTTACAGTTTGCTCATAATCACTTGGAGGACTCTGAAACAGACTGGTTCAAGGTTCTCTGGTCTGATGAGACCAAGATCTTTGGTGCCAACCACACACGTGACGTTTGGAGACTGGATGGCACTGCATACGACCCCAAGAATACCATCCCTACAGTCAAGCATGGTGGTGGCAGCATCATGCTGTGGGGCTGCTTCTCAGCCAAGGGGCCTGGCCATCTGGTCCGCATCCATTGGAAGATGGATAGCACGGCCTACTTGGAGATTTTGGCCAAGAACCTCCGCTCCTCCATCAAGGATCTTAAGATGCGTCGTCATTTCATCTTCCAACAAGATAATGACCCAAAGCACACAGCCAAGAAAACCAAGGCCTGGTTCAAGAGGGAAAAAATCAAGGTGTTGCAGTGGCCTAGTCAGTCTCCTGACCTTAACCCAATTGAAAACTTGTGGAAGGAGCTCAAGATTAAAGTCCACATGAGACACCCAAAGAACCTAGATTCCCAGAGACCTGTGCCGGCCTGATCAGGTCTTATAAAAGGCGATTATTAGCTGTAATTGCAAACAATGGTTATTCCACAAATTATTAAACCTAGGGGTTGAATAATAATTGACCCACACTTTTATGTTTAAAATTTATTAAAATATAACTAAACAACCTAACTTTTTGGTTTGTAAGATTTATGCATCTGTTAATAAATCCTGCTCTTGTTTGAAGTTTGAAGGCTCTAACTTATTTGCTTCTTATCAAACCTGCTAAATCTCAAAAACCCCCGTTGAATGCTACTTTTAGGCACTGTATATAGTATTGTGTATATATATATATGTATATATATATTTTATTTTATTTTTTCTTAGCTTAAGTACTCACTTCACTGGTTCCAGATTTGCTTTCTCTTCCATTACATATTTTTGTTTTTTTTCTTGACCCATAGACACCAGAAGTTGTGGATATTGTTCAGAAGGTGAAGTCTTGTCCTTAGTTGTACTTTGCGGGGCATCCATTTTATTATTTCCATATAGATAAAAGTAGTCAATCTATATTTAAGTAAGGGATTAAGGTAATATTTTGTCAGGAAAATATTTAAAAAGTGAGTTGATATAAGGCCTACTAAACTCTGTACAAAATGTCTTATCCATCATGAATTTCTATTACTGTACATCGCATAAAAGGCCTGTTTCACATCGCAGTATTCTGGTCAGTATTTTACATCAATATTTGTTATAGACAACCAGAGGTAGGTATTTTCTATGTAGGGTCCATTTCTGAGTATTACTTTCAAATACTATTGAAAAATATTGACCAAAATAACCAAAATACCGAAATGGGCTTTAGTGATAAACCTATTTCCTTCGACTGTTATTTTCATATATAGAAATCAATTGATAATGTTAAATGCCATGTCACTAATTTCTTTATCATCATACCATCCTTTATGTTATATATTTGCATTTGTTTCTCTTATTATTTGTAATTTGTCAAAAAGTACCATATATACTTGAGTATAAGATGAGCTGAGTATAAGGCGAGGTACCTAATTTTAACACAAAAAAATTGAAAAACCTATTGACTCTAGTATAAGCCTAGGTTGGGAAATCCAGTATACAGCCAGCGAGCCCATGCCCCCCAGTATACAGCCAGCCCATTCCCCCCCTAGCATATAGCCAGCCCCTGCCACCTAGTATATAGCCTGCCAGCCCCTACCCCCCAGGTATACAGCCAGACCCTGTCCCCCAGTATATAGCCAGCCAGTTCATTCCCCCTAGTATACATCCAGCCCCTTCCCTCATATATAGCCAGCCCCCTGCCCCCAGTATATAGCCTGCCAATCCCTGCATCCCTAGTATATAGCCAGCCCCTGCCATCCAGTATATAGCATGCCAGCCCATATCCCCAGTTTATAGCATGCCAGCCCCTGCCCCTCAGGTATACTGCCAGCCCCAGCCCCCCAGTATATAGCCTGCCAGCCCCTGCCCCTAGTATACAGCCAGCTCTTGCCCCCCAGTATATAGCCTGCCAGCTTCTGCAGCCCAGTATAATATAGCCTGCCAGCCCCTGCCCTCTCCCAGTGTATAGCCAGCAGCCTCTGTTCTCAGTATATAGACTGCCAGCCAACAACCTCCCCCCCCCCCCAGTATATAGCCAGACAATTTTTTTGCTGAAAAAGCCATACATGGCTTATAAAAAAAGAAACTTAATACTCACCCTCTGGCGCTCATCTCCTTCTTCCTCTTCTTCTAACATCTCTCCTCTTCTGGTCTTGGGATTCGCCAGCAGCGCAGGGAGATGCAGATCTATGCGCTCTATATGCCACCCCAATGTTGCTGTCTGGTAACATCATAGTGTGTGCGCAGGGAGAACGCACAGACATGCATCTCCCAGTGCTGCTGGCGAACGCAAAGACCAGAAGAGAAGAGTTGGGGGAGAACACCGGAGGGTGCACACCGGAGGGTGGGTATTAATTTTTTTTTTAAGGAGGCTGGGCTGGACATTTCAATAATTGATAGGGGGGTGGCTCTGCTGGACATTTCTTTCCTGGGGGAATGGCTTTGTTGGACATTTCATTCATGGGGGGCTGCTGTAGACATTGTATTAATGAGGATAGGCTACTGAACATTTAATTAATGAAGGGAGTCTGCTGGACATTTCATTAGTGATTGGAGGCTGCTACTAGACATTTCATTAGTAAGGGGAGGCTACTGGACATTTCATTAGTGAGAGGAGGCTGCTACTAGACATTTCATTAGTGAGGCGAGGATGCTGGATATTTCATTAGTGATGGGAGGCTGCTGGATATGTTGTTGCAGAGCAGCGTCTGTATTTCCCACCCTTCGCTTATTGACTCAATTCAATAAGTTTTCCCAGTTTTTTGTGGTAAAATTAGGTGCCTCAGCTTATACTTGAGTATATACAGTATATGAAATGGGTGAATTATAAATCACATTCCCATATTTACTATACACTGGATAATATAACAGGAAATATAATAATAAATGAATGCACATATAACTGGTTATTACATGAACAAATGCTACTGGCAAAAAGGATATATACAGGCAGTTCCAGTCTTAAGGACACGCACCTTACAGAAGACTCCTAGTTACAGAAGGAGCTCTGGATGCTAGTAGTGTACTCAACTTTGGCCTCTGGCTCCAATGAATAGCTGTAAGTTTTATCAAAGGTGTCTGCAATGGGGCTTTATTGTTAATCAGTGTAACAACTCTAAACTGAGTAAATCAAATTGTCACAGGGAACAAAAAAATTTTGTCCACAGTAACACATACAAAATATAGCTGTTCCGACTTACATACAAATTCAGCTTAACAACAAACCTACAGAATGTATCTTGTATGTAACCTAGGGACTGCCTGTATATTTCAGAAACAATTACATAGATAAATATTGTTGTTAGTTATCTATTAGAATCCAATAACTGGAACAAGCATTGAGACAAATACCAGCAGATGACTGACCAGACCATGGACACTGTGTTCTTCATTAGAGTCTGCAACCTGCCATTTTTTTCAAGTAGTCTGTCCAAATTAGCACCAAACAGAGAAAAGCAAATTTAGGTAAAGAGAGTCATGCCCAGCAAATTACGCAAAGCTCTATTATATTACAAAGTATTTTTGTAATTTATGATGACTAAATGTTAAGATAAATAACAAAACATTGAAAATCTGCAATTCAATATGAAAAGGATCATAAATGAAAATGCACCAAAAGCCAATTTATACCACACATTTAGCTCTAATTTTATCCAAATTGGTGTAAAGGTATTTACAAGCTGCTTGGCACCTTTTTTCACTGTGTTACACTTTTTTTACAGTTATGCAAAGAAAATAAAAATTGTAACCAGAAATAGTAATAACAAGCGTTATGTGTCACTAAAAAGATACATCAAACACTTTTTGGACAGCTTAACACAAAAAGCAGTTAGGGCCATTAAATGGAAAAAATTGTAAAAAAACATTCCTTAAAAAGTTAACTTAACTAACTTAACTATTATTAAAATTGCTTAAATCAATCTTGCAGATGATAACTAGTATATAATAAATCTGTTAACCCCTACGGGACTAAGCCTCTTTTGGCCTTAAGGACGCGGTCCCATTTTTCATATCTGCTCTGTGTCACTCACTATAAGTGCTTATAGCTTTAGAACAATATAAGATATCCAAGGGATTTTGAGAATGTTTTCTTCTGACACAATGTACATCAAATTAGTTTAAAAATGTGGATGATATCTTTTGTGTTTAGTTATGAAATAAAACTAAATTTGGCAAAAATTTGGAAAAATTCTTTATTTTCAAAGTTCTAAATTCTCTACTTTTGATGCAGATAGTCATAGCACCCAAATAAATTAATAACTTGCATTTCCTAAATGTCTGCTTTATGTTGGCATGGTTTTTTAAAATTCCACATATTTTACTAGAATGTTATGAGGCTCAGAATTTGGGTGCCATTTCTCAAATTTTCGGGAAAATCACCAAAACTAATATTTAGATGGACCTGTTGAACTTTTAATTGACTGTGAGAGGCCTAAATAATAGCTAGAATTGTTAATGATCCCATTATGGAAACTACACCCCTGAACGAATGAAAACCCACTTTTAAGAAGTATGTTAACCCTTTAGGTGTTTTATAGGGGTTAAAACAAAATGGAGGTGTGGTCTACAAATTGTAATATTTTTTGACAATACATTCATTTTGGGTGGAAAATTGAACATTTACAATGGATTAAATGAAAAAAGGCTCCACAAAGTTTGATACCCAATCTCTCCCGAGTACACCGATACCCCAAATGTGGTGATAACCTGCTGTATGGGTGCACAACCGGGCATAGAAGGGAAGGAGGCACCATGCAGATCAGATTTGCTATGTCACATTGTACAGGCAATAATTTTTTTTTGTTATTTTATTGTGGACCTATAGGGGCTTATTTTTTGCCACATGAGATGCACTTTTAAGGTACATAATTTTGGGGCATTTATAGTTAATTGGTGAGATTTTATTTACTCTTTGTTGGTGGAGGAAATGAAAATTTTTCCCATTTTTACTGAATAGAAAGTAATCTAGCATCATCGACTTTCATATGCATAACTTTTATTTTTCGGCTTACAAATCTGGTTAAGAGCTTATTTTTTGCGAGAAAGATTGTTCTTTTTAGTGGTCTTATTCTAGAGTTCATAACTTTTTTAAATCACTTTTTAGAGCATTTTTTAAAGGGTATTAATCAATAATTATCTTTTTACGGAGCAATTTTGAGGTTGCTTTTTACGGGGGTTCATTGTGCGGGTCCAATAACGATTCCATTTTATTATGCAGATTGTTACAGACATAGCGATACCAAATATGTGGGGGTTTTGTGTATTTTAATCAATTTTACTGAATAAAAACTAATTTGGAGAAAATTTTGTTTATTTTAGCATCACCATCTTTTCATATGCATAACTTTTTTATTTTTCGGCTGACAAATCTGGTTAGGAATTTATTTTTTGTGACAAGAGTTGTTCTTTTTAGTGGTCTCATTTTAGAGTGCGTAACTTTTTTAAATCTTTTTTTTAGAGCATTTTTTTTAAAATGTATTAATTAAAAATTATCTTTTTTTGGAACGTTTTTTGCGTTTTTTCCCTGGCGTTTACCGTGCAGGTCCAGTAATGATTCTGTTTTATTATACAGATTGTTACGGACGCAGCAATACCAAATATGTGGTGGTTTTTGGTGTGTTTGGTTTTTTTGCATTTATTCTAATGTGTTAACTTTACTGTTTTTCACTTTTTTTTTTACTTATACAAACTTGAACTTGAACCAGTGATGCCCTGATCGCTGGTTCAAGTTCAATACACTGCTCTACAATACTTTTTCATTGTAGAGCAGTGTAAACTGTCTGAGCATGCAGAGCATGCACAGACAGTTTGCAGTCAGACCCGAAAGGGGTCGACTGCACAGAAGATCGGGCAGCCCTGGAGCACTAGGCAGACTTCAGGGCTGCCCGGAAGAGGATCGGATCTCCCGGTAAGTGGCACGGGGGATCCGATCCATAGCAGAAACATCCTTACACGCCACGGTCATGCTTGGAACCGGCTCCGATCGCAGGTGTTAGAGCGCGGTGTCAGCTGTGATTGACAGCCGCTGCTTCTGGTACCGGCTCCGTTCGTGAGCCGGTGCCAGAAGCAGGACATTATAGTGCGTCCTGGTGCGCTTAGTATCTAGCCACCAGGACGTACTATAATGTCCAGGTGCACCAAGGGGATAATATACATTATTATAGAACTATGGGGAAGATTTATCAGAAGTGTTTGAGAGCAAAACAGTTCTAGTTGCTCATTGTAGCCAATCAGAGGTCACCTATAATTTTAAAAACAGCTGTGGGAAAATGAAAGCTAAGCTTTCATTGGTTTGCTTTCAGACACTTCTGATAAATCACCTCCTATGTTCCTTGTCCTTTCTTTAACCATGCCTTTCTTCCTTGTATATGCAGTTTGTGTAAATAAGATTTCTCCCCTGATACACTACTGACAGCTGAAAGAAAAAGGAACCTGATGATGTTCCCAATAAATTAACTCTTTGCAGACAGTCACTGGACAGATTTTCAGTCTGATTTCCTTATGTCTAAACTATGTAATGAAATTCAGATACAATACTTACTACCGTAGAAAGAAGAATAAGAAAACAGCAGACAGTAGCTTCTTTCCTTAAAGTACATCTACCACCAGGATAAAGGATTGTAAACCAAGAACACTGACATAGTGGTTTGTGCCTCTCTGCTCTTCTTTTAGCTTAGTATGCCCTGTTTTTTTTTTTTAAACAAAAAACAGCTTTTAAAATTATGCAAATCAGCCTGAGAAGCTCCAGGCTCCATAGGTGTTAATGGAGATTGGAGTCCCTTAGGCCCATTTGCTTCATTTTTAAAGCCTTTTTTTTCTTAAAAACAAGGGCATAGAAAGCTTAAAGAATAATGGATCCTGCAGAGGGGGCACACACCAGTATGTCAGTGTGCTTGGTTTACAATCCTTCATTTTGGTGGTAGAAGTCCTTTAAAGTGTAAATAAATGTTAAAATCAATTTCTTTTATTTCAGGAGTTAATCATTCAGGTGATGATAGTTAACTTCAAGTAAAGCAACTTTTCTTTCTTATCTCCTGCAGGGAGCAGTTTATCTGAATCATCTGTGGTCCAGCCACATCAGACACATAAGCAAGATAATGATTGATTAGTACTAATTTTATTATCATATGGGTCTGAATTTTAGAGTTACAATTCCAGGGTTAAATGTTTCTTTAACCAAACAGAACATATTTTTTTAAGAATATATACTACAAAGTTTACTATTATCATCTGCACTATTGATTTATGGAATTTTGTTACACTTTAATTTAGTAAGTTACAAAGTTTAGCAGAATCGCCATAATTTTCTGAACAATATACACTCTGCTTAACCCCTTTGGGACGCAGCCTCTTTTGGCCTTAAGGACGCGGCCCCATTCTTCAAATCTGACCTGTGTCACTATAAGTGGTTATAGTTTTGGAACGCTATGAGATATCCAGGGGATTTTGAGATTGTTTTCTCGTGACACATTGTACTTCAAATTAGTTAAAAAATTTGGATGAAATCTTTTGTGTTTAGTTATGAAAAAAAACAAAATTTGGCAAAAATTTGGAAAAATTCTTTATTTTCAACGTTCTAAATTCTCTACTTTTGATGCAGATAGTCATAGCTCCCAAATAAATTCATAACTTACATTTCCCAAGTGTCTGCTTTATGCTGGCATGGTTTTTTAAGATTCCACATATTTTACTAGAATGTTCTGAGGCTCAGAATTTAGGTATCATTTTTCACATTTTTTGTAAAATCACCAAAACCTGTATTTAGATGGACCTGCTCAACTTCTAATTGACACTGAGAGGCCTAAATAATAGAGAGACTCATAAATTACCCCATTATGGAAACTACACCCCTCAACGTATGAAAAACCACTTTTAAGAAGTTTGTTAACGCTTTACGTGTTTTATAGGGGTTAAAACAAAATGGAGGTGCAGTCTCCAAATTGTAATATTTTTTCACAATACACCCATTTTGGGTGGAAAATTAAACATTTACAATGGATTAAATGAATAAAGGCTCCGCAAAGTTTGTTACCCAATCTCTCCCGAGTACACGGATACCCCATATGTGCTGGTAACCTGCTGTATGGGCGCACGGCCGGGCATAGAAGGGAAGGAGGCGCCATCCACATCAGATTTGCTATGTCACATTGTACAGGCTATAATTTTTTTCTTTTTTTTATTGTGGACCTATAGGGGCTTATTTCTTTTGCCACATGAGATGCACTTTTCTGGTACGTAATTTGGGGGAATCTATAGGCTAATTGGTGAGATTTTATTAACTCTTTGTTGGTGGAGGAAATGAAAATCATCACTTTTCAGGAAGATTTTTATGGTTTTTTTTTTTTGGCTGTTTACCATACCATAAAAATAGTATATTATTTTTATTCTATGGGTCGCCACGATTACAAAAAGACCTCATTTATATAGATTTTTTATTTTTTTCCCATTTTTATTGCATAAAAAGTAATTTGGCAAAAATGTTGTTAATTTTAGCATCACCGTCTTTCATATGCATAACTTTTTTATTTTTCGCCTCACAAATCTGTTTAAGGGCTTATTTTTTGCGAGAAGGATTGTTCTTTTTAGTGGTCTTATTTTAGAGTGCATAACATTTTTTAAATCCCTTTTTAGAGCATTTTTATAGGGTATTAATTGAAAATGATCTTTTTTCTGGAGCTTTTTTTTGTTTTGTTTTTTACGGGGTTCACTTTGCAGATCTAATAACGATTCTGTTTTATTATACAGATTGTTACGGACGCAGGGATACCAAATATGTGGGGGTTTTGTGTATTTTATTCAATTGTACTGAATAAAAACCAATTTGGAGAAAATCTTATTCATTTTAGCATCACCATATTTTCATATGTATAACTTTTTTATTTTTCGGCTGACAAATCTGGTTAGGGGCTTATTTTTTGCGAGAAGAGTTGTTATTTTTAGTGGGCTTATTTTGGAGTGCATAACATTTTTTAAATTACTTTTTAGAGCATTTTTTTATAGGGTATTAATTAAAAATTATCTTTTTTCGGAACGTTTTTGCGTTTTTTTTCTACGGCGTGTACCGTGCGGGTCCGGTAATGATTCTGTTTTATTATACAGATTGTTACGGACGCGGCAATACCAAATATGCAGGGTTTTTTGTGTTTTTGTGTTTTTTATACTTTATTAAGTGTTTTTATGGGAAAGTGACATTTTAGGGGCTTATATTTTTATGTAATTATTTTTTATTTATTATAATGTGTAGTGTTAAGTGTTTTTGCATATTTTTACTTATACATACTTGAACTTGAACCAGTGATGCTCTGATCACTGGTTTAAGTTCAATACACTGCTCTACAATACCATTTTATTGTAGAGCAGTGTAAACTGTCTGAGCAAGCTTGCGCATGCTCAGACAGTTTACAGTCAGACCCGGAAGGGGTCTGGCTGCCATGGAGACCGGGCAGCTCCGGGGCACATGCCAGTCCTCGGAGCTGCCCAGAAGTGGATCGGATCCCCCGGTAAGCGGCACGGGGGATCCGATCCATAGCGCAAACACCCTTACACGCCGCGGTCATGTTTGACCGCGGCGTGTAAGGGGTTAACACCCGCGATCGGAGCCGGCTCCGATCGCGGGTGTTAGCGCAGGCTGTCAGCTGTACTAGACAGCTGACAGCCGCTGCTTCTGGTACCGGCTCCGTTCGTGAGCCGGTGCCAGAAGCAGGACGTTATAGAACGTCCCCGTGCGCTAAGCATCTAGCCTCGGGGACGTACTATAACGTCCTGGTGCGCCTAGGGGTTAAAGGAGTTTTCTCACAGGATAGGGCCTAACTTGCTGATCAGTGGGGATCTCAGTGCTGAAATGAGGGGCCCAACTGACTGACCGTACAAGAAAGGTTCTTTAGGTTTGTTCTTAAGTTGAATTTGTATGTAAGTCGGAACTAGTATATTTTATAATTGTAAAAAAATTTTATTAAACTTCATTACAGACATTGTTGATCATTGCAGCCTGCGACTAAAGTAAAGCATCCAGACAGCCTAATCAGAGGTCACAGAGATAAAGCAGGTCCATCTGTAACTAGGGGTCATCTGTAAGTTGAGGGTTCTCTAATAAGTTCCAATCTGGACTGTTTAACCCATTAGATCCTATGATCGATGCTGTGAAGTGAGATTTACATACCTGGTGAGGGAGGGGGCTCCCTCCCTTTCCCCAACGGCACCCCACAATGCAATTGCTGGGTGCCATCTTCTTTCTGGACCACATGTGCCTGCTTGATCCAGCCCCTGGCTGGACCAGGCAGTCTGCCTGTCAGCCTATGCAAGTGCATAAGCTGACATTCCTAATGCACTGCAATACATGGTTATTGCAGTGCATCAGTATGAACAAGTGGTCATATAATCATTTGTTCATGCAGCATTATAGTAGAAATAAAAAAAAGTTTAAAAATAACACAAAAATAAAAAAGAAATAAATTATTCAAAATAAAATTAAAAATCAATAAAAAGTCCCAAAAGCTTCCAACACACAAAAAACAATCATAAAAAAAAGTTAAAAAAAAATTATAAACACAGTTATTCCCAGTGGTAAATTCTGTAACTCTCCTAGTTACCCCCTGGGGATAAGAGTAAGGAATGGAGAAATGAAGTGCGTTATATCTCTTGGTGTGGCCGGTGTATGGAGACTCTTGCAAAACTACGCCGGGTCAGAACGGGTGTATGATAAATTCCCCCCAATGTATTTATCTTAATGAAAAAAGGCACCATAACTTATGCCTTCTGTACAGATAAAAACATTCCTATCTGTAGGATGTGCAGAACTGAAAGGACACCTGTCATCGGGTCTGTGTCACTTGTCCTGGCACTACTACCTGTTGGAGCAGCTCACAAGGATCCCATCCCAGCCTTTATCTAGTTATTTCATACATTAATCATTGTAAAATCATCTATTTTTTATCATGTAAATGAGGCTGGTCACATGGTCAGAGGCAGTGATGTCACCCCTGTTCCCCCTCCCCTCTCCTCCCCCTGCTCATGTCTGTGTGTAATGTATAGTAAAGCATGGCTAGTGTGTGTGCTGCATCTGCTGACATGCTGCATCCTCCTAATATACAGGTGAGAGACACAGACATCAGCTACACATGAATCTGACATGTTCTGCTGTAACATGGCTGCCTGGAGCTGCTGTATCTCTCCTATACACACACACACATGCACACACAGGCTGCAGGGGGCGTGGCCACCAGCACCTGGAAGCACATCATTATACAGCCTCACATCATTCATTATACAGGCTGTCAGTCATGCACTGGGGGTGTGGCTGTACCTCCCACTCATGAATAGAGTGGACAGCTTGAATATGCTAATGCTTCATTGGACATTTCACAGGTCATTTGCATACAGCTTTAGGACCTCATTGCTTAGGTTTACAGGCATGTAGAGGGACAATGAAGGGATAGAGGCAATGCTCTCTAATGGCAGTTTATGAAAATATATTTAGTTTAGGGGGGTTATTTTGCATGATGGGTTCTCTTGAAAGAAGGAAAAAATCTGACACATGTCTACAAGATTTGACTACATAGTTTATTTGTAGTCTGTAACCAAAGAGATATGTTTATAATAATAATAATAATACTATGCTTTATAAACATAAGATGTTTATAAAAACTATATTATTGATTTGCACAATTTTGTATACAAAGGTGTATTTGCAGTCATAGTTAACTGATATTCTGATTTTTTTATAGCTTATCTGGGTTTTTTTTTTACAGCTCCAGGGCATCCTTTTTACAAATGCAATAAAACCACAGGAATAGATATTGAAACTGGAACATTTGCTGATTTGTTAGTAGATGGAGAAATGTGAAAAAGTCTAATGTGCTGTATTGTAAAACTGGTGGTTCTGGCTTACTCAAATATTTTGGATGTGCAGGGTTACATGGTGTACATTATAAATGAAAACTTACAATATTTTACACAATGTTGAACATTTGATGCTGTCAACATTGTCCAGCACACTGGGTGTCAAAATGCCATAAATACAACTACATTTCTTTCATGTGAATTGGAAAAATAACGTCTGTCATTTAGGTAAAGAACCCCAACGTAGATGTGCCTTCCCATAAAGGCCTCCTAATGTAGTGTCTGCAGCATCATATAGTAGCTCCCCTGGGCACTTTATGCCCAGACAGTTTATTATGGTATTTAGACTCCAGACACTCTCCCAAGTCTCCACGCTGAAGAAGCTGAATTTCCCTTTGAAATGAAAGCTGCTAAAACATAACAAAATGAACTTCCTATCCCTGTTCCCCTTTTGTTATAATTCTGAACTACATTAATGAGAAGACAAAAGACATTTACATAACACTGACCCTGGCACACTTCACTTGCCATTGCCATTTCCCTGTCTGTTCCTCCTGATAGCTTGCACTGTGCACTAGCTAAAGCCTTGGGGCAACAAAAGCCTGTCTTGCTCTCTTAAGTTAAACCAACAGCAGAATTTGTATTCAGTTGCAAATTAATGAAATGTGAATTAGCCACCAGAATGTCAAAAACTTTCTCCTAAAATTTACAAGGACTCCCACCAGCTACTGTCTGGGATTCACTCTACATAATGATCCCTGATATACAATGTCTATGTCCACACCAGATCAGATTTTTGCTTTCATTTCTTTTTTGGAAAATTGAAGCAGTTTGATTGGTTGCATTTATCTATTTTAACAGTTGTATGTATTTTTTTGTCAATGAGATTTATGTATAGAAATTAAGTAAAATTAGTCCATCAGTTATTGTTTATTATCCAACAGCGTTGAGCCAGAGGAGTACAAAAACTAAGTTTTTGCCAACTGTATAATTGCTTTAAAGGGGTTGTCCCAAGTACAAGTAAACTAGCTGATAAGTGAGGGTCTGACTACTGGGACCCTCACAATCATGAGAACAGGAACCCAGGCTCCCCAGAGAATGAGGATTCAATTCATTTGGGTATCCAGCTAGTTAGAGAATGGCGATCCGGTTTCCCAGAGAATAAGGATCCAGAGAATTTTTCCTCCATGCACTGTCAGAGCAGTTGGACATTGCTGAGCACCATGCTTGGCTATTAACGTCATTCACATTCAACTGAATGGAGAGGCAAGGGTGCATCAATCCACCTATTAGTGAGAAATGTATCCTTGTTCTCTGGAGAGCTTCCTGTGATTGCTCCCAGTAGTCAGACCATCACTGATCAGCTAGTTATCTTCCATCCTGTGGAAGGGGGATAACTTATATACTTGGGACAACACCTTTAAGAGAAACAATATATCCTAACTCAAGGGACGGCACTCAAAATATTTCCCTGGAGTAACTCTAGGCACCACTGTATATCCTTAAAGAAATTCTACCTTTAAAATTGAGAATGATAAACCAGGGACACTTACTCACAGATCCATGCACTGTCAACTTTTAAAATTATGCTAATGAGTCATAAGGGCTTGGGGGGGGGGTGCTCCCAGAGCCCCTCTGTGCTGTAGCTTCATAGGCTGTGCAGGTGGAAGGCGAAACAGTGTACAGCAGGAGGGGCGCTAATAATACCCCCTAGAGCCCCTCTGGCTCATGTTTGGTTCCATGAGCAAGTGTCCCTAGTTTATAATACTCAATTTTGATGATAGCCTTAATAAAAATGGACAGCCTTACCTTCTGGTTACTGCCATGTTGCTATGGGACAGGTAGTACATCTGATGCAGTCTCTCCATAAAAATATTTGATTTCCTATATGTTCCATTCATCTTTTTAAATGATTCCTTAAATGATAAAACGATAAAACATTTTCTATGAATCTCATTTGCTCATTTGGGGAGATCTTGTTATACATATTGTAGTCTACTCACATTAAAAACATGTAAAATTCACATATAAAATCCTCTATATGAGCCATTCACCAGCCATAAAGGGTGTGTATGGCTGGCAAATGACTTGTATACAGGATTTTAGATGCACATTTTACATGTTTTAAATGTAAGTAAATAATTATTACTTTACAAATACAGGCAATGCCATGTTTTCATGCAAAAACACTGGAAGAGTGCAATCTCTGGTTTGGGGCAATAAAGAGAAAAAACAAATAGTGTTTCAAGTCTGGATGGTGACCTGTTCTCTGAATAGATTCATGGAGAAGTTAAGAAATCGTTATGGTGAATCCAAACATCTCTCAAGAAGGATACTGTATTACCAATAGTTGAGCCTTAGGCAGAAATTGTGGAATCTCACTATATATACAATTAAATATTTTCAAACTGACATTGTGGATCATTCCAGGAGGGGTAGAGGTGAAGGTGGTGCAAGCACAGATCTAATATTTCTTATAAATATCAAATTATATTATCATTACTATATGATAATATATGATATTAAAGGGGTTATCCGAGCTAGGGGATAATTTAGGGCCAGGGTGGGGCGGGCTATTTAAAAATAATACTTTGTGCTTATCTCCTCTAGCACCGTGGTCCCTCTGATCTGTGCTCCAGTTTGTTTACAAGGATGGCTGGAAGCTCCCATCCGACACCATCTCCCAGCGCTTTCAATGCTGAGAGATAGGGACGGATGGGAGGAGCTGGCCACATCGCCGTCCGGAATCTCCCTGTACGCGGCATCTGTGCACCTGTAAACAAACAGGGGCACGGATTAGATGGACCATGGCACGGGACATCAGCGGGGCCAGAGTAAGTAAGTACACGTTTATTATTTCCAAATAGCCCGCCCCAGCCCAGCCCTAAGTAACTTTTTATACCCGGACAACCCCTTTAATGATTATCGACCCACGAAGGAATAAATCAGCATCAAAACTTGTCTCCATCAAGGGCCAAGCCGTCAAAAAAGTCAGTACCTACAAGTACCTGGGTGTCAAACTGGACTGGGCAGGAAACTGTAACCTTGCTGTTAAGAAAGCAGCATTGAGAATGTATTTCCTTGGGAAACTCAAATCATTCATTGTATGCAACAAGATCCTAAAAATGTTCTATGAGTCCTTGATTGCAAGCGTAATTTTCTTTGCTGTCACCTGCTGGGGCTCCATCAAGAAAAGAGATGAGGGTAGGATCTCAAAAATCATTAAGAAGGCTCAGAACATAGTTGGCACACCCCTACCCCTATGTTTGGAGAATTTGGAAAATAGATGCACCCACAATAATAATAATTCCGTTATTTATATAGCCCACACAGATTATGCAGCGCTGCAAAGAACTTGGCAAATTAGTCCCTTTCCACAATGGGGCTCACAATATTGTCAACCTACGAGGAGTGTGGGAGGAAACCGGAGGACCCGGAGAAAACCCATGCAAACACTGAGAGAACATACAAACTCAGGTCCCCAGTGCTGCAAGGCTGTAATGCGATCCACTAGGCCACCGTCCAAGGTCAATGCAATAATAAGCAACAAATTGCATCTGCTGTATCTAATCATAGCAAATCAACTAAGTACAATTAGTGATCGTTACCGCCAATTAAACTGCCGAACCACAAGGTTCCAAAATTCCTTCATCCAAAAGGCGATTCAAATATTTAATAAATCTATCGACACCCACAAAATGAAGGAAAGCACCCACCGCCGCGTACCCCAACGCCCCCATCCCCCGCCACCAATATCCGGCACACATATACGTTCTCCTAGTGCTCCTATTGCTACCATGCCGTATTATTTGTTTTCTTTTTCTGTTTTTATTGTTTTTTTTTTAATTGTTTAATTGTGTATTACGTGTTTACATTGTTTTCCCCAATTCCCTGGCTCAACAGTGTGTACAAAACAATTTCCCAACTGAGATCAATAAAGTTTTGTGTTGTATTGTGTTTGTTGTATATGTCTTTGCAGTAGCAAGGGAGGAAACATTCCTCCATTAATAACAAAATATATATTCAACCATACTGGCCTATCATACTGGTAGAGAGCACGTCAGAAAATAATGGATAAAAAAACAAGAAACATCCCACCAGGAAACCCCTTCAGCAATAGCTGCAGCCAACAAAAAAAACGAATAGAAAAACGAATGTACGCTGGTCCAAATCCAAATCCACAAACCTTTTTGGTAAAAAAAATAGTTAATTTTATCACATTTAAAACAATACAATAGCAGTTCCATACATTACCGCACCACACTCTTCATTGGTTGATAAATTCAGGCAATGCAGCAGCCTAATATCTTGAACAGTCAATCTTATTGTTATCCATAAAGTTCCAGTGCCTCACCTCCACTCATAGGCACTTTACTACATGGGTAAGATATTGATTGCATACTGATGCTTATGATATAATGGGGCACATTTACTTACCCGTCTCGTTGACGCCGCCGGTCCGGAATGTCTGACGAGGATTCGGGTCTCACGTGATTCACTAAGATCATGCGTCCAATTTCCTGCATGTGTCGCTTCCCCGCTCAGGTCCACCAGAGTTCACCTTCTTCTTCCCGGTACATGTGAGTGCTGATCTTGCGACACAATTTGGTTTTTAAATTCCGCGGTTTGTCCGAATCAGTCGGGTTGTCCGGCGTCCTTGCCCCCGATTTGTGTCGCATGCAAGCCTGCGGCAATGCGCCACAATCGGATTGCGTGCACCAAAAACCCATTTTTACAATATATTGCATTATATCAAGCCTGATTAATGGTCCCAAACCGTGTTGCCCCCATGTGACCAAAAATACACATAAATAGATATAATTTCAACTTCATCTGGACCACTATTTCTACCTTTTTAATTAGCTCTTCTCGGTATCTGAACAGATTAGGACATCTCCAATATAAATGCATTAAAGGGCTATACCAACAAAGACAAGATTCTTAAATATACACAGGATAGCAAAGTAAATATTCTCTAATATCAGCACTACAGAGATATAATTTCAACCTGTCTCTATCAGTCCCGGTGTTTACAATTTTGGTTGCCCCTGGATTCAACCGTAAATCTTCTGACTATGGTCACATTCTTCTCATGAATAGCTTCTCTTATCTGCACACTGCAGTGCTCTCTGTCTCCTGCTGAAGGACCTGTGATGATGTAATGATCACATGACCTGCCAGGGAAAATAGGGCACAGAGCTGCATCTGTGAGGTGAGGGGGGAGCCATGATAGGGACTAGGGAAGGGGGAGAACATGAGGGGCTGTGTGGGGGACATTACTTATTGGGGGGGGCTGTGTGGGCACATTATTTACTGGGGTGCTGTGTGGGCACATTACTTACTGGGGGGGCTATGTGGGCACATTACTTACTGGGGGGGCTATGTGGGCACATTATTTACTGGGGGGCTGTGCAGGGCACATTACTTACTGGTGGGCTGTGTGGGCACATTACTTACTGGTGGGCTGTGTGGGCACATTACTGGGGTGCTGTGTGGGCACATTACTTACTGGGGGGCTATGTGGGCACATTACTTACTGGGGGGGCTATGTGGGCACATTACTTACTGGGGGCTGTGCAGGGCACATTACTTACTGGTGGGCTGTGTGGGCACATTACTTACTGGTGGGCTGTGTGGGCACATTACTGGGGGGCTGTGTGGGCACATTACTTACTGGGAGGCTGTGTAGGCACATTACTTACTGGGGGGCAGAGAGGGGCACATTATTTACTGGGGGCTGTATGGGGGACATTACTGGGAGCTATGTGGGCACATTACTTACTGAGAGAGCTGTATGGAGGACATTACTGGGGAGAGATGTGTGGGGACATTACTGGGGGAATGTGTGGGGCACATTACTGGGGGTTGTGTGGAGGACAATACTGGGAGCTGTGTGGGGGACATTACTGGGTGGCTGTGTAGGGCACATTACTGGGGGTAACTGTGTGGGGCACATTTCTTTGGGCACGTTCACATGTGACACTAGGACTATGGTCACATTCTTCTCATGAATAGCTTCTCTTATCTGCACACTGCAGTGCTCTCTGTCTCCTGCTGAAGGACCTGTGATGATGTAATGATCACATGACCTGCCAGGGAAAATAGGGCACAGAGCTGCATCTGTGAGGTGAGGGGGGAGCCATGATAGGGACTAGGGAAGGGGGAGAACATGAGGGGCTGTGTGGGGGACATTACTTATTGGGGGGGGCTGTGTGGGCACATTATTTACTGGGGTGCTGTGTGGGCACATTACTTACTGGGGGGGCTATGTGGGCACATTACTTACTGGGGGGGCTATGTGGGCACATTATTTACTGGGGGGCTGTGCAGGGCACATTACTTACTGGTGGGCTGTGTGGGCACATTACTTACTGGTGGGCTGTGTGGGCACATTACTGGGGTGCTGTGTGGGCACATTACTTACTGGGGGGCTATGTGGGCACATTACTTACTGGGGGGGCTATGTGGGCACATTACTTACTGGGGGCTGTGCAGGGCACATTACTTACTGGTGGGCTGTGTGGGCACATTACTTACTGGTGGGCTGTGTGGGCACATTACTGGGGGGCTGTGTGGGCACATTACTTACTGGGAGGCTGTGTAGGCACATTACTTACTGGGGGGCAGAGAGGGGCACATTATTTACTGGGGGCTGTATGGGGGACATTACTGGGAGCTATGTGGGCACATTACTTACTGAGAGAGCTGTATGGAGGACATTACTGGGGAGAGATGTGTGGGGACATTACTGGGGGAATGTGTGGGGCACATTACTGGGGGTTGTGTGGAGGACAATACTGGGAGCTGTGTGGGGGACATTACTGGGTGGCTGTGTAGGGCACATTACTGGGGGTAACTGTGTGGGGCACATTTCTTTGGGCACGTTCACATGTGACACTAGGACAGGCCTCGGTTTGATCTCTCATGTTTTCCAGTGAAACACATGTGATTGGTAACAAGCACATGGTGTTGTTTGAATGCAAGACAAATGTGTGAGTGCAGCCTGACAGTATTTGGGGGAGATTGTTAGGGGCAGCAGCAGGATAACGCCATCAGGGAACCAAGATGTAGGGACAATGAGGAACATAAGACGTGGTGATGACTAATGGAGAAGACGGAGGACACATCACATGCAGTCACTGGATGTAACAAGTAGGGATTTCTCCTGTGTTTCTGTAGTTGTATAGAGGGGGTTATGTACAGGAGGGGGCATCACTGTAAATGCAATACACATGCATTGGGGCCTGTGCCCCGAATCTTTTACTACCCAAGCAACGCCCCTGGCGGAGAGTGTTATTATGTTTCATAGCCATCTCATGGATATCCTCATCTCTCTTCTCTGATCTGTATCATCTCTTTTTCTATGTGTCAGATACCAGTAGAATGTTCAGAAACTAAGTAAAAGTGTGGATAAACCCTGTTCCCTGATAATATAAGGACACTGTCAGCACACTGCATCTTATAGCACAGAGGAATCATGAAGTGTCTGCTTAGAGTGTCCCCACCCACACTCTGGAATTTTACAATTAAAATCACTGAGTGATAAGAGCTAAAACAGCAATAAAACTGAGTAAAATTATAAAGTAAGGGGGTTAAAATAATATTTATTGTGTAAACATCACTAAGGAATTAAAATTTGAGATCTTTAATGGGTATTCTCCTTCAAATAAATTTGTGTCAGGTATATTTTCGGTATCTGAAAATGATGCCTAATGATACCTGAAAATGATAGGTAATATTTGCATGTAGATATACAGCCCAAGTATTTTATTGTTGGGCCCTAAGCAACCCAACCAACACTGCAGTGCAGGTTTGGAATTTGGCTTCTTGTGCATTTATAGTTTTGCAGAGCACATGTGGAGCCTCAAGAACTACACTTATAAGGTACATGTGAACCTCATTTGGAATTACCAGCATTGTGCTTATGTGCAGCAGATACATTGAAATCCACCATCTTTTTTATCCACTTGTGCAGATACTGGCTTTAGCTGGGACATAGGTAAACCAGTAAGGCATTGAAGGTCCCCCACCAGTTTAATTTTAGGATGACACTTACTGCCTACATACGGTGCTAGAATGAAGCTTGAGTGGAGGGTGGGCAATTATGTCGGCTTTCAGTGCAGATTAAAAAACTGATAAAACTTTAATTTTTGTGCAATGTTTGAGTGCTACACTGAAACGTTGCACATGAGATAAATGTTACCTGAATATGCCTTTGAAGTGCTGCTTGTTTCTATTTATCTATCTTATTCATTTTATGCTCTCTTTTTTAGATACTCTGCTTAACTATTTCATGCAGTGAAGATCCATATATCTATGGTCTATCATTATTCGGTATCTATCTATCTAGGAAATAAATGGCATGGCACATTGTTTACTTTAGGCCAGAAAAACTAGGCTTTGTAGTTTTCCACTCAGGCCTATTAAAGGTGCCATGAGAACCTTTGTAGCAGGAAACAGTTTATAGTACAGTAACTTTGGCCTATTGTTTAAGTCTTTGCTGCTCAACTTCATTACTATTACCATGACAAAGAGCTGAGCAATCCTACTTCCCTTTTCTCTCCTTCAAGTCCTGTCTCCTTGAGACTCTCTTGAATTTCACTTTGATACTTTGACACCTTGTTCTTCCCCCAGACAGAATAATTACAAGACCTCAAATAAACTTTGTTTCCCCTTCTCCTGTTGCACGGAATCAGAGGGTTTGCTGTAGGAACTGGGAACTTACATCCTCAGGAACACAGTCCATTGGTGCTATTTGCAATTCAGGAAGGAGAGAAAACACCTAGACATAAAAAAATAAAATGTAAAAACGAGTGTAAAATTGAATTCTGCTATGTTATCATATTAGATTATTGTAAAACATATCTGACAACCAGGCATATAGTCTTTTTCTACTTTTCAGCCTTATTTGTGCAACACTTTACATTTTTACTCTGTTCAGAGTAAGAAGTTTGCAGTATGCTTAAAGTGGAAGTTTGTAGTGTGAACTGATGGCAGATTTAGCAATTGCCAGTCTTAAAGGGACAGCAAATAAGCATTTTTGTGTAGAATACACCCCCTCTTCCCAGTTTCACAGGAGGAGCAGAGTACTATAATGTAAGGTTACAACACTGTCCATACCCATGGTCCACCAAAATTAGAATTTGTACCTAAATAAAATTTTCACTGCATTCAGTTCACAGATTTTCTAAGAAAGGTATGCTAGTAACCTACAAGTTCATGTGTTTTTCATATTCCCTTTAATGAGTAAGAGGTTTGCATAGAAAGGGGAGTAGTATCTCAGGAAAGATGAGCAAACTGCCTAGCAAGATATTTTTACAATAGCTGACTATTAAAAACTATTCCCATTATAAATCTTCCTGTCCCTATTTCCCAAACAGTTCTTGAAGTAGTCCCTGAGAGCACTTCACAAGGACCACCTCTTAAAGGACAATACTATTCATGTGTGTTGAGGTAAATGTGACTGTAAAGACAGTAACGTATATGAATGTTGCCTTTATTTAATTACATTCATTTATATAAAATGCTAAATTTAGACAAACTTACAGTAACATTTGTTTTAAATTGCATTTTAAGTTTCAACAGTCTAAAGAATGTTTGTATGACCTAGAAAAACCCTTTGATGTCGGATACAACTTAGTATTGATGTCAATTGAATCAGTATCAGCACACGTCAACTTTTACAGTACTGCACATTAACAATGTGTCAATGTCATGAAGAAATGCTGAACATTCAGTTGCAAAAAACATAGGACATGAAAATGATTCTCATGGTATATGTTGAGTTTATTTATTGCAGTGCTGTTTTATAGTAGATATAAATTAACTTGCTTTTATATCACTTTCATCAACCAAGTTAAATGTGAACATGAGTGGAGGTCTCATTAAACTCTTGAAAAGACTTCTCCCTAGTTTAAGCAGTGATTGCATGGGAAGCCTAGTTAATGGACAGGAAGGAGACTGTTTTGATTGTTGACAATGCGCCACCTACTGGAATCTTTGAAAGTGTCATTCATCTGCTACGCTTTTTTTTATTTTTTGCCAAGTATCATTATCTGTGTTTAACTAATTCTATATGTGTATTTTTTATTTCCTAAAAAGTACAAGGGCAGTTTAAAATCAAATACTATAGTATACAAAATATGCACCCAATGGTTGTTCCCAGAAGATACAAATTGGTGTAAAACATGCTGTAAAAATTGGCATAATCACCAACAACTTAATGATATTCATAAAAAATAGAAATGTAGAAGCCAAAGCCATATATAAAGCTACATAAAAGCACAAGTATTTATCTTAGTCAACTCTTTATTGCAATCACATAAATGCATAGAAATATATCAAATTCCCATAATAATTTTAATACTGACCAAGAGAATACAATGCACATTATAAGATATGTCTTGCTGTAAAGCAGCAGTATACAATAATTCCCCTAGGCCCAGTCCCTGCATTAGTGATGTATGACATAGGAAACTAATTGTACTTTATACAGATATTCATTATACAAAATCTCAGCCATCCAATGCATGTGTACAATAATATATGTAGATTAAATGGGTATTCCAGGAATCAGCATAATTCATATACAAGTGGGCACTCAAAATATAAGCTAATGTGTAATTAGTTGTTATTTAAAATGTTGCTCCCCTTAGCAGAAAATGCTGGTGACATAGACTGTAATGAAGAATTAAAATGCTACTGGCCCTTTAATCAGTCCGTTAATTTCCTCCGCGCGGTCCGTTGCAGGACAGAAGATGGCTGCTGGTCACATGTCCACATCACATGTCCTGCACCTGCCTGGGCAGGGTCATGTGATCACCACTACGTTTGGCTGTTGTTGGTTGGTTGCAGTGCATCCAGTATGGTCAGTGTTGTGGTGATGACAGTTACATATCATTACTATGGTAACAGAGCAAGAAAACATGTTACATCATCACTGGGAACAGAGCATAAGTGGTAGGAGGAGTTACTGAGAACTAAAGGATCATGGAACTTGTAGTTTTCAGTGGCGGCCATCTTAGTGATAACTCCACCTACTTTAGAGAGGCCATAAATTTTGTAAATCATAAAATCTAATTATTTAAGCTCCGTTTTGTGACTAATGACATTGAGTATTGTTGTATTCATTTATTTATATCATCATGGGTTTTTGTGTCAGGCGTTCATATTCCCGGAATACCCCTTTAAGCAGCAAGCCCCAAGAATGAAAGGGTGGACCCTAAGAACCCCAGCCAAACACTGACTAATTGGTTATAATTGTGTTAGGCGTAAATTAATTCCTTTCGCATTTCTATACACAGCGCATTTTAGTTCATGTATATTAAATGAGTTGTCCCAAATTTAGAAGCTATCCCCTATCTTCAGCATAGGTCATACAAGGTGTTTGACTGGTAGGGCCTTAAATCCTTAGAAGCAGATCCCTTTGAAGTAGATACCTAATGGGTATAGCGACAGGACAAGCATGCGCCCTTCAATCAATTTTATGGGAGTGCCTTCTCCGTCGCACACATAGTCAGTGAATGGAGCAGCAGGGCACATGCTTATCCTGCCGCTACATCAATTTTTGAGAACAGCATCCCCGTTCTCAGGATTGCCGGGTCCTTGCTCTTGTGATTAGTTTGGTTTGGTTTCCAGTAGTTGGACCCATGACGATCACCTTGTTATCCCCTATCCTGTGGATAAAGCATAACCTCTAAACTTGAGAAATCCCTTTAATTCATCTTTGTATGTTCCAACTCTGTTCCAACTTACATACAAATTTAACTTAAGAACAAACCTACAGAACCTTGTACATAACCCAAGGACTGCCTCCAATAGTTTTGCTTTAATCATAGAAATAATTCTAATAAATAATAATAGAAATAATAATCGATCCATCTATCAATATCAGTTGTGGTGCTTTGGAGCTTGTACTTGGGAGCTAGGATAAATGCTCTGTATTTTAGGGCCTATGTCCCAGTTTCATGGATGGCCATCACATATAAATGTCCTTACCCATAATTTACTGTAGCAGACCTACTATGCCCATGAGCACCTTTCTTCTGCAAATATTGCAAATGTTAAAGCATCAAAATAATATAAATTATGGATGCGCAATTGTTTCAGGTTATAAATAGAAAACTCCCCTGGCTTGTGTAAAACCCACTCTATACTTCTGATACTGTCACCCAGTCACACCTCAGCAGTAAGGTAAAGAAATGCTAACTAATGGCAGAAGTCATCTTCATAATCCAATTAGCCCTTCCTGATATTCAGAAGCTAAGACACACTGAGCACCGCGAGAAGAGTCTGTCCAAATTTTTTCAATGTCAATGGTAACTATAGCAGCCAGTTTCCAGCACACACAAACAGTACAAAGTGATTGAGCGTTCTTAAGCTTAGCAATGTGTGGGGTTGCTCTAAAACAGCTGCTTAACTCAGCAAAACTCCTTAAACCATCCCACTTCCTTTCCCACAACATATCCAAAACTTCCCTAAGACTTAGGTGTTAAAATGAAGACAGCTGAAAATGTACAGTCACTACCTTACAAACGCTTAGTGATGTATTCCCTTTACTCTAACTTCATTGGAAGCACTAAAGTATAGGATAAAGAGTTATATACAAAGGGCAATAATATAATCCTCAGATCCATCTGTATGACCTCCCCTTGTCTTTAAAGGGACAATAATGGCATTTAAAAAATAAAAGTGATCATTAAGGTAGCAATAATTATTAATAACTTGGCCATAAACAAGTGTTAATACTCCCCAAATTATATTTTGTCCTCAAGTAGTAATAAGGCAAATTATGGCAAACAATCTCTAAAGCCATACTATACATTTATGTGCTTTCAAAGTAGGACATAAATGTACTATGGGGCAGATTTATTAATGGTGTAAATGTTGACCCCGTCCTTGGCCCACAGCAGATATATCAATAGGCTCTGGCCTTTAGATATATCTCCCATGGCGAGGCCAGACTTAATGGGCACATCATGCGCCCAACTCAGTTGTACGGCCGGTCCGATTTTAAGAAAAGTAGTTTAAGACATAGATGTTATCCAGTACATAGCATGGAATATCAAAGAGGAACTGTCACCTAAAATTTCGGCACTTGGAGCTGCTTACTAAAGTACTAAAGTAAACAGCTCCTAGTGCTTGAAGAAACTCTGTAGTGTTAGAAGGATAGCGTTACCGGAAACCTCCTGTAACGCTATCTAACACTGCGGCGGGGTACAATGTAATCATCGGACCGCTCGCAAAGTGGTCCGATGTATTCATGAGGGGGCGGGGTGGGGCCCAGGTGGTCCTGGGGGTGACTGGCGCATGACGCACGCGGGGCGGTCCGGGGAAGAGGCAGCTTTGCAAGTAGTCTGATGATTACATTGTACCCCACCGCATTACCGAAGGTTTCCGGCAACGCTATCCTTCTAACACTGCAGTGTTTGTTCAAGTACTAGGAGCTAGTGTTGAAATTTTAGGTGACAGGTCCTCTTTAAATACTACCATTTTGAAGTGCAATTTGCTACACAGAAAATAAGCCATCACACAGCTCTGTACATGGAAAATTTAAAAAGTTATAGATTTTTGAAGGAGGGGAGTGAAAAATGAAAACGCAAAAACGAAAAAGGGCTGCAGCGGGAAGGGGTTAATAAGTGTGTTTGCTGGGATTGTGGGGCACGTGACCCTTTTTTGTGGAGCAGAACAAACCTACAAAACCTACAAGAATCTTGTTTTTAACCCAGGGACTGCGTATAATATAATATTATCAGTGAATATCCACTATTTATTTTGCGTTTTCCACTATGTAGTGATCATGGTGTCTCATAATACAGAATCAATGGTATTATTCATTTATTATGTGGTGGTGGACTATTGGCTACTGCAGGCAGGCACTATGTCTATTGGCTACTGAGGACAAGCACTGTTACTGCTGGCTACTGCAGGCAGACACTGGTAATACTGGCTACTGAGGGCAGGTACTGTGACTATTGTCTACTGTGGCTACTGGCTATTGGGTCAGGCACTGTCTATTGGCTACTGGAACAGGCACTGTGACCATTGGCTACTGTGGGGCTGGTATTGTGACTACTGGTTACTGTGGATGGCTGTGACTGCTGTGCAGGGGCATCACTGTGAATATTGGCTACTGCAGGTATCACTGGGACTACAGGGTACTGGAACATCACTGTGACTACTGGGTACTGTGGGGCATCAGTGTGGCAGACTCTGTGACCACTGGCTACTGGGGCAGGCCTATTGGGTCTATTGGCATCACTCTGACTACTGCATACTTGGGACAATTGGGTCTTCGTGCGATCCGATGCTACCATGTCGACGGATTGACGCTCCCCGATGACGAGTGTTACCGGTAAGCCTTTACTGCAATATGCAGCAAAGACTTAAGATAAGATAATCCTTTATTAGTCCCACAGTGGGGAAATTCACAGCGTTACAGCAGCAGAGAGGGTACAGAGAGTGAAGTACAAACTATGACAACAATAATATTAGGGATAAATGAACAAAAATAAAAGGGGGATAAAAAGACATAAAAGAGAGCCGAGCCCTTTCCATGCACCGGGACCCGGAATGTGATGTACTAATACGTCACATGTCAGTAAGCGGTTAATAAAGAAACATTATGGTGGTATTATTAAGTCATTATGTGGTAGTAATGGTAATTGTCATAGCATGGTGGTATTATGGTGGAGTCTTGAAGGCTGTATTATTATAAAATATAAAATGGAAGCAGCATGGTAGTAAAAATTCAATGAATATCTGGTTGTAATGATAGAGGTCAGGGTATGGTAGTGTTATCTGGGTCTTGAACAGCTGTAATCTACACATGTTTGTTAAGGTGGTAATATTTGGTCCTGGCACGTTGTTATTATTGGTAATATTGGTCCATAGATTAAATATCTGTTTGTCACTATGTATTGGTAATGGTATGGTGGTAGAATGAAATAAATACATGGAGACATGAAAATAAAGATTAGTGATACTATAAACCCTTTGTGAATATATCCTAACATGTGTAAAATAGCAGTATTTTAACGTTAGTTCCTAAACTCTATATATTCTAAAGTGCAGAATAAATTAAATACGGTAGATCAAAATGACTTACCTTTACCGAGGAGTATGTTATATGGACAGAGGAGAAATGGTCCCCAGTTTTTTTGTGATATTATTTATATCTTATGTGAAACATTATGATTGTCAACAAACTGGGGAAAGACTGAACCCAAAGTGTGTATAGAAGTCAGTGTAATGTGGTGCAGGAAGTTTTTCATTGTTTAGGTAATGTTTTCTGCAGCAGGATTTGGACCTCTCAACATGGCAGATTGAAAGATTCTTTCACTCAATCAGCCTGCAGTTTTCAAGTAGGGCATTGCCCCCTGTCATACACCAAAATGGGTAAAGCAATTCCTTGAAACAGAAAACATTGAAATTATGAAATGGCCAGTCTCGGGTCCTAACCCCTACGGAACTCAGTCTATTTTGTCCTTTAGGATGCGGTCCCATTTTTCAAATTTGCCCTGTGTCACTATAAGTGCTTATAGCTTTGGAAAGATATAAGATATCCAGGGGATTTTGAGATTGTTTTCTCGTGACACATTGTACTTCAAATTAGTTTAAAAAATTGGATTATATCCTTTGTGTTTAGTTATGAAAAAAACTAAATTCTCTACTTTTGATGCAGATAGTCATAGCACCCAAATAACTCACATTTCCCAAATGTCTGCTTTATGTTGGATGGTTTTTTAAGATTCCACATATTTTACTAGAATGTTATGAGGCTCCGAATTTGGGTGCCTTTTTAAACATATTTGGGAAAATCACCAAAACTCATATTTAGATGGACCTGCTCGACTTTTAATTGACTATGAAAGGCATAAATAATAGCTAGAATTGTAAATGACCCCATTATGGAAACTACACCTCTCAACATATGAAAAAGTACTTTTAAGAAGTTTGTTACACCTTTATGTGTTTTATAGGGGTTTAAAAAAAATGGAGGTGCGGTCTACAGTACTTTTTTTTGTAATATTTTTTCACAATAAACATTTTAAATGGATTAAATGAAAAAAATCTCCACAGAGTTTGATACCCAATTTCTCCCGAGTACACTGATACCCCATATGTGGTGGTAACCTGCTGTATGGGCACACGGCCAGGCAGAATGGAAGGTGGCGCCATGCAGAGCCGATTTGCATTGCATTTTTTGTTTTTTTATTGTGGACCTAAAGGGACTTATTTTTTTGCAACATGAGATGTACTTTTCTGGGGCATCTATAGCTAATTGTTGGGATTTTATTAACTTTATGTTGGTGGAGGAAATGAAAATCATAAATTTTTAGGAAGATTTTTTTGGGGGTTTTACCATACCATAAAAATAGTATATTATTTTATTCTATGGGTCTCCACGATTACGAAAAGACCTCATTTATATAGTTTTTTTTTATTTTTTTTCCCCATTTTTACTGAATAAAAAGTCATTTGGCAAAAATGTTAATTTTAGCATCACCGACTTTCATATGCATAACTTTTTTATTTTTCAGTTGACAAATCTGGTTAAGGGCTTATTTTTTGCAAGAAGGATTGTTCTTTTTAGGGGTCTTATTTTAGATTGCGTAACATTTTTTTGAGCATCTTTTAGATGGGCATTAATTAAAAATTATCTTTTTTTCTGAGCGTTTTTTGAGTTTGTTTATGAGGTTAACTTTGCAGATCTCATAACGATTCTGTTTTATTATGCAGATTGTCACTGATGTAGCGATACCAAATATGTGGAGGTTTTGTGTATTTTATTAAATTTTACTGAATAAAATCTAATTTGGAGAAAATCTTGTTCATTTTAGCATCACCATCTTTTCATATGCAGAGCTTTTTTATTTCTCGGCTGACAAATCTGGTTAGGGGCTTATTTTTTGGAAGAAGAGTTGTTCTTTTAAGTGGACTCATTTAAGAGTGCGTAACATTTTTTTAAATCACTTTTTAGAGCATTTTTTAAAAGGAACGTTTTTTGGGTATTTTTCCGGCGTTTATTATGGAGGTCCAGTAATGATTCTTTTTTATTATACAGATTGTTACAGATGCGGAAATACCAAATATGTGGCTTCTTTTGTGTGTTTGTGTTTTTTATACTTTTTAAAAAATTTATTCTATTGTGTAAACTTTGCTGTTTTTAACCTTTTTTTACTTTTCCATACTTGAACTTGAACCAGTGATACACTGCTCTACAATACTAATTCTTTGTAGATCAGTGTAAACTGTCTGAGCATGCAGATGCAGAGGCTGCTTCTGGTGCCGGCTCTGTTCATGAGTCGGTGCCAGAAGCGGGACGTTATAGAATGTCCCCGTGCAGGAAGTATCTACCCGCAGGGACATACTATAACGTCCCAGAGCACGTAGGGGTTAATCTAAATCCAATAGAAAACCTTTTGAAAATACTTGGTGACAAAGTGACGACCAAGAAATCCACAACAGTCACAGAGCTATAGAAGAGACTGGGAGAAGAGTGGGCCAGATGTGCTGTAGTCATTGAGTGCAAAAGCCTGTACACTTCCTATCGATTAGTGAAAATTGTAACCTTCAGAATATTTAGTTATAATCTAATTTATGGCTTGCATCCTGAATTACCTTACCTACTACAGGACTAATCAAAGAGGTAAAGACTAAGAGGATGAAAGTTTAATGCTGACAAGGACATTTAACCCCTTAAGGACGGAGGGTTTTTCGCCTCATTTCTCGCTCTCCAACTTCAAAAATCCATAACTTTTTCATTCTTCCATGTACAGACCTGTGTGAGGGCTTATTTTGTGCGCAACAAATTTTACTTTCCCGTAATGTTATTTATTTTAACATGCCGTGTACCGCAAAGCTGAAAAAACATTCCAAATGTGGAAAAATTGAAAAAAAACCGTCACGTTCTTGTGGGCTCAGTTTTTACGGCTTTCACTCTTCGCTCCAAATAACACGTCTACTTTATTCTTTGGTTCCGTGCGATCGCGGTGATACCAAATTTATACAGGTTTTATTGTGTTTTAATACATTTTCAAAAATTAAACGAATGTGTACAAAAAAGAAAAAATTTTTTTTGCTATCTTCTGACGCTAATAACTTTTTCATACTTTGGCGCACGGAGATGTGTGAGGGGTCATTTTTAGCGAAATGAGGCGACGTTTTCATTGCTACCATTTTGAGGTCTGTGCGACATTTTGATCATTTTTTATTTCATTTTTTATGTTATGTAAAAAGGTGTAAAAGTCGCATTTCGGACATTTGGGCGCCATTTCCCGCCTCGGAGGTCACCGCCGGCCGTAACAGTTTTTATATTTTGATAGATCGGGCATTTTGGGACGCGGCGATACCTAATATGTCTGTGATTTTTACTGTTTGTTATGTTTTATATCCGTTCTAGGGAAAGGGGGGTGATTTGAACTTTTAATATTTTATAAATTTTTTTTATTTTTTAAACTTTTTTTTTTCTTTTTTTTTTCACTATCTTTTAGACCATCTAGGGTACATTAACCCTAGATGGTCAGATCGCTGCTACCATATACTGCAATACTTCTGTATTGCAATATATGGCATTTTTGCAGCTCATTCATTACAATGAGCCACTGGCTCATTGTAACGAATATGCAGCTGCCAGATAGCCTCGTGTCAAAAGAAGACACGAGGCTACCATGGCAACCGATCGCCGCCCCCCGATGACGTTCGGGGGCGTGGCGATCGAAAAAAAGATGGCGGCGCCCGCGCGCCGCCGTCTTTTAAACGCCGCCGGCGACTTTGCCGGCGGCGTTTAGGGGGTTAATAGCCGCGATCGGTGCAAGCACCGACCGCGGTTATTAGCGGTGGGGGTTTTGTGCAAAATGCAAAAACCCCCACCTCTGTATGAAGAGGACTCAGCCCGTGAGCCCTCTTCATACATCCCTTATACCTCTGCGCCGTAGAGCTACGGCGCAGAGCGTTAAGGGGTTAAAGAGAATCTGCCATGCAAATTAACCCACCCAAAATACTTTGAGGGGTATTCCGGGAATATGTCCTGCCCAGACAACTGCAAGACCTGTGATGTGAAAAATTATTAAAAAGCATTGCCCTTGTCCCAAAGATGACTGCAATGTTAAAAAAATCAGATTATTATTTATTAAATTTATTTGTAAATCACCTGATGTGAGCCCAAAGGCATTATGTGAGTCTAATGAGGCCTTTCATATTCAGTGGTTACTGCGATGTACTGCCTCATTGTTCCTGATTGACAAGGCTCACTGCTACAGAACATTGTTCTATGTGGAACATTGAGAGAGCTCTGTTATGTCATTGGTCAAATAATGTCAGGTGACTAGGGTGATGTTACTTAAGGTCCTGTTACATTTGCTCAGTCTACTCCATGTATGTATCTCCATGGAGGCAAGGGGAGAAGTAAAAGTCAGTGGAGGCTTGCTGTGCCATGCCACTACACTGCCATGTGATCAGATACATACACGGGGTAGACGTTGCAAACATAACTGGGTAAAGGACCTTAGATGACATCACCCTGGTCACATGCCATGCTAGAAGGGGCATGGGACATGCAAAATTGATAGGAGGGGTCGACTGTGCAAGACACGCCTCCTCTGATGCTAGGTGATATAAGTTGATTTATGTGGATGTAAGGGAAACAATTTTTAGCTAAAAGAAGGGTGTCAGTTAGTATGGCTCTGAGAGAACCTGTCACTAGCTGTATTTGTGAAAATGTGGTGAGAGGTTCCCTTTAAGCCATTGGGATTATTACAAAGCCAAGCCACTAGAGCCAATTTATCAAAAGTGTCTAAAAGTTAGACATAAGAAACTGAGACAAACCGTCCTATCCTGTACCAGCTTTTCAAATGGTGAATAATAAATCTGGTATAGGTTAAGACTTTCTATTCAAACCTTCCACCTCCTATTAAGCATCTTCATTTACACCAAAAAAAAGTGGCAACATTCTGGAATATTGGCATATGTCTATTTTTCCATAAATCTACAGCCTTTTTTTACTTTGGTTTTGTCCTTCCTTTTGTCATTCTCGTTGTAAAAAAAGTCTACAAACTTTCTAAAACCATTTATGAATGAGATGTAAAGCATTTTTTTGACACAAATTAAGACAGAATGGTGTTATAAACAGATTGGGGCATATTTATTAAGGCGATTATTTGCCCTAATCTGCCACCTTCACGCCAGTGGGGCGTGAAGGGGGCATGTCCGGCCGAGCAGAGGGCGCAGCCGGCCGGGAGTGGCTCAGTGCGGGGCGTTACTGTGCGTATATATGTGAATAGTCGCGGGCTGCGTTTATTTCTATGCCAGGTGCAAGCATATGATATATATCCCCCATTGATAAATGTGACACAATGGGTCTACATTAAACTGCTTGTTATAATTCATTTTGAGAGGAGCTACCAATAACACTGTATTTTAGAATTGTCATATTAATGATTTAAATAATTTTTTTTCTGCCTGATCAGCGCAAATATTTATGCATGACAGAACATTGCTCTTGCTTACTGATCATTAGATCAGTGCAGTACAGGCGGTCCCCTACTTAAGAACACCGACTTACAGACGACCCATAGTTACAAACGGACCTCTGGGTGTTGGTAATTTACTGTACTTTAGCCCTAGGCTACAATAAGCAGCTGTAACAGGTATCACAGGTGTCTATTAATTAAGATTTTATTGTTAATCCTGGTTCTTATGACAATTCAACATTTTTTAAATCCAATTGTCACAGAGACCCCCAAAAAATCTGTCTGGAGCTACAATAGTAAAATATACAGTTCTGACTTACATACTATCCTGTACGTAACCCGGGAACTGCCTGTACTGATAAATTCTGACTGTGAATTTGATTTTGATGCAATTGAGATCATTATAAATTCTTTTAGGGTCTTATAGAATTTTCAAAGGGATTCTACAGGAATATAACTTTAAAGTCTGACTTTTAGGACCCACATTGATTGGCACATTGTTTAGATCTAGATGAACATCAAATGTTTTAATGCTAAACATCACTTGTCCTAGAGGCTGGATACCATAGTTTTAGGAAACTTTTTAACTTCTGCGCACATTTTCAATGATTTTCTCTATATATGAGCCAGTCAGTTTTTTGTCATGAAATCTTTGATGACCATGGCTATAAAAGGGGTTGTCCATGATTTTATATTGATCATCCCACCAATCGGATATTTCTGCATTTACTAAAAATCCCTTTAAAGTGCTAAGCTTTTTAGTAAATGCATCAAAATTGATTGACAGGCTTTATCCATATATATATATATACAAAGCTTCTTCATATAGATGTAAGTTCTGAAACCGTTATGATATAGGTTTTTATGTAGAAAGAACTAGTGGAGTTTCTTACAACAGATGTGTAAGGTTATGATCAGTGAAAAAGAGGCAAGTCATTGGGAAAGTCATTACCACTGACCACTGTCTACCTGATAAGATAAAATAAGGAAATGGTCAATGCCATGTTACAAAAAGAAGACAAAAAACTTCAAAGCTACTTTACTCAGTGCTTCCAGCTGCATTTTACATTTTACTGTCTTGCGAGCTCTGTTGCTTTGCAGCTGTTAGCTGCAGTCAGTCCCATGGCGTCAAACCTGCCTCCTCATGCTCCATAAACTTATAGCACTGATAGTTTTATGCAGGTGTGGAAAGAGAGGAGAAGACTGGGACAGGATAAGGCAATTAATGATTCTTCTCCTACCCCATGCTGAGCTCCCTAAAAAGTCTCCATGTGCAAAAGGAGAGCTTTCCTTTGTTTGTCAAGGTGCTCTTGGCTGACAATACATTTTCTCCAGCCAAGGTGTTGTTTTTACTATGTAGGAGGCCATTAAATGAGTGTCTTACCTTTTACAGCACTTACAGTAAGCTTTGATGCTGCAATTAGGACATTTTAGGAATATAATACTGATATGAGGCCAATCTATGGAACATTTATACCGCAAAACATCATAGTCCATATAAATATATATCATCCTTGTGTGGTTGTAATGGAAAACAGAGATCAAATTCATGTTCCGATGATGTTAATAGTGTCATATAGAAGGTAGATGAATGATAGATAAGTTGGGATAAGACTATTACTCCAACAGTTCTAGTGCAATGCCAGCTGTCGGACTGGGCAGTTGGATAGTGCCCTCCAAGAGCAATTGCATAGGGTAGGCACAGTCCACAAACAGCAATGTCTTACAGGACAGCTACAAATGGAGAAACAATGAACTTGGCACAAAACTACAGTCCACACAGCTTGCGGTGCTCAGCAGAAAATCCAGGTATAAATATCATGTAGTAGAAAGAAAAACGTGGACTGGGCAGTTGGATAGTTAACAGCTGGACAGGCTCCCATAGCTTAATGTAACATTCACCAAGAATCCAATAAGATTGGTTATAAGATTGATTCATTCTTTTTACGTTTCTTTTCCAATATAATCATTAGTAACAAATTACAAACAGTATTACTTAAGTTGTGTTTTTCTATGCTTTGTTATTATTGCAGCATAGTATAACTGTTTAAAAAGTGGTGTCAGCAACCATTCAATTATGGGGAGGATGTATCATAATTTTCTTAGAGCAGAACCAATCAGAGCTCAACTTTCATTTCCCCATATGAAAGCTGAGCTCTGATTGGTTTCCACAGGCAACTAGAACAGTTTTACCTCAGTTCTCCTCATATGTGTTTAGCTTACTAAAAAAAACTTGCATATTATAGATGTTAGTATTCTTTTCATTTATCATATTATAGATGTTATTATTTGTATCATTTATCGTCACTCATGGAATAAAATATCTGATACATTTTCAGAGGAAAATTCTTTGTCTAACCTCAGCATATGGAATCTTAAATTTATTCTTGATTCTTCTTGTTGGGTCTCCTATTATAGCTTCCTGGTAAATTCTAGAAAACATATAAATTATTGGAAAACACATAAAATAGCCACTGATTAACAATTGCTGGTTTTTTACCTCAGAATGTTGTCACATGTTTCAGTCATGAGAGATTTTGCACACAATAGTCAAAGTGTGTCAGCATGTTATGAAGTGTTAGGTCCAGCACTTCTAAGTGCATAGAATTAGCAATGACCTTTTCTCCCTATAGTAACTGTTGTCTCTTGTTTACTTGATAAGTGAGATTTTTGTCCCTGTTATTGATTCTCTTCCATTTTTAACCAATAATATGATACATTATATGCACATCAACATATATAAAGATATGACTGTTAAAGTGTTGTTTTTGTTACTGTTGTCTTTAATATTCAGAACATATTTTCAATTAATAATTCAGTAATTATATTAAGGAACATGAAGAGAGTATGACACTAGACAATATGAAGTACATATGTATAGCCCCCACAGTACCTTTTCATTTAGCATTATTCAGAAGTTTAATTTGCAAAAAAAATTCTGGGGCACATTTGCTTACCCGGTCCCTGCGAAATCCCTGCTGTGTGTTGTGTGCCAAAATGGCCATCTGCTGCGATTCATGAAGATAGTGCGCCCGATTTCCTGCATGTGTCGCTTCCCCAATTAGGTCCACTGGAGTTCACCCTCTTCCTGTGGTGAATGTGAGTGCAAGTCTTGAATTGTTAAATCCCACGCGTAGTCCGAATCTGTCGGATTGCCCGACGGAACGGCCCCCGCTGCGTTTTGTGAAGCATGAAAGCCAACGTGATCCCCGAAAAATCGGGAAACCTGACGTAAATGCGGCTGCGGGACGGACCCTTAGTAAATAAGCCCCTCTGTGTTTTAACTGATGCTGTAATAGTAAGCTATTAGTTATCCTTCTATTATTTCCATTATATAGAGCCACAGAGCAACAGAGGTGTAAACAAGCCGGTTAGCTGAGCTGATGTATGTCCTGTGCCAGTTTTTATGATTGAAGAATGGTTTTATGTCTAAAAAAAGTGTGAGTACACGTTTTTAGTGACCATGGAGCGCCTGGTGATATATGCAGCATTGAGAGTAGATCTTAAGCACATGCTGTGAACTGCTTCAGTGATATCAATGAGCCGGACTTCTTTATACCGTATTTTCCGGACTATATGGCGCACATAGAAATCCAAAGTGCGCCTTATAGTCCAGTGCGCCTTATGTATGGAGGAGGGCAGTGACTGGCATTGACTGGAGGAGGGCACTTACATAGGTCCCTGCTACCGGAGACCGGAGACAGCAGATCTCCAGCGGGAACTGCAGACCACACGGCACGAACAACAGGCGCCATAGCGCGAACCAACTTCTGCCGTGTGGTCTGCAGTTCCTGCTGGAGATCTGCTGTCTCTGGTAGCGGGGACCTATGTAAGTAGGGTCCGCTGCCCTCCTCCACCTGAACGGAGGCTAAACTGGAGGTGTACTAAGTAAATATGCAGAATTGGTTCACATTTACAGCAAGCAAAAGGTTTAGCTCTGTTTTGTCTGGTGTATACATAGGGGTTTATGTACTAAGGGTCGCGCTACTCACTTTTGTCGAACTGTGCACCTTTTTTGGGTTATGAACGGCTTTGACAGGTATTTAGCAGGGGTTTGCGCTGGGATTGCGTTGCACGCAATCGTTTTTTGGCGCAGCTGCGCTGGATGTCAGACGATCCAACTGATTCGGACTGAGTGCGGGATTTAACTTTCAAATTGTGCAATCCAATGCACTTACATGCACCAGGAAGAAGACGGTGAACTCTGTCGGACCTGAGCGGGGAAACAACACATGCACAATATCGGGCACGTGATCTTAGTGAATTGGGGCAGAGTGCATTATCATTGAACAATGCACTTTCTGTGAACTCCTTGGACCGGGTAAGTAAATGTGCCCGATAGTCTTTAATGTAGTAAATAATTCATATAAGTTTTTATCTCTTTTAGTAAAATTTAGTTAGTTGATTTCTTTAAGATACTATTACTTACATTTAATTGTCTTTTAAAATATGTATTAATAATGTCAGTTGCTGCTTTCACATTTACATGTTTTTTCTGCCATGGAGATGAGAAATACTGCTCAACATCAGGGAAGTTGAATTGTAGGCAGTGAAAGTTCACACTATTAGCATACTTGTCTACACAAGCAGTTGCAAGTCTTCAAACCCTCTAATTCTTATAGCTTGATATAAATAGCTTATTATTTTCTATGGCTTATTATATTATCATCTACATGATACAGACATCCTTATTTCAACGCTGTGATCAACATCTGAGAAAATGCCCTTATAGAATCCATAGCTGCAGTGTGTGAACTCATATCAATGACTGCCTCACCATCTGATCAGTAAATTATTAGACAAGGTTTGCACCATCCATTATCCTTCTGTTTTTGTAAGTAGCAGTTTTTATTCACTATAGTGTTCATTTCTTGGGCATGCTTATTTTAAAAAAACATGAATGGATGGAAATGGCAGATACCATTAAATTGTATATAAACTATATACAAAATATATATATATAAATATATATAAAAAGCTGCATAAATCATTATTTTGTATGATTATAGTAAACTTTGTAATATAAATGAAATATGTTCCTGTGTCCTTCTTTTTCTCTGCCTTTCTAACTGCTTTTATCAGTTTGTGTAAAATAGCCTCCTGTCCCCATACTCCATAGAAAGCCCATAAATAAATGAGCCTAATAACTGATTAAACTCTTTAAACGCAGGGTTTTTCGTCTCATTTCTCGTTCTCCAACTTCAAAAATCCATAACTTTTTCATTTTTACGTGTACAGACCTGTATGAGGGCTTATTTTGTGCGTAACAAATTTTACTTTCTCGAAATGTTATTTATTTTAACATGCCGTGTACTGCGAAGCTGAAAAAAAAATCCAAATGTGGAAATTTTTTTTAAAAAAACGTGCGTCACGTTCTTGTGGGCTCAGTTTTTACGACTTTCACTCTTCGCTCCAAATAACACGCCTACTTTATTCTTTGGTTCGGTGCGATCGCGGTGATACCAAATTTATATAGGTTTTATTGTGTTTTAATACATTTTCAAAAATTAAACGAATGTGTACAAAAAAGAAAAAAAAAATTTTGCCATCTTCTGACGCTAATAACTTTTGCATACTTTGGCGCACGGAGATGTGTGAGGGGTCATTTTTTTTGCGAAATGAGGAGACGTTTTCATTGCTACCATTCTGAGGTCTGTGCAACATTTTGATCATTTTTTATTTCATTTTTTATGTTATGTAAAAAGGTGTAAAAGTCGCATTTCGGACAATTGGGCGCCTTTTCCCGCCTCGGAGGTCACCACCACCCGTAACCGTTTTTATATTTTGATAGATCCGGCATTTTGGGACGCGTCGATACCTAATATGTTTGTGATTTTTACTGTTTATTATGTTTTATATCCGTTCTAGGGAAAGGGGGGTGATTTGAACTTTTAATATTTTATTAATTTTTTTTCTTTTTTAAACTTTTTTTTTTCTTTTTTTTTCCACTATTTTTTAGACCATCTAGGGTACATTAACCCTAGATGGTCAGATCGCTCCTACCATATACTGCAATACTTCTGTATTGCAATATATGGCATTTTTGCAGGTCATACATTACAATGAGCCACTGGCTCGTTGTAACGAACCTGCATAAACCATGTAGCCTCGTGTCAAAAGAAGACCCGAGGCTACCATGGTAACCAATCGCCGCCCCCCGATGACGTTCGGGCGTGCGGCGATCGTAATAAAGATGGCGGCGCCCGCGCGCCGCCGTCTTTTAAACGCTGCCGGCGACTTTGCCGGCAGCGTTGAGAGGGTTAATAGCCGCGGCCGGTGCTTGCCGCGGCCGGTGGTTATTAGCGGTGGGGGTTTTCTGCAAAATGCAAAAACCCCCACCTTTGTATGAAGAGGACTCAGCCTGTGAGCCCTCTTCATACATCCCTTATACCTCTGCGCCGTAGAGCTACGGCACAGAGCGTTAAGGGGTTAACCCCTTTATGACATATCAACGTAAAACTGCATAAAAAGGGGCAAGAAAAGCCACATGGAGAGGGCTCATTGACTCAGTCTATAAGTAAACCAAGCAGTGCTGATACCGATCAAAGTAGTTAACCTGTTAAGTGCCTCAATTAAACCCTACTGCAGCCCTTAACTAGCACTGCACAAGGGGCCATAAGTTCCCATGGTTTCATGTGTGACCACTGGCACCAAATGTGAAGTAGGTTAAATGCTGTGTCTGTCTTACGAGAGCTGATAACTTGTACACGTGTCAAGTCCCTTAGATGCTGTGGTCAAGGATTTGTTTTCAAAGGGTAACAGATAAAACCCATCCCAAATTGGGGGAACATTACATTTTTGAAGGCACCTGGGGATGCTATATCCCTTCAGTGTCAGGTAATGTAAAATTTCCCTGATTTTTGCTGTGTTTGGTCAACTAACCTCACAAAAATTTCAACAAAAATTAATTTTAAAAAATCATATCTACCTGTAACATTACTCCTTTTCCAGTTGTAATTTATTTCTACCATACCAAACTTTCTTATGTAAATTTTTCCTCCACTCACATTTTTGCCCTGTCTGGATGTCAGAGAACTCATCCAATCATCTTTTGGACCCGGGCTACTCATTCAATGTTTCCTCACTAGTTCATCCTTACTTGCTATAGTCTTATTTTGAGCTAGCTTGACGCTCATCTTGATTCTGTATCTTGCATTCTATGACCCTTTGTTTTCTGTCTTTCAGTTTGCCAAATGATTTGGTACTTCATTTTTCTTCTTGGTTCTGACCTGTACTTGTCGACTTACCTTTGTTTGTTCTGTGTTTGCACTTTGGTGCAGGAAGGTAAGTTGAAAAATCAGGTAGAGACAGCCTTGAAAGGGGCTGTAGCCTTGGCAAAGCAGTATTCATGGTTGTGAAAAATGATTAAAACAGCAAAAAGTTATATACCATTAACGTGCCTTGCACAAACAAGTCCTCACGCTACATTGAACAGATGTGGAAATAAATTGATGAGCTTTCATCAAAAAAATTGGTGTCCTAGACACAGCAAGTCATCTAGTATTTAACATGGTCTTATCACAAGAACAGAGGTCCTAAGTACCCCCAAATGGTCCCATTCTGTGCTGCTCATATCTGTGACAATGCTGGAGTAATCTTAGTGCATTACATGACTACTTCTGTCAGTGTCATAGATGGTGAAAGGAACATCACCGTGCAAGTTTAACCTGCTGCCCTGCATAGTATTATGTCATCATGGGCTGCATCTCAATGAGAAAGGTGCCGCTGGGATAGCTAGAAGGCTAGAGGAGTATTAAAACTAGGGGCCTAGTGGGAGGTCAGCTTCACTAGTACACAGCAAGACAGTATAGATAGAGAACTAGGAATAATTAAGGTAAATGGGGGTGGAAGCAGTGTGGGTTAAGTTCCGTTCACACGGACCAAAGAAACAGGGATATGGAAAACCACATAAAGATTACGTACACTCAATAACAAGATGACTGGATACTTATAACCGAGCTGTTAATATAAATGCTGCTTCAAGAAACTCCTGCAGATACTTACTGTTACCCCTGCTGGCAAACTGTGACTGATAAAGGTCAATGTTTTCATCGAAACATCACAACAATGTTTTTTTTGCCATTTGCATCAATAAGAGTTCACATTAAGAACCTTTACAAGTGCGACATGGAATCTTGGAATAATTGCTATATGAGATTTGGACCCTATTCAGAGCATCTGGCAATCAATGACAGTGATGCACAGCTTCTATAGAACTAATATAGAAGGTTACAGTCTTTTAAGAAATTACTGAACAGATAAAAAGTGAAGAAAGAACTGAATTTAGATCAGACATTGATCCAGGGATATATTCTGACTGCTTTATTTTGGAATCAGGAAGGCATAGCTCCCAACTTCCCAAATGTTTGGGAGAATATCCTCTCTTTCCCCATTTTGTCCCGCACATCTCCTCAGCGTCCTGCCTCCTGGTCCCGAAAAGAATCACTTATAAGGGCCAGGAGGATGAACGCAGAGGGAGAGGATATGTAAGCTACTGATTTGCAGTGCAGGGTTTTAGACCAGGAGGTTGGACGTGCCTGCTGTTAGCAAATCCTGCAGGCCTAGGCCCTTCTCAGGGAAAAGGCACAGTAATAAGGGCTGCTGCTTGGGGAAGGGGATATGAGGGGTGCTGCTGGAGGGGGAAATATAAGGGAGGCTACTTGAGGGATGATGGGGGCTGCTGGGGGTGAATATTAGCAGGGTTGCAAGGGGGGAAATACGTGGGGAGATGCTGAGAAAAAATATGAGGGGGCTTCTGGGGGGAAATGAGAGGGGGGCTTCTGAGTGGGAACTATGGGGGGAAATATGAGGGGCTGCTAGAGGAGAAAATATGAGTGACAAATATGGGGGGCTGCTGAGGGGTAATTATTTAGGTGGTTGCTGGGGGGAAATATGAGGGGGCTGCTGGGGTGAAATATGAGGGAGGAATATAAGGGAGGCTGCTGTGGGGGGATATGAGGAAGCCGCTAAAGGAGAAAATATGAGGGAGGAATATGGGGGAATGATGGGGGGAAATATGAGGGGGCTACTGGGGAGATTAGAGGGGGATGATGGGAGAGATATGGGGTGGTTGCTGGTGGGGAAAAATGAGGGGGCTTCTGTGGGGGAACTATTTGGGGGCTTCTGGGGGGAAATATGAGGGGGTTGCTGGGGGGAATATGAAGGGGAGGTACTGGGGAAGAAATATGAGGAGGAGGTGCTGGGGGATAATATGAGGGGGAGCTGTTGAAGGAACACTGTGAGGAGAAGCTGCTCGGAAGATAATATGAGGGGACTGCTGGGGAGACACTATGACGGGGAGCTGCTGGGGGACAATACGTGGGGACTGCTCGGGAGACACTATAAGTGGGAAGTGCTGGGGTGATAATGTGAGGAGGAGCTGCTGGAGGATCATTATAAAGGGAGCTGCTGGGGTTACACATTATGGTGGGGAGATGCAGGAGAGGCACTCTGTTTAGGGGAGCTGCAGGGGAGGCACTGTGTGGAGGGATGCCGCTAGGGCGACACAGTATTAAGGGGAGTTGCAGTGGGCACAGTATAAATGAGCTTCTGGGGGTCACAGGGTAGAGGGGAGCTGCTGGGGGGAGCACAGTATGAAGGGAATCTGCTTGGGGGAGCTACATTATGAGGGTGTCTGAATATGAGGGAGCCACAATGTGAGAGGGAGCTGGTGGGACACAATGTCAGGGGAAGAAGGTGAGGGCACTGAGGGGGAAATTATACTGTGTGGGGGTGGAATAAGGGGAGAGGCAAAAGGTGTGGATTAGGGGGCAAAAATAGCATGCCACATCTTTTAGCCCTCTTTCGCCACTGCAAAAGTTGGGAGGTATGTGGAAGGAATTGCTTTCCTTTTATGGGGAAGCTTACATCAGCCTTAAAAATATTTTTGCTTTCCTCTGATTCTACACTGGAAGAGTATAGGTTGGACTTGAGGGAGCTGTGTCTTTTTTTCATTATTATCTACTATGATACTATGAAAGTGTGGCCGTGGGAAGTGGAATCCTTTTTATCACTAGTTTCTCAAACAAGGAGACTCGTAGTCACAAATGTGTAACAAAATGTCAAAATTGAAAAGGTTATTTCAAACACAGCATTCTCTAAGATATCTCAACTCTATCTCCACCTGTGGTTTAAAGTTGCAATTACAGACAAATGTGGCTCTTCTACACAGTTTCCAAAACTCCTATGGAGGTGATTAGGAGTTACAAAAACAGTGCAGTGAGGTAGCTGTTTCTGTAACTTTGAAGATTTGATACATTTCTGCCAAAACTAGTGTGAATTATAGATCAAATCTATTATAGGTGTAAGCTGGCTCACATATGGGCCCTGATGTATAAGAAAGAATGTTCCTCTTGATAAATTTGTCTTGACGATTAACTCCAGCAGAGAGGAACCCAATACTGGTGTATAATATATTCATGTTGTCAGCTAGGTTTTAGCCATCAACTGTATGTTAGTCTTCATCCCATTCGTAGTATTAAAAAATATCTATGCAACATGCTTTCTGAAAATGAACATTTTCTGAAAATGAATGCATCAAGACAAAAAATTTCCTATAGAAATGCGGTTAATTTGTGAAACAATACCATATGTTCCTCATGTTGCTTTTTCACCATTTTTCCATCCATAAATATTGGCATAAAAAGTGATCAAATATAGTTCCCAAATTCATATAAATAAATATTCCTACTTATCCAGCAAAAAAATGAAACCTTTTTTAAATCTACTAAATCATAATTAAAGATATATTACCGTAATTATCTCCATGATCATACTGACCTCAAAGAACAATGAGATGTGAAATCGGAAAAATAGAGTCCACAAGACAATGCAGGAAATTCATTTCTTTTGTCAACTTCACTCAACTTTGTGAAAAGGAAAGGATGGAGCCCCAGGAACGAAGTGGTGGGCGGAGTCCAGCATTACTGGGGCTTGGAACTAGCGGATTGGCTAGTTTGAATGAGGCAGGGGCAGTAGCCAATCAGTAAAAGTGCAGGAAACCTGGTTTGGGCTCAGTTGGAGAAATAAGTGAGGCAAGCAAGTCGCTTACCTCATCTCTCCGAATATGACCTCCACACAGGATTTATTGGGACAGCTTGTGGCAGCGGCAGGTGACAGAGGGGAAGAATGGCTGCGGGAGGCGGTATACGGGCTGATAGGTTCCTCGGCAGTAGGAACGCCAAAGGAGCCCCACCAGGGACCCTCCGAGCTCCGCGCTCATCTACAGTGGCACGGACGCCCCGGCGCGGGGGGAATCCTTACAGGCGCCCGGGCCCTGCGGCAGGAAGAGGGTCGCAGCGCTCCAGTGTGGCAATGCCCACTTCCTGCCTGTCATCAGGTTCAACATCAAGTGCAGCAGCGGTGGGTCCCTCTGGCGATGTGCCGGTCGGAGGGCTCACCAGACCGCAGGAGGCAGTGATTCCACTTGATATGGTCGGTGCAGGAGGATTTAGGAGCGGGCTACAGGTGGTAGCCTCGGTACCGACATCGCAGTATCAAGTTTGCGGGCCACAGACCGCGGGTCCAGAATTTCTCAACGGTGCAAGAAGCATGCAGCAGACCGGAGTGGAGACAAATGTCAGAGAGCGGTCCTGTTAGTGCGCCAGCTAGCACAGTAGAAACCAGTGGCGTAACTACCGCCGTAGCAGCCGTAGCGGTTGCTACGGGGCCCGTGAGCTTCAGGGGCCCGGGCAGCAGTCTGCAGACTGTGCTGCATTTCCGTACCCGGTCTAACCGCCGCCCGGGCCCTGCTATACGGCGCATTAAGGTAAATGATCAGTCCCATGGCCCGCCCCCCACAGTGTTTCTGACCCGTCCGGCCAGCCCCGCTGCTCCTGAGGCCGCCCGGCTGTTACCTCGGTCACGCGGGCGTCCGTCCGGCACACTGTTCCAGGAGCTGCCCGCCGGTCCTCCGCACTGCTCCTGCGGCCGCCGGCTGTTACTCGGTCACGCGGCCGCCCGGCCGGCACACTGTTCCGAGAGCTGCCCGCCGGTCCTCCACACTGCTCCCGCGGCCACACGGCCGGCACACTGGTCAGGGAGCTGCACGCCAGTCCTCCACACTGCTCCCGCGGCCGCCCGTCTAGGAAACCCTGGTCCGGGAGCTGCCCGCCGGCCCTAAATGCTGCTCCCGTGGCCGACCGGCACCCTGGTCCCGCGGCCGTCCGCCCTCCACGATGCTTCTTCGGCCGCCATGTTGCTGCCGCGGCCGCCCGCCCGGCACCCTTCCTAGGCTAGCAGGATGCCTCCTAACTGACCCACCCCACTGCACATCAGCAGGTCTTCAAGAAATGTAAGTCCCTATATATGTATGTATGATGAATGTATGCTATATGTGTATATTGTATGTATATATGCTCTGTGTGTGTGTATATGCTCTGTGTGTGTGTATATGCTCTGTGTGTGTGTATATGCTCTGTGTGTGTGTATATGCTCTGTGTGTATATGATCTGTGTGGGTGTATATATGATCTGTGTGTGTTTGTATATATGATCTGTGTGTGTGTATATATGCTCTGTGTGTGTATATATGATCTGTGTGTGTGCATATATGATCTGTGTGTGTGTATATATGCTCTGTGTGTGTATATATGATCTCTGTGTGTATATATGCTCTGTGTGTGTGTATATTCTCTGTGTGTGTATATATGCTCTGTGTGTGTGTATATATGCTCTGTGTGTGTGTATATATGCTCTGTGTGTGTGTATATATGCTCTGTGTGTGTGTATATATGCTCTGTGTGTGTGTATATATGCTCTGTGTGTGTATATATGATCTCTGTGTGTATATATGCTCTGTGTGTGTGTATATTCTCTGTGTGTGTGTATATGCTGTGTGTGTGTGTATATGCAATGTGTGTATATGATCTGTGTGGGTGTATATATGATCTGTGTGTGTTTGTATATATGATCTGTGTGTGTTTGTATATATGATCTGTGTGTGTTTGTATATATGATCTGTGTGTGTTTGTATATATGATCTGTGTGTGTGTATATATGCTCTGTGTGTGTTTGTATATATGATCTGTGTGTGTGTATATATGCTCTGTGTGTGTATATATGATCTGTGTGTGTGTATATATGATCTGTGTGTGTATATGATCTCTGTGTGTATATATGCTCTGTGTGTGTGTATATGCTCTGTGTGTGTGTATATTCTCTGTGTGTGTGTGTATATATGCTCTGTGTGTGTGTATATATGCTCTGTGTGTGTGTATATATGCTCTGTGTGTGTGTATATATGCTCTGTGTGTGTATATATGCTCTGTGTGTGTGTATATATGCTCTGTGTGTGTGTATATATGCTCTGTGTGTGTATATATGCTCTGTGTGTGTGTATATATGCTCTGTGTGTGTGTATATATGCTCTGTGTGTGTATATGCTCTGTGTGTGTGTGTATATGCTCTGTGTGTGTGTGTATATGCTCTGTGTGTGTATATGCTCTGCGTGTATGTGTGTATATGCTCTGCGTGTGTGTGTATATGCTCTGTGTGTGTATATATGCTCTGTGTGTGTGTATATATGCTCTGTGTGTGTGTATATATGCTCTGTGTGTGTGTATATATGCTCTGTGTGTGTGTGTATATGCTCTGTGTGTGTGTGTGTGTATATGCTCTGTGTGTGTGTATATATGCTCTGTGTGTGTGTATATATGCTCTGTGTGTGTGTGTATATGCTCTGTGTGTGTGTGTATATGCTCTGCGTGTGTGTGTGTATATGCTCTGCGTGTGTGTGTGTATATGCTCTGCGTGTGTGTGTGTATATGCTCTGCGTGTGTGTGTGTATATGCTCTGCGTGTGTGTGTGTATATGCTCTGTGTGTGTGTGTGTATATGCTCTGTGTGTGTGTGTATATGCTCTGTGTGTGTGTGTATATGCTCTGTGTGTGTGTGTATATGCTCTGTGTGTGTATATGCTCTGTGTGTGTATATGCTCTGTGTGTGTGTGTATATGCTCTGTGTGTGTGTGTATATGCTCTGTGTGTGTGTGTATATGCTCTGTGTGTGTGTGTATATGCTCTGTGTGTGTATATATGCTCTGTGTGTGTGTATATATGCTCTGTGTGTGTGTATATATGCTCTGTGTGTGTATATGCTCTGTGTGTGTATATGCTCTGCGTGTATGTGTGTATATGCTCTGTGTGTGTGTGTATATGCTCTGTGTGTGTATATGCTCTGTGTGTGTATATGCTCTGTGTGTGTATATGCTCTGTGTGTGTGTATATATGCTCTGTGTGTGTGTATATATGCTCTGTGTGTGTGTATATATGCTCTGTGTGTGTATATATATATGCTCTGTGTGTGTGTATATGCTCTGTGTGTGTGTGTATATGCTCTGTGTGTGTGTGTATATGCTCTGTGTGTGTGTGTATATGCTCTGTGTGTGTGTATATGCTCTGTGTGTGTTTATGTGTATATGCTGTGTGTGTATATATATACTGTATATATATTCAGTATGTGTGTATATGGTGTCTTTATACTGCATGTTTGTGTATACACATTGGGTGTATACCGTATGTAAAAGAATATGATGTATGTATACTGTATATAAACAGTATGCATGCAACTTTGATGCATATATACTGTATGTATATACAGTGAGTTTGTATATACTGTATGCATTAGTATGTAAATGTATATATGAGTACATAAATGTGTGTGTACATACGAGTGTATACGTATGTGTGGACGAGCATATAAAAGTGAGTGTAGAATGTTATATTGTGTATTTAAGTGTGTAAATGTTAGTGATTGTATAAATGTGTTTGTATGTATGAATATTTTTATGGGGGGGGCCCCATGCAAAAATCTGTTATGGGGCCCTGCTTCTCCTAGTTACGCCACTGGTAGAAACAGAGGGGGTACGGGAGTTGTTAGGTAATGTGAGGGCCTTGCTAGAACGTTGTGATAGGGGTTTATCACAGTCAGCGGCAATGGCTTGGGTTCCTGTAACAGGTGCAGGGTCCGTGGTGAGTTGTGGGGTCAGCACAGAGAGCTCTGTAACACGGAGGGAGATGAGAGTAGCAGTATCAGTACAGACTGAACAGGAGAAAGAGGATAGTGTGCATCTAGGTGATAGAGCAAGGGGTCAGGTTTATATATGTTATGAGGGTCGGTTAGGTTCGCATCTCAAAAAAGAGGTAAAGGAAAATATATGGAGAGATGAATACGTGGAAATATTTTCCTTATTGCCTTTGGAAAAATTTTATATTGACAAGGGAAAAAGGGATGAGAGTAAGAAGGAAGAGGAAGAGAAAAGGAGATGGCGACTTATTCTTCAAACATTTAGTAACTGGTGGCGAGCTTTTGCTATCCTAGCAAGTGTGATAGGGGAAAAGGCTCCAGACAATTGTTGTGACCTCTTTTGTTATATGGATACAATAGGTGAGGCTCATCGGGATTATGGGGGCCAAGCTTGGCTCCGTTATGATGAGCAATTCAGACAGCGCAAGGCAATTAGACCAGCTATTAAATGGGATCAGAAGGATATTAGTCTGGCTCAGGGTCACTGGTCCAACCAAATACGGGCATTCCTTTCGGCAGGGGGCCGGAGGTTCCGGCACGCATGGGAATTCAGGAGGGCACGGTAGTCAACAGGCAGTTGTCAGGCCAGGTTTGTGTTGGCAATACAACGAGAGCCAGTGCAGGTTTGGTGTCCATTGCAGATTTAAACATGCCTGCTCAGTCTGTGGGGGTAGTTCACATAGTGGGGAAGTGGGGGTACTGGTCAAGGGGGTGACACCGGGGAAGGTGCTAGAGATGCAACCATTTCTAGACAGGTACCCCAATAGAGAGCATGCAGTATTGTTAAGTGTAGGTTTTAGGAATGGTTTTGTACCAGGCACCAGGTCCCGTTTTCGCTAAAAAATTTAAAGTCAGCGCAGGAGCACCCGGGGGTGGTTGATGAAAAAATCAGAAAGGAGGTACAATTAGGGTGGATGGCAGGTCCTTTTAGAGACATACCTATTCAAGGTTAGGTAGTATCTCCCCTCGGGGTGGTTCCCAAAAAAGAGCCTAATAAATTTCGGCTCATCCATCACCTCTCTTACCCCAAGGGGTTATCGGTTAATGATGGGATTGATGAGAGTCTGTGTTCAGTAGTGTATACCTCATTTGATGCAGCATTGGATTGTGTGAAAAAAGCGGCCCAGGTACCCTCATGGCAAAGACCGACATAGAATCCGCCTTCCGATTGTTACCAGTGCATACGGATAGCATGCGTTTGCAGGGATGTTATTGGGATGGTTGTTTTTATGTAGATCGGTGTTTGCCCATGGGCTGTGCAATTTCTTGTTCTTACTTTGAAGCATTTAGCTCCTTTTTAGAGTGGGTAATTAAGGAGGTTGCAGGACTCTCATCAATCATTCATTATTTAGACGATTTTTTGTGTGTGGGGGAGGCTAATGCACAGACATGTTTGGCTTTGCTGAAAACAGTAGAATGGGTTGCGAGAAAGTTTGGTTTTCCATTGGCGCCAGAAAAAACAGTGGGCCTTACTACATGTTTGAGTTTTTTAGGAATAACAATTGATTCAATGGCCATGGAGTTTAGATTGCCACCTGAGAAAATTGAAGACCTTCGCGCAGTGGTGGGTCGAGCAGTTAAATTAAGGGAGATAGTACTGAGGGAATTGCAGTCATTACTCGGTAACCTTAACTTTGCTTGCCGGGTAATGCAGCAGCAGAGTATGGACCCGTGGAGGCAGGCATTAAGCGCGTGGGTCGCTGGGAATCAAGGAGATACAAGACATACGTCCGTCCTGAGTTAATGTGAGTCACATTTTTTGTTGTTATTGAGTTTAAAAGTATATAAAATAAAATGCGTTTAGATGTATTTATATATATAAATATGTATAAATAGTTTACTAATGTTCTAAAGAATTGGGTAGAACTGCTGCTAACAATGTTTTATTTGTCACAGGAAATCAGCTGAGATTGATTTGGATCTTTGGGCATTCCTTTGTCCATTGGGGAGCAATTCGAGCACATGTAAGACAGCTCGGTTTTCCCAGGGAGGTAGCGACAGTCCGGTGGTTGGGTTTCCGTGGTATGCGTTGGAGTAGGGTGCTATATGAAGTTTGCAGATTTGAAGGGTTAGATAAGGCCCCTGACATTTTAGTACTACACATAGGGGGCAACGATTTGGGGGTTAGGCCGGCACGGGAACTTATTAGGGATATTAAGCATGATCTGTTGAGATTATGGGTGTTGCATCCTCGTACGTTGGTTGTTTGGTCAGACATTGTTCCTCGTTTTAACAAACATGAAGTGGTTGGTGGGCTTATACAATTGGAACAAATTGTAACTAGGAACCTCGAGTTCGTTATATAATTTGCCTAGCGGCAGTAGATCATTGTATGATGTGTGGATGTGCGGTCCAGTTCTTTTTCTCTCCTCATGTTGGTTTAGTATATTCTATCCCTTCATTTATTTTGTTTTTCGCCTGGTACCAGCACTCCACCCCATCCGACCCAGGAGACTGCATATAGAGGCCGCCTACTTCTTCTCAGCTAGTGCCTGAGACTACATGGAACAGTGAGTATTCAACACCTGTTCACACATGGTGAGCCTTTTTCCTGTTCGCATGGTGCGGTATTGCATGGCGTCCGCTGCTTCTGTTGTGCGGTGCTGGTGGGGAGGCATGGGGGCTATGCCTGCCAGTACGGGTGCTGGGGGGCAACCAGGTCTTGGTCCCTGCCGGCGCTGTGCTGCAGCGGTGGTGGACGCCATGTGGTGCCGCACACAATAGCGTAGGGACCCACCAAAAACAGTTCACCTTGAAGTGGTTGGTGGGCTTATACAATTTGATCAAAATGTAACTAAGAACCTCGAGTTCGTTATATAATTAGCCTAGCAGCAGTAGATCGTTGTATGATGTGTGGATGTGCGGTCCAGTTCTTTTTCTCTCCTCATGTTGATTGTTCCTCGTTTGTCATGGCGTAATGTTAGGTCAGTTGATGGAATCAATAGGGCAAGAATGAAATTAAACCGGGCTGTGGCTGGTTTTGTGTGTAGAAATGGAGGTGTGAGTGTGCGGCATTGGGAGATTGAGAGAGGAGACGGCAATTACTGGTTGAATGATGGGGTACATCTCAATGCCGTGGGTATTGACCTATGGGCCCTGAGTATTCAAGGAGGAATTGAAAGAGCGTTAGCTTTGTTGCGGGCGTCACATGCTTGAGGTGTCAAGGCATGTCAGCTGTGGCGTGTAGAGGGTTCTGGAAGTTGGTGGCAAAATTGGAAAGGAGGTGGAGTTACAGGGCTGGCCCACCTCCAGATTATTGGAGACTTGGTTGAATGGGCATGCGCACGATTGGGAGGGGACTCAGGCGGAGTCCCGAACGAGATTACTAAGTGCATGTGACAAGCCACTAAACGTGGCCGATGGTGCCACCGAGCCTGTGGTTGCAGCTGGTGGTAAATTGTGGGGGTTGTCACATTTCAACAGTGGAAGTTTTATGCGCATTGCCCTTCTTTGAGCTTCTAGAACCCTCTACCGTATTGAAAACAATGCTAATTTCCCTGTTTTGTTAATAAACTTTTGGCTGCTATGGCCAATAATTTCCAAAAAAATAAGTTGTATGTGTTTAATTTCTTTGAATAAGGGATGTCGGTGGTTTGGTAAGGTTTATAAGGAGCGAAATGGACAATACACAGTCATGAAAAATGGGGGTTCAACACTAAGAAATTTGAACAGTCCAGTCCTGATTCTTAGGGGGTCATTTATTTTAAGCTTTTCTCTAATAAGGGATGTCGGTGGTTTGGTAAGGTTTATAAGGAGCGAAATGGACAATACACAGTCATGAAAAATGGGGGTTCAACACTAAGAAATTTGAACAGTCCAGTCCTGATTCTTAGGGGGTCATTTATTTTAAGCTTTTCTCTTTTTTTCTCTTATAAGTGCGATTTTTTTTCCTCACATTTGCATATTAGTGCCAAAAATTGAGTCTTTTTCATTCGCCTAGCAACTTTAACGATGCAAGAATTTTTCAATATATCTTTAAAATCCAGATGCGGGCATATGAAAAAGTCAAAATTTTGGTGCAAATTGTGGTTAAAAAGGCGCAAATAAATTCCAGTGCTGATCAGTGGTCTGTCTAATATATAAACCTCTTAGATAAATTTAGTCCAAAAGCCAGACTAAAGTCTTCATCCACATTTTACCACACTAGATGTTGGACCTCACTTCTTTCATAGAATCTGAATTGAAAGTTAAAATCTTAATTTTAACAACTTTGCTTACGGTAAAATATATGTGGAATATTGGGGCACGTACCCTGTCAGCATCTTTGTCTTCATTTCTCACTGTTATGGGGAGGACTATATTTTTAGGGTTACAGGAAATGTGGTGGTCAGTGTTATGCAGTATGGTACATTATTCAGATAACTGTTGAAGCTAAACCTCAGTATTGGCTAGAGGATCAGAATTGAACATAACAGTGGAGAAAAGAGCGCTGGAGCATTTATGATACAAGCACACAATCCTGATTTTTATGCAAAAATCATGGAAATATTTCAAGCTTTTGTGTGGATCTGCACTGCATGACAGGTCTGCATATACTATATTCAAGTGATTTTGATCTGGAAAATCTGAACATATAGGGGCACATTTACTTCACCGGTCCTGTCGCGATCCCCGATCCGGACTGTCCGACAACTATGAAGTCACCAAGATCGCTCGCCCGATATCCTGAATGTGTCGCTTACCCACTGAGGTCCGCCGGAGTTCACAATCTTCTTCCCGGTGTATGTGAGTGCATGTCTTCTGACACAATTTGAATTTTAAATCCCGCACTCAGTTGGAATCAGTTGGGTTGTCCGACAGCCAGGCCCCCCGATTTGTGTCGCATGAATGTTGGCGCACGAAAATCCGATTGCGTGCACCAAAAACCCCTGTTAAATGCGTCTCAAAACGGAAATAGTCGGTAAACCCAATGAAAATGCAGTCTGTGGACCCTTAGTAAAGGTTCCACATAATGAAATGTTCATTAGCCCTTAAAAGGTTAAAAAAATGTTTTTATACACCAAGCATAAATCTATCAGGAGTGAGATATGTAAAGAACGAATAACGAAAATGTTTAATAGTATTTTAAATTCACCTGTAATACTATTTCTTCTTTTTTTCTAAGCCTCTGATCTGAATACCTACATTTTAAGTTAAGAAAGTCTCATTACACAGTAATCCTAGGAATCTAGAAAATGTCAGAAGAGTGCACAATACACATTTTTATTACAGCAATGAATATGAATATATAGACTATGCCCCAGACATATCCTGTGGCACTATATCTTTCACACATCGATGTCGTGTACTTATCTATATTTCAAGCTGTCACTTTCTGTGAACCTTCCAGAGTAACTATGGAAGCTGCTAAGGGAACTAACTTGCAGTATGAACTCTTTTCCTGGATTTTTTGCGTACTATTACCGTACTTATGATTTGGTTGCTAAATCTCCAAAAGCGTGTTTTTTTTATACTTCCAGTTCATGTACACAGACACAGAGTCCCCCTTGGTATCTTATTGTACATGAAGTACTCTAATTTAACTCGTATTAAAGAAAAAATCTATTTTGTTAGTTCCTGACAGTAGTTTACTTATTGGTTTTAAAAAAAGGAGGGATTAGTGGACATATCACCAAACCGTGAGAAGACCTTTTCTGCCCTTTCATCTACCCCACATATACACGTAGACCGCATGAGCTCATATTTGCTTTGCCTGCTCAATGCCAAATACTGTATTTCTTAACTTCAGCCTTGTAACTGATGGTCTGACTAAGTAAAGATATATTGTTCACAGATACTTGAGAAAACAGTCAAATGCATAAGTACGGCTTTCAACTAGTAAGAGGAAAACACTTTATTTGATGTAAAAATTACTTTTCAGTAGAAATGCTGAACATTGTGAGAATTGTAATGATAGGACTATAAATTAGGAGAATGAACTTTATTATAAGCATTATTTCTTAGTTTTACTCATTGGGGGTATTTATCAGGGCCTCTGCACCACGCCAGTGGCAGGGCCTGGTGTAGAAATAAACGTCTTGCAGGTTTCTGCCAAATACATCAAGAGGCCCGGAGCCGCTTTATTTATAGGGCTGCAACGGCGCAGCGACGGAGCTATGATAAATAACCCCCATTATGTCTATATTTTTTGGTTTTATTAGGTTGACTTTACATGCTCTTAAAGAGGACCTCTCATCTGTAAAAATTGCACTTGGAGTAAGCAGCTGCGATGTACACTAAAAATGCCGGACCACGCTGTATGCGGTCCGGAGTATTCATGAGGGGGTGGGGTTAGGGGCTATGGAGTGTATTTTTAGTGTAATTTCTAGTGTACATCGTTCAGTGTCTGCTAGCATTAGCGGAGGTTTGCGATAACGCTAGCAGTGTAACACTACTGCATCTGTTGTAGCACTAGGAGCTGCTTACTTTAGTAAGCAGCTCCTTGTGCTGTTTTTACAGGTGACAGGTCCTCTTTAAGTAAAACCAATAAATATCTATTTTTATTACAAATGCAGAGTATTCCATACTAATCATTCTGCTGCCAAGAAAGTGTCTAGTATGTGTTTTCTTTAGATGCTTGCTGCTAGGAAAAAAAGGCTTATGGGCCATGGTGCAAGAATGCAGCTCGGACCACCCCTCTGCTTGGGGCTACAGGCCAGCATGTGGAAGTAGACTTGGTTAAGGCAACCTCCCCTTAATTATATACCACATACTCCAATTTACTAATTATTACATTTACTATATACTATACGCTTTGGTGCTGCAAACCCACATTTAAAACCCCCCTATTATTTAAACCCTATCTAAATTACTGTATGTACTCGAGTATAAGCCGAGACCCCTAGTTTTACCACCAAAAACTGGTATACAGCCTGCCCTGCCCCAAGTGGTATACAGCCTTCCCTGCCCCAAGTGGTATACAGCCTGCCCTGCCCCAAGTAGTATACAGCCTGCCCTGCCCCAAGTGGTATACAGCGTGCCCCAAGTATGCCAAGCTAATAAAAAAAACTAAACTTAAAAAAATGCCCGGTCCTCAGAGCCGGCTCCCGGATCCTCGGTGGCAGCTTCTCTCTGCATTCTTCACTACCCGGCAGTTGCGTCCATGCAAATTGCCGGCGGGCGCGCACTATGATGCGGCGATGTCGCCGCTGATGACGTCATCAGTGGCGACGCACCGCCGCATCATAGTGTGGGCCCACCGGCAGCTCGCATGGACGCGACTGCCGGCTAGTGAAGAATGCAGAGAGAAGCGGAAGCCGAAGCTGAGGACCGGGAGCCGCCGCCGAGGATCCGGGAGCTGCCGCCGAGGATCCGGGTGCCGGAGGGTGAGTATTATTATTTTTTTTTTAATTGACTTGTGTATAAGCCGAGGTAAGATTTTTCAGCACATTTTTTGTGCTGAAAAACTCGGCTTATACACGAGTATATACGCTAATTATATAAAAACATGGAATTCCCCATCCTCTAAATTTCATTAAAGAGAACACCCCCCAATTTGATTACATTAAATTCAGCTCCCCTCTAATTAATTTAGACACTGTAATAATAATAATAACTTTATTATCCCAAAGGGAACTTAAAGTGTTACCTTTCTAAAACACGTTACACACAATCCTGACTTGGTCTACCCTTCCTCATATTCCTCACAAGTAAGGCCCCCATTTATATCATACGCAGGGGACCCTATACTTTTATTTACATACAGCACACACCAAATTTTTATAGCAAACAGTCCTATTGTGGAGCAAGACAGCGAGTATAATGGATCAAGTCCAATGGTGGGTGCACACCTCCAACAAACCCAATCCACCGGTTTGTAAGGTCAGATATACAAAAAATGCAATGAGGCAGCACTCCACTAAGTATAAGGGTGATCTTTAATTACCCGTGGCAAAATAAGGTGCAATGTTTCAGCTCAACCATAGAGCTTGATAATGGCTCTATGGATGAATGGGTGAATAAAGATCACCTTTATACTTACTGGAGTGCTGCCTCATTGCATTTTTTGGATATCTCACCAAAATTTTATAGTGTTATAATTAAAATTATATCATAATAATTTATCAATAAAAAGTGGCCCCTAATTAATGTATAGCATCTCCTAAAATATATATTTAATGGGCCATAATGAATCTAAGTGTCCTGTAATAAATATGCTGCAATCCATGCATTATATTATATACCAGTAGCCCCTCAGCTAATCTATATATAGCTGTAACCTCCCCCAACAATGAGATGACTGGGACCTATAATGAAATAATAAAATGACATAACTGGGTGCACCTGCAGCTATCTTCACCTTTACTGTCCTGCTGCTTTGCAACTACAAACAAGTATGGAAAACAGTCTGTAACACACAGATACAATTGATGTATTTGATCCCCACATTAATAGCATTCTCCCTTGGTTAGCAGCCCAGTCACAGCTAGGACCTTGGAAACATCTATAGCTAATAATAATAATAATAATTCTGTTATTAATATAGCGCCCACAGATTATCCAGTGCTGCACAGAGCTTGCCAAATCAGTCCCTGTCCCCATGGGGCTCACAATTGAATCAACCTACCAGTACGTTTTGGAGTGTGGGAGTAAACCGGAGTACCCGGAGGAAACCCACACAAACACAGAGAGACCATACAAGCTGTTTGCAGATGTTGACTTGGATGGGACTTGAACCCAGGATCCCAATCCTGCAAGGCTGTAGTGCTACCACTGAGCCACCGGGCACGCCACATTTAGATTTAGTAAGATCAAGAACTTGTCATTCACCAACCTACTATTCATGACAGTAAGAAGAGCACAATTCTGACTCATTAGCTTTTAATTGTAAAAGTTAATGTTACAAAGAAGGAGGCTATGGGTAACAAATATAAGATTCCAACAGTCACAGTACCTGGATCTATGAGTAAGTGTCCCTGGTTTATCATTAGAGATGAGCGAACACTAAAATGCTCGGGTACTCGTTATTCGAGACGAACTTTTCCCGATGCTCGAGTGCTCGTCTCGAATAACGAACCCCATTGAAGTCAATGGGAGACTCGAGCATTTTTCAAGGGGACCAAGGCTCTGCACAGGGAAGCTTGGCCAAACACCTGGGAACCTCAGAAAAGGATGGAAACACCACGGAAATGGACAGGAAACAGCAGGGGCAGCATGCATGGATGCCTCTGAGGCTGCTTAAACGCACCATTATGCCAAAATTATGGGCAACAGCATGGCCATGACAGAGTGACAGAATGAAGCTAGATAGTATCTAAAACATGCAATAATTGACCCTGACACTATAGGGGACGGCATGCAGAGGCAGCGGCAGCAGGCTAGAGAGTGTCATGGCGACATACCCTAAATGGACTCAGGCTTCAAACCAATGGGTGGCAGAGAGGAACCAAAGGAGGTGAGCAAGAAGTGCTCAAATAATATCGGTACATGATAAAAGTTTGCCAGTATATTTTGTGGATTACACAGCAGGGTGGCGACAAAGTTAACATGGAAGCCATGAAAACAACCCAAAATTCTGCCTGACACAGCTCGTTTGATAAGGGGACCATGTATGGAGGCAGTGAACTAGTAGTAGATTAAAGGTGCTGCAGTTAAAACTATGTTAGTTGGATCTTGGCATGGAGCTGGCGCTCCGCTGCCAGACGAGCTTTCGCCAATCCAAGCCCCTGTCTCTAGGCTACTCCCCAAACAGCACTTTTGTATAAGATCAAGTGTAGTAGCGTTCTTATAAGTTTAGGATATGCCGGGTGAGGGGAATGTAAACAGATGCGCAAGAAGCGCATGATGCGCATGGAGCTGGCGCTCCGCTGCCAGGCGAGCTTTCGCAAATCCAAGCCCCTGTCTCTAGGCTACTCCCCAAACAGCACTTTTGTATAAGATCAAGTGTAGTAGCGTTCTTATAAGTTTAGGATATGGCGGGTGAGGGGAATGTAAACAGATGCGCAAGAAGCGCTGAAATAATATCCCTAAATGGTAAAAGTTTTCCAGTATATTTTGTGGCTTACACAGCAGGGTGGCGACAAAGTTAACAACTTTGATGTGGAATGCCCTGTAATAGCTCTTGGGCGGTGTGCCTTTTATCGCCTAGGCTCAGCAGTTTCAGCACCGCCTGCTGTCGCTTAGCGACGGCACTGCTGCTGTGCCTAGAGCTACCGACTGATGGCGCCATGCCCACGGATGGTAATTCGGAGGAGGAGGAGGTGGAGGAGGGGTGGGAGGAGGTATAGTAGGCCTTTGAGACCTGGACCGAGGTAGGCCCCGCAATTCTCTGCGTCGGCAGTATATGACCAGCCCCAGGGTCAGACTCGGTCCCAGCCTGCACCAAGTTAAGTGTAGTAGCGTTCTTATAAGTTTGGGATATGGCGGGTTAGGGGAATGTAAACAGATGCGCAAGAAGCGCATGATGCGCATGGAGCTGGCGTTCCGCTGCCAGACGAGCTTTCGCCAATCCAAGCCCCTGTCTCTAGGCTACTCCCCAAACAGCACTTCTAAGAACCTTTTGTATAAGATCAAGTGTAGTAGCGTTCTTATAAGTTTAGGATATGCCGGGTGAGGGGAATGTAAACAGATGCGCAAGAAGCGCTGAAATAATATCCCTAAATGGTAAAAGTTTGCCAGTATATTTTGTGGATAACACAGCAGGGTGGCGACAAAGTTAACAACTTTGATGTGGAATCCATGAAAACAACCCAAATTTCTGCCTGACACACCTCGTTTGATAAAGGGACGATGTATGGAGGCAGCTATATGGATGACTTTTGGAGGTAGCAATGGAGACAACGTGTGGAGGCTGCTATGGAGACAATTTAATTTGGATAGTGCCTGTATGTGGCAGTCCCAAACATTTTTCAAACCAGAGGAGCAGGTAGGTGGCCCTCCAGTAAAATGGAATAGATTGAGTGCCTGTATGTGGCAGTCCCAAAAATTCTTCAAACCAGAGGAGCAGGTAGGTGGCCCTCCAGTAAAATGGAATAGATTGAGTGCCTGTATGTGGCAGTCCCAAAAATTGTTCAAACCAGAGGAGCAGGTAGGTGGCCCTCCAGTAAAATGGAATAGATTGAGTGCCTGTATGTGGCAGTCCCAAAAATTCTTCAAACCAGAGGAGCAGGTAGGTGGCCCTCCAGTAAAATGGAATAGATTGAGTGCCTGTATGTGGCAGTCCCAAAAATTCTTCAAACCAGAGGAGCAGGTAGGTGGCCCTCCAGTAAAATGGAATAGATTGAGTGCCTGTATGTGGCAGTCCCAAAAATTTTTCAAACCAGAGGAGCAGGTAGGTGGCCCTCCAGTAAAATGGAATAGATTGAGTGCCTGTATGTGGCAGTCCCAAAAATGTTTCAAACCAGAGGAGCAGGTAGGTGGCCCTGCAGTAAAATGGAATAGATTGAGTGCCTGTATGTGGCAGTCCCAAAAATTCTTCAAACCAGAGGAGCAGGTAGGTGGCCCTCCAGTAAAATGGAATAGATTGAGTGCCTGTATGTGGCAGTCCCAAAAATTCTTCAAACCAGAGGAGCAGGTAGGTGGCCCTCCAGTAAAATGGAATAGATTGAGTGCCTGTATGTGGCAGTCCCAAAAATTGTTCAAACCAGAGGACCGGGTAGGTGGCCCTCCAGAAAAATGGAATAGATTGAGTGCCTGTATGTGGCAGTCCCAAAAATTCTTCAAACCAGAGGAGCAGGTAGGTGGCCCTCCAGTAAAATGGAATAGATTGAGTGCCTGTATGTGGCAGTCCCAAAAATTGTTCAAACCAGAGGACCGGGTAGGTGGCCCTCCAGAAAAATGGAATAGATTGAGTGCCTGTATGTGGCACTCACAAAAATTGTTTCAAACAGAGGACCGGGTAGGTGGCCCTCCAGAAAAATTAAATGCATGAAGTATAGCAAGAGCCAGTGGGCCCTGTCAAAAAATAGCCATTTTCCTCTGCTTTACTGTACAAAGAGGAGGAGAAGGAGGAAAATGAGGAGGAGGAGGAGGAGTGGATCAATTATTCAGGTTGAGCTTCCTTCACCTGGTGGAGATTGGAAATTCTGAGAAATCCAGCCTTTATTCATTTTAATAAGCGTCAGCCTGTCAGCGCTGTCAGTCGACAGGCGTGTACGCTTATCGGTGATGATGCCACCAGCTGCACTGAAAACCCGCTCGGACAAGACGCTAGCGGCAGGGCAGGCAAGAACCTCCAAGGCGTACAGCGCCAGTTCGTGCCACATGTCCAGCTTTGAAACCCAGTAGTTGTAGGGAGCTGTGTGATCATTTAGGACGATGGTATGGTCAGCTACGTACTCCCTCACCATCTTTCTGTAAAGATCAGCCCTACTCTGCCGAGACTGGGGACAGGTGACAGTGTCTTGCTGGGGTGACATAAAGCTGGCAAAAGCCTTGTAAAGCGTACCCTTGCCAGTGCTGGACAAGCTGCCTGCTCGCCTACTCTCCCTCGCTACTTGTCCCGCAGAACTACGCACTCTGCCGCTAGCGCTGTCAGAAGGGAAATACTGTTTCAGCTTGTGCACCAGGGCCTGCTGGTATTCATGCATTCTCACACTCCTTTCCTCTGCAGGGATGAGAGTGGAAAGATTTTGCTTGTACCGTGGGTCCAGGAGAGTGAACACCCAGTAATCGGTGCTGGAATAAATTCTTTGAACGCGAGGGTCACGGGATAGGCAGCCTAGCATGAAATCTGCCATATGCGCCAGAGTACCAACGCGTAAGAATTCACTCCCCTCACTGGCCTGACTGTCCATTTCCTCCTCCTCCAACTCCTCCAACTCCTCTTCTTCTGCCCATACACGCTGAACAGTGAAGGACTCAACAATGGTCCCCTCTTGTGTCTCGCCAACATTCTCCTCCTCTTCCTCCTCATCCTCCTCCACCTCCACCTCCTCCGATATGCGCTGAGAAACAGACCTCAGGGTGCTTTGGCTATCAACAAGGGAATATTCTTCCCCCGTCTCTTGTGACGAGCGCAAAGCTTCCGACTTCATGCTGACCAGAGAGTTTTTCAACAGGCCAAGCAGCGGGATGGTGAGGCTGATGATGGCGGCATCGCCACTGACCATCTGTGTTGACTCCTCAAAGTTACTCAGCACCTGACAGATATCAGACATCCACGTCCACTCCTCATTGTAGACTTGAGGAAGCTGACTGACCTGACTACCAGTTCTGGTGGAAGTTGACATCTGGCAGTCTACAATCGCTCTGCGCTGCTGGTAAACTCTGGATAACATGGTCAGTGTTGAATTCCACCTCGTGGGCACGTCGCACAACAGTCGGTGAGCGGGCAGTTGGAGGCGGCGCTGCGCTGCCCTGAGAGTGGCAGCATCTGGGCTGGACTTCCTGAAATGCGCACAGATGCGGCGCACCTTCGTGAGCAAATCAGACAGATTGGGGTATGTCTTGAGGAAACGCTGCACTATCAGATTTAACACATGGGCCAGGCATGGCACATGTGTCAGTCTGCCGAGTTGCAGAGCCGCCACCAGGTTACGGCCGTTGTCACACACAACCATTCCCGGCTTGAGGTTCAGCGGTGCCAGCCACAGATCAGTCTGCGCCGTGATGCCCTGTAATAGCTCTTGGGCGGTGTGCCTTTTGTCGCCTAGGCTCAGCAGTTTGAGCACCGCCTGCTGTCGCTTAGCGACGGCACTGCTGCTGTGCCTAGAGCTACCGACTGATGGCGCCGTGCCCACGGATGGTAGTTCGGAGGAGGAGGTGGAGGAGGGGTGGGAGGAGGAGGAGGCATAGTAGGCCTGAAACACCTGGACCGAGGTAGGCCCCGCAATCCTCGGCGTCGGCAGTATATGAGCAGCCCCAGGGTCAGTCTCGGTCCCAGCCTCCACCAAGTTAACCCAATGTGCCGTCAGCGATATATAGTGGCCCTGCCCGGCAGCACTCGTCCACGTGTCCGTGGTCAGGTGGACCTTGTCAGAAACGGCGTTGGTCAGGGCACGGATGATGTTGTCTGACACGTGCTGGTGCAGGGCTGGGACGGCACATCGGGAAAAGTAGTGGCGGCTGGGGACCGAATACCGAGGGGCGGCCGCCGCCATGAGGTTGCGAAAGGCCTCGGTCTCTACTAGCCTATAGGGCAGCATCTCCAGGCTAAGCAATCTGGAGATGTGCACATTAAGGGCTTGGGCGTGCGGGTGGGTTGCACTATATTTGCGTTTCCGCTCCAGCGTCTGGGGTATGGAGAGCTGAACGCTGGTGGATGCTGTGGAGGATCGTGGAGGCGACGATGGGGTTTTTGGGCCAGGGTCCTGGGCAGGGGGCTGACTAGCAGCTGACACAGGGGAAGGAGCAGTGGTGTGCACGGCCGGAGGTGAACGGGCTTGTTGCCACTGAGTGGGGTGCTTAGCATTCATATGCCTGCGCATACTGGTGGTAGTTAAGCTAGTAGTGGTGGAACCCCTGCTGAGCCTGGTTTGGCAAATGTTGCACACCACAGTCCGTCGGTCATCCGGTGTTTCCTTAAAGAACCTCCACACTTCTGAAGATCTAGCCCTCGCCGCAAGAGCCCTCACCACGGGAGCTTCACTAGTTGACAGTGGCGCTGATGCACCAGCTCTGGCCCTGCCTCTCCGTCTGGCCCCACCACTGCCTCTTCCAACCTGTTCAGGTCGAGGACTCTCCTCCGTCTCAGAAGCACTGTGTTCACCCGGCCTCTCAACCCAGCTTGGGTCTGTCACCTCATCATCCTCCGATCCCTCAGTCTGCTCCCCCCTCGGACTTCCTGCCCTGACAACAACTTCCCCACTGTCTGACAACCGTGTCTCCTCATCGTCGGACACCTCTTTACACACTTCCACTACGTCAAGAAGGTCATCATCACCCACAGACTGTGACTGGTGGAAAACCTGGGCATCGGAAAATTGCTCAGCAGCAACCGGACAAGTGGTTTGTGACTGTGGGAAGGGTCCAGAAAACAGTTCCTCAGAGTATGCCGGTTCAAATGGCAAATTTTCCTGGGAGGGGGCAGACTGGGGGGGAGGAGGCTGAGGTGCAGGAGCTGGAGGAGTGGGGATTTCGGTGACATGGGTGGACTGCGTGGAAGACTGACTGGTGGTGGACAAATTGCTCGAAGCATTGTCAGCAATCCACGACATCACCTGTTCGCACTGTTCTGGCCTCAACAGTGCTCTACCACGAGTCCCAGTAACTTCAGACATGAACCTAGGGAGTGTAGCTCTGCGGCGTTCCCCTGCTCCCTCATCAGCAGGTGGTGTCTCACCCCGCCCAGGACCACGGCCTCTGACCCCTGCAGTAGTTGGACGCCCACGTCCCCGCCCTCGTCCTCTACCCCTAGCCCTGGGGTTAAACATTTTTAAAATGAGAGTTATAACTTTTTTTTTTTTTTACTTTTTTTTGTTTTTTTTGTGTTTTTTTGTGTTTTTTGTTTTTTTTTGTGTTTTTTGTTTTTTTTTGAGTTTTTAGAACCAAACAATCCTATCCTATTGCTATGGCTATTTTCTAGCCAAGTATCAAAGGAAGCACACTACTATGCCAGATGAGATGACACTGAGTTATTGCCTAATAGAAATCCAACCCCTACTGAATTTTGCCACTTCAGCCTTTGCTATGGATATGTGCGCCACTAAGCGCAGAACACAGCGGTCGCAAGTCTCACTACAAATTGCTCAGAATTGGCAAGTACATGCACTGCAGAAACTAAAGCCACCAGCAGATCAACCAGAAATCAAATATATAGAACGCTACTGTAGGCTTCAAGAAGCTGTTTGTATTCTCCTATGGCTATTTTCTAGCCAAGTATCAAAGGAAGCACACTACTATGCCAGATGAGATGACACTGAGTTATTGCCTAATAGAAATCCAACCCCTACTGAATTTTGCCACTTCAGCCTTTGCTATGGATATGTGCGCCACTAAGCGCAGAACACAGCGGTCGCAAGTCTCACTACAAATTGCTCAGAATTGGCAAGTACATGCACTGCAGAAACTAAAGCCACCAGCAGATCAACCAGAAATCAAATATATAGAACGCTACTGTAGGCTTCAAGAAGCTGTTTGTATTCTCCTATGGCTATTTTCTAGCCAAGTATCAAAGGAAGCACACTACTATGCCAGATGAGATGACACTGAGTTAGTGCCTAATAGAAATCCAACCCCTACTGAATTTTCCCACTTCAGCCTTTGCTATGGATATGTGCGCCACTAAGCGCAGAACACAGCGGTCGCAAGTCTCACTACAAATTGCTCAGAATTGGCAAGTACATGCACTGCAGAAACTAAAGCCACCAGCAGATCAACCAGAAATCAAATATATAGAACGCTACTGTAGGCTTCAAGAAGCTGTTTGTATTCTCCTATGGCTATTTTCTAGCCAAGTATCAAAGGAAGCACACTACTATGCCAGATGAGATGACACTGAGTTAGTGCCTAATAGAAATCCAACCCCTACTGAATTTTCCCACTTCAGCCTTTGCTATGGATATGTGCGCCACTAAGCGCAGAACACAGCGGTCGCAAGTCTCACTACAAATTGCTCAGAATTGGCAAGTACATGCACTGCAGAAACTAAAGCCACCAGCAGATCAACCAGAAATCAAATATATAGAACGCTACTGTAGGCTTCAAGAAGCTGTTTGTATTCTCCTATGGCTATTTTCTAGCCAAGTATCAAAGGAAGCACACTACTATGCCAGATGAGATGACACTGAGTTAGTGCCTAATAGAAATCCAACCCCTACTGAATTTTCCCACTTCAGCCTTTGCTATGGATATGTGCGCCACTAAGCGCAGAACACAGCGGTCGCAAGTCTCACTACAAATTGCTCAGAATTGGCAAGTACATGCACTGCAGAAACTAAAGCCACCAGCAGATCAACCAGAAATCAAATATATAGAACGCTACTGTAGGCTTCAAGAAGCTGTTTGTATTCTCCTATGGCTATTTTCTAGCCAAGTATCAAAGGAAGCACACTACTATGCCAGATGAGATGACACTGAGTTAGTGCCTAATAGAAATCCAACCCCTACTGAATTTTCCCACTTCAGCCTTTGCTATGGATATGTGCGCCACTAAGCGCAGAACACAGCGGTCGCAAGTCTCACTACAAATTGCTCAGAATTGGCAAGTACATGCACTGCAGAAACTAAAGCCACCAGCAGATCAACCAGAAATCAAATATATAGAACGCTACTGTAGGCTTCAAGAAGCTGTTTGTATTCTCCTATGGCTATTTTCTAGCCAAGTATCAAAGGAAGCACACTACTATGCCAGATGAGATGACACTGAGTTAGTGCCTAATAGAAATCCAACCCCTACTGAATTTTCCCACTTCAGCCTTTGCTATGGATATGTGCGCCACTAAGCGCAGAACACAGCGGTCGCAAGTCTCACTACAAATTGCTCAGAATTGGCAAGTACATGCACTGCAGAAACTAAAGCCACCAGCAGATCAACCAGAAATCAAATATATAGAACGCTACTGTAGGCTTCAAGAAGCTGTTTGTATTCTCCTATGGCTATTTTCTAGCCAAGTATCAAAGGAAGCACACTACTATGCCAGATGAGATGACACTGAGTTATTGCCTAATAGAAATCCAACCCCTACTGAATTTTGCCACTTCAGCCTTTGCTATGGATATGTGCGCCACTAAGCGCAGAACACAGCGGTCGCAAGTCTCACTACAAATTGCTCAGAATTGGCAAGTACATGCACTGCAGAAACTAAAGCCACCAGCAGATCAACCAGAAATCAAATATATAGAACGCTACTGTAGGCTTCAAGAAGCTGTTTGTATTCTCCTATGGCTATTTTCTAGCCAAGTATCAAAGGAAGCACACTACTATGCCAGATGAGATGACACTGAGTTAGTGCCTAATAGAAATCCAACCCCTACTGAATTTTGCCACTTCAGCCTTTGCTATGGATATGTGCGCCACTAAGCGCAGAACACAGCGGTCGCAAGTCTCACTACAAATTGCTCAGAATTGGCAAGTACATGCACTGCAGAAACTAAAGCCACCAGCAGATCAACCAGAAATCAAATATATAGAACGCTACTGTAGGCTTCAAGAAGCTGTTTGTATTCTCCTATGGCTATTTTCTAGCCAAGTATCAAAGGAAGCACACTACTATGCCAGATGAGATGACACTGAGTTATTGCCTAATAGAAATCCAACCCCTACTGAATTTTCCCACTTCGGTCTTTGCTATGGATATGTGTGCCACTAAGAGCTAAACACAACGGTAGCAAGTCCCCCTGCTAATTCCTCACAAAATGGTAAAAGATGCAAATTAAAATAAAAAAAGTAGAACGTTATTGTAGCCCTAAGAAGGGCTGTTGGGTTCTTTGAGAATCACTCCTGCCTAACAGTAAGCTAATAGAACACCCTAACGCTTTCCCTGACCAGCAGCAGCTCTCTCCCTAGCGGCATCCAGAGACAGAATGATCCGAGCAGCGCGGCCAGCGGCTAGTCTATCCCAGGGTCACCTGATCTGGCCAGCCAACCACTGCTATCGACGTGTAAGGGTACCACGTCATGCTGGGTGGAGTGCAGAGTCTCCTGGCTTGTGATTGGCTCTGTTTCTGGCCGCCAAAAAGCAAAACGGCGGGAGCTGCCATTTTCTCGAGCGGGCGAAGTATTCGTCCGAGTAACGAGCAGTTTCGAGTACCCTAATGCTCGACCGAGCATCAAGCTCGGACGAGCATGTTCGCTCATCTCTATTTATCATGATTTATTTTGAAGGTAGATTTCCTCTAATCCCTTGCGGACACAGGTTTTTTCCATAACCTTTTCATTTTTCCACATACAGAGCCAGCTGTTTGATGGCTTATTTTATGCGGAGCTAATTTTAATTCTCAGTGATATTATTATTCCATGTACCTCTGCTTTATTCTTTGGTTTGGTAAGATCCGATGATACCAAATTTATATAGGTTTTATAGTGTTTTAATACTTTTTCAAAAAATTAGATAAATGTCTAAAAAAAAAACATTCGCTGTCTTCTGACGCTAATATCTTTTTCATATTATGGTGTACAGAGCTGTGTGAGGTGTAATTTTTTGTGTAATGAGCCAATGTTTTTTTTTTTATTTCTACCATTTTGAGGACTGTACAACCTTTTGATCACTTTTTATAACATTTTTATTTGATGTAAAATGGCGTAAAAGTAGCATATCGGACATTTGGACATTATTTTCCATTATGGGGTTCACCGCCAGCAATAACCGTTTTTATATTTTAACCGAAATTCAAGACAGGGAAGCAGCACTCAGTGAAATATTCAATGTTTTATTTCGCCAGTGGGCAGATGCAACGTTTCAGCTGTCTCTATGCAGCCATTTTTAAGCATAGTGAGTGGTAGTAGCAGGATGTGACATCATCAATCAATTTACAATGATCATAGTAATGTACAGCATAAATTCGTATTATACAGTGGTAATAAAGTGTTACAGTGAATAAAGAGTGAATACATGATTAAAATATTTACATTTTTGCCGTCAGACAATCAGCCCGAGGCTCGGTCATGCCTAAATAAGTGAACAAATAACGCATGTCCTACAAGTTGCCTAGGTAACCAGGACAACAAATGATACAGCTAAAGGAAGGAAGGGACATTTAAATAACTGCACACACAGCTCTAAATTCTATATTGAGCCCGTTAGGTTGTAGGGTGTTAAGTCTATAGATCCATTCGGTTTCACGCTTTTTGAGAATCTTCTGTCGATCTCCACCTCTTCGCAGGGGTGGTATGTAATCTATGATGCAAAATTTTAATTGTTGAATAGAATGTCCACAATCGGAGAAATGACGAGGGACAGGTCGGTCAAGTTTGGACGTATTTATGGTCGTCCTGTGATTATGTAATCTGAGTCTACACTCAGTAGTGGTTTCTCCTATATACACCTTCGGGCATGGGCATAATAACGCATATATCACATGATCAGTTTTACATGTCAGATGGTGTCTAATGGCAAATCTTTTGCCAGAGACTGGATCAGTAAAGAGAGGACCCTTGAGCATATGGTTACAATTTTCACAGTTCATGCAAGGGTAACACCCTGGTTTCAGACTTGATGCCAAATTCTGTTTCCTATTAATGGGGCCAAAATCACTTTTGACAAGGCTATCTCTCAGGTTCCTCGGTCTCCTATAAGAGAATAAGGGGGGGGGGGGCACAAACGCCTGGATATCATGATGGTACCGGGAAAGAATGGGCCAGTGTTTAGTGATCAGATTGGAAATAGATTGACTCTGAGGGCCATAAGTGGATACAAATGGAATTCTATCGATGAGTGTTTGATTCTTAGTTCTAGGTGTCAATAGTGAAGGCTTATCTAGAAGCTTAGCTTTCTCACGGTGTCTATGTACCAGCAGAGTGGGGTATCCTCTGGCTACAAATTTGGCACACATCTCATCAAGTCTCTTGTCGACTCGATTGGGGTCGTCAACAATCCTCCGAACCCTGACCATTTGGCTAAAGGGGAGGGAATTTACCGTACGTTTAGGGTGTGCACTGTCATATCTTAAAAGGTTATTGCAATCAGTGTTTTTCACAAATTAATCAGTTTTCAATCTATCACCTTCTATATACACATTGGTATCCAAAAAATGTACATTAGAATGAGAAAAAACTTTGGTAAATTTAATGTTGGGATCCATCTGATTTAAATAATCAAAAAAGGTGTGGAACATTTCGAGATCCCCTGTCCAGATCAAGAAGATGTCGTCGATAAAACGCCACCACCCAAGCACGTATGCAAAGAGTGGGGACGTATATAGCGACGATTCCTCAAGGTCTGCCATAAACATATTGGCATATGTAGGGGCCATATTGGCCCCCATTGCTGTCCCGCGTAGCTGTAAAAAATAATCATTAACAAACAGAAAATAATTACAAGTCAGAATGATTTCTAACAGATCCAATATGAAGGTCTGACAATTGGTAGAATCATCAGTGGTCGACAAGGCTTTTTTTACACATAACAAACCCCTCTCATGATTAATATTAGTATACAGACTGGTGACGTCAAACGAGGCCAGAATAGCATTAGATGGAATCACTATATCCTGAATTTTTAAGAGGAAATCAGAGGTATCCCTAATGTAGGATTTAGCGTTAGTGGCAAAACCGCAGAGGAATTTATCCACAAATATGGCTGCTGGTGAAAGTATTGAGTCACTCCCGGACACTATTGGCCTGCCTGGAGGGTCAATAAGCCTCTTATGAATTTTGGGCAGGCAATATAGTACCGGAGTTACAGGTTTATCAGGAATAAGAAACAAATGTGTAGCTTTATCAATGGTATCCATTGCATATGCGCTATCAACCAACAACCTCAGTCTTTTGGAGATCCAAGGTAAAGGATTTTCGGACAACTTATAGTATACATCAGTATCAGTAAGTTGGCGTTGAATTTCAGCCAAATATCTGTTCTGGTCCATGACGACAATTGCACCACCCTTATCGGCTGGTTTAATTACCAAATTGTCGTCATGGACCAGCTCAGAGAGTGCCAATCTGGCGGATTTGGACAAATTGCTACGGATGGTAGGTTGTGTACACTATTTTTGTTTTAGTAAAGCAGCATCATGTTTAACAGATGTGATAAATGTTTCAACAGCAAATGGAGTGAAATCACTTTTGTTAAATAGACCTAAATTTTTAAGGCATATTTCAGGATCAGAGTCCGGAATAAGGTTAGAAGGCCCAGGGGTCTGGTGTTGGGCAAACCATACCTTTAGTTTGATAAACCTAAAGAAACGGGCTAATTCAGCCTCAAGTTTCAGCCAATCAGTCCTGCCAGTAGGGCAGAAGGATAACCCCTTACATTGAATAGGACGAGATATTTACCACCAAGTCGTTCTGTGTGGATTTCATCTCTTCTGCGCTGTCGTTTTCATCAATTTGGCACTTCGTGTCATGGGGCTGTTTTTTGTGCCGCCTACCACAGCGCCGGATGTTTCTCCTCCTCCTTTCAGACGGGCCTCGCCAACCTCCAAAAAAGGCAATCCCTGAGATGTCGACATTCCAGATTTATTTTGTTATGCTGATGGAGGCTTCGGTGATTTCTTGGAATACCGTTGTTTCTGCGCCCTTGATTCAATTTTATCCCCGAGTTGCCAATTATAGATTTTGCCCAATTTATAGTCCTCTGAGTCTCGATGCCATTTGTGTCGCTTGGTTTCCTCTTGATCATGTTTAAATTTGGAAAAAATTCCTGCCGATTTTTCTATATAAGATGTAAATTCGGATGCGTCCATCAATTGTTGTAACTGTGTCTCATTCGTGGTGAGTTTGCTCGATGTGGTTACAATTTCCTTCTGTAAAAAATCGATGTTCAGAAGGATAACATCATATGCATACTTATTGGTAAGTCCTTCAAAAATACGACAAAATTCAATGTTATTAGAGAATAAATTGGGTCTCAGTTGCGGTCTGAGACCACGTGGGATCATCTTATTCTTGTAATATTCACCCAAAAGAGAAAGATGTAATTTCAAAGTGATCAATCTCCTAGATTCAGCTTCAAAGAGCCAAATGGTCAGGGTTCGGAGGATTGTTGACGACCCCAATCGAGTTGACAAGAGACTTGATGAGATGTGTGCCAAATTTGTAGCCAGAGGATACCCCACTCAGCTGGTACATAGACACCGTGAGAAAGCTAAGCTTCTAGATAAGCCTTCACTATTGAAACCTAGAACTAAGAATCAAATACTTACTGATAGGATTCCATTTGTATCCACTTATGGCCCTCAGAGTCAATCTATTTCCAATCTGATAACTAAACACTGGCCCATTCTTTCCCGGTACCATCATGATATCCAGGCGTTTGTGCCCCCCCCCCCCTTATTCTCTTATAGGAGACCAAGGAACCTGAGAGAGAGCCTTTTCAAAAGTGATTTTGGCCCCATTAATAGGAAACAGAATTTGGCATCAAGTCTGAAACCAGGGTGTTACCCATGCATGAACTGTGAAAATTGTAACCATATGCTCAAGGGCCCTTTCTTTACTGATCCAGTCTCTGGCAAAAGATTTGCCATTAGACACCATCTGACATGTAAAACTGATCATGTGATATATGCGTTATTATGCCCATGCCCGAAGGTGTATATAGGAGAAACCACTACTGAGTGTAGACTCAGATTACATAATCACAGGTCGACCATAAATACGTCCAAACTTGACCTATCTGTCCCTCGTCATTTCTCCGATTGTGGACATTCTATTCAACAATTAAAATTTAGCATCATAGATTACATACCATCCCTGCGAAGCGGTGGATATCGACAGAAGATTCTCAAAAAGCGTGAAACCGCATGGATCTAAAGACTTAACACCCTACAACTAGAGATGAGCGAACATACTCGTCCGAGCTTGATGCTAGTTCGAGCATTAGCGTACTTGAAACTGCTAGTTGCTCGGACGAATACTTCGCCCGCTCGAGAAAATGGCAGCTCCCGCCGTTTTGCTTTTTGGCGGCCAGAAACAGAGCCAATCACAAGCCAGGAGACTCTGCACTCCACCCAGCATGACGTGGTACCCATGCACGTCGATAGCAGTGGTTGGCTGGCCAGATCAGGTGACCCTGGGATAGACTAGCCGCTGCCCGCGCTGCTCGGATCATTCTGTGTGTGGATGCCGCTAGGGAGAGAGCTGCTGCTGGTCAGGGAAAGCGTTAGGGTGTTCTATTAGAATAGTGTTAGGCAGGAGTGATTAAACAAGAAACCAACAGCCCTTCTTAGGGCTACAATAACGTTATACTTTTTTTTTTTTTTGTTTGCTTGTGGCTGGGCTTGCTGGCACTAGTAGTGCAGCTAGTACCATATTGTGAGGAATTTGCAGGGGGACTTGCTACCGTTGTGTTTAGCTCTTAGTGACACACATATCCACCTCAAACACCAAAGTGGGAAAATTTATTAGGGGTTTGATTTCAATTAGGCACAGTCTGGCAGTTTCTTTTTATTTTACGTTTATTTTTTCATAACTCAGCGTCATCTCATCAGTGTGCTTTCATACTTGGCTAGAAAATAGCCAAAGGAGAATCCAAACGGCTTACTTACACCTACAATAGCGTTATATATATTTTATTTCTGGTTGATCTGCTGGAGGCTGTCCTTGCTGCAGTGCATATACTAGCCAATTGTGAGGAATTTGGAGTGAGACTTGCGACCGCTGTGTTTAGCGCTTAGTGACGCACATATCCATCGCAAAGACCGAAGTGGGAAAATTTATTAGGGGTTGGATTTCAATTAGGCACAGTCTGGCAGTTTCTTTTTATTTTACGTTTATTTTTTCATAACTCAGCGTCATCTCATCAGTGTGCTTTCATACTTGGCTAGAAAATAGCCAAAGGAGAATCCAAACGGCTTACTTACGCCTACAATAGCGTTATATATATTTTATTTCTGGTTGATCTGCTGGTGGCTGTCCTTGCTGCAGTGCATATACTAGCCAATTGTGAGGAATTTGGAGTGAGACTTGCGACCGCTGTGTTTAGCACTTAGTAACGCACATATCCATCGCAAAGACCGAAGTGGGAAAATTTATTAGGGGTTGGATTTCAGTTAGGCACAGTCTGGCAGTTTCTTTTTATTTTACGTTTATTTTTTCATAACTCAGCGTCATCTCATCAGTGTGCTTTCATACTTGGCTAGAAAATAGCCAAAGGAGAATCCAAACGGCTTACTTACGCCTACAATAGCGTTATATATATTTTATTTCTGGTTGATCTGCTGGTGGCTGTCCTTGCTGCAGTGCATATACTAGCCAATTGTGAGGAATTTGGAGTGAGACTTGCGACCGCTGTGTTTAGCGCTTAGTGACGCACATATCCATCGCAAAGACCGAAGTGGGAAAATTTATTAGGGGTTGGATTTCAATTAGGCACAGTCTGGCAGTTTCTTTTTATTTTACGTTTATTTTTTCATAACTCAGCGTCATCTCATCAGTGTGCTTTCATACTTGGCTAGAAAATAGCCAAAGGAGAATCCAAACGGCTTACTTACGCCTACAATAGCGTTATATATATTTTATTTCTGGTTGATCTGCTGGTGGCTGTCCTTGCTGCAGTGCATATACTAGCCAATTGTGAGAAATTTGGAGTGAGACTTGCGACCGCTGTGTTTAGCGCTTAGTGACGCACATATCCATCGCAAAGACCGAAGTGGGAAAATTTATTAGGGGTTGGATTTCAGTTAGGCACAGTCTGGCAGTTTCTTTTTATTTTACGTTTATTTTTTCATAACTCAGCGTCATCTCATCAGTGTGCTTTCATACTTGGCTAGAAAATAGCCAAAGGAGAATCCAAACGGCTTACTTACGCCTACAATAGCGTTATATATATTTTATTTCTGGTTGATCTGCTGGTGGCTGTCCTTGCTGCAGTGCATATACTAGCCAATTGTGAGGAATTTGGAGTGAGACTTGCGACCGCTGTGTTTAGCGCTTAGTGACGCACATATCCATCGCAAAGACCGAAGTGGGAAAATTTATTAGGGGTTGGATTTCAATTAGGCACAGTCTGGCAGTTTCTTTTTATTTTACGTTTATTTTTTCATAACTCAGCGTCATCTCATCAGTGTGCTTTCATACTTGGCTAGAAAATAGCCAAAGGACAATCCAAACGGCTTACTTACGCCTACAATAGCGTTATATATATTTTATTTCTGGTTGATCTGCTGGTGGCTGTCCTTGCTGCAGTGCATATACTAGCCAATTGTGAGGAATTTGGAGTGAGACTTGCGACCGCTGTGTTTAGCGCTTAGTGACGCACATATCCATCGCAAAGACCGAAGTGGGAAAATTTATTAGGGGTTGGATTTCAATTAGGCACAGTCTGGCAGTTTCTTTTTATTTTACGTTTATTTTTTCATAACTCAGCGTCATCTCATCAGTGTGCTTTCATACTTGGCTATAAAATAGCCAAAGGAGAATCCAAACGGCTTACTTACGCCTACAATAGCGTTATATATATTTTATTTCTGGTTGATCTGCTGGTGGCTGTCCTTGCTGCAGTGCATATACTAGCCAATTGTGAGGAATTTGGAGTGAGACTTGCGACCGCTGTGTTTAGCGCTTAGTGACGCACATATCCATCGCAAAGACCGAAGTGGGAAAATTTATTAGGGGTTGGATTTCAATTAGGCACAGTCTGGCAGTTTCTTTTTATTTTACGTTTATTTTTTCATAACTCAGCGTCATCTCATCAGTGTGCTTTCATACTTGGCTAGAAAATAGCCAAATGAGAATCCAAACGGCTTACTTACGCCTACAATAGCGTTATATATATTTTATTTCTGGTTGATCTGCTGGTGGCTGTCCTTGCTGCAGTGCATATACTAGCCAATTGTGAGGAATTTGGAGTGAGACTTGCGACCGCTGTGTTTAGCGCTTAGTGACGCACATATCCATCGCAAAGACCGAAGTGGGAAAATTTATTAGGGGTTGGATTTCAATTAGGCACAGTCTGGCAGTTTCTTTTTATTTTACGTTTATTTTTTCATAACTCAGCGTCATCTCATTAGTGTGCTTTCATACTTGGCTAGAAAATAGCCAAAGGAGAATCCAAACGGCTTACTTACGCCTACAATAGCGTTATATATATTTTATTTCTGGTTGATCTGCTGGTGGCTGTCCTTGCTGCAGTGCATATACTAGCCAATTGTGAGGAATTTGGAGTGAGACTTGCGACCGCTGTGTTTAGCGCTTAGTGACGCACATATCCATCGCAAAGACCGAAGTGGGAAAATTTATTAGGGGTTGGATTTCAGTTAGGCACAGTCTGGCAGTTTCTTTTTATTTTACGTTTATTTTTTCATAACTCAGCGTCATCTCATCAGTGTGCTTTCATACTTGGCTAGAAAATAGCCAAAGGAGAATCCAAACGGCTTACTTACGCCTACAATAGCGTTATATATATTTTATTTCTGGTTGATCTGCTGGTGGCTGTCCTTGCTGCAGTGCATATACTAGCCAATTGTGAGGAATTTGGAGTGAGACTTGCGACCGCTGTGTTTAGCGCTTAGTGACGCACATATCCATCGCAAAGACCGAAGTGGGAAAATTTATTAGGGGTTGGATTTCAATTAGGCACAGTCTGGCAGTTTCTTTTTATTTTACGTTTATTTTTTCATAACTCAGCGTCATCTCATCAGTGTGCTTTCATACTTGGCTAGAAAATAGCCAAAGGACAATCCAAACGGCTTACTTACGCCTACAATAGCGTTATATATATTTTATTTCTGGTTGATCTGCTGGTGGCTGTCCTTGCTGCAGTGCATATACTAGCCAATTGTGAGGAATTTGGAGTGAGACTTGCGACCGCTGTGTTTAGCGCTTAGTGACGCACATATCCATCGCAAAGACCGAAGTGGGAAAATTTATTAGGGGTTGGATTTCAATTAGGCACAGTCTGGCAGTTTCTTTTTATTTTACGTTTATTTTTTCATAACTCAGCGTCATCTCATCAGTGTGCTTTCATACTTGGCTATAAAATAGCCAAAGGAGAATCCAAACGGCTTACTTACGCCTACAATAGCGTTATATATATTTTATTTCTGGTTGATCTGCTGGTGGCTGTCCTTGCTGCAGTGCATATACTAGCCAATTGTGAGGAATTTGGAGTGAGACTTGCGACCGCTGTGTTTAGCGCTTAGTGACGCACATATCCATCGCAAAGACCGAAGTGGGAAAATTTATTAGGGGTTGGATTTCAATTAGGCACAGTCTGGCAGTTTCTTTTTATTTTACGTTTATTTTTTCATAACTCAGCGTCATCTCATCAGTGTGCTTTCATACTTGGCTAGAAAATAGCCAAATGAGAATCCAAACGGCTTACTTACGCCTACAATAGCGTTATATATATTTTATTTCTGGTTGATCTGCTGGTGGCTGTCCTTGCTGCAGTGCATATACTAGCCAATTGTGAGGAATTTGGAGTGAGACTTGCGACCGCTGTGTTTAGCGCTTAGTGACGCACATATCCATCGCAAAGACCGAAGTGGGAAAATTTATTAGGGGTTGGATTTCAATTAGGCACAGTCTGGCAGTTTCTTTTTATTTTACGTTTATTTTTTCATAACTCAGCGTCATCTCATTAGTGTGCTTTCATACTTGGCTAGAAAATAGCCAAAGGAGAATCCAAACGGCTTACTTACGCCTACAATAGCGTTATATATATTTTATTTCTGGTTGATCTGCTGGTGGCTGTCCTTGCTGCAGTGCATATACTAGCCAATTGTGAGGAATTTGGAGTGAGACTTGCGACCGCTGTGTTTAGCGCTTAGTGACGCACATATCCATCGCAAAGACCGAAGTGGGAAAATTTATTAGGGGTTGGATTTCAGTTAGGCACAGTCTGGCAGTTTCTTTTTATTTTACGTTTATTTTTTCATAACTCAGCGTCATCTCATCAGTGTGCTTTCATACTTGGCTAGAAAATAGCCAAAGGAGAATCCAAACGGCTTACTTACGCCTACAATAGCGTTATATATATTTTATTTCTGGTTGATCTGCTGGTGGCTGTCCTTGCTGCAGTGCATATACTAGCCAATTGTGAGGAATTTGGAGTGAGACTTGCGACCGCTGTGTTTAGCGCTTAGTGACGCACATATCCATTGCAAAGACCGAAGTGGGAAAATTTATTAGGGGTTGGATTTCAATTAGGCACAGTCTGCCAGTTTCTTTTTATTTTACGTTTATTTTTTCATAACTCAGCGTCATCTCATCAGTGTGCTTTCATACTTGGCTAGAAAATAGCCAATGGACAATCCAAACGGCTTACTTACGCCTACAATAGCGTTATATATATTTTATTTCTGGTTGATCTGCTGGTGGCTGTCCTTGCTGCAGTGCATATACTAGCCAATTGTGAGAAATTTGGAGTGAGACTTGCGACCGCTGTGTTTAGCGCTTAGTGACGCACATATCCATCGCAAAGACCGAAGTGGGAAAATTTATTAGGGGTTGGATTTCAGTTAGGCACAGTCTGGCTGTTTCTTTTTATTTTACGTTTATTTTTTCATAACTCAGCGTCATCTCATCAGTGTGCTTTCATACTTGGCTATAAAATAGCCAAAGGAGAATCCAAACGGCTTACTTACGCCTACAATAGCGTTATATATATTTTATTTCTGGTTGATCTGCTGGTGGCTGTCCTTGCTGCAGTGCATATACTAGCCAATTGTGAGGAATTTGGAGTGAGACTTGCGACCGCTGTGTTTAGCGCTTAGTGACGCACATATCCATCGCAAAGACCGAAGTGGGAAAATTTATTAGGGGTTGGATTTCAATTAGGCACAGTCTGGCAGTTTCTTTTTATTTTACGTTTATTTTTTCATAACTCAGCGTCATCTCATCAGTGTGCTTTCATACTTGGCTAGAAAATAGCCAAAGGACAATCCAAACGGCTTACTTACGCCTACAATAGCGTTATATATATTTTATTTCTGGTTGATCTGCTGGTGGCTGTCCTTGCTGCAGTGCATATACTAGCCAATTGTGAGGAATTTGGAGTGAGACTTGCGACCGCTGTGTTTAGCGCTTAGTGACGCACATATCCATCGCAAAGACCGAAGTGGGAAAATTTATTAGGGGTTGGATTTCAATTAGGCACAGTCTGGCAGTTTCTTTTTATTTTACGTTTATTTTTTCATAACTCAGCGTCATCTCATCAGTGTGCTTTCATACTTGGCTAGAAAATAGCCAAAGGAGAATCCAAACGGCTTACTTACGCCTACAATAGCGTTATATATATTTTATTTCTGGTTGATCTGCTGGTGGCTGTCCTTGCTGCAGTGCATATACTAGCCAATTGTGAGGAATTTGGAGTGAGACTTGCGACCGCTGTGTTTAGCGCTTAGTGACGCACATATCCATTGCAAAGACCGAAGTGGGAAAATTTATTAGGGGTTGGATTTCAATTAGGCACAGTCTGCCAGTTTCTTTTTATTTTACGTTTATTTTTTCATAACTCAGCGTCATCTCATCAGTGTGCTTTCATACTTGGCTAGAAAATAGCCAAAGGACAATCCAAACGGCTTACTTACGCCTACAATAGCGTTATATATATTTTATTTCTGGTTGATCTGCTGGTGGCTGTCCTTGCTGCAGTGCATATACTAGCCAATTGTGAGAAATTTGGAGTGAGACTTGCGACCGCTGTGTTTAGCGCTTAGTGACGCACATATCCATCGCAAAGACCGAAGTGGGAAAATTTATTAGGGGTTGGATTTCAGTTAGGCACAGTCTGGCTGTTTCTTTTTATTTTACGTTTATTTTTTCATAACTCAGCGTCATCTCATCAGTGTGCTTTCATACTTGGCTATAAAATAGCCAAAGGAGAATCCAAACGGCTTACTTACGCCTACAATAGCGTTATATATATTTTATTTCTGGTTGATCTGCTGGTGGCTGTCCTTGCTGCAGTGCATATACTAGCCAATTGTGAGGAATTTGGAGTGAGACTTGCGACCGCTGTGTTTAGCGCTTAGTGACGCACATATCCATCGCAAAGACCGAAGTGGGAAAATTTATTAGGGGTTGGATTTCAATTAGGCACAGTCTGGCAGTTTCTTTTTATTTTACGTTTATTTTTTCATAACTCAGCGTCATCTCATCAGTGTGCTTTCATACTTGGCTAGAAAATAGCCAAAGGACAATCCAAACGGCTTACTTACGCCTACAATAGCGTTATATATATTTTATTTCTGGTTGATCTGCTGGTGGCTGTCCTTGCTGCAGTGCATATACTAGCCAATTGTGAGGAATTTGGAGTGAGACTTGCGACCGCTGTGTTTAGCGCTTAGTGACGCACATATCCATCGCAAAGACCGAAGTGGGAAAATTTATTAGGGGTTGGATTTCAATTAGGCACAGTCTGGCAGTTTCTTTTTATTTTACGTTTATTTTTTCATAACTCAGCGTCATCTCATCAGTGTGCTTTCATACTTGGCTAGAAAATAGCCAAAGGAGAATCCAAACGGCTTACTTACGCCTACAATAGCGTTATATATATTTTATTTCTGGTTGATCTGCTGGTGGCTGTCCTTGCTGCAGTGCATATACTAGCCAATTGTGAGGAATTTGGAGTGAGACTTGCGACCGCTGTGTTTAGCGCTTAGTGACGCACATATCCATCGCAAAGACCGAAGTGGGAAAATTTATTAGGGGTTGGATTTCAATTAGGCACAGTCTGGCAGTTTCTTTTTATTTTACGTTTATTTTTTCATAACTCAGCGTCATCTCATCAGTGTGCTTTCATACTTGGCTAGAAAATAGCCAAATGAGAATCCAAACGGCTTACTTACGCCTACAATAGCGTTATATATATTTTATTTCTGGTTGATCTGCTGGTGGCTGTCCTTGCTGCAGTGCATATACTAGCCAATTGTGAGGAATTTGGAGTGAGACTTGCGACCGCTGTGTTTAGCGCTTAGTGACGCACATATCCATCGCAAAGACCGAAGTGGGAAAATTTATTAGGGGTTGGATTTCAATTAGGCACAGTCTGGCAGTTTCTTTTTATTTTACGTTTATTTTTTCATAACTCAGCGTCATCTCATCAGTGTGCTTTCATACTTGGCTAGAAAATAGCCAAAGGAGAATCCAAACGGCTTACTTACGCCTACAATAGCGTTATATATATTTTATTTCTGGTTGATCTGCTGGTGGCTGTCCTTGCTGCAGTGCATATACTAGCCAATTGTGAGGAATTTGGATTGAGACTTGCGACCGCTGTGTTTAGCGCTTAGTGACGCACATATCCATCGCAAAGACCAAAGTGGGAAAATTTATTAGGGGTTGGATTTCAATTAGGCATAGTCTGCCATTTCCTTTATATTTTACGTTTATTTTTTCATAACTCAGCGTCATCTCATCTGGCATAGCAGTGTGCTTTCATACTTGGCTAGAAAATAGCCATAGCAATAGGATAGCATTGTTTGGTTTTAAAAACTAAAAAACACAAAAAAACACAAAAAAAAGTAAAAAAAAAAATTAAAGTTATAACTTTCATTTTCAAAATGATTAACCCGAGGGCTAGGGGTAGAGGACGAGGACGAGGGCGGGGACGTGGGCGTCCAACTACTGCAGGGGTCAGAGGCCGTGGTCCTGGGTGGGGTGAGACACCACCTGCTGATGAGGGAGCAGGGGAACGCCGCAGAGCTACACTCCCTAGGTTCATGTCTGAAGTTACTGGGACTCATGTTAGAGCACTGTTGAGGCCAGAACAGTGCAAACAGGTGATGTCGTGGATTGCCGACAATGCTTCGAGCAATTTGTCCACCAGTCAGTCTTCCACGCAGTCCACCCATGTCACCGAAATCGGCACTCCTCCAGCTCCTGCACCTCAGCCTCCTCCCCCCCAGTCTGCCCCCTCCCATGAAATTTGGCATTTGAACCGGCATACTCTGAGGAACTTTTTTCTGGACCCTTCCCACAGTCACAAACCATTTGTCCGGTTGCTGCTGAGCAATTTTCCGATGCCCAGGTTTTCCACCAGTCGCAGTCTGTAGGTGATGATGACCTTCTTGACGTAGTGGAAGAAGTGTGTAAAGAGGTGTCCGACGATGAGGAGACACGGTTGTCAGACAGTGGTGAAGTTGTTGTCAGGGCAGGAAGTCCGAGCGGGGAGCAGACTGAGGGATCGGAGGATGATGAGGTGACACACCCAAGCTGGGTTGAGAGGCCGGGTGAACACAGTGCTTCTGAGACGGAGGAGAGTCCTCGACCAGAACAGGTTGGAAGAGGCAGTGGTGGGGCCAGACGGAGAGGCAGGGCCAGAGCAGGTGCATCAGCGGCAAATGTGTCACGTAGTGAAGCTCCCGTGGCGAGGGCTCCCGCGGCGAGGGCTAGATTTTCAGAAGTCTGGAGGTTCTTTAAGGAAACACCGGATGACCGACGGACTGTGGTGTGCAACCTTTGCCAAACCAGGATCAGCAGGGGTTCCACCACTACTAGCTTAACTACCACCAGTATGCGCAGGTATATGAATGCTAAACACCCCACTCAGTGGCACCAAGCCCGTTCACCTCCGGCCGTGCACACCACTGCTCCTTCCCCTATGTCAGCCCCCTGCCCAGGACCCTGGCACAAAAACCCCATCGTCGCCTCCACGATCCTCCACAGCATCCACCAGTGTTCAGCTCTCCATACCCCAGACGCTGGAGCGGAAACGGAAATATAGTGCAATCCACCCGCATGCCCAAGCCCTTAATGTCCACATCTCCAGATTGCTTAGCCTGGAGATGCTGCCCTATAGGCTAGTAGAGACCGAGGCCTTTAACAACCTCATGGCGGCGGCCGCCCCTCGGTATTCGATAGTTAAATCTGATAGTTCAGCGTTTCCTCAAGACATACCCCAATCTGTCTGATTTGCTCACGAAGGTGCGCCGCATCTGTGCGCATTTCAGGAAGTCCAGCACAGATGCTGCCACTCTCAGGGCAGTGCAGCGCCGCCTCCAACTGCCCGCTCACCGACTGTTGTGCGACGTGCCCACGAGGTGGAATTCAACATTAACCATGTTATCCAGAGTTTACTAGCAGCGCAGAGCGATTGTAGACTGCCAGATGTCAACTTCCACCAGAACTGGTAGTCAGGTCAGTCAGCTTCCTCAAGTCTACAATGAGGAGTGGACGTGGATGTCTGATATCTGTCAGGTGCTGAGTAACTTTGAGGAGTCAACACAGATGGTCAGTGGCGATGCCGCCATCATCAGCCTCACCATCCCGCTGCTTGGCCTGTTGAAAAACTCTCTGATCAGCATGAAGTCGGAAGCTTTGCGCTCATCACAAGAGACGGGGGAAGAAGATTCCCTTGTTGATAGCCAAAGCACCCTTAGGTCTGTTTCTCAGCGCATATCGGAGGAGGTGGAGGTGGAGGAGGATGAGGAGGAAGAGGAGGAGAATCTTGACAAGAGGGGACCATTGTTGAGTCCTTCACTGTTCAGCGTGTATGGGCAGAAGAAGAGGAGTTGGAGGAGTTGGAGGAGGAGGAAATGGACAGTCAGGCCAGTGAGAGGAGTGAATTCTTACGCGTTGGTACTCTGGCGCATATGGCAGATTTCATGCTAGGCTGCCTATCCCGTGACCCTCGCGTTGAAAGAATTTATTCCAGCACCGATTACTGGGTATTCACTCTCCTGGACCCACGGTACAAGCAAAATCTTTCCACTCTCATCCCTGGAGAGGAAAGGAGTGTGAGAATGCATGAATACCAGCAGGCCCTGTTGCACAAGCTGAAACACTATTTCCCTTCTGACAGCGCTAGCGGCAGAGTGCGTAGTTCTGCGGGACAAGTAGCGAGGGAGAGTAGGCGAGCAGGCAGCTTGTCCAGCACTGGCAAGGGTACGCTTTACAAGGCTTTTGCCAGTTTTATGTCACCCCAGCAAGACACTGTCACCTGTCCCCAGTCTCGGCAGAGTAGGGCTGATCTTTACAGAAAGATGGTGAGGGAGTACGTAGCTGACCATACCATCGTCCAAAATGATCACACAGCTCCCTACAACTACTGGGTTTCAAAGCTGGACATGTGGCACGAACTGGCGCTGTACGCCTTGGAGGTTCTTGCCTGCCCTGCCGCTAGTGTGTTGTCCGAGCGGGTTTTCAGTGCAGCTGGTGGCATCATCACCGATAAGCATACACGCCTGACGACTGACAGCGCTGACAGGCTGACGCTTATTAAGATGAATAAAGCCTGGATTTCTCATAATTTCCAATCTCCACCAGGTGAAGGAAGCTCAACCTGAATAATTTATCCACTCCTCCTCCTCCTCATTTTCCTCCTTCTCCTCCTCTTTGTACACTAAAGCAGAGGAAACTGGCTATTTTTTGACAGGGCCCACTGGCTCTAGCTATAGTACTTTATGCATTTAATTTTTCTGGAGGGCCACCTACCCGGTCCTCTGTTTTAAACAATTTTTGGGAGTGCCACATACAGGCACTCAATCTATTCAATTTTTCTGGAGGGCCACCTACCTGCTCCTCTGGTTTGAAAACTTTTTTGGACTGCCACATACAGGCACTCAATCTATTTCATTTTTCTGGAGGGCCACCTACCTGCTCCTCTGGTTTGAAAACTTTTTTGGACTGCCACATACAGGCACTCAATCTATTTCATTTTTCTGGAGGGCCACCTACCTGCTCCTCTGGTTTGAAAATTTTTTTGGACTGCCACATACAGGCACTCAATCTATTCAATTTTTCTGGAGGGCCACCTACCTGCTCCTCTGGTTTGAAAACTTTTTTGGACTGCCACATACAGGCACTATCCAAATTAAATTGTCTCCATAGCAGCCTTCACACGTTGTCTCCATTGCTACCTCCAAAAGTCGTCCATATAGCTGCCTCCATACATCGTCCCCTTATCAAACGAGGTGTGTCAGGCAGAAATTTGGGTTGTTTTCATGGATTCCACATCAAAGTTGTTAACTTTGTCGCCACCCTGCTGTGTTATCCACAAAATATACTGGCAAACTTTTACCATTTACGGATATTATTTCAGCGCTTCTTGCGCATCTGTTTACATTCCCCTCACCCGCCATATCCCAAACTTATAAGAACGCTACTACACTTAACTTGGTGCAGGCTGGGACCGAGTCTGACCCTGGGGCTGGTCATATACTGCCGACGCAGAGGATTGCGGGGCCTACCTCGGTCCAGGTCTCAAAGGCCTACTATACCTCTCCTCCTCCCACCCCTCCTCCACCTCCTACTCCTCCGAATTACCATCCGTGGCCATGGCGCCATCAGTCGGTAGCTCTAGGCACAGCAGCAGTGCCGTCGCTAAGCGACAGCAGGCGGTGCTCAAACTGCTGAGCCTAGGCGATAAAAGGCACCCCGCCCAAGAGCTATTACAGGCCATTCCACATCAAACTTGTTAACTTTGTCGCCACCCTGCTGTGTAATCCACAAAATATACTGGCAAACTTTTATCATTTACCGATATTATTTCAGCGCTTCTTGCGCATCTGTTTACATTCCCCTCACCCGCCATATCCCAAACTTATAAGAACGCTACTACACTTGATCTTATACAAAAGGTTCTTAGAAGTGCTGTTTGGGGAGTAGCCTAGAGACAGGGGCTTGGATTGGCGAAAGCTCGCCTGGAAGCGGAGCGCCAGCTCCATGCCAAGATCCAACTAACATAGTTTTAACTGCAGCACCTTTAATCTACTACTAGTTCACTGCCTCCATACATGGTCCCCTTATCAAACGAGCTGTGTCAGGCAGAATTTTGGGTTGTTTTCATGGCTTCCACAACAAACTTGTTAACTTTGTCGCCACCCTGCTGTGTAATCCACAAAATATACTGGCAAACTTTTATCATTTACCAATATTATTTCAGCGCTTCTTGCGCATCTGTTTACATTCCCCTCACCCGCCATATCCTAAACTTATAAGAACGCTACTACACTTGATCTTATACAAAAGGTTCTTAGAAGTGCTGTTTGGGGAGTAGCCTACAGACAGGGGCTTGGACTGGCGAAAGCTCGGCTGGAAGCGGAGCGCCAGCTCCATGCCAAGATCCAACTAACATAGTTTTAACTGCAGCACCTTTAATCTACTACTAGTTCACTGCCTCCATACATGGTCCCCTTATCAAACGAGCTGTGTCAGGCAGAATTTTGGGTTGTTTTCATGGCTTCCACAACAAACTTGTTAACTTTGTCGCCACCCTGCTGTGTAATCCACAAAATATACTGGCAAACTTTTATCATTTACCAATATTATTTCAGCGCTTCTTGCACATCTGTTTACATTCCCCTCACCCGCCATATCCTAAACTTATAAGAACGCTACTACACTTGATCTTATACAAAAGGTTCTTAGAAGTGCTGTTTGGGGAGTAGCCTACAGACAGGGGCTTGGATTGGCGAAAGCTCGCCTGGCAGCGGAGCGCCAGCTCCATGCCAAGATCCAACTAACATAGTTTTAACTGCAGCACCTTTAATCTACTACTAGTTCACTGCCTCCATACATGGTCCCCTTATCAAACGAGCTGTGTCAGGCAGAATTTTGGGTTGTTTTCATGGCTTCCATGTTAACTTTGTCGCCACCCTGCTGTGTAATCCACAAAATATACTGGCAAACTTTTATCATGTACCGATATTATTTGAGCGCTTGTTGCTCACCTCCTTTGGTTCCTCTCTGCCACCCATTGGTTTGAAGCCTGAGTCCATTTAGGGTATGTCGCCATGCCACTCTCTAGCCTGCCGCTGCTGCCGCTGCCTCTGCATGCCGTCCCCTTTAGTGTCAGGGTCAATTATTGGATGTTTTAGATGCTATCTAGCTTCATTCTGTCACTCTGTCATGGCCATGCTGTTGCCCATAATTTTGGCATAATGGTGCGATTAAGCAGCCTCAGAGGCATCCATGCATGCTGCCCCTGCTGTTTCCTGTCCATTTCCGTGGTGTTTCCATCCTTTTCTGAGGTTCCCAGGTGTTTGGCCAAGCTTCCCTGTGCAGAGCCTTGGTCCCCTTGAAAAATGCTCGAGTCTCCCATTGACTTCAATGGGGCTCGTTATTCGAGACGAGCACTCGAGCATCGGGAAAAGTTCGTCTCGATTAACGAGTACCCGAGCATTTTAGTGCTCACTCATCTCTACCTACAACCTAACGGGCTCAATATAGAATTTAATGTGAATACCTTGAATTGAGTTTGCCCATTGTTTACTCACATACAGACGACAGTGTAATGAAATCGTTTTGGTTTATGTACAATCTTCTATTTGCTTATGCACAATTATTTATTGTTCTTCTCTTTTTCCTATAGACCATACTCTATATGGAGCCGTGGACATCCAACCCTGTGCGTTCCGTCTGCCAATTCTTTCAATTCCGCATCATGTTCAAATTCTATATACCAAGAAACCTGCGCATATGACTAATCCTCATACAGCTAAGCAGTATACTGCACAGGATACCAAAGGTGTATTTCTTTTCTTTACCACTGGCTTTAGTGGTGTAAAAACACATATCCGCCACTCCCGGCAGTCTTCTACCACCACTGATGTTTTCTTTATATGATCAGGTGGACCCCGGTGTCCATTTCTTCAGCCTTTCTCTTTTACTTACCTGTATACTGGCACTGGCTCCCGTTTTCCCACTTCCAAGATGGCCGCTGCCCAGTCTGGACACTCTCGCGAGAGTAGAGGCATCCTTGTGTGAGTGACGTTGCTGAGCAACATGATCGATCGCAGCGGGTGCCCTTCGGGCATTCCGCAATGCGATCGCGCCGTCCCAGCTAGTCCCCTGGGAGCCTTATGTGATCCTGACTGAGGTATGCCCCGAGTCTTGATGTGTGGGTCTTAGAGCTGTGTGTGCCGTTATTTAAATGTCCCTTCCTTCCTTTAGCTGTATCATTTGTTGTCCTGGTTACCTAGGCAACTTGTAGGACATGCGCTATTGGTTCACTTATTTAGGCATGACGGAGCCTCAGGCTGATTGTCTGACGGTAAAAATGTAAATATTTTAATCATGTATTCACTCTTTATTCACTGTAACACTGTAACACTTTATTACCACTGTATAATACGAATTTATGCTGTACATTACTATGATCATTGTAAATTGATTGATGATGTCACATCCTGCAGGGGATATAAACCCGCCTTGTACTACCACTCACTATGCTTGAAAATGGCTGCATAGAGACAGCTGAAACGTTGCATCTGCCCACTGGCGAAATAAAACATTGAATATTTGTGCTGCTTCCCTGTCTTGAATTTTGGTTATTCCTGGGATTTGGAGTCGGATCCTTGTGAAACCTGCACCCACCACGAATTTCAATTAGTTTTTCATTGTGCTGCTCCCCCTACTCCTTCTCTTCACGTTTTTATATTTTGATAGATACCCACACCTAACCTTGTGATTTTTACTGTTTATTATCTTATATCAGTTCTAGGAAAAAGGGGGTGATTAGAATTTTGGGGGGTTTTCTGTATTTGGGTATTTCTTATTATTTTTTTAAACTTTTTTTAGACCCACTAGGGTATATTAACCCTAGATGGTCTGATCTTTCCAACCATATACTGAAATACTACTGTACTGTATGGCATTTTCACAGAGTATTCATTGCAATGAGACATTGGCTTATTGTAACAAAACTGCTTATGCCATGCGGCATCGGGTCTGATGAAGACATGGCAACCCCGATGACTTTCCTGGGAGCACAGATTGAAACAAAGATGACAGCGCCGCTGTCGTTAAAAAGCTGATGGCGGCATCAGACGGGTTAATGCCTGCGATCGCTGCTAGCACAGATAGCAGGTATTAGCAATGGGGGGTTGCGTCAATAGGCAGCAAATTCCACCTCTGCATGAAGAGGGCTCACTGGCCTCACACCACTGCGCCAAATCTGTACAACTCAGAGCATGAAGGTGTTAAAGAAGTATAACAATCACAGCAAGTAGGGAATGGTGTGTCTTCATTGGGAATTAGTGAGACTTGAAGAAAGAAAATTGTATAATTAGCCTGCTCTGTCTTCAGTTAGAGCATTCTGCATCCCTTTGGTTCTCTGACATCAGGGATGGTCACAGCACCACTATATCAAATCAGTGCCTTAGCCAATCCCAGTGATGTGCAATAAATGATGTCACAGGGGCCTCACTTCTGGCCACCAGTCCAGAATGTAATAAATCTGGTATCCTTTCAAATTAAGTGGATGACAATTCAATAAATATGTAGGGGGGCTGGGGGAGTTTATCGCTGAGAGAATAACTGTTCTAGATGCTCATGGTATCTAATCAGGCCTCAGCTTTCTTTTTCCCATAGCAGTTTATAAAATGAAACCTGAGCTCTAATTGGTTGTCATGAGCAACTAGAACAGTTTTTATTTCAGACATTTCTGATAAATCTTGCCTAATATTTTAAATATCTCACATTATAATCGGAATATGAATTATAATAATACTAGCCGTATTAATATAAAATGTCTTTGTACCATAATATAACAATTTATAATCCCAAAATTGATACTCCTCAATAGACAGTACATGGTCTGCCTGTCCTGCTGAAATCAGCGGTATGGACCAGAGTTCTTCTAATGTGTAGGGCTCCTTTTACTAACAAAAAGGCAAATATACTTGTCAGTAGCTGAGGAACAAAGACGATAACAAATGAAGGTAAACATTCAGCCACAGGAAGCCATTAACAACAGTGGATCCCAATTAGGACTCAGTAGGTGTTCTCTGGCCAGCCTGCTGCTTTTCTCCTCCTTAAACACTTTGAAGACACAGGGGTAATGTTTAGGAAACAAGCCCCCCATAATTTATTCGCTGGCTAGCTGTCTCCCTACCCTGCTGACAACATGTAGACAAGTCTTATTCCTCACATTTATTTTGCATGTGCTAATCTTCATCAGGCAGTATTTTACCATTATATTATAAAATAATAACAGATTTTCTATATATTGTGTATATAATCAATGGATCAATGGGTGATATTATATATATATATATATATATATATATATATATATATATATATATGTATATATATATATATATATAACGGTATGGTATAGATGACTATTATGCACCTTACAATAAGCGTAACACTGGACAAAACTGTGGCTTGAGTAACTTGAGTAGTGACTAAATATTTTCTGTTGTTTACGTAAAAATACTACTCCATTATTCCCCTTAGAGAATATGTAGAGGAGAGTAGAACTAGCATACTTACAACACATTGGCTAGTGATATAACTGTTGCATGTAACACATTGGTTGTTCCTTTTACAGCAGCTAAATAATATTCTCTAATCTCTTTCACCCTTGTGATTTTTTTCTATATGCATTTTAAGTCTGTGTTTCACCATTTATACACCATGTTTATTTTGTAGACCATTGGTGTATGAGAAAAAAAAACATGAAAAAATACACAAATTATTCTGATTTGTGTCACTGATCTATAGGACTGAAAAAGGGACTATATATGGATTAAAAATGTAATGAAACACAGGTATAGATATAAAGTGGTCCATTGTTTGTAATCTTACACTGGGACACATGCCATGGAATCATTTGCCATGGATAAACGTGGACTGACTATTTGCCATTTTGCACATGGCAACATAAACAATCTGCATCTTCCTTGTTTGAAATCTGCAACACATAAGGCACCTGCAAAAGTTATCATCTGTAGGATGCACTTATTTGGATGAATGTGAATGGGGTTAGAAGAATGTGATTTTTTAGCATTGGTGTAGGCAGTATGTGAAGTATCTTTTAACCATTTCCTTCTGTTTTATCCACGGTATATCTCATTGATATATTGCTTTGATTCACTCTGAGGAAGATCTGGGTAATTCTAACATATAAATGGCATCTTAAACCCCTGTCTTCCTGTCTGCTGCCAGTATTTCTTCCTGTATAATCCCAGTATCCTGCTGGGTTTTCCCACTGATCTGTTACATTGGATGGTAGTCTGTTGTTATAGCTATAGGACACTCAGACTTCTGTAAGATCTGGGAAGGCAAAATAAGCCTAAAACTACAGGAGGGCCAATACAAACAGGTATTACCCCTGCAGGGGATATGGCTGTTCAAAGCACGAAGCTATGAAAGATGTGTAACATGTAGAGCAAAAACTGTAGACACAACACAGTGATTGTGAGGTTAGACCAGAAAAATAAATGATTTTCTGTTACTGCATATGTATATCCTTTGTTTCAATGACAGTGTGACAGAGCTAGAAAACCCATTACTAAAATGTTCCATTATGATGCCATATTATTCCATTGTGATGTCATAGGGTTACCTTATGATGTTATAAGGTTCTATTGTGATGTCATAATGTCCCTTAGTATTGTTATAAGTTTCCCCTGGGATGCCAGGGGGGGCCATTATCATGTCATAGGGTTTCATTTATAATCAAATAATCAATTTTGATGTCATATTGCTCCATTTTGATTTCATAATGTGATGTCCTAATGTTTGAATTTTATGTCCTAATGTTCCATTGTTATGTAATATTGTTTCATTGTAAATCCATAATCTTCCATTGTGATATCATAGAGTTCCATTGTGATGTCATAGTGTTCCTCCGTGATGACATAGGGTTCCCATGTGTTTTCATAATGTTCAATTGTGATGTTGTAGTGTTCCATTGTCATGTCAACATGTTCCATTGTCATGCCATAGGGTTGCATTATCATGTCATAATGTTACAATTTGTTGTCAAGATGTTTCAGTGTAATGTCATAGGTTTCCACTGTGATGTCATAATATTCCATTTGGATGTCGTAGGTAATGATGATCAAACCTGAAGCTCAAAATTTGGGTCAAGTGCTGCTTTTCAGGATCCTGGTATGTATTTGGGAAAAACCACCAAGTGCTTGATTGATTGCTAAAGCAGCCAAAAAAGCAGCTAACAACCCCAAAGAAATCACACGCATGTCCTCTGTAGGCATGCTGGGCTGGACATTTGACTATAAAGTATAAGAGCAGGGTCACATGTCCAGACGCCATTGCACACAAGAGACAGAGGTTGCTGCTCATCATAGGGTCAGTCAAACAGGCATGGACTTCCGAAAAACAAGTTCTTTACACTTAGGTGTTTCGAGGAGTTATTAGGGAAAGGTGGAAAAATGAAATAATTGTCATTATGAGGCCACTCTGAAGATCTGCATTAGTCAACTCATAGGGAAATTCTTATTGATCATAGAGAATACAAAAATACTTGGAAAGACCAGACAGGAATATTAGCATTAACTGCATCATCCAGCAAGATCTTGAAGGTCCTGTCTCTGTTTCATATTCAGCTCCAGAAAAATTATAAATCATCATCAATCATTCCTTGACTGTAAAGTTGCTCCTGTCGGTGAATAGGGCAAAGTAAAACGTAGAACATGAAAGTGCTCTTCATAATAAAAAGCATGCAGTAATATGTGGATCATAAAAGTGCTCTTCATAGTGAACAGTGCACAGTATTACGTGGGCCATAAAAGTGTTCTTCAGAGTGTATATTGAGCAGTAATATGTAGATCATAAAAGTGTTTTTCATAGTGAATAGACTCAGTAAATATGTGGCTCATAAAAGTACTTTTCTCAGTGAATAGCTGGCAGTAATATCTGGATTGCAAAGTTGCTCTCACAGTACAGTTTGGTACTGAAGGTCTTTAAAATGAGGAAAGCAGGAATTAAGGGACAGGGACATAGTCATGGTGTTGCTGGTGGTAGTGATGGAGCTGGTGCTGCAAGGAGAGAATGGGGCAGATTTATCAAGCTGTCTGAAAGTCAGAATATTTCTAGTTGCCCACTGCAACCAATCATAACTCCCCTTTAAAATATTCATGAGCACTGGTAAAATGAAAGCTGAGCTGTGATTGGTTGCCATGAGCAACTAGAAATATTCTGACTTTTAGACAGCTTGATAAATCTTCCCCAAAGTGTTCCGTCTCTGCCTACTCCAAGTTCCTCTAGTGCAAGTAGGCTGGAAACGCCCCCTGCTACTTCAGTTGGACCTGCCTGTTCCACTGTCTGCCAAGTCTCAAGGCAAGCTATTTTCACACAAAAGGAAGATGTTATGCTGCCTCTACTGCTTTCACCACCAGCAGCACCACCATGACCAAGCCTGTCCACACCATCCGTTCATCTCCCCATCCCGCAATTTATGGAGATTGGCCCATCACATGCATGATCTCTGGTCCTGCTTTGGGGCATTTACAAATTGCTGGCCTTTGAAATTATGGCGGCAGTTGTCCCACAGTATGAAGCTCCCAATCTCCACTACTTGTCCAAGCAGGCAGTCCCAACCCTGTACATACAGGCTGTGGACAAAATTAGATGTGCACTGCGCAATGCTAACAGTACCGAGGTGCACCTCATAACTGACGCGTGGACCAGTAAGCACGTGCAGGGATGTTTTTTCTTTCATGTCCCAGGGTGGTGGCATCATCAAGAAAATCAACTTTGAAGTGAGATGTAAATTGGTTGTCTAAAGTCAAGGAGGCAAAGAGTTTAACACTGAAGTCAAGGTTGCAAGCTCTGAATGCCTCCTCCTGTCATTGACATAATGCATTGGACTTAAGGAGATCTGTTTAGTGATTTCTCTGGATGTAGGACCATCAAATACAGTAAATGGGCTTTATGAGGAAGAGAGAGCTTAATATACAACCAGTTTACATCTCACTTTATAGTGAATTTTCTGGATGATAGCATCATACCAGGTCATGAAAAAAACACAATCTGGAAGGACTCAGCTGCTTGGAAACATATCAGTTGTGGTAAATTTCTGCTGATATGTTCACTTTGACTGCCAACTAGGTTAATGTAGTGGGGGGCTAGTCCCGAGGCAGGAGGCACTCTGGCTTACATTCTGCCCTCCCCCAGGACTGCCAGACACTTGCCTCCAGTTGCCTCTTCCTCCTATCTCGTTTCCTCATCCAGTAAGCGATGTCGTAGGGTTCCCTTGTGATGTCACAGGTTTCCATTGTATTGCCATAATGTTCCATTGTTACATAGTGTTCTAGGGTGATGTCATAATGTTCCCAAGTGATGTCCTAGGGTTACATTTTGACATTTTGCTGTCCCTGAGTTACCCTACAAGGTGAAATGGAAGACTCACTTCGTCTGGCAGCTGCTGGATGGTGGAGACAGGTGGACAGATAACCGGAATACAGAAATAGACACTGGTACACAGAACCAACACAAGTCTGAGACAGGAAATTAGGGTCATACTGAGAGATAAACAACAGATACAGACAGACAAGCGGAGTCAAACATAATCGTATTGCAAATAGAAAGGTTGGTAGGCAAAGCAGAAATCAATACACAGAATAGCAAGAAACACTATAGCAAGAGCACTAAGGAACACAGCAGACTTAATAACCAGCACCCAATGAGGGGGCTGGGCAGAATATAAGGGAGTAATGGACACTACCTCCAACATTGACTGGTTCAGCCGTCCATCACTCAAAGCTCAGCTGCAGGCAAAACAAGTTCAAACACACAACCGGCTTTCCCAAAGATCAGAAAGGGAGCTGTCAATCACGGGCAGCTCTGGGTGTGGTTTTCAGGCACAGAATCCTGTTCTGACAGTTCTGATATAATGTCATTATGTTCTATAGTGATGTCATTGGGTTCTATTGTCATGTCATTGGGTTACATTTTTATGTCATAAGGTTCCACTGTGATTTCATAATGTTCCATTTTGATGTCATAGGGTTATTTTGTGATATCATAATTTTACATTGTGATGCCCTTATGTTCCATTGTGATATCATAGGGGTCATAATGTCCTGTATGATGTCACAAGGCTTGATTGTAATGTCACATCATTCCATTGTAATGTCACAAGTCTTGATTTTAATGGCATAGGGTTCTATTGTGAAGTTATAATTTTCCTTTGTGATGTCATACGGTTCCAAATGATGTCATAGGGTTCCAAATTCATAGTATAATTGAGTTAGAAATTCCATCACTATACAATGTAGTTTGCTTACCAGTACCATGATACTGTTCAAACATTATTATTAAAGAGGTATTCGAGCTCATTTATATTGATGATGTATGAATGCCACTTATCAGCCAATTCCTGCTGCCACCAGAACTGGAATCAACAACCAGAATGGAACTGTTGATATTTCAGGTGTTCTGAAACATCACCTTTCAGCACCTCAGTGAGAGCAGATAGTCTGGCATGGAAAGCCATATGCTTGTGAAGCAAACTGTACTGGAGTGACAATACACTCCACCTGGGGTATGTTTGTGTTACCAATATGACATGAAAGCTCCTCTTATATAATGTTTAACAGTACTCAAAACCATTCATCATTAGTACTAGTAGGTAACAGGTACAATGTAGAAAAAGGAGGAGGGGAAGGAGGGAAGATACACCTTGACATCTATATAAGTACATCAATTTACATACATATTGCACAACCCAGTGTCGCTAAGAACACAATGACAAGAGAAAAGTGCAAGTGCTTGTACAAATATTTGTGTGCAAAAAAGGATGATATACATTGTAAGGTGCGTCAAAAATTTTACCTGAGATAAAATAGTCCAGGTATACCCAGGTGGCTGACATCCCGACGCATGTTTTGGCACACTGCCTTCATCAGGTTAATTTCTCCACCCCTCTAGGAATTGGATTATGTTAGAGCTACCTTTTTAACTCTTTCAAGATCATTATTCCCATAGAGTACATGTTATACAGTAGTGGATTTCAAGCAGTACATGTAAAGGGCAGTATAGTGTATGTCATACAGGTAGAAAGCAATATAGAACATGTAACACAGGTGTAGAAAAGTACTCACTACCAACAGATTGACATCAACTGTCTTTGTGTGATGAGCAGATTCACTCCTTATGCTGAATAGTCCAGTCAATTGTACAACTCAGTGCCATAGCTTGTAGTATTAAAATATTGTACAATAAGTTGATACATTATAGCTTTATGTCATTTGAAAAAGAGGGACCAATGTATATGATATTTTAACACTATTGTAATGTCACAAATAAATCCTCACAAATAATGGTGTTAAATCATTTTAAAACTTTACTCAATGATGTTTGTTTCCATGTGTGTAATAAGTGTTCTTCCATCACTGAGTAGATTGAGGCACAATTCCACATATATATAATAAATGAAATTATACTAATGCAGCAGTAATAGTATTTTTTGAGCAACCACATGAAGGTTTTGTTTTCAGAGGCGACACCTAGTGGTGACTGCAAAGTTGAAAGTATATCTCTCTTCCCCTACCTTGGTTTAGTATCCATAGCTCAGGATTCAGCTATATCCTTGACATTCATATGTCACAACGAAAACCGTCCCCCTCAAGGCTCTGCAGATGAGAAACTCATTTGATAAGGGGCTCTCTCTAGTCAAAACTGAGCCCAAGACAAATACATAGCTGAAATACTTTGGGACCAGATACACCCCTTCATGGAAGGGGTTCTGCGCCCTAAATCTACAGCAGTTTACAACACACTACAGATTACGACCCAGCATCCGAATTCCACTATGCTGCTAACATAAGAATATGGGGGATCCTCCGGTGCTAACCAGCAGCCACTCTGATATGCCCTTAAAGGAAACCTACCACTTCGGATAGGGCTTCTAAGCAGCACATGCGGTGCACCAGCTCAGGGTGAGCTGGTGCCGGAGCATATCTTCGTTATGTTCTTAAACAGTTTTAAAGCGTTTAAACACTTTAGTAATCTTTATATAGGAAGTAGCTACACCACACGGTGGTTCGTGTTCGGCGCACCATGCACATGACCACTTCCTATTCAGACGCACACACGGCCACGGTGAATCTACTTCGTAAATAAAGATTTCTAAAGTGTTTAAACGCTTTAAAACTGTTTAAGAACATAACAAAGATAAGCGCTGGTCCCCGGCTCACCCTGAGCTGATGCACGGCATTTGCTGCTTAGAAACACCATCGGAAGTGGTAGGTTTCCTTTAAAGAGAAATCCATATTGTATAATTTAATTGCAACTATAAATTATACTGGACACTTATACAACATTAATTGTATGATGACTTTTATAAATAATTGTGCCTAATTATATATCCACCCATATAGAAAACATAACATATGTATTTTTCCCCCTTTAAATTCCTTTTACATATGTTTGAACGTTACAGTGTAGATTTTCCACTTTCTAAGGACAATGTTAATCCAGATTATTGCTTGTCCATACTTACAGATGTCTCTAGATGGCAGTATAGCCACAGCTGGCCATTACTGTTGGCCATCAGATATTTCGCTTAGCCATTTTTTCTCTATTAAAATAATCACATTTGCCTAATTGTCCCCTGTATGCTTATTTCAGTGATCAGAATGGATCATAAAATAAGTGTAAACTAAGTGTAGGTATGTCATAGGCTGCCATGGTTCCATAATAACAGTACTAATAGCAGTCCTGCTAGAAAGGCAGAGGTTATAGCATTCCTCTCTACTTTTGTGGAGGTGAAATATGGTAAAAATTTCCCCTAATCCCTGCTTTTTTCAGGAAGGGGACATACAATTGATTCTAAAAGCAGTGCAGGCACATCTGTGCTCTCTGCCTGCACAGAAGGGTCCAGATATATTATTGTATCTGTGCCAGTTTTTTGTCTAAATTTGCATTAAAAAAGTGGCTTTGGAGTTGCACATGTATTTATAATGTGTTTGTGCCACTTTTGTGTAGTTGTTGTATTTTGTCTTATAGTTTTGAAAAATGTGCACCTAAAGGGGCAAGTTATTGTGTGTTCCAAGTTTGCACCACTTATTACTGCAGTTCGGCAGTTGTAATTCTGTTGTAGCCTCATAAAGCAAAGTGCACCAAGAAAAAAAAGGTGCAACTGTGTCACATCCTGAAAACAGACCAGATTTATTAAGAGAGTATGACACTATTGGATTATCTGGCACAAACTGCACTTTAGTGAGGCACCAGTTTACATATATTTGGACTGTATGATGTCATCAGGTGGGGCTACATCATTTGCACGCAGGGATGGGGCACAGAACTGTGGATGAAGAGGAAGCTGCGGGAATCACCAAAGCATGTGAGGTAAGTAATTTGTTTTTTTATATATATTACAAGCGACCCTGTGGGGAAAATAGTGAGGGGTGGCCGCTGGATATTAAATGATTGAGGGTAGGCTATTGGACATCTTATATCACTTCTTAAGGGGAGGCTGCTGCTGGATACTTTATTTGTGAGGGGAGGCTGCTGGACATCTCATTAGTGAAGGGAGGCTGCAGCTGGACATTTCATTAGCAAGGGGAGGCTGCTGCTGTCCATTTCATTATTAACCCCTTAACGCTAACGAGGTATAGGGAAAGTATGAAGAGGGCTCACGGGCTGAGTCCTCTTCATACAGAGGTGGGGGTTGTTGCATATTGCAGCAAACCCCCACTGCTAATAACCGCGGTCGGTGCTTGCACCGATCGCGGCTATTAACCCTTTCAATGCCGCCGGCAAAGTCGCCGCCGGCGTTTAAAATACGGCGGCGCGCGGGCGCCGCCATCTTTATTACGATCGCCGCACCCCCGAACGTCATCGGGGGTGTGGTAGCCTCGGGTCTTCGTTTGACCCGAGACTATCTGGCATCTGCAGATTCGTTACAATGAGCCAGTGGCTCATTGTAATGAATGTGCTGCAAAAATGCCATATATTGCAATACAGTTGTATTGCAGTATATGGTAGGAGCGTTTACCCTAGATGGTCTAAAAAATAGTGAAAAAAAAAATTTAAAAAAAAGTTTAAAAAATAAAAAAAATTAATAAAATATTAAAAGTTCAAATCACCCCCCTTTCCCTAGAACGGATATAAAACATAATAAACAGTAAAAATCACAAACATATTAGGTATCGCCGCGTCACAAAATGCCCGATCTATCAAAATATAAAAACGGTTACGGGCGGCGGTGACCTCCCGGTTACGGGAGGCGGGAAATGGCGCCCAAATGGCCGAAATGCGACTTTTACACCTTTTTACATAACATAAAAAATGAAATAAAAAATTATCAAAATGTTGCACAGACCTCAAAATGGTAGGAATGAAAACGTCGCCTCATTTCGCAAAAAATGACCCCTCACACATCTCCATGCGCCAAAGTGTGAAAAAGTTATTAGCGTCAGAAGATGGCAAAAAATTTTTTTTCTTTTTTGTACACATTCGTATAATTTTTGAAAATGTATTAAAACACAATAAAACCTATATAAATTTGGTATCACCGCGATCGCACCGAACCAAAGAATAAAGTAGGCATGTTATTTACGCACAAAATAAGCCCTCACACAGGTCTGTACACGTAAAAATGAAAAAGTTATGGATTTTTGAAGTTGGAGAGCGAGAAATGAGCCGAAAAACCCTGCGTCCTTAAGGGGTTAAGGCAATGCTGCTGGACATTTCATTTGTAAGGAAAATCTGCTGGACATTTGGTTATTGAGGGGGGGGATTTGTTGCTGAACATTTCATTTGTAAAGGGAGGCTTCTGCCCATTTCATTATTAAAGGGAGGCTGCTGGACATTTCATGGATAGTAAAGGTTGCTGGACATTCCATGAATGAAGGGAGGCTGGTATATGAGTGTGTGAATTTATGTCTGTTTAGCATATATCTATTCTTAAATGTTATGTGATTGATGGTGTGGCAGTGAAAGTTAAGGTATATGGGGCCCCAATCCAAAGAGGCCCACAGGTGTCTCGTTACGCCACTATGTGTAATTGCAGCTGTTTTGTAACATTAATGTAATGTAACTGTTATATATGGACACATCAATATTAGTGAAATCATTACTTCTGCCATTAAAGAGAGAAATATTGAGTAAAAAATGTCTCAAGCAGTGGTGCCCCCTCGCAGGTCTAGTGCAGTGGGACCAAATAAAGTTGCCAGAATCTTTCTCAGGAAAATGAATCTAATCCAAGTTGATACATGTTTCTGTATAAAGGAAAAGTGGCTTATTTGATCCTTTTACTTCAAAGTAGTTGTAAAGTAGTAAAATACTGTAAAGCTTGTCCAAACAGATAATACAAGGAAGCTAATAACATCTATACCGTGGCGCGGTGCACAGACTCCTGCATTATGAGGATCAAGAGCCCAATAATCTCTTGTATGTGTTAAATACAGATTTTTTATTATTTCTGTGTTGACAGAAATTATTTATCTAGCACCAACATTATGATACAAAAGATACCAATCAATAGAGATGAGTAAACTTTTCAAAAGTTTATTTCTGGTGGTTCAAGGAATTTGCACTATTTCATTTAATGTAACAGAATTTTCACTGTTTTCTGCTGTGAAGTAAGCCAACTAATAGTCGGCGCAAAGTACTTTTATAAATCTGGTGCAGTATAAGACGATCTGGTTTAACTCTGCACTTTCTAACTTTCAGACACTTTTGTAAGCCATCTCAAGATGTCCAAGTACCAAAATCTGGCAGCCAGAAGCTGGACTAGATGTCAGCTGTAATTTATACCAGTTCCCTGACATAAATCAGAGTTGGTTTCAGGTTATTGTGGGCAGTAAATTTACTGTGGACCCCCTTTTGCGTGTTTTGGAAGTATTTCTTGGATTATTTTTTTGCCTACAATAGAGCTGAATTGCAGAGACAGCAGCACCACAAAACTCAGATCCACCCTATAGATGTTTAACCCCTTAACGACCTGGCCCTTTTTAGTTTTTTCACTTCCATTTTTCATTCCCCACCTTCAAAATCTATAACTTTTTATTGTCCCATGTACAGAGCTATGTGATGGCTTGTTTTCTGTACAAATTGCACTTCATAGTGATGGTATTTAATTTCCCATGTCGTGTACTGGGAAGCGGGAAAAAATTCCAAATACAGTGAAAATGGTGCATAAAAAAGCATTTGCGACGTTTTCTTGTGCGCTTGGATTTTACAGCTTTCACTGTGCACCCAAAATAACATGTCTACTTTATTCTTTGGGTCGGTGCGATCATGGGGATACCTAATTTGTATAGCTTTTATAATGTTTTCATACATTTACAAAAATTAACACCTCCTGTACAAATTTTTTTTTATTTTGCCATTTTTGGCACTAATAACTTTTTCATACTTCATTGTACGGAGCTGTGGGTGGTGCCATTTTTTGCAACTTTTGATGACGTTTTCATTGCTATCATTTTTAGGACTGTGCTACCTTTTGATCACTTCTTATAGATTTTTTTTATATTTGTCAAAATGGCACAAAAGTTTCATTTTTGACTCTGGGCGTTACAGGGTTAAAAGCAGTGAAAACCCGTTATTATTATATTTTGATAGATCTGGCATTTTGGGACACGGCGATACATAATGTGTTTATGATTTTTAACCCCCTCCCGGCGCGCGTCGGCGCGCGTCGGGTCCCGGTGCATGGGGAGGGCTCGCGGGCCGAGCCCTCTCCATAGCCGGTAAGTCTTTGCTGCATATTGCAGCAAAGGCTTGCTGGTAACACCCGCGATCGGTGCTAGCACCGATCGCGGATGTTTTCTCCATGATCGCCGCCGGCAATGCTGCCGGCGGCTTCAAAGAGATGGCGCCGCATGGGCGCCGCCATCTTGTTGTGGATCGCTGCTCCCCGATGACGTCACGGGGAGCGGCGATCCGTCGCCATGGTAACCTCGGGTGTTCCGAACACCCGAGGCTACTTCCTTTTAACCCATGCATTACAATGTGCTAATTGCACATTGTAATGCATGGGGAGTAAAATCCACATATACTGCCATACTGTAGTATGGCAGTATATGATAGGATCGATCAGACTACCTAGGGTTAGAGTACCCTAGGGAGTCTGAAAAATAGTAAAAGTAAAAATAAAAAAAAGTTAAAAAAAAAAAAATTATAATAAAAAAACCTAAAATTTCAAATCACCCCCTTTCCCTAGAACTGATATAAAAATAAATAAACAGTAAAAATCATAAACACATTAGGTATCGCCGCTTCCGAAAATGCCCGATCTATCAAAATATGATAATGTTTTTTCACCGTTTAACCCCGTAACGGAAAATAGCGTCCAAAGTCGAAAATGGCATTTTTTTGCCATTTTGAAAAATATAAAAAAATTAATAAAAAGTGATCAAAAGGCCGCACAGTCCCAATTATAGTAATGAAAACGGCATCAAAATTCGCAAAAAATCACACTATCCACAGCTCCGTACACCAAAGTATGAAAAAGTTATTGGCCCCAGAAGATGGCAAAATAAAAAAAAAATATTTTGTACAGGAGGTTTTAATTTTTTTAAATGTATGAAAACATTATAAAACCTATACAAATTTGGTATCCACGTGATCGTACCGACCCAAAGAATAAAGTAGACATGTCATTTGGGACGCAGAGTGAAAGCTGTAAAATCCAAGCCCACAAGAAAACGTCACAAATGTGGTTTTTCACCATTTTCACTGCATTTGGAATTTTTTTCCCGCTTCCCAGTACACGCCATAGAATATTAAATACCGTCACTACGAAGTGCAATTTGTTACGCAGAAAATAAGCCATAACACAGCTCTTTATGTGGAAAAATTTTTTGAAAGATTTTTGAAGTTGGTGAGTGAAAAATTGAAGTGAAAAAACTAAAAAAGGCCTAGTCGTTAAGGGGTTAATGTTTATTAATATTTATATCAGTTCTAGGGAAAAGTGGGTGATTTGAATTTTTAGGTTTTTTTTATTACAATTTTTTTTTAACTTTAAGTTTTATTTTTACTATTATTCAGACTCCCTAGGGTACTTTAACCCTAGGTTGTCTGATTGATCCTAACATATACTACAGTATGGCAGTATATGGGGATTTTCCTCCTCACTCATTACAATGCGCTGATAGCACATTGTAATCATAGGGTTAATACGAGTCAGCCTCAGGTCTTCAAAAGACCCTAGCCTGTCATGGTGATGGATTGGCAATCCCCGATGACGTCACGGGGAGCGACAATCCTCGCGAGATGGCGGCGCAATATGCAGCAAAGACTTACCGGCCATGGAGAGGGCTCAGCCCTCGAGCCCATTCCGTGCACCGGGACAGTGCTGGTAGAGAACTTTCTCCGACAGTGGCCATGTCTGCCACACTGTCCCTAACCTTTGAAGCATTGCGTCACAAAGCTCATTTTGATTCAAGTTCACAAGACTCATTAGTTGTAGATTTAATGGAGTTGGATAGGTTAATGGAGAGGACTCTCCATTTGAATCAAGACCTTTTGTTGTAGAAAAGTATTGGGAGAACTGAGAAGAATTCTCTAATTGGAATTATGACTATTGGAAGGCTAATTTGTACATTATTAGAAGCGTGCATAGAGGTGAGAGCCAACAAACTATACACATATATGACATTGTCGCTTAGGGAGCAAATGATCAATGGTCAGACTAGGATTATCAGAGAAGCTCAGTTTGGCACAGTGTCAATCCAGGCCTGGTTGCAGCATTAAGTTATAACCTGCACATAAAAAAAACATTGGGCACAATTACCGTATAGTATATGTTAACCCGAGTATAAGCCGGGAGTGAAAGTCACAGGTACAGCACTACGTTCTAAGTGGTAAAAAATATGAAGTCTTTATTTTCCAAAGAGTAAAATCCACATCAGTAACATACAGTTAAGCTTCACAGACCGACGCATTTCAACACTTGCGTGTCTTTATCAAGGTCTGTATAAGCCGGGGTACCTAATTTTACCAAAAAAACTGGGAAAACTTATTGACTTAAATATAAGCCTAGGGTGGGAAATGCAGCTGCTACTCTCTAATAAAATAGTAGTCTAGTAGTCTCCATTCATGAATAATATGTCCACAGCAGCCCCTCCAATTAATATAATGCTGAGCAGAGTGGCCCCCTTAATAAAATGCCAGCATAGTGGCCCCCTTAATAAAATCCCCAGCAAAGTGGCCCCCTTGATAAAATCCCAAGTATAGTGGCCCCCCTGATAAAATCCCAAGCATAGTGGCCCCCTTGATAATATCCCCAGCAGAGTGGTCCCCTTGATAAACTCCCCAGCAGAGTGGCCCCCTTGATAAAATGCCTAGCAGAATGTCCCCCTTAATAAAATACACAGCAGAGTGGCTTGATGAAATGCCCTGCCGAGTGCCTCCTTAAAAAAAATAAACGTAGTACTCACCCTCCATCGCTGTGCCCAGGCGTCCTCTTCTCCCCGCAGCAGGTCTTCGGGTTCCTCCATGAAAATCCTTTTAGAGTAGCATCAAAGTGGTCCAGACCACAATAAACCTTATCCACAAACTGCACAAAAACAGTTACAGAATTTTTAGAGATATGGGGTGAGATTTATCAAAGTGTTGCCAGTGCTTGGTTAGACTAGACAGTCTTCTTTTGCTATAGATTTATCCCAGCGTCTGATGATGGGTGATAGATCTGCTCTAGTTTAAGACTGGAGTTGTACTTTGCACCATCTATTAGTTCGTCAGGTTTACTGTTCCAATTTGAGGAGCACCAAATTTTTTCCATGAGGCCACAGAAACCCGTTTTATAGGCCAAATTCCCTTTGTCATACTAGTCAGAAGAGTCAATAGTCAATGGTCTAAAATCCTAAATAGTGTCAAAAGATGTGATGCAAGACACCTCAAGGTGCAGCAGAAATTCATGTGGCTATTGCCAGAAAAACCCCAATTAGATGAATAGAGCTTAAAGAGGACCTGTCACCCATAAAAAAGCAATAGCGCTACAACAGATGCAGCAGTGTTACACTGCTAGTGTTATCAGAAACCTCCGATAAAGCTACCAGACACTGCTGCGAAATACAATAGGAATGCTCAAAGCAGTCCAGTGTATTCATGATGGCCAGAGGAGCTGCCTCTTCCCCGTACCACCCCGCCCATTTCATAGGTTTGTGGTGACAGCCGAGCTTCATGCGGCAGTCACGCCTCAAAGTTCCGCACCCTCAGGAATACATCGGACTGCTTCGAGCATGGTCCGGTGTACCTGTTGTACTTTGCAGTGATGTCCGCTAGCTTTATCGAAGGGTTCCATGTAACACTGCTGCATCTAAGATGCTCTAAAAAGCAATAAAAATATATTATGCACTCCAAAATAACACTGCTAAAAAGAACAATTCTTTTTGCAAAAAATAATCAGTTAACCAGATTTGTCACCCGAAAGACTAAAAATGTTATGCCTCTGAAAAGATGGTGATGCTAAAATTAACAATACTTTTTCCAAATTAGTTTTATTCTACTGGCTATAGCAGCGTTACCTAAAGTGTCAGACAAAGTGAAGCCACAGTACAAACACTTCATAAATACAAACTCCAACTAAGAAGAGGTGCAGAGGAGAGCAACTAAGATTATTAGGGGAATTGAGAGACTAGAATACAGTAACAGATTACAAAATTGATCACAGCTTGTGTCTCTGTAAAAGACTTTTTTTTAGCATTTAACAAGTCTGTACTTCTGCCATATATGAGGAATAAAAAATAAGATGTAAGTGTGAATAAATTCTCAATGTTCAAATTTGTAATGGTTACACTGAGCAAAGCTGCAGATATGTAACAAGTATACTCCTAATTGTATATAATGCATAGGTAATTAATACATATATTGTAGATTGGATGTCTCACAACTGGACACAGACAGCAAACCTGTGCACCAACAACTTATGGGCCCCCTGACCTCCATCAAAAGAATTGGCATTAAATTCTGTGCCCTAGTTGGGTCGAATTACCTTTTCATCTGATTCCAGTTTACACATCAAAGCTGACAGGTGAGCTACAGTCAATGGGGAAATGAAATATTGCATAATGTATTCTATATGGATTGTTAGATAAAAACTTAAAGGAAACCTTCCATTTGATTTGATGCAGTATGAAGCAAACATACCTTAAGAATGCTGTAGCTACACTGATGCAGGATCATATATTGGTTAATCCCTGTGCTGAGTGGTTTAGCTGATAAAATAATTATAGAATTATGATAATTAAGCTGTCTCACTTCTGTGGCTGATTCAGCACTTCTCCTAGCACATTACTTATTCTTTGAAGCAAACGATGAGGTAATCACTGGGTTGTGCCTGAAGGCAGAATAATCAATTGCTGCTCAATCCCCCAGCTGCTGTGTATGAGTGATCCAGCTCAGGTTGATTAGTCATGTCTTGACTAACTCATAACTAAGCTCCACGTGTAATGACAAGCTCTGTGTGAAATGTGTTTATGTAAGCAGCCAGTCTGACCCAGCTTTCCCAAGGTTTGAATTTTATAATTGTTTTTTCAGCAAAACCACTCAACTCAGGGATTACCCAAGATATGATCCTGCATTAGTGTAGCTGTAGCATTCTCATGGTATGTGTGCTTCATAATGCATCAAATCACATGGTAGGTTTCCTTTAACAAATGCAGAAAAGTACACGTATTATGCACAGTTATCTATTGCTTTGTAAGCAAAGTATTACGGTAAGTTTCTTGAAGACCTTTGAGCCCTCTCATCATTATTGGTACTACTACTGTTTCATGTTCAGTACTGTGACCACCAGCACAACTCTGCACCTGCTGCAGGAAGGATGTGTCAGTCCAGAAGCATCTCTACTGCCATCAAAAAATGTAAAATATTTAGTTATCATAATAATCCACTATGTCCACTCTTGGGGTGTGTGTATGATTCTATATTAAATAACTTAATATGTTACTGTAGGATAAATGGGACAATGTACTTTTAGGAAAGTATATGTTTAGTTCCTGCCACTAGAGAGTTAGTTCTATGTAGCTCAGCTCTGCAGTTTAGTGGGGTAAGCTTTTTTTGTTTATTTTAGTTACCAAGGTGATGTCAGACGACCAGGAAATAATTCTCTGTCTGTGCTTCTGTTTATTCCAGGTTCATTATCATCTTTTTTCTGACAAAATTCAGACTATATCTTTATTAATGAAACTCATTAAGTAAGGGCAAGCAGAGGCACGCAGAACTTGGGAAGCTAACATTCCATTTCACAAGATTCCTAAAATGAAAGCAAATATTCCCTAACTGTTGGAGATTAGTATGCAGGCAGCACATGGCTACAATGTGTCTTTTCACATTGGGAGGTACACACTCTTTATAAATCCGTTGCTATGGGAACATAACAAGTGCACATTCTTTATGTGAATTTTTTAAATAAGTAAAATAAAGTCCCAATTTATTGTGCACAGAACAACAGTCGTATGACCAAAATGTTCCCTCACCATAACAAACACAAATTATTAAAGATTAGAAGTAATGCTGAACAATATAGTGCATGGAAATAAACCTTACACTGGATGATAAAGAGCTTTGGGATGTTTCAGGGGAACATTTGAAGTTAAAGTAAACCAGCAAAATCCATCATGATAATCCAGGGACACTTACTCATAGATCTAGGCACCGTGACTGTGGTAATCATTTTATATTTGTTGTCCATGGCCTACTACCTTCTAAAATCCTGAAGGAAAATTTTATTATGCTAATGAGCCAGAAGGGCTCTGCAGGGTGTTACCCGAGCTGTAGCACACAGGCTGTTACACCGACCTGAGTGAAGTTGCCCCCCCCCCACCTTATTTAAATCAAACAAAATTGGTGTCAAACGTTTGTGCTACGTTTGTGCTGGTTTGTGCAGCAAAAATATTTGTTTGTGTCGCTATCGTTCTTGTGATTTTAATGAAAGTTTCCAGAGGTCATCAGAGGTCAAGCAGCCCCCCCCCCCCACTTTGCCCAAACCAAACAAAGCTGGTGCCAATCAATTCTGCTACGTTTGTGCTGGTTTGTGCTGCTCAAATTTTTGTTTGTGCTGCTTTTGTTTTGAATATGTGAACAAAAAATGAAAGGTCAAAAGTTCAAGCAGCCCCCCACATTAACCGAATCGAACAAAACTGGTGTCAAACATTAGTGCTACGTTTGTGCTGGTTTGTGCAGAAAAAATTTTCATTTGTGCCGCTATCATTTTTAATATATTCATACTTTTTTCCAGAGGTCATCAGAGTTCCAGAGGTCATCAGAGTTCTGATGGGGGAGTGGGAGACCTGCTCCTACACAGAAGAGGTTTAAACAGAAACTGCCACTTGCCCTAACCTATTTTCATTGATCAATTCTTAGACCTCTTATCCTCTCCAATAGTGCCCTTCTGAATGTCCATGCTAATGTACTTCCTGTTCAATTAGTCTGTCCCTAGATAATCTGGCATGGGCAGAACTGATTAGAGTAACAAAACATTGGAAATTATGAATGTAAAATATTGCAGTTGTAAGCCACCTCAAAACCTGGTGTGGATCATAAAGAGAGAAAGCATATAAAATTGTTACATATCTTCTTTATTTTAATCCAGTCCATGGTGTAGCCCTTAAAAATTGCATTAATAAAACATAATTTGTTTAACCTGTTGCTGTTCCCTCAGGCTTCAGTCACTCCAGGCCTGCTTCTGACAGGAGACAGCTTTCAGTCAGAAAGCACTTGCAACTTAAGTTTGCTGGTTATGCTAATAAGATGATTCACTTGAGGCCAGTTCTAGACATAAATACACTCCAGCATCTACTGTACCCCCTTCACTGTACGCCAAACCAACTAATAATGGTTCCTCTCAGGCCTAAACTATCCCTCTCTCCATGGAAACTGTACCTCATGTCTAGTCTCTAAGGCCCCATGCACACAACCGTGTACATGGTCGTATTGTCCACCGTATCGTACCTTGCTGTAAGCAAGCCATATAAAAATATAGAACATGTCCTATTTTTCACCGTATTTCCATTCCGTATGGCTCATAGAAACCATACGGGGAACATATAATATGGGCTAAATACATGCTGCATACGGCTGTGCTCTATATGCTGCTGTATATACATGCAGTATCTAAAACCAGTGGGAGATGCATTCTATCATCCAGCCAATAGTCAGCCATCCATCGTCTGCCAGCCCACCATATTTTATATGGATACAATACGGATACGGTGCAATATGTTGTCATACTGTTGCAATACATCCATTATTTATGGCCAGAATACAGCCATATTTAGAGAACAGAAAAGACCATACAGTCATGTGCATGAGGCCTAAGTCCCTTCAAATCAGAGGTGAACACAAATCTCTCACTGGTCTTATGGGTCCTAATTCCTAGATGATAAACTAAAATATAAACCTCTATCTATATTATATGAATTGGCAGTGTCAGGGAATGTCATTCAGCTCAACACCAGAGCTCAACTGGCATCAGGAAACCCAGAGCGTCAGCTCTAATTTACACCTGACATTGCAGATGTTAACCCTTTAAATGGTGCAGTCAATGCAACTGCAGCATTTAAATGCTTACAGGGAGTAGAGTTTTCGGGGGGTGTCGATCATTCCTATGGCAACCCTGGGGTTTGATCTTAGATCCCTGGGCTGTCCACAGTAAATGCCTGTAAGGACCTTACATGCAGTGTTTTAGCCTATGAGATTGCATAAACTGACAGTGATAATACCCTGCAATGATGAACAAGCAATTGAATGACTGCTTGTTCATGTACCATAGTAGGGCAAGTAAAAAAAGTTAAAAAGTGTTTTTAAATAAAAAATTAACTAATAAATTAATTTTAAAAAAGCCTCTATACATCTAACATTTAGATATAACATAATAAAGCGAAAATTAACATAAAAAAACCCTCACATATAAAGTATCGTCCTGTCCATAATAACCAAATCAAAACAAAATCATTATTGAACCCACACAATGAACAATGTAAAAAATATTTTTTTAAAATACACCAAAAGTATGATTTTCACCTATCTTGTCCCGTATAAAATGTAATAAAAAGTGATTAAAAAAACATATCTATAGCTCCTAACCAGCTATATAGACCAGAAATTACAAGTGTTATGCCACTTGAATAAATGCAATGCAAAAATAATAGATTTTTTTACCCATATTAGATCTTCTACAAAATTAGTAAACATAAGCAAAAATATAGAAATTTGGTCCTGTAGAATAAAGAAAACATGTTACTTAGCATACACATTAAACACCAAAAAAAGTCAAAATTCAATTTCAGAATTGATGCTTTTTCTACAACCCCCCAGCCCCAAATAAAAAAAAGTTAATACATTTTCATCTAACGGCATAGCCACCCCAAAATAATATACCGTATATACTCGTGTATAAGCTGAGTTTTTCAGCACAAAAAATGTGCTGAAAAAGTCCCCTCGGCTTTTACACGAGTCTATTACAAAACCCACTTTAAAAAAATAAACTTATATACTCACCCTTCAATGTCGGCGTGGCTCCCCGATGCCGGCGCTGCTCCCCGTCTACTTTCTTCCCCAGGCCTCTTCTTCTTTCTTCTGTCATGGACGCGGCCATGTTTTCTTCCAGCAGGCGAATACCATGACGCGGCTGCTGCTGACGCCATTGTATGCGCCGGCCAGGAAGAAAACATGGTGCGTCCATGAAAGAAGAAAGAAGACGGGACATGCCGACACCGGGGACATCAGGACGCCGCGCTGACAACGGGAAGCTGCGCCGACATCGGAGGGTGAGTTTATAAGTTTATTTTTTTTTAAGTGCTGGGAGGGCAGGCTGTACACTACTAGGGGTTGGCTGTATACTACTGGGGGCTGTCAGGCTGTATACTACTGGGGGCTGGCAGGCTGTATACTTCATGGGGGCTGGCAGGCTGTATACTGCTGGGGGCTGGCTGTATACTACTAGGGGCAGGCTGGCTGTATACTACTAGGGGCTGGCTGGCTGTATACTACTAGGGGCTGGCAGTCTGTATACTGCTGGGGGCTGGCTGTATACTACTGGGGGCTGGCAGGCTGTATACTACTGGGGGCTGGCAGGCTATATACTGCTGGGGGGCTGGCAGGCTGTATACTACATGGCGGCTGACTGGCTGTATACTACTGGGAGATGGCTGACTATATATTACTGGGGGCCTGCTGACCAATGCATTTCCCACCCTCGGCTTATACTCAAGTCAATAGTTTTTCCCAGTTTTTGGTGGTAAAATTAGGGGTCTCAGCTTATACTCGGGTCTGCTTATACTCGAGTATATACGGTAATTGTAAAATGCATATAATCCCTCAAAAATTAAGCCCTCACATGCCAAAATTGGCTGAAAAAAAAAATAGCTCACAAAAGTGCGCTCATGTACCGACTAAAAACGACTCAATTCGGTAGAGCAAAAGATGGCTAATGCATCCTTCCCTTCTTGACTTTGCTGTGCAACAAGTAATGTCCACGCAATGGACATCTCTAAGATGGGTGTCACAGGTAACCCTGCGATCCGAGACACGGACCGTGCACTGTTTGGCCCCATTCTGGACCAATGGGGAACGGGTGCCCCCGTGATCCATGTTGCAGATCGCGGGTGCACCCGTACTCCGCTGTCTGCTCCCTTTGCCCCCACTTCCGGTGGTCAATACTTACCTCTCCCGGCTTTTGATGGCTCCATCGTGGTCCCGTCCAGGCCGCAGGTCCGCCGCCTGACTAGGCCGTGTGCTCCCGCTGCTAGAATTTAAAGGGCCAGCATCCTTCTTATTGGTGCTGGCATTCCCTGCTCCGTGATTCCTGAGCATTTCCAGATGCCTCCGAGTTCCCTGAGCGTTTCCAGACGTCTCCGTACTCCTGTGGTGTTCCCGTGTTCCTGTGGTGTTCCTATGGTGAAATCCTGTGGTGATCCTGTAATCCTGTGGCAGTCCCGTTATCCTGTGGCAGTCCAGCATCCCAGTGGTCTTCCGAGGTCCTGCCAGCCGTCCTTCTGAGGTCCTGCCAGCCGCCCTTCCGAGGTCCTGCCAGCTGTCCTTCCGAGGTCCTGCCTACCCGTGGTCCTTCCTACCCGTGGTCCTGCCTACCCGTGGTCCTGTCTACCTGTGGTCCCTACCTTGGCTGCCACCGCGGGCCTAGTCGCACCCACGGAATGAACTGGTGGCTCCCCGCCACAGCAAGACCACCTTGCTTTGCGGTGGGCTCTGGCGAAGACCAGGAGTCCACTTAGACTCCGCTTCCGGGTTGCGGCTAGCATCGTTATTTCCCCTGCGGTGGTCCAGGGAGTCCACAGACTTTAGCCTCAGAGACCCAGTGTGTGACAATGGGTTTTCGCTTTTTATCTTTTGTGAATGTGTAAATTTTATAGCTAAATGAACGTATTATTGACAAAATCAGACTATTTGAAATTTTACATTTATTTTGTTTTAATTACTACAAAGACCTCAAAGGATTAACAGTCTTCCTAAAAGCAATTTCTGATTATTATATAATTCAAAGCAAAGCAAAACAATAATGATTCCAAAAAAGGAAATTCTGAAATCTCGGAAAACTGATGTTTCATTTGTAAGTCACCTGACATATAAAATATACAGACATTTTAAAGAAGCAGACATATGTGAAATGTGGTATAAATCTGTCTTAAAACAAGATTAATTAAATTTTTTTTTAAATGTTGCCATTTTAACCCCTTAACCCTGAGGCCCATTTTTTTGCTTTTCCGTTTTTTACTCTCCACCTTCAAAATTCCATAACTTTTCTATTTTTCCATCTAAAGAGCTGTATGAGGGCTTGTTTTCTGCATAACAAAATGCACTTCATAGTGATGGTATTTAATATTTCTTGCCATGTACTGGGATGCGGAAAAAAGTTCCAAATGCAGTGAAAATGGTGAAAAAACATATTTGCGCAGTATTCGTGTGGGCTTAAATTTTACCGCATTCACTGTGAGCCCCAAATGACATGCCTTCTTCATTCTTTGGGTCCATATGATCATGTGGATACATGATTTTATAGGTTTTATAATGTTTTTGTCATGGGTACTCACCTGTCCCAGCTCCGGTTCCCCAGCAGAATGCAGTGTGTGTGTGTCCCCGCCTCCTAGGGAGTGCGTGCACCGGCTGTAGGAACACCTGGCTGAACACCTTCACTATATATTTCAGCCCATTCTTGTGTCCCCTGCCGGATCTTTGTGTATCTACGCCATTGTGAAAGCTCCCCTGCGATATTCCTGCATTCCTGTGTGTTCCTGCCTTTCTGTGTGTTCCTGCATTCCTGTGTGTTCCTGAGTTCCTGTGTGTTCCCGTGTACCCTATGTTCCCGCTCCTGAGTTACATGTCCTACATTCCTGTGTGCCTTTGATTCCATTCCCATCTGCCTTGACCTCCCGTTGCTGACCCCGGATTGGACTTGACCTTGCATCTCTGCCGCCTGCCCTGACCCTGTGCCTGGACCTGACTACGAGTCTTCTGCTAAGGTACCTCGACCTTGGCTGCCACCTAGTCACACCTGTGTAACGACCTGGTGGTACCCTGCCGCAGCAAGTCCAGCTTTGCGGCGGGCTCTGGTGAAGATCAGGTGCCACTTAGACTCCGGTCCCAGGTGTCGGCTAGTACCATCTCCCGGGGTGGTCCAGAGGATCCACTGTCCCTGAATCCTTCCTGACCGGCCATGGATCCCGCTGAGGTTCCGTTCCCTGAGCTGGCAGATATCACTACGCTTCTGGCTCGACAGTCCCGGCGGATCCACGTGCAAGGTCAGCTGCTCGATCAGATCACCGCCATGCTATCTATGCATCTATGGACTTCCCAGCCGCATCCGCCACAGCAAGCGTCACCAGCTCCACCTGTTTCTTCTGTTTACGTGCCTCCCAGGTTGAGACTTTCCTTACTATCCAAAGAGACTTTCTGGCCACATTAAGGATGCTCTGTCTGCCCGGGACTTGCCATCTACTCTGAATGGGCTCATCTCACTGTCCACTTGGATATCCGTTTTTCAGAGCGTTCTGAGGAACTACTCCTGGAACAGGCCCAACCTCAGGTCCAACGGCTATATCGCTTGGGCCCTGTTTTTCAAAGGCCTGCCCAGTTTCTGGCACTTCCATACTGCTGAGGAACCCATGCAAGTGGATAGATCCCGGCCTTCTACGCAAGAATGTTCCCGGTCACGGCTGGAGAACCTCTGCCTATATTGTGCCTCTCCTGGACATCTTTTTAAAACATGTCCCGTTCGTCCCCAGCGTCCAGGAGGACAACATCACCTAGGCTTAATGGGGGAAGCGTCCCTAGGTGAGAGAGAGGCTTCTCCAAGATTGAACATTCCCATGCTGCTCGGCTCTGGTTCAGGTGACCCGGTCCAGGTTTCTGCTTTCCTGGACTCGGTCTCTACAGCGAACTTTGTGGATGCTGCCCTGGTCTCTCAGCATCATTTCCCAGTGGTTCGTCTTGAGAAACCATTGTCCATTCTGGTTCTGCAGAGAACCCCTACTCTCTTGGTGCTCTACACAAAGAGAGACTTTCTTTGTCTGTGCTACCCCAATGCACTTCCACTCTCCTGCTGGGCCTCTCCTGCTCTGACCGCAGGTGTTACCGGTGGGTGTTGCTGCAATATGCAGCAAATGCCCACTTTGTATGTAGAGGACTCAGCCCGTGAGCCCTCTCCATAGGTAGCCGACACCCGTGGTCACATGTTGGTAAGGAGTTAAATATTTTACACACAAAAATGTTTAACTAAATTTTACCACTAAAGTTAAGTAAAACATGAGACCAAAAAAATCACTTTGGTAAGTTAAAGTGTTCAAAAGTTACAACCATATAAAACAATGAATATCAGATTAACCCCCTTAAGGACCAGGACATTTCTTGTTTTTGCGGTTTCATTTTTCACTCCCCACCTTCAAAAATCTACAACTTTTTTATTTTTCCATTTAACCCCTTAAGGACGCAGGGTTTTTTCGGCTCATTTCTCGCTCTCCAACTTCAAAAATCCATAACTTTTTCATTTTTATGTGTACAGACCTGTGTGAGGGCTTATTTTGTGCGTAACAAATTTTACTTTCCCGTAATGTTATTTATTTTAACATGCCGTGTACTGCGAAGCTGAAAAAAAATTCCAAATGTGTAAAAATTGAAAAAAAAGGACGTGCGTCACGTTCTTGTGGGCTGAGTTTTTACGACTTTTACTCTTCGCTCCAAATAACATGCCTACTTTATTCTTTGGTTCGGTACGATCGCGGTGATACCAAATTTATATAGGTTTTATTGTGTTTTAATACATTTTCAAAAATTAAACGAATGTGTACAAAAAAGAAAAAAAAAATTTTGCCATCTTCTGACGCTAATAACTTTTTCATACTTTGGCGCACGGAGCTGTGATGGGTCATTTTTTGCGAAATGAGGCGACTTTTCATTGCTGCCATTTTGAGGTCTGTGAGACATTTTGATCATTTTTTATTTCATTTTTTATGTTATGTAAAAAGGTGTAAAAGTCATTTGGGCGCCATTTCCCGTCTCGGAGGTCACCGCCGCCCGCATTTTGGGACGTGGCGACACCTAATATGTTTGTGAATTTTACTGTTTATTATGTTTTATATCCGTTCTAGGGAAAGGGGGGTGATTTGAACTTTTAATATTTTATTAATTTTTTTTATTATTTAAACTTTTTTTTAAATGTTTTTTTTTCATTATTTTTTTGACCATCTAGGGTACATTAACCCTAGATAGTCAGATCGCTCCTACCATATACTGAAATACTTCTGTATTGCAATATATGGCATTTTTGCAGCACATTCATTACAATGAGCCACTGGCTCATTGTAACGAATCTGCAGATGCCAGATAGTCTCGGGTCAAACGAAGACCCGAGGCTACCATGGTAACCGATCGCCCGCGTGCAAGCACCGACCGCGGTTATTAGCGGTGGGGGTTTGCTGTAATATGCAACAACCCCCACCTCTGTATGAAGAGGACTCAGCCCGTGAGCCCTCTTCATACACCCCTTATACCTCTGCGCCGTAGAGCTACGGCGCAGAGCGTTAAGGGGTTAAAGAGCTGTGTTTGGGCTTGTTTTCTACATAACAAATTGCAATTCATAGTAATGGTATTTAATATTCCATGCCATGTACTGGGAAGCAGGAAAAAAAATTCGGAATTCAGTAAAAATTATGAAAAATCGCTTTGCGCCATTTCTTGTGGGTTTGGATTTACAGCTTTCAATGAGCGCCCCAAATGACATGTCAAATATTTGTATAGCTTTTATAATGTTTTCATACATTTAAAAAAATGAAAGCCTCCTGTACAAAAATAAATTCTACATTTTGCCGTCTTCTGGCAATTGGGAATCCGGAAAAGATCTACTGGTTTAATTTTAACATGTCATTAGGATTGATATCAAGGGAGCTACCTTACAAGGTAGCTAAAAGAGGCGTGGTTTCCTTATCCAATTCTGGAAAAAATATTCACATATTTTCCCAGAATCCCCTAGTGGAGTGTCCATGGCTATAAGTCAAATGACAATTCAGTATCTTATACTGATGACACTCTCACACAGATTTATACCGTATATCTGGCCCATACATAACTTTTTTGCGAGCCAGAGTAGCAGAATTTCTATCTATAGTATCTTCGTTCTCCTGATTTTAAAATCTCAACCTGGACCAATGAGAACTCATAATCCTTCAATCTAACAAATGACCTATCGATCACAACTAATAGCTTCACACTCTCCCCAGTCCTTGACACTACCCCATTCTTTAAGCCCTGCATTCCAGGCCAAAATGGGCTGCATCCTGTCACCTCCAACTCCTAATACCTTCCTAAACCCAGACTCTGCAGAGAGTCGGTTATGTCAGGTGCCAGACGGGACTAGAAGAGTAAATGGGGGAATTAATAAATGATAAACCCGGTGACATAAAGTGGAGTGCCCTAGACTGATTTTATAACTCTACATCACTGAGATTGCGCCATACAGGGTTATAATAAAATAATTTCTATGACAAAGTATTCATCAGGAGCTTGTAAGTAGGATTACTCTACCATCAGTAAACCTGATGGTAGACATTCTTTAAAGTAATCTGTTAGCAGATGTCTGTATGGAGGAGACTGCAAAGTTATACCGGAGATTCATCCTCATTCACACCACTACAAGCTCATATCATCAGATGCACCTCTTTCAATCAATTATTCAAAGAGTAGAGCTGCCATATTTTCTGTTGCAAAGCTAAAACAGGTTTTTATATATGGCACAGAAGGGCAGAAGCTAGTGGGCATGAGGAGGAGATGTTTGATGGAGGGGTCACACTCGCACTTGCAGCCACCGTGTGAGTCCTTAGTTAGCTCTGACCCTGCTCAAAACTTCGACATGTGAGGGCTTAGTGAGGGCTTATTCGACATGTGAGGGCTTTGTGGTCCCAAAAAAACAGTTTGCTGTGCCCCCTCTTTCTATACAATATTAGGGTACATATTACAATATTATTCATAGTTAGTACTGATAATAAGTATAAAATATTTATTATTATTAATTATTTATATAATTATTATAGTGATTCATGTAACATCGTACATACCTTATAACTTTCCATTATCTGCTGATTTTCTTCAATAGTAGGAAACTCTTTCTGCCAGGGTAAAACATAATAGCATTAAGTAATTAAGCATCTATATGACAGCCCTATGCTGTGTAATACTGTGTGCTCATTTTTTCACAATGTATTTACTTTTGATAAGTTGGACTTTCTTGAGACACAGGTTAAGGCTTTACACAATTTCTAAGCTCTTGTGCAATTAAATGTAAGAAATACACACGTCATTCTTCCACGCCTCTGTCTATTGTTTGCTTTACTTGTTTTTCAGTCTGTGTGTGGTCAGCGCTACCACATAATAGTTACAGGTAGGGACAGTCTCTGTTGGTAAAATATTTATTGTGCCATTAATGACAGAATGTTATATATCTTACTGATGTTTATTGATGTAATAAAGAACCATTTACGGCATACCAATACAGAATGCTTTTTGCTGTTATATTAGCTACAAAACGTTGCCATTTAACTAATTTAACCCCATGTAATTCAGACCTACTTATATCATAAAAATGCCAGTCATACAGTGCAGGCAAGCTTCAGATAATAGTCTGGATACAAAGCCTATGGCAATGGACTAGGGAATCTTCTAATCCGTTGTTTACTGTGATGTATATGTCAGAGAGAAACAAATAATATCAAACGGAATTGCAGCCAATGGCTTTACCAACCTAAGCATACTTTTTGTATAACATCAATATGTCACTCGAGATTGTTGGACTACACTTGCCCCCCTTTCCAGGGCCATATTTAAGTTGATGTTGCCTAGGCATTCTCATTGGTGGAATCTAGTTAATGCCTGTGCCCTAACCGCCAGCACAAGAAGACCTCCTTACTAGAGGAGAGTAGCGCTGGACCCATGTGGAGTCTCTCCAATGATCCACTGTAAGCATTAGGTTCAGGCTGTGTTCACACATTGCATTTGCCTTGTGTTTTGAAATTAATTGGGCAAAATGCTTCATCAAATGTAAATACTGTACATTTTCTAAGTAGCAGCATGTGTGTGTTGTGTGACAATGTTAAAAGACAAAACAGATGTTGCAACTAATTGGTTACTATGGGAAACTAGAAATATTCTGACTTTCACACGGCTTGGTAAATCTGCCCCTATGTGTTTTTCATTGCGCACATGAAATCATCATCTTATATCTGGCGGAAATGTCAGCTTCTTACTGCCAGAACTTGGCTCTAAATATGTAGAAACACAAAAGGTTCCACATTTTTCATCATCACTTCTACCTTCTTTTGAAAAATTTTATAGTGTGCTGTTATTCCCCTAGAGATCACAGTAATTCCAATACAGTGGTAATAGTCTCCGCACCTGCCCCCAGTAGCCAGTGCTGTCCCTAAGTAGTCACAGTGCTGCCCCGAAGTAGTCATAGTGCTGCCCCGAAGTAGTCACAGTGCTTCCCCCATGACCCAGTAGCAAGTGCTGCCCCAAGTAGTCAAAGTGCTGCCCCCATGCCCCATTAACCAGTGCTTTCCACAAGTAGTCACAGTGCTGCCCCCATGCCCACCGATCACACCGACCCAAAGAATAAATTAGACATGTCATTCAGGGCCCACAGTGAAAGCCGTAAAATCCAAACTTACAAGAAAACCATTTTCACCATTTTCACTGCATTTGTTGAAATTTTGCATTTGTTATGCAAAAAACAAGCCATGCTTAAAAATAAAAAAGTTATAGATTATTGAAGGTGGGGAGTGAAAAATGGAAATGAAAAAACAAAAAAGGGCCAGGTCGTAACGTGGTTAAGGGGCGGCAAGGTTTGCTTTAGGACTCCCCAAATTGCAGGTAGGGTCAATTCACTGGCTGGAATATTATGTATTAAAAATATATCTGTTGATGTCATCCTTGGGCTTCCATGGCGAGCCCTTCCAAATCCTGCCTCTGCACCTATGCAGAATTGGTAAAGTAGGGTAAAAATCTTATTACTTGTTTTTGAAATCCAGGATGTGAAGCTGCCTGCCTTTCTTCCTAATTTTGCTGATGCCTTTGACAAAGTTTCTGCTGAGACCATCAAATATTTTGCAAAAAATATCCACCTTGCTAGTATTTCGGGGGCAGATATCTTCGCAGTATGTGCTGCAGATCCCTCCCAGACCGGAGTAAGCAGTGCAGCAAAATATGAGATTGATCCAGCACCAAAAAGTTTTGCCAACAGAATTTAAGTGAGAAATTTCCAATTGTGCCATAAAAGAAACCCAGCACAGGTACAGGGTACAAGTAACATCATCTCACCTATGTGTTTGAGGTGCAATCGCACTCTTAATCAAGGTAATTAGTGTGATTGCGCTTGAAACGCTTGAAAGGCTGAGAAGATGTTGAATTCTATCTCGTTCTTTTCAGCTGGCGGTCTGAACAGTGCTCTATTGGCTGAACTGCTGGTTTAATCTACCTCACCATGGCTCTCCACAAACGTTGATCTGAACCAACAAGAGATAACATTATCGTTCTCAGAGATCTGCCTCTTTCACCAGGAGCAGTCATTCTATTCATACTTCCTACTTCCTAAAAAATTCCCCTAAATTCCCTGTGTAAGCTATCCCGATTGTAGATTGCTCGCTTGCTATACGTCTGAACCTCAGTTTATTTCACATTGTGGCTCACATTATTGACTGTCCTTCTGTCTATAGTGTATTTTGTATGTAATTTCAGTTGTGAACCACATTGTTTACCACTCCGTGTTTAAACTTGTGTTTATCTCTGTTGGTTTTGTTTTATGTCTGTACTGTGGTGTAGGGAGGAACTGTCTTCATGGTTGCCCCACATCACCTAGGATATGCAGAGGCAAGCAGGCAGGGCTGTTTTTTTTCAAGCTGATTTTTCAAATGCCCCATATATCATATTGGTTAACTTCTAATAACTGTTTATTGGGAATTGAAAAACAGCACTCTGACGTTCCCTTAAAGCAGTTTCCACTTTCACCAAATAATTTATATGATTTGTGTAAGGAAAAGTTATACAGTTTTTCAATATACTTTCTGTATCAATTAGTCACAGCTTTCTAGATCACTTCTTGCTGTCCTTCTAAAGAAAGCTTCTATGTTTTCTTCCAGTGGATAGGGATCTGTCCATGGTCATGTGATTGACATGCAGGCACATGAACCGTTAGCATCACACGGCTCTGATTACTCTCTGTGATACTAACAAACTGTGCACCTGCATGTCCATCACATGACCAGGGACAGATCCACTGTCCACTATCCACTGGAAGTACACAGAAGCTTTCTATAGCAGGACTGTAAGCAGAGATCTAGAAAACCGTGAGGAATAGATGCAGAAAGTATATTGGAAAGTTGTATAGTTTTTTATTACAAAAAATATATCAATTATTTGCTGAAAGTGGAAAACCCCTTTAACAAATAACTGCTCGCATAAAACATTGAAATATTTCTGTATTACATTTTTAACAATCATATCTCAGCAAGACTCTATTACATTTGTAATATACACTTCTATTTGTTAAACTTTCGGTAAAATTCTCCTTTAATGAACTGAACTTGACATTTAAGTAATTACTCTTTGTTAAGAAAACTCATCGATGAGAGCCTTTCATTGACAGCAAGTGATAAAGTCCTTATCGCTGGTGGCTTACATAGTCTCTAAAAGTACAAAGTGTAGCATTCCATGACTGCATTCCTTGACTTATTGATTTAATAATTTGACAACTAAGAAATGTGCACCGTAGCGTTTACAATCCCCAAATTTTGCTCAACCACTCCCTGTGACCACCAAAGTAGCTTTGATTGGTTACTAAAGGCAATAAGTATAAGTGTGAAGTAATATAGAGAGACAGACAGACATAGATACAGACAAAGAGACACACAGGCAGAGAGAAACAGATAGAAAGAAAGAAAGAAAGAGAGATAGAGAGACACAGACACATACGATAGGAGCAGATTTATCAAGTGTCTGAAAGGCAGAATATTTCTAGTTGCCAATGGCAACCAATCACAGCTCGGCTTTGATTTTATCAGTGCTCATGAATATTTTAAAGGGGAGCCGTGATTGGTTGCCATGGGCAACTAGAAATATTCTGACTTTCAGACACTTGATAAATCTGTCCTATTGAGAGACACAGAGAGAGAGAGTCAGAGAGAGAGTGAGAGACACAGACAGAGAGATAGACATAGAGAGACAGGCAGACACAGAGATAAAGTCAGAGAGAGAGATACAAACAGAGAAATACATACAGAGATACAGAGAGAGACAAAGACAAAAAAATAGATACAGACACAAAGAGAGAAAGAGACAGACATGGAGAGACAAAGAGAGAGAGACAGAGATAAAGATAAACACAGAGAGAAACAAACAGAGAAATAGATATAGATATCCAGATAGATATAATATATTTTTTGCTAACCCATTCAATTTTGGTATAGCTAAGAGCAGTTATTTACTATCCCGGGCAATGCCAGGGGCTACAGTTAGTATAAATATATAATGCTCTCTGCTAGAGTCTCTTCAGTAAGGATGGGCTACATTTCAATGGGAAGAGCGATGCTTTATTAGGGGAGAAGATAGCTGGTAGGTTTTAATGGGGGGTGGGCAGTTGTACATGTACAGAATAAGAGAGGCTAATATATGATAGGATGTACAGAAAAGACTAAATACATATGATAAGGAGGCAGTTTTCCCATAGACAAATTATGTCAGATCACACATGGAATAGTGTGCACAATTTTGGGAACCAGTGTAAGGCCTCATTCACACGACCATCTGGGGGACGTATATTCAGCTGCAAATTTGTGGCCTGATATACATCCCCATAAACGGCTATGGCGGCCCAGTAGCGGTACAGTGCCACACAATTGTGGTACCATTCTGTGCCATTCACAAGGAAAAGATAGAGCATGCTCCCCATGTGTGCGGCTGTGTGGTGTTGTGTTCTATGGAGAGGGAAGAGCAGGGCTCCAGCACGCCACCATATGCCTGCCCAATTGTGTGAATGTACCCGGAGAAGGACATTGATGAACTAAAAGAATAATAATAAGTTATTATTAGAGAATAAGAATAATTATTAGAGAATAAATAAACAATAAAAATAATCAAAAGTATGGTTATTCAGTTTTCATAAAATAAAAATACATGAATGAATAGATGTTTCTGATGCAGTTCTTATATCAGGATTATAGGAGGACCTGCGTCAACCTCACCTAATATGATACAATGCATGTTATCATATAATAATTATACAACAATAATATAAGATGTGCAGGACAAAATATAACGTGAAACAGTGATATAATTTAAAATCCATAGGCCACATACCAAAAAGACATGACCTTGTTATTTCATACACAAAACAATGCACCGGGAATGGCTACTTCCTAATCTCAAGACCCTAATAAAAGTAGTAATGGCTATAGATGTATCCATGATGGACTAGTTTTCCTTAAAGGGCACCTACCACCACGAATCTACCTATAAAGGTAGATCGGGTGGTAGGTGGATGTATGGGACGTGAGGATAGCCCTTTTTAGAGCTAATCCTCACGTCCCCGCTAGCGTACCATAAACTTTATTGCCCTAATATGTTAATTTAATTAAGCGGCTAGCGGGGCGTGGAGTAGCCGGACACGAGGCTACACGGCACGGCTACTCCACGCCCCAGTAGCTGCTTTCCCCCACCTACCCTGTGATCTTCGGCGCGCAGCTCTTGGCAGCTGCGCGCCCTCGTCCGAGAAGCCAGAGTTCTGCGCATGCGCAGTAACTCCGGCCTAGATGCGCGATCTCGGGCACGAGGCCGGAGTTACTGCGCATGCGCAGAACTCCGGCTTCTCGGACGAGGGCGCGCAGCTGCCAGGAGCTGCGCGCCGAAGATCACAGGGTAGGCGGGGGAAAGCAGCTACTGGGGCGTGGAGTAGCCGCGCCGTGTAGCCTCGTGTCCGGCTACTCCACGCCCCGGTAGCCGCTTAATTAAATTAACATATTAGGGCAATAAAGTTTATGGTACGCTAGCGGGGACGTGAGGATTAGCTCTAAAAAGGGCTATCCTCACGTCCCATACATCCACCTACCACCCGATCTACCTTTATAGGTAGATTCGTGGTGGTAGGTTCCCTTTAATAACTAGCTGCCTGTACTGTACCAAGCATCATAAATCTGCTCTTATTACTTAACCTTGCTATTGTAGTCTAGTTAGTGTAGGGTAATGAACAGAAGCAAGTATATACATATATATATTGACATTTTCATTGGTGGCATTCACAAGGTTTGCCCCCCTCCAGTGAATGGCATGATAAAATGATGACAGCCAACCAGTTAAATAGGGCTAAGGTACAGAACCAAACGCATTTACAAATATGGATGACTATTTGTGTAAACAATTTGAAATCTAAATGAAGGGAACTGTGGCTTCAAGGATGAATACCTGTGGTCCACCGCCAACCAAATATTGATGGGTTATCCTAGGTTAGTATGTGCAAAGCATGTTTATATTTTATGTTACTTCTAAACATAGAGTAATTACTACTCATTATGACTAAGACAGACAGGCTCACGTGGACTATGTCTTCCTCAGGCTTTTAACACCAGGAAATGGAACATTCCAGATGTAAGATAATAAAGCTCTTGCATTCACATCACAGAAATGAGCTTGCATAGCATTGCACAAAGACGTAATTGTGATCAAAGCATGCATATCATTCTTCTACTAATGACAAGTTTATTGAAAAAATACATGAGCAATTGTGGTAGTGAAGAATATTCAGCTCTGCAATCATTTGTAATTCTTATTAAAATATGGTGTTTTGTGCCACATATTCATATAATAATCAGTGCTTCAGTTCTCTAGATTCTAGATTCTAGAACTAGTTCTCATTGATTCTAGAATTGAATTTCCTAATGGTCTTGGAGGGGAATGAAGGAGCCTGTACCCGGCGGTGAAGTGGGTTGGCGCATGACACAGAACTAGCTATTGCCTGCGGCTGGCATGGCGCCAGTTATAGAGCAATGCTACAGGACCTGTTGTAGAATTGGATGGTTGGCCCCGGATATATCTGGCATGGCGGGAGGGACAGGGTTTTCATCAAGTGCAGATGCACAGTGTGCCAGCATGTGAAAATATCCCCTTCATAGTACTTTCAAAATAGACATGTGGATACTGCAATATTTCTCAGCATAAATATACTGTTTCTTGTTGCTTGTAAGAAGATAGTAAGAAGGTCAGTGCATTTCATCAAGGATTATTACAGTTTTTAAATATTAATACGAAAAGGGGTGTGTTTTAAGGTCTGTGAACATCCATAGGTTTGGTTAAAATTTGTATATATCCCTGCACTTAAGCAATTTGATTAGAATTTTTGAGGAGGGGTCACTAAAGACCTGAAACGCATTATACTTGATTCTAGGGTTATATGCCCACTATATGGAATAATAAATGTATATTATAGTGGTTATATAAAGTATTAACCCACCTTTGTTTCATTACACCCAATTGGTAAGATTAAAAAAGTAATTTTTTTTGCTCACTTATGTACACTCTGCACCCTATCTTTACAGAAAAAAAGATTTCAGATTATGAAATCTCAAATCTCTGTAGTGATTTTGAATTATTATTTGTGACATTGACATTTTTTCTGTAAAAAATTGTGATTTTTTTTTTGTATAGAGGGTTGGCATCAAGTTCTTCTGTATTTCATATCTGCAGTCACTTCTTATCATATATTAATTGTTATTCCTTATGGGGTCAGCACCCAATGTTTTGCTACCGCTGTGATTATTACCACTGAAACAGAGGTTAATCTGCCGTTCTTTGTTTTTTCCCCTGGGAAGGGGTTAGACATTAACTGGCACACCTCTAGCCTTATTAGGAACTATTTGCAATAATTGCGGTTCACTTGCGGTCATTATGCGGTTTCTGTGTGGCTAATATGTACATCTTGCCGATACACAGGTTGCCATGGTGCGTTTCCCCCATAGTTTATTGCCCGGACTGTCTGGTCCATACTGCAGTGTGACTACTAACATTCATATTGTCATCATGCATATATTTACTTGCTCATGGTTCCAGCGATGCGATCCTCTCTCTCTCTCTCTCTCTCTCTCTGTATATATATATATATATATATATATATATATATATATATATGTATTTTTTTTTTTTGTCTAATGACATCAGTTGCTGTCGGCCTTGTGATTGACAGTCGTTCTGCCCATAGACTTACAATGTGTCGCCACTCCCGGTGTGCATTTCACCATGTGGCCAGTTCAGTGCGATGGTGTATTACTAGCTCTTCTTTTAATATAAGGTGGTGAGACAATGGGGACTTTGTTTATGGCTTGTTAGCTATGGATGTTTTAAAAAAATTGTCACTTTTATTATGTCAATGGATGATCACGATGTATGCTAAAAATATATATGTATACATATACATTGTTGAGACACAGGCACTTTAATCTAATGATGCATCTATTTGATATTTGTATTTTTGTACATTTTATCAGTATTATGATTGTTTGAACTTTGCACATTGCTTGAACTTTGCACTTTGTCTGTATTGGTCAATAATGATCACATGACCTCCTCCATTTTGTTTATATATCTGTACACAATCATGGATATTCAGCTTGAGAAAGGCTCACTGTTTGGAGCCGAAACGTTGCTCTTTCACATGGAATAAATCCACTAAGGTATTTTTCACTACAATCTGGTGTGCTGCCTTTTTTTCCTTTGTCTCTATAACTGAAGGACCTGATGCCCGGCCCTCATAGGCATGCACCTGATTTTTATTTTTGTTTACCCATTGTCTGATAGTGCTGCTTGGATCTTTTCTTACTGTACAGAATGTACTGCAGATATTTTTGCTAATTTATTAAAGAAGAAAAACTGAAATATCACATGGTCATGAGTATGCAGAAGCTTTGCTGTGAAACTCACATTTAACTTACATGCTGTCCACTTCCTTCTGATCCTCCATGAGATGGTTCTACTCCTTCATTAAAGTTCAGCTGTGTTGAAACTAATTGGATTTGATTAGGAAAGGCACACACCTATCTATATAAGGCCTCACAGCTTACAGTGCATGTCAGAGCACATGAGAATCACGAGGTGTAAGGAACTGCTTAAGGAGCTCAGAATTGTGGCAAGACACAGATCTGGCATAGGTTACAAAATAATTTCTGCAGCATTCAAGGTCCCTAACAGCACAGTGGCCTCCATAATCCTTAAATGGAAGAAGTTTGGAATGACCACAACTTTCTTGACTTGGCTTTCCACACAAACTAAGAAATCATGGGAGAATAGCATTGGTGTGAGAGATAGAAAAGAAGCCCAAGATCACTGTGGCTAAACTCCATAGATGGAGTTTCCTCAGACGGCTGAAGGTTCACCTTCCAACAATACAATAACCATAAGCAAACAACTAAAATAACAAAGCAATAGCTTCACAATTCTGTGAACATTCTTGACTGACCCAGCCAGAGATCTGAGCTAAACCCATTTGAGCATCTCTGGAGAGTCTTGAAAATGGCTGTCCACCAACATTCACCTTCCAACCTAAGGGAACTGGGGAGTATGTACAAGGAAGAATGACAAAAAGTGCTTGTACTCAATACTGAGCAAAGGGTCTGAATACTTATAACCATGTGATATTTCAGTTTTTCTTATTTAATAAATTAGCAAAAATATCTACATTTTAGATTTTTTGTGCTTTGTGGAGCTTAAGAAACCCTAATGCTGGTATCAGAGGTTTTTTTTAGCCTAGGAGGATTATGAAATTTTCTGTAATGCAAATATATAACTCCTAGTCTTATATAGTGTCTATTTATTCAAAAATTTGTTACAGCCCCTGTTTCCTGTGCTTAAGTAGCCAATTGAGACTCTTACCCCTCAGGAAGTCACCAAATAGGTGACGATACGCGTGAGGTCTGCCTACCCCCCCCCCCCCTCTCTCTGCCTACACCTGCCAGCCTTGCTTTATTGTCTTATTCTACGACAACATGGTATTGTATTTGTTGGGCATGTAGGGATCAATGCATCAGAGCTTTGTTACATTGTTCAAATTGCACTTTTCATGCATCATTTTTTGCACTTATATGCTCTATATGGTTATTCATATTCTGGTCCTTATGGTTACTGTAGTTCTACTATTGGCAGACTGTAGTAGGGGGTTTCAAGGGCAACTTGGCGCTTGGCAGCTTTGTACACCCCTCTGGTGTACTTTTTAAGTGTTTTTATATTTATTGCTGTCCCGTTTTGATTGTGTTTAAAATTGTTACTTATCCAATAAACATTTTTTGTTATTTCTGTCTAGCCTTGTGTACGCATTCCACCTTTTTCTTGTTTTGTTTGGATTGTATAGCTATTGGGGTGCGTTGGCTTACATACATTCGTATACCTTGGTAGTGCCTGTCCTACACAATTTCGGTCTACCCAATTGAGACAATTATAGTAATTACGGCTGACCTTGGCCCCCTTCCTCCCCCTTAAAGAGCAGGCTGCGGTTGACACTGGCCCCAGAGCAGTTTGGGGTTGACGTCAACCCCAGAGCGGGCTGGGGTGGAAGCCAGCCCCAGACCCCCCAAGATGAGACTGCAGATGGCACTTTGTGCATGAGCCCACACTGCCATTGGACTAGGGCAGTATGCCTCACCGCTCCAGCCCGCGGCAGATGTAGAACGTGACCTGAGCTAACAGGTCCACAGTGAGTGTCGGCACTGCTCGGAGCCACCAGCCGCTGCCTAAACAAGAAAACCACCTTGTAATTATAATATAATTATAGTGTAATTATAACCTTGGTGGTTTTTTGGGGGAGTAAATCGTCACAGACGCTATTAGAGGCGTTATTGAGACCTCTGGATGGCATTATTTTATCAAAGATAATAATCAAGTGATTACAGGCAGTCCCCAGGTTACGTACAAGATAGGGACTGTAGGTTTGTTCTTAAAGAGAACCCGTCATGCAAAATAACCCCCCTAAACTAAATATATTTTCATAAACTGCCATTAGAGAGCATTGCCTCTATCCCTTCATTGTCCCTCTACATGCCTGTAAACCTAAGCAATGAGGTCCTAAAGCTGTATGCAAATGACCTGTGAAATGTCCAATGAAGCATTAGCATATTCAAGCTGTCCACTCTATTCATGAGTGGGAGGCACAGCCACACCCCCAGTGCTTGACTGACAGCCTGTATAATGATGTGAGGCTGTATAATGATGTGCTTCCTGGTACTGGCACCCCCTGCAGCCTGTGTGTGCATGTATGTGTGTTTAGGAGAGATACAGCAGCTCCAGGCAGCCATGTCAGATTCATGTGTAGCTGATGTCTGTGTCTCTCACCTGTATATTAGGAGGATGCAGCATTTACTATACATTACACACAGACATGAGCAGGGGGGGGGAGGAGAGGGGAGGGGTAACAGGGGTGACATCACTGCCTCTGACCATGTGACCAGCCTCATTTACATAATAAAGAAAAGATGATTTTACAATGATTACTGTATGAATTGACTAGATAAAGGCAGGGATGGGATCCCTGTGAGCTGCTCCAACAGGTAGAGGTGACAGTACTAGTGACACAGACCTGATGACAGGTGTCCTTTAAGTTTAGGTTGTATGTAAGTCGGAACTGTATACTTAATTATTGCAACCCCAGTCAAACTTTTTTTGGTCTCTGTGACAATTGGATTTTAAAAATGTTGGATTGTCATAAGAACCAAGATAAACACTAAAGCTTCATTACAGACACATCTGATAACTGTTACAGCTGTTTATTGTAGCCTAGGACTAAAGTACAGCAAATTACCAAAATCCAGAAATCTGTTTGTAACTAGGGATCGTATTTAAGTCAGGTGTTCTTAAGTAGGGGACCACCTGTATTTGGAAAAAAAGTCTTTACTGTTTATGTAAATTAGTCTAAAGGACTCTGGAAGGGAGTTATGGGAGCCCCCCAGGCTCCAGCTGCACTACCCTCCTCTGAGCTTCTAACCCGCCAGCTGTCTCTTCATCCCTCTTCCCCCTCCTGCTATTTGCTTCAAGAGCCAGCTGACATCATCGGGAGAAGGAGGGCTAGAGGAGACAATGGGCAGGTCGGGAGTGCTGTGGAGGGGAATGCACTTGTATCCCAGAGGAGCTCCACAGTCCTTCAGTCTCATTTACATAAACATTAAAGTCTTCTTTACAAAGAATTTATCTTTGATAAAAGAATGCTGATGTTTTGCATTTTAACCTCCACATATAGGTTATATGAAGTGGTAAAACTGTTTTTAGACACTTTAACAACTTGACTGAAAAATGCACGTGGCCTTGAAAATGGATCTTGGCTTTGCAGGAGAGAGTCAGTGACTTACTACTCTGCGTTATTACTTATAGTGATCTCATTCCTGTGTGGTACGTACTGTTCAGTAATTTACTTCTCTTTGCTACTACTTATTGTGATCACCTTACTGTGCAATATGTTCTCTCCAGTAAGTTACTACTCTGCGTTACCACTTTTTGTTATTACCTTACTGTGTGATCAGTACTGTTATATGTACTATTCAGTATTACTGCAATACTACTTATTGTGATCACCTTCCTGTGTAGTATAGACTGTTCAATAACTTATTATTCTGCGCTACTACTTATTGTGATCACTTTCCATGTGTAGGTGACCTAAATATTTAAAAAGGCTTGTTATCCTTACAAGATGCCAATATATCATATGTTCTCAGGGGAAAACATATAACATATATTATCAGAGGGGAACGGCGCAAAGAGAGACAAAATCTGGTAATATTATATTCCGGGAGAATGTAAGGAAATGTACAGTACCTCTTTCGCTGCACTCACAAGTCACAAGTAGGAATAAATACCATGGTTGATCTCCGAATCCTACTGAGTCCTCCGGCCGGGGAGCTCCGATGGAGTAGCGGCAAGATCTCGTGTAACCGCTGGGTCTTCCGACTGGGAACAACAGCTGATTCACTGTTGGTTCCACTTTCTGCTGGTCCGTATAGATCTTAGGCTCAGAGGAGGAGAAAAGAAGATCGCGATGGTGCAATAAGGTTTTGCAAAGTTAAGAAATTTATTTCTTATGGTATACTCACAAACGTAGAAGTTAAAAAAACTTTTAAAATTGTATAAGATGCACGCTAATGCCCGACTCCGAGTTTCGCCAGGTAAGGCTTCTTCCGGGGCTTACCGGCGTGTTCAGATGCATATCTTTTACACCCGCAAAAAAAGAAATCCATAAAAAACATAAAAAAACATAAAATCCATACAATATTTCAAGAGCATAATCTATTTTAACTTTACTAACCTCACATTAATATTAGTTCTTAATACTACTAGTTCTGAAAGAGAGAAAAATACATACGAAGAGGTTTTACTTGTTGTGTTTAAAACTTTGTTAACTTTGTCTTAATAGCGAGCTGTAACAGCAAGATATAAACACATTTTACAAGGACAAATATACAAAAATACAAAAAAACAAAAAAGGAGAAGGCAATACATATACACAAAGGACACATAAACAATTTTATGAGTGTCATTAGTAGATTAGAGAAAACACTTAATCTCAAGATCAGAATTCAAGTCTAGGGGAGTCAAAGTTTTCAACTGGTAAATCCAGAAAGACTCCCTTTGGCTAATTTTTTTGATTAGGTCTTCACCTCTCCAATGGGGGGAGACTAATTCTATACTAAAAAACATTGTTCCTTTGGGGTTCTTATGATGAAATTGTGCATAATGTGCGGAAAGTGAATGATCTGGTTTCCCTTTTTTAATATTTCTAAGGTGCTCATTAATCCATGTTTTTAATCTCCTTATGGTTCTACCCACGTATTTCAAATCACAAGGGCAAATAATCATATATATGACATTCCTAGTGTCACAAGTGGCAAAGTGTTTAATATCATAGGTGTGAGAATTATCAGATGAGGTGAAATGTTGTATACCCTCAGTTGTGGGTTCCCCCAGTGGTATTACATGCCTTGCATCTGGCACATCTGTAAAAGCCTTTGTGTATAATATTGGTTCGGTGAATTTTACTATTAATGCTACTGTGTACCAAAAAATCCCTAAGGTTTTTTGTTCTACGGTGTACAATCTTCGTTCCTGCGAGAAGATGTCCTATCACTGGGTCATGTTCCAGAATGTGCCAGTTCTATTTAATAATGCGCCTTATGTAATGTGAATCCCCTGTGAAATCCGTAATGAATGGTACTGTAAGTGTCCTTTGATCCCCTTCTTTTATTTTAATTTTTGTGTCTACCCTTTCGCATATATTTTCCTTCTCGTTTTTATTTTTGTTTTTATTTTTATTCCTATTTTCAGTGTGTACTACCCCATTCAGATGGATGTCTTCCTTACTAGATTCTCCTTATCTAAGGTGCTTTCTTCTTCTATTTCCCTCATAGCGTTATCCAAATCAGTCTGTTTATTATTCCTTTCAAGAAATCTTTCTTGCAACAGTTTACACTGTGCATCATAATCCTCTCTTTTTGTACAATTTCGTTTAATGCGCTTAAATTGTCCTTTAGGAACATTTTTAAGCCACGGGGCATAGTGCGCACTTCCATGTTCTATATAGCTGTTAACTTTGCAAAACCTTATTGCACCATCGCGATCTTCTTTTCTCCTCCTGTGAGCCTAAGCTCTATACGGACCAGGAGAAAGCGGAACCAACAGCGAATCAGCTGTTGTTCCCAGTCGGAAGACCCAGAGGTTACACGAGATCTTGCCGCTACTCCATCGGAGCTCCCCGGCCGGAGGACTCAGTAGGATTCGGAGATCAACCATGGTATTTATTCCTACTTGTGAGTGCAGCGAAAGAGGTACTGTACATTTCCTTTCATTCTCCCGGCACCTAAATATTTGCAGAAATATTTGCAATATGCATTGTTAGTAAAATGTGGCACCAGGTTTGCAGACCAGCAATTTTTATTAACGATAGTGAATGCTTTAAAATCATGAAGAGCACACTGATGCCATCCATTCATCCATCCATTCAGTCATTACTCTCTGAATCTGTTTTTTGGGATTCCATTCATTCTATATCACATCACAAATCAACACACAGAGCACACTAACTGTGTAATGACTAACTAATAATTGCTGTTTGTCCTGGCAATACACCATCACTAGTCTCCAGTGTTGTGACTCCAGTAGCAATATCACATCTCCAAACTGACAATCATTAACTGATCATTTATTTGTTTTTCATGTATAAACTAACAGGAGATGTAGATTTCTAGAAGTAGTAGCTCTTACCTTCAAAAGTACAAGTGTAGCATCTTGAAGCATAAGTTTCTTAGAGCCCAGTGTCTGAAGCCCACATCATCCCACTTAGTAGTCACAACACACAGCAGACCGCCTTAATTCTTACCCGTCGCCTAGCAAAAAACTCCTATTGTTCCACAGGCAACAGTCCAATATGTTTTTTTAACCATTTGTACATGCAATATATGAAAAAATCTGTGCTGCACATTGATAATCAGGGATTTTAAAATGTCTGGACAATCAAACACAGCCCCAGGATCGTACTATTCCTTTAAAAGATATGTGCATAACCTCAAAATTGGTAAAGTAAATACATCTCCATGGTCTCCCCAGTCCTCAAAACTTATATTTAACCCCTTCCTGCCGAGGCCCTTTCCGCCAATGGCCACCCCGAAATGACGCCTTGGCGATCCAAGAGGGCGGAGGGCGCACACCGCTAGGATTTGATACCCCTGCAGCTGGCATGCTGGTAAGGGGTTAAAATTAAGACTCTGGCCCAGATATTATATTGTGTCTGCGGTAGTTTTATGAACAAAAGTGGCTTTGGTACTTGCACATGTATTTATTATGTGTTTGCATCACTATTGTGTTGCATTTTGTCCGACACTAGAAAACTGTGCATCTAATGAGGCCGTGGTAGTGCTTATTCGTAGTTTAAGGGGGGTTTCACATTGTTTTATTTTTCACATGAGTGATTTTTCACTGAACATTTCTTGGCCTATGGACACATACAGATTTGTTTTCTCTTCCTGGATTAAGTGATTTTTCACTGATGCCTTACTGACCCTTTTTTTCCATTGAGGTTTTTCACACTTCAGTTTTTTCCACTGTTGTCAGTGAAAACAAAAAGAAGAGGCTCTAAACTGTTCACTAATCAGTGAAAAAAACTGAAGTGTGAAAAAGGTCAGTAAGGCATCAGTGAAAAATCACTGAAACCAGGAAGAGAAAACCAATCTCTATGTGTCCGATTATTCTGTCACACGGGGGATATTGAAAGTGCAACAACAAATAAAAGGTGCTTCCTTAGCGAGGTAAAGTGTTCCTTAGTGAGGCAAACTGCACTTAGGAAGTTTGCACCAGTTTTCATATACCTGGGCCTTTATGTGTAAAAAATAAACACTGATCTATAATGTGACCAAACATAAAAGCCCATAATGGGCTCTCCTAGGCCTATATACTATGGCTATGTAAACACTTTCTCTGTTAATGCTGGCCACCACTGTTACTGATGGGAAATCTTTGGTTATACTATAGTTATACTATACATTTTAAGTGAGAAATGGACAAAGCATAATCTCCTGTACAAACAACAGCATACAATACATTTATCCAGTGCTAGTAAGGATTAGCAAACCATTTACGTAACATATGTGTTTAACACACAATGGAAGTAAGTCAGTCCATAAGTACACGGCTGACAAAAACAACAAGATTAGCTGTGCGTATCCTTGATGCAACCCTATACAATGAAGACTGAAGCAGAGCAAAGTGTGTAAAGATTAACATTCCATTGTTTGGTTTTAAGCCTTTAAATTGATGTCATATATTTAAAGGAAACCTACCATTTGATTTGATGCATTATGAAGCAAACATACCTTGAGACTGCTGTAGCTACACTGATGCAGGATCATATCCTGGTTACTCCCTGAGTTGAGTGGTTTTGCTGAAAAAACAATTAGGTCCTGCCTTGGGTCCTGCCTTGGGAAAGCTGGATTGCATCATTGCACAAGTTACATGGAACTTCTATAGCAGCAATTGATTATTCTGCCTTCAGGCACAACCCAGGGATTACATCTTCCTGTGAAGCAGTGAATAACTAATGTGCTAGGAGAAGAGCTGAGCCCAGCCACAGAAGCGAGACAGCTTCATTATCATAATTTTATAATTGTTTTTTTCAGTAAAACCACTCAGCACAGGGATTCAACAAGATATGATTATGCATCAGTGTAGCTTCAGCATTCGCTTGAAATGGAACCTGTCATAAGTATAATCAGATTATCAGTCTATGACGGTTTTCCATGGACATTTTAATACTAATTCCCAATATGCTTTTATAAATAACATTATTGCTTCCACTCACTTTTGACAGTATATACAAGTATACCGTCTCTGTGCAAGCTAACGGCTGCATCAGCGAGGGGGTACAAGCTAGCACAGCAGAGAGGAGATAATTATGATAACACAGCTTTGCTAGGATGTAGTTTGCTGGCAGGGATCAGGATCAGGGTATACTTTCATATACCTTTAAAAGTAAATGGAAATGGTATTGTTAATTATGAAAGCAAATTGGGAATTAGTATTAAAAAAGCTAAGGGAACTCTTCATTAGGTAAAATATGTGATCCTGATGACATGTTCCTGTTAAAGGAATGCACCACTTAAAGCGGATTCATTGAATAATGCCTAGTGAAGGACCTGAAGGAAGGAGCATGATTTATTTTCATTGTTTTTCTGAAACCTTGAAAGAACCTAGAATCAAGGTATAATTCAATGAATCAGCTGTGACTGGAGTGTTCCCTTAAATTTCAGCCCAGAAAAGGTGCATAGAAAACTCATGATCCCACCAACCATATAGGTTCTGAAAATGACCAGGTAGTCCAAGAGAGGTAGCGATTAGCAGCTTTAATGAGGTTGCAACATCGCATTCACATTGTAGATGTGCTTTTAGAAATTTAGATCCCCACAAAAGGGTGGCTGTCATAGTAAAACTATAGACAAATTTAAAGACAAGCAAATAATATTTTTGTACATGTAACTTTGGTTACCCCATATACGTACAGGAGTTATACTGCTTCTGATAAGATCTGCCAGATCTGTTACATTAGAAAGCACTTGGTCCTACCTGTCCCCCTACATACCTTCCTAACCAAGAGGATTTAATGTAATTTAATTTTCTCAACACAATAGCTACCGGGAAGGCATTCAGATGATAGTAGGGTTATTCTTCCTAGCTAGTAAATATATACCGCTATTGGATGACTAATAATTCCCCTAGGGCCGAGATAACTCCTTCTTTAAGATATGAAGAGAAAAAAGCATATTTAGTTCTGCTACTCTCCTCCACTCAGACGAACCCTGCTAGGCCCCTAGCATATTGTCAGTTAAGAGCTTTCAAAGGATGGGACAAGGACCTGGGTTTTTCTGACCTTACCCCCTGATCCTAAATGGATGGTCTCTAATCAGGAAAGCAGTCATATGCAAAAAATAAGCTGTAAAGAACTAAAATGAGACCCCCACTGAGACATTTTTTGATAAGAGGGGAGACTTTATTTCTTGTTTCCTTCCTCCTGTAGATAGCCTTTTTCCCTGAAAATATGACAACCTTGGGATTATATTCCCCATTTTTAATTAGTATGTAATAAAAGTGAAGTATTAACTACACTCACACCTTTACTTCTTTCCCTATTTCCCCTTTAATTTTTGTTCATATTTTGGTGGTGTACACCTGTGAGTGTTTTTTTCATATCAGTTCTATCCTTTTGAAAACTACCATAGACTGTTGTACAAATGCTCCTTGCAGGAATCTCACACACCGTAACTTGAACTTGAACTGGAAGTGATGATGAACTTGTGCCCAGATAAACACTGATGTAGAAATATTATTGTCTACAAAAAACCCCTATGGCATTTTACCATAGCAGAGAACAGGAAGACCTATGTATTTTGTGGTTGCTAGACACCTACAAGTGTCTCTTTTGTCTTCAATGTTTGGGACTTTTATATTTGAGACAAATAATTGGCTGTTGCATCTGCTAAATACACAACAGAAAGAAATGTAGTAAGGAGTGAACAAAGCCCCAACAGCTTGGAACAACACCATGGTATAGAATATTAATCTGTACTTAATATAAAACTTGATAACCCTTCCAGATACAATCTTCTGTTTGTTTACAGTGTTCATTTACCTGACACTTGGAGTGAAATCCTGTATATTGGCAGACATTGTCTCTTAGAATTTGATGCCAATACATCCCAAGGCTTGCTGAACTGATCCACTGGTGAAATAATACAATCATATTGTGTTTTAGCTCATGTTTACTATGTCGCTGGAAAAAATAAGGTGTTCATGTTTACACCTGTAGCAAAAAAAAATCTTTCTTTCCAAATGTGTTCTTGCAATCGTCTGGGGACCCAGTGGTTGGACCCCAACCGAAAAGCAAGTTACTCCCTGCAATGTTAAATGAGGACAAATTGTGATAATACCTTTAAAGGGGTTTTTCCAGGAAGCAAGTTAGGCCCTATCACAGGAACAGTAAAGGCCCCATGCATCTTGATGGACCTTTATACAAATAGAACAGCTCTGTAGAACAGCTGCAGGACCCATTCATAGGAACAAGTATTAGCATTGGCTTCATGAATTACTTGTATTAGTTAGCATAGCTATAAGGCACAGTACTTATAGGAGCATATAGAATAGTATAACTATAGTTATATATGTAATATGATTAGTTCAAGAGATGAGTTACCTTGACTTTGCTCATATTGACATTATTTGAATATTCCCTATACTCCATCCACTAAATGACTTAACATAGTATGTGTTAGATATAGGTTGGCATTATTGCGAAGTCTATAACATACAATTGTGAGAAAAAGAAAGTATGCCCTCTTTGAATTCAATAGTTTTATGTTAGCAGACAAAATAATAATATGTAGTATAAAGACACGTATGAGATTATGTAAATACAACCTTAGATGAACAACCCATATATTTCATTGTGTCATTACTTTTTAACAAAAAATAAACCATAATGGAAACACCATGTGTAAAAAAAAGTATACCCAATGAATAACTGGCTTGTAAAAACCATCAACCACATGGCAACTGATTCCCCTGAAATTAAGAAAGTAAATAAAAAAAACAGTTGGGGCCACCTCTATATAAGTAGATGTTTCAGAAGTTGGTCTGGAGTACTGTATTAAAACGATGTGTTTTCACAATACTGATAACAAAAAACACTAGCAAAGAATTCAAAGACGGTCAACTTTCCTTTTCACATTATTGTTGTTATCAATCAATACAATCCATAAATATAATGGGATTAATAAGTGGTAGGCACTGCATATATGGTTAACACTGTTAACCTGGGTAAATTTACCCACCATATCCCTTCTTTAATCCATATCCAAGTTCGTGTGTTGTCTTGTATGTTTTCCCACGTGCTTCCTGTAATATGTATATCTGAATACAGCAAATAATGTGAATAGTGACAATCTGCTACAGGATAAGATATGAAAGTTTTAAAAAAAACGAATGAAATGTCACATGTCAGTTGTTACTGCTCACAGTGCCTGTGATGCTGTATGCCCTGTTACTCTAACTGAGGTCATTGCTTTATGAGAAAATACACTGTTATTAACTCCAACGTTTAGATCTGAAGTCAGGTCAGAACAGGTAATTAAATGACAAACCAGAAACATGCATGGAGCGTTAAATCACCTCAATAAACGCAGGATCATCAGCATGTCTTACTCATTACCATCATTAAGTATATTACATCTTTTTATGATCAAATGTCAATGACACATAAACTATTTTATGAGACTTTGTTCTGCTTTAAAATACTGTCAGAGACCCACGTTAAATCAGAAAAAATGAAAATCAAGGTCATCTTGCCCCTTCACAGTTAAGTACGGGCAGCCCTCTTCTGCAAGCAACCTGTTAGGCCAGTGATGGCAAACCTTTTAGAGGCCGAGTGCCCAAACTACAACAAAGATTTGCCTATTTATCGCAAAGTGCCAACACAGAAATTTAATTTGTGATTTATACTCCCTTCTCTGTCCCTTCTTCTCAGTTTTCATTGATACCAGCACCCTGAGGACACCAATAAAGCAGAAAATAGTCCCAGGTAGAGCTGTCACTTTAAAATAGCTCTGTGCACAGCAAGTCCTGGGCTGTCTGGGACTGCAGGAAGATACCTGGAGTCATCTCTGGTGATGGCCTGAGTGCTCACAGAAAGGGCTCTGAGTGCCACCTCTGGCACCAGTGCCATAGGATAGCCATCACTGTGTAAGGCTATCTGCAAACTTTGCGGATTGTCATAAGGAAAATCTGCATGAAATCTTTATCAAATATGCACAGTTTTTATGCACATTTTGTGTAGTGTGATTTTGATGCAGACTTACATGAGTTTTTCCTTTACCCTTTGTTCCATCTGATCTGATGTCATTTCAAGCACAAATCTGCATCAGATTTGTATCATGGTGCATATTTGATGCAGATTTTCACATGCCCAAAGAATTCAATGTAAAAACAAAAAGAATGCAAAAATCCGCAAGGACGCACAAGAAAAGTGACAGGATCATTCATTTTATTTTCTGCATTGAGAAACAATTTCCGCACAGAAAAAAAACTTGTCTCCTTTACTTTCTCCAAATCACATTACTTTAAATGCTTCTGTATTACACTGCAGATTTTTCACAACAAGATCTGCACTCAAAATGCGCACAAAATTTGCAGATGTGTGCAGATAGAGCTTTATAGAGGAGAAAGAGGGAGACTGATTGGACATAGTGGGGCGCATTTACTTACCAGGTCCTGTCGCAATCCAGTGGCGCGTTCCCCGCCGAGGATTCGGGTCTTCCGGCGATTCACTAAGGTAGTGCGCCCGATGTCCACTAGGTGTTGCTGCCGCGCCGGAGTTCGCCATCCTATCCTGGGTGCATGTAACCGCGTGTCAAGCGGCACATGCATGACGGTCGTGATCGCTTGTGCACCAAAAACCTGGCGGAATTCGGTGCAAACCGGTAATTTTCGGGAAACCCGATGAAAAAGAGCGATTTGGGCCCTTAGTAAATGACCCCCATTATCCTATCTGCAGGCAGTATGTCATAGAACAGGAGGAGCAAGGCAGATTGTACATAGTGTCCATTACACAGGCAGCATATTATAGAGCAGGAAGAAACAGGTATATAGCTGTGTGGAGAAAGATTCAGCTTTACTTTTAGCTCATAACTGAAATCTCTGCACTTTCTAAGCTTAGTGGTTGGTTATAATCAAAGATCCACAGCTAACTCTGTTTCTATACCTACACATGGAAGTCTGTCATTGAGTGTAGTCTTAGGAGTACAGAGATCGGTCTCTGCCCTCAATATCTATAACATATTTATTATATACTATATCCATACTATACTATAGCTCAGATTCACTTATTTAAAAATTACAGAAACAGCATAGCACTTCCAAAAGGCTTCTAGTTCTATATCTCCTGGTCAGGTGGAAAGGACATTCCTCCTTTGTATTTCTATCTCAGCCATGACTGCAGCTTGGGACAGCCAAGTTGTTTCTGCAAATGTGTGGACTTTCGGCAGCAGAAATGCTCAAAATGCAAAAACTGGAGGAGTTTTTGCCCTATAAAAACATATAAAATCATAGGTAAAACCTAACAAAGAGGTTTTTCCTCAAGATTATAGGAACAACAGATACAGGTGCCAAAGCACTAAGCAAGTTCAATCACAAGTAATCCAGATGAATCCCTGTTTCAACTCCATAAATATACTTAAAGCCTTAGATTCCAGAGCAAATAAAGTATAGTCTCACAAATCTTTATAATGAAAAAATACAATAGAGGTGTAGGGATTCTGAATCTCTCCGTTCCGTTCTTCTGTGCTTGTGTTCACACCCTGCAGATTCTGCGGTTAAGGGGGGGGTTTTAGCATGTAGACAAACTGTGTTTAAATCCTGTTCACAATTCTGCTAATTGCTTACAGACAAGCAGTAGTCTTGTAGATGGGATTCCTTGATGCCAGAGGAACAGAAGCGCCAAACATTCATCAAGATTGACTCTACTATTACTACTACTATATACTGGCAAGCAAGGCCTCCATATATCATATTTCACAACAATGCATGGATTCTTGTCGCCAGCACTGTGCTCAATCCATGAAATCCAGCCAATGCATGGTCCATTTATCACAGGCAGAGCACAGTCATGTGGCAGTGGGTATAAATCAAAATATACATAAATACCTCTTTCTAAGGGTTTGTTCACACGTCCCTTCTTTTCTCACTATGCTATCCATGATTTCGAGGGACAGTAAAATTACCTTTGTTTTCTATGTGCTTTTTCCAATTCATTTTTTTTCTCTAATCTATGGACAAAAATTAAGAGCCTGCCTTATTTTTTTACGAAGTCTATGGGTACGCCAAAAATATGATAACCTCTGTATTCGGTTCTGTTGGGGAAACAGGGGTTTTATATTCTAATAAATGAAAACCATCAGTTTTCTTTCAGACAGGCGTGTCTGTTGTGTGTCCGCAAATAATGCAAGCCTGTGATATCCATGTGCAGTCCATATTGTAGGGTTTCTAATCTGCTGTCGGCTCTTCCCAGTTGGTCATGTAACAACATTTGCGGAAAAAAACAGACCACACACAGAGGTTGTCCGTTTTTTTTCATATCCATTGACCTTTGTGAAAGATCGGGGTCCGCATGTGCGGAAAGAAAATTGTACACATAGCGCATGCTAAAACAACAGACATGTAAACAGAACAAAAAAGCGGATAGCTTACTGATGTCAAAACGCCTGTCTGAGCCCTTAGTCAAGAAGAAAAACTGCTTATGAATGCCATATGGACATGAAAAAAATAAACACTGATAAAAACAACAAAGTGACTAAAATAGTCAATATGCGGTCCTTGGAATTCAAAAATAAATACTAAGAAGCTGTGTGAATAAGACACTAGGAAGCTAATAATTCAGGTAACACTAAAGTGGTTTAGATACATCTATACGGTTATGCAAAGATCTTATACACATTAAGTAACTATTAAATGCATGGAACATAATCCTGGCTTAAATGGAAAATATTTACAACATTTTTTTCTGTCTACCAATATCTTTTTTATAGGGGTAGCACGTGGCCACATTCATTTCATCAGGCAATATGATGATTGCTTAAATGGCTGTATTGCGCACCACACTGCGTCTGAGCTGTGCGGCCATTACGGAGAAGATAGAAGATGTAGATAGGCACAGGATAGGTGTCTAATTTACAATGTTCACTCCCCCTCCCTCCTGCATGTTACAACCGTGTGTAAAGGGGTAAAATAGCAGAAATTTCCGAAACCTGGGCATTTTTTCTAAACTGGGTGTGAAAAATAAAAAAAGAGAATCCCACAGGAATAATAAACTGCTAATAAGTGCATAGAACTGTGCTTCAACTGGAGTCATTTCTCCATGAAATCTGTGCATAACCTTAAAATGAACGCACAGAATACTCAGGTGGCCAGGGTTTAGTGCAAGACTACCAGAAAATACTGCTGTTGTTGCATATAAATAATAAGTAAAGATTAAAAAAAGGAATTTCATCCAGGGTATGTCTCCTCTTCTCAAACTTAAAAAGAAAATGTTCCTGGACATATGAAACAAGTAAACTCGTAGACCAAAAAAGTACTGACAAGAGACATTCAGGTCCTCCCAATGTGCTATGTAAGCTATGGCATTCATAGTTCATTGACCCGTCTGATAAACAAGCTCTGTCCAAATGGGTCAGCATAAAACACACAACAAAACATTCTATCAATATATGCCTGAATATAAAGGCAGCAATGGTTTATAGTCTGGGGAGAATAAATTAAATTATCAACCAACTCATGCAATGTGATAAAGAGTGCAATGCAATCCAATGGTCATTTCAATTTGGTGACTGATAAGGAGTCACTATGCAACAACCTCAAATAGAGCGATAGTGTACATATATGACAGTTGTGAACCTGCATGTCTGATGGACAGATGTAATGAATTAGTTAATCCACAGAAGAGGACTTGGAGATCCATTGTGATCAGACACTTGGAAAAAGACTTTTTTACACCAATAAAATCCTTGAGTTCCATCACAATGGGGAAACCATAGGACCTGATGAAGTTTTTGCACAGCACCAGGTCATAACATCACATGCATGCTATATGTACAAGCACATAAATGATCAGATGTAGTGTATATAATAGTAACTGTGGGGAGTCTCCTTCCTGGGATCCCTATCAGCTTATATTCCTCGATAGAAACCTTATGCTGTATGTCACAAGACATCTAATGAGTAGACAGGAAATGTAATAATTAGAGGGAGGCTATAACAAGAATGAATACATTGTAACTATTACAACATCTTATGAAGGTGGCAGAATGAGGAGGGCAGGACCCTTCACCCTGGAGCACGGGATGTGCTCACCCCTGTAGCACCCCAGCACCTCTGCATGACACAAAATCAGTAGCATCACTTGTGTTATGTGTTTAATACAGCAATAATATTGTAGACCAGAGAGGAAAGCCATGGATTCTGTGCTAGAAACATATATACATTGTGTTTATAAAAATAGATATTCCATGAGCTGCAGAAGGTCCCCATGTACCTGCCATGTACCAATCATGGGCAGGTTTGGGCGCATGAGCTTGCCCCTCATGCCTGGCACAGTCACTTGGCAGTGGATGTAGTGTGTAACGAGGAGGTCAGAATGAGTTTAGATGTGGCAGAGACTGCAGTTTATCCTGAAGGTTGCCCCCTCGCCCAGTGGCCATCTCTACCCCCTGCAGCCACTCGGTGCACTTCCTGACCAGCCCCTCATCCCCGTCCCTGAGCCAGCACTCATCCTCATACTCCATGTCATCGTAGCGATGCTGCTCATTGAGCAGAGAGATCTGGAGCAGTTCCCTGATGTCTGGGGGGGATCTGTGCACAGAGCTGCGGGGGCAGCGTCCACTGCTGCTGGCGAAGACCCTCCTGGCACTGCGCTGCTGGCACTGCTGCTTCTCCAGGTTCCTCTTCTGTATCACCAGGATGGCTTCTGGGGTCAGACGCAGGGTGAAGGGCACACTTGCAGCTTCCTGCGCTGGGGACTCCTGCAGTTTATGTGGGGGTCTTCTGGCCAGGTGAAGGGGGTCTCTCCTGCCTCTGGCTGATGGCCGTGGATGTAACACGCTTTCATAGGAGCGAGACATCTCCCTGGGCACCTGCTCCAGGAAGCGTCGGGCCGGGTGGATGGGGTCTCCGGGCTGTTCCATAGTCGCCTTGTGCCGTCTGAGTGTGGCGGATGGCCAGGAGCTGGACAGGTCTTGCTGCTCTCTAGGGGGCCTCCTCAAGTCACCCAGCGGGGGCTGCTGAGGGTTGCCCCTTCTGAGCTGAGCCCTGTGAGGAGAAAACCTCGGGGGATGCTGCGGGATGGGAGGCAGAGACATGTCTGTTGTCGTTACCAGCCTGCTGTCTGATTGATGGGCATAAAACAATGCCCCCTCCCTGCCAGCTGATTCATGCCTCAGCAAACAACAGGTCGAGCAGGTCCTGCCTCCTGCCATGTCCCGCCCTCCCGCAGGCACAACTTTACTCCATAGAGACAGGATGAGGGAGCTATTACACCACTATACTATATACAGGGAGCCAGTATGATGAATATTAGGGGGGGGGGGGGCGTGCATTTTATCTATTTGTGCAGCATTTGTGGAGTAGATACATTTGCAGAACTAAATTTCTGTCAAATTTGGGTGCATACAGCCCCATGAACCCAGTCCTTCAGGTTCGTGTTTGGGGAAAATGCGGTACATTTTTTGAAAAACACATTTATTTAGGCAAAAACTATTAAATTTCAAAATTGCACCTGATTTTGTTTTAACCTCTGTGATACAAAAGGTTTAAAAAACCTTCATAAAAGTTGTTTTACATTTGTTGAGGGGTGGAGTTTCTAAAATGGCATATTTTATGGAGTTTTACGATTATTTAGGCCTCTTAAAGTGAATAGAAAGCTTAGAAGATGGTACCACAATAGCATGATTTTGCTTTTTTTATGAAAATGTGAATGATTGCACCGAAAGTTCAAAGCCTCATAACATCCTTGTAAAGGAGGACGCATAAAAAACCATGTCAACATGAAGCAGACATTCAGTACATATTAGTTACATAGTTATATTGGTGTTATGACAATGTGTTTGAAAAGCAGTAAATTTTGAATTTCGGAAATCGAGAATATTTCCAAAGTTTCAAAGTTTTATAAATAAACGTTTTTCAACTAACATGATGTGCAATGTGTCATGAGAAAAAATTCTCAAAATCACCTGGATGTGTTAAAGCGTTCTAAAGTTACCATAACCATTTATAGGTCAGATTTGAAAAAATGGGCCATGTCCAGAAAGTGAAAAATGGGCAATTAGTTAAGGGCATAATGTTGACTTCACTGCTATTAATAATAAAATTAAGCAGCTCTTTTTCTAATCTGTAATGCCTCCATATAAAGGGTGTCATATCATTTTTTGTAGTTCTTCTCTGAAAACTAATTTTTCTTCCAACCACCCTAGAAAAGCAGGGCACACCTACTGCATGTACTGCAATGTATTGCATCTGTCAGCATTACACTGACAGTTTGCCTACTAAACCCAGTCTTGGACAAGGCCTAATAGGCTTCCATAGATGGCAGTCAGAGATCTTGTTCAGACTTCTGGCTGCCAAGGCAACCACCCGTCACCGCACACATTGCTGGAGGGGGGGGGGGGGATGGGGAGTGACAGAGGGTCTCCTTAACTGCTGCAATAGTGCTTGATTGTGGCAGTTAATGAGTTAAACAAATGCAGCAGGGACCAGGCTGTGTACAACTCTCCTGCTGCTGATTGGGCTGGTACACTGGCAGTACCAGCCCAATCTGCAGGGCGAATATGTTCGTCCTAGTGCAGGAGGAAAACACTAATTGGGACAAGGATACTTGTCCAGCATTGTTATGCAGGTAAAACATAATAATAAATAATACTACTAACAAATAAAGATTATTAATGTAACATAAAATACATTTTACTTAGTATTAAAATAATAGCAAGAGAAAATCACTATCACTATTCTATATAATAAAAACAGCAGGAGACGTTAAGCAAAAAAAAACTTTTACGTCAGTTCCATGCTGATCCAGGCCATTGAGGCAGGAGAGCTTCTGCAATCTCCTGGTCATTGATACAATAGGCCTAACCAGTGCCATCGATTGTCTCTAAGGTCAAGCATTATAATATTGGCATCATCTCTCATTGATACGAGCCAGGATGCCAGCTGAACGTCCTGTGATTTCCGAGGGCTGTGAATGCCTGCAGAGTTCATGTACTGTCTGCTTCTAGTTTCGAGAGTATCTTTGCTGGATCAATGGAAAATTGAAAAGGTGAATTGCATGGTTTATCATAGTAGTGCTGTGCAGTGGTGATTACTTTTTCAGAATAACCCATATGAACCACTTTGTATGAACGTACCATTAGGTTTGATTTATTTTGGCGACATGAGGCACTATATTTGTACCAGGTTGGTTTATCTTTGCTCGGTGCCGTAGGGTTTGCATCTGTAAAAGGATGGTGGATTACCTGGATACATTTGTAAATTTTTGTGTTTCCTGAATTGTACAGCACAACAGGTTCATAATAACATGTTTATACTGAGTAACCAGTAAACTATGTATCCAATACATCAATCCTGTCATCCACAAGGTTGGCCTTAGTAATTACTTCCAGTAATTAGGACATTTTGTAATTGCAGTGCACTTTGTTTAGGTGATACCAGATTTCACTTCATTGGACTTTCTAAGCCTGGGGATAAGAAGAGTTGTGGAAAATGGCTTTTCTACTTTATCATTTCAACACAAAAGAGACACATTGTCTGCGGTCCCCTTGCTTTCCTTCTTTATTATGTGGTGACTCCATCAAGTAACCATAGAAACACAGATACAAAACCATGACTTGTACATTGCCTAGGTCTCCATCAAGCAGGGAGTCCAGTATAAAATCCTGTATAAAAACACAAACCACCAAACTGTTAACAGATCCTGTGCAAAACAATTTAGAATTTTAGTTCTATTTAAAAAAAAAATAAGAATGTATTAGTGAAAAAGTAAATTATTACCATTTCAAAACAGGCATGAAGCTATTTATGTGCTGCAATACCAGGAACAATCCCTGGACTGGGGAAAATGCTGTTTCTGAATTCTTAGCAGCCCTTGAAGTGTTCACTGGAGTGGAAATATCCTAGATAGTAGGGGCAGCTTAAAGGAAATCTACCATTTGATCTCATGTACTATGAACCAAACATACCTTGAGATTGATGCAGAAGCATATCTTGTTTAATGCCTAAGTTGAGTGGTTAAAAAAGCAATTATAACATTCAGGACATTCAGCTGGATTGTTTCAGCCTGCCATTTATAAACACATTACACAGAGCTCCCCGAACAATCCAGACATGACTAATCAACCTGAGCTGGATCACTCATACACAGCAGCTGGGGGATGGTGCTGCAATTGATTACTTCTGCCTGTCAGGCACAAAACAGAGATTCATAATTATAATTTTATACGGTAATAGTTTTTTCAGCAAAACCACTCAGCTCAGGGATTAAACATGATATGTTTCTGCATCAGTGTAGCTACAGCATTCTCAAAGTATGTTTGGTTCATAATGCATCAAATCAAATGGTAGATTTTCTTAGCTTCTGTAAGATTGAAGCCACAATAAACCCTTTCATTGCCAGAGTGTTTTTGACATGCCTCATGCCCTATAGCCACGGCATGTTTTTTTAAAATTATTATGAAGTGGTGTTTATTAGGTAATTGATTTTGGAGACATAGTAAAATAATATATTTGCATTGCCGACACCCTAAACTTTTTAATACTTTTGTCTACAAACCTTTGAAATGTGTTAATATTTGCACTAGGATACTATTATGGGAACTGTATGCCCTTTTGATTACTTTTTTATTAAAATGAGTTGGGTGGCAAAAAGGTGAAAATGTAGCAATTTGGACCATTTCTTTTTAATTTAAAGCCTTCAGGGTATGGGATAACTATTTTATACTTTGGTATCCAGGTATACCTAACATGTTTATGGTTATATTGTTTTATTTTATTATTTATATATGCATTATTAGGAAGGGGGGTATTTAGCTGCTACATTTTCAGGCTCCCTAGGGCAGTGATGGCAAACCCTTTGGAAACCGAGTGTCCAAACTACAACAAAAATCCACTTATTTACTGTAAAGTGCCAACATGGCATTTCAAGTAGTAAATTATTGAGCCATGTTCTTCCGCATCTTTCAATCGTATAGGCCTCCTGAGGCCACCAATACAGTTGAAAAAGGGAGGGCAAATTCAGACTCTCATTGCAGCTTCTCTCCAAGGTACAGGAAGAATGGTGGGTCCAGAATGAGAACCTCCAAAGATAATGCAGTTCTGTCAGCACCTTCTCACTTTTCCTGCAGTTCCAAGCAGCCAATGAAGTGTCTCTGAGAGCAGTATCTTTTAAGTTGCCTGGGACTGCAGAAAGATTTGGTGGATTTGGTCCTGTTTGGTGAACTTTTTCCTGTGGCAATGGCCTGAGTGTTCACAGAAATGGCTCCGAGTGCCACCTCTGGCACCTGTGCCATAGGTTCGCCACCACTGCCGTAGGGTGTTTTAAACCTAGGGAGTCTAATCGCCAGACAACTGTTTTGAAGTATAGTGGGATCCTGCCTTACAGTTTTTGGAGCTCATACTGTTGTCTAAAATGTACACATACAAATATTTTGCTCACAAATGTAAACTTTTACCTAATGTTTTGCTTAAATCAGTGTTTGCTCAAGTGATTTTATGGAGATTTATGCATGTAGACATAAACCTAAGTCGTATTTATGAACTTTGCACATGTTCGGTTTTTATATTAGCAATTAAAATATAAATGTTTATGCATATCATTTAAAAAATGTTGATAATGTAACAGAAGTGAGCTTTCAGAAAACACATGGCAATACAAAAGCACCATGTGAACAGAGCCTTACCTTAACTGGTTTATGTGTAGGGTGATGTTGATGACTGGAAGGGCACACACATTTTTGGGGTATGTTTTTATGTAATGTTTTTTATTTTCAGAATAGTCTTTTGTAAACATTATTGTTTCAATCTTTCATTTACACTTCACTTTTCCACTGTAATGGGTTGTTCTGTAACCGCAGTTACATAAAAAAAAGTGCAAATATAGTGACAGTTGTCACTGTTTGTGCAGTGCTGGCATCTAGTGTCTCACACAGCAATCAATCGAGTACTACTTCTATTCTCTTGGGGATCCCCTACATAGGAAGGGACAATCGGTGGCCTTCAAAAGCCTGTGCCGTAAATACACAGTGGCACGGGCAAGATGGCCCTGGTCTGCCAAATGTAAATTTACAGTTGGCAGTCTGAAAGCAGTTTAAATTTTTTTCTTATGTTGTAACATGAAAAAGTGGAAACCCCGGCACTACCTTTAGAACAAATAGAACAAAGCGATAGGGGTCCCCACTGGATCACACGTTAGTAGTAAGAATCCAGCTGTCGTGGTGCACGTGGAGTAAATACTAATCAGAACCCAAAAAATTTTTGAAGAGTGCCGTTTTCTTTGTTTGGATTACTACATATTTCATGTTTTTTTAGGTCCTGCATTCCAATGTAGTAACCAGAAGGAAGCACTTTTTTTGGACATTGTTTGTTTCTGTAACATCCAGATCACTAAATGAAGCCAGTTTAAGTCATCTTTATTTGTTCCAGCCACTCATCTATGACTTGCTATAAGAAGTCAATTCTTCACTGGTCAAAATTATTCAGATTCCATGACAAATTATGTTGTCTTACAGTTAATGTAGAATCTGCTATGTTGTCTTTTTAGTTTGATCACTCATACAATATTCATAATCCACATTGTACAAGAACAAGCCTGTTTCTTTAAAACGATTTCCTTATTGAGCCATATTCTCACACCAGTAAATTGTATACTTTGTTTCACTTTGAGTGAGGTAAGGTGTCATTTTGTGGAACAGACTGTAGTTTTTCTTTATTCAATTTTGGAATCCCAATTTCTTTTTGACCACTTAATTTTAAATTTTTTTATGGCTGGCGAAATAGTAGCAACCTAGACGTTTTTTTACCAGGCAAAACATTCAATATAAAGAATAATCATGACATTTTCTATTTTACATGACATGTTATTTTTTACATTACGGTCTGCTGGCCAGTTCACAGCGAGCTGAGAAATATGGTGGCCAGATACGTAGCCATATTTCCTATTGAAGTCATGCAGTCTCCAGGGGAAGGGAAAGAAATAATAAGAAAAGATAACATGTGACCTGACCTACCTTCCTATTCAGCAAAGTGTATGATGAATTAACCCCTTATCACCGATATTTGTATTGTCACAGGCTATAAATTTAAATTTTTTGGTAAAGCAAACATATGAGGGATTATTATTTGCAGGGTGAGATACACCGTATAGATAATTAATTGTGGGGGTCTATAGCTTATTCACAAAGTTTTACCAACTGTTTTAAGGGGGACACAAACAAAATTATCAATTTTTATTTTGGATTTTTTGCATTTTTTTTCCTACTCACGATAACATAAAAATAATATTTCATCTGTATTCTCTGGTTCACCAAGATTGAGGTGATACCTCATTCATATAGTTTTTCTCATCTTTGCTCAGTTTTACTGAGCAAAACCAATATTGGAGAAAATCGCATTGTTTTTAGTATCAACAACTTTTCAGGGCCATAACTTCTGTATTTTTCTATTGACATGTCTGGCTGAGGGCTTATTTTTTGCGAAAAGAGTTGGTCTTTTCATGGGGTATTTGATGAAAATTTCTATATTACGTGAAATTTTTTGTGTTTATTTTTTACATCATTCACCAAGTGTGTTCAATATTGATTTAGATTTATTGTACAGATTGATACAAAGGTTATACCAAATATGTACTTTTTTTGTGTTTTATATACATTTATTTGCATTTTAGATGTAAGTGGGCTGATTAAGTGATTTTTTTTTTTATACCAATATTATTTTTACTGTTTTTTTTCCCCACTCTTGGGCTTGAACAAGCGTTCATCCGATCGCTTGTTTAACACCTTACACTGCACATGCTCATTTACTTACAGTCGGGTCCTGCCAGGAGGCAGAATCCGGTGTGAAGAGGAGCCGGCAGCCTCGTGGCACATCCCAGACCCCAGGGCTGCGACAGGTGGGATTGGATCCCCTGGAAAGCTCACCGCGGGGTCCGATCCATGGGGGAACACACTTACACGCTGCGGTCATGCTTCAGAGTTTTTCCGATCTCGGTTGTTAGTGCCTGGTCTGGGCTGTGATGATACAACCAGACACCAGCACTTGCGGGACCCGATGTCCATCAAACTTCTTTGAACACGATGACGTAGAAAGGCGGTGTGTTAAAAGAAGTGCCCTTAATCACTTTGGTGGAGTGGAAACTCCGACACAATTAATGTGTGTCATAGCCATTTTTGGGTGCTGTAAACTGGAGGAAAGTAGACGGAAAGAAATTTGGTCTAGCAGGGAAACAAAACTGTGATACTGCACTTAGCTTATACTAGCGTACCCGTAAAAACAATCGCCACATTAGGATGTCTGCTGCCTGTTCTTCTGGCATCCAATTCCGACTAGAGCTGTTGGACAAGGTCAGCCACTGAAGCATTGCTGCAGCGGCTATTGCTGCACTCAAGGGCAAAGTGCTCATCCTGTTCTCCGACTGCTAGACACCTTTCTGGAGCTCGGGACAGATTTTGGTCCCAGGGACAGAAAATGGTCTCTGCACCAGAAAAGTATCTGCACAGCGCAACAATATTAAATATGTATCTCCTTTCCGAGCTAAGCCCTGAGGGAAAGTATTCACACCAGCTTAAAGCTAGGTTCCAATCTTGCGTTTTGAAAAACTGAAGAGAGATACGTTGAACAGAGGCAACAGCAAATCAATTGAGCTGCTGTTGCTCTTTCATCTTACAAAAAGTTCATACACTAAAAGATTTAAAACAAGTTATTGGATTCAGAATGTGGCAAACAAAATTTTTCTTCATACAAAAAGAAGTGTTAAAATCTATTGAACCCCCAAAAAATTTGATATTGACTCAAGGAATAAAAAGAGATGTCATTTGGAATGCACAGTGAAAGCTTGAAAAACGAAGCACACAAGAATAAAGGCACTAATGCATTTTTGTTAATTCTGTTAATTTCCCCTTATACAGTATTTTTTCCAGCTTCCCAGTACACTGCAAAGAAGTCCATCGGCAAGAAAGTGTTAAATACAACAGTTCTCTATGGAAGGCACGAGGAAAGGCTGTTTTCTTCAAACACACACTTACAAAGGCTTTCCAGGTACTATAAAAGATCGTGGAAGCAATCAGACCTTTAGCACAATCCTAATCACCCAGTCAGAAAAACCACAGGAAGAAGAACCCAACAGCAGAGTTATCAAACTTGGACACATTGGTGCACCTTTGTCAGACTGTGCATGTTCTTCATGGCTAAAACGGCTTGCACAGGTATTTAAAGAAGTGTCTGCGCTACATTGTGTCACACACGACTCTTTTGTGGTGCAGCTGCGGCCCCTATGCAACACAAATTAGGGGGCATGCCGTCGGACAGTATGATTGATTTGGACCGAGCGCCGTATTTGAATTTTAAATTGTGTAGCACACCCTACTTTAAAGGTGCACCACAAAATAGATGAGGAACTCGTCGGGCCAGTGCGGGATAGCGACACATTCATGATTTATGGCGCATGATCTTAGAGAATTGCCTCATGCAGCATTATAGACGTACAATGCACTTTTAGCGAATTTGCAAGTAAATGTGCCCCATTGTAAGAGAAGATTGATACCAATCTGACAAGTGCCAGGGGCAAGACCTTGCTCACAGAGGTCAGATATGAGCCATTAGATATATTGTCTTGTGTCGGATGACACCAGTTCAAGAACCCAAGCATCTTATATGTGGACTGCGCAAACATCCTGGAACTGGTGAAGACAATCACATACCCACTGAGGATCAGTTAACAGAGAAATTTTTGTTTCGGCCAGACCAGAAGGACTAGGTGTCGGATTGGCTGGATTTTTTTCTTGAACAAATAGTAGTAAAATGCTTAAAGGCATAGGCATGTGGATTGTCTGTCCAGTTATATGGAACAAAACAGGTTTGTCCTAAGTAATCACCTTAGCACTATGGTCTCAAGTAAAGGAGAGCTTTATCACAGTGCTTCGATTCTGAGTCAGCAACCCAAACCTTTAATCAAATTGACAGAGCAGATTGCAAGTGCAAAGGCAGTGGAGGGAACGGTAGAGGGAACCTAGAATTAAAGAAGAGAATGCCCAATGTTGTTCCTGCCAGTGAGTAGATAAATGTTGAAAAGCCCAAGAATCAGCTTTAAAAAATATCCTCTTAAGTGGTGTAGAGCACAGATGGCTATTTTAGGCAGGATTGAGCATTCCTTACAAAGAATGTTCAGGCATCAAGTCTTCTGAGAAAAAGAACAATAACCTGGGAAGAACAGGGGTCAGAGAGAAATGAGGGGAGAGGCATTAACAAAGTGGGGGTGTGGAATAAACATCCTGGTACCCCTTATTTGCTGTGTGACTGAAGTAGAGAGAAAACCGCACATCATGGCCTAATAGACTACATTGTAGCACAAAGAAGAAAGGTTACTGGGAGTATACATACTGTATGTGAACTGGGCCTAAAATATATTCCCATAGTGGGACAATTGAAAAAGCTTTTTTTTCCTTTAATAAAAAATAAATAAACTTAAAAAAGCCCTCAAAGCCAAAGCCCCCATATAAATATAAAAACATGAAAACCACACAAACCCCATATGAGGTCCATAATGACTGTTACAATAAAATAATTATTGAACCCACACAATGAACAAAAAAAGTAAATTAAAAAAAAATATATATATATATCGTACTGTTATAAAGCACAACATGTCCTGCAAAAAAATAAGCTACTAGACCAAAAATTGAGTTAATGAGTTAGGTCAATTGAAAAATAGCAATCCAACATTTTTTTCCCCACATTAGGTGCTATTCTACAAAATTAGTCAATTACAGAATTGATGGTCTTTCTACCCCCCCCCAAAAAGGAATACATTTAGCCATCCCAAAATGGTATCACAAAAATGCATCCCATCCTGCAAAAGTAAATAAATAGAAATAAGCCCACACATGACAATATCAACAGAAAAAAAGTATTTCGCCCATGAACCAACTAAAAAAAAAAATAAAATAAAAAATAAAGAAAAAATGAAAAAAAATAAATAAATAAAGAAAAAGGAAAAGAAAAATTCTGCAGGGCAAAACTGGCTAACGCAGCTCCCCCCTTCTGCACCTCACTGTGCACCCATACAAGTAATGTGGGGGGTCTCTGTACTGGGGAGAAATTGCATAACAAATTTTAAGATGGGTTTTCACCATATCTATTGTAAATGTGTAAATACTTCCTTCTAAAATCAACCAATTACATCAATAATTGCAGCTCCAGACCTTGTGGTCTACACTAGAGGGCTTCCCTTTGCTACTGTTGCACAAAATAGCAATTCAGGTTCTGAACGCGGCCAAATATGTACCTCACTTAATTGACACTATAGCTGATTGATATGCCCCAATACCAAAACCCAGCATTGCCGCAACTGCAGGGGCTGTAGGCAGTACATGGGTGGGAATCTGCGGGTATCTGCCTTTTCTCAGATGTATATGCAGATGGGATATTGGCTTCCTTTACAGATTTACAAGCTAAATATGCAGAATCTACAGGTATCTCCAACTACAACATGCATTGTGATCACACCTAATTAAAACCCCTTCCCGACATTTGACGTAATAGTACTGCATGGCGGGAGGTGCGTTCCCGCAAAATGTAGTATTATTTCGTCAAGCTTCAAGTTTAGCTTCAAGTTTAGCAAAAGGGAATTGGACCCCCCCCGCGGCGCTTACCAGGGGGGGGGGGGGGGAGGCGCTCCTCCGATCGCAGCCCCGGGACTGCCGGTGCCCGGGGCTGCGAGATCTTCATCCCGGTGCCGGGTCCCTGCCTTCTGGCAGGACCCGGCAGTAAGACACTGGGCATGCGCAGCATGCTCAGTGTCTTACATTACACAGTGCAATAGATCTGTATTGCACTGTGTAACCTGTAAAAAATCTTGAACAAGTGATCAGAAGATCACTTGTTCAAGCTTAGATGTCATTAACTGTAAAAAAAAGTAAAAATAAAAGTTTTTTAAAATAAAAATAAAAGAAAGTGAAAGTCCCCCCAAACACCACATTTCCCTGTACACAAGTAATAAAGTATAAAAAACACTAAATCACAAAAAAACCCCACTTATTTGGTATTGCTGCGTCCGTAACAATCTGTACAATAAATCCTAATCATAATTGGACCCCCTCGGTGAATGTGGTAAAAAAAAACCCCAAAACTTGCCAAAAATTTAAACTTTTTATCAAATTGCTTTACAAAAAATGTTCTAAAAAGTTATCCGAAAAAGTTACAAGCACCAAAATGATACCAATGAAAATAACAACTTGTCACGCAAAAAATAAGCTTACAACCAGCTCCGTCAACCAAAAAATACTATAGTTATGCTGCTATAAAAATGGAAATACTAAAACAAATGCCATTTTTTCTATTCTAGTTTTCCTTCAATAAAATTGGACAAATATGAAATAAACTATATAAATGAGGTATCACCGTAATCGTAGTGATCCGTAGAATAAAGATAATATATTATTGTTATGCTACAGTGAACACCCCCCCCCAAAAAAAAATGCTAAAAATCCAAAACAAGAATTGATGATTTTATTTTTCTCCACACGTAAAAAGTTAATAAAATTGCTTCAATAAGCTAAAAACCCACTAAAATGAAGGTTTTTTTTTTTTACAGTGCATCTCATCTCGCAAAAAATAAGCCATTATGTGTCTAAATTGCTTAAAAAATAAATAAAGATTGTATCGCCTATTCCCAACGCGCGTTGTTATAGAACGGTGCGGCGGGTAGTGACTTGCCAACACTGTTCAGACACAGTGATCGGGGCAAGATGGCGGCTGACCTGACAGCCATCCATCCTGCCCCATGGACCAGAAGGGTTACGTCCCCCCCACATGATCGCTGCTACTGGCTCATCAATTCAGACCAGCCAATAGCAGCGAATTTACTTATGACGTCAGTAATACCGATCACCATGTCTGTAGACACGGTGATCGGGGCAGGGTGGCGGCTGTTCCTGACAGCCACCAATTTTGCCTTGCGGTCCAGAGGGGTTTTGTTGCCCCCCTCTGTCCATGTTTGCCGCTATTGGCTGGTCGATTTGGTCCAGCCAAAAGCAGCAATATTCGTCACAATGGGCATCGCTAGGGTGAATAAGAGCAAATTTCCCTACGAAAAAAACAAGATTTGGTACAAAAGCGCTGGCCGTGCACATTGTACAAATTATGCTGTACAACTCTTACGAGCTGTTCCAATGTGCAGGTCCTGCCGTATCATTTCTCCATTTTCAAGAGAAAGATATTAGGAAACTAATATTGGGACAAGAAGGACGGGGCCCCAGTACCTCTGGTTTAGATGTTCCTGTGTTTTGCCAGGACAGCATTTTCCCGGTGAATTCTGCTGCTTCTAATGGTAGGACTCAATAAAGAGTCTGTTCCAAAAAAGGAGTTAGGATGGACACTATGGGGCACATTTACTTACCCGGTCCAGTCGCGATCCAGCGGCGGGTTCTCCGACGCTGGTTCAGGTTCTGCTGGGATTCACTAAGGTCCGTGTGCCGATATTCACCAGGTGTCGCTGCTGCGCCGAGGTCCGCTGGAGTTCACCTGCTTTTTTCTGGTGTATGTGAGTGCTTGATCTTGCGACACAAATGGCTTTTTAAATTCTGCGGTTTTTCCGAATCCTTCGGGTTGTCCGGTGGCCACGCCCCCCGATTTCTGTCGCACGAAAGTCGGCGCGATTGCGCCAAAAATCGATCACGTGCGCCACAATTCCGTGAAATACAGCGCAAAGAGGAAATATTCGGGAAAAACCCGACGGATTCGCGGCTGCGGACCCTTAGTAAATGTGCCCCTATATACTACTAAGAGACCTGCGACAACTCCAGAGTGACAAAAGTTTAGTTGGTCCCCTGGTATATTCTACCTCCTTATACGCAACACATTCACAATTCACGCCCAAGCTGTTGTGAATTCATTTCGGTAAAATGAATAATTGTAACAACTGTTAGGTTACGTTGCTCCCTATGCCCCTCCATTATTTCATAAGGGGCGCCACATAACGGGCACTGAACTTTCCAGAAATAATTGCAATTTCCATCTTGGACTCCATTGCACATGATATTTGGAAACCACCTATATGTTCAAAATGCTCATTTCACCACGTGTATTACACTATACCACATATTACACCTTGCTATATTCCCCAAGGGGTGTACATTCAACAATTAGGGTCACTTTTCGGGTTTTCCTCTGTTTTGGTACCACGACGGCTCTCCAAATGTATCCTGACACATATGAAGGATTTCTGTCAAATTTGGCCTCTAAAAGACAAACACCCCTCTTTTCCTCTACTGTGTGCCCATAAAGCATTTTATATGCACATGTGGGGTACTTCTACATTCGGGAGAAATAGTTTTACACCTTTTTTGGGGTTATTTAATATATTATCCCTTGTGGCTTACAAAAATTAGGGGTAAAGTGACATTTATAGGAAAATGTTCACCTTTTTAATGTTTAGGGCCTAATTGGATCATTCACCTGTAGGGGCAAATACATATATTACACATTGCAAAATTCTCTAAGGGGTGTGCATTCAAAAATTAGGGTCACTTTTCGGATTCTTATCTGTTTTATACCACTAGGGTTCTCCAAATGCATGTCAAACATTTCTTTCAAATTTGGCTTCTAAAAGGCAAACCTCCCCCTTTCCTTTTACTGTGCGCCCATACAACATTTTATATACACGTGTGGGGTACTTCTACACTCAAGAGAAATAGGTTTACACATTTTGGGGGGTTACTACATTTTTTTTATTCCTTGTGGCTATAAAAAATTAGGGGTAAAATGACCTTTATAGGAAAATTTTTAACGTTTTCCTATTTAAGTCCTAATTAAATCAAACACCTTTATGGACAAATACACATATTACACCTTGCTAAATTCTCCAAAGGGTGCACTTTCCAAAATGGTGACACTTGTTGGGGTTCCCCTCTGTTTTGGTACCACTAGGGCTCTCCAAATGCATCCTGACACATGTAAAGGATGATTGTCAAATCTGGCTTCTAAAAGGCTAAAGCCCCTCTTTCCCTTCTGAGCCCTACTGTGCACCCATACAACACTTTATATGCAAAAGTGGTGCAGTTCTATGCTTAGGAGAAATAGTTTTACACATTTATGGGGTTGTTTCATCTTTTATCCCTTGTGGCTTACAAAAATTTGGGGTAAAAGTGACTTTTTTGAGAAAATTTTCACCTTTTTCCTTTTAGGGGCCTAATTGAATCAAACACCTGTTGGGGCAAATACACAAATTACACCTTGCTAAACTCTCCAAGGGGTGTACTTTCCAAAATGGTGTCTCTTGTTGGGGCTTTCCTCTGTTTTGGTACCATTATGGCTCTCCAAATGCATCCTGTCACATGAAAACTTTTTCGGCCATATTTGCCCTCCAAAAACGAAACGACGCTCTTTCCATTCCAAGTGCCCCCCTGTGTCCGTACAGCAGGGTGCAGTGACAAAATGGGTATTGGCATACTCAGGAGGAATTGCCCTCAACATTGTAAAATGCATTTTCCTTTTTAACCCATTGTGAAGGTGCAAATTTTAGTGTTCAATGAATCTATAGTAAGATAAAATTACATTTCTCTAATTTCACTTTCATTTATCTTTCACCCTCATGAAACGTTCATAGGGTTAACAAAATTCCCAAAGGTTGTTTTGAATATTTTGAGGGGTGTAGTTTCTAAAATGGTGTCATTTGTGGGGTTTCCTGTCATGTGGGCCTTATAAAGTCACTTCTAACTAAATTGACCCTCCAAAAGTAGGTTTTGATGATTTTCGTGAAAATCTGAAAAATTGCACCTAAAGTTATAAGCCTCCTAACATCCTAAATAAAGGAAAAGATGTTTGAAAAATGATGCCAAGTTAAAGCAGACATATGGAAAATGTTAGTTATCAAGTTATTTTAGTGATATGACCAATTTTCCAAAAAGTAGAACATTTTGAATTTGGAAAACATTGTTTTTTTCAAAATTTTTGCCAAATTTCCATTTATTTCATAAATAAATACTAAACATATTGATTAAATTTCTCAACCAACATGAAGTACAATGTGTCACAAAAAAAAACAAATCTCAAAATCAACTGGATATGTTAAAGTGTTCCAAAGTTATAACCATTTATAGTGACACAGGGCAGATTTGAAAAAATGGGCCGTGTCAGGAAGGTGAAAAGTGGCTTCAGCGTTAAGGGGTTAAGTCCCACCAATATCCACTGATTGGTATATATAAAACACAAGAAGGTTTATTCTCGACTGTCTACATGCATCTCATATCACAAAGAGTTGAGCATTCCTCTTACAGGGTTAAAGTAGGTGGAGGGAATTCATCCTTCCTCTTCAGGATGGAGACTGATGAGGATATCCTCTTTCCTTCTCTGGGTTTCCCCCTTAGTGAATAATGAATGGGACGTGCACCCGACACTGCCCTTCCACTATTTAGGTCCCCGAAAGTCGATTTTTGGCACATGTATCCCCCCTCCAACACATTACACTCTTTTGGGAACAGGTAACAGTTTTCCTTTTAGATTTACTCTCCTTACAATTGCCAAGTAATCCTGAAATATGCCTACTTGGGTTACTGATGAAACCTGGTCCCACTACCCTACCATAGCATCACTACAGGAATCGCTTTTCATGGCCAGAAAATGTATGGTTTGATCCTAATATTCCCACACTAAGGATGTGGAAAACCAACATCTATCAGATGCTCCCCTATGAATCTCTGTTAATTCTTCATTACAGTTTATGTCAACAGAATTTTTCTGCTAAGGGGAACAACATTTTAAATAACAACTAATTACAAATTAGCTTATATTTTAAGGACCCATTTCTATATGAATGATGCCGATTTCTGGAATACCCCTTTAAGGCGCCAAGACGCCCTCCTTCCTTAGACTCCCCTTTCGAATGATTCGGTTTGATACCTGTCTTGGAGGAGGAGAGTTGACACTTGTATCTGCATTAACCTGGGTTTCTTTTAAGTGAGTGAGAGGTTTTAATTTCTGGAAAAATCAGTCTAGAATGGTTTGTTAAATTTGTTTACTGTATTTGCACAATTCTTCGGCTTGGCACCCATATAAATTATGATTCATCTCCGATTACTACCTGAACATGGAGATCTACATATATCAATGTCAGAGCAAAGCAGAACTCTGCACAATCCACTGTTCGTTATCCTTATTTTTTCAATAAACAGTTTAAAAAAAAATTATAAAAATTATGCTATTGAGCCAGAAAGGCGATGGGTTTTTTTTGTTACACCGTCTCTCCCCATCCATCTGCATAATGCAGCAAACACACAATATTTTTGAATAATCCCTTCTCAAACATGTTAAAATGTGAAAACTGATAAACCTTCCAAGGCTAGGTTCACACCCATAGACATAGTTTTTGCCATCTGCACAGTATACATTGCAAAACGTACATTTACAATCCTGCTCCCTACTTTTGAGCAATGTGTTCACTCTGCATAGACCATTGAAATATAATTGGGGTATAGATGCAATGGTACTGCATCTCCAGTCAAGAAGGTGATCTCACTGCACATATAGAGGACAGTAAAGCCACTAGGGAGACACCTGATGTGTACTTACAACGGAATATAAAAACAAGATGTGAATATAGCCCAAGAGGAAATATTGTCTCTTTTGACATTGTTTTAACATAAAAACCCCCACATTTGACACTTGCATTCCCCATATGTACATTGTCTCACATGTGGTTATTTCTCTAAGAAACTTAGAAGTTGACAAAAAGATGGCCAAAAATTTTGCAGTTACAAAAGGTTTAATAGAGGAATTCAGACAAAATCTGAAATATCTACAATAGTTTTATAAATCTAAATGTATGTCTGTCTCATTTATATAACTATAGTACATTTATGGTGCTCTGCTCCTGAAAAAGCAATTTACATGTGCAATCATCATCCACCAAGTAGATTTATTATAACTTCAAATATTTACAAACCTAGTACAACAATTAAACATTTGGGGGACTAAAAGTCCTGAAATAAGGCATTTTGGTCAACATATTAGAAGAGTGCACTTATTTTTGTTACTGCATAAATATGCATGATAAAAAAAAAATAAAAAGTTAATACAATACATTGTTGCTTTAAACAATATCAATTTAGAGAATCAGCACTTTGTTATTTACAAAAAATGTAATATTTTGTTTTTATAGAAAATATAAAACAAAAAATGGTACAAGTGTAACTTCCTGACTTGTGGAGCTGGATTTGCCTTCTTGAATTCTAATTCAGACAGGAACTGAAGCATTTTATCACGGCATCCCTGTTTGGGGCGGGGAAAAAAAATACTGATAAGCAATTTTTATTGTTAAAGAACCAAATGTGTTTGTAAAGAAAGTCTGTGTTCCGTAAGGGGTTTATGTTCTGCCTGTTCTATTGTAAGGCATTTTCTTGCTTTCCAAAGAATAAAATTTAGTTGAAGCTAAAAAGTGTGTGTGTTACATGGTATTAAATACAGTGTGTGAAATTTTACCTGGCTCTGTAATATATTCACCGCTCTTTTGGCCCCCCCCCAAAAAAAAAAAATCATCAGGGGGTGGGTTTGGACAAGCCGGCAGTGACTAGCAGAGTGAATATATTATATTTACCTCTCTCTGGGACTCAAGCTGTGGAATTTGGCAGAAAGCCATGTAAAGTTTCACATACTTTCAAACATCATATAACACAGACGTTTTTTAAAACATATTTGGCATATACAGTACTTTGTCTATAGCAACTTGTCCCATGTGAGTTACCCAAAATTTGCTGTTAAAAATTGGGCACAAACCAATCTAACAAAAGGGCATGGCTTAATGGAGAAATGAGTGTAATGCAACAGGTGTCCACAATAAGTACACCAAGTAATAAGTGGTGAAAGCTTAGACTAAGTGGACCAAATGGTGTGCATCTTTATCAGTAAAATCTTCCCCATGGTCCTGCATGCAGCAGGCCGACCTAGTCTTCAGCCTGGATTTCGATAAACTAGCTTGTGCACTTACCTTGCAAAAGGAATAAAAGATATGCTGTACCTAGAATAGAAAAAAAAAGTTACAAAATACTCAAAGCAAGAAAAAGTTGCCATTTTCATAATTTGACACAACCGGGACTACACCAAGCAGCCAATTTTGATTCCAGTACTGTACACAGAACAGAGATGGAGGAGCACCACCATTATCTGTGTAGTTGCAGCTGTGTGGAGAAATATGAAACTTCAGATCACTCCTAATTTTCCTGGAATGCATATACAGGCAGTCCCCGGGTTACATACAAGATAGGGACTGTAGGTTTGTTCTTAAGTTGAATTTGTATGTAAGTCGAAACTGTATATTTTATCATTGTAGTTCCCGACAATTTTTTTTTTTGCCCCAGTGACAATTGGAGTTTCAAATTTTTTTGCTGTAATAGGACCAAGAATTATCAATAAAGCTTCATTGCAGACAATTTTAAGCTGATTATTGCAGTCTGGGACTATTTTAAAGCATCCAGAGAGCTTCACCAGAGGTCACAGTGGGCAGAGGGGTCTGTCTGTAACTATGGGTTGTCTGTAAGTCGGGTGTCCTTAAGTAGGGGACCGCCTGTACAAGTAAATAAACAAGGCTATCTCTGCATTTTTTTTTTAAACCTTAACTACTTTGCCCCTTTTTTGATTTTGTGTTTCCATCTGCACTCCCCACCTTCTAAAATCTATAACTGTATTTTTCAATGTAAATTGAATTTGCGCCAATTCCTTGCAAGCTTGTTTTTTACACCATCAATGCATGCTCCAATCAACACATCTCCTTTATTCTTTGGGTCTGTAGGATCATGGAGAAACCTAACTAATACAGCTTTTGTGTTTAAATGCATTTCAAAAAAGTGAAAACCTTCTGTACCAATGAAAAGATTCTTCGCTTCATCTTCTGACGCGAACACACTTTGGTGTACAGAGGCGATACCTAGCATTTTATTTGTTTATTTTTATATCAATTCTAAGGAAAGGGGAGTGATTAAAAAATGCAAAAAACCTAAGTTCAAAACTATTACCATTTTTTTTTCGATCCTCTAGTGTAGTTATAGCATACCTTTTAGTGACAGAGTGCCCAAACTACAGCCAAAACCCACTTATTTAGTACAAAGTGCCAACAAGGTATTTTAAGCAGTAACCTATTTCTCCCTGCTCTGACAACTTGCATTCATATCTGCAACCTGAGGACACTAATGCAGTAGAAAGAAATTGGGGAAAATTGTTGCATCATTGCACTTTCCCTCCAGGGTCCCCTGAACAGGAAGAATTGTGGGACCTATATGGGGAATTTTCTATAGATCTGTAAAAGTGTACCACTGGCACACTATTACAGATCTGAGGCAATGATGAAGACTCCATGTTGTAATGGCAAATGGTTGTCACTCCCTGATGAAACAACAGGTAGAGAGACTATCGGATCACACGGACCTGGCTGTTGACTGCTGCCAGTGGCAATCAAAGGGTTAACAGCCATAATCTGTGTGTTAGCAGTGGGTGTTTGTTCCATTAGTTATGTATTTATGTATATTGCAGCAGTTTTATTTGTTTGATTAATCATAGCTGTTAAGAAGTTAAACGATTTTGATATTGGTATCTCAGATTGTATTGACTCAAAAAAAGGGGCAGGTATAATTTTGACTGCATAGTGAAATGTTTATAAGAATATGACAACAGTAATTTTTTTTGTCAGTTGTAATTTGGAGTTTTTCAACATGTGATGTAAGAGACACTTCAACTTTATGCTGTGCATTGATAAAAATGTATGGCGATTCAAATTTTTTAAAATAGTTTTTTATGTTCAGATTCAATTCAGCAACCTCCAGATCATGTTTTTTTCACACCCAGCGTGATGGCATCACCCAGGAAGTCAATGAAGGCAAAGAGTTTAGGAGTGAAGTCCAGCTCTCCTCGCCCCTGAACACCCCCCTCCCCCCCCGAAAGTTAATTTCCCTAACATCATAATTAGTCTTCTGAATTCTGAGTGAATGACATCAATCAAAGCAGAGGAAGCAGTTTTTGGCAGGGATAGATCAACTTCAGCGTTAAACTCTCAATTTCGTGACTTTATAAAACCAATTTACAGCTCATTTCATTTTCTAGATGATGCCAGCTCACTGGTCTATAAAAGAAGGTGCTCTGCTGCTTGACAACACACTGGTAGTGGTTTATTAGGTCATTTTCTTCAGACATGTTCCATTACGGTCTGGGACTGGAGTTCTCTGGCTATTTGTTACAGTTATTTCCCACTAGAGGGAAATTTGAAGTAGCATATTTGACCAGTTTAAAAAGGTGTGAAATATAGAAACAATGCACATATGCATAGTAGATCTACCAGAACCCCCCCCCCCCCCCCCACACACACACACATATAAATGAAATATCAAAAGAGTTGTCATTAAAACATTAAAAGTATAACAACACTTACCAGGTCATCGCTAGGAACTGCAGGATACAAAAGAGAAGTGCCAAACCTTTCTTTTGCCACTAAAAAAATACAAACAACAAAACAGTTGTCAGTTATAAGTATAATAAATTGCATAAAGAGAAGTAAATCCTGATTTTTTAAAAAGCCATCAATCAGATTTATACTATACTAATCATTTAGATACTTTACAATAAGAAACAATATATTCTCTATTCTTCTACAGAAGCTACTATATATGAGTACTGTATATTATGTGGATCTTGTGGTACTTTAGTTCTACAGTTTGGAAGTTGTCAGACTAGCTGAAAGCTGTTTAAGAACAACAAAAAAAGTTTCTATGATCTCCCTGCAAAAATAAATCGGGCACATAACTCATATTATAGGTTTAGATTGGCATTAGAGCGGTCTGTCCTAGTGCAAATGTATTTCCAGCGAGAATATTAAAGCAATGCAAAAATAAATTAGATTTGTTTCCCTATCCTGTAAGCAGAGGGTGAGTACTGTCTTTGGCACCATGAGAGTCCTGGTTTTGTATACACAGGGACGGCACAGTTTAATACCCCCTGCACAAAAATGTGTTTGGTTCATGGAATCAGACATGTGTGCTGGCAGGGAGTCCGTGCATCATATTTCTGTATGATACAAGAACTCCCATCCACTGCAATGTGCTCGCTCTGTGGGATCTGACAGGGGTTCCATTGCATGGACTGGATATGTTCGTGTGCAGAGTCTTCCACAGACTACCCAGCACATTGTTGAATATTGTGTAACAGACAGCTGTCACAGTGTCAGCATACAGAAAGTCATTCCATCATAAAGCACTATAATGCTCGGACTGTCATCCACTCCTGACCAGCACACAGGTCCAACTACACAGACCAAATACGTTCAGTATAACATTCTGTGAAACATTTTTCTGCAGGACAATGCCTCAAATGTATACAGCCACCCGAAAACACTTCCTGTAACAGAGCGTGCCAGTTTATTTCTGACTGTATTATCTGATCCTTTTAGATACAACTGCTCATGTTATCTTCATGATAACTTCAATTCATATCTGCAAGTATGTCTTTTCATAAATCAGGTTCTTCTAGTTTATTTCATTAAAAATTTAAAAACATTGCCACCTTCTTATCCATTCCTTCAGTCGCCGTCAAAAAAGGACAGAAAACTCAAACTTCAATACATTTTGGATCTTCCAATGAGTATTTGGATCTATCACAATCCAGTGATTTCATTTTGTGTGAATTTAAATTTGCATTTATGTGAACATCAGTGGACAACTCTAATAAGCCTTTTATCCATCTTTATGGAGTTGTAAAAGAAAATTATAGAAAATATCAGCCCTGCATAGGCTGTGAAAGGTTTGTGGAGTGGTGCAAAGTTTGCTGGGTGACTAAAAGATGATGGCATTCAGCACTATTTTGCAGGATACTCATTGTGCTCAGTATGCACTTTATAAAACTCAGTAATGAATTATACAAAACAAATGAAACTACTGAAGGTTTTACTTACCCAAAATACAGAGCATAATGTACAGACCAAGCAAAGCTGAAAGTAAAAAAAAAAAAAAAATACAACAAATTAACACAAAAAGGACAGGTAGTAGTTTATGTACTACATAAATCGCTATCTCCTAGCAAATATAATAAACACATACATATATATACACACACACACACGCATTATCTAAATGGATGGCTTTAGCGACTTTGTGGTAAACTACTTCCTATTGTTCTTTAGGTTCCTCTCTACTGTAGCACTCAGAATTACCAAACACCAACTTACACCATTATTACTGTGCTGTACATTACACCAATCTAATGCATTGTAAGTTGGAGGCGACACTGGAAACATTCCTAGATTCTTCCATTCTTCACCAGGACCTAACCCTTATTAAGTGTAAGGCCATCTGAGCCAATTTTAATAACTTCCAATTGAAGAATTATATGTACTGTATATGGCCAATTTATTAAAAGTGCACGCTGATATGAGAATACCCCTTTAAAGAAGGCTAGTCTTATATCAGTTCCCTTCACCTTCTATGCAGCAATTGCAAATATACCTCTTGTACTCACCAGCATAACTATTGTAGCAATCAATCTAGTTGGCTCAAACATCTTCTTAAGTTGCTTAAGCGGACCCATAAGAAAACATGTGCTAAAATGACAAGAAAAAGAGGAGATTATGGGAGTTTCTAACTTTTCATAATGCTGACACACCTCCGTTAGAATTATGGGAAACATTGAAGGTTTATCTCCGGGGATGTGTGAGATCCTCTATATCTTATGTTAAAAGGGAAGCTGCTAGGCAAGAGACGGAATTGGCTCAGAGATGCCAGCATTTAGAAGCAGAGTTTGTAGCTAACCGAACGGTGGAGAATAAAACAGAATGGTTACAAGTAGGCAGGCTATATTTACATATGTATTGCAGGAAATAGCCAAGAGAATACAATTTTTTCAGCAACAGCGTTTTTTTGAACAAGGTAACCAATCCAGTAGTCTGTTAGCTAATCTCGTCCATGAAGGAAGGAAATATTTTATCTGATAGTGGTGCCATAAGGGATAGATTTTTTGACTTTTATAGTTCCTTATACGAATCCCAATTTAATTGCTCAGCTCAGGAACTTATCGATTACTTAGACAATATACCCTTTCCTAATTTGGACCCAGCACAACGGGAGGCTCTTGATTCTCCAATTACCCTGGAGGAGCTTACTGAGGCATTGAAAGACATGCGAAGGGGGAAATCCCTGGGTCCAGATGGCATTCCTGTGGAAATTTTTGATCAGTACCAGGAAGTTTTATTGCCGGTTTTGCTGCAGTGTTATACAAAGGACTTTCGTCGGGGTACACTTCCCACATCCTTTTATGACGCTACAATAGTCCTTATACTAAAACCAGTTAAAGACCCAATGGAATGTGGGTCTTATCGCTCCATTTATTATTGAATTTAGTTTACAAGTTATTAACCAAAGTATTGGCCAAACGTTTAAATTTAGTTATATTATAAACACCCGGATCAATGTGGCTTTATGCCCGGAAAATATCAGACGTGTGCAGGTAGTATCCCAAATTGGATGCCAAATGAAAGCAAACTGGGCTTTGGCATCATTGGATGCCACAAAGGCATTCGATTCAGTTGAATGGCCATTTCTCCAGCAAGTGTTAGTTAAATTTGGATTTGGCCCTGGTTTTATTTCCTGGCTTAATATCTTATATAAACACCCAAAGGCGGCAATTTTGATAAATGGCCTATTATCTTCTTACTTTCCCTTATACAGAGGAACGCGACAGGGATGTCCCCTGTCGCCTTTATTGTTCGCATTGGCAATAGAGCCGCTGGCTATATTAATTAGAGGTGATCCAAACTCTAAGGGTATCATAATTGGCTCCAGGGAAAATAGAGCAGCACTATATGCTGATGACATGATGCTATTCATGTCGGATCTACAACAGACATTACGAGTTGCTATGTCACAGATCGATGCCTTTGGTACATATTCCGGGCTTAAAATTAATTGGTCCTCATTAACCTTTCTTTCCCCGGAGTCTCCATATAGAAGGGTTGGCTCGATATCAGGTTTGAAAATAGTGGACACATTTAAATATTTGGGGATATACAGATAGAATATTCCCACTGCCCCCTAGAGCTTAATGTGATTCCCCTGTTGGAACACTTCAGGGCCAAATTTATAACTTGGGGATCTTTGCCTTCATCGGTTGCGGGGAGAATTAACCTTATTAAACTTATTGTATTGCCTAAGTGTTTATATACCCTGCAGCATATGGAGGTAGCAGTTCCTCACAGATTTTTTTTCCCAGACGAATAGCCTAATTACTTCATTTGTTTGGGGTAATTCCAGAGCTAAATTAAAGCCAACTTCCCTCCAGAGCCTAAGAGCATGGCAGGAATGGCGCTCCCAGACCTTCATATTTATCTAGCAGGTCAACTCAGGTATGTTAGACACTGGTTGCTTAGTGACCCATTGCCGAATTCAGAACATCACCTGGCTCATTTTTTTAAAAGTCGACTGCTTTTTACCGGTTCTTGAGACCCCTCACCTACTCCCAGGTAGATTACTCCCAATACATAAACTAGCTAGATCTGTTTGGCAGCAGGCCGTTGTGGAATAATCTGAAGTTTATCAGAGATACATAAACTGCATGATTTACGAACATGGTTTGCTTTTGGTATAGGTCAGTGATAGCAAACCTTTTAGATGCAGGGTGCCCAAACTACATCCAAAACCCACATATTTATCGCAAAGTGCCGATGCGACAATTTAAACACCAACTCATTACTCCCCGCTCTGTCACATGTTTACATTTCATAGGCACCTGAGGACACCAATACAGTAGAAAGGAGGAGAAAAAAACTTTGGTTATCATTGTAGCTCCTGGGCTGCAAGAGGCCTTGAGTCCTGTCTGGCGAACTCTCCGGTGGGGTGATGGCCGGGTGCCCATAAAGAGGGCTCTAAGTGCCACCTCTGGCACCCGTGCCATAGGTTCGCCACCACTGGTATAGGTGAATTACGTGATCTTTATTATAACTCTATTTTGTATTCATTTGACCAATTGAATGCATCTAAAGACATTCCACAAACGCAGTTTTTTTAGATACTTGCAACTTAGACCTGCTCTTGAGGCACAATTTCCTGACTCTCCTCTTCTTATAGCTAGCTATCCGCTCATAGGGGTGCTTAGATCACAGGGTCCCCGGGGACTAGTGTCTATATTATACTCCCACCTCATTAATGATAAGGTGTCGGCCAATCCTCCGCCAGCATTAGAAAAATGGAAAATACTTATACCCAGCCTGACAGATGAAATGTATGCCGAGGCATTGGAGTCTGCCTTGTATGCGTCTCCAACAGCTAACAACAAACTGATACAAGTATTTTTTCTTAATCAATGTTACTTGACCCCGGCTAGATTGTATAGAATGGGTAGGAAACATACTCCGGGATGTTTGCGATGCCCTGAGGTATATGCGGATGTGTCCAATAATACAGGCATATTGGCAAGAAGTAGCAGTATTACTTACTACAGTACTTAATATCCCTGTTCAACCCACGCCAGAACTTTGTCTGCTGGGGGTGGTGGATGAGGAAGCATGGCAGCATCATATGCGTATATTCCTTAGAGAAACTTTTTTTTTTAGGCAGAAAGGTCATTAAATTAAAATAGATGGCGACACAACCACTTTCTTTATCAACATGGAGGAAACTAGTGAACTCGGTCCTCCCCTTTCATGATCTGATTTATAGAGGGAGGGGTTGCCCCGATAAGTTCAATTAAGGTATGGGGGACACTGGTGTGACTCCTCGGTTACGCTATACTCGGTAAATGCATTTACGTCACAACTAAGAGCATTACAAGCTAGTTAATACTCAAAAGGCAGGTGGGTAAAGCTAGAGTGGTAATATGGCAATTTGATAGAAAGAAAAGTGTAATGAGAAGGAAATCCTGGATTGGTACCCCATATCTGGTGGATCAAATGGACGTGGTCTAGCAGCAGCACTGTACAGTTTGAGTTTGTTTTGAATGTTTTTTTGTTTTTGTTTTCATATCAGCCTTTGTTTTAATAATTTGTGTATGAACAGGACGTAAAGATATAATGTCATGTATTGTGATAACCTTATTTATTGTGACTGTTGTACACTTTCAATAAAACGGGTTTATAAAAAAAAAAAAAAAAAAAAAAGGAGGAGATTATGAGCCCCAAAATACACTTTTTCCCAGTTTTAACTCCCTGAACTCTATTTCATAATTATTCATTATTTATATAGCCTGAATATGAGCAGCAGTATAGCACTAGTGGACTATGGCTTATTTGGTGTAATTTCCAGGTGTTTGGTAGCCTTATGGTTTAGGACTGGCAGCTGTTTTTTGTGGTATAGTACCTGCTGAGCAGGGTAATGCGGCTTTGCTAGATTCCAGTAAATTGAACAAAAAAGGAGCAGAAATAACCTGCACACCCATTACTCTGTAGATAGGGAGCTGTGTACAAGGTGTAGAGGACCTAGTGTGAACATGTGAGCCCCCGTCCCTACCAAACAAGTCAGACCCGATGTACGTAAGGACCTTTCAAATGATCAGGCGATAAAATAGTGAGCATCTGCATTGTAAACAGCACAGTGTAAACAAGGCCAAATGGAAACTGCTATAGATGTCTGGTAAAAGAAAACAAGTTTCAGTCATGCAGTAGAGTAGGTGACAGAATTCATCTGCTGGCAGATGACATGGATGGAAAAAGGCTCAGTTTACAGTCAGTCTGCAGAAGGAATATAAGCAATTACTTCATGAAACCAATAGTGACCAGCCTAAGACATCATGTATGCACTGCTCAACCTAGGGTAAAGGCTAAAAAAGATGATCATAGATTGTCTGTGAACCATGGAAAGTGTTGTGTCCCGTTTCACGGGCCAGCTACAGGGCCAGGCCCGGGACACTGTGCATCATAGTGATATGATGCAAGAAGTTCCTTCTTCCGCATTAAACGGCGATCATAATTACAGTACGACGATGGTCCTCTGTACTGAGGTTGGTCTGTGAAACAGGGCACATCATGGTGCGTACTTCAGAGACTGACCTAAAACAATGGTGTGCAGCCCTTCTAATGAATAGTGTTTGTCACTGAAGGCCTTTCTAAAAATGCAGAGAAATAGTGGTATCAAATTAGCTGCATGAAACACAAATATAAATAAAGGATGGAAAGTTTGGTTAAGAAATTTGTGATCATCAGTTGGGGTTGAGGTTTGTCTAGGGGAAATGAAAAGAACTATTAAACTTTAGAAATGAGACATCAATGGGGTGACTGTTACAATGTAGAAATGCTTGAATGGACAGTAAAGGGATGTGCTTTACACCTTGGCCTGCTGTGATAAGGGGAAGGCGGCTAACATAACCATAGATGGGGCTTCTTTACTTTTACACCACAAAACGGCTTGGATGGAAGTAAAAGTATCACAAGCAAGTTGGAGTTGGGAATGATCTTTTTTACTATGGGCCAAGTGAAACCTTCCTTACAGGAGTTTTTTTTTACAATACCCTAAATCAATGTTGCAGGATTATAGGTTGTTTGATAGAAAGGAGTCTCTAGTAAACTTTATATATTACAATGAATCAATCCAAGTTGCATTCAAGATTTTTGGCAGCAGAAGGACTGTACATGGGCTGCACAAATTTAAATACCGTCGGAACAAAACAGAGCCCGTGTTAAGCAGAAGCGGACCTGAACCACTATGACTCACCACTATCTGGAAGACAGACAAGCAGGATACTGGTAGATAACCCTTATTTTTTTACCTGGCTAATGCCGCAATGTTACCGATTGTATAAAATACTGCAAACAGTTTTATTCCAGCACCGGGAATCCAAAGTAATGCACTTCCCTAGAAGAAATAAAAAACAACTTTCATTAAACACTGTGTATAAAGGACCGACTTTAAAAGGGAAAGACGTGCAAATTTCCATTTTTACTCATTAAAATCAATTAACAAAATGCATCTGTTTTAGTTACTGATTGTAGGATTATTCCTTCCATTTCCTCTCTGGTATTATGGGTGCTGCCATCTTGCCTGATCTCTACTAACAGCATTTAGCAGAAGTCTGGGGAGGACTCATGGAGAAGGGGAATTATCACACGCTGGCCATGTGGCAGATTATTTTACACCAGGCACTATATACTTCGCTACCGCAGGCGCAGGATATACAGAAGGGAAACTTCAAACATGCCCAGATATGTCTAGCTTAAGTAGGGGGACATTTCTGGGATGGCAGGATCTGAATCCCTGCTAGCATAGTGTGTATTGACGTTGGCCTTTGTTACCTTGGTCCGAGCTTTCTGCAGGTCATTCACTAACTCCTAGAAACCCCCCGTGTGTTCTTGTAATCATTTTGATCCCACGGGAAGATATCTTTTTCCCCCCTGTAGCTAGTGTTTAGTTAAACTGATTAGTCTTAATTAGGAAAGGCACACACCAGTCTATATAAGACCCAACAGTGCATATCACACCACATGAGAATTGTCAGGTCTAAGTACCTGCCCAAGGAGCACAGAAACAATTGTGGCAAGGCACATACCAAGGTTAAAAAAGAATTTCTGCAGCACTCAAGGTTCCTAAGAGCACAATGGCCTCCATAATCCTTTATTGGAAGAAGTTTGGGAAGGCCACAACTCTTCCTCGACTTGGCTGTCCAGCCAAACTAAGCAATCGTGGGAGAAGAGCCTTTGTGAGAGGAGCTTCAGAGATGCAGTAAGAATATGGGAGAAAATTCCACAAAGTCAACTATCACTGCAGCCCTCCACCAGTCGGGGCTTTATGGCACAGTGTGCTGATGGAAGACTCCACAGTGCAAGGCATATAAAAGCCGTATACAGTTTGCAAAAAACACATGGACTGCCAGACTATGAACAAAAAGATTATTTTGTCTGATGAGATGAAGATTGAACTTTTTGGTCTTGATTCTAATCGGCATGTGTGCAGAAATCCAGGCACTGCTCATCACCTGCCAAATACAATCCCAACAGTAAAACATGGTGGGGGCAGCATCATGCAATGGGGGCATTTTTCAGCTGCAGGGACAGGACGACTGGTTGCAATTGAAGGAAAGATGAATGCGGAGAAGTACAGAGATATCCTGGATGAAAACCTCTTCCAGAGTACTCTGGACCTCAAGCTGGTCTGCAGGTGCACCTTCCAACAAGACAATGACCCTATGCACACAGCTAAAATAACAAAGCAGTGGCTTCAGTACAACTCTGACCATTTTTGAAGGCTAGTGCCCTGACCTGATCTCTGTATCCCAAAATCCAGGTGTGAAGAACTTGTTGCATCATTCCCAAGGAGAATGGTGAATACACAACTCATAATTCTAGCAATTGCAATTCAGTGAGATGGCCTTTGCATGTTTTTTTTATATAATTTAGCTACAAAAGTGTATTCTAGCACTGTTTATTTATTATTCATTGAGAAGCAGATTTTCTTGAGTAACAGATTTGAAATTTCACCATATAACTACATATTGGGGGACATTTATCACAACTTCTATAGCAGAAAACTGGAGTAGAAGCCCTGAAATAATTGCAATTGACTATCACAATATAAATCTGCTACAAGTGTGTGGAAAAATGGATGAAGGGTCTGGTTTACTTACCAGGATCGAACAGACAATTCCTGAAACAAAGCATATTGCAAACCATTTCACCCGTGTTCCAAAACTTAATGACGATGTATCCAAAACCTAAATGAAAATGTTAAAAAAAATTAAAGTTTTAATGTACTGTTCTTACATTATTTGTACAAAAAGTTCATTACAGTCAAGAATGGCCATACACAAACTAATGTCAGCTGAGCTAACAGATAGCAGCAGGGTTGCCTGAAGTTTAAGGTGCCAGGACACTCTCCTCAGAGAAAACCAGAACGGAAAAATATTTTTAGCCTGTTCAATCTTCCGTGGTATGCAGGCCTCTGCCAGAAAATTCATGGATGAAATTTGCAAGCAAGATTGATTGAGAAGTCAAACAGTTATCTAATGTGTATGGTCCCCTAACTGTGAAAGAACCATCTAAAAAACTATGACCCAACATCTCAGACCAAGGAATTAGATGCAACGTGCATGGTGCTTTACTTTTTTAAATATATATGTGGAAACATGATTATCAATAAATTATTTAAAGCAAACCAGTTATAATAAGCCAACGTTACCTTCTCAGAAGCAGATGTCCTTTGGCAAGCAAGAAAGAAATGAATAAAAAAACAAAACAAATAAAAACAAGCAAAATAAAATAATGATCACACGACAGCAGTTTTATTTTTGGGATACTGCAGATAGTAAGAGAAGATAAAGCACACTTGTTTTCCAACAGTTGTATACAATATGATAATAAGATCCATAGTCACATTTTGCAACAATATCTTGCTATTTTTCAAGTCCTATAGATAAATCAAGAAAGTTGACACAAAAACCACTATATTCAGAGCACATGTTTTTACATTCTGGAAAAACATAAAAAAAGTGTAACTGTAAAGTTACTGAAAACGTTAGCACACCTGGAGAGAGCCTTTGACAACAATTCAAATAATACCTGTATCATGCTGCTGGTTTATTCCTAGCTTTATATACAGCCTATTATATCTATCATCCCTTCTTATAAAATCCTATTCACCTATTCCTGAAGTGGAAAGCACTTCCTAGTTGTGATATCAGCTAATGGCATTGAGGGTACTCACATGAATTAGGACAGTATTTGCAATTGACCGACCTGAAGCAGTCCTGTTTACTTAGTGGGAACTGCTATTCTCCTGCACATAGTCTATTGCTCCTCCCAACAAGCTCTGCCCTCCCTCCAACCATGTACAGATTCCCATGGTAACAGACTGAAACAGATCAGCCTGGGCGGACAAGGTAAAACTTCTGATAGCAGCCAAAGCCTGCAGATTGCCAATTAGAGTAAATTTGCTAATATTTTTGCTTGGTGATGAGTTAGGCAAAAGTTTTTATACTTTACGCTTGTACATTTCTCTTTTTAAAAAAAAAAAAAATTAGGCTCCCAATACTACTTGAATCCAGGGGGATCTAATAACTTAACTTCTGCAACAGTATTTGGGAATGTTGCCAGCAATCTGTTTTGGTCTGCCACAGGCAGACAGTTACATTTCTAACTTTGAGAAAGGATTGGTAGTTTCATAAAGAATCCTGGCCGTCACAGCAACACCCAAATGATCTCACTGGGGGCAATAATCCATTCCAATATTGCGCAGCTGGCATTTAAATGTTTGATCTACTAACAATGCTGGCACCAATCAAAGGTGTTAGTAGCATAACGCAGCAAACACTCAGTTTGTATGGAAAGCACCAAGCTTGTGGCTCTCTCCATACTTCCCTTGGAGCATAACAACTTAATAATCTATTGCTTTGCAGCAAGTAGGTTGAAATATATTTGCCAGGTTTATAACCACCATCATTGAAATGCAGGTCACCAATAAGAGTCGGATCTCTCGTCACCATTTCATCATTCTTCTATTTATTTGGGTTTTCTAAGATCCTTTGATGATCACTGCCGACTGTGTATAAATGATGTGAACTTTATGCTAAATGCACAACATCAAGTCTGTCTAAGTGATCAAATATACTTGGCCCAAAAAGATAACATTGGATTCCTTCGCTCCTCTTCTGCTCTCTATGGCCAACATGGTAACACTCTTTAAAATAAGCAACTTTGTAAAAAGATACATACTGCTTTGCAATTTGTACAAATAAATAAGATTGCAAATAAACACTGCCACATAAGACTTTTCTCACAGTAGTTTTTATCAGCTTTTTCTATGTTAACAGGAAACTTCTCACCGACACAGATAGAAAACTTCCTCCTCTCTTCAGAAACTGGGGACACCTTAGAAACCCTAACTGGAACTTGGCCTATGTTAACCCTCAGTCGTGTGTAACCTAAACTTTCAGCTAAAGAGGAGGCCTACAAGAATGGACCCTAACGAACAATAGAGTACCCCTGCAATATAGTATACCATAGTACAATATAATGGCTGAGTTGGGGAATCTACCATCAAAATTAAGCAGGATGATAAACCAAGCACACTTAGGCTATATTCACACTGCCGTTCCCCGCCCGTACCGTACCGTAGGAAGTAATGGCGCACGGCGCCGTATTACGGGTAAAGATAGGACAGGTCCTATCTTTTTCCCGGGTACGGAGCGGTACGGTGCCGCACCGTACCGCTCCCGTAGGGCGCCGTGCGCCCATTGCCGTCTATGAAGGACGTATATCGGCCGTATATACATCGGCCGTATATACGTCCTCCATACGGTCGTGTGAATGTAGCCTTACTCATAGATCTAGCCATTGTGAGTGTAGTAATCTTATATTAGTTGTCCATGGCTCCCTTCCTTTTAAAATAAACTGTTGATTTTAGAAGGAAGGAGCCCATGATTATCACAGTAATGGTATCTAGATCTATAAGTGTCCCTGGTTTATAATGATGGATTTTTCTGGTAATTTTCATGCAACTACAGCGGCCAATCATTGGTTTTGGTGGCCATAGGAGAAAGAATAATGGCCGGGGGTCACACACCACCCATACCATGATATCTTAATAGTGACTACTGGCTATAGAGTTATTGTATGTCATGCTTGAGGGATGCAGCAGAGGTAGGGGCTTAGCTTCATACCAAGGAGAAATAACACACATGTCTCATAGGGGAATACCTGGAGAAGACCCCCCCCCATTATACCATAGAGTGGGTGAGCAGGAAGCACATACAGCACAGTATAACAGCTGCTCTCCGGACCGCACAGCCCTGCCCCTCGTGTGCCCGGGTACAACGGTGACATCCGCCATGTACACAGCATTATATACCTGAGCTGTCAGCCCCCGCTCCTCGTCCTCATGGCCGTTCAGGACTCTGCGCAGCTTGTCCATGCTTCTCCGCACAACTCTTTTGCTCCACTAACGACCCCGGTCAGCTGCCTCCCCTGCACGGACTGTCACGTGACGACAGCAACATGTGACTCCCTCATCCTGCTGTGGAGCGGCCGTGCACGCGCTGACCCCTCCCATTTCCCGGGTGCGTGACCGTGTACGGAAGCAGCCGGTACCGCCATTACTACCCCGGGAGTCAGGGGCAGTGGAGAATGCGGAAATAGGTTTATTCATAGGGGCCACTTGTACTGACTTTTCATTATAGTATATTCATAGTCCAGGTGTCCACACTGACCGTGCATAACGAGAACGTGTTCTTGTGAAAATAAGAACAGTTTGTCTTTCCCATCCGTTTATAGCTGACAAATAGAGGGTCACGTGACCTCATTTTGGTTTTGTTTATTTTTAAAGACGCACAGAATCAAATGCAGCATCACCTCACTGCTTATGGTGTTCACCTTGAAGATGTCTGATATTTGTTATCCATGGCCTCCTTCCTTCTCAAATCAACTTTTTAAATTATGCAAATGAGTCTAAAGGTCTAGGGCAGTGGTGGCGAACCTATGGCACGGGTGCCAGAGGCAGCACTGGGAGCCCTTTTTGTGGGCACCCGGGCCATCTCCCCAGCACACCAGACATAACTCAAAGAATCTTCCTGCAGTTCCAGGCAACTTAAAAGATGCTGCTTTCAGTCATATTTTGAAACTGACTTCGCTACTTGGGACTGTAGGAAGAGAGAGAATTAGACATGTTCTAATTGGAGGACCTTCTGCTGGCCCCACGATTTTCTCTGTACAGAGGGAAACTGGAAAGAAGCTAAAATGTGTTGCTGTCCTTAGACCTCGCGATAAATAAGCAGGGTTTTGGGTTGTAGTTTGGGCACTCGGCCTCTAAAAGGTTCGCCATCACTGGTCTAGGGGCATGCACTGAACCAATGGCTGACTAAACCCTGCCCCTAATTGGGTAACCACATCCCCTTTAACCTGATTATATTGGATTAAAAGTGGTGTGGAGAGGGTCTACTTACTGGACTGAGACTCCTTATTATACTTTTAATAGAGAGCTGTTCAGGAGCCAGAAGAGCCGGTTCTTTATAGTTAGCGGAGCCTAATAATCCATCACATTAAGAAGAGCTGAACTTCCGACCACTACGTTATGCAATATACAGCCCAAGAGAGATGGGAAGATCTGCATTGTGCCTGTGGCCCCATCCTTTTCATGAATCCAAACTATGAAAAAAATGAATCTATGGGTTTCCTGCCTCGGATCTGGATTGTCGTTTGTGGCCCGTGTCATTGGTGTGTGAGGTCTGCTCACAAAAGCCTGAGCCAAGTTTTCCGACTAGGGCAGTCAGGGCCATGGATGACATGGTTTTGCTTTTGTGTTTTATCTATTAACATCAAGTCAACACTGCGAAGAGGGGCGTGGCTTTAGCGGAGTGGAAACTCAGACACAATTAATATCAATTAATAATTCACATGCTGCAGATTGTAATCGTCCTCCTGCTCCAAATCTGCAGCAATTCCTGGACTGTATACTACTCTAAAGATCCTGTTTCAGGGGGACACATACCAGCATGTGGTACAATGACTTGCAAAAGTATTTTGTCCCCTTGAACTTTTCTACCTTTCGCCACATTTCAGGATCTAAACAGAGATATAAGAAGCCAAATACAGGACCATTCTGGAAGAAAACCTGTTGGAGTCTGCAAAAGACCTGAGACTGGGAAGGAGATTCATCTTACAACTAGACAATGATCCCAAACAAAGCAAAATCTACAACGGAAGGTTCACAAATAAATGTATCCAGGTGTTAGAGTGGCCAAGTCACAGTCCAGACCTAACCCCAATCTAGAATCACTGAGCTCCAGCTGTTTTCCAAGGAAGAATGTGAAAGAGTTTCAGGGCGCTGTGACAAGGGACGTTTTGGCTGCGTTTGCAAATGCAGACCAAACCGAACCCCTGGGGTGGGCTGTGACCTGATCGCATTGGCGTTTCTATGGAAACGTCCGCGATCGGGAACGAGCCACTGTTGCTTTGCGTTACTTTAATGCAAAAACACTGGCGCCTTGTTCCCAATCGCAGGAGTTTCCATAGAAACGCCGATGCCATTGCACCGTGGCCTGCCCCAGTGGGTGCGCTTTGCTCTGCGTTTGCAAACGCAGCCAAAACGCAACGCGGGACAGCGCCATCAGTCTCTAGATGTGCAAAACTGATACATACCCCAAGCAACTTACAGCTGTAATCACAGCAAAAGGTGGAGCTACAAAGTATTAAATTTGGCCTAATAATATTGCATGCCCCACTTTTCAGATATTATTTTTTACTTTAAAATATCCAATAAATTTAATTCCACGTCACAATTGTGTCCCACTTGTTGATTCTTCACTAAGAAAGTACAACTGTATATCTTTATGTTTGAAGCCTGAAATGTGGCAAATGGTTCAAGGGAGCCGAATACTTTCGCAAGGCACTGTGGATTTCCTTTGATACAATGGTTTGTGTGCCCTGTGGAAAAGTGATTAAACCAGGCTAGTTTACTTTCACCCATACTTGTTTGTCTAGTAAGCATCCTGTTTTGCAGCATTGTTTATCATGTTAGATAACTATTGTTCTCCATCTGCTTTGTAAATATTACAAGTTGGGCCTAAACAAAAATGGCTCAGATTGAAATAAATTCACTAACAACTTAAAATAAATATGGTATACCACACAAATATATGTATATATTTTGAATTTTCACTGATCCATTGTCCGTGGAAAAAATTATGAAACGTCCAAATTTTTTTCACAGATGCGGATCACGGAAGGCAATAGAAGTCTATGGGTCCACAAAAAAACTGATGTAACAGTTAGATGAAACTAGTAAAAAGGAGTGGTGAATAGACAAATGTAAGTTGAAACCACATTGATATGTGTATTGCTGATGTTATTGTGCTTTGCAGCCTTGGAGCAATGTCCCTATGCATACTGTAAGGTTGTATTTACATGAATATTTCATCTCCCTGACACATTTTAAATCGTTCAGAATCATCCTATGTGGGATTCCTTTATTTCATATCTATTTACCTTTGATGGTGAAGTGGGTAATTTATAGGGCATCTACCACCAGGATGAAGGATTATAAACTAAGCACACTGACATACTGATGTGTGCCCCCTCTGGTAGGATCGGCTATATATAAATGTATACCATTTACAAAGTCATTTTTTTTTAACTGTAAAATCCACCATGCATATCACACTATGAAGCGGTTAGTTCACACAGTCGTGGTCGATTAAGAAAGTGTTTCATGCACTGCTGTATGATGGAAGCAGCGCCCCTCCGGAGACTTAGGCCGACGGCACACGTGGCGTTTTGAATCCGTTTTTGGGCCGTTTTTAAGCAGTCTGTTAAAAAATGCATGTGTTTTTGAAACCGCTTCTGTTTTTTACCAGTTTTGCCAATTATCTTAATTAGCGCAAAAACGCATGATACATTTTCCTTGAACAGAACACAGTCTCATGACCACAACCATAGAGCTATTGGAGGAGATTTATCAGGGCTTGCGTGATAGTTTTTTGGCATACTAGCCCTGAAATAATCGCACAACAATTTTGTGCCAGGTACATCAGGAGGGGTGGGACTTTATATGATAAATTCCCCATTGTCTATAATACTAAATGTTCCATGTCATTATCATTTTGAAGTATACCAGATATCAATGTGTTAAATCATACAAAGTTTCCTCCAATAGTTTTTCCACAATGAGTAGCCATACACCGGATTATCCTGCTTGGTGGCATGCCAGCAGCAAACTAGGTGGGATTTTTGCATTTGCTACCAAACAGGTGTGTATTTACATTTCTCTCCTAGCTGAGCAACTTTTTACCCAACACAAACAACTTTGTTCTCCATGGCTGCAACACCACTGTTACCCTACAGTGTAAACACATAAATGTACATCCCCCAGTCTTTTCTGACAAAGTCTTGTATCAGCCACTGAAGAGCAAATGTTGCTTGTCTCAGTAAACACAGATTATTGATGTACATCTATGTGGTACGTATGAATACATTGTATGTTTTCTGTAATACATTTTTTTACTTCCTGTAGCTGAAAGTTTTTGTAAAAGTGAACTTTTTAAAATTTTTTCAATATTTACTAACTTCCCTAAACCAGGCATTTCCTTTTCTATCTGGGTGCAGTCACACGGACCATTTTGATTCTGAACGGAATCAAAGCAAATGGGGGCGTGCCATGGCCCAATCGCATATATATTTTTCTAAAGAAATGCATGCGATCAGTAACTAAAGCCTGGTGTCTTGTATTTATACATTACAGGACACCAGATGCTGGTTACTGATCGTATGCGTTTCCATAGAAACGCATATGCGTTCAGGCAGTGGCACACCCCATGCGATTTGATTCCGTGTCTAAATGGAATCAAAGCGGTACATGTGAATGCACCCTCTGTGGTCTTACCCAGAGGCAGCGGTCACACATTCCACTAGCGTTGCATTCATAACGCCCCCTTGTCCGCTAACATGGTGTAATGAATGCAACTCTAGCGGAATGTGTGACCGCGGTCTAACTCTGAAGCAGGCCCACAGCCTGAGGGCGCATTTACACGTTGTGTTTTCATTGCTTTTTTCTCACGCTTTTAAACGCATCCAAAACTAAAGTGGGAGGGGGTTTGACCAAAACACATATGCGTTTGCAATATACCACTGCCACTTGTTTTTTTGGATGCGTTTAAAAACGCAAGAAAAACGTCACGTGGGAAGGCGCCCTGAACTGGTACTCAAAGGCTGAAAGAGAGGGACTTGAAGGATTGCAGATGAGCTTCTAAAACGCTTGTGATCGGGAACAAGCTCCACGTTTTGCATATAAACAATGCAAAACATGTCAAGCTTGTTCCCAATCATGTTTCACTACAAATGCTCCTATGATCGGGCAAGCCCCTTCCTTGAACCCGTCTATGAACGCAGCCTCAGGATGCTGCCACATGTTGCGTTCTTGGAACGTTTTTAAACGGACTGAAAACGTGTTCATTTTTTGTGCTGAAAAACTTGGCTTATGCACGAATATATACGGTATGTTATGATACCAACTGAAATCAGTAAATAGAAAGCAATCCTGCAACTCACTAAAACCTAATTTCAGCTGGTCCAACTGATGGCCTTAAAAATGTCTCTCATTACCAAGTTTCCACAAAAGTAACATCTTATAATAGATAAAACCCAGTGAGCATCTATCATAGTATCACAGTATGTAAGGCTGGACAAAGATGCAAAAGATATTTTTTCTTTCCAGAAAGTCATCCATGCCTCTCTTGAACATGTACATAGAGTCCGCCATAACAACCTCCTGCGGCAGAGAGTTCCATAGTCTCACTGCTCTTACAGTAAAGAGCCTTTGTCTATGGCAATGGTAGAATCGCCTCTCCTATAGTTGTAGACGATGCCCCTTGTCCTGGTCACAGTCCTAGGTATAAAAAGATCTTTGGAGAGATCCTTGTGTTGCCCGTTCAGGTATATGTACATTGTAATGAGGTCTCCCCCAACCCGTCTTTTTTCTAAACCGAATAATCCCAAATTTTGTAATCTGTCAGTGTATTCTAATCCCCCCATTCACCTAATAATCCTGGTTGCTCTCCTCTGCACCCGTTCCAGCTCTACTGTGTCCTTTTTATACACTGGTGCCCAAAGCTGTACACAATATTCCATGTGTGGTCTGACCAGTGATTTGTATAATGGCAAAACTATGTCCTTATCATGAGAAACTATTCCTCTCTGCATACATCACATCATTTTATTTGCTTTAGCAGCAGCTGTCTGGCTCTGGTCACTAAAATTTAGTTTACCATCAACCAATACCCCCCAAGTCCTTTTCAACTCCAGTTTTACCATGTGATCTCAATACATTCACAACCTTATTGTTGCAAAGTATATTTATGGCACTGGTTACGGAGGATTTTCTAAACCACTGAAGGTTCCAGTAAGCACAGTTGAGACTAGAATGCACAAAGAATGTACTGTATATATACTCGTGTATAAGCCGAGGCACCTAATTTTACCACCAAAAACTGGGAAAACCTATTGACTTGAGTATAAGCCCAGGGTGGGAAATGCATTGGTCACAGCCCCCCCCCCAGTATATATCCAGCAAGCCCCCAGTAGTATATAGCCAGGCTGCTCCCAGTAGTATATAGCCAGCCTTCCCCCATGTAGTATACAGCCAGCCTGCCCCCATGTAGTATACAGCCAGCCTGCCCCCATGTAGTATACAGCCAGCCTGCCCCCATGTAGTATACAGCCAGCCTGCCCCCATGTAGTATACAGCCAGCCAGTCCCCAGTAGTACACAGCCAGCCAGTCCCCAGTAGTACACAGCCAGCCAGTCCCCAGTAGTACACAGCCAGCCCACCCAGCACTTAAAAAAAAACTTACATACTCACCTTCCGGCGCCCCCGATGCTTAGCGCTTCTCCTCGATGTCTGCGGGTCTCCTCTTCTCTCTTCCCCACGGCTCCTCTTCTTTCTTCGATTTTCTGTAACAGCCGGCAGAGACGCGGCCATGTTATCTGCCGGCCAGTGCATACTATGATGTCAGCGGCCGCATCATAGTATGCGCCGGCCTGCAGAGTGCATGGCCCCGTCTCTGCCGGCTGTTACAGAAGACCGAAGAAAGAAGAGGCGCCGCAGAGAAGACAGAAGTGGAGCTGCGCTGACCACCAGTGCCACCAGAGGGTGAGTATATAAGTTTATTTTCTTAATTGACTCGTGTATAAGCCGAGGTGAGGTTTTTCAGCACATTTTTTGTGCTGAAAAACTCGGCTTATACATGAGTATAAACAATAATTTCACCTGGTGCTCCCCACAAGATTGTTGGTCAGTGGAGTTGTACAAAGGCTAATTTTAGATAAAACAATAAGCAATACACGGCAAGTGTGCTCTGTGATTGTGCTGTATAGGATAGGGTTAAAGGAAACCTAATAAGGTAGATCAGTGGCAGGTTCCCCTAATCTATAGTATGATAACCCTTTTTAGGGCTAATCCTTTTGTTCCCCAAATGTTTTATAATTGTTAATGGTTCTAATATGCAAATATACTAAAGAGGCTACTGGGGAGTGGAATAGCCAGAGCTGAGGCTACTCCACGTCCCAGTAGCCTCTTGCAATCAGCCGTGGGGCAGGGAATAGCCATGCCGTGTAGCCTCAGCTCCAGATACTCCACACCCCAGTAGCCTCTTTAAAATTCCTCATAATTCAATTTAAATTTGGACACTTCAACTCTTTCCAGTGTAATGCTATGGCTTTTCTTGCTTCTGCTAGCATTCTAACTACAGACCATCTACATTCTGGCGGGATTATCTCCATATTTAAATTCAGAAGAGCAAGTTCCGGACTTAGCTCAATTAGTGGGCATCAGATCTGCTTAATCAGATTCTGGACTCCCCCGCCCCCCCCCCCCCCGAAAATTTTAATACTGCTACAGTTCCACCAAATATGTAATAAATTTGCTCTCTGTCACTTTCTAGCTCAAAAAACTTTGCTAGTCGCGATGGAGATATGTAGCATCTTGTCTGTAGCTTACGAAGACTCTCAATATGGTTTATACAATAATATATTTTATATGGTCGTGACACGGCTAGTTGCCACTGGCTTAGCGAGAATGAGTTCCCCAAATCCTTCTCCCACTTTATCATATAGCCCATTTTTTTTGGTACTCAGTACTTTGCAGGTCTTTATAAACCATAGGAGATTCCTCCCTTCAATATATCCGTCCCATATAGGAATTTATTAAACTTGGAGCATTCCGATGGATTTCCCCTTACCCTCTTCAATAGATTGTTTTTAATGACCCAGCTCTTTAGACCTAGATATTGCATAAACAGTCTATTAAATAACAGCTCATCTTTGCATAATGTGGAAAGAGGGATCAGCGCCCCATTGGCAATTAAATTCTCTAATGTCCTGATGCCTAATTTTTCCCACAGATGTAGATAAAGGTTTAGACCTATTTCCTTCAAAAATTCCAATTTGATGTCTCCATAATTAATATTTATACGCAAATTCTCTTTGTTTTTTTTATTCCAAGTATACAAGAGATCCTTTGTTGTTTGTAAGAAAGGTTCTAACCTAAATGAGGCCAAGTATTTTAATAAAATGGCCCCTTTTACTGTAATCGGGCCAATTTCTGCGTCTTCTATTTTGGTCCAAACGTTGTTATATTTACTGTCCCAAAAAACTTAATTTGTTCAATAATTGCCGCCTTATGATATAATACAATATCGGACTCCCATCCCACCTTTCTCTATTGATGTTATCATAGTTTTTCTATTTTTCCGCGATGCCTTACCTGCCCATATAAATTTTAGAAACAATTTTTGTAATTGCCTCCAATATTCCAGAGGAAACCTAACTGGTATACATCTCACCAGATATAAAAAATGCGGTATTAGATACATTTTTACTAGGTTAATTCTTGCAACCCACGAGAAGAGTAATCTGGCAAATTTATCCAGTTCCTCTGTTAACTTTACCATAAGTTTTTTCTAATTTAGTTTAATAATTTTTTCAATCGATTTAAGCTCCTAAATACTCTATTACCTTCGTAGGCCAAACAAATTTAAAATACATTTTTATTGCAAGGCTTTCGATCTTGGAAGTATGAATCAAAATGATCTGAGACTTTTTTTCGTTCAATTTATAAAGGGAGACTTCTGCATACTCGTCTAGAACCACCCTCAATCTAGACATGGATCTCATTGGGTCTTGGCAGGTAATGATCATGTTGTCTGCATATAATCCAATAGTATAGATACCTGACTTAGTAGTAATTCCCTTGATTTTGCTATCCAATCTCATAGTTTGCACAAGCGACTCAATATATAGATTGAAGATAAGGGGTGACAGGGGACATCCCTGTCGAGTACCGTTCGAAAGGTAGAACTTAGTAGAGGTAAGCCCTGCATTTGTTACTGTTGCCGATGGCTTGCTAGATAATAACATTATTGTGTTCAAATAGCATCCACTGAATCCGAAGTTTTCCAAAGACGCATAAAAGTACCCCCAGTGCACCCTGTCAAATGCTTTTCCAGCGTCTAATGACAGGACTGCACCGGGGGCCCTCGAGGCATCTGCTATCTGGACCAGATTAAGCAGTCTTCTTGTTGCGTCTCTTGTCTGCTTCCCTCTAATAAAACCAAACTGATCAGGTGACAATAATCTATATAATGCAGCCGACATTCTCCTAGCTAATATAGATGAAAAGATTTTCAGGTCCGAGTTTAAAAGTGAGATTGGCCTATAATTTGATGGAATGCAAGGATCTTAATAGGTAGATCCGTGGTGGTAGGTTTCCTTTAATAACATGAACATCAATTCATGTTATTGCTTTCCAAAATTTAGCTACAGATAAAGCCAATATCTACTTTATCTATGAGCTGTAAGTAGCTCCTCTGTGCACCATCCTTCAACTTCTCCTTGCATCCTTCTGGGCGGTGGGGCAAATTTCTGCGTGCTATAACTTTAGATCCTTGGCACCTAAAACCTAGGATAGTGTTTCTAGATGCCACAGATCTGGACATATTAACTGTTAAAGTGGCAATTGGGCTCCTAAAATCCAGGCCATAGAGGGTGCTACCCAGTGAGGACGTATGAGAACCATCCTTTGCAGAGAAAGGGTTCATCTGTATGCTAATGAGGCAGTTGGTACACCTAGGTCATGTCCTCAGTACCAGGAGCACTGCTATTCCCCTGAATCACCCTCATCTTCTTCCATTGTTGTCCCATGCTTCTAACAAGACAAATCTCCTGCTTTCTAATGGAGTGGGTAATGGCCCAGGCAAGATAAAGGTTATCAACATATCCCTGCATTGATCCGATTCTACATAGAATCTGAAGGTCCCTACATATCAAACATAGTGGAGTCGTTTTTGGAAACTTACCTTAAATCACCTTTTATTCCCTACCTGATTGAGAGACGAGACTGACTCTAGGAAAACTGAATTGTATGTGGGATAAGATTTTAGAAGTTGGATCTCTTTTGTGTTTTCACAATCACCTAGTATATAGTATTGAGTAAGTAAAATATATAGTAAGAGTAAATGACATAATTTACTAAAAGTTAATATGTTAAAATGAGTTTATATATTTCCAAATTTTAGCAGTTTATTTTGCTTGTTTCAAACAGTGCAAGAAGTCCACCTTGTCAAACTAGTGCAAAAAGACTGAAAAAACTATCTACGTTTTGTTAAAAGATTACACCCAACTTTAGCAATATGACTGTGGTACAGAGACCTGGGCTAAGAAAATTAGCTCTCTTAGGTTATTAAAGGGAAACTGACATGGTTAAGTAGCATTCCAAAAGTGCTGTTTAACCCATTGATGATTGACATACAGCCATTTACAGGCAGTCCCTGACTTGAGGACACCTGACTTACAGACTACCCCTAGTAACAGACACACCTCTCACTATGATCTTTAGTCCTAGGCCACAATGATAAGCTGAAAGGTGTCTGTAATGACAGCACAACATTTTTTTCTGGATTTACAATGATAAAATATACCCGTTTAGGGTGAATTCACACGACCTTTGGGGGGCGTTTATATGGCCGCTGTATATATATGTCCCCCATAGGCCGGCAATGGGCGCACACATATCTATGTAGAAGGGTGGGGACAGGCAGCACTCACTCACTCCTCTTCTCCTGAGCGCTGATGTGTGAATTCACCCTTACACTTACATAAAAATTCAACTTAAAGGGGTTTCCCCACAAACTAAATTTAGGCCCCCCTAGATCGCGAGAACGAGGGGTCAAATTTAGCGCTTTGACTTTTTAGAAATGAAATCAAAGCACACGGGGGCATGCATTTAAAAAATACAAGTCACCGGATGCTGGTTATTGATTGCATGTGTTTCCATAGAAACACTTATGCGACCAGGCCGTGGTATGCCCCCGTGTGCTTTGTTTTTGTTTCTAAATGGAGTCAAAGCGATACATGTGACAGCACCCCGAGTATATCCAGGTGCCTTGTGCCAGGAATTGTGACATTTTCATGATGCTGCGTTCACATGTAGCATTTACAGTGTGGCTGTAAAAAATGCACTTGCATGTGTCTCTGAGTGCAATGATATGTCTCCATGATGTATGGTGTAAAATGCAAGTCTCAAAAAAAGACCCATTGAGTACAATGGGTCAGAGTGCAATGCAAGTTCCATGCATGAAAAGCACACGCAGAACACACATGTGAAAAACACAAGTGAAGAAGGCGCCTTAGTCCTGGTGTAGACAATTTCAGTTGCCCCAAGACACAACCTTGTAACTTCTGGCTTAGGGTTGGCCACCATCTTGGATTTCTGTGAGAGATCGTGCAGATGAGATTTCTGTCTCTCTCTGCTGTGTGCCTGTGCCACGCCTCCTGCACGGAGCTCAGAGACACTCACATCCTGCCAGCAAACAGATTGTGAGCACAGAGAGTGGAGCTGCAAACTACAAGGAGATAAGTGATCTGGGGGAAGGCAGATACCTGAAAGATGTCACTCTCCGTATGTAGATTAGAGGGGAAAAAAGGGGGAGGGGAACAGAGAGAAAAAAGCGCTAGGGGTTTAGGGGTGCTTCTTGGTGAGAAATGTACTCACTTTTTCTGGTTGTGCTATACACAGGCACAACACTGGTTTAGGCATTTACGGTGAGCAACTGCTGCCACGTCTCCACCCTCTACCTGGGGTAACAAGAGTGTGTGACAAATGGATAGAAGGGGAGATTGCTGGTTGTAAATTCTGAAGTTCTAGAGTAAAGGTTTTCTTTTATTCGGAAGGCAATTTTTTGGAGATGACACGTTTCGCACTATGCAAAAAAAAAAAAAGACTATGCCAGCATGATCCCAGCACAACAAGACCAGACCTGATGAAGCACTTTGCGAAACGCGTTGTCTCCAAAAAATTCCCTTCCGTATAAAAGAAAACCTTTACTCTCGAGCTTCAGCGCCATCCAGACGTCCCTTTTTCCTACATAGGGAGTTACAACCGGCAATCTCCCCTTCTATCCATTTAGCTGAAAGATGTAGCAGAGATCACAGTGTAACAGTGTCAGTGAACCTCTGCCTGTCAGCCTATGTGTAATCTCATGCATCTCTGATCTGTCTCATCTCTGCTTCTATGTGTCAGTGTGTTAGTACAATGTCAGAAGCCAGATGAAAGTGCATATACACCTGTACCCCGATAATCTAACCACATTGTCACCCCACAGAACAAGATGTGTCTGCTTAGAGAGGCTCCGCCCACAACCTGTAATTTTGCACTGAGCAGCCTAATGAGTGATAGGAGCGAAAACAGCAATGAAACTGAGTAAAATTGTAAAGTAAGGGGTTAAAATGATCTTTATCGTGTTAACATCACTTGGGGATTGAAATGTGAGGATTTTCTTTCTTCCTTTAATATTATGTTAACGTTATGTAAACAGCAACACAGTGTTAATACATTTTACTACTGTTATCAAATGCAAATCTTAACAGCAATGTAGTTAGGCCAATCTCCTTCCCTTAGCCGTTACAAAATGCAGTGTAACTGCCACATGTCAATGCTGCCTGATTGTTCTTAGGCCACATGCGCACAGGCCTAACTCGGCCCACAAACACCGGGTCCTTTGTTTGTGACCAGTGTTCCTTTGGCATTTAAAGTCCTCTCATATGCCAATGTCAACAATAAATCCCGTCTGAGCTGCAAATGCATGCAGGAATAACCATGGCCACGAGTGTGAGCCCAGATTTGTTTGATAATTCAAAAATAGCACACAGGCAATAAAAATGTATGCATGGTCCTGAATCCTACAAATTACACAGAGGTACAGTATGATTACACAGATCTAGTTGTGATTGGTCATCTACAATTATGATGCTCTCCTTGCACTTATATGTGCCTATCATGTAGGGCAGTGGTGGCGAACCTATGGCACTGGTGCCAGAAGCGGCACTCCAAGCCCTTTCTGTGGGCACTCAGGCCACCACCCCAGCAGGACCTTCTGCTGGCCCCACTATTCTCTGAGTACAGAGGGACACTGGAAAGAAGCTAAAATGATGCAAATTTTCCATCTTGTCCTCAGAAGGCTAATATGATTGAACGTTGTTGAGGAACAGGGAGCAATAAGTTACTTCTTTAATTTTAGGTTGGCACCTCGCAATAAAAAGGGGGTTTTGGGTTGCAGTTTGGGCACTCGGCCGCTAAAAGGTTCACCATCACTGATGTAGGAGAATACTACATTGGGTAGAGCAGGGTGATGAGGGGAGATGTTTTAGGACTAGCAGGTGAGATTAGAGAAATGCTGATGTAATCCTTTGTTTGGCAGTGTAGTTGCCACAGGGAGAAGGTTGACATCCTGGATACATAGGAGAGCAACCTCTGGACTTAGTGATAAGGTGACTGAGCGGCCTACAGAAAAAGGGTTTTTTAGTGAATGGATGTATCTGAGCTGTATAGACATATTTTCATAGATTTTAAATGAATGCTTTATTTACTCTATATTCTTTATCGCTCTTATGTAAATTTACCAATAAAAAATCAGAACTAAGAGAATGCTGCTCAGTAATAGTATGAATGGCACCCGGAACTTCAAAACACCATGACAATGGAAAAGGGATTTACCTTAGGGAGTGCTTCGCTCTATTAAAAAGAGTACAGAAGATTTTAGGGTGTAGCCTGGTTTTACTGACACACCTACATGTTTGTGCATCTGGCACACCCCGATTCCCTGAAATATCTCTCATGAACATCAAGCATGAGTCAATTTATCATATACAGGACAGAACGCTATACTGTATATACTATAGATACTGCTATACTGTATTGTTTATGGATCTGGTCTCTTATAGAAAACAGACAACACATGTCCCTAAGCTTGGGCTTGAGTGTGAAAGTACCAAGGTTACTCCCCTGGATAAAGCCTAAAATCTACATGTACTTTTCCCCTGGAGCCAGCTTTCTATACTGGAATTTTGTTACGGTTTTTCAACCATTACTGAAAATCACACCGAAGCACCACAGTTTTGTGGTAACTGTTTCAAAACTGCAACAAAGCCACAGAAACCTAAGCAAGAACATCAAAGTTTCACGTTTTATAATTAGTAAAGCAATTCGGTGAATGAAATGTGTTGTGAACCCACCTGTGTATCCTGCATGTCACTCCTCACACTGCTTCCTATCTTTGCTCTGATCACCCAGCCCTTCCTTCCTCCTCTTTTGTAACATGAGTCAGGAAACACCGTATTAAACCTAATGTAAGCTCAGCAGCCTTCAGCTGTACAGCACTTCCAGTATAGGTTTGAAATCCCGGAGTCAGGGTGGATGATGTAAATTCCTAATTCTGCTCATAACTATTAATTATAGGCAATTTTACATTGCAGCCATATTACTTATGAAATTAAATGTATACAATGTTAATATAGTAAAAATGTCCCTCTTTACTATCTTGTGAAACTACGATTGGTTAATATGCCATTATTGAAATTATAATTATTAATGATCCCTATAGCCCCCCTCCCCCATACTTCATTTCCACCACCTCCAATAGCATGTCATTAAGTTATATGTGCCCAAAAATGGTGCAATTAAGAGCTCTTTCACACTGGGGTTATTTTTTTCAGCTGGCACTTGCTTTGTATGGAGAGAGCTCATCCTGTGAGCTCTCTCCATACCCCCATTCACCTCATGCCGGCCCTGCACCTTGATATGTTAAAATTATCGTGACACGTCAGATTCTGAAAATACAGTCTGGTAACTAAGCTGAAAACAAGAGTTGGTGATAAGGGGTTAAGCAGGACCTACATGTGCATATTCTATCACCTTAGGTGTGGTAAGGGTTTGTTTTGAGGCTACAGAAATATCTATGCAAGTTGGTTCTATCCACACTGAAATGGGGCCCAAGTGTTCTTCCAATTGCACCACTGTGTTCTTATTTAAATGTCAATTGCCTGATTTCATTGCTGATCTCTCTGATGTATTTGATAAAAAAAAAACCCTCTCTTTAACAATGCATATACCTAACGAATGTGGGATCGATCTCCACCCAGGGTTTAAATATTCCAAGGGAAGGATTTTCAATCTGTCTCTTCTAGAACATAAGGCCATGGGCAGTCTCCAGAAAACCACATCTGTTTCTCAAATTCACCTATGGGTACAGGTATTTTCTTTGTTGAAAAAAATGACAACTGATTCACATTAGATAGGGGGGCAAGAGGAAGATTGTAGTTTTCTAACAATTTGTTAAAACATTTTTTTATTGATCCTGTGTCAATATGTGCTAGTTTATCTGGACGATGTTCTTATTTTTTCCACCAACTGAACTACTCTTATTGAACATGTCAGGAGTGTTCTCTTGAGATAATATAAAAATGTATTGTTTGCTAAACTGTCTAAATGTCTGCTTGGAGTCCAAAAGATTTTCTGGGTTACATAATCAACCCTGAATCGTTTTTCATGGATCCACTAAAGATAAAGATCACCGCTATTGTGAACTTGGAACGTCTCACCACTGGTGGTAGTCTGTCCTTTTATGCATGCTTGTTACCTCTAGGGGATGATGGCACAGGTTCCAGTTAAATCCAGGGCTCCCGTAATGCTGAGAAAAAGAAAAATATGTAAATTAGCCTGAGGCGCTCAGTCCCACATCACCTGAGCACCTCATGGCTGTGTTGCTCCTTAATTATGCATGCCCCCTGCCTGCTGAGTAACCTGCAGGCTGCACAAGGGACAAGTTCTTGGGCATGCGCAGAATTTCCAGACAGCTGGCTGACAGACATGATGCCAGGAGAAGAAGCTGATATTTCACCCAACAAGTGCTGTGCCTCAGAGGAGAGCTGGCTGACAGAGGAGTGGGCCACACAGAGGAGTGAATGCTAAGCAGGCGGGGGATGTGCACAATTCATGAATCTGGTGCACTCTGCACACCTCACAGGTAAACTGCAGACCATTCTATGCCTTCATGGCATTCCAGAAACTATTGGCCCACATTTATCAAAACTATGGGGTAGATTTATCAAGCTGAATAAAGCGACGGATGCAGGAACTCGGGCGCACAAGCTTCATGAATCACGCCGGACTTCATCCTCATCGGACCATCCGAATCAGGGATCGTGACAGGACCAGGCAAGTAAATCTGCCCCATTGGTCTGTCTGAAAGTCAGAATATTTCTAGTCCTGTCACGATCCCTGATTCGGACGGTCCGATGAGGATGAAGTCCGGCGTGATTCATGAAGCTTGTGCGCCCGAGTTCCTGCATCCGTCGCTTCCCCACTGTCACGGTTACACCCGCGATCCTCAGTACGGATTGAGGGTGTACCCGTGCCTGCTGCCGCGGTCCCCGCTCCCACAGCCCTCACTTACCTCTCCTGGCTCTGGCCTGCACTCTGGCTCCCAGCATGTAGGCCGCATGCTTCTTCCCTGCAGTCGTGAGCTCCCGACACTAGGGGGGGGCGCGCGCGGACTTCTCCCAGCCTTAAAGGGCCAGCTTTCTCCTTATTGGCTCTGGCATTCCCGGCTCGGCTATATAGCCTGGCGACTCCCAGCATCCCCTGCCGGATCTTCATGTCCTGTTACTGAAGAGAAAGCCCGCTGTGTTCCTGAGCGTTTCCAGACGCCTCCGTGTACTCTGTGGTTCCCGCGTTCCTGTGTAATCTGTGATTCCCGTGTTCCTGTGGTGTTTCCCGTGTTCCTGTGGTGATTCCTGTGTTCCTGAATCCTGCGAACGGTGCTGTTATCCTGTGGAGGTCCTGTTATCCTGTGGCGGTCCTGTTATCCTGTGGCGGTCCTGTTATCCTGTGGCGGTCCTGCAGTCTTGTGGCGGTCCTGCAGTCTTGTGGCGGTCCTGCAGTCTTGTGGCGGTCCTGCAATCCTGTGGCGGTCCTGCAATCCTAGTGGTCTTCTGAGGTCCTGCCAGCCATCCTTCCGAGGTCCTGCCATCCCGAGGTCCTGCCATCCCGAGGTCCTGCCTGCCATCCCGTGGTCCTGCCTGCCTGCCATCCCGTGGTCTTTTAAAGTGCGACAAATAAGACTAGTCTGTATGTGCAGTTTGCCTGTGAAGTGTACAGGGTGTGCCTGATTCATGAATTATGGTGATTTTTTTTTTGTGAACTTTGTTTATGCACAATTTTGCTGCACGTCGGACAGAATTGTAGTCCTGCCTTCCCGTGGTCCCCTTGTCCCTACCTTGGCTGCCACCGCGGGCCTAGTTGCACCCACGGAGCGACCTGTTTACTCTCCGTCACAGCAAGACCATCCCGCTTTGCGGCGGGCTCTGGTGAAGATCAGTAGTTCACTTGGACTCCGCTCCCAGGTTGCGGCTAAGGTTGTTATCCCCCACGGTGGTCCTGGGAGTCCACAAGACTTTAGTCCTAAGGGACTATTCCCATAGACTGTGACACCAACCGAGGTTTGCCGGAGTTCACCTTCTTCTTCCCGGTGTAAGTGCGTGTCTTGTGACAAAATTCTGAATGTTACATCTTGCGCATTGTCCGAATCCGTCGGCTTGTCCGACAGCCACGCACCCAAGCATGCAAGCCGGCGCCAATGCGCCAAAATCCGATTGCAAATTCCCGTGGCAATTCGCTGCAAAACGTAAATTGACGGCAATGCGCTCCGCGGACCCTCAGTAAATGAGCCCCATTATGTGCAGTTTGCCTGTGGAGTGTGTAGAGTGGGCCACATTAATCATAACTGGCACGTGTCCACATTTAATAAAGTGTTTGCAGTTTTCTGTCTGACTTTGCACGAGAAAGAACATGCAAAGTGCAGCACATGTATTCATAAAGTGTCTGCGACAGTTTTGTGTCACGGCTGCACTGTGTTAGACAAGACAGAAAAATGTGCACCTAAAGGGGTGTGTTAGTGCTTAGATGGACGGTGCACCACAATTCTGTCCGACGTGCAGCAAAATTGTGTCTGCAGCATAAACAAAGTTCACAAAAAAAAAAATCACCATAATTCATGAATCACCCTGTACACTTCACAGGCAAACTGCACATACAGACTAGTCTTATTTGTCGCACTTCAAAAGATGGGTGCTAGGCAGGATTAATGTACCCATCCCAAATTAATCCAGAATAGAGAGCAATCCAAACACTCCTATAAATATGATGCCAAGTGGTAATTTTATTTACATGAAAACAATCAAAATTCAATTGACATTTCAGCCTGTCACAGGCAAACACTACAAGATATAAGATAATACACAGATGAAATAATGAATATGACTCGATATGAAAACATTTTTCTACAGTAATGAGTTCATATGCATAGAATAACAAGATAACCCAAATTTATTGCGTCCTTGCTTAGAGTTAGGATGACTTCCCCCTAACCTTAAATCAAACACCCTACAAAGAAGGGGAACTCATCGATTATATGATAAAATATATTATTTTTTATTTCATCAATTTAAAACAGAAACACACATTAAAGTAATTTTTACAAAAGTTAAAAAACAGATTTTTTTTTATTTAGAATAACAAGAGTAGCAAAATTACATGTTCAAAATCAATGTTGTATTAGTTGATAAAAGGAGACAGTAGCATCCAACAAGAAAAAGAAAAAGGTTCTACCTGGAGCTCCAAGGTACAGGCATGGGCTCAAATGTAGCACCTCCATACACTAACTGCTACATGGACACCTATGTGAATCAGTTTCTCTGCATCCCCCCTTTATTCAACACACCATGGTATACAAATGGTACATAGAGTACAACTAATAAGCTATTAGAGTTCCACCAGTACATGAATTCTATCTATCCAGAATTACAATTTACTTTACACCAGGACCATGATACCATAAGTTTCTTGGACACTATGGTCACAAGGAACCCAAAAGGCTACCTCACTATGGATCTCTTCCGTAAAGACACTGACCGCAATAGCCTCCTAAATTTCACTAGCTGTCATCCCCCTATGATAAAACAGGCGATCCGAGATCCCAATTTACAAGAGTGAGGCGCATGGTCAGTGACACTACGCTACAAACCTCCTGACTCCATGAGATAGCAGAAAGATTCAGGGAATGACGAGGATACACCTAGCAGGTCATTCACAACAACATGTCTATACGTGCCAACTGACCAGACTACATATAGTCCAATCCCAGAGTACCATTTGTACATAGGATCCCAGAGTACCATTTGTACATAGTAACCATCCAGTGTCCAACAAGATCCTATAAATTCTGAGGTGACACTGGTCGGTCCTCATAAGGGCCCTACCAGACATCCCAGAATTTCAAAATCCCATTTTACCTTGCTGCAAACGCCCCAAGAACTTTATGGTTTATCCTTATCAGAGCAGACATAGGCTCCAACACACGCAAATCACGACAAGAATTCTTGCGTACACCCAAGAAAGGTACATTCCCCTGCCTATCCTGTTCTAAATGTGCCAACTAGAGATGGTTGAAAATCGGTTCGACCATATTCGCCGAAATTTTTTTTAAAAATTTGATTCAACATGAATCGAATCATGACAAATCTCGTTAAAAAGAGGTATTTCCTGGCTGCAGAGAGCCTGTAGTGTGTTGTAGAACGTTGTGTCATGCTTAAATATGCATAGGGAATGTGGTTTGGTCTTCAAACCTGTGTTTTAGTATGACACGCACATGACTGCCGCCGCTCTTAGAATTGCTTCACTCTTCAATTTCATGTGCACTTACAGAGGCCAACTTCACCAAATAAGCAGGAACGCAGCCTGACAAAGTAATGTCTGTGCCAGCTCGAAAGGACTGAGCTGAGGGCCAAGATCCCACTATAACATCAAAGAGTGCACTCTTTTTACACTGACATCAGATGATTCCATAGATTACGACAGAACCTGGTCTGTTAAATGCGGATACATGTAGAAACCCCCCAAAAGAGTGCAGAGGGTGTCGGCAGTAATTCTGCATTGACGTCACTGAACATTTTTCCCTTCATTTCATCCGTTAGTGTCCGCTTTCAATCGGTCATTAATCCATCATCAGTATTGCTAAAGCCAAAAACAAACAGGAGTGGATCCAAAACAGAGGTGACCAGTAAATGAGATATTTGCATGTCCTCTGTGCTCTGTATCCACTCCTGCTTTTGGCTATCAATCCTCAGGCTTTTTTGCATTCCTTCTGACAGATGAAATGAAGGGAAAAACGGCCACAGATCAAGTTTGGCTGCCCAGTAGTCCATGGGATCCTCTACCTGGGGTGGTAAAGTGCTGTCCAAGTAGGCCACCCCCTGCTGGTGCAGGGTCTGCTCCATGTCCTGCTGCTGCTGGTGGAGGCTACCCTCCTCACTAGGTGGGTGAAGGAAGTTGTTCATTAAGGACTCCAGACTTCAGCTGCTGCTGATAGAGCTGCTACTGCTCCTAACCCCCCATCTCACCACAGCAGCAATGGCAGTAGTACGTGAGTGATCCCTGCCAGGAATCCCTCGGTCAGACCTGACAGAGGATGGACAATATTTCTCTATAGTACGCCAGTTGTTCTCCCTCTCGACAGCTGGAAAAAAGTCACCCATTTTTGACAGGTAGCGAGGGTACAAGAGGGTGGAGAGCTAAAAGTCATCCCTATGCCGCATGTTAACTATTCGTCTGTCACAAGTTAAGCAAAGCAGCATGCTGCGGGCCATCTGCGCAAGTGACTCTGAGGGACTCCTGGCCTCCATCTCCACTGTATACTGCCATGGTGCTTCTGAGTCATCTGCCTCGTCTTCTACCTCCTCCGGATGCTCATGTTCCTCCTGAGTGGAAAAACCACTGATTTCACCAAACTGCATGTGCTCCAAATTCCTCCTCCTCCAGTTCACCCCCACCCGGACTCATGTGGGAATGAGATGTAGTCTCCACTTCTCCAGTGCCCTGACCAGACAGATTTCCAGGACATGAAGCAGTGGAATGACGTTATTCATCCCACAGTCCTGGCGACTGAAAAATAACGTGACCTCTTCAAAGGGCCTGAGCAAACGGCAGGTATCACGCATGAGCTGCCAGTGGCAGTTACACAGGGGAGTACTCCAGTCTGCTTGCATCATCAAAAAATCATTAATGGCTTTTCCCTGTTCATACAGGGGGTCTAACGTATCGAGGCTGGAATTCCAATAGGTGGAAACATCGCATATGAGACTATGTCGAGGGAGGCTGCGCTGCAACTCGAGGAGGGTGTGCTTGGCTTTGTAAGAATGTCTGAAGTGCATGCACAGTTTCCTGGCCATTTTAGGAATGTCTTACGGATGGGTGGAAGAATTGAGAAACCTGTTGACAACCAGATTGAACATGTGCGCCATGTGGGGAGCTCTCCACCTCGGTTCGCACACGCCATAAGTTCTCTGAAGGGTGCAGAGTCCACGACTTGGAAAGGGAGGGACTGCAGTACCAACAACTTGGACAAGAGCACGGTCATCTTCTGCACCTCAGGATGGATGGACGCATACAATGGTCTCTTTGTAATCGCCTCTTTCAACTACTGCTGGCTCCATGCGTAGCGAGAAGCAGGAGCATCTGTTGATGAAGGGCCGTGTTGCCAATGTTAGCTCCCTGGACACGCTTCACTTTCTGCACGTAGATTCTACATATACACACGCTCAGCTCCTCTGGTGTCTTATCAAAAAACTGCTGCTGCCTCGCAGACCCCCTTTACCACTGCTTGCTTGGACCTCTGAAGCGGGGTTTGACTCTCGTCCTCGCACTGCTGCCACCCTGCTGACTCACAGCCACAGTAGCGACTTGCTGCCTGCTCCGCAAGCTGACTCTCTTCACCTGACGATGATGAATCCCTTTCTACACCCAGCTCCCAAGTGTGATCGGCTACATCATCGTCAATTTGTGTTTCCCTGTCACTGCTATTTTCCTCAACGGTGTCAGTATGCACAGCCTGCCTACTGCACGAAGCAGCAGATGTCTGCCCCACCTCTTCAATGCTCAGCAGCTGCTGACTGTCCTCAAACACTTTCTCATCGTTGTATAGTGGCACTGAGCCCAGACCACCTAGTAGCTCTCTTGCTGAGGGAAATGAACAGGACAGAGGATGGTTGAAGACAGGTGAGGGCCACTGACCTGCTCCTGGGCCATGCCAACTAATTGTTGTATCTAACAAACCCACAGACACTTGGCTGGGGTTGTCAGATGTTATATTTGAGGAATTGGGTGACCTAGTCAATCAATCAACAACCTTTGGGTTGTTGATCAATACACTGCTGCTAGATGACAACGGCAGTTCTGGCCTCACAGAGCCACCCCTGCTGCTACATCCCCTTACTGTGCTGCAACCTCTGCCTGCTCCACCTGTCACCTTTCTGTCTGGCAAAGTGGTTAATCAACTACGTGGATTTGACACGTATATCTTGCTCTCAACTTCAGCAACACAAATGTATGGGAATTTGCGTTATACAGATACCCCACAACGGACACCCTGTAATTGGAGCGAAAATCACTCTATAAACTATGTGGATTTGACACGTATTTCTTGCTCTCAACTTTAGCAACACAAAAGTATTGGTATTTGCGTTATACAGATACCCCACAATGGACACCCTGTAATTGGAGCAAAAATCACTCTATAAACTATGTGGATTTGACACATATTTCTTGCTCTCAACTTTAGCAACACAAAAAAGTCTGGACATTTGCGTTATACAGTAACCCCACAATGGACACAACCTGGGAGAGGAGCAGATATGTGGATATTAAACAGATTTCTTCCTAGTGGCTTCAGTAACAAAAAAGAACTGCTATTTGGGGTATACAGATCCCCCTAAACGCACACCTGTAGATGTTCTGTGTTGTTCTGTTGAAGTGCCCGGGACTTCTGACCCCATATAGGTGACCCCCAGTAATTATTCCCCTCATGTCCCTGGTTTTACGGCCAGTCCTGGGATACGCACAGACACGGCAGGGCTCGGACCAGTGGACTATTTTAAGTTTTCTTTTAGTGAGGACCTAGTTGGTCTGATGGTGTCCCAGACCAATCTCTAAGCTGCACAATATATTGCCCAGAACTCCACTTCTTTTTATTTGCATTCCCACAGGTGGACCCCTGTGCAGCAGAGATGTAGAAGTATTGGGGCATAGAACTTCTTATGGGACTTGACAAAAAGCCCGCTATCAGGGACTATTGGAGCACAGACATACTGTACCACACCCCGATGTTCCACATGGCAATGAGTAGGATGCGCTTTGAAGCCATACACAGGTTTTTGCATTTTGCCGATCATTTTCAGTGCGCATCCAGAGATGACCCAAGTTATTATAGTCTAATATGGGCTGGACCTTATACAACCTATCTGAGTGGCCGATATACTACAAAGAGGCACATATCAGTGGACGATTCCCTGGTACATTTCAAAGGGAGACTTCAGTTCCGCCAGTACCTGCCCAATAAGAAGGCAAGGTATGGCATGAAGATGTATAAGCTATGTGAGAGTGCATCAGGGTACACTTTTAGGTTCAGGATATATGAAGGGAAGGACTCTAGAATAGTACCCCCTGAATCCCCCCCCCCCCTTCCTGGGAATTGCTGGAAAAATAGTTTGGGATTTGGTGCACCCACTATTGGACCAGGGCAACCACCTCTACCTGGACAATTTTTATACGAGCACTACCCTGTTCAAGTGCCTGGCATCCAAACAAACCGCGACATGTGGCACTGTTAGAAGGAATCATAGAGGTCTCCCTAAGTCACTGCTAAGGGAAAATCTCAGAAGGCACAAGAGCAGAGCACTAAGCAGCCACTCAGTATTGTGTGTTAGGTACAAGGACAAGAGGGATTTCCTTGTACTAACAACAATACATGGGCACACCACCACCCCTGCCCCTGTACGAGGTACCAGTGCAGAAGCCCCCAAGCCGGACTGTATTTTGGATTATAATAGGTACATGGGAGGGGTGGATTTGTTGGACCAGGTACTTCAACCATATAACGGCAATCGGAAGTCGAGGGTGTGGTACAAGAAGCTGGCAGCGCACATCCTGCATATGGCACTGTATAATGCTTACACTGATGTGCAGGCCAGAGGGGAACTTTCCTGGAATTTCAAGAGGTGGTAGTCGAGCAGTTGATTTTTAGAGACCAGGAAGTGGGGAGTGCTAGTACGCCAGGAAGCAAGTCCACACGGATTCTACCAGGGCAGCACTTTCCAGGAGAAGTTCCCCAAACTGCCAGCAAGGGAAGGACGTAGAAGAGGTGCAGGGTTTGTTCCAAAAGGGGCATAAAAAAAAAAACCATATACCAGTGTAACACATGCCCTGAGAAACCAGGGTTATGCATGAAGTAGTGTTTATAAGGCCTATCTAGAACAAAAAAAGCCAATTTACTCGACTTATATGTGAAAATACATCTTTATTGAAATGACACATGTTCGACAAACATTTAAAAATTGCTGGCAGGTTTAAGAGAAACAAGGACACTACAAAAATGTTCAAAATTACAACCAGATAGTCCAGGGTGATGCATGGGGATATTTAGAAAACAACAGTAAATGTATAAGACATCAAAGACAGCTTAAAAAGTGCATGGTGCATGTGAGGACAGATGTCTGGGATACTACAATTGTAGTTAAACCAAAAAAGTATCCGGTGCTATGAAAGTGCACGGATAGTACGATTACCGGATATCGTCCACTGATATAGCACTATTTAGTATGCTACTTGTGAACAGAAGCGCATGTTCAAGTCTAATCCTGTAGCATAGTGGTATACCATAACATATTGCACATGCCCATTATCATTACTACATGTCTAAATACGTAGTACAAAAGAAAGTATATTGCACATACCCATGGTAAATTGTCCACCCGCGTCTGGTGTAAGAAAGTCCCCCTGAAGTAGTGTTTCCAGATTTACCACACGTCCCTGGATATATAATTGTACTCTGATGCACACAGCTCACACAGCTTATACATCATGCTGCATGCCGAGCCTTCCCTGCTGAGCTCTGCCATGTGCCCAGCCTGTAGAGTATTGCCACATATGGGATATTGCCGTACCCGGGAGACCCTGTATCATGATTTTTGGAGTGTTTGTCTCCCGTGGCAGGAGCTGGGCACATGATGACATAATGGATAATTTGTACTATGCACTATACATTATGCATCATCCTTGGGGTCCACCTGTGGGGTTAAAATGCTCACTACACCCCTCTATTTATTCATGGAGGGATGTAGTTTTGAGCATCTACCTTGCCGATATATCAGGAGGTCTTTGAATTCCTGAGATTCCCTGTATACCACCCATGGTTGCCACAGTTTCAGGAATTTCTCAGTAGTACCCTGAGAATCAGCCATGGATTCCTCCATTCTATATATGTGTAGGATTTCCTGGATCCAGTCTGAGATGGATGGAGGAGTAACAGAGCGCCATCTGCGGGGGATGACTGTCAGGCTGCTATTAGGAAGAATCTCAAGAGATTGCTTTTTTGCATCCGTATAGCACCTGGAAGGATAGAGAGCAGGGCTACCTCTGGTGTTTTGGGGGGTATCATGCCTGTCACTTTGGAGGCCACTTCGAACACCTCGTTCCAAAAACAGGTTAGCTTTTGGTATGTCCACCAAATATGGACCATATCGCCTCCGTCTACTCCACACCTCCAACACGTGTCCTGAAATGAGGGGTAGATCAAGTGCAGCAGCGTTGGGACTCTATACCATCTAGAGAGGATTTTGTAATTCCTCTCTCGAGCTGTACATGCAATTGAGAGTTTGTGGGAGAACAAGAAAGCTTTATCCCAGTCCTCGGGTGTTAAAGAGACCTTCAAATCTCTAGCCCATTTATCCAGAAAGGGCGGAGGTGAATTATATGTTTCCTTTATAAGGAGACCATGGGGCAGATTTACTTACCCGGTCCACTCGCGATCCAGCGCCGCTTTCTCTGCGGAGGATTCAGGTTCTGCCGGGATTCACTAAGGTAGTTCCGCCGACGTCCACAGGGTGTCGCTGCTGCGCTGAAGTTCATCGGAATGCACTGGAGTTCACCGTCCTATCGTGGGTGCAGGTAAGTGCGTGTCAAGCTACACTTTTTTTTTTAAATGCAGCGGTTTTTCCAAATCCGTTGGGTTTTCGTACGGCCACGCCCCCGATTTCCGTCACGTGCATGCCGGCGCTGATGAACCACAATCACATCGGGTGCGCCCAAATCCCGGGGCAATTCAGGGAAAATCATCACAAAGCGGAAATTTTCGGATAACCCGTCGGAAAAACGCAATTTGGGCCCTTGGTAAATGACCCCCCATAAGTCTGAGAGATGCAATGCAAACAGAGACTCAAAAGGTGTGAGTACGGAATTAAAGTTGGCTGTGGCCCCTGGTTGTTTGAGGAAAGCTCTGAACTGTGTCATTTCCAACCAGGAAAGTTTAGATGAGGTAGCTTAGGCTAACATCTCAGTGTGGGATGGGATTGGGGCCTCCCCCATGATGTCATGCATGCGCAAGTCTTCATGATTTGAGCGACCTAATTACATGGTTCTCGAGAAGGCCGGTTGGAAGTCCGGATTATAAAAAAGTGGCGTGAGGGGGCTAAACGGGCGGGAGAGAACTCTCCGCTGAATCAGGGATCTCCACTGTCTCAGGGTGTGGGCGAGAAACAATGTGCACGGTTCTATCTCCACGTGCTGGGAAGATACTCATGGTAGGGCGCATATAGGGATCGAGGAGCTATACTGTTCCAATATTACCCATTGCTTGGTGTGCAGGTGATAGTGCCAGTCTATTAACCGTATTAAAACAGAGGCCTGGTGGTAGATTTTGAGGTCGTGTAAACCCACCCCTTCCGCTGATTTTGGTTGTATCAGGGTCTGCCATCCAATCCGTGGGCGAGTAAACCCCATATGAATCGCAGGATTATTGAGCGGAGGGACCTGAAGAACAAAGTCGGTTTGGCTATCGGGGCACCCTGAAAGGTATAAAGAAATCGTGGCAAGATATCCAGGTCTTGAAGTATCTATCTTTAATCACTGGGAAGTGGCCGGTTTTGAAATGTGTCTCCTGCAAGAATAAGATTTTTACACATTGTCTGTACATACCATAAAGAATTTGTGATCTTTTTTGAGGGACATTTAGCCCTCTTGCATTCAGGGATCCGAATTTCACTGTCTCCATTAGTGGGACACTGGCAGAGCGCTGTGTTGCGCGTGGAGTGGCTCAAGATAGGACAAGGGGGTATGGAATTCTGGAGAGAACACTAGGAGAGAACACAAGGAGAAACAAACACAAACGGCTGACCAAACTAAAGGGCTAGGGTCAGGGAAGAACGAAAAACTAACAAAGTATAAACAAATACGTTACATGGGTTACGTGGGTAGACCTGCTAGCCACGGAATCCCCGGTCGGTAGTAAACCAACTGTGGAAAGCGAGGCCACCCACCTCTCTACAGCCTGAGATGATGCATCATGAAGAGACATTTTTGAAAGCATCCAGCATCATAAGGGAATAGGGAAAAGTGGGGGGCGGGGAGTGTAAGGACAGAGAATACAATGGAGCAAAGGCCAGAACCCATATTACAGACCCCACCAGTTACTTAACAACAATTGTAAACATCTATAGTAAAGGTATCTGTCATAGTTTGGGTTCTTCATACACTTCCCAGGGCCCCTCCCGCACACCTGGACCCGCGGGTCCCTCCCTGATTTGGAGGAGCATCTGCGCACCAAAGCGTGCCAGAGCAGCCCGGTCAGCGCACCACATACAATGTAACATTATTGATCTGGTGGAAGAGGAGGCGGTTGAAGTTCTGGTCTGCGATTCATGCGTACCCTCCCTTGTCCAGGGCCACGGCGTGCGCGCCCTCTAGGGGGGCCACCAAGAGGAAGGGGGGCACCCCGTTGCATCGGTAAGGGAAGTGCAGGCCATTCCGTTATAGCAAGGAAGCTCAACTCCGCCGCCACAGTTGGGATCTCACTGGGATGGTAGAGAACAAATCTTTTATCTGCCCATGGTATCTGAAGATGGAACGGAAATCCCCATGAGTATGGAATGTTTCGTTGTTGTAGTACAGTGAGCAACGGTTTGAGGGATTTTCTCTTTTGCAAGGTCAGTCTGGAGAGATCAGGTAGTAACTGTAGTCGTGCTCCTCCATGTATAATGTCACCCGCTAGACGAGCCTTGGACATAATAGCGTCTTTCAGCTCGTAGCGGTGTACCCTGCAGGGTTGTTCTTTTGGTGAGGGACGAGCTTGTAGAGAGCGGTGGGCCCTATCCAGCTCCAGTGGTGAACCTGCAGGGACCTCTAAGACCGAGTTAAATATTTGGCATAAGGTTTCATGTAGTTGAGGAGCTTCCACCGACTCGGGCAATCCACGGATCCTAATATTATTGCGGCATCCCCTGTTCTCTGCATCATCCAGTTGATCTGCCAAGCATTGCAATTGGTAGGCATGGGTAGAGGGAGTGACATCAGGAGCATCCAGGCAGTCGTTAACTACTTGCTGGGCTTCTATTGTGGTTGTTCGGACTGCTAGTTGGTGGACCTCCTCTCAAACACCATTCAATTCAATAGTATAAGATTGTCCCAGTCTTGCCACATAACTCTCCATGTCATCTCTAGTAGGTATAGTGCGAAGATAAGAGCTCAAAGCACGTAGCTCAGCAAGGGCGCCCAAGTCCTGTGAAAATGGTACATGTTGTGAATCTGGAGAACCTCCTGGGGAGAAGGCTGGGCAAGTGGCTTGGCTTGCAGCACGGGCAGTGAGGCTAGCGTCTAAGTCTTGAGACTGATAGGGGTCAGGGGACATGGGATGTGGAGTTGGAGAGTAGGCTGATGGGGTGACAGGCCATTCCTCCCCTTGTTCGGGCCACAGTACAGGGGACTGAGGGGCAGACAACAGCCCCTTCTTCTGGTCGCACTTCTGTGATTCTTGTCTCTGACACCCTCCCCCTTGCCAGGAACCCATTCCCCCGAGTTTTGTCATGTTCCCTGTTGGTGTGTTGCATGGGGAATCTTCGCCTCGGGGGCCTATAGCTGCTGGTGCCGGGCAAGCCCCTTTGCTGATCCGTATTCCCCTCTCTGGGGTCAGGGGGAGAGGAGACAGTACCTTGGAGGAGGCAGGAAGCGCCTCCAGGCAGCCCGATGTCAGTTTTTTTTTCTGCCTGCCCGCTGCACTATGCGGACCTGCTGTCCCAGGGGCCGGGTGTATCTCCGCGGTCACTAGGTGAGTCCTGGGCGGTGGAGTTACCCTCTCTCGGCCGGGTGGCAGCGCCGCGTGTGCCTCCTCGCTGACGATCCCCCCGACAGTCGCCATCTTGGCTGCATGGAGTTGCGGGGAGGGTAGGGGAGAAGCAGGCCCCACCACTTCTGCCTGCTGTATCGGGGGAGCCAGACCGCTTACCGGAGCTGCGGCTGACCTATCTCCTCTTGCCTCTCGGGCTGGTGAAAGAGCGGCCGCCATTTTGGTCGGGCGGGAGCAGGGCGCATGGGACCCAGCGCTGGTCAGATACTTGCCAATTCCCCGTGTCAACGGTCTTCCCGCTGGTACTGAAGGGGTCTTGACTGACACCTTACTTCTGGCACCCATCTGGGGATGAGGATGACGCTGGATGGCTTAGCGTTGAGGTTGCAAAACGAGGTGGGTGCAGGAGCTTCTTCAGTGTGCTGCCATTTCTTTCCACAGCCAGGCCACGCCCCCCCAAATGCCTTGATTTTTGAGGTGCTTATCCACAGTGGAATGAGTTGGGCTGATTTCATTTGTCACTACAATGACACATTTGAGAAAACATTGCAATTTTTACGCTGACCCATTCACTTTGTATTACATTTGGGCCAGCATCTCGGGGGTTAAAATGCTCATACAACTCTAGATTAATACATTTAGGGGTGCCCTTTCCTAAAATGGGGTAGCTGCTCAGGGGTTTCTATTGCACTGGTACCTCAGGGGTACCCCAACATCAGTCTAGTGAAAATTTCCCTCCTACCCTTCTCAGCCCTGCCGTGTGCCCAGCCTGTCAATTATTGGCACATGTGTGATATTGCTGTACTCGGGACAACCCACAGAATGATTTTTGGGGTGTTTGGCATTAAAATTACATTTTTGTGATAAAAACTAATTTTTTATTCTGCACCATTTACTTTGCATTAGATTTTGGCCAGCATGTTGGGAGTTAAAATGCTCACCACAACCCCAGATAAATTCTTTGAGGGGTCCAGTTTCCAAAATGATAACATCTTTGGGGGTTTTCTATTGTACTGTTACTTCATGGGCTCTTCAATTACACTGTGGCACCACAAAACATTTGCAGCCAAATTGGCCTTCCAAAAACGCAATAGTACGAACTCTGTTCTGGACATCGCTGTGTGACAAAGCAGCAGTAGACATCCACATGTCTGATATTTCCATACTCGGAAGAAGCAGGGAAAACATTTTGGGATGTATATTTACCTCAAATGTGTCCATTTTAGGGCTAAATGAGAAAAATTGTAATAAAAAATTGAAATTTCCAAATTTCAAATGCATTTTTGTTTGCTTCCGTAAAAATAATTAAAGGGTTAAAAGACTTCTTAAATGCTCATTTGAATAGGTTGAGATTTTAAGTTCATAAAATGGTGTTACTTGTTGGGGGTATATGGTACAAAAGCCTTTATAGGGCACTTCCAAACTGAATTGATCACTAAAAATTTAGCATTTTTCAAATTTTCAAGAAAATCTGAGAAGTCGCTTCTAAAACTTCAAACTTTGTCACATCTGTAAAAAAATGGAAACGTAAAACAAATAATGTAAATAAAAAGAAGACTAATGGCAAAATGATTCTACCAGACTTTTTGTCTAAAAAGTATAACATTTGAAACTTTGAAAATTTTAATTTTTAAAAAGTTTTTCAAAAATTTTGAACTTTTACCCCCCCAAAAAGGAACAGATGACCGAAATGACTCTACTAACATAAACTACAATGTCTAAAGAGAAAACATTCTCAAAATCACAGGGATATCTTAAAGCGTTGAAAAGTTATTACAAGAAAAACCACTGGTCTAAAAAAAGGACCGAGCCTTAATGTACAAACAGGCTGCGTCCTTAATGGGTTAAACTCCACTTATGTTCACAAGCAACTTAGAAACACAAGCCAAAATGAGCAAGCTCAAAACAGCTTGATGAATAAAAAAATAAAAAAAGATATATATTAACCAGAGACTCTAATGCTTTATTGCCTCTTAAAACTGGGCATGTGTCATCTGTGTTATACCCCAAATGCCATGTCAAATACAAAGGTTATGGCTCTCAAAATAAGGCAATACAAAAAAATTATTTTGACAAAGACAAAACAAAACTATATAAATTTGGTATTTCGGTTACCGTAACAAGCCAAATAGTAAAACGATCCTATGCTCATAATAACGTACTTAATACCCAAATTATAAATAAAGTCTCAAGACAAGTATTTAATGGAAGACAATGGCCGCAATGTTTAATTATTGGATAACCAAAACATTTACATATTAATAAATAATCTTTCATAGTAAATGTTATATAATTTAAACTTCCAAATTTAAAATACTAAAACATTTTATCATATATACAGTACAACATAGATCCATGTGAATATTAATTATTCTTAATCCTGGAATACCCCTTTAAGGTATTAAAAATGCCTTGAGCAGTCACTTGCCCTCTTTAAAGATTGCAATCATTCAGATTTATTTATATTAGTGTACCAGTTTTCTGGGGCAAAAAGGGTGGTACCCCTTCCTTTCAAAGGCAATAAAGATCCTTTTGAAGCTGTAGTTTTAGATATGTCCACAAGGTGTCACTGTGTTTTTCATTTTATAAATCCATATGAGTAAATGTATACAGTAGTATAAACCTATTTCTTTTTATAGTTTCAACCCAGTAGCAACCAAGCACTATAAATGTATGTCACGTCACGTCACCTCATCTCAGTGAGGTGTGAGACACTTTATAAGCCACCCAGAAATATCCTTCCTGTTTCTAAGCCATCTGATTGAATTCCTTCATGACCCTTGTGCACCAATAAATTCATTTGCATAGGATAAAAATATATTTTTCTATAAAGTGAGAGACCACTGTCAAACGAGAAAGGTCTGTCTAGAAAGAGTATAAAATGCTATTTTAGTGTAAATTAACAGTAAAACCACTGCTTCTACAATCTGACACGAGCAGGTCTGGTTTCTCACTGTGATAGGCAGTCTAGGGATATCATTGGAATGACAGAAGTGATATGATAGCGTATGCAGCCAGACACCACCTCGTAGATAGTGTATACAGCTAGACACCCCCTCATAGATAGTGTGTACATCAAGACATTTCTTCATAGATAGTATATACAGCCAGACATTTCTTCATAGATAGTATATATAGCCAGAGCCCCCTCATAGATAGTATATGCAGCTAGAGCCCTCCATAGGTAGTATAGACAAGCAGGACCCCCATAGATAGTACATACAAGGAGGATCCCCCATATGTAGTATACACAGGAAATAACCCCCATAGGTAAGTGATAAATCTTCAAATGTAGTATAGCCCTTGCAAAAAATTAAAATCACCTTCACCTCCCTGCCTCACCATCTCTCCTCCTCTACTCTTGCTTTCACCTGGCAGCTACGTCGTCTGTGTCATGTAGAGTGGTACAGGTTTCTGCTCTGCCTGTCAATTACATCATGTAATTGATTTTTCTCTTAGTACGGACTTGCCAGCATTTGACAAATCTGTACTACTGGCAATTTGCCACCTCAGGGTTCTGCAGTCTGCCGCCTGAGGCTGGATTTTCTGCTCGCCTCATGGCAGATGTGGCCCTGATTGTAGCCTGTAAGGAGATGCACAGTATAAACTTTGAGTCAGTTTCCCTATTTGTCGTCATTAGACAGAGGCTAGATATCAGTTCTAGCATTAGGATTAAGCTTATTCTTAAAATTAAGCTGCATCACATGGGACATCAATAGAAACTGTGATACCCAGAGGCATGTACAACTCATGGGGCCCCATAGCAAGTCTGGTCGGTTCCTCCTAAAAAAAATGTTTATATAGTTCCCCCTCATGTACACATATACCGTATATACAATAGCTTGTAGCAGGTCCCTACTCTTGGTAGTTGATGTTAGAATTCTTGCCTTTATTCGGAATTATTACCCTGTTTCGATAATCATATTAGGCAAAGCACACCCCAGGATGTAGAAAGAATATGTAGCATTGCAGAACTGACTCTATCCACACAAAGCTGTTTTTACCAGAATAACACAAGTAAATATTAAAACTTTGTTTGACAATGAGTTAGTTATTTATTTATATTTTTTTCTGATGATGATTGGGAATCAGCACTTTTGTGCATCGGCATAGATTTCCAATGACCATAAAATATAGTCACCTAATACTTTAATGCCAATAAATAGAAGTAGATTCAGCTCATATCCTTATCTCTCTAAAATACTTAACAAAAAAGTGTGAAACAACTGAAAATATGTCTTATGCTCACCTATATTGTAGCCTCTTCCCCTCTTGGTTATTAAAAAAAAAACATTACTCACCTTTTCAACGTTCCCGACAGTCAAGTTTCCTCCTCTCTCCAGGGCTCCAAGATGATTAGAAAATGGGGGTGTGGCCAGTCATCTCGGAGCCCCGGGGAGAGGAGGAAGCAGGACTGAGATGAAAAGGTGAGGTATTAAATGAGGACCGAGAGGCAAAATATTTTGAGGAATGATTCCCAGGGACACCAGGGGCAGAATTATGTATTTTAGTTTTTTTTGCTCAGAATGACAGTTACACTTTAAACAATAAAAAAATAAAGCAATGAAATTTTTAAAAAGAAAAGAAAAAGATATCTGTTATACCATCTAGTACTGCCATCTAGGTTCTTGCCAAGAAGAAACTTGGGAGAGGGTTGTTGAGGCAGCCACAACTTGCCATGGAGCGAATAAACTGAGGAAATTAAACCTCAGTTAAAAACTGGAAACATGATTGAGGCATTCATAGCTTTCTTTGCAGAGAAATGGTTGCTACAATAAGGAAGAGTCCCTGAGGAAATATGGATTATGTATATATGTGAGGTGGAGTGGATTGTTAAATGTATGAATATAGAGAGCTAGGGATCAAAGTGTAAATGTGCATAAAGGGCATAACAGAACTAAATCAGTAAAATAACATAATATAAGTTATGCAAAAGATTAGAAAGAGTGTTTGCAGTAAAATTAAGAGACAGAGCATTAGCTGCTTCCTTGAATATCACGTGATGATGTACCTGGAGGTCAAAAGGAAAGTAAAACACCCACAATATATAAAACACAGACAATATATAGCTTTGCAAGCAAAAATCTAAAAGTTTTGGCTTGTAGAAGGAGAAGAGTGAAAAATGGAAACACAAAAAAACTATGGTCTTGAGGAGTTAAAGGAGACTATCCTGTAGAACTTGATTAAAGAATGATCATGGAATCCCACAACTAAGCGTTAGCTTGCTTGGGACAAGTTAGTGGGGCTTGACATTCAGGGATGAGACAATGAGAGGTGTCACATCATGGTTTGTTTTGCTGATTTGTGTTTTATTTTACTGTAAGACCTTTCTTGTTCTATCTACATCACCCCCCAAACATTGCAAGATTAAGCTACAACCCATAAGCTACATACAGCCACCTCATCCCCAGTAACACAGCTACATACAGCCGCCTCTCCCCCAGTTACACAGCTACCTACAGCCGCCTCGCTCCCAGTAACACAGCTACCTACAGCCGCCTCGCCCCCAGTAACACTGCTATATGCAGCCGCCTTGCACCCAGTAACACAGCTACATACAGCCGCTTCGCCCCCTAGTAACACAGATACATACAGTCGACTTGCCCCCAGTAACACTGCTACATACAGCCACCTCACCCCCAGTAACACAGCTACATACAGCCACCTCGCCCCCAGTAACACAGCTACATACAGCCGCCTCGCCCCCTGTAACACAGCTACATAAAGCCGACTTGCCCCCAGTAAAACAGCTACATACAGCCGCCTCGGGCCCCAGTAACACAGATACATACAGCCGACTTGCCCCCAGTAACACAGCTACATACAGCCGCCTCGCCCCCAGTAACACAGCTACATACAGCCACCTCGCCCCCAGTAACACAGCTACATACAGCCGCCTCGCCCCCTGTAACACAGCTACATAAAGCCGCCTCGCCCCCTGTAACACAGCTACATACGGCCACCTCGGCCCCCAGTAACACAGATACATACAGCCGACTTGTCCCCAGTAACACAGATACATGCAGCCGCCTCACCCCCAGTAACACAGCTACATAGAGCCACCTCGCCTCTAGTAACACAGCTACATGCAGCCGACTCGCCCTCAGTAACACAGCTACATACAGCCGCCTTACCCCCAGTGACACTGCTACATCGCGAAAGCGGGGGTAGGGGCGGCGATCGTGGGGGGACACTTCCACTCTACACAGGTCGCGCAATGACATCAATTGCGCGACTTGTGTAGCTGAATGTAACATACAGGTGCAGAAGCAGCGGTCACTGGGGGAATTGCTAAGTCCTCCCTTGGTAGGAGGGATTGATGCTCTGCAGCCAGCTTTCACAGTCACAGCTGACTGTGTTCTAGGATGAGAGCGGCTGGCCATAAGTGCACCTCGCGCCCTGGGAGCCCTGCCTATAATCCGGCCCGGTCTGAACCATCAAAACAGTGTTAAATGGAACCCCACCTCCCTTTCCCTCCTGACCCGATTTCCATATCCTACAAGGTCTTTCAAACTATTGTTTGTTTTCTTGAGCCTAGCACAGGGTTTTGATTTATACTATAGAAAAAAAAACAGTAAACTCCTTTAACCACTTCCCGCCAAGGTCGTTTTTAATTTTTGCGTTTTCGTTTTTCACTCCCACAAAAAAAATGAGGGCTTTTTTTCTGCGTAACAAACTGCACTTCTTAGTGATGGTATTAAATATTCCATGTTATGTACTGGGAAGTGGGGAAAAAAATAAAAATGCTGTGAAATTGCAGTGATATTGCGCTGTTTTCTTGTGGGGTTGGATTTTATTGATTTTACTGTGCACCACAAATGACATGTCTACTTTATTCTTTGGGTCAGTACGATCACGGGGATACCACATTTGTGTAGTTTTATAATTTTTTCATACATTTACAAGAATTAAAACCTCTTGCACAATATTTTTTTTTTTAATTTTGCCATCTTCTAGCCCTAATAACTTTTTCATACTTCGGTGTACGGAGCTGCAACTTGTTTTGTTTTCAATGCTACCATTTTTAGGACTGTACAACCTTTTGATAACTTTTTATTGCATTTTTTATATCTTTCCAAATTGCAAAAAATGTGCCAATTTTGATTCCTGGCGTAATTTTCCATTACGGGGGTTAAACAAAGTGAAAAACCGTTATTATATTTTGATAGATCGGGCATTTTCAGATGCGGCGAAACCTAATGGGGGTCATTTACTAAGGGCCCGATTCGCGTTTTCCCAACGTGTTACCTGAATATTTCCGATTTGCGCCGATTTCCCCTGAATTGCCCCGGGATTTTGGCGCATGCGATCGGATTGTGGCGCATCAGCGCTGGCATGCATGCGACGGAAATCGGGCGACATGGCCGAACGAAAACCCGACGGATTCGGAAAAACCGCCGCATTTTTTTTAAAAAATGTGTCGCGGAGCTTGCACTTACCTTCACTAGGAATAGGCCGGTGAACTTGAGTGCGTTCCGATGGTGGACGTCGGAGGAACTGCCTTAATGAATCCCGGCCGGATCCGAATCCACCGCAGAGAACGCGCCGCTGGTTCGCGAATGGACCGGGTAAGTAAATATGCCCCAATGTGTTTTTTCATGTTTATTTACATCAGTTCTAGGGAAAGGGGCTGATTTGAATTTGTAAGTTTTTTTAATATAATTTATTTTTTAACTTTTTTTTATTTTTACTATTTTTCAGTCCCCTAGGGTACTTTAACCCTAGGTTGTCTGATTGAGCCTACCATATACTGCATACTACATTATGGCAGTAAATGGAGATTTTCCTCCTCATTCATTACAATGTGCTAATCACACATTGTAATCAATGGGTTAAAATGAGACACCCTTGGGTCTTTGAAGACCTGAGGCTGTCATGGCAAACGACTGCCACCCTCGATGATGTCACAGGATGTCACAGAGTGCAACGATCTTCGCCAAGATGGCTGCGCCCGTATGCACCACCATCTTCTTGAAGCCGCCAGCAGCTTTACCGGCTGTGATGGATGTGTTTACAACCGCTTTACTGGTACCGCGTTACCGGTGTTACTAGTAAGTGTTTGCTGCAATAATGTGCAATAGATAAATATGCTTCCTAATATGATGCTGCTTTTTACCTAAATGAAAGCTGCCTGTAGGGGAGTAATGGAATAAATTTATGTGTGATAAAAAGTTTCCCTATTATAGTAATGTCATTACTGTTAAAATCAATTTATGAAAACATAGTTTTATATAAAAGGTGAGAATGATTCACATAATAATTACGATATATATAATCCTACTATACTACTACTGTATATATATTATAGAAATGCTGTAATATCACTGATTTGAGGCGTGTAAATTATGCTGTGAAGTATGCATCTGTTAAAAATAGTAATGATATTTCCAGTGGCTAGTGAAGTATGCATTTATTAAGGTTGTAGTCACATAACCAATGAATTTAGATGGTGAATATTTCAATTTCCTTATTTAAACTATTAATGTATTTAAGTCAATGACCCATTTTGTCTCAGCTTTAGACAAGGACTTTATATATTTGCCTCCTCTCCACTGATGCATGCCCTGTTTAATGCCCCAGAAATGGTAGCCTTGAAATGAACTGACCCAACATTTGTTTGCACTCCATTAGTCAGTTTATGCTGAGCTGGATATCCAAGCAGATGATCCTGTGGCAAGTGTTCAGGAGTCGGTTGCAAGTGTTGAAAATGCCTCATGGTATTGGACTATAGAGAAAATATCCAAAGAATTGCTGGAATACTGATTTGAAAATGGCAGCAAGTGTTGCCAAGATCCTGTTGCTAACTTTAAAAACCCGGTGGCCACATTTCCTAAAAACAGTGCAAACTGTACTGACAGTGGCGCCCGTTCTTCATGAATTTGGCGCTCTCTGCAATGTTATGACAGCACCACTTTTTTCTTTGGTGCACCTTTAACATGCGGTGTGTGAGACACTTCTGTTGGATTTTGCGTGGCACACGTTCCGACTGAGCACAGGATTGTCCCAATTTCAATGATGATATTTGTTCCCAAAACTACTGTGTCTATTATATATAGCAGGGCCGGCTCCAGGTTTCAATAGAAACAGAGCCTCAGTGGGCCCCTTAACAGTGAACTCATGTGGCGGCATTAAAAGAGAAACTTAAAAAAACAAATATGAAAAATTTTATTTAGATGCATTGTAAAGAGGTAAACTTTAACCCATTTGGGATGCAGCCATTTTGTAGCTTAAGGCTCAGTCCCATTTTTTGGATTCTGACTTGCGTCGCTTTATATGGTTATAACTTTTGAACACTGTTAGTTATCAAAGTGATTCTGAGATTGATTTTTCCCCACATGTTGTACTTCATTTTAGTGGTAATAAGTTTTGCGTTTATTTACAAAAAAAAAAATGATGATTTTTTTTTAAAGATTTGCCATTTTTTTAATTCAAAATCATCTTGTTTGCAGTCAGATAGATTAACCACCTAAATAAGTTGCTGAATAACATTTACCATATGTCTACTTTACATTTTCATAATTTGTGAAATGTTGCGCGACTTACAAATCGAATATTGATTTTCCTTTTTTTCAGAATTCACTATTTTGGGGATAAATACAGTTTTGAATGAAATTTTACATATTTAACATCAAAACCCTCTATATAATCAACCCATTTTCAAATCTCCACCCCTCAAACTATCAGAAACAGCTTTTAGGAAGACGGTTAACCCCTTGAGATATTCATAGTAATTAAATCAAAATGGAGGTGAAATTTAGAATGGTCAAATTTGGTCGGTTAAATGTTCATTTAGCCCTAAAATTTACACACAATTTTATTATGCAATTTATCCCGATTACAGAGACCCCCCACATGTGGCTGTTAGAGATTTTTATCTAGGGCCTAACTGCCCTTAACAGTTGTACAGGCGACTTTCAAATTAACCCTTTCATGACTGCCCCGGGGCTAGAACACAAAATCAAGACACGTCAGTCTCTTAGTGTATGTAAAGATCTTCTCCCCCGTTTATATCACAGCTGCATGTATAAAAAGACAGAAAAATCAGCATTCTTAGGCGTGACAAGTAGAGATGAGCGAACATGCTCGTCCGAGCTTGATGCTCGTTCGAGCATTAGCGTACTCGAAACTGCTCGTTGCTCGGACGAATACTTCGCCCGCTCGAGAAAATGGCAGCTCCCGCCGTTTTGCTTTTTGGCGGCCAGAAACAGAGCCAATCACAAGCCAGGAGACTCTGCACTCCACCCAGCATGACGTGGTACCCTTACACGTCGATAGCAGTGGTTGGCTGGCCAGATCAGGTGACCCTGGGATAGACTAGCCGCTGCCCGCGCTGCTCGGATCATTCTGTGTCTGGATGCCGCTAGGGAGAGAGCTGCTGCTGGTCAGGGAAAGCGTTAGGGTGTTCTATTAGCTTACTGTTAGGCAGGAGTGATTCTCCAAGAACCCAACAGCCCTTCTTAGGGCTACAATAACGTTCTACTTTTTTTTTTTTTTATTTGCATCTAGTACCATTTTGTGAGGAATTAGCAGGGGGACTTGCTACCGTTGTGTTTAGCTCTTAGTGGCACACATATCCACCTCAAACACCAAAGTGGGAAAATTTAGTAGGGGTTGGATTTCAATTAGGCACAGTCTGCCATTTTTCCTTTTTTATTTTACGTTTATTTTGTTTAATAACTCAGTGTCATCTCATCTGGCATAGTAGTGTGCTTTCATACTTGGCTAGAAAATAGCCATAGGAGAATCCAAACGGCTTACGCCTACAGTAGCGTTATATATTTGATTTCTGGTTGATCTGCTGGTGGCTGTACTTGCTGCAGTGCATCTACTAGCCAATTGTGAGCAATTTGTAGTGAGACTTGCGACCGCTGTGTTTTGCGCTTAGTGACGCACATATCCATTGCAAAGACCGAAGTGGGAAAATTTAGTAGGGGTTGGATTTCAATTAGGCACAGTCTGCCATTTGTCCTTTTTTATTTTACGTTTATTTTGTTTAATAACTCAGCGTCATCTCATCTGGCATAGTAGTGTGCTTTCATACTTGGCTAGAAAATAGCCATAGGAGAATCCAAACGGCTTACGCCTACAGTAGCGTTATATATTTGATTTCTGGTTGATCTGCTGGTGGCTGTACTTGCTGCAGTGCATCTACTAGCCAATTGTGAGCAATTTGTAGTGAGACTTGCGACCGCTGTGTTTTGCGCTTAGTGACGCACATATCCATTGCAAAGACCGAAGTGGGAAAATTTAGTAGGGCTTGGATTTCAATTAGGCACAGTCTGCCATTTGTCCTTTTTTATTTTACGTTTATTTTGTTTAATAACTCAGCGTCATCTCATCTGGCATAGTAGTGTGCTTTCATACTTGGCTAGAAAATAGCCATAGGAGAATCCAAACGGCTTACGCCTACAGTAGCGTTATATATTTGATTTCTGGTTGATCTGCTGGTGGCTGTACTTGCTGCAGTGCATCTACTAGCCAATTGTCAGCAATTTGTAGTGAGACTTGCGACCGCTGTGTTTTGCGCTTAGTGACGCACATATCCATTGCAAAGACCGAAGTGGGAAAATTTAGTAGGGGTTGGATTTCAATTAGGCACAGTCTGCCATTTGTCCTTTTTTATTTTACGTTTATTTTGTTTAATAACTCAGCGTCATCTCATCTGGCATAGTAGTGTGCTTTCATACTTGGCTAGAAAATAGCCATAGGAGAATCCAAACGGCTTACGCCTACAGTAGCGTTATATATTTGATTTCTGGTTGATCTGCTGGTGGCTGTACTTGCTGCAGTGCATCTACTAGCCAATTGTCAGCAATTTGTAGTGAGACTTGCGACCGCTGTGTTTTGCGCTTAGTGACGCACATATCCATTGCAAAGACCGAAGTGGGAAAATTTAGTAGGGCTTGGATTTCAATTAGGCACAGTCTGCCATTTGTCCTTTTTTATTTTACGTTTATTTTGTTTAATAACTCAGCGTCATCTCATCTGGCATAGTAGTGTGCTTTCATACTTGGCTAGAAAATAGCCATAGGAGAATCCAAACGGCTTACGCCTACAGTAGCGTTATATATTTGATTTCTGGTTGATCTGCTGGTGGCTGTACTTGCTGCAGTGCATCTACTAGCCAATTGTCAGCAATTTGTAGTGAGACTTGCGACCGCTGTGTTTTGCGCTTAGTGACGCACATATCCATTGCAAAGACCGAAGTGGGAAAATTTAGTAGGGGTTGGATTTCAATTAGGCACAGTCTGCCATTTGTCCTTTTTTATTTTACGTTTATTTTGTTTAATAACTCAGCGTCATCTCATCTGGCATAGTAGTGTGCTTTCATACTTGGCTAGAAAATAGCCATAGGAGAATCCAAACGGCTTACGCCTACAGTAGCGTTATATATTTGATTTCTGGTTGATCTGCTGGTGGCTGTACTTGCTGCAGTGCATCTACTAGCCAATTGTCAGCAATTTGTAGTGAGACTTGCGACCGCTGTGTTTTGCGCTTAGTGACGCACATATCCATTGCAAAGACCGAAGTGGGAAAATTTAGTAGGGGTTGGATTTCAATTAGGCACAGTCTGCCATTTGTCCTTTTTTATTTTACGTTTATTTTGTTTAATAACTCAGCGTCATCTCATCTGGCATAGTAGTGTGCTTTCATACTTGGCTAGAAAATAGCCATAGGAGAATCCAAACGGCTTACGCCTACAGTAGCGTTATATATTTGATTTCTGGTTGATCTGCTGGTGGCTGTACTTGCTGCAGTGCATCTACTAGCCAATTGTCAGCAATTTGTAGTGAGACTTGCGACCGCTGTGTTTTGCGCTTAGTGACGCACATATCCATTGCAAAGACCGAAGTGGGAAAATTTAGTAGGGCTTGGATTTCAATTAGGCACAGTCTGCCATTTGTCCTTTTTTATTTTACGTTTATTTTGTTTAATAACTCAGCGTCATCTCATCTGGCATAGTAGTGTGCTTTCATACTTGGCTAGAAAATAGCCATAGGAGAATCCAAACGGCTTACGCCTACAGTAGCGTTATATATTTGATTTCTGGTTGATCTGCTGGTGGCTGTACTTGCTGCAGTGCATCTACTAGCCAATTGTCAGCAATTTGTAGTGAGACTTGCGACTGCTGTGTTTTGCGCTTAGTGACGCACATATCCATTGCAAAGACCGAAGTGGGAAAATTTAGTAGGGGTTGGATTTCAATTAGGCACAGTCTGCCATTTGTCCTTTTTTATTTTACGTTTATTTTGTTTAATAACTCGGTGTCATCTCATCTGCCATAGTAGTGTGCTTTCATACTTGGCTAGAAAATAGCCATAGCAATAGGATAGCATTGTTTGGTTTTAAAAACTCAAAAACACAAAAAAAAAAAAAAAACACAAAAAAAAGTTAAAAAAAAATTAAAGCTATAACTCTCATTTTAAAAATGTTTAACCCGAGGGCTAGGGGTAGAGGACGAGGGCGGGGACGTGGGCGTCCAACTACTGCAGGGGTCAGAGGCCGTGGTCCTGGCCGGGGTGAGACACCACCTGCTTATGAGGGAGCAGGGGAACGCCGCAGAGCTACACTCCCTAGGTTCATGTCTGAAGTTACTGGGACTCGTGGTAGAGCACTGTTGAGGCCAGAACAGTGCGAACAGGTGATGTCGTGGATTGCTGACAATGCTTCGAGCAATTTGTCCACCAGTCAGTCTTCCACGCAGTCCACCCATGTCACCGAAATCGCCACTCCTCCAGCTCCTGCACCTCAGCCTCCTCCCCCCCAGTCTGCCCCCTCCCAGGAAAATTTGGCATTTGAACCGGCATACTCTGAGGAACTGTTTTCTGGACCCTTCCCACAGTCACAAACCACTTGTCCGGTTGCTGCTGAGCAATTTTACGATGCCCAGGTTTTCCACCAGTCACAGTCTGTGGGTGATGATGACCTTCTTGACGTAGTGGAAGTGTGTAAAGAGGTGTCCGACGATGAGGAGACACGGTTGTCAGACAGTGGGGAAGTTGTTGTCAGGGCAGGAAGTCCGAGGGGGGAGCAGACTGAGGGATCGGAGGATGATGAGGTGACAGACCCAAGCTGGGTTGAGAGGCCGGGTGAACACAGTGCTTCTGAGACGGAGGAGAGTCCTCGACCAGAACAGGTTGGAAGAGGCAGTGGTGGGGCCAGACGGAGAGGCAGGGCCAGAGCTGGTGCATCAGCGCCAAATGTGTCAACTAGTGAAGCTCCCGTGGCGAGGGCTCTTGCGGCGAGGGCTAGATCTTCAGAAGTCTGGAGGTTCTTTAAGGAAACACCGGATGACCGACGGACTGTGGTGTGCAACATTTGCCAAACCAGGCTCAGCAGGGGTTCCACCACTACTAGCTTAACTACCACCAGTATGCGCAGGCATATGAATGCTAAACACCCCACTCAGTGGCAACAAGCCCGTTCACCTCCGGCCGTGCACACCACTGCTCCTTCCCCTGTGTCAGCTGATAGTCAGCCCCCTGCCCAGGACCCTGCCACAAAAACCCCATCGTCGCCTCCACGATCCTCCACAGCATCCACCAGCGTTCAGCTCTCCATACCCCAGACGCTGGAGCGGAAACGCAAATATAGTGCAACCCACCCGCACGCCCAAGCCCTTAATGTGCACATCTCCAGATTGCTTAGCCTGGAGATGCTGCCCTATAGGCTAGTAGAGACCGAGGCCTTTCGCAACCTCATGGCGGCGGCCGCCCCTCGGTATTCGGTCCCCAGCCACCACTACTTTTCCCGATGTGCCGTCCCAGCCCTGCACCAGCACGTGTCAGACAACATCACCCGTGCCCTGACCAACGCCGTTTCTGACAAGGTCCACCTGACCACGGACACGTGGACGAGTGCTGCCGGGCAGGGCCACTATATATCGCTGACGGCACATTGGGTTAACTTGGTGGAGGCTGGGAGCGAGTCTGACCCTGGGGCTGGTCATATACTGCCAACGCCGAGGATTGCGGGGCCTACCTCGGTCCAGGTGTTTCAGGCCTACTATGCCTCCTCCTCCTCCCACCCCTCCTCCACCTCCTCCTCCGAACTACCATCCGTGGGCACGGCGCCATCAGTCGGTAGCTCTAGGCACAGCAGCAGTGCCGTTGCTAAGCGACAGCAGGCGGTGCTCAAACTGCTGAGCCTAGGCGATAAAAGGCACACCGCCCAAGAGCTATTACAGGGCATCACGGCGCAGACTGATCTGTGGCTGGCACCGCTGAACCTGAAGCCAGGTATGGTTGTGTGTGACAACGGCCGTAACCTGGTGGCGGCTCTGCAACTCGGCAGACTGACACATGTGCCATGCCTGGCCCATGTGTTAAATCTGATAGTTCAGCGTTTCCTCAAGACATACCCCAATCTGTCAGATTTGCTCATGAAGGTGCGCCGCATCTGTGCGCATTTCAGGAAGTCCAGCACAGATGCTGCCACTCTCAGGGCAGCGCAGCGCCGCCTCCAACTGCCCGCTCACCGACTGTTGTGCGACGTGCCCACGAGGTGGAATTCAACACTGACCATGTTATCCAGAGTTTACCAGCAGCGCCGAGCCATTGTAGACTGCCAGATGTCAACTTCCACCAGAACTGGTAGTCAGGTCAGTCAGCTTCCTCAAGTCTACAATGAGGAGTGGACGTGGATGTCTGATATCTGTCAGGTGCTGAGTAACTTTGAGGAGTCAACACAGATGGTCAGTGGCGATGCCGCCATCATCAGCCTCACCATCCCGCTGCTTGGCCTGTTGAAAAACTCTCTGATCAGCATGAAGTCGGAAGCTTTGCGCTCGTCACAAGAGACGGGGGAAGAAGATTCCCTTGTTGATAGCCAAAGCACCCTTAGGTCTGTTTCTCAGCGCATATCGGAGGAGGTGGAGGTGGAGGAGGATGAGGAGGAAGAGGAGGAGAATGTTGGCGAGACACAAGAGGGGACCATTGTTGAGTCCTTTACTGTTCAGCGTGTATGGGCAGAAGAAGAGGAGTTGGAGGAGTTGGAGGAGGAGGAAATGGACAGTCAGGCCAGTGAGGGGAGTGAATTCTTACGCGTTGGTACTCTGGCGCATATGGCAGATTTCATGCTAGGCTGCCTATCCCGTGACCCTCGCGTTCAAAGAATTTATTCCAGCACCGATTACTGGGTGTTCACTCTCCTGGACCCACGGTACAAGCAAAATCTTTCCACTCTCATCCCTGCAGAGGAAAGGAGTGTGAGAATGCATGAATACCAGCAGGCCCTGGTGCACAAGCTGAAACAGTATTTCCCTTCTGACAGCGCTAGCGGCAGAGTGCGTAGTTCTGCGGGACAAGTAGCGAGGGAGAGTAGGCGAGCAGGCAGCTTGTCCAGCACTGGCAAGGGTACGCTTTACAAGGCTTTTGCCAGCTTTATGTCACCCCAGCAAGACACTGTCACCTGTCCCCAGTCTCGGCAGAGTAGGGCTGATCTTTACAGAAAGATGGTGAGGGAGTACGTAGCTGACCATACCATCGTCCTAAATGATCACACAGCTCCCTACAACTACTGGGTTTCAAAGCTGGACATGTGGCACGAACTGGCGCTGTACGCCTTGGAGGTTCTTGCCTGCCCTGCCGCTAGCGTCTTGTCCGAGCGGGTTTTCAGTGCAGCTGGTGGCATCATCACCGATAAGCGTACACGCCTGTCGACTGACAGCGCTGACAGGCTGACGCTTATTAAGATGAATAAAGCCTGGATTTCTCATAATTTCCAATCTCCACCAGGTGAAGGAAGCTCAACCTGAATAATTGATCCACTCCTCCTCATTTTCCTCCTTCTCCTCCTCTTTGTACAGTAAAGCAGAGGAAACTGGCTATTTTTTGACAGGGCCCACTGGCTCTTGCTATAGTACTTTATGCATTTAATTTTTCTGGAGGGCCACCGACCCGGTCCTCTGTTTTAAACAATTTTTGGGAGTGCCACATACAGGCACTCAATCTATTCAATTTTTCTGGAGGGCCACCGACCCGTTCCTCTGTTTTAAACAATTTTTGGGAGTGCCACATACAGGCACTCAATCTATTCTATTTTTCTGGAGGGCCACCTACCTGCTCCTCTGGTTTGAAAACTTTTTGGGACTGCCACATACAGGCACTCAATCGATTCCATTTTTCTGGAGGGCCACCTACCTGCTCCTCTGGTTTGAAAACTTTTTGGGACTGCCACATACAGGCACTCAATCTATTCTATTTTTCTGGAGGGCCACCTACCTGCTCCTCTGGTTTGAAAACTTTTTGGGACTGCCACATACAGGCACTCAATCTATTCAATTTTTCTGGAGGGCCACCTACCTGCTCCTCTGGTTTGAAAACTTTTTGGGACTGCCACATACAGGCACTCAATCTATTCAATTTTTCTGGAGGGCCACCTACCTGCTCCTCTGGTTTGAAAACTTTTTGGGACTGCCACATACAGGCACTCAATCTATTCAATTTTTCTGGTGGGCCACCTACCTGCTCCTCTGGTTTGAAAACTTTTTGGGACTGCCACATACAGGCACTCAATCTATTCAATTTTTCTGGAGGGCCACCTACCTGCTCCTCTGGTTTGAAAACTTTTTGGGACTGCCACATACAGGCACTCAATCTATTCAATTTTTCTGGAGGGCCACCTACCTGCTCCTCTGGTTTGAAAACTTTTTGGGACTGCCACATACAGGCACTCAATCTATTCTATTTTTCTGGAGGGCCACCTACCTGCTCCTCTGGTTTGAAAAATTTTTGGGACTGCCACATACAGGCACTATCCAAATTAAATTGTCTCCATAGCAGCCTCCACACGTTGTCTCCATTGCTACCTCCAAAAGTCGTCCATATAGCTGCCTCCATACATCGTCCCTTTATCAAACGAGGTGTGTCAGGCAGAAATTTGGGTTGTTTTCATGGATTCCACATCAAAGTTGTTAACTTTGTCGCCACCCAGCTGTGTTATCCACAAAATATACTAATAAACTTTTATCATTTACCAATATTATTTCAGCGCTTCTTGCGCATCTGTTTACATTCCCCTCACCCGCCATATCCTAAACTTATAAGAACGCTACTACACTTGATCTTATACAAAAGGTTCTTAGAAGTGCTGTTTGGGGAGTAGCCTAGAGACAGGGGCTTGGATTGGCGAAAGCTCGCCTGGCAGCGGAGCGCCAACTCCATGCCAAGATCCAACTAACATAGTTTTAACTGCAGAACCTTTAATCTACTACTAGTTCACTGCCTCCATACATGGTCCCCTTATCAAACGAGCTGTGTCAGGCAGAATTTTGGGTTGTTTTCATGGCTTCCATGTTAACTTTGTCGCCACCCTGCTGTGTAATCCACAAAATATACTGGCAAACTTTTATCATGTACCGATATTATTTGAGCGCTTCTTGCTCACCTCCTTTGGTTCCTCTCTGCCACCCATTGGTTTGAAGCCTGAGTCCATTTAGGGTATGTCGCCATGCCACTCTCTAGCCTGCTGCCGCTGCCTCTGCATGCCGTCCCTTATAGTGTCAGGGTCAATTATTGCATGTTTTAGATGCTATCTAGCTTCATTCTGTCACTCTGTCATGGCCATGCTGTTGCCCATAATTTTGGCATAATGGTGCGATTAAGCAGCCTCAGAGGCATCCATGCATGCTGCCCCTGCTCTTTCCTGTCCATTTCCGTGGTGTTTCCATCCTTTTCTGAGGTTCCCAGGTGTTTGGCCAAGCTTCCCTGTGCAGAGCCTTGGTCCCCTTGAAAAATGCTCGAGTCTCCCATTGACTTCAATGGGGTTCGTTATTCGAGACGAGCACTCGAGCATCGGGAAAAGTTCGTCTCGAATAACGAGTACCCGAGCATTTTAGTGCTCGCTCATCTCTAGTGACAAGGATATAAGGTGCTTGGATGCTATCGGCTTAGTTTAAATGTACTACAACCGCTCTCTAATACATTTTACAAAAAGTTAATTAATTGTGCTCAGTTCTCAGGGACCTTGTACACAGATAAACGATATTGTTTATATTATCAAAGCTGCAAAAAGTACTGAGAATGTCTCCAGAAGCTTCTTGATAACCATAACAAGAGATAAACAATGCTAGAGAACAAGATAAGAAGGAGAACAATTATGTATTTAACAAGTGTCAAGGAGAAATCCTTACATGCAGATCTTAAATAAAAAAAGAACTGAAGTCTGAATTCTGAATTTAACTGGACAGGGCTTTGACCCCCAGCGTGACTCCTGGCTAATACTTAAGCTGATGGAGATGGCGTCCGAAAACAGTGCGATCTCCTTAACAATTCCTCCATTACCAAGAGCATGGGTAATGGATCCATAGGGGGCGATGTCATCTGGGATGTATATGCGACAAGCCACTCCCACCATCCGACAGACTCCTCCCTTCTCAGCAAGGGTCATGTCCAAAGTCATGCGGTTCTGGGAAGCATCTTGGATATAATTCACAAATCTCTGTTGATTACAATAAAAACAGTTAACCCAACCAACATCTTTGCTCATAGCTATTTGTTGAATAATGGACTCTAGAGCTGCCCATATCTGATTGTGGGCTTTGTACTCATCTGGGACCCCCCTTGGTGCTCCCACTGCATCTATATAACCATTGTCATCTAGGTGCTTCTCTCTTAGACTTTCAGAATCCTTTGGGATTCTCTACATTTTCTTTATGTGTCTGATCAAACTTATCCCTGGGGATCACGAGGAAGGAATGCACAAATGTTATCACAGTACACTCACCTTCCCAGCCTCTAGGCCTGACCTAACTCTCCTATCCCCACAAATCCAGTACACATCGGACACGACACTGCTAATACAGGGTTACCTGTGCTGTCAATGTTAAAGAAGATCATTGTCTTGTTGCACCAACCGTAGGTAAAGTCTCCTACCCGGGGGCATCCTGGTTAGCCCTATAGTTACAGTGATAGTCATGGTTGGGGTGTCCCTGAGCATACAGTCAGTCAGAAGAGACCAGCTAGCAAGAAGAATAAGTAAGTTTGCAATAGTAAGTGTGGAAGCATGCTGACTTCCCTCTAGCTTCACAGACGTGGCACTGGTCAGCAGGACTTGGAAAGGACCATCGTAGTGAGGCTCCAGACTCTCTCTTTGGTGTCTCTCTTCACCACCACGTAGTCTCCAGGCTTCAGGTTATGCATCCTGAGGTCTCTGTCTGGATCTGAAAAAGGGATCAGAAACACTTTTGCCGACCTTTTTCAAGACCTGGCTCAACTGTGTGGCATATTCCACTTGGTTTCCTGCCATCAACTATAGGGTCTGTGGGAGGTAGCGGCCTAGTCTGGGTGCACAGCCAAGAAGTACTTCATCTTTGTGCTGGGGGTGGTCCTAACTGAATGGTGGGCAGCAGGAAAGCACTCGCCTGTTCTACACCCAAGAGGGACAAGATTTCAGTCTTTACGTGTCCAGTGAAGTGGGTTCTGCGACCGGACTCTATGGTCTCTGGAAGTCCAAACCTGCAGAAAAATCTCACTCACTAATTTCTTGGCTGCAGCTCTGGCAGTAGCCTTGGTCATGGGAGAAGCTTCTGGCCACCCTGGAAAGAGATCAATGCACACATTGATCCACTTTTTTGTAGCTTTATAAAATCCATCTGCAGTCTTTGGAAGGGATACAGCAGCTTGGGTGTCATCTTCTGTGGGATTTTTACCACCTTACCCAGGTTGTGGTGGGCACAGACTATAAAGGCTTTCGCTAGTCTAGTGACAGGGGTAGTAACTTTAGCCTATACATTTTGCAGAGGCTGACAGCTGCACTGTTTGACTGTGCAAAATCCTAACAGGCAGCTACTATAGGCAGCCCTGGGGTCCTTATCGGAACTCAGGGTTGCCATGGTAATGATCGGCACCTCTGTGCCCTGCACGGAGGGTGGCGATCGTTGCGCCAATGCACCATAGACACCGCGGTCACTATGACCGTGGCTTCTATAGGGTTAAACAGTCGGGATTGCGATAGTCGCGATCCTGGCTGTTGCTGTGGGATCCCGTCTATCGTATACCGACAGAAGCTGAGCCCGGGCGATTTCCATGATGTAATTCTACGTCAAGGTATGGAAAGGGGTTAAGCAACCGTGGTTCGCTTACCATTCACATGCAGCCACGGAAGTTAATGAATCCAGATATATAGGTTACGTACAAGATAGGATCCATAGGTTTCTTCTTAAGTCGAAACTGTATATTTTATAACTGTAGATCCAGGCCCCATTGACAATTGGAGTTTCAAATTTTTTTGTTGTAATCTGACCATTATTCATTACAGACACCTTCAGGGCGGACTGGGAATTTAAAATGGCCCTGGAAAAAACTAAAAAAAAGTGGCCCCATTTTATGGGTGGAGTCAAAACAAGTGGGTGTGGTCAGATAATGTGGGTGGGGTTATAACAGACAAATTGTTGGTAGATGGCCTTAATGCAAAACAAGAACATCTTTTGCTAGTAAGTGAATCTAATGTGTGAGGAATGTGACCTGTCGATCAGTAAATGATGCAAACACATGATCCGATAAGCCTTAAATACCTTTCCCCTGTGCCATACATGCACAATTCAGAGAAAGAATATATTGATACTGCCTCCTATGTACAGTAATAATGCTACAATAACACATTTAGAATAACACAATCAATCCTGCCTTCTATATACAAAATAAAACTATGACAATACCTTCTCCCATATACAAGCCAATTACTATAATACTGCCTCCTATGTACAAGACTATACCTACTATAATACTGCCCCCTATGTACAAGGATATAACTACTATAATACTGCCCCCCTATGTACAAGAATATAACTACTATAATACTGCCCCCTATGTACAGGAATATAACTACTATAATACTGCCCCCTATGTACAGGAATATAACTACTATAATCCTGCCCCTATGTACAGGAATATAACTACTATAATACTGCCCCCTATGTACAAGAATATAATTACTATAATACTGCCCCCCATGTACAAGAATATTACTATAATACTGCCCCCTATGTACTAGACCAGTGATGGCGAACCTTTTAGAGACCGAGTGCCCAAACTGCAACCCAAAACCTAATTACTTATCGCAAAGTGCCAGTACGGCAATTTAACCAGAAAACGGACGGTTTAGTTTAGAATCAATTTACACAGGACTCTCTGAGCTCGGATTCCAGCAGTCCTATACACACTGAAACGCCACTTTTACACCATTTTACATCACATAAAAGAGTAATAAAAAGTTATCAAAAGGTTACGCAGACCTCAAAATGGTAGCAATGAAAACAACGGCTCACTAAGCAAAAAACCCAAATCTCCCCAGCTCCATGCACTAAAGTTATTAGCGTCACAAGATGGCGAAACTATTTTCTTTTTCGTACACTGTTTTAATTATTGAAAAAGTATTAAAACACAATAAAACCTACAAATCTGGTATCACTGCGATTTTACCGAACCATAGAATAAAGGACACAAATGATTTGGAGCGCACAGCGAAAGTATTAAAATCTACAGCTTCCCAGTACATGACATGGAATAATAAATGAGAAGTAAAATATGTTACGCAAAAAATAAGCCCTCACACAGGTATAAATATATAATATAATATGCATATACATAAATACATACATAGAAATACATATGTTACTTACTCTTTGGTTGTCCAAGGTGGCGGCCATGCTGGCGGGCAGAGGTTCAGGTGTCTGTTGTTCCTGGGGGTCAGTAGGGTAGATGGGCAGAGGGTGGGCGGCCAGAGTTAGGGCTGGGGGGGGGGGGGGTAATGCAGCATCTGGAGTTCGGGGCAATGGGGTTAAGAGGCATGAGTTCCAGGGGAGGGGGTGATGCGGGGCAGTGACCGGAGTTGTGGGGGGGGGGGGGTAGTGAGAGCGGCCGGAGTTCGAGCAGGCAAATTGCAGTAGTGGGCGGAGTTTGGGTGGGGGGGGGGGGTTAGGGGTGCGATAGCGGCTGGGGTTCGGGTGCGGGGGCTTGTGGTAGCGGCGCAGTAAGTTTCGGGCCGGTTGCTTAGGGGAGGGGAGGGGCGGGAGCGGGCAGGAAATCAGCCTCCTGCTGATCTATTATGACCCGTGGAAGCGCTGAGTTAAAAAAAAAAAAAAACTCACCTCAGACTCGGCGTTCCTCCGGCTGATCACTGCAGCGCACACAGAGTAAGGTGCCCAGCGCTGGCAGCGTAATGACATCATTTCGCTGCCAGCGCTGGGACGCTTACCGTCCTGTGCGCTGCTGTGATCGGAGTGACAGAGCAGGAAGTGTCAGCACCCTGCTCTGTCATGGCCGTTAGCAGTATCGGAGCACAGCTCCGATACTGCTAGCTGCCATGACAACCAGGTGTGGACAGTGGTTGTCCGCACCTGGCAGTGGTTAGGAGGATGGGGCGCGTGCCAGCAGTGAGGGCTCTGCGTGCCCTCTCTGGCACGCGTGCCATAGGTTCGCCATCGCTGTACTAGACTATACCTACTATAATACTGCCCCCTATGTACAAGAATATAACTACTATAATACTGCCTCCTATGTACAAGAATATAACTACTATAATACTGCCCCTATGTACAAGAATATAACTACTATAATACAGCCCTCTATGTACAAGAATATAACTACTATAATACTGCCCCCTATGTACAAGAATATAACTTCTATAATACTGCCCTCTATGTACAGGAATATAACTACTATAATACTACATATTTACACAGAAGTGAACATGAAAAAAAAATCAGTATTTATCATATACAGTATACAGCTACAGAAAACACATGAGATCCTCACCTATTTCATCCAGTGACATCAGGTAACGTATCCTCTGATTGTACTCGTTCCTCATCTTCTCCATTAGTTCCACCATCACCTTGTCTCTTCCTCCAGGTACACAGCATTCCTGCAGAGTTTACCACACAGACGTCTTATGTTCTGCACTTTCCCATTGTCCCTTCTTCTGCTACCACCAATACTGTGCCCCGAATACTGTAATAGAGCCCCTTGAAATATTAGTACCACACGAATAGTGCCCCATAATGTAACATACTGTAATGGTAATGGGTAATTTATTTCTTCTTTCTCTCTTACCCCAGACATAGAATGAATGGCCCCAGCCTACCCCAGACATATAATAAATGCCCCCTGCCTATCCCAGACATAGAATGAATGCCCCCTGCCTACCCCAGACATAGAATGAATGGCCCCAGCCTACCCCAGACATATAATAAATGCCCCTGCCTACCCCAGACACAGAATGAATGGCCCCAGCCTACCCCAGACATAGAATGAATGCCCCCAGCCTACCCCAGACATAGAATGAATGGCCCCAGCCAACCCCAGACACAGAATGAATGGCCCCAGCCTACCCCAGACATAGAATGAATGGCCACAGCCTACCCCAGACACAGAATGAATGGCCCCAGCCAACCCCAGACATAGAATTAATGGCCCCTGCCCACCCTAGACACAGAATTAATGGCCCCAGCCTACCCCAGACACAGAATGAATGGCCCCTGCCCACCCCAGACATATAATAAATGCCCCTGCCTACCCCAGACATAGAATGAATGGCCCCACCCTATCCCAGACATAGAATGAATGGCCCCAGCCTATCCCAGGCACAGAATGAATGGCCCCAGCCTATCCCAGGCACAGAATTAATGCCCCCAGCCTACCCCAGACACAGAATGAATGGCCCCTGCCCACCCCAGACATATAATAAATGCCCCTGCCTACCCCAGACATAGAATGAATGGCCCCAGCCTACCCCAGACATAGAATGAATGGCCCCAGCCAACCCCAGACACAGAATGAATGGCCCCAGCCTACCCCAGACATAGAATGAATGGCCACAGCCTACCCCAGACACAGAATGAATGGCCCCAGCCAACCCCAGACATAGAATTAATGGCCCCAGCCCACCCTAGACACAGAATTAATGGCCCCAGCCTACCCCAGACACAGAATGAATGGCCCCTGCCCACCCCAGACATATAATAAATGCCCCTGCCTACCCCAGACACAGAATGAATGGCCCCACCCTATCCCAGACATAGAATGAATGGCCCCAGCCTATCCCAGGCACAGAATGAATGGCCCCAGCCTACCCCAGACATAGTATGAATGCCCCCAGCCTACCCCAGACATAGAATGAATGGCCACAGCCTACCCCAGACACAGAATGAATGGCCCCAGCCAACCCCAGACATAGAATTAATGGCCCCTGCCCACCCTAGACACAGAATTAATGGCCCCAGCCTACCCCAGACACAGAATGAATGGCCCCTGCCCACCCCAGACATATAATAAATGCCCCTGCCTACCCCAGACATAGAATGAATGGCCCCAGCCTACCCCAGACATAGAATGAATGGCCCCAGCCTATCCCAGACACAGAATGAATGGCCCCAGCCTACCCCAGACATAGAATGAATGCCCCCAGCCTACCCCAGACATAGAATGAATGGCCCCAGCCTACCCCAGACATATAATAAATGCCCCTGCCTACCCCAGACATAGAATGAATGGCCCCAGCCTACCCCAGACATAGAATGAATGGCCCCAGCCTATCCCAGACACAGAATGAATGGCCCCAGCCTACCCCAGACATAGAATGAATGCCCCCAGCCTACCCCAGACATAGAATGAATGCCCCCAGCCTACCCCAGACATAGAATGAATGGCCCCAGCCTACCCCAGACACAGAATGAATGGCCCCTGCCCACCCCAGACATAGAATGAATGGCCCCTGCCCACCTCAGACATAGAATTAATGGTCGCAGCCTGCCCCAGACATAGAATAATGTGCCCAGCCCGCCCCAGACATATAATTAATGCCCCCCTGCCCGAGACATAGAATTAATGCCCCCTGCCTGCCCCAGATATACAATAATGCCCCCACCATATAATTAATGCTCCCTGCCTGCCCCAGATATACAATAATGCCCCCCAGACACATAAATATGTCCCCCTTTCTATAATTTTTTTTAAAAAAACATAATACTCACCTCTTTGGCGCAGGTTTATTCCTGTCCTCGGTCTTCAGTCGCTTGGTGTAAAGGTGCGGGATAGTCATGTCACTGCTCTGCGCCTCCACACCAAGCCGCGGAGCTACGGAGGGCCGGACAGCTGACGTCTGGTGAGTGTCAGCCTCCTCCACGCTACACAGGTCGCGCAATGACGTCGATTGCGCGACCTGTGTAGCTGCCTGTATACACAGACGCAGAAGCATACGAACGATCATACGATGCAAGTACTATACATTAAATCAAAAATTGTAGAGAGGGAGTGCGGGCGGCCCGGATCATCTCCGGACTGGCCCTGGATCGGCCCAGGACTGACCGGCCCACAAGGAAAATTCCCGGTGGGTACAATGGCCAGTCCGCCCCTGGACACCTTACAGCTGATTATTGCAGTCTGGGACTATAGTAAAGCATCCAGAGAGCTTCACCAAAGGTCACAGTGGGCAGGGGGGTCCGTCTTTAACTAGGGGTCGTCTGTAAGTCAGGTGTCCTTAAGTAGGGGACCTCCTGCACTGTATTTTCAAAGCTGTTCTCTTGTTGAAGATTTTATATGGAGGTTGTTTCTATGTGTCCTGGTTTCTGTATAACTATGATTTTTTAGTTCATGGATGATTAGAAATAAATTAGATGTTGATAAATACTGACCTTGTAAAGCTAATCCTTATTGAACCCTAACATATCCCATTGATTATCATTCCAGACAACCCCTAAATAGTTTTGCTAAATACAGCTACTCATAGGTATATTACATACAGTCTGAGTACTTTCTTATACTTTAATTATATACAGCCCTGCATAGTTTTAGTATATATAGGAAGACCCATGGATTAATTATATACAACCCCTTGTATTCTTGGGTATATACAGGCTCCATTGATGCATTATATATAGCCCCCATGGATTATTATACTATCTTTCAATTACATCGGTGACACGAGGATGCCGTTGCTGATGTAATTGAGATTTTTTAATTGTGGAAGCTGGTGGGTCCTCTAGGAGCTCCGGGTACTGGTGCCGGCCCTAAAATATGCAACTACAGAAAACACAGGAGAAATCCCTAGTTGTTACATCCATTGAATGCAGGTGACTGAGGTGAGAGCTTAACACAGTGGAGGATTAGGTGTCCCATGGCTGTTCACATTACTAGGACCCTCCAGAGTCCAAACCAACATGTGCCCGGATGTTATGACTTTAAGTACTACTCTATATCCTCTATATATTCTATATCTTTAATCTTGTACTGTTCAAAAAAGTAACCTTCTCTTATAACCCATCTACCTAGGAAAGCCAATCACATTCCCTATCTGCATGTAACCATCCACCCCGACTACTGTCCAGATCACATCTCCCAGACAGTGTAGGATGTGTGAATGCTGGCCTCTGTGCATTCTGCAACTGAACTCCCCCTCATACTGTAAATTCTCGCGTAAATTCTCACGTATAAGCCAGGGCTCCTAATTTTACCACAAAAGAAATGGTAAAGCTTATTGACATGAGTATAAGCTCCAGATTACGAAATGCAGCTGCTACTCTAACAAAATGTCCAGCAGCTGCCGCACCTCATTAATGAAATGTCCACAACGGGGTCCCCTTTAATAAAATGTCCACTGCAAGGACCCCGTTTTAATGAAATGTTCACTGCAGAGCCCCCATTAATGAAATGGCCACAACAGAGCCCCCATTTAATAAAATGTCCACTGAAGGGACCCCCCCCCTTTAATGAAATGTCCACATCAGAGCCCCCATTAATGTAAAGTCCATAGTAAGTAAAGTCCAGGCATCCCCCTCCCTCATAAATGTAATGTTCACAGCAGGGATTCCCCCCACCCATTAATGTAATGTCCACAGAAGGGATTCCCCTTCCCCATTAATGAAATATCCGCAGCAGGGCCCCCGTTAATGAAATGTCCACAGCAGAGCCCCTCTTTAATGAAATTCCCACAGTAGAGCCCTCCTTTACAGAAATGTCTACAGCAGAGCCCCCTTTAATTAAATGCCCACAGCAGAGCCCCCTTTTACAAAAATGTCCAAGGTAGAGCCCCGTTTACAGAAATGTCCACAGCAGGAATTTCCCCCCTCCGACTTCAATTTTTTGTCCACAGCAGGGATTCCCCCCTTCCCGCTCCCCCATTAATGTAAATGTCCAAATGAAAAAAAACCTCTATATTCACCTCCAGCTCCTTCTCCCTGGCCCCGCAGCATTTCTCCTTTTCTGGCTCGCGTGCGACACTGCCGCGTAATAGTGATGCGCCCGGACAGTAAAAGGAGAAAATGGAGCCGGGACAAGAAGCCAGAGGTAAGTTTACATATTTTTTTACCGCAAACATATGTTGCTGTGGCCCAGGCCCAAACAATGGATATGTCCGGGATGCTTGCCCATAATGGCTATATGAAGTTCCGCCATTGCATATTATTTTCTTCAGTGTCCCTACATTTTGATCACTTAGCAGAGTTTTTCTGCTGCTTCCCCTAACACTTTCCTTCCAATACTTTAATGGAGTTAAAGGGAAAGTCCTCCTGAAAATAATACACAAATAATAAATGCTTCCCTTGAGCCAATTTCTATGGGGAAATGACCCTTGGAGAATTGCAAGAGAAACACTAAAGTCCTCGACTGACAAAGGAGGGGTAGCGCTTCCCCATATGCAGAACTACTAACAGACAGTACAGTTGACATACATAATGTGGTGGATAAAGGTGGGCCCCAACAATCCAGCTGTTGTCCTAGAGGCAATTATGGGCTCATTTGAAGCAACTTTGTTTACAGGGGAGGGAAGGTACATGGGCCTTATTAAACATGGTAGCGAGTGTAACAGTATAGAACAGAGTAGTGGACTATCGGGAGGCTGAGTCTGCAGCCTGGTCTCCTGTTATCCCCTTGTGGTGCAACTTTGCAACAAGACTTTGAATTCTGGGCATGCAGGGGGGATTAAATACCTGGTTCAGTTGTACCAGAATAGTATTCTCAAGACCTTTGCATCCCTTAGTCAAGAGTTTAGTCTAGCTCCTACTGCCTTCTATAGATACTTGAAATTGCGCCATGCACTGGGGGTCCAGTTTTGGAGGGAGGTGCTAAAGATTGAGAATAGTCCCATGGGGGCCATCGCCAGAACCAAAGACCTTGGAAAACCTGCATCCACTTTGTATAAGCAATTGATGGATTCCCAGCCACTACGAGAAGATTCCACATATAGCAAAGATGTCCCTGATTTAGAGGACCATCATCTTAATGAAATTACAAACAACTGCGCTCAACAGTTATTAGTTCCCGAGATTAGTTGATACAAGTAAAGTGGCTTCACTGAGTGTATCTAACCCCTTTGTGCTTACTTCCGATGCGTAGACTCCCACATCTAGACTTGTGTTCTAGATGCAGGGAGGATACGGGTACCTTCTTTCACATGATTTGGGAATGCCCATCCATTCTGGATTATTGGATGGACATTCATTCCTACATCAACAAGCGCCTGGGTCTTCCGGGGGTCTGATCCTCTCAGGGGGGTCTTCTGGGCCTGGTGGGGGACATCCTTCAGGCTAAATTAGAGAGGGCTTTGTTCAGGCTGCTAATGTTCTATGGTAAGAAGGTTATTTTTCTGAATTGGAAGTCTCCTAAGCTCCCCACGTTAGCCAAATGAATCTCGCTGATTAATGTGGAACTCCCGATGTATTAACTTACTTATTCGGCTAGAGGTACTCTGGATTATTTTTCTTCAGTCTGGGAAATGTGGGTAACAGCCAGACTGCTTCGGTAGAGGAGGAGGGATAGCTCCGTATGTGAGAGGTGTGAATGGGCAAGTGAATGTGTGTTCTCCGCCTTGGGTAGGGGTAACCTCCTGTGGGGCAACCATCTCTCTGTTGTCGCATCACTTGTTGATATTTGATGGCTGATGGCTGAAGAATGGAGCACAAAGAAAACCACGAAGCAAAGCCATGCACTTGGTGAGTGTGAGTGGCTCCCCATGTTCAAGTTCACTAAAGCCATTTGCAGCACCCATTTTCTAGTGACCATGTCCAGTAGATGTGTCCCCTCCTGCCATGTGCATGGTCCCTTCAAGCCATTTTTATGAGACCCCTGTAGCAATGTGCATGATAGATGTGTCCCCTTCAGCATTGTGAATTATAGACATGACCCCTGCAGCAATGTGCATTATAGATGTGACACCCCTTTTATTTTATACAGTGCAAATTATAACAAAACAATGGGTCTCAGCCTGAGACCAATACAAAAGAGTAAAAAACTCAGAAAGGAAAAAGTTGGAGTGGTCGACTTACCAAAAAGTCGACGATAGAAAATATTGGAGCTCATTTACTAAGGGTCCACGGACCGCATTTTCAGTGGGTTTCCCCAACAATTTCCGTGTTGCGCTGCATTTAACAGGGGTTTTTGCCGAAACAGTTTTCACGCTACACAAACAGATTTGAACTAGTTTCACACAACTGTGTTCAGCCCGTACATACATGCTGTATGGTGGCACAATCCCATGGGCTGTATATAGTGCTGTGGATGTGAGTCTATGCAGTATATTAAAATATATTGCAGAGATATTCCCCCTGCCAGCCTATTCAATTATACAATTCAGGCAAGGCTGATCGGCCAACAGGGGAATTGTCCCTGCATAATATTTGTATATATAGGCAGTCCCCGGATTACGTACAAGATAGGTTCCATCAGTTTGTTCTTAAGTTGCATTTGTAAGTGTAAACTGTATATTTTATTATTGTAGCTCCAGACAAAAAAATTTTTTGGCCCAGTGACAATTGGAGTTTCAAAATTTTTTGCTGTAATGGGGCCAATGTTTATCAAAAAGGCTGCATTACAGACACTTTACAGATGATCATTGCAGCCTGGGACTATAGTAAAGCATTCAGAGAGCTTCACCAGAGGTCACAGTGGTCAGAGGGGTCGTCTGTAAGTCAGATGTCTTAAGTAGGGGACTGCCTGTAATGCAGTGTGTCATAAACACAGCAGTTTGTGCAGCCCATGCAGCAAGAATACACGGGCTGCACACAGTTGTGTATAAATGGCAATAATCCCTCATTCTCCACCCCCCACCCAACAAAACACAAGCATTAATGTAAAATAATGTATTTTCCTTTTTCAGCACCAAATAATGATGTCCTTGGTTAGCCATTTTTAATCTTGTTGTGCAAAACCCACAAATCAAAAATGGGTCAATGAAGTTTTAAGCTCGCAACTCTCGTCAAGGGGCCCCGTCTCTACACTAAACTACCCAAAACAAAAAATAAGAAAACTGCTAATATAATGTTCAGAGCCTCAACGTCCACTAATAGCATCCATCTTCCAGGGAACTGCACCCTCTGAGGAAACAAAATAGGAGGTAAACTGCTCCAGGTTGTTCTTGGTGTCCAGGGGATAATCCCTGTTGGATGGGGTCGCTCCACTTCACCATCTGAAGCACCATTGTGGATGCGAACAAATTTGTGAAGAATAACACAAACTTGCACTTCCTTCTTAACATTGGCTCTATTCAGATTGGTCAATCTGTATAGAGCCGTGAAGGACCTGCCACTTGTTGCTAAGAATCGCAAAGGCACACTCCAGGCGGTAGTTAACACTGCACCTCCGTTCATCCAAACCATGCCAAGGGAACGGTTTTAACACTTGACGGGTGAAAGTCCTAAGCCTTCATCAGCGACGATAACAAATGGTGCAGGAGATCCAGTAGATCCAGGTAGACAGCTTGGCTCTGGCAGGGTGAGCTGGTTGGAGCAAAGCCTTTCACCCATTGTGGAAGCCCTAAAGACTGCTGCATCTGCAGAACTTCCATAGGCCCCATTATACACAATTATAAACTTGTAGTCACTGTCAGCTAAAGCCAAGAAGACCACAGAAAAATATTGTTTATAATTGAAACATTGGGTCCCTGAGTGAGACTGCATCTTCACACGAATGTGTTTCCCATCCAGCGCCCCAAAGCAATTCAGAAACTGTGCTGAGTCCTGGAAACCTTCACATATCTGGAACCAATCTTCAGCAGTCGGCTCAGGCATCACCGCAGCTCTCAGTTGCTTCCGAATCACTTCGTAGGTTGCTCTCACAATCAATGAAATGGTGGAAACACCCAGCAGGAACTTATAATGCAATGAAGCAAACAAATTGCTGATGCTAAGAAACCTAAAGAATGATAACGAAAATGAGTATTATTGAAAAAACATTACAACTTGAAATTAAAAAATGTATATAATTGAAAAAAATATTACCTCAGTATCACGATGAGCCGTTCCTCAGGTGTGATTGACCACCTCATGTTGGTATCCTGTAACTGGAGACCCGATCGCAGTGTCCTCCAAAACACGGTCAAACGAGGTAACAGTCATCAGAACGTAGTTGTGAAACGCCAGAAACCACAACCAGAAGCAGCATTGTAGTCTAATCCTGCTCTCAGAAAACGACAAAATGAAGTCTGGTCCAGTCAGGTGACCAAACTTGGGGTTGGGCAAGCTTTTATCATCATTTGTCATGTGGGGCGATGAGTTTTGCCTTCCCCACGTGGACTGCAAACTCACCTTGAACGCCGCTCTTAGATGAATGCTATCCCATCTGACTGCCCTCCTATGTGTGCCGCTGTGCAGCTGGATGGAGAGCTGACTTACTCCCCTTGCGGAATGAGGACTCGCTGAGGATATGTGGCAGGGGTCGGCTTGAATGCGATGATTGCCTGTGGAGGATAGACGCAGATCCGCAGTGGTTGAACAATATTTGTAAACCTCCGTCTGCTACATGTTTATAAAGGAGCAACCATCTGAAGTATTTGCACTTGATAAGGAAGGCTGTGAATGGTGAGTGGCAATGCTGTTTTGCCTCCGTGGTGAGTTACATGAGCATTTACCTACCTTGGTATATCTGAATGCCTGTAATATTAAACCTCTATACATCCTGGAATAAGAAGGTGGAGGAATGAAGATGGGATTTTTGGTTGACACTGCACTCTCCAGGTGCTAAAAGAATATTAGATGGCAGACTGATAGGTTAATTGGCTGTTGTAAAATATATTTTTGAACAGCCTCTTGGCAACTACTACTAAACTAATGGTTGACAGTCTGTTCTTCTGTTTGTACTAATCTACACTAATTTTGGAGCTGTACCTCTACATCAACTATTATCTTAAAACGAACTCCTGTTGCATGAATATTACTAACTATTATTGTACCTTTCGATTAAATTATCTGACCAAAGCTCCTTGCTTACCCTATTAATTTACCCATTTTATCACTGATCTGAAGGAATTGAAGTGTGGCTTAACATTATATATCTGCATGGCCTTTGTTGTAAATAAAATACAATGTTTAACAGCCTCACTGTAACTCCTGTTAAAAGCAAAAACTGGTAGTTTGCTTCTTTTCTATCTGCATAAATCCATACTAACTTTGGAGTCGCCCCTCTGCATCTGCTGTTGTCTTAAGGCAAACTTCTCTTGTATAAATATTTCTAACTAACATTGCATTTTTGATAAAATTGTGAATTTCGGTTTGTACCTGCAAGGACTTTATTGCCATTGCTTTTTGTCAGTGAGGAACGCATGTAGATCTGCTTACTAACTGTACTAAATATCTAATGTTTAATGCCTCATATGTGATTCACCTATAAATGCTTGCCTCTATTTCATAAGTATTTTATGGCAGCTCTAAGCGAGAAAAGGAAGGACGGGGAAAGAAAAAAGGAAAATTCTTTTTTCTAAACTACGCAAGTATAATTGACATGAAAAACTAGATTTGTAGCCACAGTAGTAATATCAAGGTCTGGAAACAATGAAAATGGAGACAAAGAAATTTTATAAAAATATGGGTAAAAGTAGATTATCTGTTGTAAATGAAAAGATATAAAAATATCTACGTCACCTCCCATGAAGCAGCAAAAAAAAAAAAAAAAAAACAGCAAAAAGGTAGAAAAGAAAAAAAAGAAAGGCCATGGTTCCTTAAGAGAGCAAGAGCGGGTTAAGGGAGAACCAGATTTACATGATTTAGGGGAAAATGAGTCTGGACAAGAGGAAGAGGAGGAGCTTTCCTCAACCTCTGTAAGTCACTTGTCCAAGTAGATGTCTAGCAGCGATGTCTCCTAGGGACCAAGATAATATATTTTGTGCTGTCAAGGAATTATTTAAAGAAAGACAATGCTACGAAGGTTAATAAGCATGGCAGTAGACACAAGAGTTGGTTAAAAAGTTTTTTTTATGGATAAAGCTGCTACTGATGCGCAAGCCAATAATCAAAGGAATATGACCATGTGGCTAGGATAATTAGGGCCTACCAGAATAAAGAGGGGATATTATTCATTAACCCCTTAACGCCAAAGCCACTTTCACCTTCCTGACATGGCACATTTTTTCAAATCCGCTCTTTGTCACTGTAAGTGGTTATAACTTTGGAACGCTTCAATATATCAAAGTGAATTTGCAATTATTTTCTCATGACACTTTGTACTTCATGTTCGTTAAAACATTTGGGTGGTATGTTTTGCATTTATTTATGAATTGATTTTTTAAAAATTCTAAATGTTCTACATTTTCCAGACATAGTCATAATGTTAGGGGAGGATTTATGATATCCTCTTTTAGTGTGCATTGGTCGTGTATTTCGAATTAGCTAAAGCATGTATGCAAGGAATGACTCAGACAACTGCTGATTCAAGTCTCACACATGCTTCTGCCCTGGGCAAAATCAGCCATTTTTAGGTAGAGTGGTCAATGGCTCGCAAACTCTGCGTGAACAAACAGTGGGACTGCCTTGGTTTTACAAAGAAATGTCAAATTTTAAATAATCTTCTATTGATAGCCTGGTAAACTTTGAAAATACTCCCTTAAACTGGTTTTTCTACATACATAACATACTTAATCCCCTATACAGAGTATCTGATCAAAATCACCCTATGAATAAAGCACTAGTGTTCATAAGTGACAAGTTCTCCATTTTGTTCTTTGGTCTTGATATCCACTATTTTGAGAATAAAGGAATCCATTACATTAACTACTAAAAACACTACCAAGTCATCTTTCTGGCAGCTAAAAGGTCTAGCCATCATTGACTCCAATCCATACTGCAAACAATCCAACTGCTTACTAATCAATTAAAAAATCTATTTACCGGTACCATAGAATGCATAGAAAGTGATGAAAATAAAAACAGACAAGACATGCACCTTTTTGCGTGGAAAGAAAATATGTTTATTGCAAAGAATTGCACTACACTGAAATTTTTGCAACTTGCAAGTGTTTTTCTACACGTACCAAATAGATTGGGGCTATAACAAGTTACGTAATCAAATTTTACTTTCTGTTGAAATAGATAAAATGTTCTCGAACTTTAGTAATGTAATGAATCACCTGCTTCTTCATAAGAGATTAGATCTGACTGTTTAGAAAGATTTCCCAGGTAAAAGGGATTAACAAAAGCATTTTTCTTGAATGATGATGTTTATTATCAAGAATTATATTTACCATTGATTTATGGACATATCCAGGACCTTTAAAATACAACAAAATATGTGATATTTATAATGTGAATATGAACTCACAATTTAATGATTATTTCCTCTATTGTAATACATTTTTTTTTTTAAATCATGGTATTGTTTGTACAGCATAAGAAACTGGACATTGAAATGCTTTTGTACATCTTGCTCAATCTTAAATATATCAGTCATAAACATCAAATTAGGGGGCATATTTATCATATTTATACGCCAGTTGTATGATAGCCCCGCCGCTGCATAGTTGCAGTGGCATACATCAAGAGGCTTTGCCCCTTTGTGGCGTAGAAAAAAACGCAGCTGTCAAATTTTCATATTTGTTTATCATATTTATTTATCATATTTATACGCCAGTTGTACGATAGCCCCGCCGCTGCATAGTTGCAGCAGCATACATCAAGAGGCTTCGCCCCTGTCTGGCGTAGAAAAAAAAGCAGCTGGCAAACTTTCATTTATGAAAAGTCGCGGGCAACAGCGAGTGCACTGGCGTGGGGACGGAGAGGGCAAAATAATCGCAAGTGCTACCAATAGGCTAGCATTTGCAATTTTTCAGTGCCTGAAATAAGTTCCTGATAAATATGCCCCACTATGTCACCTAGTTGTAATTAATCACCTGTTCAAGAATTGTTCTTGTATAATGCTCAATACCCATGTATCATATCTAGTCGTGAAAAGGATGATCAACTGATAAATGAAAGCAGATAGCTATAGTGATTGGATGGTTTAGGCATAATACAGGTCTGGAGAGCCTCTTTAATATTGATTCCAAAAAGAACTTTAATGAATGTTACTGCATTTTACTTAATCACTGTATATTTCTACTATACCTTCAGGACAAGGGCACCAATGACAGTAAATATTAAAAATGCTGCCCTGATTATTTCACACCAATCCTTCTGTTAGCTAAAAGATGTCTACTCCTGTATTGACTCCAGTTGAGCTAAATAAAGAATGAAAGTGTTTATTGCATAATAATACTCTACAATAAAAATTGTGCAACTTGTGTGTCAGTTTATTGGTAGCTTGAGGGGTATTTAACATCACGTAGGCATATTGTACCTTCTATTTTAATGCATAGACTACTGCAATATGTTGTAATGTATGGTGTAAGTGCCATTTGATTTTATTCTTTGGAAATTACTTGTTTATTGTTTGCTATATAAGGCGAAAAACCCCAATTATGATTGTTCTCTGTGAAAGGCAGGAAAAGTTAAAAGAAGGTTATATTGAAAAATGGAATCCGGAAAGATTTTTTCGGATCCATGCCATGGTAAAAGTCACTTATATTTTAAGGCAATAATGTAATCTATCCTATTTATAGTACATCCTATTGTACTTTTCAAAAGTGGGTTCTCCTTTATAACATGATTTATTGCTCTGTTCTTCACCACTTGCTATCTTTTTATCCTGTATCTAAACATAACAACGCCCCGTGGGAAGGGATAAAAGCAAAGCCCCTGAAAGTAATATTTTCTTGGAAAGTTGTCAACTTTTCTATGGTGTACTTAGGGTGTCCAGCATTTATTAAGTGCTATAATTAAAATTAAAAACGTTGCAGATTCACACCAGCTTAAAGGGGTGTTCCCATGAAGACAAGAATCTGCAGAGAAGCCTGGAACTTGGTATATAACCGGCATTTGCTGGATAACAGTTGGGAGGAGGACATAGGATGGATTAGTAAAGGGAGAGCTGACATTTCATGCAGTTAGTGATAGTGTGATTGGCTTGCCTAAAGAGATGAGATTTAAGAGTATGTTTGAAACTTTGGAGGTTGGGTATTAGTCTGAGAGTCCGGGGAAGGGCATTCCAGAGAATTTTTGCAACTCGGGAATAGTCCTGAAGACGTGCATGAGAGATTAATCTAATATCACTGACAGATGGATACAATATCACTGTATAAATAGCTTAAATCGTGACAACCCCAGTGGTAGTTTTCATTTAAACTCTATCGCCTGACAGAGTTCCATAGGGTCATATTCCTTTCCAAAGACTTTCAAAGACCCTCATTAAAGCCCCCATGACAGCAGAGGTGCATCTCTTCCAGGAACTGTTTCAAATAGGAAGCCATGATGCTTGAGGCGTGATAGCTGAATTGCAGGGGTCATCAAATACCTGTGATTTTTTTTATCAGACAGTCAGACCGGACAGGATGTCAGTTAAAATCCTAAAGACTTGAAGCACTTAACTATGTGGCATACTTACTGTTCAATGTTCAATGCTTTGCTAAAGATGCAAGCAGTCCCCAAGCTTTGGAAAACATCACATATAGTGCAAGTAAAAAAAAAAAATAGCAGGCCCTTGGACTGTTGGCTGAAATCTCTAACATTCATGGTGATAAAGACACTTGATAAAATACTGTTGGAACGTCTACTCGCCAGGGTGGAACAGTTTGCAGATCCCCTTCAATTTGCTTACTGCTCGGACCTTGGTGTTGAAGATGCACTAATACACCTAACTCATCTGACGTACGGCCATCTTGAAGAGTCAGATTGTGCTAAACATATAATATTTTTTTATTTGGATTGTGCCTTCAACACAATGGTGCCAGCTGCATTGCAGAATAAACTCACCACAGTGAAGGTGGATTGATAAACTGCCTGATGGATTAACTGGTTGGCAGACCACAGCACCTTATGTTAGGAAATAGGTGGGCCACAGAGCTAGTCTGGCCGTGCAGGAAACACTTCTTGAACCCTTCCTGTTTAGTATCTACACTGCTGTCATTAAGCATGATTCTAAGCTGTAATCTTATCCTGCCTATCATGTTTTAAATTTTGTCATCAATAAAGAAGAAAAAAAGATTTTAAAAGGAAGTGCTGCGTTTACCTTGATTGAAATTGCATGATTCTAAGAACACCTTTATTCAGAAATTCTCAGATCACATACGGCATTGGTGGGTTGCATTTGGGCTGGTGACGAGAGAGAATTTACAGGGAGACTGTAGCTAGATATGTCCCCTAGAGTAACACAAGTGGCCTATAGATAAACATCTCCAAAACTAAGGAGATGGTAATCGATAGAACATGTGATTCCCTGTATATAAATGGAGAGGAAGTAAAGAAAGTCAATAATTGTAAATATCTAGGGGTATACCTGGACAACAAGCTAGATTGGTGTGTCCATGTGGAACAGCAGATTAAGAAAGCCAATCATTTTATCAAACTGTAGTAACCGGCAGGACCGGGACAAGAATGAGGGAGGATTACCCTTACTTGGGGGCACCATCCCGATCCTTAATGGTAATCAGCACTATGTTCATCAAAGATACACACAGCCAGGGCCAGGAAAAGGTATTTTGGTACCCTAGGCATTGTGTTACTGTCAGAGATGCATGGAGAGGGTTCATGGGCATATGTCTGACTATGACCAGGCATATTACACATACACTCACCGGCCACTTTATTAGGTACACCTGTCCAACTGCTCGATAACACTTAATTTCTAATCAGCCAATCACATTGCAGCAACTCAGTGCATTTAGGCATGTAGACATGGTCAAGACAATCTCCTGCAGTTCAAACCGAGCATCAGTATGGGGAAGAAAGGTTATTTGAGTGCCTTTGAACGTGGCATGGTTGTTGGTGCCAGATGGGCTGGTCCGAGTATTTCAGAAACTGCTGATCTACTGGGATTTTCACGCACAACCATCTCTAGGGTTTACAGAGAATGGTCCGAAAAAGAAAAAACATCCAGTGAGCGGCAGTTCTGTGGGCGGATATGCCTTGTTGATGCCAGAGGTCAGAGGAGAATGGGCAGACTGATAGAAAGTCAACAGTGACTCAAATCGCCACCCGTAACAACCAAGGTAGGCAGAAGAGCATCTCTGAACGCACAGTACGTCGAACTTGGAGGCAGATGGGCTACAGCAGCAGAAGACCACACCGGGTGCCACTCCTTTCAGCTAAGAACAGGAAACTGAGGCTACAATTTGCACAAGCTCATCGAAATTGGACAGTAGAAGATTGGAAAAACGTTGCCTGGTCTGATGAGTCTCGATTTCTGCTGCGACATTCGGATGGTAGGGTCAGAATTTAGCATCAACAACATGAAAGCATGGATCCACCCTGCCTTGTATCAACGGTTCAGGTTGGTGGTGGTGTCATGGTGTGGGGAATATTTTCTTGGCACTCTTTGGGCCCCTTGGTACCAATTGAGCATCGTTGCAATGCCACAGCCTACCTGAGTATTGTTGCTGACCATGTCCATCCTTTTATGACCACAATGTACCCAACATCTGATGCTTACTTTCAGCAGGATAATGCGCCATGTCATAAAGCTGGAATCATCTCAGACTGGTTTCTTGAACATGACAATGAGTTCACTGTACTCAAATGGCCTCCACAGTCACCAGATCTCAATCCAATAGAGCATCTTTGGGATGTGGTGGAATGGGAGATTCGCATCATGGATGTGCAGCCGACAAATCTGCGGCAACTGTGTGTTGCCATCATGTCAATATGGACCAAAATCTCTGAGGAATGCTTCCAGCACCTTGTTGAATCTATGCCACAAAGAATTGAGGCAGTTCTGAAGGCAAAAGGGGGTCCAACCCATTACTAGCATGGTGTACCTAATAAAGTGGCCGGTGATTGTAGGCACACTCCACTCCGACAACTCCCACTCACCTGGCACACCCACCATTCCCTTGCCTCTGCACCTGATACACATTAAAACTAATGTTGTATTAGTTGCGCATAAGTTGTCAAACCAGAAAAATGCCTGCCGCATGGAGCACAGCCCACTTGTATATTTTTTTAAACACCGAGACAATCCCTTAAAGGCTATGGAAATATGTTATTGCCATTTACAGTGTCTGCAAAGTAAATGTGCATGCACAGCGGGGAGATGATCCATAATGTTGTATCCCTTAGATTGTTCAGTGAATCTGTGTTTATCACTAGTTAAAGGGGTATTCCCATATGGGCATTTACATTTAATTAAATTCATTTGCCATATATAAACATTTCTTCAATTGGATCATAATTAAAAAAATGTTCCTGTGTGAAGATAATTTCTCATAAATGTAGTCAATTTGTCCCCTAGAAACCAGATAGCTTCCTCGGATACGACCCCCACACACTCTGGCAGCGGTGGCCAGACCTGCACTATAGAGTCCTGCCGGACCACCAGGATTCAGCAATCATTACCACAGGGTGGCTGTGCGACATGTAGTAACTCCCGGACATTTCATATACAATAATTTCTTTGTGCAATCTCTCCAGCAGCGGTGGCCGTATCCGAGGAAGCCATCTTGTTTCTAAGGGACAACATGACTATATTTATGAGAAATTATCTTCACACAGGAACATTTTTTTTAATAACATCTAATTGGAGAAATGTTTACATATGGCAGATTAATGAAACTGAATGTGAGTGCCCAGATGAGAATACCCTTTTAAGGCGCTCTTTAGAATATTATATACACAAAATGTATCTATGTAACAATATACAAACTGGTGTGTATAAACTTCCGACCAATGTTCAGAGATATTGGGGCTCATTTAGTAAGGATTCGTCGGACGCATTTTCGTCAATTTCCTGACGATTTCCGTTTTGCAACGAATTGCCCCAGGATTTTGGCACACGTGATCGGATTTTGGCGCATCATTGCCGGCTTGCACGCGACAGAAAATTGGGAGCGTGGTCGTTGGACAACCCGACGGATTTGGACAAACCGTGGAATTTAAAAACGTGATTGTGTTGCAAGATCAAGACCGGGTAAGTAAATCTGCCCCATTATGTATACTTCATTACCAGCACTCTTCTGAACGCCCTGTTCTTCATTTCGTTTTACATTCTTATTCTTAATTTCATCATAACTCAATTGAGATACACACTTGAGATATCTTCTGTTTTAGTATTGTATTGTATAATACCTTAACTTAAGGATGTTTTTAGGGTTAATGGTGATCATGCTGTTCCCGGATATATGTGTCACCAGGTAACTAGCATATCAAGCCCACATCTTATAATTACTCTTTGTGCCATGACTAAGAGTACACGTTGCACCCGAAACGCATAGGCCTATACTACGAAAAATACAAGGTAATTCTATATCGGATTTTTGCTTTTATTATGTAACACTTGGATTTTTTAAATAATAGAAAAAATTAAAATAGAAGATTTCCTCGGTGCCGGGGTGAACCTCATTTTCTGTGCAAGTAAATGTGCTGCAGATTTTAAATAAGCATCAGTTACAGGGGGAGTGTGCCAGTGTATGAAGAATTCCCCACCCCTTCTGGGTACATCGGGAAGTTCCAGCATCCTGATTTATTCAGAGGGATGGCTGCACCAGCATAAAATCCTCCAGAAATCCAAAATTCCTTCAGAATTTTCCTGTAGCCTGTCAAATTTCATCCATGAAAGGTAACAGGCTATGACAGTTGCGCAAGCAGTGGGCCGGAATGTCATACGCTGGCTGGAATCATCTCAGACTGGTTTCTTGAACATGACAATGAGTTCACTGTACTCAAATGGCCTCCACAGTCACCAGATCTCAATCCAATAGAGCATCTTTGGGATGTGGTGGAACCGGAGATTCGCATCATGGATGTGCAGCCGACAAATCTGCGGCAACTGTGTGATGCAATCATGTCAATATGGACCAAAATCTCTGAGGAATGCTTCCAGCACCTTGTTGAATCTATGCCACGAAGAATTGAGGCAGTTCTGAAGGCAAAAGGGGGTCCAACCCGTTACTAGCATGGTGTACCTAATAAAGTGGCCGGTGAGTTTGTATATATATATATATATATATATATATGTTGGGACATGTGCTGGAACTATCTATATACTGCTAGGACTACCTATATACTGATGGCAGTGTGCTGTGACTATCTATGTATAGGGGACACGTACTGGGACTACCTATATACAGTCATGGCCAAAAGTTTTGAGAATTACACAAATATTATATTTTCCCATGATCTATTGCCCTCTGGTTTTTATGTGTTTGTCAGATGTTTTCATCACATACAGAAATACTAGTGCTATCATATTATGAGTAACAAAAGCTTTTATTGACAGTTAGAATTAGTTAATGCAGCAAGTCAATATTTGCAGTGTTGACCCTTCTTCTTCAGGACCTCTGCAATTCTCATTCAACTTCTGGACCAAATCCTGACTAATGGCAGTCCATTCTTGCACAATTAATGTTTGCATTTTTTCCACCCGTCTCTTGATGATTGACCACAAGTTCTCAATGGGATTAAGAGCTGGGTACTTTCCAGCTCATGGACCCAAAATCTCTATATTTTGTTCCCTGAGCCATTTAGTTATCACTAGAGATGAGCGAACATGCTCGTCCGAGCTTGATGCTCGTTCGAGCATTAGCGTACTCGAAACTGCTCGTTGCTCGGACGAATACTTCGCCCGCCTGAGAAAATGGCAGCTCCCGCCGTTTTGCTTTTTGGCGGCCAGAAACAGAGCCAATCACAAGCCAGGAGACTCTGCACTCCACCCAGCATGACGTGGTACCCTTACACGTCGATAGCAGTGGTTGGCTGGCCAGATCAGGTGACCCTGGGATAGACTAGCCGCTGCCCGCGCTGCTCGGATCATTCTGTGTCTGGATGCCGCTAGGGAGAGAGCTGCTGCTGGTCAGGGAAAGCGTTAGGGTGTTCTATTAGCTTACTGTTAGGCAGGAGTGATTCTCCAAGAACCCAACAGCCCTTCTTAGGGCTACAATAACATTCTAATTTTTTTTTTTTTTATTTGCATCTAGTACCATTTTGTGAGGAATTAGCAGGGGGACTTGCTACCGTTGTGTTTAGCTCTTAGTGGCACACATATCCACCTCAAACACCAAAGTGGGAAAATTTAGTAGGGGTTGGATTTCAATTAGGCACAGTCTGCCATTTTTCCTTTTTTATTTTACGTTTATTTTGTTTAATAACTCAGTGTCATCTCATCTGGCATAGTAGTGTGCTTTCATACTTGGCTAGAAAATAGCCATAGGAGAATCCAAACGGCTTACGCCTACAGTAGCGTTATATATTTGATTTCTGGTTGATCTGCTGGTGGCTGTACTTGCTGCAGTGCATCTACTAGCCAATTGTGAGCAATTTGTAGTGAGACTTGCGACCGCTGTGTTTTGCGCTTAGTGACGCACATATCCATTGCAAAGACCGAAGTGGGAAAATTTAGTAGGGGTTGGATTTCAATTAGGCACAGTCTGCCATTTGTCCTTTTTTATTTTACGTTTATTTTGTTTAATAACTCAGCGTCATCTCATCTGGCATAGTAGTGTGCTTTCATACTTGGCTAGAAAATAGCCATAGGAGAATCCAAACGGCTTACGCCTACAGTAGCGTTATATATTTGATTTCTGGTTGATCTGCTGGTGGCTGTACTTGCTGCAGTGCATCTACTAGCCAATTGTGAGCAATTTGTAGTGAGACTTGCGACCGCTGTGTTTTGCGCTTAGTGACGCACATATCCATTGCAAAGACCGAAGTGGGAAAATTTAGTAGGGGTTGGATTTCAATTAGGCACAGTCTGCCATTTGTCCTTTTTTATTTTACGTTTATTTTGTTTAATAACTCAGCGTCATCTCATCTGGCATAGTAGTGTGCTTTCATACTTGGCTAGAAAATAGCCATAGGAGAATCCAAACGGCTTACGCCTACAGTAGCGTTATATATTTGATTTCTGGTTGATCTGCTGGTGGCTGTACTTGCTGCAGTGCATCTACTAGCCAATTGTCAGCAATTTGTAGTGAGACTTGCGACCGCTGTGTTTTGCGCTTAGTGACGCACATATCCATTGCAAAGACCGAAGTGGGAAAATTTAGTAGGGGTTGGATTTCAATTAGGCACAGTCTGCCATTTGTCCTTTTTTATTTTACGTTTATTTTGTTTAATAACTCGGTGTCATCTCATCTGGCATAGTAGTGTGCTTTCATACTTGGCTAGAAAATAGCCATAGCAATAGGATAGCATTGTTTGGTTTTAAAAACTCAAAAACACAAAAAAAAAAAAAAAACACAAAAAAAAGTTAAAAAAAAATTAAAGCTATAACTCTCATTTTAAAAATGTTTAACCCGAGGGCTAGGGGTAGAGGACGAGGGCGGGGACGTGGGCGTCCAACTACTGCAGGGGTCAGAGGCCGTGGTCCTGGCCGGGGTGAGACACCACCTGCTTATGAGGGAGCAGGGGAACGCCGCAGAGCTACACTCCCTAGGTTCATGTCTGAAGTTACTGGGACTCGTGGTAGAGCACTGTTGAGGCCAGAACAGTGCGAACAGGTGATGTCGTGGATTGCTGACAATGCTTCGAGCAATTTGTCCACCAGTCAGTCTTCCACGCAGTCCACCCATGTCACCGAAATCGCCACTCCTCCAGCTCCTGCACCTCAGCCTCCTCCCCCCCAGTCTGCCCCCTCCCAGGAAAATTTGGCATTTGAACCGGCATACTCTGAGGAACTGTTTTCTGGACCCTTCCCACAGTCACAAACCACTTGTCCGGTTGCTGCTGAGCAATTTTCCGATGCCCAGGTTTTCCACCAGTCACAGTCTGTGGGTGATGATGACCTTCTTGACGTAGTGGAAGTGTGTAAAGAGGTGTCCGACGATGAGGAGACACGGTTGTCAGACAGTGGGGAAGTTGTTGTCAGGGCAGGAAGTCCGAGGGGGGAGCAGACTGAGGGATCGGAGGATGATGAGGTGACAGACCCAAGCTGGGTTGAGAGGCCGGGTGAACACAGTGCTTCTGAGACGGAGGAGAGTCCTCGACCAGAACAGGTTGGAAGAGGCAGTGGTGGGGCCAGACGGAGAGGCAGGGCCAGAGCTGGTGCATCAGCGCCAAATGTGTCAACTAGTGAAGCTCCCGTGGCGAGGGCTCTTGCGGCGAGGGCTAGATCTTCAGAAGTCTGGAGGTTCTTTAAGGAAACACCGGATGACCGACGGACTGTGGTGTGCAACATTTGCCAAACCAGGCTCAGCAGGGGTTCCACCACTACTAGCTTAACTACCACCAGTATGCGCAGGCATATGAATGCTAAACACCCCACTCAGTGGCAACAAGCCCGTTCACCTCCGGCCGTGCACACCACTGCTCCTTCCCCTGTGTCAGCTGATAGTCAGCCCCCTGCCCAGGACCCTGCCACAAAAACCCCATCGTCGCCTCCACGATCCTCCACAGCATCCACCAGCGTTCAGCTCTCCATACCCCAGACGCTGGAGCGGAAACGCAAATATAGTGCAACCCACCCGCACGCCCAAGCCCTTAATGTGCACATCTCCAGATTGCTTAGCCTGGAGATGCTGCCCTATAGGCTAGTAGAGGCCGAGGCCTTTCGCAACCTCATGGCGGCGGCCGCCCCTCGGTATTCGGTCCCCAGCCACCACTACTTTTCCCGATGTGCCGTCCCAGCCCTGCACCAGCACGTGTCAGACAACATCACCCGTGCCCTGACCAACGCCGTTTCTGACAAGGTCCACCTGACCACGGACACGTGGACGAGTGCTGCCGGGCAGGGCCACTATGTATCGCTGACGGCACATTGGGTTAACTTGGTGGAGGCTGGGACCGAGTCTGACCCTGCGGCTGGTCATATACTGCCGACGCCGAGGATTGCGGGGCCTACCTCGGTCCAGGTGTTTCAGGCCTACTATGCCTCTTCCTCCTCCCACCCCTCCTCCACCTCCTCCTCCGAACTACCATCCGTGGGCACGGCGCCATCAGTCGGTAGCTCTAGGCACAGCAGCAGTGCCGTTGCTAAGCGACAGCAGGCGGTGCTCAAACTGCTGAGCCTAGGCGATAAAAGGCACACCGCCCAAGAGCTATTACAGGGCATCACGGCGCAGACTGATCTGTGGCTGGCACCGCTGAACCTGAAGCCAGGCATGGTTGTGTGTGACAACGGCCGTAACCTGGTGGCGGCTCTGCAACTCGGCAGACTGACACATGTGCCATGCCTGGCCCATGTGTTAAATCTGATAGTTCAGCGTTTCCTCAAGACATACCCCAATCTGTCAGATTTGCTCACGAAGGTGCGCCGCATCTGTGCGCATTTCAGGAAGTCCAGCACAGATGCTGCCACTCTCAGGGCAGCGCAGCGCCGCCTCCAACTGCCCGCTCACCGACTGTTGTGCGACGTGCCCACGAGGTGGAATTCAACACTGACCATGTTATCCAGAGTTTACCAGCAGCGCCGAGCCATTGTAGACTGCCAGATGTCAACTTCCACCAGAACTGGTAGTCAGGTCAGTCAGCTTCCTCAAGTCTACAATGAGGAGTGGACGTGGATGTCTGATATCTGTCAGGTGCTGAGTAACTTTGAGGAGTCAACACAGATGGTCAGTGGCGATGCCGCCATCATCAGCCTCACCATCCCGCTGCTTGGCCTGTTGAAAAACTCTCTGATCAGCATGAAGTCGGAAGCTTTGCGCTCGTCACAAGAGACGGGGGAAGAAGATTCCCTTGTTGATAGCCAAAGCACCCTTAGGTCTGTTTCTCAGCGCATATCGGAGGAGGTGGAGGTGGAGGAGGATGAGGAGGAAGAGGAGGAGAATGTTGGCGAGACACAAGAGGGGACCATTGTTGAGTCCTTTACTGTTCAGCGTGTATGGGCAGAAGAAGAGGAGTTGGAGGAGGAGGAAATGGACAGTCAGGCCAGTGAGGGGAGTGAATTCTTACGCGTTGGTACTCTGGCGCATATGGCAGATTTCATGCTAGGCTGCCTATCCCGTGACCCTCGCGTTCAAAGAATTTATTCCAGCACCGATTACTGGGTGTTCACTCTCCTGGACCCACGGTACAAGCAAAATCTTTCCACTCTCATCCCTGCAGAGGAAAGGAGTGTGAGAATGCATGAATACCAGCAGGCCCTGGTGCACAAGCTGAAACAGTATTTCCCTTCTGACAGCGCTAGCGGCAGAGTGCGTAGTTCTGCGGGACAAGTAGCGAGGGAGAGTAGGCGAGCAGGCAGCTTGTCCAGCACTGGCAAGGGTACGCTTTACAAGGCTTTTGCCAGCTTTATGTCACCCCAGCAAGACACTGTCACCTGTCCCCAGTCTCGGCAGAGTAGGGCTGATCTTTACAGAAAGATGGTGAGGGAGTACGTAGCTGACCATACCATCGTCCTAAATGATCACACAGCTCCCTACAACTACTGGGTTTCAAAGCTGGACATGTGGCACGAACTGGCGCTGTACGCCTTGGAGGTTCTTGCCTGCCCTGCCGCTAGCGTCTTGTCCGAGCGGGTTTTCAGTGCAGCTGGTGGCATCATCACCGATAAGCGTACACGCCTGTCGACTGACAGCGCTGACAGGCTGACGCTTATTAAGATGAATAAAGCCTGGATTTCTCATAATTTCCAATCTCCACCAGGTGAAGGAAGCTCAACCTGAATAATTGATCCACTCCTCCTCCTCCTCATTTTCCTCCTTCTCCTCCTCTTTGTACAGTAAAGCAGAGGAAACTGGCTATTTTTTGACAGGGCCCACTGGCTCTTGCTATAGTACTTTATGCATTTAATTTTTCTGGAGGGCCACCGACCCGGTCCTCTGTTTTAAACAATTTTTGGGAGTGCCACATACAGGCACTCAATCTATTCAATTTTTCTGGAGGGCCACCGACCCGTTCCTCTGTTTTAAACAATTTTTGGGAGTGCCACATACAGGCACTCAATCTATTCTATTTTTCTGGAGGGCCACCTACCTGCTCCTCTGGTTTGAAAACTTTTTGGGACTGCCACATACAGGCACTCAATCGATTCCATTTTTCTGGAGGGCCACCTACCTGCTCCTCTGGTTTGAAAACTTTTTGGGACTGCCACATACAGGCACTCAATCTATTCTATTTTTCTGGAGGGCCACCTACCTGCTCCTCTGGTTTGAAAACTTTTTGGGACTGCCACATACAGGCACTCAATCTATTCAATTTTTCGGGAGGGCCACCTACCTGCTCCTCTGGTTTGAAAACTTTTTGGGACTGCCACATACAGGCACTCAATCTATTCAATTTTTCTGGAGGGCCACCTACCTGCTCCTCTGGTTTGAAAACTTTTTGGGACTGCCACATACAGGCACTCAATCTATTCAATTTTTCTGGAGGGCCACCTACCTGCTCCTCTGGTTTGAAAACTTTTTGGGACTGCCACATACAGGCACTCAATCTATTCAATTTTTCTGGAGGGCCACCTACCTGCTCCTCTGGTTTGAAAACTTTTTGGGACTGCCACATACAGGCACTCAATCTATTCTATTTTTCTGGAGGGCCACCTACCTGCTCCTCTGGTTTGAAAAATTTTTGGGACTGCCACATACAGGCACTATCCAAATTAAATTGTCTCCATAGCAGCCTCCACACGTTGTCTCCATTGCTACCTCCAAAAGTCGTCCATATAGCTGCCTCCATACATCGTCCCTTTATCAAACGAGGTGTGTCAGGCAGAAATTTGGGTTGTTTTCATGGATTCCACATCAAAGTTGTTAACTTTGTCGCCACCCAGCTGTGTTATCCACAAAATATACTAATAAACTTTTATCATTTACCAATATTATTTCAGCGCTTCTTGCGCATCTGTTTACATTCCCCTCACCCGCCATATCCTAAACTTATAAGAACGCTACTACACTTGATCTTATACAAAAGGTTCTTAGAAGTGCTGTTTGGGGAGTAGCCTAGAGACAGGGGCTTGGATTGGCGAAAGCTCGCCTGGCAGCGGAGCGCCAACTCCATGCCAAGATCCAACTAACATAGTTTTAACTGCAGCACCTTTAATCTACTACTAGTTCACTGCCTCCATACATGGTCCCCTTATCAAACGAGCTGTGTCAGGCAGAATTTTGGGTTGTTTTCATGGCTTCCATGTTAACTTTGTCGCCACCCTGCTGTGTAATCCACAAAATATACTGGCAAACTTTTATCATGTACCGATATTATTTGAGCGCTTCTTGCTCACCTCCTTTGGTTCCTCTCTGCCACCCATTGGTTTGAAGCCTGAGTCCATTTAGGGTATGTCGCCATGCCACTCTCTAGCCTGCTGCCGCTGCCTCTGCATGCCGTCCCCTATAGTGTCAGGGTCAATTATTGCATGTTTTAGATGCTATCTAGCTTCATTCTGTCACTCTGTCATGGCCATGCTGTTGCCCATAATTTTGGCATAATGGTGCGATTAAGCAGCCTCAGAGGCATCCATGCATGCTGCCCCTGCTGTTTCCTGTCCATTTCCGTGGTGTTTCCATCCTTTTCTGAGGTTCCCAGGTGTTTGGCCAAGCTTCCCTGTGCAGAGCCTTGGTCCCCTTGAAAAATGCTCGAGTCTCCCATTGACTTCAATGGGGTTCGTTATTCGAGACGAGCACTCGAGCATCGGGAAAAGTTCGTCTCGAATAACGAGTACCCGAGCATTTTAGTGCTCGCTCATCTCTAGTTATCACCTTTGCTTTATGGCAAGGTTCTCCATCATGCTGGAAAAGGCATTGTTGATCACCAAACTTGGACGGTTGGGAGAAGTTGCTCTTGGAGGATATTCTGGTACCATTCTTCATTCATGGATGTGTTTTTAGGCAAGACTGTGAGAGAGCCGATTCCCTTGGCTGAGAAGAAACCCCACACATGAATGGTTGCAGGATGCTTTACAGTTGGGATGAGACAAGACTGGTGGTATTGCCACCATGTTGTCTCCGAACAAGCTGTTTTACAGATGTTCCAAACAATCAGAAAGGGGATTCAGCAGTCCACTCTTTGTACCTTTTGCAGAATATCAGTCTGTCCCTGATGTTTTTTCTGGAGAGAAGTGGCTTCTTTGCTGCCCTCCTTGACACCAGACCTTGCTCCAAGAGTCTCCGCCTCAAAGTGCATTCAGATGCACTCACACCTGCCTGCTGCCATTCCATAGCAAGCTCTGCACCGCTGGTAGCCTGATCCCATAGCTGAAACACTTTTAAGAGATGGTCCTGGCGCTTGCTAGTCCTTCTTGGGGGCCCTGGAGACTTTTTGAAATGTATGAAACCTCTCTCCTTGAATTCCTTGATGATGCGATAGATTGTTGACTGAGGTGCAATCTTTCTAGCTGCGATACTCTTCCCTGTTAGGCCAGTTTTGTGCAGTGCAATGATGACTGCATATGTTTCTTTAGAGATAACCATGGTTAACAGAAGAGAAACAATGATGCCAAGCACCAGCCTCCTTTTAAAGTGTCCAGTGGTGTGATTCTTACTTAATCATGACAGATTGATCTCCAGCCCTGTCCTCATCAACACCCACACCTGTGTTAATGGAGCAATCACTATAATGATGTTAGCTGCTCCTTTTAAGCCCTTCCCGCCGCAGCCCTTTTTCGATTTTACGTTTTTATTTTTCACTCCCCACATTCAAAAATCTGTAACTTTTTAATTTTTCCATGTACAGAGCTGTGTGATGGCTTATTTTCTGCATAACAAATTACACTTCAAAAGGGTGGTATTTAATATTCCATGCCGTGTACTGGGAAGCAGGAAAAAAATTCCAAATGCAGTGAAATTGGTAAAAAAACGCATTTGTGCCGTATTCTTGTGGGCTTGGATTTTACGGATTTCACTGTGCACCCCAAATGACATGTCTACTTTATTCTTTGGGTCGGTACGATTACGGGGATACCAAATTTGTATAGGTTTTATAATGTTTTCATACATTTAAAAAAATTAAAACCTCCTGTACAAATTTTTTTGGGGGGATTTTGCCATCTTCTGGCGCTAATAACTTTTTCATACTTTAGTGTATGGAGCTGTGGGTGGCGCTGTTTTTTGCGAATTTTGATGACGTTTACAAATTAATCATTTTTAGGACTGTACTACCTTGTGATCACTTTTTATAGAATTTTAAATTTTTTTTAAATGGCAAAAAAGTGCCATTTTCGACTTTGGGCGCGATTTTCCGTTACGGGGTTAATCGCAGTGAAAAACCGTTATCATATTTTGATAGATCGGGCATGTTCGGACGCGGTGATACCTAATATGTTTATGATTTTTACTGTTTATTTATATTTATATCAGTTCTAGGGAAAGGGGGTGATTTGAATTTTTAGGTTTTTATTATAATTTTTTTATTTTAGCTTTTTTTTTATTTTTATTTTTACTATTTTTCAGACTCCCTAGGGTACTTTAACCCTAGGTTGTCTGATCGATCCTATCATATACTGCTATACTACAGTATGGCAGTATATGTGGATTTTACTACTCATACATTACAATGTGCTGACAGCACATTGTAATGAATGGGTTAACCCGAAGCTATCATGGCGTGAGACCCGAAGCTACCATGGCGACGGATCGCTGCTCCCTCGGGGAGCAACGATCCACGGAAAGATGGTGGCGCGAGCGCGCCGCCGTCTTTTTTTAGCCGCCAGCACCTTTGCCGGAGGCGATCAGCGGTAAAACACCCGCGATCGGTGCTGTCACCGATCGCGGGTGTTACCGGTAAGCCTTTGCTGCGATATGCAGGAAAATTCTCCAATCAAGAAGATGTCTGATATTGCTATGCTCCTTTTCTACTTTTTTCTGCTTTTCTATATAGACTGATAGAACGAATAAATGTAGCACGTGAGACTTGAATCAGCAGTTGTCTGAGTCATTCCTTACAATATGCTTTATTGATTTGGAAACACACCACCAAGGCACACTAAAAGAGGATATCTTAAATCCTACCCTAACAAGCCGACTGCCCTAGCCACAACTCAGAGCTGATCCTTTTCCTGTCCGTCTTTTCTACTATTGCATTTTGTAGACTTCACATGCCAATGACACACAGTCTACAAACAACAGACCATGCAGTGGTTTGTTTTATTTTTTTTAGCAAACTTCTGGTTCCATCTGGTACCATCCATCCATGCTCTAGGCAGATTTTGCCAGGCACTTTGGAGTAGTTTCATTAATGACTTGTAAAATACTACTAGCTTATTAAATAAACTCATAGAATTGGTATGGATCACTTTAGATTTACAGTTACATGTTAGGATGGGTGGCCATGTGTGTTTGTTTATTTCATAGTATCATAGTATAAAAGGCCGGAAAAAGACGCAAGTCCATCAAGTTCAACCTTTAAGAAAGAAATAAATGTTTTATCCCCATAACCTGTGATATTTTTGCTCTCCAAAAAGCATCCAGGCCTCTCTTGAACATATACATAAAGTCCGCCATAACAACCTCCTGTGGCAGAGAGTTTCATAGTCTCACTGCTCTTACAGTAAAGAACCTTTGTCTATGTTGATGGTAGAATCGCCTTTCCTCTAGGTGTAGAGGATGCCCCCTTGTCCTGGTCACAGGCCTAGGTATAAAAAGATCTTTGGAGAGATCCTTGTACTGTCCGTTCAGGTATTTGTACATTGTAATGAGGTCTCCCCTCAGTCGTCTTTTTTCTTAACTGAGTAATCCCAAATTTTGAAATCTGTCATTGTATTCTAATCCCCCCATTCCCCTAATAATCTTGATGTTCTCCTCTGCACCCGTTCCAGCTCTACTGTATCCTTTTTATACACTGGTGCCCATGTGTGGTCTGACCAGGGATTTGTATAAGGGTAAAACTATGTATTTATCATGAGAATCTATTCCTCTCTTGACACATACCATAATTTTATTTGCTTTAGCAGTAGCCGCCTGGCTCTGGTCACTTAAATTAAGTTTACCATCCACCGATACCCCAAAGTCCTTTTCAGCTCAAGTTTTACCAAGTAATTGACTGTTTAGAACATAATTATACTTTTTCCACGGCCTAAGTGCATAGCTTTACATTTATCTACATTAAACTTCATCAACCATTTCTCTGCCCACTCCTCAAGCTTCCACAAATTCCTCTGTAATACTAAACTATCGACCTCAGTATTTATTACTTTACACAGCTTAGTATCATTTGCAAATATTGAAACTTGACTGTGTAAACCCACTACAAGGTCATTAATGAAAATTTTAAAATATTAAAATATTAAATATTAAATATTAAAAAGATACTGACCCCTGTGGCACTCCAATGGTAACGTCAACCCTATCTGAGAATGTGCCATTAATGACGACCCTCTGTTTTCTATCACTAAGCCAATTACTTACCCAAATACACAGATTTTCCCCCAGTCCCCGCAGTCTCATTTTATATACCAACCTTTTATGCGGCACGGTGTCAAATGCCTTTGAAAAGTCCAGATATACAACATCAACAGCGTCCCCCAGATTCAGTCTGGAACTTACCTCCTCGTAGAAACCAATCAGATTAGTCTGACAGGACCGATCTCTCATAAACCCATGCGGACGCTGGGTTATAAGGTTATGCACAGTGAGATACTCCAGGATAGCATCTCTAGCAAACCCCTCAAATATTTTTCCCACCACAGAAGTTAGACTCACAGGTCTGTAGTTTCTAGGATTGCTTTTTGATCCTTTTTTGTATATTGGTCCAACATTTGCTATGCGCCAGTCATTTGGAACATAACCAGTCTCAATGAATAACGGTCTATCACGGTACACAGTTCATGCAGTACTGGTGGTGTATGCCATCTGGCCCCCGTGATTTATCTATCTTAGTGGTTGTGAGGCGGCGCCGTACCTCTTCCTGGGTTAAACTGTTGACATTCCAAAGAGAATTTACATTATTCCTCATTGTTTCTTCCACCAGGGGATTTTCCTGGTTAAAGACAGTTGAGAAGGCGACATTCAGTAGATGACCCCCAGGTTATTCCTAAGAGGGCCCACACTCTCCGTTTTTAGTTTCCTATCATTTATATACTTGAAAAATAATTTGGGATTATTTTTGCTCTCCCTGGCAATATTTCTCTCAGTCTCTATTTTTGTGGCCTTTATCTGCTTTTTACAGGATTTATTTTTCTCTCTATAATCCTGTAATGCCTCACAGCTACCTTCACGTTTTAGCACCTTAAACACCTTATCTTTCTTGCTTTTTGCTTTCCTTACAAGACTAGTTAGCCACATTGGCTTTTTCTTGTTCCTCTTATGCTTTTTCCCATACGGTATGTGTTTCTCACAGGACTTTTTTTTAGAATATATGAAAAAAAGTCCCATTTTTTTTTCGGGGGGGGGGGGGGCTTTTGTCTTTGAGAACATTGTCCGAGTCTATGCCTTTAAGGTCTTCCCTTAGTTGCTGAAAATTTGCCCTCCTGAAGTGTAGAGTTTTGGTTGCCCCTTCACTAACGCTCTTAGTAAAGTGTAATACAAAATCAATGATATTATGATCACTATTACCCAGGTTCCCCCCAACTTGTAGTTTTGATACCCTATCAGGTCTGTTGGTTAGGATAAGGTCCAGCAGTGCCCCCCCCCCCTCTTGTTGGCTCCAGGACTAGTTGCGACAGGTAATTGTCTTTTGTTGTTGACAAGAACCTGCTACCTTATCGCGGTTTAAAACACTTTTTAAACTTTATAGCCGGCGCAGGGAGGTACGCGCTCGGCGCTTACCATGCGCGCGACCGTGTGCGCGGCTACATAGGAAGTGAAGGAGAGCCGCGCGCATGGTAAGCGCCGAGTGCGTACCTCCCTACGCCGGCTATAAAGTTTAAAAAGTGTTTTAAACCGCAATACCGCGGTTTAAAACACTAGCGAAAATAAGCTCCGGCACCAGCTCACCCTGAGCTGGTGCCCGGTATTTCCATCAGAAACTTCAAGTGGTAGGTTTCCTTTAACTCATTCTATTTTGTCATAGCTAAGAGCAGTGGACTGGGTCTTCCTCTGGGAAACACTGAGAGGATTTGGATTCGGGCAGGAATTTATTCAAAGTATAAAGATAATGTACACCGAGCCTATGGCCAGGATAAGAGTGGGCAATGGACTAACAGATGAATTCAGTATTTCAAGGGGAGCCAGACAAGGTTGTCCAGTTTTCCCAATATTATTTGTTTTATTCTTAGAGCCGTTAGCCATTAAATGTAGAAGAAACCCAGAAATATTTGGATGGGGATGTAGTGGCTCCAATGACAAAGTGTTGTTATAAGCTGACGACATGATATTCACGGTAGAACAGACAGAAAGATCAGTCCCAGCTATCATGGAGACAATCCGTGAATTCAGTAGACACTTGGGTCTAGAGGTCAATTGGTCAAAATCTCACCTTCTTCCCCTGGAGGAATTTGATCTTAATTTCACAGGCGAACTGGAAATTCTAACGATGGGAGACTGTATAGACTATTTAGGAATAAAAGTAGCTGCAACACCTAGTTCCTACTTAGAAGACAACTTAGTACCACTATTACAGAAGATTAGAAAGAAAATCAAAATTTGGACGAGACTACAGCTGTCTCAGGTAGATAGACTGGCACTCATAAAGATGATCTTACTACCTCAAATACTATATGTCATTACTGTTTCCCCAATTTGGATAAATACTAAATATTTTAAGATGATTGAGAGGTTGATGAACGACCTCATTTGGGGAAGGAAAAGGGTAACAATTAAAATTGACATCTTCTATGAGCCCAAAGGCAAAGGGGGATGGTTGTTACCCATTTTTTTATACTTCATATCAGCTATGTTGCAATATTTATTCGGAGGAGGCGAGGCCGTAGTTGTTAAGGCCATATAACAGTTAGTGGGGATTGATACTGGTAATGGAATAATTTTATTAGAGTCAGGTCGGCTGGACTTTCCAGCAGTCAGAAGCATACCAATATGTCACTGTTTTAGGAAAACTTGGGTCTGGGTTAAAAAAGAAGTTTGAGATAAACACTAGCACTAAGTTTGCGCCATTATGGCAAAATCAGGGGTTGAAAGGGTTAGAGCAGTTTCACTGTAGTGTCTTAGCATAATTTGAAGGCTAAGATAATCACATACTTTCCATTGATACACAATTTACACAATTGGGCATGGAACTGATAAATATAATACCCCTCATTAGTGTTCATCGGATCATAATTTGTTGTTGCCACTGGACAAGGGGTTATATTGTGTATCACTCGGTGCTTTTGATTGTTCACTAAAATGTACGTCCCTTAGATTGTATATGTAGGTTCCATTAATGAATACCTATTGACAGTATTATTAACTTTTGTATATATGTTTGAAAAACGAAATAAAGAAATTAAAAAAAAAAAAAAAAGAGCAGTTATTTACTATCCCAAGCAACACCGGGAGCTACAGCTAGTAACATAATGAGGCACATTTGCTTACCTGTCCACATCACAATACCCGATCCGGAATGTCTGACACTCATGCACTCTGCCCCGATTCACTACGAGACAGAGTTCACCTTCTTCTTCCCGGTGAATGTAAGTGTGCGCCAAAAACCCCTGCTAAATGCATCGCAAAATGGAAATTGTGGGAATATCCGACGATAGTACGGTCCGCGGAACCTTAGTAAGTAAGCCCCAATATTAGTAAATATTGCCTTTCCTAGCCGACACAGTTGTCTTTTTGTTGTGGCCAGTCACCTTGATTGTTTTAACTTTACATAATATATTATGTTTTAATATTATAACTAATTAAAAAATACTGATTTGTATACTGGTCATTAAATGAGTTCTGCAGATCTAGTATGTTCAGTGTGGTTTTTAAAGGGTGCTTTTCTGCAGAACTGCTGAGAAAAAATGTAACAGCCATACAGCATAATGATTATTGAAACACTAAAAAGCATACTGGCCAGAAATATGTCGCTAGAAAGATCTTAAAATCCCACCTTTCCTGCATCAGTGAAGGGCATCCTGGAACTACAAGGAGGCTCCTACCTCTTAGTAGATTCTTAAACCATCTCCCCCAGGTCAGACCTGTTTAGTCATGGTGGCCACTATCAGCCAGCTCCGTGTCACACCCAATTTAGTGTGGGGCCGGAAAACCTTAAAAACTGGCAGAAATGGGGGCTCAATATATAGTTACTATATGTTAAGCAGTATCAGTTTATCATGGATGTGGCGAGCCTCCCAGTGCACTTGTTTCCACATTACCTGAGAAGCTTATTTACAAAAAGATCAAAATGGAATTTTCTCTAGAATGACAAATTGATGGTAGACAATAAAGATACATTGGGCAGCTTAAAAATAAATGTTTGTTTTCTTGTGGGTTAATTTGGGAGCATAACCTCTACAGTCTCTTGCTTTTTATGGCCTGTTAATAAGGAATCTATATTGCTGAAATAAGGCAGCCTTATCTTTTCTACATAGTTTGTTTTTTTATTTCCTTTATGCAAATTTCTTCCTTCATTTCTTTTGAGGATATCTTAAAGCACTATATCTGCAATATCTTTGTACTTGTTCCCAATTAAATACACATTGATCATATCCCTCATTTATATATCTATTTACAAACAAATAAATTCAGTTTTATCTTTATCATCTCATAACTAAGATTCTCTACACTCCTTATTTGTTCTCTTGCATTTTTGTTCTTTATCCAACTCAGTTTAGGTTTGAACTAGTGTCCTTAACTGAACTGAAAATACTAGATAAGGCAATTCAATGTCATAGAGCTTATATAGTTGTAATAGTCAGATGTACAGATTTACTAAAAGCGAAACTGTTATAAATATCAACTTGTGCTTTAATATTGGAAGAAGATGAAGGAGAGAGTCATGCTGGTCTGTCCCATTATGCCTAATATAATGCCCCACACAAATAGTAAGTCTTGCATAAGTACCTGGCATTTGAAGCATCAAAAAAGGCAAACAGGTACACGACTCGTCTCGGCCTCCTTGACAACTTACAGGTCATTTGAACACTGTGTTCAAATATCCTATTATACAGAATATTGATAGAATATGAAAGAACTTCATTATGATCCTGCCACCATTATAGCAAGGGCTTGGTGGTGGTTTACATGCCTTAATACTCATGACTAAAGATGGGCGATTCAAATTAATTTAAAAAATGGCAGCAAGCACAAGGTGTTACGTGGGGCAGAGAATTCTGGGAAGAAGAAAGGAACACCTTTCTCCATAGTTTCTGGATTTATTTTTTTCTCAAAGTCCAGGGTGTCAGTTTTTGGGGTTCAGTATTCCCCAAATCTCAATTATCTTTTGTTGCTAAAGTTGATCAAGAAATCTGTGTGAAATTAACATAGTTAACATATATCAATATATAACCAATATATCAGAAAGAGAGGTGGCAGGTGGAGCAGGCACAGGTCGCAGCACAGTAAGGGGACATCACAGGGGTGACTCTGTGAGGCCAGAACTGCCGGTGTCATCTACCGGCAGTGTGTTGATGCACAACCCAAATGTTTTCGATTGGTTGACTAGGTCCTCCCAAATGACATCTGACAACCCCAGCTAAGAGTCCGTGGATTCGTCAGATACAACCCTTAGTTAGCATGGTCCAGGAGCAGGTCAGCGGCCCTCACCTGTCCTCAACCAGCCTCTGTCCTGTTCTTTTCCCTCAGCCAGGAATCTACTAGGTGGTCTGGGCTCAGTGTCACTATACAGTGAGGATAAAACTCTTTGAGGACAGTCAGCAGCTGCTTGGCAGTGAAGAGGTGGGGCAGACATCTGCTTATTCGTGTAGTAGGCGGGAAAGTAGAGATGTGAAGAGTGGCACAGGAGTTTATGTTGCACTTGCAAGTAGTCAGGCTGTGCATACTGAGACCGTTGAGGAGAATAGCAGTGACAGGAAAACACAAATCGATGATGATGTAGCCGATCACACTTGGGAGCCGGGTGAAGCAAGGGCTTCATCATCATCGTCGGGAGAAAAGGGTGTCAGCTTGCACATCAGGCAGCGAAGCAGGCAGCAAGTCGCTACTGTGGCCGTGAGTCAGCAGGGTGCAGCAGTGCAAGGACGGGACCCAAACGGCCGCGGAGTACAAAACCCGCTTCACAGCTCCAAGTAAGCAGTGGCACAGGGGCTCAGCAAGGCAGCGGCGTTAGTAGTCGATCAGTGCAGAGTGTTGGCGGTAAAATCACCAACTCGGCGGTGTGGCAGTTTTTTGTTAAGACACCAGAGGATATATATGTGTATATGTAGAATCTGCGGGCAGAAAGTGAAGCGTGGCCAGGGAGCTAACGTTGGCACCACGGCCATGTGTCAACACATGCAGCGTCACCAGCCAATGGCCTGGGAGAAACGTGTCTCAGATGTGGTGGTCCACCCTGCCGCCGCAGCAACAGCAGCAGCACCTAGTGGCACACATGTCATTTCACCAAGTCAAGGCTCCAGCACCCCTGCCAAAGGGAGCTGCTTGTCTTTGACATCATCTCCTGGTCTAGATGTGCCTGCTCCTCGCTAAGCATGGCCCAGCAGTCATTGAACAAGGCGATTAGAAAGAGACAACTGTATACGCCCAGCCATCCTAAGGTGCAGAAGCTGACAGTGCTCCTGTCCAAGTTGTTGGTACTGCAGTCCCTCCCTTTCCAAGTCTGCACCCTTCAGAGAACTAATGGCTTGTGCCAAACCAAGCCATCATAGAACAGGGCACAAGAGTACTCCCCTGTGTAACTTTGATGCCAGCCACTGGCAGCTCATGTGTGACACCTGCCATTTGCTCAGGCCCTTTGAAGAGGCCACGTTATTTGTCAGTCGCCAGATTGAATAACGTCATTCCACTGCTTCATGTCCTGGAACAGATGCTGCAAAATCTGTCTGGTCAGGGCAACGGAGGAGTGGCGACTACATCTCATGGCCACATGAGTCCGGTGGGGACTGAACCGGAGAAGGGGGAGGACATTGGAGCACAAGCAGCATCCGGAGGAGGTAGAAGACGAGGAAAATGACCCATAAGCACCGTGGCAGTATACAGTGGAGATGGAGGCCGGGAGTCCCTCAGAGTCACTTGTGCAGATGGCACGCAGTATGCTGCTTTACCTAACTAGTAACAGCCAAATAGTCAACATCTGGCAAAGGGATGACTTTTGGCTCTCCACCCTCTTGGACCCTCGCTACTGGTCCAAAATGGGTGCCTTTTTTCCAGCTGCTGAGAGGGAGGAACAACTGGTGTTCGCTGCTGCCAATATGCGCCATTGTCCATCCTCTGTCAGGTCTGACCAGGGGATTCCAGGCAGTCATCGCTCACGTACCACTTCCATGGCTGCTGTGGGGAGATGGGGGGGTAGGAGCAGTAGCAGCTCTTCAACAGCAGCTTAAGTCTGGAGTCCTTAATAAGCAGCATCCTTCACCAGCCTAGTGGGGAGGGTGGCCGTAACCAGCAGCAGCAGGACATGGAGCAGACCCTGCACCAGCAGGTGGTTGCCTACTTGGACAGCACTCTACCACCATAGGTAGAGACTCTGGACTACTGGGCAGCCAAACCATTGTTACCCCAAGGGGAACCCACTTGTCCACCCATAATGTGGAGAGACTGACCTTTGTCAAGATGAATAAGGCGTGGATCGGCCTTATTTCAACACACCAATGCCTTAGGCATCAGATTAGATCAGCCATGACGCCTCCCCCAAACGTTGAGAAATGAGACTGGATTCTAACTACCTGTCTCAGCCACTATTCTGATGCTGCCACCCACCTGATGCCACACATATGCTGCCAGTTGCTCTCTCTGCCTCCCACCATCTTTACCATGGACTGGGACCCACCTCCACATTCTGTCATTGTGCCACTTTCTCACCACCTACTGCTGCTGGCACCTCCACACTCTGTTATTGTGCCACACTGTGGCCTACCATGCTGGTACCACCACCAGAACTTGTCATTGTGCCACTCTCTGGCCTCATGCTGCTGCTACTTCTGCCGTCCATCTACACACCCTGCGATTGTGCCATTCTCTGACCTCCTGCTGCTGCTGCCACCTCCACACTTTGTCATTGTGCCACCCTGTGGCCTACCATGTTGCTGCCACCTCCAGAATTTCTTATTGTGCCACTCTTTGACCTCATGCTGCTGCCGCCACCTCCCCACTCTGTCATTGTGCCACACTGTGGCCTACCATATTGCTGCCGCCAGCAGAATTTGTCATTGTGACACTTTCTGACCGAACGCTGCTGCCGCCACATCCACACTCTGTCATTGTGCCACACTGTGGCCTACGATGTTTCTGCCTCCTCCATAATTTGTCATTGTGCCACTCTGTGGCCTACTCCTGCTGCTGCCAACTGACTGCTGTCTCCCTGGAACACCCTGTGCTTTCCATAATGCTGTTTTCACCCTCCACCACTCTATGACGTTGCCACTATGTTTGGTTTTCCCCTTCATTTCATCTGTCAGAAGAAAGGAAAAGCTTCAGGATTGATAGCCAAAAGCAGAAGTGGATATAGAACACAGAGGACATGCAGATATCCCATTTACTGGTCATCTCTGTTTTGGACTACTCCTGTTTATTTTTAGCTTTAGCAATACTGATGGATTATTGACCGATTGAAAGCGGACACTGACAGATCAAAAGAAGGGCAAAATGCTCTTTATGCATATTTAAGCATGGCAGAACATTCTACTACACCCCACAGCAGGCCCGGCGTCAGCACCCGGCTGACCCGGGCAAGTGCCGGGGCCCCAGAGCTTTAAAGGGGCCCACCCACCAAGGTCTTTTACTTTCCTGCGGGTTGGTCCCACTACTTCCCCTGAATGTAGGCCGCATAGGAGGTGGGCGGAGAGGTAGTGGGACGGGCCCCCTGCCCTACCCACCTCACATGTGACCTGTCCCAAGCTACCCACCTCTCCTGTGAAGCGGCGCGTCCCGCGCCTCGCGTCAGGCCCGGCCTTCGCGCTCCGAGTCCTGCCGGCCTGCACACCTCGCGTCCGGGCTGCACAACTCGTGCCTGGCCGGCCTGTGTGCCTCATGTCCGGCCTGGCCCGTCAACGTGCTGTCCACCTTCTCCAGTGCAGTCTCCTTCCTGAGCTTGCTACCACGTTCCCACCGGGGTGTGTATAATTGCAACATATGTAAATGCATGTATATGTGTTTGTGTGTAAATGTGCTGTATATGTGTTTTTTTGTGTATATATGCTGTATATTTGTGCTTAGGTGTGTATATATGCTGTATATCTGTGCGTATGCTCTTTATACTGGATGGGTGTGTATATTATCGAAATTTGCTCACCGAAATTTTGGTTTCCTGTAGTCCGTAGGCAGCACTGAATGGGGTTAAGTCTCACGTCCTCCTATTGGACAGAAGATAACAATTGATTAGCAATAGAGATTGGCAGGCTGACTCCCTATAAAATACCCCTGAGCCAATGAACACACATGTTTTTTTATGCAGCAATAAGCATTTTTTATTGGGGGGGATCTTTGTGCTGCCTACGGACTACAGGAAACCAAAATTTCGGTGAGCAAATTTCGATATTCCTGGTCGTCCTACGGCAGCACTGAATGGGACTTGAAAAGCAGTAGAACATAAGGGGCGGGTTACTTCGAGGCAGCCGAACAAATTACACTCTTGCCGAAGGCCGAGCCTACCCCGGGGCCCACATTGAGCATATAGTGCCTGACGAAGGTTGAAGGACCCGACCATACTGCCGCCTTGCATATTTGATCCAAGGATATATGGGATATTTCCGCCCATGAAGCAGCCGTTGACCTCGTTGAATGCGCTTTCAAATTAAGAGGAGATGGAAGGCCTTCTAGATCATAACACATGGAAATTGAATCTTTAATCCATCTGGCTAGGGTAGACTTACTAGCCCGTTTTCCCTTATTAGGACCTCTGAACTGTAAGAACAGGGCTTCAGATTCCCTAAAAGCTTCTGCCCTCTGGAGATAAGCGAGAACTGATCTTTTCACATCCAGGGCTTGAAGCTTCCCTTGCTCTTTTTCCGGGGCATCTGTACCCAGGACAGGAAGGAAGATCTCTTGATTTAAAGCCGATTGAGAAGGTATTTTTGGCAGAAAACCCGGCATTGTACGAAGAATTATGCAGTCTTCCATGACCCTCAGATACGGTTCCTTACAGGAGAAGGCTTGGATTTCACTAATCCTCCTTGCAGAACAAATGGCCACCAGGAAAACAGTCTTCCAGGAGAGAAGATGCAGAGGGATATCTGAGATTGGTTCGAATGGTTCTTGACATAAATGTTTTAAAACAATAGAAAGATCCCATGACGGTAGAGGTGACATAACTGTAGGCTTTAACTTCTTCAGACGCCTGAAGAATCTCCTGACCAACAGGTTCTCAGAGAAGATTCCGCCTAAGGAAGAATTAATGGCGGTAAAATGGACTTTCAGTGTATTAAACTTCAGGCCCTTCTTTAAGCCATCCTGCAGAAATTGAAGGAGGGAAGGAACATGAGTAGAAGAAGCTCTTCTTGATAAGCACCATTGCTTATAGATTCCCCAGACACGTTGGTAGACTTTTAACGTCTTCGGTTTCCTAGAGGCCGCCAATGTGTCAATAACCTCATCCGAAAACCCCGACCTTCTTAGATTCCCCCTTTCAGCTTCCAGGCCACCAGATGGAGAGGTGCTGGGTTGGGGTGAAGGAACCTGTTCTGGAGTAGCAAGTCCTTCCGGGGAGGGAGAAACCAGAATTCCCCTTCTGACAATGACAGGAGAAGAGGGAACCAGGCCCTTCTCGGCCAAAACGGAATCACGGCTATAATTGTCATTTTCTCTCTCCTGATCTTCTGTAACACTCTCGGAATGAGAGGGAACGGTGGGAATATGTAAAGGAATTGGTCTGTCCAGTCGAATGAGAGTGCATCCACCACTACTGGGTTCTCCTGCTTGTACAGGGAGCAAAACTGGGGAAGCTGAGAGTTTGACCTCGACGCCATCAGGTCTATCTGAGGAAGACCCATTTTCTGGACAATTTGTTGGAACACTTGTTTGTTCAGAGACCACTCCGAAGGTCTGACTGGATTGCGGCTCAGCCAATCCGCCTGCACATTCAAAACTCCCCTGATATGAATTGCTGAGATGTTGTGAACCGTCTGCTCGGCCCAGGTCATCAGGAGGGAACACTCTCTGGCAAGGGACCGGCTCTTCGTGCCCCCCTGCTTGTTGATATAGAAGACAACTGCCAGGTTGTCTGATCGGACCAAAACTTCTTGCCCGAGTAGGAGACTGGAGAAGTGAAGAAGTGCCAGACGTACAGCTCTCATTTCTTTGAGGTTCGAAGGCAATTTGGACTCGGACCGTGTCCACCTCTTTTGAACCCACTGGCCTTCCAAAAGGGCACCCCAGCCCCAATTGGATGCGTCTGACGTAAGGATCACTGGCTAAAGGAATTGGATGGATCTGCCTAATAGTGGGTTTTGGAACCACCAGATTAAGTCCTTGATAGCTTGGACTGAGACCGTCATTGGTTTGTCCAAGGACCGCAGACTCCTTGACCATTGGGAGAGAATGGACGCCTGGAGACCCCTCATATGGGTTTTTGCCCACGGGACTGCTTCTATAGCCGAGGTTATTCGTCCTAGGACTGCCATGGCTTTCCTGATTGTTGTCCTGGGGTGCAGAATCAGATGCTTGATCGCTTTCTTCAGAGCGGTAATTCTGGCTGATGACAAAGAGAGCGTCATGTTGGAAGAGTTTATTATAAAACCTAGAAATTTCTGAGAGGTTGCAGGAACCAGAGACGACTTCTTTTTGTTGACCACAAACCCATGAACCTCCAGAGTCTTCAGGACTACTGCGAGATCGTGGTACATCAAGTGCTCCGTTTGAGCTATCAAAAGCCAGTCGTCTAGATAGGGTATCACCTGGATGCCTTGTAACCTGAGGGCTGCCGATAACACCACGGCGACCTTCGTAAAAACTCTGGGTGCTGAACTCAGAGCGAAGGGTAGACACGTGAACTGGTAATGCAGTACTGTTTGTCCTGTAGTATAGCGACCCGGAGAAACTTCCTGTGACTCTGAAGTACTGGAATATGCAGATACGCATCTTTCAGATCCACTGTCGTCATGAAGCAGTTCCTGGAGATTAAGGGTATGGTTGTCCTGATTGATTCCATCCTGAATCTCTTCTTCAGAATAAACTGGTTGAGGTAAGTAAGATCTATCACCAGCCTCCAAGATCCTCCTTGCTTTGGGACAGGAAATACTCTGGAATACACGCCTGAACCTCTCTGGGGATAGGGGACAGGTTCCAAAGCACCCTTTTGTATGAATTCTTGAAGAAGACGAGGAACAATCAGATCGCCAGGTTGGTTGATGAAGAACTTGTCTGGAGGAAAGCTGGTTAGCTCCAGAGAATAACCTCTTTTCACAAGAGAATTGACCCATGCGTCTGAAGAAGTTTTGACCCATATGTGGGAAAACTTGTCTTGCTCCGACTTTGCTCCGACTTTGACAGGCCTGGCGTCATAATTCAGACTTCTTGGAGGGCTCCGAATGAGGTTTTTTATTCTGGACAAACCGATTCCTGAAACCCCTTTTGTCATCTCTTCTAAACTGTCTTCTGACTTGTGGAGATCTTTGCCTAGAACGAAAGGACTTAAAAGCTGTTCTTTTCTTAGGCTTGGGAAAAGAAGTGCCCTTGTCATCATTAATGACCTTCAGGATCTCTTCCAGCTGTGGACCAAACAGACTCGACGGCTGAAATGGTAGATTACAAAAATGGGTTTTAGCGGGGACATCTCCCGGCCAGAGCTTTATCCAGAGCGCACGCCTTATAGAATTTATGGAGGCCAGGCTGGCTGATGTTAGCTTGATTGTATCCACATGAGAGTCGCAAAGAAACTCTGCCGCTGATTTGAGAAGAGAAATATCTTCTACAATATCCTTCCTTGATACGCCATCCCTGACATCATTGGTAAGCTGGCTTAGCCAGATCCGCAATGACCTCGCCACTGGAACAGAAGCCAGAGAGGTTTTACATATATTTGCAGAATGGGTATAGGCCCGCCTTATGAACGAGTCCATCTTCCTATCAATAGGATCTTTCAGGAGGGTCGCCTCCTCAGCTGGAAAGAAGGAGTTAAGTGCTAACTTAGCCAGAGACATATTCACTTTAGGGAGAGACTCCCATTCAGCGGATAAAGCAGGATCCAATCTGTACACAGACTTAAATCTAACCCCAGGGTTGGGGTTTTTATCAGGTTTTTTCCACGCAGCCTCCATCAGATTCTTCAAATCTGGATGGCTGGGCAAATATTTGGCTTTCTTCTTAGGGAAATAGTAAAGAGCTTCTCTCTTAGAGAGATCTTCAGTGTCTTTATCTGACTCCACTGCTTCTTTCACGGCTTTTATAAGCCTGGAAACACCTTCTTTATTAAACAGATAGAAATCATCTGGAGAGGCTTCTGCCTCGTCCTCTGAGCTGATCTCCCCCTCAGACCTATACTCCTCATGACTAGAGGGCCCTGGGGAGTCTGATGGTACAGGATATGATCTTTTCCTATTTGTACATTGGGAGAGAGAGGTTGCAGCTACCGCTTGAGCGATAGTAGTTTTAAGCCAAGAAAAAAACCTGGTGGAATCTGCCTGTAAGCTCATCTCCTCCTGGTGTGGAGTGCATCCTGCACACAAGTCTGGTTCCCAATCCTCTGGTAAGGGCTGGTGACAGGTAGTACAACATCTATGCCTGCTCTTTCTGGCACTTTTTCTTCCTGAGGGCATCTGGAAGACACACAACATTAGGAACACTATCACACTGTCATAAAGCAGAACCAGCAGGGCACAGGAGGTGAGCACTTACGATTCCCGTGGGTAGGCTCTGCTGCCTGGCGAGCGCTACCCACGCACCGCGCCATATCTGTTTAAATGGGAAGTCTCGCGAGACTGGACCTCCTACCTGCGCATGCGCAATGGCCGCGGCGCCCGTGCGACAGATCGTGCGCATGCGCCAGAAAAGGGACGCGCAGACCGCCCCATCGTGACGCCGAGGCAATGCAACAAGCGCCATGACACCCGGAAGTCCAACTCCACCCCTTGCAAGGCGTGGTAAGCCGGGGAAACAGAATACAGCGGGGAACACAGGGATACTTGCCTGAGGTGATAACAGCTGATATCAGCATACAGCAAGCCAGACATCCTGTGCTGTGCAGTGACCCTGTAACACACTCGGGTTATGCAGCAAGCTGCCATCGGGCAGCGGTCCCAAGGGAATGGAGCACCCAAACCGTGGGACAGGGAGCCAACGCTCAACCAAACTTCTTGTTATCCACTTCCACAGAAGAAAAATTGGCTCAGGGGTATTTTATAGGGAGTCAGCCTGCCAATCTCTATTGCTAATCAATTGTTATCTTCTGTCCAATAGGAGGACGTGAGACTTAACCCCATTCAGTGCTGCCGTAGGACGACCAGGAAATGCTGTATATCTGCGTGTATGTGTTGTATATACTGGATGGGTGTGTATACATGCTGTATATCTGTGTGTATGTGTTGTATATACTGGATGGGTGTGTATACATGCTGTATATCTGTGCGTATGTGTTGTATATACTGGATGGGTGTGTATACATGCTGTATATCTGTGCGTATGTGTTGTATATACTGGATGGGTGTGTATACATGCTGTATATCTGTGCGTATGTGTTGTATATACTGGATGGGTGTGTATACATGCTGTATATCTGTGCGTATGTGTTGTATATACTGGATGCGTGTGTATACATGCTGTATATCTGTGCGTATGTGTTGTATATACTGGATGCGTGTGTATACATGCTGTATATCTGTGCGTATGTGTTGTATATACTGGATGCGTGTGTATATATGCTGTATGTCTGTGCGTATGTGTTGTATATACTGGATGCGTGTGTATATATGCTGTATATCTGTGTGTATGTGTTGTATATACTGGACGTGTGTGTATATATGCTGTATACGTGTGTGTATGTGTTGTATATACTGGATGCGTGTGTGTATATATGCTGTATGTCTGTGCGTATGTATTGTATATACTGGATGCGTGTGTATATCTGTGCGTATGTGCTGTGTGTATATATTGAATGTGTAGAGTTCACTGTTAAGGGGCCCACTGAGGCTCTATCGCCCAGTAGCCCACTGAAACCTGGAGCCGGCCCTGCCCCACAGGCTCTCTTCAGAAAATTCATCAAACTCGGCTAATCGAATTTTTGAAAAATTCGCCCATCTCTAGTAGGGAGCATGAAAGTTTCGCAGAATGAGTGGAGATCCTCAGGGAACCTCAGATTCACAGGATTTTCATGTTTCCTGATTCCCTGATTCCCCAGAAGATTTTTGAAGGAGAGCAAAAAACGGAAGCACAAAACCGAAGAAAAGATCCAAGTTGTTATAGAATTCAAAGGTGCCCATAGTAAGTACCATTTGCTTAGCAGAAAACAGGTCTTCATACAGATTAGTGAAAAAACTAAAAACGGTGCATCCTAAGGTTGAATTTTGTTTCATTCATCATGTGGTGAGCAGCTTTCCTTCTCCTTATATACCTCTATTCACAAATGGATATATTGATATCAAATTGATATTATATCTATAAGCAGTCACTCATAGGGCTAAAATATGACATTTGAGGACTAATTTTCAAATGTTTTTATGGATCCTCAGGAACTATACTATCAGAGGGTACCGATGCATTGCTATGGCAGCATAGGACCTGGTGAAGTCCTGCTAATGTATATGCTATGTACCTACTGTCAGCTGCTGAAAGCTATAATACTCCACAATATCATAGAATTGCAGTGTATTATAGGTGCAATCAAGGGATCTCAGGTCACAGTAATCAAAAAAGCATAAGTGAAGGCAATTTTTTGCAGTGTGTAATATTGTTAGACACCACTAAACAAAAGGACTGTGTTAGAACTTCACCTTTAGGTCAGATGCACACGAATGTGCATCCAGCTCCAAAACATATGAAGCCTCTACCTCGTACTGTGTGCTACAACTCCCCTTTATTGTTTTGCATTGCCTGTTCTGTTTGTTCCCTTATGTGTTCCCCCCACAGTTCTACCTAGATGAGTCTGATTAGAGCCATAGGATATGCCTTGTTGACTGCACAAATTGCATACACTGATGAGTGAATGTAATTTTACATCAATGTGCGTGGGATGGGTACTCCACAGAAGTGCAGCCAGGCTATGCGACCAGCGTTAAAGTTGATGTTCTGATGTTACAAGAAACACATTTTAAGAAAAACAAAATTCCCACCCTCTCTAATAGGACCTTTCACTGGTGGTACCATAGTCCGTACACTAAAGCCTCCAGAGGAGTGAGTCTAGCTATTAATAAAAATGTACCATTTACTTTCCTGTTAGAATTAGCTGACCCAGAGGGCAGGTATATATTCATTAAGGGGTCCATTGGAGGCTCGGTAATAACTCTGGCTAATTTATATGCGCCAAATCCTGGTCAAGCTAAGTGGATTACCTAGACCCTCACTTAGTTAAGAATGTTTGCGGTATCATTGTCTTAGGAGGTGACCTGAACATCTCATTACAGCCCTCACTGGAAACTACAAGCACATACCCACCTCCACATAGGAAAATGACAAAAAATTTAAAGGGCCTTGGGAGAACTGTGGCTGGTAGATGCGTGGAGACCCCTCAATCCCACAGTAAACACCTTTTATTCCTCATCACATGGCAGTTACCATAGACTTGATTATTTATTTGTTTCCAGCAGAAAGTTCTCGCAGGTCAGATCAGCAAAGATAGGTATATTACACATTTCAGACCATACACCTACTTTGCTTGTTTCAGTGACACACAAAAAAAAACTAATCTGTACTGGCAGACCCGGCACACAAAGAGAAAATAGAAGCTCTTATTATCAAATGCTTCCTAGAGAATAGGGATGATGGTTTACCACTTTCTGTTCTGTGGGACGTTCATAAGATGCAGCTCGGAAGCGACATGATATCAATAGGTTCCTATGTCAAGAAATCACGTAATAAAAAACTTAATGACTTGTTCTCTCGCATTTCAGCACTAGAATCCTCGCACAAAAAAGGAGGTAGTCCGGAAGCCCTAAAGTCCCTAACAGCTTTGCGTAACGAGGTGAAAGACTTGGTAAACTCAGCATCGTCTAAAGCAGTGATGGGCAACCTTTTGAGTTTGGTGTGTCAAAATTCGCCAAAAAAAACGAGCATAACTCGGGTGGTGTGTCACCTTGAGAAAAAAACCCTAATTTTGTGATATTTAGAGTTTAAATAACAAATACGTATAGTCATTTAACTTACCTGCTTAGTGACTTCTTTGTTAATCTGTCAGTTGGTTTCTTTTGTTGGTCTTGCTGTTGTTTAACTTGTGTGGGGTGCCATGAACTAAGATGAGTGAGAGGGAGGGGGAATTCTTCCAGTGATGGCGAACCTGTGGCAGTCCAGCAACAGCTAGTTTTAAGGACATTTGTGTCCTGAGAAATGCCCCCCAAAGAGTGTACATCACAGCCCAGTCCGGCAGAGCTCAACTCAATAAATTAACTTACCTAACTGGCACAGGCTCCAACGACACCACGAGCCTCCGTTACTCCTCTTCAGGCCGCTTCAGCTCCTGTGTAGATGTTCCCGCGCAGGCACAGCATAGGTTGCGTCTTTCCGAGCTGGGGCTGCTCTGTCTCCACGCTCCAGTCTGGCGTCCTTGGGCGGCCTCCGCAGAGCAGGACAGGAGGACAGGAGCAGCAGCTGCGATCTCTCTGACTGAGATGCAGCCGCTCGCTTCAGACCACATCGCCAACCGACCGCCTGACCGGCCCCAGACAACAGACAACTGCACTACAGCAATTTTTCTCCAGCAGCCGTGTGTCACTGAAAATGGCTACGTGTGTCAGTGCTGACACGCGTGTCATAGGTTGGCCATCACTGGTCTAAAGCATTGCAATCCCTGAGATATAAGCAGTACGCCCATGGAGATAGGGGAAATAGGTTGATGTCCACCCTGGTTCACAAGCAAAAGAAAAAAACACGCATCAAAGCCAATAGAAAGGGGAGAAACTTTATAATATTCCTCACCCGGCTCAGACATTCACAGAGATGGAGTGTCAGAACAAACTAGATAGGTGATGAGCTCGTGTGGCCTCCCCAAGCTGGAGAGAGAACAGGCACTCAGCTTAACCAAACTGTTCACAGAGGACAAGCTGCATATCCCGTCTGGAAAAAGCCATGGCCCGGACGGGTTACCTATTTTTTACTATAAGATATTCCAAACTATTCTCCTGCCTCATTTCACTCGACTGTTTAATGCCCTCATGGAAGGCTCACATTTAATTAAGCAGGCGCAAGAAGCCCATATCACTATCATTCATAAGAAGGGCAAGTACCCTAAGCACTGTGGAAGTTATCGCCCAGTTTCGCTCCTCAACACAAATTTGAAATGGTGGCTAAAGCAATGGCAAAGCGCCTTAAAGCCATTCTACCAGGTCTAATAGGGCAGGAGCATACAGATTTTGTATCAGGGATGCTACAAAAAAACTGCCCTAGTCCTTCTCGGCATCTGTGCATTCGAAAGGGTAAGCTGGCCCTTCCTATCTGCTACCCTGTCACATTTTGGCATACCAGACCAACTTATTCAGGCAATACTAACACTATATAAAGCTCCCTGTATAAAAGTGAATGGCACTCTGTCTCCCCAGTTCAATATTAGAAATGGGACAAAACAGGGATGTCCCCTCTCCACTACATTGTTTATTTTGGTTATGGAGACACTGATTATGAAAATAAGATCTATACCACTAATCAAAGGATTCCAAGTTGGAGACATCTCACATAAGAGAGCTGCCTTTGCAAGTCAGAAATTCTGAACACTTCCCGTTCCGATTGTGAAGCCCAGGCCCTACAAAGGAGTTCACCATATAAGTGGCAAAAACATAATATTGGATATTTGGGGGTTCAGCTCTCTCTGGATGTGGGCAGGTTACCTGAGCTCAATTATATAACCGAAGGCTGGTGCCACACGTTCCGCTTTGTCTGCGGACTGATCGCATTGGCGTTTCTATGGAAACGCCTGCAATCGGGAACGAGGTGCCGGTGTTTTGCATTAAATTAACGCAAAACACCGGCGGCTCATTCCCAATCGCAGGCGTTTCCCTAGTAAGGCTGCTGCCGGCCCCGGTGGGTGCGGCTTTGTCTGCGTTTGCGGTTTCAAACGCAGACAAAGCGGTACGTGTGGCACCAGCCTTACTCTCCCAAATTGAGGAGCAACTAGACCACCTGAAAGTTCCCTACATGTCTTGGTGGGGAAGGAAAAATTTGTGGAAAACAAACATCCTCCCTAAACTACTGTACCTGTATCAAACAGTGCCCATCAAACTTCCAAAGCCCTTTTCTGCTAAAATAATGAAGAGTTTCTCAACTTTCCTCTGGCAGGGTAGACGAGCCCGGCTACCTACAAACCTATTAGCACAATGAGCCAAGCTGGGAGGAATCGGTTATCCAGACATGTTTAGCTATTATTAGGCCACACAGATAGCTAGTGATTTGTATTGCACAAGCACCGGAATTAACATTATACAACTCGCTGGAAAACCTTACAATGTCAGAACGGGATAAGGTTAGGCTTTGGGAATTCACACCAGCACAAAGCCATAGACATCCTAGTAGCCCCCTACACTAAGGATTGTTTTGGACCATGCGTGACATTAAAGATAAGTTACCTAGCAGGCAGATACCATATGAGATACTTTCTATGAGTTTTCTTCCCTATGTGGTGAACCCAGAGAGAGTGCACACAGATTCCTTCTGGAAACACTTACATCAATACACAATAGCCTCCTTCTTCTCGGAAGGGGAAGTGGTGGACGAATACTACTTATTTAGGAAAGCTGGGCTCCTGCTCAAAAACTTTATACACATCACAGCTTTCTGGACAACAAATTTAAGGGTCTGCCTTAGAAGATGAACCAGACTGCTGAATGGTTAGTTGCACTAGCAAATAAGAGACCCCTATAAAGTCATGGCCAAAAGTTTTGAGAATGATACAAATGTTAATTTTTACAAAGCCTACTGCATCAGGTTTTATAATGGCAATTTGCATATACTCCAGAATGTTATAAAGAGTGATCAGCTTAACAGCAATTAGTTGCAAAGTCAATATTTGCCTACAAAATTTACTTTTTCCCCAAAACACATTTCAACTTCATTGCAGGCCTGCCTTAAAAGGAGCAGCTAACATTGTTTCAGTGATTGATCTCCAGCCCTGTCCTCATCAACCCCCACACCTGTGTTACTGGAGCAATCTGTCATGATTAATTAAGAATCACACCACTGAACACTTTAAAAGGAGGCTGGTGCTTGGCATCATTGTTTCTCTTCTGTTAACTATGGTTATCTCTAAAGAAACATGTGCAGTCATCATTGCACAGCACAAAACTGGTCTAACAGGGAAGAGTATCGCAGCTAGAAAGATTGCACCTCAGTAAACAATCTATCGCATCATCAAGGAATTCAAGTAGAGAGGTTCCATTGTTGCCAAAAAAGCTCCAGGGCGCCCAAGAAGGACCAGCAAGCGCCAGGACCGTCTCTTAAAACTGTTTTAGCTTCAGGATTGGCCTGGTGTCAAGGAGGGCAAACAAAGAAGCCAGGTCAGGTTGTTACGAGGCGGTACTGAAGTTGGGTACACCTGAAACACCTTCCTATATCCAACAATGGGAACGGGAGCTATAGACTACACTCTCTAAGATAGACGCCCTGCTGAGGAATTCTAATGGCTTTTCCAGGTGTATAAGCATCAAGGAGAACCATTATTAAGTGGTGACGAGATGGTATAAAGCACCCTTGTGGTTACACAGAATTAACCCGGCCATTCCAAGCATCTACTGGAGATGTGGACTAAATACTGGGAACTTGACATAAATTTGGTGGTCTTGCCCGGTTAAATCTGATTTCTGGGACGCGGAGACCAAAATTTAACATTGGATTGTGGTCACCTCTACACCTATCTACTAATGGCAGCTACTTATACCCCTTCACTGGAGATTGAGTAATCCCCCATCTATTGCACAATGGACTGAGAAAGTTCACAAGCTATGTAGATTTGAGGAACTTGCCCATTGGGCTGCTAGTACTAGGAAAAGATTCCTGCAAATATGTTCTCCATGGCTATCCAATAACAGTAAAGCCACAAACTAAAGGCTCCTTCACTTATCTTACTCCCCCCCCCCCTCCTACATAAACTTCTACCCCCCCTCCCCGTCCATTCTATATTGAACAAGCAGGTAATGAATATGGTTGTGTGTATTAATACTTTATGGTTTCTGTGTTTTATTGTTATGTTATGGAAAAATAGTACAAAAGCCTCTTACTATGCAATGTGTATGTGAATATAACTGTAAACAATAAAAACTGTTTCAAAACAAACAAAACTAGCTTGTCTCTGTCTTCATCTTACCTGTCCGCTTCGCCATCCAGCAGCTGCCAGTTTTCCCTATTCACATGCAGGATCTTTCAAGGTCTGTTAGTAGGTTAGTAGGTTCGTGATAGTGGGTTTGTCTTTATTAGTTTTATCCACAGTATGCAGGGCCGTAACCCGCATGGACATCATGGGTTGAGTTTGCCACCGTTAATCCAGTCTGACAGCTTGTACCAAGTCTGGTTGAGGTTGCTGAAAAGCTGAAAGATGGTATGGACAGGCTTCGTGATGGTGCTACTCCTGCTGGGGGAGTGTCACATCCCCCCTTTGTGGTGAGACAGGTGGCCTGGTCACTTGGGAGGTGGTGGTACAGGCTGAGCCAAATGAAGTAGCAGAGGGAACCTCAGGTGTCTGAGTTTTTTTTTGGTGTTTCATTCACTACAGCTCATACCTACTTTGCAGGTGCCTAGACATGCATGAGGTGCATGACAGCCACTGGTCTTCGGCAGACCTGAGGTGGCATGGTTTCTAAAGATTCGTTACAATGAGCCAGTGGCTCATTGAAATTAATCCTATGTAACAACACAAAAATATCAAACTGGCACTGCCGTCACTGGAGAGGAAAAAACAGGCTTTTACTTCTGGAGCACCACAAGTCCCAGGAAACGTTTAAACGGTGGTTTAAACAAGACAAGGAGTTCATGCATGTAAACAAAAACTTGTGCACTCACCACAAACTGTGAATATCTTCTGTGAATATCTTTTTATTCAAGCCATACAGGGAGCAAAATTATGCCAGACACCAGTGAACCCTATGTAAAAATGCCATATACTGCATTACAATAGCATTGCAGTATATGGTTGAAACAATCACACCACCTAGGGTTAAAGTACCCAATGGGTCTAAAAAATAGAAAATAAAATATTAAAAATTCAAATCACCCCCCTTTCCCTAGAACTGATGTAAAACTAAAGAAACAGTAAAAATTACAAACATGATAGGTATCGCCACCTCCCAAAATGTCCGATCTATCAAACTATAAAACCGGTTATTGGTGTTTGTAAACGGAAAATAGCACCCAAACGTCTGAAACGCAACTTTTACACCATTTTAGATAACATAAAAATTTTCATAAAAAGTGATCAAAAGGTTGCACAATCCTCAAAATGGTAGCAATGAATATGTCAGCTCATCTTGCAATGACACTTCACACAGGTCTGTATGAAGTATGAAAACTATATTAGGGTCAAAACTATTTTTTTTTTGTACACATTGGAGCACATTTACTTACACTTTTGGGAATCGTGCAGGAAAAGTATTGCCCGACTGGAATGCACATCTGCCGCAATTCACGAAGATTGTGCACGCGATATCCTGCACGTGTTGCTTTCCCGCTCAGGTCCGCCGGAGTTCACCTTCTTCTTCCCGGTGCATGTAAGTGCTTGTTCTTGCGACACAATTTAAATGTTAAATCATGTGCTCAGTCCGACAGCCCGCCCCTCGATGGATTGCCCGACAGCCCGCCCCTCGATTTCTGTTGCATGAAAGCCGGCAAAATCTGATCGCGTGCGACACAATCCCCTTCTAAATACTTGTCCTAGTGGCGCAAGTCTCGAAAAACGCTGGGAAGTCCGACGGAAATGCGATCCGCGGATCTTTAGTAAATAAGCCCCATTGTTTTCATTTGTGAAAATTTATTAAAACACAATAAAACCTATATAAATTTGGTATCACTGTAACCGTACAGAGACAAAGAATAAAGTAGAAGTGTCATTTGAAGTGCACAGTGAAAGGTGTAAAAACTGAGACCATCAAGAAAGTGACAGAAATGCGATTTTCCCCCAATTTCACTTAGTTTAACATTTTTTTTGAAGATGGGGAGTGAAAAATGAAACTGCAAACTATACTGAGACTTCATATATGATGATGTAGAAAAATAACAGAAAAGTAAAATATTTTATCCCCAAGCAGGAAGTCGAATTCTGAATAGCAGTGCCTGTTCGGCTTCAGACTTACTCATCATAAATCTTCAGTAAATTTTGTCAAATGAAATGTTATCTGCCTTTGTTTGGCAAATGAAAATTGTAAAATCATATCTCAAAATCTTTACTTATGAAGTACTTATTTTTTTTTACTTAGTCATCATTCTAAATTAATTCTTTATTTCTCAGAATTGCTGAGACACATAGTAAAAGTATACAAGGAAATGAAAACTTAAAGTTTCTTGACCTCTGTAGGTAAACATGCATAGTAAAGGAAAGAAAAAGGTAGACATGTCTTTGCACAGTGCAAGTGTCCCAGTCATTTTCCTGGCTACACTTTTCTTTATTGGGCTTGCTAGGTTACATTGTTACAGATACATAGTTACATGAAAAGTAAGATAACTATGCCACAACTATACTATTTATGTATTTCTTTATTGAGGGAATCACAGCAATTTCTAAAAATAAAAATAATTATGTCCATGAAAATAGAAATAGATTCAGGAGAATACACAACTGATTAAAACTAGAACATTGAAATTGCAAATTTCCATTATACCACTATAACTTCTTCTATTCCTATGTGTTATTCAATATGAATCTGGGTATGTTTAGGCTTTCTCAAACTTGGTTCTGTAATTTCTTTTTAAGTGAGATAGGTGTACATCCGAGACGAGGGTAAGGTGTTTTGGTGCCCTAGACAGACTAGTTAAATAGTACCCCTTCCTCCTTCACAGGCCATAAATGATGGGGGACAAGGGGTATGGGGGGTTATAATAGCCCATGGTTTCATTTATGTCTCAGTCCATGGTATATCGCAAGTCTCTTACCCTATGGCAGGCAGTTACATATTGTGAAACTATGGCAATTGTGGTCTCCTCTTCCCCCAGCAGGACATAGATCTTCTCTCATAGAGCAGAAGCCTGGGAGGATATCTGAGAGTCTCCTAAAGTGAGTGTCCCTCACTGCTGAGTATTTGGAGCAGTGTAGCAGAAAGTGAAATTCATCCTCAACGGCCTCCTGGCCCTGGAACTGTCTGCTCACCCTGGGCATGTACTTCTGTCTATGTCGCCGGGACACTTTGGGGCTCATTTACAAAGGGTCCGAATTGCGCATTTTCACTGGGTTTCCCGAACATTTCCGATTTGTGCCAAATTGCCCCGGGGATTTTGGTGCACACGATCGGATTGTGCCGCATCGGCGCCGGCTTTCACGCGACAGAAATCGGGGGGGCGTCACCATCGGAATACACCGGGACGAAGAAGGTGAACTCCAGCGGACTTCAGCGCAGAAGCGACAGACACCTATTGGACATCGGGCGCACGACCTTAGTGACTCCTGGCAGTCCCGAATCCTCGTCGGAGAATGCACCGCGGGAACGCGAATGGACTGGGTAAGTAAATGAGCCCCTGTGTCTCCATGGCCAGGTTGAGGGCACTCATACTGTAGCTGTCTCATTTAAATGCTTAAAAACACGTCCACACTCGGTCTGTGAATCCCAGATCATGTGATGGCTGTAATTCATAGAACTTTGTGGCTTTAACTCAATTACATATTATTATTTGAATCCTTTCTTTGGTCTGTGAAATCACCAACCAAGTGGCCCGTGATTCACAGGCAGGAGAAGAAGAGTCTGCTGAGCAGCTTCCCTCCATCTTATCTTAAGACCAAACTTTTTGTTAAGTCTCTCACTATGCAGAATTAGGAAGATCCCTTTAATGCAAACAACATTGATGCTCTTTGTAATTAATAGGTAATGGTCATATTTCCATCTCGTATCTGATGTTTACTCATCTCTTTAGAATCCATCAATGTCTGTGTGTTAACCATAGCTCAGATACCAAGGGCAGGAATCCTCTACATGGAGAGCAGGAGCTGAGTACAGAGATATGTGTAGTGCCCCTTCTCTTTAGGCCGACACAGCCTTTCAAAGCAGGAGCGCCAGGGGCTGCCACATACATTGCTCACTAAAAGGGGGGAAAGGACTTGTAGGAAATAGTTTGTGATGCCAGTTGGCATGTTTGTTGACTTGGACCCCTGAGAGATAGGTGTTTTGGGTTAGCATGATGTTTAACCCTTCCCGATCAAGGCTTGCTCCCAGGGGGTGAATGGAGGAGGAGGTCACTTGCCTTGTGGTGATGTCAGCGCCCAAAGAAACAACTCTCTCACTTGTGCTTGAACTTTAACTGCAGGGACACCAGACACTTTCGTAAGCTATACTCTTCAATGTGCTCCTCAATTGCTCCTCATATGCACTACACTTTGCTACATGTGCTAATCACTGGGCCTCCGCTTCTGCCTGGCTCCACAGAGCCTCAGGCTCTCCTGCCTGTCTCCTCTAGGTCATCTTACTACTCCCTAACGTCTAACTCCTCCCTTCTTCTTTCCTCTTTTGCTGCTCTCTCACCTTGGTGGTCCGGCCTCCTTCTTTATTAAACATAAAACAATTAAGGTACATACACAGTACAATGCCATTTCTGTAGGACCCTAACATTTACACAAAGCGGAGGGTGCTACACCTGCATCCTATGTCCTTCTCCATTCGCAGTCAGAGCACAACCTGCAAACTACAATTGAGTTACTGGTCCTGGATAGAGATGAGCGAACATGCTCGTCCGAGCTTGATGCTCGTTCGAGCATTAGCGTACTCGAAACTGCTCGTTGCTCGGACGAATACTTCGCCCGCTCGAGAAAATGGCAGCTCCCGCCGTTTTGCTTTTTGGCGGCCAGAAACAGAGCCAATCACAAGCCAGGAGACTCTGCACTCCACCCAGCATGACGTGGTACCCTTACACGTCGATAGCAGTGGTTGGCTGGCCAGATCAGGTGACCCTGGGATAGACTAGCCGCTGCCCGCGCTGCTCGGATCATTCTGTGTCTGGATGCCGCTAGGGAGAGAGCTGCTGCTGGTCAGGGAAAGCGTTAGGGTGTTCTATTAGCTTACTGTTAGGCAGGAGTGATTCTCCAAGAACCCAACAGCCCTTCTTAGGGCTACAATAACGTTCTACTTTTTTTTTTTTTTATCTGCATCTAGTACCATATTGTGAGGAATTAGCAGGGGGACTTGCTACCGTTGTGTTTAGCTCTTAGTGGCACACATATCCACCTCAAACACCAAAGTGGGAAAATTTAGTAGGGGTTGGATTTCAATTAGGCACAGTCTGCCATTTTTCCTTTTTTATTTTACGTTTATTTTGTTTAATAACTCAGTGTCATCTCATCTGGCATAGTAGTGTGCTTTCATACTTGGCTAGAAAATAGCCATAGGAGAATCCAAACGGCTTACGCCTACAGTAGCGTTATATATTTGATTTCTGGTTGATCTGCTGGTGGCTGTACTTGCTGCAGTGCATCTACTAGCCAATTGTGAGCAATTTGTAGTGAGACTTGCGACCGCTGTGTTTTGCGCTTAGTGACGCACATATCCATTGCAAAGACCGAAGTGGGAAAATTTAGTAGGGGTTGGATTTCAATTAGGCACAGTCTGCCATTTGTCCTTTTTTATTTTACGTTTATTTTGTTTAATAACTCAGCGTCATCTCATCTGGCATAGTAGTGTGCTTTCATACTTGGCTAGAAAATAGCCATAGCAATAGGATAGCATTGTTTGGTTTTAAAAACTCAAAAACACAAAAAAAAAAAAAAAACACAAAAAAAAGTTAAAAAAAAATTAAAGCTATAACTCTCATTTTAAAAATGTTTAACCCGAGGGCTAGGGGTAGAGGACGAGGGCGGGGACGTGGGCGTCCAACTACTGCAGGGGTCAGAGGCCGTGGTCCTGGCCGGGGTGAGACACCACCTTCTTATGAGGGAGCAGGGGAACGCCGCAGAGCTACACTCCCTAGGTTCATGTCTGAAGTTACTGGGACTCGTGGTAGAGCACTGTTGAGGCCAGAACAGTGCGAACAGGTGATGTCGTGGATTGCTGACAATGCTTCGAGCAATTTGTCCACCAGTCAGTCTTCCACGCAGTCCACCCATGTCACCGAAATCGGCACTCCTCCAGCTCCTGCACCTCAGCCTCCTCCCCCCCAGTCTGCCCCCTCCCAGGAAAATTTGGCATTTGAACCGGCATACTCTGAGGAACTGTTTTCTGGACCCTTCCCACAGTCACAAACCACTTGTCCGGTTGCTGCTGAGCAATTTTCCGATGCCCAGGTTTTCCACCAGTCACAGTCTGTGGGTGATGATGACCTTCTTGACGTAGTGGAAGTGTGTAAAGAGGTGTCCGACGATGAGGACACACGGTTGTCAGACAGTGGGGAAGTTGTTGTCAGGGCAGGAAGTCCGAAGGGGGAGCAGACTGAGGGATCGGAGGATGATGAGGTGACAGACCCAAGCTGGGTTGAGAGGCCGGGTGAACACAGTGCTTCTGAGACGGAGGAGAGTCCTCGACCAGAACAGGTTGGAAGAGGCAGTGGTGGGGCCAGACGGAGAGGCAGGGCCAGAGCTGGTGCATCAGCGCCAAATGTGTCAACTAGTGAAGCTCCCGTGGCGAGGGCTCTTGCGGCGAGGGCTAGATCTTCAGAAGTCTGGAGGTTCTTTAAGGAAACACCGGATGACCGACGGACTGTGGTGTGCAACATTTGCCAAACCAGGCTCAGCAGGGGTTCCACCACTACTAGCTTAACTACCACCAGTATGCGCAGGCATATGAATGCTAAACACCCCACTCAGTGGCAACAAGCCCGTTCACCTCCGGCCGTGCACACCACTGCTCCTTCCCCTGTGTCAGCTGATAGTCAGCCCCCTGCCCAGGACCCTGCCACAAAAACCCCATCGTCGCCTCCACGATCCTCCACAGCATCCACCAGCGTTCAGCTCTCCATACCCCAGACGCTGGAGCGGAAACGCAAATATAGTGCAACCCACCCGCACGCCCAAGCCCTTAATGTGCACATCTCCAGATTGCTTAGCCTGGAGATGCTGCCCTATAGGCTAGTAGAGACCGAGGCCTTTCGCAACCTCATGGCGGCGGCCGCCCCTCGGTATTCGGTCCCCAGCCGCCACTACTTTTCCCGATGTGCCGTCCCAGCCCTGCACCAGCACGTGTCAGACAACATCATCCGTGCCCTGACCAACGCCGTTTCTGACAAGGTCCACGTGACCACGGACACGTGGACGAGTGCTGCCGGGCAGGGCCACTATATATCGCTGACGGCACATTGGGTTAACTTGGTGGAGGCTGGGAGCGAGTCTGACCCTGCGGCTTGTCATATACTGCCGACGCCGAGGATTGCGGGGCCTACCTCGGTCCAGGTGTTTCAGGCCTACTATGCCTCCTCCTCCTCCCACCCCTCCTCCACCTCCTCCTCCGAACTACCATCCGTGGGCACGGCGCCATCAGTCGGTAGCTCTAGGCACAGCAGCAGTGCCGTTGCTAAGCGACAGCAGGCGGTGCTCAAACTGCTGAGCCTAGGCGATAAAAGGCACACCGCCCAAGAGCTATTACAGGGCATCACGGCGCAGACTGATCTGTGGCTGGCACCGCTGAACCTGAAGCCAGGCATGGTTGTGTGTGACAACGGCCGTAACCTGGTGGCGGCTCTGCAACTCGGCAGACTGACACATGTGCCAAGCCTGGCCCATGTGTTAAATCTGATAGTTCAGCGTTTCCTCAAGACATACCCCAATCTGTCTGATTTGCTCACGAAGGTGCGCCGCATCTGTGCGCATTTCAGGAAGTCCAGCACAGATGCTGCCACTCTCAGGGCAGCGCAGCGCCGCCTCCAACTGCCCGCTCACCGACTGTTGTGCGACGTGCCCACGAGGTGGAATTCAACACTGACCATGTTATCCAGAGTTTACCAGCAGCGCCGAGCGATTGTAGACTGCCAGATGTCAACTTCCACCAGAACTGGTAGTCAGGTCAGTCAGCTTCCTCAAGTCTACAATGAGGAGTGGACGTGGATGTCTGATATCTGTCAGGTGCTGAGTAACTTTGAGGAGTCAACACAGATGGTCAGTGGCGATGCCGCCATCATCAGCCTCACCATCCCGCTGCTTGGCCTGTTGAAAAACTCTCTGGTCAGCATGAAGTCGGAAGCTTTGCGCTCCTCACAAGAGACGGGGGAAGAAGATTCCCTTGTTGATAGCCAAAGCACCCTTAGGTCTGTTTCTCAGCGCATATCGGAGGAGGTGGAGGTGGAGGAGGATGAGGAGGAAGAGGAGGAGAATGTTGGCGAGACACAAGAGGGGACCATTGTTGAGTCCTTTACTGTTCAGCGTGTATGGGCAGAAGAAGAGGAGTTGGAGGAGTTGGAGGAGGAGGAAATGGACAGTCAGGCCAGTGAGGGGAGTGAATTCTTACGCGTTGGTACTCTGGCGCATATGGCAGATTTCATGCTAGGCTGCCTATCCCGTGACCCTCGCGTTCAAAGAATTTATTCCAGCACCGATTACTGGGTGTTCACTCTCCTGGACCCACGGTACAAGCAAAATCTTTCCACTCTCATCCCTGCAGAGGAAAGGAGTGTGAGAATGCATGAATACCAGCAGGCCCTGGTGCACAAGCTGAAACAGTATTTCCCTTCTGACAGCGCTAGCGGCAGAGTGCGTAGTTCTGCGGGACAAGTAGCGAGGGAGAGTAGGCGAGCAGGCAGCTTGTCCAGCACTGGCAAGGGTACGCTTTACAAGGCTTTTGCCAGCTTTATGTCACCCCAGCAAGACACTGTCACCTGTCCCCAGTCTCGGCAGAGTAGGGCTGATCTTTACAGAAAGATGGTGAGGGAGTACGTAGCTGACCATACCATCGTCCTAAATGATCACACAGCTCCCTACAACTACTGGGTTTCAAAGCTGGACATGTGGCACGAACTGGCGCTGTACGCCTTGGAGTTTCTTGCCTGCCCTGCCGCTAGCGTCTTGTCCGAGCGGGTTTTCAGTGCAGCTGGTGGCATCATCACCGATAAGCGTACACGCCTGTCGACTGACAGCGCTGACAGGCTGACGCTTATTAAGATGAATAAAGCCTGGATTTCTCATAATTTCCAATCTCCACCAGGTGAAGGAAGCTCAACCTGAATAATTGATCCACTCCTCCTCCTCATTTTCCTCCTTCTCCTCCTCTTTGTACAGTAAAGCAGAGGAAACTGGCTATTTTTTGACAGGGCCCACTGGCTCTAGCTATAGTACTTTATGCATTTAATTTTTCTGGAGGGCCACCTACCCGGTCCTCTGTTTTAAACAATTTTTGGGAGTGCCACATACAGGCACTCAATCTATTCAATTTTTCTGGAGGGCCACCTACCTGCTCCTCTGGTTTGAACATTTTTTTGGACTGCCACATACAGGCACTCAATCTATTCCATTTTACTGGAGGGCCACCTACCTGCTCCTCTGGTTTGAAAAATTTTTGGGACTGCCACATACAGGCACTATCCAAATTAAATTGTCTCCATAGCAGCCTCCACACGTTGTCTCCATTGCTACCTCCAAAAGTCGTCCATATAGCTGCCTCCATACATCGTCCCTTTATCAAACGAGGTGTGTCAGGCAGAAATTTGGGTTGTTTTCATGGATTCCACATCAAAGTTGTTAACTTTGTCGCCACCCTGCTGTGTTATCCACAAAATATACTGGCAAACTTTTATCATTTACCAATATTATTTCAGCGCTTCTTGCGCATCTGTTTACATTCCCCTCACCCGGCATATCCTAAACTTATAAGAACGCTACTACACTTGATCTTATACAAAAGGTTCTTAGAAGTGCTGTTTGGGGAGTAGCCTAGAGACAGGGGCTTGGATTGGCGAAAGCTCGCCTGGCAGCGGAGCGCCAGCTCCATGCCAAGATCCAACTAACATAGTTTTAACTGCAGCACCTTTAATCTACTACTAGTTCACTGCCTCCATACATGGTCCCCTTATCAAACGAGCTGTGTCAGGCAGAATTTTGGGTTGTTTTCATGGCTTCCATGTTAACTTTGTCGCCACCCTGCTGTGTAATCCACAAAATATACTGGCAAACTTTTATCATGTACCGATATTATTTGAGCGCTTCTTGCTCACCTCCTTTGGTTCCTCTCTGCCACCCATTGGTTTGAAGCCTGAGTCCATTTAGGGTATGTCGCCATGACACTCTCTAGCCTGCTGCCGCTGCCTCTGCATGCCGTCCCCTATAGTGTCAGGGTCAATTATTGGATGTTTTAGATGCTATCTAGCTTCATTCTGTCACTCTGTCATGGCCATGCTGTTGCCCATAATTTTGGCATAATGGTGCGATTAAGCAGCCTCAGAGGCATCCATGCATGCTGCCCCTGCTGTTTCCTGTCCATTTCCGTGGTGTTTCCATCCTTTTCTGAGGTTCCCAGGTGTTTGGCCAAGCTTCCCTGTGCAGAGCCTTGGTCCCCTTGAAAAATGCTCGAGTCTCCCATTGACTTCAATGGGGTTCGTTATTCGAGACGAGCACTCGAGCATCGGGAAAAGTTCTTCTCGAATAACGAGTACCCGAGCATTTTAGTGTTCGCTCATCTCTAGTCCTGGAGGATACTCACTGCACACAAGTTTCATCAAGCTTGCTATGTATCAGCACATGACTGAGTTCCTTAGGTGTAAAGGTTTTTAGACAGCGTTGTGGCACACACTGAAGCTTCAGATCAAATTATCTAAACTCACCATGTCAGTTCCATTGCATAAGATGTGAGTACAGATTTAGATTCACTCTAGTCTAACATTCACAAAAACTTTCTGGCCTATAAACAGATACTTAACATGAAATCTTGAACAGTTATTATAATTCAGTTTTGTTCAGTTTTTATATTACATTTGTGCCATTTTACAGCCAGTAATCTCCTCTGGAAATTCCAGTGGTAAACACAAGAGCATAGAGGAAGCAGTATAGGATTTAAATCCTTTATTGTATATTAAAATGTTATAAACTCAAACATTCTCTTAAAACAGACTCTTTCTAACATTCAAATGAAATTGCTAGCTGTATTAAAATATGGGAGGTCATTGATTAAACTTCATTGACTCTTTTTGGGCAGGATGAAAAAAACACCAGTTTGAACATTATCTTTCATAATATATGGTTATGAAGTGTGCATGCTGAAGTATAAGTAAAATCTTACCTTTTTTCTGTGGTTCAGTATGAGTACTGAAACTTTCTGTAAATATACAGTGTATACTCGAGTATAAGCCAACCCGAGTATAAGCCGAGACCCCCAATTTTACCACCAAAAACTGGGAAAACCTATGGACTCGAGTATAAGCCGAGGCTGGGAAATGCATTGATCACAGACCCCCCCCCAGTATATTGCCAGCCTGCCCCCAGTAGTATACAGCCAGCCCAGCCTGCCCCCTTAAGTATACAGCCAGCCCAGCCTGCCCCCAGTAGTATACAGCCAGCCCAGCCTGCTTCCTTAAGTATACAGCCAGCCCAGCCTGCCCCCTTAAGTATACAGCCCAGCCTGGCATTTTTTTTAAGTGCTGGGCTCGCTATTGACTCGTGTAAAAGCCGAGTTGAGGATTTTCAGCACATTTTTTGTGCTGAAAAATTCGCCTTATACACGAGTATATACGATAGTTGAACTTGAGCACTAGGGGACTTGATGCATGTAGGATACGCTGTGATAAAGAAGTATTGTACTATTATAGAGAATACACAATCTAAAGTGAAGTATATCTAAATGTTCAGCTAGTGGCTGACAGATCTCAGTAATATTGTCTCTACACAGATATATATCCTACAAAATTAGGATTAAAATAAAAGCCATATATAAATAAATCTTTTAAGAATAAATCTTTATTTAATATATTTAAACTTACAAAAAAATGTCAGTCTCAGAAAATGAAATTAAAAAAGAAGGACAACATATTTATAGTGGAGAAAGGGGCCTAAAGCTAAGTGCAAATATCTATAGAAGACTGTGAGGCACGTATTCCTGGTACAACTGAATATACCTAAAGTAGGGGGATAATTTTCCTAACATGTTCAAAGTCTGCCTCCAGAGAGTGAAGCTGCAAACAAACTGTACTACAACATCTACAGTGAACTCACTTCTCCTGGCTCCAGCAATCGTCTCTGTCTCCTAGGGCGTGCGGCCGGCTCGCAAAGATTTAAAGGGCAAGCACGCCGATAAATGGCACTGGCCAGCCGCCTTCCCAGTTACATTGCCAGCCCTCTCCTGTGTCCCCTGCCAGATATTTGTGCCTCGCAGCCTTAGAAAAAGCTCCCCAGCGTTATTCCTGTATTTCTGTGTATTCCTGTGTTCCTGTGTTGCCGTGTTCCTTTGTTTCCAGAGTCCCTCCGCGTTCCTGTGTTACCAGAGTTCCTCCGTGTTGCTGTGTTGCCGTGTTCCTGTGTGCCTGTGTTCCCTTTCCCATCTGCCTGGACCTCCCGTTGCCTGCCCTGACCCTGTGCCTCCACCTGACCACAAGTCTGTCTTCCGTTAAGGTACCTCGACCTTGGCTGCCACCGCTGGCTAATCTGTGGAACGAGCTGGTGGTACCCTGCCGCTTTGCGGTGGGCTCTGGTGAAGACCAGGTGCCACTTAGACTCCGGTCCCAGGTGTCGGCTAGTACCACCTCCCGCGGTGGTCCAGTGGATCCACACATCCCGAATCTCAACAATGTCTTCTGCCTGCTATTTAAAGACCTTGTCTTTGGAACAATTTCCAAAGTCCCACGGGAATGCCTCCTTTTGTAGATGGTAAGTGTGTCAACTCTGCATACAGTAATGAAATGACTGCAGTTTCAATGTTCCCTTTAGGCTGCATTCACACACATGTATGGGGGATGTATATACAGCCCCCATACACTTCTATGGGCTCACGGCATCGTACGGGAGCGGTACGGTGCAACACACTTGCAGCACCATACCACTCTGTACCCCGGGAAAAGATAGGACATGTCCTATCTTTTCCCGTATTACAGCGCCGTGGCTCATATGTTCCTATGGAGAGGGGCGAGGGTGAGCTGCGTTCACCTCCTCTCCCCGCAGGCTGCCGTGTGCCTGTAGCCTTACTCTGAATTCCCACCATTGTTGAGAAAATCCATCTCGGTGCTGGACTTGTTTGTTAGCTTTACATTACCCGCTTAATGACTTGGCCCTTTTTTATTTTTTGTGTTTCCATTTTTCACTTCCCACTTTCAAAAAGCCATAACTTATTTATTTTTCCATGTACAGAGCTGTGTGTTGGCTTGTTTTTTGCTTAACAGTAATGTCATAGTTATGGTATTTAACATTCCATACCGTGTACTGGGTGGTTGGAAAAAAAATCTAAATGCAATGGAATTGGTGAAAAAAAGCATTTGCATCATTTTCCTATGGACTTTGTTTTTATCGGTTTCCTTGTCCCTATGATCACGTGGATACCAAAATTATATAGGTTTTATTTTGTTTTAATAGTTAATAGAAAAAGTGGGTTTTTCTAATTTCTCTGTTTTGCCATGTAATTTTTTTACAGGACGAGCTGTCATATATATACTGTTATACTGTCATATACTGTATACTGTTATATACTACCATTTGGGGGATTGTATGACCTTTTGATCACTTTTTATTACATTTTTTAACCTTTTTTTGTACATTTTGGGATGTGGCAATACCTAACATTATTATGATTTTAATTGTTTATTTTATATCCATTCTAGGGAAAGGGGGGATCTTATTCAATGTTGTAGTACTATTTTAAGAAAATTATTCATTTTAGTGGCTTAACTTTTCTTCTTTTAATGGCACTTAATCTGATCCATGTATGATTTACTGCAATAAAGAAGCAATGTACTGTTACACAATTTAAAGTGAAGTAGCTTAAATTGTTCAACTGGTGGCTGACAGAGCTCAGTTATATTGTCACATGGACAAAGTGTACTGTAAAGGACATAATACAAAATATATAGTTTGTCTATAATTATTATTTATTTTTATTATTTTATTGCATCCAAAAAAAAAGAATATTCCTAACCTACCATATATCTAGTTGGTTGGTGATTGATGGAAGATGTAACATATTGAAATGACTTTCAATCACCATGACATTATGATTTTCCTTGTTAAATAAACAGTCATAAAACTTCCCCAACCATTTTGTTTATTTTTTAGAGATTCTTCCTTCTTGCTAGACACTCCTACTGCTCATATAATAAAAGGCAGGGGTATAAATGCACTGAACGTTACATACATTTGTTACTCTACAGTTTACAGACAACAGACAATATGGAAACAAGGTGTTCTGAAGAGACTGGAGAGAGGACAACTACAATGACAGAAGGAGCTGACAAATCAAGAGAAGATGGGAAGTATGTTGATCTATCTATCTATCTATCTATCTATCTATCTATCTATCTATCTATCTATCTGATGTCTGTCTATTGTCTTTCTATGTTTCTATGATTATGTCATAATTGATTTTCTCTGATTCCTGTTTTCTAATTATGTTTTCTAATATCCCCCATAGTAATTTCACAACCACTGTTAGTGCCATTCTGTTAGTACATTGAGAAAATAGATCTGCAGTCCGCATAATATTTCTAGTTGTAATTAACGAAGCATAATAGAAAGGTACCCAGGGCCGGCTACAGGTTTCAGTGGGCCCCTGGGCGAAAGAGCCTCAGTGGGCCCCTAAACAGTGAACTCATGTGCCGGCATTAAAAAAACAGAGAAACTTAAAATACCAAATATTAATTATCTATTAATTATCAGGCCCATGCTGCAGCCTCTATTAATTATTATGCCCATTAACTTGCCCAGCCCTGCCCAGGCTGCAGCCTAGCTTTTTTTGCACCTTATGTATGATCATGTCTTTTTACTTGTGATACATGTTCAGTTTTTCCTATCCTGGCAGGCACCATTTTTGGCCTCTTTTTGAGACTTTTTGTTGCAAATATCTCAAATATGCATGGACACAAGCCACATGAGGGGGTTATATGCAGGAGTGGGCACTACTGTTAATTTGGTATTTGAGGCTGTGTCTTGCACACCCCAGGGACATGACGACATATGAGGCTGTGGTTATACGTTGCGTTTTGATTGCGTTTTGAAACCTATTACAACAGCCGAGGAGAGGTGATTTGCCTAATTACATTATTAACATTTTCATTTACAAAACCCATAGTAAACGTGATGTTAACGCGTGCATTAACCTTACGTTTATATTGCGTTTTGTAAATGCAAATGTTAACAGTAATGTAATTAGGCAAATCACCTCTCCTCGGCTGTTGTAATAGGTTTCAAAATGCACTTAAAGCGCAATTAAAATGCTATGTGTGACTGCACCCTCAGAAGTAACCAATAAATTAAAAAAAAATGTAAATGCAAAAATGTCTGATTTTTCAAAAAACAGGTTACTGTGCAGAATTTTAAACAGTTAAAACATGTGAAATAATTCCAATTTACATTTAAAACAGAGTCCATGAAAAAAATCCTTCCTTTGCACCTGCCCTGGACCAAAAATGTTGCAAAAACAAGCAAAAAAGGTGATACATAAGTGAAAAATTGCACAGAACATCTGGGAATTAATGATACATAAGGCACACTGCACAAGGTACAGACCAAGGTGCACTTGAAAAGCGCCAACAAAAGTCGCAGAGAAATGTTGCAAAAATGCAAAAAGTTGCAAAAATTAGACATTTCGGCAAGCCAAAATAAAGATACATGTCCCCATATTGTACTTCATGCTGATGATAACATTGGAATGCTGTTTGTTTTATTTTGTAATATTTAAAGAAGTACAATACAGATGCAGCTAATTTTATTGATTTTACAATTTAAACCCTTTTTGCATTAGTTCCCATGTTGGACTAATAGATTAAATTTATTGCCTTATTGTCACATAACTTAAAAAATTGCTTAACCCCTTACCGACATGTGGTGTAGTATTACGTCACATGCCGGGTAGGGGTGCATGAAGAGGGTTCACGGGCTGAGTCCTCTCAATAGCTGGTAAGTCTTTGCTGCATATTGCAGCAAAGGCTTACCGGTAAAACACCCGCGATCGGTGCCAGTCGGTGACGTCATCGGGGAACGGCGATGCGTGGCCGTGGTAGCCTCAGGTCTTCTGACATTGTAATGAATGGGGAGTAAAATCCACATATACTGCCATACAGTAGTAAGGCAGTATATGATATGATCATACAGACAACCTAGGGTTAAAGTACCTTAGGGAGTCTGAAAAATAGTAAAAATAAAAATTTTAAAAAAATGTATAATAAAACAACCTAAAAACTTTCCCTAGAACTCATATAAATATAAATAAACAGTAAAAATCATAAACACATTAGGTATTGCCGCGTCCAAAAATGCCAGATCTATGAAAATATGGTAACGTTTTTTTCACTGCGTTTAACCCCGTAATGGAAAATCGTGCCCAAAGTCGAAAATGCCACTTTTTTGCCATTTCAAAAAAAAATATAAAAATTCGATAAAAAGTGATTAAAAAGTCGCACAGTCCTAAAAATTATAGCATTGTAAACGTCATCAAAATCCCCCAAAAAACGACACCACCCACAGCTCCGTACATCAAAGTATAAAAAAGTTATTAGCCCCAGAAGACGGCAAAATCCAAACAAATTTTTTTGTACAGGAGGTTTTAATTTTTTTAAATGTATGAAAACATTATAAAACCTATACAGCACAAATGCGTTTTTTTTATCAATTTCACTCCATTTGGAATTTTTTTGCCGCTTCCCAGTAGAGGGCATGGAATATTAAATACCACCATTTTGAAGTGTAATTTGTTACGCAGAAAATAAGCCATCACAAAGCTCTGTACATGGAAAAATAAAAAAGTTATAGATTTTTGAAGGTGGGGAGTGAAAAATGAAAACACAAAAAAAAGGGCTGCGGCAGGAAGGGGTTAATGGGGTATACACCAGGACACAGGTGACAAAAGAAAATGCACTTAGCCCTCTCTGGCTCTTAGGCCCCTTCCACACTCGCGTTGCATTTCACGTCAGAGTTTGATCAGGGTGCGATCAGTTTTTGGTCAGTGAAAAACGCGCATTTTGCATCAGAGTGCAATCAGTTTTCAGTCAGAGTTTGTTCAGTGTCTCAGTTTTTCACGCGCGTTTTTGATGCAATTGCAATGCAATTTCAATGCGTTTTTCACGCGCAGAAAATGCGCGTGAAATGGACTCAGGACTCAGCTCTATCTTTTCTATGGCAATTGATGCGTGAAAAACGCATTGCACTTGCATTGTACTTGCAAGTGTCTCAGAGTGCGATGCGTTTTTGATGCATCTCCATAGACTTGTATGGTGCGTTTTTCACGCGCGTGACTTGCAAAAGTAGAGCATGTCGAGATTTAAACGCGCGTTAAAAAAACGCGCTTGTGTGCGTGAAAAAAAATGCAAGTCTGAAAAGACCCATTGGTTACAATTGGTCAGAGTGCAATGCAAGTCACGCGCGTCAAAAGCATGCGCAAAAAACGCACGTGAAAAACGCAAGTGTGAAAGGGGCCTTATGTCGCTGCAGTTTTTCCGATATTTGGGCATCTGCCCATTTATTAAAGCAGATTCTGTGACCCTGTTGTACACACCCCTGTGTACAGGCCAAACTGTTTTGAGGATCCGACTTTGTTCTTTCGGGTAATATGATTCATGATTGTGTGCTGCACAAAAATAACTTTTATAAATATTGGTCTGAACCATCATATTGACATCTTTAACTTAACATAAAAGTTGTATAGACACATTAAGTTATACATTCCATTTTTCAACTAAACATTTCACATGTAATGTGTTGACTATCATTTTGTGAAATAGATGCCATAACAACTGGGATCCGTTTTTGATACAACCTGTGGATGATGAAGAAGAAAAGATTGGACGATGTACAACATTATCTGTTTATCTATTTAGTGCAATTATTGGTCTATTAGTTTTGGCTTCTGCATTCCTCAGTAAGGTAACTATATGAATCCATATCTTTATTTACTACTACAGGGATGATTGCATGGTGCTTTGCATGCTATGTTTAATTATATATCGACTGTGTCTAAGAGAATATATCTTCTTCTTTATTTTCATTTATCAGTCATACTAAAGCACTTGCTATAATATCATATACAAATTCTGTTTGACTTTACTAAATGGAAATAAATTACTGTGTGATCTCAATCTTGCATTTTTGTTTTATCACTTAAGGCATGCCTTCTACTACTGATAATGGTAAATGGTAATGACTCAAAAGTTGTTTCTAACATACCACTAAGAATCCTGATTCTTGGGTTAGTGATACAAGTGCCATACATACTAACGTTTCTTAAATGTCTATGGAAAGTGGTCTTTACTCACTCCCCGACTCCAAGCATATCCAATGTGTTGAAGGTAAGAGTTTTGTAAGCAAAGTGTTTGTTTTTATTCAAAAGGAGTACATCTGACAAATCCTTAATTTCGTAAGGATGACTTTACTATCTTACTTTTTTGTACACCGTTTTTGTTTATAGAATTAGCAGACAAATAACTTAAAATGTGAAAAAGTATGCTTTTTCGTAATTTTCTCATAATTTTCTTTAACAAGTGGCAAATTGTATGAAATTGAAATGGGACACTGCAAGGCATGTGTGCAATTAGTACATACACACAGATTTAGCACTAGTTAAAATGACTGGCTTACCAATGATTACCCTGATAACACTGCCACTAGTGTTAACAAATACAGGGATCTGCCCTTTTTGCAGTGAAAATATACTCAAATTTTCACTTATGATATTATTTAAAAAACTAATATATAATTTATAGCAGCAAAAATCAATATAAAGATAAAGATATGGATTGTCTTTTTCCCCCTTTCCTTCCTCTCGGGAGCAAAGGGAAAATGGTATGGAAAAGTAAAAATAGAAAACTAAAATAAGATATTAAAGCTGAAAAAATACATATTTTTTATATTTAATGTATTTTTGGGATATCAATAAAAGTGTATTAATAAATAATAAATGTATGACTTTCAATATTGATATGTTCCTACAGGTTTGTGTTGTCGATTTTTTGGTAGCAGCTGGATCCTCAATACTAATAATCGCAGCTATGCCGCACTTCAACATATTTACCAACACAACAATCCTTTGCAGTGTGTACTTCATGCCATCAGTTCTTCAAATATATACTCGATTCCAAAAAAAAACCTGGAAGTGGGTTATGGCTATTATCTCAGCAACGCTATGCATATCTGGCCATGCAGTCTTCTTGGTCATATTTATTAATAAGGACACAAACCAGAACATTGTGTATTATTTCATTGCAGTAATGGGGACAATTTTAGTGTCATGCAATTGGTATGAAAAATTTCTACCACAAAAAGCTGCAATTATTGAATTAAAACCAGATAAAGATGAAAAAAATATCCTGTACATGTGCGGCAGTATTGTCAAAATAGTTGTCACCTGGCTTGTTATTGTCCCTTATATTTGTCTACAAGAAGAAGATGTCTGGCCAACAATCAATTCTGCAACTTCCAACGACATTCATTTGCTCTTCAGCCTCTTAGGAATCCAAGCTGTTAGCACGGCCTTGTGTCATTGGTTTGGAGTTGTTTCATGCAAAATGAGGAATGTTAAATTGGGTTTCTATGTACCTTTAACCCTTTCTGTGTTATTGGTGATTATAGGAAATATTTCCATTTTTTCATTTAAGTACAGGAATGTGCAAACAAAGACTGGCATTCAGCCTTTTAATGTCTCCTTTTTTTGTCAAAATACCATATTGATTGACAACAACACATTTATGGAAAGTCTTCTCTTAGAAGTAACCAACTATACATGCCGATTAATAATGGATACTGACACATCAATTTATGCCATAATATCTGGCAGTTTATGGTATGTGGGGTCTATCTGTTTTAATTTCCCAGTCTGGAGACTAAAGGTTCAAAGGATTGAAAGAACAACCCAACTATTTGTAAGACGCATGTATGAAGCTACTTTTATTGACCAGTCGATGCTTCTCAACATAAGAACAAAACTGAAACAATGTGATGATGATATCAACAGGTAAGAAAGTAGCCTACATCTCTATAATCACATACTATTGTTCTATCATTTTTATTCATGTATAGTATATCTATGGAATGCCAATCGCACATCAGCGCTTCATTCAAAGATTTTCAACTATCTCTTGGGTCCAAGTAATCTCTCTCTTATCTCCTATTCTGTTGATGGAAAAATACTGGATTTCTATCAAAATATCGATAAATGATAAGGGTAAATTGGGATTTTAACATCATTTTTATGATCTATGGGTAATAAATTGCAGAACACCTTTTTTTATCACGTTTTGATACAAGTAAAGTAAAATATAGACCCTAGCCTTAATCACAAATCCCTCTTTACTATCATATTCAGTAAATAAGAAAAATATTCATTGAAGTGGTTGTCCACTTTCAGCAAATAATCTATATTGTTTGTGTAATGAAAAGTTATACAATTTTCCAATATACTTCCTGTATCGATTGTTCACGGTTTTCTAGATATATGCTAGTTGTCCTTCTATAGAAAGCTTCTACATCTACCTCCAGTGAATAGAAATCTGTCTTTGGTCATGTGATGTCACACAGGTGCATGGCTTGTTAGTATCACAGAGAGTAATCAGAGATGTGACGGCTTGTGCGCCTGTATTACATCACAAGACCATAGACAGATTTTTATCCACTGGTAGTAATGCTTTTAATATTTTTATATAAATTGATAGAAATATGTTTGTAAAATGCTTAACAAAGATTTTTTTCCCCAAAGATCAAAAGAGAAAGTAATGGTTTACTTGTGTGCTACAATGTGGCATGAGACATCTGATGAAATGCTGAAAATCCTCACCTCAATATTCAGGTATGAATTTTTGTAGTGTTTTCTAGTGTAGGCATCAATGTAAAGCAATAACCAACTTTTAGACCATGTGACATTTTCTATGGAATTGGGACTAGTGATGAGCAGACCTGGTAAAATTCAGGTTTGGCCGAGCAAACATGGACTCAAACATCTAACAAAGTTCAAGGTGGGGTCCATGGGACTTGAACTTTGGGATTTCTGGTCTGCTCAACACTAATTTGGACATATATACAGTACATTGAGAGCAATCTATGGAAACTGGTAGGTTGCCGTGGACACTATATTTGATATACATAACCCAAGAAGAAGTCCCCAACAGCTGTAACAAGGAACAACTGGTTGAACAACACTCTTCTTCCTGGTGTACATTGTGTACTGAAGAAGTCACTAAACAGCAAGAGATCTTCTGCTCAGGCGCAGGGCAGGACCTTTAAAAAAATTACAGTGAGGTCACAAGGGAAGAGAGGTCTCAGAATAGGCAGTGCGATATCTGTAATGCATGGGCCCCCCTTTCCCCATATATATATATATATATATATATATATATATATATATATATATATACATATATATATATATATACAAATTCATACAGTATGTACACATCATATACACTTATTATATACATTATATACACTTATACACAAACAGTGGGGCCGATTTACTTACCCGAAATCCCGGTTGCAATTCATCGCAAAACGGAAATCATAGGGAAAACCGATGAAAATGTGCTCCATGGTCCCAGTATATACACATCATATGCACTCATAGTATATACACATTTAATTTGAACACATATATATTCTATACATACATAGTATATATAAATCATATACTTAGACATACAGTATATATACAGTATATATACACAGACATGCAGTATAAACACACTGGGGGTCATTTACTAAGGGCCCGATTCGCGTTTTTCCCGACGTGTTACCCGAATATTTCTGATTTGCGCCAATTGTACCTGAATTGCCCCGGGATTTTGGCGCACGCGATCGGATTGTGGCGCATCGGCGCTGGCTTGCGCGCGACGGGGGGCGTGGCCGAACGAAAACCCGCCGGATTCGGAAAACCCGCCGCATTTAAAAAACGAAAAAGTGTCGCTTGGGAAGCACTTACCTTCACCTGGTCCGAGGTGGTGCATTCCGGCGCGTTGAGATGATTTTCAGCGCAGCAGCGCCACCTGGTGGACGGCGGAGGAACTGCCTTCATAAATCCCGTCCGGACCCGAATCCTGTGCAGAGAATGCGCCGCTGGATCGCGAATGGTCCGGGTAAGTAAACCTGCCCCACTGTATACACTCTTAGGGGCACATTTTTATATCCTGGCACTAATTGTGCCAGTATGTGATGCAGCCCCGCCCCTCGACGTTTGCCAGATCTATCAGGAGGTTCCAGCCTCCTGATAAATCCAGGCGGGCGGTACCGCAGTGATGGCATATAAGTACCGTATATACCGGCGTATAAGACGACTTTTGAAGACAGAAAAATCTTCTGTCTTCTCTGGGGTCGTCTTATACGCCGGTAATCGTCTTATACGGCGGCGGTCCCGGTGCATGGAAAGGGCTCACGGGCTGAACCCTCTCCATAGCCGGTAAGTCTTTGCTGCATATTGCAGCTAGCGCAGCCTCAAAAAGCTGCCGGCAGCCTCAAAAAGACATCGGGGCGCATACTCACCCTCCGTTGGCCCCGATGTCCGCGCTGTGCTGTCTTCAGTCTTCCGCGCCGTCTTCTTTCTTCTGCTGGGCGCCGCCATGTCTTTCCCCGGGTCGGCGCCTAGTATGACGTCAGCAGCGGCGCGTCATACTAGGCGCCTGCCGGGGAAGATCAATGGCGGCGCCCAGCAGAAGAAAGAAGACGGCGCGGACATCGGGGGAGCAGCGCCGCACATCGGGGCCACCGGAGGGTGAGTATATAACTTTATTTTTTGTTTTTTAATGCTGGGCAGTGCTGTATACTACTGGGGGCTGTGCTGTATACTACTGGGGGCTGTGCTGTATACTACTGGGGGCAGTGCTGTATACTATGGGGGCTGTGCTCTATACTACTGGGGCCTGTGCTGTAATGGTAATGTTGTTGTTGTATGCCTTATGTTTATGAGCGACAGTTTTCCTGCTATATACCTGCATGTCATAAGAATTTACATTTAAAAAAGGACCATGTTAAATTCAAATCTGTTTTTTTAAAAATTTTTACCAGTGTTTTGTATGCGTTGGAAAAGGGGTAGTCTTATACGGCGAATATATCTTAAACTCTATATTTTAAACAGGAAAGTAGGGGGGTCGTCTGATACACCAGGTCGTCTTATACGCCGGAATATACGGTATATAGACATTGTACACATATTATATATATATATATATATATATATATATATATATATATATATATATATACACACTCATACAGCATGTACACATATATGCAGCATATATAAACTATATACACTCATATAGCATGTACACATATATAAAACATATATACACCATATACACTCATATAGCATGCATACACACATATACAGTATATACATTCATACAGCAAATACACAGCATATATACAGTATATAAACTCATATAGCATGCATATACACACACTCACCATACACCATATGCTATATACTTACATACATATATACCCACCCATCCAAAGATTAAATAGTTACCTACATTATCGGGCATGCTGAGATGAGAGGGAGGCTGTGGTTGAGAGAGACAGAGGCGACGGGCCGGCGGGCACGGAAGGAGAGCGGCGGCAGTGGATGATGCAGGCAGGCCGGGCGCAGAAATAGCAGGCCTGCAGACGGCCATGGAAGGAGAAGAGGGGCCGCAGATGGAGCAGGCCAATCAGGGATGACCGCTGTAAATTTAAATTTTGCCTCCACTGTCCATCCCGGGCCCCTGTGCCACACAGGCCCCGTAGCAGCCGTAGACTGTTGTTACGCCACTGCTGGCAACACTCCAAAAGCTATTCTGACTAAGGGGCTACAGAACTGGAATCTTTGAACAAAAAATATGTCTTGATTAAGCCTTGTAATAGTTAAAAGACTGAAATAAACATCAAAGTAGAGGAAAAATAGACATGTATTAGGTTGTGGTCACTTTTACCTTTGAGACACCCAACCTGTACTCTTTATATCTAGTCAGGATAATAGTCAGAATTGGATCTAAATGTGCCCTTCCCCACCTACCCTTGTTGGGTCCTAAGCTAGATGCTCAAGATAATTGTTGTTTAGAATTTCCAATAAACAGTTGCCTTTGTTAGACTTGCAGGTTTCTAACTCTGAGTTATATTAGTGTAGTTAAAGTTTCCCATCTTAATTTCTTATGTTTAGACACCTCATTTTCTAGCTAATGAGAAGTAAATGAGCACTGTACAGAAACCTCTATATTGTATATAGTGTTCTTGTCCAGGCTGTATAAAAAATATATTAAAGTTTGACTTTATACGTACAGTCAAAATGTGGTTTAGCTTGATGTAAGATCAAACATTTTAATGTCTAATATATATTTTTTTTTACCAGGCTTGACAAATATGAATCTACAGTGAGTGACGATAGCTTCAGATTTGAGGCACACATATACTTTGATGATGCTTTTGTTGATAATACTGAGTCCCATGGCAGCAGAAAAAAAAGAACTACCAACAGCTATGTGGAATGTCTGGTCACTGTAATTGAAGATGTCTACAGGTCAGAATTGCTATGTTTATGATCCCCTTTTATTTCATATTCTATGCTAACTGTGCAGGGCTGCCACTAGGAATTTTGCGGCCCCTGATAATTTAAGATTACTGGGCCGTTATTTTCAGGGAATACTAATACTGTGACTCCAGACACACTTATTTTTGTTGTACAACTTTCTGAGCCAATTAAGGAGTCACAGTATTACTGCCTGATGGTGCCCCTGTAGCTGTGATTTTTAATAACAATAATAAACTAGTCCACGCCCAGAGAAAAAAAAGATCACCCCTTTTCTTAGCTAAATTACAGATAAAGTTCCAGACGCCATATACTGTGAATAGGTGGACAACTTTAAAAAATATATCAAATTGGTATTAGCACAGCAGCATTTTTAATTGGTAATATTACTTACAGTACTTGTGTCCTCTAATGTGGCAGAAGGGCCTTTGTTCATCTTCAAGCATCAAGACACAATTGAAAATATTATTTGTCCCAGTGAACCCAGCATAGCAACCTATTTGAAATTATATAATGTTCTGACCATAGCAAAAACAGAGCCACCTGTTCCAATTAAGCTAATTGGGCCCTACTTCTAAATGTGTACCTTTGCCCTTCACTTATAGTACTGGTGTCTTCTTATGTTATAGTAGAGCCTTTGTTCATCCCCAGGCATCAGGAAACAAGTGAAGCATTTACCTATACCTAGGCATCCATTATGGCTATGCACCTGAGCACTAGACAGGTAGTGGATGATCCATGAGTATAGATAAGAATTGTAGGTAGCAGGCTTGCAATCACATGTAACTATAAATAATGCTATTTATTATATTATACCAAAACTGAACTGTGATTGTTTGCAGCATAATGTACATGAAGATGTGCTTACATTTTTTACAAATTTTGATTCTGTTTAATCTATATTCTCAGAGTTTTCACACGTAACAAGGATCAAGTCTTTCATCACATCAATACACCAGGAAGAAAAACACAAATAATTATGCCTACACCGTATGGTGGAAGATTGTGCTATACACTACCTTGTGGAAATATGCTATATGTTCACCTCAAAGACAAGCAGAGAATACGTCATAAAAAAAGATGGTCACAGGTAAAATATAAAAAATAAAAATAAAAATTATATTCAAAGTGAGAACTGCATTTCATAGCTCAAGAAAATTACACTTTACTTTTGTAAAATAAAGTGTATTCTGCATAAAGTATAATCTGCAGAAGCAGTAGCCCCAGGCAGGATAGAAAAGAAGTGTGTGGGACAGACAGAGAAGTGTCCCTGTGTAGCAGGATGGAATAATAATAATATTTTTTTTTATATAGCGCCAACACATTGCACTTTAAAAGTCATAGAAAAGAAATGTGTGGGAGAGCTTGCAGACCGTACAGAGAAGTGTCCCCGTGGAGCAGGATAGAAGAGAAGTGTAAGGGAGATGCAGACAGTACAGAGAAGTGTCCCTGTGTAACAGGATGACCACACTGGTGTCTGAGGAGGAATACAGGCCAGAATTACAGGGGGGCAGAACAAGATCAGCACCAGAGGATCCCCTCCAGGAGAAGCCACTGCTGAGGAGGATCACTGGTGCAGCTTGTCAGACACCTGGGCTCTGCTGTGAGGGTCATTTTCATGCTGGGGTATGGGAGTCAATTTCATTCTGGGATGTGGGAGAGAAGCAGAGAGGAGCATGTAGGAGGCCCACATGTTAGTGCCTGAATCTAAGATTGTGCCTATATTGTGGCTAAAGAAAAATGTCGAAAAACTTATTTTGCGACTCACAAGTGATTAATAACAAGCATGCTCATCACAGATGGTTGAAGCTTCTAATAATTCAGGCGCAATAATGCACCTCATTTAGGTATAAAGACGGAACTTGTACACCACGACTGTGATACATGTGGCCCATTATAGTATAGTATATATAGCTATAGTATAGTATAGTATATAGTATAGTATAGTATATAGCTATTTATGCAATTGGGAATCTATAGTATGTACAGCCTGCTTGTACTCATATTATTGCCGTGTATTAGGCCCCAAACATTCAAACACATATTTTCATTGTAGACATGACTGAGTAAGATATGAATAACCCTCTTAGTCCCCTTGTAAATGTTCCCATAGTTAGGCTTAAAAATGTTAATTTCAATTAAAGGCAAATGTTTGATGATAGAGAAATAATAACTTTGCAATATTTATCTTGTCAAAAATGTTTTCCACCACATTTATCATGGCTTTTAGACCTGTTTTCAACACTTTTCCAACTTACGAATTAGAGTGGGTGGCCTATGGAAAGGAGGCATGGTCTCCATAAAAAGGGGAGTGGCTGCGCAGAAAATAGCCTGTGCAACAAATATTTTTAGACTTTGTGCTAAAATGTGGACAATGTGGATCACAGTTTACAAAAACTCTATGAAGGTGTAAACTGCATCAGAAACTAACACCAATATATATCTAGCACAATATACTCAGTGCAATGTGTCTTGTAAATTTTCAGATAATGTACATGTACTACTTGCTAGGATGGAAGCTGAACCATAAATATGCAGAAGAAGAAAGGAAAAATCCTATAGAACGACCCAAAATTGAGGAAAATTTAAAGGTAAGTGTAAAAAGTAGATAATTTATTCATACTCACTGTATGGGAAGATTTCTGTATTTATGCCTTCAAATGCTCCCCTCTATATTTTCATTTCACAATTTGGAATATTAGTAATGCTTATGAAATGCATTGATGTTTAGTTCATGTAAAACTGTAAACATTTTAAATAAATCAATAGTTTTTTTTTTCAGAAGGCAAAATCAAACACCTACATACTGGCTTTGGATGGAGACACAGATTTCCAGCCTTCATCATTAATGCTTTTAATAGATCGTCTCAGAATGTACCCTGGTGTTGGAGCTGCTTGTGGAAGAATTCACCCAACTGGAATGGGTAATAATAATAACACAACTACTATTGATATGAATAAAAATCTAAATATGTTCATGGAGAAGCCTACATAAGATAGTAACATTGTAATGTATATATTCTATATACATTTACTATGGACATTCACTAGAAATATATATGGTAATACTACTAGGGATATTAATTATACATTAATAAAAATGTTATGATTTTGTTGAAGTGTTTGATCACTACTTCCTAACATATCCTTGATGGAACTTTTGCAGGTGAAATCGATGCACACACCTGCAGAGACAAATGTTGATACAAATACGTGAATCAACACTAGATTTGCTGTGATTCAACACCCAGCACCCCTTTGATTATTTGCAAACATTATGGGGGGATCTATTAAAGGGAACCCGTCACCACTATTTTCACAAATACAGGTAGTGACAGGTTCCTATAGAGCTGTAATAACTATTTGACACCCTGCTTGTAGCTAAAAATTATGCCCCTGAGATTCCCATATGTTCAACTTTATAGTTTTATCTGGTACCTAAGCATGGCTACATGGAGTCCAGGTGGGCGTGGCCTCCTCAGGCTGAATCCAGCAGCTTTTCTCCATACCTATTGCTGTATGCTGCTATAATGTCATGTGACCAGGGTGACATCATCACTGGTCCTATAGCTTTTGTAGCATTAGGAACTGTACACTAAGCATATATGTCATGAAATCACCGCATATTTTATCACATGAAATCACAGCAGGCTGCATGGAGAGGAGTAGACGTCCATGGAGGCTGCTGTGATTGTTTTATGTGGTCAGATATGTACATGGGGTATAGTTTTCATATTAAGTAGCTCAAGGACCTTTGATGATGTCACCCTGGTCACATGACATTAGGCCACGCCCCCGTGGACTCGCTCCAAAGCTGCATAGATACCAGGCAAGATTATAACTCTGATTTTATGGGGATCTGTGGGGAACAATTTTTAGCTAAAAGCAGGGTGTCAGATAGTTACTAGAGCTCTATAGGAACCTGCCACTACCTGTATTTGTGAAAATAGTGGTGACGGGTTCCCTTTAAGACTGGAGTGCTGGGAAGAATTTAGACAAAGTGGATTTTCTACTTGTTGTTCCTTTTCTGGCAGAGAAGGCACGTAACAAACCCCCTTTCCAACTGTTTTGTCGCAAAGTTCCAATTATTTGTTTTTGAGCAATTGATTAATTGGGAATGCAACATAAAGCAGACAGTTCAGTTCTGTATAGTGGTCTGACATTCTTTTGCATGGGTTCTAAGCTGCAGTGACTCAGTTCAATCACAACATAGATAACAGAGCTGTCTGCTTTTTGTTCCATTCTCTGCTGAGAACAGCTGATCTCTGCTGGTGCTGCTTGTTGAACCCCTATTAATCTGATACTGGAGACTTATTTTATGAATATTTGTAGGCCTAAATACTTTGTAAATATAAAATATTTTGGCAAATTTTATTGTGCCATTTAAGTTGCATAAATGAATATCGCAGATGATAACAGTCAACTTTGTTAACCCATTCCTCACAGGGGCCCTTTGGTGTTTCCATTTTTTAGTTCCCTCTTTCCACAATCCATATCTTTTTTAATTTACTTTACGGATACTTAGGAGGGCTTGTGATCTGCAGGATGAATTGTACTTTCTAGTGACTCCATTTGATATTTTCTTCATTGTACAGGTTTACATACATGTTTATGATTTTACCTGTATTTATTTTTATAGGTGTTCTAGGGAAAGGGGGGTAATTAGAATTTTTATATACTTTTAATAAAAATATTAAACTGCAATTAAACAGTAAACTGCAATTCGACGGTAATGCAGTATATTGTGAATATACTGCTTCTGTAATACACTCTGTCTCTGCAGACTGCAATACAGAATGCCTAATGACAACTATGGGAGCCTTTAACAAGCTCCTAGCTGTCATGGCAACTGTTCAGTGCCCTCTGATGACATCACAGGGGACGTCAATCTGCAATCAAAGATTGTGATACTGCTTCTGAAGCACTGTTAGGTGCAGCAATCAGGTTCGACCACAGCAGTTAACCTGATCGTTGCTAACACCCTCCGTGGCAGTTACCAGCAGTTTAAGTATGTAATCCAGTCTCACTGATGATGATTCCAAAGTAAATTTTTTTTATTGATATATCTGCATGTGACGTTTTGGTCATATCTACAGTTTGCAAAATATACAGGAGAAAAAAGGGGTTGCTGCTATGCAGACTGTAGCACATTGTAGTAATGGTGGAAACACCCATTTTGTTTTGAATAATCGTTCGTTCCAAAAAGGATGGGTGTACCCGTCATTGCTACTGTGAGCACGCTCACATTAGTGTGACTGGTTTATACACTTAATCTGTTAATGGCATTGGGACCCTACCCAGAGCACCTGACCCTACTAACAATACAGTGTGCAGTACAGCTCCTTTTAAAAGTTATCAGAAAGTGTCAGCTGTGTAATGCAGCTGACACCCGGTGCGTATGCAGAGGGCTCAGCCCCTGCTGTATGACGTAAACAGTGTAGTAAGGAAGTGGTTAAAGAAAAAATGTTCTTTTCTTTGTCTAAGCAATTTGTGTAAATCTGGTTTCTCTCCTGTACATTACTGACAGAGGAGAGAGAAATAAAGGAACCAGATAGTCTTCCCAATGACTTAATTTTTTAAAGACAATCCCTGGATAATATAGAGAGCTGAACCAGCAAGTGACATCAGTATAGAATGAGATATAGAACCTGTCTTTATCAGTCGGAAGTGGGTGAATGACAGAAGGCTTTTAGATACTCTGCTCATTCCAGGAGAAAGAAGCAGATAAAAGGCACAGATATGCTGTTTTCCTTAATGAAGTATATTACACAGGTTTAAGGTTTAGTTATGATTTTAATCTGTGTAACAAATTAGACATCCTGTCAAAACTTTCTAATTCCCCATTGTTCCCCACATTATTTCTGAAATATGTTTTTCATCTCACATCTTCAGATCTTTGAAGCTCGTATGTTATGTATAAAATAATAATGCAAGCTCAAATAATATTCTTCTTAGGTCCTATGGTCTGGTACCAAAAGTTTGAATATGCTGTTGGTCACTGGTTACAGAAGTCCTCAGAACATATATTTGGCTGTGTCCTGTGCAGTCCTGGATGCTTCAGTCTATTCAGAGCATCTGCTTTAATGGATGACAATGTGCTAAAAACATACAGCAAAAGAGCTACAAGTGCCATGGAATATGTGCAGTATGATCAAGGTATTAGTTACTATTTTAATAAACATTTATTAACAGAATTATGTCTATTATTAACACAAAAAGATTAGTGCTATTCTCTCTGGTGCACATATTCACTATGAAAAGGTTTGGTTTCCAAGGATAACTCCGGATGTGCAGATATATTTACATATTTACCAGATAACATTCCATATGGCTACTTTGAATGTGGCCATGGCCATAATGTAAATTGAGTCTAATATGTTCTATTTTATAGAATTGTAAGCCGAACTATTATAATGGGAGTGGCATTAGTTTTGATCCTTATTCATGTTCTTTAATTGCTGATTTTATTAGGTGAGGATCGTTGGCTATGCACATTACTGCTCCAACAAGGTTGGCGTGTTGAATACAATGCAGCTTCTGATGCCTATACTAATGCTCCACAAGTATTTGACGAGTTTTACAACCAGCGCAGAAGGTGGTCACCTTCAACAATGGCAAACACCTTGGATTTATTGCATAGTGGAAGACAAACCTCAAAGAAAAACCCTTCCATTTCTTATATTTATGTCTTGTATCAGATATTTTCAATGGCATCATCTATTCTCAGTCCTGCTACAGTGTGCCTAATGATTGCAGGTAATAGTCAGTAGTTTTTTAAACTTTTAGTTAACCCCTTTAGGATGCAGCCAGTGTGTAACTTAAAGCGAACATGTCAACAAAAATGTAATTTTTAGCTGATGACAGGTTCCAATACCCTCTGCTACGCAGATTTTTAAAATACCTTTGCCAGGATTCTTAATCATTTCAACAGTTTATAATAGTTTATTTTACATTATCTGCCTCCCTTCCAGAAGCATTTGGCGAGACCCAGGCAGGAGCAGCTGCATCTTGTGTGTTGCTTTTTGAAATAATCTAGAATGTTGACAAAGACATTTTTAAATTCAGCATAACAAAGGCTATTGGAACCTGTCACCTGCTGAATATGACATTCATGGTGACAGGTTCACTTTAAAGGTTAGCCCCATGTTTTGTAATCTGATTTCATGATTGTGGTGAATTTTGTTGTACTTTTAGTTGATAAGTTATTTGTTTATAATATTTCTTTTTGAAATGCTGAAATTTTTAAAAAATTCACCATTTTCAAAATTTTAAATGATCTCGTTTTCAGAAAGATAGTTTTTCTATCCAAATTCGTTACTTACACTTCCCATATGTCTGCTTTATGTTTTCTTAATTTTTAAAATGTCTGGATATTTTATTTTGATGTCATAACTGACTTTTTGGGGGGTAATTTTTGTTTATGCAATTTCTCCTAAAGACGGAAACACGAAAAACGCGATGTGGATGTTAATTGTTGTACCGGTGCACAGCTGAGCACAGAAGGGAAGGAGGGCATGCAAACTGGCTTGGTTTTGCCATGCAGAGTTTAGTGGTTTTGAGTTGGTTCATGGGTGCAATTTTGTGAGCTATAAAATCTTTGTTTTTCTGTTAATATTTCCAAGTGATTTTTAAAAATTTTCAATTACCGTATATACTCGAGTATAAGCCGACCCGAGTATAAACTGAGGACCCTAATTTTAACACCAAAAACTGGGAAAACCTATTGACTAGAGTATAAGCCTAGGTTGGAAAATGCATTGGTCTCAGCCTCCTAGTATAGAACCAGCAAGCCCCCAGTAGTATATAGCCAGCCCCCAGTAGTACATAGCCAGCCAGCCCCTGTATTTTATAGCCAGCAAGCCCCCAGTAGTATATAGTCAGCCCCCAGTAATACATAGCCAGCCAGCCCCTGTATTTTATAGCCAGCTAGCCCCCTTAGTATACAGCCAGCCTTATAATAATAATAATAATAATAATAATAATAATAATCTTTATTTATATAGCGCCATCGTACTCCGTATCGCTTTACAAATCATAGCTTCTTAGTATACAGACAGCCAACCCCCTTAAGTATGCAGACAGCCCCCTTAAGTATACAGCAAGCCCCCTTAATATACACCTGGCCAGCCCCCTTAAGTATACAGCCAGCCCCCTTAAGTATACAGCCTGCCAGCCCCCATAAGTATACAGCCCCCTTTATTAGCCGGCCATCCCAGTTCAGTATACAGCCAGCCATGTTTAGTATACAGCCAGCCCCATTTGCAAAGCACATTAAAAAAAACTTCCATACTCACCTTCAGGCGGTTCTGATGATCTTAGCCTCTCCCTGATGCTCCGTTCCCCGCAGCTGGTCTTCGGTCTTCTCTTCTCTCTGTTGTAGCAGCCGGCAGATACGCATCCATGCAATCTGCCGGCTAGCACACACTATAATGTCATCAGCAGCGAAACCGCCGCATCATATTGTGCGCTGGCCGGCCGGGCGATCGCATGGACGCGTATCTGCCGGCTGTTACAAAAGAGAGAAAAGGAGCTGCGAAGACAGAAGATGAGCCACCAGAAACCATACCGAATAACATTGGGAGCCACTCCGACCATCGGGCCTCCGGAGGGTGAGTATGTAATTTTTTTTAATTGACTTGTGTATAAGCCGAGGTAAGGTTTTCCAGCACATTTTATTGTGCTGAAAAACTCAGGTTATACACTGGTATATACAGTATACCATTTTGAGGTGGCTATTTTTGTATAAATACCTTTGATTTCTTATTCATTATAATACCCTGCAATACTGATGTTATGCAGGATATTATAGACTGACAGACTACCTGTAAAGTCCTGTCTGCGATAAGATCTTACAGGCATTTTCCATTGAGAGCCCTGAGGTCTTAGAGTAGACCCCAGGGTTGCCATAGCAACAATCGTCGAAAACACTTCATGGCCAATTGGGCAGAGGATCCCCCTGCAGGCATTGAAATTCAGCAGTTGCATTGGCCATGGTATTTAACGGTTTAACAACTGCGACCAGTAATCTCTCCAACTGCAGGTGTTACAAAGGGATGTCATCTGTAAATTACAGAGTTCCCCAAGTTCAGCTACAAACCTAGAATGTAAACCCATTTTCACAGTTCCAGATCTACTAGCAGCACAGATAAAGGTATAGTTACACAGCTCTCCAGGGCTGCCAGGAATTAGTATATTTCGTGCTGAAACTAATGCAACTAATTGCTCAGAAATTATGGGAGCTAAAAGTAAATTCCATTGGAACCAGAATTGGAACAAAAAAGGATGCATAGTGCTGGAATCAGAGGAGGTAGTGAAAGGTCCTCTTACTTTTTATCATAGATAAGTATTTTAATTTTTACCTGTTGGCTCCACCTAGCTGCCAACTCAGATTGAGGCAAGGTTAATTCAGTGTAAGAGGCTATTCCTTCCTCATACTTTTTCTACAAGTTGTAACACAGCACTTAGAGATTCTAATTTCTCCATTTCCTACTATTGGCTTATATTCCTTAGATGCCGCAGTCAATTCCACCCATGTGACATAGAGGTTTTTGAGAGAGATTGGGCATTTTACTAATCCGTACCACTGCCAATTTTACTGCAGGGTACCAATGTCTGCAGATGGTGGACAGGGGCTTAATGAAAGGTTTACCTCTACTAATGCCACAATAATAATTTTTAGTGTATAATTGACTTGATCAAATGATTTCTCAGCAAAGTCCTTTGGTGGATTTGGGATTGGGATTGGCAGTGTCTGCAATGATGGTATACACTGTAAACATTTTTTTCTAAAAAGTTTTAAAATTGCTGGGGTTTTTTTGTCCACTAGCCCCCTGAAAACCATTGCAAAAGCAATTACAAGACAAGAATGAGGTGTTCCCTTGTATCATTTTATCTTTTAATTTAAAATGTTATGGGTCTTGCAAAGCAGCATTTGAAAAACTATTTATATTTACATTTACTTAGGCCATAAGATGAACAGTGGAGAATATATAATGTAAAACAAGAGTTAATAAAAATGATCAAATATATATTTTTACTGAAAAAATACTACAACGCTGATGGCAGTGCTCATAGGTCTCTGCCAGGCAGTGGGTGTGGGCCGTAACCAAGGCTCTATGGGCCAAATGTTGTTGTGCACCCCTGGTCTAACAGGAGTAAAATGCAAAAATGAAGTCTAGAACCAAGCCACTCACTTAAATGCAAAAATGAAGTCCAGAACCAAGCCGGAAAGTTAGTTAAAAAATAATCTATTAAAATTACTGGACTTTTTAGAACATGACAATTTCTCTGCATGGGCATATGTGTCTTGCTAATAGGTAACATATTTTTTGGATTCTGTTTGCAGGATCGTTATCCTTTCTTTTTCAGTGGGATACTAATGGAAGTATTGTGTTAGCGATTCTACCTCCTGCATTGTACACTGCAGTGTGTTATATAGCAAAACCCAGCACTCAGATTAAAATCGCTGTGTGCCTTAGTATTTGCTATGCTTTTTTGATGTTGGCAACAATTTTAACAATCATTGGTAAGTCTGCATAAGTCATTAACAAATAATATACATATTTCCATGAAAATGGTTTGGCATTATGCTCCCTGCTCAGCACTTGATAAAAGTGGTCGAATGTTGAGGGGATAAGTAAAGGCTATAATATGGAACAGAAAAATGTGCTTTGGATTTACTAGAATTATTGATCAAAAATCAGTTCCAGATCCTAGTCAAAAGCCTCTAGGCTAAACTAGTTCCCCACGCTGTACTGACAAGATGCAAAGTTATTGAAACAGTGCTGTGTAGAGCTGGGAATTTGTTCCTTCTGGAATAGATATGTGGGTTTGACTTTAATCACACTTCATATCTTTAGACTTCTTGAAAGTCATGCTTCATCGGAAAGTAGCTGCCTTACAAATTATTTAAAAAAGGTAATGTTTTCTTTATCCTGGAAAATGTATTTGCATATTTCCAAGAATCCCCCAGTGGAGCGTCAATGGATGTAAGTCTCCACACACCTCCAAGTGCTCTAGCTCTTACTCCCTGATCAACAATTAAGGTGCATCTCGCTCCAGCTGGCAACAGACCAAGGGCTCTTTCATGTTGTCATTAGTGCTTAGCTGCAGTTGCCCATCCGTTGTGTTTTGTCTCTGTTGTGCCTCCGTTTTTCTTCTTTTTCTTTGAAAGCATCACACCCGCATCCATAAAAAAAATACAGGTTTCATTATTTTATCACAGATCAGTGAAAATACAAGCCAATGTGAAAACACCCACAGAAATCAATGGCTTTGTGAGGCATCCATGGAAATCCCAGAACGTTAAAACCAATGGCAATGTGAAAAAGACCATAGACCACAGATCTTCACACTATTGCTAGAATTGATTCATGAGACTTCTCTTATTAGAAATGAAGTTTTTGAATATATGTAAAAAAACTCTTTCTGGGCCATTTGTTAAAAGGATTTTTTTAGCAGTTTTGACCAATCAATCATATGATGGAGAGCGCAGAGCTGAAGTTATGCTCTCCTTGCAAGAGAATGCCCTCACTGCTGTCACTGCATTTATGCACTACTGTGGAGAGCTCAACTTTAGTACTGAGTTCTTAATCTCTGGGACTTTTCACTTGACTACAGCATTAAGCTCTCTGCCTCTGTGACTTTATAGAAATAATTAACATATCATTTCAAAGTTGATTTTCTGAGTGATGCCACCAGATTGGGCCATATAAGGAACATGATTTTGAAGATGTTAATATGCTTTATGAGGTGCTGGTAGTCATTTATTAGGTTAATTTTGTAAAGATTTATGTTTAAGTGTCCCATGTAGCATATTTCATTTGGTTCCTAACTCTAACATATCTGAAATGATTGCCTTGTATATAAATGTTATCATTTGTAACACATTTAATCTAACCTCTAAAGTCTAACTTTTTTATAGGTGATATTGTCAAACAAGGAACATTAATGACTCCTACAGGTCTATTTCTAATTTCAATGGGCGCAATATATACACTCACAGCTCTGTTACACCCTAAGGAGTTTTATCTATTGATATATGGTCTACTGTACACTCTATGTGTCCCAAGTGGGTATCTTATACTAACAATCTACTCATTGGTGAACATGCACATAGTTTCCTGGGGAACTAGAGAGACAGTGGCACCTAAGGACAAACCTAAGGAAAAAACAAAAAAACTGAAATACCAAAAAACCTGCAAGTGTCTCTTTTGGAATGTAGAAGTACAAGTCCATGATGAAAAATGTAATATCCAAGATGAAAAAATTGACATAATAGAAGATCAAAGTAAAACGTTGGATTCTATAAGGTAACACTTGAATATTAATACTTATTTTCACTTATTTTAATTATATAGATGTAGCATTAAAAAAAGGAGATAGTAATATTTTTGAGTTGGAAATGTTATGTACAAGTCTTTATAAAGTTATAATTCCTGGAACATGACCAGCATTTGTGACCTTTCCCCACTAACGCCAGCTCCACACAATTCTGTGATGGGTAGGCCGGAGCTTCTTAATATATCCCGTGCGACAAGAGGTCTCGGGACACACAATGCAATGAAATTGCGTCTTAAACTAGACAGTCTTAAAAAGTAACTGTACAGTTTTTTTTCCCCACAAATCAATAGTTCTTGGGATGTAAAAATACTTTGCCTATTATCCTATGTTCAGTAGTTTCTTTGCTAACCCCTCAGATTACAATTCTTAAGGAGATCGCACTGGTTTCGGACGCCATCTTGACTACAGTCCGCCATCTTAGATACAGCGGCCATGTTCCCTGACCATTGTCAAGTTCATGTCATGATTCAAACTTCATTTTATGTAACCTGTTTGCTCGCCTGTCAGCTAATACCCTTTGACATTTAATGAGAAGCCAGTCTGTCCTTGACTATATTATGATTCTGGAGTCCACTCATCTTATTCTTCTCAGCAAATTAGTATAAACAATATCTGTGTACAAGGTCTCTGAGAACTGAGCACAATTAATTCACTTTTTTCCCAGAATGTGCTGATGTCCAATAGAATAAGTGCCTTATCTCCTTTCATACAACACCCAAAATGCTGATTTCTCTGTATTAAAATACAGCTGGGGTTTTTTGAAATAAACAGTATTTTTTGAGTGCATCGGAAGACCGGACTGTGTCTTTCTTTTACTCTGTCATCTCGCTGCCGGCAGCTATCTCATCCTCCCTCAAAGGGTTAATTAGGACTCACCTTACAAAAGTCAAGAGGGCTCTTGGGGCCCTGCATAAAAATCCCTATCACCTATCAGTCCCTCCATCCCAGTCATGTGATTCTACAGAACAATCTCTGTCTCTCTCTGCACATTATCCTGCTCCCTGTGCAGATAAGCTACTAACCCTTACTGTTCATACAGCACAGGCTATAGACTTCAAGTACTAATGATTTCTACCACTTAATACATGTTCCCTGCTCCTCTAGCTGCCAGGCTAGTCACTTTATACATGCTGTATGTGCAGTGTTCAGTGGATTTACTTGTGGCCTGGATTTAATGCTAAATTACTTTGAGAAAAAACAAAAGGCATCATCGGATCTGTGGGCAAGCTTTCTAGCCTTAGCTTGAGGGCATAGATAGGCAGACATTAGTCTCCGCCCACTTCACCTCTGGTGAGAAAGTTTTTTGTAAAACACTTTCAGAAAAAAAATGTCATAACTTTGGAAAGAAAAGAACAAGCAGCGCAAAGTAGGCATCAATCTGTTTGTTTTCAAAGGGGTAATCACTTATAATAATTTGGTAAAATCACTATAGCTTATGTCTATAACCTTATGATAAATGTGGTGAAAGGTGTTTTTTAAAAATAGTAACAAAAGTTTGAGCATGCCGCTCACTCACTTGGATTGATGGGGGTAAACAATTATATTCATTGGTAGAGTCCAGTGCACGGATCCAGGGGAGTCTTGTCGGCAAAGACAACTACTAAATGAAAGTTGTATCCGGCACTCTAAGCTGAATAGTACAAAAACATACTTTTATTAAATATTCATTAAAAAGGGATAGAATTGCACAGTCCCATAGACTGTGCATTTCAAGCTATACAATTCAGTTCTTACTAATGTTATGAGATACCAAAAGCTCAGTTAAAAAGACAAAGAAACGGGTGTATGGAGTGCATGATGTCATGCGCATGCGTACTAGAAAAATTGCTGCACATAGAAACATAGAGCTTAGGGAAATTAGATTCCAATACAAATTACAAACACGGAATATGGAAAAAGACAGAGAGACACATACTTAGTGTAATATAAATACATTGTGTCTGTTCTATTGTTCAACCCTTTAGGTGTTCTAGTTTCCAATTTAAGGATCAGTAACCCTTTCTATCCCTGTTACAGAAAGGGTGAATAAATCTCCTTCATGTATTTGTAAAAAAAATTTATAAAGGCTGGATATGTTTTTTTTCATCAGGTTTGGAACCATCAGATACATGTTCTGATATTATTTTTTTTGAGGGGGCGAATTGTGCTGCCTACATACTGTATACCACATTCTGTGTACAGCATACATTCAGCTAAGTATTCTACATATTTAGTACTGCAGTTGATAAATGATTTGATATTCCAAACCCTATTATTATGTCTAGCAGAAAATGTGAAAGTGTTTTGCATAACAGTAGTTATTACATCTGTTGCCCCCACATTTATATGATCCTTAAATACTAAGCCAAGTATCACTAACCTATAGTATATGCATCTCAGACCATGAGTATGAACTGAATTGTAAAGTTTGAAATGCGTAGATCTATGGGACTGTGCCTTTTTTAAATGGATATTTAATAAAAGTATGTTTTTATTCTATTCAGCTTGGAGTGCCAGATACAACTTCTTTTCAAGGTTTTTTTAACATTTTTTTTACACAAATCATGACAAAATTCTGATATAAAAAGCATTATAAATTATGCCCACTGTGTTTGCTTAGCTCTGTTTGTTTTTATTTTACAATACTATTAGTAATTTAAGGAAGCTTTGCATCAACATATTTTCACATTTGTAACCTTTTAATACTTCAGTGTACAGAGCTGTGTAAGATATCATTTTTTGTACGCTGAGTTGGCGGTTTAATTTATACCATTTTAGGAATTGCACTTTTGGCATTTTTTACTCAAATTTCAATGGGTGGCAAATGGTGAAAAATTGGATATTTGGTAATTTGAATTACCCCATTTTATTTGTCTATTTATTATTATAAGCATTCTAGTGAAAGGGAGGGTTATTTACATGTTTTTTTTTTTTTAAATAACACATGTCTAAATTGCCCATCTTGGCCACTTAAAAAAATTGGAATCGGGGTTGATTTGATCTTTTAATTCTTTTATTTTTATGAATTTTTGGACAGTGTTATTTATTCTTTTACTATTTTATGAAGCCCTTGGAGGACAGGATTGCTAACACAATATACTGCAATTTAAATAAGCGTCTACCAGCTCTCACGGCCACAGTTTGACAACCTCCCTGATGAAGTCACATTCCTCAATGTTTGGGTGCTGAGCTCAGGCTTGACCACAACATCTAACAGTCCCAGCACTGAACATTACTGTTGATGGCAGGTGTCTGTGCTATAATACAGCAGGCAACTCAGCCCATGAGCCTTCTCCATACAACCTTCATGCAATACTTATGTAAATATCCATCAGTTTGCTTGAAGGGGTTAAGGCCAGTGTACAATACAATGAAATAAAATAAAAAGGACATTAACACAAATTAAAGCAAAGTCAGAAAATTACATTTTCTTTTCATGTCTTTTTTTGCAGGGAACAATCTAATATAAATGAAGTAAACAGAATAACATATGAAGAAAGTAAGTCTATATTTGCAGTATTAATAATAATTTTATGTGCATATAATAACCGACATATTTCTTTGCACTTTATAATCATTAAAACTGCCTTCACTATTTAATATTCCCCGCCAAACAACCCGTTTTACTGTTCTACGGCTGTTACCAATAATACCAATCTGTAATCGAACACCCAAAATATGTTTATAGGGTATAACTGAACTGTTTGTAACATATAGTATGTGTAACAAGGCATTCACTTTACCCTTTTATATTTTAGTTCGTCAAGTTTGGACATATTGGCCAGATTTACTGATTTTATATAACATTTTAACAGCATATTTAGCTCAGTCCATTTCAAAATATTATGCCAAATAATGATTCTAGAACATTTTTGAAACTTTTCTGAACCCCATCAATTTAACTCCAAATTTTTGCCAAAATTAGGTGCACAGCAACAAATCTTGAAGGGGTTTTTCTCCCCCTGTACTACTAATCATAAAATAGATTATTAGTGGATAATAGGTGATGGTGCCACAACTGGTTCTGCTGATGTGGTCAGAGCATGAAGAACATAGCTCCATGCACATTGTATTATCTGCCTGGCATTGTTGCCGCTACAGCTTCCATTGAAGCTAAGCTCTTGTTCAGTTTGGTGTTGTTGTAAATTATGTATGCATATGCATTTGTATCAATCAATTTAAACATTAGTTCTCTTTGTTTAGGTTGGATTTCAGAATTGCAGCGGAAATCAAAATATAATAAGCTAAAAGAGGAGAACTTTGATGAAGTGAGTGATGGCTTATTTATTAACCCCTTAAAGGAAACCTACCACTTGAAGTGGCAGGTTTCCGATGGAAATACCGGGCACCAGCTCAGGGTGAGCTGGTGCCGGAGCTTATTTTTGTTAGTGTTTTAAACCGCGGTATCGCGGTTTAAAACACTTTTTAAACTTTATAGCCGGCGCTTACCGTGCGCGCGGCTACATAGGAAGTGAAGGAGAGCCGCGCGCATGGTAAGCGCCGAGCGCGTACCTCCCTGCGCCGGCTATAAAGTTTAAAAAGTGTTTTAAACCACGATACCGCGGTTTAAAACACTAACAAAAATAAGCTCCGGCACCAGCTCACCCTGAGCTGGTGCCCGGTATTTCCATCGGAAACCTGCCACTTCAAGTGGTAGGTTTCCTTTAAGGACGGAGGGTTTTTCGGCTAATTTCTCGCTCTCCAACTTCAAAAATCCATAACTTTTTCATTTTTACGTGTACAGACCTGTGTGAGGGCTTATTTTGTGCGTAACAAATTTTACTTTCCAGTAATGTTATTTATTTTAACATGCCGTGTACTGCGAAGCTGAAAAAAAATTCCAAATGTGGAAAAATTGAAAAAAAACCGCACGTGCGTCACGTTCTTGTGGGCTCAGTTTTTACGACTTTCACTCTTCGCTCCAAATAACATGCCTACTTTATTCTTTGGTTCGGTGCGATCGCGGTGATACCAAATTTATATAGGTTTTATTGTGTTTTAATACATTTTCAAAAATTAAAAGAATGTGTACAAAAAAGAAAAAAATTTTTTTGCCATCTTCTGACGCTAATAACTTTTTCATACTTTGGCGCACGGAAATGTGTGAGGAGTCATTTTTTGCGAAATGAGGCGACGTTTTCATTGCTACCATTTTGAGGTCTGTGCGACATTTTGATCATTTTTTATTTCATTTTTTATGTTATGTAAAAAGGTGTAAAAGTCGCATTTCGGATATTTGGGCGCCATTTCCCGCCTCGGAGGTCACCGCCGGCCGTAACCGTTTTTATATTTTGATAGATCGGGCATTTTGGGACGCGGCGATACCTAATATGTCTGTGATTTTTACTGTTTGTTATGTTTTATATCCGTTCTAGGGAAAGGGGGGTGAACTTTTAATATTTTATTAATTTTTTTTATTTTTTAAACTTTTTTTTTTCTTTTTTTTTTCACTATTTTTTAGACCATCTAGGGTACATTAACCCTAGATGGTCAGATCGCTCCTACCATATACTGCAATACTACAGTATTGCAATATATGGCGTTTTTGCAGGTCTTACATTACAATGAGCCACTGGCTCATTGTAACGAACCTGCATAAACCATGTAGCCTCGTGTCAAAAGAAGACCCGAGGCTACCATGGTAACCGATCGCCGCCCCCCGATGACGTTCGGGGGCGTGGCGATCGAAAAAAAGATGGCGACGCCCGCGCGCCGCCGTCTTTTAAACGCCGCCCGCGACTTTGCGGGCGGCGTTTAGAGGGTTAATAGCCGCGATCGGTGCAAGCACCGACCGCGGTTATTAGCGGTGGGGGTTTTGTGCAAAATGCAAAAACCCCCACCTCTGTATGAAGAGGACTCAGCCCGTGAGCCCTCTTCATACATCCCTTATACCTCTGCGCCGTAGAGCTACGGCGCAGAGCGTAAGGGGTTAAAGTCTAGCAATGAAAATTGTAAAAACACTCGCAATGAATAGTTTATGATCAAAGGCACATTGGGTCATACCCGTATGCTGGTCAGATCTCACAGAATGGGCAGAATGCAGTGGACTCCAGGTGTTCTTGCATTAGTGGAATATGATGCCAGGACTCCCTGTCGGCTGAAAAGCAGCATCTACACTACAGTGGACATCTGCAATAAAGCTTCTCTAAGCCTGTGAGACCTCTCCTTGCATTCTTAACAACGTTATTGTTAAAGATTTACATTTTTTGTAAAGGTGTTAAACAAAAAGTTTATAAATTTCTCTGTGATCATATTGACGCAAAGAATTTAGATCACACAGTAAAAACTAAGGCCGTAAGAAAATGGCAAAGCTTCAAACTTCCTAGTTCATTGTATGAAATATTAAATTATGCTGCTAGGAAGTATTATTTGTCCTGAAGAAAACAAGCTCTCTTATGGCTCTGTAAAGATAAAAATAGGTGGTGTGCATTATAAAAAAACAGAAACAAAACTGGAAAATGTCACATACTTCAAAGGTTTAATGAGTTTAAAGGTGCTGTACAACTAAATGGATTTGGTTGGCATACTGAGGCTAAGATGTGCAAGGACACTGCAGTAAAAGCCTTGGTTTTTGAAAGACTGACATAGTCCTTCCATTCTAAAAATGCCACATGCCACAGAGACCAGCATCAGCCCTTCAGACCCATAAAAGTCAGGGTAAATTGGATTAGAGAGGTAATCAAGTATGAGCCCTACCATACAAATTAAACTATATGGCAGCAATTGAAACAGTCAAATCATATCCCATGGAGAGGTGAAGACTTCAATATTATCATAGAATTGGTATAGAACAGTATTTTCCTAATAATATATTTTTAATTGCAAGCAAAACACAAGCTACAATATGTAAAATTATGAAAAGTGAACTACAATGAACAATAATTCATTGCTGACTTCTGTAGGAAGAAATACCATTCTGGGAAGATGTCATCAGACGATATTTGGAGCCAATCAATGAGGATAAACACAAGCAAGACATGATTCAGAGAGAACTAAAGTCTTTGAGAAATAAGGTAAGTGCCAGCTATTGTATGAGGTATGGGATGGCTATATACCACTACATTTCTCTTATCTAAAAATCTATCTTGGCTATTGTATAGTTTTGATTTGATATTTACATGTCTTTTTCTATTAACAGGTGACTTTCATTATCTTTATGATCAATTTGCTGTGGATTGTTGCAACATTTTTCTTGCAAATCATAGGGAAAGATGTACACCTTGTTCTGCCTAAGATCTATATGAATGGAACTATCTCAGAAACTGAACACCTGAGAGTGGACCCAATTGGATTCATGTTCTTACTGTCATTCGCTCTTCTAATAATATTACAGTTTGGGGCTCTTCTGTACCACAGGTAAAAATAATAACTGTGGAGCATGTATTTCTATTTGTTTGTTTTGACTATTTTAACTACTAATGTTTAAGTGCTTAGTGAATGGTTTTATTAAACCTATAGTAGACTTTCATTGCATTGAGATAGCATGGAAGTTCTAATAGTTATTTACTCATTAAATTGGGTTGAAGCCCATAATCCTATAGTCAGTTGATGTAAAATGTGGCAGACATCTATTTCTCTCCACCCATTACTCTTGGAGTAGATCAATAACAATATTCGCAGACCGATCAAGGAACCTAGTGTTTCTGTTTAGGGTCTGAGTAAAGAGTAAGGCAGATTATGAGCCAACTCTTGGGATTTGTTCCAGTGGTAATGAGCTCCACTAAGAAAAATTGTAGGTGCAGAAATTAAAAGTAACTGTTTTACTTCCAGATCTCATAAAAAAAATCCCCTGCATAATAACCATTGTTATTATCTGACTTGAAATTAATACATGTAATAGGCCTGGGTAGGACAGCCTGAGCATAAGAGTGGTCAACATAGGCTGTGAAAAACTATAGTCTATCAATGATCCATGAAAAACAGTTCTGGCTAGGACATGCTCTACTTATTAACAGAATATCTGTGAGTACTGATCAAATAAATAGCACTGGCACACAAAGATGGCACACAATTTTCATAGTTGTGTGCATCTGTCCTATGCAGACAAGTTTGACTCTATGGTTACAGACCACAATCAATTATTTTGCTAACACAGTAAAATAGCAACAAGCAGGTGTTAGAGGATTGAACAAATCTGTGGAAACAGACTACAGAGAATTTGGTTATAGTCTGTTACCATGAAGATCGCTAAGAATTTTTACAGTCAAAATTTTTGAGCCATAAAACATATCTAAACTTTCAACAAACTTTGCAGGAATCAGAAGGACAATATTGTACATGAGGAGTAAGACTGTTTCTGACCATTGTGTTATATGGAATCTTAATTTTCTAACAACTTTCATCTCTGCAGCTTTAACTGAACTGTGCTTCTGTGGTTTACTAACTCCCGACTACTCTCTCCTTCTCCTTGCTCCTATGTATTCTGATGCTTTTGTCTGCTTTGCTAACAAGATAGAATGTCAGATTGAAAAGCAGATTATTAGGGTAATAGGAAGGATGATAACTGAGCAAAGCTAAGTGGACAATAAAGCACTTTGCTCAGAAAACCTATAATATAGTTTGTATATGATATACAGTTGTATTCACTTGTAATGTCGATTGGTGCTCTTTGTTTAAAAGATACAAACCATGTTAGCAATTAAGGGTAAAAGCACCACACTTGGCAGGGAAAAGAGAGACTATGGAGGCTCAAAAATATTACATTTTGTCAAATTAAAACAACTAAAAGACCACAAGAAATTTTCCAGCACTTAAGGCAGTTGTCCTAGGTATTTATGTTATACCTTCTCTACAGGAGAGGGGACAACTAGTTCATTAGTGATGGTCCATGAGAAGGGGAATCACAGCACTCCAGAGAATGGGGATCCCTTTCTGTATTTTCCACGCCACCCATTCAAAAAAACGGGAGCCCCTTTCTCTGTATTGCCTGAGGTCTCATTCTCTTAAGCGATGGGGAGCAGTCTGTCCCACCACCAATCAGTTAGTTATCCACAATCCTGTGGATAGGGGATAACTTATATACTCGGGATCTCCCTTTTAACTGAAATCTGTGATAATGCATGTACATTCAAAAATGCTCTGATTCACAAGTAAATTAATAATGAATTTAATTAATGACATTAATCTATTGCCGATATTATATAAAGAGCTTGGATTAATAGAGGTTTTTGAGTGAGTGTTTAGCAAAGGTTCATATACAATAGTCCAAATTATAACTCTTAGAAAAAAATGAATTGAATCCAATTGGATAATAAATAAGGATACATATTTAGTTCAGTCCCTAGGAAAAAAAAGAATAATTTACAATAGTATATTTATCATGGACTACTGGACCTATTTTCAGATGAATAGCATAAACAGGTTATAAGGAGAGTTTGGATATAACAAGCTTAGCGAATGTAGCAAGCACCTTTAAAGGTCAAAGATGAATTCTGCCATATTTGGGGCTATAGTAACCACCGGCATATCCAGTGTACAGAAACTAGAATCAGGGCACAATCATCACAGGCTTAAGACCGGCACAGATCAATACCCTGGAGGAGTATTGTGACTTTAAGCATTCCTTTATCATGCACATTTTGTCATAGTACATAACTTCTAGTCAGTATGATAAGGTGCAGGGAGGGTTTAAACATGTATACCACTGTATAAAACTCTAAAATGTCAGAACAAATAAAAGCTAAAAACACTAAAAACATACTGTAAACACTAAAACAGACAGTACAAACACAGCAGGGGAAAAGTCACAGAAATTAAATGGTTGAAAACACTAATAAGACACTATAAACACTAAAGGAGACACTACAAAAATAGCAGGGGTACTACACATTTAGATAGCAACCACTATAAATTGCAATTTGCTATCTACTATTGTTTGGCTCTAATGAAAAAGACAAATTAAGTGAGAGATGTCAACTGTAAGGGCCATATTGGCCTTTTTATATGTCAATAAGTATTAGTAGGGTGGAATTATTTAGTTACTATACAATTGTCATGGTGTGAAAGTATGTATTTCCTTCTGTATATCCGTAACCGCAATTTATTACAGTATGCTTTTTGATACTGATGCTCATCCCTTTTATACCTACAGAATATTTACTTTCGTTCATTTTATTGCTTACAAGAATAAAAAGGAAAGAAAGAACAAGCAAGTAAGTTATTTAACAAAAAAGTAAGTTATTTAAAGACAAAATGGGGGAACTTATGGTGACAAAACCTACAGAGGAAAGAAAAAAACAGAAACACCCTTAAAGACTTGTGTGAGGGTTTGGTACAGTTGATGGGAAATAAGTTATTATAGTGTTCTATCCCTTTAAATTTTCACTTGAATACATTAAAGCACTGAATAAAAACTGCTAAAGATACAGATGTTATTTTTCCCTTTCTCTTGGCTGTATATACAGTATCCTGAGATGAGTGATTTATGAAAAAAACATGATCTTACATTAGTATGTTGGATTTTGCTATTTATTTCTACATCCAGTGACTGCAATATGTATAATATGTATCAAGTTTACACCACATAAAAAATTCATATGTTTCTTTTATAGGATACCACTGATGAAGTAATAAGAGGGGTCACCATTCAAAACACATATGCAGAAGAGTAATATATAAATCTATTTGATTTACCATGGAGTCTGCTGTATTTACAATATTCTCAGACAAAGATCCATGATACATGAAAAATGGATCTTTGCTAAGTTATAGTTTACTTCTAAGTTATATTAACTCTTTTATTATGTACTTATTTCTGAAATCTTTTTATACTTCTTTTTTCATCTTTATAGATTACCAATACTTTCAAACATTCAAACATTTTTCCTTCACTGTCTACAAAAATAATTATCTATCACATATTTATATAATTGGCCTCATATGTCTTTGATGAAAGTGTATCATGCTACATGGTTCTCATCAGAGTCCTTTATTAATGTTTTTGTGGAATAAGTTAATGTTGTCATGGGTACCATTTTGGGATACATGTGCCTTTTAGGCCTCATTCACTCGATCGCATATGGCGGGATTGAGATAGCAGCAAAAACGCATACTGTGTCTCACCGCAATGGGACTAAACAGTACTTCACAGCAAAATATATGCTGAAGATCTACCAACAGTGAAACTCTTCTGTATTGGAGACAGTGGAGCTGCCAGTAGAAGCTTTTAACAGTATTTGTGGTAACTTACTGTAAATGTCTGAGTAAAGAAGAATTGTCAACATCTTCTGGGAGGATCAGAAGTCACTGCATTGAATGATGTGCCAAACTGAGCCACTATACACTTAATTTTACAATGTTACCTATTAATAGATAACACAGAACCACATAAAAGTTGAAGGATATAACTACCTTTTCCCAGTATAGTGATCTCAACCCATGTCACGAGGAAATAATCTGCCATCGAATACATTTTCCTGATCTGAAGTATTTCTATGATCAGCTGATAACTCTATTATATGAACAAGAAAGAAAAAGTTGGATGCGAACACAGGATCAAATAATGTCAACAATATTTATTAATTCATGAAAATACAACAATAACCACAAGACATCAAAGAATTAAAAACTCTTAAAAATACACCCAACTGATGTATATAGCTGCCAAGGGCAATAGTGCCCTAAACTCCCTATCTCAATCTAATGGTGCACAAGTAAACTGGTAACTTATAAATCAAATATCATAGTCAACATAAATCCACATGGATGCAGATAATACAATAAAGTGACCTGTGCAAAATAGTCCATAGCCTAATTCCTTGATGTCTTGTGGTTACTGTTGTCTTTTGATGAATTAATAAATATTGTTGACATTATTTGATCCTGTGTTCGCATTCAGCTTTTTCTTTCTTGTTCATAACATAGTTCATTGGGATGTGTGTATGCTTTACAATTTTTGTACTTTGGTAGTGCCTGCTCATCTTTTGTTTAGTCGACAGCTGATAACTCTAATAACTAATGTAAAAAATAGATAAAAAGTTGTTAACCTATTTTATTGTATGTAATGTTTAATATCTGTAACATAATTTATTATGACACAATGTTTTATATTTGATAGAATAGCAAAGTAATATGTAAAGTTATTTTTTGTCATATTTTTGTATTAAAATATTTAAACTTATTGTGCTGTCAGTCATTGATAAGATCAATACATGCCTGATTTATTCCATAATCATAGATGGCACCAAGGTGGGTTTCGGTTTTTATTACAAATAATTTTTATTAAAAATCGGTTTAAATTTAAAGTTGTTGGCATTAGCGGCTCTTTTTAATGTTAACCAAATTCTGAGGTGTACAAGTGTCATTTTTTGTGGTATGTGTTGGCACATTAATTTATATCCATTTGGGACCTATAAGACTGCGGTGATACCTATCATGTTTATGATTTTTAATGCTTATTTATTTTTATATGTGTTCTAGGGAAAAGATTTTTTTAATATATTTAAAAAAAAAATTTTTTTACCATTATTTCAGACCCTCTAGGGTTCTTTAACCCTGCAGGGTCTGATTGTTGATACGATATACTGCAATGCTACTGTATTGCAGTATATAGCAATTTTTACTGCTGATCTCTAATAGCTTGCAAACTGCTGGCTATTAATGATCATTACACATGCCAGCCTACAAGTCTCAATGAAACTGTAGGCTGCCATGGCAACCGACTGATGCTCTCCGATGATGTCACGGGGGAAGGGAGGGCGATGATCAGCCACCCAAAGTGGCAGTGTCCATGGTATGGTAAGTTAAGTGCCGTGGTTGGGTTCAACCGCAGCACTTAACAGGCTGCGCCAGCAGCGACCTTGGCAGTAACAGCTGTGTCTCAGCTGTATTATACTCTCTCTAATCCCCCCTCACAGCACCAGGATGTTACAGTATGTCCTGGTGCACGTTGGGGTATTAATCACTTACCAGAGTGTTTACCTGTCTTAATTGCCAGGAAATGTTTCATTTTCAATAGTATTTTCAAGTGGTAAACAAAGGTTTCTGTAACAAAATTTTTGGAAAGCTTATTGTTATGCCACCACTGTGTAAACTGATGCTACTTGTATAATTTATCTGCTAGAGCTACTTAGTTAAAGATGTGAAATAATTGGAGGGCATTATATATATTGGAGGCCTGTTTTCTTCTTGCTACCATTACACACGTTGTGATGTGACAAAACTTTATAAACTTTATAAAGGGAATACATTTTTTTAAAAAAATGATACTCATAGTTATTCATTTAGGGTTAATTTGAACTTTTAAAATTTGAGAGCTTTTTTGCAGAGTTTCATTTTTCAGTAATGCCACACGGAAATGACATAATGAGGAATAATGTAAATGATCCATTAAATGTCAGATTCTTAACCCAGGAAGAATTATGACGCCACCTCAGCACCACTAAAATAGACAAAACACCAGGTCCAGATGGCATACACCCCATAAAGTGCCGCATAAAACATTGGTACATAAAATGAGACTGCTGAGAGTAGGGGAAAATCTGTGTATTTGGGTAATCAAATGGCTTAGTGACAGAAACCAATGGCCCAGATTTATCTTAAGTTGTTCTATTTTGCATTGTTTTTTGCGCCTAAAATGTCTCTATTTTGCACCATATTTGTCTAATGTCAAAATTTGATATATTTCATATATTTGCGACTTTTTGTAAAAAGTCTCAATGATAAAAAATTCTATAAATCAGCTTCAGCCGACAACATGCTGGCAACATACAATCATTTAACATTTAGGAATATTCTTCAGACTAATAGTTCTTTTTTGGGAGGATTTTATATTAAAATCCAAAAATGGATATAATTTTATGTTTTAATGATAATATTACTGTTTCAGTTTTGTATATGGAAATGTCCTATGTGTCCTGTGTGTCTTGTACATGATGCGGCCGCAGTTACTGCTCCTTTATCACATTCATTATAAGGAGAACTTGTGGGGCTCAGCAAAATGTCCTTACACTTTATATCACTGACGTATCACTGTGTGCGTAAAGAGGGCGATACATTGCCTGATCCTCCCCCTGAAAGCAGGGGGAAGAGTCAACCTCGGCAAAAGATAGTGATTGGCTGTTGCCATTATATTTGGCTGTTTCCCAATGAGGTTAGTGCCCTTATATGGAAACTGAAATAACTGGGGATCTCCCTCCTGCGGCATGTGTTCAAACAAGGGGGGGGGGGGGTTTAATGTGACCAACCCAATATTATGATGGTTTATATTGTTAAGGTATCCTCATTGTTTTCTGTTTAAAAGAATCAAAAAAATATTAAAAAACATCAAGAAAAGCTGCATGCTTCTAATGCTTCTGACAAAATGTTTATGTGAAAAATAAACATGAAGTTACAAAATTACAAAAAAAATTCCCCATTGAAGTCTATAGGAGAGTGAAAATCTGCATCAATGTGCAGTTTCCATGCAGAATTCTCTGTCAAAACAGATGGGAAAAAAACGCATGCGAAAAATCTGCATTAAAATCACATATAAAAAATGCACATATTGGATGCAGATTTTGTGCATGACAATCTACAACATTTGCAAAGCCAAGTTGATTTATCAAATGTTTTTTGGTTATCTGCGCCTGTTCTGTGGAGCTTTTTTGAGACATTTTTTAAAAAGTTGCATGTCATAAATTAGGAAAAACATCTGAATTACTAAGTTAAATAAGGCGTAAGTGGCTAAAATCCATGCGGCGCCAAATTTTGGAAAGTCTAAAAAAAAGTCTCAAAAAAAGACGCAAATAAGGTGCAGATACAAATTAGAGACAAAAAGGTTGCAAAAAAACACAACAAAAAGTGGCACAAAAGGTGATACACGGTGAACTTACCAGTGGGGTGCTACACGAGTCAGTATTTCTTTTTATTATTTTTAGTAACAACCTCATAGAGGCTTTACAAAGTAGAGTTTAAATTTTTTGCAGAGGATACTAAGTATCAATAAAAAACTTAATACTTACTCTCCAGTGTCCGGATCCGCGGCGCGGCTCCCGATCATATTGTGAACCCGCCAGCAGATCACATGGACGCTACTCTGCCGGCTAAAGAAGAGAGAAGAGGAGCTGCCCTGAACTGCGCTGAAGATCAGGAGCTGCACCAAGCATCCGGACACCGGAGGATGAGTATTAAGTTTTTTATTTTTTATGCGCTTGGCAGGGGGCTGGCTGTATACTGCATGGGGGCTGGCTGTATTCTACATGGGGCCTGGCTGTATACTACATGGGGGCTGGTTGTATACTACTTGGGGGGTGGCTGTATACTACTTAGGGGGTGGCTGTATACTACTTGGGGGCTGGCTGTATACTACATGGGGGCTGGCTGTATACTACTTGGGGCTGGCTGTATACTACTTGGCGGCTGGCTGTGTGCTACATGGGGCTGGCTGTACACTACATGGGGCTGGCCGTATACTACTTGGGGCTGGCCGTATACTACTTGGGGCTGGCTGCATACTACATGGTGCTGGCTGTATACTACAGGGGGCATAGTAGAACTGGTGCAGAGGAAAGCAGACAAGATTATTGGGGGAATGGAAGGACTAGAATACAATAATAGATTATAAAACTTGGGATTATTCAGTTTAGAAGTAAAACAACTAAGGGGAGAACTCATTACAATGTACAAATATCTGGTTGGGCAGTACAGAGGTCTCTCCAAAGTTCTTATACCTAGGCTTATGGCCAGGACAAGGGGGCATCCTTTTCACCTAGAGAAGTGGCGGTTCTACCAAAGGTTCTTTACTGTGCGAGCAGTGAGACTATAGAATTCTCTGCCACAAGATGTGGTAATGGCTGATAATTTGAACATGTTCAAAAGAGGGGCCTGGATGCCTTTCTGGAAAGCAATAATATCACATTGTATTGGAATAAAATTTTTTGTTTTTCTCTTACTTAGGCCATTTGGCATCAGCCTTACAGGGTTTTTGCCTTCTTCTGGATTAACAAAGTTTTATGTATAGGTTGGAATTGATGAACTGATATCATATTGTTTGGGCTCAGCACAAGAGATGAAGAGACAAGAGCTTGGGAAAGTATAACAAGAGTAGTACTTTCCCCAAGAAAACTTTAGTTCACCCAAGCTGTTGAAGTGCTTTTAAAAAAGAAATGCAAATAAAAAAATTAAAATGAATAAATAATTATATACAATATAGATTACTACAATTATTAAAAAACGGTCAAACCAGACTAAAATACATTGTGCCAGTAACATTAAGGGCCAATTTACTATAACATGTATAATGCACATATACAAGCTTGAAAAATGAACCTGTCTCAGAAAGAAGTCTCACCATTAACAAAGGTTAAAATTAGGTTATCAATGTCACATGATCACCTCCATATTCCATGTATTAAGACTATGGTCATATGGTCACTATGGTCATTCCGAGTGTATTTCTTATGAGAAAATAGCCAAGGCTAGAAGAAAGCAGATTTTTTTCCAGCTTCCCAATACACGGCATGGAATATAAAATACTGTTTCTAGGAAGGACAGCTTGTTGTTTGTTCTATGTTGGTTTATTTTAATTGATTTTTATAAGTTTTTATTCAATAAAGGTGAATCTATTTTTATGGATCTTGTCATATCTGGATTTTGTCGCTAGATGTCCCTGTTTATCTATATGACATTCTGACCTTTTCTTTCTTATTATTTTTATGAAAGCCTAATTGGTATAAAATAGGTTTTGAATTTGAATCATCTTATATTTGTTTTAGTTCCAGTGTGCAGTTGGTGTGGCAGGGTCCTGAGTAGCAGTTAACGGATCTGGCACAGAAGCCCTGATAAATATCCCCCATTGATCTGGTGAAGCTGAGGTTATAGAAAAGCGCTGCAGAACCAAGCAATAGTAAAAAACTAGACTTTAATAACTCATGTTAAAAACTTTCGAATATATTTTGCACACATCTGAAAAATCCTGCTGACACTTTTCGCATGTTTACTCGTCCTTAGTGATAGCCTAAATTGGACAAAGATATATTTAAATATAAGTTGGAGCAAGCTGCCAAAGAAAACACATGACCACAAAGAAAAAAAATGGAAAATGGAAAAGGTAAGTAAGAAAATAGGGACAAAGGATTCATCACATACTGAAAGACATGCACCACATAGGTGGTGTTGCAATTTATGTATCACAGGTATCACAGATAATAGGCTTAAAAGAGGTAATTTTATCATTTATTTGTAGACTGGACTGCTGGACATGTTGCTTCTGAAATTACCCTGTCGTGTAGCCATGTCTGTTTGGGAGCAGAAGTACATAAAATACTACCCAGTGTAATACCTAGTTAAGTGTCAAATTGGTAATATGATTCCATGGTTGTATTCAGAATAGGGTAAGCTTCTAGTATAGGCATATTTTTATTGAAAAACAGCAATATTGTAATCATAGTCAGTACGTTATGGAGTACTTAAAGGAATTCAACTAGTTAAAAAAAAAAATCCCTGAAAATACTCACAAACGCTCCTCTTCGTTTAAGTTCATCGCTAGTCTTGACACGCCGGGATCACCTAAAAAAGAAAGTTTTAATTAGCAGCACGGAGAACAGGGACAAGATATCTTGTGCTCCGGACAGCTATTTATGCACACATCCGGACCTCCCATGCTGGGAGCATGGGACAGCAAGGTGATGTCACGTGAGTGGAGTCAATTCATGCCTCACGCTTGACATCACCATGCTGGGAGAGGGATGTGGCGAGGGTGAGCAAAATTAGCAGCCCAGGGTGGTGGACATCTTGTCCCCACGCTGTGTTCTACTCATTATAGCTTTCTTTTATAGGTGATCCCAGTGTGTCAAGACTAGGGAAAGACAGCGCCGGGATCAAGATGAAGAGGAACGGGGGTAAGTATTTGTAGGGTTTTTTTTGTTTTTTTACTGGTTGATTTCTTTAAGTCTACCCTCTTTCATATTAATCTAACTTGTGTTCCTAGGTGCCTGGAAACCAGATATGTTAACTGTTTAAGTACCGTCAAGAGTGATTTTTAAAAATTGCACCGAAATACTCCCTTTATACGTGAATATCTACAGTTCCCTGGCACCTACAAACACAATTTTAGATTCAAATGAAAGAGAAGTGGGTACCATAGATCTGGCACTAGGTGCCATAGATCTGAAGTTATATGAAGTTATCTCATACGTCCATAGAGGTGCTAACCTGTGAGGACCTATAAGATATGCCTTGGCAGCGAAAGGGTTAAATGAAATCTACTATCAAAATCAAACATGATAAACTATGGACAATTTCTCATAGATACAGATCTATGGCCTCTTTCTTTCTAAAATCAACTTTTAAAATTATGCTGGTGAGCCTGAGGGTTACCCAAGCCCCTCTATGATATGGTTTACCGGCTATTATACTGTATCACCCTCCAACTGCTTCCTCAGCACTTGTGCAGTGAGTACTTCCTGCCTTATTCTCAGTGCTTATGCAGCAGGGGGGATGGTAAGACAGTGTAACAGTCTGTAAAGCCACGTCACGGAGGGGAAAGGGTAGCCTCTAAGACTGGCATCATTTTAAATAATTACTTTAAAAGGAAAGAGGCTGTGGATAACAAATAAAAGAAGATTACCAAAATCACTGTGTCTGGATCTATGAGTAATTGTCCCTGGTTCTTCATGCTTGATTTTGATGGTGGATTTCTTTTAAGCTGCACAGGCAGAATGGTGGAACTCCATCCTACACATGTTGGACCAATCATTTGAGAAGAAGAAGCCTGTGAAAGATTTGTTATTGATGGAGATGGATGATGCTGTCTAATTTTAGACATCAATCATTAGCAGCTGATACACTTATGTAATTTTAAAGGCACCACTTTATTTGTCATTTGACAGGACAATGGGATAAATTAAGTTATTCCATTTCTACACTTTCTCAAGGTGATACTGATGCACCTAGCTGGCTGTGGTACACAGGCAGGGGCGCCATCATGGGGGGGGGTTCTAGTGGGACTATGTTCAAGGGCCTCCCCAGTTTTACAACCAAGGGGCTCACAGTACACACTAACTGTGAGCCCCTCACAGTACTCATTCCAATTACAAGGCCTCGAAAGAGTCTTGTATTGTTATTTTTGTTCACTACCGCCCCGAGTGGGTAATTTGCACGCCTGCTGCCTTCCTTGGGTGTGGTGGCTGTTTCCCTATATGATCCGCCATCAGTCTGAAAAAAATGTATACTCATCTATACTCACCTTCTCCTGGCACCCAATCATTATAAAAAAATGTAATTAACACTAATTGGCTGTCTCTAAAAGGGAGTTACAAATGTAATGGGTCAAGATGCAATGTCTGCAAACACATTGTACGATCGGCCACATACATATATATATATATATATATATATATATATATATATATATATATATATATATACACTCACCGGCCACTTTATTAGGTACACCATGCTAGTAACGGGTTGGACCCCCTTTTGCCTTCAAAACTGCCTCAATTCTTCGTGGCATAGATTCAACAAGGTGCTGGAAGCATTCCTCAGAGATTTTGGTCCATATTGACATGATGGCATGACACAGTTGCCGCAGATTTGTCGGCTGCACATCCATGATGCGAATCTCCCGTTCCACCACATCCCAAAGATGTTCTATTGGATTGAGATCTGGTGACTGTGGAGGCCATTTAAGTACAGTGAACTCATTGTCATGTTCAAGAAACCAGTCTGAGATGATTCCAGCTTTATGACATGGGACATAAGATGTTGGGTACATTGTGGTCATAAAGGGATGGACATGGTCAGCAACAATACTCAGGTAGGCTGTAGCGTTACAACGATGCTCAGTTGGTACCAAGGGGCCCAAAGAGTGCCAAGAAAATATTCCCCACACCATGACACCACCACCACCAGCCTGAACCGTTGATACAAGGCAGGATGGATCCATGTTTTCATGTTGTTGACGCCAAATTCTGACCCTACCATCCGAATGTCGCAGCAGAAATCGAGATTCATCAGACCAGGCAACGTTTTTCCTTCTTCTACTGTCTAATTTCATTGAGCTTGTGCAAATTGTAGCTTCAGTTTCCTGTTCTTAGCTGAAAGGAGTGGCACCCGGTGTGGTCTTCTGCTGCTCTAGCCCATCTGCCTCAAAGTTGGACGTACTGTGCGTTCAGAGATGCTCTTCTGCCTACCTTGGTTGTAACGGGTGGCGATTTCAGTCACTGTTGCCTTTCTATCAGCTCGAACCAGTCTGCCCATTCTCCTCTGACCTCTGGCATCAACAAGGCATTTCCGCCCACAGGACTGCCGCTCACTGGATGTTTTTTCTTTTTCGGACCATTCTCTGTAAAACTAAAAACTATCAGATAAATTTATTTTATTTACTTTTAGCAACTGTGATTCATGTAATCATGTAATTTACATTTTACAATGCTCCACTTCATACGTCATCTTCAGTACGTAGACTGCACCTTACGGAAACTTAAAAAACATGTACTTGGAGCCACCTTATTTTCTACATAATCCTTCCGCTGGACTTACCAATAAAAGTTTAACCAGAGCCTCGAGACATTTCAAGGAAGTCCATGCAGGGGATATCAGCAATATGCAGGTTATCCCCATTGAAAAGGTTCTCAACCCTATATGCATGCTCAAGAAGCCTATTGGATCTTGACTCTAGAGACTCGTATCCCCAAAGGTTTAAGCTACCCTAATGATTAAATGTATATTTTTTGAGCATCCTCCGTACCTTTTTTGTAACGTCCTTTTTCAAGTTTTTGAAAATAATATGTATTATTATTATATTGTATACCTCATCATGTGACCAATTTTGTGGGAGTAACTTTCACTAGATTCTGATTTCCGGTCTATCATGCTATATAACACCATGTTGCCAAACATTTTGTAATCTACAATTAAAAATCCATTTAGGATTTGAAACGCGTCAGATTTTCTATTTTTGCTATGGCCGTAACATGTTTTTAAAGTTTACTTAAAGGGGTATTCCCATCTGGGCATTTACATTTAACTAAATTCATTTGCCTTATATAAACATTTCTTCAATTGGATGTTAATTAAAAAAATGTTCCTGTGTGAAGATAATTTCTCATAAATGTAGACATTTTGTCCCTTAGTAACCAGGATAGCTTCCTCGGATACGACCACGTAACACTCTGGCAGCGGTGGCCAGACATGAGCTATTGAGACCTGCCAGACCACCAGGATTCAGCATTCATTACCACAGGACTGATGTGGGACATGTAGTAACTCCCGGAGATTTTATATACAATAATCTTTTGTTTCTTTGTGCACTCAATCCATCAGAGGTGGCCGTATCCGAGGAAGCCATCTCGTTACTAAGGGTCAACATGGCTACATTTATGAGAAATTATCTTCACACAGGAACCTTTTTTTTAATAACATCTAATTGAAGAAACGTTTACATACGGCAGATTAATGAAACTGAATGTAAATGCCCAGATGAGAATACCCCTTTAATAAATAAGTGTTTTAATCTATTTTCAATACTATGGCCTATAGGGGAGCTGATTGTGGACTGGGGGGGGGCTGACTGTGGACTGGGGGGCTGACTGTGGACAGGGGGAGCTGACTATGGACTGGGAGGGCTATCTATATACTGAGTACTGAGGGGACATGAGCTGGATATGTGCGTAATGGAAAATGGCGGCCAAAGTCTAAAAAGCCACTTTTTTGCCATTTTGTAAAATATAAAAACACAACAAAAAGTAGAACAATCCTAAAAATTGTAACATTGAAAATGTCATCAAGATTCGCTTAAAATTACACCTCACACAGCACCGTACACTGAAGTATGAAAAAGTTATTAAAACCAGAAGATGGCAAAACGAAGAATTATTTTTTGTAGAATTTTTGTAAATGTATGAAAACATTATAAAAACTATACAAATTTGGTATGCCAGTTATCGTACCGACCCAAAGAATAAAGTGGACATGTCATCTGGGTCATTCAGTGAAAGCTGTAAAATCCAAGCCCACAGGAAAATTATATTAAGATTGGAACTTCTATGACCACAATCACTCCTCACTAGCCCGCGGATTCTGCTGCTGCTCCATGGGTTTCCGGTAATAAATATACATTGGGGAGGTTGCTCCCTTGGTATCTGGATTGTATGGCAAAATGTCTCTATATTTTCTTATAAACTGTTTGTATAAGAATAGATCACAAACATTAGGATTATTAGTAGGACAAAAGGATACGCCTCAAAATTGGATAAGGTCAAAATTGTTGAGTTTAAATATTTTAACTGTACTATTTTTGTCATGAATTTTACCATCCACTTGAGTAGTAATGATTTATTTAACTCTTCCACCGTTGGGTAGATCTGCTCTCAACCTAATCCTGTTGTATTCTAAGTATTATTCCTTAAGACATAGACTCCCTATTTGTGTTCATCAGGTCAGTTTGTGGTCAGAAGAGGTAGAGCATGAACTTCAGACCTGTTTTGCAGCTACAGACTCAGACTCTGCCAACATGTGTGGCTGATATAGTCCGACATAGTGATGGACTATATCAGTTTTGTGTAGGAATCGATAGTGCCTGTTAAGACATTATAAAAATACCCAAACCATGGGTGACGAAAAAATTGAAAGATCAACTAATAAGGTGAAAAATTTTAAGCAGTTCCGGCAAAATAAGTGGATTTGTATAAGGAGATAGTGAAGGAAGTTAAGGCCAAGATTAGGGAATGTAAAGATAGATACAAAGTAAAATTAGAACTTAAATTAGTGGGCAATCGGCTCAGTGAGAAGTGGAAAGATATGAAACTTACCACTGGATTACAGACAAAGTCAGGTAACTTTACTGGGGACAAGGTGGTCTTCCCACAAACCAAGGAGTTTTCCCATGGACCAAGTTAGGTTGTATCCACAGGATTCCTCTACCGAGTCGGCTGTCAGCTTCTAGCCTTGTCTGCCTGTTCTTCCTCCACATCTTCCGGCTTCATGGACTTCCTCAGCACATAATTTCAGACCTTTGGGTCCAGTTTGTTTGCAAGGTCCACTGTGCAGCCAACTGCAAGTTAAACTGGACCTCTACTCGGCTTCAGGAGGCCTCAGTCTAACAGGCATGTGGAGAGGGTCAACCAGACTCTGGGCTTCTATCTACGGCACTTTGTCTATACTCGACAAGACATTGCTCTATCCTCTTATCTTGGGTGGAATTTTCATACAATTCTCTGGATTCTGCCGGGCCTCACCCTTCATTATTGTCTATGGACGACATCCATGTCCACCTCTCGCTCTGTCAGTGCCTTCCTATGTGCGTGCGGTGGCATAATTGGTTCTCACAGTCTCAATTGGTTTCTGAGGGCTATATAACTATTAGCTAATGGAGGCTGTGTGATTATTGGTTACTGTGGACTGCATGGCTATTGGTTACTGGGGGGGATAAGTGACTATTGGTTACTGGGGGCTGCATGTCTATTGACTACTGGGGCTGCATAACTATAGGTTACTGGGCTGTTGCATGACTATTGACTAATGGTGGCTAATGTGAGCTCTGTGACTGTGGTCTAGTGGGGGCTGTTGATTAGAAAGAAAGAGCATGCACATACATTCTCCTAGTGCTTTAAAATAGTGTATTTAATACATACTTTGTGACAAATAAATTAAATGTACCTTTTATAAAAAAAATCAAGTTAACCGGATGAATTGTTTGCTCATGTCTAATTGCAATAATACCATAAATGTGTAAAGCACATGAATATATTTGTAAATAACGATAGCAGCTAGTGGTTGGTTCAATCAGATTTAATGATTTATGTGTGTATTTACATATGTTATTGTTCTGTAATGTTTTAACCCCTTAAGGACGCAGCCATTTTGTAGCTTAAGGCTCAGTCCCATTTTTTGGATTCTGACCTGCGTCTCTTTATATGGTTATAACTTTCGAACACTGTTACTTATCAAAACGATTCTGAGATACTTTTTTTCCCCACATGTTGTGCTTCATTTTAGTGGTAAACTTTTGCTGATAAGTTTTGCATTTATTTACAAAAAAAAGAAAAAATTATGAATTTTTTGATAAATTTGCCATTTTTGAAATCATCGCGTTTTCAGGCAGATAGATTTGCCACCTAAATAACTTGCCGAATAACATTTCCCATATGTCTACTTTACATTTTCATAATTTTTGAAATGTTTGGATAATTTATTTTGATGTCACACGGCTTACAAATCGAATAGCGATTTTCCGTATTTTCAGAATTGACTATTTTAGGGATAAATACTGTTTGAAATTAAATTTTACATATTTAGAATTAAAACCACCCTATATAACCAACCCATTTTCAAATCTGCACCCCTCAAACTATCAGAAACAGCTTTTAGGAAGTTTGTTAACCCCTTGAGATCTTCATAGTAATTGAATCAAAATGGAAGTGAAATTTAGAATGGTCAAATTTTGTCGGTTATACGTTCATTTAGCCCTAAAATGTACACATTTTCAAAAGATAAAAAGAGAGAACCCACCATACAATTTGCTCTAGAATTTCTCCTGAGTGCAGCGACCCCCCACATGTGGCCGTTACTTGTTTTATGGGCGCACAGCGAGGCGCAGAAGGGAAGGAGCACCCTGATTGCTTGTTCATGGTAATATTCTGCAATACTTATGTATTGCAGGGTATTAGCAGTGTCAGCCTATGCACATGCATAGGCTGACACTGTGCCTTTAAGATGACGTCACAGACGCCATCATATAACCACTGCCTTCAGGCTTTTCTGGGGTCCCAATCAGACCCCATAGATGCCTCAGCAGCTATCGGCGCCCCCGAAAACGAGGCGGGGCGCCCATCGTGGGGGAAAGACCCCCGGAAGGCATGTTAAATGCCGCGGTCGCGTTGACCGCGGCATTTAACGGGTTAAACACCCATGATCGGAGCCCACTCCGACCGCAGGTGTTACCCGGGGATGTCAGCGGTAGATAACCTCTGAAAGCCCGCGACCACCGATGCCGGTTCTGATCTGTACATAATTGACCACCACGACCACCGATGCCGGTTCGGCTGCTGTGCAGAGCTAAACCGGCATCGTCTCTCCGCAGTAGCTGTACTGTGCTGGGCGCTATTCGCTGGACTCAGCGCAGTACAGCTACGGCGCAGAGCGCTAAGGGGTTAATCATATGTATATGTAAAGTACTGTGGAATATGATGCCGCAATATAAATAAAGATTTATTATTATTGTTATTATTACATATCCCCCATTCTGATTACATAATATACACTACCCCAATACTTATGAATTCCTATATAGCCAAATCCTAATTATTTGTTTACAATGGGGATAATTTATCTTTTCAATGTTTTGTGCTGCTTCTGAGCACCCTCTCATTTACTATTATTGCTAGCTGTAGCTCCTGGCATTGCCCAGTATAGTAAATAACTCCTCTTAGCCATAACAAAATATAATGGGTGGACAAAAAATAGTTTATTTGTATCTATCTATCTCTCTCTCTCTCTGACTGTCTATGTCTCCGACTGTTTCTGTCTGTCTCTTACCATTTCTTTCTGAGTATCTACCGCTGTCTGTCACTGACTGTCTCTGATTGTCTCTGTTTGACTGTCTCTGACCGTCCCTGTCTCAGACTGTCTCAGTCTCTGATTGTCTCTGACTGTCTTGGTCACCAACTGTCTCTGTCTCTGTCTGTCTCTTACTGTGACTAGCTGTCTCTGTCTCTGACTGTCACTTTGTCTGTGGGGGGATTAGAAGTATGTTTATAAACATCTGTTTATAAAATTTCTCTGATTGGACAACTGGAACAGTTTTACCTCAGACATTTTTGATAAATCTCCCCCTATCTCTGTATCTCTATCCATATTAGCTCACACATAAGCTGTCTTATACTTATTGCCTTTAGTAATCAAAGCTCAGAGCATATGACCTGTGGCAAATTAGCAACCAATCACGGCTCCACTTCTAACTGCCACAGCAGCAGACAATGGCTCCTGTATATGGTGATTAATAAGTGGATTTTGGAAAGCGCAGGGTGAAAAATTCACTTAAAAAACGAGTCTATGACATCACAAAGAGCGGCTGTGCAAAATTTGGTCATTGTAATAGCAACGGTGCAGATTCCTTTAGCAGACATACACACACATACACTCAGCTTTATATATTAAATTATTATTAATGAAATTTCTCAAAAATGTCTCAAGTCACTTTTTTTAAATTTTCTAACTTTTCCTTAAGCATGGTTTCAGCTGGAGTTCTTTGCGCCCAAAAATTTGGAAATTTCAGGCAGTTTAAAAAAATAATAATTTAGCACATCTGAAATAGAAGATAATTGCATCTTACTGACAATAAACTAATCCATGGCGCAAAAAGGAACAAAAAAGGAGCAAAAATTGCAATGCGCCAAAAAAGTCAGAAAAAAACAGGAAGAAAAATAAAAATAAATGACCCCCCAATTAATTTCTAAAAATTCTAGAAATGAATTTCATAAAATTATATTTTACTTACTTGCAGTAATTTAATATACTATATACAGTGAAAATACATATATGAAAACACATATAGGGCCATTGTGTGGTCAGTTGCACAGTAAGGGGTAAATATCATTTATGAAAACAGTTTTGTTATCCAGAGTACGCTATACTGTAAGTCATACTGTAAATGTGGTATCTACAGAAGTGCAGAGTGGAGTTGTATCGCAAGGAGCTTAAGACATTTCAGTGGCAAATTCTGCAGTGATAAGTCAATAGATAAAGTGCCAAACAAGTGTCTGTCTGTATGTCTGTCATATTACATAAGTCCATTCAATGGAACTGGTGTTTACAGAAATGCTTTAAAGGAAACCTACCACTTGAAGTGGCAGGTTTCCGATGGCAATACCGAGCACCAGCTCAGGGTGAGCTGGTGCCGGAGCTTATTTTAGTTAGTGTTTTAAACCGCGGTATCGCGGTTTAAAACACTTTTTAAACTTTATAGCCGGCGCATGGAGGTACGCGCTCAGCGCTTACCGTGCGCGTGGCTCTCATTCACTTCCTATGTAGCCGCGCGCACGGTAAGCGCCGAGCGCGTACCTGCCTGCGCCGGCTATAAAGTTTAAAAAGTGTTTTAAACCGCGATACCGCGGTTTAAAACACTAACTAAAATAAGCTCCGGCACCAGCTCACCCTGAGCTGGTGCCCGGTATTGCCATCGGAAACCTGCCACTACAAGTGGTAGGTTTCCTTTAAGTGTTATAATGAATTTTATTTTTAATGTATCCTAAATCTGACATTTTTTAACCTTGTTTCACCATTAGTTAACTTTTGCAATACAAAACTGAGTTAATACCTGATCTGTACATAATTGATTTTTCTATCTTGTCCTCAGCCACCTTAACTATTAATGATTTACTTGGGTTTCACTTGTTACTGCCATTAATATTAGTCATTGGTGAATCTTAACAATTAATATTCTGGAGCCTTTCTTCAATGGGGGAGGATTTAGCAAGTCTTGTACTAGCCTTGATAAAGTCGCAATTGCACAATCACATGGTATGCAAAAGATGATTTCAGCATCGCCATCACAGGTGACACGTGTAGGAGGTCAGCAAAATTCACGTCTGTAGCCTCAGGACTACTTGTGATATTCTGATTGCATTTAAAATACACTGTATTAATATGGTTCTACAATGCCAGGGGCAGTTTAAGGCTGCCATGGTCTCTGGGATGGAAAAATATTATAGCCCCTACAAGTTACTGCCTACATATGGTAGTAGAATCAAGCTTCTTGGGGAATGGAGGATGCGTCCCTTCTTCCTTCTTTCAAGTTGCATGTACACAAATGGCTCTTGTGTACATGTGTCTTGAGAGCATAAACAGATGTACAAGGATTTCGTGGGTAAAGGTCATTCTCAGTCAAAAATTTGTGATCTGGCCATGGGCCCTCTACAAGGCTTGGGTCCTGGGCTACTGCACAAACCGCCCATATTATAATTCACTACTGATTATAGCTATCAGCATATTAGCTCATGCCTCTGAAAAACCCTAATAAATGACAAGAAAAAGACAATGCAAATGCAGCCACCTATCACAGGCCATGAGAAGGAGGACTTGGCGACCTTACTTAAAATTAACACCAAAAGAAAGGCAATAATTACTTGAAGGAAGATCTCAGCAAAATAATATATACCTTCAAATTACAGGTCAATCCTAAGAACATACAAAAAAAACCTCAAAAATATCTAAGGTCCCAAACAACAATTATTTTTTTAATAAATATTTAGTTTAAAACACACAACAAATAAGTCAAATTATCACATTCTTTCCTATAAGCAGGTAAAGCAATAAAGTTATTCTCATATATTAGTTCAATATGGTAAATGCAAGTGTAAAGGCCTAGAAGAATACAGAAAACAGAGACAACAGAGTTCAGTATAATATTTAAAAAGGTGTATATGAAAATATGGACAGAGAAGCCAGTCTGACCTCAAGGAAGGGTATTTAAAACAACCTAGATCAATGCATGAGAAGGACAAGACTCGATTCGGTATAATTTTGTCATAAGAGAAAGAAAGATACTAGTTATAAAAGCTTACTCTGAGTATCTGTATTAATCCCCCATCCAACGCAGGTTTCGTATTGAGTCTCTTCAGGAGGCATCAATGAAAAGTGTATTTAAATAATGCTTGAACCTATCAAGCTATCTGAGGTCATATGATGGACAGAAGAATCTTATTAGTCGATGCTCCCAATGCCATCGTAACCTGGAGTAAAATGGCATCCGCCACTGCCCATCCAGGATCACTAAAAAGATTGTTCCCAAGTCAAGAATATAATTTTTAGACAAAGGTCCCCAAATTTAAATATGAACTACGTATTTAAAGAATGCATAAGCTTGGAACAATAAATAAACAAATTGATTACAATTACTCCAGATAACATTCTGAATTCTCTTTTCATTTTGCTTTTTTCCTTTTTTTTTCTCTTGACATCATAAATAAAGTCCTTTAATTATATTGTTTTTCTTTTTTCTTGCCAAAAGATCGTCATGAAGACCCATCCAGATTAAAAATTAAAGAATAGAGGGAAAATCCATACCATCATCCAAACAGGTAGGACACCAAGAAACAACCTCAAGAAGACACCATCCCAGAATCTATAACACCAAAGGATTAGAAGAAACCGAAGAGGTAAGTCTACACATAATCAACAAAGAAAAAATAATACAAAAGTAGTTAAAAATACAAGACAAAAAATACAGAAAACAGAAAAAACTGAAAAAAGAAGATCTTATTATAAAGGGATTATTATTATAAAGGAATGTCAACTGAGATTCCAATTGTGCCAAGTGTTTATTCACATTTCCACCTCTTGAACCCACACTAACTGTGAGGCTTCTGGGGTAGTAGACCAACAGGACCACCACGGACAACGACGTTAAGCCGACACCTAAGACCGGAATCTAAGTGGCAGCCACTTTTCACCAGAGCCCGCCGCAAAGCAGGTTGGACTTGCTGCGGCGTGGTACCAAAAGGTCATTATACAGGTGCGACTTGTCTGCAGTGGCAGCCAAGGCAAGGTACAAAGATGTTGAGCAAAATCCTAGTCAGGGAGGTCAAGGCAGGCAGCGGACGAGCGTAGTCAAGAAAGGAACCGGGGTCACAATGGGAAATCACAATAACAGCAAAGGGCATGGAACACAGCTTTCTCTAGGGCACAAGGCACAAATATCTGGAAGGGGACACAGGAAGGGGCTGGAATTTAAATAGAATGGGCGCCAATTATTGGTGCGCTGGCCCTTTCAACTTCAGGAAGCCAGCACGCATGCGTTCCTGCCTCCCCGCACCCATTCCATTTCTACTATCTCCTTTTTATACACAGGTGCCCAAAACTGCACACAATAGGGCACATTTACTTACCCGGTCAATGAAAGTGCATTGTCCGTCTATAATATAGTGTGTTGCTATTCACTAAGATTGTGTTCCAGTTCACCATCTTTTTTGTGGTGCATCTTAAACATAGGGCTTGCGACACAATTTAAAGTTAAATATGGTGCTCAGTCCGAATCAATCGGACTGTCCGACGGCACGCCCCCTAATTTGTGTTGCATGGAAGCCAGTGTAGCTGCACCACACAAAGGGTCGTGTGCGCCAAGGGCGTCGCTAGGTCAAAAGATCTGGGGCTTGTGCCCCAGATCTTTTGGCCTGAGCCTGGATCTCCCCGGGTCAGCAGAACATCTGCCCCGCTGCCCGGGAGATTCCTTCCCTCTCTCATCACAATCTATGTCCCGAGGACAGGGATCATGAGGAGAGTGTGTGCTTTACTTTCCTCTGCAGGACCTACCCTCCAGGAGAATAAGACTCCCTGAGGCTGTAGCACCTGTGATGATGTCATGATCACATGACCGTCAGGGGAAAGTAATGCACAGATCTGCATGAGTGAGGTGAGGAGTAAACATAATAGAAGCTAAGAGAAGGGGGAGAACATGGGGGGAGCACATTACTTGCTGTTGGGGGCACATTACCTGCTGGGGGGAGTTGAGCCCTCTCCATAGCCGGTAAGTCTTTGCTGCACATTGCAGCAAAGGCTTACTGTTAACAACCGCGGTTGGTGCTAGCACCGATCGCGGGTGTTAACCTGCAGATCACCGCCGGAAAAGCTGCCGCCGGCTTCAAAAGGTGGCGGTGCATCCATCGCCATGACAGCCTCAGTTTAACACCTTCATTACAATGTGCGATGACGTGATGGGGAGCGACGATCCTCAGAAAGATGGCGGCGCCCCTGCGCGCTGCCGTCTTTTTGAAGCCGCCGGCACCTTTCCCTGCAGCGATCAGCAGTAAAACACCCGCGATCGGTGCCGGCACCAATCACTGGTGTTACCGGTAAGCCTTTGCTGCAATATGCAGCAAAGACTTACCGGCTATGGGAAGGGCTCGGCCCGCGAGCCCTCTCCATGCACCGAGACCCGACATGTGACGTACTATTACGTGTCGGGAAGAGGTTAACATCATGTCTGTTTAGAGCATTCCACAGATATTTTGACAATGTTTTCATAGTTTCGAAGGGAACAGAACCTGTCTTTTTTGAGTTTGTTGAGTACCTAAACCATTTGAATAATATGAATATGCGGTTTACAGCAGTATTCAGTGGAAATGAAATAGATATTTTTGGGAGGTCAGAGTGAAGGAATAGGGCGTATATCTGATTTTACCAATTCCTCCTTTCCACTTTCAGACCATAATATCCTTTCTTTTACTTTCAATAATCCTTCACATACTCAGAATCCTTCCACCCATCATTCATACCGGAATCCACGTGCAATAGATACTCATCAACTCACAGAAAATTTACAGATTGCACTGTCCCCCATCTTCTCATTCACCTGTCCAAACCTGGCCACTAACCACTATAATCACACTGTCAGAAGCGCACTAGATGAGATGGCACCACTCACTATCCGAAATTTTCAACACACACGCAGGCAACCTTGGCACACTGAACAAACTCGTTTCCTTCGGCAGTGCTCCAGGATTGCTGAACGTCTGTGGAGAAAATCGCGCACATCTGCAGACTTTCTTCACTTCAAATTTATGCTCTATAACTCTGCCCTTCACCTTGCTAAACAGGTCTATTTTACTAATCTCATATCCTCTCTCTCTAACAACCCCAAAAGGCTCTTTGATAACCTTCACTCCTTACTAACACCAAAGGTGCAGCCACCTGTCACACACCTTGGGGCTGAAGATCTGGCCACCTTCTTTAAGGATAAAATTGATTGTATCCACCAGGAAATAATTGCTCAATCCACTCACCCCTCCAATCCCCTTGCCTCCCATACCTTATCTTGTTCACTCTCTTCCTTTGAGCCAGTCACAGAGGAAGAAGTGTCCAGGCTTCTCTCCTCTGCTCGCCCCACTACCTGCATCAGTGACCCCATCCCCTCACATCTTGTACAGTCTCTCTCCCCAGCAGTCACTTCTCACCTCACTAAAATCTTCAACCTCTCTCTTCTTCACTGGACCCATCCAATGCTACTAACTACAGACCAGTTTCTAACCTCCCTTTCATCTCCAAACTCCTGGAACACCTGGTCTATTCTCGACTAACCCGTTAACTCTCAGCTAACTCCTTCCTTGACCCTTTGCAATCTGGTTTCCGCTCTATGTATTCCACTGAAACTGCTCTTTCTAAAGTCTCCAGTGATGTCCTCACTGCAAAATCCAAAGGTGACTACTCTCTCCTCATTCTCCTGAATCTATCGGCAGCGTTCGATACTGTGGACCACCAGCTCCTCCTTAGGATGCTTCACTCCATTGGCCTAAAGGACACCGCACTCTCCTGGTCTTCTTCCTATCTTTCTGACCGCACTTTCAGTGTCTCCTTTTCTGGATCTTTCTCTTTTCATCTTCCTCTCAGTGTCGGGGTTCCTCAGGGCTCAGTCCTAGGTCCTCTTCTCTCTCTATACTGCCCCCATTTGACAAGTCATCAGCAGATTTGGTTTCCAGTATCATCTTTAGGCTGATGACACCCAGCTATATACTTCTGCACGTAACATCACCCCTGCCTTAATCCAGAACACTAGTGAATGTCTCTCTGCTGTCTCTAACATCATGTCCTCTCTCTTCTTGAAACTTAATCTTTCTAAGACCGAACTTCTTGTCTTTCCACCATCTACTAACCAACCCAACCCTGACCTCTTCATCTCGATCTGTGGGATCACTATAGCACCGAGGCAGCAGGCCCGCTGTCTTGGGGTTGTGCTGGATTCTGACCTCTCTTTTTCACCATATATTCAATCTCTTGCTCGCTCTTGCCGTATGCATCTCAGAAACATCTCCAGAATCCGACCGTTTCTGACATTTGAAACTTCTAAAATTCTAATTGTTGCACTTATTCACTCTCGACTAGACTACTGTAACTCCGTACTAATCAGACTTCCCCTCACTAAACTCTCTCCTCTTCAATCTATTCTTAATGCAGCAGCCAGGCTCGTCTTTCAGGCCAAACGCTACACGGAGGCCTCCAGTTTGTGCCAGTCACTGCACTGGCTACCTGTCTCCTTCCGTATTCACTTTAATATAATAACCCTCATCCACAAAGCTCTGAATAATTCTGCACCTCCCTATCTCTCTTCTCTCATCTCAGTCTATCGCCCTTCCCATGCTCTTCGATCTGCCAGTGACATTAGATTAACCTCTACCTTAATTCGAACCTCCCATGCACGTCTCCAGGACTTCTCCCAAGTTGCTCCAATTCTCTAGGATGCCCTTCCCCGGACTCTCAGACTAATACCCACCCTCCAAAGCTTCAAACGTGCTCTTAAAACCCATCTCTTTAGGCAAGCCTGTCATACTTGCTAACTGCTTAAAATGTCTACCCTCCTTTTACTTATCCATCCTATGTCCTACCTCCCATCTGTTATCCGGCAAACAGCAGATATATACCAAGCTCCAGGCTTCTCTGCAGTCTTTTTCACCTTGCGCCTTGTAAATAAGATGGCGGCTGAGGGCTGGTTCAAACAGCAACATCTTTATTTAGTAAATTATTTATTAAATTATTTTATATTGCTCCCTTATATAGAATGGCTGGACCATTATACAACCTCTTGTGTCACCCCCTCATCCTCATAGTCTGTAAGCTCTTGTGAGCAGGGCCCTCACTCCCTTTGTTCCATATGACTGTTTGTCCTTTAATGTATTATAGTTGTATATGTCCCCTATGATTTGTAAAGCGCTACGGAATTTGATGGCGCTGTATAAATAAAGATTATTATTATTATAGGGCATAAGCTATGTTCATCAGCCTACAGTGACTAATTCCCTCCTCCATTATGCTAGCTTTCATCCAAATCACACAAAGGAGAGTTTGCCTTTTAGTCTATTCTTGAGGCTTGAGGGTTAATAGTGTGGAAAAACAGTTCTGCACACAAGTGCAAGTCTAGGCTTGTAGACCAAGGATATCCTGAAAGCCTTTTGGATAGGGCCTTTAAAAAAGCAGTCATGACACCCCGGAAAGAGATATCTGTGCAATAGAAGACCTAATGATACTAGACACTTTGCCTTTTCTTTTGACTACAGCCCTCACAAGGCTGTCGTCACGGCCGCAGTACAGAAGAATTGGCACTTTTGGAACCCACCCCGACCACAGGTGTCACATGGAGATGTAAGATTACCACTGAAACCTTGTGTTTCTGATGATGAGCTAAACCGGCATTGGTTCTATACCATACTGTTATGGTTGAGCGCTATTTGGCAATTGGACTTCAATTATTATGACATAATGATTTTGCTTGTAGCTAAATAAGCAGTCAGCAACCTTTTCCAACAATTTTTCCTTCTTTTAAAAGAGATTCTTCCTTCAAGCTAAGCCACTCCCTTTCCTTAGATAATAAAAGGAGTAGATGATGCAGAAATACACTGATTGTTATTGCTTTTTGCTACTGTACAGAACATAGATCACAGAGAATACAGAAACAATATGTTCTGCTGAAACTGGAGAGAGCAAATACGATGACTGAAGCAGCTGACAATTCAAGGGAAGACAAAGAGTATGTTCTTTATTTTTTATCTATCTACAGGATAATATCATATTTGATTATCTAATTTTGTGATGTTTCATAATATCTTGTATTGTAGTTTGATTTTTTAACCTTATGTGCAACAGTCATCCTTGGTCTTAGGCTAAGGTTACCCCACTATTACCAATATTTCATCACACATTGTTCTTTAATAGTGAATATAGCGCTGCAGCTTGTGTAATTTTTACCTAATAAATAAACATGCCATTTTTCTAACCCTATAGAAAACATAAGGTCAACAGAAGACCTTACGTATTTAGCTATTTCACAGTAGAGAATAACAGAAAAAATAGGACTAGTGTAAACAAAGCCTAAGGGTTTACAAAAGTTTTTTGCATAATTTTAATTACTTTTTTTTAAAATACTTTTATATATACATATCCATTAAAATAACAAGAGAGAGGGAGGTGTGTATGAGGGGAGAAAGGTACAGATATCTGGTAGTCTATCGTGCATAATTGTCTTGTCTTATCAATAAACTACGACATAAATATTAGGCAGTATAAGTTTAATCAATAATGAACACAATTTAGGTAATTTCCATATTATGCATAATGGAGAGAGAGATAGTAAGCCATCTGCAATCATAGTGAGCAAACTTGGTCAGGCAATTAAGAAACATGGGTAACTTGGTTTCTAAATTTGTACCATGGGGACCATAATTTGATGAATGTATCATGTAAGTGTGTTTCCTGTCTGACCAGCTGGTGAGCTCCTCTAGCCGACACATTTGATCCACTTTATTGATCCATTCTGGAATTGTGGGAGGGGTCTTACTCAGCCAATGTAGTGGGATAAGCAATTTGGCTGCTTGAACTAATGGTGTGGCCAGATTTCTCCTCGAGGGAGTCCAAGTTTTATTAGGAAGCCATAAAAGAACACTTGCTGGGGTAAGCTGTATGGTTTGGGAGGTGATCTGATTAATTACTCTATAGATATCCTTCCAAAATTTTTGAATACCAGGACAAGTCCAAAATATGTGAGAATGCGAACCACTTGATGCGTTGCATCTCCAACATTTATCATGTGAATCTAGTCCCATCTGGTTGAGAGTCTTAGGGGTTCTATACCACCTAGTCATCAATTTAAAAGAATTTTCCTGGACTTTTACGCACCCAGAAAAACCATGTGAATTTCTATGAATTTTAGAAATTTCTACTTCATTGAAGGTGACTCCTAACTCTCTCTCCCAGTTGCCAATATAGTCCGGTTTGTGTACTCCTAGGGCGTCTTCCATTAATTAATTGTATATCTTGGAAAAACAAACTCTTTTTTGTGTTTGTTTGTTTGTTTCAGATTAGTTAGAATAAACTTTTCTTTTCCAAAACACGCATCCATATACATTGGTTTTAATTTTAAAAGTAAAACTGGAACCTCTCTTATGTTGGGAATAATAAAAATGTCCATTAACCCCTTGTTGCCATAGCCAGTTTTCACCTCCTATTTTGGTTTTTGGCTCTGAGCTCCAGTAATGGAGCGGGATGAAGTAGTGCTTGTCACAAAATCAGCTTCCCAACACAGTCTTTAAAAATCAGTTATTGGTTTATTGCAATAAACCAATAACTGATTTTTAAAGACTGAAATAAACCAATAACTGATTTTTAAAGACCGTGTTGGGAAGCTGATTTCGTGACAAGCGCTACTTCATCCCGCTCCATTACTGGAGCTCAGAGCCAAAAACCAATTATATGAAACTACCTGTCTGTCTACCCCATGGCGGATAAAGGTAGAAAGAAGTTCAGCACCAGAATTCTCCCATTCTACTCTACATGCACATTGATTTGTGCTTCAAGGTGAGCACCCTCTCATTACTGTACTGAACCTTTGTACTAGTTTTTACGTTATCACACGAGGAGAGCGCTCCTGTCTCCTTTTGTCTCCCTTTCCCCGGTTTGAGACTCGTGGTCTGAGTGATAACACAGCCTACTCAGCCCCGGTCGCCCTCTCAGGTTTACACCACCACCTCCTATTTTGGAAACTGACATGTGTCACGATAATTGATTATAACCTTGAAACCAAAGTCATCCAAGCGATTTTGAGACTGCTATCCTGTGTCAGATTTTAACTTTATGTTAGTTGAAATATTTGAGTGATATATTTTGGGTTTATTTATGAAAAAAAAAGGAAATTTGTCTAAAATTTAGAAAAATTATTCATTTTCAAAGTTGTAACTTTTCTGCTTTCCACGCAGACCACCCAAATAACGTAATAACTAACATTTACTGAATTTACTGAAACTGAGCTTGCACATGTATTTAAGAAGTGTTCTCGCCAGTTTTGTGTTGACAAGGCAGAAAAAATGTGCACTTAAAGGAAATTGATAGCGCTTATTCAGAGTTTGCAACACATTCATTAACCCCTTCCCGATGTGCGGTGTACTAGTACGGCGCAGGCTGGGTCCCTGTGCATGGAGAAGGTTCGCGGGCCAAGCCCTCTCCATAGCCTGTAAGTCTTTGCTGCATATTGCAGCAAAGGCTTACCGGTAACACCCGCAATCGGTGCCAGCACCTATCGCGGGTGCTTTCACGGCGATCGCCGCCGGCAATGCTACCGGAGGTTTCAAAAAGATGCCATCTTGCCGCGGATCGTCGCTCCCCGATGACGTCAAGGGGAGCGGTGATCCGTTGCCATGACAGCTTCGGGTCTCACGAAGGCCCGAAGCTGTCTCGTTTTAACCCATTCATTACAATGTGCTATCAGCACATTGTAATGAATGAGGAGTAAAATCCCCATATGCTGCCATATTACAGTATGGCAGTATATGGTAGGGTCGATCAGACATATAGGATCCTGCAACCATTCATGTGTGGGGTTGCTTCTCAGCCAAGGGAATCGGCTCTCTCACAGTCATTCTCAAAACTGTTGGCCATTACTGTAATATACTGGAAAACGAATATATTGCAGCATATTACCTTATGTATTCTGCATAGGCTGACAGGAACACTATTTAATTGGACTGCCACAGAAGCAGTCGTCACCTCCGTGCGAGTTTCCCAATACCAGCTATTAGTGTGGGAGCCTGCCTGTCGCACACAGTCAGGCTCCTGCAGCGATCGCAAATGTTCTGCTTCTGAGATATGCAATTTGCAAACAGACCTTATTTCCCTACGTACATGTATGTCTTAATGCGTTATGGGGTTAAACATACTCAAAATACTCAAAACAATACTTCACAGGGCTATGAAAGGGTGAAGATTGAAATTTGAGTTCTTTAAAAAAAATCTAAGGATTTAGAATTGTCATTTTGCAAAATATGATTTGGGCAAGAAACTGACTTGGGCCATCACATTCTTGAATTTAACTGTGAACTACAGATTAAAAATCTCTTTCTTTGAATCAGCTGTGGATTGATGTCTGGTAATCCTGGTTGGGGACATAATGGGAGCCAAAGTGGCTTCTGCTTCCACTACATTAACCAAGTGGGAGTTAAGAAGATGTAATGCCCCTACTCGTGCTTACTGGTCTACATGTAAACTGTGAGGCGCACCTTGGGACTAATAGCATTGTGCTATTGTGAGAGTGCATATCTAATTTTTTCCATAACCTGTTGTTACAGGGCGGGGAGTTACTGAAGGGAAAAGCAGAGGCCACTGGGAACTTTATGCTGTGGGACAGCCGCCATCAGATCTTTAAAGTTTTCCATATCCAGCAGCCTGAATGGGAATGCTCCTATTGAGGACCAAATCTTGTGCATGTGATGGAGAGCTGAATTTATGGTGTGGATAGTTTTGGTAATGTTGATGCTGCAGGTGGTTTAGTGGTGGTGGTGGCTTCACATCCTCCTGTAGCAGGGAGACAGAAGACCTTGTGACTAGGGAGGCGGTGTAATAGGCTGGGCCAGCTAAAGCTGCAGGGGGAGCTAAAGGTGTTCCCGGACATTTTTGGTATGTTAGTCAATGCAGTTAATGTTTACTCTGCAGGTGCTCTGTCATACATCAGGTTCCTCAAATTGTGAAGGCTCAGGCCACGCTTTATGAAGTAGCGGCAGAGCAAATGACACATCTTCTGTGCAAATGCACACACCCTATGGAATTGGCCTTAGTTTCCTGGATTCCTGGGCAGTAGCAGTCAACATTGGCTTCCTGGCCACCACCTCTTCCTCTGAAATATCTATCATTACTACTTCTTCTACAACCAAGCATTTACCACTACCCTCCTTCTCCATCTGCACATCCACAGTCTTGCTAGTTTTGTTTAATCATCATCATCATTGGTCATCATTGGGGGTCGGCAATAGCTGGTGCGTCGGGTGGGTGGGGTTCACGGCGATAGCTCGTGCATTGGGTGGGTGGGGGCGCGCGGCGATTGCTGGTGCGTTCGGTGGGGGGGGTGACAATAGCTGGTGTGTTTCCGGTGCCGGCCATAGCTGGTGGGTGGGGTTCAGGGGCGGAATGGGGCAGGTGGAAAATTAAAAAATAATCTACTCACCTCTCCGATGCTCCCCCGCAGCTCCACTGATGCAGTCCAGCCGGCATGTGGCGGGCGCACAGACTTTGATGTCGGCAGGCAGCTGACGTCATATTTTGTGAGCCCCGGCACGCACGAAACTGTCACTGCTGGCTGGACTGACTGCATCAATTAGCAGAGCTGCAGGGGAGCGTAGGGAAAAGGTGAGTTTATTATTTTAATTTGCTGGGCAGGGGTTGCTGGCTATTTACAGGAAGCGGGGAGTGGCTGTATACTGAGGGGGACAGGCAGGATGGCTGGCTGTATACAGGGGGGTAGGCTGGCTGGCTGTATACTGGGGGGGCAGGCTGGCTGGCTGTATAATGGGGGGCATGCTGGCTATATACTGGGGGGGGTAGGCTGGCTGCATATGGGGGGAAGGGCAGCTGACTGCATACAGGGGAGGCAGGTTGGCTGCATACTGGGGGGGCTGGCTGGCTGTATTCTGAGGGGGCAGGCTGCCTATATACTGGTGAGGGGCTGGCTATATACTGGGGGGACTGGCTGGCTGTATAGGGGGGACTGGCTATATTCAGGGGGAATGGCTATATACTGGGGGGCTGGCTGTCTATATAGTGGGGGGTCAGGCTGGCTATATACTAGGGGGGGCTGGCTGGCTATATACAGGGTGGATAGCTGTATACAGGGGGGGGGGCTGCTTGGCTATATACTGTGGGTGGCTGTCTGGCTATATACAGGAGGGCTGGCTGTATACTGGGGGATGCTGTCAGGCTATATATAGTGGGCGCTTGCTGGCTATTTGCAGGGAGGTCTGGCTGTATACTGAGGGGGGAGTGGCTGGCGGTGTTATTTGGCATAGTATTTATATTCCCGTACCTAGGGGCAGTATTATAGTAGTTATATTCTTGCACATGGAGGAAAGTATTATAGTAGTTATATTACTGTACATAGGGGGCAGTATTATAATAGTTATATTCTTGTACATAGTTGCAGTATTATAGTAGTTATAGCAAAAAGACTTGGAAGAAAAAGGTGGGGAATCCAGCATCCATACAAGTAGATTCACGTGTAGACAATGGTTAAAAAATATTCAAAAGTTTAATCTTCATTTTTCTAAAAGATCTTCATATGAAGTAGTGACATGGACACAAACCAAAAAGACAATGAAAAACACAAAAAAACAAAAAAGAAATAGCAGCGGTAACGCGTTTCGGACTCTTACATGTTAGTCCTTAGTCATACCACGTGAATCTACTTGTATGGATGCTGGATTCCCCACCTTTTTCTTCCAAGTCTTTTTGCTGTTGCTATATACCATTTTGGACCTCCGGACCAGTGGTTTGTGGGATCATTCCGTGCACCTGGCCATAACCGTTGTGAAAGAAGTGCAGTCTACAAGGGGTGAGCCGTTTCTATTTTTTCCTTCCCAATTTTTGGGCTTTGTTACTGACATTATAGTAGTTATATTCTTGTACATAGGGGCATGTGATACCTGTGCAGGACAGGTTGTGGAGGGGAGGTATATTTCTCCAAGGTTCCTCTCATATGTGAAGTAGCAGTCCAGAGACTCACCTGCTGCCTAATTAATGAGGTGTTCAGAAGGAAGGTATTTAGGGAAAGTCAGGTGGGCAATTCACTCTCTCTACCTGGAGATACAGGGCCTGTCTGTGTGAGAGCCACATGCAAGTAAGGTTGCAATACTGCTGTGTTTGTTAGTTGGCAGGGAGAAGCCCTCCAGTTGTTAGTTAGGGCTGTACTTTGTATAGTCAGTGCCGGACAGGCAAGGATTTTTTGTTTGTGATTGTTTTTTGTTCCTTTTCTTGCAATCTTCTACAATAAACCTGACCCAGAGTCAGCTTATACCTACCTGCTGCTGTTTGCCTCGAATTGATGGAAAAAGAAGCGTGACCTTTGACTCCAGCAAAGGCGTTTCCCTAACCTATTTCTTACAGGCAGTATAATCGTACAACTATTACTTACAGACAAACAACTTACAGACAACCCCTAGTTACAAACGGACCTCTAGATGTTGGTAATTTACTGTACTTTAGCATTAGGCTACAATAAACAGCTATAACAGTTATTAAAAGTGTATGCAATTAAGATTTATTGTTAATACTGGTTCTTACAATCCAACATTTTTTAAATCCAATTGTCACAGAGAACAAAAAAATTTGTCTGGAGTTACAATGATAAAATATACAGTTCCCAAACCTCCAGAACCTATTGTGTATGTAACCCTGGGACTGTCTGTAGTTATATTCTTGTACGAACCGTCTGAGAGTCTCTTTGGGAAGAATCTGTGGACCCCCTGGACCAGCGCGGGGGTTGGTATGAGAACCGCGGTGGCAGCCAAGGCAACAAATGCAGGAAACAATCACAACCTGAGGCGACAGCAGGAACGCAGAGGAGCACTGGTAACGCTGGTACAGAGTGAAGACACCGCTGGGCTGGAACCCTGGAAGGCACGGCAGAAGCACAGGAAGGCAAGAGTTCACCATTGGGCTGGAACTCTGGACGGCACAGCAGGAGCACAGTTGTACGGGAACGGACCACAGGACACAGACCACAGGATACGGACCACTGGACACGGACCACAGGATATGATCCACAGGACATGGACCACAGGTTACGGATCACCGGACATGGACCACAGGCTAGGGACCAGCGGACACGGACCAGCGGACACGGACCACAGGATACAGACCACCGGACACGGACCACAGGACATGGACCACAGGATACGGACCACAGGATACGGACCACAGGATATGGACCACCCGGCACAGATTACAGGATACGGACCACCAGACATGGACCACAGGATACAGACCACCGGACACGGACCATAGGATACGGACCACAGGATACGGACCACCGGACACGAACCACAGAATACGGACTACCGGACACGGACCACAGGATATGTGCCACAGGACACGGACCACAGGACACGGACCACAGGAGAGGGACCACAGGACACGGACCACCGGACATGGACCACAGGATATGGACCACCAGAGGCGTCTGGAAACGCACAGGAAAGGGACCTCGGGAAAACACAGGAACGGGAACCCGAGATACACACAGGAGGCTTTCACTTCTAGCAACGGGAGCGCGCAGCTCGGAGACAGGAGGCGTGCGGCCTGCACGCCGGGACCTGGGGCACAGCCAGGAGCCAGGAGAGGTAAGTGGCCAGGGGACGGGGACAGGAAGCCAGCGGAGCACGAGTGTACCCGCAATCCATGACATGGATCGCAGGAGCACCCGTGACAAGGGGACAGTATTAAAGTATTATATTCTAGTACAAAGAGGGCAGTACTATAGTGTTATATTCTTGTACATAAATTGTAGTATTATAATATATATTACTTAGGGGCAGTATTATTGTAGTTACATTCTTGTTTATCGGAGAAGGTATTGTAGTAGTATAGTGTATATTGTATAGTAGTATAGTATATTTTGTATATATAAGTCAGTATTAAGTTGTGTTCTTTCAAAGAAGAACCATTATTCATGTATTAGGGAGGCAGTATGAGTCTCTTTCACTGCGCTGTACGTGTTGCTTTAGACCATCTATAAACAGTTTAGTAAGTGTGGAGTTTAGTAACTCGACCCACATTACATGGCCATGCCTACTTGTTTTGACACCACCCACAGAATGGGGCTACTTTTACGTTTTTTTTTCAAAGGCCACTTTAAATTCCCAGTCTGCCCCTGGGTGTGTGTGTATTTGTATGTGTAGCGTGTATTTAGTGTGTGTAGAATTTATATGGTGCAGTGTTTATATATGTGTGTTCTGCATATGTAGTGTATATGTGCTTATGTCTGTGCAAACTATGTATGGTATATGTGTATTCTGAAAAATAACATGTGGTATGATCCACATATTAGTGTGCACTATTCACAGACAACAGAACTTTTATGATCTCCGTATCAGCACAGACTGTTAAAGGACAGGAGAACTTTTATGATCCATGTATCACTGTGCGCTATTCATGGACAACTGAACTTTTATGATCCACATTCTAGTGTGGGCTATTCACAGACAACAGAACTTTTATGATCCACATTTTAGTATGGGCTATTCACAGACAACAGAACCTTTATGATCTCCGTATCAGCCTAGACTGATAAAGGACAAAAGAACTTTTATGATGCATGTATCAGTGTACACTATTCATGTACAACAGAAATTTTTTGAACCACATATAAATGCGGGCAAATCACTATGATGAGCACTTCTATTATCCATGTATTAATGCGTGCTATCCACTATGATTAGCACTTCTGTTATCAAACATTAATGTGTGCTAATCGCCATGTTGAGCACTTCTTTTATCCACTTTTTAACCCCTTAACAAGCAGGCCCCTTTTCTTTTTTGGGTTGTAATTTTTCACTCCCCACCTTCAAAAATCCATAACTTTTTTAATTTTTTTATGTAAAGAGCAGTGGGAGAGCTTATTTTCTGTGTAAAATTTGTTGACATTTTTTATGACATTTTCAATTCTACCATTTTGGGCTACATTCACACTATCGTATGGAGAACGTATATACGGCCGACGTATATAAGGCCGATATACATCCTCCATAGACGGCAATGGGCGCACACGTGCGGCACCGTACCGCTCCGTACCTGGGAAAAAGATAGGACCTGTCCTATCTTTACCCGTGGTACGGCGCCGTGCGCCATGTATCCCTATGGAGAGGGGCGGGGGTGAGCTGCGCTCACCTCATCCTCCTCTCCCCTTGCACTGCCGTTGCCCGCTACGGTACGGTACGGGCGGGCAACGGCAGTGTGAATATAGCCTTGGACTGTATGGCCCTATGGATGTGTTATATTTTGCAAAATGGTAAAAAAAAAGTGGCATTTACAAATTTGAGAGCTATTTTCCATTACGGGGTTAAATGCTGGGAATAACTGCTATTATATTTTGATAGATTGGACACCTTGTGATGTGGCGATACCTAACATGTTTATGATTTTTACTGTTATTTATATCAGATCTAGGAAAAGGGGGGTGATTTGAATATTTATGTTTTTTCTAATAAATTTGAAACTTTTTTTTCTAATACTTTTCAGACCCCCTAGGGTACTTTAACCCTAGGTTTTCTGATTGATCCTACCATATACTTCCATGCTACAGGCTGTGAGCCCTCTCCAAACACATGTTGTTAAGGGGTTAATGTATGTTAATCACTATGATTAGCACTTCCATGACCCACATATTAATGTGCTCTAATCACTATGATAAGCATTTCTATTATCCATGCACTTCTAATATCCACATATTAATGCATGCTAATCACTATCATGAGCATTTTTTATCCACTTATTAATGCATGTTAATCACTATGATGAGCACTTCTATTATCCATGTATTAATTCACGCTAATTACTATAATGAACAATCTATTATCCATATATTTATGCATGCTAATCACTATGATGAGCACCTCTATTATCCACATATTAATGCACGCTATATACTGCAGAGTCACATCCCAGTACATCCCAGCCAATCACAACAATTTCTGCAAAAGACATGCCTATGGTTGCTAGGGGGCAGTAAGCTGCTTTATTGGCTGCTTCAGCATTCAATCAAGCAGCTTGGTGTGTTTTTCCCAAACAGTGGATCGGATCCCAACCAGCAGCGATTGTCTGGTCTTCGAGTTTGTGGATGCTGAACCTGTTAAGACGCGAATAGTGCACTTCAGGTTCACTCATCAATACTCTTTAATATTTATTTATAAGAAAAATAAATTATACAAATGTATACAAATGATTTTCACAGAAACATTTCACATGTTATGCATGACTTTTTTGTGAAATCTTGTGATTTAGGTATCATGAGAACTGGGATCCATTTCTGATACAATCTGTAGCTGATAAAGAAGAAAAGATTGGTCGATGCACAACATTGTTTATTGATCTATTTTGTGTTACTTTTGGTCTATTAGTTTTGGCTTCTGCATTCCTCAGTAAGGTAAGTTACATCACAACATACCACTATATTGAACTATACCTTTATTTGTATCGCTATATTGTACTACAGGGATAGTTGCATTGCACTTTGTGATAATATTATATATCCACAATATCTAGAAGAATAAATTGTGTCTTTTAGTTTCATGTATAAGTCATATTGAAGCTTTTACTACAATATCATAAAGCAAAACGAGCTATTTGACTTTAATGTCACTAATGTAACTAAATGTATAAATATTACTGTGTGATCTCAATCTTGCATTTTTGTTTTATCACTTAAGGCATGCCTTCTACTACTGATAATGGTAAATGGTAATGACTCAAAAGTTGTTTCTAACATACCACTAAGAATCCTGATTCTTGGGTTAGCGATACAAGTGCCATACATACTAACATTTCTTAAATGTCTATGGAAAGTGGCATTTACTCACTCCCCCAGTCCTAGCAGATCCAAGGTGTTTAAGGTAAGAATTTTGATCCTATAGGAATACATTTGACATATTCTCTATTTCATAAGGACTGCTGTGAAATGTGGGGGGGGAGGGGAATTCATTTAGACTGGGATTTTTAACACCAGTCTTAAAATCTGGCCCTTTCCTTCCTCCCCCTGACAGTCGTGTATCTGTATTCACGTAGAAAATGCAGGCAAAAAATCTGCAAGTTAAATTGTAGACTATAGTAATTGTGGCGGGTCGGGCATTCACACCACAGCCCACCCTCTACCTGCCCCGATCCCTGCCAGCTCTCTGCCCTGACACACTCAAAGTGGTGTGCAGGTCAGATAAAGCCAAAAACTGGCAAGGAGGGGGAGATTCATGTGCCTTCTCTGCCAGCAAAGTTTTGGAGAAGGCATAATTAATCTCCCCCACAGCACAAAACACATGCTGTCAGACACATAGCACCTTACAAAGTCTAAGTATTCACTGCCTTAAGGGTTGTAGGCTAGTAGATCATCTATATTGTCCATTCATCATATAATATTAGGCTTATGCATATGTTATTCTGATGTCTCTATTAGTGAACATGTGATATAACCACAGGAGTCCTACTTTTCCTACTAAGTTTATGGGGGTGAACAAATACAGGCAGTCCCCGGGTTACATACAAGATAGGGTCTGGAGGTTTGTTCTTAAGTTGAATTTGTATGTAAGTCGAAACTGTATATTTTATTATGGTAGATCCAGACAAAAGAAATTTTTGCCCCAGGACAATTGGAGTTTAAAAATTTTTTTCTGTATTTGGACCTAGGATTATCAATAAAGCTTCATTACAGACACCTTACAGCTGAACATTGCAGTCTGGGACTAAAGAAAAGCATCCAGAGACTTCACCAGAGGTCACAGTGGGCAGAGGGGTCCGTCTTTAACTATGGGTCGTCTGTAAGTCGGGTGTCCTTAAGTAGGGGACCGCCTGTAATGATACTTCTGATTGCTGAGATCCAACTGAGATAAAAAAAAGAAATGAATGTACTGAATATACATTGTTTTTGCTCCAAAAAGTTACATAATTACGTAATTGAGCCATTTTTGCAATTTTTTGGCACAAAAATGGTGCCTTTATGGATTTCCTAAATTTTTTTCGTGAAATGGTGACATTGCAGATATGACACACACATAAGACCAGTCGTAGTTCTGATGAATACCCCCCAAAGTATCAAGTATTTGTGTAAAGAAAATTGTAAGTGCTTTTGCAAAATAGAAACTGAAAAGTGTGGTATCAGTTTGTATTCAATAAATATGCTTTGAGTAAAACTCTTGCATTGTAGCTTTGGTAGGTTTAGGGTAAATGTACTGCTGGTTGATAAAATTACCCTGAATTTAGCTCCAACTATGTTCATCAGCTTTGATCAGCTTCCCAGTCCTTGCTGAAGCAAAGCATCACCATAGCATGAGGCTGCCCTCACCATGCTTCAAATTATGTATGTTCAGGCTAATATGCAGTATTGCTTTTTCTCCACATATAGCTTTTTGGCATTTAGGCCACAAAGATCATATTTGGTCTCTTCTGAGCAAAGCACCTTCTTATATACATTTGGTGTGTACACTACATAGCTCTTTGTAAATTGCAAATGAGACTTCTTTTGACTTGCTTTCAAAAATAGCTTTTATACAAGCGACAGATATTGCTTGGTGGATATTGCTATCAACTTCAAGGAAAGGACAAACTTCCCATTTTCATTTGTACCACTCGAATTCTTAGAATATAACACAGTGGTGGCGAACCTATGGCATGGGTGCCAGAGGTGGCACTCTGAGCCCTCTCAGTGGGCACTCAGGCTGTTGCCCCAGCACAGAATTCACCAGACAGGACTTGAGGGATCTTCCTGCAGCCCAAGGTAGCCCAAAACGTGAAGCATCTTGGTCTACCTGAGACTGCAGGAAGAGAAGGTGAGGACATGGTCAGATTATCATTGGAGCCATTGAAGCTCCTGCTCTCAGCCCCACAATTCAAGTTCATTAAAGCTCCAATGGCAATTCTGAATTTTCCCACCTTCTGTCAACGATATTGGTGTCCTCAGGAGCCTTGAAAGCTGTAGTATAGCATGGAGTAAGAAGATTTTAATAATTTAATGCTAGAATTGCTGTGTTGGCACTTTGCAATAAATAAGTGGGTCTGGTTTGTATTTTGGGCATTCAGTCTCTAAAAGGTTCGTCATCACTGATATATCATATCCAATCTCAGACTCCCAAGGTGCCAAGCCTTAGAATTAAAAAATCTCTCTGATATAAAAGCATGAGGGAAACTTTGCATATTTAAACATCTTAATATAGCCAAGCAACTCCCCCAAGAGGAAATATACAGCTATTTAAAGATAAGGAGTGTTGTGACCAATAAGACACTGAGTGTTTTAACCCTGAACAAATTTGTCATTCAGTTTCTACAAAAACCTACTCAACATAAGAAAGGGATATCTCGGTTTTACAAAGGTGTGGGGAAGAGGAATAATCTAATTAAACTACCATTTATGCTTCCAAGGGAAAATGACCTGACACAGACTTCCCCTAAAGAATTATGTAGCAGAACGATAGCAATGACAGATTCTTTCTTCAGAAGCGTTTCATACCAAGAAGCGATTGTAAAAAAAAAAGGCACTTTGGTGCATACATTATGGGCATGTTTAAAAATCCAACCCCTATGGCAAGACACATTTAGGGTCAATTGCACTTCAATCCACCAGAAATTGGGATCTTTGGATTGGAAACTAGTAGTAGGAGGGTAACAGCGAGGGTGGAAAATTGGGCCTAGTTTAAGTTTATTTTTAGGTTTTTGATAATGGATCATATAGATTATTTCCTTTTTAAGAATAATCCTTATACCTGTGTCAGGCATTTATAGGAACAGCATTCCCCGGAGAGGATGGAAAGGTATGATAGGGCAGTTGGTGACTTAGCCGCATTCTGAACCAGTCCAGGGCAGTCCCCTACTTAAGAACACCCAACTTACAGATGACCCCTAGTTACAAACGGACCTCTGGATGTTGGTAATTTACTGTACTTTAGTTCAGTACTTTATTGTTAATTCTGGTTCTTATGACAATACAACAGTTTTAAAATCCAATTGTCAGAGACAAAAAATTTTTTTGATCAGATGTAAGGTGACTGTAAAGAAGCTTTATTGATAATCCTTGGTCCCATTACAGCAAAAAATGTTTAAACACCAATTGTCACTGGGGTCAATTTTTTTTTCGTCTGGATTTACAATTATAAAAAATACAGTTCCGACTTACATATAAATTCAAATTAAGAACAAACCTACAGAACCTATCTTGTACGTAACCCGGAGACTGCCTGTAATTGTATAGATTGTAACTAGAGATGAGCGAGCACTAAAATGCTCGGGTACTCGTTATTCGAGACGAACTTTTCCCGATGCTCGAGTGCTCGTCTCGAATAACGAGCCCCATTGAAGTCAATGGGAGACTCGAGCATTTTTCAAGGGGACCAAGGCTCTGCACAGGGAAGCTTGGCCAAACACCTGGGAACCTCAGAAAAGGATGGAAACACCACGGAAATGGACAGGAAACAGCAGGGGCAGCATGCATGGATGCCTCTGAGGCTGCTTAATCGCACCATTATGCCAAAATTATGGGCAACAGCATGGCCATGACAGAGTGACCGAATGAGGCTAGATAGCATCTAAAACATCCAATAATTGACCCTGACACTATAGGGGACGGCATGCAGAGGCAGCGGCAGCAGTGGCAGGCTAGAGAGTCTCATGGCGACATACCCTAAATGGACTCAGGTTTCACCAAAGGAGGTGAAATGATTTCCTATGTGAACAAAAGGTTGACGGTATATTTAGTCGATAACACAGCATGGTGGCGACATAGTGACCAAGTTCCATAACGTATCTGGTGAAACACCCGAAAAATGAGCCTGACACAGCTCTTTTGATAAGGGGACAACATGTGGAGGCAGCCATGGAGACGACTTCCATGATTAAGAGCGACAGTATGGGGCATTCATATTGCGCTGCTATGATTGCAACTTCAGGTCTCCAGCATGGCGGCGACAGATGGGCCGAGTTCCACTATGTATCTGGTGAAACACCTGAAAATTCTGCCTGACACAGCTTGTTTGATAAGGGGATGATGTGCTGCATATCCTCTCGTGCTCCAGCGTCTGGGGTATAGAGAGTTGAAATGAGACATTGGTGGATGCTGTGGAGGATCGTGGAGGCAAAATGGACAGGAAACAGCAGGGGCAGCATGCATGGATGCCTCTGAGGCTGCCTAATCTTGGGATGGAGCTGGCGGTCCACTGCCAGGCGAGCTTTCGCCTGTCCAAGCCCCTGTCTCTCGGCTCCTCCCCACCCAAAATGGGCCTGGGGGCCAGAAGCGTTTACTTTGAAAAAATTATAATTTTCAAATCAGGCCGGTTCGTTTGAATATTTCACCTAGGAATAATGGAATAGCATAGTGGTTCTATTTTTAATTGTTTTTACGGAAATGGTTCCATGATTAAGAGCGACAGTATGGGGCATCCATATTGCGCTGCTATGATTGCAACTTCAGGTCTCCAGCATGGCGGCGACAGATGGGCCGAGTTCCACTATGTATCTGGTGAAACACCTGAAAATTCTGCCTGACACAGCTCGTTTGATAAGGGGACGATGTATGGAGGCAGTGAACTAGTAGTAGATTAAAGGTGCTGCAGTGAAAACTATGTTAGTTGGATCTTGAGATGGAGCTGGCGCTCCGCTGCCAGGCGAGCTTTCGCCAATCCAAGCCCCTTTCTCTAGGCTACTCCCCAAACAGCACTTCTAAGAACCTTTTGTATAAGATCAAGTGTAGTAGCGTTCTTATAAGTTTAGGATATGGCGGGTGAGGGGAATGTAAACAAATGCGCAAGAAGCGCTGAAATAATATTGGTAAATGATAAAAGTTTGCCAGTATATTTTGTGGATTACACAGCAGGGTGGCGACAAAGTTAACAAGTTTGATGTGCAATCCATGAAAACAACCCAAAATTCTGCCTGACACAGTTCGTTTGATAAGGAGACAATGTATGGAGACAGCTATATGGACGACTTTTGGAGGCAGCTATGGCGATGACGTGCGGAGATAGCAATGGAGACAACGTGTGGAGCCAGCTAAAAAGACGACATGTGGAGGCTGCTATGGAGACAATTTAATTTGGATAGTGCCTGTATGTGGCAGTCCAAAAAAGTTTTCAAACAAGAGGAGCAGGTAGGTGGTCCTCCAGAAAAATTAAATAAATTGAGTGCCTGTAAGTGGCAGTCCAAAAAAGTTTTCAAACCAGAGGAGCAGGTAGGTGGTCCTCCAGAAAAATTAAATAGATTGAGTGCCTGTATCTGGCACTCCCAAAAATTGCTTAAAACAGAGGACCGGGTAGGTGGCCCTCCAGAAAAATTAAATACATAGAGTACTATAGCTAGAGCCAAACAGTCCAAAAAAAGAGTACACTCACATTTCCCTTGGCAGGTCTAGATGTCGGGGTTCTCCAAAGCAGGTGCTGCAACGGCGTCTGGCAAATAGAGTAATCCAAGGAAAAAACTGTGGTAGCCGGAGCACATGTTATAAAATCAAAACATCGCTTTATTAAATATCCATTAAAAAGCACACATTGAGTGCATGGACGGTGCAGGTTACAGGGGCAAAAAAACCTACGCGTTTCAGCTCACTGCGGAGCCTTAATCATGGTATGCACTGCAACATTAAAAACAAACCTTTAAACCCTAAGGTACACCTGAACAATTTGGATGCCAAAACAGCCAAGTATCTGGTCATTGAGAATTCCAGCATGCCTGTATTTCATGGCCTCCCCAAAACCCATAAAAACATTTTTCCGCCTCCCCTTCGTCCAATCATCTCAGGCATTGGGTCTCTCAACGAGCGGCTCAGTGCCTGGGTTGATTCGCACCTACAACCTCTTGTAGTGAGAACTCCAGGGTTTCTTAAGGACAGTTCAGATGTATTACGCATGTTTGATAATTTCAAATGGAAGAAGTCATTTTTATTTGGTACCTGCGATGTTGTCAACTTATATTCATATATCCCCCATACCCTGGCCATCAAGGCCATCCATTACCACCTCAACAGATACAGTCTATTTGATTCTGATTTAAAAATGTTTTTACTTTCCTGTGTTGAATATTTACTTAACAACAATTTTTTTATGTTTAATGGAGAGTATTTTTTACAAATTTGTGGTGCCCCAATGGGCTCAAAATTCTCCCCATCACTAGCCATACTTTTTGTGGCATGGTGGGAAGAGAGAACCATTTTTTCCACTTATAACCCTTTTTTACGAAACATTATTTTTCATGGAAGGTATGTGGATGACATACTGATGGTATGGCAGGGTGATGCAACATCTTTTTCGGATTTTGTTATGTACATTAATGAGAATGACTTCAATCTAAAATTTACATCTGAAAATCCCTCTACAGCTATACACTTTTTGGATATAAATTTAAGGGGCATACCAAACAAGGGAACTGTAGTTACCACTATGTTTTCCAAACCATTAGCAGGCAACTCCATTTTGTCGGCATCTAGCAGTCACCCACCACATACTGTGCACGAGATTCCGTACGGTGAATTTTTACGAGCACGGCGCATTTGCTCCACCGATGCGGAATTTCGTGCACAATCATTCAACATCAACAACAAACTTAGAAAGAGAGGGTACTCCCCATCCTTGTTAGAGAATGCCAGGGAAAAAGCTGGAAAAATAAATAGGAAAAATTTACTGGAGAGAAAGAATAATCCTATTTCTGAGTCGGTTGCTACATTTATACCTACCTTTAGTACCCCGTACAGTGCACAATTCAACAGCATTAAAAACATTATTCGGAAATATGTTCCGGTATTGAATCAAGATAATGTTTTGTGTGAGATCATGAGGAATGCCACAGAAGTGTCGCCAAGCGTGGTAAAACGCTTGGCAACATTTTGTCGCCTAGTGTCCCCAATATGAATGTTAAACCCCATAGTTGGCTGTCGATGACAGGTTTTTTTAAATGTGGAGGCAATAGATGTAATGTTTGTGTTTTTGCAGCCAACAAAACAGTAGAATTTACAACTGACACGGGTGCCAGTAGAAAGATAAAAACCTTCATCAACTGCAACACACAATACGTGGTGTACATTATTCGTTGCACATGTTGTTCTATTATTTATGTTGGATGCACAATACAGAAGTTAAAAACAAGGATAGCTCAACATTTAACTAGCATAAAGAATGGAGATGTTAATGCCTCAGGAGCTGCCAAACACTTCATAGAGACACACAATAAGAACCTTTGTGGTTTTTCCTTCTTTGGCATTGAACATGTTAATCGACCCTTAAGGGGAGGCAATTGGAGAAAACTCCTCCTTAGGAGGGAGGCTTTTTGGATCTTCGCACTAAATTCCAGGTATCCTCATGGCATGAATTTTAAGAATGACCTGTCATATATTTACTAACAACTCTTATGAGGACAAGTGTATGTATCTTAGATATATCTTCTATACATTTATGTCTACATTTCTTATGTAAACTTTATACAAGTTAACTTTTTGTAAACTTTACACAAACTTTACACAAGCTAACTGTTGTGTCGACGCCTATGTTGCCGGATGTGATGTCGGCAGCCACTAATTGTTCAGGTGTACCTTAGGGTTTAAAGGTTTGTTTTTAATGTTGCAGTGCATACCATGATTAAGGCTCCGCAGTGAGCTGAAACGCGTAGGTTTTTTTGCCCCTGTAACCTGCACCGTCCATGCACTCAATGTGTGCTTTTTAATGGATATTTAATAAAGCGATGTTTTGATTTTATAACATGTGCTCCGGCTACCACAGTTTTTTCCTTGGATTATAGCTAGAGCCAGTTGGCCCTGGCAAAAAATAGCCAGTTTCCTATGCTTTAGTGTACAAAGAGGAGGAGAAGGAGGACAATGAGGAGGAGGAGTGCATACATTATTCAGGTTAAGCTTCTTTCACCTGGTGGAGAATGAAAATCCGGAGAAATCCAGGCTTTATTCATCTTGATAAGCGTCAGCCTGTCAGCGCTGTCAGTCGACAGGCGTGTACGCTTATCGGTGATGATGCCACCAGCTGCACTGAAAACCCGCTCGGACAACACGCTAGCGGCAGGGCAGGCAAGAACCTCCAAGGCGTACAGCGCCAGTTCGTGCCACATGTCCAGCTTTGAAACCCAGTAGTTGTAGGGAGCTGTGTGATCATTTAGGACGATGGTATGGTCAGCTACGTACTCCCTCACCATCTTTCTGTAAAGATCAGCCCTACTCTGCCGAGACTGGGGACAGGTGACAGTGTCTTGCTGGGGTGACATAAAACTGGCAAAGGCCTTGTAAAGCGTACCCCTGCCAGTGCTGGAAAAGCTGCCTGCTCGCCTCCTCTCCCTCGCTACTTGTCCCGCAGAAGTACGCCCTCTGCCGCTAGCGCTGTCAGAAGGGAAATACTGTTTCAGCTTGTGCACCAGGGCCTGCTGGTATTCATGCATTCTCACACTCCTTTCCTCTCCAGGGATGAGAGTGGAAAGATTTTGCTTGTACCGTGGGTCCAGGAGAGTGAATACCCAGTAATCGGTGCTGGAATAAATTCTTTGAACGCGAGGGTCACAGGATAGGCAGCTTAGCATGAAATCTGCCATATGTGCCAGAGTCCCAACGCGCAAGAATTCACTCCCCTCACTGGCCTGACTGCCCATTTCCTCCTCCTCCAAGTCCTCCAACTCCTCTTCTTCTGCCCATACACGCTGAACAGTGAAGGACTGAACAATGGTCCCCTCTTCTGTCTCGCCAACATTCTCCTCCTCTTCCTCCTCATCCACCTCCTCCGATATGCGCTGAGAAACAGACCTAAGGGTGCTTTGGCTATCAACAAGGGAATCTTCTTCCCCCGTCTCTTGTGACGAGCGCAAAGCTTCCGACTTCATGCTGACCAGAGAGTTTTTCAACAGGCCAAGCAGCGGGATGGTGAGGCTGATGATGGCGGCATTGCCACTGACCATCTGTGTTGACTCCTCAAAGTTACTCAGCACCTGACAGATATCAGTCATCCACGTCCACTCCTCATTGTAGACTTGAGGAAGCTGACTGACCTGACTACCAGTTCTGGTGGAAGTTGACATCTGGCAGTCTACAATCGCTCTGCGCTGCTGGTAAACTCTGGATAACATGGTTAATGTTGAATTCCACCTCGTGGGCACGTCGCAAAACAGTCGGTGAGCGGGCAGTTGGAGGCGGCGCTGCGCTGCCCTGAGAGTGGCAGCATCTGTGCTGGACTTCCTAAAAGGCGCACAGATGCGGCGCACCTTTGTGAGCAAATCAGACAGATTGGGGTATGTGTTGAGGAAACGCTGAACTATGAGATTTAACACATGGGCCAGGCATGGCACATGTGTCAGTCTGCCGAGTTGCAGAGCCCCCACCAGGTTACGGCCGTTGTCACACACAACCATGCCTGGCTTCAGGTTCAGCAGTGCCAGCCACAGATCAGTCTGCGCCGTGATGCCCTGTAATAGCTCTTGGGCGGTGTGCCTTTTATCGCCTAGGCTCAGCAGTTTGAGCACCGCCTGCTGTCGCTTAGCGATGGCACTGCTGCTGTGCCTAGAGCTACCGACTGATGGCGCCATGCCCACGGATGGTAATTCGGAGGAGGTGGAGGAGGGGTGGGAGGAGAAGGAGGCATAGTAGGCCTTTGAGACCTGGACCGAGGTAGGCCCCGCAATCCTCGGCGTCGGCAGCATATGAGCAGCCCCAGGGTCAGACTCGGTCCCAGCCTCCACCCAAGTTAACCCAATGTGCCGTCAGCGATATATAGTGGCCCTGCCCGGCAGCACTCGTCCACGTGTCCGTGGTCAGGTGGACCTTGTCAGAAACGGCATTGGTCAGGGCACGGATGATGTTCTCTGACACGTGCTTGTGCAGGGCTGGGACGGCACATCGGGAAAAGTAGTGGCGGCTGGGGACCGAATACCGAGGGGCGGCCGCCGCCATGAGGTTTCGAAAGGCCTCGGTCTCTACCAGCCTATAGGGCAGCATCTCCAGGCTAAGCAACTTGGAGATGTGGACGTTGAGGGCTTGGGCGTGAGGGTGGGTTGCGCTATACTTCCTTTTGCGCTCCAGCGTCTGGGGTATGGAGAGCTGAACGCTGGTGGATGCTGTGGAGGATCATGGAGGCGAAGATGGGGTTTTCGCACGGGAGGTGTTTGGGCCATGGTCCTGGGCAGGGGGCTGACTAGCAGATGACACAGGGGAAGGAGCAGTGGTGTGCCCGGCCGGAGGTGAACGGGCTTGGTGCCATTGAGTGGGGTGTTTAGCATTCATATGCCTGCGCATACTGGTGGTAGTTAAGCTAGTAGTGGTGGAACCCCTGCTGATCCTGGTTTGGCAAAGGTTGCACACCACAGTCCGTTGGTCATCCGGTGTTTCTTTAAAGAACCTCCAGACTTCTGAAAATCTAGCCCTCGCCACGGGAGCTTGACTACGGGCAACATTTGGCGCTGATGCACCAGCTCTGGCCCTGCCTCTCCATCTGGCCCCACCACTGCCTCTTCCAACCTGTTCTGCTATAGGAATCGCCTCCGTCTCAGAAGCACTGTGTTCACCCGGCCTATCAACCCAGCTTGGGTCTGTCACCTCATCATCCTCCGATCCCTCAGTCTGCTCCCCCCTCGGACTTCCTGCCCTGACAACAACTTCACCACTGTCTGACAACTGTGTCTCCTCATCGTCCGACACCTCTTTACACACTTCTTCCACTACGTCAATAATGTTATCATCACCCACAGACTGCGACTGGTGGAAAACCTGGGCATCGGAAAATTTCTCAGCAGCAACCGGACAAGTGGTTTGTGACTGTGGGAAGGGTCCAGAAAACAGTTCCTCAGAGTATGCCGGTTCAAATGCCAAATTTTGCTGGGAGGGGGCAGACTGGGGGGAAGGAGGCTGAGGTGGAGGAGCTGGAGGAGTGCTGATTTCGGTGACATGGGTGGACTGCGTGGAAGACTGACTGGTGGACAAAGGGCTAGAAGCATTGTCCGCAATCCACGACATCACCTCTTCGCACTGTTCTGGCCTCAACAGTGCTCTACCACGAGTCCCAGTAACTTGAGACATGATGAACCTAGGGAGTGTAGCTCTGCGGCGTTCCCCTGCTCCCTCATCAGCAGGTGGTGTCTCACCCCGCCCAGGACCACGGCCTCTGACCCCTGCAGTAGTTGGACGCCCACGTCCACGCCCTCGTCCTCTACCCCTAGCCCTCGGGTTAAACATTTTCCAAATTAAAGTGTAAACTTTTAATTTTTTTTTTGTGTTTATTTTTTTTTTATTTATTTATTTTTTTTAACAAAACGATGCTATCCTATTGCTATGGCTAGTTTCTAACCTACACTGACAGCACACAACTGGATTTTGTGCTGTGCCTGATGACTTTGAGCTATAAAATGAAATAAAGGTAAAAAAAAAAAAAATCAGCAGACTCTGCCTAATTCTAATCAAACCCCTAATAAATTGTCCCACTTCGTGTTTGAGGTGGATATGCGTGTCACTAAGAGCTAAACACAACGGTTACAGGTCTCCCAGCAAATTCCTCACAACATGGTACTAGCTGCACTACTAATGCCAGCAAGCCCAGCCACAAGCAAACAAAAGAAAGGAAAATATAACGCTATTGTAGGCCTAAATAAGCCGTTGGGGTTCTCCTATGGCTATTTTGTAGCCTACACTGAAAGCACACTGCTTTGCAAGATGAGTTTGAGCTATAAAATGAAATAAAGGTAAAAAAAAAAAAAATCAGCAGACTCTGCCTAATTCTAATCAAACCCCTAATAAATTGTCCCACTTTGGTGTTTGAGGTGGATATGTGTGTCACTAAGAGCTAAACACAACGGTTACAAGTCCCCCTGCAAATTCCTCACAATATGGTACTAGCTGCACTACTAGTGCCAGCAAGCCCAGCCACAAGCAAATAAAAAAAAAAATGTATAACGTTATTGTAGCCCAAAGAAGGGCTGTTGGGTTCTTGTAGAATCACTCCTGCCTAACACTATTCTAATAGAACACCCTAACGCTTTCCCTGACCAGCAGCAGCTCTCTCCCTAGCGGCATCCAGGCACAGAATGATCCGAGCAGCGCGGGCAGGGGCTAGTCTATTCCAGGGTCACCTGATCTGGCCAGCCAACCACTGCTATCGACGTGTAAGGGTACCACGTCATGCTGGGTGGAGTGCAGAGTCTCCTGGCTTGTGATTGGCTCTGTTTCTGGCCGCCAAAAAGCAAAACGGCGGGTGATGCCATTTTCTCGAGCGGGCGAAGTATTCGTCCGAGCAACGAGCAGTTTCGAGTACGCTAATGCTCGAACGAGCATCAAGCTCGGACGAGTATGTTCGCTCATCTCTAATTGTAACCATAATTTGGTGCTTATCTCTCCTATGAAAGATTTAGAATGTATATATGCACTGGCTGTGACTGGTTCATTCACCATTATTTTTCTTTTTATTTCATTATTTTATCCCTTAAAAAATGGCTGGATCATTTTACTATTCGCCTTCTGTGTCACCCATTCATGCTCAAGCTCTTGCGAGCAGGGTCCTCATTCTTATTGTTTTATCTGATTATGCTATTACTCTGTAATATCTTGTTATATTTGTATATGTACCCCATGATTTGTACAGTGCTGCACAATATGATGGTGCTATCATTATTATTATTAAAATACATACCGTAATTATTAAAACATTATTATTATTATTATTATTACATATCATTAAGACTTACAAATGCAAGGAAAAGGTACTGTTTTGTGTGTGTTAATAAGGTGACAGGTTCCCTTTAATACTTTGTGTTACTCTATCACATAAAATATCAATAAATTATATTTAAGTCCGTGGCTTAAGCATTTAAACATGAGGAAAAGTTCAAAGGGTACGAATACTTTTGCAACCCACTGTACACAGTGATCTAAAATATAAGCTAATGAACTTTGCTTCAGTATCATGAATTTTAGGAAATAAAATGATAATGTGGTAAAATTGATATCTGTAAAGTATTATTCATGTTAATGATGTTCCCATTCTAGGTGCAGAAGTTTGACTTTTTTGTTTCACTTAAAACCCTAAAATATAACAGCAAAAACAAATACAGTATAGTAAATAAAAAAAAAACAGACTGAGGTCTCATACACATAAATGTGGAATTTTAATGTGTGCATAGCTGATAACTTTTGGTTATATTGATATGTTCCTACAGGTTTGCGCTGTCGATTTTTTGGTAGCAGCTGGATCCTCAATACTAATAATCGCAGCTATGCCGCACTTCAACATATTTACCAACACAACAATCCTTTGCAGTGTGTACTTCATGCCATCAGTTCTTCAAATATATACTCGATTCCAGAAAAAAACCTGGAAGTGGGTTATGGCTATTATCTCAGCAACGCTATGCATATCTGGCCATGCAGTCTTCTTGGTCATATTTATTAATAAGGACACAAACCAGAACATTGTGTATTATTTCATTGCAGTAATGGGGACAATTTTAGTGTCATGCAATTGGTATGAAAAATTTCTACCAGAAAGAGCTGAAATTATTGAAATAAAACCAGATAAAGATGAAAGGACCATCTTGTACATATGTGGAAGTATTGTCAAAATCGTTGTCACCTGGCTTGTTATTGTCCCTTATATTTGTCTACAAGAAGAAGATGTCTGGCCAACAATCAATTCTGCAACTTCCAATGACCTTCATTTGCTCTTCAGCCTCTTAGGAATCCAAGCTGTTAGCACGGCCTTGTGTCATTGGTTTGGAGTTGTTGCATGCAAAATGAGGAATGTTAAATTGGGTTTCTATGTACCTTTAACCCTTTCTGTGCTATCGGTGATTATAGGAAATATTTCCATTTCTTTATGTAAGTACAGTGATGTGCAAACAAAGACTGGCATTCAGCTTGTTAATTTCTCAGATTTTTGTCAAAATACCATTTTGATTGACAACAACACATTGACTGAAATCCTGCTGTTAGAAGTAACCAAGTATACATGCCGATTAATAATGGATACTCACACATCAATTTATGCCATAATATCTGGCAGTTTGTGGTATGTGGGGTCTATTTGCTTTCATTTCCCAGTCTGGAGACTAAAGGTTCAAAGGATTGAAAGAACAACCCAACTATTTGTAAGACGCATGTATGAAGCTACTTTTATTGACCAGTCGATGCTTCTTAACATTAGAACAAAACTGAAAAAAAATGTATGTGATGATGAAATCAACAGGTAAGAAAGTAACCTACATCTCTATAATATTACATACTACAGCTTTTTTGATTTTTTTTTTTCTGAATTGAACATCAAAATGACTCATTATTTGCAGTCATCTTTGCAGTAGAAAGTTTGGTATTTGTTTCAGTACAACCGGCAAAATACTTCCTTTCCATCATAAGTCTTATAAGATAAATGAAAAATGTGAATTTTTACTACATCTTTATTATTATGATCTATGGTTATTAAACTTTTGATTAGCAAAGCAATAGAACATAACAAAATCTAGCTTTAGTTGAAAAAATCATAGTTAGAAAAATAAAAATTTATCAATACAGGCGGCCCCCTACTTAAGGACACCTGACTTTCAGATGATTCCTAGTTACAGACGAACCCCTCTTCCCACTGTGACCTCTGGTGAAGCTCTCTGGATTATTTACTTTAGTCCCAGGCTGCAATAATAATAATAATAAGAATCTTTATTTATCTTGCGCCATTAAATTTCATAGCAATGATCAGCTGTAAGGTGTCCGTAGGGAAGTTTTATTGATAATCCTTAATCCAATTATAGCAAAAATTTTGAAAATCAATGGGACAAAAATTCATTTTGTCTGGAGTTACAATTATAAAATATACAATTCTGACTTACATACAATTCTACTGTAGGACAAACCCAAAGAAGCTATCTTGAATGCAACCCCAGGACTGCCAGTAAATTGTTCCTAGAAAATTGAAAGAAATGTGTATAAAATCTATAAAATGCTAAAATATATGTTTTTTTTTCTCAAAGATCAAAAGCGAAAGTAATGGTTTATTTATGTGCTACGATGTGGCATGAAACATATGATGAAATGCTGAAAATCCTCACCTCAATGTTCAGGTATATTTTTTTCTGTGTATTCTATAAAATACACATTTAATCAATAAAATAATACTACATGAAGCATAATTGTAAAGATATTTTTAAACCTCTAGAAGATGCATATACTTTGAGACCAAATTAACAAATCATGGGGTGCATGTATGAACAAAGACATTACTGAGTAATAAAGTATTAATAAGAAACAATAGGAGGGCCCTGTACACAAGAGTAGGGGCATAACAATAGCCATGTTGCACAGGGACCCGGAATGGACAGCGAAAGTTACATTTATTAATCAATTTTTCTTGGCTCATCTCTCTCTCTTCCTGCTTAAAGGGGCAGCTTAGCAAAGCACAGTAGTAACCGGGGCTCAGTACCTGCAATGTAATGGGGCTCCATGCCATCTCTGCTGTGGTGACCCGCGCACCTTGTCCGCAGAAGTCTGTTGCCCACAGGCCTTGTCTGCAGCCCACCTACGCAGACACCAGCTCACACAGCTTCCCGCCTTCCCAACCGCACAGCCGCCAACCGAGCAACTGCCCGTCTGCACAGCCTTATGTATACACAGTATGCATGTATATGGTGCGTTTATACTGCATGTATGTGTATATATGGTGAGTGTATACTGTATGTCTAAGTATATGATGTATATATACTATATGTATGCATTGTGTATGTACAATACAGTATGTGTGCAAATTCGATGTGTATATACTATGTATTTACCTGTCCGACAAAGCTCCCCGAAAGTGCATTGCCAGACGAAAATGCACTCTGCCGCGATTCACTAAGGTTGTGCGCCCGATATCCTGTATGTGTCGCTTCCCCACTCAGGTCCGACGGAGTTCACCTTCTTTTTTCGTGGTGTATGTAAGTGCACTGTCTTGCGACACAATTTGAAAGTCAAGTCCCGCGCTCAGTCCGAATCAGTCGGATCGTCCGATGGCACGCCCCCCACTTTTCGTTGCATGAAAGCCAGCGCATAGACACCTGTTAAATACCTGTCCAAGCCGAGCAATCCCTGAAACAGATGAACAGTCAATCGAAAATGCAATCCGCGGCCCTTAGTAAACAAGCCCCTATGTGTTTATATATGTGTGTATAAATGTGTGAATGTGTATATACTGTATGAGTTTGTATATACTGTATGCATTAGTGTATAAATGTATATATGAGTACATAAAGGTGGGCATATGAGTACATACAAGCATTTATGTGTGTACGAGTATGTAAAAGTGTGTGTATGAATATAGAACTTTATGTGTATGTATAAAATCACACACATTTATACATTCATATCAACATGTGTGTACAAGGGGAAGGGGGCTACATGCAAAAATCTGCTTGGGGCCCAGCCTCTTCTAGTTACGCCCCTGTGCAAGAGCTTACAATATATGATCAAAAGGGTGACATGGGAGGTGACAGTGGTCCAGTCATTCTTTATAAGTTATCGGAATAAATAAATATGTAAATAATGCTACTGCATGAAACAGTCACCATCTGCCATCTTATATTTGGAGTCCTTCAAATGCAGACTATCCTCTTAATTGGTATCAGATGTTTGTAGGATTACATAGAGTGGAGGAGTTCACAGGATTGGTTACTGAAATAGAGTAAAATTTACAGTAAAGTATATGCAATTAGAAAATGCAGTAGGCCTGTCTAAAAGGATTTTTAACAGTGCCTTTGAAACTTTGGTAGTTAGGTATTAGTCTTATAGTAGTAGGAGAAATGCAAATACGTTTTCCAGGTTAGGATAAGGAAAACAATGCCTCTTTAGCTACCTTGTAAGGCAGCTCTAAACATCAAGCATGACTTTCAGGAAGCCTAATGACATGATGCAGGATTAATGCCAAACCAATATATCTGTTCCAGAGCCATTAATACTCAACTAGGGCAGTGATGGCAAACCTTTTAGAGCCTGAGTGCCCAAACTTCAACCAAAAGCTACTTATTTATTGCAGAGAGACAGCAATTTAAGCAGTAATTTATTTCAATGGCATCAGCCTCCTGAGGACACCAATGCAGTTGACAGGAGGAGGGCAAATTCTATTATTGCAAGAAGATTCAGATTCTTTGAGTCCTGTCTGGTGAACTCCGTTCTGGGGTAATGGCGCCCACAGAGAGGGCTCTGATTGCCGCCTCTGGCACCTGTGCCATAGGTTCGCCACCACTGCTCTAGGGGATTCTGGGAAATGGGTGCATAAGTTTTCCAGGACAGATAAGGACAACAATGCCTCTTTAGCTATGATGTAAGGCAGCTCCCTTAAAATCAAGCAGGACTTTCAGGAAGGCTACAAAGAAATTTCAGAAACAGAAAAGAGGGGAAGGGGGGGGGGGTGAAAGGATGGCGAGGGAGAGAAGGTCCCAGTCAGCCCACCCACGGAGATGCAGAAAAGAGGGGGAGGGGGGTGAAAGGATGGAGAGAGAGAGAAGGTCCCAGTCAGCCCACCAACGGAGATGCAGAACCCCTATACAGTGGAGGAAAATTTAATTTTAAGTTGAGAAGGCCAAAAGCTCCCTCAGCCGATGGAAGCTAGAAGAGAGCAGCAGGGCCCAGCAGGAGACCCAATAAAATGGAAGTGCCAGTAGTAGCAAACACATATGCCTAATACCATTGACTTTTGAGAGCCAGAGGGATACAGATGTGTATATAGAGAGACTGTATATTGGTCTAGGTGGTATGCTGTAGCAGGAACAAGGTTGTATATCTAAGTCACTGGAGAGATTTCCCTTAACCCTGACTTTGGTAGAGGAAATGGAGTTGATGGACAGAATCCAATGCATCAAGTTGCCCTGCAGTGTCTCAGCCATGAAAACCCAGTTGGCAATGGTCAAATGCCTTCTCTGCATCAGTGAAGAGAAGCGCGAGGGGCTTACCATGCAAACAGGCATGATATATCAATTTAATGGCCATGCAGAGAGAATTGTGGTTTGCAGTTTGGTACCTACACTAAGCAAAGAAACAGGAACACTCCGTAGTTTTGTTACTAGGATTTGGAAGAATCGTTATGTGCGCTTAGAGGTGAGCGAGTTAATGGCCGCCAGGAGATAGGGATGGAGTTTTGATGCTGAGCGCTTTTAATAGGTGAGGGGTAACCCATTGGCACAAGCCACCTTATCTATTGGGGTGTTTTTAATCATGGCAGCAAGTTATTGGAGCAGATATCGGAACATCCAAAGTCATCATCTGCTAAGAAGGGAAGGCCAATGTATGCTCATGCTAGACTTGTGTGTTTATCATTGCTCTTATAATAATAAAATATTTAATGAGGCTTTAGGGTCTGTTCACATCATGTTAAGAGCAGATGTTATGCATACTCTTTGCTATCCAGATGGACATCTGTACAATTCCAGCTTATTCTGCTTTTCATTTACATTGAAAATAATAGTGCAACAGATAAATAGGTAGAATAATTGAATAAATAGATAAATAAAGAACATTAGATAGCTAAAGAAATTAGACAACAAATATGAGATAGGAAGACATGAGATGATGATAGATAGATGATAGCATAATTCACTCTTTCTCAATAAAAGTTCTATATTCCCTCCTTGTCTCAATGGAAGAACAATGGAAGAATATGGAAGAATATGATCGATGGAGTAAATTTGAGATGTGATTCCTTGGGAGAGATTCATTACAGATTCTCCAACAGTTTTCTGGCAGAAAATCCACATGAATCTCCCTCTCCCTTCTCAGGTCCACACGACAGTATGAGCGTGTTGGGATGGAGACCGGGCAGGGATCGCCAGTTCCAAACTCCTGAAGTTGTAGGCCTCTCCAATTTGGAGAAGATCTTGGCTCCATGATGACAGTCAAACAGCTCCGTGATCAACGGCAATGGATAGCAGTTCTTAACTGTGACCTTGTTAAGACCGCGGTAGTCTATGCATGGACGGATTGACCCGTCCTTCTTGCTCACAAAGAATAAACCTGCACCAGCCGGAGAAGAGGACTTATGTATGAATCCCCTCTGCAGGTTTTTTATGATATAGTCTGACATGGCTGCGGTTTCTGTTACTGAGAGTGGGTATACACAATCCCGCAGAGGGGACGTACCTGGCAGCAGATCCACAGGACAGTCATAGGGACGGTGAGGGGGCAACGTCTTGGCTTGCTTCTTCAAGAAAACGCCAAAAATCAGGTCCCCACCGAAGGATCTCCCCCATCTTCCAGTTAAGAACAGGTTGGAGCTGCAACTATGGTAGACCCAACAGGATGGAGGACATCGACTTCCAAGGGCAGAGGCTTGGTGCAGTACTGGACTGGATCAGAAAGGATTTGGCTACTGACAGAGGAGAAAACCAAAGGCTTCTTGAGGTAAACCACGGGGATGTGATGCCGGGAGACCAGAGCAGCATCCACAAATTTCCCTGCGAAACCGAAGTCCAAGAAAGCAGAGACCTTGATCTGGGTGGCGGTGCCAATGCTGAGAGGCACTGGAATCATAAGGCGTGGAGAAGCTTTGCTCACACCAAGAGACGCTTCTCATCAGAACCCCAGGTGCTGGCGTTTCCCGAACGCTGGGGACAGATAGGACAAGACCCAAGGAAGTGCTCAGGGCTGGCACAATACTGGCAGAGTTTTCCCTGACGTCTTCTGAAACGCTCCTGGGAAGTGAGTCTGGCTCTGTCCACCTCCATAGGCTCCTCTGCAGTTGGAACAACTGGAGGCTGGAGTGGCCTTTGGAAAGCAGGAGCCAGGCGAGGAACATGTCATGGGCGGACTTGGGGTTGTGCGAGGCGTAACTCTTCGTCACGCTCCCTAAACCGCATGTCAATCCGGGTGGCTAAGGTGATGAGACCACTGAGGGTAGGCGGCAGATCCCGAGCTACCACAGCATCCTTAACGTAAGAGGAGAGTCCGTTTTTGAAAGCTGCAGACAGGGTTGAATTTTTCCAGTAGAGTTCCAAGACCAGGGTACGGAACTGGACAGCATATTCTCCCATGGAAGAGTTCCTCTGGCGCAGATTCAACAGCGCAGTCTCAGCAGAAGAGGCCCTTGCAGGTTCTTCAAAGATGGACCATAACTCCAACAGAAATGCTGTGAGAGTAGCTGTGACCAGGTCCTCTCTGTCCCAAAGAGAAGTAGCCAAGGCCAGGGCTTTCCCAGAAGGAGGCTGACGATGAATGCCACTTTGGATCACTCCGTGACAAATTGAGTAGGCATAAATTCTATGTGCAAGGAGCACTGGGTTATAAAGCCCCCGCACAACTTGGGATCTCCATCATACTTGCCAGGCATTGAGAGACATAGCCAGTCGGACATAGCCAGAGTCAGGAAGACAAGCCGGGGTAGCAGGAGTCGCAGGAGCAGCCTCAGGAACCTGTTGCTGATGCTGGGTAGCTAGCAGCTTTTTCAGCATGGTGGTGACTTGCTCCAGCTGTTCGAGTTGTGCGGCAATCTGCCGGGATTGGTGGACCACAATGGTGGCAAGATTGGGCCGACCCGGAAGAGGAACCTCGGCAGGATCCATGGCCGGATCTTACTGTCAGAATCAGTGAATCCTCTGGACCACCGCGGGAAGTGGTACTAGCCGACAGCTGGGACTGGAGTCTAAGTGGCACCTGGTCTTTACCAGAGCCTGCTGCAAAGCAGGATGGACTTGCTGTGACAGGGTACCACCTGGTTGTTCCACAGGTGCGACTAGCACACGGTGGCAGCCAAGGTCACGATACCTTAGCGGAAGACAGCCTCCTGGTCAGGTCTAGGCACAGGGTCAGGGCAGGCAGCAGAGATGCAATGTCAAATCCAATCCAGGGTCAGCAACGGTAAGTCCAGGCAGATGGGAATGGGAACACAGGCACACGGGACAAAGGAACGCAGGACACTGGAGCTCAGGAGCAGGAGGAACCAATGGGAGCGGGAACGCAGGATACACGGGAACACTCTGGAACGCAGGAGACACAGGAATGCAGGAGACACAGGAATGCAGGAATATCGCTGGGGAGCTTTTTCTAAGGCATAGGCACAAAGATCCAGCAGGATTTTCAGGAAGAGGCAGGGTTAAATAGGTTACCTTAAAATGGCCAGCGCCGGCTTATACTCGGGTCGGCTTATACTCGAGTATATACGGTAAGCAGATCTGACTGTGTGTTTTATTGATTAGGTGTGTTTTATATCCATCTCATGACTCTGATCTCTCATCCCTAATTTTCTATGTGTCAGATACTAATAAATTGTTCAGAAGCTAAATGAAAGTGTATATAAACCTGATTTGAGCACATTGTCAGCACTAGAAAGGGATTCTCCGCCCACATTCTTGCACTAACCATCCCTAAGTGATAGGAGATATAATAGCAATAAAACTGAGTAAAATTGTAAAGTAAAGGGGTTAAAAATTATCTTTATTGTGTAATCAATAGGGGATTAAAATTTGAGAACTTTCTTTCATGGGCAAACCTCTTTAAAGGAAATCTACCACCTGGATCAGGGATTGTATCTTAAGCACACTTTCTTGCTGGTATATGCCTCCACTGGTAGGATCTGCTCTTCTTTTAGCTTCTTACTGTCAGGATCAGGGGTAGTGTATCCTCTGTACCACCGTGGACGATGCGTAAGCCGACACCTGGGACCGGAGTCTAAACGGTACCCAGTTTTCACCACAGCCCGCCGCAAAGCAAGTTGGACCTGCTGCGGAGACAGGCAGGAGGTCAGAACAGGCAGCACAGGATGGGATTTAGGATTTCGGGCTGCCGGAGCAGGAACGCGGACAGGGAAGGCAGGGAGGGGAGCCAGGGTTCATAGAGAGGCACAGGTGTGCCCATGACCTGGAATGTGGGTCGCAGGGGCACCTGTGACACTTTCACCCTTATTTTTACAGATAAATACTTTACATATTTTGCAAATGAGCCTGAGGGGCTGCGGGTTCAATTAAGGTGCCTGGAGCCCCTCATGCTCATTTGCATCATTTTTAAACCCTTTTTTGTGAAAACGAGAGCACAAAGAGCTGAAATAAGAGCAGATTCGGCCAGAGGGGGCACACCTACATGCTTGGTTTACAATTCTTAATTCTGTTGGAAGATTTTTTTAAGGGCCCTGCAGTGCCTTTCTGTAGTGATATTTTAAGCAGGCTTACTAGCCAGGATTCTCCAATTTTTTCTTTAAATTATGGATGCAGTTTTATTGTGAGTGTCATAATAGATAGAAATAAAGGGGAATCTAGGTACTGGGCCCTCTTTTGTTTTTGGTACCAATAACCAGGTGTGGGCTGGGAAATGAAAGTGTCCCAGGTTAAGAAAAACAAAATGCTGTCCCTATGTTGTAGGCAGGTCCAAACTGGCAATATGAAAGGTCATCATAAATAGGCAGGCTCAAACACTCTTTAGTTGTTGCTACTTAGATAATAAATTGTCCAATGCCACACATTCCAACCATCAGAAATTGAATTACATGATCCAGACAGACAAAATACACTGTCAAATATTTTTATGATGACCACCATGACAGAAAGGAGCAGCGCTATCTGCACCTAAGATCCTATCCACACCTGACACAGCCCTAACAGCAGTCACCACATCAACAGCAACTGCGGCTATAAGCACAATTACAATGTGGTCCTGGAGTCACTCTCTCTGCAGATAATAAGACTGGTCTGGGAATTCAGTGACAGTGCCTGAAGCAGCCCAAACCACCTACGGCCAAGCAGGAATCTTAATAATAATAATAATAATAATAATAATAATAATAATAATAATAATAATTCCTTTATATATATAGTGCACACAAATTGCGCAGTGCTGCACAGAGCTTGCCAATTCATCCCCTGTCCGAAATGGGGCTTGCAATCTAATCAACCTACCAGTATGTTTTGGAGTGTGGGACAAAACCGGAGTACCTGGAGGAAACCCACGCAAACACGGAGAGAACATGGTACTGGATGGATGGTACTTGAACCAAGGACCCCAGTTCTGAAAGGTTGTAGTGCGAACCACTGAGCCACCGAATCTTCCCACTGAAATATATTGCCAGTCCAGCCCTGCCAATAACTTATTCCTATCTCTACTGTCAGCTACTTCTCTATTCTTTTCTATGATCCATTTGGCATAACCATTCTGTCTAAATTCAGTAATCATCTTGGTTATATTTTTCTGGAACTTCTGCTCACCAGAGATAACCAGAGATTCTTTAATTGGACATTGAATAGACCAATCATATAGAGAAAGGAGTGAAATTCCATATGTCCATTTACGTCACCAGTTGAGAGGAGGAAGCCTTCATCTATGAATCAACACCCCCTCATGACATGTTGGAAGTGGTGGGACACATAGATATCCTCCTCTAATGTGGTCATTTTTAACATCATCAATAAAAATAATTATAGCTGGTACTTCCATGCAGGACTGTTGTTAAGAAACCAAACCTCATGTAGCAGATATTTAATTTGCTTATTGTTTTATGAATATGTTTTTATAACACAGGTTGTAACTTTTATTTATATACAACAAGTAATGTCCACATCCTACTCAGGAGAAATTGCATAACAACTTATAAGATAAGTTTTCTCTTTTTATCTTTTGTGAATGTGTAAATTTTAGGGCTAAATCGGATCATTCTAAATTTTAGCCCCATTTTGTTTTAGTTACTATGAAGATCTCAAAGGGTTAGCAATCTTCCTAAAAGCTGTTACTAATAGGGGGGTTCGAATATTATATATTTTAAAGTTCATTAAATAAAAAAACTATCCCCAAAAAAGTCAATTCTGAAATCTCCTTGAAAATAAGAAAAACAGATGTGCGATTTGTTATGAAAATGTAGAGCAGACATTTGGGAAATATTAGTAATTAATTTGGGTGGTAAAACTATCTACCTGAAAATAAGTCAATTTCGAATTTTGATAAGAAATAAATGCAAAACTTATCAACTGAAATTTACCACTAACGTGAAGTACAGCATGTGATGAAAAAATATCTCAAAATCACTTTGGTAAGTTAAAGTGTTCAAAAGTTATAACCATATGAAGAATACATGTCAGATTGCAAAAAAATGGGGCTAAGCCTTAAGCTACAAAACACTGTGTCCTGGTGCATAAAAACCATGTTGAAAGTTATGTTTACATATGAGCATTTACAAATTGATTTAGCTTGGTTATTGATTTATGAGATTGTTTTTCTGCATTTCTAGCCTTTAGTAACTCAAAATAATTTAATATGTTGTTATTTTCTTTACCAGGCTTGACAAATATGAATCTACAGCGAGTGACAATTCCTTCTGTTTTGAGGCACACATTTACTTTGATGATGCTTTTGTTGATAATACTGATAATAGCCATGGCAGTAGAAGAAAACTAATTACCAACAGCTATGTGGAATGCCTGGTCACTGTGATTGAAGATGTCTACAGGTGCGAATATTTCCTTGGCACCCAGTATGGATATGCTCTATTGTTCTATTAATCTCAGGAAGATCTAGGACAATAGATATGGAATCTAGGCACCAGGATTGCAAACATAAGTCATTCTTAAATCATGTATAAATGAAGACGTACATTTTTTTTAAATTTAATATGTTAAGTTCTGTATTCCCAGAGTCTTCACACGTGACAAGGATCAAATCTTTAATCATATCAATAGATCAGAAAGAAAAACACAAATAATTATGCCAACACCATATGGTGGAAGATTGTGCTATACACTTCCTTGTGGAAATATGCTATATGTTCATCTCAAAGACAAGCAGAGAATACGTCATAAAAAAAGATGGTCACAGGTAAAATATAAAAAATCAGAGTAAACAATCAACACCTTTTGGTTTTATGCAGTCAGTGATGAATGAAAAGGGCAACTCACTTAAAAAATATGTAGGTGTCCTTGGGGGGGGCTGTACTAAAAAATATACTTAGCTTCTCTGGAGCTCTTAGTGTCTCATGCCGCCGTCCGTCGGGGCTGTGCCTATGTTTTATACAAAAGGTTCTTAGAAGTGCTGTTTGGGGAGTAGCCTAGAGACAGGGGCTTGGATAGGCGAAAGCTCGCCTGGCAGCGGAGCGCCAGCTCCATCCCAAGATCCAACTAACATAGTTTTAACTGCAGCACCTTTAATCTACTACTAGTTCACTGCCTCCATACATTGTCCCCTTATCAAACGAGCTGTGTCAGGCAGAAATTTCGGGTGTTTCACCAGATACATAATGGAACTCGGCCCATCTGTCGCCGCCATGCTGGAGACCTGAAGTTGCAATCATAGCAACGCAATATGGATGCCCCATACTGTCGCTCTTAATCATGGAACCATTTACGAAAAAACAATTAAAAATAGAACCGCTATGCTATTCCATTATTCCTAGGTGAAATATTCCGCCTGCTTTGAAAATTATAATTTTTTCAAAGTAAACGCTTCTGGATTAAAAACCACAGTTTTTAATGAAGTACAGTATTTTGTGTGGGTAATCTAAATGGCAAGTTCTCTTTACAACTAAGAAAAAAAGCCAAAACAGAAACTAGACTGACTGAAAAACTAGAACGAGAAAAGATAAATCTCCACAAATATATCTAGTAAAATGTGTCTTGTACATTTTCAGATAATGTACATGTACTACTTGCTAGGATGGAAACTGTATCGAAAATATGCGGTTATGGATAGAAAAGATCCTATAAATCGACACAATATTCAAGACAATTTATGGGTAAGTGTAAAAATGTATTTGTTGTTATTTATGTTATCAAATGCTTCTGCACCCTTATGTACATTTCACAATTTGGAATATAAAGTTGATTTCTTTGTTTCCTTACAGAAAGCAAAATCAAACACCTACATACTGGCTTTGGATGGAGACACAGATTTCCAGCCATCATCATTAATGCTTCTAGTAGATCGTCTCAGAATGTACCCTGGTGTTGGAGCTGCTTGTGGAAGAATTCACCCAACTGGAATGGGTAAAAATAGTTATTACTAGTACAATAAACACACACACTTACTGTATTAAGCAGTCGGGTTTCAAACTGAAAAGTTGCACATAATAGACATTGTGCATGATAGACAAATTGACATGTGATTGATGTGCTGACAATTTACACTAGATGCAGAGTGTCACCTGTCAGGCTTCAGGGGTAGTGGACCCATTGGTTTTTAATGAAGTACAGGCAGTCCCCGGGTTACATACAAGATAGGGTCTGTAGGTTTGTTCTTAAGTTGAGTTTGTATGTAAGTCGGAACTGTATACTTTATCATTGTAATCCCATATAGGGACCCATTGGTCCACTGTGGGCGATGACGTAAGCCAACACCTGGGACGGGAATCTAAGTGGTACCCGGTTTTCACCAGAGCCCACCGCAAAGTGGGTTGGACTTGCTGCGGCGTGGTACCACCAGGTCATTCCACATCTGCGACTTTGTCCGTGGTGGCAGCCAAGGCAAGGTACAGTGACGTTGAACAGAATTGTAGTCGGTGACAGGCAGGAGCTCAGGTTGGGCAGCACGGGACCAGATTTGGGGATGTTGCAATAGGACAAGGCAGGCAGAAGAGGAGCGTAGTCAGGAATGGAACCAGGGTCACAACAGGAAATCACAATAACAGTGCAGGGCATTAGACAAAGCTTTCTTGTAGGCACAAGGTACGAAGATCTGGCAGGGTGTGCAGGGAATGGCACGTTTATATAGAATTTTGGGAAATGGCCAGCGACAATTGACGGTGTGCTGGCCCTTTAAATTTCTTGAGGCTGGTGCACGTTTCCCTAAGAGATGGGGGTGCCCGAGGATGGGATCAGGAGTGGGGACAGATAAGTAGAGCGAGCGCTGCGCCAGCATGTACGGAAGGACACGAGTGAACCCACGACCCGAGATATGGGTCGTGGCACTACCCGCGACAGCAACCATATATATATTTACCCATTCCAACAATCTTGGTCTGAGGAAGGTCTCAGTTTGGACCGAAACATCATTATTTGGTTTGCTGTGATAACTTACAAAAAAATAAAAGGCAACTTTTATTTGCAGCAATGTGACTGGATTTACTATTTATATTTGCTATGGATATGTTATCAATTTTCGTCCTCCCTCTCCCGGTTTCATTCCTACCTCTAAAGCCAGTAGGATCTTGTCATGTATCAAAAGTGGTATGGAATCTCGTGATAGGGATATAATATTACCACTGTACAAGGCATTGGTTTGGCCTCACCTGGAATATGCTGTCCAGTTCTGGGCATCGGTCCATAAAAAGTATGCCCTGGAGCTGGAGAGGGTTCAACGTAGAGCCACAAAAAAATAAGGGGTATGGAGGGTCTTAGTTATGAGGAAAGATTAAAACAACTAGATTTATTTAGTCTGGAAAAGAGACGACTACAAGGGACATGATTAATTTATTTAAATATAAATGGTCCATACAAAAAATATGGTGGTAAGTTGTTTCAGATAATATCAAATCAAAAGATGAGGGGGTACTGTCTCTGTCTGGAGAAATCAAGGTTTAATCACCAGAGGCGACAGGGCTTTTTTACTATGAGAACTGTCAATAAGTGGAATAGCCTGCCTCAGGCGCTGGTCACAGCAGGAACAGCAGAGAGCTTCAAAAAGGGTCCAGATGCCTTTTTACACCTAAATAACATTGATGGTTATGTTATATAGAATTGTTCCCCCTAAATCCCTTCTTCATGCAATCCCTCCCCTTCCTTGGTTGAACTTGATGGACAAGTGTCTTTTTTCAACCGTATAAACAATAATACTATGAAAAATAATAAAACAAGAAACAATATTTATTATTTTTGTTCATTTTAGTGCACTTTTTAAAATGTACTTAACAAATTTAAATTCTTCTAAATCATGACCCACAAATTTTTGATACAACAAGTTTACTGTCTTTACATATTTTATTCTTGCTTATTTTATTTCCCTGCTTTCTTTGCACAACTACTCTATTTCAGAAGTCTGTTTTAACATTCACATGCACAAATGCTGCAAGTTTGACATCTAGCAAACTGATTTTTAAAGTTTGTTTGTAATATGTAAGAATTAAAATATTAATATGGGACTTAAATATTTTCTGCTTAGGTCCTATGGTCTGGTACCAAAAGTTTGAATATGCTGTTGGTCACTGGTTACAGAAGTCCTCAGAACATATATTTGGCTGTGTCCTTTGCAGTCCTGGATGCTTTAGTCTATTCAGAGCATCTGCTTTAATGGATGACAATGTGCTAAAAACATACAGCAAAAGAGCTACAAGTGCCATGGAATATGTACAGTATGATCAAGGTATCAGTTACTTTTTTACTAAACATCATTATTATAATTTGTGGCAGCATTTCTAATGAATGTAGTAGTTTGGAAGTAGTTTGGTTTTATGAGGAAGGTTTTTTTTCCCTACTCAGTTTTCACTCTTCGAAGACAGGAGGTTACTTGGCTATTACGGTATTAGTTCTGCTATTCAGAGACTAAAATAAATGTATGCTTACCATTTAAAATGTATGAATATTCAACTAATATCAATGTAGAGAGAAACTTCCGGTGAAGAGATGCATTGTCATAAAATCAAATATATTGATTGGGTCAGTTGCTTTTTTTATGAGAACAATAGTGGAGTAAATGTCAAAAATACCAAAACCATACCTCACACCAGTATATCAATAAAATTGATGAAAACAGATTCATCATAAATGTCAAGGTAAGGTTAAAACTGTAGCCATTGTGCTAATGTGAAGATATTGCTTTATGTTCTCGACACAAATACAATTCTATTTTATAGACTATGAACCCATATTATTATAATAGAGTCAAAATGGGGTTTGCACAACAGGTCCTATACAAGGCCACACACCAAATTACATATGGTAAGCAGTAGAGAAATAGGATGTGTGAAAAGAGCCCACCAAACGTACTTAACATAGTCCTTTATTGCATATCCACATAAAGATACATACATATAAAACCACCTAAATAGTAAATAAGTACTTTACAATGAGAACATCTGGATAATACAATATAGCCTGAACCCTCTCCTGCCCTTACAGTATGTTGAATACACAACAACCACTATACAATAAAGGAGTTAGAATGAAGTAAGTACACAAAAATAAAAAGTTATCACAAATAGAGGGTAAGTTTTAGAGATGAGACTAGTTTGCTATACAATACCACAATGTGTATGAAAGTAGAAGGAGGGGGTTTGGATCCCAAGTATATAATTTTTCTCTATGGAACTCTATTATGGAACTGACTTTATTTTTGATGCCCATCCTTATTCATGCTTTTATTAGGTGAGGATCGTTGGCTATGCACATTACTGCTCCAACAAGGTTGGCGTGTTGAATACAATGCAGCTTCTGATGCCTATACTAATGCTCCACAAGTATTTGACGAGTTTTACAACCAGCGCAGAAGGTGGTCACCTTCAACAATGGCAAACACCTTGGATTTATTGCATAGTGGAAGACAAACCTCAAAGAAAAACCCTTCCATTTCTTATCTTTATGTCTTGTATCAGATATTTTCAATGGCATCTTCAATTATCAGTCCTGCTACAGTGTGCCTAATGATTGCAGGTAATGGTCAAAAATTGTTTACTCTTTAACTAGACTGATAATTACACCTACTTCATTTCATAGGTATTATTATTTATTTATATTATTTTAATAGGTATTAATCCACTGATTCTGAAAACAATTTCAAGCCCTCACCATGCCTGGTGAATCAGTACTGTTTAATTATCTAATATATAAAGCTGTGTGTGTGTATATGTATGTATGTCCGCTAAAGGCATCTGTACCGTCGCGTTTACAATCACCAAATTTTGCACAGTTGTTGCCTGTGACTCAGGGAATGTCATAGACTCGGTTTGAGCCAAAATTTTTACCCCGCGCTTTCCAAAATCCACTTATTAACCACCATATACAGGAGGCAGTGTCTGCTGCTGCTGGGGTAGTTGGAAGCTGAGCCATGATTGGCTGCTATTCTTCCACAGGTCATTAATATGAGCTCTGAGCATTGATAGATTACTATAGGCAATGTGAAGAAGAAACTTGCGTGATGTAAGAAGGATAAGGATACAGAGATAGGGAGAGATTTATCAGAAATGTCCGAGGTAAAACTGTTCCAGTTGCCCATTGAAACCAATCAGCTGTAATTTTATAAACAGCTTTGCAAAAATGAAACTTGAGCTCTTATTGGTTGAGATGGCCAACAAGACCAGTTCTGCTCTCAGACACTTCTGATAAATCTCCTCATAGACAAAGTGACAATCGGGGACAGAGACATTCACTGAAATGAGACTGCCGGTGACAGACAGTCACTGAAATGAGACTGCCAGTGACAAATAGTCACTGAAATGAGACTGCCAGTGACAGACAGTCACTGAGAGAGACTGCCAGTGACAGACAGTCAAAGAAGGAGACTGCCAGCGACAGACAGTCACTGAGAGAGAGGCAGTCCATAGATACAAATAAAATATTTTTTGTTAACCCATTCTATTTTTGGCAACACCGGGATCTACAGCTCGTTTATAATAAAAAGTAAAATAATTGGATAGGCCAGTCACTAGACTATACTTTCTACAACATTTGCAATTTCTCTGCATGGACACATATGACTTGCCCATGGGTAATACATTTTGGTTTCTGTTTGCAGGATCATTATCGTTTCTTTTTCAGTGGGATTCGAATGGATGTATTGTGTTAGCGATTCTACCTCCTGCATTGTACACTGCAGTGTGTTATATAGCAAAACCCAGCACTCAGATTAAAATCGCTGTGTGCCTTAGTATTTGCTATGCTTTTTTGATGCTGGCAACGATTTTAACTATCATTGGTAAGTGTGCGTGTGTTTGTACAAAATAATATATATAACATAACCATAAAATGTTTTTGCCCTGCTTGACCATTGAATAAACTGTGCCATGGAGATGTGCTGAGTAAGCCCCATCCTGATGGTGCGACCACAAATGACATTTATATTGCGTTTACAAACACAATGCAAACACCCAGTGGTGGGGCTTGGCCCAATTCCATATTTGTTTCCATGGGAATGTATGCCATTGGTAACCAGCACCAGCTGACTTGTATTGTTTAAATGCAAGACAATGGGGCAGATTTACTTACCCGGTCCAGTCGCGATCCAGTGGCGCATTCTCCGACGCGGATTCACTGAGGTCGTGCGCCCGATGTCCACTAGGTGTCGCTGCGCTGAAATTCGTCTCGGTGTATGTGAGTGCTATTTTTGCGACACAATTTTTTTTAAATCCGATCGCATGCGTCAAATCCCGGGGCAATTTGGCGCAAATCGGAAAAATTCGGGAAACCAGGCGGAAAAAACGCAATTCGGACCCTTAGTAAATGAGCCCTACTGTGTTCTGGTTACTGATCACATGCATTTACATTGAAACGCATATGTGATTGGGCCAATTCCCGCCCTGGGCGTCTGAATTGAGTTTGTAAAAGCAAAAAAATTAATGCAGAGCATATCTGAATCTTCACAAGCCCCTAACTGCCACAGTCAGGTGCATCATGCATCTAAGCAGCTGATTAGGACCCCACATCTCCACACTATTGCTGCCATTGAGACACGAGGCTGATGTTATCACAAATTAAAAGCAGACATCTAGATTTATTTAGGAAACAAACATAGACCGTAGCTTACATTTAAAATATATTTAAAAACACTATGTGGGCAGTTTGTTAAAGGTGATTTGTAAGCAGTTTTGACCAATAGATTGTATAGTAAGTCACTGCCATTGCTGCTGTCACTTTCTTGCTCTCCTTAAAGGGGACCTACCACCATGATTCTACCTATAAAGGTAGAACGGGTGGTAGGTGGATGAATGGGACGTAAGGATAGCCCTTTTTGGGCTAATCCTTACGTCCCGGCTATCCTTTTGTAAACTTTAATCAGTTGATATGTTAATTTAATTAAGCGGCTACTGGGGCGTGGAGTAGCCGGACATGAGGCTACTAGTCGCGGCTACTCCACGCCCCAGTAGCCTTGTTCCTCCGCCTACCGGGTAATCTTCGGCGCGCAGCTCCTCGTAGCTGCGCGCCCTCGTGCGAATATCCTGCGTTCTGCGCATGCGCAGGACGCAGGCCTACGGGTGCGCGGCCGTAGCTCCGAGGCCGGCGCTACTGCGCATGCGCAGACGCCGGGTGCTCGGACGAGGGCGCGCAGCTACGAGGTGCTGCGTGCCGAAGATTACATGGTAGGCGGAGGAACAAGGCTACTGGGGCGTGGAGTAGCCGCGACTAGTAGCCTCATGTCTGGCTACTCCACGCCCCAGTAGCCGCTTAATTAAATTAACATATCAACTGATTAAAGTTTACAAAAGGATAGCCGGGACGTAAGGATTAGCCCAAAAAGGGCTATCCTTACGTCCCATTCATCCACCTACCACCCGTTCTACCTTTATAGGTAGAATCGTGGTGGTAGGTCCCCTTTAAGTTTCCTGCTGGTGGGGTTTATTTAAGGGTGACAGGTTAGCTTACAGCTATCCAGCATAATCAAATACGTTCCTAACCATAACATATTCTTAATGAATGCCTTGTATACAAATCTTATAATTTATAACATATTTAATCTAATATCTGAAGTTTAAAGTTTTATTTTTTTTTAGGTGATATTGTCAAACAAGGAACAATAATGACTCCTACAGGTCTATTTCTAATCTCAATGAGTACAATATATATCCTTACAGCTCTATTACACCCTCAGGAGTTTTATCTATTGATATATGGACTGGTATACACTCTATGTGTCCCAAGTGGGTATCTTATACTAACAATCTACTCATTGGTGAACATGCACATAGTTTCCTGGGGAACTAGAGAGACAGTGGCACCTAAGGACAAACCTAAGGAAAAAACAAAAAAACTGAAATACCAAAAAACCTGCAAGTGTCTTTGCTGGAATGTAGAAGTACAAGTCCATGATGAAAAGTGTAATATCCAAGAAGAAAAAAAAGATATAATAGATGCTCAAACTCAAACTGTGGATGCTAAAAGGTAACACATGAATAAGAAGACATCAATCCTTTTTTCATATTTTCAATTTATAGATGTAGCACTGATTTATAAAGGGAAGAGTAGTCTAACAAGTCTACCTTATAGGTAGCAGTGAGTAAGATAACAGCATTATAAACTTTAGTGTCATTTTTTACTGTAAGTAATATTGAAAATTATCTCTCTTTATGCCTGCCACTTTACAAAAAAGTGATCAGAGTAAAAAATATAAACATTTAACACAGGAGCAGAGGCCTATTCACTTAAATTACCTACCATATATACCTGAGTATTAGCGGACCTGATAAAAGTTGAAGCACCTAATTTTAACAAACAACTGGTAAAACTTATTGACTTAAGTATAAGCCTAGGGTGGGAAATGCATTGGTCACAGGTTCCCTTACTAAGTAAATCCCCAACAGGCTCCCCTCACTGATGAAATGTCGTCAACCCTTTTTCGTTTTTTTGCGTTTATGTTTTTTACTCTTCTCAATCCAAAAGTGATAACTTTTTTATTTTTATGTTTAGAGAGATGTATGAAGGCTTGTTATCTGTGGGACAAATTGTACTTTTTGGTTGCACAATATAATATTTCATGCAATGCATTGGAAAGTGTGGTGAAATTGACAACAAAAAACACATTTGTGAGTTTTCTTGTGGACTGTGTTTTTACCACTTTCATTCTGTGCTCCAAATGACACATCCTCTTTATTCTTTGGGTCAATACGATTACAGGAATACCAAATTTATGTAAGTTTCATTGAGTTGTAGTAGATTTTAAAAATTTTTAATCTTTTGTACAACAAATAAATTTGCCATTTTGCCAAATTCTGAGGCAAATAACATTTTCCCACTTTGGTGTCGGGACCTATGCAAGGTGTCATTTTTACGGTACACGCTGGCGTTTTAATTTTTAGCAATTTGGGACCTGTATGACATTTGATAATTTTTTTTAAAATATGCATGAATGGAAAAATGGTGAAAAAGTGTCAATTCAGACTTCTGGGCTCTATTGTCTGTTACGATGTTCACAGCTGGAAATAATCTTTTTTATATTTTGATAGAATGGGCATTTTGAGATGCGGGGATATCTAACAAGGGGGTGATTCGAACTTTTCCTTTTTTATTATTTTTATTTTTTTGTTATTTTTTTACTATTATTGAAGACCCTCTAGGTCAGTGATGGCAAACCTTTTAGAGACCCAGTGCCCAAACTGCAACCCTTATCCACTTATTTATTTAAAAAGTGCCAACACAGCAATTCTAGCATTAACTTAATAAAATCTTCTTGCTCCGTGCTGTAGCACGCCTTTCAATGGTCCTGAGGACACTAATATAGTTGACAGGATGAAGGAAAATTCGGATTGCCTTTGGAGCTTCCCTTGACAACCCACTGAACAGGAAGAATTGTGCGGCCAAGAGCAGGATCTTCAATGGTTCCAATGAAAATCCGACCATGTCCACATCTATTCTTCCTGCAGTCTCACTATAAAATAACGCTGAGTGTGTCATGTCATGGGCCTGTAGGAGGATTTCTTAAGTCCTGTTTGATGAATTCTGTGCTGGGGAAACAGCCTGAGTGCCCACTGAGATGGCTCGGAGTGCCACCTTTGGCACCCGTGCCATAATTTCGCCACCACTGCTCTAGGTTATTTTAACCTTGCAGGTTCTGATTTCTCATATACTGCAATACTATGTATTGCAATATACAGCAATTTTACTGATGATCTCTAATAGCCTGCCATCTGCAGGCTATTGGAGATCATTTTACATGGCAAGCCTACGAGTCTCTATGAGACTGGCAGAGCCCATTGGCAGCGATGTTAGGTGCTGTATTCGGATATGACCACAGCACTTAAAAGGTTAACTCCGCGATCGGTGCCAGCAATGACCGAGGCAGTAGCAGTAACATGCAAGTGTCAGCTGTACAGTATATATATATATATATATATATATGTATGTATATAGCTGACAACTGCTGGGTATGGAGAAAGCTCAGCCTGTCAACTCCCTACACCCCACGCAGCATTGGGACGTAATAGTATGTTTGGTGTGCAAAGGGGTAAATTTACATCCCTCTTCAAAGTAAATTTTCTGGATGATGCCACATAATCTGGAAGGTGTTCAGGTGCTTGAAAACATACTGGTAGGGGTTTATTATGTTAATTTCTGCTGAAAGGTTCCCATTCAGCGAGCTTCACTTTAATTAAAGTATATCACAAAATAAAATTAATTAATTTACTCTACTTAATTTACTTTTAATTTAAGTTACTAAAATTACATTATCTCTTTTTACTTTTCTACAGAGAACAAAATCAAAATAATTATGAAAATGAAGTGAACAATATAAAATATGAAGAAAGTAAGTCTGCATTTGCAGTAAAAAAATTGTAACTTCTAACATTGCACTTCATAATGAAGATATGAGATAAATACCCCAAACTTCCTTTACTAAGTAACAAATTGGCGACAAGCACTGTTATTCTTTTGTTCCTCCATGCTACCACTTTGAGGTCATGCCAATTTTGATGCCAATTTTGATGTCAGACAACATATCTGTTAGCATATGAATTAGCTTAGTCTGACAATTTCCATACATTGCAATAGATCACTATGGCTGTGGATTGCATTGAACAAGTGATATGTGACATGTGGTCACATTCATGGGGTACAGTTTGCTATTGTTAAAAGGCTGAGAGACCTGCATTGTGGTCACATGTCATGAATGTAACACAAGGCACAGTGTAAACAAATTTACACAGTATTTCCAATCATAGAGCTTTATATTTCTGTAGTTGAATATTAGCAGACAATCCCTAAGTACAAGGAGACAGAGCAAGGATTTGAAGAGACACAGAGCTGTCAGTCAGAATAATGGGGCGTGATTCACTGCCAGCCTGGGAGAGAGAAGAGTCACCTGACATGAGTCACAAAAGCTCATTTGCATATCAGAAAAACATCTGTAATTAAGGTACAGTGCTCCACTGGCAACTAATTTTAGGTGATGTGGAGAGGACTTGTAACCCTTTATCTGCAGACATTGTTAGTCAGGGTGGTCAAAATCTGGTGACAGGTCCTTTTTAAGCTATGCCTGAGCTTTGTTTAGGGCCACAAGGCAAGTCTTTCTTAAATCAATTAATGGAATAATAAATTGAGAGCTAACATTATACATTGCTATGAGGTGGCTCAACATATTGGACAATAAAATTGTGTATTTGCAGTAATTCTGCATTTATTTATGAAAGGCATCTAATGGATCAAAAGACTCAGTGTATCGCTAAATACAGTTCTTCAGGGGTGTTGTTTGCAAAATGGGGTCACTGGTTGGGAGTTTAATTTAGTTTAATTTTATGTCAGAGCCTCTTGAATTTCCTGTCATACCAGTGTAAAATAAATTAAATATCACATGCACATAGTTCTCTATTACTTCTCAATCTTGTTATTATATCAGTCAAAAGATTTGGGCCATTTCTTGTGGATTTGTTAAAGCAAAAATATTTATATTGTTTGTGTAATGAAAAGTTATACAATTTTCATAATATACTTTTTGTATCAATTCCTCACAGTTTTTTAGATCTCTACTTCCTGTCATTCATCATTCATTATACATACAATCATATAATTCATGTAATTAAATTGGAAAATTGTATAACTTTTCATTACACAAATAATAACAGTGAATTTGGTGAAAAAATGCATTTGCGCTGCTTTCTTGTGGGCTTGTATTTTACGACTTTCACTGTGCACCCCAAATGACGTCTACTTTATTCTATAGGTCGCTGAGATCACAGAGGTACCACATTTATTCTCATACTTAAATGGGTGGTGTCATTTTTTGCAACTTTTGATGACGTTTTCAATGCTAGCATTTTAAGGATTGTACAGCCTTTTGATCACTTTTTATTGAATCTTTTATATTTTTCAAAATATTTTTCTGTTACTGTTGAAGGCAGTACTGTCTGAAGTTTCATATATTACTTGCATATCACATCTGAATAAAAGATATAATGAAATGAACAAGATTGGTGTGTGCCATGCTTACATATCCTAACCATAGAATAGATCGTTAGGGGATAATAGGAAATATTAAAAAAATAAAAATAAATAAAGAACGGAAGAATACTCAGGATGAGCTCATAGCTAGTCTTCAAGAGTAGTATTTAAGACTGGTGTATGAAAAAAAAAGAAAAACCTGAGTACTGAATTTGCATCTGCGCATGCACAATCTTCTGTTTATGTTTGTTCCATAGAACTTATACAGTAAGTGCATATAAATAAGCACAAAGAGAAAACTTTGCATGCGCAGATGCAAATTCAATATGCAGACTCAGACAAAGATGGATGCCAGAATACCCTGAATGTCAGCGGTTTTATGACTTACTGTAAACACTTGAGTATTAGCCATTTTTTGTGCTGAAAAAGCACCACTTGGCTTATACTCAGGTATATAAAAAAATACAAACTCTGTACCTTTTGGATACCCGTCTGCAGGTCCTCTTTTTGATCCCTGCTAGCTGTCAGCGTCAGGTCTGTCCACACAAGCACCTACAGACTATGATGTCGACAAGTGGTTGATGTCATAGTCTGTGTACCCCCAGCTTGCAAGGAACAGTTTTTTAGTGCAGAGTATTCTGTTCTGTGCAGATTAATAAATACCCCCCAATGAGTGAAAAGATTAGATTGTATTCTGTGGACTATGTTATGTGCATCTATACATCTATAGATCTTGGGTCCAAAGTAAAAAAACTTATTTGCTATCATAAGCATGCTTGACTGCTCAGACTGTACACAAATTCTCATTTATACATAAATATGTGCACTTCTTGATATATGAAAAACGTCTGACTATTTTGGCTACTATTTTTTACACGGACGCAAGTTTCTGCAATCTACTTCTTATGCGGCACTGTATGAAGGCATCGCCTCAGAAGAAGTACCTTTAAAGGGTGCCGTAAAATCCAGGTACAGCAATGTTAAGGTTTTAAAGTCAGGAGTGGATTAAAACAAACATAATAGGGCTCATTTACTAAGGGTCCGAATCGCGCATTTTCGTCGAGTTTCCCGAATATTTCCGATTTGCACCAAATTCCCCCGGGATTTTGGCGCACGTGATTGGATTGTGGCACCTCGGCGCCGCTTTTAACGCATCAGAAATCAGGGGGCGTGGCCATCGGAAAAGCCGACAGATTAGGAAAAACCGTGGAATTAAAAAAAAAAATTGTGTCGCAACAATAGCACTCACATACACCGGGACGAAGAAGGTGAACTCAGGCAGACTTCAAGCAGCAGCGACACCTAGTGGATATCGGGCGCACGACCTTAGTGAATCTCGACAAGCTCCGAATCAACGTCGGACAACGCGCCGCGGGATCGCGAATGGACCGGGTAAGTAAATGAGCCCCAAATCTATAAATGTTCCAGTTATACAATTTTTCTATGTAAATCCACTGATTAGGACTTAGAAATACATTACATAATGCAAATTACTGACTCGAATGCTGCTATGTGAAAATGTCCGAGGACTGTTCATACAGGGTCCAAGGACAGGGCTCGGCTCTATTGCATCTGTGTTACCAGTGAAATGCATGCAATCGGTAACCAGCACCTGGTGTTTTACATGTACACAATGCAAAATACTGGGTGCTTGTTGCTTATCAGATGGGATCGGGCCGAGCCCTGTCTTCGGACCTATGAATTGCGTTGAAAATGCAATGCAAACACCACGTGTGAGTCTTACAGTCTTAAAGAGCTTTGTAAATGATGCATTCACAGACGTTAAACATTCCTTCTTTTTGTTTAGGTTGGATTTCAGAACTGCAGCTAAAAACAGAATACAATATACTAAAGATGGAGAACTTTGATGAAGTGAGTGATGGCTTATTTATGACAACTGTAAAAATATTTGTTATTAACCCCTTAATGCCTAGGCGCTTTTTTGTTTTTGCGTGGGATTTTAATGCCTCAGGCAGCTTTGATGGGGGCATTTACAAGGTTAACACCCGCAATCGGAGCCAGCACCGACTGCAAGGTGTTACTGGTGGGTGTTTGCTGCAATATATACTTTTACTTTTCTATTAGACAAAGTACAAAGATGAGTCAGTAAAATGAAAACCTGATGGAAAATCACATTAATAGTATTAGCCAGACAAAATACAACCAGTGATTTAACCCTTTCACGACCCGTGACGTAATAGCACGTCACGGGTCGGCCGCGGGTGCATGGAGAGGGCTCACGCGCTGAGCCCTCTCCATAGCCGGTAAGTCTTTGCTGCATATTGCAGCAAAGGCTTACCGGTAACACCCGCGATCGGTGCTAGCACCGATCGCGGGTGTTTTCACCTCGATCGCCGCCGGCAATGCTGCCGGCGGCCTCAAAAGCATGGCGGCGCGTGGGCGCCGCCATCTTTTCGAGGATGGCCGCTCCCCGTGACGTCATCGGGGAGCGGCGATCCATCGCCATGGTAACCTCGGGTCTCGCGAAGACCCGAGGCTACTTCTGGTTAACCCATGCATTACAATGTGCTATCAGCACATTGTAATGTATGAGGAGTAAAATCCCCATATACTGCCATACTGTAGTATGGCAGTATATGATAGGATCGTGCAGACCCCCTAGGGTTAAAGTACCCTAGGGAGTCTGAAAAGTACTAAAAATAAAAATAAAAAAAAGTTAAAAGAAAAAAAATTATAATAAAAAACCCTAAAAACTCAAATCACCCCCCTTTCCCTAGAACTGATATAAATATAAATAAACAGTAAAAATCATAAACACATTAGGTATCGCCGCGTCCGAAAATGCCCGATCTATCAAAATATGATAACGGTTTTTCACTGTGTTTAGTCCCGTAACGGAAAATCGCGCCCAAATTCGAAAATGGCACTTTTTTTGTCATTTAAAAAAATTAAAAAATTCTATAAAAAGTTATCACAAGGTCGTACAGTCCTAAAATTGATAACATTGTAAACGTCATCAAAATCCGCAAAAAACGACACCACTCACAGCTCAGTGCACCAAAGTATAAAAAAGTTATTAGCGCCAGAAGATGGCAAAATCCCCAAAAAATTTTTTGTACAGGAGGTTTTAATTTTTTTAAATGTATGAAAACATTATAAAACCTATACAAATTTGGTATCCCCGTAATCGTACCGACCCAAAGAATAAAGTAGACATGTCATTTGGGGCGCACAGTGAAATCCGTAACATCCAAGCCCACAAGAAGGCGGCACAAATGCGTTTTTTTACCAATTTCACTGCATTTGGAATTTTTTTCCCGCTTCCTAGTACACGGCATGGAATATTCAATACCATCTCTATGAAGTGCAATTTGTTACGCAGAAAATAAGCCATCACACAGCTCTGTACATGGAAAAATAAAAAAGTTATGGATTTTTGATCATGGGGAGTAAAAAATGAAAATGAAAAAACAAAAAAGGGCCAGGTCCTGAAAGGGTTAAAACTAATAGTTTTAATGTATTTTTTCTAAAACATATATTAGGAAACAAAAACAGCTAAGCCGGAGTAACGCTGTGAAGGGACACTACATGAAGCGCATAAAGTCCCTTTTTTCTAGCAATACACAGGGTCACACCAATTCCAGCGATCTTCCCCTCCAACCTTACTAAAGTGAGGATGATTTGTAGTCATGTCTAAGCACAACCATTTATTGCAAACTATATAGCAGTGATGGAAATAGTCATAGCATATGTCATGAATAGGTGATACTAGGAAAATTAATTTATGGTAATTAGTATAGTATATTAGTACAGTTATTTCATACTATATTTTACGCATTAAACAAAACAACAACAACTTTTAAAATATTAGTAACTAAATACACTATTTTGTTTTATTTTTTCTAGGAGGAAATACCATTCTGGGAAGGTGTCATCACAAAATATTTGGAGCCAATCAATGAGGATAAACACAAGCAAGACATGATTCAGAGAGAACTAAAGTCTTTGAGAAATAAGGTAAGTGCCAGCTATTGTATGAGGTATGGGATGACAATATACCACTACATTTCTCTTATCTAAAAATCTATCTTGGCTATTGTATAGTTTTGATTTGATATTTACATGTCTTTACCTATTAACAGGTGACATTTATTATCTTTATGATCAATTTGCTGTGGATTGTTGCAACATTTTTCTTGCAAATCATAGGGAAAGATGTACACCTTGTTCTGCCTAAGATTTATATGAATGGAACTATCTCAGAAACTGAACACCTGAGTGTGGACCCAATTGGATTCATGTTCTTACTGTCATTCGCTCTTCTAATAATATTACAGTTCGGGGCTCTTCTGTACCACAGGTAAAAATAATATAATAGGAGTGACTATATTGTTACTTTAACTCATTTATTATGTATGTCTATGTGTTTGTTATGAAAATTTCACTGACCAATCGGTTTTGTAGGTAGTGTCTGAACAATATATGGGTGCTTACGGTATGTGTCCTTTTAGTAAGGGTACATTTACACAGCCGTATGCCCGCCCATCCAAAGCCAGGCGGGCACAGGGCTGGATTAATGTTGGTGGGGGTACCTGGGCACAAAATCTGGTGGAGCCCCCACTGAATGTAGCATACATAGACATCCTCCTGCTGATTATCTACCTTCCGACCAGTACTGCATCCGCATACAGCTGCCATCCACCCAGTAAGACATCCGCATACAGCCGCCAACCCCCAGTAATACATCCGCATACAGCCGCCAACCCCCCAGTAATACATCCGCATACAGCCGCCAACCCCCCAGTAATACATCCGCATACAGCCGCCAACCCCCCCAGTAATACATCTGCATACAGCCACCTCACTCCCAGTAATACATCTATATATACAACCACCAACCCCCAGTAATACATCCGCATACAGCCGCCAACCCTCCAGTAATACATCCGCATACAGCCACCAACCCCCTCAGTAATACATCTGCATACAACTACCAACCCCCCAGTAATACATTCGCAAACAGCCTGCAACCCCCTAGTAATAATCCGCATAAAGCCGCCAACCCCCTAGTAATACACCCACATACAGCCAACCTCCCACCAATAATACATGTATATACAGCCGCCAACCACTCAGTAATACATCTACATACACTTCAGTCCCCCACCAGCCACACAGTCCCATGTAACATACACCTCAGCCACACCAGCCATGCAGTCCCATGTAACATAAACCTCAGCCACACCAGCCATACAGTCCCATGTAACATACACCTCAGCCACACCAGCCGTACAGTCCCATGTAACATACACCTCAGCCACACCAAGTGTTTAGTCCCATGTAACATACACCTCAGCGACACCAGCCATGCAGGCCCATGTAACATACACCTCAGCCAAACCAACCACACCAGCCATGCAGTCCCACAAAACATACAAATCTTGTTCCCCTGACACTAAGCAATCACTATATTATTCTTTCTAGTTAGGTCCTCACCTACATACCCATGAATAAAAGTGCTCCTGTGAGGTTTCTGTTCTCCACTTGTAGTCACACATGGCAGCTCCTTTACTTCCTGCTTTTCCTTGGAGGCCCCACCCCTTTCCGTGACATCACCAGATCACGTGATATCCAATCCCATACACATCACACACCGGAGTTTCTGGGAGATGTCTGTCTATTGTGTTTATGCTGTGAGCTGAGTGTCTCTGATGTGGAGCAATGCCCTGCAGCAGCGCTGCTGAGCCTTGCTCCAGCCAGAGACACTCAACTCACAGCTGACTGTACGCTGTGCAACCAGCCAGCTCACTGCCAGACGACTGTCCCATTCTCAGGGAGAACATGACACATACAAGTGTCACTGGGCATCGCTTCTGGAGAGTGACAGTCGGCTCACAGCTGAGCTGACAGGAAGCATTGCACTAGTGTGCTGTACCGATGCGGGGACCACAACAAGCTGTTACTCAATGTCTGTGTGGGCAGACATTGTCAGCTGGTGGGCGCCCCCTGCAGGAGCAAGATGGTGGGGGCCCCTATAATCCGGCCCTGGGCAGGCATACCGCCCTCTCTAGCGAGAAAAGCGGTGCACAGCCAAACACATGAGGAAAGATAGAGCATGCTATATCTTTTCCTTGTGTATGGCGCTGAACTGTGTCACCGTACCGCCGCCGGCCCGTCATTGCTGTCTATGTGGCCGCAAATTTGGGGCCGCATATACATCCACACCGACGGCCGTTTGAATATACACTAACCCAGCTGTACAGTTTGTCTATATACCTTTGCCTAAAATGAGAAACGATTAAGAGTCAACCCTATAATAACCATTTGGTTGTCCGACCAGAGGTAAAATAATAATTGAAGCAGCTTAGTAATAGACTTGAGTAAATCAAAACTTTTTTACTTTTCCAGAGCTGTATGAGCCTTGATATCTGTGGGAAAGTTTATTCTCTTTACTGGCCCACTTAATATTCAATGGGATTTATGGGAAATCTGGAAAAAAATTCCAAATGCCGCAGAAAACACAAAAAAGCAGTTGCTCCATTTTTTCATGCATTTTGTTTTTACAGCTATCACTGTGAGGCCCAGATGACACCTCCCCTTTATTTTTTGGGTTGGTTCTGTCACATAAATTTATATTAATAGTTTTTCTGAAAAAAATATTATAAAATTATGATAATGAGGCTCTGTCACTCCTGTGGCTGCCCCGGCTCTCTCCTCACCCTAATTATGCACTGCTTCAGCGTTGTCCCAGCATTAGCCGAGAATACGTCATCACGTTGTTGTCTCTGACAGGCAGAAGTAATCAATCGCTGCACCATCCTCCAGCTGCTGTGTACTAGTCATGCAGCTCAAGTTGATTAGTCCTGTCTGGACAGTTTGTGCAGCTCTTTTATGTATGGCACCTAGCTTTCCCAAGGTCCTGAATTTTATCATTGTTTTTTGAGCAAACCACTTGGTTCAGGGATTAAACAAGATATATTTAACCGACTACAGACAAACAAAGTGGTGATCACATGACCGGCCCAGGCAGGTGCAGGACATGTGATGTGGTAATGTGACCAGCAGCCATCTTCTGTCCTGTGTCTCCTCCACAGGGACAAAATCAATGGACTGATTAAAGTGTCAGAGTCATTTTAATTCTTCATTATAGTGTATAGTTTTATTAATTACACCTTAACATATATTATAATGACCCATTTTAATATGAATTCCTGAAATACCCTTTTAAGATATATTACAAAGTTTCCTGTATTCATTTGTATTGGTATTTAGTTAATGATGGAGTTTGTTGCGAGTTTGTCATCATGTAAACAATTATTGAAAGAAGAACACCTAGGAGTAAAAGGAAGAAATGCAATTGGGTAATATCAAAAATACCACATTTCTTAAATAACAAAATGAAAGGACCATAAACATTTTTTCCTGTACATTGTGATAATTCAGTGATAATAGTTAATGTATATATTCATATAAATTCAAGTAAATGAATTACCTTATATACTCGAGTATAAGCCTAGTTTTTCAGCACAAAAAATGTGCTGAAAAACCCAAACTCGGCTTATATTTATTTTTTTGACTCGAGTATATCTAAACTCACCTTTCCGCCGACCCCTGTATATCTTCTGTGCGATCTGTCCGGCAGGGGCTGGCAGGCTATATACACTGGGGCAGGGGCTGGCAGGCTATATACACTGGGGCAGGGGCTGGCAGGCTATATACACTGGGGCAGGGGCTGGCAGGCTATATACACTGGGGCGGCTGTGACCAATGCATTTACCACCCTTGGCTTATACTCGAGTCAATAGGTTTTCCCAGTATTTTGTGGTACAATTAGGGGCCTCGGCTTATACTCGAGTATATACGGTAATGGATTTAAATTATTACAGTAGAGTATGACCTCCTGAGGCGTCGCTAGGTCAAAAGACCCGGGGCTTGTGCCCCGGATCTTTTGGCCGGAGCCCCAGATATCCCCAAGTCAGCAGGACATTTGTCCCGCTGCCCAGGCTTCATCCCCTCTCTCATCACGATCCGTGTCCTCAGGACACAGATCATGATGAGAACCTATGTATTTCTTTCCCATGCAGGACCATATTACAAACTGTAGGCTGCAGGACCTGTGATGATGTCAGGGGATGCCTGTGCACAGAGCAGCACCAGTGAGGTGTGAGGGAAACATAATAGGGACTAAGGTAGGGAGAAAACACAAGGAGGAACTGTGTGGGGCACATAACTTACTGGGGGTCTGTGTGGGCACATTACTTACTGGGGGTCTGTGTGAACACATTGCTCACTGGGGGGCTGTGTGGGCACATTACTTACTGGGGGGCTGTGTGAACACATGACTTTCTGGGGGGGCTGTGTTGGCACATTACTTTCTGGGGGGCTGTGTGGCCACATTACTTACTAGGGGGCTGTATGGGCACATTACTGACTCGGGGCTGTGTGGGCACATTACTTACTATGGGGCTGTATGGGCACATTATGTATTCACATAAAACCTATACAAATTTGTTATCCCTGTGAACGCACCAACCCAAAGAATAAAGTAGACATGTAATTTGGGGCGCACATTGAAAGTCGTAAAATCCAAGCCCACAAGAAAACAGCGCAAATGCAGTGTTTTCACCAATTTCACTGCATTTGGAATTTTTCTACTGCTTCCAAGTACAAATGCATGGAATATTAAATACAATCACTATGAAGTGCAATTTGTTATGCAGAAAACAAGCCCTCACAGAGCTCTTTGCGTGTAAAAATTAAAAAAGTTATAGATTTTTGATGGTGGGGAGTAAAAAATGGAAATAAAAAAAAAGGGTCAGGTCGTGAAGGGTTTAAAGGACATGTACCACCAGGATGAAGGATTGTAAACCAATCAATCTGAAATACTGATGTGTGCCCCTTCTGGCAGGATCTGTGGTTGTTTTAGTTTATTATGCCCTGGTTTTTCAAAAAAATAAATAAATTTCAAATGAGCCTGAGGGGGTTAGGGCTCCATAGCTGTGAATGGAGCCTGGAGCCCCTCAGGCTTCATTTTTAAAGCCTTTTTTTCTCAAAATCAAGGGCATAGGAAGAGTGGATCCTGCCAGTGGGGACACACACCAGTATGTCAGTGTCCTTGGTTTACAATCCTTTATCCTAGTGGTAGATGTCTTATAAGTGTCTTATAGATGTCCTATAAGTCAGGTACTGCCTGTATGTGGCAGTTTTGATATGCATCTGTAACAATGTGCCACTGGATCATTGACCTGATGACGTCAATGGGAGTGATGATCTGAGCGCTTACCATACTCCCCTTGCCGACTGCTAATATACTATTACGATTTGCAGAAAGGGGTTATGATTGTCTTAAGTCAAGTCTTGAGATTAAAAACAAAAAAAGGTGATAATTTAACCGATTCAGGACCGGGCCCTTTCTTGTTTTTTCATTTCCATTTTTCACTCCTCACCTTCAAAAACTTTTTTATTTTTACATGTAAAGAGCTGTGTGATGGCTTGTTTTCTGCATAACAAATTGCACTTCATAATGGTGGCATTGAAATTCCCTGCCGTGTACTGGGAAGCGGGAAAAAAATTCCAAATGCAGTGAAAATGGTGAAAAAACGCATTTGCGACATTTTCTTGTGGGCTTGTATTTTACGGCTTTCACTTCACGTCCCAAAAGACATGTCTACTTTATTCTTTGGGTCAATACAATTACACAGATACCAAATTTGTATAGGTTTTATAATGTTTTCATACATTTACAAAATGTAAAACCTCCTGTAATAATTTTTTCATACTTTGGTGTACAGAGCTGTGGGTGGTGTCATTTTTTGCAACTTTTTATGATATTTTCAATGATATTATTTTCAGGACTTTACAAACTTTTGATCACTTTTTATAGAATTTTTTATTTTTTTAAAAATGGCAAAAAAGTGCCATTTTTTACTTTGGGCGCGATTTTCCATTATGGGGTTAAATGCAGTGAAAAACCGTTAGTATATTTTGATAGATCGGGCATTTTTGGACGCGACAATACCTAATGTGTTTATGATTTTTACTGTTTATTTAGATTTATATCAGTTCCAGGGAAAGGGGGGGGGGTGATTAGAATTTTTAGTTTTTTTTATTATAATTTTTTTTAACTTTTTAATTTTTACTATTTTTCAGAACTAGGGTACTAGGGTACTATAACCCTAGGTTGTCTGATCGATCCTATCATGTACTGCCATACTACAGTATAGCAATATATGGGGATTTTACTCCTCATTCATTACAATGTGCTGATAGCATATTATAATGAATGGGTTAAAACGAAGTAGCCTCGGGTCTTCGAAACACCCAAGGCTACCATGGCGATGGATCGCTGCTCCCCGATGACGTCACAGGGAGCGACGATCCTCAGAAAGATTGCGGCGCCCAAGCGCCGCCACCTTTTTGAAGCTGCCGGCAGCTTTGCCAGCGGCAATCAGCAAGAAAACACCCGCGATCGGTGCTGGCACCGATCGCAGGTGTTACCGGTAAGCCTTTGCTGCAATATGCAGCAAAGACTTACTGGCTATGGAGAGGGCTCAGCCCGTGAGCCCTCTCCATGAACCGCGACCCGACCACCGCCGTGAATACACGGCGGGCGGTCGTGAACCTGTTAAATTTGGCACTGTGTAAAGTACAGTACTATTATTTTGGCCCTGTGTAGTCAATGTCAATATGTATTAGTATGGTGATATTTTGTAGTCACTTGTAGTCACAATGTTGGTCATGGTCCAGCAGTATATATCCTTCTGTATTACTGGTAACGTTCATATAAAAATTCTTTTTAACTTTTTTACCTACAGAATCTTCTCTTTCATTCATTTTATTGCTTTTAAGAATAAAAAAGAAAGAAAACACATGCAAAGAGTAAGTATCAGTTAAAGTAGCGGGAAGCAGTTGAATAGATAGTATGATAGATTCACCTCTTGTGTAATCAATTCTGTTTTCCTTAAAAGGGTGTTCCAACATATAAATGACATATGAATATATGGTATGGTTACTTAAAAATCTAATATTTAATTATTTAAATTTATCTCCCAACAATAGGATAGTGGGTAAATGTCTAATAGCGGACCTCTTGCTATGTGCAGAATAGTAGACTTTAAAGAGGACCTTTACCACCTCACACGTGGAGATTAGTATACCATTGTGTCAGATTCAGGGACACTTGAATTTTCTTTCTAGCCCCTATGGTTGCAGAGACATCAGTATCTGACCATTGTAATCTATGTTCTGTCAGACAGGAGGAGCTGGAGGAGGGTGTGTGTGTTATGCTAATCTTCTCTCATACTGTCCAATCAGCAGCAGGCAATGTCAGAAAAGCTGCTAAGAACAGTAGTTCAATGTAAATGCAAATGCGGCGCAGACGGTGAGTAAACACAAATACTACGTAAACACAAGGCAAACTGCACATAAACGTTGCCGCCATGTCGGCTGCTCCTTTATGGGGAGGGTGCAGCTGTTTTGGGTGAAAAAATGTCTAGAAGGTTGGAGGAGTGTTTAAACTAGAGACTTGGGGGGAGGGCAACTACACTTGTGAAGGGCAAAAAGACAATGTAGATAAAGAGCTGGGAAGAGTCATAGTCCATGGGGGAGGAAGGAGGGCTGGAATAAGATTGGGGAATAAGAACAAAAGGAATACAGACAGGGAAAACCATATAAAGTGTATGTACACTAATGCCAGAAGCCTCACAAACAAAATGGAGGAACTGGAACTCTTAATGTTGGAGCGCAATATGATATAGTGGGTATCAGCGAGACCTGGCTGGACAGTAGCTATGACTGGGCTGTTACTATAGATGGTTATAGTCTTTTTAGAAAGGATTGTATAAATAAAAAAGGGTTGAGGGATTTGTTTATATGTGAAATTGTCACGGGTGCTCCCGCGATCCCTGTCTCGGATCGCGGGCGAATCCGTGCTCCTCCGTGTGCCCCCGCTGCTGCACGGTCTCACTTACCTCTCCCGGCTCCTGCTCTTCCCCGGACTGCCGGCGCACCGCTAATTGGTGCACTGGCTGAACACCTCACCTTTAAGAATCCTGCCTCTTCATGCGTTCCCTCCTGGATCTTTGTGCCTCACAGCCTAAGAGAAAGCTTCCTGTGTATTCCTGCGTTCCTGTGTATTCCTGCGTTCCTGTGTATTCCTGCGTTCCTGTGTGTCTCCGCTCCCGAGTCCTGTGTAGCTGTGTTACCCGAGTTCCTCCGTGTTGCTGTGTTCCATGTGCCTGTATTCCCGTTCCCACCTGCCTGGACCTCCCGTTGCTGACCCCGGATTTGGTCTTGACCTCGCATCTCTGCCGCCTGCCCTGACCCCGAGTCTGGACCTGACTACGATACTGTCTTCTGCTAAGGTACCTCGACCTCGGCTGCCACCGCGGGCTGGTCGCGCCTGGGAACGACCTGGTGGTATCCTGCCGCAGCAATTCCAACCCGCTTTGCGGCGGGCTCTGGTGAAAACCAGGTGCGACTTGGATTCCGGTCCCAGGTGTCGGCTAGTTCCATCTCCCGCGGTGGTCCAGAGGATCCACTGATCCTGACAGAAATCTTGCTTCAAGCTTGTCCTGCGAGATGACATCGGTGGCGCAAATGAAAATGTGGAGTCCCTATGGGTGGAGATAAGGGGAGGGAAAAAGAATAATAAAATATTACTAGGGGTTGGTTATAAGGCTCCAAATATAATGGAGGCAGCAGAGGAAATACTGATAAGTCAAATGGATGCGCCTTCAAAGCATGGTGAAGTACTTATCATGGGGGACTTCAATTACCCAGATATTGACTGGGGGGCAGAAACCCGCAGGTCCTTCCAAGATAGCAGGTTTTTTCAACAACAAAAGACAATTACCTGTCACAACTAGTCCTGGAGCCAACAAGAGGATGGGCACTGCTGGACCTTATCCTAACCAACAGACCTGATAGGGTATCAAAATTACAGGTTGGGGGGAACCTGGGTAATAGTGATCATAATATCATTGATTTTGTATTACGCTTTACTAATAGCGTTAGTGGAGGGGCAACGAACACTCAGGAGGGCAAATTTTCAATGGGACTTTTTCACAAATATTATAGAAAAGACGTGCGATACACACATACCATATGGGAAAAAGCATACGAGCCAATTTGGCTAATTAGTCTTGTAAGGAAAGTAACAAGCAAGTAAGATAAGGTGTTTAAGATGCCAATACGCGAAGGTAGCTATGAGGCATTACAGGATTATAGAGAGAAAAATAAATCCTGTAAAAAGCAGATAAAGGCTGCAAAAATAGAGACTGAGAGAAATATTGCCAGAGAGAGCAAAAAGTTTATAAATGATAAGAAACTAAAAACTGAAAGAGTGGGCGCTCTTAGGAATAACATGGGGGTCATGGTGGAAGGAGATTAAGAAAGGGCCAATCTACTAAATGTTGTCTTCTCGATTGTCTTTACCCAGGAAAATCCCCTGGTGGAAGACAAAATGAGGAATGATGTAAATTCTCTTTGAAATGTCAACAGTTTAACTCAGGAACTCTTAGTGTCACAACCACTAAGATAGATAAATCACCGGGGTTGAGGTTACCAGTGGAGTGCCACAGGGGTCAATATTGGGGCCACTTCTTTTTAATATTTTTATTAATGACCTTGTAGTGAGTTTACACAGTCAAATTTACACAATGATGTATGTTTATGTTTATATGCTGTGTATATGGTATGTATGTATATGCTCTGTATACTGAATGTGTGTGTATTTCCCGTATGTGTGTGAACATGCTGTATATACTGGGGGATATTTATCATACGCTGGCGCTCGCCCCGCCGCTGCAAATTCGCAGCCCGATACATCAAGAGGCTTCTGCCTCTTGATGTATCGGGCCGCCAGTAGTGCAGCGCCAGGGCCTGGCGTAGAAAAAAACGCAGCCGGCAACTTTTCATGTATAAAAAGTCGCCGGCAGCAGCGAGTGTGCAGGCGTGGGGACAGTAACGCCCCGCGCCGGCCCACTCCTGGCCGGCCATGCCCCCTGCTCGGCCGGCCGAGCTCCCCCTTCACGCCCCGTGAAGGTGGGGAAAATAATCGCAAAAGCTAGCAATAAGCTAGCCCCGTGAAGGTGGGGAAAATAATCGCAAAAGCTAGCAATAAGCTAGCATTTGCGATTATTTCAGGGCCACTGGCGGTGCGCAGAGGTCCTGATAAATATGCCCCAATGTGTCTGTATTTGCTGTAAGTGTGTATATTCTGTATGTATATGCAGCATGTGTGTATATGGTGTTTTTATACTGCATGTATATTGTCACGGGTGGTCCCGCGACCCATATCGCGGGTCGCGGGCTCACCCGTGCTTCTCTGCCCCCGCCAGCACGCCGCCAGCGCTGCTTACCTTCCCTGGCTCCCGGCTCGCTCCCTTCCGCCGTGCGCGCGTGTCCACGAATGATAGGGCGCACGTGCGGTCACTTCTCTAAATTTAAAGGGCCTGTGCGCCATTAATTGGCGCTGGCCATTTTGCAGAATCTATTTAAGCCTGCCTCTTCCTGCAAGCCCCAGATCTTCGTGCCTAGCGCCCTAGAGAAAGCTTTCCTGATGCTTTGTGCTCTTCTTGTGAATTCCCGTTGTGACCCCGGTTCCGTTTCTGACATCGCTCCTTTGCCGCCTGCCCTGACCTGTTGCTACGTCTCTGACTCCGATCCTGTGCTGCCTGTCCTGATCTCCTGCCTGTCCCCGACTACGAGTTTGCCTGCCGTTTCTGTACCTCGACCTTGGCTGCCACTGCGGACAAGTCACGCCTGTGGAACGACCTGGTAGTACCACGCCACAGCTTGTCTAACCCGCTTTGCGGCGGGCTCTGGTGAAAACCGGGTACCACTTAGACTCCTGTCCCAGGTAGTGGCTTGTGCCATCGTCCGCAGTGGTTCAGAGGATCCACAACCTCACGGACCCTGACAGTAAGATCCGGCCATGGATCCCGCCGAGGTTCCGCTTCCTACCCGTCCGACTCTGGCTTCCATCGTGGTCCAGCAATCCCGAGAGATTGCCGCTCAACGCGAACAGCTGGAACAGGTGACCACCATGCTGCAGCAGCTGCTAGCCACCCAGCAACAGCAACAGGTTCCTGAGCCTGTCCCCGTGGCTCACGCAATCCCGGCTTGTCTTCCTGCCGTTGAACCCAGGCTTCGGCTGTCTATGCCCGGCAAGTATGATGGCGATCCCAAGATGTGCAGAGGCTTTATAACCCAATGCTTCCTGCACATAGAATTCATGCCGTCTCAGTTCGTCACGGAGCGATCCAAGGTGGCCTTCTTCCTCAGCCTCCTATCTGGGAAAGCCCTGGCCTGGGCTACTCCACTTTGGGATAGAGACGACCCGGTCACGGCTAATCTCTCGGTTTTTCTGCTGTCCAGTTCCGTACCCTGGCTTCGGAACTCGCCTGGAACGACGCGGCCCTGTCCGCAGCTTTCAAGTAGGGACTTTCTACTCAAGTTAAGGACGCCCTGGCCGCTCGGGATCTGCCGTCTTCCCTGAGTGGTCTTATCACCTTAGCCACCCGGATTGACGTGCGATTCAGGTAGCGTGCCGAAGAATCACGCCTTGAACAACCCCAAGTCCGCCCACGACGTCTCCCTTGCCTGGCTCCTGCTTTCCAAAGACCGCTCCAGTCTCCTGTTGTACCATCGGCAGAGGAGCCTATGGAAGTGGACAGGGCCAGACTCTCTCCTCAGGATCAGAGAGAAGGCGTCAGGGAAACCTTTGTCTCTATTGTGCCAGTCCTGAGCATTTCTTGGGGTCTTGTCCGATCCGTCCTCAGCATCCGGGAAACGCCAGCACCTAGGGTTCTTGGGAGAAGCGTCCCAAGGTGTAAGCAAAGCTTCTCCACGCTTGATGATACCGGTGCGTCTCAGCTTTGGCACCTGCACCCAGATCCAGGTCTCTGCTTTCTTGGACTCCGGCTCCGCAGGGAACTTCGTGGATGCCACTCTGGTCTCCCGGCATCACATTCCCGTGGTTCGTCTAGAAAAGCCATTGGTCATTTTTTCGGTTAGTGGCCAAATCCTTTCCGACCCGGTCCGGTACTGCACCAAGCCTCTGTCCGTGCAAGTCGGAGTTCTACATAAGGAAAGACTGTCCTTTTATGTACTTCCACGGTCCACGTCCTCCGTCCTGCTGGGCCTACCATGGTTGCAGCTCCACACCCCCGTCCTTGACTGGAGGACGGGGGAGATCCTCCGGTGGGGACCTGACTGCCAGTCTCGCTGTGTGAAAATGCCTCATCCAGTGCCTGTCCTGGCTTCGTCTGTGGCTCCCAAGGTCCTGGAGGGCCTTCCCGCTTGCTATAAGGACTATTATGACGTCTTCTCGAAGAAGCAAGCCGAGACGCTGCCACCTCACCGTCCTTACGACTGTCCTGTGGACCTGTTGCCGGGTATGTCCCCTCCGCGGGGTCGTGTGTACCCGCTCTCTGTACCAGAAACCGCAGCCATGTCAGAATATATCCAGGAGAATCTGCAGAGAGGATTCATACGTAAGTCCTCTTTCCCGGCTGGTGCGGGTTTTTCCTTCGTGACCAAGAAAGACGGGTCACTCCGTCCATGCATCGACTACCGCGGTCTTAACAAGGTCACAGTTAAGAACCGCTACCCGTTGCCGTTGATTACGGAATTGTTTGATCGTCTTCATGGAGCCAAGGTCTTCTCCAAATTGGACCCTCGAGGGGCTTATAATCTTATCTGTATCCGTCAGGGAGACGAGTGGAAGACCGCTTTTAATACCCGTGATGTGGTCTATCTGGACGATATCCTGGTATTCTCTCCGGACCTAGAGACACACCAAGTGCACGTACGGCAGGTTCTCAATCGTCTAAGGGCCAATCGTCTCTACGCCAAACTCGAAAAATGTCAATTTCATCAGCGGAGTATTCCATTTCTCAGCTACATCATCTCCGACAGAGGTCTCCAGATGGATCCTGCAAAGCTGTCAGCGGTTCTTCAGTGGCCCCGTCCAGTAGGACTGCGTGCAATACAGCGGTTCCTGGGATTTGCAAATTACTACCGGCAGTTCATCCCACACTTCTCCTCGCTGGTGTCTCCTTTTGTGGCGCTCACCAAGAAGGGTGCCAACCCCCGTCTCTGGCCTTCGTCTGCTGAAGAGGCCTTCACAAAATTAAAGTCTATGTTTGCTTCTGCTCCAGTCCTGGTGCGTCCCGACACTGAGAAGCCTTTCCATCTGGAAGTAGATGCCTCCTCTGTAGGGGCCTGTGCTGTGCTGACACAGAAAAGTTCCAAGGGCCGAACCGTCACTTGTGGATTTTTTTCTAAGACGTTCTCCCCTGCTGAGAGGAACTATTCTATAGGGGACCGAGAACTGTTGGCGATTAAGCTCGCCTTAGAAGAATGGCGCTATCTTCTGGAGGGAGCTCGGTTTCCAGTCAGCATCTATACGGACCATAAGAACCTTCTCTATCTCCAGACTGCTCAGCGACTCAATCCTCGTCAAGCTCGCTGGTCACTCTTCTTTGCCCGGTTTGACTTCCTTATTCATTTCCGCCCGGCCGAGAAGAACATCAAGGCAGACGCCCTCTCTCGTGCCTCGGATGACATTGGAGAGGAACCGCCTCCTCGGCATGTCATTCCTCCTGATCGACTGGTACTTGCCGCACCTGTGGATCTTCGTCAGCTTCCCCCTGGCAAGACATATGTAAAACCTGCTCTACGGAGGAAGATTCTGTCTTGGGGACATTGCTCCCGTGTGGCTGGGCATCCTGGGGTGCAGCGCTCTCTCTCCCTCATTTCCCGATTCTACTGGTGGCCAGAGCTGGCCAAAGATGTTCGGGACTTTGTGGGTTTCTGCGCTTCCTGTGCCCGGAATAAGCCATCACGTTTCAAGCCTGCTGGTCTTCTTCTACCGTTTCCGATACCCAGCTGCCCGTGGACTCACGTGGCCATGGACTTTGTCACAGACTTACCGCCTTCATTAGGCAACACCGTCATCTGGGTGGTAACCGACCGTTTTTCTAAAATGTCGCATTTTGTCCCTCTGCCAGGCCTGCCGTCTGCTCCACACCTTGCCAGCCAGTTCTTCACCCATATCTTCCGCTTGCATGGACTTCCGTTGCACATTGTCTCAGACCGTGGGGTCCAATTTGTCTCCCGCTTCTGGCGATCCCTATGCAATCAGTTACAAGTGAGACTGGACTTCTCTTCTGCGTACCATCCGCAGTCAAATGGACAAGTGGAGAGAGTTAACCAAACTTTGGGCTGTTACCTGCGTCCCTTTGTCTCTGCCCGTCAGGACGATTGGTCCGCTCTTCTACCATGGGTAGAGTTCTCATATAACTCCCTGGACTCGGAGTCTGCCGGTGCTTCACCTTTCTTTATTGTGTATGGAAGACATCCACATCCACCTCTACCCCTCTCCGTGTCTGCTGATGTTCCTGCTGTGGAGGAGTTGGTAGCAGATCTTAAGACTATTTGGGAACAGACTCATCAGTCCCTGCTTCAGGCATCTGCCCGCACCAAGGCTCAGGCCGATAAGAAACGCAGGCCTCCTCCCATCTTCTCTCCAGGGGTAAAGTGTGGCTGTCTTCAAAATATGTTCGCTTGAAGATTCCCAGCTACAAACTTGGTCCTCGCTATCTGGGTCCATTTGAGGTGCTGAAGCGCATTAACCCCGTGGCCTATAAGCTACGCCTCCCTCCCACCATGCGCATCCCGAACTCATTCCATGTCTCCCTGCTCAAGCCCGTTGTCCTGAACCGCTTCTCCCGGCAAGTTCCTCCCCCCACTCCTGTGGCGGACTCCGCCGACACCTATGAGGTAAAGGAGATCCTGGACATGAAAACGGTAAGGGGGAGGCGGTTCTTCTTGGTTGACTGGAAGGGGTTTGGGCCAGAGGAGAGATCTTGGGAGCCAGAGGACAATATATTGGACCGTGACCTCCTGCAAGGATTTCTCCAGCCCAGGAGGAGGGGGAGGCCGAAGGGGGGGGGTACTGTCACGGGTGGACCCGCGACCCATATCGCGGGTCGCGGGCTCACCCGTGCTTCTCTGCCCCCGCCAGCGCGCCGCCAGCGCTGCTTACCTTCCCCGGCTCCCAGCTCGCTCCCTTCCACCGTGCGCGCGCGGCCCCGAATGATAGGGCGCGCGCGCGGTCACTTCTCTAGATTTAAAGGGCCAGTGTGCCATTAATTGGCGCTGGCCATTTTGCAGAATCTATTTAAGCCTGCCTCTTCCTGCAAGCCCCTGCCGGATCTTCGTGCCTAGCGCCCTAGAGAAAGCTTTCCTGATGCTTTGTGCTCTTCTTGTGAATTCCCGTTGTGACCCCGGTTCCGTTTCTGACATTGCTCCTTTGCCGCCTGCCCTGACCTGTTGCTACGTCTCTGACTCCGATCCTGTGCTGCCTGTCCTTATCTCCTGCCTGCCCCCGACTACGAGTTTGCCTGCCGTTTCTGTACCCACGCCTGTGGAACGACCTGGTGGTACCACACCGCAGCTTGTCTAACCCGCTTTGCGGCGGGCTCTGGTGAAAACCGGGTACCACTTAGACTCCGGTCCCAGGTAGTGGCTTGTGCCATCGTCCGCAGTGGTTCAGAGGATCCACAACCTCACGGACCCTGACATATATGTATATATGGTCAGTGTACACTGAATGTGTGTGTATATATACATATACATATACATAATGTGTATGCCGTATGTGTGATGTATATATACTGTATGTGTGTGTATAATTTATGAGTTTGTGTATACTCTGTGTATTAGTGTATAAATGTATATGGGTACATAAATGTGTGTGTATACTTGTATGTATATATATGGGTGCAAGCATACAAGTGTAGAACTTTATGTGTGTATATAAAGGTGTGTATATATCAGTGTATAAATGTGTGTAATTGTATAAACTGCGGGACTGCATGTCTGGTGCGGGCTGAGGTGTATGTTAAATGGGACTGCATATCTGGTAGGGGTGAAGGTAGATACAAAGATGTGTTACTGGGGGTGAGGCGGCTGTGTGTAGCTGTGTCCTGGGGGCGAGGCGGCTGTGTGTAGCTGTGTTACTGGGGGCGAGGCGGCTGTATGTAGCTGTGTTACTGGGGATGAGGCAGCTGTATGTAGCTGTGTTACTGGAAGCGAGGCGGCTGTATGTAGCTGTGTTACTGGGTGTGAGCTGGCTGTATGTAGCTGTGTTACTGGGGGCGAGGCAGCTGTATGTGGCTGTGTTACTGGGGGCGAGGCAGCTGTATGTAGCTGTGTTACTGGGGACGAGGCGGCTGTATGTAGCTGTGTTACTGGGGACGAGGTGGCTGTATGTAGCTGTGTTACTGGGGATGAGGCGGCTGTATGTAGCTGTGTTACTGGTTGTGAGGCGGCTGTATGTAGCTGTGTTACTGGGGATGAGGCGGCTGTATGTAGCTGTGTTACTGGGGGCGAGGTGGCTGTATGTAGCTGTGTTACTGGGGGTAAGGCAGCTGTATGTAGCTGTATTACTGGGGATGAGCCGGCTGTATGTAGCTGTGTTACTGGGGGCGAGGCGGCTGTATGTAGCTGTGTTACTGGGAGCGAGGCGGCTGTATGTAGCTGTGTTACTGTGGTGAGGCGGCTGTATGTAGCTGTGTTACTGGGGGTGAGGTGGCTGTATGTAGCTGTGTTACTGGGGGTGAGGTGACTGTATGTAGCTGTGTTACTGGGGGCGAGGCAGCTGTATGTAGCTGTGTTACTGGGAGCGAGGCGGCTGTATGTAGCTGTGTTACTGGGGACGAGGTGGCTGTATTTAGCTGTGTTACTGGGGGCGAGGCAGCTGTATGTAGCTGTGTTACTGGGGACGAGGTGGCTGTATGTAGCTGTATTACTGGGGACGAGGTGGCTGTATGTAGCTGTGTTACTGGGGATGAGGCGGCTGTATGTATCTGTGTTACTGGGTGTGAGGCGGCTGTATGTAGCTGTGTTACTGGGGACGAGGTGGCTGTATGTAGCGGTGTTACTGCTGGGATAGTGGATAGTGAGCAGGAGGACGTGTATGCACGCTGCACTCAGTGGGGGCCTCCACCAGATTTTGCGCCCAGGGGCCCCCACGAACCTTAATCCGGCCCTTCTTGGGGGTATTGGTGGATGGTAACCTTAATTTTAGGGACCAGAGCCAGGCGGCTGCTCCTAAAGCAAATAAAGTCATGGGTTGTATCAAGAGAGAAATTGATACTCATGATAAAGACATAGTTTTGCCCTTATATAAATCCCTGGTCAGACCACACATGGAATATTGTGGACAGTTTTGGGCACCAGTGTATGAAAAGGACATAGTAGAGCTGGAACGGGTACAGAGATTATGATGGAATATTCAGTTTAGAAAAAAGATCACTGAGGGGAAACCTCATTACAATGTACAAATACCTGAACGGACAGTACAAGGATCTCTCCAAAGATTTTTTATACCTAGATTTTTTTTATACCTAGGCTTGTGACCAGGACAAGGGGGAATCCTCTACGCCTAGAGGAGAGGTGATTCTACCATCGCCATAAACAGAGGTTCTTAACTATAAAAGCAGTGAGACTATGGAAATCTCTGGTGCAGGAGGTTGTCATGGCGGACTCTATGTACATGTTCAAGAGGGGCCTGGAGAGAGAAAATATCACGGGTTATGGGAATAAACATTTACAGGCAGTCCCCGGGTTACCTACAAGATAGGTTCCTTGGGTGTGTACTCAAGTTGAATTTGTATGTAAGTCGGAACTGGATATTTTATAATTGTAGTTCCAGACAAAAAATGTTTTTGTCCTTGTGACAATTGGATTTTCAACATTTTTTTGCTGTAAAGGGACCAAGGATTATCAATAAAGCTTCCTTAAAGACACCTTAGAGCTGATCATTGCAGCCTGGAACTAAGAAAAAGCATCCAGAGAGTTTCACCAGAGGTCACAGTGGGAAGAGCGGTCCGTCTATAACTAGGGGTTGTCTGTAAGTCGAGTATCCTTAAGTAGGGGACAACCTGTATTTAATTCTTAAAGGTTGGACTTGATGGACTTGCATCTTTTTCCGGCCTTATATACTATGTTATACTATGCGTGAATGTAAATGCAATGCAAAGACCATGTAAACCCAAACTCCACATGAATGCAAATGCAACGTGAATGCCATGTAAATGCAAATGCAATGCCATTATGACATAAACACCACCTAATTGGAAATACCCCCGGAATACAAATGCCAGGTTAACACTAATACAACACAAGCGCTACGTAAACACAAATGCATGATTGGGCAAATTTAAATATCTTTACATCACGATTATGTTTACATTGCTTTGCAGTAACAGCTTTTGTGTTTTACGTCTGCATTCACATCATGTTGTCATTTGCATTTACATCATGTTTGGTGTAATATTAGCGGAATATCCGCATAATGGGGGTCATTTACTAAGGACCCGATTCGCGTTTTTCCCGACGTGTTACCCGAATATTTCCGATTTGCTCCGATTTCCCCTGAATGGCCCCGGGATTTTGGCGCATGCAATCGGATTGTGGCGCATCGCGGAAATCGGGGGGCGTGGCAGAACGAAAACCCGATGGATTCGGAAAAACCGCCACATTTAAAACCAAAAATGTGTCGCGGAGCTTGCACTTACCTTCACTCAGCCCGGCTCGGTGTATTCCAGTGCGTTCCAGGGAACTTCAGCGCAGCAGCACCACCTTGTGGACGTTGGAGGAACTGCCTTAATAAATCCCGGCCGGACCCGAATCCAGTGCAGAGAACGCGCCGCTGGATCGCGAATGGACCGTGTAAGTAAATCTGCCCCAATGTGTGTGAACACATGTGTGTGTGTGCCTATAGATGCACAGAGAGAAATTAAAGTTCAATTCTGTTCATAGTAACTTCTCTGACATTGACTGCTGCTGATTGGACAGTATGAAATAAGATTAGCATGGCACACGCCTCCAGCTCCAGCCATAGCTGACGGAACACAGATCACCATCAAATTCAACCATGGTAAACCAGTTGCACTGCAGCAGCACATCTCAGTTTCACTCTCACCCCCCTGCACTTCCCATTATCTCTGCAGCAGTGAGCACACAGTGGGATGGGGTAAGGGTTCCTTCAGTATTTAATATCCTAAGCAGGTACAGCCAGCAAAGAGGGCCTCTGATAATCCCATAGCCTTTCTGGTGCATAAGGATACTTTTAAAAGTTGATTTTTAGAAGGTAGGAGGCCATGGATTAGAAGATTACCACAGTCACGGTGCCCAGATCTATGAGTTAGGCCCCTTCCACACTAGCGTTTTTGATGCGCGAGTTCTGCGCGTGCTTTTGACGCGCAGAACTTGCATTGCACTCTGTCCCATTGTTTCCAGTGGGTCTTTCCTCATTTGCGTTGTTTTTCACGCGCGTGCTTGCGTTTGTTTTGACGCGCATCAAAATCGCAGCATGCTCTACTTTTGCGTTTCACGCGCGTTTTTCCCGCCCCCGTGCAATGCGAGTGCAATGCGTTTTAAATGGATGGGTTGCTATGTGACATAAATAATTCCCCTGCTCGAGATCGAGCATTTAATTAAAAAAACACAGTGAAGAATAGAATAAAAACAGTGAACACAGTGAACACAGGATCATTTAAGTGAAAAACACAGTAAAGAACACAGTGAAGAATAGATTACAGATGTTCGGCACATTTGCTTACTTGTCGGGAGATACGCGCGGAACAATGCGAACAAAATAGCATGTGAAGAACAATCTATATGTGTGTAAAGAACACATTGCAGATGTTTCTATACATCTGCAATGTCTTCTTCACACATATATAGTGTTCTTCACATGCTATTTTGTTCGCACCGCTCCGCGCGTATCTCCCGACAAGTAAGCAGATGTGCCGAACATCTGTAATCTATTCTTCACTGTGTTCTTTACTGTGTTTTTCACTTAAATGATCCTGTGTTCACTGTGTTCACCGTGTTCACTGTTTTTATTCTATTCTTCACTGTTCTTCACATCTGCTAACTTGTCGGGAGATAATATACGCGCGGAACAGTGAAGAAAAGATTGTAGATGTTTGCATACATCTGCTAACTTATCAGAAGACATTCTTTTTCAATTAAATAAAACATTTTATTCCCGAACCATGGTCCCTTTGAAAAAGTCCCATTGACTTAAAAAAACGCGCGTGAAAAACGCACCGAAAAAGCAAAAAAACGTGAACAACACGCGCGTGAAAAACGCAAAAACCCTAATGACTCCAAGGAAAAATGGAACAAAAACGCAGCCAAAAACGTCAGTTTTTCACGCATTGCACCCTGACGTGAAATGCAACGCTAGTGTGGAAGGGGCCTTAGTGTTCCTTTATTATCATGCTTGAATTTGTTAGTAGATTTCCTTAAGTCATCGTTGTCTGCCTTGTAGTACAGACTTTTGGCATTGGTTTGCGCTCTCAGTTGTGGCGTAAGTTTCATAACAATCAATGCAGTGCCAGCACAACTTACAGGACAAACCCATACTGGAATACTCTGCAATACAGGCAGGTAAGGTTTTGGTCCTGTGTTTTGCCAATTGCACCATGAGGCATTTTTTGTATGTCAAACATGCCAAAGGTGTTTGAATTTATATGGCTGCCTGTTCCTAGGTAATTGTAACATGGCTGTAAATTTTGGTAAAGAGGTCATGATATAAAAGAAGTTTATAATTAAATAACAATAAAAAGTTCTACAATTGTAATTCTATCCTGCACTAGATTGAGTGCTCTCTTATGTGCTTAGTTGTACTTACCTTTATATTTCAGTAAGAAAAGTATTGTAAAAGAAACACACACACCAAGGACTTAAAGGACATCTACCACCAGGATGAAGTATTGTAAACCAAGCACTCTGACATGCTGGTGTGTGCCCACTATGGCAGGATCTGCTCTTCTTTTAGCTTCTTATGCCCTGGTTTCTATGAAAAAAGGATTTAAAATATGCTAATGAGGAGCTTAGGGCTAAATCAACAACTATGGTCCCCAAAGGCTCATTTGCATATTTTTACCGCTACTTTAAAAAAAAAAGAGAAGCCAAGAGAGTGGATTCTGTCAGAGAAGGCACACACCTGCATGTAAGTGTGCTTGGATTACAATCCCTAATGGTAGATTTCCTTTAACTGAGCAACAAGGGGCACATATTAAATCTTCCTTAGTTATTTAGTGGCACAATGAGAAAGGCATGTGAGCAAAATTTTACATGTATATTAAAAAAATTGTATAATATTCTCTAACCAGATAGATCTTTACCATTAGACACCTTTAACATTATTGTGAGGGTTGCATTTGTATGTAGTGGAACACTCAATAAACTGTGATTGGTACACATGTAATAATTCCATTTCTCTTGGCTGAACATGCAGTATCCTGAGATGAGCGATGGACTGAAATATTGGATGATGTGCATGCTACATTTTCTGTATCCAATGCTTGGAATGTGTGTTGCTGGTGGTCAAGGGTTTCTTTTCATTGTAATATCTTGAATTGTATAATGAGAAATTAATGTTATAAAAATATTAGTGTAAATGTAGTGGAAATACATTAGATGATGTAATGAAACATTTAAAAACAATCATATGTTTCCTTTACAGGATACTACTTATAGTCTGGATGAAGTGATAAGAGGGGTCTCCATTCAAAACTCGTTTGTAGAAGAGTAATATGACAATGAAAATCTATTTCATTAACATGGAGTTTACTGTATTCACAATGATCTCACATGATAAATGAACAATTTGTAACACTGTGTTAAAGTTTTCAAGATGTGTTTTTTTATACCTGAAATCTCTTGGTACCTATCAATACATTGTACAGGTGCTGTTACAGTGTTTAGGAAACACATTCTCTTCAGGGTCTACATATTGAATAATTTGCATATTTATTTAATTATATCAACACTTTGCATTGGGCTTTCCACATAATTAACATTGTCCATACCCTAAATTGACCCCTTCCTGTCCAATGAGTTGATGTTATTGGTACCAGTTTGGGATACATTTGATTTTAAGGTGGTAGGATGAACAAAAAGCTATTTTATCTTTTCAGAAACATTTACTATTCAAACTAAATTATTTATTAGATTGTTGTTACAGATGTGGGAATATAAATGAAATAATTGTCCTACACATCATTATATATAATGAATAATGGCATTTTTATGAAGCGACACACCAGCTGCAAAATATGACTCTGTGAATGTTTTCACAGACAATAGACAACAATGGTTCAGTAGGCCATCAGGGAAAATTACAGATGAGAAAAACAACACCAGTGTGAAAGAGCCAGGTGCCCATTTTCAATGGCCAGTGAAAAATGGTTCTGGCTAAGGCATGTTGTACTTTGGAACAAATCACAGTACGTCGGCACAGAATCATTGAAAAGGCTCCTGCTGAACAGGAAAGTTGTGGTATATCCATTCTGCATAAATAAATAAGAGGTTTTAACAAAAAGAAAAGTGATAACGATTAAAACTTCCACTAGGGGAGTTACAAACTTTTGATGAACTACTTGGTCTGTATTGGTGAAAACTGATATATGTCTTGTCCAAACTTGACCCTAGTCTGAGGTGCAACATGTAAAAGACAGTTTCCCGTATGTGATACTTGGGAGTCTTGATTGAAACTGATTTATCCAAACTCTATGCCCTTAATTACACACCACTTTTGGAGCGCACCTTGAAAGATTTCATTATAGGAAGCTGTTATCTTGGTTCAGCAGGATTAAAAATGGACATTCTTCCACCAGTTCATGTATATCTTTCAATGTGTACCAATTCTGCAGCCTTCAAGCTTTTTTTTTGTACATTGTGTTCTGCAATGCTACGCATTATTTGGGCCCCAAACATCCGAGAATAGGTTGGAAGGTTTAAATGAGCCAAAATCTTGTGCTGGAGCTGCCTCCCTGACCTTAAACTGTACTATCAGACCTCCATACCGCTAGGAGAACATTGATCTAACAGGGAGTCTTGTCCAATCATCTTAGTCCACTCATGCCAATATTCCAGAATCCTGGAAGTTTTATTATTAGTTTTCTGTTTATTTGTTGGGGATGGAGCATAGAAATCTATTAAAACTTTTTATACAAAAAAAACCCTCTTTGTTTCAGCATATTTTGATGCAAATAACTTATTTATATGTGGGTGTCTGGACTTATGTAAGTTGTCATTCTTTGCAGGATGTGAAGTTTTTCCACTGCTACCATCTTTGAGTACAACCCTAACTTCAGGGAATAAAGACAGTCCCCGGGTTATGTACAAGATTCTGTAGGTTCGTTCTCAAGTTGAATTCATATGCAAGTCGGAACTGTATATTTAATAATTGTAACCCTGCCAAATTTATTTTTGCTCTCAGATTTTAAAAATGTTGGATTTTCATCAGAACCAGGATTAAAAATAAAGATTAAATTGAAGATAACTGTTAACTGTTTATTGTAGCCTGGGGCTAAAGTACAGCCAACATCAAGGGGTCCGTTTGTAATTAGGGGTCATCTGTAAGTCAGGTGTTCTTAAGTAGGGAACCATCTGTACCTGACATTTTGAGATGTTTTTGGTTTTATTTATAGCAGTTCTAGGGAATGGGGAGGTTTGAACATTTAGTGTTATAACTTTTTATTTGGAAACTTCTTTTACCATATTTATAGACCCTATGAAGTCTGCTCGTTCCTGCATCTACCTCAATACCACTGTATTGCAGTAGATGGCAGTATTGGAGGTGATCTGTGACAACCTGTAAAACATGCAAATATGTTTTCAAACAGAAACAAATGCCTAATTTAGCCATCTTAAAAAGGCAGACATTTTAATACCAAGCATGGCTTACAAGAAACCTAATGACATGAAGTGAAATTTAACAAAACCAGTATATCTATTCCAGAAAGTTCAGATTCCCAACTGTAGACAGCCCTTTTTCGCCGCAGTTGCATCTTTTCAGTACAGTGTAGGGAACTGGTAGGCTGTGTGAGAGACTATTGACTAGGGTCAGAAGGCAAGAGTGCTCCTTAAGGAGAGTTTACCCATTAAGACAGCCTTATAGGCGTGTGGAGACTTCGACATTGATGCTCCACTAGGGGATTCTGGGAAACATGCAAATACTTTTCTCAGGTTGGCAAACCGAAAACAATCCCTCATTTTGTACCTTGAAAGGCAACCATCAATTGCTACAAGTCTCCACATGCCTGTAAGGTGGCCTTAATTGACAAACTCTCCATAAGGAGAGCCCTCTGACCTTAGTCAATAGCCTCTTACTCCATTTCCCTATGCTATACTGAAGAGAAGCAACCACGCCAAAAACAGTGCTGTGTACAGTTGTAAGCCTGTTCCTTCTGGAATAGACTGGTTTGGTTTAATCCCTCATCATGTTATTAAGCTTCTTGTAAGCCATGCTTGGTGTTAAAAGGGGAAGCCTTTCAAGGTAGCAATGTGGCACTGTTTTTAATTTGCAAACATATTTGCATATTTCCCAGAATCCGCTAGTGGAACATCAATGTCTACAAATCTACACACATGTTCTGGCGGCCCTAATTGGCAATATTGCCGTAAGGAGAACTCTTACTGCCTGTGAAGTGACAGATCTCTCCTAATGACAGGTCCTGGAGACACCAGCTGTCATAGAAACAGATTGTTGCTCTTCAATAAAGTCACAGGACACGATAATGAATCCAGATGGCGGTTATCACGCTTTGCCAACTGCATTTAAGAGGTTAACACAGCAATGCAGTGTTTCTGGTGGGCGTTGGCTGCATAATGCAGCAAACACCCGGAATGTATGCAGAGGGCTCAGCCCATGAGTCATCTTCATACATTCTTAACAGCTCCTTGACTTACATCTTGGTCAAGAAGAGTTAAGTAGTAATAAAAGTTCTGTGTACAGTTTAAAAAAAAAAAAAGTGAAGGGAAAAGAGGGTATAATAACAAAAACACGCCAATGGAAATGTTTATCCTTGTTTATTAATTTTCACTTAAAAATTCATAAGATATATGAATACCCTGAACATTTATAAGGGCTGCAACTTCATTAGTAATATTATTTTAATTTTCTATATATTCATGAATTAAAACTCAAGCACCAATCTTTAGTTTCCCAATGTAGCCTAGATTTTGATCAGTAGGCTCGTCTGTTCCAGAGCCAGGCTTGAGAAACAAAGAGTATGTAGGGCATGATGGTACCTAAAACCTAAGGATGCATAAATAGAACCTAATATGTTAAACATGTAGTGGTTGCTGTAGAGTCCGGTAATTAAAAAAAAGAAAATGCACAGTGCAAATAATCTATTGGCAAGATCCTATGGTTCAGTTGGAGGCAGGTATTCAAGGATGGAGACAGGCTGTTCATTTCTGTTCACTTTCTTCTTTTTTTGACATTCTAGAAGAAAGGGATACAAAGGTTGTTATTTTCTCAAACCATTTCAATAAGCATCTCAAGACCTTTAGAATTTAATTGGATATTGGAAGCCACAACATCTTCCAACTTTGTTTGCATTGGTTTTCACACACACGGTTAAAAAGGTTTGATTCAATTTGTTCTCTATGAAAAAAGGTGTATTGGCTAAATGATCTGGTGTGTTTGCGGCAGGGGTGACATCACTGCCTCTGACCATGTGACCAGCCTCATTTACATGATAAAGAATAGATGATTTTACAATGAATAAATGTATGAAATAACTAGATAAAGGCTGTGATAGATCCATGTGAGCTGCTCCAACAGGTAGAGGTGACAGGACTAGTGGCAGAGACCTGATGACAGGTGTCCTTTAAATATGCAAGGAGCTGATGTTCCTGTTCTCTGCAGGCATAAAGGGGGCATAGAGACATGTGTAGGTATGCACGTGCAGGGCAAGGATTCAGTGCATTATATAGATAGAAAAATAAAAGCTACAGAAGTAGGGGGTCACAAAGTAATAGGCAAATTCAATAAAGAAGGAGCACAGAGATGACATTTAAAATTGAATATGGAGTCCTTAATAATAATATTTATTTATATAGCACCATCATATACCATAGTGCTTCACAAATTGTAGTCAGGATCTAGCTTTACAATGCCTGACTAATAATGAATGTACAAAAGGATATAGCATCCAAATATTGTTACTAGCTGCATAACAGGACTTGAAACGGGTTGGTCAAGGCCCCTGTATATGTGGTAGCAGATCTAAAAAAAAAAAAAAAAAAGGTGTCTACTTTTAAATGGAATTCATAATTAAAAAGTAACTGTAAAGGTTTTTTCCCCCCAAAAGCTCTTGGGCTGTAAAACAACTTTTCTTATTATCTTTGTTACATATATGCAGCAGTTTCTTTGCTATATCCCTCAAATTACCGCATTGCTGCAGTGGCTGCTTCCTCTCCCTGTACTTATAAGCCCTTTCAGTCCGTAGTTTATGTGAGGTTTTTATCTATCATTTTCATGGGAAGGGCTACTGCTATTTTTAACACTGGACGAGGTCATGTGACAGCTCTCTGTGTATGTAGCAGAGCTGTGTTCAGAACAGTGGATACAGATGTCTCCTGAACAAAATAGTGAGGTACAAAATCTCTGTGTTCCCTATCAGTCCCTCCATGCTAGTCTGATTCTACAGAAATTTCTCAGTCTCTCTCTGCGCCTCATGCTGCTTCCCTTCCCCCCACCTCATCACCATCAGCACTGTGCAGATAAGCTATTAACCCTTAGTGTTCATACAGCAGGGGCTATACACTTCATGTAAATGTGATGGAAGCTGCCAGGCTGTCACCATATACAGTACAACCTGTACGTGCACTGTGCAGCGGTCAGTGGATTTACTTGTCGGAAACTAAATGGATTTCATGCTAAATTATTTTAGGAGAGAACACAAGGCATGATGTAATCTGTGGGCAAGCTAACTGGCCTCAGCCTAAGGGCATAGACTGACAGATCTTAGTCTCCGCCCACTTCACATTTTTGTCAAACACTTTCAGAACAGAAAATGCCATAACTTTGGAAAGACAAGGGAAAACGGCACAGAGTAAGCATAATTTGGTAAAATGATTATAACTTTACAGTTACGCTTTAAGTTGCAACAGGAAACAAAAAAAAAACAAACAACCCTCCCTCTCAAACTAGTTTGCTGTTGCTGGTTGCTTTGGAGTGTTTAAACTCCTCAACTGTAGCATATGTTGCATCAAGGACACTTCTAATAAGAGAGAGCAGTTCATGTTACATTTCAGTTTTCTTTTACCAACACAACATAGTGCCAACTAGGTTAAAAGTGTAGAGCACATAAAAAACCAACTGTCTGTTGAAAGCTGAACTTACTTGTACTTTATCAGTCGAGTTCCTTGAACAAGTTGTGCACATTCGTTGGTAAGATGACACGCAAACAATAGCCAGTTTCTGGGCTGCACTTTGTAAGCAAAACGCATGAACAATAAGGAATAGCAAGTGAGGGCTAAAAGGAGGAAAAAGAAAAAAGGGTAAAGTTATTGAGAACATCTTTTAAACAATTATATAACATGCCGCCGTTCCATGATGTATGCCACTAAGCTGCTACACCTATGAACACCCTCTGTCTAAAGAGCCAGTCATTCTCAAATATCAATATATTATTATAAATTTACTGTTATTTTTATGAGTCCTCTCAGTTTAGACTCGCCTCCTGAAGACTGACGAAACATGTGGGAGACACACACCAATTCTGTAGGCGAGATGGCTTTTGAGTCAGTTTGAGACAGGCCACATAGGGAAGCATCAACCAATTGGACAAAAACTTTCAAAGTGACCCAGTCCAGACTGACAGTACATATACAGTCAGTCCCCGGGTTACATACAAGATAGGGTCTGGAGGTTTGTTCTTAAGTTGAATTTGTATGTAAGTCGAAACTGTATATTTTATAATTGAAGTTCTAGACAATTTTTTTTCTTTTGTCCCAGTGACAATTGGAGTTTCAAAATTTTTGCTATAATTGGACCAAGGATTATCAATGAAGATTCATTACAGACATCTTACAGCTGATCATTGCAGTTTGAAACTATAATAAGGCATCCAGAGAGCTTCACCAGAGGTCACAGTGGGCAGAGGGGTCCGTCTGTAACTATGGGTTGTTTGTTAGTCGGGTGTCCATAAGTAGGGGACTGCCTGTAACTGTAAACCCCCCCCCCCCCTTTGTACATTCATTTGCCATGTCACTCTGAATTGTTTGTAATGTCCTTTATTTTTAAGGTTCAATGTATTGCATCTTTGGTCTGATGAATAAATAGAAGTATATAGCAAGGGCCCTTTTAATACACCAGTGCATTACATGGGACAGAACTATGACAAGCTGGATAGGGTAATTAACCCCATGGAGGGTACAAGCCATCTCACACTTTGAGGGTGCAGTCACATGTAGCAATTTTTGGATGCTTTCTTTTTTTTTTTTTTTAAATATGCATCCCAGAAACAGAAGCCTCTTTACATGTTACCATGCATTTGGCGGATTTGAAAGTTTTTCTTGAAGTGTAAAAAAAAACAACTATGTCCCAATGTTAACACAGCTGAAACTTTGGGACACAACAGATTACACTTCTACCAATAATAAAAAAACCTTTCAAAACACGCACATACAGTAACATTTAGGGCGCGTTCACACGTTCCGCTATTGTCGCGTTCATAACGTGACGCTAGCACACAGTGGACGGGGCTCGGGCCGATCACATATGCGTTTCCCGGGAAACGCATACGATTAATAACCTGATCGCATGCGTTTCTCTGGAAACGCATATGCGAACGCCCCAAACTCCGCCCCCTGTGCGCTAGCGTCGCGTTATGAATGCGGCGCTAGCGGAACGTGTGAACGCGCCCTCAAAAACGCATCCCCAGAATTTCAAAATATGCACCTGGGTGACAATTTATTCTGGAGGCTTTGGATGAGAAGATATACAGAACTCTCAATGGGAGCATAGTAAGTTGGTCATGTTCAGTCTCAAATTACACTCTAGATAAAGATGGGTCGAATGGCACCAGAACCACAGTCCTATGACCTCGCTTTGAGAAGTTAGAAATCATCCAAGGTCCTGGATATAGTCCAGGTAGGTGGTGTTCTAGAACCCACCTTGGGGCAGGAGGGGTGTATCTACACCATCCATAAAAGCACATCAGCCCCCACTCCAATTTGTGCATATATTCCCTTGTGTGTATTGTTTTGTCTAGTGTGCCTTTAAGGCAATTAAATGCTTAAATTGTCTTAATTGTTAAACACCAGATGACGTTCTGGGCCCCTTAATCCTATAAATATGTAGGCAATTTAGTTAGTCTCTAGGGATCTTCTGAGGGTCTGAAGTTTGATTTGGACATTTTTGGTATACAACTTGAAACCTACTAGGGGAAGAGGAGGCTGAACATCAGAAATATTATCAAAATATTATATCATTCATTTCCCAGAGCCTGGCTGCTGCAATAAGGCCATGCTAAATTTATTGTTTCCCCCAGCACCAACGAGATAAAATTTCAGAAAAAAAAAAAAAAAATCTAGGGAGGGACAACAGCAGATTAAACCTTCCTCCCAAAGGACATATCAGATGACCCCAACACATCCACCAGATAGTGCTTTAGGAAAGGGGTGGGGCAAATCTGTTACAGAATGGCCACCTCCTGGGCAGAAGTTAGAGATGCCTATGATCTCATAGAATGGGCATTAATCTTAACAGGGGCAGATTCTCCTGCAAGGTTGTACGCCATTCGGATTGTAATTCTTATCCATCTAGCGATGGAAGTAGCTGAAGCCTTACCAGGGTTCTTCCATTCACTATCAATGAGAGTGGCAGTAGTACTGTGTCCCTTTCTTTTTTCTGTTAGGCCTTCAAACATGGCATCCTGAATAGTTTTAGTTTCTTTTTTATCCTCCAATTCCATGGTTACTATTTTTAGGAGGTGATCTGTATCATCAACACCAAATAAAGGCTGTCCTGCACATTCTGTGTCTGATGCCGATGATGCTCACAGCCCCCTATTGTTCCAAACCTGACCTTTCCCCTGTCGTAACAGCCGATGAGGTGCCAAGTCATTGTCATAATTTTTGAAAAGGTCTAGGGGTTGAAGTATCTCCCGATTTCTGAACTTCCTCCCTAACCACCTTACGTAGATTCTCAAGCCACACAGATGACTCTTCTGTAACTGTTCTTGTAATACAAGTAGCACACATTTCCAGTGATGGGTTTTTCGGGTAGCCTTTTTAGGCAACTCTTCCCCCTAAAAATTGTAAGACAACAGCCAATTAGCCTTCCTTTATTTAAAAAGGACAAGTGACTCACTGCCCAGCAGTATAGTTACTAGGGCCGGGGTTCTCGGCATCTGTGTCATCCAGTTTCTCTTAAGCCATGCTGAGAAGAAAGAGTGTAGTAGCTTGAGACAACAACAGCATCCTTCCATAGTGCTGAGGGATTTTAAATTGCCTGACAAAAAAGGGGTCGTGGCCTCATCTCAGCAGGAAGCGGCATACTAATAAGAATATATTATAATGTATATTATACAGACTAAACTCAGGGGGAGGACTAGATTCCCAGACTCCCTGAATTCGCTTTCCTAGTTATATAGAATTAAACAAATCAAGCGTTCTGTGCTCTGCTGGCCGGCCGTGAGGACCACTTCCGGGATGCAAGCTGTTCGGCGTTTTCATCTTGCCGATGCTACCATTAGCATCATACCATCATAACCGCAGGAGGCCCAAACAGTGATCCAGTCAACCATAGGCTAAACTCGGAGTGCCCCCCACGCCGCTGCTCTAGAGGGTAAGAGGCACTACACCAGCACGGACCCCTCTGCACACGAGAAGTGCAGCATAGTGATCATAATAATTCCTTTATATAGCGCCAACATATTCCGCAGCGCTGCACAGAGCAATCCGTGACTCTGGGGGATTCTATAGGCACTGGCGGGTCAAAGTTTTAGGAACTACTACTGCTAAAAATAATAATAAATACTGTTTCTTTATCTCAACTATCTTCTACTGTCCTCCACCTGTAGAGGACATTGTAATGCACTAATACTTTCAATAAAGTACCATCTGGTTGCATCAACATCCATTTACTCTGCGAGTGAAGAGCCAGTTGATGGAGCCTACCCAATTCTGGAGGAACTGGTGTACATCAGGGTCATGTGCTGCCAGGAGCCCTTACTAATGTAGTAACCACACAACTACACTTAATTCTCCCTCAGATTCCCTACACTTGTATATAAACAAATAATCCACACAGTTGAAGAGTGATCACAATCCCCCCCCCCCCATCACCTCACACTGCACACCAGGAAATGGCAGGAGAGGAGAGACTCTCCAAGTCTTTAAGCGGTCCCCTCATGTGCTGTGCTGAAGGGATAGATAGAAGGATGGATGGATACATATATAGGAGATAGATGGATAGATAGCTCTGGTCTCATTGGTCAGCAGCGTGTGCTTGTGATGAGGTGACAGGAGGGAGGTCCTGCGTCTCCATCCTGCTGCTTGTAGTGGAATGATTCCCAGGGACACCTGCAGCAGAATTATGCTTTTTAGTTTTTTTTTCTCAGAATGACGGTTACACTTTAAAACTTCCCTGAAAGAATGTTAAAATAATACTTTAGCCTTACCCTTCCTGTGAATGATACAGCTGGCACAATGCAGGCCAACAGACAATGTTCTCCTGGCACTTACCAAATCAGACAGACAAAAAGGAGATGTCTCACTTTACAGAACACCTTTGCAATGTTTGTTTTTTTTTTTACTTTCAACATGTAAGTAATAAGTGAACCTGATAACAAACTTACAAAACATCTTTATAAAGGCATAATGGCTTTATGCTTTTCAGCCTACATATGTGAATTTTAAGAGGTTGTACCTTTGACACTACATTTTCAGCAACAATATTCTGTAACATAAATATCAGTTTTAAAGGTATTTACACTTCTACTCCCCAGACAGGTGTCACCTGATAATAGTACTAGGACAAAGGTTACCTCAAATAAACAACTTACCAAATGTCATACGGCCACTAATGATCTCTGGTGATTTCTTCATGTCATTGAGAGCAGCGATTGGGAGACCCCAGTTAGCAACTGGTCCCCAGAAGTGCTGGAAGGAATGATCATATTGATAATCCACAACAAGCACACGTGTATATACAAGCAGAATGAAAAAAACTATTTTTCAATTTACAAATATTGTTTTTAATGACTCTTGGAAAGGTTAACTTAACTTAAAAGGAAACGGTCACAGAAGCCCATTATAAAGATGCATTGCACATATGCCTTTCTGCTTTTTCTAAGCATACACAATACAATTGTGTGTTATAACTTACCTTGCACCCTGAAAGAATCCTCTGTGTAGTCCCAGGGGTTGGGCTTTGGTTTGGATGCATTTCAAAAAACAACATGTAACATGTCTGTGCTGAAGACTGCTCAGCTCTCGGTCCCCACTTTTGTGCTCCTACTTATGTCAGCTTACCAAGCTGTGACCTCTGAAGGAGCAGGAGGGAGGAGCTATACAGGAGCACAAAGATGGGGGCTGAAAGCTGAGCAGTCTACGGCAAAAAAAAAAAGTCACATGTTGTTTTCTGAAACCAAACCAAAGCCCAACACCTAGGACTACACAGAGGAATCTGTCAGGCAAGGCAAGTTATAACACACAATTATATTTAATGCAAATGCTTAGAGAAAGCAGAAAGGGATATTTGAAATGGTGACCGGTTCCCTTTAAGAAAATTGTATAAATCAGTAATGCAACTGTAATAAAGGCTATCAATTGTTAAAGTTTATTAAGAAGAATATTCATCTGTCCTTTCTCCCTTATTTATTTAAAGCATACCTGGTGACAGCTTCCAATAGACTATGGATACCCAGGTGAAAAGGGGTGGGGGAGCGTCTTGCCAGAGCAGTCTCCTCTACTCCACACTCATACAGCACCCTCTGCCCCTCCCCACTACCTGACATTTGCATTAAGCAGGCTGGGAAGGGCGCTCCCAGTTCAAAAGAAGCTGGAGAGGATTTTTAGAAGTAGTGCTGATAGATATATCAGGCTGGATCTCAGGATAGGAATAAGCAACTGTATGCTAAAGATATTGTTGAAATGGTTGTCAAAGGCTCTCTTTAGCAGTGCAAATAAAAGCTCTAAGGATGTTGAATAGACCTCATATGTACACTCATATTTTCCACCATGGATACAGGTTTCAATAGCAGCGAATAATAACCCACAGAACGGATGTTCAATCCAAATCATGTCCATTTATGTCCACCAATCTATAGCAAATATACCCTTGAAGAAGACTTTAACCACTTCACGCAGCAATTAGCTCTGCTTTGCTACTAAGGATTTTTCTTTGCTACTAAATTTTCTTACCGTACTGTGGAGTTAGAAGCCATGTCAGAAATCCATGAGACACAGGAAGAAAGGCAGCGGGAAAAAAAAAAAAAAAAAAAAAACACAAAAAAGATTAGCTCCAAAACATAAGAATCAGAGAAAAATAAAAGTTACAACTAAAGTCAAGGGAATTCTAGGTACAGATTTAAGAATCTGAATTACCACCAAAATTAGTTTTAGAATAAAAGTTAGTGACAAAGTGAATGGGAGATGAAATGAAGAGATATTTGACTTTAGACTGAAGGTCATTAGATCCTTATACTATATAGAATTCATTTCTACCAGCAGAGCGTGTAACCCCGATATCCTTGAACAGCGTTATTACTACAATAATAGTTACTGTATTTCGATCATGTGACACATTCCATCATGTGCACAACAACCGGCTAGGAACTCTATAACACAAGGCAATAGAGAGGGATAGATAAGAGCCAGAAGACTATTTACATGCATATATTTTCAAATTTTTTCTAACAAGAAAAAAAAAAAAAAAAAAAAAAAAAAAACACCCACAACATAGAATGACCTGTTTTTCACTGATGTAATAAGTCAACCACGAACAAACCAGTTTATTCCACGGAAGGAAAACTCAAGTAAATAAGCACCAACCCTAGATGGTTTCGACTTTGCCGTTTACATGTTTGGGTCTTGTATACATCTGCCTACACTTCAGAAACAGATTTAAATGACACACTACCTGCATCCACACAAGACAACATCCCAGTCTAACTTCTATCATGAAAACTTGACGAATGCAGAAACCACCAGAAATGGCCTGTGTTTGATGGAAGTGTTACTGCGCTAATCGCAGAAAATATTCAGTCGCTTTTAATTTAATACAGTGAGACTATTACACACATTGAAGACTCTAATTGTTTGTGGTGCCCCCATCCATTAGCTCATTCTGACTGCCTTGGTCTCAAAATCAACACGGAGCAAAACGGAGGGATTCCCTTCATTGTTAAGTGTCCAGCCCACGAAACTAGTATTGTAGTGCAGAACCAACTGGGCTGTAATCAGCTGATCCATGCAGGGCTCCCACTTTTATCCAGAGTGCAATTAAAATTCCATATAACTGAAAAGATATACAAAGACAAGAACAAGTCCTTCTAGTTTATGGTGATAAAAGTCTCAAGCCACAACTGGTACAACAAGAAAGTAGCACTGGACACACAAGAACAAAACACTATAATTAAGTCCATGTCCTAAGGGCAACAAGGAAAACATACATGGAAAGAAATACTGTAACAAAGTCATTCAAGGCCAAAATATATCCACCTTAACCCTTTTTGGGGAAAAGGGAAGCTTAGGCCTATTGCCCACAAGCTACTGTGATGAGATTTACTCACATCATAACCTTGCCCAAATGTCCGGCCCGATCATTTAGAGACCAGAATTGAATTCTGTCTGTCATTTCAGTTACAGTCCTTTAGGGTGATGCCACACGTACAAAATAAAACTCAAGTTTTGCCAATGGGTTGAGTGATAAGCCTTTCTCTGCCCTGTCCAAAAACTATACACTAAACAGAGAATTTAACTTGCATCTATAGGTTAAAGGGTTAAATTGAGAATTATTAAGAGTTTTAGTGCCTTATAGGGAACCTGTCATCGGTATATTGTCAAACATCATAACACCTTCTAGTTTTTGTTTCTTTCGTGGTGCAGTGTGATATCCAGAAAATAAACTTTAAAGCGAGATGTAAATTGGTTGTATGAAGTCAAAGAGGTGGAGAGTTTAACACTGAGGTCAAGGTTGGGAGCTCTGAATGCCTATGGTATGTGATTGACATCATACAGCGGACTTCAGGAAATCTGATTAGTGATGCACGACTATCATTTACAGTGAAGGGGGCTTTCTGAGGCAGTCAGCTTAACTTCAGTGTTAAAATCTCCTCCTCCTTTACTTTATACAACTAATTTCTGGATAAGCCACCAAACTTGGGCATGAATGAAACAAACTGGAAAGTGTTCAGTTTCTTGGCAACATACAGGTAGTTTAATGGGTAAATTTCTGCTGACAGGTTCTTGAAAGATTTTTTCTTCTCTCAATAAAAGACAATTAGGCTCCATCCACAAGTTATGGGATGAATGTCAGCAGAATAAGGATCAACAAGCCCCTCTTAGCTGCCCCGTGATGCTCTCTCCTGGGTACTGGCACATCTTGTTAGCTGTACCAGATGTCTCATTGAAGTCAAGAGAGCACAGGAAGTCAAGGGAGCAAGGATCATGGAATAGTGGATTGCAGTCATCCATTATACCCAATTGCGGGAAGAAAGGAGGTGTGTCCCAGTGCCCAAACATCAAGATGTCCCCCTATCCTGTGAATAGAGGATAAATGCCTTCTAAAAACAAAAATAGAAAGTGCAACATTTTGCATGGCATGACAAATGCCCTGTTGTCTCACATTTAGTATGTAGCCTAAATTGACAAAACATGTCTTCTCATTAAAAAGAATGCAGATGGTGAAGGAGAAGGCTCCTCTACTAACTATGTAGGTGCTGATGTCACTATTGACATCAAAATCTAAGAGTTGAATGGCCACTGCCATTACAGCAGGATGCCAGGTCCTGCAGTACTCGTGATAACACAGCTTCTGTGGTCACCCAGCTGTGTCGTCCAATGGGCAAAATCCCAGGTGCATATAGAGGTTAAAACTTTATAAAAGAAAAAGTTTTGCAATTGCACGCATTTGTGGTTTAAAGAGCACCTAAACTGACGGCATGGGGTGCAGAGCCCCAAAACTGTGTACTCCAGCATGGCCCCTTGCCCCATTTTCAGAAGTTTTATTCAATGACTTTTCCTTGACAGGTCACAGCACATGAGCCGGGCACAGAAACAACCAATGAGCGTAAACCTCCCTACACACAGCGACATCTACCCTTAACTGCTAACTGTTTCCAAACAAAAAAAAACTGCAAGTGCCTGGAGCATGAACACGGAAGCGGAGATGTACCGGCCCAGCTCCACTGCAAAACTGCTTTTGCGCCAGTATAAGCCAAATGGAATTTGCCGAATTTTCCAGAAAAAAGTCAGTCCATTATCCGATGTACTGGCCCCCCAGGGGCTGGGATTGCTCTGGCTCCACCAAGTCATATTGAACTAGATCCAAGGGCACCAATAATAATTAACCAACTATGGTATTACAAAAATAAAGGTTATAAATGTTGCACTAGGGCAGAAGGGATTTGGGGGTCCTGTTCTCTACTAGTTAGCACTCCAGAGAGAAGACAAACTCTTTAGACTCAGCATCTCCTTTAAACAAAATCTACCATCAAAATCAAGCATGGATGATCCAGGGGCACTTACTTATAAATCCAGGCACTGTGACTGAGGTAATCTTATATTTGTTCTTCACCGCCTCCTTCAGTCTAAAATCAACGTTTAAAATTATGCAAATGAGCCTGAAAAGGCTCTGGGGGCGTGGTCAGAGCCCCTCAGTGTTCCAGATTTACAGGCTGCCACAAGGAGCAGAACATTTCTCACTCATCTGCCTTTGCTCATTGTAACAGCCCCTCAGGCTCATTAGAATAATTTTAAAAGGAAGGATACCATTGATAACAAATATAAAATTACTACAGTTCCTGGATCTATAAGCAAGTACCCTTGGTTTATCATGATGGATTTTGATGGTAGATTACCTTTAAGGAAGGGCATAGCGTGTGGAATGATTCCCACACATTTATACCAGTGCCTACTGTCCTATGGATGACGCCGCTTCCCTGACATTACCTCCATGGTGTGCCCGTCTGCACCATTACCAGTGCTGTGCCCAGCAGTGATGTCAGCTCTGCCCCCAGGACCCCTCCATGATAGTCACCTCATGAGATACTCGCGGAACTCTTTGCTCTTGACATAGTCCACAGCTTTGCGGGCCAGTACTCCTGCCATGATGACCGCCAGCCAGACACTGAACCTGCCTTGCAGCTGCGCGCACTCCCGTCCTGACAACAAACCGGTTAACCTCACGGGAGCGCGCCTTACAAGCTCGTGACGTCACCTGGAAACTTAGGGCGTTAGAAAGAGGGTTTTATGGCTGCCGCGGCCATTTTGGGTTCTGGCAAATGTTCCCAAAAACAGAAGGTTTATTTTCATTTTTACTGTGTTTTTAAATTATGTTCCAGACTATACAAACGTAATTTCACGGCATCTACAGTACGTTATTGTTTGAGCTATGCCGCGCTACTACCAGAAGCTAAAGACATGGCGGCAAGGTGACCGCACTTGGCCTGATGCGTGCACGCGCATTTTCTCTAGAGGACAGTCGGTTATAGGGGCTTGTCTTCAGCTGCTTTTCTGATTGGTTGCATTGGCGATTTCCTTCGTCTGACTAAGGCTCCGCCCTTCCTGGAGCACGAGACGTATAAGACAAGCTGTGATTGGTCAATGTGTTTCTTCACAAGCTGACGTTTCGAGTGAGTGTCACCTTGTGTTCTGCTCTCACACGGGCGGCAATCTTGAGTCTTGTGTCCTGTGACTGGTTGCCAGCGGTTGTCGTGTGTACCGAATGATAATAAGGAGCACGTGGCGTCCAGTTTAGCGCCTGATCCGTGCAAGCTAGGGAGCGAGAACCGCGCTGCACGCTAATGGCGCATGTAATGTCCATACAGTTTTCAGACCCCATTCACATTGTGCATTCTGGATAATAAGAGCTGCAAACAAATCAGAAGATTAGTTTTCCCTATTAGAGATAAGCCTGCTTTGTGAGCACAAACGGACCAAAATAACCCATTCTTTTTTTAAATTGACTTCAGTGCTGAAAACAAGCAATGAGTGAACAGTTGACTCAGGGCGCCTTCCCATGTGCCAATTTTCTCACTATTTTAAACGCATCCAAAACGAAAGTGGGAGGTGTTTTGACCAAAATGCATGCGTTTCATGCAAACCCCCCTCCCACTTGTGTTTTGGATGTGTTTAAAAACACCACGTGGGAAGGCGCCCTCAGAGGGCGTGTTCATGCGATGCAATTTTGACGCTTTGCAAAGGCTTGAGCCCTGATCACATGCTGAGGTTACATTCAGGGACATTTACTATGGCGTTTCAGCCAGTTTTGTGGTGCTCTCACTGCATGTTCTGCTTGCCGACCTATTTATTAGCTGGCAGCGCCAGAAAAAAATTACTTTTTCCGCCGGCTCTGACTCTTCTATGAAAAGGGGTGTGGCTTTGGCGGAGTGGAAACTTAGACACAATTAATATGTGTCGGAGCCATTTTTGTCCGCTGTAAACTGGCTGAAAGTAGACTAAAAGAAGCTTGGTGTAGCAGGGACACAAAACAGTGCTATATTGCACTGTTGCCTGTTCTCTGACTGTTGGACACATTTCTGGTGCTCGGGACAGATTTTGGTCCCTGGGACAGAAAATGGTCTTGGCGCCAGAAATGTATCTACACAGCTCCACAATATTAAATGTGTATCTTCTTTCCGAGAGCAGGTCGGTAAGAAAGCCAATGCAGACACCGACACTTTATGTAAATGTCCCCCATTGTGTTTTAGCAAATGTAGTAGAAACTCAATGGGACACATTTACTTACCCGGTCCTGTCGCGATCCTCGATCCCGACGGTCCGACGAAGATGAAGTACAGCATGATTCACCAAAATCACGCGCCTGAGATCCTGCATGTGTCGCTTTCCCGCTGAGGTCAGCCGGGGTTGATCTTCTTCCTTGTGTATGATAGTGCATGGCTAGCGACACAATTTGAGATGTTAAATCCTGCGCATTGTCAGATCGTCCAACCCCCTCCCCAATTTTTGTCGCGTGAAAGCCGGCGCCGATGCGGCAAAATCCGATCGCGTGCACCAAAAACCCCAGTTAAATGCAGCGCAACACGGAAACATTTGGGAAACCCGAAGGCAAGGTTTTCTGCGGACCCTTAGTAAATGTGCCCCATAGTGATCCAGGCAGAAGCTTTTGGAATGCATCAAACACGCATCATGTGAACGCGCCCTAAGACCACATGCACACACGTGTTATTTTCATCCACTTGCTATCTTATTTTCTTCAGATGGCATGCTGATACATACATTTCAATGGACCCATGCACATGAGCTTTTTTCACTGAGCTGTGTGAAAGTTCTAGAAAATACAACATATCCCATTATTGGCTGTGTTTTTGGCTTGAGCCTACTCAAAGAAGTCTTGTGGAATGTGAAAAATAGGAATGATACACCATTGTCACCCACATGCCATCTGAATTTGCGTAACAGTTGCTATTTAACACAATCGTGACCGTTCACATTATCTGTCGGCCTGTATTTTTTTTTTTTACAAATCTGCAAAACGTGTGACACAGGGATAACACATAGGCTGTTTTTTTGCAGACATACAACTCAGAAACTGATGACTTAATGACTGTAAAACCTGATCCTGCTCTCTGATTTTTTTGGAAATGTTTTTTTTAAACTTAAAAATATGTTACACAATACGTTATAAATTGTAGGACATATTTAACGCCCAGGCCCTTTTTCGGTTTTGCATTTCCATATTTTATTCCCCAACTTCAAAAATCTATAACTTTTTTATTTTTCCATTTACAGAGCTGTGTGAGGGCTTTTTCCTGTGTAACAAATTGCACTTTATAGTGACAGTATTTAATATTCCATGCCGTGTACTGGGAAGCGGGAAAAAATTCGAAACCCAGTGAAAATGGTCAAAAAAAATACATTTGCACCAGTTCATTTTCTTGTGGGCTTGGATTTTACATCTTTCACTGTCACCCCAATTGATATGTCTACTTTATTCTTTGGGTCAGTACGAACACACGGATACCAAATTTGTATAGGTTTTATAATGTTTTCATACATTTACACAAATTAAAACCTCCGGTACAAAAAAGAAAAATCTTAATTTTGCCATTTTCTGGCACTAATAATTTTTTCATACTTCAGTGTACGGAGCTGTGGCTGGTGTAATTTTTTGCGACTTTTGATGACTTTTTGCAATGCTGTCATTTTAACCCTTTAAAGACCTGGCCCTTTTTTGGTTATTCATATCCATTTTTCACTCCCCACTATCAAAAATCTATAACTTTTTTTTTAAACATGAGCTTGTTATAAAGTAAGTCAACAGGATCTTAATAGACATCAGGGCTCATACAAGCCAACAAATACTTAACTTCTAGTAAACAAGGACATAGACAGAGATGGGGAGCACTAAAGGGAAGACACAAGAGCAAAATTAGGGAGAGGGGGGGGGGGTATCCGCACCCATATTGTTAAGGGCCAGCCCGATGATGGGCTCCCTCGTCAGCATTAATTTCTTCCCGTCCAGAAGGTTAAGGACTGAGGACGCCACATTGACCACAATTCTCCAGTATTCACTAATTAGGGGACAGTGCCAAAAGATATTTGGTACATTCGCTTTCCCTCCTCCACACCTCCAGCACACATCCGGGGTATCAGGATAAATGCGGTGTAATAAGGCTGGGGTATGATACCAGAACATCAACTATTTGTACAGATTTTCTTCAATCTGTACACATTGGGATGATTTTGCCACCCATTCTATCCCAAACAATTCTCCAGGACTCCTGAGACAGCTCCCTGCCCAGATACGCTTCATATTTTCGCATGTATTCATGTTTTGGGGGGTCGCGTGGGTAGGTCAGGATTTTATATATAGCCGAGATGAGACCTGCCGTGGATTGTTCCATTTTGCATATCCTCTCAAATTCTGTGGGTGTAGAGACTTTAGTGGAACCATACAATGAGGTGAGATATGATTTGATTTGCAAATAGCTAAAGAGAGAGGATGATGGTAGGTCAAATCTGGATTGTAGGTCTGGGAAGTCGAGAATGGCTTTAGTGCTAAAATCCACTATGTCCGCAAAGAGACAAAGGTTCTTGAGGAACCAGGGTCTCGACATCTGTCCTGTTAGACTGGAGGGCAGGCGGGAATTGAAAAGAAAGGATGTGATAGGAGAATGTTGGGACTCTAGGGGAAAAAGTTTTTTACATTGGATCCAAATTGATCTTGTATGCGACATAGGCCCCAACAATGGAGAATCATGGGCAGTTATGGCCGTGGCCCACAGGAAGGTGTTAGGATGGACGGGGGCACTCCAAAGCTTCTCTATCTCCATCCACTTGGAGTAGGCCGGCAGGGATGACCACGCCGGTATCCATCGTAGGTGGGTCGCCCAATAATATTTAACTATGTCTGGGACTGCCAAACCCCCCAAATCTTTAGGCTGCATTATTAGTGTACCCTATGTCTATGTCAATAACGCGCCCAAATAAACTGAAGAAGAGAGGCCTGGAGTGCTCTGAGAACCCTAAGAGGGATCGGGACTGGAAGGGTTTCAAAGTGATGTAATAATTTTGGTAAAATTGTCATTTTCACGGCCGATATTCTCCCAAAGAAGGAGATCGTTTTTTTATCCCATGCATCTAACAGCCTTCTGATAGAGTCAAATAGGGGGGGGGGGGGGAATTGTGAGAGTACAACATTCTATAGCAGTGATGGCGAACCTTTTAGCGATCAAGTGCCCAAACTGCAAGCCAAAACCCACTTATCTACCGCAAAGTGCCAACATGGTAATTTAGAGCAATATTACCTACATAAGGACCAAATAATACTGCCACATGTTTACCACCATTATTAGTATGCATAACACAGACATATACACTCACCGGCCACTTTATTAGATACACCATGCTAGTAACGGGTTGGACCCCCTTTTGCCTTCAGAACTGCCTCAATTCTTCGTGGCATAGATACAACAAGGTGCTGGAAGCATTCCTCAGAGATTTTGGTCCATATTGACATGATGGCATCACACAGTTGCCGCAGATTTGTCGGCTGCACATCCATGATGTGAATCTCCCGTTCCAGCACATCCCAAAGATGCTCTATTGGATTGAGATCTGGTGACTGTGGAGGCCATTTGAGTACAGTGAACTCATTGTCATGTTCAAGAAACCAGTCTGAGATTATTCCAGCTTTATGACATGGCGCATTATCCTGCTGAAAGTAGCCATCAGATGTTACAGGGTACATTGTGCTCATAAAGGGATGGACATGGTCAGCAACAATACTCAGGTAGGCTGTGGCGTTGTACCAAGGGGCCCAAAGAGTGCCAAGAAAATATTCCCCACACCATGACACCACCACCACCAGCCTGAACCGTTGATAGAAGGCAGGATGGATCCATGCTTTCATGTTGTTGACGCCAAATTCTGACCCTACCATCCGAATGTTGCAGCAGAAATCGAGACTCATCAGTCCAGGCAACGTTTTTCCAATCTTCTACTGTCCAATTTCGATGAGCTTGTGCAAATTGTAGCCTCAGTTTCCTGTTCTTAGCTGAAAGGAGTGGCACCCGGTGTGGTCTTCTGCTGCTGTAGCCCATCTGCCTCAAAGTTCGACGTACTGTGCGTTCAGAGATGCTCTTCTGCCTACCTTGGTTGTAACGGGTGGCGATTTGAGTCATTGTTGCCTTTCTATCAGCTCGAACCAGTCTGCCCATTCTCCTCTGGCATCAACAAGGCATTTCCGCCCACAGAACTGCCGCTCACTGGATGTTTTTTCTTTTTTGGACCATTCTCTGTAAACCCTAGAGATGGTTGTGCGTGAAAATCCCAGTAGATCAGCAGTTTCTGAAATACTCAGACCAGCCCTTCTGGCACCAACAACCATGCCACGTTCAAAGGCCTCAAATCCCCTTTCTTCCCCATACTGATGCTCGGTTTGAGCTGCAGGAGATTGTCTTGACCATGTCTACATGCCTAAATGCACTGAGTTGCCGCCATGTGATTGGCTGATTAGAAATTAAGTATTAACGAGCAGTTGGACAGGTGTACCTAATAAAGTGGCCGGTGAGTGTATATACAGTATGCATAACAGACATATACAGTGCACACATATATACAGTATGCATAACACAGACATATACAGTGCACACATATATACAGTATGCATAACACAGACATATACAGTGCACACATATATACAGGATGCATAACACAGACATATACAGTGCACACATATATACAGTATGCATAACACAGACAGATACAGTGCACACATATATACTTTCGAATGAGTTTTCTAAATTCCTGGGTAGCTCTGAGGAGACTGGGGGGGGGAGGGATTTATCGCCAGTCGATCCGCAAATGCAGAGAATGGTAAATTAAAGTCCCCTCCCATGATTAGGGCCGCTGGGGGAAGGTTAGATAGCTATCGAAAGACTTTTTTGTAAAACTTAATCTGACCCATAGTAGGGGCGTAAACATTACACAGGGTGAGGGGAATGCTGCGTAAGGAGCCCTGGAGAATAATAAATCTGCCCTCGGGGTCAATAATAGTGTTTGTGACCTGGATGGGGCAAGAGGTAGCTATAAGGATGGCTACTCCCCCTCGATGTCCATCACTATTGGCCAGGAACGAGGTTGGATAGGAGTTCTTTGCGAATGCACACAAGCCTGAGGCGTCAAAGTGGGTTTCCTGTAGGAAGACCACATCTGCCTTTTGAGAGCGTATTTCTCTCAGGGTCATTTGGCGCTTGGCGTTAGAGTTCAATCCTTTAACTTTAAGGGTCAAAAAGGTAACCATTGCATAACAAATGAGTAGTCAGAGAGCATATAATTAAGCCTACCCCGCATTTCGGAGAGATCCACCAGATTTCAGCTAGAATTGTGTGCGTGGTACCTGGGGAGAAACAAGAGGAGGGGAGACAATGTGTCTATGAGGCCCCTAAAGTCCTCTTTAGTAGGTAAATTTTGCAGCAGCAGTTGTATTTCTGAGGACACTGTGGGGGAGAACTTTGCGGGAGATCCGCCCAGAGAGGCTGATTTGCTAGGGGACCCCCAAGGGTAGCTATCTTCCTGCATGCCTGGCAGTGATGGTGTGGCCCCCAGATCGTCTTCTGGAGAGGCATGCTAAGCTGTTTGGGCTGCCCTGTAATTGGGAGAGTGGAGTGGCATGAGGGCTACAGCCCGGGGAAGGGAAGAACCCTCATCTGATAGGAGCCCAGGACTCAGTTCTGTGGGCTTGCAAACTTTTCTTTGTGACCCCTCCGGCAAACCTCCACCCTCCTGGTGTATGCATAAGGGGGAGGTTGCCTTGGGTATCATGGCAGCCTCCTGCGGTGGTTCATCCTGGGAGGGGGTAGTTGATAATTCCCCAGCCACTATAGCCTCATTATCTGAGGTCTGGGCTGTATTAGCCTGGGCTACAGTGAGGGGGGAGACTGGAGGCTCGGTAGTTATCTCTGCCCAAAATGGCGCCTCACTGCCCGCCATGCGGTCTGAGGCCCGGGGGACGGGAGAGGTGCTTCCTACCCTGGTCATTGCCGGCGCCTGCTCCCTCACATGTTGCTGCGTCGGGGGTTGGCTTAGGGGGTTCAGTTCCTTCCTGGGACCCTTTCTTGGGTTGCCTGCCAGGTTTGTAAAGCTGATGGTGCAGATTAGTGGCGACCGGGATCAGGAGCTTCGGCTCACGCGGCTTCCTCCATGCAGCACCAGACCGGAAGTCTCTTCTGATAACTTTTTATTGAATTTTTTATATTTTTCAAAAGAACAATTTTCAAATTCAGGCACAATTTTCCGTTACAGGGTTAAACACAGTGAAAATCTATTACAGGCAGTCCCCGGGTTACGTACAAGATAGGGTCCGGAGGTTTGTTCTTAAGTTGAATTTGTATGTAAGTCGAAACTGTATTTTTATAATTGTAGATCCAGATAAAAAAAATTTGGGCCCCAGTGGCAATTGGAGTTTAAACATTTTTTGATGTAATGGGACCAGGGATTATCAATAAAGCTTCATTACAGACATATTACAGATGATTATTGCAATCTGGGACTATAGTAAAGCATCCAGAGAGCTTCACCAGAGGTCAGAGGGGTCTGTCTGTAACTATGGGTTGTCTGTAAGTCAGGTGTCCTTAAGTAGGGGACCGCCTGTATTATATTTTGATAGATTGGGCATTTTTGGATGTGGCAATACCTAATGTCTTTGTGATTTTTACTGTTTATTTATATTTATATCAGTTCTAGGGAAAGGGGGGTGATTTGAATTTTTAGGGGTTTTTTTATTATAATTTTTTTTTTAACTTTTTTGATTTTTACTATTTCTCAGACCCTCTAGTGTACTTTAACGCTAGGTTGTCTGATGGATCCTACCATATACGGCCATTGTAATCTATGGGTTAAAACGAGCCATGCCAACCGATCGCCGCTCCCCGATGACGACCTCCAACAGGAAGGCGGCACCCATGCGATCACCGATTGCGGGTGTTACCAGTAACTCTTTCATAATGCGACGCTAGCGCACAGGGGGCGGTCCTCGGGCTGAGTGCACATGCGTTTCCAGGGAAACACATGTGATTGATAAGCTGATCGCATACGTTTCCCTGGAAACGCATGTGCGTTTGGGCCGAGAACCGCCCCCTGTGCGCTAGCGCCGCACTAGTGTGCCGTGACACATGGTTGAGTGTGCCGCGGGGAAAATTCCCCAAACTATGGTGCCCCTGTGTAATGCTGCCGCCGCGCCCCCGTGTTTCTGCCCCATACTCACCTACAAGCCGGGGTGGGCGGATCGCCATTAGGAGTGAAGGTACGCGGAAGAAGACATCAAGGGTAAGTATATAAGGTTATTATTTGTATAGGGAAGGCAGCTAGGGTCTTTTTTTTTATTAGTAAAGGGAGGCTGGGGCTTTTTATTAGTAAAGGGGGGCATCTAGGGCCTTTTAATTAGTAAAGGGAGGCCTCTAGGGCCTTTTAATTAGTAAAGGGAGGCCGCTAGGGTCTTTTAATTAGTAAAGGGAGGCCTCTAGGGGCTCTTAATTAGTAAAGGGGGCCTCTAGGGCCTTTTAATTAGTAAAGGAGGGCCGCTAGGGTCTTTTAATTAGTAAAGGGAGGCCGCTAGGGCCTTTTAATTAGTAAAGGGAGGTCGCTAGGGGCTCTTAATTAGTAAAGGGAGGCCGCTAGGGGCTCTTAATTAGTAAAGGGAGGCCGCTAGGGGCTCTTAATTAGTAAAGGGAGGTCGCTAGGGGCTCTTAATTAGTAAAGGGAGGTCGCTAGGGGCTCTTAATTAGTAAAGGGAGGCCGCTAGGGGCTCTTAATTAGTAAAGGGAGGCCGCTAGGGGCTCTTAAATAGTAAAGGGAGGCCACTAGGGGCTCTTAATTAGTAAAGGGAGGCCGCTAGGGGCTCTTAATTAGTAAAGGGAGGCCGCTAGGGGCTCTTAATTAGTAAAGGGAGGCCGCTAGGGGCTCTTAATTAGTAAAGGGAGGCCGCTAGGGGCTCTTAATTAGTAAAGGGAGGCCGCTAGGGGCTCTTAATTAGTAAAGGGAGGCCGCTAGGGGCTCTTAATTAGTAAAGGGAGGCCTCTAGAGGTTTTTATTAGTAAAGGGAGGCCGCTAGAGGTTTTTATTAGTAAAGGGAGGCCGCTAGGGTTTTTTTATTAGTAAAGGGAGGCCTTTTATGACTGTTTTAGTGTCATTTTGTGCTATTTTGGTTGGTGGTGTGCCCCAGGATTTTCTAAGTATAAAAAGTGTGCCGCGGCTCAAAAAAGGTTGAAAATCACTGGCCTAGCGGAACGTGTGACCGCGGCCTTACCGGCTATGGAGAGGTCTCAGCCTGTGAGCCCCCTCCATGCACCCGCAGTAATAGCACTTCACGGGTCGGCTCTTTACTTAGTTAAGAGGTTAAGGACATACAGCCTTTTGATACGGCTCTGCCCGTGAGCCTTCTCCATACAGTGGGAGCCAATGCATGAAGAACTATACGTCACACGTCGATAAGAGGTTAATAGACTTCTCCTCTCAGATAACCTGATAGTAGATGTCAAATACTCACCTCCCCATCCTTATGGGGATCCTTATATCCTTATATTTTCATGTTTTAGAATGAACAGGTTTCCTAGAAAAATAGCTTTATTAACTATGCAAATGAGCCTGAGACGCTCTGCCACTTATAATAGTCTTTATTTATATAGCGCCATCATATTCCGTAGCGCTTTACAAATCATAGGGGACAAATATAATAAAACATGACAGAGCACAAACATTCGTATGGAACAAAAGTGAACAAAATTTTTAAATTGAGTTATGAAGCAGTTGGTGCCTGAAGCGGGAATTTTACATTATTTAGGCAATTTTTTTATTCATAGGTGATATTTCTTTTGATTTGTGGTATGTTGCTTTAGATAGGTTTGTTCAGATTGCAAAATCTTTCTGTATTCTGCTAGCATTGGAAAAAAAAGTTTATCCATGCTGTGAACTGGAGTTCTTAGGAATTAACCCCTTTCCAACATGTGACGTAGTATTATGTCACATGTCCACTGCAGGGGTATGGAGAGGGCTTACAGGCTGAGCTCTCTCAATACAAGGTGGGCGTTTGCCAAATCAGTTGCCATGACATCCTTGGCCTTCGGCAGACCGTCATCAAAAGTCGCAAAAAATTAGACCAAACATAGCTCCGTACACTGAAATATGAAAAAGTTAGCGCCAGAAGGTGGCAAGAATTTTTTTGTACATGAGGTTTTAATTTTTGTAAATGTATGAAAACATTGTAAAACCTATCCCCGCGATCGCACATACCCAAAGAATGAACTAGACACGTCATTTGGGCCGCACAGTGAAAGCTGCAAAATCTAAGCCCACAAGAATGTAGCACAAAAGCGTTTTTTTCACAATTTTTATTGCATTTGGAATTTTTTTACTGCTTCTCAGTGGAATATAAAATACTGTCACTATGAAAGGCAATTTGTTTCGCAGAAAACAAGCCTCCACACAGCTCTTTCCATGTAAAAATAAAAAAAAGTTATGGATTTTTGAAGGTAGAGAGAGAAAAATAAAAACACAAAAATGAAAAAGGGCCTCGACAGGAAGGGGCTAAGACAGACAGTAGTAAAATGGAGTTTTCTTTGCATGAAGAAAAGATCATTAAGATGAAAGCCCCACCCCCTCATGAATAAACCAGACAGCTTTGAGAGTGTTCCGGCGTTGTACATTGTAACACTGCTGCATTTGTTTTAGCACTAGGAGCTGCTTTACTTTAGTAAAGTAGTGCCAAATTTCTGGGTGACAGGTCCTCTTTAAGCATTAATAAAATGTAAGTTTCCTTATTGTACTATTGCTTTCAATTAGGTTGTACCCAGGCTGATTTGGACATTTGGATTTGACTCACATGGATAAAATTCATAAGCAAATACATTTTTCTACTTCTAAGTATCTCCATATTCTTGATGGCCTAACATACAGGCATCAAGATTTGGAAGGTAACATTTTGGTGTTTTATCGGGGAGACTGGGTACTTTTGTCCGGTATTGGGATTGACATTTTTAACGCAGGTATGCAGAATTTGATTTGAATCATGGCTGCGCTGTGTGTGTGGGCGGGTCTCCCCTTTTCAAGGTAAAGCTTGTGGGATTTGGTCACCCAGTCATTGCTGGGTGGACTGGTTTCATTTGAACTCGTCGTTCTTACATGTATTTGAATTTTATTATATATTTAATTATTTATTTAAATGAATTTTTGTGTGACCCATAATAAATGCCAAGGGGGACACATGGTATAAATATGTATAAGAACGGTGTTAGGTAGTGAGAGGGTTAATAGCAACGGATTTGCCACTTTTATTGATATTGTATAAAATGGTATGTTCCGACATTAAACTTGCCTGCCTTGAGAGGTTAGTTGGTCTAGTTGGTTTCCAGAAACTTCTAGTATCCAGGCAGACTTCTTGAGAAGAAGCGGAAGATAGGAAGAGAATAAATAAGAGCTCCAGCATGGTCAGGCACCAAAGTAGAAATGTTTGGTGTCCCACCCGCCCAAGTATATGTTTATATATATTGTTGTATTTTGTTGCTGGCTTTTATTAGTGGGATTTGGTCAGCCAGTCATTGCTGGGTGGATTGGTTTATTTAATTTGAACATTGTCGTTCTTACATGTTGTGACAAAGTCACTATTGAATTGGCAAGAAAATGAAGGTTTGTGTATTACAGCGACCACAGTGTGAATTGGGTCAAACTGGAAGCTGTTCTCCATGTGTTGGTCTCTGGGAAGACCTGGTACAGGACCCTAATTGCTGGAGTGGAGACAAGTGTGATCACTGCTCCAGACCAAAGCTTCCACACTGCAATGGGTCTAACAATGCACCAGGTGTGCAATCCCTTAAAGAAGGGTGTGGAGCAGTCAGAAGTAGCTCTCTACCTGGAGACACAGAGGCTGGACTGTGTGAGAGCCACACGTTAATGACACTGGGTTACTGAATGTATGTTTGATGCTGGCAGGGAGAAGCCCTCCAGTGGCTAGTGAGGGCCGCCAAGTGTTTAGTTAGAGCCGGACAGGTAAGGATATTTATTTGATGTTTTGTTTGTTACTGCTGTTTTTGCTGGAATAAATGCACAGTTTCAACTTTAATCCTGCTGTCCAAGCGAGCTTTGTCATTGCCGACCCCCACGTTTGAGCTGAACCCCTACAATTGGAGGATGCAATGGGCAGGTTGCTAGAGGCAACTGCATGACAAAAGCTGCGGATGAACTTAAACTTTGTGGAAATTTAAAGGGCCAGAAGTCTAATTCCTGGGTGAAAGCAGCTGTGGTGCTGCAAGGTCCAGACAAGACAATGGAGGAGCTGTTGGAGCAGTTGAGACAGTCTAACCTGAGACATGCGCAAGTTATGGCTGATGTGCGACAAGCGCAACAAGAAGTACGACGCCAGACCACTGTGCGGCAGCAAAGCATGGAAAGCCTGAATGCACGTCTGAGAGCAGAGAATAGTATGCTGGCCTCTAACCTGGCTGCAATGTCTAAAGGTCCAAATACACGGAGTAAGAGTACTGTTGCTATGGACAACCAACAGGAGCCATGTTGGGGATGTCTGCAGGTGGATCACTGCATGAAAGGATGTCCTGTTGCTAAGAGGCCCAGTGTTTTGTTGGAGGTGCCATCTAGGAGGAGTAATACTGTTGCTACAAGCAAACAACCTCAAAAACGCCTGGACATATGGGATCGATTTTCTACAACAGAAGAATTGCACCATACAACCCAGCACCGATACCAAACCCCTGATAAAGTGAAATATCCAGGAGTTCCTGGTAAGAGTGTTTGGGGCTTTAAGGGAGCTGGGAGGACTGTAAACACTGTGAAAAATAATGTTACAGTGGGCTTGGGAAAGCCAGAGGTGCATAATTATGGACTAACCAAAGGGCTGGTGAAGTGTGCGTGTTACCAGAGGCTTGGGCACGTTTCCATTGACTGTCCATTAATGGTTAAACCATCTGCTGGTTCTGATCAGATGTATGATGTGGTCAGAGGGAACCAAACTCCAATACCTGTGATTACACAACAGGTGCAACTTCCAAGGAAGACATTTGAATGTACGGTGGGTGGAATCCCATTAGGGGTTTGTTTGGTTCCAGACCAAAAGATTTCCAAAATCATGCCAGAACTAATAATGTTTCTGAAGGTTGTTCATGAGACCCACAAGACTGTGACTTTAAACTTTGAGACTGAGTTTGGAACAGTGGAACATGAACTTGTTAAATCTGATGATATTGATGTGGAGATTGTGCTAGGCCGAGATTTCAAGTTCTGTGGGGAAATTCTGGGGAAAAAATATGTTCTTGCTAACCCTGATGTTTATCCACAGGAGACAAATTCCCCAAAAAGTGCTGAGATCTCTCAGAAAGAACCCGCATCCATAGCGCCTTTATCTGATGATAATAATGTGTGTAATGACATGATATGTGATAACACTGTCACCCAGTATTCCTCTGGTGTACACCTGCAGCCTCACAGTGCAGAGTCTATAGACTTGGCGGTAGGTGCTCTAGAGCTTGTGGAAACGGAAAATGACATGGACAGATCTGTGCTTAACAATTCTAAGTGCTCGAGGGCGCACCCAGAGGTTGAGGCTGGTGATGGGGAAAATTCACTGTGTGAGAAAAATGTGCAATCACATGAGGTCAATGTGGTTGCCAATGGTAACACAGAAAATGTAATGTCTATGCCAGTGTTAAGCAATAATAATGTATTTGCTAATATAGACCAATTATCTCCTACACTGACAGGGAACAATGAGAAGATGGACATTTCTGTGGGGGAAGCAAATGTAGTGGTAAATGTATTTTCTAATGTGACCACACAAGACAGGGAGGTACATAATGGTGGGGAGATTTGTACTGACCATGTAACCTTCCACTCACATAACACATATGCAGGTGATGGAAGTGACGCTGAGTGCTGTGTGGAGATGACTGATTGTGCTGTGTCATTGCGTTCAGAGAAGTGCCCTGGTGTGAATGAAGCCATAAGTGATGCAGGTGCGTTTCCAGCTGGAAGAGACAGTGAGGTGGGTGCACTTGTAGTGGATATGGCACCTGTCAGTGAGGTGGGTGCACTTGTGGTGGATATGGCACCTATCAGTGAGGTGGGTGCACTTGTGGTGGATATGGCACCAGTCAGTGCTGAAACGCCCAGTACTGAACCAGATAAATATGGGACAACTTCCCTAGGAGTCACCAGTGTTACTGATGTTATGGAGTATGACACAGACTGGCACAATTGTGATGAAAATAAAAATAGTGAGGACAAGATTTCACCCCTAGAAATTGTGCCCCCTGCAGGCAGTTATAATGAAAGAGATAGTGACTGCTGTGTAGCGCTTGATCATGTCAAAGGGATGAAGGGAGCCATGGATATGGATTTCAGCCCTGGTTCTGTGAGTTATGCTGCAGAGCAGGATGAGGGTCCTGACAGCTTTGTAGAAAGGACCTCTACCTTGAGTGAGATACACAAACTGAGTGTGCCTGAGAAGTGTAATGGGGAAGTGATCTTTGCTGACCCGATGGAACATTCAGGTGATAAAACAGAGGCAGATTCCTTGGTTTCCAATGTGGAGGGAAGTGTAACAGATGTAGTGGTGTCTACTACAATGACTTCTCTTGATTTTCAAATGGCTATAAATGCTGGGAATGGTAAGGATAACAATACAGAGGATAGTAGTGATGCATGTATGTCGCTCATGGACACTGGCTGTTCTCATACACAACTGATGAGTGTCTGTGGTGATCAGAACACTAGCTTGCGGTTTGAAACAAATACTTCAGAAGATGTTGGGCTGATTGTATTGTCTTCAGACCATGGTTATAAGACACATGAGGAACCTATGGAGTGTGTGCATGTGTCCTGTGCGTTTAATGTGATACCAACTACACAGTCCATATTGCCAGTAGATATGTCCAAAGTTGCTTTTGAAAGCTTGAAGTGTGGTGTGACTGATTCTAAAAGCTGTTTGCCCATAAAATCTATATGTGTGCAGGATGTGGAGCCTGAGACCTGCTTTGTCCAGGCATCATTATACATGGACGACATCCCACGCAGGAAACCTTATTACAAGGGGGTGAGCATGTTACAAAAGAAAGATGTCCATTTAAAATTTGGAAAATTTGACCCTGGAGGTTGTAGTCAGGTGATCCCACCTACGGTTGTTATCAAAGGGGGGGGATATGTGACAAAGTCACTATTGAATTGGCAAGAAAATGAAGGTTTGTGTATTACAGCGACCACAGTGTGAATTGGGTCAAACTGGAAGCTGTTCTCCATGTGTTGGTCTCTGGGAAGACCTGGTACAGGACCCTAATTGCTGGAGTGGAGACAAGTGTGATCACTGCTCCAGACCAAAGCTTCCACACTGCAATGGGTCTAACAATGCACCAGGTGTGCAATCCCTTAAAGAAGGGTGTGGAGCTGTCAGAAGTAGCTCTCTACCTGGAGACACAGAGGCTGGACTGTGTGAGAGCCACACGTGAGTGACACTGGGTTACTGAATGTATGTTTGATGCTGGCAGGGAGAAGCCCTCCAGTGGCTAGTGAGGGCCGCCAAGTGTTTAGTTAGAGCCGGACAGGCAAGGATATTTATTTGATGTTTTGTTTGTTACTGCTGTTTTTGCTGGAATAAATGCACAGTTTCAACTTTAATCCTGCTGTCCAAGCGAGCTTTGTCATTGCCGACCCCCATGTTTGAGCTGAACCCCTACAATGTATTTGAATTTTATTACATGTTTAATTATTTATTGATTTAATTATTTATTAAAATGAATTTTTGTGTAACCCATAATAAATGCAGCACCTTATATTATTCCACAAAAAAAGTTGTCTGTGTATGTTATTTTAAGGGGCCGGTGAAGTCGCTTTCTCTCTTGAGTTATCCTGTAATATGCACCAATCCTATGTAACCACTATATGTGTGTATATGACTATTTATCTGCGACTTTCATAATACTCTCGATTCTCCCTATCATGATTGCTGATGATTTATTAGCCATTGCTTATGTGACCCTGGATACATTGTCTATGTTTATATTTTATTTTTCAATCCAAATCTTGTATATTTTATTGTCATTTCTCTTTTTAATAAATCATGTTAAAAAAAAAAGAATGAGGTCCTTACTCATACGAGCTTACTGTCTATGAGGAAGAAGGGGTAAATGGAGGTAAAAGGGCTTGTCTTCAGTCTTTATAATATATCCAAGAAAACCCCTAGCAGTAAATATCTTTCCTTTCATTGAGAGAAGGGAAATCCACTGTGGATCTGCAGCAAAAATCTACATGCAGTGTATTAGAAAATCCACATTTCTGGCTAAAAATAAAGTTTGTACAATGTAACTTTGATATTTCATAGATTTTGAAAACTACTTAATTAGTATGCAGCACAAAAACAACTGTATTGCAGTATATTATGAATACACAGTATCCAAGACCACCAGTTGTCATAAGAACGGGGAGCGACAATCTCTGCAAATATCTTTATTATATCTGTCATATTTTGATAGATCGGACATTTTGGGATGCAGCAAACATGTTTATGATTTTTACTGTCTATTTCTATTAGATCTAGGGAAAGAGGCAATTTGAATTTTTTGAGTTTTTTATTTATGAAGATTTGGAAGGAAACATTTTGGGGTTTTATGGGGGAAACTGGGTACATTTTTTCGATATTGGGATTGACATTTATAACACAGGTTTGTAGAATTTGATTGAGTCACGGCTGTGATGTAGAAAGGGGGGTCTCCCCTTTTCAAGGTAAGGCTTGTGGTATTTGGTCACCCAGTCATTACTGGTTTGACTGGTTTATTTGATTTGGAAAATGTTGTTTATACATGTATTTTAATTTTATTATATATTTAATTGTTTATTCAAACCCATAATAAATGCCAAGGCCTATATTATTCCACAAAAAGGTTGTCTGTGTATGTTATTTTATGGGGGTTGAGGGGTGGGGAACTTGGTTACGAGTGGATGCTTGATGATACCATGAAAAGGAGCCCCCAAATATAAACTAGGGGACACATGGTATCCCAGTGCCCCCCTTCTGCCCAGATAGAAATATATAAAAGAATGGTGTTAGGTAGCGAGAGGGTTAATGCCAGTGAATACCAAGAGTGTGCAAAGCAGCAGTCAAAGCAAAAGGTGGCTATTTTCAGGAACCTAGAATATAAGACACATTTTCAGTTGTTTCACACTTTCTTGTTAAGTATATAGTTCCACATGTGTTAATTCATAGTTTTAATGCCTTCAGTGTGAATCTGGCTTGCACCCAGGATGAATATCAAGCTATTTCTGTAGTGCTGCGTAGGCCTGTACTTTACATTGTAGGTAGACATCAACTATGAGAGACGAAATGAGAAAACAAATCCAGTAAATCACATTGTATGATTTCTAAAGAATTTATTTGCAAATTATGGTTGAAAATAAGTATTTGGTCACCTACAAACAAGCAAGATTTCTCGCTCTCACAGACCTGTAACTTCTTCTATAAGAGGCTCCTTTGTCCTCTACTCATTACCTGTAGTAATGGCTCCTGTTTGAACTTATCAGTATAAAAGACACCTGTCCGCAACCTTAAACAGTCATACTACATTATGGTGAAGACCAAAAAGGTGTTGAATGACACCAGAAACAAAATTATTGACCAGCACTAGGCTGGAAAGACTGAATCTGCAATAGGCAAGCAGCTTGATGTGAAGAAATCTACGGTGGGAGCATTAATAAAAAAGGTGAAGAAATAGTAGACCACTGATAATCTCCCTCCATTAGGGGCTCCACGCAAGATCTCACCCCATGGGGTCAAAATGATCACAAGGATGGTGAGCAAAAATCCCAGACACACACGGGGGGACCTAGTCAATGACCTGTGGAACGTTGGGTCCAACTGACAAAGGCTACCGTTAGTAACACACTAAGCCACTAGGGAAGTAGTGCCAGACGTTTCCCCCTCCTTAAGCCTGTACATATGCGGGCCTGTATGACATATACTAGAGAGCATTTGGATGTTCCAGAAGAGTAATAGATGAATGTTGATGAATAGATGAATGTCATATGGTCAAAGAAACCAAAGTAGAACTGTTTGGTAGAAACAACTCATTGTGTTTGGAGGAGAGCGAATGCTGAGTTGCATCCAAAGAACAACATACCTACTGTGAAGCTTTGGGGTGGCAACATCATGACGAGGGGCGGTTTCACTGCAAGGGGACCCGGATAACTGATCTGTGCACATGAAAGAATGAATAGGGCCATCTATTGTGAGATTATCTTGGTATTGTGTCACCCAGCTCACTCTCATATTAAAGCTCCCTCATATTATATGTACCCAGCTCTTCCCCCTTTTATTAAAGCTCCCTCTTATTGTGACACCCCCCTACACCAGGAGCATCCACTAATCTTATATCCCCCTGCTGCTCTCCTTGTTATTGTGTCCACCAGTCTCCTTATTATGATTTTTTACATTAAGCAGTAAACACAGGTACATCCCCATTCCCCTGCAGCAGCTTTCCTCTCCTGCTGTTTTTAGTACTAAAGCCTGCAGGCAAATGACATCATCAAATGGCACATGCTGGCTCTGATACACACAGGATTAACAGAGGCACATAGTTAAAGGAAACCTACCACCACAGATCTACCTATTAAGGTAGATCCAGTGGTAGGTGCCTCTAATGTATGTAAGGATAGCCCTTTTAGGTCTAATCCTTTAGTCCCCTTTATCTTTTTTAATCTTTAATTGTGATAATATGCTAATTTACCAAAGAGGCTACTGGGGAGTGGAGTAGGCGGAGCTGAGGCTACACAGCGCGGCTACTCCATGCCCCAGTAGCCTCTTTGATCCTCCTACCCAGATATCTTCAGCCCTCCTCTGCGAAGCATGCGCTCTGCGCATGTGCAGAACGCAGGCCACCGGCTGCGTGATCTGGGGTCCGAAGATATCTAGTAGGAGGATCAAGGAGGCCACTGGGGTGTGGAGTAGCCGCGTCGTATAGCCTCTGCTCCGCCTACTCCATGTCTCAGTAGCCTCTTTGATAAATTAGCATATTATCACAATTAAAGATTAAAAAAGATTAAGGGGACTAAAGGATTAGCCTAAAAAGGGATATCCTTGCAAACATTAGAGGCAACTACCACCAGATCTACCTTAATAGGTAGATCCATGATGGTAGGTTTCCTTTAGTGTAGAGAGCTGATGGCTCTCTGCATTGTCTATGTATTCAACTCTGTTGGCTTCCAGAGGAGGCCAAAAGAGTTTATGTCCTGGGACCTATCCAGGAGGGACAGCAGGACAGAGGTCAAAATCCAGGACTGTCTTGTTGGATCCAGGATGGTTGGGAGGTTTGAATAAGTATTCCCTCACTGCTTCAGCTTAAGGACCAGGGCCTTTATCACTACAAGAGGTACAGGTGCCTTTAAAACGCTGAAGCAAGGCATTGGAAACTAAATATCAACTAAGCAGAGCGGTGGGTTCCCCTGTCAACCGCTTGTTCTGCAGCAGAGAAGTGGAGAGAAACTGCCATAATTACCTCTCCTCTGTTTGGAATAGAGATAATTGGTGTCCAGCAGCTAGCAGCATAACAAAGTTTGTTCTCTTCTATGGAGTAAAGAAAGGAGAAGGTCAGCCGAAGAGCTATCTTGTCAAGCTCACACTTCTTTTTCAGAAAACTGCCTAAAAATGGTCTAAAGCCCAACATAAATAGGCCGCAGAGCATTTCATATGCAAAGTACTCCAGTATTATGGCGTAGCCAGATTGAAAAATCTCTCCCTTATTGATGTTGATGAATTAATGTTCCTTATTTCTATAGACTGACAAAAAAACCTTCTCATGAATTTTTTAGTGCAACTTTTTATCAAATTTTATCATAATCTGTAAAAAAAAAAATAATTAACTGACATTTACATACAGAAGATAAAAACTATACTATAAAAAAGGTACTGTATGAACAGGATTGTTTGAATATTTTCATTACATCTAATACCTTACATATGTTCAACAACCCAATGGATTGAAATGATGTGTCTGACAGGTTGTAAAGACCAGTTCACAGCACTGTTACTTCATCAGTTTTTTTGTATCCGTAATTTTGAGCGAGTAGCATGTGTTGAGGCTACACAGAGATGAGGATTAATTGAATCGGTTATTGTGGCTTTGGCTAATGCAATAACTAAAATGTTAACTGGTCCAAAATTGAAGCGTAACTGTAAACTTCTCTGTTATATCCTCTCAGCTTTTCCAGAAGTGGGCGGGACTTCCTGGTTGTGACATCACCTATGGGCAATGATGCCAGGAGCACTCAGGGCATTCACATGAACTTGCACAAACCACTCAGGCACAGAATCAATATTACTGCTTTTACAGAGATCTAGTGCAAGAGCAAGGCAGGGGACACAGAGCACTGGATCACACAGTTATCTACTACATCAAAGAAAAAGATATAATAAGGATGTATTCACCAGTGGCATTAACACATTCGTTTTTAAACACAGTAGAACAGGTGAGAAGAGGAGATTTGCCTGATTACATAGCTGTTAACATTTTAACACGTGTTAATATTGCGTTAGCGCATGTGTTTGTTAAATCTCCTCAGCTGTTCTGATGTGTTTGAAAACGCATGTGTTACTGCCAAGTGTGAACGTACCCTAAAATATGTCTACCTACACTATAAAATACATATAAGCTGCCCTCTATCTGCAGACAACCCCTTTCCTGTGCAAAGAGATCCGCTCAAAGAGGTTTCCCTGTATATACACAGTGCTTTGTGTGAACGATCTGATGCCAGTCATTTGAACTGATGGGTGTAAATTAGTTCTGGTGGGTGTAAATGAGTGTAGATTAGAGAATTGTCTAGCTTAGCTTAGTGCAGAGCTAGGTTTTTATACTTTACAGTTGCTCTTTGAACGGCAAAATTTTGTATTGAATTTGTTTAGACCTAAGAATGGGAAATATGTTAGCATGCTATAATTTAAGAATTCTACACATTGTGGAGCATTGTGCACCAAATCGAAATTTATGGAATAGTCAAAAACAGCTCCACACATGACCATGGGTTGTCCATTGTATTACAATTAAGTTCCATTCATTTCTCTGAGCTGCAATATTAGCACAAACCATAGCCTCTGGTGACATTATTTTTGGGATAAATCAGCCAAGTTTTTCAACCCCTGAACAACCCATTTGAACTGTCTGTCACTAGTTTTACATAATTGATGACATGGCCAAATGCTGACAATGAATGCTTCCAATATGTTCACATACTTATAAGAAAACAACCCCTTAAATGACAAAAGGAATTATATAAACAGTGTTTAGGTAGTCAGCATTCAAAATTATTATTATGGTTTTAATCTTGAGCTCATTACATAAATTAGAATTTGAATAGATATAATAAAATAATTTAAGAAACGATGGAGCAGGGTATCCAATTTGTAGTCTCTTGAATCACAACAATTCAGTTTTCTCTGTATCTACTGGGAAGTAACATTTACAGACACGACTACAGTGACAGCACCACTACAGTCTTGTAGACATAACTCTACTCAATCCTCTTCTTTTAGCAAGGCTGGAAGAATTAACTGGTTCTAGTTTTGGCGCTTGAGGTCTGTGGTTTAATGCCGAATATGTAGCTTTCATTGCTGCCTAAAAGTACAGAAAAAAAGCTGAATTAAAATTTTAATCATGTTAGTATTTTGTGAATGAATACATAAGACTGTAATATGGTTAAGTAACTGTCTAGAGACAGGCATTCAGCCATTTATCCTGTTTTATTTTGTATAAAAAAGAATATAGAGGTAGCGGCCGGGTTGCCTAGAGGATAGGTTCTGTAGATTTGTTGTTAAACTGAATATGAGTTTGTAACAGGAATATTTTTAAGTGTAATGCCTCTTGCACACAAACATTTTTTTTAGGTATGTTAAAGGGGTTTCTCTTAATATGGATGAACACTTAAGGCATTAGATAGTTTAAAGAAAATAGAAAATAAAAACTCTTTCACCTCTGAAGATGGCCGTCTGGTTCCAGTGGTGGCTCTGAAATCTCAAGGCTTCCAGGCCAACCAACAGAAGTGTTGACGTCACTACTATTCTACATGTGACGGCCTTAGCTTTCATATCTGAATAAACTGGACATGACCACTAAGACCATTTACTTATTACTTGTGAAATAAACATGACAATAGTCCCTTAAACCTGTACTTGAAATCCTGGTGAGAGCTTGCCATGGTAAGGTTAGTATATTCTCACAAATCCCTGTAAATCTGCTCCAGATAACCCACATGCAGTTGTTTTGCCACATTTAAATTAATAAGTGTTTAATGTAAGTTAGATTTGGGCAGTATAAAATACTATCTGAAAATATAACAAACAAACCTTTGCAGCGTGGAAATCATGGCGGCTTAATTGGTCTTGTGACAAGTATTCTCTGTTGACAATCCATGGGTGCTGCAAAACCTGACTTGCTGTGAGACGTTGGTGAGGATCTAGGTGAAGCATTTTAGATACTAGGTCCTTCAGAAAAGAAAAAAAAAACATTTAAACATTTAACTAGTTAAAGATGATGACTAAATATAGGGGATTTCTGGGCATTACGGGGGGGGGGGGGGGACGGATAACATGAAAGACGCTTAATTCTGCTTGACTAGCTGTTCATGTGACATCTCCTGGTACTTGCCAAGATTTCATGTCCATAACCAGAGTCCTGTCTCTAAATGAACAGGCCCATCCCAAGTAATATAGAGGAGCAGAGGAATCATCAGCCCCTCCTTGCACTCTATCTCATGGCTACCACCAGGAGATAGGCTGGAGAGGACTGGAGTAAGAGTCTGCTCTGCCTTGCTTTTCATCAGTTTCTGCTATAATGTTTTTACTTTTTTCAGCACATTGTACTGAATGAGGAGGAAAATTCCCATATACTGCCATACTGTAGTATGGCAGTATATGATAGGATCGATCAGACAACCTAGGGTTAAAGTACCCTAGGGAGTATGAAAAATAGTAAAAATAAAAATAAAAAAAAGTTTTAAAAAATCAATAAAAAGTTATCAATAGGTCGCACAGTCCTAAAAATTATAGCAATGACCACCATCAAAAGTCGCAATAAATGATACCACCCACAGCTCCGTACACCAAGTATGAAAAAATTATTGGCGCCAGAAGATGGCAAAATTTGAAAAAAAATTTTTTTACAGGAGGTTTTAATCTTTGTAAATGTATGAAAACATTATAAAACCTATATAAATTTGATATCTCCGTGATCTCACCGACCCAAAGAATAAAGTAGACATGTCATTTGTGGCGCAGAGTAAAAGCTGTAAAATCCAAGCCCACAAGAAAAAGTTGCAAATTCGTTTTTTTCACCATTGAAGGTGGAGAGTAAAAAATGGAAGTGAAAAAAAATAAAAAGGGCCAGCTCGTAAAGGGGTTAAAATACTATGAATTTCAAAGATGCAGTAATCCACACAGGATTTTTCACGCAGAAAATCTGGTCTGCAAATCTGCTGCTAATCTTGAATAGGTTGCTCAGTTAAGCTCAGTTTCCACCAGCAACAAGCTCTTGACTTTCATGCATTACCTTTGCTGCATCTGATACAGAATCCCAGTTTCCTCCTGAAAGAGCATACTTCCCATTGCCTATTTTTCCTAATATTTCTTCTGGTGAGTCTTCCGATCCATTAGCAAATGGAGTAAAACTACAGAGGGCAAGGCATTAGAAACAAAAATAATGTAAAAAATCAAGCAGGTTTATCTACTACTTTTCCATCTATTTCCATTTCAGTGGCTTTTCATAAATAAATGTATCATCATAGTATCATAGTATCATAGTATATAAGGCTGGAAGGAGACGCAAGTCCATCAAGTCCAACCTTTAAGAATTAAATAAATGTTTTATCCCCATAACCCGTGATATTTTTTCTCTCCAGAAAGTCATCCAGGCTTCTCTTGAACATGTACATAGAGTCTGCCATAACAACCTCCTGCGGCAGAGAGTTCCATAGTCTCACTGCTCTTACAGTAAAGAACCTTTGTCTATGTTGATGGTAGAATCGCCTCTCCTCTAGGCGTAGAGGATGCCCCCTTGTCCTCGTCACAGGCCGAGGTATAAAAAGATCTTTGGAGAGATCCTTGTACTGTCCGTTCAGGTATTTGTACATTGTAATGAGGTCTCCCCTCAGCCGTCTTTTTTCTAAACTGAATAATCCCCAATTTTTTAATCTGTCAGTGTATTCTAGTTCCCCCATTCCCCTAATAATCCTGGTTGCTCTCCTCTGCACCCGTTCCAGCTCTACTATATCCTTTTTATACACTGGTGCCCAAAACTGTACACAATATTCCATGTGTGGTCTGACCAGGGATTTGTATAAGGGCAAAACTATGTCTTTATCATGAGAATCTATTCCTCTCTTGATACATCCCATTATTTTATCTGCTTTAGCAGCAGCCGCCTAGCTCTGGTCACTAAAATTAAGTTTACCATCCACCAATACCCCCAAGTCCTTTTCAGCTTCAGTTTTACTAAGTAATTGACCGTTTAGAACATAATTATACTTTTTGTTTCCATGGCCCAAGTGCATAACTTTACATTTATCTACATTAAACCTCATCAACCATTTCTCTGCCCATCCCTCAAGCTTCTACAAATCCCTCTGTAATGCTAAACTATCGACCTCAGTATTTATTACTTTACACAGCTTAGTATCATCTGCAAATATTGAAACTTGACTGTGTAAACCCACTACAAGGTCATTAATAAAAATATTAAAAAGAAGTGGCCCCAATACTGACCCCTGTGGCACTCCACTGGTAACATCAACCCAATCTGAGAATGTGCCATTAATGACCACCCTCTGTTTTCTATCACTAAGCCAATTACTTACCCAAATACACAGATTTTCTCCTATTCCCAGCAGTCTCATTTTATATACCAACCTTTTATGTGGCACGGTGTCAAATGCCTTTGAAAAGTCCAAATATACAACATCTAGAGCGTCCCCCAGATCCAGTCTTGAACTTACCTCCTCGTAGAAACCAATCAGATTAGTCTGACAGGACCGATCTCTCATAAACCCATGCTGACGCTGGGTTATAAGGTTGTGCACAGTGAGATACTCCAGGATAGCATCTCTAATAAACCCCTCAAATATTTTCCCCACCACAGCAGTTAGACTCACGGGTCTGTAGTTTCCAGGATCACTATTTGATCCTTTTTTGTATATTGGTACCACATTTGCTATGCGCCATTCCTGTGGAACATAACCAGTCCTCAGTGAATCTTCAAATATTAAAAATAACGGTTTGTCTATCACCGTACATAATTCATGCAGAACCTGGGGGTGTATGCCATCTGGCCCAGGTGATTTATCTATCTTAGTGGTTGAGAGGCGGCGCCGTACCTCTTCCTGGGTTAAACTGTTGACATTATAAAAAGAATTTACATTATTCCTCATTATGTCTTCCACCAGGGGATTTTCCTGGGTAAAGACAGTTGAGAAGGCGACATTCAGTAGATTGGCCCTTTCCTCATCTCCTTCCACCGTGACCCCCATGTTATTTCTAAGGGGACCCACACTCTCTGTTTTTAGTTTCTTATCATTTATATACTTGAAAAATAATTTGGAATTATTTTTGCTCTCCCTGGCAATATTTCTCTCAGTCTCTATTTTTGCGGCCTTTATCTGCTTTTTACAGGATTTATTTTTCTCTCTATAATCCTCTAATGCCTCATCGCTACCTTCACGTTTTAGCACCTTAAACGCTTTATCTTTCTCGCTTATTGCTTTCCTTACAAGACTAGTTAGCCACATAGGGTTTTTCTTGTTCCTTTTATGCTTTTTCCCATAAGGTATGTGTTTCTCACAGGACTTTTTCATAATATATGAGAAAAAGTCCCATTTTTGGGGGGGGCTTTTGTCTTTGAGAACATTATCCCAGTCTATGCCTTTAAGGTCTTCCCTTAGTTGCTGAAAATTTGCCCTCCTGAAGTTTAGAGTGTTGGTTGCCCCTTCTTGTTGGCTCCAGGACTAGTTGCGACAGGTAATTGTCTTTTGTTGTTGACAAGAACCTGCTGCCTTTGAAGGACCTGCAGGTTTCTGCCCCCCAGTCAATATCTGGGTAATTGAAGTCCCCCATGATAAGTACTTCACCTTGCTTTGAAGCCGCATCCATTTCACTTATCAGCATTTCCTCTGCTGTCTCCATAATATTTGGAGCCTTATAGCAAACCCCTAGTAATATTTTATTATTCTTTTTCCCTCCTCTTATCTCAACCCATAGGGACTCCACATTTGCGTTACTGATGTCATCTCGCAGGACGGGCTTGAGGCAAGAATTCACATATAAACAAACCCCTCCCCCTTTTTTATTTATACGATCCTTTCTAAAAAGACTATAACCATCTATAGTAACAGCCCAGTCATAGCTACTGTCCAGCCATGTCTCGCTGATACCCACTATATCATATTTCCGCTCCAACATCAAGAGTTCCAGTTCCTCTATTTTGTTTGTGAGGCTTCTGGCATTTGTGTACATACACTTTATATGGTTTTCCCTGTCCGTATTCCTTTTGTCCTTATTCCCCAATCTTATTTCAGCCCCCCTTCCTCCCCCATGGACTATGACTCTTCCCAGCTCTCTATGTACACTGTCTATTTGCCCTGCACAAGTGTAGTTGCCCTCCCCCCAGGTCTCTAGTTTAAACACTCCTCCAACCTTCTAGCCATTTTTTCCCCTAAAACAGCGTCCCCCTCCCCATTTAGGTGCAGCCCATCCCTACTGTAGAGCCTGTAGCTGACAGAAAAGTCAGTCCAGTTCTCCATGAACCCAAAACCCTCCTTCCTACACCAACTTTTGAGCCACTTATTTACCTCCTTGATCTCCCGCTGCCTTTCTGGTGTGGCACATGGTACGGGCAGTATTTCGGAGAAAATTACCTTTGAGGTCCTTGCCCTAAGCTTATGGCCTAAATCTCTGAAATCATTTTTAAGGACCTTCCACCTACCTGTTACTTTGTCATTAGTGCCAATGTGGACCATGACCGCTGGTTCCTCACCAGCCCCTCCCAGTAATCCGTCAACCCGATCCGCAACATGCCGAACCCGAGCACCCGGCAAACAACACACTGTTCGGTATGCACGGTCTTTGTGACAGATTGCCCTGTGTGTTCCCCTAATAATCGAATCTCCCACTACCAGCACCTGTCTGACCTTGCCTGTGCTCCCATTACCCTTCTTACTGGAGCAGACATTCCCCTGGTTGCTTGCGGCCACGTCTTTCTGCAGCATTGCTACCCCAGAGCTGATATCCCCCTCATCCGCCAGCTTGGCAAACTTATTGGGGTGTACCAGATCAGGACTAGATTCTCTACAACTCTTCCCTCTACCCCGCCTTCTATATGTTACCCAACTAGCATCCCCCTCACTCTGCACCTCCATACTTCCCTCCCCACACCCATCTTCCCCAGAGAGTTTGTGCTCCAGGAGCAGCAAACTTCGTTCCATATTATCAATTGCCCGCAGCCTTGAAACTTGCTCATTTAGATCCAGAATCTGGCCTTCCAGATGAGCAATTTTCACACACCCCACACAGCAGTATTCCCCCTCGAACGGCTGTTCAAGGAAAGCATACATGGCACAGGATGTACACCGTGTAGCAATGCCACTTATGGAGTCCATTATTCTAATGGGGATTACAATAGAAAAATGCACAGAAAGAAGAATCTACAAAATGTGTTTGTTTTACAACTGTAGAATTATGTGAACAGGGGGATAAATCTTAAAGAAGAACCATTCAGAGGAAGGAGCACTGAACGCCTCTTCCTCTGTGAGTGATATTGATCATCGTACATCAGAAAATCTGATTAGTGATGTCTCTAGATGTAGGACCATCAATTACAGCAAAGGTGGCTTTCTGAGGAAGAGAGAGCTTGACTTCCGTGTTTAAATCTCCACCTCCTTGACTTTATATGATCAATTTACATCTCACTTCAAAGTTGATTTTCTGGATGATGCCACCACACTAGGTAATGAAAGAAACATGATCTGTAAGATGTTCAGCTACTTGGCAACATACTGGTAGTGCTTTATTAGGTCAATTTCTACTGACAGGTTTCTGTTAAACTTGTACAGTGTATGAGCTTCTCAAAATGTTTTGGCAGAGAGTTTCATAGTCTCACTACTTTCAGAAACCCTTAATCCTTATCTATTATATATGATATATGGTCTTTCTTCAAATCAAAGAGGTTATTCCCTAAAAACCTAGGTGTAAGAAGGTCGTTGGAAAGATCTCTGTACTGTCCACTCATGTATTTGTATTGTAATTTGATCACCTTGTAAATGTCTATTTAGCTTTTTTTCTCTTATTTATTTTTGTATTCTAATCTGATTTCCTAAATTACTTAGATCACCCTGTTCTCCACTTGCTCTAGTTCATGTATATCAATTTAAAACCAGTGCCCAAAATTGTTCACAATATTCCATGTGTGATGTGACCAAGTTGTCAAAACTCTTGACAACCAACAAGAGCTAGATTTAAATTTTTTAAGCTGCTGTGGGAAATGGAAGCTGAGCTTTGATTGGTTGCCATAGGCAATGATAACTCTCCCCTTATATTTAGCATTTCATCGATAGAGCTTTTTTTAGATAATTTTATTTGCCTAGGGAGCAGCAACCTGGTAAAAGTCACTAAAGATAAGTTTAATGTCCACTAAAACCCCCAAGTCAAGGATGTCATAATGGCAATATTGAGACATCTTTTTTATCTCCTTGATCATAATGAACCAAGTAATAAAAGGGATGTGTCATGTAGACCACATAGTGACAGCCATAAGAAAATGGCATACGTGCATTTTTGTGGGTCAATTTCACCACATTTTCACCACATCTTTTTGGTACATTGCATTAAATATTAAAAACTGACATGGAAGGTACAATTTGTTCTGCAAAAAACAAGCCCTCGTACGGCTCTGTAAACAGCTAATTTAAAAAGTTGTTCATTAGAAATTGGAGGCAATGGGGGATTAATGCAAAATATTGCATACCTGACGGAGGTCCCCAGAGATGTTACTGTCCATGTAAGATCATCTTAAACCAGCCTTATGCATTTCAGTTAACAATGGTAGTAGATTATTTTGTAACCTTACCCTGCTATCATAGTATAAAGTAGGATGCCTAAGCTCCAGATGTCACAAGCTGCATCATAGCCTTGACGTTTCAAAACCTGTCAGGGAAGAAAAGTATTAATGTTTTGTTCAAAAAATGTTTCGTATATAATCATTATAGTATTTAGTAAAGCATACATGTAAAGTAGGATGTGAATGATCTAGAGCAGTGGTGGCGAACCTATGGCACGGGTGCCAGAGGCGGCACTCAGAGCCCTTTCTGTGGGCACCTGGGCCATCACCCCAGCACACCAGACAGGACTCAAAGAATTTTCCTGTAGTTCCAGGCAACTTAAAAGATGCTGCTTTCAGTGATATTTTTAAGTGACTTACTTGGCTACTTGGGACAGTAGGAAAAGGGAGAATGAATAGACAGGGCCTAATTATCTTTGGAGGACCTCCTGCTGGTCCCATGATTCTCTGTGTACAGAGGGACACTGGAAAGAAGCTACAATTATGCTAATTTTCCCTCCTTCTTTCTAGTGTGTTGGTGTCCTCAGGAGGCCAGTATGAACATTGTTGAAGAACAGGGAGCAATAAGTTACTGCTTTAATTTTTGGTTTGCACCTCACGATAAATGAAGGGGATTTGGGTTGGCAGTTTGGGCACTTGGTTGCTAAAAGGTTCGCCATCACTGATCTAGAGTATCTCCTTAAAATTCAGTTTACTTAATTTGTATTAACAAATAATTAAATATAGAGACACCCACCTCAGGTGCCACAAAATTGGCTGTATAACAAGGAGTCATTAGCAGTCCATTTTCAGCTCTTAATTGTTTTGCAAAACCAAAATCACAAATTCGGATAGATGCTGGATCCCCAGATTCATCCATATATAGAATATTACTGGGCTTTAAATCTCGATGGACAACCTAAAGTTAAATAAAATGTCACAAAATGTCTGATCTATAAAAATATAAACAGATTATTCTTGGCTTTGAACCCATAATGGAAAATAGCACTCAAAATGTCCAAATCGACACTTTTTCACCATTTTGCAACAGATACAAAATTAAATATGGAAACATAACCCAGCATTTGTTTAATTGGTGACACTTATTGAGGGTAATTGCATTGTTGGATAGTGATATTTTGATGGAAAATATTTAGGGAATGGGCACTATGGAGGTTTTGGGTAGCTTTTAAAAAATATTGAATTCTCAATATGGAATAATTATAATATTCCTGAAGTATTGTAAATTACTGTTGTTGTATTCTGGAAAAAATGGGGATCATATTTATTTCACAAGTTATGCAGGGCTTTTTTTTTTACACAACAGAGATTATATTACTTCAAAATTGGTGATTTTTAAGATATAGTGGGTATGGAAAGTACCCCCCTTTCAATTTTTCAATCTTTGTTTCATTGCAGCCATTTGGTAAGACTGAAAAAGTTATTTTTTTCTGCTCATTAATGTACACTCTGCACTCCATCTTGACAAAAAAACCCTGAAATGTAGATATTTTTGCTCATTTATTAAACACGAAAAACTAAAATATTGCATAAGTATTCAGACCTTTTGCTATGACACTCATATTAAACTCACATGCCGTCCATTTCCTTCTGATCCTCCCTGAGATGGTTATACTCCATTGTTGGAGTCCAGCTGTGTTTAATTAAACTGATTGGATTTGATTAGAAAAGGCACACACCTGTCTATATAAGAGCTCACAGTGCATGTCAGAGCACATGTGAATCATTCATGAGGTCTAAGGAACTGCCCTAGGAGCTCAGAGACAGAATTGTGGCAAGGCACAGATCTGGCCAAGGTTACCATATTTTTCGGACTATAAGGCGCATTGGACTATAAGGCGCACCTCCAATAAATACCTGCTAAGACATCTAGGTTCATATATAAGGCGCACCGGATTATAAGGCACATCGGATTATAAGGCACAGCGCAATAAATTAAACAAAACTCAGACAATGGGGCTCATTTACTAAGGGTCCGCAGAGCGCATTTACGTCGGGTTTCCCGACGATTTCCATTTTGCGCCACATGTAACAGGGGATTGTGGCACACGCGGTCGGATTTTGGTGCATCGGCGCCGGCTTGCACACGTCACAAATTGGGGGGCGGGCCATCGGACTACCCAACGAATTCGGACTACACATGGAATTTAACATTTTGAATTGTGTCGCAAGACATGCACTTACAAGCACCGGGAAGAAGAAGGTGAACTCCAGCAAACCTCGACAGGGAAGCGACGGATGCAGGAACTCGGGCGCACGAGCTTAGTGAATCGCGCCAGATTTCATCTTCGTCAGACCGTCCGAATAGGAGATCGCGACAGGACCAGGTCAGTAAATTTGGCCAAATAAGTCAAACTTTATTTAACTCTTTCCCACTAACTTTCAACATGTTCAGTTGTAACTGCAAAGCAACACATTTACTTTTTCAGTTCACTCCTCTACCACAGATCCATCAAAGTCTTCATCTTCAGTATCGGAGTTTAACAGTTGGGCAATTTCTGCATCAAACATGCTTGGGTCCCCCTCTTCATCATCATCTGAGTCGGTCTCGTTGCTGATGATTAGCTATCCAGTGACAATTCCAGCCTTCCTGAAAGCTCGGATGATACTGGAGACTGATATCTTCTCCCAGGCATCCACGATCCACTTGCACATAGTGGCATAACTAGCCCGGGGTTGCCTCCCGTTGGTGGTAAATGTGTGGTCACCTTCTGTCATCCATTGCTCCCATGCAGATCGTAATTTCACTTTAAATGACCTGCTGACACCGATATCCAGAGGCTGGAGTTTTTTGGTTAATCCACCCGGAATGACAGCAAGCTCTGAATTAGTTTTTTTCACTTGGGCTATGACAGTATCGGTCACATGGGCGGGCATAGAATCAAAGGTCTGTGAAAAAAGCCATCCGATGTCTTGACGTAGACCTCCCTTAGCCACTCAATAATTTTCTCCTCGCCCATCCAGCCCTTTAGGTTAGCCTTGATGATGACATCAGCAGGAAACTTTTCTTTTGGCAAAGTCTATCTCTTGAAAATGACCATGGGTGGTAATTTCTGTCCATTAGCCTGACAGGCGAGAACTACAGTGAAAGATGATTTCTCCTTTCCTGTGGTACGTATAGATACCGTACTGGACACTGTTTTCTCAACAGTATGTGTTACAGGGATGTCAAAAGTAAGGGGGACCTCATCCATGTTAGTGATGTGTTCTGGTTGGATATTCTTTTCATTTATTTTGGTTATGCAGTAGGTGCGGAAAATGGCCAGCTTCTCTTCATAATCCTTTGGCAGTTGCTGGCAGACAGTAGTTCTGGTGTGGATGGAGAGATTACTCCTTTTCATAAAATGAAAGCACCATGAAGGCCTTCCTCAAAAATCCATGTCACATGCTAACGCTGTGGCTTTGAATCAAATAGAAACAGTGGAGACGCTTCTACCTGCGGTTCTCTGTTCGATAACCCACTGTTCTATTTTGTCCTCCAAATGTGGCCATCTTGCTTTGTTTCCTCGGAAATTCAGTTTGGTCTTACGCCACTTACGCACCATAGATTCATTAATGTTGAATTCTCTTGCAGCTGCCCTATTTCCATGCTCTACTGCATGGTGTATAGCTTTAAGCTTAAATTCTGCAATTATTAAATGCACTCACACTTGGCTTTCCTTTGAAATGCAGCAACTAACAATGACCAGCAGGTGGCAGACCTGTGCACAGTTCAAGGCAGTTGCAGTTCCCTGGAAACTTGTCTCCTGCGCAGGGCCGGCTCCAGGTTTCAGTGGGCCCCTGGGCGAAACAGCCTCAGTGGGCCCCTTAACAGTGAACTCATGTGACGGCATTAAAAACAGATAAACTTAAAACACCAAATATGAAACATTTTATTTATATGCATTGTAAAGAGGTAAACTTAGAAAAAAGAACATTAGTGCAAAACATTTGTAAAAGTGCAATGTACCCAAGGACTTCCATGCATTGTAAACAGGTAAACTTTAAAAGAACATTAGTGCAAAACATTTGTAAAAGTGCAATGTATCCAATTGAATAGGCCTTTTAAAAAGTTATTCTTCTTGTTTTTTCAGCTGCAAAACGGTGTATTACCTGATTAAAATCTACACATTGCGCTTCTTTCGACTCAATTGAAAGTATTGCGAAGGCATTTAACCTGTCTTGCGACATCTGGGACCTTAGGTAGTTTTTAATTAACTTTAGTTTGCTAAAGCTCCTTTCAGCTGATGCGACTGAAACTGGTATTGTTAACAACAGTCGCAATGCTAAAACAAGATTTGGAAATGCTGGAACGAGTGAGTGAGATACTATATACTGTAAAGTCTCCAAGGCTTCAACTAGTTGGGGAAACTGTAATAAAATGGCTTTCACAGCTTCAAGACGAGCACACCAACGTGTCTGAGACAAAGCCTTGAGTGTTAAATGGGACAAATGTTCAGAGGCCACTTCCCACCTTTTGGTTGCTCCTGAGAAAAATGTATAAATCCGATTGAGAACGTCATAAAAGTGCTTGGCTTGGCTGGAGCTCTCTGCAGCATGAACTATAACAAGGTTCCAATTATGTGGAGAACATGGCACAAAGAAAGCATAGGGATTTTTTTCTAAAATAATGGCCTGCACTCCCTTGTATTGTCCCCTCATATTAGCACCATTGTCGTAGCACTGACCTCTTATGTCTGAAACGCATAGGCCAAGTTTGGTCAGTCTTTCCAAGACAACACTAGCAAGATTTATACCAGTTGTTTCTGTGACGTGTAGAAATTCCAAAAAGCTTTCCTTAACCTCCACTGTTTTGGCAACATTGTCAATGTCCACATATCTCAGCACAAGTGATAACTGCTCTTGTTTGGAGATGTCTGGTGTGCAGTCCACTATTATGCTAAAAAATTTAGCTTGCTTAATTTTTTTAACTATAATTTCAATGACCTCATCTGCAATCAAACGAAGAAAATAATTTTGCATATCTTTACTAAGATAATGCACGTTGGTTTTCTCTTTAGCACGCTGCATGTGCTCCTTCAAAACCAAATCAAATTCAGAGATCAGCTCCAATAATTGCAAAAAAATCCCATTATGATCAGTAAATACTGTATCTGATGATCCTCTGAATGGTAGATTATTTTTTGCCATCCATCTAATAACCTTCAGTAACCGCAGCAACACCTCACGCCACCGTTGCTCTTCCAAATGGAGTTGTTGGCGCAAATCTCTGTCAATAGTTCTTCCAGAACATATGTTTTCCTCCAATTCCTTCCATTTGGCATAATTTAACATGTGGCTGCAGGAAGTTTCATGGAAATACAAGGATCCCTTACCACAGACATGCTTCCAATCTCTAAATCCACCTGGGCTTGAGAAAATGGATTTTGAGTAGAGATGAGCGAGCACTAAAATGCTCGGGTACTCGTTATTCGAGACGAACTTTTCCCGATGCTCGAGTGCTCGTTTCGAGTAACGAGCCCCATTGAAGTCAATGGGAGACTCGAGCATTTTTCAAGGGGACCAAGGCTCTGCACAGGGAAGCTTGGCCAAACACCTGGGAACCTCAGAAAAGGATGGAAACACCACGGAAATGGACAGGAAACAGCAGGGGCAGCATGCATGGATGCCTCTGAGGCTGCTTAATCGCACCATTATGCCAAAATTATGGGCAACAGCATGGCCATGACAGAGTGACAGAATGAAGCTAGATAGCATGTAAAACATCCAATAATTGACCCTGACACTATAGGGGACGGCATGCAGAGGGAGCGGCAGCAGCGGCAGGCTAGAGAGTGGCATGGCGACATACCCTAAATGGACTCAGGCTTCAAACCAATGGGTGGCAGTGAGGAACCAAAGGAGGTGAGCAAGAAGCGCTCAAATAATATCGGTACATGATAAAAGTTTGCCAGTATATTTTGTGGATTACACAGCAGGGTGGCGACAAAGTTAACATGAAAGCCATGAAAACAACCCAAAATTCTGCCTGACACAGCTCGTTTGATAAGGGGACCATGTATGGAGGCAGTGAACTAGTAGTAGATTAAAGGTGCTGCAGTTAAAACTATGTTAGTTGGATCTTGGCATGGAGCTGGCGCTCCGCTGCCAGGCGAGCTTTCGCCAATCCAAGCCCCTGTCTCTAGGCTACTCCCCAAACAGCCCTTCTAAGAACCTTTTGTATAAGATCAAGTGTAGTAGCGTTCTTATAAGTTTGGGATATGGCGGGTGAGGGGAATGTAAACATCTGCGCAAGAAGCGCTGAAATAATATCCGTAAATGAAAAAAGTTTGCCAGTATCATAGTATCATAGTATCATAGTATCATAGTATATAAGGCTGGAAGGAGACGCAAGTCCATCAAGTCCAACCTTCAAGAATTAAATAAATGTTTTATCCCCATAACCCGTGATATTTTTTCTCTCCAGAAAGTCATCCAGGCCTCTCTTGAACATGTACATAGAGTCGGCCATAACAACCTCCTGCGGCAGAGAGTTCCACAGTCTCACTGCTCTTACAGTAAAGAACCTTTGTCTATGGTGATGGTAAAATCGCCTCTCCTCTAGGCGTAGAGGATGCCCCCTTGTCCTGGTCACAGGCCTAGGTATAAAAAGATCTTTGGAGAGATCCTTGTACTGTCCGTTCAGGTATTTGTACATTGTAATGAGGTCTCCCCTCAGTCGTCTTTTTTCTAAACTGAATAATCCCAAATTTTGTAATCTGTCAGTGTATTCTAATCCCCCCATTCCCCTTATAATCCTGGTTGCTCTCCTCTGCACCCGTTCCAGCTCTATTATATCCTTTTTATACACTGGTGCCCAAAACTGTACACAATATTCCATGTGTGGTCTGACCAGGGATTTGTATAAGGGCAGAACTATGTCTTTATCATGAGAATCTATTCCTCTCTTGATACATCCCATTATTTTATTTGCTTTAGCAGCAGCCGCCTGGCTCTGGTCACTAAAATTAAGTTTACCATCCACCAATACGCCCAAGTCCTTTTCAGCTTCAGTTTTACTAAGTAATTGACCGTTTAGAACATAATTATACTTTTTGTTTCCATGGCCCAAGTGCATAACTTTACATTTATCTACATTAAACCTCATCAACCATTTCTCTGCCCACTCCTCAAGTTTCCACAAATCCCTCTGTAATGCTAAACTATCGACCTCAGTATTTATTACTTTACACAGCTTAGTATCATCTGCAAATATTGAAACTTGACTGTGTAAACCCACTACAAGGTCATTAATAAAAATATTAAAAAGAAGTGGCCCCAATACTGACCCCTGTGGCACTCCACTGGTAACATCAACCCAATCTGAGAATGTGCCATTAATGACCACCCTCTGTTTTCTATCACTAAGCCAATTACTTACCCAGATACACAGATTTTCTCCTATTCCCAGCAGTCTCATTTTATATACCAACCTTTTATGTGGCACGGTGTCAAATGCCTTTGAGAAGTCCAGATATACAACATCCACAGCGTCCCCCAGATCCAGTCTTGAACTTACCTCCTCGTAGAAACCAATCAGATTAGTCTGACAGGACCGATCTCTCATAAACCCATGCTGACGCTGGGTTATAAGGTTGTGCACAGTGAGATACTCCAGGATAGCATCTCTAATAAACCCCTCAAATATTTTCCCCACCACAGCAGTTAGACTTACAGGTCTGTAGTTTCCAGGATCGCTATTTGATCCTTTTTTGTATATTGGTACCACATTTGCTATGCGCCATTCCTGTGGAACATAACCAGTCCTCAGTGAATCTTCAAATATTAAAAATAACGGTCTGTCTATCACCGTACATAATTCATGCAGAACCCGGGGGTGTATGCCATCTGGCCCCGGTGATTTATCTATCTTAGTGGTTGCGAGGCGGCGCCGTACCTCTTCCTGGGTTAAACTGTTGACATTATAAAAAGAATTAACATTATTCCTCATTGTGTCTTCCACCAGGGGATTTTCCTGGGTAAAGACAGTTGAGAAGGCGACATTCAGTAGATTGGCCCTTTCCTCGTCTCCTTCCACCATGACCCCCATGTTATTTCTAAGGGGACCCACACTCTCTGTTTTTAGTTTCTTATCATTTATATACTTGAAAAATAATTTGGGATTATTTTTGCTCTCCCTGGCAATATTTCTCTCAGTCTCTATTTTTGCGGCCTTTATCTGCTTTTTACAGGATTTATTTTTCTCTCTATAATCCTGTAATGCCTCATCGCTACCTTCACGTTTTAGCACCTTAAACGCTTTATCTTTCTCGCTTATTGCTTTCCTTACAAGACTAGTTAGCCACATAGGGTTTTTCTTGTTCCTTTTATGCTTTTTCCCATAAGGTATGTGTTTCTCACAGGACTTTTTCAGAATATATGTGAAAAAGTCCCATTTTTGGGGGGGGCTTTTGTCCTTGAGAGCATTATCCCAGTCTATGCCTTTAAGGTCTTCCCTTAGTTGCTGAAAATTTGCCCTCCTGAAGTTTAGAGTGTTGGTTGCCCCTTCACTAACGCTCTTAGTAAAGCGTAATACAAAATCAATGATATTATGATCACTATTCCCCAGGTTCCCCCCAACCTGTAGTTTTGATATCCTATCAGGTCTGTTGGTAAGGATAAGGTCCAGCAGTGCCCCCCCTCTTGTTGGCTCCAGGACTAGTTGCGACAGGTAATTGTCTTTTGTTGTTGACAAGAACCTGCTACCTTTGAAGGACCTGCAGGTTTCTGCCCCCCAGTCAATATCTGGGTAATTGAAGTCCCCCATGATAAGTACTTCACCATGCTTTGAAGCCGCATCCATTTCACTTATCAGCATTTCCTCTGCTGCCTCCATTATATTTGGAGCCTTATAACAAACCCCTAGTAATATTTTATTTTTATTTTTCCCTCCTCTTATCTCCACCCATAGGGACTCCACATTTGCGTTACTGATGTCATCTCGCAGGACGGGCTTGAGGCAAGAATTCACATATAAACAAACCCCTCCCCCTTTTTTATTTATACGATCCTTTCTAAAAAGACTATAACCATCTATAGTAACAGCCCAGTCATAGCTACTGTCCAGCCATGTCTCGCTGATACCCACTATATCATATTTCCGTTCCAACATCAAGAGTTCCAGTTCCTCCATTTTGTTTGTGAGGCTTCTGGCATTTGTGTACATACACTTTATATGGTTTTCCCTGTCCGTATTCCTTTTGTCCTTATTCCCCAATCTCATTCCAGCCCCCCTTCCTCCCCCATGGACTATGACCCTTCCCAGCTCTCTATGTACACCGTCTATTTGCCCTGCACAAGTGTAATTGCCCTCCCCCCAGGTCTCTAGTTTAAACACTCCTCCAACCTTCTAGCCATTTTTTCCCCTAAAACAGCGGCCCCCTCCCCATTGAGGTGCAGCCCATCCCTACTGTAGAGCCTGTAGCCCACAGAAAAGTCATCCCAGTTCTCCATGAACCCAAACCCCTCCTTCCTACACCAACTTTTGAGCCACTTATTTACCTCCTTGATCTCCCGCTGCCTTTCTGGTGTGGCACGTGGTACAGGCAGTATTTCGGAGAAAATTACCTTTGAGGTCCTTGCCCTGAGCTTATGGCCTAAATCTCTGAAATCATTTTTAAGGACCTTCCACCTACCTGTTACTTTGTCATTAGTGCCAATGTGGACCATGACCGCTGGTTCCTCACCAGCCCCTCCCAGTAATCCGTCAACCCGATCCGCAACATGCCGAACCCGAGCACCCGGCAAACAACACACTGTTCGGTATGCACGGTCTTTGTGACAGATTGCCCTGTGTGTTCCCCTAATAATGGAATCTCCCACTACCAGCACCTGTCTGACCTTGCCTGTGCTCCCATTACCCTTCTTACTGGAGCAGACATTCCCCTGGTTGCTAGCGGCCATGTCTTTCTGCAGCATTGCTACCCCAGAGCTGATATCCCCCTCATCCGCCAGCCTGGCAAACTTATTGGGGTGCACCAGATCAGGACTAGACTCTCTACAACTCTTCCCTCTACCCCGCCTTCTACATGTTACCCAACTAGCTGCCCCCTCATTCTGCACCTCCATACTCCCCTCCCCACAACCATCTTCCCCAGAGAGTTTGTGCTCCAGGAGCAGCAAACTTCGTTCCATATTATCAATTGCCCGCAGCCTTGAAACTTGCTCATTTAGATCCAGAATCTGGGCTTCCAGATGAGCAATTTTCACACACCCCACACAGCAGTATTCCCCCTCGAACGGCTGTTCAAGGAAAGCATACATGGCACAGGATGTACACCGTGTAGCAATGCCACTTATGGAGTCCATTATTCTAATGGGGATTACAATATAAATATGCACAGAAAGAATTTACAGTCAAAGTAACACAAAACACAGCAGTTACCTGCTAAAGCCCCTCAAACTTAAGTCCCTTAAACCTAAGTCACACTTATGACACTGCACACACTTGGGATCAGTGCACACTCGCTGCCAAGCTCATACACTCGCTTTGCTAATGCTTTTTTTTAAAGTTATCGGCCACAAAAATCTGCAGAGCTCACTGCACAAGATCTGGCTGCAAACCACCAAACAAACTGACCACAGAAGTATATAAAGGCTGCTAATTAGATAGCCACACCCCAATATTAATTAGGCAGCACCTGTGACTATACTGTCTAGATAAGCAAGGTGAATGCCTCCCTATACCCCCCACACAATATACAGATTATGCAAGTAAAATACCTTTAGATCTACTTGGTTGCAATAAAAAACACACAATGAATATCAGGAAATAAAAATGTAGATGCACTTATCTATTTGTTGCAGGATCCAAAACGTACTCCTTCCCTTAAACCTAAGTCACACTTATGACACTGCACACACTTGGGATCAGTGCACACTCGCTGCCAAGCTCATACACTCGCTTTGCTAATGCTTTTTTTTAAAGTTATCGGCCACAAAAATCTGCAGAGCTCACTGCACAAGATCTGGCTGCAAAACTGTGCTGTGTGGCTTACACAGCACGGTGGCGACAAAGTTAACAAGTTTGATGTGGAATGCCCTGTAATAGCTCTTGGGCGGTGTGCCTTTTATCACCTAGGCTCAGCAGTTTGAGCACCGCCTGCTGTCGCTTAGCGACGGCACTGCTGCTGAGCCTAGAGCTACCGACTGATGGCGCCATGCCCACGGATGGTAATTCGGAGGAGGAGGAGGTGGAGGAGGGGTGGGAGGAGGAGGAGGCATAGTAGGCCTGAAACACCTGGACCGAGGTAGGCCCCGCAATCCTCTGCGTCGGCAGTATATGACCAGCCCCAGGGTCAGACTCGGTCCCAGCCTGCACCAAGTTAAGTGTAGTAGCGTTCTTATAAGTTTGGAATATGGCGGGTGAGGGGAATGTAAACAGATGCGCAAGAAGCGCTGAAATAATATCCGTAAATGGTAAAAGTTTGCCAGTATATTTTGAGGATTATACAGCAGGGTGGCGACAAAGTTAACAAGTTTGTTGTGGAAGCCATGAAAACAACCCAAAATTCTGCCTGACACAGCACGTTTGATAAGGCGGCCATGTATGGAGGCAGTGAACTAGTAGTAGATTAAAGGTGCTGCAGTTAAAACTATGTTAGTTGGTTCTTGGCATGGAGCTGGCGCTCCGCTGCCAGGCGAGCTTTCGCCAATCCAAGCCCCTGTCTCTAGGCTACTCCCCAAACAGCACTTCTAAGAACCTTTTGTATAAGATCAAGTGTAGTAGCGTTCTTATAAGTTTAGGATATGGCGGGTGAGGGGAATGTAAACAGAAGCGCAAGAAGCGCTGAAATAATATCCGTAAATGGTAAAAGTTTGCCAGTGTATTTTGTGGATAACACAGCAGGGTGGCGACAAAGTTAACAACTTTGATGTGGAATCCATGAAAACAACCCAAATTTCGGCCTGACACACCTCGTTTGATAAAGGGACGATGTATGGAGGCAGCTATATGGACGACTTTTGGAGGTAGCAATGGAGACAACGTGTGGAGGCTGCTATGGAGACAATTCAATTTGGATAGTGCCTGTATGTGGCAGTCCAAAAAAGTTTTCAAACCAGAGGAGCAGGTAGGTGGCCCTCCAGAAAAATGGAATAGATTGAGTGCCTGTATGTGGCAGTCCAAAAAAGTTTTCAAACCAGAGGAGCAGGTAGGTGGCCCTCCAGAAAAATGGAATAGATTGAGTGCCTGTATGTGGCAGTCCAAAAAAGTTTTCAAACCAGAGGAGCAGGTAGGTGGCCCTCCAGAAAAATGGAATAGATTGAGTGCCTGTATGTGGCAGTCCAAAAAAGTTTTCAAACCAGAGGAGCAGGTAGGTGGCCCTCCAGAAAAATGGAATAGATTGAGTGCCTGTATGTGGCACTCCCAAAAATTGTTTAAAACAGAGGACCGGGTCGGTGGCCCTCCATAAAAATTAAATGCATAAAGTACTATAGCTAGAGCCAGTGGGCCCTGTCAAAAAATAGCCAGTTTCCTCTGCTTTACTGTACAAAGAGGAGGAGAAGGAGGAAAATGAGGAGGAGGAGGAGTGGATAAATTATTCAGGTTGAGCTTCCTTCACCTGGTGGAGATTGGAAATTAGGAGAAATCCAGGCTTTATTCATCTTGATAAGCGTCAGCCTGTCAGCGCTGTCAGTCGACAGGCGTGTACGCTTATCGGTGATGATGCCACCAGCTGCACTGAAAACCAGCTCGGACAAGACGCTAGCGGCAGGGCAGGCAAGAACCTCCAAGGCGTACAGCGCCAGTTCGTGCCACATGTCCAGCTTTGAAACCCAGTAGTTGTAGGGAGCTGTGTGATCATTTAGGACGATGGTATGGTCAGCTACGTACTCCCTCACCATCTTTCTGTAAAGATCAGCCCTACTCTGCCGAGACTGGGGACAGGTGACAGTGTCTTGCTGGGGTGACATAAAGCTGGCAAAAGCCTTGTAAAGCGTACCCTTGCCAGTGCTGGACAAGCTGCCTGCTCGCCTACTCTCCCTCGCTACTTGTCCCGCAGAACTACGCACTCTGCCGCTAGCGCTGTCAGAAGGGAAATACTGTTTCAGCTTGTGCACCAGGGCCTGCTGGTATTCATGCATTCTCACACTCCTTTCCTCTCCAGGGATGAGAGTGGAAAGATTTTGCTTGTACCGTGGGTCCAGGAGAGTGAACACCCAGTAATCGGTGCTGGAATAAATTCTTTGAACGCGAGGGTCACGGGATAGGCAGCCTAGCATGAAATCTGCCATATGCGCCAGAGTACCAACGCGTAAGAATTCACTCCCCTCACTGGCCTGACTGTCCATTTCCTCCTCCTCCAACTCCTCCAACTCCTCTTCTTCTGCCCATACACGCTCAACAGTGAAGGACTCAACAATGGTCCCCTCTTGTGTCTCGCCAACATTCTCCTCCTCCTCCACCTCCTCCGATATGCGCTGAGAAACAGACCTAAGGGTGCTTTGGCTATCAACAAGGGAATCTTCTTCCCCCGTCTCTTGTGAGGAGCGCAAAGCTTCCGACTTCATGCTGACCAGAGAGTTTTTCAACAGGCCAAGCAGCGGGATGGTGAGGCTGATGATGGCGGCATCGCCACTGACTATCTGTGTTGACTCCTCAAAGTTACTCAGCACCTGACAGATATCAGACATCCACGTCCACTCCTCATTGTAGACTTGAGGAAGCTGACTGACCTGACTACCAGTTCTGGTGGAAGTTGACATCTGGCAGTCTACAATCGCTCGGCGCTGCTGGTAAACTCTGGATAACATGGTCAGTGTTGAATTCCACCTCGTGGGCACGTCGCACAACAGTCGGTGAGCGGGCAGTTGGAGGCGGCGCTGCGCTGCCCTGAGAGTGGCAGCATCTGTGCTGGACTTCCTGAAATGCGCACAGATGCGGCGCACCTTCGTGAGCAAATCAGACAGATTGGGGTATGTCTTGAGGAAACGCTGAACTATCAGATTTAACACATGGGCCAGGCATGGCACATGTGTCAGTCTGCCGAGTTGCAGAGCCGCCACCAGGTTACGGCCGTTGTCACACACAACCATGCCTGGCTTCAGGTTCAGCGGTGCCAGCCACAGATCAGTCTGCGCCGTGATGCCCTGTAATAGCTCTTGGGCGGTGTGCCTTTTATCGCCTAGGCTCAGCAGTTTGAGCACTGCCTGCTGTCGCTTAGCGACGGCACTGCTGCTGTGCCTAGAGCTACCGACTGATGGCGCCATGCCCACGGATGGTCGTTCGGAGGAGGAGGTGGAGGAGGGGTGGGAGGAGGAGGAGGCATAGTAGGCCTGAAACACCTGGACCGAGGTAGGCCCCGCAATCCTCGGCGTCGGCAGTATATGACCAGCCGCAGGGTCAGACTCGGTCCCAGCCTCCACCAAGTTAACCCAATGTGCCGTCAGCGATATATAGTGGCCCTGCCCGGCAGCACTCGTCCACGTGTCTGTGGTCAGGTGGACCTTGTCAGAAACGTCGTTGGTCAGGGCACGGATTATGTTGTCTGACACGTGCTGGTGCAGGGCTGGGACGGCACATCGGGAAAAGTAGTGGCGGCTGGGGACCGAATACCGAGGGGCGGCCGCCGCCATGAGGCTGCGAAAGGCCTCGGTCTCTACTAGCCTATAGGGCAGCATCTCCAGGCTTAGCAATCTGGAGATGTGCACATTAAGGGCTTGGGCGTGCGGGTGGGTTGCACTATATTTGCGTTTCCGCTCCAGCGTCTGGGGTATGGAGAGCTGAACGCTGGTGGATGCTGTGGAGGATCGTGGAGGCGACGATGGGGTTTTTGTGGCAGGGTCCTGGGCAGGGGGCTGACTATCAGCTGACACAGGGGAAGGAGCAGTGGTGTGCACGGCCGGAGGTGAACGCGCTTGTTGCCACTGAGTGGGGTGTTTAGCATTCATATGCCTGCGCATACTGGTGGTAGTTAAGCTATTAGTGGTGGAACCCCTGCTGATCCTGGTTTGGCAAATGTGGCACACCACAGTCCGTCGGTCATCCGGTGTTTCCTTAAAGAACCTCCAGACTTCTGAAAATCTATCCCTCGCCGCAGGAGCCCTCGCCACGGGAGCTTCACTAGTTGACACATTTGGCGCTGATGCACCAGCTCTGGCCCTGCCTCTCCGTCTGGCCCCACCACTGCCTCTTCCAACCTGTTCTGGTCGAGGACTCTCCTCCGTCTCAGAAGCACTGTGTTCACCCGGCCTCTCAACCCAGCTTGGGTCTGTCACCTCATCATCCTCCGATCCCTCAGTCTGCTCCCCCCTCGGACTTCCTGCCCTGACAACAACTTCACCACTGTCTGACAACCGTGTCTCCTCATCGTCGGACACCTCTTTACACACTTCTTCCAGTACGTCAACAAGGTCATCATCACCCACAGACTGCGACTGGTGGAAAACCTGGGCATCGGAAAATTGCTCATCAGCAACCGGACAAGTGGTTTGTGACTGTGGGAAGGGTCCAGAAAACAGTTCCTCAGAGTATGCCGGTTCAAATGGCAAATTTTGCGGGGAGGGGGCAGACTGGGGGGGAGGAGGCTGAGGTGCAGGAGCTGGAGGAGTGCCGATTTCGGTGACATGGGTGGACTGCGTGGAAGACTGACTGGTGGACAAATTGCTCGAAGCATTGTCGGCAATCCACGACATCACCTGTTCGCACTGTTCTGGCCTCAACAGTGCTCTACCACGAGTCCCAGTAACTTCAGACATGAACCTAGGGAGTGTAGCTCTGCGGCGTTCCCCTGCTCCCTCATAAGCAGGTGGTGTCTCACCCCGCCCAGGACCACGGCCTCTGACCCCTGCAGTAGTTGGACGCCCACGTCCCCGCCCTCGTCCTCTACCCCTAGCCCTCGGGTTAAACATTTTGAAAATGAGAGTTATAACTTTAATTTTTTTTTTAACGTTTTTTTGTGTTTTTTTTTTTTTGTGTGTTTTTTAGTTTTTAAAACCAAACGATGCTATCCTATTGCTATGGCTATTTTCTAGCCAAGTATTAAAGCACACTACTATGCCAGATGAGATGACGCTGAGTTATGAAAAAAATAAACGTAAAATAAAAAAGGAAATGGCAGACTGTGCCTAATTGAAATCCAACCCCGGGCCCTAATAAATTTTCCCACTTCGGTCTTTGCGATGGATATGTGCGTCACTAAGCGCAAAACACAGTGGTCGCAAGTCTCACTCCAAATTGCTGACAATTTGCTAGTAGATGCACTGCAGCAACTACAGCCACCAGCAGATCAACCAGAAATCAAATATATATAACGCTACTGTAGGCGTAAGTAAGCCGTTTGGATTCTCCTATGGCTATTTTCTAGCCAAGTATTAAAGCACACTACTATGCCAGATGAGATGACGCTGAGTTATGAAAAAAATAAACGTAAAATAAAAAAGGAAATGGCAGACTGTGCCTAATTGAAATCCAACCCCGGGCCCTAATAAATTTTCCCACTTCGGTCTTTGCGATGGATATGTGCGTCACTAAGCGCAAAACACAGTGGTCGCAAGTCTCACTCCAAATTGCTGACAATTTGCTAGTAGATGCACTGCAGCAACTACAGCCACCAGCAGATCAACCAGAAATCAAATATATATAACGCTACTGTAGGCGTAAGTAAGCCGTTTGGATTCTCCTATGGCTATTTTCTAGCCAAGTATTAAAGCACACTACTATGCCAGATGAGATGACGCTGAGTTATGAAAAAAATAAACGTAAAATAAAAAAGGAAATGGCAGACTGTGCCTAATTGAAATCCAACCCCGGGCCCTAATAAATTTTCCCACTTCGGTCTTTGCGATGGATATGTGCGTCACTAAGCGCAAAACACAGTGGTCGCAAGTCTCACTCCAAATTGCTGACAATTTGCTAGTAGATGCACTGCAGCAACTACAGCCACCAGCAGATCAACCAGAAATCAAATATATATAACGCTACTGTAGGCGTAAGTAAGCCGTTTGGATTCTCCTATGGCTATTTTCTAGCCAAGTATTAAAGCACACTACTATGCCAGATGAGATGATGCTGAGTTATGAAAAAAATAAACGTAAAATAAAAAAGGAAATGGCAGACTGTGCCTAATTGAAATCCAACCCCGGGCCCTAATAAATTTTCCCACTTCGGTCTTTGCGATGGATATGTGCGTCACTAAGCGCAAAACACAGTGGTCGCAAGTCTCACTCCAAATTGCTGACAATTTGCTAGTAGATGCACTGCAGCAACTACAGCCACCAGCAGATCAACCAGAAATCAAATATATATAACGCTACTGTAGGCGTAAGTAAGCCGTTTGGATTCTCCTATGGCTATTTTCTAGCCAAGTATTAAAGCACACTACTATGCAAGATGAGATGACACTGAGTTATTAAAAAAATAAACGTAAAATAAAAAGAAACTGGCAGACTGTGCCTAATTGAAATCAAACCCCTAATAAATTTTCCCACTTTGGTGTTTGAGGTGGATATGCGTGTCACTAAGAGCTAAACACAACGGTAGCAAGTCCCCCTGCTAATTCCTCACAATATGGTACTAGCTGCACTACTAGTGCCAGCAAGCCCAGCCACAAGCAAATAAAAAAAAAATATATAACGTTATTGTAGCCCTAAGAAGGGCTGTTGGGTTGTTGTAGAATCACTCCTGCCTAACAGTAAGCTAATAGAACACCCTAACGCTTTCCCTGACCAGCAGCAGCTCTCTCCCTAGCGGCATCCAGACAGAGAATGATCCGAGCAGCGCGGGCAGCGGCTAGTCTATCCCAGGGTCACCTGATCTGGCCAGCCAACCACTGCTATCGACGTGTAAGGGTACCACGTCATGCTGGGTGGAGTGCAGAGTCTCCTGGCTTGTGATTGGCTCTGTTTCTGGCCGCCAAAAAGCAAAACGGCGGGAGCTGCCATTTTCTCGAGCGGGCGAAATACTCGTCCGAGCAACGAGCAGTTACGAGTACGCTAATGCTCGATCGAGCATCAAGCTCGGACGAGTATGTTCGCTCATCTCTAATTTTGAGTCATTATCAAAAAGCTTGCAACAAAAACAATATAACGAATCTCCGAGCACTCAGTATATCAGCCAATCCCGTGCAACTTTTTCTCCTGTACCAATCAATCGGTAATAATGGGCAGAAGAAAATCGTCTCTTTGTACCATCTTGAAATTCTGAAAGAGGAAAATCTTCCAGCTTAACTTGTTTAGGACCCCTTTTTATGGTTGGACATCTCAGTGCATCAGTGATTATATCAGGCCATTCTGCTGGATCATCACTAAGCTCTGGCTGTGGTCCAGAATGACAAACTAAGACTGGCTGTTGTGGAGCATCTACAGCCAGTTCAACAACATTCTCACTGCTGGAACATCCTTCTTGAGATGCACTGACACTTGGTTCAGTATTAGATACAGTGGAAGTTGAAGACTCTTCATTCTCTTTCTGTGTGCTCTTCCTGAAGAAGCGCTCAATGGAAGGTAGTTTCTTGATTTTCTCTTCCAATATCTGCTTCTCTTTTCTTTTCTGGCTTCCAGACTTGTATCTCTTGGAAGGAGGTGCATGTTGATCTGTCGGTTCTTGTGCCTGATCACTGTTATCCATACTGGACTATAAATAAGCATAAAAATGGCCCCTTTTCTTTATCAACACAATAACTTACTTTCTTGGTTTCTTCCAAAGCTCACGACTTCTTGATTTTTCAAAGAACTTCTTAATGGAGTTCTGATAACTTAGGCAAATGTTGATATTGGACAAATGTCTGATTGTATCAGACAGGCAAGACCACCAGGAATCAACAAAATGGTGGACCACAGGTCTATCTTAGCTGCCCTGCTATGTGCACTTCCAGTATCTGCCTATATACTACTATAATACTAAAGGACAAGCCAAGATACATTATGGCTCCTTAAGCAACTATGGTTCACTTACCGGAAGTCAATGAATCCAGATATTCTGTTTTCTCAGAGCTGTTTTACTGTTTTTGATTCTGGACCTGGATGATTACAAATAAATTATATACAACCCCCTTGTAGTTTTAGGGTACATACAGGCTCCATTAAGTCATTAAATACATCCCCCATGAATTAATTACATTCAGCACCCATGGAAAATTTACATTCAGCCCACAAGGAAAAATTATATACAGCCCCAAGGGATTAACTACAGGACCCATGGATAAATTATTTATTGGCTAATATAGCCCTTCATAATTTTAGCCTTAATTAATATGTTGAACTGAGGCCTCTATGATTAATTAGGCCCATGCTGTAGCCTCTATCTATTATTGGGCCCAGGCTGCAGCCTATATTAATTATTGGGCCCAGGCTGCAGCCTATATTACTTATTGGGCCCAGGCTGCAGCCTATATTAATTATTGGGCCCAGGCTGCAGCCTATATTAATTATTGGGCCCAGGCTGCAGCCTATATTAATTATTGGGCCCAGGCTGCAGCCTATATTAATTATTAGGCCCAGGCTGCAGCCTATATTAATTATTAGGCCCAGGCTGCAGCCTATATTATTTATTGGGCCCAGGCTGCAGCCTATATTAATTATTGGGCCCAGGCTGCAGCCTATATTAATTATTGGGCCCAGGCTGCAGCCTATATTAATTATTGAGCCCAGGCTGCAGCCTATATTAATTATTGGGCCCAGGCTGCAGCCTATATTATTTATTGGGCCCAGGCTGCAGCCTATATTAATTATTGGGCCCAGGCTGCAGCCTATATTAATTATTAGGTCCAGGCTGCAGCCTATATTATTTATTGGGCCCAGGCTGCAGCCTATATTAATTATTGGGCCCAGGCTGCAGCCTATATTATTTATTGGGCCCAGGCTGCAGCCTATATTATTTATTGGGCCCAGGCTGCAGCCTATATTAATTATTGGGCCCAGGCTGCAGCCTAAATTAATTATTGGGCCCAGGCTGCAGCCTATATTAATTATTAGGCCCAGGCCACGGTGCAGCCTATATTAATTATTAGGCCCAGGCCGCGGTGCAGTCTATATTAATTATTAGGCCCAGGCCGCGGTGCAGCCTATATTAATTATTAGGCCCAGGCCGCGGTGAAGCCTATATTAATTATTAGGCCCAGGCCGCGGTGAAGCCTATATTAATTATTAGGCCCAGGCTGCGGTGAAGCCTATATTAATTATTAGGCCCAGCCCCAGCCATGCCCACAGTGCCCAGGGCCCACTGCAGCCTCTATGAAAACATTCTCATGGCCTGGCTGCAGCAGATATTAATAATTAAGCCCAGGGCCAGGCTGCAGTGCAGTCTATATTAATTTTTAGGCCCAGCCCCGGCCATGCCCACAGACTAGTGCCCAGGCTGCAGCCTCTATAAATTATCATGGCCTGGCTGCAGCCTATATTAATTAATAAGTAGCTGGCCCGGGCCCCCACAGTTTAATTAAATAAAAAAACTGGGAACTTACCACCAGGATGCAGGTACTCCGTCTCCACTCGGCTCCAGCGATGATCCGTCCGCTCCACTCTTCAGTCTCCTGACTCGTTCTGTCCGGATCACTCTGTCACTGTCTGTCTGACGCCGCCCCCCCGTCAAGCCCGGCGGCACAGTAAGTAAGCTCACCGCACCGCCGCAGGATGCCATCGCGGCACCGCTGATGGCATTTTAAAAAAAAAAATTTCCCATAATTTCCCGGTGGGCCCCTGGGGAGCTCCGGGGCCCCGGCACTTGCCCGGGTCAGCCGGGTGCTGACGCCGGGCCTGCGAGTCCTGCGTGTCACTGAGCAACGGTCTCAGAGGTATGGGCTGCTGGGGGTTAATTCTGCAAGGGTTAAGCTGTCTCCCTCTTTTTCCCTCCTCAGGCAGGGTGTTATTCCTGTGGGGTTCCCTGTGGCTCCTTCTCTTTCCCCTGTTACAGGGCTGGCAGGTATGGGGGATTGCTTACTGCTGCTGAGGATTGCCTCATGGTCGGCACTATGGCAGCTCTGGTCTCTTCGTGCTAGGGGAGGGCAGGATGCCTGTATAGTTCATATATAAGGCGCACCGGACTATAAGGCGTACCTTTGATTTCTGAAAAAATCAAAGGATTTTTTGTGCGCATTTTAGTCCGAAAAATATGGTACTAAAGAATTTCTGCAGCACCCAAGGTTCCTAAGAGCACAGTGAACTCCATAATCCTTAAATAGAAGAAGTTGGGGATGACCACAACTTTTCCTTGACTTGCCGTCCATCCAGATTAAGCAATTGTAGGAGAAGAACTTCGGTGAGAGAGGTAAAGAAGAACTACAAGATCACTGAGCTCCAGAGATGCAGTAGGAAGATGAGAGAAAGTTCCAAAGTCAACGATCACTGCAGCCCTCCAACAGTCGGTGCTTATGGATGAGTGTGCAGATGGAAGCTTCTTCTCAGTGCAAGACATATGGAAGTCTGTATACAGTTTGCAAAAAACACATGCAGGATTCCCAGACTACGTGAAATAAGATTCTCTGTTCATATGAGACTTTTTGGTGTTAATTCTATGCGGCATATGTGGAGAAAACCAAGTACTGCTCAACACCTTGCAAATACACTCCCAACAGTGAAACAGTCAGCTGCAGGGACAGGAAGACTGGTCACAATTTAGGAAAGATGAATGTGCAACATCCCCCACCGGGGCCTGACCTTTTTGGGCTTAAGGGAGCTGGATTCTCTATGGTACCTGAGTGGCTGAGCGCGGCCTAGTGCTTGACGGGGTCGCGGTCGCTGTGTACTGAAGGAACAGGCCTAATCCATGCTGGGAAGGTATCCGACAGGGAGATGCTACGAATGAACAGTAGTTCTCCATGCTGCACTCCTGATAAGTGTGTGTGAGGATTCCTGGCTAGATAGGATGGTAGATAGGTTGCCTTGTTGCTATGCTTTGAGGCAGGAATCACACAGATATAAGCGCATGCTTTGTCTATTCGTCGTATTCGTCTAATCTGTAAGGGTTAATAAATTAGCAAAAATATTGACATTTCTGTTGGTGCAAAGTATACATAAATGAGCACAAACAAGGACTTTTTTGACCTTACCAATTAGTTGCAATGAAAAAAAGAGTGAAAAATGTAAAGGGGTTTTAATACTTTCCATATCCATATATGCAATTGTTTCATGACATTTACATACATTTCTTCTTTACATAGATTGATTATTGCACAAAGAAACAAATTGTCTTTGCACATGAAATGGCCAGGAGTTACTGCATGTCCCACAGCCATACTGTAGTAGTTAAAACTGAATTTAGGTGGTGGCAGGTTTTCATAGAGCCCTTGTAACTAACTGGCACCCTTTTGTAGCTATAAATTGTTCCTTTCGGATTCCTATATATTCAACATTAAAATTTTACCTGGTGTCTAAGTATGTCTATGGCGAGTCGAGGTGGGCGTGGCCTTCTCAGCCTAAATCCAGCAGCTCCTCACGTTGCTATCTCTGCATGCAGCAGTAATGTCATGTAACCAGGGTGACATCATTGCAGCTCATTTAGCCTTCTAACATTAGAAATCTGTACACCAAGTATATATATCTCATGAAATCATATCATTTGAAATCACAGCAGCATGTATGGTGATAAGTAAAAGTCCATGCTGTGATTTTTTATGAGGTCAGATATGTGCATGGTGTACAGTTTGCTAATGTTAAAAGGCTAAAGGACCAGTGATGATGTCACCCTGGTCACATGACATTCGGCCACACCCCTCTACTCATTCTAAAGATGTATAGATACCAGGCAAGTTTATAACTCTGATTTTATGGGGATCTGAGGAAAACAATTTTTAGCTAAAAGACGGGCGTCAGATAGTTACTAGGGCTCTGAAGGAACCTGCCACTAGCTGTACTGTATATATGAAAAATGGGGTGCAGCCTTCTCCCACCTTCAAATATATCTATAGCTTAAATTTTTCTGTGTACAGAGCTGTATGAGAGCTTATTTCTGCTTAACAAATTGTACTTCTTAGTGATGGTATTTATTATTCCATGTCTTGAACTGGGAAGCAGGAAAAACATTTTTAAATGCAGTGAAATCAATGTAAAAACGCATTTGTGCCGTGTTCTGGTGGCTCGCTTTTTATTTTTATATGAGTTCTGGGGAAAGGGGTGAATTAAACTTTTAGGTTTAATTATTCTGATTATTATTATTTTTTACTATTTTTACCCATAGGGTACTTTAACCCTAGTTTGACTGGCTGATCTCAGTGCAGAGTCGGCTTAGAGAAGTTTATTTAATCGGATTCAGCACACACTATGTAGACTGAATCATTATATAACATTTAAATGTTCATAACATATTACACAGACATTGACCCAGTAAATAAAAACTTACTCCTTGTGAATGGAGGTAATCCACAGTCTTACTGATCACACAAAGCACATCGCTAGCTTCTCGCTCTGAAAAATATTTCTCACGCAGAATTTTGTCCAGTAGTTCTCCTCCTCTCATTAATTCCATGACCAAGTAGACATACTTTCCATCATCATAGACCTGTGTTCACAATCATTATCATATTTAAAATAACAAAGAAAATATAACTCAATGGAATAACAACAATCATAGTAAATCTGTCACTTTTTTCCTTAAAAACTATATGTGAAAAATAAATTGCCATGCACATTTATTTGCATATTTATGGCACTGAATAGACTTCTATATGTGTTAATAAAAGAAAAGAGGTAAACATTTATAATATACAGGCAGTCCCCGGGTTACATATTACATATACATGTACATTTTATAATTGTAGATACAGACAAAAAAAAATTATCTCAGTGATAAAAAGAGTTTCAAAATTTTTTGCTGTAATTGGACCAAGGATTATCAATAAAGCTTCATTATAGACACCTTACAGCTGATCACTGCAGTCTCGAACTCAAGTAAAGCTTCCAAAGAGCTTCACCAGAAGTCACAGTGGGTAGAGGGGTCTGTCTTTAACTACGGGTCGCCTGTAAGTGTTCTTAAGTAGGGGACCGCCTGTACTGTAATTGATTAAAATTCATCTAATCTTTTCTCAAAATCGCATAAGTGGAAAGTGCAGAAGTTAATTATAAACTTTCTAATATACTATATAAAACAGATGTACCTGTGCCATCCTTTTTCCTTTGCCTTTCTTCCTTATTTAAGCAGTTTGTTTAAATCAGCTTTCTGTCCTATACACAACTGACACCTCATATATAGTGAAGGGTAATATGACAACTGGTCACTCAGCATTTTCTTAAACCGTACGCAGATGTCTTGCCACTTAAACTACAAATTAGTGAAAGTGAAGCATATCCATCATGGGCAGTGAAATCATAATGTGTGGCTCACTGTCCTTATGTTGAGCTGGATATGCTGAGAGTCTGACAGTGGCTGACATAGGCTATCTATTGCCTTGAGTCAATAATATCACTGGCTCTGGTGGAGCTGCAGCATTTTAGAATGTATAAATAATGACTTAATGCATAGAAACTCCAGTGATCGGCTGTAAGGAGTAATGTGTGACTAGGAAGCCAAAAATTTGGGATCACATGTCCACACGCATAAGATAATGGCCTAAAAATCGCTGGTGTTAATTTATTACGCATTGGAAACCAAGAGAAAGAGAAAGGCAGATGCAAAAAATTGTCAATCTTTATTGAATACCAATATGTAAAATAAAAACAATTAAAAATCCCATATAGGGAAAGAAAGAACAATGATCCGCCTGAGCCCAGATAGTATAATGAAGATAAAGATCAGTATAGAGTGTAACAGAGCTAAATGCTACTCAACTAAGGTAATGTTCAAGTGCAGAGTAACATACCACAATCAAAGAGTTCCCAAATACAATCGAGACAGTAGTGCAGAAAAAAAAAATGGTATAAATGGCTACATTACCAATAGGAGTCAGGACTGGGAAACCGGGAGATCACAAATGCCCCACGCGTATCGCCCGCCAAGCGGGCTTCCTCTGGGGAATTTATTACACATTGGACCATTATATATGGACACTTGCATAATAAAGTTTGCAGACGTACTGAGCTCTCTACAAGAATGTATGCAAATTAACCAATAGCCGAAACAGGCCGTGATCTAATGGTCATAGTGCAAGCTTGGAAAAGATTATACAGAAACTCACTGGAAGCAACTATATCTGTGAGAGACCATAAATAATTTTTTTTATATATATACTGAATGTTTAGTCTGGTCTGATCTGAATTTTTCGGAGAATAAAGAATTTGTAAGTGAAATTGAGACCACTGAGGAGGTGCCACTGGCTGAAACACGTAGGGTCAAGATTAGGGTCAAAGACGAGAATAGTCTCTTTTATTAACTGGCCTGAATACGATTTTATCAAGAATAGCTAGCCCATAATTGGGCGAAATGAGCATCATATACACAACAATTGATGGTAGGCCAGTATAGAATAAGTGTATGGTTCGTTTTTAAAGGGTTTTGCCCTTCTGATGTTTTTTTAGAATAATTTTTTTTTTAAATTGTAAGAATAAAGCTTATATTTTAGTGCCTTCTATTCATTCAGTGAAAATAAATATATTTTTTGGAAGGACGCATACGTTGATATTTGATTAAAATCAGGGCTACAATTACCATAGATGCTTTATGGTTTTTCATTCAGCAGATAATTTCATAATGCAGCTCCCACAGGTTTATCCATACTTCCTCACTCAAGAGACCACCATCGTACATTTATACCATTTACTTTTTGTCCCCAGACGGTTTCGACCACTGTTAACTCCATTAAGAGACTGGGGCCAATTGTAGCGTACTTTCACATTTGGAAATTAACCCTCTGTTGTAGCAAATAGTTAACTAAAATTGTAAGAAGCTAGCATGGATTACAGTTATGAACTAGAAAGCTAGCTAATTGAAATAAAAAAATTAAGGTAACAGAGTAAATATAAGTAAATATAAAACCCTCTCACGTCCTTTAAAGTAATGATATTTGGATGTTGTCCATATCTTAAAAGAATCTCTATTTCCTCTGATGGATCCCTCTTGCTTTTATCAATTATCTGTAAAAAAAAAAAAATTAAAAGGAATTTAACAAAATCTTTAGAACAAAATATATAAAAATAAAATAATATTGCTACCTCCAAATATAACTGTGAAAGGACATCTACCCCCAAGTTGATATACTGGACATACTGGAGTGTGCCCCCTCTGGATCTGCTCTTCTCTTAAGCTTCTTTTGCCCTTGTTTTTAAGAATTTTTTTAAGTTATGCAAATGAGCTTGACGGCTCCAGGCTCCATTAACACCTATGGAGCTCAGAGACCATCAGGCTTGTTTGTCGGAAGCCCTGGTAGATATGCTTTATAAGGTTATTCCTACAAAAACACCAACAAAATTTGTATGCTTTATAAGGTTATTCCTACAAAAACACCAACAAAATTTGTAACCAATTATTAACATAAAACCTTTATTTAGCAAAAAATGTGATGCTCATAATTAGATACATCAGCAATTACTGTAGCACAGAGAATGATTATAATTACATTTTTTGAAGATTATATCAGTCACCAATCAGTAGGGAGTGCACAGGCCTTTGCTTTGAATAATTTCAGCACATCTGTGGCCACAGGACATCACTAGTCTCTCACACTGCTCTTGTGTGATTTTGGTCAACTCTTCTTCCATTCTCTTCCACTGTTCTATGACTGTTGTGGGTTTCTTGGTCAAAAGTTTGTCACCAAAGACTTTCCAGAAGTTTTCTGTTGGGTTTAGATCAGGACTCTGTTTCAAGGAAACACTTTTCCTGTTTTGCTGTGTGACAGGGGGCATTGTCATGCATGAAAATTGAAGATGTGAAGAATGCAAGAAAGGAACCGTGTGTTAATGTTAAAGAAGGTTCTGATACACACTTGCATTCACTCTGCCATGAAGCTATATGAGAGGTCCATCCTCCAAACCATGACACTTCCTCCACTACCTTTCACTAACTCTTTACAGTGATCCCCAAGAGATCAGAGTATCTGAATCTCCTCTCCGCTATAGTCTCTGTTCACTTGATAAAGAGGTTTTTCTAAACCCCGAAACGCATTGTGCTTTTAGACTTATATTAAATTCTGTTCGTTAATCCTACTCCGAGTGCGCCACTTTACTGGATCACAATTTCAATGCTACATGTAGCACTTGGCTGCCCCTGGTGACTGGAAACAGCCACAATGTTCATTCTCACAAGTGGAGTGTTGCCACCAGGACTACTAAATCTGTGTGTAAGAGCCCAGCTCTATCCAACAATTATTGTTCTATTGTTGTAAGGGCATTTGAGTGCATTTCTTTTAGGAGTGTCTGATTTCTTTTGTGGGTGCAAGTATTTAAGGAATGTTTGATTTCCTTGAGTACTGTATCTCGTCCAGCTTGATTCTATTTACATTTTTTTAGCATTTTTTTTTTCATAAGCAATTTGTAAACAATGTAGACATTCAGTGGTGGTGACTAATACAAACCAAAACCTCCTCAGGTATTTTTGAAAAAGAAAATTGGAAAATGAGGGAACTTATTTAAATGCTTGGAACACAGAGCACTGCAAGGTGTATTAACTATGACTGTATTTTACATTTTTCATTTTGAATTAAAAATACCACAAGATGCAGCAATTAAATCAAGTACAAACTTAAGTCTTAATTTCATTTTTTTAATTTGCATAAATCAAATTGAAGATGTTCCAAGATTACAGGAGAGTTTTAGTGACACAAATATTAAATTAAATAATTAAAATGAAAAAGTAGCACAAAATGTATTTTGATTGTTTCTACTTGATGTAAAAAGAACCTGACACTAAGTATAAAATCCTAATTGACAGACCTCATTTGATTGCTTCTCTGCCCCTGATCAATATAATGTTTCAAAACCAAATTTTACGACAAAAAAAACACATTGACGTGAATAGTCTAGGGTGGGAAATGCAGCAGCTACTTCTAACCATGAGAGGTTGGAGGCTGCTGATACCTCCAGTAACTCATCCATGGGAGGGATCTCTGCTTCTCCAAGCATGTTGTACATATGGATGTCTTCGTGTTTTGAGCGGCCTAGAAATAGGGCTCTAGTGAAAGCAGGTGTGAAATCTGGATTGTGTAACAAAGACTTAAGTGGACTGAATGGTCTGGAGAGGATTTTGCGGTGAACGAGGGATCTCGATAGTTTTAAAGTGTGGGCAAGGAATAACTTCTGAGGTTCGATTTCTATGTGTTGGGATGACACCCAGGGGAGTATATGTATCGGCATTGTAGAGCTATATTGCTCAAGGCGAACCCATTGTTTGTTAGGTAGATGAAATTGCCAATCCAGTAGCTGTAGCAAAATGGACACTTGGTGGTAGAGCTTGATATCAGGTAGTCCCACTCCTCCCACAGATTTTGGCCTTATCAGAAACCGCCAGCCGAGCCCAGGTCTAGCTGTGCCCCAGATAAAGCGTGTGAGTGCTGAGCAAATGGACCTAAAAAAGGAGGACGGAGGCATTATCGGGACTCCCTGAAAAGTATAAAGGAGGCGAGGATGCAGCTACTTCAATAACATTTTTTTAATTAGGCTATTTCAAAGAAAACCACTCAACTAGATCTATAAGTGGAAAAGAGAGTGAACAAAAACAATATGGTATCAACAATAACTCAATCAGCAACCATATTAAAATCCTTCAAAACTGAATTCCTCCTTATCATATGTATGTCCAAACAGAGCTTTGGCACTAGCTTGTGTCAGGTTATCAGCATTGACATTGTTATCATCACTGAGTTAACAGTCATCACCATCACTGCCTTCATTCTCATACAAATCTCTCTTACTGCCATGTATAGAATTTTCTAATGACACATTTCTTGAAGGTATGTTGCACCATGTCCTCTGGAATCATGTCCCATGCATTTCAAGCCCACTTTGCAATCAATTCTAGATCAGGCTTCATCAAATTTCCAACTTTTGTCAGCTGGGCTTGACCAGATGACATCCACTCATGCCACATTTTTTGCACACAGAATTTAAAAGGTTTATTTAAACACTAATCTGGGTACTGCAATTCAGGTGTAAGCCCACCTGGAATATTGGCTAAAGAAACTTGTGAAGAATTTGCCAATTTTTTCATGTCATCAGATTTGAACATATCCCAAACCAGCAATGATTTTTTTTTTAATGCTGCTCCTGGAAGTCTGTTCCAAATTTCTTCAGCCATTTTTTCTTTCCATTTTCGTTAGTGCACTGTAATTAGTGGTGGGAATAACAAGCTGAAGCTTAGTTCCATTAGCCAAACATGACAGAACAATTGTAAATTATATTTTTTTCCCATTTCCTGTGGTTTTGAGTAAATTGGTTTTGTCTCCCAAACTTGCGATGATTCTGTTGCTTTGATGTTCAAAGGTCATATGTGTTTTATCCATATTTCCAAAATCTCCCAGGCCATAGCTAAGGATCCTTCTTTGTTTTATGATGAATGCATGGAATTACATCAAGGTCTTGTGGCAACTTCTCTGAAATCTTTGTTCTTTGAATAGGGCAAACCTATTCGTGAAGCGTGTACACCATCCTGCCGATGTAACAAAATTTTCAATGCCTGGTGCTTTTCATTTGTTATCTTTAGCCAATTGAAGGGTTAAGTGAATTTCCATGCGTGTGACACATTAACCAGGTTTTTTTTTCAATACAATCTATAGCTTACCATCTTTGTATATACTTTTGATTCAACTGGTAACATGATTTTTGCAAATCTAGTCAAAAAGTTAAAGTGCAAGTTTATGTAAGAAAGTCACTCATTTTATACTCCTTCCAGTCACAGGTTGCAGTTAAAACTGCATCGCAATCAGCTTTGAGGTGGTTTTAGGTGTAGTTTTGTTCATTTGAATGGTAAAAGACATTGGGGCAGATTTATCAAGCTGTCTGAAAGTCTCAGAATATTCTCAGTTGCCCGTGGCAACCAATCACAGCTCCCCTTTAAAATATTCATGAGCACTGGTAAAATGAAAGCTGAGCTGTAATTGGTTGCCATGGGTAACTAGGAATATTCTGACTATCAGACAGCTTGATAAATCTGCCACATTAACTGAAGAGGTGAATGGCATTTGTGGAACAGGTTTCCCCATCAAAATCAAACTCACCCGTTCATGTCTTTCACCTGTTAGACCTCAAAACTTGTGATGCAGAGAGACGGAAGCTGACTGAGAATTGAGTCACAGAAGCTAGGTTGGCTCCCATCAGCTAGAGGCAACTACTAAAAGTCATATAATGACCTTGATATGTTACTCATTAAACATACTTCTTACAGATTTATTAAAAGATAAGGTATAAAAATCAGCTACTGCCATTTTAAAGCTTATAGTAAGTTATCTATGACTTCATTTGAAATACATACCTTGACTGCAAACTCCATATTAGTGGATTTGTGTACACACCGTTTACATACTGAATAGGTGCCTAAGCCAATGTTTTCCTTGATCACATAGCCATCGGTAATCTGAATATTGTTCCCATGTAATTGCTAGAAGAATAGTAGAAAAAAATGATAGACTTAATTCAATGAAATAATTTTTTCAAAGTAGCACAGTATGGTAAAAAAAAAAAGGGATTTCCAGGTGCAAAAGCAAACTTTCTGCATCAGCAGATCATAAATTGACAACTTGGCAAATTTAAAAAAATTCTAATTTTTTGATTTTACAAGTAATGTGTACTTAGTAATTACAAGACATATATAAAACATGATGCGTAAATCACTGAAAACTGTAGCATTTCTAGTTTTTCTTTTATTAGAAATTTATTTATCCACAAAACAAAAAGAAAACATATTGCACAAATACATGTGCTGAAGGGGACATATACATAACACCTCTTCCCTTTGTATTACCACAATATCATAATTATATATACATATTAACATGAGTATACAGTTTAAGATAAAGGAGAACTCTATTTTTCCTATTTTTCCCCAAGACCTGAACTGCCTGGAGAAAGATAAAAAACAAAAAAAACAAAAAAAACCTCCATGGTATTAAACTTTTCCCATAACTCCTCCCATTGAGCTAGCTTATTTTGATTACCTTATTGGTGCTTTCTGTCCTTTTAGTTCTTAAGTCTCTTACAGTAGAATTAGTTTTGTATATATCTTCCATCATATCAGATTATTAACAACTAGGATTTAATTCATCATTCTTTTGCTTGATCTCTCATCTCTTTGTTTAAATGTTCCATATTTTCATCGTTGGTGCCAGTCGCGTTGAACAATGATTCTTTTTAACTTTCCCTCCTGTATTTACTTTAGTTCTGTGGGTTTTCTCACCGTAATGAATTTTGGGAAGGGATATTGTTGATATTATTATTGATCCTTTTTTTTTGTTTATTCCTGGTTTTCCTAGATTTGTTTATCTTGAATCTCAGTCAATAGACTTTAACTTTATACAAGTAAATGAACAGGCCCCATTCACACGACCATCGGGGTAAAAAATATCGGCCCACTATACTTCCCCTATGTCGGCTATGGCACCTGGACTCGGTACAGTGAGCAAAATGAGTGTCACTGTTCTGAGCCATGGCTGCAAAAAAGATTTGCTTTATCTTCAGCCATTTGAACGGCCTTGTGGCTCTATTTTCTATGGAGAGGAGAGGGGCGAGCAGTGCTCACCCCTTCTAGTCTCCAGCACATCACCCGTAGGCCCGCCAGGCCGTGTGAATGCAGCCTTAATGGAACAGTAAGCTGTTACATGTCTTCTGGTTACGTTATGCATATACCGTTTTTAGCAATTGTTTACACAACACATTGCATGTACCCTCCACTTGTAGTGGAGTTCTTAAAGGCTACTGAGATACTAATGTTGAAAGTACCTCCAACTTGGTCACTACTCCCAACTAAATAATAATTTCTCAGCTTCCATGAAACATGATCCCCCGCTGGATGCCCATCTGACATTGGTGGGCGGGCGCCAATTAACCGGTCGTTGTCAATAGGAAATGACTGCAGGTGCCACAAATTCCTTCGGGATTTAGACCTGTGTTATCTTTGCGGCACAGGCAATTGGCACTTTCCCAACGTGGTAATGCACTAGCTCAGGGTCAAACAACCCTTACCCCAAAGTATGTGTATACAGTACCTGCACAATTGGATTGACTGAAGTATTGTGATCATCAGGTTGAGTATATTCCAAACTGGTTGCTACATAGCTGAATCCCCTAAAAAGATTATGTGTGTTTGCACTTGGAGGGATACCAGGTGAATCTGTAAGAAAAATGTTTTGAAAAATTAGTAACATACTGGGACATTTTATAGTGAAGGGCACAAAGACTACAGACACAACAAGGCAATTGTCTCTTTGGGAACCTACAATCTCTACTATCATAAATAATTTTTTTAGCTTTTGCAATGGCCATCAAGAGATCCAAGTACATCTCTTTCCTTTACATTTTACTTTATCGTAAAATGTTGGCAATGCTTATATTCTATGTTTTACTCCCTTTAAAAGTATAGTAGCGACCTATAAGTAATGTGTGGTAACCAGTAGTGATGAGTGGACCCACAAAAGTTCAGGTTTGACCAGACCTGAACTTGAAAATCTGTGCTGAACCCAAACCCCAGGAACACCTGCAATCGGTGCTGGCACAGATTGTGGTGGTAACCTGTTTAAATCTGTTACCGAACCACACCCACAATCACTGGTGGCCAATATGCGGTTGTTAACTGTTTAAATGCCGCTGACATTTAAATAATGCAGCTGTGAACTCCTATTATGGTGCTGCGCACTGCAATTTTAGGGAGTATCAGCACTTCCCATGACGACATTGGCATGTAAATGCCATCAATTAAAATTGTGGCATTGGCCAGTACCAGTTGCAGGTGTGTTCAGTGGAACCCAAACTTCCGATGAAGTTCGGGGTTGGGTCCAGGGGACCCAAACTTCAAAAGCTCAGTATGGATCCAAACTTTTCAGGTCCTTCTAAACACTAGATTCCAGTTTAACACAATAAATCTGTAAACATTCGAAGCATGAAAAAAGTAAAGCCATGAACCCTACTGGACACTCTTTTTGAGAGAGAGAGATAGGGGAAAACATGACACAGTTTTTAATATTATAAATGATATTTTCTGATTTATCTTTTATTTTTCCATTATTGAAGCTAGTTAAGAGCTCTTGTTTTTGTAGGACAGGGAATGATTTGTATTGATAAGATTCATAGCTACTTTTAAAGCACTTTTTATTCCATTTTCTGTATGTTTATGTGACAAATATACAGCATTCCTGACATTGATCTTTAGCTAGTATTCACAGTTTTGGGGTCATTACAAAGATTACAAATGTGTCCTGTCATATTTTGTTATTATTATGTATTTACCTATGTTAAAATGAAAATGTATGTATGAAATGATCCTCCCCCAGTTGCTGCATGGAGGACCATGGTCACTCTTGATCATAGGGGGACATTTATCAGATCTTAAGTCATTTGAAGCACACAGTGGCAGCTGGCAAAACAGAACCCTCAAGGCATTTTTCCTTCAAGTTAACTGCATTTGTAGTTTTTTCACGCTTCCCAGTACATGGCATGGAAAATTAAATACTTCCAATAGGAAGCACAATTTATTACACCGAAAACAATAACTTATAAAGCTCTGTATAAAGAAACATAAAAAAGAAACAAAGCAAAAAATGGAAACGCAAAAAAAAGAAGAAAAAAGGGCATCGGTGGGGAGGGGTTAATATTAAGTACCAACATTGAATAATTCTCTATAAAATATTGTTAAACATCTTATTCTGTCTATAAGTAAAATAGTGTATAGTTAGACAAACAGTATAATTCTTTTTATAAAGTTTATATAGTCTTGTAAATTGCATCCATAAAAGCACTGAAATGCACTGAAATGCTCCAGTAAATATGGAGTCAGTCATTCCCAACTCCCAATATACGAACAGGGGCTTTTCCAGGAAATTATCTGCCCACAGGTACACCTTTTATATTTAAAAACATGCAATTGAAGAAATGTTTGAATATGTCGGATAAATTAAATTAAATGTGAATATCCAGGTGAGAACACTGCTTTAAATAAGGAGATTAATAATGACTAACCTGTTGGTGTTCTTGAAGTGTACTCTGGATCAAAATGGAAAGTATCATCAGGCCGCCCAACAGCTGGTTTAAAAGGTGGTTTGATTTCCTTCCTGTACAGTTTCTGTAAAATATTTATGAAATATGACCATTTTGTTTTATAAAATCATATACTTTTGATATTGACTGCAGCAGAAACATCAACATTTTTTTTCATAATTAAGAATTTAATGACCTATCTTTAGATCAATTTGAGATTAGACCTGACAAGCCAACCAATCAGCTAATGCCTATATACCGTATATATTCAAGCATAAGCCTACCCGAGTATTAGCCAAAGCACCTAATTTTAGGTGCTATTGGCTCAAGCATACGCTGAGGGTGGGAAATGCATTCCCAGCCTCCCAGAATATAGCTAGCAAGCCCCCTGTAGTATATAGCCAGCCCCCTGTAGTATATAGCCAGCCGTTCCCTTGTAGTAGGGACGGGCAGACCGGGGTCAGAGTCAGCGACGTAGCAATAGGTCAAGGCAGGCATAACAGGATCAAAGTCAATAACAGAACCAAGGTCACAAAGGGAATACTGAACAATACCACGAGGCATCCAACAAGCTTTTTCTAAGGCTGTGAGGCACGAAGATCCGGCAGGGTGAGCAGGGAGAGGCTGGGTAATAAAGGATTCTGGGAAGAGCCAGCACCAATCAGCAGTGCACTGACCTTTTAAATCTTAGTGAGCCAGCGAGTACGCACCACACCGCCGCCGCAACAGGAACGAAGATAGGCAAGTGGCGTGAGCGCCGCGCTGGCAGGCATAGAGGGGCACGGGTGAGCCCACATGACACTGACGCACCAGGCAGGTCCAAACCTTGCTTCAGCTCCAGGTCAGCGCTGGGTCCGACACCAGCTTCAGATCAGTGGCAAGTGAAGAAGAAGATTGGACCTGCAGGGGGCGCTGGAATGGTAAGTATTGACTTTATTTTTTTTCTTGACTCAAATATAAGGAGAGTTTGAGAGTATAAGGAGAGTATATACAGCATACCTCCCAACTTTTGTGGAGGAGAAAGAGGGACAAAATGGCGGCGCGCGAAGCGCGCCGCGGCGATTTTTTTACCCACAGAAGCCACACCCTAGCCACGCCCCCTAACCACACCCCCTGGCCACGCCACTGCTCATACCTTCAACGCATCCACTGGCACCAATGTATATTTATGTATATAATTGGGGGGCATATTCCACTCCCCCTAGACAACGAGCATGCCCTCCTAGACAACGAGCATGTCCTCCCCTAGACAACGAGCATGCCCCCCCCAGACAACGAGCATGTCCTCCCCTAGACAACGAGCATGTCCCCCCCTAGACAACGAGCATGTCCCCCCCAGACAACGGGCATGTCCGCCCCCAGACAACGAGCATGCCCCCCCCTAGACAACGAGCATGTCCCCCCCAGACAACGAGCATGTCCCCCCCAGACAACGGGCATGTCCGCCCCCAGACAACGAGCATGCCCCCCCCTAGACAACGAGCATGTCCCCCCCAGACAACGAGCATGCCCCCCCTAGACAACAAGCATGCCCCCCCTAGACAACGAGCATGTCCCCTAGACAACGAGCATGCCCCCCCCTAGACAACGAGCATGTACCCCCCCCTAGACAACGAGCATGTACCCCCACCTAGACAACGAGAATGTACCCCCACCTAGACAACGACCATGTCCCCCCCTAGACAACGAGCATGTCCCCCCCCCCTAGACAACGAGCATGTCCCCCACCTAGACAACGAGCCTGTCCCCCCCTGTGGCTGCGTGCCCTTTTTTGTGTGTTTGTGTTATTTTTGTCTTCCAGGACCGTGCCTGCTGTGGACTGCTTCCGATTCGAAGGATTACATCGATGACCGACAGTTCTAACAAATAAAATGGTCAACGAGGGTGTGTCTGCGTTTTTTGTTCAATAAAATTTTCTGAAAACGGTGTGATTATTTATTTTTTTGCGACACTCTTCATAATTTGCCGTAGTAGTGGTGCCGGCTAGATGACGGTGCTCATTACTAAGGGCTGGCCTTAGTGTTTGCCTTAATTTTTTTGGCAAATTCACACTAACGCCCATACCATTACCCCGGTACCCACCGCCACCAGGGGTGCCGGGAAGAGCCGGGTACAAACTAGTACCTGACCGTCTATAGATGGTCAGGTAGTGGGGCGGCTGCAGGCTGTTATTGTTGCGCTGGAATAGCCCCCTAACAGTGACCTATCCCAGCTCAGTAATGGCAGGCTGCTGCTGCTTTTTTGTATCAGGCTGATTTGAAAAATAGGGGCACCCCATGCCGTTTTTTCTTCAAATTTTTGACAAAAATATGCGTGGGGTCCCCCCTTTAAAGGGGGCTCCCAGGCTGTTTCCCCCATTTTTACAAAAAAATTGGGGGGAAAAACGGCATGGGGTGCCCCCTATTTTTCAAATCAGCCAGATACAAAAAAGCAGCAGCCGCCTGCCATTACTGAGCTGGGATAGGCCACTGTTAGGGGGCTATCCCAGCGCAACAATAACAGCCTGCAGCCGCCCCAACACCTGACCATCTATAGACGGTCAGGTACTGGTTTGTACCCGGCTCTTCCCGGCACCCCTGGTGGCGGTGGGTACCGGGGTAATGGTATGGGCGTTAGTGTAAATTTGCCAAAAAAATTAAGGCAAACACTAAGGCCAGCCCTTAGTAATGAGCACCGTCACCTAGCCGGCACCACTACTACGGCAAACTATGAAGAGTGTCGCAAAAAAATAAATAATCACACCGTTTTCAGAAAATTTTATTGAACAAAAGACGCAGACACACCCTCGTTGACCATTTTATTTGTTAGAAATGTCGGTCATAGACGTAATCCTTCGAATCCGAAGCAGTCCACAGCAGGCACGGTCCTGGAAGACAAAAATAACACAAACACACAAAAAAGGGCACGCAGCCACAGGGGAGGACATGCTCGTTGTCTAGGGGTCAGGGGTAGACATGCTCGTTGTCTAGGGGGGGGGGGAATGCTAGTTGTCTAGGGGGGGGACATGCTCGTTGTCTAGGAGTCGGGGGGAGACATGCTCGTTGTCTAGGGGGGGGAATGCTCGTTGTCTGGGGGGGGGGACATGCTCGTTGTCTAGGGGGGGGGCATGCTCGTTGTCTTGGGGGGGGACATGCTCGTTGTCTAGGGGTCAGGGGGAGACATGCTCGTTGTCTAGCAGGGGGAAATGCTCGTTGTCTAGGGGGGGAAATCCTCGTTGTCTAGGGGGGGGACATGCTCGTTGTCGCAGTAAAGGGGAGGGGTCCTATGGAGCGCAGTAAAGGGGAGGGGTCCTATGGAGCGCAGTAAAGGGGAGGGGTCCTATGGAGCGCAGTAAAGGGGAGGGGTCCTATGGAGCGCAGTAAAGGGGAGGGGTCCTATGGAGCGCAGTAAAGGGGAGGGGTCCTATGGAGCGCAGTAAAGGGGAGGGGTCCTATGGAGCGCAGTAAAGGGGAGGAGTCCTATTGAGCGCGCAGTGAAAGCCATAAAAAACACATTTGATATTTTCCTTCCCGCTTCCCAGTACAGGGCCTGGAATATTTAATACTGTCACTAGGAAGTATAATTTGTTACGCAGAAACAGGCCGCACACAGCTCTGTACGTGGAAAAATAAAAAAGTTATTGATTTTTGAAAGTGGGGAGTGAAATATGGAAACGCAAAAATTGTTCCGTCAGAGTAATGGATCAGGCGGCCGTGTATGACCATTCTGCTCCATTACCGTCATAGAGCGATGACATGGACCTTATGTGGACCCCAACAGACCCCTTGTTTTCATGATCTATGGGGGTCACATCACTGAAACCCCCACACATCAGCAGGTTAAGCCCTGTCCTATGGATAGGGCCTAACTTGTATTTGTGGGAAAACCCCTTTAACCCCTTAACGCTCTGCGCCGTAGCTCTACGACGCAGAGAGTATAAGGAGTGTATGAAGAGGGCTCACGGGCTGAGTCTTCTTCATACAAGGTGGGGGGTTTTGCATGTTGCAGAAAACCCCCACCGCTAATAACCGCAGTCGGTCATTGTCGCCGGCAAAGTCTTTTTTACGATCGCTGTGCCCCCGAACGTCATCGGGGGCGGCGATCGTTTGCCGTGGTAGCCTCGGGTCTTCTTTTGACACGAGGCTACATGGCTTCTGCAGGTTCGTTACAATGAGCCAGAAGTATTGCAGTATATGGTAGGAGCGATCTGACCATCTAGGGTTAATGTACCGTAGATGGTCTAAGAAATAGTGGAAAAAAAAGAAAAAACAGGTTTTAAAAATAAAAAAAATTTATAAAATATTAAAAATTCTAATCACCTCCCTTTCCCTAGAACGGATATAAAACATAATAAACAGTAAAGATCACAGACATATTAGGTATCGCCGCGTCCCAAAATGCCCGATCTATCAAAATATAAAAACGGTTACGGGCGGCGGTGACCTCCGAGGCGGGAAATGGCGCCCAAATGTCCGAAATGCGACTTTTACACCTTTTTACATCACATAAAAAATGAAATTAAAAATGATCAAAATGTCGCACAGACCTCAAAATGGTAGCAATGAAAACGTCGGCTCATTTCGCCAAAAATGACCCCACCCCCAGCTCCGTGCACCGAAATATGAAAAAGTTATTAGCGTCAGAAGATGGCAAAAATTTTTTTTTTTTTTTTTTTGCACACATGCGTTTAATTTTTGAAAATGTATTAAAACACAATAAAACCTATAAATCCGGTATCACCGCGATCGCACCAAACCAAAGAATAAAGCTGAGGTGTTATTTTGAGTGCACAGTCAAAGTCGAAAAAACTGAGCCCACAAGAACGTGACATGTGCGGTTTTTTAAAAAATTTTTTCCACATTTGGAATTTTTTGCAGCTTCGCAGTACACGGCATGTTAAAATAAATAACATTACGGGAAAGTAAAATTTGTTACGCACAAAATAAGCCCTCACACAGCTCTGTACACGGAAAAATGAAAAAGTTATGGATTTTTGAAGTTGGAGAGCGAGAAATGAGAGAAAAACCCTGCGTCCTTAAGGGGTTAAGGGATTAAGTATATGGTACAATAAAAGCAGAATAGAAGGGCACTGGGGGGGTTAGGGATGGGGGCAGGGGGTCTATGGAGGAAAGTGTTTAACCCTTTAGCTGCTGCCTGCAGTCACTGTAGAGTACCTGTTATCACACTGCAGCAGCTGCACACACTCGGCTCTGCTTCATCAGACGAACTTCAGTGAGGAGCAGGAGGAGGTGGGGGCAGGGAACCATTGATGTAGCAGTGCTGGAGAGTTCCTGCCTGCACGGAGGATGATCCCCTGGGGCTGCTGTGCAGGGGCAGTGCAGAGAACATGACACTCTGCACTGCTCCATCCATCCATCCATCCATGTGCCTGCAAGTGGCAGCCTGAGGACAGGGAGGGCTCTGCCTCCCAGGGGAGGGGATGGGGGAGGTGCCGGCTCTGCAGCAGACAGCCCGGGAGCTGGAGAGGAGGAGGACGCTGTACCCCGCCCCCTGGCTTCTCTGTATCCTGAGCAGGACGGGGGCGGGACTCGGGGGCGGGACTCGGGGGCGGGACAAAACGGAAAAATCCGTGAAACCGCAAAAAAACCGGGACTTTCACTTAACGGTCCGTGCAGGCGGGACAAGGGTTAAAAAACGGGACTGTCCCGCCCAAAACGGGACGGTTGGGAGGTATGTATACAGTAATAATTTTTTATGCATAAAAGTAAGAGTGAAGAAAATGCTCTCCCTACTTTGTGCCATTGTCACTATCCTGTACAAACGGATACACTTTGTCTGCTCAAAATACAACCAAAACATCCACAAAATTGTGCTGCTATAAAGTACACACAATGCTGCTATATACACTGCATGTAACTATTGCTGCAAAACAATATAAATTGATAGTAATAAAAGAAAAGGATAAACCACAAGTTATATTACTTCAAAGTATTAAAGGAGTTGTACAACAATAACTATTTATTCAGGAGACATAGGGGGTACAATAAATGAGACCCCACTCATAAAAAAAATGGGTCCTCTGATTCTGCATAATTGTCTTAAAGACTGTTTTCCTTTTCAGTTACAGTTTAATCTTTGTGATCCATATTGACTTACATTCCAGTCTATTGTCAGAAAAAAGGAATGCCGTTTTATTTCTTCAACTCCATCAATTCCGGCACCTGCAAAGAAGTGTATTACACAGAAATATAGATATATTACTATAGAAATGTATTATTGATAAGGTTTTACAAAGACGTTAGACTAAAAGAAGCATGTCAATTACATCCTATTAAGGCTTCCTGTGCAATACAACATTCCCATATGTCATTGGCATAGTTCCACGCACAACCACCAATGACAGAAGAACTGGACTGCCCGACCCGCAAACACCAGCAGGAATAGGACCTGCGCTATAATTTGTGGCTTTGTGGCAGTTTTGTAATAGTTTAGGCAGTTCATTACATTTTATCTAGTTGTTATGCTAAAAATCAAACATAGATATATATTTTTACATACCCACACAAGGTGATAACATTTTATGGGGAATAACAACATGGATTTACAGTACACACTTCAATTAAAACATTTTTTTTGTTTTAACATGAGAAGATATTTAGCTTACTCTAACACAATGAAACCGCTATGACAGGTCACAAGTCAAACATTCAACCATTTGATTTTTAGGGTGACATAAGCAAAAGGTGTTTGGTTATTGTGATTTTTGGGGGAATAAATGAGGGTAGTTGATTTTTGCCAGCATTGATTTCTTCAAATCTCCAGTGTCTAAAAACTGTTAACAATATGAGCACACAATTTATTTTGACATCACTAAGGCTTGTTTGCTATTGCAAATGGCCCATCCATAGTTTTCTCTTTTTTGTTTTTGGAATGTCAATGATAATTCTGAATTTTTATTATACTCACTTGACCTACTTTATTATGTGCCAAGATCAATGTGTCAGAAAAACCAAGCACATAAGGTAATGTTACAGAAATTAACTGCTAAAATGTTCTGTCCCCACATAAGGTGAATGAAGGTGTAACTGGCTGGTGAATAGTGACTTGGAGACTTTCCTACCTTCGTTTCCAGAATGTGGAGCAGACAGGACCAGAGCAAGCTCAGCTTCAGTAGATTTAGATGCAGTAACATAGTGATGTGAATTGAGACTTGGATGGCACTATAGCAGGGGTCAGGAACCTTTTTGGCTGAGAGAGCCACATATTTTGAAATGTTATTCCGTAAGAGCCGTACAATATGCACTTGCCTCCCAGTAGATAGGTAGCCCCAGCACATGCCTCCCAGTAGATAGGTAGCCTTAGCACACGCCTCCCAGTAGATAGTTAGCCCCAGAACACACTTACAGTAGATAGCTAGCCCCAGCACATGCCTCCCAGTAGATAGGTAGCCCCAGCACACGCCCCCAGTAGATAGGTAGCCACAGAACACGCCTCCCAAGTAAATAGGTATCCCCAGCTCATGCCTCCAAGTAGATAGGTAGCCCCAGCACATGCCTCCCAGTAGATAGGTAGCCCCAGCACATGCCTCCCAGTAGATATGTAGCCCCAGTAATACCTTCCAGTAGATAGGTAGCCACAGCACATGCTTCCCAGAAGATAAGTAGCCCCAGCACATGCCTCCCAGTATATAGGTAGCCCCCGAACATGCCTCCCAGTAGATAGGTAGCCACAGCAGATGCCCCCAAGTAGATGGGTATCCCCAGCACATGCACCCCCAGTATATAGGTAGCCACAGCACATTCTTCCCAGAAGATAGGTAGTCACAGAAAAAAAAAAAGAATATTCACCTACCTGCGCTCCCTGCAGCCAGCTCCTCATCAATCCCACGCTCTTCTTTTTGACCGAGGCTTAGACAATGGTGGCAATGGTGCCTTGGTTGGTCAAAAGACTTAGGCAGCGGTAACATCGCTGCCTGTGTCCTGTGATCAGTCTAAGACACACTAGAGCCATTACTATTTATTAAAAATCTGTCTGAGAGCCAGGTACAGCCAACAAAAGAGCCATATATGGCTCCCTACCCCTGCACTATAGGGACTGATACAGTATTGTGGTTAGCTCTGTAATTGTTTATGCTGTAGATACAGCTGATCTATTTGCTGCTCTGAAATTGATGCATCAGTAGCTTATAACACATGTGTCCCAGTCACGGTTAACCTAAAATGGCTGCCACAAAACTTAACCAGGGAACAGGGCTCCAAAAACGGCCGCTTAAAAACTTTATGAACACGAGCGAGCAGAGGGAGTGCATGTAACTCCTGGCCAGCAGATGGCAACGTAGCATCAACACATATAATATATAACAAGAATGCAGAACAGAGTCCAGTTATATGCACTGCTGAATACCAATATATAGATTGCGAAAACAGCATATTCCTTGTCTGAAATTCCCTTAGGGCAGTGATGGCAAACCTTTTAGAGGCCGAGTGCCGAAACTACAACAAAGACCCACTTATTTATCGTAAAGTGCCAACACAGGAATTTAATTTATGATTTATACTCCCTTCTCTGTCACAGTTTTCATTGATACCAGCACCCTTAAAGCAGACACCAATAAAGCAGAAAATAGTCCCAGGTAGAGCTGTCACTATAAAATATCTCTGTGCACAGCAAGTCCTGGGCTGTCTGGGACTGCAGGAAGATACCTGGAGTCATCTCTGGTGATGGCCTGAGTGCCCACAGAAAGGGCTCTGAGTGCCACCTCTGGCACCAGTGCCATAGGTTAGCCATCACTGCCTTAGGGGATTTTACTAGGAACTAATGTCTATAGCATATAGGCTAAAACCTGTAACAAAACATGTTAGAATGCAATATAACACACTTGTAATCCGGTTACTGAACTCAGGGACAATATCCATGGAATAAAGTTCAGTCCTGCAGTAACATTCTCAATGGGCAGTATAAGAATGAGCTTGTTGATTGGCCTTGCAAATGTTTTAGGCTTAAAGGGGTATTCTCGTCTGGGCATTCACATTCAGTTTCACTAATCTTCCATTTATAAACATTTCTTCAATTGGATGTTATTAAAAAAAATGTTCCTGTGTGAAGATAATTTCTCATAAATGTAGTCATGTTGTCCCTTAGAAACGAGATGGCTTCCTCGGTTACGGCCACCCCACACTCTGGCAGTATGACATGTAGTAACACCCGGACACTTCATATACAAAAACTATTTGTTTCTTTGTGCAATCCCTCCAGCAGAGGTGGTCGTACCCGAGGAAGCTATCCCGTTTCTAAGGGACCATATGACTACATTTATGAGAAATTATCTTCACACAGGAACATTTTTTTTAATAACATCTAATTGAAGAAATGTTTATATATGGCAGATTTATCAAACTGAATGTGAATGCCCAGGCGAGAATACCCCTTTAACCTTTCTGGAGATCTTCAACTCCACCTTCCGATTCTTGCCATCTTTGCTGGGAAGAACTTTTGTGGCTAGTCACATAGGCCAGTCAATCCTTTCAGTTTGTTGTTCCTTCATTAACACAAGGTCTCCTCCTTTCAGATTTGGTTTGTAGCGTTTCCATTTTCTTCTTCCTTGAACAATTACAAGATACTATTTTTGCCATCTGTCCAGAAGTCTGCTAAGTATTTTACATGTTTCCACTGATTTTTGGTGGATGTTCGCATGTGTATAATCTCTACTTTGTGTGGATTTCCAGTCTTCTGGGTGAGAAGAGTAGCTGGAGTTAAAATCAGGCTGGATGCATCAAGGTTTCTGTCAACTCTATGTGAATGGCACACACCCTCATGCAAGCCATCTTTTGGTGTAACTGTTTTCCCCTGCACACATTGATACAGTAAGTGTTCAACAGACTTCTTCATGCCTAAAATCCAAAAGCCTGCAGACCATAACTTGCCCTCAGTAATCTGCCTGCCTTAGTGTTCCATCTTTTCATAGTGGCTGATCATGATGTTTGATGGGAATGATGAGAGGATTTTGCTCTGCAACTCCCAGGCCAGCTTGATTCCAATTGACCACCAACCTTTAGCAAACCAAAACTGTCCATAACTGGATTTAAATTGACAATAGCGCTTTTCGCTGGAACATGCTGTTTGTTATGCAAACTTATCCTTCTGCATTGGCAGACATGCCAACCATGACAATTCTTATCTCCAGGCATATATCCTGCATAGTATCTTGCAATATGCACTAACCTTGCGATAGTTCTGACGAGTCACAACAAACCGGATGAAAAAGCGCTGGAAACCGAGGCTGAAGGTTAGCTTTGTCCCATTGACTAATGCACCAACTTCAGTGCAGATTTCTGGATCATTATCCAGATCCTGGATCCTGAAGACCTCCTAGGCCTAGTGGCATGATCTGCTGGATTAAGCTCAGATGTTACATAGTGCCATTGTCCAGGTTAAAGTACCTGATTCTCTATATGCGGTTACTGACGTACACATAAAATCGTTAGGTCTGATTGAAGATGCAACCTAAAATGACCTTTCTGTTAGTGTAGTATTGGACCTAGTCTATGTCAGCACCTGATTCTTGCTGTATGAAGTCTGCAGTCTCTCTAACACGGACCCACACAGTTCAAGTTTGGGAGTAGTGTGGCCCGGCTTGGGAGCTAGTGTAGCTCTGCTGAAAACAAACCCAAAATAAACTTGACTGTTGTGTGCTGCCACCTTCAGGTAGGCAACAGCTGCTATGGCCTCTGTGGAAGCATCCGAGAACACAGATTTCCTGGACAGTCCACCTGTGCAAAGAAATTTAGGCCTGAGGTGGGATTTGGCATCCGACTCCTTCGGCTTTCAAGTAAGTTGTGCAGACAAACCATTTACAAAATGTAGAGTCCTGTCAGTGATGAACAAGCTAAACGATCCACTTGGATTTGTAGTGCCCATTACCATGCAAGGGAAATCCGGATTGAGACTTTCTGAAACCATCAAGGATTGGAATGCTCCACTTTCTTTTGATAAAGAGCAAAAATGGGAAGTTTGGAAGCAATTTCTGCATGCTTTTTATCAAATCTGCATCCCAAGAGGTGCTATGCAAATACCTCACTTGCTGCTAGCACAAGGAAGTTTATGCCCTTAAATCCAGGTGCATGATCAAGGCTCTCAAGACAGCAAGACAATTTTGTGTAGTCAGAGTTTAGCTTCGTTCAACATGTTTTGAGTCAATCAATTGCAGTAGGTAATGATTTGAGTCCATAGTCTACATAGAAGTTCCTGTCTACAAAGTCTCTGGCATGTGTTCCATACTTGGAGTCTCCTTCTCCAGCAGTTCTGCGGAGGCCGTAGGTCGCTACAGCCGGTGAAAGGCTGTTCTTAAATACATGCTCCTGCATGCGATACTTCACCATCTCCTTACTGGTGTCATTGTCCTTCTACCACAGGAACTCGAGGAAATTCCTGTGTCCTCTCTATGAAACAGTGAAACATCTGCAGTGATGGCAACAGGCTCTTTCCTGAACCTCATCAAGACTCTAACTGTGTAATTTGTCAGATTTTAACCTGTGAAAAGGACATTATTAAGAGATACACCTTGATGTTTCTCTTTCACCTTATAGTGAAGAGGGCAATATTCCGGTATATGTAATATTGATCCAAGCATACATTTCTTATGACTACTCAGAAATACAATTTCGGCATCTACTCGGTATAACACTGGCCAGGTGCCTTAGGTGTGGTTGGTGAATTCCAGGGTAGAAATCTCATCCCTGTGATAAGGCATTAGGTCACATTCGATCAGTGTAGGTAGGGGTATTTCTTTATCCCTGTTGGTAGGAGCAGCGATGAATCTCTGTGCTCTTCTGCTGCAAGTCTCTATGTTGCCTGAGCAGGTATTTAAGATACAGGGTTTAGTAGGTCCTTTAAACCAAAAGGCTTCAAAGAGCTTAGATCCAGCTAGGGACCACTTCCTTTGGTCATCAATTATTGCATACATTTTTACAGCCTTTTTGGGTTGTTGATTTGGGAAAACCTTGATTAGACATATTCTGGCAGAATATTTGTCTGTTTGATTCCCCCTGTATACCTCAAAGCATGAGCAGGAAACATCTGTGGTAGAGTTAGCGGGTCCCTGGGGCCCCCCGCCATGGCTTGGAGCGGGGGGCTGGTGAATCACTGGCGAGTGGGGTTAGGTGCATAGCTGTGGCATGTCTCTCATTGTGACACTCCTCACACTCAATGGCACAATACAGTCATGCCATGTATGGGTTTGTATCTAAATCTTCTGCATTTGTTTAGTGAGTGTGTTTTTTAAAATGGGACATTCACAATTGAAGGACTTATCTCCTGAGTTAGTATGGCGTTTACCTGTGGGTATTGCAGGTGGTGGCAGGTTAGTCACTTTTACTGTTCTTAAAGTCTCTGTTTTTGTGTGATGCCTTCACACCTTGATGCTGACGTAGATGTAGTTTTGATCTCCACAAAATCGATACAGGGGTCAATCCTCATCTGGGCCAGTTCATCAAATAACCTGAAATGAAATGGGGGGAAGCTGACATCATGGGGCACATTTACTTACCCGGTTCCTCGGAGTTCCTGGAAGTACATAGTCCGCCCGGAATGCACTCTGCCGCGATTCACTTAGATTGTGCACCAGATTTCCTGCATCTGACGCTTCCTCGCTGAGGTCCGCCGGAGTTCACCATCTTCTTCCCAGTGCATGTAAGTGCTTGGCTTGTGACACAATCCATCGGATCGTACGACGGCCCCCCCCCCCAATTTGTGCCGCACAATTGTACCAAAATCCGATCGCGTGCGCCAAAATATGCTTTTAAATATCTGTCCCAGCGGTGCAAATCGGAAATTGTCGTGATATCCTACGAAAGTGCCCTTAGTAAATGAGCCCCCATGTGTCTGCAGCGCTCTGCACAGTCGTCGAATTTTGAGACTGGTGTTGATCAGCTCCCTGATAACCATGTACCTAGTGAATTCCGATATATCAGCTTTCTCACTGCTTGTTGCCGTGTCAACTTGTTTTAGCCCTTTCTCTGTCTACTGATTCTGCTTTGATCAGCTCCGCTAAGGCTTTATCAATATTAGAGTCTTTTAAGAAGGTAATGTACCTTGCCAACAGTCACTTATTTCTTTGGTGTGCTGCATTCAGCCGTGCAACAGTGTCTTGTAGACTCTCAGCATTAACTTTGAAGGATTGAAAGTCTGACATGAAGGAGGTAACTAATTCCCATCACTCTTCCAGGTTATCTCAAAGCTCATCTTTTGTAGTGTTATAGCTTTCAATGACTTTTAGTGTCGGTTTGACACTGTTGTCGTGCAACCTGGTCTGATGGAAGTGTGATTTCCTTTTCCTTCTCTTCAAAATCATCAGAATCAGCACATTTAGGCTTTGTTTTATCACTGGGCCATTTTGCATAGCTCCCAACCGTCCCGATTTTGCCGGGAAAGTCCCGTTTTTCTTACCTCTGCCCCGCGTCACAGGCAGCTATGAGATTGTCACAGATTTTCCCCCCAGGTCCCGCTGTGTCCCGGCGCTGTGTCCGCATAGTAAATACTTTGAAAGCCAGAACTCACAGTACAGAATGGCTTCTACAGACATCGGGCAGGGAATCCTTTTCAGAGAAGTGTCGGGTTAGCGGAGAGAGCAGGGACCACTTCATCAGGTCAGATCAGTATCTGTCCATATATGGTCTCCAGGGCTTCCCCAGACACAAGCTCTTTATTTAATTAAATTAAATAAAGTTTTGCCCAGGCTGAGATTCGAACCTGGGACCCTCTGCACTGTAGATAGGAGCCTTAACTAACTGAGCTATAAGCCCAGTGATACAGAGCTGAGGATTTCTGGTAACTAAGAAGTGTTATCTGCCAGTGTTACACTGTGACACAGACTTACTGCCCTGAAATATAGAGAGGGATCTTCTCAGGGGTTATTATTGTAATTATTGAGACTATTATTATTATTATAAATTTTATTATTTTTATTATTATGGAGATGATTATTAATAATAGTAAAAATAATAATAATAATCTCCATAATAGTCTCAATAATTACAATAATTTCTGAGAAGATCCCTCCCTATATACCAAGGCATTAAATCTGTGTCACAGTGTAACAGTAGTCATAGTTCTTAGTTACCAAAATTCTGTACCTAGATAATCACAGAGGTTATAGCTCAGTTGGTTGAGGTGCTGTGACATTATTGTACATGGACACTGCAGGTTCTGGGTTCAAGTCCCAATGAGGATAATTTTCTGACCCTAGTCAATAGCCTCTCACAAAGCCAAATCAGTTCCCTATGCTGTACTGAGGAGACCCAACCAGGTCTAAACTGTGCTGTCTACAGTTTGGAATCTGTTCCTTATGTATCTCTTTGGGGAGATGGTGGTGGAGGGCAGAATGTCACCGTCGTTAAGGCAAATGATCACGATCCTGTACAAACAGAAGGGAGAGAGGTGTGACCGCAAGAATTGACGTCCCATCTCGCTCCTCAACGTGAACTACAGATCCTGGCCAAGGTCCAAGCAAACAGATTGAAGGTCATCATGGGGAAAATCATCCACTCGGATCAGACCTGCAGCATCCGAGGCCACAGGATTGCAGACAGTTTAGCCCTCATGAGAGATGCGGTACACTACATCAGAACACACCACGTCCATGCAGCCCTGGTCAGCTTTGATCAAAAGAAGGCCTTCAATGAGTCTTGCGTGAATTTATGGGTAAAGTACTGCACAAGCTTGGTCTGGGGAAAAAGTTCTGTCAACCTGATGTATTCTGACATTTGCAGCACGGCGTTGTGAACGGCTGGAAAACTAACCCCTTTCCTATCCTCTCGAGTTAGACAAGGCTCTTTCACCTCTTCTCTTTGTTTGTGTTATAGAGCTCTTTGCAGAATCTATCAGGATGAGAGGGATCACCGCACCAGGACCATGACAAGCCAAGGTCAAGTACTCACTCTACATGGACGACATGACCGTCTTCTATGCTGAAAAGCATTCAGTGATGGTGCTCGCTCAGATCTGCAAGCAGTTGTGATAAACTTTGGGGGAAAAGTCAACTGCAAGAAGTCGGAAGTCATGATTTTGTGTTTTTTATGAAAAAGTGAAAATTTGCACCTAAAGTTCTAAGCTTCATTACATCCTACAAAAATGAGAGAATGCATAAAAACCATGTCAACATAAAGCAAACATTCAATAAATGTTAGTTATTAAGTTATTTTGCTGTTATGTGAAAAAAGTTGAACATTTTGAATTTTAAAAAACAAGAATTTTTCCAAATTTTCACCAAATATCACGGTTTTTTTTTCATAAACGCAAAACAAACCACCAAAACATGAAGTAAAATGTGTCTAGAGAAAACAATGTCAAAATCACTTATATGTTAAGGTGTTCCAAAGTTATAACCACTTATAGTGAAACAGAGGAGATTTGAAAAATGGAAGGTGTCAGGAAGGTGAAAAGTGGCTTCAGCGGCAAGGGGTTAAATACCTTTTGCACTGCATAAAACAGAAAAGTGAATAAAACATTTAATAACATATCCATAGTTTGTTTATCATACATACCCAACCTGTTAATCGGATTTCTTTTAAATAGAGCTCGAAGAAGGCATTGGGCATCACAACTTAAAAACTGAGGCATTCCTAGTTTGGCTCTGAAAAAAAAACAGTTGCAATAACATTAATAATTTGAAATTCCATACAAGCTTGACAAAATATAACATAACATCAGTTTTCTATTTTCCAAGTTAAAAGAAAAAAACATAGAAAGGGGATCACAATAAAGTGTTATGTTATAGAAAATGTATCAAAAAGAAAGTTGTAAAATGTTAAAACAGATTCAGGTTTCTGTAGAAGCCATCACAGTTTCTATTTGCAATAACCAATTAACACTAAGCGTAATGTGTGAATACACCTTCTCTCTCCAAAGCAGGTGATATAAACCAGTATGTTAAAGTCTGTGAACAAATTGAAGAACTTTAAGAACATTTAAGAAATGAACAATAACTTTTCTAAACATTACTTACCATTGCTACAAAATATTAAAGTAAGGGTAAACAGGTCCAAAAGTGTTTTGATTACACTGTGTCACCCACTTACAGATGAATGTCCACCCATTGTTTGAGAAGACTCCACCTTCAAATTGTCTTGGAATCCGAAAGGTTTGCAGAATTTAACAAATCACATAAATGCGGAAAGTAATTAGTTTCCTCAATAAATACTGGAAGTGACTCATATTCTTTGTTCAATTTTATCTTTTTTTAAAAAAATCTGATCTTTTATTTGGTCAAATGTATGCAGAAATACAGAAAAAAATTATTCATGCATAGTGGCTGTATTGTTCATAATAATAATAATAATCTTTATATAGCGCCATCATAATTTGTAGTTCTTTACAACTCATATTGATCCTTCCTCTCTTGATGCCAGTTCTGTGAAAAATCTTTCCTTATTTTCAAACCTTTTTTTAATTTAAATACCATATTTATACTGCAGTTTTTCAAGCAAATTTAGGTGCCTTAATTGTTGCATCTTTTAAAAGGGGCCAATGTTTTGTCTAGTTATCACCATTTCCAGGCAATCATTTCTAATAAAAAAGGCATAAAAAAATAAACATGTTCATACATTGCATGATCGAGTTGCATGATTTTGTATGAAACACACTACAGAGTTCTACAGTACAGCTCAATATGACATACTTTTAAGAAAAGAGCTCTGTGTCTAAATTGATCACTATATAGGTACATAGATTTGCACACACAAAAATTCCACTTTACATAGGTATAATATTACTGGTATAAATTACCTGCTTTTAGCAAAGAAGACTCTAGAAGACAGTTTATGTAAGTGTAGCAAATAATACACTGGATGTTTGATACTTTTTCCTCCCTTTGCTCTCTTTCTCATTTGCTGCCATAGCCTGTAAACTACCTAGCAGTTAGGAGAGGTAGTGGGACGGGCCCGGTGGCATATCATTAAGAAATTATAATTCGGCTGTCCCTCCCATCCCACTACTTTTCCAGACAGCAGCTGACCACACTGGCATGGTACAACCGCCTCACATACTTTCTTCTTACTGGTGACGCCACCACCACATCCCGACCCCACATTACAGGCAACGACACACGGGCTGAGCCCTCTCCATAGCCAGTGAGCTTTTGCTGCATATACCCACTGGTAACACCAGTGATTGCTGGCATTAAAAAGCCAGCGGTCCTACCATATTGGCTTAGATCGTCCCTCCCCGTGACGTCATCATTTCTTACAATGTGCGATTTGCACCTTAGAATAGATAATGTGGAAAATTCCCATATGGCAGTATATGGTAGGATCAGTCAGACAACCTATGGTTAATATGGTTAAAGTACCCTAGGGGGTAAATAAATGTTAAAAAGTTAGAAAAAGAAATTAAATAAAAAAGCATAAAGATTCAATCCCCCCGCCTTTCCCTAGAACTGATATCATAAACATGTTAGGTATAGCTGCGTCCCAAAATCTCCAATTTATCAAAACAGTTATTCCCAGCTTTTAACCCCGTAACAGAAAGAGTTCAAAATGGAAGCATTGAAAACGCAAAAAATTACACCACAAACAGCTCCGTACACTGAAGTATGAAAAAGTTATTAGCACCAGAAGAAGGCAAAATGAAGATTTTTTTTTTTGTACAGGAGGTTTTAATATTTGCAAATGTATGAAAACATTATAAAACCTATATAAATTTGGTATCCCTGTGATCGTACCGACCCAAAGCATTAAGGATGTCATTAGGGACACAAAGTGAAAGCCGTAAAATCCAAGCCCACAAGAAAATAAAGCAAATGCACTTTTTCACCAATTTCATTGCATTTGGAATTTGGTTAATACATATGCGAATTTATGTGCGTTTACATATGCTGTATATGTGTGTGTGTGTATGCTGTGTATACTGGATGCATATGATGTGTGTATAAATATATGAATGTGTAGACACGTGTATGTGTGTAAAGAGTGTATAAATTATTGTGATTGTGTAAATGCAGTCAGAGTCTGTTGTCCGGTATAAAATAATGGTACCATTACATGATCTTTTACTCTGACCTTTCCTCACTGATCAACACCTGCAGGAGAGAGGGAGAGGCACAGCTCCATTAGTGTTTATGTGTCTTCCACCTCTGTCCTGCGCTGCTCCCGATGTTACCTGGTTGGTGCTCCTGGTGGTTTGTATGCCCAACAGCCTTAATATTTCATGACTGATCGAACCCAGGCTCAAACACAGCAAGGAACAAAAAAATAATTAAATGTATCTAAAAATTTAGGAAAAAATAGTGATTCCATATGGTAAACACCGTATGTATAATTAACTAAAGACCAGTACTATTAAATTAAGTTTAACATTTTTTTTGTTAGCTATGCCGCATTTGTCATTCTTTTTCCAGAACAAATTGTGCTTCCCAGTGGCACCATTTAACATAAGGGCTGCCATGTTAAGAATTTGCTGCAGATATCACAATGCCTACACAGGTTAGAGATATTTTGTTAAGGGATGTACACAAACATTTCAGTAGAATGAACCAATATTTTGTAACATATAAATATATGTTAATTCAGTGGCTTACTTTAAAATGAGTGCCATCGTCTCCTTTCTGTCTTTTCCTTGAAATGGTAAGGTTCCAGTTAGCATTTCAAACTAGGAAACAAATATTATTGTAAGATAATTAGCGAATAACAATTACATTCTTTAAAACCTCTTCCTATAATAGATACTGTATAAGCCACACATTAAGGCTCTCTTACTGAATTCTAAAGCCTGTTGCAGAAGCCTTCACAATTTTTCCATTATAAATAACAAAAGGGGTTTTCTATCAATGTAAATCAGTGGACACTAATACTAAATAGAAGGGCTTCTTTATCACACAGCCGGAAGCCGGATTTACCCATGAATCATGGACTGTGCATTGTCCTGTTTCACAGACCAAACACATTGCCTAGGACTCAGAGAATCAAAGGTGGAAAAAGTGACTCTTTGCATCATATATCACCATGATGCTTTGAGTCCCGTCCTTGGCATGACCATGGTCGTGTGAATCAACTCTGAAGTGCCAAGTTTTCTACTTCTCACTCAGCCAGCAACCCTATGTTCCTCTCCACACACAGCCAACACCCCCATACTCTTTTCTTCATTAACCAGGCACCAACTCCATGTCTCTCTCTTTCTCCTCCTCCTCTGTTCCTCCTTTTCACACAACCAGCACCCTATGTCCCTTTTCTCCTCACCCCCATTTCCCTTCTGTCTTTTAACACTTTCATAACTCCCATGTCTCTATTTTCTATAGAACCATTGTTTTCTAATAAAATATTTTAAAATATTTACTGTAGTTATTTTTTTAAATTTTCCTTTTATAGTATCTCTGAATATGGAAATACAACCAATCCCACCGCATACAATTTGGTTATACTTATAATAGTAGGCATATAAATAATAAAACTTACCATGAGAACACCAAATGACCACCAGTCAGCGCTTTGTGTATGTCCTTTCCGATTGACAACTTCCGGGGCCATATATTCTATTGTTCCACAAAATGAATAGGCTCTATTTTCATGTTCAATAGCTTCTTTGCTTAACCCAAAATCTTATTTAAAAATATAAAACCATAAGAGATTTTGAAATATTGTGATGATATTTTTACTTTGTCTTGAACTTGATCTATGTTTACAATGTCTTCCTACCTGTGACTTTGATATGACCTTCTTCATCTAGAAGAATGCTGAAATGGAAAACAAATATTAAGAAAGTTGCTACGGAAACTTTATGTACCTTTGCAGTAGCAGTTTGTCTAGGAGTTACCCATGACTGAAAAAAGTTATGTCACATTTCTATACAATTTTCCATTCTTCCAAAGTGGTCATTAAATAGTTATTAATATTCAAACTTCTCTGGTTTCTTACTGTATTCAATTATTCCCTAACTGTGCACACTTAAAGTGTAACTATAAAGTTATAATTTTACCAAATGATTATATGTGATTCCGTCTTTGAAAGCAAACAGAATGATGCCTACTTTGTGCTGCTCGTCCTTTTTTTTCCCAAAGTTATGGCATTTTCTGTTCTGAAAGTGTTTGACAAAAATCTTTCTCACCAGATGTGAAGTGGGCGGAGACTAAGATCTGTCAGTCTATGCCGTCAAGTTGAGGCCAGTTAGCTTGCCCACAGATCCCATGATGCCTTGAGTTCTCTCTCAAAGTAATTTAGCATCAAATCCATTTAGTTTATCACAAGTAAATCCAGTGCCCGGTGCACATACAGGATGTATATGGTGCCAGCCTGGCAGCTCTCATCACATTCAGGAGCAGGGAACATGTAATAAGTGAAATAAATCATAAGTACATGAAGTCTATAGCCTGTGCTGTCTGAACACTAAAGGTTAATAGTTTATCTGCACAGTGCTGATCTTGCCGATGGCAAGGTGGGGGAGGAGAGCAGCATGAGGTGCAGAGAGAGAAAGTTCTGTAGACTAGGATGGAGGGACTGATAGGGAACAGAGGAGAACTTCCAGCTCTGTTACATACATTGTCACATGAGCGCGGGGCAGCAGCTCCTCCCCTTCCATGAAACCTACTGAGAAACAAAGTACAAACAAAGTATGGACTCCGGGGCTTGTCAGCACAGACAGAGGAAGCAGCTCTTGCAGCTCTGAGATAATTTGAGGGGTATAGCAAATAAACTGCTGGATATAGATAACAAAGATCATAGGCAAAGTTATTTTACATCCCAAGGGCTATTGATTTGTGGAAAAAAACCTTTACAGTTACTCTTTAACAATGTGCAACTATTTTAAAATTAAATATTTGATGTATGTGTAAAACTACAATGTGGACTTATGTAAAGTCGTTTGATGTAGCCACAACACTATTGTTACAAACTATTAACAATATTTTTCTTATCCTGCTGCAATTTTTTCCTAGAAAGAAAGCCAAATACTAGGCTATATTCACACAATCAAGCTAATTCTCAGCTATGAAAAACTGATATTTTTAACTGCTTTCTGCTTCACTTATGTTCTGCAGCATTTTACTGATGCAGATCCTGTTGCAGAATTCAACATTTGGAAAGCAAAGTCGCTGCATAAAAATACATGGGTCCATTTAGTCTGGTTTCTGATGCATGTGAATTGTCTGCAATGTGATAAGTAGAGTTCCAACCCCCCTGCCTTTCCACACACATCACCACAGCGTGGGCGCTGCTATCTTTATTCCGATCATTGCTCCCCCTGATGTCATTGGGGGGCGGCGATCGGTTGCCATCTTTGTCAGACCTTTGTTTGGCTGCATGGGATTTGCAGATTCGTTACTATGAGCCAGTGGCTCATTGTAATGAATACTGTGTAAAAATGCTGATCGTAGGAACAATCAGACTATCTAGGGTTAATGTTAAAAATAGTAAAAATAAAAAAGTTTAGAAAATGACCAAAAAAATGTAAAAATCCAAAAAATTCAACTCACCCCTTTTCCCTAGAACTGATTTAAAAACGTGATAAACAGTAAAAATCACAAACATGTTAGTTTTTGCCGCATCTCAAAATGTCCGATCAAAATATATAAACTTTCCTCAAAACGGAAAATAGCGCCTAAATGTCGCTAATTTTACAAAAAGTGATCAAAATGTTGCAAAGTCTTCAAAATGGTAGCAATGAAAACGTCAGCTCATTTCGCAGACATCTCACCACATTTGGAATTTTTTTCCAACTTCCCAGTACATCCCATGGAATACTAAATAACGTCATTGAGAAGTAAAATTTGTTACACAGAAAATAAGCCTTCACACAGCTCTATACATAGAAAAATTTAAAAAATTGAAGGATTTTTGTATTTTTGAAGGTGGAGAGCGAGAAATGAGTGAAAAAAACCTGTGTCCTTTAAGGGTTAACATTGTCTGAAAGTCGTCATTACTTTTCAGTGTGGTTCAGTGCCTATGAGAAACGCCATATATTGTGACCAAATAACGATAGACAGCGAATAGATGTTCACTAAATTGAACATGTTTCACATGTTTTGGAGTATAAAGGGAATCCCTGTTGTGTGTTTATTACAGGAATCCACTACCTCAGAAAAGGTTGGGAACGGATTGTGAAAATAAAAGTGCTCACCTTTGGTAGGGTGCCCTGCATAAATAACCTTCATATAGCGGTGTCAATTGGAAAGTTGCATATTCCTTTTTAACCTTTGAAATATGTACAGGAGCAGTAACTACTGATTTTTTACCATCTATTCTGAAGCATACGTTCTTGTTCACATCCTCTGTACATCAATAGACATCACATAGTGCTAGACATACAAGAAAATCTGTGCACACAAAGTAGTTCAGCCTTTAGAAAAATCAATGCAATCTATTGTAAAGGGTAGCAAATCACTTATCCAGCACCACTCTACTTAACAAACCACATTTAGAGCACAGAAGGAGAAATTCTCTTGAAAAAGTAAAGGAATTATATCCTGGTAAATACATATTACTACATCTTTATATTACTACGTCTTCATGTTTCATATCTCTCTTTACTTAAAGCGGAACTCTGAAGTTAGGATTGTGGCAGCGTTCATCTCATGGAGGAGCATCGAACATGTAATATGTAGTAGAAAAAAGAAGTAAAAGAGTTAATAGCTTCTTTGCATGGTGCAGAAAGTGCTGAGTACAATGTGTGGGAGGGGGATGCACCATGAGGTGAAGAAATAGAGAAAGTTCTGATGAATCGCAGACTGGGATGAAGGAATTGAGGGAGACAGGGGAGATCTATTTTGTGTAAGAGACATCTGTAATCACAGTACTGAACACACTCATCACTGATTTAAAAACACACATAGAGCACTGACACATGACCTCCTTTCTCCTCTGTGAGCAGGGAGCAGCAGCCCATCCGCACCTGAAAGTCCATTTGTTTACAGAACAGTTTCACAAGGTTTGTCTGCACAGGCAGGGGGAGCAGCTACTTCAGAACTGGGCTAAACTGAGGAGAATAGCAAAGAAACTACTGGATATAGCTAACAAATATAATAGGCAAAGTTGTTATGCATCCCAAGAGCTATTGATTTGTTTAAAAAGTTAGTTGTGCTTTAAAGCTCTATGTTAATTTTTATATTGTAGTTAAATTAATTGTTTTTTAAAATTTTTTATATATATATGCATCTTGAGGGGGTTCAAGTTCCATAATTGTATTTTTTTAACCATAAAGTTTCAATGTCTGTGCATCCCTAGCAGTTATTCTTTTGTGGCTTTAAAATTTACTAATTGGTTTAAATACTTTAAATGATGTCAGAAGTTACCTGATGGCTGAGATATTAGTACCTGGAGGACCAGTGGCAGGTAAAAAAAGGCCAAACCAAGGGATTGTACCAGAAACACTTGTTATCTACCACTCCTTGGAATTTTGCAGGGCTACTAAAATCCATCAATCACATAGAAGTGAATGGACAATTATTCACGCCTTTGGACCACTGCTTCAAATAAATGGTCAAAGATGCTCTAGGATCTCAGTTCTTGTGATGCCGGGGTTTAATTTTTGAGACAACTTCTTAAAAGTAAACTGTAAAAATTATTCATTTTCTTTCATTTAGCACTTCAAAGGGAATCGTGACCTTTGACCTGGTGTATGATCAGTATACAGTGGAGACCATGGCGTTCCAATCTAAGACCAATGTCTTAGGTCATCGCTATGTTAACCCATCACAGCAATCACTATAATGTATGTCATATTGTTAAGAACTTTATTGTATTTTGCCCTGTTCTTCCATTCCACCCAGCTTATCAGAGATGAGACAGTAGACAGTGTGCTCTGTTCAATCAAGCCATACAGGTCTGGAACACAATTACCATGAAGTGATTAAAAACGTTTAGACTTGACCTTCAGTCAACGTTTCTAACCGGCTTGCCGGGGAACTACCCAGGGGAACTCCACAGCTTGTACATCGCAGGATTTCAACCTCCGGAAGCCAATCCATGACAGAAGAAGCCTTAGCGCCTTCTATCCCGACACAGTCCTTGGAGGGTGCCCCGTTGGGCCAGACATGTCAAAGGGCAGCCTATGTGAGCTTGGCAGTCTCTCCGTATCTCATACTCATGTCCTGCAGGTACCCTAATGTCATTTTGCCTAATTTTTTCTCTACTGTTTGCATGTTCCTCTAAAAGTTACAGTGATGGTTGCCATCTATGATGTCTATGTGTCAAATCCTAGGTCCGATCAGACTGCCTCCATGTTGCCCCAGGGTATGAATTTTACTATATAACACTAATTGCTTGTGAGGCAGTTTGCATGGCTGGCTGTTGCTCTGTAGTGGCCTCTCCGCCACAGGTAATGCCCGGGGAGGAGGGGAGGCATGGGTGGGGGTATTCACATTCTATTCGACTGGCCTTGTGCACTGTATTTCTATGAGCTGCCGATACCCTGTGATGCCTAAACATAATTTATATGCACTAAAAATGACAAAGACATTTCCCCATTTTGAACTTTTTAAAACTTTTATTATGTTTTAACTAGCTCTATGTTAAAGGTAAAAATGTTAAAGGTAGCATGCAAAAAAAAGGTATGGCCCTTAAAGTGGCACTTACGAATATTCGCTAAAAATACCTAATCACTAGAGCCTTTTCAAGCCGCATCAATAAGGAGTTAAAAGAGTTCAGGAGGACTGTGCCATACTTGAAATGAATATTTTGCAGCTTTTTATTCCGAAAGCTTACTTTGAATAATTGAATGCCATTCAACACAAATGTGTATGGGCTGGCAAACCTGCCAGAATTCAATGCACTACACTATATACAATTAAAACCTCCCAGATTTCAGAAATTATTTGGCTGCCCGCAGGGCCAGAGTCTTAGATTGGAGATTGGTGCTGTAACTTTAGCCTGATGTCTTGAATGTGTCTGGAGCAGGTCTTTCACCCAACTTCCCCTGCAGGCAGCTAGCAACTTGGCTAGATCCCAGTAAGACACTTTTCCAGACTGTTCACAACTGTGAGGGATAGTGAGATATCGAGGGAGTGCATTATACCAAGGCAATCCCCACTAATTCCAATCCCGGGTCACCCAAATTTTTCTCAGGGGTGCAAGGACCTCACTAAAAAAACAGAGGAGAGGAGACAATAAATTCAGAGCAGAGCACTTTACGAGAAATACTAAATTGTTCATGGAACTCAGGGAACCTGTCCCCTTGGGTGAGTGGAATGCCCAAGAGCTATGACATTATTTGTTCTCCTTGCTCTCATTTTTCTAGGGAAATAAACGGCCTTTGTAAGTCTTTGTTCCAACACGGGGACCTTACGTCATACCCTCTCTTTAACATACTCCTCTAGTCTTCAAGATCCTGGCCCACAGTATTAAGCACAATGGAAGCTGGACCTAAACATGTACCTGAACAAAAGATGAGGCTATTTGAGCTATGTCACAGTACTTCACTTAGCTCTAGATATCAGGAAGTGGGATGTAAACTCCTGGCCAGGTGGAAGAGAGTCCCGACCAGACTACATACTATTTTCCCACATATTCCTGACACTTGCTGGAGATGTGGAGGAGAGGGACCCTTCCTTCATGTGTTTTGGCAACATTTTATCTCCTTTGATCTGTGCTGACTCTATTAGGTTGGACCCTCCCCTCTTCCTTCTTCACCACTGTGATATCTCAACAGACTTACAAGCGCTCTCTCTTGTGCTTCTTAATTATTGCTGCTCAATCTTGTATTCCAATTTTGTGGAAGCAGACCAGCTCTATGACAATAGCCATGTGGACTGCTAAGGCAGTGATGGTGAACCTTTTCGCAGCTGAGTGCCCAACCTACAACCAAAGTGCCAACATGACAATTTAAGCAGTAACTTATTGATCCTTGCTGTATCACAAGTTTCAATTGTAGTGGCTTCCTGAGGACACCAATACAATAGAGAGAAGAAGGTGAAATTTGGATTATAGCTTCCTTCCAGGGTTTCCTGAAGAGGAAGAATCAGGGGACCCAGAGCAGGAGCTCCAACAATAATCCATCTCTGTCAACACCTTATCGCTTCTCGTGTAGCCCTGACAGCCAAGGAGGTGTCGCTTTAAAATAGCACTGAGCATGGCATGTCCATGGCTGTCTTGGACCACAGGAGGAAGCCATGAATCAGATCTTGTAATTTTTTTGCGGGGGTGAAGGTCTGGGTGCCCACAGAAAGGGCTCTGAGTGCCACTTCTGGCACCCGTGCCATAGGTTCGCCACCACTGTGCTAAGGTAAACAATATCATGCATATGGAGAACCTTACCTTACCTTGTCGATCCATGGCACACGTGTCAAGTTCCACAAAACCTGGGCCCTTTATTACCATGTTTAATTTGTGTGTACATTGTGTTTGATGCTATTCATGCTGTATTGATGCTATTAAAATGTGTGTTTTTGAAACTGTATTCATAGTGGGAATATCTAGAATAAACTAATTCATGACTCAAGGATGGTACAAAGAAAGTCAGGCAGTGGGTTTAAAGAAAGATGCCTTAAAGGCTAACCTTGGAGTAGGAAAATATTGAAAACAATATTTTTTGTAATTATATTCAACATTAGTCCAATCCTGTACTGGAGGCCAAATACAATAACCTATATGTGGTACATTAGTACTTGCTGTGATGCTTCATTAAGGCTAACCAGAGCAATAAAAGTAAAACTGAATGGGGATAGAAATGACACCTTTGATCACTAAGTACATTTCTTCAACAGGGGTATAGCCCACTGGACAAATCTACAGAGCCACAGGTATTTCAAAGAGCAACCTTCTGGATTCCAAATAGACAAGATGTGCTGGGTACCCCTAGTGGTCATGTGAAGCCCCCAAATGAAAATCTTAAAAAAAGTGCTGCTGATCTACAAGCCACGCTTTATAAAGACATTTGACTAATGGAAATATTCCAAGATTTACCTTTTCTTGCTTACAAACTGCAACCAAACATGAGAAAGATCCTGTTCAAAATTAAAAAAGCAGACACCCTTGCTAAGCAACAGCGGGACATAAATGGCACAATGCTGCACATGTCCCTCACCCTATGTCACCAGGGGTACTGATCAGTTAGGAGAATCTTTTATATTAAATAAGGGAAAATCTTACTTTTCTGGTTTTAGATCTCTGTAAATTATTCCAAGGCTATGCATGTGGTCTAGTGCCAATGCCAATTCTGCCAAGTAGAATTTTACATCCTCTTCTGTAAACATGACCTATTAAAATAATAATTGACAGTTGTTATGCAAAAAAAACAATACTAATAATTAAATTAGTTATTAGTAAAAAGTGAAATTGTATTTTGTGTTACAATTTTCCTTTTTATTTATTATTGACAATTAGTCCTAGAGGTTACTAAAAACAGCTGTGTGCAGTTCGATATTTGAATAAAATACAAACATTTCAAATGATCAATGCACACATTAGTTTTATTTTAAACAGATGCAAATGACATGTGAAAAATGGCCTTTGAGTGAGTATAGATGGAGAGGCTAATTTATACACACTGCATAAAGGGGGGGGGGGATAAGACAAATAGATTCTTGATTTCACTATTTTTTAATTATTTAGATGCGGTTCGTTTTTGCAATTTATTTTTTTTACTCCCCACCTTAAAATTATTTTTTATTTTTCCTTGTAAAGAGCTGTGTGAGTGCTTGTTTTCTGTGTAACAAATTGCACTACATAGTGACAGTATTTAATATTCCATGCCATCTACTGGGAAGCGGGAAAAATTCCAAATGCAGTGAAATTGGTGAAAAAATGCATTTGCTCCATACTCTTTACGGCTTTCACTGTGTGCCCCAAATTATGTCTCCATTATTTTTCGGATACCAAATTTATATACGTTTTATAACGTTTTCATACAAAAATTAAATTCTTCACTTTGCCTCTTCTGGCACTAATACATTTTTCATAATTCAGTGTATGGAGCTGTGTGTGGTGTAAATTATGGCGGCTTTTTATTACATTTTCAATGCTACCATTCTGATCACTATTTATTGAATTTTTTATATTTTGCAATAGTGTCATTTTCCGTTACAGGGTTAAACCCTGGAAATAACAGTTATTATATTTTGATAGATCTGACATTTTGGGATGCAGCAATACCTACCATGTTGATGAATTTTAGAGTTTATTTATATCAGTTATAGGGAAAGGGGGGTGATTTCAATTTAATTTTTTTTTATTTATTAATTTTACCATTTTTTCAGACCCCCTACTGTACATTAACCCTAGGTTGTCTGATTGATCCTGCCATATTACACTACAGCAGTTTATGGGTATTTAATAAATGTGTTAAAACGAGACAGCCTCGGGTCTTTGTATGACCCGAGGCTGTCATAGTAACCAATCGATGGCATCACGGGGAGGGACAATCTAATCCAACGTGGTGGAGCCCACACCGCTATATACTGCTAACGTTCACCGGGTATGGAAAGGGCTCAGCCCGTGAGGCCTCTCCAAACACCCGCAGCCATCGCATGATGTATTACTACGTCATGCGTCATTAAAGGGTTAAAGAAAGAACTTCTGTTTACCATTTGTATAATTGTCCGCTACTCTCTTGCCTAATGGAAAAGAGCAATAAAAACCACTAGTGGTGTTGTAAACTTTTGCATTAAAAAAGAGGGTTTTTTTGTAAACCAAGAAATAAAACTACTTTTTCAAAATTTTGAGAACTTAAAGGCCATCTACCACAAGAATTGTAAACCATGCACACTGACATACTGGCAGGGTCTGCAGGATCTCTGGCAGGATCTGCTATTATTTAGCTTTTCATTCCCTGGTTTGTACGAAAAAAAATAAATTTAAAATCATGCAAATGAGCCTGAGGGCCTTCGTGCCCCATAGATTTCAATGGGTTTAATTCTTAAAAACAAGGATAAAAGAAGTTAATGGAAAAGTTGATCCTGCCAGAGATATGTTTGTGTGCTTGGTTTACATTCCTTCATCTTGGGGGGTAGATGTCCTTTAATAGAATATGAAAAATTCTTGAGAATACAAACTGATTGTACAGTATTGAATGTGTAAACGGAATTGTTAATTTATAAAAAATCATCTTTTGTACAAATACAAACTGCAATACATAACTTATGGGAAAAAAAATGTTCTAAGCAAGTATAATTGCGACAGAATTCTGACTCGTGCCTCAAGGAACATATGGCTTGCATTACGTCTCAAGCTTGACCCTCTCCAAACCTATACAAAATATTTGGGTCAAAATAAGTCAACCAATAGGTGGTGTAAAGTCAGGAATAATTATTAACATGTACACTTTGGGGGAGATTTATCATATGCCGGCACTTATCATACACCGGCAAGTGACATAAAATGGAACCCCTTCTTCCATCATGGGCCTCCTGATGTATCCTTCTGAAGGATCCAGTGGCTGGCTGTACCAGTGGGTAAAACTATGCCAGCTATCAGCTGTTGTAGTTTTGCACAAAAACCATGCAAGCGTTTAAGGTGAGTGTTCACATGATCTAGATAATGCACAGGCACGGGGCAGGAATGCCACCAGCATTGTCCCTGCCATGCCCACTTTGCGCTGAGATGGTGTGAGGTGTAAATTTATCGAAATTACTGGCTTTTCACAAGTAATTGTGATTATTTCAGTGCTTCCACACAGGTTTCTGGTGTAGAAACCCTTATAAATGCCCCCTTTATTCATAATGTACTAAGTTGGTGCATTTTAGACTGTCTGCTCGAAGTTATCACTACCTAAATGTTACTTTAAGAACCCCCAAATCTTTACTTACCTCTTTTGACAATCGAGTGAAGAGATCACCACCTCGTAGAAAGTCTAGTATCAGATACAATTTACCTTCAGTTTGAAATGCTGTGATTGAAACAGAAGACATAAAGCTTTACAATGCTTTAAATTTGTAAAGAACTTTTTGGAGAGGGTTAAGATGCTATGAACATATTTGATGTAATTGTAATTCATGTTTAGGTACTATATTTGTTATTAAAGATACAGAAAGCCACCAATTGCAGGAAGAATAATAGACAATGACATTTATTACAACATTTATACTGGACATGTTACAACTAGTACTATACAATAATTATTTTGTTTGGGAACGATTTTTATATCCAACAAAACGGCGCAGCCATGGAGGCCAACATGGCTCCTACATTGTAATGACGACACTCGAGGAGGACCTTACCTATGTATCTCACCACTTCCACAGTGTAACGAGGTGGTAGAGGTACATAGATGATGTCTTCCTCCTGTGGACCTGTAGTCCAGAACACCTGTTGGATTTTTATGCATTTCTGAATAAAATTGATACTGATGTTAAATTTACTATGGCTCAATCTAAGGAACATGTACAATTTCACAGAAATTGTACAACACATAGGCTAACCATATGTGTTTGTCAAGCCTACTGAGAAAAACACCATTTTACGTTTTGACATCAACCACCCTTGAACAATGGTTAAATCCATGCCATTAAGCCAGCTTTACGGGGTAAAAAGTGATGAGCTTAAATTACAAAATAATATTACACAAATAATGTCCAAGTTCAGACAAAGGGGCTATCCCAATAGAGTCCTTATGAGCAACAGGGAACTAATGGAAGCCAAAAATAGAGATGAACTACTGGTTCAAAAGGCCAGCCATGAACCAACATCCAGAATCCCGTTTATCTCCACCTATTGCAACACTAGCAAAAAGTTGGTGTTAATAGTCAAAAACACTGGAAAATCTTGACAAGTGATCCATCAGGGGTCCCCAAATTCTGTAATGCCCTGATATGATCATATAGACGGGCTAGAAACATTAGAGATCAATTGGTCAAATCTGATGTAAGACCAATAAAAAACATTTATCCAGAGAGGGGCCAGTGGACCAGCATGTAAGGGGTGCTTTCCATGCCGATTAGGCATAAACTGTTCTCACATTTATGCATAGTGACAATACTTACAAAATACAATTTTACTTGGACTGTAACAGTGAATATGACTTCAAAACAAGATTCATGCAATATAGATACACCATACGAAAGAAAGATGTACATGTAAGTAGACACCTCACAGAAAAAGAACACAAGGAGAGTAAGCTCAAATTTAGGATTATTGTTCATATCCCCCAACTCCGTATGGGTGGGAATGAGGAAGCTAACCTGAGAAAACTTGAATTAAGGTGGATTAATACGTTAAGGACATTACAAACCAAATGTTTGAATATTGAATATAATCTGGGGAGTATAAAAAAAGTAAAAGACTAATGAATTCAAATAGAGCGGTAGAAGGAAGTACATCATTCTGGCATACCTGTATAGCCATCCAATACTTATCCATTAGGTACTTAAAGGGGTATTCCCATCTGGGCATTTACATTTAATTTAATTCATTTGCCAAATGTAATAAATTCTTCAATTGGATGTTATTAAAAAAAATGTTCCTGTGTGAAGATAATTTCTCATAATTGTAGTCATGTTGTCCCTTAGAAACGATTTAGCTTCCTTGGAAACGACCACCTCACATTTAAGCAGCGGTGGCCAGACTTGTGCTATTGAGCCCTGCCTGACCACCTGGATTCAGCAATCATTACCACAGGACGGCTGTGGGGCTTACAGTAACTCCTCGAACATTTAATATACAAAAACTTTTTGTTTCTTTGTGCAATTCCTCCAGCAGAGGTGGTCATATCCAAGGAGTCAGTCTTGTTTCTAAGGGACCATATCACTACATTTATGAGAAATTAACTTCACACGGGTAAAAAATTTTTAATAACATCTAATTCCCAGAATGAGAATTGATTATTGCATATATTTATACATATTATTTTCTCTCTTTTTTAGATACTCTTTGGATTTATAAACCCCCATTGGTTGGACCAGAACCTCCTTAAAAAGCTTGAAATTTTTATTGATTTATATATTTTCTATATAGGATCACATAAGGGGATCAATGAGTAAAATCCCACCCTTAGGGGTTATCACTCCTGCCTTCTAACCCCACTACGAAAAGGAACATGAGGACGCAAGGATAAAATATGGTACTTATCATACATGATGACTCCATGACACATCCTAGCTTGGTGGAACCAGCGGTGAATTAACTGCTGGATTCCATGCAGATGCAACTAGTAACCTTAGGGGATTGGCACACTGTATGATGCAGATTTGTGATTGATAAATTACATTGTGGGTCCCTAGACAGATCCTGGACAAACTGTGCCCTCATTAATAATGGCCGCCGAGACCTGAGTCCGAAATACGCATGCCCCCACGGGATACTGACCGGCATTCCTGGGTACACACAGCAATTCTGGTCTCACAGAGCGCTATGAGCAGCACACAGTGCATCTTCTGACTGCGTTATGTAAACTCGGAGTCCTGTCACATATGGCTGGCTGAAGATATGATTTTTTTTAATGACTTGCTGAGACAAGATTGTGGTTCTGCCTAACACATGAACCAATTGTAATATATATGAACTGTACTAGTATTTTTTCCACTTGACATATTTATCACATATTGAGTTGTTACAATATTATATGAATTGTTATAAATTCTCTTCAACTACACTATCCAGTCCCTGACCAATAGGATAAGGGATTGTTTTTTTATATGTTGGATTGCTGGTTATTTACACCATGCTTGGAAAAGGTGCTGCACCACCAAAATGTTGCTGTAAGGAATAAAGACACCATGATTTTTCCACTATTTTGGGGTGCTGCCTATTCCTGAAAGTATTTATTACAACTAGAGATGAGTGAATTGCTCAAAAATAAGATTTGCCTAATCGTAGAAGCCAATCTTCTGGAGCCGTTTTCTACATGGTATGATTCTTGACTAGGGAGGACCTACCCCCCCCCCCCCCCCATAGTACAAGTCAGGGCTCCAGGAGGGTTGCTACTTTTTGAGAGACTTCCAGTCTACAAAAAAGTGCCAGGCCATGTTAGAAACGTATCTAGAAGGTCAGTCATGGCTTCCACCACCTATCTTGGAGCTTCGGTAGTGCCAGAGTCATAAATAGGAAAGGCTGGGCACATAGCAGACTTCTGAATGGGGCCCCACTTCCTCTTAAAAAAATATTTGTAAACACACGTTTAAGTTCCACTTTTACACAAACACACATTTATTCACTTGTACACATATACGTACATGTATACAGTCATACACACATATTTATGCACTCAAATACCTACCGCATATAAATGTAATATACACACTCATACAGTATATACAAATCACATACACACAGTACAGTACATACACATAAAATATACACACATATAGTATATACACAGTATATATACAAATACAGTATAAATACAACATATACATACATATCCATATAGTATATACACCATACACATGTTTACAGGATATACAAACATAAAACATATACATACCCTGTACACTTGGCATATACACACACTATAAACCCATATAACATATACATACATTTTAATATTGATACACCTATGTATATACTCTTCTTATCCTAGGAGGGCATCAGAGGACAAAGATATGATTTCATTACTTTTGTGGAAACACTTGCTTATGTGGAATTGTTTTTGTTTTTTTACACACTTACCATAATGAAGTTTGACTATGAAGGGATGGTTAACTTCTGCCAAAATGTCTCTTTCCATCTTTGATCTGACACGATCACGTACTATAGTATTGAAAGAAATATCAATTTGTTAAAAAATAAATAACAACCACCACTTTTTTTTCAAATGTATAATGATAGTTTGGCCCCACTACTAGACAGTCTTTGCTGCTCCATATTTATTGAAGGGGTTTTGGACTTTTAATAAATATTCTAAAAGAAAAATATTCAGGCACTGTCACTATGCTTAAAATAGACTTCAGGTTTATTCCAAATACTTACACAAATCTAAAAAGCACCAATAATAAATAGTTATACAACAAGCCCTGTAAATAGCTCCTTGTGCCTCACATACACCAGGGGGGACTGGAGTGATTTGGTAACTGTTTATGCAACTTTTAAACAGTTACAGTTTATAAATATGGTCTTGCAATAGCTGACATGATAAATAATTTTGTTAGTGCTGCTGTGTTGCGGTGGCGAAAAATGACGTCAAAAAGTCGTAAAAATCTAGATGCAAAAATTTGCAAAAATCTAAATGTTTCTTGTTTCTTTTTTTTAAACCAAAAAACAAAAATCACTGATATACTGCATTCATTATATTCCATGTGCCAGTCTCTCTCCTGTTCTTTTCTTTGCTATTTCCCTATTTTTTACACTGCTTTGAGTAAACATTTTTCAGATTGGTCACTCATCAGGCTTCAGCATTGACTGTACAGTATATTATCACCCGTTTTTCCAAGAAAAATCCTTTTATAGCAGTGGTTCTCAACCTTTCTAATGCTGTGACCCCGCAACACAGTTCATCATGTTGCGGTGACCCCTAACCATGTACAAGAATATTGTATTTGTGCCAAAAAATGCAATAAAATCGTGGCTCCGATGGCTTTAGGGGACCCCTGTGTTTTGATCGTTCGACCCCCGCCGGGGTCGCGACCCACAGGTTGAGAACCACTGTTTTATAGTAACTAATAATAATTTGAAAGGTTATCATTTGATGCAGCCTATTTGCTATACTGTAGTTCTTTTTGTAATTTTTCATTTATGCTTCTATAACTTGTATTTCTCATGTTTGTTTTTGGTCCTGCAAGACCCATACATTTGTATTGTTATTCGCATTTCAGTTTTCTTTATGACAAAATTGCTATTGTATCATAATTAGACAGGTTCCCGTCACACAGATTATTGTAGAGACTATAAATGGGAAAGATAATCACAGTGTACTTCGATCTATGTCATGGCTTGTCATGTGATGCTGTAGCAAAGCATCAATGGATTGATTATATACCAGAGATAAAAGGAAAGGGATATTAATATGAAATCTTGGAGTATATATAAATTAAGTGTAGAGTGCTATACAGTTGGAGGAGCAGGAATTGGTAGTTGTGTTTCCACATAAATGAAGTTCAGCTCTATGCTTTACTTGCGCATAATTAGATATGGGCAAATTTGTTGAAATTCAGTTCGACCCGATTCACTGATTTTTTTTGAAAAAAATTTGATTTGACCAAAAATGGAATCATGACGAATCATGTTAAAAACAGGTATTTGTTGGCTGCAGAGAGCATGTAGGGTGTTGAAGAATGTTGTGCCATGCTTAAATATGCATAGGGAGCATGCTTTGGCCTTCAAACAATCGCTTCACTTTTCGATTTCATGGGCACTTACAGAGGCCAACTTCACCAAATAAGTGAAGCTGGAACGCAGCCTGACAAGGTAATGTCTGTGCCTGGTCGAAAGGACTGAGCTGAGGGCCAAGATCCCACTATAACATCAAAGGGTGCCCTCCTTTTACACTGACATCAGATTTTTATAGATTATGACAGAACCTGTTCTGTTAAACGCGGATACATGTAGAAACCCCCCAAAAGAGTGCAGAGGCTGTCAGCAGTAATTTTGCATTGACATCACTGATCATGTTGCCCTTCATTTCATCCATCAGTGTCCGCTTTCAATCGGTCAATAATCCATCATCAGTATTGCTAAAGCCAAAAACAAACAGGAGTGGATCCAAAAATAGAGATGACCAGTAAATGGGATATTTGCATGTCCTCTGTGTTCTGTATCCACTCCTGCTTTTGGCTATCAATCCTGAGGCTTTTCATTCCTTCTGACAGATAATAAAGGGGAAAACCAAACATAGTGGCAACATCATAGAGCTATGGAGGGTGAAAACAGCATTATGGAAATCACAGGGTGTTCCAGGGAGACAACGGTCAGTTGGCAGCAGCATGAGTAGGCCGCAGAGTGGCACAATGACAAATTATGGAGGTGGCAGAAACATGATAGGCTACAGAGTGGCACAATGACAGAGCGTGGAAGTGGCGGCAGCAGCAGGAGGCCACAGAGTGGCACAATGACAGTGTGGAGGTGGCAGCAACCTGTTAAGCCACAGAGTGGCACAATGACAGTGTGGAGGTGGCAGCAACATGGTAGGCCACAGAGTGGCACAATGATAAAGTGTGGAGGTGTCGTCAGCAGAAGCAGCAGCAGGAGCCCACCGGTGGCAGCAACATGGAAAGCCACAGGGTGGCACAATGATGAGTGTGGAGGTAGCAGCATTGTGGCACAATGACAAAGTTTGAAATGAATTTGAAGTTGAAATTTTCCATTTAAATTCGAAGATTAGAGAAGCCACATGCATCCTTCATTACAGTTTTCCTGAAAATATCGTGTCTTTGCCAAAAAAGAACTGCAAAGGTGGCACCAGCAGCAGCATGAGGTCAGAGGTGTGGAGGTGGCGGCAGCAGCAGGAGCCCACAGCAGGGAAGGACCCATTGTGGCACAATGAGGTCAGAGAGTGTCATTGTAACACAATCTGGCCTCCCATGTTGCTGCCAGCTCCAGAATTTGTCATTGTGCCAGAGTGTGGAGGTGGCAGCAGCATGGTAAGCCACAGAGTGGCACAATGAGTGTGGAGGTGGGTGCAGCAGCAGCAGCAAGAGGTCAGAGAGGGGCACAATGACAGTATGGAGCTGGTGGCAGCAGCAGCAGTAGGAGGTGTGGCACAATGACAAATTATTTAGCTGGCATCAACATGGTAGGCCACAGAGTGGCACAATGACAGAGTGTGGAGGTGTGTGACAATTGCAGTCCCTGGTAAAGATGGTGGGAGGCAGATTAAGCAACTGGTAGCAGATGTGTGGCATCAGGTGGGTGGCAGCATCAGAATAGTTTCTGGGGCTGGTAGTTAGAATCCTGACTCATTTCTCAATGTTTGGGGGAGGCGTTATGGCTGATCTAATCTGATGCATTAGGCATTGGTGTGTTGAAATCCTGATTCATCCTGACAAAGGTAAGTCTCTCCACATTACTGGTGGACAAGCGGGTTCTCCTTGGGGTAACGATGGCCGCCGCCGCACTGAATACCCGCTCTGATGCCACACTACCGTTCGATTATCAATTGTATAAGTGAGAAACAAGTTGATATGTTGGTGCCTAAATTCCCTAAAGTATCGTCTTTCTACTTGCTTCTTAAGGTGCATAAACGCCTGAATAATCCACCATGACGCCCAATTGTGACAGGAATGGGCAGTCTCTGCGGAGCAATATGTAAACTGGTGGAATTTTACTTACGTCCATTGGTAGAGACATTACCATCATATCTCAAGACACTACTGATGCCTTGAAGAAATTTGAAGGACTTCACCTTGACCCCGATATGTAACATGCGATGTAGAGTCGCTATACACCTCGATCCGTCATATTGATGGTATACAAGCGACTAAATTCTTTCTGGACTCATCCAATATTGATCGGAATTTTGCCATCTTACTGTTGCGACTACTGGAATCCGCTCTCCTGCATAATTTTTTTATGTTCAAAGACCTGCTCTACCTTCAGCTCCAAGGAACAGCGATGGAGGCAGCATGTGCCCCCTCATACACCAACCTGTTCCTTGGGCTGTGGGAAGGAGAGGTCTTCATTACCAATCCTTCCACCTTGGTTGATAATGTCTATTTGTACGCAAGATACATAGACGATATCATTATGATTTGGCGTGTGAGTTTATTCAGGGCCTAAATCAAAATGAGAAGAATAATAAATTAATATACAGAGCTGGAAGACACAAGATGGAGTTTTTGGACATTTTGTTTGATGTTGACGATGATGGTAATGTCTCTTTTACTGTTTTTAGGAAGGAGACGTCTACCAACAGCTTATTACATGCAAGTTCCTCCCACCCTCAGAAATTGATAGAAAGCATCCCAGTGGGGCAATTTCTACGAATACGGAGACTGTGCTTGAATGACGTGGATTTTGATAAACAATCTCTGGACTTACAGCAGAGGTTCTGCGAGCGCAGATACTCAGAGCGGGCTATCATGAAGGGCTACAATAGATCGAGGCGTACCAAAAGGGAAGACCTCTTACACTTTATTTTTCCACATAAGGGGCTCTGTGATGGCTTATTTTCTGCGTAACAAATTTGCACTGGGAAGCGGGAAAAAAATTCCAAAATGCAGCGAAAATGGTGAAAAAACACATTTGCAACGTTTTCTTGTGGGCTTGGATTTTACAGTTTTCACTGTGCGCACCAAATGACACGTCTACTTTATTCTTTGGGCCGCTACGATTAAGGTGATAACAAAATTGTATAGGTTTTATAATGGTTTCATACATTTAAAAAAATTAAAAGCTCCTGTACAAAATTTTTTTTGGGGGGGGGGGGATTTTGCCATCTTCTGGCACCAATAACTTTTTCATACTTTGGTGTACGGAGCTGTGGGTGGTGTCGTTTTTTGCGAATTTTGATTACGTTTTCATTGCTATAATTTTTAGGACTGTGTGACCTTTTGATCACTTTTTATAAATGTTTTTATATTTTTCAAAATGGAAAAAAAATGCCATTTTCGACTTTGGACGCTATTTTCCGTTACAGGATTAAACACAGTGAAAAACCGTTATTATATTTTGATAGATCAGGCATTTTCGGATGCGGCGATACCTAATGTGTTTATGATTTTTACTGTTTATTAATATTTGTATCAGTTCTAGGGAAAGGGGGGTGATTTGAATTTTTAGGTTTTTTTACTTTTATTTTTTTTACTTTTATTATTTTTCAGATCTGTAGGGTACTTTAACCCTAGGTTGTCTGATCAATCCTACCATATACTGCCATACTGCAGTATGGCAGTATATGGGGATTTTACTCTTTATTCATTACAATGTGCTAATAGCACATTGTAATGAAGGGGTTAAAACGAGACAGCTTCGGGCCTTCGTGAGACCCAAAGCTGTCATGGCAACGGATTGCCGTTCCCTGTGATGTCATCGGGGAGCAACGATCCGCGGCAAGATGGCGGCGCCCATGCATTGAAAGAACCCGGGTGTTACCGGTAAGCCTTTGCTGCAAAATCCAGCAAAGACTTAACGGCTATGGAGAGGGCTCGGCTCGGGTTAAAGAGGTTCTATCCAAATATTGGCCATTACTCAAGAATGACCATACTCTGCAAGATTTTATACAGAGTAGTTCATCGATAACTTACCGTCGATCTAAAAATTTGAAAAGGTCATTTAGTCCGCAGTACCTATACGGGCCAGATTCCCAGCAATGTGTTTGGGTCAAGGGGAACAAGATGGGGTTGTCGTCCGTGTGGGGAATGTGTGGCTTGTGCCAATATCGAAACCACAACATCTTTTTTCGATTCCAGTAGACGACGCCAGTACGAAATCACCCATGCCATTACTTGTACCACCAAGGGAGTCATCTATTTCGCCACCTGCCCGTGTGATCTTATATACGTGGGACTTACAGCTAGAGATGGAGAGTCCGTGAACACGTTTTGGGCATTAATGCAGCCAAAGACGAAAAGGAATTACCGGTAAGCACTTTGAAGACTATCCCTCGAAAAATCTCCTAGATACGGTCGCGCCACGAGTGCTTAAAGAGAATCTTACTTTTGTATCCTTCCTGTAAACTGTTTTTCCCCTCTCCACCATCCCTTCTCTTTGTTCTCTGGTCTTTCCCCTTCCCCTCCCGGGCCATAGCCCGTAGTTCCTTTTATCTTTCTTTTTATGTTTTGGGTCTTTTTAAGACTTTTAACCTAGTTTTTGATGTGTTTAGTTTCTACCCATTTTTTTATCTGCTCTTATTGTTTATATTGTTCTTTGTCGAGATCCCTGACTTGATTGTCCGTGTGGTCACCTTGCACTGGGTTGCACTTTTAGTCAGGTTTGTTTCACTTTTTATTTCCATAGTGTTATCCAATGTATTTTAATGTGTTATCGCATTTGCATCACATTTACATTTTACCCTATATTATACCTGGTACCTGTTTTCTTTTTGATCTGCACTTTTGCCAGATTTTACTGGCATTATGTACTATCTTTATATTTTTATTGATGTATTTTACTTTCATATATTTGTATGCAATGCTTATTATTACACTAATTACATAATTACACTAGGTCACTTTATACACCTGTACTGTTATGATACAGATTTATATTATTCTATTTTACAGTAGCTGGGCTGATGTGGTATGAATTATTTTTTAGCATGTAAAGCCTACTTTCATGTTCCGGGATTGTGCAATACTTCTTCTCACCTGTATATATAAGTATCTATTTGCCTGCCGCTACTGGATTTATCTCTGCGTTGTACACGCATGCGCAGTTGTTGTCCGGTGTTAGATCTGCACTGCTTGGGCTGGGTCGCGTTCCCGGCAGCTGATAGTCTCGCGAGGTTGTCTCCTTCCAGCGCATGCACAGTGGACCTCCATCCCCGGACCTGCTGCCAGGGTTTTTCTCAGACGCCGGTTCCGGGCGCACATCATGTTGACGCTCACCCTAACGTTCAGGGCACCAGCTGACAAATATGGTAAGTCATTTTCTATTGGTCCGCAGTAGTTTAAGAAGCGGCTGCTTCTCATTCTAGACACTCCCCTTGATGAAGCGATAGCGAAACACGTGTCGGGGTTCATTGCGTGTAGTCCTATTTACTGGTATGGTATCTCCAGGCTCTGATGTGGTGCTGTGTCCCCCTCATTGATTCATTGCTGCTATGTATTTATTTATTATTCCAAAGTGATTTCACTCTTTAATTGACTGTTCACCTACCTCCTACTTCGAGGCTGTCACTCTGTATACACGCTTTTTAAAGTCCATTGTGGTCCATCATTTTTGTAATTTCTTTGTGTAATCATATTTTGTTTCAATAAAGTGTTTCATTTTATTAGTATATTCAATTAGCATTTTTTCCAAGTTTTTTGGTGTGATACTTGAGTATAAGCCAAATGGGGCTTTCTTTTCAGCACAAAACTTGTTTATAGGGCTACAAGAATTCTCTCAGCTATGTTCAAAAATCTACAGAAAGACTGAATACTTTTTTAACTCTATTTTCAATATTGTACTAAATAAGAAAAGTTTTAAACAAATTGTTACATCCAATTCCCCCTTTGAAAACATAAAACAACCACCAAATTGTGTGGAAGGGAGGAGGTGGAAGGGGTGAGCGCTCTTCACCCCTCCTCCTTCCATAGGCATATGAGCTGCCGGCTTGGTGGGGGTGTGGTGACACAACGTGTGCTTACCACACTGTCACCACGAGCTGTCTGAATGCACCTTAAGCAGGGAAAACCAGTCACTTCCATGTGTGGTTGCCATCTAGTCCTTGCCCCTGCTTCCCAAGGAATAGAAAGACCTAAACTGTAATCAGAATTACAGTTCAGTGCTACTGTTTAGCCAGGAAACAAGGGCCGTCTGCATCAGATATCACCATGGTCAGTCTTTGAAAAGCAGCCACTGCAGGTGAGTGGTACAGTGGTCATCTGAAAGAGCTCATAATCAGCACAGAGTGAGAAAATAATAGACCACTGTTCTCATGGCTACACTGAGGAGGATAGCAAATGAAATGCTGGACATAGGTAATGAATGTACATGAAAGAACAATTCATTTATTAAAAAAATAATTATGGGAAGGACAAAACATACACCAAAGGCTTATCCACTAATGGATGCCTAGACCCCTAGATAGATTTCAGGGGGAAAACAGACTTGCTATTCCATATGTAAGAAATAAGGCCCCAAGCACACAAAGTATGGGGGCCGTTGATACAGCTGCACAGTTTACAGTTGCATAATGGCCCCTATACACGTCCATGGCACTTGGTCACAATACATTGAGCTGTCCCATCCGTGACCGAGCCAGGCAGCCGCCGTGCAAAGTGTAGGAATTGGCCTTCATTTTGCCATATTATGGTGTGGGCCGCTCAGCCTTCAATAGGGAGGGGAAGGGTTAGGAGTGCTCCCTTCTGCACCAGCTGTAAGGGAACTTAAGGTTTTTAAGATACCAGCTTTCAGGTAACAATTTGCAATCTTCAATACAATATATTTGCCCTTAGCTACATACACACAGTGGGGCTTATTTACTTATTACTTATTTACTTATTTAGGGTCCCGAGGCCACTTTTCTGTTTTCGGGGATCGCGCCGCTGGGACAGGTATTTAGAAGGGGATTGTGTCGCACGTGATCGGATTTTGGCGCATCGGCGTCGACTTTCATGCAACAGAAATTGGGGGGCAGGCTGGCGGACGATCTGACTGATTCGGACAGAGTGCGGGATTTAACTTTAAAATTGTGTCGCAAGCCCAAGCACTTACATGCACCGGAAAGAAGATGGTAAACTCCGGCGGACCTGAGCGGGGAGCGACACATGCAGGATATCGGGTGCACGATGTAAGTGCATTCTCGTCTGACACTCCAGATCGGGGAACGCGCAGGACCGGGTAACTAAATGTGCCCCAGTCTTTTCAGCAATGTCTAGACTTGTAATACATTAATATGAAGATTTCAGCTGAAGAATTTTTATAGATGACTGCACGTTTTAAAAATCAAGTTGCCATCAACCACTGAACATTGACATTCAAGACTCTCAAACGGTTGCATAAAGAAGTCAGAACAGGTGGGCGTATGAAATCTATTATATGAAGAAAGTATTAACATGTGAAAAAGAAACTATGTTTGTAAGTGACAAGGTTTTTATATTAAGCTTGCCGCAAGGGAATTGGGAAACAAAATGCCATAAGGAGCTAAAGTGATCCTTCAAAAATAAAAGCGTGAAATCATTATGTGAAGAATATAATTGTTCCATTTACCTTTGAGAGTAGCTTTTTTCAAAACCTTCATAGCATAAAGCATTCCTGAGTCAGAGCCTTTGATTTTGCGAACAAGAAATACCTAGAGGAAAGTGTATTTTTATGTACATTATACAATGTGTGGGATTAAAGAAGTTTAAATATAAACCAAACAAAAACAAGAAAGCATATAAATTAGTAAACCACCAATAAATGACAATTCAACTACATCTATAAAATATATTAGGTAACACAAACATGGCTGGGAAAAAGATTGGTAAAAAAACTTTATACTACCTACAATCAGATAGAGTGGACATCATTACATGTGTCTGGTTAAAATGGTCCAACTATCAGAAAAATATACCTGCAATATGCATATTGCAGCGAACACCCGAGGTCATAGCTGATCAGGTCAGAGGGGGGCAGCCTATGTTGAATGGGGAGTAAGGGAGATCCACAAGTTACAAAACAATAGTGCGGATATATGTGCCAGTAAAATTACTTTAAAGCAGATAAATGTGGAAAATTAAACGGTATGTACACAAATGCCAGAAGTATCACAAGAAAATTGGGTGAGCTTGAGGCTCTGGTATTAGAGGAACAGTAAGGCCCCTTCCACACTTGCGTTGCAGATCACGTCAGAGTTCGATCAGTGTTTGGTCAGTGAAAAACTGACATTTTGCATCGGAGTGCAATCAGTTTTCAGTCAGAGTTTGTTCAGTGTCTCTGTTTTTCATGCGCATTTTAATGCATTTTAATGCGCAGATAATCCACGTGAAAGGACTCGGGACTGAGCTCTATCTTTTCTATGGCAATTGATTCGTGAAAAACGCATTGCACTTATTAGACTTGCATGTGTCTCAGAGTGCAATGCGTTTTTGATGCATCTCCATAGACTTGTATGGTGCGTTTTTCACGCGCGTGACTTGCAAAAGTAGAGCATGCTGAGATTTAAACGCACATTAAAAAACATGCGCGTGTGTGCGTGAAAAAAAATGCAAGTCGGAAAAAGCCCATTGATTTAAATGGGTCAGAGTGCAATGCAAGTTCTGCGCGTCAAAAGCACGCGCAGAAAATGCGCGTGAAAAACGCAAGTGTGAAAGGGGCCTTAGATGTTGTTGGTGTAGCAGAGACATGGCTTGATGCAGCACATGATTGGGTGTTAATATTCAAGGGATTACACTGTTTCGGAAAGACAAGGCAAATAGGAGGGGAGGTGGTGTATGTCTGTATGTCAGAAGAGACTTAAAGGCGATTGTGAATGAGTCAGTGGTCTCAGAAGAGTGTGAGGAGGCTGAAACTTTGTGGTTTGAAATTCAAAGCCAGAAGAGCTTTGAGAAAATTATTTTTGGTGCAATTTATAGACCCCCTCCCTTCCCCTAAAATATCTCTGAGGAAATAGAGGGTCACCTATATGAACAGATGGAGCGGGCTGTACAGGAGGGGACAATAGTGACCCTGGGAGATTAACTTTCCAAAAATAAATTGGGGAATCTGTGAAGGGGAGACATTTTATCAACTTTCTGCAGGATAACTTTATGGTACAGCTTGTAGAAGATCCCACAAGAGGTGATGCATTGTTGGACCTTGTGATTTCTAACAATGCGGAGTCTGTCCAAAATGTCGGGGAAACCCTTGGGAACAGTGATCATAACATAATTATTTTCCTGTCTAAACAGTAAAAACCTAAAACATGTGCGTAAAATGGAAAACTTGGAATTTTAAGAGGGCTAAATTTCCAGAAATTCAGGGCTGCACTACAGGATATAGACTGGTATCAAATACTGTCATGTGATGATACTAATGTTAAATGGGAGACATTAAAATCTATACTGAGTCATTATACTTCTAAATTTATTCCTATAGGTAACAAGCATAGCCGGGCTAGATTACACCCCGCTTGGCTGACAGCTACAGTTAAAAGGGCAATTAATGATAAAAAGAGGGCATCCAAAAATATAAATCTGATGGGTCACCTGAAATATTCAATAATTACAAAACACTCACCAAAATCTGTAAGAAGGAAATAAAATAAGCCAAAATACAAAATGAAAGACAGGTGGCCAAAGATAGAAAAACAAATCCCAAGAAATTTTTTAAGCACATCAATGTAAACAAAAAATGAGTCAGAGCAGGTTGTACCCCTGAATTCTAAAAATGGGGCATTGGTGATTGGAGCCCAAGAGAAGGCGGAGATACTTAATGGGTTTTTTTTAGCTCCGTTTATATGATAGAAGAAAGGACTTTTGATGTGGGTGGCTTCCAGTGCAGGTGATGCATCCTGTAATATACTAGACTGTCTGAATGAAGACATGATCCAATCTAGGCTCAATAAAATCAATGTACAAGGCTCCTGGACCAGATGGGGTACACCCCAGAGTTCTTAAAGGGGTATTCTTATTTTAGCAAATTAATGTTAATGTTTTTACCATAATAAGTATGGTTTTCTAGATCTCTGCTTGCTGCTATTCTATAGAAAGCTTCTATGTTTACTTCCAGTGGACAGATGTGTCCATGGTCACACAGGTGCGCGGCTCGTTATGACACACAGTTCTGATTACTCTCTGTGATACCAATGGACCGTACACCTGTGTGACCATGATCATATTTCTGTTCACTGGAAGTAAACATAGAAGCTTTCAACAGAGTAACAGCAAACAGAGATCTAGAAAACCGTAAGAAATTGATACAGAAAGTATATTGGAAAGTTGTATACCTTTTTTTGATACAAACAATAACATTAATTTGCTGAAATGGGAACACGCCTTTAAGGAACTCAGTTCTGTTATTGCAAGTGACTGGCGCAAGGTGAATGTGGTGCCAATATTTAAAAAAATTTTCACAAAATATTTGGATGTAGGGAGCTGGGTTAGTTCCAGTGAATAATATTTAAAGTGCCATCAGGCAAAATTAACCCTTTTATGCCACTAAAATATGACTTTTATTTGGAAAATTTAAATGGTAAAGAAAGAAAAATGTATACAAATACTAACTCAGTGAGAAATTTTCAGGGTGAGGGAGAGAGGAGAAGTATATTTTTAGCGTACCTTGAGGATTGCTCTTTTTTTTAATCAAGGGAGAGATGTATGTCTCATCCCTCCTTTGACCAACCTTCTCAATTGAAGGGATCAGAATTTCTAGAGTGCCCCCTGGTTTGTAGAAACACCTATGTACATATTAATCTTTCGGGTGGAAGGGTATGCATAAACATGGGCGATGTTAGGTTTAACACAGGCAGTAAGGGAGAGCTGTTTATTATAGGACTGAGCTAGATAGCGAATTGCTGAATGTGAATGGGTTTTGGCTATATGAGATAATGAGGGGAAATTTAGCTAGTGGCTAAAAAAAGCCTATAGCCTAATTTGGGTGAAACAATATTGGGATATGAGACGTACATCTCTTCCTTGATAAAAAATAAAAAGAGCAATCCTCAAAGTACACTAAAAATATACTTCTCCTCTCTCCCTCACCCTGAAAATTTTAAAATCTGTATTTGTATACAGTGTTGCTTCTTTACAATTTTTATTTTCTAAATAAAATTTATATTTAACTTGCTTAATAAGGTAAATTTTCCTGATGGCACTTTTGTTAATATTTAAAAAAGGCTCTAGAACCTCGCCAGGCAATCACAGGCCTGTAAGTTTAACTGCAATTGTGGGGAAAATATTGTAAGGGTTGCTAAAAGACTACATACAGGATAATGTGACATCAAATAATATAATAAGTGACAGCCAGCATGAGTTTTACTATGGATAGAAGTTGCAAGACTAACGTGATCTGCTTTTATGAAGAGTTGAGCAGATGCCTGGATGGGGGAGCGGCTGTGGATATTGTGTTCTTGGATTTTGCAAAGGCATTTGATACTGTCCCTCATAGATGCCTGATGGATAAAATAAGGTCTATTTGGTTTGGAAGAAATCATTTGCAATTAGTTTGAAAACTAGCTGAAGGATTGATTGTATCTCGAGTTGTGGTCAATGATTCCTACTCAGAATGGTCACCAGTTATAAGTGGTGTACCCCAGGGTTCTGTGCTTGGTCCACTACTATTTAATTTATTTATTAATGATATAGAGGTAGACATTAATAGCACTGTGTCTATTTTTTCAGATGACACAAAGCTGTGTAGTGTAATACAGTCTATGGAGGATGTTCATAGGCTACAGGGTGACTTGGACAAACTGAGTGTTTGGCAAAAGTGGTATGGACTCTCGAGATAGGGATGTAATATTACCATGTATACAAGGCATTGGTTTGGCATCACCTGGAAGATGCCGTCCAGTTCTGGGCACTGGTCCATAAAAAGGAGCCACAAAAATGATAAGGTCTATGGAGGGTCTCAGTTATGAGGAAAGATTAAAACAACTAGATTTATTTAGTCTGGAAAAGAGACGACTAAGAGGACATGATTCACTTATATAAATATATGAATGCTCCATTCAAAAAGTATGGTGGAAAGTTGTTCCAGGTCTAATCAAAAGACGAGGTTAAATCAAATAAAAAAAACAAGGTTTGATCACCAGAGGCAACAGGGCTTTTTTATTATGAGAACTGTCAATCTGTGGAATAGCCTGCCTCAGGCGCTGGTCACAGTACGGACAGCAGAGAGTTTCAAGAAGTTTCTAGATGCCCTTTTACACCTAAATAACATAAACAGTTATGTTATATAGAATTGTTTCCCCTAAATCCCTTCCTCATCCAATCCCTTCCCTTCCTTGGTTGAACTTGATGGACATGTGTCTTTTTTAGCTCTATAAACTATGATACTTGTTAAGTGGTTAAAGATATGATAAATAGTATATGTTGCTATAATTACTAATAAAATACTAAAAATAATAATAATAAATGTTTTTAAATGGAATCCATTAGGATGACTCATATTCAGAGTTAAAATTGAATACCCCTCACATTCAAGGAGTTTCCTCCAGTTCCTTGGTGTGTTAACGCTTTAGATTCCTTACACTGACAGTAAGGAAAAATAAGAAGCATATACATCACACCATTCACATGTTACATCATTCTTGTGTTTTAAATTTCATGTTGTATTGCCAACATAATGAAGATTGCAGCAATTGCATGTTGGTGGAACAAGAGGATAATTTTTTAATGTATTTGCACAATCCAAATCTATTGTGCCCACATTGAAAATTGTGGTGTAAGCATGTTTCATTGGTATTAAATGTGGTGGAGAACACATTGGCCAATATTTTGTGTAGTATAATCTTGTGTAAGGGAGATTTAATAATGGAAACCACATTGAAAACCACAACCACATTGAAAATCAATACTATAGTTGGTGCTAAAAGATTTCTTGTTAGAATTTTTTTACTCAGATTATATTTGTATAGGTAGTCATGTCTGGGTTAATGTTTCTGGCTTAGTTTAAAATTTGTTCTACGAGTATCCTCCTTGGGATAGTCTATGATTAATGTGTTGCGTTTCCTTATTAAACTGCAAGATTTTTTGGCTCATATATATTCACCTTTAGACAAATTTTGTTGTGACAATGTGGTGTTGCCAGGTGAGGATTTTTGATACAAAGAAGTTTCTATTTTGTGAGTATGCATGTTACCCTTTAGCAGGATATATAAAAATGGAAGCTTAACACCATCATGATTGTAGGTAAACTGCAGATCTACTGTACAATCATTCATTAATGAGATGTGACATACTAGTACAGTGATGGCGAACCTTTTGGAGACAGAGTGCCCAAGCTACAACCAAAACCCACTTATATGTCACTAAGTGCCAACATGACAATTTAAGCAGTAACTAATTAATCCATGCTGTATCACAGGTTTTAATCGTATTGGCATCCTGAGTTCAACAATACAATAGAAAGATGGAGAAATTTGGATGTAGCTTCCCTCCAGTGTCCCCTGAAGAGGAAGGATCAGGGGAACCAGAGCAGGAGCTCCAATGACAATCCATCTCTATCCACAACTTCTCGCTCCTCCTGTAGTCCTGGCAGCCAAGGATGTTGCTTTAAAATAGCGCTGAGCATGGCACGTCCTGGGCTGTATTGGATCACAGAAAAAAGCCTTGAGTCTTAGCACCCGTGCCCTAGGTTCGTCACCACTGTACTAGTACGTCACTTGTCTGTTAAGGCGAGTGTTTGCTGCATATTGCATGATAGCCTGAAGTCTATGTAAGACTCCAAGGCTTGTCATTTCTGCAACATCCTCATATACTGCAATACAGTTTATTACAGGATATGGTGTAAACAGTCAGCCCCCTATGGTTAAAGTAACCTAGGGAGTCGCCAAATACAGTAAATAAAAATGGTAAAAATAATAAATAAAAAAGCCTAAAAATTCCTATCACCCACCTTTTCCTAGAACTGATGTAAACAAACATAAAAAACCTCATCCCACAAGAACTAGATCTTGTCAAGTTATGTAGGAAGGAGGTGTACAGAGAAGGGGTTGTCCACTAGGACCCGAATGTCATTAGCCTTATGGTGAAAAGATTTGAATAGTCACTTACCATCTAACATATCCCAGGATACAATCTACCAGGGGCTGAAGGCGTTTGCTGTAAGAAACCCTACTTCAGATATTATGGATCGCATTGGAGGTGGGAAGATATCTTTCTGTGTTTTTTTGCAATACGTACAGTTCTGATGGCAACACATAATCAGTTATGAGATGTTCCTCATCACAATCCATGAAAAAACCAAATGGTATACTTTCTTCGACTATATAAGAAATAGATGTTTTAATGCTGTTGACAGGTTTTTCTTGCAAATTTTCTGTATATTGGCGTAAAATGGATTGTCAAGGATCACAATATAACCGTCTTTGACAGTGGTTCTAAGTAATAAATTGGGATTATCCGGAATTGTTGCAGTTTTATTTTCTGGTCAAATTGTGTGTTTTAAATTAGTTACTGCTGCTATTAGTGGTTAGTTGGTTTGGTATAACTGTGGCTTGGGAAGCATCCACTACGTAGTACAGGACTGTATTGAGAAAAAACAGAGATTTGTGGGGGGGGTTTTGACAGTGTGATAGGTGTTTTCATCAGATGATTTCATCCAAGAAGCTATTCTCCAGTACAAAAACAAGGCTGCCCTAGAGGGTTAAAATGAGATTGTATAGAAAGTTTTGTTCACATTTCTACATTTTGTTGTTCCTGGTTACATATTTCCTTGTTTTCCTGTGCCTTTTTTTAAACTTTTGATGACCTCTATGTCTGACAAACAGACTTTATATCTCGAATCTCAAATTCCAAAGATATTGTGACTCTTGCTTTATTTTTGGTATAGGTCTTTGATTCTGTTGCCATACTGATAGTATTTTTGGTATAACTTTTGGTGTCTCTTATAAATTAGCTTTGTTCGGTTTCCATAACCTGTATTTATAGTTCTTTTAGATTTAGTTGCATTTTTTACTAACGGGCTAAAAAAAAATGGGGATTGAGAAGAAGAAATGTTGTTTTTACTTTCATCTATTTGTATTTTGATTTTAGTAATTGTCAATTTTTAGGATTAGATACATTAATTGTATGGAACAATCAGACAACTTGTTATTCCATGGTTTCATAACTGTATCCCCATATCATGTGGTGGTCCTTTTCTTTTTACATTTTTAAACCATGTGGTATCATTTAAGATTTTTTATAAACTAGTGGCATCTCACCAAATATGAAATTGTGTGGCTTCTTCAACACCTTCCCATGTATACATTTAGCTTTTGTTTTGGTTACTAGTAGATTCTTGTAATCAAGTAATTGTGATTGATTTCTTAATGTTTAACAATATTTATTCAATTTATATTTAATCGGCTAACTATTTATATAAATTCTTTTCTGAGATAACGCTCCCTGATTATCTGCCAGGCTTGCCTTTTGTATGCCATGGCATACACAACGAAGAGAGGTAAGTGTTTATTCATTTACCTTTTTGTTAACCAGCTCTGATGTTTTTAAAACAATTTTTCTTCATAGAAAACTTCTTGGAAATAAAAAAAAGTACAAAAAAAGATAAAAGTGATACAGTAATTTACTTGTTATATTAAAAACTATTAAAAATGTCTACAACAATTCATCTAAAAAAATGTAAAAGTCTCAAAGTTGTCTGTCTCCTTATACAACATTTTATGTCCCTAATATATAACAAAATATTGGTCTTTAATATGTTTTGCTGCAGCTTACCTTGCCATAGGATCCCTGTCCAAGAACTTTTAAAAGTTCAAACTGAGATGGCTCTGCTTTTTCAAATCCTTCCTTTACATGATGACTGATATCTATCTCATTCACTATTCCCTCCTCCTATACAAGAAAAAAATTGTACATTTTAATAGCAGAACATAAAATAACATAATAAATATACAATAGCATTCCCTGTTAATCAACTACTTAGAATTAAAGTTATCACACCATATTGTTGTGTCTCCACCTCTCAGTTCAACCAAACAATTCATCCTCCTCAGAACTACATTTGAAAGGGCATCAGTCCACACATAGAACTACTTACTGTTTTGTCAAATAACTTGTCTTGCACTAGGGTTGCGCATTGTATTGTTCGTTACTTGTTGGTACTTGTTCGATACTTTTTAAAAGACATCATCAGGGTCATGTGACCTTCCAATACAGGATGAGCATGCTTTGCTCTGTTCTTTTGATGCTTTTTAATTCTAGGTATGCTTAACTTAAAATCTGTGAGACTGCAATTTCTTTATTGTTTTGCTGAACCATCTTTTGCCAACCGTTTCTGCCTTCTATTAGCTGAAGTGAAACATGCACCTTGTATATACACAGAAAATACATATAAATGGCTCTAGTACCTATTATTTCTAGTTTGTATTCCAAAGTACTGACACTAATGCTACAAAATTACCGTTACTATCAATTGGAACAGATTGTGTGTGTGTTGTTCTGCATTCTACAACAAGTAGCTATTACATTAAAGCTGAGACAAGATATCTGCAAGCTGTGACAAAAAGTTTCGTAAGCCCTAGTGATTGAGCTTTTGGAGCTGATGAGGGTGTATTAATTTTGGGGGTTGAGAACTAATGGTGTGTGTTCCAATGTAGTAGACCTGTGTGAGTGTGTAGATGTATTAAAAATGTATGTGTGACTACCAGGGAATTGTCAAATATATTTTTCCTTTATTTTATGTCCTAATCTGGGGTGTGTCTTATAGTAAGATGGGTCTTATAGTCTGAAAAATACAAAAAAAATTACATGCAGACTTCATCTTAACGCATGCTAATAGCAGAATTGTGAATGTAGCTATAAACTTCAATACAGACTCAGGCACCTCCATTACAAGTCAGTAGATTTAATGTGTTCCCAATGCTATTTACCATTAATGTACAGTGTATACTGTAATTTATAGCAAATTCATTTTCTTGTGCTGACAAGGAAGTCACCAGCAGAATAAAAATCTTGATTCGGCAATATTTACAGTTCTAGACTAAATATGGAGAGGTCCTACTGGCATTAAATTATTTTTTTTGTGAATGATCATTTATTTTTTTTAAGATTAAATTTCTGGCTTCAAATCACACATATTTTTTTTTAAATCTATCCACCTGTTCAAAAGATAAATTAGATTACATTTAAAAAAAAACAACAAAAGAGCTCATGTAATGGCCCACTGGTCGGGGACATTACAAATCTTTACACTTTATTTGGGCCCTTTGCTACTGGAATAGAGTTTGTTTAAACCAAAAACAATATTTCATACATAAATAAATACTGTGGAACATCTAACAGTAATATGTATCAGAAGAGCCAAAAGCCTCTTTGAATAATCACATAAAATACCAAAAGAAGAAGCAAAAGAGGAAAAGAAACACAAGGCTACAAAATGAGTAATGGAAAAGTGATAATCTTTATTACATATCAAAAGACATAAAACTATATAAAAAGAAAAGATAAATGCATCACAGGACAAGATACATAATGCACGCCAGGTAATAGGTCCTGATAAAGTAAAGTATCAAAAGAGTAGTACAGATAATAAGTAATATAAAGTCACAAAAGCACATATAATATAGCCAGTGGCGTAACTAGGAATGAGTGGGCCCCATAGCCAATTTTTGGCTGGGGCCCCCTCCAACCATAGGTCCTCAGTGTTAAATTGGTTTCCACCATCTTTTTCTATAATGGAGGGGAATAACAGAGAGCAGCAGTAGATGAAGCTCTGCAGAAGGTTTCCTTATATCCCTTCTACTGTATTAATAGCTGTAATAATAATGCTGGTTGCTGCAGATGTTATTCTGTTATAAATAACGGTATCAGTTCTGGCGCTGAAGAACCCCCTAATACATGCGCCACCAGCTGCAGAACATCCCAACACATGCACCACCCGCAGAACCCCCCAATACATGAGCCAACTGCCACAGAACCTCCCTATTTACACTTAAGCTGTTGCAGAACATTATAATACACAACTCAGACAGAATAATGTCACCTAAAGGGGCTGTTACTGCTTAGTCTGAACACGCGCCACGCGCCACAATTATTACTGACCGCGTCACATTTATTACTGACCGCATCACATTTATTACTGACTGCATCACATTTATTACTGACTGCTCCACATTTATTACTGATCGCATCACATTTATTACTGACCGCTCCACATTTATCACTGATTGCACCACATTTATTACTGACTGCTCCACATTTATTACTGACCGCATCACATTTATTACTGACCGCTCCACATTTATTACTGACCGCACCACATTTATTACTGACTAGATGTTAAGGCAGAGTGTGAGAAGACACTTGGGGGAGGCAGCACTTATCTCTCGCTGATTCCCGTTCTGCTGCTGCTGCTTCAGGTGCCGACATCTCCCTCAAGTTCAGTCTCTGCTGACAGGCAGAGCAGGAATTGGCTGCAGGCAGGCTCCTCCTCAGTGTACAAAGCAGAAGGATGTTGCCCGCCCCTAAATCAAGCCCTGCATCTCGGTACCGCTGCGCTGCCCATTACAGGGGCGTAACTACAGCCAGGGGGAAAGAGGAGCCATGGACACGGCCGAGTACGGGACCATGACCCTGCCGGGCCCCATAGCGTCTGCTACGGCTGTAGTTACGCCCCTGAATATAGCAAAAGGTAATAGATCATAGACACTAGTATACGTATACATGCTTACAAAAAGCAATAGGGTGAGGAGTGTACCATAGCTACCAACAGATGTATGTCCAACGTGACAAGAGACATAACATGATCAGTGATAGATAAGTAAAAAAAAGTGGCGAAAATAACGTTGGAGAGACAATAACAGGACAGACTATTACCTGGCGTGCATTTCAACCGCAGCAGGTCTTTGTCAAGGGCCCTTGACTTATCTATCACTAATCATGTTATGTCTCTTGTCATGTTGGACTTACATCTGTTGGTAGCTATGGTACACTCCTCACCTTATTGCTTTTTGTAAGCATGTATATGTATACTAGTGTCTATGGTCTATTACCTTTTGCTATATTATATGTGCTTTTGTGACTTTATATTACTTATTATCTGTACTATCCTTTTGATACTTTACTTTATCAGGACCTATTACCTGGCGTGCATTATGTATCTCGTCCCGCGATGCATTTATCTTTTATTTATATATATAGTTTTTATGTCTTTTGATATGTAATAAAGATTATCACTTTTCCATTACTCATTTTGTAGCATTGTGTTTCTTTTCCTCTTTTGCTTCTTCTTTTGGTAGAATAGAGTTTGGCCTATTGTATCGTACAATCTAGGTCGTTTATGTGAAGTTTTCTGTCCTGCTCTATTTTTTCCTTGTATTTGCCGTCATCACTTTTGGTATTGGAGCTGTATCATCCATCTGCCTAAAAGAAAGGGTTAAAGCTGTCAATGTTGACATTATAATGTTATACAATGTTAATCCTGATCTGCATTGAGCTCCACTATTGGTTGGAAGTCTGGAATTCTTCCCAGAGTGGGAGGTTATAAATACTCCCTCAATTTTCAAGAACAGTTTGAAGTATTGATGGTAAGTGTGGCTCTATGTAGTGAGCTGGATCATTAGGCTCCACTCACTATAGGAAATAGTTTTTAGGCAGCCAGCAGCCCATCCTCCTTTCAACTGAAAATTTGATTGTTAAAAAGGGTGTGGTTAAGTAATAGAAGCAGGATAATCTAAATAAGGGTGGGTCTAAATGAGCCAACGGCTCTCTTGGCAGAGCCAACTCATGTCATTCACCTTAATGAGCTGGCCCTTAGTGCCAAGTCATCCATGAACAACCCATGACTAGCCCTTATTCCACCTTAATCTAGGTTCTATGAACCTGATCAAAAGGCCTGCAATAGACTAACAGTCTGCTGCTGCTATATCTCCTCAGAGGCCTGACCCTCTGTTAGACCTGCAGCTCTGCCTATACACAGAGTTTGCCTCAACTGCCACCCAAGCAGCCAACATTCTTTTCCAGTCACAAGCCATTAAACCTGTGGTGTCAGCTACAAACAGACTGCATCCAACCACCAGCTACCTCGGACCTTACAGAAAGGACCTTCTACCTGTTACGGTGTTCAAGTCTTGGAATAAATAGACTGAATTTGATGTTCATGACGCTGTCTCCACATGTGATCCCTGGCGGCCGCTACCATCACAGACCTCCCCATCATCTTCCACTACCATCATGGAACCTTCCTTCTTATTGTGGCCTCCCCACTTCTTGCATCCCTTTGCTGGCCCTCCCTTGCATGGAAAAGATCTGTTCACCTGGTCCAAGCTAACAGTGACACGACAAGCGCTCTACACTCACATACCAGGGGAATCCAGCTGCCCCCACACCAAAAGGCCAGGCCCCAATAGGAGGATGCTGCAAACAGGAACAGTTAGGTTAGTATGTGATTTAGCATTTTGTACTTGGTGACAGATCGTATTTGAACATACTTTACTCATCCTACCATATCTAAAAATAAAATGACAATATATATACTTATTCTACAGAGCAACAGATGGTTAGTATGATTAATGGTAATGAGTCATTTGCAAAACCATTAACGATCATAGTAATGGGGAGTGGCTTAGCATATTTAATTGAATATGCAACGTTACATGGTGCAAACTTTTCTAGAAAGAGAAAATGGACTTATGTATGTGACATATGTCAAACCCCTTGCTGCCATGTAATTGTGCAGCCAATCAATTGTGTGGAGGGAGATTGCAAAGGCAGATGGAAAACACAAGTATTAAAAATCACCATAATTTGTGTACTAATTAATAATGTTTCATCTGTTATTGATTATATAAATGAAAAATGGAAAGTCATTTTATTTTTAAAAAAATCACTTTAATAAAAAGTTGAATGTTACCTTCCGAGACAAAAATCTTTGAGAAATTTGTTGAAAAAAACTTGATTATTCTTAATTAACAATACAGAGACCCTCACATGTGGCCATTACTTGTTTTATGGGCACACAGCGAGGCGCAGGAGGAAAGGAGAGCCCTGCAGCTGCCTGGATTTTAGTTTCCTCATTAGCCCATTTTGTAGGCTATAAAATTTTTGATTTTTCGTAATTGGGGCCAGGTGATGGCATTTTTTTGGCGAGATGAGATGTTTTTTCCAGTGTTACCATTTTGGGGTTGGTTACCAAATTTAGGAACTTTTTTTAAGGACAGGAGTAGAAAAGCATAAATTCTGTACAGGATTTTTTACTATTTCCACCACGGGACATGGACAAGCAATCATCTGATTGCTTGTTCATGCCAATATTCTGCAATAATGATGCAAAGTATTAGCAGTGTAAGCCTATGCGCATGCATAGGCTGACACTGTGCCTTTAAGATTATGTCATAGACACCATCTTTCAGGCACTGCCGGGCTGCCATAGCGACAATCGGCGCCCCCTGAAGATGTCACGAGGGGGGTTAAATGTGGCGGTCGCACTGACCATGGCATTTAACGGGTTAAACACCTGCGATCGCAGTGGGAGTTAGTTACAGCTGGCACTCAGTTTATCCTGATGCCTGTTCGGCTCAGATCTTGAGCTGAACCAGTATCAGTTCTGCGGCTGATGTATCGGCCGCTGATCGCTAAGTCACTGCACTCAGCATCCGATATATATCGGGCGCAGAGTGCCAAGAGGTTAAACACATCAACAGTTTTAGTTCATGTAACAAGTCCACTATAAAGACAAGGGTAATTAGCAGAAACTAGTAGACCTAGGAAACTTTTCTCAGTTGCTGGGGGATACTATGGCTAGACTATATAGACTGGGAACACACACACTGGCCCTGTAACAGGGCTGAGAGAGTCATCACCAACACCCCATGGGCTAGAGGAGGAGTCTGAGAGTCTGATTTCAGACAAAGAAGTGTGTATGGGGTAAAGGCTTGCAGGGATATCACCAAGCAAGACAGCTGTAAGTAACCTTGCTGCGGGGGGCAGGTCAAGGCGTGTAACCTGTCATCTGCTAGATTTACCATCCAATAACAGCCTCTGTGATTTATCGGGTACAGTTAAAGATTATCTGTGAAAATATATAACTGTGACCAGCTTTGATGTATTTTTGGTGCACATTGCCGTATCTTAAGTCTCTTTTCAGCGAATCCACACCCTTTGTTACTTGAACCCTTGTCATACATAGCGTTTAAAACCATAAATGAACATGGTACACAGCATATACAACTGTTCTTTGGAGCAAATTACAGCAGAATAAGAATAGTAACTCATCCCTTTTGTCTGCAGCATGCTATACATACAAGGACAGCATCTTATAAGTGGCAAAATCACTTTAATGTTATAGCTAGGATGAATTTAGAGTTATACATTAACATTACTTTTAATACTTATAATCAATAAATGTAAAAATTAAGTATACACATCAACATGCAGTATATTGTGTTAATCAAAACAATATTATGCCTTTGCAAACTACTTCAAACACAAGTATTTAATTGGTTAAACATATTCTGTTGAGATAGTAATATATGCTTATGCTAAATCATATTCTTGTCAAAGTCATTGCATCAAAATCATCACATGTTTTCATTGGGTTGAAATATCATCCAAAGCCTATAATAATGATAAAATGCCAAACATTTTTAATGGTGTAACAAACAAAATGTCACATGTTACACGCAATACTATCACCCAAAAACAACAGAAGGAAACTCATTAACAGACTCGTGAAAAGCTGTTACTGCCGCAGTAAATTAATGTAAAGCCTTTTTTTGAACTCTTAAGTCATAATGTTAATTATTAGATGTTCCCACAAAAATCAAGTACTAAAGTACTAAAATGTAATTTATTAAACTTAAATAAATTTTGTCTCAATCTTTTTTTTTTTTTTTAATTGCATTTTACAAAATGTACAAAAAACAAACTTGATAGTGTTACATTATATTTTTCATCACACCACATTAAATCAAATTATCATACCATTTTCATCCCAAAGCCCCCCCCCATAATACATTTATATATTATTATTTATAGTGAATCGCAACACCCTCCCCCTAAGACCCTGCTGGAGCTGAAAGAAGAGAAAAAAAAAAAGAGGAAAAAAAAATAAAAAAAAATTTAAAACCTTTAGAAAATTCTATTGGCTTTTGTCAAACTCCCATTGATCCCACAACTGCTTAAGTTTTCTACTGCCTCTATATCTTTTTTCATATGCGCATTCATATGACTTCGTACGCTCCACTATACTTTGCCATTCTCCCATCCCTGGAGCGATACTGTCTTTCCAGTGTTTAATCAACACCCATCTTGCTAAACACAGAACCTTCAAGATCAGATCACACTTGGATGTTGAGACTATGGTAGGAGGAATTAAGCCTAAGAGGCCAAGGGTAGCTGTTCGCGCCAGGGAGCAACCTACCCATCCTTCAATGGTCTTAAATATCTCCAACCAATACTTCTCGATCGTGGGACAATCCCATAGAATATGGAGGATGTCAGCATTAGGTCTATTACACCTCGTGCAATTAGAGTTATCCTTTAAACCAACCCTGTACAGTAGCTGTGGAGAAAAATAAATCCTATACAATATATTTAATTGTGTACATCTGTGATTTAAATTTATTGAGCTTCTAACCACGTTTTTATATATCTCCCCCCATTGTGCTTCAGTGATCACCCCAACTTGATTGGTCCACTTAGCTTGACTGAAGTGACTCAGATCCTGGTCTAAGTCTTTACGCAAAAACCGATACAACTTAGATAATTTAATAAAGGTCACTCCTGCTTCTAATAATTTTGTGAATTCCCCACTCCTTTCAGTCTTAAAACCAACCTTATTTTTTTCGTGTCTATAAGCATGTGATAATTGCCTATACCTGAATAAGTCCACATTTTTAAGAAAACCCGTATTAACCCAGTGTTGAAATTCCCCATTTACCCCCAATTGCTCTAGTGAAATAATTCCACTTTTTTTCCAAAATTCGACGTCCTCCATTTTAAGAAATTCTGGCAAGTTACAGTTATCCCACAGGGGTGTAAATATAAATCCACCTTCGATCTTTAATAACTTCTTCACTTCTCTCCAAGTATTTGACAAAAGACTGACCAAAGGGATGTTTTTAATTTCCTGTGACCTCAGATGTCCCGACTCTAATAAAGCGAACATAGAATCAAATTTTGTCTCAATCTGATTCAAATCAAAATGTTGGTAAATTTTTTGGTAATTTTGTTGGTAATAATTGTTGGTAAACAAGCATACACAGTCAACATCTCTAGTGTATACATTTAGTTCTTCTATCAGTGTAATTAGATGACTCTGCAAATTGTAATATTTCACATGTCTGTTTTAGGGTAAGTGGGTGTTGTATAGGGATAATTTATGCACTTTATTTTTCTACTACAACTGGTGTGGCAGTGCAGCCTCAGATACAGGGGGGGCATGCTATTCACCATATAGCAGCAGCAGCCTCTTAGCACTGGTATTCTGGCGATCATTTGTTTCATCTGCCACTGCCTTTATTCTCTGCCCAGCTTTGTATTGAGAAAACCAAAAGACAGAAGTGGGTAATACAGCGTTTCGGAACCAGTTACAACATCCCATTACCATACTTATCCATCAGTGCACTTCATCCATGTGGAAGGTGCTTATTTTGTTCTACTAAGTCCATAGTTTAAAGAAAATTGTCAATCATAATTTGAAACCATTTATGTAGCTCGGTGTACTTACCCCAATATGTATGTTCAAAAACCACGCAACAGCTCAGAAGACATATCTCGAAACAAGTCAGCACCATTAACATGCAAACTGATGCTTTATTGGCTAGGCATATTGGATTTGCACATAAGGGCAATGCGTACGCTTTGATGTTCTGGGACATGTGCCAATTAAAACTTGGACCATGGAAACCATAACAATCATCTGCTGAAAGAGGAACATTGGGCTTTTGGTTTGAATAGCAACAGCTAAAGAGGGCTAAATGAAAGCTTTGCATAGTATGACATAACTTGCCTAACTGTTGCTGTTTTGGTTAGTATTTTTTAGATTATTATTATCAAACATTGGTAACAGCTCTGCAATGCCCTTATTTGGGGCGCCATAGTCATTTGTTCTGTTTTTGATGGTATTCTTTAAAGAGGTATAATTCATATTCAAATAGGTCAGTGAAATATAAGCATTATATAAAAAAATATTAAATGCTACTGGCCCAGTTTGTTAGATCATCACTGGGAGCAGAGCATAAGAGGGTGGAGCTGTTACTGAAAACTAATGGACCATGGGGATTGTAGTTGGAGTTATCTTGGAGATAACTCTGCCTACTTTAGAAAGCCCATATGAATCATAAGGGGTTAAATGTTTTGCTTTTAAGGACACAGCCAGTTTGCACATTAAAGCTCAGTCGTTTTTTAAAAATCTGACCAGTGTTATTTTTTTTTTTTAAGTATTTATTTTTGCAATTTTTTTAAATTTCACACAATTACAATAAACAGAACCAAAGAACAAGATTGTCTGTTACATACTTTTTCCCCACAATGCAGGATTATTAAATAACATCCAGTGGTTACAATCAAGGTCTTACAACAACCCAAAATTACACACAGTAAATGGTAGCAGGATAATGTAGCCAGACGTCTTTTTAAGACAAAAATAACTATTGACACATAGACGATCAGTCATACACACACACACACACACACACACACATACCAGCACACTCAGTCTCCTTCATTATGGAGAGAAATAACTACCACATGAGGTTATTAGGCTGTATGGGGATTCACACACCATCTGGAGCAGATGCGATCAAACTTCTGGGGACACTTCCTGTTGGCAGACAGGGACCGGTAGTGTGGAATGACGCTGTTAATAAGTAGTATCCATCTTTTTAATGGGGGGGTGGGGGGGATTCTGGTCCTTCCATGTCATTATCACCACTTTTCGGGCATAATATAAGACAAACCTAAAGAAAATTTTGTCATAGTGGCCATTCACAACTTCATTTATGATGCCAAGGAGACAAACAGAGGGAGACATGAAGCATGGGAAATCAAAGTGTAGATTTAGGAACTCCAGCACTTCAGACCAGAAGACATGAACCCTAGGGCAGGACCAGACACAATGCAGGAAGGATCCGGCTTCAGCCTGACAGCGAAAGCAAAGATCATTGGGCATTACTCCCATGCGGAACAGTCTAGCAGGGGTGAAATATACTCGATGTAGGAATTTAGACTGGATCAGGAAGTCCCTCGCACTCACTACATATGTGAAGTAGGACAGTTCGACCTCCATCCAGTCATCATCCGACAGGTCAGGGATATCCTGTCTCCAACATTCATGGGCTCTATCAAATGGTCTGGATTTTTGTTCTTGTAGAAGAGCATAGCACTGAGTTAAAGGCTTTAGGAGGTCCGGGGTACTCATCAGAGTCTCTTGTTTGGAGAATTTCACTGTCAGGCTAAAGGAGCCGAATCGGGCTTTGAATGTGTGTCGCAGTTGCGTGTAGTGGAAGCTAGCCATATCGGGAACAGTATGTCTCTCCCTTATCTCATTAAAGCTGAGTAATTCTGCATCCGGGGATAAGACTGGAGGTGCTGGCCTTCCAGCAGGTGCCCGAGGAGCTGCATCCGCCCAATGTAGGGCTTCAGTTGGGCAGGTGAAAAAACGAGTCTTCTGGCATCCACAATTTGGAGCTTGAAAGGGTGCATCATGGAGTATTTTTACCCCTTGTCACGGAGGCGAGCACGAACTTTGGTGAACTGTGCGCGCTGTTTCCTGACTGATGCTGAGAAATGAGGGTAAAAGGACACTCTGCTGTTAGTGTACCGAATTTCTCCCTTGGTACGGACTGCCCTGAGGATAGAGTCCCTGGGGGGCCTGGCGTAGAAAAAAACTCAGCCGGCGACTTTTCACATATGAAAAGTCGCCGGCAGCAGCGACAGCGCAGGCGCGAGGACAATAACGCCCCGCGCCGGTCCACTCCTGGCCAGCCGCGCGCTCCGCTCGGCCGGCCGTGCCCCCCCTTCTGGTGTGCTCCCCCCTTCTGACACAGATTTACTGCTTTGGTATATAGGGAGGGATCTTCTCAGAAATTATTGTAATTATTGAGACTATTATTATTATTATGGAGATTATTATTATTATTATTGAGATGATTATTATTACTTTTACTATTATTAATAATCGTCTCCATAATAATAAAACATAATAAAATTTATAATAATAATAATAGTTTCAATAATTAACATAAATAATCTCTGAGAAGATCCCGCTCTATATATCAGCAGTAAGTCTGTGTCACAGTGTAACAGTGGCAGATAATACTTCTTAGTTACCAGAATTCCTTAGCTCTGTATCACTGGGCTTATAGCTCAGTTAGTTAAGGCTCCTGCCTGCAGTGCAGAGGGTCCCAGGTTCGAATCTCTGCCTGGGCAAAACTTTATTTCATTTGATTAAATAAAGAGCTTGTGTCTGGGGAAGCCCTGGAGACCATATATGGACAGATGGTGATCTGACCTGATGACGTGGTCCCTGCTCTCTCCGCTAAGCCGACACTTCTCTGAAAAGGATTCCCTGCCCGATGTCTGCTCTGGGGAACCCTAGGAGATGCAGTGACCATATATGGACAGATGCTGATCTGAAGCATGTGGTCCCTGCTCTCTCCGCTAAGTCCGACACTTCTCTGAAAAGGATTCCCTCCCGATGTGTGTAGAAGCCATTCTGTACTGTGAGTTCAGGCTTTCAAAGTATTTACTATGCGGACACAGCGCCGGGACACAGCGGGACCTGGGGGCAAAATCCGTGACAATCTCATAGCTGCCCGTGACGCGGGGCAGAGGTAAGAAAAACGGGACTTTCCCGGCAAAATCGGGACGGTTGGGAGCTATGCATATTGGATTTCTATGTGAGATCATGGAGCTGAGTTTCTGTCTGTCTCTGCTGTGTGCCTGTAGCTACGCCCCTGCGCGGAGCTCAGAAACACTCACTTACTGTTTATTTTTATATGTGATCTAGGGAAAGGGGGGTGATTTAAACTTTTACATTTTTTAAATATTTTAAAAATGTTTTAAATATTTGTTTAACTATTATTTCAAACCCTCTAGGGTACTTTTAACTCTACAGGGTCATACTAAATACTGAAATGCTACAAGATGGTGGTGCCGCGGTTGGGTTCGACCATGGAACTTAACAGGTTAACTGCCCTGATCGGTGCCAGCACTAACCGCGGCAGTAACAGGCGATTGTCATCTCTGAGCTCCCCACAGCATCAGGACGTAATAGTATGTCCTGGAGTGTGAAGGGGTTAATAAACTACACATTGCATCTGTGGTATAGACTTACCAGGGAATAATTCAATGTAGATTTTATTTTTCATAGCATTAATGTTTTGGAGGGGTTATACATGTACAAATGTTTCCAAACGGGCCCTTGAAGGTTATTTTCTTTCATTATTGTGACTACCATATTCTTATACTGGCCTGTAATTTATTTTATGTAGATCCGGGACACAATACTTCTACTTTTCAGGGCCTATAAATATGGTACCCCAAAAAAGTTTGTTGTTGTGGGTTCTTATTATAACAATCATAATGCTGTCAATAAAATTTACTGGCTCACTGTCTGACACCTGGGTTATACAATGGTTATGTTTGTATGGTATATTCCACAACTGATTTTTAAAAGGCCCAATGCATAACCTACAATCCAAGCAGCCAATCTTACAGGCTCCAGTGTTATTTAACCCCTTAATGACCGCCTTATCGGCTTTTTACGGCGGTCATTAAGGGTACTTCTTCTGACGAGACGCCTTTCTACGGCGGCGCGTCAGAAGAAGATTTCGGGACACCGGGTCTCGCCGGTGTCGGGCTGTGATCTTACAGCCCAGACCCGGCACTAACACCCAGGATCGGAAAAACTCCTATACCGGGTGTTTCCGGGATCGGACGATCGCTTGTTCAAGCCAAGAAGTAGAAAATGTAAAAAAGTAAAAAAAATAAAGATGAAATCATTTTATTATATTATTGAAAAAATAAATAAAATAAAAGTCCCATAATCTCCCCAGTTACACATGAAATGCAAATAAAGTATATAAAACACAAAAACACGTACATATTTGGTATCACCGCGTCGGTATCAATCTGTACAATAAATCTAAATCAATATTGAACCCGCTCGGTGAACGAAGTAAAAAACAAACTCGAAAAACTTCCCGTAATATACAATTTTTCATCAAGCACCATCACAAAAAATGTTTTAAAAAGTGATCAAAAAAAGTTATGTTCCCTAATATGATACGACTGAAAAATAAGCTCTCAACGGGGTCTGACAACAGAAAAATACAGAAGTTATGGCCCTAAAAGTTTGTCAATAGTAAAAACAATGCGATATTCTCCAATATTGGTTTTGCTCAGGAAAATTGAGCAAAGATAAAAAAAACTATATAAATGAGGTATCACCGCAATCGTAGTGAACCAGAGAATAAAGTTAAAATATTATTTTTATGTTATGGCGAGCGGGGGAAAAAAATGCTAAAAATCCAAAATAAAAATTCATGATTTTGTTTGTGTCCCCCTTGAAATAGTTAATAAAATCTCATGAATAAGCTATAGACCCCCAAAATGAATTATCAATACATTGTATCTCATCCGGCAAAAAATAAGCCCTCATATGTTTGCATTACCGAAAAAAATAAAAATGTATAGGTAGTACAATGTGACAATACAAATCGGATGTGAATGGCGCCTCCATTCATTCTATTCTCGCCCGAGCGCCCATACAGAATTTACCACCACATATGGGGTATCAGTACACTCGGGAGGAATTGGGCATAAAACGTTGCAGTGCGTTTCATCATTTAATTTATTCTGAAACTGTCAGTTTGGCCTAAATGAATGTATTTTCCAAAAAAATTCCATAGTTTCTAAATCGCAGGTCCATATTGTTTTAACCCATGTGTAACACTTAAAGGGTTAATTGACTTAATAGATGTTGTTTTACATACGTTGAGGGGTGAAGTTTCTATAGTGGGGTAATTTGAAAACTGAGTTGTCCCTCAAAATGTGAGTTTTGGCAATTTTCATGAAAATGAGAAAAATCGCACCTAAAGTTCTGCACCTCATAACATCCTAGAAAAATGAGAGGACGCATAAAATATCATCCCAACATAAAGCAGACATTCCGTAAATGTTAATTATCAAGCTTTTTGGGTAGTTTTACTTCCTGTCTGGAAAGCTGAACATTTAAAACTTGGAAAATGAAGAATTTTTACAAACTTTTGCCAAATTTTCACTTTTTTTCAGAACGAATTGCAAAACTTATCACTTAAATTTTATAACTAACATGAAGTACAATGTATCACGAGAAAACATTCTCAAAATTACCAGAATATGTTAAAGCGTTCTGAAGTTATAACCAATTATAGTGAGACATGTCAGATTTGAAAAATCGAGTCTGGTCATTGAGCTGAAAACTAGTGTCGGTAATAAGGGGTTAAAACACCTTTTCATTGGCAACAACAAAGTTTCAAAGGTGTCTGTATAGTTTGTCCCTTTGTCTACTTTATCAATTCTGCTTGATTGTCATCACAAAGTCGCACAGTCCTCAAAATGGTAGCAATGAAAATGTCAGATCATCTCATTCAAAATTAAGTATGAAAAGGTTATTAGGGTACGAAGATGGTGAAACTTTTTTTTTTCTTATACGTTTTAATTTTTGAAACTATAATGAAATGTCACCATGATCTTACTGAACCATAAAAAAGTAGAGATATCATTTGGATCACACAGTGATTGAAAACAGCATGAGTACACAGCATGGAATAATAAATAACGCCACTAAGAAGTAAAATTTGTTATGCAAATTCCTCTGTTTAGTCCCAGGGGTTGGGCTTTGGTTTGGATCCATTTCAAAAAAACAACATATGACTTGTCTGTGCTGCTCACTCCTCTGCTCTCAGCCCTTTGTGCTCCTTCACAGGAACAGAGCTCACAGCTTTTGAGCTGACATCAGTGAGGGAGCTGTACAGGAGCACAAAGGTAGGGGCTGAGAGTTGAGCAGTCTGCAGCACAGACAAGTCACATGTTGTTTTTTGAAATGCAACCAAACCAAAGCTAAACCCTAAGACTAAATAGAAGATTTTGTCAGGAAGCCAGGTAAATTATAACACACAATTATATTGTAATGCAAATGCTTAGAGAAAACAAAGGCATATTTGCAATACAGGTGTGATGGGCTTCTGTAACCTGTCTTTAGTAAAACTGAGGTCCATGGTGACAGGTTCCCTTTAAGAAAACTGTATTTGCCTATGTGTCACCATATTCTGAGAGCTATGTTTTTATTTTTTGGTTAGATTGGTACTATTATTGGGTACATCTGACTTTTTGATCGCTTTCTATTACATATTTTTGGGCGGTAGGAAGCATTAAATCTGCAATTTTTAATTGTTTTCTTTATTTTCTATACCCTTCACATTACGTGTATAATAATGTAAAGGTCGTGAATGGGTAGTTGCTCACACACCTGGGTAGACGACTCAGCAAATCCAGCCCTGTTCTTTTAGTAAGATGCAAAGAGATCCAATCCACCAGCATCGAATGTAGTAATGGAAATGTTCAAATAATCGTCTCACCATCCACTAATAATGTAATTGGCCAAGATCACTACGGACACAATCATATCAATTTTGTTGGGAGGTTATTTTATTTGTTTATATAGCATAAAACATAATTATATGTGAGGAAATTGGTTATTTTTGTGGGGTTTTTAATTTTTATTTATTCTTTTAAACTTTTTTTTTTACTGTGCCACTAGGGGACTTACACAGGGGATGCATTGAGTGGAAGTTTATTAATACTCCCTCTGGCCGAAGTTACATAAAAATCATAGAGAGTTCTCTCCCCACAGATTGCTTACCCTCTATGAGGCCTTCAGCTCTGCCTCTCCCTTACCGAGTCTACCTAAAGTTGCTCCTCTGCAGCTTACTACTTCTCCAAGCCTCAAGGTACTGGATATGGCCTGTGTGCTACTACCAGACTACATCCAACCATCAGATACCTCGGACCTCAGCCTGTAACCATTACTGTATTTGGAGTCTTGGAATAAAGAGACTATGGGGCTTCTGCCTCTTGATGTATTGGGGCAGCCGGCTGCGCAGCGTTTATCCTACGCCAGCATATGAAAAGTCGCCGGCAGCAGCGAGTGCGCATGCGCGGGGACAGTAACCCCCCATGCCGGCCCTCTTCCGGCTGGTGGCGCCCTCTGCAATAAGCTAGCATTTACGATTATTTCAGGGCCTGGCGTGGCGCAGAGGTCCTGATAAATATGCCCCTTTGAGTTTGTTATTCATAACCCCTCTCTCCCTGTCCTTCTCTTTACAATCTCCCCAGTGATCACTTAACAACATGTGTACCAGGAGTGCTCCATCTTATTGTGGCCTCCCTTCTTCTTGCATCCCCTAGCTGGCCAACCCGTGACCCACTAGATCATAGAATTCTTTATGATTAACTTTATAGCTTAACGGATAGATAGGTTTTAATAGAGCCTGGTGCCTCTCAGACTTATTTGCATACAATCTTTCATCCAGGTGGTAGATGTCCTTTATAGGACAGTAAACCTGATGATGGATGTCCAAACTTACCTGCTCAGCCTTTAATCTAGGGGATGGAAAAATCATTAGTATCTTCAGAGACGTCCAGGATAAGTGGAGAAAACGCCTTTATAACAATATTAAGATGAGCCGCAGGTGCTCCAGCTACGTCACTGGAGCACCTTCCAGCTCTGCGAAAACAGATTATTTGTGCATAGTGGGGGGTGTGGTGTGCCTAAATGAGCACATGGCTCATCTTCATATTTTTATAAAGACATCTTTTTCTCCAATTATTCCCACGTCCCTGAAGATACTAAAGACGTTGCCATCTCCTAATGGACAAGCAGGTATGTTTGGACATCTACCATCAGTAAACCTGATGGTAGACGTCCTTTAAGCTATAAAGTTAATCATAGAGAATTCTTGCTTACAGCTTAACAGGATATTACTGAGGTCAGACACCTATTTGTGAAAACGTGCACATTATACAATTCTGTCTATTAGGAAGTACTCGTGTGTGCTTGGACTGGCTGAATGTGGATGGAGAATGCTTTTCAATAAGTTTATCTTCTGCTCCTACCATATATTGAGTATATTTTGAGTACTTATAATATGGGCAGATAAGAGTTGTGCAGCTCACATTTCTTATGGGAACACTGTAGAAACAGACAAAGGCACCAACCTGTTGCTATGGCAATCTGAGAATAGTAAACAAAGCAATTGTAAATGGAGCAAAATAACATGAAAGAAAGTCCATACTCGAGTATTCACTGTAAGTCTCACCTGGAACATATATGTCTCAATTGAGAAGAAAAGGTCCCAAAAAATAGTAAAAGAAACCAATGGGACAATAAATCCGCCCTGTATCTTACATCCAGATCAAACACAGTCAAGTCAAAAAATTACACTAAACCAAAAGGATAACATGATGCCCTTTTCATACACAACCACTAGCATAAAGCTGGGCGATTCTCTAAACATTACATAAATCCTATAGTCTACACTGCTACGTCGTCCATGTAGAATTCAGAATCTGCAGCAAAAACTTACTTGCAATTTTTCCACAGAGTATGTATGGGATTTTAAATTTTTTAATTCCAAACACTACACTGCTATTGTACTAGGCCACTTTCACACAGTCAGTATTTCATCAGTATTTTGAATCAGTGTTTGAAGCCAAAAACAGAGGTGGAAAGGTATAATGTAAAACCCTATGGGGGTCATTTATGTTTACCATGCGTTTGGCTGCTTTGAACCTGTTTATCTTCATTTCTAGAAGTGTAGGCAGCTGTAAAACAGATAAAAAAAACAGCCAAACACATGGCAAGCTTACAAAACGCAACAGTTTAACCCCTTCCCGCAATGCGGCGTATATATTCGCTGCTGAGTGCAGTGACTTAGCGCTCAGCGGCAGATATATCCGCCGCTCAGCTCTGGTTCGGAACCGAACAGGCGTCGGGATACACAGGGTGCCGGCTGTAACTAACAGCCGACACCCCAGTGTAACACCCGCGCCCCCCCCCCCCCGCCCGTGCCATTTTCGGGGGGAGCCGATTGTTGCTATTGCAGCCAGTAAGCCCCATAACATATAAAGAGACATATAACACTAAAAACACACATAACACACATATACAGTATCACCACATCCGTGACAACTAGAGATGAGCGAACATACTCGTCCGAGCTTGATGCTCGATCGAGCATTAGCGTACTCGTAACTGCTCGTTGCTCGGACGAGTATTTCGCCCGCTCGAGAAAATGGCAGCTCCCGCCGTTTTGCTTTTTGGCGGCCAGAAACAGAGCCAATCACAAGCCAGGAGACTCTGCACTCCACCCAGCATGACGTGGTACCCTTACACGTAGATAGCAGTGGTTGGCTGGCCAGATCAGGTGACCCTGGGATAGACTAGCCGCTGCCCGCGCTGCTCGGATCATTCTCTGTCTGGATGCCGCTAGGGAGAGAGCTGCTGCTGCTCAGGGAAAGCGTTAGGGTGTTCTATTAGCTTACTGTTAGGCAGGAGTGATTCTAAAAGAACCCAACAGCCCTTCTTAGGGCTACAATAACGTTATAATTTTTTTTTTTTTATTTGCAGCTAGTACCATATTGTGAGGAATTAGCAGAGGGACTTGCTACCGTTGTGTTTAGCTCTTAGTGACACACATATCCACCTCAAACACCAAAGTGGGAAAATTTATTAGGGGTTTGAGTAGAATTAGGCACAGTCTGCCAGTTTCTTTTTATTTTACGTTTATTTTTTTCATAACTCAGCGTCATCTCATCTGGCATAGTAGTGTGCTGTAATACTTGGCTAGAAAATAGCCATAGGAGAATACAAACGTCTTAATTACGCCTACAGTAGCGTTATATATATTTGATTCCTGGTTGATCTGCTGGTGGCTGTACTTGCTGCAGTGCATCTACTATCAAATTGGGAGCAATTTGGAGTCAGACTTGCGACCACTGTGTTTTAGTGACGCACATATCCATCGCAAAGACCGAAGTGGGAAAATTTATTAGGGCCCGGGGTTGTATTTCAATTAGGCACAGTCTGCCAGTTTCTTTTTATTTTACGTTTATTTTTTTCATAACTCAGCGTCATCTCATCTGGCATAGTAGTGTGCTGTAATACTTGGCTAGAAAATAGCCATAGGAGAATACAAACGTCTTAATTACGCCTACAGTAGCGTTACATATATTTGATTTCTGGTTGATCTGCTGGTGGCTGTACTTGCTGCAGTGCATCTACTATCAAGTTGGGAGCAATTTGGAGTCAGACTTGCGACCACTGTGTTTTAGTGACGCACATATCCATCGCAAAGACCGAAGTGGGAAAATTTATTAGGGCCCGGGGTTGTATTTCAATTAGGCACAGTCTGCCAGTTTCTTTTTATTTTACGTTTATTTTTTTCATAACTCAGCGTCATCTCATCTGGCATAGTAGTGTGCTGTAATACTTGGCTAGAAAATAGCCATAGGAGAATACAAACGGCTTAATTACGCCTACAGTAGCGTTATATATATTTGATTTCTGGTTGATCTGCTGGTGGCTGTACTTGCTGCAGTGCATCTACTATCAAATTGGGAGCAATTTGGAGTCAGACTTGCGACCACTGTGTTTTAGTGACGCACATATCCATCGCAAAGACCGAAGTGGGAAAATTTATTAGGGCCCGGGGTTGTATTTCAATTAGGCACAGTCTGCCAGTTTCTTTTTATTTTATGTTTATTTTTTTCATAACTCAGCGTCATCTCATCTGGCATAGTAGTGTGCTGTAATACTTGGCTAGAAAATAGCCATAGGAGAATACAAACGGCTTAATTACGCCTACAGTAGCGTTATATATATTTGATTTCTGGTTGATCTGCTGGTGGCTGTACTTGCTGCAGTGCATCTACTATCAAATTGGGAGCAATTTGGAGTCAGACTTGCGACCACTGTGTTTTAGTGACGCACATATCCATCGCAAAGACCGAAGTGGGAAAATTTATTAGGGCCCGGGGTTGTATTTCAACTAGGCACAGTCTGCCATTTCCTTTTTTATTTTACGTTTATTTTTTTCATAACTCAGCGTCATCTCATCTGGCATAGTAGTGTGCTGTAATACTTGGCTAGAAAATAGCCATAGCAATAGGATAGCATCGTTTGGTTTTAACCCCTTCGCGCTCCGCGGCGGATATATCCGCCACGGAGCGCAGTGACTTAGCGCTCAGTGGCGGATATATCCGCCACGGCTCCTATGCCGGCTCGGCTCTGGATCAGAGCCGAACCGGCATCGGAAAACACGGGGTGCCGGCTGTAACTAATAGCCGGCACCCGAGTGTAACACCCGCGATCGGAGTTGTCTCCGATCGCGGGTGCTTAACCCGTTAGATGCCGCGGTCAGCGCGACCGCGGCATCTAACAAGTATCTGGGGGGTCTTTCCCCCACGATCGGCCCCCCCGAACCGTTTTCGGGGGGCGCCGATCGTTGCTATAGTAACTCTGGGGTCCGATCTGGACCCCAGAGTTACTAGCAAGAATTGCCAGTAAGATGGCGTCTGTGACGTCATCTTACTGGCAAAGTGCCAGCCTATGCAAGTGCATAGGCTGACACTGATAATACTCTGCAATACATGAGTATTGCAGAATATTATCATGAAGAAGCAATCAGAAGATTGCTTCTTCATGTCCCATGGTATAAAAGTGAAAAAGTAAAAAAAAAAAGTTATTCAATAAAAAAATAAAGTCATAAATCACTAAAAATGCCCCAAACCCCCAAAACATATAAAGAGACATATAACTCAAAAAAAAAGTCTAAATCATAACACAAACCCCACATATATAGTATCACCGCGTCCGTAACAACCCGTAGCATAAAAGTAAATCATTATTGAACCCCCACGATAAACGCCGTAAAAAAAAACTGTTATAAACCCTCCAAAAATTATGATTTTTACCTTTTCAATCCCACAAAAAATGATATAAAATGCGACCAAAAAACCATATGTACTCAGACATGATACTGGTGCAAAGTACAACATGTCCCGCAAAAAACAAGCCATCAACCAGCTCCGTAGCCAAAAACGTAACAAAGTTATGCCACTTGGAAGATGGCAATACAAAAATTATAGATTTTTCCCCACATTAGGGTTTTGTTTGACAAATTTAGTAAAACGTAAGAAAATATATTCATGTCTGGTATCCCCGTAATCGTATCAACCCATAGAATAAAGATAACATGACTATTAGTCTATACGGTGAACACCAAAAAAAAAAAAGTCAAAAATCCAGTACAGAATTGATGCTTTTCTACTCCTGCCCTCAAAAAAAGTTCCTAAATTTTCAACAATAGGTGATACCAACCCCAAAATGGTAACAATGGAAAAAGCATCTCATCCCGCAAAAAAAATGCCGTCACATGGCCCCAATAACGAAAAAGCGAAAATTTTATAGCCTTCAAAAGGGGCCAATGAGGAAACTAAATTCCTGGCAGCTGCAGCGCCCTCCTTCCCTTCTGCGCCTCGCTGTGCCCCCATAAAACAAGTAACGGCCACATGTGGGGGGTCTTTGTACTCAGGAGAAATTGCAGAACAAATTGTATGGTGGGTTTTCTCTTTTTATATTTTGGAAATGTGTAAATTTTGGTGCTAAATGAACGTATAAGGGAACAATATGACCATTCTAAATTTCACCTCCATTTTGATTCAATTACTATGAAGATCTCAAGGGGTTAACAATCTTCGTAAAAGCTGTTTCTGATAGCTTGAGGGGTGCAGATTTGAAAATGGGTTGGTTATATAGGGGGTTTTGATGCTAAATATGTAAAATTTCATTCAAAACTGTATTTATCCCCAAAATAGTCAATTCTGAAAATCCGGAAAAGCGATATTCTATTTGCAAGCCGCGTGACGTCAAAATAAATTATCCAGATATTTCAGAAATTATGAAAATGTAAAGTAGACAAATGGGAAATGTTATTCAGCAACTTATTTAGCTGGTAAATCTATCTGCCTGAAAACGTGATGATTTAGAATTTCGAAAATGGCAAATTTTTCAAAAAATTCATCACATTTTCTTTTTTTTGTAAATAAACGCAAAACTTATCTGCCAAAATTTACCACTAAAATGAAGTACAACATGTGGGGAAAAAACAATCTCAGAATCGTTTTGATAAGTAACAGTGTTCAAAAGTTATAACCATATAAAGCGAAGCAAGTCAGAATCCAAAAAATCGGGCTGAGCCTTAAGCTGTAAAATGGCTGCGTCCTTAAGGGGTTAAAAACTAAAAAACACAAAAAAAAAACAAAAACAAAAAAAAAAGTTAAAAAAAAAATACAAGTTATAACTCTCATTTTCAAAATGTTTAACCCGAGGGCTAGGGGTAGAGGACGAGGGCGGGGACGTGGGCGTCCAACTACTGCAGGGGTCAGAGGCCGTGGTCCTGGGCGGGGTGAGACACCACCTGCTTATGAGGGAGCAGGGGAACGCCGCAGAGCTACACTCCCTAGGTTCATGTCTGAAGTTACTGGGAATCGTGGTAGAGCACTGTTGAGGCCAGAACAGTGCGAACAGGTGATGTCGTGGATTGCCGACAATGCTTCGAGCAATTTGTCCACCAGTCAGTCTTCCACGCAGTCCACCCATGTCACCGAAATCGGCACTCCTCCAGCTCCTGCACCTCAGCCTCCTCCCCCCCAGTCTTCCCCCTCCCAGCAAAATTTGCCATTTGAACCGGCATACTCTGAGGAACTGTTTTCTGGACCCTTCCCACAGTCACAAACCACTTGTCCGGTTGCTGATGAGCAATTTTCCGATGCCCAGGTTTTCCACCAGTCGCAGTCTGTGGGTGATGATGACCTTGTTGACGTAGTGGAAGAAGTGTGTAAAGAGGTGTCCGACGATGAGGAGACACGGTTGTCAGACAGTGGGGAAGTTGTTGTCAGGGCAGGAAGTCCGAGGGGGGAGCAGACTGAGGGATCGGAGGATGATGAGGTGACAGACCCAAGCTGGGTTGAGAGGCCGGGTGAACACAGTGCTTCTGAGACGGAGGAGAGTCCTCGACCAGAACAGGTTGGAAGAGGCAGTGGTGGGGCCAGACGGAGAGGCAGGGCCAGAGCTGGTGCATCAGCGCCAAATGTGTCAACTAGTGAAGCTCCCGTGGCGAGGGCTCCTGTGGCGAGGGCTAGATTTTCAGAAGTCTGGAGGTTCTTTAAGGAAACACCGGATGACCGACGGACTGTGGTGTGCCACATTTGCCAAACCAGGATCAGCAGGGGTTCCACCACTACTAGCTTAACTACCACCAGTATGCGCAGGCATATGAATGCTAAACACCCCACTCAGTGGCAACAAGCGCGTTCACCTCCGGCCGTGCACACCACTGCTCCTTCCCCTGTGTCAGCTGATAGTCAGCCCCCTGCCCAGGACCCTGCCACAAAAACCCCATCGTCACCTCCACGATCCTCCACAGCATCCACCAGCGTTCAGCTCTCCATACCCCAGACGCTGGAGCGGAAACGCAAATATAGTGCAACCCACCCGCACGCCCAAGCCCTTAATGTGCACATCTCCAGATTGCTAAGCCTGGAGATGCTGCCCTATAGGCTAGTAGAGACCGAGGCCTTTCGCAGCCTCATGGCGGCGGCCGCCCTTCGGTATTCGGTCCCCAGCCGCCACTACTTTTCCCGATGTGCCGTCCCAGCCCTGCACCAGCACGTGTCAGACAACATAATCCGTGCCCTGACCAACGCCGTTTCTGACAAGGTCCACCTGACCACGGACACGTGGACGAGTGCTGCCGGGCAGGGCCACTATATATCTCTGACGGCACATTGGGTTAACTTGGTGGAGGCTGGGACCGAGTGTGACCCTGCGGCTGGTCATATACTGCCGACGCCGAGGATTGCGGGGCCTACCTCGGTCCAGGTGTTTGAGGCCTACTATGCCTCCTCCTCCTCCCACCCCTCCTCCACCTCCTCCTCTGAACGACCATCCGTGGGCATGGCGCCATCAGTCGGTAGCTCTAGGCACAGCAGCAGTGCCGTCGCTAAGCGACAGCAGGTGGTGCTCAAACTGCTGAGCCTAGGCGATAAAAGGCACACCGCCCAAGAACTATTACAGGGCATCACGGCGCAGACTGATCTGTGGCTGGCACCGCTGAACCTGAAGCCAGGCATGGTTGTGTGTGACAACGGCCGTAACCTGGTGGCGGCTCTGCAACTCGGCAGACTGACACATGTGCCATGCCTGGCCCATGTGTTAAATCTGATAGTTCAGCGTTTCCTCAAGACATACCCCAATCTGTCTGATTTGCTCACGAAGGTGCGCCGCATCTGTGCGCATTTCAGGAAGTCCAGCACAGATGCTGCCACTCTCAGGGCAGCGCAGCGCCGCCTCCAACTGCCCGCTCACCGACTGTTGTGCGACGTGCCCACGAGGTGGAATTCAACACTGACCATGTTATCCAGAGTTTACCAGCAGCGCCGAGCGATTGTAGACTGCCAGATGTCAACTTCCACCAGAACTGGTAGTCAGGTCAGTCAGCTTCCTCAAGTCTACAATGAGGAGTGGACGTGGATGTCTGATATCTGTCAGAGTAACTTTGAGGAGTCAACACAGATGGTCAGTGGCGATGCCGCCATCATCAGCCTCACCATCCCGCTGCTTGGCCTGTTGAAAAACTCTCTGGTCAGCATGAAGTCGGAAGCTTTGCGCTCCTCACAAGAGACAGGGGAAGAAGATTCCCTTGTTGATAGCCAAAGCACCCTTAGGTCTGTTTCTCAGCGCATATCGGAGGAGGTGGAGGAGGATGAGGAGGAAGAGGAGGAGAATGTTGGCGAGACACAAGAGGGGACCATTGTTGAGTCCTACACTGTTGAGCGTGTATGGGCAGAAGGAGAGGAGTTGGAGGAGTTGGAGGAGGAGGAAATGGACAGTCAGGCCAGTGAGGGGAGTGAATTCTTACGCGTTGGTACTCTGGCGCATATGGCAGATTTCATGCTAGGCTGCCTATCCCGTGACCCTCGCGTTCAAAGAATTTATTCCAGCACCGATTACTGGGTGTTCACTCTCCTGGACCCACGGTACAAGCAAAATCTTTCCACTCTCATCCCTGGAGAGGAAAGGAGTGTGAGAATGCATGAATACCAGCAGGCCCTGGTGCACAAGCTGAAACAGTATTTCCCTTCTGACAGCGCTAGCGGCAGAGTGCGTAGTTCTGCGGGACAAGTAGCGAGGGAGAGTAGGCGAGCAGGCAGCTTGTCCAGCACTGGCAAGGGTACGCTTTACAAGGCTTTTGCCAGCTTTATGTCACCCCAGCAAGACACTGTCACCTGTCCCCAGTCTCGGCAGAGTAGGGCTGATCTTTACAGAAAGATGGTGAGGGAGTACGTAGCTGACCATACCATCGTCCTAAATGATCACACAGCTCCCTACAACTACTGGGTTTCAAAGCTGGACATGTGGCACGAACTGGCGCTCTATGCCTTGGAGGTTCTTGCCTGCCCTGCCGCTAGCGTCTTGTCAGAGCGGGTTTTCAGTGCAGCTGGTGGCATCATCACCGATAAGCGTACACGCCTGTCGACTGACAGCGCTGACAGGCTGGCGCTTATCAAGATGAATAAAGCATGGATTTCTCCTAATTTCAAATCTCCAGCAGGTGAAGGAAGCTCAACCTGAATAATTTATCCACTCCTCCTCCTCCTCATTTTCCTCCTTCTCCTCCTCTTTCTACAGTAAAGCAGAGGAAACTGGCTGTTTTTTGACAGGGCCCACTGGCTCTAGGTATAGTACTTTATGCATTTAATTTTTCTGGAGGGCCACCTTTCCGGTCCTCTGTTTTAAACAATTTTTTGGGACTGCCACATACAGGCACTCAATCTATTCCATTTTTCTGGAGGGCCACCTACCTGCTCCTCTGGTTTGAAAAATCAAACGAGGTTTGTCAGGCCGAAATTTGGGTTGTTTTCATGGATTCCACATCAAAGTTGTTAACTTTGTCGCCACCCTGCTGTGTTATCCACAAAATACACTGGCAAACTTTTACCATTTACGGATATTATTTCAGCGCTTCTTGCGCATCTGTTTACATTCCCCTCACCCGCCATATCCTAAACTTATAAGAACGCTACTACACTTGATCTTATACAAAAGGTTCTTAGAAGTGCTGTTTGGGGAGTAGCCTAGAGACAGGGGCTTGGATTGGCGAAAGCTCGCCTAGCAGCGGAGCGCCAGCTCCATGCGCATCATGCGCTTCTTGCGCATCTGTTTACATTCCCCTCACCCGCCATATCCCAAACTTATAAGAACGCTACTACACTTAACTTGGTGCAGGCTGGGACCGAGTCTGACCCTGGGGCTGGTCATATACTGCCGACGCAGAGGATTGCGGGGCCTACCTCGGTCCAGGTCTCAAAGGCCTACTATACCTCCAAATCCTTCCACCCCTCCTCCACCTCCTCCTCCTCCGAATTACCATCCGTGGGCATGGCGCCATCAGTCGGTAGCTCTAGGCACAGCAGCAGTGCCGTTGCTAAGCGACAGCAGGCGGTGCTCAAACTGCTGAGCCTAGGTGATAAAAGGCACACCGCCCAAGAGCTATTGCAGGGCATTCCACATCAAACTTGTTAACTTTGTCGCCACCCTGCTGTGTAAGCCACAAAATATACTGGAAAACTTTTTTCATTTACGGATATTATTTCAGCGCTTCTTGCGCAGATGTTTACATTCCCCTCACCCGCCATATCCCAAACTTATAAGAACGCTACTACACTTGATCTTATCCGAAAGGTTCTTAGAAGTGCTGTTTGGGGAGTAGCCTAGAGACAGGGGCTTGGATTGGCGAAAGCTCGCCTGGCAGCGGAGCGCCAGCTCCATGCCAAGAACCAACTAACATAGTTTTAACTGCAGCACCTTTAATCTACTACTAGTTCACTGCCTCCATACATCGTCCCCTTATCAAACGAGCTGTGTCAGGCAGAATTTTGGATTGTTTTCATGGCTTCCATGTTAACTTTGTCGCCACCCTGCTGTGTAATCCACAAAATATACTGGCAAACTTTTATCATGTACCAATATTATTTGAGCGCTTCTTGCTCACCTCCTTTGGTTCCTCTCTGCTACCCATTGGTTTGAAGCCTGAGTCCATTTAGGGTATGTCGCCATGCCACTCTCTAGCCTTCCGCTGCTGCCGCTGCCTCTGCATGCCGTCCCCTATAGTGTCAGGGTCAATTATTGGATGTTTTAGATGCTATCTAGCTTCATTCTGTCACTCTGTCATGGCCATGCTGTTGCCCATAATTTTGGCATAATGGTGCATTTAAGCAGCCTCAGAGGCATCCATGCATGCTGCCCCTGCTGTTTCCTGTCCATTTCCGTGGTGTTTCCATCCTTTTCTGAGGTTCCCAGGTGTTTGGCCAAGCTTCCCTGTGCAGAGCCTTGGTCCCCTTGAAAAATGCTCGAGTCTTCCATTGACTTCAATGGGGCTCGTTACTCGAAACGAGCACTCGAGCATCGGGAAAAGTTCGTCTCGAATAACGAGTACCCGAGCATTTTAGTGCTCGCTCATCTCTAGTGACAACCCATAGAATAAAAGTAAATCATTATTGAACCTGCACGATGAATGCCGTAAAAAAAACTAAAAAAAAAACTGCCAAAAATTATGATTTTTACCTATTGAATCCCACAAAAAATGCAATAAAAATCATAATCATCAAGTCATTGCAGAATGATACCGATGCAAAGTACAAGATGCCCCACAAAAAACAAGCCATCCACCAGCTCCTTAGCTATAAACGTAACAATGTTATGCCACTTGGATGACAGCAATGCAAAAATTATTGATTTTACCCCACATTGGGGTTTTATTTGGCATATTTAGTAAAACGTAAGAAACTATATTCATGTCTGGTATCCCGGTAATCGAATCGACCCATAGAATAAAGATAACATGATTATTAGGCTATAAGGTGAACACAAAAAAAAAAACTCCTGCCCTCAAAAAAAGTTCCTACATTTTCAACAATAGGGGATACCAACCCCAAAATAGTAACACTGGAAAAAAATCTCATCCCGCAAAAATAATGCCATCACAACAACCCCAATAATTTTTTTTGCTTTTTATCTTTCGGAAATGTGTAAATTTTAGGACTAAATGAAGGTATAACTGTCAAAATTTGAGCATTCTAAATTTCACCTCCATTTTGATTCAATTACTATGCAGATCTCAAGTGGTTAACAATCTTCTTAAAAGCTGATTCTGATAGTTTGAGTGGTGCAGATTTGAAAATGGGGTGGTTATACAGGGTTTTTGAAGTAAAATTTATCCCCATAATAGTCAATGCTGAAAATACGGAAAACCAATATTCGATTTGTAAGCCGCGTGACATCAAAATAAATTATCCAGACATTTCAAAAATTATGAAAATGTAAAGTAGACATATGGGAAATGTATGCGCATTCAGCAACCTATTTAGGTGTTAAATCTATCTACCTGAAAACGCAATGATTCCGAATTTCGAAAATGGAATTGAAAGATTCATAATTTTTTTCTTTTTTTTGTAAATAAACGCAAAACTTATCAGCCACAATTTACCTCTAAAATGAAGTACAACATGTGGGGAAAAAAACAATCTAAGAATCTTTTAGATAAGTAACAGTGTTCAAAAGTTATAACCATATAAAGCGACGCATATCAGAATACAAAAAATGAGACTGAGCCTTAAGCTATAAGCTGGCTGTGTCCTTAAGGGGTTAAAAAAGCATGTGTTTTCAGTCCATTTAAAAACGGTCCTAAACCGGTTCAAGAATGCAAAGTGTGGCAGCACCCTGAGGGGGATGCTGCACATCATGTTTTGGACCATTTTAAAGCATGCGGTTTCAGTCCGTTTAAAAATGCATGCGTTAAAAGGGTCCAAAAATGTGAAGCAAGAGCTCTGTTTATCATATATCAATCAGTCCCCAGCAAAGTTATCAATCCATGGCACGGCACTTTTCACATCCGTGATCACACACAGTAGAAATCTTGTGATTCTGTGCTTGTGGTGAATCATGTTCTCAGCAATACAGTGTTGGTTACAATGTGTTTGCATATTAATAGTACAATATGCAAGTGTTATATAACAGGTACTGTACAAATGTTAAGTTCTTAGTGCAGCTCATGTATTGCTCATCTTGTCAGGCAATTTAAAACCATATTATTTTTATATGATGTTGATAACATAGCATACATATCCCTGTGTAGTTACTTGTCATTAGACATGATCAAAAATCAACAAAAATTTCAAATATCGTTTTTAAACAAAGAAGATAAAAGAAAATCTACAGCAGCACAATGTTCAAGAACCCCTATAAATAGGGGGGTGCAGCGCCTCTAAACTTCAGACAATAGAGCTTTAATTACACATGGAGAAAATGAGGCAGCACATACCAGTCCAGTCCAAAATAGTGACAAGTTTATTGAATAGATAGATAGATAGTACAGGCAGTCCCCAGGTTACGTACAAGATAGGGTCTGGAGGTTTGTTCTTAAGTTGAATTTGTATGTAAGTCGAAACTGTATATTTTATAATTGTAGTTCCAGACAAAAAAAATTTTGGCCCCAGTGACAATTGGAGTTTAAACATTTTTTGCTGTAATGGCACCAAGGATTATCAATAAAGCTTCACTACAGACCCCTTACAGCTGTTCATTGCAATCTAAGACTATAGTAAAGCATTCAGAAAGCTTCACAAGAGGTCAGAGTGGTCTGTCTGTAACTATGGGTTGTCTGTAAGTCGGGTGTCCTTAAGTAGGGGACCGCCTGTACATTTGACCCTCCATTTTCCAGAGATCTTAAATTGAGACTGGAAGTGCATCCTTATAAATAAGTGATTATAGTGTTGGACTCCTGCTGTCTTCCTTGCCTCTATCCACTGAATTCATGCAATGTAGTAAATTATACATGTTTTTCATTTATGTCATTTACCATATTCAAAATCTGCTTAAATATTTCATATGAATTTATATTTTTGTAGATAATGTAAATCACTACAGAAAGCATGAATGATCATTGATACTGCATAGTAAATATACTGAACTAAAGATCCACTTTATTTGACTATTACTTTGTTCGCCAAATCTGTTTGTGAGACAAATCTGGGTTGCAATGTTGAAAAGCAAGTTTAGAAGCAAGTATATATTCTTATTACTGCTAGCCCCGCATCACAATATGCACTTACCTCATATCTACTAAAGCTGGAGGTCTTTGTTCTGGGTTTCTTATGCAAATATACAGAGAAAAACCTTCTAACTGTGAACTTCCTTACATTCTGCTCCATTCTCGGGTATGATGTGACAGCCGGATGAATTGTATATATTTAGACAGTTGTTTAGCAGGTGAAGCCCCAGGTAGCCATTTTTCTAGACCTTTCTCACAATGAATATAAATATCCAGTTTTAGAGGTTTCCTTGCTGTATTTAGTCTCACATGGTATGGTTTTATCCTTCTGTTTATATGATTATTACAAGCTGAACTCTATTTCTGCTCCCTCGCTAGCTGCGAGCTGTGGATCCAATCAGGCTTGGCTCTATTCACATGTAGAAAAAGCACAGATGACAAGCCACTCACACAGCAGGTTGCAAATAAACCTTAGTTGCTTGGAGAAATAGACCTTTGGTAGAGTCGGTGAGGATTTGACACTTGCTTATCCAAGATTAGCATAACTCAGTAGGTTATAATTGGAGGTTCCGAAAATATTCCTGCATCCAAATTAATTATTTTGTAATCTCAGCCATCAGTGATTATGAGATAACAAATGTGGGTACTAACCCTCCTGTGCCCTAAGGGGTTATCTCAGATGAGTTAACAAGTAAATCCACATGTAAATCTGGATACAGCACAACATTGCAGATCATAAGCCAGATTTTGCTCATTTATTTTTTGAGGATTTCTTTCTATCTTATTGAGCAGGCACACATATTAATGCTTTACTGTTACCTGTAATGCACATTCTACAACCTGTGACCCATCCATCATAGCTGTAGAAGGGAAAAGTTAATTTTGTAAGGACTCCAACAACTTATCCCAAAGAAAAGTGCCCTCTTTATGCAGTACACCCAGGTTATTGGAGCTGTGCTGATTTAAAAAGCTTCCCTGAAATATTCTGCAACCTGGCTTCATCAGGTTACAAAGGCTAAATAGTACCAAGGGTTGATTGCTTGGGGATTTATAACCACTTGTCTCTGACATCACCAAAGGACAGGAAAAATCTGCAAAGAGAATTTGATAGGTGGAGAAAGGAGGAAACCTCCCCTAAATAGACCCCTCCGGGTGCGGTCTATTAAACGCATGTGATTGATAACCCGATCGCATGTGTTTCTCTGGAAATGCAAATACAATCGGCCCGAGCCCCGCCCCCTGTGCGCTAGCGTCGGGTTATGAACGCGATGCCATTCATCTTCTTTATAGAGAAGAAACCCCTAAGAACTAACCCTATTTTGGAAACTACACCCCTCCATGATTTAATCCAGGGGTACAGTTAGTTTTTAACCCCACAGGTGGACCCCAATTAGAGAACATGCTCCTGCCACAAGCATGTTCTTGTGTGTATGGCAATACCCCACATGGGCCAATAATCTATAGGCTGTGCTTAGAAGGGAGGGTGCGGCATGCGGCATTATGTATAAGCTGTGCATAGTACATCAGGGTAAAATCTACATCTAAATGTCCAGGGATGTATGATAAATACGGAAGCAATCTTTCATAAATGGTCCTGGTTTTTCTGGGCATGTTTCACAATGGTAAATGGTGTCCTTCCAAATGCCTTTTTAGGAGCACACCCTGCACCTTTTTTGTGTCCTTCCTTTCTTGACAGTTAGGGGAGCTTCTCCTGGAAAGTGCTGCCCTGGTACAATACGTGATGTGACCTTGTTTCCAGAAGTGCCGGCACTCCCCCTTCCTGGTCTCCAAAAAGAAAATACTTAATAACCACCTCTTAAAATTCCAGGAAAGTTCCCCTCTGGCCTGCACATATATAACATGTAAGAATTATATAGTGCTATCCTTGATTCTTCATGACGTTTTATGGCTGAAGCACCTTTTCAAAAAGTCAACCCCTCCCATGTACTTGTTATAATCCTGTGTGCAGTCAGGCTTGGGGGTTTCTGTACTGGTCCTCATACTGGGGCAGGGGTGCTGGTGTGCCAATGTATTGCTGTCGATACAAGGACCTCTCTCTTAACACACAATACAGAGTTGCTGCATACTGCCCTGCTCTAATGCCTTCTCATTTTTTGCCCAAGCAGTGACTTAGGGAGACCTCTCTGATTTCTGCGTACAGTGCCATATGCCGCAGTATTTCTCGAAGCAAGGCATTTGAACAGGGTAGTGCTGGTGTAGTAATTGTCCTGGTGGAGGTGGCAGCCCTGGTCCAGCAGTGGGTGCACCAAATCCCACACTGACCTATTGGATAAAACACATGCCTCCTAACTTAATGTACCATCCTTTTTAATAAATGGACACGGACAACTGCGTGACGTTGTATAAATTAGGCCTCAGCAGCCTATTTTATTAACAAACGTGTAAAACATATAAACAGTGCATATTAACTTATTATCTTAACGTTCACAAATAAAGTGCATTAAACCGAATTGACAAGGCCTAAGAGGGCTGATTCGCAATGTTACAATAACCATTACCTGCTTACCCCCGCTGCACCGAGCCGGCTCGGGAGCTGAAAAATATGTAGCAGGTCAACACAACCACCTGTACCCACCCTTTTTGAAACATCCCTATTTGACAAGCAAACCTGGCAGAGTGTTTATCAAATGCCCAACTGACTTAATGGTGAACCCAAAGATGCTTCTGCTAGATGCCTTGCATTGATATAATTATGCAACATCCACCAGCAGCCAGGGCCCAGAATACCAGAGTGGCTGGCGGTTGCGGTCTAGGCGCGCTGATGTCAAGGTGCTTGGTATGGGGACCAGAGGGCTGTCCTACATCCTGGGAGGTCTCCAGCAGGTGGTGTGTGCAAGAAAATGTAGAGGGAGATGTACTGAATCTCCCTTGGGCAACCCCTTTAATGTCCGTAGTATGAGTCCCTGGGTAACGGATGGGGCGCTCTTGGTGTTACAGCCGTATTCAGGGAACAAAGGGAGGCAACGTTGTGCAAAAATAACTCACGGTTCTTTATTCGAACAACTGCAGGCAACAAGCCAAACAATCTGGTTACAGATGCCGGATTGTTGGAGATTCCGGATTACTGGAGTGGTCATGGAGAGTGATCCTCAGGAGTAGATTCACGAGCCTGGTAGTAGGTGCAGGCTGGGAGGTAGCTGTGTCCAGGTATGGAAGCTGCAGCTTTGTCCTGGGTGTTCTGTGTGCAGTACTAGAGGTGTGTCACACTATCTCTCTGGTCACTGACAGTCTGTGAACTCTATATTCAGTGCTGAGGCCTAAGAACATGGCTCTAAGGTCTCTCTGGTAGGGGAGCTGGATTCCAAGAGTTGCAACTTACTGTCTAGGGGGTTTGTTATTCCCTGGTCAGGTGGTGTTCTCCAATCACACTCCAGTTCACATAAAGGAATACAATTGAATAATAACATTAGTATAGTTAACTCCCTCTGTCAGCTCCTAGGCTGTACAGGGCACTGTTCGCAACTACCCCTCTGACAATATATTGTCAGGGGTGTTGCAATTACACTTCCTATGAGATCACATTATGAAAAGTTAATGTGATGAATTTATCATTAGTCAGGCTCCTTGCGATAGTTGTAGGAGCTTATGCTTAGGAGTAGGATTGTAGATGTGTGGTAGCCATTTTAACTATAGATAGCACACATCCCCATTTACTTGTATAGGGACCATACCATATGGACCCTGTGCATGAGCCAACTGGCCGAGACACATAAGATAGAGCAAGCCATATTCCTGCTTGTGTGTCCGTCCTGGGCAGTCTTTTACTATTTTTGTTTTACTACTTTGACTGGGCAGAGCTCATCCACCAGTGACACACAACAAAGGTGTACAGCACCATTTGCACCCCGTACACTTCCTGTGTGTAGGAATCCTAGATCCTTGGGTTGTGGCCCGCACACTGTTGCTCACAGAGACCATTAAGCACTGCCATCAATAATGGGAGCCCTTATTGGAGCAGGAGGCCAGGTAGTAATGAGTACGTCTGACGAGTACAATCTACTGCTCTGCTCTGTCTTCTAATGCTGGCTGTACGTACTGGGATCTTTATTAGTTATTGTACAAATGCAGTGTTTGGTCTCTGGGTTGGCTTGTGTGCTCTACTGTGTTTTTTGGTGCATCTAGTGTTCTAGTTGATAGTGGGGCCCCCTGATGTGAGCAGTATGACAATGCGGCCCATGATAAAGGTTGTGCGCCCCTTTCTTAAAGGACACCTGTCATCAGGTCTCTGCCACTAGTCCTGTCACCTCTACCTGTTGGAGCAGCTCACAAGGATCCATCCCAGCCTTTATCTAGTTATTTCATACATTATTCATTGTAAAATCATCTATTTTTTATCATGTAAATGAGGCTGGTCACATGGTCAGAGGCAGTGATGTCACCCCTGTTACCCCTCCCCTCTCCTCCCCCTTCTCTGTGTGTAAAGTATAGTAAAGCATGGCTAGTGTGTGTGCTGCATCTGCTGACATGCTGCATCCTCCTAATATACAGGTGAGAGACACAGACATCAGCTACACATGAATCTGACATGTTCTGCTGTAACATGGCTGCCTGGAGCTGCTGTATCTCTCCTATACACACACACATGCACACACAGGCTGCAGGGGGCGTGGCCAACAGCACCAGGAAGCACATCATTATACAGCCTCACATCATTATACAGGCTGTCAGTCATGCACTGGGGGTGCGGCTGTGCCTCCCACTCATGAATAGAGTGGACAGCTTGAATATGCTAATGCTTCATTGGACATTTCACAGGTTATTTGCATACAGCTTTAGGACCTCATTGCTTAGGTTTACAGGCATGTAGAGGGACAATGAAGGGATACAGGCAATGCTCTCTAATGGCAGTTTATGAAAATATATCTAGTTTAGGGGGGTTATTTTGCATGACGGGTTCTCTTTAAATTGTCTTTAGAACTCTGCCAACAGATTCGAGGGGGAGACTGGAGTGCAATTGTGACTTTGGATAATACACTGTAAATTTTTTTCTATGATGATTGTAATGGCCTAGCCCTGTGATGGCGAACCTTTTAGAGACCGAGTGCCCAAACAACAACCAAAATCCACTTCTTTACCGTGAAGTGCCAACATAGCATTTTAAGCAATAACTCATTGTTACCTGTTCTTCCACATCTTTTAATTGTATCAGCCGACTGAGGCCACCAATACAGTTGAAGGAGGAGGGCAAATTCAGACCATCATTGTAGCTTCCCTCCAGGGTCTCTCTGTACAGGAAGAATGGTGGATCCAACAGGATGACCTCCGAAGATCTTCTGTCAAAACCTTTTAATTTTTCCTGCAGTTCCAAACAGTCAATGAAGTGTCGTTTTAAAATAGAGCTGATAGCAATTGCCTGGCACTGCAGGAAGATTCGGTGGATTTGGTCCTGTTTGGTGAACTCTGTCCTGGGGCGATGGCCTGAGTGCCCACAGAAAGGGCTCTGAGTGCCACCACTGGCACCCGTGCCATAGGTTCGCCATCACTGGCCTAGCCATTACAAAATAGGACTCTCGCTAGATGTCATTTGTCCCATAGAGCCTGATTACCTCTGTGTGCCATCTGCTGTCTATTGGTGGTAATTGTAGCTGTATCATATCTGCATGGCAAGGAATGTTTTTTATGTTCGCCAATCAAATGTAATGTTTATCCCTTGTTAAATACCTCTTTTACAATGGTCCTAGTTGGATAACCCCCTGAACTGACCACTCTCAAGGGAAGTTTATATAAAAAGTTTATATAAAACCTTGGGGTGGAAAGTTCTAGGCCGGTGTTTCTCCTGAGGTCTTTCCAGAGAGAGTCCAGCACGCCTTACCACATGGCCTGTAGCTATCAGGCCTCTGCAGGGCTCTGAGCTACCTACCAGAACCTGCTTAAGACCCTGCTGCTGAAGCAGCCACTCATCTCCAGCCTGATGCTACCTATACCAAAGAAACCTTTGGCTTCTGCTGTTGTTGTGTTCTAGAATAAAGGAATTGTAAGTTTATGGTTGACATCCCTTGTCTTTGTGTGATCCCTGCCGCAAGCTGCTAACATAAAGGGCACCCCATTTACCATCCACCCAGGCATCCTTACACCTCATCAGGAGTGCCCCAGGGAGGACCATCATTCATTTGCAGCATCTCACTTTCTTTCCTTGCAATCTACCTGCCAGATACCTGCTTGGTGTTGATGACGGCTGTTCCTCTCTTACCGAGCAATCATGTTCCTCTCTTACCCTCATCCAGACACTCAGGTACAAAAGGGAATTCAGCTGCCCCCAAGACCAAAAAGGTGAGGCCCTGGTGGGGGATGTTGAAACATGAGACAGGGAAAATTCACAAAAACTGTGATGCAACTTTTCCACAACTTTTTAATGCAAAAAATCTGCCAGAAAACAAATGATAAATATCCCCCAATGTCCTACATATTTAGGAATAAATAATAACAAAATACATTTACATACAGCAATATTTGCTCAATTGTATTTGGTGACTAAAAATAGGACTGTGTGGGATTGTTATCAACTCTAGCTTTGATTGTAGTTGCTGTGGGTGGAATAACTTCCTTAAAGGGGTAAAGGCAAGTTATTTAAATGTACTCAGGATAACAAAATAACACATTCTCTAATTCACAGTTATTAACAAAAATGCAGCATTTCACAGATATAATTCCAACCTGTCTCTATCAGGACACACCAGGACACAATTTCAGTTGCCCCTAGACACGGCCCTGTAACTTTTGACTTTGGGGTCGGCAGCCTTCTTGCCGGAAGCTTCACAGAGCTTGGCTCTCTCTGCTTCCTGCACTCTAGCCCCGCCCCCTGCAGTCCAGGACAGAGTTCACACACTGATACACAGATGCTGAGTTCCTGCCGCCAGCAGCGTGAGGAGAACTATTAGCTACAGACAGATACCGTATTTTCTGGGCCATTAGGCGCACCGGAATATAAGGCGCATCAGTCCGATGCACCTTATATATGTAATAATTCCATATATAAGGCGAATCGGACTATAAGGCGCAGGGTCCGGGGGCGTGGTGGAGGTCCAGGGGCAGAGCGGAGACCCGACGGGACGAGACGCGACGCCGAGATGAGACACGGAACGCGGGGAAAGTGAGGGGGAGGTGGAGAATGGCATACTTACATAGGTCCCCGCTACCAGAGACAGCAGATCTCCAGCGGGAACTGCAGACCGACGCGGCAGAAGTTGTTCGTGCCGCGTGGTCTGCAGTTCCCGCTGGAGATCTGCTGTCTCCGGTAGCGGGGACCTATGTAAGTAGGGTCCGCTGCCCTCCTATAGGGCGCACCGGACTATAAGGCGCACTTTGAATTTCCAAGGAAATCCAAGGCTTTTATGTGCGCCTTATAGTCCGGAAAATACGGTAAGTTTTTTATCTGGGGAGGCACAGCAGGAAGGCACAGCAGATATAGCAGTGCTGAATGTGTCATTGTGTGCAATACGAGGGTGGTTCAATAAGTACCTGTGTTTGACAACAGAGGGCGTTCCTGAGGGAAGTTGGTGTTATCATAGTGTGCTGCCATTTATCAAACAACGGCAAAACAAATTGCAGACTGATTGATAAGTTAGTTTGGATTTAGCAGCCATTTCAGTACGTGTTTCGTGATTTTCACTAAGAAAAAGAGAAGTATCGTTCGGTAATTCGCTTTTGGTTTTTGGATGGGAAAAATGCGAGGAGATACAAGCAAAGTTGGATGCTGTTTATGGGGACACTTCGCCATCTATGATATTAGATATTGGTTAAACGAATTTAAAAGTGGGCAAATATCAGTTTTGGATGAGGAGCGAAAAGGCAGACGTGGTTACCGAGAAAATCATTCAAAAAGTCCAAGATATGACACTTGCCAATCGAAAGTGCACAAAGTAGCAGAGGTCGTAGGTGTGTCAACCAGAATGGCAATTAATATTGTACATGATAAGTTGCCAATAAAAATATTGTTGGCCCAATGGGTGCCACGATTGCTCACTGTGGAAACAAGTGGATGCAGCTGTTAACTTCAAAGCACTGTTTGGATCAATTTGAAGATGGTCCCATTGGCCAGAAAGGACACTGGACAATACTACAGTGAGTTATTGGTCCGCTTTGACAAAAAATTTAAGGAGACGCAGGCGCATTTGGCGAAAAAGAAGGTGGTGATTCAACACGATAACGCACCAGCACATTTATCCAGAGTTGTCACAGCCAAACTGCATGATTCGAATTATGAATTGCTGCTGCACAACCTGTATTCACCTGATCTGGCTCCCTGCGACTTTTTCTTGTTCCCTGACATGAAGAAATGGCCAGCAGGAAAAAAATTTAGCTCAAACAAGGAAGTCATCGCCGAGATCAAGGCGTATTTTGGAGAATTCGACAAATCCTATTTTTTGGAGGGGTTTAAAAAATGGCAGGAACATTGGGAGAAGTGTATCTTTCTAAATAGGGGCTATGTTGAAAAATAAAAAAAATAAAAAATTGAAAAAATGGTGTCATTTCTAACACGGATACTTATTGAACTGCCCTCGTAGGCATCTAATGGATCTCATCATCTCATCTCTGATCAGTCTCATTTCTCTCTTTCTCTTTCTTTACTAGTGAATGTTCAGAAGGTAAATGAAAGTGTACCTATACCCTGATAATCTAACCACATTGTCAGCACATCATAATGGGACAATAATTGGACAATCCGACAGATTCGGACAAACCGTGGGATTTAATTTACAAATTGTGTCGCAAGTCAAGCATTTACATGCATCGGGAAGAAGATGGTGAACTCCGGCGGACCTGAACAGGGAAGCGACACATGCAGGATATCGGGCGCACGATCTTATTGAATAGCGGCACATGGCATTGTCGTCGAACAATGCACTTTCGGGAACTCCTCCGGACCGGGCAAGTAAATGTGCCCGAATGTGTCTGCTTAGAGAGTCCCCGCCCACTCCCTGAAATTTTACACTGACGATCACTGAGTGATAGGAGCTAAAACAGCAATAAAACCGAGTAAAACTGTGAAATAAGGGGTTAAAAATGATCTTTATTCTGTTTACATCACTAGGGCATTGAAATTTGAGAATTTTCTTTCATGGGAAAACCTCTTTAACGTAACTTATCATGGTCTGGTTTCCCCTGAAAAATGAATCCCCTGCTGCAAAAGTACACACCTGTATGTCCATATCAGAGTATGGTTTCCTCATTTGGACATGCAAGTACGTCCCAGTGAGAGCCCAGCCACGTAATGCTGTGGTAAAGATGTTTGATTTTGGTTGCCAGCAAGAAATAAGTGCCTTTAAGGACATGGCTAAAAAATGTAATGATATAACTTTTAAAAAGGGAGTGTAAAAAACGGAAAATATGTAAGAGGGCTGCAGCATTAAAAGTTTATATATGGCTATTCCAACACATGCCACCCATGCCTTTGTTTTTTTTCCAGCTGCTCCTTATATGGCAAAACTTTACAAATATTCAAATCAGGCAGTACCTCAGGGCTCTACCTTCACAGCGATAACAAAACCATGCTACATAGAGTATAGGGTATATTAATCAAACACTGCATCAGAAAAATCATTTAAATATATATTGTGGCCCCTGAAGACCACTGAAGGTATTTTGAGGACATCATCCTGTCATCTGCATCGGGGAGTGGGTGCATCAGACGTAAAAGATGCCCTCTAGGACCACTCTCCCTACCAATTGCATCGTAAATATTCAATTACAAATGATTATTTTTATCAAAATAGAGTTTGAATGGCCTTTTTTAATAATACTGATAGGGGGCCTTTGTGCGCATTTCATTACACTTTCTGGCTTATAAGGTCATAAGTAAAAACATCTTTCGTCTTCACTGATGCATCACAAGTAACTTATGATCCGATTAATGGCTCCTGCAGCATACTGATATTGCTTTTGGAAGTATTTCTTTTAACTCCTTACCCACGTGTGACATATTAGTACTTCTTATGTTCTAAGCCACTAATTTCACTGCATTTGGAATTTTTTTCCCACTTAGTACAGGGCATCGAATATTAAAGGAGTATTCCGGGAATATGAATGTCTGATACAAAAAACCATAATGCTATAAATAAATGAATGCAACAAAACTTAATGTCATTAGTCACAAAATGGAGCTTAAATAGTTTGATTTTAGGACTCATAAAATGTTATGTCCTCTCTAAAGTTATCACCAAAATGGCTACCACTGGAAACTACAAGTCCCAAGATCCTTTTGTTCCAAGTAACTCCTCCTCCCTCTTATGCTCTGCTCCCAGTGATGATCTAACAGGCTTTCTTGTTCTTATACCATAGTAATGATGTGTAACTGCCATCACCAAAACACCAGCCATACTGTATGCCCTACAGCCAAACCTAGTGGTGATCAGATGACCTGCCCAGGCAGGTGCAGGACATGTGATGTGGACATGTGACCAGCGGCCATCTTCTGTCCTGTGTCTGCTCTGCAACGGTGGAAATTAACGGACTGATTAAAGGGCCAGAAGCATTTTAATTCTTCATTACAGTCTATGTCATCAGCATTTTCTGTTAAGGGGAGCAAAATTTTAAATAACAACTAATTACATATTTGCTTATACTTTACTGACCCATTTTTATATGAATTATGCTGATTCCTGGAATACCCCTTTAAATACCGTCACCATGAAGTGCAATTTGTTTTTGAAGGTGGGGAGTAAAAAATGGAAATGCAAAAACAAAAAAGGGCCTGGTCGATAAGGGGTTAACACCTATAAACTCTGGGTGTATTCACATGCAATGGGCAAAAATAAGGTGTTTGTTATGAGAGGACAAAGTTTACTTTATGTGAAGACACGGGGAAGAACTGTTTTTGGTGGGGGGATATAAAATACGCTATGTAAATCCGTCATGTTTATGATGCATTTCCCTGTGTACGCTTTATGTTTTGCTTCAAGAAAATTTCTATATACGTAAAGTTGAAAAAAAAATACTGAAAAATATTATTATTTAGCAAGTAACAGAGTATATCTGAATATATTAGACTGCCCCAGAGTTTTCATTACATAATAGTTATTTATAAACTTGTTGTCATGGTTACATGAAGTGATGCTTTGCATTAGCACTGTAAGACAATATTATGCAAACGCTATTAACCCCATGCTGTCAATGCCAGTTTTCACCTTCTTGACCAGGCCCTATTTATAGAATCTAATGTGTCAAGATAATTGGTTATAACTTTAAAACGCTTTGGAACATATCCCAGTGATTTTGAGTGTGTTTTCTCGTGACACATTGTACTTCATGTTAGTTGAAAAATCTTAGTAATAAGTTTTCTTTTCATTCTGAAAAAATTTGTCAGAAATTCTTAAAAATTCTCGATATTCAAAGTTTGAAATGTTCTGCTTTCTAGAAAGATCAGTCAGATCAATCAACTAGCTTGATAACTAACATTTTCTGAATGTTTGCATTGTGTTGGCATGAGTTTTTTATGTGTCCTCTTATTTTTCTAGGATGTATGGAAGCTCAAAACTTTAGGTGTGTTTTTTCAGATTTTTATGAAAATTGCCAAGACTCATTTTGAGGGACAGCTAGGCTTTCAAGTGACTTTGAGAGGCCCAAATAATTGCAAACCCCCTTTTTATGATGTCAGTTAACCCTTTAAGCATTTTACAGAGGTTAAAACAAAATGGAAGTGAGATTTAGAAACAAAATTTTTTTTTGAAAATACATTAATTTATGCCAGAAATGCAGAGGTTGTTATGGTGGACTCTATGTACATGTTCAAGAGAGGCCTGGATGCCTTTCTGGCAAGCAATATGATATCACAGTAGTTACCATATTTTTCAGACTATAAGACCATAGCTCCCAACCATCCCAGATTTGGCGGGATAGTCCCAGTTTTTCAACTCTGTCCTGGATATTCCCTCCAGGTCCCACACTGGCTAGGGTTGTCCCGGCTCTGTGTCCCGCCCAGTATAGTTTCAAAGCCAGAACATGTGGTATTGAATGACTTCTTCAGACATAGGGCAGCGAATCCTTTTGAGAGATATGTCGGGTTAGCGCAGAGCAGGGACCACAGGAGATATCACCATCTGTCGATATATGGTGTCTACATCCCCTAGGGCAGGGGTAGGGAACCTATGGCTCGGGAGCCATATGTGGCTCTTTTAATGGCAGCATCTGGCTCTCTGATAAATCATTGATTAATAGGGATCGGCAGTGTGTACATCTAAGACACACACAGCGATGATCACTTTGTGTGACCCAGGCGCCATCACCACACCGTTGCTTAGGTGACAGCACCTGTGTCACAGAGTAGAGCAGCATCCACTCCTCTCCACTCATCCATTGCCTAAGCAACGATGGCAGCGGTGCCTGGGTCATAGAGAAGAGTGAGGGAGTGATAAGAAGCTGCTGAAGGGAGAGCAGGTAGTATTCCCTTTTTTTCTGTGACTACCTATCTACTGGGGGTATGTGCTGGAGCTACCTATCTACTGGGTGCAAGTATGTGCTTGCACTACCTGTCTACTGAGAGGCATGTGCTGTGACTACCTATCTACTGGGGCCTGTGTGCATGTGCTGCGGCTACCTATCTACTGGGGGCATGTGCTGGGGCTAACTATCTATTGGGGCGGTATGTGCAGTGGCTACCTAGTTACTGGGGGCCATGTTCTGTGGCTACCTATTTACTGGGGGTACCTACTGGGGCTACCTACTGGGGCTACCCATGTTCTGTGGCTACCTATTTACTGGGGGGCATGCACTGGGGCTACCTATCTACTGGGGGGCATGTGCTGTGGCTACCTATTTACTAGCAGGCATGTGATGGTGCTACCTATCTACTAGGGGGGCATGTGCCGTGATTACCAGTATACTAGGGGACATGTTCTGTGGGTACCTATCTACTTGGGGGCATGTGCTGGGGCTAGATGTCTATTTGGGTGCATGTGCTGTGGCTACATAAGTACTGGGGGGGCATGTACTGGGGCTACCTATCTACTGGGGGTACCTATCTACTGGCGGCATGTGCTGTGGCTACCCATTTACTGGGGGATATGTACTGGGGCTAACTATCTATTGGGGGGCATGTGCGGTGGCTACCTATTTATTGGGGGACATGTACTAGGGCTACCTATCTACTGGGGGACATGTGCCATGGCTACCTATCTACTGGTAGGAATGTGCATACTGTATGGCTCTCACAGAATTACATTTTAAAATATGACGTGTTCATGGCTCTCTCAGCCAAAAAGGTTCCTGACCCCTGCCCTAGGGCTTCCCCAGAGCAGACATAGGGCAGGGAATCCTTTTGAGAGATACTTTTATCGGGTTTCCCGAATATTTCCGTTTTGCGCCGAATTGCCCCGGGATTTTGGCGGATGTGATCGGATTTTGGCACTTCGGCACTGGCTTGCAAGCGACAGAAATGGGGGTGTGGCCATCGGACGGATTCGGACAAACTGCGGAATTTAAAAAAGGATTTGTGTCACAAGATCAAGCACTCACATGCACCAGAAAGAAGCAGGTGAACTCCGGCGAACCTCGGCGCAGCAGCGACACAGGAAGGATTTCGGATGCACGATATTAGTGAATCGCGCCGGACCCGAATCCACGTCGGACAACGCACCGCGGGATCGCAACGGGACCGGGTAAGTAAATTTACCCCAAGGTCTCTATTTAAATGAATTAAATACATTTTTGCCCAGCATGGGACTTGGTTATGGGCTTGTCAAAAGAAGAATTTAATGTAACTTAGAGTTTTACTGTACACTGACACAGGCTCCATGCACTGGTATATAGAGATTATTATTGTAATTATTTTGTAATTGTATTGTAATGATTATTAATTTTATTACTATTATTATGGAGACGGTTATTATTATTATAAAAATAATAATAATAATAACGTCTCCATAATAATAGTCTCAATAATTACAATAATAATCTCTGAGAAGATCCCTCTCTGTATTCCAGTGCATGAAGCCTAACATGGAGTTTAACAGTAAAACTCTTAGTTACATAAAATTCACCCAAAGATAAGCACTAAGGCTATAGCCTAGTGCAGTGATGGCAAACCTTTTAGAGACCGAGTGCCCAAACTACAACCAAAATCCACTTATTTACCATGAAGTGCCAACATGGCATTTCAAGCAGCATCTTATTGCTATCTGTTCTTCAACATCATTCAATTATATTGGCTCTCCTAAGGCCACCAATAGAGTTGAAAGAAGGTGGGAAAATTCAGACCATCATTGTAGTTTCTCTCCAGGAAGAATAGTGGGTCCAGCAGGAGGACCTTCAAAGACAATGCAGTTCTGTTCACACCTTCTCACTTTTCCCGCAGTTCCAAACAGCAAATGAAGTGTTGCTTTAAAATAGCACTGAGAGCAGTATCTTTTAAGTTGCTTGCGACTGCAGGAAGATTTGGTGCATTTGGTCCTGTTTGGTGAAATTGGGAAAATGGCCTGAGTGCCAACAGAAAGGGTTCTGAGTGCCCCCTCTGGCACCTGTGCCATAGGTTCGCCACCACTGGCCTAGTGCATAGAGGCTTTATCTCTATTGCATGTGGAGGTTGTGGGTTCAAATCCTGGGCTGGGCAAAAATGTATTTCTTATTAATAATAATGATAATAATCATCTCCATTGTAATAATAATAAATGGAGATGATTATTATTGAGATGATTATTAGTAATAAAAATTTGGGGCAAGGCCCGGGCGTGGTTAGGGGTGTGGCTTAGGTGGGCATCGTCGAGGTATGCTACACGTGCCACTATTTTGTCCCTCTTTCTCTTCCCAAATGTTGGGAGGTATGTAAGACCACAAGAGGCAACTAGGTTTTAGAGGAAGAAATAACACATTTTTTTTAGTGAGTGGGACACTATAAGGGGATAATGTGTGGTGACACTGTATTAGGCAACAATGTTTGGGACACCTTATTAGACAAGGTGTAGGAGCGATGTGTAGACAGTTACCTTAAAAAGCATCTGGTCACTTGGTGGCAGCATGTAGTGGAGCAGACATATTAGTAGACATAAACCTGCAGCACTCATCTCCCTCACACTTGTACTGCTATGTCTGTAGCAACATTTTGCACTGGTCCTGCGCTGCCAGCAGACACAGCCTGCTCCAGACCAACACTGCCTGCAGGACCACTCTGTCATCCTTATGCCCTCACTAGTGACCAGTTTTCACCTGGGAGAACTGGGTAAGCTCTCCAGCATGATCACTCCACTATTTTTTTACAAGAATTGTACTGCTTTCTTCTTCCCATTTATTTCCAACTTTAATTTCTCATGCACGGTGCTGTGAACATTCCTGTAGTGACTGCAGAAACAAGTCTAAGGAAAATACATACAGCATTGGACTAGGGGCTACACCTCAAAAGTGTCACCTTGCCAACCAATGATCTTTTCTCTATATACATTGTTTTTCAGACAATCCTATTATCCTGGAATGCCATAATTTGTTTTTGTCTGGAAAATACCTTTTCCTTTTTACGGTGTCAAACTGACAGCTATCAACAGTGGCGGGAACAAGCAGACTAATCTAGAAAATTTTCATTCGAGAGGGCAATTGGTCTCCAGTTCTTGATGTACCTAGGTGCCTTAGGTTTAGGCCTTATGTCCCCAGCGATGTGTACATTACAGTCCCCAAACAACAGAACATGGCCCTGTGCGGTTGTTTGCAGCCAATGTGACATTGGCCGATGTGACATTGCCCATGCCACACTGTGAACATGCCCAATAGAAGGCATTGGGAACATGAGGTAGCTGCAATTTGTGCTTGACCTTGAGACTGCAGAAGTAACACGGAAACTTTCAAAGATGGACACATCAGGCAATTTTGCTTGACATCTATTATTCATATCCACAAGGATTGGGGCTGAAAAAAGTTTATGAATTTATTCTAAAATTTTTAGATGTGACAAAATAGATGGCTTCTTTAACCTTGGATTCTTTATTTCTGCAGTCAAAGAGAGGTGCAAGAGTCAAGGCCCAGAGTGGTTTTCAAGAATTTAGTCATTCTCTTTATCCAAATTTTTGTCCGAAACTAGTCAGCCTACTTAGATAGCACCACCATAGCAAAACATCTTGGAAGTCAGTGCAACCTTAGATTTTTTTTGGTATTTCCTGGACATGTAAATGTTGAATAAACAACAAAAGAGAAAGAGAGCTACAAAGTCATCAATAAAATTTCATAACATACTTTATTATAATGTTAATATACACATATAAATAGTACATGCCATATACTGGAAGAAAAACGAGGGGAAAACAAGTGGCCCCAGATGGAAAAATAGGGCAACTAAGGAGTACATAAGCCACCCTCAGGGGAACCCAACAAGCAGACAAGTATTATAAGATCACCAATTCTAGTCAGTATTACTTAAGTAGTGCTGACGGGTGTGAAAAGACATTGGAGTAGAGACCGGAGGTACCTTCCGGCTTCAACAATTGCACATAAATGTTACCACTCACCCAAAAGCATGATGACTTGTCAGTGGGCGACCCTGGGGGGCCAATGGACTACACTCTGTAACATGTAACTGCTGTACTAATTTTTGACTTTGCCAGATTTTAATTTGTCAGTCTTTTGTTTGTCATCCTCATCCTAACTTCTGTAATTCTACCTCCTATGTACAAGAATACAACTTTCTTAAAGGAAATCTTCCACTAACGTACAGTAAAAATTAAGCTAAACATATTCACCTATTGTCCTCTTCATCTCAATCCTGGTGATGGTCTTCTTTAATCTTGTCACAACAGCATTGCCTGAAAAAAGACACAAAGGGGGAGATTTATCATTAGTCCTATGTAGCTCCTTGGCTTATAATTGCCGCAATTTTTTTGTGCAAACATAATTTTTGCGGGTTTTTTTAGCAAGAAAAAAAGCAACTCTAAAGTCACGCAATGGCGGAAAAAATAAATCACAGAGTGTGCTACACTGAACCACCACATTTATCAATTGTGAATTTTCAAAAGAACGCAAATTTTATCGCAAAACTGGAACACATAGGAGGTTGTGTGTGTTGGTCCATTGTTACTACAGGGGGAAGTTTTTGCTCAATTTTATGTTTGAGTTATCTGAGAATTTCCTGTGCAAAAACATTGTGAAAAGGCAGAAATTGAGCAGATGTTAACTGGTGCAGTCTATTCGCATAGAGCACACATAGCTGATAGTCACATCAGAAGGCATTTAACACTGCACATACACTGGACTATAAATCCGTCTGGTGGTAACCTGCCAGTCTAACACATAGACAACTGCTCAAAATCCGGTAATTATTCACACTTCCCACATGACGTCACCTCTTTCTCCAGCATGGGAGAGGGAGGTGGCGGTAGGCGTCAATAATTAGCAACCCAGAGCGCTGGACATTGCGTCCCCCAAACTCCAGACTGCTTTAGAGCTAGATTTCTCTTAATAATGGGACACATCTTATTAATGTGAACAATGGTAACGCCTGGTTGAATTATCTTCAAATTGTCTTGTTTCTTTTTCTATGTTTTGAGGCTCATCTGTCTCAACTAAGACAAAAAAGCAAGTGATGATAAATGTCCCTTTAGAGACTTTCTGTGGTGCAATTAAATTTAACTATTTAGTGACAGAAGTGGAACTCTACATAGTATGGTTCGCTACAGCTGTGTGGCTTCACACTTTCAGACTATGGTTTGTGAACCAGAGATAATGCAGGGTCCTGCTTCAGGACTGTGAGCACCATATTGACATATTATGCAGAGTACAACATTCGTCCACCCTGGCCTGACCACAGTGTGGGTCTAGAGTGGCTGGCTGTAGTGTCACAGTGGTTTGGTCCATGAGAACATTCCTCGTCCACACCTATCACAGTCAGCAGAGAAATGCAAGAAGTGGGAGAGGCCACAATATAGAGAAGGAATGCCCCCGGGGCACTCCTGGTGTGTCTGTGGTAATGAATCCCCTGTTGGTGGAATCACACTTGGAGACAGAAATCTTGAAAAGTAACTCACAGTCTCTTTAATGGCAAACAGTCCAAGACAGCAGCAGGTAACAGGTTGTAAAATGGTCCTTCCTGCAAGCACACACAAGGCTTCAGATTGATTGTCTGTGGATATGGGACCGGGAAAGTACCTCAGCCCTAGCCCAGAAGCTGGAGGGCTGGCTAGTAGGAGCCGGATTGGCTCTGATACTTGGGCAGCAAGGTAGCAGTCTTGATGGTATTAGCACACAGAGATGCAGACTGAAAGATGCAAAATCAGGGGAACTCCAATCCTAAAGGGAAAGAGAAAGGATGCCTAAAGCTGACATGGGAGAACTGTCCAAACCCTCTCTAGCCAACAAGAATACTATCTGGAGTTAACTTATTGATTAACCGTCCATCGGGATATTACACAAGGAGTTCATGTATCCCATTAATAAGAAGAGCTGACTTTGTAATTATTACTCAGAATGTCAGGTCTACTGCATAATGTGGAAGCAGGAACTCTGTATCATATGATACTAAAAGTCCCATCCATGAAGCAAGACCAAACTCAGTAGGTGTGAAGATTTATGCAGAATCAGAAAAAGGGCAAAGTAATATATAAATCAAGAGAATTATAGGATAATATGAATAAAAATGCTTTATTTATACAGAAACAATATGCAGAAAAAAACAAAGGGGGACATTGGGAATATAAAAATAATTAAAATCATTGATAAAGAACATCTGGACCATCCTGTAGGTCAAAGACCATTCATTCTCCCACCCACACAAAAGGCCAAATACAAACAGTGTAGTCAAGCTATTAATAACAAAAAGTTGACAAAAACAGGACCTATATGTGACCTATATTGTCAAAAAGGATAAATGCAGATGGGTAAGAATACATCATTATTGCTTGTATATATGCTATGATTGTCTGAGATAGGCATACCCCATGATAACAGTCATCCACAGAGAAATGTGGATGGCTACATGCAGAGGTGGCAGAAAATCCCTCAATGGCAACCATATAAAATCAAAATAACCGAGGGGTATTTTTTCTTTATTATGAGTGACTTAAGCTAAACTGAGTTGCCTGTAGTAAATAATGTAAAGTAAAAGTGGTTTAGTTCAGTGTCTCCAAATGGCACTGAATACACAGTCACACATTAGCTATCTGATTTATTTCCATAAGAAGCATGCATGTGTAATGCTGTATTTTTAGATTTTTGGTGTAATACATTTACCTGGTGTCTATTATTAACCTTATACTGTTATATTTTTTGCATTAAAACCATGGAAACAAATAGTAACCAAGCAACGTTTAATTAGCATGAAACAAAGGGTTTAAAAGTAAACTAAAAAAAAAATTAGAATATAATAAATGTGAATAATTATTTCTTTTAAAATACATGTTAATGACTTATTTACAATATATTAACATTTTCTGTACATAAGCTATGGATTTGGCTGTATGCTGCTTTGAATTCCATGAAGAATTGCATGTATAAAGAAGTGATAATAAGATATAAGCATGATGATAAATATCACGGTAGCTGGCATAGTGTCACGGGTGTCCCCGTGATCCATTTCATCGGTCCCTGCTAGGCCACGCGCGTTCCTGTTCCCTAGGGCACTTGCTCCGGCTCATGAAAGATTTAAATGGCTAGCGCGCTTCTGCTTGGCGATGGCACTTCAGGTTTTCCATAAAGGCTGGCTGTTCCCATCATTCCCTGCCAGCGGAGGCTGCTGCTGGACACATTATTACTGAGGGGAGGCTGCTACTGGACACATTAATGAGTGGAGACTGCTACTGACCATTTTATTAATGAAGGGAGGCTTCTTCTGGACACATTAATAAGAAAAGGCTTCTTCAGGACACTATTAATGAGGGGAGGCTGCTGCTGGACATTTTATTAATGAGGGGAGGCTGTTGCTGGACATTTTATTAATGAGGGGAAACTGCTACTGGACACTTTATCAATGATAGGAGGTTGCTGGACACTATTCATGAGGGAAGTGCTGCTGGATACTTTATTAATGAGGGGAGGCTGCTGCTGGTGATTTTATTAATGGGAGAGGCATCTGCTGGAGACTATTAATGAGGGGAGTCTTCTTCAAGACACATTATTAATAAGATTAAAGAAATAGCAAGAAAAAACCAAAACAGAGGACTGTGCCCCGGGTAATAATGTTGAGTAATAGGAAGAGAAATGTAGTGAGTAGGGTGCTCACCTACTTTGCAATAATCAATTGCATGTAACCTTCTATATGGGGTAGTCCGGGAAAATCCTATGGTTTAGCAACAATGGCAACACAATCGGTATTGCGCGGCTCCCAGGCTCCAGGGACCAGTTACCTATATAAGGACTAGTAAGTAACTTAAAGGATGAGAAAAAGAGTTGGGGCTCTATACCGAATCAGTATGGGGATGGAGTATGAAATAATATGCTTCTGGGTAAATAAGAGTGTCCTATAACGCGTTTCTGGTCACGCGGGACCCTTTTTCAAATAATGGACATAAAATCAGAAATCAATACCCTAAAAGAAAACACAGAATATATACCGTATATACCGGCGTATAAGACTACTTTTGAAGACAGAAAAATCTTCTGTCTTCTCTGGGGTCGTCTTATACGCTGGTAATCGTCTTATACGGCGGCATGGAGAGGGCTCACGGGCTGAGCCCTCTCCATAGCCGGTAAGTCTTTGCTGCATATTGCAGCAAAGGCTTACCGGTAACACCCGCGATCGGTGCTAGCACCGATCGCGGGCGTTTGCACAGCGATGGCTGCCGGCAGCCTCACAAAGCTGCCGGCAGCCTCAAAAAGACATCGGGGGGAAAATACTCACCCTCCGTTGGCCCCGATGTCTTCAGTCTTCCGCGCCGTCTTCTTTCTTCTGCTGGGCGCCGCCATGTCTTTCCCCGGGTCGGCGCCTAGTATGACGTCAGCAGCGGCGCGTCATACTAGGCGCCTGCCGGGGAAGATCAATGGTGGCGCCCGGCAGAAGAAAGAAGACGGCGCGGACATTGGGGGAGCATCGGGGTGAGTATATGTTTATTTATTTTTTTAATGCTGGGCTGTATACTACTGGGGGCTGTGCTGTATACTACTGGGGGCTGTGCTGTATACTACTGGGGGCTGTGCTGTATACTACTGGGGTCTGTGCTGTATACTACTGGGGGCTGTGCTGTATACTAATGGGGGCAGTGCTGTATACTACTGGGGGCAGTGTTGTATACTACTGGGGGCAGTGCTGTATACTACTGGGGGCAGTGCTGTATACTACTGGGGGCAGTGCTGTATACTACTGGGGGCAGTGCTGTATACTACTGGGGGCAGTGCTGTATACTACTGGGGGTTGTGCTGTATACTACTGGGGGCTGTGCTGTATACTACTGGGGGCTGTGCTGTAATGGTAATGTTGTTGTTGTATGCCTTATGTTTATGAGCGACAGTTTTCCTGCTATATACCTGCATGTCATAAGAATTTACATTTAAAAAAGGACCATGTTGAATTCAAATCTGTTTTTTTTAATATTTTTACCGGTGTTTTGTATGCATTGGAAAAGGGGTAGTCTTATACGGCGAATATATCTTAAACTCTATATTTTAAACAGGAAAGTAGGGGGGTCGTCTTATACACCAGGTAGTCTTATACGCCGGAATATACGGTATATATATATATATATATATATAAAATTCAGATGAATATGATATTAGAATATAGCATAGTATGTTCATTAATTAGCAGGAAAGTGAATCATTGGAGATATACAATATAAGGCAAAATAATGTTTGGGTACATGCATAAAAATGACAAAGAAATATATATAAAATAGACACTAGTGGTGCCTATTAACTATAAAACAAATTAATAACAATAACTATTAAAACAAATTAAAATTAATTGTTTAAATTATGTATACAAAAAATTGATTGGTTAAAAAATGTGTCAAAGAGCAAATATGTACATATTTAACTATGCAATGTGTAAACATATACCAAGTCATGTAGCTTACAGTAGGTCCATACTAGTGTCATTCATAGGCATATAACTAGAGATATAAAAAAACCAGAAGGTTACTTACATTGGTAGTCTCAAGTGGAGAAGGCTTAATAACATTACTGGTTGCTGGTAGAGGGGAGATATATATATGCTAGGAATTGGCGCGTACCAGCGATTGGACTCAGAAGTCTGATTGTGGCGCACACACAGTGTGAGGAGGGTCGGCGGAAGATGCGTGCCAGCACAGAACATCCAGCGCATGCGCCACTTGTTCAAAAATTGTACAAATTTTCAGTGGATAAAATACCAAAACGCCCAAAATTTGATACCCAATCCCTCCCGTGTATAACAACACCCCATATGTGGTGGTAACCTGCTGTATGGGCACACGCCAGGGCATTGAGGGGGGAGCTGCGCCGTTCAGAGAAGATTATGCATTGTCACTTTATAATGGCTATACAATCTTTATTTTTTTGGCAATTTGGACATATAAGGGCTTATTTTTTGCGACATGAGATGCACTTTACAAATATTTCATTTTAGTGGGTCATTATCTTATTGATGAGATTTTATTAACTCTTGAATGTATGGGTGAAAAGAAAACTGTCAATTTTGGTTTCCTTTCTTTTCGTAAATTTTGGGGGTCGTACACTAAAAATACTATATTATCTTTATTCTATAGGTCACTACGATTACAGTGATACCTCATTTATATAGTTTAGTTATTAGTAAAGGGAGGCCGCTAGGGTCTTTTAATTAGTAAAGGGAGGCCGCTAGGGTCTTTTAATTAGTAAAGGGAGGCCACTAGGGGCCCTTAATTAGTAAAGGGAGGCCGCTAGAGGTTTTTATTAGTAAAGGGAGGCTGCTAGGGGTTTTTTATTAGTAAAGGGAGGCCGCTAGGGGTTTTTTATTAGTAAAAGGAGGCCTTTTATGACTGTTTTAGTGTCATTTTGTGCTATTTTGGTTGTTGGTGTGCCCCAGGATTTTCTAAGTATAAAAAGTGTGCCGCGGCTCAAAAAAGGTTGAAAATCACTGCTGTGGAGAATACCCCAATGCTTTTGAATAATTTTTTTTTATATCAGAACTATCCCTAGAGAAAGTGGTGATAAAATTGATATTCTGCTCTGAACTCACTTAATTCACTTTATGTGTATCATTGGGTTTTCTTGAGGGTTCTAGGCAGGTAGCCTGATCGAATTGACCTGCTCTAATGTAGGCATTATTAACAAGCGGTTTCAGATATCCTTTCACCTGAAACCTATTTCTCTGTTCCATATAATCTGAGACATCGGTGCAGTTATGTCTCACTCATTTGTATTGTCCATACGTTATATTTAGTAACCATTTTGTGAAATGGCTACTAGTAAAGTCAAGATAACTGTTACTGTCCACCTTTTTGAAGTGAGTTTTAGTTTTAATAACTCCTTCTTTGGTATGGAATACCAGAACATGCAATAATTCCATATCATTGGTGGTAATATTGGTAGTAAAACCTAGGTCCCATGTATTGGTATTCAATGAATCTAGTGGCTTCCTCAATACTACCATCTCAAATAATAAAAATATTGTTTTAAATAATTGAAGTTTATAAGTGCAATGTTCCTCAAACAATCTTATGTTCAGATTCGCGAAACTTGGGGTGAATTTGCTCACCTTCGCCGTACCCCTACGTTGAAGGTAGATATGGTCAAGAAAGGAAAAGTAATTATGTTCCAGTATGAACTGAATGGAACTAAGGAAGAACTTCTTTTGTAAAGGTGACGTATTGACATCTCCTTCTAGAAAGGAGGATACTGGATTTGTAATGTCCAGGGTAATGAATAGGTAGTGTTCTAACCATGAAACTTGTAGTATTGTCCTTATCAGGTCGGATGTGCCCAAAATGAATGAAGGTAGTTTTCTAACAAACTGTTGTAAAAAGAGGTCCACATACAGAAGTGGGAAAGATTAGTAGTAAGGGAATTAATCCCTGAAATAATAATGGTAGTGCTCTAATGTACTTTGGGAAGATAATAAAAAATGGCGGTAGCCGGCCCTTCAATCTGCAAATACTAGTGCTCTTTCTTGTTCAATACTCCTAGAATACAAAGTTAGTTCCAATTGACCAAATCCAGATACACGAAGCACCTTCCTTCAATGATTCAGTATCTTTTTTAGGCCTACAGAGGGAGGTAAACACCACCCCCCTCCTACAATACGCAAAATGCCTAAAGGAAACAGTTTACATAGTCCCTCCACCGGGGATAAAAAGAAAAAAAACTAGGAAACCTTATTAATGATAGGAGGCTGCTGCTGGTCACATTATTAATGAGGGGAGGCTACTTATGGACACTTTTAATTAGGGGAAGCTGCTGTTTGGCACTTTATTAATGAGGGGAGGCTGCAGATGGACATTTTATTACTGATGGGAGGCTGCTGCTGAAGACTTTATTATTGAGGGGAGGCTGCTGCTGGACACATTATTAATGGGGGAGGCTGCAGCTGAATACATTATTAATGAGGGAAGGCTGCCACTGGAAGGGGATGCTGCTGCCGGACACTTTATTAATGATGGAAGGCTTTTGCTAGACATATTATTAATGAATGGAGGCTGCTGCTGGAGGCTGCCCCTATTAATTAGGGGAGGCTGCTGTTGCCGGACACTTAATAGCTGTCAATTTCCACTCCCATATTTTCCAGTGGGTACAACAAGCGAAAGTGACAGTCATGGCAGTTTAGCCACCGTTTGTGAATGCAGTGCCAAATTTTTGCAATGGCCACTCACTCTTCTTGCAAAACATATGGTATTTTAGTATAGTATTTTGTGTGTATGTCTGTGTAGCATATATGTGAATTATCAAGTGCAATCTTTAGGATGGGGAGTGTCAGCGAAAGTTTATGTATATGGGGTCCCGATGTAAAAATTTTATGGGGGACCACTGGGGTCTTGTTACGCTACTGGTGGCCAGAATGAAGTCACATAGATTGCTGAGCTTGCTTTATACACAACAAGTTTAACATTTTGTCAGCAGGGTCAGGGATTAAAGCTCTGGAGCAATACTATTAGATAGGGGCAAAGTTATCACATTAGGCGGTGATAGATAGATGGATATTTACCTAAAACCCTTTATAATTTGTGCAGTGAGATGATTTAGATTACTTAGGCAAAGTACAAGACATTTTTTGTTATGTGCAGGTAGATAAATATGTTTGATTGGGGGTCATTTATCTTTTTTTATCTCTTATATGAGTGACTTTTGTGGCGCCTTTGCATTTTTGCGCAAAGCTTTCTTACTACTACTTTGTACTACTCGCCTAATATCATTGAAATACAGATGTGGGCATAATAACATAATTTTAGTACAAATTGTGGTTAAAAAGGCACAATTTTAGTGAAAATAAACTCCAGTCCCAAAGGTGTAGGCAAAAGTTTGGAAGGGGGTTTATGAATATTATAAGATATGGATAATAGATCGGATATTACCGTATGTTTCTATGTAAGATGAGTAGTTTGTTTCTACAACAATGGAACATGTCATTTAAAGCTGGCTTTTAGATGATTAAAGCTGGTTCAAAACTGGCTTACTTGCATTCCAGTGGTGGAGTATGTGCATGCGGAAGGGCTGGGTTTTATGAAGAATATGTGTTTTTACCTGTTTATCTTGTTTTAAATGCCTTGAGGTACATAATAAAAAAGGTAAAAACAAACAAATTCAATGTTGTATTCAAACCTTCACGGAATTGACATTTGTTTAAATTCCTTATTGTCTTGCAGAGACCATGTGCCCTCACTGCTAAGGTCCTTGTGCTTCAAAGACATCAAAGTTCATGGTCCATTTTGGTCTCCAGAAGCTTCGGGCCTATAGTTGCCAACCAGTGGTGGAACTATCAGTGTAGAAGCCATGGCAGCTGCTATGCGGCCCGGGCCCATTAGGCATCCCTGCCAAAATCAATAGCATTTCCATATCTATAAGACACTAATGAAATTAATGCAAAAAGCTCTGATGCAGAGTTCTTGCTCTAGACATCTGTATGACACCCTCTGTATTGCGCAGGTGGGGCCTGATTGTAGGAAAGAGACTCAGGGTTCATGGAACAGGAAGAGGGGGCCCCCACTAAAAATGCCTGTCTACACTTCTGGATATATTCAACTCTGATACTGCTTAATGCTATGAAGTATATGGAGCTAAATACTCCCTGTACAATCGTTACTCCTGGTCTCAGTCACACATGTAAAAGGGGAAGAACTTTGTGGGTGAGTTGGAGGAGCCTCATAGGTCAAGTCTGGTTCCTGCATCCCATTCCAAGGCCTGGACATAACCGTGAAAAGAGGAGCAGTCAATGCCCTCAGGTGAGAGCTACATGTGTGCTATGTAAGGCACAGAAATACGTTTTTGTGGGTGTTAAAGAAAGGGGTTATTTAAGAGGTTCTGCATCAGCTGAGGTGTGTATTATGAGGTGCTGCAAAACCAGAGAGTTGTATTATGAGGTTACATAGCCACTGAGGTGTGTATTATGAGGTTGCACAGGACTTGAGGAGTGTATTTTGAGGTTGCGTGACAGCAGAGGTGTGTATGTAGAGGTTCTAAGGCAGCTGAGGTGTGTATGCAGAGGTTCTGTAGCAGCTGAGGTGTGTATGAAGAGGTTCTAAGGCAGCTGATGTGTGTATGAAGAGGTTCTAAGGCAGCTGAAGTGTGTATGTAGAGGTGCTGTGACACCTTAAATGTGTATTATGAGGTTACGTAGCCGCTGAGGTGTGTATTATGAGGTTCTGTGGCAACTGAGGTGTGCATATAGAGGTTCTGTGGCAGCTGAAGCGTGTATTGAGAGGTTCTGCAGTTGCTGAAGCTTGTATGTGGGGGTTCTGTGGCAGTTGAGGTGTGTATATAGAGATTCTATTTCAACTTAGGTGTGTATTTAGAGGTCCTGTTGCAGATGAGGTGGGTATGCAGAAGTTCTGCGGCAGCTAAGGTGTGTATGTATATTTTATGTGGCAGATGAGGCGTGTATGTAGAGGTTCGGTGGGAGCTGAGGTGTGTATGTAGAGGTTCTGTTGCAGCTGAGGTGTGTACCTAGAGGTTATGTGGCAGCTGAGGTGTGTATCTAGAGGTTCTTCAGCAGCTGAAGTGTGTTTGTAGAGCTTCTGTGGCAGCTGAGGTGTGTATGTAGAGGTCTTGTTGCAGATGAGGTGTGTATGTAGATGTTCTACACCAGCCGAGGTGTGTATGTAGAGGTTCAGTGACAGCAGAGGTCTGCATGTAGAGGTTCTGTGGCAGCTGAGATGTGTATGTGGAGGTTTTGTTGTAGCTGTGATGTGTATGTGGAGGTTCTGTTGCAGCTGAGGCTTGTACGTAGAGGCTCTGTGGCAGCTGAGGTGTGTATGTGGAGGTTTTGTGGCAGCTGTGGTGTGTATGTGGAGGTTCTATACCAGTAGAGGTGTGTATGTAGAAGTTCTGTAGCAGCTGAGGTGTGTATGTAGATTTTCAGTGGCAGCTGAGGTGTGTATTTAAAAATTCTGCAGCAGCTGAGGTGTGTACGTAGAGGTTCTGTGGCAGCTGAAGTGTGTATGTAGAGGTTCTCTGGCTGCTGAAGTATGTATGTGGAGGTTCTGTGGCAGGTGAGGTATGTATATGTAGAGGTTCTGTGGCAGCTGAGGGGTGTATGTAGAGGTTCTCTGGCTGCTGAAGTGTGTATGTGGCGGTTTTGTTGTAGCTGAGGTGCATATGTAGAAGATCTGCGGCAGCTAGGTGTGTACGTAGAGGTTCTGTGGCAGCTCAGATGTATATGTAGAGGTTCTGTGGCAGCTGAGGTGTGTATGTAAAGGCACTGTGGCAGCTGAGGTGTGTATGTGGAGGTTTTGTGGCAGCTGTGGTGTGTATGTGGAGGTTCTATACCAGCTGAGGTATGTAGATTTTCAGTGGCAGCTGAGGTGCTTATGTAGATTTTCAGTGGCAGCTGAGTTGTGTATGTAGAAATTCTGCAGCAGCTGAGGTGTGTATGTAGATTTTCTGTGGCAGCGGAGGTCTGTATGTAGAGGTTCTGTGGTAGTCTTCTTCTCTGAAAGTATTACTATTTTGCAGAACTATTATTTCTAGTTTATTTTTAAAAAAGAAATTCATTGGGGGCCCCCACCAGTTTTTTTTTCTGAGGGGCCCTCACCATACCTGCAGGCATCACATAATCTGTATAATTCATCAGTTGAATAGTCAGGACCGAATGATGTGGTGTTGATTGCACAGTAGGTAAGTAACAGAATAAATGACATGCAGCACTCAACCTATGTGCTGCTTTGTCATATTATCTCAACTGTTACACATGATTAAATAAAACACAAAGTTTAAAGCAAAACAAAGATCATTTGGTGCATTTAATTTATACTTTTCACCAGCTGTCTGTAAGAAGACGCTGAATTGAGCATGGGAGTGCAGGAAAGTGTTTTTTATGCATGGGGTAGTGCATATATATAATGTGGAGGCACTGCATTCATAATAGGATACAATGGAGGTATGTCATTTGGAACCGCAGCCTGTGTATCAATTGGAGACGTGGCATACAATGGGGGTCATTTACTAAGGGCCCGATTCGCGTTTTCCCCACGTGTTACCCGAATATTTCCGATTTGCGCCGATTTTCCCTGTTTTGCCCCGGTATTTTGGCGCACGCGTGTCCGAACGAAAACCCGACGGATTCGGAAAAACCGCCGCATTTAAAAATCAAAAAGTGTCCGGGAGCTTGCACTTACCTTCACTAGGAATAGGCCGGTGTACTTGAGTGCATTTCAGCGCGCCTCGGGGAACTTCAGCGCAGCAGAACTACCTTAGTGAATCCCGGCCGGACCGGAATCCACCACAGAGAACGCGCCGCTGAATCGTGAATGGGCCGGGTAAGTAAATCTACCCCAATATATTTAATTTACCGGTACAGCATATATTTCATTTGCATTCACTAAGTTGTCATGATTTTGCTAAATAGTAATTGATCTGCAAATACATAAAGCACTCATAAGGGCACATTTATCCCCCCTCCCCTGGCACCTGAAGGATTTATATGGAAGCTCTGACCTTTGGAAGTCTGCTCTGTTGTGCTTCAATGGCGGGGCAATAGTCCAACCTGAAGTAGAATTGTGCCACATCCTATGATTTACATAGCCCCACGACTCAACCGCCAGCCATGCCGACCTTCACTCCCCTCCACACCCATATGCCATGAGATTTTGGAAACAGGTGCAATTCTTGGCGGTGGATCAATTGCCCTTATTTCAGGCCTTACATTCCAGTTTTCAAGCGTACAAGCCATAAGAAATATGCCCCATAGGTTTCTATAGGATGGCTACATAAATGGGCATAAAATGTCTCATAATTGCAGCAACTGGTCATATGCACCATATTTACAGTTTTTTTGCCAACCCATTCCACTTTTCACTTCATACAGCTCCCCCCAAATTCACCTTGTTAATCCAGATATGAAAGAATTTGCCAAATTTGTACTATATTAACATAAATTAGCAGAAATTAAAGGAAATCTACCATTTGATTTGAGGCATTATGAAGCAAACATACCATGAGAATGCTGTAACTATACTGATGCAGGATCATATCTTGGTTAATCCCTGTACTGAGTCTTTTGCTGACAAAACAGAAATAACATTATGATAATGAAGCTCTGTCGCTTCTATACCTCCTTCAGAGCTTGGTTCAGTGCTTCTCCTAGCACCGAGTTATTATCTGCAGGAGAGGATAATGTAATGCTCAGGTTAATTAGTCATGTTTTGACTAACCTCCATTTGTAATTACAAGCTCCGTCTAATGTGTTTATCTTGGCTGCCATGCTGACCCAGCTTTCACAAGGTCCTGAATGTTATAATTATTTTTTCAGCAAAACCACTCAGCTCAGGGATTAACCAAGATATAATCCTGCATCAGTGTAGCTACAGCATTCTCAAAGTATGTTTGCTTCATAATGCATCAAATCAAATGGTAGGTTTCCTTTAACACTTGTTGTGCAACTTTTATCAGGCTTTCTAAGCCACTTCAATAAATCTGAAGTGCAGAAGAGCTCATAAGAAACTATAAAAACTTGCGTAGTGGGGGGTGATTTTTACTGGCATACAAGCCTTCATTAAGTAACAATTCTTGGTGCTTAGGCCAGTGACACATGTGACATTTTCGTCGTGTTTCTGCTGTGATTTAGAACGCACGCATTTTTCTAATGTTTGCTTGCGTTCGCATTTTTTAAAAACGCAAAGCTTGATGTGCGGTAATTGCAGGCAGCTGTGTCTCTTGGAATTTGTAAAAAACGCAGTCATCTTCTCCCTGTCATTTGTTCATGTAATCACATTCTTTTCAAAATGCAGGCCACAAACAGATGAGTTTGTAAAAATGCAACAACTTTGAAAAACGTAATGAAAACGCACTGCAAAAAAATGCAGGAAATAAAATGCAGAGTTAAAACAATTTAACCTAAAGGCCATTGAAAAAGCCAATATGCAAATATGATACCTTTTTCAAGAATGTAAAAACGCAATTAAAAAAATGCAACAAAAACGCCACCTGTGTCACCGGCTTCAGCCAGGAATGATTATCCCCTCTTGCCAAGAGGTAGGCTGGCATTGGGCCAAGATGCAACTTGGTACAGTATATCAAAGGGGTGGGAGGAATGATAAATCTCTTCCCTGGAGCAACTACCTAATGATAAATCTGCCAATGTGCCTCCAGTCATATGCTGCAAGTTGCCTTCAGCCTGTTGAAGAAAACTAGTTTTTTCTTTCATTCAACTTCCACCCTGAGCCTGTAAAAAGTGAAAGTTTATCCGCTGCACTGTTAGTTCACAGGGTGTTTCCCTGTGTGATTTATCTCTGGCAGAAGTTGCTTTTCTCCTTGTCCAACAGGTGGAAAGAAAGGAGGAGCAAACATTTCTTGAATGCTAGTTATAGGTTGTCCACTTTGTTGCCTTCATCTGTCAGCGTGCAATACCTGCATGTGTGAGGCTGTGTCCCATCACTGCTCACCTCTTTGCACAAGTTGAAACCTACTACTGCATAAACAATGCCATACATCTATGAAGACCCAAGACATAAAGAGCCAAGTTTCCCCAATACTGCCAAAAGTATTCACTCATCTGGAAAAACCTATGAGGAGCTCAGACAGGAGTGTATCAGGAAAGGAGTTCTGTTCGAAGATGAAGATTTTCCAGCAAACGATTCTTCACTGTTCTTCAGTCAGAAACCGAACATCCCCTTTGTATGGAAAAGGCCTAAGGTAAGGAACTGAAATAAAACACTAAGGGGGATATTTACTAAGAACAGTGCAGTCTGTACTCTATGCAGTTTGTCTGTGTAGTGTGCAGGGGGCACCAGATTCTGGCATTTTGGCGCCCGTTCTTCATTAATTTGACACCCTCTGCACTACTCCAACAGAGACAGGGGGCGATGTGTGGCTCTTTTTCCATGGGTAAGGACATGTGTGCTTCTAGGATATTTTGATAGTCGTAGTATTATGTGATTTAGTCACTGCGCCTGTACAACATACCCTTTTTCACTTCCTTCACTTGTATTTTCTTACAATCTTTGAAGGGTTTTCATCCTTTTTGCTGCCCATGGTTACATGATACTATATTATTATCTTCCACGTGTGAAAATGTTATCATTGTATAACTTATTTGTATATTATTAGCCCACACTGCCTAGTGCCAGGTCATTCTTCTCCTATGCATTGGTATCTAATAAAACAAAATACTGTATTTTTAAGATTGTTTTCAACAAAGATTGATCCTTTTATTCCATATGATTACTGTGTGGTGGAATTCATCTTTTTGGTTTAATTGCTCTATGCACATTCCACATATCTCAAATACATCTTTTTTTGATTGTAGCATCAATAGCAAAAATCTATTTGTTTGGTTTAGTTAATTACTCCGACAGAGTGCACCACTTTTTTTTTGGGTGCACCTTTAACATGGGGCGTGTCTTTTGTATTTTGCAAAAGTACAAATACCAAATATGTAGTTTTACTGTATTTTATTTATTACTTTTTCTGGAAAAAGACAGTTTATGATGTGTCAAACTTATGACCTTTTTTTTTAAGTAACTTCATCGTTTTCTAAGCCGTAAAGGGCATCTACCACCAGATTACTGTCCTAAATATGCTGCTCGTTATATTTAGGGGATGGGATATTTTACATGTATTTCAGCATTTTTATTGGCAAAATAATAACTTTGTCATAGTGCCAGAGGTGATCAGGATGACGGCGTCAAAGCACCTCTCGGCTTGCCCGGGCTTTAATTTATGCATACCCTCTGCTGCATGCCTCCTCCTGCCACCGGCTGGCGTGGCTGTGCTCTCCCCTAGTTTCCCAGCCGGTGGCAGGAGGAGGCTTACAGGGGGGACGTCCATAAATAAAGTCCGGGGAAGCCGAGAGGTGCTTGGGTGCCTATATAGTGACTGAAGAAAAGAGATATTTTACTTAATTTTTTGTATTGGAAACTTCTGCAGCCACAGCAATGAACACACTCAGCTACACAGAGAGCACTGACCAGAGCTAGGATAAACTGAGGAGGATAGCAAAAAAACTGCTGAATATTATAGGTATTCAAGATAATAGGCAAAAGTTGTTCTACCTCCCAAGAGCTATTGTAGTTGTGCCACAAAGGGGGGGCTCAATCTCTAGTATAAATCAGCAATACTTTTAAGAAAACATTTAAGGCTGACAGGAAGTATATTATGGGGAGCGATGATCAAAACAATGATGACAGCGCCCACACTCCTCCGTCTTTTAAATGCAGTCGGCAGCAATGAAAGGGTTGACACCCACCAATTGTGGGTTTAAGCGATGAGTGAGCCCTTTTCATACATCGTAAACAGCTCCCCGCCATACTTTTATGATGCAGATCGTTAAGTGGTTAAAGTGTGCCAGTTTTTTCGTCTGACTTTGCACTGCTTGCTCATTCCAGTTTTGTGTCGCGACTGCACAATGTGCATGTTAGTGCTCAGTCGGAGAGTGCACCGCATTTATGACAGACGTGCGGCACATTTTTGTGCCACAATTCTGCAGCCTTACAAAGTGCACACAAAAAAAAAATGCAGCAAACTCTCACCGGCTATAGAGACGGTTTAGCCCGCGAGCCCTGTCCAAACATCCGCATCCTACGCGTGAAGTAACTATACATCATGTGTCATTAAGGGGTTAAGTAGATATAGCATCCCATAGTTTTATTATATACAGCCCCCATAGTTTGCTGTTATTCATCAAGCTGTGAACATGTGTGACAAAACATGAACATGAACCTGTGTTCATCTGCAGGAAGTAAACAATGAAGTTTCCTCTTGAATGACAGCAAGCAGAGGTCTAGATAACAGTGAGGAAATGATACAGAAAGTATATTGGAAAATTGTATAAGTTACTTAAAGTGAACAACCACTTTAAGTATCCTTCCATAGTTTTATTATATACTGCACTCCCATAGTTTAAGAAGATCTACTGTAGCCTCCCGTACTTTAGTCACCATGTTTTTTTTATTATACAGTCCCCCCATAGTTAAATCATAGCTCCAACTGTCCCGATTTTGCCGGGAAAGTCCCGTTTTTCTTACCTCTGCCCCGCGTCACGGGCAGCTATGAGATTGTCACAGATTTTCTCCCCAGGTCCCGCTGTGTCCCGGCGCTGTGTCCGCATAGTAAATACTTCGAAAGCCTGAACTGATAGTACAGAATGGCTTCTACAGACATCGGGCAGGGAATCCTTTTCAGAGAAGTGTCGGCTTAGCGGAGAGCAGGGACCACGTCATCAGGTTCAGATCAGCATCTGTCCATATATGGTCACTGCATCTCCTAGGGTTCCCCGGAGCAGACATCGGGCAGGGAATCCTTTTCAGAGAAGTGTCGGGTTAGCGGAGAGAGCAGGGACCACGTCATCAGGCTCAGATCAGCATCTGTCCATATATGGTCTCCAGGGCTTCCCCAGACACAAGCTCTTTATTTAATTAAATTAATTAAAGTTTTGCCCAGGCTGAGGTTCAAACCTGGGACCCTCTGCACTGCAGACAGGAGCCTTAACTAACTGAGCTATAAGCCCAGTGATACAGAGCTGAGGATTTCTGGTAACTAAGAAGGGATTCCCCTTATCCTCCCTTCTGTTCGCCATCTATATAGAACCTCTGGCTATTAAAATCAGGAGAGAGGAGGGCGTGCAGGCGGGGGGATGTGGGGACCTACAAGACAAAATATGTTTATACGCGGACGATCTAGTCTTGTACTTGAGCAATTCCCCTACTTCGGTTCCCAAAGCCATTCAGGTGGTAGAAGAATATGGGGGTCTATCGGGACTGGAGATAAACTGGAACAAATCTGTGATTATGCCCCTGGACTTAGAGACTAAAGAATGGGCGAAAGGGGGTTGTGAAATACAATGCAGGGAAAAATTTCGTTATCTTGGGGTTGAAATATCTGGAGTTTTATCTGAATTTCATAAGTTGAACCTGCAGCCTCTGATTGGGTCCGTGAGGGCCAAAATCAAATGTTGGAGTAAGCTACCATTTTCGCAAGCGGACAGAATAGGGATAATAAAGATGATAGTGCTGCCACAAGTTTTGTATGTATTGTCCTCATCCCCCATTTGGATTGAGGAATCTTATTTTAAGTTAATGGAATCCATTTTGAATGAACTAATATGGGGCAGAAAGAAGGTGAGAATGAAAATGAAATATTTGTATAGCCCAGTGGGAGAAGGAGGGCTGGGGATCCCCTTCTTCAAAGGCTACTTTATCGCCTCACAGATTGCTCGCTTGGCAAAATGGAAAGAGATACACTGGCTAAACATGATGGTATTAAGATCTCAGGGTAAGGTCAAATCCATCTTTGAGTTTCTGGAAAGTTATCTAGGGTCGGAAGACCCCTTTAAGAAATGGGCACTCTGTGGAGCAATAACAAAATCCTGGAAGACTTATAAAGAACTTTTAAACATCACTGGTTTTATGGAAGAGACCCCTATTTGGTTCAATAGGAAACTAATAGAAGCAGATAAAATTCCGGATAGAACATTCTGGGGAAACCTGGGGATTAGACAGGTAGCACAAATTTGGGAGGATGATAGAGTAAAATCTTTTAGTAGATTGCAGGAGATACATGGTCTTAAAAACACAGACTGGATCCGTTATTTGCAACTCTCACACGCTCTTAAGGAGGATGCACGCAGGTTCGCGGTAAGATTCGAAACACACGCAGGGTTGGAGCTGATTATGAAGGGAGGGATTAATAGGAAACTGATATCGAAAATATATAGACACGTAGTAGTAGGGGTAGCACAGAGGGAAAAATGTAAAGCAAAAAATAAATGGGAAAGATTGATAGGTAATATTGAAGTGGCAGACTCGGGAAAAATTCACAAAAATACAAAAAAAGGGTCAATTAATGCTAACCATAGGATTATTCACTTTAAAATTGTGCATCAGATTTATTATACGCCACTAAGTTTATCTAAAATGGGGGTAAAAGCAAATTCTAGTTGTTGGAAGTGCAAGATGTTGAACGCTGATTTTTTTCACTTGGTTTGGGGATGTCAAATAATAGGGGTGTTTTGGGAAGGTATTTTTGGGTACATTTCTTGCAAGCTGGAAATTAATTTAACTAGGTCTGTTCAAAGTGATATATTTGGATTAATTGAGAATTTAGACGTAGAAAGGAAATATGGCAGACTGATTCTAAAACTAATGAACCTAGCTTGTGTCTGTATTGCACAAAAATGGGGTTCCGAAAACCCTCCCTCAGTTGAAGCCTGGCAGAGTTATACCCTTCGCATCAAAAATTTTGAGAAGAATATAGCTAGGAAAAATGGAGCTCTGGGAAAAGATATGGGTTAAATGGGAGTGATTCTTTATCCCTTTCCCCCCTTTCCTTCCCCCTTTTTTTTTTTTTCTCCAGCGGATCTAGGAGGGGAGGGGGTGGGAGGGAGGGGAGGCAAGTTATGTAATTACTTGTGTACAAACGTAGATATGTGGATATGTCATGTAATCTTATGTGATACGTGTTCTGCCATGTCATTTGAACTTTGCATATGTTATTTGTGACTTTTATAATTGTTTCTTCATACACTCACCGGCCAATTTATTAGGTACACCATGCTAGTAACAGGTTGGACCCCCTTTTGCCTTCTGAACTGCCTCAATTCTTCGTGGCATAAATTCAACAAGGTGCTGGAAGCATTCCTCAGAGATTTAGAGATTTTGGTCCATATTGACATGATGGCATCACACAGTTGCCGCAGATTTGTCGGCTGCACATCCATGATGCGAATCTCCCGTTCCACCACATCCCAAAGATGCTCTATTGGATTGAGATCTGGTGACTGTGGAGGCCATTTGAGTACAGTGAACTCATTGTCATGTTCAAGAAACCAGTCTGAAATGATTCCAGCTTTATGACATGGCGCATTATCCTGCTGAAAGTAGCCATCAGATGTTGGGTACATTGTGGTCATAAAGGGATGGACATGGTCAGCAACAATACTCAGGTAGGCTGTGGCGTTGCAAAGATGCTCAATTGGTACCAAGGGGCCCAAAGAGTGCCAAGAAAATATTCCCCACACCATGACACCACCACCACCAGCCTGAACCGTTTATACAAGGCAGGATGGATCCATGCTTTCATGTTGTTGACGCCAAATTCTGACCCTACCATCCGAATGTCGCAGCAGAAATAATCAGACCAGGCGACATTTTTCCAATCTTCTACTGTCCAATTTCGATGAGCTTTTGCAAATTGTAGCCTCAGTTTCCTGTTCTTAGCTGAAAGGAGTGGCACCCGGTGTGGTCTTCTGCTGCTGTAGCCCATCTGCCTCAACGTTCGATGTACTGTGCGTTCAGAGATGCTCTTCTGCCTACCTTGGTTGTAATGGGTGGCGATTTGAGTCACTGTTGCCGTTCTATCAGCTTGAACCAGTCTGCCCATTCTCCTCTGGCCTCTGGCATCAACAAGGCATTTCCGCCCATAGAACTGCCACTCACTGGATGTTTTTTCTTTTTCGGACCATTCTCTGTAAACCCTAGAGATGGTTGTGCGTTAAAATCCCAGTAGAACAGCAGTTTCTGAAATACTCAGACCAGCCCTTCTGGCACCAACAACCATGCCACGTTCAAAGGCACTCAAATCACCTTTCTTCCCCATACTGATGCCCGGTTTGAACTGCAGGAGATTGTCTTGACCATGTCTACATGCCTAAATGCACTGAGTTGCCGCCATGTGATTGGCTGATTAGAAATTAAGTGTTAACGAGCAGTTGGACAGGTGTACCTAATAAAGTGGCCGGTGAGTGTATATATATATATATTTTATTCTACCATAAAATTCTTTTTAACCCCTTAACGACCTGGTCCTTTTTTGTTTTTTTCATTTTCATTTTTCACTCCCCACCTTCAAAAATCTATAACTATGATCTATGTAATGGCTTGTTTTCAGCGTAACAAATTGCACTTCATAGTGATGGTATTAAATATTCCATGGCGTGTACTGGGAAGTGGTAAAAAAAATTCCAAATGCAGAGAAAATGGTGAAAAAACGCATTTGTGCCGTTTTCTTGTGGGCTTGGATTCTATGGCGTTCACTGTGCACCCCAAATGACATGTCTACTTTATTCTTTGGGTCGGTACGATCACGGGGGATACCACATTTGCATAGGTTTTATAACGTTTTCATACATTTACAATCATTAAAACCTCCTTTACAAAAATTTTGGGGGGATTTTGCTATCTTCTGATGCTAATAACTTTTTCATACTTTGATGTATGGAGCTATAGGTGGTGTTATTTTGTACGACTTTTAATGACGTTTTTAATGCTACCATTTTTAGGACTGTACGACCTTTTGATAACTTTTTATTGAATTTTTTAAATATTTTTCTAAATGGCAAAAAAGTGGCATTTTCCGTTGCGGGGTTAGACACAGTGAAAAAATGTTATTATATTTTGATAGATCGGGTATTTTCTGACGCAGCGATTACTTAAGGTGTTTATGATTTCTACTGTTTTATTTATATTTATATCAGTTCTAGTGAAAGGGGGTGATTTGAATTTTTAGGGTTTTATTACAATATTTTTTTAACTTTTTTTATTTTTACTTTCACTATTTTTCAGACCCCCCTAGGGTACTTTAACCCTAGGTTGTCTTATTGATCCTGCCATATACTGACATATTACAGTGCTTCGGAAGCTGTCATGGTGTCCGATCGCAGCTCCCCAATGACGTCACGGGAGCAACGATCGTCACCATGATGGCGGCGCCCATGCATGGCCATCCTTTTGAAGATGCCGGCAGCTTTGCTGGCAGTAATCAATGGGATAACACCCATGATCGGTGCTAGAAATATGCAGCAAAGACTTACCGACTATGAAGAACGCAATTTTGACTGCAATGTTTGACCCAGAAAATATCTAATGGTGCATTTCATTGAACCAAACACGGCCAAACTGAAACAAACTAAATGCATCACAGTAATGTATGAGGCTTTAAATATGATGCTACCCAGGGCGTATTCTAGCCTTTTTGCTGCCTGAGGCAAAAAATTAAATGATGCCCTTCAACACCCACCCCTCCCCAGCTTACGAATTATCCTCTGCTACATTGACGGTATGTAGAATAAGCGTCCTGCACTACACCTTGAGGATCTTTCCTTCATGCGTGTTTCTCCAGTGTGGAGCATGGGCTGCACTAAGGTGGTGCTCAGCTTACAGATATATCATGAGGAAAGTGGCACTATTGCAGAGAAAATATGAAGCGGCACTCACCAGATTCGTGCAGAAGTTTTATTGAAGCCGACAGAGTGGTGACATAGACAGGATGCAGACCGCGGCAAGCGACGGGCCGTTTCGCTCCTGTGTGGCGCTTTCTCAAGCCTACAAAAACCTCCGCTACATTGCTTCACTGAATTTATAGAGAAGTTTTTTCAAAATGTCTACAACCTGATCTAAGAATTCTGTCAAAACTACAACATCCTCAAAAAGTGGCATAAGTGGCATAGGCTTACAATTAGAAGGCAACGACACTACACATTCGAATAGAGGTCTCACACTAGTATCAGTCAGTGACACAGACAATAGTGGCATCTAGTACCTTACAGGTGATGATCTGCTCCATCAGGAAGACAATTTTATTAAGATTTCTCCCGGCCAATGAATATATTCCTCTAATTTATTTATTTACAGGCCTCAGTATACATCTCTCCATATACAACCCCCGAAATAAATTATATACAGCACCCAGAGTTTCATTAAAATCCGGTCCCTATATACACCACCCACAAGTTTATTTATAAAGTACCATAGTACCATACCTAGACACCCTATATACCTATATAGTACCATACCTAGACACCCCTAGTTTAATTTAAGCCCGTAAATTACATTATATACATAAATATATATTCTCCCCAATTATATTATATACAGACCCTTATATTAGTCTCAATCTCCCTTGTACAGATTCAGCCCCAGTTATGTTACATATAGCCCATTCCATTCCTCCATATTAGTATCCACCCCAGGTATAGTATGTATAGTCCCCTCTCGTATTACAATCCAGCCCCCATATACAGATGCCCCCAGTAATATTATATACCGTTCTCTCTCATATTAAAAAGAAGCCCCCACATATAGATACCCTCTCCAAGAACATCATACACAGTCCCCAGATATATACAGCTACTCCATTATAAAAGTAAGCACATCACCATAAGCAGATGCAATCCAGCAAAAATTATTAAAAAGTACCCTTCGTTCAGTATCCCCCCAACATGCATAAAACATATGGGCAGTTTTAAAATGAAAAAAAAAAATAATACATACCTGCAGTGATGCTAGGCCACAATTCATCAGCGTCTTCGACGCAGGCGGCGTGACATCATCAGGAACCGGCTGTGTCCTCCACTGCATGCAGAGAAACAGAGACAAGTTGCATTGCTCTGTCCATTAATTGCATCTGTCTTAAAGGCACAGATGCAATTAATTTTTTTGATGGGCTATTCGGGGAGTTGTAGGCTCCATGTTTTGCATGTCACAATGCCGCTCCTCACAAGGCTCTAGCATCTGCCGCCTGAGGCGAAAATTCTCATCTCGCCTCATGGCAGATGCGGCCCTGATGCCACCCTGAACCATACTGTCCTGTCCTCCAATACTTCTATGAGTAGAGGACTTGCTAGCTATGAATCATTATGATGTGATCTTCTGAGTTCAGCCAAGTCAAGGTGAAAATAAACAAACATCGAAATTAGTTGTTCAAGAATATATGTAAAAGTTCCATCAAAAAATAGATTCTAACTAAACTTGTTTTCTGACTTTTTGCTCCTCACTAGACAACTTTCAAAAATGAATTTTCTCAGAAGTGGAGAAAAACAGAATAATCAGTAGATATTGTTTTGGTAAATAATAGAAAATATTATTCATTAACCCCTAAATGACATTGTTGTTTTTTTGGTTTTGTGCTTCCTTTTTTTTTTTTTGCTCTATCAACCATCACCTTCAAAAATCTGTAGCTTTTATTTTTCTGTACAGAGCTCTTTAAGGGCTTATTTTCTGCTTAACAAATTGTACTCCCTAGTAATGGTATACAATATGTCATGCTGTCTCCTGGGAAGCGGACAAGAAAAAATTCTTATTACAAAAAAAACATTTGCCCCATTTTCTTGTGGGCTCTGTTTTGACAGTTTTCAGTGTGCTCCATATGTCAACTCTACTTTATTCTTTGGGTCAGTATGATCACAGGAGACTAATTACCATATATACTTGTGCATAAGTCAAGTTTTTGAGCACAAAAAATGTGCTGAAAAACCTCACCTCGGCTCATATGCAAGTCAATAAAAAAATTAAACATACTCACCCTCCGGTGCCCAGATGCCTGTCCGGCTCCCGATCCTCACCACGGCTCCTGGTGGCTTTTCTACGGTCTTCTCTCTGCTGTATTAGCCGGCAGAGACGCTTCTCTGCGATCTGCTGGCCGGCCGGCAGATCGCTTGGACGTGTCTTTGACAGCTAATACAGCAGAGAGAAGACCGAAGGAGCCGCATGAGTATCTGGGCACCGGAGGGTGAGTATGTAAGTTTATTTTTTTATGTGCTTGGCAAACTGGGGGCTAGCAGGCTATATAACACAGGTGCTGGCTGTATACTACTGGGGGCTGGCAGACTGTTTACTACTGGGGGCTGGCAGGCTGTATACTACATGGGGGCTGGCAGGCTGTATACTACATGGGGGCTGGCTGGCTGTATACTACTGGATGATGGATGACTGTATACTACTGGGGGATGGCTGGCTATATACTACTGGGGGCTGGATACATACTACTGGGGGCAGGCTGGCTACTGGGGGCTGGCTATATCCTACTGGGGCTGGCTGGCTATTTACTACTGGGGACTGGCTATATCCTACTGGGGCTGGCTGGCTTTTTACTACTGGGGGCTGGCTGGCTATTTACTGGGAGACTGTGACCAATGCATTTCCCACCCTTGGGTTATACTCGAGTCAATAGGTTTTCCCAGTTTTTGGTGGTAAAATTAGGGGGCCTCGGCTTATACTCGGGTCAGTCTATACTCAAGTATAAAAGTTACATAGGTTTTGCTATGTTTTAATAGATTTTAAAATAGTTAAACCTTTTATACACAAAAAATTCTTTATGTTGCCATATTCTGACACCAATAACTTTTTCATACTACTGTGCTATGTAAAGAGCCGAACTAGCTTACATTTTCATTGCCACAGTTTTGATCACTTTGTATTAAATTTTTTATGTGTTCAAAATGACAAAGTAGCGTTTTGTACATTTAGGCGCAATTTTCCATTAAGGTGCTCACCCCCGGGAAAAACTTTTGGTATTTTATTTGATTCTTTTATAATAGTTCTAGGTAAGATGGGTGATTTTTATTTTTACTACAGAATACCATGAATGTGTAACAGATCTGTAACAGTGTGCCACTGGTACATTGTTACAGATCTCAGATTAATCTGAATGACAGGACCTGGAGTTTTTTATAAAGACTCCAGCCTGTCATGGGAATTGATTGTTGCTTCTCGATAATGTCACTGGGAGCAATGATCCCAGCTAAAATGGCAGCATTTAAAGGGTTAACACAATTTGTGAACCAATTGTGGCCATGTAGCATACTATTCTGTCACAGATTGTCAGTGGGTTAAATAAAATGAAGATAAAAATACAGAATCCAGAATATGATATCCATGGCCTTCTTCTAAAATCAAGTTTTAAAATTGTGTTAATTAGCAACAAGGTTTCTGGGGTTGTTACGAGAGTCTTTCCATGCTGCAGCTACACAGGCTGTTAGACTATATCTCCCTCCCCCTCTGTTCTCTCAGCACTTCACCCCTCCCTCTGTCTGATATAATTTCACAATGGCAGATGAAGTTTCAGCACACAGTGGGAGGGGAAATTTATCTTTGTACAGCGTAACAGCCTGTCTGACTCATAGATAACAAAGATAAGAATCTTACCACAGTCACAGGGACATGTGTAAGTGTCCCTGGATTATCATGCTTGATTTTGATGGTAGGTTTCCTTTAAATCTATGCTAATACATGCATTTCAATTGCAATTTACACCAGAAAGCTGACATGCATGATGATAAATGTAGTGGAAGCATCAAAAAGTTTTTTCATAAATTGCTACTATTTTGAAAAACAAACTTTAGATTTTTTTTAATACAATAAACCAGAATCATACAATATTGCAGTCTATGGTAAATCTATAATAGCAATATATTATTACTAACCCCGGGCACATATATGGAAAAAGAGATAGCCATAGTATGATACCTGATGCAAATTATGAATAAAAAGTAAAAATACAGTACACACCAAAAGTTTGTTGGACCTTTTGCCTTCATTCTGCGGTCCAGCTGACCCCAATCCATCTCGATTGGGTTCAGATCTGTTGACTGTAGAGGCTAGGTCATCTGGCGTAGCACCCCATCTTTCTCCTTCTTGGCCAAATAGCCCTTACACAGCCTGGAGGTGTATTTGGGGTCATTGTCCTGTTGAAAAAGAAATTCAACTGTATGGAATAGCATGCCGCTGCTGTGGTAACAATGATGGTTCAGTATACCTTCAATTTTCAATAAATCCCCAACAGTGACACCAGCAAAGCACCCCCACACCTTCTCCTCCATGCATCATGGTGGGAACCAGGCATGGAGAGTCCATTTGTTCACCAAAGACACGGTGGTTGGAACCAAAGATCTCAAATTTGGGCTCATCAGAGCCTGGTCTAATGTCCATCCCTTGTGTTCATTAGCCCAAATAAGTCTCTTCTGCTTGTTGCCTGCCCTTAGCAGTGGTTTCCTAGCAGCTATTTTACCATGAAGGCTGCTGCACACAGTTTCCTCTTACCAGTTATTGTAGAGATGTGTCTGTTGCTAGAACTCTGTGTGGCATTGACCTAGTCTGTAATCTGATCTTCTGTTAGCCTGTGATTTCTGGGGCTGGTGACTCCGATGAACTTTTCCTCCACAGCAGAGGTGACTCTTGGTCTTCCTTTCCTGTGGCGGTTCTCATGTGAGCCAGTTTCTTTGTTGAGCTTGATAGTTTTTGTAACTGCAATTGGGAACACTTTCAAAGTTTTACCAATTTTTCGAAGTGACTGACCTTCATCTCTTTACCCCTTCCCACTCTGCGGTGGATATATCCGTGGCTGACCACAGTGATTTATCGCTCAGTGGCGGATATATCCGTCGTGGTGCTGATGCCGGCTCAGCTCTGGATCAGAGCCGAACTGCCATTGGGATACACGGGGTGCACATCCCATGCCTTCCGTGGGTCTTTCCCCCACAATCGCCCAACAACGCCCACCCCCCCTGTGCTGTTCACCTCCATTTTGATTCAATTAGATGAAGGTCTCAAGGAGTTAACAATCCTCCTAAAAGCTGTTTCTGTTAGGTTGAGGGGGTGCAGATTTGAAAATGGGTTGATTATATATGGGGTTATTGATGTTAAATATGTAAAATTTCATTCAAAACTGTATTTATCACAAAAATGGTCAATTCTGAAAATACGGAAAACACATGGGAAATGTTATTCAGCAACTTATTTAGGTGATAAATCTATCTGCCTGAAAACGTGATGATTTCGAAAATGGCAAATTTTTCAAAAAAATTCAAAAATTTTTCTTTTTTTTGTAAATAAACGAAAAACTTATCAGCCAAAATTTACCACTACAATGAAGTTCAACATGTGGGGAAAAAACAATCTCAGAATCGCTTTGATAAGTTACAGTGTTCAAAAGTTGTAACCATATAAAGCGACGCAAGTCAGAATCCAAAAAATGGGGCTGAGCCTTAAAGGAAACCTACCACTTCGGATAGGGCTTATAAGCAGCAGCTCAGGGTGAGCCGGTGCACCAGCTCAGGGTGAGCCGGTGCAGGCGCTTATCTTCGTTATGTTTTTAAACTGTTTTAAAGCATTTAATCACTTTATTAATGTTTATATCCGAAGTAGCTTCCCCACACCATGCGCGCTACCACTTCCTATTCAGGCGCACACACGGTCGCGTGCATGGTGCGCGGACCTCGGTGCGGGGAAGCTACTTCCGATACAAACATTAATAAAGTGATTAAATGCTTTAAAACAGTTTAAAAACATAACGAAGGGTACGTCTTATTGCGCTATGGGGATAAACCGGACAGGGCACACCTGTGATGTGAAAACCTTTTCTGGTGACTACCTCTTGAAGCTCATCAAGAGAATGCCAAGAGTGTGCAAAGCAGTAGTCAAACAAAAGGTTGATATTTTGAAGAACCTAGAATATAAGATATATTTTCCGTTGTTTCACACTTGTATATAATTCCACATGTGTTCATTCAAAGTTTTGATGCCTTCAGTGTGAATCTACAATTTTTATAGTCATGAAAATACAGAAAACTCTTTGAATGAGAAGGTGTGCCAAACTTTTAGTCTGTACCGTATGTGCTATAGTACAGTAAGTCTCAAAGTACATTCTGATCTCTCTAAGCTGACTGTATGATAAGGATGCAAGATTGGATTAATTTCACAGTATTTGCCAAAGTTGTTAAGCATTACATATGTGATAACATGTCAATATGCTATGAGGGCTTTTTACATAGGTGTGGTTTTTGTATATATCACACACCTTGTACTGTATGTGATCATGTAGATATATATTAATTTATTTTCACACCTTTGTTGTGATGATTTATATACAAAATTAATTAAATTTAATAACTAATCGGACCGTACACTTTTCCAATGTGTGAATGTTCTCTTAGGCAGGCTATAGGTCAGAATGTTATCTGAGAATAGACACTGGCAATCTGTTTCCAGAACAGTATTCAGAGAAACTTTTCAGAGCTAGCTTAATGTTTTTCAGGCACTTTGTATATTTTTATCACGAGACCAGGGGTTGCTTGCAGCCATGAATGGGTATGCCAAAGAAAGTGGAATGCTGTATTCTCTCATCTTTGGCAATTCCAGAGAAATAAATGCAGTGGTGGTGGGTCTTGGCATGTATTACTCAACTGACACAAGAGAACTGTCACGACGCCCCCCGGCCCGAACTCACCTCTCCACGAGCCTCCTTCTCGTCCGACTAGGCTGCGCATCTCCCTTCTCCTTCGGCGCACATGCTGGCTCTCCTAGCCTTAAAGGGCCAGCGTCATCCTGATTGGCGCTGGCTATTCCGGCTCGCCCTTATAATCCAGCACTCCCCTTCCTGCCTCGCCGGATCTTCAGCATCATTTCCTACTTAGTGAAAGCCCTTCAGTGTTCCTGTGATTCCAGTATTCCTGCTCCTGTGTTTCCTGTGTCTGCTGTATTCCCGTGGTCCTGTTCCTCCGTTCCTGTACCGTTTGCCAGTTCCTGTGTCCTGCTGTGCCTTCCTGGGTTCCTGTCCAGTGGTGCCTTCAGTCCAGTGTTCCTCCGTGTTCCTGCTGTCATCTCAGGCTTGGTCTGTTTCCTGCATTTCCTGCTGTACTACCTTGGCTGCCACTGTGGGCCTAGTCGCACCCGTGGAACGACCCGCCGCAGCAAGACAATCGTGCTTTGCGGCTGGCTCTGGTGAAGACCAGGTGCCACTTAGCCTCCGGTCCGGGTGTCGGCTAGTACTATCATCTCCCTCGGTGGTCCAAAGTGCCCACAGACTCTTCCCTAAGAGACTCTCTGACAGTTTGCCCGTTGAACTGTGTCAGGAACCAGGGGACCCCATCCACTTATTTATAGATTTGGAAAGTGTTCAAATTTGTACCAAAATCAAAATAATCAAAATAATAGTACATACATGATACTAGTACATTTTGGTAGATCTTCTTTCACCACTTCCTGAAAACATTTACTATACATTCATACTCATACCATATATATATATTTTTGTCTATTTTACACCTGTTCATTACACTGCTAGTTCTTGTTGGCAATACATTTACATTTTTGTAGCACCCATTTAACATCAGCACTCCTTGCTTTTCAATATGTCAGTCGGTTGTAAGTTATTTCACAGTGTTATTTTACAGTGTTAAGCACTTAATTCTGAAAATGTTGTATTTAGTTCCATTGTAGTTGTTATGTTTTTTTTTATAAAACCATAACTATTCAGCAACTTGTTAGAGAACATTAGCCACCAATTCTTGAATGACGAGCTATACTACAAGTGTATTACTAAAGTATACCCTGTGGCTAGTACTGACTATTTTAGAAACCAGACTGGGAAGATTTGCAACAAGCTTTACTGCTATCAGATGACAAAGCATATTTGCTTAGCAGGTGGTGAAGCTGTCACCAAGTCCTGTTTGACCAGCTTTATCACTTTGGTATGACTCATATGTACATAGGGTAAAAAGATGAAATTATTTCAGAGGAATTATCAATTTGAGTTATTGTAGAAAATCTACCATCATGATAAACCAGGGACACTTACTGAGAATCCGCAGCACTAGGGGCATCTGGAAACACCCACCAGAGCCCCTCAGACTCATTAGCATATGTTTTAAAGTTTATCTTAGGAGGAAGGATGCCATGGATAGCAATGATAAGATTACCACAGTCACAGTGTTTGGACCTGTGAGTAAGTCTCCCTGGTTTATCCATGGTTGATTCTGATGGTAGATTTTCTTTAAATTGAGTAAACCTATCGCAATTGCAGTCCAGTCCCCAAGTAGCATGTTATAGAGCAGTGAGAGCTGATCGGTTTGGAATATATTTTTTTTGTTAGAAATCATTCAATTACTTTTTATCCCTGGTTTAGTTTATTTTGTGCTTAGAAGCAGTTATATAGTTAAACAGCGCCATATAGTCAGATTGTGTATAGTCATAGCTATAAAATACTGAAACACCGCCTAATTACTACATTACTTCTTTTCAGCATAGAAAGACTAAATACTGAGATTAATAAATGAAAAGTAATTCTGAATGTTTTCCAATAAAACTATATATCAGTCTTCTCATCTCCACCTTTTCTCACATTCTATTTAAATTATAGTTTTGTAGTAGAAACCACAGAGATAATACAAAAAAGAAATACATTGAATTACAGAATCAATTTGTCATGAAGTTGTCAGATTGTAGTTCATGAATTTGGCCTGTGAATTGAAGACTACCCTCCCCTAAACCATCATGTTACACAGCCAAACAAACTATGATTACCAGAGAACCCAACCACTCATTCACACATAACCGAGGTGATGGAAAACTTCCTTCAATTCATACAAATTTGGTGTAGGGTCCAACTGAGCATTGGAATGCCCCCTTCAGTGCAGCTGTACCACCAAGTGTTGCGTGGACCACCATTGTGTCGCATGCACCAGAAATGTGTCTCGGACACTTTTTATATACCTGTGCAAGCAGTTTGCACTGAAAAGAAAGTCCAAAGTCGGACTGAAAACTGGTGCACGGCCCTTGGTAAATGTGGGCCATTGCGTTTGCTTAAGATGCATTTCTTAATTTTGCTTCCAAATGGTGATAATGGCCTTAGTGAAATCTACTGTCAAACTCAAGCATGATAAACCACAGACACTTAATTATAGATCTAGGCACTGTGATAATCTTCTTATATTTGTTATCCATGGCATCCTTCCTTCTAAAATAAAATTATGCTAGGGGCTCTGGTGGGTGTTTCTCAGAGCCCCTCAATGCTGTCTTTTCACTGGTTGTTACAATGAGCAGAGCAGGTCAGACATGCAGGGAGAGACATGCTCTGCTCATTCTAACAGCCTGTGACACTGCAGAACTGAGGGCCTCAGGAGGCGCTCATTAGCCTCATTTTAAAATTTTATTTTAGAAGGAAGGAGGCCATTGATAGGATAAACAAGATTATTACCACAGTCGCGGTGCCTGGATCAATAAGTGCCCTTGGTTTATCATAATGGATTTTGATGGTAGATTTTCTTTAACTCAAAATGTATTCGTCTTAGGTCACTTTCATAAGGTCAGTATTTGTAGGCCTAAACCAGGATTAGAACCTACAGTGTAAGGCTACATTCACATGTCGGCGCCGGAGAGAGGGTGAGCGCTGCTCACCCCTGCCCCTCTCCATAGAGAAACATTGCGCACAGCACCGTATTCCGAAGAAAGCTAGGACATGTCCTAGCTTTCTCCCAGCTATGGAACGGTAAGGTGCGCCCATTGCCGTGTATGGGGGATGTATATACGCCATAGGTTGGCCGTTTGTACGTCCCCCATATGGTCGTGTGAATATAGCCTTAGAGCGTTAAGAGAAAATTTGTATGTCCATGGTTTGGAATTCCTCCAAGTTTTGATGTTTTGGCTTAGAAAATACATATGCAACATAATATCCAAAAGACTGCCGTGTGGAGATTACTTTAGATTAATATATGTTTAAAGATCTGATTCTTCACTCGTACTCAGGAAACATCCCAAAACAACAAAAAGAAATGCTGCCTGAGATTTATTACTTTGGATTAATTATTAACTGTAGCAGGCAAAAGATACAGCACATACTGTAAAAGCCATCACTGATGCATTTTGTACATTTTGCAGAGCGTGTTCGACATGTTTACCTTTCTTTCTGTCAACTGAATTTTGGCAACAAGAGTGAGAACAACACAATTTGCTCATACTTTTCTAGTGGTTTCACTATGTACGTTTGCTTGATCCACTGCTTTGTGGCTTTTATACACCTTCACTTTAACCCCTTAAGCCCTTTTTCATTTTTACGTTTCCATTTTTCACTCCCCGTATTCAAAAATCCATAAGTTTCTTTATTTTTCTGTGTGTGGGCTTGTTTTCTGCATAACAAATTGTACTTCTGAGTGATGGTATTTAATATTCCAAGCCATGTACTGGGAAGGTGGAAAAAGTGGCGAAAGTGATGGAAAAAAAACACATTTGTGCAATTTTCTTTTGAGACCTGTCATTATGGCTTTCATTAAAGGGAGCCTTTATGTCATCATCCCTTTCATTAAAGGGAGCCATTTCTGTCATCAGAAATTGGCCTAATAAACCACTACCAGTATGTTGTCAAGAAGTTGGGCAGGTTCTATATCATGTATCTTTCATGGCCCAGCTTGGTTTCATCATCCAGAAAATCAACTTTGAAGTGAGATTTAATTTAGATGTATAAAGTCAGGGAGGCAGAGGGTTTATCAGTGAAGTTAAACTCTCCCTTCCTCTGAACACCTCCTTCCATGTGATTGACTGACTTCAGAAAATCTGATCAATGATGTCCCTGGACGCAGGACCATCAGTCACATTGAAGGAAGCATTCTAAGGCTTCACTTAAGTATTAAACTCTCCACCTCCTTAACTTCATGAGACTAATTTACATTTCATTTCAAAGTTGATTTTCTGGATGTTGCCACCACACTGGGTCATGAAAGAAATATCATCTAGAAGCTGCTCAGCTGCTTAACAACATACTGCTAGTGGTTTACTATGCAAATTCTGAAGACAGTTTCCATTTAAGCAATCTCTACAACACCTCTCCCTTATTCTTTGGGTCAGTATGGTCACGGAGATACCAAATTTATATAGGTTTTCCTGGGTTTTAGTAGATTTTAAAAAAATTGAAAATGTATTATTTTCTGGAAAGTAATAATCTCCTCACAGGACAGTCCTTGGAATGTTTGAATCATCAACTGGATATATGACTTTAAATATTATTGCAGTATTTTTTATGGTTTCCTATACACACACATTTATGGATTTTTTTCTTGTTCAAGATATTAGGTAGTGACCTCATTAAAATCATATTCATTATACTTGTATTATATACTGTATTTTATAATTGGCATATTATCATTTATTGTTTTTATGTGTATATAAGTCTGCCTTGGTGGAAACTATGCTGTACATCTTACTGGGTATTTCGTTAAAGAGGACCTGTCACCCCAAATTAGTACCCCCATCCAAACATACCTACTGAATCTACTCCCCGGCCCCTTTCTAATGCTGACCATTTCAAAGTCCTGGCATTAATCAAACTTCAGTAATTGGTGCTATAGCATATGACGCCTAACATACTTGATGTCCGATCGATGGACAAGCAGTCCAGCTTATTCATTAGGGGGCCATCCAGGCACTCCTCTTCTCCACAAGCCGCCACTCCCCCGGGCTCCAATTGTCCCGCTGCGCACGCGTAGTGGTTGCCGGGAGCATGACGCCAGCAGCGCTTACGCATTGGATGCTACGATCGTCGGCATCTAGTGCATATGAAAAGAACTGGTGCCTGGGGGAGTGGCCCCCCCATATGCTATAGCGCCAATTACTGAAGTTTGATTAATGCCAGGACTTTGAAATGGGCAGCATTAGAAAGGGGCCGGGGAGTAGATTCAGTAGGTATGTTTGGATGGGGGTACTAATTTGGGGTGACAGGTCCTCTTTAAGTTTTTAGAAGTGACAACACCTTTGCCCACAAGGGATATCACATTTTGTTTTGATTTGTTGTATTATGTTTTCACACTATATAATTGGAATTTTGACATTATGATCACACCCAAATTTATGTTTACACTTGGTATATGTATTATTTTTTTATATGTTTGGGCCACTATAGAAGGTTAATGGTCGCATTCTCTTAAATTCAATTCAAAGAATAAAAGTGTGATATGTGATATATTTACTTAGGAAATAGGCATTATTTACATGGTTGATACTTGTATATTATTATTGTTATTGGTAAAAGGCTTCTTAGACTCTGTGCATAAACAATTGCATGAATGATTTATTCCATACACGTGGATAATATTACATTTTATATATATTTCTTAGCAGTATGATTTTTTTTTTAGATAGCATTTTTATGTGCACGGGTGGTCAATTATTGTTGGCACAGTATATTAATTTATTGATTGTTTTGTTGGTCTTAAAATTCATAGTACCGGTATATGTTTATATATTTCATTTGGTTATAAATATTTATTAACACAAGAAATATTTATTGGATAGGATATTGAGAGGTATTTAGGTGTGACATCATTAAGGTTTTAAACAGGTTGGAACGCAAAATGCTATACCTTCTCTTTATTAGAGGTGTACTGTATATGAAGACATTTGTTGAAATTGTATATGCTCCCAATTTAGAAGGTAGAAAATGTTATTTTGTAAGACCAATCACTTTTGTAGATTCTTATTGGTGTTTGTTGTTCGTCATATTTCAGGGGTTAAATTTTGGATGTGAATTATTTTTATATTATTCTACCCCCTCTTTTTGGTTTTTGATTTAGATTAAAAATTGTTTTGCCATATTCTGAGGCCAATAATGTTTTCAAACATTAGTGTATGGTGGTGTGTAATGTGTCTTTTTTGCAGGACATGATTATGTTTACAATTATACCATTTTGGGGACTGTATGACCTTTTGATCACATTAATAAAATTTTTTATGTGTCGCAAAATGGCAAAAAGGTGGCCTTTCAAACATTTGGGCACTATTTTTTACGGTTTATTTTTATATCAGTTCAAGGGACATAGGGGTTATTTTAACTTTAAGTTTTTTTAAATTATTTATTTTTACTTTTTTTTTACTATTTTTTAGACCAACTAGGGTAGTTTAACCCTAGGTTGCCTGATTCTACCATATACTGATATGCTACAGTATAGCAGTATATAGCATTTTTGCGCAAGATGTGTTATAATGTGTCACTGGCACATTGTAACAGATCTTTAGAAATGACAAATCCTGGGGTCTTAAGACTGTCATGACAACTAATTGTTGCTCCCTGATGACACAGAGAGTGATGATCACAGCTTCGCCGGCTGATGGGTGCCCGTACCGATTCCGGGTGTTAGCGGGGGGGGCGGGGGGGTGCTGCATATTGCAGTCCAGGAGCCCTCTTCAAACACTTCTTGTGGCACTATTACGTTCATGTGCATCCTGCTGGGGCAAGGGGTTAAAAGAAATAATATATAAAAAAATCAAGCAGCACAGCCACTCAAACCAGGGACACTTACTCATAGATCCAGTCACCATGACTGTGCTAATCTTCGTATATTTGTTGTCCATGGCCTCCTTTTTTCTAAAATAAACTTTCAAATGATGCTACCCTAGCCCCTCTGTGATCAGGCTTTATAGGCTGTTGCACTGTGCCAAAACAAAGCCTACAAAGTTTCCCAACCAGCATGTAAGCATTTTACAAATTATGCTGAGTGTTCAGAGGGAAATATGACACTCCTTTGACTTTCCAGCTTCACTTTTATGCTGGAGTTTATGACACTACTGTGCTATAGAGGTTTTATAGAGGATTTATCTAGTCTTTGGCTGAACTAAAAGTGTAAACTAAATAAAAATGTTTACAGGCTTCTTCAATTGTAATTTTTTATATCTTCCTTATGAAAAGTCAATTATATTGTAGGGGGACAGCTCCTTAAATGTAGAAGCTATCAATAAAATGCTTAACATTACTTTTCAAAATGTTTGAGATGCATGAGATTGTCTAGATATTTACCTCTCAGGCAAGTCTCCACCCAAAGCATTTTATTAAGGCACATGAGAGTGTAAAATCCTACACACCCAAGCCCTAACACAATAAATCTAAAGCACACATCAATATACTAGGGTGTACACACATATATATATATATATATATATATATATATATATATATATATATAGTCATTGGGCCAGATTTATCAGGGTTTGTACCCTGTAATAGGCACAATTTCTGGCACACAGCCAGGATTTTCACCTATTTCACCCTGTATCCCTCCTCCACACCAAAGGGTGGCAGTGGAGTGGGATGGCATGTGGCATCCCTGTTATGTGCACTACCTATATAGAACTGTCCCACCAGTGCAGCACAGCCAGATGTATCAGGGACAAGGGGAACATCTATCCTGTGCTAGCACTTAGCTCCAGCCTATAATATATGTGCCCCAATAACATTAGGAATCAAGATTTAAAGTATCTGATTGCTTGGATGTCCACTGGCAAATTAAAAATTGTTACATCCCCATTCCTAAGTAGCAACTGCAACCAAGCAGAATATCAGTATATAAAATAATTATTTTCACATTCCAAATTGATCAATTTTCAGGGAGATATCCAAGATTATTTTGTGCCATATCTTCTCTAATATGCAGGCAGGTCTATCCTTCCTCTGGAGACTAAGGTTTCATATAACTGAAAATTCCTGTTGTGCTCATCTAACTTTTATTGTAGGTGTGAGGAGAGTTTCTATTTGAAGTTGTGTTTATAATATCAGCATACTGTTCATTATTCACATCTAAAGTTTGAACTGGCTTCATATAAGAGATGGTTACAGGTACCAGAGGTTGTCACAATTTTATATAAACAGCATAAATGTCAGCAAATTTGTTTTTGTAATACTCACAGAGAAGAATGGGAATTATGTTAATGGTACAAAAAGTAAAATCTACCATTTCTTTAGCCCCATAGCATAATTCTACACTTTAATGGAAATCTACCATTTGTTTTTATACATTGTGAACCAAACATACCTTGAGAATACTGTAGCTGCACTGATGTAGAAACACATCTTGTTTAATCCCTGAGCTGAGTGGTTTTGCTGAAAAAATAATTATAACATTCAGGATCTTGGGAAAGCTGGATTTCCTTCACCCTGCATGTAATCAACCTGAGCTGGATCACTCATACACAGCAGCTGGGTGATGGTGCAGTGATTACATCTTTTTCTGGAGCAGCGCATAACTAATGTAAGAGGAGAACCACTGGAGCCAGGCACAGAAGTGACAGAGCTTTAATATCAGAATTTTATAATTGTTTTTTCAGCAAAAAAAGCACAGGAATTAAACAAGATATGTTTCTGCATAAGTGTAGCTACAGCATTCTCAAGGTATGTTTGGTTCATGGAGAATCAAATCAAATGGTAGGTTTCCTTTAAGTAGAATCCCAACTACTCTCCATATTTGTTAACAATTATTTTTTTTTTACAGGAAATTGTAAAAGACCCAGAATTTATTTCAGGTGGAGCAACAAGAACAGATGTCTGTCAAGGGGATCTTGGTAAGCTGTCGGCAGCATTACTAGAAATAGGACTGGCAAGATATAGATGAAGTGTTGTGATGATCAATTTGGTCATTAGGTGGCACCTTAACACAACAAATGAATGCAATTTATTAAGACATGCTCTAATGTAGTGTTGCAGCATATTCCTAAAAAGGTTCTCAAGTATGTTAATGCAAAACTGAATTATTAGATGTGTTAAATGTCTAAAATTTATTTTTAATATGCAAATCGCAAACCTTTAGTAGTGACTATATGTACAAGACAAAGCCAGACTCTTGTAGAATGACCAATAGTTACATAGTTTATATGGTTGTTAAAGACACGTATCAAGTTCAACCAAGGATGGGAAGGGATTTAGGGGAAACAATTCTATACTAACTGAATAATAATTCTATATAAACTGAACAATAATATGCTTGTGGGCACAGTTGTGACATTTGTATTTCCCTCTTGGTTTATCAAGGTACACTTATAAGGTGCATAAATAGCATTTACCTACTGACCCTGGTGCCTGATGGAACCCAAAGGCACATTTGCTACAGAACCTATTATAGAGATACTTGGTAGATTAGGGGCCCTGTTACATGTGGTACAGTAGCTTAACATAATGTCTCTGGGCACAGTACATATTATATGATGCATTAATAAAAAATAATAATGGTTAATAAAATATATCAAACTCAGCAGAATTGTTATAACTCATTTTATTGCAACATTTTGGATAGATAACCATCCTGGTTTTTCAGTGTGTATTGTGCCAGCCACTAGAAGTGCACATGGCAGCAGACCAGTTTTCCCCCCTAGAAGTCCATGTGTGAGAGTGGTCTAAGAGTTTTTTTTCTAATGTGTTTCTCTTAGGTCCTGTTTACATCTTTGTATATTTTTAGACTATTGTCCTTGCTGTATATCGATGTGCCTTAATAATTTTCTTAGTGACTTGCATAATAACTTTTACTTTTTAATCTACAAAAATATTCACACCGAGTTTATTTTTATAGGTGACTGCTGGCTTTTGGCTGCCATTGCCTCTCTTACTCTCAGTGAGAAGATACTGCATAGGGTGGTTCCACCTGATCAGTCTTTTGGGGTTGGATATTCAGGCATTTTTCATTTTCAGGTAACATTGCATGCAATATAATTATTCTCTGCATTGGAAAATATCTTATTTATACTATTATGATGTTAATAAAAAAGTTTTCAATTAATAGAAATTTTAGTACAATTTCATTTGCGTATTGTTGAAGCATATGCATTCTTATTGTATATCTCTCATCTGCTTAAAAGAATTAATCAGAAATCTCAAAGCTATTTTGATTGATTGACTTGGACAAGAAAAAACAGCTTTTTGAATCAATGTAATTTTTTCTTAAAGTATATATATCATCTAATTTTACATCTGTTAACCATTGCTACTATTGTATACCGTAGATCTCACTGCTGATATTGTAGCCATATGTACATATGGATGTTTGCAGTGGTCCTTTCCTTATAAAATATCAATGTAAATGAGGAAATTTCGGTGTGTACCCAGAACCCCTCCACGCTCCAGCTTCACTGGCTAATTAACATCCACACAGCACTTCTACCATACTCACTGGCTACTTCTGAAATCCCCCCTCCCGCATGCTGGCTCCCTGGTATCAGCTCTGTGCTGCTGCACTAAACTCTGCAGAGAGCGGTGACATCAACAGGAGGGGGAAGCGCCAAAGGAGCAACTAATCCTGGTAGAAGTGACGCAGAGGGCATGAATTAGTCAGTAAAGCTGTAGCCCGGATTAGCTTAGTTAATGCCCCCTATACACTTGTGACTCATTTACACAAATACAAAATTTATAAGGAAAGGAGTGGAGCAAACATTTATATGAACATAGTGCTACAATCTCAGTGGTGAGATGTACCAAGCAGCAGTAATGGCTAATAGAGATATAATTAGATTATAGATTTCCTTTAACACAACATGCACCATGTCAGAAATTTTATCTAGCATTTTCCCAAAAGATTGGCATATAGGAGACTTCAAATGTAACATAATGTATGATGGAATGAATGGAAAATTCTGACATTTGGTGGCTACAAAAGTCATACCTCTTCCAATATGTCAAAAGATGAAACCTTCACTTTAAAGGACATCTACCAGCAGAATGAAGGATAGTAAACCAAGCACACTGACATACTGGTGTGTGCCCTGTCTGGCAGGATCTCATCTTCTTTTTAGTTTCTTAGGACCTTGTTTTTATGAAAATAAAGTTTTAAAAATTTTGCAAATAAACCTGGGGGGGTTCCGGCTCCATAGATGTTAATAGAATCTAGAGCCCCTCAGGCGCATAATTGTTTACATTTTTATTTCTCAAAAACAATGGCATAAAAAGCTACAAGAAGAGCAGATCATGCCATAGGGGGCACACACCAGTATATCAGTGTGCTTGGTTTACAATCGTTAATCCTGGTGGTAGATGTCCTTTAAGGGAAAATTTACCCTATGCATGGGAAAAAATGTACTAGGAAAAGTGGAAAAACACTAGGTAAGGAGCATTGCCATATTTAACACTGCATCAAAGGAATAGGATTGAAAACCTATAAGGACACATTTACTAAGAACAGTGCAGTCTGCACTATGTGCAGTTTGCCTGTGTAGTGTGCAGGGTGCACCAAATTCATAAATTGTGGCACCCATTCTGCATGAATCTGGCGCTCCTTTTTCTGGTGCACCTTTAACATGTGCCGTGCAATACATTTGCATGTTAAATGTAGCGCACAGTCCAACTGTGCACTGGAACGCCAATTTCAATGACAAAATTTGTGTTGTGTGAAGATTAGTGCAGCCATGACACAAAAAGGTCATCCACCCTTACATGTGTTGTGTTTATTAACCGCATCGTAATACATTGGCAGACAAACGCCATGTATGTACATATTTGTTTTAGGATAACTTTAAACAAATTTCTTTTTGCTTGCTTAGGATTGTATTCCAGATCCTTTCCTTGCCAGTGCTTCCTATTATAATGAAATAAACTCTAACAATATTTTCTTATAGTTTTGGCAACATAATGAGTGGATTGATGTTGTGATCGATGATAGACTTCCTACCTTCAAAAATCGCCTGGTATTTCTTCACTCAGCCGACCTTAATGAGTTTTGGAGTGCGCTATTGGAAAAAGCTTACGCTAAGTGAGTTTTCACAATTTTGAAAATCCTATAACTTTTCAAAGGAAATTATGGTAATCATTTCTATAACTTAAAAACCATTATTACTGATAAGGCTTTTGTCTTATGTGATAGAAAATTAGGATAATTTGATTGCAATGTTGAGGGATTCTCCAAATGAGAGAATGATAATTTGAATGGTCACAGGGCTTGAGAAAAATGGTTGCTTTCTTCCAAAGTTCCATACCTGACCATGGTCTTTGCTGCTATTGCTGCTTATACCAATACCATCTGCAATGGTCAGGTGTAGGCTGTTTTTGGAGGAAAGCATGCATTTTTTAAAGCCAATGGTAACACCTTTAATCTCTTATTTAAAGGAACTAATCTGCAGACAGTATGTTAAAGTGAATGTTGTCTTGCAAAGTTATCCTGATTGCTAGTTACTGACTGACCTGTTTACTGATAACTGACCCCTTTTTTACCACTGACTTAGTTCTTTGCTATGACTGTCTAATTTTCCAGATCTGCTGTTACTGTGATTACCTTGGCCTTTGCTGACCACCACAAAGTTTAGCTTGTTTAGCTCTGACCTTGGTTTGTTCCTGATTTTTCTTTGCCTGATTGCTGGTGCTTTGCACCTTTGTCTCTTGACCCACACAGGTCAGTTGCCAACTATGCATTGACTACTCCAAGCAGTAGCTTTATGGTGTTCCTGTCATTTTAAAGTCAAGATCCCAGTATAGGTATGAGATCTCAAAAACTAACTAGCAGGAGAGGGGAGCAAAAGGGCAAATACAATTGCTTCAGGGAAGCCCCCCCAAAACCGTTAAGCTACATTTTAATAACAATAACAGTTAATTTTATTAGTACACTACTGGAGTATAGATAGGAAATAGACAAATTATAGAAGATACATAACTAGACAGATCGATGATAAGCAGCCTAACCCGGGCATTCAACCAAGGGGTATTAAACGAGCAATAGATCCTCTGCCCACAAAAGTCCATATGCAGGGGGCCCCACAAAATTCTCAGTTTGCCGCTTCCTAACGCCGGGCCTGCCTTGCAGCACTGGAGATTGTAAGCCACACTAGGAGCAGTGAGTGATGATGACAATTGTAAATATTGGGTGTAAGTAGTACATAGTGCTTACCTAATGTTCTAACTTTTATTGCATCCCTTTCCATTAAAGTGTAAATTTTAATTATTCTCACCAGCCTCCTGTCTAGTACAAACCGTCTACTTCTAATTACAGTGTCTAAAAAATTAAAAATACAACTAACCACTGACAAAAAGTGTCATCAATCATATCACATGTATAATGTTTTAGGATTAATGGCAGTTATGAAGCATTAAAGGGTGGCAGTACCATAGAAGCCATGGAAGATTTCACTGGAGGAGTGTCTGAAGCTTATGAAAACAAAAGTGCCCCAAAAAACTATTTTGAAATTATGGATAAAGCCCTAAAAAGAGGATCAATGTTAGGTTGCTCTATTGATGTAAGTAGATTCTATTTGCTACATTCATTTTTAAATAATAAAGTATAAATATGATTAATAGATAATCAGCATTTAGGTACACTGTGCCAGTGAAGAAGAACATGTTAGGTCTCCTGCCATGTCTGTCATATATGTACTTTTCAAAAGCAGGAAAAGATTGGAGCATACAAACATACAAATAAAATGATAGCTCAACATTTACTCAAATGGCAGGTCCTTATTTCTAGAAACATGTTTTTGCTGCGCCTAGCCCTGCATCCAGTATTAGACCTTGTCAATGCATTGAGGCAGATTATGTATGGCTGAATTCTGCTAAATTAATTTGCACAATATGGTTTAAATGTGCACCACACTTACAGCAAGTGGTCCTGTTGGGGATGTGGCATAACAGGAATGGGATGGTGCTTTCAGAAAATAGGTAGGCTAAAAATCTTATATCTACCATGTGCTTTCAGCTTTTCCCTTTCTCACGATGCTATGCCCGCTTTCTCAAGGCCACCCCACCTTAATCGAACAAGTTGAAAAAGTGCCAAAAACGATCTAAAAGCCTTGATAAAAGTGGCACAAGGCATTTTTTGCCGCCAGAATTGTGGAGCGCCGGGTCCCGGTGCATGGAGAGGGCTCACGGGCCGAGCCCTCTCCATAGACGGTAAGTCTTTGCTGCATATTGCTGCCGGAGGCTTCAAAAAGATGGCGCCGCATGGGCGCCTCCATCTTGCTGCGGATCTTCGCTCCCCGATGATGTCACGGGGAGCGGTGATCCGTTGCCATGACAGCTTTGCCATCAGCACATTGTAATGAATGAGGAGTAAAATCCCCATATACTGCCATATTGCAGTATGGCAATATATGGTAGGATCGATCAGACAACCAAGGGTTAAAGTACCCTAGGGAGTCTGAAAAATAGTAAAAGTAAAAGTTAAAAAAAGTTTTTTTTAAAAAATTATAATAAAAAAACCTAAAAATTCAAATCACCCCCCTTTCCCTAGAACTGATATTAATATTAATAAACAGTAAAAATCATAAACACTTTAGGTATCGCCGTGTCCGAAAATGTCCGATCTATCAGAATATAATAACGGTTTTTCACTGCGTTTAACCCCGTAACGGAAAATAGCGGCCAAAGTCAAAAATGACATTTTTTTTGCCATTTTGGAAAATATAAAAAAATTAATAAAAGTGATCAAAAGGTCGCATCGTCCTAAAAATTATAGCAATGAAAACGCCATCAAAAGTCGCAAAAAATGACACCACCCACAGATCCGTACACCAAAGTATGAAAAAGTTATTGCCGCCAGAAGATGGCAAAATCAAAAAAAAAAAATTTTGTACAGGAGGTTTTAATTTTTTTAAATGTATGAAAACATTATAAAACCTATACAAATTTGGTATCCACGTAATCGTAGCAACCCCAAGAATAAAGTAGACCTGTCATTTGTGGCACACAGTGAAAGCTGTAAAATCCAAGCCCACAAGAAAACATTACAAATGTGTTTTTTCATCCTTTTCACTGCATTTGGAATTTTTTTCCCGCTTCCCAGTACGTGCCATGGAATATTAAATACTGTCACTACGAAGTGAAATTTGTTACGCAGAAAATAAGCCATAACAGAGCTCTTTATGTGGAAAAATAAAAAAGTTATAGATTTTTGAAGGTGGGGAGTGAAAAATGGAAGTGAAAAAACTAAAAAAGACCAAGTCGTTAAGGGGTTTATAAAGTCCCCCTCTCTGTTACTTCTCTGTCTATCATCGTAATTTTAATTATTTTTATTACTGACAGTGCTATAATACAAAAATTGGTCTTTTGAAAGTGCCCTGAAACAAACAGAAGATGAATGTGTTATATTAGTTATTGAATTGGTGTTTAAACATAACTGTTTGCCATCAATGTTCAGTTTATTATTTTCCCTCAATGTAAAAAAACAAAACCACCTGATCCAATGCTGGTGCCACGTATGACTATACCTTGACAGTGTAGTCACCTGTTGCATCCATTTCAAAATTTATGGCAACAGCTCAAGAGAGATTTGCCTAATTAAATTGATGTTAACATTTGCGTTAACAAAACACAATTATATGTTAACAATGCGCCTTATTAACATCAATTTAATTAGGCAAATCTATGTAATCTAATCTAATGTAAGCGCTACCTAAGCCTAACATGTGAACACACTCAATGCTGCAAAAAAGTCCTGCATCCAAAAACCCAAAGTACAACGCAGATGTTATGAGCGGGTATAAATAGTAAATCTGGGGACCTTATTGGGGACAAAATTGTTATATTCTCTGATTTTACTTGGATGTAAATTCATATAATTCACATGGAAAATGTTAATTTGTAGTAGAAAATCAAAACTATACATCAGCAAAAGCAACAAAGGTGTCAGTTGCTGGAAACACAACAGAATGGTTTAGATATATGAAGTTGTGCCACATTATTGTTACAATAGTGTCACAAGCTCTTAGTTAATATGGTCTATATTCAGGATGTGATCTCATTGATATATGTTGTCACTTTAAATCGCTGGTGGCTTGCCTGCACCAATTCCTCTCCTGCCATAAGTGTATTCGGCTATGGCATACATGTACCTGTCCTAAAACAGCTAAAATGTTTACTGGCACATATTTTTGTTTAATAATGTGCGACATTTATTTTTATTCCAGATTACAAGTTCTGCTGAAACCGAAGCTAAAACCCCCCAAGGACTTGTAAAAGGTCATGCATACTCCATAACTGGTTTGGATACGGTATGTGTGCAGTGTTTCCTATTCACATATTTTTTGCAATAACATAGCTTACATTATTACTCAAATATTGTATTATTATAATTGTAAGCACATGCCATGACAATATTTGTCAGGCAGAGTGATAAATCAGCACATACCCTATGTGGTAGGTTGAACTGGGAGGAAATATTGCCATATGCACAAACTGTGGAGTTGTCTTAATGTTGACAAATTATGTGAATAATACATGGATCTACTTGCAGTTTATCTTCATATCCCATTTTTCTTATTATAAATACTGATTTCTGTTATGTAATTGATATAGATGAGTGGACCCGAACTTTATGTTCAGCGTCCTCCATTTAGCAGCTCCGTCTAACCTAGACATGTTGCTTGATGAGCTGCTGCTGTCCACCAGGTGTCCACCTGGCCAATGACAGCCATGCTTAGTTGCTAGCGGCGTAAAGCTTCCTGATTGGCTGCTCTGCAGCCCATCAAGCAACATGTCATCTATATAAAATGTAGATGATAAAGCATTATAACATATGATGCATGCATATTACATTGTTTGACCCATATAGGTGAAATATAGAGGACAAACTGTACAACTTATCAGAGTGAGGAACCCTTGGGGACAAGTTGAATGGAATGGACCATGGAGTGACGAGTAAGTATGATACATGATGGAGGTCTGCTGAATACTTATTTGGCTGCGTATATGTGTGTTAGTTCCCTAAAAACTTCTTGGCCTCTGTTTGAGTAGCTTGTACTTTATATTCATTCTACCCTTGTGATATTATATATAAGCTGCACACTACACCAAATAACTTCCTACTGAACTTGTAATGGGATTGTGTTAATTTAATGTAATTGTTATGCCAAATCTAAGTGAAGAAAGTAAAAAAGCGAACTCATAGTTATAAGTGTACTGTATTTTTATAGGAAGCATTTCACTTCTTGTCTAACTCAAAATTGATGGGCTCATGCAGGAAGAAAGGAAGAATAATCTTTTACCTTCATTAGTGTTCTTCTGACATATAATTGATTTTTCTTGAAGTGTTTGCCTAGCAGTAGAAACATGTGGCTGCTGTATTCTACAAACAGCATAGCACATGTCCACAGATGCAGTGCCAGACTGACCCACCATATCACCAGAGGATCCTACAGCGGCCCCAGGCTCTAAACCAATATTGAACCTCATAGGTACAACAGAAGACAACACACTTTGAAGGCTACTATGGTCTATTTCCTAGGGGCTAATAGAGGGAATGTGCATAGAATAATTTTTAACTCTGCCCCAGTCTAACATGGCATAGGTTGATAGGTTTTATTTAGTATTACAGTTCAATCCCACTCATTTCACTTAAAATAATCAGCAGAACTGTCAGCAAGGACCGTTCATGGATAAGAAGCAGCCATGTTTTTCTAAACCTAGACATCTTCAACATTTTTCATTACATAAATATATTGGAAATTTTACTTTTTTGCAGTTCTTCTGAATGGAACTCTATTGACCAAGCAGAAAGAAAACGCCTTTGTCAAACATCTCTGGATGATGGTGAATTCTGGTACCGTAATTTTATGTTCACTAACCACATTTCTGCTTGTTCCTTTTTTATACATTTTATATGTAATATTGTTTCCTTAGAAGGTATTAACAGCTAGGCCCATATAAAGCTTTAGACAGTGTTAGCATTGAAGTGCTATAGATCTCTTTCATCTTTTTGAATGTTGTCTGTGAAAAATGTATCATTATTATTTCGAGCATCAGCAATTCTATAGTGCTGTAGAAAAGGTGTTCACATACCGTACATTCCATAAAAAAGAGAACAAATAAGTACAAAACTAGACTGAAATGGCTTAAGAGGAATCTGCCATGAGGGCTGACAATCTGTGTGGAAGAATATGTAGTAACACTAGATGAGAGAGAAATAGCAGTGCGATTATTTTTATTGCGGACAATTCTAAAAAGATAGGTTTTCAGGATAATTTTGATACAATTGCGGAGGACAACCTTTCATGATTTGTGTTGAAGAATGCATTAAAGAAATATTGGAGATGGTTATGAGAAGAGTAGATAGTAGGAGAGTAAAGCGAGCAGTCTTCTGAGGATCTGGGATGATGTGTGGTACAGTGTCTGATAAGGCAAGAGATGTAGGGAACAAAATATGGATGGCTTTAATTTGTGGGTGAGCAGAGTTAGCTTGGAGACCATAGAGACAAATGTCACAGTCGTCTAAGCAGGAGATGATAACTATGTGGAATTAGTACAAAAAATACTTGAACCATCCGTCTAAGCCAATCAAATACTTTATATAAATCTTTGGATGACAAATTTAAACATAAGGCATATATATACTTCACCAGTTTATGGCTCAATATGCTCAAGTCCACATTTAAAAGTCCACGCTATGCAAACCTGGCTCCACTGAGACGCCGAACGCCCGGTGTGTCCTATGACGTTTCGGAGGTAACCCCTCCTTCTTCAGACATGCGCAGTGCCGGTCAGGTAAGGGTTTAAATACATACGGAGCAGTATCATAATGCTACATTTACAAATCCCTACAACAACAATAATACAGCAATTACATATATTAACCAATACAATAGACCATAGAAAAACATGAAAAACATGAAAAATGCACGAAGATCCTTCTACAATAATGCGCTGAAGCAGCATTGTTCATTCAACCCACGGGGTTGTAATGTTTCTAATTTGGTGATCCAAAATACCTCTCGTTGTAGGAGTTTTTTGCCTAAACCCCAATCATTATCTAGTATGACCTCTTCTAATATTAACCACCGCAAATCACTCACTTGATGTTTATTTTCTCGGAAGTGCCTAGCAACACCCGTTTCCTGTTTCACCCTTTCATTAATTCTTCATCTGTTTTACTAAGATACTGTCTAATAAGAGACCTATGTTCATTAAGTCTTACACGAATGGCTCTGCTAGTTTGACCCACATAAGCGAGCCCACATGGGCATTTTAACATGTACACAACCGCTTTCGTATTACATGTGAAGAACCCTTTTACTTGAATTTTATGTCCTTTCATAGGGTGATTTACAAAATCCCCTTTAATAATATTAGAACAATTTACGCAAGCAAGGCACGGGAATGTGCCATTCTTCTTAGCTGCAAGAAACGTTTGGCATGGCTTTTTCTTAACAGAAATGTCAGATCTCACTAGTTCATTAGCAACTGACCGTCCTTTTTTATAAATAAATTTGGGGCGATCTTTGAACAATGACCCATATTTAGGATCGTGGGAGAGGATATTCCAATTTTTTAGAATAGTTTTTTTAATTAAATTAGCATGTCTATCATATTGGGAGAGATAGGTGATTTGGTCGCCCACCTTTTTAGGTTTGGCTGCTCTAACCCCCTCTCTAGGTAGTTCTGACACCTCCCGTCCAACTCTTTCTTTATGCAAGAACCCTATGCCCAATAATTTATCTAAGGATGAAAGAAATGCTTTACAGTTCCTGAAAAAAGATGCCACTATTATAGTGAAAAAGGCGGACAAAGGGGGGGCCACTGTAATTATGAATAAAGAAGATTACTGTACAGAAGCGAGGCACCAACTGTCAGATCCGGCAGTGTACCTACGATTACCATCTGACCCCACCAAAGGCAAAAAACTCCTACAACGAGAGGTATTTTGGATCACCAAATTAGATACATTACAACCCCGTGGGTTGAATGAACAATGCTGCTTCAGCACATTTTTGTAGAAGGATCTTCGTGCATTTTTCATGTTTTTCATGTTTTCCTATGGTCTATTGTATTGGTTAATATATGTAATTGCTGTATTATTGTTGTTGTAGGGTTTTGTAAATGTAGCATTATGATACTGCTCCGTATGTATTTAAACCCTTACCTGACCGGCACTGCGCATATCTGAAGAAGGAGGGGTTACCTCCGAAACGTCATAGGAAACACCGGGCGTTCGGGGTCTCAGTGGAGCCAGGTTTGCATAGCGTGGACTTTTAAATGTGGACTTCAGCATATTGAGCCATAAACTGGTGAAGTATATATATGCCTTATGTCTAAATTTGTCATCCAAAGATTTATATAAAGTATTTTTTGTACTGATTGCTATATCGCGGTGTGGAGAGCCTGCAAACTTGACTGGTGTACACACTATGCGATAAGGTGCTTGATTGTTTTTTGTTGCTGAACTATGTGGAATTGCAATTTTGTGTACTGGGGTTGTAAAAAGATTGAATGTGAAAGATGTTCTTAAAGTGGAGGCAGCAGGTTGTAGTGGGAGAGTGAGCTGGGAGACCACAGAGAAAAAATGTTGTATAATATAAGCTAAAGTCATTTTGTAGATTCCCAGTTAAGTAAGGATCAGATCCGAGAGATGTTCTTAAACGGGAGGCAGAAGGTTGTAGTGAGGGCTTGGGGTGGGACTTTAAGGATTAGGATTGGAACAGACTCCAAGGCAGTATACTTTATCAATTAGGGAGAGTCTGGAGCCATCAGTTGTGATAGATCTGCTGGGAGAGATATGGTAGATGGAGGAAAGATTGCCATCTCTCATTTGTTTATGTTAAGTTTTAGGAAAGCAGGAGGAGAAGAAGAAGTTTTTAATTATGTTTTGAACAAGATCTATGAATAAGTTTATGGATGAAGTACAGAAATAAATGCCATACATGGAGCATTCTAACTTTTTAAAAGAAAAGTTAATAACCCTAAAAACACAAATAAAATCTATAGATTTTGAAGAATTTATGTTACTGTAGCATTGTTAAACTTCATTTATAATTGTTGAATTGTCAAAAACTTTGGGATGTCTTCATTGTCTGAAAACATTGTCATTGTTACATCGTTGTTGGTTTATTTTATATATAGATGTTTTATATTTTAAGTTTACTCACCTACTAACAATTTCCTTTGTACCCAGGATGAACTTTGAGGACTTCAAGAGATACTTTGATAAAGTTGAAATATGTAACCTTACACCTGATGCACTAGATGATGACACAGAACACAAGTGGGAAGTGACGGTTCATCAAGGAAGCTGGGTCAGGGGCTCTACTGCTGGTGGATGCCGAAATTTTCTAGGTACTCATTAGATATAAAATGCATATCTGTCATTTCTTGATTATGGATTTATTATTATTATTTTATTATTAACACTGGATATTATAATGTAATAACATAACTAGCTAAATACATATATATACCAAAATATATTATATGCAATGCATCTAAGCACCCCTAAGCACGGACCCATAATAAGCTATCATTTGTCTAAGTTATCTTTATAAATCCTATTAATATGTACTTTCTTTTTATATAAAATATATTAATATATGTGTATATATTTTTCCCCCTCAACAAGACACTTTCTGGACAAATCCACAGATCAAGCTAAGCCTTAAAGAGAAGGATGATGGCCAAAATGACTGCACATTTATTGCTGCCTTGCTGCAAAAAAATAGACGCAAGTTGAAAAAAATTGGAGCTGATCTCTTAACAATAGGATATGCAATTTACCAGGTTAGAATTCATGTTTAACCGGTTAAGAACCGGGCCCTTTCCTGTTTTTTCATTTCCATTTTCACTCCCCACCTTCAAAAATCTATAACTTTTTTAATTTTATATGTAAAGAGCTTTGTGACAGCTTGTTTTCTGCATAACAAATTGCACTTCATAGTGATGGTATTGAATATTCCATGCCATGTACTGGGAAGCAGGAAAAAAATTCCAAATGCAGTGAAAATGGTGAAAAAACGCATTTGCTCCTTTTTCTTGTGGGCTTGGATTTTATGGCTTTCACTGTGCGCCCCAAGTGACATGTCTACTTTATTCTTTGGGTCGGTACGATCACGGGGATACCAAATTTTTATAGGTTTTATAATTAGAGATGAGCGAACATACTCGTCCGAGCTTGATGCTCGTTCGAGCATTAGCGTACTCGAAACTGCTCGTTGCTCGGACGAGTATTTCGCCTGCTCGAGAAAATGGCAGCTCCCGCCGTTTTGCTTTTTGGCGGCCAGAAACAGAGCCAATCACAAGCCAGGAGACTCTGCACTCCACCCAGCATGACCTGGTACCCTCACACGTCGATAGCAGTGGTTGGCTGGCCAGATCAGGTGACCCTGGGATAGACTAGCCGCTGCCCGCGCTGCTCGGATCATTCTCTGTCTGGATGCCGCTAGGGAGAGAGCTGCTGCTGGTCAGGGAAAGCGTTAGGGTGTTCTATTAGCTTACTGTTAGGCAGGAGTGATTCTACAACAACCCAACAGCCCTTCTTAGGGCTACAATAACGTTATCCTTTTTTTTTTATTTGCTTGTGGCTGGGCTTGCTGGCACTAGTAGTGCAGCTAGTACCATATTGTGAGGAATTAGCAGGGGGACTTGCTACCGTTGTGTTTAGCTCTTAGTGACACACATATCCACCTCAAACACCAAAGTGGGAAAATTTATTAGGGGTTTGATTTCAATTAGGCACAGTCTGGCAGTTTCTTTTTATTTTACATTTATTTTTTCATAACTCAGCGTCATCTCATCTGGCATAGTAGTGTGCTTTCATACTTGGCTAGAAAATAGCCATAGGAGAATCCAAAAGGCTTACTTACGTCTACAATAGCGTTATTTATATTTGATTTCTGGTTGATCTGCTGGTGGCTGTAGTTGTTGCAGTGCATCTACTAGCAAATTGTGAGCAATTTGGAGTGAGACTTGCGACCACTGTGTTTTGCGCTTAGTGACGCACATATCCATCGCAAAGACCGAAGTGGGAAAATTTATTAGGGCCCGGGGTTGTATTTCAATTAGGCACAGTCTGCCATTTCCTTTTTTATTTTACGTTTATTTTTTTCATAACTCAGCGTCATCTCATCTGGCATAGTAGTGTGCTTTCATACTTGGCTAGAAAATAGCCATAGGAGAATCCAAAAGGCTTACTTACGTCTACAATAGCGTTACATATATTTGATTTCTGGTTGATCTGCTGGTGGCTGTAGTTGTTGCAGTGCATCTACTAGCAAATTGTGAGCAATTTGGAGTGAGACTTGCGCCACTGTGTTTTGCGCTTAGTGACGCACATATCCATCGCAAAGACCGAAGTGGGAAAATTTATTAGGGCCCGGGGTTGTATTTCAATTAGGCACAGTCTGCCATTTCCTTTTTTATTTTACGTTTATTTTTTTCATAACTCAGCGTCATCTCATCTGGCATAGTAGTGTGCTTTCATACTTGGCTAGAAAATAGCCATAGGAGAATCCAAAAGGCTTACTTACGTCTACAATAGCGTTACATATATTTGATTTCTGGTTGATCTGCTGGTGGCTGTAGTTGTTGCAGTGCATCTACTAGCAAATTGTGAGCAATTTGGAGTGAGACTTGCGACCACTATGTTTTGCGCTTAGTGACGCACATATCCATCGCAAAGACCGAAGTGGGAAAATTTATTAGGGCCCGGGGTTGTATTTCAATTAGGCACAGTCTGCCATTTCCTTTTTTATTTTACGTTTATTTTTTTCATAACTCAGCGTCATCTCATCTGGCATAGTAGTGTGCTTTCATACTTGGCTAGAAAATAGCCATAGGAGAATCCAAAAGGCTTACTTACGTCTACAATAGCGTTACATATATTTGATTTCTGGTTGATCTGCTGGTGGCTGTAGTTGTTGCAGTGCATCTACTAGCAAATTGTGAGCAATTTGGAGTGAGACTTGCGACCACTGTGTTTTGCGCTTAGTGACGCACATATCCATCGCAAAGACCGAAGTGGGAAAATTTATTAGGGCCCGGGGTTGTATTTCAATTAGGCACAGTCTGCCATTTCCTTTTTTATTTTACGTTTATTTTTTTCATAACTCAGCGTCATCTCATCTGGCATAGTAGTGTGCTTTCATACTTGGCTAGAAAATAGCCATAGGAGAATCCAAAAGGCTTACTTACGTCTACAATAGCGTTACATATATTTGATTTCTGGTTGATCTGCTGGTGGCTGTAGTTGTTGCAGTGCATCTACTAGCAAATTGTGAGCAATTTGGAGTGAGACTTGCGACCACTGTGTTTTGCGCTTAGTGACGCACATATCCATCGCAAAGACCGAAGTGGGAAAATTTATTAGGGCCCGGGGTTGTATTTCAATTAGGCACAGTCTGCCATTTCCTTTTTTATTTTACGTTTATTTTTTTCATAACTCAGCGTCATCTCATCTGGCATAGTAGTGTGCTTTCATACTTGGCTAGAAAATAGCCATAGGAGAATCCAAAAGGCTTACTTACGTCTACAATAGCGTTACATATATTTGATTTCTGGTTGATCTGCTGGTGGCTGTAGTTGTTGCAGTGCATCTACTAGCAAATTGTGAGCAATTTGGAGTGAGACTTGCGACCACTGTGTTTTGCGCTTAGTGACGCACATATCCATCGCAAAGACCGAAGTGGGAAAATTTATTAGGGCCCGGGGTTGGATTTCAATTAGGCACAGTCTGCCATTTCCTTTTTTATTTTACGTTTATTTTTTTCATAACTCAGCGTCATCTCATCTGGCATAGTAGTGTGCTTTCATACTTGGCTAGAAAATAGCCATAGGAGAATCCAAAAGGCTTACTTACGTCTACAATAGCGTTACATATATTTGATTTCTGGTTGATCTGCTGGTGGCTGTAGTTGTTGCAGTGCATCTACTAGCAAATTGTGAGCAATTTGGAGTGAGACTTGCGACCACTGTGTTTTGCGCTTAGTGACGCACATATCCATCGCAAAGACCGAAGTGGGAAAATTTATTAGGGCCCGGGGTTGGATTTCAATTAGGCACAGTCTGCCATTTCCTTTTTTATTTTACGTTTATTTTTTTCATAACTCAGCGTCATCTCATCTGGCATAGCAGTGTGCTTTTATACTTGGCTAGAAAATAGCCATAGCAATAGGATAGCATCGTTTGGTTTTAAAAACTAAAAAACACACAAATAAAAAAAAACAAAAACAAAAAAACGTTAAAAAAAAAATTAAAGTTATAACTCTCATTTTCAAAATGTTTAACCCGAGGGCTAGGGGTAGAGGACGAGGGCGGGGACGTGGGCGTCCAACTACTGCAGGGGTCAGAGGCCGTGGTCCTGGGCGGGGTGAGACACCACCTGCTGATGATGAAGGAGCAGGGGAACGCCGCAGAGCTACACTCCCTAGGTTCATGTCTGAAGTTACTGGGACTCGTGGTAGAGCACTGTTGAGGCCAGAACAGTGCGAACAGGTGATGTCGTGGATTGCCGACAATGCTTCGAGCAATTTGTCCACCAGTCAGTCTTCCACGCAGTCCACCCATGTCACCGAAATCGGCACTCCTCCAGCTCCTGCACCTCAGCCTCCTCCCCCCCAGTCTGCTCCCTCCCAGCAAAATTTGCCATTTGAACCGGCATACTCTGAGGAACTGTTTTCTGGACCCTTCCCACAGTCACAAACCACTTGTCCTGCTGCTGCTGAGCAATTTTCCGATGCCCAGGTTTTCCACCAGTCGCAGTCTGTGGGTGATGATGACCTTCTTGACGTAGTGGAAGAAGTGTGTAAAGAGGTGTCCGACGATGATGAGACACGGTTGTCAGACAGTGGGGAAGTTGTTGTCAGGGCAGGAAGTCCGAGGGGGGAGCAGACTGAGGGATCGGAGGATGATGAGGTGACAGACCCAAGCTGGGTTGAGAGGCCGGGTGAACACAGTGCTTCTGAGACGGAGGAGAGTCCTCGACCAGAACAGGTTGGAAGAGGCAGTGGTGGGGCCAGACGGAGAGGCAGGGCCAGAGCTGGTGCATCAGCGCCAAATGTGTCAACTAGTGAAGCTCCCGTGGCGAGGGCTCCTGCGGCGAGGGCTAGATTTTCAGAAGTCTGGAGGTTCTTTAAGGAAACACCGGATGACCGACGGACTGTGGTGTGCCAAATTTGCCAAACCAGGATCAGCAGGGGTTCCACCACTAATAGCTTAACTACCACCAGTATGCGCAGGCATATGAATGCTAAACACCCCACTCAGTGGCAACAAGCGCGTTCACCTCCGGCCGTGCACACCACTGCTCCTTCCCCTGTGTCAGCTGATAGTCAGCCCCCTGCCCAGGACCCTGCCACAAAAACCCCATCGTCGCCTCCACGATCCTCCACAGCATCCACCAGCGTTCAGCTCTCCATACCCCAGACGCTGGAGCGGAAACGCAAATATAGTGCAACCCACCCGCACGCCCAAGCCCTTAATGTGCACATCTCAAGATTGCTAAGCCTGGAGATGCTGCCCTATAGGCTAGTAGAGACCGAGGCCTTTCGCAGCCTCATGGCGGTGGCCGCCCCTCGGTATTCGGTCCCCAGCCGCCACTACTTTTCCCGATGTGCCGTCCCAGCCCTGCACCAGCACGTGTCAGACAACATAATCCGTGCCCTGACCAACGCCGTTTCTGACAAGGTCCACCTGACCACGGACACGTGGACGAGTGCTGCCGGGCAGGGCCACTATATATCGCTGACGGCACATTGGGTTAACTTGGTGGAGGCTGGGACCGAGTCTGACCCTGCGGCTGGTCATATACTGCCGACGCCGAGGATTGCGGGGCCTACCTCGGTCCAGGTGTTTCAGGCCTACTATGCCTCCTCCTCCTCCCACCCCTCCTCCACCTCCTCCTCCGAACGACCATCCGTGGGCATCAGTCGCTAGCTCTAGGCACAGCAGCAGTGCCGTCGCTAAGCGACAGCAGGCGGTGCTGAAACTGCTGAGCCTAGGCGATAAAAGGCACACCGCCCAAGAACTATTACAGGGCATCACGGCGCAGACTGATCTGTGGCTGGCACCGCTGAACCTGAAGCCAGGCATGGTTGTGTGTGACAACGGCCGTAACCTGGTGGCGGCTCTGCAACTCGGCAGACTGACACATGTGCCATGCCTGGCCCATGTGTTAAATCTGATAGTTCAGCGTTTCCTCAAGACATACCCCAATCTGTCTGATTTGCTCACGAAGGTGCGCCGCATCTGTGCGCATTTCAGGAAGTCCAGCACAGATGCTGCCACTCTCAGGGCAGCGCAGCGCCGCCTCCAACTGCCCGCTCACCGACTGTTGTGCGACGTGCCCACGAGGTGGAATTCAACACTGACCATGTTATCCAGAGTTTACCAGCAGCGCCGAGCGATTGTAGACTGCCAGATGTCAACTTCCACCAGAACTGGTAGTCAGGTCAGTCAGCTTCCTCAAGTCTACAATGAGGAGTGGACGTGGATGTCTGATATCTGTCAGGTGCTGAGTAACTTTGAGGAGTCAACACAGATGGTCAGTGGCGATGCCGCCATCATCAGCCTCACCATCCCGCTGCTTGGCCTGTTGAAAAACTCTCTGGTCAGCATGAAGTCGGAAGCTTTGCGCTCCTCACAAGAGACGGGGGAAGAAGATTCCCTTGTTGATAGCCAAAGCACCCTTAGGTCTGTTTCTCAGCGCATATCGGAGGAGGTGGAGGAGGATGAGGAGGAAGAGGAGGAGAATGTTGGCGAGACACAAGAGGGGACCATTGCTCAGACCTTCACTGTTCAGCGTGTATGGGCAGAAGAAGAGGAGTTGGAGGAGTTGGAGGAGGAGGAGATGGACAGTCAGGCCAGTGAGGGGAGTGAATTCTTGAGAGTTGGGACTCTGGCGCATATGGCAGATTTCATGCTAGGCTGCCTATCCCGTGACCCTCGCGTTCAAAGAATTTATTCCAGCACCGATTACTGGGTGTTCACTCTCCTGGACCCACGGTACAAGCAAAATCTTTCCACTCTCATCCCTGGAGAGGAAAGGAGTGTGAGAATGCATGAATACCAGCAGGCCCTGGTGCACAAGCTGAAACAGTATTTCCCTTCTGACAGCGCTAGCGGCAGAGTGCGTAGTTCTGCGGGACAAGTAGCGAGGGAGAGTAGGCGAGCAGGCAGCTTGTCCAGCACTGGCAAGGGTACGCTTTACAAGGCTTTTGCCAGCTTTATGTCACCCCAGCAAGACACTGTCACCTGTCCCCAGTCTCGGCAGAGTAGGGCTGATCTTTACAGAAAGATGGTGAGGGAGTACGTAGCTGACCATACCATCGTCCTAAATGATCACACAGCTCCCTACAACTACTGGGTTTCAAAGCTGGACATGTGGCACGAACTGGCGCTGTACGCCTTGGAGGTTCTTGCCTGCCCTGCCGCTAGCGTCTTGTCCGAGCGGGTTTTCAGTGCAGCTGGTGGCATCATCACCGATAAGCGTACACGCCTGTCGACTGACAGCGCTGACAGGCTGACGCTTATCAAAATGAATAAAGCCTGGATTTCTCATAATTTCCAATCTCCACCAGGTGAAGGAAGCTCAACCTGAATAATTTATCCACTCCTCCTCCTCCTCATTTTCCTCCTTCTCCTCCTCTTTGTACAGTAAAGCAGAGGAAACTGGCTATTTTTTGACAGGGCCCACTGGCTCTAGCTATAGTACTTTATGCATGTAATTTTTCTGGAGGGCCACCGACCCGGTCCTCTGTTTTCAACAATTTTTGGGAGTGCCACATACAGGCACTCAATCTATTCAATTTTTCTGGAGGACCACCTACCTGCTCCTCTGGTTTGAAAACTTTTTTGGACTGCCACATACAGGCACTCAATCTATTCCATTTTTCTGGAGGGCCACCTACCTGCTCCTCTGGTTTGAAAACTTTTTTGGACTGCCACATACAGGCACTCAATCTATTCCATTTTTCTGGAGGGCCACCTACCTGCTCCTCTGGTTTGAAAACTTTTTTGGACTGCCACATACAGGCACTCAATCTATTCCATTTTTCTGGAGGGCCACCTACCTGCTCCTCTGGTTTGAAAACTTTTTTGGACTGCCACATACAGGCACTATCCAAATTGAATTGTCTCCATAGCAGCCTCCACACGTTGTCTCCATTGCTACCTCCAAAAGTCGTTTATATAGCTGCCTCCATACATCGTCCCTTTATCAAACGAGGTGTGTCAGGCCGAAATTTGGGTTGTTTTCATGGATTCCACATCAAAGTTGTTAACCTTGTCGCCACCCTGCTGTGTTATCCACAAAATACACTGGCAAACTTTTACCATTTACGGATATTATTTCAGCGCTTCTTGCGCATCTGTTTACATTCCCCTCACCCGCCATATCCTAAACTTATAAGAACGCTACTACACTTGATCTTATACAAAAGGTTCTTAGAAGTGCTGTTTGGGGAGTAGCCTAGAGACAGGGGCTTGGATTGGCGAAAGCTCGCCTGGCAGCGGAGCGCCAGCTCCATGCGCATCATGCGCTTCTTGCGCATCTGTTTACATTCCCCTCACCCGCCATATCCCAAACTTATAAGAACGCTACTACACTTGATCTTATACAAAAGGTTCTTAGAAGTGCTGTTTGGGGAGTGGCCTAGAGACAGGGGCTTGGATTGGCGAAAGCTCGCCTGGCAGCGGAGCGCCAGCTCCATGCGCATCATGCGCTTCTTGCGCATCTGTTTACATTCCCCTCACCCGCCATATCCCAAACTTATAAGAACGCTACTACACTTGATCTTATACAAAAGGTTCTTAGGAGTGCTGTTTGGGGAGTAGCCTAGAGACAGGGGCTTGGATTGGCGAAAGCTCGCCTGGCAGCGGAGCGCCAGCTCCATGCGCATCATGCGCTTCTTGCGCATCTGTTTACATTCCCCTCACCGCCATATCCCAAACTTATAAGAACGCTACTACACTTGATCTTATACAAAAGGTTCTTAGAAGTGCTGTTTGGGGAGTAGCCTAGAGACAGGGGCTTGGATTGGCGAAAGCTCGCCTGGCAGCGGAGCGCCAGCTCCATGCGCATCATGCGCTTCTTGCGCATCTGTTTACATTCCCTTCACCCGCCATATCCCAAACTTATAAGAACGCTACTACACTTAACTTGGTGCAGGCTGGGACCGAGTCTGACCCTGGGGCTGGTCATATACTGCCGACGCAGAGGATTGCGGGGCCTACCTCGGTCCAGGTCTAAAAAAGGCCTACTATACCTCTTCCTCCTCCCACCCCTCCTCCACCTCCTCCTCCGAATTACCATCCGTGGGCATGGCGCCATCAGTCGGTAGCTCTAGGCACAGCAGCAGTGCCGTCGCTAAGCGACAGTAGGCGGTGCTCAAACTGCTGAGCCTAGGCGATAAAAGGCACACCGCCCAAGAGCTATTACAGGGCATTCCACATCAAACTTGTTAACTTTGTCGCCACCCTGCTGTGTAATCCACAAAATATACTGGCAAACTTTTATCATTTACGGATATTATTTCAGCGCTTCTTGCGCATCTGTTTACATTCCCCTCACCCGCCATATCCCAAACTTATAAGAACGCTACTACACTTGATCTTATACAAAAGGTTCTTAGAAGTGCTGTTTGGGGAGTAGCCTAGAGACAGGGGCTTGGATTGGCGAAAGCTTGCCTGGCAGTGGAGCGCCAGCTCCATGCCAAGGTCCAACTAACATAGTTTTAACTGCAGCACCTTTAATCTACTACTAGTTCACTGCCTCCATACATGGTCCCCTTATCAAACGAGCTGTGTCAGGCAGAATTTTGGATTGTTTTCATGGCTTCCATGTTAACTTTGTCGCCACCCTGCTGTGTAATCCACAAAATATACTGGCAAACTTTTATCATGTACCGATATTATTTGAGCGCTTCTTGCTCACCTCCTTTGGTTCCTTTGGTTCCCATTGGTTTGAAGCCTGAGTCCATTTAGGGTATGTTGCCATGACACTCTCTAGCCTGCCGCTGCTGCCGCTGCCGCTGCCTCTGCATGCCATCCCCTATAGTGTCAGGGTCAATTATTGGATGTTTTAGATGCTATCTAGCCTCATTCGGTCACTCTGTCATGGCCATGCTGTTGCCCATAATTTTGGCATAATGGTGCGATTAAGCAGCCTCAGAGGCATCCATGCATGCTGCCCCTGCTGTTTCCTGTCCATTTCCGTGGTGTTTCCATCCTTTTCTGAGGTTCCCAGGAGTTTGGCCAAGCTTCCCTGTGCAGAGCCTTGGTCCCCTTGAAAAATGCTTGAGTCTCCCATTGACTTCAATGGGGCTCGTTACTCGAAACGAGCACTCGAGCATCGGGAAAAGTTCGTCTCGAATAACGAGTACCCGAGCATTTTAGTGCTCGCTCATCTCTATTTATAATGTTTTCATACATTTAAAAAAATTAAAACCTCCTGTACAATTTTTTTTTTATTTATCTTCTGCAGCTAATAACTTTTTTATACTTTGGTGTACGGAGCTGTGGGTGGTGTAATTTTTTGCGACATTTGATAATATTTTCAATGATATCATTTTTAGGACTGTATGACCTTTTGATCACTTTTCATAGATTTTTTTTTTATATTTTTCAAAATGGCAAAATAGTGCCATTTTTTACTTTGGGCGCTATTTTCTGTAACAGGGTTAAACGCAGTAAAAAAACGTTATTATATTTTGATAGATCGGACATTTTTGGATGCGTCAATACCTAATGTGTTTATGATTTTTACTGTTTATTTATATTTATATCAGTTCTAGGGAAAGGGGGGATTTGAATTTTTAGTTTTTATTATAATTTTTTTTTTTTACTTTAACATCAGGTTGTCTGATCCTATAATAAACTACAGTATGGCAGTATATGGGGATTTTTCTCCTCATTCATTACAATCTGCTGATAGCACATTGTAATGAAGGGGCTAAAACAAGACAGCCTCTGGTCTTTGGAAGACAGATCACCGCTCCCCGATGACGTCACAGGGAGCGAGGATCCTTTGCATCTTTTCTGGCAGCGATCGCTGGGATAACACTCACGATTGGTGCTAGCACCGATCGCGGGGGTTACCGGTAAGTCTTTGCTGCAGTGTGCAGCAAAGACTTACCGGCAATGGAGAGGTCTCCATGCACCGGGACCCGCCGCCTTCTGTGAATACACAGCAGGCGGTCGTGAACCGGTTACACAAAAACACAACCTTTCACTAACATAACACTTAAATAAAAGACATATATAGACCACAAAGCAGGGTTCAGACAAGGCATTTTGTTGCACTAGGTAGACAAGAAAAATTCTGCACTTCCTTCCACTCACAAGCCATAAAATCAGTTCCTATAATAACATCACAGGCAAAGAAGCAATTTAATGGAACCTAGCAGCAGATTCATGGCTTTCTTACCACAATCAAGATTAAATAAAGATAATCTCCTTATTATATTTGTTTAACTCTAAAATGTCACAGAGTTGTACATAGATGTATAACAATTTGTTATCCTCTATACTTAGGATATCTGATGAGGGCCTGTGTCCCCTTGCTTCCTTGTGATACAATGCGCAACTTCATGTCTATGTTCTTACCTAATGACAACCTCTTTTTCACAGCATGTACATCATGTCTCCTTAATTTACACAGCCTGCAGCCCATGAGTCCCTCTTTTTCACAGACTCCACTCCATGAACCCCTGTTTCTCAAAGACTACACCCTCAAATTCCCCTCCCCATCCAGCCACACCCCATGTATTCCCTTTTCTTCAGCCTGTATCTCCACCTCCCCTTTTTAAACCAGCCTGTATCCTATGACCACCTCTTTATATCAAGTCTGAATCCATATGTTTCTCTTGTTAACCAACCTCTTCCTCATGCCCTCTTATTAACCAGCCTGTAACTCAATGTCCTCCTTCTTTAACCAGTCTGGACCTCTACGTCCCCTTCTTTAAACCTATTGTTCCATCTTCCCTTCTTTAACTATCTTAACCCACATGTTTCCTCTTTCTTCAGCCCGGGCCTCAATGCCCCCCTCGTTTTCTAGTATGCACCATGTCTTTCTATGTCACACTACTTTGTTATTACTCATTTTAATTCTGCAACTGCATGTAGATGTAGTTTACTGGTGTGCCTACAGGACCAGCAATGATGTCGATCACATGACCATGGCACCAAATAATAGATTTCATCCACAAGTAGATGCTAATTTTATACCTGGGTTAAGGAACCTGTGCTAATGAAATGCATGTCAGGTTCATTGCGTTTTTACGCAAATCACAGTAAAAATGCCTACCCATCATCCTGGCCCTGCAACAATGTAGAGATTATGAATGAGATTTTATTATAACATCAATGAAAAAACATAGTTCATCTATTCACAAAGAGAAAAAAGCAAGTATGTACTTATATTTTTTTACATTGTAGCCTTTACCTCTTTTCTGTGCTTTTGGGATGTTAGAATTTATATTTGTGTAGTAGACTGTGTTTGTACTATAAATAGTATAAAGTCTTAATTTGTCATTTTCCAATTGTTACACATAAATATATAAATGGATCTATGGTAAGGATATATACCTATAATTTAAACAGAATACACAGACTTGTATAAATGGAATGTCTTCTCTTAAGTACAATTTTGTTTTTTAACATAAATAGGTTAAAATTTATATTAAAATGTATTAATTTGTATATTTGTTTACAGTGATCAGATCTTTCTTAACAGACCATCCATTATGACCCCAGCAATCATAAGACCAGGTCAACAAGTGCCTCTGAGTGTGCCAGTGTCAATTAGTGTAGAACAAATGCTGACCAGCTATCCATTTGCTTCTAAGGAACTGCAGGAGGTAGCTGCTCTATTGATCAGCATTCCGACAGTTATTATACAGCCTATTAGTGACTTCCATACTATTTGCTCAGATATATTGTGCAGCACCTATACAAGCAATGTACACAGGTATTGACCACCATACCCATCATGTTATACAAAAGTAGCTTTTATCTGGTGAAACATTAGACCCTTTTTGTCTACCTGTATGACTACTTGAATAAATTCCAGAATCACACACAGGGGCATTAATTGTGCTTCTTTTTTCCCTGAGAAGAGAAGTATTGGCCATGAATTTTAAATATTACTATTCATTTGTAATAATAATAGTATTTCTTATTTTGACTTCTAGTGTCCTGGAACTGAGTCTCAACTAACAAAAGATTTTTTCAAATTCAATCCATCAAAAGCCAGAAGCAAAACTTACATCAATTTGAGAGAAGTATCACAGAGATTCAAGCTCCCCCCTGGGGATTATATGATAGTACCTACCACGTTTGAGCCTCACCAAGAAGCTGACTTTTGTTTAAGGGTATTCTCAGAAAAGAAAGCTGACATCAAGTAAGAATGCAGGCTTTACTTTTCTTCAGTGCTGAAGCTTCTTGTACATCTCTAGGAGCAGAGCAACAAAAATAACTTTAACCCCAAGTGCTTAAAATGAGAGACACCTGTTGAGTCCACAAAATCCCGTTGGGTTTATGTCTGTGTTCATATTTCATATTTTAATTTATGAATTTTTAATCTAACAAAGCGTCTGGCTTAGATGGGAACTCTATAGGGCACATTTACTTACGTGTCCAAAGAAGTTCCCACAAAAGTCCATTGTCCGTCGAGAATGCACTGTGCCACTTTACTAAGAGAGTGCGCCCGATATCGTGCATGTCTCGCTTTCCCGCTCAGGTCCGATGGAGTTCACCTTCTTCTTCCTGGTGCATGTAAGTGCATTGTCTTGCAACACAATTTGAAAGTTAAATCCCGCGCTCAGTTCGAATCAGTTGGATCGTCTGCCGGCACCCCCCCAAATTTCTGTCGCATGAAAGCCAGCACAGCTGCGCCAAAATCCAATCACGTGGGACACAATGCCAGTGCAGACATCTGTTAAATACCTGTTAAAACCGTGCAGTCCCCGAAAACTTCAGAAAGTCCAATGAAAGTGTGCACGCGGACCCTTAGTAAATAAGCCCCTATGTGACTGGGTAAGGCTATATGAAGTTATTTTGCATAGAAAACAATTTATACAGAATGAAAATTGGTAAAAAAGTGGAAACTAGTTGTTTAACCAGGTCTAAATCTGCACTCTGCTGCACTATTTTCTTCCATATTTTAAACTATAAGGTAGTGTACACGACCTTGTGCCTAAACCAGGCCTCCAACAGGGGAAAGTTTTCAGCCCATTTGAAATGGGAGTGGCCTTCCCTTCCCTTCTGATTCTTTTACTGTTATAAAAATCTTAATAAATTGAAATATGAAAAAAAAAAAAGAAATGGGAGTGGTGAGCGCTCCTCACCTCCCCCCTCCATTTAGAGGTTGTTTGCAATGTGGCTGTCTGGCATGGTCATGGTGCAGGGAGACACAGTGAGCACCATGACCGCACGTAATGAAAGTCCATGTCAGCTGTGAGCCGTAACCTAACTAATACTGAATGCCAGGGGCATAACTACAGCAGTAGCAGTCATAGCAGCCTTGGAGGCAGTGTCGGGTGGGGAGGGGGTGGCATCATTTTACCTGACACAAAAAAATGGGGGATGTTCACCATTATATACATATTATGCTGCTCTTAGTACAGTATGATATGTATATATCATAACATATGTGATGTATATATGCTATATATACTGTATGTGTCTAAGGTGTTTAAAGTGTATATATTGTGTGTGTGTATATATGCTCTGTGTGTGTGTGTGTGTGTGTGTGTAAGAGTGTATAAATATGTGGGAATGACTGTATGTTTATGTATATAGGTATATAAATGTATGTGTGCATATATGAGTGTAACGTGTATACTTAAAAGCAGGACGGGGGGCCCCATTCAGAAGACTGCTATGGGGCTCTGTTACCCCCCTGCTGAATGCTACACTAAAGCAGTCAACAAAATCTCTAATGTTCGTTCATAAGCAAGAAATGTGTTTCTGCCCTGATTTTTTTCACTGTGAAAATAAAATTCTGTTATCTTTTGCAGAGAGATTGATGGAGACATAAATGTGGATATTCCAGATGTAAGTAAATTAATATTATTATATTACATATGGGCAGTGTATTTGTTGTATAGTAAAAGGGTCCTCACAATGCAACCATTAAGCCATTAGCTCATTCATGTCCCTGGGCTACACAGCAAATTTGGTGGCGACAGCCATTTTAGTTGGACAACATTTAAAATTTTATGGGCACAGTATTACAGATCTGTACCATGCATATTAACAAATATTCATGATTGAATGAATTTGATACATTCTTTGTTAATATTTTCAGCCTCCACAACCAAATCCACCACATCAAGAGACAGAAGAAGAAAAACAGTTCCGCAGCTTGTTTAAGCAAATTTCTGGAGATGTATGTATAACATGCCTTTAAGTTTTAGAGGTGACTTGAAAACCTGGATTATAGAAAACACCTGATATGTGTAGACAATCACCTTCACAACTTATCAGGCGACTTAGTTCATGTCACTCTAGTTAGACATAATTGTCTGGTTTTGGTGCTAAAGATGTACTATACTGGCAGAAATCAGCTGAAAAAAAAATTCTAACGTTAATATTTCTGCAGTGAGTAGAGTCACATATCTATTGAGTTTCTATTTTTTAGGTTTTGCTGTTAGCCTATTTCATAACTTCAGCTTCATTATTGTTCCCAGACTGCCTGCTCTAACCTCTGCCAGCTGCAGCATTGTAAAAGAACTTTGCCTGCCCTGAGCCTGACATGTCTACTGACCACATCTCTGCTTGGCCTGCACCTTGACCTGCCTGGGTCAGCTACCACTTAGTATTTCCTAAAGAAGAAAAGCAACCTATAAATTGTAGCTTGGTAAAGTTCAGAACCAAACATAAATGATAGTGCTCAGTTTGTGACCTAATAGGGCACATTTACTAAGAGCTGTGCACCAGTTTTCTGTCGGACTTTGCACATTCTTTTAGATGCCAACTTCTTGCACGGGTACTTAAGAAGTGCCTGCACCACATTTGTGTTGCACACGACCGTTTTGTGACACAGCTGCACTATGCTTCATGCTTCAAAAATTTCTGCACTAAGGGGAGCTATTCCGGTGCTCATTCGGACCATGCTCCAGATTTAACGGGCAAAGTCAGAAAGAATGTGCTGTACGCCATATATTAAAGGTGCACCAAAAAAGTGGTGTTCTCTATCAGAGCTGCGCATGCAGATTTATGCAGATTTTGCGCCAGAAATCCTGAATCTGGTTAACAATGCACTATACACAGGCAAACTGCACATAGTGCAGCTTGCAGAGTTTTAGTAAATGTATGAGAGGCGCGGTGAGGCGCTCAGGTGAAGTAGCCCGGAGTGCCTCCAACACATTTGAATAGTTTTATAAAGTGTTTTTTAAACGAATGCAGATATTGCAGGGGATAACAAAAGCAAGGTCATCCATGGCAGATGTGGTGTCCTTTAAAGACAAGTTACAAGGATACAAATAAATAAAAGCAGTCCCAGTGTTGAGTCCCAGAAAGGAAAATAAGACTTACCAGCCAGAGTGCCAAAAATCACACTGTAATGCAAGTCTTAATTAGTAACAAATGTTGAATTAATGCAAGAAGAGAACCCCTACATGTGTAGTAGCCCCAATCCATGAGACTAGCTCACAAACAATAACATACAAAGGTAAAAGTTAAAGGGTTACTTACACAATAATGAGTCACCCTGTCTGGTGTCCAGCCAGGTGCACGTTACAAAGAAAAGATCTTTTTCAATCATTAAAAGCCTCGACCCTTTTAAAAGATCTGTGCATTAAAACATGCATCTGGGTGGACAGTCACAGGCTTGAAGAAGCACTACAGAAGCGAAACAGCATCTGTATTGTTTTGTAGCATGCAGCAAACCCCAATAAAATATAGGGGACCTCTTAAGGGAAATATCCAAACAGTTTATTCGCCCAGTGAATCCACTGCATCTCATATTGCAACAGAAAGTGATACTAATTATACTTAAAGTATGTGGAAATCCAGACTCCCACCTTGCAAGCTACTGTCTTGTACTATATTCAGACTTTCAGGACAGGAGACTTCACAGTGTTTCATCCAGGAAACACAACCAACAAAAGGTCCACACAAATTAAAGATATAAATCAAATTATATCTAATTTTTTTGTATCTTTTATGGCTGTGCTTTACAAATACTGTAGTGAAATATTGCCATGTGAAGCTAGCCTTAAGCATAGACAGGTGCTTGGTATTTTCATATATATCTGAATTCTAATAACTTGAATAACAATTTTGCACATCATATGATAATTATATAATAATTTCCCTTTTTCACAGGACATGGAAGTCAGTCCCCAGGAACTGCAGTTTGTATTGAATTCAGTTCTAAGTAGGAGTAAGTTAAACATTTCAGTTATTCATTAAACCTTCAATTGATCTTCAATGTATTCCAGCCAATTATGTATTGCATTATACAGGCGGGCCCCTACTTTAGGACGCCCGTCTTACGGATGACCCCTAATTAAAGACGGACCCCTCTTCCCACTGTGACTTCTGGTGAAGCTCTCTGGATGCTTTACTGTAGCCCCAGACTGCAATAATCATTTGTTAGGTGCCTGCAATAAAGCTTTTTTTGTCTGGGTCTACAATGATAAAATATACAGTTTCGACTTACATACAAATTCAACTTAAGAACAAACCTATGGACCCTATCTTGTATGCAAGTAGTATACATTTATGTCCAGATTATTTATTAAATCTACCAAATTATAAATTGCTAAATGATAAAAACAAATAGATATACCTTATATACTCGAGTATAAGCCTAGTTTTTCAGCACAAAAAATGTGCTGAAAAAACCCAAACTCGGCTTATACTCGAGTCAAAAAAATAAATAAATCAAAACTTGCCTTTCTGGCGGCACCCGTAGATCTTCTGTGCGATCCATCCGGTATTGTTGTGCTGCACGACGGGGAAGGGGGGGAGCTATATACACTGGGGCAGGGGCTGGCAGGCTATATACACTGGGGCAGGGGCTGGCAGGCTATATACACTGGGGCAGGGACTGGCAGGCTATATACACTGGGGCAGGGGCTGGCAGGCTATATACACTGGGGCAGGGGCTGGCAGGCTATATACACTGGGGCAGGGGCTGGATGGCTATATACACTGGGGCAGGGGCTGGCTGGCTACATACTGGAGAGGCTGTGACCAATGCATTTCCCACCCTCGGCTTATACTCGAGTCAAAGTCAGGTTTTCCCAGTTTTTTGTGGTAAAATTAGGGGCCTCGGCTTATACTCGGGTCGGCTTATACTCGAGTATATACGGTATATAGAATTTTAACAATATGAAAATAAAGCCTATAGGAATTTCTGACGGTAGTAGTTGTAATGGTTATTTGTTATGGTTATTTATTTTTTTCTATGATGATAAATGGGATGGTAAATGTTGATTATAAAATCTGGAATTTTTTACAAAAAATTGTGGAATATTAGATTCTGCCACTAATCCGTATTGCAAAAAATATTAAAAACTACTATATTTGTCTTTGCAATTTCTCTTTTTGTGTTATGTAGAGTATATACTTTAAGATATATGAAATGTATATCCTAATTTTTCTTTGTGCCTTTTTTTTCCAGCAAAGAATATTAAATTTAAAGAGCTGAGTCTTCTGTCATGCAATAACATAATTTCCCTTATGGATGTATCCTTTAGAATATTTTTCATACATATGTTTATTTTCTTTGTATTTCCAATTATTCTTTTTAAAGATTAAGTTCTTCTAAAATTTGAAATAAGAAACAAACTGATATTAATCAGTATCTTGTATGCAAATATTGGTTGCTTTAGGTGAGTTTTCAAATATTCCTTTGGACCAATATTTTATCAATATTCCCCACTGTATACACAGCTGCATTTCTAATTTCACATTGAACCTTAACTAGAAATACACTAGGGAAGTGGTAATGGAACACTTGGATTTGATGAGTTCAAAATTTTCTGGGACAAACTGAAAAGCTGGATTGTAAGTAAAAGAAATTGCATTTAATGATTAAGACTCACTCAGATAGGATTAAATTATATATAAGCAATATTATAACTAACTTGATGGGCAAAAAAGGGGGAACACTCCTTCCAGCAACAATAATGGGTAGTTCAAATATGAGAAAGATAACAGGCGCAACAATAAAATCACTCAATCTTGTGGTTTTGAAATTGGCTTACTTGCCATCTCTTAGAAAAACATGCTGCTAAATTTCTCAATGGAGATTTACCAACATGCCTGCCCGTGACTAGCAGCCTTAGCCTACCTGCACACAAACCACTGGGCCAAAGAAAACGATCCCATGGTCCTTTGTATGCAACCTGTGTGTCATCAGCAGCTTTTATCCGCTCAAGCGACAAGAAAAAAACTGCCCTATATGAAGCAGGTGCTATTCCCACTGGTGTTTACAGCTCGAACAGTCTTTGTCTACTTGCATTGTTACATAAGAGCGGGCAGTCAGTTCACACACGGGGCCATACAAACTAAGAAAGGTATGGGGATGTGTGCTAGTTGTTGAAACAATGGTTAACACTCATCCAAAAACCACATTCGAGTACATGTTAGCTTACACTATAAATTGTAAATTGAATGATAGTTGGAAGTGTGAAAATGTAATTTTCTTAAATTGCCTGTTGTTTGATATTTTAGGGCATATTTATGCAGTACGATCTTGATAAATCAGGAACTATGTCTTCATATGAACTTCGTCTGGCTTTGAAATCTGCAGGTAACAACATTCTTTACAATACGATATGAGGCAACTTTATTCCGGTAGGAAATTGATTTGTACATTACAGCCATGGCATTTACAGACAAATAACACAAGGGGCAAGGGATTATTTTCTATCTGATAACACATATTTAAGGTGCAGTTCCTTGTTATACAGCTCAATTGTTTTCAGAAGGAAAGGCTCCTGATCTCTCGGTATGCTGCTCAGGTGATTCATGTGGTTTACACTTGCAAAACCATTATAAATATATCTAATTTGTGTTTGTTTGTTTTTTGTTTTTTTTATAAAGACATTTAGAGGAGTAATGTTTTAAATATAATTTAATTGCAGTTACTAAAGTATTTTACTCCATCTTTACAGACCTCATGCAAGAGAAACCTTTTTCATATTTTTTTTATACTATTGCTTCTTACGAGCAACCTAAGCAATCCCTTCATAGTTTATGGTTAGTTAAGTAGGTTATCCACTGATCTATATTTTCTTCCACAGAAGAAATGTAATTTACTATTGAATGTTTGTAACACAAAGTGTTCTGATGTAAATTTTAAACTTGTATATATATTGTTTAACAAAATGAATGTAGGCAGTTTATGGAAGGATGAATCAGACAACCTAGGGTTAAAGTACCCTGGGGGGGGGGTCTGAAATATAGTAAAAAATAAAAATATAAAAACATATATAAAATCAAATCACTCCCCTTTCTTTAGAAGTCATATAAATATAAATAAACAGTAAAAATCCTAAACACATTAGGTATCACCATGTCCCAAAATACCCGATCTATCAAAATATAATAACCTTTTTTCACGGCGTTTAACCCCGTAACAGAAAATATTGCCCAAAGTCGAAAATGGCACATCAAAAGTCACAAAAAATGATACCACCAACAGCTCTGTACACAGAAGGATGAAAAGGTTATTAGCGCCAGAAGATGGCAACTTGAAGGTTTTTTTTTTGTGCAGGAGGTTTAAACTATTTTAAATGTAAAACATTATTAAACCTATACAAATTTGGTATCCCGCATGATCGCACCGGTCCAGTGGATGTGTGTGACCAAGCTCTGCTATATCATTAACCACTCCCTCAGGATGGTGGGTGCTGAAAGAAACCGGGCTATAAGAAGAGAACCTCACCCTTCCCACAGGAATTCTCCTCAGTGGGATGTCTCTCTCATTCATGAAAGGGGCTGGGTTAGCAGTGATAAATGGCGGTGAGCTTGGCTTTATACTGCAGCTTCCCACTTTCATGATTGGAACAGAGGACGTAAAAATGTCTTTTTTAGTTGAATAGTGAGTATAATCACATGGATAGAGGCAACAGTGGAACATGTTATAAAGACATCTAGAATGTACTCTGTGTGGTTTATTAATGACCTGTGCGTGAATACTTTTTGTCCAGAAAACCTTGTTTATACGCCATATGGTTACAACAAACAAGTGTATGAATACCGCTAAAAAATAGTTTAGTCCTGATGCATTGTGTTATTGTGCATTATTTTGAAGGTTTTAGCTGCTAGATCAGTACTCACACATTCTCTCGGGTACTTGCTCCACTTGCCATCAATAGTTATTATAACAGTTTCTTGAAAAATACATTGTCATTTTGATAATTCCTATTATCTCTTAGGATTCCAACTCAATAACATCATTCTGCAATTGATTGTCTTGAGATATGCTGATGATCAATTTCAAATAGAGTTTGATGATTTCTTGAATTGTTTAATCCGCCTGGAAAATGCTTGCAGTAAGTACATGAAGTCATACAATATTCTCCTTATAACTTGATTCTTGAAGTTGGTTTATTTTCTATGCAATACTGTGATTGTTACTACAAAGCATAGCCAATAGAGTTGATAGTGATTGTAATGCTAGTTAGTCTTAAAGCTTAGCTAAATCTTTGAAACAATTTTTTCTTCATTTCTGAACTGAATAGAATAGTGCAGGTCATAATAGAAAACTTTGTAAAATACTTTATTAACCCCTTCGTGACCAATGGTCATTGATGCCTGAATGTCTAGTTCAATTTTTGGAGTTCTGTTATTTGGTTCTTTAAATGATGATATCTTTACATATCAAAAAAAATTATTTTGTTTGTTTCATGACATGTGAGACTTTAACTCACATATTTTTCTCATTTATCTGATCAAAATTATTTAAATAGTAAAACTGAATAAATTGTATTCAAAATATGTTATAAATATGTACAGCATCATGCCTTCACCCTTTCCCCAAGTTCAGCTACATTTGTAATACTGCAAACTGTAACTCTTTTCTGCAGCTTCTTCTATATCCTGCCAGGCAGGCTGGAGGGGGAGCACACTTCAAATGCCTATATGCCCTGAACCCTGGCACCTAGAAACACAATTCTGGTGTCATATTCTCCCTTTTAATACGATGTACGGATTGTGTATAGATGCTCCGCAGAACTGGAGAGATCGGGGCACATTTATTTACAAATTGGGACAGTTCACTAAAAGTGCGTTGTCCGTCTATAATGGTGCGTGCGGCAATTCACTACGATCATGCGCAAGAAATCATTAATCTGGTGCTTCTCTGCAATGGTCCAACAGAGTTCACCATCTTTTTTTGTGGTGCACCTTTAACCCCTTAACGCTCTGCGCCGTAGCTCTACGGCGCAGAGGTATAAGGGATGTATGAAGAGGGCTCACGGGCTGAGTCCTCTTCATACAGAGGTGGGGGTTTTTGCATTTTGCACAAAACCCCCACCGCTAATAACCGCGGTCGGTGCTTGCACCGATCGCGGCTATTAACCCTCTAAACGCCGCCGGCAGAGTCGCCGGCGGCGTTTAAAAGACGGCGGCGCGCGGGCGCCGCCATCTTTTTTTCGATCACCACGCCCCCGAACGTCATCGGGGGGCGGCGATCGATTACCATGGTAGCCTCGGGTCTTCTTTTGACACGAGGCTACATGGTTTATGCAGGTTCGTTACAATGAGCCAGTGTCTCATTGTAATGTATGACCTGCAAAAATGCCATATATTGCAATACTGTAGTATTGCAGTATATGGTAGGAGCGATCTGACCATCTAGGGTTAATGTACCCTAGATGGTCTAAAAAATAGTGAAAAAAAAAATAAAAAAAAAAGTTTAAAAAATAAAAAAAATTAATAAAATATTAAAAGTTCAAATCACCCCCCTTTCCCTAGAACGGATATAAAACATAACAAACAGTAAAAATCACAGATATATTAGGTATCGCCGCGTCCCAAAATGCCCGATCTATCAAAATATAAAAACGGTTACGGCCGGCGGTGACCTCCGTGGCGGGAAATGGCGCCCAAATGTCCGAAATGCGACTTTTACACCTTTTTACATAACATAAAAAATTAAATAAAAAATGATCAAAATGTCGCACAGACCTCAAAATGGTAGCAATGAAAACGTTGCCTCATTTCGCAAAAAATGACCCCTCACACATCTCCGTGCGCCAAAGTATGAAAAAGTTATTAGCGTCAGAAGATGGCAAAAAATTTTTTTTCTTTTTTGTACACATTCGTTTAATTTTTGAAAATGTATTAAAACACAATAAAACCTATATAAATTTGGTATCACCGCGATCGCACCGAACCAGAGAATAAAGTAGGCGTGTTATTTGGAGCGAAGAGTGAAAGTCGTAAAAACTGAGCCCACAAGAACGTGCGTTTTTTTTTCAATTTTTCCACATTTGGAATTTTTTTTCAGCTTCGCAGTACACGACATGTTAAAATAAATAACATTATGGGAAAGTAAAATTTGTTACACACAAAATAAGCCCTCACACAGGTCTGTACACGTAAAAATGAAAAAGTTATGGATTTTTGAAGTTGGAGAGCAAGAAATCAGCCGAAAAACCCTGCGTCCTTAAGGGGTTAACATAGGGCGTGCAACACAATTTAAAAAATTTAATACTGCGCTCGGTCCAAATCAGTCGGACCGTCCGACGGCAAGCCCCCTAATTTGTGTCCCATGGAAGGCAGCACAGCTGCACCACCAGAGGGGCACAATCTCAGTGCAGACACTTCTTTAATACCTGTGCAAGCCCTTTTAACCGTGAAGAACATGCGTGGTCCAACTAAAGTGCAGCACAAAACCCTTAGTAAATGTGCCCCATCCACTCCTTTAGTAACAATTGGACATCTCGGAAATCATTTGTTTACTACAACTTTAAGGCATACAACCAATTAAAGGGGAGATTCTCCTCTTTAATGTGATACCAGAAATGTGTTTCTAGATGCCAGAGTTCCAGAGATATAGTCGTTTGTCAGTTTCATGTCAATGTCATGACATTTATAAACGTCCTTTCTGTACAGGACATGTGCATATAGGACGTTTATAGCTGTATGGCAGTACAAATAAGAATAGGGAAGAATTATTTTTTAAAAACTAATTTTACACAATTTATTGCTTATTGTTTCTTCTATTCTAAAAAAATTATATGTGTAATTAATTTATTTGCTTCAATTAATTTATTTTTTATATTTTCTGTATGCAGAAGTATTTAAAGCATTGGATAAAGGCAAAACAGACACAGTGAACGTAAACCAGATTGAGGTAATGACAAAAGTAAAAAAAACATTCACACAATTACATGCCCCCATTGAGCAACACAGGCAGTGGGTTAGCTGCAGTAAACTTGCTGGAGGTTAACCCACTATGATACCCAGAAGCAGAACAGTTGATTTCAACAAATTCACATGCTGGAAAATTGGCACAAAGAGACCAGCTCTACAAGTTATACATCCACCGCCTGTCCACTATTGCTACAGGTCACAGACATGCCCATTGCAGTTCAAAAGATGCAGCAAACTTTCATTTATGCCTGCAGGAAACCATAGGGAAAACCTGGCTATTGTGGAGGGGCTAAGCCACAGTAGGTTGTTGAGGTACACCCTGCAGAAAATTCATCAACATGTTCACTGTGTGTGGTCTTTTTATTAAACGGTTGAACTGGATCTCAACTGAGACATGTATCTGCAGTGCTAATAAGTGTGAATCAAACCTATAGGCACCAACCCAACTATCTATAATTAAAATCAGGGCAGTGTCTAGGTAATTTGTTGTACTCATTAACATATATACCATGTGCCGTGATTTTAGCATAAACGGTCGCCCAACAAATTAAAAATATTAGAGACATGCATTTATATATGGATTATACTGTATGCAGCACACTCCCACTAAGTTATCTTACATGTTCTAACATCTAACATATAATATTGTTTCTGTTATGAATTATTAGAATAGCAATTTACTTATATTCACCAGAACAAAGCTTTGTACATAAACATAGAACCACTATGGAGTTCAGTACATAAGTACAGTACTAGAACCGAGCTTCGTACAGAAACACAGCACAAGGAACAATTCCTGGTCCCTATATACATTACAGTATCTCAATTGATTTTACATATGTACAGAGCCCTCTAATTTACCGTACCCATATCTAATAGAGGTGGTGCAGTATATATATCTAAATGAGCGAGCACAGTATATATCTAATAGAGCGAGCATAGTATATAGCCAACAGAGGGGACACATTTTTACTTCTTTTAGTGACACAAAATAGTATTTAAATATTATGTAGTTATGTTTCATACTATCTACAGTATAAACCAAAATGAGAGAATCTTTATAATGCTTTTAAACTGTCGTTCTGAATATTCATTGTTTGGATTCTTCAGTTTTCCCCCTGTGGTTACCACCGCAGAGCTTCCGTCCTACCAGGGTGATGTCTTATTGGTGTGATCAAAGGGGTCAGTCATTAATATGTATACAGATGCATCATCATATATAGAAAAATAAAGAGGAGCATATATATATATATATATATATATATATATATATATATATATATATACTGTGCCCATCTATATTAGCTATATACTATGCTCCCTTTATTAGATATTTCCTGTGCCCCCTCTAATAGATACTGTTACCCCTTACAAAATAATAAAATCACTGAATATATTTGAGTACTGTATAGGCCAACTGAATAAAAGCCGTGGCATGCTGGGAAATGAATTGGTCACAGCCTCCCCTTACTTATTAAATGAACAGCAGCCTTCCCCAGTATATGTGCATCCAGCACACTGCCCCCAGTATATATTTATCCAGTGCACTGCCCCCAGTATATATTTATCTAGTGCACTGCCCCAGTATATATTTATCCAGTGCACTTCCCCCCAGTATATATGTATCCAGCACACTGCTTCCCAGTATATATGTATATATTACACTTCACCCCAGTGTATGTATGCAGCGTACTTCACCCCAATATATATGTATCCAGTGCACTCCCCCCAGTATACAGGTAGCCAGCATACTTCTCCCCCACTCAGTATATTGGTAGCCAGCACACACTGCTCTCCTACCCAGTATATAGGAAGCAAGCACACTACTCCCCCACCCAGTAAATAGTTAGACTGCACACTGCATATACTGCATACTGCATACTGCATACACTGCATATACTGCATACTGTATATAGGTAGCCAGCACACTGACTCCCCACCCAGTATATAGATAGTCAGAACACTGCTCGTCTGCCCAGTATATAGGTAGCTAACACACTGCAGCCCCCAGTATATTGGTAGCCAGCACACTACAGCCCTCAGTATATAGGTAGCCAGTACACTGCTCCCACCAGTATATAGGTCTCCAGGGCAACTTCTCCCACCAGTATATAGGTAGCCACCACACTGCACCAATCCACTATATAGGTAGCCAGGACACTGCATCCCCATTTTCCTCCACTGGGTGGTGCCATGGCCGTCACCCACCCTGCCCCTTGGGCCTAATTGAAATAATTACACGTTCAAAACAGGCAAACAGGGATTGCCTTTTCTGCTTGTTTTTTGTTACTTGGTATTTTGTAACTATGTTTTGATACAACTAAGTATAATAATTATTAATCTCAATATTTCATAAAACCTGCATTAATGTGGATTTGACAGATCTGGTTGGAGATTTTATTGGGGAACTAACCTAAATTTAAACCCGCAGCAGAAATAATTTCAGGCAATGAATGTTCACATCGGGCCAATATTGTGCTGAATTTTTCATCATAAATCTTCTCCAATGCATTCAAGGTTATTCATAATTTGTTACTCAAAAATCTGTTTTAACAGTATTTTATTATAAAATGCAATTGAAACAGTTTTCTGTATCATGTATTGTATGTTGAGAATTTCCCATAAATGAAGTTCAAAAGTCCTAACATTGCTTTTTCTTTCTTTTTTATATTCTAGTTCATCACTCTTGCAATGAACATCTAAAGGGGAATTCAGGACCAGCAGCTTTATGAAATAAATGTCTATGTAATGTTCTAAATTCTAAAAATTCTACCACTACATAACCCATAAAATATGGGAATTGTGATTTGCTAATTCTTCATTTTCATTACAATGTTGTGTTATGTAGTGTTATTATTTTTAGGATTTATATAGTCGCTTTGAGGGTCTCCTACTATTAGCATATCAAAGTGACATTATTAATATGTGATCCTACATATGGTAAAGGTTTACAATTTTTGTAATTTTGGTTTGTAATGACATTTTGGTATTTCTCTTGAAATGTATTAGGTATACAGGATTTTTGGGTGACTATCACTTAATACAACAATAAAAGGTAAACTACTAGTATTAATTTCTAAAGACTTTTACCTACACAGTAACTGTGTGTGCTGTGTTTAATAGGAATATATCAATTTTCCATTCTACAATATAAGTAATTCATTTAGGAGGTATTTAAGTTGATGAAAAAGAAGGTTTTTTTACAGTTGGTATCTGTCAAAATTTGCTATTGCTTTATACACATATATCTTTATTTCTGCTAGTTAAATTGTCTAATTTTTGCGACTTTTGTCATTTTTGCGACTTTTCACTGCGCCTTGGTCTGCACCTTGTGCAGTGCACCTTATATATCTTTATTTTCCAGATGTTCTGTGTGACTTTTCACTTATGTATCACTTTTTTTGCTTATTTTTGAGACTTTTTAGGCCAAATCTGCACCTGGTCCAGGGCATGTGCAAAGGAAGGATTTTTTTCATGGGCCCTGTTTTAACATGTAAATTGGAATTATTTGACATGCTTTAAATGTTTAAAATTTTGCACAGTAACCTGTTTATTGAAAATTCATAAATTTATGTATTTACATTTTTTTTTAATGTATTGGTTACTTCTAAGGGTGAGGTCACATGTCACGTTTGAAATACATTACAACAGCGGAGCAGAGGTGGTTTGCCCTGATTACATTACTGTTAACATTTGCATTTACACGTATGTTAACATCATGTTTACTATGCGTTTTGTAAATGCAAATGTTAACAGTAATGGAATTAGGCAAATCACCAATGAATAAATATTAGGAGATACTGTAGCAAGGCAGTAATGTCTTACAAACTTTTGCAGGCAGTTTTCCTAGTAGTAGCTGTTGCCTCTTGATATCAATAACAATTTATTGACTGTAGCTGATGCCATGAGCACTGATGTCCAAACCAATAATTCAGGGGCATTATTTTTCTTTCATCATCTTATCTTTTAATGATACTGAGTTTGTCCATTCCACATTCATAGAGAATAGTTAATGTAAATAATAAATCAATAATCCCTAGTCCCGGTCTAGCCCTAGACCTCTAGGCCCTTTGTTTCAATCTAGTATGTATATTAAACTTATGGATTAATAAACCTATAATTCTGCATCTTCCACACTGGTTGCTAAGTCTAATAAGAAACTGATACTTTCTGTCCTGTAGAGAGTGATATTCATGAGCCAGGATCCACCATTGACAATAGGTGATTATCACAGTTTATCTATGGGGAAACATAAGAAACCTCTTTAGCATATTAAATAAATAAATGCATCATCAAGGGTTTTTTGTGAATACCCTTATTGTAGGTTTAATATAAAAATCAGTTTTATAAATGTTTTGAGCATAATTAGTCATAAGCTAAAACTCAATGAAAGTCAATAATATGTCTACTCATCTGCCATGAGCAACTAACTCTCTTCTAATAAAGCATTGCAACACAACTTTAAACATATTGCTCCAAACGGGAGTAGGATGTGCAGTGACTTCTTGCAGTCTAACCAAAATTTCAGTGCTGAACTGCCTTAAAACCCCCTGAGTGCCCAGCTCTCTATACCCACCTTTAGGGGAGTGGCCTATTTTTATATTCTCAGTGTCTCAATAGTATTAGCCGATCATTCCTACGTCCGCTTTCAGGGTGTTGTTAGGAATAGGACAATGTAACTCGCTGTATGTGTGAACATCTTAGCCCTCTGTTGTGGAGATAGATCAGGAATCCTCCCAACTTATGCTTACACCAGATTACAAAAACAAAACGTGAATGAAGAGTAATTTATGACTGTGAAGAGGATGAATCATAAGGTAAACACTCCACTGGTATTTACTATGTTATGATATGCTTTCCTGTAGTAAGAGATACTTACTTTGCCATTAGTCCAAGATGAAATTTCTATATATACACAATATATGCCATATGTGTGTGTGTGTGTTTCTCAGTACAAAACAGGAAATCTCATAGATCAATATACATGTTAATGATATAAAACTATAAAAACAGCAGCACAAGCAACATGTGGCTCCCGGGATACTTCAGAGGAACTGGAGGATCACTAATTCCACAAACATCAATCGATGCTAAGTCAAACTATTACTAAGATATTTCATATCAAAAGCAAGTTCTATTTAGATAACTAGTGTGTTATCAGTGGTACAGAATTGTTACATTAATGTTGCCACTTTCATTCTTTACCTAATTTCATTGGGAAGTTTCTTTTTATTATTTTTGGTTATTTCACTTGCTCTTCTCTCAATTTTAACTAAGGAAATCAGTTGTCACAATACCATCTGGCTCCAAATATCTCCAAACTCTTTATTATATGCACAGTCAGCATTTAATGTGGAGCAAAGCCACAACTGCTAGGTCAATTCGTGGTTATAAACTTTTTAATGAAATTTCTTATTTAATTGGGTTACCACATATACAACACTGTCATAAATCTGGGCATTAACTACTGTTTGGGCACCCAGCAGGGCGCAGAAGGCAAAAAGGGAAGGATTTTGGGTGCTATAGAACATTAACAAGTCCCTGAAATACAAGAACAATAAAAACTGAATTATGCTAATTGTACAACCAAACCCCACTTTTTTATCAACGGGTAAAATGAGAATTTGAGCCAACCGATGTTCTATTCGTTTATTTTTCCAAGGGATGAAGATTGTGTCAGATACGTACTTTTAATAAATTGTAGGTACATACCTAAACAGTTTCTGTTAATACTTAAGAACAAGGTCACTACAATATAAATAGTATTGCTCTTCTTTTTCGCCCTCTGTGAAACCAACAGCGGCTAACAGTTTGATATTAGCTCTATCTCCCTCCTCTATGACCATAAGTACAGTCGACCAGTTGATTTATGTAAAAAAGGGTACCTACTCCAACTGTGTTTTTAACCAGTAGTATAGTTGGGTATTGTCGCTCCTAGCACCTTTTTAAAGTATTCTAATAAAAGGTATATTTTATACAGTTGACAAATGGGCTGTATATGCCAATAAAGGTTAAATATACCCAGTCATTCCCTCCAATGTGTCTTTGGGATTCCTTTTTCCACTAATCAGATATAGAATATAGAAGCTGTACCCAGTACATTGGCTGCACCAAATCTTATACTGTTTTGCCACTAACTACTAGTTTTGGGGGGAGGGGGGGAAGGGACATTGTAGGTGGTCAATTGCTAAACTCGTGGAGTATCTTACTGTAATTGTGCACATTTTCTAAATTCCTCTTCCAGACACAGTTAGTTTTTCCCTAAAAGAAGTGACAATGAGGTTTTTATAGTGCATCATTTATCAGGGTCTATTAAACTGTCACAGATTGCAGAAAAGAGTGGCTCTTCATTATATATGACCCATGATCAACAACAATAACAAATGTAAAGAATTATTTGCATGAGCCTCAGAAATGTCTATTAATTTAGTGAATACAAATATCTCATAGATCTAGATAAATCTTTAAGCAAAACTTTCAACTTATTATCTTATACATGTAGCACTGAAGATAATGTCAGGACTCTAGGTATTTGCTTAGAGGATGGTTTAAAACAATAAATATTACATTACAAGTGTGGAAATAAATATTGTCACAATTATATGTTTTTGTTTTATTGTTGACTGATTAAAACAGCAGAAGATTTTGCAGTTGCCTATTGCACATTGTCACAAATCGATGGTCTACAAAAAAAGTTAGTCTTACTGTATGGACTAAAGCTATGTACTATATGCAGTAAAAACATCAATGGAGATTTATCAGAAGTTTCTGAAAGCAAAATTTAATTTTCTTACAGCAGTTTATATAATGAAAGATGAGCTCTGATTGGTTGCCATGATAACTTTTGAGAAATCACCCTGCTTTTTGGTGCAAATTTTCCTACAGTTGTTTTGAGCCCAAAAATAGATTTAGCAGGAAGAATAAGTACTTACATTAAAAGTCTTCTGTTTATGCTCAATAGCCAGACAGCATCAAATAATAGACAGATGATTTCAGAGTCTTAGCAAAAAAAATGTAATTCTATTCTGCTTTCTAACAATTGGCAACAATATTTATACAATTCTCAGACATAAAACTTTTAATTGTCACCATTTACATTGCATGTAGTATATGCTATTAATGTAGCTTTATTATTCAGCATTAAAACACATGGATATCAATATCCATTTGCGGGCACAAAGTGCATTATAGTAAGATATTGTACAATTAAAAAAAACTACTAGAACAATAAGAAAGATCATCTAAGATGTGAAATGGTATTAATCAACTCTAAAGCCAATTGTTGAAGAGCAGTGAGTATCTAACAGTAGTTTTACGTTCTAATAAAAAAATACAATGATACATGTTGTCCAATAGATCCCTAGTAGCTTAAGTTCGCCTATGTGGTAAAATAGGAATCTAAATAAATAAATAAATACCTAAATTGTTGGAGGTACAATATAAAGCTTCAGTTGTTATAGAAACAGCAAAAATACATAGAAAAATATTGGTGGAGATTTAACAATGTGTCATATCCAGAATTCTGTTGTAATTTGCGGCTGAAATGCCTTGGGAAAGGGGGGTGAAAACTTAATCTGTACTCCAGAAAATTCAATCCTTAAAGGGGTATTCTCGCCTGGGCATTCACAGTCAATTTAATTGATCTGCCATATATAAACATTTCTGCAATTAGATGTTATTAAAAAAAATTACATAAATGTAATCATATGGTCCCTTATAAACAAGACTGTGTCCTTGCACAGAGAAACAAAAAGTTACTGCAGGAGTTACTGCATGTTCTACAGCCGTCCTGTGGTAATGATTGCTGAATCCTGGTGGTCAGGCAGGGCTCAATAGCGCATGTCTGGCCACCGCTCTCAGAGTGTGGGGTGGTCTTATCCAAGGAAGCTATCTTGTTTCTACATTTATGCGAAATTATTTATTCTTAGTGTTCAGATTGATACGGATGTAGTGATACCAAATATTTTTTGTGTTTTATATACTTTAACTTATTCCACACTTGGGCTTGAACAACCGTTTGTCCGTTTGCTTGTTCAAGCCCTAACACTGCAATACACTAGTATTACAGAGTAATGTAAGTAACTGAGCATGCTCAGTTAGTTACAGTGGGGTCCTGCCTGGAGACAGAACCCTTCGTCAAGAGAACAAGGCGGAGAACCCTGGAGACGGACTCCGGGGCTCCAACATTATAGATCGGATTCCCCATTAATCTCACTGGGAGGGTCAGATCCATGGGGGATACACTTAGACGCCATGTAAGGGGTAAAACACCTGGGATCAGAGTTTTTTCAATCCCGGGTGTTAGTCTGGGTCTGGGCTGTGATGTCCCAGCCTGACTTCGGCCCTTGCAGGATGTAATTCCCTGCAATCTTGTTCTGACATGCCGTCATAGACAGGCAGCGCTTCAGAAACCATACCATTAAAAACAATGTGGTGGTCATTAAAGGGTTAAATAGACCAATTAATAGCTGGTCTAATGTAGACTTTAAAGTTCTAAACTACTCCTGATACATCACCCGTCATAATTTATCTGGTAGAATAAATCTGTGTAGTCTAACTCTGCACTGGTCTATTGGACACTTTGTGAAGGGGAACCTGTCAGCAGAAATTGACCTAATAAACTATTACCAGTATGGTGTCATGTAGCTGGACACCTTCTAGATAATGTTTCTTTCATGACCCAGCGTGGTGGCAGTATCCAGAAAATCTACTTTAAAGTGAAATGAAAGTTGGTTGTGTAAAGTCAAGGAGGCAGAGCGTTTAACACTAACATTAAAATATCTCTTCCTCAGAAAGTCCCTTTTACTGTAATTGATGGCCCTGCATCCAGAGACATCACTAACCAGATCTCCTGCAGTCAGATGCATCATTTCAATCAGAGAAGAGGAGGCAGCAAACCATGATTGCAGTGTTAGACTCTCCACCTCCTTGACTTTATACAACTAATTTAGAGCTCACTTCAAAGATGATTTTTTTGGATGATGCCACTAGGCTGGTTCCAAAAAAGAAACAAAAACTAGAAGGTGTTACGCTGCTTGCCTACATACTGGTAATGGTTTATTCAGTCAATTGCTGATGACAGGTTCCCTCCTTCATCGTTTTTGCTTTCCTCAGATATTATGGACAGTTATAGGAACTATAACAATGGTAAACTATATGCTTTTGTGGCATATAAAGACCATATAAAGCTTTTGTGCTTTCATAATTACACAAGCAATATAATGACATAGAAAAAAAAGATAATTAATGTAATACTTGGTTGAAAGGATGTAAACATTATGTACAAATAAATCAAGTATTACAAGTGTTTTGAGTATGACTCCATAGTCTTTGCCAAATGCCATGTTAATCCTTAGGTCCTTCTTCACACAATGTATTCCGGTATTCAATATATTCCACAGCTCCATATAGCAAAATTCCTACCACAATAACACACATCAATATGTAGAGTTTAATGTATACACATAAAAATGAGCTGTATCCAAATGCAATGGCAAATCCAAGGGACTCCCAAAGGGAGAAATTGGCAAAGGCTGCTTCTTTATTCTTTTCAAACAATACTCCATATAATGCTGCAAAATAAGGCAAACAATCAGAATCACGAGAATAGTCAAAACAAATCTAAAGTGAGCAAAAAGGTACATGTTAAACAGCAATTTTCCCTCCTTCACTATTATGGAGCCTTATGTGAAGCCAAAATACAGTCAAATAATACAAGTACACAACCCATTGGGGGTCATTTACTAACGGCCCGATTCGCGTTTTCCCGACGTGTTACCCGAATATTTCCGATTTGCGCCGCTTGTACATGAATTGCCCCGGGTTTTTGGCGCACGCGATCGGATTGTGGCGCATCGGGGCCGGCATGCGCGCGACAGAAATCGGGGGGCGTGGCCGAACGAAAACCCGACGTATTCGGAAAAACCGCCGCATTTAAAAACCGCAATGTGTCGCTTGGGAAGCGCTCACCTTCACTTGCTATGGGATGGTGCATTCCGGGGCGTTAAGATTATTTTCGGCGCAGCAGCGCCACCTGGTGGACGGCGGAGGAACTACCTTCTTAAATCCCAGCCGGACCCGAATCCTGTGCAGAGAAGGCGCCGCTGGATCGCGAATGGGCCGGGTAAGTAAATCTGCCCCATTGTTTTACTTATTTTTAACTTAAAGAAAAATTACAAATTTGAACTTCTGTGCCATCAAAAGGTTTTAAGTTTTTGTATTCTAAAGGAATAAAGTAAATGCAAATAATTATTTATAAAGGCAAGACAATAAGGGTAATGCCTAAGCGGTTGTCACAAATTGTGATATAGTGTACATTATTATGAATATTTATCAATCTTCCGCCACAACAGATATATCAAGATGTTTGATATTTCTGGCCTGGGACACTTGAAAGGACATTCCTCAGTATTCTCCACTGGAGCATTGTCCATCACAAAAATGCCTGAAAAGATTGTAATCTGCATCAAAAATCCACAGAATACATTTTTATAGACCATGTGGTTAGGATGTGTTTAAATACCAAAGAACCATTTGCCCTGCATGGCTCAATGCTAAACCAAAAGATAAATGGTAAAATATGGTATACATAAAAGTATCAAAATCACCACAATAAATATGTTTAACAGTTGCCCAGGCAAACTATTACTTACAGCTTAGTAGGGTTTGCCATACTGCATCTGAGATCCCCCACAGACCAGACATTACAAAAAACACCGCAAAGTTGCCAGTTGCTGGTTTCCATATTAAGAAGCCAATAATGCAACCAATATTAATAGCCGCCCCTATAAGTAAGAGAAAAGAAAAGATATAATGGATATGGATATAATGTATCAAAGGTAAAAGCACCTAAACCAAATTATCTATGTTAGGTTGGGGAAGTTATCATGACTTGTAGGCCGTGGTTTTCTGCCATGGAGGCTATGAAAAAGTCGCATTTGCTGGTCTCTGGCTTTAAAAATTAATAACCATTTGCTATTATCATACGAAAAAAACACACAGGCAGTATAGCTCTAATCCATATTAAGCCTGCCATGGGCACACACTATACAGTCTTGAAGATAGGATCTCTTTAACAATAGTTAATAGATATTTGGGGGGGGGGGGTCATTTTTGTCTTATATTTTTACCCTTTTTTGGTACATTTTTATATTTGCAGAAAAAAAAATCACAACTCTTTCATCAGCTCAGCTGAGTTCACTTCTACCTTTTTTCTGTGTTGCACCTAATACATATTTAAAATACAGATGTGGACATATGAAAAAAATTCAAGTTACAATTTTTTTCTGCAAAAAACTCCAGTCCCAAGCAGACATAGGCAATAGGATGGTGAATGTAGCACAAGACTTTCAGACATTTTTGTAACTTTTTTTTCACCCTCCAAGACAAACAAGTCCAAAACATGGAAAAAAGACACTCAAAAATGTCCTGACTAGACATAAATGACCCCAAATGTGTACCTTTTATTTGTGGGGGGGGGGGGGGGTAGACCTTCTATTTTCTTAAAACAACCAGAATATACAGTATTTGTACAGTATAAACTTACAAATTTGTGGTACAATGAGTATAATACCAAAAAAACAGATAACTAGAAAGTAAAACGGACTTTGTTTTAAAGGGATATTCCAGGAATCAGCATAATTCATATACAAATAAGTCAGTAAAATATGTAATTAGTTGTTATTTAAAATTTTGCTCCCGTTAGCAGAAAAATGCTGGTGACATAGACTGTAATGAAGAATTAAAATACTACCGGCCCTTTAATCAGTCCGTTAATTTCCTCTGTGCGGTCCGTTGCAGAGCATACACAGGACAGAAGATGGCCGCTGGTCACATGTCCTGCACCTGCCTGGGCAGGTCATGTGATCACCACTAGGTTTGGCTGTAGTCGGTTGGTTGCAGTGCACCCAGTATGGCCAGTGTTTTGGTGATGGCAGTTACACATCATTACTATGGTAACAGAGCAAGAAAACCTGTTAGATCATCACTGGGAGCAGAGCATAAGAGGGAGGAGGAGTTACTGAGAAATAAAGGACCTTGGGACTTGTAGTTCCCAGTGGCAGCCATCTTGGTCATGACTTTAGAGAGGCCATAACATTTTGTGAATCATAAAATCAAACTATTTAAGGTCCATTTTGTGACTAATGACATTAAGTTTTGTTACATTCATTTATTTATAGCATTATGGGTTTTTGTATCAGACGTTCATATTCCTGGAATACCCCTTTAATGATCTTTGCCTGAAAAGTGCTAGGTATCATGCTAACATGACAAGATATAGAGCCCGACACGGAAGAAAACACTTCTAGTGCTAGACACGGTTTTCATCACAGGATAAATCCTGGTGCTAATCTCTTATTTGATTAGGAAGGTATCTTTTTTCATGTGTCCCTCCCCACATGTAGTTGCAACATTTGATTGGAGGATGTGTCTCCAAGCAATAAGATCCCACCTTACCAGATGTAGATTGAACATCTCACTTAGTCTGGTAACCTCAATGAACACAACTTAGTTGGGGCAATGTTCTACATTTACCGGAATTTATATTTACATTTACCGGTATTTATAGTATGACTGTATCATGCGTTGATATATGAGGATGAGTGGCCGTGGCCGAACTTAGCTGAGCTTCCATGCCCCTATAAACAAATGGGCACAGACCAGCAAGACGGAGGTAAACCGGAAGACGGATGAGGCGAGTAGGGCTTTCTGTTTTTAAAACTTACCTTAGCCCACCTGATTTTCAAAACCCCTTTAATCTCTTCCATAACAAAGAGAGTAATAGATACTACAAGTTATGGTGTGAATATATAGCACTACATGAAGTAATAAATATAAAAAATTAAAACATTTTTATATCTATGTAAAATACCCATGTGCAAATTCTGTTCGCTCACAACATAACAATCACTGCTGACAAAAGGCAAAGACACATTGTTTTGTAGTGCATTTGACCAAACTGCTACAGCTCCTTCTTTTGGTTTGAAATATCTAGTATTTTTCACTGGACTGCAGCAAATGCCAGCTTGCGAGAACTCAAGCTCTATGCATACCTTGGTACAGCCTCCCGTTCTCACATGTACTCCCGAAACAGCTACAGACGGGCCAACCTATGTACAGGCTGAACAGCCACTCCCTTTTCCCTATATATTGATCCCCACCTCCAGGGGCAGGGTTCATTGGGAGTCTTTTTCATAATTCTGAGGAAAATCAGAATCATGCAGCACTCAAACAGCAAAATAAATTAATTTAAAAGCCTTAACAAGAGATTTTTTTTATTTTCTGTCTAAGGTTTACAGCATGAAATATCTGGTAGTTAAACATTACTTACCAAGCAAAAACAAAGGAATTCTCCCGGTATATTGAGCAAGCTTTCCAAATATAATTGCGCATATTGAATTTGTAACACCAAAACAAATAATTACGAAGCCCACATATTTCAATCCCAAAATGCAGGTTACATAAGACTGAAAATGAAAAAAAAATATTTTAAACACAAACATATAAGAGAACAAAACATTTAGGGGCACATACACTCACCGGCCACTTTATTAGGTACACCAGTAACGGGTTGGACCCCCTTTTGCCTTCAGAACTGCCTCAATTCTTCGTGGCATAGATTCAACAAGGTGCTGGAAACATTCCTCAGAGATTTTGGTCCATATTGACATGATGGCATCACACAGTTGCCGCAGATTTGTCAGCTGCACATCCATGATGCGAATCTCCCGTTCCACCACATCCCAAAGATGCTCTATTGGATTGAGATCTGGTGACGGTGGAGGCCATTTGAGTACAGTGAACTCATTGTCATGTTCAAGAAACCAGTCTGAGATGATTCCAGCTTTATGACATGGTGCATTATCCTGCTGAAAGTAGCCATCAGATGTTGGGTACATTGTGGTCATAAAGGGATGGACATGGTCAGCAACAATACTCAGGTAGGCTGTGGCGTTGCAACGATGCTCAATTGGTACCAAGGGGCCCAAAGAGTGCCAAGAAAATATTCCCCACACCATGACACCACCACCACCAGCCTGAACCGTTGATACAAGGCAGAATGGATCCATGCTTTCATGTTGTTGACGCCAAATTCTGACCCTACCATCAGAATGTCGCAGCAGAAATCGAGACTCATCAGACCAGGCAACGTTTTTCCAATCTTCTACTGTCCAATTTCGATGAGCTTGTGCAAATTGTAGCCTCAGTTTCCTGTTCTTAGCTGAAAGGAGTGGCACCCGGTGTGGTCTTCTGCTGCTGTACCCCATCTGCCTCAAAGTTCAACGTACTGTGCGTTCAGAGATGCTCTTCTGCCTACCTTGGTTGTAACGGGTGGCGATTTGAGTCACTGTTGCCTTTCTATCAGCTCGAACCAGTCTGCCCATTCTCCTCTGACCTCTGGCATCAACAAGGCATTTCCGCTCACTAGATGTTTTTTCTTTTTCGGACCGTTCTCTGTAAACCCTAGAGATGGTTGTGCGTGAAAATCCCAGTAGATCAGCAGTTTCTGAAGTACTCAGACCAGCCCTTCTGGCACCAACAACCATGCCATGTTCAAAGGCACTCAAATCACCTTTCTTCCCCATACTGATGCTCGGTTTGAACTGCAGGAGATTGTCTTGACCATGTCTACATGCCTAAATGCACTGAGTTGCCGCCATGTGATTGGCTGATTAGAAATTAAGTGTTAATGAGCAGTTGGACAGGTGTACCTAATAAAGTGGCCGGGGAGTGTATATTATTCTATCTCTGCCAGTCCCCCTTCAGAGAAAGTATGTACACAGCCTCATCGCTTGTGTTTAAAGAAAATCTACCATTTGATTTCATGCATTATGAACCAAACATACCTTGAGAATGCTGTATCTACACTTTCTCCATGAGCTGCTCCTTACTCTTCCCCTTCCCTCCTCTTTACTCTTCCCCTTTAAATAGTCACTAACTTTTAGACAAAATTTTCATCAATCAATAGTAGGAGAGATCTTTAAGGTAACAGCTCATTTTCACCTTTAGGACACAGCACGATTTTTCAAATCTGAATTGAAGTTACAACTTTTGATTTTTTTTTTTAAATTAGCAATTTTCTGATATCTAAATGTTATGCTCATCATCCAGTTAGTCTAACAGCCCATATTGGGTGCTAAGTAACCTTAACTCAATTGATTCAATTTTAGAGGACAAATTTTTAAAACTGCAACCCCCCCCCCCAAACTATTCAAAGCAGCCTTTGGTAAGCTTGTTAACCCCTTAACGCTGAAGCCACTTTTCACCTTCCTGACACGGCCCATTTTTTTCAAATCTGCCCTGTGTCACTGTAAGTGGTTATAACTTCGGAACGCTTTAACATATCCAAGTGATTTTAAAATTGTTTTCTCGTGACACTTTGTACTTCATGCTAGTTGAAAAATTTTGGTGGTATGTTTTGAATTTATTTATGAGAAAATCAGATATTTGGTGAAAATTTGGAAAAATTCTTGATTTTCGAACTTCAAAATGTTCTACTTTTTCCATACATAGTCATAACCACAAAAATACTTAATAACTAACATTCACCGAATGTCTTCTTTATGTGGATATGGTTTTTATGCATACTCTTATTTTTGTAGGATGTTATGGGCCTTTGAATGTTAGGTGCGATTTTTTCACATTTTCATAAAAAACGCAAAATCCTGCTATTGAGGGACCTGCTCAGGTTTCAAATCACTTTGAGAGATTTAAATAAAAGTAAAACCCCATAAATTACCCCATTATAGAAACTACACCCCTCAACGTACGTTAAACAACTTTTATGAAGTTTGTTAACCCTTTAATTGTTTTACAGGGCTTAAAACAAAATCAGATGCAATGTTGAAAGTTAAATTTTTTTGGCTAAATGTGTTTTTCAAAAAATGTACAAATTTTCAGTGGATAAAATACCAAAACACTCCACAAAATTTGATAACAAATCTCTCCCGCATATAACAATACCCCATATGTGGTGGTAACCTGCTGTATGGGCACACGCCAGGGCATCAAAGAGAAGCTGCGCCATTCAGAGCAGATTATGCATTGTCACTTTTTATTGGCTATACAATCTTTATTTTTTGGGCAATTTTGACATATAAGGGCTTATTTTTTGCGACATGAGATGCACTTTACAAATACTTCATTTTAGTTGGTCATTATCTTATTGATGAGATTTTATTAACTCTTGAATGTATGGGTGAAAAGAAAATTGTCCATTTTGGTTTACTTTCTTTTTGTATTTTTTGGGGTTCGTACACCATACACTAAAAATACTACATTATCTTTATTCTACAGATCACTACGATTAAGGTGATACCTGATTTATGTAGTTTTTCATTTATTTTTACAATTTTACTGGATAAAAACTAATATAGAGGAAATCTCATTTGTTTTTGCATCGCCATCTTTTCAGAGATATAACTTTAATATTTTTTGGTTGACAGAGCTAGTTTAGGGCTTATTTTTTTTACATGTTGAGTTGTTCTTTTCAGTAGTACCATTTTGGCGTACATAACTTTTTTTTATCACTTTTTAGAACATTTTTGTGCAGAGATTTTATGAAAAATGTACATTTTTGGCTCGTTTTTCAGGTTTTGTTTTTACGGCGTTCACCGAGCAGGTCCAATAATGTTTTTGAGTTATTTTACAGATTGTTACGGACGCGACAAAACCAAATATGTGGGTTTTTTTGGCGATTTTGTGTTTTTCTCACTTTATTGCATGTGTATAGGGAATATGTGTGTTTAGGGGACTTTAACTTTATTTAATTAATTCTTTTTATAAAAAAATGATTTTATTTAATGTTTTTAACTTTTTTTATTTACTTTTACAGGTAAGCTTGAACAAGCGATCCACTGATCGCTTGTTCAAGCTCTTCTTCACATTACACACTGAGCCTGCTGCGCATGCCCAGTATGTTACAGCCGGGTCCTGTTAGAAGGCATGGACCCGGCTCCCGGAAGGAGGATCGCGCAGCCCCCTGGCAGTCCCGCGGCTGCGATCGGAACAGCGGACCCCCCCTGTAAGCGCCGCGGGGGGGTTCTGATTCACTTTAAATGCCCCTAACACCCGCGATCAGAGACAACATATAGCCGACACCCGCAGCTTCTGGCCCCGGCTCCCCTATAAGCATATAACAACAATTAAAACAAAATGGAGGTTTTATTTGGAATTTTTAAATTTTGACAAAATGATTATTTAGTCCTAAAATGTACATCTTAATGCAGGATAAAATAATAAAAACAAATCTTGGATATTGTTGCGCAGCTTAATCCAGAGTTGTATCCCACATGTATAAACTACCTTAGGGGCCCACAGTGAGAAACACAGAACAGAAGGAGCAACATTGAACTTTTAGAGGGCAGATTTTGATGATGTTGTTTTCGTGTGCCATTACGCAATTGAAACGTACCTGAGGCACCAGAACAGTGACACCCCCCTCCATAAATGATCCTACTTTGGAAACTACACCATCCAGAGAATTGATATTGAGCTTTTTACAACAACAGTTGTTTTACAGAAAGTATTGACATTGGTTTGTGCAAGTGAAAATCTTTTTTTTTTTTTTTTAAACTGCTTTGGCCCCTAAATTTTTATCTTTAGAAGGGTTTAAAGAAGAAAATGCAACCCGTAGTTTGTTACCCAGTTTCTCTAGAATGCAGTTACATCCCACACATGGTCACAAACTGCTGTTTGGGTGCACAATGCAGTTCGGAAGGGAAGGAGCACCTAGTGGTGGATTTTGCTGGAACAGATTTCAGCTGCTATGTCCCAGTTGCTCAACCCCTAAGATAGTAGGTAAAAAAAAACAGATAGTAGGTTTTAAAAACTAGACCCCTCAAGGATTATAGTCACACTATATTTGTGGAGCAATACACCAAAGTTTAACCTTTATTAGCTATTTTTGTGGAGGGGTGCAAAAACAATAGATTCTGTAATTGATTTTTAAGCTTTGTTTGTGTTTTATACACCAAATAGCATAGATAACATGTTACTTTTTTATGTTTGACTGAAACGGTTGGTGCACACCTCCCAAGCAGTGCAGGAGGCGCCAAGATAAAGAAACTGGTGTACCTTTTTTGATTAATGCGGCGTACTTTGCACACTCCACAGGCAAACAGTTTGCACTACTTTTAATAAATGTGGGCCATTATTTATGAAATTAAATAAATATAATTAAAAAATGCATGTATACCTTAGTAAAATCACTGGCAATGAAGCCTTGTTCAAAACCACTGAACATAGTAAGTGGAATAAGAAGACACTGACGCTTGTCACGAAGATGCTTAAATGCTGCTAGAAGCGTTGAGCCACAGTTTATATCTTTTTCATCTCTGTCTCCTTGTATTTGATCCAAAAATATGATTATTAATAGGACAGCTAACACTCCACATCCTTAGAAGAGAACAAAAGTCATTCAGTGAATCAAAATTGCATTTTGTATACATTTCAAGATTCTGGGAAAATATGCAAATATGTTTTCCAGTATGGGATAAGGAAAACACACCTCTTTTAGCTACTTGTAAGGCAGCTCCCTTGACATCAAGCATTACCTTCAGGAGGCGTAATGACATGATGCAGGATTAAGTCCAGACCAGTATATCTATTCCAGAAGGAACAATTCCCAACTATAGACAGCACTGTTTCAACCTGGTTGGTTCTCTTCAGCTTAGGGAGCTGGTTTGTCTAAGTGAGAGGCTGTTGACTGGGGTAGTAAGAGTTCTCCTTAAATAGACTGCCAAAATAGCCCCCCTTGTAGGCGTGTGGAGACTTAAAGATACCTAACCAGGTTCAACAGCACTGTCTACAGTTGTGAATCAGTTCCTCCTGAATAGATGTACTGGTTTGGACTTAATCCCACATCATGTCATTAAGCTTCCTATAGATTCTACATGTGGAGACTGCTAGTTTAGTGGTTTAAATTATCTCCCCAGAAATATTACTTATGTGTTAAAAATAGGGAACTTTGTAGTTAACATTAGAAAATCCTGACTGTCACCTGCTCATCTAAAGTTGTGCACTGTTCAGGTGAAAGAATAGGGGGGGGGAGCTCATATTAAACCTGCATCTGATTGGCTGAGGCTGTGCTGTCAGCCAACAAAAAGATGGGTCAGAAGAATATGAATTTAGATTATTTTGTGTTGTCTTTACTTTTCTCCTGCCAGGTGTGCACCAACAATATTAGATCAATTTTGATTATAAGGAAACAGGGAGAGAGAGGGGAGAAGTGACAGTAAAATATAACTTTTATTAAGTAAGATTAAAATCTGTGTCATGGGTATAAGAATAAAATCTAAACAAAATAGGGAAAGTTCCAGGGGTAGTGTCCCCTACCATGCAGCAAAGAGACCCCTATGATTTGATCTGCATTTATTCCATTAAATTGAGGGATTCATTAGAGGGTAAGCTTCTAATTTTGTTTTATTAAAGCCTTATATTTATAGTTTCATGTCTCATGATATGTACATTTCTGCCTAGCGTCTCTAACACACTCTGTTAGTTTGTCTGTGTCTGTGTCTGCACAGTGAGACCTTTATTATATAGTGAGCTTTGAGTGAAACAATGTTGCATATCACTGTAATTTATCTGCCCATTGTTTATAAACACTTGTTTGTCCAGAGCCGTAGAGCCTAAGCAGATCCTGTTAGCTGCAGCCCCTGTATCTCGTAGAGCAGTGGTGGCGAACCTATGGCACGGGTGCCAGAGGTGGCACTCGGAGCCATTTCTGTGGGCACTCAGACCATCACCCCACGGCAAAGTTCTCCAAACAGGACAAAATCCACTAAATCTTCCTGCAGTCTCAGCCAACTTAAGAGAAGCTGCTCTTAGCACTATTTTAAGGCGACACTTCATTGGCTGTTTGAAACTGCGGGTAAAGTGAGGTGTTGACAGAACTGCAATATCTTTGGAGGTCTTCCTGCTTGACCCACCATTCTTACTCTACAGAGAGACCCTAGAGAGAAGTAGTTTGGGCACTCAGTCTCCAATAGGTTCGCCATCACTGTCATAGAGCACTGATTTGTCAGCTCTATGTATGACAAATGTAATAGTAGGTGTATTCTCGATCCCAAGTTTGGGGGACGGTATACACACACACCTGTGTCACTGCTGTGCAGTTATAGATATATCTTAGAGCTTTATCAGACACAGTACAAGAGGCAATGCTTGCTGTATCTCAGCTCTGTTATAACAGCAATGTCTTATCAGACACAGTATGCGAGGCAATGCCTGCAGTGCCCCGGCTGTGTTATAACAGCAGTGCACTCTCACCCTGTGCTGTCAGCCAACCAGCATTATACATAGTGCCACATACTAAAATATATAAAATATTTATTAATATGCCCTGTCACTAATAGGGGTCCACTGACCCCCATCCTATGATGTGGGAGCAGCTTTAAAACTGCCTTCACCCAACCGCATACAATTACCATGCATGGGTTTCTATGGGAGTGGCAATTCAGTCAGCGCTCCCAGGCCGGATAATTACTGCGCGTGTGCAGAAACTCTTCTCTTGTTTCTTTGGGAGCGACTGATACTTTCAGTGCTTCCCGAGTTGCTGTGTATGCGCGAAAGCTCTGCAGTACTGTCTATGGAGCAGCGCGTAGTTCCGCTGCTCGCATAGACAAATTTCCACGGGCAGCAGGCAGAGGCTTATCAGCGACAGTGCGCGTGCCTACAGAAAAGGCTTTGCATGCCGTCTGTGGCACGCATGCCATAGGTTCACCATCGCTGCTATAGAACATGCTTCATGTCAGGGGAGTTACCTAAAAGAGGCATTGGTTTCCTTATCCCATCCTTGAAAACCTATTTGCATATATTTACAATTACATTAATAACCTGTATTTATATTGTGCCATCTTATACAGTCTATGAGGGTGAAAGAGGTGTAAGAGATTGTATCATGGTCCAGCTATTCTTTATAATGGAACAGAATAAAAAATAAGAATAAAATAAAATAAAGTAATAAAAAAATATTTAATAGATAAAAATGCTGCTGCTTGAACCAGTCATCAGCCATCATTTTGTATCCAGAGTCACAGGTCAATGGAGCTGTTGGTTTTTGGTGTCTTCTGGATAACAGACAGGAGAAGTGCACAGGATGGGTTAGTAGTGAAAGTTGAAGTTTCATGCAGTAAGGAAATGTGATAGGCTTTCCTAAAGAGATGAGTTTTAAGAGTATGTTTGAAGTTTTGGAAGTTGGGTATTAGTCTGATTGGGCATTCTAGAGAATTAGTGCAGCTTGGGAGAAGTCCTGAAGACAGGAGTGATAGCTTGCAATTAAGAAAGAGAATAATCTAAGATCACTGGCAGATCCTCTGATATGCCAGCGATCTTAGATTATTTCTCTAACTCATGGGTTGGGCGATAGACTGAAATCATAAGAGAGGAGAGGTAGGGAGGTGGAGAATTGTGCAGAGCTATGTGGATGAGGGTGATTTAACCCCTTAACTACCTGGCCTTTTTTTTTCATTTCCATTTTTCACTCCCCACTTTCAAAATCTATAACTTTTTTATTTTTTCATGTAGAGAGCTGCCTGATGGCTTGTTTTCTGGGTAGCAGATTGCACTTCATAGTGAGGGTATTGAATATACCATGCCGTGTACTGGGAAGTGAAAAAAAATATTCCAAATGCAGTAAAATTGGTGAAAAAATGCATTTGCACCATTTTCTTGTGGGCTTGGATTTTACAGCTTTCACTGTACGCCCCAAATGACATGTCTACTTTATTCTTTGGGTCGGTGCGATCATGGAGATAACATATTTCATGTATCACTGCACAATGTGTATCACATTCTTCAGTTCTTCACATATCACTTTTTTTTTTGCTTTAACTGGTTCTACTTTTATGTTAATAAACTGAGTTTTAATAAAATGGAATATTATATAATATAATGTAATTTTAATAAAATGTATATTATTTATATGAGTGCTAGATAACCACATACCAGTATATGACCCAAGAAGAATATAGATCACAGTATTAGATGGTCGGCCAGATGTGCTATTTCCAGTCTGCGTTAGCTCAGCAGGGCAGTCACCTGCTCCACATATAGTTTGATTTGGTGCATCCAAACCTGAAAACCAAATAGAAGTTTTATACTTTAATCAGCAGCCTCTGATAAAATGAGCACATCATTTTCTTATATTTTTATATCTAGATTAAGGTTCCCATGTACTTTAACCCCTTTTTTCTATTTTAAGACTTCAATCTAAGAGGAGACTTCATTAAAAAACTATTTTAAGTCCTTCCCTGTACCCATTATAGAAAGAACTGCTCTCCTCTGAAGTCAATAATACTATAGCAATACTAGAAAACTGTCCATAAAGAAAATCTTAATAAAATCCAAGGATATATTTCTGATGTCCCTATGCAATGAAGAAATATGGATATTGCATGGAATGTAATGGACATGGATGGAGTCATTGAAAATATAAAAAGAATAATATAAAAGAAAAAAGCTAATATTTATTAAATAACTAAGTATATGAAAATAAAAAGAAAATGTGAGGTTATTTATCATTAGACCAGCTTCTTAGAACAGTTCTATGTCGGTCATGTTCATTAAAGTTCCCTTAATAAATGTTTTTATGCTCTACTTGTTGCTTGTTTTTTTTTTTTTTTAAGTTGCAAAATGCTCTAAAGGTCACAGCACATACACCAACTGGAGTGACTATGGTGGGAATTTTTTGTACACCAGCGCACAGGTGTATATGATATGATATAGGCAACACAATTAAGAGACCTCTTGACGTAACCATCAGGCGGCCGAATGTTCGCCGATTTGTAGAAAGTACATGGGCACAGTGCAGGAACGCACTGTGCCTGCTTACTCCACCAGTGGCTGCTCTCCTTGCGCATGGAGTTGGCATAGGCGCAAAAGTAATTGCAATTACTTGTATTGACAAATCTCCTCTAATGCAAATTTTTAAAAAAGTCGCAAGTAATTAATCTGGCTTTGCATGGAGTTGCACTAGTAGGGGTTCTGTGTTTACAACAGTAAAGTGAATGGGCAAATACAGCCCTGTGTGACTTTTTATCAGTGAAAGTCACAAAAAAACTGAGAAATAAACCCCAATATGTCATTTGCCTGCTATAATGAAAAATTAATACTGCTGTAGTAACATGTATTTTTACCTGCATTTGGTGTTAAATTAAATACCAAAGAGGAAATTAGATTTCCCCAAACACGGCATGTTTGGCAAATTAAAAAGAATATCCCAAAATACTGGTTCACAACATCTTTTGCTAATTTGCCACAGGTTTCCGCATATTTGTTTCCAGTTATGGTTATATACGTGCTCTTGCTTGCCCACAAGGGTCCGCCTCCTAGTCCAACAAGTACAGAGGATATAATAAGTGTAGGCCTGAAAAAAATCATATATGTTCTGTAAACAGTTCTTTTTGTTTTATAACAAAGTTATTGTATTAGGTCAAAATACTATATCATATTTTTTATATATTGGAATATATGTCTTTTCAGTAATGGACAAAAAAAACGCTCCTTTTATATGTATTTGAATATTTACCAGCTTGGGTAGAAGTTGCAGAGACTGTAGGAGATGAAGCAAATCATAGATGCTACAATAGTCCACTTGCATCCGATTTTCTTGATCAGTAGAGGAGGTAGCAATAGTGAAGAGAGACTGAGAGACACATACATTACACTTAATGAAGCAACACCAAGTCCTTCTATTTTATTCAGACTGCTCTGTGATAGAAGAAAAAGTAAATACAATTAGTAACAAAACCCAAGCCTAAATGTAAATTATTAAAACTCTAGCTGGAGCGCCTTTTAATACAGATGCCACATTGTTATCTGAATACAATGTAACCCATCCACAAATCTCGGCACAGTGCTGCACCATGCCTCATCTCAGTCTACTGCCCTACCTTTGCTCTTCGCTTTTTCAGCAATCTAAGATTATACTCTTCTTTAATCCGAGCCTCCTATTTACGCCCAAGTGACTTCTCCTGTTTCAACGGTGCCCTAAAATGCATTTCTTCAGTCAACCCTTTCACATTCCCTAACCATACTCTTTTACTCTCTTTAACAATTTACAAGACCTGTGAGAGCACTTTTTTAAAAATTTTGCATGCTCAAATTCAGAAAACATAACTTTCTTTTTGATCTGACATTGGAATGAGGCTTTATTTTTTGTGGAAAGAGTTGTATTTTCGAATGGCTTCATTTTTATTGTAAAATAGCATAATGCAAAACTGCTATGTATTAACTGCTAAAATATTTATGTGTTTGATACTACCATATAAAAAAACGAGAAAGAAATAGTTCTTTAGGTTAAAACAATCAAGGAGACACCATACATGTACTGGTTCTTTAATATTTTACTACTTTAACAAATAAATACACCTTTTTGAGGGAAATTTATAGCTTTATGTTTCACCATACTCTTATTTATTATCTTTATTTTTTTTTTTCTAAACATTGATTTAACTTTTTTTTTTACTGTCCCACTAAGAGACTTAGGAGACCTTGGGATACCTTGATCACTGATACAAAACACTGCAGAACTTCTGTACTGCAATGTATTGTATTTCTCAGTTTTACAGTTTACCTATTAGACCCAATCTTGAACTGGGCCTAATAGGCTTTCGTACATTACAATCACAGAAGTTCAGACCTCTGACTATCAAAATCGCATTTCTGGGACCAGGGGGGTGACAGAGGGAACTGCACTGCACAGAGAGATCTCTGAGAAGGACAGATGCAGTTTGGACCAGTACCGTATATACTCGAGTATAAGCCAAGATTTTCTCAAGTATACTCAATTATAAGTCGAGAGAGAAGGCACTCTGCTGGACATTGTATTGTTGAGTAGCGGCTGCATTTCCCACCCTAGGCTTATACTCAATTCAATACATATTCCCAGTTTTTTGTGGTAAAATTTGATACCCATGCTTATACTCGGGTCAGCTTATACTCGAGTATATACAGTATGTGTTTAACAGCTGGTCTCCTGCTGCAGATCGGACTGACACTCTCACAGTGCCAGCTTGATCATAAAGAATATCCTTGGGCTTCAGTTTACCACTAATTATAATAAGCATTCTTAAACTATATTGTCAACCTGTCACACCAACTGCCATTGTTTACCCCTCCCCTTTGTCAACTCTCATCACCTGATGTCATTATATAGTTTATACTGCATATCCATGCACCTAGATTTCTGTGAATTCTGTACATTTAGACAGTGGTAGGTGGTGGTTCACACAGCATTAATTACAGGGGCATAGCAGACATAGCAGCTGCTATGGGACATACAGTGTCAAGGGGCCCTGTCATCTGACTTGGCACAAAAGAATGGAGGATTTGCATAGTATGCATATAACATGTGATGTTTATATGCTGTATATGTGATGTGTACATGCTTTATATGTGTGCATTTGTGCTAGTGTATAAATGAGTGTAGGAGTGTATAAATGTGTGTGTATAAGAAATCTGGGGAGCCTCTCCTAGTTACGCCTCTGATTATTTATTTCTTTTAATCTTTATAAAGAATGGCTGGACAATTGTACAAGCACTTTAAACTTAGGCAAGTCCAGTTTAATTTGACAAAATTAAGAGGAATTTACATTACAAATATACATAAAATATAATCCCTGTGTGAATAGAAAACATATAGCACTTTGTGTGTCCAAAAAGTTTTTGTTTCTTAACACAACAACATAGAAACTATTTATTAATCTTGGCCTCATTACCATTATTACATTATTAAAACTATATTCCTTTATGAATTAAAATAGTTGATACTACTATGAGAAGAGCAAAGATAGCTTATATTTCATAGCGAACAGCATTTCACTCATCAATACAGTATGTAGTCATAAAAATGGTTTTGTTCATTTATGCCGTAATTATAACATGCATAGTAGTTTGTCATCCATTATTTTACTTTGAAGGAAATTGGTGAAAATTAGAAGGGATGAGCCCAACACACCTCTGTGACACAGACTATTTTTACTTTCAAGTAACACTTTCTAAATGACTAAATTGTATCAGTTGTTGCATCCTCCACATTATGTCACTCAGTCTTAATTAATACTGTTGATGCTATGTCTGTGAATTAAGATTTATGATAGGTATTTAGCCGTAGTCATAAATGATACATGGCTGTTATGAATCCTCAGCAACGGATGCATCATTCTGTGTCAAAAAGATGATTGTAAGGAAACAATTGTAAAATAATGGCACCATCATGTTCCCCACACTTTTATGAATTTTAATTCGTAAAACCCCTATTATTTGTATAATAGACCCATGAGCAAGCTGCTTCTAACTGTATGCATGCAGTATGCAGTATACAAACAAGCCAGTGCAATCTTTTTATTATATTTCAAGTCAAAATAGAAACACATTTGGCTTATACTGTATTCTTTTGTTTCGTTTAGTTGGAGAAAAATCAGGATCATATTTCATAGGGATTTTTATTGCCTATTTATAAAGCCTTTTCAAGGGTTTAGCCCACAGATAATACATTTACAAAAAAAGACCTTATTGTTTGGTCTTAATGCAAAATATAGGACAATTTCTGTATTATTTCTTAATACAAAATAAAATGGGTTTTAAGGACACTTTAAATTTTAAAGAGCTAACTGTAGGGTAGTCCATTAGTAGTTCAGTAATGGGACTATGACACCTGGAATCATCCCTGATCCCCTGCACCCCTCAGTGCTGGAACACCAATACCTTAGGAAGTGAGCAGAGAGTAGACTGCTCCCTCCCTTGTATATTGGACGGGATGGCTGAACCTCAAGCGCAGCTCCTATTCACTTAGAGCAGTTCAGCCATACCACCAAAATAGTACAGTCAGAGCTGTCTACTAGGGAGCTCTGTCCCTACTCTATTAATTTCATATTCTATAGCAGTGGTAGCGAACCTATGGCACAGATGCCAGAGGTGGCTCTCAGAGCCATTTCTGTGGGCACTCAGGTCTTCGCCCCAGGATGGAGTTCACCAAACAGGACCAAATCCACCAAATCTTCCTGCTGTCCTAGGCAGCTTAAGAGATGCTGCTCTCTGCGCTATTTTAAAGAAACACTTAATTGGCTGTTTGGAACTGCAGCTAAAATTAGAAGGTGTGAACTGAACTGCATTATCTTTGAAGTCATCCTGCTGAACCTACCATTCTTCCTATACAGAGAGACCCTGTAGAGAAGCTACTATGATAGTCTAAATTTGCCTTCCTTCGTTCAACTGTATTGGTGGCCTCAGGGGGCAAATACGATGCAATTGAAATATGTGGAAGTACAGGTAGCAGTAGGTTACTGCTTAAAATGCCATGTTGGGACTTCACAGTAAATAAGTGGATTTTGGTTGTAGTTTGGGCACTACTTTGAGAAAAAGACTCCATTAAGTGTAATTTATTCAATATATTTTACATAAGGAACATAATAAGTAATTGATCCAAAATGCATTCAATATTTACAGAAGTAGGTTAGTACTCTTCCAAATCATTTCCCTGAAACTCCTAGTTAATTACATAACCATAAGTGACCAAGAGATAAGAACGCAAAGAGATCATTCATTGTTAAAGTTTGCACTTACAATACCCAGGCTATATTTATTTGATGGCCATGGAGGTACTTAACCCCTTAATGAAGAGGGCTCATGGGCTGCATATTGCAGCAAACCCCCACCACTAATAACCGCGGTCAGTGGCTCATTGTAATGAATGTGCTGCAAAAATGCCATATATTGCAATACAGAAGTATTGCAGTATATGGTAGGAGCGATCTGACCATCTAGGGTTAATGTACCCTAGATGGTATAAGATATAGTGTGGAAAAAAAGTAAAAAAAAAGTTTAAAAAATAAAAAAAATTAATAAAATATTAAAAATTCAAATCACCCCCCTTTCCCTAGAACTGATATAAAACATAATAAACAGTAAAAATCACAAACATATTAAGTATCGCCGCATCGCAAAATGCCCGATCTATCAAAATATAAAAACGGTAACGGCCGTCGGTGACCTCCGAGGCGGGAAATGGCGCCCAAATGTCCGAAATGCGACTTTTACACCTTTTTACATCACATAAAAAATGAAATAAAAAATTATCAAAATGTCGCACAGATCTCAGAATGGTAGTAATGAAAACGTCGGCTCATTTCGCAAAAAATGACACCTCGCACATCTCCGTGCACCAAAGTATGAAAAAGTTATTAGCGTCAGAAGATGGGAAAAATTTTTTTTTCTTTTTTGTACACATTCGTTTAATTTTTGAAAATGTATTAAAACACAATAAAACCTATATAAATTTGGTATCACCATGATCGAACCAAACCAAAGAATAAAGCTGAGGTGTTATTTTGAGTGCACAGTCAAAGTCGAAAAAACTGAGCCCACAAGAACGTGCATTTTTAAAAAAAAAATTTCTACATTTGGAATTTTTTTTTCAGCTTCGCAGTACACGGCATGTTAAAAAAAATAACATTACGGGAAAGTAAAATTTGTTACGGACAAAATAAGCCCTCACACAGGTCTGTACACGTAAAAATGAAAAAGTTATGGATTTTTGAAGTTGGAGAATGAGAAATGAGCGGAAAAACCCTGCGTCCTTAAGGGGTTAAACAAGTGGCCTTTCATCCCCTGTGCGACCAAGAGCTTTTGGGACACTGTTTCACTTGTTATTATATTCATGTTAATACAACATAAATTTTGGCTCAATCATTTATTGGGGCACATTTACTTGGAGAGACGGAAACTTCACTAAAAGTGCTTTTTCCGTGTATAATGGGTGTGACACTTTCGTTAAGAACATGCACTAGAAATCATGAATCTGGCGCTTCCCCGCACTGGCCCGACAGAGTTCACCAACTTTTTTGTGGTGCACCTTTAACATAGGGCATGCAACACAATTTGCATGTTAATACGGTGCTCGGTGCAACTCAGTCCTAACGCCCCCTAATTTGTGTTGCAGGGAGGCTAGCGCAAAAGCGGTTGTGTGCGACACAATGGCGGCACAGACACTTCTTAAATACAAAAACCAAGCAGTTTTCATCTGAAATAACGTGCAAAGTTTGTCAGAAATGCGGTGCAAAGCCCATAGTAAATGTGCCCAATTATGTTCTACATGTGGGATACAAGGAATAAATTGCACTTAAAATTGTTAGGCAACAACACAGCAAATTTCTATTTTTACTCTACATTGGATTATGACTTTTGATGCATCAATCATCTGTATACAAATCTATAGCTGTAAGGAATTTTTTGTGGTTGTAGTAGCAGTAACATACAGTTGTGGTTATTTAGTGAATGTTGATCACAACAATGGTAATAAGAATATCTCATTAAAGGTTAGGTTTTAATTTTTCTGTGAAAAAGATTTTAAGTAAAACATACAATGCACCAGTTATTTATTAGTGGGAGTTACAATAGATAATCCCTATCAAAGGACCTTATTCATTTTTTTATTACTTTTCTATGCACAATATGTAGAAAAATATAACTCAAGTAAATGTTTGTGCCATAATAAGTAAAAAAAATGACATTTTATGAATTTGTACCTATACAACATGTTATTCAGCTGCATGTTTTCTTTCATAGCTTTGATTTTTATTTCAGTAAAACTGGTACTTTACCTGCAGAGTCTGAAGTCCCATATAAGCAGTATAAAGAAGTAAGATTCCAAAGGACAGAACAAGAATGTTTTTGAGATTTGAACATTGCATTCTGTAGCCTCTATTTTTTGCAGGTTCTGATATATTGTTGGCCTTGTAAGTGCTAAAAGGAACCATTAAAAGTTACTCAAATTTCAGATGAATTCACTTTGTAGCATGTGATTACTTTACAATTTCATTGACATGTACGAATAAAACTGTATAGCCAGAAAAAGCATAAAATGTACTTTATATTTTACCCTTCTATTGTTTCATTTGAGTTTATTTAATAAAATGATGTCCCATTCTTTTTCATGTCCTATAAATAAGGCTAAGGCTCTTTTTTTCTGATTAAGGCTATGTGCACATGAACGGTCATTTTGGGCATGCGCTAGCTGTTTTAATGGCCAGCACATGGCCACATGTATATTAATTGGCTTGAACACATGTCTACAGTTTCAATGGCCATGTGTATGAGCTGACTACACAGGCAGCAAAATATAGAGTAGGTCCTACTCCTGCCTGTGTTCACGGCTTGGTCCTCTAACTGGTTATGGCCATCCCTCTTCTTTTGTCATCGGTGTGTTTCCTATAGTTACCGTGGTCTTTTCAACTAATTTGAGTTTTTCGCAACAAATACAAATATTGGTATTAGCATGGCTGATATTAGATACAAATATATTGCATTACATTGATACCTTTTTAACTTGTGATAATATATTTAAATTAGCATGGTAGTTACCCTGGTTTTGATCTAGAGAGTCCCTGGACCTTGGACCCTGGGTACTTTTTGGTTTGGATACGACTCTAGCCCCCAAGGGAGTGACCCCATCACATTCCTCTTCTATTCTCCCTTACTCTATCATATATCATTATTTATATGATTTTTTATTCAGATTATTTGTATTACATTTTATACTTTTTTGTCACATAAGGCATGCACAAACTGAAAACAAAAATTACACAGACATCATATATCTATATTTTTTACTATAAATATAAAACATACTATATTTTTTCTCTTGCGTTGTTCTTCTTAAGTTTGTGTACTGTTAAGTGACTAGTCTACCAGTTAATGAATCTAATAATAATGAAAGAGTAGATAGGACCGATGCTTGTTGGAAACCTGTGATTCATATTTATGCCCCACACTTTTAAACTCTTCTTTAGGAAGGTGATGTCCTTCTATATTCTGGAGGATTCAGAATTACACGGAAAAAGAACTTTCAGCGTTGCATGTGAAAAACCTAAGGTGTAACAGAGGCTGAAAAGAGTTAAGCTGGCTTTTCCCTTCCTATCTTGTTTAACGTCGTTTTTTCCCTTCTATGACTATTTAAAGTAAATTTGTAAACATTTTTCAAATATCTATACATGCATACTACTGAGCCACTTAGAAAATAAAAGGACATTGTTGTTATTATATCAGCATCTTGGGTAACAGGTTCATGGCAGTTTGTGGCCATAAATCCTCATAAGATGAAACCATCAATTAAGCTGGTCTTTTTATGCAATTTCTACACCTTTCGAAGCATAAAAAACTTGTTTTGTTATAGTTTCTTTATTGAAGACTTTAATTTAGAAAGAGAAATCTAATATTTAAATTGTAAAATTTAATATTCTCAGAGGAACAAATTAGTCACTTGACAATGGTGTAAGTATTAACACCGCCAGAATTACAATAGACTTAAGAGCTATGGAGGATCTGATGAGTATTCACTTTTAGGCACCATTAAGTCTCATTAAACATTTCATTAAACAGTTTAAACCTGTCATTTAAGTTGAGCTAAGTATTCAGAAGCTTTATAGCTCTGCACAATAAGCTGTTTTGGCGTAGCCACCAAGCCTACTAATTGCTTTTTTTCACTGAATTACATAAGCAACTTATTTTACATTTTGACATCAAAGATTATGTATGTGTAATATTACATGTCACACAGTGACAGAATATAAACACATAAGGCTGACCAACATTCATAGCTATAGTGCTAGGTAAAGTCAGAGATATTGCTAGACTATCATGTGTATAGAGTGTACTTATGATCTAGACCACCCCTATAGATCCTGCTGAAGCCCTTTACTAGCTCAGTCTAGTGAGCATAATATAATAGTTCAAAAATATATGTATGATTATTATATTTACATTGCCATCAGCTGTTTATAAAATTGTGTGAAAAAGTCCTTAATCAGTGAAAATAGTGGGTCAATTTCAATTCCATTGCATATCATATAATGGCATAAAGAGTAAATTAGTTAGTTTTGTGCATTGCCATTGAACCTTGCATGGAATCCCACTTGGCACGTTAGTAGAGTTGGACATGGCAAATTTCTAAGTAAATTGAACTCTACTGGGTCACAAAGTATATTGGTCACAAACATAATTGGGTACACAAATTTGGTCATCATATGAATTGGAATATAGCTTGAATGATAACAAGTCTCTGATGGTCATCACACAACCTAACACAGGTCTCTGGTTGGCAAACAGCTTTGTGGTTTCATTAGTCTCAGATGAAAACAAACTTTAGAAATTAAAACTCACTGATTGACACACATATTTATTAAGGAGTTAACTAAAGACTCACTCCACCACAACTCTTTCTAATGTCTGCTGGCTGCAGCCCACTTATCCTCTTATAAGATACTCTTATAGTCTGCTGTAAACCTTTGGAGCAAAATAGAAAGAAATATATAATAACATCAAAACTAAATTTATTGGTCTCAAAAGAATATAAAAAGTTAAAGGAATAAATAATATCATTAGTCATAAATAAGATTTACAATAAAATAAATTAAAATAGTATCATCAATATTCTGTACTAAATGTTCAGAATGATGTAAATAAAAAAACTCACTTTTACAAGATTGCTCCTGAGAGGTTTCTTGGTTGGAGTATTGCAGGTTAAATAATATGCATTGCTTTGTGACACACTGGGTCAGTTCTGCATGATAAAAGCATGAAAGCAGCTTTTATAGTGAAAGCATTGTGAAGCACACCCAGATTATAGTAATATGCTCTAGGTAACACCTTTCAGTCATAACACGGGGAGCTGCCTTTCATGTATTTATTTGTGAAACAAAGCAGGCATATGCAGAAATATATCCATTTCTTAATGAAAATTTTTTTATAAAAAGATATATTTTCTCCGGGGTCCACTTGCTATTCCCATTTCTCTGGTAACCTTTATACAACTTCATTGTCAAACATCTTTGTCTTCCTGTCAATTACCTTTTACTCTCCTTAGGCTTACTTACATCTGCAATCATTTTCCATTACACTCTTTTGCTTTCCCTGTGGATTATTTTTTTCTCTGCTGTATTAAAATGGTGATTTAGCCACTGCAGCAGTGTGTGTCAGCCAAAGTCAAAGTTTGACTTTTACCTACGCACTTGTATTTTACCTGTGGATGCCATGAATTGACCAATAAAGGTGGTTTAATTTTACAAAAGAGCTGGATCCGTGAAGTCTTTGGTTAGAATTGTTGCCCAGCAGCAGGGAGGATCCATGCACGCAAAAACATGATCATGGATCTGGGTAAGCTGGAGGACTTCTCTTATTCGTGAGTATAGGGCTACCTCCTTTTTAATATTTTTATTGATGACCTCTTTGAGGAGTTACACAGTAAAATTTAAATATTTGCAGAAAATAAGCTGTGTAAAGTAATTAATACTCAGGCTGATATTATAACATTACAGAGGGATTTGTGGAAGCTGGATGAATGGGCTGAGAAATGACTAATGAGGTTTAATGTAGATAAATGTAAGATTAAGCATTTGGGTCATGGAAACAAAAAGTACAAGTATGTTCTAAACAGACAAAAACTTGGTAAAACTGCAACTGAAAAAGACGTGAGGGTATTGGAGGATGGTAAACTTAAAGGACATCTACCATCAGTTTGACTGATGGTAGATGTCCAGCATTAAATGCCGTTTCTTTATGCACTTATTGGCACACTTTTTAGTATATAAAGAAAGAGAATATTAGCTCAGAAAATAACTCAGTTCTACTCTTTATGCATCATAAACAAAGATCAGTTTTAGCTACAATTGGATCTAGAGCACATAAGTGGGAATTTGTCTGGCGTATGATAGAGACCACTTCTCCCTCCATTTCGCCAGATACATATAGGTCCCACCAGTTTTTTTTTTAAAAGTACGCAGGCACTTATGGCACTCTTTACAGTGTGCAAGAATTTGCGATAATTTCACGGCTTCTACACCAGAAAACTGGTATAGAATCAGTGATAATTCCCCCATAGTCTCTGGCCATCCATATCTTCACCCTTCCAATTCATGTCCTAACAAAGTCTTAAGTAATGTAGGGTGAATTTATAAAGGCTTGTCTTCCAGTGTCCTGATAAACAAGACATTTATAAAGCCCAATCCCCACCACTATTTCAACTTTTCCACCTTGCACAAATTCCACCCTGCATAGATTTATGTTGGTATCACAGATTTTCTTAAAAATGAAGACTAACTTTCAGGAGTGTAACCTGAGAGGGTCAGAACCTGGCCCAAGAGGCTTAGGGGGCCCATAAGGTGTCACTTTAATATACAGTGTCGCAACTAGCCTAGACAGGGTTCCATAGCAGACTTTGGAATGGAACACCCCTACTACTTCAGAAAATATACATATTTGTATACTCACACAGTTATACACTCTTACACATATGCACCCATTTATTCAGTCATGTGTACACATTTAAGCACTGATATATACATTTATACCCTTGAACATCTGTCCACAATAGCTTCTGACCACATGGGAGAAAGAGACGGCAGGAATCAGAAATGAGAGATCCCTAGTCCAGTTGTTCTGCTGTCCCCTTACTCTCCCCGACATTTCTTATCTGATCTGCAGATTCATGATGTGTACTTTGGGTGATGTGCACTGTTATACACATATTATACTGTACAATCCTCCATTCTTCAGTGTGTCAGGCTGGATGCTGTGGCCCCCTGACACTGCGGGCCCTACAGCAGCTGCTACTACTGAACCTACATCCCTGGCATACACTGATACACATATGCACATATATATATATATATATATATATATATATATATATATATATATATACTGATATATACACACATCCATACACACTCATACTGATTTGCACATATGTATACACACTGCTATATACACACACATATACACTCATAAACACACATTTCTACACCCTACATACAAACATTCAGTGGCCCACATTTATTAAAGTGTCAGTTGCATCAGTTTTCTGTCTGACTTTGTACTAGAAAGAACATGAAAACTGCTTCCACATGTATTTATAAAGTGTCTGTGGCCATTTTGTGTTGGGGCCGCACTGTGTCCCACAAGCCAGAAAAAATGTGCACTTAAAGGGGTGTGTTAGTGTTTAGTGGGACCATGTGACACAATTCTGTCTGACATGCGCCACAATTCTGTAGCATGAACAAAGTGCACCAAAAAAAATGGTGCATTCTGCTGAAGCAACGCTTATGGTGATTGATTCATGAAGAACATGCATCCATGTATAAATCACTGTTTTTGATAAATGTGGGTCAGTGATTTTCCTTGTAATCTCTCTCTGTCCAGCATTCTTCTCCCTGCAGCTCTTCTTATACACTCACCGGCCACTTTATTAGGTACATCTGTCCAACTGCTCGTTAACACTTAATTTCTAATCAGCCAATCACATGGCGGCAACTCAGTGCATTTAGGCATGTAGACATGGTCAAGACAATCTCCTGCAGTTCAAACCGAGCATCAGTATGGGGAAGAAAGGTGATTTGATGCCTTTGAACGTGGCATGGTTGTTGGTGCCAGAAGGGCTGGTCTGAGTATTTCAGAAACTGCTGATATACTGGGATTTTCACGCACAACCATCTCTAGGGTTTACAGAGAATGGTCCGAAAAAGAAAAAACATCCAGTGAGCGGCAGTACTGTGGGCGGAAATGCCTTGTTGATGCCAGAGGTCAGAGGAGAATGGGCAGACTGGTTCGAGCTGATAGAAAGGCAACAGTGACTCAAATCACCACCCGTTACAACCAAGGTAGGCAGAAGAGCATCTCTGAATGGAAAGGACGTCGAACTTTGAGGCAGATGGGCTACAGCAGCAGAAGACCACACCGGGTGCCACTCCTTTCAGCTAAGAACAGGAAACTGAGGCTACAATTTGCACAAGCTCATCGAAATTGGACAGTAGAAGATTGGAAAAACGTTGCCTGGTCTGATGAGTCACGATTTCTGCTGCGACATTCGGATGGTAGGGTCAGAATTTGGCGTCAACATGAAAGCATGGATCCATCCTGCCTTGTATCAACGGTTCAGGCTGGTGGTGGTGGTGTCATGGTGTGGGGAATATTTTCTTGGCACTCTTTGGGCCCCTTGGTACCAATTGAGCATCGTTGCAACGCCACAGCCTACCTGAGTATTGTTGCTGACCATGTCCATCCCTTTATGACCACAATGTACCCAACATCTGATGGCTACTTTCAGCAGGATAATGTGCCATGTCATAAAGCTGGAATCATCTCAGACTGGTTTCTTGAACATGACAATGAGTTCACTGTACTCAAATGGCCTCCACAGTCACCAGATCTCAATCCAATAGAGCATCTTTGGGATGTGGTGGAACGGGAGATTCGCATCATGGATGTGCAGCCGACAAATCTGCGGCAACTGTGTGATGCCATCATGTCAATATGGACCAAAATCTCTGAGGAATGCTTCCAGCTCCTTGTTGAATCTATGCCACAAAGAATTGAGGCAGTTCTGTAGGGAAAAGGGGGTCCAACCTGTTACTAGCATGGTGTACCTAATAAAGTGGCCGGTGAGTGTATGTGCATAGCTTTTCCCAAGAAGGCCACATAAATTAGAGTGTAGCAGAGTAGTTTCTAGGTTCACCAAGGAGGCAGGCAGCAAGACATTAGAGAAAGCTTTCTGGTCCTGCTGTGCTCCCGTCCTCTGCCTCTCCCCCTCCATTCCTTCACTGATCGGAGTCGGACTTCACAGAATACAAGCTTGTAAGGGTCCAGTCAGGCTCTGATCTTCCATCACATATTATGCAGAACAGCACATTTTTCAATCTGCTCTATAACATGTGACTACCACTGTAACAACTGCTAGCTAACTATTGTCTCCTGTAGGTGGTAGCATCGCTGTGCTACTTCCTGGTAAGATAGAATACACATGGAGGAGAAGTAGAAGCTACTTCCTGTTCCTGTATGCCCTTATCTCCATGCTACCATTGTGCCCCCCTCCTTCCTCCATCTGCTCTGCCCCTTTTATCCCTATTAACCCTTTCAGGACCTGGCCCTTTTTTGTTTTTTCATTTTCATTTTTTACTCCCCATGATCAAAAATCCATAACTTTTTTATTTTTCCATGTACAGAGCTGTGTGACGGCTTATTTTCTGCGTAACAAATTACACTTCATAGTGATGAATATTCCATGCCGTGTACTAGGAAGCGTGAAAAAAATTCCAAATGCAGTGAAATTGGTAAAAAAACGCATTTGTGCCGTCTTCTTGTGGGCTTGGATCTTACGGATTTCACTGTGCACCCCAAATGACATGTCTACTTTATTCTTTGGGTCTGTGCGATTACGGGGATACCAAATTTGTATAGGTTTTATAATGTTTTCATACATTTAAAAAAATTAAAACCTCCTGTACAAAATTTTTTTGGGGGATTTTGCCATCTTCTGGCGCTAATAACTTTTTTATACTTTGGTGTACGGAGCTGTGGGTAGTGTTGTTTTTTGCGGATTTTGATGACGTTTACAATGTTATCAATTTTAGGACTGTTCGACCTTCTTACTACTTTTTATAGAATTTTTTAATTTTTTTAAATGACAAAAAAAGTGCCATTTTCGACTTTGGGCTCGATTTTTCGTTACGGAATTAAATGCAGTGAAAAACCGTTATCATATTTTGATAGATCGGGCATTTTTGGACGCGGCGATACCTAATGTGTTTATGATTTTTACTGTTTATTTATATTTATATCAGTTCTAGGGAAAGGGGGGTTATTTTTATTTTTAGTACTTTTCAGACTCCCTAGGGTACTTTAACCCTAGGGTGCCTGCACGATCCTATCATATACTGCCATACTACAGTATGGCAGTATATGGGAATTTTACTACTCATACATTACAATGTGCTGATAGCACATTGTAATGCATGGGTTAACCCGAAGTAGCCTCAGGTCTTCGTGAGACCCGAGGTTACCATGGCGACGGATCGCCGCTCCCCGATGACGTCATGGGGAGCGGCGATCCTCGAAAAGATGGCGGCGCCCACGCGCCGCCATCCTTTTGAAGCCGCCGGCTAGCACCGATCGCGGGTGTTACCGGTAAGCCTTTGCTGCAATATGCAGCAAAGACTTACCGGCTATGGAGAGGGCTCAGCGCGTGAGTCCTCTCCATGCACCCGCGGCCGACCCGTGACATGCTATTACGTCACGGGTCGTGAACGGGTTAAAGAGGTTGTCCAAGTATGTTAAAAAAAAATAAGTTTGTTTACAAACAAACAGGGGCACAGCACCAACGGACTTCGCGCGGCACACCCGGAGCGCTGAATAAGATAAGATATGTATAAGTTTATTATCTTCTACAGCCCTTCCCAGGCCACCTATATATTTTTAACATCCTTGTAGAACTCCTTTAAAGTCTATTACTCGCTTCCCATGCTCTGCTTTCAGGGTTGGTGGCCTGAAGGAAGTGCTAGCCCCCTCCAGTGATTTCTGCTGCCCTGACTGCCTGTTCATCACACACACCGTATACATACCCGTTTAAACAGAGGCATCAAGTGTTTAAATATTGTACCAACAAAACATTCTCATTTAGCTGGTTTGGCTATGAGCAAAGAAAATGAAAAAGAAAAGAAAATGAATTAGGGCCCCTCATGAATTATATACATTGAGCCCTTCATGAATTTTATATATTGGGCCCCTTCATTATATACACTGCCCCCCATGAGTGTTATATACTGCCGCCGTTCGTTAATTTACATATTGGTCCCGCTCATTATACGCACTGCCGTCCCATCAATTGTATTTTTTTTAAGTGTTTATTTATTCAATTTTAAGTTTTTGTACAATAACAATAAACTTAAAATAACAAGACAGCACGCTACAGCATATTATTCTTCACATTAAGACAATAACAGGTGCAATTGTAATTGTGTCAACCAGCCTATTAAATTCTCAATAGAGGTAAATGTGGTATACAGAATATATACAGTAATGAAGGCCATACTACTGTAGACAGCCAATCCATTTGTAACAAAAAACTACATTTTTTACAACCCCCACATTTCTTAGGGACACTAAACATGTCCTCCAAATAGTAGATAAATTAGAGTGGCAGCACTCATATAGTTGGGCTACTACGGACGTAGTGCCATTATACTCGTCCATTCCCCACAACCTTGGACTAAACTATTTGAGCAAACATCTAAACACCTACAGTAACTATACTAGTGAGCTGAAAGAATTTTTACTCTTGGCCACAGAATTTTTGCTTAAAAATAATTTTTTCTTATTCAATGACCAGTTCTTCTTTCAGGTAGAGGGAGCTCCTATGGGGGCCAAATTTTCTCCCTCATTTGCTAACATCTACATGATTCAATGGGAGGAGAGATTCGTGTTCTCGGTCGACAACCCGCACCGGGCATCTATTAGGTGGTTGGGGAGGTATATAGATGACCTGGTGTGGGTGTGGACCGGGAGCAGGTCTCTCTTCCAGGAGTTTGCCCTCTACCTGAATAGCAATGATATGAACTTGGTTTTCACATATCATTTTGGGGGGGACCATGTCCCATTTCTGGATGTTATCTTGAGGGGGATACAGGAACGAATATGTGTGGCCCCATATCGTAAGGAGATTGCTGGAAACTCAATTTTACTAGCCTCCTCATGTCCCCCCTTGCATGTTAAAAATAATATTCCGTATGGGGAGTTGGTTAGGACCAAGAGAAACTGTTCAGAGGATGAATGTTTCAAACAGGAAACATCATCCCTCTCTAACAGGTTACAGGAGAGAGGTTACCAACCTGACACTATCAAGCAGGCAGAACATTGGATAGGGGTGGTCAGTAGACAGGAACTACTGTATGGTGACAATAGAAAGAAAATTCGGAGGGGGGTACAGACTAATAGCACCCTTACGTTTAGCACTCCATTCAGCAGACAATTTAATGCTATAAAAGGCATCGTTAAGAAAAACCTCCCTATTTTGACAAGAGATCCAGAACTATATAATATAGTCAAAGATGGCATCAGATTTATTCCAAAAAGGGCCCCCACTTTAGGAAATCAACTTTCTCCAAGTTTATACCAAAATAGAACAGGTGCAACCCCGACATGGCTTGCATACCCAGGCAATCATAAATGTGGGCACCGGGTGTGTAAAATGTGTTCTTACATCACACAGGGTAATCAAATCTCCTCCTACTCCACGGGTAAACAGTATACAATTAAATCCTATGTTAATTGCAATACCACACATGTCGTTTATGTTATTTCGTGCACTTTGTGTAGGATTCAATATGTGGGTTGTACCACTGGTCCGCTAAAAATTAGATTACGCCGACACTTGTCCGATGTTACTGGCAATTCACTCAATGTATCTGCTGTTTCATGACACTTTAGAAATACACACAACAAAGATTGCACAGGTCTTACGTGGCAGGCAATTGAAAGGGTTAACTGCCCTAGGAGAGGCGGAGACCACCAAAGGAAGTTATTGAACAGGGAATCCTTCTGGATTTTTTCACTAGATACTAGGACACCTAAAGGCCTTAATGCCAGACAGGATATCATTTTATGTTATTGAAAATCGATTTCACTAAGGTACCACTATTGGTATAAACAAGTGTTAACAGATAGTAGTTCATACTTACCCACTAGTTCATTCCACGTTTGGGTCATCTATGCCGGTTCGTAATGCTTTTCAGTCCTCCTGACCAATAAGATATATCTGATGCTCTGTTTCAAACGATTTAAGATATTTCTTGAGTAATATTGTGCTTCATTGCATATAACATCTGTATCCTTCCCCTTGTTGTTATCTCGCCAGACATGCTGATGTTTTTTATTATAATGCGATGTTTTATTATACCTATTTGGACTCCGGTCTAATTAACTCCGGTCACGTGACAGGCTTCACAGCGGCGCGGGGCGGAGCTTCTTGGACGCAGTTTCTTCAAATAGTAAGTCCATATGTGTTTGTGTTAGACCTTGATAAAGACACTGTCGTGTCGAAACGCGTCGGTCTGTGGCGCCACCTGTGATGTCTTATATGGAAGCTTTTAATCTTTGAACAATAAAGAATACTATTTTACCTCTCCACCATCTCGTGCTGGACTTATGGCTATATGCCTCTGTTTGCTATAAAACTACAATGACACAAGGCAGACAGACATTCTCACACCCACACCAATACATCTCCTTTGTTGTATAGGCAGATTAGCCTGAGGACTTATAGGGTAATATATGGATTCGCACACCACCTAGACCAAATGAGGTCAAATTTCTGAGGACATTTCCTGCGAGCCGTAATTTTGGATGACTTTTGGGATTGCTATTCACAAGCAAGATCCATCTTTTTAGGGGGGGGGGGGGGTCCTGATCCTTCCAGGACATCATGACCACTTTCCAGACATAGTATAAGTTAAACCAAAAAAAAAAAATTTGTAGTAGTGGGCAATAATAGAGCGACAGGGATCTGTCAAAGATAGTGGAAGGAGGCCCCCTTATTAGCTTCAGGAGGGGTAAAACACTGAGATCGTAATTAGTACACAGCTCCTTTAAGTCCACTAAAAATAAGAACTGGCTTGAGAATAATCCCCTACGAGGGAACTTTAAGTGTGGCAGCTGCAGATGCTGCCCTCACAACTTAGGGGGGAACATGGTGAGGCTTGGTGGTGTAGAGATAGAGGTGAAAAACTTCATCAATTGTAAGACCACTTTCGTAGTATATGTTCTGATCTGCACCTGTAACAGATTCTATGTCGGGAAGACAATTAGGAATCTATACATAAGGATAAGAGAACACCTTAGCTCCATAAGGAAAGGGACAGGAGCACTTAGACTCATTGAACACGTGAGGGAAGCCCTTGGGGGCAATATAGGAGCCCTCAAATTTGCAGGCATAGAGATCTTCCCTCCTCCTAAAAAAGGAGGGGACAGACAATGCCTGCTATTGCAGGCAGAAAGTAAATGGATCCTTCGTACAAATGCTATGGGACCTGTGGGTCTTAATGACAAGATAGATTTTGGAGTGTTCTTATGAAATTCTTCTTAGCCCCTAATATGAGAGAGGGGTCATCCAGATATAGTCAACATAAGCATTGTGTAGATGTGATTTATTAAGCAGGTAATTGTATTACCGTATTGTTTTTATTTATTTTATATATAATGGGGTTGTGCACCTCGGTACCATATATGTATACACTTTGTAAAAAAGTACTTACGGGACAACTCCTGTTTTTTCCGTGAAACGGCCGTTGCCACCAACTACAGGCATTCTGCCTTCATCCCCCCTCCCTTGCATGCACAGTTGTGAGTATGTCTTTGCTCCTGTAATGTGAAATAAAGAGCAAGAAGATTTTTTATCGAAGATTTTTGAGTGCCGTCCATTCCTTCTCTGAATTTGAATACAGTGGCCATTAATGACTTAATTCATAACACCCAAGAGACATACTGTAGGGCAGTGATGGCGAACCTTTTAGAGACCGAGTGCCCAAACTACAACAAAGACCCGCTTATTTATCGCAAAGTGCCAACACAGGAATTTAATTTGTAATTTACTCCCTTCTCTCTCACAGTTTTCATTGATACCAGCCCCTGAGGACACAAATAAAGCAGGAAATAGTCCCAGGTACAGCTGTCACTTTAAAATAGCTCTGTGCACAGCAAGTCCTGGGCTGTCTGTGACTGCAGGAATATACCTGGAGTCATCTCTGGAGATGGCCTGAGTGCCCAGAGAAAGGGCTCTGAGTGCCACCTCTGGCACCAGTGCCATAGGTTAGCCATCACTGCTGTAGGGGATATTAGTCGAGGGAACTCAAAATGTCTTTTTAGGAATTCCAGGATTTCTGACCAAAAGATATTAATTCTAAAGCAGGACCAGACACAATATAAGAAGGATCCAGCTTCAGCCTGACAGCGGAAACACAAATTGTTGGGCATTACTCCCATGCAAAACAGTCTCGCAGGGGTGAATTACACCCGGTGTAAGAATTTAGAATTTAGATTAGTCCCTTGCGCTCACCACAGATGTAAAATAGGACAGTTCAACCTCCTGCAAGTCATCATCTGACAGGTCAGGGATGTTGTTCCTCCAACATTCCGGTGCTTTATCAAATGGTCTGGTCCTTTGTTCTTGCAGGAGAGCATGTACCTCTGTGAGTTGTTTAGAGAGGTCTGGGGTGCTCATCAGAGTCTCCAGCATTGAAAATTTGGCTGCTAGGCTGAAAGAACCAAAATGGGCCTTGAAAGCATGGCATAATTGTGTTTAGTGAAAGGCAGCTGTTGTGGGCACATCATGTCTTTACCGTATCTCAGCAAAGCTAAGCAATTCAGCATTCGTAAATAGGAGTTGGCCAATAAATTTCACTCCTGCCGTCCCCACATTATCCATCCTGGGAGGGAGAGGAGGTGAGGGAGCCGGGGATTGAGCCACAATGGGGTCCTAGGCGGGAAGGGGGGAGAGCTGTTATCTTTAACCAGTATTTGCGCCCTACACCAGCACACCCCCACTGTGTGCATAGGGAATGGAATGTTGGATGGGGATTTATAGCGATAAAGCAGATTTGTAAGAGCTTGATCCCACTATGGCCCCTGCTAGTGCAGTAGCAGCATTACCTGTGTCAATGTCAATCCACCACTGTGCATACATTATCTAAGCAGCCAAGTACTATTAATGTAAATCAGAAGCCGCTAACCCACCCCGGGACTTAGGTGCCTGAAGCAAAGCTAGACTAAAACGCGGGTAGCCGCCTTGCCAGTTGAAGGATCTGAGCATGCTGTCTTTACGCTTGAAAAGTCTCTTAGGGAGCAGTACTGGCAGGCATGTAATAAGTACAAAAATTTGGGAAGGAAGATCATCTTAAAAATGTCCATACAGAGATAAGGACAGAGCTGACCAGGCCTTCAGTCGAGACTCCCTAGAACAGTGATGGCGAACCTTTTAGAGACAGAGTGCCCAAACTATAACCAAAATCCACTTATTTACCATGACGTGCCAACATGGCATTTCTAGCAGTAAATTATTGCTACCTGCTCTTCAACATCTCTCACTCGTATAGGCCCCTTGAGGCCACTAATACAGTTGAAAGAAGGAGGGCACATTCAGACTATCATTGTAGCTTCTCTCCAGGGTCTCTCTGTACATTAAGAATATTCTGCAGTTCTATCAACACTCTCACTTTTACCGTAGTTCCAAACAGCCAATGAAGTGTCATTTTAAAATAGCCCCGATTGCGGCATCTCTTAAATTTCCTGGGTCGGTAGGAAGATTTGGTGAATTTGGTCCTGTTTAGTGAGCTCGGTCTTGGGGTCAATGGCCTGAGTGCCCACAGAAAGGGATCTGAGTGCCACCTCTGGCACCCGTGCCATAGGTTCGCCACCACTGCCCTAGAAGATATTAGTGGTTCAATGTTTAACACTGTGTATTCCTCAATCTTGCATGACATCTGGACCCCTAAGTATTTGAGGCCTGACACTACTTGAACCGGGACTGGGAGGGGGAGACAGCCCAATGCTTTGTCCGTAAGGAGAAAGAGGACAGATTTATCCCAGTTGACTCGGAGACTTGAACCCCCCCCCCCTAACTATCGATTAGGGATAGTAGGGATACCAGGGAGAGTGTCATCGGCATGCATCGATACTTTTTTAACAATAGCACCTCTGGAGATGCCTTTGATGTTGTTAGGGTGAAGGATTGCCACTGCAAGTGGTTCAATGGCAAGTGCAAATAGGAGTGGGGATAGCGGGCAGCTCTGCCTAGTACCCCTGGCCATAGGGAACTGGGAGGAGATGTTTAGGTTGGTCCTAACCCCTGCCTTAGGTGTGGTATATAGGAGTTGAACCAGAGCTATAAAGCGAGGACCTATACCCTGCCTAGGCAGGAGGGCCCATTTGACCGAATCAAAGGCCTTACAGTTGTCCAAAGATAATATAAGCCCGGTGTCTGTTGAGCCCTCTGCCTCTTTAATGTTTAAGTGCAATCTTTGTATGTTAATGTCATAAAGCCTGTTTGGTCTGGATGAACCTGAGAAAGGATTATTTTGTTTAGTCTTGTGGCCAGTATTTTTGCTAGTAATTTAATGTCCGCTTTAAGGAGGGAGATTGGGCGATATGAGTCGGTGAGGATCCTTGCCTGGCTTAGGATGGACTACTATAAGGGCCTCTCGCATGGATTCAGGGAGGGAACCAAGTTTCAATGCTGCTGTACCACCCTCCCTGCAACCCATCCAGTCCCAGTGTCCCACAAAAGGGAAGCGCTTGTATAGCTAGTTCCACTTCCTCCGCCGAGATCGGGTCATCCAGCTCAGATGACTGTAATGTTGTGAGACGCCAAAGTGGAAATTCATCTAGGAAGTGGGTCATCTCGTCGGGAGAGGCGGACGCTCTGGAGCTATAAATGGAGGAGTAATATTCACGGAAAACTTCATTGATACTGTAGACCGGGGTTCGGAGAGGGCTCATCCACCATCTAGAATGGAAGCAACAGAGGCGCAAGGCCACTCAGACCGTGAGAGGTATGCTAGCAGTTTCCCATTTTTATCGCCATTTTAACTTAAATACGGATACCTCTATAGCAAGTAGACGCTTATTAGTGTGTTATTTTACAACTACCAGGTGCTCCCCTTGTGCTTGCACCCATGTTCTTTTTTTCTCAGAGCTAGGATGGTAGGGTGCTCAAGATATTCCTTTTCAGCTGTAACCAGGGCAGAAGATAGTCCAACCTCCTGTGTTCTTAGTCCCACAATAAGAGAGGGTCTGAGTGTGTTGAGTGTGTGTCCCAAAACTGACTGTGGGCTGCCTTAACGGTGCCCTGGACCGCTGGAGAAAGTAGCCATGCCAGGTCAGGGTCATTGGGAGGGCCTGCATGAAGATGGAGAAGCATAACGGATTGATCCGAAGCATATCTGATGGATATGATATTGATGGAAGCATATCTGAGGAGACAAAAGCCAGATCAATACGGAAAAAATTTCTCTGCACAGAGGAGTAAAAGGGGTATTCTTTTTACTTGAGGGTGTTTGCTACGCCATTTGTCAGTAAGTTCTAGAGATAGAAGCCATTCATTCATACTGGCAGAGGAAGTATCTATGCCGGTTGTGCTGTCCATGTAAGGATCAGGGACTACATTAAAATCACCAATACATATTACTGGACCCAGAGGCATAGCTGACAGTCTGATACCAAATGTAGGGTAGCTGGATCAAAGGGAGGGGGGATATATTGAAGCTATGGTAAAGGCAAATCCTCACAAGGTACAATGCAGAACCACATAGCTGCCAAAGTGGTCCGATGCCACCTGTATAACCTCTATAGGAAGAGCTTTTGATATAAGGATAGAGACTCCCCAGTCATAGACCGAGTCAGAGGAGTGGTACCCAGTAGCTACCCAGGCCTGCTTAAGGGAAAGAACGTTCTGGCCCATGAGGTGGGTCTTTTATATATATACAATATGGGGGGGCTGTCGTGCCACAGCTACTTACCAGTCCTTGCTCCTGCTTCCGGGTCTTCGGCTGTGCGCGCGTCCCTGTCTCTTCAGACTTCGAGGAAAAAAGCTTTAGTCCAGCTAGATGCGAGGAGCCAGTGTATCGATAAAATCATCAAAAATTTATTAGATCCATAAAGCGGTAAAATATACAGCACAGCATAATGGGGAAAAAAAGGGGGAAAAGGGAGAACATGAAGGCTACAAGCCTACGCGTTTCGGTACATGACCTTATTCATGGCTTCTGCATTACTTTCTGCAACGTTGCCTTATAAACATGACTTCCGGATCATTAGCTTTTTTCAGGTGAGATTTAACACTTGCTATGCTAGAACATTTAAAAACAAGTCATTCATGAACAATGCATATATAACAAAGACATCTATAATGTTGGAAAAATTGATTAAGAAAGGCATCACACTAACAAAAATGTATTAAATCTTGTTTTTTGTTTAGACCGAATGGAACTCTAGTTTGTAGAGTAAATATCCAAAAGGTCTCACTGTTTAAAAAAATGCGTTTAAGATCACCGCCCCTTTTAGGTTTTACAATTCTTTCAATTCCTCTACATTTTAAGCTGCTATATTCTCCAGCATGGCAGTCTCTAATATGTTTAGACACTGCCGAAATATTTAACGCATTATCTGAATTGGCATCAGAAAGGTGTCTTCTGATGCGCGTCTTGAGACTGTTTGTAGTGCAGCCAATATAATCGATGCAACAGCTAGTGCATTGAATTTGATACACCACATATTTTGTGTTGCAATTAATAAAATTTTTTATCTCATATTGTGTGTTCGTGACATTTGATGAAAACATTTTACTCGGGTCTGCAATAGAACAGCATTTACACCGAGCCGCTCCACATTTAAAAAAACCTTTGGAACTAAGCCAGGTGGTTTTTGACTGTTTCGTTTGGAACAGGCTAGGTGATAACATGCTGTTTAAAGTCGGGGCTTTTTTAGCAACACATCTAATATTTTTGTCAACTATTGTTGTTAGCGTTGGATCTGTATACAGTATCGGTAAATTTTTGTATATAATTTTTTCAATTTCTTTATATTGGATACTGTATACAGTTGAAAAAACAATTGGAGGTACATGTTTTACAAGATTAGTTTTGTGAGAACTTCTCTTAGATGAATTTAATAAATTGGTTCTTGGAATCTTTTCAACAATATGGGAAGCTCTATTCAACATCCACTTGGGATATTGTCTCTCTAGCAACTTGTTACGTACTTTTTTCTCTTCTGGTTTATATATGTTAGGGGTAGAGCAATTTCGTTTGGTTCGTATAAGCTCTCCTATTGGTATATTTTTTATGACGTGCCTAGGATGGCATGAACTCACTAGAAGAATCGAATTGGATGCAGTGGGTTTTTCATAGGGTGTAATTTGCACGGAAGTGGTGCTTCTTAATGTAATGTCCAAAAAATTAATATCAAAGTCTTGGACATTATATGTAAATTTCAGATTCATCTCATTTGAGTTAATGTACTGTACAAATCCATCAATTTCGGACACCGCACCCTCCCATATCAGGAGCTGGTCGTCTATATAGCGGCCATACCACCTGATATGGGAGAGGTACGGATTGGTATCCGTAAAGAGGTAGAGCTCCTCCCATCTGGCCATGTACAGGTTGGCCAAAGATGGGGAGCACCTACCCCCCATGGAGGCTCCACACAATTGCAAAAAAAATTGATCATCAAATACAAAATAATTATTTTTTAACAGAAAATCCACAGATGCCATGATAAATTCTTTGACTGCAGGTGTGTATTGACTGTACCTATCTAGACAGTGGGAAAGACATTGTAACGCAACCTCATGATTTAACGACGGATACAGCCCCACCACATCACAGGACAGCCATAAATAATCTTTTTTCCATACTTTCCCATCCAAAAGAGAAATTACATGTTTAGTGTCTTTAATAAGGGCAGGTATGACCGCCACCAAAGGTTGGAGGTGGTGATCCACCCATTCCCCCAATCTTTCACTCAGAGACCCAATGCCCGCAACAATGGGGCGAAGGGGAGGGGGAAAAATTTCCTTATGGATTTTGGGCAATGAGTGAAAGATTGGGGTAACCGGGAATTTCACAAACAGGTAGTCTGCAATTTTTTGCGTAATGGCTCCTGTTTCCAAACCATAATTAATGAGTTTTTGTAACTGTAATTGGAAACTAGCTGTCGGATCTGATAGCAACTTTCTATAAGTATATACATCATCCAAGATTTCCAAATTCAATCTTCTATATAGTTCCCCATTTAACAGAACTATACCCCCCCCCCCTTTGTCAGCCGAGCGGACCAAGAGGTCTGTATTGTCCTTTAGTTCTCGAATGGCCTTGCGTTCTTGATGGGATATGTTACTTCTTGATGGGGATGATGTATCCTGCTTTAATTTGATGAGATCCCGTTCCACCTGTTCTTGAAAAGTATCCATAACTGTCGATCGTGACATAACAGGATAGAAAGAAGGATTGCTGGTCCTAAAGGTAGAATTGCGATTTATCGTCATTTCATTTTGTGTTTCTCCCTGTAGTTGGCGTAGTATTGACACATGTAGTTGGTCTTCAAAGGTGTTCATATCCTTATTTAAACTGAGTCCAGCGTGTGGATTTTCACAGATCTCAGATGGATATGGGTCTTCACATTGGGAAAAATGTTTACGTAAAGTAATATTTCTTACTAATTTGTTAACGTCCAGAATGGTACGAAAGATATCAAAGTTATTTGTTGGAGAGAAACCCATACCTTTAGAAAGGAGAGAAATTTGTTGTGGACTGATAATATAGCTGGATAAATTGTAGATCGGACTATGACCTACTTTTGTTTCCTGAGAGTATATTTTTTGGAGGCTGGATCGATGTTTTCTGCCTCCTCTCCGTCGTTTTTTTATTTTTTATTTTTATTTTTGTTTTTATCTTGGTTTTCGTTATTTTGCCGTTGTTTGGCCACGGTTTCAGACAGAATTCTGCCCAAAGCCTGGGCTGAAGAGACAGAGGAATCGGACAGTTCATCTGAAGTTGTCAAAGTTGAAATGTCAGTATCACTGAAACTGACTTTACTTTCACCTCTGTGTTTTTTTCGTGCATGTCTTTTCTTTAGAATTGATTTAGTTTTATTATATGTTCTGCCGTAGTTATGTCTCTTTCTCACATACACCTGGTCGGTGGCATAATCATGTGCATCTCTTTTAAATTTGTTTTGTTTATTAGTCATTATTCCTTCCTCAATTTTTGTAATATTATTTTGTAGTTTAGAGTCCATAGAAACGAATTCCTCCATAGTTGCAAATGATTGTATCGTATCCTGTATTTCTTTGATTTGTGCCCGTGTTTGCACTAACGATTTTTCTTCTTCTTTAATAATGAGTTGCATTAATTTTATGGAACAGTTTGATAATATCGCATTCCACTGTTGTGTGAATTCAGGAGTGTATTCTGTAGTGGGAAATTTACTTAATCGCAATCCCCTCGGGATCATGTTTTTATCGACGTATGATTTTAACGTGGTAGAGTCCCACCATATTTTAATTTCTTTAATAAGTAAATCTTCCAATTTGTTCATATGCATTGTGAGATCCGTTGAACTCTGATTTTCAGCCATATCATAGGTAAAAATACTTGCGGCTTTTGAAGCTCTATCAGTGCAATCTGTAACGTCTGCTAGGCACCTGAGTTTGGCTTCTTCAGAGTTCACCTCCATTATGCTGTGTAACTTGGGTCTGGTGTTTAGTGGTGTGCACGATCAGGCACAAACGGAATAAGGCAAATCAGCAAATACGAAATACTATCGTAGGTCAGCTCACCACATAGTCCAGACAATCCTCGTTTTCTCGGCTCCAAAATGGCTCCAGCACGGACAACCTTGGCCACAGGTGCACACGAAGCAGCAATCGAGGAAAAAAGCTTTAGTCCAGCTAGATGCGAGGAGCCAGTGTATCGATAAAATCATCAAAAATTTATTAGATCCATAAAGCGGTAAAATATACAGCACAGCATAATGGGGAAAAAAAGGGGGAAAAGGGAGAACATTATTTTGTATTTGATGATCAATTTTTTTTGCAATTGTGTGGAGCCTCCATGGGGGGTAGGTGCTCCCCATCTTTGGCCAACCTGTACATGGCCAGATGGGAGGAGCTCTACCTCTTTACGGATACCAATCCGTACCTCTCCCATATCAGGTGGTATGGCCGCTATATAGACGACCAGCTCCTGATATGGGAGGGTGCGGTGTCCGAAATTGATGGATTTGTACAGTACATTAACTCAAATGAGATGAATCTGAAATTTACATATAATGTCCAAGACTTTGATATTAATTTTTTGGACATTACATTAAGAAGCACCACTTCCGTGCAAATTACACCCTATGAAAAACCCACTGCATCCAATTCGACTCTTCTAGCGAGTTCATGCCATCCTAGGCACGTCATAAAAAATATACCAATAGGAGAGCTTATACGAACCAAACGAAATTGCTCTACCCCTAACATATATAAACCAGAAGAGAAAAAAGTACGTAACAAGTTGCTAGAGAGACAATATCCCAAGTGGATGTTGAATAGAGCTTCCCATATTGTTGAAAAGATTCCAAGAACCAATTTATTAAATTCATCTAAGAGAAGTTCTCACAAAACTAATCTTGTAAAACATGTACCTCCAATTGTTTTTTCAACTGTATACAGTATCCAATATAAAGAAATTGAAAAAATTATATACAAAAATTTACCGATACTGTATACAGATCCAACGCTAACAACAATAGTTGACAAAAATATTAGATGTGTTGCTAAAAAACCCCGACTTTAAACAGCATGTTATCACCTAGCCTGTTCCAAACGAAACAGTCAAAAACCACCTGGCTTAGTTCCAAAGGTTTTTTTAAATGTGGAGCGGCTCGGTGTAAATGCTGTTCTATTGCAGACCCGAGTAAAATGTTTTCATCAAATGTCACGAACACACAATATGAGATAAAAAATTTTATTAATTGCAACACAAAATATGTGGTGTATCAAATTCAATGCACTAGCTGTTGCATCGATTATATTGGCTGCACTACAAACAGTCTCAAGACGTGCATTAGAAGACACCTTTCTGATGCCAATTCAGATAATGCGTTAAATATTTCGGCAGTGTCTAAACATATTAGAGACTGCCATGCTGGAGAATATAGCAGCTTAAAATGTAGAGGAATTGAAAGAATTGTAAAACCTAAAAGGGGCGGTGATCTTAAACGCATTTTTTTAAACAGTGAGACCTTTTGGATATTTAATCTACAAACTAGAGTTCCATTCGGTCTAAACAAAAAACAAGATTTAATACATTTTTGTTAGTGTGATGCCTTTCTTAATCAATTTTTCCAACATTATAGATGTCTTTGTTATATATGCATTGTTCATGAATGACTTGTTTTTAAATGTTCTAGCATAGCAAGTGTTAAATCTCACCTGAAAAAAGCTAATGATCCGGAAGTCATGTTTATAAGGCAACGTTGCAGGGGGCGTGGCCGAATGCCGAGCTAGGAGGACGCATACCGGCGGGCTCCCGGGATCCTGACCTCCATCCTGACAATCGGATAGCCATCCGTGGCTGTACTCACCTGGGCACCTGGCACAGTCTTCCCTGGCACCTGAGGGACGGAGTGGCACCTGCCGTTTGGAGCTCCAGCCGTGACGGGGTGACAGGCCCGGAGTCCGGACGCCGTTCCAGAGGTCGGGGAGCACGTAAGGCTGAACCCTGCCGCTGCCTGTGCCTGCGCCCCTGCAATCCAGGACCCGGTGCTGGCGTTTGGTGTGTTCTCGGGCCTCCCGTCCAGGAATTGGGGCGGCCGCGGCGGTGTGGCGCGTGCTACACGTGGTGAGCCGGCGCCATTGCAGATTTGGCGCGCCTCCTCCTCCTACTCTACAGGCGCTGCCTGAGCGTCTGCACCTCCTTCCGGGACCCGGCGGCAGGTGAAGTGTCGGTCCTTTGGCCCGGGATTGAAGGCGGCCGCTGCTCTGCTGCGTGGAGTGTGCGGCAAGTGGCGCGTCGGCGCCATTGTGGAGTGGGCACACTTCCTCCCCCTGCCTTCCAGACGCTGCCGCCATCCGTTACTTTGAGGGACGGCTCAAGATCCACTGCCTCGGGGTCCTCTCTCACTGGAGCAGCTGCTGCTGAGAGGTAGGCTGCCTGTCTGCTCCCCTGGCCACAGAGCCTCTCCTGCATTAGACCATTCTTGTCAGGTCAGTAGAGATCTCCCTGACCCCATCACTATCTGGCACTGAAGGGGCAACTTCCACTATACTAAAGAGAACTCAGTTTTAGACCTTCTGCAGCCTACCCTGTTGAGTCCTTAGTGACTGTCTGATTCAATCCTCCTTGAAAGCTTACTGGGATACTGGTGCTGTATGCTTGTAATTCACACAGATACTATAATGGGCAACAGGAGGAGAACAGCTAAACAAAGTAAGGCGCCATCAGGAGCCTCCGCGCCGCCATCCGATGACGAATCTGTTCCTGGAGACCCCCTGTACCATTCCCTGGACCCCCTGGATAACCAGGCTTGTTCCACCTCACAAGCTGTTTTAGCACAAATACAATCTAATGCGGCAAGGAAGTTGGGCAGGTTTTCACGTGCTCAGCCTAGCTCTCCTCAAGGGTCTCCTGGTCCCTCACCCTCCATGTTTGATGGTTCTCAGAGCCCATTGCAACCTGACGATCCGGAGTACATCCCTATGGATCCATCTGATGTGCTAGATAAGAAATTTGCTGAGGTGTTAGCGGCCATTAACTCCTGCCAATCTAAGCTGGTTAACAAAGTTGATGAACTCCGCCAGGACTTTGTCATCCTGAGACATGACGTCCATAAAGCTAAGGAGCGGATAACCGAGACGGAGCGCCGCATTTCTGATGTTGAAGATGTCCAGAGACCAATGCCCGCTCAGATTTCTGATTTACAACGTCAGATGGCTGCCGCCGCAGACAGGGCGGATGACTTTGAGAATCGCCTAAGGCGCAACAATATAAGAGTTGTTGGTCTCCCCGAGAAAGCTGAGGGTCACGATCCAGTTGCCTTTTTTGAAAAATGGATGAAGGACTTGCTTCCTGCAGAGACTTTCTCCCAGTTTTTCACGGTAGAAAGGGCCCATAGAGTCCCATCTCGCCCTGGCCCTCCGGGGGGAAATCCTAGGCCTTTCCTGGTCAGATTGCTACATTTTAGGGATAGGGATGCAATCCTGCGAGCGGTTAGAGGCAAAGGGGAGATCCTCTTGGGTAATAGCAGAATAGCATTTTACCCTGATTTTTCTGCTGCGGTGCGGAAGCAGCGCACCCATTTTAATGAGGTTCGCAGTCGTCTAAGGGATAAGGGGTACAAATACTCGATGATTTTTCCTGCACGTCTCCGTGTGATAGACGGTCAGAGGACCCGGTTTTTCACCTCCCCGTCCGAAGCCATGCAATGGGTGGACTCAGCCCCTAGGGCTCCTGGAAGTGCTAGGGCAGTCCCTCCTCCCTGACCAGGGGCTGGAGTGTACTCAAAGTTTTCCCTCTTAGTCATGAGGACCTGAGTGTCATAACTGGGGTTCTAGTTCTAATATAGCTATGCAGATATGTCACACAATACTTCAGGGTGGGTGCCTACGCCCCCCCCCCCTTAGTAAACTGTTGGGATAGTCCCTCTATACTGTGCTTGAGCGATAAGTGCTATCCGTCATTTACTTCCTATTCCCCTGACTGTAGGGGTCAGGCTCCCGGGATAAGCAGCAGTTTTTGGGTTTATCCTAGTTAGGGACCACAGTTCCTGGTAGTTAGATAGTTCGAGGGTATAGGTCTGCACTTCGGTTGTTAGAGTGTTAGACAGGGGGTTGTTTCTAATGTATAATTGGGATACAGGTTTGCATATGTTAATGCTTTCTTATGTGTTTATTGTGGTAAAGTTGGGTGTGTGTGTGTGCGCATGGTTGTTTGTGTCTATGTCCTCTCCACTTCTCTTTGCAGGTTCCAATTCTCCAACCCTCCAGCCAGACCCATATCCCCCCTCATTTTTTTTATGGCGCCAATTAAAGTAATGAGCTGGAACGTTAGAGGGCTAAATTCTAAATTTAAAAGAGCTATAATTTTAGATACCATTAAAAAACAGTCTCCTCATATAGTCTGTATACAGGAGACGCACCTTACAGGACAAAAAATTCTATCACTAAAACGTGCCTGGGTTGCTAGGGGTTACCACTCCTCATACTCAGTGTATGCAAGAGGTGTCTCTATACTTGTATCTAAATCCCTTCCAATAGAGGTGTTGCAGGTGGCCATTGATCATTTTGGCCGCTTTGTCGTATTGCATTGCTCCTTATGGGGGTCCTCCTTCACCATTGCCTCAGTGTACGTCCCTCCTCCTTTTGATACTGGTCCATTACAAGCACTGACAGATAAATTGGCAGCCATGCCCCCGGGTCCATTAATATGTATAGGGGATTTTAATGCGGTGCCTGATCCATCTCTGGATCGCACTAGTGGTGTAGACCCTGCATCAACTCGATTAAATGAATGGATAATGTCCCTTAGCCTGAAAGATCTCTGGAGGGGGAAATATCCTTTGGAAAAAGAGTATACCTTTTATTCCTCAGTGCACAGGACGTTTTCTCGAATAGACCTGGCGTTAGGCTCTCCTGACGTGCTCCCCATGGTTGAATCTATCTTCCACTGCCCCCGTAGTGTCTCGGACCACTCCGCTGTGTTGCTCACTCTACTGATTGGCCCTCCCTGTGATTCTCGTATTTGGCGCCTACACCCTGCATGGCTCTCTTCCCCTACAGTGCAGATGAAAATGCAGACAGATCATACTGAATTTTGGGAAACACATCATGATCATCCAGACCCATTGCTACTATGGGACTCATACAAGTCCTCTATGAGGGGGGCGATCATCTCTGGGGTGGCGGGGCATAGGAGGGTTTTGGGTGATAAGGAGAGAGGATTGACCTCTATACTACGGGATGCTGAAAAACGATACCTAGAGAATCCCAGTGGGGACAATAAGAGGGCCTGGGCGCAGGTGCAGCGGGAACACCTTGCTCTGGCCAAAGAACGCACTAGCAAACGCCTTCTGGCTTCTGAAGCCTCAGTTTTTGAATTTGGGGACAAAAATGGTAAGTTACTTGCATACCTCTCCAGGGCGGAACGACCATGTGCTTCGGTCCCCTTTATAGCAGATGCGGATGGGGCCTTGGTACATGATCCTACCTCCATAAATAACGTGTTTAAGGAATTTTATTCTTCCCTGTACAGTCCTAGCATATCTACCACGGCTGCCGAAATGGATGCCTTTTTGGATGACCTCCCTTTGTGGCGCTTAACACCTGCTCAATCTCTAGAACTAGACTCCCCCATCTCAGCAGAGGAGGTGGAATTAGCTATTCAGTCTCTTCCAACAGGTAAGACACCTGGTTTAGACGGGTTGGGGGGAGAATGGTATAGGAGTAGATGTGAATTCTTGGCCCCTAAGCTGCTTGAAGTCTTTAACACAGCCCTGGAGCATGGCTCCCTGCCTTCCTCTATGAGAGAAGCTTTAATAGTAGTTCTCCCGAAGCCCGGGAAAGACCCTTCTTTCCCTGACTCCTATCGACCTATTTCTCTCCTTAACACCGATGTAAAAATCCTAGCCAAAATCTTATCAACAAGACTGAATAAGGTGATTCTGTCACTGGTGCATCCGGATCAGACGGGTTTCATGCCCGGCAGGGGAACGGATATTAATATTCAGAGACTATTCCTAAATATAGAAGCAGCTGCGGGCTCTCCTGATCCTGGCTTTGTTCTATCACTTGACAACTGCAAGGCCTTCGACTCTGTCGAGTGGCCATATCTATGGGCCTTACTGGCTAAAATGAGAATAGGCCCCAGATTCCTGGCCCTTGTCCAGCTTTTATATCAGGGTCCGAAAGCCAGGGTCAGAACTAACCTGAATGTGTCTGCTCCCTTCCCCATGGGCCGGGGCACCAGGCAGGGCTGCCCGTTGTCCCCGTTACTTTTTGCATTGGCCATTGAGCCCCTTGCTGTGGCTATTCGCCTTTCCGATGACATTGTTGGATTGGTAAGAGGGACGATCATGGAGAAGGTTTCGCTATACGCAGACGACACATTGGTATACCTCTCTTGAGTAAGAAGGTGGGATGTGCAAAGAGGTTTAAATCACAACTGTTTTAGATAGTGCAGATAAATTTTATTATAAAGTACAGAAACACTAACATTTAAAAACACTTAAAAACATCACAACCAAGTGTTGTGTTGCATACAGTGCATGAGGATAACATGCTCTGAGCTAACTCCCCCTCTTTTTGCAAATCTGAGTAAATCTCTACTTGGTCTCTGAAAGTAAATGAGTATTCTGTAAACATTGACTGACTGTAAACATATATGTGTTGCGTGCTAAACAAGAATCCCGAGATCAATATACAATTTACAATGCACAAATTCAGAGATAGCACAATATGGCAATTGGTCAATGTAAAAAAATAGAGTAATATCACCAAGTTCGATAGGGGGGAGATGCAGTGCCCCACGCGTTCCGCCTCAAGTGTGGCTTCCTCAGGGGTATATGGTAGAGTGTTTCCATGGAATATATATATATGTTGTCATTATTGGGCAAGTAATCTCACCTGTCTGAGTATGTGTCGCGCACTGGCTGGATACAGGAAGTGTATGTTGCCGGCGTGGGACGCCGCGCGCGCGCGCACACCCGGGCGCCGCGCGGCCGACACAATCCTCCGCCTCCAGCTTGTGTCAGCCGCGCGTCACCCGGTGGGCACGCCCCCAGCGCCCCGCCCGCCAGTTGTTGATGAAACTTTCATTACGTGAATGTAATGGAGTGAGTACATGGCATGAGTGTAATAGAGGTGAGTATATGCCACCCAATAATGGTGCATTTAGATTTGGGTAATTTTAGACTGGCCAAAGTTAATTAAACTATATGGGCTATTGTATGTTCTGTGTAGTGGTGCTTGCAGATAAATGATGTTAATAGCAAAAAATGAATGTCTCTGGTAGATGGATATGTTGTGGGGGCAAACAGACATGAAATATGGAAATATATAGTATAATATAAAATAGAGAAAGAGAAAAAAAAAAAAAAAAAAAAAAAAAAAAAAAAAAAAAAAAATAAAAGTGAGTCTCTGTGTGATACTGTGAAAAACCTTTCATTTCTTTCTTGCTTTCTGTCCTTTGTGTTATTGTTCTTCTTTAATTTATCTTTAATTTTCTCCTTGTGATGCGTGAATATTGGGTCCGAATTTTAGATTCTTCATGGTTACTAGTGTTCTTAGTGGTTCTATGGTGAGATTAGTTGAAGAAGTCCCATTTTCAGTGCTGGAAGGTGTTCCTGAAGTCAAGGAATCGTTAGTTATTCGAATGGTATTCTGGTGAAAGCACTTTCACCAGAATACCATTCGAATAACTAACGATTCCTTGACTTCAGGAACACCTTCCAGCACTGAAAATGGGACTTCTTCAACTAATCTCACCATAGAACCACTAAGAACACTAGTAACCATGAAGAATCTAAAATTCGGACCCAATATTCACGCATCACAAGGAGAAAATTAAAGATAAATTAAAGAAGAACAATAACACAAAGGACAGAAAGCAAGAAAGAAATGAAAGGTTTTTCACAGTATCACACAGAGACTCACTTTTATATATATATTTTTTTTTTTTTTTTTTTTTTTTTTTTTTTTTTTTCTCTTTCTCTATTTTATATTATACTATATATTTCCATATTTCATGTCTGTTTGCCCCCACAACATATCCATCTACCAGAGACATTCATTTTTTGCTATTAACATCATTTATCTGCAAGCACCACTACACAGAACATACAATAGCCCATATAGTTTAATTAACTTTGGCCAGTCTAAAATTACCCAAATCTAAATGCACCATTATTGGGTGGCATATACTCACCTCTATTACACTCATGCCATGTACTCACTCCATTACATTCACGTAATGAAAGTTTCATCAACAACTGGCGGGCGGGGCGCTGGGGGCGTGCCCACCGGGTGACGCGCGGCTGACACAAGCTGGAGGCGGAGGATTGTGTCGGCCGCGCGGCGCCCGGGTGTGCGCGCGCGCGCGGCGTCCCACGCCGGCAACATACACTTCCTGTATCCAGCCAGTGCGCGACACATACTCAGACAGGTGAGATTACTTGCCCAATAATGACAACATATATATATATTCCATGGAAACACTCTACCATATACCCCTGAGGAAGCCACACTTGAGGCGGAACGCGTGGGGCACTGCATCTCCCCCCTATCGAACTTGGTGATATTACTCTATTTTTTTACATTGACCAATTGCCATATTGTGCTATCTCTGAATTTGTGCATTGTAAATTGTATATTGATCTCGGGATTCTTGTTTAGCACGCAACACATATATGTTTACAGTCAGTCAATGTTTACAGAATACTCATTTACTTTCAGAGACCAAGTAGAGATTTACTCAGATTTGCAAAAAGAGGGGGAGTTAGCTCAGAGCATGTTATCCTCATGCACTGTATGCAACACAACACTTGGTTGTGATGTTTTTAAGTGTTTTTAAATGTTAGTGTTTCTGTACTTTATAATAAAATTTATCTGCACTATCTAAAACAGTTGTGATTTAAACCTCTTTGCACATCCCACCTTCTTACTCAAGAGATTTATATGAACAGGGATGCGAGGCATCTAGAGTTGCCCATATTCGTATAGTACATTGGTATACCTGGGAGATGTGGGTGCTTCCCTAGTGTCCCTTCTTTCCCTAATTGACAGATTTGGTTCCATCTCAGGCCTACGGGTAAATTGGGATAAGTCAGTCCTCTTCCCTTTATCCGGAAATACCAATCTTAATCTATCTATCCCCCTGCAGGTGGTATCTAGCTTCAGATATCTTGGGGTTAGGGTGTCCCGCAGGGTTCAGGATTATGTTGCATTAAATATTGACCCCCTGATAACAGACACAGAGAAACGGCTGCAAGCATGGTCCACATTACCCATATCCCTATATGGTCGTATAAATATTTTTAAAATGATTTATCTACCAAAATTCTTATATCTACTTCACTCCTGCCCGGTACTACTTCCCAAACTAATATTTAAACGAATAGACAGTATTTTAAGAACTTTTTATTGGCAAGGGACCAGCCCACGTTTCAGTCTGGCCGTGCTACAGGCTCCTAGATCCCGGGGTGGACTAGCGGCACCTGACTTATACCTTTACTATTTGGCATCCCAACTTGTCTACGCACAGTGGTGGATCGACATAGATAGGGGGAATGCAGCTACTGCTTTAGCCGGGTCTCTGATGGGGTCATATGAAGCTCTTACGAACCTTCTATATAGGTACAAATCCCCGGCCTCAATCCCAATTCCCTTGCGTACCGTAGCTGTATGTTGGAGAAGAGCCCAATTGCTAGTCAGCCCCTCCTCCCCCCCTCCAGTGTCTCCCAGATCTCCCATTTGGTTAAACCCTTGGTTCCCACACCTTCTCTCCCTGCCTGGGTGGACGATGTGGGGGGCTGCAGGTGTCAAGTTCATAGGTCAATTGTTATCCTCGAACTCTGAGCTACTCTCTCTTAGTGAACTGCGGGAGAAATTTTCCCTGCCTCCCATGGCGTCCTTTCACTACTCCCAACTGAGGCACGCCTTTAAGGCCCAGTTTGGGTCCACTAAACTGTCCACTGAATTCACTAAACTGGAAACCCTGCTAGGAACCCCTGATCTATCAAAAACCCTCACACAAGTGTACACTGTTCTGCAAGCACAGGGAGTTAGACCATTTGATCGGGCTCAGGTGCGCTGGAAGGAGGATATCCCAGACCTCTCAGAAGAGGAATGGGGGGAAGTTGAGCACTCATACTTTGATTCAGTGGTGAGCGCTAGGGATTTCCTAGTACAAACAAAATTCCTCCACAGAATTTATTACACCCCGGTAAGACTTCATCGTATGGGGGCTAGACAGGACGATAACTGCTTCAGATGTCAGGGAGCCTGTGGTTCTTTCCTACATTGTGTATGGGCCTGTCCCAGGGTCAGTGCCTTTTGGACAGAAGTGCTAACCTTCCTCAACAGTCATTTTGGCTTTCCCCATATAGCCAACCCCAAGGTTTGCCTTTTGGGAATAATAAATGAGGTCATTGGTGGCCATTATGACAGGATCTTCTTTAGACTCGTTCTGTACTATGCGCGTAAGGTGGTGATTATGTCCTGGAAGGACCGTGACCCCCCTCCCCTGCAGAAATGGATAACGCTGGTCAATAAGGTTATTCCTATGTATTACTCTGTATACAATAACAGACAATGCCCTCAAAAATTTGAATTTATTTGGTCTAGATGGAACATGAACTCTAACACTACGGTGTAAAGTAACTATCAAAAACGAATCCCTTTGTCTGGCTCGAACCCCATGCGAAGAGGATGGTGTATTGTGTTGTTAGTGTCTTGTCTTTGTGTGTCTGCATGAATGGGTGCCTGAATGTTCGTTCATTAAGTTCCGACTGCGGCGCTTACATGCTGTATATGTACTGTTGTGGTCATCTATTTCTGTTACTAGAATGCCATTTGACCGATTGCGATATTTGCCTATGCTGTTTTGCTACCTTTAAGTACTACTACGCTGCGCCGTAGTCTAATGTTTTAAGGTGTTATTGTTGAATTTAAAAATGAAAAATTCATAAATAAAATCTTTTAAAAAAATAAGGCAACGTTGCAGAAAGTAATGCAGAAGCCATGAATAAGGTCATGTACCGAAACGCGTAGGCTTGTAGCCTTCATGTTCTCCCTTTTCCCCCTTTTTTTCCCCATTATGCTGTGCTGTATATTTTACCGCTTTATGGATCTAATAAATTTTTGATGATTTTATCGATACACTGGCTCCTCGCATCTAGCTGGACTAAAGCTTTTTTCCTCGATTGCTGCTTCGTGTGCACCTGTGGCCAAGGTTGTCCGTGCTGGAGCCATTTTGGAGCCAAGAAAACGAGGATTGTCTGGACTATGTGGTGAGCTGACCTACGATAGTATTTCGTATTTGCTGATTTGCCTTGTCTCTTCAGACTGGAACATTTAAAGGACCTTACCCAGAATCCTTTTTAACCCTGCCTCTCCATGCACACCCTGCCGGATCTTTGTGCTCATGCCATTAAGAAAGCTTTTGTCCCTGCCTTGCGCTAGTGTTTGGATTTCCCGTTGTGACCAGGGTTCTGCATTTGACTCTGATCCTGTTCTGCCTGCCCTGACCTCCTGCTTTGTTCCTCACATTGATCCTGTGCTGGCTGTCTCGACCTGTCTCGATTCTGTACCTTGCCTTGGCTGCCACCGAGGACAAAGTCGCACCTGTGGAAAGACATGGTGGTACCACGGCGCTGAAAGTCCAACCCACTTTGTGGCGGGCTCTGGTGAAAATTGGGTGCCACTTAGACTCCGGTCCCAGGTGTCGGCTTACATCATCGTCCGTGGTGGGTCCACTACTCCTGGAGCCTGAAAGATACTTTTAAACAGAAAACATAAAAAGGAAAAGAGGTGAGGGGCGGGGGAGTGGGGAAAGGGTGGAGAGTGGTGAAGGGGGGAGAATGAGGAAGGGGATGGAACAGGACCTTTATAGAGCTCAGCAGATCATGTCATCCTATAAGGAGGTAATTCAACATTGCAGCTGGAGGAGAAGAATCACAGACGCCATGGATCAAATTAAACAGCAAATGCACAGCAAAAGAAGGGGAGACCAAAAAGAAAAGAAATTCTTCTTCATGCAGAGGGGGAGTTCCTTCTGCCTCATCCTGTCTTCTAGCTTCAGACACTGGTGCCACCAGGGATGCGCAGTCATGCGATGACGCCATGATATGGCCGCTCAGATTGTAATGTGTGTTGGGGTCAGAGTGTGACAGAAAACCCCTGGACGCATCACACTCAGTATCTGCAGCCTGTAGTGATATTTCTCAAGTGGCCGCATCGAGTACGATTACAGCCACTGGCAGGGGCCTCTTACTAGTACGGACACACGCCCCTGCCAAAGTGAAGCCAGGCCATTCCGGTCATACTATACACACATTGTACACACCCTGCACACACACTGTCATTTGAGGTAATGTGAAGTTGCGAGAAGCAATCTTATTGGGGTCTATGGTGCATGAGGCAACCAGCAGTAGGCCATTTTTGGGTATGAGAAGGTGCAGGGAGCAACCTTCATGAGGTCTATGACCACAAGGTGCGGAGCAGCCATCAAGTGAGCCATTTGCGTTTTTGTGAAGGTCTGGGGAGCAGCCTTCATCACCATCAAACGAGGTATATGACCATCAAGCAGCCATCAACAAACGAGTCATTTGCGGTTAAGTGAAGGTGCAGGAAGCAGCCTTATGAGGTCTATGGCCGTGCGGTGCACGAGACAACCAGCTATAGGCCATTTTCGGTATATGAAGGTGTGGGGAGCAGCCTTCAATGAGTCATGTCTGGTTACAAAAGGTTCCGGACGTAACCTGAAGGTGCACAACGCAACACTTCAGGAAAGGCATTTGCAGTGGTTAAGTCTATAGCAACTACCTGAGGGCACAAGACGCTACACATCAGGTCTGTTGGTGAGTGCCCTGGGGTGGTTCGGGAGAAGTTGCAGAAGGGGGTTAGTTTAGGTCGCATTTTGGGTTCTTTTTCTAGTCCGCCTATTGCAGATTTACAGGTTTCCCCCTTAGGGGTGGTACCCAAGAAGGAGAAGGGGAAGTACCTTCTGATTCATCATTTGTCGTACCTGCATGGGGCGTCTGTGAATTGTGACATTGATTCTTCGTTGACATCTGTACCCTATACTTCCTTTGATGCAGCGGTTAGTCTGGTGAGGAAAGCTGGAAGTGGGGCTCTTATGGCCAAGGCTGACATTGAACAAGATGTTTCTTGCCAATGCATCAGAGTTCTATGCATTTATTGGGGTGTTGTTTTGAAACTTATTTGGATGAGTGACTTCTGTGTTCTTACTTTGAAGCGTTCAGTAGTTTTTTTGGAATGGTTGGTTAGGGAACAGGAGGGGAGCAAAGGGGTTATTCATTATCTGGATGACTTCCTTTGCGTTGGCCCGTCAAGGAGCTATAAGTGCCAGATAAAGCTTTCCACATTGTCAGAGTTGTTTGCTGGTTTTGGGGTGCCACTAGCGGTTGACAAGACGGAGGGGCCTGCGACGACACTGTGGTTCTGGGGATCGAGATCGAATCAGTTAGGGTGGAGTTTTTGTTGCCGCTGATCAAATTAGAGGAGTTGAGGTTGTGTGTACAAGAGGCATTGGTGAAGTCTAAGGTGTTGTTGCTGCAATTGCAGTCGTTACTAGGGGAGGCTTAATTTTGCCTGCTGTATCATGCCTATGGGGCGGGTTTTTTGTCAGCGCCTGGCGCAAGCTACTGCGGCCGTAGGAAGACCTAAACATATTATTTGTTTGAAGAGTGATCATAAGGCTGATTTAAGAGCGTGGGACGACTTTTTGGTGACAAACAGTGGTAGGATGTTGTGGATGGCGGATCAGGTGTTAAAATGAGGAGCTCCATTTGTTTACTGATGTGGCGGGTTCGGCAGGCTATGGGGCTTACTTCCAAGGTGAATGGAGTATGGGTGCATGGCCTGTGTGGTGGAAGGGGTGGGGGCTGTGTTTTTTTAAGTTGTTCCCCATTGTGGTGGCTTTGGAATTGTGGGGCGACAGGTAAGCAAATCGTTGTGTTGTTTTTCATTGTGACAACATATCAGTGGTGGCGGTGATTAACAGGCAAACGTCTTCCTCCTCTACGGTTATAGTGCTTTTGCCGCATTTGGTGTTGTTGTGTCTTTGTTTGAATGTTTTATTTCTTTCTGTGCATGTCATGGAGCCAAGGCGATGTCCGGATCGGTTGTGGGAGATGGTGCGGTAAGGTTTTTGTTGTATATTAGTTTATTGGGGATTATTCAGTTTAGAAAAAAGACGACTGAGGGGAGACCTCATTACAATGTACAAATACCTGAACGGACAGTACAAGGATCTCTCCAAAGATCTTTTTATACCTAGGCCTGTGACCAGGACAAGGGGGCATCCTCTACGCCTAGAGGAGAGGCGATTTTACCATCACCATAGACAAAGGTTCTTTACTGTAAGAGCAGTGAGACTGTGGAACTCTCTGCCGCAGGAGGTTGTTATGGCCGACTCTATGTACATGTTCAAGAGAGGCCTGGATGACTTTCTGGAGAGAAAAAATATCACGGGTTATGGGGATAAAACATTTATTTAATTCTTGAAGGTTGGACTTGATGGACTTGTGTCTCCTTCCAGCCTTATATACTATGATACTATGATTGTATAAACTAAAGTTTATATTTTACAGACCTTTTGTTACATAAATTCAGCTGTTACTTTTTTTTTGTTACAATAAAGCTGTGACCAGCACCTTTCTAAATAGGAGTTGTTTGTGTCTCTATTTAGTTATGGTTTGGTAAGGAGGCCCTTTTCCTGCCCTGTAGCTATTTCACCCCTTGGTCTCAGCCCTGTCCTGGTCATGGAATGGTGTTTTACCATTTTTTGGCCTTTAAATTACAGTTTTAGGAAAACTAAAAAAATTTACAAGCAAGATGCCTCATTACTGTTGCCATAGTAATACAGTCAGACATTTCCTGCCTTGTCCATCATGATAAAAAACTGTAATACTGTCGCCACCTCTTGTCGCCACAGCTTTATAGCCAGGCACCTCCTGCTGCTGTCATCATTGCCACCTCTGATTCCACTACTCAAAACAGACATTTCCTGCTGCCAATGAGGCTGATAACACTATCTTCACACTACACACTACACAGCCAGACATCTACTCCCCTTTTCATCATGATCTATACTATATTGCTGCTGTTGTCGCTATGGCTGTTTCTATTGCTACATCTGGCTTCTGCTGCCATGCCCACACTTGCTGCTGCTGGAAACCACTACTTGGGAACCATGCTGTGCATAAGGTAAATATAACAAAAAAACGTAAACTGCTCACAAAAATACAAGATTAACTCCTATGATTTAGATCACGGGACCAGATATATATGATGTTGGGTCCTTCCTCTACAACTTTGAGTCTACAGCACTGCTAGTTCCTGCCATCATCATCACACTCCATTAATCTATTCTCAAAGAGGACCTTTCAGCATCTCACACATGTGGAGATTAGTATACCATTGTCTAGGAGTGTCTACACAGATTCAGGGGTGCTTTGAATTTTCTTTCTAGCGGAGATGTCAGTTCCAATATTGGACCATTGTAATTGTTTGTTCCGAGAGGAGGAGCTGAGGCTGAAGGAGGGGTCTTGTGTTATGCTAATCTTCTCTCATACTGTCCAATCAGCAGGAGGCGATGTCAGAAAAGCTACTATGAGAAGTAGTGAGTTTTTTCTCACTTTTTCTCAAGAAGCTGTGTTCTCACACAATCTGTTAATATTCTTTTGACATTGTGTTTACCACTGCGTTTACATAATCACAATATTCTGAAATTTAGTTCACATTGCATGTACATTCTGTTTACACTGCATTTGTGTTGTGCTTATGCTTATGTGATGTTTGCGTTGCATTTAATCTTAAATGGCATTTTACATTATGATGAATTTACACTTATGTGGAGTTTGCTTCGCGTTTACACTTCCGTGGTGCTTGTGTTGCATTTATGTTTATGTGGTGTTTGTGCTTGGGTCAATTTTAAATTGCTTTGTGCCTATGCAGCGTTTATGTTGTTTTTATACTCAAGCTGCGTTTGTGTCGCATTTACACTTATGCCTCATTTATGTTGCATTTACGTCCTGCTTGCATTTATGTGTTTAAACTTCCGTTTATGTCCCATTCGCGTTTGTGTCATGTTTACACTTACATGGCATTTGTGTTTATGTCTAGTGTACACTTATGTTTACGCAGCATTTGCGTTTATGTCATGGCATTGGCGTTTGCCGTGCGTACACTTACGTTTACATGTTTTTTTTCGATTATGTCGCATTTAGACTTACATTTACGTGTCATTCGCGTTTATGTCTCATCTTCATCACGTTAACATTTATGTGGCTTTTGCGTCGCATCTGTGTTTAAGTGCACCCCTTACTGTAGCCACCCACCTTATGTATCTCTCTATGCCTCCTTTTCTGTAGAAGAAGCCCCTCCAACCTTCTCTCTCTTACTTTAGCAATTCCCTCACCTTATACTTTTGTATCCTTTTGTCAGTTGTTCCATTTTTTGTAGCCCTCCCCTCTCATACCCCTTCCCCACCCATTTGCAGTCTAATTCGGAAGAGAGGATCATATGCTCACCTATGTGTGTTCCCCCGGCAGCAACTCTTCTATGCTTTTGGCCCTTTTTTGTACGTGTTTGTATATAATGGCTCAGATTTATCAAAAATAGTGCAGTCTGTACTATGTGCAGTTTGCCTGTGGAGTGTACACTTTGTTTATGCTGCAGAATTGTGGCACAGACTGAATAGTGGCGCATATCAGTAATAAATGTGGCGCAAACTCTGACTAAGCACTTACACGCCCCTTTAGGTGCACATTTTTCTGTCTTGTCAGACACAGTGCGACCGCCACACCTACACGTGCAAGCAGTTTGCATGTTCCTTTCATTGCAAAGTCAGACCGAAAACTGATGGCGCAAACTCTTTAATAAATGTGGGCCTATGTGTGTGGAATAACCCCTCTAGCCCCTTACCACCCATGCCCCCCTTTTTCATTTTTGTGTTTCCATTTTTTGCTTCATTTCTTTAAAAATCCATAACTTTTTTATTTCTCCCCAGACAGAGCTTTACAAGGGCTTGTACAAATTGTACAATCAGTGCAATTGCGGGGATAACAAATTTACATAGGTTTTATTAAGTTTTGTACGAAAAAAAAATCTTCAATTTGCCATATTATGACGCTAATAATTTTTTCATACTTTGGCATATAGAGCTATGGAAGATGTCATTTTTTGCAGGACATAATGACATTTATCGTACATACTCAAGTATAAGCCCACCCTAGTATAAGTCAAGGCCTGGGAAAACCAATTGATTCGAGTATAGCCAGCCAGCCCCAAGTAGTGCATAGCTAGCCAGCCCCCAGGAGTATATAGCAAGACAGCCTCCTGTAGTATACAGCCAGTCCCCTTTAGTATATTGCCACCCCCCTGTAGTATATAGGCAGCCCCCTTTAGTATACAGCCTGCCCAGTGTAGCATATAGCCAGCCCCTTTTAGTATATAGCCTGCCCAGTGTAGTATATAGCCAGCCAGTACCCAGCTTGCCCAGCACATAAATAAATTAACTTATATACTCACCTTCCGGTGGTCCCCAATGCTCGCCGTGCCTCCCCAATGCTCCCGTCCACGCAGCTCCTCTTCTCCCCCGCAGAGACACACTGCCGGCTACTATGTCAGAGAGAAGAAAGAAGAGGAGCCACACAGAGCAACGGGGAGCCGCACGGAACATCAGGGAGCCGTGCCGAGCATTGGGAGTGCCTCAAGATGAATATGTAAGTTTATTTTTTAATAGACTTGTGTATAAGCCAAAGTATGCTGAAAAACTCGGCATATACACAAGTACCACAGTAAGGCTACATGCACACTGCCGTGAGCCCGCCGCACCGTAGCACGGCGGGCACACGGCAGCAAAGGGAGAGGAGGAGGAGGTGAGCGCTGCTCACCCCCGCCCCCCTCCATAGCGATATATGGCTGCGGCGCCGTAATACGGGAAAAGATAGGACATATATTTTCACGGGCTACAGAGCGGTACGGTGCCGCACGTGTGCTGCACCGTACCGCTCCCGTAGGGCGCCGTGAGCCCATAGAAGTGTATGGGGGACGTATATCGGCCGCATATACGTCTGCCGTATATACGTCCCCCATACTGTAGTGTGAATGTAGCCCAAAGCAGTATATTGGGGCACATTTACTTACTCCGTCCCCGGAGTTCACTGAACTGTCCGACTCCAATGCAAAGTGCATGGGACAACATGGCTACATTTATAATAAATTATCCTCACACAGGTAAATATTTTTTATAACATGCATTTGAAGAAATGTGTATATAGGGTAGATTAATTCAATTAAAGAGTTTGTATGTTCTCTCCAAAAACATACTGGTAGGGACCAATTTGGCAAGCTCTGTGCAACGTTAAGTAATCTGTGTGCGCTATATGAATAAAGGAATTATTATTATATGAATGCCAATATAGGAATACTCCTTTAACCTTGTACAGTGGGGGCTCACCATCAGGCTTTCAGCATTCACATTCACAGAGGGTAACTGCTGTATTATACAGCATACACCGAGTGTTAACACTTGATATTGGTGATGTTACGAGTTTTAAACTTTTTAGTTCTACGGTCAAACAAAACAGTATTTCATAATGGGAGAGCCCCCCCCCCCTCCCCCGCCCCTTGATATTATCAGGGGACAGTGATTGGTTTCCTTGATAGCCGGGAGCCTCTGAGATGAAGTACGATTCCTCCACAGAAACATGCTGCTAATGGCAATATACCGCAATACAGTAAAAAGTTATTACAATGTTGTACAGTCAACAAAGAGGAATCAATGAAAAAAATCAGCTTGTCCCACAAATAAATGATGCAATGCAAAAACTTAATAAAACTATTCAAATTTATTTTCTCCATACCTGTACTAAACCAAAGAATTAAAGAAAAGAGACTTTTGGACCACACAGTAAATGTTGTAAAAACCAAGCTACAAAGAAAAAGGTTTAAACCTCACCATTTGAAATTTCTTTTCCAGCTTCTCATTATATAGCATTGAATATTAAATGATAACACTAGAAAGTTGCTTAGCAGAAAACAAGCCTTCTGTAAACAGAAAAATAAGGTGGAAGGTGGAGAGTAAAGGATTATGGTTTAGACAACTCATACATGCAGCGTTATGAATGCAGTATATACTTGTGAGCTTATTATGTGTTATCCTTCAGCATATCATTTGCATTGCACGTGCTAATAACCCTGTGGTAAAGTGTTTCTGCACTTCTTACTACAGAGATAAGTAATCAGGGTGTGAATCTAAAAACCTTGATTATACAAAGCCTTTAATTTGAGTACATAAACCCTGTTTCTAAATGACAGGATATGAATTGAGCTGCTTTCATACATTAAATGTAATTACCTCTTTGACGGTGATGGAAAACATTTGCACATTTATAAATAGTTATGTGCTTTAAGGAGTATCTTTTTATCTGTTGTTTACAGAAATAGAAACTTGAAAACCTACAAATTTGTAGTTGTGTGACATTGATGACAGTTTAAATAAAAAGTGAAAAACTGTCAAAAATCTACATGTAGGAATAGTTTCAATCAATTAAAAAGGGGACTAGAATCTTAAATAACTATTTTTGTTCTTCTGAAAATAGTTTACCCAGATTTGTTTTCCTAAGGGCACATTCACATGGCCGTCTGCGGGGACGTACATGCGGCCGCAAATTTGCGGCCGCATGTACGTCCCCATAGACGGCAATAGCGGCGCGGCACAGATGCGGTGCCACACATGTGTGGCACCGATCCGGCCCGCACACCGCAAAAAGATAGAGCATGCTCTATCTTTTGGCGTGTGTGCGGCCGTGCGCCGCTATTCTCTATGGAGGGAGGAGGGGCTGCCTCCTCCTCCTCTCCAGCACACGGCGGTATGCCCGCACGGCGGGCATACCGCTGTGTGAATGTACCCTAATACATATCTCTATTTATGTATATGCCTTCTACAGTAAACATGGTTTTGTACTGTTCATGCTGTGTTTTTGCTAAAACAAAAAAGCACAAAATATATGCAGCATAATTACAGTAATATAATACCCGGGTGCAGGAGAGCGTGATGCAAATCAATAATGGTATTCCACAAACATAAATTTCGTTCCATAGGGCATACTCAGTAGGATAACACTAGCACAGATGTTACGACCTGCTTCACAAAATTACCTACTGAAATATAAAAACAGTTACCCCACATTGTGAGATCTGTAAAATCTATATGCCATTGAAGTATTGATTGTATTGACTCAGGGGAAGGAAAATCAGCTCACCACACCCCACCTGGTCCTGTGTGAGTGCAGTGTAACCCCAAGTAGACTAGAGTTTGCTTCAAAAGAAAAGTGATCCAGCAGCCGTGATCAAGCTGTATACTTAGAAATGTATCTGATCGGTAATAAAATATGTATATATACCTAACCGATAGCTTAAAGGGAACTTGTAATCAGAAATTGGCCTAATAAATCACTAGCAGTATGTGGTCAAGCAGCTGATCTCTTGAAGGCTGGCACATGATGTCATTCAAATGGGAGGAGGTGTTCAGAGGCAGGTTTAGCTTGACTTCAGTATTAAACTTTCCGCCTCCCTGACTTTATACAACTAACTTACATCTCACTTCAAAGTTGATTTTCTGGATGATGCCACTACCCTGGGCCATGAAAGAAACATGATCTAGAATCTGTTCAACTGCTTGACAACATATTGGTAGCTGTTTATTAGGCCAATTTCTGATGACAGGTTCACTTTAATACTTTAATATTTAATATTAAGATTTTAACACTTTTGTACTGTGAACCATACCACACACAGTTAAAGTCCATTCTGGTGGCCGGTTTAGCCTTTATAAGGCTATGTTCACACTACTGGTCAAACCTGCTGCTTTTATATGTATGTATGTATATGTATATATATATATTTGTATATATTCATGCATAAATAGAGAAGATGTACTGAGGGATGAATCCCCCTTTCTTGTTTCATCAGTCGCCATTGCAGGTAGCTATAATTGGGATTCATGTCCTTATATTGACTTTGATGGTATTTATACTATTCATCTACTATATTGGCTGTTTCATTTGCTGGCTGTTGTTGAGCTTGTGTTATCACTGTTTCACTGTATTATACTACCTATTTACATGAGGGGTCTTTTCCAGCAGGGGGAGGTGGTGTTTCCTTGGATGCAAGGTACTCCTGGATGATTACATTTGTGTGTTTTATCCACACTTTTACTTGATTTTAATATGTCTGTTTGTGTTGTGGTGTATTTTGGGTATAAATAAAATTTGACAATGTTTGCTCATATAGCATGCATCTATGTTTCTTGTTTGATTAATTTGTGTATGACTTCTACCTTTACAATATTTACCCAGTTGTGCTACTCCCACCTTCTTGGTTCATAGGTCATCTTTAAAGGACTGACATAAAGCTGAAGTACACTGGTCAATCACATGTGCTGGATCCTTTTTCCTGATCATATTGACCCAATAAATAAAGTTAATGTGTATTTTTTACTACACAAAAAATGTTGAGAAGTGCAACTAGGACAAAAAGGCACAACTGTATATATTTTTTAATTTCAAGACATAATATTTTTTCTGCTTCCCAGTATCATTCACAATATTAAATGGTTTAATTAGGATGTACAGAAACCCCTGATATGGCTTTATAAAACACAAGAAATAGAAAGAGAAGGAAAGAAAGAAAGGTCCTTAATACTATAGATATGTAATTTTAGACAAAATTTCTCATTTGTCATGCAAAAAAATAAGATAAAGAGCACATGTTATAAAATTGGGAAATATAAGACTACCCTGTTTTATTACACTGATGATTCAAAACGCCTAAAAGTGAGTAGCATCTGTAATTTTCTCTAATCTCTGCGTTACTTCCAGGAACAATGAAACAGTCTGAACCACATTTAAATGCTTATCATCTTTGTCATCTTTTCATTGTGTAATAATTATTTTATTGCAAATCCAAAATGATCTGTCGTTATTCTCATTTCATATGACTTGTCATCTGTTCCTTTGCGTGTGCAGTTTACATCACTTTGTTTACGTCAAAAATATAGCTGTATCATCAAACAAGGAAGACGTTTGTATTGGTAGGAAGAAAATAATCAACTCAATTCGAATATCTATATTGTGTGTTCAATTGGTTCTCAATTGATGTCCTTTTGTGTTTCAAGAAAGAAAAGATAGATTTTCAAAAATGAAACATGGCCCATATGAAATGAGAATATAGTAAACATGCTTTATTTTAGCAAACATTTGTAAAAATGTGAGAGTTTTTTTCCGGATTATCTGGAAAACTCATGAGGTTCCAAAGTGGATACACGACTGGCAACATTTCTGACAGAGCCAGTATTGTCAACAGATGAACTGAATGGATCATAGGAGCAAAAAGCAGGAAAAAGGTGAGTAGTAGAGATGAGCGAGTATACTCGTCCGAGCTTGATGCTCGTTCGAGTATTAAGGTACTCGAAATGGCTCGTTGCTCGGACGAGTATTTCCCCTGCTCGAGATCGAGCATTTAATTAAAAAAACACAGTGAAGAACAATGAAGAATAGAACAAAAACAGTGAACACAGGATCATTTAAGTGTAAAACACAGTGAAAAACACAGTGAAGAATAGATTACAGATGTTCGGCACATCTGTTTACTTGTCGGAAGATACGTGCGAAACGGTGCGAACAAAATAGTATGTGAAGAACAATATATATGCGTGAAGAACACATTGAAGAACACGGTGAGCAGGACAGAGACACCGGGGAGTAGCACAGAGACATCGGGGCAGCGGCAGCACGGAGACATCGGGGCAGCACGGAGACATCGGGGCAGCGGCAGCACGGAGACATCGGGGCAGCGGCAGCACGGAGACATCGGGGCAGCGGCAGCACGGAGACATCGGGGCAACACGGAGACATCGGGGCAGCGGCAGCACGGAAACATCTGGGCAGCATGGAGACATCGGGGCAGCGGCAGCACGGAGACATCGGGGCAGCGGCAGCACGGAGACATCGGGGCAGCGGCAGCACGGAGACATCGGGGCAGCGGCAGCACGGAGACATCGGGGCAACACGGAGACATCGGGGCAGCGGCAGCACGGAAACATCTGGGCAGCATGGAGACATCGGGGCAGCGGCAGCACGGAGACATCGGGGCAGCGGCAGCACGGAGACATCGGGGCAGCGGCAGCACGGAGACATCGGGGCAGCGGCAGCACGGAGACATCGGGGCAGCGGCAGCACGGAGACATCGGGGCAGCGGCAGCACGGAGACATCGGGGCAGCGGCAGCACGGAGACATCGGGGCAGCGGCAGCACGGAGACATCGGGGCAACACGGAGTCATCGGGGCAACACAGAGACATCGGGGCAGCGGCAGCACGGAGACATCGGGGCAACACGGAGTCATCAGGGCAACACGGAGACATCGGGGCAGCGGCAGCACGGAGACATCGGGGCAACACGGAGTCATCGGGGCAACACGGAGACATCGGGGCAGCGGCAGCACGGAGACATCGGGGCAGCGACAGCATGGAGACATCGGGGCAGGGGCAGCACGGAGACATCGGGGCAGCGGCAGCACGGAAACATCTGGGCAGCATGGAGACATCGGGGCAGCGGCAGCACGGAGACATCGGGGCAGCGGCAGCACGGAGACATCGGGGCAGCGGCAGCACAGAGACATCGGGGCAGCGGCAGCACGGAGACATCGGGGCAGCGGCAGCACGGAGACATCGGGGCAACACGGAGTCATCGGTGCAACACGGAGACATCGGGGCAGCGGCAGCACGGAGACATCGGGGCAACACGGAGTCATCGGGGCAACACGGAGACATCGGGGCAGCGGCAGCACGGAGACATCGGGGCAACACGGAGTCATCGGGGCAACACGGAGACATCGGGGCAGCGGCAGCACGGAGACATCGGGGCAGCGACAGCATGGAGACATCGGGGCAGGGGCAGCGGTAGCACGGAGACATCGGGGCAGCGGCAGCACGGAGACATCGGGGCAGCGGCAGCACGGAGACATCGGGGCAACACGGAGACATCGGGGCAGCGGCAGCACAGAGACATCGGGGCAACACGGAGACATCGGGGCAGCGGCAGCATGGAGACATCGGGGCAGCGGCAGCATGGAGACATCGGGGCAGCACGGAGACATCGGGGCAGCGGCAGCACGGAGACATCGGGGCAGCGGCAGCACGGAGACATCGGGGCAACACGGAGACATCGGGGCAACGACAGCACGGAGACATCGGGGCAGCGGCAGCAAGGAGACATCGGGGCAGCGGCAGCACGGAGACATCGGGGCAGCGGCAGCACGGAGACATCGGGGCAGCGGCAGCACGGAGACATCGGGGCAGCGGCAGCACGGAGACATCGGGGCAGCGGCAGCACGGAGACATCGGGGCAGCCGTGCTACCGGAGACATCGGGGCAGCACGGAGACATCGGGGCAGCACGGAGACATCGGGGCAGCGGCAGCACGGAGACATCGGGGCAGCACGGAGACAACGGGGCAGCGGCAGCACGGAGACATCGGGGCAGCGGCAGCACAGAGACATCGAGGCAGCGGCAGCACGGAGACATCTGGGCATCTTCCATACAAACACCAAGCATAGATTCTACACAATCTTAAGTAGGGGGAGAACAGAACATGTTATTGTCATGCACTGTGGATAGCACTTTATTCTTGGAGTGCTCATTTTAGATGTTTTTAAATGTTAGTGTTTAGTGTATTGTATAAATAAAATTAATACTTTTTTGCTACATACTACTGAATATAGTCGTCTTTTTGCACATCCCATCTGTTTTTCTTTATTGTATTCCCGAACCATGGTCCCTTTGAAAAATACTCGAGTCTCCCATTGACTTCAATTGGGCTCGTTATTCGAGACAATCACTCGAGCATCTGGAAAAGTTCGTCTCGAATAACGAGCATTTGAGCATTTTAGTGCTCGCTCATCTCTAGTGAGTAGCTTTTATTTTATATTCTTCTTTCTGAGCCAGGTCATAAAGAATTAGTTTCTTTTCTGTATGATTATGTTTGTCAAAACCATTCTAGCTAGTCAGTTTCATTCCTGACTCCTCTATTGTAAGGAGTTAAGTGGACAGTCCTACATGGTAGTAGACAGTTATATTTGTATGCAAAGTTGGAAAGGAATGCCAATAAATGAATAGAACCACATTTATATGAATATATACAAATCCCAAAGGATCAAACTGACTATAATTCATCCATTTTCAGTAATGGGGTCTGTTTTGCCAGATTAAATATTGAAACTTGCTGTGCTTTTTATACTTTTTGCCAAATTCTAAGATAAAGGCATCTGATTATATGTAGCTTTCTGAAATGTGCTTTGAAAATTCTTATTCATACTCTTCTATGCAGTCCAGTTGTCTCCAGATAGCCTTTACAAAATTCATCTCATGAAAATCGTTATGCATCACAAAAAGACATTACAATCTCAAAAAGATCCTACAGAGATCATACAGATGCACCTGATAATACAGAATACAGGACTCCTCTATTCCAAAATAGATTATACCAATACATCGAAAATCCCCATTCCCTCACCACCCCCCTTCCCTAACCTTCCCCTCTCCACCCTAGCCCGCCCCAAACCGGTCCCACAGAGGAGAAAAAAGAAGAAAAAAGAAAGAGAAAACAACTACCAACACATATCTCAATTCCATTGTTCCATTTCTCCTCATTCCCTTGATTACTCTTTCATATTGTTTAATCCTTGTAGTTAACTGTAGCCACTGCTCAATTGTTGGCGCTTCCTTTCCTCCCCATCTTCTCGCAATACACACACAAGCAATATGCATAACTTTTCTAGCTGTAGTTCTATCCCTCCAATCCATATTTAATTCCCCAGTTAACCCCAAAATATGTACATATATAGATGGTTCAAACCTAACTCCCAATGTTTGTTCAACATAAATGCAGACACCTTTCCAGAAGGACTCGATCTTGGGACATAACCAAATCACATTGGGGGTCATTTACTAAGGGCCCGATTCGCGTTTTCCCGATGTGTTACCCGAATATTTCCGATTTGCACCGATTTCCCCTGAATTGCCACGGGATTTTGCCGCACGTGATCGGATTGTGGCGCATCGGCGCTGGCATGCACACGACGGAAATTGGGGGCGTGGCCGAACGAAAACCGGACGGTTTCAGAAAAACCGCCGCATTTAAAACAAAAAATCTGTCGCGGAGCTTGCACTTACCTTCACTCAGCCCGAGCCGGTGAAGTCCAGCGCGTTCCGATGCTTTTCAGCACAGCAGTGCCACCTGGCGGACGGCGGAGGAACTACCTTAATAAATCCCGGCTGGACCCGAATCCAGCGCAGAGAACGCGCCGCTGGATCGCGAATGGACCGTTTAAGTAAATCTGCCCCATTGTCTTTCACATTTCATACAGCAAGTATTATCCCTAACCTTCATCTTAAACAACTCCCCTGGTGAATAATATAACCTGTTTACTATATTATACTTTATAATCTTGTGGATCCAATTATAGGAACATAGTGATATATTCTTCAGTATCTGTGTCCACATTACCTCCGGTATAAACCCTAAACTAAGTTCCCATTTACCCTTTGTCTAATATTCCCAGTATACCCCCAACAACATATTTATAAATTCTAGAAATTGCCTAACCGGTGTTAGTGCTACTGTGTAAATAATCAATACACTCATTGCTTTCCAACTTCAAACATCTTTCCTTTCTGACCGCTGCGAATGCATGTGCAATCTGGAAATATCTTTAATAATCCCTATTGCTAACTTGAACTTTTTCCTCCATTTCAGAGAGTGATTTCATCTTATCATTCTCTTAGACCTGTGAAACATGCCGCACCCCCGTTCAATCCAAAAAGCGGGGTCGGCCAGGTCCCAGAGGTCCGGGAGATACCTATTGTACCATATTGGTGTGTCAACCATAACCCCGGATATATTCAATATCTTCTTAATTGTGTCCCAGGATTTCTGCAACATATCACACTTTATTGAATCCTTGCATCGTGTTTGAGTAAAGTATCCACATTCTAGAACCTCAAAAATCGATTCTATTTTCCCTTCTGCACAGTCCACCAAATATACCAAAACATTATTCTCCCTCCAGCAAACCAACTTACTTAGCTGTGCTGAAATAAAGTAGCCCAGGAAAAATGGGAGTGTAAGCCCTCCACCCCACTCCCATTGGCTTATACAAATGCTTTATCTTAAACCTGACCTTCTTGCGTTCCCATATTAAGTAATTCAAGATCGAATCTATTAAATTGAAAAAGGAGCTAGGGATCCACATAGGGTTAGCAACCAATACAAACAATATTCTGGGGAGTGAAATCATTTTATAAGGTTGATTCTGTAAAGGCAATTTACACCACACATATACTGTATATTCCGGCGTATAAGACGACTTTTGAAGACAGAAAAATCTTCTGTCTTCTCTGGGGTCGTCTTATACGCCGGTAATCCCGACCGCCCGCCGTGTATTCACGGCGGCGGTCGGATCGTGCTGCATGGAGAGGGCTCACGGGCTGGCTCACTGGCTCACGGGCCGGTAAGTCTTTGCTGCATATTGCAGCAAAGGCTTACCGCTAACACCCGCGATCGGTGCTAGCACCGATCGCGGGTGTTTTCACAGAGATGGCTGCCGGCAAAGCTGCCGGCAGCCTCAAAAAGATAGCTGCGCATGGGCGCATACTCACCCTCCGGTGGCCCCGATGTCTGCACGGCTCGTTTTCAGTCTTCCGCGCCTTCTTCTTTCTTCTGCTAGGCGCCGCCATGCTTTTCCCCGGGGCGGCGCCTAGTATGACGTCAGCAGCGGCACGTCATACTAGGCGCCTGCCGGGGAAGATCAATGGCGGCGCCCAGCAGAAGAAAGAAGACGGCGTGGAACACTGAAGACGAGCCGCGCAGACATCGGGGGAGCAGCGCAGCACATCGGGGCCACCGGAAGGTGAGTATATAAGTTTTTTTTTTTTTAATGCTGGGCTTCGCTGTGCTGTATACTACTGGGGGCTGTGCTGTATACTACTGGGGGCTGTGCTGTATACTACTGGGGGCAGTGCTGTATACTACTGGGGGCTGTGCTGTATACTACTGGGGGCTGTGCTGTATACTACTGGGGGCAGTGCTGTATACTACTGGGGGCTGTGCTGTATACTACTGGGGGCTGTGCTGTAATGGTAATGTTGTTGTTGTATGCCTTATGTTTATGAGCGACAGTTTTCCTGCTAAATACCTGCATGTCATAAGAATTTAAATTAAAAAAAAGGACCATGTTAAATTCAAATCTGTTTTTTTTTTACATTTTTACCGGTGTTTTGTATGCGTTGGAAAAGGGGTAGTCTTATACGGCGAATATATCTTAAACTCTATATTTTAAACAGGAAAGTAGGGGGGTCGTCTTATATACCAGGTCGTCTTATATGCCGGAATATACGGTACTTTAACTCTAAATGCCTTAACCATGGGAAGCAGATTCAACTGTACAAAATCAACCAACTTTGCAGAGACCTGGATCCCTAAATATTCTAGATTTTCATAACAGATTTTAAACCTGTTCTGATCTATATATCTCACTACCTCTGCATCCAAGGGTAGCTGGGTCTTCTCCCAGTTTATCTCCAAACCCTACCAACTCCCGTTCTCTTCAACCACTTCCATAACTCTCGAATAGAACTGGGTGAATTCCTAAGATACAAGACCATGTCGTCCACATACAAACACAGCTTATCATTTTCTCCTCCACATCCTCCTCCGGGTATAGCCTTATCCTTCCGAATCTTAGCAGCTAAGGGCTCGATAAATAAGGCAAACAACAGGGATGACAATGGGCACCCCTGTCTTGTACCTCTGGATAGCCCAAACAAACTAGATCTTTCTCCATTAAGAATTATCCTAGCCTTCTGGGATTCATATAAACATTTGACCCAGTGTATAGAAACCTGACCAAACCCAAACCTCAAACCAAACCCAAACTCCACCCGGTCAAACGCTTTACCAGTATCCAACGACAATATGGACAATATGGCCCCCCTCCTCATTTTAATGGATGCCTATAGACCCTGCAGACAGTCTCTCACCTTTCTCCCGGGATATATCCATTCTGATCCCCATCATCAGCCTAGTTGCAATTAGTTTTGCCAATATTTTAAAGTCTGTATTCAATAAAGATATGGCTCTGTAAAACAATATTGACTTCAGACATGCTTTCTGAAACCTTCACCTGAAAAAAGACTTCCTCATATACTTCCAAAAATCTTGGTAATACAGCCTCCACATTTCTCTTAGGAAACTAAATGCAAGACCTTCTGACCCAGATGCGGTGTCTCTACTACAACTCTGTATCGTTTTCCCCAACTCCTCCATTGTTATTGGAGAATCCAGAGTTCCCCTTTGGCCATCTGTCAATTTTGTAAGTTCAATATCATTTAGATATCTATTTATCTCTAACTCTGTTTCCCGACTCGAAGATTGGTATAAAGATTTCATAAAATAAGAAACTGTTGTAAAATTTCCTCGGGATCTCGTTAAATCTACCCATCCATCCCTTTAATTACAGCAACATGAATATTTTTCTTGGGGTTCTGAATCCTTTCGACCAGGTATCTACCTGGTTTTCCACCTTCCATAAAGGCCTTCTGACCTGAGAAAAAGGACTTATGCTGGGCTTTAGTATTCAAATAATTTTTATATCTCAATTGTTTTTCTATTAATTCCTTTTGGTTCCGTTCTGAAGGGTCCTCCACTCCAACTTACTCTCTGCACTAACTGCCTCCTGCTTAAGTACCTCCTCGTCTTGTCTTAACAAAAATCACTTTTTGGTATATACCCCGTATAAATGCCTTGAACGTATCCCACACTTTTAACTTATCACCAAATTCCTGATTATTTTCCCCAAAAAAAAGTTTATTTCTTTTTTTATATCTACTTATCCCCCCCAGAACACTCAGCCAGTGTGGGTTAAGTTCAAATGGTCTATCAACCCTCTTTATGCTTCCAATGGTAACCACCAATGGTGCATGGTCCGAGAGGGCAATTGGTTTGTACATAATCTTATGGATCAGAGGGATAAACAATTGGTTATCAAGACATAAATCAATTCTAGATAGTGTATTATGAGATTTATTCATACATGAGTACACCCTCCTAAAACCACTACTCCTCCAAGCACCCAACAGTCCTACTTCTTCACAAAAACCTACCAACTTAGACCTCGGTTTTTCCAGTCCCGAAACTTGTCCAGACATATTGAGCCTGTCCAACTTCGGGTCTAGGAAGGCATTAAAAGCCCCTATTACCAAAATAAGGCATTCATTTTTTTTATCAGTAACATATCCAATGAAATCACTCATAACTATCAGAGAAAAGGGGGGATATATACAAAGGCCAAGACAACTCTTTTCACTTCTAACTCCCCATGAAGAAAGATGTATTTGCACCTTTTGCCATCAAAGGAGATTTTTCCCAATTTTCCTAATAATCATAGCTCTTGAGTACTAAACAGTTTAGCTATAATTGTACGTGGAGGACTCCCCGGTACCCCTTTTGTAAACGGAACCCTATGCGCTTTTTCCAACCCAAAAAAGGCTGAGAAATCTTCCTGCCTTAATACTTCCCCCAGTCATATTGGTTGAGTTTCCCCCCTCCGGCTATCCGATAATTCTAATATTAGATCTTTTAGAACGATTCTCTAGGTCCGTCATCTTAGCTTTTAATGAGCCATTATCTTTCTTCAGGTCATCTATCGTGCCTTTTATTCCCATGACCTCCTGTTCAAGTAGTTTTAACCCGGTCTCTATAGTTTTAAATTCATCCCGCATTTTATTTACCTCATCCCTGACCGAGGTAATTTCTGCACGAACACCCATTAGATCTTTAACCGTATTCAGAATTTCTTTCAGTATCTCACTTTCTTCTGGGGGTGATTCTGCTCCTGGTAGTACCCCATATCCGGACCACTCTCCTCCTGTCCCTTTCTGGGGCAGATAAAGAAAAACAAGATACTTCTCACCCACCCTCTTAACATTACTGCTGGCTCCAAAAATTCAATCCAGATTTACCAGACTGGTAGTGGCATGCAGCGCGTGCATACAGCCGAGGGTATTCTCCATACTCCACACGCCCTCCTAGTCTTACTGCGGCTTCAGGCTCTTTTGGCGTGTATCAAAACTTAGATGAAAAGCTGTCCAGTCCTCACAACCGCAGTGTCACCCTCACCCTTCTGATCCACTTTGTGTCTTTTCTCTCCGGTCAGCTGGCCACAGCACGACGACGACCTACATGCCATTAAGTGATCCATTTTAAAAAAAATGGTTAAAACTAAAACATGCTCTATTTTTATTAATACAACATGCACATGGTTTGTTGAAATAACAACTGTGTGAGTTGATCTGTTTGAAAAGTATTGAATATAGTGTATATGTGTTATCCGTTACAGAAAGAACTGCACAGAACTATTTTTTACTTTTGTGTGAAGAAACAGATTGGAAAGATGTTGCAGGAATGAAGAATTCAGTTTCTGCTGCAGATGGGAGGATTAGATTTGTACCCAAATCTCCTGAAGATGGTTGTAATTGTGAAGGTAAATTTCCCACAAATATTTTCGGGTCAATTAGAAAGATACATGATGTATATTGTGGTAGCTGTAATCTTACTGGACTTCTCCATCCCAGGCCGGAATGCTGCCCACCGCTCTTTTTTTTGGTAACATGCCCTGGAAAAGAGAATGTCTGTTCAGGAAAAAAGGTGGCACCTGTTAGAAGAAGGGATGCACTTTGCAACAAAAAAGGGTATTTGGCAACTAAAGGCATTTGGCAACAAAAAAGGCACTTGGCAACATAAATAGGGCACTTCTTAACTAAAAAGGATGCACTTGTTCAAGAAAAAGGTGGCACTTGTCCAAAAAAATGGGGGTGCAAAAAGAGATGCAATTAGGCTCAAATAGTGGATTGTTTTTAAAGTGTCAGCTCTCTTGGATCACCCGAGAGTCTCCTGATAAACTGCAGACTTTCTTCAAGTTTATCATGCATAACAAGCTGTTATTGTGCAAGTGTTCAAACACTCCCCTCTAAGACCTATTTACCAACTACACTATAGTAGATGTATTGGCCTTGAACGTTGTTACTATCCTTGTGAATCTTCGCCTGCCGCCATGTTCTGTATAGGTTCACTGCTTAATTCAGTATCGTAGACACTCATCACTAGGATTTTGTAACCACACCTGAATTTTCCCACTGTAGGAATGTGTCTGTGTGACTTTTCCATTATGTTGGTTGTCTTTAGTACAAATCTTTAATTCAGATGAATTAATATCTCCTAATAAATGTTTAAAGAGAACTTCTAGTCAGGGTGTGCACTCAGTTCAAAGGTAGTGTGACCTTCTCTGACTTTTTATTTAATATCTCTTGCAATTGACTGTTTAGCTGGGGACAAACAAAGTTCAATGGTCCAGCTCACCTCACAACTTTATTCACTCCCAGCGCACGGAACAGCGGTAAACCCCATGGATTCAGGGCATGAGACTCCAGACAAAAGCGAGGCCATCAGATTTGCAGATGAAAAAATTATTATTTTCTTTATTTTCAATCCAACATGGCAAGGTGCAAGTGTCAGAGGTCCCAGATAGCAACCTACGTGTTTTGCTCGTTAGAGCTTAGTCATGGTCTACAAATCTCTTACAATGAGAAAACTATTTAAAGATCGCGCTCTGGCTTGTCGTGCGACATCACAGACACGTGATGAATATTGACTATATAGCTGGATGCACACAAATGTGACAATAAATCAGCAACCACCTTCCCGACACTGATGGCAGTTATTATTATTATTATGGGGGGGGCGTGCACACAGTAATGACTGCACAACCCCTTCCATCCACCGAAAGCCAGACGTCACAGAATCTCTTATCTTTCTACAGGTACATTTCTGACTGCTATTCATCTGTTTGTCTACGTTTCTATTCATGATTACCCATAGCCAATTTTATATACTGGTTAATTACCTTAGTGTTCCATGTGTCTTTATCCGGCGGCTTTACGGACGGCTCCACTCTGTGTTAGTCACTGCATTGGTCACCCGTCACCTTCCAATTCAATTCAAACAAATCCCCCTCATCCACAGAGCTCTGAATAATCAGTGAGGTAAGATTAGTATCTTTATTAATCCGAACCTCCTACTCATGTCTCCAAGACTTATCCCAAGCTGCACCAATACTGATCAAAGGAATACCACGGACTATGAGACTACCAAAGTTTCAAACAAATCATAAGAACCCATTTCTACAGGCTGACACATAGGTCATACCACCAAAATAACTTAATAAAAAACATTTCCTGAATGTCTGCATTAGGCTGCCATGTTTCTTTATGCACCCTAACATTTTCCTAAGAGGTTATGAAGCTTAGAACTTTGAGTGCTATTTTTTTACATTTTCATGAAAATTGCCAAATCTTATGTTTTGAGGGACAGCTCAGCTTTCAAGTGCCTAAATAATAGTAAAACCCAATAAATGTCACCATTGTAGAAACTTCACCCTTCAACATATGTTAAATTACTTTTAATAAGTTTGTTGACCCTTTTATGAATTTATATTTATTCAAATATACAGGTTTGTCCCCAACTTTACAACACCCGACTTACAGACGACCCCTCGTTACAAATGGAGCTCTGGATGTTAGTAATTAATTATACATTAGCCCTAGGCTACAATGATGAGCTGTAACAGTTATTAAAGGTGTCTTCAATTAAGATTTTTTGTTAATCCTGGTTTTTATGACAACCCAAAAGTTTTAAAATCCAATTGTCACAAAGACCAAAATAATTTTGTCCAGAGTTACAATTATAAAATATACAGTTCAGACTTACATACAAATTCAACTTAAGAACAAACCTAAAGAACCTATCTTGTATGTAATCCAGGGACCGCCTGTATATGATCATTTTCTCTTTTTACTGTTGGAAAAGATTAAACAAATTTTTAAATAAAAAGAAAGGCGATCTTTATATATTTTACAGGGGTTATAGCAAAATGAATACATTAATTCTGGCTAAAAAATTACACACAAAAATCACTGCAAAGTTTGATAACTAATTTCTCCTGAGTCTGCCAATACCCTATATGAGATGGTAAACTGCTGTATGGGCTCATAGCAGTGCATTGAAGAGGAAGAGCGCTATTCACAGCAGATTTGCATTGCTTCATTGTACCAGCTATACAATTTAAATTGTCTTTGTAATGTAGACATGTGAGAGCTCAATTTTTTGCAGGATGAGATGCACTTTTTAGATACCGTACTTCATTTTCTTCTACATCTCCTTGTTGAGATTTTATTAACTTTCTCTGTTTGGAATTCTTTTTTTGGGGGCTATTCATCGTAAAAATATGGGTCACTGCTGTTACAACCTTATTTATATGTATTTTCTAAAAAAATTTTGCTTAGTTTTATTGAATAAAAACAATATTGAAGAAAATAGAATTTGTTTTAGCTGAGGTATACTTTTTTGTATTTTCGGTTGAAAGCTGTTTGAGTGCTTATTCTTGAGAGAAAAGTCTTTCTTTTAATCTATTTTGTATTCATTATAAAAATGTTAACTTTTTATTTTCAGACTTGGGCTTGAACAAAGCAATGCTCTGATCACTTGTCACTAGTGCGCTGTAATACTATCTTATTGCAGTGTATAACGTAACTGACTGCATGCTCAGGCAGTTACAGATAGACCTGGAGAAGGATCTTAAAGGACACCTGTCATCAGGTCTGTGTCCTGTCACCACTACCTGTTGGAGCAGCTCACAAGGATTCCATCTCGGCCTTTATCTAGTTATTTCATACATTAATCATTATAAAATCATCTTTTCTTTATTATGTAAATGAGGCTGGTCACATGGTCAGAGGCAGTGATGTCACCCCTGTTCCCCCTCCCCTCTCCTCCCCCTGCTCATGTCTGTGTGTAATGTATAGTAAAGCATTGCTAGTGTCTGTGCTGCATCTGCTGACATGCTGTGTCCTCCTAATACACAGAGACACAAACATCAGCTACATGTAACTGACATGTTCTGCTATAATATGGCTGCATGGAGCTGTTGTATCTCTCCTATACACACACAGGCTGCAGGGGGCGCCAGCACCAGGAAGCACATCATTATACAGCCTCACACCATTTTACAGGCTGTCAGTCATGCACTGGGGATGTGGCTGTGCCTCCCCCTCATGAATAAGCCGGACAGCTTGAATATGCTAATGACTCATTGGACATTTCACAGGTCATTTGCATACAGCTTTAGGACCTCATTGCTTAGGTTTACAGGCATGTAGAGGGACAATGATGGGATAGAGGCAATGCTTTCTAATGGCAGTTTATGAAAATATATTTAGTTTAGGGGGGTTATTTTTTTCTGACAGGTTCTCTTAAAGGCTGTAGGTATTTGACAGCACAGGGTTACACATCAGACCTGGGGGCTGCCAGGTGAAGGATCTAATCCCCACGGTAAACAGCTCGGGAGGGGTGAAGGTGTCAGGATCCCCTTAGACAACGATATGTAAGGGGTTAACGCCTATGATCGGAGTTATTTTCAGTCGTGGGTGTTACAGGAAGGTGTCAGCTGTAAAATATAGATGACAACCGTGGCTTCTTGCACCGGCTCCACTTGTGAGCCACTGCCAGAAGCTGGACATAATAGTACTGCGGTTTGCAGGAAGTCAGTTCCCACAGCACAGTACTATTTTGTCCATTTGCCGGAAGGGGTTATTGAAAATCTACCATTAGGAATCTATTTTCTGATGTAGTTCCCAAGATAGATTAATAAAATTAAGTTAATTATATCGATATGCAAATTAACAGCAGGGGCTATTAAAGGCAGGTGCTCCTGTGAGTACCGAGGTGAAGAATACTACCTGCCCCAAGTAGCCCCTGCAGACCCATCCTCTTGCTTGTTTTCTTTTGTTCTCCAGATGCGTCGCTGGAAACGGGGGAGCTTGCACAGAGCTTTCCTGCTTCCATTGAAGTGCTTGAAGAACAGAAGACAACAAGTAAGTAGGTGGATCTGCCCCTGCAGTTAATTTGCATATCAATATAATTAACTTTAGTTTAGGTAAAGCTGAATAAAATAATTAGATGGAAAGGGTTACATACAAGATAGCTGTAGGTTTGTTCTTAAGTTGAATTTGTAAGTCGGAACTGTATACTTTATAATTGTAACCCCAGACAAAAAATTTTTTGACAATTGGATTTTAAAAATGTTGAGTTGTCATAAAAACCAGGATTAACAATAAAGCTTGATTGCAGACACCTTTGATAACAGTTACAGCTGATTATTTTAGCCTGGGGCTAAAACATAGTACATTACCAACATCCAGAGGTCTGTTTGTAATTAGGGGCCATCTGTAAGTAAGGTATTCTTCAGTAGGGGACCGACTGTATATATATTGTCGCAGGTGCCCCTCATTGTGTGGGTGCTCCTGAGACCCATGGCCCGGTCGTGGGCACACCCATGCCTCCCGGATCCCCTCAATACATTACCCATCCACGCTCCTGCTCCAGCAGGACTAATTGGTTCTGGCCATTTTCAGAAAACCCATTTAAAACTGCCTCTTCCTGAAAACCCTGCCGGATCTTTGTGCCTCACAGCCTTAGAAAAAGCTCCCCATCGATATTCCTGCATTCCTGTGTCTCCAGCGTTCCTGTGTGTTCCTGCTCCTGTGTGTCCCAGCTCCTGAGTTCCCGTGTCCTGCATGCCTGTGTTCCCGCTCCCATCTCCCTGGACCTCCCGTTGTTGACCCCGGATTGGAATTGACATTGCACCTCTGCAGCCTGCCCTGATCCTGTGCCTGGACCTGAGATTGTCTCCTGCTAAGTCGTCACTTAGACTCCGGTCCCAGGTGTCGGCTAGTACCACCTCCCGCGGTGGTCCAGTAGATCGCATCCCGAATCCGGACATACATAAATATATATATATATATATATATATATATATATTATATACCCCATAATATTTAACCCCTTAGTGACCAAGCTCATTTTGGGAATTTTTGGGAATTTTTCCATTTTACGTTTTAAAAGTATTTTTCTGTGTACAGAGCTTTATTAGGTCTCATATTCTCTGCATAAGACATTGTAATTCCAAGTGATGACATTTTATATTATATGCTGAGTACTGGGAAGAAAATTAACGCATTTGCCCCATATTCTTGTTATCTTAATTTTTTGTGGTTTCGCTGTGCACATCAAAGCACAGCTCTCCTAACTTTTAGGGTCATGGGTATACCAAATTTAAAAAAAGAGATTTAAAAAATTATCCCATTATTCTGACTCCAATAACCTTTTCTGATAATTCTGACAGTTTCTTGGCATTATAATTTTTTTTGTCATTAACAATAGAATTACTTCAATTTTATCAAATATGTTATTTACCACATTTCCACACTAAACACGACTTTTTTAACCACCTTAATAACCGCCGATCAGGTTTTTCAGCAGCTGTTTAGGGTACTTCTTGTGATGTAATGATGTGTCAAACATTCACTGAAGCACCCCAAGAGCTCATGTTAGTGTCCCCTTGTGGAACAAAGTAATATAAAAATTGTAAAATGTGTCACGCTCATTTTGTAGTTCCACACCAATACCAACCTAGGCTAAAAAATGATAATGGTATTTATCCCGTGCATCATAAAACCTTTTAAAAAAATAACTGAAAAATGATGCCAAAATTTACATTTTTTTAATCATCCATCACACAAAAAATTATACTAAGTTTTTACAAATAAACACTACAGGTCTTTACGCAAAAATATAAGCCCTCACACAGCTACAAAGGAATTCAGCCATACCTATAAAATCATCTTTGGCTTCTCTTGAGGTATGCAGGTACTTCCTGGTTGTGATATCATATTTGTCCCAATTGATGGCTATTGCGCCTGGTCACTGTGTGGTGAGCACACATTGGGGCAGATTTACTTACCCGGTCCGTTCGCGATCCAGCGGCGCGTTCTCCGCGGTGGATTCGGGTCCGGCCGGGATTCATCAAGGTAGTTCCTCCGCCGTCCACCAGGTGGCGCTGCTGCGCTGAAAAGCATCCGGATGCCCTGAAATTCACCGACCCGGACCAAGTGAAGGTAAGCGCGTCCCAAGCGACACATTTTCCGTTTTTAAATGCGGCGGTTTTTCCGAATCCGTCGGGTTTTCGTTCGGCCACGCCCCCGATTTCCGTTGCGCGCATGCCGGCGCCGATGTGCCACAATCCGATCGGGGGGGGCAAAAATCCCGGGGCAATACAGGGAAAATCGGCGCAAATCGGAAGTATTCGGGTAACACGTCGGGAAACCACGAATCAGGCCCTTAGTAAATGACCCCCATTGTCTCACCACACAGTGCATGGTGAAATATAAGTGACCTTTACATAGATTATTGCACACACTTACATATACATTTGTGCACTATTATACTATATCTATTTCAGCCTTATGCCTACACACTACCTGATGGATGTGTCAGCAAGTCTAATGATATCATTCTCCCCTCATCCCAGGACAATAGGGCATGAAATACAGAGAACTGAAGAGACCTAGCACACACCGGAGTATTAAAGGGTATTGCCACAAAGACAGGATTCTTAGATATACTCAGGATAACAAAATAACACATTTGCTAATTCATTGTTATTAACATAAATGCAGCATTTCACAGATATAAGTCCAACCTGTCTCTATCAGTCCTGATGTATACAATTTTGGTTGCCCATGGATCTGACTGCAAATCTTCTAACTATGGTTAGATTCTTCTCATGAATAGCTTCTCATAACTGCAGACTGCAGTGCTCTCTCCCTCCTGCCCCATCCGCCCTTCATTACACGACCAGCTCACTTCCTGCCAGCAAGCAACAGTGTGCAGAAAGCTACTCTACTCATCATATAGCAAAACTGATTTTTGGTGTTATAGATGAGATAGCAGAGCTGGAGCGTGTTATTGTGTTTTATATTCATCTCATGACTGTAATCTGTCTTATCTCTCTTATTCTCTGTGTCAGATACTAGTAGAATGTTCAAAAGTTTAAAAAAAAAGTGTAAATAAACACTGTACCCTGATAATGTAAGCACATTGTCAGAACACAGCATCAGCACAGAGGAATCATGAAGTGTCTGCTTAGACTGACCCCACCCACACTCTTAGTCCAATCTATCTGACTGTTGTGCTGATCCTTCCCATCTCCATTGACCCGACTATAGCCTTGTCAAAACTTAGAGGAAGTTGGTGGTGTGCTGGGAAGTTTTATGGATGATAATAGACATAGCCCCTCACCCTGCAGTCCGTATCCTGTTTCACTCTAAAGATTGATATTAGCAAACAGAATGCAGGGCAGAAAGGATAGAGGCTGAGACAGGATGAAAGCAGAGCAATAGCAGAGAAACAGCTGCAATAAAGGTAAAGAATGTATATTGGAAAAATAATAGTTTTCAGCTATTGCAGCTATATGAAAAACGTTATAAACTTTACAGTTACATTTCAAGTATAGTGAAATGGTTAATAAAAGTTAATTAGTAGGACATATGAAACCTGAAATTGTGCCATTAAAAACTACATTTCACCCACCAAAAATAAAAACCCTTACAACCATAGTGACAGAAAAATAAAAGTTAGTTATAGATTGTAGTAAGCATTGACAAAAAAACCCTGTGAAATGGCCTGGACTTTTATTACATTATTGTTATTATTATTAAGCTTTCATTATCTTTTCCCAGGAAGTGACAAAATCTAACAATCTTCTTTTCCATTTTATAATATGCAGTGTATTACGTCTCTCAGCATATTGCCTTTTATAAGATCTATTAGGTTAAAGGGAACCCGTCACCAGCGCGATGCCTGTTGACCTCCTAGAGCAGTGGTGGCTCTGAGGTTGACTAGTCAAGCGTGCACCTTTCATTTACATTTCTCTTTTCAGGTGATTCCTGTCCTGCCTCCAGCACCTCTCCGTCCTCTGGGATCTCTTCCAAAATCTCAGACATGCGCAGTTAGTATCTCCTCTCCGGCCCTGCCTGTACCTGGAGGGAGAAATGCGCACGGCGCATTCGCCGGCAAGGAGTGAAAACTGCGGCGCATGCACTGTGTGCGTTGCTCCCTCCGTGTGGGTCGGAAAGGAGATAAACGCACTGCGCATGTCCAAGAATTTGGAAGAGATCGCTACGTTAAGGCGCTGGAGGCAGGGCAGGAATCTCCTGAAAAGAGAAATGTAGGTGGAGTTTTGATGCATGCTTGACTAGTCGACCCCAAAGCTCGCCCCCCCCTGACTAATAGAGGACTTGGAATATAAGGTGATATTTCAGCATGTGGCCGGCACACAAGTGTTATAAGGACATGCCTGGACAGCATTTACTACACCGTATAAGGTATGTTTAAGGGTTTAACAGGAGTTCCGCTGGTGCAGGTTCCCTTTAAGCCAACATGGCAGACCCTTTAACTGGCATCCAGATGCCCTGGTAATGTTTTTAATATCTAAAATAGCATATACATGTATTTCCCAGCAATAGTTTCTTGTCTGCTCTTTATATTTCTCATTTTCAAACCCATGATGCCTTAGTACAGCATGGCATTGGCAGCTAGAGCCAACGTGATCTTTGCCCAATGGAAGGACAGTATTAGTTGTTATTCTCCCCATATTCTGATACATAAAGATCTTATAAGTAAACAGTCTAGAAATCTGCTCTGTCAACTTATTCGTATTCATTGTAACTCCTTAGAAACTCATGCAGACTGTTCCCTGAGATGATGCCCCATTGGAAGAACAGAAAAGCGTGACATGTATACATTTATGATAATATTGTTTTTCATTTTAAAGAAACATGGCTTTCTAAGCTGGCCACACGTTAGTTATGACCATCTTTTATACATTTGGGGTATCAAAGCTGAGCATAGATTCTTCACCATCATGTACATGCCCCAGACAATATGCAAACCACTTCACACAAGTAGCCGGCTTAAATTGGAGAATGAAGTGGAACACCCTGATGCAGGTGTAAACTGAAGACCTAATATTAATATGGCTAATCTATAAGATTAGGTATGCATTACAGTATAAGACTTGGTGGGATTTAAGCAAGCCAAAATCAACTAAAAATGTTAAAATTGCAAACAAAAATGTGCATAACCTAAGGCCTTTATCAGACAACTCAGTTTTACAGCCAATGTGTAGTCTAACCGAGAATAAGAACAGGTGGGGGCTAACGGGGGGGGGGGCTAACTCCTGAAGCATGCATGAAAAATTTTTGTATTTCAGTTTATTATAGCATCAGATCGAGGAGGAGATAAGGGGGGGGGGGATTATACTTTATGTATTTTAAATACATTTTTTTTGTGTTCCATTACATGAATACCAGTGAGGAAAGAGATGTAGAAGATATAGGTCATATTCACTTTACATCTCCCACCTCATAAAATGTTTTTATATTTCAATGTTGTTCAATGCAACAACAAACCCAAATATAACGAAAGACCAAATTTGCTTCTTAAATAAACTATATATAAAAGCCATAATAATTATAAAATTTAATTAAAAAAAACAGAAAATGCCAATCTTGTAAGAAAAACAAATTAAATTATATCCTAATAAGGAACAGCTTTAATTGTAGTGTCCAAATAAAAACACTAAAAAGTGTTGTTATAAATGTGCATTTTTTTTTTATAAATGTTCTTCTTTGTACTGGGAAGGTTCTATAACATGTGAATTCGGCAGTGGAGACATACAAAAAGACTGATTTGCCCTCATCCGTGTAGGACTACAGCTGTATTCATGATAATCTTGCCGTGGGGAAGTCATTGCCTGAGCGTGTTGAATATTATAGTCCACCGAGTTAGAACAGCTTGGCGGCTGACACGCATAGTGTGGCATTTGGAAGAGGGAAATGCTAGATTCTTCCGTCAGTTTCTTCATCATCCCTTTAAACAAGATGTCTGTTATAAGAACCTCTGATAAGAGTCGTTGTTTGTCATCCATTTTCCGCAGCTTTGCAGCGACGGTGACACCAAATGCATCAAATTCATCTTCTTTTTGGTTTAAAACAGCTGCAGCTTCAGAGAGCAGCTGTCGACTTAGATCATCATTGACGGGCTTTCGTTTTTTCTGGCTTGGCATTGGAATGGGTTGCGGCTGCTTCTGTGGGTGATGGGGAATTTCAATGACTTCTTGTGGTGGAGTACGAATGCAAACCTAGAGATTAAGAAAATATATAAATCATTACAAAAAGAAGACTAAAGATTAAGCTGTAGGCATACAGGGAATGGAGGAGACTTTATACAGCACACGGTTCCTATCCCCAAAGTAGTAAAGTTTCAATTCCCACAAGTCAATTTATACTAAAGGTTTATGCTCAAGTTTTCTACCTTAGTGATGGAAAAAAATAAAAAAGCAACAAGGACATCCTTATAAACCTCTGCCAATGTACAACTTTGGGTGTTTTTTAGAAACCAGGGGCTTCATAAAAAACAGCGGCTGAATCACTGTCATGGAAATTGTGCATTTCGTTACATAAATAAATCATATATAATAATTATTATTGATTACAGACAATGCATTTCTAGTAAATATTTGAATAGATTTTTTATGATATACCAAACAACCATGGTGGATACCGTGGTTTGATAAATGTATGTCTACAACATGTGTTCATATCCTATAGCGCAGTGGTGGCGAACCTATGGCACTAGTGCCAGAGGCGGCACTCAGAGCCCTCTCTGTGGGCACCCAGGCCATCAGCCCAGGATGAAGTTCACCAGACAGGACTCAAAGAATCTTCCTATAATGAGAGGTGAATTTGCCCTCCTCCTTTCAACTGCGTTGGTGTCTTTAGGAGGCTGAACGGTTGAAAGAAATAAATTGCTGTCTTGGCACTTTGCAATAAATAAGTGGCTTTTGGTTGAAATTTGGGCACTCAGGCTCTAAAAGGTTCGCCATCACTGCTATAGAGTCTGACCTGATACTGCCTGTACAGGCAGTACAAGATAGGGTCCGGTGGTTTGTTCTTAAGTTGAATTTGTATGTAAGGCGAAACCGTATATTTTATAATTGTAGATCCAGACCAAGGATTATCAATAAAGCTTCATTACAGACACCTTACAGCTAATTATTGCAATCTGGGACTATAGTAAAGCATTCAGAAAGCTTCACCAGAGGTTAGAGGGGTCTGTCTGTAACTATGGGTTGTCTGTAAGTCGGGTGTCCTTAAGTAGGGGACCGCCTGTATAAGGAGGCACATTGCTACAGAAGAGCCAGTTTGTCTCAATGACATGACAGGCACACAGATTCTTATGTTTGTTAATTTGTTATATCAATCATACTACAAATCAAACTACAACAGAAAACTGATCAGCTGATATAATGCGGTGTCTATATATATACACATATATACACACACACAGTACACACAAAGTTTGGACACACCTCATTCAAAGAGTTTTCTGCATTTTCAGAACTATAAAAATTGTAGATTCACACTGAAAGCATCAAAACTATGTTTAATAATTACTTATTTAAAATTTGCCAAAAATTGACTACAAATGTGAAGAAAATGAGAATTTTGCACTTAGAAACAAAATTAAGGGTGGACATCACTGGACATGTAACACAAGAATGGTGTTTCTAGGTGGCAGGGTTCAGGAGATATAGCGGTTTGAAGTTGGCTACTGTCATGCCGTAAATAAATGTCCTTTCTGTCCTGAAGAGGTTAAAGGGAGTCTACTATCTCTCTTAAGAATAATAAACTGCCCCCATAGTGTTAAATAAAAGTGATCAAAAAATTCTCTCCATTTTATATTTATGTTTGGCTAAAAGCTCAAATCAGTATGGAAATAAACATGAACACGATAGGCATAACCATGTCCCATAATGCACGATCTATCAAAATATAAAAACCATTATTCCCATGAGTGAACAATGAAATGAAAAATAACGTCTAAATGTTCGAATTGACACTTGTTTTTCATTTTGCGAGACATAAATACTTGAATAAAAAGTTGTGAAAAGGTCACACAGTCCCCAAAATGGTATCAATGTAAATGTCAGCTTATCCTACATAAAACAACATCTTACACTTTGTACACTTAAGTATGAAAAAGTTATTGGTGTCAGAATATGGTGAAAAAAAACATTTTTTTTTTTTTGCAAAAGATTCACATTTTTATGATCTGTATAGCATGATGGTGCTATATAAATAAAGGTTTATTATTATTTAAAATGTATTAAATCATATTAACCCCTTCATGCATCATGTAGGTCAGGACATGCCTTCTGACGTATATGTATGGACTGGAGATCGGACGGGCTCAGAAGCAAAGGTTTTGAATAGTTTGAGAAGTGAAGATGTGGTTCTTTGTCTAGGTTTCTAATAAATAGGACTTTCAAACCCCAAAAAAAAAAAAAAATTGCTGCCCAAAATATTTCATTCAGAAATTTCTTTCAAAATTGGAAAAATGTTGGAAAATTGCTGTAAGGCTACATTCACACTGCCGTTTGGGGGATGTACATACGCCATATATACGTCCCCCATGGACGACAATGGGCGAATGTTCCGTAGCCGGGAGAAAGATAGGACAAGTCCTATCTTTCCCCGAAATATGGCGCAATACATTGTTATAGAGAGGGGCGGGGACGAGCAGCGCTTACCCACTCCTCCTCTCCCCAGCACTGACGTGTGCCCGCTGTACTACGGTATGGCGGCCACACATTGTGTGAATGTAGCCTAAGCCTTTTAAATTCCTTACTAAGAAACCTAACTGCCAGCATATAGCAGAGATTTGGTAACTGTTAGTTAGTTACTCATTTGGATGGTAGGAATATATGTCTGAAAAGCAAAACATTTAAAATTCAAAATTTAACCAAATTTCTTTTTATAAATAATTGCAAAACGCATCAACCAAAATTTCCCACTAATGTGAAGTATAACATATCACGACAAACCAGTCTCAAATTTACTTGGGTCAGTTAAAGCATTCTAAGGTTATTACCTCAGGGTGAAACATAGTAGATGAGAAAATAAGCCAGGTCAGGGGTGGTAAATTAATTTTCCCATGGGGCCACATACAAAATTGAAAAGGTTGTAGAGGGCCGTACTAATATACTTAAAGCAGCTCTACTCAATACCCAATGCCCCCTCATTTATAGTGCCCCACTCCTTATGCCACCTTTCATAATACACCCTCCATTATTCCCCCATTTATATTCCCCCTATTTAATAATGCTCCTTCCCTTAAACCCCCATTTATAGTGCCCCATCTTATTATGCCCCCTTTATAATGATTCTCCTCATTATGCCCACTTTTATAGTGCCCCCTCTCATTATGCCCCCTGTGTAGTACCTCCTCCATTATGTTCCTATTTATAGTGTATCCCTCTCATAATACTCCCTTTAGTAGTACTCCCTCTCATTATGCTCCCTATTCCATCCCCCTTCTTATGGCAGTTTAAGTAAAAAAACAAACAAAAAACACACAAGACAAAACTCACGTTACCTCTGGTTTGGTCACTCTGGTATTCTTTCCTGCAGTAAAGCACTCAGTGCTGGCAATGAAGGACGTCATTGCACTGCCAGCATTGGGAGCTGTGCACAAGCAGTCAGCGGCAGCAGTGCACGAGTCCTGGCTTGTGTGCTGCCGAGGGCCCCCCCTGTGCCGGCTAAGTATCTTTGACTGCCCCCCTTGACTGCTGGACAAAAGGAATGTGACCATGATCTGGTGGGCAGTCATGTGGGGCATTCAAAACTCGTTAGCGGGACAGATTTAGCCCACAGGCCATATGTTTTTTTGTAATTTCTTTCCAGTTTCCCAGTGCATTGCATAGAATATTAAACGGTGCCACTAGGATGTACAATTTGCTACAAAGAAAACAAGCCCTCGTATATATCTCTGTAAATGGAAAAAATGGCTTTTTGAAAGGGGAGCATAAAGCTGAAACGGGAAAAATAGAAAGAAAGGCATTGGTGTGCTCTAATGAGGTTCTGGGTTTAACATTTTTAGCGCTCGACATGTCCCTCTTTACATGATAACATGTCCAAAATGTTAAATGCATTTTTAGCTAAACCAACTTCATCAGAAAAATTAACATATTTACCTAGATTGTGCAATCCCAAAAAGAGGAACATTTTTTAACCATTTTTGAAAATGTTGTTGGCCATAGCAATTTTTACAATATGCAAATAAAACTGAAATTACAGCATAAAGAATTATACTAAACCCCAGACACTTGCCCCATTTTCAAAGTTGCATGAAAAGTTTATAGACACAGGCACCTTCATGCAATTTTGATTCAATGTGTAAAATTTTATAAAACATGGCAAAAAATGTGCCCCAAACACTCACGTCACATTGATGTAAAATTAATAACACAAATTGAGCAGATTTTATATATCACAACATAAAAAAAGGGAAACAAATAAACAACAACATCAACAAGAATTTACACTCCCAAGAATGCTAAAGCAAAAGCCATGCAATATTTGGTTGTAATGCACAAATGTGTTTAAAAAGTATATAAAATGCACAGAGTAAAATGCTCCTATTTTGTCAAAATCATATTTTTTTTCAGCAATCGACGCCTACCATGGACCTAAAATTTACTCATCCACACAACCACTTTCATGCAACTTTGCTGCAAACAGTGATAACATTCAAAATTTCCCCTAAAATATGTACAAATCCAGACTACTTTAATAAGGAAAATGTACTTTCCTAAAAACAGTAAGATGTGAGGAGTCCATATATACTCCACATGTCTATATTCACCAAAGTTAGAATGCCATAACGTAGGTGTAAATGGAGGATGGTGTGAAACGAAAACTTTATTCAGGAATATGTGTGCGTTTTTCATATTACCTACAATATTTTGGACATGTTCTGGGTTGCGGTATTAATGTGTGTGCACAGTAGGCAAAGAGAATCAAATGTTCATCGTTTCTATTAATTTTTGTTTAAAAAAAAAAAAAAAAAAAAGGATTGCTCAATATATTGCTATTAAAGACCAATTTTCCCCTTAATATTGTTCTGGGTAGGAGAACAATAGTTAACATTATCCCTTTTCAAAACTTAGCAATATATAAAGTCAATATTTACTTTATCTGTGAGGTGTGAGAAGTTCCTCTCTGCACCCTTCTCCAAACTTCTCCCTGCATTCTGGAGGCGGGGGCAGACTTTAGAGGACTATAACCTCGGATCTGTGGCACATAGAATTCCCACCATGAATCTAACTTTGTGTTTCTAGGTGCTAGAGAACCGGAGATATTATCATTGCGAGTGATTTTTATAAATAAAATTGCACAGAAATTCTCACTTTAAATGTAAATATTTCCGGTTCTCTGGTACCTAGGAAAAAGAAGTGAGATTCTAGGTGTCAAGGATCTGAAGTTACATCCCTATGAAGAGAGGATGTATCGCATATGTCCTAGGCCATACAGGTGTCACCCTGTGATATATGTCCTTGGGTCAAGCATTGGGTAAGAAGACGCCATTCACATCGGTGTTCAAAGGATCAATCCGGGGTCTCTATTATTTTATGTCTAAAGTGCTTTTTAGTTGTCAGAAAGTAAAAAAATACTCCCCTGAAAAAGGTCAGTGGGGAATGTCAGGATGAGCTGATATAAATAAAACAGAGGCTTGTGTGAACAGGATTCCCTAATGTTCTCAGACAATATTCAGCAATGTCATACCTGGGCTATGTTTGTATTTTCCCCAGCACTCTCTAGGCTGTCATCTGTGTTGTCTTCATCTTGTGGTTCATCATATGTCTCAGGATAGCTGGATACAGATTGCATTTGCTCCTCCTGATCAATTGTAAACTTCAGTAGGTCAAAGTACCACAAGCGTGGTATGTACACGTCATCCATGGAAGCACCAGATTTCCTTGAAGACTCAACTTTCTTTAATTCTTTTTTGAAAACTGTTCTCATATTAGCAATCTTATGTTTTACAAGATCTACAGTCGCTGCGGGGCACACTGTCTTACAAAGATTTAGCAGTTTTTCGTATGCTTCGGCTTTTCTCTGTCTGCTGGCATAATCTGCGCATTTCAACTTCCACAAGCAAGGAAAAGATCTGTACATTGCAATAAATTCTTTTAAGAAATCAGGGTTCATAAATATCTCTGCAGACATTTTCTTCTTTGAAATTATTACCTACAAAAATACACTGTGCATTATAATATTGCCTTCTTTCCAACAATAAAATAACATACTGTGTTTTCTATCATTGTGAGGTATAGCAAGTTCTAGGAGATGTAAGGTGTCGAGTGCAGCTGGTAATCCCTGAATAACAATTCCCTCCTGGAATTCTGGAAGTTACTACCTACTAGATTGAAATTTTGTGGACTAAAACTATTTACATCAATGTTTCATAATGTATTCTTCTTATTCCATTGATTCAAGGGTCCCCATTGGTCTTTGATTCCAAGTCCCTTCCCATACAAAGGAAATTACCAATGAGCCAAACAATGGCAGAGGTCAGCCAGTACTGCGGCCAGGGATGGGCTGAGAGATTATTTGCTGTCATCATTAAACAGCTTCAATGACATGCCTGCTGTTATAAGTCTCCTATCGTCTAAAGGTGTATAATCCAAAATGGTGGTCTGAGAGTGTTTACAGCAGTGGTGGCGAACCTATGGCACGCGTGCCACGGAGGGCACGCGCACCATCTCCCCTGCCGTCTATATCTTGAATCAATGAAGCTTCGGCCAGCAGGAAAAGCTGCCGATCGCCCTGATCTCACTGTAGGCTGCTCTGTGCTCACTAGTGCTGCCTTACACTCTCTTACTCCCTCCCCCTCCTCCCCTGCAGCCCGGAAACACAAGGAGAGAGACGGAACTGCAGGAGCGTACAGCAGCTTGTAAAGATAAGTGTAACAGGAGGAGGCAGGGACTGCTTTGTGTATATGTCACAGGCAGCAGGCAGGCAGCATTGGGACACTAAACAACTATAGGTCCTTATTGTTTAGTGTCCCAAACTGCCCAGTATGAGAGCTTCCCATGGCCACATATATAATGCCCTTGGCCCAGATCTCGTCTTGTTGCTGTGCCATGCTGCCAGTGACCCTGGGGTGCACTACACTGCCCTCACTGACAGCATGGCACAGGTGCCCAGAGCTCAGGACCAAGGGAGATATATGTATATATATGGCCACAGACGGCCATTTGATCGAAAATTCACCTGCCTGATTCCATGTAACTTTGTAATTCAGTGCACCCACACTCGCTGTGTGGCGGTAGTGTTCCTCAGTGAATGGGGGTAGTGTTCCTCAGTGAATGGGGGTAGTGTTCCTCGCTGGAGGGGGGTAGTGTTCCTCGCTGGAGGGGGGTAGTGTTCCTCGCTGGAGGGGGGTAGTGTTCCTCGCTGGAGGGGGGTAGTGTTCCTCGCTGGAAGGGGGTAGTGTTCCTCGCTGGAAGGGGGTAGTGTTCCTCGCTGGAAGGGGGTAGTGTTCCTCGCTGGAGGGGGGTACTGTTCCTCGCTGGAGGGGGGTACTGTTCCTCGCTGGATGGGGGTACTGTTCCTCACTGGAGGGGAGTAGCATTCCTCACTGGAGGGGGGTAGTATTCCTCACTGGAGGGGGGATGTATTCCCCACTGTATTTGCTCCTGCTTTGTGATATAATTGGTGATGTTGGTCTTTCTATGGTGGTCTGTTTATTATCAGTATGGTGGTATTCATCTTATTGTACTGGTAATGGTCATCATGTGGCACTCTGCAATGATAGCGTAGACTTTGGTTTGCAGTTTGGGTACTTGGTCTCTAAAAAGTTCGCCATCACTGGTTTACAGCATTGAATACTTATGTAGCAAAATTGTTAGAGTATTAATTGAGACATCAATACATAAGGTCTCCCTGTACCAGGAGTCATAGTGACATCTACAGTTTGAAGGTGGAATTTCTCCCCTGTCTTATTGTGTGTTTTCTTGAAGTCAGTCATGAACAGAATAATAGTACTGTTGTGACAATCATACTATTTATTATAATATCGCTGATATATACATGAATAAATGTATTCTCCAATATACATCAGTACTCCATAGTGTGGGTAGTTGGCTTTGGCAAATACAAGTGGCTTAGTGTCCGGATGCCACTGTAGCTTCCACTCACACTAGAGACTGATGCTCCACGATGGCTGTGGATTTTTAATTCACTGAAGGACAAACAATAGCTCATATGAGTTTTAATTTTTAACACTGTGAAATAAAAGTAAAGTTTAATAATTAACCAATGAGCCCCAGAGGGGTCGTCTTTAGACCTTTATTGTAAATAGTTATGGACCCAGTCAGTCTAAAAGTCCACATTTTTGTCATTTAAAGGAGACTCTAGATCATTCAGTTGGACCCCCAAGTGATCAGACATATAACCAGTATCCTGTGGAAAGAGGAGAATGTTGTTTATGGGAAACTCCCTTGGAGTACATTGAGTACCTTATCATATACTACCTTTGTCACATTACAGCTGCAGCTCTGATATCTCTTTTTGATCTAAACTACTCACTGAAAGTTCGGGAAATCTGTATTTCAGGTGAAATTTATAGAAAACATAAAAAGTTTACCCTGCAGTAATATTATACCATGAACGTAGGGCTGTTCAGTAGAAGAATGCAATCTTCTCATCTCAAAGAAAAGCCCACAACAGTGGTGGGTATACTATAAAATAAACCAATGGACACAGCCTCCCACTCTTCTTGAAAGGTTCTGGGGTACAGAGTTTCGAGACCCTACATGGCGTTGACTAATCCCTTATGTTTTTATGGCGATTTAGGTATGGAGAAAATGCAGGCCGCTCCATTTGTGGTACTTCAGCCTCCAGTAGCTTTTCGATAATGATGCAAACCTCAATGAACTGGTGGATTAATCATCTATAAAGATGGAATGAGGCCTGTATTATTCATGCACCGGCACAATAACTGGATTAATTATGTCATTCAAGTGCATTCACCTTTAGGTTCCACATGGAAATTTGTTGACAATGAAGCGTTCATCAGTGTGGAATATGAAACGTCTGTGCCTCTATTGTCTCTGTATCTCTGTTGCAAAACTCTAAGCTCACATTATGCTCGAAGTAATGGTGAAATACTGTTGATAAAATGTTAGGGCTCGTCTTGGGCTCATGATGTCAATTGTGAACAGCATGAGGAGGAGGACTGTTTAAATACCAATATTAACTGAATAGAATTATCATTAAGCTAAAAGAACAGCAAGTTGTATAAAAAGTAATGAACCACTGAACAACTGTATATGTGCATTCAATAGTTTAGAGAGTACTGTAAAGGTTAAAGTGCATTTCAGGTTCATGTTGACATTTTATCCACACCCAAATATTCCTAACATTTTGTGAGCAGAGTATGTACGCTAAGTAAACCATGGGGGAAAAAAAAAGTAGGTTTCATAGAATATCTTATTTTTAGAAAAGACAGAAATTCCACCAAATCAAGTAACAAACAAATCAGGGATGGGGGAGGGCAAGATAAGAGGTTTTGTAAATGGCTACAATTAATGTTTATTACTAATAAATTAATGTTAATTTTGTTCACCCTTAAAGGGAAGCTGGCACAATGATTTAGGCCTAGAAACTGACACCAACTTGTTACTCAGAACAATGACAGGATCACAATGTTGTCATCATTTAGACAACCTAGGGTTCAAGTACCCTGGGGGGGGGGTGATCTGAAAAATAGTAAAAAAAAAAAAAAAACAGTTAAAATAAAAACTTTAAAAAAATTAAAATCACCCTGATATAAAAATAAACAGTAAAAATCATAAACATTGTGGGTATTGCTGCAACCCAAAATGCCTGATCTACCATAATATAATAATAGAAATTCCCAGAGTCTAACCCTGTAACAGAAAATAGCGCACAAAAGTTGGAAACGCCACTTGTTTGCCATTTTACAACATATAAAAAGTTAGGTAAAAATTGATCAAAAGGCTTTACAGTCCTCAAAATGGTAGCAATGAAAACATCATCTTATCTTGCAAAAATGTCACAACGCTCCATACACCGAAGTCTGAAAAAGTTATTAGCGTCAGAAAATGGCGAAATGAAGATTATTTTTGGAAAGAAGGTTTTAATTTTCTTAAATTCAAAGAATAAAGGAGACATATAATTTGGGGCACACAGTAAAAACAGTAAAAACCAAGGCCACAAGGAAATGGCGCAAATGCATTTTTTACCAATTTCATTGCATTTCAAACTTTTTGCCAGTAAACAGCATGGAATATTAAATGCGGTCACTCCGAAGTACAATTTGTTACGCAGAATACAAGCCCTCATACAACTCTTTAAATGGAAAAATAAAAAAGGAAAACGCAAAATTGAAAAGGGGCTTTGGCGGGAACGCATTAAAGAACTGCAGTGATCAGAAAATCATTTTTACATACAACCTATTTTTTAAGGAATAATTAATGATTTGTAAAAAATGTTTTCCAGGTCACCCAGATTTTAAAAAGTACTATAACCTGCTATTCTCACTCTGGCCACCAGGTTTTTTTAATCCCTTTAGGGCAGGGGTCAGGAACCTTTTTGGCTGAGAGAGCCATGAACGCCACATATTTTAAAATGTTATTCCGTAAGAGCCGTACCAAATGCACATGCCCCCCAGTAGATAGGTAGTCCCAGTGTCATGGATGCCCCTGCGATCTAGGTCTCGGATCACAGGCACACCCGTGCCTCTCTCTGTGGTGGTGCTCCTTTCTGAGCTCACTCAACCCACCACTTTCTGGCTCGCGTCCTGGCTGGCCAGCACGTGCCAAAACACGCAGATTTAAAGGGCCAATGCCCTGCTGATTGCCTCTGCCCACTTCCCGGGTTCCTATAAAGACCGGCGGCTACCAGATGGCTACCAGGTAGCCATAGCACAAGTCCCCCAGTATATAGGTAGCCACAGCACATGACCCCAAGTAGATAGGTAGCCACAGCTGTCTGAGAGCCAGATGCAGGCAACAAAAGAGCCATATCTGGCTCCCGAGCCATAGGTTCCCTATCCCTGCTTTAGGGAAATCTACCACTATTTTTACTTGGTTTCAGCAGCCAAAAAAACAGCTTGCACAAGCTCAAAAACAATGGGGCAGATTTATAAAAAATGTCCTAAGGTTAGACAGTGTCTGGTGCTGGATGATAAATCTGATGCAGTATAAGACTGTCTAGTTGTCCTCTACTCCGCACCTCCTATTAGTTGTCTTACTTTAGCCAGAGAGTTAGGACAAAATTCTGTTGGGTCAAGAGTATTTTTGGCGCACGAGACCACACCCCCTTTTACAGACCACACCCCCTTTTACAGACCACGTCTCTTCTGTCAAGACGCAGACAATTTTTTAGTGCAAACTACGCCAGAATTCTGTCGAAGACATTAATAAATCTCCCCCAACGTCTGTGTGCAAGAGCCTTAACACTGACAAGATGCAGGGTATTTTATTTTCACATCACGTTTTATGTTTACGCTTAGCATATCCGCTGGGAAAGCTCCCGGTAGATACGCTGAGCATATACATTGACATATAGTAGCAGAAGGAGGCATACTTTTTACCTCTGTATAATCACTATATGTTGGTTAGGCCAAAAAAGGCAGGATGGAAAGACGTAGAAAGCTACATTTTTCCATCCTGCTCCCTCCTGCTGAGCGACCAATATGTTCAACAGAGACAATAGAAGCTTATGGGGAGTGAATGAAGCATATTGCATCCCTCCCTGCAGCCTTGTCAAGCAGATATCCCGCTCAGCAGGTAGGGGTAACACGCTCATGTCACTGTCCATATTTAGACAGTGACATCACTGGTGAAACACCCCACACATGTAGATGTAGACTCCTCCCCCACATTCATGGAGAGGGGGTCTCTGGGTGAGATTTCCCCCTGTACAAGCGTACAGTGGGATACGTCTGTACCCTACATTGTAAGGCTACATTCACACACATGTATGGGGGACGTATATACGGCCGACATATATACGGCCGATATACGTCCCCCATACACTTCTATGGGCTCACGCCCATGTACGGGAGCGGTACGGTGCAGCACACGTGCGGCACTGTACCGCTCCGTAGCCCGGGAAAAGATAGGACATGTCCTATCTTTTCCCGTGATACGGCGCTGTGCGCTGTATCTTCCTATGGAGAGGGGGGCGGGGGTTAGCAGCGTTCATCCCCTGCTCCTCTCCGTAGCGCCGATGTATGCCCGCCGTACTACGGTACGGCGGGCATACATCGTGTGAATGTAGCCTAAGGACAAGGACACATGGTGGAATCCCCCGGACGTGTCCTTACAACATATGGCACACAACATGATGTGAACCCAGCCTTATCTGTATCTGTTGCAATAGTACAAACCCAGACTAATAAACAAAAAAGTAATAAAAGTAAGTTTGTAGGTACTACAAAATAAAAACCATAAGCCCCAAGAAGCGCTGTCAACAGCATAAAAGAGGTAGTGGTCTTACTTTCTAATCATATCTGCACATAACTGCATACAGGCGGTCCCCTACTTACAGACGACCCCTAGTTACAAACGGACCTCTTGATGTTGTCAATTCACTGTACTTTAGCCTTAGTCTACAATAAACAGTTATCAAAGGTGTCTGCAATGAAGCTTTATTATTAAAGGAAACCTACCATTTAGAATGGCAGGGGTAAGCTGTAAGTACCGAGCACCAGCTCAGGGTGAGCTGGTGCCGGTACTTACTTTCGTTAGTGTTATAAACCGCGGTATTGCGGTTTTAACACTTTTTAAACTTTAGAGCAGAAGGGGCTTCGGCGCTGCGCGCGACATCTCCGCTATTTCCTATGGAGGCGCGCGCACAATCTTGCGCACGCAGCGCCGAAGCGTCTTCTGCTCTAAAGTTTCAAAAGTGTTAAAACCGTGATACCGCAGTTTATAACACTAAACTCGGTACTTACAGCTTACCCCTACCATTCTAAATGGTAGGTTTCCTTTAATCCTGGTTCATATGACAATCCAACATTTTTAAAATTCAACTGTCACAGAGACCAAAAATAATTTGTCTGGGGCTACAATAATAAAATATACAGTTCTGACTTACATACAAATTCAACTTAAGAACGAACCTGCAGAACCTATCTTCTACGTAACCCGGGGACTGCCTGTATTTGGAATAAAAACAATAACTCTTCAAAAAAACTTGTTTATATTTTACAGAGGACATTTCACCCCCAAAAAATAGCCCCATAATCCTCTCCCCAGCCAGCCATTTAAAAAAATAATTATGTTGGGAAAGTATGTATTAGTAGATCCGACCTCTTACCGAATAAGAGGTCACATCCTGGCCACTGCTGACAGCGGTGGCCGAAAATATACAACATTTGGCTGGCGCTGTCAAAAAGCACAGTGTACAATAAATTAAATTAAGATTGTGTTTACATGCACTGTAAACGCATTGTAAGTGCAACTCAAACGCTGTCTGTGAACACAGCCTAAATGTAAGCTCTGCGGACAACAGGGGCAAATGCAGTACTGCTGCACTCTTCCCCCCCAAAAAATAGTTTTCAATGGCCTCTGACGAGTGTACAAGTTCATCCTCCTGCTTTTTGCACAGTATACAATGTATATTGTGCAGATAGAGGCAAAGTGTATGCCTGCCACTATGGGGGATATTTATTAGGGCTTCTGTGCCATGCCAGTGGCATAGAAGCCCCAAAATGATCGCCAATGCTACCACGAGTGCCGGCATATGATAAATAAACCCCTATATGTCTATGCATATGTAGAGTGTATGTGTTCTTGGCGTATTCGTGCAGCATAAACATAAAACATGGTATGAACCTAGCCTAGTACTGTAAAAACACCCTGCCCCCTACAAAAATAAAACCAGTTTTTAAATGTACCTCAAAATACTTAATCCGGAAAAAAGAAAGAAAGACCTTAATCAAAGTCCTTTTGAAATGGGGCATCTTTTTCTTTACTTTCTAACATTTAAAACTATGCCATAACACAAGTGTGTTCCAACAGGGTGCGGTCAAACATACTGATTTGATTCCATTTATAAACGGAATCAAAGCGCACAGAGGGTGGCCATGACCCAATCGTATATGCATTTCTATGAATATGCGTGCGATTGGTAGCCAAGACATGCTGTCTTATATTGTCTAAATGCAAGACGCCAGGAGCTGGTTACCGATCGAATGCATTTCCATAGAAACGCACATATTGGGCCGTGGCACACCCCCGTGCAATTTGATTCCATTTATAAACAGAATCATAGCGGTATGTGTGACGGCAACCGCAAACTTGCATATGTCTCCTGGATTAACCACCCCAGATATTTTTTAAGAACATATTTGGCATATACAGTACTTTATCTATAGCAACCAGTCCTCTGATGGTGATAGGTTCCCTTTAAAGAAGGTTTTTGCATAGCAACATGTCCAGGAGATATTAATCGTGAATGTGTAAGATTTGTTGAACTATTGGGCAATTACAAACTTGGTTGAAATATATGGCATCCATTGAAGCGTCCAGGCCTCTTTTACAACATCCTGGAGATCCTTACAACCTGATAAACTCTGACCTGCAGAATGTTCTGTGGTGACCTCAAAAGCCATTTGGTCACCTCTCCTCTGCACCTACCCCCACCCCTGCATCTAGGGATTTGGAAACAAAGAACTGTTTAAATATTCCTGGACTCTCCCCCCTCATTAAAACTTTGGCCAATCGTGAATGACCCTCTGGACTAATTAATGAATGGTCGGTTCTGAAATCTAACCAAACTGAAAAGATATAAAACAATATGAAATCCAGGAATTGGGGTTCACATTTTGGGGGCTGCTTGACAAGCTGAGTGTCTTCCTTATTTCTCCCACCTCCAGGGATCAGGATTTACTTTAAGTTTGTAAGTTTCTGTTATTTTTCTCCCTTTTTATTTTATAACTGTTTTGCCATGTTGTGTGTTATTTTATTTTGTAATCCTTTTGTTTTTAATATCTTTTTTATGCACTGATCAAGTTTTTGTAATTAAAGCTTTTCACTTTAATTTTGGTCCCTGTATGCTCTGCGAACTCATAGCCTTGTGAAGTGTGGTTAGCTGTGTGACTGCTAGAGTGCTGAGTGTGCATGTCTAGTGGTGTGACAAGGTGACTGCCTGAGAAGGAAGAGTTGATGTAGAGTGGGATACTTATTGGTCCTAGTATAAATGCAATAAGTGGTGGCAGCGGATCTGGGGGGTGCTGGAGCTGTATGAGGTGTGATTTAGGCTCAATTTGTGTCCTGAGTGAAAGGTGAGCGCAAGTTTGAGTAGGCTAAATTAACCCGTTCAGTTGCACCCCATGTCACGTGACGAGGCGGCGGCGTCCTCGCCGTGACACAACATCTGATGCCTCAATGGGTTAGTAGATACAGAACATAACAGGCTTATTCTTTCTGCAATATGCAAAGGATTATTGTTTTTCTTCAATAATTTTTTGGTAGAAACGCAGCAGCAGATGCACATAAATGCACCTAATAAAAAGTCAAACAAAGCAGATTTACCTGGGAGAAGTTTGTACATTCCCCAGCACTCTCTAGGCTGTCATCTGTGTTTTCTTCCTCTTGTCGCACATCATAAGCTTCAGGATAGTGGTATACAGGTTGTGGCTGTGGTTGAGCCTCTTGATCTATTGTAAATTTCAGAAGGTCAAAGTACCAGAGCCGGGGTATATAAACTTCATCACCGGAGGCGCCAGACTGTATTGAGGACTCTACTTTCTTCAATTCTTTTTTGAAAACTGTCCGCAAATTTGCAATTTTATGTTTGACAAGTTCTACGGTTGCTGAGGGACAAACTGATTTACAAAGACTGAGTAATTTCTCATAAGCTTCTGCTTTTTTCTGCCTGTTGGAATAGTCAGAAGACTTGACTTTCCATAAGCAGGGAAGAGAGCGGTACATTTCAATGAACTCTATTAGGAAATCTGGATTCATCAGGCATTCTGTCGACATTTTCCTCTTTATAATAATCACCTATATTAAAACAAAGAACAAATATACAAATAAAGCTTAAGTATTGATTCAAAAGAAGTAAAGTAACTGTTCACATCTATGTTGTGATCGCCATCATAAAGCAGCAGACCTATTTTTGGATCTGTACTGTTAGATGGGTGGGGCCAAGATGCTCCAACCCAAAAACACCCATCTGACAGTGGAGAGCCTAATTAGCATATTGCCATTGAAAATACACAGAAATAGTGCTAGTCAGGCCAACTGCACACAAACCTGTGCAGTCTGTGGAAACTGAACCCTACGTTGGTCCGATCCCACAGACTGCACACCTTGCACAGGATGGAAGTCTTTGCATCATATTTCTGTATGATGCAAGGACTCCTGTCCAGCGGAACATGCAGATCCGTTTCCACAGGCTGAGCACATTTGTGTGCAGCCGGACTTAGGGCTCATACACACAAATGTGTGCAGTCCGTGGTAATCTCTGTACATAGTGCAGAGGACAGAGTCCCTGCCGGCTAAACCCGGTTGGCAATGTATTAACCATTATAGTGCCAGCGCGGCTGTTCGTGTGTATGAGCTCTTAGGCTGTGTGCAGTCAGATGCTTATATAGATTGATAGCCATCACAGGCAGTTCAGTCTAGTTTTGTATCTTTTGTAATCATGGCCGCCACTAGGAATTTTGGGGCCCCTGACTGAAAGATTACTGTGCCCACCCCCCCACCGGCATTCATTCCCACATTGATACATAACATTGTACACCGCCCCGTACTCCGTAGAAAGATAGGACACGTCCTATCTTTCTCCGTAGTACGGCACCATGTGCCATATGTTCCTATGGAGAAGGGCAGGGGTGAGCTGCGCTCGCCTCTTCCTCCTCTCCCCATGCGCCGCCGTTGCCTGCCGTGCTACGGTGCGGCGGGCAACGGCAGTGTGAATGTAGCCCAAGTTCACACCTGCATTGGTAATGCAGCAGCCCTATGTTTCTTTCGGCTCTAAATAACGGATGGCAACTGAAGAACTTCCTAAAATGGAGACTGCAACAGAAACTCAGGAAACAGGTGTGAATGGCGATTTAGCTACAAATACAGTGGCAGCCTGCCCGGCAAGGACATCAAAGAGGGAAATGGGGGACTCATTGTCAGAACTGGACAGAAAGTTTTGGTCAGGCTTCCAATGTAGGGACAGATATTCTAGTTCCCTGGATAAGCTCTTTAGCACAGAACAGTTTCTGTAGAGCTCCATTCAATCTCCATAGTGAATGTTGGGGGTCACCTCACAAGTCGGGTAGAATAACTCTTATTATTGCCATAACCCTGCACTACTGGTATTTATGGTACATTCCTTTAAAGAGGACCTGTCAAGTCAATTTGGGACCCTAAACCCACCAGAACTCCTTCTAGATCAGGGATTTGGGGTCTCAAATCAACTGTCATGAAGGCTGTATACAGAAGGAAAACTTTTATGCTTACATACATAAGTAGGTAAGTAAGTTGTTGAGGCACATCAGAGTCACATCTGCAGATCCCACATTGGCAACTACTCTTGCAGTTCTTCAAGTGGAGGCAGAATAAAGCCCTGTTTTCATTGCGCATCTGCGACATATACAGTGCTTGCACAGCGAATTCAGGATGTACTATGCAGGCTTCACAACATGCTAGATACCAAGTGGAACGAGATTAGTATTAATATGTGGGGAGTTTTTTTCTATAAGAAATTGCACTGACAGGTTCCCTTTTAATGCGGATACAGCCATGATTTGCAAAGCACAGAAAGACACATAGACGCACTTCACCTCTAGTGAGAAAGATTTTTGTCAAATACTTTCAGAACAGAAAATGCCATTACTTTGGAAAGAAAAGCAGGCATCGTTCTGTTTGCTTTCAATAATTTCGTAAAATCATTATATATGCTTTAAGTTTCTCCCCTCTGAAGATGCTGAATTTTTTTGTTGCCTACAAAGTTTTCAAATATTACAAATATAATACTATAATATATATTCAAATATAATACTTTAAGTGTTTTAATACTATTCAATGTTAAATTCAGACAAATATTGCATATGTCTATTTTCAGATTTTGAATCTGATGTTTATCCAAATATCCCCTTTTTCAGTGTTTTTGCACACATTTAGATTTTTGGTGATTACAGCACCATCTGTCACCAAAATTGAAAAAGACCGTTGTCAAATCAATATAATTTTTCATGGGGAATTCAAATCTGCAATAAGACCCGGTCTCGTTTTAACCCTTTCATTACAATGCTATCAGCACATTGTAATGAATGAGGAGGAAAATCCCTTTATACTGCCATAACGTGTAAACAATCTGTACTGTGTCAATTGCGTATTAACCCTGGTAAGTGCGGCTCCCACACCAGTAAACACTGTGATCAGTGACTGCCCCCCCTGATCTGACCATACCGGGTAAAGTTACATGGCTTAAGTGATTTTGCATTGAATGTTACCCATGCTATGTCTTTGTTATTTCCTGTGGGTCTGTCTATTTGTCTTTACATAGATTGCAGGGGGGAGTGAGTATACCAGTTAGCCTGTATCAGGGGCATCTGGTTGCTCCCATCTTTTTGATGGGTGTTTGTTATGTTTTAAATGTTTTTAATGCATATCAATAAAATTAATGTTTCACACTCAAACAGTATTGGAATTTAGGCTCTATAACACCAGAACCCAGACGGGTTTTTTTGCGTGGTATACTGCCATAATGTAGTGTGCCAGTATATGATACAGTATATATGGCAGTATATGATCAGACAATCTAGGGTTACAGTACCCTAGGTAGTCTGAAAAATAGTAAAAGTAAAAAAAAAAAAAAAGTTATAGATTTTTGAAGGTGGGGAGTGGAAAATAGAAATGAAATAACAAAAAAGGCAAGGTCTTAAGGGGTTAAAGGACATCTACCACCACGATGCAAGACTGAATGCAAATGAGCCCGAGGGGCTCCAGGCTCCATTAACACCTAGGGAGCCTGGAGCCCCTCAAGCTTATTTTCATACAGTCCTTTATCCTGGTGATAGATACGATTTTCCCACAAAGAAAAGTTAGATCTAATCCTGTGGATAGGGCCTAACTGGCTGATCAGTGGGGATCTCAGTGCTGAGACACCCACAGATCACGAAAACGAGGGGTCTGATGGGGTCCCACGTACCTCAGTCGGATCCCTCAACGCTCCGTCAGATTAATGGAGCAGACAGCCGCGCATCATCTCTATGGAATTGATGGAAATTGCCGAGCGCTGCTCAACACGGAGACCCCCACTGATCAGAAAGTTAGGACCTATGCCGCTTTAAGTTCCCCCTGCAGAGGTTATAGATAGGAGGCTCAGTTTGATATCTTTTTGATGCAGTTTTGAAAAATATTTGACATATGTATTTTCAATTTTTTGATCCTTTGTGTATTTTGCAAGAAATTCCACCATCCTGACCTTTTTGTTAGGCCCCTTCCACCCTCTTTCTCTGTACGTACGGCGGGCGCCATGCATCACTGTGTGGAGGGGAGGGGTGAGCAGTGCTGTATGGTCGCCCAGGCTACAGTTAGGTGAGAATACGGCATTGCCAAATTAGCCTTACACCCTGTATATATGATAAATCTTGTAAACAATGGGCAGTCATCTGTGCATCTGCCACAACTGATCTGCTGAGACAGGAGGCAATGAATACAGATCAAAACCTTTCCCAAGTGACAGGCAAAGCCCCCCCCCCCCTTTCCCCAATTGCTATAATAAAAGTGTACAGCCAAAAAGATAGCCTGCTTGAGATGGCTAACTGAACCAGAAGACGTTACAAACAAGCTTTCAGGACTGCTAGTCCCTGCTTGATAAGGCCATGTCCACACAGGACATCCCTGAGCGCTTGTCCAGATGTTGTGATGTATGAAGGCAGCGGGGGCAGTCCCAGCATTGCTTCATATAGAGCAAAACATATTATAATCTGACAAATACAAACTGTCCGGGATTATAATCCTGTGCGGTACAATAAAGTTGGGCAGATTCTGTGTAGTAGATACGGGGTGACAGCAGGGAGCTGTCCATTACACTGCCAGGCCCTGGCACAGCTCATGCCCTGCCCCGGGTCCCGCTGATTATACACCCAAACTCCAGCCACAGGCAAACTTCCCCCTGGTGAGACGCCTCCCGTCAGGTGCCGCCCTGTAGCCCCGGCCGCTAGCGGCTGCCCCCATCTTCACATCCTTTGCTCCATTTTGTTTTCCCTCATACCTCGTACTGGTGATCCTTTTCACAAGTGGCCACTCAGCCATATAACCCCGCCCCCGGCAGTCACGGGTTCTCCGGGTCATGACTGAGGGGGCTGTCTCGGCTCGGTCCCTGCGTCCAGTTGTGTGTGCTCGGACGTCGGGCAGGGTGACATTGTGACGGGGACACCCCGCGCCTCCGAGCCTCGCACATGCACAGTGGCCCCGGGCTCGCCAGCCGCCCGCCCTCCTCCCTCTCACGTCACTTGTAGCGGCCGCGTGTGTCATCTCCCTGTTCCACGCGCGATATTTTCTCCTCACTGTGGCGGGAGCGTTGACAAGTCTGGAGCATCCACCATGTTCCCGTCTCCCAGAGCCCAGGCTGTGGCGACTGCCCGGCGGCCCCTCGGAGTCCGTGGTCCTGCCGGAAGGAAAAGCTTAGGACCCCCGGGCAGTTCTTCCCCCTCTACGGTCTTTTCCCCCTCGGGGCGCAGGGTCACTGTCGGTGGTGCGCGGTGAGTGAGGCTGGAGGGTGACGGGGCACATAATTGCCGCCCCATCCGCACATGTATCTATAGAGTATGGGGTCCATTCAGGCCAGGATCATATCTGTGTGTTGCAGATACCCAGACACTTGACTGAAAAGATCAGTCACAAGACCATTGAATGTAATTGCTGGAGTATTCAGGAGGGCAGTTTATGAGGCTGGTGTATTTATGAGGCCGATGTGTACAGTTATTACTGTCATGCATGAAGTGGCATAAAGTATAACTTGTAGCTATGTGAGGAGATGGGCCTTATCTATTAGGCCTCGTTCACATGTAAAGCTTATATTATTTTGAAACGCAATTAAAAAGCAGCGGAGAGGAGATCCTCGCTATCTTTTTCATGGAAACATTGGGATTGAGGACCAGGTGTTGAGCGCCAGGGTATGATGATTACCGTGCCGCTAAAACCTCTACCAGACCAAGCCCAGGTTATAGCCAGTGCCGACCCAAACCCCCATCTTCCTCCTTCATGCCCACATTTCCTGGTGGTTCAGGAGAAAACTGCCGTACAAGTCTTGATAAATCTTCCCCCATGTGTTTTATATTGTTTACATGCAAAACATGTGTTGCCTGTTCCCACTCACAAGCGTTTAAAGAAAATCTACCATTTGATTTGATGCATTATGAAGCAAACATACCTTGAGAATGCTGTAACTACACTGATGCAGGATCAAATCTTGTTTAATCCCTGAGCTGAGTGGTTTTGCTTAAAAAACTATTATAAAACTCAGGACCTTGTGAAAGCTGGATCCACATACACAAGCTTTCTGAACAGCCAAGACAGGACTAATCAATCTGAGCTAGACCACTCATACACAGCAGCTGGGGGATGGTGCAGCAGTTGATTATTCTGCCTGGCAGGAAGAACACTGATTACATCATCATCAGGTGCAGCCCATAACTAACGTGAAAGGAAAAGCACTGACCCCAGGCACAGAAGGGAGAGAGCTTCATTATAATTGTTTTCAGCAAAACCACTCAGCACGGGCGCTAAACAAGATATACTTCTGCATCAGTGTAGCTACAGCATTCTCAAGGTATGTTTGCTTCATAATGCATCAAATCAAATAGTAGATTTCCTTTACGTTTAAACACATATATGCTAAGGAAATACTCCACTGCCTTTGAATTGCGCTTCAAAACTATTTTAAGGGGTATTCTCACAAAGACAAGATTCTTAAATATACTCAGGATAACAAAATAACACACTCTAATTCATTGTTATTTTTTTTAAAAAAACAAAAACATGTAATCCCAACCTTTGTCCCTGGATCTGGCCGTAAACACTTGGCTATGGTAGGTAGATTCCTTTAGCTTCTCTTGTATTCTGGGGACAGGCTGGAGGACAGATTCTACACTGTTCACAGCAGGGTGTAGAGAAGACAGCAGCAGATCTAAGGGTGCGGTCACACGTTCAAAATTTCATATGCAGTTTTTGAAGCCAAAAGCATGTGTGGATTGTAATGGGTTGAGACAAATAATTAGAAGGTGCTGCTCCTCCAACTTTTACTCCATTCTGGGTTTGGGCATCAAAAACTGAATCTGAAAAACTGACTGTGTGACTCCACCCTAAAATGAGATAAAATGGGAGGGGTGTATATCAGTACTGACTATGTGTTTTATTGATTGGGTGAGGCTGGAGAGTGACTTGTATCCATCTCAAGACTTTGGCCTGTCTCCTATTAGAATCTAGTATAATCTTCCTAAGCTAAATAAGTGTAGATAAACCCTGTACCCTAATAATCTAAGCACATTGTCAACACAAAGCATCTCGTAGCACAGAGGCTTCATGAAGTGTCTGCTTATAGAGTCCCCGTCCCCACTCTGGCCATCACTGAGCAAAAACAGCAATAAAACTGAGTAAAATTGTAAAGTAATAGGGTTCATGGGCAAACCCCTTTTAACCCCTTAAGGACGCAGCCATTTTACAGCTTAAGGCTCAGTCCCATTTTTTGGATTCTGACATGCGTCGCTTTATATGGTTATAACTTTTAAACACTGTTACTTATCAAAACGATTCTGAGATTGTTTTTTCCCCACATGTTGTACTTCATTTTAGTGGTAAATTTTGGCTGATAAGTTTTGCGTTTATTTACAAAAAAAAAAAGAAAATATGATGAATTTTCTGAAAAATTTGCCATTTTTGAAATTTGAAATCATTGCGTTTTCAGGCAGATAGATTTACCACCTAAATAAATTGCTGAATAACATTTCCCATTTGTCTACTTTACATTTTCATAATTTATGAAACGTCTGGATAATTTATTTTGATGTCACGCGGCTTACAAATAGAATATCGCTTTTCCGGATTTTCAGAATTGACTATTTTGGGGATAAATACAGTTTTGAATGAAAATTTACATATTTAGCATCAAAACCCCCCTATATAATCAACCCAATTTCAAATCTGCACCCCTCAAGCTATCAGAAACAGATTTTACGAAGATTGTTAACCCCTTGAGATCTTCATAGTAATTACATCAAAATGGAGGCGAAATTTAGAATAGTCAAATTGTGCCGGTTATACATTCATTTAGCCCTAAAATTTACACATTTCCAAAAGATAAAAATACAAAACCCACCATACAATTTGTTCTACAATTTCTCCCGAGTACAGAGACCCCCCACATGTGGCCGTGACTTGTTTTATGGGCGCACAGCGAGACGCAGAAGGGAAGGAGGGCGCTGCAGCTGCCAGGATTTTACTTTCCTCATTGGCCTCTTTTGAAGGCTGTAAAATTTTCACTTTTGCGCTATTAGGGCCATGTGATGCCATTTTTTTTGCGGGATGAGATGCTTTTTCCAATGTTACCATTTTGAGGTTTTGAGGCAGGAGTAGAAAAGCATCAATTCTCTACTGTTTTTTTTTTACTTTTTTTTTTTTTTTTTTTTGTGGTGTTCACCGTATAGACTAATAATCATGTTATCTTCATTCTATGGGTCGATACGATAACGGGGATACCAGACACGAATATATTTTCTTGCGTTTTACTAAATTTGTAAAATAAAACCCTATTGTGGGGAAAAATCTATAATTTTTGTATTGCCATCTTCCAAGTGGCATAACTTTGTTACGTTTTTGGCTACGGAGCTGGTTGATGGCTTGTTTTTTGCGGGACACGTTGTACTTTGCACCAGCATCATTCTAGAGTACATATGTTTTTTTGATCACTTTTTATAGCATTTGGGATTGATTAGGTAAAAATCATAATTTTTGGAGGGTTTATAACAGTTTTCTTTTACGGCGTTCATCGTGCGGGTTCAATAATTATTTACTTTTATTCTACGGGTTGTTACGGACGCTGTGATACTATATATGTGGGGTTTGTGTTATGATTTAGACTTTTTTTTCAGTTATATGTCTCTTTATATGTTTTGGGGCTTTTGGGCATTTTTGGTGATTTATTACTTTATTTTTTTATTGAATAATTTTTTTTTTTTACTTTTTCACTTTTTCCACCATGGGAAATGAACAAGCAATAATCTGATTGCTTGTTCATAATAATAATACTGACATTATCAGTGTCAGCCTATGCACTTGCATAGGGTGGCACTCTGCCAGTAAGATGACGTCATAGACGCCATCTTACCGGCAGTTCCTGCAGGTAACACTGGGGTCCAGATCGGACCCCAGTGATACTGTAGCAATGATCTTTGCCCCCCGAAAATGATTCGGGGGGGCGATCGTGGGGGAAAGACCCCCCAGATGCATGTTAGATGCCGCGGTCGCGATGACTGCGGCATTTAACAGGTTAATCACCCGCGATCAGAGACCACTCCGATCGCGGGTGTTACACTGGGGTGCCGGCTATCAGTCACAGCCGGCACCCCGTGTTTCCCGATGTCGGTTCGGCTCAAATCTTGAGCTGAACCGGCATCGGCTCAGCGTCCGATATATCGGACGCTGAGCGTTAAGAGGTTAAGCACTGTGTGTAAACACAGCCTTGGATGACATACTGTCTTATTGATTTAGGCCTCATTCACATGAACATATTCTCATCTGGGCAAGCATATAGATAGGTGCTGCAGCGAGTGCTCCTTTGTAAGACCTGGGCTGTATGGCACCTGCAGATTCGTTACAATGTGCTAGTGGCACATTGTAATGAAAACTATGTAAGAACGCCATATACTGCAATACAGTAGTATTTCAGTATATAGTAAAAACGATCAGACCTTCTAGGGTTAAAGTACCCTAAAGGGTCTAAAATATACTAAAAGAAAAAAGATAATAAATTTTTTTTATTTTTTTTTTTAAAAACCTTAAACTTAACTTTCCCAGGGTCCTGAATGTTAAAATAGTTTTTTAAGCAAACCACTCAACTTGGGGATTAAACAAGATATGTTTCTGCATCAGTGTAGCTACAGCCTTCTCAAGGTATCAAAATATAAAAACAGTTATTCCTGACTGGGAACCCCATAATGGAAAATAGCGCCAAAATGTTTGAAATGCAACTTTTACACCATTTTACATCACATAAGATATTTAATAAAAAATGATCAAAAGTTTGCACAGTCCTCAAAATGGTAGCAATGAAAATGTCTGCTCATCTTGCAACAAATGACATCGTACACAGCTCAATGCACAAAAGTGTGAAAAAATTATTCACTGTGATCGTACCAAACCAAAGAATAAAATAGATGTATCATGTGGAACGCACAGAGAGGTTTTTTCCAGCTTCCTTGTACATGGCATGGATAATAAATAATATCACTGAGAAGTAAAATTTCTTACACAGAAAATAAGCCCTCACACAGCTCTGTACATGGAAAAATGAAAAAGTTATAGATTTGTGAAGGTGGTGAGTGTGAAACATGAACGTGAAAACGCTGCATCCTAAAGAGGTTAAGGGACTGTTCTGAGACATCCCATGGTACCGTGTCCCCCAATATTGGAACGAGAATTTCTTTCTTTTTGCTACAGAACCCACCCTCTGCTTTGTTATATACTTTTCCGGGAATTTGTATTTTTCCCAGGTTTAGGACATGTTATTTCAGTTGTTTTATTTTGAGTTTATTTTATATCTTTTGTTGTGGCGAGGGTTGTGCTGTTGCACAAGCTGATCAGCGTCAGGCCTGTGGTGAGGGTATAGCCCACCGAGGTGGAACTAACAGCGTTTCTTACTAACTTTGTGGTTGGTCCTATACCCATGGTACAATGTCCCCAAATGTTGCAACAAAAAACTGATTTTACGGTAAGACTAGAAAATTTGACACACAGTTCTCATCCTTATTTTATATAGCACGTTTCACTCTTACACAAGGTCCTATTCTCTGTTTTTGTGGGCATTGCCTTCCCATAGAAGTCTATGGAGCTGTGAAAAATGTTAATGCCACACAGGTGTCGCCCGGTTGCTAGGTAACACAAAATCGAGTAACTGGAATAAACCAATGACTTCATTTGACAATCATCTATTTTTTTTTTTTTTTTTCTGTGTGCAACTATAGGTGACATACAGGGCGCATTTGCATCCTTACAGCTCAGACACTGAACACACGTGGGACGCATAAGGGTTCATTCACTTACCCGGTCCTGTCGCGATCCCACTGTGCGTTGTCCGCCGAGGATTCGGGTCCGGCGCGACTAAGGTCGTGCGTCCAATTTCCTTCATGAGTGGCTGCTGCGCCGAGGTCCGCCGGAGTTCACCTTGTTCTTCTTCCTGGTGCATGTGAGTGCGTGATCTTGCGACACATTTAGTTTTTAAAATTCTGCGGTTTTTCAGAATCCGTCTGGATTTCCGAAGGCCACACCCCCTTTCCCCTCCATTTGTCGCGTGCAAGCCAATGCGCCACAATCCGATCGCGTGCGCCAAAAACCCGGGGCAATTCAGTGCAAAACGGAAATATTCGGGAAAACCCAACAGAATCGCGGTCCGTGGACCCTTAGTAAATGAGCCCCATAGTGTAGATGAATACGGACAACATATCTGTTGTTTAAAGCCTATTCTTAATAAAACAAAGAGTATTAGGAAGAAATGGGAAATCTGGATATATCTGCAGCAGATACACAGTGCAGTTATCTCTTACAGTATTGTCAAAAGGATAGACACACAGCCCCCACACAGATCACATGTTTAAAGCCCTGTTATTGTAGTAAATTGAATGCAAGGCAGGACAGGTGTCTAAATAATAATGAAAATGTTCTTTTCCCTAGGCTACATTCACAAAATGGTATGAATGTAAATGTTTGCTGCTACTGCCAAAATAATACCTTATATAGGCCTGTGCATTAAAAGCCTTATGTATGTTTGATACCTCTGAGATTGTACTAACCAAAATAGTCAAGGGGAGGCGTATTTTGGACCACACGGTAAACTCGGCGTATAAAATGGTACCACTAGGAAGTACAATGTATACAGCTAAAAACAAGCTCTTATACATCTCCTATGAATGGAGGTAAGTAATAAGGAAACAATAAAAGTGTAAAAGGCCTGTAGTGTTCGACACCTCTGACTTATAATAGAGATCATTACCCTGTTTGTCAGTAATTTTTGAAGAAATATATGATAGTTTAGCTATTAGCTATGATGGAACACCGTGACTAGTGTGAACAATGTCTTATTTCCCTCTGCTTATGGACATAAACATGCTGGGTGTTCATCTGACAGCTATGATGTATATAGTCTACTTTAGCCACAGCATGTGTGCAATATTTGACTTGCATAATTTTTTTATTTCAGGGCAACACCTTCAAGAGTTGTTCTTCACCCTTGTGCTGTGGAAACCGTCAATTACAATGTTCAGTTATTTGGTTCTTCGCTGCCAGTTAAGGTCATGGAGGCTTTGACAAGTCCTCATGGTAATTTACTTTACTGTTTCATTCTGTTGAACAGGGCTGGATGGTAAAATGTAAGTAAAAGTGAGTAAATGTCTAATACAACACATACTGCAGAATCCGAAGTACACAATCCACTCCAGTATAGGCCCACATGTTGTCTTTAGGCTTTATGCTACGGCCGGGCGGGCAGTCGGGCACGGTGGAGAGGTGAAGCAAGCACTGCTCACCCCTCCTCTCTCCATAGAGAATTGTGGCGCATGGCCGTGCTTACGGCTGAAGATAGAGCACGCTTTATCTTTTTTTTTTTCTTTTGCGGGCACGCTATAGTGCGCACATGTTGTGCTCACCGTATCTAGCCCGGGTGCCACATTCTCTGCTCATTGAAACAGCCTGTGAATATGCAGCACTGAGCAGCTCTTGTAACACCTCGAGACTCGTTAGCATAATTTTGGAAAGAAGATTACCACAGTCACAGTGCCTGGATACATGAATAAGTGCCCTTGGTTTATCATGATGGATTTTGATGGTAGATTTTCTTTAAAGAAACATGAGTAAGGCTACATTCACACTAACGTATGGAGTGTATGGGGGACGTATATTGGCCGTATATACGTCCCCCATACACTCCTATGGGCGCACGGCACCCTACGGGAGCGGTACGGTGCGGCACCGTACCGTTCCATACCCGGGAAAAAGATAGGACATGTCCTATCTTTTCCCGTAATACGGCGCCGTGCGCCATAGGTTGCTATGGAGAGGGGCGGGGGTGAGCTGCGCTCACCTCCTCCTCCTCTCCCCGTACACTGCTGTTGCCCGCTACGGTACGGTACGGGCGGGCAACGGCAGTGTGAATATAGCCTAAGAGTAGGTGATGGTATAAAATAGGAAACCTGAATACTAATGCATAACCCATTGACCATTAGCAATGAATCTGCAGCAAGTGTGTATTTTCTTTGTAGCTTGCTGTTGTGTGCATTACCAGACTGCTCATAAACATTGGTCTGTTGTAGATTTTAATTTTATTTGAGATTTTTCAGTTTGATTAATTTTTATTTTCTGACAGCTGATGACTCTTTAATGGTGAGGATTCATGAACTTGGATGGGCCTGGTTAGTGTGTGGTGACCGTGTCATAATCTGGAAAATTAGCCAGTCTCCATCTGCAAAGGTAAATCCTTTTTTTTATGGGTGTAGGTTTTTATTTGTAATTGTCTTTACTATATTCATATTGTTTTAATAATTTATTGCATTGATTTATCTGCAATTTTTTTTGTTTGTGTCCAAACACAAGGCAGACACAGTAGCTTAAATGGGATGTCTGACTCGTCACAGCTAATCACACACCTGAATGGTGACTTCTCAAAAAGGCACATCTTATGCGGAGGCCAGACAACTTATTTTAACCGGTTAAGGACCGGGCCCTTTCCTGTTTTTTCATGTCCATTTTTCACTCCCCACCTTCAAAAATCTATAACTTTTTTATTTTTACACGTAAAGGGCTGTGTGACGGCTTGTTTTCTGCGTAACAAATAGCACTTCATAATGATGGTATTAAATATTCCATGCCTTGTACTCGGTAGCGGGAAAAAAATTCCAAATGCAATGAAAATGGTGAAAAACCGCATTTGCGCCATGTTCTTGTGGGCTTGGATATTACGTCTTTCACTGAGCGCCCCAAATGACATGTCTACTTTATTCTTTGGGTCGGTACGATTAAGGGGATACCAAATTTGTATAGGTTTTATAATGTTTTCATACATTTACAAAAATTAAAACCTCCTGTACAAAAATAATTTTTTTGATTTTGCCAACTTCTGGCACTAATAACTTTTTTTTATACTATGGTGTACGAAGCTGTGGGTGGTGTCATTTTTTTGCGAAATTTGATAATCTGTTCAATTATATCATTTTTAGGACTGTACGACCTTTTGATCACTTTTTTTAGATTTTTTTTAGATTTTTCAAAATGGCAAAAAAGTGCCATTTTCGACTTTGGGCGCTATTTTCCGTTAAGGGGTTAAACGCATTGGAAAACCGTTATCCTATTTTGATCGGGCATTTTCGGACGCGTCGATACCTGATGTGTTTATGATTTTTACTGTTTATTTATATTTATGTCAGTTCTAGGGAAAGGGGGGTGATTTGAAATTTTAGGTTTTTTTATTATACTTTTTTTTTTACTTTTTTTAAATTTTTATTTATACTATTTTTCAGACTCCCTAGGGTACTTTAACCCTAGGTTGTCTGATCGATCCTATCATATGCTGCCATACTACAGTATGGCAGTATATGGGGATTTTCTTCCTCATTCATTACAATGTGCTATCAGCACATTGTAATGAAGGGGTTAAAACGAAATAGCCTCGGGTCTTCGGAAGACCCGAGGCTACCATGGAGACGGATCGCCGCGCCCCGATGACGTCACGGGGAGCGGCGATCCCAGGTAAGATGGCGGCGCCCATGCGCCGTTATCTGTTTGAGGCTGCCGGCAGCCCACGCTGTGAAAACACCCAATGTTACCGGTAAGCCTTTGCTGCAATATGTAGTCATTTGGTTCCTTAAGAAATGAAGGACACATGTCCTTGGATACAAACGCCGCTGCTGGATTGATTGCACAAATAAGCAAATTGATTTGGCATATTAAATAGCTGGAAGTTACTGCATCTCCCCCCCCCTCGCTGGTTGGCCGCCTCAGTGCATTTTTGCCATCGCTGCCAGAGTTAGGGGGTTGGTGGTTATCCAGGGACAACCATTACATTTAAGGGAAATTATCTTCACACAGGTAAATTTTTAAAATATCTAATTGAAGAAATGTGTGTATATGGCAGATAAATTAAATGTAAATGCCATGTTAACTCCACAGACTGGAATTGAGAGTGAATGTCATAAAGAAGGGTTCAGTGATTTAACATTGCAATTGGTTGTTACGTGTTTATACAAGCAACTTCAATAGGGGAAATTTATTGAACTCTCCAGACCAGAATTTCGTTGAAATGCTGTGCCCTAAGTTTAAAGGTTTTAGACCATTATTAGACACTTTTTTTTTTTTTTTTTTGACTAGTGCAACAGACTGGCATGACCTAGGAAAAGGGGGTTTGACCCCACAGGAAAGGGTCTGTGCACCAAAAATGAAGCTCATGCACCACAATAGTTGGGTCAACTAGATTTAATAGATGGTATAAAGTATGACTCCAGGCTCATAAATAAATAAAGCTTTATTTAACCCCTTAGGCTACATTCACACGAACGTATGGAGGACGTATATACGGCCGACATACGTCCCCCATACACTCCTATGGGCGCACGGCACCCTACGGGAGCGGTACGGTGCAGCACACGTGCGGCACCGTACCGTTCCGTACCCGGGAAAAAGATAGGACCTGTCCTATCTTTTCCCGTAATACGGGGCCGTGCGCCATAGGTTGCTATGGAGAGGGGCGGGGGTGAGCTGCGCTCACCTCCTCCTCCTCTTCCCGTACACTGCCGTTGCCCGGTCCGGTACGGGCGGGCAACGGCAGTGTGAATATAGCCTTAGTGTTCTGCGCCGTACTAGTACTGCCTTGATTTGCGCTCAACGCAGTACCAGTACGTTGCCGATGCTGGATCGGCTCTGCACCGGAGCCGAGGCAGCGGGGGTCGCTGGGTATCAGCGGTAATCTACCACTGACATCTCCGGGTTACATCCGCACTTGGTAAAAAATCCAGTAAAGAATTGATGATTTTCTACTCATGACCTCAAAAAATAGTTAATAAATTTTCAACAATAGGGGCTACCAACCCCAAAATGGTAACTCATCTCATCCCGCAAAAAAAAAAAAAATATGCCATCTCATGGCCCCAATAACGAAAAAGCGAAAATTTTATAGCCTACAAAAGGGGCTAAGTTTTGTAAATAAACTCAAAATTTAGCAGCCAAAATTTATCACTAAAATTAAGTACAACAAGTGGGGGAGGTGGGGGGGGGGGAGAAACAATCTCAGAATCGCTTTGATAAGTAACAGTGTTCAAAAGTTATAACCATATAAAGTGAAGCATGTCAGAATACAAAAGACAGGGCTAAGCCTTAAGCTGTAAAATGGCTGCGTCCTTAAGGGGTTAATGGACATCTACCACCAGATTACTGATGGTAGTCTGTCCTTACAAGCCTGCTTGTTACCTCTAGGGAATGATGGCTAGTTCCAGGATATCAAGACAAAAATATGTAAATGAACCTGAGGTGCCTCATGGCTCTGCCGATCACTAATTATGCACACCATACACCCCTCTTGGGCTCATTTACATATTTTTATAAAGTGTTTTGCTCTGCAGTCTTTATGTCCTGGAACTAGCTTAACCCCATAAGGACACAGGGTTTTTTGCGCTCATTTCTCGCTGTGCACTCACAATAACACGTCAGCTTTATTCTTTGGTTCAGTGCAATCGCGGTGATACCAAATTTATACAGGTTTTATTGTGTTTTAATACAATTTCAAAAATTAAACGAATGTGTACAAAAAAGAAAAAAAAATTTTGCCATCTTCTGACGCTAATAACTTTTTCATACTTTGGCGCACGGAGATGTGTGAGGTGTCATTTTTTGCGAAATGAGCCGACGTTTTCATTGCTACCATTTTGAGGTCTGTGCAACATTTTGATCATTTTTTATTTCATTTTTTATGTGATGTAAAAAGGTGTAAAAGTCGCATTTCGGACATTTGGGCGCCATTTCCCGCCTCGGAGGTCACCGCCGGCCATAACCGTTTTTATATTTTGATAGATCGGGCATTTTGGGACGCGGGGATACCTAATGTGTTTGTGATTTTTACTGTTTATTATGTTTTATATCAGTTCTAGGGAAAGGGGGGTGATTTGAATTTTTAATATTTTATTTATTTTTTTATTTTAACTTTTTTTTTCTTTATTTTTCCACTATTTCTTAGACCATCTAGGGTACATTAACCCTAGATGGTCAGATCGCTCCTACCATATACTGCAACACTTCTGTATTGCAATATATTGCATTTTTGCAGCACATTCATTACAATGAGCCACTGGCTCATTGTAACGAATCTCCAGAAGCCATTAAGCCTCGGGTCAAACGAAGACCCGAGGCTACCATGGCATAACTGCCATAGAAGTGCACATGTGTCGTTGCCGTAAAAAAGATAGGGCATGCTCCATCTTCGGCCGTGGTTCCTGTGGAAGGGGTAGGGGGTGACCGCTGCTCAACGCCTCTCCAACCAAACGTCCTGGCATGGAGGTAGCATATGTTAGTGTGAAAGCAGCCTAGACGTCTCAACAGATACTCTCCCGAGCAAGCCACGCCTCACCCATCCCCTCTATATTTAAAGACTAGTGACCACGGTGCCTCAATATGGCAAAATATAGGACGTGCCCTGTATTTTTCTGTGCTCGGTCACGGTGCGGGGATACAGTGTGTGTACCACAGACTACTATGGGGACCGCGATCCAGCTGAAAATTTTGCGGCCAGATCACGGTCCCACTAAGTTCTTGTGCCTTGGGCCTTATAACATTGTCATATGAAACTATAGGAAGGAGGGCCCTTCTCGCAAGAGCTTACAATCTAAAATATACCATATTTTACATTCGTCATCAGGCACGGTTATAAATTTGGCACAGAATACGCCCTCACACAGAGGAGTGTATAATTTGCACATGTGCTTGCATTTTTTTTTTTAAGTGGCCAGCACATGTCCACATTTCTTTCTAGGGGCTCATGCACATGGCTGTGGAGCAGGTCATTGTTCCTGCCCGGATTTGCTACTCAGGCAGTCTTTTTCTTTTGTTATTAGCCATTAACCAATAGGACACAAAAAAATTGTTTATGGCCCAAGTACTGCACACATTTATATGCAGGAGCGTAAAGACTGCCTAGCCTAACTTTTAATAAACCAGTTACACATAGGTTTAGAGCAAATGCTCAACTATCTAAGGAAACGTGGTAAGACCTATGCATATGCTAATGTATTTATAATATGTATATACTGTATTTTTATTATTTTTTTATATAATTTTTTTTTAATCTAACAGGCTATGTCATGTAAAGAACTGCAGCTTCCACCTAGTGACTTTCCTTGGACTGCAGATCTGGTGGACCTATTGACTGTGGGTGATGGAACAAGTACACAGGTAGGTAAGATAAAGGGGATATTTCTGTTCTGTGTCATGCGTCCTTGCCTACTTGTTTATATGCAAAGGTTTCCTTTTGTCTCCCACTGAAAACCAGAAGCTAGTTTAAAATTCTAGCGAGTCATTGCTTATTGGGCAACATTGCTGTCTCACCAGGTACTAATCCTAGCCACTTGTAGGGGGTCACAGGACCTAAATATCTGCTTCCTTTCCTTTTCATTGTTGGTAGGGGGCAATGTGACCCGATTACTAATACAGAATAAGCTGCTGATAATCAAGTCACATGACCCCCTATCAGTGGCACTGATAGAACTGCAAGTATGTTGTTCCTGTGTATTGCGGGGGGAGAGAAATCAAGGGAACCATTTATATTGGTTTTCTATAGTACCGAGTTGCACTCTTTACTCTTAAGGAGCCTCTAACAGTCCAGGACCGATCAAGAAATAAAGTCCCACAGTTAATATATATACCTATATAGATAAAAATGTTTTCTTATCTGACTGGAGCTCCAGATGTTGCAACTACTCCACTCTCCTTTTGTGTTGCTTTTTTTTTTCTTGATGGCATAAAAAGAAGGATCTTCCGCATGTTTCTTTGAGCTGTAGTGAACGGTGTAAACGGAGGAGGAATAATCACATGCCGTAGTGGTCTGAACAATGGGCTATTCTAGTCGGAGGACCCTTATTTTATGCTATCAAGAAAAAAAAAAAGCAACACTAAAGAAGGAGATTTTGTGAAACATCCCATTGAAGGAGAGTGGAGTAGTTGCAACATCTGGAGCTCCAGTCAGATAAGAAAACCCTTTTATCCTCTATATCTTTATATTGGTAATTACACCAACAACAAGCCCTGGTGCCATTAAACCCATTTTGTTACACAGAGCCAGGCAAAATAAAGAAGATAAAAAAATACTTCTCATGAACTTTTGTAGAACTATGCTGACATAATTCAGACCTATATACGTTCTTTTAATGCTATCCTCTTTTAATATACATTTTTTAAAATTGAATTTAGTCTTTTAAACCTATTTAAACTTTGTGACCTACATGTTATAATATTTTTTGCTTAGTCTGTTGCAGTTATGGCAGCTACAGGTGAAGGAACAATTCGTTATTGGCCAAGTCTCACTCATGAAGATTTTTACACAGAGGCTTATGCTGATTTTGGAGATTCTGTATGTTCATTTTTAACTGCTGTAAAGGTAAATACAAAGGAATAATACATATTGTTGCCAAAACTAGCCTACGATTACTACACATTGACTAAACCTTTAAACCCATCCATGGGACTTTATTCCCTTCCCCTGCTATATTTTTGTGGTTTCTATTATAGTTTGTGCCAAGCCTAAAATGCCAGATCTATCAAAATATAAAAACGATTATCCCATAATATGAGCACAGTAATGGGGAAAAAGAGCATCCAAACGGCTGAATTGTGCACATGACTGACTAGTACAGTATTGTTAGAGGGCTCATGCTCTAACTTAAGTGGGCGCTGCCGTGTTGGATGAGATTGATCGGAGGGTTCCAGGTTTTTCCTAGCAGGCCAGAGACTGGGTCTTGTCCAGATCCAGTAAATTTCCATCCTGTATACTGAATCAGCAAGTACCCCAGGGGGGGGGCATAAATAATATTAATTATTTAATACTTTTCTTAAAATTAATACTGATTTTTACCTCTTTATTTTCAGGCTGACAGTTTTATATTGTCATCCTCAAAGAATCAACATGTTCGATTAATACCAGATCCCTCTGGAAAGATCTACCAGCGATTTATGCAGCACGGGCAAGGCATGCTTTCTGGAATTGGCCGAAGAGTCTCCACTCTCTTTGGTATTTTATCTCCTTCTGTAGAATCGCCAGTAAGTTTTATTTGACATATATGTGTGTTATTTTTATTTATGCCTAATTTGTATACATTGTTTAATAGAACAAAAAAACTGCATAAGATAGTTATTACATTGTAGATTAACCATATCAAGCTGATAGGTGCAGTGTATGAGGAAGGAACTGTAGCAACGGCTCAATAAAAGAATGTTTGGGTCTTAAACGTGTTATAATAAATATATATATTCCTCTTTTTCAGCTTCTCAGTGTCCTGTGGGATAAAAGAGATTGCTTTTACACGCTTACCAACAACAACATAAATAAGTGGGAAATGGATGATAACTCTGAATCTCATGTTTTAAGTTGGGACATGAGCCGTGTACTGAAAGACGACATCTCTGATGCTATATGGGTAAACTAATGTCTTGCATTCATATTATCTGATATTTACAAGTCAGAATGCTTTACATATGGCACAGGTGTAAAGTGTAGCCCTAGTTAAAGATATGTGAAGGTAAAGGTGAACACAGGGCTTGGATAAAGATACAGATCTACAACCCTTGATCAGTTCCTGAGAATGGAAGGTACACTGTACAGCAGCTTATTACTTTCTAGTTATTGGTGCCGGTCAAGGCACCACCACTGGTGCTTAGGATGTCTTCAAGATTTTCATCACCTCTCGATTCAAAGGTGGGCATTCATTAAGACTGCCATTTTACCCATCTGTCTTGAGGTCCCCTTGTTTCTGTGTAGAGTGTGCCTAGTATGTGCAGCCCTCTTCATATGATTAGATTAGCACATGGATTCCTACTGTTGACTCCAGCTTTTACAGACATCTGGTGTGAAAGTTGCTAAATCTGGCCTTCCTTTGTCACTACTTGTGCTCAAAGTGGAAACTGATGACTTTACAATGGCCCAAAACAGACTAGTGCAAGGCACCCCTGATTTTCATTCATTCCACCTTACATGCCAGTTACTTTGAAAAAGTCCGATACTGCTTTCCAGGCCATACCTGTTTACCAGACTAAGACCTGGAATGGGACTTATTTGAGATCCAAGGAGTTGGTTCCCCCCCTCCCCCCCCCCCCCCCATACATCGTTATGTCTATCCTATAGGGTGCTTCTACACATTCAGTTTTTCAGATGTAGTTTTTGAAGCCAAAAGCAGATGTGGATTTTAATGGGTGAGATTGAAAGGTGCTATTCCTTCTCCTACTTTTACTCCTTTCCTGTTTGGGTATCAAAAACTGCATCTGAAAAACTGAACATGTGCTCGCACCCTAAATCTCCACTATGATTACTTTTTTCCCTACAGGGTCCAGAGAGTAACTATGAAGAAATTAGAGAAAGGATCAACATTTGTTATTTGGATTTAAATCAAAATAGGTGAGTTTATTTAATTTTTTTTTATCTTCACAGCCAATTTTTTTTTTTCCAAACATTGCTGTGGATCTTTATTAAACCCTTCACCTAATCTCTGGCTATCTCTCTCCCTTTCTTGTACAAATTAGTGATGGATTAGTAATTTTGGCTGCTGCCTGGCATTCCGGTGATAGTCCGTGTACAAGCTATTATACCCTTATTACTGTGAAGGATGAAGGCTACAACTTTTCTGATGAAATCAATGTTGAGGTTACTCAGCTCAGTCCTCCATTTCAGGTGAGTTTAAAGAGGACCTGTCACCCCGAAAATGACCCCCACAAAATGTGCCCTCCCTCCCCCATACTCCTCACCCCATCCCCTTTCTCCCCAAAAATTTATTTGTGGTTAATTGCTTTAAAGCGATCCGACCTCTTACTAAATAAGAGGTCGGATTCTCCTATCTTGTGCCCGTGCAGTCGGCCTTATTCTTTAGGGGGCCGGCCGACTCCCCCTGTCTGCCGGGACCTGTAGGAGAAGCCGGCAGCATCACATGTATTGTGCTGCTGGCTCTCTGAGACTTTCTTCTATACATTACCGGGGCGGCCGCGCCAGGCTTATATACAGCACCGAATCTCGGAGAGCCTGCAGCGATTACGCAATACATGCAATGCTGCCGACTTCTCCTACAGGTCTCCGCTCTGGAGACCTGGGTTCATGTCCCACCCAGGTCGGCCAACATCTGCAATGAGTTTGTATGTTCTCTCCGTGTTTGCGTGGGTTTCCTCTGGGTCCTCCGGTTTCCTCCCACACTCCAAAACATACTGGTAGGTTTTTTAGATTGTGAGCCCCATTGGGACAGGGATCAATTTGGTATGCTTTGTGCAGCATTAGCAGCCTTGTTATGTAGATTTTTTTTGTTGTTGTTTTTTTTTTTTTTTCTTGTAATGCTAAGATTGTGCATTTCTGTGCCACACAAGGCAGACTACTGTATACACATACAGATAGCTTCCTGCTTATTAACCAGGCAATTTTAGTACAGCTCAGTTTTGTTCAGCCCTGGATATAGTCTCTGCACATAAATCACAGTAAATTACTTCTTTTTGTTGCAGTCTGAAGATATGCTATTTGCACAGCTTGTGATCCCAAACTTTGCTAGTCATGGTACTTGTATATATACAAAGGATATGGTTTTTGCCTGCTCTACAGGAACAAAGCGAGTAAATATGCCACATGAGAAAATCTCATTTGAAGCGCAAGGTAAGTTACAGGAGCAAGTAACCTTTATGCACCAAATCTTACTAATTCATAAATGTGTTAACATTTTGAATTAAGTCACAACATATAACTTGATCTGTATACACTAGATCAGGGGTCTCAAACTCGCGGCCCGCGGGACAAAATTTTGCGGCCCCCACCTGCATGGAGAGGGCAGGTCGCGCTGCATGGAGAGGGCTCACGGGCCGAGCCCTCTCCATAGCCGGTAAGTCTTTGCTGCATATTGCAGCAAAGGCTTACCGGTAACACCCGCGATCGGTGCTAGTACCGATCGCGGGTGTTTTCACAGCGATGGCTGCCGGCAAAGCTGCCGGCAGCCTCAAACAGATAGCGGCGCATGGGCGCCGCCATCTTACCTGGGATCGCCGCTCCCCGTGACGTCATCGGGGGGCGGCGATCCGTCTCCATGGTAGCCTCGGGTCTTCCGAAGACCCGAGGCTATTTCGTTTTAACCCCTTCATTACAATGTGCTGATAGCACATTGTAATGAATGAGGAGGAAAATCCCCATATACTGCCATACTGTAGTATGGCAGTATATGATAGGATCGATCAGACAACCTAGGGTTAAAGTACCCTAGGGAGTCTGAAAAATAGTATAAATAAAAATACAAAAAAGTTTAAAAAAAAAAAAAAAATGATAATAAAAAAAACCTAAAATTTCAAATCACCCCCCTTTCCCTAGAACTGACATAAATATAAATAAACAGTAAAAATCATAAACACATCAGGTATCGACGCGTCCGAAAATGCCCGATCTATCAAAATATGATAACGTTTTTTCAATGCGTTTAACCCCGTAACGGAAAATAGCGCCCAAAGTCGAAAATGGCACTTTTTTGCCATTTTGAAAAATATAAAAAATCTATAAAAAGTGATCAAAAGGTCGTACAGTCCTAAAAATGATATCATTGAAAATATTATCAAATTTCGCAAAAAATGACACCACCCACAGCTCCGTACACCAAAGTATGAAAAAGTTATTAGCGCCAGAAGTTGGCAAAATCAAAAAAATAATTTTTGTACAGGAGGTTTTAATTTTTGTAAAAAACATTATAAACCTATAACAAATTTGGTATTCCCTTAATCGTACCGACCCAAAGAATAAAGTAGACATGTCATTTGGGGCGCTCAGTGAAAGACGTAATATCCAAGCCCACAAGAAAATGGCGCAAATGCGTTTTTTTCATCATTTTCATTGCATTTGGAATTTTTTTCCCGCTTCCAAGTACATGGCATGGAATATTAAATACCATCACTGTGAAGTGCAATTTGTTACGCAGAAAACAAGCCATCACACAGCTCTTTACGTGTAAAAATAAAAAAGTTATAGATTTTTGAAGGTGGGGAGTGAAAAATGGACATGAAAAAACAGGAAAGGGCCCGTAACCGGTTAATCCCCTTCCCTCCGGTATTTGAAGAAGATGAAGTCGCCGCTCTGAACGCACTTGGTGCAGGTCAGAGCGGCGACTTCATCTTCTTCGATGGGAGGCAAGTACCGGGGGGGAGGGGGGGATGGAGTGTCCTGGGCTCAGTGCGGTAGGAGCTTGGGACCCCTCGGTGCACAGGACGCGTTCATAGAGAGAACACGTCTCCCAGCTCGGGGCTTTCCTTGCGCTGGGAGACGCCATGACATTTGAATCTGAATAATGATATTTTGTAAGCGCATTTTGTGTGGAAAACTTGATGCGGCCCAGCCTTACCCAGAATCTACCTCCACCGGCCCCCAGGTAAATTGAGTTTGAGACCCCTGCACTAGATGAAAGACTGCATATTGGAATTCACACATTTTTGCAAATCCATTTATAATGGATACTAATAATGACCCAGTCCTCAGTTATGGGGTTTCCCAAGTCCCCATTTTTTTTCCAACCAGTATACAGTGTTCTGATAAAAGTATTGACCTTTAGCTCAAAGGGATGGGGGCAATCGGTTGCTATGACAGATTGAAGCCCCGAAAAAGGCTTTTAGGTATATCATTTAAGAAGATGTATTATACTGTGGTAGAAATATATTGCGTGAGTGGCCAGACCCATGTGGATTGATGAAGCCTTAAAAATAGGCCTTTTTAATAGCATGCTTCCCTTTTATTAGGGATAAATGCTTGTTCTGTATAAAAACGACTTTTATATGTATGTAAATGTGGCTGAAGGGCTCTGGGGGCATTAGTGGAGCCCCTCTGTGCTCCAACATCACAATCACACCCTCCAGAGCACTTCACTTTTGGGCTTTTTTTTTAAACAGAACTAGCAGGCTATTATCCCTATAAAGATTTTAACCTCTGCAAAGCACTGATGGTGCTTTTGTAGAGGTTAATGTAGGAGGTAGATTTTCTTCAAAAAATTGCAATTGATCAAGGTGTTGTCAACGGTGAATGTCCTTAGCTGTAATTCACGTGTTGTCACATTATGAATGTTTTTAATTACCGTATGTACTTGTGTATAAGCCAAGTTTTTCAGCACAAATAATGTGCTGAAAAACCTCTCCTTGGCTTATACACAAGTCAATTAAAGAAATAAGCGTATATACTCACCCTCCGGTGGCCCTGATGCTCAGCGTGGCTCCCTGATGTCGGCGTGACTCCTCTTCTGTCTTCCCTACGGCTCCTCTTCTGTAACAGGTGACATAGACGCGTCCATGTTATCTGCAGGCCGGTGCATACTATGACATTCATACATAGTCATAAATTCTCATTGAAAGATACTGACTTGGGAAAGCATGTGCAAGCGGGTAACTGAGGATTTTAATTTGGACTTTGTCAAACTGTGTGACATTGCATGACAAGGAAGAACAAACAAAATCAATTATTTGCTAAGATTTTCTTAAAGTGATCAACCTTTTTAAATCATTTTACTTGCATGTTTTATATGTTACTACTCATATTTGTTTTGTTTTTAATTATGTAAAGGAGATCACATTATTGGAGCTGGGGCCTGTTCAGATCTTCCCATATTTTTTACAAGGAAGAGTGGCCTTCTAGCTGTTGTTCCTCGGGAGAGTGTCTCTGTTTTGCCTGAAGATGTTGAAGATTCCCTGTCCTCTTCCCTAGCTGGAGCTAGTAATCGGGTAAAATCAACATAATTGTATTCACAAATGTGCCCCAGTGAACAAGTGAAATATGCTGCCAAAAAGCCTTTACTGGCCTATTGATAAATGTAACATTTTCTTAAAGGGAGTCTGTCCCTAGCAATTGCCATGTCAAACTAGGACTTTCTTATCCAGTTCTTTATCGATGTTAAATCCATCCTTTATTATATGTCATTGTTGCTTCATTGTAGTAGAAAAACAGCTTTTATACTCCCTGTACACTTGCAGCATAAATTCTGGAAGCTCAGCCATGAAGTACAGCTCGCTCTAATGAAACCCCAGCTCAAAATTGCCTGCTTCCTTTTTTGAAACTTTAAGGCCTATAATGCGTCTCTGGTTTGTGTGTGCACCCATACTTCATAGTGAGTAGACACTGTAAGATGCAGTCTGGGTGCAGGACAAACATGGACCAGGCATGTTTGCTAGAGTTGTAGAGGGTTGGGTTTTCAGCGGAGTGACATAGCTTGACTTTATAAGTTGATACTCATACAGAGGTATGGTAGTATTCACATATTCATAAGATGAGTGCTTACATCTTATACTCAAGTGTAAGCAGAGTTTTTCATCACACAAATGTGCTGAAAAACCCTTATTCGGCTTATACTCGGGTCAGGGGGGGGGGAACCCTTCTACTCACCTTTCCGACAAACCCCCCTGCTGGCTGGCTGTATATACGTGTAGGCTGTGACCAATGCATTTCCCACCCTAGGCTAATACTCGGGTTGGCTTATACTCGAGTATATACGGTATTATAATTACTTTTAAAATATAAAAAAAAAGAAATTACTAGCCCATATAATCAATCTAAAAATCCCAGATAATACAGTGAAATGACAATTCATAATCTGAAATGGAAACAATCTCAAATCTAATAAGCTCAGAGGGAAGAGGGAATCTTTGCAGTCAAAGACACATATATCAAGTTAGGATTAGATTCAAGGCGGTCAAGGACAGGAGGCGCACAGCAAGACCGGTAGTTCTCCAAAGAATTTCTTTAGTATAAAGAGGATTGTACAGGTACACAAGGCATATCAGGGATCAAACGTCCGCTTTATCAAGTGAAATTATAGATCTGTAGATAAGTGGATAGTAGATAAAGAGGAATGAATGTGTGAATATTTACCTACGTGAATGAAAAGTAAATAAACCAGATAAATGAATAATAAAATGGTAAATGTATATGGGAGTAAATGAAAGCATGGGAGATGGAGGTAATGAATACATGTAACGCATAATTGTGTCAGGTTAAGGGATGTAATACAAAGATTAATTTTTGATCAATTATGAAATTGTGATGTTGATACACTAAAGAATAGTAAAAAGAGCAATAAATAAAAACATAAATAAAGAGATGGCGAGGATCGTCAATGACATACTTGATTGAAAATACAAAAATAGACAATTGATACATTTTGATGCAATTGATGCATAAAAATGATACATGTACATAATATAAAGTTGTTGGTATCAAATAAACATGAATCATAAACCATAAAATCTTCTCAAAGGTTGATTTCATATATAGATAAATAATTAAATAACCAAATCAATTGGTAAATAATTCTAGTTCTCCAGAGGGACACATGGAAGTAATAAAGGTCTAAGAAGGATTTCTTAAATAGATAAAAAAATATATTAAATATTTTAAAATAATAGATGGGTGGATTTCATAAATACTTTAATAAATAAATAACCAAATAATTTTTTTTATCGATAAATAGGTAAATGAAAGATTATAAAGGTAATAATGGATATAGGGAGTATAGTGTGGTGATTTTATATGTAACTTGCCCTAGCCTGGGTGGTTTTGGAAGCTCGTCCCAGGAATAGGGCGCGTGGGGCAACTCACGGGTTAAATATCCGCGGTGTTGGAGTATCTGGCGCGTGAAAACGAAGTGTGCGTCTGCATATCGTGCAGAGGAAACAAAAACAATGACGTGCGGCTGCGATGTGTTTTGTATTTTCAACCATAAGTATATGTCATTGACGATCCTCGACATCTCTTTATTTATGTTTTTATTTATTGCTCTATTTACTATTCTTTAGTGTATCAACATCACAATTTCATAATGGATCACAAATTAATTTATGTTGATAAACTCCTATACATTTACCATCTTATTATTTATTTGGTTTATTTACTGTATTTTTTGGACTTTAAGGTGCACAAAAAAATCCTTTGATTTTCTCGGAAATCAAAGATCAGCATTATAGTCCAGTGCTCCTTATATATGAACTGTACTTGCAGACAACCGCTGCCTTTACCTGGGCAAAGGTCTGCCACCAGCTGGTCATACATCCTTTTAATCAGGTGTGCCTTATAATCCGGTGCACTTTATAGATGAACCTAGACGTTTTAGCAGACATTATAATCCGGTGCGCCTTATAGTCCGAAAAATATGGTACTTTTCATTCATGTAGGTAAATATTCACACATTCATTCCTCTTTTTCTACTATCCACTTACACCATCTCCTCATTATCTAGGTATATTTTTACATACATGTTCCCTGTCATTTTATTATTCTTTGGATAACTCTTGGAGACTCTTTGGAGTCTTGCTATGCGCCTCCTGTCCTTGATGCCCTTGAACCTATTGCCTGACTCCAACCGGTCCAGCATCCCGAGTTTAGAGATTTCGGGGATACCACTAACCCACACGTCTAAACTATAGTTGTGCCTTATGCTGAGCACAACTTCATTAGGTGAGCACCAACTAACGATATCACACACCTGAAACTGGATAATATTACCCTATAAGCGCTGTCGTTTTTGTCTTTGCTACTTTCCCAAGTTAGGATTAGTTGTTCCTAGTTGCCCCTTATATGAATACATAGGGCTAACAATCCCCTAAGATTGTGCCTTAATTAATTCTTTAACATGTTCACATCCATATAAACGCATACATTTGTTGTTTTGACATGTTTTCCGTCTCCCAAGGTTGCATATGACCCCTGCGATACACTACAAACCCACTGGGGCATGCCATGATTGCCAGGGGTCCAATTGCTGTCTTTAGACTGGATTGGCACATCTGCTAAAAAATAGCCTGGCCCTTTTTGTTCCCTATTAAGAAGGCTTATTTAAAAATCCCATCATTGCCTTTAGCATGTCAACCATGGAAAGTGAAGGCAGAGGCCTTTAGCTGGTCCCTCTGTGCCTGCTATAAAATAAAAACTTGCCTTGTTTCAGAGCTCCTCGCACTTGCACATACAGTGAAGGCGGCGTTCTATATATATTTACTCTAGCTAAATGTAAAGTTTGGGGGAGGGGTTATTATTATTTTGTTTTTATAGCAAGCACAATGGGAATAGATAAAGAGTGATTTAGGACACCAGATAACATTTCTTCCTTGTTTTAAAGGCAACATCTATGGAGCCTTCTTTGAGGGTAGAGACCATACCACATGATGATAAGACTAAACTGTTGAAGTCTGCATTTCTGCAGTTTTGTAGGTAAGAAATATACATTGATCTGATTATTTCTTCTGGTGGGTAAAATACAAATGAAATACCATCAAAGAATTCAAACTATAGATGTCCATAAAGTATGTGTAAAAATTAAAAATGACACATGGAAAATAATATGTTAGGTATGCAGTTATCCTTGGGTTACTTGCAGACTTGTGTTCCAGATTTCAGCCATGAAAAACAAAAATTCTGTGATGTTTTTCACAGCCGATTAGCATCAGCCTGGCATCTCACGAGTCCTCATAGCCATTTTTTCACAGAGCACTCGTAGAGCATAATTTATGAACAACACTCTAAGATTGTTCTTCTTTATCTGATAATGTATTAAAAAAATTGCTTTTCAGAAAGGATATAGTTGGGGCACAGTGCGTGGTGGACAACTTGTTTTCTGCAGAAACTGATTTGGAAGCTGATGATGAACTAGACCAAGCTGTGACCCAGATAAGTATGGACTTGGTGGATGACTATCCAGCTTCTGACCCCAGATGGGCTGAATCTGTACCAGATGGTAAGTGGTGAAAAGTGCTTAAACTAACAGATAAAACTTGCTATTATTTCCTGAATATCCTTCTATATATACATTGTAACAAAAGTGAGTACCCTACATATTTTCGGAAATGTTTTATGAAACCTTTTCATGGGACAGCACTATATAAAGATGACCTAGGACAGTGATGGTGAACCTTCTAGTGACCGAGTGCCCAAACTACAACCAAAATCCACTTATTTACCATGAAGTGCCAACACGACATTTTAAGCAATAACTTATTGCTACCTGCTCTTACTCGTCTTTCAATCGTATTGACCCCCTGAGGCCACCAATACAGTTGAAAGAAAGAACACAGATGCAGACCCTCATTGTAGCTTCTCTCCAGGGTACCTCTGTAGGGAAAGAATAGTGGGTCCAGCAGGATGACCTACATTGCACTTCTGTCAACACCTTCTCACTTTTCCTGCAGTTCCAAACAGCAAATGAAATGTCGCTTTAAAACAGCATCTCTTAAGTTGCCTGGGACTGAAGGTGGACTTGGTCCTATTTAGTGAACTCTGTCCTATGCCATACGTTCACCACCACTGACCTAGGATATAAGAAGATTGCAAACACCCTGATCTAAGCTGCAGCCTGCCCTACAGCGGTTTAAAAAGACTGGTTCCTATGAAAACCCACTTCACCATGGTCGACCAATAGTGGTTGAGTGCACATGCTCAGCATTCGGTGTGTGGCTTTTCAAAATAGATGTGTGAATGCTGCTAGCATTGCTGCAGAGGTGATAGGGGTGGGAGAGAGGTCAGCTCATCATTGACTGTGGTCATACCAGAAAGCCTCTTCTAAAGATGATGCACAAGAAATCACGCAAACTGAAAGCTGAAGACAAGCGGGTTCTGGACATAGATTACTGATGAGACCAAGATAAACTTATTTGGTCAAGTTGCTATCAAGTGTGTGCAGCAACCAGTTGAGGAGTACAAAGACAAGTGTGTCTTGCCTATTGTCATGCATAGTGGTGGGAGTCTCATGGTATGCGGCTGCATGAGTGCTGCTGGCTTTGGCAAGCTATATTTCATTGAAAGAACCATGAATACATGTATATACTGAAGCATGATCTCTTCCCTTTGGAAACTTGGCTGTAGGGCAGTATTCTAAAAAATGAGGACCACAAAATTTAGGCTACCTGCTCAAAACATGGAAACAAGGATGTTTGCTAGCCATATCTTCTACAGCTGGTGCACCTCCTCATTCCCTTCTATGGGCTCATGCTTATGTTCACTAATTCTATTGCCCGATGCATGTGCTAACTTCCCAAAACACAAAAGATAGGGCAGGTCCTAAAAAAGTAAATTTGGTGTTCATTTCATTAGGGAAATACAATTCCAGTTGGAATTTAGTCTCTTGGTACATGGGTGGTGATTCATTTGTGGAATGCTGGCCTCATTTGTAGTATGGCCTTTATCTGATGCTTTATTTGTTTCACGCAGAGGCAGCGGGCTTAATTAATACATCCCTCATTCTTTTACATCAACTGGAAGATAAAATGAAGGCACATTCTTTTTTCTTGGATTTTCTTCATCAGGTTTGTGTTTTACTGTAAATTTACTGTTAAACTCTGTATGCCACAGTCTGTGACATTGCTCTACTGTTGTTTCCAACCCACGCCGTTCTCCAACCTGGAGGGGATAGGAAGATTTGCTTGCCTTCTAAGCCAGAAAACTGGAGGCAAAGGCATAATAACTCCACTGCACATTTGTATGCCAGCCTTTATATTCCCACCCTTGCACCATGGTTCTAATCGATATATGAAGAGATATCCAGCTGCCTACTGTAAATTCAACTCATGTTGGATTTTTTTCATAACACTTTAGTTATTTTATTAGTAATTCTTTTTATTTATTTGTCTGTAATCAAATGTTTTGGGTCCCAGGGGTTCTTCACTGTAATATGTACACGTTGCAGTGTATTTCAAGTCCATTAATAATATGGGAGTGAAATTTTAAAGGGAACGTGTCACCAGAGACCTCAATTGCACTAAAGACAGGTTGCAGAAGCCCATCACACCTGCAATGCAAACATGCCTTTCTGCCTTTTTTTAAGCATTTGCATTACAATGTAATTTGTGTGTTTTAACTTACCTTGCACCATGACAGAATCATCTGTTTAGGGGTTGGGCTTTGGTTTGGATGCATTTCAAAAAACATGTGACTTGTCTGTGCTGCAGACTCCTCAGCTCTTGGACCCCACCTTTGTGCTCCTGCACAGCTCCTCCCTCCCCCATTGATGTCAGCTCACCAGGCTGTGAGCTCTGTGAAGGAGCAGGAGGGGAGGAGCTGACAGGGGCACAAAGGTGGAGGCCAAGAGCTGTGGAGTGAGTAGCACAGACAAGTCACATGTTGATTTTTTTAAATGCATCCAAACTTAAGCCCAAACCCTGGGGCTACACAGCGAATTCTGTCATGATGCAAGGTAAGTTATAACACGCAATAATATTGTAATGCAAATGCTAAGAAAAGACAGGCACTGCAGGTGTGATGGGCTTCTGCAACCTATCTTTAGTGAAAATGAGGTCGCAGGTGACAGGTTCCCTTTAAGGTTGAATGGCGGGGACTCATAGGCTGACCCCTCTTCATACAAAGTGGGTGTCTGTTGTTTAATATTTCCAAGTAATAAGTCCAAAAAATATATTTAACTTATGCTTAGCTCCATATAAACAATAACACCAGTAATGCAAACAGAGCTCTACTCCATTTAGAAATGACTATAATCTCTATTAATGACAGCAGAGAAATTAGAAACATGATAAAGTGAACGTTTTTTGAAAATTTAGATGAATTTTTATGTTAGTTGGAACTAGTATATTGTATAACTCCAGACAAAGTAATTTTTTTTTTTTTTTTTGTCCCTATGACAACATCCTTGTCATTATAACAAAGAATTTACAATAAAGCTTCATTGTGAACTCCTCAAAGTTCAGTAAATTACCAGCCTCCAAAGAGCTTCACCAGAGGTCACAGCTGAGGTCCGTTTGTAACTAGCGGTCCTTTTTAAGTCGGTTAAAAAACCACAAGGGTTAAAAATTGGAATCTTACCAGGACTTGCTCCTCGATCTAAGAGTGCAGATTAATAGTTAGAGAAGGTACCTATTGCCCGTTTCCCAGAGTTTGATCTCAGCTAAATCAATGGACTATAAATTTCTTACAGGGGAAATGCCTTGGCAAAGTGTGGTGATATAAATAAAAACAATTGCGCATATTAATGAAAATGTTGTACTATACATTGTAACTTACATGTATAGGAAGTGCCTGGATCCCTTCTTTAAAGGGGTGGTCCCATTTCAGCAAATTAATGTTAATGTTTTTATGATTTATACAATTTTCCAATATACTTTCTGTATAAATTACTCACGGTTTTCTAGATCTCTGCTTGCTGTCATTCTATAGAAAGTTTCTATGTTAACTGCTAGTGGACAGAAATCTGACCACGGTCACACAGGTGCAGGGCTCTTTGGTATTACAGAGGGTATTTAGAGCTGTGGGTTATAACGAGCCGCACACCTGTGTGACCATGGTCAGATTTCTGTCCACTGGCAGTAAATATAGAAGCTTTCTATGGGATGACAGCAAGCAGTGATCTAGAAAATGATAAGAAATTAATACAGAAAGTGTATTGGAAAGTTGTATAACTTTTTATAATGTAAATAATAACATTAATTTGCTGAAATGGGAATACCCCTTTAAGGCACGTGTCATCGAGGCTTTGCCAGCTGTGTACAATGCAGCACAGTGCTGTTACACATTAGCACTTTGATTACATTCAGAAACTGAATTAAAGTGTGCAGGGGCGTGCCACGGCCATCGCATATGTGTTTCTATGCAAACGCATGTAAGCGGCGTCCAGCACCCAGTGTCTTTTATTGTCTAACTATAGTCGTCTTAATGGTGTTCCATTTCTTAAACCCAGGTTGGACTATTTGACCGTCTAAGTATTTGTCATGTGAGAGGATCTGCTATGGCAACACGTCTTTTGCTTTGTGAGCATGCAGAGAAATTATCTGCTGCAATAGTTTTAAAGAATCACCACACCAAGCTTCCAGCACTGGTGAATGCTGCCATTCAGCTAGCACTAAACAAGAGGACGTGCTCCATCCCGCACAATCTCACTGCTGCCGATGTCTACTTCAGAGAGGTAAGATTAGCACTGATCACAATACACATGTGCACATTTACTTTTCTTTTTTAATATTCTATGGCTTGGTGTGTTGACTGATTTAATTTACCGTATATACTCGAGTATAAGCCGAGACCCCTAATTTTACTATCAAAAACTGGGAAAACCCATTGACTCGAGTATAAGCCGAGGTAGGGAAATGCATTGGTCACAGACCCCCCCAGTATGTAGCCAGCCTGCCCCCAGTAGTATACAGCACTGCCCCCAGTAGTATACAGCACTGCCCAGTCTGCCCCCAGTAGTATACAGCTTGCCCAGCGTTAAAAACTTCTCACCCTCCGGTGGCCCCGACGTGCAGCACTGCTCCCCCAATGTCCGTGCGGGTCATCTTCTTGCTTCCGCGTCAGTCTTCTTGCTTCTCTAACTTTGTGCCGGGCGCCGCCATTGCTCTCCCACAGACGGCGCCTAGTATGACGCGCCGCTGCTGACGTCATACTAGGCGCCGCCTGGAAGAAAAACAATGGCGCCGCCCTGCACGAAGTTAGAGAAGCAAGAAGACTGGCGTGGAAGCCAGAAGAGGACCTGCGCGGACATCGGGGGAGCAGCGCTGCAGGTCGGGGCCACCGGAGGGTGAGTATATAAGTTTATTATTTTTTAAATATATATTTTTTAAGTATTGACTCGTGTATAAGCCGAGAGGACGTTTTTCAGCACATTTTTTGTGCTGAAAAACTCGGCTTATACACAAGTAAATACGGTAAATTTATTAGTGCCTATTCAAAGAACGCATCAGAGAGGCCAGTGCACACTTAACATAATTTCTGTTCTAATAAAAGTAAAAATTTTATATGACTGCTCTACATATAAACCAATTTTTATCTTCTTCTTAGGTCTCACAGATGGATGTCATCTTTGAATGTCTTGTCGACAAAGAGGAGATTGATTTACAGTCTACAGTGATGGATTCTATTGAATGGGCTAATATAGTAGTGGATGTGAACACGATATTGAAGGTACTGGTTTCATATGATGAAATGTAATCATTATTGGGTAGATTGACAGCTCTTTCTTTTCATTGTTTGCAAACATCAGGAAGCCGTTTTATTAAGCCTTGTACATCAGTTTTCTGCAAATCCAATTTAGCCATTTTACCTAAATTGCACAAAAAAAAATCATTTTAGAATTTTGGATCTACTCTCCACCTTTCAAAAAAGTGGTTGGGGAAGAAAAACTTTGATCTTGTTCAGCCCTTGTCTGGAACACTGTGGGGTGTGGGGGATTTATCTTAGACTTTCGACCTATCTATGTATCCGTCAGGTGACCGCGTCAATGGGTAAAATAACGTCAGGCCCGACCTGGAATAGTTTTATGTGAAAACCTGCAAACAAATGTTTGCAGGCTTTTTGAAATAAAATGGCAATCACAGGGCAGAAAGCTGGAGTAGAAGCCCTTATGTATAAGACCAATAAAAATCCATTGTCTATTAATGGATGTGATTATTACTGTTTTTAAACTTTCTAGGATATGTTGCACGCAGCCTGTCAGTACAGACAAAACAAAGCTTCCCTCTATAAAAGTGAACGCCTAGAAAAAGAACCTGAATATATCCCTTGGACTGGTATGTGGTTCTATCTTTTTGCTGTTTGAGAACAGTTTATCATTTTATTCATTTATCAATGCAATACACCTTCTTGTATCTGCAGCCTCCAGCGGTATCCGGACAGTGATTTTACGTCAACATAGCATAATCCTCAGGAAAGTCTATCCTCAAGCCGATTCCAGGTTACGTAGTGACCTAATTGAACAGTTGGTGGCGCTATTGAATTATTTTCTTGATGATTATATCACTCAGTTGAAATCTGTGGATCGGCCAGCTGATCAAGAAAGATATACAATTCTGGAAACAGAGTATGCACAGAAAAGATCAGAGCTTCTGTCTCCATTATGTAAGCAATGTTAATAATTAATTACGGTGATATTAACTACTTCAGGACTTTGGTAATTTGTCCCTTTAGGACCAGACACCATTTTCTATTCTTTGCAACTTTTTTTTAACATTTTTGATATTTTCTTTAATAATCACCAAGTTAAAGGGGTTTTTTTTGCAATGTGTGGGGGTATAGGATATTAGGTAATTTACCATTACACATCTATTAGAAGTCCGGATAAGAAAAGCAAGTTGGAACGGCACCGTGTGAAAGTCAAGCCTGAGAATGCCTGTAATGATCAGGCGAAACGTCGCATCAATGGTGGATTAAACTTTTCGTTTTCACTTGATATTGGAGTGCTGCTTCTACCTACTTTCTTCTATTAGAAGTCCTTCTCCACTTTCTTGATATGTGAAGTGAAGCATCTTTTATGATGGTCTTTTACCTCATCAGCCAGACATTTCTGTCCATAACATGGCTGCATATGGAGTTATTTTTAAAATGTAACGTTTCACTATAAGTGGTTATAACTTTGGAACGCTTTACTGTATCTAGGGTATTTTGAGATTGTAATACATTATTATATTTTGAATATGGATATTATGAAGCATGGAGAGGGTTCGCGGTCCGAGCCCTCTCCATAGCCGGTAAGTCTTTGCTGTATATTGCAGCAAAGGCTTACCTGTAACACCCGCAATCGGTGCTAGCAATGCTGCCGGCGGCTTCAAAAAGATGGCGGCGCATGGGCTCCGCCATCTTGCCGCGGATCGTCGCTCCCCGATGACGTCACGGGGAGCGGCGATCCGTCGCCATGGTAGCCTCCGGTGTTCCGAATACCCGAGGCTCCTTCGTTTTAACCCATTCATTACAATGTGCTAATTGCGTCCGAAAATGTCCAAACTATCAAAATATAATAACGGTTTTTCACTGCGTTTAACCCTGTAACGGAAAGTAGTGTCCAAATTGGAAAATAGCTAATTTTTTTTCCCATTTTGAAAAATATTTAAAAAATTAATAAAAAGTGATCAAAAGGTCGCACATTCCCAAAAATTATAGCAATGAAACGCCATCAAAATTCGCAAAAAATGACACTACCCACAGCTCCGTACACCAAATTATAAATTATAAATAAAAAGAAATATATTTTGTACAGGAGGTTTTAATGTTTTTAAATGTATGAAAACATTAAAACCTATACAAATTTGGTATCCACGTGATCATACCGACCCAAAGAATAAAGTAGACATATCATTTGGGACGCAGAGTGAAAGCTGTAAAATCCAAGCCCACAAGAAAACATCGCAAATGTGGTTTTTCACTGCATTTGGAATTCTTTTTCCCGCTTCCCAGTACACGTCATGGAATATTAAATACCGTCACTATGAACTGCAATTTGTTACGCAGAAAATAAGCCGTTACACAGCTCTTTATGTGGAAAAACAAAAAAGTTATAGATTTTTGAAGTTGGTTAGTGAAAAATGGAAGTGAAAAAACTAAAAAAGGCCAAGTCGTTAAGGGGTTAAGAGGTCTAAATAACAGTAAAACCTCAGAAATTTCTCAATAGAAACTATACCCCTTAACAGATGTACAAGAACTTTTAGGAAGTTTGTTAACTCTTTAGGTGTTTCACAGGGGTAAAAATAAAATGGATTAATTAAGTAATTGTATTGAAAATGACATTCATTTTGGCCCAAAAATTTCAAATTAACAATAAATTAACCCCTACCCGACGCCGGGTACCGGTGCATGGAGAGGGCTGCCCTTTTAAGTATACAGCCAGCCCAGCCTGCCCCCTTAAGTTTACAGCCTGCCCAGCACTAACAAAAACAAAACTTATATGCTCACTCTCCGGTGGCCCCAATACACAGCGCTGCTCCCCTGATGTCTGTGCAGGCGCATATTATGACGCGACCGCTGCTGACGTCATACTATGCGACGGCCGGAGAAGAACAAGGAGTTGCAGATGCATGCGCAGACAGTTTACGGTCAGACCCGGATGGGGTCTGACTGTCAAGAACATCGGACAGCCCAGGGGCACTTGGCAGACCTTGGGGCTGCCCAGAAGAGGATCTGATCCCCCGGTAGGCGGCATGGGGGATCCGATTCATAGGGGGAAGACCCTTACACGCCGCTTTCCTGCTTAACCGCGGCATGTAAGGGGTTAACCCTCCCGATCGGAGTCGGCTCTGATCGCGGGTGTTAAAGCGTGGTGTCAGCTGTAATATACAGCTGACAGCTTCTGGTGCCGGCTCCGTTCGTGAGTCAGTGCCAGAAGCGTGACATCTCCGCGCGGTAAGTATCATAACGTCCTGGTGCGCTTTTAAAAACACACCAAGAACAAACCGTGTGACTGAACCCAAAGGATGAAATCCTTACAAAGAATCAACATGCTTTTGAGCTAAAATGTAAATGACACTTCCAATTTTCACGTTAACATTATTTGTCAGCTTGTGAATGAGATCTGTTGAACTTCTGTACAGTTTACCACAACAGAAAATTGCTGCAGAATTTCTGTTCACAGAACATCTGCAGCATTTCTGCTGTATGCGAGCATACCAGAAATGCAGGCGTGGGTGTAGTAATACAGCTAAAAGTATCTCTTGTATTTACTTCTGCCTTGCAGTGACTCTGGGTCAATATCAATGGGCATCTAGCCTGGCTGAGAAATTCTGTGACTTTGATATCTTGGTGCAAATATGTGAAATCACGGACAATCAAAACAGACTTCAGCGATACATGACTCAGTTTGCAGATCAGGTTAGTGCTTTGGGTTTGTTTTACATATGCCTTGTTTAAAAAAAAAAATAAAAATGTATATAATAAATATATATATATATATATATATATATATATATATATATATATATATATATATATATATATATATATATATATATATTTTTTTTTTTTTACCAAAGAAGTGTCATGTGTTTGAGTTGACTACACTGGAATCCAAGGGATAAAAACCTATAAACAATTTGTTTTGTGGTCTTAATGTAATCATATATTGCAGCATCCATACAGTGCCTACAAGTAGTATTCAACCCCCTGCAGATTTAGCAGGTTTGATAAGAAGCAAATAAGTTAGAGCCTTCAAACTTTAAACAAGAATAGGATTTATAAACAGATGCATAAATCTTACAAACCAAAAAGTTATGTTGCTCAGTTTAATTTTAATAAATTTTAAACATAAAAGTATGGGTCAATTATTATTCAACCCCTCAAACCACCAGCATTCTGTTTGGTTCCCCTAAAGTATTAAGTAGTAGTTCAGGCACAAAGAACAATGAGCTTCACATGTGTGGATTATCTGGTTTTCCAGCCTTTTCTGACTATTTAAGACCCTCCACAAACTTGTGAACAGCACTCATACATGGTCAACATGGTAAAGACAAAGGAGCATTCCAAGGCCATTAGAGACAAGATCGTGGAGGGTCACAAGGCTGGCAAGGTGTACAAAACCCTTTCCAAGGAGTTGGGCCTACCTGTCTCCACTGTTGGGAGCATCATCCGGAAGTGGAAGGCTTATAGAACTACTGATAGCCTTCCACGGCCTGGACAGCCTTTGAAAGTTTCCTCCCGTGCCGAGGCCAGGCTTGTCCGAAGAGTCAAGGCTAACCAAAGGACAACAAGGAAGGAGCTCCGGGAAGATCTCATGGCAGTGGGGACATTGGTTTCAGTCAATACCATAAGTAACGTACTCCACAGCATTGGTACTTTTTAAGGTACTTTTACTTTCAAAGCGTCATGTCAAGGCTCGTTTACAGTTTGCTCATGATCACTTGGAGGACTCTGAGACAGACTGGTTCAAGGTTCTCTGGTCTGATGAGACCAAGATCGAGATCTTTGGTGCCAACCACACGTGATATTTTGAGACTGGATGGCACTGCATACAACCCCAAGAATACCATCCCTATAGTCAAGCATGGTGGTGGCAGCATCATGCTGTGGGGCTGCTTCTCAGCCAAGGGCTCCTTGGCCAAGAACCTCCGCTCTTCCATCAAGGACCTTAAGATGCATCGTCATTTCATCTTCCAACAAGACAACGACCCAAAGCACACAGCCAAGAAAAAAAAGGCCTGGTTCAAGAGGGAAAAAATCAAGACGTTGCAGTGGCCTAGTCAGTCTCCTGACCTTAACCCAATTGAAAACTCATGGAAGGAGCTCAAGATTAAAGTCCACATGAGACACCCAAAGAACCTAGATAACTTGGAGAAGATCTGCATGGAGGAGTGGGCCAAGATAACTCCAGAGACCTGTGCCGGCCTGATCAGGTCTTATAAAAGACTATTATTAGCTGTAATTGCAAACAAGGGTTATTCCACAAAATATTAAACCTAGGGGTTGAATAATAATTGACCCACACTTTTATTTTTAAAATGTATTAAAATATAACTAAGCAACATAACTTTTTGGTTTGTAAGATTTATGCATCTGTTAATAAATCCTGCTCTCGTTTGAAGGCTCTAACTTATTTGCTTCTTATCAAACCTGCTAAATCTGCAGGGGGTTGAATACTACTTGTAGGCACTGTATGTGTGTCCACAACTCCTCAATGCATAATTTGGGTGTTTGCCTGTGTTATTGCAGCTGGACTCACTGCACATGGCTTTCCTTTCTCATTCCTTGTCATTTGCCAAGATTGTAAATGTTGCAGAATATGCTGGGGCTATGGAAATAAAGGTTGTTGGAGTTATTCTTAAATATATTCTCTTTTATTAAATTTAGAATTTTTCTGATTTCTTATTTCGCTGGTATTTGGAAAAAGGAAAGCGTGGAAAGCTTTTATCACAGCCAGTTTCTCAGCATGGACAGCTGGCTTCTTTCCTTCAAGCTCATGAGCATCTTAGTTGGTTACATGAAATTAACAGTCAGGATTTTGATAAGGTAATTCACATGACCCCATAGTTTTAACTTGCCCATGGCTTCTTTGAGAATAAACTCTCTACACTACATAGTCATGCAAACGGAGAGTCATCATTGAACAAACTGTGTCTACGAAAATAAATTGTTTATATTATATATTTATAGTATTGTTTATATGTTGATTTTTAAACGCTGCGTGAATTTACAGGGGAAAAATAATTTGGTATTGCTGTACAGTAAACTTTAGTGAGTAGGCAGCTGCTGCCAAGGCAATTAAAATTATAAGGTGTATCATAGATGCTGATAAGGGCATTGTTTTTGTACAATTTTGGTTTATAAGCACAGTGATGAACCGAATCCAGTGGAAAGGAGGGCAACCAAGGTAAGGGGAATGAGTGGACTACAACACAAGGAGAATTAAAAATATATATGAACAGATATCGCCTGAGGAAATATGGATTCACCATAGTTAAATAAAGGGATTATTTAGTGTAAAAGAAGCAAGAATTTGCGACTTTCTGCAAAAAGGTGGTGTGAGACACTATAAAAGTTCAAGAGTGACCTGGCAGCCTTTCTTGAAAATAAAAATATCAAATATGTTGGGAACTACAGTTTTGGTAATAGGATGCTATTCTAGATGCCTTATTGTAGATGGGGGTGAAGTTTCTTCCCTCATATGTGGGTTAGTTGGCTTCAGCATTAAGCCCCCCGCCCCCACCCTTTTTCCTAAAGGAATTGAATCATGCTTGTCATTAATAGTGTGTACAGTTTACTTGTTTTAATCAGGTATGATTTTTGGCTACTTCTGTTTCTTGACTCAATTTCGCATGTCTCCCCGGTCATTGTAGGCACATAGAACACTGCAAACTCTAGCAAACATGGAAACCAGATACTTTTGCAAAAAGAAAACTTTGTTGGGTTTGAGTAAATTGGCTGCTTTAGCATCTGATTTTCATGAAGATGTACTACAGGATAAAATTGAAGGTATACTATTGTCTTGCTTCATATGTTCACTTTTTAATAAAGTTTTTCAAAGGTGCATGAAAAAAGATATTTTGAAGTATATACATTTCTCAGAAATCAAAGGTGCGCCTTATAGGCCGGTCATTTTTAGGTACTGCATTTGATCCTGCGCCTTATACTCCAGTGCGCCTTATATATGAACCTAGATGTCTTAGCAGGCATTTATTAGAGGTGCGCCTTATAGGCCGACAAATACGGTATATATAATACATGGCCACAGCAGATAATGAAATGTTGTATCAAAGTTCAAGACCAAAGCAAATGTAAAGGTTTTGTATATGGAAGTCCCTAGTCCTAGCTAAATGTACAGGTGCATCTCAATTATTTAGAATATCAGCAAAAAGTTTTTTTTTTCTTTTCAGTAATTCAATTAAAAAAGTGAAACTGCTTTATTCTTTAGAATTATGTGTAATATGTATAATTCGATATAATTTTACGTACAGCCATACATGCATTCAAACAGAACTCTTTCAAATGTTTATGTTGATCATTATGGTTTACAGCCAGGGGAAACCCATTATTAATTTTTTCAGAAACTGAGAATAGTATGTAAAACCAACTGCAAACACAAATGTTGGCCAAATGAAAAGAATGAACAGTAAATGCGGTCAATACTTGGTCGGCGCTCCTTTTGTATGAATGACCGTATCAGTGCGGTGTGGCATGGAGGAGATCAGCTGATGGCACTGCAGAGGAGTTATGGAAGCCCAGATTGCTTTGATAGCAGCTTTCGGCTCATCTGCATTGTTGGGTCTGGTGTCTCTCATCTTCCTCTTTACAATAGACAATACATAGATTACCTAAGGGGTTTAGGTCAGGCGAGTTCACTGGCCAGTCAAGAACAGTGAGTCAAAAATGATGAAGTGCTGGAGTCAGTGATTCAGGAGCCACCACACACGCTTATCCTGGACATGGGCTACAAGAGTCTCATTCCATGTGTCAGGCCCCTCCTGACCAATAGACAACGCCAGAAGCGTCTAACCTGGGCCAAGGAGAGAAGGAACTGGATTGTTGCTCAGTGGTCCACGATGTTTTTTCAGATGAAACACAATTTCATGTAGAAATCAAGGCCCCAGAGTCTGGAGGAAGAGTGGAGAGGCACAATCCAAGCTTCTTGAAGTTTCTACTATCTGTGATGGGTTGAGGAGCTATGTCATCTGCTTGTGTAGGTCTACTGTGTTTTATCAAGACCAAGCCGTCTACCAGGAAATTTTAGAGCACGTCCATCTGCCGACAAGCTTTTTGGAGATGTAATTTTTTCATTTTCCAGCAGGACTTGGCCCCTGTTCACACTGTAAAAAGTGCCAATGTCTGGTTTAACAACCACAGTATCACTGTGCTGGATTGCCCAACAAACTTGCCTGACTGTAACCCCATAGAGAATTTATAGGTCTTTTATATTCTAATTTTCAGAGATGATGACTTTTGTGTTTTCCTAATGCATTTATATAATGTGTTTCACTTTTTGTATTGAATCACTAGGGAAAAGAAACATTTTTCCTAATTTCTAGAGATGCAGCTATATGTGGATGGTAAGTTGTTGTATATTCCTATTGTTTGATTTGACATTAACAACAGAACTTTACATTTTGTAGAAATTTCAAACCAGGAACGTTTTCTTCTTTACCAAGAAAAATTGCCCAAGCAGCTTTTGGAGGACGAAAAATGGGAAATGAATGTGATGCCCGTATTGTCCCCATTAACCCTTGTCAAGGTAGACCTCAACATAACATTTGCAAAGTTTAGATCAAGAGCAGTTATTTAGGGTTTTAAGTATGAAATGCACTGATTAGCCTGTGTATATTCCTTGCACACACCACACAAATGCTGTGCCTCCTAGTTAGTTTATTTCGTACTGTGATGCTTTGTTGCATTGATGGGGGTATTTAGAGGCTTTTATACATTTGAGGCTTTTAAGTACTTTTACACATTTCCAAAACTGGAATATGATAAGTTTTGTGTGCCCACAGTGTACTGATTGCAGTACATTGTTAAGTAGTATTTGTGCAAAGAAAGCATGAGAATGGCTGTATGTGCAAGTTGCAAATGCTGTTTAGTGTTTCATACACTCATGCTAAATAGATTATTACAGTATTTTATCTTTCATTGTATGCTGGTATCAATCACACAGGGAAGCCATATACTTTTTTTTTTAGAAGCTACTACTAGCTTTGGTTAAAAAAAACTGCAACTGTAAGGGTGCATTCACACGGCGGTATGGAGGTGACCCCTCCATAGGAAACCACGGCGAAAAGATCTTTTCCCGTTGTATGGCGCGGAATGGTGTCGTCAAGCCATTGCCGTATGTGGGGGACATATATGCGGTCGTATATATATATATATATATATATATACACGTCCCCATTGACGGGCGTCTGAATGTACCCCAAGGTTGAATCTTAATAGATGAAAAATATAACCCTCATAGACTTTAGGTTTTGCAGACAGGGCACTCACTTTCTTATTTTATTTGTACATCTGACCTATGATTTGTAAAGCGCTTTGGGATATGATGGCGCTGAATAAACATAGAATATTTATATAATTATTTCCTGTCAGTAAAAATATAATTGCATTAGAAACAAAAGGCCAGTTGTAGTATCAGTTACATGAACTGCAGGCTAAAAATAATATTGTACTTCATGTTTCTGCTTTCACGTCTCAGCTATACATAAGTGATGAGAACAGAAGGGCAAATGAATATGATTTCAAGAAAGCACTTGACCTGCTGGAGTATATCAATGAGGTATGGCTGTGCATTTAATAACCTGCTTGTGCTACACCCGGTGATGCCGATAGAAGTTGATATATACTTGTTACTGTAATTAATTAATTTCCTGCATTAAATATTAGGATTATTATTAAATATGATCCAAGATGGTGGCCATGTAGCCTAATAGTTGTCTTACTTACTAGTTATAGTACTTCTGGTGTATTCTGATATCATTTTGCCTTTTCTTTATGAGATGAGGTTGTCCTGGGACTTTGGCCCTGTATATAGAGATATATCCAATCAAGAGACATAGAGGCTATAGATATATCTGCATATATAGTCTTTTGCATTTAATGATTAAGATGGTATCTTGTAGAAAGAAAATCCTGATTCTATCAAGAGGCAAGCTTTGGCTCACACTACCAAATTGCTGCCTCTGATACCAAATTGACACCAATATTGATGTGCATCCCAGAGAGAAGGCTGTCCCCGATCTCTTAATGAAAGGGGAGAAATGCCTGCAGTGTCAGAGGGAAGCTTACATTACAGTGGTGACGGTGGGGTGATTGTTGCATGCACTATACTATCATTTGCAAACATTTTTGTTCTGGCAGACAACCCTTTTAATGAAACTTGCATTTCTCAAATTACGTTCAGGTTTTGCACCTAAAAGAGGTTCTAGGAATGTGGGCATCTTACAGAGCACATAAAATGCCTTTTTTTTTGTGATAACCCTTTTAATGGGAATACTGATGCTAGGTGTATGGAGTATGCCTAGTTGGATAAACCTTTACATGACTCGGGCCTTTTTTGTTTTTTGCATTCCTGTATTTTGCTTACCTAATTCCTGAAGCAATAACTTTTATTTTTACGTTTACAGAGATGTGTTAGGGCTTGTTATCCTTGGGATAATTTGTACGTTTTAGTTGTGCCATTTAATATACCATGCAATGTACTGGAAAGCTGGAAAAAAATTTCAAGTGCAGTGAAGTTGCCAAAAAACCACATTTGTGGCGTTTTCTTGTCGGCTCTGTTTTATTCTGGGCTCAAAATGACACTTTCACTTTCTCTGATAGCCGCCCTCGGATGACGTAACGGGGGTGGGGGGTGATGGGCCATCCAAGATGCCTACGCCCATAAGTAAGGTGCTGCGGTCAACACGAACCGTGGCAGTAACAGGCGAGTGTCAGCTGTACTATACAGCTGACACCCGCTATGTATGGAGCTCTCTCCATACATCCACTGCAGCACCAGGACGTTATAGTATGTCCTGGTCCGAGAAGTGTTTTTTAAAAAAAAAAAAAAAAGTAGAATCGTGTCATATTGTATTGAGTTCATAGTAAAAAAAAAAAGTGTTATTTTTCTTAAGGATGAGGAGGTGGATATTGAAGAGCTAAAGCTGGATATACTTTGCAGAGCTATAAAGAAAGACACGTAAGTATTAAATACCTGTATTTTTGTAACTGCCATAGGAAGGTGACAGAAGAACTAGTGCACACACAAGATGCCATGGATATAACGCTGGTACACACGGCAGTGGATGCTCTGTGTCTCATGGACTGAACCTTTTCCTGTTTCACAGACCAAACACAGAAACGAATCAGGACTCCCCGCATCTTAGCGATAGGATGCATGAAGTTTCTTTTTCCCTCCCTGCTAAACAGCCATGCCGAACTGTAATCATGAGTTGCTTTGCTTTACATTGCTAGTGATGCAATGTATGTAGTAAGCTGTGGTAGGTCCACAAATACTGCACAAATACTGGTTATCTGATATCAATTCTGGCCTTTTCTTGATCCTTGAAAATCCATATACGCATAAAGAAACGTAGTAGGAGAACATAGAGAGAGACCAATGAATGCAAATGAAACACCCTCTATTGTCAACTTGCCAACCTTTCCATCTTTGTCTCCAATGAGGTCTACCTAACACTGACATGTTACTGCTACGTTCAGTGACTGACCCAATAAATGAACCGATTGGTGCTACTAGGTCAGTGATGGACATTGGTGAACCCGTGGAGGTGTTGGACATTATCCCATAAGACAAGGATGAAGTGATTGCCAGGGTACTAGTCCACCTCTTCTATATCTATGTAAAAGTAGATCAGAGTAGAAGTTAAAAAAACATAGTTGCAAATGTTGCATAATGGATCATTAATTAAATAAAAAATTAAGATTTCTGGCCAATTTCTGCACAGTTAGACCAATATTTTATATGAAATAGTATGCAAATGATGCCTTATGATCTGACAGAACCTTGTTTCATCTGCTTGAAAACTAATATGTAGTATTAGAATAATTTAATCGCAATGATTGGGGCATCAGCTGACAGATAACTGTATTATAAAAAGTAAAAGCAAATGATGAACTGTGGCTGTTCTGTGGGCGAACTGAACCTTGATGACCTTCTCTCCAGGTGGTCCACTCTAGATGGGAAGGATGACCCAATAGAAGCAGCGAAAGACTCAATTTTTGTTAAAGTTCTCCAGAAGTTACTGCATGAAGGTACAAACTCTTTATATTTATATAATTATGTATCTGTGATTAAGTAACCCTCCGCTTTAGTAACAAAACGTACATTTTTAAATAAATCTAGTGTTAAAAATGGGCTGAAAATAATATGGTGATCCACAAGAACTGGAACTGAACTTATAGGTTAGGAAAATCACTTTATGCCATAACACAGGGGTCAGGAACTTTTTTGTCCGAGAGAGCCATGAACTCCACATATTTTAAAATGTTATTCAGTAAGAGCCGTACCATGAGTACATGCCCCCTAGTAGATAGGTAGTCCCAGTGTCACAGGGGCCTCTGCGATCTAGGTCTCGGATCGCAGGCACACCTGTGCCCCTCTCTGTGGTGGCACCAACCCACCACTTTCCCTCTCCCATCCCGGCTGGCCAGCACATGCGCCGTCACTCGCGGATTTAGTGGGGCACTGCCCACTTTCGCAATTTTTTATAAAGACCGGGGGCTACCAGATAGGTAGCCATAGCACATGTTTCCCAGTATATAGGTAGCCACAGCACGTGTCCCCCAGTAGATGGGTAGCCACAGCACATGCCTCCCAGTAGATGGGTAGCCACAGCACATGCCTCCCAGTAGATGGGTAGCCACAGCACATGCCTCCCAGTAGATGGGTAGCCACAGCACATGCCTCCCAGTAGATAACATTACCCCAGCGGTACCATCGCTGCCTGTGTCCAGTGATCAGTCTAAGAGACAGCAGCCGTCAAAAGAGCCATATCTGGCTCCCGTGCCATAGGTTCCCTAGCCCTGCTGTAACACATGTTGAGTGTTATCTCTTATATGGAGATTAGTGTAGCCATGATAATTCTATTAAGGTCATGCATACACTTTTAGCATGAATGGGTGATAGAAATCAGATTGTAATGAAGAGACTAAAGTGACAATTGTAGGGGACTAAACACAATTAAATCAGCGACTTCTATATTTATATGTGTGGAAGTGTTACAATAACAGCTTCTCGGCTGAGGCGTTTCCTCAGAGCTTGTACAGCACGTTCCTTCCTTCTGCGTACTTGACCCAGTGCTCTTTCTCCCCAGGTAAAGACCTGAAGAGTTACTTACCGGATGTGAACATGCTGCTTCAGTCCGATGACCTTGACAGCTTAAAGAAAGACCGCTGCTTCAAGTTTGTCCTGAAAGCAAACTATGAATATTATTTGAAACAACTTGAGTAACTCATTTGTATATTCTGCAGTTTTGTACACATTTCTTTTTCCAGTCTTTAATAAAATTTGTGTTTTGTAACACAGTGAGCCCTCTATATCTATCTATCTATCTAGCTATTATGTACCATACTCATGTATAAGTCTACCCTTGTATAAGCTGAGGTCCCTAATTTTGACACAAATAACTGGGAAAACCTATTGACTGACGTATAAGCCTAGGCTGGGAAATATACTGATTACAGCCACTCCCAGTTATAAAATGTCCCATGCAGCCAGTCCCCCACCTCTTACTGTTAATGAAATGCATCATAGTGTGAGTCAGCGGGCAGAGTCCATGGACGCGTCTCTGCCTACTGTAACATTCAAAGAGAAAAAAAGAAGAGGAGCTGCGCAGACCACTGGAAGGTGAGTATGTAAGTTGTGCTATACCAGACTATTGCATGGTATATGTGCAACTATTAAACAGGAAGAGATTTGTACAATAGAAGAAATGGAAAATACAGCTTATTCATGTTTCCTGGACATGGATTACATTTTTCCCGAAGAGCTTCATAAACGGTCTATTCCTCCACAGATAATGTTTTCTTATCCGATTTTCTCCCTGGACACACAAGATTGGTTTTCTTGGATGAAGATCACAGTGTCAACTATATTTAGTACACATCAAAAACAATCATAAATAAGTCAGCCAAGAAAAAAAAATCTGAAGAATGTTTTCACAACACGGCTGCAGACAACAGATTTATTTCTTCATTATTTGTGTGATGTTAGAATCTGTAACTTGCATATAGAAGGATAGATGGTCTGGATTAGAGATTACTTCATTATTTGACTTGACATTATATTTAAAGGGTTTGTCCAGTTTCAGCAAATAATTGATGTTATTTTTGTATGGAAAAAGTTACACAATTTTGCAATAAAACTTCTGTATCAATTCCTCAAGGTTTTCTAGATTTCTGCCTGCTGTCATTCTATAGAAAGCTTCTATGTTTACTTCCAGTGGATAAGAATGTCTCTATAGTCATGTGATGGAGGTACAGATGTAAAAGCAGTAATTATCACACTCGGTGATTACTCTGTGATACTAATGAGCCGTGCACCTGCATGTCCATCACATGACCATGGACTGATTTCTATTCACTGGAAGTAATCCTAGAAGTTTTCTATGACAGGACAATAGGCATACAGAAAGTATATTGAAAATTATATGATAGCAAATAATTGATATTGTTTGTGTAGAGAAAATATACACACCCAACCTGTCTAATGCAGAACAAGCAGATTTGATGTCCTCTTTGAATGTGCTTGCTTTCATTGATGCTCCATCCCTTAGATGTGGACTTGCTTGCATATTTTTTTCTTTTGCTCTGGCTTTGTGCCTGATAAAACAACTTGATCCAACAGCTGAGAAGGTCACAAGTTAAATTAGTTGACTTGAATCCAGTTTGCAGTTTAAAAAGTCCACATATTCCTTGCATACCCTCCTCCCTTTAATTCTCCGCTCAGACATCCCTCCAGGCTGAACATGTTTGGAAGAATACATGTATCTAACTTATTAAGGGAACACAGACTGCAACCTTGAAGCAGACAAGTACTGAATTAAACTTGGGCTGCTTCTGCAGCTGTTGTACTAGCAAATGTTCCTTGACAACTTTCCTGGTAGATAAAGATCTGGACTAGAAGAAAGGAACAATGCCTGTTGTACTGTGCCACCGATACTAAAATTATATATATCCAGTACACATATATTTATATCCTGGAGAAAGGCTCCAGTATGTAGGAGCTGAAACATACACAGACACTACTAACGTAAAGCTAGGGATACTTGGTATACAGATTTAAAAACTTTAAAAAAATTCTTGCTACACTGATAGTTTATCATGAAAGTGGCATTTGAAGGGATTGTCCGGTCAGTATAGGTAAAAGCTATTTTCTCTTAAAGAGAAGCTGCCACCAGGTTTTACCCCAGTAAAGTTTTAGCACCCTTAGGTAGGGTATGAAATGTAGAATCCCCTCTTTCATGTGACACCTAACCTGTTTACATATTAAAAAAAAAAGTCTACCCTAGACAAATATGACTAATTTTCCATGACACCTAGAAACATGCTTTTTGTCAGCAAAGATAAGGATCCCATCTTTCAGGTCCGTTCAGGCTTATGACTGTGATCTCCAGAAGCATAGATACAGGCAGTTAAATACATAGTTAGAAATATAAGCTGGAGATAAAGATCCAGTTCCCACCTTTTATTTGACTGCCTGTATGCCCAGTTTTTTTTTAGCTCACAGAACCATAAGCTTGTGATCTGAAGGATGAGATTCTTATCATTGTGACATAAAACTCAGGTTTCTAGGTACTATAGAACAGAAGTTTGTGGCACCTGAATGGACACTATCCAGTCACCCACTAAACTTGTCTCATCTCATGTGAAAATGGGAAAAGAACAGTCATATTCGCCTGGGTGGGATTTCTTTTTTATAGGTAAACAGATGAGATTTCATATAAAAGAGGGAAGTACATTTCATACCCTAACCGAGGGGACTAGTAGTTTAGTGGGGTAAAACCTGGTGACCGGTCCCCTTTAAGCATACAGTTCCTCATCTCATCTTCTAGATACTCAATCTTACCTCCCTAGATCTGTGCTGTGCAATAATTTTTTTATTATCCTATTTTACATTTTCCACTCAGCTCTCCTGTAGCAACTATCCAAGATGACCGTGCCATGCCGAGGCAAACATACTGGTCATTACCAGGAAGTAAATAAATTTCATATCATAGAAATGGGTCAGAACCTTTAATAACACTATATTAGGAAAGTTTTTATGAGTAGATAATGTTTGAGGCACTCTTTATCACCGGATAACCCCTTTAAGTGAAAGCATTACAAACTATTTACTGAAAAGAAATTTCAGTGTGAGTGTTTACTCACAAAATGTATTACCTTCACCACCTACTTGTACATTTAATCCTTGTTTACCCCAATAAATGTTGATTATACATAAAAATGTATTACCTTGAGCATTAATTACATCCTGATAATTAAACAATGCTCCCAATACCTTCCAACATATACACGCTCTCTCAAAGTTAGTATTGGTAAGTGTGTGTGTGCATAATTATATATGTATATACACACTATGGGGGAGATTTATCAGAAGTGTGTGAGAGTGAAACTTTGGTTGCTATGATCAACTAGACCAGTTTTGCTCTGACATTTCTGATTAATCTCCCCTTATAAATCCAAATATCAGAGCACCAATTACTTCAATGTCCATTTATCCTTTAACTGGGACTAGGACATTTTAATCTGGTGATGTTTACACAGTAAAGATCATGTTTAACCCCATTACTATCACTCCTTAGGTCATTGTTAGAATCCAGAGCGTGAGCTCTCTAAGCAGACACTTCATGATTCCTCTGTGCTGTGTGCTGACAATGTGCATAGATTTTAAGGGTCCAGGTTTATCTACACTTTTATTTAGCTTCTGAACATTGTACTAGCATGTGACACAGAGGAAAAGAGAGATGATAAGATGGATGGAGATAGCTCTGCTATAAAGACTTTGTCTGTAGCTTGTAGAGTAAGTCCTCCACAGTGCACTGGAGGTCTGTACCACTCCATCCAGTACTTTGTGACAAACGCCTGCATGCAGTTGCACAGCCAAATATACCACTTAATGTGACTGTGGGATATCTAGGATGGAAAATATTTCAAACACTAAAAGTGGCAATCTATTTTTTTTTCTATCGTTTTTGGCAAGAGGTCAGCGAGCTCTTTAGAATAGGCTATTCTTTCACATATGTTGGTAAGGACTGAATGCATGTTTAGGGGCTTGATTTTCTGCACAACAGTGCGCTATTCCTCTTGGTTTATATTCTAATGGTTCTTAAAATATAAGCTAATATGTCATTAGTTATTCAAAATCTTGGCTACTCCACGCCCCAGTAGCCACATTACTCCTCCTACCCGGTTGCTTGCGGCGCGCAGCTCCTCGTAGCTGCGCGCCCTCGTCCGACAAGCCGGCTACTGCGCATGCGCAGTAGCTCCGGCCTCGGAGCTGGGACTGCTCAGCCGTCGGCCGGCGTTCTGCGCATGCGCAGAACGCCATCATGACAGACGAGGGCGCGCAGCTACGAGGAGCTGCGCGCCGCACGCAACCGGGTAGGAGGAGTAATGTGGTTACTGGGGCGTGGAGTAGCCGCGCTGTGTAGCCTCGTGCCGGCTACTCCACGCCCCAGTAGCCGCATAACGAAATTTACATATTAGGGGAATAAAGTCTACATAAAGTTAGCGGGGACGTGAGGATTAGCTCTAAAAAGAGCTATCCTCACGTCCCTTACATCCACCTACCACCCGATCTACCTTTATAGGTAGATTCGTGGTGGTAGGTTCTCTTTAAGTATTGTTGTATTCATTTATTTATAGTATTATGGGGTTTTGTAACAGGCGTTCATATTCCCGGATTACCCCTTTAAAGCGGTATTCCCATGAAGACGAGATTCTTAAATATACTCAGGATAACAAATGAACACATTCTCTAATTCAATGTCTCTATCAGTCGTTGTGTTTACAATTTTGGTTGCCCCTGGTTCCGACTGTAAATCTTATGATTATGGTCAGAATCTTCAAATGATAAGCTCCACTGCAATGCTCTCGCCTTCCTGCCCCTCCCCCCAAATTACAAGACCAGTTCAGACACAGGCACTTCCTGCTAGCAAGCAACAGTGTGCAGAGACTTAATCTACAAGCGATAGACAGATAAGGTCTTTATCTGGGAGGGAGGCATATAGCAAAGCTGACTCTGTGCGTTACTGGTGAGGGAGCAGATCTGAGCGTGTCATTGTGTGTTATATGCATCTCATAGATCTCATCATCTCTGATCTGTCTCATTTCTCGTTTTCTATGTGTCAGAAACTAGTAGAATCTTTAGAAGCTAAATCAAAGTTTAGACAAATCTTTACCCTGATAATCTGAGCCCTGATGTCAGTACACAGCATGTCATAGCACAGCTGAATCATAAAGCATCTGCTTAGAGAGTCCCCGCCCACACTCTGGAATTTTATACTGACCATAAGACTGAGTAAAATTGCAAAGTAAGGTGTTAAAAATTGTGTAAACATCACTAGGGGATTAAAATTTGAGAACTTTCTTTCATGGGCAAACCCCTTCAACCCCTTCTTACTGACACAGTAAGAAAAGTATTAGTTGCATGTAGTGAACTGCTCCACAATCCATCACCATTTTCCAGGTTTATAGACATAGACAGAGAGGTAGAGGGTGCATGTACTTTTGCAAAGTATCTTATGCAGCTTATTCTGCATTCAGACTAATATTATTGTTAATGGAATACTCTTCTCTTTGTTTTTGTGTTTTTTGACAATTTATTACATTTTTTTCCAATACAAAAAAATCTTACATACATATTTATAAAATGTTTAACTTACAACATTACTTTGTGTATACCTTTTTAAATCAGTTTTACCCCTACACCCTCTCCCATCCTTCTGACCAGAGAAAAACAAAAGAAAACAAAAAATGACCTTGCATAACCGCTTTACCTTTACCTTAGAGGGAATCAGACCCCAGAAGTTTATTCCATGGATCTGGAGGTTTGACCGGAGAAGTAGCGCTGAATGAGAAAGATATGCGCACAGAAGAAGCACTGCATCACAATGCCAACACATGCACTCTCAGGACATCCCTGGATGAGTGGCTTACATCGAGCTAAGTGGTGCATACCGCTCTGAATGAGGACTCTTCTTCAAAGTGTTTTTTGCAATTTTCTAAAATAGTACACACCTTTAACCCCTTAAGGACGCAGCCATTTTACAGCTTAAGGCTCAGTCCCATTTTTTGGATTCTGACCTGCGTCACTTTATATGGTTATAACTTTTGAACACTTTTACTTATCAAAGCGATTCTGAGATTGTTTTTTCCCCACATGTTGTACTTCATTTTAGTGGTAAATTTTGGCTGATAAGTTTTGCGTTTATTTACAAAAAAAAGGAAAAAAATGATGAATTTTTAGAAAAATTTGCCATTTTCGAAATTCAAAATCACCGCGTTTTCAGGCAGATCGATTTACCACCTAAATAACTTGCCGAATAACATTTACCATTTGTCTACTTTACATTTTCATAATTTTTGAAATGTTTGGATAATTTATTTTACAGAAAAAAAGAAAAAAAGTTCGATGTGTATATGGAAAAGTATCATATTTTATTAGTTCTACATGTTTTAAATATACAGTACATAAGAAGAGTTAAAAACACTTAAAAGAGCCAGACACAGCTGGACACAATACAAACAAACACACTCCCTGGCCAAAGTAATGAATTGAGCAAACGAAATGTACCTACTAGATGACAACTTAACATATAGAATTTGACAGAAATACTAATAAGTAGATAATAAGCTGACAAACAATTTGATATAGTGTACAGGCAGTAAACTGCAAATAAGTTGGTTAAGAGGTTACATTACCGTGAAATAACAGATGACCAGAAACCAGGGAGGAGGTGGAACAACCCTCGCGTATCGCCTGTGAAACAGGCTTCCTCTACGATGTGTGGAATCAATATTATTTGCAACTTGACCCACAACCTTAGTTTAATGGATAATTTATTTTTACGTCACGCGGCCTACAAATCGAATGGCGATTTTCCGTATTTTCAGAATTGACTATTTTGGGGATAAATACTGTTTGAAATTAAATTTTACATATTTAGCATCAAAACCCCCTATATAACCAACCCATTTTCAAATCTGCACCCCACAAACTATCAGAAACAGCATTTACAAAGATTGTTAACCCCTTGAGATCTTCATAGTAATTGAATCAAAATGGCGGTGAAATTTAGAATGGTCAAATTTTGTCGGTTATACGTTCATTTAGCCCTAAAATTTACACATTTCCAAAAGATAAAAAGAGAAAACCCACCATAAAATTTGTTCTACAATTTCTCCTGAGTGCAGCGACCCCCCACATGTGGACATTACTTGTGTTATGGAGGCACAGCGAGGCGCAGAAGGGAAGGAGCACCCTGCAGCTGCCAGGATTTTAGTTTTCTCGTTGCCCCCTTTTGAAGGCTATAAAATCTTCGCTTTTCCGTTATTTGGGTCATGTGATGGCATTTTTTTGGCGCGATGAGATGCTTTTTCCAGTGTTACCATTTTGGGGTTGGTATCACCTATTGTTGAAAATTTAGGAACTTTTTTTTGAGGTCATGAGTAGAAAAGCATTAATTCTGTACTGGATTTTTTACTTTTTTTTTTTTTTCGTGTTCACCGTATATCCTAATAATCCTGTTATCTTTATTCTATGGGTCGATACGATTACGGGGATACCAGACATGAATATTTTTTCTTATGTTTTACTAAATTTGCCAAATAAAACCCTAATGTGGGGAAAAATCTATCATTTTTGCATCGCCGTCTTCCAAGTGGCATAACATTGTTACGTTTTTGGCTGCAGAGCTGGTTGATGGCTTGTTTTTTGCGAGACATTTCGTTCTTTGCAACAGTATCATTCTGGAGTGGAAAATCATAATTTTGGGCGGGTTTTTAACGTTTTTTTTTACGGCGTTCATCATATGGGTTCAATAGTTATTTACTTTTATTCTACGGGTTGTTACGGACGCGGTGATACTATATATGTGGGGTTTGTGTTATGATTTAGACTTTTTTGAGCGTTATATGTCTCTTTATATGTTTTGGGGCTTATGGGCATTTTTAGTGATTTATAAAGTTATTTTTTTTAAAAAAACATTTTTTTTTTAATTTTTTACTTGATCCACCATGGGATATGAACAAGCAATCATTTGATTGCTTGTTCATGATAATACTCTGCAATACTGATGTGTTGCAGGGTATTAGCAGTGCCAGCCTATGCAGATGCATAGGCTGACACTTTGCCTTTAAGATGACGTCACAGACGCCATCTTAAAGGCACTGCCTTCAGGCTTCTCTGGGGTCCCGATCGGACCCCAGAGGTGCCATAGCAGCAATCAGCCGCGGTCGCGTTGACCATGGCATTTAACGGGTTAAATGCCCGCGATCGGAGCCCACTCCGACCGCGGGTGTTAGCCGGGGATGTCAACGGTAGATTACCGTTGAAATCCCGTGGCTAACGATGCCGGTTCGGCTGCTATGCAGTGCTGAAAACGTTCTCAAATTTTAATCCCCTAGTTATGTTTACCCAATAAAGACCATTTAACCCCCATACTTTACAATGTTACTCAGTTTTATTGTGCAGGGGGGAGCAGGAGGCAGAGAGCACTGGAGTGTGCAGACAAGAAAATATGTTCATGAGAATGGAATTATATCTGTGAAATGCTGTACAGGCATGCTGTCCCCGGGTTACATACAAGATAGGGACAGTAGGTTTGTTCTTAAGTTGAATTTGTATGTAAGTCGGAACTGTTTAATTTATAATGCTAGATCCAGAAAAAAATGGATTATCCATAAAACTTCATTACAGACACCTCACAGCTGGTCATTGTAGTCTGGGACTATAGTAAAGCATCCAGAGAGCTTCACCAGAGGTCACAGTGGGCAAAGGGGTCCGTCTTTAACTAAGTTGAGTGTCCTTAAGTAGGGGACCGCCTGTATTTGTGTTAATAACAGTGAATTAGAGAATGTGCTATTTTGTTATCCTGAGTACATCCCCTTGTCTGCGAGTGAGTAAAAAAAGGCGATGTTAGACTTAATATTATTTTTTTACTATACAGTCAACTTCATAAACTCTTTCATCACAAGTGGTTGAACACTGCATTTATTTCTTTCCCTCCAAGAATTTCAAAAAGTTAAATTATTATTTTATTTTTACCTTAGAGAAAAGCTACCATCAAAATCCATAATGATAAAAAAGCGACATTTACTCATAGATCCCAGAACCGTGACTGTGGTAAGCTTCTTATATTTGTTATCCATGACCTCCTTAACTTTTAAAATTATGCTTCTAAAGGGCTTGCAGGGGGCTTTACGGGAGCCCCCCTTGCTGTAGCTTCACTGGCTGTTAGACTGTGCAGGAGTACTTGACCACTCCCACTTTGTGAGATTGCAGCAGGTAGCTGGAGGGGGGTGGTGTGAAATGATGTATTAGCCTGCAACGCCACAGCACAGAGGGGCTCTGGTAATGACCCCCATAACACTTCTGACTCAATAGCACGATTTTAAAAGTTGATTTTGGAAGGGAGAAGGACATGGATGACAAACATTTTCACAGTTTCACAGTGTCTGGATCTATTAGTAAGATTTCCTTTAACGATTCTATTATAAAATACTACAAGTCTTGCCACAACAAAAAGTAAGAGCCCACATGTCTGTCAGAATTTTAAAAAATCTGTTCTGTGGAAGCTTAGGATATTAAAAAAAATATGCTTTATCCTAAAAGCTCAACCTCCTAAAAGCTCATTAAAGGGGTTGGCCACTTTACCTGATGTTTTTGTAATGTGTGTGTAAGTGTGGGGGTCAGGATATAAGGTAAAAATGCAGCACCTCCCTTCCTGCTTTGCCGGATCTTTGTGCCTTGAGCCTTAGAGAAAACTGTTTTGATGCCTTGCGCTGTTTCTGAGAACTTCCATTGTGACCCTGGTTCCGTTTCTGATTTCGCTCTTCTGCCTCCTGCCCTGACCTCTTGCTACTGGTGAAAACCGGGTGCCAGGTAGTGTCATCGTCTGTGTCATCGTCTGCAGTGGTTCAGACAATCCACATATATATATGTTAATAGTTCAGCAAGACATTCCTGACCATAAAATGGCTGCAGATGGAGGGTCATGTGCTCTCTAACTGTCCATGAGCAGTCACCCCACCAGGATATTATAATAGTATTAATGAATGTAAGATTAAGGTCCTTGCAGGGAAAGCGTTCGCGAACAGATAGAGATCACATGACCCTCTATCTGCAGCCATTATATGGTCTGGCTCATGAGGTACATTATAAGGGCTCATTCACACGCCCGTTCATGGGGATGTACATGTGGCCGCATATATGTCCCGATAGATGGCAATGGCGGCCCGGCAGTGGTACGATCCGCGCCACACACCGCAAAAAGATAGAGCATACCCCTGTTTTCTATGGAGGGAGGAGCGGTCACCTCCTCCTCACCTCCCGCACGGCGGTATGCCTGCATGGAGGGCATACCCTGTGTGAATGAACTCTAAAACAGGAGGTTTAGATATACATTTGTAAAGCAGTGCAGAACTTTTAATAGATATATGTATATTGGTAAATTACCTAATATCCTGCCCCCACACACATTACAAAAGACATGAGGTAAAGCCGTCAACCCCATTAAGCAGCACGTAGTCAACAGAAGTGTTGTCACTGTACTGTCATAGCAAATGTCACAGCAATGCCCGAGCTTAGAGAATACACACCGTTATGTCCCACACAAAGATGAGAATAAAGTCATGTCACACAGATAATAAACAATGATGTCATATCACAGCAAAAATACAAATTGTGATATAAAAATGCAACGTGATATCATAGTTGGGGAATAATGAAATAAATACAGACAGTTCTGTAATAAAAAAGTAAAAATAAGTGAAATGTTGCATAAAACATTCATCACTAACTACTCCCCATGTCTTAGCTGATATGGGCCACCTTGTAGTTACATACATGCACTGGTGTATAAGAAGGACATAGGTCAACTAGAGGAGGTAGACCACAGTAATCAAGCTTGAGTTTATTGAGTTCACAAAAACTGGACTAAGGGGCAATTTAATTTCAATGTACAAATACAGTATTTTTTGGACTATAAAGCGCACAAAAATCCTTTGATTTTCTCAGAAATCAAAGGTGCGCCTTATAGTCCAGTGCGCCTTATATATGAACCATACTTACAGACAACAGCTGCCTTGAACTGTGCACAAGTCTGCCACCTGCTGGTCATTTATCCTTATAATCCGGTGCGCCTTATATATGAACCTAGATGTTTTCACAGGCATTTATTGATGGTGCGCCTTATACTCCGGTGCGCCTTAGTCCGAAAAAATACGGTACAGGAATGGAAAGTACTGAGATCTTTCCATTGATCATTTTATACCTAGGCCTATGAAAGACTGTTCTTCCAGTTCTGTCATTGCAAAACTTGAATCTTTACTACAAAGTCAGTAAGACTATGGAACTCGCTGCCATAGGTTGTTATTGATGATCATTTTCAAGAAGAGAATGGATTACCTTTATGTAATCAAAAGTGTCAGATATTATGGGAACTATATTTTGTGGATTGGACATCTTACCTTGTTTTTGTGACTCTGGATGAACATGGTAGGGCTAGGAGTTTGGCTTCATAGACCTTTGTTTTTTTACATCATGTTTGGGAAGTTTAGGGTAGAATAAAATTCCTAACTGGTTCCCTGTAATGGAATTTGGATTTCTGCCACTTATGATTCCATTGATAAGAATGAGACACCCCAAATACCAATAGAGTTGTGTTTGACCATAATAAGTCTGAAATAATTTAGAGATGCATGGAGGGGGAAAAGGGTTTCTTAGTATACCTATAAATAAATAGATTAAACTCCATTGGCCTTGTGGGTTCAGTCCAATTTAAACTGGCAGCTAGCCCTAGTTTGTAGATTTATCACACTCTATATATAACATTCATGACTTCTCTTTCAGAACTGTAGCTCATAGTAAATGAAATAGTAAGTAGTTTAGTGAAGTGAAGGTAGCAAACAGTATGACCTTTTTCCACTCATTGATGGTATATTTTCTTTACCAAGTTTCTGATTCGTTTTCTATTTTTAATAGCACTATTTCATATAGAAAGGGGTAATTAGCAAACTATATTGTTATAATACAATTTTTTGAAAAGAAATTGGAAATTCATATCACCTCCAATGAGGGAGATAAACTAAAAATGTCTAAAGTCTCATTGGTCAGTTTTAGGGTACACTGACACTACGGCCAGGCGGACATATGGCGGCGTGCTGGAGAAGAGGAGGGAGGAGTGCTGCGTACCCCTCCCCTCTCCATAGAAAACAGCACCACACTGCCGCACACAGGTGCTCGTGCACACTTCTGGGATTCTCAGTCCCGTGTCTGCACCTGGTGCCCATGAGGGAAGAACTCACAGCAGGTTCTACTCATGGCAATGGGGGGGGGGTGTTGTTTGTTTATATACAGGGGGACTGGCTGTATACTGGGGGGCAGGATGTTTGGCTATATACAGGGGGGGGCTGGCTGTATACTGGGTGGGCTGTTTGGCTATGTACAGGGGGTCGGCTGTATACTGGGGGTGCTGTTTGGCTATATATAGGGGGCTGGTTTTATACTGGGGGATTGGCTGATAATATACAGGGGGGGCTGGCTGTATACTGGAGGGCTGTTTGGCTATATATAGGGGGGCTGGTTGTATACTGGGGGGATTGGCTGGCAATATACAGGGGGGCTGGCTGTATGGTGTGGGGGGGGGAAGTTTGGCTATATACAGGGGGGCCGGCTGTATACTGGGGGGGCTGTTTGGCTATGTATAGGGGTGCTGGTTGTATACTGGGTGGATTGGCTGGCAACATACAGGGGGGCTGGCTGTATGGTGGGGGGCAGTTTGGCTATATACAGGGGGGCTGGCTGTATACTGGGGGGGCTGTATACTGGGGGGCTGTTTGGCTATATACAGGGGGGGCTGGCTGTATACTGGGGGGACTGGCTGGCAATATATATGGGGGGCTGACTATATACTGGGGCGGCTGTTTGCCTATATACGGGGGGCTAGATATATACTGGGGGGGCTGGTGGTGGTATATGGCATAGTAGTTATATTCCTGTACATAAGGACAGTATTATAGTAGTTATATTCCTGTACATAAGGACATTATTATAGTAGTTATATTCCTGTACATAGGGGGCAGTATTATAGTAGTTATATTCTTGTACATAGGGAGCAGTATTATAGTAGTTATATTCTTGTACATAGGTGGCAGTATTATTATAGTTTTATACCTGTACAAAGGAGGCAGTATTATAGTAGTTATATACCTGTACATAGGGGGCAGTATTATAGTAGTTATATTCTTGTACATAGGGGGCAGTATTATAGTAGTTATATTCTTGTACATAGTGGTCAGTATTATAGTAGTTATATTCTTGTACATAGGGGGCAGTATTATAGTAGGTATATTCCTGTACATAAGGGGCAGTATTATAGTACAGGCGGTCCCCTACTTAAGAACACCCGACTTACAGACGACCACTAGTTACAAACAGACTTCTGGATGTTGGTAATTTACTGTACTTTAGACTTAGGCTACAATAAAATGCTGTAACAGTTGTCAAAGTGTCTGTAATGAAGCTTTATTGTTAATCCTTGTTCTTATGACAACCCAACATTTTTAAAATCCAATTGTCACAAAGACCAAATAAAATTTTGTCTGGCATTGCAATTATAAAATATAGAGTTCCGACTTACATACAAATTCAACTTAGGAACAAACATACAGAACCTATCTTGTACGTAACCCGGAGACTGCCTGTAGTTATATTCCTGTACATAAGGGCAATATTATAGTAGTTATATTCCTGTACATAGGGGGCAGTATTATAGAAGTTATATTCTTGCACATAGGGGGCAGTATTATAGTAGTTATATTCCTGTACATAGGAGGCAGTGTCGGGGTCGGGCCAATCCCGCCTTACACTCTTCTCCCAGACACTCCAAATTATTTGAGCATGCGTGCACGTTTGGATAAGAAAACACAGAAGACTGAAGTTCTGTTTTATCTTAGGTTCATGCTCTTAACTTGCCGAACAGAAAAAAGAGATGAACTGTGTTTATTTCCTGATTACATAGCTTCTTATACCCATAGGGAAAGGTGTGGTCACATACATTAAAATCATTGTAATTGGTTATAGCTAAGCATATATGTCTGGCCCCCGGCTCTTGCTGATTGGTCTTCCAAAACTAGGCCTTAGTTGCTATGCCAGGGGAATTTCCAGTCACCGTTGTCTACAGTAAATTGACCACTAGTCTGGATGCTGATGCTATTCTTATCAAACATCTGCTTTTCCATCTTCTGCTTTCCATCACAAGACTTGAGTTTCGCTGACAGTTGCATGTCTGGTTAAAACTGATGTAAGGGAAAAGCTCTGTATTTCTCAACAGACAAAGTACAAACTATAGGGCAAAGGGCACATGTATACAATCATAAGGCATATAATTATTATGGACACATAATCATTACTTTGACCCTCACAATTCCCCCCTAAATACTGAGCTTTTCCCTACACTTCGCTGCGATTCGTTTTTCCTATAGGCTGTCCATGTGGTGGGAGAGGGGAGTGGATTGCTTCACTGAGTCATTGACCCAACGTGCCCTTGTGACACCTGGATCAATTTCCCAGCACTAACCTTACTAACACATGGAGTCCTCCTTCTTTCCCTTACACTAAAGCTTCCACTATTGGGGAGGGGGCTAAGTATTTCGAGATCACAATGGTGGGTAGGTCATTTATCGGGGAAGAATTTGGGTGTTCCAGAACTGGAACATCAGATTGATCTGACAGAACTGAGGTCTCAGGCAAATCGGGCAGATTTCTATTCCTCATGGACATATAACAAACAGACTGTTTATCGATATTCGGAAAAACTCCTTTAGCCTTGTTATTCGCAATTTTCTTGGCCAACCTCTTATATAATGGTATACAACAACATAAGAGAAATAGAGCCAGGATGAACATCCCGAGTAGTACCAATCCTATCTGTTGGAAAAGGGCCTTCCACCCCCCTGTCCAGCTAGTAAACCATGCTGCCCAGGAGGTATCTACCTCTGCATTTTCCTTCATCTCGGCCGCCAATGCTGTGATTTTCTTTATTGCTATCAGTGTTTTACCACCAGCACCTGAATTCTGAGGGATGTAAATGCAACAGTCTTCTCCTATCATTCCACACACTCCACCTTTTTCTGCGAGTATCATATCTAGGGTCATTCTATTTTGTAAAGTCATTCTAGTATTGGGGCCCAGTTCTTCCACAATACTGGTGAAAGCATCCCTACTATAATTTACAAACCTCTGTTCATTATAGTAAACGTAATTTATCCAATCCACATTTTTATTGATTTGCACTTGGGGGATTATGGATGCAAATCCGGCTGCAATCTGATCCTGAGCCTTGTATCGGTCTGGGACCCCCCTTGGGACACCAATACTATCTATGTAAACCTCAGGATCTTGTCTGTAATCGGTGTTACTTAGTGACCTTTTTATCTTTACCTGTTCATTTTTATGAGTCGGAGTCCAGGGTAACATCAAGAAAGGCAGGACTAATTTAACTAGGGCGCATTGACCCCTCCATGATTGGGGGAGGCGATTCCTCATCTTACCATTCCCACAAAGCCAAAAGACATCATAAAGGAAAGAGGTATGGTCGGACAATAAATCTGGGTCTATGGTGACAATCTCTTGGCAAAAACCTTTTTCAAACACCCCCAGGGGAGTTTTGGCATTAATGATGTCAGAGGATACACAGGTATAGTTCCCCTGCTCAACCCAGATTTCACCTGGGGGTCTCACCTTAGACTTAACATGAACTAAAGGTAGATATTCCAAACAATCAGAGGTATTCTGGCCCTTTAAAAGTTTCATCAAACAGGTCAGTCTATCTATATGTGGGATCACATAGGGTTGGGTGGTTAGATGAGGATTTGCCCCTGCACAAGCTATGCATCCGACTGATATGTTGTGTGCCTTTACAGTATACCTTACCCATTCTAACCATAAGTTCTTTCTTGGGACAACTTGAGTTTCCATAGAGAAAACTTCTTCCCATTTTAACCCGGGAACTGGTATTACCTCGCTTACTTCTTTCTGTATTTCTTGATCTGCTCCTGCTATGTAGTTCGCTGGGACACTTGTGGGTCTCAATTTAGCGTCCCGCAATTCGAACATCCCAAGCTTCCCATTTAGCGTCCCCCTATGGCATCCTAACACATATTTCCCTAGATCTCCTGGGGAAGGCATTGTAATTCTTATGAACAAAGGAAGATAGTTGCTTGGGTATTTACATGATCTAGTTGGGAACCCCCCTAGATACAGAGTCATCCGATCAAGAAGGGATCTACCATGTTTGTCTTTCCTTTCTAACCCTTCTTGGGGTTGATACCCCCACTTTTTCCCTGTGTTCCACCCTACATCTGACCATGAGTTACAGTTCTCATTCCCGGGACGGGTTACGCAAATATAAAACTGTGCTTCGCCCTTGTTCTGGTATAATGGATCCCATCTAATGTCCTCTGTCCCTCGACAATCTACGATATCACAAAAATCAAAGAAATACTCTTCATACGGGGCCGTGGTATGTACCCAAAAGGTTGTGATTTGGCAATTATCTGTGATTATTAAACAACTTAAACAGAAAAGGATATAGAGCTTCATTTTGTCTTCCCCTTGCAGTGTGACACGTGTATCCAGGTGGGTTTCCCTTCAAGTTTCACCGCTGTAGGCGTTACCAGGACCACTGTGTAAGGTCCTTCGAATCTGGGTTGGAAGCAATCTTTCCGGATATGCTTCTTCACATATACTTGATCACCTGGTTGGAAGTTGTGGACCATGTCACCTGATAACTCTGGAAGAGAAGCAACAACTGCAGCATGCAGATTAGTTAATTCCTTGGACAATTCAATTACATATTGTACAGTCTTATCATGACTTTCAGACAATTCCTGTTTACTTATCACGGGAAAAACTGGTGGTTTGCCAAACAAAATCTCATAGGGGGTGAGACCATGCTTGGCCTGGGCAGTGTGTCGAACATGATACAGAGCAATGGGGAGCAATTCTGGCCAGGGGAGGGGACTATCCTGGGTCATTTTGAGTAACTTGTTCTTTAGGGTACCATTCATCCTCTTTACCTTCCCTGAGCTCTGTGGGTGGTATGGTGTGTGTAGGCCCAAATCTACTCCCAACATGTTCCATAACTCTCTGAATATTTGGGAAGAAAAAGCAGGGCCCTGGTCTGACTCTATAACTTGTGGTACTCCAAATCTGCAAACTGTCTCAGTGATCAGTTTCTTTGCTGTAGTTTTTGATGTCATGTTAGCTACTGGGTACGCCTCTGGCCATCCGGAGAACATGTCTACTACTACAAGTACATATTCGTGTTTTCCCTCCTTGGGTAGCTGGATGTGGTCCACTTGGATCCTTTGAAATGGGTATTCTGGTTTGGCAAGGTGTTGTTGGGGTACCTTCGTTGTAGGGGCGGGATTGCAAGTGGCGCATACGGTGCAGGCCTGGTTGTATGCAGCAATGGCAGGTTTGATTCCTGGGGCGTAATAGATTCTCTGGATGCAGGCATAGGCTTGGTTCTTTCCCCGATGTGTGGCTCCCTTGGTGTATCTATATAAACGTTGTCATCTAGGTGCTTCTCTTAGACCTTCAGAATCCTTTGGGATTCTCTACCTTTTCTTATGTGTCTGCTCAACCTTATCCCTGGGGATCACGAGGAAAGAATGCACAAATCTTATCACCGTACACTAACCTTCCCAGCCTCTAGGCCTGACCCGACTCTCCTATCCCCACAAATCCTGTACATACCAGACACTGCTAATACAGGGTTACCTGTGCTGTCAATGTTAAAAAAGGTCATTGTCTTGTTGCACCAACCGTAGGTAAAGTCTCCTACCCTGGGGGCATCGTGGTCACCCCTACAGATACAATAATACTCATGGTTGGGGTGTCCCTGAGCATACAGTCAGCCAGAAGAGACCAGTTAGCAGGAAGAATAAGTAAGTTTGCAATAAAAAAACGTGCCAGCATGCTGGCTTCCCTCCTGCTTCACAGACGTGGCATTGGTCAGCAGGACTTGGAAAGGACCGTCGTAACAAAGCTCCAGACTCTCTCTCTAGTGTCTCTTTACCACCATGTAGTCTCCAGGCTCCAGGTTATACATCCTGAGGTCTCTGTCTGGATCTGAAAAAGGAATCAGAAACACTTTTGCGGACCTTTTCCAAGGCCTGGCTCAACTGTGTGGCTTGTTCCACCTGGTTTCCTGCCATCAGCTATAGGGTCTGTGGGAAGTAGGGGCCTAGTCTGGGTGCGCAGCCAAAAAGTTCTTCAAAGGGGGACAATCCCATCTTTCTGTTGGAGGTGGTCTTAACTGAATGGTGGGCAGCAGGAAAGCACTCGCCTGTTCTACACCCAGGAGGGACAAGGTTTCAGGTCTTTACCTGTCCAGTGAAGTTCTTTCTGCGACCGGACTCTATGGTCTCTGGAAGTCCAAATCTGCAGAAAAATCTCACTCACCAACTTCTTGGCTGCGGCTCTGACAATAGCCTTGGTCATGGCAGAAGCTTCTGGACACCCTGGAAAGAGATCAATGCACACAGGCACGTACTCCTACGTACCACTTTTTGGTAGCTGGATAAAATCCATCTGCAGTCTTTGGAAGGGATACAGCAGCTTGGGTGTCACCTTCTGTGGGGTCTTTTCTACCTTACCCGGGTTGTGGCGGGCACAGACTATAAAGGCTTTCACTAGTCTAGTGACAGGGGTAGCAACGCCCGGGCAAACCACTTACGGTTTATGAGCACTAGCATGGCCATTTTGGATGTGTGTGTGTCTGTGGGCTACTTGACTTACTGTCAGGTGCAGGGCTCCTGGCAGGCACACCCTCTCTCCCAGCATCCAGGTCCCATCGTCATCTGGGCTCCAGCTTTCCTCCACACTTCCTTCACTTCTGATGACTCTCGGGCCACCAGGGACTGGAACACCTGTGGATCAAACTTTTAGCTCAGAACTCACCGCTGAGACTTCAGGACAGTCTCCAGGCTCCATCTGTGCAGCTGCCTTCACCATCCCGTCAGTCACATCCTTGCCCTTGGCTTGTGGAGTTACCAAATTGTGTGTGCTTTTACTTTTACTATCCCCACCTCTTTTGGAAGTGAGAGAGCATCCATAAGCTCTTTGATCAGTGTGCCATGCTTAAAGGGGGTCCCTGCAGAGGTGAGGAAATCTCCAGCCTTCCATAAGGGTTCATAGTCGTGTTTAGACCCCAGGACTATACCTTGAGTATAGATGTTTGCCCTTTTACCTTCCACCAGCTGTAGCAATTCCCAGAGTGCCATCACTTCACCTCCTGCGCTGACCTGTGTGGAGGGAGTGGTTCTGCTTGTACTACCTCATGTGCGCCACTGACCACTGTATATCCAGTGTAGAACCGTATGTCTTCTCCTGCAGACCTGGAGCCATCTATGAGAAAAAAACTCAACATCTGGGTTAATCACCCTTCTCCCCCCCTCTCTGAATCCTGGAAGACTGGCGACAAAATGAAGGATTCAGAGCTGTGCACCTTATCAGTGTATCCTGGGGCATCAGGAGTGCACACTGGAGTCTGAGCTGTCTGGCCTTTCTTCAGATGTTTAGGCTGTACTTGGGTGAGGACACTGTGCACGGTAAGTGGGGTTTGCACTGTAACTGAGTGATCTAGGGTCTAGGATCAGCTCACTGGCCTTGCTGAGCAGATTGCTGGCTGCAGCTACTGACACATGAGGGGCCCCCCTCACGACTGAGTCTAACCGGGCCTAATAGTGGGTCACTGGGGAGGCCACCATATTCCTGGGCTAAAACATCTATGACATGGACTGGATACTCAAAGCGAAATAAAATAAAATATCTGGTTCAGTGGAATGTGCCTAGGGCCGGGGCAGACAGGATTTACCAGCTTAGGGATATGGAATGCATCAATTGCCTCCTGACTAAGGGCAAATGGGGAAGAGGCAATTCAGTTTATCAAGGGGCAACATCAGGCTGGAGGCAGCAGACCTTATCCCAGGCTGCAGGAGCTGGCCAGTCCTAGAAACATGTAAAGAGGCTCAGGGCCTCCGGGCAGGGGCACATTCTGGACTGCTAGCTTTCTTCCCTCTGTCAGGTATCTGCCTGTGGCTGAGAAGCAGTGGCCTAGGAAGACCACCTTCTCCTGGCAGTACTGGAGTTTGTCTCCGGAAACTTTGCAACCCTTCTGGAACAGAAAACACATAAGGTCAATAAATGCATCCTGGGAAACAAAAACAGTAGGTCCTCCGCATACTGAAAAGGAGAACATCCAGTAAGGGGCTAGTCTGCCAGTCTACTCCCTGTAGGGCCGTGGGGTATTTGCTGGGTGAGTTTTACCCCCCTTGTGGGAATCTGCATCAGGTATACTGGAATACTGAACTGGTAAAGGCAAATAGGTACTGGCAATTTTCATGCAGGGGCACAGAAAGGAGAACATTTGCCAAATCAATAACAGTGAATAATTTGTCACTCTCAGGGACTGCTGCCAGTGTGGGACACTCATTAGCAGCTTGGAAATCATGGACCATCCTACATGTATGTTGTTCTTTCTGGGTCTTTTTCTTGACTGTGAATGGGTTAAAATCATCACTGGGCTTATTTGACAATAAGAGATGCTGTCTGGGGGCATGTACTTGCTGACGTCCTTGTTAGTTACCGCCCCCCTATTAGAATATAGCCACTCACTTTAGTCACTTCAGTAATGTCTCCTCCCAGCAAGTGGAAGCACGCCCCCTTGAACTGGGCTCCTCCGGAATCGAAACTTTTGTCAGTCATACTTTGGTGTGGTCTGTGAAACACTGATCTCAGTTTCCCTCTGTCGCCCCCCCCCCCTCCTTGTAATCTTGCACTTGCAAAGTCACTGATCGCTTCAAGACCAGTTCTCAGACACCAATTACAAGCAGCTATGGAGAAATTTAGCCCTCAAGAAATAAAATCTCTTTTTCTCAAATTCTGTACACATCAAAATCTCTAAAATGTCCCTTATCACCTGTCTCTTTCTCAACGGGCACTCTGAAGAATTCCTGTCACTCTGTCCTGGTGTCCGTCTGTCAAAGTCAGAGGCTCTAAGTGTCTATTTAAAAATCTAATCAAGTTTTTTTTTTTTTTTTTTTTTTTCTCTCACCGTCCTTTTAATTCTAATTCTTCTAATTCTTATCATAACTCCGCCCATTCCAGGTTTTATAAACCACACACTTTACAGGTCCACCCTTCCGGACCGGGTTGGCCGCCATTATAGGGCTGTGGCTGGGCACATGGCACTGTCGCCATTTTGGTTCTGCATTTCACATCTCTATCTAAAAGCTTCACATATCCATATAGCACTTCCGCTTTTGCTGAACAATCATCTCCTCGCACTTCTGACCATCCTACAACTTGCAATGCTCTGGCCACTCTGTAGTGAGCCTGAGCGTCTTCCAGTATGCCCTTATCTTCTAACACACCTCTGCTTGTGGTTAGAATTTGCTTCCACACTGAAGGCTGTAGCCTTCCCTTTGAGGGCATATCAACATACTTGTACAACCTCACACAATTATTAACATACTTTTTTCCTTCCCTTTTTTTCAACAAGCCCGACTGCAGTCTCTGCCCCCTCGGGGAGGGTATGCACTTTCTTAAACACACCTAACATCATGTTCTAACAAGGTACACGTTGGTGTAGCTATTCACTCAACGCAGGGGCCCCGGCTCACCGTCGTGTGTCAGCAAAATAACAAAGTCCCTAACCTACCCGACCTCTGATCACACACCCGTTAGAACTATTAATAGTTCAAAAACCGTGCTTCCCTCGGTACCTCAATCAGCCGGTCTCCTAGTGAGCCAATGCTATCTTCTTTCCGGTCTCTAACCCTAGACCACCTTAATTCCCTCCCCCCGTATAAAATAATAAAAACAATAGAAACAATCCGGACACGTAACCAGTGCCCAATATCCCCAGAACAGAGGATGTCAATCTGTACTATTCTCAGTCCGCAAACTTCCTCCCCAGCTTCTACAGAAGGGGGGCAGAGACTCTATATGTCACAATGAAGCCTTTTACTTTCACTTTCCACCCAAAGGTCTGACTCAGTGCCTGAGAGAATGAGGCGTGGTGATTCAGTGACACACCATAGGGAAGTGTCACTATACATCAGTTCTGAACCATCCCAGCGATCACCGTAAAGAAAATGAGTCTCACCACTCAGACAATCAGCCCTTAGACCCGAAAAGTATCAGAAGCTACTAACTTATTCCACACCAATGATCACAGGGAAGTCTAACACATATATAATATGCATCAACTTACCGTGATTCAGTGAGGCCGCGGTCCTCTATTGGTGTGGACAAGCGTTCGTCCCCCGTCCTCTGGTTCGGGTCCTCGGGTGTACGGTATCAGCGGGGATGGCCCCACGTTGGGCGCCAGCTGTCGGGGTCGGGCCAATCCCGCCTTACACTCTTCTCCCAGACACTCCAAATTATTTGAGCATGCGTGCATGTTTGGATAAGAAAACACAGAAGACTGAAGTTCTGTTTTATCTTAGGTTCATGCTCTTAACTTGCCGAACAGAAAAAAGAGATGAACTGTGTTTATTTCCTGATTACATAGCTTCTTATACCCATAGGGAAAGGTGTGGTCACATACATTAAAATCATTGTAATTGGTTATAGCTAAGCATATATGTCTGGCCCCCGGCTCTTGCTGATTGGTCTTCCAAAACTAGGCCTTAGTTGCTATGCCAGGGGAATTTCCAGTCACCGTTGTCTACAGTAAATTGACCACTAGTCTGGATGCTGATGCTATTCTTATCAAACATCTGCTTTTCCATCTTCTGCTTTCCATCACAAGACTTGAGTTTCGCTGACAGTTGCATGTCTGGTTAAAACTGATGTAAGGGAAAAGCTCTGTATTTCTCAACAGACAAAGTACAAACTATAGGGCAAAGGGCACATGTATACAATCATAAGGCATATAATTATTATGGACACATAATCATTACTTTGACCCTCACAGCAGTATTATAGTAGTTACACTCACCGGCCACTTTATTAGGTACACCTGTCCAACTGCTCGTTAACACTTAATTTCTAATCAGCCAATCACATGGCGGCAACTCAGTGCATTTAGGCATGTAGACATGGTCAAGACAATCTCCTGCAGTTCAAACCGAGCATCAGTATGGGGAAGAAAGGTGATTTGAGTGCCTTTGAACGTGGCATGATTGTTAATGCCAGAAGGGCTGGTCTGAGTATTTCAGAAACTGCTGATCTACTGGGATTTTCACGCACAACCATCTCTAGGGATTACAGAGAATGGTCCGAAAAAGAAAAAACATCCAGTGAGCGGCAGTTCTGTGGGCGGAAATGCCTTGTTGATGCCAGAGGTCAGAGGAGAATGGGCAGACTGGTTCGAGCTGATAGAAAGGCAACAGTGAACGCACAGTACGTCGAACTTTGAGGCAGATGGGCTACAGCAGCAGAAGACCACACCGGGTGCCACTCCTTTCATCTAAGAACAGGAAACTGAGGCTACAATTTGCACAAGCTCATCGAAATTGGACAGTAGAAGATTGGAAAAACGTTGCCTGGTCTGATGAGTCTCGATTTCTGCTGCGACATTCGGATGGTAGGGTCAGAATTTGGCGTCAACAACATGAAAGCATGGATCCATCCTGCCTTGTATCAACGGTTCAGGCTGGTGGTGGTGGTGTCATGGTGTGGGGAATATTTTCTTGGCACTCTTTGGGCCCCTTGGTACCAATTGAGCATTGTTGCAACGCCACAGCCTACCTGAGTATTGTTGCTGACCACGTCCATCCCTTTATGACCACAATGTACATCTGATGGCTACTATCAGCAGGATAATGCGCCATGTCATAAAGCTGGAATCATCTCAGACTGGTTTCTTGAACATGACAATGAGTTCACTGTACTCAAATGGCCTCCACAGTCACCAGATCTCAATCCAATAGAGCATCTTTGGGATGTGGTGGAACGGGAGATTCGCATCATGGATGTGCAGCCGACAAATCTGCGGCAACTGTGTGATGCCATCATGTCAATATGGACCAAAATCTCTGAGGAATTCTTCCAGCACCTTGTTGAATCTATGCCATGAAGAATTGAGGCAGTTCTGAAGGCAAAAGGGGGTCCAACCCGTTACTAGCATGGTGCACCTAATAAAGTGGCCGGTGAGTGTATATTCCTGTACATTGGGGGCAGTATTATAGTAGTTATATTCTTGCACATAGAGGGCAGTATTATAGTAGTTATATTCCTGTACATAGGGGGCAGTATTATAGTAGTTATATTCCTGTACATAGGGGCAGTATTATAGTAGTTATGTTCCTGTACATAGGGGGCAGTATTATAGTAGGTATATTCCTGTACATAGGGGGGCAGCATTATAGTAGTTATATTCTTGTACATAGGGGGCAGTATTATAGTCGTTATATTCTTGTACATAAAATGCATTATTATAGTATATTTTAATAAGGGGCAATATTATAGTAGTTCTTTTCTTTGTATATATCAGTATTAAGTTGTGTTCTTTTAAAAAAGAAGCTTTATTCCTGTATAAGGGAGGCAGTATGAGTCTCTTTTTCTGGGCTGTACATGTTGTTTTAGAACATCTATAAACAGTTTGTGTGGAGTTTAGGAACTCCACCCACATCACATGGCCATGCCTACTTGTTTTGATGCCGCCCACAGAATGGGGCCACTTTTACATTTTTTTCCAGGGCCACTTTAAATTCCCAGTCCGCCCCTGACAATGTCCCAGTTAAGAGAATACACACGGTCATGTGTCATACAAAGATGAAAATAAAGTCATGTCACAATACACAGATAATAAACAATGATGTCATATTAGAGCAATATTACAAACCATGATTAAAGTATCCTAGAACAGTGGTGGCGAACTTATGGAACGGGTGCCAGAGGTGAGACTCTCTATGGGCACCCAGGCTGTCACCCCAGCATAGAGTTCACAGGACTCATGGCCTCCTCCTGCAGTCGCAGTCCAAATGCCACACAGGATGGTCTTCGCACAGTGCTATTTTAAAGTAACACATCCATGGCTACCTGTGACGACAGGAGGAGGGAGAAGGTGTGGACAGGGTTGGATTCTAGCTGGTGTTCCTGCTCTAGGCCCTGCAATTCTTCCTGTTTAGGGGACTCTGGAGGCTAGCTACAGTAATTTTCTGAATTTCTCCTCTTTCTACTGTATTGGTGTCCTCGGGATGACTGAAAGCTGTCACAAAACAGGGAGCAATAAGTTACTGCTTAAATTGCTGTGTTGGCACTTCACAATAAATAAGTGGATTTTTGTTGTAGTTTGGGCACTAGCTCTCTAAAAGGTTCACCATTTAACATCACATAAAAAAATGTAATAAAAAGTTATCAAAAGGTTGCACAGTCCTCAAAATGGTAGCAATGAAAACGTAACTTCATCTCACAAAAAATGACACCTTACAGAGTTCCGTTCACAAGTATGAAAATGTTATTAGCGCCAAAAAAACGTTTTCGTACACTTTCTTTTCCTTTTTGAAAATGTATTGAAATTTATCTTACAAAGGTGGGAGACAGTTAGGCATGTTATTATAACCGTATATATCGGACTATAAGACGGTTCTTACTATAGGACGCACCCCAGATTTGGGATTCCAAAAAAGGAAAAATATATTTTACACCAATTTAAATATCCCTGTTGGTCGCACTAAAGCACAGCACACACAGATCTGCTACATCCATACATTTACACACACACACAGATCTGCTACATCCATACATTTACACACACACACACAGATCTGCTACATCCATACATTTACACACACAGAGATCTGCTTCATCCATACATTTACACACACAGCTCTGCTCCATCCATAAATTTACACACACAGCTCTGCTCCATCCATAAATTTACACACACAGCTCTGCTTCATCCATAAATTTCCACACACAGCTCTGCTTCATCCATAAATTTCCACACACAGCTCTGCTTCATCCATACATTTCCACACACAGCTCTGCTTCATCCATACATTTCCACACACAGCTCTGCTTCATCCATACATTTCCACACACAGCTCTGCTTCATCCATACATTTCCACACACAGCTATGCTTCATCCATACATTTCCACACACAGCTCTGCTTCATCCATACATTTCCACACACAGCTCTGCTTCATCCATACATTTCCACACACAGCTCTGCTTCATCCATACATTTCCACACACAGCTCTGCTTCATCCATACATTTCCACACACAGCTCTGCATCATCCATACATTTCCACACACAGCTCTGCATCATCCATACATTTCCCCACACAGCTCTGCTTCATCCATACATTTCCACACACAGCTCTGCTTCATCCAGTTACACACACAGCTCTGCTTCATCAATACAGTTACACACACAGCCCTGCTTCATCAATACAGTTACACACAAGCTCTGCTTCATCCATACAGTTACACACACAGATCTGCTTCATGCAGTTACACACAGCTCTGCTTCATCCATACATTTACACACACAGCTCTGCTTCATCCATACATTTACACACACATCTCTGCTTCATCCATACATTTACACACACACAGCTGTGCCACATCCATACATTTACACACACAGATCAGCTATACACATATAAGGAACACTCTGGGAACTACTCTACACATGAATACATACACAGCTCTACTATACACAAATAAGGAACACGCTGGGAACTACTCTACACATGAAGACACACACAGCACTGCTATACACATATAAGGAACACTCTGGGAACTACTGTACACATGAGTACATACACAGCTCTACTATACACAAATAAGGAACACACTGGGAACTACTATACACACACATAACCCCTCTTCTTCTTACCCTGTCCCAGAGCAGCATGCCCGCTTTCTCGGCAGTATCTGGTGTTGTAAGAAGCATGTGATTAGTCACATGATTCTGACATCACCACAGGTCCTGTAGGCAGATGGAGAGAGCAGTACGGAGGCTCTCTCCCTCTGGGAGATCAGATGAAGCGCTATGTCAGGGCATCACTTGATCTTTATTACAGGGGTCAGGAGGGTCTGGCAGTGCTGGATCCTCCTGACCTTTGGTCTATAAGACGCAGGCACTTTATAGCAAGATTTTTTCTTGCTAATAAGTGCATCTTATATTCCAAAAAATATGGTAATTAAAAATGGAGAGAAACATATTTTTTTGCAGGTTGTAGAGTACATCAATAGGTTTTGGCACACAAACATTACAGGACACCTCTGAGAGTGCTTGTTTAATTATATGGGCAGTCAAAATGAGAAGATTGAAGAGGGGGGGGGTGACAGGAAAGGAAAGTCACAGGCGTGTTCCACAACGACGGAGGTTTCCGTATAAAGGGCTGCTAGTGGCCAAACCCTGTATCTTGTCTCACTGGCTACAGAGCTCATCTCCCACGCTCCCACAGAGTTGATAGAACAGTTAAAGGGAACCTGTCACCAGGGACCTCATTTTCACTAACGACAGGTTGCAGAAGCCCATGACACCTGCAGTGCAAATATATAATTTTGCCTGTTATAAGCATTTGCATTACAATATAATTGTGTGTTATAACTTACCTTGCATGTTATAACTTACCTACCCCTGACAAAATCCTGGGGTAGTCCCAGGGGCTGGACATTGGTTTGGATGCATTTCAAAAAACAACATGTGCCTTTTCTGTGTTACTCACTCCTCAGAGCTTAGCCCCCACCTTTGTGCTCCTGTACAGCTCCTCCTCCTGCTTCTTCTCAGAGCTCACAGCCTGGTGAGCTAACATCAGTGGGGGAGGGGCAGAGCTGTACAGGAGCACAAAGATGGAGGCAGCCTGCAGCTCAGACAAGTCACATGTTGTTTTTTGAAATGCAAACCAAAGTCCAGCCACTGTGACTACCCCAGGATTTTTTCAGGATGCAAGAGTAAGTTATAACACACAATTATACTGTAATGCAAATGCTTAGAAAAGGCAGAGAGGCATTTTTGCACTGCAGGTGTTATGGGGTTTTACAATCTGTCTTTAGTGAAAATTAGGTCCCCGGTGACAGGTTCCCTTTAAAGTATCTTTTCAATATAGATAGGATAGATAGTGAGTAGCTTATGTTTGAGAATGCATTTATTTGTATTGGCATGTGTGAAATTGACTCTGCAAAGTCAATCTGAGCTGAAATGGAATTTATAATAGCACTGTTTAAAGGGGTATTCCAGGAATCAGCATAATTCATATACGAATGGGTCCTTAAAATATAAGCTTATATGTAATTAGTTGTTATTTAAAAGTTTGCTCCCGTTAGCAGAAAAATGCTGTTGACATAGACTGTAAGGAAGAATTAAAATACTACTGGCCCTTTAATCAGTCCGTTAATTTCCTCTGTGCGGTCCGTTGCAGAGCATACACAGGACAGAAGATGGCCGCTGGTCACATGTTCACATCACATGTCCTGCACCTGCCTGGCAGGTCATGTGATCACCACAAAGTTTGGCTGTAGTCGGTTGGTTGCAGCGCATACAGTATGGCCAGTGTTGTGGTGATGGCAGTTACACATCATTACTATGGTAACAGAGCAAGAAAACCTGTCAGATTATCACTGGGAGCAGAGCATAAGTGGTAGGAGGAGTTACTGAGAACTAAAGGATCATGGAACTTGTAGTTTCCAAAGGCAGCCATCTTGGTAATAACCTTAGAGAAGGCATGACATTTTGTGAATCATAACATCAATTAAGTTTTGTTACATTCATTTATTTATACCATTATGAGTTTTTGTATCAGATGTTCATATTCCCGGAATACCCCTTTAACTGTATAAGTATCTGTTTGTTAAAGTGAAAAAATGACCCTAGGGGTTGTCTCTAAAGGGGAAATTCTAAAAATTATATTTAATACACTACCTGAGGGGCTGGTAGTTTAGTAGCATAAAAGTTGGTGTGCGATTACCTTTAAGACTATTTTGATCTTTTAGTTGGCATAGTTTTACGCCAGTGCAACATATGCAGTACATCATAAGCCATGCCCATCTGACTTCTCTATGGCCAAGCAGCTGCATGCAAGCTTTACATCAATGAGCACAATCCCGAACAATGAATTTCTAATCACAGTGTTAGCACTGTAATATAGAACACGTGTTTTGTGAAGTGATGAATCATACTGTATCTGCCAGTCTGATGGATGAGTAAGGGTTTGGCAAATATCACTTTACTGACTGTATTCTGCCAATAGAAAGATTGATGGGTGGGTGCTATAGGGTGCTCAGATAATGGAATGGGTGCAAACAAACTTAAGAGAAGCCATTGAAAGTCTATTGACATCGATGTACATTTACACATATATGTTATCCTTCATGTATTGCCATTTTTGTGACAAAAGTTAGTAGCGAAAGTCCAAATACCAGTGGGAACTGGGCCTCCGTCCCATTCATAATATAATCAGATTGCAATAAATAATAACAAATACACATTTATGGTAAGAAGTCATATGACATGCCTGTTCACTATGCACATTGCTATATTTCTTAAAAAAGAAGGCTGTATTTTATATATACTGCAGGTAGGTAAATAATTTAGTATGCACTTGGTTTAAGAAAACTTGGTTAAGTCAGCAATTCATAAATTGTCATTATGTAACATAAAAAGATTAGCAGTATAAACGATGAGGTCATATTTCACTATAATACTATCTCAATTACTATTTGTCACCCGTTCTCAAACAACTGTCAGTCAAGGAGGGAAAAGTCTACAACTCTGCTTACAAGTCTGGGAATGTCTGGACCCTCTACTGTAAAGCCGTAAGCTATTGAGACCACAGACATGTCATTGCTTCCCTCTCACTTCATGTACTCACAATGATAGAAACTATACATTGAGCAGTAGAATACCATTTTTATGAGCTTTTAGTCTCCTTAAAATGTCAGATACTTGTGTTTAGTCATCAATCACAAATAAAACTATTGTTTTATGCCCAGAAGTATGGTCCATGTGTCTACTATATTTTATACACAATAGTGAGTTATGATTCTGTGAGATACAAAAGAACTGCACTTATACTGTACATTATTCACATACAGACATGGATGAAATTGTTAATCCTCTTCACTTACATTTTAAATCCTTCACAACTGGTCAACCTAAAATTACATTGACTGGTCGACAAGGGGTGCATGGAGAGGGCTCACGGACTGAGCCCTCTTCATACACAGCAGCTGTCAGCTGTACTATACACAAGACACCTGACACTGAATGGCAAGAGAGGTGCCATTTAACCTATGAGGTTCTGTGGTCGAACCCAACCTTGACACGTATACAGCGCAGGCACAAAGATGTCACCATCATTGAGAGCACCCATCAGCTGCAGTGACAGTTGGGAGGCTGCGAGAGGCTCCCATAGCTGTCATTCGTTACTATCCACTACTGAATGCTATACAATATATTATATAAACAATCAGACCTGAGATAAATGCAAAAAAAATAACAAAATTAAGTAACATTACCACACCCAGAGTTACCACATGGGTAAATTACCAAAATCCAACTCCCTACAGCACTGGAAACAAACTTGCTACATAGATATGTACCAGAACCAAGTGCAACATCCCCCACCGGGGCCTAGCCTTAAAGGGGAGGCCTGGAGACAGCCGGGGCCCGCTGTACCGGAGTGGCTGGCGGTTGCGGCCTAAGCACGCTATCGTCACGGTGCTTGGTACGGGGGAACCGGAGGGCTGTCCTACAGCCTGGCAGGTCTCCAGCAGGGTGGTGTTGGCAAGAAATGATGAGGGAGCGGCTGCTATAGCGGATCTCCCTAGGGCAACCCCTTAATGTCCCGAGTGTGAGTCTCTGGGTGATGGGCAGGGTGCCGGTGATGAAGGCAGCCGTATTAGCAGGGACCAGACGGAGACAGAAGTTGAAGAAAACAACTTACAGTTCTTTATTTGAACTGCAGGAACCGCAGCAAACGTGCCTTTAACAGGTAGGTAGGGTGCCGAGATGTGAGTTGGAGGGAGCCTCAGGAGATAGTTCACCAGCCTGGACGTAGAGGGCAGGCTGGGAAGGCAGCTGTGTCCTGGTAGGAAGACTTCAGCCAGATGGTGGAGGTGGTCTTCATAAGTCTTGGAGTAGATGATAATGTCGTCCAAATATAGCAGGACGGTCTCGAAGTTGCGATGACCCAAACATCTCTCCATCAGCCGTTGAAATGTGCCTGGGGCGTTGCATAGCCCGAACGGCATGTTGTTGAACTCGAACAGGCCCATTGGGGTGGTGAAGGCCGTCTTCTCTCTGTCTTCCGACGCCATGGCTACTTGCCAGTAGCCACTGGTCAGGTCCAGGGTAGAGAAGTAGGCAGCTGACCCTAGGGCTGCGAGGGATTCCTCGATTCGAGGCAGAGGATAGGCGTCCTTGTGGGTGATATTGTTGATCTTCCTATAGTCAACACAGAATCGAAGGGTTCCATCCTTCTTCTTCACAAGGACCAGCGGGGCAGCCCATGGGCTGTGACTCTCCCGGATAACGTTGGCTGTCTTCATCTCTTGTACCAGCTTCTTCACCTCTTGGTAGCGGGCTGGAGGGATGGGCCGGTACCGTTCCTTGATAGGAGGATGAGAGCCAGTAGGGATGGTGTGTTGGATCAGAGTAGTCTGCCCAAAATCCAGTGGGTGTTTGCTGAAGGCCTGGTGGTGCTTCATAACGACATCCAGGACACCTTGTACTTGGTCTGCAGGAGTAAAATCGTCGTCTCCAATATTGAGCTCAAGCCACCAGGATTGCTCGGCAGGCTCATCTTCAGCACCTTGCTTCACTTCCAACTGTTGAGAGGCAGACAGAGAGGTTTCCACCAAGTCTTCAGGATGGACACTGAAGAGAGTGGCTACGGCTTGATACTTTCTCAGATCCACTGGGGAGTCTCCCACATTTAGTAATCGAATGGGTACTTGTCCTCGGGATACAGTGACTAGGCTCCTGGCGGCTAGAATGGGCAGGTCTTCATCAGCTGGTAGAGGTTCTACTATCGCCTGGTAGTCTTGACCTTGGACGCCCATGCAGGCTCGACACCATACTAACGTCTCAGTCCCAGGTTGAAGGCGGACAGGTTGGGGATCCTTGATCCGGGCTCTGCAGATTTCCCCATTAGGGCCAGCGAACTTCTGTTGCGCCGCTAGAACCTGCATAGTTTCCTGAATTACCTTCCGGGAACCGTTGGGCACTGTTGGCAGGGAGTCGTGGAGAGCCTGCAGCACTTCAGGGTAGCAGTTGCGGAGGACATTGGTACCCAGTACCAGGGAGAAGTTACCGTTTTCGGGCACACGTGTCACCACTACGCCCTGTCTGGTTAATTCAGTGTCTCCAATGGTTAGCGTGGGCTCCCAGTAGCCGCGGATGGGTACGGGTTTTCCGTTCGTAGCAATAATGTTCAAGTAAGCCTTGGGAGGCTGGATTAAGGATGCTTTTCCTCGGCACTTCTCGAAGGCAGCACTCCGGAGGGTGGTCACTTGAGATCCGGTATCAATTAAGGCCGGTAGGGTAACTCCATTGATGGTTACATGAACCATGGGGCGAGTCCCCACGAACCTGGGCATCCAGTTGGCATCTCGGGGACTTACAAGTTCTTCCCTTGGAGGTCGTCCCTTAGCTCCAAGGGTTTGTCGTTTAACTGACGACAATCATTCTCTTCATGCCCATATTTATGGCAGTAGCTGCACCGCTGACGGGGTTTCTTCTGACTCCAGGTGCTTAACGACTTCGCTTCTTTTGGGCGCTGTTTAGTCGGAGATTCACGAGGAGTAGCTGACCGTACCGGGTTCTCTGGAGGTTTCCTCCTCCTAGCGGAGACAGTTACTTCCAACTGGGTCAACCGATCGAGGATTTGATGCAGGGTGTCCGCCAGATTAGAGACCTGTCCTGCTAAGTCAGCAACTTCCGTAGCCGCAGGAGTAGGTGATGTCGACTGCATTGGATAGCAAGCTAGAGCAGATTCCTCCATTTCCACGGATTCAGGCTCTTTCTGCGGTCCAGTAGGCGGTCGGTCCCCTAATATGTCAATGGCAATTTCCTTAAACTCAAGGAAGGAGGCCTGGGCATGTTGAGAAGAGATGATCTTTAGTTGACACCTTTGATTTCTATCAACAAGTCCATTAATAAATTGTTCCCTTAAGGTTTGATCAGAGGTTTCAGCGTCTTTGGGCTCAAGGCAGGTGATGGCCTTCCATGTCTCCTGTAGGGAGAGGGCAAAGTCTCGGAGGGACTCTTGGGGCTTCTGTCTTTTCCCGAAGAATTTCTGCTTCAACTCGGAGACAGTACACTTGTCAAAGGTATTGCGTAGCCTATCAAGAATCTGGACCACATTCTGACACTGTTCTCGGGGCCAAGACTTGACTTCCCGGAGAGCGGGTCCTTTCAACTGCCCGATGAGGATGCCCACTTTCTGTTCCTCTGTAAACGGACACAGGGCGAAGGTGGCTAACAATTTGTCTCTGAATTCAGAGAGAGTGTGTGATTCTCCCTCGTAGTGGGGTAACCAGGGGGCCCCCGGATAGTAGGGCATAGTCAGAGGCATCATGGTGGGAGTCCCAGGGACACTAGTTGTAGCAGGGCTGAAAGGACTCTCTGGAGGACTTAACATGCTCCGGTACCCTGAGGAGGGACCAGGGGACGGGACTTGCGCCAGTCCCGTATCTTCGTCCTGGGCGGACATGACTGGCCTAGCTGAGGGAAGTCTGTAGGGTTACACAATGTCCGTTGCTATGGGCGATGGCTAGAATGGGACGTGGGCACCTTAAGACACAGTCACTATTCCCTGGGAGGTGAGCCAATAACCTAGCGTCGGAAACAATCTCTACCCCCCTTTAACTTCCCCAGCGGTACTCACTCAGGATCAGCCGCGGTGACAGGACAGCTCCGGTACACGAAGGTCTCCGTTCCCGATGTCCGGCAGGCAGCAGGGCTCGGTGATGCTCAGCGGTGTTCTCCTCCAGTCGCAGGACACGTGCGCCGGAACTCCGGATGAGGCGCACACTGTTGGCAGGCTTCAGGCGCGGCCTGCGCCGAAATCCAAGATGGCCGATTAACCCTCTTCGTTGCCGGCCGCACACGCTCCAGCTCCTCCTCCACGGTAGTTCGCGCCACTCGCGCAGGGGGCGGAGCCTAGTGACGCCTCTGGAGTTCCCGCCAGTGAGGATTTGGCGGGCTGGAAATACTTGCTGCGCCACACGCCTCTGAGGTAAATGCTTCGGGCGCAGCAGCGCCGGATGTAGCAGAGCTGACACAGTTCTTGCAGGGCTTAACCTCCTGAGTGCTGGAGCGGAGCTCGACAGCACGTGGCAGCAGTAAAACAGTTCAATGTGAAACACACAAAGTCACTTGGGCCTATACCCGAATGGCAGCAGGGTTAGGCAGTACAATCGTTTCTTAATAAAGTACAGTCTTTAGTGCCAGGATAAGGCACAGAAGTATATATCCTGTGATTCGTGACGCCACTTGCAACATCCCCCACCGGGGCCTAGCCTTAAAGGGGAGGCCTGGAGACAGCCGGGGCCCGCTGTACCGGAGTGGCTGGCGGTTGCGGCCTAAGCACGCTATCGTCACGGTGCTTGGTACGGGGGAACCGGAGGGCTGTCCTACAGCCTGGCAGGTCTCCAGCAGGGTGGTGTTGGCAAGAAATGATGAGGGAGCGGCTGCTATAGCGGATCTCCCTAGGGCAGTGATGGCTAACCTATGGCACTGGTGCCAGAGGTGGCACTCTGAGCCCTTTCTGTGGGCACTCAGGCCATCACCAGAGAGGACTCCAGGTATCTTCCTGCAGTCCCAGACATCCCAGGACTTGCTGTGCACAGAGCTATTTTAAAGGGACAGGACTACCTGGGACTATTTTCTGCTTTATTGGTGTCCTCAGAGTGCTGGTATCAACGAAAACTGTGGCATAGAAGGAAGTATAAATCACAAATTAAATTTCTGTGTTGGCACTTTGCGATAAATAAGCGGGTCTTTGTTGTAGTTTGGGCACTCGGTCCCTTAAAGGTTTGCCATCACTGCCCTAGGGCAACCCCTTAATGTCCCGAGTGTGAGTCTCTGGGTGATGGGCAGGGTGCCGGTGATGAAGGCAGCCGTATTAGCAGGGACCAGACGGAGACAGAAGTTGAAGAAAACAACTTACAGTTCTTTATTTGAACTGCAGGAACCGCAGCAAACGTGCCTTTAACAGGTAGGTAGGGTGCCGAGATGTGAGTTGGAGGGAGCCTCAGGAGATAGTTCACCAGCCTGGACGTAGAGGGCAGGCTGGGAAGGCAGCTGTGTCCTGGTAGGAAGCTTCAGCTTGTCCTGTAGGGCTTCAGGTATCACCTTCAAAGGTAAGATGATACCCCTTTTCCTCACTATACTAACTCTAGTCTAATGCTCCACTCTTCAGAGGCAGGGGCTAAGCTCTTCCTGCTCTGGTATGGGCTAGACAGAGATTTCTCACTCACTCACTGATTCTCCTAGGATTCCACACTAGAATAATCTAGTCTCCAGAACATTCCTGGCCAGAGGTTTTTTATTACCTTCCTTTGGTCAGGTGGTGGCTGCTCCTCCAATCACATCTCAGCTTACAGAGCACAGGATGTAACACATATCATTGGACAACAGCATCTTGCATTATACAAAATACTTAACCTCTGCCTTGCCAGGCAGGATTCACCACTGCAATATCCCTATGTCCTATCAGGACCATGTTGTGTAATGGGATTACATGCAGGTGGGACGTATTCGCAAACCCTCCCTCGCCATTGCATCGGCGAGGGTGTTGCACAAGATTACCACATAATTATGGTACCCGAACCAATATTACTACATACATTAGTTACAGGACCAGAAACAAGCAAAGACAGACAGTCTTATACTGCACCAGATTTATCACAGTGCCTGATGCTGGATAATAAATCTGACTTAGTAGACTGTCTGTAGGATAACAGAGAATCACCTCAGACAGGAGATGGTGCAATTGATGACATCTGGCTTTGATTGCAGGAACCGTTTTCATTTTCTTCTTCTACCTGGCCACCATGTCAGCTTCTTACAGCTATGAGCTATGATTTGTCTATGCAGATTTGGCAACACAAAAATATATAAATCACTTTTATGCCCCTACAGTAGCCAATATAGTCAGAGTAGCCCCACAGTCACCAAAATAGTAACTGCCCCAGGTAGCCCATAGTCACGTTGCCCCAAAGTAGCCTAGTCACAGTGTATTAAACAATCATGGCTGACTATTATTAAGGCTGGATGGATATAGTCACAGTGTCCCCCACTGTAGCTGCCAGTCACATTTCCCCCTCACAGTAACCAGGTTGCAGTGAGCCCCATAGCAGTCAAGTCATAGTCTATCCTTGATTTTTATCACATAAATAAAAATATAACTTCCCTTAATCCATTACCTTTTCTTTGCAGAATCTTCCCTGCAGAGATGCAATGCAGGTATCACGTAATGGCAGCTACAGGTTCAGGTTTATGTGCAGTGGCTAACCTGTGGCCAGTGAGATGTTGTACAAATTAGTACAATTAATCAGGAATGGAAAAGATGGAACACTGGAACTCCAGGCCCATGACCTGAGTCCCACTTTTCCCCCCTGATGGTTTCCTTGCATCCGTGTGTCCATCATAAGACCGTGGACAGATATCTATCCAGCTAGCAACAAAGCTACCTATAAAATGACTGCAGGCAAATATCCAGTAGATTCAGAGTAATTGATAGCTATGATAATGGATATAAACTCCAAGGAAGGAAGCAGCACTCCAGGATATATAGTGAATGTTTATTCCACCAGTGGTAAGAGCTACATTTCGGCTGACTCTATGCAGCCATTCTCAAGCATAGTGAAACAGTGATACAGGGCGGGTTTAAATCCCCCGCAGGATGTGACATCATGATTACAAAAACAGGTGGTGTGATAATGAGTTGTTAAATCATGCTCAAAAACATATAAATGTGCAATATTATTACATCATATGATCATAACACAGTATCAAGTGTACAAAAAACAGTGTAGCCAATCGATATGCCAATCGATATTCCCCCGCACGCCGTCTAGCCACAGTGTGTAAACATCATGTTAACGATTGTGTATTATTATTACATCATATGATCATAACACAGTATCAAGTGTACAAAAAACAGTGTAGCCAATCGATATACCCCCGCACGCCGTCTAGCCACAGTGTGTAAACATCATGTTAACGATTGTGTAAACATCATGTCCACGTGTTCCGCTAGTGCCACGTTCATAACGCGACGCTAGCGCACAGGGGGCGGAGTTTGGGGCGATCGCATATGCGTTTCCAGAGAAACGCATGCGATCGGGTTATTAATCGCATGTGTTTCCCGGGAAACGCATATGCGATCGGCCCGAGCCCCGCCCACTGTGCGCTAGCGTTGCGTTATGAACGCGACAATAGCGGAACGTGTGAACGCGCCCTCAGGGATCGGTCCCGCTATTACGAGAACTACCAGGTGGGACGGCAGACATCTTTGAAGTGGGCAAGAGCACATTTAGCTGATGAGCAATAGAGCTGTCACAAAAACTATGGTATGACTGCGCTACGACAGGTACGTAATAACTTTAGGTGTATTCCCAAGGGTTTCATGAACAAAAAGTTGTGATTCCAGGCGAATTCAGCCCAACATCATGTGGTCAGGCGGTACCCTGGAGGAAGCTGTCAGGTCAGATGCAGGTCATATGTATGATGTTAATGTGATAGAATACACAATGTGGGACTCCTTAACCGCGTACTGCCAGGCGGACCCGGGAGATCCCACGAGAGGAGAAGAGAAAAAAATATAAATATATAAATATAAAGGTAGTGGCTGACAGTCGGCGCTCTGGGTTGATTATTAACAGGCATCATGTGAATAGTGATCTAGATCAAAAACAATCAAAAACAATCAAAAACAATCGTTACACAATCGTTAACATGATGTTTACACACTGTGGCTAGACGGCGTGCGGGGGAATATCGATTGGCTACACTGTTTTTTGTATACTTGATACTGTGTTATGATAATATGATGTAATAATATTGCACATTGATATGCTATATATACCTTTTATATGTTTTTGAGCATGATTTAACAACTCATTATCACACCACCTGTTTTTGTAATCATGATGTCACATCCTGCATGGGGATTTAAACCCGCCCTGTATCACTGTTTCACTATGCTTGAGAATGGCTGCATAGAGTCAGCCAAAACGTAGCTCCTACCACTGGTGGAATAAACATTCACTATATATCCTGGAGTGCTGCTTCCTTCCTTGGAGTTTGTGTGCATATGGGATCCTGAGTCAGTTCTTTGAAGCCTGCACCCACATTGGATTTAATCTGGTTATCCACAGTGCTGCTCCTTCTACCTATTTATATGATAATGGATATAGCTATAAAGTTAATTGGAAAATTTGATAACTTTTTATTATACAAACGGTAACTTTTATTTGCTGATAAAAATTCCATATTGTTAGCCCCTATCCAGTTCAAGTCCTAATGCCTGCAATTTCAGAAATTCAAATCTGTACTCTTGGAATTGCAGCATGAGGGAAAATACTTCAAAAGCATAACAAAATTTGCCAGTCAGGGGCCCCAAAATTTACTGAGGTTTTATTGAGTGATTATTTGATTAATATAGATTTTTAAGAAATGGGGTATAATCTTGGAATTCCTGTGTAGCAGCGCAGTGAAGGTTGCGGTCACATGGGGCATTTACATTGCACTTAAAAACACAATGCAAATGCCTGGGGGCGGGTTCAGCCCAGTTGCATATGCATTTCAATTGAAACACGTGTGATTGGTATTGAACAAGCAGTGTTTTGTTTTTTATGAGTTTTTTATATGAAATGTAAAGGTTTCCTAGTAACGTCAATATAAAATATATAATTTATTTTGTAGTGATATATACAGAGACCTCTGATAAGATACTATAAGATCTCTATATACCAGTGCATTAATCTTTTATTCTTTTTAATAGTGTAACTCTATGGAAGCTCTAGTGAAGCTCTTAGATAAAACCCTTCCATTCTTCCATCCTTATTGGATAGTGGTTAAGATCACTGTATTTCTATTGCATGCTTGATATTTGATTTAGGTCTGAATGGAATTCCCAGCCTCTTTTCTTGGCAGGCCACTGCCACCCTGCACTAACCCGTTGTGAAGAAAATCAGGTGTGCACTGCGCAATGCTATTAGTTGCAATGCTATTAGTGCACATGACAATTGACATGTAGATAAGTAAGCATGGGCAGGGACTTTACATCTTTTTAACATCCCAAAAATTCCTTCACGACCACTTAGAGAAACTCCCTGGATCAACTAAAACTATTTACAAAAACAGCAACAGCATGGTGGCACCCACTGCAGCTCACAGGCATCACTGGAGCATTGCTGGGAAGATGAGAAGAAGGAGGACAGTTTGCCTTTGGCTCACATGAGCCACTACATGCTCCAGTGCCTGCTTAACGAACGCTGTGTTGGCCATAAAGTCAATAGTGCCATCCTGCTGTATCCCCACTATAAAGATAGCATACCCTCCTTGATTCAACCACTAGAACTTGATAGGAAATGAGAGAATACATGCACATCCTTGTGGAGTTTCCATCCGACAATGAGAGCTCTATGGCAGTACAAGGCCAAGAAGGAGGAGGAAGTCGGCATAGCAGCAGACGCATCAGCACCATCTTGGAAGGGAGGGTTGACACGCAACACGCAACATTGTGTTTAATTCTCTGAAACGTTCATCAGTGCCAGCATTAGATATGGTCCATAGTACCAGGACGTAGACTGTGGCCATTCTAAGGTGAATGTGATTTACATCGTGGATGAGTACCTGATGACACATCTCATGTGGACAGAGCTTGTCCTCTATGCTTTGGAGGTGCTGGACTAACCTACAGAAAGTGTCCTATCATAGTGTGTGTTTAGCACTGCCTGGGGTTTTAACACTGACAAGAGAATCTGCCTATTCAGAGTCAACATGGACATTCTTATATTTGATAAGATGTACCAAGCATGGATCCCATGGGTCTTGGCTGTGCCAGCACCTAAGTGAGTGGTTAAAGTGTTGACTACCTCCTCCTCTGCCTCTTCCACTTTCAATGTTCTTAGATCAATATTTATGAAAATTCGCTAAAAACGCCTGGTCATTAAGGCCTTTTAAGGCCTGGCGAGAAAGGGGTTAAAGAAAGTGAAAATTTGAACCTTTGTACATTTTGATTTGGATGTAATTAAATATTTAAAAGAATATTTAAGGAATATTTATAGTGTATTTATTTAAAAAAAAATAGTCAGGTGCTGTGACTGCACTATAGTATCATATAGTACTATCACTGCCCCTGTACTGAAGCATATCAGTATTTACATGCAGTTCTTCAGACTGCCATAAAAAGGGCAATTATTATTTTTTGCAAGTTCCTGACAGACCATATCTCCAGCAGCATACTCTCCCTAGCTCTGTCATGACCGGATGAGTTATAGGAGAAATTAGTACTATTTGGTACTGGAACATTGTAATGTATGAGGATATAGGTGGAAATAGTACTAACACTGGTACTGGAACCTTGTGCTGTATGTTCATATAAATCCCTAGTGGAGCATCTATGGCTTTAAGCCTTCACACGCCTATAAGGCACCTTAATTGGCAAACTCTCCATAAGGAGAACTCTTACCTTCTGACTCTAACCCTAACTTGTGCAGCAACCTGTCACAAGCTCTATCTCCTCTCTGGAAAGTCGCCCAGACACGTGAACCTGCCTTATATACAGCTGTGTACAAATGTATATGTTCCATAGCAGGCATAGCTGTGTTGTTAGATGGACAAACACTGGTTGATTGGCTGCTCAGCTGCTTATCAACCAGCGTTTTGGTCTGCAGCCGAACACCAAACACGAACTCTTGGCTATCTTGGTTATCCGAGTCCAGGGACCCAAATGGTAGGGTTGAGGCTTGCTTATCACTAGTAGTTATGTAAAAGTTTTCTCCTCATATTTTTCTGAGGAACAAGTGTCCGAATTATGCATATCCACTAGTTCAAGTACATTTATGTGCTATAACTCCTTCACCTCTGTTTTCCAGCCATGGGGCTTCCAGTCACTTAGAACTGCTGGCCTAACTATAGATTTGTGGACACCCATATAGTTTTCCCCCTAAATCTTTGTTTCAGCCTGTCTCGTTGATATGCTGGTGAGGAGGATTATCAGGTCATACTTTGCATGCCATGTGTCCGCCTCTTCCTTTGCTCTCTCTGTCCTGGAGCTGGCAGCAGCAATGGGCACTACACAGTTCTCAAGTGAATCCATTTACGGCTCCAGCCTCCTTTTACCTGGTGCCCGGCCAGACTGGCCATGTATGGGCACCCCTCTGCTTGTGTGGAAGCCCAAGGGGGGAAGGTCATTGCCCAGAAGCCTAATATGGCTAGACAGAAGGGGAGAGATCAGGGAGTGGAAGGCAGGGATGAGTAGGATGCATGAGTTATATATAAATATGCTTTAGACATTACTGCTGCCTGACCGAGCTGGAGAGCTAGCCATAGCATCCCCCTGCACTGCCTGAGACAGACCGGAGCCCTAGGTGAGTGCCCCTCCGCTACCTGTACTTGCTGACCTGGACAGGAGAGTAGCCTCTGACAGGGAGATACAGTGGAAACATGAGGGAAACATAATAAATTAAATATTAATATGTGGTATAGCCATAAGGTGATAACATACAATTATTCAAGCAATGATAACACAGTCTTTAGTAGAATTATCACGAAAAGAAGAGTAGCTAAATATAATGCAACTTGATCAGAACAGTGAGAAGTCTAGAAACAAGTGGCACAGGCTTATTTTTCTTCTCCTATGAGTCTTGTCACATCAGCCTTGCTGTATCACTTACAATGGCAGAAGATAAAATTACAATTTGTTTGCGGGTAGACAAGCTGACTTTTACTGTCTAGTAAAGAATTATAAAGTACTTTAGGCATTTTTAGATGTTTTTATCCTTGGCATACATTTTTTTTCTTTTTTACCTTTTTTTAAAGAAAAGTGTTTCATTTGCCATTATATTAATCCATAAACATTTCCTCTGTAGAGTTTTTTTTTAAATTAATATTTTAAATGTATTAACCCTATATACCATGGGGCAAAATTATCAATGTCTGTACAAGACTTTCTTGGCATACGGTGCACTGAAAAGAATGGCGTACGTCACATTAGACAGATTTATGAACAAAAAAAAAGAGTAGGTCACGCCTTGCTATATAAGCTAGAAACGGCATGGCTTCAAAAAAGCGGAACTGTATACAAATTTATGGTAAAAAAAAAGTTGTAACCTTAGCCAACTAATAGGAGGAGCAAAATATGAATAGACAGCCTCAACCTACACTAGATATATATTCCAGCATCAGACACTTTGATATATCTGGAGTATAAGACTCTTCGGACATGTTTGTTTGAGTAAATACTTGTATCCCCCAAGAAATGAATAATTAATAATCTTTCCTTTCCCTTCATTATTCCTCCTAATAATGAATGAATTAAATGTCAACTAGGTACTACCTTTCTCCTTGTTAAAGGGATCTGCATAGACTGATCCATCCACCACTGATACGGATGGTGTCAGACATTGAAAGGGAACAGCACCACATATAACTCAAAAAAGATTGCATTGGTAAATAAAAGTATTTAATAGTTGACCAAAATCATGAAATCATACATATTTATCAGGAATAAATACAAATGAACAGCTTGAGTGTGGCACTTTACAGACTGAAGAGTATAAATGAATTACTGTAATTTTTTATTATCACAGATATAAATAAGTTTAGTATAGTCATCAACAATTATACATATACAACACAAAATAACTAACTTCAAGCAAATAAGTGTATAAACAAACCATTGGTGGTCTAAGTGCAAGCAAATCTTGCCAAGTATATCAAAAGAGTAAAGTGAAAATCACTCAGCGGTGGATTCCATATACTGTAGCAATCCTTGAGAAAGGTCTCTAGACTGAATTTTCAATATCAAATAAAGATCAAGTGCTGAGTTATTTTTATCTTATTTCTTGAGTGCTACTCTTTTCATTGCATATATACGCCTATTGGTGCTGTGTATCATAGTATACAGGACATTGTGCACAACCCTTTATGTTAATGGTGTAATTTATGTGGACACTTTTAGAAAGCTACCATCATGTGTGACGATGAAGAGACTACCGCACTTGTGTGCGACAATGGCTCCGGGCTTGTGAAAGCTGGATTCGCTGGAGACGATGCCCCAAGAGCAGTATTTCCATCTATTGTTGGTCGCCCCCGCCACCAGGTATACATAGATGCACTGGACAGGAACATACTTTACTGTAATGCTTTGATGTTTTATTTATATTATCAGAATAACTTTTGTGATAATGTATACTATTAGTTTTATAATAATTATCAAGCACAGTTCATCTTTGTAAATTAATTTTTGTCTCATTACCAGAGGCTACAGCAACTCTATAAATGTACTCTTTAGACAATACCTATGCTAGGGTAATAAGCTACATTAATTTACATTTGATTTTTTCAGGGTGTCATGGTTGGTATGGGTCAAAAAGATTCCTATGTAGGTGATGAGGCCCAGAGCAAGAGAGGTATCTTGACTCTGAAGTACCCCATTGAGCATGGTATCATCACCAACTGGGATGACATGGAGAAGATCTGGCATCACAGCTTCTACAATGAGTTGCGTGTAGCCCCAGAGGAGCACCCCACCCTGCTCACTGAGGCCCCATTGAACCCCAAAGCCAACCGTGAGAAGATGACCCAGATCATGTTTGAGACCTTCAATGTCCCAGCTATGTATGTTGCAATCCAGGCAGTGCTTTCCCTGTATGCCTCTGGCCGTACCACTGGTAAGACTCTTATTACATGCACTAACCCCTTTCATTTTAGGAATAATAATTGTTCTACTTACAATGTATGTAAAGAAATGACCTACAGTCAGATTTAATGATGTATAAATGACAATATTACAAAATACTCTGAAATATAAAGTGTTTGGGCTTAGTGCCAAACATTTGAGCCTTCTGCTATTTTTCCAATATGATAGCTTCAGAGTTGTCCTTCATGCAACTCATTTACCATGTTTTTCAAATACTCTTATTTTTAGCACAGACAATAAGCTTTAAAAGTCGTAGAAGGGCTAACACATCAGCTAGAAAGTGTGCATTTCATTACTACATGCCCCTTGTTTTATTTACATGATTACTTACATTGTGAGGTTTTACATGAATATGTGCTTGCAGGTATTGTGCTGGACTCTGGGGATGGTGTAACACACAACGTCCCAATTTATGAAGGTTATGCCTTGCCCCATGCAATTATGCGTCTTGACTTGGCTGGTCGTGACCTGACTGACTACCTTATGAAGATCCTGACTGAGCGTGGTTACTCTTTTGTCACTACTGGTAAGTTATAATTGGTCAATCTTCACCTCCTTGCACACATAAGGGCTCATTCACACTGCCGTCTGTGGGGCCGTACATGAGGCCGCATGTACATCCCCATAGACGGCAATCGCGGCATGGAGGGGAATCCGATGCCATACATGTGTGGCACTGATCCGGGCCGTACACCGCAAAAAGATAGAGCAAGCTCTATCTTTCGGCGTGTGTGCGGCCGTGTCCCACTATTCTCTATGGAGGGAGGAGGGGTCACCTCCTCCCCCACTCCAGCACACGGTGGTATGCCCGCACGGTGGGCATACCGCGTGTGAATGTACCCTAATTTAGATTTATAAATGTACAGATATATAAATATTTTGATTATTATTTTTACATTTAGCTACAAGAATATATTCTATAACACTTTAACCCCTTTATGGCCATGGGTCATGGATGCCTACAAATGAAGAGAGTGTATATACTTTTGAAATTCTGCAAACTTTAAGCTAAGGTTTCCTGCAGCCTCTTTTATATTTTGCCTTAAGCTGAAAGGCTGGAGGGGACACACTCAAACGCCTATATCTCCTGAAGCTAGAATCACAAATCTGGTATCATATCTAATAGGAGAATCTTCCTTTTAATAAGCTATATGAATTATGTATGGATGTTTCATAGAACCGGTGATATCCACTCTTGAAGTTACAGTCGGAAATCCGGAAAAGTATATAAAAATCAAAAAATTTTACTACAAGTTCAAGAGTGGATATCTCTGGTTCTGTGAAGCATCCATGCACAATCTATATATGGCAAGAATTGTGTTCAGGGTTCAAGAGATATAGCCTTCTGAAGTTGGCTACTGTCATGACATTTATAAACGTGCTTTCTGCACAGGGCTTGTACCAATAGGACAAATATAGCCGTATGGCAGTCGTGAATGGGGTTAATATGAAGTTGCAATTAATTTCAATGACTTCATTTTTTTGTAGTGTTTTGTCATGTACAATATTTGCTTTATATATTTTACTAAATTCAATATTGTCCAAAACAGCTGAACGTGAAATTGTCCGTGACATCAAGGAAAAGTTGTGCTACGTGGCTCTTGACTTTGAAAATGAGATGGCAACAGCTGCCTCCTCCTCATCTCTGGAGAAGAGCTATGAATTGCCTGATGGGCAGGTCATCACCATTGGCAATGAACGTTTCCGTTGCCCAGAGACTCTCTTCCAGCCATCCTTTATTGGTAGGTATATTGTACATTTATGTGTATATTGATTAACAGAATATTTTCTACTAGGGCTAAATTTTTAATTATGATGATTCTAGGTATGGAGTCTGCTGGTATTCATGAGACAACTTACAACAGCATCATGAAATGCGACATTGACATCAGGAAAGACTTGTATGCCAACAATGTCATGTCTGGTGGTACCACCATGTACCCAGGTATTGCTGATCGTATGCAAAAGGAGATCACTGCTCTGGCACCCAGCACCATGAAAATCAAGGTAATGTAACAAACCTAATATTTGATTTCTGATTCATTTAACATATTACACAAATATTCTATATTCCTAAATTACTTTCCATATGTTTTTATTCTAAAAATACATAAGACTACCATAGAAGCTACTATCCAATACTTCTCGTGTAGTATAACTACATAGTATGTTTACCCACAAATATTATATTAAACTTATGTAGTTTCCATTGGTAAATGTATAATAATGGAATAAATTATTTGTATATTTCTAAATGGAAAAATCCTAATGCTTGTCTTATCTCTCACAGATCATTGCTCCACCTGAGCGTAAGTACTCTGTCTGGATTGGTGGCTCCATCTTGGCTTCTCTGTCCACCTTCCAGCAGATGTGGATCACAAAACAGGAATATGATGAGGCTGGTCCATCCATCGTCCACCGCAAATGCTTCTAAATGTCTTCACTTGATTCTTGTTATCTTCTGTCTCAGGTTGACAATGTTCTTTGCTCAAAATATCCCAACAGCCATAGTATTTTACAAATGGAAATGTCTGTCATTCTTTTCTATTACCTATTGTGACTCAACAAATATGCAAAGTGTACATAAATTGTAATTTATTTTAAAAAGTTTTGTAACTTCAAAAACATTGAACATAAGGAAGCGAAGAGAAATATCAAGGAACAAAGAAGATGACCACTTCAGCTCTTAAAATTCTTATATTGGAAATCTGGTCTTGATAAGAGTTGGTCTTATCAGAGCAAATGTATTGTATCTTCTCAAAGAGAATGGAGGGGTTTGATTCTATTAAATACAGATTCAGATGTTTCTTTCTTTGAAAATGTCAATTTAATTTAAAAATATACTGCTAGAAATACAGTGCCTCAGTGGTTGCTACAAAGGTGTCCTGGCTTTGAATGTGACCTACAACCACACAATGTTTGTGTGGGTTTCTTCTTAAACTCAATTTAATATCTTGAGAGGTTAATTTCCCACCCTGCAACATTGACCCAGTGGTGTAGAGGTGTGCACTTATATGGCAGCCATGTGTTCTTGGCTCTACAACCTACCCTTCACTCTGAGCCACTTGACAGAAGCACGGTATAAAAGGTTTATGTTGACATGTTACAAAGTCAGTCCATTTATGACTGACTGTGGTGACAGAACCTAAAAGGATTTTATGAGAAGAGTTTAGTAGGCAAAATTTATCATTAATTCTTTCCTCGGTTCTGAAAAGATATACACATATGTAGAAGGAGGAAGACTGCATCCTTGAAGATTTCTTGCTGCAGCCCCTACTGTGTTGTGTGTGTTACGAATTTCTGCTGTATAATTTCCAGGAATAATTCTGTAGTCCCACACATATTCAGGTCATCACATAGTAAGTGGGTTTTATAACACAGCAGTGGTCAGTACAGAATATGTTTTCTATTATTTAAATTGCATAGCTGTTGTTCCATCGTAGTGTGTTTTTCATTTTACTGACAACTTTATGCATATGAAAGCAATTTATACAGTTCTTGAACAGACAAGATCAGCTATTGCAACCGTAAAATCAACAGTTTAAACACTAGGGTTGAAGCAAAGTAAATTAAAAAACAAGATTAAGACTGGATTAGATTTTATTGAAAAATAATTTTACACTTTAAATTTTGTGTGGGATCAAATTCTAAAGACACATTTAATAGCTGTGAAAACATGGATAAAAAAAGAAGTAAATGGAGTTGGGGATATGCCATAAATACCTCAGATGGGAAAACTCCTAATAAATATAATATAACATTTAAAGAGCACCTGTCACCAGCTTTTCCACCAACTAAACCCAAGAGACACCTATGTTAGGGTTTGAAATGTCATTTAAGTTATGATAAAATTTGCCTGTTTAAAAATGGCCTTCAAAGAACTTTAAAGAGATAAGTCATTTGGAAGGTATGAATTGTCACTCACGTTACTCCTATCATTGGGCTTTTTTATCACCAGTTTTAAAGGAAATCTAACATCAAAATCAATCAGATACACTTAATCATAGGTCCTGCACCATGACTGTGGTATTAATCTTGTGTCTGTTATTCATGGCCTCCTTTCTTCTACAATGAACTTTTAAAACTATGCTAATGAGCCAGAAATCAGAAACCCCCCTCCCTGCCAAGATGACAGGAAGTAGGGGGGGAAGGTGAGACTGAGACCTGTTGCTGCAGAGTAACATAGCATAGCACAAAGTACTTCTGTAACATTCCCATAGCCCGTTTAGCACATTAGCATAATTTGATAAGTCGATCTTAGAATGTAGGAGGATAGGTATAACAACTATAAGATGATCACCATAGTCACAGCGCCTGGACCTAAGAGTAAGTGTCCCTGGTTGATCATGCTTCATTTTAGTGATAGATTTCCTTTAACGTTAAAGAAGTAAAGTCAAAAAGATATTTGCTATGCTACCTATGAGTGCTGTTAGTTCAGTTGTGTAAAAGGTTCACATTTTAAGTACTTTGAGGAAATTGGATTGAACAGTGTAAAAGGAACCTACCGCTGACACTTATGAGTGTATCCGATTGGCACAGGTCTGATAAAGTATCCTGTGAATGACTTTCTGGTCTCCAATGCTTCCTAGAAAGAGGTTGAACCTGTTTAGATTTGGAAAAGATGTTACAGGGTATAGAACATGAATCCAGTGTTGCATGACATTTATTAAATGTTTTACTTTTTAAATTGGAGAAGGAACCACTAAGTAATATTTTAAAATATTTTTTTTCACTGAAACAGCTAGTACTGTAAATTAGCAATATCTTTTAGGTAATTAAGCCTGTTATGCCCTTTGAGTTATTCATACTTTTACTATTGCTATCTTTTACAGCTAGTATGTCTTAACATGCTACCATGTTAATAATTTATTCGTCAATGTTGGGCTTTTATAAAGTGGAAAAACTGTGGTAAAATGTAGCACAGATCCCCTCTTACATGAGTCTAGTACACCCCGTATACACATGTGCACCAGTATATCCGAGTAAGTCCTCACAATAGGATTTCCTGCAATCTTTTAAATTATACACTAGAAAACACTGACAACTCATTTGATATCTTACCCACATTCTAATAATGAAACAATATCATATTAAACATTGACATCCTCTTATATGGTATGAAGAATTGGGTTATCTGTAATGTATCTGCAGGGAGTATGTCAATGTAAGAGGGATGGTTAAGAAACTCATCACTGGGAGCTTGGCATATGAATCATGTTGCTCTATCCAAAACCTTGTCTCTATTTTTAAATAAATGCCTTGCTATATTTGCCTTTCCTGATAACCACACTTAGTAATGGATATCTTTCTTAATTACTTCTTTATTTGAATAAAACAGGTTGAAAGACTTATGTATCTGGGATGGGTATAAAATAATATATTTTATAATTGGTCAGTAATGCAAATTGTATTTAATACTTGAATGATTTGTATACATTTTAGGAAATGTCATTTACATTTAAACTAAAGATGTCATTATCTGTACATCTTTGGAACAACCCTTTAAGAATGTGGTTATAAATAATGGAATATGAAGGAAACTAAAGCTTTAATGCTTGCAAGTCAACGGTACAGGATTTTATATTGAAAGATTTCCGGTTACAACAGTATTTTATTTCAGTTCTTCTTCTATAAAGAAAGAGACCAAGGAAAATGAATTACAATGATGTGAGTGCCAAGCATTGCATCTCACCTGCTACAGTAAATCATGTCCCAACTCAACACATTTAATGCTCCCTCAGTACTCCTTTGTTAGCTCTTTAACCTCTTGCTGCCGATGCCTTTATTCCATTTTGCATTTGTTATTTGCTCCTCTCCTTTCAAAATCCATAACTCTTTATTTTTTGGTGTATAGAGCTGTATGGGGGCTTTTTTTTCTGTGTTACAAATTGTATTTCCTAGTTTCAGTATTTAATATCAATGTACTGAGAAGCAGGAAAAACATTACAAATATGGTGTAATTGATGAAAAATGCATTTGGGCCATTTTCCTGTGAGCTCTTTTTTTTACGGCACTTTATGATAATCAGTAGATTATATTATGTCTGTGTAAAAGAAAAAAATGAATTAGTCTAAACTCTATGTCTAGTCTATGCTATGCTGTGCCAATTCAGTCTCCTAATGGTTCACAAAAAAAACTTAAAGTAACAAATCCAATCTCATCCGTAACAGCTTAATGACCCCACATTTCTCAGGTTTTCTAACCCACTATAAAATATCTAACCAACAAAACTCAGCGAAAGGAACAATTGAAGTTTGTATTGTGCTTTTCACGACCAGTCAACGTAAAATAAGGAAGACTCACGGGCTGAGCCCTCTCCATTTACGCCAGGTGTCTACACTACTGTACAGAATATTAAATGATGCTTCTAGGACGTACAGTTCATCTCGCAGATGATAAACCATCACATGGCTCTGTAATCTGAAAATTAAAAAAGTAAGGCTTGTAAAGGAGGAAAGTAACAATGGAAATACAAAAACCTGAAAAAATCTGATCCTGGAAGGGTTAAAGGTAATTCTGGAAATTATTCCAATAAACAATTATTAAACATTTTCTATAAATTATACTGTAATTCTCACATACTGGAGTAATGATATAAATGCATTTTAGGTTTCAAATATTTCAAGTAGATTCTTGTCCAGCCATTAGCAACACAGATTTGAAGAACAGCTAAGGTACTAAACATACTCCTGGTAATATTAGCCTGGTGACAGTGCTCAGTCTCTATGCCAGTAAATTCACTGTCCTTATATGATCCTAAAAGCGTTTAAGCCTTCTAAATCCAGTTTATACATCAATGGGACACAAGCTTTTACTTGTAAAGATATTCTCAAAGCAGCTATGTAAATCACTAATAGTTCTTTAGGTGTTACTTCATCTTATAGAACTTAAGAACCTAAAGTATTTGATAAATTGTGGTACAAGCTCTTACCAGTATATACCGTATATACTCAAGTCTAAGCCGACCCGAGTATAAGCGGAGACCCCTAATTTTACCACCAAAAACTGGGAAAACCTATTGACTCGAGTATAAACCGAGGGTGGGAAATGCATTGGTCACAGACGCCCCCAGTATATAGCCAGCCTGCCCCCTATAGTATACAGCCAGCCCAGCTTGCCCCCAGTAGTATACAGCCTGCCCCCAGTAGTATACAGCCTGCCCCCAGTAGTATATAGCCAGGCCAGCCTGCCCCCAGTAGTATACAGCCTGCCAGCCTGCCCCCAGTAGTATACAGCCTGCCCCCAGTAGTATACAGTCAGGCCAGCCTTCCCCTAGTAGTATACAGCCTGCCTCCAGTAGTATACAGCCACCCCAGCCTGCCCCCAGTAGTATACAGCCAGTCCCCAGTAGTATACAGCCACCCCAGCCTGCCCCCAGTAGTATACAGCTAGCCCAGCCTGCCCCCAGTAGTATACAGCCACCCCAGCCTGCCCCCAGTAGTATACAGCCAGCCCCCAGTAGTATACAGCCACCCCAGCCTGCCCCCAGTAGTATACAGCTACCCCAGCCTGCCCCCAGTAGTATACAGCCACCCCAGCCTGCCCCCAGTAGTATACAGCCTGCCCCCAGTAGTATACAGCCACCCCAGCCTGCCCCCAGTAGTATACAGCATGCCCCCAGTAGTATACAGCCAGCCTAGCCTGCTCCCAGTAGTATACAGCCAGCCCATCCTTCCCCCAGTAGTATACAGCATGCCCCCAGTAGTATACAGACTGCCCCCAGTAGTATAGAGCAACCCCAGCCTGCCCCGAGTAGTATACAGCCTGCCCCCCAGTAGTATACAGCCTGCCCCCAGTAGTATAGAGCCACTCCAGCATTAAAAAAAAAAAACTTATATACTCACCCTCCAGTGGCCCCGATGCGCAGCGCTGCTCCCCCGATGTCATCGCGGCTCCTCTTCTGTCTTCCCGGCTCGTCTTCTGGCTTCCCAGCTCCTCAGGGCGCCACCATCTCCTTCTCCCGGCCGGCAGGCGCATAGTATGACGCACCGCTGCTGACGTCATACTATGCGCCGCCTGGGGGAAAAACATGGCGGCACCCTGCAGGAGGTTACAGAAGAAAGAAGAGGAGCCAGGAAGCCAGAAGACGAGCCGGGAAGCCAGAAGAGGAGCCGCGATGACATCGGGGGAGCAGTGCTGCGCATTGGGGCCACCGGAGGGTGAGTATATAAGTTTTTTGTTTTTTTAAAGTGCATTGACATATGTATTGACTCGTGTATAAGCCGAGGTGAGGATTTTCAGCAGATTTTTTGTGCTGAAAAACTCGGCTTATACACGAGTAAATACGGTAATTAGAGATGTTTTATTGGTGTTAATAATCCCATTTATGTTAAGTTTGCCATACACACTAGATGCATACCAGCTATCTATATAGTATGGGGTCTACCCCAATGGCAGATGTTGGAGAAGAGAAAGGTTAATCTTGTTAAAGGCTTACCGGTAACACCAGCGATCGGCGCTAGCATGGGCGCCGCCATCTTACCTGGGATCGCCTCTCCCCGTGACGTCATCGGGGGAGGCGATCCATCTCCATGGTAGCCTCGGGTCTTCCGAAGACCCGAGGCTATTTCGTTTTAACCCCTTCATTACAATGTGCTGATAGCACATTGTAATGAATGAGGAGGAAAATCCCCATATACTGCCATACTGTTGTATGGCAGTATATGATAGGATCGACCAGACAACCTAGGGTTAAAGTACCCTAGGGAGTCTGAAAAATAGTAAAAATAAAAAAAAAAAAAGTTAAAAAAAAAAAAATTATAATAAAAAAACCTAAAATTTCAAATCACCCCCCTTTCCCTACAACTGAAATAAATATAAATAAACAGTAAAAATCATAAACACATCAGGTATCGACGCGTCCGAAAATGCCCGATCTATCAAAATATGATAACGCTTTTTCAAAGCGTTTAACCCCGTAACGGAAAATAGCGCCCAAAGTCGAAAATTGCACTTTTTTTGCCATTTTGAAAAATATAAAAAAATCTATAAAAAGTGATCAAAAGGTCGTACAGTCCTAAAAATAATATAATTGAAAATATGATCAAATTTCGCAAAAAATGACACCACCCACAGCTCCGTACACGAAAGTATAAAAAAGTTATTAGCGCCAGAAGTTGGCAAAATCAAAAAAAATTTTTTGTACAGAACGTTTTCATTTTTGTAAATGTATGTAAACATTATAAAACCTATACAAATTTGGTATCCCCTTAATCGTAGCGACCCAAAGAATAAAGTAGTCATGTCATTTGGGGCGCTCATTGAAAGACGTAATATCCAAGCCCACTTGAAAATGGCGCAAATGCGTTTTTTCACCATTTTCATTGCATTTGGAATTTTTTTCCCGCTTCCATTCCGCTGGCATGGAATATTTAATAAAATAAAAATTTAAGGTACAGTATGGTAACATTTACAGTAAAATGGACAATGGTAATGTTGTTGTTGTATGCCTTATGTTTATGAGCGACAGTTTTCCTGCTATATACCTGCATGTCATTTAAATTAAAAAAAGGACCATGTTAAATTCAAATCTGTTTTTTTTTTAATTTTTACCGGTGTTTTGTATGCGTTGGAAAAGGGGTAGTCTTATACGGCGAATATATCTTAAACTCTATATTTTAACAGGAAAGTAGGGGGGTCGTCTTATATACCAGGTCGTCTTATACGCCGGAATATACGGTATATATATAACAGCCACCAATACTTTAGGTTGGTACCCATTTATCAACTGTGTAAATATACATATATAAATAAAATGAAACAAATATTTGGAAAAAATTATTGAAGAGAGAATTTATACAAAATAATTGGAATATGAGGACAATTTTTACTAAAATAGTTTCAGTCATTTCAATAAGACCATCCTGTTTGAGAGTTTTTAACTTGTACATCCAGTATTTTTAGTATTTTTAACCTGTTGTTTGTCTCTGGATTTATATATTCTATTGGTGTGATTTTAATTTTGGATTCCCCTTTATGTTTCAGGAAGCACTGGCACTGACAATCAACCAGATAATAACATCATTGCTTTGCCAAACTTAATAGAGTGAACTTCTCTTTTGTTGTTTTAGAATTAAAACTGGAAGATCTTTTTACCGATTTGCAGCATGGGCAGCATGGTCTATTACATGTAAAGCTGCATTCGTGTTGTATCTTCATGGTCTTGTTAGAATCCCATAATTTCTTGTTTCTATGCTGTTTGGGAACGCTTGGGGCCAAGACATTTTTTTATGGTGGGTGTGTAATGTTTTTTAAAAGAAAAACATTTATTACAAAAAACATAAAACCAGGGGATAAGCAACAAAAATCCAGGGCTGTTGGCGGGATGGCACAGATATAGGGGCAGATTTATCAAGTGGTCTGAAAGTCAGAATATGTCTAGTTGCCCATGGCAACCAATCACAGCTCAGCTTTCATTTACCAGTGCTCATGAATATTTTAAAGGGGAGCTGTGATTGGTTGCCATGGGCAACTAGAAATATTCTGACTTTCAGACAGCTTGATAAATCTGCCCCATAGTGTCCCAGAGCTGCAGGCATAATAACACGGATACAGACTCCCAGAGCTGCTGGCAGGATGGCATGGATACAAAGTCCCAAAGCTGCTGGCAGGATGGCATGGGTACAAAGTCCAAGAGCTGCTGGTGGGATAACATGGGTACAGAGTCCAAGAGCTGCTGGTGGGATAACATGGGTACAAAGTCCAAGAGCTGCTGGTGGGATAACATGGGTACAAAGTCCAAGAGCTGCTGGTGGGATAACATGGGTACAGAGTCCCAGAGCGCCAGGCAGGATGCATTGGTACAGAGTCCCAGAGCGGCAGGAGGGATGGCATGGATACAGAGTCCCAGAGTTGCTGGCAGTGTGGAATGGATACAGAGTCCCAGTGCTACTGGCAGGATGGCATGAGTACAGAGTGTCAGAGCAGCAGGAGGGATGGCATGGGTACAGAGTACCAGACCTGCTGGAAGTATGGAATTGATAGAGAGTACCAGAGCAGCAGGAGGGATGGCATGGACACAGAGTACGAGAGCAGCAGGTGGGGTGGCATTGGTACAGAGTCTCAGAGCAGCAGGAGGGATGGCATGTATACAGAATCACAGAGCAGCAGAAGGGATGGCATGGGTACAGAGTACCAGAGCAGCAGGAGGGATGGCATGGATACAGAGTACCAGACCTGTTGGAAGTATGGAATTGATAGAGAGCCCCAGAGCAGCAGGAGGTATGGCATGGATACAGAGTGCCAGAGCAGCAGGAGGGATGGCATGGGTACAGAGTCTCAGAGCAACAGGAGGGATGGCATGGGTACAGAGTACCAGACCTGATGGAAGTATGGAATTAATAGAGAGTCCCAGAGCAGCAGGAGGGATGGCATTGGTACAGAGTCTCAGAGCAGCAGGAGGGATGGCATGGATACAGAGTACCAGAGCAGCAGGAGGGATGGCATGGATACAGAGTCACAAAGTAGCAGAAGGGATGGCATGAGTACAGAGTCACAGAGTAGCAGAAGGGATGGCATGGGTGCAGAGTCCCAGAGCAGCAGGAGGGATGGCATGGATACAGAGTACCAGAGTTGCTGGCAGTGTGGAATGGATACAGAGTCCCAGTGCTGCTGGGGGGATGGCACGGGTACAGAGTCCAGAGTAGCAGGCGGGGTGGATTGGATACAGAGTCCAATGCTGCTGGCAGGATGGCGCGGGTACCGAGTCTCAGAGCTGCAGGCAGGATGGCATGGGTACAGAGTCTCAGAGCAGCAGGAGGGATGGCATGGGTACAGAGTCTCAGAGCAACAGGAGGGATGGCATGGGTCAGGGGCGGACTGGCCATTGTACCCACCGGGAATTTTCCCGGTGGGCCGCTCAGTCCTGGGCCGGTCTGGGGCCGGTCAGGAGCTGGTCCAGGGCCGGCCGTACTCCCTACAACTTTTAATTTAATGTATAGTACCTGCATCGTACGATCGTACGATGCAGGTACTATTAATTTGCACACAGACGCAGTGCAGCACTGCTGCTTCTGCGTCTGTGTATACATTCAGCTACACAGGTCGCACAATTAACGTCATTGAGCGACCTGTGTAGCGTGGAGGAGGCTGGCACTTACCGTGTCAGCTGTCCGGCCCTCCCTGCAGCTCCGCGGCTTGGTGTAAGAGGCGCGGAGCAGTGACGTCACTATCCCGCGCCTCTACACCAAGCTACCAAGGACGGGAAGAAACCTACAAAGAGGTGAGTATTGTTTTTTTAAATTATAGAATGGGGGACATTAATCGGGGGGGAGGGGGGCGGGCATTGTTCTATCTATCTGGGGCTGGCAGGGGGCATTAATTATATGGCGGGGGTGCTATTATTCTACATGTGGGGCTGGCAGGGGGCATTAATTATATGCCTGGCGCGGGAGGCATTAATTATATGTCAGGCGGGGGGGGGGCATTAATTATATGTCTGGCAGGGGGGCATTAATTATATGTCTGGGGGGGCATTATTCTACATGTGGGGCTGCAAGGGGCATTAATTATATGTCAGACGGGAGGGCATTAATTATATGTCTGGGGCGGGGGACCGGCATTATTCTATATCTGGGGCTGCAGGGGGCATTAATTACATGTCTGGTGGGGGGGGGGGCATTAATTATATGTCTGGCGGGGGCATTAATTATATGTCTGGGGTGGCATTATTCTATATCTGGGGTAGGCTGGGGTCATTAATTCTATGTCTGGGGTAGGCTGGGGTCATTAATTCTATGTCTGGGGTAGGCTGGGGTCATTAATTCTACGTCTGGGGTAGGCTGGGGTCATTAATTCTAATGGTAGTTATATTCCTGTACATAGGGGGCAGTATTATAGTAGTTATATCCTTGTAAATAGGGGCAGTATTATAGTAGTTATATTCATGTACATAGGGGGCAGTAGTATGGTAGTTATATTCCTGTACATAGGGGACAGTATTATAGTAGTTATATCCTTGTAAATAGGGGGCAGTATTATAGTAGTTATATTCTTGTACATAGGGAGCAGTATTATAGTAGTTATATTCCTGTACATAGGGGGCAGTATTATAGTAGTTATATTCTTGTACATAGGGGGCAGTATTATAGTAGTTATATTCTTGTACATAGGGGGCAGTATTATAGTAGTTATATTCCTGTACATAGGGGACAGTATTATAGTAGTTATATTCTTGTACATAGGGGGCAGTATTATAGTAGTTATATTCTTGTACATAGGGGGCAGTATTATAGTAGTTATATTCCTGTACATAGGGGGCAGTATTATAGTAGTTATATTCCTGTACATAGGGGGCAGTATTATAGTAGTTATATTCTTGTACATATGGGGCAGTATTATAGTAGTTATATTCCTGTACATAGGGGGCACTATTATAGTAGTTATATTCTTGTACATAGGGGGCACTATTATAGTAGTTATATTCTTGTACATAGGGGCAGTATTATAGTAGTTATATTCTTGTACATAGGGAGCAGTATTATAGTAGTTATATTCCTGTACATAGGGGGCAGTATTATAGTAGTTATTTTCTTGTACATAGGGGGCACTATTATAGTTATATTCTTGTATATAGGGGCAGTATTATAGCAGTTATATTCCTGTACATAGGGGGCACTATTATAGTAGTTATATTCTTGTACATAGGGGGCAGTATTGTAGTACGGTAGTTATATCCTTCTACATAGGGGGCAGTATTATAGTAATTGGCTTGTATATGGGAGAAGGTATTGTAGTAGTTTTATTTTGTATATAGAAGGCAGGATTTAATGGGTTATTGTAGCATTATTCCTGTACATAGGAGGCAGTATCAATATATTCTTTCTCTGAATTGTACATGTATGGCACAGGGGAAAGGTATATAAGGCTTACCGGGTCGTGTGTTTGCATCATTTACTGATCAACAGGTCACATTCTTTGCACATTAGATTCACTTACTAGCAAAACATGTTCTTGTTTTGCATTAAGGCCATCTACCAACATTTTGTCTGTTATAACCCCACCTACATTATCTGACCACACCCACTTGTTTTGACTCCGCCCATAAAATGGGGCCACTTTTATAGTTTTTTCCAGGGCCATTTTAAATTCCCAGTCCGCCCCTGGCATGGGTACAGAATCCCAGAGCAGCAGGCAGAATGGCATGGGTACAGAGTCCTAGAGCTGCTGGCAGTAGGACATGGATACAGAGTCCCAGAGCTTCTGGCAGGATGGCATGGATACAGAGTCCCAGTGCTGCTGGCAGGATGGCATGAGTATAGAGTGTCAGAGCAGCAGGAGGGATGACATGGGTACAGAGCCTCAGAGCAGCAGGAGGGATGGCATGGGTACAGAGCCTCAGAGCAGCAGGAGGGATGGAATGGGTACAGAGCCTCAGAGCAGCAGGAGGGATGGCATGGGTACAGAGCCTCAGAGCAGCAGGAGGGATGGCATGGGTACAGAGCCTCAGAGCAGCAGGAGGGATGGCATGGGTACAGAGCCGCAGAGCAGCAGGAGGGATAGCATGGGTACAAAGTCCCAGAGCTGCTGGCGGGATAGCATGGGTACAGAGTCCCAGAGCGCCAGGCAGGATGACATAGGTACAGAGCCTCAGAGCAGCAGGCAGGATGCATTGGTACAGAGTCCCAGAGCAGCAGGAGGGATGGCATGGATACAGAGTCCCAGAGTTGCTGGCAGTGTGGAATGGATACAGAGTCCCAGTGCTGCTGGCAGTGTGGGATGGATACAGAGTCCCAGTGCTGCTGGCAGTGTGGAATGGATACAGAGTCCCAGTGCTGCTGGCAGGATGGCATGAGTACAGAGTGTCAGAGCAGCAGGAGGGATGGCATGGGTACAGAGCCTCAGAGCAGCAGGAGGGATGGCATGGGTACAGAGCCTCAGAGCAGCAGGACGGATGACATGGGTACAGAGCCTCAGAGCAGCAGGAGGGATAGCATGGGTACAGAGCCTCAGAGCAGCAGGAGGGATAGCATGGGTACAGAGCCTCAGAGCAGCAGGAGGGATGGCATGGGTACAGAGCCTCAGAGCAGCAGGAGGGATGGCATGGGTACAGAGCCTCAGAGCAGCAGGACGGATGACATGGGTACAGAGCCTCAGAGCAGCAGGAGGGATGACATGGGTACAGAGCCTCAGAGCAGCAGGAGGGATGGAATGGGTACAATATCCCAGAGCTGCAGGCGAGAACAGATTAAAACTGCCATGGGCCCTGGGCTGTATGAATATTATAGCTCCTACAAGTCTGGAATTCACTTCCTACTAGAATCAATCGAAAACGTTACACAAGAGTACTGTGCCGGTGTCTGCATATTTTAGAGTTGCCCTTCAATAAGTCTTAACACTTGGTGGCACAGAAAGTTATTTCATTTTCCAATGCCCAAAATGTGTAGACTGAAATCCTCTGATAAATGTAACTTTTAAGTTTTGTCTTGGTATAACAACATGTATGGTCAGCTAGCGTTCCCAGATCAATTATGGCATGGGGGATGTATAAACATGAAGTTTTACTAATGAATGAAGGTAAAGCATTGTGTTTTAGTGAAATGTTCAAATATTATATTGGCAAGAAACTATCTCCTGTTTTATGCAGAAAATGTTTTTTTTCGGTGGAGTGGAGCTCCATCATCTTATGTAGTATTGCCACCAAGTGTCCATTTGTAGAATTGTGTTTTACAGAGTAAATTATTTATTTATATGTGATGATTTCATTTTAATTTTGCTGATTTTAATAAAATTTTGGCCCTGTTATTGGATAGTCAATTAATAAAAAACTCATTCCCATGAGTTTTTCCTCCTCCTAGTCACTAAAAATTGCTGGGCTGAATAGAACTTTTTAGCCAGCCACACAGTTGTCCCCCTTTGTGTTTTTTTTTATTTCAGTCCGTCTCACTGATGCGCTGGTGAAGATTATCAGGTCATACTTCGCATGCCATGTGTCCGCCTCTTCCTTTGCTCTCTCTGTCCTGGAGCTGGCAGCAGCAATGGGCACTACACAGTTCTCAAGTGAATCCATTTACGGCTCCAGCCTCCTTTTACCTGGTGTCCAGCCAGACTGGCCATGTATGGGCACCCTGCTGCCAGTTTGAAAGCCCAAGGGGGGCAAGGTCGTTGCCCAGAAGCCTAATATGGCTAGACAGAAGGGGAGAGATCAGGGAGTGGAAGCCTGGACCGAGAGGGTTGCACAAGTTATATATAAATATGCTTTAGACATTACTGCTGCCTGAGCGAGCTGGAGAGCTAGCCATAGCATCCCCCTGCACTGCCTGAGACAGACCGGAGCCCTAGGTGAGTGCCCCTCCGCTACCTGTACTTGCTGACCTGGACAGGAGAGTAGCCTCTGACAGGGAGATACATTGGAAACATGAGGGAAACATAATAAATGACATATGAAGGGTTGGTACAGCCATAAGGGGATTGAAGCAATGATAACACAGCGTTACGTAGAATTATCATGAGAAATAGATCAGCTAAATATAAAGAAGGCTGTCACATCAGCCAATGGCAGCGGATGAAATGACAATTTGTCTGCAGGTAGACAAGCTGCCTTTTACTGTCTATGAATTATTAGTTGAAGGAAGGAATATGATATATGGGCACTGATGGATGCCGCATAACTTTATGAATAAAATGACAACTAAGTGCTACCTTTCCCCTTGTTATAAGGATATATCCTTGTATAGTCTGATCCATCCACCGCTGATATGGACAGTATCAGAGATTGTAAGTGAATGGGACCACATAGAAGGAACAAAAGATTTAATTGTTATTTCATGGTGAATACAAGTAATAACAATGATAAACATTTATTTATATATTTCCATCATATTCCACAGTGTTGTGCAGATTATGTGGTACATTTGCAAGTAAAAAGTAATAACTTAATCAGATGAAACTGAGGGCCTTGCTCGGAAGCTTTTTCTTTTTAAAACACACAGGTCAGGAGTGGTAGGAAACATGATTACGCATTCTTGTACTAAAACACAAGATGCTCCATTAATCTGTAATTCATATCATAAAATAATCAACATATGTACAACAATAAATTTAAAAAGACATTTAAAAACGCCTTAATAAATAACAGAATTAGATTGTGTGAGCATAACGGGGAGGAGAAGTCACTTTCCATATGGAGAAGGGGAAATAAGAAATGCATGCGATCCAGTAATATAATTATTTACATCCAGTTAGGCATTAATTATTAATCCAGGTAAATAGTAAATTATAATACCAAAAGTACTATATCAAAAATAGTTACTCTAGACTGAAGACACCATATAACCTATCACATCCCATCTCAGCTCCTAATCCTTCATACTGTGACAGGTTCTCTAAAACGGTGGAGCTTTGTAGCAACACTCTGCAGAATGTGTTTTATGCATAGACAGGTGGTCCTCTACTTAAGGACACCCGACATATAGACAACCCATAGTTACAGACGGACCCCTCTGCCCACTGTGACCTCTGGTGAAGCTCTCTGGATGCTTTACTGTAATGAAGCTTTATTGATAATTATTGGTCCAATTAGAGTAAAAATTTTGAAACTCCAATTGTCACTGGGGCAAAAAAAAAACATTTGTCTAGAACTTCAATTATAAAATATACAGTTTTGACTTACATACAAATTCAACTTAAGAACAAACCTGTGGACCCTATCTTGTATGTAACCTGGGGACTGCCTGTATAACAGAAAAACATTGTCCAAGCAGCACAGGTTATGAAAAAGTCACTGTTGGCCTTCTGCAAGCTTTTATAAAGTAGGCCAATCTTCACATATATTTCTAAAGAAAATCACTCTGTGGCAATGCCTCAGAACGTTCCTTTCACCTTGCTACCCTTTTCATTGCATATATACACCAATTAGTGCTGCGTTTCATAGTTGTGTACAGTGTAGTTATGTCTAGTATACAGGACATTGTGCACAACCCTTTATGTTAATGGTGTAATTTATGTGTACACTTTTAGAAAGCTACCATCATGTGTGACGATGAAGAGACTACCGCACTTGTGTGCGACAATGGCTCCGGGCTTGTGAAAGCTGGATTCGCTGGAGACGATGCCCCAAGAGCAGTATTTCCATCTATTGTTGGTCGCCCCCGCCACCAGGTATACATAGATGCACTAGACAGGAACATACTTTACTGTAATGTTTTGATGTTTTATTTATATTATCAGAATAACGTTTGTGATAATGTATACTATTAGTTTTATAATAATTATCAAGCACAGTTCATCTTCGTAAATTAATTTTTGTCTCATTACCAGAGGTTACAGCAACTCTATAAATGTACTCTTTAGACAATACCTATGCTAGGGTAATAAGCTACATTAATTTACATTTGATTTTTTCAGGGTGTCATGGTTGGTATGGGTCAAAAAGATTCCTATGTAGGTGATGAGGCCCAGAGCAAGAGAGGTATCTTGACTCTGAAGTACCCCATTGAGCATGGTATCATCACCAACTGGGATGACATGGAGAAGATCTGGCATCACAGCTTCTACAATGAGTTGCGTGTAGCCCCAGAGGAGCACCCCACCCTGCTCACTGAGGCCCCATTGAACCCCAAAGCCAACCGTGAGAAGATGACCCAGATCATGTTTGAGACCTTCAACGTCCCAGCTATGTATGTTGCAATCCAGGCAGTGCTTTCCCTGTATGCCTCTGGCCGTACCACTGGTAAGACTCTTATTACATGCACTAACCCCTTTCATTTAAGGAATAATAATTGTTCTACTTACAATGTATGTAAAGAAATGACCTACAGTCAGATTTAATGATGTATAAATGACAATATTACAAAATACTCTGAAATACAAAGTTTTTGGGCTTATTGCCAAACATACATAAAGCCTTTGTTCTACTTTATCCAATATCACAGATTACACCACAAGTGTTCAATCACACTGTGCATTTAAAAAAAATGCCCAAAAAATGAAACGTGTGACCGCACCCTAAGAACGTGTACGGCTTCAGAGTTGTCCTTCATGCAACTCATTTACCATGTTTTTCAAATACTCTTATTTTTAGCACAGACAATAAGCTTTAATAGTCGTAGAAGGGCTAGCACAGCAGCTAGAAAGTGTGCATTTCATTACTACATGCCCCTTGTTTTATTTACATGATTACTTACATTGTGAGGTTTTACATGGATATGTGCTTGCAGGTATTGTGCTGGACTCTGGGGATGGTGTAACACACAACGTCCCAATTTATGAAGGTTATGCCTTGCCCCATGCAATTATGCGTCTTGACTTGGCTGGTCGTGACCTGACTGACTACCTTATGAAGATCCTGACTGAGCGTGGTTACTCTTTTGTCACTACTGGTAAGTTATAATTGATCAATATTCACCTCCTTGCACACATAATTTAGTTTCATACATGTACAGATATATAAATATTTTGATTATTATCTTTACAGTTAACTACAAAAGTACATTTTATACTCACTTTAAAGGACCTCTGCCACCAGGATATACTGGTGTGTACCCCCTCTGGCAGGATCTGCTCTTCTTTAAGCTTCTTATGCCCATGTTTTTAAGAAATAAATGTTTTAAAAATAATGCCAATGAGCCTGAGGGGCTCCAGGCTCCATTGACATCTATGGAGCCCGAGCCCCTCAGGTTTATTTGAATAATTTTTAAAACCTCTTTTTCTAAAAAACAAGGTCCATAGAAGCTTAAAGAAGAGCAGATCCTGACAGAAGGGGTACACACCAGTATGTCCACGTGCTTGGCTTACAATCCTTCATCCTGGTGGTAGATGTTCTTTAACGTGAAGCTGCCATAAATATCAATTACTTCCTTTTTTTACATGCAGGAGTTCCTTAGGAAAATGTTTGAGTAACTATGTCTGTTGACTGTAGGAAATCCTGCAGTAGAAACTATATTGTGGCTGGACTTAACCATCCAGTGTAGTGTTTTGGCATGTACTATATTTGCTTTATATATTTTACTAAATTCAATATTGCCCACAACAGCTGAACGTGAAATTGTCCGTGACATCAAGGAAAAGTTGTGCTACGTGGCTCTTGACTTTGAAAATGAGATGGCAACAGCTGCCTCCTCCTCATCTCTGGAGAAGAGCTATGAATTGCCTGATGGGCAGGTCATCACCATTGGCAATGAACGTTTCCGTTGCCCAGAGACTCTCTTCCAGCCATCCTTTATTGGTAGGTATATTGTACATTTGTGTGTATATTGTATATAACAGAATATTTTCTACTGGCGATTAATTTTAAATTATGATGATCCTAGGTATGGAGTCTGCTGGTATTCATGAGACAACTTACAACAGCATCATGAAATGCGACATTGACATCAGGAAAGACTTGTATGCCAACAATGTCATGTCTGGTGGTACCACCATGTACCCAGGTATTGCTGATCGTATGCAAAAGGAGATCACTGCTCTGGCACCCAGCACCATGAAAATCAAGGTAATGTTGATAGAAATATATACCTACTATATGTAACATACAAACCTAATATTTGATTTCTGATTCATTTAACATATTACACAAATATTCTATATTCCTAAATTACTTTCCATATGTTTTTATTCTAAAAATACATAAGACTACCATAGAAGCTACTATCCAATACTTCTCGTGTAGTATAACTACATAGTATGTTTACCCACAAATATTATATTAAACTTATGTAGTTTCCATTGGTAAATGTATAATAATGGAATAAATTATTTGTATATTTCTAAATGGAAAAATCCTAATGCTTGTCTTATCTCTCACAGATCATTGCTCCACCTGAGCGTAAGTACTCTGTCTGGATTGGTGGCTCCATCTTGGCTTCTCTGTCCACCTTCCAGCAGATGTGGATCACAAAACAGGAATATGATGAGGCTGGTCCATCCATCGTCCACCGCAAATGCTTCTAAATGTCTTCACTTGATTCTTGTTATCTTCTGTCTCAGGTTGACAATGTTCTTTGCTCTTGGCTGCACGAAATCTCCCAAAAGCCATAGTATTTTACGAATGGCTGTCATTCTTTTCTAATACATATTGTGACTCATGTTACGTGTACATAAATTGTAATTTATTATAAGATGTTTTGTAACTTCAAAAACATTGAACACATGAAAACAAAGATCAAGGAACAATAAATGAGTCATGCCCCACAAGTTATTCTTTATATATTTTAATTAATAATGTATTATTTAGAGGATAGTTTCTTTTTATGACATCTTAATATTCTTTTAGCATTTTCACACATCTATTAGAATTCAACTTATTATACAATAAATGTCTCATTAGAAACTTATACCAAAAAACTAATGCTACAATATCATTATATGTAACATGCATTTAAAGGACACCTGTCATCAGGTCTGTGTCACTTGTCCTGTCACCACTACCTGGTGGAGCAGCTCACAAGGATCCCATCACAGTCTTTATCTAGTCAATTCATACATTAATCATTATAAAATCATATTTTCTTTATTTTGTAAATGAGGTTAGTCATATGGTCAGAGGCAGTGATGTCACCCCCCTCCCCTCTCCTCCCCCTGCTCATGTGTGTAATGTATAGCAAAGCATTGCTAGTGTGTGTGCTGCATCTGCTGACATGCTGTGTCCTCCTAATACACAGAGACACAGACATCAGCGACACAAGTACCCAACATGTTCTGCTATAACATGGCTGCCTGGAGCTGTTGTATCTCTTCTATATACACACACACAGGCTGCAGGGGGCGCCAGCACATCATTATACAGCCTCACATCATTATACAGGCTGTCAGACAAGCACTGGGGGTGTGGCTGTACCTCCCACTCATGAATAAGCTGGACAGTTTGAATATGCTAATGACTCATTGGACATTTCAAAGGTCATTTGCATACAGCTTTAGGACCTCATTGCTTAGGTTTACAGGCATGTAGAGGGACAATGAAGGGATAGAGGCAATGCTCTCTAATGGCAGTTTAAGAAAATATATTTAGTTTAGGGGGGTTATTTTGCCTGACGGGTTCTCTTTAAACCTCTCTAAGATATCTGCCAAAATTAGATTAAAAGTGATCTTCTATGGTGAAGATCTTCTCAAAAAAGCGCAGCTCTTAAAATATGCCAAAGGAAATCTGGTCAAGATAAGAGATGGTCTAATCAGAGAAACTGCAGAAGTTTTCATTACATCTTCTCATAGAGAATGGAGCCGTTTTCCTTGTATTAGATACAGATTTCATACAGAACCATCTTCATGAAGTCATTGAGGATATTAAGATAGCACTCACCTGACTTCCTTTTATTCAAAATATATCTTCTGTTTTTACACAGATTTCATAAAAGTTTTAGGGGCAAATTTACTAAGGACCTTGCGCCAGATTTTAGTATCCGCACCACATTTATTTAGCAACACAAAATTTGTGTTGGATGTAGAATAGTGCACTGAAATGGGCGTTCCAATGCACAGTCGGACGCCACATTTATCAGGCAAAGTCCAACAGAAGTGTGTTGCACAACTCATTTTAGAGGTGCACCAAAAAAAAGTTGGTGCAATCTGTCGGAGAAGTGCAGAGAAAGCCAGATTGATGCAGAAGATGCGCCACAAATCCTGAATCTGGCGCCCCCTGCACCATACACAGGCAAATTGCACACGTTGTGGCACACGTTTTTTAGTAAATGTTCCCCTCATTCTTTGAAAATGTCCATAATGAAATAACAAATATGATCTGACACAAACCAACTGGGTGAAATAGACTGGCTCATGTTGGTCAGGGTTTTATCTAACACTAAAAATAATGGGGCGGATTTACTTACCCGGTCCAATCGCGATCCAGCGGCGCGTTCTGTGTGGAGGATTCGGGTCTTTCGGCGATTCACTAAGGCAGTTCCCCCGATGTCCACCAGGTGTCGCTGCTGCGCTGAAGTTAGTCTGAGTGCACTGAAGTTCACCAAGCCTGGCCGGGTGCAGGTAAGCGCGTGTCAAGCGACACTTTTTTTTTTTAAATGCGGCGGAAACATGCTGGAAACATGCGATTCGGGCCCTTAGTAAATGACCCCCAATATCTTGAGAGGTTAATTCAGTGGTGTAGAGTTGAACATGTACAATATTTTTCAGACTATATGATGTACCCTTCTGTAAGGGCCGATTCACTATAAGAGTGAATAATAATTCTCAAATTCTGTAATCACAGACTGATCACTGACAGTGTGAATAAGATCCATCCCAGATTTGGACATAAGAAAGGAAAAATAGATTTGATATAAATTAAAAATTCCATGGTTGTCACACACATCACTGCAACATACCCACATACACAGCTCAGCTACATACAAATGCAAACACACAGACATCTCCGCTATATGGACACATGTACACGGCTCTGCTATATGCAAACACACATACAGCTCAGCTACAAACCCAGCCCTTTTACATACCCATATATAAGTAACTTGCTTTTGGATAAGGAATAATTCTTAACTCATCCATGGCTCCTCTCGTGCATGCTAGCGCTGACATGCTGCTTACATAATTGAAACTCTTTGAACTCTTCATTCTGCTGGCAGAAGAAGGAGGAAAGGGCTTGTAACTAAAAGTTGGTGTCAGGCAGGTAGAAGAAAAGAGAGCAGTGGGTGCAAAAGCACTGGTCTCTCACAGATCCAATGTAACACTCCACTATAAATATATAGTAGTGCCGGCGCTGTATACCTATAAGGAGGTGAGTATCTTTGCTAGTATTTAGTTGGGGATGACTAACCTTCCCCGATAAAAAAATAGATAATAGATAAAAAACCTAAATAATACCTCCGCTGTGCACGGTGTTCCACGTGTGGATAGAAAAAAAACAGTACAAATTAACTACCGGAATAGATGATCGTGATGATCGTACCTGGTTGCCGTTACTCATTTGCTATTGCCCCGGTTATATTCCTAAGAGTTCCAAAGTTGAGTATGAGATTCTTTTAAAACAATGTCAGGGTTGTGGATTCTAGTGGTCTTACTCTCAATGTTATACTGCATTGAGAGGAAGACCACTAGAATCCACAACCCTGACGTTTTAAAAGAAGAAGAAACTCAACTTTGGAACAACTTTGGATCATCATGATCATCTATTCCGGTAGTTAATTTGTACTTTTCATTTAGCCACAGGTGGAACACCATTATCTAGATCAGTGATGGAGAACCTTTTGGAGACAAAGTGCCCAAACTACAATCAAAATCCACTTATTTACCATGAAGTGCCAACATGGTATTTTAAGCAGTAACTTATTGCTACCTGTTCTTCCACATCTGTCAATCATATCGGCACCTTGAGGCAACCAATACAGTTGAAAGAAGGAGGGCAAATCAGACTCTTGTTGTAGCTTCTCTCCAGGGTCTCTCTGTAGAGAAAGAATGGAAGGTCCAGCAGGAGGACCTCCAAAGATAATGCAGTTCTGTCAACACCTTCTCACTTTTCCCGCAGTTCCAAAGAAGTGTTGCTTAAGTTGCCTGGGTCTGCAGGAAGATTTGGTCCTATTTGGTGAACTCTGTCCTGGGGCGATGGTCTGAGTGCCCACAGAAATGGCTCTGAGTGCCACCTCTGGTTCGCCACCACTGATCTAGATTTTCAATTAAGAAACATGTCATTACACGTAAATGTGTACTTTGATTTCTAGTATCATTCCATCATTTTTATTTGTTCTGAACACATTACAATTTGTAAAGAATAAAAGAATATACTGTATAAATATACTATATAAATAAAAATAGCATCTTATCCCACAAAAAAATTTGAAACAATACTGGAGTATTGACAAAAAATTTTTCTAAGATGATGGTTTATTTATTTTTTGGTCCAAATGTCAAAAAACAGAGGAGGAGGCGCTGGAACTGGAAGCATGTGTTAAGCTAATCTTCTCTCACAGTGTCCAATCAGCAGCAGGAGATGTCAGAGAAGTATTGAGCTGTGATTTTTTTCTATGTTTATCTAGAGGCTGTGTATTAATCACAATGTTATGAAAGTTACATTTACACGTTGTTTGCACTAACATCACATTTACGTTTGCCTTACACTGCCTTTACTATGGTTTTAGAATGTTGTGTGTGCATCAGATTTACACTTAAGTGTCGTTTTCTTTTATGTCTGGGGTTTACACTTACGTTCACGTGGCGTTTGCATTTATGTCACGTTTGCATCGCATTCACGTTTATGTGGCATATATTGCACCATCATCCACTTTGCACTTACATTGTGTTTGCATGCCATTGACTTTGTGTTTACGTTCACATTTACATGGCGTTAATATTGCATGTGTGTTTACAATGCATTTGAGTTTACCCTGTGCTCATGTTTCCACCAAGTTTGCATCCTGGTTGTATCACAATTTGTAACATTGTATTTTTGCATACACTGGGGCTCATTTACTTACCCAGTCCAGTCCCGATCCCGCGGCACGTTGTCCGACGAGGATTCGGGTCTGCTGGGATTCACTAAGGTCGTGCGTCCAATATCCAGCAGGTGTCGCTGCTGCGCTGAGGTCCGCCGGAGTTCACCTTGTTCTTCCTGGTGCATGTGAGTGCTGATCTTACGACACAATTCTTCTTTTAAATACAGGGTTTGTCCGAATCTGTCAGGTTGTCTGTTGGCCACGCACCCCTGATTTGTGTTGCGGACTCGATGCATCACAATTCAGCGCAAAACGGTGCAAATCGGAAATATCTCTCAGGGGGCGCTGGCTTCCTGGATGCCCCTGCTGGCTGCCTGTGATATCCGGGAGGGACTGTGCTGCTGGGTGCAGCGATCACACACACGCGATCACACACACACGCGCGCGCGCGCGATCACACATACAGGCGATCACACACACACGCGAACACACACACACGCGAACACACACACACGCGAACACACACGCGAACACACACACACACACACAATCCTTCTGCGCTCTGAAGTGTAGGGAGAGTAAGCCCCGCCCACCAGCTCGGAGCTTCTGCTTGCACTCAGCAGACTTGTCCTGTGTGCTGCTGCTGCTGTTCCCCCTCCCCCCTGCACTGCTGTGGTAGTTTACTATGTAGTCGGCAGTGACAGGAGGGAAGGGGAAGAATTAACAATGACACAGGAAGCCGAACAGGAGGACAGGAAAGTGATGCAACTGATGCCCAATCTCCAAGCTGATCCCTCCAGCAGCCCACACATGTGTCTCCCCTCAGCTGCTAACTTCCTCATCAGTGGCCCAGTCTTATCTTATTACCCCCTTCAGCTGCTCTTCAGCCTTCTCCATCCCCCAGCTGCTGCATCATCTGCAAGATCTAGAAAAAATGTAAGTAGTTATTTTTTGATATGAGTGCATTGCATGTATCTGTGTATAATAATACATGTGGGATGTGTATATGCATGTAGTAAGTGTTTGTGGGATGTGAATATGTATGTAGTAATCGTGTCTGGGGATTGTGTATATGTATGTAGTAAGCGTGTCTGAGGATTGTGTATATGTATGTAGTAAGCGTGTCTGGGGATTGTGTATATGTATGTAGTAAGTGTGTCTGGGGATTGTGTATATGTATGTAGTAAGCGTGTCTGGGGATTGTGTATATATATGTAGTAAGTGTGTCTGGGGATTGTGTATATGTATGTAGTAAGTGTGTCTGGGGATTGTGTATATGTATGTAGTAAGCGTGCCTGGGGATTGTGTATATGTATGTAGTAAGTGTGTCTGGGGATTGTGTATATGTATGTAGTAAGTGTGTCTGGGGATTGTGTATATGTATGTAGTAAGCGTGTCTGGGGATTGTGTATATTTATGTAGTAAGTGTGTCTGGGGATTGTGTATATGTATGTAGTAAGCGTGTCTGGGGATTGTGTATATGTATGTAGTAAGTGTGTCTGGGGATTGTGTATATGTATGGAGTAAGCGTGTCTGGGGATTGTGTATATGTATGGAGTAAGCGTGTCTGGGGATTGTGTATATGTATGGAGTAAGCGTGTCTGGGGATTGTGTATATGTATGTAGTAAGTGTGTCTGGGGATTGTGTATATGTATGTAGTAAGCGTGTCTGGGGATTGTGTATATGTATGTAGTAAGCGTGTCTGGGGATTGTGTATATGTATGTAGTAAGCGTGTCTGGGGATTGTGTATATGTATGTAGTAAGCGTGTCTGGGGATTGTGTATATGTATGTAGTAAGCGTGTCTGGGGATTGTGTATATGTATGTAGTAAGTGTGTCTGGGGATTGTGTATATGTATGTAGTAAGCGTGCCTGGGGATTGTGTATATGTATGTAGTAAGTGTGTCTGGGGATTGTGTATATGTATGTAGTAAGTGTGTCTGGGGATTGTGTATATGTATGTAGTAAGTATGTCTGGGGATTGTGTATATGTATGTAGTAAGTCTGTCTGGGGATTGTGTATATGTATGTAGTAAGTGTGTCTGGGGATTGTGTATATGTATGTAGTAAGTGTGTCTGGGGATTGTGTATATGTATGTAGTAAGCGTGTCTGGGGATTGTGTATATGTATGTAGTAAGCGTGTCTGGGGATTGTGTATATGTATGTAGTAAGTGTGTCTGGGGATTGTGTATATGTATGTAGTAAGTCTGTCTGGGGATTGTGTATATGTATGTAGTAAGTGTGTCTGGGGATTGTGTATATGTATGTAGTAAGTCTGTCTGGGGATTGTGTATATGTATGTAGTAAGTGTGTCTGGGGATTGTGTATATGTATGTAGTAAGCGTGTCTGGGGATTGTGTATATGTATGTAGTAAGCGTGTCTGGGGATTGTGTATATGTATGTAGTAAGCGTGTCTGGGGATTGTGTATATTTATGTAGTAAGCGTGTCTGGGGATTGTGTATATGTATGTAGTAAGCGTGTCTGGGGATTGTGTATATGTATGTAGTAAGCGTGTCTGGGGATTATGTATATGTATGTAGTAAGCGTGTCTGGGGATTATGTATATGTATGTAGTAAGCGTGTCTGGGGATTGTGTATATGTATGTAGTAAGTCTGTCTGGGGATTGTGTATATGTATGTAGTAAGTCTGTCTGGGGATTGTGTATATGTATGTAGTAAGCGTGTCTGGGGATTGTGTATATGTATGTAGTAAGCGTGTCTGGGGATTGTGTATATGTATGTAGTAAGCGTGTCTGGGGATTGTGTACATTTTTCGTGCAATGTAAAGGTGCTTTTAATGGCCCTTGGCACTCACTATGGCATATTAATAGTGAGGCAAAGTGCACTGGATAAATGGAGACTGGAAGAAAAAAATCTGTCACTCCCTGCATGCGCAAAACACATACATATGGGGCACAGTGTTATGTTCTGATGCTCTTCTGCTTTCTCTCCATTTATTACACATGCATGATCAAACCAAGCCGATCATGCATGTGTATGAGGGTGTTGGAAGAAATAGCAACTTAATGAAGGTTCATCTGCCGGCAATCACTATCTGTCTATGAGATGTATTAGTCGTGCACTACTTTGATGCTATTTGCCAGCGGCATGTGAGTCTCAAAAAGACTGGCATGTTCATGGTGCGCTGATGCACAGTGCTTATACTGTACCTCACTGCATCAGGAAAGGTCCTTTACAACCTTTGAAGACAACAATACTTTAATGAGGGGGTGCTGTACACTTCAATTGATGAAGAGAGTGATGTATAATATTTTAGTATGGGGGGGGGGGCATTTCAGTTATCTCCTCAGGCAGCAAAAAGGCTAAAATCGGCTCTGGGTACATTGTGGTCATAAAGGGATGGACATGGTCAGCATCAATACTCAGGTAGGCTTTGGCGTTGCAACGATGCTCAATTGATACCAAGGGGCCGTTGATACAAGGCAGGATGGATCCATGCTTTCATGTTGTTGACTCCAAATTCTGACCCTACCATCCGAATGTCGCAGCAGAAATCGAGACTCATCAGACCAGGCAACGTTTTTCAATCTTCTACTGTCCATTTTCGATGAGCTTGTGCAAATTCTAGCCTCAGTTTCCTGTTCTTAGCTGAAAGGAGTGGCACCCGGTGTGGTCTTCTGCTGCTGTAGCCCATCTGCCTCAAAGTTCGACGTACTGTGCGTTCAGAGATGCTCTTCTGCCTACCTTGGTTGTAACGGGTGGCGATTTGAGTCACTGTTGCCTTTCTATCAGCTCGAACCAGTCTGCCCATTCTCCTCTGACCTCTGGCATCAACAAGGCATTTCCGCCCACAGAACTGCCGCTCACTGGATGTTTTTTTCTTTTTCGGACCATTCTCTGTAAACCCTAGAGATGGTTGTGCGTGAAAATCCTAGTAGATCAGCAGTTACTGAAATATTCAGACCAGCCCTTCTGGCACCAACAACCATGCCACATTCAAAGGCACTCAAATCACCTTTCTTCCCCATACTGATGCTCGGTTTGAACTGCAAGAGATTGTCTTGACCATGACTACATGCCTAAATGCACTGAGTTGCCGCCATGTGATTGGCTGATTAGAAATTAAGTGTTAACAAGCAGTTGGACAGGTGTACCTAATAAAGTGGCCGGTGAGTGTATGTATGTAGGTAACAGCATCTAGATGAGCATAGAGAGATCACACACTGTCTGCCACTGATTGGACAGTATGAGAGAAGGCGGCAAAAGGAAAACAAAAAAGCAGTGGCTTAGGAAGATGACAATGAAAACGTGTAAAGAAATGCTTGGTCATTAATTTAGATTTATCTTTTAACAATAGATTTTACAATACTAAAGCAGCTAGTACTGTACATTAGCATTATCCTTCAGGTAATTCAGACTGTTTGAGGTTTTACTTTTGCTATCTTTTATAGCTGGATTACAATTTAAGATCTCTTAACTTGTTATTATGTTAATAATGTATTCCTCAATCCCTGGGCCTTAGGACATTTTGTTAGCAGCAGGTGAAAAATAGAAAGGTTTTTTCTTTCACCTATACCAGTGATGGGGAACCTTTTAGAGACCGAGTGCCCAAACTACAACCAAAACCCACTTATTTACCCTGATGTGCCAATGTGCCATTTTAAGCAGTAACTTATTGCTACCTGTTCTTCCACATCTTTTAATTGTATCGGCCCCCAGAGGCCACCAATACAGTTGAAAGAAGGAGGGCAAATACAGACTCATTATAGCTTCTCTCCAGGGTCTCTCTGTTTAGGAAGAATGGTGGGTCCAGCAGGAGGACCACAAAGATAATGCACTTCTTTTAACACCCTCTCACTTTTCAAGCAGTTCCAAACAGTCGACCTATACCATCTCCGACATCTATACCATCTTTACCATCTCCGACATCTACACCATCTCCACCATCTGTACTATCTTCGACATCTACTCCATCTCCGACATATATGACATCTGTACCATCTCCGACATCTATACCATCTCCGACATCTATACCATCTCCAACATCTATACCATCTCCAACATCTATACCATCTGTACCATCTACACCATCTCCGACATATACACCATCTCTGACATCTATACCATCTCTGACATCTATACCATCTCCGACATCTATACCATCTCCGACATCTACACCATCTCCGACATTTACACCATCTCCGACATCTATCTATATTGTATCCAACAGCTACCACCAGAATCAAGGATTGCAAACCAAGAACACTTACATGTTGGTATGTTTCCCCTCTGGCAGGGGTTCTTTTTATTTTGTAAAAACAAGGGCATAAGAAGCTAAATTAAAAGCAGATCCTGTCAGAGGGGGCACACACCAGTATGTTAGTGTGCTTGGTTTACAATCCTTCAGCCTGGTGGTAGATGTCCTTTAAATTTGTGTGTGTCTGTTTACTCTCTCTAGGGGTCAACCCCATCAATCATGAGAATAGGGGTCCTCTGAATGTGCAGCAGTTTCATGAATCACCAGCATCCCATGTGACAAAAAGTTGTAGAGAACTATACATCTGTAAATATATCAATGAACTATAACAGGAATATCTAATGTCCTGCCACTACTATTCACACAGCGTCTGCCTAGTATGTATACCCTATATAAACACATGTGCTCCAGTATATCCTAGTAAGTCACAATAGGATTTCCTGCATTCTTTTAAATGATACACCAGAAAACACTGACAACTCATTTGATATCTTACCCACATTCTAATAATGAAACAATATAATATTAAACATTGACATCCTCTTATATGGTATGAAGAATTGGGTTATCTGTAATGTATCTGCAGGGAGTATGTCAATGTAAGAGGGATGGCTAAGAAACTCATCACTGGGAGCTTGGCATATGAATCATGTTGCTCTATCCAAAACCTTGTCTCTATTTTTAAATAAATGCCTTGCTATATTTGCCTTTCCTGATAACCACACTTAGTAATACCAAAAGAAAAGATTAAGCAGCACAGTAAAAGACAAAACATTTTTTGTAAGCGGGTGGAAGCTCAAATGACCGGGTAAAGAGTCCCTCCAAAAAATCCACTAAAGAAAGTAAGAAGAACTCTAAGACAATGGGCAAACTAGTCTGCTATATTGTAGAATAAAGGAAAAAGAAGGGGTCATCCCAAAAGTGTGAAGTGAAGCCTCCTGTCTTTTCCCTAATCAGTCGGACATTCCTGACCATAAAATGGCCGCAGATGGAGGGTCACGTGATCTCTAATTGGAGATTGTTCATGGACAGATTCTAGCATATTTGCTGCCTGAGGGTAATATTAAAATGCTGCCCTCCACTCCCTGTTCAATAAATGCTGAAAATTGTGTGACTGAATACAGGTTCTGAGAGTCATTGGTGGCATCTAGTACCTTATAGATGACAATCTCCACCATCAGTAGGACTTTATTCCAGGCTCTTCCATTCATGACATATCACTGCTGAATTCATGGTGATATCTTCAGCTCCGTGCAGCACACCTCCACACGGCGTCCCTAAAAATACCACTGTCACTTACAGTATAAAGTCTCCTGGATAACAAAACACTGTGCTCCTAAATGATATATACCCCTCACAACACAACTGACCACACGCTACCACACACATTCCTTCCTTATATATATATTCTACTGGAATTATAGCATGCACAGCACCAATCAATATACAACAATATACCCCTAATTTATTAATACAGACCACCCATCATTTGGTCTACATGATGCAAAGTAATCTATTGTATCCTATAAGTAATATATCCCACCCTGTTATTATGTTACATGATTTTATATGCAGTGCTCATTTTTCAGCAAAAGAAAAAAAGGGAGGGGGGAAATGTAGGGGAAAGAAAGTTGTGAGTGTGATAAAATTTAGCTTTTATTAGTTTATTTAAAATCTCGAGTATATTCTCACACTTTAAAATAAAGTGTAAATCAAGCAACTAGTATGGCATTATTGTGCTTTGCCATACTGTGTCCTTAGAATACACAAAAGATATAGACCTGATTGACATGGGCAGGCAAAACAGCCACAATCAGGTAATAAACATGCACCAAAAGTTTGAACGCAAGTGATATACCACCCAAAGAAAAAATTTTTTAGCAACAAAGAATACTTTATTATGTGCCAAATAAATTAACAATAAATACAATTACTGGACAAGCAACATATGTTTAAAACTCTGCATAGTACAATAGATGGCTGAACAAAAAGCCTCAAGGTAGGTGAGACAGTCATAAGGGCTGTCATTAGGCACCAATGCACTATAGTGCAAGGCTACAAGACAGTAAATGATAACACATACAAAATAATATGACCGAGACAGTAACAAATACCATACCCAATAGTAACCAGCAGAGGAATGCCCCGACACGTGTTTCGCACAAAGTGCTTTATCAAGGGGAGTGCAGGTAGAACGAACTAGTGCCTATTTAACTAGCAAAGGACCAATCAGAGGGGACCTAAATTGTAGACTCAGGTGAAGCATATAGCGTTAAAATACAAACGCATACCTAAACGCTGTGTAGGAACAGCGTGGAAGCCGGAGGTAAAGCGCAGAGTTACTGCGCAGGCGTGGGAAAACAAATCCTCGCGAGACAACGCACTCGCTAGTATCAGACCTCATCTAGTGTCAGACCTCATCTAGTGTCAGACCTCATCTACGACGCAGAATTCGAGAACACGTTTTGGGTATTGAGGCAGCCAGAAATGAAACGGATTTGACAAAATTGAAGACTATTCCCCGTCACTTTAAGGAACATCACCAATGCGATGGATCCAAACTTAAGGTGAGGGGGATTGATCGGGTCCTAATAGATGCCAGGGGTGGCAATTGGAGGAAGGTGTTGGCCCAGAGAGAGACCAAATGGATTTACCTCCTAAATACGGTTACCCCGCATGGTCTCAATGAGAATCTGAGTTTCGCACCGTTCTTATAATTTTCCTTGCTTTTCTTATTAGGTTTTCCTCTCTAGTGTAGGTCTTAATCATGGTTTTAATTATTATTATTTTTTCTTTTCTGTTTTGTGATTTACTTTTGAACTTGTGCCTTTCACCTATTTTTTTCTTTTCACAGCTAAAATTTGGACCATTTCTTTCATCAACCTCGGGACCATTTTCCATTTACTGGCCTTACGAGAAGCCCCACATAGCCCTGATGGCCAGCCCCCTCTCCCCCCCCCCCCCCCCCGCTCACCTTCACGAGTGCTTCACTGGGTTTTGCACTGCACTGTGTGTTCACGGTTTTCGCCCTTGTTCACCTCATCGAATTATAATTTCCGTGCTTTGTAGTATTTTATGTATGCATCTCGTAATGTTCAGTACTACTACTAATGCTTCATACAGTATTTTTGACATTTGCATATTATTTAGGTGCATTTTAAGCTTGTATAACCATTTCATGTATCCCTAACATGTAATGTGAGAACTATTAGCACTTTATAATCGATTGCATGTCCACTTCATGTATCTCTGATAATTATTGTAAAAACCATTTGCACTGTATAATATCAGTGTATTATTAGGGTATTTTCACTGTATTATTAGGGTATTTTTCCATTTGCATTTTTGCACTTTATTCATGTAGCATTGTACACTTCCATCAGCATATTTTACATTTGCACATTATATATTTCATCACCAGGTCTATATGGCTGTTTTGCCTGCACAGCCTTTCAATTTTGCTTCATGCACTTTTTAATGTCATGTATAGGCACTGTGCACTTTTTCTACATTGTCTACCAGGACAGTTTTTACATATCCATGAGTTTTTACTTGCACTTTGCCTGGGGCAGTTCTCTAATCATAATGTCGCTTGGACTGATTATCCAGTGACACTTTTCACTGCTGTGCATGGCACAGCTTACTTATAAGAGCGAGCCCCTGCCCCTATTATCTATGGTGCGGCACGGTTCGCTTGATCGTGCGACACTTTGCGGCGCAGGCGTGCGCTCCCTCTAGCGAGTGCGTTGTCTCGCGAGGGTTTGTTTTCCCGCTCCTGCGCAGTAACTCTGCGCTTTACCTCCGGCTTCCACGCTGTTCCTACACAGCGTTTAGGTATGCGTTTGTATTTTAACACTATATGCTTCACCTGAGTCTACAATTTAGGTCCCCTCTGATTGGTCCTTTGCTAGTTAAATAGGCACTAGTTCGTTCTACCTGCACTCCCCTTGATAAAGCACTTTGTGCGAAACACATGTCGGGGCATTCCTCTGCTGGTTACTATTGGGTATGGTATTTGTTACTGTCTCGGTCATATTATTTTGTATGTGTTATCATTTACTGTCTTGTAGCCTTGCACTATAGTGCATTGGTGCCTAATGACAGCCCTTATGACTGTCTCACCTACCTTGAGGCTTTTTGTTCAGCCATCTATTGTACTATGCAGAGTTTTAAACATATGTTGCTTGTGTTGTATTTATTGTTAATTTATTTGGCACATAATAAAGTATTCTTTGTTGCTAAAATTTTTTTTCTTTGGGTGGTATATCACTTGCGTTCAAACTTTTCATACTGTGTCCTTGCCACATAAATAATAATTTTGTACTTAGGGATATAAGTTCAGGTGGGAGTCCCCTTATATTTTATTTTGTCCCTCCTGTAATTATACTGATGCCCACCGATTGCCCACCACAATTCCTTGTGGGGATCAGAGACTGTGTAGGATGATAATGATCTATTGTAGAGATCGCAAGGAGCAGTTGTGTATCTGTCTTTTATATACAGTGCTCCCCTGACCAATGTAAATATATAGCACTCCCTAATGAATATATACTGTGTATATATACTATATATATATCATTTTTATTTATTTTTATAAAGCCCTGCTCTCATATACATTAAAGGCCTCGTTATTCACCCCCAAATAAATTATATACAGCATATACAGTATATTATAAACAGCCCCCCCCCAGCTTAGCAATTTACTGCAGCCCATATACAGCCCCCCACCTTAGTAATATACTGTACCACATATACTGCCCCCTAGCTTAGTAATATACTGTACCCCATATACTGCCCCCTAGCTTAGTAATATTCTGTTTCGCATATACTGCCCCCCAGCTTAGTAATATACTGTATTCCATATACAGCCCCCCCAGTATAAGAAGAATCTGGACCCATATAAATATATACAGCCCCCCCTCCAGTATAAAAAACGAATCTGGCCCCATTTAAATATGAACAGCCCCCCCCCCCCCCACCCCCAGTATAAGAATAATGTGGCCCCATATAAATATATGCAGCCCCCCCCACCCCCAGTATAAGAATAATGTGGCTTCATATAAATATATACAGCCCCCCACCCCCAGTATAAGAATAATGTGGCCTCATATAAATATATACAGCCCCCCCCATCCCGATTATAAGAATAATGTGGCTCCATATAAATATATACTGCCCCTCCGCCCCCAATATAAGAATAATGCGGCCCCATATAAATCTATACAGCCCTCCAACCCCCAGTATAAGAATAATGCGGCCCCATATAAATATATACAGCCCCCCTCCAACCCCAGTATGAGAATAATGCGGCCCCATAGAAATACATAGAGCGCCCCACCCCCAGTATAAGAATAATGCGGCCCCATATAAATATATACTGCCTCCCCGGCCCCAGTATAAGAATAATGTGGCCCCATATAAATATATACAGCCCTCCCCCAGTATAAGAATAATGCAGCCCCATATAAATATATACAGCCCCCCCACTCCCAATATAAGAATAATGCTTTCCCATATAAATATATGACATAACATATGAAATATATACAGCCCTCCAAGCAGCCTTAAAGGCGCTGCGTTGCTCCGAATGTAAATAGCACCTGTGTCTTAAAGAGACAGGTGTGATTTACCTGGTGGGCAAAATGCCGCTCTTAAAGGGATCCGCATTCTCCCGCCATGGTAGATGCAGCCCTGGCTGGTAGAAGTCAGAGTGGCACCACCCATGATGAACTCCTACCTATGCCTCTGGTACAGGCCTTTGCTTTGAATGACTTCAGCACATCTATAGGCACAGGACAACACTAGTCTCCCACACTGCTCTGAAGAATGCAAGCAAGGAACCACAAGTTCCATAAACCATGACACTTCATCCACCACATTTTTTTGACTCATTTTGGGTTCAGTCTTTTCCCAGTATGTTGACGGAAGTAATCTACGGCCACAGGACATCAGTAGTCTCTCCGACTGCTAAGGTGTGATTTTGGTCCACTCTTCCACAGTTGTGTGACCGTTGTTAGTTCTTGGCCATAACTTTGTCACCATGGATTTTCCAAAGGAGGTTTCTCTGGACTGGCCATTTCACTTTTTCAAGGAACTGTTTTACATGTGTTGTGTGACCAGGGGCATTTTCCTGCATGAAAATTTAGGTCAATGAATGCAAGAGTAAACTAAAGTGAAGAATGCAAGGAAGAAACTATGTGTTTTTGAAGAAGGTTTTGCATTCACTCTGCCATGCAGCTCTATGAGAGGTCCCACTCCTGTTGTAGAAAACATTCGGACAACCCGACTGATTTGGACTAAGCGCGGGATTTAACATTCAAAGTTGTGTCACAAGCCATGCACTTACATGCACCGGGAAGAAGGTGAACTCCAGCGGACCTGAGCGGGGAAGCGACACATGCAGGAAATTGGACGCACGATCTTAGTGAATCATGGCAGCTCCGAATCCTCGGCGGACATTCCGGATCGGCGGATGCAACGGGACGGGTAAGTAAATGTGCCCCAATGTGTCCAATCAGTTCCAAATGAGTTAAACCTGATTTCATAACTAAAATGAACGTTGGACCACTTCTCCCCTGTCCACACAACATTCTCCACAGCAAAGGTCTAGAGTCTAGCCTTTTGATTATTTCTGATAATGAAGGGTTTATTAGCCTTCATCTGGATAACCTGCTGCTGGAGGGTTTCAGTTACTTTAAAACGGCACACCATTTGGGCAAAGTCAGTAGAAAATGGAAAGTTAGGCTGCTAGGTAAGGAAGACTGTGAGGTCGAAGGGGGACCCTAAACCAACTACAGGTCCTTGTGGACAGGTGGTTTAGGGTTCCAAATTGACATGTATGAGGATTGTAAGTGGGAAAAATTTTTAAATAAACATTTTTATTTACTTAGATGTGAGTCCACTGAGGCATGTGGAACTCACATCTTCGGGGCCCGTGCCAGCGCCTCCTCTCACGTTGCAGGATGTGAAGTAGGGACAGTAGTTTTTGACGGCTTTTTATGTGGAAAAAATTGTACTTTGTAGTAACATAATTTAATAATCTGTACTGTACACTGGGAAGCTAGAAAATACTAAAAATGTAGTGGAATTAATAAAATAACGCAGTTGTGCCACCATATAGGGCATTTATTTTTTTCTTACGGCTTTGACTGTGTGATCCAAATGACAACTCCCCTTTAATTTATTCTGTAGGTCAGCATGATAAAGGTCATATTATTCTGATATGAGATCATTTTCACATTTTAATAGATTGGTTAATTTGGGATACAGATACGAATTTATTTAGAAATGGGGTCTAGAGAACAGCCCCACCCAGTTCTTCATCTTCCCACCCCACAAAAGACACACACAAAAATACACATTTTACAATCCCAGTCACAGTTTGCCATAACCCCACAAATTACTATATTCCTAATCACCAATGTTTCCTTCATAAGCTTTATACGTCCCCAGTAAACCTCCGCCATAGACTCCCTGACCCTTCCTCCTGCCATGGCTCTAATAACTGAAGAGCAGCAGCCTGCCCGTGCTCCCGAGTCACGTGACTGGAGCGCATCACGTGAGCTGCTGATGTCAGCCCGCCCCTACCGAGTGTAGTATTTATCCTGATATTTAACCACATAATCGCCAAGTGTTTGTGTTACACATCAGCGGGACGCGATATGACAAGACTCTGCCTCTCCTGAGACCCAGCTGTGAGTATTCAGCCCACACAGGTGCTGCCCGGAAGGACAGGGAATAGCACACAGGTGGCATGTACCGGGGTCAGCACTCACTGCTGCCATGTATGACGGCACCTAGAGGGAGCTGGAGACTACAGCTAAAAATAGCCATTTTCTACTCCCTGTACTATAGCAGAGATTTCTACACGGACCATCTGTCACCGTGTTGTGTTCTGGAAAATGGAGGTTGTGGAGATAATCTAATTCAGGGCTCTGCGATGTAAGCAAAGCCCTTTATATAAATGCCCCCGATGGGGCAAAATTCAAGACGTATCTATAGTAAGAAGTATAGATCCCCTCCATGGGGCAGAATATGTGGTGTCTCTGTAGTATGCAGTATAAATGATTCTAATGCCATCTATGGGTCAGGATCTGTGATGTCTATGTAGTAAGCAGTATAGATGCCCTCTATGGGGCAGGATGTGTGGTGTCTCTGTAGTAAGCAGTATAGATGCCCTCTATGGGGCAGGATCTGTGATGTCTATGTTTAGCAGTATAGATGCCCTCTATGGGGCAGGATCTGTGGTGTCTCTGTAGTAAGCAGCATAGATGCCCTCTATGGGGCAGGATCTGTGGTGTCTCTGTAGTAAGCAGTATAGATGCCCTCTATGGGGCAGTATGTGTGGTGTCTCTGTAGTAAGCAGTATAGATGCCCTCTATGGGGCAGGATCTGTGGTGTCTCTGTAGTAAGCAGTATAGATGCCCTCTATGGGGCAGGATCTGTGGCATCTCTGTAGTAAGCAGTATAGATGCCCTCTATGGGGCAGGATCTGTGGTAATAATAATATTTATTTATATAGCGCCATCTTATGCCGTGCCGCTTTACAAATTATAGGGTACAGTATTTCTACTCAGCAGTAATGATGCATTTTCTCGACATAACTATTAAAATAATGAAATCGAAATGCAATAAAAACTTCATATTAATCAGTCATTTGCTATTTATTATGCAGTTATGGTAAAGCACTAAGAGCACATATACATAGGCTAACCTGCTCTGCTCAAAGGGCTTTTATGCATGGGACCTTTAGGCCATCTACTCACGATGTGTATTGCACACAGATAATGCAGTAGCAGTGTGAATGTGATTTTACAAAAGTAACGCAGACATTGGGGGTCATTTACTAAGGGCCCGAATCACGTTTTTACGGCGGGTTACCCAAATTTTTCCAAGGGATTATCACGATGGAGGACGGGATGCTGGGAGGTGTTGTCACGATGGAGGACGGGATGCCGGGAGGGGTTGTCACGATGGAGGACGGGATGCCGGGAGGGGTTGTCACGATGGAGGACGGGATGCCGGGAGGGGTTGCCACGATGGAGGACGGGATGCCGGGAGGGGTTGTCACGATGGAGGACGGGATGCCGGGAGGGGTTGTCACGATGGAGGACGGGATGCCGGGAGGGGTTGTCACGATGGAGGACGGGATGCCGGGAGGGGTTGTCACGATGGAGGACGGGATGCCGGGAGGGGTTGTCACGATGGAGGACGGGATGCCGGGAGGGGTTGTCACGATGGAGGACGGGATGCCGGGAGGGGTTGTCACGATGGAGGACGGGATGCCGGGAGGGGTTGTCACGATGGAGGACGGGATGGTTGTACCAGAGATGGGAAGAGTGGGGCATTACTGTGCCACAGGAGCAGACAATGCCCTATCCTGCAGTTTTCTTGTTTACAGCCATGAATTCCTACAAATTATTCTTCAGGCTGAGGGGCTCTGTGTGGTTCTCTAGTTGTAGCTGGTTACATAGGGGAATAACGTTCAACGTTACGAATAAAAGAACATGAAGAAAAGAAGTATTTTATAGGGAATACACTTATTTACTGTAATAGAGGAGACTATATTTCTTCAGTGGAAGATTTCTGGGATTGTACTACCACATAGAAGCGCAGAAACCGGTCTGAACGCATGCGCTCTGCTCTTGGGGGCGGTGACTGTTTAGGTTTAAATGGCAGAGCGGGAGGAGGGCCAAGTGGCAGCAGGACCCGGGTGACGAGCTCTGTGGTCGGGAGACGCCACGCTGGGAGTTGCTGTGCCAACGGCGTGTACATAGCGCCCTGATAACAGCAGGTAGACGGCGCGGATAACGGCAGGTTGCTTTGTGCCCCGCAGGTGTCCCGCCGTGTGTGACCGGGAGGATGCATTGTAAGACACTGCGCAGCGAGTACATGAAGCGCTTCAAGGACCCGCACTGGGAGGCTTATAGGAACTGCTATGAGGAGATGCTCAAGTACCGGCTCTCCAGGAGGCTGCTGGAGCACGCACACAACCCCTGGCTGTGGGACGGCTGGGAGGGCAGCTCCGGCTCCAGCAGCGGACACTCCACCCCTTCGACAGCGACTGCAGCGGCCAAAGCATCAGAAGCGGCTGTGCCTCCACAGAAACCGGAGGAGGACGTCCCCAGCTGCACCCAGGCGCCGGGGGGTGCGGGGCAGAGAAGTGACCCCGGTGCCCACAGACCAGGTAGGTACCAGCACATGCGCACACACACAGCAAGTTGTCTGAAGGAACTCACTGGGTATAACTGGATGAGATAAGCCCGCAGTCACCTTCATTACATTGTAGCATGTTCTATTCTCACAGACTACACAATGAGAGCATCTACCATCACAATCCAACATGACCCTGTGACTGTGGTAAAATTCTTATGTTTGTTATCCTTGGCTTCCTAACTTCTAAATTCAACTTTTATAATTCTGGTAATGAGCCTGAAGTGTTCTGGAGGCTGTTACCATCCATGTTATTGCTTCCCAGGCTGTTACACTGTACACTGTCACTGTGTGCTGGAACTTTCTTTACTGCTGTGAGACTACATCAGACAGAGGAAGGGGGAAGCACTGGAGGTGCAGGGGGGGGGGGGGGGGGGGTGTTAAACAAACTGAATCTGCACCCCCAAGGGGCTCTAGTAACACCCCCAGAGCCCTTCAGGCTCATTAGCTTCATTTTTAGAAGTTATATTTTAGAAGATCACAGTGCCTGGATCTATGAGTAAGTGTTTTATCATTATGTATTTTTATGGTAGATTTTCTTTAATCCTCACAATGGAGGATTAAAAAAAAATCTTTGAATTTTTTTTTTTCTTGCCCATAGTAGGCACAGAAAGTCAGAAGTCCCAATGGGGATGGATTTGTTATGACAGACACCGAGAGGTCCCTATAGACATCATTGACTAAAAATAGGCCCGCTGGGTTTCTCATATTTTACCTGGTTTTTCTGCCAGAAAACTCCATAAGTTAATGATAGGAAATGATATCATCAAGCAGTACAATGGAGGCAGATGTGAACCTAACCTTAATGTCTGGGGTGAAGTACACTTTTGCTGTGTTTGTGGTATTTACACCATAGTAAAAAGACTCAATTCCTTCAAGTCCATGGATGTGCTGGCGTTCCCTGGTGCATTCGTGATCTCATATAACCAACAAAGGCAAAAATCTTCTTTTTGTTTCCCCTTCTTCGGTGCTGAAGATGTGCTTTGTATTATAGTATATCGTTATAAATTCTTATACATGGGGTCATTACAGAGAATAACCAGGATGGTGACAAATCTACAGAAGGAAATGAAAAATCTGCAAGTCATTCAAGACCACCTCCTAGCCACAGTGCCTCATCCAAACTAAATGCTGGAAAGTTAGAGGCAAGTCCACAGAAGATGAGCCTGACAAATGAAATTCGCCACCCTTTTGCCCTTTATGCGTCTGGTGAGAGAAAAAAGGACACAGGGAGCCAGAAAACCCATAATGTGTGCGCTCCGGCGCAGGAAAACGAGGTATAGTTTTGTTTTTTTCTTGGTAGCCCTGTAGAAAGCATGCACATTGTGGACTGATCATATCTGATGGAATACTGACTGCTACAGCATGTTGGTCTGAGGGATTGACCCACAGTTTTGAGTATGCAAATCAGCAGACCATGTAAGGTATTGGCCCTGGAGATCTGTGTAATCAGACAATTGTGTGTGTGTGTGAGGTTAGTAGCAGCAGGACTGTGAAAATGCATTTACATTTCAGGATTGTTTCCAGACTGTAGCATTAGGTTAGTCTCCTCAAAATGGTGTGCTATTTGATTCAGTCTTTCCTGGGCTGGGCTGTGTTGGGGAGATCTCATCTAGGAGTTAACCCCAGTTTTTCTGTCCAAGTACGATCCGGGATTTGTAATGCATTTTTCACTGCTAATAGCAAAATTCACAAGGTACAGTTATACTGATCTCTACCTAACACTGTCTGCAGCTTTGTATTGGTTAAACTGCTAGTAGACACCCTGTAAAGAACCATCAAAGGGAAGCTCATTTAAAATGTTTCTCTAGGCACGATCATTGATAACTGTAATATAATTGTAGTATTACCTAATATGAGGGTATAAGTGAATATAAATAAAAATGCTTTCAGAGTTTCTTCTAACATAGATTTCCATGGCTAGAGAGATAATACCTAGACACGCCATTGCTTGTGTTTGGGGTAGGAGGGGGGGTGACAATGACTTTAATTTGTGGCTCTGATTTCCGTGCATGTATAGGAGGTCCATTACATCAAAATCTACTCTAGAAAGTTTTACTCTCGCTGGATAGTTCCATGTTGTTTTTTGTCAGAAATTCATAATCAACTGTTCTAGTTGCCCATGGAAACTAACCAGAGCACAGCTTTCATATTACAAACCGCTGTGGGGAAATGAAAGCTCAGCTTTGATTGGTTGCTATGGGCAACTAGTACAGATTTGTTCTGAGACTCACATATGTGGTTCTCTGTAAACTGTCTTATATTACTAGTGCTTTGAGGTCTTTGTGATGCTTTATTTTTAAGATTCATGAATCTGCACTGAGAGCAAAGAACAGAAGGCAGAAGGAGAAGAGGAAGCAGATCCTGCAGAAGCAGAGAGCCCGCTCTGCAGATGCTGAAAGAGTCCTGAGGAGGAAACCTTCCCCTGTAGACAACCCCTGGATGACTGAATACATGAGATGTTATTCAGCCAGAGCCCGCTAATGCTACAATCCGCTCCACGTTGACTGATTTCCTTGGACACTTCTGCCCACCGCAGATCAGACAGGTTTTCTATATATATTTTGAGAAAGTGTCTACTCATAAGACACTTCAGCTTCTGAATCACAGCAATACTGAGCCAAACTGACGCAGCCTTTTTCTAAAGGTTTTTATACAAAACATTCCAGGGTTTGTCCAGTAAGGAGGTGTTAGGAGAAGACTTCTCCAGTTTTACATGTATATATTTTCTTAAGAATTAAGTGTTTTGGGTCAAATGTCATCATTCATTGTTGACTCACTAAAGCTGCTGCTGATGTATGAAGACACATGATTGTAAGGCTGAACAAAGATGTGACCCCCCCCCCCCCTCAAATGTTGAAATGTATCTGATGTAATTCCAATCTTTGTGACAGCAGTGATGAAGTGTAATAGTAGAACCTATAGAATGTGATGTATTGTCTGGTGTCTTCATGTTGTGCTTTATAAGGGAGTTTCCAATCAAGTTTCATTTGAAACAATTACCAGCAATAGATACCAAACATGTATTGAATGTAGACCTGTCAACAGGAATGTCATTTTTAGCTGGTGACAGGTTGCAGTAGCCTAAGCTATGCTGATATTAAAAATGCCTTTGTCAGCATTCTGAGTAGTTTCAATACTTTATATAAAGTTTCATTTGCTTTAGCTGGCTACCTACCAGCAGCATGTAGTGAATCCCCGGCGATGGGCAGTTGCAGCCTGTGTCTGCCTGTGTCTCCTCATACCTCCCAACTTTTCACAAATAGAAAGTGGGACATTAACCACGCCCTTGGCCACACCCCTTCACCACGCCCCTTCTCGATATTCAGTGATTGTTTTCTTTCAAAGCTGAATTTTGCAAAGGTGATCACATAATTTTTGAAAGACTCAGAGTCTGGTTACACGTACCACTAGTGCTGCATTTGCAAACGCACCACTAGTGTTTTGGGTGCGCCTCGGCCGAGGCCTTCCCTCATGTGCTAGTGTTACGTGTGTAAACGCTAACCTAGTGGTACTTGTGACGGCACCCTGATATGTATACATGCAAAATGCAATAGTGTCCTCAAGAATGCCCACACTTGCCCCTCTGCTTCTTGGCACCATCTGAATGGTGAGCATTAGGCTACATTCACACAATACTGTACCGTTGTATGGCGGGCATACACCGCCCCTCTCCATAGGATTATATAGTGCACGGCGCCTTATATCGTGTAAAGATAGGACATGTCCAATTTTTCTATGGGCTATAGAGCTGTACGGTGCCACTCCCGTACAGGGCCGTGAGCCAATAGAAGTATATGGGCAACGTATATACGTCCCCCATACGTTCGTGTGAATGCAGCCTTAGTCACGTGTGGAGTCAGAGACATTAGTTTAATCCTACGTCACTAATGGCCTTTTCATTTTTGCATTTTTCAATCCTGAGCTTATTATATTTTTCCATGTACAGAGCTGTGTGGGGGCTTATTTTCTGCGTAACAAATGTCACTTCATAGTTACGGTATTTAATATTTCATGCCGTATACTGGGAAGCAGGAAAACATTTCAAATGTAGTGAAATTGGTGAAAAACTTCATTTGCGCCGTTTTCTTGTGGGCATCATTTTTACAGCTTTCACTGTACTCCCCAAATGACTTGTCTACTTTATTCTTTGGGTTGGTCCAATCACAGGGATTACCAATTAATATAGATTTTATAATGTTTTTATACATTTACAAAAATTAATCTTCTGGCGCTAATAAATTTTTAATACTTCAGTGTACGGAGTTGTGGGTGGAGTAATTTTTTGCAAGATGAGATGCCATTTTCAATGCTGCTATTTTTAGGACTGTAAAACCTTTTGATCACTTTTTATTACATCTTTTATATTTTGCAAAATGGCAAAAAGTGGCATTTTTTGACTTGGACGCTTTTTTTTTTCCGTTACGGAGTTAAACTCTGGGAATAACGGTTATATTTTGATGGATCAGGCATTTTCGGACGCGGCGATACCTAAAGTGTTTATGATTTTTACTGTTTATATATCAGTTCTGGGTAAAGGGGGGATTTGAATATTTATGGCCGTTATTTTATTTTTTTTACAATTTTTGAGCCCCTCTAGGGTACTTTAACCCTAGGTTGTCTGATTGATCCTACCATATACTGCCATACTACATTATGGCAGTATATGCGGATTTTCCACATCTATTACTGTGTGAAAATCACACATTGTATAAGATCGGCTACAATCAGACAGGTGTGGCATTTTTTTAGTAACCTGCAAACTTTCAGTCATGAAAGTTCACAGGTTATAGCGAGGGCGCAGGCGCTGCTGTCTGTATTTCCTTCATGCCCTCTTGGCGTGGAGAAGATGTGAAGAGCAAAATAATCGCAATGTCTGGCGGTTTGCAAGGCGTTAAATGTCTTCTGTCATACAGTCACTGACCTTACACCATGTATGATGGGCGTGGTTGTCCTCCCTGGTCTCTGCTGTGGAGATGGTCAGTGTAGAGGTGGCAGCTGCTGGCACATCACACCAGGCAGCAGCGATGTGGCTTCTGACTGTGCTGCTACCCTACCCCTCCACAACTATCAGGAGCTGCAGAGGAGTCTCCTTGGTGTATGGCCGGGTCACCTCTCCTGCTGTGCCCCGTGCGGACACAACGACCGGAGGCACAGCTCACACAGGGGGAGGAAGTGGAGGGGGGGACAACTAGGAGCTGCAGAGACGTCTCCTATGGCCGGGTCACCTCTCCTGCTGTACCCTGGGATGACACTGAGACCCAAGGCACAGGTCACACAAGGGGGAGGGGCCGTCCCGGAGGAGTGCTGGGAGCTCACTTCCTTGCAACTGCGCTGCTCCTCTGTCTGTGCATGTATAGCAGTGTGTCCCAGGACCAGGAGACGGGACTTCGTCTCTTTGGCCGGGGACAATGCCAGGAAAAGCGTGACTATCTCTCAACCATCCGTGGCAGCGGGACAGGGGTGTAAAACCGTGACTGTCCCGCTGAAAGTGGGACTGTTGGGAGGTATGCATTCTTCCTCTACTATACACCATTCCCCTGCCTGCTCAATGCACATGACAGGTAGTGCGGAGGGGTAAAGCAGCTCCATGACTGTGGAGGAGACTGATACTGGCACACACAGGGTACAGCTACCCCTCCCCTACCCCCGGGGACTCACCAGACACTGCTGGCAGGTAGCCAGCTAATGTGAATGAAATTTGTATAAACTATTGAAATGATTCATAATGCTGACAAAGATGGTTTTAGAATCAGCAAAGCATAGGCTATTGGAAAGTGTCACAAACTAGAATTCAAATTCCTGTTCACAGGTTCACTATAAATATCTGATCAATGGAGGATTGACACAATTGAGCTTCTGGGCCTGGCACTATTAGATGGAAGGAAATGGCTCCATCCACCATGTAGTGGCAGTGCGGTATTGGCGCAGGTTGGGCTCCTATTTACTCCAGCCTACACTGTGAGTGGAACCATCTGCTAAACCCAGCGGGTTGTCAGGAACAGAGGAGGCCTGCAGGTCAGGTATTGATGGATGTTTTAGATAATCATAGCCTGAAAAGCACTTTCATTTTGAAATGGGTCAGATTTTGTCCCTCTGCATATCTTATTTGCTCTATTACTCGTACTGATCTCCACCTGAATTCCTTGTTATCTGTTGTATCGGCATTTGGGCCTTTGTTAGGAGAGCAAATGCAGTTGGATGAAACTGACGCTCTTATCACAATACAGCTAAATGAAACCGACTAAATGAGTTAAAAGATGTGAAAGCAGATGTATTCTAGGTAATGTTTATCTGCTTTACCCTTCTAGCACAGAGCTTTATGATAATGTGGAAGGAGCAGAGAAATCCAGTAGTTGTCATTGGATTAGTGCAGTCTGAACTATGAGCAGTTTGCCTGTGGCGTGTGCTGGTGCATGCTCTTCATGAATCTAGTGCCCCCCACCACTGCTCAGGAAGTGTGCACTATTTTTTTTTTTTTTTTTTTTTTATGTTGCACTTTTTTCATGCTGCAGAATTGTGGCGCAGACAGAATTTTTGTGCATGACGGTAATAAATGTGGCGCAAACTCAGACCAAGCACTAACTTGCCACTTTAGGAGCACATTTTTTTTTTCTCACCGGACACAGTGCAGCCGCGACACAAAACTGGTGCAGACACTTTATAAATACATGAGCAAGCAGTTTGCAAGTTCTTTTCAGTGTGAAGTCAGACAGAAAACTGGTGCAGACATTTTATAAATACATGAGCAAGCAGTTTGCAAGTTCTTTTCAGTGTGAAGTCAGACAGAAAACTGGTGCAAACTCTTTGAGGATCACCCAGTGTAATGGAAACAAAATGCACTGGGGCGTCCCATGGCCGGTCATGTATGCAAATGCTATTGCACCCGTTGTTTCGCATTTACACATTACCCAAAGGCCCCAAGTCAGCACAAAGCATGCTGTGTACCTCCTACATTCCTTTCTAGCGTAGAACATTAAAAGGTGTAAATGTCAGTCACAAGACCCAGTAGTCTTACTATCAAGGAACAAAGCTCTGGGAGACCAAGTTTTAACTCATGAATTGATTACAGAAAAATCACAGTGGATGAATGTGAGAGATTTTTATTCAGGGCTCCAACAACCCTTCTGCAATTGTAAGGTGATCTCCAGATTAATAGGTCTTTGTTCCCAGTGCTGGCATACACAGCAGAGAAAAGACAGACACCTGGTCATAAGCTGCACTCAAATCACACTTTATTCCAAGAGCCCAGTCGTGTATATCAAAAACAGAAAAAGCTATGCAGAGGGCGTAAAACGGTGATAAAATGCTATAGGCTAGCTTGAATATACTTTAAACAACTCCCCTTTCCCAATGCATGCTAATGAACTCTGCGTATCGTTTCTTAAACTAAGCACAGGTCTCCAGGGAAACAGAATGTTGTCACTATCCCAGCTACAAAATGTACTGAGAAGAAGGCTCTTCAGTCGTCAAAATAAGATAAGCAGTTTGTCCTTCAGCCTGTTTCTTCTATCTAACTGGAGTCCAGGTCTAGCAGGCAGATTGTACAAGATGGTGTATGAATCATGAGATGATAGCCATCTTTTTCATTGTCAGCCAAGTGTTAAAGGGTTTTCCCACAAATTAAAGTTATGCCCTACCCCGTGGCAACAAATCATACAGTACAGGTAATAACAAAAAAAATCATGTGCATTTTTTTTTCAGCAATAACAAAATCACAAAACCATCTTAAAGTTAGAACTTTGCTCCACAAGGAACTTTTTGCAGCTTTCAGGGAATGGTTTTCTATTTGGAAGTATACAACTCTGCATTTCGCGTCCATACATTTAACACAAGACTCCATCTTTCCCTTGAAGCAAGGACTCTTGGCACACCAGGATCCCCCTTGTCTCAATGTCAGACCTGCAAAACCTGGATTGTGTAAGCAGGGCCCTGAAATCCAGTGGTAATCACGTCTCCCCTCAACCGTCTTTTTTTTCTAAGCTGAATAAACCCAAGTTTTGTCATTGTATTCTATCTTGGCCAACTATTTATGGGATTTACACCCATAAGTATTGAGTGTTTTTTGCACGTACCTTCCCTCCAGCCCTTTGCTTGTTGTCGGCTTATAGATTTGTGTTGTGATAAACTAAATTCTTTGTCAACATATAAATTTTGGCCCCTCTTCTTCGTATGTTTATTGGATTGATGACGTTATTAGAACTTTTATAGTGATCAGATCACATCAGATGAATTTTAGACTCTCATACCCGCCAAATTTGTGGTTTTTGGCTATCCACTCTTCCCAAAATTCAAATGGCTTTGGAAAGAAAGTTTGTTTAGTTGTTTAGATCCCGTTTTTCCCTAGGCAGCCGTAAACCGCACATTTGATTATGTTAAAACCACTCTATATTTTTTAATGATTTTCTATGATCTTTCAATCTGGTGCTTAAACGTCATGTATATACCACAAGTTTGTATAGACAAAGTATGTATAATGTTCAGTACCACAGAGCCACAACTTAGGAGGAATGTACACAGTGATGCACTTGCTAGAATATGAATGAATAAAAATTTAAAAAATATATATATTTTTTTCACAAAATAGAATACTCAACTGATCTGCAGTTGGAGGGTAGTAATTGCATGGTATCCCTAGTATGATTACCATACCGGACTGTGAAGCTTCATGTCTCCAAACTCCTAAGGAGGAAGTTGGGATACTATAATCGGAAATTAGCAAAAAAAACCAAATGATTTTATGACTTTTTGAGATGCACAGATATTTAGCAAAATTAGCATTTTGCTCCACTCCAAAGAGTGCAGGTAAGTGGACATGGTCATCCTGTCAGCTGATGTGTGCCAGGTTCATCAAAATACAATGGTTTAAAAAGTGGATAAACTAATCTGGCTCCAGTACATGGAAATGGTGTTTCCACCTCCATGCTTGAGAGTGGGGACAGTGATCTTTGCGTCATAGGCAACATTTCTCTTCCGCCAAACACGGCGAGTCCTCTGACCACAGCACACCATAAAAGTAGTACACAAGCCATGATAAATATGCCCCAGGATGTATCATGTACGTTACATAGCCTCCAGTCATTTATATTACCTCCTGGCTTATTTCAAAGCCTTAAGTCGCATACATTTGCTGCAGTTCTGACATGGCTTTCACTTGTGTGAAGAAGGTTACCATCATTCTGGCATTGTGATCTGAGGACATCCAGCTTTTGCATATGCTTTATTGTTGTCTTTTCCATTTGTAGCCTTTCTGTGATTTGGTGGCAGTAAATTACTTAGATTTTTTATTGCTATAAGCTTTTAAATTGTGAATGTGTTTTATACATTAACTTATACACAGAATATGTTTGACCAATAAAAAACAACTCTAAAAAATATAAAGTTTTGTATAATTCTATGATTTCTATATATGGAAGAATGTTGGCAGTCCTGCTATAGAACTGGTCAGATACAGTAATCTCTTTTGGAATGACCTTCCTATACAGTGGGTATGGAAAGTACTCCTTAAAGTACCCCTTTAAATTTGTCACTTTTTCTTTCATTTCAGCCAATTGGTAAGATGAATTACTGTACACCCTGCACCCCAGAAATATACACTCACCGGCCACTTTATTAGGTACACCTGTCCAACTGCTAATCCTGTCCCAACTGCTAATCAATCCAATTTCTAATCAGCCAATCACATGGTGGCAACTGCATTTAGGCATGTAGACATGGTCAAGACAATCTCCTGAAGTTCAAACCGAGCATCAGTATGGGGAAGAAAGGTGATTTGAGTGCCTTTGAACGTGGCATGGTTGTTGGTGCCAGAAGGGCTGGTCTGAGTATTTCAGAAACTGCTGATCTACTGGGATTTTCACGCACAACCATCTCTAGGGTTTACAGAGAATGGTCCGAAAAAGAAAAAACATCCAGTGAGCGGCAGTTCTGTGGGTGGAAATGCCTTGTTGATGCCAGAGGTCTGAGGAGAATGGGCAGACTGGTTCAAGCTGTGACTCAAATCACCACCCGTTACAACCAAGGTAGGCAGAAGAGCATCTCTGAACGCACAGTACGTCGAACTTTGAGGAAGATGGGCTACAGCAGCAGAAGACCACACCGGGTGCCACTCCTTTCAGCTAAGAACAGGAAACGGAGGCTACAATTTGCACAAGCTCATCGAAATTGGACAGTAGAAGATTGGAAAAACGTTGCCTGGTCTGATGAGTCTCGATTTCTGCTGCGACATTCGGATGGTAGGGACAGAATTTGGCGTCAACAACATGAAAGCATGGATCCATCCTGCCTTGTATCAACGGTTCAGGCTGATGGTGGCGGTGTCATGGTGTGGGGAATATTTTCTTGGCACTCTTTGGGCCTCTTGGTACCAATTGAGCATCGTTGCAACGCCACAGCCTACCTGAGTATTGTTGCTGACCATGTCCATCCCTTTATGACCACAATGTACCCAACATCTGATGGCTACTTTCAGCAGGATAATGCGCCATGTCATAAAGCTGGAATCATCTCAGACTGGTTTCTTGAACATGGCAATGAGTTCACTGTACTCAAATGGCCTCCACAGTCACCAGATCTCAATCCAATAGAGCATCTTTGGGATGTGGTGGAACGGGAGATTCGCATCATGGATGTGCAGCCGACAAATCTGCGGCAACTGTGTGATGCCATCATGTCAATATGGACCAAAATCTCTGAGGAATGCTTCCATCACCCTGTTGAATCTATGCCATGAAGAATTGAGGCAGTTCTGAAGGCAAAAGGGTGTCAAACCTGTTACTAGCATGGTGTACCGGTGAGTGTAGATATTCTTGCTACTTTATTAATCAAGAAAGCCTGCAATATAACATGGTCATAAGTATTCATCCCCTTTGCTCAGTATTGAGTAGAAGAACCTTTTAAGCTAGAACAACCATGAGTCTTCAAGTTTTTCACACCTGGATTTAGGGATCCCCTGCCATTATTCCTGGCATATCCTCTCCATTTCCCTCACGTTGGGTGGTGAATGTTGGTGGAAGCCATTTTCAAGTCTCCAGAGTTACTCAATTGCGTTTAGGCCAGGGCTCTTGTTGGCCAGTAAGGAAAGGTCACTGGGTTGTTCTGAAGCCACTGCTTTGTTATTTTAGCTCTGTGCTTAGGGTCATTGCCTTGTTGGAAGGTGAACCATCGGCCCAGAGTACTCTGGAAGAGATTTTATCAAGGGTATGTCTACTTGGCCGTATTTCATCTATTCCTTCAATTGCAATCAATTTTCCTGTCCTTGCAGATGAAGAATACACCCATGGCATGATGCTGCCACCACGTGTCACTGTTGGGATTGTATTTGGCAGATGATGAGCAGTGCCTGGTTTTCTCCACACATACCGCGTAGAATTAACACCAAAAAGTTAATTCTTTGTCTCCTCTTTTCTCTTAGTCTGGGAGTCCCTTGGAGAGGTTTGTGGAACATCTCACTACCAGGGACAGTCTGGGGACTACCAGATAATCCGGGTGGTCAGAGCAGCATAGAACTGAACACCCCTACCCAGGTTTCCCTATTTGGATTTCATGTAAGCACCTGACCCTATACACAGAAAGATTCACCATTTAACCTGAACCGCAGTAAGAATATGGATTTTTGAGATGCAGGTACATTATTTAAGTAATCACTGTACAATAGCATAATTGCAACAGCTCACTGACATTATATATAGAACAGATGCTAATCCGGGTCACAAGTGTTTCTATCCAACTCTATGATATTTAAATGAACAGGATGTTTTATACTATAATTGACTTAACAAAGTAATATAGGTTATGTTAACTTGGTAGCACCTATAGATTGCTGTTCTATATAAGATAAAAGTTAATATAAGTTGAGGTTAAAAAAAAAGACAAATAGTAAACTTAGTTCCAGTGTTTCTATGTAATAGGCTAAATAATCTTGATACTGATATTTTATTTGTGTAGTTGGCTATGTAGCTTGGTTCTGGCGTCATATATTATATTAGAATATATGCTGTTTGTATGTAGTACTCTTGCTTGTGGTAAAGTATCCATTTTATTTTTGGTTCTGGTAATATATCTGACTCAAGACAATTGGGGAGGCTTCTTTATAGCCCAGGGCCCATGATCATAAATGTATAATTAAACACTACGTTACAAACATAAGATGGCCCACAAGATGGCCTTGAAATTCCTAGTGGTAGCCCTGCTACAAATATATTGGGCAGACGCAGAAAGGGAAGCACTCAGTGTTGTAAGTGGGATGCTGTAGGGGAGTAATCAGGAGCCTTATCAGAGGAGGGAATGAAATCCTATTGTAACCACAACATCAAAAAGAGGTGCTACCTTCTCTGGAGATCATGAGAATAGTCACAGAGCAGAGAAAAGTTAAATAGAGGAGATTTGGTTGGTAGGAATGGTTGTCATGTGTCTTGAGAATATGGGATCTAGGAGAGTCTGACGTCCATCTGAGTAAGAGAGAAGTAATAGGTTTGGACTTCGACACCAGGGTTAGACTCCAAATATACTTGAAGAAAAATCGGGTACTAAAACATTTTTATGCCATGTGCTAAAAAGGACCTTTGTGATGCTGCTGTATGTGAATGTTTCTTAAAATTTGCCATCTGTTTATTTTCCTAAACGGTAGATTGTTCACCGCACATTATTTCTTTGGTTGTTAGACCTCCCCTTAATATACCATCTTTTTACAAACTACAAGAAATCTTCAAAAATCCAGGAACATTTATTGAATCGCATGCATGACATGGAACAGCTGTTACAAAAGCCAGACCACGTGTGTGTCACCAGGATTGTGATGTGACCGGCCACATGGCTGTGCCTGCGTTCTCAGTCACCATCTATAACACGAGCGTTGTCCGATAACTGACACAGGAGACTTACAGAGGACATTGATGTTTATTTATACATGCTGCAGGTCCTTCATAATACAGTAATGATTTATCACAAGCATTGACAAGCAAATATTAACAGGTAAAGGTATGTCACCAGAAGAGGGAGGCAAACAGGTTATCTAGCACAAATAAAATCTTAGCACTCTAAGGAATAAGGGAAAGCACGAATGATCCAGCGTATGAGACAACACACCAGTATTAATACTGTGGAAATGAGAATTCCTTTCAATATAAAAATATGGTTCTTGAATTTACTGAACCTACCCTAATGCATAATGTCCTGCAATAAAAACCGGATAGATTCATACTGAAGCTGGCAGGAATCAGAAATACATATAATGCCTATGCCATTATTTCCTGGCCAAGCACAGTTCTTATCAGCAGATGGTTACTTTGTTTAGATATTACAAGTTAGGTACAGATAGAGCAAAATGCAATACAAAAAATGTATAGATACAGTATTCAGTATAATCCAGTAAGTGATATCACTGTATTCTTGCAGTCAGCTGTACATTAGTGTGGACCGCACCACTTTGCTACTCTTGTGCTGTTCCTCAACAAGTCCTTTCTCATTCTGCAGAACAAGCAGCAGAGAGAACTGCAGAAAAGATCTTTAACTTAGTCCAAGATTCATATATACACCTGAAAACAAGACAAAACATGAGCAAAAAAGGTATAGCAAGCCATAGCCATTGAAACAGAATTGACATATCTGCAGAAGGCTGTATTACCCGGATGTGCTGGAAACAGCCAGGAAATATTAAGGCAGTTATGGCAGTTGGTGTGAATAAAACCAGCAACGTGTGCCTGCCGTGCTACGGCATCGGGGAAAGGAGGAGGGGGTGAGCGCCGCTCACCCCCGCCCCTCTCTGTAGAGAATCATGGGACATGTCCTATCTTCCTCCGAGCTACAGAACGGTGCCACACGTACCGCTCCCATACGGCGCCGTGCACCCATTGCCGCCTATGGGGGACGTATATACTCCGTATATACGTCGGCTAGGAAACAGGAGAGTGATCTCGGCACTAATCCGCAGGTTTAAAGGAAGAGACATGAGTTGTGGAGTCTTCTTTATTGAATGTTATAGAGTAACATGGAACACGTATCCAGAGAGAACAACACATGGACCTTCGCGTTTCAGCTATTCAACCTTAATCATGGTCTATATTCTGTGGCAAACAAACACTATTTAAACAGCTTAAAGGGGTATTCTCATCTGGGCATTCACATTCAGTTTCATTAATCTGCCATATATAAACAATTCTTCAATTAGATGTTATTAAAAAAATGTTCCTGTGTGAAGATAATTTCCCATAAATGTAGTCATATGGTCCCTTAGAAACAAGACTGACTCCTTGGGTACGGCCATCTCTGCTGGAGGGATTGCACAAAGCAACAAAAAGCTTTTGTATATGAAATGTCTGTCCCCCAGCCGTCCTGTGGTAATGATTGCTGAATCCAGGAGGTCAGGCAGGGCTCAATAGCGCATGTGTGGCCACTGCTCTCAGAGTGTGAGGTGGTCGTATCCGAGGACGAATCTCATTTCTAAAGGACAACATGGCTACATTTATGAGAAATTACCTTCACACAGGAACATTTTATTTACCAACATCCAATTGAAGAAACGTTTACATATGGCAAATGAAATTAATTAAATGTAAATGCCCAGATGGGAATACCCCTTTAAGACTGAATAGCTGAAACGCGTAGGTCCATGTGTTGTTCTCTCTGGATACGTGTTCCATGTTACTCTTTTACATTCAATAAAGAAGACTCCACAACTCACGTCTCTTCTGTTAAACCTGCAGATTAGTGCCGAGATCACTCTGCTGTTTCCTATCCATTGATGTGTTCAAGCCTCCACATGGACCTGCGAGCACCTACATACGTTTCAAGGGAACCTACCACCACGATTCTACCTATAAAAGGTTGAACAGGTGATAGGTGGATGTATGGGACGTGAGGATAACCCTTTTTAGAGCTAATCCTCACGTCCTGGCTATCTTTTAGAAAACTTTATTAGGCTAATATGTAAATTTTGTTAAGCGGCTACTTGGTTGTGGAGTAACCGGACATGAGGCTACACGTCGCAGCTACCGCCACACATGGGCAGAACACCGCCTATCGGACAAGGGTGCGCAGCTCCTCATAGCTGCGCGTCAAAGATGTGAGGGTAGGAGGAGAAAAGAGGCTACTGGGGCAGGGAGTAGCCGCGACGTGTAGCCTCATGTCCGGCTACTCCACGCCCCAGTGGCTGCTTAAAGGAAACCTACCATTTAGAATGGTAGGGGTAAGCTGTAAGTACCGAGCACCAGCTCAGGGTGAGCTGGTGCCGGTACTTACTTTCGTTAGTGTTATAAACCGCGGTATCGCGGTTTTAACACTTTTTAAACTTTAGAGCAGAAGGGGCTTCGGCGCTGCACAACATCTCCGCTATTTCCTATGGAGGCGTGCGCACGCAGCGCCGAAGCGTCTTCTGCTCTAAAGTTTAAAAAAAGTGTAAAAACCGCGATACCGCGGTTTATAACACTAACGAAAGTAAGTACCGGCACCAGCTCACCCTGAGCTGGTACTCGGTACTTACAGCTTACCCCTACCGTTCTAAATGGTAGGTTTCCTTTAACAAAATTTACATATTAGCCTAATAAAGTTTTCTAAAAGATAGCCAAGACGTGAAGATTAGCTCTAAAAAGGATTATCCTCACGTCCCATACATCCACCCGCCATCGGTTCTACCTTCATAGATAGAATTGTGGTGGTAGGTTCCCTTTAAGGATAGAGCGGCTGAAAGGGTGAGCTGGACGCGCACGTAGTACATTACTTTGCTTTTTGTATGTACGTCCCCATATGGCAGTGCGAATGTAGTCTTGCATGAGACGTATATACAGTCGCAAATTTGTGACCGGATATACGTCCCCCATAGGAGTCTATGGCGTCCTGGCTCAGTAAGGTGAGGACAAAGTGTGCCATGGCCACAAAAAAAAGATAGAGCATGCTCAATTTTCAGCCGCAAGAACGGCCGAGTGGCTCCATTTTCTATGGGGAAAGGAGGGGTGAGCAGCGCTCACCTTTCCTCCACTCCAGCGCGCCTGACCTATGCATGCTGCCATGCGGTGTATATTTAATAAGAAATATTTACTGCAATTTTCACTTTGTCCACTATGCTTCATAATTGACTAACACTTGCTTATTCTGTAGCGATATCTGTAAAGCAGTTACCTAAATTACATCATAGAGCGGACAACAGACCAAAAGAAAATGTCTTTGTAGAAAGCACCATTATTGCCTTATTATTGTGGAAATTGATGTCACAGGGCATTTACACCTCTCCATAGACCTCAGTGTGTTGGCTCCAAAATCATTGCTGCCTATGGCTATGAGGCTGTTTATATAGTAGATGATTTGATGGTGGTTCTGTACCTCTGGTTTACAAAAGCAAATGCCCTCAAGAAATATATAAAACTTAGCATTTAATTAAATCAAATTAAAAAGTGGTCTCAGCATGTACATGAACAAACAAACAAACATAATTGTAATGTATGTTGAACCTAGTCGGGGACAGTCAACATAAACCAGGACAGTTTATCATGAAAAGATGCATAGTGGCCCGCCTCCCGTAATATCTATGGACCGATGTCCATTTCAGACTCAAGCTTAGTTCCGCAACCAAACTTTTCCCCTCAGGAGTGTACTCTTACCGGTACACGAAATGCGTAGGGAATTGATCTTTTCATGCATCCTCTAGTTTGAGGGCATAATAGCCGCATTTAGGGGCAGACTGGGGACCGCCCTTGTAAGGGCCGGGAGCTTTACATCTGCCATTGTACATGCTTTAAGCACTTGTATGCCCTCAAACACTATGCATCTGTCCAGGATAAACTGTCCTGGTTTATGTTGACTGTCCCCGACTAGGTTCAACATACATTACAATTATGTTTGTTCGTTCATGTACATGCGGAGACAACTTTTTAATTTGAATTAAATGCTAAGTTTTATATATTTCTTGAGGGCATTTGCTTTTGTAAACTTGACTACTATTTGTGCCTGCTCAAAAGACTGGTTCCCTGTGATTGACCAATCATTTAGTGTGGACTGGTTACTGCTTGGTACTGTACCTCAGACAAGATAGTAGCCTCAGTAATGAAAATGGAAGAAAAATCTACAATTCATAAATAAAAATTGGTGACACATTCCCTTTACGGTGACCAATCAGCTCTATACACGGATATTGGGCCAGAATTAACAAAAGTGTTTTAAAAGGTAGTGAACCAGTTTTCACAGATCACTCAGACTATAGTTTATGAGAATCCATTAAAAACAGGTGCCAAACTGATGTAAATCAGCCACAAAAGTCTGAAGAAAACATCTATGTTTCACCACCTATCATTGGCTCTTTTGTAGACCGTGTCCAATTTTGTGGACTGACAACACTGGGGGAACAGGACTCCTTTTTTAAACCAATGATTTCTAAAGATTAGAACAAATCATATTTTCCATCTGGTACATTTTACCTTGAGTCTTTGAGAACAAATTCTAGCAGCCACATTCTTGAGCACTTTGGGCTTGTGCGCGCCGTGGTGATCTCAGCTGTCGCAAAGCAGCGTCTCCATATTGAATACCTGATCCCATTCTTTCAGGATCAAGCTCACCTTATAAGAAATAATCACACATGAAATCCTTATATGCAGCAAACACATCACATTATTGCATAGCAAAGTGTTGCATTTACATGTTGCCTGTACCATTTGCTCAGCTACATGTGAGGAGAGGTGTAACACGTGGGGAGCTACCCGTGTGAGAGGAGGTGAAACCATGGGAGGCTATCCGGGTAAGGAGAGGTGTAACACATGGGGGTTACTTGTGTAAGAAGAGTTGTAAACATGGCAGGCTACCTGGGTGAAGAAAGGTGTAATTTTATTTTAAAGGTGTTAAAACATAAAAAACCTCTATAATTTATATGACAGAACTGGCCCAGAGAATAAAGGGGATGTGAAATTTGGACTTCACCGTAAAATCCATAAATACAAATTAAAATTTGGAAACTTTTTCCTGCTTCCCAGTACATTGCAATTGGTTTCATTATTACCGGATTCAATCTTGTTTAGTATTTTCCTAGCACATTGTACAAATGCTTCCTCTACGTTCTCTCCTGTAAGTGCACTTGTCTCCAAAAACATCAGTTCTGAAAAAAGAAGAGAAACACATGAATCAGAGTAAAGACTGGGAAAGGCTATATACATTTTCCATATCCTTGCCCTAATAATAATTTGGATGAAAAGTACAATGACAGCCTCCATAATCCTGCGAAGACTGGTTGTAGAAGAAAATCTCCAATGAAATGGATTTTCATGCCAAAGTCATAGGGCCAATGGGTAGCACTGACAAATATGCTCAGGTGTGTCCTGAATTATCATCTCCAGGATGTTCATGATCCATGTAACGCTACTGTTATCCAGCCACCTATTCACCCCTACAGGCAATGGGTAGGAATTTAAAGGGCCAATGTTACTCGATTCTACACCATTCATCTACTTGCATCCTCAGGTAAGGAAAAAAATGCCCTCTTACACAATATCTCTCCCATTTACCTATTCACACAACATTGGTGGAGAATTATTTTGCCTGAGATAAGTCACTTATAGAGGCTGAAGGAGCAGATGCTCAGAGGCAGTTAATTACCTCGTTGGAAATGCAAGCTGCAGATTACAATCCAGTTCCTATTTCTTAAAATCAGAAAACATGAACGCAGGGAGTCATTGTACTGTAGTGATTTTCTTCACAGCCTTCAAATATATTAAACTAATATACTGATATTTACCGTTTTCCTGTGCAAATCGAGAAGCTTCCAAAAATGTAACTTCACGATCAGCATCCAAGTCTTTTTTGTTCCCACAGAGGATTATAACGATGTTCTGACTAGCCAGCATTCGGGCATCTGTAAGCCAGTTGGTGAGGGCATTGTACGTTTCTCGACTGTATTGGAAAAAGAAAAGTTATGTCTTAAAGGTGAAATGAGATTAACCTGCTAATATTATCAATTTCAGGCTATATAGAGCACCATTAATTCCATGATGTTCACATACATTACATAAACAATAGAACAATTAAGTAAAACACATACAAAATTAGATGGAACTGGCACAAGTGGAAGAAGGACCCCATCCTTGGGGGCTCACTATCTATATAGTGTGATCTAAAAACCTTTATATGCAGAAACCTTTGCACCTCTGCAGAATAATCTGGAAAGAAGGATACCTGTTGGCCATCTATGGTTAGGCCTTCCATATCTCTGGCTTTGCGCAGCAGAATGTCCCGGCCACAGTAGTGTAACACTTTAACCAACACTGATCCTGGTGCATTTCCTGGCCAGAGTGGTCTGGTGGGGAGCCTATGAGCTCTTTCCACCGCAAAGAGTGGGTGAGTAAGATTGTCCCTGCCAAATTTCTCAAACTGCCAGGCCTCAAAGAATTCAGTGGGTTGAGCGCCCTCTACCTTCTCAGGCTCTCATAATAGGCTGACATTATTTCATCGTAGACAAAGTTTATTTTCCAGATGATGCCATCATATACTGGCCATAAAAGAAACATTAACTAAATAGGTGTTAGTACTGGCAGTGCTTCTTTAGGCAAATACATTTTTGCTGAAGAATTCAGGGGTTAAGGACCACATAATGGTTATTTAGTGTTGCATTTATCACAATTGTAAAAGCTGAATGTAAATGATGGAGAAGAACAGTTATAAAATAGTTTATGATTAAAGGAAACCTACCAGTTAGAATGGTAGGGGTAAGCGCCGAAGCGTCTCCTGCTCTAAAGTTTAAAAAGTGTTAAAACCGCGATACCGCAGTTTATAACACTAACGAAAGTAAGTACCGGCACCAGCTCACCCTGAGCTGGTGCTCGGTACTTACAGCTTACCCCTGCCATTCTAAATGGTAGGTTTCCTTTAATCTTAATTGACTACATCATTGCCATAAAATACATAGATTTACATAGATACACTTGTAGGAACATTTGGACAGTGTACTGGATCTCACAGAGGTGCACATCTTGATATAAAATGAAAATACAACAAAGGGTTCTTTTTTACCTGGCTAAGAGCCCAACAAAATGATTTAAGATATTACCTTGTGATGTCATAAACAAGTAAAGCCCCAGCAGCTCCTCTGTAATAGCTTCGTGTAACAGACCTATCAAACAAAAACTGAATTTAGGGAACATCTATATTGTGTGGCTGCATCTCATGTTATAGGTGGCACTCCAAACCCTCCTGTGGCACCTAAACAACCTCCCCAACACAAAGTACGCCAGATAGGACTTCAGGCATCTTCCAGCAGTCCAAGGAAGTCCAGGACATTACAAGCTAAATGCCATTTTAAATTATGACATCCTTGTCTGCCTGGGACTGTAGGAGGAGGGTGAAGGTGTGGACAGAGCTGCATTATTGGAGGTCCTGCAATTCTTCCTGTTCAGGGGACCCAGGATGAAATCTCAATTGCCCCTCCTCCTTTCTACTGTATTGGTGTCCCTAGGGAGGGGATACAAAGGAAAGCTCTGAGCATCAAGTTACTCCTTAAAATGTCATGTTGGCACTTTGCTATAAATAAGTGGGTTTTCATTGTAGTTTGGGCACCACATACAACAGTTGTAAACTATGTGGTCCAGTCTAGGCATCAATTCCTTTAGTATTTTACTGTTGCCCCATATGCCACCTGGATCTGTCAAAAGAACACCTCCTTCTATAATAGAGCGAGGGCCTTACAGAAGTGATATGATAATAGCACTGCCATTCAGGGGTTTTATGAATAATATAGTATATATAGAAACTTGCTGGTAAAGGTGTTTGATATGAGTAGGCTTCCTAGACTGCATTTTCATAGAAATCCGTTTTGTAAGCGGTAACATGAAATCAAAAAAGCAAATCCATTGCTTCTCTCTCTCTGTTGGCTCTTAGAAAACTGTCTGAAGACCAAAGCTGTTGCCAAGTAGAACTAAAAGGTAGACCCTGCCCCACCACCTCTAGCGGAAGTAATAACAATAAATGAAAACTGCCTGTATGAAAAAAAACATTGCCCACTGCTTGCATAGGATACCCAACTTTTTAAACAACCGGGACATATGGCTCAGTTCTTCATACAACACTATTAATGTCTAACTGTAAAATTCCCAGATTAATTAGATCTTACTCTTGTATATTCAATGAAGTCGCTATTATATATATATATATATATATATATATATATATATATATATATATATATATATATATATATATATATATATTTTACAAGATTCCTTATGTTTCCTTACAATAGAGGGCAGCAGCATATCCCACTCTCTGCTCATATAGTGGAAAACTTCCTCCATTTTTGTAATTGTAGCTCCACACAAAAAAAAGATATTGTCCCAGTGACAAATGTATTTTCAAAATTTTGGGCTGTAATGGGACCAAAGATTATCAATAAAACTTAGTTACAGATACTTTACAGCTGATGATTGCAGCCTGGGACTAAAGTAATAGCATTCAGAGATCTTTACCAAGAGTCATAGTGGGCAGAGAGGTCCGTCTGTAACTAGGGGTCGTCTGTAAGTGTCCTTAGGTAGGGGACCGCCTGTACAGTTGCATCCATCACCTATGCCCTATGCTGCACATACACTGGGCTCCCCAGCAGGATGATATAGTGCAGACTGCTACACTTTTTCCATTCAACAATTGGATGGGAAGAATTCTGATCCAAAAGAGGAAAAAAAAAAAAAAAAAAGAAAAAAAAAAGAGGCCTCCATCTGCCAGTCTAAATTTGTGGAGAAATTTTGAACACAGTCTAAGCAGCTCCTAGCCACATGAAATGTTTTACATTTTGATGGGTCACATAAAAAAAAAAGTATGATAAATAGAATGATACAAGTATTAGTACCTAAATCTCTCTTGTCCTGCGGTATCCCAGATTTGTAGCTTCACATATTTACCACCAACATTTATGATCTTGGAGCCAAATTCTACTCCTATAGTGTGATTGGAATCTTCTTTAACTAAAAACAAAATGAAAAGCATCCTATAGACAAAATGATCAGCCATAAGTCATCATGAATATGAACCTCCGGGCACCACATCTATAAATCTACACAGTACCCAGGTGCCCTAGAGAAGTATACAGGACAGTATGTAGGACAATCCCCTCATTGCTGGATTTTTTTACTCCACTTTACCAACAAGACCAGACACAAGGACACAGGTAACATGATGTAACATATACAAGCAAGTTAGATACATACCCCAGGGGGATTGCAAGTACAGGCACCACACATGAACACAACCAATGTAACAGGACAGAGGTTATGTATGGACTTACATTTCTTCTCTATAAACTGGTGCAGGAGGCAGGATTTTCCAGTACCAGCATTTCCAATAACCAGGAATTTGAAAAGAAAATCTGAAATGTAGGAAAAGCAGAGTTATTTATGAGAGACTTGTCACAACAAGCCAACATTGTAGGTACAAGATAATCGTGTAGGGAACCGGTCACTAAGAGACTACTGTCCATGTGCTTCAGCAGGTCCTACTGCATCATTGGAGACCTGCTATATTACACTACCGTATATATTCCACAGAACTGCTTCCTTATAGGAAAAATACTCAAAACACTGCACAACCTATAAATAAATATCTTCACAAGTTTTTTTTAGAAAGTTGTTACAGGGAAAGTAGAAGGCAAAATGTCAGATAAAAAGGAACCTGTCTTTATGATTAGGGCCAATAAGCTGTCAGCAGACATTTATGACGGTAAGAAGACCACAATGATGTCCTTCTATATTCTGGGAGATTCCGCATTACAGAGAAATATAGCATTGAAAAATGTAACATAAGGCAAGTATATCATCACAAGCTTTCTTCAGCCGCTGCCCCAGACATGTCAGGATATAGGGCATTATCTAAGCCAGAAGGGGACACACCGACATGACTCTTCACTGGCCCATGACTCCTTACAGGTCATGTGAATTCAAGACAAAGATTATTTCTGTTTAAAGGAAATCTACCATTTGCTGTGAATGCTGTTGCTACACTGATGCAGAAACATAACTTGTTTAATCCCTGAACTTCAGGACATTGGTAAAGCTGGGTGCCGTACATAAACACATTACTTCCATATTCATAGGAGCTGCCTGAACTGTCCAGACAGCACTAATCAACCTTAGCTGAATGACTCATACACAGCAGCTTGGGAATGGTGCAGCGATTGATTACTTCTCCCTATCAGGGACAACACAGTGATGACGTATTCACAGCTTGTGCTGGGCACAAGGCTGGAGCAGTGCATAATTAGGGTAAGAGGAGATGCACTGGGGGAGCGACAGAGCCTCATTATCATAATTTTATAATAGTTTTTTTCAGTAAAACCACTCAGTTCAGTGATTAAACAAGATATGTTTCTGCATCAGTGTAGCTACAGCATTTTCAAGGCATGTTTGGTTCATAATGCATATAGTGACCCTGGCACTATACTGAACAGCAGGGTGGTAGTGGATTTTGGGTCCAAATCCTCCAGTCAATTTCTACTTTAAAAGGGACACCAGCTTTTACCAGTCCCCACCTGATAGGGTATGAAATAGCCAAACATTCCTTCTTTAATGTAAAAACAGGTCAGTTTATCTATAAAAAATATAGCTTCCAAAGTCATGTGCAAATGAGCTGAGAACAGTCTTTTAGAGGCTGCAAGAGAAACATCACTTTAGATGCCCCTATTTTGGGTTCTCTAGTACCTAAAACCATGTCTTTGCTATCATATCCAAGTTACACAGCTCATCAAGCTTGGTCTGATTTATATAATGAGGAGGGCTTTACAGAGATGGGCTTTGCTGCATATCGCAGTGAAGACCCATTGCTAACACCCGTGGTCGCGGGTCGCACTGATCGCGGGTGTTAACCTCTTCTTTGCCGCCGGCAAAGTCACGGGCCACACATAAAACGTGGCGCGCCATGTTTCCTCCTATCGTCCCTCCCCTGAACATCATCAAGGGGGACGGGGGGCAGCGACGATCGGTTGCCATGACAGCCTCGAGTCTTCGTCTGACCCAAGGCTGAATGGTTTCTGCATATTTATTACAATGAGCCAGTGGCTCATTGTAACGTATACTGTGCAGAAATACCATATACTGCCATACAGTAGTACAGGCGGTCCCCTACTTAAGGACACCCGACTTACAGACAACCCATAGTTACAGACGGACCCCTCTGACCTCTGGTGAAGCTCTCTGGATGTTTTACTATAGTCCCAGACTGCAATGATCAGCTGTAAGGTGTCTGTAGTGAAGCTTTATTGATAATTCTTGGTCCCATTACAGCAAAAATTTTGAAACTATAATTGTCACTGGGGCAAAAGAAAAATAAAATTGTCTAGAACTTCCATTATAAAATATACAGTTTCGACTTACATAAAAATTCAACTTAAGAACAAACCTCCGGACCCTATCTTGTACGTAACCCGGGGACTGCCTGTATTGCAGTATATGGTAGGAATGATCTGACTATCTAGGGTTAACATACCCTAGAGCAGTGATGGCTAACCTATGGCACTGGTGCCAGAGGTGGCACTCGGAGCCCTTTCTGTGGGCACTCAGGCCACCACCAGAGATGACTCCAGGTATCTTCCTGCAGTCCCAGACAGCCCAGGACTTGCTGTGCACAGAGGTATTTTAAAGTGACAGCTTTACCTGGGACTATTTCCTGCTTTATTGGTGTCCTCAGAGTGCTGGTATCAATGAAAGCTGTGACAAAAAGGGAGTATAAATCACAAATTAAATTTCTGTGTTGGCACTTTGCGATAAATAAGCGGGTCTTTGTTGTAGTTTGGGCACTCAGTCTCTAAAAGGTTCGCCATCACTGCCCTAGAGGGTCTAAGAAATAGTGAAAAAAAAGTTTAAAAAATTTATAAAATATTAAAAATTGAAATCATCCCCCTTTCCCTAGAACTGGTATAAAATAAAATAAACAGTAAAAATCACAAACACATTAGATATCGCCGCGTCCCAAAATGCCCGATCTATCAAAATATAAAAACGGTTACGGCTGGCGGTGACCTCTGAGACGGGAAATGGTGCCTCAAATGTCTGAAATGTGACTTTTACACCTTTTTACATGACAAAAAAAATGTAATGAAAAGTGATCAAAATGTCGCACAGACCTCAAAATGGTAGCAATGAAAATGTCGGTTCATTTCACAAAAAATTACCTCTCCCGCAGCTCTGTACACCAAAGTATGAAAAAGTTATTAGTGTCAGAAGATGGCAAATTTTTTTTCCTTTTTCGTACATATTCGTTTAATTTTTGAAAATGTATTAAAACGCAATAAAACCTGTATAAATTTGGTATCACCGCAATTGTACTGAACCAAAGAATAAAGTAGACGTGTTATTTGGACGCAGAGTGAAAGTCGTAAAAACTGAGCCCACAAGAACGTGACGCACATGTGGGTTTTTTTTCAATTTTTCCATTTTTGGAATTTTTTTCCCCGCTTCCCAGTACACGGCATGTTATAATAAATAACATCACGGGAAAGTAAAATTTGTTACACACAAAATAAGCCCTCACACAGGTGTGTACACGGTAAAATGAAAACCTGTGTCCTTAAGGGGTTTTCCCACAAAGGAAAGTTAAGCCCTATCCCATGGAGCTGTGAGCAGACTCTGTGCACTCTGTAGGATGTTTTTTTACATGTCTGTGCACTGATAAATAGGAAGGACCTGTAGCATGCAGATGAGAGCTTAAAAGGGTTGTCCGAGAGTTGTCAAAAAAAAAAAAAAACTAAAAGGTGGCCGGAGGGGGCTGCTTCAAAAAATAAAGATCCACTTACCATTCAGCTTTCGGCCGGACCCGACAGCCTACCGGCCCCCATACACAATGCTGTGAATAGGGATGGATAGGCGTGGCCAGCCAGAGCTGGCCGGAAGCCGAATCCAGCACAGCTCCGGAGGCCGTGTTTGTTTACATGGCGCATGGGCTGGAGCGACGGAAGCGCGGGACACCGGAGGGTGCCAGAAGGTAAGTAGATTTTTATTTTTTTAACCCCTTAACGACTTGGCCTTTTTTTTCACTTCCATTTTTCACGCTCGACCTTCAAAAATCTATAACTTTTTTATTTTTCCACATAAAGAGCTGTGTTATGGCTTATTTTCTGCGTAACAAATTGCACTTCATAGTGACGGTATTTAATATTCCATGGCGTATACTGGGAAGCGGGGAAAAAAATTCCAACTGCAGTGAAAATGGTGAAAAACCACATTTGCGACGTTTTCTTGTGGGCCTGGATTTTACAGCTTTTACTGTGCGCTCCAAATGACAGGTCTACTTTATTCTTTGGGTTGGTATGATCACGTGGATACCAAATTTGTATAGGTTTTATAATGTTTTCATACATTTACAAAAATGAAAACCTCCAGTACAATTTTTTTTTTCATTTTGCCATCTTCTGGCGCCAATAACTTTTTCATACTTTGATGTACGCAGCTGTCATTTTTTTGCAAATTTCATTGCTATAATTTTTGGGACTGTGCAACCTTTTGATCACTTTTTATTAATTTTTATATATTTTTCAAAATGGCTAAAAAATGCCATTTTCGACTTTGGACACTATTTTCTGTTACGGGGTTAAACACAGTGAAAAACCGTTATTATATTTTGATAGATCGGACATTTTCGGATGCGGCGATACCTAATGTGTTTATGATTTTTACTGCTAGCACCGATCGCGGGTGTTACCGGTAAGCCTTTGCTGCAATATGCGAGCCCTCTCCATGCACCGGGACCCGGCGCGCGCCGTACTAGTGTCGGGAAGGGGTTAAGCAGCCCCCTACGGCCACCTTTAGCTTTTTCACAACTCTCAGACAACCCCTTTAGATGTTATACCAAGTAAATTCCTCAGACAAACTATTTTTTATGACATTCTCCATTAAACAAGCGTTCCATGTGTACACATTGTTTGTTCAGCTAAGGCTACATTCACACACATGTATGGGGGACGTATATACGGCCGACGTATATACGGCCGATATACGTCCCCCATACACTCCTATGGGCTCACGGCCCTGTACACGTGCACCGTACCGCTCCGTAGCACGGGAAAAGATAGGACGCGCTGTATCTCCCTATGGAGAGGGGCGGGGGTGAGCAGTGCTCATCCCCTGCTCCTCTCCGCAGCGCCGATGTATGCCCCTCGTACTACGGCATACATCGTGTGAATGTACATTAAAGCTGGATTATCCCATGACAGTTTGGAGAAGGTACGAAACACAGGAGACAGACTTGTAAAACACACCTCAAAATCTGCAAGGTGTGGACACGGCCTGGATAGGAAACAAGGAGTAAATCTAGAGGCCATGAGCCATGTCCTAGGCCCCTAGGGGCTCTGGCTGTATCCTCTGCTCACCTGGTCAGCATTGTCGAAAAATGGTAACTGTGCTAATGCTTGTGGTCCGCAGCCAACAGGCGAGACACCCTACACCTACAGGGACAAGGATAATGAAGCCCCTGTAGTAGGTTGGGAATATTCAGCTACAGTGACTACAATCTGCTAGACCTGATGACCTGATCTGATAGGGATCTCAACATCCACTGCTAAATGTCTAATGGCCTGTGGTTTCATCTGACCAGCAGAGACTGATCCATGGATGTCAGATTCCAGCTGCTCCGCATTGATCTGTGTCTGCAGAGATGGCAGATGATAAGGGGCTACTAATACATAGAGGAGACACTACTATACTCAAGGCATAGTGATAATTGCCGTATATACTCAAGTATAAGCCACAAAAAAAAAAAAAACTGGGAAAACTTAAAGGGGTATTCCTTTAGGGGTATGTCTGATACAAAAACCCATAATTATATAAATAAAGGAATAAAAAAACTCAATGTCATTAGTCCCAAAATGGAGCTTAAATAGTTTGATTTTATGGTCTCTCTAAAGTACGTAGAGTTATCACCAAGATGGCTGTTATCTACAACTACAAGTCCCATGATCCTTTAGTTGTCAGTAACTACTCCTCCCTCTTATACTCTGCTCCCAGTGATGATGTAACAGACTGCCCTACTCTGTTACCATAGTAATGATGTGTGTAACTGCTATCACTGCACATTACCTCACTGAGATGACGTCTCACCACAACACTGGTCACACTGGACGCACTGCAACCAACCGACTACAGCTAAACATAGTGATGATCACATGACCCTGCCCAGGCAGGTACAGGACATGTGATGTGGACATGTGACCAGCGGCCATCTTCTGTCCTGTGTCTTCTCCGCACGGAGGAAATTATCCAACTGAGTAAAGGGCCAGTAGCATTTTAATTCTCCATTACAGTGTATGACAACAGCATTTTCAGCTAAAGGGAGCAAAATTTTACATAACAACTAACTACATATTAGCTTATATTTTAAGGACCCATTTGTATATGAATTATGCCGATTCCTGGAATATCCCATTAAGACTCGGTGGGAAATGCAGTAACTACATTTTAATAAAATGTCATCAATAAAATGTCCAGCAAAGCATAATTTTAATAATTAAATGTCCAGCAGAGCTCTCCTTAACCCCTTAAGGACCAGGCCCTTTTTCGTTTTTGCGTTTTTATTTTTCACTCCCCACCTTCAAAAATCTATAACTTTTTTATTTTTCCGTGTACAGAGCTATGTGATGGCTTATTTTCTGCGTAAGAAATTGCACTTCGTAGTGATGGTATTAAATATTCCATGCCGTGTACTGGGAAGCGGGAAAAAAATTCTAAATGCAGTGAAAATGATGAAAAAACACATTTGCGCCATTTCTTGTGGGCTTGGTTTTTACAGCTTACACTGTGCGCCCCAAATGACAGGTCTATTTCATTCATTAGGTCAATACGATCACGGGGATACCAAATTTGTATAGGTTTTATAATGTTTTCATACATTTACAAAAATTAAAACCTCCTGTACAGAAAAAAAATTCTTCATTTTGCCGTGTTCTTGCGCTAATAACTTTTTCATACTTCGGTGTATGGAGCTGTGAGTGGTGTCATTTTTTGCGACTTCTGATGACGTTTTCAATGCTTCTATTTTTAGGACTGTGCGACCTTTTGATCACTTTTTATAGAATTTTTTCTATTTTTCAAAATGGCAAAAAAATGCCATTTGCGACTTCGGGCGCTATTTTCCGCTACGGGGTTAAACGCAGTGAAAAACGGTTATTATATTTTGATAGATCGGGCATTTTCAGACGCGGCGATACCTAATGTGTTTATGATTTTTACGGTTTATTTATATTTATATCAGTTCTAGGGAAAGGGGGGTGATTTGAATTTTTATGTTTTTTTAATATAATTTTTTTTTTTTTACTTTTTTTTATTTTTTTTTTTCACTATTTTTCAGACTCCCTAGGGTACTTTAACCCTAGGTTGTCTGATTGATCCTACCATATACTGCCATACTACAGTATGGCAGTATATGGGGATTTTGCATACCATCTATTACAATGTGCAGATCGCACATTGTAATAGATGGCCTAAAACATGATAGCCTCGGATCATTGTGTGATCCGAGGCTGTCATGGCAACGGATCGCCGCTCCCCGGTGACGTCACGGGGAGTGACGATCGGAGCCAAGATGGCGGCGCCCACGCGCCGCCGGCTCTTTAATGCCGCCGGCAGCTTTGCCGGCGGCGATCAAAGGGTTAACACCCGCGATCGGTGCAAGCACCGATCGCGGGTGTTAGCGACGGGCATTTGCTTCATTATGAAGCAAATGCCCGGTGAGTATGAAGAGGGCTCAGCCCGTGAGCCCTCTTCATACTCCCCCATGCGCAGTAAGACGTAAGGGTACGTCTTATTGCGCTATGGGGTTAAAGATTAAAGGGGGCGCTGCTGGAAATTTTAAGACAAAATGTCCAGCAAAACCCTGCATTGTAAAATAATAAACTTAGGCCCCTTCCACACTTGCGTTGCAGATAACGTCAGAGTTTGATCAGGGTGCGATCAGGGTTTGGTCAGTGAAAAACGCACATTTTGCATCAGAGTGCAATCAGTTTTCAGTCAGAGTTTGTTCAGTGTCTCAGTTTTTCACGCACGTTTTCAATGCAATTTCAATGCGTTTTTCAGGCGCAGATAATGCACGTGAAATGGACTCAGGACTGAGCTCTATCTTTTCTATGGCAATTGATGCGTGAAAAACGCATTGCACTTGCATGCGTCTCAGAGTGCAATGCGTTTTTGATGCATCTCCATAGACTTGTATGGTGCGTTTTTCATGCGCGTGACTTGCAAAAGTAGAGCATGTCGAGATTTAAATGCGAGTTAAAAAAAAACGCACGTGTGTGCGTAAAAAAAAAATGCAAGTCTGAAAAGACCCATTGGTTACAATGGGTCAGAGTGCAATGCAAGTTCTGCGCGTCAAAAGCACGCGCAGAAAACGCGCGTGAAAGACGCAAGTGTGAAAGGGGCCTTAGTAGTCACCTCTGGCGCTCAGCCCTGGCGTCCTCTTCTCCCTGCATCTTCTGGATTCCCATCAGTGCGGGCAGAGGCAAGTTTATGCTGGCTGTGCACACATTATGACGTGGCATGTCACCACCTGATGATGTCACGTCACGTCATAAACGTGCCTCTGCCCGCACTGGTGGGAAGCAAAGTACTGTAATTCTTTATTAGAATGACAGGTATGCAATGCTTCAAGTAAGATTGTACTGTTATTTTTATGATTGTTAGTGTGTAATCTCTAGAGCCCTGCAGCTATAAGTGTGCATGTTCTATCCATAGGATAGCGAAGCAAGACAATTCCTTAGTGAGACTCTCTAGGTTAGCCAATTAACCCCTTAAGGACGGAGGGTTTTTCGGCTCATTTCTCGCTCTCCAACTTCAAAAATCCATAACTTTTTCATTTTTCCGAGTACAGACCTGTGTGAGGGCTTATTTTGTGCGTAACAAATTTTATTTTCCCGTAATGTTACTTATTTTAACATGCCCTGTACTGCGAAGCTGAAAAAAAATTCCAAATGTGGAAAAATTGAAAAAAAACTGCACGTGCGTCACGTTCTTGTGGGCTCAGTTTTTACGACTTTCACTCTTCGCTCCAAATAACACGCCTACTTTATTCTTTGGTTCGGTTGCCATCTTCTGACGCTAATAACTTTTTCATACTTTGGCGCACGGAAATGTGTGAGGGGTCATTTTTTGCGAAAAAAAAAGTCGCATTTCGGACATTTGGGCGCCATTTTCCGCCTCGGAGGTCACCGCCGCCCGTAACCGTTTTTATATTTTCATAGATCGGGCATTTTGGGAAGCGGCGATACCTAATATGTTTGTGATTTTTACTGTTTATTATGTTTTATATCAGTTCTAGGGAAAGGGGGTGATTTGAATTTTTAATATTTTATTAATTTTTTTTATTTTTTAAACTTTTTTTTTTCACTATCTTTTAGACCAGGGGTCTCAAACTCAATTTACCTGGGGGCCGCTGGAGGTAGATTCTGGGTAAGGCTGGGCCGCATCAAGTTTTCCACACAAAATGCGCTTACAAAATATCATTATTCAGATTCAAATGTCATGGCGTCTCCCAGCGCAAGGAAAGCCCCATGCTGGGAGACGTGTTCTCTCTATGAACGCGTCCTGTGCACCGAGGGGTCCCAAGCTCCTACCGCACTGAGCCCAGGACACTCCATCCCCCCCTCCCCCCCGGTACTTGCCTCCCATCGAAGAAGATGAAGTCGCCGCTCTGACCTGCACCAAGTGCGTTCAGAGCGGCGACTTCATCTTCTTCAAATACCGGAGGGAAGGGGATTCACCGGTTACGGGCCTTTTCCTGTTTTTTCATGTCCATTTTTCACTCCCCACCTTCAAAAATCTATAACTTTTTTATTTTTACACGTAAAGAGCTGTGTGACGGCTTGTTTTCTGCATAACAAATTGCACTTCATAGTGATGGTATTTAATATTCCATGCCATGTACTTGGAAGCGGGAAAAAAATTCCAAATGCAATGAAAATGATGAAAAAAACGCATTTGCGCCATTTTCTTGTGGGCTTGGATATTACGTCTTTCACTGAGCGCCCCAAATGACATGTCTACTTTATTCTTTGGGTCGGTACGATTAAGGGGATACCAAATTTGTTATAGGTTTATAATGTTTTTTACAAAAATTAAAACCTCCTGTACAAAAATTATTTTTTTGATTTTGCCAACTTCTGGCGCTAATAACTTTTTCATACTATGGTGCACGGAGCTGTGGGTGGTGTCATTTTTTGCGAAATTTGATAATATTTTCAATGATATCATTTTTAGGACTGTACGACCTTTTGATCACTTTTTATAGATTTTTTATATTTTTCAAAACGGCAAAAAAGTGCCATTTTCGACTTTGGGCGCTATTTTCCGTTACGGGGTTAAACACATTGAAAAAACGTTATCATATTTTGATAGATCGGGCATTTTCGGACGCGGCGATACCTGATGTGTTTATGATTTTTACTGTTTATTTATATTTATGTCAGTTCTAGGGAAAGGGGGGTGATTTGAAATTTTAGGTTTTTTTATTATCTTTTTTTTTTTTTAACTTTTTTGTATTTTTATTTATACTATTTTTCAGACTCCCTAGGGTACTTTAACCCTAGGTTGTCTGATCGATCCTATCATATACTGCCATACTACAGTATGGCAATATATGGGGATTTTCCTCCTCATTCATTACAATGTGCTATCAGCACATTGTAATGAAGGGGTTAAAACGAAATAGCCTCGGGTCTTCGGAAGACCCGAGGCTACCATGGAGACGGATCGCCGCCCCCCGATGACGTCACGGGGAGCGGCGATCCCAGGCAAGATGGCGGCGCCCAAGATGGCAGCTTTGCCGGCAGCCATCGCTGTGAAAACACCCGCGATCGGTACTAGCACCGATCGCGGGTGTTACCGGTAAGCCTTTGCTGCAATATGCAGCAAAGACTTACCGGCTATGGAGAGGGCTCGGCCCGTGAGCCCTCTCCATGCAGCGCGACCTGCCCTCTCCATGCAGGTGGGGGCCGCAAAATATTGTCCCGCGGGCCGCAGTTGGCCCGCGGGCCGCGAGTTTGAGACCCCTGTTTTAGACCATCTAGGGTACATTAACCCTAGATGGTCAGATCGCTGCTACCATATACTGCAATACTTATGTATTGCAATATATGGCATTTTTGCAGCACATTCATTACAATGAGCCACTGGCTCATTGTAACGAATCTGCAGATGCCAGATAGCCTCGTGTCAAAAGAAGACCCGAGGCTACCATGGCAACCGATCGCCGCCCCCCCCCCCCCAATGACGTTCGGGGGCGTGGCGATCGAAAAAAATATGCCGCCGGCAACGGGGGGGGGGGGGGGGGGGGTTGGGGGGTTAATAACCGAGATCGGGTTTTATGCATTATGCGAAAAACCCCCACCTTTGTATGAAGAGGACTCAGCCCATGAGCCCTCTTCATACATCCCTTATACCTCTGCGCCGTAGAGCTACGGCGCAGAGCGTTAAGGGGTTAAAGGAGCATTCCAGTCAAAGCCTTATTCATTGAATGTCTGCAGCAGGGCCTGAACTGAGGAGCCTGACTCATTTTTTAAATTGAATTTCTAGAACCATGCTCCTCCTTTCAGGTCCTGCACAAGTTATAATGCAGGCTTTTGGAGACTTACAGTCACCAATTCCACAGGGGGTTTATGGGTAATATGCAAATACGACTTCCAGGATAGGACGAAGAAAACATTGCCTCTTCACTTTGTTTTCCTTGCCCCATCATGGAAGACTTATTTGCATATTTACCCAAATCACCCAGTTCAGCAAAAATGTAAGTCTCCACAGGCCTGCAGAGGCTTAAAGGAAATCAACCACTTTCATACTATTCTTTTAAGCAGAGCTCGCTTACATTTCAGGGTCTTCATGCTGATCAAGGTTCATTAGCCCCACAACGGAGCCATGGCTGAGAAATCACAGTGTGCAAGTGGTTAATTTCCATCATAAGCAGTTTTCTAATCATAAGCCTCTCACTCAGATAAACCAGTTCCCTCCACTGTACTGACAAGATGCAAAGACATCGAAACAGTGCTGTGTACAGCTGGGAATCTGTTCTTTCTGGAATAGATACACTTGTTTGACTTTAATCCCACATTATGTCATTAGGCTCCCTGAAAGTCATGCTTGAAGTTAAGGGAACTGCCTTACAAACTAGTAAAGAGGCATGGTTTTCAGTATCCCGTCCTGGGAAACATATTTGCTCATTTCCCATGTTCTATCCAGTCTTATAGTATGACCTAATAATATAATTTTACTCTGTGTGAGAAATGATTCTATAGTCTGGTGGAAAATAAAACATGCTCTAGTATTACCCCGTGTGTAGGGTACTCTCACACACATAAAATTGTGTTTTCCAGTCTACAGAGAAACAGACCATCTTCATATACTGATATACTTTTGTTTGGTCTCTTACCCTTCAATCCCACACCAAGGTTGTGGGCTATGAAGCTTCCGCTGCTTTTAATAACATCATCTGTATGACTACGTCTCAACTATTAAAGGTACCGTCTCCTATTTTATTATTAAAAAGCTTCAGTGAAAAAGATTGATTTGTTCATATGTTTTTCTGCTGAAACATAATAACGAGCCTTTGGCGAGTGATGTTGAATCTACAGCACTGTATACAATTTTATTAAATTAACTAATTATGTACGAAATATTTTCTTCCTACAATGAGGGGAAAAAAAGCAAGGCTGTTTGAAAGAGAAACCGGATCACGTGCTCGCTGCGCACAATCAACTCACTCCTCTTGTTGCTGTTTTCATTGGCCTAATGAAGACACCAATCCAGGGTCAAGCGAGTAATAATAATAGCCTTCAACAAAATAATCGTGCTTTCAACAAAATTGATTCATTTTGTGCAAGTCTTCAAACAGCCACAATTTTCCTCCGCATTTTAGGCTCATATAGCTACTGGGTACATCCCAGTCCAGGGGTCAGATGCAGCAACCTACCAAATCTGTCTCCAAGCTATACCCCACTCCCAATCTACTAACATACACATCATATGCACCAAGCTCACCCGTCCCTCTATACACTTTTTACATACTCTCAGTTCATATTTTCTTCCTCTCAAACATGCTACACACTAGTGATTCCCAACCTTGCTGTAACCCGGGTGCCGTTCCCCCCTCCATGGTCCCCTGGGGGGAAAAAAATGTGCGCATCTGCAATTATCCTTTACTGAACTACAACCTCTACAATGCCATCTGCACTGTAGCCCCCTGTAGTACCGCTTCCTTATAGTTCTCCTTTTCCCGTAGCCACCTCCTTACACAGGTCCCTTTTCTGTAGCAACCACTTTAGAATGCCCCCCTTTCTGTGGTTTGTCTTTAGAGAAGGGGGCCTTATAATAACCCCCCCCCCCCCCCAAAAAAAAACAAAAAACAAAAAAAACACATACTTATATGGCCCCCCTGGTCTATAACTCTTTCCATCTCTAACATTGTTGCTGTGAAAAAGAAATGATAAAATTACACATATACTCCCCTTTCTCTGCTCCCCTAAAGCGGCAGAAGTCCAAAAAAACTTCCCAAGAAAGAAAAGAAAGAAGTCCTGAAATTCACCTTACCTCGCTCTACTGAAGCAGCAGCAGTGTGAACACAGTCTTAGGGTATCTGCACAAATTGGGGAAGATTTATCATAGAAAACTGGCGCTGAATCACTGATGGATCACCTGAGGATCTGCAGTGCAGCAGCTCCATTGCAGTAAATGTACCGCAGCAGTTTAGTGTATGGAATCTATGAGAATCCTATACACACATTGCTGAAAGAATCCACATTTATGATTCATGACCAGCAGCATGGTGCCTAAATCCAGCTTTGCAATCCAAAGGTTGAGCTCCAGCCCCCTACCACGGAAAAAGCGCAGGATAAAACACATCGGAAACAAAGTGATTTCAGTAATGACCAAGGAAATACCAATGTATCACTCTACATGTACAGGTACCCGGATAAATGGGTTGTCTGGTGGATGGAAAACATGATTGCTTTCTTCCAAACACAGTCCCACATCGGGCACTGCAGCTCAGCTGTATAGAAAAAAATACAATACCACACGCTGCCCATGGTCAAGAGAGGAGCTGTTTTTGGAAGAAAGCAGTCATATTTTTCAACCTTTGGACAACTCCTTTAAGCCACCCATACACATCTTACCCAACCCAACAAGTACCATGAATGGAAACAAATACGCTGCAAGAAAAAAAAAAAACGATAAAGCCCTTACTCGTCTCCAATGACATTTCCACGACGGGAGGTCATAAAACACACAGCAGAAACAATATACAAACGTACTGCAAGGTAATGTAAAATAGGCTGAAATGTTAGAAATACACAAACTCTGTATTTTTATCCATTCACACTTTACAGTAGTTGGGTTAGTTCCCATTTCATGTAGCCCTACCTGCACACAAGCCATAAAGGATCAGAGGACCACTGATTGACACCTATGAGGTCTGCTCACACACCACTAACAGCTGAAAAGACCTGTTCTGAGTTTTATGGGCAAGCCGTGGGCATGACTGAAATGAATGCATCCGTGTGCCGTCCGTCAACAGATAACACATGGACAAAAACAACAGCTGCATCCATAGAGGGGACTACATGAAATCACAGATTAATAACCTATATGGGAAAATCACTATTTTTCATGAACAGTTAAGGGTTTGGGAAAGAAAAAAAACTTCCCTCTCAAAACACAACTTTGACGACACACAATTCCAACACAATGATTTAAAAAAATCATCGTGAACCAAAAGGATTCCCGAGACCGGGGAACACAATGGGCTGTATAAAAACCTGCAGCACAAAGTGGCAATTGATGCTAGGGGTCTCCTCCTCTTTGTAATGGAAGGATGAAAGCCACCAAGAGGCTACTACACCTATAAAACCTGCAGATAAGCTGCAGCACAGAAAACGTTAAGTCCTTTCCCTATATAGGTCATACTCCCTACTGAAGCCATGTACACAGATCTCAATAAGGAAACCTGGAGTTTGACATCAGTTTCCTACATGACAGAAAAATAATTTTCTTCTGCAACAGATTTAAAAAAAAAAAAAACATTCTAGCATATTCCTACAGCTATCTCAACCTGTAAAAATCCTAAGGTCTGTTGTAGGCCAAGAAAATGAATAAAGAAAATAAATAACTCTGAAAAATGTTTTTTGTTTTATAGGAGAGTATTGCAGAGTCTTTACTTTTTAGTGGCTTGGAATTTGCATGCATGAGCTATAAACGGGTTATGTGATAAATAAAGGTGACATCACTGGCCGGGGAAGTGGAGTCCAGTCACAGCTAAGGATATGTGACAAAGGGGCAATGCTTGGCAGAGGCTGCAGCGGTCACATGATCTCACCAGTGCAGCCTACGATTAATAATAATTCATTTATTTATATAGCGCACACAGATTACGCAGCGCTGCACAGAGCTTGTCAAATCAGTCCCTGTCCCCAATGGGGCTCACAATCTAATCCACCTACCAGTATGTTTTGGAGTGTGGGAGGAAACCAGAAGACACGGCAGAAACCCAAACAAACACAGAGAGAACATACAAACTCTTTGCATGTATACAAAGAGAGAGGCAGGACTAAAGACACAGGAGTATTTCTTTATTTTCCTAGTCTCCTGAATTCCGTCCATGACGTATTGATCCTATATAGGAGTATCCTGGGTCTAGCTCTGTTTATAACATAAGCTCCTCCTACAATAACAGGGTCACCTCAGGGTCTGTTATGTTGTATTTGTCTACAGAGGCTGATCTTATGGCTGTCCATTTATCATCTATATAGATGGACCTTGTATGACCCGGGTACTGCTGTATAGGGTCATCAGTGGTCTAGGGCAGGACCGGACCACCACAGGTACAGCAGAAGACCTCCTCAGACTGGTACATGGGATGATAACATCACACTCCTTGGTGCGGGCCCACACGGGTCATACCAGGACCACCAGGGCAGCGCAATAGCGGGCAATGTACGGAGCTGGCAGCACATTCCGCACATGTCGCCACTTCCCCTGTGTAGTAACGGAGAGATAAATGGCCGCTGCCCCACACAAACACCTGCCCCGGCCGCGCACTGCACCTATCACCACAGCCCAGGCCCCGCCTCCATACCGTACGTTTCTGACATGGCTGTCTGCGACATTCTGCAATCACCGCTCGGGTTCTGTGTGCGCAGTCAGTGCGGTGCCGGTACTGCCCGGGAGATCACTGGGTCATGGACCTGCGCCGCTCCCCACACACCAGTCCGCGCATTATTCCGCCTACTTCCCAGCTGACAGCACTGCGCCTGCGCACTGCAATGCCGCTCTCACGTCCGGCTCCGACCCTCACAGACGCTTCAAAACAATGCGCACGTGTACGGTGCGGCGTCACATGTCTCTGCGTCTTACGTGCCCCGTGTGAATGAGGGTGTCAGAGGAATTTATTTCCCTATAAATCCCTAATAATTGTTGCAGACTTTAGTTACCTTTCGCTTTATCAGGACGGTGTGTATTTTATTTTATAATGATCTCTAATAATGTATAGTATACAGTAGTGGATAATAATATTGGGGGGCCAAAGCTTTTTAGGGGGCCCAAACTAGCCACCAAATGTTATGCTGAGAAGTGCCTTCACCAATGAAATCCATGTTCATGCTCTCAATACACATGTCCATAAGAGCCATTCCAGGACCTCCAAAGTGGTCCAAAAAGATTGAAGTCAGGAAGTAACAGTTCTCACATAGACTGTCAATTAAGACCGCCGTATGGATGCTCCACTAGGGGAATTCTGGGAAAATATGCAAAGTTTTCCAGGATGGGATAAGGAAAACCACGCCTCTTTTAGCTACCCTGTAAGGCAGCTCCCTTGACATCAAGCATGAACTACAAGACGCCTTATGACATGATGTGGGATTAAAACCAAACTTTGCATATTTTCCCAGAATCCCCCTAGTGGAGCGCCATGGCTATAAGTCCCCACATGCCTACATGGTGGCCTTAATTGACACTTTCTGTAAGAAGAACTCTTACTTCCTGACCCTAGTCACAAGCCTTTCATTCAGCCAAACCAGTTGCCTATGCTGTACTGAGGAGACCCAATCAGGTCGAAACAGTGGTGTCTACAGTTGGGAATCTGTTCCTTCTGGAATAGATATACTGGTTTTCCTTATCCCATCTTGGAAAACTTTGCATATTTTCCCAAAAAGATTAAACTTAGGCAGAAAGGATGCTTCCTCCATGGTGACACAAATCCCATTCTAATAATAATGTACTTAAAGCCAAAATAATAAATAAAGACAAATATTGAATGGAAGAAAAATGTCCCAACGTTTTATTATTGGGTAACCAAAAAATAAACATTTGAATAAATAATTTTTTTAATAATAAATATTATATCATTAAAACGGCTAAATTTAATATTAAAAAACATTTAATATATATAAACTGAGTCTCCCCAATGTGAGCTGGGAGACAAAACCCCCACTAACAACCGTTACAAAGTTAAATTAAGGGTGGCCTGGACGAGCCACTGCTCTCTGAAGGTCTTGAAGAACCAGCCCCAAACCCCAGCTGACGGCTCCTTATATCTGTGAGTAGAAGCGATCAGCGGTCCGTGTGCACAGCGTATTATAATGTCCCCGCCAACGTGCCACAGCAGATACTTCAAGAGGTTAAGACTGGGCTGCGCTGACTGGCACAACTACACCAGACCATACCTGTTATTTTGTGTAAAAACCTGTAAACATTCAGAGGTTAATGTTCACAGGCTTTAGCGAGTGCGCTCTGTGCTGGCACGCTCCACGCCTATATAGCTTGGAGGTGATGTAGTCACAAACATAATCACAATTGCTTGCAGTGCGCCAGAAATTGTGATTATTTCAGTGCTTCTTAGCCAGAAAACTGACTTGAAAGTACTGATAAGTGTACCCTGGTGTTTCCAAACTGTGTGGCCACAAAAGATAGAGATGGTCTTCTTTCTGTCTGTCTTTGTGATCGCACGGTTCCTTATGGAGAGGGGAGGGGTACGCAGCGCTCAATGTGCCGGCATATAATAAAGCCCCACCCAGACTTAGACCTCATGATGTGTCTGCCTGCTGTGTTGGCAGACAAAACGATGCCAGGTCTGACCTGTTGTAGTTTTGCGTAAAAGCCTGTAAACATTTAAAACGTGCGCAAGCACAGGGCACTCTGCCTGCACCCCTTTGCTCAACCTACATGGCGTGGAGGTGGCGTGGTCACGAGAACAATAAAAATTTATTGCAGAGCACAAGAAGAGCACCGCTTGTATAAAAGGGAGACGCAGGCCAGTCAATCACCCCACACCACTCCACTTTTAACCTGATTGTATCAGGTTAAATGGGCGTGTTGAGCCAGTTAGGGGCAGGGGTTAAGTGAGCCATCTCTCAATGAGGGGAGCCGGCTTATGTCATTCACGAATTTGCGAACGACACATCACTACTCCCCTGTTCCCTATCAGTCCCTCCGTTCCAGTCTGTGATTCTACAGAACTTTCTCTTTCTCTCTCTGCAACTCATGCTGCGGCCCTTCCGCCACCTTGTCATTGGCACTATCAGCTCTGTGCAGATAAGCGACTAACCCTTAGTGCTCACACAGCACAGGCTGTAGACTTCATGTAACCTAGTCACTAATGATTTCTATCACTTATTACATGTTCCCTGCTCCTCCATGTGATAGAAGCTGCCAGCCTGTTACCATATACATCCTGTATGTGCACTGTACATGTCCCCTGCTCCTCTATGTGATGGAAGCTTCCAGACCATATACATACTGTAAGTGCACTATGCAATGGTCAGTGGATTTACTAGTGGGAAACTAAATGGATTTACTGCTAAATTACTTTGAGTGAGAACACAAGGCATCATGGGATCTGTGGGAAAGATAACTGGCCGCATCTTGGTGGCATAGGGTGATGCCACACATGGCTTTTTGAACCTGTTTTTGGTCCATTTTTTGAAAATGCATCCGTTTTTGACAGGTTTTACCAATTATCTTAATTAAAAATGGTCAAAAACTGATGTTTTTTTAACGGACTGCTTAAAAACGGACCAAAACGGGTTCAAAACGCCATGTGTGGCATCACCCATTGACTGCCAGACATTAGTCTCCGCCCACTTCACCTATGGTAAGAAAGATTTTTGTCAAATACTTTAAGAACAGAAAATGCCTTGTTCTGTTTGTATTTAAAGAAGAATCACCTAATAATTTAGTATAATCGTTATAACTTTACAGTTATGCTTTAATTGCATTGCGTTTATGCCACTTGTGAACCCTCAGTTGTTGAAGAAGTGTCACTGTTGCAATGTTTTTTCTTGATGTAAACTGCAATTTATTTTTTGTTAGCCTAAAAAGTAGCATTGATAGGAAAAAGAAAAATACGATCCAGCACTTGTGTATGATAACATTTCTTGCTTCTTTATTGAATCAGCCATGATGAAGAGTGTTTGTACTCAAAATGCGTAGCTGTTTGTGGATACCACTACATGCTGACTAATTTTATATGATGATTCAATAAAGAAGCAAGAAATTTTATCATACACAAGTGCTGGATCGTATTTTTCTTCCTATCATTGCTTATGGAAACCTGCAACCAGAGGGTGTATCCTGTGCACTTTCAAACAGAACGGGGAGGATCACTGGTGCTCACAGGTGCAGCAAATTCCTTTATAACAAACTTGCCGCTTGGACTTTTTGTTTTCTAAAAAGTAGCATATCTGTCCTGTAAATATAAACGAAAATGAATAATATTCTTCAACTTTTACTCAGTACTCTTGGATTAAAAAGTGCACCTACATAAAAAGTATATATGCAAATTGGATACTCAAACTTCTGGGTCACGTAAATACACCCTGAAGCTGGTGCTACAACATGCAAAGAAAGTTTTACCAATGCGTTTCGACTACAGATAGTCTTAATCAATCAAAACATGTTGGTCTAAGCGGGCCATATATATGTGAATACTTTGTGCACTTGTATGATTATGGAATAAAAGAAGATTTTAATCGTCCATCTGAGTGCTGGAAAAATTTTCTTTGCATATACGTAAAATTTGGGCCAAATCCGTTTGTTATAACTTCAATGCATTATACTAATGTCTTTTAAAGAATGAAAAAAATGCTTTTACTGGTTGATTCTGGAATATCAAATCTCCTAGAGTGTTCTGCATTCTCATTAATATTTTATGGAATATTGATTTAGAGGCCTATCAAATTTCCTTTCTTAACCCTTCTCTGTTAAACCCCTCTATATTCACAAGCTGATCCTTCTATCTAACACTTAATCCTATGCTTGATGCACTGAAATGCAATTCATATAGCTTTTTCATATATATCAGTGGTGTTTAGTTTGTTTTGTTTTTTTTTTCTTTCAGTAAATACCATTTGTGTCACCTATATTTTCCGACTTGTCATTTCACGACATCAGAGTTATTCTTCTGGCTTTAAACCCTTTATAACCCATGACATGACATTATGAAAATTATGCAGGGGCAGGGCCGGTTTAAGGTTGGTGAAGGCCCCCGCTAAATGTGGCATTCTAGAAAATACATGCTACATCTATACATACAGCCCCCCAGAAATACATCTATATACAGCCTTCCCCCAGTAATACCTCGTCTTCTTTCAGGATGTCAGCACAAAGGTGGTGCAGTGTGTGATATCACAGCACTGTCTGCGCTAAGATGCCAACGTCTTGTGCGCTCCGTGGACTATGGCAAAGCTGAGAATGTATTGTTCCCTTGATCAGCCATAGCAACAAGTGTACCAGCTACGGGCAGAGACCTGGACCTGGAGCTGAACCCGAACGTATAGTGGGCGATTTGGACGCTGACACCCCCTGAGACCTGCTGCAACTTCCCTAATCAGAGGTGGCATGAATAATAATAGTCTAACATCTTAGTACACTATCCCCGACTGCTTCATGATTCATAAAACAGATCTAACATAGATCGCGAGGACTGAAACATTGTACAAATTTTGATCTGCTTCCTATATGATACTATTTGTCCATGTACTATGGCGAAGGCTCATTGTTTTTCATTATCATGTAAATGTTTTCTGTTAATAAAAGAAGAAAAAGAAACATCATCTATTGATGTGTGCCATGCTCTTTGATAGATGCAACCAGAAGTGAGAACCCTACAGTACATGAGCACCACTTGTAATTTATATGCTGTCTTAATCCCATTTCTAAAAGCAACCCTCCCTCGACTCATCCAGTGCAGTTAACTGCCATCCAGTCTCTAATCCCCTTCATCTACAAACTCCTGGAACACATGGTGAGTTCTCGTGCTTTTCTCTGCTAAATCTCTTTCTCTGCTAAATCTGGTTTCCTCACAATATATTCCATTGAAGCTACTCTTACTAAAGAATCCAATGATCTCTGTGATACTGTGGATCACCAGCCCCATCTCAGGATGTTTTACTCCATTGGCCTGAAGGACACTGTTCTCGCTTGGTTTCCTTCCAGTCTCTTAGACTGCACTTTCAATGGGGCACATTTACTAAGCGTCCGAACGCATCTTAGTAAATCGCGGCAGACCCGAATCCTCGTCGGACAACGCACCGCGGGATCGTGACAGGACCGGGTAAGTAAATCTGCCCCAATGTCTCCATTTCTGGATTTCTCTTTTCTACTCTTCCTGTCAGGGTTCCTCAGTGTTCAGTCATAGGTCCTCTACTCTTTTCCCTCTACATTTCCCCCAACACAGATTCGCCATGACAAGTCCAAGGTGACGCATCCCAAGGAGCATATTCCCCATGACTTTTATCTTTACATTGAGGTAAGCATCCTCATTTTGTTCACGGTTTTGTACATGCTATGTTGTCATTGATGCCTGACCTGTTTTTTAACTGTGGTGGTTCAGCAATTAACTATATCAACTATTTGCATTTTTAATCACAAGTCAAATTAAATTTTTAACTAATCACGTGATAAAAGTTACGTTTTAAACACATCACCATTTTTGGGTTTTCTTACATTTCCTCCACTAGACAAACCATCAGCAGCTTTGGTTTTTGGTTCAAACCTTATACTGATGATACTCAAATATATAACCCCTACCCAGGGGTGCGATTCAAATTTTTAACAACTGGCTCTCTACAATTGAAGTAAAAAGTCAGTCAGGTAGCACGGCATGTAAAATAATGATAACTTCTGTAATCAATAATTACAATATTTAAAATGCAATTACACAGTGGGTTTATATCCTGCTCTGGTTTGAATGACGTTCCATGTGCTATACAGTCTGTTTACATCCTGGTATGGTTTGTCCATTTATTGATCTCTATTTAAGTGCATGCACTAATTTTTTAATCAGTGTTTTCATTTTAATCAGTGTGTTCATGTTCATGTAATTCAGTCGCCACATACCATGGCAATATAAATTGTTTTTTATACATTAAAACACAGAATGCTTTCATATGTGGTATAACGATACCATTTTTATTTTTATGGAATAAACACATGAAACAAAATTCATTATTAAACGGGAGTCTTTGATTAGTGGCAATTTTCCCACTAGCAGACATCCCATCAAGGGGGTATCTTATGGGTTTAGTATGGTCTCGAGTATATAATACAAAATGCTATTTAAATCAATATTTTTGTATCTAAAAGTGATTCCGATTTGGCGAGCTCTGTGTAGCGCTGCATAATCTGTGCACGCTATATAAATAAAGGAATTATTATTTATGTTAGAATGTTAATCAGCCTTATCTATGGGAGCTCACAGAGGCTATTACATGACCCAAGTTGTCTCTGCAGGTAATTTACACATTACTAAAATAAATATTTAAAACCAAGAGGGTGCATTCCAAGAAATAACAAAATAATTACAGGGATGAGGCATGGGAAATCTACCTCTAGATTTTCTAAGGTAAGTAGATTCCAGATAGTAGATTTCCTTTAATAGTGTTCTTTTGTTCCCCTTGAGATCACTATTATGTCCCCACAGTTGCCAATACAGTAACGGTGCCCTCACATAGTATCCGAATTGCCATTAGACACAGCACCAGCCAAGAGTAGCCAGTAGCCACAGTGCCTGTACCCACTAGGCATAGTGATGCCCCTAATAGTCACAGTACCTTCCCCCAGCAGTTACAGTGATGACCCCAGTAGTTACAGTGATGCTCACAGTAGTCCCAGTGCCTGTACCCCCTAGGCATAGTGATGCCCCTAATAGTCACAGTACCTTCCCCCAGCAGTTACAGTGATGACCACAGTAGTTACAGTGATGCTCACAGTAGTCACAGCACTTGCCCCAAGTAACCAGTAGTCACAGTGATCCCACAGTAGCTGGTGGTCAAAGTTATGCCCCCAGTAGCCAGTGGTCACAGTAGCCTGAGGAATTCACCCAGCTACTGTAGGAGCCGGAACTCCTCCCTGGCTTCATGAGACAGCAATGACTTTGACAACCGGCTCGGCCGAGTCCCACCTCTACCCTACTGCAGAACACCAGTGATTGCTTGCTGTCTATAACAACATGTCCTCCTTCTGCCTGAAACAATCTAAAATCTTAAAGAAAATCTACCATTTGATTTCACGCATTATGAACCAAACAAATCTTGACAATGCTGTAGCTACAATGATGCAGAAGCATATCTTGTTCAATCTCTGAGCTGAGTAGTTTTGCTGAAAAAAAACAATTATAAAATTCAGGACCTTGGGAATGCTGGATGCCTACATAAACACATAACACACTGAGCTTCCTGAACTGTGCAGACAGAACTAATCAACCTGAGCTGGATCGCTCATACACAGCAGCTGGGGGATGGTGCAGCTCTGCTGTGCCTCCCTCCCCCTCCCATGGATAAAGAGCTTATCTGTCTGTAGCTTGTAGAGTAAGTCTCCTCACACTGCATTCTTGTAATGCAAGGGGAGGGGAGAGGAGCTCCCTGCAGTGTCAGATAGGAGAATAATCTGTTGTGCTTGACCCTAGACCTCCAATTTATGGTTTGATCCTGGGGCAACCAAAATTGTATAAACCAGGACTGATAGAGACAAGTTGGAATTATATCTGTAAAATGCTGTATTTTTGTTAACAGCGAATTAAAGAATGTGTTATAATGAAGAATCTTGTCTTCGTTGGATTACCCCTATAGGGTCATGATGGACTCTGACCACTCATTTGTATTGTATATCAATCACTCACACACCAATTTAATACAATGGAAACCTCTTAAACCCTGATTGTTCTTCAATAGTTTGACCTCTCTACTGACAAATAAGTTGTGCCATGCTGTCTGCTTCCGTCCTGGACCACCAGTCTGACAATAGCATAGTTTAAGGGTAGTTTCAATACCTAATATGGTAAATAGTATGGTATGGTAATAAAAATAATCTCATGGATTACTCTAGAATGGTTAGGGCTAGAGAGAAAATGTCAACTACAGCAAAATCAGTGTAGCAGCATATATAAAAGGATGCCTGGTTTTTGAGTTGATGGTGAGAGGTCCTCTTTATTGACATATTACAATCAACCAATAGTCACCTAGCACTGAAACCAAAAATCGATGTAAATAGTTACTATATAACCTTTTATTCATAGGATAATTAAGGATTAAGAAGAACAGACTGAATTAATAGTGCTGGTAGATGGGAGCTAGAGAGTTCTATCATCTACACAACACTGTATCAGTAAACAGAGAGGCTTTATCACAGTCTTAATACACTAAAATGTGCATCATCAGATACTATAAATGGTACACTAGTATATGGGTACTGGAGGAGTTTGGACATTTTCTCATCAATAAATCTACTTCATAATTTCACAGTAGAAATGAGGTTGTTGGATAAACCCAACACCCATAGCTGCTCCCATGTATATTTCTTGCTCACTATCAGTCCATCTCAAGTCTGCTGCAGCAGTCAGCCCTAAATCTCTGAATCCCTGATGATGGGTGGGCTTAACTGAGCAGCAAAAATCTTTTTCATTTGCAGCAGACTGAATCTAGGTTGAGCTAACGCTGTATACAAAATAAAGCCTTAAAGAGAACCCGCAAATTAACCCCCTAAACTTAATATATTTGTATAAACTGCCATTAGAAAGCATTGCCTCTATCCCTTCATTGTCCCTCTACATGCCTGTAAACCTAAGCAATGAGGCCCTAAAGCTGTATGCAAATGACCTGTGAGGTGTCCAATAAGTCATTATCATATTCAAGCTGTCCAGCTTATTCATGAGTGGTAGGCACAGCCACACCCCCAGTGCATGACTGACAGCCTTTGTAATGGTGGAGGCTGTATAATAATGTGCTTCCTGGTGATGGCGCCCCCTGCAGCCTGTGTATGCATAGGAGAGATACAACAGCTCCAGGCAGCCATGTAACAGCAGTACGTGTCAGGTACTAGTGTAGCTGATGTCTGTGTCTCACATATGTGTATTAGGAGAGAGAGCATGTCAGCAGATAAAGCACAGACACTAGAAATGTTTTACTATACATTACACACAGACGAGAGGGGAGGGGTAACAGCGGTGACATCACTGCCTCTGACCATGTGACCAGCCTCATTTACATAATAAAGAAAAGTTGATTTTAGAATGATTAATGTATGAATTGACTAGATAAAGGCTGTGATGGATCCTTGTGAGCTGCTCCAACAGGTAGTGGTGACAGAAATAGTGACAGAGACCTGATGACAGGTATCCTTTAATATATTCTGCAAGTGCAAAATAGCACCAAGACTTGAGTTGGACTAATACTCAGCAAGAAATATACATAATGGGAGCAGCTAGGCAAAGGGTTTATCCAACAACCTCAATTCTACTGTGAAATTGTGAATTTAACCAAAGAATACAAATGACGAATTTCCAGTATAAAAATCTTTAAACTTTTATTAATTACGATATTAAAACATTTCATTTACAGTTAAAAACAAAGAAGGTGACTGAGAGCATCGCTCATCCCCTGCTCCTCTCCCCGGCGCCGATGTATGCCCGCCGTACTACGGTATGGCATGCATACATTGTGTGAATGTAGCCTAACTGTTCAAAAACTAGTGAATACTTTAGAGGCGTATAGAGAGAGTTAAAAGGCCAGGAGCACTTCTCTGACTTCACTAGGTTATGACACTATATCCCGAATCATTCCTCAAAGCTGCAATATGAAAAGAGCCCTTTTGAGCAGTCGCCAGAACAGCCAAGAGATGCCCCGCTCTTTACTCTGTGTTAGATCAGTGGGAGAAGCCATGTATTTTTCTTCTGCCGGATCAACTTCCCTACATAAGGATTCTCTGAAAGCTCTGGAATTATTCTTAATACAGGCAGTCCCCCGGTTGCGTGCAAGATTTCTGTAGGTTTGTTCTTAAGTTGTATGTAAGTCGGAATTGTATACACTCACCGGCCACTTTATTAGGTACACCTGTCCAACTGCTCGTTAACACTTAATTTCTAAACAGCCAATCACATGGCGGCAACTCAGTGCTTCTAGGCATGTAGACATGGTCAAGACAATCTCCTGCAGTTCAAACCGAGCATCAGTATGGGGAAGAAAGGTGATTTGAGTGCCTTTGAACGTGGCATGGTTGTTGGTGCCAGAAGGGCTGGTCTGACTATTTCAGAAACTGCTGATCTACTGGGATTTTCACGCACAACCATCTCTAGGGTTTACAGAGAATGGTCCGAAAAAGAAAAAACATCCAGTGAGCGGCAGTTCTGTGGGCGGAAATGCCTTGTTGATGCCAGAGGTCAGAGGAGAATGGGCAGACTGGTTCGAGCTGATAGAAAGGCAACATTGACTCAAATCGCCACCCGTTACAGCCAAGGTAGACAGAAGAGCATCTCTGAACGCACAGTACGTGGAACTTTGAGGCAGATGGGCTACAGCAGCAGAAGACCACACCGGGTGCCACTCCTTTCAGCTAAGAACAGGAAACTGAGGCTACAATTTGCACAAGCTCATCGAAATTGGACAGTAGAAGATTGGAAAAACGTTGCCTGGTCTGATGAGTCTCGATTTCTGCTGCGACATTCGGATGGTAGGGTCAGAATTTGGCGTCAACAACATAAAAGCATGGATCCATCCTGCCTTGTATCAACGGTTCAGGCTGGTGGTGGTGGTGTCATGGTGTGGGGAATATTTTCTTGGCACTCTCTGGGCCCTTTGGTACCAATTGAGCATCGTTGCAACACCACAGCCTACCTGAGTATTGTTGCTGACCATGTCCATCCCTTTATGACCACAATGTACCCAACATCTGATGGCTACTTTCAGCAGGATAATGCGCCATGTCATAAAGCTGGAATCATCTCCGACTGGTTTCTTGAACATGACAATGAGTTCACTGTACTCAAATGGCCTCCACAGTCACCAGATCTCAATCCAATAGAGCATCTTTGGGATGTGGTGGAACGGGAGATTCGCATCATGGATGTGCAGACGACAAATCTGTGTGATGCCATCATGTCAATATGGACCAAAATCTCTGAGGAATGATTCCAGCACCTTGTTGAATCTATGCCACGAAGAATTGAGGCAGTTCTGAAGGCAAAAGGGGGTCCAACCCGTTACTAGCATGGTGTACCTAATAAAGTTGCCCGGTGAGTGTACTTTATCATAGTAACCCCCAGCCAAATTTTTTTTGGTCTCTGGGACAATTGGATTTTAAAAATGTTGGATTCTCATGAGAACCAGGATTAACAATAAAGCTTCATTGTAGACACCTGTGGTAACTGTTATAGCTGTTTATTGTAGCCTAAGATTAAAGTACAGTAATTTAACAATATCCAGAGGTCCGTTTGTAACTAGAGGTCATCTGTAAGTTGGTTGTTTCTTAAGTAAGGGGCCGTCTGTATTGGAGATTTTCCTAATAAAGATGCCTCTAAGGAACATCTTCATAGAAACCCAGGCTGCCAACATGGGAATTGTCTAATTATTGTTATAAAAGTAATTAATATCCTCCAACAATCTAGAGAGACAACCTTTTTCTGTTAGGACTGGTAGCCAACCTGATGACTGCTTATTGGTGGCCAGAAACAGCTCAAGAATTAAGGGGCAGTACAAATAGCAGGAATAGGGAGAAGGGGAGCTTGCAGTGGAGGGGTACCTGAAGGATGCAGAAGATCTTTCCCGTGGCAGGGCACTGCTATATGTCTGTGGCCCAATGACAGTGAAGGATGTTGATGCAGGCTCCCAGTGAAACAGTCCTCCTATGTAGCAGCAAGTCGCAGGGTACACTACAAGCCTCCTTATAGGCAGAAGAGGCTCCTACAGCCTCCTACAGGAGGAATGCATTTCCGGTCGGTCGCTTCTTAAACTTAGGTCCTGGTTTGTATTTTATGCAGGCCGCAAGTATGCCCCATCCCCCGGAGCCGCCCCATGATTTCCTAGGGCCCCAAATTCTGCTGTGAAGCTTCCGATCGCCCAGCAGGGTAGTCAGGTATAGGGAATGGAGCCCAATGCTTTCTCTGGACTGGTTATGGTGACAGATTGCACTGTACTGCACAGTTGGTGGCAAGTGACGGGATGGGCACCCTGGATGAAGTGAGTTTATTTTGCCCCCAACTTAGAAAAAGCAGGATAAAATCTTCAGATTTTGCAGGAGCTCTCTACAACCCACATTTGCACAAATTCCCTGCTTAAGCCCTGCCCACCGTTAAAGTTTCTTTAATAAGCAGCAAAGTTTAATAAACTTTTACTGTACATATTGTTAAGATATCTTGGTAAAGTGTCAATCGAATGTCCTTCCCCAGGTTGAGCTACACATGCAGAGTGCCCATGTATCTGCAAACTGTAAGCTTTGTCTACAAGCAGACACTTCCCCATTCTGCCTTCAGCTGACAGGAGGGGGTAGGGCGCCACTTCAAACATATATATATATATATATATATATATATATATATATATCTTCTAAACCGTAGCACGTAGAGTGGAGAGTTGTATTTGAAAAACCACATTTTCTATTGGTTTTCTTTAATATGACACACTATTAAGTTGCTATATGTTAGGATGTATGTAGCCCTATAGCTGGTTGAAAGGGTTAAAAGACAGACTATAAACCATAACACACAAATTCACGAGATAATTGTGCCTCTCAGGCCCTGCACTGTTCCCTTGAGTAATATGATTAGTAATCGATATTGTCAACTATGGTTACAGAAAATTAAAATGGAGCTAAATGCGTTTTTGTCCATTTGCCCAAATATTTTGTTTCCAGCATTGACAATTGTCTTCAATTGTGTTTTTCAGAGAGGAGCAAGCTTAGAAAACCTAAAACAACAGTTATGATGAAAATAAATTGCAGTAAATATTGCCCTCTATGACACACCTGCACCATCAGGGGCACAACTAGGAGAGCTTGGGTCCCATAGCAGATTTCTGCATGGGGCACCCCTTCCCCTTAAAAAATATATACATATTTGTACAGACATGATTATAAAATCACTTGCATTTATACACACATTTATATATTGTACACACACATAGGGGCAAATTTACTAAGAACAGTGCAATCTGTACTATGTGCAGTTTGCTTGTGTAGTGTGCAGGGGGCACCAGATTCATAATTTGTGGCGCCTGTTCTTCATGCACTGCTCTGACAGAGTGCACCACTTTTTTTGGTGCACCTTTAACCTGGGGCATGCAACACAATTCTTCTGGACTCTGCATGTTAAATCAGGCACACTGTCCGACTGAGCACCGAACGCTCACTTCAGTGCAGAAATTTGTGTCGCATGATGACTAGTGCAGCCGCGACACAAAGGGATCGCGTGTGACACATGTGGCGCGGACTATTCTTAAATTCCTGTGCAAGCGGTTTGCACCTAAAAGAACGTGCAAAGTCCGACAGAAAAGTGGCGTATGGACCTTAGTAAATGTGCCCTATAAAGTTCTACACTCCCTTTTATATACTATTACACACATACATACATACATACACCTATACGCACACATTTACATGTACATTCAGAATAAACACACCATATATACATACATATAGCAAATACACACACTTACAATATATACAGCATACACACCACATACACTCACACAGTATAAGTATATATTATATATATATATATTTTTTAATGCATAAATATTATATGAACACCGAATCCAGGTGGATAGGCGCGTCAATAATGCATGTCTGGCCACTGCTGGAAGAGTTGTGGTGGTGGCCGTATCGAAGGACGACAATCTCATTTCTATAGGACCGTATGGCTATATTTATGGGAAATTATCTTCACAAAGGTAATTTTTTGTCTAATAACATGCAATTGGAAAAATTAGGCATTTAGATTAATTAAATTAAATGCCTATGTCTAGAGGAGAGTACTCATGCAAGAGACTAAACTAGAATATAATGACAAGTTACGAAACTTGGGGTTATTCAGCTTAGGAAAAAAAATATGGCTGAGGGGAGACCTCATTACAAATATATGAATCTTTCCAAAAATCTTTTTATACCTATGCCTGTGACCAGGTCTACGCCTGGACAAAGCTTCTTTACTGTGCAATAGCTGATCATTTGAACATATTCACAAGAGGCCTTGTCTGCCTTTTTGGAGAGTAATAATATCACATCTTATGAGTGAAAAACTTTTTGTAAATAGTTTCTGTTGATCCAGGGGTTATTCTGACTGCCATATTGGGGGTTGTGATGGAATTTTTCCCTACATTGAGCCAACTGTTATTGGTATTGCAGGCATTTTCTTCCTCTGGATAAACACTGTATAATGTAGGATTAATAGGTTGGACGTGATACACCAAGGTCTTTTTCCAACCTCATTTAATACTTTTTAAAAAGTTTTACATTTAGGCAGAAATTCATGGCAGCCCCCTCCTGATGTAATAAACACTTAATGATAATACTCAGTTCCGAAAACAATTTGGACTTTTTACCAAAAAGGCTTAAAACCCCAAGCATACATTAACACCTCATATGCCACATTTATCAAGCTTTTAAATCCGGTAAAAAAAAAAAAGCTACCAAGACCTTACACTCATTTACCCCTTTACAATATGTATAAAAGGCAGAGCAAAAAAATATATGGTGCATGGAACACCCATATAATAATATCACGTGTTCACACTGAAGTTTATTTTAAAATACAGAACACCCCACTGATGGGGTAAATAATTTAAATTGCATATCATTGCGTCAATACAAAAACAACTGAATGACACGAGTGAATTCTGCAAGGTAGCAGAACATTAAAATATTATTGTAAAACAATCTGCAAGGCTAGGAGTTGCATGGTTTATAGATTCATATATTCCGTCCTTCTTTTACCATCTGACCAGGACAGAGTCGCCATTTTCCATAGAGTAAAACTGAAGTGTCTTCAGGTCATTTTCTAGTTCAATTTCTTTGCCTTCCATCTGAAAAAGAAAGTTAGAGGATATAAAATAATGTAATTCACAACATTTCAAGGTTTCTGAGAAGGTTTCAGAAAATGATGAAGGGTTTCTGGCTGTAAGGGTCTCACACCAGAACTGCTTCAAAGAATTTATGTCCTGAAGACACATGAAAGAAATGTGTTACCCAAATAAAGCTATCTGTACCACCCCATACACTCTGAGGTGTAGACTGGATGCAAGGAGGTTACTGGGTGCCATAATACCCACCATTTCAACATCCCAAGCACTTATCATTTCATTTTTCATTTTCCATTTTTGATTCCCAAAACATACTACAGTAGGGTCTGGGTCCTTGTTTCCCCCGTTTTACCTCCCCCCTCAAAACCCTGTAAGCCAATGGTCTAGAACAGCACGCTCTTGGCCAGCTCTCATTTTCACAACATTTCAAGGTTGTCATAACAAAATATACACATTTAACACTTTGTTATAATTTGGAAGGGTTTCCAATGTTAAAAAAAATATTAAACCTTTCCTTGAAAATCCCATTTGTTATTTTTCTAACAAATATTTTTACCAGGATGAGTTTTTAGTAACATAATTACTTGTACAAATAAATACAAGAAAGATTGTAATATATCTTATCAGAACAAAGTGCTTCTTTATTTGGAGTGACTCTTACCATGCTCCCTTTTATCTTTTGAATAAGTTTTTCGGTGTAACAGCAAGCCGAAATTTATAAAACTATCAACAAGTTTAGACGCTCTATGGAGGAGGGAATGGGAGCAGTAGTAAAAGTCTCCTCCCAGAAGATTAAAGTGGACTGAAAACTCACAGACAAGGCTGCAGAGATGAGAGCTGATGAAAATCGAGACTATGTGGGAGATTTATAATATGCTGGCCCTATGTTTTCCCCTGGTGACAGTGCAGTTCAACTCGAAGTCCTGCTTGGTGTAGAATTGTGCTGCAGCCTGAGCCTGACCAGGGACAGGCTGTAGCCAGTGCGCAGGAACGCCCAGACACCCGCCACGACCACTTGGAGGGAAGAGTGCACAATTCATGGCTCTGAACACGGAACTGCGCCTATTTAAGGGTTTGTATGCCAGTTTTCAGGAAGTTTTCAAGCCCTGATAAATATTCCCCTTTAAGTCACACAATGACCCGACACTGTGTTATGCCTTATGTTCACAAACAACACTGTTGATTTTGGAAAATTTGTTTTTAAAAATGTGTTTTTTAACTAACAGGCATAGTCTATCACATTTATGTATCCTCTAACAACATAATTTTTACATGATTAGCAAAGGGTTCTGACTACAAAGTGTGTCCATTTCAATTACAAGATCTAAACCCTGTAACCAATCGAGAAAAAAAAATATTTCTTACCTTGGAACTTTCATATGATAGTCTCAGTTCTGAACCAGGCACCTTGAGCAGGCGATAAAGCAAACCCTTTACCTTTTGGACAGTCATAGAATCTTAGGGATGAAAAAAAAAAAAAGATATTTAACCCTTTGGCATCGCAGCCTTTTTTCGTAATTTTTTCGCTCTCAATCTTCAAAGATCTATAACTTTTTAATTTCCCCATGAACAGAGCTGTGTGTGGGTTTATTTTCTGGGTAACAAATTGTACTTGTTAGTGATGATATTTATTATTCCATGCAGTGTACTGGGAAGCGGGAAAAAAATTCCTAATGCAGTGAAATTGGTGAAAAAACGGATTTGTACCATTTTCTTGTAAACTCACTTTTTGCGGCTTTCACTATGTGCTCCAAATAATACATCTCCTTTATTGATTGGCTCGGTATGATCACAGGAATACTAAATTTATAAAGTTTTAAAGTTGTTTTAATACATTAAAAATTAAAACCTTGTGTATGAAAACAAATAATTTAGTTTTGCCATCTTCTGTAGCTAATAGGATTTTCATAGTTCAGTGTACAGAGTTGTGTAAGGTGTCATTTTTTGCAAGATGAACTGACATTTTCATTGCAACCATTTTGACTGTACAACCATTTCATCACTTATTACATTTTTATTATAACGAAAACAAAAAAAAAAGAGAGGCAAAACAAGAGGACGGCACCTCGTGTATTATTGTAGGAAAAATTGGGAAAAAGTAAATTAAATTGAAATTAAAATATCCAAGGGATATGTATAGAGAGGGAGGGTATGGACAGTACCCCCCACCCCCCCTGAGAATCGCGCTCACCTTAAATAGCTTAAATCGAGAGTAGAGATACTCCAAAAGCTGCCCAACAGCTTGCCGGTATTCGCTTTATGCAAAGGCTAAACCGGTGTCACCCAGGGTCGGGCGAGAGCGTGCAGCTGGCGTCCCATATTGGAGTTTTATATGCGCATTTTTATCGCTCTTTTGTAAGTCTACTAAAATCTGCACCAAAAGTCCCAGCATCTCTTTCCGTATTGTTTTCTCTGCTCCTGTCATGTTTATTGGGCGATGGCCGGTGTGATTACTTCATAGCGTCTATGTCCATGGTGCACAGAAGACGCTGGGCTGGAGCTTGTGGCAGGAGAGTAGAAGAGAGCGGGCGCCCTGGTCCTGCATGTTGTGAGAGCTATTTCCATTTGTACTTGAAGAAGGGTGTTCCGCCCGAAACGCGTTTACAGTTTTTGGAATAAACAATTTAAACTTACCAGAAGACTCTCTCCATAATAGCGCTGTGCCAGCCTTTTTCTTGGTTTTCTAACCCCATTTTATGCTTATTACATTTTTAATGTGATATAAAATGGCAAAAAAGAGGCGTTTTTAGACATTTTGGCGCTATTTTCCGTTATGGGGTTCACCGCTGGTAACATTGCCGCGCTGCTGTTGGGCCACCATTGCTGTCTATGGGACCCCAGACGGTCGTGTGAATGAGGCCATAAGGATCAGAATCAGAGCTTTTTCTAATGTACCAAAGCTTTTATGTGCTGTCCTGAGACTAGTGCCATTGGCTTGTTGGTAGGTGAACCTTCTGTCCAATTTAAAGTCCTAATCTATCTAAACCATTCTCTACCATCTAGAGATGTTATTGGGCAAGTGATGAGAAGTCTTGCTTGAAAAAACGTAGAAAGATCCCAGAACCACAATTGAAAATTCTTGATGTATTTAATACATGTTAAAAAACTAGTAGGTTGGTATTGACATCCATACTGGATGACTCATTTCGGGCAACACAAATTGTTTGCCCTAAGTCATCTTTCAAGTGATGAGAAGTATCTGGTTTTCTCCAAACACAATGCTAGAAATTAAAGCAAAAAAGTTTCATATTGTATTCATCAGAACAGAGAAGTGTTTCTCACAGACAGAGTGTTGTTAAGTGCTATTTTGGAAAACGGACTCCTTATAATAGAGTGAGATATACAAAAAATACACATGTACTTTGGTACCACTCAAAGTCTGCATCTAATCTAATGTATCCAGGAGAATTAGGTTATACCTTGAAGTTTGACAATACACTGTTAGGTCCAATCTGCTGAAAACATGTATTTACAATGTTAAGGTAAACCTAGCTGATAGATGAAATTCTGTCATTCCTACTTGTCTTATTTTCCTGCACACGTTCTTTACACGTGTGCAGAAAGAATTGTGATCTCACGGCAACTGCAGCACCTGGTCCAATGCAGTATAAGCACTGGTGAATCCAAATGCAGTCAACCACCATTATCATGCATTCATCCTTCTCAAAGCACTTTTCAGGAGACAAGTCTGATGCAGTGGACAGGCTACTTCTTTGGTAGTAAGACATTATCAGAATGTAATATGTGTGGAGGGAGAGAGAACACATTTTGTACTGACCTGGTAGTTTCTTTTTTATAGGCTTCTGATCTGGTTTATCGGGGCACAGAATAGTCAGAGCTACAAATCAAAATAAGAAAATAACGCCATTTATCAACTGGGAAAACTCTGCCATCTTGTGACACACAGTTTATACTACTGTAAATACAATTAGCAGTTCTTTCCGACAGTACATCATTTTAAAATTTGCTGCAGCCCCTTATGGAGTGTAAATAGTAATAAATTGGAACCCATTTAGACTTTAGAAGATTTTAATGGATTTTTATATTGGGTCAGTATAAAGCATGTAAAACACAAAGCGCCAACAGCCCATCAATCTCTCAACCCTGCTTCACTTTCTTCTGATGCAGGTTCCAACTCTTCAAACAGAAATTGCATATAGGCCACAGACACTAGATAATTGCCATAGGTTTGTATGGACAGATTACGAGTTCACAACATAAACCAGATAAATGAACAATAGAAAATGAAAACAGGAACATAATATGTATTGCAGGCATTAACTTACTAAGCAGTTGATTTTTCAAGGCAAAAGGCTGTTGTTGCCTAAATTCTGCATCATCGGGTGCTCCATATTCTGTAACAAAGAACAAGAAAGTCAAAACTTTTAAACAATTTTTATCAAAGTATTTTAAGAACAATACAAGTTCAAAAAGTGATTTTGTAAAGTACAGAAACGTACATATTGAATACACTGGGAGGACCAATGTAATACCATACTATTGATTTTTTGTGTAAAATTTCATCTAGAAGAATGAAGCTCAGTTGTGATGAAGTTACATCAACAAATTGTCCTGCTGAGGAAAATTTTAATTCCCATTTGCTATTCGGTATTTCAAAAGTTAAAATTAGGATCCGGACATTAAATTCCAAAACAACAAGTCTTTAAAGAGTTACTGATAGGAGGACTGTTACCATGGTGAGTGAGCATGGGAATATAAATTCTAATGTCTGTCTTACAGATTAGTTGTATAATCAACTTTTCAGTTTATTCTATTCCCCAAATGAATCACAAGCTTGCGTAGTCAGCACCTCCTTCTGGACACGATACAGATACAGCGAGGAGAGTCGGCCCGGCTCTACTGCTATCTGCGCATGCGCTACATCACACGCACGGCTTGCAAGGCAATGACCTGGGTACACAACTCACTACAGAGTTTGCGCACGATGCGTATGATGCGGCATGAAGCGTTGCATACACAGATAGCATTGGAAACGAGCTGGTAGTCTCCACTGTATCTGCGCATGTACAGACGGAGGTGTTTCAGAGGATTATGAAAAATTCCAACTTACTCTCTATAAGTTCACTGTATCGTGGATGTTCAAGCAGAAACTCTAGGGATGGTTTATTCAGGTCAGCGTTCTGATTTCCACCCGATTTTAGCCATTCATTCCCAAACATCTTTCGGTAGTCAAGTTCAGCTCCCTTTCTTTCTTGTGGAAGAATCTGTTATGACAGAACAAACTTATTTAATCAAACAGTATTTTTTCCAAATTTTGTATGCAATATAAAATATATAAGCAAGAGCACAGCATAATTTGTGTCCCCATTTATTTATTAAGCCATAATATTTTGAAATTGCCAATAATATAACTGTATATATTTTTAGTTTTGTGTCAAGCAGCTGGAACCCCCCATTGATCCAAATAACAGAAAGTGTCAGTCCCACTGTACCAGCAAAGCTGCTGAAACATTTCCAGGTGCCTTCCAATTAAATAAATAGGAGTGCCAGAAAGGGACAAGTGCTGTGATATATAGCCCCCTCTAAAGTAGCATAACATTATAAAATTGCCTGCTCCGAGGATCCAATAAAAGCCCCCCACTAATAGGTTCCAATAATAATTTGTCACATTTTTAAGGAAATATACCATCAAAATCAAGCATAATAAACCGGGACACTTGCTTAGATCCAGATACTGTGACTGTGGTAATCCTTCCGTCTAAAATCAACTTTAAAAATTATGATAATAACCCTGAAGGGTTCCTTGGAGTTAAAACAGAGCCCCTCTGAGATGTAGCTTCACAGGCTGTCTTCCCCTCCATCTGCCTGATGTAATCTCACTGCCGCAAAGTAAGTTTAAGTGCACAGTGGGAGGGGGAAAGTACACCTGCACTGTTTAACAGCCTGTGAAGCTACAGCAAGAAGCGGCTCGGATAACGCCCCCTATAGTCCTTCTGACTCATTTTCAAAAGTTTAGTTTAGAAGGAGGCCATGTATAACCAATTTAAGAAGATTACCACAGTCACAGTGTCTGGATCTATGAATAAATGTCCCAGGATTATCATTCTTGATTTTAATGGTAGATTTTTATAAAACATTAAAATACAATAATGAACACCTACCTCAGTTTTGTTTAAAACTTTTAGCCTTGCTATCTTTGCAATAATAAGCTGTCTGATTGTTTCAGGATTTTTATCAGAGTCCATGAGAGGGTTATTCTGGCAATTGAAAGACTGTAAATTTCTCAATTTGTTCAGTTCATTGATAAAGGACCACTGCAAAAAATTAAAAAATTAAAGTAAGAGGACATATTCCCGCTAGGCAAAGATTAGACTTTAAGTTATTGAATGCCAGACTCTGTAACTGACAAACGTGACATGGGTCACATGACAAATAATACAATAATTTTAATTAAAAAAAGGATTACCATATATACTTGAGTATAAGCCTAGTTTTTCAGCACAAAAAAAAATGTGCTGAAAACCCAAACTCGGCTTATACGCGAGTAAAAAAATATATATCAAAACTCGCCTTCCCGGCTTCCCCCACTGCTGGCTATATTCTTGGGCAGGGGGCTGCCTATATACTGGGGGATATGGTCTGGCAGGCTACATACTATTGGGCAGGATCCGGCAGGCTATATACTGGGGAGGCTGTGACCAATGCATTTCCCACCCTCGGCTTATACTCGAGTCAATAGGTTTTCCCAGGTTTTTGTGGTAAAATTAGGAGCCTCGGCTTATACTCAAGTATATACGGTAATTTGAAACAATGCCACTAATAAATCTTTGGAAAATGTTAGAATGAAACACTCTTTGAAAATATGTTGTATATTTAGACCAAAAAACTCAAATCTTCATTTATGTTGAAGGAAATGCACTGCCAGTTCCTGCCAGTATCCGTCTCAGGTACTCCCATTCCAGTGACTGTCCATCTCGGGCACTCCCATTCCAGTGACTGTCTCTGTCTCAGACTGTCATTTTGTCTATGGAGAGATTTATCAGAAGTGTCTGAGAGCAAAATTGTTCTAGTTGCCCATGGCTACCAACCACAGGTGAAGTTTCATTTTCCCACAGCTGTTAATAAATTTATAGCTGATCTCTGATCTCCATGGGCAACAGGAATAGTTTTACCTCAGACATTTCTGATAATTATGTAAGTACGTAAGTGCCTTATACTCAATGACCTGTGGCAGAACAGCAACCAATCATGTCTCAGCTTCCAACTGCCACAGCAGCAGACAATGGCTCCTTTATATGGTGGGTAATAAGTGGATTTTGGAAAGCATGGGGTGAAAATTTAGGGTCAAAACTTGGTCTATGGTGTTTCCGAGTCACAGAGAGTGACTGTGCAGAGTCAAAACACATACACACACACTTTTAGGCCATATGCACACATCCACTTGAGCAGACGTGTGCCGTGAACCAGTTGGAGAAAGAAGAGTTGAGCGCTGCTCACCTTTTCCATTGGGAAGCTGAGCGGCTTTGCTGGAATAGGACCTGGTTATTTTTTGTGGCGCAGCCTCCTGGCTCATTCACAGTGTGGTGAGACAAATGTGTGCTCACCGCACTGTATATGCACACCAAATGTAATGCATGTCTATGGCAGCCATGAGCTAGCTGCCAGTTTTGGGGCAAGCTCGTGGCTGCCATCATGCGGACATGGGCATGGGGCCTTTAATGGGTTTGCCCACGAAAGAAAATTCTCAAAATTCAATCCCCAACGAGTTTACAGAATAAAGATAATTTTTAACCCCTTACTTTATAATTTTACTCAGTATGGGCGGGGACTCTCTAAGCAGACACTTCATGATTCCTCTAGTCCCGTGTGCTGACAATGTGGTCAGAGTATCAGAGTACAGGTTTATATACACTTTTATTTAGTTCCTGAACATTCATGACACTTGAAAAGAGAGATGAGACCGATCAGATATGAGAGAGGATGAGATCCATGAGGTGCAGATTACACATGACATTCTTCCCTCTGCTATCACAGCCATTACATACTGTCAGCTGTGCTTTATACCTCCTTCCTTCTCCCCTGGATAAAGATCATATCTTCCTGTAGCTTTATTTTCCTAACGCTGTGCTGTTTGCAGGAAGGAAGTCAGTGTGTGTGAGCTTGTCCTGCAATACATGGGGGCTAGAGGCAAAGAGGAGTTAAGCTCAGTGCAGCATCAGACAGAAGAACACCATGTCTGCCGACCCAAAGTCAGAAGATACAGTTCAGAAACCAGGGGCAACTGAAAGAGGACCTGTCATCCGCAAAATCCCCTAGGAGCTGCTTACTAAAGTAAGCAGCTCCCTAGTCCTACCCCAGTACTAGCAGTTTTAAATAGCTAGCTTTATCGGAACATACCGATAAAGCTAGCAAACACTGCAGTACATAGCCATCTGAACGCCGGACTAAGCTCATTGCCGGTAGTGATTGCAAACAGTGATTGCAATGGCTCAGCTTCTGAGCCCGAGCAATCACATACCAAACATACCTTGAAAATGCTGTAGCAACAGTGATGCAGAAAGATATCTTGTTTAATCCCTGATCAGAGTGGTTTTGCTCAAAATACAATTATAAAATTCAGGACCTTGGGAAAGATGGGTTGCATGCAGGCTGACTACATAAACACATTACATGGAGCTTCCTGAACTGTCCAGACAGGACTAATCAATCTGAGCTGGATGACTCATACACAGCAGCTGGGGGATGGTGCAGGGATTCACTAATTATGCCCATCAGGGAAAACAGAATGATGAGTATTCTCAGCTTATGCTGGGCAGGACAAGGCTGAGGGTGCAGCCACACGTTTAATTTTTCTGATGCAGGTGTGGATCATAATGGCTGAGGATTTATCCTTAACCCCTTACCGGCGCGCTCTGGGTCCCGGTGCATGGAGAGGGCTCGCGGGACGAGCCCTCTCCATAGCCGGTAAGTCTTTGCTGCATATTGCAGCAAAGGCTTACATGTAACACCCCCGATCGGTGCTAGCACTGATCACGGGTGCTTTCACCTCGATCGCATGGGCGACGCCATCTTGCTGCGGATCGTCGCTCCCCGATGACGTCACGGGGAGCGGCGATCCGTTGCCATGACAGCTTCGGGTCTCACGAAGGCCCGAAGCTGCCTGGTTTTAACCTATTCATTACAATGTGCTATCAGCACATTGCAGTATGGCAGTATATGGTAGGATCGATCAGACAACCTAGGGTTAAAGTACCCTAGGGAGTCTGAAAAATAGTAAAAGTAATAATAAAAAAAAGTTAAAAAAAAAAAATTAGAATAAAAAAATCTAAAAATTCAAATCACCCCTCTTTCCCTAGAACTGATATAAATATTAATAAACAGTAAAAATCATAAACACTTTGGGGGTCATTTACTAAGGGCCCGATTCGCGTTTTCCCAACGTGTTACCCGAATATTTCCGATTTGCGCCGATTTTTCCTGTATTGCCCCGGGATTTTGCCGCACGCGATCGGATTGTGCCGCATCGGCGCTGGCATGCACGCGACGGAAATTGGGGGGCATGGCCGAACGAAAACCGTACGGATTCGGAAAAACCGCCGCATTTAATTTAAAAAAAAAAAAGTGTTGCGGAACTCGCACTTACCTTCACCAAGCCGGTGAACTTCAGTGCATTCCGGCGGGCCTCGGCGGACTTCAGCGCAGCAGCGCCACCTAGTGGACGTCGGAGGAACTACCTTAGTGAATCCTGGACGGACCCGAATCCACCGCAGAGAGCGCACGGCTGGATCGCGAATGGACCGGGTAAGTAAATCTGCCCCATTATGTATTGCCGCGTCTGAAAATGCCCGATCTATCAAAATATAATAACGGGTTTTCACTGCATTTAATCCCGTAACGGAAAATAGCGTCCAAAGTCGAAAATGGAATTTTTTTGCCATTTTGAAACATATATATAAAAAAATTAATAAAAAGTGATCAAAAGGTCGTACAGCCCTAAAAATTATAGCAATTAAAACGCCATCAAAAGTCGCAAAAAATGACACCGCCCACAGCTCCGTACACCAAAGTATGAAAAAGTTATTAGCGCCACAAAATGGCAGAATAAAAAAAATTTTGGGGTACATGGGGTTTTAATTTTTGTAAATATATGAAAACACTATAAAACCTATACAAAACCTATACAAAGAATAAAGTAGACATGTCATTTGGGGCGTACAGTGAAAGCTGTAAGATCCAAGCCCACAAGAAAACATCGCAAATGTGTTTTTTCACCATTTTCACTGCATTTGGAATTTTGTTCCCGCTTCCCAGTACACGGCATGGAATATTAAATACCGTCAGTACGAAGTGCAATTTGTTACGTAGAAAATAAGCTGTCACAGAGCACTTTATGTGGAAAAATAAAAAAGTTATAGATTTTTGAAGCTGGTGAGTGAAAAATGGAAGTGAAAAAACTAAAAAAAGGCCAAGTCGTTAAGAGGTTAAAAAGTGCTGCTCCTCCTGCCGCACCTGAAAAATGGAACGTGTAGACGCACCCTGAAGCAGTGCATAGTTAGGGTGAGGAGATGCGCCGAGGCAGCCACAGAGCCTCATTATCATAATTTTATATTTGTTTTTTCAGCAAAACCACCGGGATTAAACAAGATATGCTTCTGCATCAGTGTAGCTACAGCATTCTCAAGGTATGTTTGGTTCATAATGCATCAAATCAAATGGTAAGTTTTCTTTAAGACAATCTTGATAAATCTTCCCAATGATCACAAAAATTTAATCATCCTGTTATGAAACTTGCCAGTTTTCACCTTGTTAATTTTACTACACATGCAGCATGCAGGACAACAGTCCAAATTTTAGCTGTGGAGAGTCAAGGTTTTGATGTTCCACCTTATGTGGATCTGTTAATCTATGATTATTTTCATATAGGAGGAAAAAGATTAAATAATACTTAACAAAAACTTTTATGGGTCCCAAAAGTTCTGTAACATGCCCCACATGAAAATCAAAAAGTTAAGGCTTTTAGAACACAAAAAGCTAAATATTCCCGGAGGCTGCTTTTTCAGAACGCAATTTAACCGCCTAAAATTCTTAATACGGAAGGATAGATGCTGCATCTCTAGGACTCAAAGCCATGTTACAAGTGAAAGAATAAAGAAGATGTAAAGAAGAAAAAAAAAAAAAAGAAAATAAACAAAATGTGAATAGAAAATGCGTAAACAAGGAATATATAGGATATTTTTATTAAGTTATGGAGATTTGTACATTCACGAACTCCTTAATCTAAATTTATCTTATATGTATGTTAGGTGTTAGGAAATGGTTCGATGTACAGGCATACTTACAAACGACCCCTAGTTACAAACGAACCACTGAGTCTGCTATATTGTTAACCCCTTAACGACTTGGCCTTTTTTAGTTTTTTCACTTCCATTTTTCACTCACCACCTTCAAAATATAACTTTTTTATTTTTCCATGTACAGAGCTGTGGGAGGGCTTATTTTCTGTGTAACAAATTGCACTTCCTAGTGACGGTATTTAATATTCCATGGCGTGTACTGGGAAGCATGAAAAAAAATTCCAAATGCAGTGAAAATGGTGAAAAAACACATTTTAAATGTTTTCTTGTGGGCTTGGAATTTTACAGCTTTCACTATACGCCTCAAATGACATGTCTACTTTATTGAAAAGAAATCTTTTTCCAGCTCACCTCCAGCCTCTGCGTACTCCAGAAACGGCACGGGCTTCACCTCGTTTGTTGAGGTCACAATTGCATACAGAAAAACTCTCGACAGTCCAGCCAAATTCCAGAAAAAACTTCAAGACTTTATTTGGTCAGAATTCAAACATCCACAGCATTGTTTTTCGATGTTCCCTTTCTCAATCCAACGCGTTTCGAACGGGTTAACCGTTCTTAATCATGGTGTGACACCATGATTAAGAACGGTTAACCCGTTCGAAACGCGTTGGATTGAGAAAGGGAACATCGAAAAACAATGCTGTGGATGTTTGAATTCTGACCAAATAAAGTCTTGAAGTTTTTTCTGGAATTTGGCTGGACTGTCGAGAGTTTTTCTGTATGTCTACTTTATACTTTGGGTCGGTGCAATCACGTGGATACCAAATTTGTATAGGTTTTATAATGTTTTCATACATTTAAAAAATTTAAAAACCTCTTGTACAAAATTTTTTTGGGGGATTTTGCCATCTTCTGGCGCCAATAACTTTTTCATACTTTGGTGTACGGAGCTGTGGGTGGTGCCATTTTTTGTGAATTTTGATGGTGTTTTCATTGCTATAATTTTGGGGACTGTGTGACCTTTTGATGACTTTTTATGAATTTTTTTATATTTTTCAAAATGGCAAAAAAATGCCATTCTCGACTTTTGACGCTATTTTCCGTTACGGGGTTAAACGCAGTGAAAAACCGTTATTATATTTTGATAGAATGGACATTTTTGGACGCGCCAATACCTAATGTGTTTATGATTTTTACTGTTTATTTATATTTATATCAGTTCTAGGGAAAGGGGGGTGATTTGAATTTTTAGGTTTTTTTATTATAATTTTTTTTTTTTAAACTTTTTTTTATTTTTACTTTTACTATTTTTCAGACTTTCTAGGGTACTTTAACCCTAGGTTGTCTGATCGATCCCTCCATATACTGCAATACTGTATATGTGGATTTTACTGCCCATGCATTACAATGTGCAAAAACGAAGTAGCCTCGGGTATTCGGAACACCCGAGGCTACCATAGCGATGGATCGCCGCTCCCTGTGACGTCATCGGGGAGCGACGATCTGCGGCAAGATGGCGGTGCCTGTGCTAGCACCAATTGCGGGGCTTACCGGTTATGAAGAGGGCTCAGCCCGCGAGTACTAGTACGGCGCGCGTCAGGAAGGGGTTAATCTACATCAGACATACTATTTGGAATATGGGTCTAGGAATATGCACATTTATGTAGGTGTCCCTAGAAATGAAAACCTCTTGCGCAGCCATACGGCTCTCCTTTCCCGACACATAGGGAAGGATTGCCGTATGCAGTAGTGCGGTGCTGCAGATGCATTGGGGCAGATGGAGGAAGGAGACGTAGTGCTCACGCCGGCAGAGATACACAGGTGAGACCAGGTTACATTTATGTGGGTATACTTTAAAAGGGAGATGACACGATACACAATGTTGCCTGAGGAAGCCATCTGCGAAATGCGCATTTTGGGGTAGTCACAGCAGCGTGTTGATCCAAGTATCAGAAATGGGTAAGACACAAATGGATTTTCTGACATGTTTGTTATTATGAACCCTTAGGAGGGGTTATAATTAAATAATGTATATTTATACACCAGCCACTTTTCAATAAACCAGTTCCATTAGACATATCTCAGCATGTGTATGTACCTGTACCTGTATGTACCTTTTGCCTCCTGTGAGAGCTTCAGGCTTTCCCTGTTTCCCACATGCTGCACTTTTCTTCTCTACACAACTTTCTGTTTCTCACTCCTTCAGTCCGTCATGGCCGTCTCACTGACACACACAGGGAGGTGGGAGAGCAGGATAAATCATTATCTCCTGCTACAGGTCCCTCCTATTTATCGGTGTAGGATCTTTGTTTACATATCCATACAGAGTGCACGGAAAGTCTGCACACACCAATAAAGGAACCATCAGGGGTGATAAATGAATTGATGAACATTCAGGGAATATTATTACTGCAGTAAAGGCACATAGGCAATTTATGTCGCCCATGCATTACAATGTGCAAAAACAAAGTAGCCTCGGGTATTCGGAACACCCGAGGCTACAATGGCGATGGATCGCCGCTCCCCGTGACGTCATCAAAAACCTTTGATGTAATATTGATAAAACATTGTGAATTGTACATTTTATGTATTTTTTATAGCGATTTAAATAAAAGAGTGAGTTTATCTTTTTGGTGATTTAGCTTTGCCTTTGTTTTAAATAAAATCTCTTAGGACTCACCTGTGAAATATTATTTCCATCAACTGACAAACTATTTAAGGATGCAAAGCTGTTTGTGCAGCCACCTGATAAAAGAAGCAAAAAGTAAACTTTTAAAAACAATGTGTTGCTTTTAGAGTATCATAAAAGATTTAAAAAAAAAACACTTACCATGCTGAACAGTAAAGTTGAATATTGAAATCCTATTACAGGAAAGGATCAACTGCTTTAATCTGCAAGGAACAAAAGTCAAGCTATTTTAAGTTTTCCCTTAGGTGGCGGTTGAGACTGTAACTAGTTGTGGTCATTCCTCCTCCACTTAAAAAATAAAAAATATGGGGGGGGGGGCATGTATACTACATGGGGGCAGGCCGGCTGTATACTACATGGGGGCTGGCCGGCTGTATACTACATGGGGGCTGACTCTATACTACTAGGGGTTGGCTGGCTGTAAACTACTGGGGGCTGGCAGCCTGTATACTACTGGGAGCTGGCTGACTATATACTACTGGGGGCGGGCTTGATCAATGCATTTCCCACCCTCAGCTTATACTCGAGTCAATAGTTTTTCCCAGTTTTTGGTGGTAAAATTAGGGGTCTCGGCTTATACTCGGGTCAGCTTATACTCGAGTATATACGGTAAGCTGAAACTTTAGGGTGACTCAGGGAAGGAGGGAACATGAGAGGTGTTAAGTGAATACAGAAAGAAGATGACACAGTATTTGACAGAGTTTCTTATATTAAAAGTGGTTGGCAACTAATAAACTTTACTAGAATAAGAACTAGTCTCCCATATACTTACCCCTTGGTTTGTCTGTAGCTGCTGGGAGCTGCAGGTCACGTGACTCTCAGGCAACAGGACCCGAAACTTCCTGGGACGTCCGTGTCCCGTTGTGCAGTCTTTACTGCAAACACTTTGTAATATAACCACTCCAGCATTGGTATTTGGAGCGGTGTGCAAAGAAAATCCGCACACCTCTCCAACCACTGATATGGTTATCACGGGGCAGCCTGCAAATAGTAATGACTACAGAGCCTCCTCTATCCTCCTGAAGCCAACAGGAAGTCCCAAGTCCTGCTGTTCTGGTGGCGGTGTAGGGGGTGGGATGGGGTGTGATCCATGACTTCCACCAGCAATGGGATATCCCATTTACTTAACTTGGTAAATATTGTTCTTATAGGCCAACCCCTTTAACTTGTACAATGTTATCAGTGACCCACATTGTAGCCCTTTCAAGATAACTCTAAGTATTACCGTGGCAAGTCTGCAATTGCATGAAGTTGATTTCCATCAATAATGTGATTATTTGCAATATCAAGTAGTGTCAGAGACTGAAGACAATTCACAGGTCTACAAAACATAAAAACAATGCCAAGCTATAAGCAACATACAAACCAACAGGGCAGTATTAAAGGATATTAGGGTAAGGGTATTTTACATTGTAATCCCTGTGGAAAATATCACAAATCTAAATTTTGTTGATTTTAATGAGTTAGTAACAGAAGCATTTGTCATGTCCCATTAATAAGCAGAAGGTCTTCTCACAAAGGGAAAGCTTCCATAAGGAATGAAGGAAAAAATAAGGCTCTAAAAAATAATTGTATGGTCAATTGAATATCTAGTATCTGTAGGTTTGTTCTTAAGTTGAATTTGTATGCAAGTCGGAACTGTATATTTTATCATTGTAATCCCAGCCAGAATTTTTATGGTCTCTGCGACAATTGGATTTTAAAAATGTTGGGTTGTCATAAGAATCAATATTAACACTAAAGCTTCATTACAGACGCCTGTGATAACTGTTACAGCTGTTTATTGTAGCCTAGGACTAAAGTACAATAAACTACCAATATCCAGAAGTCTGTTTGTAACTAGGGGTCGTATGTAAGTTGAGTGTTCTTAAGTAGGGGACCGCCTGTACATTTTAAAAAACTAGTCTTTGTGGAAATATCCCTTTCAGAGGTGTATTTCCACGAAGACAAGTTTCATATATCAAGTTTCTTATATGTACTCAGGATAACAAAATAACACATTCTCCAATTCCATGCAGGTATAAGGGAGTGCACCTGCGGACACTGACCAAAGTAGATAAAAGCTTGAATCCAACAAGTAGAAAAACACTTGTTAAAATTCCTTCATACTTAATTCTTCATTGATAAAAACAATACATGGTGCAGGGCAGTAGAGGCGATGATGGAAAAAAACACATATTATGGAAGATAACAGGGTGACCTGGTGCTGGAGCACATCTTCGTTATGTTCATAAATCTTTGTAATGCTTTTAAACACTTTTGTAATTTTTATATTGGAAGCAGCTTCGGCGCACGGTGGTACATGCTCGGCAAACAATGCGCGTGACGTCACCGGCTCTCCGCCACTTCCTATTCAGGAAGCTGAAGTTGCTTCCAATATAAAGATTACAAAAGTGTTTAAAAGCATTACAAAGGTTTATGAACATAACAAAGATATGTTCCAGCACCAGCTTTCCCTTAAGGACGCTAGGCTTTTCACTCATTTTTTTTGCTCTCCACCTTCAAAAATCCATAACTTTTTAATTTTTTCGTGTACAGAGCTGTGTGAGGGCATATTTTGTGCGTAACAAATTTTACTTCTCTGTCATATTATTTATTATTCCATGCCGTGTACTGAGAAGCTGGAAAAAAATTCAAAAGTGGAAAAATTGGGAAAAAAACCATGTTCGTGTCACGTTCGTGTGGGCTCAGTTTTTACGACTTTCACCCTGCACTCCCCATAACACCTCAGCTTTATTCTTTGGTTCGGTACAAAATGATACAAAATTGATACAGGTTCTATTGTGTTTTAATACATTTTTAAAGGTTAAACGATTGTGTACGTAAAAGAAAGAAATAATTTTGCCATCTCCGCTAATACCTTTTTCATGCTGTACAGGGATGTGAGATATGTCATTTTTTTGCGAAATGAGCCGTGTTTTCATTGCTACCATTTTGGGGTCTGTGTGACATTTTGGTCACTTTTTATTCCATTGTTTATATGATGTAAACTGGTGTAAAAGTCGCGTTTCGGACATATTTTCCGTTATGTGACTGCCCACCAGCAATAACCGTTTTTATATTTTGATAGATTATCATTTTACTGATTATTACGTTTTATATATACATTTTATATATGTTCTACGGAAATAAGGCGATTTGAAATTTTAGGTTATTTACTATTTTAATTTAGTTTTGAAACTTTTTTTTTTTAAATATTTTTTAGACTCTCTAGGTTACATTAACCCTAGAGGGTCTGATCGTTCCTACCATATACTGCACTACTACTGTATACGGCACTTTTGCTATTGGCTCCGCCGTCTTTTATGTGTGTTTTTTTTTTTTTTTTAACATTAATTGAGGGGTACCAACAATTTTGTCCATGTATATATGTTGTGCAATAATCCAAATGTGAAATCTTGGTGACCATAGCTACAAAGACTTTTGTTTTTACATATATCACATCACAATGTGACAATACATTAAAATTTTTATTATGACGGAAATATTTTTCTAAAAAGCCAATAACTATTGTCTATTCCAGTTTTTTTATAAGTATGATTGCCTCTCCACCAATATTATATATGTGTGGAAAAAACACTGGAATTGCACAACATGCTAAATAACCTACCAGGCCAGTGTCATAAACCAAAACCAATCAATAAACTAGGATAAAAAACTGAAATTTTTATTGGTATGCTCTAAAAACACATAAAAATGGACACTTCCTAATGTGCCACTCTGCCACTGTAAAAATATATAACAGTGTGCTCCTCCTCACCAATGCCTAACAATCTGGCACTGTTATATATTTTTACAGTGGCACATTAGGAAGTGTCCATTTTTATGTGTTTTTAGAGCATACCAATAAAAATTTCTGTATTTTATCCTAGTCTATAGATTGGTTTTGGTTTAAGACACTGGCCTGGTAGGTTATTTAGCATATTGTTCATTCCATACACTATGATTTAATTTTATTGACAAAATATATTAGTTATATACACCGATCCAATCTAAAACATTACAAGCGCCTAATATCAACTAATGTAGACTTTCTACACAGGGCGATGCAAAGCTGACTAGAAATGTAGACAGTTATCAAAATGGCCCACATTTATTAAAGTGTTTACACCAGTTTTCTGTCTGACTTTGCAATGAAAAGAACGTGAAAACTGCTTGCACCTGTATTTATAACTCCTTAACGACACGCGCCGTGCTATTGAGCCCTCTCAATAGTTGGTAAGTCTTTGCTGCATATTGTAGCAGAGACTTACCGGTAACACCCACGATCGGTGCTAACACTGATCGCAGGTGTTATCCCGCAGATCGGTAGCCTTAGCTCCAGCTACTCCACGCCCCAGTAGCCTCTTTAGAAAATTTACATATTACCCTGATTAAATATTAGAAAAGATAGAGTGGAGTAAAGGATTAGGTCTAAAAAGGGCTATCCTTACATACGTTAGATGCACCTACCACTGGATCTACCTTAAAGGAAACCTACTACCACGGATCAACCTATAAAGTTAGATCGGGTGGTAGGTGCATCTATTGGACGTGAGGATAGCCCTTTTAAGGGCTAATCCTCACGTTCCGCAATCTTTTTAAAACTTTTATTTATGTTCCGAATATGCAGGTTTTCTACTACTGGGGCATGGGTTAGCCGCAGCTGGGGCTACACGGCTCGGCTACTCCATGCCCCAGTAGCCTCTTTGATCCTACCAGAAATCTCCCCTTGTCCGCCAAGCCTGCCGTCTGCACATGCGCAGTAGCTCCGGCTTCGGAGCAGTGACCGTGCAGCCGTGGGCCTGCTGCTCTGCGCATGCGCAGACGGCAGGCTTCACGGACGAGGGCGCGCAGCTATGAGGAGATTTCTGGTAGGAGGATCAAAGAGGCTACTGGGGCGTGGAGTAGCCGTGCCATGTAGCCTCAACTCCAGCGACTCCCTGCCCCAATAGCCTCTTTAGAAAATATGCATATTAGGGAAATAAAATGTTTAAAAAGATTGCAGGAATGTGAGGATTAGCCCTTAAGAGGGCTATACTCACATACAATAGATGCACCTACCACCCGATTTACCTTTATAGGTAGATCCATGGTTGTAGGTTTCCTTTAATAGGTAGATCCGAAGTGGTAGGTTTCCTTTAAGGAAAAAAACCTCAAAGATATAAAGTGGATGATTCGATAGATATTGGTTCTATAAAACAAAGCTTACAGTATAACCATGCTTCATCCTTACAAATTCTCATCAGAAGTTTTATCAAGAGTCTTTACCTTTCTAAAGAAGTGATGTTATTTGAAGCCAGATGCAGCTCTTCAAGTGCAGGCCACATAACAGCACAATGTAAAACCTTACACATACAAAAAAACATAGGTTATACAATAATACGTGGATTAAAAACACTCTACTTTATTTACTAAACAAATGTTTATAGTGCTGGAAAAGCAGCTGGGAATACTGTGCAGCCAGAAATGGTATGAAAAATTCTAAGGATTCTAAGATGGGACAAATTAGTACACTTGCATGCCTCTCATCCATGCCTACATGCAGAAACATTGCTCTAGACCAGACAGGCACAACCTACACCCTATAATGCAGTATTGTGCAGTCCATAATCATCAGAACACACAAGGGCTGTCTTACACGGGACAACTGCCAGGTCGCATATAAACTGAACGTGTGGCCTTGTAGGCGAGGAACCCTGCATTTTATACATTGCTTTCTTACAAAAGAGTAAAAACACTTAAATTGGTATTCCATGATTTGTTTCTTTGAGGAATATCAGAAATTTGGTACCTCCACTTAGATGTTTGAGGCAGTAGCAGCCCTGCTCCGTCCTTCACTGTCCTGTAGTACCCTGTCTATATGTAGCCCTCTCAGGATTTAGGTGAAGGTCAGACCACAGCCAATCAACCACAAGACAAACAGTGTAGGGCCAACCTCTTTGGGGTTGAGCATGGGTCCTGCCAATCTATTCATTAGTATGGGAGTGTCAAAAGCTGCAGGGTACAGCGCTCAGCTGTCTACACCACTCACATAGAGAATCAATGGACGTGATTGAGATAGAAATTAATTAGATAGCCTTTAATACCCTGAAATAGGGTAGCCTCGTATCCAAAGTAGGAAATATTCACTCCATTCACATCCCAAGATTACCTCATTCCATGTTACTCCTGTTCTGTTTAGGGAAAGCACGGTCAGTTTTTCAAAAGAAGTTGCCAAGGAAGATGGATTTGATGGAACTGAAATCTTGTTCTCACTGCAAGGAAGAAAATAAGATTGGCATATGGTCATGTTCACATTTCTTTAGTCATACATGGCTAAGTCTTTTATTACTTTTACACAAAGTTTTAGAACCGCTATAATATAACAAAATAGATGCATGCAGATTTATTATAAACTAGGAAGTGTGGCTTGTTTGCTGAGCAGATATCGGCAGGCCAAGGAGTATCAAAAAAACAATGTGCCGTATTATTATGGCACAGTGTCTTTAAAGGGAACCTGTCATCAGGATCACGCATTATCATCTAATGACCACTTCCCATAGCCTTTTTAATACTAATTCCCAATTTACTTTTACAAAGAGGAACGGGACAAGAGGGAATCTGTTCTAAGGCTGCAGCCATTATCGTTGTATCTTCTGCTAGATCTTCCCGACTCCTCCTCCCTCATGTAGCTGACCATGTGCTCAGAGCAGCTCACATCTACAGTACGGAGGAGGAGGGACAGAGTTAGCAGCGCAGAGAGGAGATGAGATGATGACACAGGGACTCCCCCATGACTCAAAGTAGTTTGTTGGCAGGGAACCAGGTTAACATTTATTAACTTTTAAAAACCATTAACCCTTTCCTGCACCATGACATTGAGGAGCATTATGGTGAGCTTGTACTTAGCACACCACGACGTTCCCCAACATCATGGAGAGAAGCAGAACCTGTGCAATCCGTGCATTCCAGCTGTATTTGCAGGAACAGCCAGGATCGCAATAGTCGCAATCCCGGCTGCTTAACCCTTTAGGCGCCAAGGTCATACATGACCACACCACCTAAAGGGGTCACCCACCTCTCCACCTGGCAATCGGCACCCCCCTGCTGGTACAGGAGTGCCGATCGTCTCAATGACAACCATAGGGGCCTTGTCTGAGTGACAGCTGGGTCCTGCCAAGGGTAGTGTGTGTCCTGATTTGCTGAGCTGCTAGTATTAATGCATAAGAGGAGAACTTAGCCTTATGGGAAGGGAAGGAAAGCTTTGCCTCAGTGCCCTTAGCTGATGTCACAACCAGGAAGTGTCCGCCCACTTCAGGAGAAGCTGAAAAGAATTTTACAAAAAGTGCTTATAGAAGGCTGCATCTTAGGCTAGTGAGAGACGAGTAGGATGATATAGGTTTCATTGGCTCGCTCTAGCTGTGCTAAAACTATTTTTGGCAATGTAACCTTAAAGAAGTTATGCTTTATTGTTTCCATTATCGATTATTGGGCGACTTAGAAACTAACTCTTCTATTTACACAGTGTGCTTACAGTATTATTTGAATCTACTATGGGGCCATGGCATCTAAAGAGCTGGGGCGCATGCGTACTGGATTAGCAAGCACAGAGGTATTTGTACCTAAAAACCTCAATAATCATAAGGCTTATAGTTATACTAGATACAGTGCTAGTATTGTTATCTGCAATGGTACTATTACTTTCACAGAGAAAATTGCTGATAGGTTCCCTTTAAACCTGTTGGCTTGTTCACTTAAAATTAAAAGTTTCTTTAATACATTTCTGTGTTATAAATAATTTTATAAAAATTGCTGCCTCACCTCCCATAGAGATGTGCTTCTTAAAAAGCATATCCCCTGTGAAGACATGGCATTGACTGACCTCCCTAATCCTATATTCTGAGCTTTTTAAAAGTTAGAAAAAAAAGAAAGTCTTTATTGAAACTCTCAGTTTTAGAGGGGGAATCAATGAATATTTTTTGTTAACTGCTCTCAACGTAGACTTTACTTCACAAAATTATCCCCCCCCCCCCCCCGATATTCTAGAAATGCTTGACCAAGTTGAGATTTGGAGAGTTTAGAGGCCAAGTCTACACTGTTTTCCAACATGAAAAGTCATGCTACAGTAGCTCTCCTGTGGGGCTACACCAAATGGTATTCTTTCCTCACACACCTCAAGAGCCTTTAGTACACCTATAACCCTGGTTCACAGGTTGTTCACTACTAGGAACACCACAATCCATTTATTTGTACTTGGCCCTATAGGCACAGAACTGAACCTTGCACACATTTGTTTCAACTACGGTAACCAAGTTCTAGGAAATCTGGGAACATAGCTTCCATTATCCATGCATGTTTTGTAACCAGTTGAAATTTCACTTTATTTCATACCTGAGGTCCAGGGTTTTCAGTTTCTCAAGCTGAGAAACTATGTCTGCTACATAATCCCAGGAAGACAGAAGATTTTTTGATACATTTAAGGTAGAAATATCTAATTAATTCATTTAAGGATAACACGCTAATTAAATAAAATAGTGCAAAAGCAACCGTTTGTATTTGCAATAATAATAGTAATAATAATAGAGGAATAAAGCTTCATTCACACGAGAGTCTTGGGGACGTATATCCAGCCGCAGATGCTTTATCTTTCCCTGTGTGTGTGGCCACGTGGCGCTGTTTTCTATTTTTTTGTGCCCACAAACATGCTGACAAAACTAAGTAGGGCAGGGGACAGAAAATAGAATTTTTTTTCCCACAAAGCAATGGCTCTTGGAATGTAAAACAACTTTGCCTATTATCTTTGCTACCTATATCCAGTAGTTTCTTTGCTTTCCCCCTCAGATTACCTCATTGCTCCGTCGCTGCGAGTCCGTAGTTTATCGGACTTTCTTGGGAGGGGAGGGGCTGCTTCTCCCTGCTCACAGAGGAAGAGGTCATGTGAAAGAGCTCTCTGTGTATGTAGCAGAGCTGGATGTGTTCAGAACAGTGGATACAGATGTCTCCTACACAGAATAGTGAGGTACAAGATCTCCCCTATTCCCTATCATTCCCTCCATCCCAGTCTGATTCTACAGAACTTGCTCTGTCTCTCTCTGCACCTCATGCTGCAGCCCTTCCCTCACCTTTTCCTTGGTACTACCGTATTAGCTTTGTGCAGATAAGCTATTAACTCTTAGTGCTCACACAGCACAGGCTATAGACTTCATGTAACTGGTTTACTTATGATTTCTCTCACTTATTACAGGTTCCCTGCTCCTCCAAATGATGGAAGCTGCCAGGCTAGTCACCATAAACATCCTGTATGTGTACTGTGCAGTTTGGGAAAATAAATTGATTTAAAGCTAAATTACTTTGAAAGAGAACACAAGGCATCATGGGATCTGTGGGCAAGCTACCTGGCCTCAACTTGAGGGCATAGACTTACAGATATTAGTTAAGTCCACTTCACCTCTGGTAAGAAAGAATTTTGTAAAACACTTTCAAAACAGAAAATGCCATTACTTTGGAAAGAAAAGGAGCAGCACAAAGTAGGTATTGTTCTGTTTGTTTTAAAAGGTTGAATCACATATAATAATTTTGTAAAATCATTTTAACAGTATGGTTACGCTTTAAGCAGACTTTGATCCCCCCAGGCTCATCTTCTATAAGTACAAGTGCACATCCTAATCATCTGGCCATTCACATTGGGATTTTCCCCAGCTACTCCATACTGCTGAATGAATGATAAAGCATCCAACTAGGGGACTACTACACTCATTACAGAACGGATAGGAGAAGATGTTTAGGAGTGTCAAGGGTAAACATTGCCTTGTAGTTAAAGGGGTTGGCTGTTCCTTTGCTTAAATTGCCCAAGTGTCTTTACTGCTGTGTGCATAACCCCTGAATGTTCCTCTGTGCATGGGCATAGCCAGCTTCTTGTCTCTGCGGCAGGAGTGAGACAGAGGACGGGCAGGCCCATAGAGAGTGAAGTCACATGGACGTCTAGCAGTGCCTCTGCAGATATGAGCTGTCTATTTATGCCAAGGGCAGCTTGTGGAGTACAAGGAATGGCCGCAGCTTTTAAAGCTTTCTGACATGTCTAATAGAATATATTAATTGAAAAGTGGCCAACTCCTTTAGACCATTTACAGAGTTGCTGTTCCGCTGTATCTGTAACATGGCAGACAACATTATGAGGAGCTAAGGGTATAGAGAGTAAAGAGAAACATTTTAAGGCTCCAAAAAGTGTGTCAAAGTTATCATTTAACATTGGAGAAATTCTTTAACATGTTACTGAAGTTTTCAGATTTATGCACACACATACAAATCGGAACAAAGGAACTGAATATGTCATAAAGGATACTGGGACAAGAACTGTGTATCTCTCCTTTTTGACCAGCATGACTGACCGTGCATTCTCGTACAGAAATGTCAAACAACATGTCCAACTGGCTGAAAGATAAAAAAAAATATATATTTTAATAACACTGTAACCCATATTTTAAAGAGAACTTAACTAATTCATCCTATGAATCTCCTGCTGTCAGTTATGTAACAAACACCAGGTATACACCAAGCTCCACACTTCTCTGCAGTCGCTTTTACCTTAAACTCTGTGTATAAGAGGGCGGCTGATGGCTGGTTCAAGCAGCATAATTTTTATTTATTAAATTATTTTATACTGCTACCTTATAAAGAATGGCTGGACCATTATACATGCTCCTATACCTCTTGTCTCCTCAAAGTCTGTAAGCTCTTGTGAGCAGGGCCCTCAATCCAATCCTCCCTGTAGCATACAGCCAGCCAGCTCCCTGTAGCATACAGCCAGCCAGCTCCCTGTAGCATACAGCCAGCCAGCCCCCAGTTTGCCCAGCACATAAGAAAAAATTTACTTACATACTCACCTTCCCGTGGCTCCAATGCTCCCGTCCCCGCGGCTCCTCTTCTTTCTTCTCTATACTGTAACAGCCGGCAGAGCCATGGCCATGCGCTCTGCCGGGCAGCGCACACTGCCGCACACAAGCGACACCACCACATTATAGTCTGTGCCGGCAGAGCGCATGGCCCCGCCTCTGTCGGCTAAAACAGCAGAGAGAAGATAAAAATGGCGCCCCCCACAAGTCTTCTCTTCTTCCATCGGCAGGTTTAGCTGTCAGACAGGGGGTTGGCAGGCTATATACCACTGGGGGCTGACTGGCTATATACCACTGGGGGCTGACTGGCTATATACCACAGGTGGCTGACTGGCTATATACCACTGGGGGCTGACTGGCTATATACCACTGGGGGCTGGCTATATACTGGGACGCTGTGACCAATGCATTTTCCACCCTCGATAAAATTAGGGGTCTCGGCTTTTACTCGAATGTATACATTATATGACTATGTGGCTCTGCAGTCACTTATGAGCCAGAAGATGGAACTTCTTTGCAGCTTGTAACATGAGGGTAAAACTATTTTGAAGGCAATAAACCTCTAACCTTTGTTCCTCTTGAACCGATTCAAATCCAACAAGTTCCACTGTCTTCTTCCCAATCACCAGTGTCTCATTCCAGTCATCGCTCAACCCATAACGCTTTTTCACGGCAGTCAAGAAATTGACACCAAAATTTGCTTTTTTAGGTCTTATAAAGGATCCACCTGTAGGATGGCTAAAAGTTTTATAATGAGAAAAGTTTCCATTGCATTGTAAGAAAATCATTCAAATACTATTTTCTATTCATATATTTTGAGCATGCACAAAGTTTGAAACATATCACTGTATAGTGGTAATCTAAAATAGTAAATACATTATACATAACTAAAATATGACTTCAAGAACAGTACCACCATTAACCTTGTTTTTTTATTGAAACATTGAATTAAATATGTAGGTTAAATGTCCATTATCCTTTAGACAAGCTGTAAAGCAGTCTAAGCAGTCTGGCTTTTAGAAACAAAATACAGGCAGTCTCCGACTCCGACAACTGGCTTACAGACGACCCCTAGTTACAGACGAACCTCTCTGCCCACTGTGATCTCTGGTGAAGCTCTCTGGTTACTTTACTTTAGTCCCAGGCTGCAATGATCAGCTGTAATGGTCTGTAATGAAGATTTATTAGAAATTCGTGTTCCCATGACAGCAGAAAATTTAGAAAATCCAATTGTCACTGGCAAAAAATTTTTTGTCTGGAGTTACACTAATAAAATATAGCAGTTGTGTCTTACATACAAATTAAACTTAAGTACAAACCTAAAGACTCTATCAGTGCATAACCTGGGGACTGCCTGTACATAGATTGCAAATTGAATTAAATTATACTGTAATTACCTGCATGGAAAATATCTAGTTCCTTCATGGGACCCATCATGCTTTCCTCTTGAAGGATTGTCCCATTCTACTCCAAGCCAAATGCCTAAACATTAATCACAACCATATATTAGTAAGATATATATTAGGCGGTTTTGTCAACTTTTCCCATAAATTGTAAATTATCTATGGTTCTTCAGGAAATGGCACACAATAGTACACACACGCTGAAGCACAAATGTGTAACAAATTGCAGTGCCAAGTCCTCCAAAGTAAGAACCAATTTTTCCTACAGGCTGTCTTCTAAGACAGATAGCAAAAGACGCAGGGAAGTATGCAAAAACGTTTTCCAAGGTGTTAAATGGAAAACAATGCCTTCTTTTGCATACTTCCCAAAATTCCATAGTGGAGCATCTATGGCAGTGGTGGCAAACCTATGGCACGGGTGCCAGAGGCGGCACTCAGCGCCATTTCTGTGGGCACTCAGGTTCTCACCCCAGGACAGAGTTCACCAGACAGGAACAAATCCATCAAATCTTCCTGTAGTCCCAGGAAAATTAAGAGATGCTGCTCTCAGCACTATTTTAAAGAAACACTCCATTGGCTCTTTGGAACTGCGACAAAAGTAAGAAGGTGTGGAAGGGGCTGCATTATCTTTGGAGGTCATCCTGCTGGACCCTTCATTCATTCTCTGGAGAAAAGCTACAATGAGAGTCTGAATTTTCCCCCTTCTTTCAACTGTATTGGTGGCCTTAGGGGCTGATACGATTGAAATATGTGGAAGAACTAGTAGGAAATAAGTTACTGCTTAAAATTCCACACTAGCACTTCACAGTAAATAAGTGGATTTTAGTTGTAGCTTGGGCACTCGGTCTCTAAAAGGTTCACCATCACTGATCTATGGCTTTAAGTCTCCACATGCCTTTAAGGTGGCCTTAATTGGCAATCAATCCATAACGAGAACACCTACTGTCTGACCCTAGCAAAATACACAAAAAGACAAAATAAAGAAATGGCATCCAGAGTATATAAGTATAAGCAAGCCATTACCATATAGCACTTAAATATCGCTATGCTGTGGACGCAACAGCCGTCTGATACATAAAGTGGCCAAATGCGATTACTTCCCCTGTCAAACAACAAAATCTACATATCAGACGAGAAAGGCCCAGTTACCAAATATACACCTGGGTAAGTGATACAATATGAATGCTAGGGCACATAAAATATATATTTAGAAAGCCGTCATCTAAAGGCTGCATTACCTACGGTTCAAGCAATATAGATGCTTGCACAATCAGTTTTACTCTTTAAAAAAAATTATTGGGCATATAAACAATCATGAGACTTTTCACCCCTCTCCCCCTGATGTAGCCGCGAGCTGCAGCAACTTCATGTCCCTTTTTTGCTGCAACTCATAACCCCCATAGGGAGGCCACCGATGCTCTAGTCACATAGCTTCCAATAGTGACTGCTAGGTGCAGCGTTGAATAGCTCTTCCTCTCCAAATGGCACTATACACTCCTGCACACAATGCTAGCAGCAAGATTGGATTGTCACACTGATAGATCAATCTTATACTGTGACAGCGGACCAATGTGATCAATCCCCTGTCTTTATAGCCCTCCTCCCAAAAATAGTACTCACAATGATATCTGTTTCCACAGGGGAAACTCATGTCACTGATAATGTAACAAGGAAGATGCATGTCTTTATGTACAGATCACTGGCTGTCACCATTAGTTCACAGTTATATGTGATAACTTAAGGACATCAGGGAACACATATATAATATGCGCCCTGCTAACTGGTGCCTCAGATAAAAATTAAAAGTGAAAAGAATACAATTAAAAATACATTAAAAAATGAAAGTCAGTCATTGCCTGTTCTGTAGGTTATAATTTCTGACATGAGTATTTTTAGTCTTGTGAAAAAATAGGTAGCGCAACCTCTGCCACCAACTATTTACATAGATTCTCAGAAACAGAGCCTTACTTTTCTGTCAATAATACTTAAAGGGAGTATTCCCACAAAGACAAGATTCTTAAATATACTCAGGATAACAAAATAACACAATCTTTAATTAACTGTTACCGTATATACTCGAGTTTATGCCAAGTTTTTCAGCACAAAAGATGCAGTTTATGCTCGAGGCAAGAAAATAAACAAAAAGTGTACTCATCTTCCGACGCCCCCTGGCAGGTCCTCTTCTATCCATCGATGCTCCAGCATCGGCTCCGGGTCCCCGTGCAGTTCGTTACAGGCATCATGACGCCAGCCGCTCACAGACATCACAGTGTGTGCACTGGCATCGGCGCACACTATGGTGTCAGCGAGATTTTGATGTCATGGTGCCTGCAACGGACCGCGCGGGGACCCGGAGCCGATGTTGGATCATCGATCGATAGAAAAAGATCTGCCGTGGGGTGGGGGGTTGTGCGGAAGGGGAGTACACATTTAGTTTTTTTTCCTACAGGCTTTATATTGGGGGCAGGGGTTGCAGGCTATATACTGGGGGGAGGGGAGGGGGCAGGGTCTGCAGAGTGTCATTGTGTGTTGTATTTATCTCATGCATCTAACATCAGCACACCGCATCTGAGTTATAGGATCTAAAACAGCAATACAATGAAGTAAAATTGTAAAGTAAGAGGTTGAAAATTATCTTTATTGAGTAAACATCACTCTGAGATTAAAAATTTGAGAACTTTCTTTCATGGGCAAACCCCTTTAACCAGTTTGTTGAACACAGCAGTAGACCCCCCCTTTACAGAGTAATGAAATTCTAAACCTAACTTATTGAGTTATTATGCAGGAAACAAAAATAATTTTTAAGCAAGGACAACTCTCATCAAGAAGTTGTGGTGTGGCAGAAAGTATAAGAAAGGAGTTTGTCATAAGGAGACCCCACCTTCAAAATATGGCATACAGAGGGCAGCACGCAGTGAATAATAACACTAAACATGGAGTATATTGATTTCTCCTTATGTATATTCTATTTCTATTAGGTATGCAACAACCTTCTTGTAAAAAATTATATTTGCAATTAATAACAAATCTTTTTAGGGTAGGATAATCGTATTTACCTGGTGTAGGTGGCACCATTCCGACGTAATGCACTGTTGCATATTCCCCATCACAAATTATACGCCGCCCAATGGGATCACTGGGAAGAACTTCTGTCATAGTCATGAAGATGTTTACAACTGAAAAAGAAGTCAACAAAATACCTGATGTTTTAGGGGTGTTAAGAACTTGCCATGAGCAAAGCACAAGACCCATGTCCAGTTAAGATTACTGCAGATTGCTTATGAATGCCTCCATTGGAACATATGGATCACATTTTCAGGAACAATTATATATAAAATAATATGAGATATTCTTTCATGTGAATAGAACAGGGACATTTATATATGTACTTTGCCCAAGAAAACTTAGTTTGTCCAAGGGTCTAATGATGCGACAAGTGGAGAGTGCTAACCAGAAAAGCAAGTATTGGAAAACCCCCAAATTAGTGGGGAAGGGGTTTAGAAAAAAAAGAACACATGCACTCTTTGATACATAAGGTTTCCTATTGTGTTTCCATCTTGTGCCACAGCTGTTGTTCTTGGACAGTCATTTAAAGGGGAACACTGCTATGTGCAACTTGCAACCCAGATACTGTTTCTCTAGATAAGCAAAACAGAGATCCAGGGACAACACAGAGAGAAGTGTTCTGCTCATTGTGAAGGAACTTGCGGAGTTAGCGCAGCGGAGACAGGTACAATAGAGCTAGCGGAGTGACATTTAAAAATTGGGGGAAGTGGGAGGAGTCGCAGGGAGATAGTTACTATGGGGCAAACAACTTTGACAACTTGGCAGACGTTTTTGTATAGGAAGGTGAATAACCTGGGAATAAGTGATGTGACTGGGGGTGCAAAAGGTGTGGGGCAAGATCAGTCAAAAGAACGGGAAAAAAACTCCAGGAGCCTCAAGAGAGAAATATGACAAAGTGGTACATGGCTGGATGGAAGCTATGGCTACACAAGCCCCATCACCTACATTGCAGAATCATAGTCATCATTATAGTTCCATCATGTTGCACCTATAACCCTACAGTGCGGATCCAGGGAAGGCAGAATACCTCATTCACAGGATGCACTTCCATAAGGAGTCTACTTTCCCAGAGCGGCATTGTCCACTTTTGGCAAAAAGCAACATCATGTCCTCTACTGCAATGGTCCCCAATTAGATTATATGAGAATTTGGTCAAATTACATTTTAAATTTCTGAAGCAGAATCTGACCAATACTGATAACAGTTAGGAGTTAAAGCTCTATATACTGTATAAACAGTATATACAGCTAAACCTCTGGCACTCATGCAGAATATTAACAGGCAAACATTAGTCTAGGTAACACAATAAGGCAATATGATTGTATATTGTACCGAGCACGGCAAGGGTAGCATGCTGATGTTCTTATGTACGAGTTGTCATGTACACATAAAGCTTTGTTCAATTAAAAAAAGAGAGAAACAGAGAGTGACTGCTAAGTGATTGTGATCCCCAGGTGATTGTGTTCCCCGGTATAAAACTAATACGGCGCCATTGCTGTACACCCACCAGTTACAGAGTTACTCGGTTCAACACTTTCTTGCGATAAGAGTAATCACTGGTCCCACATTTTGATTTCCGGGTTCAGCGTCATTACGTCACGAGCGTCGCTGACGCCGTTGTCTTATTTACTACCGAGATATGTGCTGTAGAGCATCGAATTCTAGAACCATCGAGACTGAGGAATTAATGTTAATAATCTCCTGCCACCTGGTGGCCACATTATGTATGGCAGCTTCGTAGATACCCGAACAAAGGATAGGGCTTTACTTTACACTGTGGAGAAGCTGTTTTGCATCTTTCATCAGCCCAGTGACCCGATACACATAATGCAAAGCCCTATTTAACCCCTAGGGGACACAGCCTATTTTGGCCTTAAGGAAGCGGTCCCATTTTTCAAATCTGACCTGTGTCACTATAAGTGGTTATAGCTTTGGAACGCTATGAGATATCCAGGGGATTTTGAGATTGTTTTCTCGTGACACATTGTACTTCAAATTAGTTTAAAAATTTGGATGAAATCTTTTGCGTTTAGTTATGAAAAAAAACAAAATTTGGCAAAAATTTTGAAAAATTCTTTATTTTCAACGTTCTAAATTCTCTACTTTTGATGCAGACAGTCATAGCACCCAAATAAATTCATAACTTACATTTCCCAAATGTCTGCTTTATGTTGGCATGGTTTTTTAAGATTCCACATATTTTACTAGAATGTTATGAGGCTCAGAATTTGGGTGCCATTTTTCACATTTTTTGTAAAATCGCCAAAACCCGTATTTAGATGGACCTGATCAACTTCTAATTGACACTGAGAGGCCTAAATAATAGTGAGACTCGTAAATTACCCCATTGTGGAAACTACACCCCTCAACGTATGAAAAACTACTTTTAAGAAGTTTGTTAACCCTTTACGTGTTTTATAGGGGTTAAAACAAAATGGAGGTGCAGTCTGCAAATTGTAATATTTTTTCACAATACACCCATTTTGGGTGGAAAATTAAACATTTAAAATGGATTAAATTAAAAAAGGCTCCACAAAGTTTGATACCCAATTTCTCCCGAGTACACCGATACCCCATATGTGGTGGTAACCTGCTGTATGGGCGCACGGCCGAGCATAGAAGGGAAGGAGGCGCCATCCAAATCAGATTTGCTATGTCACATTGTACAGGCTATAATTTTTTTCTTTTTTTTAATGTGGACCTATAGGGGCTTATTTCTTTTGCCACATGAGATGCACTTTTCTGGTATGTAATTTTGGGGCATCTACAGCTAATTGGTGAGATTTAATTAACTCTTTGTTGGTGGAGGAAATGAAAATCATCAATTTTTAGGAAAATTTTTATGTGTTTTTTATTTGGCCGTTAACCATACCATAAAAATAGTATATTATTTTTATTCTATGGGTCGCCACGATTATGAAAATACTTCATTTATATATATTTTTTATTTTTTACCATTTTTACTGAATAAAAAGTAATTTGGCAAAATTGTTGTTAATTTTAGCATCACCGTCTTTCATATGTATAACTTTTTTATTTTTCACCTCACAAATCTGTTTAAGGGCTTATTTTTTGCAAGAATGATAGCTCTTTTTAGTGGTCTTATTTTAGATTGCGTAACTTTTTAAAATCACTTTTTTTAGAGCATTTTTAAAGGGCATTAATAAAAAATCATCTTTTTCAGAGAGAGTTTTTTTAGGTTGTTTTTTACGGGGTTCACTTTGCGGATCTAATAACAATTCTGTTTTATTATACAGATTGTTACGGACGCAGGGATACCAAATATGTGGGGGTTTTGTGTATTTTATTCAATTGTACTGAATAAAAACTAATTTGGAGAAAATCTTATTCATTTTAGCATCACCATCTTTTCATATGCATAACTTTTTTATTTTTTGGCTGACAAATCTGGTTAGGGGCTTATTTTTTGCGAGAACAGTTGTTCTTTTTAGTGGGCTTATTTTAGAGTGCATAAAATTTTTAAAATCACTTTTTAGAGCATTTTTTATAGGGTATTAATTAAAAATTATCTTTTTTCGGAACGTTTTTTGCGTTTTTTTCCTCCGGCGTTTACCGTGCGGGTCCAGTAACAATTCTGTTTTATTATGCAGATTGTTACGGACGCGGCAATACCAAATATGCAGGTTTTTTTTGTGTTTTTATGTTTTTTATACTTTATTAAGTTTTTTATGGGAAAGTGACATTTTAGGGGCTTATATTTTATGTATTTATTTTTTATTTATTATAATGTGTAGTGTTAAGTGTTTTTGCATTTTTTTTTACTTATACATACTTGAACTTAAACCAGTGATGCTCTGATCACTGGTTTAAGTTCAATACACTGCTCTACAATACTATTTTATTGTAGAGCAGTGTAAACTGTCTGAGCAAGCTTGCGCATGCTCAGACAGTTTACAGCCAGACCCGGAAGGGGTCTGGCTGCCATGGAGACCGGGCAGCTCCGGGGCACATGCCAGTCCTCGGAGCTGCCCGGAAGAGGATCGGATCCCCCGGTAAGCGGCACGGGGGATCCGATCCACAGCAGGAACACCCTTACACGCCGCGGTCATGCTTGACCGCGGCGTGTAAGGGGTTAACACCCGCGATCGGAGCCGGCTCCGATCGCGGGTGTTACAGCGCGGTGTCAGCTGTGATAGACAGCTGACAGCCGCTGCTTCTGGTACCGGCTCCGTTCGTGAGCCGGTCCCAGAAGCTAGACGTTATACTACGTCCCGGTGCGCTAAGCATCTAGCCCCGGGGACGTAGTATAACGTCGTGGTGCGCCTAGGGGTTAAAGGGGCTGTCCAGCAAAAAGACTCTTCTATATCAATTAGGGGGATGACAAAATAAAGGGGGTTTTCAAGCGTATATATTTGTGCTCTAAATAAATTCTCTGGATCCAGAAATAAGTGATAGGGTGAGTTCACCCCTTACTTGTGGTGTCCATTGCTTTATTTCATTATAGGTTAAATTAATGGATGCCTAGAACTTGCGGTAAATGGAAGACCTCCTCTTTACAATCGGTTCCCATTGACTTGCATGTATGTAGGTCTCCTTTCCTGTAAGCTAGAATAATGGAGCCAGAGGTTTTTGTTTTTTTGGTGGCGTTTAAAAATAAAGGAGTTTAGCGACACCTCAAAACATTTTTGCCTCTTCTTCTTTGCCTGATCTTCCGCCACTAAATGATAACAGAAGTCTAATGGATCTGTTGAAATGTCCTTTGATGGTAATTTTCTAGAATCCACTGTGACTAAGCTTCCATTATTTAAGAAGTTTCCATCCATTTTTTGCACTAATAGACGTGGTGCAAAAAGACACGAACATATTCCATGGAAAGAGATGTCTTTTGTTTCTGCAATTCCCATGTAATAATTTACTTACCAATGAACTATGGACATTACTTCTTTATATTTAACTAGCCATGCCCAGGTCCAGCCCCACTGAAAGTTTCTGTATAATCCTTTGCGACACAAAATAAAGCATCTCACATCTGCCTAGCCTTGCATGGCATCACTTCTCCACAGAGATTGAGATATTATACCATACTTCTGTCTTGGTGTGATTTCTTTGAGCTCACTCAGTGGATTTTATCAACAATTAGAGAACCTGAGGTTGTGTAAACAGGGACAGAACTTAACAATTGACACATTAGCAATACTTGGGAATGTGCAACACCCTCGCCGATGCAATGGCGAGGTAGTGCTTGCGAATACGTCCCATCTGCATATACCCACATCACACTACATGGTCCTGATAGGACATAGCGGTATTGCAGTGGTGAATCCTGCCTGGCAAGTATTTTATATGATGCAAGATGCTGTTGTCCAATGATATGTGTTACATCCTGTGCTCTGTAAGCTGAGATGTGATTGGAGGAGCAGCCACCACCTGACCAAAGGGAGGTAATAAAACCTCTGGCCAGGAATGTTCTGGAGATATAGAAGATTCTGAGAACTCTGGAGAAGTCTCTCCCAGATGAGAAGAGGAGAAGATCTTGTAGACTTAGAGTGAGTGAGTGAGTGAGTAATCTCAGTCTAGCCCATACCAGAGCAGGAAGAGCCTAGCCCCTGCCTCTGAAGAGTGGAGCATCAGACTAGAGTTAGTGTAGTGAGGAAAAGGGGTATCATCTTACCTTTAAAGGTGATACCTGAAGCCCTACAGGACAAGCTGAAGCTTCCTACCAGGACACAGCTGCCTTCCCAGCCTGCCCTCTATATCCAGGCTGGTGAACTATCTCCTGAGGCTCCCTCCAACTCACATCTCAGCACTCCATCTACCTGTTAAAGGCACGTTTGCTGCGGTTCCTGCCGGTTCAAATAAAGAACTGTAAGTTGTTTTCTTCAACTTCTGTCTCCGTCTGGTCCCTGCTAATACGGCTGCCTTCATCACCGGCACCCTGTCCATCACCCAGAGACTCACACTCGGGACATTAAGGGGTTGCCCCAGGGAGATCCGCTATAGCCGCCTCTCCCTCATCATTTCTTGCCAACACCACCCTGCTGGAGACCTGCCAGGCTGTAGGACAGCCCTCCGGTTCCCCCGTACCAAGCACCGTGACAATAGCGTGCTTAGGCCGCAACCGCCAGCCACTCCGGTATCGCGGGCCTCGGCTGTCTCCAGGCCTCACCTTCAAGGGCTAGGCCCCGGTGGGGGATGTTGCAAGTGGCGTCACGAACAGGATTGATACTTCTGTGCCTTATCACGGCATTAAAGACTTTCCTTTATTAAAGACTGTGCTGCCTAACCCTGCTGCCATCCGGGTTAGGCCCAAGTAATTGTGTGTTTCTGGATTGAACTGTGTTATACTGCTGCCACGTGCTGTCGAGCGCCGCTCCAGCACTCAAGAGGTTAATCCCTGCAAGAACTGTACCAGCTCTGCTACATCCGTCGCTGCCGCGCCTGAAGATTTTTACCTCACGAAACTGTGGCGCAGCAAGTAATTCCAGCCCGCCAAAACTTTCACTGGCGGGAAACCCAGAGACATCGCTAAGCTCCGCCCCCTGCGCGTATGGCGCGAATCCTGCCTCACCGCGCTGTGGCGCAGCAGAAAATTCAGCCCGCCACTGCTCCTGGCGGGAAAGACTCAAGCTCCGCCCTCTGGCGCGAAACTCTCCCGCGCTGCAACGCCAGTGAGAGCCCACGAGGTACCTCAGAGTCAGCGCAGCCGCCATCCAGCATCAAAGAGGTTAATCGGCCATCTTGGATTTCTCCACGTGCTGTCTCCTGTCCTGCAGACATGCCACACAGCCTCCGAGATGAAGAACCAAGTGTCGCATGGCCTGCCCACGAGCCTCGGGCACCTTCATCTGCTGCACCACTTACTGCTGTCTCCCGTACGCAGTCTCCAATGGCGGATTCTCCACAGCGGCTGCCTCCTCCGATTCCGGACCTCCTGAGGACCACCGTGGATGTGAGTACCGTGGCCCCCAGGGCCTATATCACAGTGACTGTTACTATATCTCCCTTAGCCCCGGCTACAAAAGGGACTCTCTTAAAGGGGCCTGACCCCTTATCTAATGCTGCTGATCGTCCTGCGGAGTATCCAGGACCACCTGCTAAGAGGCCCAGGCTGTCCGGTGAGAATGCCTTGCCAGCTACAGAGGTTACCACCGCCAGCGCAACAGCGCCCCCAAGAGCCGCAGGTCAGTCCAGGAACAACAATCCTTCAGCTGTCAGCAGTGAAGAAGTTACAGCTCCTGCGATCATCATCATGCGCTCCACAGCGCCCCCAGCTACAGAAGGTCAGTCAGAGAAGTGCCTGTCTCCTTCCTTTGCTGAGATGCCTGCCGTCGCAGATGACCTTCCTACTGTTCCAGCTCCAGCTTCTGGGTGTTCCATGTCAGCAGTTCCAGTGTCTACCACCAGATGTCTTCAGGTGACGGATTTCAACACTGCTTTCTTCACCCAGGCTGATGATGTCCCTGCTGCAGTTCCTGCTCCCATGCCTGCAGCCATTACTCTTGAGCAGCAAGATTAACCCCTGAAGGGCTGTAGCCCACTTCAGGTACTGTACAATCTGTACATATTGTATATTTCTGTCCTTACCCCAAAGAGCCAGAGACTTTCCTGAGACTCTTACCCTTATTTATCTCAGTCAAGAGATTATACACTGTCATGTGCTATGATAGCACCCCTTCCTCTGCCACAGCAGAGATTTCTTCAAAGGACTCTGTCCCTCTACACATAGAGGAGACCCTTTGCTTCTCAGTGCACTTTTCCCCACATCAAGGGCTGTACCCAGAAGATGGACTTTGTCATTAGAGACCTTCTGTGAGACTTTTGCCAGATACTACCAGGAAAAGTTGCCACTTTATTTATTAGTATTTTGCACTTAATGCCTTCCTTTTTAGGTACGGACATTATGTTTGCACTCCCATGCCTTTTCTTTGCAGGAAAAGAGACATTTGCTACCGTGCTACCCTGAGTAGCCTATCTACCTCTGTAACGTTGGTAACGTTCAAGATGTGTACCCATTGGGCTCCTAAGCCAATGTGAATTTATCACCTGTTTGCACACTGTCATATTTGCCAGTAGTCTGCATTAACCCTTTCATAGGCTTTTCAGGTTGTAGTGTGGCTGTGTCGGACCGTCTTTCTATGTAAAACACTGACCGCTACCTGATCCCTCAAACTGAGGTTTGCACGTGGGGGTAGTCCGTAAACTGCGGGTCTTTAGGGGACCGGGGGTGTTACACAGTTAGCACCTGGATGCCACCCATACATGGGTAAGGATGCCAGTCAGGAGGTACTTGTGTCGCATATGCTAACGCAATGCAGACAGACACACTATATAATTGCCGCCAGGGAAGAAGTGTTGATACAACAAATATACAGGCCTTGGTGCAAGGAGTGGATTACAGGACATGACACCACACCTTTCCTACTGTACAGTTCGGTTAATGGCGTCAGCGACCAACTGTCATACAGCTATATGTTTTTGTCTTAGTCCGACACCAACCCAGGTGCCTGTCTTCAGGACCATGGGCGGTTTGTCCTTACACCTCACATAGCCTGCACTTCCCAGAAGTGCCTTTAGCCCCCTCTGTGCCCCAAAACATCTGTAGTCGAGCCGAGGGCGGCTCTTTCAATTGCCCCCGGGGTATGCAACACCCTCGCCGATGCAATGGCGAGGTAGTGCTTGCGAATACGTCCCATCTGCATATACCCACATCACACTACATGGTCCTGATAGGACATAGCGGTATTGCAGTGGTGAATCCTGCCTGGCAAGTATTTTATATGATGCAAGATGCTGTTGTCCAATGATATGTGTTACATCCTGTGCTCTGTAAGCTGAGATGTGATTGGAGGAGCAGCCACCACCTGACCAAAGGGAGGTAATAAAACCTCTGGCCAGGAATGTTCTGGAGATATAGAAGATTCTGAGAACTCTGGAGAAGTCTCTCCCAGATGAGAAGAGGAGAAGATCTTGTAGACTTAGAGTGAGTGAGTGAGTGAGTAATCTCAGTCTAGCCCATACCAGAGCAGGAAGAGCCTAGCCCCTGCCTCTGAAGAGTGGAGCATCAGACTAGAGTTAGTGTAGTGAGGAAAAGGGGTATCATCTTACCTTTAAAGGTGATACCTGAAGCCCTACAGGACAAGCTGAAGCTTCCTACCAGGACACAGCTGCCTTCCCAGCCTGCCCTCTATATCCAGGCTGGTGAACTATCTCCTGAGGCTCCCTCCAACTCACATCTCAGCACTCCATCTACCTGTTAAAGGCACGTTTGCTGCGGTTCCTGCCGGTTCAAATAAAGAACTGTAAGTTGTTTTCTTCAACTTCTGTCTCCGTCTGGTCCCTGCTAATACGGCTGCCTTCATCACCGGCACCCTGTCCATCACCCAGAGACTCACACTCGGGACATTAAGGGGTTGCCCCAGGGAGATCCGCTATAGCAGCCTCTCCCTCATCTTTTCTTGCCAACACCACCCTGCTGGAGACCTGCCAGGCTGTAGGACAGCCCTCCGGTTCCCCCGTACCAAGCACCGTGACAATAGCGTGCTTAGGCCGCAACCGCCAGCCACTCCGGTACCGCGGGCCCCGGCTGTCTCCAGGCCTCACCTCAAGGGCTAGGCCCCGGTGGGGGATGTTGCAAATGCAAATTCAGACAATCGCTGACCGTAGCAGTGAAATGCTTCAGTGATGTTTCCTAGGTACCACTTCCAGGTACCACTGTTAATTTCATAATGCCAATATGATAATTGTTGGCACTTTCACCATAATGTTTACTTTCTGCCCCATTACTAAGTGGCAATAGGTAAAAAGTAATGTATTTAATACCACTAGTGCCTTTATTACACAGATAAACATAGTTACATAGATATAAACAGTGTTAGGCCTCTTGCAAACAAATGTGCGCATTTTACAGGCTGCAAACAGGCTATAGGCCTGAAGGTCCTTGTTTGCACCCTGTGTGTCATTGTCAATGACAATAGAAAACACTGCCTAAGATGAAAATTCAGACAGGAAAAGGGCCCATACATCTCAACCATAACTGATCCAGCAAGACAATCCCAGTTTTTGGTGGGAGGTATATGCCAGGACTTCAACTCTGTTGGCATCCTCCAGACCCCAACATAGCTCATTACAGTGATAATGCAGAGAGCCGGCAGCTGTTTGCACTATCACTGTGCCTCCTTTCCTACTGCTGAATGTGATGATGTCATCTGCCTGCCAGCTTCATTGCCACATAGAGCAGACAGAGATAGGAGCTGGTAAAAGTGAATATAAGAATGGGAGCTGCTATCACCTCTCTATCAAGAGGAGGAGCATCCAGGAAGACAACAGAGGGGGAGCTGCTGGGGGTTACAGTACCAGGAGAAGCTGCTTGTGAGTAACAATAAGAGGGGGAGAAGCTGGGAATGTCACAATAAGAGGGGAAGCTGCTGGGGGGTTACAATAAGAGGGGAAGCTGTTGGGGGATTACAATAAGAGGAGGAGCATCCAGGAAGAAGACAGAGGGGAAGCTGCTGGGGGTTACAATACCATGGGGAACTGCTAAGGGGCACAATAAGAGGAAGAGCTTCTGGGGAGGCAAAGAGAGGGGGGAGATGCTAGGTGGCACAACATGAGGAGAACCTGTCACCACGAACCTCATTTTCACTAAAGACAGGTTGCATAAGCGTATTGCACCTGCAGTGCAAACATGCCTTTCTGCCTTTTCTAAGCATTTGCATTACAATAAAATTGTCTGTTATAACTTACCTTGCATCCTGCCAAAATCATGGGGTAGTCACAGTGGCTGGACATTGGTTTGGATGCATTTAAAAAAACAACATGTGATTTGCGTGTGTTACTCCTCAAAGCTTGGCCCCCACCTTTGTGCTCCTGTACAGCTCCTCCCTCCTGCTCCTTCTCAGAGGCCACAGCCTGGTGATCTGACATCAGTGGGGGAGGGGCAGAGCTGTACAGGAGCACTAAGATGGAGGCAGACAAGTCACATGTTGTTTTTTGAAATGCATCCAAACCAAAGCCCAGCCCGTGACTACCCCGGGATTTTGCCAGGATACAAGAGTAAGTTATAACACACAATTACACTCACTGGCCACTTTATTAGGTACACCTGTCCAACTGCTCGTTAACACTTAATTTCTAATCAGCCAATCACATGGCGGCAACTCAGTGCATTTAGGCATGTAGACATGGTCAAGACAATCTCCTGCAGTTCAAACCGAGCATCAGTATGGGGAAGAAAGGTGATTTGAGTGCCTTTGAACGTGTCATGGTTGTTGGTGCCAGAAGGGCTGGTCTGAGTATCTCAGAAACTGCTGATCTACTGGGATTTTCACGCACAACCATCTCTGGGGTTTACAGAGAATGATCCAGTAGAAGAAACTCTTTTGTGGGTTTTTACAGAGAATGGTCCGAAAAAGAAAAACATCCAGTGAGCGGCAGTTCTGTGGGCGGAAATGCCTTGTTGATGCCAGAGGTCAGAGGAGAATGGGCAGACTGGTTCAAGCTGATAGAAAGGCAACAGTGACTCAAATCGCCACCCGTTACAACCAAGGTAGGCAGAAGAGCATCTCTGAACGCACAGTACGTCGAACTTTGAGGCAGATGGGCTACAGCAGCAGAAGACCACACCGGGTGCCACTCCTTTCAGCTAAGAACAGGAAACTGAGGCTACAATTTGCACAAGCTCATCGAAATTGGACAGTAGTAGATTGGAAAAACGTTGCCTGTTCTGATGAGTCTCGATTTCTGCTGTGACATTCGCATGGTAGGGTCAGAATTTGGCGTCAACAACATGAAAGCATGGATCCATCCTGCCTTGTATCAACGGTTTAGGCTGGTGGTGGTGGTGTCATGGTGTGGTGAATATTTTCTTGGCACTCTTTGGGCCCCTTGGTACCAATTGAGCATCGTTGCAACACCACAGCCTACCTTAGTATTGTTGCTGACCATGTCCATCCCTTTATGACCACAATGTACCCAACATCTGATGGCTACTTTCAGCAGGATAATGCGCCATGTCATAAAGCTGGAATCATCTCAGACTGGTTTCTTGAACATGACAATGAGTTCACTGTACTCAAATGGCCTCCACAGTCACCAGATCTCAATCCAATAGAGCATCTTTGGGATGTGGTGGAACAGGAGATTCGCATCATGGATGTGCAGCCGACAAATCTGCGGCAACTGTGTGATGCCATCATGTCAATATGGACCAAAATCTCTGAGGAATGCTTCCAGCACCTTGTTGAATCTATGCCACAAAGAATTGAGGCAGTTCTGAAGGCAAAAGGGGGTCCAACCCGTTACTAGCATGGTGTACCTAATAAAGTGGCCGGTGAGTGTATATTGTAATGCAAATGCTTAGAAAAGGAAGAGAGGCATCTTTGCATTGCAGGTGTCATGGGCTTTTACAATCTGTCTTTAGTGAAAATGAGGTCCCTGGTCCCAGCACATTGTAATGAAGGGGTTAAAACGAAATAGCCTTGGGTCTTTGGAAGACACGAGGCTACCATGGAGACAGATCGATGACATCACAGGGAGCGGCGATCCCAGGCAAGATGGCGGCCATGTGCCGCTATCTTTTTGAGACTGCCGGCAGCTTTGCTGGCAGCCATCGCTGTGATAACACCTGCGATCGGTGTGGTTACCGGTAAGTCTTTACTGCAATATGCAGCCCGTGAGCCCTCTCCATGCAGGACGACCCGACCGCCGACGTGAATACACGGCGGGCGGTCGCGAACCAGTTAAAGTTGGAAAGTATGAGGACCTTTGTGTTGCAAGCAATGTGGCAAATAATGGTACACCTAATGGTAGAAGAGAATTCTCCTTAGTTCAGCTCTGGATTGGATAATGGAGCAGAACTTTACATTTGATGTTCGTAAAATGCATTTTAAGCCTAAAGCAAGTGCTTTCTGATGTATAAATGCACAAACACAATTTTAAATTTTATACACAAATGTTTGAAATGAACTCCAAAGTAGAGGTCCGGATAGTGGCTAATAGTTAGGAAGAGGTCACACCTCGTTATTTGCCATACGTTGTAAGGACACGTCAGGAGGATTCCAAAGTATGGCACAGACATCCCACTGTGGGAGATTTCGCCCAGGGACCCCGCCTCCCCCCTGAATGCAGGGGGAGTAGTATACACCAGCAGCATCCTGCGATCGGCTGCTGCCAATGAATGAGGTGTTCCACCAGTGATGTCAATGTCCTAATATGTTTAGTGGCCAGGTGGAGGCAACAACTATACATCCGTCCACCACTATTTGTCAATGTATAAGCTAAGTGGAAAGACAGAATGTGGATTGCCACCTTGTTTAATCCTTGCCAACATCGTGCCCCTCAATTATGCAGCTGGATGGAAGCAAGAAGACATAAGAAAATGGTGGTATCTAAGCATATTAAACAACATGCTCAGCATTATGGTTGCCCTCAAAGGGCTGAATGTAACAGTAAGCCTGTGGACCGTTGTTACAGTCATCAACACCAATGACAATAGAATAGGGTTCATGTTTAACTCCTTAAGGATGCAGCCATTTTGTAGCTTAAGGCTCAGCCAGATTTTTTGGATTCTGACTTGCTTCGCTTTATATGGTTATAACTTTTGAACACTGTTACTTATCGATTCTGAGATTGTTTTCTCCTCACATGTTGTACTTCATTTTAGTGGTAAATTTTGGCTGATAAGTTTTGCGTTTATTTACAAAAAAAAAAGAAAAAAAAATGACGAACTTTTAGAAAAATTTGCCATTTTCGAAATTCAAAACCATCGCGTTTTCAGGCAGATAGATTTACCAACTAAATAAATTGCTGAATAACATTTCCCATATGTCTACTTTACATTTTCATAATTTTTGAAATGTCTGGATAATTTATTTTGATGTCGCGCGGCTTACAAATCAAATAGCGATTTTCTGTATTTCCAGAATTGACTATTTTGGGGATAAATACAGTTTTGAATGAAACTTTAAATATTTAGCATCAAAAACCCCTATGTATCAACCCGTTTTCAAATGTGCACCCCTCAAGCTATCAAAAACAGCTTTTAGGAAGTTTGTTAACCCCTTGAGATCTTCATAGTAATGAAATCAAAATGGAGGTGAAATTTAGAATGGTCAAATTGTGCCGGTTATACATTCATTTAGCCCTAAAATTTTAACATTTCCAAAAGATAAAAAAAAGAAAATCCACTATACAATTTGCTCTACAATTTGGCTGTTACTTGTTTTATGGTCGCACAGGCAGGCGCAGAAGGGAAGGAGGGACCTGCAGCTGCCAGGATTTTAGTTTCCTCATTGGCCCATTTTGTAGGCTATAAAATTTTTGCTTTTCCGTTATTGGGGCCATGTGAGGGCATTTTTTTTGCAGGATGAGATGCTTTTTCCAGAGATACCATTTTGCGGTTGGTGTCCCCTATTGTTGAAAATTTAGGAACTTTGTTTTGAGGGCAGGAGTAGGAAAGCAACAATTTTGTACTGGATTTTTTACTTTTTTTTTTTTTTCCGTGTTCACCATATAGCCTAATAAGAATGTTATCTTTATTCTATGGGTCGATACGATTACGGGGATACCAGACATGAATATTTTTTCTTACGTTTTACAAAATTTGTCAAATAAAACCCTAATGTGGGAAAAATCTATCGTTTTTGCATTGCCGTCTTCCAAGTGGTATAACATTGTTACTTTTTTGGCTACAGAGCTGGTTGATGGCTTATGTTTTTGGGGGACAGGTTGTACTTTGCACCAGTATCATTCTGGAGTATGTATGTTTTTTTGATCACTGTTTATTGCATTTTTGGTGGGATTGAATAGGTAAAAATCATAATTTTTGGCGGGTTTAAAACATTTTTTTTTTAAACGGCGTTCATTGCACGGGTTTAATAATGATTTACTTTTATTCGTCGGGTTGTTACGGATGCGGTGATACTATATGCGGGGTTTTTGTTATGATTTACACTTTTTTTTGCGTTATATGTCTCTTTAGATGTTATGGGGCTTATGGGCATTTTTATTGATTTATTAGTGTATTTTTTATTGAATAACTATTCAATAAAAAATACAATATTTACTTTTTCACTTTTTCCACCATGGGACATGAACAAGCAATCATCTGAGGAGGAGGAGTTCATGTGACAGATCTCTCTGTGTATGTAGCAGAGCTGGATGTGTTCCAAGACTGTTTATACGGATGTCTCCTGCACAGAATAGTGAGGTACAAGGTCCCCAATCAGGTCCCCAATCAGTCCCTCCATCCCAGTCTGTAATTCTACAGAACTTTCTTGGTCTCTCTCTTTGCACCTCATGCTACAGCCCTTCCCCACTTTGCAGTGAGCACTTTGTACACTCTGCAGATAAGCTATTAACCCTTAGTGTTCACACCTCACAGGCTATACACTTCATGTAACTGGTTTGGTTATGATTTTTTTCACTTATACATCCTTGCACTGGTCACCATATAACTCCTTGCACTGGTCATGCAAGTACTGAACGTAGGTCTTAGCGGTGGGGGTTTGCTGTAATATGCACCAAACCCCCACCTCTGAAGAGGGCTTACCCCCTGAGCAGGGTGCACCAGATTTAGGAATTGTCTTCATGAAAACTGGCACCCCCTGCACTGCTCCAACAGAGTTCACCAACCTTTTGTTTCACCTTTAACCGGTTCACGACCGCCTGCCGTGTATTCACGATGGGGGTCAGGTCCTGGTGCATGGAGAGGGCTCAGCCCATGACGTCTACCCATAGACGGTAGGTCTTTGTTATCCCCGTGTCGTCATCGGGGAGCGGAGACCCGAGGCCGACTTGTGTTAACCCCTTCATTACAATGTGCTATAAGCACATTGTAATGAATGAGGAGGAAAATTCCCATATACTGCCATACTGTAGTATGGCAGTATATGATAGGATTGATCAGACAACCTAGGGTTAGAGTACCCTAGGGAGTCTGCAAAATAAAAAGTTGAAAAAAAAAAAAAAACCCAAATTTCCTGAACCCGTTAACATAGGGCATGCAACACCATTCTCTCGGACTCTGCATGGTCTGACTGCATCGGAACGCCCCTTTCACAATTTTGTGTCGGGTATAATGCAGCTGTGACACATATGTTAATCCTAAATACACAAGCAATCAGTTTGCACTAAAAAATAAATAAATTAAAAAAAATCTGGGCCAGTGTCTATGGCACTACTGTACAGGGTCAAGCAGTCCCCTTACAAAATGAATGTACCATTTGGCTGCAAGCTCAAACTACCACTTTATTAATTCAGAAAACCAGAACCTCTATTCTTGTGATCAGTAGGGGTGGCAACATTGGTCTATCCATTGGTATACTATCCCCCATTTTGTATCAAATTATCCCATTTTAATTAGTATTTTGTCTCCATGTTATCATCCTATAATGAAAGAAAACATAAACCACTGGCTTTATGGGAACATAGCCTTATTTTTTACCTATAAGGATTTTTCTAGAAATTGTTAACTTTGTTCTATGTTGTTGGCAAGATAAGAAAGCTAGAATAACACAAATTTAATAAATGGAAGCGAGGATAATGAATACAAGTCTGGGGACAAAATAAAAGAGGAACCTAAAAACATAGTGTGAGCTTGGAGCTTTTTAGGTTCAGCCTTGGTTTAAGGCCATTTTGGTCACCCATCACTTGACTACACCTACCGAGTAGGTTCGGGCATAGTCATAGTAAACACAAAGGATGCCAAACTTTTGCCTCCATGTTGTACTTGAACATTCCATGGATCTTTTAACCAAACGGGAATTACACTTTGAAAAGTCCTTCAGGTCACCTCTGCCCCCTGTGCACCAACATGTGGAACAAAAAAAGAAATTTGGATCCTCTACCAATAAATTAGCTTTTCATGAAGCCTCCTACTTTACCTAGAAACAAATACATTTTACTAGCATGAAATAGTGTTTAGGGCTGTACTTTGCTCTATAGAGGTGAAGTTTAAATCTTCAGGAAAACAGTCATGCAAACTAGCTTCTAAAGTTTGAGATTAATAAAAAAAAGTTAGCACTAATTTATTCCAAACCAATTCCATTTTCAGCACTCACAGGCAATTTTACAGAGTAAACCCAAGTACTACTGTATACATCTATTTTGGTACTAAACCCTGATATTACTTTATCCAAGATGCAGTAAACAAAAAATACAAGCCCCACAAATTATGATGCTCAGATAAATCTGCATTGAGTTTTAAACACAGCTTTCCCACTGTGCACATCTCCAAGATTGGCAGTGGCTATAGGCCCTGGGACTCCTAAACTTCAAGCTGTGTTCCTGGGTAGTATGTGCAGTCCAGTTCTCACTTGCGTCTCCTGCCACACATGTATTACTACACAACTTCTAGGATCTGTGACAGTCCTACAAATGTCCTGAAGATCAGCAGGTGTATGAGGCAAGCATGACATTAATGGGCATCTCCGAGTCATCACAGTACTATTCTTCCTATCCTACATATCTATGCATAACACACCACTACTACTCTTATTCTGCATATGGCCACCATACTTCTACTCCTACATTATAAAAATGGCAGGTTCATAGATTAAAGATATGGAAAGTTTCACTCATTTCTCAGAAAACAGCGGTTGTAACCTTTACAAATAGATAGGAAGTAGGAATGCCTACAGAGAGGCCATCTGTAAGTCACTATGTTTTCATGTGCAGGAATTGTTAAGATGTGCTGATCCCAGAGTATAAACTGTATGGTGGTAATATTGGTATACCTGGTTTTAGGGCCCACTTGGATAGGCTCCTCCTCCCATACTGAACGCCCCAGCAACACCTCTGCCTACCACCCATAAAAATAGACAATTTAGAGGGCTGAAATAATAGGAGAACAGATGGTGGCTTTACTATACCCTTTTATTTGAAATGACGTCAGATCAAGTGAAACAAAACAGGTGAAAAAAAAAGCATGCAGATAATCTGCATAAAAAAAAAACGCACATAAAAACCTTGTGTACTGGATGTAATGACAATCTGCAGTGTATGCATATAGCCTAAAGGTAAAATTGCACTGGTCTTCCCCATAGAATCACACTAGGGGAGTCAGGACACAGCAGTACGGTATATGCTGCCATCTTTTTTAGCACTGTACCCCAGAGGCACTTTATCTTTGGACACTATTTATGAAGCATATTTTAAATATCACCTTTGGAAAATTCGTCCAACACCTCAGTGTACACAACATGAATATGTAGCAAAGATGGTGACATATACCATCTACCGGTTATTTTATACAGGTTTTTCTTTATAAATATTGCAGGATTATTGCACATTTCTTATCTATGAAAGTTCCTGAAACACCACCTCCTATGCGCATGAGCATTTGTTCCTCCCTCCCCTTCTCAGCAAATTCTATAGCAACATCAAGCAGCCGGCTGCTGGAGAGGGAGGAGCAGATGCTTCTGCACACAGAAGGTCATAATTATGTCTGCATAATTACAATAAGTCAGAGTATCCAAGCCCAATTATAAAACTTTGTTTACTATAAAAAGAAAAGTACCAAATTTTGGGAGGTTTGGAGATGTGGATAAGAAGAGAGTTATATTTTCTGCAAGCAATTATTCGATTTTCCAGATAAAACACAAGAGCATGGAATAAAATGAACAACTTTTATTAACATAATAAGCAGTTTGATGTTACTATGATGGATTTTTGTACATGCTGCTAAGTTGCTCTATTATTGAAACCAGCTCCGGGTTTCCTCCGAGATCTTTGATGTGTCCATATGCTTCATTTTCTAATTCTCTTAAAGTTTGTCTTGTATATTCAAAAGAGCCCACTTTCTCGAGGTAGTGCACACAATATTTCTTGATGTCTACATTTTCTGTCCTCTGCCGCAATATATTTTGCACCTGAGTGCTTTCAGGCCTTGACCAAATAGCATGTATTGTAGGAAATGAGAACTTGCCTTCTGTCAAATCTTCACAAAAGCTTTTGTTCTCAGTGTACTCTTTGGAGTGCAAGTTTGCATAATCATCTCGAATTTGAAAGAAAAGGCCAAGAGTATTTAATAATGGCTTTAAATCTTTGACATATGAAGAAAACAACTGCATTAAGCCAATGGCTAATCCAAATAGACCCCCTGTCTTCTGCAAGACCATAGCTTTATATTCAGCTTCTGTGGGACATGTATATGTATCTCTCCAGTAAATGTCTAAGCCTTGGCCACGATGGAGTTCAAGCAATTGCTGGGTAAAAACATGGACAGCTTGAGGATGGTTAAGTGTCAAAACCTTCTCCAAACCCAGAAAGTAAACGTAATTTGCAGAATTAATAACCGATGGAACACCATAGATGCTGTGAGCAACTGGAAAACCTCGGCGAAGCTTGGAATTGTCTTCAATGTCATCAATAAGTAGACTGGCATTGTGTAACATCTCTGTAACTTCAATTATAACCTGGCATTGAAACAAGCAAGTCACAGTAAAGAAGTTTATTCACAAGTTTCAATAATTACAGTTGATGAAAAACATGTTTTCAAGATAAATAATTTTTCCAGGTCAAGCTCTGATGCTGATATGGTTAAATATTTCACTAAGGTTTTTCTACACTATAAATAGCCATGTAAACATTTCTAGACAGGTAATAGACACCTAGGGGGGAGATTTACACATGTCCTGTGCCGACATATGAGGAAGCTCCGCCCCATACATCAGGAAGCGCAACCAATCACATCAAGAGAAGATGATGATTTAGGCAATTGCCCCATGAATTAAAGTGTACCTTAATAGGTATCCTATCTCAGAAATACAAGGCACAGGTAGGAATATGGCAATGCTTGTCCCATCCACCATGCCAGGAGCTGGTCATATGTTTCTGTAGAGGAGTGTATGCTACGCTGTTTCCATAAGTATGGAAGCTACACAAGTTCATTGTGTGTAGAGGTGAAAAGGAGTTATGGAAGAAGCATAGAAAAACGCACTTGGTTGCTTCCACATCTGTTACCACCTCAGAGGGGTGTGGACTCACTTATTCTCATCTCAGTCATTAATACCAAAGATGGGAATAACTCTACCAAAATAACAAAAATTTTTAACCCATACCTGAGTTTTATCTTCTGGGACATTTAACCAGTGGTTGAAAGCTTGTGACAACTTTGTTCTGATCTGCTTGCCTAGAAAAAAAAAAACAAAAAACAAAATGTGTCTTACCATCTTTTTCATGTAACCCATACAACAAAAAAATTCAGCCATGGAACGCCATTTAACTAGGTAAAAAGGAAATTTGTCTATATGCCATATGAACAAATAAATAGCAAACAATAAAATACCTGGCAATTGGAGCAGGTACTTGTAAGGCTCTAGTAAGATTCTTTCCGAAGAGCTGGCCATTTTGTAGTTTTCTCCTGAGAGGTGTATGTGAAGATCACCTGAAAAACTATATGAGAGAAAACAAAATGTAAGTCGTTTTATTAAACCCATTCCAAAATATAGAAAATCAAACCTTAGCATAATTAATTAAAAAAAAAAAAAATGTATGTAGAAGCCTTTTATCATATAACAAAAAAAATCTTCTACATTCAGTAGCACCTTAACGGGGTATTCCCAGAAGACAAGTTTCTTAACCCTTTATTGACATTTGACGTAATAGCACTGCATGGTGGGAAGTGCGTTCCTGCATCATGCAGTACTATTACGTCATGCTTCTGGCACCGGCCCCTGAACAGAGCTATTGCCAGAAGCTCTGGGGTGTCATCTATATATTGCTATACAAAAATAAATGAGATTTTCTCTATATCAGTTTCTCTTCAGTAAAATTGTAAAAATATATATGAAAAAAAACGATATAAATGAGGCATCACCGTAATCATTGTGATGTATTGGGGGTGTTTAAAGGGGGAGTGCCCCCGGTACGTCACAATATATGGCGCACATCATTTTGGGAGGCGTTTGGAGGCATACACATCTCTGCCTGTGAGCCAGACACGTGAGGTTTTTTCCACTTATGAACTCTAAACTATGCTAGACTGGCGACTGAGTAAATAGTATGTTTGGAATTTACATACAATGTCTATGGTCTGGAAAATTGGCAGCTACACTGCTATGCTACAATTACTATGAAATTGCTGTTATATGTTGTTCGGGGACCCCCCCCCTTTCCCACAAACACAGGAGTTGGAGGGCACATCGGCAGCAGCCAGCGATTGGCTCAGGCCAATGTTTAGGGCGTTTCCCCAGTGATGTCAGTCCATGCAAGGACATTGACATCACTGGGTCCCCTCTCTTGCTGAGCGGCGCATCGGCTCAACAGCTTGGTCTCTGTGATACAATACTTTGCATCCACTCCCTATAGGGTACTTTTGCCTCCAATGAGTGTATACGTCACTCAGCAGGAGGGATCAGGGTAGAAAGACAGCTATGCCGCCTCCTGCAAGTATCCCGATGCATATGCTGAGAACATGCAAAAAAGAAAAGTAATGTGAACCCAGCCATTTCTGGATCCACGGGCATTACCAGTGCTGCCAATAAAATTTTATGATGGCAAATGATAAAAACAACCATTACTCATCCAGAAAGTGTTCAAGACACATGAAAGTGACTAACAGCTGCAAGTCACCTGAATAATTTCATAATGTCACTGACTAAATGAATGTCTGAGTAAAGTTTTATCATGTTATACAATCTCTGGCCCAAAGCCTATTTACATATAATGCATAGGGATTAGTTGCGCCAGTGTACTGCGTGCAACTTCTTTGTGATTTTCGTTTATGCAGGAAAGTACAATGCAGGTGTGAACAGAGCCTGGGGGTACGGTCAAAATGCATGCGTTTTTACATGTTGGCCATGCTTTTGGCTGGTTTGAAAGAGTTTCTATTCATAACAGGAAGTGTATGCAGCTTTAAAAATGTTAAACACGGCTGCTTCCACTTTCAGCAACGAAGCAAAATACATGCGTTTAAAACCACATCGCAAACGCCACCGGTGGCCACACCCTCAAACACCAAGTGATGTATTTACAGCAAGTTACCAGCTTGTCGAAAATGCTCCCACAATATAATAAAAGTGACTGACCCCTGAGGAAGTTGCATGCTTGTGGCATAAGGCGTGGGCACGTTCCTTCAGCCACACATGCGGGGCTCGGTTTCCCCCCCTCTTTAGCATGACCCGATTCTCATTCACACGTTATGCAGGGACCTGGCACACATTGCGCTACCTAGGATCTGTACTTTGACAGTCGCTTATATTCATTACTGACCATATCCCTTAGGAAATGTACACATGGAGCATTTATGGAAGAGTATTTGTACCTTGATTGATCCCAGCAATACTTGTTTTAGGGGGTTAGTGCCCTTTTCATGTGTGGCCCTACATGGACCTTAGTATCTGTTTTTTTGCGTCTTTGAGAGCCTATACATGTTTTTACACGTTTTAAATGTTTTTATGACTATTTTGTGTATGTCGTCAGAGAACTCTTTAAATAAAGTTTGTTATTTTTCACTTATACACACACTTCCTTGTTTCTTATTCACAAATTGCACAAAATACAACCATGGGGCATGGTCATAAGTCATAGTTTGCACCAAAAAAAAATGCCTTTTGCCACATTTATCAAGCGTTTAAAGGGGCTGTCCGAGCCCATAAAAAAATAAAAACATTGGTGGCCAGGAGGGGGCTGCCAATCATAGAAAACCCCTTCTGCCTGACACAGATATCCCCGCTGTAAGGCCAGTGACCTGGGTTAGTAGTATCACATGCTCTCAGATGGAGGGGGGGGGGGGGGAGCAGTATGTATGAATAAATTAGTGTTTATTTTCAAAAATTTCTCACATCTGCACCATGCATTTTCCCATGAGGATTGAATTGATAAGCCAAGTTCCAAAGACTCCTATTTAGCAGGGCCCAGCTCCTTCATAAATGTTTAATAACAAGGTATTAAAAGTTTACAATAGTAAAAACACTTTCCCTTCACACTGTGTGCTGAAACTTCCTCTTGTTACAGTGGGATTACATCAGGCAGAGGGAGGAGGAAGTGCTAAGGGAGGAGATAGGGAGGTTGAGACTGTAACAGCCTGTGAAGACAGAACAGGGAGCGACTGTGGTAACACCCCCAGAGCACTTCAGGCTCATTAGCAGAGTTTTAAAAGTTTATATTAGAAGGAAAAAGGCTACAGTTAAAGGACACCTGTCATCAGGTCTGTGTCAATAGTCCTGTCACCTCTACCTGTTGGAGCAGCTCACAAGGATCCCATCACAGCCTTTATCTAGTTAATTCATACATTAATCATTATAAAATCATCTTTTCTTTATTATGTAAATGAGGCTAGTCACATGATCAGAGGCAGTGATGTCACCTCTGTTACGCCTCCCCTCTCCTCCCCCTGCTCAAGTCTGTGTGTATGTATAGTAAAGCATGGCTAGTGTGTGTGCTGCATCTGCTGACAGGCTGCATCCTCCTAATACACAGAGACACACACATCAGCTACACAAGTACCTGACATGTTCTGCTATAACATGGCTGCATCCTGGAGCTGCTGTATCTCTCCTATACACACACAGGCTGCAGCACTCACTGAATCTTATGCGGCTGGTTTTGAAAAAGAACAATGGGGATCCTGACGTTTTAAAATTTGCGGGCATAGAAAAGGTGGAATGTGGTCCTGAGGGTGGGGACCGCTCTCTCAATCTGTTACGGTGTGAGAGCAGATGCATCATGAAATTTGGGGCGATGGGGGCTTAATGACCGCAATGACATGAAGGTCTTTCTCTAAGTCCTTTAGAGCAGATACTTAAACATCATGCTAAGTGTACAATACACTATCGTGTCTTCTTATGGTGTATGTTTTTATCAGGTAACATGGTCTAGACATTGACCTCTCACCCATATATACATCACTTATTTTGCTATTGAATTGGACTCCCGTTTGCCTGTACAGCTGCTACCGCCCAATATTGGAGCAGCATAGGTTTTTTGTCTGGATTTTGGAGTCCAGGAAGAGCGGAATATGTTTCATTAGATTGTTTATCGTTGCCATAACGACGAGTGCATGCTTCCTCCCCCTTATATCCGGTGAGGCGCACACACGCGTCGTCACTGCCTTGAGAAAGCGCCGGCTGGCGCGAAACGGCTGGCGCTTTGCGGCACTGTGTGTCCCCCCTGTGTACCCTCCATATGAACTCTGAATAAAGAAACTTACTTTCACGCTTGGTGAGTGCCACTTCGTTTTCTACCTTGATGGACAGGCTGCAGGGGGTGTGGCCACCAGCACATGGAGCAGCCATTACATGGAGCAGCTGTCAGTCAAGCACTGGCTGTGCCTCCCACTCATGAATAAGGTGGACAGCTTGAATTTGCATATAGCTTTAGGACCTCATTGCTTAGGTTTACAGGCATGTAGAGGGACAATGAAGGGATAGAGGCAATAACCATGCGTTTGGCTTGTTTTAATGCGTTTCACAGCTGCCTACACTTCCAGAATTGAAGATAAGCAGGATCAAAGCAGCCAAAAAAATTATGTAAACCTACAAAAACGCATGCATTTTCTGTCCGTTTAAAAAGGACCCAAGAATGCACAGTGTGACCGCACTCTCAGGCTGCGTTTTGTTTGCATTTAACGCAAAAGAGATTTTACACTTCAGGAAATAAAGATAAATGGGTTTTTAAATGGAGAGAAAATGCATGTGTTTAACCCCTTGACGCGCTTTGCCATAGCTGTATAGCACAGAGTTGCAGGAAGTGTATGAAGAGGGCTTACGGGCTGAACCCTCTTCATACACAGGAAGGGGTTGTTGCATATTGCAGCAAACCCCCGACGGTAATAACCGTGGTCGGTGCTTGCACCGATCACGGCTATTAACTCTTCCAATGCCGCCAGCAAAGCTGCAAGAGCCATTTAAAAGACGGCAGTGCCAGCATCTTGGATCCGATCGTCACTCCCCCGAACGTTATTGGGAGGCAGTGAATGGTTGCCAAGACCGCCTTGGGTCTTTGTAATGAATCTTCAGAAACCAGACAGCCTCGGGTCTGACAATGAGTCAGTGTCTCATTGTAATGTATACTGTTCAGAAATGCCATATACTGCAATACAGCACATTAAATTTCCAACATATAGGTGTCGTCTTTAAGTCGGTTGTTCATAAGTCGGGAACTGCCTACACAGTCACTATGTAGTGCAATTTTAACACAGAAAACAAGCCCTCACACAGCTCTCTACATGGAAAAATAAAAAAAGTTATGGATTTTTGAAGATGGGGAGTGAAAAATGAAAACTCAAAAACAGCCTGGTCATCAAGGGAGAAAAATAAACAGACCCATCCCTTCCACAGAAAAGCTCTTGCGGGGGCTTAGACATAGATAAATCACTAGATTTAACAAGTCGTGTCAGATAAAGGGCACATTCACATGGCCGTATGCGGGGACGTACATGCGGCCGCAAATTTGCCCATAGACGGCAATAGCGGCGCGGCGCAGATGCGGTGCCACACATGTGTGGCACCGATCCGGCCCGCACACCGCAAAAAGATAGAGCATGCTCTATCTTTTGGCGTGTGTGCGGCCGTGCGCCGCTATTCTCTATGGAGGGAGGAGGGGCTGCCTCCTCCTCCTCTCCAGCACACGGCGGTATGCCCGCACGGCGGGCATACCGCTGTGTGAATGTACCCAAATACTAATTAGTCGCTGATGAAGTTCCAGGGGAGTCCATCAGTTATTGTGCCGGCTGCTAAGATATAAGAACTACATACTTCCTCCTTGATCAAGTCATGTAGCAAGGCCAGGAGGGAGGAGGGTTTTTGAGTTACCATTTCTTAGAACAAAAGAAGCACAACTGGGCTTTCATAAGAAGTCAGCACTTTGTACTCCCTGAGATGGGTTTTCTGGATGGTCTTTCTAGCCATGATATGGGGTAACACAAAAAATATGCTGTGCCCAGCCACCATTTCCAAAATCTCCCCCCTCCTCAGCTCAGCAGTCACATGACCACAGGAAGAGGAATGCAGCTATACAGTACATACTGTACATCTGAAGAACCAAAAGAGGAAATCCGCTGTCTTACATGACATGCAGTCCAGCGTGTGCACCAAGGAGGCTGGGGCCGGGGCCCCCTGGGGCCGGAGAAGAAAAGCTTTTTCTGGCTGTAGCCCTCTGCCCCAGCTGGCAGACCCCTCTCTGGTGGTGCTGTCCTGGTGAAAGAAAATGCATCCAATTTGGTGCACGGCACTGCAACATAGACCACAGTTTTCCAAGATAAACCGCACACAAACGCTATAGCCATACAAGGCTCTAAATAGTTAGGAAAACTGGCACAAAACATGTGAGTTTGTTCATTTAGCAGTTCTGGCGTTCATACACAACCATGACTAGCTTTCCAGGTTTGGTTGTATATACTGATCTATCAATGAGGGTGGCAGTTTGGGCATGCGTTTAGACATAGGCTGCTGTGACATGGTAGCACTGGGGCGGGCCAGCGGGTGACTTGTATTATCCAAATGCTGATCACGTGTTCCCATACAAATGCGATAGACCCTGGCCCCTTCCCAGTTAGTTTTAATTCCATTTCAACACGCTAACGTGTGACAGGACCAGCATGTGGCAACACACATGCATTTTACATGTCACCATGCGTTTACCTGCTTTTCTTCTGATGACAGAAGCTCAAAGGGAACCTGTCACCAGGAGACCCATTTTTAGCACTCCCCCAGTTCCCACAGAGCATAGTACATACACTGTCAAAGTGTTTTTGTATTTAAAATTGGTTTTACAGAAAAAAAGATATGTTATATTGTACCTTTCATTAGCATCTGCTGTGTGACTAGGCAGTTGCCAAATGGGAGGGTCTGGAAAGGAGCAGTTCCCCCACCCATCCACCCTCCCTTGGGGAACAGCTTCTCCATGTGACCTTTTCAAATATATGAAAACACCCATCACTGGGCTTAGCGACGCCCCCTGCTCCTCTACAGCCAATCCCGAGTGAGGGGAGTTATTCAAATATTTGAAAAGGTCACACTGGGGGAGTGCTAAAAATGGGTCTCCTGGTGACAGGTTCCCTTTAAGCAGCTGAGAAAGTGTCAACTCTCTGTGTACACCGTGTTGTACTGATGCATGCACACTGTATTGTGCAGAGCGTGGGATCAGACCCACATACTGAGCCACTTCATGGGCTGTACACACTCGTCTGAAGCCAACCTTACCCTGTTAAATTTTTCTATATGTAGCCAAGTCTTTCGCATCTGTGCCTGATGCTGCAGGGCAAGTGTTGCATACAGTAGTAGAAGCCCTTCTACTAGACTATGCGGAGTTATACCATCACTACAAGAAAGTATTTGTTTCTACATGTGCTGGGGCTGCACAAAGCTACAGTCATGGTGTACACAGCCACCACCCAATGCACATAGGGCCATGACAGGACGCGACAATAACGCCATCGGATGTACCCCAGAAGCTTTTTATCATTTCTGATAATCCTTTATGGCGTCAACATCCTGGAAGACAATTCTCTTCATGATACAATGTGTTGCCCTGCGCTGCCTGCGCTCCTGCTTATAGAGACTTGTTCACACAGCTAGGATTTATGCAAATCCCACTACGCAGTGTCCAGTCATGTGTAGCCTATGAAAGTTCACACGTACATGACAATCCACATTGGATGAGGTAATAACAATAACAGGGAGTCCCTAAAGCGCTACACCCTAGCGGACGCCGGCGCATCGCAACTCACCCGCCCGCGAATACTTCTCCCGTCTCCGCGCCTAAGTTCTCTCCGGCCCCGAGCAGCCCGAACACTGCGGACCCGCCCTCCACATCCGAGCAGGCAGCGCTACTCACTGACCGTGCGCAGCAGCAGGGTGGGGATATAGTAGGAGGGGGAGAAGCTTTACCGCACCGGCTACTTCTGTTTGCTCTTGGGACTTGTAGTTTATGTAAGGCAGTGACCGCAAGGTGAGGAGCGATAGGCGCACTACATTTCCCATGATGCCGCACTTTCGTTTCTGTAAAACAAATGGGAAGCATAGGAAGAAACTCGTCGCTAGCCAATAAGCGCAGTACAGGGGCTGTCCCGGGGCTGACAGTTAGAGGAATCGGTGGGCGGAGCTCAGCAGCTTGGGATGACGGCACGGCTCGGTGTGTGAGGAGGGAGGGGGAGTAGCGCTCGGCAAGACGCGGACGAGGCTGATGATCGCGCATCTTCTGTGCTGTAACCTTGCGCTTGGGGCCGGGGGCAGCCGCCGCCGCTGATGGGGAGACGTTAGGGACTAGCGGTGGAGCAGGTGCGGGAGTGCTGAGTTCTGGACGTAGCGGAGGAGACGGGCACAATCCTGGGAGATGTAATGGTCACTGGTGTCCGCTGCGCACGACGCTTCTACACGGTGGATGAACAAAAGGGAAGAAACGGCGGAGTCCCAGTAGCTCGGCGCTAGTGCCGTCACCTCACCCCCGTGTGGCCGGGGGCTGCTCGGATCTCCATAACGTTGTGTCTCTACGTCATGTGAAGAGCACAGGTGGAATCAGTGTGAGCTGCTCCCCCGATCACACGAGCTCCATCATCCCCATCCGAGGCCTGCTGCACCGTCTGCCCCCATGCCGCCGGGCGCCATCGAGGCTGCTGCAGAACCTCTTTGCGGGCTGAGCACTCATCCAGTGTCTGCAGAGTGAGAGGAGGCTGCCTGCTTGTCACTCACCCCTGGATCCTGCTGGAGTCTCTGCCTTTTGTTCCTGGATGTGACCGGCATCTGCTCATCCCATGGAAGTAAACAAATCAGTAAGTTTCCATTAGCCTTTGTTTACTATGGATGTGGGGACAGCACTATGTCTGTCTGTGTATGGATGAGGAGATTGCAGTGCTGGGAGGGAGGGGAGGTATACTCTATATGTGACTGCAGAGAAATAACCCATAGGAGATCAGCCAACAATGCCAGGGCACATACACAGGTGCCACCAGCAGCCCGGATCATCTGTGCACATAACAATGGATGAGGAGCTCTCCTATAGCTTTTTCATTTTCTTGTTTTTATAGAAGGAAGTGACGATACATTTGGTTACAGTTCAGGTTTTATTAGTACAATGCTGGAAAATATGATTGATATGATGGATCTCTGGTGCTGGGATCAGTCATCTTTACATTGGAACTGAGAGCCCAAGTGATGAATGCAGAAGAAGTGCTAGGAGACAATAAAACCCTCTCCAATCTGAGCAGAATGAGATCTCATGAAATCCGTCTGTCAGTACAAAGTGTATGTGTATATAATATATAGTAAAATAGAGGAGTGTGTTATATCTTTTTAGACGGATGGCCTTAAGTAGCACATTTATATAAATATTTTGAATGAATGTTTCTTCTTTTCATCTAAACATAAGTAATAAGTGTTGTCTGTGCTATTGACATCTCCCACTCCATGACCACAAAGGCTGTATTGTTCTGTACCGTACATATATGATATTCCATAGATGTCACGTCACTGCACTCAAAATGACACAGAAAAACATCCAGAATTATCCCAGTGACCCTCACTTCAACAGTGTTGTGTTGTTTTCAGCAGATATTTTTGCTATATCTTTACTACATAATTTAATATTTTTGATTAAAAAAATAACAATACAGAATCTTTCATCCGCTGTTTTTCTCATTGTACCTTTATTTTTTTTTAAATGGCTCGAGTCACTTCCACGGTTTACTATAAAAAATGAAAGTTGTTTTGAATTCCTGGTACTTTTATTCTTCCTTGTGTTTTGTGTCTGAATGGAGGAGGGGCACTTCCATGTCTGAGAGATCGTAAATCGCCCGTTCTACCATTGTCATGCTGAACAACAAACATCTATGTTAACTCCTATAATGTACATATCTGTATATAAGACACAGGGATGTGCTGCCGACCAGCTGCTCAGTACTACTTTGTATTGGCATTTCCTCTAATTGGCTTGTGTTTGGCTTATTAGGTAGCGGTGTTGATGCCAATATTCCCTTTATCTACTGTCACCCATAGCTGCTACTGGTTTTTACTGGAACATTGTAGAAATCTCTGCATATAGTATACCTAGAATATCCTCTTAATAAACTCTCCAACTCCTTGCTGCATCCTGTTCTGTTGCAATGCAGCTTAACCCCATGTAGATAATGTTTCTACTAACACTGGTCTAGATGCAGCTTGGGTGCATGTATTAATACTGATGTACTGTACCACTTGGAATGTAAGCTACACTTTCCTTCTCCGTGTTAGGAAAAGTGGTAGAGGATGCTCAACAAATAAGCTGTTTTGCCTAAATGTCAAAATTGACAAAGCCACATTAGAAATATGGTACAGTAGGGTAGATTTGTTAAAGACGCAAGTTTGCCAGTGTGAGTAGTGCAACATAAAGTTATTAAAACATTTGCCTCTTAATAATTTGACACATTTTGGGCTGTCCTAAAGTTGTTTATTTTATTGGGCTCTCTAAATGTTTTAGGCTACCTTCCCCTCCCCCCTCTGAGCAAGCCACAACCACTTTACCAGCTTGTGCTGAATGAGATGGGGAAAAGATTTATATTGTTGCCCAAATAGACCCTTTTTGTGGCTACACCAGTATAACCTCAAACTTGATCTCCTAGCAACTGATAACAAATATGCAATAAATAAATATATGTGTAAATAAATATGTTTATATTTTACATAAACCCCTTTTAATATTGAAGTTTTTTTTTCTTCTTAATAGTCATGTATGTCTTACTGTCTAGCTGCTCTATTTCTGCAGTCTATATCTGTAGTTCACGGTCCACTCAGAGCTGGTGGGTGGAAAGCTAGCTGCTGTAAATCATAGAGCTTCTATGTAACCTAAGAAATTTCTATGTAAAGAGCAGGTTAGGAAGGAGGTAGAAAGAGTTAAAGGGAACCTGTCATCAGAAATTGTGCTAATAAACCACTACCAGTATGTTGCTGAGCAGATTCTAGATCATGTTTCTTTCATGGCCTGGTGTGGTGGCATCATCCAGAAAATCAACTTCGAAGTGAGATGTAAATTGGTTTTATAAAGTCAAGAAAGCGGAGAGTTTAACACTGAAGTCATGCTTTCCCTGCCTTAGAGTGCTCCTTCACTGTAATATATGGTCATTAGGACATTGTTGACTAGATCTTCTGAAGTCCGGCACATGCTGTCAATCACATGGAAAGGGATGTGCCGATACAGGGAAAGCTCGATTTCAGTGTTTAATTTCCCGCTTCCTGACTTGATAAAACTGATTAACCTCTCACTTCAAAGTTGATTTTCTGGAGGATGCCACCAACCTGGGTCATGAAAGAAACATGATATAGAAACTGTTCAGCTGCTTGACAACATACTGGTATTGGTTTATTAGGCCAATTACTGTTGGCAGGTTCCCATTAAAAAATAAGGGAAGTAAAGTTTGATATCTGTATTTTTGAATTGGGTAAAGCTTTCAGCCTATGATCCGCCTCCATACCCCCCTTACCGACGGCATGATGCACCATTCCGTCATGGGTCATTAAAGTGTTAATAACATGAAGTTGGATAGGATACCCGGTCATATGTGAAAATGGCACTGTGCTGCAGGGGCACCTGGTTGTCAAGGCTGCTCCTGACATTTCTGGGGTGAATATGACCCAAGATGAAGGAGACCATGCTTCCACTTTGGTATATGATTGATTAACGGACGCAATTGGTGCCAGCACTGATAATGGCTTTTGTCCATGTTCATGGGGGTATTGCCAGCTTGCCTACTCATTGAGGTCTACATAAAATTTTCTAGGCAAGATCTGTGAAAAAAGAATGTTTAGAAGAAAATTGTAGGTTTTCAGACTATTGATCATGTTGTGTTACCTTATCAAAGACAGGATTACAAAAATAGACATTTGAGAACTGTTTATTTACTATATACTGTCACATGGAAAATTTAAAAAATAATATTCAAAAAAATCCTAAAAAACATAAATCATAATTTCCTTTTTAATGGAGTGTGTCTATTTTTTTCCCTTTGACTAATTTAAAATAAGATTTAAAAAACCCCAAACCCAATATTTTAGTTTTCTTATTTGTTTTAACCCCTTCCCGCACCCTGACGTGATACTACGTCATAGGATGCGGGTCGTTCCCGCACCTTGACGTAGTATCACGTCACGGCGATCGCCTGGGCTCAGAAGCTGAGCCCGTGCGATCGTCGCAGGATCCCGCAGTAACAGCCAGGATTGCGACTATCGCGATTCCGGCTGTTTAACCCTATAGACGCCAGCGTCTATGGTGAATCGCCGCCATGGCAACCCTGAAGCCCGATGAGGACCACAGGGTTGCCTTCACTAGAAGCCTGTTAGGATTGTGCTTACAGCACGATCTAACTGTGCTGATGTCAGCCTATGCAGAATGCGTAGGATGACTATGTAATATGCTGCAAAACATTAGTATTGCAGTATATTACAATGAACAAGTGATCAAATGATCACTTGTTCATGTCCCACCCTGGGACAAAATAAAACCGCAAAAAAAAGTTTAAAAAAAAAGTGCAATTAAAAAAAATTATTAAAAAAGAATAAAGGTCCCTTGAAGTCCCATCCTATGCAATAATCCAATAAAACATAAAAAAGTTAAAATCACCAAAAAACCCACAACATATTGGGCATCACAACGTCCGTTACAACCCATACAATAAAATAAAATTGTCACTGAACCCGTACAGTGAACGGCGTTAAAAAAAAACACACAAAAAAGCTTGCAAAAATTATGAAATTTTCACATCTGACCTCATAAAAAGCGCATAAAAAGTAATCAAAAAGTAATATTTACCCCGACATGATACCCAGAAAAAGTGCAGCTTGTCCCGCAAAAAATAAGCTCTAAACCAGCTCTGTAAACAAAAAAATATAAATGTTCTGCCCATTGTTACATGGTGATACAAAAACAAGCACATTTCTCACAAAATGAGTTCTATATTCTGCAAAACAAGTTAACCATAAAAAAGCCATATCAATGGGGTATCGCTGTAATCGTGATGACCCATAGAATAAAAATAACACATTATTTTTATGGTATGGTGAACGTCCGACGACAAAAATGCTAAAAACCATAAAAAAGAATTAATGATTTTTTTAACCTCCACCAAGAAAGAGTTAAAGGGATATTCCAGGAATCAGCAACATGCATATACAAGTGGGCACTCAAAATATAAGCTAATGTGTAATTAGTTGTTATTTAAAATTTTGCTTCCCTTAGCAGAAAATGCTGATGACATAGACTGTAATGAAGAATTAAAATGTTACTGGCCCTTTAATCAGTCCGTTAATTTCCTCCGCGCGGTCCGTTGCAGGACAGAAGATGGCTGCTGGTCACATGTCCACATCACATGTCCTGCAGCTGCCTGGGCAGGGTCATGTGATCACCACTACGTTTGGCTGTAGTCGGTTGGTTGCAGTGCATCCAGTATGGTCAGTGTTGTGGTGATGGCAGTTACACATCATTACTATGGTAACAGAGCAAGAAAACCTGTTATATCATCACTGGGAACATAGCATAAGAGGGAGGAGGAGTTACTGAGAACTAAAGGATCATGGAACTCGTAGTTTCCAGTGGCGGCCATCTTAGTGATAACTCCACCTACTTTAGAGAGGCCATAAATTTTGTAAATCATAAAATCATATTATTTTAGCTCTGTTTTGTGACTAATGACATTGAGTATTGTTGTATTCATTTATTTATATCATCATGGGTTTTTGTGTCAGACGTTCATATTCCCGGAATACCCCTTTAATAAAATCTGATTATTAGCTATTGAGCCACCCTGTAAATGATGTACCTGAAAAGTGGATCTCATCCACAAAAAAAATCTCCCATATATCCAAATTGCAAAAAATAAACATTTTATAGCCTGTAAAATGTGACATTGCAGATCTGCTGTGAATGGTGCAGCTTCCCTTCTATGACCGGTTGTGCGCCCATACAGCAGTGACCACCATATATGGAGCATCCTCATACTCGGGAGAAATTGGGTATAAATTTTTTTGGAGTTTTTTGTCATTTAATACTTTGTAACTGTTTAATTTTTGGCAAAAATTTATATATTGTCTAAAAAAAATTACAGCTTGTAAATTACACCTCCATATTGTTTAACCCATGTGAAGCATCTAAAGGGTTAACATACTTCTTAAAGTTGATTTTTTTACACACTGAGGTGTGTAGTTTCTAAAAAGGCGTGATTTATGGGGTTTTACTGCTGTTTAGGCCTCCCAAATTCAGTTAAAGCTGAGAAGGAGCCTCTAAATAAGGTTTTGGCGATTTTCATAAAAATGAGAAAAATTGCACCCAAAATTCTGAACCTTCTAACAACCTACAAAAGAGAGAGGAGGTATAAAACCCTATGCCAATATAAAGCAGACATTCCGCAAATGTTAGTTATGAAGTTACTTGGGTGCTATGACTATCTGGCTGAAAAGCAGAAAATTTTGAACTTTGAAAATGAATAATTTTAAGAAATTTTTGCCAAATTTCATTTTTTTTTCATAACTAAACACACAATATTTCATCAAAATTTTTCTATTACTTTGAAGTGCAATGTGTGATGGAAAAATAATCTCAAAATCCCCTGGTTAAGTTAAAGCGTCACAAAGTTATAATGACACAGGGCAAATTTTAAAAATCAGGCCTGGTCCTAAAGGTCTAAAATGGCATAGACACGAAGGAGTTAATGTTTTGATCTTCTGCTTATGGGGGCTGCCATCTTGCCTGAGCTCTAGTAACAGCCTTTCGTGATATGTTTTTACAACAGCTTTATGGCAGCAATGTTCTAGACTCATGGCGGTCTGTGGAGAGTTCTGTAGATATGCTCTGTGCAAAAACGAGCTTCAAAGTAAACCTGTCACCTGCACTCCCCCGCACACAGGCACACCGTACCTTTTAGATATCTTTATAAATGTTGAGGGGGAATGAGGGAGTTGAGAGAGATGATGGTTGTCTGACTTGCTGAAGAGAAATTGGCTCCGTCAATTCCGGCTTCCTAAGGAATTCTTTTCAGCGTGTTAAACACTGCTGATGTCTCCCTCATCCCCCCCCCCCCCTCCCTCATTCCTGATGGGGGGGGCCAAGTTCGAGGTGTTAGCTAAAGGTTGGAGGCAAGGTAGCGTTAAAAGGACATTGGCAACATGTACACATGTCCAGAAATTATACGGATTATGTGCTGTACATGGAAAACACAGAAAGAATGTTTCAGTAGAGATTGAGGATGTGACTAATACTTTATAGTGTATCATCAATTTTTGAACTATATAACCTTGGATATCGAATTGTATATGCAGTAGTCCAAATGCTAAAGATTTCACCTACATTCCCTGTAATAATTCTTCCATATACATAGAAAACAAATTATATATTAGTAATTATATAAATAATTGTATAAAATTATTTATGACCTAACCTCCTCCTATCTTATGCACTCTTCAGTTTTGAAGTATGGCTGTGTCTTATGATCAGACATTGATTAAATATTGAAAAGATATTACATGGAGTTGAATGTTGTGACCCTTGACAATCGCTAAAGCTGAGCATGGAAAGTTTTGTGCCACTTTGTCTCCTGTCGACTGCTTGTGTTACTTGTGTGTTGTAGCCAGTTATTAACACCCTCACCATCCGTATACATCAATGCCCTATGCCCAAAGTTCTAGTAAGTTTAAATCTTATTTGTCTCAAAAACTGGTAAATGTAATCCTAAAAATTGGGCCTGTGCATCCGCTACTAGGAGGAGACACAAAATAAGTGACCTTTGTTCCTTGCAGTGATATTATATATATTTGGCCTCGTTATACACAGGAGAGTCTTTTTTTTTTTTTTTTAATTGGAATTACTGTATTTGAAAAGGTTATGAAATTGATTTACAAATTAATAAACAAAAGAAAATTTAATAGGTAACATTCTTATTTTTCTCTAACAGTAACATTTATATTCTCTAACATTTAAAAAAAAAAAAAAAAAAACAATTTATCAACCCTTGAGATTATTTATATAGGAAACAAGACATTTTATTGTGGGCATCTAGGTATCAAAGTACCTTGGCCACTAAAGGGTAAAATCCAGTAAAATTGCACATTACAATGAGTGCTGACGAGTGTGGCTTTTAAAGCCCTGTATGAATATGTTCTACACAAGCTTTGTACTGATCTCTATAATGTAACAGTATTATTATCCTTTGACATGTAGAGCATCCTAGTAGACTATCTTACTGTAATAATACAAAGAGCTCAACAACTGTTCAATATACAACAAACTCTGAAAGACCCTACATCCTTTCATCACCTCACGACATATAACTGTAAGGAACCTGCACAACGCTACATTAGTAACTGTTCCCGGAATAAAGCTGCAAACCTCATTTATGGAAGGCAGATGTGTAGTAAGTCACATCTATAGAACTTGTAAGAGGAAGCACAAATCCTTTTGTTAGGTGAATCTGGATCTTTAAAGGTATATTATATATCTGCTATATCACATTGTGTATTGTGTTTGAGTTCATGTTCTGTGACTGGTAAAATGCATGATGTGAAGTCAGTTGTATTAGCAGAATACTGTGCACCATGCCTTTCTCTCTGGACCTGCAGCAAGTATAAGTATTTCCCAGGTTGTATAAGAGGCAACTGTTACATTTCAATTATTTTAGGCTTAAATATTCCATGCCGTGTACTGGGAAGCGGGGAAAAAAATTCTAAATGCAGTGAAAATGATGAAAAAACACATTTGCACCATTTCTTGTGGGCTTGGTTTTTACAGCTTTCACTGTGCGCCCCAAATGACATGTCTACTTCATTCATTGGGTCAATACGATCACAGGGATACCAAATTTGTATAGGTTTTATAATGTTTTCATACATTTACAAAAATTAAAACCTCCTGTACAGAAAAAAAAATCTTCATTTTACAGTGTTCTTGCACTAATAACTTTTTCATACTTTAGTGTACAGAGCTGTGGGTGATGTCATTTTTTTGCGACTTCTGATGACGTTTTCAACGCTTTTATTTTTAGGACTGTGCGACCTTTTGATCACTTTTTATAGAATGTTTTCTATTTTTCAAAATGGCTAAAAAATGCAATTTGTGACTTCGGGTGCTATTTTCCGCTACGGGGTAATACGCAGTGAAAAACGGTTATTATATTTTGATCGGGCATTTTCGGACGCAGCGATACCTAATGTGTTTAGGATTTTTACTGTTTATTTATATTTATATCAGTTCTAGGGAAAGGGGGGTGATTTGAATTTTTATGTGTTTTTTTTAATATAATTTATTTATTTATTTTTTTTTACTATTTTTCAGACTCCCTAGGGTACTTTAACCCTAGGTTGTCTGATTGATCCTACCATACACTGCCATACTACAGTATGGCAGTATATGGGGATTTTGCATACCATCTATTACAATGTGTAGATCGCACATTGTAATAGATAGCCTCGATCATGACAGCCTCGGATCTTTGTGTGATCAGAGGCTGTCAGGACAACGGATCACCGCTCCCCGGTGACGTCACAGGGAGTGACGATCGAAGCCAAGATGGCGGCGCCCACGCGCTGGCGGCAGCTTTGCCGGCGGCGATCAAAGGGTTAACACCTGTTTGTGCTCTCCCCTGAAGAGAGTAGTACACACCATTGAAGAAAACTTTCAGATTCTTTGGCAATTTGTTGCATGGAATAGCCTTCGTTTCTAAGAACAAGAATAGACTGTTTTTCTGGCCTTTGGGAGAGTTTCAAACAATGGTGATTCTCAACCAGATCAAAGGAAGGTCAGTTTTATAGCTTCTCTTAACAGCCAAACTGTTTTCAGCTGTACTAGCATATTTGAACAAGGGTTTTCTAAACATCCAATAGCTTTCTTACACAGTTAGCAAACACAATGTACCATTAAACCACTGGAGTGGTGGTTGTTGGAAATGGGCCTATATACACCTATGTAGATATTGCATTAAAAACTTAATTAAATTAAAATTAAAATTAGGTTTGCAGCTAGAATATTCAGTTACCACATTAACAATGTATAGAGTATATTTATGATTCTTATGTATGGACCACTGCAGCTTACAATCCATGTTATGTGTTATATGTATTTGGGGCTTTTGAAAACAAGCCATCCAGATTTATTGCAGTGAATACCACAGATCTACGACACAGAATCCACACTATAATTGTGCAGTAAGGATATTGTGTCTCAGTCACTTATAGCATATGGCTCTGTTCACATACAAAAATTGACAACTTGCTTTATATGGTGCTGGGAATGGAATGCCTGCTAGATGCAAACTGAAGTTATCAAGAGCCATTAAACACTTAAAGGGAACCTGTCAAAGAGTTTTCAAAGTAAAAAAAAAAAGTCTTTATTCCCCCCAAAAAATAAGTTGGATCAAAGTTCGCCTTTCTGTACGCAGAGCTGTGTCGCTGGTCCCATGGTAGAGGCTAGTAAGGAGTGGGGCGGACATGTGTGACATTTTGAAGTGGGAAGCGACCGGGGTAGGTGGAGTGGAGATTTGGAGGACATGGGAGGTATTTTTTTAATTTGAAATTGATGCATGATAGAACTCTGCATACTAAAAGGTAAACTTGGATCTAATTTCCCTTTTTTCAGAAAAAGCCAGTTTTGCTTTAAAAACTCTTTGCAAATGTGTACACTATTCTCTATGGGGACCTGGGTGTGCCAGAAAAAGGGCTCCTGATGACAGGTTCTCTTAAAAAACGGGAACCAGTTCGGCTTTCAGGACTTAAAGGGAACCTCTCACCAGGAGACCGATTTTTAGCACTCCCCCAGTCCCCACAGAGCGTAGTACATACACTGCCAAAGTGTTTTTGTATAAAAAAAAATTGGTTTTACAGAAAAAAATATGTTATACTGTACCTTTCATTAGCACCTGCTGTGTGACTAGGCAGTTGCCCAATGGGAGTGGCTGGAAAGGAGCAGTTCCCCCCACCCTTGGGAAACATGTGACCTTTTCAAATATATGAATAACTCCCGATCCTCGGGATTAGCTGTAGAGGAGCAGGGGGCGTCGCTAAGCCCAGTGATGGGTGTTTTCCCTGCTGAGGTCCGCCAGAGTTCACCATCTTCTTCCCGGAGCATGTAAGTGCTGATCTTGCGACACAATCTGATTTTCAAATTCTGCGGTTTGTTCGACGGCCACGCGGGTCCACAACAGATGTTGCGGACCTGCAGCTGGCGCACTTGAAGAAAGTCGAGTGCTGAAGAACTCGGCTTATACTCGAGGATATACGGTATTATGGAGATTATTATTATTGAGATTATAATGTTTTAAGCATATAACACAGTTAAATGAATAAAAATTTATAAGACAAAGAATAAGGGCTCATTCAGACAGGCGTGTCTGCTGCTCATTTGCAAAAAATAGACGTAATCTATCCGTATGCCATCCGTTTCTTTCACATAGTCAAGAAGAGCTGATTAGTTTCTAATCTACTTCTTGCCATGCCCAGTTGGTTGCCAAGCAACATTGGAAGAAAAAATACTCTGCAAATGTGCCGTCCATTTTTTTTTCGGAACCATGGACTTCTTTGGATGTACATGGTCTGCATGTGAGACATAATAACGCAGGCTGCAGTTTTTTCTCACCGCTTGCACATCCGTGAAAAAAATGGACACGTGGAAAAAATGTGCTTGGTGCTTTCAGCGATCGCGGCTATGAACCCTTCTGATGCCGCCGGCAAAGCTGCCATCGGCATTTAAAAGACAGCGGCACGTGGGTGCCGCCATCTTTATTTAGATTGTCTCTCCCCTGAACGTCATCGTGGGGTGGCGATTGGTTGCCATGACAGCCTCTGGTCTTCATCAGAATATCAAAACGGTTATTGCCGGCGGTGGCCTCCGTAACGGGAAATGGCGCCCAAATGTCCAAAACCCGACTTTTACACCATTTTACATCACATTAAAAATGGAATAAATAGTGATCAAAATGTCACACAGACCTCAAAATGATTGCAATGAAAACGTACAAAGTATGAAAAAGTTATTGCCGTTTTGTACACAATTGTTTAATCTTTGCAAATGTATTAAAATAAAACCTATATAAATTTGGTATCACCGTGATAGTACCAAACCATAAAGCAGAGGTGTTATTTGGAGAGCACAGTGAAAGTCGTAAAAACTGAGCCCACAATTTTTCCACGTTTGGAATTTTTTCCCAGCTTCCCAGTACACGGCATGGAATAATAAATAGCATTGCGGAAAAGTAAAATTTGTACAAAAAAAACCCCTCACACTGCTCTGTACACGGAAAAATGAAAAAAAATATTCAAGATGGAGAGCTAGAAATGAGCGAAAAAAACGTGTCCTTAAGGGGTTAACATTACTAGGACAACCTTTACACCACATACTATGCTGTCATAAAGCACTAAAGCTTCTCCTGGCAAATCACTGGTGACAGTTGCTGATTGCATTTCCATTGAAACACATGCAAATGCGATCAGGCTGAGCCCCGCCCCCAGACGTTCACATTGGATTTCTAAATGCAATGTAAACGTACCATGTGACCGCACCCTAAACATTCAGATTATCCTATCATCAGTATCAAGTATCACAATACTTTTATATGTATTGTATTACACCCAAAATTCTGGTATCGGTGCCCTACTGTACGGTGAACTGCGTAAAAGTTTTACTGAAAAAAAAAACGAGTGACAAAACAGCTGTTTTATTCTGTTCCGTTAGGAAACGGTTTATACATTTGAATCATCATGCTATTTTTACCATGAAAATTAACTAATTGGGAAGTCTAACCAGCCGTTACAAAATGTCTTGTTTGTTTTTTTTTTTTTGCATATTTAACCCCTTCACGCTCCGTGGCGGATATATCCGCCACGGAGCGCAGTGACTTAGCGCTCAGTGGCGGATATATCCGCCACGGCGCTTATGCCGGCTCGGCTCTGGATCCGGCATCGGGAAACACGGGGTGCCGGCTGTAACTAATAGCCGGCACCCCAGTGTAACACCCGCGATCGGAGCTGTCTCCGATCGCGGGTGCTTAACCGTTAAATGCCGCGGTCAGCGCGACCGCGGCATCTAACATGCATCTGGGGGATCTTTCCCCCACGATCGGCCCCCCCGAACCGTTTTCGGGGGGCGCCGATCGTTGCTATAGCAACTCTGGGGTCCGATCTGGACCCCAGAGTTACTTGCAAGAATTGCCGGTAAGATGGCGTCTGTGACATCATCTTACTGGCACAGTGCCAGCCTATGCAAGTGTATAGGCTGACACTGATAATACTCTGCAATATATCAGTATTGCAGAATATTATCATGAAGAAGCAATCAGAAGATTGCTTGTTCATGTCCCATGGTATAAAAGTGAAAAAGTTAAAAAAAAAAAAAAAAAAAAAAGTTATTCAATAAAAAAATAGTCATAAATCACTAAAAATGCCCCAAAACATATAAAGAGACATATAACTCAAAAAAAAGTCTAAATCATAACACAAACCCCACATATATAGTATCACCGCGTCCGTAACAACCCGTAGAATAAAAGTAAATCATTATTGAACCCCCACGATAAACGCCGTACAAAAAACTGTTATAAACCCTCCAAAAATTATGATTTTTACCTTTTCAATCCCACAAAAAATGCTATAAAATGCGATCAAAAAACCATATGTACTCAGACATGATACTGGTGCAAAGTACAACATGTCCCGCAAAAAACAAGCCATCAACCAGCTCCGTAGCCAAAAAAGTAACAATGTTATGCCACTTGGAAGACGGCAATACATAAATGATAGATTTTTCCCCACATTAGGGTTTTGTTTGACAAATTTAGTAAAACATAAGAAAATATATTCATGTCTGGTATCCCCGTAATCGTATCGACCCATAGAATAAAGATAACATGATTATTAGTCTATACGGTGAACACCGTAAAAAATCCAGTACAGAATTGATGCTTTTCTACTCCTGCCCTCAAAAAAAGTTCCTAAATTTTCAACAATAGGTGATACCAACCCCAAAATGGTAACAATGGAAAAAGCATCTCGTCCCGCAAAAAAAAATGCCGTCACATGGCCCCAATAACAAAAAAGCGAAAATTTTATAGCCTTCAAAAGGGGCCAATGAGGAAACTAAAATCCTGGCAGCTGCAGCGCCCTCCTTCCCTTCTGCACCTCGCTGTGCCCCCATAAAACAAGTCACAGCCACATGTGGGGGGTCTCTGCACTCGGGAGAAATTGCAGAACAAATTGTATGGTGGGTTTTCTCTTTTTATCTTTTGGAAATGTGTAAATTTTAGGGATAAATGAACGTATAACCGTCACAATTTGACCATTCTAAATTTCACCTCCATTTTGATTCAATTACTATGAAGATCTCAAGGGGTTAACAATCTTCGTAAAAGCTGTTTCTGATAGCTTGAGGGGTGCAGATTTGAAAATGGGTAGATTATATAGGGGGTTTTGATGCTAAATATGTGAAATTTCATTCAAAACTGTATTTATCCCCAAAATAGTCAATTCTGAAAATCCGGAAAAGCGATATTCTATTTGTAAGCCGAGCGACATCAAAATAAATTATCCAGACGTTTCAGAAATTATGAAAATGTAAAGTAGACATATGGGAAATGTTATTCAGCAACTTATTTAGGTGGTAAATCTATCTGCCTGAAAACGCAATGATTTAGAATTTCGAAAATGGCAAATTTTTCAAAAAATGTATCATATTTTCTTTTTTTTTTTGTAAATAAACGCAAAACTTATCAGCCAAAATTTACCACTAAAATGAAGTACAACATGTGGGGAAAAAACAATCTCAGAATCGTTTTGATAAGTAACAGTGTTCAAAAGTTATAACCATATAAAGCGAAGCAAGTCAGAATCCAAAAAATCGGGCTGAGCCTTAAGCTACAAAATGGCTGCGTCCTTAAGGGGTTAATGCAACTTGTATCTAATAGAAGATTTAGATGTCAATAGTTTTGTGAAATTCTAAGAAAAAGTTTTGGCTAAGTCTCTGTATGCGTTGAGCTCCTGGATCCTGTCCAGCCCGTATTTACAGTACAGAGATGTTTTATTATATAATTGGCTTTTAGTATTCATAAATCTTAAAACTACACAATTGCCTGGTATACTAGTTTCTAGGAACACGACACACTTGTTCTATGTAAATGAGATGCATATCCTTGTTCCTGTACATTATAAACAACATTACACATTTACTTTTCAGCAGTTTCGCTCACCACTGGCCACAGGACTGCACAGTGTATAGAGCCGTAAGCAAAAGGCTTTGATTGTTTGAGATGCAGCTTCTCCAGCAATGGTCGCCACATATTGTATGTAGCTGTTTGCCGACTCTGAGCAGCTCCAGTGCTGGAGGCAGCCAAGAACAGCTGCTTGGTGGGATGCCCAGTGTCAGAAGCTTGGGAGACAGATTTCTGGCCAAATTTGCAGTAGTACTCTGGTATACTTTGCTTAGTTTATCTCTCCCTGTATCTCATGGAGGGTGGTTATGTACGGTGGCTTTCTGCTCATCTTCTTTAGTGAGACTTTAGTGAGATTCTTTTGTGTAGGATGATATGGGCAAAGTAAGTGAATAAAGACCTTTTCTCTGATGGGATATATTACAAACTATCATCTACCCTGTTTCCCTGAAAATGTCTTTTATATAAATTTTTGCTCCTAAGGACGCGCTAGGTCTTAATTTCAGAGGATGTCTCTATTTTTTGATGTACAAGAAATAAAATTTATTTTTGAGCAAAAAATTAATCAACATTTTATAAATATGTAGTCATGTAATAACAAACATCAGCATAACCAGCCAAACTCTGATTTCCATCAAAAATTTCTCGTGACTCTATTTCCATGTGTAACAATCTATAGTACATTTGCCAATCCCACTATTTTAAGACGGTTCTATCATCTTCTTAAACGTCACCATAACTCTCCAAAACCTCAATTTCATGCAAAATTTCTTGGGACTCCATTTCCATTAAAACCATTGGGCCTGATCTCTCATGCAGTAGCACTTTCCTTAACCCCTTACCAACGTGACGTAATAGAACGTCACATGTCAGGTGCGGGTGCATGGAGAGGGCTCACGGGGCCGAGTGCATATTGCAGCAAAGGATTACCGGTAACACTTACTAGCGGCTTCTGTAGTATGGCAGTATATGATAGGATCAATCAGACAACCTAGGGTTAAAGTACCATAGTCTGAAAAATAGTAAAAATTAAAAAAAATATATATAAAAAACACTATAACAAAAAACCCTAAAAATTCTAATCTCCCCTCTTTCCCTAGAACTGATATAAACAGTAAAAATCATAAACACATTAGGTATTGCCACGTCCAAAAATGCCAGATCTATCAAAATGTAATAACTGTTTTTCACTGCGTTTTGCCATTTTAAAAAATATAAAAAATTCTATAAAAAGTGATCAAAAGGTCGTACAGTCCTAACAATGGTAGCATTGAGAACGTCATCAAAAGTGGCAAAAAATGACACCACCCACATTTCCGTACACCAAAGTATGAAAAACGTTATTAGCACCAAAAGATGGCAAATTTTGTAAATGTATGAAAACATTACGAAACCTATACAAATTTGGTATCCCCGTAATCGTACTGACCCAAAGAATAAAGTACACGTGTCATTTGGGGCGTACAGTAAAATCCAAGCCTAAAAGAAAACATTGCAAATGCATTTTCACTTTCACTGCATTTAGAATTCTTTTCCCGCTTCCCAGTATACGACATGGAATATAAAATACCACCGTTTTGCAGTGCAATTTGTTTCGCAGAAAAAAAGCCATCACACAGCTCTTAACATATAAAAAAATTATAGATTTTTGAAGGTGGGGAGTGAAAAATTAAAACGCAAAAACAAAAAAGGGCTACAGTGGGAAGGAGTTAAAGGGGTTTTCCCACGAAAGAAAATTCTCACATCTCAATCCCCTAGCAGGGGGTGTGACTACAGTGCACAGAGCAGAAAGACTAACTTGGCAGCACGTCTGTCACACAGAAATCCAAGATGGCGGCCACCCGACCCTAAAGTCAGACGTTACATGGTTGAGTCTACAGTTGGAACAACTGAAATTGTGTACACCAAGACTGATAGAGAGAGAGGCTGGACTTATATCTGTGGAATGCTGCATTTTTGTTAATAACAGTGAATTAGAGAATGTTATTTTGTTATCCTGAGTACATGCAAGAAACATCTGTTGTCTTTGTGGGAATACCCCTTTAAAAGAAGATCTGCAGTATTTGCAGTATCTACATGATCTAATGTATGACGTGGGAGGATCTGTAGCAATGACGGCCACCAGGTCTTATTTTCAGGGGAGGCCTTATATTTATAAGCGTGAAAAAATTTGCACTAGGTCTTATTTTTTAGGGTGTATTATTTTCAGGGAAAAGGTATTTATTTATTATTATTATTATTAATATTTAGAGAACACCATTAATTCCATGGTGCTGTACATTCGTTAATGGGTTCACATACTTTAAGACGAGAACAAATGAAAGTACAAAAGATAAGACCACAGTAAAATTGGACAAGTGCAAGAAGGAGGGCTCATAATCTATATTTGAGGGTAGATGGAAACACAAGGCAAGGGAGCAGATCAGTCGTCTTCTAGAAGTAAATTGGACACGTTGGGGGGGCTTACTGTGGAGGGATCAGGCCTTCCTTAGCCACGTAGATTTACTATAATTTATGCCAGACACTCATGTAAATTTATTCAAATCTATAACAGCTAGTATATAGTTTAGATTTCAAATTCTGGCACATAGACAGCAAAGAGCTTTATAGAATAACATACTGGAATAAAGTAAAAACAATGGCATGAACGTAGTATGACAGCAATACAGCACCTTTGGGGGCAAGATGAACCAATAGCCCTATAAGAGTAGTGCATTCGGAAGCAGTGCAAAAACAATCGAGAATGAGGCATTAAGTTGCATAGTCATACTTTAGATAGGTGAAGAATGAGAAATCAAAAGAGAAAATTCAAGAGGACGCATAGGGATAGGGAAGAGATTAATGGGAAAGGAAGAGGGGAGAAGGGTAGGTAGCAGCACGAAGCACAGGAGGAGATGGAAGAGCATTGTAATACTATAAATTATGTGCACATCTGCTAAATCTGCCCCATTGTGTAATGGCAAAATCTGGATAAAATATAGGTAAAAATCTCACATGAGTATGTCTCCTAAATAGAAATTATCTTAAGGTACGTGTCACCATATAGTTTTCCCTCCATTGGTCTGTATACAGGGTGCACAGCAAGGAAATCTATCATCAAAATCAAGCAAATTTAACCAGGAACAATTACTCATAGATCCAGGTACCATGACTGGTAATCTTATATTTGTTATCCATGTGTTCCTACCTTTGAGAATGATGTGAATGACCCTAAAGGGTCCTGTGGGGTGTTAATAGAGCCTTTTAGTGCTGTTACAATAATTGAATTTCCTGCTGGTAGATTACACCCGCAGAGGGAGGAGTAAAAGAGAATGGGGTGGGTCAGAGATGTTCTGCTCATTGTAACAGCCTGTGAATCTGTAGCACGGAGGGGCTTTGGTAATTCCCCCAAAGCCCTTCAGGCTAATTAGCACAAATGTAAAAGTTAGTGCCATGCTAGTAGTCTATTTGTCTAAGTGAGAGTTTGTACAATACGATTTTCATTAAAACAGTAACTGATAAAAAAAGAATAAGGTAGATTGTATTTGATAAACAATATAATGTCAGTAATCGTACACTAATATAGTCAATTGTATAAATTATCTTTAATGTGATGATAATTATACTATTGCAGGGGCCCTTGCATCAAAAATAAAAATACAACTATAACTGGGGGGCTTATTCTGTACTCTATCAATATAAATGGTAATCATTTACTAACAAGTAAACGTCTTTATCATTCCACGGATTGGTTTGCTTGCCCATCTTTATCATCTTGCTGATATATTCTAAGCAACATGTTAAAGTGTATCAACTTTTGACTTCATATTCAGTCTACAACATTTATTGGCATGTCAAGTCACCAACGTTGGCTTTATAATAACTCATTGACATCTGTCTTCATGGAAGCTCTTACATAAATAGTATCTATTGGAAATATTTGCAATATATAAGATCTATAAGAACTCGCCTTTCCACATACGCCACCCCCTTTCCCCTGGGGGTCCTCTTATTTCTTCCAAAGCTCCTTCACCAAGTCCCTGCCGTTGCACACACACTTTAACATCAGCCGCTTGCTGAGTACAGAGTTTGTTTGTTCATATAGGCTGGGCATACTGGTGGGCGTGGGCTGGCTATGTGCCAGGGGGGCAGGGGGCTGGCTGGCTATATACCGTAGAGGGGGGGCAGAGGGCCCGCTGTATACTACTGGGGGCTGTGACCAATGCATTTCTCACCGTAGGCTTTTACCCGAGTCAGTAGGTTTTCCTAGTTGTTTGTGTTAAAATTAGGGGCCTCAGCTTATATTCGGGTCGGCTTATACTTGGGGAAAACAGGCGGTCCCCGACTTGAGAACACCCGACTTACAGAAGACCCCTAGTTACAAACTGATCACTGGATGTTGGTAATTTACTGTACTTTTGTCTTATGACAACCCAAAAGTTTTAAAATCCAATTGTCACAGAGGCCAAAAACATTTGTCTGGAGTTACAATTATAAAATCTACATTTTCTGACTTGCATACAAATTCAACTTAAGAACAAATCTACAGATCCTATCTTGTGCTTAACCCGGGGACTGCCTGTATGTGGTATATTTGACAATTTTCTGAGTTTTCCTGCGGTGTGTTATCTAATTAATATCTCCTTGATTTGTAATAGATTTACTGTGCTTGGAGGTATTTTGTAAAAAATAAAACTAACTTTTATTTCTTAAAGTTATAATACTACACAGGACTATATTGTGCTAACAGGCATAAGGTACGGTATTTCTCATATTGTTGCGTTTATTGCTGCCCCTAGGTGAGTGCCTTAACATGTTGTTGTTGATTCACATCACCAGGTTTATTGCATGGTTTGGCTGCAACATATCCTTCAGCTACAAATCGGGAGCAATATTTCTGCACAGAGGAAGCGTGAATTGTGCTGCCCTGTGTAATAGTGCAGTACTGCCAGGTGGTGGAGGTTGTTCATATGCTACACACCTAGTTCTATTCAGTGTCATTCACTCTGCCTACTAGAATGGCTGAATTATACTTAATGGTATATTGGTGTACAATTACTGACATAAACCATATTTATTGACATAACCATGTTTATTTAATACAATCTATCCTATTCAGTTTTAATGTTTTGTACATACTCTCACTTGGTGCCCTACTAGTAGTCTATTTGTCCATTTTTAGAAGGTTGCTTCTATACATTTATCTTGAGGTTTATTAACTCCTAAATGTAAAAGTTTATTTTAGAAGGAGGGAACCCATGGATATCAAATATAAGAAGATTACCATAGCCTGGATCTATGAGTAAGAGTAAGGTTTATTATGCCTCTTGGTGCATATGCCATGGCATTAAAGGGGGGAAGCATGGCTTGCGTCATATGCCTCTTCACTGTGGATACCTCATTGAGTCTCAATGTTCCTGTGGGAAGATAATTTATCATAAATGTAGTCATGTTGTCCCTTAGAAACGAGATGGCTTCCTCGGTTACAACCATCCCACACTCTGGCAGCAGTGGCCAGACATGTACTATTGAGCCCTGCCTGACCTCCTGGATTCAGCATTTATTACCACAGGACGGCTCTAATATTTACAGTAAGTTCCAGACATTTCATATAAAAAAAACTTTTTGTGTCTTATGCAATCCCTCCAGCAGAGGTGGCCGTATCCGAGGAAGCAATCTTGTTTCTAAGGGACCATATAACTACATTTATGAAATTATCTTCACACAGGAACATTTTTTTAATAACATTCAGTAGAAGAAATGTTTATATATGGCAGATTAATGAAACTGAATGTGAATGCCCAGACTAGAATACCCCTTTAAGTTTACCCTGACTTGGGGCTCTGTGAGGAATTCACGTTCCATCACATTGGTACAACCAGGGCTTTCATTGAAGAGATCCTTATTTATCTTCAGTATTTCCCTACAATGTGGTTTTTGAGAAGGGGATAAGGACTCTGAAATTATAACTGCTTTGATAGCTGACACTTGTTGAGTCACTAGGCAAGAAACCTTGGGATGGTCTCTCTCTTTCCAGGGTTTGATCAGATTGACACGGTAGATATGAAAGGGCTTCTTCTTTCCTGACTGATGAATCCTCTAGTTGACCTCCCCAACCTTTTCCACCATCTCATAGGGCCCCTTCCATTTTGCTAGGAACTTGCTCTCCACAGTGGGCATTAATCCAGTATCTCCTGGATTGAACAGTCTCAAACTATAGACCCTGGCCTATGACTCTTGTGCCTTTATACCCTGAACATCCGCTCCACCACACTCTTATAAGGCTTAACCTCAATTTTCCAGGTTTCTTTTGCCACATTCCCAAAATGTGGGAACTTGTTGTCTGCCCTAGGATCTTGAGAGTCTTACTAAAGTAAGCAGCTCCCTAGCCCTACACCAGGTGTAGCAGTGTTAAATTGCTAGCTTTATCAGAACATACTTATAAAGCTAGCAAACAAACACTGCTGTACATAGCCAGACCAAGCTTACAGTGGTCCGTCGTATTCATTAGGGGACGATCCGAGGAAGCGGTGATTGCCACACGAAGCCTGGCAGTCACCACCGGCATAGTGTGGGGCATGAATACGCAGGACCGCTGTAAGCTTGGTCTGGCTTTCAGAGCGCTATGTACAGCAGTGTTTGCTAGCTTTATTGGTATGTTCCGATAAAGCTAGCAATTTAACACTGCTACATCTAGGGTAGGGCTAGGGAGCTGCTTAGTTTAGTAAGCAGGTTCTAGATAGATTATTCAGGTAACAGGTCCTCTTTAAGTCAGGGGCCATTTCCGCTGAAGTTGATTCTTCTTCATTGTCCCCTATTAGGTCAATGTGACCAAATTACGGGCAACGCATCTTGCACCAACCTGTTTTTTTTTTTTTTTTTGGTTGTTTTTTTTGTTATCCTATCCATGTGACTTTCCTATCCGGCACAATCCAGTACCGGATCCCGGTAAGACGCAGCACACCCCATCCACGTAAACCAAGGGAAGACTGGACCTTTGACATCTGCTTTAACACATAAGACACAAGGTGTCTCAAGGTGAGCAGATATCACAGTCACAACATAACTCTGCTAATTACAATACTGCACTAGGGGCACCACCTGTGTCTCTTTTTATTTGTCCCCTATTAGGACATTCTGAGGAAACCCTGGTGTTTCCTCAGGATTCCCATCAAAAAGGCTGACTGGGTACTCTGGGGAACTCTGTGGAGTTGCCTTGGCACATAGGTCCCAAAAAAGTGGACAATCACATACATAATTTAACAATCACCACATTATGTGACAAAGTACCCTGGCCCGTTTCAATCATAACCTGAGCCACTAGGTAAACCTTGGTGTCCCCATGTATGCATGTGATGCCCAGATTTTTCTCGGGGACTATAACATGAGGGAGGGTGGCCGAATTGAGAGTAGCCAAACTCTGAGTACAACAGTCCTGAAACAAGAGTCCCATTGATCATCAGAGTACACATCTGAAGTCCCTCCCTCTTGGCTGGCCTGGTACTACATGCAGGCTGGGCAATGAGAGAGCTGCGGCAATTATGGGCTCTGTGGTAAGGGGGACATTGGGCCACCATTTGACCCGGGGCATGACACTTCCAGCAGATGACCTCCTAGGACAGTGATGGCGAACCTTTTAGCGACCGAGTGCCCAAACTGCTACCCAAACCCCCCTTATTTATCTCAAGGTGCCAACCAAAAATTAAAGCAGTAACTTACTGCTCCCTGTTCAATAACTTTCATTCATATTGGTCTCCTGAGGCCAGTAGAAAGATGGAAAATTTTCATCATTTTAGCTTCTTTCCAGTGTCCCTCTGTACACAGAGAATCCTCCAAAGATAATTCGGCCCTGTCTACTTATTCTCCCTCTTCCTACAGTTTGAAGTAGCGAAGTCAGTATCAATATATGACTGAAAGCAGCATCTTTTAAGTGGCTCGCAACTGCAGGAAGATTCTTTGAGTCCTGTCTGGTGTGCTGGGGCGATGGCTCTGGGTGCCCACAGAAAGGGCTCTGAGTGCCGCCTCTGGCACCCGTGCCATAGGTTCGCCACCACTGTCCTAAGATATCCCTTTGGTCACTGGTTTGTGTTCCCCCCTTTGGCCTTGATGCAACCATCTCTAGGGGTTTTGGGCCCCAGTCTGACAGTCAGTCTTTTCAGGTTTTTTTTTATTTGCAGATTTTGTAATTTTAGTAAATGTTCCTTTGGATACATATCCGTTGATATATTTTGGACAGTATTCACTTTGCCAACACTCTAAATTGAGGCATAAAGGCCAAATCAAAACACGTTTAATACACTTTATGGAAGTTATTTATCATACGCTGGCTCCTACCTGGCACCGGATATATGACGAGAAGTATCTGCGAAGCCACAAGGATTCAGTGTGGATTCCAGTTTATGGACTATTGCTGCGCTCATGTGATAAATGATGATGTAAACAGTGTGTAAGGGACCCTCGATCCTATTGACCTCCTTTCACACTACGTAAGATTAGGAGTCATGGCATATTATATTTGGATAATATTATTATTCTATTGCTGTATTTTCCTTACCTTTGTTTTTTCTACTATCATAGGTCTAAGACTGAAACCTTGAAGATCCCCACAAACATTTCTGAACTAGCAGTAATTATGAAGGTATGTATTAAAGTGTTTACATGGAAAATCTCACTTTCTTTGGGCAGTTATTTTATGTTCATTAAAGGAAACCTACCATTTAGAATGGTAGGGGCAAGCTGTAAGTACCGAGCACCAGCTCAGGGTGAGCTGGTGCCGGTACTTACTTTCGTTAGTGTTATAAGCGGCGGTATCGCGGTTTTAACACTTTTTAAACTTTGGAGCAGAAGGGGCTTCGGCGCTGCGCGCGCAACATCTCCGCTATTTTCTATGTAGGCGTGCGCACGATCTTGCGTGCGCTCGGTACTTACAGCTTACCCCTACCGTTCTAAATGGTAGGTTTCCTTTAAGGGTATTTCCATCACCTCTTTGTTGTTAAGAGAAATTACAGTTTACTTTAAAGGGAACCTGTCACAACATTTGCACATATACAGCTAGCGACAGATTCCTATAGAGCTCTATTAACTAACTGATGTTTCCTTTACATCCCCATAAATCAATTTTATCTATGTTACCTGGAATCAGAGGGAATGTGCCGGCACCACTCATCTACTCCTCCCTATGTCTTATACCTCCTTACTATGTCATGTCATGTGACTGGGAAGATGTCATTTACAAAATGTACCCCATGTATTTTTCTGATGACATGAAGTTACAGCAGCCTCCATGGACTTGGTGATCACATACATACAGTACAGTAAGGTTTGTTAATGTGAGGAGGCTAAAGGACCTGAGATGATGTCATGCTGGTCATATGACATAAATGTAACACAAGGCAGAACTGTCGGTCAAAATAAGGGGGCGTGGTTCACTGGCAGCCTAGGAGAGAGAAGAGTCGGGGCCAGCAGACAAGAGTCGGAAAAGCTAATTTGCATATCATAAAAACGACTAATTATGGTACAGGGCCTCATTGGCAGCTAATTTTAAGTGATATGAGGAGGGCTTTGTAACCCTTTAGCAGCAGGCACTGTTAGCCAGGGTGGTCGAATTCTGGTGACAGGTCCACTTTAACCCCTTAAGGGCGCAGCCAGTTTGTATGTTAAGGCTCAGCCCTTTTTAAAAAAAAAAATCTGACAGTGTCTTCCTGTGGTAATAACTTTTCAACACTTTAACATATCCCTCTGAGTTTGAGATTTTCAAAGTTTCAAATGTTCTATTCGTTAGACTAAAAGTCACACCACACTTTTTTTTTTTTTTTTTTAAGCAACCTTCTTTGTATTTCCATTATTTGTTTTACGGTTTATAGTTTTAGTAGCAAGTAGATACATTTCAAGAGATTTGAAAAACGGTAAATTTTTGATGACCAAATTACTTTGGAAGTGTCCTGTGGATGTGGATGTCATCTGCTGTTTCACTGTGTAGCGATGTCCAGAACGAAGTTAGTGCTATTGGGTTTTTGGCAGGCCGATTTGGCTACCAGTACAATGGAATACCCCCAAAGATGACACCATTTTGTAAACTACACCCCACAATGACTTTATCTTTGTCTGTAGTGAGCATTTTAATCCCAACATGCTGGGTAAAAATTGCATTTTTCCTTAAATATGTCATTTTAGTGCCAAATAGATTGTGCCCAACTCATGCCACTTTAGACAAACACCCCAAAAATCATTCTGTAGGTTGTACATAGTATGGCAATACCCGTATGTGGCATTAATCTACAGGATGGGCACATGGCAGAGCTCAGAAGAGAAGGTGCGGGATGATGTATAAGCTGTGGAGAGTACACCAGGGAAATTATACACTAACCGGCCACTTTATTAGGTACACCATGCTAGTAACGGGTTGGACCCCCTTTTGCCTTCAGAACTGCCTCAATTCTTTGTGGCATAGATTCAACAAGGTGCTGGAAGCATTCCTCAGAGATTTTTGTCCATATTGACATTATGGCATCACACAGTTGCCGCAGATTTGTCGGCTGCACATCCATGATGCGAATCTCCCGTTCCACCACATCCCAAAGATGCTCTATTGGATTGAGATCTGGTGACTGTGGAGGCCATTTCAGTACAGTGAACTCATTGTCATGTTCAAGAAACCAGTCTGAGATGATTCCAGCTTTATGACATGGCGCATTATCCTGCTGAAAGTAGCCATCAGATGTTGGGTACATTGTGGTCATAAAGGGATGGACATGGTCAGCAACAATACTCAGGTAGGCTGTGGCGTTGCAACAATGCTCAATTGGTACCAAGGGGCCCAAAGAGTGCCAAGAAAATATTCCCCACACCATGACACCACCAGCCTGAACCGTTGATACAAGGCAGGATGGATCCATGCTTTCATGTTGTTGACGCTAAATTCTAACCCTACCATCCGAATGTCGCAGCAGAAATCGAGACTCATCAGACCAGGCAACTTTTTTTTTTCAATCTTCTACTGTCCAATTTCGATGAGCTTGTGCAAATTGTAGCCTCAGTTTCCTGTTCTTAGCTGAAAGGAGTGGCACCCGGTGTGGCCTTCTGCTGCTGTAGCCCATCTGCCTCAAAGTTCGACGTACTGTGCGTTCAGAGATGCTCTTCTGCCTACCTTGGTTGTAACGGGTGGCGATTTGAGTAACTGCTGCCTTTCTATCAGCTCGAACCAGTCTGCCCATTCTCCTCTGACCTCTGGCATCAACAAGGCATTTCCGCCCACAGAACTGCCACTCACTGGATGTTTTTTCTTTTTCAGACCATTCTCTGTAAACCCTAGAGATGGTTGTGCGTGAAAATCCCAGTAGATCAGCAGTTTCTGAAATACTCAGACCAGCCTTTCTGGCACCAACAACCATGCCACGTTCAAAGGCACTCAAATCACCTTTCTTCCCCATACTGATGCTCGGTTTGAACTGCAGGAGATTGTCTTGACCATGTCTACATGCCTAAATGCACTGAGTTGCCGCCATGTGATTGGCTGATTAGAAATTAAGTGTTAACTAGCAGTTGGACAGGTGTACCTAATAAAGTGGCCGGTGAGTGTATATCCAGGGAGGTGTGATAGATTCTAAAACAATACTTCATACATAAGCCAGGTTTACCAGGGCATGTGTCACAGTGGTAAATGGCAATCTGCATGATGTGCACAGCCAGCTTCTTGTACCACACCCTGGTCCGATAAGTCAACCCCTTTCATGTACTTGTTACAGTCCAATATAAAGTAAGGTTTGGGGGCTTCTGCACTGGTACCTCGTACATGGGCAGGGGTGTTGGTGTACCCATGTATTGTTGTTAGTACAAGGACATCCCTCTTGTCCTTGTACCTAACATACAATACTGAGTACTTAGTGCTCGGCTCTCGTGCCTTCTGAGCTTTTCCCTTAGCAGCAACTTCAGGAAACCTCTCTGATTCCTTGCATGCTGCAGTTTGTCTGGAAACGTGGCACTTGAACAGAGTAGTACTAGTATAAAAATTGTCCAGGTAGAGGTGGTAGCCCTGGTCGAGTAGTGGTTGCACTAAATCCCGCACTACGTTTCCAGCAATCCCCGGGAAGAGGGGGCATTCTGGGGGCACTATTCTAGAGTCCTTCCCTTCATATATCCTGAACCTAAAAGTGTACCCTGATGCACTCTCACACAGCTTGTACATATTCACGCCATACCTTGCCCTCTTATTGGGCAGTTATGAAATGTACCAGGGACTCGTCAATAGATGGGTGCTTCTCAGGGGTATATACTCCCATAAATTTGGCACTCAATATGTCACTGACCTTATATCTGCGATCATAACTGGGGTTATGGCTGTGCACTGTGTATTGTCGGCATAATGCAAAAACTGATGGATGGCTTCAAAGCGCATCCTGCTCATCGCCATGTGGAACATCAGGGTTTTGTATAATATGTCTGTGCTCCAAAAGTCCCTGATTTTGTGCTTTTTAACCAGTCTGATAAGAAGTACTATGACCCAATAGTTCTCAATCTCTGCTGCACTGACAGGAGTCCACCTGTGGGGTTATGCAGCATAGAGATTGGTCTGGGATACAATCGGATCAATTAGGTCCTCACTAAAAAAAAGCTTAAAGTCCACTGGTCTGAGCCCTGCCATGTCTCTGTGTATCCCAGGACTGTCCGGAAAATCAGGGACTACTACTCCGTCACCGCACGTCGACTACTAGTCCTCCACACTATTTCTCTCTCCTACTACTATTATCAGATCGCACTTAAAAGTGCGATTGTGGGGGAAGGGAAAATGGACAATGGGGTAATAGGGATGTTTGGGAACACTAATGGGGATTGATTGCTAACACTCCTTCTCCAACACCACCAAATGTAGAATGGATGCAATGCAGAGCGGGGGGATAGTAGGATCTGCCCCCCCAGGGTCATAGATCATATTTAGTGTGAAGACTCCACTACAATTCCGCTAGGAGTCACAGGGCAGTTAAAGTGAAAGGGGCTTTCAAAAGCTGCTTCACACACTACAGTAAAAGTAATCTGTGTGCGTTTAATTTTGTCTACATAGTGGATTTCCTATGGACCACTGTGAACATAGGTTTAAAGGCAATATGTTATTGCAGACTGGTCTCATTGTATATGGATGTCTTCATGCACATGACTGTAGATTTAGTATAAATGAACTGGAGAAAATGCAGCTGTCAATGTAGCATAATATGGTGAAAATCCGCCTTAAAGTGATTCTTTTTATATTGAGAGCAGCACAAATTATATATAGCACTACAGTATAAGGAAATTCATGCGCAGTGAAAGCTGCAACAGAAACCTCAGAGGGAAAAGGAGTATTTGTATCAGTTCTGAGCTGTAACACCAAGGAGTTCTCCAAAATTATGTAAAGAGAACCTATAGCCTTGTAAATGCTGTTTTAGAGCAGGAGGAACTTAGATTAGTTTTGTGGGAAAAGACTTGTCACTTATTCATTTACATTTCTGCCAAGACCACCTTCTTACTAAAATACTATCATAAATTGACAGTCACTGTGTGACTGTATATCGATAGCTGTCCATCACTGATGGTACCTCCCACATGACTTAACTACAGTTTACAAGCATACAGAAAGCATATATCTATAAATGACTGGTTATATTCAATCAGTAAATATCATTCTGCTCAGTTCTTCCTGCTCTATAATGTTCTGCACCTCACACACGTGGAGCTTAGCACAGCATTCTGCAGGGGCTGCTACACAGATCCAGCATACCTCCCAACTTTTGGGCAAGAGAAAGAGGGAGAAGCCCCTCCCCTTCTAAACCACGCCCATTGTCCCACCCACAACCATCGTAAAATATTGACCTTGATGGTCCCCACATAGTACAATGCCCTTTCTTGGCGAAGATTAGCATAACACATGCCTCCTCCTCCAGCCCCGGCTCCTCCGCTCTGACCAAACACAAATTATAATGGACAGATACTGGGACTGATATCTCCGCAACCGTGGGGGATAGAAAGAAAATTCTAACTGCCCCTGAATCTGTGTAACATCCCCTACAGAATTGTATGCTAATCTCCAGATGTTTGAGGTGGTGAAAGGTCCTCTTTAAACAGAAGGAATTGCTTGGACGTTAAAGGGACATTGCCAATTTAACACCTTGCCGACCAAGGACGAACTATATCGTCCTCATGCGGCAAGAGGTGTATGGAGAGAGCTCCCGAGCTGAGCTCTCTCCATACACAGCGGGTAACGGCTGTATAATACAGCCAACGCCCGCCTCTCACTGCCGCGGTCATTGCCGGCCGCTATCTTGGATGCCCGATCGCCGCCCCCTAGAACGTCATCGGAGGGCAGCGATCGGTTGCTATGGCAGCCTAGAGTCTCATTGTAGGCTTGCCAGGTGCAATGATTTCTAATAGCCACCAGAGGCAGGCTATTAAAAATCATTGTAAAATATCTATATACTGCAATACAGTATTGCAGTATATAGTATTAGCAAGCGGACCCTGCAGGGTTAAATTACCCTGTAGGATCTAAAATAATGGTAAAAAAAATAGTAAAAAAAGTAAAAGTTTAAATCACCCCCCTTTTCCCTAGAACTGATTATAAATCTAAATAAACAGTAAAAATCATAAACACATTATGTATCATCGCGCCCCAAAATGTCCGATCTATCAAAATATATTAGCGATTTTTTTTCCCAGCGTTCAATCCCGTAACGGAAATTGACGCCCAAAGTCGAAAATGCCACTTTTTTGCCATTTTGAAAAATATAAAAAGTTCTATAGAAAGTGAACAAAAGCCCATACGGTCCTAAAAATGAAAGCATTAAAAACGTCATCAAAAGTCGCAAAAAATGACACCACCCACAGCTCCGTAAAGTTATTAGTGCCAGAACATGGCAAAATGAAGAATTTTTTTTTTTTGTACAGAAGGTTTTAATTTTTTTAAATGTATGAAAACATTAAAACCTGTACAAATTTGGTATCCTCGTGATCGTACCGAACCAAAGAATAAAATAGACATGTGATTTGGGGCACTCAGTGAAAGCTGTAAAATCCAAGCCCACAAGAAAATGGCGCAAATGCGTTTTTTTTTTTTTATCATTTTCACTACATTCTGAATTTTTTCCCTGCTTCCCAGTATACGGCATGGAATAATAAATACCATCACTTTGAAGTTCAATTTGTTACGCAGAAAACAAGCCCAAACAGAGCTCTTTGGACAAAATAAAAAAAGTTACAGATTTTTGAAGGTGGGGAGTGAAAAATGAAAATGCGAAAACGTCCCTAAGGGGTTAACCAGTGACAATTGAAATGGGAAACACATTCAAAGGAACTGTACTATCAAAATCAAGCATGAAAAACCAGGGGTAATTACTCATAGATCCAGGCACTGTGACTCTGGTAAGGGAGGGTGAGACGGTGTAACGGTCTGTAAATCCAGATCACAGAGGGGGCGAGGGTAGCCCCTCAGGCTCATTGGTATAATACTACCTATTTATTGTGGGGAGAGGGGGGGATTTCTTCTTTGGGCTAGTCGACAGGCTATATTGTACCACATTCTTCACCAAGCTAAAATTGCACTAGTAAATCTGCAAAGATACTCTACTCTATAAGATCTGCATCTAAATGGTGACGGTGGCACTTCAAGTGTTTTTTTTTGTGTGTGTGTGTGTGTGCTGTTCTATTTATTGTGCATTAGATTTTGAATTATTTTATTCTGTTTTATAGTTTTCCGACTGCTCGAAAATCTGCGACCTACAGAATTGTTTTCTTCAGTTGCTATATACAATATTTTTTGAATTGGATTTGTATATTTCATACTAATTATATAGTACTAGCAAGAAAGGTTGTTGCTACATTTTCTTTTCCTATGTGGGATTGATACATTGTTGCATGTAAAATATATGCATATATATTAAAGTATTTACAGATATGGACTATAGGAAATAAACACAAAAATATCATGTTTCCAGATCTGTGTTTTTTTCATACATGGCAATGTTAGAAGTTCAAATTCGGATGCATTTTCATTTGGACCATAAAGACAAAACATGGATGAATACGCTTTAAGTGGAGAATAACTCTGCAAATGAGAGTTCAATCATATGATATTGTTATACTGCTATTTTTATATTGAGTTATATGTAATATATAATTTAAATGATAAAGGAAAGTGTAAAGAGAAATCTTCCCAGCCTTGTCTACCTTTTATAGGGGTAAAACTATGTATAATCTACAGTCGCTCCACTAAAGGGGAATTCCAGCAGACAAGATTGTTAGATATACTCAGGATAACAAAATAACACATTCTCTAATTCACTGTTATTAACAAAAATACAGTCCCGGTGATTAGAAATTTGGTTGTCCCTGGATCTGATTGTAAATCTTCTGATTATGGTGCACAATTCCCTCTAGTTAATCTTGCATAGCAGGAGAGGGGGGGGGGGGGGTAGAAGGAAAATGGCACACTACAGACAGAGGCACTTGATTTAGCTGTGCTTCTAGCAGCGTGGTGAAGACACAGCACTAGCTGCTCTACAAGCAAGCTCTGGGTCCCAGGGAGGGGATGACATAGCAGTGATGACAAGCATAGCTAAACCCTGTACCCTGATAATCTAAGCACATTGTCAGCACACCGCATCTTATAGCATAAAGGAATCATAAAGGAAGTGTACGCGCCCTCATTAAGGGGGCTAAAAAATATCTTTATTGTGTAAACATCACTTGGGATTAAAAACTTTCTTTCATGGGCAAACCCCTTTAAGTGTCCTCCTTCTTTTGTGAAATGAGGAAGAATAATAATAATAATAATAAAAAAGGAACAACACAACAAAGATTTCTAAGTATATAGAGGGGTCCTCTAAAGATGTTAAATGTTTCCGAACACTGTCTAAAAGTCTCCTCCCAATGACCAACATAAGATGATGGCCACTATGCCCCTGATTAATTTGGTGTTTTATAAATCTGGCCACCACACCCATTCAAAATTTATGGCAGCTACAAGTTTTTATGGGAAATTAACAGATGTCTTAACCCCTTAAGGACGCAGCCTGTTTGTACGCAGCCTTCCTGTGGTAATAACTTTTCAACGCTTTAAGATATCTCTGATTTTGAGATTGTTTTCTCGTGAGAAATTGTAGTTTATGTTAGTAGTGTCATTTCGGTGATCCGTTCCTTTTTTGGGGGGTAAAAATTCAAAAATTTAGGAAAAATTTGAAAAAAATGACTATTTTCAAAGTTTCAAATGTTATAATTTTTAGACAAAAAGTGATACCACAAATTTTTTTTGATAGAAACCTTTTGCCATTGGTCTTCTTTTTATATCCATTATTTGTTTTACGTTTCCATTTTTTTTTTTATGGATGTGAAAAGGTTTGAAGTTTTAGTAGCAACTTCTCAGATTTTCTTGAAATTTGAAAAATGCAAACTTTTTGGTGATCAATTCAGTTTGGAAGTGCCCTATAAAGGCTTATGTACTATATACCCCCACAAGCAACACCATTTTATGAACCCAACATCTCAACCTATTCAAATCAGCATTTAAGAAGTCTGTTAACCCTTTAATTATTTTTCCGGAAGCATACGAAAATGGATTGGAAATTTTGAAATTTAAATTTTTGATTTCAATCTTTCTAATTTAGCCATAAAATGGATACATTCAGAAGGAATTTTTTTTTGCCCTGCTTCTTCCGAGTACGGCAATCCCAGACATGTGGATGTCAGCTGCTGTTTCCCCGCACAGCGATGTCCAGAACAGAGTTAGCGCTACTGGGAATTTGGAAGGCCAATTTGGCTGCAAATATTTTGGGGTGCCACAGTGTAATTGAAGAGCCCCTGAAGTAAAAGTACAATAGAAAACCCCCAAAAATGAAACTAGACCCCTCAAAGAATTTATCGGTGGTTGTGGTGAGCATTTTAACCCCAAACACGCTGGTCAAAATTGAATACAAAGTAAATGGTGCAGAGTAAAAATTGCGTTTTTATCTCAAAAATGTCATTTTAATGCCTCATGTACTGTGCCCAACCCATGGCAGTTTAGACAAACACCCCAAAAATCATTCTGCGGGTTGTCCCGAGTACGGCAATACCACACATGTGCCAATAATTTACAGGCTGGGCACACGGCAGGGGTCAGGAAGAAAGAAGCACAATTTAGGTTTTCAGGCTCCGTTTTCACTAGATTGGTAATGTGGGGTGCCCCCGAGGTACCAGTACAATAGAAACCCCCAAGTAGTGACCCCATTTTGGAAATGTAATACAAAGTGAGTAGTGCAGAGAAACAATTGTATTGCAATTTATCAAATATGCCATTGAAGTGACAAAAGTATTTTGCCCAACTCATGCCACTGGGGAAAAACACATCAAAAATCATTCTGCGGGTTACCCCGGTTAGGGCAATACCCCATAGGATGCAATAATCTGTAGGATGGAGACACGGCAGGGCTCAAAAGGGAATAACTTGTTGGAGCACAGACATTGTACTTTTTTTTTTTTTTTTTTTTTTTTTTTTTTGGCATCATGAAAGATTTGTAGATGCCAATAGGGGCCAGTACAGTAGAAACCCCTAAGAACTGACCCTATTTTGGAAACTACACCCCTCCATGAATTAATCTAGGGGTATAGTTAGCATTTTAACCCCACAGGTGGACCCCTGAAAAAGTGCATAATGGATAGTGCATAGTAAAAAATATCTATTATGTCATTTTGTGCCCAGCTGCTGCCACGGGAGACAAACACCCTAAAAATCATGATGCATGTTTTCCCGGGTAAAGCATACGGGACAGTAATCTACAGGCTGGGCACATGGCAGGGCTTAGAAGGGAAGGTGCGGCATGATGTATAAGCTGTGCGTCAGGGTAACAACAGGGTACTCTAAAAATCCAGGGATGTATGATAAATTCGGAAGCAATCTTTCATACATAACCCTGGTTTTTCTGGGCATGTCTCACAGTGATGAATGGTGTCCTTCCTAATGCCATTTTTGGAGCACACACTGCACCTCTTTTGTGACCTTTCCTTGCTGGCTGTTTGGGGAACTACTCCTGGAAAGTGCTGCCCTGGTACAATACGTGATGTGGCCTCACTTCCAGATGTGCTAGCACTCCCCCCTTCCTGGTCTCCAAAAAGAAAGTACTTTATTATCACCTCTTGAAATTCCAGGAAAGTTCCCCTCTGGCCGCCATATCGATGCAGCACATAAGCATTATACAATGCCATCTGCATCATGTGCACGGCCAGCTTCTTGTACCACACCCTCGACTTCCGCATGGCATTGTACGGCTGAAGCACCTGGTCAGACAAGTCCACCCCTCCCATGTATTTGTTATAATCTAAAATACAGTCTGGCTTGGGGGTTTCTGTACTGGTACCTCGTACTGGGACAGGGGTGATGGTGTGCTCATGTATTGTGGTTAATACAAGGACCTCTCTCTTGTCCTTGTACTTAACACACAATACAGAGTCGCTGCATAGTGCCCTGCTTTCGTGCCTTTTAAGTTTTTGCCCAAGCAGCGACTTAGGGAGACCTCTCTGATTTCTGCGTATAGTGCCGCATGCCGCAGTATTTCTGGAAGAGAGGCACTTGAACAGGGTGGTGCTGGTGTAGAAATTGTCCAGGTAGAGGTGGTAGCCCTGGTCCAGCAGTGGGTGCACTAAATCCCACACTATCTTCCCTGTAACACCCAGGAAGGGGGGGCATTCTGGGGGCACTATAGAGGAGTCCTTCCCTTCATATACCCTGAACTTGTATGTGTACCCTGATGAACTTTCGCACAGCTTATACATTTTCACACCATATCTTGCCCTCTTATTGGGCAGGTACTGGCGGAATTGAAGTCTCCCTTTGAATTGTACCAGGGACTCGTCTATGCTCACATGTTTGGCGGGGGCATATGCCTGGGCAAACTTGGCACTAAAATGATCTAATATGGGCCTGACCTTAAATAACCGATCATAACTGGGGTCACCTCTGGGTGGGCACTGTGTGTTGTCAGTGTAGTGCAAAAACTTATGGATGGCTTCAAAGCGCATCCTGCTCATTGCCATGCGGAACATGGGGGTGTGGTACAGTATGTCTGTGCTCCAGTAGTCCCTGATTGTGGGCTTCTTTACTATCCCCGTAAGGCTTATTATGCCCCAATACTTGTGCATCTCTGCTACAGTGACAGGGGTCCACCTGTAGATTTGTGCATAAAATGAAGTGGGGTTTTGGGCAATATGCTGTGCAGCGTAGAGATTTGTCTGAAATATAATAACATTCAGCAGCTCCTCATCAAAAAAAAACTTTAAAAAGTCCACAGCTCTGAGCCCTGCCGTGTCAAAATTAATTCCAGTATGGCCCAAAAAGTCAGGGACCTGAGGGGTATAATTATCTGGGGCTACCCATGTGCGGTCAGTGGAAGTCGCAGGCGCCTCTCCTGCAGAAGTCGCAGGCGCCTCTCCTGCAGAAGTCGCAGGCGCCTCTCCTGCAGAAGTCGCAGGCGCCTCTCCTGCAGAAGTCGCAGGCGCCTCTCCTGCAGAAGTCCCAGCTGTACACGGGAAGAGGAGGAGGTGAGCGCAGCTCACCCCCGCCCCTCTCCATAGGAACTTAAGACGCACGGCGCCGTACTACGCAGATAGATTGGACATGTCCTATCTTTCTACGGGGTACGGTGCCGCACGTGTGCGCCACTGTACCGCTCCCATAGGGCGCCGTGCGCCCATTGCCCTCTATGGGGGACATATATCAGCTGTATATATGTCCCCCTTGCGGCAGGGTGAATGCAGCCTTAGTGGTCTGGCCTCAGTGCCATTAGCTGATGTCACAACCAGGAAGTGCCACCCACTTCAAGAATAGCTAAAAGTTATTTTATAAGAAGGGATGATAGATATACCAGGCTAGGAAGAAGCCAGCAACATGATGCATGTATTGTTGGAATTGTTATCAAAGGCTTTCTGCAGCTGTGCTAAAGCTATTTTTTCAGTAACGTTACAGTCCACTTTAATGCTGCATTAAGTAAAAGGGGTATCCCCTCCCTACTGCTCCATTTTCAGTTCCTCCTAAGTCGTCCCCATTTCCCAGATATATTGTCATGTACCTTCTATAAATGAAATAAGAGAACTTCATTTGTTTCTACTTTGTACTTTTCAAACTGTGTGCAAATACCTAAAGTTTGAAACATTGTATGCTGACCAGACACGGGAGTAGAACAGCAAACAATAAAGCTATATTTAATGCAGGTAGTCCCTGTATCTCTATGGGACTACAGAGATGGTACTGTAAACATAATTACAGTATGTTGTCCCACAGGGACTACTTGCATCATATTAAAGGGGTTATCCGGGTTTAAATTTTTTTTATGTCCGGGCTGGGGAAGGCTAGTTAAACATAATAAACATGTACTTACCCCCTCCGGCGCCGCCGTTGTCCCGCGCCGCGGTTCCTTCGATCCGTGCCCCTGTTTGTTTACAGGGGCACGGAAGCCGCGCACAGGAAGCTTCCGGTCCACGATGTGGACGGCTCCTCCCATGCGTCCCTATCTCTCAGCGTTGTAAGCGCTGGGAGATGGTGCGCATGGGAGCTTCCGGCCGGCCGGAAGCTCCCTGTGCGCCGGTGTAATGAAACCGGCGCACAGAGAAGACGGGCCGCGGCGCGGGACATCGGCAGCACCGGAGGAGGTAAGTACATGTTTATTATGTTTAACTAGCCCTCCCCAGCCCGGACATAAAAAAAAATTTAAACCCGGATAACCCCTTTAAACTATCATGCATGTAGTACTGCTCCCTGGCGGGGATTGGTCCATGGAACTTGATCATTATGTGTTTGTTTGAAAGCAGACTAAAACAGTAATATTCCTATAACGTGTTCTACAAAATGCTTATGCATCAACAACTACAGCCAATCACTAAGCAACTTTGCATATTTCTACAGGCATTCAATTAAACGGGCAGAACTTGAATTTCCCTTATTCAATCTTGTTAAATATTCAGCAGGCATAAATAAGGTAAAGAAAGAGAGGTCGTCAGTTGTGGAGGAAACTATTACTACCACTGTCTTCCATGGGGTTCTCCAGTGACAAAGATTGACCTTACTATACCTTATTTCCCCACACGTATTACTTCACTAATTCAGTCTCATTAAATCTTCTGTCCCCTTTTCATGAAATCAAAGTCATTCCTGTGTACTGCCAGCTCCTGCTACATTTACAGTTTCCACAGAAAGGACCTGTTTGCTTCCTCTGCTCTCTGGTCTGACATGTGCAGTCAGCTCCTTGTTCCCTGCTGTGGTGGTGTGGCTGCATGTTCCCCTGTGTGAAGAAGCTACCCTGACCAGGGGGATTGTGGGAGATGTCATCTTTTAGCAGAATGGGGGCAACCATCTTGGAGTGAAGTGACAAGTGAAGGAAAATAAACTATACAGCCCAGGGTGTAGAGGTAAGGGTGTGTAACTATAATAAATGTAAACGAACTGGTCAGTTTAAAAAAAAAAAAAAAAATACATATAGTGACCGGAGAACACCTTTAATAGAAATCTACCATCAAAATCAAGCATTATAAACCAGTGCTCTGGGGTAGCTTCACTGTCTCGCACTTCCCCTCTCTCAATGTTTGATGTAATCTCACAGCAGCAGACAAAGTTTCAGAAAACCTTGGAAAGGTGGTGGGGGATGCTACTTCTACAGTGTAACAGTCAGTGAAACAGGCATGCGGATGCACGTCTGTCCGCGGAACTACCATCGCGTCATACAGTGTGTGCGTGGCAGCCATATGAATGGACGTGCATCTCCCTGCACTGCTGCCAGAGACTAGAGGAAGCCGTGGGATCACTGAGTGAGGAGAGTATAGAGTTTACTGTTTTTGTTTCATTAGGGGGCGATTGCTGCCAAAGGGGGCCTCTGCTAACATCTCATTATGGGGGGCTGCTGAAATGAGGGAGGCTACTGGACACTACATATAAGGTGCATAAGGAGGTTCTATGACTATAATTCAGTGTGGCATATATGTGTATCCTCAAGTGTAATATGCGGGACAGGGGTGGTAGTGAGAGTTTAGCTATATGCACCAGGACCCAGTAGAGTCTTGTTACGCCACTGGACCTGATAATTTCTTTTCTCATTGGCTGAGTGTGCAGTGTATTTTACTTTCTCATAGAAGTTGTGTAGATATTTGATCAACATTATATCCCTCATGATCATCCAGAGCACGTCCTATAGAAACTCACTAAAGAAGGGATATTATCTTCATCGGCTGGGAAACGTCACATGTGTTTATTATACATGAGACTAAGTGTAAAATTGAGTGTACAATGACATTATTACGACCTCTGCCTCCCTCTCAGAAGTCACTCAAATATATGCAATTTCCCAAAATTAATTGTAATAATCATTAAATAAATCATCCCCCTAAGTGTTAATATTAAGTGCATTACTTTTGAATGTATTAAAGAAGATTTTTATTTAAATATATACAGTATATATACAGAGTCCCTAAACTTTTTATATGCATAGTACTTAAATACAGCACCATAACCAACCTCTGATTAGAAATACCGCACCAGAACCATTGATATTTCTTTTGTGCTGCTGTCTCACATAGAGATGCTATTGTTTCTTGTAAAATTTGGAGCAAACAGAGGCACCTCATCTGCTCCAAATGGCTGATGCCCCAGTCTAGATACAGACGGTCCCCTACTTAGGGACACCCGACTTACAGACAACCCATAGTTACAGACAGACCCCTCTGACCTTTGGTGAAGCTCTCTGGATGCTTTACTATAGTCCCAGACTGCAATGATCAGCTGTAAAGTGTCTGTAATGAAGCTTTATTGAGAATCTTTGGTCCCATTACAGCAAAAAATGTTTAAACTCCAATTGTCACTAGGGCCAATTTTTTTTTGTCTGGATCTACAATTATAAAATATACTGTTTCGACTTGCATACAAATTCAACTTAAGAACAAACCTCCGGACCCTATCTTGTACGTAACCCGGGGACTGCCGTACAGCCCTGATTTTCAATAATTGTTACTATCGGGTCTCATTTTCACTGATGTGGTTTGTATTATTCAGCTTTATCATTAATGGTTTGAACTGAAGAGTAAGTCCGCTACATCCGCTGTTATAAAAACAATTGCGACTGAGGATATTGGATTAACTGTTACCCTCCAGGTATATTAGTCATTAAAGGGAGACTACCATCTCCCAAATCACTTCAAAAGTGTGACAACTGTCATGTAGACCACCTTATAAGCTTTCCTGACATATATTGCCTGTTGCACAGTGATCTGTCATTTTTATAGAGAATTCAGGTTTTTTTTTTTAATCTTCATGCAAATGATGCATGTGGGTTTGGGGTGTGCCCATGCTGGTGCAAACATTTTTTTTTCTTACTGCAAAGATACTACACTGTATAAGGCTCTGTGCACACATGCACCGGGCTTCAACTCGGGTGAAGAAGGAAGGAGGGGGGTGGGGGAGTTCTCCTCACTACTCCCCTCTCTTTAGGGAGCTGAGTGGCCGTGCCACAAATCAGGCAGGAATAGGACCTGTCCTAACATTTACAGCACTGGTACACAGTTAAGACACGTTCAGGTGAGACACCTGTTTTTGTGGCTAGCTTAGAGCCACCACATACTGATTCGTCCATAGAGCCTTAAAGGAAATCAACCACTCGAAAAACACAAAAAAGGACAAATACTCACCTCTTCATCTTGATCCTGGCACTATCCGTTGCTAGTCTTGACATGCTGGGATCACCTATCATTTTCATGGGTTCACGCACTCACTCACTGACTACCTGACGTCAGAGAAGATCCTAATCATTCCTAAAAAATAAGTTACTATTTTGTGGTGTACACCTGGCGGAGAGAAAAAAGACTGCCAATTTTTTGGACCTAGCGTACAAAGATCCTAATCCTGCTCATGTTTATGGCTTGAGCTGTCTTTTCTGTGGTCATCAGCGCATGCACGTACTTAACACGCTAATGACACACAGTCTCGAAACTGTGTACCATGGATGTTTGCAGTCCATGAAATGCACCCTACATATATATGTGAGCTATTCATGTATATAGTTGTCAAAGGGAATTGTACCAAAATATGTAAAAAACCATCACAAAAGATGAGATGTTCATTACTCAAACATTTAATGAGTTAGAGGGTGCACCCGAGAAAGAGGTGGTTTTTCATAGAATTGCAAATATTGCAGTTTCTACTGTGTCTTAATCGCAAAGTCCACAACTGTAGCCCAAAACTAGAGGCGCCTTGCAACACTCAATAATTTATTTGGGCTCTCCAGAAATGGGGCCAGTTATCAAACTGCCTCACAAGTTATCATTTTAGATAAAACTATGTTTTTATCCCTTTCAAATTAGCACATCATTGCACTAGTGGCCGGGATAGGCTTACAGGGGCAGCTCCTTGGCTTTTTCATTACTATCTCCTTTATCTGAAAGATTAAAAGAAAAAATTTAGGTAAAAAGCTCTATAACTTCGATATTTCTATGCTCCTACTGTCCCAAAGAATAAAGTGGATGTGTCTTTTAGACCGCACACTGACAGTTTTTTCGGCAATTTAAGTCAACCCCCTTTTCCTAGAACACATGACAATAAACAAAATCATGAACCTGTTAGGCTTATAAAAAAGTTTAACAAGTTCCAAAATGGAAACAACACCTGGTCCCACAAAATATTTGTTGAAGTATATAAAACAAAAGTTTAACTGGTGACAGATTTCAATAGCCTCTGCATGTTGATTTTAAAAATGCTTTTGTCGACATTCTGAATACTTTTATATATGTCATATGCCAGCATTGCTCAGCGAGTGGCGGGGGGATTAGGCTTGGGGTCGCAGCTCCATCGGCCCCAGTCCCTGTCTCATCGATTCAGTTGACATCTCCAATGGATGTGAACAGGGTAGAGACTAAGGGGAGGATTAATCGGTTACACAGGGACTCTGGGCCTTTGGAGCTTTGAAATGTCCCCCCTCCACGTCATGTCAATCGAATTTAGGCCAAAAAATCACCACCAACCTGTTCTCCCGGACAGTAACATTAGCAATTCTGTGAAATCAGCATTCTCCGGCCTAGGCCCAGCCGTCTGGTGGTGGCGTTCTTGAGTTGTTGTGTTATTGTGGGCTGTGTGTAAAGAGCTTCACTGGCTCTTACAAAGCAGAAACCTGCTGCTAACAACTGTGATCAGAGCAATGGCTGCCATCATTTGACACCGATCATCACCCCAATGGTGTCATCAGGTTTTGGGAATTTGCCATTTGGTTTCTATTACAGCCCAGAGCCTCTGGCCTGAATCACTGCTTTTTAGACATTTTGCCACTCATAAAAATTGTTATAAAAATGACAGCTTGTCCCACTGCTTACTTTGCACAACTCTTTATACAAAAGTTATAGTTAAAAGAAGTTAGTTAAAAAAACAAAACAGAAAAGGGTCTGTTCTTCAAGGAGTTGGTGGGGGCATGGGAAGGGCCTCTAACAACTTCATCTAGGGATCACACTTATTATTGGGTTACATCACTTTCATTAATTTAGGGTCCAATGTAGTATGTATTTATTTGCTTTGCAAACAATGCCAGTGTTTTTTAATCTTAATGGAATAAAGAAATGTATATGATGATACCGCCCCTGTGCTGGATTCAAGATTGTATTTGCATTACTCTATTTTGAGGCCACTAATTGGGTCATTATTCTATGTGGAACATTATTAGACATCCCCCATAAGGAGGACAGAGGGGAGTCATATACTGAGCTGACCTTCCAGAGGGAGTTATACTTTTTTGAAGGCAACGAAAAGGGGGAGAGAGTTATTAAACTATATAAGGACATTGTGGAGTGGAGTTGGGGGTGGGACAAGAGGTGTGGTTCAATTTTGAAAATAATGCGCTTCTCTACCTGCGCCACAACTTTTGCTCCTTGCTGTGTGTGGAAAGTTGGGTGGTGTGGTGATAACCCATATGCCCCTTCCACACTTGCGAGTGTGATGCACTGAACTCACATTACACTTGCAGCGAGTACTGCCTTGATTGCCTGTCCCAAACGCTGCAAACCAAACTGAACTGACATGCTGAATTCAGTTCCGGTTTGCAGCATTCCGGGCAGCACTCGCTGCGAGTATGATGCGAGTTCAGCACATCACACTGTGGAAGGGGCCTTACTGTGTGGGCCTTACTAATTATTGAATGTCAGGTACAAATCGGACCAAAATTCCGTAATTCTATTTGCAACTACTGTTCAAAGTGAAAAATTTCCCAGCCGCTAACCAGTGATTGCAGAAAACAGCGTGAATTGCTAATGCCTAATAGCAATGATTAAATACAATGGATCTATATAACTAAATAGATAAATTTGTATTAGAGAGGACTCTACTATTGTACTATTGACAGCACAGCACAGCTCAGCTTGAAATCTGTAGCCTACATCAGTTGAATCCATTTGCTGTCACAGATAGTGAGATGGAATAGCCAATGGATTCATCTGATGTACATGTATAAACCCTATTCCTGTTTTATAACATGGATCCTGCAGATTATACTGCACTTCCATTATGGCAAGTTCCTTTATGATTGTGTTCTCTCTCCTAACAGTCTCTAGATGAACCACCTTTCCTTTCGGTTGGCACCGATGTCAGTGCTAAATACCGAGGTGCATTCTGCGAAGCCAAAATAAAGGCAACAAAAAGGCTTGTGAAAGTTAAGGTATGTGTCACCCTAAATTGTGTCACTGATAAATAGAATACGTAATTCTCTTTGTGAATTGTTTGGAATAAAAAGGTGTTATAATGTTGTGTCTTCACTTGAGGAAGAGGCATACGGAGCTGGGAACCACTGTTGAATATAGACTTCCAGCAATATTAGTTCTCCACTCACATATTTGGCCAACACCATTACTACTATCTAATAATTAAATACAGATGGACATTTTTATTATGCGGGGAGAGGAGGGTGCAACAAACTAGCACGTTACACGTCTGTTACGGGAGTATGGAGAGGGCCCACAGGCCAATACAGGGGGAAGAGAACTTTTTGTTATTAGTGCTACGAGTATTACAACATTATGGATTTTTCTAGGAATGTTTTATGCTCTTTTTTTTCTTTAAAGGGGCTTTCCATTGAAGCAGATTAGGCCCTATCCTCTATCTAACTTGCAGATTGGTGGAGGTCTCAGTGATGGGACCCCCACAGATCACTAGAACGGGGGTCTGATGTACCTCCGTAGCACCTCTCATAGAATCACCTAAATGGCCAGAACAGTGACATGGCTGGGCTGCCCCCTTCATCTCTATCGAGCTGACGGAGATTGCCTGAGTACGGTGCTCATAATCTGTGAGGGGTCCCATCAGTAAGGTAGGCCCTATCCTGTGGATAGTGTCTAACCTGCTTTGTGGGAAACCCCCTTTAAGCCATCCATCAATCAATTCCACACTTACTGTACATGTTATGGTATTTACTGAAGCAGTTACACTTACCTGGATTTCATTTATATTATTTAGGTAACATTTCGACGGGATGCCACAACTTCAGAGGTGCAGGACGATCATGTTAAAGGTCCTCTGAAGGTAATTATTCTTGCTTAAGCTTTAGTGGATTTTATATTTGAACCTCCGCTACAGTATATAATTATCAGGGCTGTTTTACTGTATGTTTCTAGCAAAATCATTGTAGTTATAGGAAAACTGGAAATATTTCATCTTTTCTAACTTCCTTATCTCTATAACATCTACAACAACACTGTGGAGGTGAACCATAGGGTTAAAGGGGGAGATTTATCATTAGGCAGGATTAAGAGCAGTTGTCTATGTGTTAGACTGGCAGGTTACCACCAGTCGGATTTATAGTCCGGTGTATGTGCAGTGTTAAATGCCTTCTGATGTGTGTGCTCTATGCGAATAGACTGCACCAGTCGCACCTATGTCTAACATCTGCTCAATTTCTGCCTTTTTGCAATGTTTTTGCGCAGGAAATTCTCAGATACGTCAATCATAAAATTGAGCAAAAACTCCCCCCTGTAGTAGCAATGAACCCACATTCACCACCTCCTATGTGGTGTAGTTTTGCAATAAAATTTGCGTTCTTTTGAAAATTCTCAGTTGATAAATATGGTGTTGCACATTCTGTGGTGTATTTTTTCCACCATTGCGTGACTGTAGAGTAAAATTTGCGACAAGAACCAAGAAGCTACATAGGACTAATGATAAATCTCCCCCCAAAAGTTTCTAAGGGGTTCCTACACAATACACCAAAAATAGATCAGCGTCAAGCCAAGCACCTCACGCTCTCTCAAACTTTGCTTCTGTCTGGAGCCAGGACATACATGATCCTAATATTTTGTATGGATAGTGACATATCCAACAATAAGTAATCATGTCACATTTTTTTTCTCCCTAGTCAGCGTTCCAATTCCACTCCAGTTGGTATCAGTTTATATTATGTCTTAAATTTTCATTTAAATATTTAACATTACTTTTTTTTTAACAGATTGGTGCTGTAGTTGAAATAAAAAGTCCAGATGGAACTTACCAGGAAGCTGTTATCAATAAGTTAACGGATGCTAGCTGGTACACTGTCGGTAGGTTGCACAGATATTTTTTTTCTGTTTTTTTTTTTTAAGATTATAAACATAGGTGTGTAAATCTAGATAAAGAAAATTACCGTATCTACTAAAGTATAAGCTGAGTTTTTCAGCACAAAATTTATGCTGAAAAATTCTAACTCTGCTTATACTTGAGTCTATAAAAAAAAATTAACACTGTATTCACCTTTCCGACATCCGCTGTAGGTCCGATCCTGCTCCCGATGTTCCGGTGCCAACTCAGGTCCTCTGGATCCTTTTTGGGTTCTTCCTCTACTCTTTGGGTCCCCTAGCGATACTGGCGGCTCACAAACAATGACATTGTCATTTTGTGTGCCGGCCAAGCACGAAGACCCAAAGAGGAGCGGAACGTCCCGAAGAGGAGTTTTTTGTGTTAAAGTTGGGTACCTCGGCTTATACTCCAGTATATACAGTATATAAATAAATTACAAATTAATCTGAATATAAATCTGAACATTCTGGCTCCATATTCCCTAATGACAGATTCCCGTTAACAGTAAGTGTCATTGTAGACAACTTCTGACATGTCATAGTCACATGTTTATTAAGTGGGTACCAGATGCTTAGGTCCCCATTAATCATTAAAATGGGCTGAAAAAGGGCTCCTAGACTTCTATGAGGCCATTGATCACAACTGAAGGAGGACAGCTATGGAGAATTCAGAAGCTGTTTGAAATCGAATTTACTTGTTAAAGGGAGGGAAACTATTTTAATTTAGACACAGATATTACTAGAAAAAGCTGTTAACAGCCAGTCATTTCCCCTGCGGTATGAAAATATAGTAGTACATGGAGGCCATTCTCCTGAATGACTGTTAATAACTTGAAACACTACCTAGTCCGCCAGATCACGTGCTACTTCCATATGGGCGATATCAGGATTGTCTATATATAAATTACATATTCAATAATGTCTCCCCACAAATAACTAATATTCTTTTAACCAACAGTGTTTGATGATGGTGATGAAAAAACTTTAAGAAGATCTTCACTTTGCTTAAAGGGAGAGAGACATTTTGCAGAGAGTGAAGTAGGTATAATTTATTGTTTTCCAAGGACTTTTTTCATTATTTGTGCACTGACAGACTCCACTTTTTCCAGTTACCATCTCCTATAATCTTTCTGCTGAGCATGTTGACGAAAGTTGCATCTTAAAGTTCAATTATAATTTATTTTTTAATTTGTGTTGATTAAAGCGTTTACTGGGTCTTCAATATTGATAACCTAAGCCCGTACAAAGCATATAATGTATAGTCACCATTTACAGTACAGTATATAGCTGCCAGGTTTCTGCTTTTTCACATAATAGATACTTGGTAGCATGGTCCTTGTTTGGAGACATTGGTGATCACTGACCTTTAAATTTGTGTACCTTGGTTTATACTCGGTTCGGCTTATACTCGAGTGTATACAGTAGATAAATAAATTACAAATTAATCTGAATATGAATCTGAACCCTTCAGCTGCCATAGTATATTGTGAACGTGATATTTGAAAGGAGATCTTGGGTGGATTTCTGTTGTACATGAATTCTGAAACCTATTGATTATTCATTACTATTTAGGACTTACTACTTAGGCTCAGTTAACATCTTCAATAGGTCTTCAGTTAGGCCAGCTGCATACCAACGTGCTCAAGTCCATAGAAACAAACCTATGTACTGGTCAAAATCCCATGGACCAAGCACCAAGCAGTGGACAGGAGTCCTTGCATCATAGAGAAATATGTGCCGCGTCTCTGTCTGCCGGACGAACAGCAGAGCCAATACAACCCGCCCTGCAAAAAATAGAAAAAGCTTCATGCATGGAAACGTAAAAAGACATCTGTGACACCACCAAAATACCAATACCCAAAATAATTTGTCTATTCGTCTATCTGTTTTATGCTATTTGAATTGAAATAATGTTTATTTTTATCTTTATTTCGTATGTCATTTTGTTTTGGCTTGTAGTATTATAGTGGATTAGATTGACTGAAGAATAAGTTTAATCGAGTACAGCCTATAGTCCTACACTATTGATCCATAAGGTGGATTTTTATGGGCTTGTAGTAGGGAATACTCTCTTCTTAACTTCAATTACAAAAATCTAGTTCCAATAACAATTGAAAGGGATATTCCGGGAATATGAATGTCTAATACAAAAACCCATAATGCTATAAATAAATCAATATAACAAAACTCAATGTCATTAATCACAAAACGGAGCTTAAATAGTTGTCTTTTATGATTCACAAAATGTTATGGGCTTTTTAAAGTAGGTGGAGTTATCGCCAAGATGGCCACCACAGAATACTACAATTCCCATTAGACCACAGTTCTGATTAACAGCTCCTTCCTCTCATGCTCTACTCCCATTGATTATCTAACAGACTGCCCTGTCCTGTTACCATAGTAATGACATGTAACTGCCATCACTGCATATTGCCCCACTTAGATAGCATCTCGCCACAACACTGGTCATACTGGATGTGCACAGTGGCTGAGTGGGTAGCACTTCTGCCTTGCAGCACTGGAGTCTTGGGTTCAAGTCCCAGGTCAACATCTGCAAAGAGTTTGTATGTTCTCTCCGTGTTTGCATGGGTTTCCTCCCACACTCCAAAACATACTGGTAGGTTGTTTAGATTGTGAGCCCCATGGGGACAGGGACCAATTTGGTATGCTTTGTGCAGTGCTGCGTAATCTGTAGGAGCTATATAAATAAAGAATTATTATTATTATTATTAACATGCACCAGTGCGTGATATACCCCTCTCTATGTCAGTATGACCTGCCACATGCTGATTGCCTTCATGCACATTATCATCTAATCCCCTCCATGTAAAAACCATCCCTCACCTCCAACATACAGTCCCACGTAAAAACACATTGGGGCAGATTTATCAAGCTGTCTGAAAGTCAGAATATTTCTGGTTGCCCATGCAACCAATCACAGCTCGGCTTTAATTTTCCCAGTGCTCATGAATATTTTAGAGGGAAGCTGTGATTGGTTGCCATCGGCAACTAGAAATATTCTGACTTTCAAACAGCTTGATAAATCTGCCCCACTATCCTCTCTTTAAAGGTTCTGAACGGCATTTAGCACGTCCACTTTCTTCCACAAAAACCGCCACACCTGGCTAAAGTTTGTGTTGTAGAAAACTTAGCTGAGCTGAGATACCATGCATTGCCTATTTATGGAAGGAAGCAAACATGTTTTAAATCTGAGACAACCCATTTACATCCACCAAAAAGCATAAAGTTATAAAAATTCACATGCCCAAATTGCAGAGCTACATATAATGCACGCCCTGAATTCTTCCAACATACTGACATGTATATAAAACCCTACTGTCCACCCTGCCTCCTAACATGCAATCTCATGTAAATGCATTCCTCCTGTTCCCCCTGCCTACTAACATGCAGTCCTGTGTAAATGCATGCCTCCTGTACCTAGCATGAAGCCACATGTAAAAATACACCTCTTTTGTCCTTTCAGCCCCAATAAATGACATCACTATTGTCCATTCTCCCTGCATATCCAGTCCTGTCCTGCCTCACACACCTTCACCTTTCTCCTCCATGAACCGACCCCTCAGCACAGATCTCTGAGGCTTATCTGCACCTGCACTCTGTCCCCAAATCCTGATAGGCCCTTCCCCCACTGTGACGTCAAACTTGTTGCAAGCAACCGACTACAGCCAAACCCAACTACAGCCAAACATGGGGGTGATCACATGACCGGGCCAAGGCAGGTGCAGGACATGTGATGTGGACATGTTACCAGCAGCCATCTTCTGTCCTGTGTCCCCACCATAGGGACAAAGTCAATGGACAGATTAAAGGTCCAATAGCATTCTAATTCTTCATCATAGTGTATATCCACAACATTTTTCTGCTGTGGGGAGCACATTTTGAAATAACCAATTCCATATTAGCTCATATTTTAATGACCCATTTGATTTTTAATTATGATTATTCCTGGAATACTCCTTTAGGCTGCATTCACACGCAGTATGGCCGCCGTGCAGGCATACTGACGTCTGCTGGAGAGGAGGAGGAGGTGACCCCTCCTCCCTCCATAGAAAACAGCAGTGCACGGCTGCACACCAGGGAAAAGATAGAGCATGTTCTATCTTTTCCTGGTGTGCGGTGCAGTACGGTGCCACACATGTGTACATCCTTTAGTACCTTTAATAAGCTTGTGCCCCTTCTCTGTACTCACTCTAACTCTGCTATGTCCTTTCTGTAAGCTGTTGCCAAAAATTGTACAGTCTTTGCTTGGTCTGACTTTTGATTTGTCATTTAATGGGTCCTACAAAAAAAGAAAGAATAATCTCCAATCGCAATGTAACTTCTTTAGCAATATATATATAGATAGATAGATAACCAGATTATATACATAACATATTTATGTCCATGAGGTGCTGTTCTGTCTCATTAAATGGAGAAATGAAACCCTTGTGGTCAGGACATTCTTTCAGCTCTGTAGTGTAATCTCCATTTGTCAGGACTCTGGGAACATTGTTGATGTGAAGCTGGTAATGGAGGGACTACTTTATTACAAACATTGGTGGAGAGAGATGGCCAAGTACAAAGGAGAAATTTATTATTTGGACTCAATACATATAGAGTGGCCGCCATATGTAGTATGGCACTGCATGTCTGAGAGGCAAGTGGATAAGTTAAGTAAAAAAAAAAGTTTATAAACACTACTCCAAAGAAACATATAATTTCCCACTTTATGTGTAGGCTGCAATTTACAGGTTAACACAGTTTGTGCAATAACTCCATTACATTCCCTGAAGCCAATGTGCTAAAGACTGATGTGAGTATATTTCTGTTTCAACAGACATTAGACCAACTTCCACTGACCAATCCAGAACATTTTGGAACTCCTGTAATAGGAAAGAAAACAAATCGGGGAAGAAGGTCTAATCACATGTGAGTTTTCTTGTGAGAATTAATCATAATGCCTTTTTACCAATTTAGTATTTATTGTAAACAGCGATAACAGCAGTATAAGATACAGTGATTGATGTACAGCTCCAACTCCCAAATGTACCTTTATCTGCCAATATCTCAGGCCCTGTAGCACCCACAACTAAGATCTTAAAGAGGTTTTAAAGAAGAAATTATAAATTCTTTAAAATTCTTATAAATTCTTAATAAATTCTTATAAATGACTTAAAGGCATTCTGATCAAAAGCTATGCCAGTAAGAAGCCAGAATGTATTGCATGTGTATTTTTCAAGGTTGTGCGAGATGCGTCCTTGGAAGTTGCTACATTTCAAAATGGACACACCCCTGTTAAATTCACCTTATATCAGACCAAGGTGTTTGATTAATAGGATTAATAAGGTTTTTTCCAATATTCCACAGTAAAATACTTTTATATGTTTGCTCATTATTATTTTATTCAAACCCGCAATGGTATTAAATGAGTTGTTGAGGAATGATCAAAATATTTCATCTGCACTTTCTTCATCACATAACATTACTCTTTAATATTCTAAGGTAAAGATTTTGCATGGTTTATGATGATTACTACCATATTGACCTATAGAATTAAGATCATTTTTGTCAAGCAGCCTATTTTTTGTTTTTGAGGAGGAAGCATATGTTTACAGTTACAACATGAACATTGACATCATCATGTGAAGGTTTAAGCGCCAGTGATTAGTGTTTCACTCTGAGGCCTCACGTACATGACCGTAATTGTGTGCTGTGAACTAGCTGTACCAACAGTGGTTAAACACCAACACGGTCTTGTGCAAGAATCTTTACAGAAGCCTTTAGTTCTGTACTCCTGTAATGATTGAGCCGGGCACAACTTCTGTGCCCGCACAATCAACAGGGCTTACCTGTATTTCCAAATGCTGCAACTACCTGCTGATTTGGACTTACAGGTACATATGGCCAGGGACTACATTGTGGCTTTACAGAATACGTACTGGGGCACATTTACTTACCCAGTCACCGGAGTTCACAGTTCGCATTGTCGGACTCTAATGCACTGTGCCGCGATTTACTAAGATTTAGTGGTACATCCAAGTGCTTGGGCTTGCAACACAATTTAAAAGTTAAATCCCGCGGTCACACTGAATCACGCCGACAGCACGCACCCTAATTTGTGCCGAATGGAAGCCAGCGCAACTGCGCCAAAAGAAGGGTCACGTCCAAAACAATCGCAACGCACCGACTACTTACATACCTGTGCAAGCACAGTCCGAAAAGATTGTGTCGCAAAGCCTTGGTAAATGTGCCCCACTGTCCTACAAACAGTGATCCCAATTTCTCACTACACCTGGACCTTGGTTCCTCCTGCATTAAGGATTAGTTTGCATGAACCTCTTACTAGGTTAAGCGCATCTGGTGTTTGATTGAGGATTGCATGTCTTTTTCTTTTTTTTCTTTCCTATTCTGTTATTTGGCACAGTTGTTTTCTTATATTAGTTGAATGTTTTTTGTCCTTTGAAAAGTTAACCAAAACATATTAGGCTCATCTTCCCCCTGGCACATGATTGCTGATAAAGGAAACCCCTGTTGTGATAAACCTCTCCTACAATGTGTACTGTACTATGAACCTACCAGTATGTGTGACATTGTCAAAGCTCTGGTCCTATAGACAGAAAATTATTTGCAACTTACAATGGATTTCCCTATCTTCTTCATACAATTATGGTCTCAAATTACATTTTTTTTACCTTACAATGGTTGTCCCTGGACCATTTATTATTGTACCCTCAGGGGCTACTGTATTAAAAGCAAGATATGCATAGCTGCATGCCCTATATTTAACAATGTAGTAGTGCCAGCTTCCCCCCTTGCTGTACAAATGACTGACCTCAGTGACTTACCATATCACATCAGTCTGTGTTCTGGTCACCATTGAGGCCAGTGATTGTTCCAAGGGTTACTTGCGCAGATACAGCCCTCATTTCCACAACAGAAGTGGCTTGAGATATAAAGAATCTAGTCGAAGGGGAATCTACTCAATGATCATTTTCTATTTCCATGTCTGTAGAAAATCTATATTTTATCTTTATAGTGTGATCACAATCAGACATTCAGGATATGTACAGTGCCTCAGATTTTGTTCAGTAGTATCTGCAACTTTTTCTGCCCATATGTAAATATTGCAGGTACTGTGGAGGTTACAGTTTTTAGTTACATTCAATATAGTTTGGTCAGGCAAGACCAAAATGTTCTTTGGATGCCATTCTACATACAATGTTTGGAGGCCAAAATGTACCAAAACACCAAAAAGGAGGAATGAAAGGACAAATGCATTAGACATTAGAGACATTATTAAAATAATAATAATATAAAAATCTGTCATCTACCCGGATAATGGTAAAAGAAACAAGGGTGGACATTTCCGCAAGACAGTGATCCCCGCCACACCGCCACAGAGACTATCAATAGAAAGAAAATTAAGCTAAAATAACCTGCCCTTAATCTAATAGTTCCTTAAGTTCCTATGGAAGGAACTAAAGCACATAGAAGAAGTCCAAAGAACCTTAAAACGGGTGACATGTTCAATACTCATTTCACCACCTGTGTGTGTATTTCTAGCATACATAGATTCTCACACACATCAACAATGTGTCATGCACACACATCTACAATACATTCTCTGCTGCATTGAACAAGGTCGGGCACAGCAGGACAGGGGTTGTGTCAGCCAGCGCTTGGAGATGCTGGAGCTGTCTGCCATCTGCTGGTGAAAAGTGATATTCTCCTATAAAAAGCAGATGGAGGACAAAATTTGTTCCGACAATAAATAAACTTTCTATAACATCTCGGGTTTGCAGTATTGGAACTCAACTGTATTGTAATAGTGGCTCTAGAATGTACTGTCAGAAAGCATCTGAGTACGGTTGTCAAGCTCCTGAGCTCTTCTTAGGATAGGGCAAGTAATGCAAGTCTTATCCACCTCAACAATAGCAATAGACCGCAACCTCTCACTGAGGGGCCCCCTGAAAAAGTTGCAAGGAACGTGTCACGCTAATCAAACATAAGAGCACAAACCAACAAATGTAACACTGTACAAGGCTGAACTTTCCAAACATTTTGCAAAGCCACTCCAGTAGCCCCAGGCATATGTGAAATTGATGTGCCCAAAAGTACAACACTTTTAAAAAAGTTGTCACAAAGACAGAGAGATTTAGGTTACATATTACACATTGTTGAATTTTTATTCTTCTAGGGAGATGGGAGTAAACAACAAATCCACAAATTATAGAAACTTTTTGCAGGTTGATTTGGTTGTAGTGATACCACATTATGTTATGTCTTACTTTTGACATAGAATTACATCATGGCGATCACCCGGGCGATCACCGTTGGATCCCGGCAGTAACAGCCGGGATCGTCATAGTGACTGCAGCGTTTATAGTGCATTGCCAAGGTGTTGATCGTTGCCATGGTTCCGATAAGTAGCCTATAGTAGCAGCCTGTTAGGAGTCCTCTTACTGAAGGATGCTTAGGCTGACTGTAATATGCTGCAATACATTAGTATTGAGGCATATTACAATGAACAAGGGATCAAATGATCACTTGTTCATGTCCCACCCGGGACAAAATAAAATAGTAAAAAAAAAGTGCAATAAAAACAATTATTGAAAAAGAATAAAAGTCCCCTGAAGTCCCATCCCATACAATAATCAAATAAAACATAAGAATTGAAAATCACCCAAAAAGCACAACCTATTGGGTATCACAACGTCCGTAACAACCCATACAATAAAATAAAATTGTCACTGAACCTGTTAGGTGAATGCTATTAAAAAAAAAACACAAAAATTATGAAATTTTCACATCTGACCTCATAAAAAGTGATCAAAAAGTAACATTTACCCTGACATGATACCAAGAAAAAGTACAGCTTGTGCCGCAAAAAATAAGCTCTAAAACAGGTCTGTAAACAGGAAAATATAAATATTCTTACATGGTGATATAAAAACAAGCAAATTTCTCACAAAATGGGGCAGATTTACTTACCCGGTCAATTCCAGCTACACTTTTTTTTTTTTTAATGCAGCGTTTTTTCTGAATCCGTCAGGTTTTCGTTCGGCCACGCCCCGATTTCCCTCACGTGCATTCTGGCGCCGATGCGCCACAATCCGATCGCGCGCGCCAAAAACCCGGGGCAATTCAGGGAAAATCGGCGCAAAACTGAAAAATTTGGGTAACCCGCCGTAAAACCACGATTCGGGCCCTTAGTAAATGACCCCCAATGAGTTTGCGCAGGATCAGGGACATCGAAAATCATACATTCATTGGAACATGGGGATAAAAGTCACAGCATAAAATGTCAGGTATAGAACCTCCATATGCCATCCTAATCAAAGAAACTGTTGTAGTATATGAAGAATTAACAAATAAATAGGCAAAACAAGGAAACAAGCATTAAGAAGGGGGTGTGAGGGGGGAGGGGAAACGTAAAAGGAATGGGGAGCCCGTAAGGCTGCGCTGTTGAGGTCTGGAAGGACAAAGGAGCACTCTTTTTATGAGCAAGTCTTGGAATTCCGGGGAGCTTATGAATATTTCCCAAGGGGGCCACACAGTGTTCATCTTCCCTGGATCTGGATAGTTGGCTACCAACTCCTCCATTCTACGGATATGCTTGAGTTCCTGAATCCACTCGACTGTCGTGGGAGATTGTGGGCTTTTCCAAAGTCTTGGAATAACCTTGTGAGCTGCTGTCAGAAAATGTCGAAGGAGACCTTTCTTAATAGTAGAGATGTAGAGACCTTGTTCCAAAAGGGTTGGAGAGCTGAGCAACCCCACCAAATATGAAGTAGAGTACCCACCACAGCGGCAGCACACGTCTGAAACTTTGGGGAAAATTCTGTGAAGCCGAGAGGGGCATCTATACCACCTAGATAATAGTTTATAGTTCTTTTCCTGAGCGTTACAGGGTAGCAGCATCTTTGCGAAAACAAAAAGGCCTTATCCAACTCTGCATCCATTAGTTGGACACCCTACCAAGGCTGGCATCCCCCAGCAACAAGCCACCTATGGCGGAAAACGTATGGGAAGGTGAGGAGGGCAGTTTAAACAGGGCCTCTAAGGCCGTAGGGGATGACTCCAAAGCAGAGTGTTCCGGGTCCGCAGTTGTGTATGATTATCAATTGTCTGTGCTTCAGCCAAGACATTGGGATATCGGGATGTGAGGCCTTCCAAGGACTCCATTGTAGCAATGGATTCGCCATCAACAATCTGGCCTAGTCAGATGTCAGAAGAAGCCTCCCAACAGAGGAACCTCTGTGTACCCATGCCGGGAGGGAAGGCGTGGTTATGAAATAATGGAGTCAATGGGCTGTCCCATGCAAAGAAAAAGTATGGGGAGAACAGGGATTGGTCATTTTCGTCATTTAATACTTTGTGATAGTTTAATTTTTGGCCAAAATTAATATACTGTCTAAAAAACATTACAGCTTGTTAATTACACCTCCATTTTGAACTTTAAAAAAAATGAATAATTTTTAGAAATTATCAAAACTTTCTATTACTTTGAAGTGCAATGTGTCATGAGAAAACAATCTCAAAATCCCCTGGATATGTTAAAGCGTTACAAAGTTATAACCTCCTATAATGACACAGGGCAGATTTTAAAAATCAGACTTGTTCCTAAGGCCCTAAAATGGCATAGACACAAAGGGGTTAAGGTCCCGACCACAGCATTTCAATTGGTTTGAGGTCTTGACTTTGACTGGGCCATAACATCACTTTCTTTTTTTTCTTTCTTTTTTTTAATAAGATATTTCATAGTATCATAGTTTATACGGTTGAAAAAAAGACACCTGTCCATCAAGCTCAACCGAGGAAGGGAAGGGATAGGATGAGGAAGGGATTTAGGGGAAACAGCGCCTGTGACCAGCGCCTAAGGCAGGCTATTCCACAGATTGACAGTTCTCATAGTAAAAAGTACTGTCGCCTCTGGTGATTTAACCTTTATTTCTCCAAATAAAGACAGTGCCCCCTCGTCTTTTGATTTGATTTAATCTGAAACAACTTACCACCATATTTTCTTTATTTTGTTTTATTTTTGTTTTAACACAATACAGAGGCAAAGAAACTCTGTCCTCTGATTCTTTCCTTTTTAACCATACTATTGTACATTTGGTCAGTGCTTGGAATGTCCTGTTTCCTGGACCAGTTTGGGCCAAGCTTTATCTGTTAAATAGCTTTCCTCATGTTTCACTGTTGAATATTTTGGTATAAGGAGGTGTTCATTGCAACATAAGAATTGCAGTTTTTCCAGACCTTGTGACTGCGAAACAAGCCGAACTTATGTTCGCATTATTATTTTAAGAGAAGGCTGTTCATGTCAGAAACGCCTTAAAGTATCGAGCCAAATTGAATTTCATTCATATTTATGCTAACATATATTTTTATATTGTAGCCCAGAGGAGGAATTGTCCACATCATCCAGTGATGAAGATGAAGAAGAAGACAAAGCTGTAGATGAACTCCTAGGGAAGGTTGTGTGTGTTTCCTTAAATATCGGAGACAAAAAGAAAGTCTCATGGGTTCCAGTGTTGGTGAGTGTCTTTCTTTCCTTGAAGCTTTAGGTTCTGTATAGCAGTTGTTGCAGCATAAAGAAAAATAGATCAGGGAAAGATTACTGAAATAATAGTCTTTTTATACCATGTAAAATATGTGTACATTGTAGAATAACTTGTGGACCTGCATGCTCCATTCACATCTGAGATATCGCAGTCCTTTAGAAGTGTTTGGAGAGGCAATCACACATTTGCACCACCGATTCATTCACAATGGCCACTAACAGGCCCCCTGTGATTTGTGTTCTAGTAAAGATAGCTGTCAGAATCACTACTGACCTGTGACTTGGTTAACAATTACCTTCAATGGCGTACTGACAGCCTGGGAAATGCATCTCATTGTGGTGTGTGTATCGGGAGGTGATGCTGGAGCTTTTAGTACATTAATTTAATATTTATTTTCTATAAGTGAAATGCAGTATTTCTTCTGAAACAATTACCATCATATGTGTTTTCCTCTAACAGGTGGTATCACCAGACTGCCGTGATGATATAGGTGTTAAGAAAGACTTTATTCTAGTCCGCTCTTTTAAAGATGGTAAATTGTAAGTAGAGTTATCATTTTCCATCTCGATGATGTATCATCTATACATTCTAACAGATTTTCTCATTTTAACAGCTTTTCTGTTGTAAGGACTGATATCCGAGATATTGGTGATGTCTCCTTAAAAAATGACTGTATATTAAAGCCAGGTAAGAAGAGTTCATGTACTTGACGTAAGGTGAACGTCTTGTCAAAATGTCAGCAATGATTGTAAAATATTATTTCTATGTGGCGCTGTCCATGGCGGTTATTTTTTTAAAGGTCTCAATTAAAACCAGATGAGCTAATTACCACAAGCCAGAAACAATACTGCAAGTGGCATACATATCTGTAACACAAATTACCTTTATCACTCATATTGATAACGGTGAAGCTGAATAGGCATTTTGTTTGCCGTGTCTACTTGGCTTGAAAAATATGAACACATATCCCAAATTCATCTACAGGTTGCCAAATGAGTACAGTGAGAAATAGAGGGCACTTAATTCCAACTAGGTGATGTACGTAAACCCTTTAAGAAAACGCTATATTGGCTTTTTACGGCGACCATTAGGCAGACATCTGATGTCATTCTATGCCGGGCTAACATAGGACATCATGTCTTGTTGCAGCTGGGTCTTGGATATGTTATCAAAGCTTAGCACCAGCGCTAACACTCATGATCTCATAAACTTTGATCCTGGGTGTTTAACTATAGATGTTTCTTTCACAGTCTGGCATGGTGTGATGATGCAGAGTTTTGAAGTGAGTAGTAAATTGGTTGTACAATGGCACAGGGAGGAGAGTTCAGCTCTGAAGTCAAGCTTGCCCCACCTTAGAAATACCCTCTCTGCTTTCTTAACATCAGACACCAAACTTTTGTAGAGACAATTACTTATATCCCTAGATTCATGGTCGTTGCCTTATTCTGAGTCAGGGAGAGCTTGACTTCAGCGTAGAACTCTTCACCCCCATTACTTTATACAGCCAATTTACATCTCACATTAACGTTGGTTTTTTTGGATGATGAAAAACATGCTTGGCCATGGAAGAAACATGATCTGGAAAATGTTCATATACTTGACAACATACTGGTAGTGGTTTATTAGGTCAGTTTTTGCTAGCACTTTAAATGATCAAGTGATCACATGTTAGTGTCCCTTGTGGAACTAAAAAAAAAAGGTTCAAAATAAATTCAGTAACATTGTTTTCTTAGATAAAATAAAAACAATTTCACCCAACCCTCAAAGTTTTATACAGAACAAAAACATGCACACTTACTTATGTTATTACAATATCTGTTAAACCTTAAAGCTGTGGGGAAAAAAAGAAAGAAAAAACGAATTTGGAATTTTTTTTTATCCTCTACAAGAAAGAAAAAATGGAAAACCGTTCAAAATGTTTTAGTTAAATTATAATTGGATATATGAAAAGAACAGCTATTTCCACAAGACACAATACCTCACACAGCTTAATATCCAGAAAAATATTAATGCTCACCTGAACTTTTTATTATTCTGTAATGTCTTATGAGTGGTGGTGGAGGTAACTTGGAAGGGATCCGACCCCTTACTAATCAAAAAATAATCCAAGCACTCCAAATTAACTTGCTTAAATCCTAAAATATTTTATTGTGGCTTTGTACATATATATGTATGATGTTTCAACTTGGAGTATTTATCAAACACAAGTGTCGCTGGATGAAGGGAGGGTATCAGATCAGTGTCAGGTATTCTGTCAAGGCGCAGATAGTATAGCATGTCTGTGCCTGGGAATAGCACTGCAGGGGATGGGGCCGGTGGCTTGAACTCTGCATGAAGTGGCTGTGTGGTGGTGGATGATGTAGCAGAACAGAGTATTTTGTGTTAACAATAGTATGGAGTGAAGTGACTTGAATAAGCAATCGGAGAAACACTTGTTCATGTCCATATCTAAGAAAGTTAAAAAAAAAAACAATTTTTATAATAAATTAATAAAGTGAAAGTCCTTATAGTAAGTGCCCTGGATTACGTGTAAAAATGTTGCTTGTAATCCAAGGTACTGGCGGTCCCCTACTTAAGAACACTCAACTTACAGACGACACCTAGTTACAAACGGACCTCTGGTAATTGATAATTTACTGTACTTTATCCTTAGGCTACAATAAACAGCTGTAACAGTTATAAGAGGTGTCTTCATTGAAGATTTATTGTTAATCCGTGTTCTTATTACAGCCCAACATTTTTAAAATCCAATTGTCACAGAGACCAAAAGAAATTTGGCTGGGATTACAATAATAAAGTATACAGTTCCGACTTACATACAAATTCAACTTAAGAACAAAGCTAAAGAACCTATTTTGTACGTAACCCGGGGACTGCCTGTATTTGTTTGTGGAAACTTCTGCGTTTCAATGATTTCCTTGAGAAAATCTTGCCTTGATATCAGAGCGCTTTGGATTACAAACACATTCCTGGAATTAATCCAAGGTTCCACTGTATATGTAATATATTCCTTTTTTTTCTTTTTTTCAAGCTTTAGACTATGCCATGGAATTCATAAGAAATAAAATTATACCTCCAAACTGGAAGGCCGAGGTAAAGGAAGAAAGCTCAGGTAGTGAAACAGAAGATGAGGAAACCAAAGATGACCAAGATGATAACAGTAGTGAAGAGGAGGCAAGTTTCTGTACTGTGTCTTACTGTTTTTGTAACTTAGTTGCCAGTAGATTCTTGTGTTGTCCCATCTGATATGGAGATGTCATAAATATGATAGTATCACTGATTGTAAGGGGAGATTTTAATAAATATAAAATATAACCGATTCAGATATTAATTAATCTGGTTAAACATTTCTGTGAAGACTCAAGTGTTTCCCAGCAACCCCATACATTAAAGTTCATCAAAGCATAGGACACAACCCTTCGTCTCATGCATTAGCTTTCTATCAGTGCAGTTTCACAACCTCGCTAATACAGGAGACCCGAGAATAGGATTCCAGTCAAATAGTGTTGGTGAGCACTAACAAGAGAAGCTGAACAGATCTGTTCCTGATCATATCCCCCCCCCCCCCCTCTAACTGCATCCTAACTACCTATAGCATGTACTCCCTCTCTAAATAGAACTGACCCAGATAGTGATCTACTGTACATTTAGAAAAGTTCAGCTAATAATTTACTTTCTGAATTTTATCTTCAAATGGTATTAAATAACTGTGAATGTAACACAAATGATGGAAATGTGTTGGTTCAGTTATCTGATTTATTTCAATCTATTTCCCTTTTGTATTAGGAGGAAGTGGAACCATTTCCTGATGAAAATGAAAACTTTTTACAACAACTATACAAATTTATGGAAGACAGAGGTGAGAGATTTGCATTAGCTTTGATGTTTGAGTGGGAGTCTATATGAGCTTGAAACTCCGATGGCAACTTTCCAAGGAATAACAATAATTGAATTTAAATAAAAATGACATAATTGTATAATTTAGAACCTTACAATTGTATCAAACATTAATAGCTTTATCCTTTTGGCAATGACTTTGTTTTAGTAGATCATTATTTCCCCCAAATACAGTTGGTCTACTGGGGGTGCAAAGTACCCTATCTGTACCTGTTATGAACATAGGGGAAATAGATACGTAGAGTCCTATCAGTCAGCAACAGGACTCATTTTTCCACTGAATCTCAATTTTGCTTAAATACTTTTTTTTCCCCAGGAACACCTATTAATAAGAGACCTGTGCTAGGGTACCGAAACTTGCATCTTTTTAAACTGTTTCGTCTTGTACATAAACTTGGAGGATTTGATAATGTAAGTATTTATTATTTAGAATTTTGCTGTGTTTATATTCTTTAGTATGATCCATAACATTATAGTTTTTCTGTTTTATTCTGTTTATAACTCTAAGATTGAAAGTGGAGCGGTCTGGAAACAAGTTTATCAAGACCTTGGGATTCCTGTTCTAAATTCCGCTGCTGGCTATAATGTTAAATGTGCATACAAAAAGTAAGTGTAATGGGGCTTTTTGTACATAGTTTTCATTCATTGTTGTGTTTGTACTGATTACTATATATAGTACTTCACTGTAAGCGTTAGTTGACGTTGATGAAACAGATATAGTGACGGTATTTATAGGCAGGTGGTCCATGTGCAACATTGGGGCACATTTACTAAGGGTCCGTCGGACGTATTTTCATCGGGTCTCGCAGTTTTTTCCATTTTGTGCTGAATTGCCCTGGGTTTTTGGCAAACGTGACTGGATTGTAGTGCATTGGCACCGGGTTGCATGCAACACAAATCGGGGGGGCACACGATCTTAGTGAATCGTTGAAGACCCGAATTCTCATTGAACAACGCATAGCGGAGATGGCGACAGGTCGCGTCCCCCATTGTATCTAAATTCCCCATAACACTGTGGTTATATAAATAGTTCTCACTTGCAAGACATGATTCTAATAACACACAGATAATGAATACATATGTAACAATTATTAATCATAGTTTTTCTTCATGCTTAGGAGCACCAAAGAATATCTTTATCTGATGGTAAATCAAGCCTCCCCCAGCACAACACAAAGGATAAATTATTATAATCAAGTCACTAAAAACTAGGATGTGTTAGTGTTTTTTTTTGCCCTCTTTATGGCCACTCTCTGCTCTTCTCAATAGATTAGGATCCTGCACTAGGAACCTCCCCCTTTTAACTATGAATATAGTTAGTTTTTCCAAACTGAACAACCCCTCTAAATCTCCTCTACATGCATCCTGGTTTGTTTTACAGATATCTCTATGGTTTTGAAGAGTACTGCACTTCCACCAACATTTGTTTCCAGATGGAACTGCCAACAAAAGTTTCAAAATCGAATAAAGACACCATCCTGGAGAGCAAGATTCCCCCGAAACAAGAAACTGAAAGTGTGGGAAATCCAAAAAAAGAGGACAGGGAACAGAATGACATTTGTAATAATGCTGATGATGATTTGACATTGGAAGAAAAGGATATTGTAAGTCATGTAATAAATAAATAATTTCCATGGAAAAAATACATAATGTTGCTATTAATGGGTTACATCCAGGCGTAGTGTAGCCCATGTTTCACTGAGTATATATAGTTATATCTGTAGCATCTACCATGTGGAGATCTCAGTAAGCTCCACTAAAGTTTTCCCTTCTTGGTTAATTATTGGACGTTTTAAAGTAATCTTTTATTTTGTGAAAATTCTAAATCTATTCCAGCTGCCCTCCACTACACATGAAGAAAGTAATAACTACAGTGCAAGTAATAAACCCTAAGAAAAGCAGTTGTTGGTTTTTTGTTTGTCTTCTGGTTACTTCTTCCATATGTTGTGTCTGCTGTTTTTTTTTTTCATTTTAGACTATAATGGCGCAGTTATATGCTTTATTGCTTTCTTGTCACTGTTTAATGCATTACGTGACATCCAAGGGTGTTATCTAATTTTATATTTTTTACACTAGGTCAAAGATACAAATGATCCATGTCAAAGTGAGAGAGACTTAAAAGAAAAAGATGAAAGCATTGCAGATGATCAAATTAGAGTACCAGATGAGGATGAGGTCCATCAGGAGCAAGATATGGAGTGTACTGCAGAGAACAAAGAAGAGTAAGACTCCTCTTTCATAAAACTGTAGCCCCAATGTTTTTCAGTTTTAGTTGCATTTTCTGTATCACTTCATCATTCCCTCACATGGAAATTTCTAACAACTCTTGGTAATGGTACTTCAGTTTATTGAGGTTTGTGGATACTTGCACAGCTCTCACAAAACACATAAAACCATGATTGGTGCAGGGGTGGAACGGGAAACTGGGGATGCAGACTATTTGCACGCAGCTACTCTTAAGCCATGTAAATAGACTTAACTTTTTCGCTGCTGACATTGACTTGAATGGAAAATGACCATGCATACAGAACACACTCTTCTGTTCAGGCTTGTCACAGAAAGGTGGTCAGTAGACTCCTATTCTTGGGAAAGGTGTGGAACCTGCATATATCATATGTAAGGGATAAGATCTGGACTTTGCAACACCTTAAATAAACACATTCGTATGGATTGTCCAGATGCAACTTTCCACACTCAGGCTGTGCTGTTCTTTTAAGAAAGAACTGAACTATCATAAAATTTAACATGTGAACATTTAGCATGTCCACTCTTGGGAAAATTATTAACTGATTAACTGTCTGTTATGTTTTCCCATTATAGAAAATATTTTTCAATGTAGAGTGATGAACTTTAAATGGCCGCATGCTTATGTGGTCAGCAGCAAGTGCTTCTCATAAGATCAATGTTGATCTCTTGCCTTCTTGGCATAGTGTTAACACGCACCTGAATGCTTCATACCAGCAAACTGCCAAAACTTATGCTTTTAAAGAGATGGTTACACTTAATGATAATCAATTAATGATGGGGATTTGATTAGTAGCACCTGGCCCATATTGGCATAGGAATCTGTTGTGTAATGTTCTTAATTAAATCATTATTATTATATTCGGATATGTTAAACGAGTAATTAGTGCTGCAGGTCTGGCGGCTCAGTTGAGTTGTTGCACCAGTTACAGGTTTCAGCAGTGCCACAGAAACCGCAGAATGCTGCTGTTCTACACTGTTTTTGTAACTTAATGGTCAATAGGATTTCGGAAGTTACTGTAACAACATAGCTCACTGTGTTGCGCTGTTTCCTAAACTTGTATGTACCTTTTGAGTTTTATAGCTGTGGTGTAGAACAGCTATGTTTAGCAGTCTTCTTATCTGCTGAAATAGAAATATAACTTGATACAACTTTATCAAATTGAAGTTATAGGCACCCACAGTGTGTTAAAATACATTTGTACCTTTCTTCTGAAAATATGTGAAAAATATATTTTAATAAAATCTCTTCAAACCTAGAACTCATTTAGTGAACAAGGAGGATGAAGTTATGGAGAGTAATGCTGAGATCAAGGCGGAAGATAATGAAGAGGAGGCAGAACTTGAAATGTATGCAGCTGGCATCAAAGGACACATGCGGTATGAATGTGGAGAGAGAAATGAGAGTATTTAATGCCTCAATGTATAATACAGACCTGGTGTACTGAAGACTACCATAATAATGTGATGATCACAAATATGAAAGGGAGTGCTCTAGTCTTAAAAGATTGATTCTGATAATATGCAAATTGTCTGCAGGGCTTTAAAGGGCATCTACCACCAGCATAAAGTACTGTATGAAATGAGCTTGAGGGGATCCAGGCTCCATAGGTGTTAATAGAGCCTGGAGCCCCTCAGGCTCATATGCATACAGTCTTTCATCCTGGTTGTAGCTGTCCTTTAAGCATGCTCTGTGGGCACATCTGCTGTTATGGACTGACTGTGGCTTTCATCACCACAAAGTTTTTGTTTGCTAAATAATACTTTAATAAATACTGTAATTTAATACTGAATTAACTAACTTCATTTTAGATATGAAGAATTTGTAAAAGCTGACAAGACCATCAGACCAGCAGATAAAAGTGTACCAAAAATAAAGCATAGAAGAAAAATTAAGGTATTTTTTTGTTTAACCTCTTTGTCTCTGGTAGAATTTTCGCTTGAAATATTGTTCTTTCTTGATGTTGGAATGAAAACTAAGCTTACACTAAGCGCACACCTCTCCTGTGGTTCTCAGCATCCTAGATTACATGGTTGTTTCTAAATTTTGCAGCCAGTTTTGGCTACGTGGATCTCACATGTTTCCTTGTTAATTGAATTCTCAAAGTGTTTTGAATTTCTGTGATTCTATAAATACGTTTTTGCTGTAAATTGATCTGGCTGGTATACAATTACATTACAGTAGTTTATCAAGCTTAGATCCACTCTCACCTCATTCACCTATTGTTTGGCTATGCTGCTCTGGAGAGTGCTGCATCTTTTTCATTATTTACCAGGTACACCTAGGAGATTTTCCCTATAAATGCAGCATTGTCCCCTTTACTTGAATGACAACAAGTTAAAGGAAATATTTAGGTATGGTGAATACATGTTGCTTCACCCTGCACCATGCCTGTGCATAATACAAAGCTGTGTCTGTGGCCAGTTCTAGGCCTCTACCCATAATCGTGTGCATGAGGCCTGAGGGTTAGGACCCCGACCTAACACATACTTTGTCTTAGTGAATAAGGTAACAAGATGGCATATGCAAATCATTTTCATTCTATTTTTTTTAGTTTTCATGATTTTTCTATGTATTCATCTACACAGAAAGTGTAGTACTTTTTTACCCAATGGTGGATTGCTTAAATCTCAGGATTTCAAATCATAAACGCTAAGGACTACCTTAAAGAGAACCTTTCCTGTATACAACCAACTCAAACACTTTTCATCCTTCTATAGATACGACTCAAAATAATATTTTCACATCTCAACTGACAGAATGGTGAAACCAGACTATCTGTTCAGTTATAGGACCAGCCATCTGACCAGTAAAAAACTGGAAATATTCATATTGCTTATAAACAGAGGGAGCTAAACAAATAATTCAGTGGTTCCAGAATAAGTGGAATAATATGAAGCAAAGAGTTTGGTTGTTGAAGAAAGTAAAATGTCTTCTTTAACCCTTTCCCTGCCATGGATGTATCACACACATCCTCAAAGCGTGGCACCTCTATGGCATGAGATACGTCCTGGATTCTAGCAGCCATAATTTTGGATCCCTGGCACCTAGAATCTTAGGGGGTGTTGTTCTCTGAATATTATACTGAAAATTATGTTTCTATGTGGCAGGGATCTAATATTCATTTTATTAACCCTCTCCTAACAAGAACAATTTGCTCTCTGATTGTCCTGTGTTGCGTGATAGTTTTTTTTTTTACGTAAATTGAGAGAGAGGCTGTGGCTACAAATTAACACCCCATCCCAGAACTTGTCAAAAAATTGTATGTTACACAAAAAACACACACACACGTTTTTATTTCACACCATTCTCCATTTTATGAAACATGTAAGGTTCCGTTATTGCACTATTATTACAATGGCACACATATTTCACCCATCTTAAAGTGACCTTTGTCATTGCTTGGTTTATGGATATGAATATTTTTTTTAATTTGGTTACCGTTGTGTAAGGGAGTGTACAATAATTAACCTACGTGATTCTCAGTGCAATTTTCTGCAAAAATTGTTTGGCACAGTCCATGGATTTAGGATTTAATGTTCCCTTTGCTGCTTATTTTGGTGATTGTGTACATGTGGAGTATATGTAAACCCCAAACATCCCGTAAATTTTAATGCCTTTTTAAAAAAAAGAATTTGTGTTTGTCACAAAGCAGCATGACTGTAGTACAGGCTGTCCACTGTTGTTTAAGACAAATGCAATCCCCAGGTTGTCTGCTTTCAAAAAGTCTATAGGTTTTAGCATGTATTAATCTTTTTAAAGGGGTTGAAGGACTATTAGAAAAATCTAGCAGGTGGAGCGGGGAGGGCTTTAAAAAAAAATAAACCTTTACTCACCACCTCCTGCTCTCCTGGTGTACCACGGTGTGATTCGTTTGTGCTGTTTGCTTGTTAGCTAAATTTTACACTTTGATTCAAAGTTGCATGAAGGTGCCTATGTCTATTATCCTCTTAATGCATTTTTGCTTTTAGAAAATATATGATTTGTAGGGGTTTCGTATAAGTCAGTTTAGTATGTAGTCAAAATTGTAAAAATTGCTCCGTACAAATTCCAAACAAAATTTCCCAAAACTGGGCATTCACATTTAATTTAATTTATCTGACATATTTTCTTTAAAAAGTCTCCCTGTTTGCAGATAATTTCCTATAAATGTGGCCATGGTGTCTTTTAGAAACCAGATAACTGGCCTTGGATACGACCACCCGCACTGACATGGAGGCCAGACATGCACTGTTAATTCAGCGTACATACCACCGGATTTTTTTTTGTGTCTTTGCACAATCACTCCTGCAAAGGTGGGCATATCCAAGGACAGCTGACCTCCATTTCTAAGGGACCATAAGACTAGAATTTATGGGAAATTATCTTCACACAGGTACATTTTTTAGTGGTATCCATTAGAGGAAATGTGTGTTTGTGGGAGATTTATTAAATTAAAAGTGAATGTTGATAATACCCCTTTTACTTATGCTTTAATTTTCCCACATTTTTGCATGTACTACTTTTTAGTTGTTTGATAAAGAAATCACCTAAAAGAGAAATACTGCTTTCTCTTTCCTAATCTTTTTTTAAAGAGCAAGATGGAAACAGATCACAGCAGATCAGGAAAGGATGAAAACTGCCCAAAACAATGCAGACTGTTTTCAAGACCTTTATTCCAGCCATGTGATTTGGACGAGTCACCATTTGATTCTTCAGAAAGTAAAAGTACTGGCCCGGGTCCATTGAAGCCATTAGAAATTACTTCCATTTTGAACGGTCTTCAAGGTATGTGTTTTAAAATATTATTTGGGAAAAATAAAATCTTTACAATGAAATAAGATGATCAGATCTCTGCAATAGTTCACAGATTAATACCTACTGTACAGCTAAAAAGACAGAAGAATAAGCTGTCGTGTGTATACTTTAATCACAACTGACGAGACTTTTTTCTCAGCGTATGGCACAAATATATCCCACTGTGTGCCTATACAGAGGGATACGTCTCCCTGGTTCCCTCCCTCAACTCTGAATGCAAGGGGAGGTTTGAACACGTTGTTGCATGGCTGGAGCTCTAGCCGTGTCCACAGCAGCTGTTCTTCACAGTCTACAGTGCATGAAATGGCCCGCAGCTGGGAATGTGCTATGCGCAGATGACCTGTAGTCTGCACCGCACACAATGTCCCCGGACGTGCTTGTCATGTCACACAGTGTTTCCACAGTGATGTAACTGTCCTTATATGGACAGTGACATCACAGGAGTCCCCCCTTCTGCAAAGCGACGTATCTGGAGGATGGAAAGACTTAGCTTGCCACGTCTTTTCATCCTATCTTTTACATTGCATATGTCATATACTGTGCAGACGGAGGCAATAACTGTTCCTCTATCTGCCAGTGTATGTCAATTCGTACGCTCAGCGGATACCATAAACATGTTGTGAACCCAGCCTAAAATAAATATTCCTGGACACAGTGTAATCTTGTATAATTACATATGGGATGAACATAATGTTGTACAAAAAAAGGCCTGCCCTGAAAATAAGATGTAGCAGGATTTTTCCGATTTTTTCATATTAGAGTTAAAATATAAACACAAGTTTTAAAAAAACTGCTATATCTTCTGAACCTTAGCACTTAGAAATACAGTTAATCTTAACTCTATTCGGACCGCCCACTGATGTCAGACGTCGCTGCAGTTTTCTACTGCTCCCACGCTAGCCTCAGGAGCAAGACCCGATCTCCAGGAGTCAGAGATACCCGGAGACACCTAGGAGTAGGGAGATGCGGTTCCGCTCCGCTCCTTACAGCATCACACTGAATGAGCTTGATGCATAGGGACACGTGACCATCGGGTCTAAAAGGGTTAAACAGAGCTGCTGGGTCTAATTAGACTCAGTACAGCTCTGATCAGAATCCCCTGTGACAGATGATCATTTCCCCTGTAACTGAGGCTCTTGGAAAAAAAAATAATAATAATAAAGTAAATATGGGGGACATATAAAGTAAAAACACACATAGACAAAAAATATTCTTAATATTTGTAAAAATACAATGACATTTCCCCATATAATAAAAAAAATCCCCCGCTACACTACAAAAAGCACAAACATACTCCCCCCGTTTGCCCGACAACATACATATTATATATCAAAACAACCAAAATAAAATAGGGAATTCATTAATAATGTTGATTTTGCCATGTGTATAGCAGAACACAACGTGTCAAGTACTTGTGTAGCTGATGTCTGTGTCTGACACATATGTATAGGAGAGCACGTCAGGTACTTGTGTAGCTGATGTATGTGTCTCTCACAGGTGTTAGGAGAAGAGAACACGTCAGGTACTTGTGTAGCTGATGTCAGTCTCACATGTGTATAGTAGGAGAGAGCATGTCAGGTACTTGTGTAGCTGATGTCTGTGTCTCTCACATGTATATAGGAGAACAGAGCATGCCAGGTACTTGTGTAGCTGATGTCTGTGTCACACGTGTATAGGAGAACACGTCAGGTACTTGTGTATCTGATGTCTCTGTCTCACACATGTGTATAGCAGAACATGTCAGGTCCTTGTGTATCTGATGTCTGTATCTCACACATGTGTATAGCAGAACATGTCAGATACTTGTGTATCTGATGTCTGTGTCTCACACTTATGTATAGCAGAACATGTCAGGTACTTGTGTATCTAATGTCTGTGTCTCTCACAGGTGTATAGGAGAGGAGAGCATGTCAGGTACTTGTGTAGCTGATGTCTGTGTTTCTCACATATGTATAGGAGAAGAGAGCATGTCAGGTACTTGTGTAGCTCATGTCTGTGTCTCTCACATGTATATAGGAGAACACAGCATGTCAGGTACTTATGTAGCTGATCTCTGTGTCTCACACATGTGTATAGCAGAACATGTCAGATACTTGTGTATCTGATGTCTGTGTCTCACACTTGTGTATAGAAGAACATGTCAGTTACTTGTGTATCTGATGCCTGTGTCTATGTGTGTTTTTATAGGAGAACAGAGCATGCCAGGTACTTGTGTAGCTGATGTCTGTGTCTCTCACATGTGTATAGCAGAACATGTCAGGTACTTGTGTAGCTGATGTCTGTGTCTCTCACATGTGTATAGCAGAACATGTCAGGTACTTGTGTATCTGATGTCTGTGCCTCACACATGTGTATAGCAGAACATGTAAGGTACTTGTGTATCTGATGTCTGTGTCTCACTCATGTGTATAGCAGAACATGTCAGATACTTGTGTCTCTCACAGGTGTATAGGAGAGGAGAGCATGTCAGGTACGTGTGTAGTTGATGTCTGTGTTTCTCACATGTGTATAGGAGAACACAGCATGTCAGGTACTTGTATAGCTGATGTCTGTGTCTGACACATTTGTATAGGAGAACATGTCAGGTACTTGTGTAGCTGATGTCTGTGTCTCACACATGTGTATAGCAGAACATGTCAGATACTTGTGTATCTGATGTCTGTGTCTCACACTTGTGTATAGCAGAACATGTCAGGTACTTGTGTATCTGATGTCTGTGTCTCTCACAGGTGTATAGGAGAGGAGAGCATGTCAGGTACTTGTGTAGCTGATGTCTGTGTTTCTCACATGTGTATAGGAGGAGAGCATGTCAGGTACTTGTGTAGCTGATGTCTGTGTCTCTCATGTGTATAGGAGAACACGCCAGGTACTTGTGTAGCTGATGTCTGTATCTCTCAAATGTGTATAGGAGGAGAGAGCATGTCAGTTACTTGTGTAGCTGATGTCTGTGTCTCTCACAGGTGTATAGGAGAACAGAACATGTCAGGTACTTGTGTAGCTGATATCTGTGTCTCTCACATGTGTATAGGAGGAGAGAGCATGTCAGGTACTTGTGTAGCTGATGTCTGTGTCTCTCACAGGTGGGGATGAATTCCTTGTGGGCTGCTCCTACAGGTAGTGGTGACAAAATTAGTGACAGAAACCTGATGACAGGTGCCCTTTAAGTAAATTGTGTTACGAGCACTATTAGATTTTACTTAAAATTAACCTTTCACCAAATGTGGGTTTACATTAGGTGACAGGTTTACTTTAAGTGAAGTCTACTATATATTACCGTATTTTTCGGACTATAAGGCGCACCATCAATAAATGCCTGCTAAAACGTGTAGGTTCATACATGAGGCGCATCGGATTATAAAGCACACCTGATTGTAAGGATGAATGACCAGCAGGTGGCAGACCTGTGCAGAGTTCAAGGCAGCTGTTGTCTAAGTACGGTTCATATATAAGGCGCGCTAAACTATAAGGCGCACCTTTGATTTCTGAGAAAATCAAAGGATTTTTTGTGTGCCTTATAGCTTTGTTCGAACTGCAGTACTCCACATCTACTTTTTTAATGGGGTTATTAAACTTATAACCCCATCAGATACTGTATAATATATATTTTCTAGAATTCCCTTTTATATGAAATCTCATCCTTTTACCAATAAAATTTTTTTCTCTAAAGTCATGTGAAAATGCGCAGAGATGAGTCCGATTTAGATGCTGCAGAGGGATTGCCACTTCAGATGCCCGTATCTTCACTATAGTACATAGAAACATGCTTTTGTCTCATATTAAAAATAAGAATCTCATATTTTAGATTACCCCACACCAGGCTTGTGGCTCTGTGAGCTACAGAACCAGAGATGCAGGCAGAAATAGTTGTAAATGTGAGCTGCAGGTATAGAACCAGTTCCAGCCTTTTTTTTTTCATTGCTTGGCTTTCTGATTTTGTAGCTCATGGAAATACAAGCCTGATAAAATCTAAAATATGACATTCTTAACTCTAATAAGACAAAGGCATGTTTCTATATATTATAAAACCTCTAAACTTGACTCATCTAAATTTGACTCTTCTCTGCTCATTTTCACATGACTTCATACCCTAGCATTTCCCCTGAAAAGGTGAGTATTTATTAATGTTTAATTTTTTTACTGTCTTTATACTACAGATTGATCTTACTATAGCAGCGGTACTACAGTATATTTTTTCTATATAAACAAATGCATTACTTATTACAGCTACTGAAAATTCTGCAGATGATAGTGAAACAGATCAAAAAGCAAGCATTACTAAGAGTGACATGACTACACAAACAGAAGGAAAGTGTGTTACGGGGATGGAAGAAAATTATTTCAGAGTAAACAACAAAAAATTAGATTTAAAACACTCCATGGTGAAACAGGAGAAGGAGTCTTCAGACGACACTGACTCTGAACTGGAGCCTCCAAGACAAAAGAAGTTTGTAAAAGACTTTGTAGATAAGGTAAACAAATCACAGTCAAAATGTGGCAAGAAAAAATTTGTCGATTGCGGAAAACCAGACTTAAAGGATGACAGTAACAAATCCAAAGAGACAATGGATCATTTTGAAATTGACACCATGACTTCTTCCTCTGATGAAGAAACTCCAAAACCAAAAGGTTCTCTTGTAAAAAAAAGTAGCAGCCAAGATGAGAAGAAAAAACCTTCAAGAGCGTCAAGCTTCTACACAAGCATATCCGATATGCAGGACAAAAGAACCAAGTTATTAAATTATTCTGAGGAGAGACTAAGGGCGAAAGAACGCAAAGATGTTTGGTCAAGTATTCAAGGACAGTGGCCTAAAAAGACTTTGAAAGAACTTTTTTCTGACTCTGATACAGAAGGAGCAGCATCGCCACCTCATGTAAATCGAGAGGACGCTTCACTTAATTCATCTGCCCAGCCAATCAAAGATGAAGATAGGGATTTGTCAGTAGAATTTCTAAAACCTATAACTGATGCTATTGAGTTGAAGCCAGCTGATGAAAAACAGATGGAGTTTGATGATAAAAAAGTTGACTTCCCCAGTAGTGGCAGTAATTCAGTACTCAATACACCTCCTACAACGCCGGAGTCCACCTCATCTTCAAGTGAGTACCGAAGAACACAATCAACAATAGAAAGCCTGGAAAACGTGGAAACAAATCAGGAGGAGGTTGAAAGCATGAAGAGTGACACAAATAGCACAATTGAAGTGGACAGTGTTTCTTGTGAATTACAAGATCTCCAGTCTGAGGGAAATCTTTCACCTACAGGATTTGATGCCAGTAACAGTTCCAGTAGTAGTAACCACTTGGACAATGAAAGCAAAGAAAAGGGTAAGTAGTAATTGGATCAGTTTGTACAATAAGTCACTTACTGTGATATAAAGTAGTAGCTTAATCAACATAATTGTTGTGAATGAGTCACCAAAAATGACCTATAAGCTAAGTTTTATGTTAAACATATTTTTTAAGAATATTTGAGAATTCATGGTACAATGAATGGGTATCTGCTGTTCACTAAATGCTGCTACTAGACCTCAGGCAAGATGGCAGCCCCCATAATCATGGACAAAAAAATCTACAATCGGTAAATGAGAGGAATGAGAAAAAAGTTCTATAATTTGTTGTATGATTTAATGCATCAAAACAAAAATTGGAGACACGTTCCCTTTAACTTTCAGTACTGTACATGGTTAGTTTCTTGTTCTTTCTAATTATTTATGTAATTAAAAAAAAGGGTAAAAAGGAGTTGTCTCCAGAGAGACATGATGGGTAAAAAGGGTCTACCATGTAGCCTCCAGATAAAGGTGAGTGGACAAGACTTCCCTTTTTCTCATGCTGCTGCCATCTTGTTCTAAAAGTTGGCTACTGCATAACGTTTATGTTTTTTTAAAATTGTGAATGAAAAATAATGTAATATTGCCCCAAGTTCTTCCTTTTTAATGCCCTGCCCTTCAGGATTGAACATAAAACATCAAAAATGATAATGCCTATCCTACCAGCCACCCACTGCTTTGGGTTTCCAGTCACAAATCAGAAACGAATCAAAATCAGGGTGTTCCCCTCTATATAGAATTTTCTCTTTTTAGTGTTGTCTTGGAAGTAGTCTTCAGGATATTTCTATTGTTAACTGGGTGCTAATTTCTACTACACTTTTATGTGGCTTTCTAGGTAATTCCTTTATTGCACGGGTCAGGAACTTTTTTGTCTGAGAGAGCCATGAACACCCATATGCACTTCCTCCCTCAGCAGATGGGTAGTCACGGCACATGCCCCCAATAGATAGGTAGTCACAGCACATGCCCCCTCAGTTAATGGGTAGTCACAGAACATGCCCCCAATAGATAGGTAGTCACAGCACATGCCCCCCAGTAAATGGGTAGTCATAGAACATGCCCCGCCCATCAGTAGATGGGTAGTCACAGCACATGCCCCCCCCCCTCAGTAGATGGGTAGTCACAGCACATGCCCTCAATAGATAGGTAGTCACAGCACATGCCCCTCCAGTAAATGGGTAGTCACAGAACATGCCCCGCCCCATCAGTAGATGGGCAGTCACAGCACATGCCCCCCCTCAGTAGATGGGTAGTCACAGCACATGCCCCCAATTGATAGGTAGTCACAGCACATGACCCCCGGTTAATGGGTAGTCACAGCACATGCCCCCAATAGATTTTAGTCACAGCACATGCCCCCCCCCCCCAGTAAATGGGTAGTCACAGCACATGCCCCCCCCCCCTCAGTAGATGGGTAGTCACAGCACATGCCCCCCCCCCTCAGTAGATGGGTAGTCACAGCACATGCACCCCAGTAGATAGGTAGCCACTGCACATGCCCCCAGTAGATAGGTAGCCACTGCAAATGCCCCCTGTAGATAGGTAGCCAAAACACACGGTCCCCAGTAGATAGGTAGCCACAGCACATGCCCCCAGGAAATGGGTAGTCATAGCACATGCCCCCAATAGATAGGTAGTCACAGCACATGCCCCCCAGTAAATGGGTAGTCATAGCACATGCCCCGCCCCATCAGTAGATGGGTAGTCACAGCACATGCCCCCCCCTCAGTAGATGGGTAGTCACAGCACATGCCCCCAATAGATAGGTAGTCACAGCACATGCCCCTCCAGTAAATGGGTAGTCACAGAACATGCCCCGCCCCATCAGTAGATGGGCAGTCACAGCACATGGCCCCCCTCAGTAGATGGGTAGTCACAGCACATGCCCCCAATTGATAGGTAGTCACAGCACATGACCCCCAGTTAATGGGTAGTCACAGCACATGCCCCCAATAGATTTTAGTCACAGCACATGCCCCCCCCCCCAGTAAATGGGTAGTCACAGCACATGCCCCCCCCCCTCAGTAGATGGGTAGTCACAGCACATGCCCCCAGTAGATAGGTAGCCACTGCAAATGCCCCCTGTAGATAGGTAGCCAAAACACACGGTCCCCAGTAGATAGGTAGCCACAGCACATGCCCCCAGGAAATGGGTAGTCATAGCACATGCCCCCAATAGATAGGTAGTCACAGCACATGCCCCCCAGTAAATGGGTAGTCATAGCACATGCCCCGCCCCATCAGTAGATGGGTAGTCACAGCACATGCCCCCCCCCCCCTCAGTAGATGGGTAGTCACAGCACATGCCCCCAATAGATAGGTAGTCACAGCACATGCCCCTCCAGTAAATGGGTAGTCACAGAACATGCCCCGCCCCATCAGTAGATGGGCAGTCACAGCACATGCCCCCCCTCAGTAGATGGGTAGTCACAGCACATGCCCCCAATTGATAGGTAGTCACAGCACATGACCCCCAGTTAATGGGTAGTCACAGCACATGCCCCCAATAGATTTTAGTCACAGCACATGCCCCCCCCCAGTAAATGGGTAGTCACAGCACATGCCCCCCCCCCTCAGTAGATGGGTAGTCACAGCACATGCCCCCCCCCTCAGTAGATGGGTAGTCACAGCACATGCACCCCAGTAGATAGGTAGCCACTGCACATGCCCCCAGTAGATAGGTAGCCACTGCAAATGCCCCCTGTAGATAGGTAGCCAAAACACACGGTCCCCAGTAGATAGGTAGCCACAGCACATGCCCCCAGTAAATGGGTAGTCACAGCACATGCCCCCCAGTAGACAGGTAGCCACAACACATGCCCTCCAGTAGATAGGTAGCCCCATCGCATGCCCCCCGGTGGCAATGGCGCCTGGGTCCCACAAAGGACGCAGGCAGCGATAACATCCAGTGACCAGTGCTGTGTGCGTCTTAGACGCGAGCCAAATGCAGTCATCAAAAGAGCCACATCTGGCTCACGAGCCATAGTTTCCCGACCCCTGCTTTAATGTATCTGCTTCTAAAATATTAATAGATAGATAACCAAATAATTAATCATGTTGTTAATAATAATAATTAAATAATAATTCATTTATTTATATGGCGTACACAGATTACGCAGCGCTACACAGAGCTTTCCAAATCAGTCCAATTACCAATTGTTTCACAATATTTCTAAGAATTGCGGCAATATTTACTCCTATTGTTGTTTACCCATCTCCTCACATTGATACTTCTGTCACTTTTCTCATAGTATTGCTTTCTCCTTTTATGCATAAATATGTGTCTTACACCCTACCTGATGGAAGAGACTTGAGTAGTTACATGGTACAAGAGTCTTTTTCCTTTGTATTTTTAAAAGTTTTTATGTCCCTCTACACTAGAGTATACATTGATTTTAAAACACATTTTGCTCACATACTTTCACTGAATTAACATTTAAAAAGTCACATTTTTGTAGTTGTGCTCGTAAACTGTTAAACAATTATTTGTATTTCTGTTTATTATTATTATGAATAGGCCAAAAGAGACTAGCAGAAGACAGTAGTGACCATAAACAAAATTGCACAATAAAGAAGCTGAAAAGAAACCATAAGTCAGCAACTCAAAAAAGGAAAATGAGTGAGTTGTTTGTTACTACATGTATATGTACAGTTGGATATTGTGTTATGATGTTCAAATAATTTGGTTAACCTGCACATCTTCAAGCTTCCTGACAGATTTTACCAAACACTACATAACACACACAAACACAAAAATAAAAGAATAATCGCAGCACTCCTTTGAATATATAATGCCAAGTGAATAGTTTATTTGCAAGTAAGGGATCATATTCAAATTAGTGATGTTTCGGCCAAACATAGGCCTTTGTCAAACACAGATCGTAGTAGGGAACAAGTTTGGCTGCCGCATGCCCTCAGGTATTGACACAGCGTGTCCGGGAATAGCGTGCTGACACGCTGTGTCAATACTTGAACCCATTCGGTGCCAGCCAAACTTGTTCCCTACTACGATCTGTGTTTGACAAAGGCCTATGTTTGGCCGAAACATCACTAATTTGAATATGATCGCTTACTTGCAAATAAACTATTCACTTGGGATTATATATTCAAAGGAGTGCTGCGATTATTCTTTTATTTTTGAAGTATTTGGGGTGGGAACCCTAATCCTACCTAGCACCCATAAATTTTGAGGTGCAACCGCACATATCTATTGATTACACACACACACATTCACAAATTTTGGTATTCATTTGTTTTATTTACACATTTTATTTTATTGAAAACCGAATTATAAGAATAGTATAGAAGCAGATTTATGTTTGTGTAACAGAAGAATTATGAATTGGCAAAGGAGGAAATTTATGTGATGTATTAGAAGATTAGGTCAGGCATGAACGTAGCGGGCAGGTTGCAGCTTGCCTTTGACTGATATCATTGTCAGTATTCGAGAATGTGTTGGTTGGCAGTAGGTGGCCATCAGAGATGCTGCCAGAGAAAAATAGGAGCAGAGGGAGAAGTGAATTTATGAGGATGATAAGAGTGTTAGGAAGATGGGCCCAGAGAGTAATGCAGTTATGTTTATTTAAAGGAAACCTACCATGAGGAATCTACTAACAGTAGGTCTGATGGTAGATTCATCCTGCCTGCCTCTTCCCTAATCTGGAATTTAATAATTCTGGGACCTAACATGTTAAAAAAATGTATTTTAGTAATAGCAGTAGCCTCTGCAGTTAATTTACAAATTACAAAAATAATTTTTTTAACAAGTTAGGTTAGGTCCTCCAGGATTATTACATTACAGAATAGGGCAGAGGCAGGCAGGAGGAATCTACCATCACACATACTTCTGATGATAGATTCCTCATAGTAGGTTTCCTGTAAGGAATCTACTTTTAGACGTATGTATGTGTATTGGGTTAATATATAGTTTATTATACATGTCATTTATGTTGTATTAGTATACCTATATCAAAATTGTGAAAATTGTCCAAAATCCTTAAAAGGTTTAAACAAAAGGGGATATACTGATAATGAGTGACAGGATGGGTTTGTAGAGATGGTTAGCCGTAGTATATACAGACTAGCAAAGTTGGGGATTTTATGGGATTGGTTAAACATTTCCATTTGACCAGCTGGGAAAATATCTTATTACAAGCAGTCGCTACGTACAAGATAGGGTCTGTAGGTTTGTTTTTAAGTTGAATTTGTATGTAAGTCGGAACCATATATTTTATAATTGTAGCCCCAGCCAAAATTTTGGTCTCTGTGACAATTGGATTTTAAAAAATGTTGGATTGTCGTAAGAACCAGGAGTAACAATAAAGCTTCATTACAGACATCTTTGATAACTGTTATAGCTGTTTATTGTAGCCTAGACAGAAAGTACAGCAAATTACTAGCATCCAGAGGTTCGTTTGTAACTAGGGGTTTTCTGTAAGTCGTGTGTTCTTAAGTAGGGGACCGCCTGTAGTTACCTCACAAGAAATAATCAGTGCACAACTATAGCATTTGGACGTATGCAATTGTAAATGTATAGTGCAAGTTTAAAGCTCCTGCAATCTCGCTGGAGCGGGTCGTATCCTCAGCTGTTCTTAGTGAGAGCTATATGGTGATTAAGGAATAATAGAACTGCCTGTGTCTATAAGTTTGTGAATACTATGCACATGGTCAAAAACTCGGCTATCTGCATGTATGAGTTGGTTCCCATAATATTGAGAATTACGCCCATAGCACTTTTCTCCATAAATGATACTAGTTTATTGCCGTCCGTTGTTATTCATGTTATTGTTTTGTACAATTGCCACTAATTTAATTTTTAGATATTCACCCTATTACTTATTATTTACACTTGTCACATGGTTGTGTACATTTGTATCTGTCAATAATGCTCACTTAGGGTTCATTCAGGCGGCCGCCTGGGGGGCCTACAAGCGGCCGCATGTACGTACCCATAGACGGCAATGGCCGCCCAGCACCGGTACTGTACCGCGGCGTACACCGGGAAAAGATAGAGCATGCTTTGCGCTGCTGTTTCCTAAGGAGGGGGGAGGGGTCACCTCCTGCTCCTCTCCAGCACATGTGAATGCACCCTTACATTGACTGACTGCTTGTACTACTTGTGAAGATTAACATTTTTTATACACCATTGACTTATGCAGTAAATCTGTGTATGAACACTGGCATTCTCTAAAATCATGTTTATTTCCCTTTCCTTTAGCTAATACCAGTGATAGTGAAGACCTTTCCGGTGGTGAAAGTCTTTCAAAACTTCAGACTTCAAAGTCATTTTCTGGAATAACACCAAAACATACCAAAATATCATCTGGATTACCTGTGCCAGGAAAATATGTGAAAAACAAAGAGAGGGAATCTTTCCAAAAGGAATATAACGATCGTTTACCTAAAGTGTACAAGTGGAGTTTCCAGCTATGTATGTATTCTTTGTCACAATTGATTTTACTGCACTTTAGTAAACTACAGATAGGTGTACGTTTTGTTTCAGCAATTTTCCATAGTAAAAGGCCCAAATGTCAAATCCAGTCATCATCTCATTGGCCGACATTTATGAAAGCGTCTGTGCCAGTTTTCTGTCTGACTGTACTGAAAAGAATCTGCAAACTGCTTGTACATGTTTTTATAAAGTGTTTGTGCCAGTTTTGTATTGCGGCACAATACAGAAAAAATGTTCACCCAAAGGGGTCTTTTAGTGCGCCACAATTTTGCAGCATGAACAAAATGCACCAAATTAATGAAGACTGTGCACCAGTTTTGATGGATCTGGGGCACCCTGCACACTCCACAGGCAAACTGCACATAGTACAGACTACACTAGTTATGATAAATGTGGGCCATTTTCTGTGGAACATGTGGTCTACAGATTGGAGGAGTGGAAGGCATTGGGGAAGAGGAGAAGTAGGTTGTGTAAGGTATAGAATATAGTAAAATGATATTATTGTGAAATATCATTCTATGTCTGAAAAATGAAAGGGTGAACCATATAACCAAAGATCTATATTTGGTTTCTGTAGTCAGTAAGATGTGGTCAGTTGATATTAGCATAGGCCTTAGATATTTTAATCTGGTTACAGGGTGATGCTCAAGCATTGCTAATACAGTTGTACAGATGCAATTTGCATCACAAAGTCTGAAATCAAGTTTTGTGTATCCGTTCTGTTACCAACTAGACAGCACGTCTCTCGATGTGATTGGCTTTCAATGTGCAAATAAGGGATAAACAGGATGTCCCTTGCAATGGTAATTACAGAAAAGTATTGATTGTTTTGGCTTATATTAACCCTTTTATAAGTACATATCTAATATGTCCTCAACGAGTGGAACCTTAATAGCCAAGGACATCTCTAATACCTCAGGGATACAAAGAGCCATACCTTTGAATTAGTGGGACCTAGAATCACTGTTCTGATGTCATATGAAAGAGGTTTGGTAATTGCGCTGCTAACAGGAAGAAACATGTTACCCCTATCTAAAAGTGACCTTCGTTGTATCTTTACTTTGATATATAGTAAAAGTATATATAGGGATATGTAGTCATTTATATGGGTTACAGTTGTGTAAGGGGATAAAAATTATATATGTTTCTATATGGAACCAAAGTCAAAAATGTAATTGAACACTACCATTATATTAAATGCAATGAATCTTTATTGAATACAAAAGACATAAATAAAAGCAATAAATATACAAAAGAAGGAACTCAATTAAGGAATTTGACCGTTCTCTAAATAAATTTTAAATGAGAGTAAAAGTCAAATCATGCTCATAGATGGGAAATCAGAATTGAAAAATGAGAGCTCTTTAAATATAAAAAGGTAGATAAGAGATTTACATACACAGGAATTCAAATAGTGAGTACATTAAAATCAATAATAAAAATAGCTTCTCCTTTTGAGAAAAGTTATAGAGACTTGCCAAAATATGGAGAAAATAGGGTGTTCCTAGTTTTTTTTATTAATCAGAACATACTCCCAATAGTTCGGTACTATTTTAGATGTATAACCATTCAAGGAGATTCACCCCGATTTGAATAAATGGGTCTGGTCATCAAAACAGAAACAAATATCTAAAAATATATTATTATGTCCTAAATCATTATGAGGACCCGGTCTTTCAAATACCATCTAATATAAACAAGCACCCTTATTAGAACCGATAAAAAATGGTGGTCATCTGAACAGCATGATAGGTGGAGGACCGCGGAAGCTGAGATGGTAGTACGGTCTTCCTAAAACATTGATTTTACAGGGTATTTAGAAGTGAAAGGGGAGTGTGGAATATAACAGTTAATGACATGTTAGACACCATGCGGATTTAACGTTCAATTTGACAATTTTTTTGTAAATTTACATATTTGGGGTATATATAAACTCCTCACACCTTACTGTTTTCGGAAAGAAAATTTTATTTTTACAAGTGTTCTGTATTTGCATAATTTAGTGGAAATTTTGAATTGTCTTGCAATGTGTGTGTCTTTTCAAAGTTTTCAACAAAATTACATGAAGGTGGTTGTGTGTATTAATCAAAAAGTTATATTTTATACATGGTATTTTGTTGCTCTCTGAAAAAATATCACTTTTACTTTATTTTTAAATTCCTTTTTGTGGCAAACCTCCGCTTTAGTGTGGGTTTTATGTGGGTATTTGTTTGGTTTTTTTTTTATATGGTAATTTGTTTTTGTCACAAATTTGCATGAATATTGTAAATTGTTGATCGAGACAAATGCAATCACCAGGTTTTATCTGCTTTCTAAAAAGTATAGAATTTTTGGGGGTGCATTTACTTTGTGACCATTTTAAAATGTGTAAAATTCGGTTGTTTCAGGTTAAGAACATATATATATATGAGGTATTTTTTATCAAGCAGGTTTCAGGCATATTATTTTCAGTTTGGGGCACATTTTTATGCATTTTTTTTTAAATTGTATACAGGTGCCCATGTCTATAAACTCCTGAATGCAATTTTGACAAGGGGTCAAGTGTCTTCTTTCAGAAAGTATATGGTTTTCTTGGGATTAGTATAATTAATTTAAAAAAATGGTGGATATCTCTCTGGCAAATTGAGGTACAAAAATCCAGAAACACCTGGCAGTGAAAGATAGATAGAAACAATTATTTGAACATAATAGGTGACAGGAGGGGCAGTGTCTTTCAGGGGAGAGGCTGTCTCTTCCATGGAAGGGGGGGTGTCTTTTCCAAAAATGAGTATAAAAAACCCCAGGTAGGAGAGTCAGAGAGCACACTGAGAAGAAGCCAGTACTGAAGGATCTCTGAAGGGATTATTAAGGAGAGAGAGACATGAAGAAATTCAATGTGGACTCTGGTAATTATACTATTTGGCTTTTATACCTTAGGTGTTGGTTATTGATTTGGTTGCATTTTTATCTATTTTATATTTGGTATTTTGACTGTTCATAATATAATTTCATAGCAATTTGTTGGTGGCTATCCGCTATAACCCACACGGAGATACTTTTATTGGTTAGTATTATTATACAGGCGGTCCCCTACTTAAGAACACTCGACTTACATACGACCCCTAGTTACAAACGGACTTTGGGATATTGGTCATTTATTTTACTTTAGTCCTAGGCTATAATAATCAGCTGTAACAGTGCTATGTACGGTGATACTAGAAAAAAAAACAATTCTAAATGTAGTACAACAGTAGTTGCACCATTTTCCATTTTGTTAAGGGCTTTATTTTATGGATTTCAAATAGATACTAAATTTATATAATGTTTTAATAACTTGTAAAACATTTGAACAAAATTTGTTTTTGTCATTTTGCCATATTTCTGCATGACATTTTCATACTATTGTGTACAGAACTGTGCAAGATGTTTTTTTATATATTTTTTATATATTAAGGTCTGAAGCATTTAAAAACCAAAGTTGGTTGGGAGGATGGTGTCTAGGAAGAGTTTAGAAATAGTTGTGTGATAGATAGATATTCTAATTGGGTTACAGGGTGTTGCTTAAGCATTACTAATTAAGTTTTCTTGATACTGTGTTTACAGTAAATTACATTACAATGGCTGATATAATAGTTCTATTACCAAGTGTGATTGGCTTACAATGTGCTAATAAAGGAGAATCGGGATGTCCATTGGAATGGTAATTACTGGAAAGTATAGTATCTTGGTTCTTCTGCTGCATATTAATGGTAATGGACACAGGTAGATACAACATACTTTGATCATAATAGGAGATTCCATGACACCAATCTGGAGAGGCAGTCTTCTCCAAGGTGCAAAAAGGGGTATAAAAATCTTCAGGTTGGAAAAGCCAGGGATCTCTAAGCCAGCACTAAAGGATCTTTAGTGACATCCTTGGAGGGATTATTAAGGAGAGATAGCACTCTGGTTGTGGCCCTGAACAAGGATTTTTATAGACATGAAGAAATTCAAAGATGACTCTGGTAATTATTGTTGTCTCTTCCAAATTTTTGATATGTTAAAAAATGTAAGACCTTTCAAAAATTAGCTGTATTGAAATATTCTCGCCCAAATAACTTTAATTTTTAGTAGTGAAAGGGGTTGGATCCAACTTTTATATTTTTTATTCAATTTTTAATGCTACTTGAACCCTAGGGAGTCTGTACACTATTACTGTATTGGAGTATATTGGCAATAGAGAGGATTTGTAAGGGGTAAAATGCAACCATTGGGCTTATGTAGCCCTCAGTGTGACACACCAGTCATTTTATATTGGTATATTGAATATGCTTCTTATAACATTATGTATTATTAATTTTAGCTGAACTGGAAAAAATGACAAGCGATGAACGCATAGCATTTCTTCAGGAAAAACTTCAAGAACTTCGGAAACACTATATGGCTTTAAAATCTGAAGTAGCTTCCATCGATAGAAAAAGAAAACATTTAAAGAAGAAAGAACGGGAACGTAAGTGTTTTTTTTTATAAATGCTAATCTTATTTATTAAATATATGATAAAAACATAATTTAGAAGCGAGATTAAACAGGTAAATTACAGCACAACTTTTGTTAGGTGAATTTTTTATTACAAATATTTTTATAAAACTTCTAAAATTGCTTCCCCAGAAATATTTATAATACAAGCGCTATGTATATACCAAAAAAAGTACTGTAATGGGGGCCGTAGTAGTTAGTGGTAACGTTGTTTATGAAAGGCTAAATCATTGGACAAAAAGTCTGACTGCACCTCTAGAGGTCAATTTTGCTACAACACTTTTTCTTCATGTTTTCTGATTATTAGCAAAGTTATTTTGTAGGTAAGAGCGAACCCATTAATTTGAAACATGTATGTATAATTTGTGTCTTTAGAGGGGACCTTTCTCCAAGTATAGAATATAACACACATTTCATTATATCATTCCTGCTGTGGCCCTGATCAATCTGGATCAAGAAGACAACATCCCTCTGTTCTGTATGAAAATAACATTACTGCCCTATTGGCTAGTACAACCTAATTCACGTCTGATCCCAGAAGTTGTATAGGGCAGATATGGCAGACTTGGCTAAAACGGGGATGAATACCTATTATGATAAAACCCCTTTTGGGAGTTTTCAACTTCATGTTACTTATTGTAAAATGGTTTTATTTTTGCAATTTTAAAATTTTAACATAACAAGAACTTATGACCTTAGTAAGTGTTAGAGAACTTTGCACTGTGATATGTTCATTAATGAATATTGGATGCATTTTACACTTTTCTCCTTTATTAATAATGTTTTATTCTTTTCAGGCGCGGTTCTGTCCACCATGTCATCATCACCTTCCTCAAGTTCCATCACTGCAGCTGTAATGTTGACCTTAGCAGATCCACCAATATCAACATCAGCATCACCACAGAATGCAATGCCTGTTGAGTGCAGGTGACAGAGGGACTTTTCCCGGCACTTTGCACTAACTATTGTTCAATTTGTTGAGGCCATGGACTTATTTTTATACTGCACAGCAACACAAGTACAGACAGGCACTATTTTCTATTGCATTTTTGATGTGTTGTCCTTGCACTCAAGTGCACTTTTTATGACGTAGAAGTAAACTGATTTTCTTCAAGCAATAATTGTTTCCAACTAGTCTGGGAGTTCTCTTTTGCTCCTGATGCCTTCCACTGTGGGAGGAGGAGGCTATTGTTGTATGTCATATGAGGGTTATGCAGTAAATATATAAAGGGTCCTTTACAAAGTGCTGTGCCGATTGTATCATTTGTTGTAATTAAGCTTACATGATGCCATGTTGTTTATTGGCATGTAAAATAGTAACTTGCACTACAGACTGTTATATGTTATAACAGTTATCATTATTGTGCTTTCCTATTAAAAAGTATATTTCTTTGACATGTGTGATAATTTCTGGGGCTAAATGAGAACTGCGTTTATTAAGGGGAGCAGTTATATTATGAATGCCATACACATCCATTTGTGCTTTTGGCCGCCATTTAATTTGGCTTACAGAGAATTATTTTTTTACATATTAAAACTAACCTGTAATATCACCAGTAATGTCATTTATAGCTGGTGACAATAGCCTATGCTATGCCGATTTTAAAAGGGTTCCCAGCCTTTAAAAAAAACAATATATCTGGCTGAGGGGACATGCCTTCTCCATTGCTGCTTATGTCCTACGCAGCCGCCTGTCAGTGCCATGCCACTGTTTTTTTTACAGAGGTAGGCACTGCCATCCGACTACGTTAGCTGCGAACATGCTGCAGCAGACAGTGGGCATGCCTTCCTCCCCCAGGGGCTCAACACACACTGCTGGCTGAGAGCTGATTTGAGATAAAGTTTTATAATGTACTGAAATGATTCAGAATGTCAACAAAGGAATTTTAAAAATCAGAATCGCATAGGCAATCAAACAATGTTAACAGTTGAGAGTGACATTCCTGATGACAGGTTCGCTTTAAACTGAAGGTCCGTTAATGCTTAGACATTGCTCTTCTAAAGAGCTAGAAGACGATAACAAATGTGAGCTAGGGTACCAATCAAATAGCTAACTATTGGGGAGCCAGATCTAGTGCGTTCATGTACCTAGAGCTGTCAGAAGTAATGAAAAGGATTCTCAAGCTCCCTGAACCCTGTTTGAAGGTAAAACACTGGTTTTCACCCATGTATAGAAAACCATTTCTTACAAATAAAGGTGCTTGCTGTAGAATCCACTTTAGGCCTTGATTTGAAGTCCCATGGGGTGGCTGCCCACTGTTAAATAAAACATCATTACAGGAGCAGTTTTCTGGCGTACAAGCCCTGTAATAATCTCACTTACTAGCGAACCACAAGTAATTGTGATTATTTCCCCATTCAAACAACCTCCATGTGGGCTTGGAGATACTTGAAGTGGGGTGCAGCCAGCGGCAGATTGAGTGTTCCTGTCCTGCACACACGCTATAGCCTGCAAGCGATCACGACTGAACGTTCGTAGGTAATGGTGCAAGGCCCTGCCTGGGATTGTACGCCACTCGCTAGATACATGAGGAGACCAAAGCTTCCTGATGTAACGCCGGAAGGAGTAAGTTGGTTTCTGGGACATTAGCAAGGTTTTCTTTCACAGAAGTCATGGGCTGCCATATCGTACTAGTCAGTTTTTATTATGTGCATTGTTGGAAGCGATACCATAGTGCACTTGTGTACATAAGCACTGCACTTGGTAAATGACCCTAAATGTTTTGTGCTTTAATTGTTTTAATTGTTTTTTTTTTAACAATATTCTTCTTCAACAGAAACTGTTGGATTGAAGTGCAATGTGTTATGGTCATTGAAAGCAAAGCAGTTTTCCTCTTTGCAGATGTCATTTGCTTGACTTGGCATCCATTAAATAAAGCACAGGCCGTTTGTTTCTAATAGTAGTAATTCAGTCCAGTTATCTGTGTCCTACATTCTTTCAGTTTCTTCATTCATAACATTGTGCAGAAGTTCATATTCTCTATAAAAGCCGCCTTTTTTTTACTAGAATCAATGTGATGCATTATGACATGCATCAGTGATATATTGATGATCAAATGATTTTCTATCAAAGATTTTCAGAGCAGTATCAAATGGACTTTTTTCCCTGATACATGTTCTGTAAGTGGTGGGACTATTTGTGGTGGAAAAAACTTCGGTAAATACTGAACAACTTCAATTCAATGTTTCTTTCCTGGATGTAGTTTGTTTCTTTTGCAGACATAAGTGTAGTATATTTCTTGGAATAAGGATATTCAAGGGTTTTTTTCTGAATGTTTTTACATTTGGTAAATCAAGAACAGGCATAAAATAATCATGTTAATCACCCTGTGAAGTGTCCCTCAACCATGTCCTTTGGGTCCCCACTGGACCAGGAAGTGAAAACATCACGTTTAAATCTGATCACTGGCTTCATTTCTCAACTGACGTTCATGTTCAGTGATTGGCTGCAGCAGCATGTGATGTCACTACTGATTTAATATGGACCAGATCAAAGGCACTAAACTAAAAGAACATATTGAAGTTAAAGGGTTTGGCCATTCCTTTACTTAAGTTTCCCATGTGCCTTAACTGCCTTGTACACAACCCCTGAATGTTCCTCAAGTCATAAAGTGGTCCTGCAACTTACTTTTGTACAGTGTGCAGAGCGTCCATCCTTCTTTATTGACATTCCTGAGCTCTGGTGAATAGGGTGAGTTGGAAGAACACTTTGTTCTTCCTTCACTTCACATTATGCCTCACCCCTCCTCCCCTCCATGTTCTAGACCAGTGAGTACTGGGCTGCCTGGGACTGCAAGAGGTCTTGAGTCCTGTCTGGCGAACCCTGCCCTGGCGTGATGGCAGGGGTGTCCATAGGTTCGCCACCACTGGTCTAGACAATAAAGATGCACAGGCTGCAGGGGATGGATGGACTGTGGCAGAAGTGAATAGAGAGTGACGTCCAGCAGAGCCTCAGAAGAGAGGAGCTGTCTGTTTATGCAGAGGGTAGCATGCAGAGTACATGGAAAGCTCTCGCAGGAGACAAAGAGACAGAATCATGTTAAATAGAAAACATTTAATAATGAAAAGTGGCCAACCCCTTTAAGCACTGTTATTTCAATATTTCCCTTTCTCATCTTATTTTAGAAATTCCTGTGAAACCCTTTTAAACTGACTGCAGTGCTTCAACATAACAAAGACTGTTATATAGTTTTAATTGATTATAGCAAATCTTTGCAAATTGAGCTGGAATGTTTCTTTTCATGTGTTAACTAATTGTGTTTGTGTACGGTTTTATTTTTTTTTTTATATTAGTCATTTTTTCCATGATGTATTTTGTTACTTAGTAGGTACATTTCTTTTTGTTTTCATAAACCTATTTAATTGGACCATAAGTGTTTTTGGAGCCTTAGAAAATTGACATTAAGCTTACAACAAGGCATATTGTATTTATTGAGTCTAATAGGTGGTGAATAATGTACTATACTGTAAAGAAATGTAAGAAAAAAATTAAATAAAATGCCATAGTTTGTGAATCTTTTTAAGATTTTTGAAATTTTTTTTGAATCAACAATTATATCAACGTTAATATGAACAGAAAAAATATACAGTTTTTTTTATTACAGTATAATAGCAAGTAAAAGGGTTTAAATCATGGTAGGATTTGTCATAGTATTAAATATGTGGATGGAGCATGTGGATGAAAACTCAGTGAAGATCTAGGGATTTTATGTACAGTTGTGCAGTCACAAACTGGTTCATTCCAAACACATTTTTGTGGTGGGATATAATATGGTTGTCGGGAGGGGAGGGGAGGGGGGGGGGGTGGATGTCAGTAGAGGTGATCTTCTGCATTGTTGTAGCTTAGTGTAAGTCTGTGAAGCTACAGCACGGAAAGGGTCTGGTAACGCTCCCTAGAGCCCTTAGCATCATTTTAAAAGTTAATTTAAAAAGGGAAGAGGTCATGAATAACGGTCACGGTGCCTGGATCTATGAGTAAGTGTCCCTGGGTTATCATGATGTCTACATTTTCGCAGTGCAATATATTCCGCCTCTTCATGTATCGGGCAGGGTTCTGCGTAGCATTTATTCTATGCCAAACAAAGCCGGCGACTTTTCATATGTGAAAGTTGCCGGCAGAAGCGAGTCCGCAGGAGCAGGGACAGCAACATACCGCGATGGCCAACATCCAGCCGGCCAAGCCCCCCCTTCACGCCCCACTGGCGTAAAGGTGGCAGAGAGGACAAAATAATCACAAGTGCTAGCAATAAACTAGCATTTGCAATTATTTCAGAGGCCCTGATAAATATGCTCCAAAATTGTAATGTAAACAGAATGTGCGATGCATTCACATCACGTTTACATCATGTTAGCATACTTGCATTTACATTGCGTTAACAGTAGCATTGTATTTGTTTCACACCGCTTTGTGTTCACATTGAACATGTGAACACAAAGCGGTGTGAAAGCAAATACGATGCTACTGCTAACGCAATGTGACCATCATAAAACATAACTTTCATTCAATCTGATTAAAACATAGTCAAGTCCTCTTGACTCAATAAGGAGAAGGTGCCCCTTCATAAAAACTGCTAAAACGTTCACCTCTGTGACAAAGGAAACCATCAGTATTAGTACATTCATCAACTGTAAATCTGAGGGGGAAATCTGTAGAGCTGTGTGTGACTGCGGGGTGGAGTATGTCGGAAAGACGATTATGGAGTTTCGCCGAAGGATTGGGGCCCAAACCATCATGACACACCTTTAGCAAGGCATATCAACTGTGCACATGGAGGGAATACAAAGGTCCTGAAGTTGCATGGCATTACAAGGGTCAATAGACCCATACAAGGTGGAAATTGGGACAAGAAGCTCCTACAGTGTGAGACGAGGTGGATCTTCCCCCTAGATACGGTGGCACCAAAGGGCCTGAATGAGATCCTTAGCTATGCATGCTTCTTGTGAGTAGCAGCATCAGAGCATCTATGGGTCCACTTACATCACTAAATGTACATTCTAGGATTTTCTGTTCCTACATGTGAACATGGCTTAGTTTCGCATTGTCTCTCTGCCAATATATTTATTTTTAATTCATGGGTTGCTATTGTGAATTCATCTTTTTTCCTTATTTAACTACCTTTGCATGCTAGTCTGCAAAACTCCGTTCCATGTACTGACTAACACTACATGGGCTTAATGATCCTGAGCATTACTATTTATGCGTTATGGGCAAGAACAGCGACTATGTTTTGGCTGCCTGCACATAAGGGAAATCTTCCCAGGCCCCTCCCATGTGAGAGTGGATTACGCCCCTCCAGCTGACATGCGACACAACTCTAGCGCGAACTACCTGATGTGCGACAGCGCATCAGAGATGAGTGGCCCGCAGTTTAGCACGCCTTAGACGGCCGAGTCGTTCTGAGGATCTCCATTCCTCACTGAAGCCCCCCTCCACAACGAAGGGAGAGGCTCACTTTGTGTCTTTTTGTATTCGCTGATGAACCCCGAATACAAGGGGAGAAACGCATTGGGACGGACTAACGACTGATCATAATTTTACAGTTGCCCTACTTATATTTAGGGATAGTGATAAGGGCAAGTGTGGGACAGCCCTTATAAGGACGTGAGCTAATCTACTGGGGCGCAGGCATCACAGCTATAGGGAAGAAGTAGGTATCGGACAACTGATTTCTGGACCATCCCTCTGTGTACCTGATCGGCACCTGGCGGATTACTGGACTGGGTGAGATTGCTCCATTTCTTTACCCCTATGCATAGTGGTTTATTACATGAGTGTACCTACCCACTATATTGATACTTGGATAGATGGATACATACCTTTGGTTTTTTTGGTGAAATTGGTTCATCTTCATTTCTTTCTGTTGTGCGGCGTCATTCATTCCACTTGACATTGAGTCAAGAGGACTCGACTAGGTTTTTATCAGATTGAATAAAAGTTATGTTTTATGATGGTCACAAATGCTTTTTTACATGTTGAATGACACATACATTATACATATACCTGCAATAACATACATCATATGATGTCATATACAATAAATGACTGCCTTCTGATATTAATGCCATTGCAGAGTATTTTATTTACGAGCCGTGGGTTCCAGAAGCTGCATTTCCCAGTACCTCTATGGAGATGTAGTACAAGCTATTATCATCATCCTTTGTGACTTTCAGCAGATTTTGGATGGTGGTCTCCTGGTATTTCTGCTTCATCAGTCACTAGTGCAGAGAGGGGTGCCATATATCATATCTCTTATTTTTGTGGACTTATGAAACTAACATCATTTCACCTCATTAAGGAATACAATTGTAGTCTTTCTGGTCTTTGGTAGAGCAGTTACTAGGGGGAAGGTGAACCCCAACTGTGTAGAGAACATTGGGTACATTGGCCACACATGGGGTGTAGCCATATTTAGTGTCTCACATCTTTGTAAACATTGGGGGGAGTTATTAAGACTGGAGTTTTAAATGTGGTCTTACACCATCTGGCCTCTTAGTAGATTCTGGCGCAATCTCTGCCAGGATGGACCAGTTTAGACCAGGTATGACCTTGTGGAGACTATAGTAAACAGTGTTGTAGTAACCCTATAAAGACACAGCCCAATTTTTCAAATCTGACATGTGCCGCTATATGCGATTATATCTTTAGAGTGGTTTAACTTACCAGGGTGACTGTTTTTGTAGTGGTATATTTATTTCTGAAAAAATTTAAAATTGGGTGAAAAAGGAATCTAAAAAAATTGCTAATAGAATGGAAAAGTTTGCAAAAGAATACAATTTACCTTCACATGGTTAAACATTGCAGAGTCAAATCCTTTTTAGGCTCAGTAAAATATCTCTCAGATAATATATATTCAAATTATTTACCCGCTTTCAGTATTTTTATTTTAAAGGCCGGAACAGCTGCCTGTATGGATCTAATAGGTAGATATGGTATTGGTAATATTATTATATAAGTTGGGAGAGAGATCTAAACCCTCTCTTTTTCACAATGGAGACAATGATTTTATAATTCAAGTAAAGATTTGAAATTCAATGAATGCCAAAGATATATACGGCAACCCAAGATTATTGCGGGAGAGGCTGTGATATATCTACAACAACTTTACATATGTGTATATGGGAGTTTCCTTACGTAAAATTTATCTGGGATTAAATGTGGCAAATATGTCAAAATATCTGTATGATCCACATTTTACTACAACATTTTTGGGGGATTTAACATTCAATTTGAACTTTTTTTTTGTAAATTTACATATTTGGGGTATATATAAACTCCTCACACCTAACTGTTTTTGGAAAGAAAATTTTATTTTTTATTAGTGTTCTAGATTTGCATATTTTAGTGAAAATATTTCATTATTTTGCAATGTGTGCGTCTTATTAAAGTTTTCAACAAATTACATGAAGGTGGTTGTGTGTATTAATCATAAAGTTATATTTTATACATGGTACTTTGCTGCTTTCTGAAAATATATCACTTTTACTTTATTTTTAAATTCCTTTTTGTGGCAAACCTCCGCTTCAGTGTGAGTTTTATTTAAGTATTTGTTTTTTTAAATAATTTGTGTCACGGGTGGTCCCGCGACCCATGTGCGTCGCACGCGCAACTCACCGGCTCCTGCTCCATCCTCTCCGGCTTCATGAGATTTAAAGGGCCAGCGCGACACTTATTGGTGCTGGCCATTTTAAGGTAATCTATTTAACCCCTGCTTCTTCCTGCAAACCCTGCCAGGTCTTTGTGCCTACGGTTTAGAGAAAGCACCCCAGCGATATTTCTGCGTACCTGTGTCTCCTGTGTTCCTGCTCCTGAGTTCCCGTGTCCAGCGTTCCTGTGTTCCTGCGTCCAGTGTGCCTGTGTTCCCATTCCCATCTGCCTGGACCTCCCATTGCTGACCCCAGATTGGACTTGACATTGCATCTCTGCCGCCTCTCCTGAACCTGTGCCTGGCCACAAGACTGTCTTCCGTTAAGGTTCCCTCAACCTCAACTACCCCCTGTGGCACCCTGCAGCAGCAAGACCATCCTGATTTGCAGCGGGCTCTGGTGAAGACCAGGTGCCACTTAGACTCCAGTCCCAGGTGTTGCGGTGGTCCAGAGGATCCACTCATCCCGAATCCTGACAACTTGCTTTTGTGCAAGGGGACAATTGTCATCTTTCAGAAAATATATGGTTTTCTTGGGATTAGTATGATTCATTATGTTGTAAAAAAAAAAATTTGTACATCTAAAAATGGTGGATATCTCTCTGGCAAATTGAGGTACAAAAATCCAGAAACACCTGGCAGTGAAAGATGATAAAAAGGTAGATAAAAACAATTATTTTAACATAATAGGTGACTCCAGGCAGGAGGGGCAGTGTCTTTCAGGGGAGGGGCTGTCTTTTCCAAAAAGGGGTATAAAAAACCCCCGGTAGGAGAGTCAGAGAGCACACTGAGAGGAAGCCAGTACTGAAGGATCTCTGAAGGGATTATTAAGGAGAGAGAGACATGAAGAAATTCAATGTGGACTCTGGTAATTATACTATTTGGCTTTTATACCTTAGGTGTTGGTTATTGATTTGGTTGCATTTTTATCTATTTTATATTTGGTATTTTGCCTGTTCATAATATAATTTCATAGCAATTTGTTGGTTGCTATCCGTTATAACCCACACGGAGATATTTTTATTGGTTAGTATTATTATAATTTAATATTGACAATACATATTTGGAGACCCCCGAAGGAGGGTAAACGGTGTGGCTGGAGAATACATTAATAAATTGTATATTCTATGCTCAGAGTCCCATACACAGTGTTAAAATTGATGTTTTTTCACATAGAAGTGTTTTTTTTGGATGTTACATTTTTACAGTCTTAATAGTTTAACTCCTTAATAACCTGGCCCTTTTTTATTTTTGGTTTTCAGTTTTCACTCTTCAAAAAGCCATAACTTCTTTACTTTTTCATTTACAAAGCTTAATGAGGACAGGACAAATTGTACTTTCTAGTGACAGTTGTGTGTTCCTAGTGCCCATGCTATGTACTGGGAAGCTAGAACAAAAATCCAAATTTAGTACAATGGTAGTTGCATCATTTTCCATTTTGTTAAGGGCTTTATTTTATAAATTTCAAATAGATACTAAATTTATATAATGTTTTAGTACCTTGTAAAACATTTGAACAAAATTTGTTTTTGTCACTTTGCCATATTATGACCCCCATAACATTTTCATACTTTTGTGTACAGAACTGTGCAATTCAGATATTAAGATGTTTTTTTATATATTAAGGTCTGAAGCATTTAAAAACCTAATTCAGCTTTTAGAGCTGTGGCTGCTCCTCCAGGCCTTGTAATGGCCTCAACAGGGAAAACTGGGTTGAATTGTGACTTTTTCATACCTTATACACCAGAATACTGGCATACATACCATGATAAATTCCACCCATGTACCTACCCATCAGCTAGGAAGCAACTATGCTCTGAATTTTACAGCCAATGGTAAGGGTGAAGTTGATTGGGTGGAAGGCATCTGGGAAGAGTTTAGAGCTAGTGTGAAATCTATAATATAGTAAAATAGTATTAATGTAAAATATTATGCTATATGAGAAACTGAAGTCAATAATATAACCAAGTATCTATATGCAGTTCCTGTAGTTTTCATGTTGGCATAGGCTTTAGATATTCTAATTGGGTTTCAGGGTGTTGCTTATGCATTACTAATTAAGTTTTCTTGATACTGTGTTTACAGTAAATTAAATTACAATAGCTGATATAATAGTTCTGTTACCTACTGACAACACGTCTCCACCGAGTGTGATTGGCTTACTATGTGCTAATAAAGGAGAATCAGGATGTCCATTGGAATGGTAATTACTGGAAAGTATAGTATCTTGGTTCTTCTGCTGCATATTAATGGTAATGGACACAGGTAGATCAAAATACTTTGATCATAATAGGAGATTCCATGACACCAATTTGGAGAGGCAGTCTTCTCCAAGGTGCAAAAAGGGGTATAAAAATCTTCAGGTTGGAAAAGCCAGGGATCTCTAAGCCAGCACTAAAGGCTCTTTAGTGACATCTTTGGAGGGAAAATTAAGGAGAGATAGCACTCTGGTTGTGGCTCTGAACAAGGATTTTTGTAGACATGAAGAAATTCAAAGATGACTCTGGTAATTATTGTTGTCTCTTCATAATTAGGCCTTTCAAAAATTAGCCATATTGACATATTCTCGCCCCAATAACTTTATTTTTTATTAGAGAAACCTGTTGTGATTGAACTTTTAGATTTTTTAAATTATTTTTTTATGCTACTTGAACCCTAGGGAGTCTGTACACTATTACTGTATTGGAGTATATTGGCAATAGAGAGGATTTGTAAGGGGTAAAATGCAACCATTGGGCTTATGTAGCCCTCAGTGTGACACACCAGTCATTTTATATTGGTATATTGAATATGCTTCTTATAACATTATGTATTATTATTTTTAGCTGAACTGGAAAAAATGACAAGCGATGAACGCATAGCATTTCTTCAGGAAAAACTTCAAGAACTTCGGAAACACTATATGGCTTTAAAATCTGAAGTAGCTTCCATCGATAGAAAAAGAAAACATTTAAAGAAGAAAGAACGGAAACGTAAGTGTTTTATTAAAATACTATCTTAATTATTAAAAATTATTATAAAAATAATTTAGAAGCGAGATTAAACAGGTTAATTATAGGACAACTTTTGTCAGTGGTGAAATTTTTATTACAAAAATATTTATTAAAGTTTTAAAATGTAATATTTATAATACAAGCACTATGTACATACCAAAGAAAGTACTGTAATGGGGGCCGTAGCAGTTATTGATAACTGTGTTTATGAAAGGCTAAATCATTGGACAAAAAATCTAACTTACCAACCGATATGGCAGACTAGCCTAATTAGGGGATGAATATCCATTATGATAAAAGCCCCTGTTTAGGAGTTTTCAACTTCATGTGAAAACTTTATTGTAAAATGGTTTTATTTTCGCAATTTTAAAGTAAGAAACAGTCATCAAGTCCATACATCCAAAAGCTGAGCTCTGATTGGTTGTCATTAGCAACTAGAAGAGTTCTGCTCTCAGACCTCCCGCAGTGATGTATCCTGGACATTTCCAGGATTAGAATAGCTGCCGGTACTTATGACCTTAGTAAGTGTTAGAAGTTTGCACTGTGATATGTTCATTAATGAATATTGGATGCATTTTACACTTTTCTCCTTTATTAATAATGTTTTATTCTTTTCAGGCGCGGTTCTGTCCACCATGTCATCATCACCTTCCTCAAGTTCCATCACTGCAGCTGTAATGTTGACCTTAGCAGATCCACCAATATCAACATCAGCATCACCACAGAATGCAATGCCTGTTGAGTGCAGGTGACAGAGGGACTTTTCCCGGCACATTGCACTAACTATTGTTCAATTTTATACTGCACAGCAACACAAGTACAGACAGGCACTATTTTCTATTGCATTTTTGATGTGTTGTCCTTGCACTCAAGTGCACTTTTTATGACGTAGAAGTAAACTGATTTTCTTCAAGCAATAATTGTTTCCAACTAGTCTGGGAGTTCTCTTTTGCTCCTGATGCCTTCCACTGTGGGAGGAGGAGGCTATTGTTGTATGTCATATGAGGGTTATGCAGTAAATATATAAAGTGCTGTGCCGATTGTGTCATTTGTTGTAATTAAGCTTACATGATGCCATGTTGTTTATTGGCATGTAAAATAGTAACTTGTACTATAGACTGTTATATGTTATAACAGTTATCATTATTGTGCTTTCCTATTAAAAAGTATATTTCTTTGACATGTGTGATAATTTTTGGGGCTAAATCAGAACTGTTACCAAAAAATGAACCTGTAATGTCACCAATAATGTTATTTATAGCTGGTGACAATAGCCTATGTTATACTCATGTTAAAAGGGTTTTCCAGCCTTAAAAAAAACAATATATCTGGCTGAGGGGACTTACCTTTTCCATTGCTGCTTATGTCCTATGCAGTCACCCGTCAGTGCCATGCCCAGGGGCGTTGCCAGGGTTGTAAAAGATCCGGGGCACGGGCCCCAATACATATGTAGCACTCTTACAGTAATTCCCCCTCCTGTACATAACCCCCTCACATGTGGTTGTGCCAATAACAACTTTAATGACGGTGTATACAGCTACAAAAAACCACAGGAGAAATCCCTACTTTTTACCTCCAGTGAATGCAGGTGATGTGTCCTCCATCTTCTCCATTAGGCCCAGCATTACCACATCTTATGTTTCTCATTATCCCTAAATATTGGTTCCCTGACAGTGTTATCCTGCTGCTGCCCCTAGAAAAAAAAACAAATGCGGTAAGTCTGCACTCACACGTTTGCATTTAAACAACACCAGGTGCTTGTTACCCATCACATGTAAGTAATATGCCCACACAACCCCCCAGTAAGTAATGTGCCCGCACAGCCCCCCCCCCCAGTAAGTAATGTCCTCACACAACCCCCCAGTAAGTAATGTGCCCACACAGCCCCCCTGTAATTAATGTGCTCACACAGCCCCCCTAGTAAGTAATGTGCACACACTGCCCCCAGTAAGTAATGTGCCCCTACAGCCCCCAGTAATTAATGTGCTCACACAGCCCCCCAGTAAGTAATGTCCCCACACAGCTCTCCAGTAAGTAATGTGCCCACACAGCCCACCAGTAAGTAATGTGCCCACACAGCCCCCCAGGAAGTAATGTTCCTGCACACAGCCCCCCCAGTAAATAATGTGCCCACACAGCCCCCAAATCCCCCCCTCACCTCACAGATGCATCTCTGTGCACTGCTTTCCCCAGCAGGTCCTGTGACCATGACATCATCAAAGGTCCTTCAGCCTCGGGAGTCTCATTCTCACAGAGGCTAGGTCCTTGCAGGGGAAAGCAGTGCCTGCATTCCTTCTCATCACGATCTGTGTCACAGATCGCGATGAGAGAGGGAAGGATCCCCAGGCAGCGGGGCAGATGTCCTGCTGACCCGAGGAGATCCGGGGCTGATCTTTTGACCTAGCGACACCCCTGGCCATGCCACTGTTTATTTACAGAGGTAGGCGCTGCCATTCAACTACTTTAGCTGCGAACATGCTGCAGCAGACAGTGGCATACCTCCCAACATTTGTGAAAGGCGATCCCCCTAAGCCACACCCCCAATCACTCCCTGGCCACGCCCCAAATTTTAGCAATATTATAATAATAAAAATCATCTCAATTAAAAAAATTAAAAAAATTATCCTCATTGGGATTTGAACCAAGATCCTGCAGTGTCCATGTACAATGATGACACAGCATCTCAACCAACTGAGCTATAATCTCAGTGATCATCTAGGTGTAGAATTTTGGTAACTAAGAACTATGACTACTGTTACACTGGGACACAGATTTAATGCTTTGGTATATAGAGAGGGATCTTCTCAGAGATTATTGTAATTATTGAGACTATTATTATTATTATGGAGATTATTATTATTATTGAGATGATTATTATTATTTTTACTATTATTAATAATCGTCTCCATAATAATAAAAATAATAAAATTTATAATAATAATAATAGTTTCAATAATTAACATAAATCATCTCTGAGAAGATCCCTCTCTATATATCAGGGCAGTAAGTCTGTGTCACAGTGTAACACTGGCAGATAACACTTCTTCCAGAAATCCTCAGCTCTGTATCACTGGGCTTATAGCTCAGTTAGTTAAGGCTCCTGTCTACAGTGCAGAGGGTCCCAGGTTCAAATCTCAGCCTGGGCAAAACTTTATTTAATTTAATTAAATAAAGAGCTTGTGTCTGGGGAAGCCCTGGAGACCATATATGGACAGATACTGATCTGACCTGATGACGTGGTCCCTGCTCTCTCCGCCAAGCCGACACTTCTCTGAAAAGGATTCCCTGCCCGATGTCTGCTCTGGGGAACCCTAGGAGATGCAGTGACCATATATGGACAGATGCTGATCTGAAGCTGATGACGTGGTCCCTGCTCTCCGCTAAGCCCGACACTTCTCTGAAAAGGATTCCCTCCTGATGTCTGTAGAAGCCATTCTGTACTGTGAGTTCAGGCTTTCAAAGTATTTACTATGCGGACACAGCGGGACCTGGGGGGAAAATCCGTGACAATCTCATAGCTGCCCGTGACGCGGGGCAGAGGTAAGAAAAATGGGACTTTCCCGGCAAAATCGGGACGGTTGGGAGCTATGGACAGTGGGCATGCCTTCCTCTCCCAGGGGCTCAACACACACTGCTGGCACAGAGAAAGGTGATGTGAGATAAGGTTTTATAATGTACTGAAATGATTCAGAATGTCAACAAAGGAATTTTAAAAATCTGTATCGCATAGGCAATCAGACAATGTCACCAGTTGAGAGTGACATTCCTGATGACAGGTTCGCTTTAAACTGAAGGTCTGTTAATGCTTAGACATTGCTCTTCCAAAGAGCTAGAAGACGATAACAAATGTGAGCTAGGGTACCAATCAAATAGCTAACTATTGGGGAGCCAGATCTAGTGCGTTTAAGTACCTAGAGCTCTCAGAAGTAATGAAAAGGATTCTCAAGCTCCCTGAACCCTGTTTGAATGTAAAACACTGGTCTTCACCCATGTATAGAAAACCATTTCTTACAAATAAAGGTGCTCGCTGTAGAATCCACTTTAGGCCTTGATTTGAAGTCACATGGGGTGGCTGCCCTCTGTTAAATAAAACATCATTACAGGAGCAGTTTTCTGGCGTACAAGCCCTGTAATAATCTCACTTACTAGCGAACCACAAGTAATTGTGATTATTTCCCCATTCAAACAACCTCCATGTGGGCTTGGAGATACTTGAAGCGGGGTGCAGCCAGCGGCAGATTGAGTGTTCCTGTCCTGCACACACGCTATAGCCTGCAAGCGATCACGACTGAACGTTCGTAGGTAATGGCACAAGGCCCTGCCTGGGATTGTACGCCACTCGCTAGATACATGAGGAGACCAAAGCTTCCTGATGTAACTAGTGACGCCGGAAGGGTGGGACTTCATTGTACGTCGGCAACATTAGCATCGACGTATAATAAATGTCCCTCATTGAAGGCCACGGTATGTTGGTTTCTGGGACATTAGCAAGGTTTTCTTTCAAAGAAGTCATGGGCTGCCATATCGTACTAGTCAGTTTTTATTATGTGCATTGTTGGAAGCGATACCATAGTGCACTTGTGTACATAAGCACTGCACTTGGTAAATGACCCTAAATGTTTTGTGCTTTAATTGTTTTCATTGTTTTTTTTTAACAATATTCTTCTTCAACAGAAACTGTTGGATTGAAGTGCAATGTGTTATGGTCATTGAAAGCAAAGCAGTTTTTCTCTTTGCGGATGTCATTTGCTTGACTTGGCATCCATTAAATAAAGCACAGGCCGTTTGTTTCTAATAGTAGTAATTCAGTCCAGTTATCTGTGTCCTACATTCTTTCAGTTTCTTCATTCATAACATTGTGCAGAAGTTCATATTCTCTATAAAAGCCGCCTTTTTTTACTAGAATCAATGTGATGCATCATGACATGCATCAGTGATATATTGATGATCAAATGATTTTCTATCAAAGATTTTCAGAGCAGTATCAAATGGACTTTTTTCCCTGATACATGTTCTGAAAGTGGTGGGACTTTTTGTGGAGGAAAAAACTTCGGTAAATAATTAACAACTTCAATTCAATGTTACTTTCTTGGATGTAGTTTGTTTCTTTTGCAGACATAAGTGTAGTATATTTCTTGGAATAATAGTTTTTTAACATAAATTTTATTATTTTTCATAAATATAAAAACATATACAAACATTAGAATTGTTGGTACACGATTTCCACCCAACAACAAATGGACAAGATATAGGGAAGACAGCTTGGTATATACCTCATTATCTCAGATAAATGGAAGACATTTACTGTTCATCTGCACATATTTCATATATTCCACTTCCTTATTAATGTCTTATCCTTTTTCTTTTCTTCCTGAGGTCCCGACTATTCTTAACCTTTCTTATATACATTTGAACTTTAACCCAACCCAATATACCCACTCTGCCAGGGGAGAAAGAAAAAAGAGAAAAAAAACCCCTCCTCGTCACACAATTCCCTTTTCCTTCTCCTCTTCCTCCTTTACCTAGCCCCCTTCCCCCACCATCCCCCATATTCTTTCCCAGTACTCCAGTACTCCCAGTACTCCAGTACTCCAGTACTCCAGTACTCCATATTCTTTCATAGTATATTTTTTCATATACTTTATCTACCAACGCAGTCCAATGCCTAAGTGTTGGGGGTGTAGGGCTCATCTATGCCTTTGCGATCAGAATCTTTGCGGTCAATGACAGTTTACAGATTATTATTTTTTGATCTTTCAATATTTTGGGTATGTCATCATTCATGAAATCATTGATTATCAGGGCCTCAATAGAGCATGGCAGTTTATATTATCACATCGTGTATCTCATACCAAAATTCTTCAAGCGCTGGGCCATCCCAACTCATATGTTTGAAATCAGCTCTTCTCTCATCACATTTTAGACAAAAGGCCAAACCATTATGTCCCATTTTACTTATCTGTGATGGTGTGTAATAAAGTCTGTGAACAAAATTAAATTGTATCAATCTGTGGTTCATATTCAAAGACGAACAAACAATATTATGATATACATTGGAGCAGTGAATAATATTATTACGTGTAATTTCCCTTTCCCAGTGTTTCGCTGCATTAAATACCATATTCTGTGTATTTTCAATATTCAAAATTTAATAAACTTAAAGATTGTATTTTTTCTCTTACAAAATTTTTTAAATCAAAAACCGTACTGTAATTAACCTCCAATCATGCTTTATCCTACGACTTAATATAAGCATCCCTTATATGCATTTAGTGAAAAACAAACCTATTCCCTAAAGAGTACCTTTTTTGTAGTTCTTGAAAGGGTACCAATATCCCATCTCTAAATAATTGTTCTACCTTTGTGATACCCAGTGATTCCCATATCTGTGTGTCTATCTTTTTCAAAAACTCCCCATAATATATATTATGCCATAAGGGTGTACATATAAAGGCACAGGAAATAGCGGTAATTTTCCTAAGGGATTTCCAACTCTCGTTTAAAAGGTGATACAATGGTATCCCCTTAGTTCACCCAACTTGGGGTCAGACATTTAATACTATGATATGGTTCCAGTATCGACAGACCGTATTGCTCATCCCCTAACGGCCTATCCAGTGGGAGCAAAGCAGTCTTATTCTGATTGATTTCCAGGCCCGATCTGACCCCAAATTCTTGAAAAACCTTTATAACTTTTGGTATTGCTTTATTTGAATCCCCTAAACATAAAAGAATATCATCCGCATATAGCAGAATTTTGTCTACCTCTCCTTCACATCCAAATCCCACTATGTCCAGGTCAGCTCTAATTAAACAGGCAAGGGGTTCAACGAATAGGTCGAATAGAAGAGGGGATAGGGGACACCCTTGATGAGTGCCACTAGTAAGTTGAAATCCTTCGGATATTATCCCATTTACCATCACCCTGGCCATAGGGCCACTGTCTAGTAATTTAATCCATTAGATGTATTCATCTCCAAAACCCATCCGATTCATAACTGCCCATAGATAGGGCCACTCCACCCTGTCGAAGGCCTTTGCTGCGTCCAACAACAGGATGGAGCGGCTCCCACCACCCCGACCATACTGGAGGTTCAAAAAAAGTTGCTCAAGATTAGTCGATAAAAGTCTACCTGGAATGAACGCATTTTGGTCTGGGTGAATAAGTTCACCAATTACTCCCTGTAGCCTTAGGGATAAAGCCTTAGGGAACGAGTAAGGGCTTACTAGGGTTAACCCTGAGGTTAGGGTTACCTTGGGACTGCCCTTGTAAGGGGCCTCCCTCATGGAGCTACTCAAATTCCCCGTACATATCCCACTGTTGAATACAGACAGCAACTTCAGCAACAGCACGTCCCCAAACCTACAATATATCTCAAATGGTAGACCATGCAATCCTGGACTAGTATTGCCTGAAAACGACTTCACTTGCCCTCCTAAGTTCCTCCACTGTCGGGGGTTGATTCAATTTCTCAGTCTGTGAGTCAGATAGCCTAGCCAGTGGGGTTAATTCACGTTAACTGTTTTTAAACTGAGTTGAATATTATGTAGTGAAGAATTTCACAAATGCCTTTAAAAGCGGTTGAGTAGTCTCCACTGTTTCTCCTTCCTCATTATATATGCGTTTGATTCTAAGACCCCCATGTTGCTGCTGCACGATATCTGTAAGGAGTTTCCCAGGCCTGCCAGACTCACAAAAGAAACTTTTACCCTTAAAAAAACTTCTGCTGTGCTTTGTTTATAGGGGATATTATATATTTTTCCTCTGCATATAGTATGGAGTTTTTAAGATTTACTTCCCTTTCTCTAAAGTCCTTCCTATGCTCATCTATATCCTTCCATCACCATGCACACATATGAGCGGAGTCAATATTCTCATCCCAGAATCTTAATATCTCTTTATTAACCAACTCGTCATTCCCCAATATAGTTACCCAATACGGATTAAGTTTAGAGGGTCTTCTCAGACCTGTAATTTCCATCTCCAAATTCAAAACCGTCAGTGAGTGATCAGATAGGCTAGCTAGCTCGTACTTCATGGTTTTAACAAAAGGTAGAGCGTTCTCTGTAGCCAATATAAGATATATCCTAGACACAGACCCAGTTGAACTTGAGAAGCAGAAAAATGCCTTTTTCCCCCATATTTGACTCTCCAGACATCATAAAGCCATGCAAAATTTAAACAGGGGTGTATTATATTTTTGTTGTACTACCATGCCGTCCAGTCTAGTGATCCTATCTTATAGTTGGTTAATAACACAATTATAGTCTCCAAAGGACCATACTGGACAGTTGTTCTTCTGTTCCACAAAAGACAATGGGGGTCATTTACTAAGGGCCCGATTCGCGTTTTCCCGACGTGTTACCCGAATATTTCCGATTTGCGCCGCTTGTACATGAATTGCCCCGGGTTTTTGGCGCACGCGATCGGATTGTGGCGCATCGGGGCCGGCATGCGCGCGACAGAAATCGGGGGGGCGTGGCCGAACGAAAACCCGATGTATTCGGAAAAACCGCCGCATTTAAAAACCGAAACTGTGTCGCTTGGGGAGCGCTCACCTTCACCTTCTATGGGATGGTGCATTCCGGGGCGTTAAGATTATTTTCGGCGCTGCAGCGCCACCTGGTGGACGGCGGAGGAACTACCATCTTAAATCCCAGCCGGACCCGAATCCTGTGCAGAGAACGCGCCGCTGGATCGCGAATGGGCCGGGTAAGTAAATGTGCCCCAATGTTTCCAACATCTGAATGGCGGGAGAATATATAGAAAGGCCAAGACACATACTATACCATATAATTTCCCATGTAGGAAAATGTACCTTCCCTCGGAATCAGGTTTACATGAAAATAGGCGAAAATCCACTGTATTATGGATAAACACACTGACCCCCTGGGAATAAGTTGAGAAAGTTGAGTGAAACTCGATAGTGGCCCATTTTTAACCATTTCCTCAGTAAGGTAGGTCTCCAATAAGCACACTATGACAGGAAGGTGTCGCTGAATTAGATCAAATACCACACATCTTTTCTTTCTCTCTTCCAATACCTGCACGTTCCATGTAACAACCTGGACCATCTTAACTTCTCATCCTACCAAAAAGTGCGGGAGAGGGAGAGAGAAAGATGAGGAGTAGGGAGAAAAAAAACAACCCACCCCTGGGAGATTCCAACCACACCCTGCATGTGTGCATCGATTCCTGCGATTACCCTTACCTCCTAGCAATCTCTAACCCCCGCCCTCATCATCCCCGTCCAATATCACAGAGTGTACTCATCTTAATATATCAATTTATAATCCTTCGGACTCCACCCAACGAAACCCCTCCACTGTGGAGGTGAAAAACACTGTACTATCCTGATAGATTACACGCTGGGAATAATAGCGAATAGGATATATCATGTTGCGCCAATCTCTTTTTTAAATTTGTGAAACTCTTCCTTTTTAGCATAGTGTGGTTAGAAAAATCAGGGTAAGTCGATATTTTAGCGTTGTTATATATAACCTCTTTTTTTTGCGTAGTTCACGGAGAATAATATCCCTATCTCTAGAGGACAACACTTTTACCAAAATGGTACAGGGGTAGGAACCAGGTATAATTTTACGACCAGTAAGACGGTGAGCTCTCTCAATCATCAATATCTGTGGGAAACATTTCTTCCCTAAATCCGTGACTGGACAAATTGAAGAGTATCCTTTTGTTCACTACCCTCTGGAAAGCCCACCAATCTGATATTGCCCCTTCTTGATCTATCCTCTAACTCCGATATTTTATCCTTTAGTATCTTATTTTCAACCTCCACTTTAGCAATGTTTTTTTCTTTATTATCTGTTGTTCTTTCTAATTTAATGAGTCTACCCTCTCTCATAAAACGTATATTGTTTCTTGTGGTTCTTATGTGATCTTGTATATCTTCTATCGAAAAATATTTTTTTTTTAACCACAGACAAAATTTCCTCCCATATTGCAGGGCTAGTTTCTCTCTCTCTTCCTGATTCTCAATTTGCAAGGGAACAAATCTAGTTCCTACCTCCACCTCTTTAATGAAATGGTTGTGGGGAGGGGGGGTTGGATGTCAGTAGAGGTGGTCTTCTGCATTGTTGTAGCTTAGTGTAAGTCTGTGAAGCTACAGCACGGAAGGGGTCTGGTAACGCTCCCTAGAGCCCTGTTGGCTCATTAGCATCATTTTAAAAGTTAATTTAAAAGAAGAATACCACAGTCACGGTGCCTGCATCTATGAGTAAGTGTCCCTGGTTTATCATGATGGATTTTGATGGTAGACTTCCTTTAAGACATTTATTATAATTTACAGCATATTACCTCAAATCTACACCATCACAACCTGATGCAATGAATCAAACGCTTCATTAAATGTATTATGTGCGCTTAAAGAGGACCTTTCCACACCTCACTTATATGAAGATTAGCATACATTGATGATGGTGTCTGATGAGGGCAGACAAAAGCTGCACTGCGGTTCAATGAGTATTTCTCACACAATGCACATCTTATATGTACATAGAAATTGGGTAAAATGTGCAGCAATGGATAAAATTAATTTTATTAACTCTTTTCAGACCGCACGCTGACTTCCTCGCTGCAGTTTCCTACTGCTTCCGCGGTAGCCAAGGGAGAAGGGAGATGTAGTTTGTTATCGCTTCTCCCTTCTTCACAGGATCTGAAGTAATGCAATGTACAGAGGAGCAGAGCTGGGACTGGCACCGCCTCTATAGACTAATTAGACCCAGTATATCTCTGATGAGCACCAACCATCACAGGTGGTGGTTTTCCCATGTGACGAAGGCTCTCATAGACGCCTCAGTTACAGGTGAAAACTTGTAAAGTACCGTATATATTCGAGTATAAGCCGAGTTTTTCCACACATAATTTGTGCTCAAAAACCCTAACTCGGATTATACTCGAGGCAACTAAAAAAATAAAGTCAAAACTCACCTTTCTGATGTCACCAGTAAGTCCTATGCTTGTTTTGATGCTCCCGTGCCACCTCGGGTCCTTGGGATCCTCTTTGGTTCTTTCGCTCCTCTTCAGCTCCTCTTCTGGAAGTTCCGAAGAGGAGAGGAACAATCCAAAAAGGACCGAAGGACCAGAGGCGGCACCGGAGCATCGCATTCAGAAGAGGACCTACGGGGGACGTCGGAAAGGTGAGTGTTATTTTTTTTTCCTACTATGGGGGCTGGGCAGACTGTATACTACAGGGGCTGGGCAGGCTGTATACTACAGGGCTGGGCAGGCTGTATACTACAGGGGTTGGGTAGGGGGGCCTCTGCTTATACTCAAGTCAACAGGTTTTCCCAGTTTTTTTGTGTTGAAATTAGAGGTCACGGCTTTTACTCGGGTCGCCTTATACTCAAGTATAAACGGTAAAAGTAGAAAAAGAAGCAAAAATGTCCACCAGAGGTCTTTTATGACCTCATGGGGGACATATAAAGTAAATCCACACATACAGAAAAAATATTCATAATTATTCATAAAAATACAATGACATTTCCCAGTTTGCTTGAGATTCTACATTTTATATATCAAAACGACCAAAACAAAATAGGGAATTCATTAATAATGTTCATTTTAAGTTAATTTGAAAATTTAAAAAAAATGTGTCACGGGTGGTCCTGCGACCCACATCGTGGTTCGCGGGCTCACCCGTGCCGCTCTGCCCCCGCCAGCGCGCCGCCAGCGCATCTCACCCGTCCCGGCTCCTAGCTCGCTGCCCTCCGCCCTAGCAGTCGGGGACGCGCGCGGCACCTTCTCCAGATTTAAAGGGCCAGCACGCCATTAATTGGCGCTGGCCATATTGCCCAATTCTACATAAGCCTGCCTCTTCCTGCAAGCCTTGCCAGATCTTTGTGCCTCATAGCCTAAGAGAAAGCTTCCAAGCGAGTATTCCTACGTTCCTGTGTATTCCTGCGTTCCTGTGTGTTCCTGCGTTCCCGTGTATTCATGTGTGTTCCCGCTCCTGAGTCCTGTGTTGCCGTGTTACCCAAGTTCCTCCGTGTTGCTGTGTTCCGTGTGCCTGTGGTCCCGTTCCCCCCTGCCTGGACCTCCCGTTGCTGATCCCAGACTTGGACTTGATGTTGCATCTCTGCCGCCTGCCCTGACCCTGAGCCTGGACCTGACTACGAGATTGTCATCCGCTAAGGTACCTCGACTGCCACCGCGGGCTGGTCGCACCTGTGAAACGACCTGGTGGTATCCTGCCGCAGCAAGTCCAACCCGCTTTGCGGCGGGCTCTGGTGAAAACCAGGTACCACTTGGGCTCCGGTCCCAGGTGTCGGCTAATTCCATCTCCCGCGGTGGTCCAGAGGATCCACTGAACCTGTCAGTAAGATCCGGCCAGGAACAGCCATATAGGTATGGATTCACCTCGAACCGGGGCTCCATCCATAATTTCATATTTTGCAAACGTGTCATTTTCATGGTAAACATTTGGTCCTGTCCCAGTGGTTTCCCGCTTCATGATATCAATTTCCATGTGCTTGATCTTGATTCGCACAAGGAGGAAGTAGATTTTCCCTACAATGACGTCTTTAAGGTGATATTTGGATTTGTTGTACTCAAACTCGATGTGCAGACAATCTTCGATCCCCACTTCCATCTTAATGGAAGAATTCAGTTCACGGTAAGTGCTCAATGTATGAACCACAATGTCCATCTCTTTACCCACGTCATTGAGTCTACGGGTGAGAGTGGCACGAAGGAAGTACCGCAACTTCATGTTCTTAACCCTGTGGCATATATGCTGTTCCTTCCACCATGCGCATCCCAAACTCCTTTCATGTCTCCCTGCTCAAGCCTGTCATCCTGAATCGCTTCTCCCAGCAAGTTCCTCCTCCTACTCCAGTGGTGGACTCCACCAACACCTATGAGGTAAAAGAGATCTTGGACATCAAGACGGTGAGGGGGAAGTGGTTCTTCTTGGTTGACTGGAGGGGGTTTGGGCCAGAAGAAAGGTCGTGGGAGCCAGAGGACAATATATTGGATCGTAATCTTCTGCAGAGATTCCTCCAGCCTATGAGGAGGGGGAGGCCGAAGGGGGGTACTGTCACGGGTGGTCCCGCGACCCACATCGCGGGTCGCGGGCTCACCCGTGCCGCTCTGCCCCCGCCAGCGCGCCGCCAGCGCATCTCACCCGTTCCGACTCCTGGCACGCTCCCCTCCACTGTGCGCGCGCGTCCCCGACTGCTAGGGCGCGCGCGGCACCTTCTCCATATTCCCCAATTCTACATAAGCCTGCCTCTTCCTGCAAGCCTTGCTGGATCTTTGTGCCTCATAGCCTAAGAGAAAGCTTCCAAGCGAGTATTCCTGCGTTCCTGTGTGTTCCTGCGTTCCCGCGTATTCCTGTGTGTTCCCGCTCCTGAGTCCTGTGTTGCCGTGTTGCCCAAGTTCCTCCGTGTTGCTGTGTTCTGTGTGCCTGTGTTCCCGTTCCCACCTGCCTGGACCTCCCGTTGCTGACCCCGGACTTGGACTTGACGTTGCATCTCTGCCGCCTGCCCTGACCCTGTGCCTGGACCTGACTACGAGATTGTCATCCGCTAAGTTAGCTCGACCTCGGCTGCCACCGCGGGCTGGTCGCTCTTGTGGAACAACCTGGTGGTATCCTGCCGCTTTGCGGCGGGCTCTGGTGAAAACCAGGTGCCACTTGGGCTCCGGTCCCAGGTGTCGGCTAGTTCCATCTCCCGCGGTGGTCCAGAGGATCCAATACGTATGTTCTATAAATTACAAAAAAAAGTCTTTTTTCACTTTTAACCCCAAATAAGAATATAAATGGAAAATAAAATGTAAACCTTCATTATGTTTTAACTAGCTCTATATATACCGTAAAAAACACAGCAAAAAATTTTAAGGTAGCACACAAAAAAAAAAGTTATAGTACTTAAACCGCAACTCTAAAGTCACGCAATGGTGGAAAAAATACACCACAGAATGTGCAACACGGTGCAACACCACATTTATCAACTGAGAATTTTCAAAAGAACGCAAATTTAATCGCAAAACTGCTACTACAGGGGGAGATTTATCTCAAACTTTCACAATTTTGAAGTTTTTGCTCAATTTTATGTTTGAGGTATCTGAGAATTTCCTGTGCAAAAAGGTAGAAATTGGGCAGGTGTTAAACATACCTGCGACTGGTGCAGTCTATTCGCATAGGGCACACATAGCTGATCAGTCACATCAGAAGGCATTTAACACTGCACATACACTGGACTATAAATCCGACTGGTGGTAACCTGCCAGTCTAACACATAGACAACTGCTCCAAATCCTGCCTAATGATAAATCTCCCCCACTGTTCCAGAATTGTAATGTAAACAGAATGTACATGTAATGTGAACACAAAGCAGTGTGATACTGCTAACACAATGTAAATGCAAATATGCTAACATGATGTAACGTGATGCGAACACAGATGGGATATAAACTCAAATGCAAAGTTACCGCAAAATCAATGTAAACATAAAGCTTGATGTAAAAGTATTTTCAATACTTATAAAACATGATGTTTACATGGTGTTTGCACATACATTGCATTTGTGTTTAACCCCTTATCACTGACACTAGTTTTCAGCTCAATGACCAGACTCTATTTTTAAATCTGCCCTGTGTCACGATAATTGGTTATAACTTCAGAACACTTTAACATATCCAGGTGAGTTTGAGAGTGTTTTCTCGTGACGCATTGTACTTCATGTTAGTTGTAAAATATAAGTGATAAGTTTTGCGTTTCGGTCTAAAAAAAGTGAAAATTTGGCAAAAGTTTGTTAAAATTCTTAATTTTTCCAGTTTGACATGTTCTGCTTTCCAGACAGGAAGTAAAACTACCCAAAAAGCTTGATAATTAACATTTACGGAATGTCTGCTTTATGTTGAGATGATATTTTATGCGTGCTCTCATTTTTCTAAGATGTAATGAGGCGCAGAGCTTTAGGTGCGATTTTTTTCCTATTTTCATGAAAATCCTTAAAACTCACATTTTGAGGTACATCTCAGCTTCCAAGTGACTTTGAAAGTCCTAAATAATAGTAAAACCCTATAAATTACCCCACTATAGAAACTTCACCCCCAACGTATGTAAAACAACTTCTATTAAGTCTATAAACCCTTTAAGTGTTTCACGTGGGTTAAAACAATATGGACCTGCGATTTACAAACTTTAGAATTTTTTGGGAAAATACATTCATTTAGGCCAAACTGACAGTTTCAGAATAAATTAAATGATGAAATGCTCTGCAACATTTGATGCCCAATTTCTTCCGAGTGTATTGACATACCCCATATATGGTGGTAAACTGCTGTACGGGCGCACGGCCAGGGATAGAATGAAACCAGCGCCATTCAGAGCAGATTTGTATTGTCCAATTGCACAGGCTATAAATTTAAATTTTTTTGGTATTGCAAGCATATGAGGGCTTATCATTTGCGGGATGAGATACAATGTATAGATAATTAATTTTGGGGGTCTATAGCTTATAGAGATGAGCGAACATACTCGTCCGAGCTTGATGCTCGATCGAGCATTAGCGTACTCGTAACTGCTCGTTGCTCGGACGAGTATTTTGCCCGCTCGAGAAAAAGGCAGCTCCCGCCGTTTTGCTTTTTGGCGGCCAGAAACAGAGCCAATCACAAGCCAGGAGACTCTGCACTCCACCCAGCATGACGTGGTACCCTTACACGTCGATAGCAGTGGTTGGCTGGCCAGATCAGGTGACCCTGGGATAGACTAGCCGCTGCCCGCGCTGCTCGGATCATTCTCTGTCTGGATGCCGCTAGGGAGAGAGCTGCTGCTGGTCAGGGAAAGCGTTAGGGTGTTCTATTAGCTTACTGTTAGGCAGGAGTGATTCTACAACAACCCAACAGCCCTTCTTAGGGCTACAATAACGTTATACTTTTTTTTTTAATTTGCTTGTGGCTGGGCTTGCTGGCACTAGTAGTGCAGCTAGTACCATATTGTGAGGAATTAGCAGGGGGACTTGCTACCGTTGTGTTTAGCTCTTAGTGACACACATATCCACCTCAAACACCAAAGTGGGAAAATTTATTAGGGGTTTGATTTCAATTAGGCACAGTCTGCCAGTTTCTTTTTATTTTACGTTTATTTTTTTAATAACTCAGTGTCATCTCATCTTGCATAGTAGTGTGCTTTAATACTTGGCTAGAAAATAGCCATAGGAGAATCCAAACGGCTTACTTACGCCTACAGTAGCGTTATATATATTTGATTTCTGGTTGATCTGCTGGTGGCTGTAGTTGCTGCAGTGCATCTACTAGCAAATTGTGAGCAATTTGGAGTGAGACTTGCGACCACTGTGTTTTGCGCTTAGTGACGCACATATCCATCGCAAAGACCGAAGTGGGAAAATTTATTAGGGCCCGGGGTTGTATTTCAATTAGGCACAGTCTGCCATTTCCTTTTTTATTTTACGTTTATTTTTTTCATAACTCAGCGTCATCTCATCTGGCATAGTAGTGTGCTTTAATACTTGGCTAGAAAATAGCCATAGGAGAATCCAAACGGCTTACTTACGCCTACAGTAGCGTTATATATATTTGATTTCTGGTTGATCTGCTGGTGGCTGTAGTTGCTGCAGTGCATCTACTAGCAAATTGTGAGCAATTTGGAGTGAGACTTGCGACCACTGTGTTTTGCACTTAGTGACGCACATATCGATCGCAAAGACCGAAGTGGGAAAATTTATTAGGGCCCGGGGTTGTATTTCAATTAGGCACAGTCTGCCATTTCCTTTTTTATTTTACGTTTATTTTTTTCATAACTCAGCGTCATCTCATCTGGCATAGTAGTGTGCTTTAATACTTGGCTAGAAAATAGCCATAGGAGAATCCAAACGGCTTACTTACGCCTACAGTAGCGTTATATATATTTGATTTCTGGTTGATCTGCTGGTGGCTGTAGTTGCTGCAGTGCATCTACTAGCAAATTGTGAGCAATTTGGAGTGAGACTTGCGACCACTGTGTTTTGCGCTTAGTGACGCACATATCCATCGCAAAGACCGAAGTGGGAAAATTTATTAGGGCCCGGTGTTGTATTTCAATTAGGCACAGTCTGCCATTTCCTTTTTTTTTTTACGTTTATTTTTTTCATAACTCAGCGTCATCTCATCTGGCATAGTAGTGTGCTTTAATACTTGGCTAGAAAATAGCCATAGGAGAATCCAAACGGCTTACTTACGCCTACAGTAGCGTTATATATATTTGATTTCTGGTTGATCTGCTGGTGGCTGTAGTTGCTGCAGTGCATCTACTAGCAAATTGTGAGCAATTTGGAGTGAGACTTGCGACCACTGTGTTTTGCGCTTAGTGACGCACATATCCATCGCAAAGACCGAAGTGGGAAAATTTATTAGGGCCCGGGGTTGGATTTCAATTAGGCACAGTCTGCCATTTCCTTTTTTATTTTACGTTTATTTTTTTCATAACTCAGCGTCATCTCATCTGGCATAGTAGTGTGCTTTAATACTTGGCTAGAAAATAGCCATAGGAGAATCCAAACGGCTTACTTACGCCTACAGTAGCGTTATATATATTTGATTTCTGGTTGATCTGCTGGTGGCTGTAGTTGCTGCAGTGCATCTACTAGCAAATTGTGAGCAATTTGGAGTGAGACTTGCGACCACTGTGTTTTGCGCTTAGTGACGCACATATCCATCGCAAAGACCGAAGTGGGAAAATTTATTAGGGCCCGGGGTTGGATTTCAATTAGGCACAGTCTGCCATTTCCTTTTTTATTTTACGTTTATTTTTTTCATAACTCAGCATCATCTCATCTGGCATAGTAGTGTGCTTTAATACTTGGCTAGAAAATAGCCATAGGAGAATCCAAACGGCTTACTTACGCCTACAATAGCGTTATATATATTTGATTTCTGGTTGATCTGCTGGTGGCTGTAGTTGCTGCAGTGCATCTACTAGCAAATTGTGAGCAATTTGGAGTGAGACTTGCGACCACTGTGTTTTGCGCTTAGTGACGCACATATCCATCGCAAAGACCGAAGTGGGAAAATTTATTAGGGCCCGGGGTTGGATTTCAATTAGGCACAGTCTGCCATTTCCTTTTTTATTTTACGTTTATTTTTTTAATAACTCAGTGTCATCTCATCTGGCATAGCAGTGTGCTTTCATACTTGGCTAGAAAATAGCCATAGCAATAGGATAGCATCGTTTGGTTTTAAAAACTAAAAAACACACAAAAAAAAAAAACACAAAAAAAAGTTAAAAAAAAAATTAAAGTTATAACTCTCATTTTCAAAATGTTTAACCCGAGGGCTAGGGGTAGAGGACGAGGGCGGGGACGTGGGCGTCCAACTACTGCAGGCGTCAGAGGCCGTGGTCCTGGGTGGGGTGAGACACCACCTGCTTATGAGGGAGCAGGGGAACGCCGCAGAGCTACACTCCCTAGGTTCATGTCTGAAGTTACTGGGACTCGTGGTAGAGCACTGTTGAGGCCAGAACAGTGCGAACAGGTGATGTCGTGGATTGCCGACAATGCTTCTAGCAATTTGTCCACCAGTCAGTCTTCCACGCAGTCCACCCATGTCACCGAAATCGGCACTCCTCCAGCTCCTGCACCTCAGCCTCCTCCCCCCCAGTCTGCCCCCTCCCAGCAAAATTTGCCATTTGAACCGGCATACTCTGAGGAACTGTTTTCTGGACCCTTCCCACAGTCACAAACCACTTGTCCGGTTGCTGATGAGCAATTTTCCGATGCCCAGGTTTTCCACCAGTCGCAGTCTGTGGGTGATGATGACCTTGTTGACGTACTGGAAGAAGTGTGTAAAGAGGTGTCAGACGATGAGGAGACACGGTTGTCAGACAGTGGGGAAGTTGTTGTCAGGGCAGGAAGTCCGAGGGGGGAGCAGACTGAGGGATCGGAGGATGATGAGGTGACAGACCCAAGCTGGGTTGAGAGGCCGGGTGAACACAGTGCTTCTGAGACGGAGGAGAGTCCTCGACCAGAACAGGTTGGAAGAGGCAGTGGTGGGGCCAGACGGAGAGACAGGGCCAGAGCTGGTGCATCAGCGCCAAATGTGTCAACTAGTGAAGCTCCCGTGGCGAGGGCTCCTGCGGCGAGGGCTAGATTTTCAGAAGTCTGGAGGTTCTTTAAGGAAACACCGGATGACCGACGGACTGTGGTGTGCCACATTTGCCAAACCAGGATCAGCAGGGGTTCCACCACTAATAGCTTATCTACCACCAGTATGCGCAGGCATATGAATGCTAAACACCCCACTCAGTGGCAACAAGCGCGTTCACCTCCGGCCGTGCACACCACTGCTCCTTCCCCTGTGTCAGCTGATAGTCAGCCCCCTGCCCAGGACCCTGCCACAAAAACCCCATCGTCGCCTCCACGATCCTCCACAGCATCCACCAGCGTTCAGCTCTCCATACCCCAGACGCTGGAGCGGAAACGCAAATATAGTGCAACCCACCCGCACGCCCAAGCCCTTAATGTGCACATCTCCAGATTGCTAAGCCTGGAGATGCTGCCCTATAGGCTAGTAGAGACCGAGGCCTTTCGCAGCCTCATGGCGGCGGCCGCCCCTCGGTATTCGGTCCCCAGCCGCCACTACTTTTCCCGATGTGCCGTCCCAGCCCTGCACCAGCACGTGTCAGACAACATAATCCGTGCCCTGACCAACGCCGTTTCTGACAAGGTCCACCTGACCACGGACACGTGGATGAGTGCTGCCGGGCAGGGCCACTATATATCGCTGACGGCACATTGGGTTAACTTGGTGGAGGCTGGGACCGAGTCTGACCCTGCGGCTGGTCATATACTGCCGACGCCGAGGATTGCGGGGCCTACCTCGGTCCAGGTGTTTCAGGCCTACTATGCCTCCTCCTCCTCCCACCCCTCCTCCACCTCCTCCTCCGAACGACCATCCGTGGGCATGGCGCCATCAGTCGGTAGCTCTAGGCACAGCAGCAGTGCCGTCGCTAAGCGACAGCAGGCGGTGCTCAAACTGCTGAGCCTAGGCGATAAAAGGCACACCGCCCAAGAACTATTACAGGGCATCACGGCGCAGACTGATCTGTGGCTGGCACCGCTGAACCTGAAGCCAGGCATGTTTGTGTGTGACAACGGCCGTAACCTGGTGGCGGCTCTGCAACTCGGCAGACTGACACATGTGCCATGCCTGGCCCATGTGTTAAATCTGATAGTTCAGCGTTTCCTCAGGACATACCCCAATCTGTCTGATTTGCTCACGAAGGTGCGCCGCATCTGTGCGCATTTCAGGAAGTCCAGCACAGATGCTGCCACTCTCAGGGCAGCGCAGCGCCGCCTCCAACTGCCCGCTCACCGACTGTTGTGCGACGTGCCCACGAGGTGGAATTCAACACTGACCATGTTATCCAGAGTTTACCAGCAGCGCCGAGCGATTGTAGACTGCCAGATGTCAACTTCCACCAGAACTGGTAGTCAGGTCAGTCAGCTTCCTCAAGTCTACAATGAGGAGTGGACGTGGATGTCTGATATCTGTCAGGTGCTGAGTAACTTTGAGGAGTCAACACAGATGGTCAGTGGCGATGCCGCCATCATCAGCCTCACCATCCCGCTGCTTGGCCTGTTGAAAAACTCTCTGGTCAGCATGAAGTCGGAAGCTTTGCGCTCCTCACAAGAGACGGGGGAAGAAGATTCCCTTGTTGATAGCCAAAGCACCCTTAGGTCTGTTTCTCAGCGCATATCGGAGGAGGTGGAGGTGGAGGAGGATGAGGAGGAAGAGGAGGAGAATGTTGGCGAGACACAAGAGGGGACCATTGTTGAGTCCTTCACTGTTGAGCGTGTATGGGCAGAAGAAGAGGAGTTGGAGGAGTTGGAGGAGGAGGAAATGGACAGTCAGGCCAGTGAGGGGAGTGAATTCTTACGCGTTGGTACTCTGGCGCATATGGCAGATTTCATGCTAGGCTGCCTATCCCGTGACCCTTGCGTTCAAAGAATTTATTCCAGCACCGATTACTGGGTGTTCACTCTCCTGGACCCACGGTACAAGCAAAATCTTTCCACTCTCATCCCTGGAGAGGAAAGGAGTGTGAGAATGCATGAATACCAGCATGCCCTGGTGCACAAGCTGAAACAGTATTTCCCTTCTGACATCGCTAGCGGCAGAGTGCGTAGTTCTGCGGGACAAGTAGCGAGGGAGAGTAGGCGAGCAGGCAGCTTGTCCAGCACTGGCAAGAGTACGCTTTACAAGGCTTTTGCCAGCTTTATGTCACCCCAGCAAGACACTGTCACCTGTCCCCAGTCTCGGCAGAGTAGGGCTGATCTTTACAGAAAGATGGTGAGGGAGTACGTAGCTGACCATACCATCGTCCTAAATGATCACACAGCTCCCTACAACTACTGGGTTTCAAAGCTGGACATGTGGCACGAACTGGCGCTGTACGCCTTGGAGGTTCTTGCCTGCCCTGCCGCTAGCGTCTTGTCCGAGCGGGTTTTCAGTGCAGCTGGTGGCATCATCACCGATAAGTGTACACGCCTGTCGACTGACAGCGCTGACAGGCTGACGCTTATCAAGATGAATAAAGCCTGGATTTCTCCTAATTTCCAATCTCCACCAGGTGAAGGAAGCTCAACCTGAATAATTTATCCACTCCTCCTCCTCCTCATTTGGATTGTTTTCATGGATTCCACATCAAAGTTGTTAACTTTGTCGCCACCACAAAATACACTGGCAAACTTTTACCATTTACGGATATTATTTCAGCGCTTCTTGCGCATCTGTTTACATTCCCCTCACCCGCCATATCCTAAACTTATAAGAACGCTACTACACTTGATCTTATACAAAAGGTTCTTAGAAGTGCTGTTTGGGGAGTAGCCTAGAGACAGGGGCTTGGATTGGCGAAAGCTCGCCTGGCAGCGGAGCGCCAGCTCCATGCCAAGAACCAACTAACATAGTTTTAACTGCAGCACCTTTAATCTACTACTAGTTCACTGCCTCCATACATGGCCGCCTTATCAAACGTGCTGTGTCAGGCAGAATTTTGGGTTGTTTTCATGGCTTCCACAACAAACTTGTTAACTTTGTCGCCACCCTGCTGTGTAATCCTCAAAATATACTGGCAAACTTTTACCATTTACGGATATTATTTCAGCGCTTCTTGCGCATCTGTTTACATTCCCCTCACCCGCCATATTCCAAACTTATAAGAACGCTACTACACTTAACTTGGTGCAGGCTGGGACCGAGTCTGACCCTGGGGCTGGTCATATACTGCCGACGCAGAGGATTGCGGGGCCTACCTCGGTCCAGGTGTTTCAGGCCTACTATGCCTCCTCCTCCTCCCACCCCTCCTCCACCTCCTCCGAATTACCATTCGTGGGCATGGCGCCATCAGTCGGTAGCTCTAGGCACAGCAGCAGTGCCGTCGGTAAGCGACAGCAGGCGGTGCTCAAACTGCTGAGCCTAGGTGATAAAAGGCACACCGCCCAAGAGCTATTACAGGGCATTCCACATCAAACTTGTTAACTTTGTCGCCACCGTGCTGTGTAAGCCACAAAATATACTGGAAAACTTTTTTCATTTACGGATATTATTTCAGCGCTTCTTGCGCAGATGTTTACATTCCCCTCACCCGCCATATCCCAAACTTATAAGAACGCTACTACACTTGATCTTATACAAAAGGTTCTTAGAAGTGCTGTTTGGGGAGTAGCCTAGAGACAGGGGCTTGGATTGGCGAAAGCTCGCCTGGCAGCGGAGCGCCAGCTCCATGCCAAGATCCAACTAACATAGTTTTAACTGCAGCACCTTTAATCTACTACTAGTTCACTGCCTCCATACATGGTCCCCTTATCAAACGAGCTGTGTCAGGCAGAATTTTGGATTGTTTTCATGGCTTCCATGTTAACTTTGTCGCCACCCTGCTGTGTAATCCACAAAATATACTGGCAAACTTTTATCATGTACCGATATTATTTGAGCGCTTCTTGCTCACCTCCTTTGGTTCCTCTCTGCCACCCATTGGTTTGAAGCCTGAGTCCATTTAGGGTATGTTGCCATGAGACTCTCTAGCCTGCCGCTGCTGCCGCTGCCGCTGCCTCTGCATGCCGTCCCCTATAGTGTCAGGGTCAATTATTGGATGTTTTAGATGCTATCTAGCCTCATTCGGTCACTCTGTCATGGCCATGCTGTTGCCCATAATTTTGGCATAATGGTGCGATTAAGCAGCCTCAGAGGCATCCATGCATGCTGCCCCTGCTGTTTCCTGTTCATTTCCGTGGTGTTTCCATCCTTTTCTGAGGTTCCCAGGTGTTTGGCCAAGCTTCCCTGTGCAGAGCCTTGGTCCCCTTGAAAAATGCTCGAGTCTCCCATTGACTTCAATGGGGCTCGTTACTCGAAACGAGCACTCGAGCATCGGGAAAAGTTCGTCTCGAATAACGAGTACCCGAGCATTTTAGTGCTCGCTCATCTCTAATAGCTTATTAATGATTTTATTAACTATTTCGATGGGGGACACAAACAAAATCATCAATTTTTATTTTGGATTTTTAGCACTTTTTTCCCCTGCTCACCGTAACGTACAAATAATTTTTTACCTTTATTCTCTGGTTCACTACGATTATGGTGACACCTTATTTATATAGTTTTTATTATCTTTGCTCAATTTTACTGAGCAAAACCAATATTGGAGAAATCAAATTTTTTGACTTCGACAACTTTTCAGGACCATAACTTTTTTTTCTGTTTGTCAGATCTGGTTGAGGACTTATTTTTTTGCAAAAAGAATTGTATAATTAAAGGAAGATTTTCATATTTATTTTTACGTTGTTCACCGAGCAGGTTCAATATTGATTTAGATTTATTGTACAGTATAATACGGACGTGGTGATACCGGAGTGTAAGGGGTTAAACACCCGAGATCAGAGTATTTCCGATTCCGAGTGTTAGTCATGGGTCTGGGCTGTGATATCACAGCCTGACAACCGGCACCAGACTGACCCGATGTTTCCGAATTGGGATTTTTTTTCCAGCTTCCCAATACACACCATGGAGAAAAGTAAAATTTGTTACGCACAAAATACGCTCTCACTCAGCTCTGTACACAGAAAAATTTAAATGTTATGGATTTTTGAACCCTGCGTCCTTAAGGAGTTAAGTACAGATGTGACGTAAATAATGTTTCCCATCAGATCCAAATAAATTAAAATTTGCTTTCATCACTAAAATAAACTGTGGACCAAGTCTTCTCGGTCCACATAGCATATTCCTCAACAAGGTGAGTCTAGCCTTTTGATTCTTTCTGCTAATGAGAGGTTTGGTCACTGCAGAGTGGGCCTGGTGTTGTAAAGATTCCATATTTAGAAATCACAAACTTGGAACAACCTTGCTAGAGCTCATAGGGTCACCCCTTTGACCTTCATCTGGACAACCTGCTGCCAGAAGGTTTCAGTCACTTGGAACAGCACTCCATTTTTGCAGTGAAAACTGGGAAGTTGGGCTGCCAGTTTAAAAGATTTATCAGATAATTAAGGAAATTAGCACTAGGTACCAGATTAACACAGTGTGGGTCATTTACTAAGGGCCAGAAATGCTTTTTTACGGCTGGTTACCCGAATATTACCGTTTTGCGCCGATTTTCCCTGAATTGCCTGGGGTTTTTGGCGCACGGGATCGGATTGTGGCGCATTGGCGCCGGCATGCATGCGACAGAAATCAGGGGCGTGGCCGTAAGAAAACCTGACGGATTCGGAAAAACTGCAGTATTTTTTTTTTAAAAAAGTGTCGCTTGACACACACTTACCTGCACCCAGGGTAGGATAGTGAACTTCAGTGAACTCAGACGGAATTCAGCGCAGCAGCGACACCTAGTGGACATCGGGTGCACTAACTTAGTGAATCGCCGGAAGACCCGAATCCTCCACAGAGAACGCGCCGCTGGATCGCCACAGGACCTGGTAAGTAAATCTGCCCCAATAGGTATATAAAAGTGTTCTCTATGCTCCCTTTTATTACAGTGTAATGGTTGTCACAAAAAATTGGGAGAGGTCATATCTGGAGCGGGGACACGACCCTTAAACGACATACTGGGGGACGGGAGAACCTATCCAGGCGCCTGGGTACACTATTTACAAGTGTGGAGCTTCATACAGTCACTGACCCCGGGGGAGGACTCTACCAATTACACTTACTGGGTTTGAGACTATATGCTCTGCGGTCACAATAACACCCCATGGGGTGTCTCTCATGTATAAAATGCTTTCTGGGTGCAATGGGGAGGACCTAACACTGCCTTATATGAGGGCCTGGGAGGAGGAATTGGGCAAGACATTTACTAAGGAGCAGTGGGAGAATTCCCTCCTCTTAACACACAAGCTCTCGGTGTCCAGTAAAATTCAAGAGACTAGTTTTAAGATCCTCACCTGGTGGTACAGGACCCCCACTTGTCTACATAGCATGTTCCCTTCTGTCTCCCCTATTTGTTGGCGCTGCCAGAACTCTAGGGGCACTATGTTCCATGTTTAGTGGGATTGTAGGGTGGTGGCAGCTATCTGGAATGCCATTTGGGATCTTTATAAGAGGTTATGTGGATCCACAGGGAATCTATCCCCAACCATCGCTCTGTTATCCATTATCAAAGACATCAAGAGAGGTCTATTACAACATTGGTGGCGATGGGATTTGTGAATCCCAGGTTGTGGAAATCTACTTCTCCACCTACTAGACTATTATGGGTTGAAGAAGTGTATCGAATTAGGCGCATGGTAGAACTTAGGGCGTTAGACAAAAAACAAATTGATGTATATCATAAGTCTTGGTATAAATGGGTAGCATTTAGGGACTCACCTACCTTATCTACTTGGATTCAGGCATCTCCATAGGCAGTGCCACTTCACTGGCATGTATTCATTATGTTCATATCTTTGAGCTATTGCGAACAATCCCCCTACCGTGTTCCTTCCCCCTGCTCTCCTCTCCTTCCTGTCCCCTCCCCCCCTATTTACTTGCTTTGTTGGTTATATGTGTTTTCTGTTTCATCTGAGCCAGAGGCTTACTTGATTATAAATCCATACCATAACTAAGTATGGGGCTGCGACCCGAACATACGCCCGTCTTGTGGTCCCTCTGCTCTTCCTCTGTTAACTTTGTTACTTAATAAAGATAATTGAACCATAAAAGTGTTCTCTAATTTTGATCAGTGTTCTTTTACAATTATCATATTCATATTTTTATGTTTTAGAATATGTACACTTTATGAAATAAGAATAAAATACTGCTATTGTACTCATGATCAAATATTGACTACACAATAACCTTGAAATTTAGGAAATTGTGTGATATTCTCTAATTTTGATCTCCAGTGTATGTTACTCAAGATGCATAAGAACATCATATGAGAAGCTATACACTTTACCTTCTTTCTATGGTGAAAGGGCAGTGTAAGGTGGTTACACACGAGTGAGTTTGTTGAGTCTAACTCCAATCAAAGTCAAGTTGTGTGCTGGTTGGAATGTCCGACCCAAATGCTAAGTAACCAAAACTGATCACAGAATGTCAGTTCCGTTCAGGCCGAATATTCCAACCAACACATGATGCAAGTTTGTGCATTTAAATTATTGATCATGGAGCCATGAGAAAAAGTGAAAAAATGATGCATTTCAAATTTAAACGATTTTTAGTTGTTGACTTCGACTAAGAATCGCTTGGATTCAAAACGTGTCAGTTTTTCCCTTTTTATCATAGCGACATGATCAATTTTTAAATGTAAATGATATAAAATGTGTTTTTAACCAACAATATTTTTTGTAAGACTTGGCCAACTGTTGGAACTTGTGTACAGTGATACTATCCTGACCCTGACTCCTTCTGTGCAGTGGTATGGGAACAGCAATATATTGTGTTTTTTTCTTCTCTTTATCTTATATTATGTATCCATGGACTCTTCTACTCCTATCCATCCACCCATGGAAAACATGGGCTGGGCAATAAACTAAGATGAGAGCGGATAGGTAGGGAGGTAAAGAACTGCACAAAACTTTGTGGATGAGGTTAATTAGTTTAAACTGTATTCGGAAAGAGACCAGCAATATGGTGCAGACTGGAGGCATCCGTGTGGCGTCTGGACTGAAAGACTACTGTGGTTGCTGCATTAAGAATAGATTATAGAGGAGAAAATTTAGTAAGTGGAAGACCAGTTAGTTGGGAGTTATAGTGGTTGAGAAGAAAATGAATCAAAGCAACAATTAGCATTTTAGGGCTTTCACTTGTAAGAAAAGGTTGGATTCTGGAAATATTTTTAATTTTTTTATAATGTTTTTATTATTTTATGATTCAAAATCAAACTTTATTGATTATCACAACATAATATAGCATATGGTAGGACAATTCCTGTCTTGCGACATTCAGATATTTGTGTATAATCATATTATCGGAATATATATGTTTATATTTATCACATTTGAAACAAGAAGTAAACTTTTAAACTAATAACAAAGAGCAAAACGACAGTGTGACCTGTCAAGGGCAACTGTGAAACTTGGAAATGCTTTACAAACATAGGACACGACAGAGCACGAAAGGGTAGAAGGGAGGTGAACAAAGAGGATGTTTCCTGCCCCTTACCTATACTTATGATGCATGTGGGTCGCCGCCTGCGGTCAGCCAATCGCCCAGGGCAGGGGTGTTCTGGTGATCAATCCAAGCAGACCATATATTATTGAATTGCTCGTACCTGCCCTCATCACTCGCCTTCAGTTCCACCATGTGCCTGATTGAGTCTACCTCCTCTATCCAATGCAGTCTGGTAGGTGCTTCAGACGATCTCCAAAGTCTGGGGATTATTTGTCGCGCTGCCATAAGAACATGGAGTAGTAGGTTTTTTTTGTATTTTGCAATAGTTCCAGAAAACATAGATAGAAGCGCCAACTCAGGGGTAGGAACAATTTTTCCTCTGCAGATGCTATTGTAGAGATCAAAGATGGCTCGCCAGAGACTCTGTATAGGTTTACAATCCCACCAAATGTGGAATATGGAGCCTACTCCCTCGCCTCAATGCCAGCAAGTATCTGGGATAGACGGGAACATCCTGTGCAATTTCACTGGGATCCTGTACCATTGGGTCAGGATTTTGTAATTTAGTTCCTTTATGCAACAAGAAATTGAGTTCCCTTTCCCAGGTACTTGCACAAACTGGGCGTGTGTCCCAGTGTCAATATGGAATAGATCAAGGAGATTGCATGGGAAGGTGCAGAAGAGGAGAGACAGACGTCTTCAAATGAGGAATTGGTCAATAAATGTTCCACTTTTCCCAATGAGGAAATATAGCCACGGATTTGGAAGTACAGGAGCCATCTAGTCGATGGGACGCCAAGTAAGGTTGTCACCTCAATCTGGGGCCGAATTCTCATGTCTGTAATGATGTCCCTCAGTCTGGGTACATGTGAAGAGTTTGCACATGGCAATGTGCAGAGTTCTGCAAAGGCCGGGTTACCGTTGTTTTTATTATTTTAAACACTACAGTGTCAATACAAATACAGACGGTCCCCTACTTAAGAATACTCGACTTACATATGACTCCTAGTTACAAACGGACCTCCGGATATTGGTAATTTACTGTACTTTAGCCCTAGGCTACAATAAGCAGCTGTAACAGTTATTAACCCCTTAAGGACACAGGGTTTTTCGGCTCATTTCTTGCTCTCCAACTTCAAAAATCCATAACTTTTTCATTTTTACGTGTACAGACCTGTGTGAGGGCTTATTTTGTGCGTAACAAATTTTACTTTCCCGTGATGTTATTTATTTTAACATGCCGTGTACTGCGAAGCTGAAAAAAAATTCCAAATGTGGAAAAATTGAAAAAAAACCATCACGTTCTTGTGGGCTCGGTTTTTACGACTTTCACTCTTCGCTCCAAATAACACGCCTACTTTATTCTTTGGTTTGGTGCGATCGCGGTGATACCAAATTTATATAGGTTTTATTGTATTTTAATACATTTTCAAAAATTAAACGAATGTGTACAAAAAAGAAAAAAATTTTTTTGCCATTTTCTGACGCTAATAACTTTTTCATACTTTGGCGCACGGAGATGTGTGAGGTGTCATTTTTTGCGAAATGAGGCGACGTTTTCATTGCTACCATTCTGAGGTCTGTGCGACATTTTGATCATTTTCTATTTCATTTTATATGTTATGTAAAAAGGTGTAAAAGTCGCATTTCGGACATTTGGGCGCCATTTCCCGCCTCGGAGGTCACCGCCGCCCGTAACCGTTTTTATATTTTGATAGATCGGGCATTTTGTGACGCGGCGATACCTAATATGTTTGTGAATTTTACTGTTTATTATGTTTTATATCCGTTCTAGGGAAAGGGGGGTGATTTGAACTTTTACTATTTTATAAATTTTTTTTATTTTTTAAACTTTTTTTTTTTTTCACTATTTTTTAGACCATCTAGGGTACATTAACCCTAGATGGTCAGATCGCTCCTACCATATACTGCAATACTACAGTATTGCAATATATGGCATTTTTGCAGGTCATACATTACAATGAGCCACTGGCTCATTGTAACGAACCTGCATAAGCCATGTAGCCTCGTGTCAAAAGAAGGCTACCATGGTAACCGATCGCTTCCCCCCAATGACGTTCGGGGGCCCGGCGATCGTAAAAAAGATCGCGGCGCCGCGGTTATTAGCGGTGGGGGTTTTGTGCAAAATGCAAAAACCCCCACCTCTGTATGAAGAGGACTCAGCCCGTGAGCCCTTTTCATACATCCCTTATACCTCTGCGCCGTAGAGCTATGGCGCAGAGCGTTAAGGGGTTAAAGGTGTCTGTAATGAAGCTTTACTGGTAATCCTGATTCTTATGACAACCCATCATTTTTAAAATCCAATTGTCACAGAGCAAAAAATTTCTGGCTGGGATTACAATGATAAAGTATACAGTTCAACTTACATAGAAATTCAACTTAAGAACAAACCTACAGCTATCTTGTATGTAACCTGGGGACTGCCTGTACACAAAACTCGTCTGGTTTCCTACAACATTTGAGCATTGGGTTCTTATCAGGCATATGGCATTATACAGTTTAACCCGTTAATGACCTTTCCTGTTTTTTCATTTCCATTTTTCACTCCCCACCTTCAAAAATCTATAACTTTTTATTTTTACATATAAAGAGCTGCATTTCCCAGTACCTCTATGGAGATGTAGTACAAGCTATTATCATCATCCTTTGTGACTTTCAGCAGATTTGGATGGTGGTCTCCGGCTTCATCAGTCACTAGTGCAGAGAGGGGTGCCATGTATCATATCCCTTATTTTTGTGGACTTATGAAACTAACATCATTTCACCTCATTAAAGAATACAATTGTAGTCTTTCTGGTCTTTGGTAGAGCAGTTACTAAGGGGAAGATGAACCCCAACTATGTAAACATATTCAGTCTCTTGTATTTTTGCAAACATTGGGAGGAATTTATTACTTATTAGGAATTTTAAGTTTTATTTCATTACATTAATTAAATTATTTTATTTATTATAGCTTTAGAATGCTTTAATTTACCAAGGTGAATGTTTTAGTGGTATATTTATTTATGTAAAAATAAAAAATTTGGTGAAAATTGTGAAAAAATTGCGATTTTCTGAATTATAAACGTTATGCTTATCATACAGTTAGTTTGACCCCCCAAATTGGTTGCTAAGTAACATTAACCGTATGTCTGCTTTATGTTGACTTAAATTTTTTACCTGATTTTATAAGGATGTTATGAGACCTACAAATTAATCAGCAATTTTCTAGATTTTCAAGAAAATTTTAGATTCAATTACTTTCAAGTCTATTCATATTTATAGAGGTTTAAAAAGTCCTGTTTATTAGTAACATGTATACTCAAGTTTAAGCTTTAAAAAAACTAACTTGGCTTATACTTAAAGGGGTATTCTCATCTGGGCACTCACATTCAGTTTCATTAATCTGCCATATGTAAACATTTCTTCAATAAGATGTTATTAAAAAAGAAATGTTCCTGTGTGAAGATAATTTCTCATAAATGTTGCCATGTTGTCCCTTAGAAACAAGATGGCTTCCTCGGATACGGCCACCTCAGATGGATTGAGTGCACAAAGAAACAAAAGGTTATTGTATATAAAATGTCCAGGAGTTACTACATGTCGCACAGCCGTCCTGTGGTAATGATTGCTGAATCCTGGTGGTCCGGCAGGACTCTATAGCGCAAGTCTGGCCACCGCTGCCAGAGTGTGACGTGGTTGTATCCGAGGAAGCTATCTGGTTTCTAAGGGACAACGTCACTACATTTATGAGAAATTATCTTCACACAGGAACATTTTTTTAATTAACATCCAATTAAAGAAATGTTTACATAAGGCAAATGAATTTAATTAAATGTAAATGCCCAAATGGTAATACCCCTTTAAGTTTATAAAATAATTAAATCAATACTCACCTTTCCGATGCTCTCCGCAAGTCCTCCTCTTCCTTGCAGCTTCCGGCCATTCCTTGTGCACTAACTGTGCACACACTATGATTACAGCCGCTTGCGTCAATAGGTTTTCCAAGTTTTTTGTGTTAAAATTAGGTAAAAATTAGTTAATTTGTTAAAATTAGGTACCTCGGCTTATACTTATACTGTACCACAATTTTTGACAATGAAATGTTTATTTAGCCCAAAAATTGACATGTTCATGGTGGATGAAATTAGAAAACATAAGCTAATTGTGCACACACTATGATGTTAGCAGCTTGCTGACATCATAGCTTCTGCACTGGGAGCGACAGGTTTGTGTGTGATGCACACACAATGATGTCAGCAAGCTGCTGACGTTATAGCATGCTTGCCGTCAGCGCCCAAGGACTTGCCACCGCTGTACTAGGGGGCATGTGCAGGCTGACTATATACTAGGGGCATGATATGGCTCGCTATATACTGGGTGGCATGGGCCGGCTGGCTATATACTGGGGACATAGATTTGCTGACTATATATTGTGGAAATGAGCTGACTGACTTTATACTGGGAGCAGGAGGCTGGCTGTATACTGGGGGAATGGCTGTCTATATATTTGAGCAGGGGGCCAGCTGGCTATGTACTAGGAGGCTGGCTAGCCATATACTGGTGGGAAGGAGGCTTGCTACCCATATACTGGGGGAAGGAGGCTGGCTAGCTATATACTGGGATAAAAATTAGGTACTTTATCGTATACTTGAGTATATACAGTACCGCATTTTTAAATTGCACCCCTAAAACGATTCAAAATAGCCCTTGTGAAGCTTGTTAACCTTTTAAGCATTGAACATAATATAATACAAAATGGAGGTTCTATACAGAATTTTCAAATTTTGACAAGGAAATGTTTATTTAGCCCTAAAATTGACATATTTATGCAGGATAAAATATGAAAACATGTCTCAGATTTTGTTGTGGAGATTATCTTGAGTATAGCAATACCGTAGATGTGGATGTAAACCACTTTATGGGCCTATAACAGAGCGCCAAATGGTAGGAGCACCTGTGGAACGACCTGGTGGTACCACGCCACAGCAAGTCCAACCTGCTTTGCGGCGGGCTCTGGTGAAAACCGGGTACTACTTAGACTCCGGTCCTAGGAGTCGGCTTACGTAATCGTCCACGGTGGTCCAGTGGGTTTACTACCCCTGGTGCCTGACAGTAAAACCCGGCTATGGATCCTGCCAAGGTACTGCTACCTGAACTGGTTGATCTTACCACCATCGTGGTCCAGCAGTCCCAGCAGATTGCCACGCAAGGTTACAGCAATTGATGGCTACTCAGCAGCAGCATCTAGTTCCTGTGGCTACTCCGGTTGGCCTACTCTCCGCGGAACATAAGCCTGAGACGCTTGTTTTTGCATCGCCATGTAACAATGGCTATAACATTTATATTTATATAACTTTTTTTATATTTATGTCAGGGTAAATGTTACTTTTTGAACACTTTTTATGTGCTTTTTACATTTTATTTGATTATTGCATGGGATGGGACTTCAGGGGACTTTTATTCCTTTTTAATAATTTTTTTAATTGCACTTTTTTTTACTGTTTTATTTTGTCCCAGGGTGGGACATGAACAAGTGATCATTTGATCACTTATTCATTGTAATATGCTGCAATACTTATGTATTGCAGCATATTACAGTCAGCCTATGCATCCTGCATAGGCTGACAGCTGCATTGTTAGATCATGCTATAAGCACGATCCTAACAGTCTGCTACAATAGTCAGCCCTGGGGTCCTAATTAGACCTCAGGGTTGCCATGGCAACGATGGGCACCTCCCTGCCCTGCACGGAGGGTGAGAATCATCGCGGGGGTGCACCATAGACGCACAGGATTGCGATAGTCGTGACTTCGAGCCCAGGTGATCGGCATGACGTAAATCTACTTCAACTACCTGCATCCTATGACGTAGAATTACGTCAGGGTGCGGGAAGGGGTTAAGAAAAAACATAATTTTGGCAGTTTGTTTTAACAGTGTTCACCAAATGGGATCAGTAAAAATTAAACTTTGTTATATAGGTTGTTACAGAAGAGGCTATACAAAATTTTTTTTTTTGTGAATTTGAAAATCATTTTTTCCATCATTGCCTTCCAGGTGCCTTAACTTTTGAAATCTTTGGTCATTTCAGCAACATTGGAGTTCATAAAGCTCCAGTGCGACAACCTTGGATTTCATAAAGCTTTCTGATTTTTGGAGCCAAGCATGGTGTCAGTTGTACTTCTCACTGAGGGGGGGATTTGGGAGTACAGTCTGGTTAAAACTTAATTCAATAGGTAATATTAAAAATTGTAATTCATGATAGGAAGATAGTGTAACCACAGTGTAAACCTAACACCATTGAGTGTACAAAGTAGGTGAAGTTTAAAAGCAGTGGACGACCCCAGACCGCAATAGTGCGATCACTGAGTTAGTCTGGGATCCACAATGTATACAGAGGAGGCTAAAAAATTGTGGATTATCGGGTAGTCTAAGTGGAAAGCCTATCTGTCCTAGAATATTTGCGTATCTGGACTCAGCGGCACAACTCTGATGTATTGACTATCCCCCACTAGCTCTCCTATTGCTGATTCATTTGATCCGACGCGTTTCCTGATTACATTCATCAGGGATCATGATGTATTACATTAATAGACTTAGATATTCATTTTGTCTGTCTAAACACTGATTCAGCGTCTCCCCGCATTGATGGTAGCGGCTGCCGCCCGCGGAGAGCGCCGGGTATTTAAAATTTACGCCACGCCCTCCAATGTCCTGACGGGGTAGCCCTTAGCCAATGGGAACGGGCCTGGGTGACATACCCCTCCGCACTGGGCCCGCCCCGTTCGCGTTGAGAGATGGTATCCAATGAAAAAACGGAGGCCGGAACAGACTTCCGGTCATGTGACCGTACGTCATCGGGCCTCCGGTCATGTGACCACACGTCCTCGGCACGCCCAAAGGACCGCCCGATTGTGACGCGGGTCACAGGCATTGGACTCATCCAATGCCTGTGACCCGCGTCACAATCGGGCGGTCCTTTGGGCGTGCCGAGGACGTGTGGTCACATGACTGGAGGCCCGATGACGTACGGTCACATGACCGGAAGTCTGTTCCGGCCTCCGTTTTTTCATTGGATACCATCTCTCAACGCGAACGGGGCGGGCCCAGTGCGGAGGGGTATGTCACCCAGGCCCGTTCCCATTGGCCAAGGGCTACCCCGTCAGGACATTGGAGGGCGTGGCGTAAATTTTAAATACCCGGCGCTCTCCGCGGGCGGCAGCCGCTATCATCAATGCGGGGAGACGCTGAATCAGTGTTTAGACAGACAAAATGAATATCTAAGCCTAGTCTATTAATGTAATACATCATGATCCCTGATGAATGTAATCAGGAAACGCGTCGGATCAAATGAATCAGCAATAGGAGAGCTAGTGGGGGATAGTCAATACATCAGAGTTGTGCCGCTGAGTCCAGATACGCAAATATTCTAGGACAGATAGGCTTTCCACTTAGACTACCCGATAATCCACAATTTTTTAGCCTCCTCTGTATACATTGTGGATCCCAGACTAACTCAGTGATCGCACTATGCTTTTAAACTTCACCTACTTTGTACACTCAATGGTGTTAGGTTTACACTGTGGTTACACTATCTTCCTATCATGAATTACAATTTTTAATATTACCTATTGAATAAAGGTTAAGTTTTAACCAGACTGTACTCCCTACATTCCCCCCTCAGTGAAAAGTACTTTACAACAGGGAGGTTAACAACCATTTATCCAGAATCAGTGGAAACGTCAGTTGTACTTCGTTTTGCACCTAAAAAGTCGCAAAACAAAGAAAATATCTGTCTTGGAAGATACATTTAGGAACACTGCAACAGACACACCCGTCGGCTTCTTGCCATAGTCACAAAATGCACCTAAAAAGTCCCCCCAATTTTTTTTTTTTTAAAAAAGGATGAAAAAAAACCTGATGAAATTAAAGATACATGTTCCCTTCTGAGTACTCCAGCAACCAGGCAAGTATGAAGTACCGTATATACTCGTGTATAAGCCGAGTTTTTCAGCACAAAAAATGTGCTGAAAAACGTCCCCTCGGCTTATACACGAGTCATACAAAATCTTTAAAAAATAATAAACTTATATACTCACCCTCCGGTGGCCCCTGATGTAAGTTTATTATTTTCTTTTAATGCTGGGCTGGCTGTATACTACTGGGGGCAGTGCTGTATACTACTGGGGGCAGTGCTGTATACTACTGAGGGCAGTGCTGTATACTACTGGGGGCAGTGCTGTATACTACTGGGGGCAGTGCTGTATACTACTGGGGGCAGGCTGTATACATACTGGGGGGTCTGTGACTAATGCATTTCCAACCCTCGGCTTATACTCGAGTCAATAGGTTTTCCCAGTTTTTGATGGTAAGATTAGGGGTCTCGGCTTATACTCGGGTCGGCTTATACTCGAGTATATACGGTATGTAGAAAAAATTAGGATAAAATATAAAAGTATTTTATCATTTAAAAAAACTAAGAAATAGTACCATAGCACCAAAAATATCTTGCATGTTTTGAACCAAAAGAAGGTTTTTAGTCACAGCCTTAAAACACATTGGTAATACATGCAAATGTAAGGCTGGGTTCACACCACGTTACTTGCTATACATAGTAATGACATGTTGGACATTCCTGATGTGTCTTTACAACATATGGCACAGACCTAATGCTACATCTTTCAATCCTTTTTCACAGGATATGTTGTATACTGAGCAGATGGAGGCAACAACTATGCCTCTGTCTGCCAGGGTATGTCAATGGGTAAGCTCAGCGTATAAGTCAGAATGTGAACCCAGCTGTAAGGTTAAAGCAGAAGTATTACATCACATGTTGGAGATTGTGCAGACACAGGAGAAGCAGAGCATAAAGTAAACCAATTGAAGTACAACATACCCTACCGGGCCTTTTCTTGGGGCCTGGAGGCAGCCAGGGCCCAGAATACCGGAGTGGCTGTCGGTTGCGGCCTAGGCACGCTAGTGTCACGGTGCTTGGTATGGGGACCTGAGGGCTGTCCCACAGCCTGGCAGGTCTTCAGCAGGTGGTGTGTGCAAGAAATATGGAGGGAAAGGCTGATGTACTGGTTCTCCCTGGGGCAACCCCTGAGGTGTCTGAAGGATGAATCCCTGGGTAATGGATGAGGAGCCCCTGGTGGTGACAGCCGTATTCAGGGATCAGATGGAGGCAATGTTGTGCATAATAACTCACGGTTCTTTATTGAACAACAGCAGGCAACGGGCCTAAACGGTCTCACAGCAGATTCGGATTACTGGAGTGGTTATGGAGAGGAGTCCTCAGGAATAGTGCACCAGCCTGGTATTAGATGCAGGCTGGGATGGAGCTGTGTCCAAACTGTGGAAGCTGCAGCCCTGAGTCTCCTGACTCTTATCCTAGGATTAGGTTAAGTGTCAGCCCTGATGGTGTACTGACACAATCTCTCTCCTCACTCTGTATGCTGGTATTCTAATAGGACGTGCTCTCTAGGGAGAGCTGGGTTCCAAGAAGACTTGCTGGAAATAGGCCTTGCTGGTAAGAAAGATTGCTCCTCCCTGCCCAGGGGTTTAGAATAGAATAGAATACTTTATTGTCCCCATAGGGGAAATTGACTTTGTCACAGCGGAACGTGTGAACACTTCCTGCAATATCATTTGGGTGAGTTGCGCAGGCTCACCTGATGGGTCCTGACAGATAGATAGCCTTATTCGCAACTACTCCCTTGCCTATGTATTGGCAGGGTTGTTGCAGAAGCAAACAGTGCATACGACAAGCAGGGGTGTAACTACAGCAGTAGTAGCCATGGCAGCTGCTGGATGTAAACCATTGTATACATATTATGAGAGGGGAGAGGACAGCAGAACGACAGGACTAAAGATCTCTAATCCTGCCGAGTACTACCCCTATGTGGTCAGCAGCTACATGTGTGGGGATACAAATATGGATATCTTCTAAAGATGGTAGGGGGGCTACCTCTCCAAGTTATGCCCCCAGTGATAAGTACAAGTACATGAGTATTCTAACAAACAATAATTAACAATTAAACTAAGAATTTTGTAAATTATTTTATTACATATGGATAACACTGTCATATCCTGCATTTATTTGCATATAGTGCCTCAGGCTAAAGCACATTTGTAACTACCTTTTACGGTTAACCAATTGTTATCTTCATGAGACAAAATACACCGCACACAGGCGTATATTACAGTCGCGGCAGATCGAGACCTTATGATGTATCCATTGGCTGTTCTGGCGGGATGGGGGGGACAGACTACGCCAGATGCTATTTACAGAATTACGGAATTTTCAAGGAATTTCTTGAGGAGAGCGCTGTACCAGCAGACGTTCCTCACACGCAGACATAGCCGGGTCCAATCAAGTGGCGCTTGCGGTCACATTATGTGATAATACTGTATAATAAAGCTTTAGGGAAAAAAAAGGAGTGGAAAAAAAAAGTAGCCGCGTGCTCGCTTTACTGTCGCAAGTGAATGACGTCATTTTCGGGAGACATTTTCTCGAGCTCAAGGGTGCAGAAGGAGAGAGGTGGTGGTGGTAGCTGAGCTCATTGATATTTGCCGCTAACGAAAGGACGAGATGGTGGTAGTAGGGAAGACCAGCGCCATAGCGGCCGGGGTGTGCGGAGCGCTCTTTCTAGGATACTGTATTTATTTTGACAGAAAACGCAGAAGTGACCCCGATTTTAAGAACCGACTCCGGGAGAGTAAGTGTCCCATGATGGCAGGCTGGGGCATGGCTGTGTCTGCAGGGGGTGATCGAGTAGAGTATAGGATGCGAGGTGCAGTGTGTATATAACAATGGCAGAGTATAGGATGCGAGGTGCAGTGTGTATATAACAATGGCAGAGTATAGGATGCGAGGTGCAGTGTGTATATAACAATGGCAGAGTATAGGATGCGAGGTGCAGTGTGTATATAACAATGGCAGAGTATAGGATGCGAGGTGCAGTGTATATATAAGAATGGCAGAGTATAGGATGCGAGGTGCAGTGTGTATATAACAATGGCAGAGTATAGGATGCGAGGTGCAGTGTATATATAAGAATGGCAGAGTATAGGATGCGAGGTGCAGTGTGTATATAACAATGGCAGAGTATAGGATGCGAGGTGCAGCGTGTATATAACAATGGCAGAGTATAGGATGCGAGGTGCAGTGTATATATAAGAATGGCAGAGTATAGGATGCGAGGTGCAGCGTGTATATAACAATGGCAGAGTATAGGATGCGAGGTGCAGCGTGTATATAACAATGGCAGAGTATAGGATGCGAGGTGCAGCGTGTATATAACAATGGCAGAGTATAGGATGCGAGGTGCAGCGTGTATATAACAATGGCAGAGTATAGGATGCGAGGTGCAGCGTGTATATAACAATGGCAGAGTATAGGATGCGAGGTGCAGCGTGTATATAACAATGGCAGAGTATAGGATGCGAGGTGCAGCGTGTATATAACAATGGCAGAGTATAGGATGCGAGGTGCAGTGTGTATATAACAATGGCAGAGTATAGGATGCGAGGTGCAGTGTGTATATAACAATGGCAGAGTATAGGATGCGAGGTGCAGCGTGTATATGACAATGGCAGAGTATAGGATGCGAGGTGCAGCGTGTATATGACAATGGCAGAGTATAGGACGCGAGGTGCAGCGTGTAAATGACAATGGCAGAGTATAGGACGCGAGGTGCAGTGTGTATATAACAATGGCAGAGTATAGGACGCGAGGTGCAGTGTGTATATAACAATGGCAGAGTATAGGACGCGAGGTGCAGTGTGTATATAACAATGGCAGAGTATAGGACGCGAGGTGCAGTGTGTATATAACAATGGCAGAGTATAGGACGCGAGGTGCGTTGTGTATGTGACGATGGCAGAGTATAGGACGCGAGGTGCGCTGTGTATGTGACATGAAGTGGACTTCTGCCATTATTATATACACACTCTGCCATATCAATTTAAATTGATGTGGACTATTCATTGACCCAAAACACATGCAAATACCCTACCTTTTTTACAATAAAATGCTTTATGTGGGTCATCTACAGCAAATTTGCAGATCCAATAGGGGAAGTGACAATAGTGCTCAGCGGAGCTCTGTCATCTGGTCACTTCTTACTGCCATAAATTGTACAGAGGTTTTGACATTCAGTCACATTCACTTGAATGGGAATGAGCTGCAACCAGGCCATGTGTTGAATCAACGTGCTGGATTAATAGAGGTGACAAGTTTTAGACCCCCACCCATCTGAAATTGATTTACATATCCGTACTCATGGTGCCACCTGCAGCACTTAGTAATTATTAAATGCTCTTTACGTACTGTATATGTTTTCCCATTAAAGCAAATGGTCTTATGATTTTATAAGTCAGGAGATTCCCCATACATATTCACTGGTTTGGAACAAGTCTTAGGGCGCTGTCACACATTACGTTCTTGGTGGGTTTTTAAACCCACTGAAAACACATGCGTTTTTGCAGGTTTATCATGCATTTGGATGTTTTGAATCTGTTTTTCTTCATTTATAAAAGTGTAAGCAGCTGTGAAACTGATTCAAACCAGCTAATCGCAAGGTAAACATGCAAAAAACGGTCCAAGAACGCACCGTGTGACCACACTCTCAGCAGTGCCTGCAATGGGATTAATGGGAATCAGATTGTGGTATTTTAGACATCTTCTTTATGAATGGTGGCCTTTGTGCAATAGTCTGATGGTCATTGTGCATTAGAGTGAAATTTAATAAGGCAATTTTCATTTTCAGAAGATTGTTCAACTAGGATGGAAGCATGATGATCGGTGTGTCTTATAATTATATTGGTTCATTACTTTGCAGGAAGAAGAAAACAGAAACTCGCTAAAGAGAGAGCTGGTCAGTCAAGGGTAAGAGTAGATTTTGCTGGGTATTTATGGTGCAATGTCTTCATCTGCAGTGTGCCTTGCTGTTTCTGTATTTAGGTAAAGGTCTGTAGAGAATGGCAGCAAGTACTCCTACTCATTTGTTATATTATATTGACATTCAAGCATTTATAATCTATATACCCTTAGAAAGGGGTTTTCTCAGTGCTGAGACCCCCACAGCTGCACATGACCGTTCTGCTACATTAATCTCTATGGAGCTGACAGAAATTGCCGAGCGCTGCACCATGAAATACTGATAATATAATATATAATATATATGTGGCTACTGCTAATATACAGCTGCATTCTGATGTTCTGGAACATGCATGGCATCATGTCCTACCCATTAATTTCCTAATCAAAACCTACCATCACGGATCTAACTATTAAGGTCGATTCAGTAGCAGGTTACTTTAATGTAGTGTAGCCTAATGCTTTTTGTAATAAAACTTATTTTTTCTTTTAGAACTTAATGTAACTTTATTTAATCTGCAAATTTTCTTAAAGGGAACCTGGTACTGCTGTTTGCAAAAATTTTAGAGCTCTTATAGCATAAAGGCATGAACTTTGATTCTCTGCCCGGTATCCAATAACGAGAATCCAGCGCGTCAAATTTGGCGTAGTCTGCCGGCTTGCACTCGCCACTGTATGAAATCCACACCTCCTTTCCCTACATTGTCCGCCCATCTGGCCAAATTGTCACGCCTGAGCGTTAGACGCTTCTGCTCACTGTGCAAGCTCGGCTTCCTGCTTAGTGTTGCTAAGTAGGAAGCCGTGCATGTGCAGTAACCCGGCCGGCAGAGTACACGACCGCTCCGACGCTAACTGCACATGGCAGCCGCATGCGTGATAATTGGGCCACATGATGTAGGAAAGGAGTTGTGGATTACTTATGGAGGTGAGAGCAAGCCACCAGACTCAAGCGTATTCGCTACGCCCACTTCGACTCGCTGGATTCTCAGCCTGGATAACAGGCAGCGAATCAATGTTCATCTTCTCCTTTTGTGAGCAGAGATTTTATCTTTTTTTTTTTTTTTAGGTGAAAAAAGGGTGCTATAAGGGCTCTATGGGAACCTGCCTAAGACTAAATTTTCTGCAAACTGCGGTGACAGGTTCCCTTTAAGAGGCTACTGGGGCACAGCCATGCTGTGGAGCGGGAAATACGTCTACTCCATTCCCCAGTAGCCTCTTTTGATCCCTTCTACCCCAGTCTGCGCATTTGCAGATCTCCATCTGCTCAGACTAGTGTACATAGATGCTGCATGCTGAAGACTGGGGTAGCAAGGATCGAAAGAACTGCAGGACCTATAAAGGGAGAACGGCTGGTAGGAGCATGTATGGGACGTAAGGATAGCCCTTTTTAGAGCTAATCCTCACATCCCCACTATCTTTTTGAAAACTTTATTGCTCTATTATGTAAATTTTGTAAAGTGGCTACTGGGGTGTGGAGTAGCCGGACATGAGGCTACACGTCGCGGCTACTCCATGCTCCTGTAGCCTCTTTGCTCCTCCTACCCTGAGATCTTCGGCGCGCAGCTCCTTGTAGCTGCGCACCCTCGTCCGAGAAGCCGGCCTTCTGCACAGAATGCAGGCCCGCAGCTGCGCAGCCACCCCTCCGAGGCCAGAGCTACTGCGCATGCGCAGAACTCCGGCTTCTCGGACAAGGGCACGCAGCTAGGAAGAGCTTTGCACCGAATATCTCAGGAGTAGCCTGCGCTGTGATTGCGCTAATGACCTTCCCACTCAGTCTGCGCGCTACAGGGAATAATTGCCAAGCGTAACTTTACGCATGGCAGTTATTTTGGGGGGTAATGGCGCCTCTTCATGCGTCTATGATGTGTGGTGAGGCATTAATGCGACCTCTGCCCGTAGGCAGATTGTTATGCCCTATCCCGTGAATTAGTAAGTCCACAACATTATTATAACTCTTGACTACCAGCTGTGGCAGGTAAATGATGGTCATAATCTCATAAACGTGATTAAATGATTTTGCTGCTGGAGTTATTTTGGGGCTTTGAAATGCTGTGACTTGTTCCATTTAATATAAAATGTTATTATATAGTTTAAAATGTCCAGCCTGTTCTTAACATGTACACATTGTTATTCATAATGAATTTTATCTTTATTACAGCTTCCTGATCTTAAAGATGCCGAGGCTGTTCAAAAGTTTTTCTTGGAAGAAATCCAGCTTGGGGAGGAGTTACTAGCACAAGGTTGTCATTTATTCTCATTTAGCTTAAGACTGCTGAAAATAAGGTGTCATTTAGTAGTGTACCATAATGCTAAGAGTTGTGGCAATTTTGGAGAAACTGTAAGATGTAAGAATGTAATAATATTTGGCAGCCTTAGTATACAATAAATACATTGTAGAATAAAGTTTCCACACATTTTGGAAGAGGATCTTACAATGATACATAGAACCAGAGGTTGCACTAACATTTTTCCAAACAGATAATAATACTCTTCTTACCAATTTTGAGGAGTGTTTTTTTTTTTTTTTTTTTTTTTTTTTTTTGCCAGGAAGGAATATAATTTTTTTCATATGATTTATAAAGCACTACGGAATGTGATGTTGCTATATAAAGATAATTATGTCCGATGTGATCTGTCATCATATTGGACTCGCACTAAACTCTGAAACATAGCTTTTAAATGAATCTTTACACACATCAGTTTTTTTTCTCTTGTGTGATGTGATGTATCAGAACATCTCCTGCTTTGGTGTGAGTCAGCGGAAAAAACACCTATTGAAGTCTGGTACGTGAAAAAAAACTGACCGCACTAGTTTCATCCTAGAGCGCAAGATTCCTGCGCAAGATTCCAGGAAGTTGCATAATTGCATAGCATTTGGACTTGAGTGAACTATGAAACATTCTGAACAAAATCTGATAAAACTTGCACGATTTTCACCAAGAAAAGTTTTGAACATGGTAGGCAGCAGATAGGCTGGGTTAACTTATGAAAAATTTCTTTCTTTGACCAAAAATGTTTGGGTTAGGTTTGGTTCTTAATTTGGTTATCTTAACATTTTGACCGCTTTGTAGGTCTCCTAGTCCTTGTATTGTTGTTATATGCTGTTATCAATAAACCTTTGTTGAACCATAAATTTGGTTATCTTAGAATTGGCTCTTGATTATAAATTTCTTTCTGTTAATAGGGGATTTTGAAAAAGGAGTAGATCACTTAACCAATGCCATTGCTGTCTGTGGACAACCTCAGCAGTTACTACAAGTGCTGCAGCAGACTCTCCCGCCACAAGTCTTTCAAATGCTTTTGACCAAATTGCCTACTATCAGCCAGGTAAGATCTATACAAAAGCTGAATTTTCACCACATTTCAGGAAAAATACAGTATTTTGAGCTCCACTATGACATACCTAGAACTGATGCTGTTTCTATGGACTTCTGTGCTGCAGGTTTCTGAATAACACTTTAGGCGTCAGGCAATATCTTTATATTTATGTTTATGCTGTTGTTTTCCTTTTGTTTTTTAGAGGATTGGAAGTGCCCAAAGTCTGACCGAAGATGATGTGGAATAAAATGCCTGCATATTTCCATAGACTTGGTTGTAGACCTGGTTGTATTGCATAATTACACTGATACTACTGGACATGCCATCATTAGTAATTAAAAAAAGCTGTTTTTTAACTGTTCTGTTACTATACTTTAGTTACCTGATGTTAAAACATTTGTACAACAGAAATATTGTAAAATTTGTTTTTTGGTTGATATAAAAGTTTATTTGGAAAGAGCTATATTGGTCCATTACAACATTTTGTTCACACTCATTCACACCGCATAAGTGTTGTGTACAAGACAGTTTCACCTAAAACATTTTATACTATTTGGCTAAATGTTGTCCTCCAACATATAAAACATCTGCCTTCCGCCACCCCCCACCATTGCACTAGCCATAGTTCCATTGGTGCTGGGGAAAATGGTGAAAATGCAAAACGCTGTCTGCTGCTTATCGATATCATGCCTTTCAATGAAAGTGATTGAGCTGATCCCTGCCGCAGGGCATTTGCATTACATTTGTAAACGCAATAAAAGCATCAAGTGTGACAGCACTAGTGTTAGTGTCAAGTGAGACACCAGTGCTATGTGTCAGAGTGAGGCTTTCTCTCCCCTGAGAACATCAATTTTTTTTTTTCTATAGTGGAAATCTAGGGGTCTTGTCATGAAACTCTTGACCAAACTGAGGCATAGTGTCCAATGACCTAGGATGTGTATTTTCCGGTTAAATGAGTATTTCCATTTCAGCAAAAAAATATTGCTGAAAAATTATTATGTTTTCCAATCTACTTTCTGTATCAATTTCCTTGTCTGCTGACATTCTATAGGAAGCTACTTTGTTTACATGCAGGGAACAGAAATCCTGATCCCTGGTCATGTGATGTCACACAAGTGCACAGCTCGGTAGTATCAAAGAGAATAATCAGAGCTGTATGTTAAAATGAACTGTGCACCTGTGTGACATCACATGGCCATAGATCGGGGTTTCTGTCCCTTATATGTAAACATTGAATCTTTTATATAGAACTAGCTGTAGATCCTTTTCACTCTCTCTTCCTGTGTGTCTTTCTGTCTCAATCCATCTTGCCTCACACATAAGATGTCTTTTATACTCCTTACCTATAGTAACCAATAAAAGCTCAGAGCTCATATTAACGAACTGTGGCAGAATAGCAACCAATCATGGCTCAGATTCCAACTGCCGTCGTAGCGGCAGACAATGGCTCTTCTATATGGTGGTTAATAAGTGGATTTTGGAAAGCGTGGGGTGAAAATGTTGGCTCAAAACCTAATCTGGGTCACAGACGTTACCTGGGTCACAGAGAGTGGATGTCCAAAATTTTGTGATTGTAAATGCGACGGCACAGATTCCTTTAGCAGACACACACGCACATATACAAGTACATTGGAAAATTGTATAACTTTTCATCATGCAAACAATAACATTTATTTGCTGAAACACAAAAAAACTTTAATCCATTTGTGTCTGAGGATCATTGGTGCTTGAATGTCCAAGTCATTTTTTGCAGTTCTGTTAATTGCTTTAATTTATATCTGTGGAAAAGCTTCTCATATAGGAATTTTTACTTAGTTTTTTTTTCTTGACATGTGAGACTCTAGCTTGATAGGATAGTTTTTATTGAAAAGTCAGAATATCAGACATTAATACATATCATGTTTTACAATCTTGTGCAACATTACATGTTACCAGCATTGTCTAATTTTCTAGATTAACCAAATAAACGGAAACAACAATACAGTATTGAGTCTATACCATTAAACAGTTTGAGCTGGTTTTTGTTTATAAAGGCAGTCCCTGGGTTACGTACAAGATAGGGTCCGGAGGTTTGTTCTTAAGTTGAATTTGTATGTAAGTCGAAACTGTATATTTAATAATTGTAGATCCAAACAAAAAAATTGTTGGCCCCAGTGATAATTGGAGTTTAAACATTTTTTTTACTGTAATGGGACCAAGGATTATCAATAAAGCTTCATTACAGACACTTTACAGCTGATTAATGCAGTCTGGGACTATAGTAAAGCATTCAGAAAGCTTCACCAAAGATCAGAGGGGTCTGTCTGTAACTATGGATTGTCTGTAAGTCGGGTGTCCTTAACCCCTTCACGCTCCGTGGCGGATATATCCGCCACGGAGCGCAATGACTTAGCGCTCAGTGGCGGATATATCCGCCACGGCGCTTATGCCGGCTCGGCTCTGGATCAGAGCCGAACCGGCATCGGGAAACACGGGGTGCCGGCTGTAACTAATAGCCGGCACCCCAGTGTAACACCCGCGATCGGAGTTGTCTCTGATCGCGGGTGCTTAACCCGTTAAATGCCGCGGTCAGCGCGACCGCGGCATCTAACAAGCATCTGGGGGGTCTTTTCCCCCACGATCGGCCCCCCCGAACCGTTTTCGGGGGGCGCCGATCGTTGCCATAGCAACTCTGGGGTCCGATCTGGACCCCAGAGTTACTTGCAAGAATTGCCAGTAAGATGGCGTCTGTGACGTCATCTTACTGGCACAGTGCCAGCCTATGCAAGTGTATAGGCTGACACTGATAATACTCTGCAATACATCAGTATTGCAGAATATTATCATGAAGAAGCAATCAGAAGATTGCTTCTTCATGTCCCATGGTATAAAAGTGAAAAAGTAAAAAAAAAAAGGTTATTCAATAAAAAAATAAAGTCATAAATCACTAAAAATGCCCCAAACTCCCAAAACATATAAAGAGACATATAACTCAAAAAAAAGTCTAAATCATAACACAAACCCCACATATATAGTATCACCGCGTCCGTAACTACCCGTAGAATAAAAGTAAATCATTATTGAACCCCCACGATAAACGCCGTAAAAAAAAACTGTTATAAACCCTCCAAAAATTATGATTTTTACCTTTTCAATCCCACAAAAAATGCTATAAAATGCGATCAAAAAACCATATGTACTCAGACATGATACTGGTGCAAAGTACAACATGTCCCGCAAAAAACAAGCCATCAACCAGCTCCGTAGCCAAAAAAGTAACAATGTTATGCCACTTGGAAGATGGCAATACATAAATGATAGATTTTTCCCCACATTAGGGTTTTGTTTGACAAATTTAGTAAAACGTAAGAAAATATATTCATGTCTGGTATCCCTGTAATCGTATCAACCCATAGAATAAAGATAACATGATTATTAGTCTATACGGTGAACACCAAAAAAAAAAAAAGTAAAAAATCCAGTACAGAATTGATGCTTTTCTACTCCTGCCCTCAAAAAAAGTTCCTAAATTTTCAACAATAGGTGATACCAACCCCAAAATGGTAACAATGGAAAAAGCATCTCATCCCGCAAAAAAAATGCCGTCACATGGCCCCAATAACGAAAAAGCGAAAATTTTATAGCCTTCAAAAGGGGCCAATGAGGAAACTAAAATCCTGGCAGCTGCAGCGCCCTCCTTCCCTTCTGCACCTCGCTGTGCCCCCATAAAACAAGTCACAGCCACATGTGGGGGGTCGCTGCACTCAGGAGAAATTGCAGAACAAATTGTATGGTGGGTTTTCTCTTTTTATATTTTGGAAATGTGTAAATTTTAGTGCTAAATGAACATATAAGGGAACAATATGACCATTCTAAATTTCACCTCCATTTTGATTCAATTACTATGAAGATCTCAAGGGGTTAACAATCTTCGTAAAAGCTGTTTCTGATAGCTTGAGGGGTGCAGATTTGAAAATGGGTTGGTTATATAGGGGGTTTTGATGCTAAATATGTAAAATTTCATTCAAAACTGTATTTATCCCCAAAATAGTCAATTCTGAAAATCCGGAAAAGCGATATTCTATTTGTAAGCCGCGTGACATCAAAATAAATTATCCAAACATTTCAGAAATTATGAAAATGTAAAGTAGACAAATGGGAAATGTTATTCAGCAACTTATTTAGGTGGTAAATCTATCTGCCTGAAAACGCAATGATTTAGAATTTCGAAAATGGCAAATTTTTCAAAAAATTTATCATATTTTCTTTTTTTTGTAAATAAACGCAAAACTTATCTGCCAAAATTTACCACTAAAATGAAGTACAACATGTGGGGAAAAAACAATCTCAGAATCGCTTTGATAAGTAACAGTGTTCAAAAGTTATAACCATATAAAGCGACGCAGGTCAGAATCCAAAAAATCGGGCTGAGCCTTAAGCTACAAAATGGCTGCGTCCTTAAGGGGTTAAAGGAAACCTACCACTGCCAATGCTAGGTATTAGATGTAAACACTGGACACCAGCTCAGGGTGAGCTGGTGCTGGAGCTTACCTTTGCTAGTGTTTTAAACCGCTATATCGCGGTTTAAACACATTTTGATGAACAGACCTGAAGCAGCTTCGGCGCTGCTTCGTGCGCCCGAAGCTACCTCGGGTCTGTTCATCAAAATGTGTTTAAACCGCGATATAGCGGTTTAAAACACTAGCAAAGGTAAGCTCCGGCACCAGCTCACCCTGAGCTGGTGCCCGGTGTTTACATCTAATACCTAGCATTGGCAGTGGTAGGTTTCCTTTAAGTAGGGGACCGCCTGTACATTTGCGCTTCATATTTCTATGAGAAGGCTTGTGCCTTTGTTCAATTACACTATGTCTCTATCTTTTATCTTTGGGAATAGATTCTCTTACAGTTCCATAAATCTTTGATTCCGGAGCTCAGATTCACCACCATTTAGTCCTGGGAGGTATTTCGTATGGATTACTATCTAGTTTCATGCATAGCTCTTTACATGCTTTTTGTTATGTTTTTCCAATATTTTTGTATTGGAGTGCAGCTCCAGCTCATATGCCAGAAGAATGCACCTATATCTCCACACCTTGGCACACTGTGGTACCCGACCCATATGCCTCAGTCGGACTGGGGTTATGTATGCTTGGTGTGTAAAGTACAGCTGGATAAGTCTGTTGTTTACTGAGGGAGAGACCTTAAGATGTGACGATAGGAAGTTTGCATTCTATATGTTCCCTATCGTAATTATGCCTTTTTACTCCCAATGTGCTTGTCCTTCCAGTGCCTGTACATGTGAGAGAGTAGGGTTGTGCCACAGTGGGGTCTCAGCCATAATATCAGTGAAATCTGCTAGTTGCCTGTCCACTTTCCATACCTGTCTAGCTAGGCTGTGCAGTGGTAGGAGTGTTAGATTCGCCTCCCGAGGCGGCTCTAGGACCGACCATAAAGTGTGGAGGCCCAAATATTGTTGCAAGAGGTGCTCTGAATTGGGTAGGGTCTGTTAAGTATCTGAGCTGTCCTGCTAAATAATAATTATAGAAATCAGGGAGTGTCATGCCTGCCTCGTCTTTTGGTCGCTGTAGGGTGTTAAGACTAAGTTTAGCTCTGAGGTGGCCCAGGCAAATACTCCTGTTAGTGAGTGTAGTTCTTTAAAGAATTTTTTGGGGAGGGGGACCTCTGCATGCTGTAATATGTAAAGACATTTTGGGAGAATTATAAGTTTGACCAAGTTTATTCTGCCAGCTACCAATAGTGGCAGTGCTTTCCAAGCCCTATATTTCTCCTTTACATAAGTAAGCAATGGTCCCGTGATGTGCTTACATGTGTGCTGGTGCAGTATGGTGGTCATTACCCCTAGGTATTTGAATTCCGACACCACTGCCAGAATTGGACCCTGCGGAAGCATCATGCTGATTAGAGCCACGGGCAAATTAAGCTTATCCGCAGCTGACGATGCCTTAGAGGTACCCATACTACGCCTGGGAGTGCTACCACTCTTTTCTCTCAGATAGTCCGGAGTCCCTCTCAGGGGGACACAGGATGATGGCAAGGAGCTGGAGGGGTGCTGCTGCTCAAATCAATAAATAATCATGAGACCTGCAATTCATGGAGATAATAGATGGCTCTCAATCTGCCCACCAGCACTAATGACCTGATGTTATCAGAGTGTGGTATTCGGCCGCCAGCAAGGGAACTGGGTATAGGGTACACACTAGAGAGAGGAACACAGCAGCAATCCGTCCTGATGGATGCGTAACGGATGCCGGAAGGGTACCACCTCTATGCCTGATAGTCCAGTATACAGGAACAGGACAAGAGCAGAAGGTATAGGGGAGTCCAGGAGCAGCTATTCTTGGTCCAGGGGCCCTTTTTGGATCTGTGGGCCGCAGGGCCTGCTGGAGGATGGGCGCGGGCCATAGGGTGCCCTCCCCCGCGGTGATCTGGAGGCTGGGGGGGGGGCTATAGGCAGGGCCGGACAGCAGAGTGCAGAGGACTTCTGGTCCGAGGGGGGGCGCCGGGGACCACAGCTAGGCAAGGCCGGGGATTCAGACTGCACCCAGTAAAACGCCCCCCACACAGTCCCGGAAGCTCACCCTTTACTCCGCCAGGGCAGCAATGGCAAGAGGCAGCAGCAGGCCCTGAGGGTAAGCCTCCAGGAGACCTCCCAGTGATGGATGCGGCCTGGAAGACTGCGGAGGGCCGTTCACCCGGGGGAAATAATATTCACAGGTTCGCACAGGCCTCCTGAGGTTGTTGGTGGTGGTCTTTGGGGTCAGAGCCCATTTATGTACAGGATTGCCGGGGATAAGCTTGTGGTGCAGCAGAGCTCATACAGGCTGCGTCCAGTGACAAAATTATCTGCTCCAGTGGCAGATAATTTTACGTTATATGGGGAGGACTTTTAACCCTTTATCAGCAGGTATTACTGGTGTGAGGGGTAAAATTCTGGTGAAGTCTTCTTTAGGCACTCATGAAAATGTAAACACTTAGGCCCGTTCCACACTTGCGAGTGTGATGCGATGAACTCGCATCACAATCGCAACGCATGCTGCCGGGAACGCACGGCCCGAACGCTGCACCGCGGGAGTGAACTCAGCATGTCAGTTCACTCCCGCGGTGCAGCGTTCGGGCCGTGCGTTCCCGGCAGCATGCGTTGCGAGTGTGATGCGAGTTCATCGCATCACACTCGCATGTGTGGAACGGGCCTTAATCATACAGTATAAACACATCTTATACACACACATCATATAATTACAGATACAGTATATACATATGTATACATTATGAACACATCATGTACACACATACAATACAAATACACATACAGCATATACACACATACATACAGTACCATATCCAGGCATACAGCATACACACATCACATTTAAACATCCATACAGTTATACACACATGTGTATATACTCACGTTTAAGCAGTTTTTTTTTTATCCCAGAAGGTCAGAGGCCGCAGATGTGGTTTTATCACATGGATGAAGTAGACGGAAGGAAGTAGAGGTGAAAGATTTCAAGTGCTGCTATTCTGCTGCCCCTCCCTCAACATTTCTCATTTGGACTGACGGCTCACCTGTGCATAGCATAATATATTAATATTGTGTTGTACAAAGAAAAAAAAAAAAGATATATATATCCCTAACACTGTGGGCCCCGAAGCAGCTGTTATAGAGCTCCAGGCTCCATAGGTGTTAATGGAGCCTGGAGGCCCTCAGGCTCATTTGCATACAGTCTTTCATCCTGGTGGTAGACATCCTTTAAGCTTGATCGGAGCTCCGGACATCACGACTAGCGATGTAGCTGCTTTTTATAACTCTTTCTTTGCAGTTTTATTACCACTTAGTGCTTGATTTCCTTTTAACTTACAGTTTGAAGTAGTGCATGATCCCTCTGCATCTGTAGCTGAACTTGGGGAGAGGGTAATGGAAAGATGCTGTACATATTTAGAACATATTTTGGTTATAAAGGTTTATTCAGTTTTGCTACTCATTAAATAAAACTTTAATTTGAAAAATGACAAAAAGCTTATTTAACATTGAAATCATTTATCAGCTAATTTCTTAAATTAAAAACACGTAAATGAACTTTCCTAACATGTATGCCGACATGAATCTGTTCCTGTTCAAGGCCACCACATCCTAACCACATGTTATCTCACTCATTAACAAATTTGGTACGTACTCGGGATTGCATGTGAACTGGTCGAAATCAATATTTATGGCACTGGGCACATGGCAGTGGGAGGGCCCGGCAATCATGTGGAAGTACAAATGGCAGAAAAATGTATTAAAAAGTAACTTTTATTTAGATCAATAAAAATCCAAGGAGCAATGTGGATGATCGAAAGATCAAAGAGTCAACAAAACTGACGAGAGGAAAAATGAAAAATGAGGTGATGCACCCAGTGGGGTGTGCAGGGTGGGGCGTCCCTATGAAGCCCTAGCGGGGCAGTGTCAGGACCTAATGTGCCCTACCAAAGTACCTCAACTCGGGGCAACAGCCCTAAACGACTGCCACCCCGACCGGAACCTTACCCTATGCTCGGTCTTCTAACCCTACAATGGACGGGAAGGGATGCCGAGGGTGAGGGATGTGTCAGGGCACGTAAGGGAGAATCTAGCGTCAGACCCTAAGATAGCTGTCAAGGGCTAGACAGTGTGCCCATATAAAAGAAGTCTTGTCCTATGCAGTCGCAGGAAGGTAATAAAGACAATGAGAAAACTGTACGAGTCCGTGTAGAGACAGTACTAGTCTAGATACCCAAATGAGGGGAATAAGGTTTGTGAGTCAGTTGTTCCCCAGACAAAAAGCAATGCATGTGGTATTCTTGTAGGTCAGGATTCCCTACATGCCGTGTTTCGCCTATATGACATAGGCTCCTCAGGGGAAATGCGACCTGTTAAGAAAAGCAAGGGCCGCATAAGTATAAAGGTACAGATGAAATCTGATCTGTTGGTTAAGGCGGAAAACGCTTACCAAATCTACTGACGTTTGTCAGGAGAGGAGGGTATCCAGATTGTGCATGTATGCACCAGAGGCCTAGAGTCTGTGGAGGGGAAGGTAAGGTAAGTGGCCAGAGTGGGAGCTAAATGTATATGCCCCGAAGAAAACATTCTAGGCGTTCTTACCTTACTTGGAAAATTACAGGTTAAGCCGGAGAGTGGTGAGGCGCAAGATGCGCGCCGCGGCAGCACAGTGGTGCCGTGCTCGAGAGCCGGGCTGGAAGTGTCCAGGTACGGAGAGCCAGTGGAGCTGCACACGTGTGCTGGGTCGGTATGGACACCGCAATAAATGCACGTTCTAGCCCTTCCCCCGGGCGAACCGAAGGCGGAGGTGAAGCGGGAAAATGTGCTTTAACCAAAATGGGCCCAGGTTGCGCATGCGCACATCAAGGTGAGGGCCGAGAGCGTCCAGGGAGAAGAGAGGGCATGGAGCTTGGCGCGTCACGTTGCCAGGCGACCACCAGGAGGCGAGGCAGGGAGCGACATGCCGGCGCAGAACCAGGCACGTCACGTTGCCAGGCAACCAGCGGGACGCGAGGCAGAGAGCGACACCCAGCACCCCCCTCCCTATCCCAGGTAGTAGGAGGCGCTTGGTGAATGGTCACCCATGTGCGGAGACAAGGGTCAGGAACCCTGTCACACGTACAACGAGTGGGGTGATGGAGGGATTCGAGCCCGATGGTTTGATTAAGGGGGAGGGAGAAAAGGTTGAAAAAGTCATCAAAATTTCATAATTGATTTATGGTCAAAGGACCTAAAGGAGATGTGTCCTGTCCCATAATCTTGGTTGGACCATCAAGAAAGGATTTTGACTGGTTTTCTTTATGGGGGCAGGGTGGGTGGCACGTAGGGTGCGGTGCTGGTAGTATGATGAGGAATGTTTGAAGTCAGATGCCCGTTTGTCAAGAGAGGTGGGGGTATGTCGCAGGTTTATATGAAACAGGTAAAGTTCAACTGTTCATTGAGGCCTAACTGTTTTCAGGCGATATATCCATTGAGCTTCTTTCTGAAGTAGGATGCGATCCCAGTCACCCCCCCGTTTAGGTGGATCGATGAGGTCAATCCCTATAAATCGTAGGCCATCGATGTCTCCGTTGTGAATCTTGTTAATGTGCCGGGCTAGAGGTTTGTCACGGCCATTTCTGATGTCCCCCAGGTGTTCACCGACGCGGCGGCGAAATTCCCTAAAGGATTTACCTATGTACTCTTTGCCACATGTACACGAGGCTCCGTAAATTACTCCTTTGGATAAGCAATTTATGAATCTACGGATAGTGTAGGTGGTGCCTGTTACGTTGCTAGTGAATGTCTTGGCACTAGATATGACTTTACAGGCAATGCACCCGCTGCATCGAAAGCAGCCTTTAATTTCCCTGTGGATCCACATTGCAGATGTGGGGGGTCTCATATAGTGACTGTGGGGCCAGGTCAGGGTCCATCCTCAGAATGTGCCAGTGTTTGGTAAGAATGTCCCTTATCTGCCTGGATGCGCCGTCAAATGTGCCAATAAGTCGGATTAGGGAATCAGTCTTGGGTTTGGGTTTGGGGGTGAGAAGAGTGGTATGGTCAAGAGAAACTGCTCTTTGGTACGCCTTCCTCAGAATGTGGTCGGGATATCCGCATTGTCTGAAGCATTCCCTCAGGTCTTTGGCTTGTTTGTGGAACTCTTGTAGGGTGGAACAGTTCCTGCGTATTCGTAGGTACTGTCCAAACGGGATTCCCCTCTTGAGTGCCGGTGGGTGGTGGGATTCCCATCTGAGCAGCGAATTGGTAGCGGTGGGTTTCCGGTAGATAGTGGTTTGTAATTCCCCACTGGGGGTTTTGGTTATCTTTACGTCTAGGAAAGGGAGACAACTGTGATGTGTCTCACAAGTGAACTTGAGTCCCAAGGTATTGCTGTTCAAGTTTTGAACAAGTTCCGCAAAGGATTCGCTCGTGCCTTCCCATACAATGAAGATGTCATTGATGTATCTGGCCCATAACAAGGCCAGTTCGATGCCACGGGGTCCCGAGTCCTCATTAAAAACGCAATTGTGTTCCCACCAGCCCAGGAACAAGTTGGCGTAGCTGGGGGCGCAAACGCTCCCCATAGCCGTGCCCCTGAGCTGGTGGAACAACTTCTCGTTGAAGGTGAAGTAATTATGCATGAGTGTGAATTCAAGCAAATGTAGGACAAAGTTGTTATGGGCCCTGTACTGGGTGCCCCTGCCATCTAGGTAGAACTTGGTGGCTTGGAGTCCTAGGTTGTGTATACAGCGCCTCTACGTCGATGCTAGCGAGTAGGCTCTGTGGTGACAGGTACAGTCCATCTAGTCTCCTTAAGAGATCCGTAGTGTCCCGAGTATAGGAAGGAAGTGTGGTGACAAAGGGGGCTAAAATTTGGTCAGTGTATGTGCCCAGATTGTTGCACAGGGACTGTAAGCCTGAGACAATTGGTCTCCCGTTTAAAGGAGTCGTGCCTTTGTGAATTTTCGGTGGCCCGTAAAATGTGGCTACCTTAGGATATTTAGGCATGAGGTAATGGTATTCGTCCTTCGATATGAGTTGGTCATCTAGTGCAGATGAGAGGATATTGTGAAGTTCAATGAGAAAATTTTTAGTCGGATCATGGGAAGGGTGGCATAGCTGGACTTGTCCATGAGTAGAGTCTCACACATGAGCTGGTGCTGAGCTGCCTCCATGATTACTATGTTGCCACCCTTGTCTGAGGGCTTGATTATAATATTTTGGTCTCTTTCCAGGGTAGACAGGGCTTTAAGTTCGTCTGGAGTACAGTTGAAGTATGTGGTATCCAAACTATTATGCTCCAGGTCGTCTAAGTCTAGTTTGGCAAAGACGTCAATACTTGTGATATCCCCGACTGGAGGGGATTTAGTATTTTTATTGTGGAGGTTTGTGAAGGGGCCAGCCCCCTCTAAATTCGGATCCGTGTCAGCGAGATCGTGTAGGAGTCTCACATCAATAGGTACATCAATCCTCAGAAAAGGACTGTCCTTTGTCCCTGTCAATAAATGTGATCGTTTTGGATGGCACAAAGACATCCATCTTTTCTTATGCAAATTAAGGTGGCGTAAATATTTCGCCATAAGGGACAGGAAGGACTGCCGGGAGCTAAACATTCCTATTGATATCCACAACTTAAGTACTTAGCAGGAATATACAAATATATGAAACATGGGAAGAGAAAGTAATTCTACACTCATGGCACTTACCCCTGAGGAAGTCGCAGGTTTGCGACGGAACGCGTGGGGTACCTTCAGCTACGAGTTTAGAGTTACTTTCTCTTCCCATGTTTCATTTCTGATTTGATGTATTCTGACCTAAGTGCCTAGGCCTTGGTTTGTACTACTGGGGAACCCTATTGTTCACCAACTGTATATATTTGTATATTCCTGCTAAGTACATCAGTTGTGGATATAGGGACCCACAGATATCCTGACTGCAGAAGTCCTCTAATTTATACCATCTAACACTTTGGTTGTCTAGGACTGTTGTATGTATTATTGTAATAACCTATTTTGTGGGAATTGATTGTACACCTTTATGCACTTATGGCTGTATGTGGACCAGTATGATTTATCTTGGTCCACTTGTTGCTCTTTGATGTGTGTTTTCACACTTTTAATTGTCTTTATGTATTTTTTTATGCATGGCATCCATTTAAATGTATTTTGAATTAATAAAATATTTGTATCCATTTGTGCCTATACACACTAGCCTTTTCTTGGAGTTTGCTATACTCTGAAGGAAGTGTCACAACCGCTCATGACAGCGATTATTATAAACCAAGACCTCTCTGACCACTAAGATTGATGAAGTGAGGGTTGATGTTGGTCTGCTCCGTCAGGACCCCCCAAACCTCTGAGAGAGGGTATCCCATGCTGATACCTGCATTTCTGACCTGGATGACAGAACAGCAGATGTTCCTGATAATCAAAGAGAACCGTCACACAAGGTCAAGCTTTGGCACCAAAAGGCCGATGACCTGGAGAACAGATCCCGGCGAAATAATCTTCGCATTGTGGGCCTCCCTTGGGACCGAAGGCCAAAGACCAGCTAAATTTGTGGAGCGATGGCTCAGGGAGCTCCTTCCAGGTGCCCCATACTCCTCAGCATATGCAGTGGAATGTGCCCATGGGGTTCAAAGCTCCTCCACCCAGCGCCCCACTAAGGCCCTTTTTAGCTCTACTTCTGGATTGTGAGGATCAGGACACTACTTTGCAGTATGTCAGATGCGTTTTGAAAATACTACAGTCTCGATACTTCCAGACTTCTCTCCTGAATTGCAGCGACAGAGAGCATTCTTTGGGCAGGTCAAACGGAAGCTGAGAGAAAGAAATATTGTTTAATCCATGGCTTATCCAGCTAGGCTGCAAGTAATAGATGGTGATCGGTCGATCTTCTTCGCTACTCCTGCAGAGACAGATGAGTGGCTGGCTCGTAACCGCCACTCGCCCAGGCGTTAGTACTCGGTGATCTCCATTTTTCTCTACTTTTCTCAACTAGTAACTTGGTACTTTGCTGATGCAGGACATTATGGGTTGGGTGAGATATGCAAATCCTTAAAAAGTCATTCTGTTGTGTTTATCCAGAGGGACAGATTTACCTCCAGTTGTTCGAGTAGTTGTACCGGCAGGCTCGTTTGTGAATTGACTGACAGCAAACGTCATCTGTTTTGTGGGTCTTTCCCCCAAAATTATCTTCTTTAGCCACTTTTAATATATGGCTCATCCAAGCTGGTTTGTTTCTTTTCTTGTTGGGAATGGTTTTTGTGGATGTGCAAGTGGGAGGGAGGTAGGGGAACATGTAGCAACATGGTTATTACTGCTATGCTCTGATATTGCCCTGTTTATATGTTTCTTTTCTTTTAATGTGGCTACCTGGCTCCCTTCAAATCCTGCAGGATTTGAATGTAGTAATGAATCCTCATATAGATTGGTTCTTTGAAGGCTCCGGGTCCATTCATTCTCCAGGCTCCTCAAAACTTACTTGAGGAAAGATAACTTGGCACTCCTTATAGGTCAAAAATTGAGGAGAATTTATTTAATCCAGAATAAACAGTATAGCAATCCCACAAAAATTATTATTTTGCAACGTTTCGGTCTTATAAAATTAGACCTTTGTCAGGCACTAGAATAGAAACAATGAATACATGATTATATAAATGTTGCAAGTAAACAAGAGAGTATAATAACAGTGATATGGTCCAACAGATCGATATATAGAGAACTTGGAAAATGGCCAGTGTGGTGGCAATAGTCGGTTCAAATGATAACTTGAAATTGTATGGCATAGTGGGCATGTAGATGCTGGTATGAACAACACTGTAATAAACCAGAGACACGAGTTATAACATAATGCAGGTCTATGTGTCAGAAAACTGACACCCAGGTGAAATACAATATTACAATGGATGACTGTTCCCAAGATAAGACACATGAAATGTGGTATATCAATGGTGGTAACGAGCAAAATGACCCCAAGTGGGCTGTAACTTACCGGATTGCAAGGTATAAGTAGAAATGGAGATGAGATGCGGTGCTATGACCGCTGGAGCGCAGGTGGAAAGGAGGAAAAGCGGGTGCTCCCGCTGGAGAAATGAGCGCTGGCATTCAGTGTGAGCGCCACTGCTTTAAGCTGTGGCCGGAAACTGGAAGTGACGTTTCGGAAACTGGAAGTGACATTCCGGTTAAAAAAAAATAAAAAATTTAAGATAAGTTGTGTGTATATGTTGGGTATACAGGATCTAGGTGAGAATCATATGTACATGATCAGTAAAAATGATATATTGAGATGCAACGTGACAAGTATGAATGAATATGGTAATCAACATGTACAGTGGAGTATTGTATGTGTGATGTAGTGGATGACTAGAATATGAGGGAGTATGATCATAAATATGAATAGTGGAAAGGTAAAGCAATGCACTGGAGGAAAGGTAGGGGGAAAATGATTAGTGGGAAAAAAAAGGATAGGGACCAATTTGACATGCTTTGTGCAGCGCTGCGTAATCTGTGTGCGCTATATAAATAAAAAAAATATTAATTATTATTATTATTGTATTTCGTATTCTCTATTCAAGCCATAGGGGGTCATGGCGTCCAGTCGGTGTATCCAAAAGGCTTCATGGAGCAATATGCTCTACTACTTGGTATTTTAGTTGAGAGATTTGATATTTGGTTTAAAGAAAATGATACGGTAGAGGCAACAGTAGTTTGTTACAGCGAATGTCTGATTTGTGCTTTGATATGCAGTCTTGTATGTGCTGGACTGTCTCTCCAACATACACGAGGCCACAAGGGCACTTAATGACACAAACCACAAAGCCTCCTTCACATGTGAAGTAATCCCAGATGGGATAAGCCTTGCCTGTGCATGCAGTTGAGACAGGGGAAGGTGTCATACCTGGGTGTGCTGAGGAAGCGTTGTGTGGTTCCGGATCTGGTAGGGCCTTCATCCGTCTTAACCAGTATTTTTTGAGATTGGGGAGGCGTTTGTAACATGGACGGAAGTTGTTAGTGAATTCTGGTATAGTTTGAAAATAGTCGGGTGGTATTGGTGAATGAAGTTGATGCGTGGTTCATCAGAGGTCATTACCTTTTGGGTAGAGGGTTGTGTTTGGATTGTTTGTTCAGGGTAGCCTCGGGTACGGAACTTGTCACCCATCTCTTGTAGACGTAAGTCTTTCTGGATTGGGTCGGTGACAACTCTCTGGACTCGTTGGAGTTGGGATCTAGGGAGAGATTATTTGCATGTGGCGGGGTGGCAGCTGGAAAAATGTAGAAGGCTATTGCGGCCAGTGGGCTTTGTGTAAAGAACAGTGGAGAGTTGACCCATGTCACTTTTAATGACCGTTGTGTCTAAAAAGTCAATGGGGCACATTTACTAAGGGTCCGCAGCCGCGAATCCGTCGGGTTTTTCCCGAATATTTCCTCCTTGCGCTGTATTTCACAAGATTGTGGCGCACGCGATCGAATTTTGGCACAATCGCGCCGACTTTCGCGCGACAGAAATCGGGGGCGTGGCCACCGGACAACCCGAAGGATTCGGAAAAACCGCAGAATTTAAAAAGCCATTTGTGTCGCAAGATCAAGCACTCACATACACCAGAAAAAAGCAGGTGAACTCCAGCGGACCTCGGCGCAGCAGCGACACCTGGTGAATATCGGCGCACGGACCTTAGTGAATCCCGGCAGAACCCGAATCAGCGTCGGAGAACCCGCCGCTGGATCGCGACTGGACCGGGTAAGTAAATGTGCCCCAATGTGTTCAAAGCTGTAGTTTATGGTAAATTGATGTTCAGGCCAGATGAGGTTGAGATGTGAATGAAAGGACAAGAGGGTCTCAAGTGGCTGTTTGCATATGGGGGGGCCATGTTAGAGCCCATGGCAGTGCCACGTATTTGGAGATAGAAACATAAAGTAATTCTCGTGTAGTACCAAGGTGAGAAGGTCTAGGCATAATTGTTTGACTTCAGGTGGATGTTGTGATTTGTCAAGTAGTTCAGAGACAGCAAAAATGCCTTTGTCATGTTGAAAGCTGGTAAACAAACTGGCTACATCCCATGTGACTAGATATGTATCCGGTGAGACCTGTTTGAGATGGCGGATGTGTGTGAGGAAATCGTTGGTATCAAGAAGAAAAGATGAGGATATTTTAGTCAGTGGGGTCAGGATCTTTTCAAGAAAGATCGCTAACGGGGAGAGTAATGAGTCAGTCGAGGCAACTAGAAGTCTGCCAGGGGATTTATCAAGCCTTTTGTGAATCTTAAGAAGTACATAAATGACGGGAATGAGTGGGTTTTGGTTGTGTAGGAAGTTGTGGCTAGGAAATTGTGGGTATTCCACAAGGGTTGTGAGTCGCTCTACGACCAATGATGTATAATATGAGTGGACTCCTATTTCAGGCTACCGCTTTTCCAAATCCTTCACTTTGCCTCACATGAGGCCATAAGGGCCTTTATCTTTCGGGTCCCCTTATATATGATATTAGGCTCTGTGTGTATCTCCACATATCTTCTGCCCCATTTTTTTTTTTTTGAAGCCTGCATGGCTCTGAGACCTCTAGTGTATGAGGGAGCCCGGTTGCCATTTTGTTGAAGCCCTGAAACAATTGTGGGTGGAGATACAGAGCTGGTAACACCTTAAAGATGGCAACTAGCAGACGACCAGTATCACCATGTGTGTGTGTCCAGACCTCACTGACCTATCGGCGTAACCCCACTGAAAGGGACGCTGTCACACAGCGTCTAACTACATGGACGCTTGGTCCCTACCAGCATCTGATAAGAAGGGACCCTTGGACAGTTTGGCCACTGCCTAACAACCTACATAAAGGTAAGAACTGAGTGACTGTCTCCACTGAATAGCACTTTACCTTTAAGATATAGGGACCTTACTGAGTCTATGTCTGTTTTCCACATAGAGACTTTTTGGAGTTACCGCCCATATTTTCCACTGGTTAGTAAGCTGGATACTGCTATTGTACTGCTTGCACCCCTCATCTCCAGCCAGACACATTGTTGTTGCTGTAAGACTTAGCTCATTGTAGATTTGGTCCATTTTATTGTCTAAAACTCATTAGACTATCCAGCAATAACTGACTTGTTTATTTGTGTGGTTTTTATACTAGGTCTATTGCACCCCTGATGAGCCTGCAATGTTCAGGCGAAACATGCCATGTTGGGTCATGACCACAGTTGTAACTCCACACTGATGCACATTACCTTTTACTATGGTGCTTGGATACATGTTTCTGTTCTATGAAATACAGAAGTTTTCCAATACATGTAGAGGACATGAATATATGAACTCATCCACCTCTCCTCGTCCTTCTTAAGTGTAGTAGGGTCTGAAGGCCAAGCAGAGGGCTAGGTTACAGACGGGGTGGCAACTGGTTAGGGCTGCGGTCCCGTGTTGAGGCATTAGGGCTTATTCAGGACCCTTCCCCATATGGTTAGGGACAATTAGGGTCAATGTTGTGCACCCAGGACTATTAAAGTGCACCCCTGATCCAACTATTTAATGCATCTACATGGCACTCATACTTACCTTTTACTGTCCTTTGGTGGCTACTCTTCATGATTTTCTTGCACATGGTCTTATTGATGGTCAATATCTGTAGTTCCGAAACTGAGGAAACACAACCTTGGAGACTTATCTATCAATCTTGTACTGAGACAGGTATGTGACCGACCATATTGATATGTATGCTGAGTAGTATTTAAACTAAACTAACAGTGTCCTTTACCATACACGCACTTCTTTGAATTATCACTTTCTGGACGGCTGACTAAGAATTGCTCCTTTGGGGACTATAATTTTAGAACCAAACTATATCTATATTTTTTATCTTTTGTTATTGTTAAATTAAAAGTTAAGTTTTAATACGGTCATTCACCTTTTTTGTATTTTGTACTTGTTTAGTAGACTCTCCTAGGTGAAGTGGGTAGGAGGTCCAAACCATCCACCCTTGTGTAAAGTTTTTTTTCTACATTCAAATGTAGGTCCAATGAAAACAAAATGATGCAAAAAATGGGAATACACATGGTTAATTGATTCATTTGCACGGTTTACTTTTTTTTTTGTGCACTTCATCAGACACAACCAGCCTGAGGATGGTTTGACATTGGCGTTTTTTTTTTCTCATCATGATTTTTCACTGAAGCCATTTAAGCTTATGGACACATGCAGATTGGTATTCTCTTCCTGGCTTCAGTGATTTTTCATTGAACCCATTTTGGCTAATGGACACATACAGATTGGTTTTCTCTTCCTGGCTTCAGTGATTTTTCACTGATGCCTTACTTAACCATTCCTTCCAATGGGCTTTTTCATTTTTTTTTTTTCATTGATAAGTGATCAGTTGAAAACCTGTTCTTTTTGTGTTCCCTAAGAACAACTGATCAGTTAAAAAAAGTGAAGTGCGAAAAAGCTCAATGAGAAGAATGGCTTAGTAATACATCAGTGAAAAATCACTGAAGCCAGGAAGAGAAAAACAATCTGTATGTGTCCATAAGCCAAAATGGGTTCCGTGAAAAATCACTGATGTGAACAAAAATGCCAATGTGAAACCACCCTTAGTTTGGCCGTTGAGCAACCCGAGGTACTGCTCTTAACACGTTATGATTGGCCTTTCAGGGCGTGAATTTGTCAGTGAAAAGGTGCCCTGCCTATGTGCCTCCTGTTCTAAGTCTCAAAAAGGAGAAACTATCTAAGGCAGTGATAACCGACCCTTTAGAGCCCGAATGCCCAAAACACAGCCGAAATACCACTTATTTATCACAATGTGCAGATACAGCAATTTTATCAGAAACTTATTGCTCCATGTTTTTTCACAGATTTCAATTGTATTGGCGTCATGAGGACAACAATACGGTTGAAAGAAGGAGGGGACAATTTGGATTATCATTGTAGCTTCCCTCCAGGGTCCCATTGAACAGGAAGAATTGTGGAGAAGGATCTTCAATGATAATCCAGCCTAGTCCACAGGGTCAGACTGGGAGGCATGGGCCCCACCATATTCTTAGGCGTTTTCATTGCGTCTGAAAGACGCAACAAATGCATCAGAAAAAATGCATCCCAAAACACATGAGTATTAATTATAGTAAAAACGTGGATGTATTTTAAGGTGTGTTTTCCCCCATGTGTTTGCAAAGTGGGACACATTTACTTAGGCTGCATTCACACTGCCGTTGCCCGCCGTACCGTACCGTAGCGGGCAACGGCAGCGCACAGGGAGAGGAGGAGGAGGCGAGCGCAGCTCACCCCCGCCCCTTTCCATAGGAAGATATGCTGCACGGTGCCGTACTACGGTTAAAGATAGGACATGTCCTATCTTTTTCCGGGGTACTGAGCGGTACGGTGCCGCACGTGTGCTGCACCGTATCGCTCCCGTTGGGCGACGCGCGGCCATTGCCGTCTATGGGGGACGTATATTGGACGTATATATACGTCGGCCGTATATATGTCCCCATACGTCAGTGTGAATGTGGCCCTACCCTGTCACTGGAGTTCACTGAAAGTGCATTGTCCGTCTATAATGCACTGTGCGGCTATTCTCTAAGATTGTGGGCTTCCTTACTCAGGTCCGACAGAGTTCACCATCTTTTTTGTGGTGCTTCGTAAACTTAGGGCATGTGGCAGGCACAATTTAAAAGTTAAATACCACTCTGTCAAAACCAGATGGACCGTCCGATGGCGCGCCACCTAATTTGTGTCACATGGAAGCCAGCGCAGCTGCACCACAAAAGGGTCGCATGCGACACAATCCTCACACACACACTACTTAAATACCTGTGCAAGCCGTTTTAGCCCCGAAAAGGTGCACAGTCCAACAAAGTGCGCAGCGTGACCCTTAGTAAATGAGCCCCATAATGTGAATGCAGCCTAAGACTGTGTGCACAATATGCGACTGTTTGTGCAGGTAAGTATAATTGTGCAAAATTATTAGGCAACTTAATAAAAACCAAATCTATACGCATCTCACATGTTTATTTTCACAAGGAAAACCAATATAATATATAGAAATAAACATTTCTGGAATTCAAAAAACAAAACAAATCAGTGACCAATATAGCCACCTTTCTTCAGGATGACACTCAAAGACCTTCCATCCACAGATTCTGTCAGTTGCTTGATCTGTTTACAATCAACATGCAGCCTCCATAACAGCCTCCCAGATACTGTTCAGCGAAGTGTACTGTTTTCCCTCCCAGTAAATCTCACATTTTACTGGCCAGCCACACTGTGAAATATTTGTATTCATGGTGTCCTGCATGAAAATCATTTTCTTGAACGATACCGACTTCTTCCTGTACCACTGCTTGAAGAAGGTGTCTTCCTGGGTCTGGGACTTGAGCTTTACTCCTCAACCTGAAAAGGTCCCACAACTTAATCTTTGATGATGCCAGCACATACCAGTACCCCAACTGCCATGAAACGCTTTATTGTTTAGTGATCATGCTTCAAAAGTTTAACAATTTCAGGACTGTTGCATCCCTCTGCAGGACATCTCACATTTTTTGGAAGTTGCCTAATATTTAAGCACACCTTATATAGGGTGTTGATGTCATTAGACCACACCTCTCCTCATTACAGAGATGCACATCACCTGATTTACTTAATTGGTGTCAGAGCAGGGAGTCTGTGGACACTCTGGACCACCGCGGGAGGTGGTACTAGCCGACCTGGGACCGGAGTCTAGGTGGAAACCTGGTGTTCACCAGAGCCCGCCGCGGGATGGACTTGCTGCAGCGGGAGCCACCAGGTCGTTCCACAGGTGCGACTAGCCCGCGGTGGCTGCCAAAGTAGCAATACAGGAGACACCACTCACGTCAGGAATCGCAGGAGCTGGCACACAGGGACGGACTGGCACACAGGGACGGACTGGCACACAGGGACGGACTGGCACACAGGAACGGACTGGCACACAGGAACGCAGGACCACAGGAACGGACTGGCACACAGGAACGACATGGATGCAGGAATCACCGGGATGCAGGAATCACAGGGACGCAGGAATCACAGGAGAGCTTTCTCTTCATGGGGAAGACTTGAAGATCCAGCAAGGGTCACAGGAAGAGGCAGAACTTATAACAGGCCAGCACCGCAGGAGCAGGAGAGGACATCGCTGGAGCCGGGGAAGGTATGCAGAGCGGAGCTCCGGAGGGCCGCTGAGGGGCACGGGTGCGCCGCAATCGGAGATAGAGATCGCGGGAGCACCCGTGACAGTACCCCCCACCCTCCCTTCGGCCTCCCTCTCTTCTTCTTGGTCCCAAGAAACCTCTGGAGGAGGGTCCGATCAAAGATGTTTTCTTCAGGCTCCCAGGATCTCTCCTCAGGCCCAAACCCCTTCCAATCTACAAGAAAGAACCGCTTACCCCTCACGATCTTCATGTCCAGAACCTCCTTAACTTCGTAGACATCTGGGAAATCCGCCACAGGAGCAGGAGGAGGGGATTGCTGGGAAAAGCGGTTCAAGATGACTGGCTTCAGGAGGGAGACATGGAAGGAGTTCGGGATGCGCATAGATGGTGGAAGGCGGAGCTTGTAGGCCACTTGATTGATGCGCTTGATTACCTCAAAGGGACCGAGAAATCGGGGACCAAGTTTGTAACTGGGTATCTTAAGCCGGATGTATTTGGAGGACAACCATACTTTGTCACCAGGAGAGAAGACAGGAGGAGCTTGACGTTTCTTATCAGCCTGGAATTTGGTACGGTTCGTAGCTCGTAGAAGGGACTGGCGGGTCTGGTCCCAAATAGACTTGAGGTCCTGCAGCAAATCCTCTACTGCAGGGACATCAGAGAAAGTAGACAGTGGGAGAGGCGGGGGAGGAATATGTCCATAGACCACAAAGAACAGCGCTGAGCCAGTAGACCCCGAATCCAGGGAATTGTAGGAGAACTCAGCCCAAGGTAGTAGGTCAGCCCAGTTGTCCTGTCGGGCTGAGACAGTGACGAAGGTAGCAGCCCAAAGTCTGGTTCACCCTCTCCACTTGACCATTAGACTGCGGGTGGTATGCAGAGGAAAAGTCTAAATTGACCCGGAGCTGGTTACACAAAGAACGCCAGAACCTTGACACGAACTGGACTCCTCAATCGGACACGATGTGAAGCGGAAGACCATGCAGCCGGAAGATGTGTCTGAAGAATAGACTGGCAAGCTGTGGGGAAGACGGAAGACCTGGAAGGGAAACAAAATGGGACATCTTTGAACACCGGTCCGTCACCACCCAGATGACAGTACAGCCCGAGGAGACAGGCAGATCGGTGACAAAGTCCATCGCCACGTGGGACCATGGGCGACTGGGTATCAGCAACGGCAGTAACAGTCCAGCCGGTTTGAGGCGGGAGGCTTTGTTGCGGGCACAGGAAGAGCAGGATCCCACAATCTCCCGAACATCTTTGACCAGGTCTGGCCACCAGTAGTAGCGGGAGATGAGGGCCACAGTGCGCTGCACTCCAGGATGCCCAGCCACATGAGAAGAATGTCCCCAAGATAATATCCTCTTCCGGAGAGCATGTCTAACATAAGTCTTGCCAGGAGGTAGCTGCCGAAGATCAACTGGAGCTGCAACAACAAACTGGTCTGGAGAAATTATGCGCCGAGGAACTGGTTCTTCTCCAACCACATCCGAAGCCTGGGACAGGGCATCAGCCTTGACATACTTGTCAGCCGGACGAAAATGGATAAGCAGAACGAATCGGGAGAAGAACAATGACCGCAAGGCTTGCCTGGGGTTCAGACACTGGGCTGTCTGGAGGTATAACAAGTTTTTGTGGTCAGTATACACACTCACGGGATGGAGAGCTCACGGGAAGATACCGCCATTCTTCTAGCGCAAGCTTGATGGCCAACAGCTCTCTGTCTCCAATAGATTAATTTCTCTCAGCTGGGGAAAAGGTCTTGGAAAAGAAGCCGCATGTGGAAGTCCGACCCTTGGGCCCTCTTCGAGAGAGCACCGCTCTAGCCCCAACAGAAGATGCATCCACCTCAAGATAAAAAGGTTTGTTGGTATCAGGTTTAGAGAGGACTGGTGCCGAGACAAAGGCGGACTTCAACTTGGAGAAGGCTTCTTCAGCTGTGGAAGACCAAGCCCGTGGATTGGCACCCTTCTTAGTGAGTGCCACAATTGGGGCCACGACAGTGGAGAAATGGGGAATAAACTGTCCATAGTAATTTGCAGACCCCAGGAACCTCTGTATGGCTCGGAGACCTTCTGGACGTGGCCACTGAAGAACAGCAGACAGTTTCGCGGTATCCATCTCAAGGCCTCTGGCGGAAATTATGTACCCGAGGAATGGAAGACTGTGCTGGTGAAACTGGCATTTCTCCAGTTTGGCGTAGAGATGATTGACATGAAGTCTTCCAAGAATTGACGTACGTGTGTCTGGTGGGATTCAAGGTCTGGAGAGTAAACCAAGATGTCGTCCAGGTAGACCACGACACACGTATAGAGGAGGTCCCAGAAAATGTAATTAACAAATTCCTGGAAGACAGCAGGGGCATTACACAGTCCAAAAGGCATTACTAGATATTCAAAATGCTAGTCACGAGTATTAAATGCAGTCTTCCACTTGTCATCTTTGCGGATCCGGATGAGATTATAAGCACCCCGAAGATCCAACTTGGAGAATACCTTGGAACCGCATAGGCAATCAAAGAGTTCCGTAATCAATGGTAGATGGTAGCGGTTTTTAACCGTGATCTTGATCAGCCCTCGATAGTCAATACAGGGACGTGAGGAGCCGTCCTTTTTGGTTACAAAGAAGAAACCTGCACCGGCCGGAGAGGAGGACTTGCGTATGAAACTTCTCTGCAGATTCTCCTTGATGTATTCCGACATGGCAGCTGTCTCGGGAACGGAAAGAGAATAGACCCGACCTCTGGGAGGAGTAGCACCTGGAAGGAGATCCACTGGACAATCATAGGGACGATGTGGTGGTAAGGTCTCCGCTTGTTTCTTAGAGAACACATCAGCAAAGTCCCAGTAACAAGCTGGAAGACCCTTCAGGGTTGTGGAAGACGCAGAAGAGGTCAGGACCTGGAGTGGTGCCACCATGCATCGAGATTGGCATTCCGGGCCCCATCGCAGTATCTCACCAGTTTTCCAATTGAGGACCAGAGCATGGAGTTGGAGCCAAGGAAGATGCAGAAGAATAGCTGATGTGGAGCGAGGCAGGACATAGGAGACCAGACTTTCTTGGTAATGGACTCCAACTTGAAGATGGATGGCTTCCGTGCGGTAACGGACCGGATCGGAAAGAAGCTGTCCGCTTACAGAGGAAATGACTAGTGGAGACCTGAGGGGGACCACCGGAATGTGGTGCCGGGAGACCAGAGCAGCATCCACAAAGTTCCCCGTGGAACCAGAGTCCAGGAATGCTGAGACTTGCACGGGAGGACCGGTACCGACACGGAGGAGCACGGGAACAGTCAGGCGTGGAGAAGCTGTATTCACACCTAGGGCTTCTGGGAGAGGCGTCCCTAGGTGCTGGCATTTCCCAGACGTTGAGGACGGACTGGACAAGCCCCGATGAGATGTTTGGGGCTGGCACAGTACAGACAAAGGTTTTCTTGGAAACTTCTGGATCGTTCTGCAGGCGAAAGTCAAGCTCTGTCAACCTGCATAGGTTCCCCTGCAGACTGTGCAACCGGAGGCTGGAACGGATTCTGGAAGACAGGGGCCAACCGAGGCAGACGGGGAAGCCGGACAAGAGAACGCTCGTGCCGCAACTCTTCAGCTCATTCCAAAAACCGCACGACAATCCGGGTGGCCAAGGTGATAAGACCACTCAGTGTTGCCGGGAAGTCACGGGCAGCCAACGCATCCTTTCCACGAGAGGACAGTCCTTTCTTAAAAGTCGCACATAATGCCGCCTCATTCCAACAGAGTTCAGACGCCAAGGTGCGGAACTGAACAGCATATTCACCCACAGTTGAGTCTTCTTGGCGTAGGTTCAGTAGCGATGTTTCCGCTGAGGAGGCTCGTGCTGGTTCCTCAAACACCGACCGGAACTCTGTCAGGAAGTTGGTATGGGTAGTTGTAACTGGATCATTCCTGTCCCACAGAGGAGCCAGAGCCTTCCCGGTGAGGAGGCTGATGATGAACGCCACCTTGGAGTGCTCACTGGCCAACTGAGAAGACATTAACTCCATATGCAGCGAACACAGGGTGATGAATCCTCTGCACTGTTTGGGGTCGCCATCGTATTTATTAGGCATAGAGAGTTTCAGCCTAGGCTCTGATGCAGATGAACTAGCCGGAATGACAGAAGAAACCGCAGAGGTAGTTGCTGGAACTGCCGCAGGAGTAGCCACGGGGACCAGATGCTGAGGTCGAGAGTCAAGCAGCTGGATCTTACTGTCAGAGCAGGGAGTCTGTGGACCCTCTGGACCACCGCGGGAGGTGGTACTAGCCGACCTGGGACCGGAGTCTAAGTGGAAACCCGGTGTTCACCAGAGCCCGCCGCAAAGCGGGATGGACTTGCGGCGGGAACCACCAGGTCGTTCCACAGGTGCGACTACCCCGCGTCGGCTGCCAAGGTAACAATACAGGAGACACCACTCACCTCAGGAATCGCAGGAGCTGGCACACAGGAACGCAGGACCACAGGGACGGACTGGAACACAGGAACGGACTGGCACACAGGAACGCAGGACCACAGGAACAGACTGGCACACAGGAACGGACTGGCACACAGGAACGGACTGGCACACAGGAACGGACTGGCACACAGGAACGACAGGGACGCAGGAATCACCGGGACGCAGGAATCACAGGGATGCAGGAATCACAGGAGAGCTTTCTCTTCATGGGGAAGACTTGAAGATCCAGCAAGGGGCACAGGAAGAGGCAGAACTTATAACAGGTCAGCGCCAATTACCGGCCGCGGGAGCAGGAGAGGACATTGCTGGAGCCGGGGAAGGTATGCAGTGCGGAGCTCCGGAGGGACGCTGAGGGGCACGGGCATCGGAGACAGAGATCGCGGGAGCACCCGTGACAATTGGTAATTGGCTTTCAAGCCTATACAGCTTGGAGTAGGACAACACATATATAAAAATGATGATTTGATCAAAATACTCATTTGCCTAAAAATTCTGCACACAGAGTATAAAGTAACATACATGTTGGTTTTGATGTATGTGCTCCTGTTAAGATTTCACCTCACGTTCTGTCCCTTTGACAGTGAGATTTTTAATATTTGACATTTGATTTTAAAGCCTTTGACAGCTCTCTTCCCCTAGGGCTTTATGTCCTTTGACTTTTGTTGTCCCAGCGACAGAAAGTGTTAATAAATCTTTGTGATTAGGATACAGACAGTAGTAAAGACCTCACTGAGGCTCTAAACCCTCAACTTACCAAAAAGACAAATAATTTGTATGGTGCAAATTAAATGCAGCTTCGACAAGTTTTCTCAAAATTTTCTTTACATTTACACTGTGTATTTTAAGGCTTAAAGGGAACGTGTCACCGGGGACCTCATTTTCACTAAAGACAGGTTGCAGAAACCCATCACACCCGCAGTGCTAACATGCCTTTCTGCCTTTTCTAAACATTTGTATTACAATATAAATGTGTGTTATTACTAACTCTTGCATCCGGACAAAATCCTGGGGCCGTCACTGAGGCTGGGCTTTGGTTTGGATGCATTTCAAAAAACAACATGTGGCTTGTCTGTGTTACTCACTCCTCAGATCTTAGCCCCCACCTGTACAGCTCCTTCTCAGAGGTCACAGCCTGGCCAGTCTGACATCAGTCAGGGTGGGACAAGCTGTACAGGAGCACAAAAATGGAGGCAGCCTGTAGCTCAGACAAGTCACATGTATTTTTTTGAAATGCATCCAAACCAAAGTCCAGCCCCTGTGACCCGACTAGGCCCAATGTGGCAACCAAGGTAGAGACACAAGGAAGGCAGGACCTCGGGAAGGCAGGACCTCGGGATGGTAGGACCTCGGGATGCCACAGAGGTACAGGACCGCCACAGAGGTACAGGACCGCCACAGAGGTACAGGACCGCCACAGAGGTACAGGACCGCCACAGAGGTACAGGACTGCTACAGGAACACAGGACCGCCACAGGAACACGGAAACACGGAGGCGTATGGAAACGCACAGGAAACACGGAGGCGTCTGGAAACGCTCAGGAAACACGGAGGCATCTGGAAACGCTCAGGAGGCTTTCACTTCAGTAGAAGTGATCTGTAATCTCTCTATGTGCATCTAAAGGCTATGTTCACATACATTCTAATATTCTGTTGACATTGCGTTTACACAGTGTTTACAAAAATGAAATGTTACACATATTGGTAAACACGCATGCAGACACTCAAGCCCCATGGCAGCCGTAGGCAGATGTGTGATAGGTTGAAAAAGGCAGGTTAAACCTCTTTATCTTGATCCCTCCTGCTGAACAACACATGCGCTCATATATTATATGGACCCAGTGATGTCCCTGTCCATATAGTGATTCATGGGGGAGGAGGGGTCCTCGGGCAACATATCCCGAAGTATAAGCATACAGTGGGATACATCCGTGCCAAACGTTGTAAGGGCACATGTCCTTATAGAGTATGACAAAAATGTGATGTGAACCCAGCCTAAGTATGTCATACGGCTGTTATAGAGTATGAGTAGAGTATATACAAGCCGCCCTTTCCCTAGAACTGAAATGACAATAAACAAATAAAATCATATGCATGTTAGGTATCCGCGCATTCCAAAACTCCCAATCTCTCAAAATAGAAAAAAAAAAAAAACTACTTACACGCACCTCTTCCAGCACTCCTGTCACTGTCACTTTATTTCTATATGTATGCTGGCGTTGCCAGGGGTGAAAGGGTTAGAGGTTCTGCAGGCTTTAAAAATATGTACGGTATATGCCGGGCAGTAATGATTTAATAATTTTAGCATTTTCAGGTAATTGCATTATCTAGATGGGAGATGGAGGAAGCCACAGCACCCGGTACGGTTCAGTTCCAAAAACTGTTTATTGTAGCATCATCCAAGCATAAAATTGCAACCAGTTGAATCTTTCTCTAGCATAAAAATCATTACTGAGATTAACATATATATATATATATATATATATATATAAAATGGTAGTGACATCATTTCCTGTGTGATGTGGTCAGCCAATGAAATTCATTATCAGTGTTCATATTTACAATATGTATAAAACCGAAGATATAAAATATACAGTATAAATCCTAAAACAGCTAGTGCCCCATAAAGATGTACATTATCTAGTGAAAAGGGACAAAATGTGGTAAAATAAACATCTCCGTGTGCCTCAGCACCGCACGTGTATATTATTAAAATAACTAGCCCGTCTCCTCATCAGAGGTCCGGGAGCCCAACTGCCCTTGTGTAGCTATTGTCGTTGTCATGGCAGTCGAGTAATCCAGATGAATTCATAGGGCTCCGTAGCTCAGTCTCTGGCTCCGGTCATGTGATTGCTACTCCAATCATGTGATCTCTCCACGGTCATCCCGAATACAATAGGATTGTGCTGTTATACTTAGTGAAGGCAATATCTTAGGTAAGTATATCCAATTAAACAAATCAAACAGTACAGGCGGTCCCCTACTTAAGAACACTCGACTTACATACGACCCATAGTTACAAACGGACCTCTGGATATTGGTAATTTATTGTACTTTAGTCCTAGGCTACAATAAACAGCTATAACAGTTCTCACAGGTGTCTGTAATGAAGCTTTAGTGTTAATATTGATTCTTATAACAACCCAACATTTTTAAAATCCAATTGTCACAGAGACCAAAAAAGTTCTGGCTGGGATTACAATGATAAAATATACAGTTCCGACTTACATACAAACTCAACTTAAGAACAAACCTACAGACCCTATCTTGTATGTAACCCGGGGACTGCCTGTATAGCAATCATCAGCTGTTCCTATTGGGTGTGGCCATTTAATTCTGAGGGACCACCTACTCGACGTAAAAATATCTCTCTCAGGCACAAAGTCGTAGCGGAGTAAAGAGTAGAGGTAACTATGCATATAGCATTAGGAGTGCAATTTATGTGGATATAATTACTCAGTAACGGGATGTCGCAAAGGGACAACCCACTATGTCCAAAGAGTCTGGTGGGTCCAAAAAAAATGTAATAACTCTATGGGAAAATAGAAAAAGGTATTCGGAGATACACACATTCATCTAAAGCACACATAGTTTCATAACATACATATTTATGCCTCCATTTTGGTACCAGGGGGGTGGCGTGGAAAAGGTTGACAAAAACCATAGATGGTAATGTCCTATCCCAGCACATATCCCCATACGATACTCCATACGGGCCAAACGGACTGAAGGTGAATGGCACATCCATTAGCTCATGCCAGAAATATCCAGACATGTCATGAGTCAAGATTTTTATGCCCACGTATTTGTTTAACAATATATAGTCGCTACATCGAGTTACAAAGACAATCAAAGTAGAATAAATGGGTCAAACATATATACACCTCCAAGCTACAGAAAAATATAAAGAATAAAAAGGACCCATGAAGGCATCCGAATGGACAAAGTGTATTCATACCTATCCGATGTAATAATCCCGATCAGGAAGCAAGAGATGGGTCTAATCGATGAAGACAGGTAAGTATAAATGCAAGGTGAATTAGGACCATTTGTGCACATATCTGTGAAAAAAAGTGAAAATAATGATTATCCATATAAAAAATGGTTCTATTCAATTAACCCCTACGGGACTCAGCCTCTTTTGGCCTTAAAGGGGTATTCCCATCTGGGCATTTACATTTAATTTAATACATTTGCCATATGTAAACATTTCTCCAACCGGATGTTATTAAAAAAATGTTCCTGTGTGAAGATAATTTCTCATAAATGTAGCCATGTTGTCCCGCATTATGGAAACTACACACCTCAACGTATGAAAAACCATTTTTAAGAAGTTTGTTAACCCTTTAGGTGTTTTATAGGGGTTAAAACAAAATGGAGGTGTGGTCTACAAATTGTAATATTTTTTGACAATACATTCATTTTGGGTGGAAAATTAAACATTTGTAATGGATAAAATGAAAAAAGGCTCCACAAAGTTTGATACCCAATTTCTCTCGAGTACACCGATACCCTATATGTGGTGGTAACCTGTTGTATGGGCGCACGGCCGGGCATAGAAGGGAAGGAGGCGCCGTCCAGATCAAATTTGCTATGTCACATTGTACAGGCTATAATTTTTTTTGTTTTTTTATTGTGGACCTATAGGGGCTTATTTTTTTGCCACATGAGATGCACTTTTCTGGTACATCATTTTGGGGCATCTATAGCTAATTGGTGAGATTTTATTAACTCTTTGTTGGTGGAGGAAATGAAAATCATCAATTTTTTAGGAACTTTTTTTTTGTATTTTTTTTGGCCGTTTACCGTACCGTAAAAATAGTATATTATTTTTATTCTATGGGTCTCCACGATTACGAAAAGACCCTGTTTATATATTTTTTTTAAAAAAACATTTCCCATTTTACTGAATAAGAATTAGGCAAAAATGTAAATTTTAGCATCACTGACTTTCATATGCCTAACTTTTTTATTTTTCAGCTTACAAATCTGGTTAGGGTTTTTTTTTTTTGCAAGAATATTTGTTCTTTTTATTGGTCTTATTTTAGAGTGTGTAACTTTTTTAAATCACTTTTTTTAAAGGGTATTAATTAAAAATCGTCTTTTTTCCGGAGAGTTTTTTGAGGTTGTTTTTTACGGGGTTCACTTTGCGGGTCCAATAATGATTCTGTTTTATTATGCAGATTGTCAAGGACGTAGCAATACCAAATATGTGGGGGTTTTGTGTATTTTATTCAATTTTACTGTATAAAAACTAATTTGGAGAAAATTTTGTTCATTTTAGCATCACCATCTTTTCATATGCATAACTTTTTTATTTTTCGGCTGACAAATCTGGTGAGAGTTGTTCTTTTTAGTGGTCTTATTTTAGAGTGCGTAACATTTTTTTAATCACTTTTTAGATCATTTTTTTTAAAGGTATTAATTAAAAATTATCTTTTTTCGGAACGTTTTTTGCGTTTTTTCCCCCCGTGTTTACCGTACAGGTCCAGTAACGATTCTGTTTTATTATACAGATTGTTACAGACGCCGCAATACCAAAAATGTATCGGTTTTTTGTGTGTTTGTGTTTTTAATAGTTTATTAAGTGTTTTTATGGAAAAATGTCATTTTAGGGGCTTATATTTTTATGTATTAAATTTTTATTTATTCTAATGTGTCAACTTTAGTGTTTTTACATGTTTTTACTTATACTTACTTGAACTTGAACCAGCGATGCTCTGATTGCTGATTCAAGTTCAATACACTGCTCTCCAATACTATTTCATTGTAGAGCAGTGTAAACTGTCTGAGCAGGCAGGCGCATGCTCAGACAGTTTACAGTCAGACCCGGAAGGGATCTGACTGCCTCAGACATCGGGCAGCACCGGAGCACTAGGCAGACTTCGGGGCTGCCCAGAAGAGGATGGGATCCCCGGTAAGCGACACGGGGGATCCCATCCACAGCAGGAACACCCTTACAAGTCAGCTCCGATCGCGGGTGTTACAGCGCGGTGTCAGCTGTGATAGACAGCTGACAGCCGCTGCTTCTGGTACCGGCTCCGTTCGTGAGCCGGTCCCAGAAGCTGGACGTTATACTATGTCCCGGTGCGCTAAGCATCTAGCCCCGGGGACGTAGTATAACGTCGTGGTGCGCCTAGGGGTTAAAATCAATCATAAAAGGTAAGTGAACAAATGTCACTACGAATATACACTATTGGTGTCAGGCTTGCAGGTGTGGATCCTCTGGACCACTGTAGACGATGACATAAGCCACTACCTGGGACCGGAGTCTAAGTGGTACCCGGTATTCACCAGAGCCCACCGCAAGGCGGGTTAGACAAGCTGCAGCGTGGTACCACCAGGTCGTTCCTCAGGCGTGACTTGTCTGCAGTGGCGGCCAAGGTTGTAGTACAGAGACGGCAGACAATCTCGTGGTAAAGTCCAGGCACAGGGTCAGGGCAGGCGCCAGAGATGCAACGCCAGAGAGCCTGATCCGGGGTCAGCAACACAAGGTCCAAGCAGGTCAAATCAAAAGACCATTTATAATTTCTTGACACTGTGGTTCGTATCAGCAATAGAAGACTACTGACTGTCAAATTTGGTCAAATCAAAAGACCAACCATTTACAATTTCTTGACACTGTGGTTCGTATCAGCAATAGACAACTACTGACTGACCTATACTCGAAGACGACTGAAGAGAATAGTCTCCTGTTATACAGTAACAATCACCCTAACAATATGCTGAACTCCCTCCCATATAGTCAACTTCTACAGGTTAAGAGGATTGTTGCGGTCGAAAATAAAGTAGACGCACAACTTGATGCAATGTGTGCAAAATTTGAGAAAAGAGGCTATCCCCAAGGGCTACTGACTCCCACAAAAAATAGTCAGCGCCAATGACAGAAACACACTCTTACGACCTACCCACAAAAACACGTGAGGAACTAATAGAATTCCTTTTGTGTCGACCTATTGCCCAGTAAGTACAAAAGTGGCAAGCATTCTAAGAGACAGTTGGTCAATAATCCGTGACTCACTCCCTGGTATTACTGAATTTAACAATCCTCCAATCATGGCATATAGAAGACCAAAGAACTTGGGTGACCGTCTAGTACATACCGACACACAGACAGGGGGCGATAGAATGACTAAAAAAACTGGTTGTTTTCCTTGTTTAGGCTGCTGTAATTGCAATAGTATGCTAAAAGGAGATACCTTTTGTCATCCACAAACAGGTAGAAAATACCGTATTAAACAATATTACACCTGCTCTTCTATGTACATTATTTACTTAATCCAATGTCCATGTGGCCTTTTATATGTTGGTGAGACTACTCAGGAGTGCCGCCTTTGTATAAATCAACACAAATCCACAATTCGAACCGGAAAGATAGATCTACCCCTCCCGGACCACTTTAACAAACACCACCACAATGTTTCTCAACTCCGATTTCGAATCATTGATGGGGTACAAAGACATCGCAGAGGTGGGGATAGAGAAAGAGCGTTAAAGCGACTGAGAATTCAAAACGGGAGGAGACATCTAGTTGCCCAATCGTCTGTCCGTTTTATGATGTATGTTCTACCAATAGTGTATATATACGTAGTGACATTTGTTCACTTACCTTTTTATGATTGATTTTAATTGAATAGAACCAGTGTTTATATGGATAATCATTATTTTCACTTCTTTTCACAGATATGTGCACAAATGGTCCTAATTCACCTTGCATTTATACTTACCTGTCTTCATCGATTAGACCCATCTCTTGCTTCCTGATCGGGATTATTACATCAGATAGGTACGAATACACTTTGTCCATTCGGATGCCTTCATGGGTCCATTTTATTCTTTATATTTTTCTGTAGCTTGGAGGTGTATATATGTTGGACCCATTTATTCTACTTTGATTGTCACTTTGTCTTTGTAACTCGATGTAGCGACTATATATTGTTGGACAAATACGTGGGCATAAAAATCTTGACTTGTCCGGATATTTCTGGCATGAGCTAAATGATGTGCCATTCCCGTTCAGTCCGTTTGGCCCGTATGGAGTATCGTATGGGGATATGTGCTGGGATAGGACATTTCCATCTATGGTTTTTGTCAACCTTTTCCACGCCACCCCCCTGGTACCAAAATGGAGACATAAATATGTATGTTATGAAACTATGTGTGCTTTAGATGAATGTGTGTATCTCCGAATACCTTTTTCTATTTTCCCATAGAGTTATTCAATTTTTTTTTGGACCCACCAGACTCTTTTTCTGTTTAGATTCATATGGACATAGTGGGTTGTCCCTTTACGACATCCCATTACTGAGTAATTATATCCCCATAAATTGCACTCCTAATGCATATGCACTCCTAACTATATGCATAGTTACCTCTACTCTTTACTCCGCTACGACTTTGTGCTTTAGAGAGATATTTTTACGTCGAGTAGGTGGTCCCTCAGAATTAAATGGCCACACCCAATAGGAACAGCTGATGATTGCTATACTGTTTGATTTGTTTAATTGGATATACTTACCTAAGATATTGCCTTCACTAAGTATAACAGCGCAATACTATTGTATTCGTGATGACCGCAGAGAGATCACATGATTGGAGTAGCAATCACATGACCGGAGCCAGAGACTGAGCTACAGAGCCCTATGAATTCATCTGGATTACTCGACTGCCATGATAACGACAATAGCTACGCAAGGGCAGTTGGGCTCCCGGACCTCTGATGATGAGACGGGCTAGTTATTTTAATAATAATATACACGTGCGGTGCTGAGGCACACGGAGATGGTTATTTTACCGCATTTTGTCCTTTTCACTAGATGATGTACATCTTTATGGGGCACTAGCTGTTTTAGGATTTATACTGTATATTTTATATCTTCGGCTTTATACATATTGTAAATATGAACACTGATAATGAATTTCATTGGCTGACCACGTCACACAGGACATGATGTCACTACCACTTTTTTCTACATATATGTTAGTAATGATTTTTATGCTTGAGAAAGATTCAACTGGAATCGAAATGTTGCAATTTTATGCTTGGATGATGCTACAATAAAGACTTTCTGGAATTGAAACGTACCGGGTGCTGTGGCTTCCTCCATCTCTTATGCTGACTTTGGGACTCTGAGCACCGGATCCCCAGCTGCAAGCACCACCCAATGGTAATTGGAGCCCTGGATTGCTGTCTTCTCTTTCTCCTTTCTGCATTATCTAGATGGATACCACTTGTGGAGAGTAGTACACTATGAATTTCTGTATACTTAGTATTTTTACTGCCACTAGGTGGCATGCTGGGCTTTCACCCAAAGATACAGGATTTGAAACACAAATAATTCATTCACAACCCAAAATGACTGAGCAGTTTGATACCAGAAAGTAGAAAATATAGTTATGCAATAAAACAATAATACCTTCCAGTTGTAGCTTTTAAATAGTAAATCTTTTATTGTCTATTTCCTTTGTCAACATCATGGATACTGTCTACTTGTTGAATATGAATCATCCTAAGGCATTGTGCACACTAATGGTAATAATTTGACATGTGCTAGCCATTATTTCCTCTGCTTGTACACGTTCCTATGTTATTGTTTGGGCTCATGTCCATTGTGTGTTTTTTTAAAGGATGTGTCTGATAAAAATCTCAGTGAATTTTTTATTCTTGGCCATTTTTGTATCTCGGCCTTCCCAATAACCCCTTAGCATTCTTGCCTTTTTTTGTTTGTTTTTTCCATGTAGAGACATGTTTGAGGTGTGTAACAAATGTTATTACCTATTGTCATTACATACCTCCCAACCGTCCCGGTTTCGGCGGGACTTTCACGGTTTTTCAGCTGTGTCCCGCCGCCCCGGGAGGTTAAGAGGTTATCACGCTTTCCTCTGCATTGTCCCGGGCCAAGAGACTTTGTCCCGTCTCCTGGTCCCGGGACACACCGGCTGCAGAGACAGAGGAGGCAGCGCGGAGGCTGTGAAGGCAGAGCTCACAGCAGTGCACGGCCCCTCCTTCTCCTCCCCCGGGCCGCCCCCCTCCCCCTGTGTGAGCTGCCGCGGGATGTCTAAAGAGGAATCAACAGGGGGGAGGGGGGGTGTCACCTGGAGATCGTGAGCTCCCAGCACAGAGCATGGCACAGCACGGCCCCTCCTCCTCCTCCCCCCCTGTGTGAGCTGCCACGATCTCTGAGGAGGAATCTTCAGGAGGGTCTGCTGCTGTGTGACCCGGAGACCCTCTGCTCATGAAGCTGTGGAGGTGGAGGGGGCAGCCTGTGTGATGTGCCCCCCTCCAGAGGCTACAGACGTCCATTAGGAGAATCTGCACAGCAGGGATGAGGTAGGACACAGCCTGACCCCCACACTGACCTGTAGCTGTGTGTGCTGGGTGACAGGACACCTCTATCAGGACTTGTATGGCAGCTTTGTGACATACAAGCCCTGAAATAATCGCAATGTCTTGTGAACCGCCAGACATTGCGATTATTTTTCCCTTCTCCACACCAAGGGGGATATAGCCATCAGTGAGCTATTAACCCCTAGGCACACCTGGACGTTATACCACGTCCCTGTGGCTAGATACTTAGCGCACCGGGACGTAGTATAGCGTCCCGCTTCTGGCACCGGCTCACGAACAGAGCCGGCACCAGAAGCCGCGGCTGGCAGCTGTCTATCACAGCTGACACCGCGCTGTAACACCCGCGATCGGAGCTGACTCCGATCGCGGGTGTTAACCCCTTACACGCCGAGGTCATGCATGATCACGGCGTGTAAGGCTGTTCCTCTTCTGGGCAGCCCCGAGGACTGCCAAGTGCCCTGGGGCTGCACAATCTCCCTGGAAGACAGTTTACACTGCTCTACAATGAAGAAGTATTGTAGAGCAGTGTATTGGACTTGAATAAAAAATAAATACATGAAATTATAAGCCCCTAAAATGTCACTTTCCCATAAAAACACTTAATAAAGTATAAAACACACAAAAACACAACCCCCACACACATACATATACCGTATATTCCGGCGTATAAGACGATCCCCTACTTTCCTGTTTAAAATATAGAGTTTAAGATATATTCGCCGTATAAGACTACCCCTTTTCCAACGCATACAAAACACAGATAAAAATTTTAAAAAAAACTGATTTGAATTTAACATGGTCCTTTTTTTAATGTAAATTCTTATGACATGCAGGTATATAGCAGGAAAACTGTCGCTCATAAACATAAGGCATACAACAACAACATTACCATTACAGCACAGCCCCCAGTAGTATACAGCACAGCCCCCAGTAGTATACAGCACTGCCCCCAGTAGTATACAGCCCCCAGTAGTATACAGCACAGCCCCCAGTAGTATACAGCACAGCCTCCAGTAGTATACAGCACTGCCCCCAGTAGTATACAGCACTGCCCCCAGTAGTATACAGCACAGCCCCCAGTAGTATACAGCACAGCCCCCAGTAGTATACAGCACAGCCCCCAGTAGTATACAGCCTGCCCCCAGTAGTATACAGCACAGCCCCCAGTAGTATACAGCACTGCCCCCAGTAGTATACAGCACAGCCCCCAGTAGTATACAGCACAGCCCCCAGTAGTATACAGCCTGCCCCCAGTAGTATACAGCACAGCCCCCAGTAGTATACAGCACTGCCCCCAGTAGTATACAGCACTGCCCCCAGTAGTATACAGCACTGCCCCCAGTAGTATACAGCTTGCCCCCAGTAGTATACAGCACAGCCCACAGTAGTATACAGCACTGCCCCCAGTAGTATACAGCACTGCCCCCAGTAGTATACAGCACTGCCCCCAGTAGTATACAGCACAGCCCCCAGTAGTATACAGCACTGCCCCCAGTAGTATACAGCACAGCCCCCAGTAGTATACAGCACTGCCCCCAGTACTATACAGCACTGCCCCCAGTACTATACAGCACTGCCCCCAGTAGTATACAGCACTGCCCCCAGTAGTATACAGCACTGCCCCCAGTAGTATGCAGCACAGCCCCCAGTAGTATACAGCACTGCCCCCAGTAGTATACAGCACAGCCCCCAGTAGTATACAGCACTGCCCCCAGTAGTATACAGCACTGCCCCCAGTAGTATACAGCACTGCCCCCAGTAGTATACAGCACTGCCCCCAGTAGTATGCAGCTTGCCCCCAGTAGTATACAGCACTGCCCCCAGTAGTATGCAGCTTGCCCCCAGTAGTATACAGCACAGCCCCCAGTAGTATACAGCCCCCAGTAGTATACAGCACAGCCCCCAGTAGTATACAGCCTGCCCCCAGTAGTATACAGCCTGCCCCCAGTAGTATACAGCACAGCCCCCAGTAGTATACAGCACTGCCCCCATTAGTATACAGCACTGCCCCCAGTAGTATACAGCACTGCCCCTAGTAGTATACAGCACAGCCCCCAGTAGTATACAGCACAGCCCCCAGTAGTATACAGCACAGCCCCCAGTAGTATACAGCACTGCCCCCAGTAGTATACAGCCCAGCCCCCAGTAGTATACAGCCCAGCCCCCAGTAGTATACAGCACTGCCCCCAGTAGTATACAGCACTGCCCCCAGTAGTATACAGCTTGCCCCCAGTAGTATACAGCACAGCCCCCAGTAGTATACAGCAATGCCCCCAGTAGTATACAGCACAGCCCAGCATTAAAAAAAAAACTTATATACTCACCCTCCGGTGGCCCCAATGTGCAGCGCTGCTCCCCTGATGTCCGCGCGGCTCATCTTCAGTCTTCCGCGCCGTCTTCTTTCTTCTGCCGGGCGCCGCCATTGATCTTCCCCGGCAGGCGCCTAGTATGATGCGCCGCTGCTGACGTCATACTAGGCGCTGCCCCGGGGAAAAACATGGCGGCGCCTGGCAGAAGAAAGAAGACGGCGCGGTAGGCTGAAGACGAGCCGCGCAGACATCGGGGCCACCGGAGGGCGAGTATGCGCCCCGATGTCTTTTTGAGGCTGCCGGCAGATTTTTGAGGCTGCCGGCAGCCATCGCTGTGAAAACCGGTGTTTTCGCTGCAATATGCAGCAAAGACTTACCGGCTATGGTGAGGGCTCAGCCCGTGAATACACGGCGGGCGGTCGGGATTACCGGCGTATAAGACGACCCCAGACAAGACAGAAGATTTTTCTGTCTTCAAAAGTCGTCTTATACGCCGGAATATATACGGTATTTTGGTATGTAACAATCTGTAAAAAAGAATCGTTACTGGACCTGCACGGTAAACGCCGGAGAAAAAAACGCAAAAAAACTTTCCAAAAAAAGATTTTTAATTAAAACCTTTTAAAAAAATGCTCTAAAAAGTGATATAAAAAATGTTCTGCACTCTAAAACAAGACCACTAAAAAGAACAACTTAGCATCAGAAGATGGCAATATGAAGAGGAGGTTTTAATTTTTGTAAAAGTATAAAATCATTATAAAACCTATAATTTTGGTATCCTTGGGGACAGGAGAAGGAAACTGGAGGAGGCTGGGGTACAGGAGGAGGAGGCTGGGGGAAAGGAGGCTGGGGGGACACGATGATGCTGGAGGAGGCTGGGGGACAGGAGGAGAAGGCTGGGGGACAGGGGGCTGGAGGACAGGATGATGGATGCTGTGGTACAGGAGGAGGAGGCTGGGGGACAGGATGATGCTGGAGGAGGGTGGGGGACAGGAGGAGGAGGCTGGGGGGACACGATGATGCTGGAAGAGGCTGGGGGACAGGAGGAGGAGGCTGGGGGAAAGGAGGCTGGGGGGACACGATGATGCTGGAAGAGGCTGGGGGACAGGAGGAGAAGGCTGGGGGACAGGAGGATGGAGGACAGGATGATGCTGGAGAAGGCTGGGGGACAGGAGGCTGGAGGACAGGATGGTGCTAGAGGAGGCTGGGGTACAGGAGGAGGAGGCTGGAGGACAGGATGATGCTGAAGGAGGCTGGGGTACAGGAGGAGGAGGCTGGAGGACAGGATGATGCTAGAGGAGGCTGGGGGACAGGAGGCTGGAGGACAGGATGATGCTAGAGGAGGCTGGGGTACAGGAGGAGGAGGCTGGAGGACAGGATGATGCTGAAGGAGGCTGGGGTACAGGAGGAGGAGGCTGGAGGACAGGATGATGCTAGAGGAGGCTGGGGGACAGGAGGCTGGAGGACAGGATGATGCTAGAGGAGGCTGGGGGACAGGAGGCTGGAGGACAGGATGATGCTAGAGGAGGCTGGAGGACAGGATGATGCTAGAGGAGGCTGGGGTACAGGAGGAGGAGGCTGGGGGACAGGAGGCTGGAGGACAGGATGATGCTGGAGGAGGCTGGGGGACAGGAGGCTGGAGGACAGGATGATGCTAGAGGAGGCTGGAGGACAGGATGATGCTAGAGGAGGCTGGGGTACAGGAGGAGGAGGCTGGGGGACAGGATGATGCTGGAGGAGGCTGGGGGACAGGAGGCTGGAGGACAGGATGAAGCTAGAGGAGGTTGGGGGACAGGAGGCTGGAGGACAGGATGATGCTAGAGGAGGCTGGGGGACAGGAGGCTACAGGAGGAGGATAGAGGACAGGAGGAGGATAGAGGACAGGAGGCTACAAGAGGAGGGTAGAGGACAGGAGCTACAGGAGGAGGATGGAGGACAGGAGCTACAGGAGGAGGATGGAGGACAGGAGGTTACAGGAGGAGGATGGAGGACAGGAGTTACAGGAGGAGGATGGAGGACAGGAGCTACAGGAGGAGGATAGAGGACAGGAGCTACAGGAAGAGGATAGAGGACAGAAGGCTACAGGAGGAGGATGGAGGACAGGAGGCTACAGGAGGAGGATAGAGGACAGGAGGCTACAGGAGGAGGATAGAGGACAGGAGGCTACAGGAGGAGGATAGAGGACAGGAGGCTACAGGAGGAGGATAGAGGACAGGAGGCTACAGGAGGAGGATAGAGGACAGGAGGCTACAGGAGAAGGGTAGAGGACAGGAGGCTACAGGAGAAGGGTAGAGGACAGGAGGCTACAGGATTAGGATGGAGGACAGGAGCTACAGGAGGAGGATGGAGGACAGGAGGTTACAGGAGGAGGATGGAGGACAGGAGTTACAGGAGGAGGCTGGAGGACAGGAGGCTACAGGAGGAGGATAGAGGCCAGGAGACTACAGGAGGAGGCTGGAGGACAGGAGGCTACAGGAGGAGGCTGGAGGACAGGAGGCCACAGAATGAGGAGGATAGAGAACAGGAGAAGGATATAGGAAAGGGGGCTACAGGAGGAGGATGGAGGACAGAAGGGAACAAAATGAGGAGGATAGAGAACTGTGACTACACCATGTGAGAAGGGGTAGGTGTAGGAGTTCAGATAGTATTATGTGTAAGTTTGGGGAGATAAATAAAAGTGCAAATGTAAAGGCAGAATAAAATTAAAGAGGGGTCTTATATGGTTTACATGTTGCAGAGTTGCATTAGGGGATATTATATTGGTCCACGGGAAGGGGGGGGGGGCAAATTAAGGGGTGTTGTACCATGGGGGCAAATTAAGGGGTGTTGTACCATGGGGGCACCATCAAGGTAGATATTATACTATGCCTGTGGGTGGGACAGTGGGCGTGGTTTAGAAAAAGGGGAGGGGCTTTGTGTCCCTCTTTCTCTTGCCCAAAAGTTGGGAGGTATGTCATTATGTACTTAGAAGCAGGAAAAAAATCCCAAATGTGGTGAAATTTTCAATAAAATGCATTTACGCCATTTTCTTGTGGGGCCTCCCCTCCCCCTTTCTGTGTCTGTCAGTGAGACAGACTTTGAGAGTAAGGGGCACAGTGGGTAACGCCATGAGGACTGGCTGGAGCATTGAAATAGAGGAAGCTGTGTGTATGTAGAGGGCAGCATGGTGAGAACAGGAAATGGCTAAAGCAGGCAAACAAACAGGTACATATACATTCAGAGGAATATGTGATTGAAGAAATTTTTTGAAAAGTGGCCAACCCCTCAAATAGATTTAAAAAAAAATGAAAACCTTTTTCATAATTCGGTACACGGAGCGGTGTATAGTATAACGTGACGTTTTCATAGCTAGTGACACTGGTTGTCAGCCAGTTGTGGCCCGTTCCTGCATTTTGAAGCTAGGTAAGTCTAGATCATGTGATTGCTAGATTTTTGCATTGTGTGGAGTGAAGTTGTTAAGTAAAATTTGTTCCTGAGGAGAATTACATACCTTTAAGTCGTAAATGTGATCATACTTGTCCAGATACACCACCTGATAAAAACCCATGGCGAACCAAGATTGTGCCAGGAAGGAACCAGCCTGGGAAGAACTGGTGAAGGAGATGTGCCCCATTTTATTTATTTTTTATTGTTACTGTAAAGAACATCAAAACCCGCTGGACCTACCAATATCGGCAAAAAGCCAAAGAGAAAGGTTGCAGAAGATCAGGCCAATTGTCTAAGACATCTGTCCTTTCTTTCTAATGTTATGGATGTTGGAACATGAGTATTTTTATTTTTACCTCAGTTTTAAGGAAATCATATGTAAATTTAATATGAATGCCCCTGGTTCATGATGTATGCATGAGGCTATAAAAAAGTACATGTACTTACCTTCTACCATGCACATTCCCATTTGTCCATTCCATTGTTGTTTATTTTTGGGTTCTACTTAAAGCAACATGTAGTACTAACAATGCAGCTGCACGTATATACATACAGTGGAGGGAATGTAGTAACATATAACATATGATTTCAATCTATATTTCCCTGGGTTTCCTTCTCATATTCCACTGTTGTAGTAGACTCCTACATGTACATCGTGGTTGACTTCAATAAACACAAAACCTATCTACAAAAAAGCCATTCCAACCAAAGAATTGTAAAGTACGATTATATCTTTATTACAAATCAAATGACAAACAATTTAAAAACAGAAAGAACAGGCTGGTCACATAGAAGGGGAAGCGGAGACACTACACAAAATCAGACAAATCTTGCAGGGTGATACATGGGAATGGGTGCTGGCCTCCTAAGGGAGGTGTGCCTGAGGAGATATGCTATGAGTCCAAGAGGAGGAATAATCCTAAAATCAGTGTACAATGTTTAAAGTGCATAGTGCCTGTGCATCCAAATGGGGGCATATCTTAATCTAAGAGCACACAGATTCATTGTAGCTTATCATGAAACAAATGAGACAACTCTATTATATATCTTACTCTAAGAGCAAACAAATATATTTATCATGAAAGCAGTGAAGTAATCGTATTGCACGTACCCATTGTAGTTAGTTCGCCTGCCGTCTGACACAAAAGCCCCGACGCGCGTTTCGGCGCTAGCCTTCGTCTGGGGGTAATGTGTGACTAGAACACCTGGGTTTTTAAATAAGCAGTGACCAATGGTAGAGGGGAAAACCTCTCTGTACCTGTCAGGTGGTAGATATCATTTCCGGTCAGCGTTATTGAGCGCACGCCATCCCGGGGGGACACTCCCCCACCTGTATCCCACCCGGAACACGTGACCCACCACGTGATGGTGACGTCACGTCGGGGCACGTGATGCGGGTGATGGATCAGGTGATCAGGGGGGGTGTCACCTACCGAGCGTGTGTACCGTTGTGCATGTTTTAAGGACATCTACCACCAGGATGAAGGACTGCATACAAATGAGCCTGAGGGTCTCAAGGTTCCACAGTTGTTAATGGAGCCTGGAGCTCCTCATGCTCATTTGCATACAGTCTTTCATCCTGATCCTGGTGGTAGATGTCCTTTAAGACCCTCCAATATGACTACACTGATCAGCTACCTAATGTAGAGATTGTCTTGCTGCTTGGATCCACGCCCCTGTCTATGGTTTAGCCTCTACCCCACCACAACAATGTTCATTTATGTATGGTCATAGTCCCCCATCCAGTTGGCATTCTGTACAATCACACTCTGGGCTCGGTTTTTCTGCAGTTTTTGTTTTTTGGATGTTATCTTAACATGAGGCTTTTGTTTTTTTTGTGCGTTTTTGTTGTAAGCCTCATAAAACAAACATAAAACATATGAACAGAGACACATGCTTTTCATAAATGTAAATGTTTCTTAAAATTTTATTTAAAAAAAGAATGAGTGTACTTAATTTTGGCCTATGTTAAATAACATAATTTCAGGAAAAATTATAATGTAAATTAATGTAAATTAACTTTACAGTCAAAAATGCATAAGCTTGCAACCCATGTAAAGGGTCCTCATTATCTTGTGAGTCCGGAAACTAACTAAACATTATCATCTTCAGAAATGAGTTTTTAAATTTTCTTTTATATTTTTTTTTCATAGTAAGACAGTAGCATTTGAACACTTGAAATTATAGCGATGGTAAACAATACAAATAAGTGGTTAAACATTTAACAACTTTCTAAATCTGGTTCCTTATCTAAGTCTTTTGTGAAATATCAATGGCTCATGATTTCAAAAGACTCTAATTTCTCAAATTCTCCTCCTTGCATCTTTAGCATCGGTCACATTACCGATCACATAGCTCATTGCAACACATCTCCACCTGGCGTCCCTAAAAATACCACAGTCACTTACAGTATGAAGTCTCCTGGATAACAACACTGCGCTCCTAAATAATATATACTCCTCACAAAACAACTGACCAGACACTCCACACATATAGATCATCCCTTCATTATATATATAAATATTCTACTGAAATTATAGTAGGCACAACAGCAATCAATATACAACACCCCTAATTTATTAATACAGACCCCCCCAACATTTGTTTTACATGATGCAAAGTAATCTATTGTATTTTATAACTAATATATCACACCCTGTTATTATGTTACATGTGATTTTATATAAGTGCTATCCTGATTAATGTAAATATATAGTACCCCCTAATGAATATATTATTTTTATAGGCCCCCCAATATAAACAGTATCAGGCCCCATATAAATATATACAGCCCCCCCCCCCCACAGGAAAATAAGAATTTGGCCTCATATAAATATATACAGCCCCCCCCCCAGTATAATCATAATCTGCCCCCCCATATAAATATATACAGCCCCCCCAGTATAATCATAATCTGCCCCCCATATAAATATATATAGCCCCCCCAGTATAATAATAATCTGCCCCCCCCTTATTAATATATAGAGGCCCCCAGAATAAACAGAATCTGGCAACCCATATAAATATACGCAGCCCCCACCGCTGTGAGATCCCGCTCTGGGCGCCATTAGATGCGCCCGGCTACATCGCTCCTTGAACATATCTGGTCATGGAGGCCACAGGAGAATCAAGTGATGTTGAAGTGTTGAGTCCCGCTGGTCTCTCCTTTCGGTCAACGCGAAGCTCGGACACAGCCTCTCTCACTCGCACCCTCTTTCAGCCACACCCCCCGTCGCCTGAAGTAGAGCATGAATATCCTTTCTTAATCGTTAATCTCAGGGATGTAGTTAAAGGAGGTGCAGAGGATGTAGTGGACTATAGTATTATAAATGGCATCTGGTTGGAGAGGGCCCAGCTAAATTAAGACTGTGTATCAGGCTTGTTATTGCCTAGCTCTAAAATGGGTATTGAACAACCACAAAGCCATTTAGGTTGCTCTGAGATAATGTTACTGTGCTTTTTACTATGGAAGATTTTATAGATTTCGTTCCTCCTTTTTTCATCTTTAGCTTCCTGTGCCCACACAAATAGCATGTAGTAAAACGATGAGGCCTAGAGCTGCATAGTATCTCAACATTTGTAGCTGGAAATTCCAGGTTTGAAATATCTGAAAAAGTCAGTACCCTGCAGGTAAGTTCCTCATAATCAACATTTTACAGCTTTCCAAAGCTTTACAACTATGACAATGGAAATATCAACTTTTTTGATATCTCATCTTATATGGACAGCTTGTTAGAGAGGCATTAGTTCACAAGATGTATCATGTCACCCTCTAGATGATTGATTGTGGAAGTCTTATATTGATAAGGTCATCTGTGGTTACCTTGAACTACCACTGGTGAGTGAGTAGTTTCATAAGTTTATATGGTCTACAGAATATAATATTATCCAGCCAGTGATATCTGCTCAGAATAGGATTAAATACAGAACTGGTATGTACATTTACAAAGAAAATGTAGAAATATGCATTGCCCTAAAAAATCTACAATAATAAACTTAATAAAACCTATGGAGAGATCAATAAGATATAAAAATGTATAATTCTGTGCCTATCCACTAAAGTATATACATCAATATCTTTCCGTTAACCCCCAGACTTTTTGTCTCAGTGGAGTAGAACATTTCACTTGTCTTGTCTTTCAATTATAAACCAGACGTGGATGCAGAATGCTCACGACGAACACCATTTAAAATGAGTGTAATGACCCAGAATTTGGGCAATTGTCAAGTTCATTGGGGCAGATTTATCAAGCTGTCTGAAAGTGAGACTATTTCTAGTTGCCCATGGCAAGCAATCACAGCTCAGCTTTCATTTTACCAGTGCTCATGAATATTTTAAAGGGGATCTGTATTTGGTCGCCATGGGCAACTAGAAATATTCTGACTTTCAGACAGCTTGATAAATCTGCCCCATTGTGTTGTACTAGGTGAATATATCCTAACATTAGTTATATGAAACAAAAAGATGTGCACTGCTTAAAAATATAAATTATAGAATTGTAAAAGACCACTGATCAACATAAGAGAACACTTTCAGATAGTTGTAAATTATTAGTGTAAGACCCCTTTCACACTTGAAGTTTTTCACGCGCGTGTACTGCGCGTGCTTTTGACGTGCAGAACTTGCATTGCACCCTGACCCATTGTAATCAATGGGTCTTTTCAGACTTGCATTTTTTTTCACGCACACACACGCATGTTTTTTTTAAATTGCGTTTAAATCTCGACATGCTCTACTTTTGCAAGTCATGCGTGTGAAAAACGCACCATACAAGTCTATGGAGATGCATCAAAAACGCATTGCACTCTGAGACACATGCAAGTGCAATGCGTTTTTCATGCATCAATTGCAATAGAAAAGATAGAACTCAGTCCTGAGCCCTTTTCACTCGCATTATCTGCGCGTGAAAAACGCGTTGAAAACGCGCGTGAAAAACTGAGACACTGAACAAATTCTGACTGAAAACTGATTGAACTCTTATGCAAAATGTCAGTTTTTCACTGACCAAACCCTGATCGCACCCTGATCAGACTTTGACGTGATCTGCAACGCAAGTGTGGAAGGGGCCTTAATTTTCTTAATTATCTGATAAACTGGCTGCCTAACTTTTCATTTTTCCCAGATTTTTTCACAAAAATGGTGCGAAGTTCCAAAGTGACTTAAAAACCTCCATCAGCAGGTTGTCCAGAGGAAAAACCAAAGAGTGACCCTAGCAAGAAAAGTTGTTCATTCAAAGTCTGTGATTTTTAAAATATTGTATCTTTGCAACACCACAAACTTATTCAAATCTCCCAAAAAGGCTGATGCAGGATAATGAACAGAATCCCCATGGGTAATCGTTTCAAAACTGTAGCTGGAACTTGACTTACCTTGAGGAGCATATTGGAGCAGATTTACTTACCTGGTATTGTCGCAATCCCCGCTGTGCGTTGTCCGACGATGATTCAGGTTTGCCGCGATTCACTAAAGTCATACGTCCAATTTCCTTTATGTGTGGCGTCCCTGCTGAGGTCCACCGGAGTTCACCTTCTTCTTCTTGGTGCACGTAAGTGCTTGATCTTGCAACACAATTTCGTTTTTAAATTCCGCAGTTTGTCTGATTCAGTCGGGTTGTACAACGGCACGCCCCCCCCCCTCTGATTTCTGTCGCATGCAAGCCGGCGCCAATGCGGCACAATCCGATTGCATGCACCACAAACCCGGGGCAATTCGGTGCAAAAAGGAAATATTCGGGAAACCCGACAGAATTGTGGTCCGTGGACCCTTAGTAAATGTGTCCCATTGTGTTGACAGAGGAAAAGTGTCCCACAGTCCATTTTATTGATTAAAGCAGGTTGAATTTATTTGGATCTGATGGAATACATTATGTTTGTCCACGAATTGGCGAAAGACTGAACCCAGTGTGTGTAAGGAAGTCGGTGAAAGTTGGTGGAGAAAGTGTCATGGTTTGGGGAATATTTTCTGCAGCAGGAGTTGAACCTCTCATACCACTATATTGCAGAGTTAATGAAAGTATGTATCAGAACCTTCTTCAACAACACTTGGTTCCTTCCTTGCATTCACTCAATCAGCCAGCAATTTTTTAATGCAGGACAATACCTTCTGTCACAGAGCAAAATGGGTCCTGATGAGTACTGATCGAAACCCAAAGGAAAATCTCTGGAAAATCCTTGGTGACAAAGTTATGGCCAAGGAATCCAAAACAGTCACAGAGCAGTGCGACTATGTCCTGTGGCTGCAGATCTGCTGAAGTAATTCAAAGCAAAGGCCTGTACACTTTGTATTGACTGGTGAGTGTTGTAGCCTTCAGAAAATTCAATTATAATCTTTCTCTATGCTACAGTCATTGCTAGTGATATGGGGTACCCCATAAAAAAAATCCATAAAATGTTGAACAATGTAGCTTACATTATTTCTGAAAAAATCAAGTGATCATGCATTGTTCTCTCATTTTGATCTCCAGTCTAGAAATCTACCTAATCTAACTGGTGAGCTCGCGCAACTCATCTAGAAGATAATGCTAGGATAATGCTAGGAGTGTAATTGCAGCTGTAGATGCTGCCTGGTAAGGCAACAGTTAACTGGTGTATATAATTATCCAATGATGTGTCTGTTATGCAAGCTGGAAGGTGATTGGAGAGGTGCTGCAACCTGACTAGGGGAGTATATAAGCTCCGGCTTGGCGGAAGCACATGGTCCTTGTATAGAGTCTGCAGACAAGACCAGACCTCATGGTCTGTCTGGCACAGCCAGTAGTGATGGGAATTCCAGCTCTTCTTAGTGAGCTGGCTCATTATGCTCCGCTCACTAAGAAGAGCCGGCTCTTCTGGCTTCTGAACGCCTCCCTATTAAATATATAATAGGGAGCTGCAGGGCGGTCAGTCACCCCACACCACTTTTAACCCAATTTTATCAGGTTAAAGGGGCGTGGTGAGCCGTTTAGGGGCAGGATTTAGTGAGCCATTGCCTCACTGAGGGGAGCCAGCTTACGTCAATCACGCGAATAAGCCGGCTCTTTGTGCCAGCTCGTTCACGAATTACCCATCACTAACAGCCAGCGTCCTAGGCAAGTCCAGAGACTTAAGTCCAGAACTGCAGCTTCCACCACTTGGACTCAGTTCCATCTGAACCAGCCCAGCCTGCATGCCCCTTTCCTGTGGACCTGCTCTTCCTTGACCTTTCCAGCTTAAGGAATCTGCTGTTACGCGTTTCTGGTTGTTGCCTGCTGTTCAATAAAGAACTGTAAGTTGATTTGTACAACATTTCCTCCATCTGATCCCTGGATACGACTGCTTACCACCACGAGCTTCCCCATCAATTACCCAGGAACTCATCCTACAGAGACCTCAGGGCTTGCCCCAGGGAGAAACCATTGCATCAGCTCTCCCTCCATATTTCTTGCACACACCACCTGCTGGAGACCTGCCCCATACCAAGCACCGTGACCACAGTGTGCCCAAGGCCGCACTAGCACAATGACATGAACTGAACAAGTGAATTTCATTTTAAAGGGGAGAACTGTTCAATAAATATAATTCACCTGTTCAATTCATGTTGAAATAAGAAACGGCACCAAAAACCATCTGAAAACTGATGCAGTTTCAATTGCATTGGGTGAACTTGGCCTCAGGGTGCGGTCACACATGGGGGCTGATTCAAGCTGTCTGAAAGTCAGAATATTTCTAGTTGCCCATGGCAACCAATCACAGCTCAGCTTTCATTTTACCAGTGCTCATGAATATTTTGAATTGGAGCTGTGATTGGTTGCCATGGGCAACTAGAAATATTCTGACTTTCCAACAGCTTGATAAATCTGCCCCATGGTGTTTGCAATTAGTTTTTAAATGCATTGCAGAAACGCATGCATTTTACATGATATCATGTGTTCGGCTTGTTTGAAAGAATTTTTCTTCATTACTAGAAGTGTTAGCAGCTGTTTTAACATTTTCACAGCTGACTTCCAGCAGTGAAGAAAAATGCTTTAAAACTAGCCAATCACATGGTAACTTGGAAAATGCATGTGTTTCTGCAATGCATTTAAAAACTCCACCTGTGACCGCACCTTCATAATTTGAGTTAACTTGAAAATAATTTTTAAAAAAATACTATACACGGTGCTGCGGGGTATGTATGGTGAGAGTTCAGTGGCTCCATACACAGCGGGTAGACATCAGCATTAAAATTACTATATACTCCAATCAGACCCTGCAGGGTTAAAGTACCCTAGAGGGTCTGAAATAATAGAAAGAAAAGTTTTTTAAAAAATATTAAAAAAAAGTCTGAATCCCCCATTACCCCAGCACGTATAAAAATAAACAGTAAAATCATAAACATGCTAGGCATCACCACATCCTTAAAATACCCGTTCTATTAAAATATTAGATTATTCTCGATCATATATACCGTAAAGGAAAATAGCGCCAAAATGTCTGAATCAACAGTTTTTCACCATTTTTCATTCCATGAATATTTGAATAAAAGATTATCACACAGTCATATTAGGTCCCAAATTGATATGAATTAAAATGTCAGCGCTCATCTCATAAAACGACACCTTACATAGGTTTCTACAAATAAAAATTAAACAAATAAAAATGAAAGATGAGTCCAGTAAGGGTTAAGCTGTACCTCTACCCTAATTGATATGCAGAACAATCAGTGTTTATTGTCCTTTGATGACATTAACCCCTTCCCGACGCGCGCCATACTAGTACGGCGCATGCAGGGTCCCGGTGCATGGAGAGGGCTCGCGGGCCGGTAAGTCTTAAGTCTGAAAACATTATAAAACCTATACAAATTTGGTATCCACATGCTTGTATCGACCCAAAGAATAAAGTAGACCTGTCATTTTGGACGCAGAGTGAAAACTGCAAAATCCCAGCCCACAAGAAAACGTCGCAAAAGTGTTTTTTCAACATTTTCACTGCATTTGGAATTTTTTTCCCGCCTTCCCAGTACACGCCATGGAATATTAAATACTGTCACTATGAAGTGCAATTTGTTACGCAGAAAATAAGCCATCACACAGCTCTTTATGTGGAAAAATAAAAAGTTATAGATTTTTGAAGGTGGTGAGTGAAAAATGGAAGTGAAAAAACTAAAAAAGGCCAAGTCGTTAAGGGGTTAAAGATGTTCTCCAGCCAGAGCAAGTTAGCCTTACTTGCTAATCTTTGTGGGTCACAGTAATAGGATCGGATCCTGAGAGCAGAGGTCCGTTGAACCCCTGTTGCATGGTTATTGCAGTGAATTAGTATGAACTAGTGATCGTGATCACATGATCACTAATTCATATGCAGGTAGTGTAAACATAAAAAAGGAAAAAAAACACACAAAAAAGAAATAAAATGAAAAAAATAAAATTCATTAAAATGTCCCGAAAGCCCCCAACACATAAAAAAATTATTTTTAAAAAGTGAAAAAAGGTTTAAAAAAACAACATACAGGCAGTTACATACAAGATAGGGTCTGGAGGTTTGTTCTTAAGTTGAATTTGTATGTAAGTCGAAACTGTATATTTTATAATGGAAGTTCTAGACAATTTTTTTTCCTTTGCCCCAGTGACAATTGGAGTTTCAAAATTTTTGGTGTAATTGGACCAAGAATTATCAATAAAGCTTCATTACAGACATCTTACAGCTGATCATTGCAGTCTGGGACTATAGTAAAGCATCCAGAGAGCTTCACCAGAGGTCACAGTGGGCAGAGGGGTCCGTCTGTAACTATGGGTTGTCTGTAAGTCGGGTGTCCTTAAGTAGGGGACCGCCTGTATTAGGTATTACTGCGTCCCAAAATTTATCTGAGGCCTGAGGCCACATTCACAGGTGGCATTCTAGTTGCGTTTTTAAACATGCAATTTTACCTCAACTTGCGATCGCAGGCTATATACTACTGGGGAGGCTATGACCAATGCATTTCCCACCCTCAGCTTATACTCTAGTCCAGAGGTCCCCAACCTTTTTTGCACCAGGGACCGGCTTTAAGCTAGACCAGTTTTCCATGGCCCGGTGGGGGCGGGGCTTTGGTCATATGGGGTGGGGTTATGGAGGGGTGGAGCTTATAATATAAGATATCAGGGAGTGTCCGGACCAGATCCATCATATTGGTTTGGTGTAAAAATAAAGCAATGCAAAATGCATACAGCGTATCGCCATGTAGTATAAAATGCATACAGCGTATCACCATGTAGTATAAAATGCATACAGCGTATCGCCATGTAGTATAAAATGCATACAGCGTATCGCCATGTAGTATAAAATGCATACAGCGTATGGCCATGTAGTATAAAATGCATACAGCATACCGCCATGTGGTATAAAATGCATACAGCGTATCGCCATGTAGTATAAAATGCATACAGCGTATCGCCACGTAGTATAAAATGCATACAGCATACCGCCATGTAGTATAAAATGCATACAGCGTGCCGCCATGTAGTATAAAATGCATACAGCGTGCGGCCATGTAATATAAAATGCATACAGCATACCACCATGTAGTATAAAATACAGACAGCGTGCGGCCGTGTTGTATAAAATGCATACAGTGTGCCGCCATGTAGTATAAAATGCATACAGCGTGCCACGCTGTAGTATAAAATGCATACAGCGTACTGCCATTTAGTATAAAATGAATACAATGTGCCGCCATGTAGTATAAAATGCATACAGCGTACTGTCATGTAGTATAAAATGCATACAGCATGCAGCTGTGTAGTATAAAATGCATACAGCATACCGCCATGTAATATGAAATGCATACTGCGTACCGCCATGTTGTATAAAATGTATACAGCGTATTGCAATGTAGTACAAAATAGAAGCTCTGATAAATATCACAAATACTACATATACATACAGCATATATACACACATATACAAACAGTATATACAGCATATGCACACACTGCACATACACACACACACATATATATATATACACACACACACAAACCATATACAGAATATACATAAACACTCATACAGCATATATACACACACATATACATACACAAACACTTTTTTTATGGTCCTGACAGGTATGCGGGGAGTGGAGGAGCCGGGCACCTGGTGCTGTCCAGTGGGCTGCCGCAGCATGGTGCCAGCCAACTGGCATACGGACAGGAGCTCGGTGCCTGGGGGCGGGCAGCTTGGTTTCGGCAGGCAGGGACCAGAGCGCGGGCGGGAGAATGATGGTGGCCGGAGGGCGTGCAAACGGGAGCTCGGTACCGGGCGGCCGGCGGGAACTCGGCGCTTTCCGGCCGGCAGAAGGGGCAGGCGGCAGCTCAGTGCCAGCTGGCGCAGGGAGCCTCTTGCCGGCTGGAGTGCGGGCCGGCTGGCGGGAACACTGTGCCGCCCCCTCTTACAGCAGGAGGCGCGCGCCCATGCGCGGACCGGCTGCTAAAATCCAACGGCCCGGTCCTGGTCCGCGGACCGGCGGTTGGGGACCTCTGCTCTAGTCAATAGGTTTTGCCAATTTTTGGTGGTAAAATTAGGTGGCTTGGCTTATACTCGGGTCAGCTTATACTCAAGTATATACGGTATTACCGGACACATGCTGGTTTTGAAAAATAGGCCTTGGTCATCACGGTGCAGATGAGCTTGGTCACTAAGGGGTTAAAGGATGAATATATTTTTCCATATTTACAAGTTTGTGTAACAAGCTTAAAGCGATAGAGAAATAATAAAAATAAATCCTATCCCATCATTAAAGATTTGCTGTGGGATTATAAAGTAATGGGGAATGTATTATTCTTTTGGTGAATCAATTGCAGAAAGCAATACAATTGCAAACATAAAAATCTCATTGTTAAGACCATTTATTGGTACTATAAAAATTCGGATGAAATGGTATTACTATCCAACTAAAAAAGCATAAAATAATGAGCTAGATCAGTGATGGCGAACCTTTAAGAGACCCAAACTGCAAACCAAAGGCGACGTTTCTAGTGCAAGGTGCCAACACAGCAGTTTAGTCCAATAGCGCGACAATACTTCTATACAAGAGACAAATAACACTTTGACATCATGAGGCCACCATTACAACCACATAAATAGCATAAAGACCATTATCAGAGGTCGCACTAACATTTTTCCAGAAGGGTAATAATACTCCTCTCACCATTTTTGAGGAGTATTTTTACCCGAGGAGGAGTATGAAAATTTTGGTAATACGCCGCGCACACTACGCTCACACTGCACACACAGCACACACTCCACTCCACTCACACTGCGCACACTCCACTCACACTGCGCACACTCCACTCCACTCACACTCTACTCTGCTCACACTGCGCACACTCCACTCACACTGCGCACACTCCACTCCACTCACACTCTACTCTGCTCACACTGCGCACACTCCACTCACACTGCGCACACTCCACTCACACTGCGCACACTCCACTCACACTGCGCACACTCCACTCCACTCACACAGCGCACACTCCACTCCACTCACACAGCGCACACTCCACTCCACTGACACAGCGCACACTCCACTCCACTCACACTGCGCACACTCCACTCCGCTCACACTCCACTCACACAGCGCACACTCCACTCCACTCACACTCCACTCACACTGCGCACACTCCACTACACTCACACAGCACACACTCCACTCCACTACACTCACATAGCACACACTCCACTCCACTACTCTCACACAGCACACACTCCACACCACTACACTCACACAGCACACACTCCAATACACTCACACCAGCATAGACAGACACACATAGAGGGCCTTACTAAGTGCAGCAGCCGCGGAAACGTCAGGCACCGGGACCCCGCAGGCATCAGGACAGACAGACACACATAGAGGGCCTTACTAAGCGCAGCAGCCACGGAAACGTCAGGCACCGGGACCCCGCAGGCATCGGGCACCGGGACCCCGCAGGCAGCGGGCACCGGGACCCCGCAGGCATCAGGACCCCGCGACTCTGCAGGCGAGGATGGAGTGACGTCGGAGCACAGGAGCAGGCAGGAGGCATGGGGCACCGGGACCTCGCAGACATCGGGCACCGGGACCTCGCAGGCATCGGGCACCGGGACCTCGCAGGCATCGGGCACCGGGACCCCGCAGGCAGCGGGCACCAGGACCCCGCAGGCATCAGGACCCCGCGACTCTGCAGGCAGCAGGGCGGGGACAAGCAGGCATCGGGACCCCGCGACTCTGCAGGCAGCAGGGCGGGGACAAGCAGGCATCGGGACCCCGCGACTCTGCAGGCAGCAGGGTGGGCCAAGCGCGAACGAGCAGGCAGCTGGAGCCGGGGTCGAGCGGTCAACAGAGTGCTGGGACCCGGCAGGGGTAGGTATCATTGATGAGACTGGGGAGATGGTACGCGTGCCAGCAGAGAGGGCTCTGCGTGCCCTCTCTGGCACGCGTGCCATAGGTTCGCCATCACTGATCTAGATGATCATAAAACGTTGGAAAAACTATATGCAGTAATTTTTAGAGGCCTAAATAAAAGTAAAACCCCATAAATTACCCCATGATAGAAACTACACTTCTTTACTTTTACAGGTTGGCTTGAACAATACAGATGTGTTACACTGTGTAACACGTGGAAGAAGCTGCGCAGCCCGGGGCACTGGCAGACCCAGGAGCTGCCAGTGGAGGATCGCTTCCCCTAGGTAAGCACTACGGGGGTGGCGATTTTATGAACAGGACCTCGGCGTGCAAGGGGTTAATGCCCACGATCGGAGGGAAACTCCGATCGCGGGTGCTAGAGCTGGTTGCCAGCTGTAACATACAGCTGGCAGCCACTGCTTCTGTTACTGACTTCGTTCAGGAGACGGTGCCAAAAGCATGACATAATAGTACTGAAAAATGCATAAACGCACCTCCCGACATGCAGTACTATTACGTCAAATGTCGGGAAGTGGTTAAAATAACATAGCATAAAAAATAAAGAAATAATAAAACAAATAGATTTTTTAAAATGCTATTAACGTCTTACTGACATGTGATTTAGTACTACCTCACATGACGGTTGCAGGGCTCACGGGCTGAGTCCTCTCCATACAAGATGGGAGTTTGCTGCATATTGCAGCAAACATCTACTGGTAACGACCGTGGTTGTTGCTTGCACCGATCGCGGTTGTTAACCCTGTAAATGCTTCCGCCAAAGTTGCTGGAGGCATTTGAATCCTGGATGCGATAATCTTGTATACGATGTTAACCTGCCCATTGCAGTCGGCAGCTTCAAAAAGATCTTGGTGAAGAACGAAGCTCCCCTTGACATAATTGGGGGCAGCAATTGGTTTCCATTACAGCTTCGGGTCTTACGATTTGCACATTGTAATGAATGATGAGGAAAATCCCTGCACACTGCCATACAGTGGTGTGGCAGTTCATGGTAGGATCCATCAGCCAACCTTTGGTTAAAGTACCCTACGGGGTCTTGAAAATAGTAAAAAAAAAAATTCAAAAAGTTAAAATAAATGATATTTTAAAAAAAACTAAAAATTCAAATCACCCCCTTTTCCCTAGAATTGATATAAATATAAATATAAATAAACAGTAAAAATCATAAACATGTTAAATATAAATAAACAGTAAAAATCATAAACATGTTAGGTATTCCTGTATCCCATCTATCAAAATATAAAAATGGTTATTCCCTGTGTTTAACGCAGTAACAGAAATTAGCACCCAGTCAAAAATACAATTTTTTGCCATTTTGAAAATCTAAAAAATCAAATAAAAAGTTATCAAAAGGCCATACAGTGCTAAAATGTTAGCATTCAAAACGTCATCAAAAGTCTCACAAAATTACACCGCCCACAGCTCCGTACATTGAAGTCTGAAAAAGTTATTAGCACCAGAAGATGGTAAAATGAAGAATTTTTTTTGTACAGGTTTTAATTTTTGTAAATGTATGAAAACATTATAAAATGTATATAAATTTGGTATTACCGTGATCGCACTGACCCAAAGAATGAAGTAGACATTTACAGTAGAATGTCAAGCCGCAGACGCATGTGCAGACAGTTTACAGTCAGACCCGGAAGGGATCTGACTGCAGAAGAGATCGTTCAAACCCGTGGCACTTAGCAGACCTCAGGGCTACCCAGAAGAGGGTCGGTAAGCAGCAAGGCGGATCCGATGCATAGGGGGAACACCCATACACGCCGGGGTTATAGAACGTACTTATGTATTTTCCCGCAGGGATGTACTATTACGTCTAGGTCCGCATAGGGGTTAAATGTCATTTTGAGCAAATGTGTTTACATTGCTTTTGTGGTAATGTTGCATTTTCTTTAACATCATTTTTACAATGAATTTGCCATAACATTGCATTTGCATTCACATCATGTTGTGTTTGCATAATGTTTACATCACATTTACCTAGCATTTAGGGTTCATTCACACGGCCGTCTGGGGAGACGTACATGCAGGGAGGAGCCGTCTGGCTATGTATAGGGGGGCAGGATGGCTTTATACTGGGGGGGGGGGAAATATAGTGGGGGGACTGACTGACTGTATACTGGGCGGACTGACTATACTAGGGGGACTGGCTGGCTGTATACTGGGGGGCTGGCTATATACTGTGGGGCTTGGCTGGCTATATACTACAGTGGGCTGGCTGTATACTGGGGGGCAGGCTGGCTATATACTGGGGAGGGGCTGTCTGTCTATACACTGGGGAGGGGCTGTCTCGCTATATACTGGGGGGGCATTGGGCTGGCTGTATACTGGAGGGGGTTGGCTATATCCAGGGGGGGCTGGCTGGCTATATACTGGGGGGCTGGCTATATACTGGGGAGCTGGCTGGCTATATACTGGGGGGGGGGCTGGCTACTAGTAATAGTAGTTATATTCCTGTACATAGGGGCAGTATTATAGTGGTTATATTCTTGTACATAGGGGAGTAGTATTATAGTAGTTATATTCTTGTACATAGGGGAGTAGTATTATAGTAGTTATATACTTGTACATAGGGGGGCATTATTATAGTAGTTATATTCTTGTACATAGGGAGCAGTATGATAGTAGTTATATTCTTGTACATAGGGGGCAGTATTATAGTAGTTATATTCTTGTATATAGGGGCAGTATTATAGTAGTTATATTCTTGTACATAGGAGCAGTATTATAGTAGTTATATTCTTGTTTATCGAAGAAGGTATTGTAGTATGTTTTTAGTGTATATATATGGCAGTATTATGTTGTGTTCTCTTAAAATAAAAGCATTATTCCTGTATATGGAAGGCAGTATAAGTCTCTTTCTCTGCGGTGTACATGATGATTTAGTCCATCTATAAACAGTTTGTATTGTAGTATAGTAAATCCACCCACATCACAAGGCCACGCCTACTTGTTTTGATCCCGCCCACAGAATGGGGCCACTTTTACAGTTTTTTCCAGGGCCACTTAACATTCCAAGTCCGGCCCTGTAAACAAAGAACTTTCTGGATATAGCGTTAGGTAAAGAAAAGCATGAAAATTATAGTGTTTTTTTGTACTACATAAGGTACCTTTCACACACATGTATATGGCGACTGTAAACTATCTGTACAAACAGCAGCTAGCATATGGCTGCCATATAAGTGCATTGTGCCTGTGTGTCACTGTACTGTACCGTTGCCAGAAAAATGATAGAGCATGTGCAACATCCCCCAGCCTTTTCTTGTGGGCCTGGACGCAGTCGGCGCCCAGAATACCGGAGTGGCTGGCTATTGGGACCTAGGCCACGCTGTCTTCACGGTGCTTGGTATGGGGACTGTAGGGCTGACCTACAGCCTAGCATGTCTCCAGCAGGTGGTGTGTGCAAGAAATAAGGAGGCAAAGGCTGATGTACTAGTTTCTCCCTGGGGCAACCCCTGAATGTCTGTAGGATGAGTCCATAGGTAATTGATGGGGAAGCCCGTGGTGGTAAGCAGCTGTATCCAGGGATCAGATGGAGGCCACATTGTGCAAATCAACTTACAGTTCTTTATTGAACAGCAACGGCCCAAAACGATCAAACAGCAGTTTCGGGTTTCTGGAGTGGTCATGGAGAGTGGTCCGCAGGAATGGTGCACACAGCCTGATAGTAGATGCAAGCTGGAATAGTTGAGGTGGAGCTGTGTCCAAGTTGTTGAAGCTGCAGCTCTGGGATAGAGCCTCCAGACTAGGCACAGGGCTGGAGTAAGGTTGGTGGGGGCCCCTGGGCACAAAATCTGGTGGAGGCATCCTGTTGCTCACTATCCACTATCCCTGCAGTAACACCGCTATATACAGCCGCCTCGCCCTCAGTAACACCGCTACATACAACCGCCTCACCCCCAGTAACACCGCTATATACAGCCGCCTCGCCCCCAGTAACACATCTACATACAGCCGCCTCACCCCCAGTAACACAGCTACATACAACGGCCTCGCCCCCAGTAACACAGCTACATACAACCGTTTCGACTCCCAGTAATACAGCTACATACAACCGCCTCACCCCCAGTAACACAGCTACATACAGCCGCCTCACCCCCAGTAACACAGCTACATACAGCCTCCTCACCCCCAGTAACACAGCTACATACAGCCGCCTCGCGCCTAGTAATACATCCACATACAGCCGCCTGATCACCAGTAACACAGCTACATACAGCCGCCTTACCCCCAGTAACACTGCTGCCACCTTATCACCAGTAACACAGCTACATACAGCCGCCTCGCCCCCAGTAACACATCTACATACAGCCGCCTAATCCCCAGTAACACAGCTACGTACAGCCGCCTCGCCCCCAGTAACACAGCTACATACAGCCGCCTCGCCCCCAGTAACACAGCTACATACAGCCGCCATGCCCCCAGTAACACATCTACATATAGCCGCCTCGCCCCCAGTAACACTGCTACATACAGCCGCCTCGCCCCCAGTAACACAGCTACATACAGCCGCCTCGCCCCCAGTAACACAGCTACATACAGCCGCCTTGCCCCCAGTAACACAGCTACATACAGCCGCCTTGCCCCCATTAACACATCTACATACAGCCGCCTCGCCCCCAGTAACACAGCTACATACAGCTGCCTCGCCCCCAATAACACAACTACATACAGCCGCCTTGCCCCCAGTAACACATCTACATACAGCCGCCTCGCCCCCAGTAACACTGCTACATACAGCCGCCTCGCCCCCAGTAACACAGCTACATACAGCCGCCTCAGCCCCAATAACACATCTACATACAGCCGCCTCGCCCCCAGTAACACAGCTACATACAGCCGCCTCACCCCCAATAACACAGCTACGTACAGCCGCCTCGCCCCCAGTAACACAGCTACATACAGCCGCCTCGCCCCCAGTAACACTGCTACGTACAGCCGCCTCGCCCCCAATAACACAGCTACATACAGCCGCCTTGCCCCCAGTAACACATCTACATACAGCCGCCTCGCCCCCAGTAACACTGCTACATACAGCCGCCTCGCCCCCAGTAACACAGCTACATACAGCCGCCTCAGCCCCAATAACACATCTACATACAGCCGCCTCACCCCCAGTAACACAGCCACATACAGCCGCCTCACCCCCATAACACAGCTACATACAGCCGCCTCGCCCCCAGTAACACAGCTACATACAGCCGCCTCAGCCCCAGTAACACATCTACATACAGCCGCCTCACCTCCAATAACACAGCTACATACAGCCGCCTTGCCCCCAATAACACAGCTACATACAGCCGCCTCGCTCCCAGTAACACAGCTACATACAGTCCCATGTAACATATACCTCAGCCTGCACCAGCCATGCAGTCCCATGTACCATCCACCTCCGCCACAGGCCCATGTAACATACATATCAGCCTGCACCAGACACGCAGTGCCATGTAACGTACAGCTCAGCCCCTACCCCCCAGTCCCATGTAACATACACCTCAGCCACACCAGCCATGCAGTCCCATGTAACATACACTTCAGCCACACCAGCCATGCAGTCCCATGTAACATACGCCTCAGCCACACCAGCCATGCAGTCCCATGTAACATACACCTCAGCCACACCAGCCATGCAGTCCCATGTAACATAAGCCTCAGCCCCTACCCCCCAGTCCCATGTAACATAAGCTTCAGCCACGCCAGCCATGCAGTCCCATGTAACATAAACCTCAGCCCCTACCCCCCAGTCCCATGTAACATAAGACTCAGCCACACCAGCCATGCAGTCCCATGTAACATAAGCCTCAGCCCCTACCCCCCAGTCCCATGTAACATAAGCCTCAGCCCCTTCCCCCCAGTCCCATGTAACATAAGCCTCAGCCACACCAGCCATGGAGTCCCATGTAACATAAGCCTCAGCCACACCAGCCATGCAGTCCCATGTAACATACGCCTCAGCCACACCAGCCATGGAGTCCCATGTAACATACGCCTCAGTCACACCAGCCATGCAGTCCCATGTAACATAAGCCTCAGCCACACCAGCCATGCAGTCCCATATAACATACGCCTCAGTCAAGCCAGCCATCCAGTCCCATGTAACATAAGCCTCAGCCACATCAGCCATGTAGTCCCATGTAACATAAGCCTCAGCCACACCAGCCATGCACTCCCATGTAACATAAGCCTCAGCCACACCAGCCGTGCAGTCCCATGTAAACATGTATAGAGCCACACCAGCCATGCAGTCCCATGTAAACATGTATAGAGCCACGCCAGCCATGCAGTCCCATGTAAACATGTATACAGCCACTTACCCTTCTCCACGTGTAGTTTGTTGACACAGCACAGCTCCTCTAGTTCCTGCACTGAGAGGAGGCTTCGCCCCTTCTTGTGACATCTTGTTTCCCACAGGTCTGGGGGGGGGGGTCACGATCGCGCGGGGGGTGGGGTGGGCGATGGGTGTTGGGGGGGGTCGCGATCGCGGGTGGGGTGGAGGGGAGATGGGGGGGATCCCAGTCAGTGTCAGTGCCCCCTCCCCCACATACACTTAAAGTTTTACAGATGTAGATCACAATTGTTTGATGTTTCATACATTACCCTGGAGCTGTGAAAGTTGCTCCCGCCTCTGGCTGCCTCCATGCTGTTCATTTCCATCGGTCCTCCACGCTACACAGGTGGACCTATGTAGCTGCAGGACATACAGGTGCAGAAGCTGCAGCCCACTGGGGGAATTGCCAAGTCCTCCCTGCTAAGAGGGAGCGATGCTCTGAAGCTCGGCTTCACAGTAACAGCTGACTGTGGTTTAGGATGTGAGCAGGTGGCCAAAAGTGCTGGCCGGCGGCACGTCACCGCCACTGTATCGCGCATTGTCAGCTTACTGTCCCTGCATGGGAGTGATGTGCTGCACACCCGCTGCTGTGCATCATTCTTAGAGAGTGACAGCGGCGGGTCTGCAGTGCATCGCTCGCAGGGACAGTAAGCTGACAGGAAGCCTTGGCGCCGCATATCAAACTAACGGGACCCGACCAGCTGGTGGGGGCCCCCTGCGGGGGCGAGATGGTAGGAGCCCCGCCTATAATCCTGGCCCTGGTCAGGCAGTAGGCCTGAGGCACTAGAAGTTCCTGGGATTAGAATCTGTGGCAGCATTGAAGGTGTGCTGCACACTCTGCAATTACAAGTTCTCCTTGGATTTTCCTCTGGATGAGTTAATCAGGCTCACCAGATGTATCTTGACATGGAGAGGGTGCTATTCGCAACTACCCACCTGCCTATGCATTGGCAGGGGTGTTGCACATGCTCTATCTTTTCCTGTACATATGGCCCGGCAGCAAGGTTTCCTATGGATAGGGGAGTGGTGAGGATCTTTCACCCCTCCACCTCTCCAACTGAACACATCAAGTTTAACCCCTTAAATATGAGGCCCTTTTTGTTTTTTATTTAATGTTCCATGCTGTGTGATGGATTTGTGCCTTTTTCTCATGGGTTTGGATTTTACAGCTTTCACTGTGCACCCGCAATGACATGTCTACTTTTTTTCTTTGGGTCTGTACAATCACCGGGATACCAAACTTATATAGGTTTATTATGTTTTCATACATTTACAAAAATTAAAACCTCCTGTACAAAAAAAGAATTCTTCATTTTGCCACATTCTGGGACAAATTTTCATACATACAGTGTACATATCTGTATGTGGTATAATTAGTTGTGACATTTGACTAAGTTTTTATTGCTACCATTTTCAAAATGGCAAATAAGCGCCATTTTCAAATTTGGGCGCTATTTTCCATTATGTTGTTAAATGCCGGAAATAACGGTTATTATATTTTGATAGATCGGCCATTTTGGGACGCGCTGATGCCTAACATGTTTATGATTTTTACTGTTTATTTAAATGAGTTCTAGGGAAAGAGGGGTGATTTCTATTTTTAGGGGGGGTTTTAAATTTTTTTTTTTCATTTTTATTTAGGATACTTTAACTACAGTATGACAGTATATGGGGATTTTCCACATCATCTATTACAATGCGTCTTTGTGTGAGCCCAGGCTGTCATAGCAAAGGGGGAGAGAGGATCCAAACCAAGATGGCATTGGCCACATGCCACCAGCTCTTTAATGCTGCCGTCAGCGATTGCCGATGTTACCAGTATGTATTTTCTGCAATTTGCAGAAAACACTTACTGGCTATGGAGGGGGCTCAGCCCGTGAGCCCTCTCCAATCACTAGCATCTGATGCGTGACGTAACTATATGTCACGCCTCGGTAAGGGGTTAAAGGAAATCTACCATCAAAATGAACCATTATGAATCATTATAAACCAGAAGCACTTACCCAGTGACTGTGGTAATCCCTTTATATTTTTATCTATGGATTCCTTCCTTTTAAAATTAAGCTAATGAGTCCGATGGGCTCTGGTGTGTGTTTCCGAACCCCTGCTCTCTTCCTCCTCCCTTGGTATGTGTAACCTACCAGCAAAAGGAAGTGCAGGTGGAGGGGAGACCTGCTCTGCTCATTGTAACAACCAGTGAAGAGAGAGGCTCTATGGAAACCCCCCAGAGCCGCTCAGACTCATAAGCATAATTTTGAAAGTTTATTTTAGAAGGAAGGAGGCCATGGATAACAAATATAAGATTACCACAATCCTGGCGCCTGGATCTATGAGTAAGTGTTCCTGGTTTATCATGCTTCGTTTTGATAGTAGATTTTCTTTAAGTGCTTTTTGTTATGGCTGTCTACAAAGGAACACAATTTCACTCTGTGTTCTCTGTCTTCTGGCCTAAGGGTGATTTCCTATGTGCCATCTTGATGCAGAGAAGTAGTATTTTATATACATACTTTACCTCCTTTAATGATTCACTCTTGGCACTGTCTTTAAAAAACTGCATTAAATGCACCTTCAAACATACATAGGAAAGCAACATTACTAGGAAAATAAAGGGTTAAACCTGAAACTGACAATTAAGATCAGGATACTAACCCATCCAACATTTCCATATAATTATCCTTCTGATACAGCCTGTCGGAGCATGTTGCAATGAAGAGAAACAAAATACTTTCTTAAAGACTTTAGCAGTACTGTAGGATTACTTGATGAGTATAAACATCTAAAAATGTTAGTATTCAGATGTATATATTAGAAAATAGTAGAAAAATAAAAAATAAATAAAAACCCTACAAGTTCAAATCATCCCCGTGCCCTATAAGTCAAATAAAAATAAACAAATAAAATCATAAACATGTTAGGTATTGCCACGTCCCAAAAGTCACAATGTATCAAAATATAAAAATGGTTATTCTTGATGTTGAACCCCATAACAGAAAATAGCTTCAAAATGTCTGAACGCCCCATTTTCACCATTTTTAACCTATTACAACACATGACGTAGTAGGTAAGGTGATTAGCGTAGTAGGAAGCGTAGCGTTGTAGCTCCAGACGTTTCTAAAGGTATAGGATTGAATTTTTTAAAATGTATTAAACCACATTAAAACCTGTATAATTTTGGCATATACCAATCCAAAGAATAAAGGAGATGTATTTATTGGACCGCATGTTGGAGGCCATAAAAGCTGGGCCCACTTTTTTGTAAATTTTGTGAAAAGGCGAATAAAATATTTTCAAAAATGGCGTAGATTTGTTTTTTCACCAATTTCACACATTTTTTTCTGCTTCCCACTACAAAACAAGCCTTCACACAGCTCTGCACACTGAAAAATAATAAGTTATAGATTTTTGAAGGTAAAACACAAAAGCAAAACGTAAAACACTAAAACAAAAAAGCACTAAGTTGTTAAAGGACACCTGTCATCAGGTCTGTGTCACTTGTCCTGTCACCTCTACCTGTTGGAGCAGCTCACAAGGATCCATCCCAGCCTTTATCTAGTCATTTCATACATTATTCATTGTAAAATCATCTTTTCTTTAGTATGTCAATGAGGCTTGTCACATGGTCAGAGGCAGTGATGTCACCCCTGTTACCCCTCCCCTCCCCCTGCTAATGTCTGTGTGTAATGAGGGGGGTTATTTTGCATGACGGGTTCTCTTTAAGAGGTTTATTGCAAAAGGAGCAAACTATCTTGGCATAATTGGATTAGAGATAGCCACAAGTGCTTTGGGTCCTCCTTGGAATCACAAACTAATTCTACCTCTTTGAGAATGCAGTCACATGTTGGAGAGGAGACTGCATTGCAATCAGTTCTGATGAGGTTTAAGGTGCAGTTTTGTTCATTTAACCGGAGAAAGACACAAACTGAACAGGTGAATTTCATTTTGAAAAGGAAATTTGCTCAATAAATGGGGCAGATTTATCAAGCAGTCTGAAAGTCAGAATATTTCCAATTGCCCATGGCAACCAATCACAACTCCCCTTTAAAATATTCATGAGCACTGGTGAAATGAAAGCTGAGCTGTGATTGGTTGCCATGGGCAACTGGAAATATTCTGACTTTCAGACTGCTTGATAAATCTTCCCCAAAGTGACTCACCTGTTCATTTCATGTCTATCACCTGTTAAATTAACAAAACTGCACCTAAAACCACCTCAAAGCTGATAACAATGCAGTGTTAACTACAATGTGTGACAAACACAATGCTAGTGCATGGAATCTACCTCAGCCCGATTAAAAACCAGCACCCAGTGGAGCACATTCACTTACCCATCCCGTCACAATCCCCGAGGTGCGTTGTCCGACAAGGATTCAGAGCTGCCGCGATTCACTAAGTTCGTGCGTCCAATTTCCTGCATGTGTCACTTCCCCGCTCAGGTCCGCCAGAGTTCACCTTCTTCTTCCCGGTGCATGTAAGTACTTGGCTTGCAACACAATTTTGAATGTTAAATCCCGTGCTTAGTCTGAATCATTCGGGTTGTCCGACGACCATGCCCCGATTTGTGTTGCATAAAAGTCGGCGCAGTTGCGGCAAAATCCGATTGCGTGCGCCAAAACCTAGTTAAATGTGGTGCTAACGCAAATGCGGTCCGCGGACCCTTAGTAAATGTGCCCCAGTGTCTTGCATAAACACAATACAAGCCATTGGTGTTGGTTACCGATCGCATGCGTTTCCATGGAGACAAAAATGCGATCAGGCCGAGACCTGCCACCAGGAGTGTGACCGCACCCTTAGGGTGATGCTACACATGGCGTTTTGAACCAGTTTTTGGTCCATTTTTAAGCAGTCCGTTAAAAAACACGTGTTAAAAAACACATGTGTTTTTGACAGGTTTTACCAATTATCTTAATTAAAAGTGGTCAAAAACTGTTGTGTTTTCAAAAAACGCATGCCTTTTTGGACGGAATGCTTAAAAACAGACCAAATACAGGTTCAAAATGCCATGTGTGGCATCACCCTTAGGCTGCATTTAGACAAATGTATACGGGCGGGCATACGTCTGGCGCGCTGGAAAGAAGGATGGGTGACCCCCTCTCCATAGAAATACCGGTTTGTGCACACGGGCAAGATAGGATACATTTGGCCATTGCCGTTTATGGGGGACGTACCCCATACGTTCGTCTGAATGCAGCCTTAGGGTAATATTGGGGTAAATTAAAATTCTATATCCTTATGGAAAATAGGTGGGAAACTGGTTTCTGTAATGCATGTGAACGCATCCTATAGGAATGTATATTATACTTAACTTATTCCATCTGTCTATGTTTTTTGCGATCTTTGACTGCAACATAAAAGCAAACAAGATCCATGTCTGTCATGTCTCCAATGTGCATAGCCAAAAGCATATTCCTTCCTCCTGGTTTTCCCGTTCATAGCCTTTGGCATGTAATGTTTTCAATGATTTACTATTTTGGCTTTCCTTTCTCTTGCCATTTTTTGAATACAGGGTATTTCCAGGAGTCATAAATTAGCTGCACTGTAAGTCGTATGTTTGTTTGGTGTAACCTGATACTGCTGTTTGTGTGAGTAAATGGAAATGTGCCTAGAGAGACAGGAATATGTAAACAGATGGATGCTCGTCAAATGATTGCACAGTTTATTGAACATGGCTCTACATGTAACAAAAATGCTAACAGACCTGATCTGGCCTGTTGTTTCTGGTATAAATTATGGGCTAAGTGCAACACATGTGCCGCAGCCTCATGTGTCTTGTGGTGCTTCAACATTCTTTTTCTCATCTATCCCTTTGACATTTACTAGTTCTACTAAGGCAGTGTAGCACACATATTCCTTACATGGCAAGTTAACCTTCAAACCTTTGTTTCAATAATGTAAAAAGGAAGACAGACATTCAAGCGCCACCTCAGAGACTCATCAAACACTAGAAAATTGTGTTATCAACAGTTTCTCTGATATGTATTTATTATCTAAACTACACACTATACAAAGTACAATTAAAGTAATGGACACTGCAGTCACATGGATATCAATTTGCCTACACTTTCTTCCTGACTCTAGACTTTTTTTTTTGCTATCTGAATGCAGCACACATGTTTTTATATAGCCCTCCTTCCCCCCAATATATAATTTTTGTTTAATAAAATCTGGAAAACCCCTTAAGGACGCAGCCATTTTTAAGCCTCAAACATACACCCCTATCAAATGTGAGTAAATAATCAAATACCAATAGATGGTTATCAAAAATTCAATAAACTTTATTAGTTAGTCAAAAAAGCTTCCCGTAGGGATAAAATATGGAAACACAAAGACAACAAACAGACTAATATACAATGCACAAAACCCGGATAATAGTATGTTAAGAAGTGGAATTGTCACTCATGATGCATCGCTACTGTCAGCAAGGACCATATCCGTCCTACCAAATTACATACAGTACACAATCTCCTAATAAAGATACATTCCTATATGCCTCATTGGTCTGAGGAACCAACAAGGAACAAAAAGATATGGGGATCATAGGATAAACCACTAATGTAAAGTATATACAGACCGCAGTGATGTGCAGGGACCCCTACCCACATCTATTGGTATTTGATTATTTACTCACATTTGATAGGGGTGTATGTTTTAGGAAGGGAGGTGGTGTGTTCTGCCCTACGGCCACCCCCACATATTGTTTGGTGTATCATTTTTAAGCCTTAGTCCCATTTTTTGTATTATGACTTGCGTTGCTTGATATGGTTATAAATTTTGAACACTGTTACTTATCAAAGCGATTCTGAAATTTGCCATTTTCAAAATTCGAAATCATTGCGTTTTCAGGCAGATAGGTTTACCACCTAAATAAGTTGCTGATTAACCTTTCCCATATGTCTACTTTACATTTTCACAATTTTTTAAATTTCTGGATAATTTATTTTGATGTCACGCGGCTTACAAATCGAATATCGATTTTCCGTATTTTCAGAATTGACTATTTTGGGGAAAAATACAGTTTTGAATTAAATTTTACATATTTAACATCAAAATCCCCTATATAATCAACCTATTTTCAAAGCTGCACCCCTCAAACTATCAGAAAAAGCTTTTAAGAAGATTGTTAACCCCTTGAGATCTTCATAGTAATCAAATCAAAATGGAGTTGAAATTTAGAATGGTAAAATTTTGTCGGTTATACGTTCATTTAGCCCTAAAATTTACACATATCCAAAATATAAAAAGACAAAACCCATCTTACAATTCCTCCCGGGTACAGAGACCCCCACATGTGGCTGTTACTTGTTTTTTTTTAAACTGTTTTATTGTAGAAAAGTAAATATACATTGAACATCAAGCACCGCTTGCAAGCGGGATACAATATACAGTAGGAAATAAAGGGGTAAGTACTCATTATAGTGGTCAACAGTATATCATATACATTTGAGTGCTTATGGTGCTCAACATAATCCACATATTAACATTTTACATATTAAAATATAACTTGGTGCTACAGCATCATCCATCGACTGCTTGGTCTATGTGTTATTTAAGGCAGCATATGAAGAATTTGCTACATGAGATACATTGCTGAGGTATGGGGAGAGGGGGGGGGGAAGAGAGAGGATATAGGGAGGTTAGTCAGCCATGATATATCACAATACGTTTTTCACTAAACATCCAACATTACAATATCTAGTTATACAGGTTGTCTATGCAGTTCTACTTGCATCTCATCTGTAGTGAATGAGGTATGTGTAGAGTCACACCATGCTTTCCACACCTTGTCAAATTTCTCAGGGCATCCCCTGCGCTTATAAATCACTTTTTCATACGGAATAATTTGGTTGACTAATCTTTTCCATTGTGATAGAGAGGGTTCAACGTCACCCATCCAGCGTAAAGCGATGGCTTTCCTGGCTAGAAATAAGGATTCTCGCAGTAGGATCCTTTCGTGGTGAGACCAGTTTTCCTCATCTAAGACGCCAAATAAGCAAATCAATGGTGTGGGTGGAAGAGGTTTTGTAAGGATGGTGGAGAGGAGATTCGCTACAGCTGACCAGAATGTTGTAATACATGGGCATTCCCAATACATGTGCCAGAAGTCAGCTGGACTATGTGTACAACGGAGGCACTGGGGCGAAGATAATCTGCCCATTTTATGAAGTCGTAGCGGGGTAAGATAGCTCTGATGAATAATGTATAATTGTGTCATCTTGTTATTGACTGCTGGGGAAACATGAAGGTGTGACTCCAATACGTCCTCCACAACCTCCTCATCCATTTCTGGAATGAGACTCTTCCATTTCTGAATGGCTGGTAGTTGTTGACTGGTGGCCAACCGACATATAAGATGTGAGTAGATGGTTGAAATTATACCTCCCGGCCCTTGCGATCTGACTACCCCTATAAGTGGATATGAGGATATCGTGAGGTTGGGGTCAGGAAACTGAGTTTGTAGCGCATGGCGTAACTGTAAATATTTGTAAAAGTGGGTACGTTGTATCTGGTACTGCTCTTTTATCTGATCGAAGGAGAGAAGAATATTATCCTTATATAGTTCTGCTAGCGTGTGTATTCCAATTGATTCCCACCATTCCCTATCCTGCAAGTCCATCAGGTGGGGCATCTCCTCATTGCGCCATAGTGGTGTTTCTGATGGGATTCCGGCTAAAGGGCAGATACCTGCAGCCTCTCTCCACACTGTCTTGGCTACCCTGAGAATAGGCAATGTGCCTTTGGCCCTTTTGTGGTCTCTTAGAGCTGACCATAGGCTCGCGACTCCCACATATTCCGCTAGCCATTTTTCTGGGTATTGGAGTGGCTTATGCGAGACCCAGGTGCCTAGGAACTTCAATTGCCCAGCTAAGTAATAGAGGAAAATGTTAGGCAGGGCCATACCCGCCTGGGACTTGGGTCTCTGCAATTTAGCAAATTGTAATTTTGATCTAGAGGAACCCCAAATAAATGTGATTATCATGGAGTCGAGGGTGCGGAAAAAATGTTTAGGGATCGGGTAATAAATATGCTGAATCACATATAGACATTTTGGCAGAACTACCATTTTGACTAGGTTGATCCTGCCTGCCACTGATAGGGGAAGGGAGGCCCACGTTTTAAATTTGTCTCTGAAGTATCCCAATAAAGGGAAAACATTGATGTCCAGAGCAGTCTTTGGTTGTCTCGTTAAAGTTACCCCTAGGTATTTAAATTTATCAGTGACCACTAAGTCAGACACTGTTTCAGGGGGATTAATGGCTCTGGCTGGAGACAGATACATAAGACATGATTTGCCCCAATTTATGCTTAGTCCGGAATAAAAACTGAAATCATTTATTAGGTCAATTACCCTGGGTAGGGAAGTGTCTGGTTGTGACATGAGGAGGAGAAGGTCATCCGCATAAAGAGCAAGGCGGTCCTGTCCAGTCCCACGGGGAACTCCCATATATGTGGCGTCATTACGGATTCTAATCGCTAGTGGCTCGATTGCCAAGGCAAATAAAAGGGGCGAAAGGGGACACCCTTGACGAGTGCCCCTTGCGAGTGGGAATGGGTCAGAGAGTAGCCCATTTACGGATATGGAAGCTTGTGGATTTTTATAGAGAATTGACACCCACTTACGGAACTTGGGGCCAAAACGAAACCTACGCAACACAGCCTGCAAGTACTGCCACTCAACAGAATCGAAGGCCTTGGCCGCATCTAGTGATGCCACGGCCCAATCCTCTTTCCTCTCTACCCCTATTTGCATAATAATTTGTGACCTTCTTAGATTTTCAGATGTAGACCTTCCAGGCATAAAGCCCGATTGGTCTTCATGGACCAGAGATGTGATAACTTTATTAAGTCTACATGCCAATATTTTGGTTAAGATTTTATAGTCATAATTCAACAAAGAAATGGGCCTATAAGAGCCACATTCCTTTGGATTTTTATCAGGCTTAAGAATTACCACTATATTGGCCATGTAGAGCGAGTCTGGTAGGTACCCTCTATCGAAGGAAGTATTAAACATCTGTAACATAAGGGGCAAAAGGGAGTCTTGATATTTAAGCCACATTTCCAAGGGAAGACCATCGGGTCCCGAGGCCTTACCCCTCGCCATCGATTTTAAGGCTTCTTGGAGTTCTTCGAGCGTGAATGGGGCGTCCAGCATGTCCTGTTGAGGTTGAGTGAGCATAGGACATTCCCTAAGATAATCATTAGTGGCAGCCACAGTGGATTCTGTTTGTGAGGAGTACAAATCCCTATAGAACTCAGCAAAGGCTGTTACAATATCATCATTAGACGTGATGGCATTTCCCCCATTAGAGGTTAACTGCAGAACTGTGGGAGACGCAGTGTTTTGGTGTATCAGTTGTGCTAATAAACTGCTAGACTGGTTACCCAGCTCAAAATATTTCTGGTGTGCGAAAAAGGTGCGTCTTTTTTCTTTTTCATAAAGACAATGCAAGTATTTCCTACCTGTAGCTAACCATTTATCTTTGTTTATAGTAGAGGGATCTGCAATATATGCTGTCTCTAGTTGGGCACAAGTGGTGGCTAGCTCGGCTTCTTCCCTACGGGCCTCTTTCTTAACATATGATATTGCTGACTGCAGACAACCCCGTATGTATGTTTTAAGGGCATCCCACATGGGAAATTGAGGATCTACCATATCATTGTGGGCCAGGTAGTTAGCTATTTGATCCGGCGTACGATCAGTGGCAGGCAGGAGGGAGAACCAGAAAGGGTGAATTTTCCGAGGATTAGTCAATAAATGAACCTCTGGGAATCTAAGATTCACTAAAATAGGAGTGTGATCAGAAACACCTCTTGGTAAGTGGACAATGCTATAAGTAAGCGCCACCGCACTTGCATTACCACACACATAGTCTATTCTAGATAGGGTGTTGCGTCCTGGGGTATGACAGGTATATTCCCGCGCACTAGGGTGACGAAGCCTCCATATATCTGTCCAACCTAGTTCTAGTAATAGACGAGCTAAAGGAGTCTGTATGTCAATGGGTTCCATTTCTGGATTTTGCCTGAATTTGTCCAGAGCAGCATCGTGTAGGGCATTAAAGTCTCCCATACAGAGAAGAGTAGCCTGTGGAAATTGCGCTGCAAATGACGCAGCCTCATGTAAGACGTTCAGTGATGAGGTAGGGGGGTTATAAACGCCCAGAATGACAAATGGGCGACAGTTCACCCATGCCTGAGCAAAAACATATCGCCCTTCCGGGTCTTTCCTGACTGTACCCGGCTCCCATCTCACTGACCGGTGTATGAGAAGGGAGACTCCTCTAGAATGGGACGTGTGCGTGGAGTGTTGAGACCATTGAGCCCAGGGCCTATGTATGAACCTGGTGGTTGTTTGGGTCAAATGTGTCTCCTGAAGACATATTATAGAGGGGGAGTGTTGCAGGAGGCTCGACATTACCATGTTTCGTTTACGGGCATCCCCTAGACCCCTGACATTCCAAGAAATCAATGTGAGCGACATACTTTCTTAATATATCTCAGCAACCAACTCTATACAGGTGTCATATGCTATTGCCTTAACTATATAATGGAAAATAGATGTATCGTAGCAGGTCTCTACAAAAGAGACTAAACTTAACAATAAACACGATTAATATAACCAACTCTTTGAAGAGTAAACAGTGCAGTAACTGGAGTCACCCAGTCTCTGCTAATTAACTTATACGGGGAAATCTGTGCCCTAGATGGAATAAGAGCAGCACAGACTATCGCTTCACGGCAGAGCTCTTTTCTCACATTGTGACAATAATTCTTCATTAGACCGCCAAATAGTATATAACGCTCCTTCTAGAAGGAGGGCACAAGCTTCATTAAATGTTGTACAACTTTTGCGCAGTTTTAAAATTATATGTAATTTCCCCATAGCGGGGTACAATACTGTGTCAAAGACATTTATGTGTGAATCAAAGTTCAAATATACTTAACAACCGGCGTAACCTCAAGGGGTGTAGATACCCTGATCAAGGGTGGTTAGTGCTGTTCCGGGCCCCTGGGACTGTGCGGCCTCCTCCTAGTATTCAGCCAGTCGTCTACCTCGGGCGCAGAAGCAAAGAACTGGACACGATCTTCATAGACGACTCGTAGCCTGGCTGGGAAGGCCATGGAATAGGGAATCTGTAGCTCTCGTAGTCTCTTCTTGACCCCTGTAAAAGAGGCTCTTGACTTCTGGAGGGCTGCGGAGAAGTCCGGAAACAAGGATACTGTATTGCTTTGGTAAGTGATGGATCCCATGCGTCTTGCTGCACTTAAAATGGCGTCTCGATCTTTGCTGCATAATATGCGCACCAACATGGGGCGCGGGGGTGCTCCCGGGGGTGGCGGCTTGGCGGGAACTCGGTGGGCTCTTTCCACAGAATAAATGGTAGAGACGGAGAGATCTGGTAGCATTTCTTTAAACCATCTTTCCATAAAAAGTATAGGATCAGTACCTTCGGCCCTCTCTGGAAGTCCAAGGACCCTGATGTTATTACGTCGTAGACGATTTTCCAAATCGTCAGATTTCTGGGCCCACATTTCAGCTGCTTTCTCAAGGGCCGCAATCTGGGCTGGTACAGGAGCATTATCGTCTTCTATGTGAGAGATTCTCTCCTCTGTGTCTTTGACACGCTCTCTCAGTTTCTGCATATCTTGCCGTAAGAGCCCGACATCCACTCTTATCTCATCTATTTTGTTGGTAAGTGAGACTGTGGAGTGTTGGATCGCTGTCAGAAGCTGTGTGGAAACCTCTTTGAGCGTTAGCTCCGGCTCACCTTCCACTGCTAAGGAGTCATCAGAATCTGAGGCCGCAGGCGCAGCACGTGCAGCTGTGGAGGCCGCGGCGCCATCTTGGGCTTTTGGTCTGGCGAATTCCTTGAGCTTCTCTGCAGCCGCAGAGGTGCGGGATTTGCTCATGGCGCTTCGTCCTCGGTAAGAGGATCGTTTAACCCGTGCCCAGGGTATATTGGCGGTCTCTTTGCAGCAGGATTTTGGTAGCGAGTTGGGCTCTGGAGCGGAGCTCTGCTCAAGTGCGTCCGCTCATGCCGGAAGTCAGGTCACGCCCCCGGCTGTTACTTGTTTTATGGGCGCACAGCAATGCGCAGAAGGGAAGGAATTTTGGTTTTCCCATTTGTCCCTTTTTTCGGCTATAAAATTTTAGGTTTTTTGCGCTATTAGGGCCATGTGATGGCATTTTTTGCGGGATGAGATGCTTTTTCCAGTGTTACCATTTTGGGGTTGGTATCCCCTTTTTTTGAAAATTTAGGAACTTTCTTTTTTGACGGCAGGAGTAGAAAAGCATCAATTCTGTACTGGATTTTTACTTTTTTTTTTGGTGCTCACCATATAGACTAATAATCATGTTATCTTTATTCTATGGTTCAATACGATTACGGGGATACCATACATGAATATTTTTTCGTACGTTTTACTAAATTTGTCAAATAAAAATCTAACATTTTTGCATTGACATAACATTTTTAATTTTTTGGCTATGGAGCTTGTTGATGGCTTGTTTTTTTGCGGGACATGTTGCACTTTGCAACATCATCAGTCTGGAGTGCATATGTTTTTTTGATCACTTTTTATTGCATGTTTTCAACAGTTCTTTTAACAGCGTTCATCTTGCGGGTTCAATAATTATTTACTTTTATTCTACGGGTTGTTAGGGACGTGGTAATACTATATATGGGGGGTTTGTGTTATGATTTAGCCTTTTTTTGGGCTGTATGTCTCTTTTAATGTGCTTATTTATTGATTTATTACTTTACTATTTCCACCATGGGACATGAACAAGCGATCATCTGATTGCTTGTTCATGATAATACTCTGCAATACTGATGTATTGCAGGGTATTAGCAGTGTCAGCCTATGCACAGTGTCACAGACGCCATCTTTCAGGCAGTGTCTACAGGAAGCTCTGAGGACCCCAGCGCTGTCATAGCAACAATTGGCGCTCCCCGAAAACCCTCGCGGGGGTTGATTGTGGGGGAAAGACGGCCCAAAGGCAGTTTGCACTGGTCGCAGCATTTAAACGGGTTAAACACCCGCAATCGTAGCCCAGTCCAACAGCGGGTGTTACACTGGGGTGTCGGCTATTAGTTGCAGTCGGATGTCGAGCTGAATCGGCATATATACCGGACGCTGAATGTTAAGTCACTGTGCTAAGTGTCCGATATATCGGACGCAGAGCGCTAAGGGGTTAAATACAACTAAGGGCTCTTTCACATTGCCGTTGGTGGTGCTCAGCTTCAGTTGCGCATCTATTGCGTTTTGTCTCCATTGTGTATCAGTATTTCCTCCATTTTGTCTCCGTGTCCGCAAAAAAAACTGAAGGTTTAACATTGCTTTGTAAACATCACATCTGTTTTTTCAGCCCCATCAGTGTTTCATCAGTCTTTTTTGTGGACCTATAGACTTCTATTGCCTTCCGTGATCCGCACCCGTGACTCCATGGACAACAGATCAGACAAAACTCATAGAAATCAATGGCTTTGTGAGACATCCGTGGAAATCACTGAACCACGGACTTGAAAAACAATGGCAATGTGAAAGAGCCCTTAGGAGCAGGCAATGCTGGGGAAGGATTCTTGGAACTGTTTAGCTGATTAGTCGATGTAAAAGGTCATTCAATGAGCTTTGTTTTTGCTTCGTAATCTTAAACCTTGAAGCCTTAGGTGAACAAGATATGCAGGAAGTGACATAAAATGTTATAAATGGCAGCACATGAAAAGAGAAACTTTGTCAAACATAAAAAACCTGTTCTGTGTGGTGAAAGATTAGATGACTGAACTTTTAAAAAGCATTTGAGAGTGATAATAATGAACTCATCTGGGTAACTTGTTAGTGCTGAATAGGTGATATTGGTATCATAAGTTTGACTGATACAGCCATAAGGTAGCAAATGATAACATTCTAATAGGGTTTAGTTCCGAATTTAGATGTGTTTTATGTCTTATGTTTTATATCTGTGAGATAAATTCTCAAATGTCTGCAGGCTTAGGCCAGCAATACATGGCTGTGGTCGGTCCATCTATCAGGGACTGTGTGCTGGCTGGATTTCACAGACGGACCACACTGCAGAGGATGGGACTGCAAGGGTCATAGTCATATTTTATTGTAATCGTTCAGGAATAGGAATACCTGAAGGTTAAAACTCACTCACAGTACCAATGGATCTAAGCAAAAGGCATTTTTATTTGTAAAAAATTGCAGCGTGTTTCAGCTCCGGAACGGAGCTTTCATCAGGCATAAAAAACTTCAAAACAATACAGCCTTATATACATTGTTTCCACAAGAAACCAGAAATACGTGATATCAATCATTTGAATAACCAGAGGTTAAAGTTCAAGTTGATACCGTTCAGAGGAAAAGAGGAATGTTGGCGGGAATTTTCAAAAATATAAACATTTGTTTAAAACACATCTAATAATAAAAAGACCTATTGGATCAATAATTATATATACACACGATCAACAATACAGATAATAATGTGCAAACGCTCCCTGTCTCGTATAAAATAAAAAGCAGGGACATATAGGGGGTCATTTACTAAGGGCCCGATTTGCGTTTTCCCGACGTGTTACCTGAATATTTCCGATTTGCGCCGATTGTACCTGAATTGCCCCGGGATTTTGGCGCACGCGATCGGATTGTGGCGCATCGGCGCTGGCATGCGCGCGACTGAAATTGGGGGGCGTGGCCGAGCGAAAACCCGACGAATTTGGAAAAAACGCCGCATTTTAAAAAAAATTGTGTTGCGAAAATTTCACTCACCTTCATCCAAGATAGGCCGGTGTATTTCGAGGCATTCCAGCGGACTTCAGCGCAGCAGCGCCACCTGGTGGACGGCGGAGGAACTACCATCATAAATCCTGGCCGGACCCGAATCCAGCGAAGAGAACGCGCCGCTGGATCGCGAATGGGCCGGGTAAGTAAATCTGCCCCATAGTCTCATAAAAACACAATATAAATCATTCTTAACCTTATGAAAGGTCTCAAGTAGATTAATGTGATTTATTTCATAGGGTTATTAGCTACATGAGCAGAGAATACCAGAGTACGAAGGTACGGTACAGTTAGTTTTTATTATACAGATTCAATCACTTTGTTAAGCCCATTTGGGTTTAGTATATTTAATTTGTAGATCCAACTGTTCTTTCTGCTATCTGTTCGATCGGTGTGACTTTAATGCAGTCGAAATCACCTCCATGTTCAAGGAAAATGTGTTTCGACAAGCTTTGTTTTAAGAAACCAATTTTGATTTTATGGCAATGTCCGTTCAGTCTCATGCGCAGCCAACATATTGCTGTACGAACAGTCCACCAGATAGATAACAAAGTTTGATGAGCACAACATACTATTTCTGATTTTAAATGTTTCTCTGGTACTTTTTGATGTAAATGTTTTAGCCCCATCATTAATAGTGTCACAGCATAAACATAACTTATGTTTACATTTACTCACCCAAGGTGTTTTGTTCCATTCTTTAGTACCAATTGCTTTTTTCAACCTAAGCCTGCTAGGTGCTACCAAGTTTTTGATGGCAGTAGCCTTTCTGAATGTAATCATAGGGTGACTAGGAAGAACATTTCCAAGGACAGGGTCTTTCTTTACTATGCTCCAGTATTTGGACAGGGTTGCTTTGATCTTATTTCCCTTGTCATAGGTAGTAATAAAATGAAAAGAGCATTTCTTCTTTTCATTTTTTTAAAGGATTATCTGCGGTTACCAAACATTCTTTTGGGGTTTTTCCTGCATCTTTGGAGTAAGCTTCAGCTATCAATTTTTTTGGGCTACTTCTTCTCATGAAATCTTTTTTTCAGAATCATTATCGTTCAGCACTGCTGTTTTGATTCTTTTTAAATATTTAGGGTACAATGTGGAGTAAACAACTGTTCAAGTAGCACAATAGAGACATTGGGGCACATTTATTAAATGTCTGAACGCCTCATTTTTGGCCGGTTTCACTATTTTTTTCAGATTTGCGCTGAATTGCCCCAGGGGTGACGGACAGTGTGCACTGGCACGGTTTCCATGACGTCTGGTGGGTACTTGCTAGTATTTTTGTGGCTGTGATGTTTGTTAGATGATGTTGAAGTACATTGCTACAATATAGGTATCTCTAACTGGTTTGAGTCACATAACAGTACCTGTTATGTTGTGATACATTGGCCTGAGTACTTATAGGCCAACATATGCGCTGTATATATTGTGTACCCTTCCAGTTCTCCCACACTGTCCATATTTGCATTTGTTTTTAGATGTCTCTTTTTTAATGGGTTTTTTTTAACACAGATGTATGTTTTGTGATGTATTCTCAGTTAATATCGTAACAAAGATTTTGATTTTATTTATCGATTGAAGTTTATATGTGTGCTCTTCTATGGAGGCTTGATAGGGGTTATTTTGATGTTTTGGGGCACTCCAACTTCTTGAGCATTGATAATGATTAGATCATCCAAATTTTTGAAGTACAACGTGTCACAAGAAAACAATCTCAAAATCCCCTAGATATCTCATAGCGTTCCAAAGCTATAACCACTTATAGTGATACTGGGCAGATTTGAAAAATGGGGCCATGTCCTAAAGGCAAAAATAGATTGAGTCCCATAGGGGTTAAGTGTGGCCTTGGCAATTTCCGTCAGCTCCATTGAGATGTATGGAGCAGAGTGGTCATGTGCGGCTGTCTGCTCCATTAATCTCTGGGAGCGATGAGGGGTTCGACTGAGGTACCTGGGACCCAATCAGACCACTTGTTCTTGTGATCTGTGGAGGTTTTATCACTGAGAGCCCCACTGATCAGCAAGTTAGGTTCGTGGGACAACCCTTTAATGTTTGAATAATGAAACGTTGTAAAATTTTCAATAAATTTTCTGTATTATTTCCTCATGGTTTTCTAGATCTCTGCTTGCTGTCCTTCTATAGGAAGCTTTATTGTTTATTTCCAGTGGACATAAATCTGACCTTGGTTACACAGGTATAGAGCTCGTTAGTATCATACAGAGAAAGTTGTGTGATATAACGAGCTGTGCACCTGTGTGACCATGGTCTGGTTTCGGTACACTGGAAGTAAACATAGAAGCTTTCTATACAATGACAGCAAGCAGAGATCCAGAAAACTGTGAGGAATTTGTACAGAACGTATACAGTATATAATAATATTGTATAATTTTTCATCATAAAAACCATAATGCCTAAATGGGAATACACCTTTAATAACACTTCTCTGTACTATTACAGCACTTGTTGTAAAGATATTAAAGGGGTTTTCTATTTTCAGCAAATAATTGGTCTTATTTCTGTAATGAAAAGTGATACAATTTTCCAATATATTTTATGTATCAATTCTGGATCTTTGCTTGCTCTCATTCACAGGAAGCTTCCTGTTGGTGAAAACTGGGCCAGGGTCATGTGACGTCACACAGGTGCACGGATTGTTATAACAAACAGCTCTGATTACTCTCTGTGATACTAACAATATCAATTATTTCCTGAAAATGGAAAAGAAATCCAAAGTTATAACCACAACATGTAAAAATGGCAGATTTGAAAATTGGTGCTTGCTCAGAAAATACAAAACTGGCTTCAGCAGCAAGGGTTTAAAATGAGGCATTTTTATTTCTGTGAGCTTTGTTGATCTATAAGATCTTTTAAATTTGACTTGGGACTGATATTACCTGACCACAAAATTTGCTTGTCCCTTTATTAAAGCTTTAACATCCGAATCTGTAAATGCTACTCAAATATCCAAGCCACTGGTATCTGTCATATACTGCACCACATCTTAGTTATTTAATAAGTTGACTGCATATTACCTACAGTTTTTGTGTACATTACTAAGAAAGAATGTGTGTTATTTATGCTGGAAACTTATTTGATTATTCCTTACCAAGACTCATGGGCAGGTGGCCTAGAAAGGCAATATCAATTGCAATTTTAAATTACTTCTTGGCTTACTTCTATGGACTCTCAACTAGCCATGCAAGTTCCCTATTCTGTACTGGAAAAGGAACAATCACCCTGAAATAGAACTACCGTATATACTCGAGTATAAGCCGACCCAAGTATAAGCCGAGGCCCTAATTTAACCACAAAAACCTGGTAAAACCTATATATTTTTTTACTCGAGTATAAGCCGAGTTTGGGTTTTCAGCACAATTTTTTGTGCTGAAAAACTAGGCTTATACTCGAGTATATAAGGTACCTTTAGTTCGGGTCTATTCCTTTTGGAAGAGACTTAATGGTTTGGTTTTTATTATCCCTGTAGTTCCCTTTATTATCATGTCACAATGATTCCTAAAAGTTAGCGATTGCTATAAAGGGAGCTGTCTTGAGAACTCGAGGCATAGTCATTCCATTCACATACCAAGAAACATTAGCATATCCCTTACCCAGAACCCTCACAGAGTATGCACTTTAAACAATTGTATCAACAAAACAAAATACCATATATACTTGAGTATAAGCCTAGTTTTTCAGCACAAAAAATTGTGCTGAAAACCCAAACTCGGCTTATACTCGAGTAGAAAAAAATATAGGTTTTACCAGGTTATTGTGGTAAAATTAGGGGCCTTGGCTTATACTTGGGTCAGCTTATACTCGGGTATATACAGTGGCTTTTTCAATTGTGTGTATTCTTTAATTACTCACTGACATTTGGGCCATTTTCTTTATTGCTTTACACATTTGTGGAGATATTAAAAATCTGAATAATTTTTAATATTTCCCAATGTTGGTCTACAGAGGGAGCTTCAGTTGTGTCCTGTGCCATTGAACACAGAACACTGTTTATAGGAGAGAAGGAATCTCCTATGTTGAAACAGTGAAAAAGACCTGTGCTCTGGCCTATACTATGTCTTATCATACAAAACTCTGGCTATAATATTACAGTTATCTGTACTGATCTAAAGTAACCAACTTAAGTGCTCTATGCCTTGAATTTATACAGTCAGTAAATGATGCTTCCTGTAGAGGCTAACAGTTGTAAAGATAAAAAATATATAAAATTGTTAATATTTCTCAAAATGGGATAATAAATAGAAATCTACAAATATCCTAGAATTAATAGACAGTAATTTACATTCACAATATTTTGATAACATATTCCTTTTAAGCCTCTATACACCTGCAACGTCAATCTCTATAAGGAGTTTAAATCCCTTCCTGACATAGCCATGCCAGCTCCTTTCAAGGCACTTATGAGGAGCAGTGACTCCAAAACATAGTTGGCTATACTTGGCTGTCTACTCCTTTTGAAAGACACTTACAGGTTAGGCTATTATGCCATGGCATGTCACAAGAAATGCGTGCACTGAAATATAGAAAGCTGCCTTATTTTTTTGTAGCAGTGGAAGAATTGTTTTCCGGTTCCCACCCTGGAAAACATAATTGCATATTCCTTACCCAGGATCCTCCATTGCCTTTCAAGGGAGTCTCAGTAGTGTTGGCCACACAAAGTTGCAGACAGCGTTAGGTAACAAACCTGGAGAGGGAAGAGGATTGTAGCTGGACTTGGTACACTGAGGTGTACCCTTGTGTAAGATCTTTTTACTGAACACAGCACAACCCTTCTCCTCTGCTTTGAGTAAATGTAGCATGGTTGTAGTTAGATATTACAGCAGATGGGGAGAAGCCGGTGAGCAGTTTGAATGAAAAGGCCAAAATATGTCTTAGTTTAAAGAGAGCCCCCCCCACACACACACACCCCACCCCAGTGCTCCAGGTCCAGCTGCAGTCCTGAAATATAAATTAATGCATAGGCAATCTCTATAAATAGTACAATACCCTTCCCACTCTTTGTTATGATGTCACTGTTGTGCCTCACATCATAAGGAATAATTGAGCAAAATTGGTGCAGTACAAAAAAATCCAGTTTTCCAGTCATGAAGTGCATTGTGAATGTTACCTATAATGAACTTCTTATAGGGATTATAGGCCTTTAAGAACCCCTACTTACCTCTCTTACCCCCTCCGGTCCAGAAATGCCCCTCCTCTCACTACAAGTCTTTTTTGGTATTGCACCAGCTGCAGCCTCATACTGGCTGCAGGAGAACAACACTTGGGCCAATAAAGATCTGTTATTGGCCTCTGCCAATAGTTGAAGAAATGCTGTACTGTACAACTCTCAACATTTGTGAATTACCAAGAATGTCCAATCTTGATGAACAAAACAATGTTTTACTAGTTATTTCCAACAATTTACTGTCAAAACACAGCCCATATGCCCACAGCTAAGTGCATGACATCATTCTGTTTCAGAATTGGGATGTATGACTGAATCAGTCAATGCAAAATGTAGCCCGTGGCTGTAACTGTATAAGATAGCTATAGATTTTATTGTTAGCAGAATGTGTGGGCAGACAAGTCATGGTTTCAGCTTACAGCAGCATTTCTCCACAGAGTATGTCTGCCTCTTCTGGGAAAAATCAACCTCTATAAATAAATGAATACATAAAAGTAGGCTCTTTTCCGTCTCCCTTGAGATAATGACATCAGATGTAACAAGCTGAGATTATTAGTCTAAATAACAATTGCCTTTGCTTTTCAAAAGTATTGTTGTATATACAACTGTATACAATTTCCATACTATATCTGCTTGATCACAAGATTTTACACAATTTTTGTTTATTGATATTCTGGATTCATAGACATCTTGATTTTGCACATTTACTAAAGCCAATTGTGCTAGTTTTCTGTCGGACTTTGCATGTTCTTTTATGTCCAAACATAAATGAGCCTTAAGCTTTGCATGTTCTTTTATGTTCAAACCGCTAGCACATGTATTTAAGAAGTGTCATCACCACATATGTGTCACATACGACTCATTTGTGTCGCTGCTACACTATACCAGACGTGACACAAAATTCTTAAATGTGCACCAGAATAATGTAGGAGCACTTTGTCGGAGCAGTGCAGGGGACGCCAGATGCATGAAAAACGTTCGCCAGAAATCCTGAATCTGGTGCTCTCTGCACACTATACAGGCAAACTGCACATAGCACAGTTTGCACTGTTTTGATAAATGTGAGCCACAATGTTTTTTTCTCCATTTAAATGCACAGCTGAAATTTTTTACAGGCGGTCCCCTACTTAAGAACACCTGACTTACATATGACCCCAAGTTACAAACGGACCTCTGGATTTTGGTAATTTACTGTACTTTAATCCTAGGCTACAATAAACAGCTTTACCAGTTATCAATGGTGCCTGTAATTAAGATTTTTTTTTTATCCTGGTTCTTATGACAATCCAACATTTTTAAAATCCAATTGTCACAGAGACCAAAAAAATTTTGACTGGGGTTACAATAATGAAGTATACAGTTCCGACTTACATACAAACTCAACTTAAGAACAAACCTTCAGAACCTATCTTGTATGTAACCCGGGGACTGCCTTGTATTAGGTTCTTTTTACTCACTGAAAGCCAATCCACACTCAAGTAAAAATCTAAAGAGACACAAAGTTGGGCAGAAGGACTGAACAGAATTAAAAATAAAAGATATGTATCAAATATATATATAATACAAATCATATATAACTACAGCTGCTGTATAAAAAATGCCTACACAGCGTTGCACCTGATCCTTATCTTAGGTTTATGAGTGTTACTAGTGTAAAAAAGATGGAAAAGGATAAAAGGATACTGAAACAGAAGACACAAGTGACATGCTTTCTAAGAAACTTAATTCCTTGTATAGAAAAAAGTTGAGGGCTTTCCAAATGTAAAGCTAAACTACAGGTTACTTAAAGAGTTACTTTAGGGAATTCTGCAATTTAATTTACTAAGCACAGACCTAAACCTTAGAGTAATACAGTAGTAATGTTGTGGAATTGCTGCTGCGGTAGATTCCGCAGCCATTACACTACATGGAAAGGTTCCTCAATTCTTCTAAAGATAATCATGCTCAAAAGATATAGGGACAACATAGAACTGGATTCCCTATTAGGATTCTCCGTCACAGAAAAGAATTCCTAGCAGGCCTGAGTTGTTCATACATTTTACAGAATACCTTTGGAATTGCACAAAACACTACATTTTGTTGACATATTGGCCCACCTTCATTAAAGGGGTTTTCCCACAAAGTAAAGTTAGGCCCTATCCATGGGATGCAGCCTATCTTGTTGATCAGTGGAGGTCTCAGTGCTGAGCCCCCCACAGATTGCAAAAACGAGGGGTCCTTCTGACCCCTTGCCGCTCCGTCAGGTAATGGACAGAGCATGACCGTTCTGCTTCAATAATCTCTATGGCCGCGCTCACGGATCTCCGCCAGCTCCATAGAGATCAATGGAGCAGAACGGTCATGCGTGGCCATTATCTGATGGAGCACCAGACGGACCCCTCGTTTTCGCAATCTGTGGGGGTCTCAGCACTCATCAGCAAGTTGGGTCCTATCCTGTAAAGGGCCTAACTTTACTTAATGGGAAAACCTCATTAATGTGTTTGTGCCAGTCTTTCACTTGCACTGAAAAGAAAGTGCAAAGTGCCTACACATGTATTTATGAATTGTTTGCACCTATTGGGGCAGATTTATCAAGCTGTCTGTAAGTCAGAATATTCCTAGTTGCCCATGGCGACCAATCACATTGAATACATCGGCAACTAGGAATATTCGGACAGCTTCATAAATCTGCCCCATTGTGTTTCGGCTGCACCAAATTCTGCACCTAAAGGGGTGTTCTGGTGCCAATTCGGACCGTGCGCCACATTTATTACTGCAACTTGACAGAATTGTGTTGCAGTTGCAGTTATTAAAGGTGCATCAAAAAAAAAGTTCTGAGCAGTGCAGGGTGCGCCATAAGACTAAATATTCAATAATCTGAATATGCACATTAGTGAGGCTAACTATACATGCCTTTATGGCATGTAAAATGATGTGTAATTAGATTAACAATTTTTAACACAAAGGGTAATTATTGATGACAGTCACCATATAAGTTCCACAGGGATCACTTTTAAGGTACCTTTACAGGTAGCCCGATTTTTTCAGCAGCAGAGAGGCGGAGCTCGACTTTTGCATTGTAAATGTTAATTTCAGCACTATAATCGGCAACAATTAAATGACTTGTCATTTAAATGCTGCATATCATAAACTGGGCCGTATTTCTGCTTAGGCACAATTGCCACTTTTTCGCCATTTTTCCATCCATAAATTCAATTTGTCATACACAAAGAAAGCCGTAAAAACAGAGCCCACAAGAACACAACACAATTTTTTGTCAATTTCACCGCAATTTTTTCGCAGCTTTCCAGTACATTGCATGGAATATTAAATTGTGCCACTAAAAAGTAGAATTTGTCTCACAGATAACTACCGTATATACTCGTATATAAGCCGAGTTTTTCAGCACAAAAAATGTGGTGAAAAACCTCATCTCGGCTTATACACGAGTCAATAAGAAAAAAAAAAATTAATACTCACCCTCCGGCTCTCGGAACCTCGGCGCGGGCTCCCGGTCCTCGGCGGCGGCTCCTGGTCCTCGGCGGCAGCTTCCGATCCTCTGCTTCTCTCTTCTATCTTCACTTGCCGGCAGTCGCATCTATGCGATCTGCTGGCGGGCGCACAATATGATGCAGCGGTGTCGCCGCTGATGACATCATCAGCGGCGACACCGCTGCATCGCAGTGTGTGCCCGCCGGCAGATCGCATAGACGCAACTGCCAGCTAGTGAAGAAAGAAAAGAGAAGCCGCCGCCGAGGACTGGGAGCCGCCGCGAGGACCGGGAGCCGCCACTAAGCATCAAAGGTGAGTAACGTCGGAGGGTGAGTATTAAGTTTATTTTTTATTATTCGCTAGGCATACTGAGGGCAGGCTGTATAATACATGGGGGCAGGCTGTATAATACATGGGGGCAGGCTGTATACTTCTTGGGGCAGGCTGTATACTTCTTGGGGCAGGCTGTACAATACATGGGGGCAGGCTGTATAATACATGGGGGCAGGCTGTATAATACATGGGGGCAGGCTGTATAATACATGGGGGCAGGCTGTATAATACATGGGGGCAGGCTGTATACTTCTTGGGGCAGGCTGTATAATACATGGGGGCAAGCTGTATAATACATGAGGGCAGGCTGTATAATACATGGGGGCAGGCTGTATAATACATGAGGGCAGGCTTTATAATACATGAGGGCAGGCTGTATAATACATGAGGGCAGGCTGTATACTTCTTGGGGCAGGCTGTATAATACATAGGGGCAGGCTGATTGTATACTACTTGGGACAGGCTGTATACTACAGGGGCTGGCTGGTTGTATACTACAGGGGGCTAGCTGGCTGTATACTACACCCTCGGCTTATACTCGAGTCAATAGGTTTTCCCAGTTTTTGGTGGTAAAATTAGGGGCCTCGGCTTATACTCGGGTCGGCTTATACTCGAGTATATACAGTAGTCCTCACACATAATGTCCTGAAAGGGTTAAAATATACTTGTACAGGGTTCCAGAATAGGATTTCAATGTTTACATATGTTACTATAAAACAATTTGCACAATTTAAAATAATAGATTACAAAGAGATTTTGGAAAGCTAGAAATTTGACTTGAAAATTTGTAAAGTGGATAACTTTAAAATGATACACATGCTCCATAATAATATGCCTAGGAGAGCAATTTATTAAGAAAGGATTTTACATGCTTCATATGAAGTTGCTACTGCATCATAGTGGTTTTTCCACTTTCTTTAGCTCAGTATACAGGTGGTCCCCTACTTAAGAACACCGGACTTACAGACGACCCCTAGTTACACGGACCCCTAGAATTTAGTAATTTACTGTACTTTAGCCCTAGGCTATAATAAACAGCTATAACAGTTACCAAATGTGTCTGCAATTAAGCTTTATTGTAAATCCTGGTTCTTATGACAACCCAACATTTTTAAAATCCAATTGTCACAGAGACCAAAAAAATCTGACTGGGGATACAATTATAAAGTATACAGTTACGACTTACAACAAATTCAACTTAAGAACAAACCTACAGAGCCTTGTACGTAACTCGGGGACTGCCTGTACAAGTTTAATAGGTTTCAATCAAAGGGACATTTGCCTGTTTCAACTTCATCAACTATAAAGCAAGAGAAAGTACACAAGTAGTTGTTACATTTATGACAGATGTTTTTTTTTTTCAGCCAGGAGATATTACAAGTCAACGATTGATGAATGTCCTACACACTGTAATCAGGAATAACTTGCATGTGTTTTTACCCTTAGGGTTGAACAGAGATACACAACTCAGTGTTATGGGAAGTAAAATTTAACTACTTAAAGAAAAGGTCTATTTTGTCTTCAATTATGCACCAATTTTGTTCATATTTGTATTATAAACCCCTTAAAGAGGACCTGTCACCCAATTTATCGGCACTAGGAGCTGCTTACTAAAGTAAGCAGCTCCTAGTGCTCGATCAAACGCCCTAGTGTTAGAGTGATAACGTTACCGGAAACCTCTGTGGAGGGGTACAGTGTAACTGTCGGACAGCTCGCAAAGCTGTCCGACGTATTCATGAGGGGGGTGGAGTTGAGGCGTGGCTGGGGGAGGTGACTGCCGCCTAGCGCGCGGCAGTCACTGCTGGCCTATGGAGCGAGCGTGGCGTTCCGGGGAAGAGGCAGCGCCACGGACCGCCCCCTCATGAATACATCGGACAGCTTTGCGAGCTGTCTGATGATTACATTGTACTACGCCGCAGTGTTTGATAGCGTTACCGGAGGTTTCCGGTAACGCTATCACTGTAACACTGCGGCGTTTGTTCAAGCACTTGGAGCTGCTTACTTTAGTAAGCAGCTCCTGGTGCCGAAAATTGAGGTGACAAGTCCTCTTTAAAACAACAATCCTTTTTTCAAATAGTACTTTCTGGAGATGGTATTTAGTAATCCGTGCCGTGTACTGATAAGCTGAAAAAAATACAAATACAGTGAAATTCACTTAAAAATGCATTTGCACAATTTTTTTAATACTTTGGTGTGCAAACTTGTGTGAGTGTATTTTTTTTGCAAGAAAAGCTGACATTTTTATTGCTACCATTTTTGGGACTTCACAACCATTTGATTACTTTTTATTAAAATGTTTAAAATGTTTTGGCAAAAAAGTGGGGATTCACACATTTTGGTGCCATTTTCTGTGACAATTACCGTAATTGGATCTGCCAGGTACTGCTGGGGTCTATTATGTGAGGGTTCACACTGCTGAAATGTTTTTAGTAACTACAAAATCTTACACGCACATGCGATATCCCCATTTACCTAACTATATATACACATATATAGAGGGCTAATTCTATCCTATGATGCTACTTCACACACTAGTAGTCAGTCAATGACACAGACAGTAGTAACATTTCTTACCTTACAGGTGACGATCTGCTCCATCAGGAAGAGGACTCCTTTACGATTTATCACGGCCATGGTTTATTTCTGCTGAATTCACAGACAAATCTATGCAGCACAACTCCACACAGCGCTCCTAAAAAAAACCACAGTCACATACATTATAATGGATTGTGTCCTTAAATATGTATTATATTCACAACACTACTGAACACACTATTCCAAACGTAAATCCTTATATAACATCCTTATATAGTCTCCTGAATAAATTACAGTATCTACAGCTTCCACAATTTATTATATATACCAAACCACCAGAACTACAGAACCCAGCTAATTTATATACATACCTGTTTTATTTATATACATGGGGTATCCTGCAAGATGTAATTGATTTTTTCATGTAGTACTAGCCAGCCATTGGTGAGTCCGTACTACCAGCAGCTAAATGTTGCCTATAAAAGGGTCCGCCATCTGCCTCCTAAGGCAGGCACTTTACCCTGCCTCTTAGCAGATGCGGCCCTGCCACTGCTCCTTTATCTACACAACATGCTCCTGAGCAATGGTGAGTCCTGCCTTTTGATTCTTTCTGCTAATGAGAAGGTTTGGTCACTGCAGAGTGTGTTTTTAGTCCAAAGGGTCTTAAAGTGTAACCGTCATTCTGAGCAAAAAAAAACCTAAAATACATAATTCTGCTCCAGGTGTCCATGGGAATCATTCCTCCAAGTATTTTGCCTCTCGGTCCTCATTTAGTACCTCTTTTGGCCCATAGCAACCTTGGTTTCCAACTCTCAATCAGCAAGATGTAGGGGCGGAGCCTGCCTCCTGTGACATCATCACAAGCGCCTGCTGCTGACCAACAACACCATATCTATCTCTCATATCTAACAATCCATCTATCTCATATCTATCTCACATATATCTATCTATCTATCTCCTATCTAGATATCTCATATCTATCTATCTCATATCTATCATCTATCTATCTCATATCGATCCATCATCTATATATGTAACCTATCTCATATCTATATATCATCTATGTATCTCATATCTATCTATCTAGCTCATATCTATTTATCTATCTATCTATATATCTCCTATCTATCTATCTATCTATCATCTATCTAACCTATCTCATATCTATCATCTATCTATCTCATATCTATCATCTATCTATCTCATATCTATCTATCTCCTATCTATATATCTATGTATCTATCTAGAGGGAGAGATGAGAGTTTAGGTGCTTGGTTATTACATTAGTGAGGGCTTCTCCCTGCACATGACTGAGTGCTGGAGCAGTGAGACATGAGGTAATCAGCTGTGCGCAGGGAGAGAGATGGGGGCGTGTCTCTCTGAAGACAGAATGTCCGTAGTAACAGCCATATGTGAGATTACTGACATCTAGGGGAAGTCTACAGAATACAAGAGAAAGGAGCAAGATTCGGGTAACTAATTCAATTGCAAAAGGGCTTAAAATTACCTGCCCTACAACATCGAAAATTTTTTTAAATGACGGTTACATTTTAAATGTTGTGACACTGACAAGACAGATCCTGACTAGGTCATTTTGAACTGACAAGAAATTCCAGCTACAGTGTTGAAACGATTCCCCATGGAGATTCACTGCATTATCCTGTTTTGATCCAGATTTTTGCTAGAAATTACATCAGATCATACCACTATCATGTTTACACAATGTTGGTGAAGGTTAATGGAAATCTACCATTAAATTCAAGATAAAAACATGGGATACTGTGATAATCTTCTTAAATTTGTTATCCATGGCTACTTCCTTCTAAAATCAACTTTTAACATCAAGCTAATGAGCCACAGGTGCAGCAAGAAAAGGGGTCTGGAAATGCCCCCTGTGTCTTTCTGGCTCATTAACATCATTTTAAAAGTTGATCTTTGATGGAAGAAGGCCATGGGATAATAAATAAAAGAAGATTACCAAATTCATGTGCCCCTGATTTATCATGCTTGATCATAAATTTCCTTTAACCTTCAAATGAGACTGATAAGTTTTCATATTAAAATGGGTGAGGGTAACCTTTAACAACAGTGTGTGCAGCTGGGCTTATATTGATATGATTGGTGACAGAGGTGACCTAAAACAGCACATCATATGCCAACTGCTAAATGGACCTTCCAGAAGCTGGTACTAGTAGCAATGGAGGGTGCTGGTGCAAGCAAATTTCTATTTAAACAGGACATCCTCTTTAGCAGCAAAGGCAAATTAAATGATGATAAAGAAAGTGTGATAAAAATGAAAGCAAATTTAAATATAATGTAAATCACTTGTATAGCATTATCTTCAATATGTTGTAGACTTTTTTTTTATCACCATAGTGTTAAAATGCAAGCAACTCTGTTACCAAATTAGAATATGAAAACTGTTAATGCAGGGTATTTTGAGAAAAAAAACTTGAATATACGTTTTCATAATAATATATACATATTTACACAAAGTATTGTCATACAGATTAATATAGTCATTATAGTCATTTAGCACAACATTATTTGTAGAGAGTAGAGTTCCATCATGAGAAGAGGAAAGGGCTCTAGACAAAGTTTCAATACTGGAATGTCCTACCACTATATGTAATGGTGCCAAAAACAATAGAAGACTTAGGGGAAAGGCATGCATCTCACTGGCTCAGAAAGTAGTATTTTTCCCTTGGGAGGCAAAATAGGCCACAATTGTGTAGGAAGTTCAAATTTGCCTTCCTCTGGATGAAATATCTAAGTCAGGATGAGAAACACTTATAGCACCCATGACACATTGCTTGCAGTCTCTGTTTTCTATTACTTGGTTAACAATTTATTACTTACTGTTACTTGTTAACAGTCATGTGGTTTGTCTGCAGAAATGTGTGGATGTTAACAAGTAACAAGCTGAAAGCAATAAATTGTGAACAGTGTAATAGAAAGAAGTGATATGCAGCGTGGCGTGCCAGGTACTACAGCATAGCCTCTTCCTTTGTCCAAACCACATAAATTATGAAATTTATGAACAACTAAACCCAGACAAAAACATATTTTGAGTGGTTGACATGGCTTTATTATCAATGTATGGCTCTGTAAGATTCCAGACAGGCAGAGCTGCCACTGGAGAACTTTATATAATACAGGGAGTCTCCCCTTGTGGTGGGAGACACAATATTATGTAAAGTAGTTATCTTTTGAAGACAATCCCTCTTAAATGTGTCTTCCTAGTCTGGCTTCTCTCCTTCACAGTGATCAGGTATTCCTGCAATGATTTTGGAGTTTGGTTGTACCATGCTAAAAAGCCCCTATACATCTATATGTCACTCTGATGTAATATTGATTAATGGGCCTAGGGTATTCTGATGCAGGCATCTTTCCTTTTGCTGATGTTTATGGAGCACTCTGAATGTTCTGCTAATGTAGGTACTTTGTTGTGGCTGATCTATGTGACCTAAACATATGGCCATGTATAACATAATCTAGAACCATAGCTCATCTGTAAATTATTCTTAGCAGTCATGAATGCACACAACCATTTTTCTGCCCTTTCTGACGGTATTTTCTTTGAAAGACTTTAGATTTAGTGTCCCTTTAAGGTACGATGTTTTTTAAATAGTACAGAATGTTGTTACTATATTAATATTTATCTGCATTGAGATGCTGCACATCTGGAGACGGGAGTGTCTTTATTTTGTTTCGTTTTTTCTCTCCTCTTTTTTTTTTTCTTTACTTTCTGCTGCCATAGTAACCAGTGCATGTTTGGTGAAATGTTCTAAAAGAAGAAAAGGCGCTCAGAGAGCTCAACTGGCAGTTGTCCAGTGTAATCATTCTGCAGAGCTGAATTGAGGCCTTTGGCAGGCATCCAAGTTTCAGAGAACAAAGATGTCAGTTCCTAATGTTGGCGGCAAAGCTTGTTTGACATCCTTATATGGTTACCCAGAATTCTCAGTCTTGGCTGCTTTCTATCGCCTTTAGGGCTGCAAACAGGATTAGCACACAGAGACTTGTTTTTCCCCTTTCTCATCCAACTGTTCCAGTGACATCATCTTTGCTGATTTTATTTGCAAGACATGTCACTTATACAATATTTCATGTACAGTGTTTTAAATTGTCCAAATACCTTTTGTATGATGAACTACAGAGTGCAACGTGTGCATCCTGTGCCTACACAAACCACATGACATGGTAATTTTAACTCCACAGATTCATTTATTGAAAAAAAAAAATCAGACAGTCTGGTAATAATCCTTATATAACAATGAGTCACTGTAACAGGGGCTAAAAATAATATCATTGTTTACTGCTTTCTCTTTGATCATTTATCAGACTTCAAGCTCATTTCCGAAAGAAACTATATATAACAAGAAACAAATAAATTGCCCATTTATTATGTTTTACAGGATTTGCTATCCACTCACACAGCACAAACTAAGCACTGGTGAAATATAATACATGCAAAATACACAACATATGGTTCTGTTACATAATATGCAAAAAGGAGGCGTTGGACAGCCATTGGCATTTTGCCAATGTGAGCTTACGACACTAATGCTTTGTCACAGTAACATGTTTTACAACTTTGTGTGGAAGGTATTGTTAATACAAGTCTAACTATGCAGAAATGTAAGTCAAGAAAGAAAAACAGAACTGTAGTGCCATAAAATCAATTGTAAATGACTTTAAAGAGAACCTGTCACCTTTCAAAAGGCACATAACCCATACATAGTATCTTCTGCATTACTGAATATGTGTCCCATTGCTTCTAGTATGATTACTCTGCGTGGGACCTTTGATGAATAAAAACTTTTATTCATCACCTGGTGTAGTAGCTATCCAGTCAACGAGGTGGGGGAACTCAGTTATCCGCCACCCTCCACTCCTCCCCTCAGCTCAACGTCACGGAATCCTCAGCGAACTTCCTGTGCATGTACGGTAAGCCTATCAGTTTGTCCCTGGCTTTGTCCATACCCAGCCGGCTTCCAAGATACACTGTGCATGCCAGTATTGTGCACTGTGCAGACACGAGTATGAGTGAGTACTTGCGCATGTGTAGTGCAACTGTAAAGCCAGCCGGGACATACAGAGTGCTACTGAAATGATGCGCATACACAGGAAATTCACTGAGGATGTTGGGATGAGCGGAGGGTGACTGCCTGAAGGTGAGCAGCCAAGAGAGGAGGTGGGGGGAGCTTCTTTACTGGATATCTGCTACACCAAGAGATGAATAAAAGTAGTTTTATCATGAAAGTTTACACACTAAAAGCAATGGGACACATCTACATTAAAGCATAAGGTACTATACATGGCTTATGTGTCTTTTCAGTGGTGACTGGTTCCTTTTAACATTTTGAAGCTCAGGGTTTTTCAGGTTTTTGCGTTTCTGTTTTTCTCTTTCCACAAACTATATATCATATTTCCGTGTACAGTGCTGTAGAGGGCCTTGTTATCTGTGGAAAAAAATTGTCTAGTGGCACCATTTAATATGATGTGCCATGTACTGGAAATCTAGAAAAAAATTAAAATGTGGTGGAATTGGAAAAAAAACGCAGATGAAATATTTTCTGTAGGGTTTTGTTTTTACAGCTTTTACTGTGCACTCCAAATGACTCCTCCCTTGTCTTCTTTGGCTCAGCACAATCATGGAGATACCAAATTTATATAGTTTTTTATGTCTTAATGCTCTTAAAAACTTTGCATTAAGATAATTCTTGTTTTGCCATATTCTGACACCATTAACTTTTTAATACTTTGGTATACAGAACCGGTTAATCTGTAATTTTTTGCAGTATGGGATGGTGTTTTCAATTAAACTATTTTTGTACTACTTTCTGATCACTTTGCATTAAAAAGTACAGCATTGATAGAGGGTAATACCGTATTTTCCGGACTATAAGGCGCACATAAAAGCCTTGGATTTCCTTGGAAATCCAAAGTGCGCCTTATAGTCCGGTGCGCCCTATAGGAGGGCAGCGGACCCTACTTACATAGGTCCCCGCTACCGGAGACAGCAGATCTCCAGCGGGAACTGCAGACCACGCGTCACGAACAACTTCTGCCGCGTCGGTCTGCAGTTCCCGCTGGAGATCTGCTGTCTCCGGTAGCGGGGACCTATGTAAGTATGCCATTCTCCACCTCACCTTCCCCGCGCTCCGCGTCTCGTCTCGGCGTCGCGTCCCATCGGGTCTCCGCTCCGCCCCCGGACCTCCACCACGCCCCCGGACCCTGCGCCTTATAGTCCGATGCGCCTTATATATGGAATTATTACATATATAAGGCGCATCGGACTGATGCGCCTTATATTCCGGTGCGCCTAATGGCCCGGAAAATACGGTAATCGTATTTACAGTATATTTTCAAAGATCTGACATTTTGGGACACAGGGATACCTAAAATGTTTTACTTGTGTATTTTTATATGCGTTTTAATTAATATTTTACCATATTTTCTTTTTTTGCCTATTATTTCAGTACTAAGGTACGTAAACACTAGGGGGTTTGATCACTTATACAAAATGTGATTGTATAATCACATGCACTGTATTGCAGTATATTGTGGATATACTGCCTCAAATTTACAGTCTGCCTTTGGCAGAGGCGGAGACCTCTTCATACCCCCTTGACAAGGGATAAAGGGAATATTCCCATAAAATTCTTAAATATACTCAGGATAACAAAATAACACATTCTCTAATTCACCATTGTCAACAAAAATACAGTATTTCTATCAGGAAGCAGGGGTACAAGAGACAGGAGGTCGAGACAGGCAGCACAGGATCAGAGTCGAGGACGTAGCTCAGGACAAGCAGCACGGGACTGTGGTCACAACAGCAAATCGTAGAATAAACACAGGGCATAGATAACAAGCTTTCTCAATGGCTATGAGGCACAAAGATCAGACGGGGTGTGCAGGAAGAGGCTGGCTTATAAGGAATTCCGGGAATGGTTAGCCAATCAATGGTGCACTGGCCCTTTTAATCTTTGGGAGCCGGTGCACACGTGCCATAAGAGGCGGGAATGTGCGCCCCTGATCTTCCGGTATGAATAGCTCATCTTGTACTGCAGGGGGAGGGTCAGGAGGTAAAGAGCATTACAGACAGGGGCACTTCCTGTCCAGCGGCAGTAGAGGAGACCTGCTGTACAAACTACAGACAAGATAAGGTCTTGATCCGAGGGCAGAGTGAGGCATAGCAGAGCTTACGGTGTGTTTTATAGGTGAGATTGCAGAGCTCAGTGTGTCATTTTGAAAGCTGTAACTTAAAGGGGTATTTTCGTCTCGGCATTCACATTCAATTTAATTAATCTGCCATATATATACATTTCTTCAATAAGATGTTATTAAAAAAAATGTTCCTGTGTGAAGATAATTTCTCATAAATGTAGCCATGGTGTCCCTCGGATACGACCATCTCACATTTTGACAGCAGACATCCAATTGAAGAAATGTTTACATATGGCAAATGAATTAAATTAAATGTAAATACCCAGATGGGAATACCCCTTTAATTTAAAAAATATTTACCATATAATATACTCGAGTTTAAGCTTAGTTTTTCAGCACAAAATTTGTGCTCGAAAGCCCTAACTCGCGAGTCAACAAAAAAAAAAATAAACTAAACTTATCCTTCTGATGTCACCCGTAGGTTCTCTTCTGACTCCGATGTCACCTCGGGTCCTTCGGATCCTCTTCGGGTTCTTCCGCTCCTTTTCAGCTCCTCTTCCGGAAGTTCCGCTCCTCTTCGGGTCCCCTTGCGATGCCAGCGGCTCACAAACAATGACGTCGGCAAGCGGCTGACGTCATTCTGTGTGCCGGCCGAGCACGGAGACTCGAAGAGGAGCCTAAGATGAGCGGAAGAATCCGAAGAGAACCGAAGGACCTGAAGCGACACCGGAGCATCTGAGACAGAAGAGGACCTACCGGGGACGTCGGAAAGGTGAGTACAGTGCTATTTTTTTTTTTCTACTACAAGGGTTGGGCAGGCTGTGTACTACAGGGGCTGGGCAGGCTGTGTACTACAGGGGCTGGGCAGGCTGTATGCTACAGGGGCTGGGCAGGCTGTATGCTACAGGGGCTGGGCAGGATATATGCTACAGGGGCTGGCAGACTATATACTGGGAGGCTGTGACCAATGCATTTCCCACCCTCAGCTTATACTCAAGTCAATAGGTTTTCCCAGTTTTTTGTGTTGAAATTAGGGGTCTCGGCTTATACTCGGGTCGGCTTATACTCAAGTATATACAGGTATTTTTCTTTCAATATTTGAATTTATACATTACAGTTCAGAAGCCTTTTAAATTTTGCCCAGTGGAATGGGGTTACACCTGTGTATAAATCTTACATTTTGGAACATTGCAAAAAAACAATAACTATGGGGAAACAGTAATAAGCTAACGTGCACAGCTTCGAAAAGGAATGGTTATGTTGAACTGGTCTGAATATTTGGCTGTAGTTTAAAATGTTTATGTCTACATGCGGTTGAATTCTAACACTTTACTCTTGCATTTAAAATTGGAGCATTGATCTTTCCCTAAAAGGCACCTAGGGTTCGATAGAAATGGTAAACAAAAAGTTTGGATACTTCTTACGATTATAGTAAAAATACATTTTTTATTTCATATTTACATTTCCGTTGCTTTTTATTTCCAAAAGCAAGCATATTTTTTTTTACATTTCCTAAATACTGGAAAGTTTTGTTGCTCTATCAAATAAAATATCAGTACGTTTAAGTTTGTGGCTGTAACATTTAAAAAATAGGAAAAGTTCAAGGGGTATGAATACTTTCGCAACTGTACTTTTACTTGAGCCTGCCTTTAATAACCTACTTAATGCCTTCTTTTTACCCAACAATTAAATCATATTACTTTACTAGAAGAGCTTGGACCACTTCTGGTAGTAACTTTTCAAGATTCACTCAGAAATCTCTTATTTATCCATTTTCCTGCACCTGTACTGTTTTACAGCTCAAAAAAGTGAGAGGAGACACACAGCCACTGAAATTTCTATGAAAGCAGGCAGGTATGTATAATCCTGCTAAAGTAACATTGATCATTCACTAACTTGTGGTGAAATTAAAGGAATTATCTACTGAGACAAATTCACAATAAAGTCACATACTGTGTGTGCACACATATATACATATATATATATAGTATAAGCCAACCCGAGTATCATTCGAGACCGCTAATTTTAACACTAAAACTGGTAAAACCTATTGACTCGAGTATAAGCTGAGGGTAGCAAATGCATTGGTCACAGCCCCCCAGTATATAGCCAGCCATCCCCCTGTAGTATATAGCTTGCCAGCCCCTGTAGTATATAGCCAGGAAGCCCCTGTAGTATAAAGCCAGCCAGCCCCTGTAGTATATAGCCAGCCAGCCTCCTATAATATATAGCAGTGATGGCTAACCTATGGCACTGGTGCCAGAGGTGGCACTCGGAGCCCTTTCTGTGGGCACTCAGGCCATCACCAGAGAGGACTCCAGGTATCTTCCTGCAGTCCCAGACAGCCCAGGACTTGCTGTGCACAGAGCTATTTTAAAGTGACAGCTCTACCTGGGGCTATTTTCTGCTTTATTGGTGTCCTCTGGGTGCTGGTATCAACGAAAACTGAGACAGAGAAGGGAGTATAAATCACAAATTAAATTTCTGTGTTGGCACTTTGCGATAAATAAGTGGGTCTTTGTTGAAGTTTGGGCACTCGGTCTCTAAAAGGTTCGCCATCACTGATATATAGCCTCCCAGCCCCGTCTAGTGTATAGCCTGCCAGCCATTCTAGTATATAGAGTGCAAGCCCCCTATAGTAAATAGCCTGCCAGACCTCTCTAGTATATAGCCACCCAGCCCATTCTAGTATATAGCTACCCTGCCAGTCAGCCCTCTAGCATATAGCATCCAAGCCCCTCTAGTATATAGCCTGCCAGCCCCCTAAAATATTTAGTCTGCCAGCCCCCTCTAGTATATAGCCTGCCAGCCTCTGCCCCCAATATAATGCCTGTAGGAAAAAAAACAAAAAGTGTACTCACCTTCAGGATCCCCCCTAGCAGGTCCTCAGCAGGGTTATTCCAGGACTACATCCTCTTTCTACACCATTTTTTTGGAGTGCTGCTTTATTTCTTTTGGATATCTATGTAAGTCTTGTACCTGGACTGTGGTGCTTCTTTTTTGCCCCCCCCCCCCTTACATAGGGATTTATACACACTGTGCTGCAAAGGATTTTTTCCTCTTACTATATATTTATACACAAACCCCTCTATATACACACAAAAAGAAGGGAAAGCAAGGTCCAGGACACAGACCGAGTTCATCCATAAATTGCAAAAGATTATGGAGGCACACCAAAAAATTGTTGTGAAAAAATGAAAGTGTCTTTATTATCGTGTCCAGCAACGTTTCAGCTTTTTATGACTGGAACCTTTCTCATGTCTATATACATATATATACCGGTAGCAATGTTATATCCCATGTGCACATACTATAGTAATCAATTTCCAAAGTTTATTCCAATGTTATCTGTACTTTTTCTGGTCAAACCATATACACATCAACTCCATATCTCAATTCAACTCCATATCACAACTCAATATTCCAGGAACTGCTCCTAAAGCAGTTTGTTGAAGCTCACCGGCTCATGTCCTGGCAGCAACTTATATGGCTACGCTCAGACAGACTGAGCCACTATAAAATATTTACAATTTATGATGTCCAATAATTCTGCTGACATCTTCTAATGTCTAATTATTCTGCTTACAACATCTGTAATGTCCTGGAGTTGGTCCATTACTAAGTCTACTTGGTCTTCATGCTAAGTGGACCCAGTTGGGAATGGCCATCCCTCAGATCCCAGCAACTCAGGTTTCAATTCTGCTGGCCCACACCCACCAATTAAACTCCATGCCTTTAGCCAAGCTTTATTTCCCGTTTATTCATATCCTGTTTTATTGTAGGTGATTGCTGTGCCCCACTTGGGATATAACACGACCAAGTGGAGGAAACCAGTAGTGTTTCTTGTGTAGGCTTGTGTACTATCTTGTCCTCTGTAAGAGGTAATCTACTTTATATTGACATTAAGATTGACATCTAGGTTAATTAGTCAGGTGAGTTGCTCTCCTCTATTCCAAGACAGCGTGCTATCAAACCTCTCATACCACTTGTCTGGTGACAGGTTGGTGGTCTTGCTTAGGGTCCGGTGGAATCTTACTGATACCCAGAAGCCTGCACCAAATTCAGCTGCCCATGCAGCAGAGCCCATCCAGCTTATATACAAAAAGTATACAGATCCCAGCCACACAAAAACCTATGTCCTGGGCTGAAGATGTTATTGCCACTGACAGACCTACTGTTCCTCTCAAGGATTTTGATGCCAGCCTGTTATCCTGTTGCTACCGTTTGGAGTTCTTCACAATAGTTGGTGTTTTACAGACTCTCTTTTTCTTTGCATCATCCTGCTGGCCCATAAAATTGGTGAATTAGGCCTACTCTAGAGTGCTACATAGTACTATTGTGACACAAGCTATAGGCCCCAGCAGTCACTCGAGTCCTAGCCAAACTGCCCTCCACCAACATCTACATGCATCTTCCTGTCAGCCTCGGTGGTGTGTATGGCACTTCTAATCATCAATCATTCTTTTGATATCTTCTCACTTCTAAAAAAAAAGTAAGCATTGTTGCATATACAGATAAAACATATAGGCACAGAACTTGATCCTGCAAAGTAGTACAGAGAATGGTGACATTTTATTAACTTCACTCTCATTGGTAGATATTATCTGAAACAAGTGGATAAAGGTATGTCGATACACAGCAAGATCATGTCAGTAACACCATTTGCTAACATTGGCTTTAACGCTGTTACACCCTGACCCTAATACATAATCATCTTGGAAGATATAATCAGAATTTTAATGGGATGCCAATTTGTATTTTTTATAGGAGTGGCAAAGCTGTACAAAGATTTTCAACTGATCGCAAGGTCACATCTCTTGCCCGTAGTTGCATTGCTTAACCTTTAACAACTTTGTGCTTTTGTTTCCATTTTCACTCCCCACCTTCAAAAATCTATAACTTTCCTTAATTTTCTGTGTACAGAGCTGCGTGAGGGCTGGTTTTCTGTGTAAATTGTACTTTTGACATAACATATGCCCCTCACAGGGGGAACTCATAGAAATTATTTCAGAGTGATGAATAATCAGCAACAGGTTGGATGAGGGCGCATGGAAAGGGCTCACAGGCTGAGCCCTCTCCATAGCTGGTAAGTCTTTGAGGATGTCTCGTTTTAACCCGTTCATTACAACGTGTGATCAGCACACTGTAATGAATGAGGAGGAGTATATGATAGGATCGATCAGGCGACCTAGGGTTAAAGTACCCTAGGGAGTCTGAAAAATAGTAAAAATAACTTTAAAAAATGTCAACTCACCCCCCTTTCCCTAGAACTAATATAAATAAAAATAAACAGTAAAAATCATAAACACATTAGGTATCGCCGCATATGAAAATGCTCGATCTATCAAACTATAATAACGTTTTATCACTGCGTTTAGCGGCCGAATTCGAAAATGCCACTTTTCCGCCATTTTGAAAAATATAAAAAAATTCAATAAAAAGTGATCACAAGGTTGTACAGTCCTAAAAATGATAGCTACAAAGTGTAGTAATTGATTGAGCCGAAAGTGTTCAGAGGGGGGGACTTCAAATTTAGTAATAATTTAATTGCTAGTTAGAATATTGCCCCCATACATCAGGTGCCTAATGTAGGATATGCCTTTTGCCTCCCACCACCTAAATTATTAAACAATGGTAGTAATGGAGAGGGGTTTGATTGTGGCTTTTGTTGGAATCTAAAAGAACGCCAAAGTTTTAAGGAGTGTAGTGAGAAAGGGGAAGTGGCTTGTAGTGAGGTAGGCAGGGGACCTGTCATCCAGAACAGGCTTGGCAAGGATGCTGGGTATATGAGTTGGGATTCAAGTGAGATCCATCTGGGGGCATTTTTGAGAGTGGCAATGGTGGCAAATTGAGCAATTTGTGCTGCTTTGTAATAGAGGGCAAAATTAGGGAGTGATAGGCCACCTAGCCTTTTGTGTCTAAACATGGTAGAGAGTGCTATGCACAGGCGTTTGTTGTTCCATACAAATTTGGAGTGAATGATTTTAAAGATTTTTACCGGTATTGGGAATGGATAATGATCTGAAAAGGTATAAAAACCTAGGTAGGATCACCATTTTTATTGTGTGAATCCGGCCTAGCCAGGAAAGTAAAGGTTTTGATTCAAATCTACTTAAAATTGTTGTATTAGTCGTGTGTAATTCCAGCAGAATAATGTGGACTTGTGGGTAGTTAAGCATACTCCTAAGTATGTGATATAGTAAGATTGTATTTTGAATCCAAAGGAATCAGTTAGAGCTGATTGTGTCTTTTTAGCAAGGTGCATACACAAAGCTTCGGACTAGTCCATGTTGACCCTTAAAGGGGTTATCCGGGTTTAAATTTTTTTTTATGTCCGGGCTGGGGAAGGCTAGTTAAACATAATAAACATGTACTTACCCCCTCCGGCGCCGCCGTTGTCCCGCGCCGCGGTCCCTTCGATCCGTGCCCCTGTTTGTTTACAGGGGCACGGAAGCCGCGCACAGGGAGCTTCCGGTCCACGATGTGGACGGCTCCTCCCACGCGTCCCTATCTCTCGCGTTGTAAGCGCTGAGAGATGGTGCGCATGGGAGCTTCCGGCCGGCCGGAAGCTCCCTGTGCGCCGGTGTAATGAAACCGGCGCACAGAGAAGACGGGCCGCGGCGCGGGACATCGGCAGCACCGGAGGAGGTATGTACATGTTTATTATGTTTAACTAGCCCTCCCCAGCCCGGACATAAAAAAAAAATTTAAACCCGGATAAAGCAGTTTAAGGTTAGCTATAAACTCTGGTGGAAAGCCGAAGGGTTCTAGAGTTGCAAACAAATAGGGTCAAAGAACCGAATCAAAAGCTTTTTCTATATCTAGGGAAACCATTAGTAGGGGGGTGCGTGAATGGTTTGCGGAATGTATCATGTTTAGGTTCTTTCAAATATTGTCTGGAGCTTGGCGGGATGGGACGAAGCCAACTTGATCTCTATGGATTAATGCTGGGCGGCATACTCCTTTAACGGACTTGTGATGTATTAAGGGTATAAGAACAAGATCTAAATCTTTAAAATGAAAGGATAGCACTGAGGCCTGGATAAGTTCATATTTGTTGGAGGAGATGGTCACAAGTAAGAAAGTTTACCAATCCATTAATTGTGTCACTCAAACTGTACTTACCCTGGTAAACTTTCCCCTAAAATACCTTAAAGCTAGAAACACAAATAATATATTAATAAAGCCTTCGATATGGGAAAGATCTCAGTTTTGAAATATTTACAGTTTTTATATGTTTCTGCTGTGTGAAGATGATTCTCTCCGGAAAGGTATTCTATATACCTGACCTACTTATCCTTAGCAACAAGGACACTTGAAAATGATTAACAACAAAGACAGAAGAATAATTCATAAGCCTTTGATAGAAAACCTTTGAACTTTGGGTGTGTGTGTGTGTGAAGAATTTTTATTCTCTGCAGTGTAGTTAGCTCAGTGGTCAAAGTTATGTACAGTTTCAATAAGGAAAGAGTGCATCAACCATGAGAATTGCAATAGAAATATTACAGATTCCAGCTATACTGATCTATGCTACTTTTTAAAACAATGACTGTAACTGTCTGCTTATTTGTGAGCAGGCTCTGACAGCTACACTATGCATGATATGTCTTTAAAAAAAATATTGGCAAAAATTATAATTTTTGAATAAATCCTGTCACAAAAAAATGTTCTTAAAAATGATGAAAAATAGGATGTGATCCCATGGTACCACCTGAAAGAACAACTCATCTCAAAATAAGTAACCCCTTAACGACTTGGCCATTTTGTACATTCCTGACACAACACATTTTTTCATCATATGATATGTCACTTTATGTGAACCCATATCCCAGTGATTTTGAGACTATTTTATCGTGACACACTGTACTTCACAAAATAAAAAAAAAATCTGCTTTTCAGACATACCACTAAAATAACTGGATAACAAAGATTTACTTTATTTATGCTTGGCATGGTGTATTATGCATACATGTATGAGGACCTTTCACTACCTCATACATGTGAATATTAGCACACCATTCTGTTGGGGCTGCTTGATTCATGGGGTACTTTGAATTTGCACTCTACCCCTCACGGTTGCGGCGATATCAGTCCCAGTATCTGACCATTATAATCTGTGTTTGGTCAGAGAGGAAGAGCTGGGGCTGGAGGAGGAGGCGTGTGTTATGCTAATCTTCTCTCACCCTGTTCAATCAGTGTCAGGCAATGCCAGAGAAGCTGCTATGAACAGTAGTGAGCTGTGATTTCTCTAGGTGCATCTAAAGGCTGTGTTCTCACACATTCCACTAATATTCTGTTGACATTGCGTTTACAAAAATGCAATGTTACAAATTACAATGCGACCGGGATGCAAGCCTGAGGGCATTGTAAACACATGTAATGTAAACACAAACGTGATGCAAATGCAATGTAAATACAATGTAAACGGCATGTAGATGCAAACGGCACACAGACGTGAACACAAATGCGACAAGCGCCGCATAAACGCAAATGCGATGTAAGCGCCACATGAACGCAAATGCAACAGACGCCACATAAAATTTATATGTGACGTAAATGCAAATGCGACACCGGTAAATGAAACTCAAACAAAAACATGAACCGCATGTAAATGTGAATGCAATATAATCGAAATTGCCACATAAACAGAAGTGTGAATGTGACAAATGCCACGTAAGCATAAATGTAATGCAAACGTTACATAAACACAAACACAGAGTAACAAAAATTCAGCCACACAATTACGTGTGTCACTGTACCGTTAATTTAAAAAGATACAGTATGCTCTATCCTTTCACATATTTATAGTCTGGCTACACGGTTCCCTCCCCTCTCCAAAGATTGTGCACTCTGTACTCAGAAGGTGATCACTGCACCCATGCTAGGCAGCGCCCATAACCGTACTGCATGTAGCACCTATTGGCGTCAGGGAACAGAATGTGCACCCGCATGTCTCCTCCATGGTGCAAGGCTAGGATGGCGCCCAACCACGTGCAGTCTGTCAAGGGTGAACTAGAGCACAGTGTATCTGTTCAGGAAGATGATCTAGATACCGCCATGAAGCGCATAAGGGAGCTGCAGGCAGATAATATTGCAACCTCTGCCAAACTAGACGATTTTGAGAATCGAAAGAACAATTTGAGCATAGTGGGACTGCCAGAAACCTATTTTGCCGCTGTACTTTTCACCATTTTCTCTACCCAGTTCCAGCAGCATTGAGAAAGCAGGGTCAATTCAACGTGGAACGGACGCATCACCTAGGACCCGAAAGGCCAAGACCTGAGGGTACACAAGCCCATGTCAGGCCCAGACAGGCCATTGCGAAGTACCTTGGTTACTCAGAGGAGGAGTGGGTCCTCTGTACTTACTAGTGTCTAAGCACCCTGCTAACATTGCAGGCTCCACAATATTAATGTTGCCAGATTACTCTGGCAGGTTGACCAGAAAACACAAAACCTTTAGCAAGATTTGCACTGAGCCTTATCCTACCCTTCAGGGTTATTTTCGGTCCATCCCAGTAAAGACGTATGTCTGCCTTTCCTATTCAATTTCAATAAGTTTATTTAAAAACGGCTGGACTGCAATGAAGGAGTAGAACCATCTCCTTTTCCACTATGCCTATTCACATCAATTGTGGTCCAGAATAGATTATATGTTATTTAGCCCAGTCCTCACACCCAAAATAGCATTGACTGACATTGATTAGAGGGTTTAAGCCAAAAAATCAAAATAAGAGAATTATAGGCGACAGTGGTGGTCTCCTTTCTGAACCCAGAGATATAGTTCATATATATCTCTGGTTCATATATATCTCTATACCGGATAGTCTGTCAGCTCTACAAGGTGCTAAAGGTAGCGGGGACATTAGCTAAATATTTTACTTCTATCCTGCATTGAGGTCCAGTACAGGCAGCATCCAACATAGCACATACAGTGAGCATGGAAAGTATTCGAACCCCTTTAAATGTTTAACTCTTTGTTATTGTGAACTTACCAATTTGCTGCAATGGAACAAAAAGTTAAAAATTTAAAATGGTCTGAATACTTTCTGTACCCACTGTGTCCATGTACTACACAAGCCAGGGTGTGATCCTGCTGCATTAGGCTCTTATCGGCCTATCTCATTTATAAATCAGGATCTCAAGCTAAAATAATGGCCAAAATACTTGCCCATATAACTGCTATCACTGATTGACCCAGTGCAAGTGTGATTTGTCAAAGGTAGGGCAGCGGTGACCAATATAAGAAGCATTAATGGTTGTTGAAAGTATGGCCCTCCAGTGATCGCCAGCAGACAAGAGGGTACTAATATTTAAGATTCAGAAAAAGCTATTGATAACATCAGTGGGCGATGACTGGATCAATGCCGGATAAATTTAATATTACTGGTAGCTTTAGGACATTTCTTGCAGCTCTTTATACAAATCCGTGGGCAGCAGTGTACATGCCATGTTTTAGTTCCCACATTTTCCCCCTAACCAAAGGGATAAAAAGGGTGCCCCCTCTCTCTTGTTTAATTTTGTACTTGAGCCGCTGGCTTTCACGATGCACTGCTCAGGGATTTTTCAGGGCATATTCTTATATACATATTTGAAGACTAGGTGCTGTTTATGAATGATCCCGCACACCATCTGGGTACCCTACTGCAGCACATACAGTCATTTGGGCACCTCTCAGGCTACTGTATTAATGCATCTAGATGTGAACTACTTAGTTTGGACACCTACCAGGATGTAGAGTCAAAAGCCTAGGTCTGGCAATATCCCCCAACTACATCACGTAGTTGATCTTGGCATCAAAATTGGCAAAACAGCAGGAACCCTGCACTCTTTAAGCTACCCTCCAGTGTTACATACAATTAAAACTTAGCTGGAGCGCTTGGGTGATCACCTGATAATCCTAATGGGTATAGTAAAACTTTTGAAAGTAGTTAGTTATGCCAAGTTATTATAACCGCTGCAGACAAATCCTCTTTTGTTGAAACACAAGGATGTTTAATCTCAGTAAAGTTGGTTTTGAGCCTTCCTTTGCCAAGAGAGACCGCATAGCCTTGCAAAAATTGATAAGCCCAATTTTGGTGGACGGCATTAGCCACTACTATAATGGCACTTTAGAGCAGGCTCTAGTAACACTGTCGACTTGGTAGCAATGCTACATTGCACCTTCTCAAAACTGCCACCCATCAGAAAGAGAATGATATTAATTAGAGACACCATTATCACGTGGAAAGCCGTAAGGAAGGAATATGGCTCAGCTTTCCAACTTTCCAATTATTTGCCTATATGGCAATATCAAGAATTTAGGGAAGGAAGAGACAACAGAATTTTTCACTCCATGGAGGGATGTGCTATAAAGAAAATACAACACATACTACACCCACTGTTCCATAACCCTAGATGAACCTGCAACTGCAGTCTTTCAGTAGAAAAATTGTTTGGATAATAGCTAGTGAAATGGCTAGCAACACATCTGAAAATTGGTAGGTCCCATAAAAGTATAGGATGTTGTGTAATAAGGGGAAGACCCCACAATGGTAACACTTTCATATTGGGAAAGGCACTTTGGTCACCCAGATACCTCAAGACATGTCTTCTCCAGAGATTGTTGATGACTTGTAAACATGTGGTCAACGAGATATGACGTGAAAATCAGTATAAGCTCATCAATGGGGTCATCTATTTCTTCAATATTCCGCCCACCCTGGAAAACCCTAACAAGAATCTTTGCTGTCCAAGGTGTCAGCAAAATGACATAGATCTGTAAAATGGTATGTGGAGAGGCAGCATCAGAGCATAGCTTGTTTAAGCCAACCAGTAAAAGTAAAACACTAAGTAAAGACACTTTTTAATAAAATAAATTAAATAAATAAAGTGAAAGTCCTCTTAAACACCAACATTCCCTATTCACACCTAATACATAAATAAAAGAAAACCACAAAATCATGAAAAAACCCCACATATTTGGTATTGCCCCGTCTATAACAATCTGTAAAATAAATCAGTAACATTATTGGACCGGCTTGGTGAATGCCATAAAAACAAAACCTGAAAAACTTGCCAAAAATGTAAATTATTCATAAAATCCCTTTACAAAAATGTTCCTAAAATTGATCAACAAAAGTTATGTGTGCCAAAATGGTAAAACATTAGCCCTAAAAAGATGGTCATACAAAAAAAATTAGATTTTCTCTATGTTAGTATTTCTTCAGTAAAGTTGTAAAAATATATTAAAAACTATATAAATGAGGTATCACTGTAATCTTAGTGATATATAGAATAAAGATAATGGGGCTCATTTACTAAGGGTCTGAATCACGCACTTTCGTTGGGTTTCCCGAATATTTCCATTTTGCGCCAAATTGCCAAATTGGATTTTGCTGCATGCGATCGGATTTTGCCGCACCGACACCGGCTTGCATGCGACAGAAATTGGGGGGGGGGGGCGTTGGACAACCCGATTCGGACAAACCGCGGAATTTAAAAACACATGCAGGAACTCGGACGCACGAATCGCGCCGGACCCAACTCCTCCACGGGCAATGCACAGCGGGAGCGCAACGGGACCGGGTAAGTAAATATGCCCCAATATGTTATTTTTTCTTTTCCTCCATACATTCAAGAGTTAATAAAATCTCATCAATAAGCTAATGACCTACAAAAATTAAGTATTTGTAAAGTGTATCTCATGTTGCAGAAAATCATGTTGCCTTTCAAAGTGACTTGAAATCTGAACAGATCCCTCAAAAGCAAGTTTTTGCATTTTTAAAGAAAATGGGAAAAATGGGACCTAAAGTTCAAAGCCCAATAACCTTCTACAATAAGGAGAGGATGTGTAAAAAAACATGCCAACATAAAGCAGACATTTGGTTAATGTTAGTTAGCAAGTATTTTTGCTGTTTTTGCTGTGTTGAAAAAAATAGAAATTGAGAATTTTTCAAAATTTACACCAAATATCTGTTTTTTTCATAAATAAACCCAAAACATACCACAAAACTAACGTGAAGTACAAGGTGTCACCAGAAAACAATTTCAAAATCTCTTTGATATGTTGAAGTGTTCCAAAGTTATAACCATTTATAGTGACAAAGGGGAGATTTGAAAAAATGGGCCGTGTAAGACGTTAATGAATCTGACGGGCAGTGGATCTCCTACAAGTTTCCCAAGAAGCCGCCTCATGATAAATAACCCAGAGTGTATCTCAGTCCAGTGTGGACTCAAGAACACCACTGTAAAAGTATTGGGTCAGATTTTAGATGGTCGGATGGTTCAATTTACTGAGAGCAAGCAGAGATTTTCAATCTAGGCATTTAAAGGGTCTGTCCAGGATATATATTTTTTTTACATTAGCGACAGGAATGCTGTAATAAAACAAAAGAACTCATGTTTTTTTGTGACCTTCTGTCACATCCAGCCTCTGATGCTTGTGAGGTTGCATCAATAGAACTATCCCGATCCCACGGAATAAACATAGTGCAATGGATGGGAATCCTTGCATCATATACAAATATATGATGCAAGGGATCCCTGTCTGCTGGCCAAACTGTACTGTTACAGTTCATGTACAGCCGACCTTAGACTACAACGGGTGCATTCTGTCAACACATCTTCCTGGTTGAGCCACTGAATAAATACAGAGGCCATTGATAGTGAGGCACTGGACTGGAATGGACTAGACGACAAAGCAGCCCCTGCCATAATAAAAAAACATTAATCTTTGACTCCTTCAACCTTTTTACGCCACTCCGCTTTTTCATTATTTGTTTCAATGTTTTTGCTCCCCACCGTCAAAAACTCATAACTTTTATTTTTCCATGTACAGAGCTGTATAAGGGCTTGTTTTATGCACAACAAATTATCCTACCTAGTGATGGGATTTAATATCCCATGTCGTATATTAGGAAGATAAAAAAATTACCAAATGTGGTGAAATTGCCAAAATTGATGTCATTTTCTGTTTTTAAGACTTTCAATGCATGTTCCAAATGACACAAACTCGTGGCTGCCATGGAGATCGTTTGTCCACCCTGACGATGATCGGAAAAAAGAAGGTGGCGCCCACACGCCGGTGACATTCACATGCCCACTGGCAGGTGAGAAAGAACAAACCAGAAAAGAAAATCAGGCGCAGCCACAATAATAAGAGGAGGAAGTTACAGTAAAAGAAGCAAGAAGCAAGAAAAAATGTGGGGGAAGGGTCAGGGGAAAGGGAGGGATGGGAACCCAGAGGAAGAGGGAGGAGGAAAAGCAGAAAGCTGGTGTTTAGGCAGTTCATTTTATGAAGAACAAAACAAAAAATAACCATGAAAAATGTCTCCCATGGATATCATGGGGCAGATTTATCAAGCAGTCTGAAAGTCAGAATATTTCCAATTGCCCATGGCAACCAATCACAGCTCCCCTTTAAAATATTCATGAGCACTGGTGAAATGAAAGCTGAGCTGTGATTGGTTGCCATGGGCAACTGGAAATATTCTGACTTTCAGACTGCTTGATAAATCTGCCCCCATGTCTTTAAGAATTTAAGAACCATGTACCTCGAAAGGTAGATCTTCCATATGCTGTACATCAAATCATTTACTTTCATGATCCATAGAGCAATAGCCAACACCTACACTCTTACATACATACTCTTACATGCTTCCACATGCAGACTGAAGCCAGGGTGTACTAGGTAGACAATGAAACAACTTGCAGCTATCAGAAGTCCCAGAGATAAGTCTGATACAGCTTATTGGACACATCCCTAGGATTCCCTGACAGCAGAACTTTTTTAGTTGTCCATGGCTTTAAGTTTTCCAGAGCTGTTTAAAAAAATTAATGCTTGTGCCACATTCTTGTAGGTTTTGTATTTATGCCTTTCTGTTTTCATTCCAATTGACACCACCTTATTCCTTGGGTTGGTACGTTCACAGGAAAACCACATTTATAAAGATTTAAATTTGTTTTAATAGAATTGGGATGCTGCAATACCTAACATGTTTATGAATTTTTTGGTTTATTTTAGGGAAACGGGGTGATTTTTTTAGACCTCCAAGGATACTTTATCCCTTGGATGTCTGATCGCTTGTACCATATACTGCAGTACAGGCAGTCCCCGGTTTACATGCAAGATAGGTTCTGTAGGTTTGTTCTTAAGTTGAATTTGTATGTAAGTCAGAACTGTATATTTTATCATTGTAATCCCAGTCAGAACATTTTTGGTCTCTGTGACAATTGGATTTTAAAAATGTTGGGTTGTCATAAGAATCAAGATTAACAATAAAGCTTCATTACAGACCCATTAATAACTGTTATAGATATTTATTGTAGTCTAGGACTAAAGTACAATAAATTACCAATATCCAGTGGTCCGTTTGTAACTAGGGGTCGTATGTAAGTCGAGTGTTCTTAAGTAGGGGACCGCCTGTATTGCAGTACATGGCAGCTTTGCTATTGAACTCTAAATGTCTGCCTCCATGAAAAGAATAACAGCTTTCATAGTAACAAATCATCCCCCTACGATGACCTCACAGGGGGCGGCGATCAGATACAATATGGCGGCGAGCATACCTCCGGATGATTTGCCGGTTGAATTTACGTGGTTACCAGCTGCAATCTCTGCCAGCACCGACCACAGATGTTATTGGTGGGTGTTGGCTACAATATGCAGCAAACAACCACCTGGTAAGAGGGCGCTCAGCCCTTGAGCACTCTCCGTCCAATAGTAATAGTGCGGCACTCGTCAGGAAGGGGTTAAAGCTGACTGTTTCCAGCTTTAATAAAGGCATGACTTGTCTGTTGTACCCCAAATGAATAGAACAGCTGGTTGCACATTTGTTTACGGCTGTGCGCTGTGATTCGCTTTGGAGAGGGAAGGAGTGAGCAGCTCCAGCAGTCAGGCTGCTCTTCCCTCCCCATGCATCTGGCCCAGCCCTGTCTCCTAGATCTCCACATAGCTGCAGAATGACATCAGGAGCTAGGGCAGAGAAATCAGATGCATGGGGTGGGCAGAGCAGTCTGACTGCAGGAGGTGGGGTTAGCTGACTGCATTGTACAAAAGAATAAAAGATTTTTCATATGCAACATCCCCTACCGGGGCATAGCCTTTTCTTGGGGCCTGGAGACAGCCGGGCCCGAAATACCGGAGTGGCTGGCGGTTGCGGCCTAGGCACGCTAGTGTCACGGTGCTTGGTATGGGGACCGGAGGGCTGTCCCACAGCCTGGCAGGTCTCCAGCAGGTGGTGTTGGCAAGAAATTATATAGAGGGAGAGGCTGTGGTGCTGGTCCTCCCTGGGGCAGCCCTTAGAGCAGTGGTGGCGAACCTATGGCACGGGTGCCAGAGGTGGCACTCAGAGCCCTTTCTGTGGGCACTCCGGACATTGACCCCAAGACCGAGCTCACCAAACAGGACCAAATTCACCAAATCTTTCTGCAGACCCAGGCAATTTAAGAGATGCTGCAATCAGCGCTATTTTAAAACGATACTTCATTGGCTGTTTGGAACTACGGGAAAAGTGAGAAGGTGTTGATAAAATTGCATCTTTGTAGGTTCTCCCACTGGACCCTAGTGAGAAGCTACAATGATAGTCTGAATGTGCCTACCTTCTTTCAATTGTATTAGTGGCCTCAAGGGGTCGATACGATTGATAGATGTTGAAGAGCAGGTAGCAATAAGTTGCTGCTTAAACTGCAATGTTGGCACTTTGCGGTAAATAAGTGGATTTTGGTTATAGTTTGGGCACTCGGTCTATAAAAGGTTCGCCATCACTGCCTTAGAGTCTTTAGTATGTGTCCCTGGTAGATAGGGCACCCTTGGTGGTGATACAGCTGTAGCAGGGACCAGACGGAGGCAATGTTGTGCATAAAAGTAACTTACAGTTCTTTATTCAACCAACGGTAACAACACTCCAAACGATTCGGTACAAGTGCAGTTCTGGAGTGATTTTGGAGAGGAACCTCAGGAGTTGTGTCACCAGCCAGGATGCAGGGGTAGGCTGGGATGTAGCTGTGTCCAATCCTGGAAGCTGCAGCTTTGTCCTGTTTGTCCTATGTCACTGTGAAGTTGCTGAGGCCTAGCAGGCCAATGTGCAGAGCATGTCCTCTAAAAGATGCTTCTCTGTCGGAAGCTGGGTCCTAACCGAGCTAACACCTCCCCTGACTAAGGGTTTAGTTACTCCCTAGTCAGGTGGTCTCCTTCTCCAATCGCACTCCAGTTACAATAGTGGAACATCATTGGATGATAACATTAACATGCTTAACCCTTGCCTATCCAGGCAGAATCTACCGCTGCTCAATTGCCTCCATATGTACTGAATAGAAAAAGGGCTTATTCGCAACTATTCCTCTGCCATGCGCATTGGCAGGGACGTTGCATATGCAACCTAGAAATATGATAAAAACACCTCCAGGGGATGTACATATTACAGAAGAAGGTACTATTTGTAGGCTCGGGGGTTAAAGTGGTGACAGGTTTGCTTTAACTTAGCCAAGTTGCCAGTGACCAGGTCAGATAGTTTCTTTCAAATGACCTTGCAAGGTCCTGGGAGAAGCAGAAACTAAAGGGATCATTTTACTACTTAAGTGTTCTGCCTTGAACGGTGTGCAGTACAGGGGGAGGGATTATTTACCTTTCATCTGTTCAGGAACTACTTGCTTCTATGGTGAGTCTGTTTTTTATGGGGAGAATTGTCTTTGAAAGCAGCATTACAGGATTACAGCTAAAAAACATATTTTATGTATTGGTGCCTGAGTTAATATAAAAGAAAATTGATTTTCGGAATGTCAAATCTAACTTAATGTTTTCAAATTGGTGCAGTAGAAGGAAACCTAAAAAAAACTGTTGCTAAATAGGAAAAGCTGTTTACTAAAGATTACACTAAATTGAGTAACATAGCAAAATTACAGCAAAGTCATGAGGTATGAGTTGTTTGCTGGCTATGCACAGCCATGTTTGTATTACCCAAGGCTACAGTATTCAAACAACCCCTCACAGTTGTAAAACTACATTCATTAACCCAGTCAGCCTATGGAAAATCTGGGTCTGGCGAAGAGTACAGAGTGTACGTGACTAAACCTTTAAACTTCCTCTTTCATAAGACATCACATGATTAAGAGCAATTACAATTCCTGCCTTGTGTATTTCATCTGCAAATTTCAGACGCATTGCCTCACCCAGGAGCCTTGCTCATAAAGGCAGAGCTGCGACCTCATTGGAAGGAGTCCAATTTCATCTCACAGAGCTTGTTGTAACATAACAACAAAGGTCGTGTTTACCGCCTTTACATGATTAAATACTGCAAACTAGGCAGAGATGTCAAATTCCAATAACTTCAGCCACACAGGGTCACTGCTTCTGGGTCAATGAAAAGGATAAAGAAAAGTCAAACTGTGCAAAACTGTTAACTCCTTCACTACAAATAGTTAAACTAAAAGAAAAAAGCAAAAGAAAAAAAAAAAGAAATTCCTCATAATGTAAACCGGACTCATGAAATGCAAAGATGTCAAAGGAGTTCAGATGTTTTCTATCTAAAAGTTATTTAGTTAGTTATTTTTATTCCACGATGAACCTCTTCAAGATATAGTCAATTATTTTCATTTCTGCATTATAAAAAAAGGAAACAATTTAGATTTTTATGTTGATGAGGACTTGCATTTGTGCAGGACAGTGTATTTTTTGTTGTGATTTAAAGCTCAGACCCTTTTGTAATCTGAAATTGTGTCCCTTTCTAAGCTTATAACTTTTGAACACTTACCAAAGTGATTTTGAGACAGTTTTTTGTAACGAGTTACTTAATTTAACTTGTAAATTTTCGCTCATATGTTTTGCATTTATTTTTTAAAAAACCTAAATTTTACATACATTTTTGAAATATTTGTCAAAATTTTCTCCTATTAAAGGAAACCTACCATTTCAAATGGTAGGTTTAAGCTGTAAACACCGAGCACCAGCTCAGGGTGAGCTGGTGCCGGTGCTTAGTTTCGTTAGTGTTAAAACCGCGGTATCGCGGTTTTAACACTTTTTAAACTTTATAGGCAGAAGCCGCAATCGTGCGCACGCAGCGCCGAAGCAGTTTATGCTATAAAGTTTAAAAAGTGTTAAAACCGCGATACCGCGGTTTTAACACTAACGAAACTAAGCACCGGCACCAGCTCACCCTGAGCTGGTGCTCGGTGTTTACAGCTTACACCTACCATTTGAAATGGTAGGTTTCCTTTAATTTTACCATCCAAATTAATTACCAACATTTCCCACACATCTTCTATGTTTTATATTATATTATATTATAACATTAGACAGGCTACAAATTGATAAGCAATTATCCGGATTTTTAAGGTAATTTCAAAATCTAATTTTTTGTTGATTGTTTTTGTTTTTAATGAGATTTGAAGTATATAATATTAAAAAAAAAATATAAGAATCATCCCATTATCAAAAGTGCACCACTTAAACTATTAAAAACAAAATGGAAGTGAAATGTATAATGGTCTAATTTTGTCCGTAATACGTTTATTTGTTATACAATTTCTCCCAAGTATGGAAACACCCCACATCTTCATACTACCTGCCTTAAGGGTGTACAAAGGGCCTAGCAGCCAGTTTTTAGTAAGCTATAAAGTATTTGGTTTTTTATGTTTCCATGTTGAGGATTATTTTCTGAGGGATGTGACAAATTTTTAAGTAATTTTTTTTATTGGGGGAGGGTAGGCTATGCTATAACTTATTATGTGGGGGGCATAGGAAAATGTGGAGTTTGCATTGTGCTTTTCACTTTTTACCAATATTTGTAAGTTTTATATGTAAAGTGGAATTTGAAGGCATTTTTATTGATTTATAATTTTTTCTGATTGCTTGTTCATTATATTACTCTGCAATAAAGTATTATAACTGTCAGCATATGCAGACACATAGGTTCTTACAGACAGAGGCTGTGGACAAATTGGACCCTTGGGTTGCCAGAGCAACGATCAGAACCCCCTGGAAACTGGAAGCTTGGGGGTGGGGGCAGTTTAAATGTCACAGTCATATAGACCGTGGCATTTAAAGGGCTAACACTGTGGTGTCAGCTGGTAGTTACAGCTGACAGCCCATGGTTACAAATGTTGATTCAGAGCTGAATCAGCATAAATTCAGCAACAGATATATCCGTCACTGAGTGACAAGTACCAGCAGCAAGTAGTTAAGGGGGTTGTCTGACATTAATAAAACCTTTCCTGTGGGTCTGTGAAAATATAAAACTTTACGCACCTCTCTCACTACCGGTATCCCGCACCGCCATCCATCAATGCGGTGCCCCTGTTTGTTTCAACGACTTTCACTGGCCAGACATGCCCACCCAACACCTGCTACAATGCTGGGAAAGAGGCAGGTGCCAGGCAGGCGCCGTTGTTGGAGTGGTGCTGCCGTGCCCCTGTATACAAACAGGGGGCACCATAGCGACAGATACCGGTAACTGTGTATTTTGTAAAAATAAAGATGTGTATTTTGTAAAAATAAAGACTGTGTATTTTGTAAAAATAAAGAAATTTTTAAAAAAAGATACCGGTAACTCTGAGGGAGGTAAGTAAACAATTATTTATTTTCACAGCCCCAGCCCACCAGGAACGTTTTTATTAAAAACTGACAACCCCTTTAAATGTATTATTGTTGGAAAAACAAATACTTTTTATTTTTAATGTAAAATTTTGCACCGTCCCAATTTGCCATAAAGAACATTTTAGCAATACTGCAGTTCAGCACATTTTTTCTTTTAATGTTTTGCTAATGTTCTAAAATGACATTTTAGGTTGTGGACCTGCACACATCTGTCATCCTTTTGGTCAGGAGTGCTGGACCTTCTTGATTTTCTTTATTTTCTCTATGTTTTCTCTACACTTTTACCTAGGAACATACTGCTGTGTGTGTTGGGATGCATGGAGGTAGGGGGGAGTTGTATTTTCCCCAATTGGGGCATTGTTGGCGCTGTATTGTTTGCCTTAAAATGTAAAAATAAATAAAGATCAATCTGATTTAAAAAAAATTATGACATTTTAGTGAAAAAAACCTTTATTTTATTGACAAGGTCTATATTGGATCTACTCCCGGGTTTGTCTGACAATAACTGATCAAAATACTGCAGTGGGAGATTCTGCGGTCACGCGTGTTGTTTACATGGCGTTTTGAAACAATACAACAAAGAGATTTGTCAAATTATACCATTGTTAACATTTGTGTTTACAAAATAATATATATGTAAAACAGGATTTTGTTCATACAACTATTTGCACATAAAAAGACCCATGTGATGTGTATTTATTTTTAGAATTAGGAAAATTATGTTTAGTTTATTTGGTTGAGATCACACATTGCAGTTTGCTGATTTTTTACAGGGTTAAATCGTCATGAAGTCTTGAAGGGGTTAAGGGGAAGAAACTTTAATGTAAACCCTAGCTAGGCATGGAGTGCTGTCTTTGATCTGTTGAGCACTTGTGTTCCAGTCACTGTAACATGATCCAAGCTGAGAGCAGGATATTTAGTTTGCTTTTCTGGAAATTCCCAAGGACATATCCAAATGCAGAGTAAGTCACTGATATGTCTGCAGCACAAGGGTAACAAAAAAATCCCTCATGTAAGGCGAGCTGATATTTTTCTATCCTGCCTCCAGCAGAACCTACCAATCCTGTTGTTACACATAGCAGCACATAATGTCCCCTTTGTTCCTCAATGCTACGTCTGCATGAACCTTACACTATATTTATACACAGGGGCACGTGGGGAAATATATACGGATATGCTACGTGTACAAATAAGACGCCAGAGCAGATTTCTATGCATTGAGTATACAGCCTGGGCTCTGGCACATATACAGTATATTGCTAATGCACATACATAGCATGGCATTGTAGTCACTGTGCTGAGGTTATGGGGTGCCTCGGTTGATACTCCACCACAAAGCAGGTGGTATAAAGTTCTAGTCTATATGAGGAGGGCTCTGCTAGTAGCGGTGACGCAGCACTGCTGACATTCTCTTTCTCCTTGGAATGTCAGGCGGGCAGCACTACAGACACGCAGCGGCTCTCAGGAGAAGCGCGCACGCGCACTGGCCTCGTCCTCCCGCCCTGGCAGCGCGCCAGCCGCACGCGCTCCTCCCCCCTCCCTCACGTAAACAGTCAGTGCGTTATCATGCTCTACATGGAAGGCCTTTCAAGGGGAAAAACTGGGAGAGCTCTGCTCCAGTGACTAGGTTAACCCTTGCAGGAGCTGAGCAATGGTGAGACAAGCCTGCACTATCCAGTTGTAATGCCTTCTTCTAAAGAGCCCTTGGTATTCAGGAGGTGTCTCAGAAGCAGCACTTGCTACATATCAGCTATATGTGATGTATACACCAGTTACATTTGGGCCAAAAGAAAAAAACTGTTTAACATAGGGCTCATTCACACTGCCGTCTGCGGGGCTGTACATACTGTGTGCCACATTTACCAAGGATTTTAGACACCTTTTAGACTCGTAGAACAAGAAGGAGAGGTGTATTTGTCCAGCTTAAAGAGAACGTGTCACCCACATTTATCCCCCCCCCCCCAAACTGCCAACGATAAAGAAGTGCAAATTTAGGCTGTGCTCACAAGTGGTCAACGCTAATGCTGGGGACGGCCCTTGGCCTAATTGCATATGTGATCGGAAACCACCACCTTATGTCTTGTATTGTTAAGGGCGCTGTCCAACGCTGTGTTTTGCAAAAGCAGACCAGACCTCGCCCACCGAGGCAGGCCGTGGCCCGATCGCATCGGCGTGTCTATGGAAACGCCTGCGATCGTGAACAAGCCGCAGGCTCGTTTCTGATCGCATGCGTTTCCATAGAAACACCGAGGTGATCGGGCCGCTACACGCCCTGGTGGGTGTGGTTTGGTCTGCGTTTGCAAACGCAGCCAATACGCAATGTGGGACAGCGGCCTCAATGATATGTTCCTTTGGACAAGTTTCAATTTGGAACACGGTGCATGCAACATTTTCTTCCAAAACATTTAGGGCGCGGTCCCACGTTGCGTTTGCAAACGCAGACCAAACCGCGCCCACCGGGCGGTCCGCGGTCCAGTCGCATCGGCGTTTCTCTATGTTTCTATTGAAAACGCCGATGCGATTGGACCGCGGAACGCCCGGTGGGCGCGGTTTGGTCTGCGTCTGCGTTTGCAAACGCAACGTGGGACCGCGCCCTTATGCATTTTGACCAAAAGATTTGCATTGTTAAGCACAAACATGCGTTTTACCTTGTGAGGCTGCATTCACACATGGTGTTGACACATGCATTTTGAAACACAACTGCTGAAGAGAGATTTGCCTAATGATATTGATGTTAACAATTGCATTTACAAAACACATTGCTAAAGTGATGTTAACATTTATCCTAATGTTGTGTTAGTGTGTATATTGTTAACAAAATGTTTACATGTATGTTAGCAGTTGCATTTTGTAAACAAAATTTTTCAGCTGTTGTATTGTGTTTCAAAACACATATGTTAGCACCATATGTGAATGCAGCCTTAAAAGGAAAAAGTAAAGAACTACAGAGTCATTCTGAATAAATGTTACTTGACCAGGAGCAGTTTGCACCACCCTAACATTTCCACAAGGTTATCTTGTAACATTTCCCTATCTCTTCCAACTGGCACTGTCTGTACAATTATTGCTGGGCAAGGTCAAATGCTGTGACGAGGCAGTGGATAGAAACTAGCAAGGACAACTGGAGCAGCTGCCCACATGAGTACCCGTAGCATTTCTATATTAATGTCCTATCATACATACAGCTGACCTGCTACCTAGATTTTTATTTCTATTTGTGAACCTGTCCTGACTGTTAAGGAAAATGAGCAACCCACTTTATGGAATGCCCCAAAAAAGCATTCTCCATAGCCACAGTTTTTCAGTGAACTATAGTGCTCATAGTTCCAGAGTCAATTTCACATTGAAGTATTTTCACTTCATATATATTTTGATAACCTATTTGTGTGTCAGATAAATCAGGATCCAATGACACCCTGTTCCCCTACATAAAACCTAATCCCGGTAGCAGAAGTTAATCACACTTCAATGGGAGGAGAGCTTGTTACCTAAGCACAACATAGGAAACTGCTTCTGCCACCAGAGGAAGGGCGTGTTCACTTGTTGCGTAAACGTATGTGTTTTCCAACTCATCACAACAGCTGAGAAGAGGAGATTTTCCTAATGAGGCCGGGGTCACAGGTTCTGCTAGTGTTATGGTCATAATGGGACGCTAGCGCACAGGGGCCGGGCCAGGCCTTGGCCCGATCGCATATGCGTTTCTAGGGAAACACATGCGATCGGTAACTATACAAGACACCGGGGCCTAGTTGCATACAGGCCTCTTTTTGTTTAAAGGCAGGAGGTGTCATCCTAACCACGCACCTTACAGTTTATACAGTCTGAAATGAATGCAGCACTAGGTACGCTACAGAAGTTGGGACGGCTCCTTTGCAGATGGAGACCTGGAAGTTATGTATGGAGCTGCAGGAGAACCAGAGGAGGGGAGTTTTAAACGTATGTTTTCATATATAGCTATTTATAGACAACCTCTTTATTTCTATAGGGCCATCATATTCTGCAGAAATTTACAGATCTTGGGGGTACAAATACAAACAGAACAAGACAATGGTGCCCAGGATGCAGTGGCGTAACTAGAAGCTGTTGGGCCCCAGTGCAAAGTCTGTGCCAGGCCCCACCGACTATAACGTATGGTTTAGGCTGGCGCCACACAGGGCGCTTTGTCTGCGCTTGCAAACGCAGACAAAGTCGCGCCCACCGGGGCGGGCCTCGGCCCGATCGCATCGGCGTTTCTATGGAAACGCCTGCGATCGGGAACGAGCCGCCGGTGTTTTGCGTTAATTTAACGCGAAACACCGGCGGCTCGTTCCCGATCGCAGGCGTTTCCATAGAAACGCCGATGCGATCGGGCCGAGGCCCGCCCCGGTGGGCGCGACTTTGTCTGCGTTTGCAAGCGCAGACAAAGCGCCCTGTGTGGCGCCGGCCTCATAGTAATAATCTTCTCATATGGGAAAGTGACACCATAAGGGCCCCCTAAGGCCGCGGTCACACGTACCGCTAGACGTCCGTTCATAACGCGACGCTAGCGCACAGGGGGAGGTCCTCGGCCCCAACGCACATGCGTTTCCTGAGAAACGCATGCGATCGGCTTAACAATCGCATGCGTTTCCCTGGAAACGCGTGTGCGTTCGGGCCGAGGACCTCCCCCTGTGCGCTAGCGTCGCGTTATGACGGACGCCTAGCGGTACGTGTGACCGCGGCCTAAACCTCTTGGGCCCAGGTGCTATTGCAACCTCTGCACCCCCTCAAGGATGAATCTCTACAAAAGGCTTCTGTGTTGGGACATCACCCCCGGAGCGGTAGTATTGGACTAGTGGCCTCTTACTATTCTATAGCATTTCCTTGTGTACAGCACATACAGTACGGCTTGCAGTGAGGGGGGAGCCAGCTGCAGCTCTCTGTGCTTTTGACCTCTCTCCTTTCCTGCTAACGCAAGCGCCTTTGGCGAAGTGATTCAGCAGCATTATACAAGAGCTCGGGAGGGGGAGGCGGGAAATAATAACACCAGGAAATTTTCCAACTCAGTACAAGCCGTGGCAGAGAACGCGTGAAATAGCTGGGGAACGCTAGAAAGAGGGAGCAAGGAACAGGAAGGTCCTGTGGGAGAGGGCGGGCCGCAGATATTTCTGGAAGGACTTGGCTTTCCTCTCTAATTATTAACCGCTTCTAGTTTCCATTCAGGCTGAGAGAGAATGGTGACCCACCCTAACCCTCCTATAGCTACACACTGCAGGGACAAGCCTTCTGCTAGCTCTCTACACACACATGTGGAACATGGCCGCCAGCAATCCAGTGTCATAAATAAATATGGAGGTAAGGTCACAGATCTGCCTCTCATTATACGAAAGAGAAATGTGCTTGCATCACCCCCCTCCCCCAGCAGCCCTTGCAGCAGGGCATATAGTAACTGAGTCAGTGGATCTCCTGCAGCAGCGGCGGCGGCTCTTGTTTGTTGTCTTGGCAGTAGTTCAAAGAATGAGGGGGAGGGAGAGCAGGCGAGGAAGCGTGGGCGTGCATGCCCACTGACAGTTACTGCGCCTGCGCACAAAGGAGGCGGTGGCGGCTGGACGGGGACTGTCGAAGAATCAAGTAAATAGAGAACTTGGAATCACAACGGTTGGCTCGGGCGTGACGTCACGGACTTTGTCAGGGAGCTTGTGATGAGAGGCGGGAAGCCGCGCCACGGAGAGAGCTGCAATGGCTGCTGCAAGGCAATGCGTCTCCATGTTGTGTGAGCACTAGCCCGGCGCAGGAAGGGGTTAAGGCCGGAGTTGTTGTGAGCTTTTGGCAGCCTAGAGAGGGGGGCTCCTCTGGTGACTGCGGCCGCAGCCAATCGCCAGTTCCCTTCCCTTCCCCCCTTTCCTCTCCCTCCTCCCCCTCCCAGGAGCTGTGCAGCTGAGGAAGGCGAGAGAAGGAGCGCTTCACAGAGAATAATTCCTCCTCCTCCTCCTTATCCCGGGATCCTGGGCGTAGTGTGCATGTTTCAAGCCGGACTTCACATTAGCCAAGGCGGAGGGCGCCGCCGCCCAGCTCCCCGAGGCTGAGTACCCCTGGACACAGTACCGGCCCGGTATCGCAGCGCGTCTCCCCTGGATCTGAGCGGCTTGATCGTTATTGCTATGTCATCCGCCACGGTGGCCGCCACCCGGAGACAGTCGTGTTACCTGTGTGACCTGCCTCGCATGCCATGGGCCATGATCTGGGACTTCACGGAGCCGGTGTGCCGGGGCTGTGTCAACTACGAAGGCGCCGACCGCATCGAGTTTGTCATCGAGACAGCCCGACATCTGAAGAGGGCGCACGGCTTCCAGGACGGCCGGTCCCCGGGGCCGCCGACCTCGTCGTCCTCCTCCAGCTCCTCGTCTGTGAAGCCGCAGTTGACGGCCAAGGAGATGGCGCAGATCGGACACGCGGTGGGGGGCCCTGAAGGCGTCTCCAGGGCCTCGCAGCAGCCCCCTCCGCCGCAGTGCCTGGACCGCTACCCGCTGGTGGCAGAGAGGCCGCCGCCCCGCCTGGGCTCGGATTATGGCGTGGGGCGGCAGGTCAACGGCATTCTGCTCCCCAACGGTTTCCCGAAACCCGACGAGCCGCCGGAACTGAACCGCCAGAGCCCCAGCCTGCGCAGGTCCAGCGCCGTGCCCTCCCTGGGCGCCCTGATGAACGGATCCCCCATGGGCGGACGGGGGCCTCCTCTGGGGATCTCCGCTTCTCTGGTAGCCGCCGCGGCCGCCACAACGTCTGCGGATCTGGGCAGCAAGCGGCCGGGCTCCGTGTCCAGCAGCGAGCACGACACCAAGGAGAAGCCCCGGGCGGACAGCTACTCCGAGCTGGGAGACAACCACAAGGAATGGATCAACAAGCCCAAGACGGTCAGGGACACTCTGATGGCCATGCAGCACAATCACTCGCCTTTTGACGCCAGGTTCAAGAAGGATCCGGGCACAGGGAAGGTGCTGGGCTTTGATGCCACTAACCCGGCCTCCAAATCGGGTAGGAACAGCCAGGGCCGTGATACACCAGTAATGGGGAGAGGGGCCCATGTGCTGCGCTGTCTGAACTGCAGCAACGTGTGATTGTGCTGAGGCAGCAGCTCCGTGTATGAGTCATGTAGAAGCCAGGGTGTACCCCCAGAGCAGGGCATTGGGGGCGCTAGTCACAACTTGCCCTGTGCTGGGGTGACAATTGGCGGTGGGCGTGGCTTGTGACTATTCCTGTCAGCTTTCACTTCTGCACATTGTAGTATACTGGGGTCTGCCCGCCTGCTATGTATTGCCTGAGTGGAGCCTAGGGGTGCTCATAAGGTGGCAATGCGAAGTAGGGGGTTCCTGTGTTTGGGTTCTCCAGCAGCACAGCGGTGGCGGTTCTTCTTTCGGACCAGTGGTTGGCCGTGGCAGCAGCTGCAGCCTTGGGAATTTCCACTGATGTGTTTTGCTCTTTAATTAGAAACAACAGCTGTAGGCGGCTGAAATGCTGATTCTGGAGTGTGATGGTGTCCTCTCTGTATTCATGTTGTATATTATTATAATATTCAGGCCATAGACTGGAGGCACAAGCTACACACTTGGTGGTGAGTAGCTGATGCATGTGATGTAACTAGTAGGAAATCCCCTGTCTGGTAGCAGCATGATGGGGAATAAATGAAAAGCCAGTGATAGCCCAACCCCTTACATGTCAGCAAGGGCCACATGTAAGGAAATAAACCCTGTATAAGCGGAATCTGCAGATATGTCATGGATATGGTTACCTTGGGGTCTATGGATGGCAGATGTTAACTGCACATTTCTTAATGATGGCGTAAGGAGTTTTTTTTTATTTTTAAGGTTTGTCCTCTAGTAAGGCTTGTAGTGGCATGAAGTTGTGCCTGCTGATATGTGCATGCTGGCATTCGCTTGATACATGTTTCATAACCTGGGGTCTCCTATTTCATGATGCAGAATCTGACTTTTTCACGTGTGTTGTATGATTGTCCTGAGTAGCTACAGGAAGAGCAGCTGTAGGTAGGCATAGCCTTTGGCACCAATGTGTAACTTTTCTCATAGGTTTCTTACCCTGAGAAAGCTAGATGCCGAAACTGGTTGTATGTCCCTGTTGGAATTTAAGTGTAGGCCTTTGTCTGCAGTTTATCATCTGTTGCACGGCTGAGACCCCCAGCCATCACATGTAATGGGGACTTCTCTTATGCAGTACTAACCCAAGACAAGAACCAATGTGTTCCATCATTAAGGATGAAATCCCATGTGAATGCTATGCGATTGTGGGAAGCTAGCGGAATTGTGGCTTCACATTTAGGGTGCAGTCACACGTCGCACTTTGGTTGCGTTTTCTTTGCGTTTTAAACACATTACAACAGCTGAGGAAAGGTTATTTCCCCAATTACAGTAATGTTAACATACAAAACGCATTGTTAAAGCATGAGGTAACAATACGCTAACGCATGTGTGACCAAAGTGCAATGTGTGAATGCACCCTTGGGCTGGGGAAGACTTTAGAAAAATCCACACAGAAGAAGTAATTTAGTGTTCAAAAGGCAAGGCAGTTTTCATTGGAATGTTGTATATTTTGGTCAACTTTCACCCAATCTGTATTTTGCATCAGTATTAAGATTAATCAGAGTTCCCAGTAAAAATGTAAAACATATATTCCCTGAAAACTATTCAGTAGAACTTTGTATATCTCTTTCTATGCTGAGAAGTCAGGTAGGTAGTTGTATCAATGTTTGGGTAACGTCTCTTCATTGCCATACATACATATGTATGCTGACTTCTCAGCATAGGAAAAAGTCAAACGTGCAAGTTGTATCTTTTCCCACAGATCTAAACATCCATGCTCTATAGTAAGTAGGCTGCACCCTGCATTCAATGTTTATGCTGAAACGCTCCCTTTATTGAGAGAAGTGGACGCTTATTCCTGCTCTAAGGAGGCTAGTGGTATGTGGTTGTCCCAAGTGGCTACAAAAGGCAGTTTCATTTACAACACTGTTTGCCAACCCTTGAAGTAGGATGAGGGTCTATGAAGTTTGCAATGCAAGTTACTTGCAGATTTTCACTAGATTTAGACCACTACTGAGGTCACTTTTTGAGGAAAGTTATTGGTTGGATTCTCGGGACACAGTCACGCGCTGCACTTGCGCCTCAGCCCGAAATGAATATATCTGCCTGAGGCACGCTCCCATTGTGCTGCGCTATTGCAATGTGTAACTGTGCCCTCAGGGAACCAAAAGTCCCATGAAGTGCAGTATTGAGCATATGCATGTATTTTATTCCCTACTATGGGGCATAGGTGTACTTTTATACAGGGTGTAAGGTAGGTCTTGAGTGGTGTGAAATAGAAACTTGTGTACTATAATAAGATTGGCTGTTCTGAATCATTTTGCTGCGTTCATATGTTGCACTTGAATTGAGTTTTGAAACGTATATTCAGACAATTTGAGGTAAATCCTGATCACAGATAAGTTTATCCCTAAACATTTGTGTTTGGAAATTAGCAACATGTGTTTTCCTTGTTCTCCAGGAAGACATATATTGTTTGTTTCTCGACCGCAAGCGTTTAGGTCTAAACTTCAGTTCAGTTGCGTTTTTTTTTTTTTAACAAGAATGCGGCCTTTAAAGCTTACCGTTACGGACTGATGAAACAGTAGCTTTTGCTCCAGTTTGTACTGTGAGAATTGCGGGCAGGTGAATTTCTATCAGTTTTGGCGCAGTATAAATAGAATCCACAAGAGAAGCCAAATTTCAGGCATATCTTAGGAGTTTTACTGAGCTTGAACATAATGCAATGAAATACCTCAGTGTGTCCGCTTGCTGGTCATGAGTATGTCCGGCATGTTGTTGTGTTTTTGGTTTTTTTTAACCTTATTTGGTGTAATGTTGATATGCCAGTCTCCATGCACGCCTGTCTGCATTACATTCTTTCACTGCTGTAGTAAGTGCAGAGTCAGGGCTTGTGTTTTCTATGAGGATTATCTGCTGAGTCAGGAAACTGGACTTTGTAGACGGGGAAGACTTGGGATAAGTATTGAAGTGAAGGAAAAATTGGGGATAAAAAATGGGGTACAAAATGAATCTGGATCATTGCATAGCCTTTACTATTTTATTGAGGTTATCTCACATAATGGGGTCAACATTTGCTTTCTAGGCAGACCCATTCACAAGTTTGAGCCTTGGTAATCTGGGGTTTGAGTTTCTAGAACATTTATTAATGGCACATTCTTGTAAAGGGCATGATAATGTAATTTTTAAGGGATACTGCAGGATCTATAAAAATCTTTTTTTTTTCTTACAATATGTTATGAAACTAAGATTAGATACATGACACCTCAAGATCAGCTGTAAGAATAAACTACTGCATTTAGACTAGCACTGTGCCTTCTTTAGGGTTCATTCACATGGCTGCCTGGGGGGACGTACATGCGGCCAAAACGTACGTCCCTTGTAGACGGTAATGCCCGCCTGGCAGCGGTACACCGAGAAAAAATAGAGCATACTGTATCTTTTCCCTAGTGTGTGGCCATGCACCACTGTTTCCTATGGAGGGAGGAGGGGTCACCTCCTCTTCTCCAGCACACGGTATGTCCGCATGTGAATGAACCCTTAGATTACGTGCACGTGGTGCATATTACCTGAGAATTTGCCATCTGGCAAATCCATAGCTTAATACAGTAGCCTTGTAGTGCCATCGGCTGTGGCAGAATCACTGTAGTGTACACGTCAGAAACCAGTTATTGTGGCTTGTTTATGATACTTGTGGATAGGTTGTGGGATCAGGTACCCCAAATCTACCAAGCAGAGCGCAGAACGTTGTATTGTGGCTTTGGTTCGTATTGCCTTTGACCCCATTCGCTTGAATTGAACTCTATTACAAATAGGCCATGTGTCATCACAGGCCTGAAGAGCAGATGAAGCATCACTTGTGGTGTCAGACCACTGCCAGGACTTATCCTGAAATTTCAGGTTCATTAGCAATTGCTATAATTTGAGCTAAGTGTGTGGGGGGTGTTGTGATCACTTATCTCATCTCCAAAGGAGCGCCCGCACCGCAAATCTGGGTACAGATGGGACCTTCTATATGTTTGCAGCATCCTGCTCACCAGGGTGCGTTGAGTCACGGTGGTAATAGACCTCTATGGGGCCGTGATATTTCCCAAATTTGTGCGGCCAGGTCACGGCTCCCATTGTGGTTAGGACGACAGCACTCCTTATATTACATGCCAAGAATGAGGGTTCAGCCTCGGGGTTCTGGATTGTTTTCATTAATGGTAAGACATAAACTGATAGGTAGATTATGGCAAAGGCTGAATGCATGTCTATGTGACCACAGAAATTGACAATAAGAGGTTCTTAGTAGGTGCCCTTGGTAGTTCTTTGAGACAGTAAAATAGCTTGGCTGGATATGTTGTACCAGTGCTAAATCTTGCTGTACACCATTTATAATTTCTCCATGAGAAATAACTGGTTAGGAGTCTGCTGTCATCCTGCTTTCTAGTGTATCATGGATTTTAGTAGAGATTTTTACTGTTTGTTCTTAAGTTGAATTTGTATGCAAGTCGAAACTGTATATTTTATAATTGTAGTTCCGGGGGAGAAAAAAAAAAAATTCCCCCCAGTGACAATTGGAGTTTCAAAATTTTTTGCTGTAATAGGACCAAGGATTATCAATTAGGCTTAATTACACCTTACAGCTGATTATTGCAGCCTGGGACTATAGTAAAGCATCCAGAGAGCTTCACCAGAGGGTTGGTCTTTACCTAGGGGTCGGGTGTCCTTAAGTAGGGTGGCGCCTGTATTATGTCCTTGGTGCAGCACTATTTTGAGACAAATGGGCTATAGTCTAATATATCATTAGTTAATTTTAATAGCAGGATTGTGTTGAATAAACCTGGTAGATTATGTGAAGCTGGATTCACACGCTGTGTAACATGGTTCATGTTTCAACTTGGTTGAACAGAAGTGACATGCTAAAACTATATTGGCCCTCAGTCGGGAAAGTAAATGGTCTTGTTTCCAGGCTTGAACACATTGGGGAGATGTATAATATGTGGGTCATTAGCTGAGTGCAGAGGAGGACTAGACAGGTCTCCGCTGCACCAGATTAATCACTGTCTATGGTGAATTGTACTTTGCACCTCCTATTCATTGGTCTAGTTTGCTATAGCAGCATATTTTATTTTCTGGCACATGGGTTATTTTCTTTTTGGTCACACACTCTATTTACTGAGGATGTGCCCCTTCTTCGGACAGCCTAAAAATTGGTCCAAAACCTTCAATGTATATGGTGCAAGTCATTCCAGCTGCAAATAACTTCAGTTTTCTAGCATAGACTTAAATAGCGTTGATACATTTCCCACAGTTTCTATCTCCAGTCTTAAGATGGGAAGTATAATTTAGCTGCTCTCAAAGTTTTAGATATTGTTTGGTAATGGAGGTAGAGATTGTTTATTTTCTTTACTGAACTTTTGGAAGCTTGACACTGAAAATTTTGAATACTGTACATGAGCTCTCACCACTGCTGAGACCCTACTGGTCGTCACTGATGACCAGCTGAAAAATACACAGGGCCAGTTTAGCCTTTGCTGCCAGCTAGCTTGCTGTGATGTAGAATAGATAATGTGTAGCATATAGTGTGAATAGGGAATTGGATTTTGCCAAATATCTATGTGGGGAGAAAAAAGAAGCTGCTGAATAAAACATTGGGGGGAATTTAACAATATGTCTCAGGTTCCACCAGTTTCTAGCTGGAAATTACTAGTTTTTTGCAGCACCAGATTTATCACAGTGATGATGTAGTATAAGACTGTTGGCTCCTACTTTAGACCTAGTTTTAGTTGGCCTAAACTGCGTGCCAAAACTTTTTGCGCATAGATGAATTTCCCTTGGTCACTCCCCCTCAGTTGGAAAAGTGCCCAAAAAAGGTCTGAATGTCCGTGCTAATAAATCCCCCCCCCCCCCCCCCCCCATCTGTTTTGAAACCTGAAGTTTATAAGCATGAGGAGGCTCAAAGTGTTTCTTTTAGCCAGTTTGCTACCAGAACTTGCTGTGTGGGTTGTTTTTTTTTTTTCTAATACAAAAATATCAGCGCCACTTATGTGAACCCAGGTGGTGATCATCTGATAGGATTTTGTGCCGTGTACATATTTTAATCTTCCTTTTGATTTATTTAGATTTGGGATGATCTACCTGGCCTAATGGATATTCCTTTGCCTTTTTACAGATCATTTGAATCTTGTGATCCAAGCAGGTCCTATTTTAAGTGTCTATAAATAGATTTCAACATCACTCCAAAAATAAAGTGTTGTTTAGGAAAAACCTTTATACTCCAATAAGTCATAAATTGGGAGTCCCAGGAAGAGGATTATTTGGTTTTATTAGAAGACTTGCCTACTTAAAAAGGAAGCTGCTAAATCTAACAGGGATGAAAACTTTTATTGTCATCCATAGTCAAATGCTTTATGGTGGTGACATTTATTCTTTAATTTTCACAGTTTAATATAGAATATACCTTATGTTGAATTTTTTTTCTGTTTGCTCTATTGGCAGTGACTATCTAATGGGATAAAGATTCTGTATAGCTTCTTTCTTCGGCAGGCAATCCTTATTTGGTAGTAGGAATTCCAATATCTTCCCACACCACTATACATCAATCTTATTGGCTCTTAATTTTGTCTATAGACCCAACTGCTTGTCAACCACTCCGAATCAAAAAGGTTTTTCCTGGAAAGACCTTTATATCTGATAATCCCAGTCCCTACTTTGTTTCCATAACTCTTCTTTACATCTAAGGAAGTTATGGAAACTAGTAGTTTAAAATTGGATTGTCTGGATTTTCCCAATGCCTTTATCGCATTTATGGCATCTGTTTTACATGGAAAATGTGTTTAGTGGGTTCACTATATGTAAGAAACATTGATCCTCTTCCATACAACACGTGCCCACAGTAGCGTAATACTAGACGATACGTTGTGTTACTACTTGTCAGTCGTGTACTTGGTAGCATTAATTCTTGAATTTGAAGTTCTCAGACAACCACATAGTGACAAACACACTGCGATAGTACTTTCACTTGTTACATGTACTAACATATTCTTTTATTTCCTTTTAGGTGCCCGTGCTGCAAGAAAAAGGAAACCCTCTCCAGAGCCAGAAGGAGAAAGCAGTTCCGTTAAGATAAACGGGGATGGACAGTCATGGCTGCCAGCAGCTGATGGTCTTAAAATTTCTCCAATGACTAGTGCTTCTTTCATATCTCCTCCTTCTACTGTCTCTCCTCATTCCAACCGCACCACACCACCAGAAGCTGCACAAAATGGCCAGTCGCCAATGGCTGCTTTAATATTGGTGGCAGACAACGCTGGTGGCAGTCACGCTTCAAAGGATGCTAACCAGGTTCATTCTACAACTAGGCGAAACAGTAACAGTCCACCATCACCTTCCTCTATGAACCAAAGAAGAATGGCTGCCAGGGATGTGCCAAGCCAACTTTCTAGTGGAGGAACCTCATCCCATGCAGGAATGGAACAGGTGCACCCGCAAAGCATTCCTGATTCTTCTATACCAAACAGTATACCATTGTGCTGCACTCTTTGTCACGAGCGTCTTGAGGACACACACTTTGTACAGTGCCCATCAGTACCTACTCATAAATTTTGTTTCCCATGTTCAAGGCAAAGTATTAAACAGCAGGGATCATCTGGAGAAGTGTATTGTCCAAGTGGGGAAAAATGTCCCCTGGTGGGATCAAATGTACCATGGGCCTTCATGCAGGGAGAAATTGCTACAATTCTTGCTGGGGATGTAAAAGTGAAGAAGGAAAGAGACTCTTGACTTTTTTTTTAACTTTTTTTTTTTTTTTTTTGCTTCGTAGCCACCATAATCTCTTACTAAACTTCTTACAGTGGGGATGAGTGTGTGTGAGATACATTGAAAATATATATAATATATATATACACACACAGGATAAATGTAGACTGCATAAACATGGCTGTATAATTTTTAATTTTTGAATACATTGTGTTTCTATTTTTGAAAACAAAGGTATGTACTGATCAGAAAGGTATTCTTTGTTATTGTTCTTTGCAAGTATTTGTTCCTATCCAGTGACAGTTACTGTTCAGTGTAGGCTGTGACTTGAGATGCTTTTTAGAGCACTTGGAAAACAGAAATGCTTTTAGCTGTATTTGTATGCACTTGTTAAAATGCCAAATACATTTTACGACATTGTTAATTGTCTCTGGTTACTCATTTTCTTTGAGATTAAGCTTTTTTAATTGTAAAAAATTGATGTAATTTGAACCACTGGGTGATGTTTATTAAAAAAAAAATCTTGTTCACCAAAGCAATATTTTAAGAGTGGCAATTATTTAGTTGATCCATAAGTATTGTATATTATCAAGAATAGTATATTGGAAGTAATCGTAAAGGCTGTAGTAAGGGTCTTATGCATTACACTCTCTGGATTGTAAAGGTTAATGCTAAAGCAGTGTATAGTGATTGTGGAAACTTTCTGGGGGTGGGACGGGGTGATGCAATTTAATCCATTATACTACACATTCATGTTACGTGGGGATTCCCTTGTTTGAATTGTGTTTGTCACAAGGTATATTACCTTATATGGTCTGACAATTGAAAATAATTTTTCTTGGCACCACCTCTATTTTATCAAATATTCTATTTTATTTTGGGCATCGTGAACAAATTGCAGATTTGGTTACGGTTTGGAAAGTCACTTAAAGCCAAAATACTAAACAAATCTGCAATTTGTGAATTTTTGCAGATTTTATATTTTTGCTCTGGTGTTCAATAGTCATAAATCAGAATTTTTTTTATATTTGGTCTATCCTACAGTTTACTACACTTCAGGCACTGCCAATACTGTACTCCTTTATTTAAAGAATTGTACAGGATTAGTAAAAATGCTTGTCCATGGACTTGGCCTGATAACCCTGGTCTAGAAACAATAATTGGACGGGAATGGTAGACCATACTCTTATTTGATAGCCTCACTTAAACGTTCACAGCTATATGATGTAAAGTCCATGGGTACTCGAGGTCCTCCCGCTCTTAAAGTGTGACATCCAAACTAATGAGTGTATGTTTGACTTTAAAAGGGGTTTAACTGAATATTACTGTACAGAATTATGGAGAAATGTGTTTCAGTGGCACTTCTAACAGTCTTGTGTTTTTGCTGTTATTGTTGGCGAATCTATTCTCTGTGGGAATTAAAGCTAATGTATGCATTTGATGCATATCTACTACAATTTTTCTATTTTGTGATATCAGTTTAAGTTTTACATGTCATCATGTGTTGCCTTTTATTGTTCAGTGACTTACATGTAACCACATGTCTCATAGTCTCCTTCTCTTTATGGCACTTGTATCCTCAGTACAGTTTCTTGCCCTGATATGCTGTAGAGGGCCTCCACCTTGGAGAGTTCTGTTTTTGCTTCTATAGTGTTTTGCAAGAAAAAAAAAAGTAAAAAATAAAAAAAATTAACAAAAGATTTATAGTGTAAAAATCCAAAGCTATCAGACATTAATTTCTGTTTCATTGCTGTGGGTTTTTTCCAATTTATTTTCAATAAATCTGTCAATCCTTCGATAGGCTTGTTATTCATCTTTTTTTTTTTTTTTTTCCCTCTTTAAAGATGGCATTATACGTGCATTTTGATATGTGAATACTTTAATATTTTTCCATGTTATTTCAAATTTTTTTTTCTCTAAGGAAACCTACCAGCAGGAATTTACTTAAGGTAGATCTGATGGTATGTTCCCCTTACATTCTAAACCCTTATCTATCTTTAGCTAATCCTAGAATCTAATCTACACTAAACTACATTTTATCTACGGTAACTAATATACTAATTTCTGGCAGAGGCTTCTGGGCGTAGAGTAGCCTCTTTGGGGAGTAAGAGAAAAAGCTACATCACGACCCAGTAGCCTCTGCTATCGCTGCCTCTTTGATTCTGCGTCCTCTGCTCCTCAAGGCGCAGATTCATACCTATGCAGAGCTCCGTCAGCGCTGAGGCTACTGTGCATGCACTCTGCGCAGATAGCGGCGCCTGAGGGAGCCAGGGACAGGAGGCTTCTCTAAGCCCCAGTAGCCTCTGCCAGAAACGATAATATTAGACAATCTACAATAAACTTCAGTTTAAGATTGCTAATGATATATTGGGGTTTAGAATGTTAGTGGGAATCTACCTTTTTAGTAGGTAGATTTCGGAAGGTAAGATTTCCTCTAAAAAGTAGGTTATTCATTACCGATTGGGGGAAAAAAAATGAATATTTTCTTGTAGATGTGAGTATAGCCTAAGAGCATCCACTCTCGTCAAAATTTAAATCTGCAGGAATTTGTCCCCAGAACTTGGAGACATGAGTTTGCTTTATTTGCTGCATTCAATGTGTAAATTATGTAACCAATGTGGCAAATGTAGATCCATCATCTGACCCTGCCTTAAGTAGCCGATTCTGTTTTACCTTGGCTGACTTTTTTTTTTTTTTTGGGAATTGTCACCTTTGGCCACCTAAAGAGTGCATCCATTTTTCAAATTCATGACAGATTTGTTTGTCAAATTTTCAGCTTATTGTTCTGATTAGAAATTTGGTTGAACAGACTGGCATTGACTTTTTTTGAGGTAGAGCAATGGTTTAACTTAAAGGCCATCTAACACCAGGATGAAAGACTGTAGGCATATGAGCCTGAGGGGCATTAACGCCTATGGAATGTTCATTTGCATACAGGCTTTCATCCTGGTGGTAGATGTCCTTTTTAAGAATTTTTAGTAATTGAATCAACAGGGAAAAAAACATATACTTGCACCACTAAAATATCTGCACACTTCGTGTGAAATAGTTTCTAGTATTCCTTATTTTGTGTTCAAACTCTAATGCCTACATTTGTGTATGGGGGCCGGAAGGTTATCGGGTCCGGCCGGAAGCTGAATGCAGCGCTGCTCCGGCGGCCATGTTTGTTTAAAAACTTTTGTAAGTGGAAACTTCTTAACCCCTTAGCGGAGCTGGCATCGAGAGTCGGGAGGTGTATAGCGCTGGCATCTCCGAGTAACACCCACAGTAGGAATGAGCTCTGATCACGGGCATTTAACCCTTTAAATACCGCGGTCAGCTTGGCAGCGGCATTTAACTTGCCTGACAGGTATCTCTACCCCATATCTGACCCCCCACCCCCCGCGTTCTGTCCTCGGGGGGGGGGGGGGGGGGCACCGATCGTTCCCATGGCAGCGCTGAGGGTCCGATCAGGACCCCAGGGCTGTTTGCAAGCAGTGCCTGTAAGCCGGCGTCTGTGACGTCATCTTAAAGACACAGCTTATTCCCTGCAATACATCAGTATTGCCGGGTATTGTTATGAACATACAATCAGAAGATTGCTTGTTTATGACCCATCGTGAAACTAATAAAAATTTAAAAAAATAAATATATATATCTATATCCCTCATAACATACAAAGAAACATACAATGCACAAAAAAGTCTAAATCATAACACAATCCCCACATATATAGTATCACTGCATTCGTAACAACCCATAGAATAAAAGTAAATAATTATTGAACCTGCACGATGAACGCCATAAAAAAACCTTAAAAATCTGCCAAAAATTATGATTTTAACCTATTTAATCCCACAAAAATGCAATGAAAAAGTGATTTAACCCCTTCATGCTCCGTGGCGGATATATCCGCCACGGAGCGCAGTGACTTAGCGCTCAGTGGCGGATATATCCGCCACGGCGCTTATGCCGGCTCGGCTCTGGATCAGAGCCGAACCGGTATCGGGAGACACTGGGTGCCGGCTGTAACCCCAGTGTAACACCCGCGATCGGAGTTGTCTCTGATTGCGGGTGCTTAACCCGTTAAATGCCGCGGTCAGCGCGACCGCGGCATCTAACATGCATCTGGGGGATCTTTCCCCCACGATCGCCCCCCCCCCGAACCGTTTTCGGGGTGCGCCGATCGTTGCTATAGTAACTCTGGGGTCCGGTCTGTGACGTCATTTTACTGGCACAGTGCCAGCCTATGCAAGTGCATAGGCTGACACTGATAATACTCTGCAATACATCAGTATTGCAGAATATTATCATGAAGAAGCAATCTTGCTTCTTCATGTCCCATGGTATAAAAGTGAAAAAGTTAAAAAAAAAAAGTTATTCAATAAAAAAATAAAGTCATAAATCACTAAAAATGCCCCAAACCCCCAAAACATATAAAGAGACATATAACTCAAAAAAAAGTCTAAATCATAACACAGACCCCACATATATAGTATCACCGCGTCCGTAACAACCCGTAGAATAAAAGTAAATCATTATTGAACCCCCACGATAAACGCCGTAAAAAAAAAACTGTTATAAACCCTCCAAAAATTATGATTTTTACCTTTTCAATCCCACAAAAAATGCTATAAAATGCGATCAAAAAACCATATGTACTCAGACATGATACTGGTGCAAAGTACAACATGTCCCGCAAAAAAACAAGCCATCAACCAGCTCCATAGCCAAAAATGTAACAATGTTATGCCACTTGGAAGACGGCAATACATAAATGATAGATTTTTCCCCACATTAGGGTTTTGTTTGCCAAATTTAGTAAAACGTAAGAAAATATATTCATGTCTGGTATCCCCGTAATCGTATCGACCCATAGAATAAAGATAACATGATTATTAGTCTATACGGTGAACACCAAAAAAAAAAAGGAAAAAATCCAGTACAGAATTGATGCTTTTCTACTCCTGCCCTCAAAAAAAGTTCCTAAATTTTCAACAATAGGTGATACCAACCCCAAAATGGTAACAATGGAAAAAGCATCTCGTCCCGCAAAAAAAATGCCGTCACATGGCCCCAATAACGAAAAAGCGAAAATTTTATAGCCTTCAAAAGGGGCCAATGAGGAAACTAAAATCCTGGCAGCTGCAGCGCCCTCCTTCCCTTCTGCACCTCGCTGTGCCCCCATAACACAAGTCACGGCCACATGTGGGGGGTCTCTGTACTCAGGAGAAATTGCAGAACAAATTGTATGGTGGGTTTTCTCTTTTTATATTTTGGAAATGTGTACATTTTAGTGCTAAATGAACGTATAAGGGAACAATATGACCATTCTAAATTTCACCTCCATTTTGATTCAATTACTATGAAGATCTCAAGGGGTTAACAATCTTCGTAAAAGCTGTTTCTGATAGTTTGAGGGGTGCAGATTTGAAAATGGGTTGGTTATATAGGGGGTTTTGATGCTAAATATGTAAAATTTCATTCAAAACTGTATTTATCCCCAAAATAGTCAATTCTGAAAATCCGGAAAAGCGATATTCTATTTGTAAGCCGCGTGACATCAAAATAAATTATCCAGACATTTCAGAAATTATGAAAATGTAAAGTAGACAAATGGGAAATGTTATTCAGCAACTTATTTAGGTGGTAAATCTATCTGCCTGAAAACGCAATGATTTAAAATTTCAAAAATGGCAAATTTTTCAAAAAATTTATCATATTTTCTTTTTTTTTGTAAATAAACGCAAAACTTATCAGCCAAAATTTACCACTAAAATGAAGTACAACATGTGGGGAAAAAACAATCTCAGAATCGTTTTGATAAGTAACAGTGTTCAAAAGTTATAACCATATAAAGCGAAGCAAGTCAGAATCCAAAAAATCGGGCTGAGCCTTAAGCTACAAAATGGCTGCGTCCTTAAGGGGTTAAAAAAAATATGTACTTCAGAATGATACTGTTGCAAAGTACAACATGTCCTGCAAAAAACAAGCCATCAACTAGCTCTGTAGCCAAAAAAAGTAAAAATGTTATGCCAAAAACAAATGATACATTTTCCCCCCCACATTAAGGGTTTTATTTTGCAAATTTAGTAAAACATAAGAAAAATAATTTCAAGTATGGTATGATTATTAGGCTATATGTTGAACACAAAAAAAAAGTAAAAAAAAAAACAGTCCAGAATTGATGCTTTTCTACTCCTGTCCTCAAAAAAAGTTCATAAATCTTCAACAATGGGGGATACCAACCCTAAATGGTAACACTGGACAAAGCATCTCATCCCGCTAAAATAAAGTTCCGTCACATGGCACAAAAAAAACGAAAAAGCTAACATTTTTTAGCCCACAAAAGGGACCCATGAGAAAAATAAAATCCTGGCAGCTGCAGGGTGCTCCTTCCCTTCTGCGCCTCGCTGTGTGCCCATAAAACAAGTAACGGTCACTTGTGGGGGGTCTCTGTACTCAGGAGAAATTGCATAACATATTGTAAGATGGGTTTTCTCTTTTTAACTTTTGGAAATGTGTAAATTTTAGGGCTAAATAAACCAACAAAGTAGACATATGAGTAATGTTATTCAGTAACTTATTTAGATGGTCAATCTATCTGCATGAAAACGCAATGATTGCGAATTTCAAAAATCCAAAAATTCATAATTTATTTTTTCTTTTTTGTGTAAATAAACTTATCAGCCAAAATTTACCACTAGAATGAAGTAAAACATGAGGAAAAAACAATCTCATAATTGCTGTGATAAGTAACCGTGTTCAAAAGTTCTAAGTGTTCGAAGCGACTCATGGCAGAATACAAAAAATGGGCCTGAGCCGTAAGCTATAAACTGGCTGCGTCCTTAAGGGGTTAAAATCCTAACAATTTTTTTTTACAGCGGGCAGAGGCACGTCTATGCTATCTGCCCACACACAACTGCTATGATGATGTCATCAAGTGGCGATACAGCCACGTCATAGTGGGTGCCCGTGGCAGGGAGCATGGATGTGCTTCTGCCCGCGGTGTTGGGAATCTGAGGATAGATGAAGCCGCAGCCACGGGGTGAAGAGGAGTGCCAAAGGTGAGTGTTTTCTTTAATATTTTCATTGGGGCTCTGCTGTGGACATTTCATCATTGGGGGTAGCATCCCTGGGGGCATTTCATTGGGGGGCATTTTTATTGTGGGGAGCACTGCAGGGGGCATTTTGTTGGGGGGGCTCTGATGCGGACATTTCATTAATGGCGGGGAGGCTGTGCAGATATTTTATTATTACAGGGAGGCCGCTGCTGGACATGTTATTAGTGAGGGGAGGCCGCTGATGAACATGTTATTTGTGAAGGGAGGCTGCTGTTGGACATTTTATTAGTGAGGGGCGGTCGCTGCTGGGACATGTTATTAGTGAGGGAAGGCCGCTGCTGGGCATGTTATTAGTGAGGGAAGGCCGTTGCTGGGCATGTTATTAGTGAGGGAAGGCCGCTGCTCGGCATGTTATTAGTGATGGGAGGCCACTGCTGGACATGTTATTAATGAGGGAGGTTCTTGCTAGACATTTTATTTGTGAGGGGAGGCTGCTGGACATTTTATTAAAGAGTAGCATCTGCATTTCCCAACTTAGGCCTATACACGAAACCAAGTTTTTCCATTTTTTGTGGTAAAATTAGGTTCCTCTGTAGGTCGGCTTTTTACCTCTAAAGTAAGCAGCTCCTACTGCTAAAACAGACGCAGCAGTGTTACACTGCTGGCATTTTCGGAAACCTCCGATAACGCTAGCAGACACTGTCATGAAGTACACTAGAAACATTGAGGCGCTGCCTCTTCCCCGGACTGCTCTGCCCACTCCATAGGCCTCCTCATGAATAGACCGGTCCGGCAGTGTCTGCTAGCGTTACCGGAGGTTTCCAATAACGCTAGCAGTGTAACACTATGTCGGTTTTAGCGCTAGGAGCTGCTTCCTTTAGTAAGTAGCTCCTAGTGACATTTTGACAGTTGACAGGTCCTCTTTAAAGACATCTAATTATTTAACCCCTTTTCGTCATAACCTTTTTTTTGCTTTTTTTTTGTTCCCCACCATCAAAAATGTATAAATATTTTTCATGTAAAGAGCTGCATGAGGCTTAGAGATTCAGAGGAATCATGACCACGGTGAGGGGTGATGCAGGTAATTCTCAAAGACCCGATGTATATGCACAAGGTTTTCATTGGGTAGTGTTTGATCTACAGAAAAAAAAGTTCTAGACTAGACATTTAATAACATGCAGAGAACTCCAGAACTTAGATTGGTATAGCCTCCAAAACAATGGAGTAAACCAGTCAGGCAAAATATATGCATAAGACCTATGCATATAGGTCTATTTTCCTCAGGTGTTTTTTTAAGCTTTCTCACATCCTCATGTATTTTGATGCTCATGCACATAGCTGAGTATTCGTCAGCCCTGTTTATGAGCCTAGTGCCTCTGATCAGGTCTTATTCATGGCCTTGTTTGCTGCTCTGCTCTCTCATAGAAGTCTATGGAGCTGTGACAAACACAGATGACAGTGGGCCACATACAAGTGTTTGCACCAGTTTTCAGTCTGACTTTGCACTAAAAAAATGTGCAAACTGCTTGCACATGTACTTCTCCAGACAGAAAAAAATGTGCACCTAAAGGGGCGTGTTAGTGCTTAGTCGGAGTTTGCTCCACATTTATTACTGATGTACTCCACAATTCTGCCACTTATACTCGAGTCAAGAAAAAATAAAGCCAAAACTCACTTTTCGGGCGCCCCCTGCACGTCTTCTCTTCTTCCATTAGCAGCGCCATGTTCGTTGCTGACCTGGAGCTGAAGCAAGAAGAAGAAACTGTCCAGAACGTCGGAGAGGTGCGTACTTAGTTTCTTTTTTTTTTTTTTGCTGCGAAAACAGGGAGCTGGCTAGCTATATACTATACGGGACTGGCTATATTACAAAAGGGGCTGACTATATAGGGGCAGCATAGTATCATAGTATATAAGGCTGGAAAAAGAGGCAAGTCCATCAAGTCCAACCTTAATTAGATCAATGTTTTGTCCCCATAACCCGTGATATTTTTGCTCTCCAGAAAAGCATCCAGGCCTCTCTTGAACATGTACACAGAGTCTGCCATAACAACCTCCTGCGGCAGAGAGTTCCATAGTCTCACTGCTTTTACAGTAAAGAACCTTTGTCTATGGTAGAATCGCCTCTCCTCTAGGCGTAGAGGATGCACCCTTGTCCTGGTCACAGGCCTAGGTAAAAAAGATCTTTGGAGAGATCCTTGTACTTTCCGTTCAGGTATATGTACATTGTAATGAGGTCTCCCCTCGTCTTTTTTCTAAACTTTTTCAAAAATTTTTCCCAAATTTTGTAATCTGTCATTGTATTCTAATCCCCCCATTCCCCTAATAATCCTGGTTGCTCTCCTCTGCACCTGTTCCAGCTCTACTATGTACTTTACACTGGTGCCCAAAACTGTACACAATATTCCATGTGTGGTCTGACCAATGATTTGTATAAGGGCAAAACTATGTCTTTATCATGAGAATCAGTCAATCTCATAATTTTATTTGCTTTAGCAGCTGCCGCCTTGCTCTGTTCATTAAAATTACGTTTACCATCCACCAATACCCCCAAGTCCTTTTCAGCTCCAGTTTTACCAAGGAATTTACTTTTTAGTTCATAATTATACTTTTTGTTTCCATGGCCCAAGTGCATAACTTTACATTTATCTACATTAAACCTCATCAACCAATTCTCTGTCCAATCCTCAAGCTTCCACAAATCCCTCTGTAATGCTAAACTATCGACCTCAGTATTAATTACTTTACACTGCTTAGTTTCATCTGCAAATATTGAAACTGTGTAAACCCACTACAAGGTCATTAATAAAAAATATTAAAAAGAAGTGGCCCCAATACTGACCCCTGTGGCACTCCACTGGTAACATCAACCCAATCTGAGAATGTGCCACTAAGCCAATTACTTACCCAAATACATAGATTTTCCCCTAGTCCCAGCAGTCTCATTTTATATACCAACCTTTTGTGCGCACAGTGTCAAATGCCTTTGAAAAGTCCAGATATACAACATCCACAGCGTCCCCCAGATCGGTCTGGAACTTACTTCCTCGTAGAGATTAGTCTGACAGGACCAATCTCTCATAAACCTATGCTGACGCTGTGTTATAAAGTTATGTACAGTGACATACTCCAGGATAGCATCTCTAACAAACCCCTCAAATATTTTCCCCACCACAGAAGTTAGACTCACGAGTCTGTAGTTTCCAGGCTTTTTGATCCTTTTTTGTATATTGGTACCACATTTGTTATGCCCCAGTCCGGTGGAACATAACCAGTCTTCAGGGAATCTTCAAATATTAAAAATGACGGTCTATCTATCACGATACATAGTTTATGCAGAACCCGGGGGTGTATGCCATCTGTACCCGGTGATTTATCTATCTTAGTGGTTGTGAGGCGGCGCGGTACCTCTTCCTGGGTTAAATTGTTGACATTTCAAATAGAATTTACATTATTCCTCGTGTCTTTCACCAGGGGATTTTCCTGGGTAAAGACAGTTGACATTCAGTCGATTGTCCCTTTCCTCATCTCCTTCCACCATGACCCCCATGTTATTCCTAAAAGAGCCCACACTCTCTGTTTTTAGTTTCTTATCATTTATATACTTGAAAAATAATTTGGGATTATTTTTGCTCTCCCTGGCAATATTTCTCTCTCTCTATTTTTGCGGCCTTTATCTGATTTTTACAGGATTTATTTTTCTCTCTATAATCCTGTAATGCCTCATAGCTACCTTAAACGCCTTATCTTTCTCGCTGATTGCTTTCCTTACAAGACTAGTTAGCCACATTGGCTTTTTCTTGTTCCTCTTATGCTTTTTCTGATATGGTATGTGTTTCTCACGGGACTTTTTTAAGAATATATTAGAAAAAGTCTTTTTTTGGGGGGGGGGGCAGAGGAGAGCAACCAGGATTATTAGAGGAATGGGGGGACTAGAATGACAGATTACAAAATTTGGGATTATTCAGTTTAGAAAAAAGACGACTAAGGGGAGACCTACCATATTTTCTGGACTATAAGGCGCACTTTTTAGCAAGAAAAAATCTTGCTAAAAAGTGGCTGCTTCTTATAGACCGGAGGTCAGGAGGATCCAGCACTGCCAGACCCTCCTGACCGCTGTAATGGAGATTGGGTGATGCCCTGATACAGAGCTGCACCCGATCTCCCAGAGAGGAGAGGCTCCGTACTACTCTCACCACTCCCCGATGTCCTACAAGTCCAGGACCTGCGGTGATGTCAGAATCATGTGACTGATCACATGCTTCTTACATCACCACAGGTCTCATACTGCCATGCTGCACTGGGACAGGGTAAGAAGAAGGGAAATGGGGGAAGTATGTGTGTGTATGTATATGTGTGTGTGGTTCTGTGTGAGTGTGTATAGGTGATGCGGAGTTGAGTCTGTATAGGTGAGCTGAGTGTGTATAGGTATGGATGATGCAGAGTAGAGTGTGTATGTGGATGGATGATGCAGAGTTGAGTGTGTATGTGGATGGATGATGTAGAGTTGAATGTGTATGTGGATGGATGATGCAGAGTTGAGTGTGTAAATGTATGTCTGAGTGTGCTGTGCTTTAGTGCGACCAACAGGGATATTTTAATTGGTGTAAAATATATTTTTCCTTTTTTTGGAAGCCTAAATCTGGGGTGCGTCCTATAGAAAGAAGCGTCTTATAGTCCGAAAAATACGGTAATTACAATGTACAAATACCTGAAGGGACAGTACAAGGATCTTTCCAAAGATCTTTTTATACCAGGCCTGAGACCAGGACAAGGAGGCATCCTCTACGCCTAGAGGAGAGGCGATTCTACCATCAACATAGACAAAGGTTCTTTACTGTTAGAGCAATGAGACTATGGAACTCTCTGCCGCAGGAGGTTGTTATGGCAGACTCTATGTACATGTTCAAGAGAGGCCTGGATACCTTTCTGGAGAGAAAAAATATTACGGGTTATGGGGGGTTATGGGTTACATTTATTTAATTCTTAAAGGATGGACTTGATGGACTTGCGTCTTTCTCCGGAATTAAATACTATCACGTGGCGCAGTGGTTAGTACTATATCTTTGTAGCTCTGGGGTCCTGGGTTCAAGTCCCATCCAAGTCAACATCTGTAAAGAGTTTGTATGTTATCTTGGTGTTTGCGTGGGTTTTTTCCGGTTTTCCCCCCACACTCCAATACTGGTAGGTTGCTCAGATTGTGAGCCCCATGGGGACAGGGACTGATTTGGCAAACTCTGTGTAGTGGTGCTTAATCTGTTTGCGCTATATAAATAAAGAATTATTATACTCAAGTCATGAGGTTTTCCCAGTTTTTGGTGGTAAAATACTCGAGTATATACGGTAAGTATGCCATAAAGATCAATCACCTTTGTGAGACCTCTGGTGTCTATAGTCGGTAATGCAGCTGCTTAGATATCTGCCTGAGAAGAAATGTGTAAATGTTGACAAATCAGATGTAATATTATTGTTTCATTGTACAGAGGTGATGGTTGGATGATCCACCTGAGCTGAACACTCCCCCAGGATATATAATCCTTGGGTGTGGAAGGTTGTGGGCTTTCCCCTGAGGTCTCTCCAAGGAGAGCCCAGATAGTGAGGAAGTACAGCACTGCTCAGCACATGGCCTGTAGTGATGGGTCGTTCGCGAATGACGTGTGAGTTGATGGCTCACTAAACTCCTCCCCTTAACTGCTCATCACGCCCTCTTTAGCCCAGAGTTTATATGCAATTAATCTGAGACACTCTGGATGGCGTCACCAGGGCCGCTTCTGCCATGAGGCGAGGTGAAGTCCCCGCCTCAGGCGGCAGATAGCGGACCCCATTTAAAAGCGGCATTTTGCCGCTGGTAGCACGGACTTGCCAATGGCTGGCAGGTCCGTGCCACCTGTAAAATAAATTACATCGCCGCCTTCAAGGCGGTGATGTAATTTATAGGCAGAGCGGTGCAGCACATCGCGACTGTGTGCACCGCTCTGCAGGACACAGGTCGGCGTGATGACGTCACCACGTGCCCGTGCCGACCTGTGTCCCTTCACAGAGGGCTGCTGGCTGGAGGAGATGAGGGAGCTGCGTGGGAGCACGGAATGGTGAGTGCAGCAGGGGGATCGCTAGATCTTCCTTCCCTCTCTCATAACGATCTGTGTCCTCAGGACACAGATCGTTATGAGACCATGTACAGGGACTGCTTTCCCCAGCAGTTGCTTCACCCTCCGGGAGTAGAAGACTCCCGGAGGCTGAAGGCTGAAGGCTGAAGGACCTTTGATGATGCAATGGTCACATGACCTGCCGGGGAAAGCAGTACACACACAGAGAGTTGCCTGAGTGAGGTGAGGGGGAGACATGAAGGGGCCAGGGAAGAACATGGGGGACTGTGTGTGGGCACATTTCTTACTGGGGGGGCTGTGTGTATGGGCACATTACTTACTGGGGGGCTGTGTGTGGGCACATTACTTACTGGGGGGGCGCTGTGTGTGGGCACATTACTTACTGGGGGGGCGCTGTGTGTGGGCACATTACTTACTGGGGGGGCGCTGTGTGTGGGCACATTACTTACTGGGGGGGCTGTGTGTGTGGGCACATTACTTACTGGGGGGGCTGTGTGTGTGGGCACATTACTTACTGGGGGGGCTGTGTGTGTGGGCACATTACTTACTGGGGGGGCTGTGTGTGTGGGCACATTACTTACTGGGGGGGCTGTGTGTGTGGGCACATTACTTACTGGGGGGGCTGTGTGTGTGGGCACATTACTTACTGGGGGGGCTGTGTGTGTGGGCACATTACTTACTGGGGGGGATGTGTGTGTGGGCACATTACTTACTGGGGGGGCTGTGTGTGTGGGCACATTACTTACTGGGGGGCTGTGTGTGTGGGCACATTACTTACTGGGGGGCTGTGTGGGCACATTACTTACTGGGGGGCTGTGTGAGGACATTACTTACGGGGGGGCTGGGTGTGAGGACATTACTTACTGGGGGGGCTGGGTGTGAGGACATTACTTACTGGGGGGGCTGGGTGTGGGACACATTACATTGGGGTTGTATGGGGGAAATTTTGGGGGGTTGTATGGGAGACATTACTGGGGGTAATTGTGTGGGGCATGTATACAGCTGAGACTGGATACAGGTGGTGGGGGAGCTGAGACTGTATACGGGGTGTGGGGGGGTGTAGGCTGTGTATACAGGGGGGTAGAAGAAAGGCTGTGTATACAGGGGGATAGGGGAGAGGCTGTATATAAATGGTAGAGAGGAGAGACTATGTATACTCGGCTGTTCATTATTCGGGGAGGCTAAATTAGGGCACCTAATTGAATTGCTCTATATGCTCTAATTTGGGTGACTAAATGATGTTTTATGTTGGGAATAGTTTGTTCAGTCATGTTGTGAGGATAATATATAGTAGAATCACAATGCATTATACTGTAAGTGACTGTGGTATTTTTAGGGGCGCCATGGGGAGTTGTGCTGCATGGAGTTGAAGACATTTCTTTGTGAATTCGGAGGAAAACCAAGGCCAGAAGAAAGCGTAAAGAAGTACCTTCCTGATGGAGTAGATGGTCACCTATAAGGTACTAGAGGTCACTAATATCTGTGACTAATGACTACTAGTGTGTAAGGTAGCATCATCAGGGGCACGCACGTGCACGCGTACATGGGGGGGGGGGGCAGCATTTTAAAATTTCGCCTCAGGCAGCAAAAATGCTAGAATCGGCCCTGGGCGTCACCATAAGCCCCTCGGTATTGCTCAGGCTATAGCATTACCCCTGGAGCCCTTGTCCCCCCCCACCTGCTCCTTCACTCACTCCCCCTCCCACTCTATGCTGTAAATGTAGGTAGCACAGAGACAATACTGTGTGCTGCTGTAACATTTCTGGCAAATTGTGGGAGGGGCGAGTGAATTTAGGAGCAGGTCGACCAGGGAGAAGGGCTCCATGGGCGTGTTAACCCAGAGCCACTGCAATGCCCCCCCCCCCCCGAGCAATTAATTTGCATACACGTAAAAGTGTTTTCAAAGGCAATCATCTTGAGCAATGGTCATACTGAACATATATTACTATTTATACTACAGGGATTTTACCCCTTCCGGCCAAGACCCCTTTTTTTTCGCATTTCCATTTTTTAAAAAATCTATAAATTTTTAAATTTTTTAAGTAGAGAGCTGCATGAGGGCTTGCTTTCTGCGTAACAAATTGCACTTCATTATTTAATATTCCATGCCATGTACCCGGAAATGGGGGGAAAAAATCCAAATGCAGTGAAAATGGATTTGCGCCATATTCTTGTGGGCTTTGATTTTACAGCTTTCACTGTGCGTCCCAAATGACAAGTGCACTTAATTATTTGGGTCGGTGTGATCACAGGGATAGCAAATTTATAAAGGCTTTATAATGTTTTTATCAAAAATTAAAACCTCGCCACGCTCCTGCTCCCGTCTCGGCTAGGCCACATGCGCGTTCCCACTCCCAAGGGCCCGCATGCGCTGGCACTCGAAGATTTAGAGGGCCAGCGCACCTTTGATTGACCACTTCCGGGTTTCCCATAAAAACCGGCTGCTCCCATCAACCCCCGCCGGATCTTTTAGCTATGGTGAGAAGAGAAAGCTTCCTTGTTGCTGTTCCCGTTCCGCCTTGAATACCTGTTGTGACCTCAGACTTGACCTGTTACCTAGCATCTCTGCCGCCAGCCCTGACTACCCTGACCTTGAGCCTGGATTGTGATTCTGTACTAGACCTTGGCTGCCTCCGCGGGCTAGTGGAACGACCTGGTGGCACCAAGCCGCAACAAAACCATCCTGCTTTGCGCCGGGTTCTGGTGAAGACTGGGTGCCACTTTGATTCCGGTCCCAGGTGTCGGCTAGTACCATCTCCCGCTGTGGTCCAGGGGGTTCACAGACAGCCTTAGGTTTTCGTAAGACCCAAGGCTGTCATAGCAAGCATTTGCGCAATTGTATCGAAGATGGCGGCGCCCATGTGCTGCCAGGATTTAAATGCCTTCGGGGGCATTTATCAGCACCGACCGCAGGTGTTACTGGTGGGTGTTTGCAGTAATATTCAGCAAAGACCCACCTTGTATGGAGATGGAATAGCATGCTGATGCAAAATGCTGTGGTGACCATGCTGGTTCAGTTTTCAATTTTTAATGAATCTCCAACAGTGTCACCAGCAAAGCACCCCCACACCATCACACCTCCTCCTCCATGCTTCACAGTGGGAACCAGGAATGTATAGTTCATTTGTTTACTTTTTTTTGTAACCAAAGACCTCAAAGCACAAATTTCCACTGGCCTTATGTCATTTCATGTTTCTTTACCCAAACAAGTCTCTTCTGCTTGTTGCCTGTCCTTAGCAGTTGTTTCCTATCAGCTATTTTACCATGAAGATGTCTGCTGCTAGAAGTCTATGTGGCATTGTGCGCAGCAGAGGTGACTCTTGGTCTTCCTCTCTGGGGCGGTCCTCATGTGAGCCAGTTTTTTTGTAGCGCTTGATGGTTTTTGCAACTGCACTTTCAGAGTTTTCCCAATTTTTCGGACCGACTTACTTAGCTGCTTTTTTCTAGCCTTAATGGGGTATTCCGGGAATATGAACGTCTGACACAAAAACCCATGATGATATAAATAAATGAATACAACAATACTCAATGTCATTAGTCACAAAACGGAGCTAAAATAATATGATTTTATGATTTCCAAAATTTATGGCCTCTCTAAAGTAGGTGGAGTTATCACTAAGATGGCCGCCACTGGAAACTACAAGTTCCATGATCCTTTAGTAGTCAGTAACTCCTCCTCCCTCTTATGCTCTGCTCCCAGTGATGATCTAACAGGTTTTCTTGCTCTGTTACCATAGTAATGATGTGTAACTGCCATCACCACAACACTGGCCATACTGGATGCTCTGCAACCAACCGACTACAGCCAAACATAGTGGTGATCACATGACCTGCCCAGGCGAAGTACAGGACATGTGATGTGGACATGTGACCAGCAACCATCTTCTGTCCTGCAAAGGAGCGCGCGGAGGAAATTAATGGACTGATTAAAGGGCCAGTAGCATTTTAATTCCTCATTACAGTCTATGTCATCAGCATTTTTTGCTAAGGGGAGCAAAATTTTAAATAACAACTAATTACACATTAGCTTATATTTGAGTGCCCACTTGTATATGAATTATGCCGATTCCTGGAATACCCCTTTAATACAAATTCCAACAGTCTATTCAGTAGGACTATCAGCTGTGCATCCTCCTGCACAACACAACTGATGATCGCAACCCCATTTATTAGGCAAGAAATCCCATTTACACCAGACAGGGCACACCTGTGATGTGAAAACCTTTTCTGGTGACTACCACTTGAAGCTCATCAAAAGAATGCCAAGATTGTGTAAAGTAGTAGTCAAAGCAAAAAGTGGCTACTTTGAAGAACCTAGAATAAGACATATTTTCAGTTGTTTCACATTTTTTGTGTTAATTCATAGTTTTGATGCCTTCAGTGGACCTCTCTCAGGTCATTTGTGCAACATTCCCCACCGGGGCATAGCCTTTTCTTGGGGCCTGGAGACAGCCGGGGCCCGGAATACCGGAGTGGCTGGTGGTTGCGGCCTAGGCATGCTAGTATCACGGTGCTTGGTATGGGGACCGGAGGGCTGTCCCACAGCCTGGCAGGTCTCCAGCAGGTGGTGTTGGCAAGAAATGATATAGAGGGAGAGGCTGATGCACTGGTTCTCCCAGGGGCAGCCCTTAGAGTCTGTAGTAGGTGTCCCTGGTAGATAGATGGGGTGCACTTGATGGCGATACAGATGTAGCAGGGACCAGACAGAGGCAATGTTGTGCATAAAAGTAACTTGCTCTTTATTCGAACCAACGGTAACAACACGCCAAACGATTCTGTACAAGTGCAGTACTGGAGGGCTCTTGGAGAGGAACCTCAGGAATTGTGTCAACAGCCTGGATGCAGGGGCAGGCTGGGATGTAGCTGTGTCCAATGCTGGAAGCTGCAGCTTTTAATCCTGAGTAGGTTCAGTATCACTCTGTGTGAAGTTGATGAGAACTGAGGCCTAGTATCTTCTCCTGTGGTGAGAGCTGGGCCTGAGAGAACTGCTCTCTCTGAAGTTTCTGGAACTCTCTTCTAACTCCTCCCCAGACTAAGGGTTTACTTAATCCCTAGTCAGGTGATCTCCTTCTCCAATCACACTCCAGTTACAAAAGTGGAACATCATTGGATAATAACATTAACATTGCTTTAACCCTTGCCTATCCAGGCAGAATCTACTGCTGCACAATTACCTGAGCATATGTGTAGTGTCCTGCAGGGGAGCTGAGCAGACTTACTACCAGGGGGACACACATATAAGGGGCTTGTTCGCAACAACTCCTATGCCTTGCATTGGCAGGGATGTTGCATTTGCATACAGCTTTGGGACCTGATTGCTTAAGTTTACAGGCATGTAGAGGGACAATGAAGGGGTAGAGACAATGCTTTCTAATGGCAGTTTATGAAAATATATTTAGTTTTGGGGGATAATTTGCCTGATGGGTTCTCTTTAAGCTCTACATTTATGCTCTGCAATCACTGGGGATGTGCCCTTCTGACACATAAGGGAGCCCAATGAGGCAGACATTAGGTCCACAGAGGTTTTAAGGTGGTTGACATCCCATTTCATGAGGGTAAGTTGGTCCTCTACTTCCTCAAGACGTCCCTCTAGTACATCCAATCGCTAATATATTTTTTGTAAGTTATGTCTAAGGAGATCATCAAAATCCTCATTTACATTATCCATCAGCATAGTGAAAAAGGAGAGAGAGTTGTTACAGTTCTGTGCTGCAACCAGGACATCTGTTAGGGTTGGTTCAGCACTGATCGTAAGAGGCTGTGAGGTAGAGGGAACACTGGTACCTGCACATAGAACCAGATGAGTACCAGGCCGCCATTCCTTGCCGCCACTATATTGAAAGAAAGTTCCAGACACTTCTGTGCAACTCATTCTGGGACTCACTACTAAGTGATTCTGGTTCTGGTCCTGCTACACAACCAAAGGATCAGGCAAACCTTTCCATTTGTGATGCGACCTCCTGCTGGCTGTTGGTGCAACTCCCAAAACTTGTCCCCTTAATACTTTTTGTTGCCTTTTCATATCAACCTCACTGGACCAAACACCAGAAAACCCAAACTCAGAGAAGCGATTGGTGTAAGTGAAAATGGCAAGGTATAACAGGTGACTTAGCAAGAGCTGAGCTCACACCCTCGGCCAAAGCACGCCCCCTGGGATTTTATTTCTAGAACAGGGATAACCCCATTACCCGGTGTCTATTTTCAAAAATAATTGTTGGAGTTTAGTGTAATTATTTATGCTGTCATTTCAGACACAAGGTCCATGCGGTAGAATTATGGCACAGACAGAGTTGTGGCGCATGTCAGTAATAAATGTGGTACAAACTCCAACTAAGCACTAACATGGCCCTTTAAAAATACATGTGCAAACAGTTTACACGTTCTTTCAGACTGAAAACTGATGCAAACTGGATTATTTATGTTTTTCAAATGTATCTCTGTATATCAACTTGCTGATCACACTCTGTGACATTCTATGCTTAGTGTGACCACTGGTCAATTTTTAGGTGTCATCTTGGTTTCATATTGTCAAAATGTGAACTTTTTTTTTTAAACTCTAGATGCGCTTTAATGTGACTTTTATTTAGGAGAGGCTTCTTCACCTCTGTCCCGGCGTCACAGGCAGCTGGGAGATTGTCCCGAATATTCCCTCCAGCACAGACTAGTATATATCTTCAAAGCCAGAACTTAAGTACTGAATGACTTCTACAGAGATCGGGTCAGGGAATCCTTTTGAGAGATCAGAGCAGGGACCACGTAATCAGGGAGACATCACCATCTGTCCATATATGGTCTCTATACATCGCAGGGTTTCCCCAGACACAAGGTTTACAGCCTATTTAATGCAATTGAATACATTTTTCCCCAGCCTTGGATTTGAACCCAGAAACTTCACACTCCACCTGCCATAGAGAGACAGAGCTAGGTTATAGATGTAGTGGTTGTCTATAAATGTATTTTTTGTAACTAAGAGGTTTACTGTTACACTGTGACACAGGCTCCTTGCACTGAAGAGAGGGATCTTCTCAGAGATTATTATTGTAAATATTGAGACAATTATTATAATAATAGTAATAATCGTCTCAATAATTGTAACAGTGCAACAGTAGAGTTTTCTTAGTTCTTAGTTACATAAAATCATTTAATAAACAACCCCTAAGCCTATAGCCTAGTGCAGTGATGGCTAACCTATGGCACTGTTGCCAAAGGTGGCACTCAGAGCCCTTTCTGTGGGCACCCAGGCCATCACCAGAGAGGACTCCAGGTATCTTTCTGCAGTCCCAGACAGCCCAGGACTTGTTGTGCACAGAGGTATTTTAAAGTGACAGCTGTACCTGGGACTATTTTATGCTTTATTGGTATCCTCAGGGGGCTTGTATCAATGAAAACTGTGACAGAGAAGGGAGTATAAATCACAAATTACATTTCTGTGTTGGCACTTTGCGATAAATAAGTGGGTCTTTGTTGTAGTTTGGGAACTCGGTCTCTAAAAGGTTTGCCATCACTGGCCTAGTGGATAGAGTGTCATCTCTATCTCTATTGTAGGTGGAGTGTAAAGGTTGCGAGTTTAAATCCCGGCCTGGGCATAAATGTTTTAATTATTATTATTATTGAGAAGATGATTATTATTATGATATTATGGTAAGAATTTGGGAAGTGGCCAGGGCGTGATTGGGGGTTTGGCTTAGGGGGTACCGCCACAGCACGCTATGTGTTCCGCCATTTTGTCCCTCTTTCTCTTCCAGAAATGTTGGGAGGTATGCTTCTTTATGTCAAAAGAATGAAGCCCACAATGCATACAAAGCATAATCCTGCTAAATCTAACATTATCAGTATGGGTAAGGAGAGCCTTTGTTTCCATACAATAATATAATATATATCTTAATATTTACCACTATGCATGCTAATACATGCTGTCTGGTTACTGCACAGGACAAGTATGTTCATTAACTCATACCTGCTAAAATAGAGACACCCATCTGTAAACAGCACTGTCTTATGCTCAGGGAGGATACTGTCTTTGAAAAGTCATTTGGTGGAGACTTATATTTAAGAAGATGCTCCATGGAAAAAATACTTATTTCTGACTGGAAATACATTTGTTCTGCAATCAGTTGTCAAAACACATACATATGGTGTACTGTGACACAATACCATAAAAATAGAACTAGAATCATACACCAAAACAACAAACAAGGGACAAAAATGATATGAAGTGAGTAAAGGGTAAAAGCAGAGGCAAAAGTATGTGAGTGATGCACTGTGTACTATGATGAAGTGATAAAGCATATATAATATATCTGTATATATATATATATATATATCTAAAATAACTCACATTCAATAAGTAATACATTCATTTTATTTCGTATATACTCGAGTATAAGCCAGCCCGAGTATAAGCCGAGGTACCTAATTTTAGAAAAAAAGGGAAAAAACTATTGACTCGAGTATAAGCCGAGGGTAGGAAATGCATTGGTCCCAGCCTGTCCCTAGTAGACAGCCAGCCTGTACATAGCCCCCAGTATACAGCCTGCAGCCCCTGCCCCCCGAATAGATAATATGCAGCCCCTGTCCCCCAGTATGTAGCCTGCAGCCCCTCTCCCCCCCAGTATACAGCCTGCAGCCCCTGCCCCCCCCCCCCAGTATACATCCTGCAGCCCCTGTCCCTAGTATACAGCCAGCAGCCCCCTCTCCCTAGCATACAGCCAGCAGCCCGCTGTCCCTATACAGCCTGCAGGCCCTTTTCCCTGGTATACAGCCTTCAGCCCCCAGTTTACAGCCCCTCACCCAGTATACAACCCCTGCCCAGCCTGTAAGAAAAAAAAAGGGTACTCATCTTCCGACGCCCCCCGGGGAGGTCCTCTTCTGTTACGTGTGTTGCTTGACATCATAGTGTGTGCTGATGGCGGTGCACACACTAGAATGTCAGTGATCCGCTGACGTCACAGTTCGAGGGAGACGGAAGCATGCGGAGAGAGGAAGCCAGAACATCGATGTACAGAAGAGGACCTCTGGGGGGGGGGGGGGGGGGGCGTAAGGTGAGTACACTATTATTTTTATTTCTTTTAATAGACTCAAGTATGAGCCAAGATAAGGGTTATCCAGCACATTTTTTTGTGCTGGAAAACACAGCTTATACTTGAGTATAAATCTCTAAATTATATTTTAATATCATACAGTTAATCACAGGAAATCAGTCACTAGCACAGTACTGTTTCAAGCTAAGCTCGTGTCTTCTTTCTGAAACCAGCCCTTATCTTCTCTTATCATCAAACATCGCCGCAATTGCTAAGAAAAAAAGGTTTATAAAAATCTTCTAATTAGATTCCGGCACTCTCCTGGAATGATGTGGCCCTGTCTACAACATTTAAAAAGGGACTGTCACTTCAAATCAAGGATGCATTGGCCGTTTGTGACCTGCTGGCCACCCTGAGTGGTCTCATCACTTTGGCCGCTCGGATTGCCATGCGGTTCTTGGAGGGTGCTGAGGAGTTACGTCATGAGCATCTACCTTATTTGGCTCCTGCCTTACAAAGGCTGCTTCAACCTCTGGCCGCATTGTCTGCAGTGGAGCCTATGCAAGTGAACAAAGCCTGACTCTCCATCCAGAAACATTCCAGATGTTGTCAGGAAAATCTCTGCCTATACAGTGCCAGTCCTAAGCACTCATTGGGGCTTGTCCTGTCTGTCCGCAGTGTCCGTGAAACGCCAGCACCTAGGGCTCTAGAAGCGTCCCTGGGTGTGAATACAGCTTATACACACCTGACAGTTCCTGTTCTCCTCAGTGTCGGTACCCGCACTCCTATGCAAGTCTCACCTTTCTTGGATGCTGGTTCTGCAGGGAACTTTGTGGATGCTGCTCTGGTCTCCCGGCATCACATTCCCGTGGTTTCTCTCAAGAAGACTCTTGTCATATCTTCAGTCAGTGGACAAATCCGGTATCGCACTGAGCCTGTCTCTCTGCAAATTGAAGCTCTTCACAAGGAAAGACTGTCCTGCTAGGTTTTGCCACGCTCCACCTTATCTCTTCTTCTGGGTCTTCCGTGGCTGCAACTCCACGCTCCGCTCCTTAATTAGAGGACGGGGAGATCCTGCGTTGGGGATCAGAATGCCTGTCACGCTGCATGGTGGCACTTCTACCCGTCTTGACTTCCTCTGTGACTCCCAAGTCCTTGGGGGGTCTACCTGCATGCTATTGGGACTTTGCTGATGTTTTTTCCAAAAAACAAGCAGAGACTTTGCCACCGCATCGTCCATATGATTGCCCTGTGGATCTCCTGCCAGGTGCCTCTCTTCCTAGAGTTCGTGTCTATCCTCAAGTTCCAGACACTACTGCCATGTCCCATTATATTAAAGAGAACCTGCAGAGAGGCTTCATACGCCTCTCTGGCTGGTGAAGGTTTCTTTTTTGTGACCAAGAAGGATGGCTTCTGTCCTTGTATTGATTATCGTGGGTTCAACAAGGTCACCGTTAAAAAACGCTACCTCCTGTCGCTGATTACTGAGCTTTTTGACCGTCTGCATGGCTCCAAAGTTTTTTCCAAGCTGGACCTACAACCTCGTCCAGGTCCGCAAGGGAGACGAATGGAAGACAGCATTTAACACCCATGATGGACATTTAGAGTACTTAGTGATGCTTTTTTGACTTTGTAATGTTCCAGCTGTCTTCCAGGAGTTCATGAATGACATTTTCAGGGATTTTCTGTACACATATGTCGTGATCTACTTAAACGACATATTGGTGTTTTCCCCAGACCTCGAGACCCACCAGTCACACGTACGGCAAGTTCTTGGCCGCCTACGGGATAATAGTCTCTACTAGTTAGAAAAATGGGTTTTGCAAATTATTACTGGCAGTTTATTCCGCATTTCTCCACTCTGGTGTCTCCGATCGTGGCGCTCACAAAGAAGGGCGCCAATCCCCACCTATGGCCCTCGGCGGCTGAAGAGGCCTTCTCAAGGCTGAAGTCCACTTTTGCTGACAAAGATGAACAATGTTCATCTTGAGGTGGATGCATCCTCTGTAGGAGCTGGAGCAGGGCTCATCCAGAAAGGATCTAAGAGCCGAAGTCTCACATGCGGTTTCTTTTTCAGGACCTTTTTTACCTGCAAAAATAAATTACTTTATTGGAGATAGAGAACTGTTAGCCACCAAACTTACTCTGGAAGAAGCCCTCCATCCAGTTTGAGTTTAGACAGACCATAAGAACCTCCTGTATCTCCAGACAGCTCAGCGCCTGAATCCCAGACAAGCCCGTTGGTCATTGTTCTTCTCTCGCTTCAACCAATTGATCCATTTTCATCCAGCGGAAAAGAAGGTCAAGGCTGATGCCCTTTCACGTGCTTCTGACGTCATTGGAGAAAAGCCAGATGATCTCTCCTGAACAGCTCCTGGCAAGGGACATTCTTCACAATTAGCTGGGCACCCAGGGTTGCAACATTCCGTGCCCCTCATCTCCCACTACTACTGGGGGCCAGATCTAGTCAAAGATGTGCAGGATTTTGTGGGATCCTGCTCCTCCTGTGCCCGTAACAAAGCCTCTCGCCTCCAACTGGCTGGACGGTTACTTCGGTTACTGATACCCAGTCACCCATGGTCTCATGTGGCTATGGACTTTGTCACTGATCTTACTCTCTCCTATACCTATCCCCTTCCAGTTCTTCCGTCTGCTCCCCATCTTGCCAATCTGTTTTTCCAACATCTCTACTGCTATGTACAGCAGGTTGGCAGGCGCAATATGATGACGTCATCTCCTGCTGGCCTTGTGTACACAGCAGCAGAGAAGATGAGGAGCTGCTGGGGAACCTGGAAAGGTGAGTTATGTGGTGTTTGTTTTTTTAACTATGTTACAAAGAGGAGCGGGGGCCACACTAAGAGGGGGGGGTGAGGTGGCCCACAAAAAGTTGGGGAGATAAGAGGGAGCCACAATTAAAAGAGGGAGATGAGAGGGGTCACAAAAAAGGAGGGAAAATGAGAGTGGGCTCAGAAAATGGGGGGCAAACAAAATGGGGGGCCCACTATGAGAGGTGGCGTTGAGAGTGGGTCAGAAAATGAGAGGGAAATGAGAGAGGGAGATACCAGGGGCCCCACAATAAGAGGGGGAGGTGCAAGGGGACAATATTAAGAGGAGGGAGGTGAGAGGGGCCATAAATGGGGGGGGGGGTGAGAAAGGGGGTACAGAAGTTCAGCGGACCCCACAATGAGAGTGGGAGATACCAGTGGACTCACAATAAGAGGGGAGATACAGGGGGATAATATTAGGGAGGTGAGAGGGGCCATAAATGAGGGGGCTGAAAGGGAGTACAGAAGATAAAAAACTGGGAAAGCCTGCAGCCGCTGTCCCCCAGTATTTAGCCTATAGCCCCTGCCTCCCCAGTATATAGCCTGTAGCCCCTCCCCGAGAAATTCCCAGCCTATAAGAAAAATAACAAAATGAGTACTTACCCTCCGACGACCCCCTTCATGTCTTCTTCTTTCCACCGATGTTTCGGTTCTGGGTTCGTCAACTGCTAGCTGACATTATAGTGTGTACAGATGGCAGTGCGCACACTAGAATGTCACCGTGCGGCTGATGTCATGATGTTTGCAGGGGGCATTGAAAGGTGAGTACACATTTAGTTTTTTTTATAAACTAACGGGTCATAGAAACCACGTCATAGAAACCACAAAGCAGACCTGAAAGAGAACTGGTAAGCTAATGCTTAACCAATCCGCTTATACTTATGACTATGATGGGCGGGGCATAGTTGGTCATAAGTATAAGCGGATTGGTAAAGCATTAGCTTACCAGTTCTCCTTCAGGTCCGCTTCATGGTTTCTATGCCGCTTTTAGTGTTGTTAGGCTCCGCACAGTATTAGGCAGGGGCTGGCAGGTTATATACTAGTAGGCATGAGCTGGCAGGCTATATACTGGGGGGCATGGGCTGGCTGGCTATATACTGGAGGAAAGGGTCTGGCAGGCTATATACAGGGGGGCAGGGGATGGCAGGCTATATACCGGGGGGGCAGGGCACTGGTCAGCTTTATATTGGCTGGAGGCTGTGATCGCATTTCCCACCCCAATTAAGAAAATGAGTTAGCAAGAGACTTTCTGGATTTTCTAGCTAAAAACCCTCCTGTTAGGTAGGGCCCAATGCCGACTTCCAGATGAAATGCTTTGTATAAATGCTTCCCTTGTTTTTCTTTTTTCTCCTCTATCTTGGTATTAAATATATGTTGGTGGTATTTGAACAGAATTTTTTTGTATTAATGAATTAACCTTTATATGTGGGTATAAAAATAGTTGTCTGATGTACATCGGTAAGCCCTGGAAGAGTCGGTCAAAAGCCGAATGTGCGTCTTTTAAATTTCTTAAGGCCTTTTTATCTAATAATAATAATAATCTTTATTTATATAGAGCCATCATATTCCGTAGCGCTTTACAAATCATAGGGGACAAATACAAATATAATAAAACATGACAGAGCACAAACATTCGTATGGAACAAGAGGAGTGAGGTCCCTGCTCGCAAGAGCTTACAGTTTATGAGGAGGAGTGGGGAGACATAGGAGGTAAAAGAATATATAATGGTCAAGCCATTCTTCTTAAGCGAATAGAACAAAATATAATAAATGGAATTTCTGGCGCTTGAACCAATCATCAGCTGTCATCTTATATACAAGGTCCAGGGTGAATGGGACCGCAGAGAAGTCTGGTGCCTGCTGGTTGGTGGATAACAGATGGGAGGAGGACACAGGACGGGTTAGTAGAAGAGTTAAAACTTGATGCAGTTAATGAGTGTTATAGGCTTGCCTAAAGAAATGGGTTTTAAGAGCACGTTTGAGGAGGAGTTTGGAGGTTGGGTATTAGTCTGATAGTCCGGGGCAGAGCATTCCATAGAATGGGTGCAGCTCTAGAGAAGTCTTGGAGACGCGAGTGGGAGGTCCGCACTAGGGTAGAGGTTAATCTAAGATCACTGGCGGATCTAAGAGCACGAGTTGGCCGATAGACTGAGATAAGAGAGGAGAGGTAGGGCGGTGCAGCATTATACAGAGCTTTGTGGATGAGGGTTATTATTTTAAACTGTATTTGAAAGGAGACAGGCAGCCAGTGCAGTGACTGGCATGAACTGGAGGCATCCATGTAGCGCTTAGTCTGAAAGACGAGCCTGGCTGCTGCATTAAGAATCAATTGGAGATGTGAGAGTTTGGTGAGTGGAAGACCGGTTAGTAGAGAGTTACAGTAGTCTAGACGAGAGTGAATCAGAGCAACAGTTAGCATTTTACAGGTTTCAAATGTGAGAAACGGTCGGATTCTGGAGATGTTTCTGAGATGCATCCGGCAAGAGCGAGCAAGAGATTGAATGTGTGGCTCAAAGGAGAGGTCGGAGTCCAGCACAACCCCAAGACAGCGGGCCTGCTGCTTTGGGGTTATGGTGACCCCACAGACTGATATGGAGAGGTTAGGATAGGCTCTGTTAGTGGATGGTGGAAAGACAAGAAGTTCGGTCTTAGAAAGATTAAGTTTCAGGAAGAGAGAAGACATGATGTTAGAGACAGCAGAGAGACATTCACTAGTGTTCTGGATTAAGGCAGGAGTGATGTTACGTGCTGAGCTATATAGCTGGGTGTCATCAGCATAAAGATGATACTGGAAACCAAATCTGCTGATGGTATGTCTAATGGGGGCAGTATAGAGAAAGAAGAGAAGAGGACCTAGGACTGAGCCCTGAGGAACCCCGACAGAGAGAGGAACAGAAGAGGCGAGAGATCCAGAAAAGGAGACACTGAAAGAGCGGTCAGAGAGATAGGAGGAAAACCAAGAGAGTGCAGTGTCCTTTAGGCCAATGGAGCGAAGCATCCTGAGGAGGAGCTAGTGGTCCACAGTATCGAACGCTGCCGAGAGAACCAGAAGAATGAGGAGAGAATAGTCACCTTTGGATTTAGAAGTTAGGAGATCATTGGAGACTTTAGTAAGAGCAGTTTCAGTAGAATGCATAGAGCGGAAACCAGATTGCAGGGGGTCAAGGAACGAGTTAGCTGAGAGAAAACGGGAAAGTCGAGAATAGACCAGGTGTTCCAGGAGTTTGGAGATGAAAGGGAGGTTAGAAACTGATCTGTAGTTAGCAGCACTGGATGGGTCCAGGGAAGGTTTCTTTAGTAAAGGGGTAACAACAGCATGCTTGAAAGATGAGGGAAAGACACCAGAATAGAGAGAGAGGTTGAAGATTTTAGTGAGGTGAGAAGTGACTGCTGGGGAGAGAGACTGTACAAGATGTGAGGGGATGGGGTCACTGATGCAGGTAGTGGGGCGAGCAGAGGAGAGAAGCCTGGACACTTCTTCCTCTGTTACTGGCTCAAAGGAAGAGAGTGAACAGGGTAAGGTACCAGAGTAAAGGGGAATTATAGAGTTAGTGGACTGAGAAATTATTTCCTGGCGAATGCAGTCAATTTTATCTTTAAAGTAGGTGGCCAGATCTTCAGCCCCAAGGTCTGTGACAGGTTGCTGTACCTTTGGTGTTAGTAAGGAGTGAAGAGTATTGAAGAGCCTTTTGGGGTTGTTAGAAAGGGAAGATATTAGATTAGTAAAATAGACCTGTTTAGCAAGATGGAGAGCAGAGTTATAGGATTTGAGCATAAATTTAAAGCGAAGAAAGTCAGAGGAAGTGCCTGATTTTCTCCACAGACGATCGGCACTCCTGGAGCACTTACAAAGGAAACTGGTTTGTACCGTGTGCCAAGGTTGCCTACATTTGTGTCGAAAGGCTCGAACTGACGGTGGTGCCATCTTATCTAGGGCACTTTTGAGAACATCATCATAATGATTAGCCAGGTTAGGAGAGGAGAAAGAGGAGATGGGGGACAGCGATGGCTGCACAGTTTCTATGAGGTGGGGAACACTAATGGCACGTGGGTTCCGGTATGTGTGATAAATGGACTTATTCTGTACAGGACAAGAACTATTTACAGTAAAAGAGAGAAGGTTATGGTCTGAAAGTGGAAAGTCATTGTTAGTAAAGTCAGAGACAGAAGAGAGTCGAGCAAGGACCAAGTCAAGGATGTTTCCCTCCTGATGGGTAGGAGAATCAGAGAGTTGTACAAGTCCCAGAGAGGTAGTAAGTGATAAAAGCTGAGAGGCTGAAGAGGAGATGGGGGTGTTCATAGGGATGTTAAAGTCTCTCATGATGAGTGTTGGGATATCACACGATAGAAAGTGAGGGAGCCAGGAAGCAAAGTGATCAAGGAACTGATAGGCTGAGCCAGGAGGACGGTATACTACAGCCACACGGAGAGAGAATGAGCGGAAAAGTCTGAGGATGTGGACCTCAAAAGATGGGAAAGTAAGTTAGGGTACAGGAGGAATGACCTGGAAAGTGCATTGTGGAGAGAGGAGTATGCCTACCCCTCCTCCCTGCCTATTCTCTGGTCTGGAGGAGTGAGAGAAGTGCAAACCATCATAGCCCAGTGCAGCGGGGGAGGCAGTGTCATCCTGCTGGATCCATGTTTCGGTGATAGCCAGAAAGTCAAACGACTTGGAAAGAAACAGGTAGTGAATGGACTCCAGTTTATTGCACACAGAGCGGGCATTCCAGAGGGCACATTTGAAAGGAGTTGTAAGACAGGAAGGGGAGATAGTAGAGGGGATGCATTGGATATTGATAACTTTTGTTAGTATAAAAATAAAAAAAAAGTTTTCAATGGTTCAAAGAAACTCTACTGCACTATTGCACTCTTATTTTCGTTTGAGTGACCTAGCAACAGGTGGAACCTGGACGAGAGCAGGGTGGTTGTCAAGCTGGAAGATTTCTCTACCTGCACCAGGATTATCCTGTGTGCCAGACGAACATGGTCAACTAGTAGCGTATTATTCAGACACAATGGGGCTCATTTACTAAGGGTCGTGCTTTTCACTTTGGTCGGCCTGCACAGGTATTTATCAAGTGTCTGCGCTGGGATTTTGGCGCAGCTGCGCTGGCTTCCATGTGACACAATTTAGGGGGCGTGCCTTTGGACGATCCGACTGATTCGGACTGAGCGCGGGATTTAACATTCAAATTGTGTCGTATGCCCAAGCACTTAGATGCATTACTAAAGATGATGAACTCTGTCAGACCTGAGTGGGGAAGTGCCACATCCAGTATAACGGGTGCACAATCTTATTGAATAGGGGCAGAGTGCTTTATTGCAGGACAATGCACTTTCTGTGAACTCCGGGGACGGATAAAGTAAATGTTTGAAATGTTTTTGGACTTTTGCTTCATTTTTGCTTTTTGCGCAGTTGTCTTTTATTTTAGTGTGATTGTTTTAGACATAATTAATTGTCTCAAGGTATGTTCGGTTCACAATGCATGAAAACAAATGGTAGATTTCTTTTAAGGAAACACAACAGATGACCCCTAGTTACAGACAGACCTCTCTGCCCACTAAGTCCTCTGGTGAAGTTCTCTGGATGAAATATGACCTTGATGTATGTCCACTTTATAATCTTGTTGTCTAGGAGTCGTACCGCACACCAGTGGCTTTGTGTATTCAGGTGCTCTGGATAGGGACCCAATCCCATAAGCAAATTCACTTTATAATCTTGCCTTGAATAAAATGAACAAGTTTTAACAAAACGTAAGTCTCGGTGGATTGAAGCTGGACCATGCTTGTATACACATTTTATATCTCAGTGATTGTACTGACACAAAGAATAAAGGGGAAGTTTCATTTTGACCACACATTGAATGCCAGAAAAATAAACCCTGGCATCAGGGATGGGCTACAGATTTGTAGTCAATCCCACACAAATTAGTATTTTATTCACACTAACTTCCGCCTTTGATCCATTTACATTGATTAATTTGGGAGAAAATTGACTTTACATAAACAGCATATACAACTATCCTCAGATGACAGACAGATAAAAAGGAAGACATTAGCGATTCCAGCCTTTGAAGAGAAGCAAGATGTGAGGGAGGTCAATTGCCCTAAAAACATGTTCCATGCTTATTGTTTTTAAGCAACGGATTATATTTATGTATTAGTGTTGTGCTTTTATGATGAACATTACCATAATAATACTGGTATTGGCAACACATGCTAGAAAGAGCCAAGAGCAGTGTTCTTGTATGCCAATATGATTTGTATACATTGAACCTTGTTGCTTGTCTCCTCCTGGGTGGATGGGGGGCATGTTTGCTGCACTGTGGTAATTTGGTGCTGAAAGGGTGAGGTTTTTGTGCTGCATGGTGGAGTTTGGTGGGTGTTTCTGGTGTTAAAGGGGTTGGCCACTTTAACTCATGTCTATTATAATGTGTGTGTGTGTGTGGGGGGCAGGATATTAGGTAATTTACCAATATACATCTATTAAAAGTTCTGAACTGCTTTCTGCATGAAATCACTGCAGATGGAGGGTCGTATGATCTTATCTGTCCATGAACAATCGCCATGCCAGGACCTTAGAATAGTATTCATAAATATAAGATCAAGGTCCTGGCAGGATGAGTGTTTATGGACAGATAGAGATCACATGACTCTCCATCTGCAGCCATTTTATGGAATATCTGGCTGATGAGGTAAAAGACAGGAGGCTTCAAATTACATATCAATAAAGCAGAGCTTTCGGCTTGTATTGGTAAATTACCTAAATTCCTGCCTCCCATGTTTGCACACACACACATTACAAAAAACATGAAGTAAAGCGGCCAACCCTTTTAATATGGGTGCTGCACAGTGCAATGTGTGCTGGAGGAGTTTGTATTCCAGACATAATAATAAATAATAACAACAATAATAATAATAATAATAAATACATTTATTGTCCCTGAAAGGGGGAAAAAAAGGTGTCACGTCCAGTTTGAAAACACAAACAATACATAAAATACAATGAATTAACACTACATTAAAAAGTATAAAATATAAATACATAAAATATAACCTTACAAACTCATACAACTGCTGGTCACCCCGTCCAATACATACCCTACACTCATGGTCCAACACCAATACTTTTATACAATAAATATAGCAGCTAGATCCGTGGCCACCGATTTTCAGTTCTTACGGCACATTTTTTTAATATTTGACAATTGAATAGAACATTGCATAAATGATTTTTTGTATCTATCTGTCCTGCATATAATTTCTTTAAGTCAGCCACTAAAACCGCTTTGCTGCAATTGTAGTTGGTTGTACAATGGGTGAGACTGGTTGATCATTGTGCAAGCGAATTTTTAAAGTACATGATGGTGAAGCACACTCCCCACTGTTCCACTTTTGCACCAATTATGTTCTCCGTCTTTTTTCAATCTTTCTGCATTTACATTGGTCTCGGGCAGACAGTCAGGGATCCCAGGCACACACCCTGTACAGTAAGGAACTCAATACTACCAACTCGTAGAAAGTAATCAGCAGACTAATATTAACAGATAAATGATCGCAGGAAGAACAGCTTCCCCGTTGCCTTCCTATATGCATAGTCAGTTTTAGACTGCCATTTTAATTTCTCGTCGATCATTATGCCTTAATATTTATACTCCCTCACATGTTTGTTTTCCACCCCATCCACAGTTAGCAGTTCAATCTGGTCCCTCTTATTTCATGCAAAATTGACTCCAATTTCTTTGGTTTTTGACAAATTTAATTTCAAACTGTTTATTGCGTACCAGTCGCAAAATTCTGCCACAGACGTCCTGTACCTGTCTTCACCATCTTTTATCAGACCCACCAGAATCATGTTGTCTGCATATTTTTGTACAAAGCACAAATTATAATTTCTGTGGAGATCTGCTGTGTATACAGAAAACAAATGACAGGCCATTAGGCAAATTGGAGCGAGTCCAAATATGGGAAACCGCTGCAATTAGTCTATATAGCTCTAGGCGTTCAAAGACTTTCATAATAAGTGCCGTTAAGCAATTGGTCTATAGTCATTAATCGGCCTCGCAGCCTTGCTCAATGGAACTTTAGTGGTCGTCTTCCACAATTTCGGTACACATGCAGTATCTAGACGGCTATTAAAAATTCTTGTAAAGACCAGGCTCAATTCTTGCTTTTAAATACATGTTTTTCCAATATGTCTCACAGATGCTGTTTGTAGCAGGGGCATAACTAGTTATTGGGGTAAGTAACCACCATCAGCTGGTCTGTGCCATTTTTTTCTGTAAGTTATGTCCTTGTATTTTTCTTTAATCCGACTGTAGTTATTCGAACAAATTAGAAAAAGGACAGTACAGTAACATACAGTAATATAATGTCACATTTGCTTCACAGGGCTTACAAAGACCCCTCTCTTACGCTTTGAGTTGCCCTTACAGGTTCTGCTACAATTGTGAGGTATACTCATGGAGAACCTATAATATATAAACTGAAAGGGTACATTATCATGATCACTGAGTTTTTGTTACGTCACAATTTTTTTTATTTTTGACAGGACTTTTTATTTGCAAGTGGGGGGCTCCAATAGGAGCCAGTTTTTCCCTCTCAATTGCAAATATTTATATGATTCAATAGGAGGAGAGATTTCTGTTTTCAGATATGAACCCCTTTAAAAATCACATAAAATGGGCAGGAAGATTTATATTTGTTTGGGAGGGCAAAAGTAGTATTTACTAACTTTGCCAAATACATAAATGCCAATGATATGAATTTACAATTTACAGCTAATTTTGGAAGACAAGAAACAGCTTATTTGGATATAACTGTAAGGAGTGACACAACAGGCATTGAAGTGTCTCACTTTTGCAAAGATATGGCAGGAAATTTGGTTTTATTGGCCACATCGTGTCATCTGCAACATGTGGTTAACAATATACCTTTGGGAGAATTACCGTATATACTCGTGTATAAGCCGAGATTTTCAGCATAAAAAATGTGCTGAAAAACCTCGCCTCGGCTTATACACGAGTCAATGATAAAAATAAATACATTAATACTCACCCTCCGGTGTCCCCGATGTTCCTCGCGGCTCCCGGCGGCTCCCGATCCCTGTCGCGGCTCCCGGCGGCTTCTTCACTCTATACTGGCAGGGAGATTGCGCTGGCCGTCGCACACTGTGATGCAACGCTGTCGCCGCGGATGACGTCATCAGCTGCGACAGCGCGGCATCACAGTGTGCGACGGCCAGCGCGATCTCCCGGCCAGAGAAGAGTGAAGAAGCCACCGGGAGCCGCGATGGGGATCAGAAGCCGCCGGGAGCCGCGACGAACATCGGGACAACGGAGGGTGAGTATTACGTTTATTTCTTTATCTGTATAGGGGCTGCTGTATACTACTGAGGGCAGACTGTATACTGATGGGGGCAGGCTGTATACTACTGGGGACAAGCTGTATACTACTGGGGGCTGTGCTGTGTACTACTGGGGGCTGTGCTGTGTACTACTGGGGGCAGGCTGTATACTACTGGGGGCAGGCTGTATACTACTGGGGGCAAGCTGTATACTACTGGGTGCAGGCTGTATACTACTGGGGGCAAACTGTATACTACTGGGAGCAGGCTGTATACTGCAAGGTGACAAGCTGTATACTACTGGGGGCAGGCTGTATACTACTGGGGGGCAGGCTGTATACTACTGGGGGGCAGGCTGTATACTACTGGGGGCAAGCTGTATACTACTGGGGGCTGGCTGTATACTACATGGGGGCTGGTTGGCTGTATACTACAGGGGGGCTGGCTGTATACTACACCCTCGGCTTATACTCGAGTCAATAGGTTTTCCCAGTTTTCGGTGGTAAAATTAGGGGCCACGGCTTATACTCGAGTCGGCTTATACTCGAGTATATACGGTAACCAGAATTAAGAGAAATAGCTCTGATGAGGTCACCTTTAAGGAGGAGTCTAAAATGGCATGTAGTAGGTTAGCAGAGAGAGGATACAAATGTAAGATATTGGATGGAGCAGTGAGAAAAGTCAATAGGATGCTAAGAAGTGACTTACTTAAACCACAGGAAGTAAAATCAACGAAATGCAGTACATAAAAAACACCTTTAACATTTGTTACAACATATAGCAAGCAATACAATAAAATAAAAAATATTGTTAAAGGGGTTATCCGGGTTTAAATTTTTTTTTATGGCCGGGCTGGGGAGGGATAGTTAAACATAATAAACATGGACTTACCTCCTCCGGCGCCGCCGATGTCCTGCGCCGCGGTCACTTCGATTCGTGCCCCTGTAAACAAACGGGGGCACGGAAGCCGCGCACAGGGAGCTTCCGGTCCGCGTTGTGGACGGCTCCTCCCATCCGTCCCTATCTCTCTGCGTTGTAAGCGCTGAGAGATGGTGCGCATGGGAGCATCCGGCCGGCCGGAAGCTCCCTGTGCGCCCTTCTATTGAAACCGGCGCACGGAGAAGACGGGCCGCGGCGCGGGACATCGGCAGCACCGGAGGAGGTAAGTCCATGTTTATTATGTTTAAATAGCCCTCCCCAGCCCGGCCAGAAAAAAAAAATTTAATCCCGGATAACCCCTTTAAAAGGTCTTTACCGATTCTTGAACAAGACGAAGATACAGCAAAATGTCTCCAGACAAGAGTAAGGTTTAGTTCCAGACGAGCCCATGGATAAAAGGTATCGCCAAGTTTGTTTTGTAGTGTGAACAATGACTTAGGAAGCAATTATTCTTGGCTTTACTTTCCTGGTAACCACAAGTGTGGACAATCCATATGTAGGGCATGCACACATTTAGAGACAGGAAACTGTTTTTCCTCTTTTGTAACTAATTTTAATTATGATATAAAAGCCTATATTAACTGTAATACCTCATATGTTGTATACCTCATAGCGTGTAGTGAATGTAGATTACAGTATGTGGGCTGCGCAACGTGTCCTCTAAAGAACAGAATAAGACGTCACCTTTCAGATGCATCCAGCCCCACTGTCCATGTATCAGCTGCATCTCAACACTTTTGTAGCGTTCACAATAAAGATGTTTCTACATTTGTATGGAGTGGCATAGTAAATGTTCAGAAACCATTGAGAGGAGGTGATTTAAATAAGAAACTATTGAATAGGGAGACCTATTGGATGTTTCTGTTGAAAACGAGACACCCAATGGGTCTCAATCTGAGAAGAAATTTGATTTTGTGTTATTAAGCTTATGTCATCTGCCCTATAGTGTGAACAATGACCATGCTTTAAGTGTTTTTGAAATATTTCATTGATTTGTATATATGTGCCCTTGGTTTAGGTGAGTCCTGATGTGATATATCATATATAGAATATATGTCATCCTATACAGCTTTTGTCATCTGCCCCATAGAGTGAACTGCGGCCTAGCATTAAGTGTTTTGAAATATTTCACTGATTTGTATATACACTCACCGGCCACTTTATTAGGTACACCATGCTAGTAACGGGTTGGACACCCTTTTGCCTTCAGAACTGCCTCAATTCTTCGTGGAATAGATTCAACAAGGTGCTGGAAGCATTCCTCAGAGATTTTGGTCCATATTGACATGATGGCATCACACAGTTGCCGCAGATTTGTCGGCTGCACATCCATGATGCGAATCTCCCGTTCCACCACATCCCAAAGATGCTCTATTGGATTGAGATCTGGTGACTGTGGAGGCCATTTGAGTACAGTGAACTCATTGTCATGTTCAAGAAACCAGTCTGAGATGATTCCAGCTTCATGACATGGCGCATTATCCTGCTGAAAGTAGCCATCGGATGTTGGGTACATTGTGGTCATAAAGGGATGGACATGGTCAGCAACAATACTCAGGTAGGCTGTGGCGTTGCAACGATGCTCAATTGGTACCAAGGGGCCCAAAGAGTACCAAGAAAATATTCCCACACCATGACACCACCACCACCAGCCTGAACCGTTGATACAAGGCAGGATGGATCCATGCTTTCATGTTGTTGACGCCAAATTCTGACCCTACCATCCGAATGTCGCAGCAGAAATCGAGACTCATCAGACCAGGCAACGTTTTTCCAATCTTCTACTGTCCAATTTCGATGAGCTTGTGCAAATTGTAGCCTCAATTTCCTGTTCTTAGCTGAAAGGAGTGGCACCCGGTGTGGTCTTCTGCTGCTGTAGCCAATCTGCCACAAAGTTCGACGTACTGTGCGTTCAGAGATGCTCTTCTGCCTACCTTGGTTGTAACGGCTGGCGATTTGAGTCACTGTTGCCTTTCTATCAGCTCGAACCAGTCTGCCCATTCTCCTCTGACCTCTGGGATCAACAAGGCATTTCCGCCCACAGAACTGCCGCTCACTGGATGTAAACTCTAGAGATGGTTGTGCATGAAAATCCCAGTAGATCAGCAGTTTCTGAAATACTCAGACCAGCCCTTCTGGCACCAACAACCATGCCACGTTCAAAGGCACTCAAATCACCTTTCTTCCCCATACTGATGCTCGGTTTGAACTGCAGGAGATTGTCTTGACCATGTCTACATGCCTAAATGCACTGAGTTGCCGCCATGTGATTGGCTGATTAGAAATTAAGTGTTAACGAGCAGTTGGACAGGTGTACCTAATAAAGTGGCCAGTGAGTGTATGTGCCCTTGTTCTAGGTGAGTTCTGATGCGATATAACACATACAGATAATAACAAATGAGAAAAAAACAAACGTTTTTTTGTAAGATGTTTTTATATAAGTTAGCTTTCAATAATGTGTGAAGTTAAGCCGTGAAGGTTGAGCACTGAGCATTCTCTGTCCAGTTCACACACAATTATCAAATTCAGGGGAGACTGATTCGGGTGCCTGTTGATTGCACATCTGGTATAAGAGCGCTGAGTGCACAACTTAAAAAATGCAAACCATGACTACTTCAAGTAGAACGAAATGCGTCAGTTTTTTTTCTGTATCCATGATCGTGATGTCGGGATTTTTATGTGGATGAAATAAAGCTACTATTTTATACGGATTCCCATGGATGTGCTGGAGATTTTTTCCTTTTGTATGCTGTTGAAATGATGGACTTCGGATTACTTCTCCGTGCACTGGGAAACCAAGAGCTTTGTGGGTGACCTGGACGCTATTTGTTTTTGTACAATTGCAGGCTGGTCTAGAATACTAACTCTCTATAGGTGGTAGTATTACTCTGCTCAATGGTGTGATCCCTGTGTGATGTTTGTATGTGGTAACCTACCAGTACCTGCTAATTGATTACCATCTTTTCCATGTTATATGATAAAAAATTATATAAATAAAATATAAATTATTTGATTAAAAAGGGTTAGGGAGGCAATGTAAACCTCATTATTTTGGGTAAGTACCTAACAAATTTGAAATAGAGTTGTCACTCAAAAATGATGTAAGCCAGGAATGGAATTCAGCTGGTTGCTTCCAGCTCTTCCAAACTGGTAGGTAAAACTTTATTTGATTTTAAGAATCAGAGCAAAACAGAATACAGACCAAGATCCCCTAAAATTCAACTGCCTATAAGACGATCATATATTTGATGTATTCTATAGATATGATATGGCATCCTGCGTAGCCATTCTGTACAGTGTGCCAAACCTAAGTGAACTGTGCAGTTGGTGCAATGATGTTGTTGTATTATACCACCTGTGCTGGACAGCTGAGCGCACTCAACTGCACCAAGTCAGCTCATCCAAGTAAGACAAGTCAAAATTTTTTCCAATTGTTTTTAATTAGGACACGATACAATCACTTAAGAGGTGCTATACAAAGGAGACTACACTACAAGGGATTAATATACTATACGGGCATTACTACAAGAGGGTTGCTATACATAAATTGTCACTATACACCACATATAATAATTTATTTTAAGGGCAAAACCTAGGATGACCTATAAAATGGAGGCTACTATATTATATGTTGGCTGCTATACTACTAAATGGATGCTGCTGTACTACAGGGGGTGTCTACACTACAGTAGGGCTACTTTATTACAACAGGGATACTATAATCACAGGGAGGCTATACACAATGGGGCACTGCACAACTAAAGGTACCATAATACAGGGGCCATTACTTAGGGTTCACATTACACTGCAAGTTCAGCAAGAACATATTGGGGGTCATTTACTAAGGGCCCGATTCGCGGTTTCCCGATGTGTTACCCGATTATTTCCGATTTGAATCCTGAATTGCCCCGGGATTTTGGCGCACGCGATCGGATTGTGGCGCAACAGCGCCGGCATGCACGCGACGGAAATCGAGGACCGTGGCCAAACGAAAACCCGATGGATTCGGAAAAACCGCCGCATTTAAAAAGAAAAAAAGTGTCGCGGGACACGCGCTTACCTTCACTCGGCCTGGCTTGGTGAAATCCAGTGCATTCAGCGCAGCAGCGACACTTGGTGGACGTCGGAGGAACTGCCTTAGTGAATCGCCGGGAAGACCCGAATCCACCGCAGAGAACGCACGGCTGGATCACGAATGGACCGGGTAAGTAAATCTGCCCCATTAGCTTTAATTAATAGCTACACAACTTAAATGCATTGTCTGTTTGTACGATGGTTTCATTTTTTGCAAATAAAATATCCATTTCACTGAACAGTGCTGAACATTCTTCCTGAACTTTATTGATTATGTTGTCTCCCCAAGCCAGGGGGGATAGTGGAGACCTGGGTTCAACTCCCAGGATCAACATTTGCAAAGAGTTTGTATGTTCGGAAAGTCCAAGAACAGAATGGCACTCACTTTTCTCAATCCATGATTCCTTTATTCAAGCGTTAAAATATCAGACATCTGAGGACACCGGGGTCCACAAGGTAACAGCCTGTTTCGCGCGTATAGCGCTTTGTCAAACCTCCTCGTCATGTCCAGGACTCCACCCTTATAAAAGCCAAGGGGGAGGTACCTGTATCATGGCGAGCAGTAAAAGTTACATTCATTAGTGCGACAATAAAAAAAAAGTTTACTGTGAATTCCTAACATCCACCTTTCTATCACTAAAAACAATGTAAACTGCAGTGCAATGAGTAGGTATGCATCAGACATACCGTATATTCCGGCGTATAAGACGACTTTTGAAGACAGAAAAATCTTCTGTCTGGTCTGGGGTCTTATACGCCGGTAATTGACCGCCCACCGTGTATTCACGGCTGTGGTCGGGTCGCGCTGCATGGAGAGGGCTCACGGGCTGAGCCCTCTCCATAGCCGGTAAGTCTTTGCTGCATATTGCAGCAAAGGCTTACCGGTAACACCCGCGATCGGTGCTAGTAAAGCTGCCGGCAGCCTCAAAAAGATAGCGGCGCATGGGCGCCGCCATCTTACCTGGGATCACCGCTCCCCGTGACGTCATCGGGGGCGGCGATCCGTCTCCATGGTAGCCTCGGGTGGTACCTCGGGTGGTGTGTGTGGTAGCACATTGTAATGAATGAGGAGGAAAATCCCCAAATACTGCCATACTGTAGTATGGCAGTATATGATAGGATCGATCAGACAACCTAGGGTTAAAGTACCCTAGGGAGTCTGAAAAATAGTATAAATAAAAATAAAAAAAAGTAAAAAAAAAAAAAAAAGATAATAAAAAAACCTAAAATTTCAAATCACCCCCCTTTCCCTAGAACTGACATAAATATAAATAAACAGTAAAAATCATAAACACATCAGGTATCGACGCGTCCGAAAATGCCCGATCTATCAAAATATGATAACTGTTTTTCAATGCGTTTAACCCCGTAACAGAAAATAGCGCCCAAAGTTGAAAATGGCACTTTTTTGCCATTTTGAAAAATATAAAAAAATCTATAAAAAGTTGTCAAAAGGTCGTACAGTCCTAAAAATGAAATCATTGAAAACATTATCAAATTTCGCAAAAAATTACACCACCCACAGCTCCGTGCACCAAAGTATAAAAAAGTTATTAGCGCCAGAAGTTGGCAAAATCAAAAAATAATTTTTGTACAGGAGGTTTTCATTTTTGTAAATGTATGAAAACATTATAAAACCTATACAAATTTGGCAAATGCGTTTTTTCACCATTTTCATTGCATTTGGAATTTTTTTCCCGCTTCTGAGTACATGGCATGGAATATTTAATAAAATAAAAATTTAAGGTACAGTATGGTAACATTTACAGTAAAATGGACGATGGTAATGTTGTTGTTGTATGCCTTATGTTTATGAGCGACAGTTTTCCTGCTATATACCTGCATGTCATAAGAATTTAAATTAAAAAAAGGACCATGTTAAATTCAAATCATTTTTTTTTTTAATTTTTACCGGTGTTTTGTATGTGTTGAAAAAGGGGTAGTCTTAAACTCTATATTTTAACAGGAAAGTAGGGGGGTCGTCTTATACACCAGGTCGTCTTATACGCCGGAATATACGGTAATCTTCACAGAAATACGCTCAAGTCATTTTTATCATTAAGTCCACTCGGACGTATAGCCCCCGTCTTCATAATCCATCTTGCTTCTTCTCTTAGCAATTCCCTCTGACGATCCCCCCCCCCCCTTTGGATTATTCCTCACATATACAATTCCTGCAAATTTCAAAGAACGTGCATTACCACCATGGGATGCAATGACTTGCTGAATCAACCTTTTAAGGTCGCAATATAGTTGCAATGCTCCCGGAATCTCACGAACAGGTTACGTATGGTTTTACCAATATAAAAATGTTTGCGCGGGCAAAAAATTACATATACAACAAATTATGATCTACAGTTTATGAAATCATGTACTTCATGTGTAACACCACCTATTCGTAGATAATTACTGGTTATCATTTGATTGCAAAAATTACAATGTCCAAAATTGCCTTGTGGGGCACATGTATCTAGCCATGTTCCCGTAGGTGTACTGAAGCGACTATCAACCAATAGACTTCTAAGGGTTTTACTTCTTCTAAAGGCTATTATTGGTTTTTGAACCGCTAGTTCTTTTAAGTGTGGATCCTGTTTAAGAATACCCCAGTTTCTGTTTATGGCCGAGCGGATCTCCGCTTCGAAAGTATTATACTTGAAGGAAAAAAACAAAGCGATCCTGTTTTTTGGTGATATTTCTACTTCTCACTTTCCCCCTCAGGGCTTCTTCTCTTGAAATGGAATAGGCTCTCTTAGCTGCCCCCTCCACAATGTTTGGGGTACCCACGTTCCTCAAATCTCCTCATTAATTTTGTAGCCTGGCCTAAAAAGGTGGAATTGTCACTGTTCAATCTGCGCAGTCTGAGGAATTGACTATAGGGGACCCCTGATTTTGTATGTTCCGGGTGAAAACTTTTAAAATGCAATAAGGTATTGGAGGAGGTAAGTTTCCTGAAGCATTCCGTTTTCAAAGAGGTATCCTCAATGGTGATCAAGACATCCAAAAAATTCCAGTTTCTTATCCCCAAAATTAGCTGTGAAGAACATATTGTATTCATTAGTGTTATTCAAAAAATTAACAAATTCAGCAAATTGCTCCGCAGAGCCTCTCCACACAATGAACACATCATCCATATATCTGAAGTATGTATGTACATACCTCAGATAAGGGTTTGATGTGGAATACACATGTTGTCCTAAAGAGCGGCCAAAAATAGATTTGCCAGGGCACAAGAAACGGGGGTCCCCATGGCCGTCCCACTTTTCTGGATGTACCACCTATTGTTAAAGACAAATGCTTTATGTGCTAGTATGAACTCCAATGATTCACAAATAAAGTCTACCAGTGTATCCTGGCAGTATTAGTAAGAATCCTTCTAATGACTTGTACCTCTAACTTCTGTGGGATTTTTGTATACAAACTTCGAATGCCAAGAGGAACGAATTGGTATCCTTTATGTACGAAGGTATGTCCTGCAACAGTGGTCGCAACAACCAGTCTATATATTTGGACAGGGGTTCCGTTAAGGAACCAATTCCTGCCACTATCGGACGACCCGGGGGTTCTTTTAACCCCTTGTGCACTTTAGGTAGAAAATACCATGGGGGGTAAATTGGGTGTAATGGAAGTAGTTTTTCAGCAAAACGCTCAGAAAAGATACCTCTTTCCACCCCTGTTCTCAGTAATGTTTGTAACTTTCCCTTAAACCTAGTGGTGGGATTAGCGGACAAAGGGATATAGGTGTTCACATCTTCTGCATCTTTCTATATTTGAGTTTGTATGTTCTCTCCGTGTTTGCCAGGTTTCCTCTGGGACCTCCGGTTTCCTCCCACCCTCAAAATATACTGGTAGGTTGATTAGATTGTGAGCCTCATTGGGGACATGGACCAATTTGGCAATCTCTGTGCAGCGCTGCAGAAACTGTGTGCACTATATAAATAAAGAATTATTATTATAGTTCTCTGCACCTGCTGTTAGGGAAGATCAAGAGACTCGGAATAAGAGGAGACGGTGGGCGTCTTTTCTCTACAATTTTCGATGTAATGGTATTAATCCCACTACGGAGGTGCTATGTTGTTCTGGTTCAGTAATTTTATTGAAAACATAGGTTTTTATACAGTCTTTTTATATAGAAACAGAATGGTGGTATTATATATAACTGAAATGTGGTCATATTGATTTGGCGCAATGACCTTTGTTATACATAAAGAAACACAGTTGCCACATAACTATGCAGAATTTATTCACTTAGGCCACATTCAGATTTAATTTTTCCCAACTTTGTAAGCATACGTCATCATGATTCCCGACATATCATCATATAGTGGGATACATCCTCAAGTTCGGATCCTCAAGAATTTATGTAGTTTACAAATTTCAATACCCTAATGAAGGACATCAGAGTAAAGAGTTAGAGGCAGACTTATAGTGTTCCAGCTATTTACTATAAAATATACATGTATACCACTAGGAGGAGCTCAATGCACATGACTTGTTAAATTAAGTCTTTCTGGATACTTCAAAAGCCTCTCATACAAAGCAAAGTTCCTTGCAGTAGATTTTGACTAGATTTCTCTGTTAATTCTTTGAAGCATCAGTTGCTAACCTACTGTCACTGACTATGGGACAAAAAGTAGCCTGCTGCAACAAGCAAAGGGGCCAGTAAGCATATATATGTTTTCCTCTCCTGATTGATGAATGTCTTTACTGGTGAAAGAAATGAGATACCCTTTAATATAAACTATTTCTTATAGTATATCATGAGGAGCATAAAGTCTGATGAAGAGAATTAGTAAAGATCATCATCAAATACAAAACAGTATTACCTGATTTCCTCAATTTTTTCTGAGTTTCTTGGACACATGGAGTTTACAGTATTTGTCTCAAAAATTAAGATTGGAAGTGGATTTTTATTGTATATTGCAAAGACTGAAGTGGGAAGTGTAATGTAAGTGGAGGAATGCAAAGGACAAAAATAAAATATAAAAAAATATAGAAAAAAAGAAAGGGAATTATGAATAATTCAGTCACTTAATATAAGACATGATGGAGAAAAATGATGGAATCACAAAGAAAAATTATTATAACTTGTGAAGTTGCTTTGGATAAAATTGCTTTGAATAATACTTTTGTGAAAGTAAATTTATTTATGTGTCTGTAATAATATAATAAGACAACAGACAGGACAGTGACCCATAAAACTCCAGCCCCACAACAGCCCTGCCTACTTGCCTCTGCATATCCTAGGCCAGTGGTGGCGAAACTATGGCAAGGGTGCCAGAGGTGGCACTCTGAGCCCTCTCAGTGGGCACTCAGGCTGTTGCCCCAGCACAAAATTCCCCAGACAGGAGTTGAGGGATCTTCCTACATAACTCAGCGTTATTTTAAAGTGAAGCATCTGGGTCTACCAGAGACTGCAAGTGGAGAAGGTGTGGACAGGGTCAGATTATCATTGGAGCCATTGAAGCTCCTGTTCTTGGCCCCAAAATTCTTCCTTTTCAGGGGGTTGTTTAAGGGAAGCTCCAATTGAAATCTTAATTTTCCCTCTTTCTGTCAATGATATTGGTGTCCTCAGGACCGCGTGGTACCAAAAGCTGTGGTATACCACAGAACAAGAAGATTGCATTAAGATACTGCTAGAATTGCTGTATTGGCACTTTGCAATAAATAGGCGGGTCTGGGTTGGAGTTTGGGCACTCGGTCTCTAAAAGGTTCGCCATCACTGTCCTAGGCGATACAGGACAACCATAAAGACAAAAGCGCCAAGACAGAGAAACAAACAACTATGAGGGACAGTCGACAATCCAGCATATAGAGTACAAAATTGTATACACAGAAGAATAGTCAGGGACATAAGCTAAATATTGAAAAACCAAAAGTACAAATAAATAGCAAAGAAAGTACAGACAAGCAAGCTAGCAAGACAAACCTTTAACCAGCAATGGACAATGGGATACCCAGAGCTTTTATTAGGGTGTGATGTATTCTTCAGTAAGAGGGGCAGAGCTCTGAAGGTGTGAGAGTAGTAATATGTGCTGGTTTGGAGTAAGGATTTCAGAGAGACAACATTCCAGTGAAAAGAGCACTGTTCAGATTGCAAAATGAAAAGCACCAGAGTCTTCTTAGCCTGACAGTATGTAACAGTGGCTTTTTATTTACTGTCAGTAAATGCCCCAGAAGAAGCTAAGAGAAAGCGACACCTTGGGTAGTAGAAAATTGGTCTAGCATTCTGCATGCATTTTAATAGATATTCTTATTGCTATATTCTATGCACGTAGATCAAAGAAAGGGTCTTTAAAAAAATATATAATGGGCTATGCTATGTGCTAATGAAAGATGGCAGATCACACTTTGAATAAAGAAAACACAAGGCAATGATCTAGTATTCTTGCCTTCTGTTTTCCCTCTTTTGCCTTGGAAAAACCTTGTTGAAGAGCTGCTCCTTGGAATTACCTAGAAGAACACGGCATCCATGTGTCTTTGTCGATGCTCTGTTGAATAAAGAAATTGGATCGTAGACCAGTGAGTCCTGACTCTTCTTCTACTTGGTTTGGCTTCTCGGAATTACAACTTCATAGAAAGAAAGGGAGTTGTATTTTGGATATGTAGAGCCTCAGATTTTGAAATTGAATGCATATTATACCTGTGTTCCTCCTCTTCACCATTGTGGAAGTATCAGGATATTTATGTATAGGCAACACAGTAAAATATGATTGATTTGCTTATAACATATATATTTTTATTTACATTTCTAGGCATAAAACTATTTTTCGGTTGACAGTTGTTTTATTTTTAACAAATGTTGGCCAGGAAATCACACCGTGCCTTAAAAGGTGTTATAATGCACCTTGAAGATGTTTTACTCACATTTGGGCAAAACAGGACCATTGTATATAAATACATAAATAAAGCAAATCTAGTTGTATACTAGGCAAAAGCATTGACTTAGAACTCATTCACTCGCAAGTATTTTTTTTTCTTTATTTAGGGAACATTTAAAAACATACAAATAAAATAAAAACAAGGGTTGTCATCAACACAGTGGGGTAACATATATACCCACACCTAAAACCAACTAGAGGTCTGTGAAGGAAGCAAACTTAAACCAACCAGACAGCAAAAAAAAGTAAAAAGGATGTGAATTATATGAGGTACCAAGGGAAAAAGTGCAGAAAGAGAGGAACCTTATAGCCCAACAACAATAGCTCCAAATTGCCACACTGATTGCTGCCAGCGAGTGTAGATGTCTCTAGCCGTCCCAAGGACAATAGCTTTTAGTTCCTCATTGGTCGAGGAGAAAATTGTTCTCTGCAGAGTCCGTTAAGTGAAGTCCTTGCCGTAATGTGCAAGTTTTTCACAACTGTAGTTGTTTCACATTTGCACATTCAAGATTTCAGAGTTGAGGAAGAGTAGATGTTTGGGAGTGCTTTCCTGACTAGAGACAAAGCTTGTTTATATATCTAACCATTGTTCATATTTATCCTTGGTCTACTAGTCATAAAGGGATATTTCCATATTTGTACGAGTTCCCCAGCCAGGGTTGTTATTGGTGTGCCTGTTCAGTCTCTGTACTCACTGAAAAGCCACAAAATCAAAGAGCAAAGTCCTCTACATAGAGCAGAGGAGGGAAGGGAACAAAAGCAGGGGCAGAATAAGACTGCCAAGGGTCCTGGGATGTATGAGTATTATAGCCCCCACAAGTCTGGAATCACTTCTCACATACAGTACTAGAATCAAGCTTCTTGGGGAAGGGATGATGCATTGCTTCGGCCAGCTCTAAGTATGTGGTTTCTTGAAATGGCTCTTGTATACATGTGTATTAAGAGCAGGAACACATTTGGGCGGTTTGGGTGAACATGGGCCCCCTAGAAGACTTAGTCCCTGGGCTACCGCCTATATTATAATACAAATGAGCACCCGTCATCAAATAAATAGATTCACAAGATCCTTCTGAGAAAATCTAGCTCCTTTTACGTCACAGTGTTCTAATCTACTGCTGTTGTGTACATAAATCTGGTAACCTGTACTGAGCTACTTCATGAGGAAGAACATCCCTTTAGATAGAACTAGCCCCTTCACTCCAGAGTTTCTAGGTGGCACCAGAATTCTGCCATGTCACTGACTGATACATTTAAATCTTCCAGTCTGGCACATCCAAAGTGCTTTCCCTGATTTGCGCATCTGTGATGTTCTGAAGATGAGCTTGAAGAAAATGTCAATGAAGAATAGAACTTGCGGCCTTCCTATCATTTCCCTCCTCTCTGCAAATTTAAATATACCTTAAGATTGACAAACAGCTTCTATACAACACTTATTGGCCATATTTAATGTATATAAAACAGAATTACACAATTTACCACATATTATACTTTATCATTTACCAAAAACGCTACACAACACTCATATATTTAGGTATTCAAGTACAAAAACGTGCAGAATTTTATTGATGTTGTCGGTAGTTAAGGGATCAAGGTTTTCTTCATTATCTTCAAATGTATGCCAAACATGAGGGAAGGGGGCAGGAATAAGATGGAGGATGGGAACACCTGTAAAAAAAAGAGCTCATCATTAAATTGGTAGTGCTTTAAACATGGTGGCATATTCCGGGGCTGGGAGATCCCTGCATATTTATAAGCTTTTGTTCAAGTAGTTAATATTTTAGAAGTGTCTTCTATAATGACATACCATATTCTGCAACCATGATCATATCAGAGCACACTGAGCACTGGCACAAGGTGTATAACCATTCTTATGTTTTCAAACCTTTGTCTCTAAGACGTGTCAGCAGCCACAGCTCCACCTTATGTAAGTGACCTTATTCTCCAGGGCCATTGAAATATGGTCCAGCTCCTATGGAGATGGGAGGGATGAGCAGCGCTCACCGCTCCCATCTCCACCTGGCCGAAATGGAACAAAAAACCTTAACCTTTTTGTGGCCCATATTTCCCCACCGTTGTTTGCATGTAGCCTTATTAAAAAAAAAGTTGTAATAATTACCTATACCTGTTTTCCCCATGTTATCACAATACTCCATTGTGATAATTTCCCACAGTGACCTCATCATACCCCATTGTGACATAATGCCTCATTATGATGATTCCTTACTATACAGTGTCCATTTTAGGATCTGAGGCTGACACCGGAGTCTGACACCTACAGCCTGCCTGGAAAACATGCTCAAATGATGGTTGAAAATGAGATCTGACAATCATCAAACCTCATATCTCAGGCTCAGAAACTTGTATAAATAATACATTCTATCTTTCTACAAACTGTGGCAGCCAATTAAGAAGAGAGCAAGGGGAGGGAAAATAACCAAGCATCCATTGCATTAGTTTCTTACACTTGTAGAAGCTGCTGCTGGAATCTTCTCAGCTAAGGCAGGTAATTAATAAATGACTTAGAGAAGGGAACATATCTCTTATCACTAGAAATCCCTATAAGTTTGTTCAAAGCACAGTTGTGATACAAGTAATATATATATTATACCTATATAATAAAGTACAGATCTAGTTTTATCTTTGATGACTGTGTGATAAGATTTCACTGGTCCACATTTACCCAGGAAAATATTCCAAGCATTATGGTTATACAGAATGCAGGGTGTCCCTGTGTTGTTGTGCTGTCCGTCTCTGCCATGTCTCTGTTAGTATATACAGGCTGACGCTGCCCTGTTGGTCTCTGTTAGTACATATAGGTTTTTATGTGTGTTTGTCAGATGTTTTTATCACATACAGAAATACAAGTAGAATCATATTATGAGTAACAAAAGCTTTTATTGACAGTTAGAATTAGTTAATATTTGCAGTGTTGACCCTTCTTCTTCAGGACCTCTGCAATTCTTAATCAACTTCTGGACCAAATCCTGACAATCCAAGTCCATTCTTGCACAATCAATGCTTGCATTTTGTCACAATTTGTTGGTTTTTGTTTGCCCACCCATCTCTTGATGATTCACCCCAAGTTCTCAATGGGATTAAGATCTGGGGAGTTTCCAGGCCATGGATGTTTTGTTCCCTGAGCCATTTAGTTATCACCTTTGCTTTATGGCAAGGTGCTCCATCATGCTGGAAAAGGCATTGTTGATCATCAAACTGCTCTTGGGACGGTTGGGAGAAGTTGCTCTTGGAGGACATTCTGGTACCATTCTTAATTCATGGATGTGTTTTTAGGCAAGACTGTGAGAGAGCCGATTTCCTTGGCTGAGAAGCAACCCCATACATAAATGGTTGCAAGATGCTTTACAGTTGGCATGAGACAAGACTGGTGGTACCGCTCACCTTGTCTTCTCCAAACAAGCTGTTTTCCAGATGTTCCAAACAATCGGAAAGGGGATTCATCAGAGAAAATGAGTTTACCCCAGTCCTCAGCAGTCCACTCCCTGTACCTTTTGCAGAATATCAGTCTGTACCTGATGTTTTTTTCTGAAGAGAAGTGGCTTCTTTGCTGCCCTCCTTGACACCAGGCCTTGTTCCAAGAGTCTCCGCCTCACAGTGCGTGCAGATGCACTCACATCTGCCTGCTGCCATTCCTGAGCAAGCTCTGCACTGCTTGTAGCTCTTTCCCAAAGCTGAAACACTTTGAAGAGACGGACCTAGCACTTGCTGGTCCTTCTTGGGCTCCCTGCAGCCATTTTGGCAACAATGGAACTTATCTCCTTGAATTCCTTGATGATGCGATAGATTGATGACTGAGGTGCAATCTTTCTAGCTGCGATACTCTTCCCTGTTAGACCAGTTTTGTGCAGTGCAATGATGACTGCACGTGTTTCTTTAGAGATAACCATGGTTAACAGAAGAGAAACAATGATGCTAAGCACCATCCTCCTTTTAAACTGTCCAGTGGTGTGATTCTTACTTAATCATGACAGATTGATCTCCAGCCCTGTCCTCATCAACACCCACACCTGTGTTAATGGAGCAATCACTGAAACGTTAGCTGCTCCTTTTAAGGCAGGCCTACAATGAAGTTGAAATGTGTTTTGGGGGAAAAAGTTCATTTTCTAGGCAAATATTGACTTTGCAATGAATTGCTGTTAAGCTGATCACTCTATATAACATGATGGAGTATATGCAAATTGGCATTATAAAACCTGATGCAGTAGGCTTTGTAAAAATTAACATTTGTATCATTCTCAAAACCTATGGAAATGACTGTACAACCAGTAGCCCTTGCCCTCCAGTATATAGCCAGCAGCCCATGCCCCCAGTATATAGAAGCAGCCCCTGCCTCCAGTGGTGTACCAAGCCTTTCTGCTGTCTGAGGCGCGCAATAGAGAGACCCCCCCCCCATATATGTAATATATCTGGGAGTGTCAGGACCAGATCCATCATATTGGTGTGAAAAATTAACCAACGCAAAATGCACACAGCGTACCACCATGTAGTATAAAATGCATACAGTGTGCCGCCATATAGTATAAAATGCATACAGCATATCGGCATGTAGTATAAAATGTATACAGCGTACCGCCATGTAGTATAAAATACATACAGCATACCGCCATGTAGTATAAAATGCATGCAACATACCACCATGTAGTATAAAATACATACAGCGTTTCGTCATGCAGCATAAAATGCATACAGCGTGCGGCTATGTAGTATAAAATGCATACAGCGTGCGGCCATGTAGTATAAAATGCATACAGCGTGCGGCCATGTAGTATAAAATGCATACAGCGTGCCGCCATGTAGTATAAAATGCATACAGCATGCGGCCATGTAGTATAAAATGCATACAGCCTGCGGCCATGTAGTATAAAATGCTTACAGCATGCGGCCATGTAGTATAAAATGCATACAGCGTACCTCCATGTAGTATAAAATGCATACAGCGTACCTCCATGTAGTATAAAATGCATACAGCGTACCGCCATGTAGTATAAAATGCATACAGCATACCGCCATGTAGTATAAAATGCATGCAGCATACCGCCATGTAGTATAAAATACATACAGCGTTTCGTCATGCAGCATAAAATGCATACAGCGTGCGGCTATGTAGTATAAAATGCATACAGCATGCCATCATGTAGTATAAAATACATACAGCGTGCGGCCATGTAGTATAAAATGCATACAGTGTGCCGCCATGTAGTATAAAATGCATACAGCCTGCGGCCATGTAGTATAAAATGCTTACAGCATGCGGCCATGTAGTATAAAATGCATACAGCGTACCTCCATGTAGTATAAAATGCATACAGCGTACCGCCATGTAGTATAAAATGCATACAGCATGCCGCCATGTAGTATAAAATGCATACAGTGTGCCGCCATGTAATATGAAATGCATACTGCGTACCGCCATGTAGTATAAAATGTATACAGCGTATTGCCATGTAGTACAAAATAGAAGCTCTGATAAATATCACAAATACTACTTATACATACAGCATATATACACACACATATACAACCAGTATATACAACATATGCAAACACTGCACATACATACACACACATTTACATAAACATATACATATATATACACACACACACACACCATATACAGAATATACATAAACACTCATACAGCATATGCACTTATACACACACACACACACATATACATACCGGTCGCAGAGTCCCGGCCGACGGCCGGTCACATGGTGCGCGCGGGCGGTAGCTCGGTGCCTGGGGGCGGGCAGCTTGGTTTCGGCAGGCAGGGACCAGAGCGCGGGCGGGAGAATAGTGGTGGCCGGAGGGCATGCAAACGGGAGCTCAGTTCCCGCCGGCCGGCGGGAACTCTGTGCTTGCCGGCCGGCAGAAGGGGCGGGCAGCAGCTCAGTGCCGGCTGGCGCAGGGAGCCTCTTGCTGGCTGGAGTGCGGGTCGGAGGGCGGATGGGAGAACGGTGCGTGCCGGCTGGCGGGAGCACGGTGCCGCCCCCTCGTACAGCAGGAGGCGCGCCGCCCGAGGAGAGATTCTCAACTCACCTCATGGCAGGTGCGCCCCTGCCTGCCTCCAGTATATAGCCAGCAGTTAGTGATGACAGCTTTATGTTTTGACCATTCTACTAAGCAAGAACTCTGACTAAGCAAGGACGCTCACTCCTTTTATTTACATTTTTGACTAGTTTGCTGTTTTGTTACTCTGCAATGCTTGATCTGTACATAAAACTCCCAATTAAAGGCCCCATGCACGCGAGTATGTGCTTGCCAGTGCCGTGCAGGAGAAAGAATTTCTCCATAAAAAACCTATCCTATATTTTGCACAGTGGTTGTCTGGCTCGGTCATGAGGCTGTGAGACACTGCATTGTGACTGGGTGCTATAGACCTCTATGGGGGCCTTATGCTGTATGAAAAAAATTATTATCGATTAAATATCAATTCCTATGTAGCAGGTTTTAAAAGAAGGAATAATACCTACCTTATATACTCGAGTATAAGCCTAGTTTTTCAGCACAAAAAAATGTGCTGAAAACCCACACTTGGCTTATACTCGAGTAAAAAAAATATAGGTTTTACCTGTTTTTGTGGTAAAATTAGGGGCCTCGGCTTATATTTGGGTTGGCTTATATTCGAGTATATACGATACATTAAAATATCTCCATTAGAAGAGTGTGTATCTTACCTCTTTGTAAAAATGGAACATGATCATCATCTACTTGTCTTACTCTGAAACTGCTTGGAAAATATAAAAGTTCAGACGGATGATTCTTTAGTAGTCCAAGATTATGGAGTCTTCTTTCTAATTTAGAAATATATTAATTTCAATTGAGATGAATGTTTATAACAGACTCACTTCACATTTAGAAGTGTCAGCATGCTCAGTTACTTACAAGTGTATAGCAGTATAAGGGCTTGAACAAGTGATTAGAACCCTTGTTCAAGCCCAAGTGGGGAAAAATAAAGGAAAAAAAATCATTTTATAATAATTAAATAAATAAAAGTCCCCTAATTACTTCAGTTACATATAACAACCAAATAAAGTACATAAAACAAAAAAAACCATACATATTTGGTATAACTGTATCCGTATTAATCTGTACAATAAATCTCAGCAATATTGAACCCACATGGTAACACACGTAAAAAAAAAAAAAAACTTCCCGTAATATATCCAATACCTTCACAAAAAATATTCTAAAAAAAACAATCAAAAAAATTAAAAATAATACGACTGAAAAGAACAACTCTTTTTGCAAAACATAAGCCTAAAATCATTTTATAATAATTAAATAAAACACAACGCGAGCAGAACGTGTGACCGTAGCCTTATAAGGGCCTTTCATGCTGTAAAGAAGACTGCATGGAACATCAAAAACCGCCCACCTTTACTTGAGGGCTCCTATACACAGGGCAGTGAGGAGTTAATACAGACACTGGTGAGCACAACAAGACAATGGGGGAGGAGAGGACATGGCTGGACCTTATACCCTGCTGTCTGCTGTTACCTGAGGACTCTTCTGCTCTTCTTCAGTTAGCAGCGTGTTTCTTCTAAGTTTTCCGCTCTGCAGCACGTAACAGTCCTCCCCCGCTCTCCAGCATTGTCTCCTTCCTATGGCCTGCTAGGAGGGGTATGGGTGAGGGAGGCAGGTGGTAGAGGCCTCCTTCTCAGACCTCACCTCCTGCAATCACAGGCAGCCAATGTGCAGTCCTAAAATGCCCCCTTGACAACCAACAGGGGGCGCCACATGGTAGGTGGGCCCCTGGCCGTAGTATAAGTCATTAACAAAAGATCCCCACCAATCAGCTGCTCAAAGTTAGAGCTGCACTCCATGTGTCTGTTTTATCAGGGCTTGCACACTTGAAAGTCTTGAAAGGGTACCTGCCTGGTGGTGGAACAGGCCTGCCCATTACCTATATTAATTACCTGTGTGTATAGATGACTGTAACTGTAACACTATGTTCATGTTACCATGGATGTGAAGATGTAAAACTGACATTGAATTTATCTGTTAGGTTAGGGTCCCATCCGTTGTACAGCAATAATAACGAGGAGATGATTCAGCTATAGATTCTGTGTCCTGATTGACTGCGCTGCTAGTAGTAATGTATGAGATGAGAGCTAAGCATTATGGGCAGTGAGAGAAAGCTGCTCTGGCCTAAGAGCCCTTGGCTGATGTCACAACGAGAAAGTGCCCACCTACTTCAGCAGAAGTTGGAGAGAATTTTATGATAAGGAGGATGATAGATATATTCAGAGGGACCTCAGGCTAGGAAGAAGCCGGAAACATGACATAGGTATAGTTGTAATTGTTGAGAAAGTCTCTCTCTAGCTCTCTAGCTGAGTTAAAACAATCTTTGGCCAAGTAACTTCGGAGTTGCACTTTAATTTAATATACATTTAATCTACATTTGATTATTGTAAGTGCTTTAGAGCATGGAATTATTTTGAAGCATTATTTGAAATACATTCAAAGTCAGGAACAGGTGGTCCCCTACTTAAGAACACCCGACTTACAGACAACCCCTAGTTACAAACGGACCTCTGGATGTTGATAATTTACTGTACTTTAGTCCTAGGCTACAATAAACAGCTGTAACAGTTATCACATGTGTCTGTAATTAAGCTTTAGTGTTAATCCTGGTTGGTATGACAATCCAACATTTTTGAAATCCAATTGTCACAGAGACCAAAATAAATTCTGACTGCGGTTACAATTATAAAATATACAAATCCGACTTACATACATTCAACTTAAGAACGAACCTGCAGAGCCTATCGTGTATGTAACTCGGGGGCTGTCTGTACTTATATTTTCTAACAGTCTAAAAGATAGTGTTTGTTTTCAAATGTACTGCAACATGATATCTGGATAACATATATGTTTTGAAACAATAAAAAAACTGTACACACAACCATTAGATATGATGTGCAGCACGTTACCGTTTAGCACTAGCCTGCCACAGTTCACATCTAACATTTACCTTTAAAGAAGGATGTAAGGAACTTTCCAAGTCTGCACCTCTCACCTGATTGCTCATAAAGAACAAGCAAGTGTACTCTCTGATTATTATTGGTAGTAGAGGGTTGATGACATGAACATAATTTCATGTTACCCCTCACTCACGTTTAGCTGCATTACCAGATAATATTTGGGTTATCTGCAAAGTGCTTGCTTCTACCTCTCTGCACCCCCTACTCATCTCTTCTGCCTGCCAGCTAAGAAGATTGCATACTCAAAATTCACTTAATGTGAATATATTCTGTTTTCTGGAACCTAGAATCACAATCCTGGTATTGGTATCATATGCATTCGACAGGGGCATAACTAGCAGAGGCTGGGACCCTTAGCAGACTTCTGAATGGGGCCCTTTTGTGCTTAAAGGTATCCATATATATACACACATTTATATACCTCCATACATAAATTTACACACATTCATACACTCTTTCATATACACATCACATATACACAAATCTGAAGAGCATATACACACATACTGTGCCATATAAAGACATACAACATATATATATACACCTACAGTATATACACACACACCATATACACATCACAAATACACACATTTATACAGAATGTATACATCACATATATGTTATATACATATTAAGCTGTAAAATATGCATTTAATTATTTAGTGTTAGGTCGAATGCCGGTCCCCTAGACACTTCAGGCCCCATAGCGGCTACTATGTCTGCTACCACTGTAGTTACGCTCCTGGCAATCGGGACTAGCCCCTTCCCAGTCCGACTGAATTATAGTTCAAAACCCAATTCCACCACAACTTGTGAACACCGCCAAATGCATTTACAGTATAAAAAAACATTTTTTGCAGCCTGGCCAACCTCTTTAAACCACCTCTTCACTTGTATCATTCTGAGATCACAGTACCGTATTTTCCGGACTATAAGGCGCACTTAAAAGCCTTGGATTTCCTTGGAAATCCAAAGTGCGCCTTATAGTCCGGTGCGCCCTATATGAGGGCAGCGGACCCTACTTACATAGGTTCCCGCTACCGGAGACAGCAGATCTTCAGCGGGAACTGCAGACCACGCGGCACGAACAACTTCTGCTGCGTGGTCTGCAGTTCCCGCTGGAGATCTGTTGTCTCCGGTAGCGGGGATCTATGTAAGTATGCGATTCTCCACCTCCCCCTCACCTTCCCCGCTCACCTTCCCCGCGTTCCGCGTCTCTTCTCGGCGTCGCGTCTCGTCGGGTCTCCGCTCCGCCCCCGGACCTCCGCCACGCCCCCGACCCTGCGCCTTATAGTCCGTGCGCCTTATATATGGAATTATTACATATATAAGGCGCATCGGACTGTTGCGCCTTATATTCCGGTGCGCCTAATGGCCCGGAAAATACGGTACTATTAATATTGAGAGCTTTTTAGTATTAGATCTTGATGTAACATACTTACCAATTGACTGAAGTCTGTTAAACCAGCGGACTGTATTTGGAAAGTAGTTTGGAAAAGTAGGATTTGTAGCTCCAATCAAATCAAGTAAAATAAATAAATCCTAAAGAAACAAAAACATATTAACCCAATAATCAATAACTTTAGCATTATTACTAAAACTAACTTAATATAAAGGTACAAATACAACCAAGTTTTGAATAAACAATAGCAAATAATATTTAGTTTGTCACCCTGTTACAAAAATAAGACATTATTTTCATGCAATTTACATATACATAATGGTGGTCTATAATCAAGTATGCATGCTACCACTCCACTCAGTTACAGCGTATTGTGTATATCAGCAAGAAATGTGTGGCAAACCAAATAATTTAATTCAAAGAACAAAAATTCTCATAAATATTTTGTGAATACACCCTGAAAAAAAAAATCTGTGATACAGTATCTGGAACAGTCAGCAAGGCTTATGCTGCCCTAGTTGAGGAGAACATAAACTAGTCTTATAGATCTATATATAGTGGTGTGTCAATTATTTTCTAGTATTATATCAGTGCAGCAAGAGCTGAGCCCTCTGTGAGCCAGAAGCTTTCCAGTTTATGAATGGATAACTTCCCCTGACCCTCCGTCACTGATTGTACCACTTTGCCACTAAACTTATTTAGCTTGGGGTCTACTCTTCTGGGCTCTAAGTAGTTTCCTGACTTTAGCCCCTCTGCAAGGATCTGCACTTTGCTGCAGGGAATCACCAGGCCATCACATCAGGAGCAATTTCTTTTTAATGATAATTGACCCAGACAAGTTGCAGGCAAAAACTTAAAGGGGTATTCCCACGAAGAAAAGTTTCTTATATGTACTCAGCACATCAAAAACACATTCTCTAATTCACTGTTAATAACAAAAATGCAGCCTTTCCCAAGTCCAACCTGTCTCTATCAGTCCTGCTGTACACAATTTCAGTTGCCCCTAGACACGACCCTGAAACTTCTGACTTAGGGTCGGGTCACCATCTTGGATAAGATTGTGCTGCTGATATTACTGTGTCTTGTGCCTGTAGCCTCGCCCCCTGCAGTCCGAGCTGAGAGACACATACACTGATTCACTTCCTGGCAGGAGATTGTGAGGAGAGACAAGCTGAAAACTACAAACTACAAGGAAATAAGTGATCCAGGGGAATGCAGGCACAGATCTGTGAGAGGGAGAACAGAGATGTAGCAGGGCTGACTCTGTAATAGGCATCTAAAGGGCATAATAGGCATCAGTGTGTTACTATAATGTCATAAGCCAGATGAAAGTCCATATACACCTTGTACCCTGCTACCCACATTGTCACCCCACAGAACTAGATGGGTCATAATTAGAGATGAGCAAGCACTAAAATGCCCAAGTGACTGGAGTCGACCTTTTCCCGATGCTCGAGTGCTCGTTTCGAATAACGAATCCCATTAAAGTCAATGGGAGACTCGAGCATTTTTCAAGGCTCTGCACAGGGAAGCTTGGCCAAACACCTGGAAACCTCAGAAAATTATGGAAACACCACAGAAATGGACAGGAAACAGCAGGGGCAGCATGCATGGATGCCTCTGAGGCTGCTTAATCGCACCATTATGCCACAATTATGGGCAACAGCATGGCCATGACAGAGTGACCGAATGAGGCTAGATAGCATCTAAAACATCCAATAATTGACCCTGACACTATAGGGGACGGCATGCAGAGGCAGCAGCAGGCTAGAGAGTGGCATGGCGACATACCCCAAATGGACTCAGGCTTCAAACCAATTTAAAAAATTCCTTTTGGCGAGGATAACATGTAGCACTGTACGCATCAGTATTTGGCCCGGTTATGGCGGCAGAGAGGAACCAAAGGAGGTGAGCAAGAAGAGCTGAAATGATTTCCTATGTAAACAAAAGGTTGACGGTATATTTAGTCGATAACACAGCATGGCGGCGACAGAGTGACCAAGTTCCATAACGTATCTGGTGAAACACCCGAAAAATGAGTCTGACACAGCTCGTTTGCTAAGGGGACGACATGTGGAGGCAGCTATGGAGACGAGTTTTGGAGGCAGCTATGGAGACGACATGTGGAGGCTGCTATGGAGACAACGTGTGGAGGCAATGGGGATAGTTATGGCACCCGAGGTGAATGTAAGGAGGTGAGAAAAGAGGAGTGAAAAGATAGATTTTAGAGTTAAAAGGTAATAGTAGTAGATTAAAGTTGCGGCAGTTAAAATGATGTTAGTTGGATCTTGGGATGGAGTTGGCGGTCCGCTGCCAGGCGAGTTTTCGCCTGTCCAATCCCCTGCCTCTCGGCTCCTCCCCACCCAAAATGGTCCAGGGAGCCCGAAGCGTTTACTTTGAAAAAATTATCATTTTCAAAGCAGGCGGGGGCTACAAACAGAAGACTGACTAGTGGACAAATTACTTGAAGCATTGTCCGCAATCCAAGACATCACCTGTTCGCACTGTTCTGGCCTCAACAGTGCTCTACCACGAGTCCCAGTAACTTGAGACATGAAGCTAGGGAGTTTAGCTCTGCGGCGTTCCCCTGTTCCCTCATCAGCAGGTGGTGTCTCACCCCACCCAGGACCACGGCCTCTGACTCTTGCAGTAATTGGAAGCCCACGCCCTCTACCTCTAGCCCTCGGGTTCAACATTTTCAAAATTAAAGTCTATTTTATAGACAAAACAGAAATATAAACAGTAATTTTTTTTTTTTTGCTTTGTTTTTTGTGTGTGTTTTTTTTGTGTGTATAGAACAAAACGTTTGTGGCCGCCAAAAATCAAAATGCCGGGAGATGCCATTTTCTCGAGCTGGCGAAAAAAATCCGAGCACCGAGCAGTATGCTCGCTCATCTCTAGTCATAATGTGTCTGCTAGAGAGGCCCCACCCACACCCTGGGCTTTACACTGAGCAGCATAGAGAGTGATAGTTTTATTGCTTTTTTATCTCCTAAGTAAAATTGTAAAGAAAGGGGTTAAAATGATATTTATTGTGTTAACATCACTAGGGGATTGAAATGTGAGAATCTTCTTTCGTGGGAAAACGCATTTAAAGAAGTAGGTCTTAATCATTCCAGGTTTTATACAGTAAAAGGCTGAATATTATTCAGAATATGATGAGACAATATAAATGCTGATTGCATGTTTTCAGTGAAACAAGTAAAGTAACCTTTTGTTCAGGAAGTTACTTTATCTGACTGTGTAATTTGTTATTTCCTTGCCTCTGACTGGAGGAGAAGCAGTCATTTGTGCAGCTTTACCAATCAGAAGGAACTAAACAATGACATGCTGTCTATGTTCCCGTGTCGGTGACTTGCAGAAAAAAGGGCCCTGTCAGACTTTGTAGTATTCATAGGAGGAGCCTGCTCCTAAGTGCCCCTGAATATCAAAAGTGAATCATTAAAATAATTAAATGCAGGGAGGGAAAAAAATACCTATCTAAAAAAAACATTTGAACCATATACATTATTCTAGCCAACAAGCCCAGAAATCCAATTAAACTGTAAACTATATATGTATATTATTTTAATGAAAACTGAATCGCTTTGCTGTGCCTGAAACAGTCAAGAGGCTGTGGCTCAATTTGTGAATCGGTGAAGGCATCGGAGGTTTACCATCAACCAATCAGATAATGAGAACTAATTTAAGACAAATGATCAGGCAGAGAAAGGTCATGTGGAAATGTTCATGAGGCCTTGGACCAATATCTATGTAATAAATTGTTTATGAAAAATGGAGAAAAGAATAATGTTTTCTCTTTTGTTTTATCTGATTTAAATGAAAAGATACAAAAATCTTCTCTGATCAAGTTTTTGTTCACAGCTGGCGAGTAAATGAATTATTGTGAAGTGTAGCGTGTAGCTGCTGCAAACCAATTATTGCTGTTGGCTGGAGGTGCTTTTATTAATCGTCATGGTAACAACAAGGTTGGAAAATGTAGGTCATGATAAGGAATTAGAAAATCGAAGGAAAATAATACTATGGAATCTTATCTTTCTTCATCTGCTTGAAAAACTACAATGAACCTTTAAATCCTCAGTGAAAAAAAAACATTAAAGGGAACAGGCCCTTCTTCTGTTATATGAACGTCCCCTGGAGGCATATTTCTAGGTTGCAGCATGAATGAAAAATGATATTTTATTCTTATGTACGATGCAGTCAGACAGTCAGGTAACAGTCAGGTAACAGCACCTCCTGCAGTCAGGGGACCCACACCTCCTGCAGTCAGGGGACACACACCTCCTGCAGTCAGGGGACACACACCTCCTGCAGTCAGGGGACACACACCTCCTGCAGTCAGGGGACCCACACCTCCTGCAGTCAGGGGACCCACACCTCCTGCAGTCAGGGGACCCACACCTCCTGCAGTCAGGGGACCCACACCTCCTGCAGTCAGGGGACCCACACCTCCTGCAGTCAGGGGACCCACACCTCCTGCAGTCAGGGGACCCACACCTCCTGCAGTCAGGGGACCCACACCTCCTGCAGTCAGGGGACCCACACCTCCTGCAGTCAGGGGACCCACACCTCCTGCAGTCAGGGGACCCACACCTCCTGCAGTCAGGGGACCCACACCTCCTGCAGTCAGGGGACCCACACCTCCTGCAGTCAGGGGACCCACACCTCCTGCAGTCAGGGGACCCACACCTCCTGCAGTCAGTTTGCTCTGCTCATTCCATGCATCAGTCCTGCCATTCTCCAACTATCTGAAGAACTGGGAAGCCAGATGCATGGAGAGGGCAGAGAAAACTCACTACAGGACGCGGGGTTACGTGACTGCAGGAGGCGGGGTTACCTGAGTGCATCGTTCAAAATAATAAAATATGATGAAAGCAGATTTGATTTCATCTCTACACCTTCAAATATCCAAAAGATGAAGATTGGGATTGGGATCCCTAGTGTTATAGACACGTGTTCACACACCTTCCACCAATAAGACTCAATACTTGGAAAGCAACATAAAATGTGTAGAAAACTTACTTCTGTGGTAACTGAAAATAATTCTATATAATCCTTAGAATCAATAGAATATCTTCTTTGGAGAATGTTAAATAAAAGAATCAAATTCTCCTCCATTACCAGTGACATGCGTCTTACTCCTTGTCTTTTCCGGAAAACTACATCTGGAACTGACTGCAAGTCATTAATATTACTATTGTGCCATCACCTATTCAATAATTTAATAATTGACCATCTACTATACTCAAAATCTTTAAAGCGTAACTGTAAAGTTATGGTTTTACCAAATTATTATATGTGATGTGCTGCTCGTCCTTTTCTTTCCATAGTTATGGCATTTTCTGTTCTAAAAGTCTTTGACAAAAATGTTTGTGTAGACTAATATCTGTCAGTCTATGCCCTCAGGCTAAGGGCAGTTAGCTTGCCCACAGATCCCAAAGTAATTTAGCATTTAATCCATTTAATTTCCAACAAGTAAATCCACTAAACACTGCACAGTGCACATACAGGATGTATATGGTGACCAGCCTGGCGGCTTCCAACACATGGAGGAACAGGGAACATGTAATAAGTGAAAGAAATAAGAAATCATTAGTAAACCAGTTACATGAAGTGTATTGCTTCTGCTGTGTGAGCACTAAGGGTTAATAGGGGAAGGGCTGCATTAGGTGCAGAGAGAGACAGAGATTGTTCTTTAGAATCACAGATTGGGATGAAGGGACTGAAAGGGAACAGGGAAGATCTTTTGTGCAGAATTTTGTGCAGAAGACATCTGAATCCAGAGTTCTGAACACATTCAGCTCTGTCACATACACAGAGAGAGCTCTGTCATATGACCTCCTCCTCTGTGAGTAGGGAGCAGCAGCCCCTCCTCTCCCAGGAGTTCCTATAGTTTGTTTATACTACGGAGTCCAGGGCTTGTCAGAACAGGGAGAGGAATGATCCATTCCAGCACTCAGATAATCTGAGGGGGATAGCAAAAAAATTTCTGGATTTAGGAGGACAGAGTTGTTTAACATCCCAAGAGCTACTGATTTGTGAAAAAAAACCCTTTACAGTTACTCTATAACCCCTTCCCGCTGCAGCCCTTTTTCATCTTTGTGTTTTCATTTTTCACTTCCCATCTTCAAAAATCTATAACTTTTTTATTTTTCCATGTACAGAGCAGTGTGATAGCTTGTTTTCTGTGTAACAAATTGCTGTTTAAAATGATGGTATTTAATATTCCATGCCGTGTACAGAGGAGAGGGGAAAAAATTCCAAACGCAGTGAAACTGGTGAAAAAACGCATTTGCGCTGTTTTCTTGTGGGCTTAGATTTGACATATTTCACTGTGCGGCCCATATGACAAGTCTACTTTATTGTTTGGGTTGGTAAAATTACGGGGATAACAAATTTGGATAGGTTTTACAATGTTTTCCTACATTTACAAAAATTAAAACCTCCTGTACAAAATTTTTTTTTAAATTTTGAAATCTTCTGGCGCTATTAACTTTTTCATACTTCGGTGTACGGATCTGTGGGTGGTGTCATTTTTTTGGAGACTTTTGATGTTGTTTTCATTGCTACCATTTTTAGGACTGTACAGCCTTTTGATCACTGTTTATAGAATTTTCTTCTATTTTTCAAAATGGCAAAGAAGTGCCATTTTCGACTTTGGTCGCTTTTTTCCGTTACGGGGTTAAACACAGTGAAAAATCGTTATTAGATTTTGATAGATCGGGCAATTTCGGATGCGGCGATACTTAATGAGTTTGTAATTTTTACTGTTTATTTATATTTATAGCAGTTCTAGGGAAAGGGGGGTGATTAGAATTTTTAGGTTTTTTTATTATAATTTTTTTTACTTTTTTTTTATTTTTACTGTTTTTAAGGCCCCTTAGGGTACTTTAACCCTAGGTTGTCTGATCGATCCTACCATATACAGGAGGTCCCCTACTTAAGAACACCCAACTTACAGACAACCCCTAGTTACAAACTGACCTTTGGATGTTGGCAATTTACTGTTCTTTAGACCTAGGCTACAATAAACAGATGTAACAGTTATCACAGGTGTCTGCAATTATGCTTGATTGTTAATCCTGGTTCTTATGACAATCCAACATTTTCAAAATCCAATAGATATACAGACCCAAAAAATTTTGCCTGGAGCTATAATTATAAAGTATACAGTTCCGACTTACATACAAATTCAGAATAAGAACAAACCTACAGAACCTATCTTGTACGTAACCCGGGGACCGCCTGTACTGCCATACTAATCGCATATTGTAATGAATGGGTTAAAAAGAGACAGCCTCAGGTTTTCGGAAGACCAGAGGCTGTCTTGGCGACTGATTGCCACATGTCGGGAAGGGGTTAAGATTCCCACTTTCCACAAGAAAGGGGAAAAATATGCTTTTTTGTAATTTTTCCCCTTTAAATTTAATAAGCAGTAAAACCCTTATACACACGTTATAAATATGTACAGTGTAAATTCATCACCATTTTTTATGTTCAGAGGCAGAGGGTGCATGTACATTTACAAAACGCAACTCCTTCTGGTTTTTGCCTTCAGCTGACAGACTGGAGGGGTGTGCACTTCAAACAGTCATATCTCCTGAACCCTGGCACCTAGAATATCATGATTGTGTTTCTAGGCGAACAGAACAGGAGATTTCCACAGTTAAAGTTACTGTTGGGAATTGATGTTTATATTTAAAAATCAAACTTTTACTGCACATTTACAGTGTAAATGTCCTGCGTCACCTAGAAACACAATCCTGATATTGGGTTTTTTAGATGCCACAGTTAAGGAAATAGTGAATACTTTTAAGATCCCCAGAAATATGATGCAAGGACTCCCATATGGCAGGCGAACTGCACCACTGGAACTGTATTAGTCGTTGGCTCATTTTCCAAGTTACTTTGAGGACAATTTAAAAAAAAAAGCTCTGTTGGGAACAGGAATATTGGATATAATGTATAATGAATTTATTAGAAATAAATATGCTCCAGAAAAAACCCTATTCACAAGCATGGAACTGCCACATGTGAACATCCCTTTACAAGAATAAATACTACACATTCATAGAATTTAAATGCATATTTCTATATGCCAACAGCCACATGGTCAGTTTCAGTTATCAATTTTACATTTCTACAAAAGTATATCTCAGAACTACAGAATTAAAAAGCATATGAAACACTGCTGAATACTTACAATACCATGAAGCTGATTTGTATTTTCAGCATTGGGTGGATGTGGAGTTCTTTCCATTTTCTGAGCCAAATGTTGAGAGCCATAAAGAGAATCATAAGGAGTCCAGTAATGAAAAGCTTCTTCACCGTCAAAGAAAATTAACTTGATGGAAAGATCTGGTTTTGATCCTGAGCTTCTCCCCTATATAAATATATATAACAAAACACTTGAAAATATAAAATCTTTGGATGATATATTTATCTGTGCCATACTGTAGCAAAAAAAATGGAAACTATGATAACTAAGCTGTGATAAATCTGTCACATTACAGACAGCCCACCCATTGACATGTAGTGAGGTTAGTAAAGTCCCATCATAGTGCTTGGTGGATTCTCCAATATGTTAACTAAGCATTAAATAATAATAAAGTTTGCTATTAAAATTTTTTTTAATCCCCTAGTGATGTTTACACAATAAAGATAATTTTTAACCCCTTACTTTACAATTTTATTGCTGTTTTGCTCCTAGAAGTCAGTGATGGTCAGTGTAAGTTTCAGCAGTGTGGGTGGCGACTCTCTAACCAGACACTTCATGATCCCTCTACAGCTGTGTGCTGACAATCTGGTTACATAATCAGGGTCCAGGGTTTAGCTACACTTTTATTTAGCTTCTGAACATTGTACTAGTATCTTAAACATAGAAAAACAGATATCCATGATAGATCCATGATATGGATATAAAACACAATCACACGCTCAGCACTGCTAACTCACCTATAACACACATAGGGGCTTATTTAGTAAGGGTCCCGCGGATCACACTTTCATTGGCTTTTAGAAATTTTCGGGATTTGCGCCACTGTGACAGCAATTTAGAAGGGGATTGTGTTGCATGCAATCGGATTTTGGCGCAATTGCGCCTACTTTCATGCAACAGAAATCAGGGCGCTGGCTGTCAGACGATCTGACGGACTCGGACTGAGTGCGGGATTTAACTTTCAAATTGTGTCGCAAGACATGCACTTACATACCCCGGGAAGAAGAAGGTGAACTCCGGCGGACCTGAGCGGTGAAGCAACACATGCAGGAAATCGGGCGCACGATTTTTGTGTATTGTGCCAGAGTGCATGATCGTCGGACAACGCACAGCGGGGATTGCGACAGGACCGGGTAAGTAAATCTTCCCCATAGAGTCAGGTCTGCTATGTCTCCATTCTGGATAAAGACCTTGGGGCAGATTTATCAAGTTTTCTAAGAGTATTGTCTTAGTATTGTCTTAGTTGCCCATGGCAACCAATAACAGCTCAGCTTTCATTTTACCATGGGCAACTAAGACAATTCTTACTCTTAGACAGCTTGATAAAACTGCACCCTCACCTTGCCTGTAGCTAGTAAAGTAAGTCTCTTCACACTGCTTGCTGACAGCAAGTGCCTGTGTCTGAGCTGGTCTTGTAATGCAGGGGAAGATGGGTGAAGGCAGAGAGCACTGCAGTGTGCAGACAAGAGAAGCTATTCGTGAGAAGATTCCGACCATAGTCAGAAGGTTTACAGTCGGATCCAAGGGTAACTAAAATTGTAAACACCAGGACTGATAGAGACAGGTTGGAATTAAACCTGTGAAATGCTATATTTTTGTTAATAACAGTGAAAGAATTAGTGAATGTGTTATTTTTTTATTCTGAGCATATTTAAGAATCTTGTCTTCAAGGGAATATCCATCTAAAGCATTGTAACCGTTCAACTAACTATGCAGATATCAGTGCAAATTCAGTTTAAAGCTACTATCCATGGCTATGATTGGCCAAGGGAACTCCCAATGTCCATTCATATGCATTAATTTGGCAGACTGGCTGTTCAATTGCTAATCTGGCATTACATCCAGAACCCAATTGCAGACATCAAATAGATCTCTTGTGAAGACCTAAAAAAATGATGTGGGCATAATGTAATGTACATGTATTATGTATCCAAAAAGAACTCTAAATGATTAACTGTACCAAAGCACTATGATTCATAATTAGGCTGTTCACGAACATGCTTGTGAAAAACCATCTTTACGCATAGATATTTCATACCTTTAACAGTTTAAGGCGATAATCCAGAGTTCGGGCAAGCTCTAATAGTATTGCACATGGTACGGCTGAATCTGTGGCCCCGATGAATATTCTACCATCCCACTGAGGTCTGAAGTATTTGGAATCATAATGGCAGGCAAGAACCAAGTGACGGTGAGCAGATGGATTCAGAGTGGCAATAATATTGCTGAATGTCACATATCCCAAAGGAGTTTGACTTTGAAATGTGTCTTCTTCTATCAGCCATCCAGCTTGAAGTCTCTGCAAGCGTTGTTTAATGTGCTATTGACAGAACAAAGCAACAAAATGCAGAAATTAAATAAGACATCAAAAGTAAGTCATCAAAATAGAGTTCTTTAACCCCTTAGCGCTCCGCGCCGTAGCTGTACTGCGCAGCTTCCGACGATTAGCGCTCAGCGCAGTACAGCTACGGCGCAGAGACGATGCCGGTTCAGCGCTGCACAGCAGCCGAACCGGCATCGTTAGCCGCGGGATTTCAGCGGTAATTTACAGCTGACATCCCCGGCTAACACCCGCGGTCGGAGTGGGCTCCGATCGTGGGTGTTTAACCCGTTAAATGCATTTAACATGCCTTCTGGGGGTCTTTACCCCACGATCGGCCCCCCCGCACCGTTTTCGGGGGGGGGGGGGGCATCGCTGTTTTGGCACCTCTGGGGTCCGATCGGGACCCCAGAGAAGCCTGGAGGGTTTACCTTTAAGATGGCGTCTGTGACGTCATCTTAAAGGCAAAGTGTCAGCCTATGCATCTGCATAGGCTGGCACTGATAATACCCTGCAATACATTAGTATTGCAGAGTATTATCAAGAACAAGCAATCAGATGATTGCTTGTTCATATCCCATGGTCGATCATGTAAAAAAATGTAAAAAAAAATGTTTTTTAATAAAAAATTACTTAATAAATCACTAAAAATGCCCATAAGCCCCAAAACATATAAAGAGACATATAACGCTCAAAAAAGTCTAAATCATAACACAAACCCCACATATATAGTATCATCGCGTCCGTAACAATCCATAGAATAAAACTAAATAACTATTGAACCCATATGATGAACGCTGTAAAAAAAAAAAGTTAAAAACCTGCCAAAAATTATGATTTTTAACTATTATATCCCACTAAAAATGCAATAAAAAGTGATCAACAAAACATATGTACTCCAGAATGATACTGTTGCAAAGAACAACATGTCCCGCAAAAAACAAGCCATCAACCAGCTCTGTAGCCAAAAAAGTTACAATGTTATGCCACTTGGAAGACAGCGATGCAAAAATGATAGATTTTTCCCCACATTAGGGTTTTATTTGGCAAATTTAGTAAAACATAAGAAAAAATATTCATGTCTGGTATCCCCGTAATCGTATCGACCCATAGAATAAAGATAACATGATTATTAGGCTATACGGTGAACACGAAAAAAAAAAAAAAATCCAGTACAGAATTGATGCTTTTCTACTCATGACCTCAAAAAAAGTTCCTAAATTTTCAACAATAGGTGATACCAACCCCAAAATGGTAACACTGGAAAAAGCATCTCATCCCGCAAAAAAAATGCCGTCACATGACCCAAATAACGGAAAAGCGAAAATTTTATAGCCTTCAAAAGGGGGCAACGAGAAAACTAAAATCCTGGCAGCTGCAGGGTGCTCCTTCCCTTCTGCGCCTCGCTGTGCCCCTATAACACAAGTAATGTCCACATGTGGGGGGTCGCTGCACTCAGGAGAAATTGTAGAACAAATTTTTTGGTGAGTTTTCTCTTTTTATCTTTTGGAAATGTGTAAATTTTAGGGCTAAATGAACGTATAACCGACAAAATTTGACCATTCTAAATTTCACCGCCATTTTGATTCAATTACTATGAAGATCTCAAGGGGTTAACAATCTTTGTAAATGCTGTTTCTGATAGTTTGAGGGGTGCAGATTTGAAAATGGGTTGGTTATATAGGGGGTTTTTGTTGCTAAATATCTAAAATTTGATTTCAAACAGTATTTATCCCCAAAATAGTCAATTCTGAAAATACGGAAAATCGCTATTCGATTTGTAGGCCGCGTGACGTCAAAATAAATTATCCAAACATTTCAAAAATTATGAAAATGTAAAGTAGACAAATGGGAAATGTTATTCTGCAAGTTATTTAGGTGGTAAATCGATCTGCCTGAAAACGCGGTGATTTTGAATTTCAAAAATGGCAAATTTTTCTAAAAATTCATCATTTTTTTCTTTTTTTTGTAAATAAACGCAAAACTTATCAGCCAAAATTTACCACTAAAATGAAGTACAACATGTGGGGAAAAAACAATCTCAGAATCGCTTTGATAAGTAACAGTGTTCAAAAGTTATAACCATATAAAGAGACGCAGGTCAGAATCTAAAAAATGGGACTGAGCCTTAAGCTGTAAAATGGCTGCGTCCTTAAGGGGTTAATATATTTTTGTTAAGCAGCAGTAACAGCAAATATTGGCTTTTGTAAGGTCAAGTAAAGTCAGCAAATCCCAGGCCTTTAATCAGGGCGGAGGGGTGCAACCATGCTAGCGTAAAACAGTACAGTGGGGGAGATTTATTAAGACTAGCTCATTGTGCACTAGTCTTAAAGGACATCTACCACCAGGATCAAGGATTGTAAACCAAGCACACTGACATACAGGTTTGTGCTCCCTTTGGCAGGATTTGCTGTTCTTTTAACTTTTATGGCCTGGTTTTCACAAAAGAAGGCTTTTAAAATTATGCGCATGAGCTTGAGGGGCACTGGACTCCATAGGTGTTAATGGAGTCTGGAGCCCCTCAGACTCTTTTACATAATTTTAAAAGCCTTTTCTTCTTAAAGGGGTTTTCCCACAAAAGAAAATCCCCAAATCTCAATCCACTAGTGATGTTTACACAATAAAGATAATTTTTAACCCCTTACTTTACATTTAATCAGTTTTTTTGCTGTTTTATCTCCTATCATGAAGTGCCATTTCCCAGGGTGTGGGCGGGAACTCTCTAAGCAGACACATTATGATCCATCTAGTTCTATGAGCTGCAAATGTGGATAGATAAGCAGGGTACAAGGTTTATATATACTTTCATTTGGCTTCTGTACATTGTACTAGTATCTGACACAAAGAAAGAGAGATGAGACAGATGAGAGATGATGAGATCCATGAAATGCATATTACTGCTCAGCTCTGCATATCTCTGCTCAGCTCTGCATATCTGTTCTCACACCATAAGATCTCCTGTAGCCCCCTCTCCAGATAAAGAACTTATCTGCCTGTAGCTTGCAGCTTCTCTATCCTCACTATGTGTTGTTTGATGGCAGGAAGTCAGTGTAATTCTGTGAGCTCCACCTTGGAATGCAGGGGGAGGGTGTCAGAGGCAGAGGCAACTCAGTTCATGCACCATCAGGTAGAAAAGTTAGATGGCTTCCCCAACCTTAAGTCAGAAGATACAGGGTCGGAAACCATGGGCAACTGAAATTGTGTACACCAGGACTGATAGAGACAGGTTGGATATCTGTGAAATGCTGTATTTTTGTAAATAACAGTGAATTAGAGAATATGTTATTTTGTTATCCAGAGTACATTTAAGAAACTTGTCTTCATGGAAATATACCTTTAAAAAAGGGCATAAAAAGCTTAAATAAGAGCATATCCTGCAAGAGAGGGTACACACTAGTAGGTCAGTGTGCTTAGTTTACAATCCTTGATCCTGGCGGTATTCCTATTAATTTACAAATACTTACCTACACTCCTCTTGATTATTGATCCCAGTGGTGTACTCTAAGCTTGACACACTGGGATCACCTAAAAAAGATGTCCGGCGCTCTAGGCTGCTAATTATGCATGCCTCCTGCATGACAGATGCCTCCCTCTGACATGTTGGAAAGGGAGGCATCTGTCTTGCAGGAGGCATGAATTCATAATTAGCAGTCCAGAACACCGAACATCTCGTCCCCGCACTCCGAGCTGCTAATTCTAACTTTTTTTTCTAGGCATGTCAAGCTTAGATATGGATGCCCTCTAGGAGTGGATACGACACCCAAAACTCCCATCATGCAGGTCTACCTGCATATCTTCTCCTTTGGTAAGATACATCTATTACTTGTACAGTATAGGACTGCTGTATTGGTGATTATACCAATAGTGCTTAACGTGTGGACTTGGCTGTTAAAGTGTGGATTTTATATACTGGCCTTTATTGTCCATATGTGTATGCATATCGAATAAAAATGATGTTTTATTTATTTCTACTACAAGCTGTACTGAATTTCTTTCACAAATGTCATTGCAAAAGATAAAGATATTCTAGGAGTGAGTGTGTCAACATTTCTTACAGTGCAATATATCAGTGACCTGTAGCAGGATCCCATTTAAATTTGTCTTTGCACTGTATATCCTCAATGTTTTCATGGAGGTGTAGATTATATATACTGTCTATACATGATTCTTTATATGTACACATGTACAAAACACCAAGACATTTACATGCCCTGTTTAATGATATAAAACTGACTGCAACCCACTTGGTTAAAAGAACCGGCTGGTACAAGTGTCAGTGTTTTCTCTTTTATTTAGCTTTGGTCTCATATTTTATCTCCTTTCACACAATGAAATATACATTATTATTATTACTCACTTGCCGCACAGCAAAATTCCCTGGTGATCCAGAAACCCTTTCGATGAGCATAGGCTTTAAATCATTTTTCCACATTTGAGAAATGTCTGTTTGGGATAAAACGCGTCGCACATCAGCTGTGCGCAAAACCAGAGGTCGGTGTGTATTCTGTAAAAACAAAACATGATTATAATTGGAATTAAAAAAATGAAATAAATATGGGTGTTAGAAAATCACATTCCTTCTTTAACAAAATCCATGTGTAATATGAAAGGGGTTTTCCCACGAAAGAAAATACTCAAATTTCAATCCCCTAGTGATGTTTACACAACAAAGATCATTTTAACCCCTTACTTTGACTGAGTGTTAATGTTAAGTGCGCCAGTGTGTTGGCGAAGACTCTATGAGCAGACACATTATGATTCATCTAGCTCTGTGTGGTGACAATGTGGTTACATTATCAGGATACAGGTGTATATACACTTTCATCTGGCTTCAAACATTGTACTAACACACTGACACATAGAAGGAGAGATGAGACAGATCAGAGATGCATGAGATGGCTATTACACAGAGGCTGACAGAGAAAGGCTGACTTACACACTGTGAGCACTGCTACATCTGTGTTCTCACAGATATGTGTCTGCCTCCCCCTTCCCCCAGATCACTTATCTCCTTGTAGTTTGTAACTTGAAGCTTCTCTCTCCTCACAATGTGCTGGCAGGAATTGATCAGTGTGAACTCTGTGCAAGGACTGCAGTGGGCGCGGCTGCAGATCAGAAAAGAAAGACACAGAAATCACAGCTCCATGCTGTCACACAGGAATGCAAGATGGCGGCTACCCGACCCTAAGGGTGAAGACACACATGGCGTTTTTGGGCCGTTTTTACTAAGTGCGTTTTCAGATCGTTAAAAACGCATGCGTTAAAAAACGCATCCGTTTTTTGAAAACGCATGCGTTTTTGTCCGTTTTTTACGAAATTGCGCAACGGAAAACGGACAAAAACGCATGCGTTTTCAAAAACCGCATGCGTTTTTAAAAAACGGATGCGTTTTTTAACGCATGCGTTTTTAACGATCTGAAAACGCACTTAGTAAAAACGGCCCAAAAACGCCATGTGTGTCTTCACCCTAAGTTAGAACTTACAGAGTTGTGTCCAGGGGCAACTGAAATTGTGTACAGCAGGACTGATAGAGACAGATTGGACTTCTGTGAAATGCTGCATTTTTGTTAACAACAGTGAATTAGAGAATGTGTAATTTTGTTATCCTGAGTACATTTAAAAAAAACTTGTCTTTGTGGGAATACCCCTTTAATGGTGTGATTAGAATTACACCACAATTGTGATTCTATCCACTACAGTCAGAAGATATAGCGGTTTGGAAATAGTTCACTGGAGATCAAAACCAGAGAGCATGGTATGATCACTTGATTAACATCATGCCAATATAACATTTTTACAAAAGTACCAAAGCATATCAATCTAAAACCTTTATTTAGCAAAAAATATGCTAATCATAATTAGAGAACAGCAATGACTGTATCTGTATGAATATGTACCATCTGGTACAATCAATCAGACAAAACGCATCCGTTTTTTGACAGGTATTACCAATTATCTTAACTAAAACTGGTGAAAAACGGATGCATTTTTGAACGGACTGTTTAAAAACGGACCAAAAATGGGTTTAAAACGCCATGTGTGGCATCACCCTTAACACTAACAGGCCCATTTAGGTGCATATTTTTCTGTCTTGTTGGACACAGTGCAGCTGTGACACAAAACTGGCGCAGACGATTTCTACATGTGCAAGCAGTTTGCGCATTCTTTACAGGGCAAAGTCAGACAGAAAACTGGTGCACACATGTTAATAAATACAAACGCATATATGATTGGCCACAGGCCTCCCCAGTGCGTTTTGATTCCGTAAACAAAACGGAATCAAAGTGCTAACGTGTGATAGCAGCCTATGTGAGTAATGAATACATGAACACACAGCTGGGGACCTGCACATAGTAACAAGATGCTTGGTAATTGGCTCCTTATTAGGCTGCATTTACATTACATTTAGGGTGCGGTTACACGTTACAGTTAGAACTGCATCACAATTAGCTTTGAGGTGGTTTTAGGTGCAGTTTTGTCAATTTAACAGGTGAAAGACATTTACTGAACTGGTGAATGACATTTGTGGAACAGGTTTCCCCTTCAAAATCAAATTCACTCATTCAGTTCATGTCTTTCACCTGTTCAATTGACAAAACTGCACCTAAAACCACCTCAAAACTGATTGCGATGCAGTTTTAACTGCAACGTGTGACCGCACCCTAAGTAATGCAAGGCAAATTAATGTGGGATGGTCCACATCGCTAACAAGCCCCCAATGTATTGTATGTAAATAATGTGAAACATTATTGGTGTCATGGTCTTATGCTGAGTGGTACAGTTGGTAGATTTTTTAGGCACCATTTACGTCAGTTTTCTGGTGGACACTTATGGCAGGAAATGACCATAAATGCCAGCCAGCTGTACCATGAATCCAATTCTTTTTATTTTTTTACTTTCCCAATGCAGAGTGTGATCCTGAGCGATAACATTTTAAGAGGCACAATCAATAACCTCTTTTAGATACCTTAGTAATAACCAATGTGTGCTTCTGTCTGAATCCTGTGGTTAACAGATCCATCATCTACTTTGCCTCTTAAACCATATAAATAGACCCCATGGGAGATATTATCTCTACAGGAATAGTATCTGTCATAGTATGTAACACACTGGTCACAGTTGTCCATCGACCACTTTAACTGGCATGGAAAAAAAAAATCAATGCCCCCCGCAGGTTACTGGGAACTTCCAGGTCTGCTGACTGCAGCTAAATTATTCCACAAAATGCTGAATGCTGTTCATACTAATCAGACCAGATGATAAACACCTTGATATCCTTATTCCTGACCAGGGCTCCTCTCACTTGTTAAAGACTTCTGAGATCACTTTCTCTTGTCACACAATAAAAGTGAATGGAGCTCTGGTCGAGCATGAGCAGTAGTGCTGCATTTCCAGTGCTGGTTACTGGTGGTCACAAACATCTTCAACTTAGGGTAACTTATAGGTAAAGGCTTTGCTTCTGGGATGAACTCTTAACAGAATCAATCTCCTTCACTTTCTAGAAACTGATAATAGTATATAGTTCCATTGGCCGATAAAGCCGTCTATTTAGCAATAGTCTATTTCCAGGATACTGCAGAAGCTTCTTTGCTGACTAGGCAAAAGGAAACTCCAGCACTCCAGGGATTAGGTGAAAGACAAGTTGCTGTACACTTTGAACACCAGGTGGCGCCATGTCCTTTGCCCACTGACAACCTTCATGTCGGAGGCTCCATCACACAGCACTCAGATATGATAGATAGTAGATATGATAGTATATCATACTATGCACATGTCTAATGTTTTTCACGGTCCTCCTTTGATCTGCTCCTATCCCCAAAAAAAACATGAAGCATGTTCTACACTGATCTGAGTTGTGTGTCCAGCTTGTCAATTGAAATCAATGGGTGTGTTAAAAAAGCTGGTCAGAGGTAAAAGCTCAGAGCTGTGAAAGTCATATATGAAAATCTGACAAAAAGACTACAAAAACGGATAGTCAGGTAGCACTTGCACTAAAAGGACAACATTTACTCTGCAAAAAGGTCCAATTTTACACTTGGTCATGGGGAACTCACTTCTGGTCACATCCTGTTGTCCGTCAGGTTGCAATTACACTTTGCTTTTATCTTGTTTAAAAAATACTTTCCTTTCCAGATGAGCACACAGGCAATGGCTGGATTCAGCAGTCATGTCCCACTTATTCAGATGTGACAGCTACGGCCATCCATCACATGCCTAGTGAAGAATTCTGGTTCAATCGACTTCTCCGTATATACTCGAGTATAAGCCGAATTTTTCAGCACAATTTTTGCTTATATTGGAGTGCAAACTTGTAAAACTCAAATTACTTTATCACTAATCTTACACTTGCAAAATGTAAAAGTAAAGTCACTCCATTCAACTCTGTCCTCCAATGACTAACATAATCTAAATCTGGTGGACTTGCAGTTGCACCAAATAGAATGTACTGTCAAGAATGGCGTCGCTGTAGGTGGTTGCCTATGCATCTCCTCCGGCTTCCCCCACTCTATCTCCTTCCCTGCGGCAAAAGCTTGGTGCTCAGCCTGTCATCCCCTTTCAGTACACAGCCAATCATCAGCATCAGGAGCTCCATGTCGCATTACTACGGGCAGTGTCACTTCTGCAGTACACCACTATTTCATACTGTAATTGTTTTACCTTTTGTATTGTAATGTAGTCTTGTTAAACTGTACTGTCGTGTTTGCAACAAAGTAACTAGCAACATGTAAGAATGAGCCTCTCGTGGTGTATGTATGCAACTGTAACGTTAAGCCTGTCTCTGAGTGAAACAATTGCCGGAACAACAATTTCCCCACAGGACATAAAAAACCTATCGTAACACATCTGACCCTTTCTCCTGGTTCCAGATCACCAACTTTTTTTAGTTTGTTTCAGCAAAATGAAAAAAAAAAAGAAATCTAGAACTACCCAAAAGTTGCAAACTCCCCCCCCAAATATACTGTATATTAACTCTTTCCCAACGCACGGCGTAATAGTACGCCGGGTGCGGGTACATGAAGAGAGCTCACGGGCTGAGCCCTCTCCAAAGCCGATAAGTCTTTGCTGCATATTGCACCCGCGATCGGTGCCAGAATGCCCATGAAACGCCATCTTGGTGACAATCGCTGCTCCCCGATGATGCCATGACTTCTGAAGACCCGAGGCTGTCTCTTTTTAACCCATTCATTACAATATGCGATTTGTACATTGTAATGAATTAGGTGGAAGATCCCCATACACTTCCATACTGTAGTATAGCAGTATATGGCAGGATCGATCAGACAACCTAGGGTTAAAGTAGTGAAAGTAAAAATAAAAAAAGTAAAAAAACCTAAAAATTATAATCACACCCCCTTTCCCTAGAACTGATATGAATATAAACAGTTAAAATCATAAACACGTCGGGTATCGCCACATCCGTAAAATGCACAATCTATCAAAATATAATAACGTTTTTTCACTGCATTTAAAGGAAACCTACCACTTGTAGGAGAGCCGCGCGCATGGTAAGCGCCGAGCGCGTACCTCCCTGCGCCGGCTATAAAGTTTAAAAAGTCTTTTAAACCGCGATACCGCGGTTTAAAACACTAACAAAAATAAGCTCCGGCACCAGCTCACCATGAGCTGGTGCCCGGTATTTCCATCAGAAACCTGCCACTACAAGTGGTAGGTTTCCTTTAACCCCGCAACAGGAAATAGCGCCCAAAGTAGTAAATGGCACTTTTGCCATTTTGAAAAATATTAAAAGTTCTATAAAAAAGTGATCATAAGTTCGTACAGTCCTAAAAATGCTAGCATTAAAAATGTCATTAAGAGTCGCACAAAATGACACCAACTACAGCTCCGTACACCAAAGTATAAAAAAGTTATTAGCGCCAGAAGATGGCAAAATCAAAAAAATATTTTGTACAGGAGGTTTTTATTTTTGTAAATGTATGAAAACATTATAAAACCTATACAAATTTGTTTTCCTGTGATTGTACCGACCCAAAGAATAAAGTAGACATGTCATTTGGGGGCATACAGTGAAAGCTGTAAAATCCAAGCCCACAAGAAAATGTGTTTTTTCCCCATTTTCACTGCGTTTGGAATTTTTTGCCCACTTCCCAGTACATGCCATGGAATATTCAATACCATCACTATGAAGTGCAGTTTGTTAAGCAGAAAACAAGCCATCACAGTGCTCTTCAAGTGTAAAAATAAAATAATAATAAAATAGATTTTTGTAGGTGGGGGAGTGAATAATGGAAATGAAAAAAACAAAAAATGGCCAGGTAGTTAAGGGGTTAAGATTTTCTTTTAAGGAAAAATTGCCCAGCTTTCTGACTTAACAAGCATTCAGTTTATCAAGGGGGGGGGGGGGGATACCAGGATTCATACCCCAACGTCCCAGAAAACCTGTTAGTCTGAAGAGAAAATAATCAGAACTGCAACAGGTTAGACATTGGGAGGTCACCTATGGCTCATTGGCATTTTAAGTAGAGCTGGGACCTTACCTGGGGTATACAATGAGCGTGTGCCAAAAATGTGATGTGAATGTAGCGTTACTACAGTGGTGTTCTGCAAAGTTTACCTGTACATACAGTACTTACGTGTCAGGCGGTTAAAGGCATTGAGACCACCATCGACTATTGTTTCAGGGCAATAGACCCTTAATTCTGCAAGGATGTACCCATACAATCAGAAGAGTGGTCTCCACGTGTATGATTGCTGTGACACCCAATTGCAAGTTATCTCTTTTGGCATGCCTTGTAAAAATGTCTTTTAAAAATGCCAAAATTGCTGTCTATATGTCACCAAAAGACCTTCATAACTAAAAAAAAAAACACTTATCAAAAAGGCTGTTTTCACACTTCGCCACAGAAGCTTGGCAATGCACGAAAAATATATAGACAAGAATAATGTTTTATTAAACAAAAATAGGAAACATAAAATAAAAGGTATATGAATGTGCATTTACATATTCTAAAAAAGTTATTTTCTGAACTAACATTCGCCTTCTTTATACACTAAAAACTGTATTAATTCCTGCATAAAGAAGCGGGCATCTAATGGCGGACATCTATTATCAGTCAATGGTAGATGCTCTTTAAGTTGAATGGCGCAAAGGTAAAATTTTACAAAAGCTTTTTTTCTTTTCCCCCCAAGAAAGGTTTTTATATATAACTCAAAATACATGCAAAAAAACAAGCCTCATACAGCGATATTTATGTAAAAATAAGATGGGATGACAGAAAAACAAGAAAAATGGCTTGGCCATCCAACACTAAAGCAGATAGCAGCTGTGCACCCGCACTCCATGGCGCTGCCACTTGTTACATAGACACTGGACAGGATGCCCCCAGCTGCTGCAGGGTGAGGGGGCACCAGGACATTGTATAGCGGACAGAGCAGTAATACACCTCCCCTGCCCCGCACACGGCACCACACAAGGGGCAGCCATGTAACAAGTAACCGGAGATGCACCTACTTTCTCCTCGGTCCATTGAATGTCTCCGTTCTGCCCGCTGACCAGAGTGCACAGGTAGACGGTGCCCAGAAGGAAGGCTGGCAGTGCCCGGCTCTCCATATTGCCCGGGCCAGTGAGTCTGATCCCGCACAGCAGGAGGGGACAAGTCACACATGGGCGGGGACAGGCGCCTCCAGCAGATGTGGGACTTGTGTGCTAGATATCAGATAGAGGAGGAATTGGGAAACATAGGGTACGTCATCCTGAGGTAAACCGTGGTGTGGCTTCTGGGAAGAGGAAGCCTGGAGCGTGTAATGATGGAGGGGTCCGGGCATGTGAAATCCCTGTCATCTCTGCTTATCAGATACAGGTGTCACAGCACAGCAGCCCTGAAGCCACACAATGTGCATAATGCCGGAGACCTACAGACTCCTTCCTCTATGCCCCGGGGGCATGGGAATAGGAAATATTTATACAATGCACTTTTACACAAATAGGTAAATAAATGGAAATTTTACCCAAATACACTTAAAGGTACCCTGTCACCACATTAACTGCGTGCCTACAAACATAACCTTCTTCTGTAATATGTGCATCCCCTGGAGGGGTTTTAGCATATTTCTAGGTTGCTGCTTGAATGCAAAACCATCTTTTATTCATTTGTATGATGCAGTCAGCTAACCCACCTCCTGCAGCCTAGCAATCCCACTTCCTGCAGTCAGACAACGCCGTCTCCTGCAGCCAAGCAATCCCAACTCCTGCAGTCAGATAACCCCACCTCCTGCAGTCAGACAACCCCGCCTTCCGCAGCCAAGCAAGCCCACCTCCTGCAGTCAGACAACCCCACCTTCTGCAGTCAGGCAACCCCACCTCCTGCAGTCAGACGCCACCTCCTGCATCTGACATCCCAGCTCTGCCCCCTAATTGCAACGTCATACTCTGGCTATTCGGAGATCTCACACAACACCTAGCGCATATCATGCAAAGCAGAGCAAGTTCGGTGCACCTTCTTAGCCTGCACAGTATGCACAGGCGCGATGCACATGCATGAGATCTCCAGATAGTCAGAGAATGACACCCCAATTAGAAGGCAGAGCTTGGATGCCAGATGCATGGAGTCTGCAGAGCAAACTGACTGCAGGATGCGGAGTTCCCTGACTGCAGGAGGGGGGTTACCTGACTGCAGGAGGCTGAGTTCCCTGACTGCAGGATGCGGAGTTCCCTGACTGCAGGATGCGGAGTTCCCTGACTGCAGGAGGGGAGGGGGGGGGGGTTACCTGACTACATCACACAAAAGAATAAAAGCCGATTTCTCATACATGCTGCATCCTAGAAATATACTCAAAAGACCTTGAGGGGACATACAGATTACAAAAGAAGGTAATGTTTGTAAAGCGCTACAGAATTTGATGGCGCTATATAAATAAAGATTATTATTATTATGTTTATGGGATTAGCGGGATCAGTGTGGCGACAGGTGACACTTGTGTGGTATGTAGTTTGCAGACTTTATGTAGCTGAAAAACAAAACCGCAGTAGTAAAAAAAATTGTAGACTTCAAATCAGCCTGTAAAATAACCAATGTGAACAAAGCCTAGGGCTAGAAGCACACTGGGATGTAATTCGGGTGGATTCGGGTGGTTTCTGTAGCGGCTTTCAGTCATCTTTTATCTACAGGTGAGAGTGAAGTATAACCCTTGGATCCTTTAGGTGAAATCTGCTTTAGCCCTATGAGACATCTAATATACCTTTTGACTAAAAGGCTTTTAAACTGAACATAAACATTTTGCATCATAAATACTGTGACAAAACTTGTGTCATGTATGTGGTTTTAAGAAGGAGGGGGCTCCTTCCGTTAAGCATCAGTACTTCCACAGACATGATTGCAAATAGGCTGCCAGTCATATAATTACAGCTTACACCTCTATATACGTGGCAACAACAAGAAAAGGCACTATTCAACAATAACTCGGCACTCTAATTATGTAAAAAAGCATATTTTTTGGGTATATATCTTTATATTATCGGATAAAGTTTTGTTTCATAGACTCTTGTTTCTTAGATTCCATCAGACTCTGTGAAATGCATAAAAAGAGAGGCCATAAAGAGGGGAACAAATCGGTCTAAAAATAAATTTAAAAAGTACAAAGCCTGTTATTTGTGAAACATTCTTTAACCCCTTAGTGACCACACATACGGGTTTCTACATCGGTCACTAAGGGACCTTAGGCTAGGCCGACGGGCTTCCCATGCAGGAAAGAGCAGTGCCCCGGCTGTCTTATGACAGCCAGGACCCTGCACTAATAGTCCAGATTGGACTCCGTTCTGATCCAGCTGTTTACCCGTTTGATGTGATAGCGGGATCGGTGTATCTTCGGAGGGAGGGGGCTCCCTCTCTTCCCTGAACCCCACGATGTGATCGCGGGTTGCCGTCTTCACTGCCGGGCAGCCGGGAAACTAATGAAGGTCCCCTGGTCTGTCATCGGCATCTGCCTTGCTCGGTCCAGCCCCTGGCAGAGGCATACGCTGACACTTCTAATGCACTGCAATACATGGTTATGGCCAAGTTATAGGTCATGTTACATACAATTAAAGTACTATGAATCACAATCAACTAACGAATAAAGAAAAGGGGGTGGAGGGATGGGGGGGAAGACATGGCAGAACAATCAGCGAGAGGGAGAAAGGGTAGCGGTAACATGGGATTCAAGGATAGGATGTCCCTCACGGCTTTCGAACCTCACAAAGTACCTTGCATGCTTATGAGCTCCTTGAAGGATGTGGAATCTCGGTATAGGAGCCATGGTTGCAAAACTTTCAGCAACTTTTCTCTGGTGCAAAATACCTCAGCCAACAGCTCCTCCGTAGGATAGATCAACATAATTCCCTGTGCCCACTAGAGCCAATAGACCCTGGAAGGATAGATAGTAATGCCACATCAGGGGAGCTGTCAGATGGGGTGCCCGCAACAGTGCGATAGGCCTGGTCCCAGAAAGGGCGAAGTCTAGGGTAACTCCACCAGATGTGAGGGGGTTTTAAGTGTTTTTAACATGTTTTGCTTATCCCAATAAAGACTATATATTTTGCCAATACATCTATCTTTCTCCATGATATGCAACTATAAGTTTACAGATGTAGCAATTCTTTGATATATTCTATACCCCATCTATTTATTGTATAAGCATATCACATCGGGAGCCCTCACAGCGCCAACAAGTCTCTGGATGGACGAATGGAATTTGTGCAACAGGGATGGGACCCGGTACCATCGTGACAGAACCTTGTAGTTTCGCTCTTGGACAGAGCAAGCAATTGAGAGCTTGTGTATACATGAATGCCTTATCCCAATCCTCAGGTGTAATTGAAGTTTCCAAGTCCAGCTCCCACCCACTACACAGTGAAAGGTCGAAGTGTCAGACTCCTGGACCAATAGGGTGTATATCTGTGAAATTACGTGTTACCAGGGGGGTAGGGGTAGCGGATCAAAACAAGCCTTCAAATGCCGTGAGGGATTTCTCGATGGATGCTTCTGTCCCCCAGGCTCTAAGGAAGAATTTTAACTGTGATTGTGATTGTACTGGGGTTGCTGATTGTAGAAGCCACGGAAACAGTTTTAGGGGGGTCGAGGAACACGCCTGTATCATGACTAGAAGCGGCTTGGTAATGCCAGTCAGTGAGGTGGAGTAGTAGTGAGGCTTGATGATACGATTTCAGGTCTGGTTACCCCATCCCTCTCTCAAGTTTGGGGCAGATAAAGAACTTCCAGCCTTTGAAGCCTGGATGCGCCCCACATAAATTGCTGCATTGAAACAAGACATTCACCTGTTTTTTGTGCATACTGTAAAAGACCTGTGATCGCTTTTGGATTACATTTAAGGACCCAAAATCTGAGCGTTACCATGAGGGACAGTGGCCTTGGTTCTCCTCAATGTGAATAACAAAGTCGGGGGAGGGGAGAAGAGGGCCTAAAGAGGACAGATGGAAGGGAAAACTGGGGTAAGGGTAGGAGGAGGAGCACCTAGTACTTAGTTGAAGACCGAGCGGAGAATGCTGTGCAGTTGTGAGGAGGGGACACACTTGGGCAGCCCACGAACACAGATATTATTCTGTCTTCCCCTGTTCTCTGCATCGTCTAGTTCATCTGTCAAGTATTGTAATTGATAGGAGTGATTAGCAGTCAAGGATTCATGGGAATCCAGGCGTTCTGTAATTGTTGTTTGTGTTGCCTCTGATGCCGTGACTCTCGTTCGTTAGGAGCTGGACTTCCTCTTTAAGCACATTGATCTTAGCGCTATAGAACTGCTCCAAGTGGGAGACGTAGCATTCAATGTCTTCTTTGGTGGGGATCGCCTTCAGGTGGGATTTGAGTGTACGTAGTTCAGCCAGTCCCTTCAAAGCCTGTTAGAGGAGGCGAGCAATTTGGGGGTCGAGGGGCGTTGCTCTGTGTGTTTCAGGAGGTGGTGAGCTCTCCGGGCTGAAGGTCGGTGGATGTGGAGAGGAGACCCCAGGATGCAGACTGTACCATGGCTCTCCCTCGGATTGCTACATTGGTGATTGTGACCCCTGGGGGCTTTGCAGGTATCCACAAATCAGTGGGGCTGGAGAGGCACTTGATTCCTGGGAATACTGGTTGGTTGGAGTGTGTCTGGAAGAATCACTGTCTGCCTGTTTCCCAACAGCTGCTGCCGACTCACCCCAGGCACCTTACTGTCACAGTGTGGGGTCTTGCGCCTTCAGACCCGTCTCCATCATCGCGGTAGGAGGCTGGATGTCGCCGGCGGCCATCTTAGCCGGCTGCTACTGCTCCTCCGTGTGAAGACTTCAAGTCTTTGTGGTCTACCTCCATCCTGGGTTCGCTGCCCGCATCCTCGGGTCTCGTAGGGCACGCAGCAGCTGGAGCAGGCGATATTATGGGTGCCTTCCGCGGTGGGGTGGGATGGGTTGCCACCATGTCTGCAGCTAATGGCGCAGTCACGGCTGTCACAAGACCTGTGAGGTATCGGCCAATACCACCGGCAAAATGGCGGCCCATAAGGTGTCATGATTTGCTGGTGGTATATTCAGGTAGACACGGAAAAGCCCAGGTTGAGGCAGGAGCTAGTGCAGCATGTGTCACAGCTCCTCTATAGCCAGGCCACGCCCCCTCCCTCCCATGTTTACCAATTGTCTTGTGTCTTCATTGTCTCTCTTCTTACATTTTTCTTTTTTGTCATTTAATAGTGCTTATGTTCTTTTCTGCACCAGACAGCCAGAATGGCCACATTGGATGTTATGATGTTATTATGTTATCGGTGTCCCCTTACGCCACAACTCAGGGTATGGGGGTAGGAGGCCTAGCTTGGTATCTTCAGATAGATTTTTGGAAAATATTTGACACATATATTTTTATTTTTTCGATCCAATGTGTATTTCACAAGATATTCCACAATCCCGACCTTTTTGTTGTAGCCTGTACAGCCCCAAAATGGTATCAAAGAAAAATCAGCTCATCCCACAGAAAATTACACCTTAATGATTTCTGTACACTGAAGTATGAAAACATTATTGGCCTTAGAATATGACGGTATGGCAAATCATTTTTTTGTTGAAAGGTTTGCATTTTTAAAAGTATTAATACATAGTAAAAACTATATAAATGAATGAGAGGTGTCAATAAAGAAAATGGCGCAACCTCCTTTCGTTTCAAGTATACTGAAAAGTTATGGATTTTTGAAGGTGGAGAATAAAAAACAGAAACCCAAAAAAGAAAAAGGTTTTCAGGGGGGTTAAAAAATGTAAAATATCAATAAAAAGACTGGTATCCAGTGCCATGGTAATACTAACCACCCTCCTGGCTATTTTCATATATAAAAATATTCTCTATTTTCCCATTCCTGCATCTCCCTTGGTCAAAGATAATCTTCCTTTACTTTAATGTTTCCCTTGGTTTCTCTTCCTTAATTGCTAAAATCGTTATCTTCTTTATTGCTTTGAAGTCAGATCGTATCTGGTTACTATGGAAACATCATGCTCATGTAACAAATACTTCTGGGTATGAAAACCGGCCTTAAAAATGTGATTCCCTGGGCTGCATATGGTTTAAATAAAGCAAAATAACTTATATACACTTCCTTCGATTCCTCAAGCCAATCATTTGCCTCAACGGAAATTTTTTTTGAAAAAACACATTGGCTGCAAACACACTGTGATGGCGCAAGAGAAAACACAATGGGATAAAAGTCCAATATCCCATTTTTAGTCCAAACAATAAAAACTGTTTCTCTGCATCAAAGTCTCTCGGAAAAAACTATACGATGTAGAGAAATCAGTAGGAACAGTACCTCTCCATCTTCCAACTCATATAACTTCGTTGGGGCAAATCCTTATCACGTATTGTATTCCTTCGGTGTGGGGTTCTTACAGAAAGAGTTGCTCGTAGGTCTCACAGTTCCCGACTTGGAAGCTCCACTTCTTCACTTTCGGCTCCGCTCGACTCCAGACAGAACTTCAATTCCACTCACCGGTAGGAAAAAAGAAAGCGCAATAGTGCAAAAAGTTTCTCACCATGAAAACTTTATTTTTTTATTAGATATACTCACAAATCTTTCAACTAAAAAGGCCTTGTAAAAAAGAGGGTTTGCACGTTCGGCAATATATATATTGTTAATGGAGCTGCCTTACAAGGTAGCTAAAGGAGGCGTGGTTTTCCTTATCCCATCCTGGACAGCACTGATATGTAGTGTAGTGATATGTGGTGCGTGGAATCCCTATTTCCCTTCCCTCATATCACCCCCCTTCATCCTCATAGACTCTAGAGACTGTCCTTCTTTGTTCTGCCACGATCTACTTCGTCCCTCCTGCTAGACTTTCCCAGGTTGCAACTCCATGCACTAGTACTCAATTTGAAGACGGGGAAGATTCTTCGTTGGGGACCTGACTGCCAATCTCATTGCATGGAAGTTCCTCATCATGTGCTAGTCATGCTATCTTCCGTGGTCCAGAAGCCTCTGGAGGGTCTTCCAGCTTGCTATCGGGACTTTGCAGACGTCTTTTCAAAGAAACAAGCAGAGACCTCACCTCCACATTGTCCCTGCGATAGCCCTATTGACCTGCTGCCGGGTACGTCTCCTCCTCGGGGTCGGTTGTACCCACTTTCTGTGCCCGAGATAGCAGCCATGTCAGGGTTCATGCGTAAATCCTTTTCTCCGGCTGGTGCAGGTTTATTTTTTGTGACCAAAAAGGATTGGTCACTCCGTCCATGTATCGTCTACCGCGGACTTAACAAGGTCACCGTTAAGAACCGTTATCCTTTGCCCTTGATCACGGAGTTGTTTCATCACCTACGTGGATCCAATAACTTCTCCAAATTTGATCTCCGTGGGGCCTACAACCTTATCCGAATCCGCAAGGGTGACCAGAGGAAGACTGCCTTTAACACCCGCGATGGGAACTTTGAGTATTTGGTTAATGCACCAGCTATCTTTCAGGAGTTTGTCAACGACATCTTCAGGGATTTACAAAATCTATGTCGTGGTTTATCTCGGCGATATACTGGTGTTCTCTGCGGACATTGAATCCCATTGGTCCCACGTACGTCAAGTCCTCAGCCGTCTAAGAGCCAATCGCCTCTATGCCGAACTTGAAAAGTGCAAGTTCCATCAGAGGAGTCTTCCCTTCCTTGGCTACATCATTTCTGACAGGGGTGTACAGATGTATCCAGGCAAGTTATCTGCGGTCCTCCAATGGCCGCACCCAGTAGGTTTACGTGCTATTACCGGCAATTTATCCCGCATTTTTCCTCCCTAGTGTCTCCTATTGTAGCGCTCACTAAGAAAGGTGCTAATCCCCGTCTCTGGCCCCCTACGGCTGAAGTGGCCTTCTGTAAATTAAAATCTGCCTTTGCCTCAGGCCCAGTTCTCACACGGCCTGATATAGAGAAGCCTTTTCAACTGGAAGTAGATGCCTCCTCAGTAGGGGCAGGGGCGGTGCTCACCCAGAAAGGACCCAAAAGCCGAACCCTTACATGCGGGTTCTTTTCTAAGACTTTCTCCCCTAAGTGATTTCTGTGGATGTAAGCAAAACAATTTTACTTTTTTTGGTGACCTGTATTTTGGTATTCATTATAAATATACAATTAAAATTTTGGGTGTTAATTTTGATATATTTGGTCTATTTCACAATAAATAATTCTTATGTAGACGACTACAATGGGTAATTACACCTACCTGTGTCGCCTATTCCTGTGCTATCGTCACTGCTACTCGGATCCCAGCATCATACGCTGTTATAGAATTACTCCGCAATTTTCACTGATACCTGGATCCCCGCATCGTATGCTTTTAGTTGTGGTACTCTGCTATTTTCACTGCTACCTGGATCCCAGCACCATATGCTGTTACAGAGTTACTCTGCTATCTTCACTGCTACTCGGATACCAGAATCATACCCTGTTAAAGAGTTACTCTGCTATCTTCACTGCTACCCAGATCCCAGCACAATACCCTGTTATAGAGTTACTCTGCTATCTTCACTGGTGCCTGGATCCCTGCATCATACCCTGTTATAGATTTACCATGCTATCTTCACTGCTACCCAGGATCCCTACATCATACTCTGTTATAGAGTTATCCAGCATCATATGCTACTCTGGAGGTACAATTGGCAGAGTGCTGAAACAACCCCATAACTTGCCTCCTGCTCACTACACAATAGCAACTGTATAGCTGCTGTTCCTATGGTTTACTGCCTCCTCCACTGCTTTTGGGGCAACTGCCTTTTCCTTCCATCAGTGGACTTTTGAACAAAATATGAAGGGATTCTGCTTCACCTACTGCCCACCTTCGCCTCTTCTCATTATATCTTCCTCTGGCACCAGGGCATGGAAAAGTTTTTATTCCCTCTACAGTTCACAACCTACCTCCCAAAAAGGACTTAAAGCTATTGAGAAGGACAAGAGGCCAACATGCAAGGGCACGCAAAGCAGAGCCACCCTTTTTTTTTTTTCTTCCTTTTTATCTCCTCTAAATGGAATTAAAGCTACTTTCATGGAACGTTAGAGGACTGGGGGACAGAGTGAAATGGTGTCTGGTGGAGGATTTAATCAAAAGAAATCTTCCAGCTATAGTTTGTTTATTGGAAACCCATCTCACACCAGAAACCAAATATAGACTGGAGAAAAAATAGGCAGGAAAGGTATTTCATTCATTCGGTTCCTCATACTCTAGAGGGGTGGCGGTCTTGTTTCATAATAAGATCGACTTTAAGATTTTTAAAGTAGAGATTGATAAGTTGGGGAGGTATCCTGGCATTCATCTATACCCCCCCCCCCCTTCTCATTTTTTTGTACTTGGGAAGTTGTTGGAATTTGTGGAGCACAGAGACGCATGCCCAGTCTTTATCATGGGAGACTTGAATGCTATCATGGAAGGGCATAAGGACAGAATAAGGATAAGGGGAATAAAGAATTGTGGGACTAGCACTACCCAGAATTTGAGAAATTTCTGCCAGGAAGCTGGCTTCCATGATGTCTGGCTGTATCTATATCAAGACATATCCATGAAAGCTTCTCAAGGATAGACCTATGCCTCACAAATAATAAAGCACTAGAATTAATAGAAGGGATGAGGTATGAACCAAAAGGGATATCTGACTACTCCCCAATGGTGATGAATGTGAACAATGGGTGCGATAAAAGGAGGGGAGAAGTCTCTTTTAGGCTCAACCCTCACAGTTTGAATCTTTTGAATGATAAAGTTAGTTTTATGGGACTGATAACCGAGTTCTGGGACAGAAACTATAAATCGTCAGAAGTATTGCTGGTCTGGGATGCCCTAAAGCAGTGATGGCGAACCTTTTAGAGACAGAGTGCCCAAACTACCACAAAGACCCACTTTATCGCAAAGTGCCAACACAGAAATTTAATTTGTGATTTATACTCCCTTCTCTGTCACAGTTTTCACTGAGGACACCAATAAAGCAGAAAATAGTCCCAAATAGTCCTGTCACTTTAAAATAGCTCTGTGCACAGCAAGTCCTGGGCTGTCTGGGACTGCAGGAAGATACCTGGAGTCATCTCTGGTGATGGCCTGAGTGCCCACAGAAAGGGCTCTGAGTGCCACCTCTGGCACCAGTGCCATAGGTTCACCATCACTGCCCTAAAGGCTTATCTCAGAGGAATATTTAAGGATAAAATAGATAAAAAAAAGGGAATTCAGGGCTCCGGAAAAGAAGTTGAAAGAAAGCACGGAGGAAAAACTTAGGGAATTAGTAAAAGATCCTACAACAGAAAGAAGGATAATATGGTGGGAAGCTAAGGAAGCTTTCAACGCCTACTCCAAGGAAAAAGCTCAGCAGAAGATCTTTTTTAGGGGCCAGAAAAATTTTCTGGAAAGGGGAAAGCCAGGCAGAATCCTAGCCTCAATTATTAGCCCAGGATACCAGGACAAGAAGATCAAGGAAGTGGTAAATCAAGTTGGAGAGCTAGAGAGGACAGAAGTAGGTATAATGGAGCAATTTAGGAATTATTATCAAAAACTGTACCAATCTGAAGGGGAAGGTTCATGCCTAGAGCTTCAGGCCTATTTGGACAAAATTGCCCTTCCAGAATTATCAGCTAAGGACAGAGAGAAGCTCAAGGCTCCACTGTCCCTTGAAGAAATAATGGAGGTCATTAGGACATCGCCGGACACCAGCCCGGGAACAGATGGCTTCCCATATGGACTCTATAGGGAGTACTCAGAGGTTTTGGGACCCCTTCTGTTCCGGGTGTTTGAGGAGGTAAGGAAGCAGGGCCGAGTATCAAACTCCATGAAGGAGGCAGTTATTACTGTAAATCCAAAAAAGGATAAGGATCTAAGAGATGTAGGATCGTACAGACCTATATCGTTACTAAATTCAGACGTGAAGATATACACCAAGGCAATAGCAAATAGACTCAAAACAGTGATAACCTCACTGGTGCACCCGGACCAGAATGGATTCATACCAGGTAGGAGCACTAGTTACAATCTGCACCGGGTATTCTCTGACATTCAGCTGGGGGGTGGGGAGTGCCGCTCCATCCTGTCACTTGACACGGTAAAGGCGTTTGACAGGGTGGAGTGGCGCTTCCTTTCGGGCCGTGTTACAGAGATTCGGGCCAGGGTTTATAGGAGGAGTTAGGGCAATGTATCAGTTCCCAAAAGCTAGGGTCAGGATAGGCGGAAGTAGCTCTCCCCTTTGCGTTAACTAGGGGTACGCGGCAGGGGTGTCCCCTCTCTCCGCTCCTTTTCACACTATATATTGAACCTCTGGCTATAAGGATGAGAGAGATGGAGGACATTCGTGGGTTCGGGAGTGGCGGGGAGAGGGATAAGATATCCCTGAACGCAGATGATATTCTGTTTACTCTACAGGATTCAGAGACAGTAATCCCCAGAGTGGTAAAAGAAGTGGAAGAATTTGGGAAGTTCTCTGGGTTGACAATAAACTGGGAAAAGTCTATTGTACTGCCACTGGGGAAGGAAATTTATCTAACCGAGTGTAAAATTAAGAAATTGGAGAAGGGGGGAACATTCACATATGTGGGGATTGCGGTGTCAGGGGATCCGAGTAGATTTACAGATTTAAACATTGTCCCTTTAATAGAAAAAAATTAAAATAGGGTTTAGGGATGGAAAAGACTTTCGTTCTCAAGAGCAGATAGGGTCAGCCTTATAAAGATGGTGGTCTTACCCCAATTACTTTATCCGCTTAGCTGTTCCCCTGTTTGGATTCCACAGAAAATATTTAAAAACATAGAAAAGGTCCTGGGGGACTTAATGTGGGGGGGGGGGGGGGATAAGTCTAGATTGAAACTATCATATTTATATAATCCTGTAGACCAAGGTGGGCTGGCTATTCCAAATTTTGAAGGATATTTTTTGGCATCACAACTGAGCATGACAGTTCTAAGAAAAGGTTGCTCAGCCTTTAATAGGTTGGTGGTTATAGGGGAAGGGAGATATTCAGAGTTACTTGAAGTCTTGGAGAGCGGCGTACTGGCACACAGGGTGGGGTGTATAGGAAATTGCACATTTGTAGACTATTATATAATTGTTGGGGTACAAAAAAGAAATGGTTGAAGATAAGGGGGGTGTTCTCTTTCTCTCCTATATGGCACAATTTTAATTTTTGAGGAATTCTCATCTATTCCAGAAGAAGGTTTCTGGATCAAGCAATCAAGCAAGGGATTAGACACATAATTAAATTGTTAAATAGGGAAGGCAGGATAACTATGGAATCACTGGGAGAATTGCTAGGGGTAAGTAGGATGGGGATATTTAGGGCATTGCAGGTATATCATGCAGCTCTGAAAATAGATAAGGACAGATTTGGAGTAGAGACCCACAAGAGTGTGGAAATAATTAGAGTGGGTGTTAGGCACAAAGGGGTAATGTCACGGTTATATAAAAATATTATGAAAAAGAAAAGTAGTGGTGAGCACTTCCCAGCAAGAAAAGGGTGGACTCAAGAGTTAGGAGAAATAGAAGAAAAAATGTGGGCTCAGATGTATAGGAATATAAAGTGTTCTTCATTTAATGGTAACCATAGAATAGTTCAGTTCAATATTGTTCAAAGGCTACACTATACACCTAAAAAGATGTATAGGATGAAGCTGAGGGTAAAATGCTAATTGTGAGAAATGCCAAATGCCAGAGGCCGGCTACCATCACAAAATCTGGGGATGCCTGAAAATTAGAGTATTTTGGGAAAAAGTTATAGGCAAAGTAGAAAAGGGAAGTATCGGGGATAGGAGGGTGTCAATAATGGAAGCATTATTTGGGGTGGTCGGTCCAGAGAAGCTTTCAAGAGTCGAAAAAGACAGGATCAACAAATTGCTGTTTCTGGGAAGGTTACTTGTGGTTAGGAAATGGAGAAGTATAGATCCACCAATTTTTAAGAACTGGGAAGATTTGGTAAATCTGGTTGGGAGGTATGAGATTGCATATTATAAAATAATTGGTAAGGGGGAATATAGGGAGAAGGTATGGGGGAATGAGGGTTGATGGAGCAAAGGAGCATGGGCCGATCCATCGGAGGATTGTTTGAGTTAAAAAGAGGGGAAAAAATGTTTTTTTTCTTTTCTGGTTGTCCTTTTTTTTTCTCTTCTTTTCTTTTTTTCTGGCCACACGGGGTGGGGGGTCAATGGGGGGGGGGGAATAATGGGAATAATGTAGTTATATTACTACAGGAGACGTATTGGAAATGATTGGAGGTACCCAGTATAACATACTAAACATATATGCCCCGAATCGGTCCAATACAATTTTTTTCCCCCAAACTGATTGAAATGATGCTGGAGGTAGATGCACAAAATTTGATAGTGGGGGTAGATTTCAATGCGGTGACTGACCCACCACTCCTCACCAGACAGTAGACCAACACCTTCCTCTAGATCGCTATCACACCTAATTGAACAACTTTCGCATTGTGATGTTTGGCGGACAACTCATAACACTGCAAAGGAGTATACATTGTCAAGGAGATATTAATCGTGAATGTATAAGATTTGTTTAACCAGGGCAATTACTAACTCTGTTGAGATATATTACAATTGGCAGTGTTTAAAACATCCTGGAGGTCTTTACAACCAGATAAACTCTGACCTTCAGAATGTTCTGTGGTGACTTCAAAAATTAATTTGGTCCCTGTATGCTCTGCAAACTCATAGCCTTGTAAAGTGTGGTTAGCTGTGTGACTGCTAGAGTGCTGAGTGTGCATGTCTAGTGGTGTAACAAGGTGACTGCTTGAGAAGGAAGAGTTGATGTAGAGTGGGATACTTATTGATCCCAGTATAAATGCAATAAGTGGTGGCAGCGGATTTGGTGCTGGAGCTGTATGAGGTGTGATTTATGCTCAATTTGTGTCCTGAGTGAAAGGTGAGCGCCAGTTTGCACCCCACGTCTCGTGACAAGGCAGCGGCGCCCTCGCTGTGACACACATGCTTTTCGGCTGTGCACAACACCTTTTCTGTTACCCATCACCCTGATGGATTCCCTCCATTCGGTTGAAATTCACCCAATCACTATATCAGACCACGCTACGATCACACTGACTTTGACAGTCCTACCAGAACACATAGGGTCACATGTATCATAGTTTTGTCTCTCTGTGGTGAATTTTAGAGACTCTTGGCGGCTAGTTTTTGTACCTTGTGTATGATCCTTTTTTTTTGACTTGTGATACATGTTCAGTTTTTCCTATCCTGTCAGGTGTAAATTTTGGCTTCTTTTGAAACTTTTTGTTGCTAATGTCTCAAATCCACATGGAGGGGGTTATATACAGGAGTGGACACTACTGTTAATTTGGGATTTAACATGTTGCATTTTTAATGCATTTTGAAACCTATTATAACAGCTTAGGGGAGGTGATTTTCCTAATTACATTACTGTTAACATTTGAATTTACAAAACGCATAGTAAATGCAATGTTAGCACATGCGTTAATGTGGCGTTTACATTGCGTTTTGTAAATGCAAATGTTAACAGTAATGAAAGAAGGCAAATCACCTCTCCTCAGCTATTGTAATTAGTTTCAAAATGCATTAAAAACGCAATTAAACCGCTATGTGTGACCTCACCCTTAGAAGTAACCAAAAAAAAAAAAATGCAATAATTTAAGAATTTTGACAAAAGAGGTTACTGTGCAAAATGTTAAACGGTTAAAGAATGTGAAATAATTCCAATTTACATGTTAAAACCGGGTCCATTAAAAAAAAACTTCCTGTGCACCTGCCCTGGACCAGGTGCAGATTTGCGCCAAAAAAGTAGCAAAAAAGTGAAATGTCGCACGGAACATCTGGAAAACAATGACACATAAGGCACACTCACAATGGTGCAGACAAGGCGTACTTGAAAAAGAACAAAGTTAAAAGTCGCAAAAATGGCGCAAAAACAGCAAAAGTTGCTAAAATTTGACAATTTGCCCAACTGAAACTATGATACATGTGCCCCATAGTCTTACATATGGCGCTTCCCCACACATTTAGCAGAGTTGGAAGACTTCCGTACCTTTCTTAAAATCAATTGGGTAACTTACCTAGATGACCATTGCCGGCTTTAATGTGGGCAGCATCAAAGGCAGTTATGAGAGGCCACATGATAGCCTATGTAGCATTGAAAAAATGTGAAATACTCCACACCTCCTTACTGCAGGACATCAGAAGCCCTCACAACACCTCAGTCTAAACAGGCCTACATGGATGCTAAGAGACTGCTGGACACCAATGTCCAAGGACAGGCAAACTAGGCACAAAATAGATATTATAGGGGAGATAATCGCATGGGCAAACTCCTGGGATCCTTAGCTAAGCCCTGGAGAACTACCAAGCCCATCTTTCGCCCTCGAGACCCATCGTCAGGTCAACTAGTTACAATTCCCAATGAGATAGCGTCTCTGTTACTTGATTACTTTGAGAATCTTTATAGAGCTGGGCCCACTGATACTGCCAGTGTTGAGACGTCCCATGACTCTCTCTCTTTACCAGGAGTGACTGAGGAACAGAGGGAGGTACTTGAGGCCCCGTTTACTGAGGAGGAGGTCAAGGCTGCTATCTCAGGATCACGGTCAGTATAGGTGCCAGGGCCAGACGGCGTGTCGGCGGAGTATTATAAAATACTAGTCCCCGACTTAATCCTGCTACTCACTGAGCTATTTAACCTGACATATCGTGATGGCATCATGGCAAACAGGTTCACAGAGGCCAGGACTATACTATTGAAACCCAATAAAGACACTAACTCTCTTAAATCCTACGGCCCATAACTTTGCTCAATAACGATTATAAACTCATGACATCCATTCTAGCCTCTCGCCTGGACAAGGAACTTCCCCTTTAAATGGCAAACCACTTCTCTCAGGTACCTAGGTGTACAAATTACTAAACAACCCACCAAGCTCTACAACACGAAAATAGCCCCCTACATACAAAACATGGAACAGACAATCTCCAAATGGCAACATCACTCCCTCTCTTTCATAGGTAGAGCCAATCTAATTAAGATGGTGGAGTTGCCTAAGCTGTTATATCTCCTACAGTCTCTCCCCCTGACTTTAACACCCAAAGATTTAAATAAAATTAATTACCTCTACCGGAAATTCATCTGGGGGGGGGGGGGTGTTGCCCAAGGATTACTGACAGCAGTGGCGGCAGCGGGTTGTAAAAGCATCCTCCAAACCTGGCTCAGCCTCACAGCTCCCCCTTTCAGAATGTTTCTAGACAAGCTCACGTATATAATGCGGATGGACCGGATAGAGGCCTCCCTGAGTAGGGAAAAGCGAGTACAGTCCTTTTTCACCACTTGGGAAAGTTTTATGAGTGTGCTATCACCAGAGATAAGGCGAGATATCAGAAATTGCTATGTGAACACAGTGTGGTACCAGGAACGACAACATGTGGGAGATGCCCTGATAGAACTTGATTGAAATTGGATCAGGAATGTTGTAATCTAATACAGGAATGTGGTAACATCTTATGCTTGGGCTGGGGTGGGGACGGCGTAGCCTCCAGGGATGAGATGATGAGCGGGTGCCATGATTCTTTGCTTTTGTTTTGTGTTAATTATATTGTGTGTTCCCCCACCCTCCTCCCCCTCCTGTCCTTTCTCCCACAACTTGATGAAACTATCCTGCAAGGCCACCATTCTATGAGCTGATACCTTATGGATTTCGACCTTTAAGCTGGAAAAGGATCCCACTAACGCCTAAAGAGAACTGGAATTGCCATTCTCAATTCAATGAAACCTAGTGAACTTCTCCCTTCCTTTTTTTTTCATATCCCCCTTCCTTTCCCTTCCCCTCTCTCCTATGGGTCCCAGGCCCAATCTTTGTATTGTTGACCCTATGTTGGGGTCTTGTTTTCCTATAAAAATGGAAAAACTCAATAAATACAGTTTGAAAAAAAAAAGATTGTTTTGCGTTTTGGACCATGACACATGCCTATGTTTCTTGGACTTTGATAATGCTTGCATACATCTGCCCCCAATATTTTGCTAATTATTTATAATAATCAAAAAAATCTCGAGGATAATACAATGTAACATGTTTAGCTAATCCAAATAGTGAAGAAAATGTACTACATGGCTTTTTCCAGTTTAGGAAACAGTATGCACCAGTACAGACAGCCCCTACTTAAGAACACCCGACTTACAAACGGACCTCTGGATTTTGGTAATTTACTGTACTTTAGTCCTAGTTCTTATGACAATCGAACATTTTTAAAACCCAATAGTCATAGAGACAAAATAAATTTTGCCTGGGGTTACAATTATAAAGTATACCATTCCAACTTGCATACAAATTCAACTTGAGAACAAACCTGCAGAACCTTGTGCATAACCCAGGGACTGCCTGTATACTTCTACTTCCTATTTCAGCTTCTTTAGAATAAATGTCTGTCTGTACAGCCATAACCTTTGAAAGATGTTCAGTGATAGATATAAATGGTATGGGTGGATATGGTCATCTCCCTTGAGACTATTCTTTATAGACATGGAATTGAGGGTATTGCCTAGCAACAACTCATTAAGAAATGCATTACAATTTCTTTCAAGATTTATAGCCGTGATTTGTACTTATACTACCATTTATACATATTTGTGTATAAACATATATATGTAGGTTATTTGCACACGTTGTGAATTAACAAACAGAAAATCCCCATGAAAATTTTTCATTTATAGGCGTTTTTATGTTTTTTATGCAATTAGTGTTATTTTTAGTGCATTTTGGATACATATTTACATGTATTTTTTCTGTATGCATTTTTTTTACCCGTTTTGTTTCACCTGGTCTTGTTTCAAGCAAATTACTTACTTTTTCCAAAACAAATTCACTTTAATGCTACTGTATTATGCTGCTGATTTTCCACATCAAAATTTGTGCATAAACTCTGCGTGTAATTTGCGCAGACAGCCTCAGTCACATTTTAAGTGTAATTGATAAATGAGAAGGATCAAAATGGCGCAAGGTTGGAGATTGAAACTTCAATTTAATGGGTTAACTGTAGGTTGATGACAAATAGTCATTCTGCTTGTCAAAACTATCAAACAGTTTCTGCTTCAGACCTTTCCCTGTTAACATCCTTCAAGGGATACACCAAAACAAAATATTGCATGTCAGGTGTCAGTCTTTCAACTGTTCCTTTTCCTGCAATTTCTATACCTCTGTGCAGCCCTTTTACAATTTTGCTCCCCCTCCTTCCAAGAGCTAGAACTATTCTTATTTTTCTATTTACAATGGATTACAGACAGAAGATGTATAAGGGCTTGTTTTCTGAAGCAATTTGAAACTAAATGCAATATACTAAGATGTTGTGAAGCTAAGGCTGGCGAATTCTCAAGATGAACTCCCAAGAGCTGGTTGATAAATTCACAAACTTTAGCCCGAACTGATCGACAATCCCACCAGACGTGGCACGTGGTACCCCTAGCTTCAGAACAGCTCCGGCACTAATTCGGAACGGAGGGTAGCCTAGTTGGGGCTCTATACTAGTGGGATAGCACTTTACAATTAGTTTCTTGGGCTTTACAGGCCTTGGAGAATCTATGGTAGAGTTCAAATGCTCTCAGCCATGTAGCTTGCGGAAATGTCCCAAATTCGCGCACCAAACTCTGGACAAACATGGGTTAGTGAGATGGACATGTAAGTGTAAGCCCACAAAATCCAGTTCCCTTGTTCCGATGGATTATGTAATAACAGTTGCGATAAAATTTTACAATATAGTTGTAGAAGTCTGACCAACATATTCCTTCCAATCTCCCTGCACTTCCCCAGACATCAACTCCTTCACTCCTGTCGAATTCTCATTAGCACATTACCCCAGTTCCTCACTCCTGGCCATAACTTATCAAATTTAGTAGTAGCTTTGCTCTTCATATTTACCCCTTTTTCCAATCTGACCAAGTGTGTTACTTTATCCTGGAACTCCTGCAATCGGTGAGGCTGGACAAAGCCATTTAGATGCAAAAAGTTTTCAAGCCTGATACAGTAATTGTCTAATTTGTGTGGTCGCACATCGAGACTGGGTGCTACTGAGGATTAGGGTTCCCACCCCAAGTATATCAAAAGATAAATTAATCCAAGCACTCCTCTTTGGTTCAATGCCAGAAGGTGATTTTTATTTACATAAAGTGATCAATTGGTGACGTTTCGGCCTCTCACAGGCCTTTTTCAAACACTACAAGACATAAATATAATGTACATATAAACATATGGGTAAGAGGACCATCATGGTATCCAGTGTATAGGTAAGGAGAGCCCTCAGGCGGTGATACATTGCAGAGAAATATTACATAGAATATAGCGAACATGTTACGTCTAGGTACAGTATAATAGCAGAAAAATATCCCTAGATAAATAAAGTGCACATAAAGCATGAGTATGGTGCTGTAAAACAACATCCAAAGTAAGGCATATTCAAAGGTACTATCAAATCCATAATACATGTGGAGCAGATGCGAGCCATGACACAGTAAAGTAAGCTTGTCTTAGCTGGTTGCGATCATATACAAGACCCCATCGTGCATAATAGAGAATATGTGCTGTTTTGATCGCAACCAGCTAAGACAAGCTTACTTTACTGTGTCATGGCTTGCATCTGCTCCACATGTATTATGGATTTGATAGTACCTTTGAATATGCCTTACTTTGGATGTTGTTTTACAGCACCATACTCATGCTTTATGTGCACTTTATCTATATCTAGGGATATTTTTCTGCTATTATACTGTACCTAGACGTAACATGTTCGCTATATTCTATGTAATATTGCTATCCAGGATACCCAGTAACCTATAAATCTTCCATTTCTCACGCCTGAGGGCTCTCCTTACCTATACACTGGATACCATGATGGTCCTCTTACCCATATGTTTATATGTACATTATATTTATGTCTTGTAGTGTTTGACCAAGGCCTGTGAGAGGTAGAAACGTCACCAATTGATCACTTTATGTAAATAAAAATCACCTTCTGGCATTGAACCAAAAAGGAGTGCTTGGAATAATTTATCTTTTGATAAGCCTGATAAAGTGTTTGTTTGACTGCCAATTTCCCATAATCATCACCCACAGTGTACAGGGGTCGCCGGGACCCGCAACTGCAAGACCGCATAAATGAGGTCTAACACTTATCTCCAGAATTGATCCAGAGACATACAGCTCCAGAACATATGTATGTGATATGCAGGCTCTATACCACACCTGGGACACGCAGCATTGGAGCGCACTGCAATGCGACAAATAAATTCAGGTGTTCTATATACCCTGTAAATCAAGCTGAGAGAGTTTCTGAGCTTCACCGGTCGATATCTGAGTGGTGGCGGACAAGATAGCCTCCCACTGGTCCTCTAAGAGAGGTTCACACATAAATTTTCCCACTTTTGCTTCAGGCATTCACCCAGTAGAAAACAATACACGGTAGATATAAGCCCACCTTAGGCAGTGCCTGCAAGAATCCTAACAGCAGACAAAGATGACCCCCTAAGGTGCTTTATTGCTGCCTGTTTTTGCCATGCATGTCTGAATTGTAGATATTTGTAGAATTGGCAGTGTGGTAACCTAAACTCCTTCTGTAGTTCTGCAAATTCCTTAAACACACCTGCAATTTGCAATTGTGACACCAGTAATATGCCCCATGTTTCAGGCAACTGTGGATTATGCCATATTGGGGTAAATCATAGACAGTTTGAGACACTTAACAATTGTTTGGCTTTTTGGCACTAGGGGTTTCTGATTATGATTTCTGATTTTGGCTTCCAGGGCAGCAAAGAGTGGCCACTGTGGAGTGGCAAGTAGATTATTTACCGGTCCTGGTGTTTTTCTAACCACCAGCCACGAAAATGTTGGAGCTGGGAAGCTAGGAAGCACAGCCACAGGTTAGGGCCTGCCAAACCCCCTTCCTCCTTGGGACGCTGCAGCGCCTCATATTTAATGCGACCAGATCCCTAAATAGGGCTTGAAACTTGTGGAAATAATTAAGGGGGAGCCAGATAGGCGCATTGTGTACCACATATAGTAATTGAGGCATTATTATCATCTTAACGAGGTTAGTTCTACCGACCATCGAGAGTGGCAGCTTACACCAGGCATTCACCTTTGCAGAAAGCTTTGTTATAAGGGGAAGTACATTAAGGGTGCAGCCACACGTTCAGTTTTTCAGATGCTGTTTTTGAAGCCAAAAGCATGTGTGGATAATAATGAGTGAGGACTTATCATTACAAACTCCTCCTCTATTTTCACTCCACTCCTGGTTTGGGCATCAAAAACTGCATCTGAAAAAATGAACGTGTGGAGCATTACACAGCAACTGCGCCAATGGCTCCACCGCTAATGCAAATAGGAGGGGTGACTAGTGCCCCTCCCCAACTTGAAACCATCCGAGAGTACCCTGTTAGCTCTAACACAGGCCCTAGGGCCCAGTGTATGATAATGTTATCCACTTTTTGAAATTCGGCCCACAGCCCATTTTATCCATAACTGCCCACAGGTACTCCCACTCAACGCTATCAAAAGCTTTCATCGCATCGAGTGAGAGCACTATCCTCTCCCCAGGGTTGTCAGGGGTAAGTTGCATATTTAGGAATAGAAAACCCCCACTCCCTACCTTGAACCCTCAAAAACCTCTTAAGGCAAATAAGGTATAAATACCAGAACACTGAGTATTGGAGTGCAGCTAAAAAACATGGCAAAACAACTCCATAGCATATACAGTCATTGCAAAATTGCACGGTACTCAGTTCGCCCATTGCTAGATGACAGCATAATTGAGCACCCACCATCAGTATAAATTGTCCCTCCTGTCAGGAAAAAGAAGAACATAACAAGGTAACATAACAGATCATAAATTAAAGTTGGTAGGTGTTGCCCCCAAACACTGTACCACTTGATGTAAGCAAGTAATTTCACCCAGGTGTAGCAAAATAGCAAAAGAATGGCAGTATTGACATTGAAACTGAGGTACCTTCTAGCAGGAACTTTAGTACAGTTGGTGGTTGCTTATTGGCGTGCTGCAAGACTGGCTCCTACAGTGGCCTATGTTGAAAATCCCTGGGCATGACAGGTGAATTGAACCTAGGCAAGGGTAAATTAACATCCCCACCTGCTTATTGATCAGGTACAGTACTATGCAGGCTGCTCCAGTCTTCCTGAGCGCTGTATTCACAGGTATGAAAGCCTTCTTGTGATTGGTTGGCAGCTAAAGGACCCTGGGAGATTCACATCAGCTCTGTAGTGTAGCTGACTTTTCTCTATAACTGTAGCCAAACTATTAGCCCTAGTTATGGGAAAAAATATTAACTGTAAAGAGTCTTGTTTTATTGATGTTTCATTCACCATTTCAAACCTTTATACTCACATTGTCAAACTCGAAACGGTCTTTTTTCTAAAGCTGAATAAGCCCAATTTTATGTAGCACTTCCCATCTCATAGAGCACCCTCTGAGACTCTCCACTGCTGAAGTCTGACCAAACATATGTACTTAGAAAAAAAGATGCTTTATTAATAGTATATATACAATCTGTTGCTGCATCAATGAATGAAACTTCAGTATTGTGGAAAAGTTGGGTCAATCTTTTCAGACCATGCCATCAAACCCCCTTTAATATCTTTAGCTATGAATTTGTATATTCCTCTGTTTGAAAATTCCTGTAGTATCTTCACTGCTTTCTGGGAATCATTTCCAAGTTTGCATATAACAATCACTAAAAGAATAAAGACATAAAGATAAATATTATAAATAACCATTTTGACTGAATTCTAAATCTGAAAGTTAAAACACTAATTCATTAGTAGCTGAATAAAGAGAAACTTAAAAGGGTTCTCTGGGCTGAAACATGGGTGACTTCTAAGGATTTCGGAGTTGTGCTGGTGCAGAGGGAGGGCTGCTGGCACAAGGTTGTTTATTTTGTGGAGCTGCAATAAGGTGATACTTTTGTGTCTCCCAGCTACATCACTACATGTTGTAGATCTTTATAAGGTCTTTCCTTCGATCTTGCCTTACCTTATTTCTAAGATTATATAAGCCAAGTTATCTCAAGACTATGAAGGACAACTACTGCCACTTTAGAACTTGCTGGGTAGAGGCATTGAACCGTATGATGTCAGTGGACCAGTGGAAGGTGGGCAATGATGCATGTTGCCTGTATTTTCAGCTATCTGGGCCCCTGGATATTATTCTGGACCTGTAGCGGATTTGGGTTTTTGTAGGCTCTCCTGTCCCGTTTGCATCCTCACATTTGTTTTTGAATGATAGATATTGTCATCTGCTAACAAACATTCTTTTTTTTCACAATTATCATTGCATACTGAGTCTGGAGATTTTGCAGAAGTGTCAGAATTTGCAACTCAACTTCCTTACAGCAGATGTTAACATATTTATTATTTTTCTTTACATGCTGATTAAAATGTAATAATGATATTCTGCTCATATTCAATATATAAACATTACAAATAAATACTCGTAAAAACACTGCCATACATACTTTTTAACTGATTTTTTTTATGTCCATATTGCCTTTAAACATATTTTTATGAAATGTGCAACTGAGGTGGTAGATGCAATTGGGTAGTTGGCTCTGCTTCCAGTGCAGCGCCACTGTACACCTCCACCTTTCCATGCCAGTTTGAGGCATCACTTTTGTGCTGGTAAAAAAAAGCTCATGCCTACTTGACTCCTTAAAGGGCCACCATTAGGAAAGTTTAATAGGGTGAGTGGGTAGCCAGCCCCTTTAACTACTTTGCACATATTCAACTTCCCGGCTCATTACACGATGTGCTGAGCCATGCAGGTGAAAGTCCAGGGAACAAACAATTGATTGCAATGGACATAGGACTTCTATATAAAGCAGAAGGTGTACTCATTGACAACATTACTGGTTAAACTGCTTACCCTTATTGTCCAATTCATCAGCATTCTTGCTTATTTCTGAAAGTCTTTCAGTCAGAAAATTGAAATTAAAATTCTTGTCCTCCAGTTGTCTTAAAGGTATATCTTTTTGTACTTTTATAAGAAAAAAATAGATCAAGTCACATCAAACGTCTTAAAGAATAACCAGGTAAGTTGAATAATTCACTCAGTTCATACTTGTAACGGAGGTTTCAGTTACACTCTTCTGTCATAGAAGAGCATAAAGGAAAAAAAATAAGGAAGGTAAAGCATAAGGATCCATTAACAGAAGAAATTTACTGTCATGCTTCTGTTATTTATAACAAAAAGAAAAACATCGACTGCTGTGTTATATTTAACTAACTAGAACAAAAGAGCAAAACAGAACCTGCCACACACAAGTGTGAACTCAGCCTTATGCAGACAGAAGAAGGTGGTAATGAGGGTAGATATAATTGAAATGTCTCACTAAGCTTAAGAAATGAAGGAATCTAACTATTCCGCAGGCATCGAAAGAGAAGGTAAGGAACAACCTTTCAGGTTACACATAAGACGACTGTGGTCGGTCAATGATTCCAAACCGCGTGTTTCACGGATTTTCACAGATTTTACAGATGTATGAATAAATACGTATAAATAAAAAGGCACCAGTGCTTCCATATTTTTGGACTATAAGACACAACCCATATTCTACATAAGAAGAATACATTTCCTGGTGGTCACACATACAATTCTGCTAAATACACATAGACACAGCCCTACTACATGTATACACATAAACACACCCCTCTGCTATATACCCTTCTATTACAGCCATGTTGTAGCCGCTGTTTAAAGAGTAATGCATGTACCATTGAAGGCTCCTCCCCACAATGTGACTGATCAAATGCTTCTTGCATCACTGAAAGTTTTTCACACTTTTCATGTTGCTTGTAATAATATTTTCAAGATGAGCATGGAGAGAGCGGTGCACAGGCTCAGTGAACAGGTGAAACACATTGACTAAGGGCTTTGCGACGCACTTCTTTCGACCTTTGCACATTCTTGTAGGGGAAAACTGCTTGCATAGGTATTTAATAAGTTTCTGTGCCACTATAGTGTTGCATGCGACCCTTTTGTGACACAAATTAGGCGTCACAACAAGGACCGTGCAAATTGTGTTGCGCGCCCTATGTTAAAGGTGCACCGCAAAAAAAGATGTAGGGCCAGTGCGGGGGAAGTGACAGATGCATGATTTCTGGCGCACAATCTTAGTGGGTCAGTCACATCCAACATTATACACGAAAAGAGCACTTTTAGTGAAGTTTCTGTCTTTCTTTGTAAATGTGCCCCTTTGTCTTCATCCAATCTCCAGGAGAGTCAGGAGGGTCTGGCAGCGCAGGATCCTCCTGACCTCGGACTAGACAACGTAAGTACTTTTTAGCAAGACTTTTTCTTGCTGAAAGGTACATTTTATAGCCTGAATAATACAGTATTTTACAAAAACATTAATCATTCACTACAAGCAAGGATACGAATTGAATGCTTCAGGCGACATATATCTACTTCAGGCTGTGGTCGTACATCAATCAGCAAGTGAGGAACTTTGTCATCAAGTATTTGCTTATAGACCTAAAATTGAAACATGAAAATGTAAGTCAATAGAATAAGCTCAATAGATTATTCTTTTACGGTATATATTTTTGATGAAATGATCTGTATATATCCATGTGAGTCCTAGTGCGGATTTACCACCTTGTCCCCTTCTAGTTTTCCCTGCGCACAGACCTCCAAACCACCCAGCTGTGCAATGTTCATTATGTACATGCATAGGATCGGGCTGGAAATAACACTGCAGGAAAAAGGAGTCAAGGGACATCCACTACATCAGTGTAGACAGGAATTCAAGGAATTTTCCTTCTCCATACCAATTTATGCAAAAGTTCTTTCAACAACAGACCACTACTATATTGTTAACGCAGAAAATCTTCTATTCTAAAATATACTAAATAGAGGGTGGGAAGGATGAGCATTGTTCCTAGTTTCACATTGTGTTGTTAGCATAGAAACCACAGCTGCACAATATTTTATGCGGAAAAATGACAACTAAATATAACTTTTTAGATGCACAAACAGGGTGGAGAACATTTTTGGCATTTCCTTCCCTTCCAGATGATTGAAAAAAAAACCTAATAGGAAATGTGTGACAATAATCACAATAACTTTCAAAAATGACAAAAGCCACATGATAGACATCACATAAAATAAAAAATAAGTGTATAAATACAAGTAAAATACAAAATTACATGTTCAAATATTAACACTTACAGTTTATTCTATTACAGAGGTAAATTTTTAAACTTCCTCCACTGCAGAAACTACTAAACAAATAATTAACAACATTACTTTTGTTTAAGAACAGGTAAATTACTGCTTCAACTAACAATTATTGCTGCTAAACTAAAGAATAAAATTTTTCCAATTTCAGAGGTCATGAATTTATAGAATTTAGCAAATAAAATCAGCCATGCATGACATCACAATAGCAAAAAGTAGAACTATCACTGAATTACTCCTGCAATGTACTTACCGCATTTGTATTTATTATATTCAAAATATTTTTATTAGATTTTTTTTCTTTTTGATTATAACAACACAGAAAACATATACAACAGATTTTTGTGGATAGTATAATTGTACATATGAGGTCAAGCATGACTTCCGACCCAAAGATTAACAAGAGTTATTAAGACATGCGGAAAATGAAACATTTTTCATTACTGAAGCCATAGTAGGGAAATAACATTGTTGTCGAAATTGTGGGTAGCAGGAAGGAAGCCCTATGTAAAATTGTCATAAGGCCCCATTCATTATGCTGCTCTCTAATGACATCACCCCATATGGCTTTGATAAGCCAACAAATATATAAGAACTATGATAACACAATAAGAACGATTTTGGGAAAGGAAAGAAGGGGGGGAGGGAAGAAAGAGAAGGATAAAGAAGAGGCTTGGGAAAAGGGGAGAAGGAGTGGAGAGGAGGAGGGAGGCAGGGACACACATCCAGGGCTGAGGGTTGACACAGACAAATACCCAGGCGACATGGACTACGAATTGACCCAGTCTTTAGACAAATAAATTGTTATACTCCGGGGTATCTTTGAAAAGGAACCACGGCTGCCATAATTCCACGAACTTCCCTGTTGTGACTCATATGTGACTCATCTCCCGCTCCCAATCAATGAATGGTGGGGTAAGGGGAGACCTCCAATAACGTGGGATAACTGAACGGGCCGCAGTTAGAAAAAAGAGCAGAAGCCCCTTTTTTTGGGACCGGAAAGTTCCCGGACGGATGGACAACAGGCCTATCTTAGGAGTGAAAGTGACCGTGCGTCTGGTGACCGCGGTGTAAGTGCTAGATACTCTCTCCCAGAAAGGCTTAAAGGAAACCTACCACTTGTAATGGCAGGTTTCTGATGGAAATACCGGGCACCAGCTCAGGGTGAGCTGGTGCCGGAGCTTATTTTTGTTAGTGTTTTAAACCGCAGTATCACGGTTTAAAACACTTTTTAAACTTTATAGCCGGCGCAGGGAGGTACGCGCTCGGCGCTTACCATGCGCGCGGCTCTCCTTCACTTCCTATGTAGCCGCGCGCACGGTAAGCGCCGAGATATTCAGTGCTTCTGATTTAGTGTAGTTTATCTTCAAACTACTCAGGTGACCGTACCTTTCAAACTCATGGAGATGCCCGGAATAGTGATTCGTGGCTGTGAGACGTACAGTAATAGATCATCGGCGTATAGGGCCACCTTGTAATGCGTGTCCCCTATGCATGCTCCATGGATGTTCAGGTTCTTTCTGATTGCTACCGCCAGATGTTCCATCATGATGGCGTAAAACAAAGGGGATACTGGGAACCCCTGTCTAGTGCCATTGTTAATTAACAGAGGATCCGAGAGAGATCCATTAATCCTAACTCTGGCTGATGGACTAGTATAAAGAGCTGCTACCTTGCCCACAAATCCCGGTCCTAGACCCATTTGCTTTAGTGCCTCTATCATGAACCCCCAGTGGACCCTATCAAATGCCATCTCCGCATCGATATACAGGAGGCATAATGGGGTTTTAGATGTTTTGGCCCAAGAGATCAGCAAGGCTGTTTTATTGAGATTATCCCGTGCTTCACGCCCAGGAACAAAGCCGACTTGGTCATTATGTATTACTGATGGCAGAAGTGGGCCTAATCTGTTGGCCAGGATTTTGGAGTATAATTTGATGTCCTCGTTTATCAAAGAGATGGGCCTATAGCTACTAGGGGCCGTAGGGTCTTTGCCCAGCTTTGGTAATACACTTATATGAGCCTCCAACGACTGAGGGGCAAATGGGGTGCCAGTAGATATAGAGTTAAACACCCTGGTGAGAAATGGGGTGAGGGATTCTCTCATGAGTTTATAAAAAGCAGGCGTGAACCCATCTGGTCCAGGACTCTTGCCTGAAGGGGTTTCCCTGATAGCATGATGCACCTCCCCCTCTTCTATTGGTTGTTCCAATGATTCAGTAGATTCACTAGTGATACCCGGTAGCGCGGTATCTGAAATATACTCCTGCATGCGATCTAGAAGGGCCCCCTCTCCCATATCTGCAAACTGTGGCCGGATGTTATATAACTCATCATAATAGCTACGAAAGGTCTCCACAATCTCCCTTGGGTTATGTGTAAGCCCCCCATTAGTGGTCTTTATTTTAGGCATAAATGTTGCTACACTGCGCGGATGTAGAAGCCTCGCTAGTGGCCGTCCACATTTGTCGGCATATTCGTATAAATAGCGGGAAAATTGAGTTCTATGATGAAGGTGGGCCTGGTCAAATAGTCCCCTCAATGTCTCCCTCTTCCCCGTAAGTTGCGCCAGGAGGTCAGGAGACAAGGAGGATTTATGGCGGGACTCCAAATCACTGATTCCTGTGCTAGGGATGTAATTTTCGCCGCCTTTTCCCTCTTCAAACGGGTGCCATGCCTAATGAATACACCACGAAACTCCCCTTTAAGAGTTTCCCACACCAAGGGAAGAGGTATTGAGTCACCCGAATGTGTTGCTAGGAAATTATCCATAGAGGACTTAAGTTCGGCAACACATAAAGGGTCCTTTAGAAAATTATCATTAAGTCGCCAGTTCCAGGCCCGGCGCATTGAGTTAGGCAGTGACACCGTGAAGAAGATAGGAGCGTGGTCGGAGAGAACTATGTTGCCTATTGTCGCCGTGGGCTGCCATTCTAGTGTCCTGTGACTGACTAAAAATGCGTCAATTCTACTATATGAACCATGAGCAGTGGAATAAAAAGAGTAGTTTTTGTCTACAGGGTGTAGGATACGCCACACATCTATGAGACGTAAAGCATGAAGGTCGTGTTTCAAGGAGTGCATATGCCTAGCAGAGACATTACTACGTCCCGATGAGGTATCTAAGGTGGGGTCCATTGGGAAATTGAAGTCCCCCCCTGTAATGAGTGTGCTCTCAGCGAACTCTGACAGACAACGCAGGATGGATCGACAGGCAGGTATGGCCTGGGCATTTGGCAAATACCAATTGGCCACTGTGAAAATCGTATTTTGAATGCCCAATTTAATAAAGATGTACCTCCCGTTGGGGTCTATTCTAGTGTCCATGACTGTGTGCTGAAGGGACCTATGAAGGCCAATTGATACGCCTTTAGAGCGAGCGTCTGGATTGGCACTGTGATGCCAACTCGTGAAATACCGGTGGCGTATGATGGGAATGTGCCCCACTTTAAAGTGGGAGGAAGAGTATCTGCACCCGTTGCTTATGCATCCCGTATAAGATTTGCAATCTTTTCTGTGGGACATTGAACCCCCTAACATTGAGGGACCCCACCTTTAACCCCTTCACGCTCCGTGGCGGATATATCCGCCACGGCGCTTATGCCGGCTCGGCTCTGGATCAGAGCCGAACCGGCATCGGGAAACACTGGGTGCCGGCTGTAACTAATAGCCGGCACCCCAGTGTAACACCCGCGATCGGAGTTGTCTCCGATCGCGGGTGCTTAACCCGTTAAATGCCGCGGTCAGCGCGACTGCGGCATCTAACATGCATCTGGGGGATCATTCCCCCACGATCGCCCCCCCCGAACCGTTTTCGGGGGGCGCCGATCGTTGCTATAGCAACTCTGGGGTCCGATCTGGACCCCAGAGTTACTTGCAAGAATTGCCGGTAAGATGGCGTCTGTGACGTCATCTTACTGGCACAGTGCCAGCCTATGCAAGTGTATAGGCTGAACCTGATAATACTCTGCAATACATCAGTATTGCAGAATATTATCATGAAGAAGCAATCAGATGATTGCTTGTTCATGTCCCATGGTATAAAAGTGAAAAAGTTAAAAAAAAAAAAAGTTATTCAATAAAAAATATAAAGTCATAAATCACTAAAAATGCCCCAAACCCCCAAAACATATACAGAGTCATATAACTCAAAAAAAAGTCTAAATCATAACACAAACCCCACATATATAGTATCACCGCGTCCATAACAACCCGTAGAATAAAAGTAAATCATTATTGAACCCCCACGATAAACGCCGTAAAAAAAAAACTGTTATAAACCCTCCAAAAATTATGATTTTTACCTTTTCAATCCCACAAAAAATGCTATAAAATGCGATCAAAAAACCATATGTACTCAGACATGATACTGGTGCAAAGTACAACATGTCCCGCAAAAAACAAGCCATCAACCAGCTCCGTAGCCAAAAATGTAACAATGTTATGCCACTTGGAAGACGGCAATACATAAATGATAGATTTTTCCCCACATTAGGGTTTTGTTTGACAAATTTAGTAAAACGTAAGAAAATATATTCATGTCTGGTATCCCCGTAATCGTATCGACCCATAGAATAAAGATAACATGATTATTAGTCTATACGGTGAACACCAAAAAAAAAAAAAAGTTAAAAATCCAGTACAGAATTGATGCTTTTCTACTCCTGCCCTCAAAAAAAGTTCCTAAATTTTCAACAATAGGTGATACCAACCCCAAAATGGTAACAATGGAAAAAGCATCTCGTCCCGCAAAAAAAATGCCGTCACATGGCCCCAATAACGAAAAAGCGAAAATTTTATAGCCTTCAAAAGGGGCCAATGAGGAAACTAAAATCCTGGCAGCTGCAGCGCCCTCCTTCCCTTCTGCACCTCGCTGTGCCCCCATAAAACAAGTCACAGCCACATGTGGGGGGTCTTTGTACTCAGGAGAAATTGCAGAACAAATTGTATGGTGGGTTTTCTCTTTTTATATTTTGGAAATGTGTAAATTTTAGTGCTAAATGAACGTATAAGGGAACAATATGACCATTCTAAATTTCACCTCCATTTTGATTCAATTACTATGAAGATCTCAAGGGGTTAACAATCTTCGTAAAAGCTGTTTCTGATAGTTTGAGGGGTGCAGATTTGAAAATGGGTAGATTATATAGGGGGTTTTGATGCTAAATATGTAAAATTTCATTCAAAACTGTATTTATTCCCAAAATAGTCAATTCTGAAAATCCGGAAAAGCGATATTCTATTTGTAAGCCGCGTGACATCAAAATAAATTATCCAGACATTTCAAAAATTATGAAAATGTAAAGTAGACAAATGGGAAATGTTATTCAGCAACTTATTTAGGTGGTAAATCTATCTGCCTGAAAACGCAATGATTTAAAATTTCGAAAATGGCAAATTTTTCAAAAAATTTATCATATTTTCTTTTTTTTTGTAAATAAACGCAAAACTTATCAGCCAAAATTTACCACTAAAATGAAGTACAACATGTGGGGAAAAAACAATCTCAGAATCGTTTTGATAAGTAACAGTGTTCAAAAGTTATAACCATATAAAGCGAAGCAAGTTAGAATCCAAACCCCCCTCTCCCCCTTCTTAATCGTCATCACCCAAAGATAACCAGGTGTCTATACCCAACATCAGTTAGTATATATGCAAATCACAAAGACATTTAAAGAAAATAAACACCCTCAAATACCAAAACAAGAATAGAACCTCTCGAGAAGGTATCATCAATGACAGTCCAATACCTGAAGCCCGCTATGGAAGTAAGGAACAGTAGGTAAATCAGGTAATAGCTATGGACGTTGTAAGTTATTTCACAGTGTTGTTGAGACAGGATGGGTCATCTGGATGTGGAGGCCAAAAGGCCAGAAGAAAGGAACTTCGACTCTCACCAGACGAAGCCTCATCTTGGAGGTTGCAGGTCTGGGCCCGCTTGATGATTATTATTATGACGCACTTGCAGACGAAAGGGGAATCCCCATGAGTATTGAAGTGCTTTCTGTCGGAGAGAATCCAACACAGGACGCAATGCTTTGCGCTTCATCAAGGTGAGCCTGGATAGATCTGGGAGGAATTGCACCACAGAACCCTTGAAGCGCATTTCCCCTTGTTCCCTTGCACAGCTTATAATGGATTCCTTAAGTTGGTACCGATGGACCCTGCAGATTATGTCCCGTGGTCTATTCGGGTCAGGGGATTTAGGGCCAAGGGACCTGTGTGCACGGTCAAGCTCTAATGGCGTATCTGTCGGAACTCCCAGGACCACATTAAAGAGCTCTTGCAGGCTTGAATGTATAGCAGAGGGTTCAATGGATTCGGGGAGACCCCTGACCCTAATATTATTCCTCCGACCACGATTTTCCAGATCGTTGAGGTGGTCAGATAACGCCAGAAGCTGGGAGGAATGCGAAGCCAGCTGCGCCGAGTGAGCTGCCAGCCTTTCTTCAACATTACGTTGGGAAGTCTCTGCTGTGGACACTCTCTTCAATATGATGTACTTCATCTCTGAGGGTATATATTTCAGATCTGTAGGATTGTTCGAGCCTGGAGACATAGGACTCCATGTCCTCTCTAGTGGGTATGGTGCGGATATGTGCTTGCAGGGCTCTGATGTCCGCCAACACTTTCATATCTAATGAGATTCTCTGAGGATACATATGATGTTGGGACGCTTGATCTATTACAGGAATGCCACATTGTACTGGGGTAGTTGAAATAGAGCCTGCAGCATGCATTGAGGAGGGGCACAATGCTGGAGAGGGCAAGGACACCTCATAGTTGGCTTGTTGTCCTGACCACTCAGGAGCCATCGGATTCAGTCCCTGAGGTGACATTGGCCAAAGAGTCGGGGGCACCCCATCCACAGGGGGAGAGAGCGATTCCTGTGAGGAACCCCAGTGATAAAGCCAGTGATTGGCATGGTGAGGGTAGCTGCTCAACTGCCCGAGGGGAGCGCATTGTAGCAGATGACGTGGCTGCCTGCACTGTGTCCTTGTGAGACCTGTCAGAGGTTGAAGCCTCGGTGTTAGCCAGGGCTGAGTCGCTTACCCAGCTGCTTGTTGGGGTCCCTCCAGCTCTCTGTGGCGCCCGACTTTCGCGCTCTTCTGCGCTCGCGCCGCGCCATCTTGGTTGCGCCATGTGGAGACCCTGAAGTGCCAGGTGTAGCGGGCGTTAGTGGCCGCGTTCCCCGGCCCGGATTAGGCGAGTCCAGGATGGAGCGTTCCGGTTACAAGGCCTCCGGAGCTCCTGGCCGCGCAGTGGTCCCCGCCTCCGATGTGGCCAGATCGATGAGGTCCGCCGCAGCTGCAGTGGAAGATCGGCCTGTCATGTAGGTCGCGATGTGACGGGTCGCTGGCCGGGATAGTGGGGTAGAAGCAGCCCTGATTTTAAGCCGGTTTCTCTGGGCCCAGCGCGGGAGCTCTCAGGAGACACGGCCTCACGCTTCCATGGCCAAACCACGCCCCCCGCATTTGTATTTATTAAAAAGAAAATTAAATTACTGTATGTACTCGAGTATAAGCCAAGGCACCTAATTTTAACACAAACAGTGAAAACCTATTGACCTCAGTATAAGCTGAGGGTGTGAAATGCATTGGCCACATGCCACCCAGTATATACCGTATATTCCGGCGTATAAGACGACCTGGTGTATAAGACGACCCCCCTACTTTCCTGTTAAAAATATAGAGTTTAAGATATATTCGCCGTATAAGACTACCCCTTTTCCAACAGCCAGCTCCCCCTGTATATTGCCAGCCTGTACCCCCAGTATACAGCCAGCCCCCCTGTATATAGCTAAACTGCCCCCCCTAGTATACTGCCAGCCTGTACCCCCAGTATACAGCCATTATACAGCCTGGCGGCGCCCAATTGTGCAGAATGCCGGCCCCCCCAGTTTGCATCCTGCCGCCTCCCCCTCTATATAGCCAGCCTGCTTGGCACACTAATAATAAAACAGCTTCTCACCTTTCCCGCGATCCACCGAAGCTCTGCTGCTACACTCCGGCCGGCGGTGACAGCTCATTGAGCGCTGGCGGCTCACAGAATATAACGTATGCCGCGTGCCGACGACATATTCTCTGCGACGCCGGCACCCACGTAGCTGTCACCGGCGGCCGGAGCGTAGCAGCGGAGCTTCGGTGGATCGCGGAAAAGGCGAGAAGAAACATTACCGGCGTATGAGACGACCCCAGACAATTTGTCTATGTCTACGTAGCTGTCACCGGCGGCCGGAGCGTAGCTTCGGTGGATCACGGAAAAGGTGAGAAGAAACATTACCGGCGTATAAGACGACCCCAGACCAGACTGAAGATTTTTCAGTCTTCAAAAGTCGTCTTATACGCCGGTAGCCCCCCCAGTATATAGCCAGCTCCTGTGTCACTTGTATATAGCCAGCCCCTGCCCCCTAGTATAAAGCCAGTAGCCCCCTGTATATAGCCAGTGGCTTATGTCCCCCAGTATATAGCCAGCAGACCCCTAGTATATAGCAAGATCCTTGACCTCTAGTATATAGCCCACAGCCCCCTTGTATATAGCCAGTGCCTATATCAGACAATCATAGAAAATCACGCGGACAATCATAGAAAAATTAAATCTGACTGCATAAAGCGTGTACTCTACCTCTATATTGTGCTCCAAATCTAGCTTTGCGGTATGGCTATGACTACATACAAGGCCTATCTAGAACGAAAAAAGCCATTTGACCCGAAACAAGGACACTACAGAAAATTCAGAATCACAACCAGATGGTCCAGGATGATACATGGGAGTAATTAGAAAGAATAGATGTACAAGACATTAGAGACAATTTGGAAAGTACATGGTGCATATGTACTATATGTACTATGCATTTAGATATGTAGCAATGATACTGGGCATGTGCAATATGTTATGGTACATTACTGTGCAATAGGATTAGACTTGAATATGTGTTTCAGTTTACAAGTAACATATTAAACAGTGCAATATCAGTAGACGATATCTGGGAATCACATAATCTGTGCACTTTCTTAGCACCTGATATTTTTCTGATTAAACTACATTTGTAGTATCAAAACCAAAATAAACATAAAGCGAGGGGTGTAGGCGTGAAGTCTCTATCACATGAGCCCCCCGCTATTTACATATAGTACAACCAAAATATTGGATACTCTAAAACGACTGAGTCAGATGAATGCCAGACAGATAGATTTTATTGAATAAACAAGTAAACGGCAATACAAAAGTAGCAATAAAAGTATAAAAACAGAGTGCCAAAATACAGCCAATATAGATGCATTTTCACATATAAGTCAGGTCAAATGGCTTTTTTTGTTCTAGATAGGCCCCTTGTAGATAGCCAGCATCCCCCTGCCCCAGTATTTAGCCAACAGCCACCTTGTATAAAGCCAGCAAGTGCCCCCTAGTATATAGCCTGTGCCTGCACCGCCAAATATGGCCAGTGTCATATTTAGCCACCCGCAGGTCCTCTTCTATCTTCAGCTCCCTGCGGGGTCCCGCCACATACACCATGACGTCAGCCAATGGCAGCGAACACACTGTTATGTCGGCAACGCAGCCATGGGGACACGGAGACGGAAGCTGAAGATTGAAGAGGACCTGCGGGGGGCGTCGGAAAGGTGAGTACAGAGGTTTTATTCATTGATTTGAGTATTAGCCGAGTTAGGTTTTTTCAGGGTTAGCGTTTCTTGTATATGCGGTACCCTAATCCAGGTCTTTGTTTTCAAATTATCAAGGATTGTACAGCTCCCACGTACCAGGCACCATCACAATCATAATTAGAATTATGATCCTATCCAATAGCCTGGGGCCAAAAATAAATAATGAACGTATAATATCAATATCAGCAACTGGAGGTTTCCAGTCCCTTCTCCCCTCTCTACCTACATCTGCCAACAGTTTTTTTGGGCTGTATGAGTTATATGCCCCCTTTTTGTGTACAAGGATACTTGGCCAATGGATGGTTCCACAATCAAAGTTTCTGGTACCAGACTGTGGACTGGAGTTTATTCTTGATATGTTGTAATAATAGTTAAATAAAAATGGAAAAAGCTTTCCTTACGTTGCACCACCTCCACCCAGATCATTTTCATAATGATCGATAATTTCCATAGACAAATTGTAAAGGTATTTGCAGGATTGGTTTACTACTTGCTGCTGCCACTAGATTTAAGATGTAAGGCCTGCAATGTTCAAACTATCAATACCAGGATTGCCCACGTAGAGTTATTAGGGAAATGATTTACTGGGTGCATGCAGACACCCGCCTCATCCCACGAGGACACCGACAGACAGGTTTGTTTCTGGTTTCCCACATTTACAGAACAGTTAGAAGAATCATATGCTCCCATTCTAGGGGATTTTCACCAGGAAGTTGGTTATACATAAGCTGTAGGGGGTTTCCCAGCATTATGTGTAACCTGACCTTGGTCAAGTGCCTGAATGAGTAGACCAAGAATGATTTTTTTATACCCAGTTAGGATTCTGGTCAAGGCTACTAGATTCCACAATCTGATGTTTAGGAAGTTTAAAAACTGCAGTTCAGCTTAGGTTGTTGTAAAGCATGGGAAGGCGGCCTCTTAGTCCCCCAAATCAGGACCTTGATTTTTGTGATTAATCTTCCTGCTCTATAACATAGCACAGCAAATTCCATCTGAAAGTTTGCTTTAACATTAAGATTCCTTACCTGAACAGATAACCTTTCTTCATTAGACAATAAATTTAATGTTCTGCACTGAAAAATCATAAAACAAATAAAAGAAGCAGTTAATGATAATAAAGCAGGAAAACATATTTATTGCACCAATGATTACCACATATACTCGAGTATAACCCTGACTTTTCAGGACATTTTTTATGCTGAAAGGTGCCCCTCTGCTTTTACTCAAGTGTGTCATCCAGCAGGCAAACTTACCTGTTGGGTGAAAGGGGACGGCATATTGGGGGGGGGGGGGGCAGAACTCCCCCCGACCCCCGTGCAAATGTGCAATGAAAAGTGTGCATTACACACGCTTTTCGCTGCAGGACCTTAAATTATGTCATTCAGGTCCTGCAGCCCCCAGGAGGATATCACTTCCTGGAGGCTATAAGGACCAGCAATGTTGTCATGATAACATGACCTGCAGGGAAAATCAATCACACAGGCAGCAGAAGATGATGGGTATGACAGTAAGGTGAGGGGTAAGAGGGAGAAACATGAGTGGCATAACTGAAATATATGGGTGAATAACTGAATGATGTGGGGGATGACTAGCTGACACCCCCCTCTGCCCCAGGCTTATACTCGAGTCAATACATTTTCCCAGTTTTTTGTGGTAAAATTACATGTACCAGCTTATATTCAAGTCATCTTATACTCGGTATATACGGTAATAAAAAAAATAGAAGTGGTATTAGGAACCTTATCTGAAGCAGAAGAACCACAGAAAGCCTCATAGTCTCCAAGTATTTGTATTTCTGGATTACTGCTACAAACTGCACAGTCAGATTTTTTCCTTCGAATCTTTATGTTACGGAAGCGACCGTCCAGAGCATCAAACATAAACATAATACCACTAAAAGATGCTAAAATAACGGTTAAGGAGAAAAAGGATTTATGTATTTGGAATTCCATAAACTACAGTCAGCAGAACACTACTTCTTAAGCAAAATATGATGGACAAACACATTGGCCAAATTTGTCAGGACTGACTAGCAATGTATCATGCATTCTTTAAGAGGCAATGTGCATTCTTTAAAAATAACCCTTTACCACCTCACTTATATGGAGATTACCATACCATTCTGCTGCTATCAGAGGCGTAACTAGGAGAGCTTGGGCCCCATTGCAGATTTCTGCTTGGGCCCCCCCCCCTCCCCCTCATCACCAAAAAAAAAAAAGAAAATACAAATTTGTAAAGACACGTTTATAAAATCACACACATTTACGCACTCATGTACACACATTTGTATTATATACACACATAACGTTTGAAACTCATACTAATTTTTATATACTCTTATACACTTACGGTACACGCATTTATGCACTCATGTATAAATTTATACACCAAAACATACAGTATATACAAACTCATACAGAATATACACACATACCGTAAATACACAAATTTGCACATCTACTGTATTCATACATATACTAATATATACAGTAATCACTCACCGTTTATACACATACATGCAGTATAAAACACACTATATACACACACAGAGGGCCATTTATCATATGCTGGTGCACGTGCGCCAGCGTATGACAGCCCTGCCACGGCTCAGCTGGATACATCAAGAGGTGAGGTCCTGGGCAGGGCCTGGCATAGAAATAAACACAGCCGGCAAATTTTCACATGTGAAAATACACCAGCTACAGGGATCCCGCAGGCCCTGGGTCAGGAATGCCCCGAGCTGCCCCACTCCTCGTTGGCCGCACCACACTGGCGTGAAAGAGGGGATTGGGGAAAATAATTGCAAGGGCTAGCTATAAGCTAGCATTTGCAATTATTTTAGGGCTTCTATGCCACCACACACACACAATATACCCATATATACAGACACATACACACACACCATATACCCATATATACAGACACACACACACCATATACCCATATATACAGACACATACACACACACACCATATACCCATATATACAGACACATACACACACACACACCATATACCCATATATACAGACACATACACACACACACACCATATACCCATATATACAGACACATACACACACACACACCATATACCCATATATACAGACACATACACACACACACACACCATATACCCATATATACAGACACACACACACACACACACACCATATACCCATATATACAGACACATACACACACACACACACACACCATATACCCATATATACAGACACATACACACACACACCATATACCCATATATACAGACACACACACACACACACCATATACCCATATATACAGACACATACACACACACACACACCATATACCCATATATACAGACACATACACACACACACACACCATATACCCATATATACAGACACATACACACACACACACACCATATACCCATATATACAGACACATACACACACACACACCATATACCCATATATACAGACACATACACACACACACACACCATATACCCATATATACAGACACATACACACACACACCATATACCCATATATACAGACACATACACACACACACACACCATATACCCATATATACAGACACATACACACACACACACCATATACCCATATATACAGACACATACACACACACACACACCATATACCCATATATACAGACACATACACACACACACACACACACACACCATATACCCATATATACAGACACATACACACACACACACCATATACCCATATATACAGACACATACACACACACACACCATATACCCATATATACAGACACATACACCATATACCCATATATACAGACACATACACACCATATACCCATATATACAGACACATACACACACACCATATACCCATATATACAGACACATACACACCATATGCCCATATATACAGACACATATACACCATATGCCCATATATACAGACACATACACACCATATACCCATATATACAGACACATACACACCATATACCCATATATACACACACCATATACCCATATATACAGACACATACACACCATATACACATATATACAGACACATACACACACACACCATATACACATATATACAGACACATACACACCATATACACATATATACAGACACATACACACCATATACACATATATACAGACACATATACACCATATACACATATATACAGACACATATACACCATATACACATATATACATAAACAAATACAGATAACATTACTTACTTTTTTGGTCTTGGTGGGCTGGTCTTGCCTCCTTTAAAATCAGCAGGCTGTGTAGGGAAGGGAGTACGTGTCGGCCAGTTGGTGGTGGGGAGTGCAGGCCGGCGAGAAGAAGTGCAGGGCGGCAAGAGGACGTGTCGGCGAGCAGGTGGAAGGCAATGCCGGCTGGCGGTAGAGTGCATGGGCCGGCAGGCGGGAGGAAGAGCAGGAGATAGTGTCAGCTGCCGAGTGGAGGGAAGTACCGGCAGGTGAACGTGTCTGACAGCAGGAGGGAGGAAGTGCCGGTCGGCCGGAGGACATGTCGGCTAGTAGGGGGAAGGATCGTGCCGGCAAGCGCGTGGGAGGGAAGGCGTGCCGTCCGCAGGGAGGGAGGATGACGAGGACGTACTGGCGGGCTGGAGGGCGGGTAGGAGAGTGCGGGCAGCACAAGTGGGCAGCTCTGCGTTCGGCACAGTAGGCGGGGCCCGGGAGAACGGCATTAATAAATTTTGGTATTGCCGTCCTTTCAGGGCCTTTGTGCAGCATGGGCCCTGTAGCAACCGCTACGGCTCTTACGGCTGCTGTTACGCCACTGGCTGCTATACAGATTCGGGGGGCACTTTTTTCGTAACATTTGTGTTATGAAATCTATAGCATCTAGATATGGATATAGCATAGCTTCTCTAGCATAGCTACTCTGACATTGCCTGCTGCTTATTGGACAGTATGAGAAAAGATTAGCATAACACAGGCCCCTCCTCCAGCAATACCTGTGTTTGACGACAGGGCGTTCCTGAGGGAAGTTGGTGTTACCATCATGTGCTGTCTTGTATCAAACAACGGCTAAACAAATTGCAGACTGATTGATTGGTTAGTTTGGATTTGGCAGCTATTTGAGTAAGACGTGTTTTGTGATTTTCGCCAAGATGGAAAAAGAGCAGTATCGTTCGGTAATTCACTTTTTGTTTTGGACGGGTAAAAATGTGAAGAGATAAAAGCAAAGTTGGATGCGGTTTATGGGGACACTTCGCCATCTATGACCACAGTTAGATACTGGTTAAACGTGGGCAAACATCCGTTTTTGATGAGGAGCGATGGGGACGCCATGCAGACGTGGTTACCGAGGAAATCATTCAAAAAGTCCACAACATGACACTCGCCGATCGAAAGTGCGCAAAGTAGCAGAGGTCGTAGGTGTGTGTCGACCGGAACGGCAATTAATATTTTACATGATAAGTTGGCGGCCACATTTGGCAAAAAAGAAGGTACTGTTTCAACACAATAACGCACCAGCACAATCATCCGGAGTTGTCGCCGCCAAACTGCATGAATTGGGTTATGAATTGCTGCCGCACGCCTCGTATTCACCTGATCTGGCTCCCTGTGACTTTTTTTTGTTCCCTAACATGAAGAAATTGATTGCGAGAAAAAAAGTTAGCTCAAACGAGGAAGTCATCGCCAAGACAGAGGCGTAATTTTGATAGTTCGACAAATCCTATTTTTTTGGAGGGGTTAAAAAAATGGCAGGAAAGTTGGGAGAAGTGTATCTTTCTAAAAGGGGACTATGTTGAAAAATAATTAAAAAAAAAATAAAAAAATGGTGTCTTCATTTCTAACACAGGTACTTACTTATTGAACCGCCCTCGTATTTATATATGTACAGGACTGATATCTCCGCAACTGTGTGTAAATCTACAAAAGTGTGAGGTGGTGAAAGGTCCTCTTTCACTGACATCACCTCCCCAATTTCCTCTGTTGGAATTTTTTCTACACCCCTACCACCCCCACATTGCTCCCATGTTATTTGTGGAACACAATATTCCAAATACTGATGGAAGGGCATTCATGCATTGGAGCAGAGAGTCTTCTATTGCCCTCCTTACAGTAAACACATAAACACAATTATCGTAATGGATGGATGACACCTTTTAAAAGGTAGGAGGTGGGTAAAATCTCCTCTTTAAATATTCTGTGCCCTGCTAGGAATGGTGGCTGCAGTTCACTGCATTAGTGCAAAAATTGAATAACAATTGAGGTGGAGAGTAGAGATTGAGTTTCATTCTTCTCCTGGATGTTGCATCTACCTCAATAGGTGGGACAAGGTTTCCTGGTGCCTTATTTAATACACTGTTAATGTTCCATTGCTGAATAGTGTCTGGTGTTTCATCATCATCAGGCGTTTACACGAATCAAATAAGCTTTGCAGACAAAACTCTCCTTGTGGAGGCAGTTAACTTCAGGGTCTTGTGATGTCGGGAATGTAACACTCATGTGATCTTCTTAAGACTAGAAGAGTTCATGTGATTCTCTTAATAAAAGCATCTAGTTACTTCTAACAGGACATGTGAACGTATAACAAGAAAAGTAGGAATGAGGTGAAAATCTTTTCATATCGGTTTCTTCTATGCTTAAGAGAATTTTCACAAAAACCCCACAATATCAGAGTAATCCAGGCAGATTAGAGTGAATATAGAGGCAGGTTAACCAAGTCTAACCATTGAAACAACAGCATGGATCAAAAAGGTAATAAATAGAGATGAGCGAGCACTAAAATGCTCGAGTGCTCGTTATTCGAGACGAACTTTTCCAGATGCTCGAGTGCTCGTCTCGAATAACGAGCCCCATTGAAGTCAATGGGAGACTCGAGCATTTTTCAAAGGGACCATGGTTCGGGAATAAAATGTGTTAATTAATTGAAAAAGAAGGTCTTCTGATAAGTGATCAGATGTATGCAAACATCTGCAATCTATTCTTCACTGTTCCGCGCGTATATTATCTCCCGACAAGTTAACAGATGTGAAGAACAGTGAAGAATAGAATAAAAACAGTGAATACAGGATCATTTAAGTGAAAAACACAGTGAAGAATAGATTGCAGATGTTCTGCACATCTGCTTACTTGTCGGGAGATACGCTGTCCCGGGATCCGCTGCTCTTCTTCCACTGAAGTCTCCCCGATGTCTCCGTGCCCCTCGATGTCTCCCCGTGCCCCTCGATGTCTCCCCGTGCCCCTCGATGTCTCCCCGTGCCCCTCGATGTCTCCGTGCCCCTCGATGTCTCCCCGTGCCCCTCGATGTCTCCGTGCCCCTCGATGTCTCCGTGCCCCTCGATGTCTCCGTGCCCCTCGATGTCTCCGTGCCCCTCGATGTCTCCCCGTGCCCCTCGATGTCTCCCCGTGCCCCTCGATGTCTCCCCGTGCCCCTCGATGTCTCCGTGCCCCTCGATGTCTCCGTGCCCCTCGATGTCTCCCCGTGCCCCTCGATGTCTCCCCGTGCCCCTCGATGTCTCCCCGTGCCCCTCGATGTCTCCCCGTGCCCCTCGATGTCTCCGTGCCCCTCGATGTCTCCGTGCCCCTCGATGTCTCCGTGCCCCTCGATGTCTCCGTGCCCCTCGATGTCTCCGTGCCCCTCGATGTCTCCGTGCCCCTCGATGTCTCCGTGCCCCTCGATGTCTCCGTGCCCCTCGATGTCTCCGTGCCCCTCGATGTCTCCGTGCCCCTCGATGTCTCCGTGCCCCGATGTCTCCGTGCCGCTCCCTGATGTCTCCGTGCTGCCGCTGCCCCATGTCTCTGTGCTGCTCACCGTGTTCATCACACATATATATTGTTCTTCACATACTATTTTGTTCGCACCGTTCCGCGCGTATCTCCCGACAAGTAAGCAGATGTGCCGAACATCTGTAATCTATTCTTCACTGTGTTCTGCACTGTGTTTTTCTCTTAAATGATCCTGTGTTCACTGTGTTCACTGTTTTTATTCTATTCTTCATTGTTCTTCACTGTGTTTTTTTAATTAAATGCTCGATCTCGAGCAGGGGAAATACTCGCTCATCTCTAGTAATAAACCCCATAAGACTGATGACAATTAAAGAGGCTGTTTACATGTTGTTTACATGATCACGGCACCTCTGCTCCGACTACTTCCACCGTCCTGGCACGCCCACTCGTTCCCATGTTACAGCACTTGGACAGCACTGGGACAGGTGGGCATGCTGCTGGAGGAGGCAAGTAGACATTTATTTTATTTACAGCCCCCCCCCCAGGCCACCTGAAGATTTTTAAATAAAGTCGGACAGCCCCTTTAACCACTTACAGACCTGGCCTTTTTTGTTTTATCATTTCCATTTTTTCACTCCCCACCTTCAAAAATCTATAACTTTTTTATTTTTACATGTAAAGAGAGCTCCTTGGCAGCTTATTTTCAGACTACCAAATTTCACTTCATAGTGATGGTTTTGAATATTCCATGGCGTGTACTGGGAAGCAGGGAAAAAATTCAAAATGCAGTGAAAATGGTTAAAAAACGCATTTGCCACGTATTCTTGTGGGCTTGGATTTTACAGCTTTCACTGTGCGCCCTAAATTACATGCCTACTTTATTCTTTGGGTTGGTGCAATCATGGGGATACCAAATATGTATAGGTTTTATAACGTTTTCATGCATTTACAAAAATTAAAATTTCCTGCACAAAATTTTTGGGGGGATTTTGCCATCTTCTGGTGCATGTGGGTGGTGGCATTTTGTGCGACTTTTGATGACGTTTTCAATGCTACCATTTTTAGGACTGTACGACCTTTTGATCAATTTTTATTGAATTTTTTTTATATCTTTCAAAATGGCAAAAAAATGCCAAAGTGCCATTTTGGACTTTGGGCGCATTTACAGGATTAAAATGCAGTGAAAAAACCGTTATCATATTTTGATATATTGAGACTTTTCGGACGCGGCGATACCTAATGTGTTTATGTGATTATTTATATCAGTTCTAAGGAAAGGGGGGTGATTTGAATTTTTAGTTTTTTTATTGCTATTTTTTTTTACTTGTTTTTATTTTTACTTTCCCTATTTTTCAGACCCCCTAGGGTACCACAACCATACAGTATGGCAGTATTTGGAGATTTTATACCTCATTCGCACATTGTAATGAATGTGTTAAAACGAGACAGCCTCGGGTCTTCGGAAGAACCAAGGCTGTCATGGCGACCAACCGCTGCATTCCAATGAGGTCACGGGGAGTGGCGATCATCACCAAGATGGCGCCGCCCATGCACCGCCATCTTCTTGAAGCCGATGGCAAGTTTTCCTGGCGGCGATTGACAGGATAACACTCGGGATATCTCATAAGATATATATTACCGCATATACTCGAATATAAGCCGAGATTTTAAGTTGCTGGCCATGTTATTAAGGGGGGCACTCTGCTGGCCATGTTATTAAGGGGGGCACTCTGCTGGCCATGTTATTTATTGGAGGGACTACTCTGGACATTAACAAAAGGAGGCATCGGTCGCAGCTACAGGGGCGTGAAGTAGCCTTTGCTCCTGCTCCATGGCGCGGCCACTCCACGACCAAGTAGCCGCATAGATACAAGACAAGTTTTATTTAGGTTCTCATAAACTCTTATATTAGCCACATACTGTATGAACTCGATAGTAGGAACCTCACTTTCTGGTTTTGCTTTAATAGATGCAAGTCACATGTGAATAGGTTTCCCCATGCACTTTGACAGAACAAGTTGTCATCCTCTTTTATTATGCCATAAAAACATGTTAATAATTCCAAATTGATTCAAAAGGTATAGAAAGCTATAGAAAGGATACATTCCATACCAGATGCTAGCTTCAGCACTTCCAAAGCTTGAATACATCCCATGATTCCAGGCACTGTAAAAAGTATACACACACTGGTCTAACATGTCAGAAAAAAAGGATTTATATAACAAAAAGGCAAAGACATTTCCTAGACAAATTTTCATTGTAGTGATAAATTGCACATTATTTGCGTGAAAATTCGAAAGGAAAATTAATTTATATACACATACCAATGCCAAGGACACCGCCATCTGCACAGTTGGTTACTGTCTCTGCGGGTGGAGGCACAGGAAATAAGCAGCGGAAACATGGCCCTCCATTATGATTATACACTGTTAGCTAAAAAGAGAAAACTCTATTGATGTGGAAAACATTTTAAAGGAAATACACCATCATGATAAACCAGGGGCACTTACCAATAGATCCAGGCACTGTGACTTTGGTAATCTTCTTATATTTGTTACCCATGGTCTCCTTACTTTTAAAATAAACTATTAAAATTATGCTAATGTGACAGAAGGGCTCCGGGGGCATTATCAGATTCACAGGCTGTTAAATGCCAGGAGCCCCCCTCCAACTGTGTGAGATTATATCAGGCAGAGGGAGGAGAAAAGTGCTGGGAGAGGAGGCAGGAGGGGGAGGCAGTGTAACAGCCTGTGAATAAGGAGCATGGAGGGGCTCTGGTAACAACCCTAAGAGCCCTACAGGCTTATTAGTACAATATCAAAAATTGATTTGAGAAGGAAGGAGACCACAGTCACGGTTCCTGGATTTATGTACGTGTATGTGCCCCTGGTTTATCATGTTTGATTTCATGGTACATTTTAAATCAAGGTAAATCTGTCATTGTAAGAATGTTAATGGTATCAAAGTATCATCTCCAAAAAAAACAAGATTAATATTTATTGCCTGAAAAAATAATGTCAGAGTAATGCGCAAATTCTCAGCTTCCACATGGTTTTACTAGTAATTGCAAAACCTTCAACCATTTAATAGGAAAGTGAGGTCTGTGCCTATTTTTGTTGGTTTCTGGAGTGCTCTGGATAGGGTGTTGGTATACACTGGTAGCTGTGGTCTGATTTCCTTTTGATCGGTGAAGGATAAACCTCTCAAAACAGATGATCGGTACTTAGACGTATTAGAACTGCTACCTATACTTTTTCCCAGTGAGGCCCATACAAAATTTGAGATATTGTCATTTTTATTCACTTACCTGGCCTTCCCATCTTAGTGCACTTGCAGATACCAATGGTTTACCAGCTGCGACACAAGCATCATTGATCAAATATCTGGTAGGAACATTGTCGGAGCAGTCTGCTATGAGATCATATGTTATATGTTGCTTAAGGAAAAATATTGATGCTGGATATGCTTTCAAAGAAGACAAGAAGGTCTATTAGAAGATGATCGCTGAGAACTTTCACTTTTAAGGAACATGACAAGCGCGGTCTCAACATTAATCACATGGGAAACTTTTTCTGTGTTGCTGCAGTGGAACATGGAATTTTACACAGCTGGGAACAGTGAAGCAAAGTTTTGCTCCCTTCCCCTGAGCACCGCAGAGCACCTGAGCTAGTCATCCCGCTCTGCAAATCCCGTCTCACAGGACATAGCAGACACGTGAGGCAGGAAGCCACACCCCCCACCTCCTGTGCGCGACTGCGCCATGTCTTTGCCTCTCAGGCCAGAGGCCTGAATAAGCCTCTGACCTGTGATGAGCCTGACACAGGCACACACAATGACGTTGCTATGGCACCTCACGGGAAAGGACCAAAGGTGTCAACAGCAGACAAGAAGACAGGCGAGTATAAACTTTTATTATTATTATTTTTTTTCTCAAATCTGCACAGGGGGGGTTCTAATACTACTTGAGGAATGGCTGATGGCTACTGGGGCATGGCTACTAGGGGAATGACTGCTGGCTATTGGGGCATAGCTACTGGGGGCATGACTGCTGACTACTGGGGACATGATTAATGGTTGCTAGGAGCATAATTGCTGGCTACTAGGTGTATGACTTCTGGTCACTGGGGATATTACTACTGGCTACTGGGAACATGACTACAATAGTAGGCATTACTGGGACTAATGACTACTGGAGACATCACTAGGGACATTCTTGTTGCTGCAGGGGGGCATCACTGTGGCTACTGGCTCTCTGACTACTTGTGGGGGGGCATCACTATGGCTACTGGGGGGCATCAATATGACTACTGGTCACTGGGTGGGGGGCATCACTGTGACTACTGGTCACTGGGTGGGGGGCATCACTGTGACGGCTGGCCACTGGGTGGGGGGCATCACTGTGACGGCTGGCCACTGGGGGGGGCATCAGTGTGACGGCTGGCCACTGGGGGGGCATCAGTGTGACGGCTGGCCACTGGGGGGGCATCAGTGTGACGGCTGGCCACTGGGGGGGCATCAGTGTGACGGCTGGCCACTGGGGGGGGGGGCATCAGTGTGACGGCTGGCCACTGGGGGGGGGGGCATCAGTGTGACGGCTGGCCACTGGGGGGGGGGGCATCAGTGTGACGGCTGGCCACTGGGGGGGGGGGCATCAGTGTGACGGCTGGCCACTGGGGGGGGGCATCAGCGTGACGGCTGGCCACTGGGGGGGGGGCATCAGCGTGACGGCTGGCCACTGGGGGGGGGGGCATCAGCGTGACGGCTGGCCACTGGGGGGGGGCATCAGCGTGACGGCTGGCCACTGGGGGGGGGCATCAGCGTGACGGCTGGCCACTGGGGGGGGCATCAGCGTGACGGCTGGCCACTGGGGGGGCATCAGCGTGACGGCTGGCCACTGGGGGGGCATCAGCGTGACGGCTGGCCACTGGGGGGGGCATCAGCGTGACGGCTGGCCACTGGGGGGGGCATCAGCGTGACGGCTGGCCACTGGGGGGGGCATCACTGTGACGGCTGGCCACTGGGGGGGGCATCACTGTGACTACTGGCCACTGGGGGGCATCACTGTGACTACTGGCCACTGGGGGGGCATCACTGTGACTACTGGCCACTGGGGGGGCATCACTGTGACTACTGGCCACTGGGGGGCATCACTGGGACTACTGGCCACTGGGGGGGCATCACTGGGACTACTGGCCACTGGGGGGGGCATCACTGTGACGGCTGGCCACTGGGGGGGGCATCACTGTGACGGCTGGCCACTGGGGGGGGCATCACTGTGACGGCTGGCCACTGGGGGGGGCATCACTGTGACGGCTGGCCACTGGGGGGGGCATCACTGTGACGGCTGGCCCTTTGGGGGGGGGCATCACTGTAACGGCTGGCCACTGGGGGGGGGCATCACTGTGACGGCTGGCCACTGGGGGGGGGGGCATCACTATGACTACTGGCCACTGGGAGGGGCATCACTATGACTACTGGCCACTGGGGGGGGGCATCACTATGACTACTGGCCACTGGGGGGCATCACTATGATGGCTGGACACTGGGGGGGGGCATCACTGTGATGGCTGGCCACTGGGGAAGCATCACTGTGACTACTGGCCACTGGGGGGCATCACTGTGACTACTGGCCACTGGGGGGCATCACTGTGACTACTGGCCACTGGGGGGCATCACTGTGACTACTGGCCACTGGGGGGCATCACTGTGACTACTGGCCACTGGGGGGCATCACTGTGACTACTGGCCACTGGGGGGCATCACTGTGACTACTGGCCACTGGGGGGCATCACTGTGACTACTGGCCACTGGGGGGCATCACTGTGACTACTGGCCACTGGGGGGCATCACTGTTACTACTGGCCACTGGGGGGGCATCACTGGGACTACTGGCCACTGGGGGGGGGCATCACTGGGACTACTGGCCACTGGGGGGGCATCAATGGGACTACTGGCCACTGGGGGGGCATCAATGGGACTACTGGCCACTGGGGGGGCATCAATGGGACTACTGGCCACTCGGGGGGCATCATTGGGACTACTGGCCACTCGGGGGGCATCATTGGGACTACTGGCTACTGGGGGAAAATCAATGTGATTACTGGCTACTGGGGGAGAATGAATGTGACTACTGGCTACTGGGCACGACTGCACGAATTCACCAACGTCTGCATAAAGCTTAACCAAACCATGTATCAATCTGACTATAAAGCCATCAGAAAAAAAACAGAAGTCACATTAATGGTAAGAAGCATCTAATAGAGCTGCCGGTGGGTGCTGCCATCTTGGATGTCATCGGAGGGCGCCGAACGGTTTCCATGGCAGCCTACAGTCTCAGAGATTCGTAGGCTATTAGACATCAACCGTAAAATGACTATATACTTCAATACAATATCATTGCAATATATAGTATGAGCAATCAGCAGCGTACATACATTTTTTTTAAGGTTTAAATCACCCCCTTTCCTTAGAACACATATAAAAAATAAACAGTAAAAATCAAAAACTATTTTTAAAATGGGAGTATAAAAGAGACTGACACTAATGTACATGGTAAATATGCAAGATATGATAATTTCAATCCATTTCATAGATTTAAAGGGTTATTGAAATGATAAACTATTTAACATAAAAATGCATCACATATACACTTGTTCATAAACTTATTGCTTACAATTCAGTTGTTAAAACTCAAGATGACACAAAGCTGGAGGTTATTGGCTTTGCGTGTTATATCCATGTGCTATACCTGTGCATCGTTCAGTGTTCGCCTTAGATAAGTTGGTCATATATATAGACTCAGAATTTTAACTTCAATTATATAGTGGTTAAGCTAAGTCCTCACAGTCTCATTTTGAAGTTAATAAATAATTAAGTAAGCCAACACATAATATCCAAAAGTTATAACTCACTGCAATGTGTGTGTGCTGAGCTATACACAGTACTTTAGTACGTTGGTGATTGTTCTGCGTCTGCAGAGGACACATGTCGGTACTTAGCGCATGCGTATTGTAGATGTTAGATGTACCACAGGTCACAGGAGAACAACTTCAGAGTGTGGATGGTTAGTACTGTGCAGTCAGTACTTTTCTTATGTGTATTGAAGTTGCGAGACGTACCACAGGTCACAGAAAAGTGATGCAACAATTAGCTTGCAGTACAAATGTATTTGTAAACAGTTTGATTTCAAATAGGCTGATTGACACCATTGTAGCTGACTGCATCCACCTTATATATGTAGAAATAAAAATAGATAAAAATGGACACCTTTTCAAGTCAAAATTCTGATGGATCGGCCATTACTTCGGGTGTGTAGGAAACTAATTTAAAAACTTCTAGATGCATTTCGAGGGTAACATACTCCTTACTCTGGAAATTGGATCAATATATATATATATATATATATATATATATATATATATATATATATATATATATATATATATATATATATATATATATATACACACACACATACATATATATATACAGTGTATATATATATATATATATATATACACACACACATACATATATATATACAGTGTATATATATATATATATATACACACACACACATATATGAGCAAAGATGTAGTGGTAGCAGCACTCGTAACCACTATAATGTTCGGGTGCACATCCAAGAACCGGGACAAACAGTCCCTCCAGGATTCTAAGTAAAGAAAAAATGGCAGCACTCCGAGGTAACTTTGTGAAACAGGTACTGGTTTATTCCAACATGTGCCAAGCTTGAGGAAGGCTCCAGGCCAAAATTACCTCGGAGTCCTGATATTTTTTTTTTCCCACACCAGATTGTAGTGAAAAATACCTTAGTGGATTTATTCCACGTGAAAGAGCAATGTTTCGGCTCCAAACAGTGAGCTTGAGAAAGGCTCACTGTTTGGAGCCGCAACATTGCTCTTTCACGTGGAATAAATCCACTAAGGTATTTTTCACTACAATCTGGAGAGAGAGAAAGAGAGAGAGAAAGAAAGAAAGAGAGAGAGAAAGAAAGAAAGAGAGAGAGAGAGAGAGAGAGAGAGAGAGAGAGAGAGAGAGAGAGAGAGAGAGAAGAGAGAGAGAGAGAGAGAGAGAAAGAGAGAGAAAGAGAGAGAAAGAGAGAGAAAGAGAGAGAAAGAGAGAGAGAGAGTGAGAGAGACTCACCAACGAAAACTGAGTGATGCATAGTTATAGCACACGGAAAGAACACGTAAAGCCGATCAACTTTGTGTCATCTTAAAGGACATCCACCACCAGGATGAAGGTTTGTAAACCAAGTACACTGAGATACTGGTGTGTGCCCCCTCTCGCAGGACATGTTTATGGTTTTTAAGAAAAAAAAGGCTTTAAAAATTATGCAAATTAGCCTAATTTTGCAATATTTTAACAGCCTTTTTTTTGTAAAAAACAAAACATCAATATCACATATAATATATGTGTACATCCATATAGTAATGTTCCTTTTGTATCAGACATGGTGATATATAACATTCTTCCATGGTCGGCTACTGTGCCTCAAACTTTTTAAGAAAAAAGGAGAAAAGAAAGAATTGGGGGGGACTTCAAGACAGTTGGAAAGAGGCCTTAATCTGACATTCACGTCTGTGTTTGACCTTGTTTGGCCAATAAATGGGTTGGTATTTGGCCTTTAGGTCCTGTGTAAGGTATCATGTATTGACTTATGACTCTATGTATTATAAAAGCCCAGGGTAGGAGTAGTGTCCCTTGAGAAAATAATAGGGGAGGGGCAACATAATAATAAAACTGCAACAAAAGAAACAGGAATAAAGACTACACATAAATCCAATAAAGCGGAGTCCCAGCTAATAGCATCACACACCTCTCCTCCATGGTCTGTGTACCTAACCCGGGGGATAATCAGGTGGATGTTGTGGCACACGGATCCATTGTAGCATCTATTTCAAGGATGTGGTTTGCACAAATGTTTATGTAATTAATTTTTTTTATTGATGAATTTATTGATGATTTTTTTATGTTAAATAGTTTAGAATTTCATTAGCCCATTAAATCTATGAAATTTATTTAAAATGATCATATCTTGCATATTTACCATGTCCAATAGTGCCAGTCTCTTTTATACTTCTAATTTCTTTCCTGTAGCTTAGCATCAGCTACCATTTGCCTGCAGCACTGTACACATTGGACAATAGTTAAGCTATATATGTGCAAGAGTGGCATCCTTTTCCCCTTTTTGCTATTAATAATATTTTTTATAAGAAATGAATGAATTTTAAATAATGCAGTATTAACATCAACAAGCGCTATACATGAACTGAACATAGGTGTGGATTTTTCCATATATGTTCTTTACAATGCAGAAACATTGTACAATTAAAAGGATATTGCTGAATAAGATGCAGAGCATTACTGGGGTTTAGCATCATCTGATAAGGAACATATTCCACTGAAGAATTCAATCTGAAATAAACAGAAGAGCTAATGACACAATTCCTACCTACTGCATGCAACATACAGGAGTAAGCTCAGTAACTAGCCCAAAAGTGTAACGTGTGACCCTTTAAGACTGCTTGTATTGTGGGCACAATCGTTTCTCCCCGTGCATGTAAGTAACCATATATAAGGTTGTAAAGATAACATTAACAAGCATTAAACTACATTATTTAGTTACAATTTAAGGATGAATACACATGTTTTTTCCAGCCGTGCCCTGGCAACCCAGGGGTGTCTTTAAAACACTTTAACTGTTGACTGTGCCAAGTTAGACAGAGGGGGGGGTTAGATTTAGCAGTGCCTTACGCAGAATAATAAATCTGGTGTGGTTGAGGACTGTCTAGTCTAGTCAGGTTTTCGCACATTTATGTAACAAACTAAGGTAATAAATCATAACCCTTTCTTTAACAGTCACAAAAGTGCCAAAAATCCTTGATAACATATTGAAGAGTGCTTACACCTAACGGGATAATAACAAGCCACCATTTTTAGGTGGCGGGAGGTGTGAATCCTAGCACTGCAGCAAAGCTTTTTAGGGTTGCTGCAGTTCCTCCCGGTTGCTGTACTTGTAAGGAACATGACAAGCGCGGTCTCAACATTAATCACATGGGAAACTTTTTCTGTGTTGCTGCAGTGGAACATGGAATTTTACACAGCTGGGAACAGTGAAGCAAAGTTTTGCTCCCTCCCCCTGAGCACCTGAGCTAGTCATCCCGCTCTGCAAATCCCATCTCACAGGACATAGCAGACCCGTGAGGCAGGAAGCCACACCCCCCACCTCCTGTGCGCGACTGCGCCATGTTTTTGCCTCTCAGGCCAGAGACCTGAATAAGCCTCTGACCTGTGATGAGCCTGACACAGGCACACACAATGACGTTGCTATGGCACCTCACGGGAAAGGACCAAAGGTGTCAACAGCAGACAAGAAGACAGGCGAGTATAAACTTTTATTTTTATTATTTTTTTCTCAAATCTGCACAGGGGGTTCTAATACTACTTGGGGAATGGCTGATGGCTACTGGGGCATGGCTACTAGGGGAATGACTGCTGGCTATTGGGGCATAGCTGCTGGGGGCATGACTGCTGACTACTGGGGACATGATTAATGGTTGCTAGGAGCATAATTGCTGGCTACTAGGTGTATGACTTCTGGTCACTGGGGATATTACATTGGCTACTAGGTGTATGACTTCTGGTCACTGGGGAGAAAAGACAGAAGCAGTTTATCACCGCTACTGTCTTCTCCCTTCATCGCTAAATAACGCTGAACCCTAGACCATAAAATTTTTTTTCACTTTTTGTCCTCAAAGTGTAAAATAGGTTGAAGCATATTTCATGAGTTCTTTTATTACACTAGGAAGACTTTTTAAAACGTATTCAATTGTCTTGGAGAATCAAGAGATGAAGAATAAGCAGACAGTGTCCCACATTTATTAAAGCATTTGCACCAGTTTTCTGTTTGACTTTGCACATGTATTTATAAAGTGTCTGCGCCAGTTTTGTGCCCCGGCTGCACTGCGTTCTACAAGACAGAAAAATGTGCACCTAAAGGGAGTGTTAGTCCTTAGACCGTGCGCTAAATTTATTACTGATGTGCATCAGAATTCTGCAGCACGAACAAAGTGCACCAAAAAAAAAAAAATGGTGCAAACTTCCGGAGCAGTGTAGGGGGCACCAGATTAATGAAGACCGGGTGTCACAAATGATGAATTTGGCGCACCCTGCACCCTTCACAGGAAAACTACAAATAGTACAGACTGCACTGTTTTTGATAAATGTGGGCCATGGTCTATTCTGAAAGTCATCCAGCTTTCATTTTTATAGGTACACTGGAAAATACCTGTTGCTATGGAATCTCAGACTTTTCTTTGTATTTATAAGTCGTCCTTATAATTCTTACAGAATGAAATTATAAAATACATGACAGACCACATACTTCCTTAGAGTTTTCACAACGGATGCAGATTTTGACATGCCTTTTCTTTTCTCTCCATGCAAAACTTGTCTATGAAGATTGCTTGTTTCCACTACATCATAATCCAGCAATCCCAATCGTCCTGAGTGTAGAAAAAAGTTTGAATTTTACCATATTATAGCCGCAAAACACAGTTTAAATCTTAAATGACCAAGCAAGAAAAAACCTTAAAGGGATTGTCCCACAGAATATTGAATAACAAAGAGAAAGGGTATTCTGTTCTCACCAATGGGTACAACAGCACAGGTGCATGATTCATTCTATCCTATAGGAGAGCACAGCGCTCATCAACCTCTGAACATTTCCATAGACAATGAATGTAGCAACAGGATTACAAAGAGGCTTTCTTTCCACTGTACATGAAATATTTTACACTATTGGTCACTAGAGAGAATTTTTGCTCTGGACTGTGTCAGTGCAGAGAGAACAGAGTCTATAGGAGAGTAGGGACTGGAGCGATATCATGCTCTGTGCTGAATTATAAAGTATCTTTGATGTCATCACAATGTGGTAGTGACTCAAACACAGCACTTCACTGCTACAGGAATCTGCAGCCACATGATGAGTCGTGTGTACTGGAGAATGGGATCAAGACTCTTACCCCTCCCCAATCATGTCATCATCAAAGGACGCTTACAAACTACAAATCAACTGTGTACTGCATTGAAGCACACAGATGATGCTCCCTCTTGTGGTCAACAGTAGAAAACAAAAAAAAAACCAAAAAAATATTTGTTAATTAACCAGTGCCTGGTTTACAATTATTCTGACTTTGCTGTTAACGGAATTCAGATTAACGAAGGACTCCTTTATTAAGGAAGGTTCCTGCGCCGTCTAATACCTACAGCTATGATAGGACAAATTCACACTGGAAGGTTCTCAACCCCTTGACGCTGAGAATATTTTTTTTCTTGGAAAAATGGAGCTTGAGGTTTCTGTAAGAGTGGGTCATCTAGATTGGAGAACATGCAATACTGTAGAAGACAGTAAGGCACATTTACTAAGGTCCTTGCGCCACTTCTCTGATGGAACTTGCACATTCTTTCATGAGCAAACTGCTTGCACATGTATTTAAGAAGTGCCCGTGCCACAAATGTGTCGCACACAACCCTTTTGTGTTGTGGCTGCTCTATTCTTCACACAACAACAATTTTCATCACTGAAGGGCACAGTCGGACTATGCGCAACATTTTATAAGCAGAGTCAGTCAGAAGTGTGTCGCCCGCCCCATGTTAAAGGTGTACCCAAAAAAAAGTTAGTGCACTCCGTTGGGGTAGTGCAGGGAGCGCTAGATTCATGAAGAATGTACGCCATAAATCCTGAATCTGGCGCCCTCTGCACTATACACAGCAAACTGCACCGTGTGTGTGAATAAAACAAGAAACAATAAATGCAGACAGAAATGTAAATCTCTAACGTCATTACCAATTCCAGCTGCTGCCAAATATTGAGCTAATGGACATCCCAGACCTCCACATCCTACCACTAGCACAGAGGCTCTTGATAAGTTCAGTTGGCCTGGAAAAAATACCAACGAATATAAACTGTTAGAACAATGATAAAGCAGTGCAGTTGAATGATGAGAGACAAAACCCAAATAGTAGTGGACATGCATCACAGTAATGGTGGAATACATGAGGGCTAGGAGTGGACAGTTGTGCTGTATAAAAAGAAAGCTTATCCCTGCATATGTGGTGACTCCGTTATATTGCTGGTTCCTTGCAGAACACCAATGCTTATTTGCCACCCTTTGCGTACTGGATAAGTTGTTTGTATAAATTATTGATGATTGTGTTTATGCTAGACTCTCACCTAGATGTCTAGAGCATTTGGAATTTTTAAAATGAATACAATCAGAATTAATGAAAAAATGTGTGAAAATAATAAATACTTTTAAATTTGATTTTGGATTGTATTGGATCTGCACCTCTTTATATAGTATCTACAGGACATCGATTGGAAAGACTATGTGCTTTGATACCTACTGGATACAAAAGAAAAATATTAAGAGAGAGCAGTCCAAAACTCTTTATTTCTATTTTCAGAACTTAAAGGGAACCAGTCACCACATTGTTCACAAATACAGCTAGTAGCAGGCTCCCATAGATCCCTATTAACTAATTGATACCCTTCTTTAAGCAAAAGAATTGTTCCCTTCTGATTCCCATATATTCAACTTTATAATTTTACGTGGTATCCCAGGATATCATTAGCAAGTCGAGGTGGATGTGGCCTTCTCAGGCCGAAGCCAGCAGCTCATCCCCTTACTTTATGATCATGCAGAAGTAATTTTATGTGACCAGGGGGACATCTTTACAGGTCCTTTAGCCTCCTAACATTAGCAAACTGTACACCAAGCATATATCTCATGAAATCACAGCAGCTTGCATGAAGAGGAGTAGAAGTCCATGCAGGCATGCTGTGATCTCATGTGGTGATATATGTGCATGGGGTACACTTTGTACAAGTTTATAGCTCTGCTTTTATGGGGATGTGAGGGAAACCATTTTAGCTAAAAGGTGGGTGTCAAATAGTTACTACGACTCTATAGGAACCTGTCATTAGTTGTATTTATAAAAAATGTGGTAATAGGTTCCCTTTAAAAGTGAAATGGAGTAATTACCTCAAACAGAAGACCTGGATTTCCAAAAGCTTGATATTTTTTATAATTATTTTTGTTCCTAGCGGTTTTTTTTTTGCACTAGGGTTGTAGCTCCCTCTGGAGGTTGCTTTATTTTTACCATTTCAATTCTCTGTTGTTTACAGAAAAATACTACTGCAACAGTATCAGTTGTGCAACATCATTAAATGCTTAAAAGGAAACCTGTCACCACAAACCACCATAAACCTCACCCAATGCCTTAGAGACACGGATAAAGGGAAATATGCAAATACATTTTACAATGGCTCCTTTTGCTACCTTGAAAGGCGGCCCCTTAAAGGGGTTTTCCCACGAAGGAAAGTTAGGCCCTATCCAGCTTTCTGATCAGTGGGGGTCTCAGTGCTCGTCAGTTCGCAATCTCGGGGGTCTCGAGATCAGCAAGTTAGGTCCTATCCCGTGGATAATAACATGTGGGATTAAGCCAACCCAGTATATCTTTTCCAGAAGGAAGAGATTCCAAACTGTAGTAAGATAGAACTTCAGTACAGTGTAAGGAACTGATTTGGATGAGTGAGAGGCTATTGACTAGGGTCTGAAGAGTTCTCCTAATGGAGAGTTTGTCAATTAAAGGACACCTGTCATCAGGTCTGTGTCACTTGTCCTGTCACCACTACCTGTTGGAGCAGCTAACAAGGATCCCATCCCAGCCTTTATGTCTTTAGAGGAAGTGATGTCATCCCTGTTACCCCTCCCTTCTCCTCCCCCAGCTCATGTCTGTGTGTAATGTATAGTAAAGCATTGCTAGTGTCTGTGCTGCATCTGCTGACATGCTGCATCCTCCTAATACACAGAGACACAGACATCAGCTACACAAGTACCTGACATGTTCTGCTATAACATGGCTGCCTGGAGCTGTTGTATCTCTCCTATACACACACAGGCTGCAGGGGGAAGCACATCATTATACAGCCTCACACCATTATACAGGCTGTCAGTCAAGCACTGGGGTGTGTGGCTGTACTTCCCACTCATGAATAAGCTGGACAGCTTGAATATGCTAATGACTCATTGGACATTTCACAGGTCATTTGCATACAACTTTAGGGCCTTGTTTCTTAGGTTTACAGGCATGTAGAGGGACAATGAAGGGGTAGAGGCAATGCTCTCTAATGGCAGTTTATGAAAATCTATTTAGATTAGGATGGTTTTTTTGCATGACGGGTTCTCTTTAAGGCATTCCAATGATTCCCTTCAGGTTTCTGTACAATTCCGCTGTGCCGTAAAAACATCTTTTATTCCTCCTCAACTGATTACTGTATCTATTCAGAGAAAGGAGGCAGAGAGAGGAGGCGGGGAGAGCTTGACTGGATCTGAGAGCTCACCCCGCCTCCCTGACTGGATACAGTAATCAACCGAGGAGGAATAAAATATGTTTTTACAGCACAGTGGAATCATTGGAATGCCTCTATCCTTGTCTCTAAGGTATTGTGTGAGGTTTATAATGGTGCTTTGTGGTGACAGGTTCCATTTAACGATCTGGCCCTTTTGTGTTTTTGCATTTTCATCCGCCATGAGTTATCTGCGGATCAAACTTTAGTTTCTAGTGGCACCTTTTAATATTATGTGAAACTTAATGGTGCCATTTTCTTGGGAAATCTGTTTTTACAGATTTCAGTACAATCAAAAAAATTGATGGTTTCATTAAAGTTTAATACCTTTAAAAAAAAATTTAAGCTAAAAATAAAAATTTACTTCATTGTAACAATCTTACACCCATACCTTTTAATAATTCGATGGGTAAGGCATACATTTTGAGAGGGACATGCCCTGCAATCTTATAACCACTTTTTATATAAATATTAATAGGAAAGAAAATGAAAAAAAGGGGCGATTTGGACAGATGGATATTTTTTCACCACATAGAATAATCCTTTTTATATTTTGATAGATTGGGCATTTTGGGATGCAGTGACACCTAACATGTTTTTTTTTTTTTTTAATTCTAAAAATAAGTTAAATTTGAATAAGTTTGATTATTATCTGCAACTCACATTCCAAATAACTGTCTTACTGCCTGTATCTCTGGTTCTGTAGCCCACTGAACAACAAGCCTGATACATTTTGAAAATTCTTAGCTTTAATATGACACCAGCAGCATGTTTCCAAGTACTATAGAACCAAAGATGCACTTTAGAGTGATGTCAGACGTGGCGCTTTGTCTGCGTTTGCCGCGCCCACCGGGGAAACGCCGATGCGGATTTGTCTGCGCTTGCAAGCGCAGACAAAGCGCCACGTCTGACATCACCCTTAGAAGTGACATTTCCCTGCAAATCTTGTCTTATCTCAAACGAAGAATGGCTCATTCTCACATGACTTTGGAGGTGATTTTTTGTGTACAGGTGAACATGACATATTTCAGATAAAATAGGGATAGCTGAATAGGACATATAAATCCGACCATATGACTTACCTTTAACACCGAACTCAGGTAAGACAAGTTGCCTGCTGTATCTCAGAATGTCAGCATTTGAAAGACAAGTCTTTTCAAGTTCAACCAATTTTTCATCTACATTGTGGAGCTCCGGTCCTGGTGTACAAATTTTATCCTATAGAAATATGAAAAAAAACCTGTAGTATTGTTCAACACATCATAATACGAGTGTTCGGTGAAAATATTTTGCCTAACATGGACTGCACTGTCAAGTGGTCTCCTCACTGCTTTAACAAACGCAGTGCTCTGTTGTATAGTGGCTGGGCTTGGAATTTGTAAACAGGCTGTGACCGATACATGTTTATTAACCCCTTTGCGCCGATGCGGTCAGGCCGCGGGCTGCCCCGGTGGCAACGTGGGACAGCGCCCTAAGGGTGATGACACTAATGGCGTTTTGAACCCGTTTTTGGTAAAACACATGCGGTTTTTAACAGACTGATTAAAAATGGGTTCAAAACGCCACGTGTGTCTTCACCCTTAGGGGGGGGGGCTGATTATTCTGTCTGGCTGGAAGAGAAGTGCAGGAGATGATGATGCAATCAGAGAGAAACTGCCCTGCTATAAGCAAGCACCAGAGCAGAGATAGAAGCCACAGAGCTTCATTATCATAATGTTATATCTGTTTTATCAGCAAAACCACTTAGCACAGGGATTAACCAAGATATGATCCTGCATCAGTGTAGCTACAGCATTCTCAAAGTCTGTTTGCTTCATACTGCATCAAATCAAACAGTAGGTTTTCTTTAACCCCTTAACGACTTGGCCTTTTTAGTTTTTTCACTTCCATTTTTCACTCACCACCTTCAAAAATCTATAACTTTTTTATTTTTCCACATAAAGAGCTGTGTGACGGCTTATTTTCTGCGTAACAAATTGCACTTCATAGTGACGGTATTTAATAGTCCATGGCGTGTACTGGGAAGCGGGAAAAAAAGATCCAAATGCAGTGAAAATGGTGAAAAAACACATTTGCGATGTTTTCTTGTGGGCTTGGAATTTTAGAGCTTTCACTGTCATGACATGTCTACTTTATTCTTTGGGTCGGTACGATCACATGGATACCAAATTTGTATAGGTTTTATAATGTTTTCATACATTTAAAAAAATGAAAACCTCCTGTACAAATTTTTTTTTTTGGATTTTGCCATCTTCTGGCGTCAATAACTTTTTCATACTTTGGTGTACGGAGCTGTGGGTGGTGTCATTTTCATTGCTATAATTTTTGGGACTGTGCGACCTTTTGATCACTTTTTATAATTTTTTTTATATTTTTCAAAATGCCATTTTCGATTTTGGACGGTATTTTCAGTTACGGGGTTAAACGCTATGAAGAGGGCTCGGCCCGCGAGCCCTCTCCATGTGCCGGGTCCCGGTGCATGGAGAGGGTCCGGGCATGGGCGCCGGGAAGGGGTTAAGGGGCTAACAATTTAGGCCGCTGTCAAACGTAAACAATGCATGTGGTTCAATTGAAATGCATATGTGATCAAGCCAAGCCCCTCCTCTTGTCATTTGCATTGTATTTCAAAACTAAATGCAAGCGCCACGTGTGACAGCAACCTTAAAAAGGACCTGTCACCTCTAAAAACTGCAGCACTGTACAATTGAAAGCGCCGGACCGTGCTGTAAGCGGTCAGGTGTATTCATTAGGGGCAGTCCGAGGTGCTGTCACTCCCCTGGACCACCCTCCTACTCCATAGGACTGCTGAGCTTCACGCTGCAGTCAACGCCCCTAATCCCGACACCTCATGAATACACGCTACCGTTTACATCGCGATTCGGCGTTTTCAATTGTATAGCGCTGCAGTGTTTGTTAGCGTTATCGGTTTCTGATAACGCTAGCAGTGTAACTTAAAGGGGTATTCTCGTCTGGGCATTCACATTCAGTTAGATTAATCTGCCATTAATAAACATTTCTTCAATTAGATGTTATTAAAAAAAATATTCCTGTGTGAAGATAATTTTCCATAGATGTAGTGATTTGGTCACTTAGAAACCAGATAGCTTCCTCGGATACGGCCAGCTCTGCTGAAGGGATTTCACAAATAAACAAAAAGGTTTTGTATATGAAATATCTGAGAATTACTACATGTCCCACAGCCGTCCTGTAGTAATGATCGCTGAATCCAGGAGGTCAGGCAGGGCTCAATAGTACATGTCTGGCCACTGCTGCCTAAATGTGATGTGGTCGTAACCGAGGAAGCTATCTCGTTTCTAAGGGACAACATGGCTACATTTATGAGAAATTATCTTCACACAGAAACATTTTTTTTAATAACATCCAATTAAAGAAATGTTTATATATGGAAGATTAATGAAACTGAATGTGAATGCCGAGATGAGAATACCCCTTTAAGTAAGCAGCCCCTAGTGCAGTTTTTACAGGTGACAGGTCTTTTTTCAATGAGGGATGAGCTAAAGGGATTTGCTGCATAATACAGGGCAGACTGATGCAAATAAGCAGAAAATGACCATATAATGCAATACAGTGCAGGATACACTACTGTATATACTCAAGTATAAGCTGCCCCTCGGCATATAGCCAGGGCCCCCACCCGTCCCCCCCATACATAGCCAGTGCCTTCCCCTCGACCCCATATATGGCCAGTGCCTCCCTCCCCCACCCCGTATACAGACAGCAACCCTCTACCCAGCCTAAAAAAACCCCACAAAAACTCTGTATTCACCTTCCTGACGCCCCCCACAGGTCTTCTGTCTTCAGCTCCCTGCGCAGTCTTGTCGCATACACCATGCCGTCAACCGTTTGCTGAAATCATAGTGCGTGCAGATGGCAAGCGGCTGACGTCATGGTGTGTGTGACGGGACCACGTGGGGAGCCGCAGACAGAAGACCAGCGGGGGGCATCGGAAAGGTGAGTACATAGGTTTATAAGCCGAGTTGGGGTTTTTCAGCACATTTTCTTTGTGCGGAAAAACTCAGCTTATACTTGAGTATTTACTTTGTGGCAAACTTTTTCTTTTTCAAATCACCTCTCTTGCCCTTTAACACAAATAAAAAATAAAAACCATGCAAGTGTTTGCCACATCCCAAAATGTCTGGGAAAGACATTATAAGAAAATAAAACCATTATTCCTGGAGGTGAACCAGGTAAAGAAAAATAAAGTCCACCTTTTTGCATAAAAATTTTAATAAAAAGTGATCAAGATTTACTTCATACAGTCTCAAAAATGGTAGCAAAAGACAGTATCGGCTAATGCCACCAAAAATTCACCTAAGGCTGGTGGCACATATGGCGTTTTGAACGCGTTTTTATTAAGATAATTGCTAAAACCGGTCAAAAACTGATGCATTTTCAAAAAACGCATGTGTTTTTCAAAAAGACATGCGTTTTTTAAAAAACTGACTGCTTAAAAATGGCCCAAAAACGGGTTCAAAACGACAGCTGCCAGCCTTAGGGTGAAGACACACATGGCGTTTTTGGGCCGTTTTTACTAAGTGCGTTTTCAGATCGTTAAAAACGCAAGCGTTAAAAAACGCATGCGTTTTTGTCCGTTTTTCATTGCGCAATTTCGGAAAAACTGACAAAAACGCATGCGTTTTTAACGATCTGAAAACGCACTTAGTAAAAACGGCCCAAAAACGCCATGTGTGTCTTCACCCTTAGGCTGGTGCCACAGGCACCGCTTTGTCTGCGTTTGAAAACGCAAACGCAGACAAAACGGTGCTTGTGGCACCGGCATCAGGGTAATGCCACACATTGTGTTTTTTCAGCCGATTTAAAGCATGCCCTTTCAGTCAGTTTTAAAACAGATGTGTTTTTTATAATGTTTACCCTGGGTTTGGCTGCTTTGAACCCAGTTATCTTTATTTCTAGAAGTGCAGGCAGCTCTTAAAAACAGCCAAATGCATGGTAAGCTTACAAAAACATATACGTTTTCAGTCTGTTTTAGGGTGAAGACACACATGGCGTTTTTGGGCCGTTTTTGGGCCATTTTTACTAAGTACGTTTTCAGATCGTTAAAAACGCATGCGTTAAAAAACGCATCCGTTTTTTAAAAACGCATGCGTTTTTGTCCGTTTTTCATTGTGCAATTTAGGAAAAACGATCTGAAAACGCACTTAGTAAAAACGGCCCAAAAACGCCATGTGTGTCTTCACCCTAAGGGTTCAGTATCGCGGTTTAAAACACTTTTTAAACTGTATGGCCGAAGCTGCTTCGGCGCAGGGAGGTACGCGCTCGGCGCACCCTGCACGTGACTGTGCCCGCGGCTCTCATTCACTTCCTATGTAGCCGCGTGCACGGTCGCGTGCATGGTGCGCCGAGCGCGTACCTCCCTGCGCCAAAGCAGCTTCAGCCATACAGTTTAAAAAGTGTTTTAAACCGTGATACTGCGGTTTAAAACACTAACAAAAATAAGCTCCGGCACCAGCTCACCCTGAGCTGGTGCTCGGTAGTTCCCCATTATAACTGCCACTTCAAGTGGTAGGTTTCCTTTAAAGGTGCTGCTCCTCCTCCTACTTTTACTCCATTCCTGGTTTGGGCATCAAAAACTGCATCTGAAAAACTGAACGTGTGACATCACCCTAAAAATGGTCCAAAAACAGTCAAAGAATGCGATGTGTGGCAGCACCTTACACAAGTTATTTACTTTATTTATTAAAGGGGTTTGCGCCAGTTTTCTGTGACTTTCCAACATAAAGAACGTGCAAACTGTTTGCACATGTATTCGTTTTTTTCTACAAAAGATCATTTAAAAAAAAAATGGATAAGGTGCAGATCACACTACTGCTTTTTTCTTTATGTCCATAACCATGTCCATCTCCATAAAATAAACCCATGAGAAATGAACTGAACATAACTGAAGACATTGCAGTTACTAGGGTTGCAGGATGTATTGAAACCTTGATACTTGTTTGATACTTTCAAAGTCAGAACAGTTTAATACCAGGATTCTGTCATTTTAAAAGATAGTGTGAACAGAGCCTTAAACCATAATAAAACCTAGATAATTATGTTATAGGAGCCCGGGCATCTCCCTACTAATTGTACACATGTAGAAGGAGGCGCCAAGTGCTGACAGGTCTCCACATATTTATAGGAAGTCATCCTCCGGTGTCTGCACGTTATTAACTCTTTCCTCACCTTCTGGCAGGCAGCGAGCTGTTCTCTCAGCCTCTGTATCTCAGCATCTTTTTCCCTGATCTCTTCCCTGAGAGCCTCCATGTCAGATACACACGTAACTAAGAGTGCAGTAGGACCTTCCATGATGTAATGATCATGTGATCAGTCACATGTGTAGGAGGAGTCTGGTGCTGAGATGTGAGTTCATTGATGAGATATAAGGGTTGAGCCTAGAATGTATGTGATACTGAGGACTTCATACAGCCCATACATTCTAGTATTCCCTGGACTGAAGAGCGTAGAATGTATGTGATACTGAGGTCTCCATACAACCTGTACAATCTATCATTCCCTGGACTGAAGAGTCTAGAATGTATGTGATACTGAGGTCTCCATACAGCCTGTACATTCTAGCATTCCCTGGACTGAAGAGCCTAGAATGTATGTGATACTGAGATCTCCATACAGCCCATACATTCTAGCATTCCCTGGACTGAAGAGCCTAGAATGTATGTGATACTGAGGTCTCCATACAGCCTGTACAATCTATCATTCCCTGGACTGAAGAGCCTAGAATGTATGTGATACTGAGGTCTCCATACAGCCTGTACAATCTATCATTCCCTGGACTGAAGAGCCTAGAATGTATGTGATACTGAGATCTCCATGCAGCCTGTACATTCTAGCATTCCCTGGACTGAAGAGCCTAGAATGTATGTGATACTGAGGTCTCCATACAGCCTGTACATTCTAGTATTCCCTGGACTGAAGAGTCTAGAATATATGTGATACTGAGGTCTCCATACAGCCTGTACAATCTATCATTCCCTGGACTGAAGAGCCTAGAATGTATGTGATACTGAGATCTCCATGCAGCCTGTACATTCTAGTATTTCCTGGACTGAAGAGTCTAGAATATATGTGATACTGAGATCTCCATGCAGCCTGTGCATTCTAGCATTCCCTGGACTGAAGAGCCTAGAATGTATGTGATACTGAGGTCTCCATACAGCCTGTACATTCTAGCATTCCCTGGACTGAAGAGCCTAGAATGTATGTGATACTGAGGTCTCCATACAGCCTGTACATTCTAGCATTCCCTGGACTGAAGAGCCTAGAATGTATGTGATACTGAGGTCTCCATACAGCCCATACATTCTAGCATTCCCTGGACTGAAGAGCCTAGAATGTATGTGATACTGAGGTCTCCATACTGCCTGTACATTCTAGCATTCCCTGTACTGAAGAGCCTAGAATGTGTGTGTTACTGAGGTCTCCATGCAGCCTGTACAATCTATCATTCCCTGGACTGAAGAGCCTAGAATGTATGTGATACTGAGGTCTCCATACAGCCTGTACATTCTAGTATTCCCTGGACTGAAGAGCCTAGAATGTATGTGATACTGAGGTCTCCATACAGCCTGTACATTTTAGCATTCCCTGGACTGAAGAGCCTAGAATGTATGTGATACTGAGGTCTCCCTGCAGCCTGTACATTCTAGCATTCCCTGGACTGAAGAGCCTAGAATGTATGTGATACTGAGATCTCCATACAGCCTGTACATTCTAGCATTTCCTGGACTGAAGAGCCTAGAATGTATGTGATACTGAGGTCTCCATACAGCCTGTACATTCTAGCATTCCCTGGACTGAAGAGCCTAGAATGCATGTGATACTGAGGTCTCCATGCAGCCTGTACATTCTAGCATTCCCTGGACTGAAGAGCCTAGAATGTATGTGATACTGAGGTCTCCATACAGCCCGTACATTCTAGTATTCCCTGGACTGAAGAGCCTAGAATGTATGTGTTACTGAGGTCTCCATGCAGCCTGTACATTCTAGCATTCCCTGGCCTGAAGAGTCTAGAATGTATGTGATACTGAGATCTCCATGCAGCCTGTACATTCTAGCATTCCCTGGCCTGAAGAGTCTAGAATGTATGTGATACTGAGGTCTCCATACAGCCTGTACATTCTAGCATTCCCTGGACTGAAGAGCCTAGAATGTATGTGATACTGAGATCTCCATGCAGCCCATACATTCTAGTATTCCCTGGACTGAAGAGTCTAGAATGTATGTGTTACTGAGGTCTCCATACAGCCTGTACATTCTAGTATTCCCTGGACTAAAGAGCCTAGAATGTATGTGTTACTGAGGTCTCTATACAGCCTGTACATTCTAGTATTCCCTGGACTAAAGAGCCTAGAATGTATGTGTTACTGGGGTCTCCATGCAGCCTGTACAATCTATCAATCCCTAGACTGAAGAGTCTAGAATGCATGTGATACTGAGGTCTCCATGCAGCCTGTACAATCTATCATTCCCTGGACTGAAGAGTCTAGAATGTATGTGATACTGAGGTCGCCATGCAGCCTGTACATTCTAGCATTCCCTGGCCTGAAGAGTCTAGAATGTATGTGATACTGAGATCTCCATGCAGCCTGTACATTCTAGTATTCCCTGGACTAAAGAGCCTAGAATGTATGTGATACTGAGGTCTCCATGCACCCTGTACATTCTAGCATTCCCTGGACTGAAGAGCCTAGAATGTATGTGATACTGAGGTCTCCATGCAGCCTGTACATTCTAGTATTCCCTGGACTAAAGAGCCTAGAATGTATGTGATACTGAGGTCTCCATGCACCCTGTACATTCTAGCATTCCCTGGACTGAAGAGCCTAGAATGTATGTGATACTGAGATCTCCATGCAGCCTGTACATTCTAGCATTCCCTGGACTAAAGAGCCTAGAATGTATGTGATACTGAGGTATCCATGCAGCCCATACATTCTAGTATTCCCTGGACTGAAGAGTCTAGAATGCATGTGATACTGAGATCTCCATGCAGCCTGTACAATCTATCATTCCCTGGACTGAAGAGTCTAGAATGTATGTGATACTGAGGTCTCCATGCAGCCTGTACATTCTAGCATTCCCTGGCCTGAAGAGTCTAGAATGTATGTGATACTGAGATCTCCATGCAGCCTGCACATTCTAGCATTCCCTGGACTAAAGAGCCTAGAATGTATGTGATACTGAGGTCTCCATGCACCCTGTACATTGTAGCATTCCCTGGACTGAAGAGCCTAGAATGTATTTGATACTGAGGTCTCCATGCAGCCCGTACATTCTAGTATTTCCTGGACTGAAGAGTCTAGAACAGTGATGGCGAACCTACGACACGCGTGTCAGCACTGACACGCGTAGTCATTTTTGCTGACACTCGGCCGCCCAGCGCCCGCTGTCCGCCTCCCTCCCTGTGTAATGTGCTGCCCCAGTGTAATGTGCTACCCCTATGTTAATGTCCCGCCCCTGTCCTTGTGTTTCTGCCCCCTGCTTACCTGTCCGGCGCCACGTTGGTCCGCCCACCTTCTGCAACTCCTCCGGCTCCTCCAGGCTGCAATGCGCGCTGCTCGTCACGTGACTGAGGCGACCTGACGTCAGTCACGTGACCCGAGGCGCGCGGTGCAACCTGGAGGAGCCGAGCCGCCTGCAGTAAAGCTACAGGGAAGAAGACATCACTGGGTAAGTATGTAAGTTTTTTATTATATTATATTTAAAGGGAGGGCGCTAGGGGTATTTTAGTAGTAAAGGGAGGGTGCTAGGGGTAATTTAGTAGTAAAGGGAGGGTGCTAGGGGTATTTTAGTAGTAAAGGGAGGCCGCTAGGGGTATTTTAGTAGTAAAGGGAGGCCGCTAGGGGTAATTTAGTAGTAAAGGGAGGCCGCTAGGGGTATTTTAGTAGTAAAGGGAGGCCGCTGCTGGACATGTTATTAATAAGGGGAGGCCGCTGCTGGACATGTTATTGATAAGGGGAGGCCGCTGCTGGACATGTTATTACAAAATTAGGTTTTTCCTAAAGGTGACACAGCAACCGAGTTATGCTCGTTTTTTTGGCGAATTTTGACACACCTAGCTCAAAAGTTTGCCCATCACTGGTCTAGAATGTATGTGTTACTGAGGTCTCCATACTGTCTGTACATTCTAGTATTACCTGGACTGAAGAGCCTAGAATGTATGTGATACTGAGATCTCAATGCAGCCTGTACATTCTAGCATTCCCTGGACTAAAGAGCCTAGAATGTATGTGATACTGAGGTATCCATGCAGCCTGTACATTCTAGCATTCCCTGGACTAAAGAGCCTAGAATGTTTGTGATACTGAGATCTCCATGCAGCCTGTACATTCTAGTTTTCTCTGGACTGAAGAGCCTAGAATGTATGTGATACTGAGGTCTCCATACAGCCTGTACATTCTAGCATTCCCTGGACTGAAGAGCCTAGAATGTATGTGATACTGAGGTCTCCATACAGCCTGTACATTCTAGTATTCCCTGGACTGAAGAGCCTAGAATGTATGTGATACTGAGGTCTCCATGCAGCCCATACATTCTAGCATTCCCTGGACTGAAGAGCCTAGAATGTATGTGATACTGAGGTCTCCATACTGCCTGTACAATCTATCATTCCCTGGACTGAAGAGCCTAGAATGTATGTGATACTGAGGTCTCCATACAGCCTGTACATTCTAGCATTCCCTGGCCTGAAGAGTCTAGAATGTATGTGATACTGAGATCTCCATGCAGCCTGCACATTCTAGCATTCCCTGGACTAAAGAGCCTAGAATGTATGTGATACTGAGGTCTCCATGCACCCTGTACATTGTAGCATTCCCTGGACTGAAGAGCCTAGAATGTATTTGATACTGAGGTCTCCATGCAGCCCGTACATTCTAGCATTCCCTGGACTGAAGAGCCTAGAATGTATGTGATACTGAGATCTCCATGCAGCCCATACATTCTAGCATTCCCTGGACTAAAGAGCCTAGAATGTATGTGATACTGAGATCTCCATGCAGCCTGTACATTCTAGCATTCCCTGGCCTGAAGAGTCTAGAATGTATGTGATACTGAGGTCTCCATGCAGCCTGTACATTCTAGCATTCCCTGGCCTGAAGAGTCTAGAATGTATGTGATACTGAGATCTCCATGCAGCCTGTACATTCTAGCATTTCCTGGACTGAAGAGCCCAGAATGTATGTGATACTGAGGTCTCCATGCAGCCTGTACATTCTAGCATTCCCTGGCCTGAATAGTCTAGAATGTATGTGATACTGAGATCTCCATGCAGCCTGTACATTCTAGCATTCCCTGGACTGAAGAGCCTAGAATGTATGTGATACTGAGATCTCCATGCAGCCTGTACATTCTAGTATTCCCTGGACTAAAGAGCCTAGAATGTATGTGATACTGAGGTCTCCATGCAGCCTGTACATTCTAGCATTCCCTGGCCTGAAGAGTCTAGAATGTATGTGATACTGAGATCTCCATACAGCCTGTACATTCTAGCATTCCCTGGACTGAAGAGCCTAGAATGTATGTGATACTGAGGTCTCCATACAGCCTGTACAATCTATCATTCCCTGGACTGAAGAGCCTAGAATGTATGCGATTCTGAGGTCTCCATGCAGCCCATACATTCTAGCATTCCCTGGACTGAAGAGCCTAGAATGTATGTGATACTGAGATCTCCATGCAGCCCATACATTCTAGCATTCCCTGGACTAAAGAGCCTAGAATGTATGTGATACTGAGATCTCCATGCAGCCTGTACATTCTAGCATTCCCTGGCCTGAAGAGTCTAGAATGTATGTGATACTGAGGTCTCCATGCAGCCTGTACATTCTAGCATTCCCTGGCCTGAAGAGTCTAGAATGTATGTGATACTGAGATCTCCATGCAGCCTGTACATTCTAGCATTTCCTGGACTGAAGAGCCCAGAATGTATGTGATACTGAGGTCTCCATGCAGCCTGTACATTCTAGCATTCCCTGGCCTGAATAGTCTAGAATGTATGTGATACTGAGATCTCCATGCAGCCTGTACATTCTAGCATTCCCTGGACTGAAGAGCCTAGAATGTATGTGATACTGAGATCTCCATGCAGCCTGTACATTCTAGTATTCCCTGGACTAAAGAGCCTAGAATGTATGTGATACTGAGGTCTCCATGCAGCCTGTACATACTAGCATTCCCTGGCCTGAAGAGTCTAGAATGTATGTGATACTGAGATCTCCATGCAGCCTGTACATTCTAGCATTCCCTGGACTGAAGAGCCTAGAATGTATGTGATACTGAGGTCTCCATGCAGCCTGTACATTCTAGCATTCCCTGGACTGAAGAGTCTAGAATGTATGTGATACTGAGATCTCCATGCAGCCTGTACATTCTAGCATTCCCTGGACTGAAGAGCCTAGAATGTATGTGATACTGAGATCTCCATGCAGCCTGTACATTCTAGCATTCCCTGGCCTGAAGAGTCTAGAATGTATGTGATACTGAGGTCTCCATACAGCCCGTACATTCTAGTATTTCCTGGACTGAAGAGCCTAGAATGTATGTGATACTGAGGTCTCCATACAGCCCGTACATTCTAGTATTTCCTGGACTGAAGAGCCTAGAATGTATGTGATACTGAGATCTCCATGCAGCCTGTACATTCTAGCATTCCCTGGACTGAAGAGCCTAGAATGTATGTGATACTGAGGTCTCCATACAGCCTGTACATTCTAGCATTCCCTGGCCTGAAGAGTCTAGAATGTATGTGATACTGAGGTCTCCATACAGCCCGTACATTCTAGTATTTCCTGGACTGAAGAGCCTAGAACAGTGATGGCGAACCTTTTAGAGACCGAGTGCCCAAACTGCAACCCAAAACCTAATTACTTATCGCAAAGTGCCAGTATGGCAATTTAACCAGAAAACTGACGGTAAAGTTTAGAATCAATTTACACAGGACTGTCTGAGCTCGGATTCCATCAGTCCTATACACACTGAAACGCCACTTTTACACCATTTTACATCACATAAAAGAGTAATAAAAAGTTATCAAAAGGTCCCGCAGTCCTCAAAATGGTAGCAATGAAAACAACGGCTCATTAAGCAAAAAAACTCACACCTCCCCAGCTCCGTGCACTAAAGTTATTAGCGTCACAAGATGGCGAAACTATTTTCTTTTTCGTACACTGTTTTAATTATTGAAAAAGTATTAAAACACAATAAAACCTACAAGTCTGGTATCACTGTGATTGCATCGAACCAAAGAATAAAGGAGACAAATGATTTGGAGCGCACAGCGAAAGTATTAAAATCTACAGCTTCCCAGTGCACGACATGGAATAATAAATGAGAAGTAAAATATGTTACGCAAAAAATAATCCCTCACAGAGGTATATATAAATGCACATATAAATATATAATATAATATGCACATACATGAATACATACATAGAAATACATATGTTACTTACTCTTTGGTTGTCCAAGGTGGCGGCCATGCTGGCGGGCAGAAGTTCAGGTGTCTGTTGTTCCGGGGGAGGGGGGGGGGGTGTCAGTAGGGTAGATGGGTAGAGGGTGGGCGGCCAGAGTTAGGGCTGGGGGGGGGGGTAATGCAGCATCTGGAGTTCGGGGCAGTGGGGTTATGAGGTATTCGTTCCAGGGGAGGGGGTGATGGGGGGCAGTGACCAGAGTTGAGGGGGGGGGGGTAGTGAGAACGGCCGGAGTTCGGGCAGGCAAATTGCAGTAGTGGGCGGAGTTTGGGCGGGGGGGGGGGTTGGGAGAGGGGGTGCGATAGCGGGCTCGGGTTCGGGCGCGGGGGGGGCTTGTGATAGCGGCGTTTCGGGCCGGTTGCTTAGGGCAGGGGCGGGAGCGGGCAGGAAATCAGCCTCCTGCTGATCTATGCCCCGTGGATGCGCTGAACAAAAAAAAAAAAACTCACCTCAGACTCCGCGTTCCTCTGGCTGATCACTGCAGCGCACACGGAGTAAGGTGCACAGCGCTGGCAGCGTAATGACATCATTATGCTGCCAGCGCTGGGACGCTTACTGTCCTGTGCGCTGCAGTGATCAGAGTGACAGAGCAGGAAGTGTCAGCGCCCTGCTCTGTCATGGCCGTTAGCAGTATCGGAGCGTAGCTCCGATACTGCTAACGGCCATGACAACCAGGTGTGGACAGTGGTTGTCCGCACCTGGCAGTGGTTGGGAGGATGGGGCGCGTGCCAGCAGTGAGGGCTCTGCGTGCCCTCTCTGGCACGCGTGCCATAGGTTCGCCACCGCTGGCCTAGAATGTATGTGATACTGAGGTCTCCATACAGCCCGTACATTCTAGTATTTCCTGGACTGAAGAGCCTAGAATGTATGTGATACTGAGGTCTCCCTGCAGCCTGTACATTCTAGCATTCCCTGGCCTGAAGAGTCTAGAATGTATGTGATACTGAGGTCTCCATACAGCCCGTACATTCTAGTATTTCCTGGACTGAAGAGCCTAGAATGTATGTGATACTGAGGTCTCCCTGCAGCCTGTACATTCTAGTATTCCCTGGAGTGAAGAGCCTGGAATGTGTGTGATACTGAGGTCTCCATACAGCCCGTACATTCTAGCATTCCCTGGACTGAAGAGCCTAGAATGTATGTGATTCTGAGGTTTCCAAGCAACCCGAACATTCTAGCATTCCCTGGACTGAATAGCCTAAAATGTATGTGATTCTTTGAGGTCTCAGTCATCCATTTTCTCTCCAGCAAGTTCTGTTCTGAAAAGCCTAAAATATACCTGTTCTTTTAGGGCGCGTTCACACGTTGTGCTTTGGCAACGTGTGAACGCGCCCTCAAAGTCAGCTTAACCTCCATTGCGAGTTCTATATTGAGGAGGCCCAGAATCTTTATTGAAGGCAAAAATTGGCAGTTTGGACATTTTATGGGGATCATTGCTGTTAATAATTGTTTTTATATTGTAAAATTTCGGACATTTTGGGACATCGCTGTATGATAATAATTTTTGTCTATTTTTAGGACTGGATACATATTTTAAACTTTTAAAACTTTATTTTACTGTTATTTCAGCTCCCCCCCCCCCCCCCCCCCCCGGGGTACTTGAACCTTAGGCGGTCTGATTACTTATATAATATACAGTCATGGCCATAAGTTTTGAGAATGATACAAATGTTATTTTTTACAAAGTCTACTGCATCAGGTTTTATAATGCCAATTTGCATATAGTCCAGAATGTATATAGAGTGATCAGCTTAACAGCAATTAATTGCAAAGTCAATATTTACCTAGAAAATGAACTTTTTCCCCCAAAACACATTTCAACTTCATTGCAGGCCTGCCTTAAAAGGAGCAGCTAACATCGTTTCAGTGATTGCTCCAGTAACACAGGTGTGGGTGTTGATGAGGACAGGGCTGGAGGTCAATCTGTCATGATTTAGTAAGAATCACACCACTGAACACTTTAAAAGGAGGGTGGTGTTCAGCCTCATTGTTTCATTTCTGTTAACCATGGTTATCTCTAAAGAAACACGTGCAGTCATCATTGCACAGCACAAAACTGGACTAACAGGGAAGAGTATCGCAGCTAGAAAGACTGCACCTCAGTCAACAATCTATTGCATCATCAAGGAATTCAAGAAGAGAGGTTCCATTGTTGCCAAAAAGGCTCCAGGGCGCCCAAGAAGGACCAGCAAGGGCCAGGAACATCTCTTAAAACTGTTTCAGCTTCAGGATCGGGCTACCAGCAGTTTAGATCCTGCTCAGGAATGGCAGCAGGCAGGTGTGTGAGTCGGAGACTCTTGGAGCAAGGCCTGGTGTCAAGGAGGGCAGCAAAGAAGCAACTTTTTTTTTTTTTAACTTTATTAGAAGAAAGGCAAATAACAAATTTTACATTAAATAACCTTGTACAGCAAAAATACTTAAAACCACATGACAACATTATATATAAACTCCCTTCCCCTCCCCCCCCCCCCCTTCCCAGTGCTGGTTTTGGGGGATTCCCCTCCCCCCTATTCAATTATCTTGGGTGATTTTCCACTTTTATTTCTTCGCACAACGGTTAAATACTCCATTGCTCCCAGACCATTTTCAGCTTATTTCCTCCTCTATACCGTCTCTCGTATGCACTAATGTCTAAGATGGGGTTAAAAAATGACTCATGTTGTATTAGGTGTAGGAGGGAGAACGCGGATTTATTTCATGTTTTATGGGGATGCATACAGATAGAGAATTATTGGAACGAAGTACTCGATAAGATAAAGGTGCAATTAGGGTTAGGAGTATCACGAACAGCAATGCTTGCATTATTGGGGTACACAGACGAAGAAATAGGAACTGGGAAGAAGAGAGATCTGGTGGTAAAACTTATGTTTATAGCGAAACTAATTATTGTCAAACACTGGAAAGAAGACATACCTCCTAGGGTTAAGGAATGGTTAAATTATGTGGAAAAAATTAAAAGATACGAAAGAAGCCACTTCTCTGATATTCTGCAAAAGGTACAGGGAGTGGACTGCTGAGGACTGGGGTAAAGTCATTTTCTATGATGAATCCCCTTTCCGATCGTTTGGAACATCTGGAAAACAGCTTGTTCGGAGAAGACAAGGTGAGCAATGCCACCATCTTAATCCCATTGAGAACTTGTGGTCAATCATCAAGAGACAGGTGGACAAACAAAAACCAAACTGCTATCAGTCAGGATTTGGTCCAGAAGTTGATTGAGAGCTGCCAGGGAGAATTGCAGAGGTCCTGAAGAAGAAGGGGCAACACTGCAAATATTGACTTGCTGCATAAACTCTTTTATACTGTCAATAAAAGCTTTTGTTACTCATAATATGATTGCACTTGTATTACTGTATGTGATAAAAACATCCGATAAACATATAAAAACCAGAGGGCAACAGATCATGTGAAAATATAATATTTGTGTCATTCTCAAAACTTTTGGCCATGACTGTACTGCTTCTATATCCAAAACAATAGAAACCACACACTCTTTTCTAGTGGTAGTGCTCAATGTGGGATTCTCAATCCAAACATTGTACACACGTTCCATATTCTTATTTCTCAACAAATTTTTCACATGATAAAGCCTTCACCACAAAGCAACAAATTAGTGAGGGTTTTTCACAAGAAACAGATCAAAATTATGACGTTTTGGTCATCCCAACCTTTGTCAAGTTAGATCTGACCTGGGAAGGATTTAAATGATGTGAAACTTGTATGACTATTACTTGTATGACTGCTCCTTACAAAGTGCCTGTTCTCCTTAACCTGGTTACCCAATAGCAACTCAAAACTTCTACCTTTTCTCCTTCACACACTATTTGTACAGGCGGTCCCTGGGTTATGTACAAGATAGGGTCTGTAGGTTTGTTCTTAAGTTGAATTTGTATGTAAGTCAGATCTGTATATTTTACAATTGTAGCCCAAGCCAAATTTTTTGGGGTCTTTGTGACAATTGGATTTTAAAAATGTTGGGTTGTCATAAGAACCAGGAATAACACTAAAGCTTCATTGTAGACACCTGTGATAACTGTTATAGCTGTTTATTGTAGCCTAAGGCTAAAGTACAGTAAATTACCAACATCAAGAGGTCCGTTTGTAACTAGGGGTCGTATGCAAGTCGGGTGTTCTTAAGTAGGGGACCGCCTGTATATACCATTTACCTGACTACAGCTCTCCTACACAAACTTATTTAGACCTCCCTCTTCTATACCTGTGTACCACTAAATGTCTTCTTACTTTTCTATGATTTGATTGCTTCTTGGCCATCATTATGATATTGCTTATTTTGTGTCTACTTAATGTCATATGATTTATCTTATGTAATAGTCATGCAAGTCTCACATTATTTCTATCCTTCCCATGTCAGATATAACTTGACAAAGGTCGGTGTTAAGGAGGTCGCACTGGTTTCGGACGCCATCTTGACTACTGTCCGACATCTTAGATACAGCGGCCATGTTCCCTGACCATTGTCAAGTTAATGTCATGATTCAAACTTCATTTTATGTAACCTGTTTGCTGGCCTGTCAGCTAATACCCTTTGACATTTAATGAGAAGCCAGTCTGTCCTCAAAGCTGCATAATAATATGATTCTGGAGCCACTTATCTTCTTCTTAGTATAAACAATATCTGTGTACAAGGTCTCTGAGAACTGAGCACAATTAATTCACTTTTTTTCCTAGAATATGCTGATGTCCAATAGCTTTGCAGTATACTATTCACACCCCTTTGATGTCTCTCTTCTGTCTGATATATATTATGCATTTTGATTATTAAAGGGTGGAAGATCCTGACTAAGAGATTGACATGTCTTGGTCTCTATGTTCAATCATGAAAGGGTTAATTAGGACTCATCAAGAGGGCTGTTGGGGCCCTGCATAAAAAATCCCTAACAATATTTGGCGTCCCTGGGTGGGCTTAGGAGTAAACAACAACAACACCTAGACAGCCTCCGTGAAGTGTCCCCGCCGGCTTGGTGAACAGAACTGACCAGAGAGCTCTCAGGGTAAGATATTAATTTTTTATTGTCTACCTTGATATGTCACTTCTGGTTCACTGGTTGGACGGACCGGGTAAGACTGTCTCTGTGTTATGTATTTGCCACTGTTGTTCACTGTAACCTAAGCTCATAGTTTTTGGCAAAGAACCACTTTGTAAGGTGATGGACAGAGACTGGACAGAGACGGATGGTCAGACAGTCTGTGGTGTTAGCTGAAACTGTGGGACGGGAGGGAGTAGCCCTTAGAGGTCTGCACTGCTAAAGTAGGAGATACTTTGTTGTGATTGTCAGATTATCATAGTGTCTATAGTACTGTTTGACTAGTGTCAATAGGGTTGCCCATAGAGTTATAGAGCTCAATTTGTGCACGTGCAGCGGAGACCCACTCTGATCAAGTGTGCGTTTAGCTTCATTTTGGAGTCTGAACGACTTTGTGGATGACTGTAAGAACTAGTAGTGACTTGGTAAAGAGTCAGTAAGAGAGTTGACTTGGTAAAGAGTCAAGGAGAGAGTAGTTCAGTAAAGAGAGTTGATTTGGTTAAGAGTCAATAAGGGAGACTTGGTAAAGAGTCCTCTGTGGAAGTCTGGTATCTAGTTTCTTTGGGGTCGGTCACACAAGGTGTCGGATTCGTTGTATCTGTGGGGGACAGGTTTGGCAGTGTTGCAGTTGTAGACATTTGTGATGGGAAGTAAGCAAAGTAAAGTAAGCCAAGGGTGCGGACCTAGAAAAGCTACTCAGATTGTGTCCCACATGGAGGGGAAAGATGATGTAAGTAGACAAAAGGTTGTTGAGTTAAGTAGGACTGATGGAAAAGTGTAAGTTGACATGATCGGACATAAGGGCTGGTAGTTTTGTGTTTGAAGTGAGAAGTAGTATTGAAGGATTTGGGATGTGTCAGATGATCTGATGATTGTACAAGTGAGAAAACTTGATCAGATTAGGAAACAGACACTTATAGCCTCTGACTTTGACGGACGGACTAGGACAGAGTGACTGGGATTCTTCTGCGTGCCCAATGAAGAAAGAGACAGGCAATAAGGGACATTTCAAAGTTTTTGATGTGGAAAGAATTTGAGAAAAAGAGATTTAATTATATTTTCCTTGGAGTGAAAAATGGCCCCTGTAATCCAGACTCCACCCCTGTATCTGGTGGTTAGAGAAGATGACACGCCCTACCATTCTTCAGTGGCGGCCATCTTATGTCAGTTTATTTTTCAGTGGCAGCCATTTTAAGTTATATTCCCTTCAAGTTGATGAAAGTTGTTTGCTGTTGGCAGCCATAAAAGTTGTTGCGGGGCTTTGTAGGATAACAGCTGACCATGCTTGGGGCGTCTGCTAGGGGTCTTGGAGTGTGGGAGGTTGTTTGAGTATTATTCAAATTTATTGATCCCGACAATTAGAGAAAAATTACTATAAAAAGTGTTACAATGTCTCCGGTACCTGCTTTCTGGCATTTAAGGGATTAACAAAAGGGTGGGGGCTGTTGGAGCTGCGTTTTGTTTTGTGAAGAACTGACATGTGCTGTGTCTGTCAGTGACCTTGATGTTCACGGAAAACTGAATTTCTCCATATTGAGTTGCTTGGATTCTGTGTTCTGTTATCTCGTGGTTTACAGACTAGTGAGAACATTTACATTTGGGAGGGGTAGATCGCTGTGTTTAGACTTCTCCCTGACAATCTAAAAAAGACTTGAAGGAATTTATTTGATTGTGGAACAAGAATACAGTATGATGTGATGTCCTCCTGTGTACCCCATGAACAGACAGACTAAGCAAGAATGAGCCCCCCAACTGTATTACAGAGCCTATGACTGACTTTTGTTACTTTTTGATTAAAAACCATCTTAAGTGTACCTGGATTTTATTGAGACATTGGAGTCTGGCCAGAACTTTATAGGTAGCATAGAACACTGGGCTGGAGATGTGGTGGAGGGACATTGACGTACAGAGGGAATAGAGGATGTTTCACAGACCACGCCAAAGTGAGACTGACAACATCTCCGGAAGTCTCAACCGACCAACCCAAGTGGGCGTTGCAGGGAGGAGACATTACTGTAGTGAGTGGCGGAGACGGCCCCCACAGGGCAAGACAAGGGGGGGTGGTTACGGACAAGGATGTCAGCAAGAACGCCCCCCCCAGACAGAGTTAGTGCCTTTCATTGTAGAACTCTCCCCTGCTAGTCCGATGATGATTTTAGCCCATTCCCGGTCAAGAAAAGACTCAGAAAGAACAGCCGGATACATGTAGCATGGTCCATGACCTCCAAGCTGCCAATGAGTGTACTGAAGCCCAGTGGTCCCTAGCCCAAACTGGCAGCAGTCCCTGAGAGTGACATATTATTCACTGTTGATTTGGCAAATGCTTTCCTCTCTGTGCCCCTACATGAGGATTACCAGTACAGTACCTATGTGCCTTTACCAGTTCAGTATTCCAGTATATCTGATGTAGATTCCCACAAGGGGGGGGGTAAAACTCACCCAGCCAATACCCCACGGCCCTACAGGGAGTAGACTGGCAGACTGGCCCCTTACTGGATGTTCTCCTTTTCAGTATGCGGAGGACCTACTGTTTTTGTTTGCCAGGATACATTTATTGACCTTATGTGTTTTCTGTTCCAGAAGGGTTGCAAAGTTTCCTGAGACAAACTCCGGTACTGCCAGGAGAAGGTGGTCTTCCTAGGCTACTGCTTCTCAGCCACAGGCAGACACCTGACAGAGGAGAGAAAGATGGCAGTCCATAATGTGCCCCTGTCCTGAGGCCCTAAGCCTCTTTACATGTTTCTAGGACTGGCCAGCTCCTGCAGGCCTGGGATAAGGTCTGCTGCCTCCAGCCTGATGCTGCCCCTTTCTGACTCAATTGCCTCTTCCCCATTTGCCCTTAGTCAGGAGGCAATAGATGCATTCCATAGCTGGCAAATCCTGTCTGCCCCGGCCTTAGGCACATGCCACTGAACCAGACCTTTTATTTTATTTTGCACGGAGTATCTAGGCCACAGGTGTCCTAGCCCAAGAACGTGGTGGCCTCCCCAGTGGCCCACTATTAGGCCCGGTTAGACTCAGTTGTGAGGGGAGTCCCGCATGTGTCAGTAGCTGCAGCCAGCAATCTGCTCAGCAAGGCCAGTGAGTTGATCCCAGACCCTAGATCACTCAGTTACAGTGCAAACCCCACATACCTTGCACATTGTCCTCACCCAAGTACAGCCCAAGCATCTGAGCAAAGGCCAGACAGCTCAGACTCCAGTGTGCACTCCTGATCCCCCGTCACACTGATAAGGTGCACAGCTCTGAATCCTTCATTCTATCGCCAGTCTTCCAGGATTCAGAGGGGGGAGAGAAGGGTGATTAACCCAGATGTTGAGTTTTTTCTCATAGATGGCTCCAGGTCTCCAGGAGAAGACAGATGGTTCTACACTGGATATACAGTGGTCAGTGGCGCACATGAGGTAGTACAAGCAGAACCACTCCCTCCACACAGGTCAGTGCAGGAGGTGGAGTGACGGCACTCAGGGAAGTGCTACAGCTGGTGGAAGGTAAAAGGGCAAACATCTATACTCAAGGTATAGTTCTGGGGTCTAAACACGACTATGAACCCTTATGGAAGGCTAGAGATTTCCTCACCTCTGCAGGGAACCCCTTTAAGCATGGCACGCTGGTTAAAGAGCTCATGGATGCTCTCCTACTTCCACAAGAGGTGGGGATAATAAAAGGAAAAGCACACACAATTTGGTAACTCCACAAGCCAAGGGCAAGTATGTGGCTGACGGGATGGCGAAGGCAGCTGCACAGATGGAGCCTGGAGACTGTCCTGAAGTCTCAGCGGTGAGTTCTGAGCTAAAAGTTTGATCCACAGGTGTTCCAGTCCCTGGTGGCCCGAGAGTCATCAGAAGTGAAGGAAGAGTGGAGGAGAGCTGGAGCCCAGATGCCGATGGGACCTGGATGCTGGGAGAGAGGGTGTGCCTGCCCGGAGCCCTGCACCCGACAGTAAGTCAAGTAGCCTACAGACACATACACATCCAAAATGGCCATGCTAGTGCTCATAAACCATAAGTGGTTTGCCCGGGCGTTACTACCCCTGTCACTAGACTAGTGAAAGCCTGTATAGTCTGTGCCCGCCACAACCCGGGTAAGGTGGAAAAGACCCCACAGAAGGTGACACCCAAGCTGCTGTATCCCTTCCAGAGACTGCAGATGGATTTTATCCAGCTACCAAAAAGTGGTACGTAGGAGTACTTGCTTGTGTGCATTGATCTCTTTCCAGGGTGGCCAGAAGCTTCTCCCATGACCAAGGCTACTGCCAGAGCTGCAGCCAAGAAGTTGGTGAGTGAGATTTTTCTGCAGGTTTGGACTTCCAGAGACCAAAGAGTCCGGTCGTAGAACCCACTTCACTGGACAGGTAAAGACCTGAAACCTCGTCCCTCCTGGGTGTAGAACAGGCCCTGCATACCCCTTACCTTTCCCAAGTTAGTGGTGGGGTTGAGAGACTAAACGGCACTCTTAAGTTAGAGATCCGGGAGGCCATGGAAGTAACAGGGAAACCATGGCGCGAGTGCTTTCCTGCTGACCATCATTCAGTTAGGACCACACCCCAACAGAAAGATGGGATTGTCCCCCTTTGAAATACTTTTTGGCTGTGCACCCAGACTAGGCCTCTACTTTCCACAGACCCTATAGCTGATGGCAGGAAACCAGGTGGAACATGCCACACAGTTGAGCCAGGCCTTGGAAAAGCTCCACAAAAGTGTTTCTGATTCCTTTTTCAGATCCAGACAGAGACCTCAGGATGCATAACCTGAAACCTGGAGACTACGTGGTGGTGAAGAGAGACACCAGAGAGAGAGAGAGAGAGTCTGGAGCCTTGCTACGATGGTCCTTTCCAAGTCCTGCTGACCAGTGCCACGTCTGTGAAGCTAGAGGGAAGTCAGCATGCTGCCACGCTTTCTATTGCAAACTTACTTATTCTTCTTGCTAGCTGGTCTCTTCTGACTGACTGTATGCTCAGGGACACCCCAACCATGACTATCACTGTATCTATAGGGGTGACCAGGATGCCCCCAGGGTAGGAGACTTTACCTACGGTTGGTGCAACACGACAATGACCTTCTATAACATTGACAGCACAGATAACCCTGTATTAGCAGTGTCTGATGTGTACTGTATTTGTGGGGATAGGAGAGTCGGGTCAGGCCTAGAGGCTGGGAAGGTGAGTGTACGGTGATAAAACTTGTGCATTCCTTCCTCGTGATCCCCAGGGATAAGGTTGATCAGACACATAAGAAAAGGTAGAGAATCCCAAAGGATTCTGGAGGTCTGAGAAAGAAGCACCTAGATGACAACGTTTATATAGATACAGTGGGAGCACCAAGGGGGGTCCCAGATGAGTACAAGGCCCACAATCAGATATGGGCAGGTCTAGAGTCCATTATTCCCCAGAGAGCTATGAGCAAAGATGTTGGTTGGGTAACTGGTTTTTATTGTAATCAACAGAGATTTGTGAATTATATCGGAGATGCTTCCCAGAACCGCGTGGCTTTGGACATGATCCTTGCTGAGAAGGGAGGAGTCTGTAAGATGGTGGGAGTGGCTTGTCGCATATACATCCCAGATGACATCACCCCCTATGGATCCATTACCCATGCTCGTGAAAAGATTGAAGGACTGCCCAGGGAACTCAAGAGAAACTCTGGGGTGGACACTTTGTCCTTCACTTTGTGGGTGGGGGATTGGAAGGGTTTCCTTTAAGCGGGGGTGATATTGGGGATTGTGATTTTGCTCTTGTCACTTACTGCGTGCTGTGTGGTCCCCCTCATCAAGTCCACCATGTCCCAGATGGCCGTCAGGAGAAGTGCCCGGAGCGGAGGATGATGCTGCCTGTTTACAAGCCTATGGACTATGGGAACTCAGTGATGTGATTTGAGTGTGCAGGCCTGTAACCCCTGAGTGACCAGCCTCCAGGGGATCTGGTGAAGAGTTAACAAGTCCAGCAGGTAAGGGCTTAGCCTACCTGTGGGTACCTGGAGCTTGAGGAGGTTGCTCAGGATGGAGTTACAGGCCAGCAAAGCTCAAAGGGGGGAATTGTTAAGGAGGTCGCACTGGTTTCGGACGCCATCTTGACTACTGTCCGCCATCTTAGATACAGCGGCCATGTTCCCTGACCATTGTCAAGTTAATGTCATGATTCAAACTTCATTTTATGTAACCTGTTTGCTGGCCTGTCAGCTAATACCCTTTGACATTTAATGAGAAGCCAGTCTGTCCTCAAAGCTGCATAATAATATGATTCTGGAGCCACTTATCTTCTTCTTAGTATAAACAATATCTGTGTACAAGGTCTCTGAGAACTGAGCACAATTAATTCACTTTTTTTCCTAGAATATGCTGATGTCCAATAGCTTTGCAGTATACTATTCACACCCCTTTGATGACTCTTCTGTCTGATATATATTATGCATTTTGATTATTAAAGGGTGGAAGATCCTGACTAAGAGATTGACATGTCTTGGTCTCTATGTTCAATCATGAAAGGGTTAATTAGGACTCACCTTACAAAAGTCAAGAGGGCTGTTGGGGCCCTGCATAAAAAATCCCTAACAGTCGGGATGACCGAAACATCGTAATTTTGATCTGTTTCTTGTGAAAAATCCTCACTGATTTGTTGCTTTGTGGTAAAGGCTTTATCATGTGAAAAATTTGTTGAAAAATAAAAAAAGAGAAATAAGAATATAGAACGTGTGTAATGCTTCTATATTGCAGTCTGACTCTGCACCATCTGCTAACTGAAAGATGGCAGAGCTCAGAAGCAGACCTGTTAGGTGCATAGGTCAGGTTCAACAGCAGCACCTAAAAGGCTAAAGGAAACCCATCATGAGAAATCTAAATATTAAGGTGCAACACTGCCCTGACAGAGCGCACCACTTTTTTTGGTGCACCTTGAACATAGATTATGCAACACATTTGCATGATTAATGTGGCATACGGTCTGAGTGAGTACCGGAACGCCCATTTCAGAGCAGACCAGTCAGGGTACCAGGCTACCATTGAGTAACATCGGTACCTTATGATCCATTGTGCCGATGGGCAGCAGAGGGAACGTACACCCTCTGCACACGCTTAGACACTGTTGTCCCTGTTTGACTGCAGGACTGGGTGTTAGTGTTGGGCGGCCAAGCCCCAGCAGAAACAGGAAGCGATGCCCTGCAAACTTCTTCTGATGCAGCATTGTAGAAACCCCTTAAAGAGAACCTATTATGCAAATTAACCCACCCAAGATAAATACTTGATTAAAATCTATGATTTCTCTTAGATCATAGATTGTATTAAGGATGTATCGTAGAATCCTGATGCGGTCATTAAGGAGTTAAAGGAGATTAACCAATAACATGAAGCATGATAAACCAGGGACACTTACTGTAGATCCAGGCACTGTGTATGTGGTAATTAAAATAACCTTTGACCCAGAAGGTGCAGTTTCAATTTACGCAGTTTGGGACAGACTAATGTTAATATGGCATTTATGCTATTTGTGTAGCACTGGTGGTCATTCACTTTTTATTGAAGCGGCATTACAATGCACATTATATATTAGTCTATTCCAGCTTTTATGCAATCTGTTAGGGTTTTAAGCTTTTATTTTTGTAACTAGACAGGTGCAGTTGTAATTGTATGGGTGATGTGGAAGAACCAGACAGACCCCTAAGTAAATTAGCCTTTGTTAGAAGTTATATAATCATTGTGACTTGCATGCCCTTTACTAAATTTGTTAAGTGTCTGAAATATTACAACAGCAAATGTTTGTAGATATACATACAGTATATAGATAATATATAATACTGTGTTTCAAAATAAAACATAGTATTAAAAAAAGTTCACAAAACAAGTTTACTGTGCAGAAGACAAGTCAAGTAAGTTGTAATTTGGTAAATCCAGCTACTGGGTGAGAATCTAATTTTGAATCTCCATTGATTCTTTCCATTCTACTATGTGGAAACATGGAAAAAAATTTGAATCGCTGTCCCATTTTACTTGGATTCATGAGAATGTCATAGCTTTGTATTAATTGTCGTTGAGTAGCTTCATCTTTGTTATTTTCCAGAAGTACCTAAAATAAAATACATATATAAATATTATAAATGATTTAGGTAAGACATGCAAGTTTTGTGACAGTGTATCAGAGGCAATCTGTAAGCTTACTCCACCACTGACATAGATCGCTCTTCTGTCCCAACACCTTTACTGGTACTGTGGGCAAAGGGAGGGGTGGGTGGAAGAAGCATTGTACCAGGCACCTCCAAACCTCCAGTCAGCGATTGCTACTGGCTCATCTCCTCCTGCAGCTGGGAACTAAATCATCACGACCCATTGGTTGGGAAACACTGCTCTAGAACTTTAAACCCTTCAGGACTAAACTTTAGGACCATGTCCGATTTTTTAAAAAAAAATCTGCCCTGTATTATAGGAGGTTATAACTTTGGAACCCTTTAACTATGGCGATCCCGGCCATCACATGCCACCGGGATCCTGCGGTGATCACCCGGACTCAGCTTCTGAGGCGCATCAATCTCCAGGATGTAACTGTACGTCATGGTGCGGTAAGTACCAGCATCTTAAAATGCACAGTTATGTCAAGGCACATGAAGGGGTAAAGTAAGGTCTCCCGATAGATAAAACTTACATTTGGTCTATATTTGTGTAAGTGATAGAAATCAGTTAATTTTAGCTCAAGCTGAACTTGAAGAAAAACATGATCTTCTGATTTCATTCCAATACATCTCTTAGTTCTTAATAATTTGAGAGATTTATAGCTACATCCCAAAAAATAATATTCTATAAAAAAGGACAGGGAGAAAAAAAAATGAAAATATACCCACCCGACTTCAGCTACGGTTCATAGAGACAGGCTCTGTTCTCTTTGCATACACTCCCGTATAGGACAGTAGTGCGGCATAAGTAGCGCATTTTGTTTACAAAGTTACTTAACTTCCTATACAGATGTATTACATGGGTTACATAAAAAGGGGACCCCATCAGTCGGTCATACAAATTTGCAAAGCCAAATCTAAATTTTTGCTGATAGACCAAACACACCTTCATTCTTAAATCAATTCCCATGTTCTTTAAAAATTCTTGCTGTGTAATCGGGCCCAGTGAAATCACAGTATTTCCAACTATTCTTTTTAAGAAGCTGAAGTCAACATCCGCTGTAAGATCTGCTGTTCCAGGGTCTATTAGAACATCATGTAGCTGATGTGCCCGAAATCCCTAAAATAGAAAGAAACCATTTTATTCCTTTCAGATGCTTTTTGTGACTTGTTTGACAAGTGGACAGTGATACTATGAAAAAATAGCTAACTTTTGCCACATTTTACTATGTAAACTAAGCCAACACAAGTTCCCTAGATTGTTGATGTGACGTAAACCTCTCCAAAATGATAGACGATGAAAAGGGAGCATGTAGCACAAGTCATAGCTTTGTTGCTGCAGCTCCTCCTATTCAGTGGAGCTCAGATGTAAAGAAAGTAGCAGGACTGCAAAAATCAGTAGCAGGACTGCTTAATCACTTGATGAACATTCAGGTCTTATCTATAAGGCAATAAAGGTACATAGGCAATTTATGTAAAGGAGTGGCCAACCCCTTAAGTATTCTGACTAGCTGAGGAAGTAAATATCCCTGAAAACATCATTTGAGGACCAGTACAGGATTCACAGTTGCCTTTTCTTGTCTGTACATTTTTTAATTATCTTTATAATACATACAAAAATAGAGAATTAAACAAAGTATTAGTACAGGAAAACCTAACCTCTAAAAAGGTCAATAACATCAGATCAGGAAACTGCCTAAATAAAAATCACAACAAAATCACAACAAAACATGAATTTATTTTGATTATTTCATGTAGTACGATATATATATATATATATATATATATATATATATATATATATATATATATATATATATATATATATATATAAACAATGCTATTGTGACCAACCTTAATAACATACCCTGAATGTGTCCGTCTTGTCTCCAGAATGTCCATAATCTGCTATCAACGCAGCTCCTCCAAAACTATTGATTTGAGTGGCAAGCTTCTCAATAATAACTGCAGCCTGGGGACTTATCTCTATATGATCACGCTTTTCATCTGCCTGAAATAATTTTTAAAAATGTCAAAAATACAAGTTTAAAACTGGAGGCTTTAGAACACTTAAAATATTGTTTGCTGGAAAGCATGATAAATCAGGGACACTTACTCATAGATTGAGGCACCATGTGGTAATCTTCTTATTTTTGCTATCCATGGCCTCCTTTTTAAAATCCACAAGGTCTCTGGGTAGGGGGCGTTACCAGAACCCCTGTGTGTGGTGCCAGAGCATCTCAGGTTGTTACAGTGTCTCACTACCAGCCTCTGTAATCTGGAAGCTTAAGCACACAGTGATAGGGCTCCTGCACAGTGTAAAAACCTGTGAAGCTGCAGCAGAGAGGCTCTGGTAACGTCCATAAAGCCTTTTGTCTCATTAGCACAATCTTAAAAGATGGAAGGAGACCATGGATAATGTATAAAACAAGATTCCAACATTAATGGTGCCTGGTTTATCCATCCTTGATTTTGATGGTAGATTTCCTTTGAGGCAGCAATCCCTATAAATTTTCAGGAGCCACACGTGGTTCATGGACCAAGGAAGCCCCTCATTTATAGCTACTATGACATCCACACTACTAATTTTGCATGCTAGTTACAATCTGAAAGATAGAATACCAAGGAGGAAACTTATCAGGGTTTGTACTACAGTTTTCTAGTGAACAAGCCCTAAAATAATTCCTACTACATTATTATACTATTAATCCCCTTACGCCGTCTTCACCAAGTGGGTTTGAAGAGGGGCCATGCTGGGCGGCAGTGCAGTGGCATTCTGTATGATAAGTTTTAGACTTAAAGTAGTGGGAAGCTAGCTGCTGTGACTCACCCTTAAAAGAGCCTCTAGGTAATCAAACACCTCAGTGAGCTTTTATCCATCTTACAAGATGAAATTCAGGGGGGAATTTTGAGTGGACATTTCAGACAGAAGGATGATAAGTAAGTGAAGTTACAAGCTCTTTGCTCTTGTAAGAATATTAATTTTAAAAATGAATTTACTCAAAGTTTGTTAAAAAATGAGTGACCATTTAAAAAGGAGTCTAATACCCTCCAACATACCGTATTTACTCGTATAAGCGGAGGTTTTCAGCACACGAAAATGTGCTGAAAAAAACCTCAACTTATACTCTGTACTCACCTTTCCGACACTACCCCCAAAGGCCTCTTCTTTCTTCTGGTGCTCCGGCACACACACTATGATGTCAGCAAAGCGTCTGATGATATAGTGTGTGCCAAGTGTGTGCCTCTGGAAGAAAGAAGGACCTGCGGGGGTGTAGGAAAGGCGATTACAACATAAAGGTCTTTTTGCAATCTGTGTATTTCTCATGCTAACAGCAGATTTTAATGCTTGGGGAGGTGGTAGACTCCCTTTTAATATCTGGGAATCATTTTTCCATGTTTTAAAACATAAACATTAGAGATGAGCGAACACTAAAATGCTCGGGTACTCGTTATTCGAGACGAACTTTTCCCGATGCTCGAGTGCTCGTCTCGAATAACGAACCCCATTGAAGTCAATGGGAGACTCGAGCATTTTTCAAGGGGACCAAGGCTCTGCACAGGGAAGCTTGGCCAAACACCTGGGAACCTCAGAAAAGGATGGAAACACCACGGAAATGGACAGGAAACAGCAGGGGCAGCATGCATGGATGCCTCTGAGGCTGCTTAAACGCACCATTATGCCAAAATTAAGGGCAACAGCATGGCCATGACAGAGTGACAGAATGAAGCTAGATAGTATCTAAAACATGCAATAATTGACCCTGACACTATAGGGGACGGCATGCAGAGGCAGCGGCAGCAGGCTAGAGAGTGTCATGGCGACATACCCTAAATGGACTCAGGCTTCAAACCAATGGGTGGCAGAGAGGAACCAAAGGAGGTGAGCAAGAAGTGCTCAAATAATATCGGTACATGATAAAAGTTTGCCAGTATATTTTGTGGATTACACAGCAGGGTGGCGACAAAGTTAACATGGAAGCCATGAAAACAACCCAAAATTCTGCCTGACACAGCTCGTTTGATAAGGGGACCATGTATGGAGGCAGTGAACTAGTAGTAGATTAAAGGTGCTGCAGTTAAAACTATGTTAGTTGGATCTTGGCATGGAGCTGGCGCTCCGCTGCCAGACGAGCTTTCGCCAATCCAAGCCCCTGTCTCTAGGCTACTCCCCAAACAGCACTTTTGTATAAGATCAAGTGTAGTAGCGTTCTTATAAGTTTAGGATATGCCGGGTGAGGGGAATGTAAACAGATGCGCAAGAAGCGCATGATGCGCATGGAGCTGGCGCTCCGCTGCCAGGCGAGCTTTCGCAAATCCAAGCCCCTGTCTCTAGGCTACTCCCCAAACAGCACTTTTGTATAAGATCAAGTGTAGTAGCGTTCTTATAAGTTTAGGATATGGCGGGTGAGGGGAATGTAAACAGATGCGCAAGAAGCGCTGAAATAATATCCCTAAATGGTAAAAGTTTTCCAGTATATTTTGTGGCTTACACAGCAGGGTGGCGACAAAGTTAACAACTTTGATGTGGAATGCCCTGTAATAGCTCTTGGGCGGTGTGCCTTTTATCGCCTAGGCTCAGCAGTTTCAGCACCGCCTGCTGTCGCTTAGCGACGGCACTGCTGCTGTGCCTAGAGCTACCGACTGATGGCGCCATGCCCACGGATGGTAATTCGGAGGAGGAGGAGGTGGAGGAGGGGTGGGAGGAGGTATAGTAGGCCTTTGAGACCTGGACCGAGGTAGGCCCCGCAATTCTCTGCGTCGGCAGTATATGACCAGCCCCAGGGTCAGACTCGGTCCCAGCCTGCACCAAGTTAAGTGTAGTAGCGTTCTTATAAGTTTGGGATATGGCGGGTTAGGGGAATGTAAACAGATGCGCAAGAAGCGCATGATGCGCATGGAGCTGGCGTTCCGCTGCCAGGCGAGCTTTCGCCAATCCAAGCCCCTGTCTCTAGGCTACTCCCCAAACAGCACTTCTAAGAACCTTTTGTATAAGATCAAGTGTAGTAGCGTTCTTATAAGTTTAGGATATGCCGGGTGAGGGGAATGTAAACAGATGCGCAAGAAGCGCTGAAATAATATCCCTAAATGGTAAAAGTTTGCCAGTACATTTTGTGGATAACACAGCAGGGTGGCGACAAAGTTAACAACTTTGATGTGGAATCCATGAAAACAACCCAAATTTCTGCCTGACACACCTCGTTTGATAAAGGGACGATGTATGGAGGCAGCTATATGGACGACTTTTGGAGGTAGCAATGGAGACAACGTGTGGAGGCTGCTATGGAGACAATTTAATTTGGATAGTGCCTGTATGTGGCAGTCCCAAACATTTTTCAAACCAGAGGAGCAGGTAGGTGGCCCTCCAGTAAAATGGAATAGATTGAGTGCCTGTATGTGGCAGTCCCAAAAATTCTTCAAACCAGAGGAGCAGGTAGGTGGCCCTCCAGTAAAATGGAATAGATTGAGTGCCTGTATGTGGCAGTCCCAAAAATTGTTCAAACCAGAGGAGCAGGTAGGTGGCCCTCCAGTAAAATGGAATAGATTGAGTGCCTGTATGTGGCAGTCCCAAAAATTCTTCAAACCAGAGGAGCAGGTAGGTGGCCCTCCAGTAAAATGGAATAGATTGAGTGCCTGTATGTGGCAGTCCCAAAAATTCTTCAAACCAGAGGAGCAGGTAGGTGGCCCTCCAGTAAAATGGAATAGATTGAGTGCCTGTATGTGGCAGTCCCAAAAATTTTTCAAACCAGAGGAGCAGGTAGGTGGCCCTCCAGTAAAATGGAATAGATTGAGTGCCTGTATGTGGCAGTCCCAAAAATGTTTCAAACCAGAGGAGCAGGTAGGTGGCCCTGCAGTAAAATGGAATAGATTGAGTGCCTGTATGTGGCAGTCCCAAAAATTCTTCAAACCAGAGGAGCAGGTAGGTGGCCCTCCAGTAAAATGGAATAGATTGAGTGCCTGTATGTGGCAGTCCCAAAAATTGTTCAAACCAGAGGACCGGGTAGGTGGCCCTCCAGAAAAATGGAATAGATTGAGTGCCTGTATGTGGCACTCACAAAAATTGTTTCAAACAGAGGACCGGGTAGGTGGCCCTCCAGAAAAATTAAATGCATGAAGTATAGCAAGAGCCAGTGGGCCCTGTCAAAAAATAGCCATTTTCCTCTGCTTTACTGTACAAAGAGGAGGAGAAGGAGGAAAATGAGGAGGAGGAGGAGGAGTGGATCAATTATTCAGGTTGAGCTTCCTTCACCTGGTGGAGATTGGAAATTCTGAGAAATCCAGCCTTTATTCATTTTAATAAGCGTCAGCCTGTCAGCGCTGTCAGTCGACAGGCGTGTACGCTTATCGGTGATGATGCCACCAGCTGCACTGAAAACCCGCTCGGACAAGACGCTAGCGGCAGGGCAGGCAAGAACCTCCAAGGCGTACAGCGCCAGTTCGTGCCACATGTCCAGCTTTGAAACCCAGTAGTTGTAGGGAGCTGTGTGATCATTTAGGACGATGGTATGGTCAGCTACGTACTCCCTCACCATCTTTCTGTAAAGATCAGCCCTACTCTGCCGAGACTGGGGACAGGTGACAGTGTCTTGCTGGGGTGACATAAAGCTGGCAAAAGCCTTGTAAAGCGTACCCTTGCCAGTGCTGGACAAGCTGCCTGCTCGCCTACTCTCCCTCGCTACTTGTCCCGCAGAACTACGCACTCTGCCGCTAGCGCTGTCAGAAGGGAAATACTGTTTCAGCTTGTGCACCAGGGCCTGCTGGTATTCATGCATTCTCACACTCCTTTCCTCTGCAGGGATGAGAGTGGCAAGATTTTGCTTGTACCGTGGGTCCAGGAGAGTGAACACCCAGTAATCGGTGCTGGAATAAATTCTTTGAACGCGAGGGTCACGGGATAGGCAGCCTAGCATGAAATCTGCCATATGCGCCAGAGTACCAACGCGTAAGAATTCACTCCCCTCACTGGCCTGACTGTCCATTTCCTCCTCCTCCAACTCCTCCAACTCCTCTTCTTCTGCCCATACACGCTGAACAGTGAAGGACTCAACAATGGTCCCCTCTTGTGTCTCGCCAACATTCTCCTCCTCTTCCTCCTCATCCTCCTCCACCTCCACCTCCTCCGATATGCGCTGAGAAACAGACCTCAGGGTGCTTTGGCTATCAACAAGGGAATATTCTTCCCCCGTCTCTTGTGACGAGCGCAAAGCTTCCGACTTCATGCTGACCAGAGAGTTTTTCAACAGGCCAAGCAGCGGGATGGTGAGGCTGATGATGGCGGCATCGCCACTGACCATCTGTGTTGACTCCTCAAAGTTACTCAGCACCTGACAGATATCAGACATCCACGTCCACTCCTCATTGTAGACTTGAGGAAGCTGACTGACCTGACTACCAGTTCTGGTGGAAGTTGACATCTGGCAGTCTACAATCGCTCTGCGCTGCTGGTAAACTCTGGATAACATGGTCAGTGTTGAATTCCACCTCGTGGGCACGTCGCACAACAGTCGGTGAGCGGGCAGTTGGAGGCGGCGCTGCGCTGCCCTGAGAGTGGCAGCATCTGGGCTGGACTTCCTGAAATGCGCACAGATGCGGCGCACCTTCGTGAGCAAATCAGACAGATTGGGGTATGTCTTGAGGAAACGCTGCACTATCAGATTTAACACATGGGCCAGGCATGGCACATGTGTCAGTCTGCCGAGTTGCAGAGCCGCCACCAGGTTACGGCCGTTGTCACACACAACCATTCCCGGCTTCAGGTTCAGCGGTGCCAGCCACAGATCAGTCTGCGCCGTGATGCCCTGTAATAGCTCTTGGGCGGTGTGCCTTTTGTCGCCTAGGCTCAGCAGTTTGAGCACCGCCTGCTGTCGCTTAGCGACGGCACTGCTGCTGTGCCTAGAGCTACCGACTGATGGCGCCGTGCCCACGGATGGTAGTTCGGAGGAGGAGGTGGAGGAGGGGTGGGAGGAGGAGGAGGCATAGTAGGCCTGAAACACCTGGACCGAGGTAGGCCCCGCAATCCTCGGCGTCGGCAGTATATGAGCAGCCCCAGGGTCAGTCTCGGTCCCAGCCTCCACCAAGTTAACCCAATGTGCCGTCAGCGATATATAGTGGCCCTGCCCGGCAGCACTCGTCCACGTGTCCGTGGTCAGGTGGACCTTGTCAGAAACGGCGTTGGTCAGGGCACGGATGATGTTGTCTGACACGTGCTGGTGCAGGGCTGGGACGGCACATCGGGAAAAGTAGTGGCGGCTGGGGACCGAATACCGAGGGGCGGCCGCCGCCATGAGGTTGCGAAAGGCCTCGGTCTCTACTAGCCTATAGGGCAGCATCTCCAGGCTAAGCAATCTGGAGATGTGCACATTAAGGGCTTGGGCGTGCGGGTGGGTTGCACTATATTTGCGTTTCCGCTCCAGCGTCTGGGGTATGGAGAGCTGAACGCTGGTGGATGCTGTGGAGGATCGTGGAGGCGACGATGGGGTTTTTGGGCCAGGGTCCTGGGCAGGGGGCTGACTAGCAGCTGAACCAGGGGAAGGAGCAGTGGTGTGCACGGCCGGAGGTGAACGGGCTTGTTGCCACTGAGTGGGGTGCTTAGCATTCATATGCCTGCGCATACTGGTGGTAGTTAAGCTAGTAGTGGTGGAACCCCTGCTGAGCCTGGTTTGGCAAATGTTGCACACCACAGTCCGTCGGTCATCCGGTGTTTCCTTAAAGAACCTCCACACTTCTGAAGATCTAGCCCTCGCCGCAAGAGCCCTCACCACGGGAGCTTCACTAGTTGACAGTGGCGCTGATGCACCAGCTCTGGCCCTGCCTCTCCGTCTGGCCCCACCACTGCCTCTTCCAACCTGTTCAGGTCGAGGACTCTCCTCCGTCTCAGAAGCACTGTGTTCACCCGGCCTCTCAACCCAGCTTGGGTCTGTCACCTCATCATCCTCCGATCCCTCAGTCTGCTCCCCCCTCGGACTTCCTGCCCTGACAACAACTTCCCCACTGTCTGACAACCGTGTCTCCTCATCGTCGGACACCTCTTTACACACTTCCACTACGTCAAGAAGGTCATCATCACCCACAGACTGTGACTGGTGGAAAACCTGGGCATCGGAAAATTGCTCAGCAGCAACCGGACAAGTGGTTTGTGACTGTGGGAAGGGTCCAGAAAACAGTTCCTCAGAGTATGCCGGTTCAAATGGCAAATTTTCCTGGGAGGGGGCAGACTGGGGGGGAGGAGGCTGAGGTGCAGGAGCTGGAGGAGTGGGGATTTCGGTGACATGGGTGGACTGCGTGGAAGACTGACTGGTGGTGGACAAATTGCTCGAAGCATTGTCAGCAATCCACGACATCACCTGTTCGCACTGTTCTGGCCTCAACAGTGCTCTACCACGAGTCCCAGTAACTTCAGACATGAACCTAGGGAGTGTAGCTCTGCGGCGTTCCCCTGCTCCCTCATCAGCAGGTGGTGTCTCACCCCGCCCAGGACCACGGCCTCTGACCCCTGCAGTAGTTGGACGCCCACGTCCCCGCCCTCGTCCTCTACCCCTAGCCCTCGGGTTAAACATTTTTAAAATGAGAGTTATAACTTTTTTTTTTTTTTTACTTCTTTTTGTTTTTTTTTGTGTTTTTTTGTGTTTTTTTTTTTTTTGTGTTTTTTGTTTTTTTTTTAGTTTTTAGAACCAAACAATCCTATCCTATTGCTATGGCTATTTTCTAGCCAAGTATCAAAGGAAGCACACTACTATGCCAGATGAGATGACACTGAGTTAGTGCCTAATAGAAATCCAACCCCTACTGAATTTTGCCACTTCAGCCTTTGCTATGGATATGTGCGCCACTAAGCGCAGAACACAGCGGTCGCAAGTCTCACTACAAATTGCTCAGAATTGGCAAGTACATGCACTGCAGAAACTAAAGCCACCAGCAGATCAACCAGAAATCAAATATATAGAACGCTACTGTAGGCTTCAAGAAGCTGTTTGTATTCTCCTATGGCTATTTTCTAGCCAAGTATCAAAGGAAGCACACTACTATGCCAGATGAGATGACACTGAGTTAGTGCCTAATAGAAATCCAACCCCTACTGAATTTTCCCACTTCAGCCTTTGCTATGGATATGTGCGCCACTAAGCGCAGAACACAGCGGTCGCAAGTCTCACTACAAATTGCTCAGAATTGGCAAGTACATGCACTGCAGAAACTAAAGCCACCAGCAGATCAACCAGAAATCAAATATATAGAACGCTACTGTAGGCTTCAAGAAGCTGTTTGTATTCTCCTATGGCTATTTTCTAGCCAAGTATCAAAGGAAGCACACTACTATGCCAGATGAGATGACACTGAGTTAGTGCCTAATAGAAATCCAACCCCTACTGAATTTTCCCACTTCGGTCTTTGCTATGGATATGTGTGCCACTAAGAGCTAAACACAACGGTCGCAAGTCTCACTACAAATTGCTCAGAATTGGCAAGTACATGCACTGCAGAAACTAAAGCCACCAGCAGATCAACCAGAAATCAAATATATAGAACGCTACTGTAGGCTTCAAGAAGCTGTTTGTATTCTCCTATGGCTATTTTCTAGCCAAGTATCAAAGGAAGCACACTACTATGCCAGATGAGATGACACTGAGTTAGTGCCTAATAGAAATCCAACCCCTACTGAATTTTCCCACTTCAGCCTTTGCTATGGATATGTGCGCCACTAAGCGCAGAACACAGCGGTCGCAAGTCTCACTACAAATTGCTCAGAATTGGCAAGTACATGCACTGCAGAAACTAAAGCCACCAGCAGATCAACCAGAAATCAAATATATAGAACGCTACTGTAGGCTTCAAGAAGCTGTTTGTATTCTCCTATGGCTATTTTCTAGCCAAGTATCAAAGGAAGCACACTACTATGCCAGATGAGATGACACTGAGTTAGTGCCTAATAGAAATCCAACCCCTACTGAATTTTCCCACTTCAGCCTTTGCTATGGATATGTGCGCCACTAAGCGCAGAACACAGCGGTCGCAAGTCTCACTACAAATTGCTCAGAATTGGCAAGTACATGCACTGCAGAAACTAAAGCCACCAGCAGATCAACCAGAAATCAAATATATAGAACGCTACTGTAGGCTTCAAGAAGCTGTTTGTATTCTCCTATGGCTATTTTCTAGCCAAGTATCAAAGGAAGCACACTACTATGCCAGATGAGATGACACTGAGTTAGTGCCTAATAGAAATCCAACCCCTACTGAATTTTCCCACTTCAGCCTTTGCTATGGATATGTGCGCCACTAAGCGCAGAACACAGCGGTCGCAAGTCTCACTACAAATTGCTCAGAATTGGCAAGTACATGCACTGCAGAAACTAAAGCCACCAGCAGATCAACCAGAAATCAAATATATAGAACGCTACTGTAGGCTTCAAGAAGCTGTTTGTATTCTCCTATGGCTATTTTCTAGCCAAGTATCAAAGGAAGCACACTACTATGCCAGATGAGATGACACTGAGTTAGTGCCTAATAGAAATCCAACCCCTACTGAATTTTCCCACTTCAGCCTTTGCTATGGATATGTGCGCCACTAAGCGCAGAACACAGCGGTCGCAAGTCTCACTACAAATTGCTCAGAATTGGCAAGTACATGCACTGCAGAAACTAAAGCCACCAGCAGATCAACCAGAAATCAAATATATAGAACGCTACTGTAGGCTTCAAGAAGCTGTTTGTATTCTCCTATGGCTATTTTCTAGCCAAGTATCAAAGGAAGCACACTACTATGCCAGATGAGATGACACTGAGTTAGTGCCTAATAGAAATCCAACCCCTACTGAATTTTCCCACTTCAGCCTTTGCTATGGATATGTGCGCCACTAAGCGCAGAACACAGCGGTCGCAAGTCTCACTACAAATTGCTCAGAATTGGCAAGTACATGCACTGCAGAAACTAAAGCCACCAGCAGATCAACCAGAAATCAAATATATAGAACGCTACTGTAGGCTTCAAGAAGCTGTTTGTATTCTCCTATGGCTATTTTCTAGCCAAGTATCAAAGGAAGCACACTACTATGCCAGATGAGATGACACTGAGTTAGTGCCTAATAGAAATCCAACCCCTACTGAATTTTCCCACTTCGGTCTTTGCTATGGATATGTGTGCCACTAAGAGCTAAACACAACGGTAGCAAGTCCCCCTGCTAATTCCTCACAAAATGGTAAAAGATGCAAATTAAAATAAAAAAAGTAGAACGTTATTGTAGCCCTAAGAAGGGCTGTTGGGTTCTTTGAGAATCACTCCTGCCTAACAGTAAGCTAATAGAACACCCTAACGCTTTCCCTGACCAGCAGCAGCTCTCTCCCTAGCGGCATCCAGAGACAGAATGATCCGAGCAGCGCGGCCAGCGGCTAGTCTATCCCAGGGTCACCTGATCTGGCCAGCCAACCACTGCTATCGACGTGTAAGGGTACCACGTCATGCTGGGTGGAGTGCAGAGTCTCCTGGCTTGTGATTGGCTCTGTTTCTGGCCGCCAAAAAGCAAAACGGCGGGAGCTGCCATTTTCTCGAGCGGGCGAAGTATTCGTCCGAGTAACGAGCAGTTTCGAGTACCCTAATGCTCGACCGAGCATCAAGCTCGGACGAGCATGTTCGCTCATCTCTAATAAACATGCATCAAGTTGCATATTTTTCTTGTAGCAAGTTGAATACAGTATTGCACAATGAAATACCTTTTAATTATTCAATTTTTACAGTAAAACAAACCTGAATAAATGTATTTGTAAGTAGAGGGTTGCTAGAACCAAGAACAAATCTTAAGTTTTGTGACATCTCATGTTCTATGTCAATTAACATTTCTCTCCATCCATCTGAGGTCTTCTGTTTCAAAAACACAAAGACAAAAACAAACACTTAGTCCTGTGTGAATATTTTATGATTCTAGCCTATTACTCTTAATTGTTAAAAACATTTTTTTTTACTTAAAAAGAGTTTTATTTAGGTTTGTAAAATCCATATGTATAATACGCACATCAAGTGGAAATGTTCCACTCACAGGGAGATACAACACAATTGTATGTCTACTCAAAACACAATGAAAGAAAATGCAAACATTACATCAGAAAGTAAACATTGGATTATAGGGAAGTGGTGTAAGGTATAGGGAATTGGGGGCAAGTTGGGGTTGATAGAACCACTCAAGCAAAAAGTGTGTTTCCAATCAAACATTGGACATGGCTAAAATGAGGGGCTAATGGACCTTAAAGGGGTTTCCCACAAACTAAAGTTAGGCCCTATCCCTAGGATAGGACCTAACTCGCTGATCAGTGGGGGTCTCAGTGCTGAGCCCCCACAGATCGCAACAAAGAGGGGTTCGTGTTCACAGATCTCCTGGATAGGGCCTAACTTTAGTTCGTGGGAAAAGGGTGGTATAAAAATGACAAACAGCATATACCGTATATACTCGTGTATAAGCCGTGTTTTTCAGCACAAAAAATGTGCTGAAAAAAGTCCCCTCGGCTTATACACGAGTCATACATAAGTCATACAGTCATAAAAAATAATAAACTTATATACTCACCCTCCGGTGGCCCCGACCTGCAGCGCTGCTCCCCGCAGCACGCGGGTCCTCTTCTGTCTTCTCTAACTTCGTGCTGGGCGCCGCCATGTTTTTCTTCCAGGCGGCGCCTAGTATGACATCAGCAGCGGTGCGTCATACTAGGCGTCGTCCGGGGGAGAACAATGGCAGCGCCCAGCACGAAGTTAGAGAAGAAAGAAGACGGGCGCCAAAGCCAGAAGAGGACCCGCGCGGACATCGGGGAGCAGCGCTGCGCAACGGGGCCATCGGAGGGTGAGTATAAAAGTTTATTATTTTCTTTTAATGCTGGGCTGGCTGTATATTACTGTAAGCAAGCTGTACTGGGGCCAGTGCTGTATACTACTGGGAGGCAGTGCTGTATACTACTGGGAGGCAGTGCTGTATAATACTGGGGACTGGCTGTATACTACTGGGGGCAGGCTGTATACATCCTGGGGGGGGGTCTGTGACCAATCAATGCGTTTCCCACCCTCGGCTTATACTCAAGTCAATAGGTTTTCCCAGTTTTTGATGGTAAAATTAGGGGTCTCGGCTTATACTCGGGTCGGCTTATACCCGAGTATATACGGTAATTACATATATCTTGTGTTCCTGTCACTGCCAGCCTATGTGTGCATACAAAAGCTCAGCATTGGCATCACATCACCACCCCTCACCCGCTGCAGTACGGAATTCAGCTGTTGCAGGAGCATGGTGTCGATTAACACCGAACCTCTATGTACAAACAGACACCGGCGGTGACAGTAGGCATTGCACTTGAGAGAGGTAAGTATAAGTTGGTTGTTAATTTTACAAAACCTAGGGCCCATGTAAAAGGAAAGATTGATGCCAGACAATCCTTTTTACTGAGTTGTTTAAAAAGCCCTGCAGCATAAGACATTATGGGAAAAAAAGGGTATACCAGGCGCAGCACAGCATGTGACACTACAAACATTGTTTTTAACAATTAGTAAACTGGGAGTTTCACATTAAACAACCTCATACACATAGCGATAAGGTTTATCCCACAAACATTTCAGTTTACTGTCTTCTGTAAACATGTCCAGTGGTCAAATGAAAAATTATAATTTGCTTATCTTTTACTAACAACATCTTTTATGATTACACAGAAATCATTTTGGTGGGAATAAGAACAGTATGAGGGGTATCCCTTTACAACTGTTCACATGGAAAACTACTCTACAACTGGAACATATATCTGTGCTGTGTACTAATGGATAGCCTTAACGCTACAGAAACAGACACATTTTAGACAAATATAAGAACCGATTCCTCATCCCATCAGATTACACTGGAGTTTTACAGTAACTGCTATGCTCAAAGGCATTCTACCATCAAAAGCAAGTATGATAAACCAGGGACCAGGGTAAATCAACTTTCAAAATGATTGTAATGAGCCAGAAGGGCTCTGGGGGTGGGGTGGGGGGTATTAACAAAGCCTCTCCATTCTGCAGCTTCACAGGCTGCTTCACTGTGCAGGTTATTTCGCTCTCTGTGGAGCAAATTTCTCTTCTGCAGTGAGATTACATCAGGCAGAGGAAGGAGAGGTGTTGAGGCAGTTCCTTCAGGTTCAATAGCATAATTTAAAAGTGGATTATAGAAGGAAGGAGGCAATGGATAACAAATATAACAAGATTACCACAGTCACGGTGCCTGGAACTATAATTATGTGTCCCTGGTTTATCACGCTTGATTTTGAGGATAGATTTCCTTTCAATAAATAAATAAGAGCAGAGCTCTGATTCGTCATTATTTTTACATTTCTTTAGCTTAATGCGCTTTGTACTGGTCCTGATCTGGTCAAAAGAAAACAATAGTACCTGCAATTTATGTATTGGTAATGCATCAAAAAATTCATGTGCTATGTACAATGTGTAACCTGCAGGAAAAACGAAACAACAATATTTATTACTTTGCTAATTTTTATTTAAAACACTGCTGTATTAAAATGAATGTTTAAAGGGGATGTGACAAGTTGCATGTTACTCCCACTACACATGATAAGATGGTGATTGGACGGGGTCTTTCACCACGAATAAACAAACCCTTTTGAAAATCACAACACTTTTGTGTAGGGCTATCTACACGCTGTGTATGCAGCTTTTGGTGTTTTGATAATGCCCACAAAATCACCCTTCAGTTGCCCAAAGCAAAGGTTTATGTAGATGGTGGCCCACATTTAGCAAAAACAGTGCAAACAGCACTATGTGCAGTTTACCTGGGAAGTGTGCTGAGTGCATCAGATTCATGAATTATGCTGTGCGTTCTTCATTAATCTGGTGCTCCCTGCACTTCTTTATTGAACGTAAAAAATTAAAAACAGAACACGTATCCAAAGAGAGCAACACACGGACCTAAACGTTGACCATGAATAAGGCGTGACAGCTGAAACGCGTAGGTCTGTGTGTTGCTCTTATTGGATACATGTTCTGTTTTCAATTTTTACGTTCAATAAAGAAGATTTCACAAGCCACGCTTCTGAATTTTTCGGATAAGTGCCCTTGTCCAGCGATGTGTTAAAGCCTCTATATGGATCTACGAGCGCCTGCATACGACTGAAGGCAAAGAGGCTAGAAGGGTGAGATGGATCCGCACATAGTGCGTTACGGTTTTCTATTCAGTCATGTTTGTGGTGCACGCAAGACAGAATTTTGGTGCACATTGCTTTCTGCCTTGTGGGACACAGTGCAGCTAGGACACAAAACTGGTGCATATACTTTATAAATACAAGTGCAAGCAGTTTGTATGTTCTTTCTAGTGCAGACATAAAACTGGCACAAACACTTTAATAAATGTGGGCCAGTGTGTGTATAGCCCAACATGACATTGGTGCTAGCTTTGAGAGATGAATCACAGTTACAACATACCTTAAAGGGGTTACATAATTAATACAGTAAAAAAAAGACAAATGGAAATCTACCACTCCTCCATCTATTTCAGATTGGTTCATGAAAATAGAACATATTAAGAGAATGGAGGAACTAACTGATGAACTCCACTCCTCTGGTGATCCTTATTTTAAATGCTGGGCCCCTTGGCCTGACTTCCAATGCTAACCCGAATACAGAATGGTCTCATTAATACATGCCCTCTACTGTATTTTTTTTTTGCTGTGTTTTTTAAACTTTGTTGAATATTTCTCAAGATGTGTCTTCTCATCTGCTTGTACTAGGACAACCATATTGCTTCACTGCGTGGGACTGTTCTCCCATTACTATATGTATTGGCATTTTATGTTTTAAAGGAAACCTACCACTTGTAGTGGCAGGTTTCCGATGGCAATACCGAGCACCAGCTCAGGGTGAGCTGGTGCCGGAGCTTATTTTAGTTAGTGTTTTAAACAGCGGTACCGCGGTTTAAAACACTTTTTAAACTTTATAGCCGGCGCAGGCAGGTACGTGCTCGGCGCTTACCGTGCGCGCGGCTACATAGGAAGTGAATGAGAGCCGCGCGCATGGTAAGCGCCGAGCGCGTACCTGCCTGCGCCGGCTATAAAGTTTAAAAAGTGTTTTAAACCGCGATACCGCGGTTTAAAACACTAACTAAAATAAGCTCCGGCACCAGCTCACCCTGAGCTGGTGCTCGGTATTGCCATCGGAAACCTGCCACTACAAGTGGTAGGTTTCCTTTAACTGCAATTTTTCTGATCCACTGCTCTTTTTTTCCATCCCCCCATCCCTATATGTTCGTACTATGTACATGCTCTTGTTTCACAGATGATACTTTAGTAAAGAATGTTTAAAATAAAAAGACATATGTCCCTCAAGTTCAACCAAGGGGGGGGGGGGGATTGGGTGATAAAGGGATTTAAGGGAATACACATTAACTCAGACTTTGTAAAAATTACCTGAAGGAACATTCTGTACATCATTATACCAGGAAATATGAAGTCCAGATTTTGTTATGCCTTTCTTATAGGCGGAGGTAGCTTCATCATAATGTGTTTCAATATTGTTTCCCGTTAGCGTAATTGCTTGGATTTCACTCAGTTTAGGGCTCACTTCTACTAAGTGGATGGAGATATCACATGGATTCAGAAGATGCTGAAACTGCTTGAAGACCTGTAAGTAAATGAGTGAACTGATTATAGCTACTATGATTGTACAACAACAAAAAATCCTTATGGGAACCTGCTGAGTCACATGTTGCATATAAATTAAACATAGACTTGCAATGCTTTATCTAGTGGACACATGATGAGTCCCTCCATAAATGACATAATGGATATTAATATTGCTTCCATGAGACTATACATGCTAGGTTTCTGAATTGGTTGAGTGGGCATATCTTTGGATGCTCGTATCCAGTCCACACTTAGGTCCCAGTTTTTGGGCCTTATAGAGCTTCCATGACTGAATCGCTTCAAATGCAAGGCCACTGTCCATTCAGGTATATTACAGCACCGAAAATGGCAGTCTGTTTGCTCAGGTATTTCTGGCGCTCCACTCGAATGGAGGGTGGCTACACATGCACATCCTGTGGATATTTCATAAATACAATATACTGTATGTCAATACCCTTTTAACCCCTTCAGAACGATTTTTCAAATCTGCCCCGTGTCACTAATATCATCAAATATACTCAGTTACCCTAAAAAAGGTACTTTTTTACTCTTCTGTGTCACTAAAAGTGGTTATAGCTTTGGAACGCTTTTGTGACACATTGTAGTCCAAATTAGTTTAAAAATTTGGATGATAACTTTTGTGTATAGTTATAAAAAAAACTTTTGAAAGATTCTCCATTTTAAAAATTCCTAATTCTCTACTTTTCAGGCATATAGTCATAGCACCCAAATTTGATTATATCTTACATTTCCCAAAAAGTCTGCTTTATGATGACCTGTTTTTTTTAAGCATTTGGGTGCGATTTTTCACATTTTTTGGGAAAATTGCAAAAACCTGTATTTAGAGGGACCTGCTGAGCTTTCAAGTGACTAAATAATAGTAGACCCCATAACAGAAACTACTCCACTAAACGTATAAACAATCACGTTTAAGAAGTTTGTTAACCTTTTAGGTTTTTTTTTTATAACGGTTACAACAAAACAGAGATACGGTTTAGAAATTCTCATTTTTTGGGGGGGGACAAAACAAAAAGTTTAACAAAGTTTGATACCTAACTCTCCTGAGTTTGCCGTTATCCCTTTTATGCGCCTAAAGTGCTGTAAGCGCACACGGCCGGGCATAGAATGGAAGGAGCGCCATCCAGAGCAGATTTACATAGTCACATTGTAAAGGCTATAATTTTTATGTGGACATATGGGACCTATTTTTAGCCGGATGAGATGCACTTTTCAGGTACATCACATCATTTTGGGTGTCTATAGCTACCTGATGAGACTTTATTAACTCTTTCTTGGTGGAAGAGATGAAAATCATCAATTTGATTTTTTTTAGTTTTTTTTGGCTGTTCACTATACTTTAAAAATAGTATGTTCATTTTATTCTATGGTTCACCACAATTACGGCAATACCTCATTTATATAGTTTTTAAAAAAATTATTTCCAATTTTACTGAATAAAAACTAATTTGGAGAAAATCTTGTTAATTTTAGCCTCACCATTTTTTCATAAGTGCTTTATTTTTCGCGCTGACAAATCTGGTTAAGGGTTTATTTTTTGCAAGAAGAGTTTTATGCATGGCCACTGCTGCCATGGTGCTGAGGTGGTCCTATCCAGGACCAGCTATCTTGTTTATAAGCGATATCATGCTTATGGCAATTCATCGTCAAACAGGAAATATTTTTTTTAAAATAACATTCAATTGAAGAAATGTTTATACATGGCAGATGAATTAATGTGAATGTCAATGTGATAATAGCACTTTATGTAGAAGATATTTTATTCAGTGAAGCTAGCTTATTGAATGTGGTTGGGGAGAGTGGGCCAGCCACAATGTATGTATGTGACTGCATGTTAAGGTGTGATGACAGTGGGAGCTTTTTCAAGATACTGTACAGGCAGTCCCCAATTACGTACAGGATAGGTTCTGTAGGTTTGTTTTTTATTGTAGCCTAAGGCAGTAAATTACCAATATCCACAGGTCCGTTTTGTAACTAGGGGTCGTCTGTAAGTTGGGATTTCTTAAGTAGGGGACCACCTGTACATTGTATTGTTTCCTATAGTTTTTTCCTTATTCTACCAAATAATCATTGTGAATTTACTGGAATAAAGTGGCAGAGTAAAAATACTCCTCTTGATGGGAAGCAGATGTGTATTAGTAGAACTGACCAATTATGAATGGTATTAGGACTGTGGGGTTGGATAGGGGTGGTCTTCATTATATGTTTTTTTGTTATTACATATTATTTCTTTTTTATTACAATTGTCAAAAATACTTCTCTTACCATTTCTAAGGAGTATTTTTAGCCGAGGAAGAGTATGGAATATGTAGCAATATGACAGATCTATTCCATGTATGACCAAACTCTAACCATACCCTTTACAAACTTCATGATTTAAGTGAAAAACTGACAAGTGCCGTCCATTTTATTATTCCAAGATACATAGAAGAATTAAAAAGTGCTGTTATTCTGTTAAATAGTAAAGAATGTCCTAGTCTAAACCATTTTTCACTGATCTTTTTCACTATAATTCATGAAAACAGTAAAAAACGGATGCAGCTCTGCCTGGAAGTTAATGTCTGTTTTTCACAGATGCCATTAGGCTTGGTTATGGGAATCTAACTTGAGGTCAGGGACAGACACATTGGAATCGCTGAGCAATAATTTGCTGCAGATTCTAAACTTGCAGTGGAACTCAGCTTCCACCGCAGGTTTTTGATAAAGGACATGAATGGGATATTATATAACTTCTTCCCATATGCTGCTAATTCCAATGTGGCTAACCCTCCATGTGTCTGCTGCCCAAGAGCACATGTGCATTCAAACAAAATTACGGTATGTGTTTGGTAAAATGACTTTGTCTGTGCACTGATCAAGGTATAGTCACTGCTCTGCCTGGGAATAGAGGGCATACAGGGAGTGTCAGCTGCAGCCTACAGTGGCTGCGTGTGAGATGTCAGGAGCTGGTCCAGCAGTACTGCTGTGGTACATGTTAAAGGCATCATGTTGAAGGCATCAAGCATTTTTTAAGGAGTAAAACTGCCTGTACAAACATCTCTGTTGTATTACCTCACTGTCACAAGATTTTCTTTGTTGCTTTCTTGGTTAACTGTTTAGTTTGTATTTAAAAAAAAAAAAAAAGTTATGCTGATTGGACACTCAAGCTAATTTGTTCAAGATAAAAACATAAAGTTCTCCAAAATGATAGATCACTAGGAAACACAAGAGAATGTGGTTTAACACTAGGAAAGTCACATTAAAGTGAACCTAAAATTTCTTGTAACTTAAAGGGGTGCTGAGACATTTCTTCCCTATCCACAGCTGGTCCTGAACTTCATTGACTTCGAGGAATATATATATAATATATAAAGCTGAGCGTATGGGGGAAATTTATCATAAGTCTCTTAACCCCTTAACGCCGAAGCCACTTTTCACCTTCCTGACACGGCCCATTTTTTTCAAATCTGCCCTGTGTCACTATAAGTGGTTATAAGTTTGGAACGCTTTACCATATCCAAGTGATTTTGAAATTGTTTTCTTGTGACACATTGTACTTCATGTTAGTTAAAAAATTTCAGTGGTATGTTTTGCATTTATTTATGAGAAAATCAGATATTTGGTGAAAATTTGGAAACATTCTCAATTTTCGAAATTCAAAATGTTCTACTTTTTCCACACGAGTCATAACAGCAAACAACGTAATAACTAACATTCACCGAATGTCTACTTTATACCTCCGTGGTTTTTTATGCATACTCTTATTTTTGTAAGATGTTATGGAGCTTAAAACGTCAGGTGCAATTATTCACATTTTCACAAAAAAAACAAAGTCCTGCTATTGAGGGACCTGCTCAGGTTTCAAGTCACTTTGAGAGACCTAAATAAAAGCAAAACACCATAAATTACCCCATTACAGAAACTACACCCCTCAATGTACATAAAACAGCTTTTATAAAGTTTGTTAACCCTTTAATTGCTTTACAGGGGTTTACAGGGGTTAAAAACTATGCAATTTCAAAATTAATTTTTTTTTGGCTAAATTAATGTGTTTTTCATAAAATGTACAAATTCTCAGTGGATAAAATACCAAAACGCTCCACAAAGTATGTGGTGGTAACCTGCTGTATGGGCACACGCCAGGGAATTGAGGGGGGAGCTGCGCCATACAGAGCAGATTATTCATTGTCACTATATAATGGCTATACAATCTTTATTTTTTTGGCAATTTGGACATATAAGGGCTTATTTTTTGCGACATGAGATGCACTTTACAAATACTTCATTGTAGTGGGTCTGTAGCTTTTTGACGACAATTTATTAACTCTTTAATGTATGGAGAAAAAGGAAATTGTCAATTTTGGGTTACTTTTTTTTGTATCTTTTTGGGGTTGTACACCGTACACTAGAAATACTATAATATTTTTATTCTATAGATCACTACGATTACGGTGATACCTCATTTATATAGTTTTTTATTTATTTTTACAATTTTACTCAAAAAAACGAATATAAAGAAATCTCAATTGTTTTTGCATCGCCATCTTTTCGTAGATATAACGTTAATATTTGGTTGACAAAGCTGGTTTAGGGCTTACTTTTTACGTGTCGAGTTGTCCTTTTCATTGGTACCATTTTGGTGCACATAACTTTTTTTGATCACTTTTTGGAACATTTTTGTGAAGGGATTTTATAAAAAATTTTAATTTTTGGCGAGTTTTTCGGGTTTTGGTTTTTACGGCGTTCACCGTACAGGTCCAATAATGTTTCTGACTTATTGTACAGATTGTTACGGACGCGGCGATACCAAATATATGGGGGGGGGGGTTTGGTGATTTTCAGGTTTTTTTTTTACTTTATTAGATGTGTATAGGGAATGTTTGTGTAAAGGGGACTTTAACTTTATTTAATTAATTCTTTTTATTAAAAAGTGTGTTAAATTAGAGTTTCTAACTTTTTTTCTTTACTTTTACAGGCTAGCTTGAGCAAGTGATCCTCTGATCGCTTGTTCAAGCTATTCTTCACCTAATACAGTGTAATACAGATGTATTACACTGTATTATGTGACACACTGAGCATTCTGCGCATAAGACAGCACCCGGCTCCCCGGAAGAGGATCGCGCAGCTCCGGGTGGGGCCGATTCACGTTAAATGCCCCTGACACGCCGCGGCGTGTTAGGGGTTAACACCCGCGATCGGAGAAATCTCCGATCGCGGGTGTTAGAGGCGGGTGTCAGCTATAATATATAGCCGACACCTGCAGCTTCTGGCGCCGGCCCCGTTAAGGAGCCGGCGCCAGAAGCATGACGTAGTATTACTGCATATTGCGGGAACGCATGTCCCGCCATGCAGTAATAGTACGTCAAATGTGGGGAAGGGGGTTAAAGCAGAACTGTTCTAGGTTATTATAGGCAATAAGTATAACACAGCTTAGGCTTCATTCACACATTGCGTTTTGTTTGGGTTAACAGCATAGAAAAGGGGATTTGCCTAATTACATTGTCAACATTGCGTTTACAAAACACAAGCATTAATGCGATGTTAATGCATATGTTAACAAATGTATAAGTTACAATGTTAGTCTTAGGTGTGAGGTAAGATGTGATGTACTATATCAGGTAGTTTTAGGTAACATGATAACCACCATATACGGGAGCCATTATCTGCTGTGGCATTAAAACCCATCACAGCTCAGCTTGTATTTTGCCACATGTCTTTAATATGAGCTCTGAAGGGGAGAGTGAGTGACAGAGAGAGACAGGGAGAATGAGTGACATAGAGACAGATAGGGAGAGTGAGACAACCAGGGAGAGTAAGTGAGTGACAGAGGAACTGCTGTTGAGTGTGTCATTCACTCTTCCCATCTGTCTCTCACAAAGAGACAGCCAGTGAGTCTGAGTGAGAGACACTCAGGGAGAGTAACAGCTGGATCTAAAGACAGTTTTCTGTAATGCTGTGCAGTCCCCAGGAGTCCCAGAAGTCAATCCTGGTGATCATACATTTATCCATGTGACCATTATATGACTACAGTTAGCATTGTATTTTAGTAATTTTCGCTTTTGCAGGTATCTCAACTTGTTAATTGCCTCAGAGCTAGAAGGTGAAGACCAGCTGCATTGATGTCTACTATAGACAGAGCAAAGAAAGTGGAGGAGAACTAGCTACACAACAATCTTCAGTGTAAAGCATCAGCAGGATGACTTGGAAAACTGCTGATCTGTACTGATAAAGTGTTTGAATGACCTGTGAATTAAGAAAAGTGGGATACTGTCCTTAATGTGCTCCTTCTCGCTCCTCTCCCCTTTACTTGTGAGCCGTTATACAGCATCTCAATGACCTACTGTGTAACCTAATGAATTAAATACACTCACCCTCAAAATGTCATCCATTAGACTTCCTTTTCCCGGACCTAGTTCCACTAAATTCAGAGATTTAGGTTTTCCAGCAGACATCCACTCACTGATGCACCAAATTCCAATTAGCTAGGTTAAAGACATAAATAGGTTATTGTACAAAAAAAGTATGATGCTTAATTCAGTAATAAATAGAGAAAATAATAGTGAAGGGTACTACACACAACAGGCTCAATTTAGGCAAGAAAAGTGTTACTGTAAATAATTTGCACTGCTGTTATTATCTTTCGTTACTTAAAGGAAACCTACCACCACAAATCTACCTATAAAGGTAGATTGGGTGGTAGGTGCATCAATGGGACGTGAGGATAGCCCTTTTAAGGGCTAATCCTCACGTCCCCTCACTTTTTTGGTAACTTTTATTCCATATATATTTAAATTTACTTATGTGGCTACCGGGGCGTGGAGTAGCCGCATATGAGATTACATGAGGCGGCTACTCCACGCCCCGGTACCCACTTTACCCCTCCTACTCACCCATCTTCGGCGTGCAGCTCCGCGTAGCTGCGCGCCCTCGTCCGGCGATCCTGCCGTCTGCGCATGCGCAGAAGAGCAGGCCCGCGCCTGCGCGGTCACAACTCCGAAACAGGCGCGGGCCTGCTCTTCTGCGCATGCGCAGACGGCAGGATCGCCGGACGAGGGCGCGCAGCTACGCGGAGCTGCGCGCCGAAGATGGGTGAGTAGGAGGGGTAAAGTGGGTACCGGGGCGTGGAGTAGCCGCCTCGTGTAATCTCATATGCGGCTACTCCACGCCCCGGTAGCCGCATAAGTAAATTTAAATATATGTGGAATAAAAGTTATCAAAAAAGTGAGGGGACGTGAGGATTAGCCCTTAAAAGGGCTATCCTCACGTCCCATTGATGCACCTACCACCCGATCTACCTTTATAGGTAGATTTGTGGTGGTAGGTGCCCTTTAAAGGAAATCATGAAATCAAAATCCATCATGATAAACCAGGGGCACTACCTCATAGATCCAGGCACTATGACTTTAGTAATCTTCTTATATTTGTTGTACACTGCCTCCTCCTTCTAAAATAAACTTTAAAAATTCAGTGTAACAGCCTGTGAAAACAGCACATTGGGGCTCTGGGAACCACCCCAGTTGCCATTCAGACTTATAAGCATAATTTTAAAAGTTTATTTTAGAAGGAAGGAGGCCATGAATAACACATATGAGAAGATTACCACAGTCCCGGTGACTGGATCTATAAGTAAGAACCCTTGGTTTATCATGATGGATTTTGATTTCCTTTAAATAATAACAACAAATGACTAACTGATCTATTAAACAGTTTATTGATTTGGATGAACTTTTAATGGTTTCTGTTAGGTCCATTTGCACTACATTGTTAAATGTATGCTATTTGTGGGGAAAATTGGACAGGCGATATTGTTCCGTATTTAGGGACCAAAGGCAAGTCAAACCTCCATTCAATCCAAACAGTGATAAAAAAGTGAAGCTTCTACCTCAAATCCAAGGGTGCCAGATTCTTTAAAAAGGTAAGTAGATCAACAGTATTTTAAGTACTCCAAATAAACAATAAAAAGCTATTTTCAACCCATTTCCTCTTTAGTTTCTATTTTATCAGGTTGGTCTTGGTGCACACTTTTTTCAATCAGAAGCCCTGCGGTTTCACAATCAATTTCTATGGATAAGCTCTTTTTAGGAAAATCTCCTGAGGAAGACAGTACTAATAGTGCAAATCAAAACTCTGGTATTTACAGCCAGTTCCTTGGTTAGGTTCAAGGTTCTTTAGGTTTGTTCTGAAGATGCGTTCATATGTTCAGTTTTTCAGATGCAGTTTTTGATGTCCAAACCAGGAGTGGAGTGAAAACAGAGGAGCAACAACTTTTAATGATAAGTCCTCCGAATATGATTCACACATGCCTTTGGCTTAGAAAAACTACATCTGTAAATCTAAATGTGTGAACGCACCCTTGAGTTGAATATGCATGTAAGTCGGAACTGGTATAATTTATAATTGTAACTCCAGAAAATGTTTTTTGCTCCACTGACAATTTGCGGCCTGGGACTAAAGTGAAGTATCCAATAATTTGTTTGCACTTTTTTCTCCATGACTTGTGGGTCCTGCGGAGCATTTTTGTCCTATGTCTTGTAATTTTCTGGCTTCCAATAAATCATATTATGGGGGGGGGGGGACGGTGAAACCCAGGATTAGGCGATGATGTCTTGCTGGCTACCCTGTTGATTTTACACAGCACTTTTTCACGTAGCATTGTGAGTATAATAAATACTTTTAAACTTACCCAAGTTTTATTTATTTGCAGTATTAAATCCGTAAGCGCTGGGAGATGTGTCGGATGGGAGCTTCCGGCTGGCCTATGCGCCCTTGTAATCAAACTGGTGTACATATCAGACGGACCACGGCACGGGACATCAGCAGCGCCGGAGGAGGTAAGTACACTTTTATTATTTTTAAATAGCCTGCCCCAGCCTGACCCTAAATTATTCCTAAACGCGGATAACCCCTTTATATCTATCTTTCTCAGCACATTTTCCTAAATATAGTTCCTTCATAGAAATCGATTGTGAAACTGCAGGGCTTTGGATTGTAGGAAGTGTCCACAGAGACCAATGTGATAAATGGAAAATAAAGAGGAAAAAGAGAATTATTCTCACCGTTAATTCGGTTTCCATTAGTCCACCATGACGGCCCCAACTGGAGGATGACCCTTGACCTCTGTAGGGACAGGAAGCAGAGAGGTTAAATACCCCACCCCGGCATCCATACACCAGTGGCTACCAAATAACTACACCGGCCTTGGATGCAACCCATTTATTGTATGTTATCAATTCACACATAACAAATAGGCAATTTAACTTAATCAAAATACAGGGTGGGAAATATATATGGGCCGTCATGGTGGACTAATGGAAACCGAATTAACGGTGAGAATAATTCTCTTTTTCCATAGCGTCCCCCATGACGGCCCCAACTGGAGATGTACCAGATTAAATAATTAGGGGGGGACAACAGCTTGTAAGACCATCCTTCCGAAGGTTTGGTCTCTAGCACTTTGGACATCTAGCCTATAGTGTTTAGCAAAAGTCAGGTGAGTAGACCAGGTAGCTGCTCTACATATGTCCTCTAGTGAGGCCCCACGTTTCTCCGCCCAGGAGGCTGCCACCCCTCTGGTCGAGTGGGCCCTAATAGTCCCTGAGATGTCCAGGTTGTTGGCGTCATAAGTTTCTTTGATGACCGTTCTGATCCATCTGGCGATGGATGCTTTTGAAGCTTTTCTGCCTTTGTTTTTTCCTCTAAATTGTAGGAGAATGTTGTCGTCCTTTCTCCAGGATTTGGTCTCTTCGAGATAATGTAGCAGGTATCTTCTGACATCCAGTGTATGCCACTCCTGTTCTTTGGCATGCTTTGGGTTCTGGCAGAAGGAAGGTAGAACAATCTCTTGATTACGATGAAAAGAAGATGCTACTTTAGGTGTGAAGGTTTTATCTAACATTAGCACAATTTTATCCTCACATAGTCTAAGATATGGTTCTTTAATTGATAAGTTCTGGATTTCCCCTACACGCCTAGCTGTTGTTATGGCTATGAGAAAGGAAATTTTCAGCGTCAATTCTCTGAGTTTAACCGTCTCGAGAGGTTCAAACGGCCTTTTTGTGAGGTAGTCTAGCACTAATGAAAGATCCCAATTTGGGATATTTTGCTTAATATGTGGTCTTAGCCTAGCAGTAGCTTTGACAAACCTTTGGATCCATCTGTTTTCTGCTAATGAGGTGTCAAAAAAGGCGCTGAGGGCTGAAATCTGGACCTTTAAGGAACTCGTCTTAAGGCCCTTGTCGAATCCTGCCTGCAGGAAGTCTAGCACCTGTGAAATATTAGGGGATAGTTGGTTAGGAGGAGTCCTGCCACAAAAGGATACAAATTTTCCCTATATCCTTGCATAGATTTTGTGGGTGACTGGTTTGCGGCTTGCTTTAAGTGTAGAAATTACCTTGTTTGACAGTCCTTTGGCAATCAGCAACTTCCTTTCAGGATCCACGCCGAGAGCTGGAGAGCCTGTGGGTTTGGATGGTAAACTGGACCCTGGAATAACAGATTGTTTACTGGTTCCAGCATGACAGGTTCTTCTAATGCCATCTTCCCTAGCCACGGAAACCAGTTCCTCTTTGGCCACCAGGGAACCACGAGAATAACCTTCGCTTGGTCTTCTCTGATCTTTTGAACCACTCTCGCTATGAGAGGTATAGGAGGAAAAGCGTACATTAGAGGACCGCCCCAAGTCTGACTGAAGGCATCCCTCTGGCAAGACGGAGTATTTGGTTCCAGAGAGAAGAAATGGGGAACCTTTGTATTCTTGCTGGAGGCAAAGAGATCTGTCACTGGTTGTCCCCATTTTTGTGTGAGATGTAGAAAGATGTTTTCGTTCAAGCACCACTCGTTGTGGTCTATAGTCTGACGACTTAGATAGTCTGCTATTAAGTTCTTTTCTCCCTTTAGATGGGTGGCCGAGAGAGAACAGATGTTGGCTTCTGCCCAAGCAAATATTCTGTCTGAGAGACTGAGGAGATCTGGATTCCTGGTACCCCCTTGATGACGGAGATACGCCACTGTGGTGGTGTTGTCTGAGTAAATTCTTATATGTCTGTCCTTCAGGCTTTGAGCGCTGGCTCTCAAGGTCTCCAGGACAGCTCTTAATTCTCGAAAGTTCGAGGAACGGGATCTGACTGTCGATGGCCATAGCCCCTGAATGGGTCGCCCTGCTATGTCTGCTCCCCAACCTGACTGACTTGCGTCCGTCTGGATGTTTATCACTGGCCAGGGATGCCATGACACTCCTCTTCCCAGGTTTGAAGTATTTGTCCACCACTCCAGGGATTGCTTGACTGCACTCGATATCCGAACTTTCTGATTCAAGTGTTGGGGATTTTTGTCCCAGGAGGTCAAAACCCAGTTTTGAAGGGCTCTGGTGTGACTTTGACTCCACTGTACGCTTTGAATGGAGGATGTCATAAGTCCTAGTATCCTCATGGCCTCCCTTATTGTACAATGATTTCTTTTTTGAAACGTCATAATCTGTTGTTTCAGTCTTGCTACTTTTTCTGGTGGCAAAAAGGACATCTGCTGGATCGAATCCAACAAAGTTCCTAGAAACACGACTTTTGTATTTGGGACTAGTCTGGATTTCTCCCAATTTATCATCCATCCTAACTGTTGTAGGATTGTCCTTGTAACATCTCGGTGGTGTATTAGCTCCTTTTCTGAACTGGCCACCACTAGCAGATCGTCCAGGTAGGGGATGACTAGTATCCCTTTCCGCCTCAGGTAAGCTATTACCTCGACCATGATCTTTGTGAATGTCCTTGGGGCTGAAGAAATCCCAAAGGGCAGTGCCTTGTACTGGTAGTGGACTTCTTCTCCCCAAGGCGATCGAACTGCAAATCTGAGGAACTTCTGAGATTTTGGATGTATCGGCACATGGTAATATGCATCTCTCAGGTCTATTGTACACATAAACGCTCCTTGTTGTATCAGAACGACTGCCGAGCTCACGGTCTCCATCTTGAATTTTCGATAGAGTATATAGCTGTTTAATTTTTTCAGATTGCAAATCATTCTGAAGGCACCGTTCGGTTTTTTTATTAAGAAGAGGGGAGAGTAGTGTCCCTCTTTTAACTGTTTTTGAGCTACAGGGATGATGACGTCCAGTCGAATTAGTTTTTGTATCTCCAACCATAATGAGTTTGAGAGATTTTCCGAGGGCTGCTCGGTCAGAACAAATTTTCTGGGAGGAAGAGAGGTTAATTCCAAATGGTAACCTTCCCGAAGAATACTTAGTATCCAGGGGTTTGATGTTATCTGAGTCCATTGAGAGTGGAACTTTAATAGTCTTCCCCCCACCCTGGCGTCATTGCTTTCTATAAGCCGGGGTAGAGTTGCTGGCACTGAGTAGGAAGCCTCTTCCTTTCCCTCCTTTAGGGTAGCTCCATCTTCCTTGCTTGCCTTTCCCTCTAAAGGGCTGTTTCCTGTCCTTAGAGTCCCGAAAGGGCTGTTTCCTGGGGTTACTTCTGGACTCCGGGAACCCCTTCTTTCTGTCCGCCGCCTTCTCCAAAAGCGTGTCGAGTTCTGAACCAAAAAGATATTCCCCCTCGAATGGAATTCCACATAACTTTGATTTTGACCTGAAATCATTAGACCATTGGCGAAGCCAGAGTGATCTTCTAACTGAATTTGACAGTGCCCCTTCCTTGGCACTTATTCTTACTCCTTCCGCTGAGGCATCTGCAATGAAGGCTGTAGCTGCTTTTAAGGTGGAGAATGTGCCCAATAACATTTCTCTTGGAGTGCCGTCTCTAACGTGACCTTCCAATTCTGTAATCCAATGAAACAGAGTGCGCGCCATAGATGTCGTAGTAATATTAGATTTTAGATTCAACATGGCACACTCCCATGTCTTTTTTAGAAGGCTGTCCGCCTTCCTATCCAGAGGATCCCTTAGCTGAATTGCATCCTCGAATGGAAGATCCGTCTTTTTAGTCATTTTGGTGACTTGAATATCGACTTTGGGGGTAGAGTTCCAAATTTTTGCTTCTGTCTCATCAAAGGAGAGACGGTTCTTAAACTCTCTAGAAATGGAGATTCTACTTTCCGGTTCTCTCCATTCTTCAAGAATCAGCTCCTTAAGAGTGTTATTTATAGGAAACACTCGCCTCTTCTTAACTTTAAGGAGTCCAAATAACTCATCTTGAATGGATTTAGTTTCCTCTATCTCCTCAATCTTGAGGGTATCCCTCATAGCCTTTAGAAGCGGTTCCAGATCTTCTGAAGCTAGTAGATATCTAGATTCCATTTTACATGCTGAATTGGATGGTCCTGGCTCCATGTCAATAGATTCCTTGGTCCCTTCCGAGTCCGATGCGGAGTCTGACATGGATTCTATAACTCGTTGTCTTTTATGCGGAGGCTCTTGAGGTATAAGGGCTGTTATAGATGAAGCTATAGATGTTTTAACTTCATCCCTGATAAAACTACGCATCTCATCCACGAAAGAAGACCTCTCTTCCCTGAGTAGGTTATCCACGCAAGTTTTACAGACTGGTTTTTTGTAGTCTGCAGGGAGCTTTTCTGAGCACATATTGCACTTCCTTGAAGCGACTCTCTTTGCGCTCGACTGATCCTTAGCTCTCCCTTTATCCTTCTCCTTTTCCCTGGGTTCCTACCAAGGAGAAGGAGAAGTAATTAGTCCTAACCGGACCCTATGTGAAAATACAGGGATATGTGGGTGACCCACCACCCTATCCCTAATTAACCCTACTTACAGGGTTCAAGGATAAGAGATCCAGACTCGAAGCCTCCATGCCATGCGTCTCCATATTCCCAATTGTGGGACCACTGGTATGAATAAGCCTAAACATTTTAACAGAAGGTGAGATAAATTCTGCTTTTAACCAAGTGGAATACAAAATGAAGGAGTACCTGAGGTATCTTCAAATGAGGGATATACTGCACAGGTCCCTAAGAAAAATACACACATGTATATAGACCTGGATTTTGACCAGACACATATGAGGCAACCATACAGCATGTAACCGACCTTAATGGCTGGAAATGCCTAGAATAGCGTCCGATCTCAGCGATGCTTGAGTAGGGCTATACGAGCAACTGTTAGACCTCAGATCAACATGACTATCTCGCTTTTGAATCTTACCGCTCCACGCTCCTGCTTCCGGGTCGCGCCATCGTGACGTCACATCCGGTCCCGTCATTTAAGGCGGAAGTCGTCACCAGAGTCTGACGGCGGCCGGTCCACGTGACTTCCGCGATGGACACGCTCCGGGTGTCCTTAGCTGCGCAGAGCTGCGGGCAGAGCCGGAGAAAATGGCGTCTCTGCTTGTGGCAGAGGAAAGGACCGAAGTCCGATCGAGGCCGAGACCGCCTTAGGGTAAGGGACGATTCCCTGCGCCACTTTGGTCCCCCCTCACCGTCCCAACTACTGGGGATGAGGAGAGACTTCTCTCTACTACCTGCCCTGTGTAGGGACAGGAAGCCACTGGTGTATGGATGCCGGGGTGGGGTATTTAACCTCTCTGCTTCCTGTCCCTACAGAGGTCAAGGGTCATCCTCCAGTTGGGGCCGTCATGGGGGACGCTATGGAAAATAGCTCTTTATTGTTTATTTGGAGCACTTAAAAGTACTGTTGATCTACTTGTGAAGAATCTGGCACCCTTGGATTTGAGGTAAAAGCTTGACTTTTTATGCCTGTGTTTGGCTATTTTTCTATAGAAGGTTTGGTATCGATTCCTAACCTTCTACATATCTCAGCGACTATCTTCTTCTAAGCTATTATTAATTTATAGAGCACCATTAATGGTGCTATACAATCAAAAGGGGTTCATATATATTACATTAAGACAAGAACAAATGCTGATTTCTTGCACTGTGGCACCTGTTTATAAAGCATATTTTTAGAGCACCAAATCTGTGATCCTTTATGAGTCATTGTGATAAATTTGGGGCATAGTAAAGGGTTTCCCCACAAAGTACCATAGACCATGGGAAATTATTCTCACAATTTGTTATGTTTCAAAAATGTTCCTATGCTGAGACCAAAAAAAATTGCTGAAGTATTCAAAAATTAACTTTTACTATGATATGATTAAAAATGTGTGACAGATAGAATAAGTAAGCACAGGGAATAGTAAGATCCCGGGGCTCATCTCAGGAACAGAGGTAGCTAGAAGGAAAATTCAAAGTGCCCCTGAATTATGATGCAAGTGCCTACATGCTGTTATGTTCACTTGAGAATGTTTGGGGTGGTGAAAGGTCCTCTTTAAGGGAGTTGCCCTACCAGTATTCCAACCAAGGTATCCCAAGGGAAGTCAGACCCCATGCTGATGTCTGCACAGGTTCTTCTTAAGCCGGTTTCACATTGGTCTGTGATCAGAGATGTAAGAGGTGCCGTGCTACAGACTTATTACTATGCTGCGGACTGAACTCTGTTACCCTTTGATTGCTGCCGGCAAAGCAGCCGGTGGCATTAACAAGCTGATATTGGCTCGGATCGTTGCTCCCTGTAACGTCATTAGGGAGCGCGATTTAGGCTATTACAATGTGCAATTTGCACATTGTAATAGATGATGTGCAAAATCCCCATATAATGCCATACTGTAGTATGGCAGTATATGGTGGGATCAATCAGACAACCAGGGGTTAAAGTACCATAGGGGTCTGAAAAATAGTACAGATACAAATGTACAAGTACAAATGTAAAAAAGTTAATAATTACAGGCGGTCCCCTACTTAAGAACACCCGACTTACATACGACCCCTAGTTACAAACGGACCTCTGGATGTTGGTAATTTATTGTACTTTAGTCCTAGGCTACAATAAACAGCTATAACAGTTATCACAGGTGTCTGTAATGAAGCTTTATTGTTAATCCTGGTTCTTATGACAACCCAACATTTTTAAAATCCAATTGTCACAGAGACCAAAAAAAATTTGGCTGGGGTTACAATGATAAAGTATACAGTTCCGACTTACATACAAATTCAACTTAAGAACAAACCTTCAGACCCTAACTTGGATGTAACCCGGGGACTGCCTGTATATTAAAAACCCTCAAAATTAAAATTACACCCTTTCCCTAGAAGTCATATAAATAAACAATAAAAATCATAAACATATTAGGTATTGCCGTGTCTGAAAATTCCCAATCTGTCAAAATATGATAATAGTTTTTCACTGCGTTTAACCTGTAATGGAAAAAAGTGTATTTTTCCATTTTGAAAAATATAAAAAATTCAATAAATTTCCCAGTACACAGCATGGAATATATACACACCTGTTTACATGGAAAAATAAAAAAGTTATAGATTTTTAAAGGTGGGGAGTGAAAAATGAAAACGCAAAAACAAAAAAGGGCTTGGCACTTAAGGGATTAATTATCACCTCAATGTAATAGTATGCAATGGGGCTGTAAAAAACTAAAGAACTAGATACCCTATTGTACTAAGGTGACTATTGAGAGGATTCATGGCAAAATATAAAACAAAGCAGCACTGAACACAAATACCTCTCCAAATACTTGGCTTATTTCAGGTGATGTAACAAAATCTCCATGTTCTCCCAGCATGTCACGATGCATATAGTATCCCTGGATGATAAGAAAAAAAAGATTTAGATTTGCATTCATATAGATGTGTATGTATATATATTCCAGCCCCCTGGAAGTTATGGCCTGCCAGCCCCCTGGAAGTTATAGCCTGCCAGCTCCCTGTAAGTTATAGCCTGCCTGTAAGTTATGGCTGCCAGCCCCCTGTAAGGTATATCCTGCCAGCCCCCTGTAAGCTATATCCTGCCAGCCCCCTGGAAGTTATGGCCTGCCAGCCCCCTGGAAGTTATGGCCTGCCAGCCCCCTGTCAGTTATAGCCTGCCAGCTCCCTGTAAGTTATAGCCTGCCAGTCCCCTGTATGTTATAGCCTGCCTGTAAGTTATGGCTGCCAGCCCCCTGTAAGGTATATCCTGCCAGCCCCCTGTAAGCTATATCCTGCCAGCCCCCTGGAAGTTATGGCCTGCCAGCCCCCTGGAAGTTATAGCCTGCCAGCTCCCTGTAAGTTATAGCCTGCCAGTCCCCTGTATGTTATAGCCTGCCTGTAAGTTATGGCTGCCAGACCCCTGGAAGTTATAGTCTGCCAGCCCCCTGGAAATTATCGCCCGGGCAGCTCCTCTTTATCTTCATGCCACAGGTCCGCGACAGCTCCGTGGCCGCACCTCTTCTGTCATTTACTCCCTGGCACCGGCACAAACTCCATATCAATTTTTATGTTAATCTCATTTTATTTATTAATTTTTTTTCACATAATGCATTTTTCTATGCCCAATCTCTACCTTAGTTTTACAGGGTACAGTTCTAAAACACAATTTAAAGGCCGTTTGGAGGAGAGCTGCCTAACTGTATTGTGTTAATAACGTGTTTACGTAAACGATGATGACGTGCAATTTGGCAAATCTTCTCTAAACATGCATTATATTTTAAATTGAATAAATCTGAAATAAATTAATCATTATGAACTGAATTAGCATATTAATCTATTCATTTGAATCATCACCCAACCCTACCTCTCTCATTTGTGGCATGGTCTTTAACCCCACCACACAATAAGACGTAACCTTACGTCTTGCTGCGCATGGGGGAGTATGAAGAGGGCTCATGGGCTGAGCTCTCTTCATACTCACCGGGCATTTGCTTCATAATGAAGCAAACGCCCGTCGCTAACACCCGCGATCGGTGCTTGCAACCCTTTGATTGGTGTTAACCCTTTGATCGCCGCTGGCAAAGCTTCTGGCGGCATTAAAGAGCCGGCGGCGCGTGGGTGCCGCCATCTTGGCTCCGATCATCGCTCCCCGTGACTTCATCGGGGAGCGGCGATCCGTTGCCATGACAGCCTCGGATTACACAAAGATCCGAGGCTATCATGATCTCGGCTATCTATTATAATGTGCGATTTGCACATTATAATAGATAGTGTGCAAAATCCCCATATACTGCCATACTGTAGTATGGCAGTATATGATAGTATCAATCAGACAGGAGTCTGAAAAATAGTAAAAAAAAAAATATAATATATAATATATATATATATATATATTTAAAAAAAACTAAAAATGCAAATCACCCCCCTTTTCCTAGAACTGATATAAATATAAATAAACAGTAAAAATCAAATCAAAATAAATACATCAGGTATCGCCGCGTCCAAAAATGCCCGATCTATCAAAATATAATAACGGTTTTTCACTGCGTTTAACCTCGTAGCGGCCGAAGTCGAAAATGTAATTTTTTTGCCATTTTGAAAAATAGAAAAAAATTCTATAAAAAGTGATCAAAAGGTCGTACAGTCCTAAAAATAAAAGCATTGAAAACGTCATCAAAAGTTGCAAAAAATGACACCACCCACAGCTCCGTACACCAAAGTATGAGTTATTAGCGCAAGAAGATGGCAAAATGAAGAATTTTTTTTCTGTACAGGAGGTTTTAATTTTTGTAAATGTATGAAAACATTTTAAAACCTATACAAATTTGGTATCCCCGTGATCATATTGATCCAATGAATGAAATAGACCTGTCGTTTGGGGCGCACAGTGAAAGCTGTAAAAACCAAGCCCACAAGAAATGGTGCAAATGTGTTTTTTCATCATTTTCACTGCATTTAGAATTTTTTTCCTGGTTTCCAGTACATGGCATGGAATATTGAATAATACCAAAATAAAAAAGTTATAGATTTTTGAAGGTGGGGAGTGAAAAATAAAAACGCAAAAACGAAAAAGGGCTTGGTCCTTACGGGGTTAATGTGCTTTTAAAGAAAAAAATGAATTCTTCCAGGGAATCCACAACAAGCTAGGCATTTCAAGTTGTGGATTACAGAAGAAAAGTAGTATTACCCCTAGGGGACATTCAGCAGCCAGTAGTGTATTATAATATAGGCGGTTTGAGCGGTAGCACAAGGGTACAAGCCTTTTAGGGGGGCCATGGATGGACCCTCCCAGTTAACCGCGCCGGTGCCGTGCTCAGACAGCTTCCAGCCAGCCGGGCACACCCACCTGTCACCATATCCCAGCACCCGATACAGAGCTAGGACAGGGAACAGGTCGACGGGCCGGTCTGGTTGGAAGTTGTCTGAGAAGAGCTTCTGAGCCCCTGTAAAGAGGCACAGCACAAAGAGACAGTGGCATAGGACACAGAGAGGGACCGAGGAGGTATGTACATGTTTATTTTTTTATGCAGCCACATCGTTTTTTTTTTTAATACGGTATAACTCTAGGAAAACCCCTTTGCAATACACACAAAACACAAAGAATCTAAGCTGAGTTTTTACTCTACTTCAAACCTATCACCAGATAGGAATATACACTGGTATTCAGCAAAATTCCTGACAACTTTATAAATTAGAACCTGTACCTTTATTGGATTTGTTAAAACCTCTTTCATGTATTCAGCTACAGTAATAGGACCGGTGGCCTTTATTTTCATTATAAGGTGTTTCAATAGCTTGTTGCCATCCTCGGAGTCTCCAGTTTTGTTACTTTGGTATCTGACAATGCAACTTGCAGCAAATGCTGAAAAGAAATATGAAGAAATGTAAAAAAATATCTTTAAATCAAACCATTTGATTTCATGCATTATGAACCAAACATAACTTGAGAATGCTATAGCTACAATGATGCAGAAACATGTCTTGTTTAATCCCTGAGTTGAATGGTTTTGCTGAAAAAACAATTATACCATTCAGGACCTTGGGAAAGCTGGATTGCTTCAGCCTGCCGTTGATGAACACATCACATTGGGGGTTTCTGTACTTTCCAGACATGACTAATCAACCTTAGGTGGATGACTCATATACAGCAGCTGGGGGATGGTGCAGCAATTGATTATTCTGCCTGGCAGGGAGAACAGTGATTGCACCATCCTCTGGGGCAGTGCATAGCTAATGTGAAAGGAAAAGTGCTGAGCCAGACAAAGGAGCAGAGCTTCATTATCATAATGTTATAATTGTTTTTTCAGCAAAATCACTCAGCACAGGGATTAAGCCAAAGGTAGATTTTCTTTAAAGATATAAAAGCAAAGAAGGTAAAACCCCTGAAACAATGTCCATGGAAAGCTGAGACGATAAATGTAACGATGGTCCAATCTCTGATAACCAGATAAAGGCAGGGTAGAACCAAACACATTTTTAGGTTTGAAACTTGTTTTTAAAAGCCTCAACTTTCTAAAATTTCTCTGTGATGGATCTATGATGCTGTGATTTCCAGCCTCACACTCGGACTACAGATGTTGCACTTATGCTATGACTTATGGCACAGTGGATACATTTTCAGTTCAGCCAACAATGCTGAAGTAACCACAGCAACACTGGAACTGGAAGTACACTTTTTTTTTGGTTACACCTGTCACAGCCCCCAGGAAGTTTTCTGGAATCTCTAGAAAACCACTTTTAACTATTATCCCCTCGTCATAGTATAGGGGTTAACAGTCTAAGGGTGATGCTACACGTGACAATTTTGGTATGTTTATAAGCATGCGTTTTCATTCCATTTAAAAATGCATCTGTTTTCATGTGTTTGGATGCTTTGAACCTATTTGTTTAGTAAGATAAATTGGTTCAAATCAGCCAAACACATGAAAAACGCATGCTTTTTTAAACGGACTGAAAACGCATGCTTAAAAAACGACCCAAAAACGGTACATGTGGCATGACGCTAAGCAGCCGCCCATATGTCCCATGTTCTGCACAGCGCCTCATCACGCACTAAGGTCCATGCGCCAGTTTTCTGGCGGACTTTGCACGTCCTTTTCAGTGCAAATTACTCTGCACATTCCAAGGGGTAAACTGCACATAGTTTGTGCCCATGGTTAGATTTGTGTGCTCATCACATCACGATCGGGAGCCCCCTTAAAGGAAATGTGCTAGGGTTTGGACAACCCCTTTAAGTCCATCCATACATGATGCCATATGTGATCGTATAAAGCCTTTAGAACAGTGATGGCGAACCTTTTTCAGCTTCAGTGCCAAAACCAAAAAGCCACTTGTTTATTGCAAAGTGCCAGCGTAGCAATTTAAAGGAAACCTACCACTTGAAGTGGCAGGTTTCCGATGGCAATACCGGGCACCAGCTCAAGGTGAGCTGGTGCCGGAGCTTATTTTAGTTAGTGTTTTAAACCGCTGTATCGCGGTTTAAAACACTTTTTAAACTGTATAGCCGGCGCAGGCAGGTACGCGCTCAGCGCTTACCATGCGCGTGGCTCTCCTTCACTTCCTATGTAGCCGCGCGCACGGTAAGCGCCGAGCGCGTACCTGCCTGCGCCGGCTATAAAGTTTAAAAAGTGTTTTAAACCGCGATACAGCGGTTTAAAACACTAACTAAAATAAGCTCCGGCACCAGCTCACCCTGAGCTGGTGCCCGGTATTGCCATCGGAAACCTGCCACTTCAAGTGGTAGGTTTCCTTTAAGAAGTAATGTTTTTCTCCTTGTTCATTGACAACTTTCAATTCTTCAGCCTCCCAAGGACACCAACACAGTTGAAAGGAGGAGGGCAAACTCTTCTATCATTGTAGGAAGATTCTGTAGGCAGATTCTTTGAGTTCTGTCTGGTGAACTATTCTGTCCTGGGTGCCAACAGAGAGGGCACCGAGTGCCGCCTCTGGCACCAGTGCCATAGGTTCGCCACCACTGCTTTAGAAGGTCACCACACAACTATTCGAGCTGAGACTTGAGAGAAAAGTGTCAGCTATTATGAGCCAGTGTCACCAGCGGAAGGAGACATAGAGGGGACGTTTTTAATGTCAGGGTGGGCTTGGTCTTTCTAGGACTGTGATAGGTTGTCAGATATCATATCTGCTGTGTGGAACTACAAGTCCCAGCGCTCACCAGCACGCGCACGCAGCGCCCTCCTCGCACATGTCTGCATCCTGTGGAGCGCGTGCATGGCCGCAGCGTCACCTCTTCCTCTCTCCGCCGGCGGAAGGTCCCGGAAGTGGCCGCGACCACGTGTCTGCTGATCGTGCTCCTCGCATGCAGGTCCTGGCAGACCCACTGGTGAGGTATGTTCCGTGTTGTTACAGTGTATGCCCCGTATAGTTTACGGAATGTTACCGCTGTGATCCCAGCCTTATCTATCTCCTCTTACAGCCCAGACAGGACGCCGTCACCGCTGCCAGGTATCTGACGAGATGGAGGACGATCTGGAGATGGACGACAATTTGGGCCCCGAGACCTCCAACTCCGGAGGCGATGGTTTCACTCTAGAGGAGGTTCTGCGGTTAGGGGGCACTAAGGTATGGCTCCCCTCGTATACATCAGCAGCTGGTACGCTGCGGGCATGTTGTCCTTCTAGTACTCACGTGGTGCTGTCATACTACTAATAATACTTGATCATTCTGGGAGATGTAGACTATGTATGTAGCAGATCTGTGCAGAATGAAAGGGAATCTACCATTTGGTTTCATGCATTATCAACCAAACAAACCTTGAGAATGCTGTAGCTACACTGATGCAGAAACATATCTTGTTTAATCCCTGATTTGAGTGGTTTTGTTTAAAAACAATTATACAATTCAGGATAATGAGGCTCTGTTGCTCCTTAGCCTTGCTCAGCGCTTCTTGGTCCTGAATTTTTTATTTTTTTCAGCAAAACCACTCAGCTCAGGGATTGACTAAGAAATGTTCCTGCATCCGTGCAGCTACAGCCTTCTCGATGTATGTTTGGTTCATATTTCATGAAATCAATGGTAGATTTCCTTAAGAATAAAGTATACATCACCTATGCAATCTGTGTACCAAGAACTATGTTATGTTGGGTTCACACGACTGCTATTGGTGTCCATTAGTCTGTTCTGCTATGGAATAGAATAATGAACACCAAAGATGGGGAAACAGAAGCCCTTCTCAATGACTCTACTGATACCCAAGCTGTGTCTGAAGACATAACTGTCTGACAGGCTAAAAGAGCATATGTTGCATACAGCTGACAACATAGGATAGAGCGAACTATATTATCCTGCTGGCTTCTTTAAAGAGGACCTGTCACCTGTAAAAATGGCACTGGGAGCTGCTTGATAAAGTAAGCAGCTCCTAGTGCTACAACAGACGCAGCAGTGTTACTATCGGAAACCTCCGATAATGCTAGCAGACACTGACGCGATTTAGACTAGAAAAGCCGGACTGCTTTCAAAGCGTTCAAATAAGCACTTTTCCTAGAACTTGTGTGTGTGTGTGTGTGTGTATATATGCAACATCCCCCACCGGGGCCTAGCCCTTGAGGTGAGGCCTGGAGACAGCCGGGGCCCGCGGTACCGGAGTGGCTGGCGGTTGCGGCCTAAGCACGCTTGTGTCACGGTGCTTGGTACGGGGTAACCGGAGGGCTGTCCTACAGCCTGGCAGGTCTCCAGCAGGGTGGTGTTGGCAAGAAATGATGAGGGAGAGGCTGCTATAGCGTATCTCCCTGGGGCAACCCCTTAATGTCCCGAGTGTGAGTCTCTGGGTGATGGACAGGGTGCCGGTGGTGAAGGCAGCCGTATTAGCAGGGACCAGACGGAGACAGAAGTTGAAGAAAACAACTTACAGTTCTTTATTGGAACCGCAGGAACTTCAGCAAACGTGCCTTTAACAGGTAGATGGAGCACTGGAGAGGTATTTGGAGGGAGCCACAGGATGTAGGTCACCAGCCTGAATGTAAGGGCAGGCTGGGAGGCAGCTGTGTCCTTAGAGGATGCTTCAGCTCGGTCCTGGATCTCTTCAGGTATCACCCTTGAAGGTAGGATGATACCCCTTTCCTCACTACACTAACTCTAGTCTTATTCTCCACTTCAGGCAGGGGCTAGGCTCTTCCTGCACTGGTCCGGTGTGCTAGAGTCTCTGAGCTGCTGCTCAGCTAACTACTCTCTGCATGTGTCCTGCAGACCCAGAGGGCCTGACTAGGACCGGCCTCTTCTCCCTTCTGGGAGAGACTGCTCTCCTAACTCTCCTAAGAGAGACTACTCTCGGCGTGTTCTCTAGAACATTCCTGGCCAGAGGTTTTATTACCTCCCTTTGGTCAGGTGGTGGCTGCTCCTCCAATTACCTCTCAGTTCACAAAGACAGGATGTAACACATATCATTGGATACTGGACTTTTACATCATATACAGATTTAACTTTTGCCTTGCCAGGCAGGATTAACCACTGCAATTTCCCCTTTTGTGATGTGGTGACATGTTATGGGGCTTATTCGCAAGCACTACCTCGCCATTGCATCGGCGAGGGTGTTGCATATATATATATATATATATATATATATATATATATATATATATATATATATATATATATGTATATGTATATGTAAACTCTCCTGTTGCAGAATGCCCAATGTTTTAAAACACAATACAATTCTGTGGGGTGACAATGTGGTTACATTATCAGGGAACAGGTGTATATATACACTTTCATCTGGCTTCTGTACTAACACCCTGACACAGAGAGAGAGAGATTACACAGAGAGAGGCTGACAGATTTTTACACTGTGAGCTCTGCTAGATCTGTGCCTGCCTCCTCCTTCCCTGGGATCACTTATCTCCTTCTCTGCTCGCCATGTGCTGACAGGATGTGAATAAGTGAGCGTCTCTGAGCTCCATGCAGAGAGGTGGCTACAGACATTTAGCAGAGACAGACATCTGCACGCTGCAAATGCCAATCCAAGATGGCTGCTCGACCCTAAGCCAGAAGTTACAGGGTCGTGTCTAGGGGCAACTGAAATTGTGTTCAGCAGGACTGATAGAGACAGGTTGGATCTATATCTGTGAAATGCCGTATTTTTGTTAAAGGGAACCTACCACCACAAATCTACCTATAAAGGTAGATCGGGTGGTAGGTGGATCATCCTCACGTCCCCACACTTTTTTTGTTAACTTTTATTAGACTTTTATGCAAATTTACTTATGCGGCTACTGGGGCGGGGAGTAGCCGCATCTGAGGTTACACGAGGCGGCTACTCCCCGCCCCGGTAGCCTCTTTTCCCCTCCTACTCACCATTGTCCGGCGATCGTGCCGTCTGTGCATGCGCAGAAGAGCAGGCCCGCGCCTGCTCTTCTGCCCATGCGCAGACGGCAGGATCGCCGGACGAGGGCGCGCAGCTACGCGGAGCTGCGCGCCGAAGATGGTGAGTAGGAGGGGAAAAGATGCGTGTAACCTCAGATGCGGCTACTCCACGCCCCAGTAAATTTGCATAGAAGTCTAATAAAAGTTAACAAAAAAGTGTGGGGACGTGAGGATTAGCCCTTAAAAGGGCTATCCTCACGTCCCATTGATCCACCTACCACCCAATCTACCTTTATAAGTAGATTTGTGGTGGTAGGTTCCCTTTTAATAACAGTGAATTGGACAATGTATTATTTTGTAAGCCTGAGTACGTATAAGAAACTTTTCTTCGTGGGAATACCCCTTAAAGGGGTTGCCCGGGAATAGACAATTTTTATTATGTGGCTGAAGGGGTGTTTATAATAAAAAGACCCCAACTCCCATTCTCTGTCACTGGCGGCTTCTGTTTTTATACAGTGGCTGCACAAATACAGCCGAGCTACTGCGTGACCTTCAGTGTATATATAAACAGTAGCTACAGGAGTAGAGGTGAGTATAAGAAGGGTTTATCTTTAAAGACACCACCCCACTCCCTCAGCCATATATTCAAAATGAACAATTCACAGACAACCCCTTCAAGGGGATAAATTTTGTCCTGCACAATATGTAGTTTAGATGTACATAAAATCTTTTGTGAAAGGAATTGTTAAGAAACTTTTCTTTTGTCCATATCATATTGGTGTTAATCCTTTCAATAATTTGTCTTCTCTTTTAGCATGATTATATAATGCTTGCCAGCCTGGATGAAACAGCCGCAGTATTGGAGGGTAACAAGAAAGGAGAAATTGATGATTTGGAGGAAGGTGAATTGCAGACATTCATTGAAAAGCTGGGCATTGGAAAAATTGGCAAACAAATTCTAGAACAAGATGATAATGGGAATGCTTCTACCAAACCTGAAGGAAAGAAAAAGGATCCTAAAATCTCTACTAAACAGGAGAAAAAAGACAGTGATATGAAAAAGAATACAACTGAAACACAAACTAAGAAAACCAAAGAGGTAAAGTCTAAAGTCTCAGAAAAAGACAGTCAAGTGACAAGCACATCTTCAAAGAGCAAGGTGAAGCCTACCTTTGAGTTCTCTGAACGTTCGACTCTGCTTCTAAAGCCTGGTGGAAAGTGGTATGACCATGAATATACTAAGGAGTATACAACGCAAGTGCAAAATGAAGAGGAGGTCAAAAAATACAAAGCTTTGGCTGAGAAACTATATGAGCACGAGGTAAACTTGTACAGAAATAAGAAGCAGTTCCAGAAAGGGGCCAACACTACATGGATGAAAACTGTTGTGTCAACAGGTACGTTAGCAGACAGAATGGCAGCAATGACGGTTCTTATACAAGACGCCCCTGTTCATACCTTACAGTTTGTAGACATGCTGGTAAATTTGATTAGGAAAAAGGGGAGCAAAAGGCAAAACATCATGGGATTGGATACCTTCAAGGATTTGCTACAGTCGGACCTTCTGCCTGAGTACCGCAAACTGTACAAGTTTGTTCAGCACCCTTTTGATAAACTTGAAGAGATTTCCAGTGGTAACAGAGATGCCAGGGACCGGCGCCTGATCTTGTGGTACTTTGAAGAGCAGCTAAAACAGCATGTGGCAGAATTTATTAAAGTCTTAGAAACTTTAACTCATGACACTTTGATTGCAACCAAGACAAAAGTTCTGAACGTGATTTTCGATCTTCTCTGTAATAAACCTGAAGAGGAGAAGAGCCTTCTAGTCTTGTTGGTCAATAAAATTGGAGATCCCCAGTATAGAGTCGCCACCAAAGCCTCCTACTTACTGGAGATGTTGCTCGATAAGCATCCTAACATGAAAGTGGTTGTGTGTATGGAAGTGGAAAGACTCTTGTACCGGCCAAACATAAACGAGAAGGCTCAGTATTATGGCATTTGCTTTCTAAATCAGATCATGTTTTCCCATGAAGAATCTGATTTAGCAAATCAGCTCATTACAGTTTATTTCTCCTTTTTTCGGGCCTGCATAAAGAAAAAAGAACTTGACAGCAAAATTCTGAGGGCTTTGTTGACTGGAGTCAATAGAGCATATCCATATGCTGAAATAGGAAGTGAAAAGGTCAAGGAGCAACTGGACACCCTATTCAAAATCCTGCCTGTAGTGAACTTCAACACAGGGGTGCAGATCCTTATGCTTCTGTTCCAAGTCATGGATTCACAGCAGACTGTGTCAAATAGATACTTTGCAGCTTTGTATAGGTAAATATCATAGCACCTTTTATATGTAGCTTGTATACTGGAGTACAATGTATGATCACTTGATTTTTTTTTTTTCAGAAATATTGAATCTCCATTGATAAACATTTGATGTATTTTTGTAAGGAGTACACCATGCCACTGGTTATTCTGTAAAACATTTTTCTAAAGTATATTAGCATGAAACTTTTATTTAAAAAAAAAAATGTTGATGATTAGAGAACAGCAATGACTGTGGCATAGAGAAAGATTATAACTACATTTTCTGAATGTTACATCCGTCACCAATAAATAGGAAATGTGCAGCCATTGCTTTGAATGACTTCAGCAGATCTGCGGCCACAGTACATCACTAATCTCTCACACTGCTCTGGTGGGATTTTGGTCCACTCTTCTTCCAGTCTCTTCCATAGTTCTGTGGTAGTTGTGGGTTTCTTAGACATAACTTTGTCACCAAGGATTTTCAATGGTAAGAATTTATCATAATATGCTGGCGTATGATGTAAGCTATAACTCCACCTTTTGTGGTGGATACATAAAGAGGCTTAGACATCCTGATGAATCCGTCGAGCACCAGAGCAACAACGCCAGGCTGACCTAGCGGTTTTGTGTAGAGACAGTAGTGAATGTTCACAGGCTTTAGCGAGTACACATGTGGCAAGAACGCAGGTGTAAAGATGCTAGACAACATACTGTTAGTGGTATATTAGGCTAGTTTCTGATGACAAGTTTCCTTTAAACATTGATTAGCACCAATAACTTGCAGGTATCTTTAAAGTGTTTTTTCTAATTTTGATCGGTGGTCTTTTACAGTTATCTCAATTTACTCTGTTTTACAATATATATCTAATATGTATTATGAAATAAGCCTAAAATACTGCTATTTTACATGTAAGAATATATTCACATATGACTACACGATGACCTTGGCATTTTGGAAATTGTGTGGTGTTCTCTAATTTTGATCTCCAGTGTATTATCCATGTTGGCATACTCCGATCCTATATATTGGATGTTTTCAGATTTGCCTAATGAAACATCAGGGCTACATATGCTTAAGTGGATTTATCATCTTTGATACGGGTAGATCCTTGCATTGTATCCTCTCATGCCATGCCATGATTTATGATGAAACGGAACTGGGGATTATCAAGACCAGCATGCAGAATGTCCTTGTGAACTAGTATATCTTATAACATATTTGAATGGCAATTTGAATGCTGAAATTCGGTGTGTTGAATGGCAAGTAATATATCATTGATGGATATATAGAATAGTTACTCTTGTGCAATTAGTTTACTGATGTTAAATATTTTTATTTGATTTCCAATAACAGGAAGCTTCTTGATCCTGGATTATCACAGGGCAGCAGGCAGACAATGTTCCTCAATCTTCTCTTCAAATCCTTAAAAGCGGATGTTGTAGTGAGACGCGTGAAAGCATTTGTAAAAAGACTACTACAAGTTACATGCTGCCAAAAGCCTGCATTCATCTGTGGAGCCTTATACCTGATATCTGAGATTTTCCGATTAAAACCGGCATTGAAAGTGCTGCTAAATGAAAATGGGGTATGTTCCTGTGATCTATGTATAATATATATATATATATATATATTTTTCTGTGTTTTTTAATCTACCTCTGTTTGCTTAATAGCATGAGGTGTTATTTTTGTCTTTCGTTTTCGTTTTAGATTTTTTTGGCAGATGGTCCCCAGTTGTGAGATTGCAGAATGTGTTCAGTTCCTGTGGAAGTCTTCTGAAGGCTTCCAGGCTTGCCAATGTAAGGTCACTATTAAACCCTTTCTTTAGCAGGGTTTAATAGTAACCAATACATTTTTCCATAAATGCCAATATTATGGTATTGTAGCTTTAGATTAACCCTTTCATGACCGACCAACATAAATATACATCTGCCCGTTGTGATGCGGTGTATGGAGAGGGCTGCATTAAGCAGCTGGCAACGATCACGGCAGTTTACCTGTTAGGGGCCTCAGTCAAACCCAACCGGAGGATCTAACAAGTATGCTCCTTTGTACGGGCATCTTTAAATGCCGTAGGACAGGGAGGTAAAAGAGGTAAGGGCAATTATAGTATTTAATATATTTGGGTTAATTTGAATGGCATACTCTGTAGAAAAATCTTTTATATTTATGACAGCTTTGAGTATTTTTGGTTACGGGTCTATCGGCATGGCACATCTAGATATGGTAGTCTCGCCAAAACTGTCAGATTGGGATGGTATCTCCTGTGTAGAGCTTTCTACAAAGATTTTTAGTTCGTTTCGGTTTGGCACTTTGGTCTTGCCAAGACAATACTGTTCTTTTCTTGACATGGAAGTGGTTGGAGGTTTAGTTCATAGACAACACAACACATCTGTCAAAATTATTGATATAAAGTTCACCCTTGACTCCTTAGGTGAAAGAAAATGTAGATATTGACAAATCGTAGCCGGGCTTGGATGTGTTTTCTTTGTGAGAAAAGGCTTTTGTACTTCCCTCTACCCCACAACCTAGATATATAACGTATGCGGGGGATTATTGTCGCAGACAGTCAACAGCTTGGCAAAATCTGTGACGTACTTGGGCTCATGAAATAGTTTTCAGAAGATATATGAAATTATGGGGACACAACGTGTAAACATCAAGCAAATAACATAAGAAATAGATAACAATTGTATAAGTGACATGTACCTCAGGTTTTAGACCCACCATAGCAGCACAATATTTTGTATGATGCATAAAACATTCCCCCCCCCCCCCTCCATTCATCACAAAGGGGTTGTCTTGTTTTCACTTGATGGAGCAGCAGGTCGATCATGTGTCCAGCTACTACATTCGATACTAAAGGTGTGTCAGAAATTGCCAAGCATAGCCGTCGACTATCTCCAGCAATACCTTTTACCATTCTATGAGAGTGCCTGAGAAAGTTGAGTGCTGTACTCAGCAACTTCAAGTAGACACTGAATGGAGCAGCAGGATGCCTGCTCGAACTTCTGCTCCATTTATTAGTAATTACAGGACCCCAGTAGCAGAACCTCCACCTTTTTTTTTTTTTTTTTTTTAATTTTTATTTTTATCCCCCCATCTTGCGGAAAAAAACTTGGCACAACCTCTTTAATAATTTTTAGAAATCTACTTTTTTTTTTTAAATCAGATTTTTATTTGATTTTTGTAAACACAAACAAACAAATGGTAATGCATTACAGCTCTATTGACAAGGTATGTTGCATGTAGGAATTAAATCTACTTTTTACTGTTTAGGAAAACGATGAAGAGGAAGAATTTCATGATTTACCTGATGATGAAGGTGATGATAAAGAACCTCTCAACAAGGATGAAGCTAATACTAATAAGGAGCCCACAGGAAATCCTACATCTGCTTCATGGATACACACACAGTCTCTCCAAGGTAACTTTGTTTTGTGCTTTATCTGATATCAATTGTAAATATTAATTTCCCATTTTGAGAAAAGCACTGTGGTAGAATTCTGGCTTAGTATCACATTTTCCAAGGGTTTTAGACACTTTTTAGAAACGATAACATTATTGGCAGCCAAAACAATGCATCTTTACAGGCAAGTAAAATAAAACAAAACGGAAAACAAAAGCTGAGCACTACCTGTACATCAGCGGTTCCCTCTCTAACAAAACAGCAGCTAGTGACAGAGCAATGTCTCTCACACAGTGCTACAGCCCAGGATACAGCTCTGGGTTAAAACCCATTTTCCTAGCTGTGTTTGGTAATACTGTATTTGATACTGTTTTGCACATTCTTGGCATTCTCTTGTTGGCCCTTTTGCCTATACCTTGCGGTCCAGCTCACCCCAAACAATTTTGATTTGGTGACTGTGGAGGCTAGGTCATTTGGCGTAGCACCCCATCTTTCTCCTTCTTGGTCATGTAGCCCTTACACAGCCTGGAGGTGTGTTTGGGGTCATTGTCTTGCTTGAAAAATAAATGATGGTCCAACTAAATGCAAACTGGATGGAATAGCATGCCGCTGCAAGATGCTGTGGTAACCATGCTGGTCCAGTATACCTTCAATTTTGAATACATCTCCAACAGTTTCACCAGAAAAGCACCCCCACACCATGACACCACCTCCTCCATGCTTCATGGTGGAAACAGGGCATAGAGAGTGCATTCATTCACCTTTTCTGCATCGCACAAAGACAGTAGTTGGAACCAAAATCTCAAATTTGGACTCATCAGAATAAAGCACAGATTTCCACTGGTCTAATGTCCATTCTTTGTGTTCTTTAGCCCAAACAAGTCTCTTCTGCTTGTTACCTGTCCTTAGAGTGGTTTCTTAGCAGCTATTTTACCATGAAGGCTGCTGCACACAGTCTCCTCTTAACAGTTGTTGTAGAGATGTGTCTGCTGCTAGAACTCTGTGTGGTATTGACCTGGTCTCTAAACTGAGCTGCTGTTAACCTGTGATTTATGAGGCTGGTGACTCAGATGAACTTATCCTCCGAAGCAGAGTTTCCTAATTTTTCAGACTGGCTGACCTTCATTTCTTAAAGTGATGATGGCCGCTTGTTTTTCTTAGCTGCTTTTTTCTAGCCATAATACAAATTCTAACAGTCTATTCAGTAGGACTATCATCTGTGTATCCACCTGACCTCTGCACAACACAACTGATTGTCCCAACCCCATTTATAAGGCAAGAAATCCCACTTATTACACCTGACAGGGCACACCTGTGATGTGAAAATCTTTTCTGGTCACTACCTCTTGAAGATCATCAAGAGAATGCAAAGCCGTAATCAAAGCAAAAGGTGGCTACTGTGAAAATGTCTTATATCCTAGGTTCTTCTGTTGTTTCACATTTTTTTAAGAATATAATTCCATGTGTTAATTCATAGTTGTGATGCCTTCAGTGTGAATGTACAGTATTTATAGTCATGAAAATACAGAAAACTCTTTGAATGAAAAGCTGAGTCCAAACTTTTGACCTGCACTGTGTATGTATAATGATGCGTTTTAAGTCTTCCAACTCCCCAAGCATTATATGGTGGATGCATGCTGTAGAGAAATGTATTGTGGGTTCCAAAACACCTTTGTTATTTCTGTACATTATGCTGTTTCTGAGAAATTCCAATTTGCATTGCACAAGTTGATTTCCCCACTGGAATTGTCATCGATCTCCCACAAAACAAATCCGCAGGTAATGCAGAATGTGTTAAGTGACCTTAAGGCACACAGACAGATTGGGCGGAACGTATTAAAACACTTGCCTTGTGCCACATTAATCAAAGCTTTTAGACCTTCTTTTTGGCACTTTTCCAACTTGACAGACTAAGGGGACATAGCCATTGGAAACTAGATGTGACCTCATGTGAAAGGGGCTTGGCCAATGGGAAAAAAAAGTCTGTGCCAAAAAATCTGCCAAACAGTTTAGACTACAACTAGGAATAAAGTAGCAACTAACCATATTTATACTGCACCAGATTTCATCATCCCATTGATAAAACTGGCGCAATAAAAGACTAGCATTTTCTAGCCAGAGACTGGCGAAACCTGAGATATATTGTTAAATTCCCTCATTATGTGTGGAATTTCCTAAGGATATTCCTCATGCACACAAATTAGTTACTTTTTTATGTGTGCTGTTGATTTCTACAAATTTGGGAAATAAGCCATCTGTTGTACCATACTATGTAGTAATGTGACATTGCAATCTTATAATATTGGACCATAAGCATCTGCACCTAGCCTTATTCTTGTAGAATAAAAGGGGTTGTGCCGAATCAACAAGTTAACCCTATCCATCGGAGGGGATCTCACTGATGGGAGCTCCACACATGCGAGCTGCTGCTCCTTTCATTGTGTATGGAACTGACTTAGATAGCTCAATGCAATGCATATGCAACCTGCTGCTCTATTCATTTGGTGTACAACGGTCCCCTGTTCTTATAGCCATTGGGGTCCCACTTCTGAGACTATCACCACTATCCTGTGGACTGCCCTTAAAATAGCTGTTATAGCATACAGCGTTTATTTATTTCAAAAGTATTTTCATTTGCTACTGGATGACATTTGCATTAGTTGCATAGTTTACATAGCGTGAGTTCTTGGCTGTAGCTGCTCAGATCCACTTTTATTTCAGTGGGCTCATGCATACGGCCGTGGTATGCGCTGACTTCTCTGGCCACGGTTTATAGAGTAGGTCCTGTTCCTGCCTTTGCTTGTGGCTCAGGCTTTATAGTGTCATCGGCACGTGAGCAGACAAACTCTAATGACACATAGGATACAGACATATAACGTGCCTGTGACATGAAATTGACATGCAGGAGGATTCACAAAGTTTATTTGTGATATTCAAGAACAAAGCTAAACATTTTTATTTATGTTTTTTTTGTTTTTTTTTTGTTTAAAGGTTTCAAAAAAACAAGCCAGTATGATCCAGTGAATAGAAATCCTTTATTCTGTGGAGCTGATAACACGAGTATCTGGGAGCTTAAAAAGGTAAAAGCCATTCAAATGTAATTATCCATTTGGTGAATTCCATATAATACAAGAAGTATAAGATACTAGAAAGAGGAGATTTCTCACATGGCTAAATGGTCCTATAGATCTGCTACACCTATATGAAGTCATGCCTCAATTGATAAAATGTTTTGTTATAGGGAATATAATATTATAGTAGCAATCGGCAGTTCACCTTGTTCTCCAGTGATGTACATACATACAAAGTTTTCTTTTGTCCTTGTTACGTTAAAACCCACACAACAGTAAGCATGTGTATAATAGGGTTATAGGAAATACTGTAAACAATACATTAAACGTGTGGTAAGCAACATTGGTCTCTTATCCTACATAAAAGGGCCATGGAACTGTAGGTGTCTTTTTTATATCAGGAAACTTTTATTAAATCATATAATTATTACGGCATTAGCATTAATAAACAGTGATCATAATCACAACTGTACAAATAAACATTACCCTAGGTCTGGCCGGTGTTTTTTATTCTGTTCCTTTTAATTCAAATGCATCTGCATAAAACTTTGCAGTTGATGTACACACAAAATAATACACAACCTTTCAGGACTGTGCAGTCTGTAAACCAAAATTCTGACTTCGAATCCTCAATTTCCCTAACTTCTACTCCAACTCCATCAAAATGGTCAACTACTTTGACTCCACAGGCAGTTTTCCTGGTAACTCTAGCAGTGCCAAGATAGATGCAGACATGCCTTCCCAGTGATTAATTTCTCTGATCTGTATCGGGGAAGCTTCATTACTTTGCATGTGCCCCACACATTCACCTTAACCAAAAGCCTAGAGGAGGGTGCACAACCAGCGGCTGCCTGGCCAAATGCAGCATGTCAAGCCTTGGGTTGTGGTGAGTGCAGCTGGGAAGTTCTCACCTCTTCCTAGTTCTCTCCTGCCTCCCTACTCCTGATGCTGTTTAAAAGTGGCGGTGTCAGTACCCTGAGCAGATGGCCCCGGCTGTACTGTTCTGCTCCCAGGTCTTCTCCTGGCACATCTCTTCTCTGGTGCTGCTGCATGCTACTAACAGAGCAGAGGGGCACATGGAGGAGAGAAGCAGCTGTGGTGCAGGAAGCAGAAAAGGACACATGAAAGGAGCTAATCTGCTCTGTTTCCATTATTAGTTGTCTATTCTATTGGTTTCCAGTATTGTTATTAGTTTGTTCTGTTGGTCTCCAGTATTACTTGTCTGGGGGTGAAATAAAAGAAAATTTCATAATTTTAGAATGTATTATATATGTGTGGAATCGGTATATTTTATCATGTCTGACTCCACCAAAATCGTCTCCGAATCCACAGCCAGGCAACATTTTTGTCCTTGGTTTACATGCTGTCATAAATTAACCTACTGGGGTTTTTTCCATATACAATGGGAAAAAAGGTTCAATGTAGATAAATGTGAAGTTTTGCTTCATGGTCTTAATATTTCATTTCGGGCACCAAATATCATGGGTAAAGAGAATAAAAGGAAAGTTACTTTTTTAACTTGCTTATTGAAGGGTCAGTTGACGTATGCACAATGAGAGTAGACAAAAACATGTCAAGGAGCAGAATGCAATGGTAAAGAAAGGACACCAAACTAACTTGCTTAGCATATACATAGCATAGTCATTAACCTGATGCTACAGTGTGGTTATAATATCAAGCCAAAATACCAGCACAAAAAAAACAATGATTCTGAAGGCAGCAATCTCAATTTCAAAAGTCACCATGCAAGGAGGAGAAGGTCGACACAGAGTACAAAGTCAAAGGGGAATCACACAACCTATATCCGCTTTTGTCACATTTCTCATTTTATACCGACGCAAGGGGGTGAGGTAGCATAAAACACAGGTTTTATCAGTGAGGCACATATCAGTTGAAGCTTACAGAAAAGAAGCAATGCTTATATAATGGATGTGCCTTTTTTGCTGCAGTTTTTTAAAATCCCCACTAGGTGTCAAGCACCTTATTTGCATATTTGTTCATTGTAACTCTCTTTTACACAGCTCTCTGAACACTTTCATCCATCTGTTGCTTTATTTGCGAGGACCATACTAGAGGTATGTGATAAGGACACAGTATTTAACTTTGTATCTTTCTAAAAATCATGTACACATATATTATATGGTTTCTTTATAGCACTTTCATTGGTCAGGTGATTTATGTGCTAGAAGTTCAACTATTGACCATATTGCCAGTGTGGCATCTCTTCCGCTGCCCAGTGAGAAATATTAGTAGATCTTGCATTGCTTTGCGATTCTAGTTGTCTCAGATTCTGAGTGGAAATGCATGTGCCATGGGGCTTACACCATTCTGGAACTCAAACACATACCATGGCTAATGCACACCATGTGGTGCTAGTTTCAAAATGCAATTGAAGCACAAAGTGTGACTGAGGCCTTAGGGTGGTTTCACATTGGCGTTTTTTTAGTGATTTGCCACTGAACCCATACACACATACAGTTAGTTTGATTGTGTTTTTGTTTTTTTTGTTTTTACTGATGCCTTACGGAACCATTAATTTTTAAACTTCAGGTTTTTTTTTCACTGAAGTTTGAAAAAGCTCATTGAAAAGAATTGTTCAGTAATGTATCAGTGAAAATCATTGAAGCCAGGAAGAGAAAAGCAATCTGTATGTGCCCATAACCAAATGGGTTCAGTGAAAAATCACTGATGTGAAAAAAATGCCAATGTGAAACCACCCTTAGACTGTTATACTGGTTACAAACCTGTACAGTGTTGGAGAGTTATGTCTGCCATATTACACATTGGCAATAACGTGTTTTGTATACAAATACATCTTGCGGCATAGGGCACATTCATGACAGCAGAGGTGCGATTGGAGAACACATGACAAATAGGATAAAAGTAGTTTTATGTTAAAAGTATTAAAAATGAAAATGCTTGCATCTTATTTTCTTTAAATGAGTTTTTCAGGGACATCTTGGCTGTGGTAAAAGCGCACACAATAGAGGTTGCTGCTGTTAGTATGACTGCTTTATCCAATTGGCATTGTACACAGAAATGTGTAGTGCTATGGAAAGGAATTGGGATATGGATGAAAAGGGCTGAGGGTGTGCTGACCATTTCTTTAGTGTGTACATTTTGGTGTAGGGTGAATTAAAGGTAAAGAATGGAGGAAAAATGGGTTATTAGTGGAAGCTATTTAATAGCTGAGATGAAACACCAGAAGGCTGAATGTCTATGAAAACCCACATGTCCTTTCTTTTTCTCCAGGGCAATTCTGTGCAGTATACGGGTGATCCTCTCCAAGATTTCACATTAATGAGGTTTTTGGATCGATTTGTGTATCGTAATCCTAAACAGCAGAAAATCACAGGTAATACTTTGGTTAGCTGAGAATTATCAAGGCTAAATATTGTCTAGGATCTTCTTTAGTAAGGCCTTAGCCATTATGCACACACGTTCATGTGTATGTTTCAGCCGCCCGTTTCTGTCCATGAGTAAAGGAACCACAGTCTGGGCAGGAATAGGACCGTCACTATAATTTATGGAGCAGCCGATCGGCACATTCATGTTGTAGTGACAAGAAGTTTGTTATAAGAAAATTTAAAAATTTAAAAAAAAAATAAACTGCTCCTTCATCCCCCCCCCCCCCCACCCTATTCTCTTCCTTCTAGGGCCCAACTATGTACACATCTTATGTGTCTGCCCTTTGTCTCCTTTCCTCGCATCTTCCACATTTTCATGATGACATACTCCAATAATAGTGAGTTTGCTTACCTTTCGGCCTAGCAACCGCAAGCGTATAAGCAGATAAATATGGAGACCGGACGGTGGGAAGAGGAGGCAGAGGAGAAAGGGCGGACACGTAGGGAGTGTTCATAGTTGTGCCCTAGAGGGTAGAGAATGGGGGGGGGACGCTCCTCGCTACAAACACCCGCGGGACAAAGGAGGACTGAGATCCAAGTAAACTTTTCTTTTATCTGATTTATTAAAAAAAACAAAGTTTAAGAATGTGCTAAAATTGCCTGTGGGGGAATCTAAAACGAGCCCCTGGTTCGACAGATTCCCTTTAATTACAAAAATATACTGAAATTCAAGTAACAATCTACACATTTGATATCACCGCAAAACCGATGCACATCTTTTAAAATAAAACTGATAAAAGTTGTATTTCATGGCTTGCAGGTTTTAGTGAGACTGCATTTTGCAGGTTTACCATGTGTTTGGCTGGTTTGACTCTGTTTTACTTAATTGCTGGAAGCAGCTTCATTTAAGCAATAAAGTAAAACGGATTCAAACCAGCCTCTGAATGAAAATCTTAATTATGTTTTTAGAAAAAAATATAAAATGTACCTTTTTAATTTTCTCTCTGTATAGAAAACAACAGAGGCTATTTAAGGCACCGAAACAAGAAGTTGTACATGACGCAAGAAAAACAACCAGGTATGTCTTATCTACACAAAATACAGTTACCTCGTATAAAAGATATACTTCTCGGCATGAACTCAACACTAAAACAACACACAGCCTTAAAATCAAACTCTGACGTGTCGATCTACACACCAAGATGGCATTCCTATTGTTTTTTTTTTGTTTTGTTTTGTTTTTTTAAACCTGCCTAAAATACCAAGTCAATATGTGTCAAGATCATACATTTACACATACATATAATCCTGTGACTACATCCACAGCTACACATTATGTTATGCCTTGGGGTAGGGGGTGTTTAGGATTTTTTTTTTATGCTTTTAGTATAAAACATTTGGAATGTGGTTTTATCATAAGAGAAGCCAATAAAAAAATATGCCCCTGAGATGGGTAAACTTTTAAAGGGGCATTTCCATTTCAGCAAATTAATGTTATTGTTTGTATTTTATAAAAAGTTATACAACTTTCCAATATACTTTCTGTATCGATTCCTCTTGGTTTTCTAGATCTCTGCTTGCTGTCATTCTATAGAAAGCTTCTATGTTCCAGTGAACAGAAATCTGACTATGGTCACACAGGTGCACAGAGAGTAATCAAAACTGGGTGTTATAACAAGTTGTGCACCTGTGTGACCATGGTCAGATTTCTGTCAGATGAAAGTAAACAGAAGCTTTCTATAGAATGACAGCAAGCGGAGGTCTAGAAAACTGTGAGAAATTGATACAGAAAGAATATTGAAAAGTTGTATAACTTTGTATAAGACAAAGAATATAATAATTTGCTTTAAGTTCCACTATTGATATTCTAGTTGTGACAAGCCCTAAACGTGAGTCTACTAGCAGTTTTGACCACGCTAAGCTGCAAACGGTATGGTATAGCCCTCATGGATATTCATGTAACCATACCTTTGTGTCTTGTTAGTAGCAGCAGGACTGTGCAAAATGGGTTTATCCACCAGGTGTGTAATCAAGCTTGAAGATGGAGGGGTAGAGTTTGCAAGTTGCTGTGTTTTTTTATGTTTTTTTTTTTTCTCTTGGCATTCAACTGCCTCTCTCTTCTACTGTCATATAAAACCAGAAGCCTGCTACCACTAGGGGCAAAGAGTTTGTATGTTCTCTCCGTATTTGCTCGGGTTTCCTCTGCGTCCGCCAGTTTCTTCCCACACTCTAAAACATGCTGTTATGTTGATTTAGGTTGTGAGCCTCATTGGGGACAGGGACGGATGTGGCAAGCTCAGTGCAGCGCTGCGTAATCTGTGTGCGCTATATAAATAAAGGAATTATTATTTATTATTATCACTCTTACTCAGCACAGAGGGTACGGGCTGTGCCTTGTTCAGTGAGGAGACCTCGCACCCCACCAAAGCCAAAATAAAAGTGAATTTTTAAAAGTGCTGCTGCTAATAACAAACACTAAGTTATGGTTATACTCGTATCGCGTATCAAGACCTTCCACAGTCTGCATATTTGTATGGTCAATACTGCCGTGGACTCCCTTTAAAGGCCAGACATACTGCATTGAAGACAGATAATCAGTATTGAAAAAAAAACTATTTTTCAAAGTACAGACCAAGTTTAATTTCATCTGTAGTCTGAATCATTTTTTTTTCTTGCCTACAGTATCCCTTTTCTAATAGATTTGCCATTTATGTTGTGTGGTTTTTTTTTTTTTTTTTTTTAGTAAATAGTGCTACTTTCCTAGCAAAAGAAGAGGCGGACATTCCAGTAGATGAAATATTCTTCCACAGGTAAATTATATTTAAGGGACCACTAAACAGAATAAAATCTAAACAAATCTTAATATTGCTGAAATTTACAAATGGCTAGAAAATATAAATTGAATTAGTGGCTAGAGTGTAGTCCTTGGTCTGCTAGTTATTGGAGTCCGAGACAACCATAATATAAACTAATAGCACATAAATGGTTGGGTAAATATTTACAGATCAGGGGCATCACAGCTTGGGCTTTGCTGGCTCGGGGCCTGGAAGTTTGTGTGTCATCAGTTTTGTTGTCTTTGTTATCCAGGTCACATTTTTTATGAAGTAATAATTATCTGTAGTGCAAAATTCTTACCTTATCTTTTCTTGCAGCTAGCCACATTTTCTAATCCGTAGCCTAGAAAAGCTTGATAGCACTTTCAAGTTATGCCTCTATTAGTCATATAAACTATTACCTTTTTCATATTTTTCTGAAGTTCGAGTTAAAGGCATTATTAGTTTAAAGGTGTTTGCCCATGAAAGAAAGTTCTCAGAATGTATTTCCCTAGTGATGTTTACACAATAAAGATCATTTTAGCCCTTTAATCAGCAATTTTAGTCATTTTTATTGTTGTTGGTGATGGTCAGTGTAAAATTTAGCGGTGTGAGTGGGCACTAGCTAAGCAGGCACTTCATGATTCCTCTGTGCTATGAGATGCTGTGTGCTGACAATGTGCTTAGATTATCATAGTACAGGGTTCAGCTACAGTTTCATTTAGCTTCTGAACATTCTGCTAGTATCTGACACATAGGAAAAGAGAGATGAGACAAAACAGAGTCTTTAGGTGGATATAAGACACAATAACACACTCACATCTGCTACCACACTTATAAAACAGTCTGTACTGCTTTGTCCCACTCCCCTCCAATCAAGACCTTATCTTGTCTGTAGAGCTGTTGCTCGACAGAAAGTGCCTTTGTCTGTAATGCTCTCTGCCCCGTGCACCTCCCCCTGCAGTACAAGAGAAGCTTTTTATGTGAAAGGAATCTGCCCGACCATAGTCAACAGTTTATAGAGAGAGGCCTGGATGACTTTCTGGAGAGAAAAAATATCACGGGTTATGGGGATAAAACATTTATTTAATTCTTAAAGGTTGGACTTGCGTCTCCTTCCAGCCTTATATACTATGATACTATAATACTATGATTGTTCCTGGATACAACCTTAAACACCAGGACTGAAAGACAGATTGGAATTATATCTGTGAAATGCTGTATTTATGTTTAATAATAGTAAATTAGGGAATGTGTTATTATTTAATCCTGAAAATATTTATTTATAACCAAGGGTCATTGGTACGAATGTCCAGGGCACTTCTGTTCTGCTCTTATTTGAATGGTGATATCTTTCCAAATACTTTACATATCATTATAATTTTTACTTTGTTTTATTTCATGACATGAGAGAATTTTTTTTATGTAGAACTAGTAGGCAAATAAAAATGTGAAAATATATGCATTTTGTCATTTTTTTTTTCCCATTAAATTTTGGGTATACAGGCGGTCCCCTACTTAAGAACACACAACTTGCAGACAACCCCTAGTTACAAACAGTCCTCTGGATGTTGGTAATTTACTGTACTTTAGCCTTAGGCTACAATAAACAGCTATGACAGTTATCACAGGTGTCTGCAACTAAGCTTTATTATTAATCCTGGTTCTGATGACAATCCAACATTTTAAAAAATCCATTTGTCACAGAGTCCAAAAACAAAAATTCTGGCTGGGGTTACAATTATAAAATATACAGTTCCCACTTACATACAAATTCAACTTAAGAACAAACGTGTACTTGTAAAAACCTTTACGAAAATATGTTATAAATAAGTACAGCCAATCCATAACTATTTTCTGTTCAGAGGCAGAGGGTGCATGTACTTTTGCAAAGTGTCTTCTGCACCACTTCTTGCAGCACACTGGTGCCATGACAACAAAGAGCTTGAACAGGGTTTGAGTACTTCAATGCCCCACAATTTACAGAACTCTTTTAGATCTATGATTTGATGGTGCTATATAAATAAAGATTATTATACTGTACTATAGGTGCAAAGTTAAAATTTTTAGTGAACTATATGTCCCATGTAATATTTCATATGTAGTGTTCATTTAAAAAACCTGAAACTCTTTCTGAACCACCACTTTTGGTTGTTTGCACTAGAGATTTACACTTTTACGGCAAATAAAGTTAGTGTTAATAAAGTGTCGGTGAATACACCAGTGCTGAGTCACACTCCTCATCCTAGTTCTGCGCCAGATAAACCATGCTCAATGATTTATCTGGAATAGTTTAGAACTGTGGAGTCATACTTCAGTCCAGCTGGTAGTTCGTTTAGTTTCCGTCAGACGGCTGGGTTAGTCCACACGCTCTGGTACCGAGATCATGCCTCCTGCACACGAAATGCTCTAAAACCCTGAGTAAGTGTGGGTTTCAGACAGAAATCTCTGCAGAATTCCCGTGTAGACAGATTGAAAACTCTCCCCCTCACTTTTCCCTGATGTAGTTTGCTTTACACGCACGGTGGGCATTGCATGGCTAATAGGGTTTTCATTCTTTCCTAATTTTATATTTTCCCTCAAAACATAGATACTTCAAGAAGTTGTCTACTGATAAACAGAAGTATGAGCGAGATGCAGACCGAGAGAGTTTAGAAGATGTAGACGATGATGAGTTTGAAAAAGTTCTGGGTAAGAGGACAAGTCAACAGGTTTATAAAGCGGAAAATCCCCTCTAAAAGATATAGAGCTGTCCCAACTTGAACAGGCGGCTCTGGTTTGAGTCCTACTGTACTTGCAGTTTTGTTGGGGGTCGATAACAGTCCCCCCCCCCCCCCAAACAGGCCTTATAGCTGCACACACTGCTTGCTTGTAGCTGTAGTGTGACCCTATAGTATGTTGTCCTTTATACATCCAGAGTAGTAACTGCCACGCAGAGAAGGCTTCATTATATGAGATAGCTTTTCACATGCATGTCTACTTTTATCATAGATTCCCTTGAAGGAGACAGCTTATATACTAAAGAGAACAATGATCTTGATTTTGCTGGGTAAGTTTGTTAAATGTAGAATGACAATACTGTTTGACAGTTTAACTCCTTCCAGTCACTGGCTGTTTTCCTTTTTATCACGGGCTGAGCCCTCTCCATACAAGGTGGGTGTTTACTGCATATTGCTGGCACCAATCACAAGTGTTAACCCTTTGGCGTTGGTAAAGCCATAATTTTTTTATTTTGTTTTAATGTCCTCTTTTGGTTAATAATTGATATGGTTTGTGTAAGAAAAAGTTATACAATTTTCCAATATACTTGCTGTGTCAATTACTCACGGTTTTCTAAATTTTCTTTATGAAATTTTCTTATCACAAAAATCACATACATCTAACAAAAAGTATACCTACTACAATACCGCTCCCCCCCCCCCAAAATTGATCTCTTCAAATTTTTTAATACGATCTAGTTACCTTTCCCATTATGGCAAAGCCCTATTTGATAGTGGATGCCCGTGATGTCATTGGGGAGCAACATGAACAACTCCATGGCCTGTCAGTGGCACACTTTTACAAATCTATAGAAATGTCTCCATGTACTGCAGTTTTAAAAAATCTAAACAGTCAATTGTCCCTCCCTCTCCGTTTACCTAAAACTGATATAAAACATAAGATAGAATTAGAAACAAAACATAACGCCCATGTGTCTGAACTGCCACATTTTTTTATACTTTTTGCAACAAATACAAAATGTAATAAAAGGTAATCAATAGGTAATGCAACCCCCAAAATGGTAACAATGAAAACATCAGCTCATCCCGCCAAAAAAAGACAGAAGTATGAAAAAGTTATTAGTGGCAGAACATGGGGAAAAGAAGAATTTTTTTTTTTTTTTTTTCTGTACAGAATTTTTTCATTTAACACAATAAACTTTTGTTAATTTGGTAATTTTGATGATTGGGCTGACCCAAAGAATAAAGTAAATTTATAGATTGTTGCAGGTGGGGAGTGAAAAATGGAAACACAAAGACAGAAAGGGGCTAAGTTGTTAAGGGGTTAAAGATTTAAAATAGGATTAGTACTCGGTTTGGAATTTTTTTTACGCGAAGTGTTTCAATTTTGAAGGAAACCTTGAAAGTGCAAACATCTGGATTGTGTTGTCAATTACTTGCTATGTACGTTAGTAACAAATTTTTATATACACGTTAGGAACTTAAAGCCCAGTGAGAAATCTACAAAGAAAAAAGGCAACATTTCCGATTCTGATTCCGACTGGGATTCTGATGTTGCCGACGATGATGAAGAAGTTTCATTGGGTAGCATGTGTGAAGAAGATTTTGAAGACGCTGATGATGCTGGGGGTGTTTTTATGGACACAGAAGAAGCATCTTATACAGGAAAAGGTAAAGTTTCATATGTGGTACTGCATAGTAACAATTTACTGGGGCTCAATATTGTGGTTCATCACGAATAAATAAAAGATGAGTTTACTGTTCGTTTTGTTATTGCTTAAAGGGAACCACAGAAAACGTTCTGTGACAAAGACTTTTACGGTAGAAATAGGAAGCTTAAAGGGAACCTGTCGCCTCCGATCAGATAAATAAACCTTGGACAGTACCCTACAGCACACTGCAGAGTCATTGCAATGATCCTAATCCTGTTTCTGCGTTGCTGTTGTGTGATAAAAACAACTTTAATTCTTTAATGCTTTCCGAGCCACTCAAGCTCTGCCCGCCTCCTCACGGCTGCTATCACTTGAACCCACGAATCAAAACACTTCCCCAGCTCTATGTCACTACACTAGGTATCAAACTTCTGCGCATGTGCAGTCTGCCTGTTAGTCTGGCATTGGTGTGCGCGTCTGTGCCCGTGCATGGCGCTGGTGTGATTGAGAGTTAGCCAGCAGTGCACTGGCCCATGTGTGGTGCACCTCTAGGGCCGGCTGTGGACGTGCACGCCGATGCCAGACTAACAGACGGACTGCGCATGCAGGGGATTTTGAAACAGCGTGTAGTGACACAGAGCTGGGGAAGTGTTTTTATTTGTGGGTTCAAGTGAGAGCAGCCGTGAAGAGGCGGGCAGAGCTTGAGTGGCTTGGAAAGCTGTCCCGCCTCCTTGACTGCAGAAATGAACAAGGACAAGAAAAATATAAGTAGTTTTTATCACACAACAGCAACACAGAGTAACAGGATTAGGATAATTTAGATGACTCTACAGTGTGCTCTAAGGTACTGTCCAGGGTTTATTTAGCTAATCGGAGGTGACAGGTTCCCTTTAAGCTTCCTATTTGTATTAAAAAAAAAAATAATAATAATACTGTAAAAGTCTTCTGTCACAGAATGTTTTTTGTGGGTAAAAAACTATGCAATATTGGTATGGTAGTATTATATAATTAAACCAATATATTTACTCTATATTGGACTCCAACAACTCAATAGACAAGCTTCTCATGCACTATAACCAAAACCAAAATTTTTCCATCTTACACGAACGAACAGCAATCAAAGTTTTATGCATTTCAGATGTTGTTAGAAATATAAAAGCTAGTTGAACACTGTGCTTGGAGGTATTGGGCACTGACGCTTATCGCTCTGCTACCCCAATTCTGTTGAGTAATGGTGGTCGCAGTGATCAGACTCACATCAGTCAGACTGTAATTCCCTTATTTGTAGATAAATGTTAAACATGGATCAATCTTGTTACTATATTTACATCCCATTTTTACTATACATTTGGTTTTACCCAAAAAAACATTCATTGTGAACAATATATTGTGTGGATTGTTTAGAAGTGACCAATGTAGTATACAAAGTTTTATAAATACAGGCGGTCCCCTACTTAAGGACACCCGACTTACAGACAACCCATAGTTACAGACAGACCCCTCTGACCTCTGGTGAAGCTCTCTGAATGCTTTACTATAGTCCCAGACTGCAATGATCAGCTGTAAGGTGTCTGTAATGAAGCTTTATTGATAATCCTTGGTCCCATTACAGCAAAAAATGTTTAAACTCCAGTTGTCACTGAGGCCAAATTATTTTTGTCTAGAGCTACAATTATAAAATATACAGTTTCGACTTGCATACAAATTCAACTTAAGAACAAACCTCCAGACCCTATCTTGTACGTAACCCGGGGATTGCCTGTAGCTTATTATTTGGGTTCATACTGAACATTTTGTTGCAGATTTGCCAACAACAAATTGGTCATGGGGAAAAGACACCTGTCCTAGACGCCAAAGGGGATCTGGACAGGTTCTGCTAGAAATACTGGGCATGTCTTCCAAAATCTGTGTGGCAGATCCAATAGCGTTTTTTGACACAGATTTTCTGCCCTGTGAACCCATAAAGATTACAGTTTTCCACATTGTCATTATTTGTTGTGTTTTCTCACATTTAGTGACTTGGTATATTTTCTTTTCAGAAGTAAAAAAGGGAAAGAAGAGACATTTAAAGGAAGAAGAATTGTTAGCTGCTGCAGAAGAGGTATAGTTTTTTGTTTACTTTTTCACAAGATATAGCCCAAGCATAAAATTATTCTTAATAAAAATTAAACACCTAAAATGGTCACTTACTTTTCAACAAAATTGTATAAGCAAATGATGACTAATATATATCGCATCACAGTAACAGATGTGCAGGAGGTTGAATAAGGATCCTATAACATTTCACAATTGAAGTTATGGAGCAAAGAGGTAGCAATTGTAGATTTTATCTCATTCTAAATCACATATATTTTGTGTTTCAGTTTGGCGATATACTGGATGACAACACTGGCTCTAAATTTGACAACATTGGAATAAATGCTGTCTCGAATAAGGAAAATGCTAGTAAGTATATAAGGCTATAACCAATGTCAAACATGTATACAGGTTGTAAAAATTGTTGTATAGCCCCCTAAAGACGTGTGACGTCTGAGCCCTCTCCATACACGGTGATTGTTTACTGCATATTGCAGCAAACACCCACCAGTAACCCCTTCAATCAGTGCTAGCACCAATCGGGGGTGTAAACCCTTCGATGCCCATTGGCAAAGCTTCTGGCAGCATTAAAGCCATGGGTGCCGTCATATGGGCTCAGACACTCCCTGTAACATCATCAGGGAGCAGCGATCTGTTACCATGATGGCCTCGGGTCATACAAAGCCACAAGGTTGTCTGATTGTGGGCTATCTATTACAATGTGGAAAATGACCATATACAGCCATACTGTAGTATGGTAGGATCAATCAGACAACCTAGGGTTAAAGTACCCTAGGTGACCTGAAAAATGGTTAAAAAAAATGTAATTAAAAACCTAAAAATTCAAATCACCCCCCTTTCCCTTGGACTTGTATTATATTATATAGAAAATAAACCTCAAAATGGTACCATTGAAAACTTCATCAAAAGTACGTCAGACTTTTTTTTTTTATTTTTGCAAGATTATCTGACTTTTTCATTGCTGCCATTTTGAGGACTGTCTTTTGATCACTTTTTATTACATTTAATATGTTGCAAAATGGCAAAACAGTCGCTGGGAATAACTTATATTTTGGTGGACTGTACATTTTGGGACGCAGGGAAACCTAACATGTTGCTAATTTTACTTGTTTGTTTATTTTTATGTCAGTTGTAGGAAAAGGGGGCGATTTTTGAAGTTTTAGGATTTATTTTTTACTATGGTATGGCAATATATGTTGATTTTTCCACATCTGATCAGCAAATAGCGCATTGTAACAGATCTGCAGAAACAAGGCAGCCTCGGGCCTTTTAAAGACCCGGGGCTGTCATTGGCAACAGATTGTCTCTCCCAGATAACGTCACGGGCAGCAACAATCAAAACAAAGATGGTGGCCCCCAATGGCAATCAAGTGGTTGACACCCACGATTGGTGCCAGCGGTGGGTGTTTGCTGCAAAATGCAGAAAAACCATGTCTCTACGAAGAAGGCTCACTCGTTTTTTGTTTTTCAGTTTTGTAAAAAAGTTTATTTTTTAAAATTTGCTCATTAACTCAACTCAAAAATAATGTATCAAGATTCTGTATTATGATCTAAGCTTCCTTAGGGGGAAATGTTAATAATAGGATAAGTTGCACCCCTCTGTAATAAGCTGTATGTTGAGATCTGCCAACAGCGCTATAAAATAAAGTGTGAATGTAACCTTGGTGTTATTGCCAAACCTAAGAGGCAGTGGCAGGGCAGCTTCCTCTTCCCAACATTGTTCTCATCAAATGCTTTATAGTGTGAGAGGATAGATGTGGTTATACCCTGCAACTAGCTTTTCCCATGGTCTGGCAATTACTGAGGCAGGCTGCTGCTTTATGGAATATTTTCTTTATATCAATGGTTTACCAGGCTGGTGGTCAAAGTTGTTGCTTGATCACTTCTCTGGCTTGATCACCAGAGGGAGATGGCAAACACATTGTACTTTGTAAGGAATAAACTCTGCTGACCTCTGGGAAAAATTATGAATATATATTCATATTCATAACCAGTTTTGTTTGATTCGGTTAATGTGGGGAGGGAGGTTGGTTGACCTTTTGGCCTTTACAATTTTGTTGATATATTCAAAACAAAAGCAGCACGAACATAGAACAATTGATTGGCACCAGTTTTGTTTGGGCAATGTGGTTGGGGGGGGGGGCTGGTTGATCTTTGACCTCTGGAAACTTTTATTAATATATTAAAAATGATAGCTGCACAAACGTTTGACACCAATTTCCGCATGGGGGGGGGGGGGGACAACTTAACTCAACTATTTTACCACAAAGACACAACTACATTTATTTATTTTTTCTTCAAAGTTTTAAGTCATGTTTCTGTTCTCCCACTAGGTGTCAAACAACTCAGATGGGAGGAACAGCGAGACAAGTGGGTTCACAACAAAGATGCCAAAACGATGATCAAGAAAAAAAGAACAAAAATTCATAAAAGAGGAAGAAATAAAAAATGATTGTTTTGTTGCTGATTTGTTTTTTGTTTTTTTATAAGCAAGCGCCAACTTAACTGTAGACATATCAGTTGTGACAAATGTATAACATTGCAGTTACTGTTTGGTGTGACTGCCTTTTTGCAACTTTTTATAAGGTTTATAACCTGGTACAAAGTTACATAGTTTCACAGTTCACAAAATACCTCCATCCATCTAATGTGGCCTCTTGTCCTGCAGGTTTGGGATATGTAGTTGACTGTTAATTTAACCTCAGCATCCAGAATCAAGCAACTGCTTCCAAGGGGGATGAGATCATAAGCCTATACTAATGATCTATCCTATGTATAGGTCATTATTAGTTATGCGGCCTGGAAAACTCCATAACCAGGACTTAAATGGGTTTGCTCCTGAAAATTCTCACATTTCAATTCCCTAATGATGTTTACACAATAAAGATCATTTTTAACCCCTTACTTTATAATTTTACTCAGTTTTATTGCTGTTTAGATCCTATCACTTATGATGGTCAGTGTAAAATTCCAGAGTGCGGGTGGGGACTATCTAAACAGACACTTTATGATTCCTCTGTACTATGAAATGCTGTGTGCTGACAATGTGGTTAGATTATCAGGGTCCAGTTTTATATACACTTTCATTTTGCTTCTGAACGTCCACTATTATCTGGCACATAGAGAGATGAGACAGATCAGAGATGTTGAGATGCATATAACACACAATGACATTCTCAGCTCTTCTGTCTCTGCCACAACACACACTGCCAGCTCTTGCGTGCCTCCCTCCCCTTGATAAAGACATTGTCTTGCCTCTAGTTTGTAGAGCAAGTCTCCTGACACTATTGCTAACCGGCAGTAAGTGTGTGCGTGCAGCAGCAGACTGGTTAAGAATCCATCCCACCCAAACCTAGACTTCGGATTTACAGTCAGAACCTGGGGCAACAGAAATTATGTACAGCAGGACTGATAGACACAGGTTGGACTTATTAACATAAATACCACATTTCACAGATATAACAGTGTATTAGAGAATGTGTTATTTTCTTATGTCTTAGTATGTTAAGAATCTTGTCTTTGTGGGAATATCCCTTTATATAGCCACAGCTCAACAATGTGAAACAAAGCTTTTGGGAACAACTATATGTACACCCTGTAGGCAGATTTTGGTTTTCCATGGCGTCCCCCATGACGGCCCCAACTGGAGGATGGCCCTTGACCTCTGTAGGGACAGGAAGCAGAGAGGTTAAAAGCCCCTCCCCTACACCCACACTCCAGTGGCTTCCTGTCCCTACACAGGGCAGGGAGTAGAGAGAAGTTTCTCTCCTCGCTTCCCACTAGTTGGGACAGTGAGGGGGGACACCATGGCGCGGGACCTATCCCTTACCCAGCACAGCTCCGGGCCTCGATCGGGTTGCGGCCCTTTCCTCTGCCTGTGTGGATCTGTGTGTTGTCTTCCGGCTCTGCCCGCAGCTCCTGGAGCTTACGACACCCGGAATATGTGATTCTGGCGCTCCCGCGCACTTCCGGTCGACCCCGGCGTCAACTTCCGGTGGAGTGACGAAACCGGAAGTGACGTCAAAGCCACGCGACCCGGAAACAGGATCGCGGGGCGGTAAGTTTAAATTGCTCTAGCGTGGTAATCACGTTGATCTGAGGTCTAATCTTCATTCCGGAGCACACCTCTAACCTGCGGCTTACGAGTTAAAGGTTCCCTTTGGCGTTTTTTCAGGTCAGGTCTTGGCTTCAAACACCCTGATATGTATAACTGTATATTATGCTGGCACATACTATATTTTATTGCACTGTATTCTGATATTGGCCACGTTTACCTTATAGACCCTGGTGGATCTCTCCTGGCTTACCGTTACCAGGTAACATCCTACCCTTTAACCATTACAGTGCTGATTTACAAGCCTTCAATTGTTATTATTACATTCTAGGCTGGCTGGTTATTGTAGTTCCTCTAGGAGCATGGAACCCTGCAATTTAGAGGCCTCAGGTCTGGACCTCATATCCCCACCTCCTGTGAGTAGGGGTTAAAGGGATAGGGTGGTGGGTCACCCGCACGTCCCGTTTATAGCAGTTCCTTATCCGGGCTCTCCTTTCCTTGATAGGATCCCAAGGAAAAGGAAAAAGGCCGTGCTAAGGAGCAATCCTCCTCTGAGAGGAAGAAAACTCCTCATAAAAAATGCAACATGTGCTTTGAAAAATTACCTAGTGCATATAAGAAACCTGTGTGCAAAAAATGCCTGGATAATTTGATTCGTGAAGAAAAGACCTCATTCATGGATGAGATGCGTAGCTTTATCCAGGAGGAAGTCAGATCCTCTGTGTCATCATCCTTGGCTGCCTTTGCCCCCCAGGAACCACCTCAAAAGCGCCAGAAAATAGTGGATTCATCTTCTGACCCCGCTTCAGATTCTGATGGTGCTACGGTCAGGGATTCTTTGGAACCTGATACGTTCCCTTCCACCTCTGCAAACAGGATGGAATCGAGATATCTGCTGGCTTCCGAAGACCTGGAACCCCTTTTAAAGGCAGTGCGAGATACCCTGAAGATAGAAGAGGTAGAGGAGACGCAGTCCATTCAGGATGAACTCTTTGGTCTGCTCAAAGCCAAAAAACGGCGCGTGTTCCCGGTCAATAATACTCTCAGGGATCTGATTCTAGAAGAATGGAGGGATCCGGAAAATAAAATTTCTCTTTCAAAAGAATTCAGAAATAGTCTTTCTTTTGATGAAGAAGAAGCCAAGCTGTGGAACTCGGCTCCTAAGATGGACATCCAGGTCACTAAAATGACCAAGAAGACCGATTTGCCTTTTGAGGATGCTACCCAGTTGAAAGATCCGCTGGATAGAAAGGCAGACAGCCTATTAAAAAAGAGCTGGGAATGTTCCATGCTGAACCTTAAATCCAACATTGCTACAACGTCCGTAGCCCGCACACTATTCCACTGGGTAATGGAGTTGGAAAAGCATGTAAGGGATGGAACCCCAAGGGAGCTGTTACTTAATACCTTCCCGACCCTGAAAGCAGCCACAGCTTTCATTGCTGACGCCTCGGCAGAAGGAGTGAGGATTAGTGCTAAAGAAGGGGCTCTTTCCAACTCCGTAAGAAGATCTCTCTGGTTGCGCCAGTGGAGCGGAGACTTCAGGTCGAAGTCTAAATTGTGCGGCATCCCGTTCAAGGGCGAGTATGTGTTTGGGCCCGAATTGGACACCATCCTGGAGAGGGCGGCGGATAAGAAAAAAGGCTTCCCAGAATCCAGGACCAGTCTGAAGAAACCTTCCTTTCGTGACCCCAAAGAGAGGAGACCATCCTTTAGGGGCAAGGGTAAACAAGGAAGGTGGAGCTACCCTAAAGGTGGAAGAGGCAGGGGGTTTCTGCTCAACCCCAGTAACTCCGCTACGAGTTTCAGGAAACAATGACGCCAAAGTGGGAGGAAGACTGTTGAATTTTCATCAGCAATGGAGCCGGATAACATCAAACCCCTGGATTCTGTCCATCCTCCAGGACGGCTACAAGATAGAATTGACCGCTCTTCCTCCCACAAGTTTCGTCCTTACCAGACAACCCTCTCGGGACCTGTCGCTCCAACTCTGGACAGAAGTGCAGAAGTTGTTAGATCTGGATGTGATTATCCCTGTACCCCAGGAACATCAGAGAAGAGGACATTATTCTCCACTATTCCTCATAAAGAAACCGAACGGGAGGTCCAGAATGATCTGCAACCTGAAAGGGCTAAACAGGTTCGTCCTATACAGAAAATTCAAGATGGAGACCGTCTCTTCTGCTTCAGCGCTAATCCACCGTCAGGCGTTCATGTGTACAATAGACCTGAAGGACGCCTACTACCACGTCCCAATATACCCCAACTCGCAGAAGTTTCTCAGGTTCGCAGTCCTGTCACCAGAAGGCGAGGAAGCTCACTTTCAATACAAAGCCCTTCCCTTCGGGATATCTTCTGCACCGAGAACCTTTTCAAAGATTATGGTTGAGGTGGTAGCGTTTCTGAGAAAAGAAGGAATATCCATCATTCCGTACCTGGACGACCTTCTGGTAGTAAGTGCCTCAAGTCAGGAGCTGATTCTGCACAGGGATATCACCATGAAGACTCTTCAGCGGCTAGGCTGGATCATCAATACAGAAAAATCCAACCTAGAACCAAGCATGAACGTGGTATTCCTGGGAGTTCTAATAGACTCCACACGACAGATGTCTTTTCTCCCTCCAGCAAAGAGAGAAAATTTAATTCTCCAGCTAAACGCGTTCAAGAAAAAGAAGAGCTGCTCCATAAGAGAAGCAATGAGGATCCTTGGGCTCATGACTGCATGCATCCAGTGCGTGCAATGGAGCCAAAGTCATACAAGGACACTACAGAACTGGGTGCTGTCCTCTTGGGACAAAGATCCTTGTCACCTAAATCAAAAGGTGGAGATTCCCCTCTCAGTCTTACGGTCCATAGACTGGTGGACAGATCCAGCAAACCTGGGAAAAGGAGTACCCTGGCATCCTTGGCCAGTGACAACTATACAGACGGACGCAAGTCAGTCAGGTTGGGGAGCGATTGTCGCAGGTCATCCTGTCCAAGGCCTGTGGCCGGATTCAGTGAAAACCCGTTCCTCGAATCATCGGGAGTTAAGAGCTGTTCTGGAAACCCTGAGGTCCAGCACACAAATGTTGAGAGGAAAGCATGTCAGAATTTTTTCGGACAACGTCACTACGGTAGCCTACCTACGTCACCAAGGGGGAACCAAAAATCCGAGTCTCCTGGCACTTTCAAACAAAATCTTCACCTGGGCAGAAGACAACCTTCAATCCCTCTCCTCCATCCACCTCAAGGGGGAAGAAAATCAGGCAGCAGACTTCCTCAGTCGGAGGAAGATAGATCAAAACGAGTGGTGTCTTCACGAAGAGGTCTTCCTTCACATAACAAGGAGGTGGGGACATCCGTCAGTAGACCTGTTTGCCTCCAGCAAGAACGCGAAGCTCCCGCGTTTCTTTTCCCTGGAACCTACAGTTCCCTTCAACCAAAGAGACGCGTTCAGCCAGTCCTGGGGGGGGCTGTTACTGTATGCCTTTCCTCCGATACCTCTTATGTCCCGGGTCATACAAAAGATCAGGGAAGACCAGGCGGAGGTTATACTCATAGCGCCTTGGTGGCCAAAAAGGAACTGGTTTCCTTGGCTAAAAAAGATGGCAATGGCGGATCCATTCCTGTTACCACCCCGTCCAGACCTCCTGTTCCAGGGTCCAGTCCTTCATCCCAATCCGCAGGCTCTCCAGCTCGCTGCATGGATCCTGAAAGGAAGATACTGACAGCCCAGGGGCTATCGGACAAAGTGATCTCCACGATGAAGGCTAGTCGTAAGGTGGTCACCCACAGAATTTACTCCAGAATATGGAAGAAATTCGTGTCTTTTTGTGGCTCAGTCCCTCCTAACCAGTTGTCTCCCAACATCTCGCAGATACTGGATTTCCTGCAAGCTGGGTTTGATAAAGGGCTGAAGACGAGTACACTCAAGGTCCAGGTATCAGCCCTTAGTGCCTTCTTTGATACTTCCTTGGCGGAGCACAAGTGGATCCAGAGGTTCGTAAAAGCTACCTCCAGATTGAGACCTCACTTAAAACAAAATATCCCAAACTGGGATTTGTCTCTGGTGTTGAATCACCTGACAGGTCCTCCGTTTGAGCCCTTAGAGACTACGGACCTTAGAAGCCTAACCCTCAAGCTAACCTTCCTTATAGCCATAACCTCAGCTAGACGGTTAGGAGAAATCCAGGCTCTCTCCCTTAGAGAACCTTACCTTAGAGTTCTGGAAGATAGAGTGATTCTAACTCTAGATAAGGCCTTTACTCCCAAAGTGTCTTCCAGTTTTCATCGCAATCAGGAAATTGTGTTACCTTCTTTTTGCCAGAACCCTAAGAACAGTAAGAAGTCAGCATGGCATACTCTGGACGTGAGGAGATGTCTTCTCCACTATCTGGACATCTCTAAGCCTTGGAGGAAGGACGACAACATCCTTCTGCAGTATACAGGGAAGAATAAGGGGAAGAAAGCTTCCAAAGCATCTATTGCCCGTTGGATCCGGACTACCATTAAAGAGGCATATGATGCAGAAAATATGGACATTCCTGGGACTGTCAGGGCCCACTCAACCAGGGGGGTGGCAGCCTCATGGGCTGAAAAACGTGGGGCCTCTCTAGTCGATATCTGTAAAGCAGCTACCTGGTCTAGCCAGTTAACATTCGCTAGACACTACAGATTAGATATCCAAAGCGCCAGGGACCAGGCTTTCGGTAGGAAAGTCTTGCAGGCAGTTGTCCCACCCTAAGGTACTGGTAATCTGGTACATCTCCAGTTGGGGCCGTCATGGGGGACGCCATGGAAAAGGAGAATTATTCTCACCGTTAATTCGGTTTCCATTAGTCCACCATGACGGCCCATATATTTTTCCCGTCCCCTTTTATTTTTAAGACAGAGTAGTCTTAGTCTTTATTATTTAACCTGTTGTATCTGTGTGTGACTATAACATACAATAAATGGGTTGCATCCACAGCCGGTGTAGTTATTTGGTAGCCACTGGAGTGTGGGTGTAGGGGAGGGGCTTTTAACCTCTCTGCTTCCTGTCCCTACAGAGGTCAAGGGCCATCCTCCAGTTGGGGCCGTCATGGTGGACTAATGGAAACCGAATTAACGGTGAGAATAATTCTCCTTTTCTGCCCTTTAACTATTCTCCATGGTATAGAAGTACAAATATTCCTGAACATTGGGATTGAGATATGAAGAGCTTCCTGGCCATGGACCAAAAAATTGTAATGTCTATAGCAATGGTTATGTCAGCTCACCTGGAGTGTTGATTTTGCACCCTTGTGGATTGATCAAGCACGGACTTCTTATCCAGCTGTTGCAGGATCTGATCAGCATAAAGCCTGTGGTGAGCGTATAGCCCAAGGTGGAGAAAATACCTTTTTTTTTCTACCTACATGGCCGGACCTATACCCATGGTACTGTGGCCTCCAATCTAGCAACAAAAACAGATTATACAGTACAAATATCCCAATTTTAAAGAGTAACTGTAATTTCAGGTGATTTTTTTTTTTTTTTAGATTTTTGAACATTTTTATAGTATACTTCATTAAGAAATTCTGCTTATGTTCTGGCTGCAATGTTCCCCTAAATTACAATGCTACTTCTATGTTGCTATGGCAAATCTGTCTACCAGATTGAGGACGGGCTCTCTCTCCTCTCCTGTTTGTTACACAGCTGTGATTGTTAATCCTTTTTGCTCTCTCCATGGCTTTAGTATGCTACAAACATTATTTTAAAGGATCGTGCTGAAAGGGAAGGGGTTAATCCTCACATCTCAGAGTTGTTTAAGCAAACACAGGGAGATTAGATATATCATGCAGCCTCCATAGACACACACGGTACAGGCTGGTATATGGATCATTATGGTAGAGAGTAGCTTGATTTGTTAATGATGTATATTAGCAAAATGGTTACCACATCCCCCCACACAATATAAAATATTATTTCAAATGACGATTACGCTTTATAGGAAATCTATCATCAAAATTAAACATAGATAAACCAGGGGCACTTACACATATATCTAGGCACCATGATTGTTGTAATCGTCTTATATTTGCTGTCTATGACCTCCTTCCTTCTAAAATCAACTTTTAAAATTATGCTGAGATTCACCGGCTGTTACAGTGTGGAATGAATACTTCCTCCATCCTACTGTGTGTTGACACCTCCTGTGCTGCAGTGAGAATACATCAGACAGATGGACGGAGAGTGTCCAGCAGGAGCTGTGAACCGTTCCAGTAGCATAATTTTAAAAAATTAATTTTAGAAGGAAGGAAGCCATGGATAACAATAATAATGATTATCACAGTCATGGTGCCTGGATCTATGAGTAAGTGTCCTTGGTTTATATATGTTTGATTTTGATGGTAGATCTCCTTTAAGTTATGTGCAATCAAATTGTATGTACAAATGTGTTCTTCATACAAGTTATAAATGAATTTTCTAACCAAAGTTTAAAAAAAAAAGAAGTTTGTTTCTAACATGTTACCAAAGAGTACACTAGAGAAGCTCCTAGACCTAAGCTCACTTGGACACCCATGTGTATAACTTGGAATTGATGTTAGAACAACTGTCCTCAAACCTGAATTTTCAGGATTTGGGTGGAATAAACCTCTTAGTTTTGGGTTGGTTAAATATTTGTAATCATTTCACTATTGGCATGATGCAACATCATGTGACTGTATCACCATGCCATGAACAATTCCATTTCTGTTTTGTAGTGATCTTTTATACACTACAAGAACATTTTACTGCCGACTGAGCATAAACAACCGAATTGGAAACAGATTTTCATAAAACCACCTGCTATTGCAATAACACAAAAAGTTACATTTGTTTGCTTAGATTTTGTGTCATACTGTGTTAATAAGAAACAGTGCATCATATGATGAAATACTTTTGATCTGTCCTCAGTACTTGAGCCCTTGTGGGAAATGATGGTGGTCCTTTAAAAATAAATAAAGAACAGCGAGTGGTCACAGAACATTCTGAACAGTGTGGGGCCCACTTGGATGAGTTAATAAGTAACAGTGGTTATGCAACCATTGATATAATATCTGAAGCCACGTCTATTTGCTCTAGATTTCCAAAGAGACAAGAAGAAGTCAAAGCAAAAAGGTGGTTTATCACAAGGTAGGTTCTTATATTATTTCAAATTATGAATAGTACATTGTCATCTAAATTGTTAGACAATGCCTATATAATAACCTTTAGATAGCTCAACACAAACACATATTCACATGTACATCCAAGGCTTAAATGGAAATCGGGTAAAATTAACACTGAAAGGGACTGAAAATAATTTTTTAACCAGTGCCGGGCAGCTGCTATTCAAGTAATATGTAGTGCATTAGAATAATTAGTAAATGTGATATACAATGTTCAACAAATCCATTACCTCCATGTTTTTTTTTTTTGTTTTCTGCCAAAAATACACAGAGAACATGGACCATGGACTGCAAACAGGACGTGGTTTACATTTGTTCTTTTATTGTAGTATTTCTGATACACTTCCGCTACAAGTAAAGATCTGTCTTTTGATACATGTTTTTGTTTAAGGCTTAGAAGTATAAAAGGTTCAGAACCATATTTTGGACAACAGTTAAATATTTATGCAAATAAAAATTGACAAAGTTTTTATTTATTTTTTTTTCTATAAATTTCAAGCAACTTATAAATGTGGAAGCTTTCTATGGTACGAAATTTGTCTTTAACTCAATCATGACTTATTGTGAGCAGATTACCTTCTTGTGCAAGCAGAATACTGGCCACAATAACCCAATATATTTCTGACATGTGCCTCACCTTAGAATGTTACTGAATTCTTTATTGTATACATTGGTAACGAAGCAAGACAAAACGTAAATCACATATGGTTGCGGAATATGTTATGAAAATTCTAAGCAAATTCTGCCAATATATGTTGATGGATATGCTCAGCACATATGTCGGAAGCTTTCCTGACATATACACTGAGTGTATCCTAAAAACGAGGCGTGAACCCAGCCTTACATGTTATGTTACAGAAAGATGAAGCTTTAAAGCATTGCCAGATCAATAAGACGAGAGTAATAATATGGCCTCATATATATAATTGATTTTTAGTGGGGTTAGTTAGAGTTCCAAAATAGTGATCACTGTTGTTGTCCAGTGTCTACACTTTGATAACCTGTCTTTGTACTCTCATCCACCTATTTCTAACGTATTCCTTACTCCTCTCCATTTGCTCTAGTTCAGCTACATCCTTCCCAAAAGATGTTATCTGAGAAAGTTTATGTCCTTATCATCTACCACAATCTTGATGCACCCCGTTATTTTATTGCATTAGTTGTTCAAGTCTAGTTAATTTTTAGTCTTTACCATGGTAATTACTAATTACGTTATGTATACTGAGTGTATTGTATAATAGTAACATCTTTTTATAACACGTTATAGAAGAAACTTATCTATATGTATGGTTTTGTTTTACAGCTTTTCATCTAACAATGCACTTTCAACTTATTTTTCTGAGCTTAACTGCAGTTATTGGCTTTTCAACATGCAACCGTGTCTATGTCCATCCATTCAATCTAGTGGCTTATAGCAAGGACGAATGTGAAAAAGTCCAGTCTCAGAATCCTAGTGCTGAAAATATGCTATTCCCTCCAGCTATTGAATCAAAAAATAATGCTGAAGAGAAAAATGTCAAACCCCAAACAGTTCTGGAAGAAGATAAGCTTAAAATCCTTCGAAATTATATAGTGCCACTTATTGAAGCTCTTAGCTTTCGGGGTGCAGCTAAATTGTTTAAACAACATACAACAGACAGTATCCTAATACCCTACACTGATTTTTTTCGAACAATTGTGTCATTTTATCTTGGAGCATCTGAAAGCACTTCCAGCAGTCTACAATCTTTTTTAGGCATTGAAGACCCATCAAGATCTAAAAACTGCACTTCTAAAATGAATGGTTTCAAAGTAATCTCAGTGCTCCGAAATATTGACAGCCTCCTGGTTTCTAAAGATTCCAATATCAATACACTAAGAACTGTATGTATCTTTGTATCTCCAAAAGTCCAATTGTCCGAGAAATTTGTTCATGCATTAGCCGGATCTGTTGATAACTTCTTCGTAAGGGCTGTGGACTTCACTGATTCTACTAAGGCCGTCAAATCAATCAGTGAATTTCTGGATTCTAAACTGTCAGAAGATACTAAATCTGGATTAACTTTCATTGATGAAACCGCCAACTTGATGTACATAAGCCATGTTCTTTTCAAAGGTAGGTTAATGCTTATATAGTGATTTTGGCCATATACTGTGAAGTTTCCCATTCTCCATTCTTGCTGGGACATTCACATGAGTTTCTCTCAAGGTTAAGCTTAGAACCATTTCCAGGCTGATTGCAAAATGTTTGTCAATACAAAATGGCTTGTTGTTATCCCCCATAGCAAAATATGGAGTGTATTGACTCCCCACAGCTTCAACCCTATTTAAATAGTATATTTATAATATTAATATAATATAATATTTATAATAGTTACATATAGCGATTATAAAACTTTCTTATCAGATTAGTTCAATAACTGGATGGTCCATTTTAAAAGAAACTCTGCACATCTGCAGGCTTCCAACAAGCCCCCTCTTGTATAAAATGCATTGGATGCAATCCCTCTCTTATGTTAAGAACATCTTCCTCTTTTCCTTCCTCTTCCAAGCTGAGAAAGCAAGCTTTCAGTAAAAACCAATGATGGCAGCCTCAGGCCCTATGTCAGCGCAAGCATTAAAGCAACAAATTGGGGCATTTTTAATGAACTATTTAGAAGATTGCTTATGATGCAATATATGATGCATCCCCAATTTATATTTCTACTTTAAACCAAATAGTGAAGCCATTTTTTCTAGCTATTGGCTGATATTTAAAAAAATGCTAATGAGTTGGAAGTGCTTTGAGAGGCGTATAATTGACCATGGAGCCAGAGCCCCCCAATGCAGTTTGTGCTCATTACATATATTTTAAACATTTTATAAGGTGCTCTATTAACAGCATTTAGGTATTAGCTTTACTTCTACCTTATGGCCATAGATTGCAATAGTTTGGAGCTTACTTATTGAAGTCTATGGAGTTTCCTTCTCCTTGGGTTTAACTCTTTCACACACCACAATCTTATAGTAGATCACGGTGTGGTAGGGGCTGTATAGAAAGAGCTCATGTGTTCAATTTTCTCCATACAGGGCTTGTGTCACCTATTTCTAATTACCACCGTCAGTGCTGGCACCAGTTGTAGTAGTTAGCAGTACTGCCGGTGGGTGCCCCACATGGCAATAAAGGGCATAAATCAGTTACCATGACAGCTTGGACTCCTAAGCCTGTCATGGAGCCTGAACCCTAACAGTCTATTAGATACTGCAATACAGTTGTATTATTGTATATTATAAGAGTCACAAGACCTCTTAGGGTTAAAGTAGACTAGAAGGCCTGAAATGGGAGTAAGAAAAAATGTAAAAAATTCAAACAAAAGTCACACATATGTAAATAAACAAATACATACAATCATAAACATTTAAGGTATGCCTGCATCCCAAATTACAAATCTATCAAAATATAAAAACAAATAACCCCTGGCGGTGAAACCTGTATTGGAAAATAGCAGCCACTTTTCACCATTTTGCCACCCATAAAAATGTTATAAAAAGTGAAAGTGCTATACATCCCAAACATCCCAAATTAATGAAAACATCATCTTGTCTGACAAAAAATGACACCTTACACAGATAATTTATATTTATTTTGTACAAAATATTTGATCTGTTTTAATCATAATTAAATACAAAAGAATAGAGGAAAATACCAATGGCGAAATGAAAATTTTATTAATTAGTTACAGATTAATATTCTATTAACCCCTTAACGACCAGGCCCTTTTTAGTTTTTGCGTTTTCATTTTTCACTCCCCACCTTCAAAAATCTATAACTTTTTTATTTTTCCATGCAAAGAGCTGTGTTATGGGCTTGTTTTCTGCGTAACAAATTGGACTTCGTATTGACCATATTTAATATTCCATGCCCTGTACTGGGAAACGCGAAAAAACTTCTGAATGCAGTGAAAATGATGAAAAAACGCATTTACAACATTTTCTTGTGGGCTTGGATTTAACAGCTTTTACTGAGCACCCAAATGACATTCATACTTCATTCTTTGGATCAGTACGATCACAGAGATACCAAATTTGTATAGGTTTTATAATACATATATTTTCATACATTTCCGAAAATTAAAAACTCCTGTACAAAAAAAAAATTCTTCATTTTGAAGTCTTCTGCCGCTAATAACTTTGGTGTACAGAGCCGTGGGGAGTGTAATTATTTGATGGCATTTTCAATGCTACCATTTTGAGGACCGTACAGCCTTTTGATCACTTTTCATATATTTTTTTCTAAAAAAGTGGCATTTTTATGAGTTTTACTGTTTATTTATATTTATGTCAGTTCTAGGAAAAGGGGATTATTTGAAATTTTATTGTTTATTTCATCACATTTGGAATGTTTTTAATAGTATCCAAGTACACTGTAATTTTATACATTGTCACTATGGGAAGGAAATCCAGGTTAAATAACCTGTCCTATGACATCATCTTTTATCCATAGTGAATGTTATAATGATGCTTTTTATAGAAATGTTACCTTTTACTGTAATCCTATCAGTGATATAAATGACTGTTGCACTGAAAACCTCTACAGTATTAGCAGATGTCAGTATATTATTATGCTTCAAGTTTAACTATACATATTTACATACAGTTAGTACATACCTCTTCCTTCAGCCCAGCATTCTAGTTGCCAAGAAGAATCTATAGAGTGAAACAGGAGGCAACAGGAGTGAGCGGGAGGTAAAGGGGTGGGGCTATGCACTGTCCCTACTCCTGAGCCTCTGCTTAGTAATTACAGGAAGCCATTAGATGACCCTTGGCTTATACTTGAGTCTATAGGTTTTCCCAATTTTTTGTGTTAAAATTAGGTACCTCGGGCTTATACTTGGGTCAGCTTATACTCAAGTATGTACGGTAGTATTTTTTACCATAAATATTTTTTAGTGCCATAGAAAAAGTAAAAACAAAGCATCCAAAATTTCTAAAGATTGTGCTTATCAAAAAAACTGGTTTAAAAATAGGTAATTGTTTGAAGCCAGCCAAAGAAGCTATTACTAAGATCTGATAGTAAGTAAAGCAATTACTCTTTGACCTTGGTTGATCTCATAGCAGTAATAGCCCAAGTTTCAACCCATACATTACATAAGCTAACAAGTACTTTTGCTTTGATTCAGGTAAAGTGGATAAGTCTTCCCTAATTCCAAACCATCAACCCTTCTGGACTGAGCCAAACAAGATAGTTTTGGTTCCTATGATTGCAGTATCAGGAATATTTCAATTTCACGAAGACAACACAAGAAACCAATTAATAATAAAAATTCCCCTAAGTGACAATGATTTCCTGCTTTTGGTCCAACCAATAAATGGGAACACCCTTGAAAATATTGAGTCTTCTATGATGTGGGTAACACATTTAGAATGGGGGAAGGAATTATCAAAAAGGTAAGATATAATAATAAACTATAATATTGTTAGAAAAATGTAGGAAAATATAATATGTTACTGTTCATTAACTGCAAATCAATATTATTGTCTTTTAGATATATACATTTATCTTTACCAAAATTGAAAATAGAAAGTTCATACAATATTCAAGATGTGCTTCACAATTTAAATTTGTCGGAATTGCTTGGAAAAGATGCCGACTTCAACAAAATGAGCACAACAAGCATAAAAGTGGGAAAGGTAATACTCTCAAAGTTTCTAAGATCATATTTTTAACCTCATCACATGAGGTCAGGTATTGCACATTGTTTCTACATATTGGGGCAGATTTATCAAGCAGTCTGAAAGTCAGAATATTTCCAGTTGCCCATGGCAACCAATCACAGCTCCCCTTTAAAATATTCATGAGCACTGGTGAAATGAACGCTGAGCTGTGATTGGTTGCCATGGGCAACTGGAAATATTCTGACTTTCAGACTGCTTGATAAATCTGCCCCATTGTCTGAACTGGCAAGCTGGGACCACATATACTATAATATATATATATATATATATATATATATATATATATATATACATATATATATATAATGAGCTCTGAGCTTTGATTGTTTAATACAGGCAATGAGTATAAGGCAGCTTATGTGTTAGGTAAGATGTGAAGTAATATGTGAGGTAATATGATAGATATAGATAGGTAGATATATTGGGTGACATTTATCATGTGAAAAGACGCCGGCAGCAGCGAGTGCGCCGACGTGAGGACAGTAAAGCTAACACGCCAGCCCACTCCTCGCCAGCCATGCCCCCCCCTTTACACCCTTTCATGCCCCACTGGTGTAAAAGTGGCAGATTGGGGCAGATAATTGCAAGTGCTAGCAATAAGCTAGCATTTGTGATTATTTCAGGGTTTCTGTGCCACTAACGTGGCGCAGATGTCCTGATGAATATGCCCCATAGTTTGAGAAAGTGAGAGGTGTTATTTGTAATACAAGCAGATGAAAGGTGCATGGTAAAAGCCTTGGATTTGTCTTCAGTAACCTGGTAAGCAGGAGCAGTCTGTTAGTCTATGTTGGCCTAGCTAGGATAGACACCTTTGTAAAGTCCATAATGTACCTGCTTATTATGGAGTAGGGGCTTCGGTCCTGGGCTTTTGCATAGCCCACAGGTGCAGGTCACAGACCTCATTAGAGCCTGATATAATCTACAGGCCAGAAGCAGTAGGTGAGGCACTACATAGAGAGCTGAAGGCTGGACTGTGTTCACACAGCAAAGGTAACTGAGTGCCTCCTGATATACAGCTGGCCAAGAGCGAAGATCAAAAATATTATTTTTTTTTTGCTCATTAACGTACACTCTGCACCCCATTTTGACAGAAATGTACATATGTTTGCTAATTTATTAAACAAGAAAAACTGAAATATCACTTGATCATAAGTATTCAGACCCTTTGCTGTGGCACTTATATTTAATTCACATGTCGTCCACATGCTTTCCATTTCCTTCTGGTTCGTCTCCTTCATTTGAGTCCAGCTGTGTTTAATTAAATGGATTGGACTTTAATGGGAAAGGCAGACACCTGTCTATATACAGTAAGGCAGTGAGTTTCTGGAGGAGGGAACATTGGCAGCAGGCAATGATTTTCTAGAGGATGAGGGAACATTGGCAGTGATTTTCTAGAGGATGAGGGAACATTGGCAGTGATTTTCTGGCGGTGGAGGGAACATCGGCAGCAGGCAGTGATTTTCTGGCGGATGAGGGAACATCGGCAGCAGGCAGTGATTTTCTGGAGGATGAGGGAACATTGGCAGTGATTTGCTGGAGGATGAGGGAACATTGGCAGTGATTTGCTGGAGGATGAGGGAACATCGGCAGCAGGCAGTGATTTGCTGGAGAATGAGGGAACATCGGCAGCAGGCAGTGATTTGCTGGAGAATGAGGGAACATCGGCAGCAGGCAGTGATTTGCTGGAGAATGAGGGAACATCGGCAGCAGGCAGTGATATGCTGGAGAATGAGGGAACATCGGCAGCAGGCAGTGATTTGCTGGAGAATGAGGGAACATCGGCAGCAGGCAGTGATTTGCTGGAGAATGAGGGAACATCGGCAGCAGGCAGTGATTTGCTGGAGAATGAGGGAACATCGGCAGCAGGCAGTGATATGCTGGAGAATGAGGGAACATCGGCAGCAGGCAGTGATTTGCTGGAGAATGAGGGAACATCAACAGCAGGCAGTGATATGCTGGAGAATGAGGGAACATCGGCAGCAGGCAGTGATTTGCTGGAGAATGAGGGAACATCGGCAGCAGGCAGTGATTTTCTGGAGGATGAGGGAACATCGGCAGCAGGCAGTGATTTTCTGGCGGATGAGGGAACATCGGCAGCAGGCAGTGATTTTCTGGCGGATGAGGGAACATCGGCAGCAGGCAGTGATTTTCTGGAGGATGAGGGAACATCCTCCAGAAGGCAGTGATAAGGATGAGTGAACATAGGCAGCAGGCAGTGATTTTCTAGAGGATGAGGGAACATTGGCAGTGATTTGCTGGAGGATGAGGGAACATTAGCAGTGATTTGCTGGAGGATGAGGGAACATTGGCAGTGATTTGCTGGAGGATGAGGGAACATCAGCAGCAGGCAGTGATTTGCTGGAGAATGAGGGAACATCGGCAGCAGGCAGTGATTTGCTGGAGAATGAGGGAACATCGGCAGCAGGCAGTGATTTGCTGGAGAATGAGGGAACATCAGCAGCAGGCAGTGATTTGCTGGAGAATGAGGGAACATCGGCAGCAGGCAGTGATATGCTGGAGAATGAGGGAACATCGGCAGCAGGCAGTGATTTGCTGGAGGATGAGGGAACATTGGCAGTGATTTGCTGGAGGATGAGGGAACATTGGCAGTGATTTGCTGGAGGATGAGGGAACATCGGCAGCAGGCAGTGATTTGCTGGAGAATGAGGGAACATCGGCAGCAGGCAGTGATTTGCTGGAGAATGAGGGAACATCGGCAGCAGGCAGTGATTTGCTGGAGAACGAGGGAACATCGGCAGCAGGCAGTGATTTGCTGGAGAACGAGGGAACATCGGCAGCAGGCAGTGATTTGCTGGAGAATGAGGGAACATCGGCAGCAGGCAGTGATTTGCTGGAGGATGAGGGAACATCGGCAGCAGGCAGTGATTTTCTGGCGGATGAGGGAACATCGGCAGCAGGCAGTGATTTTCTGGCGGATGAGGGAACATCGGCAGCAGGCAGTGATTTTCTGGAGGATGAGGGAACATCCTCCAGAAGGCAGTGATAAGGATGAGTGAACATAGGCAGCAGGCAGTGATTTTCTAGAGGATGAGGGAACATTGGCAGTGATTTGCTGGAGGATGAGGGAACATTGGCAGTGATTTGCTGGAGGATGAGGGAACATTGGCAGTGATTTGCTGGAGGATGAGGGAACATTGGCAGCAGGCAGTGATTTGCTGGAGAATGAGGGAACATCGGCAGCAGGCAGTGATTTGCTGGAGAATGAGGGAACATCGGCAGCAGGCAGTGATTTGCTGGAGAATGAGGGAACATCGGCAGCAGGCAGTGATATGCTGGAGAATGAGGGAACATCGGCAGCAGGCAGTGATTTTCTGGCGGATGAGGGAACATCGGCAGCAGGCAGTGATTTTCTGGCGGATGAGGGAACATCCTCCAGAAGGCAGTGATAAGGATGAGTGAACATAGGCAGCAGGCAGTGATTTTCTAGAGGATGAGGGAACATTGGCAGTGATTTGCTGGAGGATGAGGGAACATCGGCAGCAGGCAGTGATTTGCTGGAGAATGAGGGAACATCGGCAGCAGGCAGTGATTTGCTGGAGAATGAGGGAACATCGGCAGTGATTTGCTGGAGAATGAGGGAACATCGGCAGCAGGCAGTGATTTGCTGGAGAATGAGGGAACATCGGCAGCAGGCAGTGATATGCTGGAGAATGAGGGAACATCGGCAGCAGGCAGTGATATGCTGGAGAATGAGGGAACATCGGCAGCAGGCAGTGATTTGCTGGAGAATGAGGGAACATCGGCAGCTGGAAGTGATTTGCTGGAGAATGAGGGAACATCGGCAGCAGATTTTCTGGGTGACTAAACTTTCCTGTCTGCTGCATTTTTTCATCCTGTGTTTTCTGCAGAATGCAATGTATACTGAGCACACGGAGGCCAGAAGGATGCTTTTCTAAAATGTCTTTCAGTATTGCCACTTTGTCATAAAAGTTTAGCCTTTTCCCCTAGTGGTCCGTCAGTCTTTCATGAGAAGATGTCAATGACATGTTCTATTGCAACTAGTCACTGGCATTGGAAGTCAGGCTATTCCTGAAGCACCTAAACGACACCAGACATATGGCAAAGGAACATTGGGGGAAGGATAAAGTACAGGCAGTCCCCTACTTAAGGAGACCCGACTTACAGACAACCCATAGTTACAGACGGACCCCTCTGCCCACTGTGACCTCTGGTGAAGCTTTCTGAATGCTTTACTATAGTCCCAGACTGCAATAATCAGCTTTACGGTGTCTGTAATGAAGCTTTATTGATAATCCATGGTCCAATTACAGCAAAAATTTTGAAACTCCAATTGTCACTGGGACAAAAGAAAAAAAATTTGTCTAGAACTTCAATTATAAAATATACAGTTTCGACTTACATACAAATTCAACTTAAGAACAAACCTCCAGACCCTATCTTGTATGTAACCCGGGGACTGGCTGTACTTATTTTTCCCCACATAAATAATCAATTTTATCACTTGATATGGGTGTAGTCAAAGTCTTTTTTCAAAAGCATTTCTTTTAGCAAACCTATAGGACATAGCTGTGCAAATAGGACATGTGGAATAGATTATGTACAAATCCCATTAAAAGGGATTAAATATTTTCGTAAATGGGAACTAAAGCTTAACTATTATATGCACAAAGTAATCACTATTAATGTTAAAGTCATTATACTTAGTTACAATCCTGTTTGGTTTTCATAGGTTATTAACACGGTTGACTTTGTGTTGGAAGAAAGTGATGTGGATCCAAATGATGATACCAATGTACCGGAAACTAAAGAAGAACCGTTGGACATAAAGCTCAATAAACCTTTCATTCTGGCCTTGTTTGAGGGAACTTCCAAATCATTACTGCTGCTTGGAAAAGTAGTAAAACCAACAAATGTCATTTAATATCAACCAGTTTTAACATTTTTTTTTAAAGTAAACCAATAAATAGAGTAATAGATGCATATATTGTTTTTATGTATTCTACATAATTCTAACTTACTTGTGTGAGAAAATAAACATAGATTGGACTTTTACACTGAATTCTGGCAATATTTTACACTCCAAAAGGGGTGTGTTTATGTTTAGCCAAAGGTATCCCCCAACAGGGGGAAGGGAGAAGAGACTACCACAAAGAATGAATAAAAGAATAAATCTTTATTGATGAAATATATTAAAAAACATAGTACAGAAAAGATGCTAGGCACACACAGCGGTGAAACACAGAATGATTGCAGTCGTACACCGAGACAGGATGCGGAACATTGTGAAAAAACCTTACATATGTATAGTATTACAAATGAAGGAACTGGGATGAAGTATGTGAAGCCCAAGGAAGAACATGCGGGTCAGTCTGATGAGGTAAATACCGTGCCTAAGTGGCAAATGAAAAGGGTCTAGGTTACCCAGGGCTGTATAAATGCCAGTCCTTACCAGTTGATGGAGTAGGGTGTTCCACTGCCCGGGACGACTGTACGCCCCGACACGCGTATCTGCTCCAACTGAGCCTTCGGCTCACAAAAAATGTTCTAAAAAGTGATCAAAAAAAGTTGCAAGCCCTTGCATATGATATGACTGAAAAGAACAACTCTTTTCGCAAAAAATAAGCCGTCAACTAGACCTCTCCACAGAAAAATACAAAAGTTATGCCCCTAAAAATTTGGCGATGGTTAAAACAATGCGATTTTCTCCAATATTGGTTTTGCTCAGTAAAATTGAACAAAGATAAGAAAAACTATATAAATGAGGTGTCACCATAATCGTAGTGAACCAGAAAATAAAGATACATTTTATTTTTATGTAATGGCAAGTGGGAGAAAAAGTGCTAAAAAGTTAATAAAATCTCATGAATAAGGTATAGACCCCCAAAATTAGCTATACATTGTATCTCCTATGCCTGACTGTGCGCCCATACAGCAGGTTACCACCACATATGGGGTATCAAACTTTGCAGAGCATTTTATTCATTATGAAAGTGTCATTTTTGGCCTAAATGAATGTATTTTCCAAAAAAAGTCAAAAGTTTCTACATCGCAGGTCCATTTTGTTTTAACCCATTTGAAAAATTTAGGGTTAATAGACTTAATAGATGTTGTTTTATATACATTGTGGGGTGTAGTTTGTATAGTGGGGTAATTTATGGGGCTTTAGTGTTATTTAGGCTTTTTCAAATCACTTGAAAGCCCCTATATACAGAGGGGAGATGGACCTGGTGCTGATAAACAGAGGGAAACAAGGTGAGTTGCAGCCTGCACTGGGAGGCTGATTCCTGAGGACAGCAGTGTAGTGGCAGTGCAGATAATATCAATCTCTGCACTGCTGCTCGTTTTACCGCCATCCATGCCCAGAGAAACACTGGAGCTCCTGGCATGTGACAGTGATAAAACTAAGCTGGTTGGACCATGGCACTTTACGGACAAAGATACTTTACTGTATTGTGACCAGGATGGAGACGGGACAAAACCAGCGAGTGCGGGACACTCCAGGCATTTTCTGGACGTTGTCCCAACCGGTCAGTACAGAAGTGAAAAATGTGACTGTCTAGCCGAATCTGGAGTGGGGAGCGGGAGTAGTAGTACTATGCATAATATATATATATATATAGGATAGGAGTAGTAATACAGTTCTACTACTCTAATCCTGTATATATGGGCACAGCTCACTACTACTCCTATCTTGTATATTTGGGCACAGCACAGTACTACTCTTATTCTGTATATATGGGACAGGTCAGTACTAGTAATGATAAAGCCAGGTTGATGATTTTCCTTTCATATCTGTCGTCATGCACAGCTCTGTAACAGTAAAGTGACGGCATTTGCCAAATATATCTTGTCATCAACTTAAAGGGAACCTGTCAGGTGGAATTGGGAGCCTGAACCACACACAGGTCCTTATGGACTGGTGGTTTAGTATTCCAAATCGCTCTGTATGGAGCCAGAGTGTTCCAACATCACAGAAGCATTGAGGGAGGAGGTGCCAAGAGCTTCAGATGTGAGTCCTATGTGCCCCATCCGACTCAGGTCTAGCCAAGTATAAATGCCCCATAAGGACCTGTGGGCGGTAAGGTGTCCTAAATCCCCCAGACAGGTTCTCTTTGCCAAATCAGAGATGTGGCTGGTAGAAGTCAGAGTGGTACCGGTCATCCGGAAAAGAAAGGAAATGTGTATGAGTACAGAGATGTCTCCTATATGTCACTACAGTGTTATATTTTATTATAATAAGGAGGGTTGTGGATAACCAGTATCTACCACCATTTGATCATTGTATGGTTGGGTGTACCAGTGTTGATTTCAAGGCACCAGCATTAGTAATTTGAGGAAATAAATTGATATTTATTTTTGACTACAATTGAGAAAAAGTGTGTCAGGTAGACTACTGCTTGACAATATAACTAGGACACTACTGTTTTTGCACTGACAAAACAAAGACATTGAAAAATAGTTTTAATTGTGTGTGATATAATGGTGATACATGTGATAAACAATCTCAAAAGTATGACTTTATACTGTACAATTAAAGGGAAGCTTTAGTCTCCTAGATAGCGGAGATAATGGTGGGTTATAGCGCAATGATGGCCAACCTTTTAGAGACAGAGTGCCTAAACTACAGCCAAAACCTAGTTTTATGTCGCAAAGTGCCAACATGACAATTTAAGCAGTAACCTATTGATCTCTGCTGTATCACAAGTTTCAATCGTATTGGCGCCCTGAGGACACCAATACAATAGAAAGAAGATGGAGAAATTTGTATTATAGTTTCCTTCCAGGGTCCCCAAAAGAGAAAGAATGAGGGGACCCAGAGCAGGAGCTCAAACGATAATCCATCTCTGTCCACACCTTCTCACTTCTTGTGTAGACCTGGTGGCCAAGGAGGTGTCGCTTTAAAATAGCAGGAGGAAGCCTTGAGTCAAATCTAGCAAATTCTGTGCTGGGGTGAAGTCCTGGATGCCCACAGAAAGGGCTCTGAGTGCCATAGGTGCGCTACCACTTGTATAGAGGCATTGAGGTTCTGTAAGATGTCTAACACATCTACGCAATGATGTTATAGCTACTTCTACAGATCTTGAACACTCGTAAGCTGCCGAAGCCACATGACTTCTGAAACAATGTTCTTTAGATAGACAAGGCCAAACTAAAGACGTTTGGCCACTGTCCAAAACATCACAGCAACCCAAATGCAATCATCTTTTCTACACTGTCAAGCACAAAAGTTGAGGGTCAATGATTTGGGTATGTTTTGCAGCCCCATGACATGAGCACTTGGAAATGGCTCAGGCAGAAAAAAAATTAATGAAGGTACCACCAAAGTCTGAATGTTTAACATGGAAACTGTGGGAGCTGCTCATGTTTGTTGGGTGATCAAATGATCCTCTGCTACTGCTGAACTAGCAGGCCAGCAAGAGCCTGTCATTTGTCAAAATAACCATCCTGCTTCTCTCAGTCCAACAATGGCAGTCCCCCCTTCTCAAAGTCTGTAAATAGGCTAGATAGAAGTATGTCTAGCAGTCAAACTCTCACCATAAGGTATACAAAAGTATCCTGTGAGATCAAATAATTACACGTTAAAGGGATTGTCCGGTAATTGAAAAACATGCTTGCTTTCATTCAAAAAACAAAACAACTTCATACCTCACCATGGTTTGCATCAATTTGGCAGCTCAGCTTTATCTAGTGGAGTTTAGTTGCAATACCACGCATTACCCATGAGGTATGGAGCGGTTTTTGGTAGATAGCAGCCATGTTTTCCAAACTGCAGACAACACCTTTAATAAAGTGACAACTGCAGGCCTCTCCTGTTTCACAGAAATCTGTTTTAGGGAAGCTGCACTTCAGTCTATTAAGCTTCTCCTGAACCATGGGTTTGGCCAAGCTGAGCAAAGTCTTCTTCCTTCCTTCTAGTTATGCAAGTATGCCTGGACAATTAGAAAGAGCCCTATACTACATGGTTAACTGGTGGGCCAATATGGGTGCATGAAGACTTTTAATTAGGTAAATGATTACTGTACTGGTATATATAATATTTCACTGTTTAACCATTTTTTTTTAAATTTTGTAGTAAAGGGTTTAAATAAATTTATTTTTGCAAGTTCTAAAAAGACTTTCATACATGAATATTCATATTATACACAAATCTGGACCCAAAGAGGTTTTTATAACAAAACAATATGAATGGGAGCCTATCAGATAGTTCTAGGTTCATTAGTTTGGTCAATTTAATAAAATCTGTCATTTGAAACCTTAAAGAAAAACATAACCAGGAACGCACCAAAAACATGTATGGAAATAAACCATTGCAGTTTGTATTTCAGTCTTTTGCTTTATTCCGTTGTGATTTGCTCCCTGGCAGCTTGAACCAACTCTATAAGGGCAGCAAAGCTTTTTAACTCGTGTATACTCAATCCAAAGTTCTGAATCTGTATGAAGGAATAGAAAAAAAAGGAGAAAACAATACAATATTAAAAAGATTGACAAAAGCAAATCCTATCAATGAAACGGATTAAAATTGGCATTTGCAGTATGTGCCAAATGTTGATTTGACTACGTTAACATTTTATTTTTTTATTCTCCCCTACTTTTGGAAGCCATAACTTGTGAATTTTTCTGTGTAAAGATCTGAACTGGGGTTTGTTTTCTGTAAAAATTATACTCTGGTGTCATACAATATTCTGTGCAATCTACTGGGAAGATGGAAAAAAATTCCAAATGCAGGTATGGTATTGCTGGCTTTGCACTACAGATTTCCTTTCTTACTTTAGTCAATTCAATCATGCAAATACTAAATTTATAAAGATTTGTTACTTTAAACAAAAATTCTCCATTAAAGTTTTTTCTGACCCTTCGAACACTTTTACACTTCAGTTTACAGATCTGTGTAAGGCGTCCTGCTGGAGGAGCTGGCGTTTTCATGGTTGCTATTTTGGGAACTAAATGACTTTTTGATCTATCTTTTATGTGCATTCAAATCGCAAAAATATGTGATTGGGACATGAGATATGTGGGGATACCCAACATGTTTGTGATTTTATTTGCTTTGTTTATTTGTTATGTGTGTGGTAAGAAAAGGGCTGTGATTTTAAGTTTATATTTACTTTATTAAGGCCTTGATTTAGGATTTTATCTCAGATTCAAAATACTGCAATTGAATCACTTGGGAGGGTGCAGGTCCATGTGCTGTTGGGTTTGTTAGACCAAACCACCTAAATGGTTAACACCCATTACAGTGTATGATGTTTGATTTGTAAAGTGCTATGGAATTTGATAGCACTATATAAGTAAAGATTATTATTAATGACTATTCCATAAATTAGTTGTACCTCATATACTGCACGTGGGGAGAAAAGTACTGGACTATAATCAGACTTTGTGGGCTATGATGGAGTTTCTTTAACCCCTTAGCGCGCTGCGCCGTAGCTGTACTGCGCTGAGTCCCGCGATTAGCGCTCAGCGCAGTACAGCTACTGCGCAGAGCCGATGCCGGTTCAGCGCTGCATAGCAGCCGAACCGGCATCGTTAGCCGCGGGATTTCAACAGTAATTTACCGCTGACATCCCCGGCTAACACCCGCGGTCGGAGTGGGCTCCGATCGCGGGTGTTTAACCCGTTAAATGCCGCGGTCAACGCGACCGCGGCATTTAACATGCCTTCTGGGGGTCTTTACCCCACGATCGCCCCCCCCCCCCCCCCCCGCACCGGTCGCCGCGATCGCTGTTTTGGCTCCTCTGGGGTCCGATCGGGACCCCAGAGAAGCCTGGAGGGTTTACCTTTAAGATGGCGTCTGTGACGTCATCTTAAAGGCAAAGTGTCAGCCTATGCATCTGCATAGGCTGGCACTGATAATACCCTGCAATACATTAGTATTGCAGAGTATTATCAAGAACAAGCAATCAGATGATTGCTTGTTCATATCCCATGCTGGATCATGTAAAAAATGTACAAAATAATGTTTTTCAATAAAAAATTACTTTATAAATCACTAAAAATGCCCATAAGCCCCAAAACATATAAAGAGACATATAACGCTCAAAAAAGTCAAAATCATAACACAAACCCCACATATATAGTATCATCGCGTCCGTAACAATCCATAGAATAAAACTAAATAACTATTGAACCCATATGATGAACGCCGTAAAAAAAAACCGTCAAAAACCCGCCAAAAATTATGATTTTTACCTATTATATCCCACTAAAAATGCAATAAAAAGTGCTCAACAAAACATATGTACTCCAGAATGATATTGTTGCAAAGAACAACATGTCCCGCAAAAAAAAAAGCCATCAACCAGCTCTGTAGCCAAAAACGTAACAATGTTATGCCACTTGGAAGACAGCGATGCAAAAATGATAGATTTTTCCCCACATTAGGGTTTTATTTGGCAAATTTAGTAAAACATAAGAAAAAATATTCATGTCTGGTATCCCCGTAATCGTATCGACCCATAGAATAAAGATAACATGATTATTAGGCTATACGGTGAACACGAAAAAAAAAAAAAAGTAAAAAATCCAGTACAGAATTGATGCTTTTCTACTCATGACCTCAAAAAAAGTTCCAAAATTTTCAACAATAGGTGATACCAACCCCAAAATGGTAACACTGGAAAAAGCATCTCGTCCCGCAAAAAAAATGCCGTCACATGGCCCAAATAACGGAAAAGCGAAAATTTTATAGCCTTCAAAAGGGGGCAACCAGAAAACTAAAATCCTGGCAGCTGCAGGGTGCTCCTTCCCTTCTGCGCCTCGCTGTGCCCCCATAACACAAGTAATGTCCACATGTGGGGGGTCGCTGCACTCAGGAGAAATTGTAGAACAAATTTTATGGTGGGTTTTCTCTTTTTATCTTTTGGAAATGTGTAAATTTTAGGGCTAAATGAACGTATAACCGACAAAATTTGACCATTCTAAATTTCACCGCCATTTTGATTCAATTACTATGAAGATCTCAAGGGGTTAACAATCTTTGTAATAGCTGTTTCTGATAGTTTGAGGGGTGCAGAGTTGAAAATGGGTTGGTTATATAGGGGGTTTTGTTGCTAAATATGTAAAATTTGATTTCAAACAGTATTTATCCCCAAAATCGTCAATTCCGAAAATATGGAAAATCGCTATTCGATTTGTAGGCCGCGTGACGTCAAAATTATCCAAACATTTCAAAAATTATGAAAATGTGAAGTAGACAAATGGGAAATGTTATTCTGCAAGTTATTTAGGTGGTAAATCTATCTGCCTGAAAACGCGGTGATTTTGAATTTCGAAAATGGCAAATTTTTCTAAAAATTCATCATTTTTTTTCTTTTTTTTTGTAAATAAACGCAAAACTTATCAGCCAAAATTTACCACTAAAATGAAGTACAACATGTGGGGAAAAAACAATCTCAGAATCGCTTTGATAAGTAACAGTGTTCAAAAGTTATTACCACAGGAAGAGACACTGGTCAAATTTCAAAAAAAAAGTTGCGAGCCTTAACCTGCAAACAGGCTGCGTCCTTAAGGGGTTAATGATTGAACTGCACTGCAAGTGCTGGGAGGGAGGGACTCCCTAGATACAGCCTGGGGTGCCAGGGATGACTAACCCCTCTAGCATTCCTGTAGCAGTATTAAAGACATGCAATAAAAACAAATGTCAATTATTTTAAGATATTTAGGTACATTTTTCCCCTGTAAACTAAAAAATAATTTGCATACTTGATTTGTAAAATATTCCACATCAAGTGCCAACTGAAGCCTGATTTTGTTGTCATCGCTCATTCCGCCACTGGGAGTATTACTGGACATTGTGGTTTTTCGTGCCTGTTTGAGTCTTTTCAGGCTTTCTTCCATTCTCTTCACAGAGCTGAGAACATCAGACACCGTCTCATAATACCTGTAAAGCACATAACAGTGTATGTAGGGTGCAGAAGGAACAGGCCGATTTTACCAATACCTTTTTCAGTACTGCATTTCCAAAGCAAAGACCAATGACAGAGCAGATAATTATACAAATACTGTACATCCTCCATTAATATTCCCTGCTTAACACCCAGCAAGGCTGCAAAAAACCTTCAAAACTGGACCGATGATTATATGCTTTTTTTTTTTGCCATCTCACCTTCCAAGAATTACTAGGCTTTTGTGGGGTATGTTTCATTTTACAATGGCACAATTTACTTTTTAAAGTAATGCATTGAAAAAAGCATTTAGGTAGCATCAGAAAATGAGTAGTTACTTTTATTCCATGGATTAGCACTACACATATATACTGTGTATGTTCTTTTGTTTAGAGATTTACATGTATTTGGTAAGAGTTTTCCACTTACTTGTGTGTACATTCAGAAAGGGCTCCTCTTAGCCATTCTTGTCTGGTTTGCACTTTTACTTTATTCCCATAATCATGCTGAAGCTGAAAGAGTGGCTTGAGCGCACTCTCTACATAAGAGGATGGTTTCGTAGGTATCTCCTGCAAATAATAGACCTTTATTTCACACGCACATTAATATATTATATGGTAGTAGCCATTCATTTAGTCTCAGGGTGAATATATTTCTGTGTTGTATGACTAAAGGTTACTTAGGGTGCTATGGAACCGGACTTGTATGCTGGTCTGATCCCATGGACCAAACACAGTCCAGCGGACAGGAGTCTTTACATGACAGAGAAATACAATGCAAGGATCCCCCTGCCAAGCTGTTGAACTGGTTATGTTGCAGCACTGAGAGACTATTTTACTTTTGTTATTGGGATGTGGTTTACAGTTCTGTAGTGAGCGACTACACCACCTCCACACCATGCGGATGTGGAGAGGCTTGAACGGGCGTGGCTGCCAGCGGTGTGAATTTTGGCCGTCCTGGCGTAGTTTTGCCAAGCAGCCATGCCACCTGATGGATGCATCAAGAGACCTGCGCCTTTTAATGTATTTGCCAGAATAGGGAAGGGGGTTGGGAGTGTGGTCTTTATCATACATTGGTGCACAATTGCCGGCGAATGATTAATTCCCCCCACAATGTTTTACACCACACAGGTTTGTTAGTTACTGTTAACATTCACTCTATAAGATAAATTATAGATACTAACTTTGTTGGTCCTCCTGTAAAGCCTAGGTACTTCTAGAGCGCTTTTAAAGTAAATCAAGCACGATTCTCCAAGGTCCATTGAGATTTTATTATTTATGGTTGAAAGAGGTTCTGATAAACTACTTGATAGGTCTTCTAGTGCCCCTACAAAACACAAAAAAGAAACTCTTCAGTATTTTAGCAAAGGAAACAATTATTCCATCAAAATATAGCTATACACAGTTGAACATTAATTGTGAATTTTGTAGTTGAAAAAGGATTTATTTTCACTGATGAAGAACATGGCTACAGAGTAGGGGTGCTCAACCAGCAGCCTCGAGTTGTGGCCGGCACCCTGCAGGCAGAACCTAGAACCCCGTGTGCAGTCAGCAAGATATTCACAATTATTTCTACCCAGGGTAATTGGGTTAGTCAATCTGGGTAAGTAATTGAGGCTATATATACCTAAGGCATGTAATCACTACCTTTATTCATCTTGTGTTTTTTTTTCACTATTTTTTAATGTTTTGCGTATGTATGCCATTATGTTTTTATTGTTTGTATCTGTAGTTGTGATTATGCGGAGATGGACGTGTTATTGCTGTGACACAATCAATTTCCCCTGTGGGGACAATAAAGAATTCTATTCTATTACTGCCAGGGCTCTTCTTCAGGGAAGCCGCTTCCTCCGGAGCTGTACTGAGGCCAAGACAGACAGCCCAGCACCTACTTCCTGTACAGCGTCTGAGTGTCCCTCCCTCTTGTATTATAGTCCACTCTGGAGGTGAGTGTGTGACTCCTGTGTTAAGGTCGGCTCTACCTTGGTTGTTGGTGCGTCCACGGTGCTCATTACTAAATGAATGGTGGCATTTGAGGTAAAAGGTTAAATCAAAGCCTTCTAACCACCTGTACTAATGTGTAATGTTATCCACCAAATGGGTGATATGTTTAGAATATGCTTTGCACTATGCTGCCCTACTTTATTTCTACAGTATTGTAGCTGTGCATCAAGGCGTGATTGTTTTATAATCTCACAATATAATATATGGAGGTAGCTGGAAAAGGAAATGTGTGTATCATACACAACACCAAGGACTTACACAGATATTTGGGATAAAAACAGAGAGAGAATGTTGACTGTAGAGTGAGAAGCAGGGTGTTGTCAATGACTGCATGTGGTTGATATTTATGGAATCAATGTAACAGTGTGTATCATTAAGCCCTTCATTAACCGGTTCGCGACCGCCCACCGTGTATTCACGGCGGCGGTCGCGTTCCGATGCATGGAGAGGGCTCGCAGGCCGAGCCCTCTCCATAGCCGGTAAGTCTCTGCTGCATATTGCAGCAAAGGCTTACCGGTAACACCCGCGATCGGTGCCGGCACCGATCGTGGGTGTTTTCTTGCTGATCGCCGCCGGCAAAGCTGCCGGCGGCTTCAAACTGATGGCAGCGCATGGGCGCCCCCATCTTTACGAGGATCACCGCTCCCCGTGACGTCATCGGGGAGTGGCGATCCGTCGCCATGGTAGCTTCGGGTCTCACGAAGACCCAAAGCTACTTCGGGTTAACCCATTCATTACAATGTGCTATCAGCACATTGTAATGTATGAGGAGTAAAATCCCCATATACTGCCATACTGTAGTATGGCAGTATATAGTAGGATCGATCAGACAACCTAGGGTTAAAGTACCCTAGGGAGTCTGAAAAATAGTAAAAATAAAAATAAAAAAAAAGTTAAAAAAAAAAATTATAATAAAAAAACCTAAAAATTCAAATCACCCCCTTTCCCTAGAACTGATATAAATATAAATAAACAGTAAAAATCATAAACACATTAGGTATCGCCGCGTCCGAAAATGCCCGATCTATCAAAATATAATAACGATTTTTCACTGCGTTTAACCCCGTAACGGAAAATCGTGTCCAAAGTCAAAACTGGCAATTTTTTGCCATTTAAAAAAAAATTAAAAATTCTATAAAAAGTGATCAAAAGGTCGTACAGTCCTCATCAAAAGTCGCAAAAGATGACAGCACCCACAACTCCGTACAACGAAGTATGGAAAAGTTATAAGCACAAGAAGACGACAAAATAAAAAAAAAATTTTTGTTCATGAGGTTTTAATTTTTGTAAATGTATGAAAACATTATAAAACCTATACAAATTTGGTATCCCTGTAATCGTACTGACCCAAAGAATAAATTAGATGCGTCATTTGTGGCGTGAAGTGAAAGCTGTAATATCCAAGCCCACAAGAATACGACACAAATGCGTTTTTTCACCATTTTCCCTGCATTTGGAATTTTTTTCCCCGCTTCCCAGTACATGGCATTTAATATTCAATGCAATCACTATGAAGTGCAATTTGTTACGCAAAAAACGAGCCATCACATAGCTTTTTACGTGTAAAAATAAAAAAGTTATAGATTTTTGAAGGTGGGGAGTGAAAAATGGAAATGAAAAGACGGGAAAGGGCCCGGTCCTTAACCGGTTAATTATGGTATGTGATGTCTGAATATTAACACAAACATTTCTTGGTTTTTAAGTACAGGCGGTCCCCTACTTAAGGACACCCAACTTACAGACGACCCATAGTTACAGACGGACCCCTCTGCCCACTGTGACCTCTGGGGAAGCTCTCTGGATGCTTTATTATAGTCCCAGGCTGCAATAATCAGCTTAAAAGTGTCTGTAATGAAGCTTTATTGATAATTCTTGGTCCAATTACAGCAAAAAATTTTTGAAACTCCAATTGTCAAAAGGGCAAAAAAAAAAATTGTCTGGAACTACAATTATTAAATATACAGTTTCGACTTACATACAAATTCAACTTAAGAACAAACCTACGGACCCTATCTTGTACGTAACCCAGGGACTGCCTGTACTTAAATTTTACACCACAAAATAGAAAATGACAACTTCATAGAACTGCACATTATGTTAGGAGTAGAAATATATCTTACCTTTTATGATTTCCATATTTTTAAATCCAATTTTATTAAGTTTGACTTTAATAACCTCAATTAATTCTGGTAGCTGGAAGCAAATAAAAAAAATTACAGAATATATAAATTGTATCTTGGGATACTATAGAATTCATAGTATCACAGTATAATTAATTGAACAGAGATGCAGGTCCAAAAAGGTATAGTGTTCTAGTGTTAATCCACATGAAAATAAATACCAACACTTCAAAATGGATTTAGGCAAAAAAAAACTTTGGAAAAAATCCTTTTTTTAAATTTAATAAATATTCATGAATTCTTTATATAGTAAAACACATTGAGCTCATAGCAATATGCAGCAAAGACTTACCGGCTATGGAGAGGGCTCAGCCTGTGAGCCCTCTCCATGCAGCGCGACCTGACCGCCGCCGTGAATACACGGCGGGCGGTCAATTACCGGCGTATAAGACGACCCCAGACCAGAAAGAAGATTTTTCAGTCTTCAAAGGTCGTCTTATACGCTGGAATATACGGTACTTATTGAAACCAATGTCTCAGTAAGGCATCCATGAAAATCATTGAACCACTTACTCCTTGCAGTGGAGCTTCCTGTCATCTCTAATCACCCCCAGTACAAGTATATAGTTATCCTTCTCTATATATACTCCATAAGACCATATGTATACAGGCAGGGAGGCTGAATTATCATCTCCTTCATTATAACTGTGCGACAGGAGCAGTCTAATGATCAGCAGCAACTGTGAGGAGTATGTGTTACAGTCTATAACTTTTTATAATATACAAAGCCTAAGGTCACATTTTCAGCATTTTTATAAGGAAATAACTATATTGGGTAATTCAGTGCAACTTTTTAAAATTGTGTTTGGGGTTAATCAGCTAAATAAAATGAAGACCACATCAAACAAATTAGGCAATAAATAAGTTTCTCTTACCTTTTCCATTATTTTATTTATATCAGCAACTATGAGAATGAGCTGACGTGTTGACAAAGCAGACATCTGAGCATCCGCTGCCAATCCAGTCTGTTGATCTTCAGAACTGAGAGAAGCAGATTCTTCTTTGCCACGGGTTGGCAAACTTTTGCTCTCGGTTACACTTCCATCTGCAGTGGCGCAGGCTGACAACTGTAAAGTCGCAAACAATCATTTAAGCAAAAGATCCCCTTAAATGTTCTTAGACGTGTTTAACACTTGTGACCATTCTTTTTTTTATGAGCAGCCCCTTCCGTTACATTCTGCTATATATGCTATAATAAGAATAAACGTTTTGCCTATTGCCGAAATTCCAGAAGACCCCTAAAATGTCTGGACAATCGCCCTTTAGCTAGTCTCTCCGTGTCTGCTATTAAAATAAAAAACCTTTATAATTACCTTGTTCCGGAGCTCCTTGCTTCACTGCACATACACTATGCTCCTGCTACAACTAATAGGATTATTCACTTTGGTCATGTTTGTCCTTATATACCATTAATAAAATGGAATATCACCGATGTGGGTTCATCACCAGTAACAACAGAAACGTAAACCGAAAGTGCAGATGGAATATCTAGGGAGGTTAAAAGTATTGAAGGTTCCATTCTGAAAATATAACTGAACTGTAACATTTATGATTCAAGGCAGGGCTGTGGAGTCAGAGCCATTTTGGTCACAGTCAGTTGTGATAAAATGTTATAAACTCAGACAAATAATATAAAATTATACAAATTATGAAATTTCCTTTTATAAATGTCAGTCCTGTTACCGATCTAAGGATTTATGCCAGGGGTAAACATACATAAACAAATACTCAACTTTAAGGGGTTGCACCGGTAACCATGTATATTGTTGTAATTGATTTTGGTAACCTTTTTGTGTTATTAACATGGTGTGGCGCTGTATTACATTCGGTGTTATATGTAGCAATAAAGCGTTGTTTGATTTAAAACAATGATACTGAAGCCCCCAAAGCAGACAAAAAAAACCTAAATAAATCTTCTCCTTTCATGGCACCTCTTCTCTCCCCCATAAGTGGCTCTGCTTTGTGCCCCGCTGTTTGTATGTAGCAGCATCAGAACTGTCCCAGAAGCAGGAGAGGACCCAGGAGCAGTACAGATGACAAATACTTTCCACTCCTGGGGCCACTCTGTGTCCTGACCTTGACGCATACAACCAGCATCAGGAGTCAGGTCACAGAGCGGAGTGACGGGGAAGGACCTAAGAGCAGTTTGGACTTCTCAGTTGCACTCACCGCAACCTGGTCCCTTGCACCTACGTAAGAACACTGTTAGTGGGGTGTGGGCTGCAACACATTTCTTGACAGACCACGCATGGACGGTTAGCTGCGGGTTATACATTCCTGATCTAGACTTTTAGATTAGATAAAATGGCTGCTCTTTATGTACGTGCTCAGTAGTGAAGCTCCTCTGCTAGTGTGATCGGGAAAACAGGATTATGGAGTTAGAGTCCATTTTACTGGAGTTGGTGTCGGAGTTAAGGAAATTGAGGAGTCAGAAGTTTTGCTTAACGACTCCACAGTCCTGATCTTGAACCACCAATGTTTTCCCATTTTACCTTTGTAGCTTATGCAAACAATTGTCATAAAGGAAAAAAAAAATACTAGGATCTACTCACCTCTTTAATATAGACACAATACCGAGACAGCAGTTGCAGGGTCAGCTTATAGAAACGGTGAGCAAGTAATGGCAGATAGATGTGATCAGACCAACATGCAGATAGACAGTTCCACAGGACATTGGTGGCTCTGAGGCAAAATGCACTTTCATCTGATAAGGGCAACAAAAAAAATTATTTCATTTGACGCATGCTGGGTGTTGATGGATCAAAATAAGCTTTAGGTCTAAAAATCCCCAAACAAATTTAGACAACCACCATCTCTACCTTATCCCTCATATCCATGTATGGACACCTTAACAAAAAGTACATGTGCACTGAAAGGAGAGAAACGCTGCATGCATGGGCTTATTGCCAGAGAACAATGATCAGCAGCAGTATTCCTGATCAATTCCAACACACTGGAAACCCCCATACACGCCAGGCAGCAGGCTGAACCTGAACATACGAGGGCGGTTCAATAAGTACCAGTTTTTGACGACATATTTTCACCAAGATGGAAAAAGAGCAGTTCGTTCGGCAATTTGCTTTTTGGTTTGGGAAAAAATGCGAGGAGATGCAAAGTTGGATGCTGTTTGTGAGGACACTTCGCCATCTATGACCACAGTTAGATATGGGATCAACAAATTTAAACTACCGAGGAAATCATTCACAAAGTCCACAATATGATACTCGCTGATGGACGAACGAAAGTGCGCTAGTAGCAAAGGTCGTAGGTGTGACAACCAGAATGGCAATTAATATTTTACATGATAAGTTGTCGGGTGGCGCGATTGCTCACGGTGGACAACAAGCAGATGCGGGCTGTTAACTTCGAAGCAGTGTTTGGAGCAATTTAAACGAGATATGAAGGAATTTTTGCATCGAGTTGTCACCGTTGATGAAACCTGGATTCATCATTACACACCAGAAACTAAGTAACAATCAAAATAATGGATTTTGTTAAATCTGCGATTTTTTGGGATGCTCATGGATTTTTTAGAAAAAGGAGGAACAATCACTGGACAATACTACAGTGAGTTATTGGACCGCTTCGACAAAAAAAATTAAAGGTGACACGGCTGCATTTGGCGAAAAAGAAGGTGCTGTTTCAACACGATAACGCACCAGCACATTCATCCGGAGTTGTCGCCGCCAAACTGCATGAATTGATGCCACACCACCCATATTCACCCGACCTGGCTACCTGCGACTTTTTCTTGTTCCCTAACATGAAGAAATGGCTTGCGGGAAAAAAATTAACTCAAACGAGGAAGTCATTGCCAAGACAGAGGTGTATTTTGGAGAGTTTGACAAATCCTATTTTTTGGAGGGGTTAAAAAAAATGGCAGGAACGTGTAAAAGGGGACTATGTTGAAAAAAAAAAAAAAAGGTTTTTGAAAAAATGGTGTCTTCATTTCTAACCCTCGTATTCTTAACATTTGGGGAACTTAAAGGACTTCTGATATGTCACTCCTACATTGGTGAATAGCTTTTAGATATAAGATAAGACGGTTGCTGCCTGCTTTGCCATATGTTAAAACTGTATTGACATGCTAAGGATGCAGTTTAAGGCTACATTCACACGAACGTATGGGGGACGTATATACGGAATATACACATCCCCCATACACTTCACTGGCCTTGCGGCGCTGTACGGGAGAGGTACTGCTTCACACTGGTTAATCAAATTTTTTACATTAACAACTGTATACCACCTCTATGTGGGGCCTCCTGATCTCTGGAGCTATTGCATGAATTGCATTATGGGTAAACCCAGCCATTCTAGGCTGTCAGTGATACCTTAGATTCCAAAATATAGGGCTATTGCAAAATCAAGTGCCCTGTTGTAGCATTTGCAGAAGGTAAAGAACAGAATACTTGAAATGATATATACTTGCTGTTTCCTCCACATGAGAAAGTAATGCAGATTCTAGGCTTCCTGCTATTTCTTTAAACCTAAAACGAGTAAAACTTCAAATCAGCTCTGAAACATTTGCAACAAAAATATAGAAATGTACGTCATGCAGTTAAAAAAATCATAGCCAAAAGCTCCACAAGTTTTCAATTATTGTAACAAAATGCAGATCTTAAGCTCTGTTCATATGTGCATATATGAAAAATAAAGTACCATCACTACAAAATATACAAAAATTATAAAAACTAGAGTTTAACTTTCTTTATCAAATTCATTTTTTTCATATTTTTCAAAGTAAAACAAAATGGGTTCCTTGTTTAGTGCCAATTCTTTTGTTATAGAAAATTAACAGTCTTTGGGGGTCTTTTGAAGACTTAACCCCATGAAGGACAAGGCCAAAGCCCTTGATTTCATCCCACAGGACAAGTCCACGGTGTGGATGAGTTATAATTTTACCTTTTTAGGTAGGTAGGTAGGTAGGTAGGTATGTATGTATGTATGTATGTCGTATTCTTCCAAGGAATAATTTTGCCTCCTATAAAATTCAAGGCTTTTTCCTTGATGGAGCTGTACGTTTTGTTGCTTTCCAGTGTAAATGGGGAATCCAGGGAAGCAATAGTAACAGGTAAAACCAGCCTCTTACAGTGAACCCTCTCTAGCATAACTGATCTGGCTCTGCGCCCCTGTGAGGGGAACATGGTGATCACATGTCAGGGAGCCAATGTGCTCATGTTAGAGTACAGGAGATCATGGCATCAAATTTACAGTGCCATTCCTTTAATGCCCAGGACCATGCAGAAAATGAACACATTGGTGCTTATTAGGTGAAGTTTTCCCATCTATACACATAAACATTACCTACTTATTAACAATAGGTATATAGAGGCCGGGGACATGTGGCTCCTAACTGCTGTTGAATATCTGAAATTATTTTATCTATAGCAAACCCCATTTTAGCGCCATCTTTTTAAAGGGAGACTTTCGTGTTAAGCCCCCTCCAATCTGATACTGATCTAAACATTTGTCATATACAATGGAAAGGTTACCTTATCTGAAAATACACAGGTAAATTCCACCTGTTATTAAAACTGTGGTAAGAGGGATGTGCACGTAATCGCTTTACACTTGCTTGTGAACCACACTGTCTTTCAAATTTTCTCAGAAAATCCATACTTATGCTGTATTTCTGAATAACAAAGAAAAGAGAAAATAAAACAAAGGAAAAAAAATTAAAGTTTAAGCTAATATTCAGAGTGAAGTCCACAACATGCACCGGTACCATATTAATCATGATGTTATATATATTAACAGTGATGTTATACTGAGCTGCTATCAGTTTGAAAATTATACGTCAATAGATTTTACAGTATAAACTGAATACATTATTAAATCGAAATCTAAGACCTAAAAATCCATTACAAATATGCTGCATAATCCCCATTGTGAAAATACCTTCCCGCACAATACTTCATTCTAGGAGTCAAACCCCCTCACTGGAATTCCTGAAATACTAATTTTCATGTCATGGGTTAAAACGTTCCAAAATCTGTGACAAGCCATACTTGTTCTCTTCTGTGAATACAGTTTACTGATAGGAAAAAACCTCATGACTTCTGAGCATTAGAAACATGCTAGAATTGCCTAGACTGAACGAGCAGTCTAATTAGGACACTATCCCCAGTAAACTAAGTGCCAAATGATGTAAAATAGCCCTCTCTCAATGTTCCAGCAGAAAACCATAGCACTGAGACCTGTCAATCAGTAACAAGGAGGCAGGACAATACAGTAACCGCTGAAAAAGGGCCTCATTGGACTCACTCAGTGTGATGGACTCTCAGGTGAGTTGCATATACCGTATTTTTCGGCCTATAAGGCGCACCTCTAATAAATGCCTGCTAAGACATCTAGGTTCATATATAAGGCGCACTGGAGTATAAGCCGCAGGAGCAAATGCAGTACCTAAAAATGACCAGCAGGTGGCAGACCTGCGCACAGTTCAAGCCAGCTACACTTCCCGGGAAACTTGTCTTCAGCTGTCAGAGAGCTCCGATCTCAGAGGTATGGGCTGCTGGGGGTTAATGCAGGATGATGCAGCAGGGGTTAGGCTGTCTCCCTCTGCCCCTTCTCCTTCCCTCCTCAGCCAGGGTGTTATTTCGGTGGGGTTTCCTGTGGCTCCTTCTCTTTCCCCTGTTACAGGGCTGTCAGGTATGGGGGATTTCTTACAGATGATGATGATGATTGCCTCCTGGTCGGTACTATGGCAGCTCCGGTCTAGGTGAGGGCAGGATGGGCACAATGTTAGTTGTGGTGCCAGGGCACTTCAGCTAGGGACCCTGTATACTGTGTGGGAAGGTGCAGGACGTTTCTGGGGATGGAGCTATTAAACACTGGTAAATGTACAGTACATCTTGTCTGTAGTACATTTCTGTATAAGTTCATATATAAGGTGCACCTTTGATTTCTGAGAAAATTAAAGGATTTTTGGTGCGCCTTATAGGCCAAAAAATATGGTAAGTTTACAAACTGACTTTTTAACATTGCAGCCACTGTAAAGAACAATTTAGGGATAAGGGCAATGCTTTTTAATAATAGTTTTTAATGATATATTTTGGTAGGGTTACAGTAATTTTAATAGCAGGTTATCTTTAAGGCACCAAAGCTTCATATTTATGCAATTCATCCATTAACTTGACTAAGAAACATTGCTATAGAAAGTGCATGTTACGGACCTGATGAAATATGTCAGGGTTCCCAGGATTAAAGAGTGAAGGCAATCTTTCTTCTATTCCACGAGCTATTTCTGGCCAAACAGAATTCACCAAAAAGTCATATCCAGGAACCATATCGGCCTTTTCACTACAAGATAAGAATGAGAACACAGCTTCCTCAACCAAAAAATATCAAAGCAAGATAACAAATAATGTTCTGCAAAATGTAGTTCATGTCAATTGTAAATGTACCTTGATATGGCTCCTCCTGTCACCTCTCTTAGAAGTCGGCAGTGGTGAGGAACAAACTCTAGAAGTTTGTTATACATAACCTGGAGGCCATTGGGGTGGGACTGCACATATTGCTCTACAATAACCTGACAAATAAAGAGACATTAGGAAAAAAATTAAATAGCATCCACATCAATACATGATAGGCTAGATTTTAAGGCGTCTTTAAATTTGAATATCATGTTTCTTTAGAAATGAACCTGAAGCTATTTCACAGGAAAGGGGGTATATGAGTTATTGCTGGCGATCTAACCACTGAGAGTCACCATGACATGCCCCATACAGAACGGGTTGTGGGAAATCTATAAGCTACCCTGAAAGTCCAAAAGAAGTAACCCAGTCATCTTTGCAATCATTTATGGACAGTCTACATAAGGGTTTCTCAGGAGTAGAATAACTTAGCCTTCTACTTTATGGGGAAAGCAACCTCTTCAGGGTTTTGAAAGACATACTATTTATACACAATCTGCAATATCAGGGCGTATCATATAGAATCAGTCTGGTCATCACTACAGCTCTACAGTGTTTTTATCAAGTTCCCATGACACTAAATGACAAGTCAGTCAACCTATACAGGAAGATTTATTACACATAACAGAACATTTAACGAATTTAGTTCAGTCTTACTACTGAAGTTGGTGCACTCTGTAGGGGGAATCATGGGAGCGCCAGATTCTTCATAAACGGGCTCCACAAATTCAGAATCTGGCGCCATCTGCAGACTACACAGGCAAACTGCATCTAGTGCAGTTTGCACAGTTTTGCTAAAGGTGGGTCATTGTGCTTAGTATATCTCCTTCAATAAATACAGAGTAGATACACAATACCCCCCACACACACTAGTTAATAGACATTAATTTATGAAAATACATGTACATACAATTGTACATAATATCAAAATATTACATTTTCCCCTCAATTAATAATACAGAAACATTTACAGGTTGAGTCACTTAACTACATTTTTTTTCACCCATTTACTGCATACAGGCTGTAACAATTGTGGTAAACCACCAAAATTGTTAAAAAAAAGTTCACCAGTTTAAATAAAAAAAAAATTACTGCATTATTCTAGATTCCAGCAGGTGGCACTGTTCTGCTGAATATGAACAATTGTAACTTCCTATAAGAATGAGAAAATAGAACTTTCTTTACTGAAAAACATACAAAAATATTAAGTACATGGGCAGGTGGTTTACAATTTTGACTTTAAACCTAAGACACCCTCGTTACATTTGAATTTTGATCAAACAAAAACGCAACTCCTTTAAATTTGAAGAAAATGTTGTGTAGCAGTAAATCTGTTGAGCATCTACAGCGGTAGCTGAATATCTGTTCACCCAACAGATATTCCTTCCAACTCCAATACTGTAAATGCAAGCTTTCTCTCTCTGTTTTGAGGGCGAGTCAGGACAATATTAAAACACATCAGATAATCTGCAATGGGGCACTTCTAAGGTTAACTTTATATGTGGCAGATCTGTCACAGAATTTATGTAACTGAAAACCATTTCCCCATGTGATTATTGTATAGAAGGTCTATTTCACAACCACTATACTGCAAAATTTTATTCAAAGTTTGCATTGCAAGTTTTTTTGTGCAGTGTGTGTATAAGATTTGTTTCACTCTGAGGTACAAAAAGAAAAAAGGTTACGGCACCATCCACTTTCATTAAGTTACCAACAGCCATCAAAACAGCCTCTCTTAGGCAATGTAAACGGTGGTGCTCCGCTGAGGATATTCAATCCATATAAGCAATCCATAAAAGCAGCACTCACCATTCTGCGCAAAAGTCCTTATTTATTAATAGAGTAGAGTACAGGGAAGGCGCAGGGGCTGGCGGCGACGGGCTGTTTCGGGCTTCCTAGCGCATTCTCAAGCCGTTGACGTCATCTGTCCGCGTAGCACACAATATATATACGAGGGCCGGCAGATGTCGTCAAGGAGACAGTGTAAACAGCGTTCTATGCTAAACAGCATACGTTGTTTCATTCTCACCATCTGTACAGGAAATACACTTTTGCCTCCACAACAATAGTGTTTAAGCTGAGCATAGACCATGGTCTTTAAGGTGAGGTCAATAAACTTTGAACTGGATCTGTGGAAAAGTTGAGACTCAACTGCAATTTTTAGGGGCGGTAGGTGAGGGGATGTGCTGAAAGGGACAAGCTTTGAATTACTTTGCTTCTCATACAGTCCTGTTTTTATAGCATTATCTATAAAGCTTCAAGCTTTAGACAAAGTTAAGATATTGGCATTTTTTTTCTAATACAAGTTTTCGAAAAAACAACTTTCTTTGTATATTAACAGCAAAATACAGAATGAAATCATTATAAGGGGCCAATATGACACTCTGGTCATTATTTGGTTGGATATAACCAGTGAAGCCTCCAGTAGATGTAAAAAAATGTCATAATACCATAGTTGTTATTTAACTGAATAATTGAGATCAGGAGGAAGAGATTTTAGCATAAAATAGTCTCGGACACCTAAAACAAAAGGCAGCCTTACCTACTGCATATAAAGACAAGAGATGCCATTTGGACTTCTGGGATTGTGAAACAGAATTCTTTCAGTGTCTGATGCATTGTAGGCCAAAAGCAAACGTACCTCATCAATGTAGGGTTTTACCAGCACCTGGCCAACAAGTGCCTCCGCATCCTTTGTTTTGTCGATGGTGGCATATGTTCTCAGGCAGTGACGGATTATGTCCACATTCGAGGTCTGAAGACCTTCTAACAGGAGACCTTCTAAGGAGCGCTGTAACATAGCAGTGATACCTGCAATACGCTTAGACACCAATTGAAGAGTAAAAATATGTTAGGTAAAGTAATAAAACACTGGCATTATTACAAGCCAGACTGTCCTGACTGCAAAATGTTTAAAAGGGCCTGAATATAAATATCATGTAAAAGGCTGGAAAACAGTTAATACTGTAATCGTTGTCTGGGGGAGAGGGCTAAGGCTGAGATCATTTAAGAATCTTGGGAAACATTTTTTATTACATTTTTATTTTATAACGGGGTCATGAATAATAATTTCAGTTACATAAGAAATAGCCGTCAATGGGGATGGAAGTTAATTGCGGCTCTTCTGTATCGGACAACTGTCATATGATCACCGGGTCCAATGGAAGCAGCAGACAGGAAAGCTCACATTTCAAACCACAGGACTGTCCCACAATTCTATTAATTTAGTCTTAGGCTATTACGACTTGCAGATTAATTTTGTAGTATTTATTGAATCATTTCATTCCAGTTGGCAAGATGAGCAAAAACAGCAGTTTAGGTATTTATTGGGGCAAGTTTTATATTTATTTTAATTAATTTTTATAGCCCCTCTATTGGAAGTACAATGCATAATTCTATGCTCAAATTCTTTTCTGCCTCTTTTTTACTTTTATTCGGATAGTTTCTTATACTACATTGATTCATGAAAGTCTGAATTTAAGTTTAATGGGGAATTTCCATCTTGGACATGTACGCCATTCATACAGGTATGGTTGGTTTTTAAGAAAGGTATAAAAGTGAATGAAACAAAAATTAGTCAGCACTCAAACTTATAAGTGAATACACCTTCATGATCTCACTTTTTCAAAGATATATTTTGTTTTATTGCAAGTGGACATGTTGGATCGTGGACAGCACACAGCATTCATATAGCTGTGTTGCTTTTTTCCAATTTTATAAAAGTAAATGGAGATTGCTGCGAATTCTAGCCTATAATCCATGTGCTGCAGATTTGAGAAGGAGGTCAGACAACCTCTGTTCTGGTGACTGCTATGGGTCCTGGATAAGTCATATGATCAGGAGGTTAATAGACTCACACCAGCAGAGCTACGCAAACATCTTCACATATGTTTGCTTTTTCTAGTGTTGAGTAAAAATAAAAAGTCTGAAATATTGATATGGCAAAAAAGTTAAATATACAACATACCCACATATAATTATACAATAAACTGTATCTTAATTTAAATTTCAAAAACATTCTAAAAAAAAAAAAAACACTGTATATGTGAATATAAGAAGTAATATGTAATGATCTGAACACCTACATCTGCATGGCGTTGTTTAGTATACTTACAGGTCTCACTTTATCTAGAAGAGGCATGCCTTTGCTTTGAACAGCATGGAACTGCAGCTGATTAAATTCTGTAGCAATTCTTTCCAAGATTTGCCCGGTTAGCAATGTGCTTCAATGAGATAAAAACAGGAAGAATACATTTAAGACTAATTAAATCTCTACTATTACTTTGTTCTAAGATATCATATGTTCGGTTTTATTCCAAGACCAGAAAGGCTTTTTTTTCTTTGCATCATTTCATTGCAACAAAAAACAATCTTTCTAATAAGACAAAATTAATTTTCTCATGTTGGTGTGAAAATTGAAAAATGGAAAGAAATAATCCATCCAATAAAACTCCATAGCATGAGCTATTATAAATAAAAATCCTAATAATTCAAATTAACCCCTTTTCCTAGAATGTACACAATAGACAAAATCACAAAGGCATCCCTGTGGTCCCAATGTTTTAACTGCTGCATTTTTGCCACTCATAAAAATTTAAAGAAAAAAGGTCAAACAGTACGGAAAATGGTATTAAAGGGGTTGTCCGACATTAATAAATAATTATACTACTGGATTGGGGGGCTGTGAAAAAAAATAAACCTAAACTTACCCCCCTCTGTGCTTCCAGTGTCTCATGGGGCAGTCCGTCACGTGTATCACTTGTTTACAGGGGCACGTCAGTTCCGCTTCAACAACTGCTAGTGACTTAACATACCGAACAGTCTCCTGTTCTGGGATATAAGGACGGGTGGTTGCACCAGACGGGAGCGTTGTAAACAAACAGGGGCATAGCAGCAATGGACGGTGGCATGGTACATCGGGAGCGCCAAGGGTGGCAAGTATAGGTTTATTTTTTTTCTCAGCTCCCCCCCCCCAGCCCCAGGAAAGTTTTTATTAATGTCAGACAAACACTTTAATGAAAACAGAATTCTTTTCAAGATCAGTTGACACCTAACACAGCTTCATATGCCAAAGTTATGGGTGTCAAAAAAGCTGTGTATTTGGAATTTATTTCCAGCTTTGCAGTTCATGGCACGCAATATTAAATAGTGCCACTGGACAAACAAGCCTTCAAAAAAACGCTGTTAACAGGAAATAAAGATACAGCTTTTGAAGCTGGGGAGTAAAAAAAAAAAAAAAAAAAAGGAAATGGCTAGGTTCTTTAAAAGTTAAGAGTTATTTTGGTTTGGGGGCCTGTGATCTGGTCACATAAGTTGTGGCCAGATCTCTATGTGTCACTGCAGTGTGAATGAGGCGGGTGACTGCGATGCAAACTAAAGGACATGCCCTATATTTTGCCATATTTGCAGCACGGCCGATTGTCTTTGTATGAAAGGAGGAAGGGGGATGAGCGCTTACCTATCTCCCCTCCTCCTCCCGACCCTGTGTTCACCCCTGATCCGGTCTGGCCAAGCACACAGACATCTGAATGAGCTCTTAAACTGTCAGAGATTTATCAGGCACTGAATTCTGCCATATACAGTTGCCGAAAGTTACTTTACAACTCTTATTTAGTTGGCTTCATTTGTGCATGGGGTTGCAGCTTAGGTGCATTTGAGGTAGTGCAATGGCAGGGTATGCAGCTTTCACAAATTATGAGGTTTGTAACCCATGTTATCTGATCAATAACAGTGAGTCTTTTTTAGTATGGATTAAAGAACTGAAATATTTTTTCTTGCCAGTCTGTAAACATCCGTGTGTAAGTTTCACGTTTCATGGTTTGGTGTATGGCAGAAAATGTTGTTTTGAACTACATAGACAGATCCTAAAGAGTTTGGTAAGAAAAAAAATGACTTTTGTAAAGATCCGTAAGAAACTGAGTGCTAATAGAATCAGACTAGAGCTGTACAGAGCCATACCACCCACCATCAGCGAGTCCTATACCTTACCTGTTCAGCTCGGCATTTTCTTTACGATTCTGGGAGTTCAAAATGTTTTCGATTTTTTCAACAGAACGTATTACATGAATCATCCTCAACACGCACATCTAAAATAAAAAAGGTACACAAAATCAGTTATTCAACTTTTTTTTGGAAACTTTCTTTTTTAATTTTTAAATGTGGTATTTAATTTTTAATTGTTTAAAATACAACTTGCCCAATCAGAAATGACAGACCTTGATGTTGTAATGTTATATAATTAGACATACATTAAAAATAATACAAACACCTTAAGTACAGTGTGCTACTACCAGAGATACTGGAAGTGTTTTGGACCACAGCAATCGTGTAGTTACACAGCATAGAGTACAGATGAAAGTTACAAGCGATCTTCATAACTTCATAGATAGAGAGTGCTTTGCTAAATGGCACGTAATGTGAACAAAGAAAAATACAGTGGAATAGTTGTATCCTCTCCCTACTGATTCCCTTGTGCACGGCCAAGGCACCTCCAGTAAGTTTTTGCACTGAAAAAAATGTGTGCCATTCAAAACACCCCTTTAGAAACCCGTCTGTGTTGGGCCTTCATTACCAAGTCATTTTTTTCGGCCCAAGCGATTGGCTGTATATTAACTTTCTCTAAAATCAACTGACAGTTTCAGTAGATCTGTGTTTGGCATCAGTGTCCTTTTCATCATCCTGGTAGGTGGCAGATTTTTGATTGATGTCTTGATACATTCATACCTTCAACCATATGAATTTTCCCGGGGGGAGGGGTTTACTGCAAACAGAGAGTTCAAATATATTCTCCCGGTATTTCACAGATTTCTCTACATGTTGAGAAAACTTTAAAAGCACTTGATCATGCTTTTTGTTCAGCAATGGGGTCTTGTGTGGCAAGTGCATATACAGGCCATGGAGGTTGAGTGACATGGCGTTTTCCCCACTTCTACTGGATTATGGCTCTAACAGGGCTCCCTGCCCTGCAGTAGTTAACAACTACTGACTGTGTGTTGGTATAATTTCACATATCAATGGGCCATGGGGATGGGGCTTCAAGCATCATAGTTACAGTTTATATAAAATGCATATTAAAGCTGCGGACTATTGGACCATAGTAAAATCATGTTTTCAGCGCAGTGTGGATGTTTTGTGGTGAAGAAGGGACTAATAGCATCACATAACAATGATGCTTGGAGTCTTGACCCCTGAATAGTGTTCAGTCATAAGGTCTTGAGGTGGCTCATTGGTTTCTAATTTATGATAGATTTAGCTATTGTAATGACTTCCTGTGGCTTTTTGCATCTCTTTCTTTACATGTTTAATCATTTTTTCCATGTCACTTCTCATTTTACATATACAGGCGGTCCCCTACTTAAGAACACCTGACTTACATACGACCCTTGGTTACAAACGGACCTCTGGATTTTGGTAATTTACTGTACTTTAGTCCTAGGCTACAATAAACAGCTTTAACAGTTATCACAGGTGCCTGTAATTAAGATTTAATGTTTATCCTGGTTCTTATGACAACCCAACATTTTTAAAATCCAATTGTCACAGAGACCAAAAAAATTTAAACTAGGGTTACAATAATAAAGTATACGGTTCCAACTTACATACAAACTCAACTTAAGAACAAACATACAGAACCTATCTTGTGTGTAACCCGGGGACTGCCTGTACACCAAATCTGGTGTCAAAAAAGCAATATTGCCCATGTTTTTCTGCACTAAAAATTTTGCATAGTTGATATGAACATTGAAAAAACATTGGAAAAAGGAGATATTTTGATAAATACACATCAGATCAAACATCTAAAAATAGACGTATGCAATATTTTTCTATAAGCTATAAAATGTCACCAAATTCGAGCACTTAATGTACAGCATTTGATATTTAAACATTTTGTAGGCAACAAGAAAAATACTCATCTTCAGAGGGTAGAAACAAGCCCACCGAGAGAACAGAAAACTACTATATTCCAAGTTGTTGTTCCCGGGTTACGCCGAATGTAGTTCTACATAAAACAAACCTAGATTTCCACCACCTCAACCCTGGGGGCTGAATATACAGGGTCAATTTTAGTATAATTGGATACATTTTCATTTGTCATATATATTTTTTTTCCGATCTAATGTGTATTTCTACAGATATCCCCATTTTTGAGCAATTTTTACCCATTTTGATTTTTGGCAATTACAGTGCCAACTATCAATGAAAATGACAAAAATTGTAGATTGAATCATTGTAATCGTTTCCTCTGAATCTGCAATCAATAATGGGGGGTCCCATTTGAGATTTTCAAGCGGCACCCTGCCCAACCCACAGGGGGTTATATATCACACAGGGGATATATATCAACGTAATAATAAAAAGTAAAAATATGCTATAAGCTAACGATATGCTGCAAACATACACACAGTCAAGCTAGCACTTATTTTTCTATAACTGCTGCTGATTGAAGGCACACTGAGAACTAGCAGTCTTCTCCCAATCTTCTCAATACTGAATGGAATATACAGCTTATTTCCTATATTTGTCAGTCAAGAGGGGAGATAAGTGTGCAGATAGCTCTTAAAGTGATTGTATAGAACACATTTTGTATGGTTTATAAGCAATCTCAAGAAGTTGCACCTTAGACAATGCGATAAGTATGCAGGAGGGGGCAGGATTGTAAGCCAAAATGGGTTGAGCATGCAGGAGAGTGGGGTGAGGAGGAGGTTTCCCACAATGCAGCATTACACACAGCAGAACCTGCTCTCTGGACAAGCGGAGAATGGCATTGCAGTCCTTATAGTTGAGAAATTTAGCAATGAATGGGCACGGCGGAGAGCCAGGTGGAGGTGGTTTAGGGAGAATGTGGTGCGCCTGTTCCACCAGAAAGGAGGAGGAGAAGTTATCATGCCCTTAGGTAGATGGCAGATTTTCCAGGGATGTAACTGGATCTCAACTCTCAGAGTTTAGGCAGGCCCACGAAACGGACGTAATGCAGTATAGTCCTCAGAGAGAGTGCAGCAGATAGGAGTTCTTCCGGGGGGTCAGCACTCAGCGGAGGCACTTGGCAATCTGTCACAGGTGATGGAGAACTTTTGAGGATCGGCTGTAGGTAACAGGGGTGACAGGAGCACACAGGTGGATTTCCTTAGTGAGGGCCAGGTTTTAGAGCCCTGCGCCGGCCCCAGGGAGGTCTCACACAGCCAATCTCTTAAAATCTAGATCCAGGCTGCCAACCCAGACAGGCCACAGCATGGAGCACCACTGTAGGGTCCTCAGGGCTAATGGGGCCCAGATGCTGAGCGCCATTGGATGGAGCAGGGCCCATTATTCCAGGGCCGGTCCGGGATCCGGCCACTTCCGGTCCAGAGCGCCGCCGCTGGCCCCTGCTTCAAATCTAGGCCAAAGGAAATCTACCACCAAAATCAAGCATGAATAACCAGGGGCACTTAGTCATAAATCCAGGCACCATGACTGTTGTTCTTATATTTGTTAATCCATAGACTCATTCCTTCAAAAATGAATTTTAAAATATGCTAATTAGTCTGAAGTGCTATGGAGGCTCTACCAGAGCCCCTTGGTGCTGCAGCTTCACAGGCCGTTACATTGTCTCCACTCCCCCTGCCTAATGCAATCTCAATGCAGCAGAGGAAGTTTCTGCACACAATGGGAAGGAGTGCTCCTTGCACAGTTTAACAGTCTACAAAGCTACAGCAAAGAGGGGCCAGGTTAACGCCTCCCAGAGCCCTTCTGGCTCAATAACACAAGTTTAAAAGTTTAAAGAGTTTTAGAAGGAAGGAGGCCATGGATAACAAACAAGGCGATTACCACAGTCACAGGGCCTGGAACTACGAGTAAGTGTCCCTGGTGTAGCATGCTTCATTTTGATGAAATATTTACCTTTAATAATTCAGTGTGAGGGAACTTACCTTCTTTTTCCTTATATCATCTTGTTTTGCCAGACGTTCATCCACCGCACTAATGCCATCATTAACAGATGTTTTGAGGCTCTGCAAATAGAAAATTACAAAGTGCAACCTTTTAGCAAAGTTTGTCAAAATATGTATAGAATAAATTATGCAATGCACAGCTAAAAGGGTTTGTCCCACAAAATGTGAGCGATGTTTATAGGAAGGGTAAACAGTAAACATCATTATGCATATATACATTTTTCACACAATTAGCCTATATCTACCTCCACTGTCCATGCAGAGTCTAGCAGAAGATTCACACATAGTAGCAGTTTCCTACAAGCCCCATAATAACTTGCCCATATCTTCTTATGGCTGGTCCTACCACAGTAGAATCATTGCTGCGTGCAGTATCCTACCATCTTGCTGCTGTATATAATACAAGGCGGTCCCCGGTTTATGTACAAGATAGGTTCTGTAGGTTTGTTCTTAAGTTGAATTTGTATGCAAGTCGGAACTGTACATTTTATCATTGTAACCCTAGTCAAAATTTTTTTGGTTTTTGTGAAAATTGAATTTCAAAAACCAGGATTAACAATAAAGCTTATGTGCAGACACCTTTTATAACTCCTACGGCTGATTATTGTAGCCTAAGACTAAAGTACAGTGAATTACCAACATCCAGAGGTCAGTTTGTAACTAGGGGTCGTCTGTAAGTTGGGTGTTTTAAGTCGGGGACCGTCTGTATAGAGACACATTTATCAGTAGCTTCCTGGCTGCAGGCTGCTCTCACTGCCGATTCAAAGGAGGAGGTTGGTTTTCAATAATGTTGCTTCCCTGTCAGTCCCTATTACAGCAACTTCCCTGTAAGTGCTCCAACGTATCTAATCATTAATAGAAAGGCTGTATCTATTCTCTGTCAGGCCAACACTATGAGCTCCTTCAAGGGTTTTCTTAATTACAAAAAAGTTTTATTACAAAAAATGTTATTAAAACTGAAAACTCAGAAAAGTGATCATTCAGTACTACATACAGTGCACCAAAGTAGTAAATATAGCAAGCAGTGCATAAAGGAAATGCTAGAAGTACATACCAGCAGACAACACTGCATCACTATCCCAGGACTGCATATATAGATCTGTGAGCTACACTGCCAAGGCTGGCATTACGGGGGAGGAGGCACAATCTGGGCAATTGCCCAGGGCCCTAAGCTTCCCGAGAGCCCCCCCGACAGTGGCTCATCAGACTGCATCCTGTGATTTGAGGGATGAAGAAACAGCAGTGACAGCCAGAGTGCAACCCCGCAGCTACCTCCAGCTGACACAGCGACCAGTGTGTGCAGCTCCCTCCTCCTAAAGATTCCACTGTGCTTCCTGCTGTCTATTCTGTGACAGCCTCAGCAGTTAGAAGGTAGACGGAGTATGTTTGCACCAGAGGATGAAGCTGCTGCTGCTGTCCTCTAATAGAAGGGTGCCTTCGTAGCTCCGACCGTAGTAACTGTAATGTTATTTGTCTTGTTTATTATGTGAAACACTGTTCATGCCTTGCCGGGAGTAATGATGCACAAAATTTCCCAACAGGATTAATAAAGTTTTATTCTATTCTATTCCAAAATGTTTAAGGGATTAGCCACTTTAATTTTCTTGTGGCTGTATGGGGCAGGCTAACAAATATTATTGTTACTTACCTTTATAAAGAAATCTCCAGCATTTCCCCGATCCTCCTGAGCTATCCGGCAGCCTATTCTCCAACGTGTAGTCTGTCCTGGCCAGCTCCCTCCCTCGAGGAACACATGCCTTTCCTCCCGTCCTGTGCATGGTCCCATGACGTAGCCAATTTTCTACTGTGAGTGTTCACTACTAGGTCTCTGCTCAGGGGATAGAGGCACAGCTCTGAAACACAGCGCATGCACCGAGCTAAGCTGAGGGGTCCCTTCTTCTGTCTTCTCTGTCGGGTGCATGCTCAGTGATCCAATGCGAAGATGGCACCTGCTAATTTCGCCCAGTTAACCCCTTAACAACCTGGCCCTTTTTAGTTTTTTCACTTCCATTTTTCACTCCCCAGCTTCAAAAATCTATAACCATTTTATTTTTCCACATAAAGAGCTGTGTGACGACATGTTTTCTGCGTAACAAATTGCACTTCATAGTGATGGTATTTAATTTTCTGTGTCGTGTACTGGGAAGCGGGAAAACAAATCCAAATACAGTGAAAATTGTGAAAAAGCGCATTTACGCCGTTTTCTTGTGGGCTTGGATTTTACGGCTTTCACTGTGTGCCCCAAATTACATGTCTACTTTATTCTTTAGGTGGGTGCGATCACGGGGATAACAAATTTGTATAGGTTTTATAGTTCAACATCAAACTTTATTGATTGTTGCATCGCAATACACGATGTGATAAGGCATTACTTATCTTGCAACAGTCAGTAATGCGTGTACACTTAGAGAATGGTATACATCGCAAATAAAGCAATTATTAAAGTAAAAGTTAAAGTAAAAGTTAAAGTAAACTTCTAACAGTAACACCAAATTTGTGTAGGTTTTATAATGTTTTCATACATTTACAAAAATTAAAACCTCCTGTACACAATTTTTTTTTTGGATTTTGCCATCTTCTGGTGCTATAATAACTTTTTCATACTTCAGTGTATGGAGCTGTGGGTGGTATCATTTTTTGCGACTTTTGATGACATTTTCAATGCTGCCATTTTTAGGACCTTTCGATCACTTTTTATAGAAATTTCTGTACTTTTTAAAATGGCACAAAAAATTGGGAATTAGACTCACCGGTAATTCGGTTTCCATCTAGTCCTCCATGACGGCCCACTAGGAGGATGACCCTTGACCTCTGTAGGGACAGGAAGCAGAGAGGTTAAAAGCCTCCCCCCCACATCCTCCCGCCAGTGTCTACCAAATAACTACACCGGTGGAAGATACAACATATTTTTATTCTGTCTTGTTTGAATCACATACAGAATTTTCAATAAAGTGAAAGAAACATGGGAGGGAAAAATATATAGGCCGTCATGGAGGACTAGATGGAAACCGAATTACCGGTGAGTCTAATTCCCAATTTCCATAACGTCCCCCATGACGGCCCACTAGGAGATCTACAAAATTAGTAGAGTTAGGGTGGGACCACAGCCTGGAGAACCTTCTGACCGAAGGCGAGATCCTGTGAGTTGGGTAAGTCCAGCCGATAGTGTTTTGCAAAGGTGGACGAAGAAACCCAGGTGGCAGCTCTGCAGATTTGTTCAAGAGAAGCGCCCCTCTTCTCTGCCCAGGAGGCGGATATGGCTCTGGTGGAATGGGCTTTAAGGTTAGGAGGAACTTCTTTCCCTTGTTCTGTGTAACAAGAGGCTATGGCAGTCCTTAACCATCTGGCGATCGTGGTTTTGGATGCCTTTACCCCTTTGTTCTTCCCCTGAAACTGAACAAAGAGATTGTGATCTTTGCGCCAGGGTTTTGTAGCTTTTAAGTACTCTAAGACCGAGCGCCTTACATCCAGGGAATGCCACTCCAATTCCTTGCTTGAAGAAGGATTCCCGTAGAATGATGGAAGAATTATTTCTTGATTCTTGTGAAACCTGGACGCCACTTTGGGAACAAAGCTTGGATCCAGAGTCAGAGTTATCCTGTCAGGGAGAATACACATATAGGGTTCTCTAATAGAAATGGCTTGGAGTTCCCCCAGCCTTCTAGCTGAAGTCACAGCTACCAATAAGGAAGTCTTTAAAGTTAAGTTTTTTATACTAGCGTCCTTTAAAGGCTCAAAGGAAGGTCTGGAGAGAGCATCCAGAACCAGGGAGAGATCCCAGGAGGGAACCCGCTTCAGAATCTGAGGCCTAATTCTATTTGCAGCAGCAATAAATCTTTTGACCCACCTGTGGTCCGCCAGGGGATGGTCGAAGAATGCGCTCAGAGCCGAAATTTGGACTTTCAGAGTGCTAGTAGAAAGACCAATTTCTAGTCCTTTTTGCAGGAAGTCTAGTACCTGTAAAATATTTGGGTTAGACTGAGAGGGGGGATTAGCCCCACAAAAGGTCACAAACTTTTTCCATATCTTATGATATATGGCGAAAGTAACCTTTTTCCTACTTGCCTTCAACGTAGTTATTACAGCTCGAGAGAGACCTTGGGACCTTAGGAACTCGAACTCAGGATCCAAGCCGCCAGACGGAGTCTTCCTGGATCGGGATGGAAAATCGGACCTTGGTATAGAAGGTCCTTCTGAATCGGTAGAATAAAAGGTTGCTGGACAGATAGGGACCTCAACAGTGGGTACCAGCTTCTTTTTGGCCAGTTTGGGCAGATCAGGATCACCCTTGACCGGTCGAGCAAGATTTTTCTGAGTACTCTCGCAATTAGGGGAATTGGGGGAAAGGCATACATGAGACTTCCGCTCCAACGATGGCTGAACGCGTCCAAGTGGTCTCTGGACTCGCCGGCCTCCAGAGAGAAGTATTGTTGGCATTTTGAATTCTCCCTCGTGGCAAATAGGTCTATTTGGGGCATGCCCCAGACGCTGGTTAGATGTAGGAAAATCTCCTGGTTGAGACACCATTCGTTCGGTAGGATCTCTCTCCTGCTGAGATAATCCGCTTCTCTGTTTAGGGATCCCTTCAAATGAGTGGCAGAGATGGAAAGGATGTTTTCTTCTGCCCACTGGAAGATGGTACGAGCCAGACTCGATAATACTGGGGATCTTGTACCCCCTTGTCTCCTTAAATAGGACACTGTCGAGACGTTGTCCGAGAGAATGTGGATATGATGATCCCTCAGATAGGCTGTGTTCGATCTTAGCGCTTCCCAGACCGCTCTTAACTCCCTGTAGTTTGAGCTGTTTTTTGCTTGGGCTAGAGTCCAGGACCCTTGCTCGTAGTGGGAAGGAAGGATTGCTCCCCAGCCTGAGCTGCTTGCGTCCGTCACTATGGTGATGGTTGGGAGGTGGTGCCAACATACCCCTTTCTCTAGGTTCCTTAATTCCATCCACCACAGCAGGTCCCTCTTTACAAAGGAAGGAATCCGGATCTTCTTGTCTAGACCTGAAGACTTCCTGTTCCAGAAAGTTAGGATCCAATTCTGAAGGATCCGGGTATGGCTCTGACTCCAGGCGACCGCAGGTAGGCATGCTGTGAGGAGCCCCAGGATCTTCATCGCCTGTCTGACTGGTACAGAGTCCTTCCGTCTGAATGAACGAATCTGATGCTTTATGTTGGATATTTTCTCCTGAGGAAGAAAAGACATTTGGTGAGTTGAGTCTAGAATGATCCCTAGAAAGGTCTTTCGAGTGGAGGGTACTAAACTTGATTTTTTCAGGTTGATTAACCACCCCAACTCTGTTAAAATTCTTAGGGAAGACTCTCTTGCCAAAATTAGTTTTTGTTTGTCTTTCCCTATAATTAGCAAGTCGTCTAGGTAAGGGATGATTGATATGTCTTGTAGTCTTAAAAAGGCTACCACCTCCACCATGATCTTGGTAAAGACCCTTGGAGCCGATGAGATACCGAATGGAAGTGCACGGAATTGAAAGTGTAAGACAGAGCCCTCGGGAGAGAGAACCGAGAATTTTAGGAATCTCTGAGATGAGGGGTGAATAGGTACATGATAGTATGCATCTTTTAGATCTAAAGTGCACATATAGGAGTCTGTGTGAATAAGTTGGGTAGCTGTTCTTACCGACTCCATGCGAAATCTTCTGTAAACGATGAAGCGGTTTAGTTCTTTCAAGTTGATAATTAGGCGATTTGATCCATCTGGTTTTTTGACAAGGAACAACGGGGAGTAGAATCCCAATTTTTCTTGTTCTTGAGGGACCGGCACCACCACTCCCATGTGGATTAGATGAAATACTTCCTGCCAAATGAAGGAATGTGTAGAGTGAGAGAGAGATGGTAAGGGAGCGACAAACCTTGGAGAAGGGGGGGGGTGATGAGAATTCTATCCTGTAGCCCGATTCCAAGATAGACAGTACCCAGGGATTCGAGGTGACCTTTGTCCACTGGGATAGGAATCCCAGGAGACGCCCCCCCACTCTGGCGTCATTGTTTCTTGTTTCCTGGACCCTCTGGGAGGTTAGAAAAAAGGAAACCCCTTCCCCTTCCTCCTTTGGGATAACTCCACCGTCCTTGCTTACCTTTGCCACGGTAAGTCTCTCCGGTGTTCCTAAAAGGACGAAAGGAAGATTTCTTGGGTATTGTTTTGGACTCTGGAAATCCCCTTTTTCTGTCAGACGCCTTTTCAAGTATAGCGTCCAATTCGGGTCCGAACACAAAATCCCCGGAGAAAGGAATGCTGCACAATTTGGATTTAGAGCGGATGTCCCCGCTCCACTGTTTCAGCCATAAGGCCCTCCTGGTGGCATTGGTAAGAGCTCCTTCTTTTGCAGCAAACCTTATTCCTTCGGCAGATGCGTCAGCAAGGAAGGCAGTAGCTGATCTTAACAATGGTATGCTTTCCAGTAAGTCTTCTCTGGGAGTACCCTCCCGGATATGGGACTCTAATTTCCCCAACCAGAAATATAGTGTTCTTGCCACCGAGGTGGCTCCTAAGTTCGACTTCAGGCTTAGCATGGAAGTTTCCCATGCTTTCTTTAAAAGAGCTTCAGATTTCCTGTCCATCGGGTCTCTTAACTGAGCCGAATCTTCAAAGGGCAGGTCCATCTTCCTAGAGACCTTGGAAACCTGTACATCAACTTTGGGGAACGAGTCCCAATCCTTTGACTCTTCAGGGTCGAAGACTAAGCGTTTCCTGAAATTCTTAGAGACCGCGATTTTTCTCTCAGGGTCTCTCCATTCCTGACTAATTAGTCCCCTAAGGGTATCGTTGAGGGGAAAAACGCGCTGTTTCCTGGCTTTGAGTCCCCCAAATAGTTCATCTTCACGAGAAAGAGGGGGTTCCTCGTCCTCGAGGTTCAATGTATCTCGCATAGCTTTCAGAAGATCGTCCAGATCCTCATTTTGGAATAAGTAGCGGGAGCATGTTGCCTGCTCACGATCCTGATGATCCTGGTCTCCCGCCAGAGAGCAGGAAGGAGAGTCTGAAATGCACCCCTCTTCTTCCTCTGAGGAGGAAGCCGATATTATCCGAGCTTTCTTACGTGGGGGGGCTCCCTGCGTAGCCGCCGCCACTGAAGAAACCACTTTCTCGTCTATAAAGGACTTAAGCTCGTCCATAAAAGACGTCTTCTCCTCCCGCATAAATTCTTCGATGCAGGGTTTGCAGATCGGTTTCTTATAGCCTTCTAGTAGGGTACGGAAGCACATACTGCATTTTTTAACAGGAATCCTGCTTTTTTCAGGTTTTTCTCTACTCTTTTCAGACTTTCCTGATTTCTCTTCCTTGCCTTTCCCCTTAGAAACTTGCTCCTAGGGAAGGAAGGCAAGGAGACAATGACTTGGAGCTCACAACAAAAAATAATTGTATATGTTGCCATACAGCACCACTCACGTGCACCGGGGGGTGGAGTAGGCCCAAGTCTGCCTCATCAGCCATTATGATGTCTGGGACGGCCAGCCAAGAAAGAAACAAGTCATAGACCTCAGACCAACTGACTACCCGCTTTTGAGGATTTAAATACCTTCATGGGGAGCCCATCCCCCTGCCGGTGGCCTCCTCCGCGTCCCGCGCCCGGTCCGCGGTCACTTCCGGTCGCGACCGGAAGTCGTCATCGATCAGGGGGAATTTTGGGAAACGTAGTTCCCTGCGTCCGCGCGAGAGTCTGGAGGCCAGCCCGCCGGAGAGGACGCCAGCCGGACGATGTTTCCGTCCAGGGAGAGCCCGCAGCCGCCGGGCTAACCGAGGATCTGTCCGGAGGGGAACTTGGACCGCAGTCGGCGTAACCCCAGGTAAGGTTGGTAAGTATGGAGATCCTTCTCCGTTTTTTTTTTTTTTTTTTTTTAAAACGTCCCCCCCCCCTAGGAGGAGAGAGACCCTCTCTTGACCTGACCCCTGTAGGGACAGGAAGACACTGGCGGGAGGATGTGGGGGGGAGGCTTTTAACCTCTCTGCTTCCTGTCCCTACAGAGGTCAAGGGTCATCCTCCTAGTGGGCCGTCATGGGGGACGTTATGGAAAGTGCCTTTTTCCTTTACGGGGTTAAACACACTGAAAAAACATTATTATAAATTTTATAGATCGGGCATTTTCGGATGCAGCGATACCTAATGTGAATGCGATTTTTACTGTTTATTTATTTCAGTTTTAGGAAATGGGGGGTGATTTGAATTTTTATTTTTTAATTTTTACTATTTTTCAGACTCCCTAAGGTACTTTAACCCTAGGTTGTCTGATCGATCCTTCCATATAGTGCCATACTACTGAATTTTTCACACCATCTATTACAATGTGCAAATCGGACATGCCCATGCCCAGTGGTATACAGCCAGCCACTGTGGTATATAGCCAGCCAGCCAGTCCCTGTGGTATATAGCCAGCCAGCCAGTCCCTGTGGTATATAGCCAGCCAGCCAGTCCCTGTGGTATATAGCCAGCCAGCCAGTCCCTGTGGTATATAGCCAGCCAGCCAGTCCCTGTGGTATATAGCCAGCCAGCCCGCCCCTGCGGTATATAGCCAGCCAGCCCGCCCCTGCGGTATATAGCCAGCCAGCCCGCCCCTGCGGTATATAGCCAGCCAGCCCGCCCCTGCGGTATATAGCCAGCCAGCCCGCCCGCCCCTGCGGTATATAGCCAGCCAGCCCGCCCCTGCGGTATATAGCCAGCCAGCCCGCCCCTGCGGTATATAGCCAGCCAGCCCCTGCGGTATATAGCCAGCCAGCCCCTGCGGTATATAGCCAGCCAGCCCCTGCGGTATATAGCCAGCCAGTCCCTGCGGTATATAGCCAGCCAGTCCCTGCGGTATATAGCCAGCCAGCACCACCCCAGTATATAGCCTGCCAGCCCCTGCACCAATATAATGCCTGTAGTAGTAAAAAAAAAAAAAAAAAAAAGTGTACTCGCCTACCGACACCCCCCCAGCAGGTCCTCTTCAAGGGCCTAACTTGCTGATCAGTGGGGATCTTAGTGCCGAGACCCCCACAGATTGCAAAAACAAGGGGTCTGAGCTCATTCATCTCCATCGAGATTAATCGAGCAGAACGGTTATGCCCGGCTGTCTGCTCCATTAGTCTGACAGTGCGACTAGGTGTCAGACGGACCCCCCCCCCCCCTTTTTCGCGATCCCGTGGATAGGGCCTAATTTTTGTTTGTGGGAAAACGCCTTTACCAAAATATTTTTCTGCAGAGAATCATAACCAAATGTAGCTATAAAAAACCCCACACATACCAGTACTTCTTCTTTAAGTTGTCCTAGTGGTATAGAAAGTTGACTCAAAGCTTTATCCATTCCAACCTGTGCAAAAAAACAAAATAAAAATAGGAGTGAACCTGGAATAGCAAATAAATCCTAAGTACTCATTCAAATATAGATATTGTCATTATATCGCTAAGGCTAGATGCATCTGGAGCAGATTTATCTGTAGATGGAACTCTAGTTTTTACGAGTAATTTAGGACTTAGCACTTGTGTAGCTGATGTCTGTGTCTCTCACATGTGTGTAGGAGGGGACAGCATGTCAGGTACTTGTGTAGCTGATGTCGGTGTCTCTAACATGTGTTTAGGAGGAGAGAGCATGTGAGGTACTTGTGTAGCTGATGTCTGTGTCTCTAACATGTGTATAGGAGAACAGAACATGCCAGGTACTTGTGTAGCTGATGTCTGTATCTCTCACATGTGTATAAGAGAACAGAGCATGTCAGGGACTTGTGTAGCTGATGTCTGGGTCTCTCACATGTGTATAGGAGAACAGAGCATGTCAGGTACTTGTGTAGCTGATGTCTGTGTCTCTCACATGTGTATAGGAGAAGAGAGCATGCCAGGTACTTGTGTAGCTGATGTCTGTGTCTCTCACATGTGTATAGGAGGAGAGAGCATGTCAGGCACTTGTGTACAGCCATCTAGTGGTTCAATCTTATAGGTGTAGTCTGGAGGACAAATGTGGTAAAAGAGTATTCTCTGTGTCTAGGAGAGGACAATTTTGGTGGAACTGTGTAGTTGATGTTTGTTTCACATGTGTATAGGAGAAGAGAGCATGTCAGGTACTTGTGTAGCTGATGTCTGTGTCTCTCACATGTGTATAGGAGAACAGAGCATGTCAGGTACTTGTGTAGCTGATGTCTGTGTCTCTCACATGTGTATAGTAGAACAAAGTGGGGCAGATTTATCAAGCTGTCTGAAAGTCAGGATATTTCTAGTTGCCCATGGCAACCAATCACAGCTCCCCTTTAAAATATTCATGAGCACTTGTAAAATGAAAGCTAAGCTGTGATTGTTTGTCATGAACAACTAGAAATAGTCTGACTTTCAGACAACTTGATAAATCTGCCCCAGTATGTCTGGTATTTGTATAGCCGATGTCTGTGTCTCTAACATGTGTATAGAAGAAAAGAGCATGTCAGGCACTCGTGTAGCTGATGTCTATGTCTCTAACATGTGTATAGAAGAAAAGAGCATGTCAGGTACTCGTGTAGCTGATGTCTATGTCTCTAACATGTGTATAGGAGAAGAGAACATGTCCGCTACTTGTGTAGCTGATTTCTGTGTCTCGAACACACAAATAAAGCACAATTAGCAATACTTTACATTAGACACAGACCTTAGCAGGGGGAGGAGAAGGGAGGGGTAACAAGTGACATATTATTATTTGCATAATAAAGAAAATATGATTTAAGAATGATTAATGTAAGCATTAACTAGATAAAAGCTGAGATAGAATCCTAGTGAGTTGCTCTAACAGGTAGAATTAGTTACAGAGACATGATGACAGGTGTCCTTTAACCCCTTAAGGACCAGCCCCTTTTTGTGTCTTTATTTTTCACTCCCCACCTTCAAAAATCTATAACTTTTTTATTTTTCCATGTAAAGAGCATGTGTATGGGCTTCTTTCTGCATAACAAATTGCACTTCATAGTGGAGGTATTAAATATTCTATGCCGTATACTGGGAAGCGGGAAAAAAATTCTGAATGAAGTAAAAATGATGAAAAAACACATTTGCACCATTTCTTGTGGGCTTGGATTTTATGGCTTTCATTGTGCGCCCCAAATGACATGTCTACTTCTTTTATTGGGTCAGTACGATCATGAGGTTATAATGTTTTCATACATTTACAAAAATAAAAATCTCCTGTACAAAAAAAAAATTCTTCATTTTGCCGTCTTCTGGCCAAATAACTTTTTCATACTTTGGTGTACAGTGCTGTGGGTGGTGTCATGTTTTGCGACTTTTGATGACGTTTTCAATGCTTCTATTTTTAGGACTGCACAACCTTTTGATCACTTTTTATTGAATTTTTAATATTTTTCAAAATGGCAAAAAAAATGGCATTTTCAACTTTGGCCGCTATTTTCCGTAGTTAAAACGCAGTTATTATATTTTGATAGATTGGGCATTTTCGGACGCGGTGATACCTAATGTGTTTATGATTTTTACTGCTTATTTATATATGACTTCTAGGTAAAGGGGGGGTGATTTAAATTTTTAGTTCTTTAATACATATATTTTTTTTTTCCTTTACCATTTTTCAGACTCCCTGGGGTATTATAACCCTAGGTTGTCTGATTGATCCTTCCATATAGGGCCATACTACTGAATTTTTCACACCATCTATTACAATGTGCAAATCTGACATTGTAATATATAGCCTGTCATGGCAACGTATCGCCGCTCCCTGAGGAGTGACGACCGGAGCCAACATGGCGGCGCCCACGCGCCGCAGGCTCGTTAACACCAGCCCGTGAGCCCTCTTCATACTCCCCCATGCGCATCAAGACGTAAGAGTACGTCTTATTGCGCTATGGGGTTAAGCAGCAGATTTTCCTGCACAGAAATTTGAGGTGCAGATTGAAGAATACCTATTGATATGCCATAAATATCCTCAACAATTATGCCCTTTTAATTCATCAGTAAATTTAAAGAACCTTCACATTCACTCAGACAAACCCTCAGTAGTCACAAAAAAATCTTGAAACTGACAATGCGCAATTCAAATGCAGCCGCAGTCTGGAGATGGCTCCTTCACACCCGAGACAGCTTCATTTTGCTGTTGAACCCCCATCCATAAGAAATATCTGATTAACATTAGTTGATTTTAAGTAAAGTTACTTTTGTGGGTTTTTCCCATCTTAAACGGAAAAGTACCAGCAAAGCAGTCCAGATGTGTAAAGGCTACATCCGATAATAGAAAAGAGACGCCATAAATGTTCAAAATGGAAATACCCCCTTGAAGGGAACCTGTTACCAGAATTCTCATTTTTAAATAAAGGAGAGGTTTCTAAAGCCCGTTACATAAATATTCTGGTATCTGAAAACTAAAAGGCAGTCTGCTCCTGGATCCCTTCTTACAGGTGACAGACCCTGCCTCTGTCTCCCACACGGTCACTTGTGCAACCTGGTGACAGGTTATCTTTAAGACCACTGAACAAAAAAATAAAAAGAATCCGTACCAAATTGGTTGAGAGGTTAACAAAGTCAGCATAGTCCTTGTTGATGAGCTCAACCATGGCCGTTTTAAGAAGACGATAATAAATTTCAAGATCATCTCGAAGATCTTCCAGCTGCACGCGCTTCCTACACTCTGACACAAAGTGGTCGACATCAAAAGAGTCCTATCGAGGAAAGAAAAAAATTCACAATTTTAAGATTACAGAAACATTATACATTAACAATCTGAAATTTAAAGGGGAAATGCCATCTTGTAAAATCACTTAATGACCAGTTTGGGTTCAACCTATGAGAATCCGAGAATAAAGGGGCCACATAACTGTACACTGTGGATTCCCTGACACCCGCAGTGCAGAAAACTGTAGTGGGGCCCTATAAAATTAGAAGAGGCCTGCTCCATGATAACTTCAGAAGCTGGTCAGTGAAGGTTTCAGGGTTGCGCTTCTTCCCCCAAATCCCATATTAGTTCACTATTCTTGCACTGATATTAATTGTTTAATCCAGTTTAATAATTTGATTTACTTTTATTTCAGTGGCTTGACCTACAAGTTAAGTACTAATCAATGAAGTGCAGGACAAACTTTGCCGATCGTTGGGGGTCCCATTATCAACTACCAAGTTAGACAGTGGATACGTTTCATTAAAAGGAAGACCCCCTTTAACTAAGCTGGAATATAAAATCATTGTATTCAGTCCTGCTACAAGAGAATGACCACGGGCTGCTACAGACTATACAGACAGGCTATAAGCACTAGCAGATGATGGGGGCCGGGGAAGACTACACACAGGGTAATGACAGGACGCAGCACAACCAATAAGTATCCGCCCCAACCTTCATGAACTCATCTTTATCGAAACACAAGGCGCTCGGGCTCTGCGGCAGCTGCATCGTCACTCGCTCCGTCAAAATCCTGATGACAACTCTCGGTTGACGCGGCACTTCCGCCAACCTCCACAATCTGGTGACGTCGAGACATAGAGAGTGACAGCACGCCAGGGAACCTGCAAATCATAGCGCCACCTGCTGGTCGCCAGGTGTAACCGCGTAGAATCACTATGCTGTAATTATGTATGCGATACTTGACAGGTTTGTAACACAAAACGGACCCTTAATTCTTGTGTACAAGTCTTATAATACATTTAATAATTATTGCATATAATTAACATATCATTATTATTTGACATTATATAATATGGTAATTTGCCTGAGATGCCTAAATGTAAATTCACATTACTTAAAAATGTTGTAGGTAATCGAGCTTGTTGTTTAGCATGAATATGGCTTCGCCTGGGGTTGACATGGAGCTGTTGTTGTAATGGAGCTTGTTGTTTAGCAGGAATATGGCTTCGCCTGGGGTTGACATGGAGCTGTTGTTTCAGCACCCCAGCTCATTGGTAGTTTTACTATTTGGTTGTTCCATTTTTTTTTTAACCAACTCTTGTAGAGGATGGATTTTTTGTCTACGGGATCATGGGACCACCTATGACACCCCCTAGCAGGGTTATAACTAGGCGAGTCTGGCCCCCATTGCAGACTTCCAAACGGGCCCCTATACCCCCCCTGAAAATATGCATATTTGTATATGCAACACACAAATAGAGCCCTCTCCATATCCGGAGCTGTTAGGGAGACTGGACACCTATCTAGGACGTCTCTAAGTACTGGAGAACTTAGTAATTGCAGCTGTAGCCACTGCCTGGTAAGGCAAGAGGTAACAATACCAAACGTTATTGTCCAATGATGTTCTTGTAAAGCAAGCTGGAAGCTGTTTGGAGAGTGCTACCACATGACCAAGGGAGTATATAAACCCCTGGTGGGCGGGAGCACATGGTCTTGTATTCCAGTCAGTAGGTAGAGGAGCAGGTCCAGTGTGCAGCTCCAGCAGAGCTACTCTCCAGACCCAGTACCAGGAAGTAGAGGTACCTCAGGCTGCTTCCTGATACCTGAGGGCAAGTCAGGACACTCGAAACCCTAGAACTTAGATCCCCATCTGGACTCTATCTCTACCAGCACAGCCTGCAGTTATCAGGGGGTTGCCCCAGGGAGAAACCATTGCATCAGCCTCGCCCTCCATTTATATATATTCTTGCACACACCACCTGCTGGAGACTTGCCAGGCTGTAGGACAGCGCTCCGGTCCCCATACCAAGCACCATGACCAGACCGTGCCCAAGTCCACAATAGCCAGCTACTCCGGTATTCTGGGCCCCGGCTGCCTCCAGGTCACAAGAAAAGGCTAGGCCCCGGTGGGGGATGTTGCACATGTATATGAGCCTTTTTGCTGTAGTCATGGTACCTATTGCTGAGGTTCAACATTAAACTCCACCCACTGGCTTCGTCAGCATCATAGCAGTATCCGAATCAGAAACAAGCTTTTCACTTCATTTTTCACCTTTGCCTACGCTACCCTACAATCAACATACGGTTAGGGTGAGTTCACACTTTCAGTTTTTGGTGTCTAAACCAGGGGTGGTGTGAAAACCACTGCGGTACTGGTAGCATACATCTCCATGCATTTCAATGGGCAATACGTCCATCCATTTTGATAGACGTATTGCCCACCATGCTGTACTGGGTAAAAGGTAGAGTTTGCTTACTCTATCTTTCCCCTGTGCTGCACTTCTCCCTATGGAGAGTGGATGGGTGAGAAGTGCTCACCCCTCCTCCACTCCAGTTCGAGGCTGTATACTCACTCGGGCTAACATACGGCAGATGAAAGGAGCCTTAGTCATGGCAACAAGTTCTCAGTGTCTAATCCCCTAGATCCTGGGGCGAACCTATGGCACGGGTGCAAGAGGTGGCACTCCGAACCCTTTCTGTGGGCACCCAGCACAGAATTTACCAGATAGGACTCAAGGCTTCCTCCTGCAGTCCAAGACAGCCTAGGAGGAGCCAAGCTCAGTGCTATTTTAAAGTGGCTTACTTGGCTGCCAGGACTACAGGAGGAGCCAGAAGATGTGGACAGCGATGGATTATCTTTGGAGCTCCTGCTCTGGGTCCCCTGATTCTTCCTCTTCAGGGGACCCTGGAGGGAAGCTACAATCCAAATGTCTCCTGCTTTCTATTGTACTGGTGTCCTCAGGATGCCAATATGATTTAAACCTGTGATACAGCAGAGGTCAATAGGTTACTGCTCATGTTGGCACTTTGCGACATAAAAGTGGGTTTTGGTTGTAGTTTGGGCACCCTGTATCTAAAAGGTTCGCCATCACTGCCCTAGATGGAGGAGCAAGGAAGAATTCTATCACCACCTAATAGTCATTGTTTGAACTACAAAGTGTTATATTAGTTTGTTAAAGAGAAGCCGCCATTAAAATTAACATACCCAAAATAAATATTTCATTAAAACTATGATTAAAAAGCATTGCTGAAGCTGATACAGTGGTTTCTTCCTGGGGCAACCCCTGAGTTGTCTGTAGGAATCCCTGGGTGATGGATGGGGAGTCCGGGGTGCTAAGCAGCCGTATCCAGGGATCAGACGGAGGCAACGTTGTGCAAATCAACTTACAGTTCTTTATTGAAATGCAGGCAACGCCCAGAAACGGGTTAACAGCAGATTCTTTATGCTGGGATGCTCATGGAGAGTTGGTCCACAGGAAAGATCGTTGGCTCACGATATGGTACGCTGGGAAATACGGCGATGTAAATGTATGTCCATATTGCCCAATTAGCATATGACAGTTTTAATACATTTGTGTGAAAGGTGCCTTACAGAGCTATCCTATCTCCTGCATAACTGAAATTCAGAACTTGCAATAAGTTCTATATTTGTGGTGGTGAAGTGCTATATGCAGTATAATGTATAAATGATCAGGCCAACTTTAGGTTCAAAATACCCTAGGACAGTGGTGGTGAACCTATGGCATGGGTGCCAGAGGTGGCACTCAGAACCATCTCTGTGGGCAGAGTTTGCCAGACTAATGCCAGTTGCTTGACTAATGGCCTCTTCCTGCAGTCTTGGGTAGCCCAAAATGTGCTGCATTCAAATGTGTGATTTAACAAAATATTTTAAAAAATTATTCCCGGTGGTGAACCCTTGTAATGGAAAATAGCTTTGAAATGTCTAATGAATGTTTAATTAAAAATGTTCCAAAGATTGTACAGTTACTATCATGATATCAATAAAAATGTCCTCTCATCCCGCAAACAATGACACCTTACCCAGCTCAGTAAACCAAAGTATGAAAAATTTGAAAGAGTGTCAGAATGTGGCAACCCAAGGCTTTTGTAATACAAGGTTTCTGAATTACCAAACTATATACATGTGGGGTATCTATGATTGTACTCATTCAAAGAATAAACGAAAAGGTGTCATCTGGACCACACATTGAAAGAATACGGCTGAAACTGTGGTTTTTCCAGCTTCACAGTACATGGCACAAAATATTAAATGTACTGCCCCCACACAATTTTCTGCGCATCAGTACCCACAATGGCTTAATGGGTTTTGTAATGTGTGTGTAAGAGTGGGGGGCAAGATATTAGGTAATATATATATATATATATATATATATATATATATATATATATATATATATATATATTAAAAGTTCTGCACCACTTTCTTGATATGTAAAGTGAAGCTTTTGTCTTACCTCATCAGCCTCTCACTCAGCCAAAGCTGTTCCGTACACTGTACTGTAGAGATACAATCACATTGAAAGAGTGCTGTCTACAAATGCGAATTTGTTCCTTCTGGAATAGATATGCTGGTTTGGTTTTAATCCTGCATCATGTCATTAGGCTTCCTGAAAGTCATACTTGATGTCAAGGGAGCTGCCTTACAAGGTAGCTAAAAGAGGCATGGTTTTCCTTATCCCATCCTGGAAAACTTATTTACATATTTTATATACATAATAAAAAATATTTTAAAAGGTACACCAAGAATATTTTATTAAGGAAAGCTAAACCACCCCACACCAGGCACAATATTATGCACTGGTATCAATTTTATTCCTTCTGCTTTTGTAAATTCCTATTGGATTAAAATGTTTAGTCACTGGTATAAGGCAAACTAATTTTATATAAGACAACACTTATATATTTCGTCCATTTCGTTATAAAAGCCCATTTTACTTCTCATAAGCACACATACATGTGGCATAAACAATTGTATTGCAGATGCGCTTCTCACCCAGCCTATATGAGGCCATATGGAGTCCTCTCAGCCTTACTGCACAATATCCTCTTATTTTTCCATCCTAGCCAGCCGCTATTTGGCTAGCAGCTTTTGAAATCTCTCCTGTTCCTCTTGCTTGTGGGGGAAACATACTTGGAAGTTTGTATCTCCTTGCTGGTTACTGTGCTTCAATGTGATCTCAAAGCTGTGCAGTTCATGCAATCCAACTATGTGGTGCCATCTGCTATGTTCTTACTGTGGTTTATCCTGGGATGTTCCACTGTAAAATGATTAAATGCAGGTATGAATTATGTCCCATCTACTAAACATGTGTTGGCATTATTTGTAAAATCTGGAGAGTCAACATTTTGGCAACTCCCCAAGTAGTAATTTTTCCATTATTTCTTAACAAAGAACCTTTATTTAAAAAAAAAATCCTTTATATAAAGGTGTAGCATGCAGCCTGAAACTGAAAGCATGTGCAATGCATATCTATCACTTTTAATTAATTTCCTGTTGGCTTTCTTTAAAGCATATGAATAGACCTATGAATGGTCTACTTTAAACAGTAGGATTATGAGGAATAGCAGGAATTTCTAGCTGAAAAAGTGGCTTGGGAATATCCCCCAAACCCCCCAATATCTAGCCGTACTTCTGATTAGTGTACTTTTGAAAGAAAGGTGATAGACTTCAGTTACCTGGGACCACATCATCTAAACTAGCCAGTTAGAGTTTACAGATAGAATTGCTTAGTTTAATAAAAAGAAAGATACATTGGCCAGGAGATTGTTAGCATAAAATTGTTTTGTGTGTGTGTTGTTTTTTTTTTTCAACAGGTTCCTGATTCAAGTGGATTACTTTGAATATAATCTATTACTTTCAACCAAATAATTTTGAATAAAATAATCAACAAGGCTTTTGAGTGGATTGTTTATATCAATAAATATAGCTGGTGTCACGGACACAGGTGCTCCTGCAACCCAAATCCCGGGTCGCAGGTGCACCTGTGTGCCTCCCTATGCTCCCTGAGCATGGCAAGGCAGCACTGTAAATTACCTTTCCTGGCTCCAGCAGCGGAATCCACGGTCTCCTGCACTCCAGGGCGGACGTACCAGTCTCCTAGTGCGCGTGAGTGTCGGCTCACTAAGATTTAAAGGGCCACTGCGCTGATAGTTGGGGCCGGCCGGTCGCCTGCCCTGATAAATTCACAGCCACTTCCTGTGTCCCCTGCTGGATCTTTCTGCTTCTATGCCTGAGAGAAAGCTGTGTTTCTTGCCCTGTGCGTTCATCCTGATTTCACGTTGTGACATCGATTCCCTTCCTATGCTGCTTTTCCTGACCCGCTACATCCCTAACTCTGATCCTGTGCTGCCTGTCTCAATCTCCTGCCTGTCCTCGTCCACGGTTTTGCCTTACGACTCTGTACTACACCAAGGCCGCCACCGTGGACAAAGTCGTGCCTGTATAGCTACCTGGTGGTACCACGCCAGAGCAAGTCCAACTCGTTTTGCGGTGGGCTCTGGTGAAAACCGGATACTACTTAGACTCTGATCCCAGGTGTCGGATTACTTCACCGTCAGCTGTGGTCTAGTGGGTCCACTACCCCTGGTTCCTGACAGTTAAACTGACGGAATAAACTATTTAGGCAGCCACCTACTCAAGTGCAAGTTCTCCCACTTAAAAAGAGACAAAATATGAAACAAATCCATATTTTTTATTTTTAAAGAATTTATTTGCAAATTATGGTGGAAAATAAGTATTTGGTCACCTACAAACAAGCAAGTTTTCTGGCTCTCACAGACCTGTAACTTCTTCTATAAGAGGCTTCAATGTCCTCCACTCACTACCTGTAGTAATGGCTCCTGTTTGAACTTGTTATCAGTATAAAAGAAACCAGTCCACTATCTAAAACAGTCACACTCCAAACCCCACTAAGGTGAAGACCAAAGAGCTGTTGAAGGACACCAGAAACAAAATTGTATACCTGCACCAGGCTAGACTATATCTGCAATTGGCAAGCAGCTTGGAGTGAGGAAATCAACTGTGGGAGTAATAATTACAAAATGGTAGACATACAAAACCATGGATAATCTCCCTTGATCAGGGGCTCCATACATCTCCCCCTTGGGGTCAGAATGATCACAAGAATGGTGAACAAAAATCCAAGAACCACTTGGGGGAGGGTCCCAGTGAATGACCTGCAAAAAGCTGGGACCAACATAACAAATGCTACTGTCAGTAAACACAATGATACCAGGGACTCCTTCAAGTGCCAGATGTGTCCCCCTGCTTAAAGGGGTTCTCCACTCACTAAATGTACTCTTTTTTTAAACTGGCCAATTACTTTGCATATGGTCATATGAAACCAAAGTAGAACTGTTTGGTTGAAACACAACTCATTGGGGCAGATTTACTTACGCGGTCCAGTCGCGATCCAGCAGCGCGTTCACCGACGCTGATTCTGGTTCTGCCGGGATTCGCTAAGGTCGTGCGCCCGATTTCCACTAGGTGTCGCTGCTGCGCTGAAGTTCACCGTAATTCACCTTCTTCGTCTCGGTGTATGTGAGTGCTATTTTTGCGACACAATTTTTTTTTTAATTCCGTGTTTATTCCGAATCCATCGGGTTTTCCGATGGCCACGCCCGATCGTATGCGCCCGATCCCATGCGACGGCCACAATACGATTGCATGCGCCAAAATCCCGGGGCAATTCAGCGCAAATCGGAAAAATTCAGGAAATGCAAAGGGACCAAGATGACTGATCAGTGTACACGAAAGAATGAATGGGGCCATCTATTGTGAGATTTTGAATGCAAACCTCCTTCCATCAGCAAGGGCATTGAAGATTAAACATAGCTGGGTCTTTCAGCATGATAATAATCCCAAGCACACCGCCAGTGCAATGAAGGACTGGCTTCGTAAGAAGCATTACAAGATCCTGGAGTGGCCTCGCCAGTCTCCAGATCTCAACCACATAGAAAACCTTTGAACGGAGTTAAAAGTATGTGTTGCCCAGTGACAGCCCCAAAACATCACTGCTCTACCAGCCACAGTGTGTACCAACCTTGTAAAGACTTACAGAAAGCTTTTACCTCTGACATTGACAACAAAGTATATATAACAAATGATTGAGATTAACTTTTGTTATTGAACAAATTTTCCATTATAATTTGCAAATAAATTCTTTAAAAATCAGAAAATGTGATTTTCTGGATTTGTTTTCACATTTTGTCTCTCATAGTTGAGGTCTGCCCGTCTACCTATGATGTCAATTACAGGCCTCTCTCATCTTTTTAGGTGGGAGAACTTGCCCAATTGGTGGGTGACTAAATCCTTTTTTCTCTATTCTATAGATATTCTATAGATATTCAAGCATTTCTTTAATTTATTATTGCCTTAGTATTGGCATTGGCAAATAGGTCACCTATCTGTCTAACCATCTTGAGTATTGGCCAGGAAATAAGCTGTTATTTTTAGGGTGTGGAGGAACATCATCCATCTACTATCCAACCCTGATATTATAAATTTGCATGGGGTCCCCCACCCTACACCAGCTGCTGCAGGCTAAGGTCCATGGTTATTGTCTTTTTATCTTCTAAATAGCACACTAAGGTTAAATTTAATAAAAAGTGATCAAAAGGTTGTACCATCCTGCAAATGGTAGCAATGAAAACATCAGCGTATCTCGCAAAAATGATGTCTTACACAGCTCTGTAGAATGAAAAAGTTATTATTATGGTGACATTTTTTTTTCGTACATACATCTATAAAATGTATTAAAACACTATAAAAACAATATAAATAATAAAGTAGACTTATCATTTGAAGTGCATAGTGAAAGCCGTAAAAACCAAGCCCATAAGAAAATGGCACAAATGTGTTTTTTGTCAATTTCAACACATTTGGAATTTCTTTTCCAGCTTCCCAGTACACAGTAGACAGCGTGGAATAATAAATACTGTCACTAAGAAGTACAATTTGTTATGCAGAAAATAAGATCTTGTACAGCTCTTTACATGGAAAAATGAAAAAATTATAGATTTTTGAATGTGGGGAGCAAAAAATTAAAAAGGTCGCAATGCGAAGGGGTTAATTACAGGAAGAAGGATATAAATAGCTGTTAAGGGGGTGCATCTTAAATTATTTAGGGGATGCATTATTTTCAGTAATAAGGGGCGTGTATATATTTATTTGAGTGGTCACAGTGTGCTCAGTTATGGTGTGAGAAGTATGGATTATTTAGGAACATATTGGGGCTTATTTACCAAGGTTCCCTGGCCGCATTTCCGTCGGCTTTTTCGACGTTTTGAGGGATTGCGCCAAAAAACTCAAATTGAGTCACATACACCTGGAAGAAGAAGGTGAACTCCGGCGGACCTGAGCAGGGAAGCGACACATGCAGGATCTCGTTGAATTGCAGAAGACTTCATCCCCGTCGGAAAACGTACCTCGGGGATTGCGCAGGGACCAAGTAAATGTGCCCCATTGTTGTTATCCAGGTGACATTATATAATGGTGACTGTGGTATCTTTAGTTGCTAAGTGAGGAATTATAGTTGTTGGAAACATCTTGGTGAAAATTCTGTAGAAATCACCAAAAAGTTCTGGACCCATTGAAACAGATCATCACCTGTGATTTCTAGTTGCCCCTACAGTCCTGTAATAACTGACTAACCTTCTGGTATGTAAGACAACCCTCATCAAGTTTAGAATTCTTCACAGAGTGTCAGTGAGTAAGTCGCCGTTCCAAATATGACTCTTCTGCACAGTGTTAGTAGTCTGCATTTTTAGGATAGGGTTTGCAAGGTAAACTTGTTGGACTGGTCATGTTCCACAGGACTGGCGCATAGCAAATGTGGTACCAATATAAAAAAAAGGATCAAAACCATTGGATGGGGCACATAGTATCAGGAGGCAGAATGTGACATGCTGAAGGAATTATCTGTCCACACATCTACTGGTACTGAAGGATGGACCCTCCCTGACCAGTTTCTGGGTTGTAAAATTGGGCATGACTAGACCTTGCCCTCTATGCCTTGCAAGTGCTGTGTTTCCCTGCAGCTAGTTTGCTGTCAGATTGCATGTTTGTCACCGCCAGTGGTATCATCAATGACAAGAAGATCTGCCTCTATACAACCAATGTGGACATCCTAACATTCATTAGCTGAACCTGGCAGGGACCCATTCAACTTGGTTTTGCCAATGTCTGAATAAGTTCTGCATTCCCGAAACTGAAACTTCAAACTTTTCAATTTCACAGTCCTGGAACTTAAAGTGTAACCGTCATTTCAAAAAACTTTTGATGTTGTAGGGCAGGTAATTTTAAGCCCTTTTGCAATTGGATTAGTTACCCGAATCTTGCTCCGTCCTCTTGTATTCTGCAGACTTCCCCTAGATGGCAGTGACTGCTCAGATAGCTGTTACTATGGACATTCCGTCTTCATAAAGAAGCCAGACTACGGAACAGGAGACACGCCCCCATCCCCCTGAACACAGCTGATTACCTCATGTCTCCCTGCACACAGCTGATTACCTCATGTGTCACTGCCCCAGCACTCAGCCATGTGCAGGGAGAAGACCTGACTAATGTAATAACCAAGCACCTTCATCTTCTCTGTCCTCAGCTTTCCCTACACTTGTGTATACACACATTATCCACACAGACAGAAACTGCAGCCCCCCTCTCCACCCACCACCTCACACAAGGAAATGGCAGGAGAGAATCTCCAAGTCTACAAGCTGTGCCCTCATGTGCTGTGCTGGAGTATTACTTAGGTAGGTAGATAGATAGACAGATAGGCATGGATACGTAGATAGATAGATAGATATGATATAGATAGGATATACATAGATAGGAGATAGAAAGATATGAGACGGATGTAAGATAACTCTGGTGTCATTGGACGGCACCTTGTGCTTGTGATGAGGTGACAGGAAGCAGGTCCCGCCCCTCCATCTTGCTGATTGTAGTTTTTTTGAGAGCTGGAAACCCTGGTTGCTATGGGCCAAAAAAGGTACTAAATTAGGACCGAGAAGGAAAATACTTTGAGGAATGATTCCCAGGGACACCTGGAGCAGAATTATGTATTTTATTTTATTTTATTTTTTTGCTCAGGATGACGGTTACACTTCAATTTAGACAATTTAGACTTTTTATATTTCCAGAATTTTAAACACAGTGAGGGTGTCTGCTATTACAGTTGTCATTTAAATCTCTATGTAAATAACAGGATTTGAATACTCAGAGCGCCTTTAACTGCATTGAGAGGAAGGGTGTGTGGTTTTCTGTCACGCACGGGGGTGTGGGTGAGTCTCTTGGGGCTAAAGCCTGGACTTCCTGGACCACTGCAGGGGATAATGGTACTAGCCGCAACCTGGGACCTTTGGTAGACAGGGAAGGCAGGACCTTGGGTAGGCAGCACTTCGGAATAGCAGGAACACGGGAACGCCACAGGAACAACACAGGAACACGGGAACACCACAGGAACACGGGAACTTGGAAAACACTCGAGAATAGACACATGGAGGAAACCTGGGAACTCTGGAACACTAGGAAACACAGGAGGGCTTTCACTTCAGGGAATGACTTGAAGATCCGGCAGAGTGTGAAGGGAGGTGCTGGAATATAAGGGCACGTCAGATTAGCCAGCGCCAATTAGGAGGACGCTGGCCCTTTAAATCAGGACTTGTCGGCCTTGTCAGATGGGAGGATCGCGGCGGGGGGAGCAGGGGCACGATGCCGCACAGCAGGGCACGGGTGCCCCCGCGATCCGAGACATGGATCGCTGTAAAAGAAGCAATGCGAAAAACTGGGTCTGAGAACTCAGTGAACCTTTAACCGCTGTGACATCATTTTTTAATGCTTTTCTCTTTTATTTTTTATTTGATTATTTTAAATACTCTCCCTAGCCCATTCTGGGCATGGCAACTGTCCTGTTATTCCTACCATTTGTCAGCCTTCTAGCCCTTACTAGCCCCATTTACAGACATTTTTGGGTGTTCAATGGGGTCCATGTTCGGGTCAAAGTTTGGTCCCAAATTTCAGCCAACACGCTTGTGATAATTATGGCCAGGGTGTTGGTACACATTCCTTCTTCCCTTTAGCCTCATTTTAACCTAATTGAGCAAGAGTGTTAGGCCCCTTCCACACTAGCGTTGCATTTCACGTCAGGGTGCAATGCGTGAAAAACTGACGTTTTTGGCTGCGTTTTTGTTCCATTTTTCCTTGGAGTCATTAGCGTTTTTGCGTTTTTCACACGCATGTTGTTCACGTTTTTCTTGCGTTTTCGGTGTGTTTTTCACACACGTTTTTTAAGTCAATGGGAGACTCGAGAATTTTTCAAGGGGACCATGGTTCGGGAATAAAATGTGTTATTTAATTGAAAAAGAATGTCTTCTGATAAGTTAGCAGATGTATGCAAACATCTGCAATCTATTCTTCACTGTTCCGCGCGTATATTATCTCCCGACAAGTTAGCAGATGTGAAGAACAGAGAATAGAATTAAAACAGTGAACACAGTGAACACAGGATCATTTAAGTGAAAAACACAGTGAAGAATAGATTGCAGATGTTCGCCACATCTGCTTACTTGTCGGGAGATACGCATGGAACGGTGCGAACAAAATAGTATGTGATGATGTTTCCATACATCTGCAATGTGTTCTTCACACATATAAAGTGTTCTTCACATGCTATTTTGTTCGCACCGTTCCGCGCGTATCTCCCGACAAGTAAGCAGATGTGCCGATCGTTGCTATGATAGTGCTGGGGTCCGATCAGAACCCCAGAGCTGCCTGTAGGCACTGCCTGAAAGATGGCGGCAGTGACGTCATCTTAAAGGCACAGTGTCAGCCTATGCATATGCCTAGGCTGACACTGCTAATACCCTGAATACATCAGTATTACAGCATATTATCATGAGCAAGCAATCAGATGATCGCTTGTTCATGACCCATGGTGGAAAAAGTAAAAAAGTAAAAAAAGTATATAGAGACATATAACACAAAAAAAGTCTAAATCATAACACAAACCCACATATATAGTATCACCGCGTCTGTAACAACCTGTAGAATAAAAGTAAATAATTATTGAACTCGCACGATACCTGTTAAAAATCCACCAAAAATTATGATTTTTACTAGAGATGGGCGAATCGATTCTAACGATTCTAAGTTCGTTTAGAATTTCAGGAAAACTTTGATTCGTCACGAATCCGAAGTTTACAGTGATTCGTGGGAATGAATGTCGAATGTAAAAAAAACCAAACATTTTTTTTACCCCCTTTATTAGCAAAATGGCAAGCACAACGTGTTACATGGGCCAGAGAGCTCTGGGAAGAAGAAAGGATCATAGCGGTAGCACCTGCGATCGGCAATATGCAGCAAAGACTTACCAGCTATGTAGAGGGCTCAGCCCGTGAGCCCTCTCCAAGTACCCGCAGCCGGCATGTGACGTAATTTACGTCACATGCCGTGATTCGATTCTAATCCAATTTTCTTTGAAAATTCGGCGAAACGGATCGAAGCGAATTTTCACAAATTCGCCCATCTCTAATTTTTACCTATTGAATCCCACAAAAAATGCAACAAAAAGTGATAAAAAAACATATGTACTCCAAAATGATACTGTTGCAAAGTACAACATGTACCACAAAAAACAAGTCATCAACCAGCTCCAAAAGAGTAAAAATGTTATGCCACTTGAAAGATGGCAATGAAAAAAAGATTTTTCCCCACATTAGGGTTTTATTTGGTAAATTTAGTAATACATAAGAAAAAATATCCAAGTCTGGTATCCCCATAATCGTATTGACCCATAGAATAAAGATAACATAATTATTAGGCTATATGATGAACACACACACAAAAAAAGAGTAAAAAAGTGATGATTTTCTACTGCTGCTCTGGGGGCAACTGGGGGCAGGCTGGACAGTGCTGTATACTACTGGGGGCAAGCTGGGCAGTGCTGTATACTACTGGGGGCAAGCTGGGCAGTGCTGTATACTACTGGGGGAAGGCTGGGCAGTGCTGTATAGTACTGGGGGCAGGCTGGGCAGTGCTGTATACTACTGAGGGCAGGCTGGGCAGTGCTATATACTACTGGGGGCAGGCTGTATACTACGGGGGGCAGGCTGGAGTGGCTGTATACTATTGGGGACAGGCTGGGATGGCTTTATACTACTGGGGGCAGGCTGGGGTGGCTGTATACTACTGGGGACAGGCTGTATACTATAGGGGGCTGGCTATATACTGCGGGGGGGGGTTGTGTCTGTGACCAATCCATTTCCCACCCACAGCTTATACTCGAGTCAATAGGTTTTCCCAGTTTTTGGTGGTAAATTAGGGGTCTCGTCTTATACTCGAGTATATACGGTATCTAAAACTCTAAGTCTCATATCACTATTATAAAAGTGACCCCTTTCCAATGGTAACAATGGCATTGGAATTCTTGCATCAGAAATGGTGGAATATCTTGTGAAATACACATTGGATTGAAAAGCCAAAAATATAAGTGTTAAATATTTTTCAGTAGTCTATCCAATGATGTCAAGCTCGACCTCCTAACCCCACAAACCCCCCCATTTTTTATTGCAGATTTGTATTTTCCAGGAAAAATTACATTGCTTTAATCTACAACTCAAGTAATTTTCATTGACAGATTTCACTGTAATAGCTAATAATCAAAATGGATAAAAAAAATGTGGAAACTACATACGGTACAGAAATGAGAAATCTGGATGGGTGTTCACTAAAGGGTTAATATCAACAGGGAAGAGCATCAAGCATTAAAAGTTAATGGAAATGTTGTGTGGCCTAAGGAGGCTAAGAGAAGGCTAGAAGAATTTCTAGATAAATATAAAATATTATTAGAGAAAAAATGGAATAAGAGAGCCATCTCCTCCCAGGAGAGACTCTTCCTCTTGGTTGGCCTCATTTACCAGAATACTATGCAAATCTTGAAAGATCTTAAAGAAGTGCATTTGGAGATGAAAACACAACTATTTTATTTTTGTTGTTCACTTCTTCCTCCAGACCCAGGGAACCGCAATTGGGGCAGGCTGCTCAACCACCTTTGCGAATTTGTTCCTTAGTTGGTGGGAAGAAGAGTTACAGGACTATACACACCACATTATGCAATTCAATGGGGCAACCTATTTAAAGGTAAAGGACTATACTGTGCACATATACTGTCCTGTGTATAGCTAGACAAACGATATAGAAAAATATATATAAGGGAAGCGCATTGGTAAGGTCCTATTTTAAAATAATACCAGCTTATGTTAGATTTATAAAAACAATTAATTCTTTAGTTGAATATAAGGACTTTATACTATCAAGATGTGTCAGGAGTAATATCTTTAAAGCCTCATTCAGGTGGCTGTCTGTGGAGTTGTATATGCGGCCACAAATTTGCAATGGCAATGGTACATGGGGAAAAAATAGGGCATGTCTATCTTTCCCTGTGTCGGCGGCCGTGCGCCGCTGTTTTCTATGAAGGGGGAGGGATCACCTCCTCCTCCTCTCCAGCACAAGGTGGTATGCCCGCCCGCCGGACATACCTCCGTGTGAATATACCTTAAAATCTGTAACTGTAAGTAAGGCAAGTTTAACTTCTCAAACCAACATAAAAGCATACTGTATTTTTCGGACTATAAGGCACACCGGATTATAAGGCGCACTATCAATAAATGCCTGCTAAAACGTCTAGGTTCATATAAGGGGTGCACCGGATTATAAGGATGAATGACCAGCAGGTGGCAGACCTGTGCACAGTTCAAGGCAGCTATTGTCTGTAAGTACAGTTCTTATATAAGGAGCACTGGACTATAAGGCGCACCTTTGATTTCTGAGAAAATCAAAGGATTTTTGGGTGCCTTATGGTCTGAAAAATACGGTACATAAAATATGACTAGGTTTAGAACTATATTGTGTATGGCCCTTCACTAAATACAGTATATGATATTTAGATCAGATATTACAAGATAAATAAATATGAAATACACAAAGTAAATATAAAATGTAGCAGCTCAATATATTGTAGCATATCTATCGGATTAAAATAAACCCATGTAGGCATTAAAAAAAATAAAGGCTCACCTTTATTAAATCCCCTGCACCGTATTTTTGTCTCACTATACACATTCTTATCAGTGCAAAATGCTTGCACATGTATTCGTAAAGTGTCTGTGACACATTTCTATCACAGCTGCATTATACCCGACATGAGACAAAATTCTGCACTCAAAGGGGCGTTCCGTGCTCCACATTTATCATGGAGAGTTCGACAGAATTGTGACGCACGCTGTATGTTAAAAGTGCACCAGAACAGGTTCACCACATGAATCTTGCGCACCCTGCACACTCCACAAGCAAATTGCAACTAGTGAAGTTTGCACTGGTTTTGACAAATGTGGGCCAAAGTGGCGTTGATTATACTGGATAACCAGAAAGTTGAGCAAACTAGCAGTCACACTTTTTAGTTTCTATTCCTACTTTGAACATGTGAGCCAGCATAAGATACCATAATCATATTATGTATGGCTGTTTGAATAGTCCCTTGTAGGTATAGTACAAATTTCTATTTTGGCCCGGGCTTGAGTTATTACATATATTGCATTGTATCTAATGGTATGCAGGTCTGGATGTTTACCCAGCAGAGGTAAAAATGACTGTAACTAGTTGTGCAAAGATGGCAAGATTAAAGGGGAATTGCCATTTCAGCAAATAAATTTTTTTGTTTTGTGAGGAAAAGATATACAATTTTCTATTCAATTTTTGATACAGAAAATATACTGGAAAATTATAATAATATGGGAATACTCCTTTAAGACTGATATTTCCTGCAAGGAGAAAGCTACAAATAGTTTCTTGAATACAGGTAGTGCACATCTACAATGGTAAACCCAAAAGGAGAATTTTTGAGATAGCACAACATTTCTCCAGTTTTGAAAGAATTAAAAAGGGAGCCAAGGTTCTGAAGGAACCTTCATGGCAAAGACAATACTCGGCCAGCAAATGAAGCCTCTAATATTGCACTTTGCACAAACTTGTCATCTTTGTTACAGTGAACAAGAAAAAAACTGATACGCAAATGAGCATCATTTGCACATTATGATCCAGTCCTGTTCTGCCTTCAACACATCCACATCTACTTCTTCTACATTTACTTCTCTCCTCCATGAACTGACCTGTCAGAACAGGCTTCTCGATGATGGTTCTACCCCCTAATTACAATAGACCCCACCCCTCTGTGTAACCATACCCAAAAACAAATACAGCTAAACATTGTGATGATTTTATTTAGAATACACATCACTCCTAATGGGTAAGAGGTGCCTTAGTAGGATACCACAATTTAATAAGCAACTTGGCACCCATGTTTAATGCAATGTGGTGATTATGTCATACAAAAATTGCGCAATCCACAGTAAATTTTGTGATGTTTCGGTCAAAACAGTGACCTTCTTTAGACATTATGGAACAGTAAATGGAATAAAATAAAAATTACAAACAAATTATATACAGTATATGTACACATCTTTGTAGTACAATATGTCAGGATTGCAAATATATAGATAATGGATAAGTACAGTGACATGAAAGAATACAATAGAACATGATGTATGTGTCTACAATTAAATCAGAACATCCTCCAAAAATTACACTCATAACTTGTTGACAGTATATTAAATAACACGGTTCATAAGTATACATTGAAATCTGCCAAAGAGATAATGATAAGGTAGGATACTCCTTATGAGTAGACCCCCTTTTTATATGAGTTGTTGCTCCTGTCCAAATTGATGAAACCAAGTACATGCATAAAGAATCACATCAGACAAAAAGCAGATACACTACCCACTTGATCAGAGGCACAAACAGTTCTGCTTTATTCAAGGAAGTTCACAAACTCATATAGAAACAAGAGTTCTTGATAGGAAAATCCAAGATGACCAAGACTTCAGGGTGGTCACATACCAGTCTTATCTCACATGCCAATGCCATCTTTAGGCACAAACACAGATGCCATCTTTGCAAGTAGTCTTCAGACCCAAATGCCAACTTTAAAGCAGAGTAAGGTTAATAAATGTATTTTGTGCACACATGCAACCTGCTAAGCATAATCATGAGATTTCTCCTTTCATTTTCCTGAGGAAGAAAGCCGACACTTTCGAAACTAGTAGGAAGATCTAGGTCTACGTAAAGGTCTAATATGGTATATAGTCTTGTTGAAAAAAAAATAGTGATGATCACATGACCTTCCCAGGCAGTTGCAAAAAATGTCATATGGACATGTGACCAGTTGAGAGAGCAGCCATATACAGTTTTGTGCATCTTTTACATTTTATTATAAGGAACATTGTAGAAAATCCATCCAGTAGCATAGACCTCAAAAATTAATTCCTTCAAAAATACTTTTTGGAATTAATTCTCATAGGTGACAAAATTATTCTGCAGGAATATTGGGCCAAGCTAAATTTTGGCTTCTTGTATATATGTAAATTTCATGAAGACACTGACCTGCTCAGTATAGCCTACGCTATCTTGTCTTAAAGAGTAACTGTAAAGTTTTATTTTCCCACAAATCAATAGCTCTTAGGATGTAAAACAACTTTGCCTAAAATCTTTGCTACCCATATGGTAGCAGTTTCTTTGCTATCCCCCTCAGATTACCTCAGAGCTTCAGTATCTGCTTCCTCTCCCTCTGCTTATAAGTCCTATGAATCTGTACTTTGTTTACACTATGTTTCTGGGTCGGTTTCATTGTCTCAGGCATCGGGTCCTTGAGCGAAAATCTTTGCAGCTGGCTGGACTGGATATTACAACCCTTGGTACGAAGCCCCCCCGGGTTTTCTCCATGGACTCACGTGATGTCCTACAGTCACTGGATAAAATCTGTTGGAGGGATGATCTTCATTGGCTGAGCTGTGATGTGGTATCATTATATACCTCCATCCCCCACACTGTTGCCCTTAGGGCACTCCAATTTCATCTGGATAAATACACTGAATATACGGCAGAGTTTAAGGAGTTTGTCATCATGACTTGTTAATTTCTTATTACACATAATTTCTTTATGTTTGACAACACTTTTTATTTATAGGTAAAAGGGGTAAGCATGGGGGCCAAATTTTCTCTGTCTTTGGCCAATCTCACGATGTCCTGGTGGGAGGAACTTGCCATTTATTCCCCTGACAACCCCTTCCTGGACTGCATTGAGTGGTATGGCAGGTACATCGACGATATCCTGATCATATGGCGCGGTGATATACCTGCCATACCACTCTTTATTGATTATATTAATAACAACATGTTTAACTTAAGGTTTACACATGCCACTCACCCCAATGATATCTCGTTTCTCGACTTATCCCTACATGGCGCTGTGGGCATAAAAATTACTACCAAAACTTACCGCAAGCCTACGGCAGGCAATACGATCTTGCATGCCGATTCCCAACACCCACCCCATACCATACAGGCCATTCCAATAGGAGAACTAATAAGAGTAAGGAGAAACTGTAGTGATATTTCCACTTTCCGTGAGGAGGCATCTTATACCAGAGCCCTCAGAAACAGACGCAATCTTATATATCCACAACAACTGGATTCTAATTATACCCTCAACAGGCATTCTGACTCTTCCTACACCCCCACGTTAGTCCTGCAATACAGCCCCCAGTTCAAAGCTATCTCCAACATTGTGAACCAACATATCTCCTTACTCAAAACAGACCCCGTACTTGAAAACATTCTTAAAAATGGTTACCGTATTGTTTCCAGAAGAGGTCAAAGTCTGGGGAATTTACTTTCCCCCTCTCTGTTCTCCTCACAACCCAAACCAACTTGGCTCTCCACCCAGGGTTTCTTTAAATGTGGAGCCACCCGCTGCCAAACTTTGTGGAAATTTGTGGAAAACAGAAAGAAAACTTTCTCCTCAAGTAATGGCTCAAAGGAATTTGCCATCAAAAAATTTCTTAACTGTAACTCAGTTAATGTGGTATACATCATACACTGCACTATGTGTAATCTGATGTATATTGGGTACACATCCCGCAAGTTTAAAATCAGGTTCTTGGAACATGTACGTGACATTATGAATCCTACGGGTCGCAACCTTTCTGGTGCATCACAGCACTTTGTTACGGCTCACAATGGGGATGTTCGTTCTCTTACCACTTATGCCATAGAGAAGGTCCATGTGAACATAAGGGGGGGCAACATGACAGCCCGCCTGGCCAATAGAGAGGCATTTTGGATTTTCTCCTTGGAAACCTGTTTCCCTCAAGGTCTCAACATGAGAAAGGAACTAATGTATCACTACGAATCCTATGTCATGCCGGTCTCCTAAAAATTTCCAAATATTTCATGCTTCAGTGGTGCTGGTTCAGGACTGCTTTTAACTGTTTGCAGCCTACCCAGCACCACTGTATTCCATTGTCCATGCTTTTTCTTTTAAATGACTCCTTGTCATAATTTTTAATTTGCTCAAATTGTTGGTTTTACCAGATTGTACTTTCATGTTTTTCTAACATTACCTGTTTTATTTGCCCTAGATCTAATGCCACCTTCCTTGACGTTTGGGGGGTTTTCTCGGTTTCGCCGCGAGGATCCTTGTCGTGTTTGTCTGAACCTAGTTGTTCCAGGGGCTCTTGTCTGGGATCTCCGCCGCGATGCCGACAGGATTCCTCCTCGCCATGGTCCCCCCTTTCTGTTCCTACTGAGATTTGCCTTGCCTGCTATACAGCTCTCTATGCCCGAGACTTTTGTGCGCCTGGATTGCTAGGCAACCACAAGCGTGACACGCCGCAAGATCATGTGACCTGGGTGTGTCATGTGATCCAAGTCATGTGATCGAACACGATCATGATACCGGGACTGCGCTACTAGACGGACTATCTACAATTCAAGGAAAAAGATAAGATGTTTCTGTGGGCTGTTTTTTATTACGGCCAGCAATTTCTGTACCACCAAATACCTGGCACGGTTAATATTATATGTCATTGCTATACTTTATTATTGGTGGGTGGCAACGGAAGTGGGCGGAATGCTGGGGGGAAGGGGAGGTACCTCTATTTGTACTGGGCTTTAAATGTATCAACATGTCTCATGTAATGTAGCCATGACTAAGGACAGGGCAACTGTCCGAAACGCGCAGGCATCACTGTCTATCCGAGTGGATTACTGAATTTTGTATATGCACTGAATAAAGAAATCCTTGGTATTTGGAGCCTGGCTGGACCGTGCATTCCTTTTTCCTTGCCATTGCTGACACCTGATGGGCAGGTGAGCTGGTACTATCTTCCTTTTACCAGAGGAGCTGCTGCTCCCTGCTCATAAGGGAGGAGGACATGTGACTGAGCTCTCTGCAGAGCCCAATGTCTCCAAGACAGTGAATGCAGATCTCCTGCACAGAATAGTGAGGTACAAGATCTCCCTGTTTCCTATCAGTCTCTCCATCCCAGTCTGTGATTCTATAGAACTTTCTCTGTCTGTCCCTGCACCTTATGCTGCTCCCCCATCTTATCATCTGCAGTATCAGCTTTGTGCAGATGAGCTATTAACCCTTAGTTCTCACTCATCACAGTCTAAAGATGTCATGCACCACTTATTACATGTTCCCTGCTCCTCCATGTGATAGAATCCGCCAGGCTATTCACCATATACATCCTGAATATACACTGAGCAGTGTTCACTGAATTTACTTGTGGGAAACTAAATGGATTTAATGCTAAATTACTTTGAGAGAGAACACAACGCATCATGGGATCTGTGGGCAAGCTAACTGGCTTCCGCTTGAGGCAATAGACTTACAGATATTAGTCTCCGCCCACTTCACTTCTGGTGAGAAAGATTTTTGTCAAACAATTTCAGAACAGAAAATGTTATAACTTTGGAAAATAAAGGACAAACAGCACAAAGTAGGCATCATTATGTTTGTTTTCAAAGAGGGAAACACATCTAATAATTTGGTAAAATCACTTTAACTTTACAGCTTTAAATATCCACTATAGGATGAAAAGCTAGACACTATCGATGCCTGAGATTTATGTCCTACACAGCATCTCTGGGACAACTGTTGTGTAGGGTAAATAGTTACTAAGAAGTATGCACTTGGTAGGCTTCTATGCATAAGTAAGTCCTATTGTCATGACATATTATCAATGAGTTATTTATGTCCATAGGATTCCCTTTCTCTTGATGAGTTCTTTCTTGCTCTAGTTTTGACAGTGTTGCAAGTGACACAAGGTTGTCCGTTTTTGAAATATGTGCCTCTTTAAAATTACTCAGAATGCTTGTTTTTTTCCATTCCTATAAAACTGAAGAGATCATCAAGAAAAACATACTCACCTCATTTTATGTTGCGGTCTAATTTCTATATAGGAAGTTGGAACAGGGTTCTCAAATGAAGTGGCCATTCAGTGCATATTTACACAAACAAACCTATATAATGCATTGTGCACATTTTTTTCAGTTGTTTGACACACGGATGGTTAAGCTGAATGAATTAACATTTTAGTGTTGATTCTTCCTAAGATTCAGACAAATGTATGTACGGCTGTTATAAAATAAAAGGTCCAATTTCCACGTAGCTAATTAGTAGAACACTACTGCTGTTACAATAATGTACAATCTAAATAAGGCCATAACATTTTGTATTCTGCAAATATGAAAATGATATTTAAAAGACAAAAATAATTTTAGCAAGTGTAATAATATATATATAATGACACTGATATTATTCCAATTAGGCAGTTTATTTTGTTAACCTCCCTCATTTTAGCCATTGATCCCATAGCTTATCAATGTTTTCTGCTTTTTCCTTTAAATAAACTGGCTCTGGCTCATTCCATCTGGTTCCCCTTCCGACAGCAGCCCCGCACCTGTTCACACCTCCTCTCCTGTTGGATTCCATTGAACATTTCCTCCTCTGCCAGGGCTATTCTGGCACACACAACCTTTCTGTCATTCAATCCATCTGTCAGAAGTGAACCTTGTTTACAACTAGCTTCTGTTTTTTACTTTGAGAATTGAAGCACCTAAAGGTCATTGTCAAATGCAATCTCAATGCTGATTTCAGTATTCCTCTGCTAACCAGCTTAATATGGTCTCTCCAAGTACATTTTTTAAATGACTTTTGGTGTGAGAAGAGGTTTACTTGGAGATGAGATACATTTATCTTTTTAATCATAAATGGCAAACTCAAGAATGGTGATCAGCCGTCTTCTCACTGCATGTCTGTGCTTATTTATGCCAGAATTGGCACACAAATGCCACACAATTAAGCAACGCATTTAAAGACTAAGACTAGGAGTAAATATGTTTCTTATTTATAAAATAAGATGAGGATGGACAGGTTCAATGCCACCCACGCTGCCATTGTTTTTGTAGTAATGGCCCAACCAGCATTCCAAAATCCTCATGAAAAGAAATTATTGTGATCTCAGTAACCACATATCCTTATTGTTATTTTCAAATGTACCTAGCTATGTCTATCTGATTAATACAAATAATGTCTAATAAATGGTTTAGTAGTTATAATCTGATATATTATATAAAGTAAGTATGGTTTAATCTGTTATTTTTCTAATTGTTCCAAATCCTGTTTCCTTTTACACATCCACAGCGTAACATGTTAAACTTCTTTCATATTATTCTGCATCTGCTACAAGACAGCCCCCGCTGCATATGGATTTTTGCGGCTCTCATTAAATGTAATAAGCAGTAAGGAGCCCCCAGTAACAAAAAGAATTCCAGATTTTAACTGAGGCCGTATTCACCCGTTGCATTTTTGGATGCATTTATTTGACTGCATTGGAAACTGCAACGGGAAGGGGCTTTGCCAGAACACTTGAAAAACAGGCCTTCTGGAATGAGCACCCTTCGTTGCCTTCTCCAATGCAATAAAAACGCATGAAACACACATGTGTAAACGTGGCCTCAAAATATCTATGTCTGACTCTGTTGTTCTAGTACTAGTAGTATTTGGAGGATGTGTGTGTGTCTATATTGCAGATTAATGTGTTGCCACACAATATAATAACAAAAGGAGTAAAAACTGATATATAACTTATGTATGACTTTTGATATGCAAGAAACGTAAAGAGATGTGCATGAATGACACAAATTAAACTTCATTAGTATAGCATTTAAAACATATTTAAAAACCCAAAACAAAAATTGGGTACATATCACAGAGAACTCCCCAATGCCGCCACATAAATGGATCACAAATAAACCACAGTACATAGATAAGGTAAAGTTAAATAGTAAGCTTTAAAGCAATGTATACATATACCTAGGACCACAAAAGTAAAAAGATCCCTCATACACAAAGTAAAAGTGATAATAAATATGTGGTCCAATGTAGGTAGACTGCGGAAAATGTAGGTGTAAAAAATTACATTACCAGCTAGGTGGTTGCGGACCGGGGAGGAGAGAGTGCCCCACGCGTATCACCCGACTTGTGGGCTTCGTCAGGGTCCGCAACCACCTAGCTGGTAATGTAATCTTTTACACCTACATTTTTCCGCAGTCTACCTACATTGAACCACATATTTATTCTCACTTTTACTTTGTGTATGAGGGATCTTTTTACTTTTGTGGTCCTAGGTATATGTGTACATTGCTTTAAAGCTTACTATTTAACTTTACCTTATCTATGTACCCAATTTTTGTTTTGGGTTTTTAAATATGTTTTAAATGCTATACTAATAAAGTTTAATTTGTGTCATTCATGCACATCTCTTTCCGTTTCTTACATCAGTATTTTTTAGATGCGTGACGAACTTTCCTATTCCACATTGTTACCCCATCTTTCTAAAGTGCATAATGTATAACTTTTATTAATGGATTTAGAGTTACTTTTTGTGGCATCCATTTTTCACAGTTGCCACTAAAACTATTGTTTGTAAACACGCGTTACTTCTTAACGGAATGGTTATAAGTTCAAAAAATGGCCTTTTGAATAGTTCCATCAAAACTGCATTTAATGTAGACACTATGAATATGCCTGTGAGACACTGTAGGGGTTAACGGTGGATGGGCAATATTTTCCCCTGAGTTTTCCTATTATGCAAGGCCTTAATGCGAAGGTTGTGTTTGTCTAGCTGCAAACACTGTAAATCCGAGAAGTACGGCTCGAACAAATTATTTGATGGAGGGGTTGTTTAAATATACTCCTCGGCCGGATTTATATGGAATGGATTCACAGGCTGGTAGTGGGGCAGTCTATTCCATCTCCCTGTTAGACTAAGGGTGATGCCACCCTTCACCCTGCCACCCTTTCAAAAAACGCATGTGTTTTTCAAAAAACGCATGTGTTTTTTACCGGACTGCTTAAAAACTGACCAAAAACGGGTTCAAAACGTGTGTCATCATCCTAAGGCCCATCTCTCACTTACAAGTGTCGTCCAGCACTTTGGACAGAGGTGGTAGTAGCAGCCTAATTGGGTTGCATAGAGCTGCTGTGCTGGGCAGCAGAGGGAGTGACTGAAAAGAAGCTGACAAGGTGTGCTATAGCCCTGACTTCCACACCAAGAAAGGTGATAACCCTGCAAGATGACTACATGTCTTAGTGGTGAGTTAGGGGAACCCTTTGTTTAGCTACGCACCCAGACGGGTAAGAATTTTGCTCCTGCTGTCTGAATAAATGCAGACAAGACCTTTTTGAACTGAGCTTTGGTGTAAATGTATTGAATTGTACCACAAACCTCCATTACCTCAGTCTCTACTGGGCCAGTTCCCTACAATGCCCTTGAAGAGTTTGTACCAACTTTGAAAGTTATGGTTAGAAGAAGCTGACTAGTGAGGGTCCAATTATTATGGTCCCCACCGATTATGAGAATAGGACCCCAAGCAATCTGGAGAATGGGGGTTGCACTCTCAGTTATGGCTGGTGAGGTAGGATGAGCATGGGACCTGCGCTTCTTTCAATAGTATGGGAATGTCAGAAATAGCTGAGCATAGCACTCAGACACTACACACTCCCATACTATTGAATGGGTGAGCATGCTTCCTGCCACTTCACTCATTTATTCGAATGTGATCCCAGTTCTCAGAATTTCTAGGTTCCTGTTTGCATGGTTGGTGGGGGTCCTAGCAGTTCGAAGCTCACTGATCAGTTTGGTATATTGGTATCTGGTGGATAGAGAATAACTTCCTACACTGATACAACTAAGATTGTGGGTACAACTTGGGACATTAAAAAAAAAACCTGTTTCATCATTATTCACGATTTCATCATTATTTTTTAGCGAATACATGGCAATATCTGCATGTTACATCATGATTTTGTCACAGAAATGCTGAAGATACCTTATGCAATCCACAAAAAAATATAAATGGAAATTTTACTTGGCATTCTCACAAAAAAGGTCAAAAGCAAACATCCACTTTAACAGCTATCTACACTCACCGGCCACTTTATTAGGTACACCATGCTAGTAACGGGTTGGACCCCCTTTTGCCTTCAGAACTGCCTCAATTCTTCGTGGCATAGATTCAACAAGGTGCTGGAAGCATTCCTCAGAGATTTTGGTCCATATTGACATGATGGCATCACACAGTTGCCGCAGATTTGTCGGCTGTACATCCATGATGCGAATCTCCCGTCCACCACATCCCAAAGATGCTCTATTGGATTGAGATCTGGTGACTGTGGAGGCCATTTGAGTACAGTGAACTCATTGTCATGTTCAAGAAACCAGTCTGAGATGATTCCAGCTTTATGACATGGCGCATTATCCTGCTGAAAGTAGCCATCAGATGTTGGGTACATTGTGGTCATAAAGGGATGGACATGGTCAGCAACAATACTCAGGTAGGCTGTGGCGTTGCAACGATGCTCAATTGGTACCAAGCGGCCCAAAGAGTGCCAAGAAAATATTCCCCACACCATGACACCACCACCACCAGCCTGAACTGTTGATACAAGGCAGGATGGATCCATGCTTTCATGTTGTTGACGCCAAATTCTGACCCTACCATCCGAATGTCGCAGCAGAAATCGAGACTCATCAGACCAGGCAACGTTTTTCCAATCTTCTACTGTCCAATTTCGATGAGCTTGTGCAAATTGTAGCCTCAGTTTCCTGTTCTTAGCTGAAAGGAGTGGCACCCGGTGTGGTCTTCTGCTGCTGTAGCCCATCTGCCTCAAAGTTCGACGTACTGTGGGTTCAGAGATGCTCTTTTGCCTACCTTGGTTGTAACGGGTGGCGATTTGAGTCACTGTTGCCTTTCTATCAGCTCGAACCAGTCTGCCCATTCTCCTCTGACATCTGGCATCAACAAGGCATTTACGCCCACAGAACTGCCGCTCACTGGATGTTTTTTCTTTTTCGGACGATTCTCTGTAAACCCTAGAGATGGTTGTGTGTGAAAATCCCAGTAGATCAGCAGTTTCTGAAATACTCAGACCAGCCCTTCTGGCACCAACAACCATGCCACGTTCAAAGGCACTCAAATCACCTTTCTTCCCCATACTGATGCTCGGTTTGAACTACAGGAGATTGTCTTGACCATGTCTACATGCCTAAATGCACTGAGTTGCCGCCACGTGATTGGCCAATTAGAAATTAAGTGTTAACGAGCAGTTGGACAGGTGTACCTATTAAAGTGGCCGGTGAGTGTATTATGACATAAGGATCAAATATAACATTTTGTTTAATGTTTCTACTACTTACTCAAGATCTTTAATACTCTTCATATTGCTAACATTGTTTGTGTGAATTCTCAATTTTAATCTTAACTCGCTTTTCAATATAAATTTCAAATACCTGGATCCAATAAATGTGGATTAAAAGAAACTTGGCAAAGAGGATTTGCCAATTGAAACCAACAGCATCAATTAGAATATTTAATTACAGGCAGTCCCCTACTCACTTAACTTACAGACGACACCTAGTTATAGATCCCTCTGCCCACTGTGGCCTTCAATTAAGATCTCTGGATGCTTTACTTTAGTCCCAGGCTGCAATGATCTGCTCCATTGTGTCTGTAGTGAAGCTTTATTAATAATCCTTGTTGCCATTACAGAAAAGAACTTTGAAAATCCAGTTGTCACTGGGACAAGAATGTTTTTTTATGTAGAGCCACACAGCTCACTTTCAGGATCTTTCCTTAGGGAAAGCTGGGTGTGATTTGAGCTTGATTTGTGTGCAGCTGTGTCTTGAGTGATGGATGGCTTGACCAGTCAGTGCTGGGGGCAGTGTCCATTACCCCCTTTACATTCTGCCCATTTCCTTCAGAGGGTGCTGGTTTTTGCAGTCCTTCTCCTTGCCTTTGCTTGTACTATTGATATTCTGTGTATCGGTCTTCAGCTTTGTCTTATCAACCATTCTATTGCCTTTCGATTCTGTACGTTTGCCGGTGTCTTGGTTTTTACCTGGTTCTGTTAGTTAGCTTCTTGAGAGCAGATTCCCTCTTGTCAAGCCGGTTTTATCTTCCATAGCCCACAGGGACATCACAGGGTTAGTTCATTACTGCTTGCCCAATCTTACAGCTTGCGCTGTTGCTGGACAGGTTCATGACATAATCCCTTTACTCCACCAGTTAACCTCTAATCAATTTCATTCTAAGCATCTCCTTATGTTTCCCTTAAAACTGTCATATAGGCGGCTTCTTATTTCAGGTAGCTAGTAGATGTCCCTATCTTCTCCACTGAAGTTGTACTCTAGCATGTAGCTCATTCAAGTCCAATTTATATAGCTAACTTGTTAATGTCCAACCTGTTTTTTTTTTATCTATGTCCAATGTTTCTTCCCTTGTTTAGTTTGGAAATAATGGTGAAAACGAGGAAATTCTAAAGGGGCTGAGAATCTTACTCTCCATGATCACAACCCAAAACATCACTCCTCCTCCTTGTTGGCGGCATAGCCGTGTTTGCATGGGGTGTCCATCTTGACCGTCGGGCATTGCACGGCACTCATAGTTGAACAAAACAGTTTTGAAGTCACCCTTCTGCAACACCCCTGCCAATGCAAGGCAGAGGAGTTGTTGCGAATATGCCCCTAATATGTATGTTCCCCTAGTAGAGAGTCTGATCGGCTCCTCTGCAGGACACTATACATATGCTTAGGTAATATTGCAGCGGTAGATTCTGCCTGGATAGGCAAAGGTTAAAAATGTATTTAATGTTTATAATCCAATGACATGCCTCAATGCACTTCATTGTAACTGTAATGTAATTGGAGAGTGAGCCACCACATGACCAGAGGGAGTAACAAAACCTCTGGACAGGAAATGACGAGCGCTCTTTGGATCCAGCTTGTGACAGAGGAGCATCTCTTAGAGCACATGCTCTTACTACAGGCCTCCTAGGCCTCAGCTCCCACTAGAGAGCTACAGTGTCAGTCCACCTTCAGGGCTGATATTGAACATTACCCAGGATTAAAGCTGCAGATTCCGGCATTGAACAAAGCTACCTCCCAGCCTGCCCCTCTATCCAGGCTGGTGGCCCAACTCCTGAGGTTCTCTCTCCAAGATCACTCCAGTAAACTGCACTTATACAGAATCTTTTGGCCTGCTGCTGCTGTTGGTTTGAATAAAGAACTATAAGTTACTTTTATGCACAAAATTGCCTCCGTCTCCACAATTTGTTGTTTCTCAGCAGCTGACACTGCTTAATAATGTGGGACAGACTTTTTAAGTAGTCTTGCCTTTAATTGGACACACCTGCCAAACTAATTAGCACAGGTGTCTGCAATTGCTTTCAGTGTTATAAAGAGCCCTGACACACATCACCATCAATGAGTTTAACTGACAAATAAATTTGTAAGACAAAGTAGTAATAGGAGGCTTTATATAGTCATAGGGGGCTGTATATTGTCATAGGGGTATGTATATAGTTATAGGGACACTGTATATAGTTATAGGGGACTATATATAGTTACTGGGGGCTGTATATATTTTTCACAGTGGGCTGTATATAGTTATTGGTAGGGGGTGTATACAGTTCTTATAGGAAGGCTGTATATAGTTATAGGAGGGCTGTATATAGTTGCAGGGGGGCTGTATATAGTAATTGTAGGGAGTCTGTACATAATTATTTCAGGGGGCTCTATATATTTATTATTAGGTGACTATATATAGTTTTGGCTGTATATTTATTATAGGGGGCTGTTTACAGTTATTATGGGGGCTGTATATAGTTATTATCACATTTATATATTATATATAACTGGGGAGCTGTATAAATGTATTTCTAGCAACATTTACTAAAGTCTGCGCCTCGAAGAGAGCAAAAAACTGCCTATGCTGTAGAGTAACATAGCACATTTACTAAGGCCCTTTTGCCAGTTTTCCTTCAGACTTTGCATTGTCTTTTGGGTGGAAAGAAGTAGTGTCTGCACCGCAAATAAGACATACAATGTTAGAGACCTCCAGAGCAGATAATTATATTAAATCCTCCAGATCAGGCAAAGCAAAAGAAATGGTTACCTCCCCAGGCTCCTCTTCTCCTTTCTTCTTCATCTGCTTTGCCCTGGCTTCTGACACTGGCCGGCATTAGGACCCTAGGCAGTGTAATGCTCGGAGCAGGTGAGTAAACAAGCGGTGAGTACAGAATAGCTGGCATGTATTCAACACTTGGGTCCCCTCTTACTCCTGTTGCTTCACTTTCCTGGCTCTGGCACTTATAGCCATCGTCAGAAGCCTCGGCAGAGCAGGACATACCAGGAGTTTAGTTTAGAAACTGGATTTGGAATCTGATGACAGTTGTGTTTGAGTATAAAGGGCTTTTTGAGAGCGCATCAAAACTGCCTTTGCTGTAGTGTAGAGTAACATAGTGGGGCACATCTGTGGGACTTTGCACAATCTTTTGGTGCAAACTCCTTGCACAAGTATTTAAGCTGCACTAGGCATCATGCGACCCAAATTAGTGGGTGTTCCGGTGGTCATACAGACCATGCGCCAGATTTAACATGCAAAGTCCAACAGAAGTGTGTCGCACGCGCCATGTTACAGTTGCACCAAAAACTGCACCATGTAGACAGATTCGTGTAGAACGGAGGCCATAAATCCTGAATCTGGCCCCTCTGCACACTACAGAGGCAAACTGCATTTAGTACAGTTTGCAATGCTGTTGGTAAATGTGCCCTAATGTTCCAACAGCTGGAGTGATGATCTGGGTTGATGATTGGGGGTCAGCCACACACACAGAACATCCTGCATGCAGTACTTTGTTGGCCTGCTCATTCATATGATTTATCACCAATTAAACATTTATGGGACCAGCTGGGATATTGGATTCAGCAATCTATAAGTGCAGGATCTACAGACCTAGCATCAGCATCTGTGGGCAAATGCACCAGAGGATACCAAACGAAACCTGTATGTCTCCCTGTTCAACCACGTCTCATCATGTATCCAGACTAGAGAAGACCTAACATGGTTCTATGTTACTTCAATATTTTAATTACTCAGTCAATGGAGGCTAGAATGATGTGACAAATACATATTTTTGCATGTAGCAGTCAAATTTGCTACATATGTATATAACCCTAAAGGAGTATTCCCATCTTGAAAATTAGTGGCATTTTATTTATTAATATGTATTGTGGAAGTGAACCAGTGCACCCAGATATCTATTGCTTTGTGACACTTTCTAAAAAAATAATGAGATTTATTTGAGCTCACCAGGTAAATATATTCTGGGGGCCAAGCCTCCAAAGTTCCCTGGTAAATAGCCTCTGAATTTAGTTGTCTTCAGGTGGATATATACTAGGTTAAAGTCCACTATGACATTTTTAGTACAGGTTGTTACAGATAAAGCAATGTCTAATTTCGGTTGGGCTAAGGAAGTAAGAGTTCTCCTTACTGAGACTGCCAATAGATGCTCCATTAGGGGGAATCTGGGAAAATGTGCAAAGTTTTCCAAGATGGGATAAGGAAAACCACGCCTCTATTAGCTACCTAAACAGCTCCCTTGACATCAAGCATGACCTACAAGAGGCCTTATGACAAGATGCAGGATTAAAACCAAACCAGTATAACTATTTCAGAAGGAACAGATTCCCAACTGTAGACAGCACTGTTTCAACCTGATTGGGTATCCTCAGTACAGCGTAGGGAACTGGTTTGGCTGAGTGAGAGGCTTGTGACTAGGGTTGGTAAGCCCTCTCGAGAGTTTATGAGGGGGATAAGGGGTTTATCCTCAAAACCTGCTGTGGAGGAATGTCCATATGTCATCATTGATTATGTAATAGGAAGAGGGTCTTATCATTGTCCTGTGTATATGTATCATGTGTGAATATTTTGTGTTTGTGTTTTCTAAATAAAAATATTGACTAGGGTTGGGTAGTTAGAGTTCTCCTTACGGAGACTGACAATTAAGGCTGCCGTGCAGGCGTGTGGAGTCTTATGGTAACGGATGCTCCATAATTCTGGGATTCTGGGAAAATGTGCAAAGTTTTTCAGGATGGGATATGGAAAACCATGCCTCTTTTAACTACCTTGTAAGGCAGCTCCCTTGACATCAAGCATTAAAACCAAACCAGTATATCTATTCCAGAAGGAACAGATTCCCAAATGTAGACACCACTGTTTCGACCTGATTGTATCCTTGGTACAGCATAGGGAACTGGTTTGGCTGAGTGAGAGGCTTGTGACTAGGGTCGGGAAATAAGAGTTCTACTTACGGAGACTGCCAATTAAGGCCGCCATGTAGATGTGTGGAGTCTTATGGCCATGGATGCTCCACTAGGGGGATTCTGGGAAAAAATGCAAAGTTTTCCAGGATGGGATAAGGAAAACTACATATCTTTTAGCTACCTTGTAAGGCAGCTCCCTTGACATCGAGCATGACCGACAAGAGGCCTTATGACATGATGCGGGATTAAAAACCAAACCAGTATATGTATTCCACAAGGAAAAGACTCCTAACTGTCGACAGCACTGTTTCGACTTGCTTGGGTTTCCTCAGTCTTTGGTTGGGAACAGTCTGTTTTTGCAGCTTAGCCCTTGCAGGACTTTTTGGTTTTTGCATTTCTGTTTTTTTTTACTCCCCTCATTCCAAAAGCCATAACTTTTTTTTTCTTTTTATAGAGATGTATGACGGCTTTTTGTACTGTAACTGTATAATTGTACATTTAGTGGCGCCATTTAAAGTTACATGCAATGTACTAGAAAGCTGTAAAAAAGCATTTGCAGCATTTTCACTGTGCACTCCGAAATAAATCTCCCCTTTGTTTTTTTGGTCGGTAAGATGACTGGGATATTTATATTGGTTTTATTATGTTTTTGTAGATTTAAAAAAGAATAAAATCTTTTGTACAAAAAATGTGCCATTTTGCTAAATGCTGAGGCTACTGAAGTATAAATAGTGTGTTTAAAATTTAACCTTTAATGACATGTAAGTAAAACAAAGAAATAAAATATTGTAAATATTATATGTAAATGAGCATAAAATGTGCTAGTGTACAAATGGTGGTCTTTCAACTAAAAAATACACCGTTAGTCATATGTGAAAACAATTTGCCAAAAATTTTAAAGAAATAAAGAAATAATAATTCAAATGCATGTCACAGCTGACTTTTGTACATTATTAAAGCTCTTATATGAGTATACAGTACACATAAAAGTTGTGACAATCAATGACAGACACACATGGGGAATAGGTTGAGGGGAAAAAGGCTGGGTGAAAATCACTGTAGGACTTCGGTGGTACCCAAGAACTTATTACAGTGTGCACGAGGAGTAGTGAAAAAGTACAAGGACACAATTGCTGAATGAATGAATAGTCTGTTGAATGATTGAAGGCTATGTTTTTACATATTGTTTATGACTAACAGTGTATTTTTTAGGTGAAAGCCCACCTTAAAAAAAGATATCACAAAGAAGAAGATATATTAAAACATATCCAACTACAATGTAAAACACCTACATAGGAATAATGAGATGAACACATGGCAGCATCACAGTATGTGTTCATATATATGGTGTATATATATATATATATATATATACAGTGAAAACTCTCCGGAAGACCACCTCTTTGACAGTTTCTTCTTTTTTTTCACAAATTTTTATTTATTTATTTGCCATTACACTCTGTGCAGAGGTGTATGTTCAAAGGAGTTGCACTGTATATATCCCAACAACATCCACCCACTCTCCTCTCCACGTCTAGATATGGATTCCCATGGCAACCAACCAAACAAAGACAGCCAGAGGGACAAAGTAGTACCCCTGCTAGCTGGCAAACGGCTCCAGATAGATAATGAGTGTAAATTAGAGACTTGCTTATTTTAGCTTAGTGCAGAGCTAGGCAAAAGTGTTTATACTTTACAGTCGTACTTTAAAGATTTTTCAGAATAGTATCTTTTAATAAACCAGTTCAACCAGCTGATATAATTTTTTACTAGGCGGCCGAATTGCTTTCTAATCACTAAATTTCAGCTGTTGTCATGACTTTGCATGGTTTTGTTCCCCTAATTTTCTTTATGTGATTGACACTCTCAAAGCTCTACTAAATAACCTACAAAAAACAGCTAATTATAAAATATTTAAATGATGTTATTTCAAATTATACTGTAGATTTGAAGGAAATCGACAACTTATTTAGTGGTAGGTTAACCCTTAACACTGCTGGCTAGATCCCAACAGCATTATTATAACTGCATGTGTATTAGGAGCTCCGTTCCTGTATTTTAATTTAAAAATATCTTTATATTTATGTAAATTAAGCCCAAGGGCTTCAGCGGCATCATCAGAGCCCGTCCGACCTCTTCTATCTTCACTGTGCGGTGCCGTAGTGGGAAGGGGGAGCTAGAAAAGGAGCAGGGAGAGAGGGAGAAGGGCCCCAGGGATGTGCAATAGCGAGAGCCCCCAAAGCGGTTCCCAAATAAATAAAATACAAATAAAAAATAAAATAAAATAAAGAGCAGAGCACCTGATACACATATAATTATAATCATGATGCTGGGATCTACCTTGCAGCATTAGGGGTTAATCCAGCACTAGATAGCACTAGACCAGTGGTGGCGAACCTATGGCACGGGTGCCAGAGGTGGCACTCAGAGCCCTCTCTGTGGGCACCCAGGCCATCACCCAGCACAAAGGTGCTGGACTCCGGAGGTGTGGACAGAGCTGGATTATATTTTGTTGTCCCTTCTCCAGAACTGTGATTCATCCGGTTAAGGGGACCTTAGAGGGAAACTACAATAATAATCCAATTTTTTCCTCCTTTCTACTGTATTGGTGTCCTCAGGACGCCAATATGTTTGGAACCTGTGAGTTAATTTACATTGACACTTGGCACTTTGTGAAAAAATATGTGGATTTTGCTTGTAGTTTCGGCACCCAGTCCCTAAAAGGTTCGCCATCACTGCACTAGACAATTGGAATTAAAGTACAGAAATTACGATTTTTGATAATTAATAAGTTTTGTTTTTCAATAGCTTATTTGGGATAAAGTATCTATTTATTGTAACACCAGTACCTTACCATGGTTTTTGATACTATATTAATTAATATAAGAAATAGAACATTTAATGATGAAATTATGACAAACACATTCTGTTTTGAATTTCAGTTTAATTATGGTTTTATTAGACCAGAACATTCTTATTCTATTTATACAATGGAGGTGCTAAGTTTCATAAGCCGTGCCTCCATCTGCTGTAATGCTCTCTTGTGTGACCTCCCAATATGGAGGTCAGAAAATTCAGGGTGCTGGTTTAATGACTATTCAGCTTTACACAGTTGAATATAGATCCTATACCTATACTGTATACAACAACAGTTTACCTCAAGGAAATTAATTTGCAGTTGGTAGGTAGGTAGATTTTTGCCCCATAGAAATAATACCAATGAATGTAAATACTGATGAATTACTGAAGAAACACTAGCAGTAGAAGAACACAGAAGTGAATAGCAGAACAGGCTATTATTAATAATTATTAATTATTTATTATAATTAATCATAATTAATAATCATATTACAGATCTAAAAATCTAATGGAATGCTGACCTTGCAAGATCAATAAAGTAATTAAAAAGTTGGGAAGTGTTATTGGCCAGGAAATGGAAAGATTTAGCAACATCTAATAGGAGCGGTTTCTGGTGAAGCTAGCGATAATTATAGGAAATGTGTTCATTCCGTCAGCTATTGTTTTGTATAATGAGTTGATTTGACCAGTTAGTAGTATATGAATTAATTTTGTTAAATTAGACATTTTTATGCATGTATTTTAGCTTATATTTATATTGGATTGTCTAAAATTCAGATATTGTAACTGTGCATTATATGTCATGTCAATTTGTAACCCCTTCCCAACGCGTGTCATAATAGTACGATGCGCAGTAGGTGCAGGCTCCGTACAGAACGGGTGACAGTTGCATATCGCAGCCGACACCTGTCTGTAACATCCACAACCGTAGGTTCCTCCGATCGCGGGTGTCAACGCCTTACACGCCTCAGTCAAACATGACCGCTGCGTGTAAGGGGCTTTTGACCTGGATCAGATCATGTTCGGGAGCCAGGTTCTGCCCTCTTGGCAGGACCCGGCCGTAATTCACTGAACATGCGTATGCTCAGTGTAAAAGATAATATATATAAAATAAATATATAAAATAAAATTAAAAAATAAAAGAAAGTCAAAGTCCCCCAAACACCACAATTCCCTATACACAACTAATAAAGTACAAAAAACACTAAATCACAAAAAAAACAACAACATTGAATTGCACATTGGTATCATTGCATCCGTAACAATCTGTACAATACATTTTTATCATAATTCAACCTGCTCGGTGATCGCTGTAAAAAAAAAAAACTCTGAAAAACTTGCCAAAAATATATATTTTTTATCAAATCGCCTTCAAAAATGTTCTAAAAACTGATCATAAAACGTTACTAGCAACAAAATGATACTACTGAAAATAACAACTTGTCACACAAACAATAAGCCCACAATCAGCTCCGTTAACCAAAAAATACTAAAGTTATGCGGCTGCAAAAATGGCAATACTAAAACAGAAGCAATTTTTTCTATTCTAGTTCTTCTTCAATAAAATTGGACAAATACAAATAAATTTATATAAATGAGGTATCACCGTAATCGTAGTGATTCGTAGAATAAAGATAATATATTATTTTTATGCTACAGTGAACGCCCCCACCCAAAAAATGTTAAAAATCCAAAACAAGAATTGATGATTTTATTTTTCTCCACATGTAGGGTTAATAAAATCACATCTATAAGCTAAACACCCACTAAAATGAAGTGTTTTTAGAGTGCAGCTCGTCTTGCAAAAAATAAGCACTTATTTGTCTAAATTGCCCAAAAAATAACTAAAGACTGTATAGTCTATGAACCCCTTCCCGACACGCACTGTAATAGAATGGTGCGGCGGGTGGTGACTTGCCAACACGGCTCAGACACAGTGACCGGGGCAAGAGGGTGGCTGTTCCTCATTGCCATTCATCCTGTCCCGTGGACCAGAGGGCATTGCTGCCCCCTAAGTTCATGATCACTGCTATTGGTTAATCAATGCAGAACAGTCAAAAGCAGAAATTTTACTCATGAAGTCAGTAATGCCGATCACCATGCATGTAGACATACATGACTTGCGTTGCTTTATATGGTTATAACTTTTGAACACTGTTACTTACCAAAGTGATTCTGAGATAGTTTTTTCCTCACGTTTTACTTCATTTTAGTGGTAAATGTTGACTGATAAGTTTTGAGTTTATTTACAAAAAAAGGAAAATATTATGAATTTTTTGAAAAATTTGCCATTTTCAAAATTCTAAATCATTGGTGCAGATTTACTTACCCGGTCCATTCGCGTTGGGTTTTCGTTCAGCCACACCCTCCGATTTCCTTTGCGTGCATGCCAGCGCCGATGCGCCACAATCGGATTGCGTGCGCCAAAATCCCTGGGCAATTCAGGGGAAATCGGCGCAAATCGGAAATATTTGGGTAACACGTTGGGAAAACGCAAATGGGCCCTTAGTAAATGACCCCCATTGTGTTTTCAGGCAGATAGATTTACCACCTAAATAAATTGCTGAATAACATTTCCCATATGTCCACTTTACATTTCATAATTTTGAAATGTCTGAATAATTTATTTTGATGTCACGCGGCTTACAAATCGAATATCGGTTTTCTGTATTTTCATAACCACACTACACAATCAACCCATTTTCAAATCGGCACCCCTCAAACTATCAGAAACAGCTTTTAGGAAGATTGTTAACCCCTTGAGATCTTCATAGTTATTAAAATCAAAATGGAGGTGAAATTTAGAATGGTCTGATTTTGTCAGTTATACGTTCATTTAGCCCTAAAATTTACATAATTCCAAAAGATAAAAAGAAAAATCCCATCTTAAAATTTGTTATACAATTTCTCCCGAGTACAGAGACCCCATATGTGCCCACATTTTCTCATTGGCCCCTTTTGCAGGCTATAAAATTTTTGCTTTTTCGTTATTGGGGCCATGTACAGCATTTTTTTTACAGGATGAGATGCTTTTTCCAGTGTTACCATTTTGGGGTTGGTATCTCCTACTGTTGAAAATTTATGAACTGTTTTTTGAGGTCAGGAATAGAAAAGCATCAATTCTGTACTGGATTTTTTACTTTTATTTGGTGTTCACAGTAAAGCCTAATAATCATGTTATCTTTATTCTATGGGTCGATACGATTACCGGGATACCATGGATGAATATTTTTTCTTATGTTTTACTAAATTTGCCAAATAAAATGCTAATGTTGGGAAAAATCTATCATTTTTGCATCCCCGTCTTCCAAGTGGCAGAACATTTTTACTTTTTGGTCACAGAGCTGGTTGATGCCTTGTTTTTGCTGGACATGTTGTACTTCGCAACAGTCACATTCTGGAGTACATATGTTTTTTTTAATCACTTTTTATTGCATTTATTGTGAGATTACATAGGTAAATATCATAATTTTTGGTGGGTTTCCAACATTTTTTTAATTGTACAGGTTCAATAATGATTTACTTTTATTCTACGGGTTGCTAAGAACGTGGTTATAGTATATATGTGGGGTTTGTGTTATGATTTTTGTGCATTATGTGTCTCTTTATATGTTTTGGGGCTTATGGGCATTTTTATTGATTTATTAATTCCACCATCTGATTGCATGTTCGTGATAATACTCTGCATACATACATACATGGACCAAAACAGAAGAGAGTTCCACAAAAAGTATAATCCAATATTAGTAATTTTTATTGTAGAAAGAAATTTTTAAAAGATAAAAACATGTATATACAAGTTGATGGACAACTGCGCCTAGGAGAGATATACCCTGGCACTAGACAGCGTAGGCTAGAACTATATATAGTATTTTGCACAGTGGCAACATTCAAACTGCATGATAACAATGATGACATAAAGTATCATGTAGGCACCGGTGGGAAATACGTGACAAAAACCTGCTATGGGATTTGTCCACAACAAAGATATAAGAGAAAATGATATGGATACATATATAAAGTGAGCTTTTAAGTAATCACAAAGTGATCAAAAAAGTCAGACTATCTTCACCCATAGTGCAAATGAGCCCCACGCTGACCGCGACGCACGTTTCAGCTGTCAAGCCTTCATCTGGGGGTGATGTAAGGCTGACCAGGTGTAGTATAAATACATGTGACCAACCAATAAACAGATACCTGCCAGGTGATAATTCTCGAATTTAGGAAATAACATGCTGCTGCTTGTTGGCGCATGCTGGTCAGGACGCGATCTGGATCCCGAGACCGGAAGTCCCGCGCGCACCCGAGATCTCGTGAGCATGGGGTTGCCATGGTTGCGAGATGCCAGGCGCCGAGCGACACTCACGGTCCGTTCACCGGTCTGCCTGAGCATGCGCACACAGCGCACACAAATAATGTGCCATATAGACAGAAGTGCATAATTGAACAAGAGAATGGGGGTCATTTACTAAGGGCCCGATTCGCGTTTTCCCGACGTGTTACCCGAATATTTCCGATTTGCGCCGCTTGTACATGAATTGCCCCGGGTTTTTGGCGCACGCGATCGGATTGTGGCGCATCGGGGCCGGCATGCGCGCGACAGAAATGGGGGGGCGTGGCCGAACGAAAACCCGACGTATTCGGAAAAACCGCCGCATTTAAAAACCGAAAATGTGTCGCTTGGGGAGCGCTCACCTTCACCTTCTATGGGATGGTGCATTCCGGGGCGTTAAGATTATTTTCGGCGCTGCAGCGCCACCTGGTGGACGGCGGAGGAACTACCATCTTAAATCCCAGCCGGACCCGAATCCTGTGCAGAGAACGCGCCGCTGGATCGCGAATGGGCCGGGTAAGTAAATGTGCCCCAATGTATTCCCGATATATAGGAAGTTTATATGACAAGGTGATAAAATGATTAAAAAACATGTGAGACAATGGTGAAAAAAACTTTTCAAATCAGTGGGATGCATGATCAATGAATCCTGACAAAAATGTTGAGACTAATGTTGTGAAAAAGAAAATCTAAAAGCTGTATAAAACAAAAAGTATACATAATGCTGTTAATAAGAGAAGTGCCAAACAACAGCAAAAAAATATATACATATGCTTGGTGAACCACATTAAGGACAGTGATAAATTCTTTTTTTTTTAAACCAGAAAACGTTTATTTATGCTTTGAATCACAGAATAAAGCATATACATTTACATATTCCGCAAAGTAATATACCATAACATTATCAGATATGCTTGATACATACATAACAAATCCCAACACCAACCCCCCCACCCCCCCTAGGTCTGAACTTCTCCTTTCATTGGCATAATAATTCCTTCTCCAAAGGCACCCAGCACCCATGCTATCCTCCTCCTATTCCAGCAACCTTACAGATTGCCAACGTTCCCAGCTCTGTAGTAACTGCGGTGAGGCCAGTCCTGGACACTCAATCCACTTACTCCATTGTTTTTCGAATTTCTTAAAAGCCCCTCTCTTCCTATACACATTCATTTCAAGCTTAATCGTGTTATTTAGCATTTTTTTCACCTCCGCAAGAGCCGGCGGTTCCTCATCCAGCCAATGCCTAGCGATCGATTTCCGTACGTGGTATAGAATTTTGGCTGCTGCTAGTTGTTCTGGCCTAGTTATATCTAATTCCCCTACACAGCCCAACACACACACTTTGGGTTCGATAGGCACATCAACCAGAAACACCTTGTGTATCAGTCTACCCACTCTCTCCCACAGGAGTTGTAACCTGGAACACCCCCAAAACATGTGCATATCGTCCGCACCCTCCTCTCGACACCTCGGGCAATACGAGTCTCCCCGCAGCCCCAACCTTTGCAGCACAACTGGAGTACGATACACCTTATGTATAAGGAATAATTGCGATCTCCTACTCGCCACATTCAATGACAGTAGGGAGGGCGATTCCAATATTTCCCCCCATTCCTCATCTGCAAGGTTCCCCACCTGCACTTCCCATTTCCTTCGAGTATCAGCCATCTGATCTCCCAGCACCTTATCGAGAATCACTTTGTATACCAAAGATATCAGGCCCCGCATAGTCTTTGCTTTTATCACCCCTGTAAGTACTCCAATAGAGGAGAACTCTATATTCTGGTCCCCAAATTGTGCCTGAATCGCATGTCTGATTTGCAAAAATTGAAAGAACATAGCCCTACTAACCCCAAATCCTCCGTCAATTGCTGAAATGACTTAAGCACTTCAGCTTCATACAGCTGATATAGGTTTACAACCCCCTTTCTCCTCCATCTTTGCATGTCTTCCAGCATGTACACCTCTCCCAAATATGGGTTGTTCCACAAGGGCGTAAACTTAGTCCAAGGACCCACTGCCATTAAGCGTTTATACGTATCCCATACCTTTTGCATAAGTCTAAGGGTCGGACAGTTTCTCACCCCCCTACCCAGGAATCCCGCTTCCAACGCCGCTATTGGCTCCTGAGTTTCCAGAAAGTGTTTTATCACTCTTGGGCAGCAAGAAGTGTTCCCTGTCAAATCCCATCCCCCAAATTGTTGGCACTGCGCAGCCAAATAATAAACCCAAGCATTAGGGAGTGCCAGACCCCCCTTGTCTTTTGGCATCTGTAGCTTTTCCAGCCCTTTCTTCCATACTAAATCCCTAAACAGGCTATGGAACCTACGGAACCAGTATTTAGGAATCCACACTGGGGCATTATGTAAGGCGTACAAAAGTTGGGGCATCAGAACCATTTTTACCAGGTTAGCATGGCCTAGTGCAGACAGAGGTAGTTTATTCCAAATCACTATACGGGCTCGCATTTCCTGTAGGAGAGGAGCCAGATTTAATTCAATAAAGTCCGTGAACGTTCGAGTAATATGTAGTCCCAGATAAGTGAATGTATCCACTACAGGTATTTCTCCCCCCTGTACCTGCGTATGGGTACTAGAAGTCAGAGGCATCACTGCAGATTTCGCCCAGTTAATACGCAGTCCTGAGTAGCCCCCAAATCTAGCAAAAATATTCTCCACCACTGGTATTGCCTGCCTTGCATCTGAGAGAAATAGCAATACATCATCTGCATATAGGGCTATACGTTCCTCCCCCCCATTATACTGGAATCCCTTTATATCCTGATGCTGCCGGACCATACATGCTAACGGCTCTATTGCAAGAGCGAACAGCAGCGGTGAGAGCGGACACCCCTGTCTTGTGCCCCGCTGTAAATAGAATCTATCCGACCATTCCCCGTTCACTCTCAGTCTAGCTGATGGCGCTACATACATCAACTGCACCCATTTAATGAAATTAGGGCCAAACCCCAATTTCTTAAGCACAGCCCACAAGTAACCCCATTCTACACAGTCAAAAGCTTTCGTGGCATCTAAAGAAACCACTGCCGCATGTTCTCTATCCGCCGTTGTAGCTTGCAAGTTAAGATACAACCTTCTAAGATTAATGGCGGTGGACTTAGATGGGATAAATCCAGACTGGTCACTATGCACTACTGAACCCACCACCGAACTCAGTCTAGTCGCCAGCACCTTTGCCAGTACTTTAATATCAGACGTGAGGAGCGATATGGGTCTATAAGAGTCTGGCAACTGCGCATCTTTCCCCTCCTTAGGGATCACTATTATTGCAGCTTCATAACATGAGGCCGGCAAACGTCCAGTATCAAAACATTCTTTCAGAGTTTCCCACCATTGCGGTAACAAAACATCCCCATATTCCTTCAGGATCTCAGTCGGCAATCCATCCATGCCAGGGGCTTTCTCATTTGCCATACCAGCAACTGCTTGCTCCAGATCTTCCAGTGTAATGGGTCCCTCCAAAAGCTCCCTTGCCTCCGGGCTCAAGAGTGGCATACGGATCTCCCCTAGAAAACTCTCCAACTGTTCTGCAGTATAATCTACTCTAGTGGTATATAATGTCTTATAGAAATCCGCAAAAACTCTTAGAACCCCTTCTGTTCCTTCTACCAGATTTCCGCTTTCCTCCCTGAGGCCATAAACATATGCTCTTTCTGTTCTTGCCCGCGCCATTTTGGCTAACAACCTCGCAGTTTGTTCCCCTTCCGCATAAAATTGTTCTTTTAAGAACATACGCTTATTATCTGCCTGTTGGAGCATGTGGGTTGTTAACTGGTCCTGCGCTTCTGTCCATATCCTTTCCGCCTCGTGAGTATTAGACATGATATAGTTCTCCTCCGCTCTCACCACTTTTTCCCTTAAGTCAGCCCCTATCTGCCTAGACCTGGTCTTCACTCTTTTGATTTCCCTGCCTATAATATTTCTCAATTCCATCTTTACAGCATCCCATAGAATAGCTTTCGGTACCGACCCCTCATTAAACTCAATATATTCCCTCAGGTGATGTTTTGTTACTCCCCCATCTATTAATTTCAGCCAAAAGGCATTCAAACGCCAACCACACTGTCTTTGCCCATCCCTCCGCCCACACCCCACTTTCAGCAGTAGGGCCGAATGGTCGGACAACATTCTCGGCTGGTATTCAATATCCAACACCACAGGAATCACACCATCAGGTCCCAGTATCATGTCAATGCGGGACAATGACTCATGCGTAGATGACCTACATGAATACTGTCGTACTCCCGGGTTCCTTTCCCGCCACAAGTCATGAAGCCCAATTTCCGTGCACCATCTCCCCAGGGATGTCATACCCCGTCTTTGCCCACCAGCGTCTGTGAACCTATCCATCTCGCTGTCCATAACTTGATTAAAATCGCCCATTATGAGCAAAGGGACATCAGGTAATGCTGATAGACGCTCCAATAAATTTCGGAGCGGCACACATGAGAATGGCGGGGGTATGTACACCACTACCACTATGCATTCCCACCTATATATATTGCAGTGCACACCCACAAATGATGAGTGTAATGTAAATGGTAATGTCGCATTGATTAATAAGCTCACCCCCCTAGAATAAGAAGTGTGGAACGCATGATAGCTATGACTAATCCAGGATCTGTCAAGTACATTAACTGTGTCCCTTGTGAGATGCGTCTCCTGCAGCCCTATCACTGAAACTGCTTTCTCTTTTGCATACTGGAGTATCACTCTCCTTTTATTGGCATTTCCCAGGCCCTGTATATTCCAGGACAGGCAATTAAACACTTCTCCCATGGCAGTCTATTATCTCTCTCCTCCTCCCCTGTGCTAGGCCCACCTTCTCCTCTATTATGCCACTTACCCCTTCGCTATATGCAGCATTTCTAAGTTCAGACCTTAACCTATCCCCCCTTACCCTTCCCACAACAAGTAACAATAAACCTCCCCTCCGCAGAGGGTCTGGGCTATTAGTTTGCATCCTAGCCAGTAGGATAAACTGCTCCCACCCGCAAGACACTGAGCGTTCGTTCTCTATGTTATTTACAACAAAAATTGACCAAAATCCCAGCGTCTGACACAAAAATAGCAACATATACATTTCCTATAAAGTAGAAAAAGTATTAGTGAATTATAACAGTAAACACATAACCATCTTCTCCGCCACTACATACATCAAAGTGCCATCCAGGTTCGGCATCCTCCAATCTGCAATGAAAATAGAAGGCCCCTTCAAAGAAGAGGATCAAACATAACGTAATAAACTGTAGCCTCGCAAAACAACAGTCAGCAATAGGGTCTCACACTTTGTCCTGATACATAGGGGCCACATCATCAATCTCCGTCTGGCCTCCCCTCCTGTCTTCGCAAGCGTTGCTCATGCGCATCCAGCCATTGAAGCGCAGATCCTGGCGTATCAAAGAAATGTGTAGTTCCAAGCGCCACCACACGTAGACGGGCAGGATAGAGCATGGAATAGGAGACCCCCAGCGCTCTCAACCGCTTCTTTATATCCATGAAGTGCATTCGCCTCTTCTGGACCTCCACCGAGAAATCCTGAAAAAAGGACACTCTCACGCCATTTATCGTAATGTCCTCTTTATCCCGAGCTCGCCGCAGTATCTTGTCACGATCCTTATAATGCAACAGCTTAATAAGTACCGGCCTCGGTGGTCTGCCCGGTGGTCCCGGCCTGGTGGGTACCCTATGTGCTCTTTCAACTGCAAACAGCGGTGTCAGATTCTCCCGCCCAAACTCCTCCAGAAGCCATTTTTCAAAGAAATCATCCGGGTTCTGCCCCTCCACTTTCTCAGGCACACCAACCAGCCTAATATTATTTCTGCGCAACCTGTTCTCAAGGTCATCCGTTTTTGCTTGCAGAGCTAGTACAGCTTGTGATTGCTCTCTTACCGCGTTCCGCACCGGCGGCAACGCATCTTCTATTTCTTGTACTCTATTCTCCACATCCGTTGTTCTCTCAGCCATTTTATGCATATCATTGCGGACAAGCAATATTTCTTCTTTCAAACTACCCACTTGACCGGTTAGCTGCAGGAGTGCAGAGGTATTATGCTGCATAGCTCTCATAACATCAGTCAATGTGGGTTCAACCTCCTCTTCTTCTAGATCTTGGCTATGCCCTTGTGGCCTGCTCTCCCTGGCCTCTTCCCCTGCCATCTCCTCCTCACCTTCAGATTGCAGGTCTGACAATACAGCATACCTGGACCCCGGGGAGCTTCCAGACTCTGTTTGTTGGGACAGGGATGTGCCACTCGATCCTGGGGCAATGCGTGCATAGCCACTCAGCTTGGCTGCAGTGTCTGGCCGCAGAGACTTCTGCGCACGCGATCCTGCCTGCTGGCGGGCGCCATCTTGGCTCATTCTGTCCCCCTGCTTTTCGGCCGTTTTGACCCCATCATCGCGGCTCGGGAGGACACCCGCCGGTACCGCTGATCTTCCCGCTCCGTTGTGGCTATTTTCCAGCCGAACCCGGCGGCAGCTCCATGCTGAACAGGATTCCGGTGGCGGAGCTCGGCTATCACACAGCCGCTTACATCCGCTGCTAGGCCACGCCCCCACAGTGATGAATTCTTGATGGGTGAGTATTTTGTCCTGGGAGGGAAGATCAGTCCACTGTAAACACTGGAGATGTCAGTAACTAAAGAAGAAAGTTAATCCTATATATTCAAATAGTAAACCGGTTTTTGATGAGCCCTGCAGAGGAAAAGGAAGGAAAAGACAAAATTAATATACATGATAAAAACAATGAATAAAACCGGGACTGGGGAAAACAAATTTTCCCCATGCGTCCTACACTAAGGGGGACTTACCAGGAGATCACAGGAAAGCCGCAAAGGACAGACACTTATTGAGACCTAGGGTTTGCATGGTTTTCAGACGCCAAATCCATTTTGTTTCAGTCTGTTGTAGTTTCTTCATCAGAGAACCACCGTGGAGAGTTGTTTCAACATGGTCAATTCCTCGAACACGTAGTAGGCTAGAGTCGCAGGAGTGATGTTCGAAGAAATGTCGGGGAATGGTCTTTAGGTTGGAATTTGATCTTCTTCATATGTTCCATGATAAATTAAACACTAACAAAATGGATTTTAAATCCCGGCAAAAATCCTGGTTGAGTAAATTGGATTCTGTGTTTAGGGACGATTCCCCGGCAGGGGGCTCTGAGGATCGCAGGGGTGTCGCGGAGCTACAGACCTCAATGAGAACCCTTTTTCATCGGAAAACCAAAGCCTGGTGGAACAAGGCATTTTTAGAAAAATACCTACAGAGGGGCTTGATTCCCCGCGGACTTCGGATCCAGGTATTTCCCTTGTTTGAAATACAAGATGAAACCATAGTGTCACAGTGGGAAAATATATGTAGTTCCAGTTCACACAAATTCATGGAACTTCTTATCACTATGGATAAAAAGATGATTGAGGATCTGGATCAGGAAATTGATGTGCAACAAGAGAACCTTAAGAGTAAAATAACACCGGAAGACTTTGTCCAGTTTCAACAAGATCTTTCTAAACAATTTGACAAATGGGAATCGGAAATACAGGATGTGAAAACCAAGAAATACCAACGCGACTGTATGGATTATCAACTGAACCGTATATACTTATGGCACAAGCGTACCTCGACACCCCAACTAAGTCGCTCACCGTCAGTTTCATCTATCTCTTCGCAATCGGAGAGTGGGGGAGGACAAGGCCAAAATTCCAAATGGCAAAGTACACGTCCAAAAAGGAAGGTTGACTACAGATCCACTCCATACGGCAAGCGCCGTCCAATACAACGGTCAACACAAGACAAGTCACTTCAGGTAATTAATTTATCATCTCACTGTTTACCTGAAGCAGCCATTTCTTTATTATCGAAAGGTCTAACTTTTGTACCATCTGCACCTTTTGATCCCTTTATAGCAATAAAGGACCTTCATTTATTTGCCCGATCTTTAATTTTTAAGAGATGGCACAACAAACGTGATGTTAACCCGGGGGACAAACAGGATCTGGAAGTGCTACAAGCACTGGAAGAACTACTCCAGGAACAACAAGACATCTCACATCCCTCAGGTAAAATACCAGATTCCATTAAACCTAAATCGAAAAAATACCCTCCTTTCGCTGTCTGTCCCGCAGTGGATCTGTTCGTAAAAACAGTATCCACGGAATTTGAACACATGTCTCACAAGATCAAACAAGACAACTTGGCAGACACTGAAAGACAGAGTCTGGTATACTTGAAAGGCTTGAGGGATGTTTTGTATAAACCTGCTGATAAGGGGGGCAATGTGGTTGTATGGCCGAAACAGATGTATGAAAAGGAGGCAAACCGTCAACTACGAGATACCTCCTGTTATAAAAAACTTACCTACAACCCATTGTCCTCCTTCAGCAGAGACTTACAGCAGATCTTGAATAAAGGTGTGCAGAAAGGTATCATTTCAAAACAAGTGATGGAGGCGATCTGGATAACTGAACCTACAATTTCCACGATGTACCTGTTACCCAAGGTGCACAAAAAACTGTCAAACCCCCCTGGTAGGCCGATAATATCCGGCCGTGGAAATTTGACTGACAATATTTGTAAACACATTGATTCTTTTTTGAGACCCATGGTAGAAGCCTTGCCATCTTACTTACGTGATAGGGAAAAAGCATTAAAACGGCTTGAACTTAAGTGGATTTATGAACTCAACACCCTGGAACCAAATGGCTTAAATAGGGAATTCAAGATGGGTGGCGTCATTTAGGTCCTGTCCGGATATGTTTGCATCTTTTGTCTGTAATAACTTGTAAAGTCATTTTCATAAGCTTTTGGACCCAGTGACTTTAGAGTCACTGTGATTTGCATATATCTTTTTGATTTTATTTGTGTATTATTTATTTTTACAGATTTTTACCACAATTCTTCACTTCTATATGAATCACTCATTCACTCCATCTAATGTTCTCGTGTCTTTCCATTTTGATGAACACTGATCTAAGGCGTCTAGATGCTCGTGTTGGGCAGGTATGATGCTTATGTCTCCCCCTCCCGCTACCCTTTTGTAGCACGGGGGTGTATGAATATGCTATCTTATCTTGACTGTACCTATGGTTTGAAACACACGAAGTCCAAAAAATAATGGACAGTGTATACCTATATGAGTGACTGATGGTCGAGTACAAATACGCTAGCACATTACCCGTTCATGGTGGCCGGTCCGTGATTTCGGACATATTTGGCACGAATAACGGGGTGCGCTATAAGCGTTGGGTACCATTGACCTATATGGGTTATCAGTTGGGGAATTGCGAGTAGATGTGGTACTGTCTATTTTTAGACCTAGTCCACTCTCGTTGCACCCTTGATACCATGGATGTCCTTATGTGTAAATCTCTGATGGTTGTGTGTACCCCCTAATAGTCAATAACCAATACTTACCTTGTGTCTCTAGCCCCACCTTTTTGGTTGTACCTGCACAAACGATTATTCTGGTCTTTGATCAAAATATTGGTCATTAAAGGGGTATTCCAGGAATCAGTATAATTCATATACAAGTGGGCACTCAAAATATAAGCTAATGTGTAATTAGTTGTTATTTAAAATTTTGCTCCCCTTAGCAGAAAATGCTCATGACATAGACTGTAATGAAGAATTAAAATGCTACTGGCCCTTTAATCAGTCCGTTAATTTCCTCCGCGCGGTCCGTGGCAGAACAGAAGATGGCCGCTGGTCACATGTCCACATCACATGTCCTGCAGCTGCCTGGGCAGGTCATGTGATCACCACTACGTTTGGCTGTAGTAGGTTGGTTGCAGTGCATCCAGTATGGCCGGTGTTGTGGTGATGGCAGTTACACATCATTACTATGGTAACAGAGCAAGAAAACCTGTTACATCATCACCAGGAGCAGAGCATAACAGGGAGGAGGAGTTACTGAGAACTAAAGGATCTTGGAACTTGTAGTTTCCAGTGGCGGCCATCTTAGTGATAACTTCACCTACTTTAGAGAGACGATAAATTTTGTAAATCATAAAATCAAACTATTTAAGCTCCGTTTTGTGACTAATGACATTGAGTATTGTTGTGCTCATTTATTTATATCATCATGGGTATTTGTGTCAGATGTTCATATTCCCGGAATACCCCTTTAAGCTGATGACTTCCCTTTTTTACTCCTTGAATTATTAAGTTTATAGTGATTATACTCACATGTTGTAACACAACTGGAATCTCGTAGCTGTATCCGGAGCTCGTAAGGCAGTCACATGATCGGCAAAAAGGAGGTTGTCCTACACACACGGACCTCGTGACCAAGCCTGATCATCATGACTACGAGAACAGCTACGCATGCGCACAAGAACTTAAAATGGAATTAGACACGGACATGCTGTTTTTATATAATTTACACGAGAGATGCTACTGTATAATTATGCTGATATGAATTGTTAAAACATCTCCTTGTACACCATATCGCTTTATTATTATGTATTTTAATTTAATATTTCACTACCGCTAACTATTTCACTATGGCTAAAAAGGAAATCTAAAAAGGCTTTTCTGAAACAAACCTGCCACAACTCTCCAAATTGATTCTTTCTTTAGTTTTCTGGGCTGGTGACCACACCCAAGGAAATGCTCTGCTTGAGGCTGTGATTGACATCTTAGTGTCGTTTGAGATGGGACTTTGTTACAGGTGCCTTTTGGAGATATAGTTGGAAGAACAAATCAGATTCAGTGGCGGGGTCCAAGCACTCCATAAATTCTAAGTGCCTGATATCTTTGGTATTCCTCTGGCTCCAGTTGCTATTCTGCTGACTATTTTTGGTTCTCTTACCTGCTGTTTTTGTACCTTGTCGCCATCCAGGTTTCTGACTTTGCCTTGTTATTTGTCTTGTGCCTGTGTTACTGTTCTTTGCATCCTTCAAGGGTAGGGACCTCTACCCACTTGTTGCTTTTGGTTTAGTGCAGGGCCATCAAGTAGGTAGGGGCAAAGATGTGGAAAGCACAGGACTGGCATTTCTTTCCTGTCTTTATAAAACCTAAAAGAGGCTTAGCAATACCAGGCACCATCCCCTAGAGCCCAATGGGGCACATTTACTTACCTGTCCAAGACGTGATCCCCGAGGTGCGTTACCCTATGATGATGCATTGTGCCACGATCCATGTAGATCCTGCGCCTGATATCCTGCCTGTGTCGCTCCCCGGTCAGGTCCGCCGGAGTTCACCTTCTTCTTTGCTTGCGACACACATTTCAATGTTAAATTCCGTGCTTAGTCCAAATCCGTTCGATCGTCCGATCCGTCCGATCCTCAAAAAGTCGGGAAACCCAAAGAAAATGCGTCCGCAGGACCCTAAGTAAATAAGCCCCAATGTCTCAGTTTCTTGGAATTATACAAAATAATTTTAATAATCCTTAGACCCCACAAAATATACTTTTACAGAATATACACTTATACAGAATAACTCTACTTTAAAGTAGTTTTGACATAATCTAAGTAAATTTTATTACGTTAAGTAAAAAATTTGTACACATGGACAATTATATAGCTAGATATAATAGACGTGAAACTATTTGGAGTTACTGAGCTGTATCCAGCTGTGGGAGAGAATTAAGGACTGATTAATGGTAAAATTTTTTCTCCAGCTTGGATGCTGAAACAAACTCATTAAGCTTTTAAAAGTAGCTATAATGTGTTTACTGTGGGAAATGTTAAATGCCATTCCAGAGACTAACAGCATTATCAGAGAATTTCCCACAGAGATGCTGATGCTGTTTTCTTTATATATTGTACTGTGTGCAGAAAACCCTAGCCAAACAGAAAACCTTTGTGTTCCTGTGTTGTTGTGGTCTCTCTTAGTTTTTTTTTCAGTTCTTCAATGCAGGTAAATAAACTCATAATGCAGATGGTCCAACAGATGTTAGCAACAGTCTGAGTCAACAGACAGTGGGCAATACTTTTAATTTTCACTTTTAAATACTAACTAATATGTAATATAAAAATCTCTGGTGAACTTAGCATCTGCTCCCTTTGGCCAGCCAAGGGTTACAGGTGTGCCTGATGTCATTTCACAGTGTGATATGAGCCGAGACTGTTTGTGAATGCACAAGCTCTAATCTTTCAAATCACCTACCAGTTAAGTCATACTGTGATTCCATTTGCTGCATCTTCTGTTACAGTTCTTGTCCATACTTCTGGACTACAGTGGCCACTGACCTCAATTTATTCTGCATGCACCAATGAGTATTTTTGTTCAGTTATTAAATTCAACAAACATTCTAACAAAATATATTGTGAGAGTAGAATGTGGAATGGATAATAAGTTTTTAATGAGCACAGGAAATAGCATACACACTGGTCTCAGTTTTAAGATATTTGACAAATATATATTCAAGAATTTAGCATTTTATGTGTATCCAATCCATTGTTTTTATCATTATTTTACTATATGGAAACTAACTAATTGATTTTATTATTTATGTTACGTACATGAATTAATAAGAGTAATTCATATAGATGAATTAATATGTATAACATTCATACATTCCGTGACTATATACTAATTATACAAATAAATTAATGAATTGTAAATTCTTTTCTAAAGGAGCATTTTTCCACAATATGTTAAAATATAAGAATAAGTTGGAATTTGTATCTAGCTCTAACCAAAATGTTCTAGTTAATTTTAGTATGATTAAAGGGGTCTAGATTATGGCCTTGTGTATCTCTATCTTATGATACAGCAATATTTGATAATGGTATGCTAAAAGTAATACTGTCACTTATTTGATCCCTCCATTGGCAATCATAGTAACTTAGGTTGAATAAAGATGTTGGTCCCTCATCCAGAAGGAGCAAAAACCTCATATGGCCAATGTCAATTACTAGCCCATAGTGGGGAAAAAATCCCTTTGTGAAGTATTGTTTTATGTTTAATGAAATTTTTTTTATTTTTCATATACTTGCTGAATGCCGAGAATACCATAAAGACGTTTGGTGGAGAGGAGTGGACTTTGATCAGCTTCAGCCATAGTCAAAGTTCTGCAAGATCTACTCTGATGTTTGCCATTTCACAAGAAGGATTTACAATATTATATACACTTCAAGGAAAACAAAGCCTTAGTGCCTCCATTGCCCATGTAATAATTTACCAACCAATGGACTACGGACATTACTTCTTTATCCCTAAATTATCCCTGAGTAAACATCCCAGGTCTTCCCTGTATAATACTGTGTGACACAAATAAAGCATCTCACATCTGCCTTACTTTTGATGGCATCAGTTTGCAGAGACAGATTTTATACCATACGTTGTCTTGGTTTGATTTCTCCTGAGCTCCATCTGCGAATGTTATCAGTCATTAGAGAACCTGAGGTTGTGTGAATAAGGGCAGAACTTGACACCTTCCTCACTCCAATCTTGCAGTCAAAGAAACCCCAAAATTATGTAGAGACCAGGGAGAATTGGTTACAAATGTCCAAGGATACCAGGTCCACAGGTACCAAAACCATACTTATCACAACCCATCAAAGCAATGGTATAGTAATATTAAAACTTAACTTTTACAATAAAACAATGTATACCAAAATAGTATCAGGAGACCAAAAACAAAACACAAGCTAAAAAGATAAAGGTACCTAGTCTTATTTATATATTAAAAATAGACAAAACACTCACTGGCGCTGGTTCTCCTTAGTAAACAGTTCAGTGCAGCAGGTTAAAAAGTACCTCCCTACTACGGTACAGTCAAAAAATATGTAATACAAAAATAACGGGGCACATTTACTTACCTGGTCTTGTTGCGTTCCCCGATCCGGACGGCCCGACGAAGATGAAGTCCCGTGCGATTCACCAAGATCGTGTACCGAGATCCTGCATGTGTGGCTTCTCCACTGAGCTCCACCAGAGTTCTTCCCGGTGTATGTAAATGCATTGTCTTGCGACACAATTAAAATGTTAAATCCTGCGCTCAGTACGAATCCGTTGGATCGTCTGACAGCTCGCAGCCCGATTTCTGTCGCATGAAAGCCGGCACCGATGCGCCAAAATCTGATATTGTGCGCCACAATCCCCTTTTAAATGTGGTGCAAAATGGTAATCGTCGGAATATGCGACGTTTGCGCGGCCCTTAGTTAATGAGCCCCAATGTGTATTAACCTCACTCCTTTGCAACTTGGGAATTATAACAGTGTCTAAGCAAGAAAATTAATGATTGATGATTAATTTATTTCCTCGATAGTTATTCGGTAGTGGTTCGTCCGCACTTGTGCATCCTCCGTTTGTGCTTTCGTTCCGGTGCAGTGGCTACTTGTGGAAACCAGACTATAAAAGTTTCTTTTAGCGGTGACATCACCTCCTTGGCTACAGACAAAAACATCCAACGCGTTTCGGAAGAAAATCGTCTTCCTTCATCAGAGATGTCGTCTCCTGTCCCGTTAGTTCCTTATATAGCCTCGAATGGATTGGGACGCATTATCTCTTTGTTGGTAAGATCATCTAAACGCAAATATTTCAATCTCACTGTTTAGTCTGTTGGGAATCAGAGTATTTAGGTTTTAAATCCACTTTCTCTCCATTTAGGACATCTTATTAATGAAGTCTCCCCCTCTCCAGTCCGGTTTAACTCTCTTTATGCCAAATATAAATGATCCTAGCGCTGTACCTGCATGTTTTTCTGCAAAGTGTCAGGATAATGGATGTCCCTTTGAGAAAACCTGCCTGTTTCACCTTAAGGTTTGGTGGGGACTGTGGTAAGTACAGTGGATTTATTAATTAATGTAAGATATACTTTTGGGGCTCAGCCCCATTTTTTGGATTCTGTCACTTCACATGGTTATACATTTTGAACACTGTTACTTATCAAAGCAATTCTGATATTGTTTTTTTTCCCCACATGTTGTGCTTCATTTTAGTGGTAAATGTTGGCCGATAAGTTTTGCGTTTGTTTACAAAAAAAGAAAAAATACATTTTTTGAAACATTTGCCATTTTCGAGATTCAGGCAGATAGCTCTACCACCAAAAAAATAAATTGCTGAATAACATTTCCCACAGGTCTACTTTACATTTTCATAATGTTTGAAATTTTTGATTCTGATTCTAATTTATTTTGATGTCACGCGGCTTACAAATCGAATATCGATTTTCTGTATTTTCAGAATTAACCATTTTGGGGATAAATTCCCCAAATTTGTAAAATTAAATTTTACATATTTAACATCAAAAGCCCCCTATATAATCAACCCATTTTTAAATCTGCACCCTTCAACCTATCAGAAACAGCTTTTAGGAAGATTGTTAACCCCTGGAGATCCTCATAGTAATTGAATCAAAATGGAGGTGAAATTTAGAATGGTTAAATTGTGCCGGTTATATGTTCATTTAGCCCTAACATTTACACATTTTCAAAAGATAAGGAGAAAACCATAAAATTTGTTCGGCAATTTCTCCCAAGTACAGAGACCCCCCACATGTGGCCGTTACTTGTTTTATGGGGGAACAGCGAGGCGCATAAGGGAAGAAGCGTTCTGCAGCTGCCAGGATTTTAGTTTTCTCGCCTCCTTTTGTAGGCTATAAAATTTTTGCTTTTTCGTTATTTTTTTTTTCGTTGGCATTTTTTTGCGGGATGAGGTGCTTTTTCCAGTGTTACCATTTAGGAACTTTTTGTAAGATTGAATAAGTAAAAATGATAATTTTGGGCGGGTTTTTAACAGGTTTTTTTTAACGCCGTTCATCTTGCCGGTTCAATAATGATTTACTTTTATTCTACAGGTTGTTACGGAGGCGGTGATACTATATTTGTGGGGTTTGTGTTATGATTTTGACTTTTTTTTGGGTTATATGTCTCTTTATATGTTATGGGGATTATGGGCATTTTTATTGATTTATTACTTTATTTTTTATTGAATAACATTTTTTTTACTTTTTCACTGTTTCCACCATGGGACATGCACAAGCAATCATCTGATTGCTTGTTCATGATAATACAATGATAATACAATGCATGCATAGGCTGACATTGTGCCTTTAAGATGACGTCACAGACGCCATCTTTTAGGCACTGCCAGAAGGCACCTCTGGGGTCCTGATCGGAACTTAGCGTTGACACAACAGTGGTCCGCACCCCCCAAAAATGGGGGGGAAAGACCCCGGAAAGTTAAATTAAATGCCGCGGTCGCGCTGACCGTGGCATTTAATGGGTAGAACACCTGCGGTCGGAGCACACTCCAACCGCGGGTGCTACACTGGGGAGTCAGCTATATGTTACAGCCGGCACCCCATCGCAGAACGGGAAGGGGTTGAGTGGTGCATATAAGTGCATTGTCTTGCTACACAATTTGTAAGTTAAATCCTCCGCTCAGTCCGAATCAGTCGGATCATCCAATGGCATTCCCCCCCCCCCCCCCCATTTGTGTCCCATTTAAGCCAGCGCAGCTGTGGCAAAAACAGATCGTGTGCGAGACAATCCCAGCGCAGACACCTGTTAAGTAAATGTCCAAGCAGTACAATCCCCGAAAAAAAAGACGGTCCAACGGAAGTGCGGTCTGTGACCCTTAGTAAATGAGCCCAAATATTTTATGTGATTCTATGCAAACTAAGTATGTGGTTAGTAAACAATGTAGTAATAATCTTTTCATTGGGAGCTTTTTTAACCCCTTCACGCTCCGCGGCGGATATATCCGCCACGGAGCGCAGTGACTTAGCGCTCAGTGGCGGATATATCCGCCACGGCGCCTATGCCGGCTCGGCTCTGGATCAGAGCCGAACCGGCATCGGGAAACACGGGGTGCCGGCTGTAACTAATAGCCGGCACCCCAGTGTAACACCCGCGATCGGAGTTGTCTCCGATCGCGGGTGCTTAACCCTTTAGATGCCGCGGTCAGCGCGACCGCGGCATCTAACAAGTATCTGGGGGGTCTTTCCCCCACGATCGGCCCCCCCGAACCGTTTTCGGGGGGCGCCGATCGTTGCTATAGTAACTCTGGGGTCCGATCTGGACCCCAGAGTTACTAGCAAGAATTGCCAGTAAGATGGCGTCTGTGACGTCATCTTACTGGCAAAGTGCCAGCCTATGCAAGTGCATAGGCTGACACTGATAATACTCTGCAATACATGAGTATTGCAGAATATTATCATGAACAAGCAATCAGAGGATTTCTTGTTCATATCCCATGGTATAAAAGTGAAAAAGTAAAAAAAAAAGTTATTCAATAAAAAAATAAAGTCATAAATCACTAAAAATGCCCCAAACCCCCAAAACATATAAAGAGACATATAACTCAAAAAAAAAGTCTAAATCATAACACAAACCCCACATATATAGTATCACCGCGTCCGTAACAACCCGTAGAATAAAAGTAAATCATTATTGAACCCCCACGATAAACGCCGTAAAAAAAAACTGTTATAAACCCTCCAAAAATTATGATTTTTACCTTTTCAATCCCACAAAAAATGCTATAAAATGCGACCAAAAAACCATATGTACTCAGACATGATACTGGTGCAAAGTACAACATGTCCCGCAAAAAACAAGCCATCAACCAGCTCCGTAGCCAAAAACGTAACAAAGTTATGCCACTTGGAAGATGGCAATACAAAAATTATAGATTTTTCCCCACATTAGGGTTTTGTTTGACAAATTTAGTAAAACGTAAGAAAATATATTCATGTCTGGTATCCCCGTAATCGTATCAACCCATAGAATAAAGATAACATGATTATTAGTCTATACGGTGAACACCAAAAAAAAAAAAGTCAAAAATCCAGTACAGAATTGATGCTTTTCTACTCCTGCCCTCAAAAAAAGTTCCTAAATTTTCAACAATAGGTGATACCAACCCCAAAATGGTAACAATGGAAAAAGCATCTCATCACGCAAAAAAATGCCGTCACATGGCCCCAATAACGAAAAAGCGAAAATTTTATAGCCTTCAAAAGGGGCCAATGAGGAAACTAAAATCCTGGCAGCTGCAGCGCCCTCCTTCCCTTCTGCGCCTTGCTGTGCGCCCATAAAACAAGTCACAGCCACATGTGGGGGGTCTTTGTACTCAGGAGAAATTGCAGAACAAATTGTATGGTGGGTTTTCTCTTTTTATCTTTTGGAAATGTGTACATTTTAGGGCTAAATGAACGTATAAGGGAACAATATGACCATTCTAAATTTCACCTCCATTTTGATTCAATTACTATGAAGATCTCAAGGGGTTAACAATCTTCGTAAAAGCTGTTTCTGATAGCTTGAGGGGTGCAGATTTGAAAATGGGTAGATTATATAGGGGGTTTTGATGCTAAATATGTAAAATTTCATTCAAAACTGTATTTATCCCCAAAATAGTCAATTCTGAAAATCCGGAAAAGCGATATTCTATTTGTAGGCCGCGTGACATCAAAATAAATTATCCAGACATTTCAGAAATTATGAAAATGTAAAGTAGACAAATGGGAAATGTTATTCAGCAACTTATTTAGGTGGTAAATCTATCTGCCTGAAAACGCAATGATTTAGAATTTCGAAAATGGCAAATTTTTCTAAAAATTTATCATATTTTCTTTTTTTTGTAAATAAACGCAAAACTTATCTGCCAAAATTTACCACTAAAATGAAGTACAACATGTGGGGAAAAAACAATCTCAGAATCGTTTTGATAAGTAACAGTGTTCAAAAGTTATAACCATATAAAGCGAAGCAAGTCAGAATCCAAGAAATCGGGCTGAGCCTTAAGCTGTAAAATGGCTGCGTCCTTAAGGGGTTAAGGGAATCAAGTGACTCATGTTAGTTAATGGATCGCATACCACCCAAATTACAGCACAATCCTCACAAGCAATTACATAACCTTGAACATCACGTTACCAGGATGGCCACAAAAGATGAAGATTGGGAGGGGGAAAAACAACTTTCCTTCAGGAACATTTTCAGGGGAAGAATCCTGAACTTTAGTGATAGACTGTAAAGACTGTAAAACGACCGTAAAAATGAGGACTGTAAAAACAATACCAATCAAGCTTGCCGGGGAGATAATCTCTTAGCATTATCCAGATACAGTAATTTCTTACCAGGAGTTCATGGTTCCCCACATCATAATTGAAAAAAAGGCCACTGCCTGTAGGTTGGCAAGGTGATCTGGACCCACAGACAAAATAACTCCCACCCCTCAACTCTAAAGCATTAACCTCTATAAGCATTAACCTCTAACATTTCTTTCACTCTACAAACACTGAGACCAATGGGTTACATCAGCACCTTTCCTAGTAGGATCCGTCAATGGCTTAAAGGGAACCTGTCACCAAGGAACTCATTTTCACTAATACCAGGTTGCAGAAGTCAATCATACCTGCAGTGCACATCTGCCTCTCTGCCTTTTCTAAACATTTGCATTACAATATAATTGTGTGTTTATATATAATGTACCTTGCACCATGACAAAATCCTGGGATAGTCACATGGGCTGGGCTTTGGTTTGGATGCATTTCAAAAAACAACATGTGACTTGTCTCTATTACTCACTCCACAGATTTTAGCCCCCACCTTTATGCTCCTGTAAACCTCCTCCCTTTTTCCCCTGATGTTTGCTCACCAGTCTGTGAGCTCTGTGAAGAAGCTGTACAGGAGCACAAAGGTGGGGGCTAAGATCTGAGGAGTGAGTAACAAAGACAAGTCCAATGTTGTTTTTTGAGATGCATCCACAACAAAGCCCAGCCCCTGTACAAGGTAAGTTATAACACATCAGATCATGGGGCACATTTACTAAGGGTCCACGGACTGCAATTCTGTAGAGTTTTCTCGAATATTTCCGTTTTGCTGCGGTTTGCATTTTTTGGCGCATGCGATTGGATTCTAGCGCATCTGCACCGGCGTGGCTGTTGGACAACCCGATGGATTCGGAAAAAACGCGGAGTTTAAAAATCGAAAAGTGTTGCAATATCATGCACTTACATGCACCAGGAAGAAGACGCTGAACCCCGGCGGACCTCTGCGCAGCAGCGACACCTGCAGGAAATTAGCGTCACTTTATATGGTTATAATTTTTGAACACTTTACTTTTCCTTTTGTCACATGTTGTACTTCATTTTAGTGGTTACATTTGGATGATAAGTTTTAAGTTTATTTGTAAAAAAAAAAAGCTAAATATTTAGAAAGATTTGCCATTTTTAAAATGTTAAAATATCTTATTTTTGACAAATAGTTTTACCACCTCAATTAGTTGCTGAATTCCCATATGTCTGCTGTACGTTTACATAATTTTTGAAATGTCTGGATATGTCGAGGCACATCTACTGACCTGTCCAAGGAGTACACCTGAAATGCATTGTTCCGACGATAATGCACTCTAGCACTATTCACTAAGATCGTGCGCCCGGTATCTTGCATCTGTCGCTTCCCCGCTCAAGTCCGCTGGAGGCCAGTTTCTTATTCCTGGTGTATGTAAGTGTATTGTCTTGCGACACAATTTTAAAATTAAATCCCCCACTCAATCCGAATCTGTCTCATTGTCCGACCGCCCGTCCCCCCATTTCTGTTGCATGAAAGCTGGCACAATTGCACCAAATCCCCTTCTAAATACCCTTCCCAGCCGTGCAATCCCCGAAAATGTCGGGAAGTCCGAAGGAAATGCGATCCGCGGACCCTTAGTAAATAAGCCCCATCATTTTGAAGTCACGCTTATAAATTGAACATCGGTTTTCCATATTTTCAAGGAGTTTTCATAAATGCCTTTTTTGGGAATCATTATTGTTTTTAATTAGTTTTGAGATAGTTTTTTCATCACATGTTATACTTCATTTTAGTGGTTAAATTTGGATGACAAGTTTTTGGTTTATTTATAAATTTAGAATGGTCCAGTTTTGTTGGTAATACGTTAACTTAGCCCTAATATTTACATGTTCACAAAAGATAAAAAGATAAAAAACGCCCTGAAAATTTTAAAAATTTTAAAATTTGAGACAGGTTACTTGTTGTAGGGGCGTACAGTGAGGCAAAGAAGGGAAGAAAGGCCACTCATCAGCCAGTTTTGACTTATAAAATTTAGTGGTTTTTAGTTGCATTAATTACACACTTTTTAAGCTGTAAAATATTTGTTTTTTCGTTAATATTGCCATGCAAGGGCTTATTATTGTCACGGGTGGTCCCGCGATGTGGGTCCACATCGCGGGTCGCGGGCTCACCCGTGCCGCCCTGCCCCCGCCAGCGCGCCCCTAGCGCATCTCACCCATCCCGGCTCCTGGCTCGCTCCCCTCTGCTGTGCGCGCGCGTCCCCGACTGCTAGGGTGCGCGCGCGGCACCTTCTCCAGATTTAAAGGGCCAGCGCGCCATTAATTGGCGCTGGCCATATTGCCCAATTCTTCATAAGCCTGCCTCTTCCTGTTACCCTTGCCGAATCTTTGTGCCTCATAGCGTTAGAGAAAGCTTCCAAGCGATTATTCCTGCGTTCCTGTGTATTCCTGCGTTCCTGTGTATTCCTGCGTTCCTGTGTATTCCTGTGTGTTCCCGCTCCTGTGTCCTGTGTTACCCGAGTTCCTCCGTGTTGCTGTGTTCCGTGTGCCTGTGTTCACGCTCCCACCTGCCTGGACCTCCCGTTGCTGACCTTGGACTTGGACTTGACGTTGCATCTCTGCCGCCTGCCCTGACCCTGATGGGACATCACCAAGCAATCAAATTATTATTATACCCTAGAATACTAATGTATTGCAGGGTATTAGCACTGTCAAAAAGTTAACGCATAGGTTGACACACTGCCTGTAAGGTCCCGTCTCTAACAGGGCCTTACAGGCATTTACTATGGACGGTATTGGGGTTTTAGCTTAGACCCCAGGGTTGCCATAGCAACGATCAGCACCCCCCAAAAATGCTGCGTGGGGTGCAGATTGAGCAGGGGATCTTCCTGCAGCCACTTAAGTGCCTTGGCATTTAAAGGGTTGACATCTGCAATCTGAGCTTTCTCTTGCCGCGGCTGTTACACAGGGATGTCGGGGGTAGATTACTGCTGATACCCCCCATGGCTTTTCATTAAGAATTTGCAACTTCATTTATCCTGCCCTCTAGATTTTTAAAAAATTGACTACAATTCATGTTAACAATATTAGTGCTTCCCAACTGATAAAGGAATTTCACCAAATATATGCCGATAAACCAGGTCACTCAGTGTCTAAAGTGCGCTTTTGAGAGGAAGGAAACACATCAGGATCCTGGTGTAGTTTAATTCTTGATCACAAGTGGTTGCTGTTTCTCTTATTATTTTTGTGCTGCTCTTCTGATTCTCACCATTGAAAGATGCCGAGTTAGTCCTTGAATTAGCCTTTACCTGTGTGTGTTATGGCCCTCCTCGTTTCCTGTTTGTGCCTATTTGAACATGGGGCAATCCTAACATTTCTTGAGTATTGTGACTTTTAGATGTAGTGTCCTTCTCCCATAACTATTTACCAGGCTGTTCATACTGTGTGTATTATCCCTGCAATGATCTTCACTTCTACCAGCATTGCTTCTTACTACGCTTTAGGTCATCTCTGTGCCTGGCTTACTTCTCACAGCCATTGGATTCCAGTGTCATGGGTGCTCTCCCGATCCCTATCCCTGTACCTCCCTTCCTGCCTTGCCATATCTTTGTGCCTCACAGCCTCAGAAAAAGCTACCCAGCGATACTCCTGCGTTCCTGTGCCTCCTGCGTTCCTGTGTGTTCCCATGTATTCTTTTGTGTGTTCCTGCTCCTGAGTTCCCATGTCCTGTCTTCCCGTGTTCCTCTGTCCCTGTGTTCCCCTTCCCTTCTGCCTGGATCTCCTGTTGCTGACCCCGGATTGGACTTTAACGTTGCATCTCTGCCGCCTGCCCTGACCCTGTGCCTGGACCTGACCACGAGTCTGTCTTCCGCTAAGGTACCTCGACCTTGGCTGCCAGCGCGGACTAGTCGCACCTGTGGAACGACCTGGTTGTACCCTGCCGCAGCATGTCCATCCTGCTTTGTGGCAGGCTCTGGTGAAGGCCAAGTGCCACTTAGATTCCGGCCCCAGGTGTCGGCTAGTACCACCTTCCGCGGTGGTCCAGAGGATTCCCGCATCCCGAATCGTGACATCCAAATGTGTTTACTCGTACCATAACCATACCAAAAAATTTGAAATAATACCACAATATCTACAATGCATGGCCGGAGCTTGTCATTATTTTTAAAAACGATCACTTGCCATGCAGTATATATATTTGTGGTATATATTTGTAGTACATTATATATTTTATTAAATTCCAAATAAATATTCTCCATATTTGAGGCAGTGCCAGCTTTTCTGTTTCAAATTATATAAAAATATATATACCTACACTATATATATAATATTACATATTATAGAGATTTCCCATTTATCCCATGTAGTGCCCCCCTTTTTATCCATGTACAGCGCTTCTCCAGATATTTTTGTAAGAAAATCATGTGCTCATCTTTTATCCTCTGAGTTGCCACAGTTGGGACAGACATGAAGGAAGCGTGGCTGTGTGATGAAGTCCTCAAGCGGCCGTGTGTCATATAACGCACTTGTAGGGACAAGTGTGTAAGGAATAAAGACTCTTTGGGAAGAGTCTGTGGACCTTCTGGACCACCACGGGAGTTGATGCTAGCCGCAACCTGAGTCTAAGTGGCACCTGGTCTTTGCCAGAGCCCACTGCAAAGCAGGATAGACTTGCTGTGGCAGGGTGCCACCAGGTCGTTCCGCAGGTGCAACTATTCCCCCGATGGCAGTCAAGCTAGGAAGCAGGACACAGTAGCATAGGGACGCTGGAGACACCAAAAGAGCGTAGGAACGCTGGAGGGACCACTGGACTGGAATCCTGGAAGCTACAGCAGGAGGCACGGAGGCAGACTGAAGACACAAGAGCATATGCGAACGCTGGAGACAGGAACACGGAGGAACACTGGAGACACAGGAGCGTATGGGATCGCTGGAGACAGGATCACAGGAGCATATGGGAACGCTGGAGACAAAAATACAGAAGGAACACTGGTAACGCTGGAGACAGGACCACAGTAGCGTATGGGAACACTGGAGACAGGAACACAGGAGCATATGGGAACACTGGAGACAGGAACACAGGAGCATATGGGAACACTGGAGACAGGAACACAGGAGAGTATGGGAACGCTGGAGACAGGAACACAGGAGCGTATGGGAACGCTGGATGGCTTTCTCTTCCTCAGGAACGGCTTAGGGAAGCCTGGCATGGAAACCATAGGAGATCCAAGGAGAAGATCCGGTGGGGAGTGAAGGGAGGCACCGGATAATAAGGGCTGAGCCGGATTAGCCAGCACCAATAAGGAGGACGCAGGTCCTTTAATGCAGGACAAGCCAGCGCATGCTCCCTAGCAGCAGGAGCGCGTGACCTAGTTGGGGAAACCGGCGTGCGGCCTGGACGGGATCGAAGCAGCATCAGGAGCCAGGAGAAGTGAGTCCGGGCTGAGGGACAGGAACGCCCCGCCACATAGGAGAGCACGGTTGTATCCACGATCCGTACTGAGGATCGTGGGTACAACAGTGACACCCTGCATCCTCGGTCAGAGTGTGATGTGTGTCTAGGTAGTCTCCTGGCCACAGCACACTCACATTAGCATCCTTATCTTAACCCCTTAGATAACCCGTCCGATTTTTTACAAAAAAAATGTAATAAAAAGTGATCAAAAGTTAGAATCAGTATATTTCAAACAATTCCATTTATGGCTGTAACTTCATCCAACTTGACTCTTATTAAACAGGTTTGGAAAATACCATTAAACATTATTTTGCAATAATTTATTTTTTATTCCATATGTTATTTCTCCCTGCTGACAATCTACAGATTAGGCCTATTATACCAATATAATGATATAATGGCACATCAGGTTGTCAGATTCATGTTACGAGTGGAGATCCAAAAAAACATTTCTCATAATTACTGTTCAGGTATAAAATGGTTTCAGAATGAAGAAATATTTTTTAAAAAATAACATTTAATATTTTTAAGCAATATTTTTAATGTATTACACTGTGTTATGTAACACACTGAGCATGGCGAGCATTCCAGGAGGACATTGCGCAGTTGCCGTCATATGAGTATCGGACCCCCCCCCTTCCCCCAGTAAGTGGCACAGAGGGGTCTGATTCACAAGGTGTGGCTAGCTCACAGCCCTCATAAAGGTCTATTGTTACCACCCAGCTCCTATGGATATCCTGCGGTCAAACGGTTTGTGGGTCATTTTTGCACATGGTCTTGTGCACATGACCTTAAAGAGCAGTTCAGCAGTAAGGCCAGTGGTTATCTACTTTTATCCCATACCCATGAACAGAATCACTTCATGACCAGAATCTTTGAGGACTAGGCTTCTTGTGTTAAATTAGGCTATAAAATATAGTTATATATATATATATATATATATATATATATATATATATATATATATGTCCAATAACCTATTTAAAAGATGATCATATCTTTCCACCTACCTACGTAATCATTAAAGAAAGGGGATTTATTAAGAAATAATCAGTCAAGTTATTTATGGATTTCTAGGTAAGAAGGTTAAAGTTAAGAAAAAAACTAAATAAAAACAAACACAAACCACTTGAATGGCTTGTAAATAGCTATTTCTTTTAGTTAATAGCTGCTTCATAGCCAATTCTGAGCTTATATATAGAAATCTCGTAGTAGCCTGGACCTTGCTTTATATGACACATCAGGTAGTCGTCCCCTTGTGGCATTTATTTTTAATCATGCTAACAGGAGGTTACTGAAATGTTAAACTACATTCTTCAGTACTGTGGGCAATACAATTTTGTAAATTAAATGTCAATTGGGCACCAAAGCATTGTTCCTTGTAAGGCATACTGTGCCTTTTCATGAAATAAAAGGCACTTACATAAGCAGCTAATTAACATGTAAAATGTTTGTTCATTTTATTTAAATTCCGTTCAAACCAAAATGTAAGGTTTTGCTAGCAAGGGAGCAAATGTTTGTAATCGTCCCATCTAAGTGCTTTAATAGTTGATTCCTTTATAGTTTTGTTAACGTAAACTGTTTCATTGTTCATCAGGCCAAGTTTTTTTTTTAACGCATGCCAAATTAAATTGCATTTGGATTCCTTGTGATGTTTGTTTGCTTTTTTTGTTGTTAAAGGTGAGAAAAAGCATTGTATAAGGCATGTTACCCTTTTAAACAGAAAAACAAGAATAAAGACTATATGCATAAGACTATTTGTAACTTTTTATACTACATTTTGCAGTGTTTTATGCTTCCAGCATAACACTTTTAAATTGTCAATATTTATGCTGATTTTGAGATTATTTATATTTTTGCTGACAACATAGTAGACTTTTGGTAGAATTTTTTTTCGGTTTGTTCCTGGAGTATAATGCCAACCAATTTTTTTTAACCCCTTAAGGACGCAGCCATTTTGTAGCTTAAGGCTCAGTCCCATTTTTTGGATTCTGACCTGCGTTTATATGGTTATAACTTTTGAACACTGTTACTTATCTAAACAATTCTGAGATTGGTTTTTCCCCACATGCTGTGCTTCATTTTAGTGGTAAATTTTGGCTGATAAGTTTTGCGTTTATTTACAAAAAAAAAAAAAAAATATGAATTTTTAGAAAAATTTGCCATCTTCGAAATTCAAAATCATCGCGATAGATTTACCCCCTAAATAACTTGCCAAATAACATTTCCCATATGTCTACTTTACATTTTGATAATTTTTGAAATGTTTGGATAATTTATTTTGGGGAAACAAAAGGGGCGGGACTAGAACTCCTTAAATATACATGGTCAGGGTCAAAAGTCATACACAAACAAACCAATAATATATTCAAAAGAAGTAAGAAGTATGCTATAAGACCCAAATTCAAAGTATAAACAAATTTATTTGTACCGTGGTACACCACAACACAAAAACACATATAAAAACATTTAAAAAGTGTGGAAAACACACAAACGCAATGCAGCAGGAAGACCTAGCATATGGTGATGTTGGTCCTATACACGTCACCCAAAACGTGTATATATATTCTTTCCAGGAAGAATCGGGATAAAGGGAAAGGCAAAGAGGAGAAACAGGAGAAACCTGCTGAGAAAACAGCAAAGTCAAAGGCTAAGACTTCAAAATCCCAAAATACTAGAAGATGTAACATGTAACAAACTATCAGATACATACAGGAAACCAGTATGCACGTGGTGTATAGCAGGGGCGTTGCTAGGGTGGAAAAACATCCGGGGCACGGGCCCCAATGCATGTGTATCAGACTTTTAGTAATGCCCCCTCCTGTACATAACAACTTTACTGACGGTGTATACAGCTACAGAAACACCAGAGAAACCCCTACTTTTTCCCTCCAGTGACTGCAGGTGACGTCTCCTCCATCTTCTCCATTAGACATCACCACATCTTATGTTCCCCATTGTCCCTACATCTTGGACAGTGTTATCCTGCTGCTGCCCCCAACAATCTCCCCCAAATACTGTAAGGCTTGCATTTAAACACCAGGAGCTTGTTACCCATCACACTGGTCTCACTAGAAACGCAAATGAGATCAAACTGAGGCCTGTCCTAGTGCCACGTGTGAACACGCCCCAAGAAATGTACCCCACACAGCCCCTCAGTAACGTGCCCCACACAGCCACAAATCAATGACCCCCATACATCTACCACCCCCAAAATGTTCCCCACACAGCTACCCTCAGTAGCTAATGTGCCCCCACACAGCCCCCCCAGTAGCTAATGTCCCCCACACAGCTACCCCCAGTAGCTAATGTGTCCCCACACAGCCCCCCCCCAGTAGCTAATGTCCCCCACACAGCCCCCCCAGTAGCTAATGTCCCCCACACAGCCCCCCCAGTAGCTAATGTACCCCACACAGCCCCCCCAGTAGCTAATGTCCCCCACACAGCCCCCCCAGTAGCTAATGTCCCCCACAAAGCCACCCCCAGTAAGTAATGTCTCCCACACAGGACCCACAGTAAGTAATGTCTCCCACACAGCCCCCACAGTAGCTAATGTCCCCCACACAGCCCCCCCTGTAGGTAATGTCCCCCACACAGCCCCCCCTGTAGGTAATGTCCCCCACACAGCCCCCCCTGTAGGTAATGTCCCCCACACAGCCCCCCCTGTAGGTAATGTCCCCCACACAGCCCCCCCCCCTGTAGGTAATGTCCCCCACACAGCCCCCCCCTGTAGGTAATGTCCTCCACACAGCCCCCCCTGTAGGTAATGTCCTCCACACAGCCCCCCCAGTAGCTAATGTCCCCCACACAGCCACCCCCAGTAAGTAATGTCTCCCACACAGGACCCCCAGTAAGTAATGTCTCCCACACAGGACCCACAGTAAGTAATGTCTCCCACACAGGACCCACAGTAAGTAATGTCTCCCACACAGCCCCCACAGTAGCTAATGTCCCCCACACAGCCCCCCTGTAGGTAATGTCCCCCACACAGCCCCCCCTGTAGGTAATGTCCCCCACACAGCCCCCCTGTAGGTAATGTCCCCCACACAGCCCCCCCTGTAGGTAATGTCCCCCACACAGCCCCCCCTGTAGGTAATGTCCCCCACACAGCCCCCCCCCCTGTAGGTAATGTCCCCCACACAGCCCCCCCCTGTAGGTAATGTCCCCCACACAGCCCCCCCCGTAGGTAATGTCCTCCACACAGCCCCCCCCCTGTAGGTAATGTCCTCCACACAGCCCCCCCAGTAGCTAATGTTCCCCACACAGCCACCCCCAGTAAGTAATGTCTCCCACACAGGACCCACAGTAAGTAATGTCTCCCACACAGGACCCACAGTAAGTAATGTCTCCCACACAGCCCCCACAGTAGCTAATGTCCCCCACACAGCCCCCCCTGTAGGTAATGTCCCCCACACAGCCCCCCCTGTAGGTAATGTCCCCCACACAGCCCCCCCTGTAGGTAATGTCCCCCACACAGCCCCCCCCTGTAGGTATTTTCCCCCACACAGCCCCCCCCCTGTAGGTAATGTCCCCCACACAGCCCCCCCCTGTAGGTAATGTCCCCCACACAGCCCCCCCCCTGTAGGTAATGTGCCCCCACACAGCCCCCCCTGTAGGTAATGTCCTCCACACAGCCCCACTTACCTCAATGATGCAGGTCTATGTGTTCACTGTGTCCCCGGCAGGTCATGTGACCATCCATGACATCATCACAGGTCCTTCAGAGTATTATTCCTCCAGAGGCTGCAGCCCCTGCTGGGGAAAACAGTGACTGCACTCCTTCTCATCACGATCTGTGGAGATCGTGATGAGAGAGAGGAGGATGCGCAGGGGAGATCCGGGGCTCCAGCCAAAAGATCCGGGGCACAAGCCCCGGATCTTTTGACCTAGCGACGCCCCTGGTGTATAGATAGATTAATGCAAGAACAGAAGATGTCTTTTATGGATGAACTTAAAACCTTTATTGAGGACAAATTTTGTACTCCCTGTCCTGTTCACTCAGAGATATGGGAGGTAAAGATCCTATTCTGGACTATTCTGAGGCCAGGTATCTTTTTCCTATTGATGAAATTAGATTATTAGATTATTAGAAGCAGTGTGATACACGCTAAAAATTTAAGAAGTCATTCCTCATAAGTCCATACAGGAAAATCTCTTCGGAATCCTCAGAACAAAGTTGAAAAGAGTTTTTTTGTGTAAATGACACTTTAAAGGAACTTACAGCACACTAATGGCAGGATCCTGAAAAGAAAATATTTGTCTACTATGGGACTCAAATCCCACAGTACATGTTCAAGTCGCAAAAGTAGAGAAGAAAATGGACCTGCCATTTGAGGATGCTGCACAATTACGAGACCCGATGCATCGTAAATCAGACTCCCTTTTCAAAAAGGCTTGGGATAAGTCCATGCTAAATTTAAAGACCAACATTACAGCCACATTAGTGGCTAGGACTCTCTTTTTCTAATTCAACTGGAAACACATATTAAAGAACATACACCTAGAGAGATCATACTTAAAAATATTCCTTTCTTAAAATTAGCAACTGCCTATCTTGCTGATACTTAAGCAGAATCGATCAGATTTTCTGCCAAGGGTTTCTCTCAAACACCTCCAGAAGATCCCTATGGATCAAGCAGTGTGGAGTAGATATTCGCTCAAAGACCAAGCTATATGGAATCTCAGAAAATTAGTTTTTGGTCCTGAGTTAGAAAACATCTTAGAGAAAGCCGAGGACAAGAAGATGGAGTTTCCCAAAAATTAAAACAATAAAGAACTTTTTCCATGGGCCCAAAAAGAGTTTTTTTGTGTGGGAAAGAAAAACAAGGCCACTGGAGTTACCACAAAGGGGGCAAAGGTTGAGTATTTTTCTTCTCCATGAAGAATACAGACTCATAAAGTAAGAAAACCGGTCAGTTACCACCCAGATGAATGTATTGCCAGAGGAAGGTGGAAGGTCCAGGTTTCAGACGAGACAGCTTGTTTCGGGCACAGGAAGCACAGAGCCCACGATCCCACACATCCTTGTCCAGATCTGGCCACTAATAGAAATGGGAAATGAGGGCAACAGAGTGTTGTACCCTAGGGTGCCCAGTCACACGTGAGCAATGTCCCCAAGTCAGAATACACTTTCGTATAGCAGGTCGGACGTATGTCTTGCCACGAGGTAGCTGCCGAAGGTCCACTGGAGTGGCCACATCTAAGGCACAAGAGAGAGTGTCAGTTTATATGGGACTCTGGGAAATAGCTAGCACCAATTAATGATGCGCTGGCCCATTAAATCTTATAAAGCTGGTGCGCTTGCGACCTAGAAGAGGACGTGCGAACAGCAGGAGGACCGGGAACAGGGCAGGAACATGTAAGAAGTGTGGTGCCACGCTGGCGGGCAGAGAGGGGCACGGGTGAGCCTGCAACCCACGATGTGGGTCACCGGAGCACGCGTGACAAGAAACAGTGATGCCAAGGTTGGGGGTAGGCTTCTTATGTTTGCTGCAGAATTGGCAGAAATAAATTTCTGGGTTCTGGTCATCATCCAAAACGCATACAGAATAAAATTCTCAAGTCTTCCTCCTTCAAAATTTATCAACCCGTCTTTACTTCTTAGAATTTTTATGTGCTGGGCAGGGGGCTGGATGGGTATAAACAGGGGGCTTGCTGGCGATATTGGCTTCCTGCCCACTTATATGTTCCACCACCAGTCACATGATGGGCCCTCTGGGGTATGATGGGTATGATGACAGTGTCATGTTTGCTGATGTGGTATCAGCTGAATTCCCTATGGTGAAGTGAGGTAAGGTGTTTCCTGATCGGGGTGGTAAGTAAATGAAACGCCCAGCATGTGTCATAACTGACGTGGATGTTATGGATTGGTACCAAGGTTTGCGGTGTGATGCTATTGGTGTATACCCATATAGAATAAATAAGACAGAACGTGCCACAGCTATACACAATGCCGGAGGCACACTCATACCATGCAGCCACCATTGTTTCTTTATTTATCCTGTTGACCAGACTTTGAACTGACCCATGGTGCATGCCAATAACAAAATATGTAAAGGGTCATATTTAGGGATATATGACTGAATCGTCTAGAAAGAATATGAGAGACTAAAAGAAAAGCTTGAAGAATGCGAGTAAAGTGAACAGATCACCCCGTAATCAGCTATTTATACCTGCAGAGGCCATACAGCATTTTTAACTCTGATGAAATGAAAGTTTTATTTTACAGTCTGTATTAGTGCCTCTACAATTCAGTGAACATAGGCTGTATAACACACCCATATTTAGAATTCAGCAACAGTTACTTTATATAATCTGATGTATTTCAAAGTTGTCTAATCTAAATTTATAGAGCAGCCCTAGGAATAAAATAACATTGAACAAAGTTTGTAGCAGGAAATGTGGCCATTTTGTTTTTCGTATCAGTGTAAAAAATAAGTTTTTCAATTTTATATCACCTTTATATGGTCTTTTATATAGCCTTAGCTTAGATTTTTAATGACACTAACTTTTTCATCTTTGTCAACATACGTATTGCTTGCATGGAGGATTTTTTGCTTCTTAAACACGATTGATAATTTTAGGCAGATGAACATTCAATTACCAATTCTTTTACAACCCTGAAAATTAATTTAAGATTTACAGCACATTATGGAGAAAGAACAAAGACATGAAATGTTCTTGAAAATTACAAATTAGCCATTTGCAATAATCAAGCAAAATGAGAAACAATGGTCTAAACAGGTAATGAAATTTGTCAGTCTTTCTTTAGGTAATGTGTTCAATGGTTGTATACCACCTGCTATTTCTTAATTGTTCTGTGTTTATTCCAAGCTATTAAATTATTTAACTTAGTAAAAAATATGTGCTTGGATATCTTTGATTGAGTGTTGCATGCCAAAATCTATTTTATACACGACCATTGGTGAAAACAGCTTTTAGATCTGTTTGATTTTTAATTTGAGAAACAATTCATCCTTTACTAAATGAGAAATCCACATTATTTGATGCAGATCAATTACAGGTAATTGGTAAAATAAAGGAAATCATTAATTATTTTGCCACCAGAGTGTCTGTCAGGATATGAGACTGCAACTGAAATAACATTACATCTCAGTGCTCTTTTACCATTACGATTTTACGCCAGTTTGAAGGTGCAGTTTGGAAAACGATTTAAAATCTAGGTAGAACATTTACATATTAAAACATACCTGATGGCTAGAACTTAAAACCTCTTAAGGCTCTTTCACATTGGTGTTGTTTTATTTTTGTTGTTCAGTGATTTCCATGGATGCTCAAAGCCATTGATTTATGTAGGTGTTTTTCGCATTGGTTTGTATTTTCACTGATCCGTTGTCCATGGAAAAAATTTTGAAACACGAATGCGGATTACAGAAGAGAATAGAAGTCTATGGGTATTCAAAAAAATCTGATGAAACCTCGTTTTTTTTTTAAATTGATGAGACTGAAAAACCAGGTGTGATGCTTTCAAAGCAATGTTAACCCCTTAATGACCGGGCTTTTGTTTTTTCGTTTCCATTTTTCACTCCCCACCTTCAAAAATCTTTTTTATTTTTACACTCTATGATGGCTTGTTTTCTGCATAACAAATTACACTTCATATTGATGGTAACAACAAAAGGTAAATACCAACTTTTTTCATATTGGAGGAGCGCGATATACACAAACCTTATTTATTTGCATTCCCCTATGAATACCATGATAGGAGGTATCTAGTATATTGCAGCACCGATCAAACGTAGTTGCGCCAGTAAGTATCTACCTTTACTGGTATTGGATATTCCATGCTGTGTATTGGGAAGCAGGAAAAAAATTCCGAATGCAAAGAAAATGGTGAAAATGCGCATTTGCGTCATTTTCTTGTGGGCTTGGATTTTATGGCTTTCATTGTGCGCCCCAAATGGCTTGTCTACTTTATTCTTTGGGTTGGTACGATCAAATTTGTATAGTTTTTATAATGTTTTCATACATTTACAAAAATTAAAACCTCCTGTACAATTTTTTTTAAATTTTGCCGTCTTCTAGCGCTAATAACTTTTTCATACTTTGGTGTATGGAGCTGTGGGTGGTTTCATTTTTTTGCGACTTTTAATGACGTTTTTAATGCTTTCATTTTTAGAACTGTATGACTGTTTGATCACTCTTTATAGAATCTTTTATATTTTTCAAAATAGCAAAAAAGTGCAATTTTCGACTTTACGGGGCACTATTTTCCATTACGGGGTTACATGCAGTGAAAAACCTGGAAGCCCCACGGATCAACACTTCCCGATGACATCACGGGGACATGGCGGCGCCCAATCGCCACCATCTTTTTGAAGCCGTCGGCAGCTTTGCTGGCTGCAATCGGCAGCATCACACCTCAAATGGTTCTAGCACCGATTGCAGGCAGTACATACTATTACGGCACGCATCGTTAAGGGGTTAAACCTTCAGGTTTTTTTTTCCTGGACGCAGAGACAAAATTGAAGCAAACCAGAGACACAACAGAGACAAAATGCAACAGATGCACAACAGAAGCAAAGCACAATCTCCAATGTGAAACCACCTATAAGGTGGAAAGAATGACACTGCCGGCAAGGTCTCCCTCACAGACTAGCAGGCTTTCCCTTTAACCAAAGTACACCATTGTATCTTATTTTTCCCTGAAAATTCATGCACACAAACACAGCGGTCCACATAATGTAATAAAAAATTATTCATTAGACTATAACAAAATCTATTTTATACATGACTAGTGATGAGCGGGTTGGTTGAAATTGGGTTCGATGGGTTTGTCTGAATTTCACGACAAAATCCTGTTTGGGACCCCACTGATGTCAATAGGAGCCTGTATTTTAACACCCAAAAATGCTTTTAAAATAGGGCTAGTAGGGCCTAGAGGGCTGACAAATGGTGGGAATAACATGGCAGTTATCCCAATAGGCAAGGTAAAGTACTTGAAATAATAACATAACAAAAAAATAAACATAGCTTAAATAACATAAGAAATAATAAAAAATATAATTAAAAAAATAATGATGTCATAGGGATTGAAGGCACTCAGGTCTTCAGACTCAGTCATTCTCTCTGCATTAAAGAAGCAATGTGAAACCACAAACCCTCCCTCTCACTGCAGTTAAAGACGCTCTTGCTGTTTAGACCCAGTTTATCATTCTCATACCAGTAAAAGGAGCAATGGGAAAACCACAAACCCTTCCTATCAAAGTGGTTAAAGGAGCTCTTGGTGTCCGAACCCAGTTAGTCATTCTCATAGCAGTAAAAGAAGCTATGGGAAAACCATACACCCTTCCTCTCTGGGTGCTCTGGGTGTTCAGACCCAGTTATTTGCAGTTCCATTAATCTGAAATTGAAAAATAATTGAATTTGAAGTTCCATCAATTTGGAATTAAATTTGAAGTTCCATTAATACAGAATTTAATTTGAAGTCCCATGAATTGGAAAGTTAATTTGAAATTTCATTAATCTGGAAATTAATTTGAAGTTCCATTAATCTGCAATTGAATTCGAGATTACATTGATCTGGGATTGAATTTGAAGTCCCATGTATCTGGAATAGAATTTCATAGTATCATAGTTTATACTGTTGTAAAAAAACCCATTTCCATCAAGTTCAACCAATGAAAGGAAGGGATTTGATGAAGAAGGGATTTAGGGGAAACAATTCTATATAACATAATCATCAATGTTATTTAGGTGTAGAAAGGCATCTAGAGCCTTCTTGAAGCTCTCTGCTGTCCCTGAGGCAGGCTATTCCACAGATTGACAGTTCTCATAGTAAAAAAAAGCCCTGTCGCCTCTGGTGATTAAACCTTCTTTTCTTGACACGCAGACAGTGCCCCTCGTCTTTTGATTTGATTTAATCTGGAACAACTCTCCACAATATTTTTTTAAATGGACCATTCATATATTTATATGAATTAATCATGTCCTCTCGTAGTCGTCTCTTTTCCTGACTAAATAAATCTAGTTGGTTTAATCTTTCCTTATAACTGAGACTCTCCATACCCCTTATAATTTTTGTGGCTCTTCTTGAACCCTCTACAGCTCCAGGGCGCCCAGAACTGGACGGTCTGGACGAACCAATGCCTTGTACAGTGGTAATATTACATCCCTATTGCAAGAGTCCATATGACTTTTGATACATGACAAGATCTTGATTGACATTGCATGCTGTTATTTAGTTTCTGATCTATTAGTACACCCAGGTGCTTCTCAACAAGGTACTCTCCCAGATTTACTCCCCCAAGGACATATGTTACATGAAGATTATTAGCCTCCAGTTGCATAAAAAGTACATTTATCCACATTTAAACTCGTTTGCCAAGTGAACGACCAAACACTCAGTTTGTCCAAGTCACCTTGCAGCCTATGAATATCCTCCATAGACTGAATTATACTACACAGCTTTGTCTGCAAAAATAGACACAGTGCTATTAATTCTTACCTCTATATCATTAATAAATAAATTAAATAGTAGTGGGCCAAGCACAGAACCCTGGGGTACACCACTCATAACTGGTGACCATTCCGAGTAGGAATCGTTGACCACAACCCTCTGGATACGATCCTTCAGACAGTTTTCAATCCAATTGCTTATGATTTCTTTCAAGCCACTAGACCTTATTTTACCCATCAGGCGTTTATGAGGGACAGTGTCAAATGCCTTTGCAAAATCCAAGAACACAATATCCACAACAGCTCCTCCATCCAGGGATCTCACCTCCTCATAGAAGCAGATCAGGTTAGTCTGTCAACTTATATCCTTAGTAAGCCCATTCTGACTGTCACTTACTATATGATGTGATGGTACATACTCCAGTATGTAGTCTTTTATTAACCCTTCCAATATTTCCCCAATTTATAATAATAATAATAATAATAATTCTTTATTTATATAGCGCACACAGATTACGCAGCGCTGCACAAGCATGTCAAAAATTGGTCCCTGTCCCCAAGGGGCTCACAATCTAAACAACCTAACAGTATGTTTTGAAGTGTGGGAGGAAACCGGAGTACCCGGAGGAAACCCACGCAAACACGGAGAGAACATACAAACTCTTTGCAGATGTTGACCTGGGTGGGATTCGAACCCAGGACCCCAGTGCTGCAAGGCAGATGTGCTACTCACTCAGCCACCGTGTTTCTTTTATTCATAATTGAATTTGAAATTCCATTTATCAGGAATTGAATTTGAAGTCCCATTAATTGGGAATTGAATTTGAAATTCCATTGATCCAGAATTTAACTTCAGGTCCCATTAATCTGGAATTGAATTTGAAGCACCATTAATCCAGCAATGAATTTGAAGTTCCCATTTGACATTGATGGCTCATTTGTGGTTACAGTGGACTATGCTTTCCTCCTGGACATTAAAGACGTCACATGCATCATTCATTACAGTTTCCCTGAAAATGTTGGTGTGTTAAAGAGTCATTTAAAAAACCCTTGATATGTTGTAGTGCATGCAATTTAAAGCCCTTCTGCTATTGCATTAGTTACCGGAATCTTGATCCTTGCACCTCCATAAAGCAGTTTTCCCTATGCTATCAGCCTCTGTCACTGATCTTTTAGATGGCTCTTGCTATGCTCTCTCCATCCTCTCTGTGCTGAGGACGGATTGGACAGTTACATGTTAGCTCCGTTGCATCTCTCCACTGCTCTACTCAGTTTATTCTCCTAATGCTGCTTTCAGCAAGCACACAGGGAGAGCTCAGTCCTTGCCTATTGTAATTATAAATAGATACACAAGATAGATAGATTATTGAAAAGTCCATTAGCACAGTCCTTTTACAAATGTAGAGAATGGCTGCTATCCAGTTAGTACCACCAAAAGAGTCCAGATGATAAATCCAAAAAAAGAAATGGCAGCACTTCAGTCTACTGTAAAATAGTGGTGTTAATTCCACCTTCAGTAACATTTCAGCTGTGAACCGTTTCAGCTTGACAAAGGCTGGTTCGCAGCAGAAACTTTGCTGAAGGTGGAATAAATAATATAGTGATTAAAAGGGGACTGTATATAGTGATTATAGGGGGACTGTATATAGTTATTATAGGGAGACTGTATATATAGTTATTATAGGGGGACTGTTTGTATAGTTATTATAGGGGACTGTATATATATAATTATTATAGGGGACTGTATATATATAATTATTATGGGGGGACTGTATATAGTTGTTATAAGGGACTGTATATAAAGATTGCTAGGGGAGCTGTATATAGTGATTGCTGGGGGCTGTATGTCTTGATTACTGTGAGCTGTATACAGTGTTTGCTGGGGGGAGCTGTATACAGTGATTGCTGGGGGAGCTGTATATAGTGATTGCTGGGGGAGCTGTATATAGCGATTGCTGGTGGAGCTGTATACAATGATTGGCTGGGAGAGCTGTATACAGTGATTACCTTGGGGGGGGGGGCGGTGTATACAGTGATTGCCTGTGGGGACTGTATACAGTGATTGCCTGGGGGGCTGTATATAGTTATTTCTGGGGAGGCTGTATATAGTTATTTCTGGGGAGCAGTATATAGCGATTGCTGTTCCCTGTCTGGACTACATTCAATGGGCCCCCACCAGATTTTGCGTCCAGGGCCCCCACCAACCTTAATCTGGCCCTGCCCATAATACATGATATTAATCTTCCTACCATGCAGAAGGTATTACATGATGGTATGCAGAACTGAAAGAGCCAATATGAGGGGCAATAAAGGTATTGAATATTGTGAGCAGAGATGTATGGCAATATGAAAGTGTCACTGTGCAGAGAAAAAGGGAGGGGGACAGTGAGAAACAGCGCTACCTAGTGCGAGATTATCCTTGGTTAGTTCCGGGGTGCTCTTGAGTAAGAGGTGCCCTTGGGTGAGATTGGGTACTCACCTTTGCTGGTTGTGCTAGAGACAGGCACAACGCTGGGTCAGGCATATGTGATGAGTAGCCGCTGCCATCTCCCCACACTCACCCCAAGGTTGGGTAACAAGGGCGTATAGCAAATGGGCTGGAGGGTAGGTCACTGGTTGTGCCACCCTATGTGTATAAATATGAGACGTCAGAAAGGAGCTGGTCCTCAGGGGTAAAAGGTTTCCTTTTATTCAGAGATATTTTGGATAACGCGTTTCACACTCCAACGAGTGCTTCCTCAAGTATAGGCTTGTTGTGCTGGAGTGGTGCAATGATTGATTGCACCACTCCAGCACAACAGGCCTAGACCTGAGGAAGCACTCGTTGGAGTGCGTAACGCGTTGTCCAGAATATCTCTGAATAAAAGGAAACTTTTTACCCCTGAGGACCAGCGCTTTTCTGACGTGCCATTTTTACACATAGGGTGGCACAACCAGTGACCTACCCTCCAGCCCATTTAATATGAAGGTGTGTGACACATCTGTGTATGAACATGTCTACAGTGCATGCAGCAGGGCTGTGTGTATATGTATATTGTGTATACATAGCAGAGATGTGGGTGTGGACACTGTGGAAAAGTTTAATGAATGTAAAATTTAATATACTGCCCAAATGATATTCAAATATTATATTTGTTTTCCTAATTTTCCTTGCCTAAACTTGGAGTTTATGTGCATGTTGTAGACCAAAAATATTGTGCAGTTCTTCACACAGCAAAATGATTGTCACAAGTGCTCCTGACACCCCTTTCCCGGGTCGCAGGTGCACCTGTGTGCCTCCCTGTTTCCCCTTTTCCCTGCAGCAGCCTCAATCAACTGTCCGCATCCCGCCGGCAGTCTCCTTGCTCTGGTGCACGTGTCCCCGCCTCCTAGGGCACTCTGAGATTTAAAGGGCCAGCACGCCAATAATTGGTGCTGGACGGCTGCACTTCCTGTTAAATTCCTGGCTCTTTCCTGTGTCCCCTGCCGGATCCTTGTGCCTTGTGCTTGAGAGAAAGCTTTATTCCTATGCCTTGTGATTGTCTGCTGAATTCCCGTTGTGACCCCGGTTTTGTTCCTTACTTCACTTCTGGGCTGCCTGACCTTCTGCTACGGCCCGACTCGGATCCCGTGCTGCCTGTCCATGACTCCGTCTCTACCACACCATTTTGCATCATGCCTTCGGTTGCCACCGCGGACAAAGTCGTGCCCGTGGAGCGACTTGGAGGTATCATGCTGCAGCAAATTCAACCCGCTTTGCGGCGGGCTCTGGGGAAAATCGGGTGTCACTTAGATGCCGCTCCCAGGTATCAGCTTACGTCATCATCCACGGTGGAACAATGGGTCCACTACCCCTGATCCTGACAATTATGTTTATTTTACTTTTATGTTCCCATAAATAAAGGGAACATAGGTTTCACTTTGATTAGATGAGATGTGTTTTTATTTGTTCCAATTTGGGGTACACGTGACATATGGATATATATTTATTCCAAGATTTTAAAGGCAAAGTGACCAAATAAATAGCACCTAATAAATAAATAATACCTAATAATACCTAATGTACTCCTTCATGTATAAGGACATCGATAGAAAGAAAGTTTGATAGATAGATGTCCTTAACGGGCATATTAAGAGGGCTCATGGACAGGTCAGGTGCCTGCTTTATTATATAAATTATGTGTGTCATCTTTATTTCATGTTTGTTTGGATAACTGCAAATAGTATGGGTTATTAGGGATGCATTGATGCCAAATTTCTAATGTCGCTTCCTTTTTAACATAATAAAACATTTTATAAATTGGTGGATTTGTTAGTTTTTTAAAATCATTTTTTGTTAACAATCATATTGAAAACATTTAAAAAAATAATAAAATAAAATAGTGCATATTAGTTCACAGCTATATCAATAAAAGTTTTGTAAAGGACAACTAATGTCTCGAATAATCATTCATAGATCAAATACAGGCAGTCCCCGGGTTACGTACAAGATAGGGTCCGGAGGTTTGTTCTTAAGTTGAATTTGTATGTAAGTCGAAACTGTATACTTTATAATTGTAGATCCAGACAAAAAATGTTTTGGCCCCAGTGACAATTGGAGTTTAAACAATTTTTGCTGTAATGGGAGCAAGGATTATCAATAAAGCTTCATTACAGACACCTTACAGCTGATTATTGCAGTCTGGGACTATAGTAAAGCATCCAGAGACTTCACCAGAGGTCAGAGGGGTTGTCTGTAACTATGGGTTGTCTGTAAGTCAGGTGTCCTTAAGTAGGGGACCACCTGTATTTGGAAAACACATAAAAATTCTGAAGTAATAAAGTGCAATGTGTTATGTGAAAATCTTTATAATAAAGGAAATATCATGGCCTAAATGGTAATTGGCTAACATTGCCCAAATCATTATCAAGTATCACATATCTATAATATATATATATATATATATATATATATATATATATATATATATATATATATATATGGATGTATTGCCTAAGCACAGCACCACAGAAGCACCCAATGCCATGTAATACTGCTCCACGTGAACAGAACTTAAATGCTCACCAATTGTGAACAGGTCTTGAATACTCACTGTTCCATGTTGTCTCAGACACCAGCTGCACTATATGCAGTCTCCTGCTAATTTAAAAACACCGGAGTTGAATGGGGCAGAGTTCTGGTACTAGGCACAAAACAAAGTAGATGAGGGGATAGAATAGAACTATTTCAACATTGGGAGAGAAAAGAACTGGACCGCATATGCACAAATTATGCAAGGATCTATTGCAGCTAGGCTAAATTTACGAAGCGAACTCAAGGTTTTTAGTTACATTTTGATCAAATTGCATAAGTCCACTAAACACTTCACGGTGACCTAATTGTAGTGGGTCCCTCTGTATTAGGTGCAGCATATGGCATTCACCACTGCTGCAACACAGCACCACCAGGGACCAAGACCCAGTTGCCCCCCAGCACCCATACTGGCAGGCGTAGCCGCTATGGCTCTGGGTCCCCACCTGCACCGCACCACAGAACCAGCAGATGCCATGCTATACCAGACCATGTGAACAGGACTTAAATGCTCAAAGGTGTAAACAGGCGATGAATTTGATCAAAATGTAACTAAGAACCTTAAGTTCGTTTTCAAATTTAGCCTAGCATCATTAGATCATTGTGTGATGTGTGCATGCGCTGTTCAGTTATTTTTCCTCTCCCAATGTTGGTTTACATTTATTCTATCCTCTCATTTATTTTGTTTTTTTGCCTGGTACCAGCACTCTGCCCCATTCAACGCAGGTGTTTTTAAATTAGTAGAAGACCGCATATAGTGGCTACCTACTTCCTCTCCGCTAGTGTCTGAGACCACATTGAATAGTGAGTATTCGAAACCTGTTCACACATTCAGAGCATTTAAATTCTGTTCACATGGTGCGGTATTGGATGGCGTCTGCTACTTCTGTGGTGCAGAGCTGGTGAGTACCCAGGGCCCCGAGCCATGGGAGCCACGCCTGCCAGCGTTGGTGCTGGGGGCAACTGAGTCTTGGTCTCTGCTCGTGCTGTGTTGCAGCGGCAGTGAATGCCATAGGATGCTGCACCATGTAGTGGCTAGTTGGCTTATGCAATATTATCTAAGGGTAACTAAGAACCTTTAGTTTGTTTTGTAAATGTAGCCTGGCGGCTATAGATCATTGTATAATGTGTGAGTGTGTGGTCAAGTTCTTTTTCCTCTCCCAATGTTGGTTATTGTTAAAGAATATTTGTATCTGAATGTTTCTGTATATATCTCTACCCAGAGTTGGACTGGAGTACTTGGGGCCCACCAGAGGAATTCATTTTTGGCACCCGCCCTATCTTTTTACTAGAAAGGATGTCAGGCTAATGGAAATGTACAGGGGCGTAACTACAGGGGTAGCAGCTGCTATGGGGCCCACAGTGTCAGGTGCCCTGGCATCTGGGGTATTGGGTGTCTATATGTTGTACGTGTCGAATGATGTATATATAATGTATGTGTGTATATATGCTGTGTGTCTGTATATGGTATTGTATGCATGTGTGTATTTGCTCAATGTGTGTGTATGTAATCTAGAGTGGGCTGACACAATGCCAATTGTGGTTAACACTGAAATAATTGTAACCCATCTTTTCTGCACATAATAGATTGTGGTTCTGATTGTGAGCTAATGGGTAATACAAGAACTTACTGTAAACATGGTAACTTACAGATGACATCTGATTAGATGAGTTTTCTTTCATCTTCCTCTATGACCTAGTCTCTACATTTATCAACACAAAAGTTTTAGGTTTCCCACTTCATTATTATCTCATACAACTTCTCCAACTACATGTTCTCCTACTCTTCTTCATAAAGTGATAAATATGACACCAAAGTAGACAAAATAGTAAATGCAGGTGAACCTGCACAAAAGACAATATAGTAATGGTGCCCCTTTAGTAGCCAGTATAGTAAAATGACCCCCAAATTAGCCAATATAGAAACAGTACCGCATAGTAGCAAATAGAGTACTATCAGGGCACTGTTACTATATTGTCTATATTGTGCCCCTTTAGGCGCCAATCGATTAACAGTTCCCTCATAGTCACCAATAAAGGGACAGTGCCCCCATAGTAGCCAATATAGTAACAGTGCCCCCATAGTAGCCAATATAGTAACAGTGCCCTCATAGTAGCCAACATAGTACAGTGCCCCCCTAGTAGCCAAAATAGTACAGGGCCCCCCTAGTAGCCAATATAGTACAGGGCTCCCCATGTAGCCAATCTATTACATGGACCCCAAAGTAAAATTAGAGGGTAATACTAATGTCGTTCGTTTTGTTCGTTTTGCCTCTGATGCTGTTCATGGCCCAGCATATGTTCCAGGGCGGGTGATGACATCATCGAGGGTACGGATGGACATAACCATCATTGCATCCGGATCAGAAAAGAGCATATGCCTCTCTAGTCCTATGTAGCTTGGCATTCGGGCAGGCAGGTGGATAGACACTATGTCAACAGTGCTGCTACTCGCGCCTGAACATTAATAGGGCCACTTGGTGTCGGGCACCACCAGAGGTTTCTCCTGTACTGCAGTGGGCCAGTCTGATACTCTCTCTACCTAACAATAAAATTCCTAATATTGACAATTCAAGCTCTACAAGAAGGAGAAGCATCTCATGTCAAAAGGTTAAAGAGATGCAAAATTAATCTGACACTTAATTGACACTGAACAACCTTCAATAAATTGGGTACAAATTATAGAAATGTGGACACCAGTAAAACTGGCTTAAAAATTTTCCTCTTTGATAAATCTTCCCCATAACCTTTTTGTTTTAACCACAATAGGTTCAAAAGGTTAGAAATAAACATACCTGATTGTTGTACCATATAATGCATTACATATTTTATGTTTTTGAAACTGCAAATAAAATATTGTGTTTTTGAAAATAGTTTCTAATGTATATTTCTTTACACCTTTTAAATGTGTCTCTGGTTGTTGTAGCTAAAAAAAGAAGTGCCTAGAGTGTTGGCAGTCTGAGGGCAGATGTGCCTTTTTTTCTTCAGGCATTAGTGGCATCACGATAACTATAAAAATACGTTACCATCTGTGTATGAAAACTGCAAAGAAATTCTGTTGCCTAATTCTAAAAATAAGACGAGGAAGTATTTTGTTTAAAAAGTCTTTTAACAAGTAAGAGCTCATAGATAATACATATAATCAGCATGCCAAAATACCAGGATATATATGTACCAATATAACGTAAGGAACTCTTAGGAGTGAACAAATAACAGATGTGGCTGAACTTAAATGTACGCTGAGGGCACTTTGGTTTCAGTACAAGCTATGCACAATTGGGGTATTCCTATACATATCAGATAAACCGCAAAACCTGTCTAAGCTGATGGGCTCAGAAGATTAATCTAAGTTAAATGGACCTTAGATGCATCACACTAGACCAAAAACTGTCAAAATTTTGTATCTTCAGACTGGCACCTAATGCCAGAATCATGTTAAAATACTGGTAAACTTTGTGAATGGAAAATGAAGGCTCTATCTAATGTTGAAACAAATTATTGTTGACAAGCCAAACAGACTCGTTGAATGATCCAGCCCCCCTTTATCCACCCTTCTTTTGGGTCTTTGATGTATTTTTTATGTTGTAGGCCCTAAAAATACTGGTAAACTTTGGAGCATCCTTGAGTCAAACTAGACTATACTATACCAAACCCCTTTTTAGAGCAAATGTCTAAATCAATTACCAATTCTACTGCAAAGCAATTTTTCTGTACAAAAACTCTAGAATTCCAGGAAAGTTTACTGAATTTCTTGTGTAAAGAACTTTTATTTTACTGATGTAAAATTGTGCAATTTACAGTTACATATACCTGAGGTGAATGGGGCTTTGAAACCATTCTGCCTTAGTAACAATAATTCTTAAGTGGATAGCTTTTAATATTTTTAAGTTATATAAACCATTGGATTATACACTGGATTATAACCACTAACATTTTGAATAATAGGACACATATCAAATGGATAGCCACCTATTGGATCATAGAACACACTCATCGAAATTTTGTTTCACAAATTTGTCCAGGTAAGTTGGTACCCCTGCCTAAGCTCCCCTATTTTCACAATCCAGGTTTTAAGGGGTCTGTCAGGGAAATTTTGGCAGGATTTATTCTACGTTTTAAATATCATTTGACTCTTGATGGTTCACAGCTAGTTTTAGCTTCCAAAACTGCTTCAGGCTGTGTTCACCTAGTGTTAAGAAATGCATTGCAAATGCAAATGTGTTCTTTAAGCAGCAACAAGTGTGTGACATTGTTAGTCATTGCTATTAATATTAAAAGGCAAAACACCAATTGCTACTTTGAAAAAGCATATGCGTTTGGTGATACATTTTAACACACTACATAGGCATCATCGGAATGCAGGCTCAAAGGGCCTAAACATATTCACGTCACCAACCCACTAACCCTACCCGATAACACCAATCCACTAAGCCTAGCCTGTTCACCCTAGCCAGCTAAACCTAGTCCACTAGCCCAACCCCCTAGACCAGGGGTCAGGAACCTTTTTGGCTGAGAGAGCCATAAGCGCCACATATTTTAAAATATAATTTGGCGAGAGCCGTACAATATGTTTAAAGGGACACTGTCTAGTACTGCTGTACTAAGCCACAACTGGACTGAAACAATGGTAATTTGCTGTAAAATAAAAACTAGAGAATTTACATTCGAGCTTGCAATCCATAACATCTCGTCCAGCACTCGGGCTTCTTTTTAATGTGCATGACTGGATCTGTCTTCTTCCCACCTGATGATGAGAGAGGGGCAGCTATCAGGCCTGCGCAGAAGAAACATGCATCACAAGCTCCAATATAAATTATCTAGTTTTTATTTTACAGGGAATTACCATTGTTTCAGTCCAGTGGTGGCTTAGTACAGCATGGAGAGACACTGTTACACACAAGCCTCAGCTTCTGCAGAACCTCCTCATACATGCAAAGACGACAGGAGTAAGACCTGCCATCTTTGTATCCCGCACAGTCATTTACTATGGACATTTACGAGAAGAGTACCACTCACCCCATCGTTATCAGATGGGTTGTAGACAATGGGACAAAGCCCATTGTTTGTGCCCCCATGTTAATGTGCATGTTGCCTAATATTGCACACACACACACACACACACACACAGTACAATACACATGACACACTGATACTGCACACACAAACATACATACATACATACAGTACAATACATATGACCCACTGATACTGCACACACAAACATACATACATACATACAGTACAATACATATGACCCACTGATACTGCACACTCAAACATACATACAGTACAATACATATGACCCACTGATACTGCACACACAAACATACATACAGGACAAAACATATGACCCACTGATACTGCACACATACATACAATACAATACATATGACCCACTGATACTCCACACACAAACATACATACAGTACAATACATATGACCCACTGATACTGCACACACAAACATACATACATACAGTACAATACATATGACACACTGATACTGCACACACACACACATACATACATACATACAGTACAATACATATGACCCACTAACAGTTACTTTTATACATTTACAGCCTGTGGTGGAGATCCCCCAGGATATCAGTGCAGGGGTCTGTACAGAGGCTGCACAGGAAGCTCAGGCTCTGCTCTCTGAGCTGGATCCCGGCAGACATGAGCTGCAGCCCCTCCCCCTCCTCACACAGTCGGCTGCTGCAGGAGAGGGTCAGGCACAGTTCCAGCAGCACGAGGTCCCGGCAGACTTAGTGTTTGGTTATGTGACCGGAGCGTCATTGGTATGTACACAATTACTGGGCTCCGGTCACATGACCATGCATCGGGCCATCAGCTGCAGTAATGTAATGTCTGCAGCGCGGGAGGGAGGGGGGATGCGAGGCTTTTTTAAAAATCCAAGTTCTAGATGCGGCCCTGGCCCTGGCTGCGAGCCAGATGCGGCCATCAAAAGAGCCACATCTGGCTCGCGAGCCATAGGTTCCCGACCCCTGCCCTAGACCAACCACACAAACCTTACCCCAATGAACCTAGCATACTTTAGTTTTTATTGTCTCCAGTTACATAGGCTCAGAGACAGCAAAAGGAGGGACAGATTGAGAGATAAACTGGGTAACAAAGAAGATGGATCAGGGTCTGGTAGTGTCATAGTAAGTTCTAAGGAACTGGGAACAGGGTGATAAACCTAGGTATCTCTATTATGCTCAGAAATTTCCAGTTTAAAGATAACCTTCAAAGGGAATTCGCACCAGTTCAAAGTTGTATAGTGCCTGTTGAACACCATACAATAGAGCTCAGTCGAGCGGTTGCCAGTTGAATTTTTGTAAGGGCAACGTAATCTGGCTCAGCATAAATGAAAAAAATCGATGCGGAGTGGTAAAGTTTGGGGTCAGGAAGACCCACTCCACCCGCAGTTTTGGGTCTAGCCAGTGTGGCGTAAATGATCCTGCTTGTCCCCCCCCCCCAAATCGCCGGAAAGCCGTTTTGAGGCTCGTAAAGAATGAGCCTGGAGGGTTGAAATAAGTATAAAAACCGGGGCATTACGTCCATTTTCAGGACATTTATCCGGCCGAACCCCTGACAGGCTACTGCTGCGGTATTTGGCCAGGTCCCGTATTGTGCGGTCCAGGAGGGTTTTATAGTTGAGATTTTAGAGGTGCGAGAGATCTGTTGGGATGTCAATTCCTAAGTAGCGAATATGAGATCTCTGCCATTTGAATGGAAATTGGGATGCTAGGTGGGATACTTCACTCTCGGGGAGGGAAATGTTCAGGGCTTCCGATTTTGATAGGTTAACCTTGAAGTTGCTAAGGAGGCCAAAGCGGGAAAACTCTGCCAAGATGGACGGGAAAGAGATCCGGGGCTGCGACACATACAAGAGCAGGTCATCAGCATAGATGGCGGTCTTGTATTGCTTAGCTCCGACCTTGAGACCGTGCACACTGGGGTTGCCATGAAGCACCACCGCTAGATGCTCCATGACAATAATATATAATAGCGGGGAGAGGGGGCAGCCCTGGCGGGTTCCGTTCCTAATCGCGAACGGCTTGGAGGAGGTTCCATTTATTCTTACTTGGGCCGTGGGAGTTGAGTAAAGAGCTTTAATCATATTCAGAAACCTTGGGCCCACCCCAATTTAAATCAGATCTAACAGTGTGTGTAGCTGAGACGTAGCAGAGCTGATGAGTGTCATTGGGGCACATTTACTTACCCGGCCCATTCGCGATCCAGCGGCGCGTTCTCTGCACAGGATTCGGGTCCGGCTGGGATTTAAGATGGTAGTTCCTCCGCCGTCCACCAGGTGGCGCTGCAGTGCCGAAAATAATCTTAACGCCCCGGAATGCACCATCCCATAGAAGGTGAAGGTGAGCGCTCCCCAAGCGACACATTTCCGGTTTTTAAATGCGGCGGTTTTTCCGAATACGTCGGGTTTTCGTTCGGCCACGCCCCCCCGATTTCTGTCGCGCGCATGCCGGCCCCGATGCGCCACAATCCGATCGCGTGCGCCAAAAACCCGGGGCAATTCATGTACAAGCGGCGCAAATCGGAAATATTCGGGTAACACGTCGGGAAAACGCGAATCGGGCCCTTAGTAAATGACCCCCATTGTGTGTAATATGCATCTCAAGTATCTTATCATCTCATCTCTGATATGTCTCATCTCTCTTTCTATGTGTCAGATACAATTACAATGTTCAGAAGTTAAATGAAAGTGTATATAAACCCTGTACACTGATAATATAACCAGATTATCAGCTCACAGAATTAGATGGATCATACATTGTCTGCATAGAGTGTCCTCGTCAACACCCTTGAATTGTACATTGACCATCACTGAGTAATAGGAGCTAAAACAGCAATAAAACAGCAGTAAAATTGTAAAGAAAAGGGTTAAAAATGAACTTTATTGTGTTAACATCACAAGAGGATTGAAATTTGATAATTTTCTTTCATGGGCAAACCCCTTTAACTCTGAAGTATGGTAAACAGAAGTCGGAGAAGTTGGAGACTTCTGGTTGACAATCCCTGCAGAGTTCCAGAGTGGAACTAAACAACAGATAATAGACAGACAAGCAAAGTTAAGCAGAATGGGGTCAAACACAAGATGGCGGTGAGGCACAGAATTGAATAGCGAAAGAATTATTAAATAATGTGGCAAGGGTCAGATACACAGTATAGCAACACAATAGCTAAACAGAATTAACCAGCAACTTGAAACCTGGACTGGGCAGATGTATAAAGGAGTGCCTGGAGTGACAGCAGCTGACTGGCTCGGCCACCCATCACTCAACCCAAAATGACACACAACTCAACCCAAAATGACACACCCACCTTTGCCTAGGAACAGATCCTGAATGGCAGCTGACAATCAAAAGCAACCCTAAGAGTGGTTTTCAAGCACAGAACCCTGAAATCATATCCCATTCAGAGGATTCTGACAGTATGCATGTTGCTACATGCAGTGGGGCAGTAAATTTCATTATAACATGTCATGTCTTGACCACTATGCCCCATACTCTTGTGCTGCTGCCACTACCATGCCTAAGCATCTCCTGCATTGTTCATAATGTTCCATACTCTACTGCTCCTTGTACTGTTCCCACTTCCAACCATAGAGAGCTATGGATTTGTATTCTGGATTTGTACATATTTTAGAGGAAATATTTAATTTTCATGCAAATTTTGCATTTTATTGCTGTTTGCTGCACAGTTGCATGAAGGTGGTAGTGTGTATGAATTTAAAAGTTATTGTAAAGGCAGGACACAAACAAGGACAGTGAGCCCTGATACTGAGACCCCCAATCTGTCCCTACCTACTTATTGGGTCCCCCCTAAACGGAGGCCAATAACTGGGCGACGTTCCCTCCCTGGGTAAGGTGTGAACACGTAACAATACAGACAAACAAACACAATAAGGCAAGTTATACAATCCGAGTCAGCAACAGTGGAGAATAACAATAACCAAATCACAATCCAAGTAGAGAAGTCGAGACACAGGCAAGAAATCAGAACCAGAAATCAGAGAATACAAGAGAAGCTAGTAACACAGCAAGATGCTGTTTGACCAGCAAGGTATAATGGGAGTAGGCAGGTAAAAATGCAGTTCCCAGACACGCCTCCAGCAGCACACTGGAGAAGCTGTCAATCAGGCTAGTAACCCTTGCTGGGCAGGGCTGAAATGCAAGGAGCAGGGTGTGGCTCAGTAAATCCAAGCCCCAGTTCACACACAAATCAACGCCACCTATTCTGCCAACTGCGAATAGTGCAGCGTTTTGGCATGGACGTTACAGTTATTCTTGTTTACATGGTGATTTCTGGAAAAAATTAGATCTTGACAGTGTAGGAGCTTTTTATTTTGTGTGTGATATATTTTTAAACACATGTGTGGATAGCAACCAAATATGTGCCGGTTTTTGTTTTAGCATTTTTGGGAGTGTGAATTCTTGATGTTGTGTATTATGTTATATATAAATCTGCTGAAAAATTTCTAGCTGAAAAGCAGATATTTAGTTATTTCAGTTTTGTTATATTATGATGATTTATTTAAGTGAAAATATTAATATGAGGCATTTGTGAACTCTACACTATCCATCTATTACATATAGGAGATGTGAAGGTAAATATTTTCTGATTGGAACACATTTTTTGCCATCAATGTTAAACTTTAAGTATTTTTTATAAAATGTTTCAGTTTGAATCAAAATTGCATGAAGGTGCCTATGTCTATAATCTCTTTAATGCAATTTTGAAAATGGGGCAATTGTCTGTTTTCAGAAAATATTACTTTAATTATTTTTGCTGTAATTCAGATTTTATTTGTAAACGTCAAAATCCTTAAAAATTGCTCTGGCCAATAACGCGACAAAATATACAGAAATGACTGGCAGTAAAAGGGTTGATACTCCTTGGTTAAATTCCTGGGTGAAGACGCTTATAATCTCCTGTCTAGTTATGTATCATCTATCTCCTGTCTATATCTGTCTAGTTATCTCCTATTATCTGACCATTTATATATGTCGCTTTTTCTCTATCTATTTATCAATCTTCTATCTCTCCTGTACTGTATTTATCTCTCATATCCATTTACTGTATATAATCTACTTTATAGTTCTGCATCTAGAAATCTCTACCATCTTTCATATTTATCATAATAATTATAATTAATAATTCCTTTATTTGTATAGCGCACACAGATTACACAGTGCTGCACTGTGCTTGCTAGATCAGTCCCTGTCCCCATGGTAGATGTCTCTACAATACTGTAAATTATTGCAGATTCAAGGCGCAGTAGTCATCATTTGCTCTGTCCTCTGGTTGCAGCAAAAATATGCCCAACATCCACGGCACAAACCAACTTTTTAGGCAGTTTTTAGGCAGTTTTAGGACTGTAAAAAAGCATGTATGAAATGTGCAGCATGATCAGTTGTTTTAAACAACATAACTTAATTTTTGGGACATCATAGTAAATATTAAGCTTTTCAGATTTAATCAAGGTTACTCAGATTATAATAATCACTCAAAAATAAATGTCACAAACTCATCTTGCTATGTAACCACACTATACTCTTTTCCTGGACAACACTTATTTAGTCTTCAGTTTCCCAAACTTCCTGGTAGTGTTCAGCTGATGTATGTGACAATTTTTGTGACTTATTTTTCATGCTGTTTCTTACCTTTGATATATTTGGAGGGTTTGGTTTCATAAGAATTAGGCTATATTTACAAGAGCAATCCGATTCTCAAAAGTGGAATAGAGCTATGTCCATATGACATCCGTTTTTCACTCATTCTGTTATCGATGAATGATCAGAACATGCTCTGACATAAAACAAAACATTCACATGGACAAAATGGTAACGTGAACTAATACATTAAAAAGTATTACCGTATATACTCGAGCATAAGACGACCCGAGTATAAGCCGAGGTACCTAATTTTAACACAAAAAACTTAAAAAAAACACCAAAAAACGATTGACTCGAGTATAAGCCGAGCGTAGAAAATGCATTGGTCCCAGCCGGCCCCAGTATACAGCCAGCCAATGCATGCCGCCCAGTATACAACCTGCAGCCCCTGCCCCCAGTATGCAGCCTGCAACCCCTGCCCCTCAGTATACAGCCTGCAGCCACTGCCCCTCATTATACAGCCTGCAGCCCCTGCCCCTCAGCATACAGCCTGCAGCCCCTGCCCCTCAGCATACAGCCTGCAGCCCCTGCCCTCAGCATACAGCCTGCAGCCCCTGCCCCCCAGTATACAGCCGGCAGCCCCCTGTCCCTAGTATACAGCCTGCAGCCCCCTGTTTCTAGTATACAGTCTGCAGCCCCCTGTCCGTAGTATACAGCCTGCAGCCCCCAGTATACAGCCCCTGCCCAGCCTATAAGAAAAAAAAGTGTACTCATTTTCCAATGTCCCCTCCGGGAGGTCCTCTTCTGTCCAATGATGTTTCCGGCTCCCTCCTTTCAATTTTGTAATTGAAATTAATTAATAATGGAATTACTATGTTTTCAAAATATTTACATTTAGTTATACCAGTATGAAATAAGTACAAAAAATATAACAGATCTATATGTTTTAATTAACAGTTCAAGTAGAAATAAATTCTATTATAAATATAATCTAACTTATAAATAACTCATTTGACCAGACAGTCTTTAAACAGTTAAAGATATAAAAAAATCAGTTTAATATGATACATATGAACAGATGTACAGATCTATTATTATTATTATACTTTTTGAAACTGGCAGGTTTCTGGTCCTCTAATTGGCTTCATAGCTTTACAGAGTAATTACAGCTTCAAGCAAACTTTGTCATCTGTGGCTCAGAATGGTGTAAAGAAAACAGAACATTCTGAAATGCAGTTTGTAGTTTGGTATTTGCAAAGGGGTTGATTGATTGCTAGCAATGGCAATGGTTATAAATATGATAATACACATCTTTCTATGGAGATGTGTAAAATACTGTATACTGAGTAATATGTGTACTGTTTAAAATAGTCCTTATTGTTTCATTTTGCAATTGATTTTAAAATGATTTTCTTTAAATTAAGCTAAAGATACCTTTATGGAAGGCACAATTAAGATAGTACTGCAATGTATTACATGTATGTATCACAGCAAATCCCAACAGTGTTAATACATTTATATGAGGTCCATACATTCCAGCTTATAATATATAACTTGTCTTTTGGCCAGCAAAGGTTTTTACTGTTTGCATTCTATGAAGTTTTTAAAGGCATACGTATAAAACTTTTGTTATAAATGATGACGAGAGCTTCCTGTAGAACCAGCGTTAATTTTCAGACCAGAGGCAGCATAACCAGAGGCAGACTGGGATCGCGTGCGGCTACACGACGCGGCTACTCCACGTCCTAGTAGCCACTTTACTCCTCCTACCCACAATCTTTGGTCACTGCTCCGAAACAGGCGCGGGCCTGCTGTTCTGCGCATGCGCAGACGGCAGGTTTGTCGGACGAGGGCGTGCAGCTGCAAGAAGATTGTGGGTAGGAGGGGTAAAGTGGCTACTGGGGTGTGGAGTAGCCGCGCCGTGTAGCCACAGCTGCGGCTACTCCACGCCCCAGTAGCTGCATAACAAAATTAGCATAAAGCTATAATATAAGTTCACAAAACAGTGAACTTATATTATACTTAAAAGGGCTATCCTCACATCCTATTGATCCACCTACCACCCGATCTACCTTTATAGGTAGATTCGTGGTGGTAGGTTCCCTTTAAGTATTTTTTAAGTACTTGTGACTTGTGTATAAGCCGAGGGGACGTTTTTCAGCAAATTTTTTGTGCTGAAAAACTCGGCTTATACACAAGTATATACGGTACTGCTCCTTTTGTACAAGAATATAACTACTATAATAATGCCCCTATGTACAAGAATATATCTAGCATAATACTGCCCATTATGTGCAGTAATATAACTACTATAATGCAAAATTTCAAGAAGTCGACTCGGCATCCAAATATTTAAAAATCAATCTTCTTTATTTGAAAACATGATAAAAATGTCCAGAAACAAGCAGCCTATGCATTTCAGGGATCACCCCTTAGTCATGGCTAGAGTGCTGAAACGCATTGGCTGCTAGTTTCTGGACTTTTTTTTTTTATCATGTTTTCAAATAAAGAAGATTCATTTTTAAATATTTAGATACTGAGCCGAATTTTCAAATTTTGCATTGTTACATTAATTATAGGATTATACAAATATATGCACAAACATATACAGTCCAATATTATCCCCAAGAATATATACACACATATTTATATACAATCACTTATACACACTGTTATGTATCTAATGAAACCTATACACACTATTTTTAATCGCGCACACACACACATATATAATCAAATAATTTGTATACCCAGTCTTGATATGTATCGTGAGTAAATATCAAGACCGGGTATACAAACAAATTGATTTCATCTTTGGCGCTATCAGGAATAACAATACTATGAACAACCTGATGAAAGACTCACATTGGACAATATTTGTATTATATTTATATTATAACTTGATACTGTAGCAGTATGCCTTTTTTAATTGGCATATAATCAATAACGTTGTGGTGTCCTATGTAGGCAAAAAATATCAGAAACAACCTCAATAAAATATTTAGATGTACAAAGGGCCCTACCACCCCGTACATAGAACCCCTGGATTCAAACACATGCTTTTATTGTATATTTTATATAGCAGCATATCACGATATAGAATAAGTATCTGCTAACAGATGAGTTTTCAGCATAATTAAATATAGATTGCTTAGGGATATTTATTTCTATCATATTTTAATGAATTAGTTTAATGAAGTATTTAAATGTATGTTTTATCTATGGGTACAATAAATATATATGAGTAGACTATTTGTCAGTACCTGTTTATATCTATTTATTTATCTCATCATTACTATTATGGCAATACAAAATTATCACTTTTACAATATTGCGTTGAAAAAATAATTTATTTTTAATTAATTTTTGAGAAAGCGGTGTCAATGCTAGTTGTTGTAGGTTGACTTCAAATTTTTCTTGGTACCATTTTAGGGGTTCAGCTCTGTGGTCAGTTTCAAAAGTGTAATGATTTTAAAGTGTTAGTTTATAAAGATCTCAAGAATCCTTGTCAGCAAAAAAAATGTTTGTTATTCTTGTAGTACACATTCCATGAAAGTCTTTGATTGCTATAATAATACACAGAAATTGATGTGTCAGCTTAATTGGGACAACCAGACTGCCCCCTGTAGTATATAGCCAGTTTCTGTAAAAAAAAAACTCTATGACCCCGCTGCATGCCGGCTGCGCATACCAACCAACGATATGAGTGTTTACGATACGCATATCGCTGATCACTACTGAGGGACAGGACGCCGTCCCACGATGGGAGGCCTAGCAATACATCTAGGAAACATTAACCACTGTTCACACTAAGAATGAAACACAAAGACAAAAACAGTGCATCCTCAGCCACACTCTGCGGACATGGATGTTACAAATATTTTTTGGTGCTTTGTCTTCTTTCTGGGTTGGGGTTTTCTGCCTTTCTTCTATCATATGTGTGAGCTATTACAGGGGCAAAACACTATTTACATTGGTGATACATAGCTGATATTCTTAGCTAAATGGTGGATATAACTGTATGCAATGTAGACCACTAACAGGCTTGAAGTGCAAAATAAGACTTTGTATGAAACTAGCTTTGTATGAAACTGCATTCACACGAACAATTTCTCCGGTCCCGTATTTCCGTGCCATATGAGATCTTGTATACGGGACATTTTTCATCCGTATGCAGCATTTATGTAACCCATATTTATATGTCCCCATAGACTTCTATGGGAATATGGCACAGAAATACAGAAGAAAATAGGACATGCTCTATATCAGTGGTGGCGAACCTATGGCACGGGTGCCAGAGGTGGCACTCAGAGCCCATTCTGCGGGCACTCAGGCCATCAGAGTTCACCAAACACTGAATCTTCCTACAGTCCCAGGCAACTTAAGAGATGCTGCTCTAAGTGCTGGCTATTTTAAAGTGACACTTTATTGGCTGTTTGGAACTGCGGGAAAAGTGAGAAGGTGATGACAGAAGTGCATTATCTTTGTAAGGTCCTCCTGTTGGACCCACCATTCTTCCTGTATGGAACGAAGCTACAATGGTAGTTTGATTTTGCCCTCCTCTTGTCAACTGTACTGTTGGCCTTAGGGGGCCGATACAATTGAAAGATGTGGAAGAACAGGGAGCAATAAGTTACTGTATAAAATTCCATGTTGGCACTTCACGGTAAAAAAGTGGATTTTGGTTGAAGTTTGGGCACTCGGTCTCTAAAAGGTTCGCCATCACTGCTCTATATGTTTATGGCTCGTATATGGTATGGTGTCAACAACGGCAATGGCAATGTAAATGGTTGGATGTATTGTCCATACAATGCAGAGCATGCAGAGCATTGTATATAATGGTGATAAATGTATTTACTTTGGACTACTTATGTACTTATATAATGTAAAATTGCAGATTCTCAGAAAAAATTCTCAAATGATTCATCCTGATCTTCTACTTTACAAGGTACCTTCCTACAGTTTTGTCTTCTTCCCTGCTTCACTGATGGTTTATGCCAGTACTATACATACGTATATGCCCATGGTACTATGACCATGTTATCAAACACAAAGAAGACAAGAAAAGTATTCATAATTTGGAAGGACATTTTCCTTTAAAAACTTTTGTTACAAGTTTTGCCAAGGAGGCTATGGAAAATCGGTGCCCTGCCATGCCTACTTTTATAAAAAGTTGTGTGCATAGCTCAAAATAAAGTCCAGGAATTGTTACTTTTTGTGCCTTACTCAAATATGCATAAATATTATAGTAATGCTCAGGGCTAGATTAAGGGTCCCAGCGGTATGGAGCACCTCATTTAGGATGGGGCCCCCCAGCTTCGCAGCCAATGCGGGGCCCCCTCCCACAACGTTATATGTAAAAAGATATCACATATTTACACCGTTTCAATGCTCTAGACATATTAGAAACAATGGTATCTTTAGTTTTAGATAAATTCCTACTTTTACTAAATGATTTCCAATTTTGTTCATGACCAACTAAAAAATACTCTTGCCATATTATTAATGACTAATGATACCACAATACTGTTACCAAATAAAAGTACCATAATACCAATATTCCAAACAATAGCGCTACAATTTGCAAATGATCCCTCGAAACTGACCCACAGGATTACCACAACGTGACAGGTATTACCAATAATTTACCAACTCCATTTACTAATGATCTTTACCACCATATTGTTATTTTACAAACACCACCCTGCTAGGGACAATATCACTAATGATACCTCTATACAGGGCCCAAATTATAGCACTAAATCATGATTATTATCAGTACATAATGACTATAATACTAAATGATAATTTACACACAGACCAGTATTTAATACCATGTAGTGACCATATAGTAGTAGACACCAGTCCTGCACAGAGGCTGCAGTGTAATCCAATTACTTACAGGTGACGTTCCTGATGTTGTCTGTTCCCTCCTGTCTGATCTTCCAGGAGACTTCTTCCATCCATAACTCATCACTGCGAGTTTATAAAACATACATGGTCGGCATCATCCTTTATTCTCCTCACACCTGACCCTCACATACACAGCTGACCACAATGTGCCCCCACATGTATACCCCTCATACTTCAACTATCCACACTGTGCCTCCACATATATCATATATACCCCTCATACCTCAACTATCCACACTGTGCCTCCACATATATCATATATACCCCTCATACCTCAACTATCCACACTGTGCCTCCACATATATCATATATACCCCTCACACGTCAACTACCCACACTGTGCCTCCACATATATCATATATACCCCTCACACCACAACTAACCACACTGTGCCTCCACATATATCATATATACCCCTCACACATCAACTATCAACACTGTGCCTCCACATATATCATATATACCCCTCACACCTCAACTATCCACACTGTGCCCCCACATATATCATATATACCCCTCATTCCACAACTGACCACACTGTGCCCCCACATATATCATATATAATCCTCACACCTCAACTATCCACACTGTGCCTCCACATATATCATATATACCCCTCACACCACATATATACCCCTCATACCACAACTATCCCCACTGTGCCTCCACATATATCATATATACCCTCACACCTCAACTGACCACACTGTGCCCTCACATATATCATATATACCCCTCACACTATCCACACTGTGCCTCCACATATATCATATATGCCCCTTACACCACAACTATCCACACTGTGCCCCCACATATATCATATATACCCCTCATACCTCAACTATCCACACTGTGCCCCCACATATATCATATATACTCCTCACACCACAACTGTTCACACAGTACCCCCACATATACCAAACACAGTACCCCTGACCAGTGTTAATACACACACACAGATGCCACAAAACAGGGGGTATTACAGTGAAGTCACTTCACCCACATTATCAATAAGATAAAACCATAACAATAACTGATGACAATAACCCTGCACCCCAATGCTGGCTCACTATAGACACTAGAAGGTTAGTCAGTGACTACAATACTGATCTGACACAGGCAGAAGTGCACTCTAGTACCTCACAGGTGACATGTCATCTCCGTAAGGGCCAGACTTAAGAATCTTCCACCAGATGTCTCCAGCTCCTGGCAGCACATGCCCCACACTGTGCAACTAATAATACAACAGTTATTTACCTCAAGTAATTATTTAATATACTGCCCCCCCCATTTAGTTATTTAACCCCTTACCGATATGTGACGTAATAGTACGCCACATGTCGGGCCCCGGTACATGGAGAGGGCTCGCGGGCCGAGCCCTCTCCATAGCCGGTAAGTCTTTGCTTCATATTGCAGCAAAGGCTTACTGGTAACACCCGCGATCGATGCCGGCACCGATCGCGGGTGTTTTACCGCTGATCGCCGCCGGCAAAGGTGCTCACGAAGACCCGAAGCTACTTCGGGTTAACCCATTCATTACAATGTGCTGTCAGCACATTGTAATGTATGAGTAGTAAAATCCCCATATACTGCCATACTGTAGTATGGCAGTATATAGTAGGATCGATCAGACAACCTAGATTTCAAGTACCCTAGGGAGTCTGAAAAATAGTAAAAATAAAAATAAAAAAAAAGTTAAAATAAAAAAATTCAAATCACCCCCGTTTCCCTAGAATTGATATAAATATAAATAAACAGTAAAAATCATGAACACATTAGGTATTGCCACGTCCGAAAATGCCCGATCTATCAAAATATGATAACGGTTTTTCACTGCGTTTAACCTCGTAACGGAAAATCGCGCCCAAAGTCAAAAATTGAAAAAAAAATTAAAAATTCTTTAAAAAGTGATCAAAAGGTCGTACAGTCCTAAAAATGATAACATTGTAAACGTCATCAAAATCTGCAAAAAAAAACAACACCACCCACAGCTCCATACACCAAAGTATGAAAAAGTTATTAGCGCCAGAAGATGGCAAAATGCCCCAAAAAAATTTTGTACAGGAGGTTTTAATTTTTTTAAATGTATGAAAACATTATAAAACCTATTCAAATATCCCCGTAATCGTACCGACCCAAAGAATAAAGTAGGCATGTCATTTGGGGTGCACAGTGAAATCCGTAAAATCCAAGCCCACAAGAATACGACACAAATGCGTTTTTTTACCAATTTCACTGCATTTGGAATTTTTTTCACGCTTCCTGGTACACGGCATGGAATATTAAATACCACCATTTTGAAGTGTAATTTGTTACGCAGAAAATAAGCCATCACACAGCTCTGTACATGGAAAAATAAAAAAGTTACCAATTTTTGAATGTGGGGAGTGAAAAATGAAAACGCAAAATCGAAAAAGGGCAGTGGCGGGAAGTGGTTAATATACTGCCCCCCCACCCTTTGAACTATTTTACATTCTGGGCCTCACCCCCAATACATTTCATACACTGGGCTCCTCTGTAAATTATTTTATATTCTGCCACCTCTATTAGTTATGTACACTCTTTTTTTGTACACTCTTTTTTTGTACACTCTTTTTGTACACTCTTTGGGTCAGTAAGATCAGAGGGATACTAAATTTATGCAGGTTTTATTGAGTTTTAATACATTTTAAAAATTTAAAACCTCATCACGGAAAATAGGTTTTTTTGTCATCTTCTAACGCTAATAACTTTTTCATCCATATATACTCGAGTATAAGCCAAGTTTTTTGGCTTATACTTGAGTCAAAAAAAAAAAAAAGAAGGTCAAAACTCACCTTTCCAGCACCCCCCGCAGGTCTTCTCTTCTTCCATCAGCAGGTCCGTACACGCTGACGACGGAACAAGAGCTGGCTATATACGGGGTCAGGTGAAGGCTATATACCAGGGCAGGAGCTGGCTATATCCGGGGCTGGTGCAAGCTATATACCAGGGCAGGAGCTGGCTAAATATGGGGGCAGGAGCTGGCTATATCAGGAGCAGGTGCTGGGTATATATGCGGACTGCCTGGCTATATATGGGGCAGGAAGAAGGCTACATATGGAGGCAGGAGGAGAGCTATATCAGGGGGAGGTGCAAGCTATATACCACAGCAGGAGCTGGCTATATATGGGGGCAGGCTATATCAGGGGCAGGCGCTGGGTATATATGGGGACTGGATGGCTATTAATGGGGCAGGAGGGAGGCTATATACAGGCGTAGGAGGAGAGCTATATCAGGGGCAGGTGCTGGCTATATAAGGGTTGGCCTATACTTGAGTACATAAGGTACTGAGATGTGTGAGGAGTAATTTTTTGCGGCTGACGTTTTCTTTGCTAGCATTTTAAGGACAGTTAGACCTTTTGATAAGTTTTTATTACATTTTTTATGTTATGTAAAATGGTGTAAAAGTCGCGTTTCAGACATTTGTGCGCTATTTTCAGTAATGTGGTTCAACACCAGCAATAATCATTTTTATATTTTGTAAGACCGGACATTTTGAGAATTTTGAGATGCAGCGATATCTAACGTGTTTGTGATTTTTACTGTTTAATAAATTTAATATCAGTTCTAGGGAAAGGGGGGTGATTTCTTTTTTAAACTTTTTTTTTTTTACTATTTTTTAGACCGTCTGGGGTACTTTAACCCTAGGTGGTCTGATCGATCCTACCATATACTGCAATATTACTATATTGCAGTATATGTCATTTTTACACAGTATTCATTACATTGAGCCACTGGGACATTGTAACGAATCTGCAGAAACCATGCAGCCTTGGGTCTGACGAAGACCCAAGGCTGTCATGGCAACCGATCGCTGCCCCCCGATGACGTCCTAGGTAGCGAGCGATGATCGGAACAAAGATGATTGCACCAACATGCCACCATCCTTTAAATGTTGGCAGCGGCATCAGATGGGTTAATACCCGCGGTCGGTGCTAGCACCAATCGCGGTTATTAGCAGTGGGTGTTTGCTGCAATATTCAGCAAACCACACCTCTGTATGAAGAGGGCTCAGCACCTCTGCGCTGTACACGTACGCTGAAGAATGTGAAGGAGTTAATATTCTACCCCCCACACACAATGAATTAGTTAATATGCTGTCCCTCCCAGAATTATTTAGTTAATATGCGGCTGCCCCCCAAATAATTAGTTAATATGCTGCTGCCCCCAAATAATTAGTTAATATGCTGCTTCCCCCCAAACGATTAGTCAATATGCTGCTGCCCCCCAAATAATTAGTTAATATGCTGCTGCCCCCCTTAATTAGTTGATATGCTGCTGCCTGCCCCACAATTAACTATTTAATATTCAGCCCACCCCCAATTAATTATTTTAAATATTTAGGCCCCCACCATCTTTTACAGCTGTTCGATTAAAAAAATAAAACTCAGGTCCCATGTCTTGTTTCTTATTGCCGTGCCCGGGCAGGAAGGGGTGCGCGGCAGCGTAATGACGTCATCACGTGACCGCGCATCCTATTTCATGGAGCGATGTGCGCTGGGGTTGTCTTCTGGCCACATCGCTCCAGTATTAGTGCTCCAGCGCCCGTTTCCGGCACTACACATTGACGGACAGGAGCTTCCGGTCAGAAGGAGTCCCCTGCCCGACTGCTGAAGGTTAAGTCGCAACTGTATACTTTATCATTGTAACCCCAGACACATTTTTTTTTGGTCTCTGTGACAATTGGATTTTAAAAATGTTGGATTCTCATAAAGAACCAAGATTAACAATAAATCTTCATTGCAGACACATTCGATAACTATTACAGCTGTTTATTGTAGCCTTAGGCTAAAGTACAGTAAATTCCCAACATCCAATGGTCCGTTTGTAATTAGAGGTCGTCTGTAAGTTGGGTGTTCTTAAGTAGGGGACCGCCTGTATATGAAACTGCTATAAAGAAAATAAATATGCTATGCTATGCTTATTGGTTGCTATGGTCAGTGATTATGCTACTGCTTAGTACACATTTTCTTAACCTCTTAATGACTTGGGTACTGTGCACCTTACAGACATGACCATGTTTTTCAAATCTGACATGTGTCACTATAAGTGGTTATAACTTCAGAATGCTTTAACATATCCAGGTAATTTTGAGAATGTTTTTGAAAATTTGTAAAAATACTTGATTTTCAAAATTGTATATTTTTTTACTTTTCTGACACATCTTAATGATACGTTGCATGCGGCGTTATAATGCACTTTATGTGCACTCCGGTGACTGGGTAAGAGAATGTGCCCCAACGTCACAACACTAAAATAACTTCATAACTAACATTTACCAAATGTCTGCTTTATGTTGACATGTTTTTTTTATGCATCCTCTCATTTTTTATAGAATGCTATGAGGCTTAGAACTTTAGGTATAATTATTCACATTTTCATAAATGCTAAATTATACTTTTGAGGGACTTGCTCAGTTTTCACTTTGAGAAATCTAAATAATAGTAAAATCCCATAAGTTAACCAATTTTAAAAACTACACCCCTTAACATATGTAAAACAGCTTTCTAAGTGTATTAAGTTTGTCAACCTTTTAAAATGTAACTGTAAAGTTACTCACAAAAAATTGTTTTAGCACAACTGGAGAGAGACTTTGATAACAATTCCAACAATATCTGTATCATGCTGTTGGCTTCTTCCTAGCCTCTGATGTATCTGGTATATTTAACATTAGATTCATATTAATACTAGATTAGTACTATTCTGGTCTCATATATACAGGATAGGAGTAGTAGTACTTAGATGTGCCGATATATAGAGGACAGGAGTAGTATAGTACTGTGTTGTGCCCACTTTTAGCACTAACTTTTAGCACTAATACTAACTTTTAGCACCCGAAATCTAAATACACTCATCTTCAGACAGCTGTTTTATTTTCCATTTAGTCATCAAAATCACAAACATATGGTGGTGCTGTGAAAGCACAATAAGTATTGCACAGTACAAGAATATAGCATGCGGTACATGCATCTGCAGACAGCTGTTTTTAATTGAGAATTCTTTATTTATAATAAGTCAAACAATGTATGACACAGGATAGACTGTGAAGCGACACAATAAAATAAGATATTTAGCATACAGTACATAACATGGCAGCAACCCAGGTTACTTATCACATAACATACTACTAAGTTACAGGGAATGAGTTAAAGGTGCTAGAGAAGGGAGATCACAGGCTCATAAAATACATTATAGAAATAGGAGGGATGTTAAATCTTTACTCCACTGCTATCCACTGTACAAGATTAGATTTTAAGTAAGCTATGAATGACATGTCTCTGTATCAAAATCCAATCACTGGTGTGAATGTATGTAAAGTTGGGGGCAGCATCAGAAATGGAGTAGCAGTGTGAATGCAAATATGTTGGTGGAGGAACAATGTACTAATTCTTGACACATACTATTCAAAATCGAGTAATCAAATCTAGGCTATATGACTGATTTCTTCACTGGCTGTCTTGCATGGACACACAAAGTACAATTTCTCTTTAAAAGATTTTGCCTCATGGGGTGTGGCCAAGCTGTCGAACGGACCAGATGTGTCTTTAGACAGCTCTGAGCTGGGCACCTAAATCTATGCCAATTGGCACCTACCACTCCTTCATTGGGCCCCTAGGGTACCCAGGGCATCTTCGGGCATGCTCCCTGAGCCCTGGGGAGCGTTATAAGGGGAATCCGCATTTTATTGTGACCTACATGAGGCCTAGAAGCAGGCCTCTCAATTTGGGAGCACGGCCCAACCATCCCCAGTCGCGGGCAACCTGATCTGGACCTAAAGACCCTACACTGTACCAGGAGGCCTCCGATCCTCACAGATTCCAGTCTGGGATGGATTACAGCACCAAGAAGCCCAAAATAGCCTCCATCAGATCGGGATCTACCAGCCGGGAGAATACCCAGCCTGGAGTTGGAGAGGTACCCAGGCAAAGTACCTTATTTCATTTACGCCTGGACTGGGCCTGCTGGTAAACCGATTCCTTTCTGAGACTCTTCCTAGGGTCACCGCCAAAGACATTTTTTATTCTGGACCCATCCACCCTAGTAATGAGGGTAAGAATTCTGGAGAGAAATGACAAGGCCTAATCAAAAGAAGGACTCGTCACCTTCAGGTCCCTCTATATCGGATCTCCTACAACAACTCCAGGCCACAAGCAGACCTGCCTAACACCGCCTCCTCCTGCTTGGCCCATTCATCCCAGGCATCGCCTTTACGAAATGACCCACCCAGCATCCTAGTCGACACCACTTGCCACAGAAGATTTCTTACGTTGTATCCCGGTAACTTTTCACAAGGCATCTTATTACAGCAGCACTCCAAGCAGCGCAGATTTGTTACTGCTGGGGATTCCCTTTCTCTCTGGCGTTTACACATAACGGCTAAAAGTTCCTAGTTCGCTTTCTGGAAAAGGTTAGCAGAGACCTTGAACAAGCTGTGTTACCCTGTTATGAACAAGCACCACTTCATCAAAGGGCCCCTTCACCATCTCGACAATGCCCAATGCGACACCTGCTAATGTGAGTTATTTAGAACTTTCCTCTCTGGTTCATCTCCTTCTTGATGGAGATGTGCAAATGTCTGTTATTCATCATAATTTTGTTGCTTCTCATGACACTGGTAACATGTTGTACCTCTATGATGTCATTTGTGGCATGACTCCTCCATGATACCCCTTTACCCAGACTGATTGTCTGTTTGTTAATATTTCCCCAGTTGTTATTTTCTTCCTTTCTTTCCCTTCCTCCCCTATCCAGGTTTGATACTTTCACAGGGAGGATCATTATACACCACAAGATAAGTATCTTATTCAATTAGATTTTTATAAATACTTTTGAGCTTTCGGTTTATCTTAACTCCCCATGAGCCATGATTGACTATTCTAAACATCACCCTAATGTCATCTGCCTCTTAGTAGGGTAGGTAGACCCTACTGTTTGCACACAAATAGAAACAGAACTCACTTCATTATTCTTTTCTACAGCCAACACCAATCTGGTGGTTAATCGCTTACTGGTGGTTAATCGCTTACTAGGCCTTAAACAATTTATAACTTACACTATACGAAGACTGGTGACAAAGTGTAAAAGAAAATGCACACAGCAACAACATTCACTGAAGGCTCAAGTCCACCGCTTACAATTCGCAAACCAGATACATCCTACTCTACATCTAAACAAACGTATATATGACAGTAAACTCAAGCTTAAGGCCCTTCTTACCTTAAAAACTGAGGGGGCACTTAAGTGGACACAAGCTTTATTTTAAAGATAAATATACAAAATGCTGGCACCCATTTACAACAAAAGGAACGCATCAATTCAGAATTCTCCATTAAGATACGAGAGGGAAATGTCAGCGCACACCCAGAATGCAATTACAATACATTCCATCAGTTTAACCAGTTCCTCTACACTCCATCAAAACAACCTTGATTAACTTGATTAACCTCCCTTCTCTCCCTTTATCAGCAGTAGAAATTCTCATGACCCCAATTACCGTGTTTTTCGGACTATAAGGCACACAAAATATCCTTTGATTTTCTCAGAAATCAAAGGTGCACCTTATAGTCCAGTGCTTCTTATATATGAACCATACTTACAGACAACAGCTGCCTGGAACTGTGCACAGGTCTGCCACCTGCTGGTCATTCATCCTTATAATCAGGTGCACCTAATAATCCAGTGCGCCTTATAGTCCCAAAAATACGGTACTAATGAAGAAATAATAGAGAAAGTCAAACACCTCAAACTAGGAAAGTCCCCAAATTCAGACACTTTTTATAAAAAGCTTCTTCCCATACTTCTCCCACATATCAGCGCCTACTATAATGCCCTCCTACAGTGAGAACAAATGCTGCCAAAATTTTACCTAGCACATGTAACGGTATTACCTAAGCCAAATATCCCCTCTACCCCAGTAATTGTAGACCCATCTCCTGACTAAATTTGGATTTGAAATGATTTACCTCTAGCACAACGCACCCACCTATTTCTTTAATCCATAGAGATCAAGTTGGCTTCATCCTATCCTGCTGTTAGGGTTGGGTAACACAGAAGACAGGGGATAGTGTGCCCTGAGCTTGCCCCAACCTCTGTCCTTTCCTATAGCCCCCCCCACGCTAAACCGTGGGGCGACTACTTGAAGACTCGAAATACACTGGATAAGTGTGGGAAGGGAAACACAAACAGACTGACAAACATAAAACACAAAAGAGAGGTAACCTAGCCGGAGTCACAATGAGAGGGTACGTCAAGAACAAAGTCAGTAAGCAAAGAGTCAATGTCAAAAACTAGCCGAGGTCACAACAATACAGATACAGAGCAAGTCAACCTAATGCAGAGAGCAAGTGATGAAGGGATTTCAAACACTGGCACAGGTGACTAGTGAGGCTGCAATAGGAGCTGGACAACTTCTGAGAATTAACCCCTCATGGTGCAGAAAAACCAAGCACAATAGCAGTCACCATGCAGAGGTTCCACAAGTCTCAGCAGTTCAGAACACAACTCGACAGCGCGAGATCTTAGCAGCCGCTGCACAGGACGAGAGGTGGAGTTTGCGCGGGTACGTGTCGGAGGTCAGAGAATGCTGCTAGCACGATTCTCGTAAAGATGGCTTCTGAGGATTGGCCTGATGAAATAACCTGAGTAACCGCGGAGCATGAATCTCTAGCCGGAACCCAAGACCTATCCTCAGGACCAAAACCTTTCCAGTGGACCAGGTACTGCAGGGAGTTACCTACCCATCTGGAATTTATGACTTTTTCCACCTCAAACTCCAGATTCTCCTCCACACTAGATGGAGGAGGAGGGTCAGGAAGAGGAAAACAGGCTCAACATAGCGCCTCAGAAGACTCTTATGGAAGGTGTTATGAACCCGCCACCCTTTTGGCAGAGTAACCTTGAAGGAAACCGGGTTAACAATTTGAGTAACAACAAAAGGACCAACAAACCTGGGCGCAAACTTCAAAGAGGGGACCTTCAATTTAAGTTTTTTTGTGGATAACCATACTTTATCCCCCACCACAAACATATCGGAGTTAGTGCGCCTTCTTTGAGTCTGTTGGACCATAGAATTTTGTGCCCTCTGAATATTCTTCTGAAGTTGTGACCAGAGTGTGCGCAACTTGGACGTAATAGCTTCCGCCCGAGGAATGTTAGAGACAGGCACAGATGAAAAGGAGAAACGAGGATGAAAACCATAATTGCAGAAAAAGAATTAGAAGAATTATAAGAATTAAAAGAGTGGAAGAATTACAGTGGTTATTAATAGCAAATTCTGCCAATGGAAGGAATTTCACCCACTGATCCTGACTGTCCGAGACAAAGAGTCGCAGATATTGAATCATCTCCTGATTCATTCTGGGTGAAACGCCGACAAGAACGACAAATTCACTTCCAGTCTAGAACAAAATGCTCGCCAAAATTTGGAAACAAACTGTACGCCCCTATCTGACACAATATCATCTGGTATACCATGGAGGCGTACAATATTCTGTATAAACAATTCAGCCAACTCCTCAGCTGAAGGTAACTTTTTTAATGGAACAAAGTGTTCCCATCTTAGAGAAACGGTCCACTACCACCCAAATCACAGTATACCCTTGAGATTCTGGCAGATCAGTAACAAAATCCATAGACACCTTAGACCAAGGCCTGGTAGGAACTGGAAGCGGAAGAAGAGGCCCCTCAGGACGTCTCCTGGGAGTCTTTCCTCGCGCACAGACCTGACTGACTTGGACAATGCGTGCACATCATTAGTCATGTGAGGCCACCAGTAACTTGTCTTTAAAAGATCCAAGGTACTCCGCATTCCCGGATGACCTGCCAATACCGAGCAATGCATCTCCTCCAACACTCTCAAACGACAAAAAAGAGCAACAAATAATTTGCCGAAGCTACGGGACAAGGCATCAGCCTTCACATTTTTTGACCCCGGTCGGTAGGTGACCACAAAATTAAAGCGAGAGAAAAACAAGGCCCACCTAGCCTGACGTGAGTTCAAGCGCTTAGCAATATCCAAATACACTAAGTTCTTATGATCCGTGAGCACAGTTATCGGATGAAGAGCTCCCTCCAAAAAGTGTCGCCAGACTTCAAATGCCCACTTAATGGCAAGGAGCTCTCGATTACCAATATCACAATTCCTCTCACAAGAAGAAAACTTTCTAGAGAAATATGCACAGGGTCGAGTCTGGTGAGAGTGGAGGACCCCAGAGACAACATTGCACCTACTCCAACCTCAGAGGCATTTGCCTCTACAACAAATGGCTGAGAGAGGTCAGGTTGCACCAAAACTGGGGCTGACGAGAAAGCCGCTTTTAGAGTTTCAAACGTAGAGCAAGTGGCAGGAGACCAATTACTCGGATCAGCACCCTTACGGGTTAAATCCGTGAGAGGTTTGGCGATCATGGAAAAGTTCTTAATAAAGTTCCGATAATAGTTAGCGAAACCCAAAAAACGTTGTAAGGCCTTAAGATTGGTAGGCCGAACCCAGTCCGTGAGCGCCTGAACCTTACTTGGATCCATCTGTACATCAGAGGGAGTAACAACATAACCTAAGAAGGAAACTTTCTGGACACAAAAAACACACTTTTCCAGTTTAGCGAAGAGATGGTTTTTGCATAACCTGGTAAGTACTTGACGGAGATGTTGCTGGTGTGAAACCATATTAGCAGAGAAAATCAAAATATCTTCAAGATACACCACCATAAACACACCGATGTAATCATGAAAAATTACATAAACCCTTGAAAAACCGATGGGGCATTGCTCAAACAAAAGGGCATAACCATGTATTCAAAGTGTCCCAAAGGTGCATTGAATGCGGTCTTCCGCTCATCCCCTTCCCGGATGCGAATCAGGTTATAAGCCCCTCTGAGATCTAATTTAGAGAAAACTTGGGCCCCAGAAACCTGATTTAAGAGATCCGGGATCAAGGGGAGAGGACCTGAGTTTTTTACCGTTATCTTATTTAATTCTCTATAATCAGTGCGCCGTAAACCACCATCTTTTTTCTCAACAAAAAAGAACCCGGCCCCAGTGGGCGACTCAGAAGGACGGATATGTCCGATTGCCAAACTCTCATCAATATAACTCCTCAGTGACTCCCGTTCTGGTATTGACAGGTTATATATACGACCCTTTGGCAATCTAGCATAAGGAAGAAGGTCAGTTTTACAATCAAACTCCCTGTGAGGAGGAAGGACTTGGGACAAGGGTTTTGAAAACACATCTGAGTAATCAGAGAGAAAACCTGGAAGACTCTGACCTTCCGCCATTACTGTACATAATGAAACTCTGGTCAGGTGATCCTTACAGTGAGGACCCCAATGAACCAGCTCCAGAGTTTCCCAATTAATTACCGGATTATGGATCTGTAGCCAAGGTAAACCAAGAATGACATTTTCAGACAAATTTTCCATAACTAGGAAAGAACACTACTCTTCATGCATAGCTCCTACAATAAGTTTTATCTGGGGGGTTCGGAATTTTATCAACCCTGCCTGTAGAGGGGTCAAATCTGTACCCGACATCTGGATAGGAGTGGACAAAGGAATCAATGACACAGATAACTGAGAGGCAAAATTATAATCAATGAAATTAGATACAGCACCTGAATCCAAGAAGGCGCGACCAGCACAGGAAACAGACTGAAACTTAACCGTACAAAGTAAATACATTCTAGACACAATTGGGAGTACCTAAGCTCCTAAGCAGTCCCCCCGACTACTGCTTAGGAGTGGAAGTTTTCCTGCTGCTGCCTCTTGGAACAGGTGTTGATCTGATGGTCAGGACTTCCACAGTAGAAACAAAGATGACGTCTCAGTTGATGTTGCTTCCTCTGTGCAGGAGAGATGCTATCCAGCTCCATGGATTCCAATTCTGGACTACCTGGAGACAGACTGGCCGCTGGCTGACAATCAGGGGACACCCGAGGTGATCGCCTGGATCTTAGGCGACAATCAACTCGGACGACCAGAGTCATAGCGTCATCTAATGTCTGAGGGTCAGCATAAGCTAGGACTAAGTCCTGTACTCGGTCTGATAGCCCGGACATAAACTGGTCTGTCAAGGCACAGTCCTTTCATTGCGAGTCAGTCACATACTGTCTGAACTGGGCACAAATAATCTTTTGCTGTCCGTTTTCCCTGACGCAGAGATCTAAGGTGGGAAACTGCAAGTGCTCGGCGGTCAGGTTCGTCATAAATCTGGCCTAAAGCAAAAAAAAAGCATCAAGAGAAGAACGGGATGGAGAGTCAGGTGGGAGAGAAAAGGCCCCGCGCAACAGGGAAATTACCACGCCCACCCTTTGTGTCTCTGTGCCCGATGCACGAGGGCGTAAAGAAAAATAAAGTTTACAGCCCTCCCGGAATGAAAAAAATTTTCCTACGGTCACCAAAAAACAAGTCAGGGAGGGGAACCTTAGGTTCTGGGGCGGGTGGCAGCGGATGGCAGCGGAACCTGCATAGTTTCCTGAATTTGGAGACGGGCAGTTAGATCCTGAACAAACTGAGTTAGGGTCTGGACCTGAGCGACCACAGCTGACAAATGCTCCATGGAAGGAAAGAATGTAGCAGGTCAGATACAGGATGCAGACCTATGTGTGGCCAGAGTTTCTGTTAGGGTTGGGTAACACAGAAGACAGGGGGCAGTGTGCCCTGAGCCTGCCCCAACTTCTGTCCCTTCCTAAAGCCCACCCATGCTAAACCATGGGGCGACTACTTGAAGACTCGAAATACACTGGATAAGTGTGGGAAGGGAAACACAAACAGACTGACAAACATAAAACACAAAAGAGAGGTAACCTAGTCGGAGTCACAACGAGAGGGTACATCAAGAACAAAGTCAGTGAGCAAAGAGTCAATGTCAAAAACTAGCACAGGTGACTAGTGAGGCTGCAATTTATGCAGCCAGAACCCCACCTCCAGAACCTGATAGGAGCTGGACAACTTCTGAGAATTAACCCCTGAAGGTGCAGAAAAACCAAGCACAATAGCAGGCACCATGCAGAGATACCACAAGTCTCAGCAGTTCAGAACACAACTCCTAGACAGCGCGAGATCTTAGCAGCCACTGCCCGGGACGAGAGGTAGAGTTTGCGCGGGTACGCGCCCGAGGTCGGAGAACGCTGCTAGCACCACCAGAGGAACCAGAAGTACCAGCATTCTCTCCAGTGAACCTGACACCTGCCAAGTACCAGATAATATTCGTAAGAACCTAAACGACATACATTCTGTGAATCATTCACAGACACCTCTACTAATGATTTCACTAGATATAGAAAAAGCTTTTGATACAGTACTTTTGCCTTAAATGTTTGAAGTTCTAGAGTGATTTGGCATCCCACCAGATTTTATCATTACTCTGAAACTACTCTACAATCAATCAGTAGCTTATCTTAAACTCACCACACTCAATCCAGCCTCTATTAAGATTGCCGGGGCACACATCAGGGGTGTCCATTGTCGGCCTTCAATGTATGCATATGGTACTGTATGTATGTGTATATACAGTCACCGGCCACTTTATTAGGTACACCTGTTCAACTGCTCGTTAACACTTAATTTCTAATCAGCCAATCACATGGCGGCAACTCAGTGCATTTAGGTATGTAGACATGGTCAAGACAATCTCCTGCAGTTCAAACCGAGCATCAGTATGGGGAAGAAAGGTGATTTGAGTGCCTTTGAACGTGGCATGGTTGTTGGTGCCAGAAGGGTTGGTCTGAGTATTTCAGAAATTGCTGATCTACTGGGATTTTCACGCACAACCATCTCTAGGGTTTACAGAGAATGGTCCGAAAAAGAAAAAACTTCCAGTGAGCGGCAGTTCTGTGGGCGGAAATGCCTTGTTGATGCCAGAGGTCAGAGGAGAATGGGCAGACTGGTTCGAGCTGATAGAAAGGCAACAGTGACTCAAATCGCCACCCGTTACAACCAAGGTAGGCAGAAGAGCATCTCTGAACGCACAGTACATAGAACTTTGAGGCAGATGGGCTACAGCAGCAGAAGACCTTACCGGGTGCCACTCCTTTCAGCTAAGAACAGGAAACTGAGGCTACAATTTGCACAGGCTCATCGAAATTGGACAGTAGAAGATTGGAAAAACGTTGCCTGGTCTGATGAGTCTCGATTTCTGCTGCGACATTCGGATGGTAGGGTCAGAATTTGGCGTCAACAACATGAAAGCATGGATCCATCCTGCCTTGTATCAACGGTTCAGGCTGGTGGTGGTGGTGTCATGGTGTGGGGAATATTTTCTTGGCACTCTTTGGGCCCCTTGGTACCAATGGAGCATCGTTGCAACGCCACAGCCTACCTGAGTATTGTAGCTGACCATGTCCATCCCTTTAGGACCACAATGTACCCAACATCTGATGGCTACTTTCAGCAGGATAATGCGCCATGTCATAAAGTTGGAATCATCTCAGACTGGTTTCTTGAACATGACAATGAGTTCACTGTACTCAAATGGCCTCCACAGTCACCAGATCTCAATCCAATAGAGCATCTTTGGGATGTGGTGAAACAGGAGATTTGCATCATGGATGTGCAGCCGACAAATCTGCGGCAACTGTGTGATGCCATAATGTCAATATGGACCAAAATCTCTGTGGAATGCTTCCAGCACCTTGTTGAATCTATGCCACGAAGAATTGAGGCAGTTCTGAAGGCAAAAGGGGGTCCAACCCGTTACTAGCATGGTGTACCTAATAAAGTGGCCGGTGAGTGTACATGGGGGCACATTTACACCCACACTTTTTCTTACCCCGCCCCCGGAGTTCACCGATTGTAACCCACTAACCCACTTGTAAGTATACAAATATGTATGTCAAAGAGGGGAAGAAGCGGAGGTCCCATTCAGAAATTTGCTATGGGGCCCTGCCTCTCCTAGTTATCCCCCTGAATACAGCATAAAAAACTGGCACAAGAAGCTTGTTCAATGATAAAGCTGTGAATGTTGGGAAAAGATCTATAGGTATTTCTAAATCAAAAGTTTTAACTGTAAACATTTTTACCCACAAATCAATAGCACTTGGGATGTAAAATAACTTTGACTGTTATCTTTGTTACTTATATCCTGCAGGTTCTTTCCTATAGCCCTCAGATTACCTCATTGATGCAATGGATGCTCCCTCTCCCTTTGCTGACAAACCCTGAAGTCCATAGTATAAACAAACTCTTAGGGCTGGTAAGGAAGGGGCTGCTGATTCCTGCTCACAAATGAGAAGGTCATGTGACAGAGCCTCTCTGTGTTTGTAGCAGAGCTGGATGTGTTCAAGACTGGATACAGATGTCCCCTGCACAGAATAGTGAGGTACAAGATCTCCCCTGTTCCTTATCAGTCACTCCATTAGGGTCTGTGATTCTACAGAACTTTCTCTGTACCTCTCTGCACCTCATGCTGCTCTCCTTCCCCTATCTTGCAGTCAGGACTTTGTGCACTGTGCAGAAAAGCTATTAATCCTTCACTTACTACATGTTCCCTGCTCCTCCATGTGATGGAAGCTGCCAGGCTGGTCACCATATACATCCGGTGTGTGTACTGTACAGTGTTCACTGGATTTACTTGTAGGAAACTAAATGGATTTAATGCTAAATTATTGTGAGAGAGAACACAAGGCATCATGGCATCTGGGCAAGCTAACTGGCCTCAGCTTAAGGGCATAGACAGGCAGAGATTAGTCTCTTCCCACTTCACCTCTGGTGAGAAAGGTTTTTGTCAAACACTTTCAGAACAGAAAATACCGTAACTTTGGAAAGAAATGGACGAGCGGCACAATATGGGCATTGTTCTGTTTGTTTTTATAGGGGGAATTACATATAATAATTTAGTAAAATCATAACCTTACAGTTATACTTTAACATGCAATTTTAAATGTAAAAATAAAATTAATTCTTGAGCTTTAAATTTAACACAGAAAATTCTGTGGCTTTAAGCATTACTGACTAGCAATTTGGTATCTTGGCAGGGAAAATCATTGTTTCCCTGGGATTTTGGTATTCATTTGCCTTAACTTCATGGATGGTTAGAAATCCCTCTTAAAAGCTGCAATATTAGATAAGGACAGGGTTTTCCAATGGGAATGTGGCCATGTAGCTTCTCAAAGTAGACAATAATTGTCTCAGAAATTGATTGCCAAAATCAGATTAGCAATATCTGTTGTGGTTTTTTTAAACCTTATCAACGCAGCATGCAACGTTTCCTGCTTAGCACACACTTAAAGGTGTTGGATCCAGTTATTAAGAATTTGGATAACAATCTCTTTACTCACACTACTGATATCCCCTAGATCACACCAAACATAAAATAAGTTGTGCCACCCATAAATTTTAGTCTAGTCTACTTCATCCCCATCTATTTTTGTGCTTAAAGGGGAACTTGTCATCAGGACCCACATTTCACCTAATGAAAGGTCTCATAGTCTCTTTGATACTAATTCCCAATCTGTTTCATAGCTAACATTACTGGTTTCACTTACTTTAAAAAGTATATAAAAGTATACATGGCTTCCTGTAAGCAAAATGCATCGAGTCACAGGGGTGCCTGTTACAAGACTGCAATCATCATTATCTGGTATCTGCTCTTCCCTCCTTCCCTCCTCCCTTGTGACACTGTTAGCTGATCTTGTACTCCATGCAAATCTCTGTCAGTTCATGCCTGCATAGGGGTGAGGTAAGGAAGTAAAAAAGGAAACCTAGCAGAGCAAAGAAGTGATGATGATGATCATGGGCATAACTAGCAGCGGCTGGGCCCCATAGCAGACCATTGAATGCGGCCCCTTCAACCTTAAAAATACATACATATTTATACACACACATTTACACAATCATTTTTACACTACACATTCATTAATACATACATAAGTATATACACATCAAACAAATCCAGTATATACAGCTTACACACACATAAACAGCATATACACACACAAGCATCCAGTATATACAGCATACACAAAGATATACAGCATACACTCACCGGCCACTTTATTAGGTACACCATGCTAGTAACGGGTTGGACCCCCTTTTGCCTTCAGAACTGCCTCAATTCTTCGTGGCATAGATTCAACAAAGTGCTGGAAGCATTCCTCAGAGATTTTGGTCCATATTGACATGATGACATCACACAGTTGCCGCAGATTTGTCAGCTGCACATCCATGATGCGAATCTCCCGTTCCACCACATCCCAAAGATGCTCTATTGGATTGAGATCTGGTGACTGTGAAGGCCATTTGAGTACAGTGAACTCATTGTCATGTTCAAGAAACCAGTCTGAGATGATTCCAACTTTATGACATGGCGCATTATCCTGCTGAAAGTAGCCATCAGATGTTGGGTACATTGTGGTCCTAAAGGGATGGACATGGTCAGCAACAATACTCAGGTAGGCTGTGGCGTTGCAACGATGCTCAACTGGTACCAAGGGGCCCAAAGAGTGCCAAGAAAATATTCCCCACACAATGACACCACCACCACCAGCCTGAACTGTTGATACAAGGCAGGATGGATCCATGCTTTCATGTTGTTGACGCCAAATTCTGACCCTACCATCCGAATGTCGCAGCAGAAATCGAGACTCATCAGACCAGGCAACGTTTTTCCAATCTTCTACTGTCCAATTTCGATGAGCTTGTGCAAATTGTAGCCTCAGTTTCCTGTTCTTAGCTGAAAGGAGTGGCACCCGGTGTGGTCTTCTGCTGCTGTAGCCCATCTGCCTCAAAGTTCGACGTACTGTGCGTTCAGAGATGCTCTTTTGCCTACCTTGGTTGTAACGGGTGGCGATTTGAGTCACTGTTGCCTTTCTATCAGCTCGAACCAGTCTGCCTATTCTCCTCTGACCTCTGGCATCAACAAGGCATTTTCGCCCACAGAACTGCCGCTCACTGATGTTTTTCTTTTTCGGACCATTCTCTGTAAACCCTAGAGATGGTTGTGCGTGAAAATCCCAGTAGATCAGAAGTTTCTGAAGTACTCAGACCAGCCCTTCTGGTACCAACAACCATGCCACGTTCAAAGGCACTCAAATCACCTTTCTTCCCCATACTGATGCTCGGTTTGAACTGCAGGAGATTGTTTTGACCATGTCTACATGCCTAAATGCACTGAGTTGCCGCCATGTGATTGGCTGATTAGAAATTAAGTGTTAACGAGCAGTTGAACAGGTGTACCTAATAAAGTGGCCGGTGAGTGTATACAGCAGACACACAGATAAACAGCATATACACACAATCAACCATCGTATACAGCATACACACAGATATACAGCATATATTGTAACAACCAGTGAAAAGACATCACTGAGGGGCTCTCAGAGCTCACAGTATAATTTGCATAACTTTAAAAGTTTATTTTAGAAGGAAGGAGGCCATCAATAACAGATATAAGATATTACCACAGTCACAGTGCCCAGATCTATGAGTTATTGTCCATGGTTTATCATGCTAGATTTTGATGGTAGATTATAAAAGCAGATTAATGTGAAAATGTGTGTTCTGATGATAGGTTGCATTTAGAAAATAAAAAAAATCTTGTACTTGGTTTATCATCATCCATGTTTAGAGGTTTGCGTTAAAACTTAAACGCTAAGGCAGGGAGACATATTTAAAGTATAAACTAAACAAAATTGCATAAATTAATAGTACAGCTAAAGTAAACTGTATAATGTACTTTATTAACCCTTATAGAACTCAGCCCTTTTTCATTTTTGCGTTTCTATTTGTTGCTTATTCCAAAAGCAATGACATTTTTTGTTTTTACGGTTAAAGAGATGTGTGAGGGCTTGTTATCTGTGAGACAAAAAAACACATTTGTGGCGTTTTCTTGTGGGCTTTGTTTTTACATGTTTTATTTTGTGCTCCAAATGACACTTTCTCTTTATTCTTTGGGTTGCTATAATCACAGGGATACCAAATTTATATAGGTTTAAAACATTTAAATCTTTTGTACATGAAAAATATTTGACATTTTGCCAAATTTTGCCAAATTCTGAGGCCAATAATTTATTCACACTTTGGTATATGGACCAATTTTACTGCTGATCTCTAATAGAGATTATTACACATGGCAGGCATAAAAGGCTCAATGAGACTGTAGGCTGCCATGGCAACCAATCGGCACCTTCCTATGGCGGAGCCCATGGGATGGTAAGTTAGACAACCTAGGTTATGTTTAATAAAAATTGTAATTCAAAAAAAATTCAAATCACCCCCCATTCCATAGAACTGATATAAATAAACAGTAAAAATCAGAAACACATTAGGTATCGCCACATCCGAAAATGTCCGATCTATCAAAATATAATAAAGTTTTTTCACTGTGTTTAACCTGGTAACAGAAAATAGCGCCCAAAGTCGAAAATGGCACTTTTTTGCCATTTTGAAAAATATAAAAAATACAATAAAAAGTTATCAAAAGGTTGTATAGTCCTAAAAATGGTAGCATTGTAAACTTCAACAAAAGTCACACAAAATGACACCACACAGAGCTCTGTACACTGAAGTATGAAAAAGTTATTAGCGGCAGAAAGTTTTTGTACAGGAGTTTAAATTTTTTGTATATGTATGAAAGCATTATAAAACCTATACAAGTTTGGTATTCCAATGATCATACCGTCCCAAAGAATAAAGGAGAAATGTCATTTGTGGCACAGTGAAAGCCATAAAATCCAAGTCCACAAGAAAATGGTGCAAATGCATTTTTTCACCATTTTCACTGCATTTGGAATTTTTTTCCCGCTTCCAAGTGCACGGCATGGAATATTAAATACCATTACTATGAAGTGCAATTTGTTACATGGAAAACAAGCCACCACACAGCTCTTTATGTCTAAAAATAAAAAAGTTATAGATTTTCGAAGCTGGGGAGTGAAAAAACAAAAAAGGGCCAAGTCGTTAAGGGTTTAAGGAATTGTAGTTGGATTTTGTGCACTCTGGTGCACTATGGTTGGAGTGCCTTCACTGTAGTGCCTTACAGCCCCTCCTTTCTGCTGTGAGTCACTGCTGAAAAGAGAAAAAGAAGAAAAGAGCAACAGGCACGCATAGGGAAAAAATAATTTCTATAAATTTTAATATTGCTCATGAATATAGGTGTACTCTCGCCTTGTTTTGCTGTTCTACGGTAAGTACAATCAGAAGATGTTAAACTTCCTCAGGTAGTGTGATGCTTTATATTCGACCTAAGGAAGAGATGGTTTTCACCTGGAAACATGTTTTAATTGCAAAGTCTTGAATGACATCCATGAGCTCTACCTATTGCCTTGGGCGGTGGCAGTGCAGATTATTTATCTTCTCCTCCTATGAGTCACTGCTTAAGAAGGCTTCTTTTTGAATACCATAGCTGTTACTCAAGTGAGAGGGGCTTTGCATTATAATTTCTCCATGTTTTTGACCATGTTTCCCTCCCCTTCAACAATATCCGTTTTCTCCGATAATTAGATAATTTAAAAAGTAATTTTAAAATACTTTAAAGGAAACCTTTCATCAGCAATTGGCCTAATAAACCACTACCAGTATACTGTCAAACTGCATAATATCTTCTTGTTTTTGTATCTCTCATGGCCCAGTGTGATGGCATAATCTAGAAAATCGACTTTGAAGTGAAATGTAAATTGGTTGTATAAAGTCAAGGAGGCAGAGAGTTTAACACTAAAGTCAAGGTGGGGAGCTCTGAACGCCTCCTTATCTGTGATTGACATCATGCATCAGATTTCAGGAGATCTGTTTAGTGATGTCTACAGGACCATTAATAACAGTGAAGGTGTCTTTCTGATGAAGAGAGAGCTTGACTTCAGTGTTAAAATCTCTACCTCCTTAACTTTATACAACCAGTTTACATCTCACTTCAAAGTTGATTTTCTGGATGAGACCACCACACTCGGTCATTAAAAAACATGATTTGGAAGGTATTCAGTTTCTTGGCAACATACTGGTAGTAGTTTATTAGGTCAATTGCTACTGGCAGGTTCTCTCTAAAGAAAAAAAAAGCTAAATAACTGCTTTATTATTTCCAATCCAATAAATGTTAATCAATATATTATATTTAACCTAAAAAGGCATTGAAAATAGGAACCCATTCTTCTAAATAACAAAACCTAAATTGCCTAAAGTAAATGAAAAATATAAAATATCTCTTCAAAGGCGATGTAAAAATAAATAAAGTAACTCCTGTCATTCACGGTCCAAGCAGACAAGGTTGTGAAGGGGCTGAACATCTAGGTTTTTGGGAAGCATATCCTATTTGTTATGAAAGGTCAATTAGGCTTATTGTATCAATCCACATTGTAAAGCATTAGTTATCTGCTTCAAAATTCATAGACCAAGATGTGACAAATACATAAGTTTAAGGCTCACTCTCTGCAACCTTTTCAAAAAGAGAAAAACCCAGGTGCCATTACTATGATAAAATGGCATAATTTCATGAATATGATAAATTGTTTGTCCCAGAAAGTAACTACATTTTATATTGACCCATTTTAATTAGTATAAATATAAGAATGGCATAATATTTGTTGTTTTGAGATGTGTGGGTAGATATTAATAAAAAGGCAGTATGATAGAGAGATGGACAAAAGTGATAGATAATAAATAAATATTATTCAGGCTACAATAGTAAAATATATAAAATAAATACACGACTTTCACTCAAATTCCCAAATTAGATATAGCAACAGAACAATAGTAAAAGGAATTTATTTTAAAACTGTAAATCAAAAAGTTCTGATATGTTATTTTATATGCTTGGATTTATTTCATATTTCAGGAACCAGATTCAATATGCAGATTAACATTACAATTTTCAGAAAAAGGAAAAAACAATAATAGAAGAGAAATAGTTTCCACCTCGGGGCTAGTTGCCTTTCCAGCAGCGGTAAGACTGTTACAGGGCCTGCAGTACCATTTGTTCCATTACACAATCTCCTGAAGCCTTTTGTACAGAGCTAAATCAAACTGCCTGTACCAACACGACACATGGCTTTCTCTCTCAAATGTTTGCTAATCCAGACGCTCCAACCATCTTTATTTAAGATGCCATATGGCTGGCAGAAGCCTGTAGATCTAGCAGCACATCTGCTTCCATGTTACTTTTCCGTTTCTTTCCATCTTGTACAGCATGTAAGATCATAATTTGTTTGTTACATTTTACCTAGTTTTAGAACAATTTAAAAATGACTGGAATTAGAAAAATAGGCTTTAAAGGCACACTAACCCAATTTCTTCATTGAATATTACATATACATGTATGAGAAAATGCTTATTTATACCTTGTTATATATCTATAGGTAGCCATGCAGATAGATAGACAAATAGACAGATATCTAGATTAAAAAAACTTTATAATCCCTGAACGGAAAATAAATATGTTACAGTTACATAATATGTTGCAAAATATAACAGTATGCATTTACATAACAGTAACAGTACAAAATCACATTATAAATAACATTTGAAAACTTTTTTTAAATTCTAACAAACAAAACCACTCACAATACACATACATAAAACAATTGAGAAACAACCAATCCTTGGCAGTCCCTACTGTCTGGGAAGCGCTATTGTACAGTGCTATAGCAGATAGCAGGAAGGAGCATTTGTAACTCTCCTTTACCTCAACTGCACCAAACTATTACTAAAAGTTCTCTCCCTTGAGTAAACTAGGTCATACAGTGGATGATGGATTCCTTGACGTAGCATGTATTTTAACAAATAATGTTTTTTCAACTACAACTACTGACATCCTACCACCTTGCCTTGTTGATATCCGCACCTTCCATTTTGGGGCAAATGCACAATGCCCCCACAAATATTGTGCATCCCATAATTTTTTGGGCCCTTAAATTACTACATAATGGGGCACATTTACTAAGAACAGTGCAGTCTCTGCTATGTGCAGTATGCCTTTGTATAGTGCAGAGGGCGCCAGATTCAGGATTTGTGGTGCACGTTTTTCATGAATCTGGCGCCCTCGGCACTGCCCCGACTTTTTTTTGGTGCACCTTTAACATAGGGTGTGCAACACATTTCTGTCGGACTTTGCATGTTAAATCTGGTGCAACTGAGCACCGGAACTCCCCCTTCAGTGCAGAGATTTGTGTCGCATGAAGGATAGTGCAGCCGCACCACAAAATGGTTTTCTGCAAGCAGTTTGGACTGAAAAGAACCTGCAAAGTCAGGACAGAAATCTGGTGCACGGCCCTTAGTAAATGTGCCACAATATTTTCTTTTGCTGTGTAAAAAAGAAGAAATCATAGAAGGGTGAAAATATACTATACCATTCCAATAGTCAATATTTTGATAGACATCTTAGCTGATGGTATCCTAAGTATCTAGAATCTATTGCAAAATTACATCAGCAAAGGAATTGTTGTTCTGTGAATTTCTAAAAGAGGTTTGATTATTTTATAAATGAAAAAGGTATTCAAAATTATTCACTAATAATTATGTATTACAATATATTAGAAAGTTGTATGTTGCTGTCCATTGAGTCATTGGAGAAGTACACAGGGAAATTCATGTGCAAGTAGCCTTGGGGTTCAGCCCTAAATTGTATTGATGGGAAGTCTGGTTCTGTTTAGTGAGCTGGTTGATTTGGCTCAGCTCACTTATAAAAGGCTCTTTCAGCTTTTGAACGTCTCTATATTTAACCCCGTTAGGACGCAGCCAGCTTGTATGTTAGGGCTCAGCCCTTCTTTTTTTTATGAATCTGACAAGTGTCTCTTTGTGTGGTAATACCGTTTCAACACTTTAACTTATATATGTGATTTGATTGCTTTCTCGTGATACATTGTAGTTTATGTTAGTAGTATAATTTCATTGATCGGTTAAGTGTTTTTGGGGTAAAAGTCTAGGAAATTTTCTTTAAGTTTTTTTTACAATTGGTTATTTTTTATAGATGTTAGAAGGTTTATAGTTTTTGTAGCAAGTTCTGATATTTTTAAGAGATAAAGGTTTATGTACTTTAAAACCCCACAAGTAACACCATTTTATGAACCTAACATCTCAAACTATTCAAATCAACATTTAGGAAACATGTTTTATCCTTCAATTCTTTCTCAGAAAATTTTTACATTTCAAGTTTTTTATATGAATTTTCTCACTTAGCCCTAAAATGCACATATTCAGAGGGTATTAGAGGTACAAATAAAACCCAAAATGTTTGGGCTGTTTCCTCTGAGTACGGCAATAACTGACATGTGAATGTTAACTGCTGTCTGTGCAGAAGGGAATTAGTGCTATTGGGTCTTTGGCAGGCCGTTTCAGCTTCAAAATGTTTTCAGGTACCACAAAGTACTTGCACAGCCCCTAAAATACTAGTACAATTGAAACCCTCAAAAATGACATCATTTTGAAAACTACACCCCTCAAAGAATGTATCTAGGGTTGCAGTGTGCATTTTAACCATCAACATGCTGGCCCAAATTTAATACACAGTGAATGGTGCAAAGTAAAAATTGCACTAAAATATGCGATTTTAGTGTCAAATACTTTTTGCCCAACTCATGTCACTGAGGACAAACACATCAAAGATGATTATGTGGGTTCTCCTGTGTATGGCAAGGCCCCATATATTCTGATAATCTACAGGCTGGACACATGGCAGGCTCAGAAGGGAAGGAGCAAAATGAAACTTTTGGAGCACCAATTTCACTAGATTGGTTTTGGAGTGCTATATTCTGTTAGCAGAGCCCCTGAGATGTCAGTACAATAGAAACCCCTGAGAAGTGACACCATTTTGGAAACTACAACCCTGAAAATTTTTTATCTAAGGTTGCAGGTGGGTAATGCGGGTTCTCCCAGTATGGCAATACCCCATATTTTTGACAATAATCTACAGGCTGGGCACATGGCAGGGCTCAGAAGGGAATAAGATAAATGTAGCTTTTGGAGCTCTGTTTTTATTAGATTAGTTTTGGGGTGCCATGTTTTGTTAGAAGAGCCCATGAGATAGCAGTACAATAGAAACCCCTGAGAAGTGACAACATTTTGGAAGCTACACCTCTCAAATAAATTATCTTGGGTTGTGGTGAGCATTTTAACCACTGATATTCTGGCCAAAATTTAAAAAGGAATGGTGCAGATTAAAATACATATGCCATTTTAATGGCAAAAGTATTTTGCCCAACTCATGCCATCTGAGACAAACACATCAAAAATTATTTTGTCGGTTCTCCCGGATATGGCAATACCCCATATGTGCCAATAATCTACATCCTGGTTACAAGGCATGGCTCTGAAGAGATAGAGGAAAATTTAGCTAGATTGGTTTTGGGGTGCCCCTGAGGCAAGAGCACCGCTTAAATAATGTATCTAGTGTTGTATGAGCATTTAGACACCAAAATACTGGCCTAAATGTAATACAAAGTTAACAGTGAAGAGTAAAAATTGCATTGTCTTCTCAAATGTACCATTTTAGTGCCAAATGCCACTGGGGACAAACACATCAAAAATAATATTGTGGGTTCTCCTTGTTATGGAAATACCCAATATGTGGCAATAATCTACAGGTTGAGCACACAGAAGGGCTCAGAATGGAAGGAGCAAAATGTAGCTTTTGGAGTTCCGTTTTCACTAGATTTGTTTTGGGTAGCCCATGAGGTGCCAGTAGAATAGAAACACCTAAGAAGTGACCCCATTTTGGAAAGGACACTCCTCAAAGAATGTAGGGCTATATGAGCATTTTAACCCCCAAGATGCTAGCCCAATTATGATACAAATTGAAAGGTGCATAGTAAAATTGCATTGTAAAATGTGCCATTTTATTGCCAAATGTATTTTGCCCAACTCATGCCACTTTAGACAAACATGATGAAAATCATTATGCGGTTTTTCCGGGGTATAGTAATACCCCATATGTGGCAATAATCTACAGGCTGGGAACACGGCCGGGCTCCGTGTGGAAGAACTGGCATTTGAAGCACAGACATTTTACATATTTTTTTGTCATCTGGAAGAATTTGTAAATGCCATTAGTGACCATAACAGTAGAAACCACTGAGAACTGACCCGAATTGGAAACTACACCCCTTAATGAATTAATCCAGATTTAGTGAGAATTTTAATCCCACAGGTGGAACCCAAGGATAATGGATAGTGCATAGAAAAAAAAATATCCATTATGTAATATTGTGCCCAGCTCACACCCCTGGAGACAAACACCCCAAAACTTATTATGCAGGTTATTCTGGTTACGGCAATACCCCATATGTGGTGGCACATGGCAGGCTGGGCACATGGCAGAACTCAGAAGGGAAAGTGCGGCATGGAGCATTATGTATAAGCTGTTCAGTGTACATCAGGGTATATATCTAAATATCTAGGGAGTAGTGATATATCGTAAAACATTCCTTCATACATAGTCTAGGTTTATCAAGACATGTGTCGCATTAAATAATGGTGTCCTTCTTTTTGGAGCACACCCCGGACCTTTTTCGTGTCCTTCCCTTGCTGGCAGTTTGGAGGACTTCTTCTGGAAACTGCAGCCTTGGTACAATATGTGCAGCCTCGTTTCCATAAGTACTGGCACTCCCCCCTTCCTGTTCTACAAAAAGCAAATGCTTGATTACCAACTCTTAGTATTCAAGGAAAGTTCACCGCTGGCTTGCATACTGCACACATGCATTATACAGTACCATCTGCATGATGTGCACAGCCAGCTTCTTGTACCACACCTTCGATTTCCGCATGGAGCTATGGGGCTCAATCACTTGGTCTGACAAGTCAACCCCTTCCATGTACTTGTAATAATCAAATATGCAGTCAAGTTTTGGGGTTTCTATCACTCCTCTTGTGCCTTCTAACAACTTTAACTTCGGGAGACCTCTTTGATCTCTTTTAACAGTGCCACGTGCCTCAGTATTTCTGGAAGCAAAGCACTCAAGATCCTTGTGTGTACACTGTATGTATACCCTATGTATACCTTGATATTTACATGCTGAGATGGTGATATCCAATGTGAGTAGTGCATCCGCACCAGACTATTAGGGTGCTGAGCGCTAGGGAGGTAGTTGTATTGGGACACATTTTCAGATGGTTAGCTACCCAGATCCGACCCACACTTACCCTATTTTAAAGTGTATTTGTGCATCTGGCTTCTTCTTTACAGACTGCACAGTGTTTGATCATTGAAAATTTGACAATATCATTAGCTAAAACAAGTATACAATATTAATGTAAGTGTTACTGTTTCATCACAGTATCATTGACAAGTAGTGCTTGACACTTCACATTACACAGTAGTTATATTCTACCAATGCACTTGGAACTACTGTGATTGATCCATATGGGGAAGAAGTACTGTAATAAAGACCAAGAACATTTGCTTTACAAAGAAAGCTTTGTATGCTGTTTTGTTCAACTAAACAACTGATGATAAAGGAATCTCTCCAGGAGTATTTGGAAATATAATTAATATAATAAAGTAAGGAATTACATAGGAAGCATATGTGCATACAATACAAACACTGTGAAGTGAAGTGTCATGCCCTAATTGTCAATCATAGAAACAGTAACATTTGTGGTGCAAGCAATCTTTGAAAACTACAAATTTATGGTGTGTGCTGTTTAAAGCGCCTTTACATATTTACATATTCTATGTATTATTTTGTACACATTTAAATAGTTAATCAAGCAACCAATAGATTTTTTTTACTGTATTAAAATAGACCTGTCATGGACCTGTGGTGTAGGGTCCCAAATTGACCTTTTTGGAATCTGTAGAAGTATGCCGATGACGCACATCAGACTCACATGAGTAGATCCCACACTGGTGCCTCATCTTGCGATGCGGGAAGTGAGGCAGGAACAGTATCATATGTTTTGCATTTATCTGTAAAAAATTGGAAAATTGGTGTAAATTTGGAAAATGTTTCCATTTTCTAAATTCTGCACTTTGGTTCTGGGGTTAACTCACTCTTACTGCCTAAAACCCTGCCCCTTGCACCTGGAGCAGGGTTCCTGGCTAACACAAAAATATCTTTTGTTTGCCTTGTGTCTTGTAGCTTAAAAGTCTTTTTTGCCAGCTGTAGTATCTGTATTGATGTTGTTCGCTACTTCTTTATTTCTATTTATCCGATGCTTGGTTTGTTCTTTGACTATCCTTAGGTGAACTATATATATGCTATCTTAGTTGTGACCAGGATTGTTTTGCATAGGATATACAAAGGAAGGCAGGACTGTTTGGGGCCAAGAGTTTTAGAGTTCACTATTCTGTCTGTTGTTCACTGTCTCCATTACAGTCATTTTATAAAAATACTTTCATTTAGTCCTAAAATTTGAACATTCAAAAAATAAAATACACCCCATATGTTGTTATGTAAATTTTCCTCAGAATGGCATTGCCCCATATGTGGTGGCAAATTATTGTATAGGCGGGACACAGAAGGGAAGGAGTGCCATTGGGCTTATGGGAGATAGATTTGGATGTAATAGTTTTAAGATGCCCTGATGCATTTGGGGGGCCCCTGAGGTCCAAGGACAAGGTGCGATTTGTGCATGCTGGGTGCTCCAGATTATTGAAGACCCTGTGCCAGTACTCAATAATTTGGCACACCCTGTGCAGTTTGCCTCACTAAGATCTGGCCTATAATGCCATGCCTGGCCTTAGGCCTTGGAAGTGGAAACACTAGAAAGTTACCGCATTATGGAAACTACAGCTCTGATCTAATTCACCAAAGAGCTAATCCCAGGATAATGGGTCGTGCATGGGGTCAGTTTTCATGCCAGCTGGGGTATATACCAGCTGATATTGTCTTGCCCAACTTATAGCTTCATTATCCAATCCCCATCTATGCTGCAGCCAGTCTCACACTAAAGAATATGGCAAGTTTCAGGTTTTGCATTGTCACACTACAGGCTATAAAATTTTTATTTTTTTGTTTGACATATGAGGAATTATCTTTGTGGGATGAGATGCATTTTTTGTGATGCATTGTTCTTTTTTGTTGGTATCATGTTGGTGCATGTACCTTTTTTTGTCATTTTTTAGAACATTTTTTGTGAAGGGATTGGATGAAAAATCCAATTTTTGCAACTTTTCTCATTTTTTAATGACGTTCACCATTTGAAATTTGAATGGTTAGAATTTTTAGTTTTTTTTATTATAATTTATTTAAACTTTTTTTTATTTTTATTTTTTACTATTTTTCAGACCCCCTAGGGTTCTCTAAGCCTAGGTTGTCTAATTGATCCTACCATATACTGCCATAATAGCATATGAACTATAATACTGCTTTGTAATTTTTTATCTTTTTTTATGAATTGTTTTTTTAAAAAGAGGATGAACATCGTAAAATATTAAATGAAAAAAGATTTTCCACAATAGCTAACCTCTATGACATTTTTCATGTAGATTGTGATTGTAGATTGTTCATTTTTTATTACATATGTTTTATACATTGTAAGATTAAAAGCAATATGTGTGAATAAAAAGTCCAAAATCGATCCTTGATAGTGACCACATGTGTGCCACTAGGTGCTGCTGCTGTTGCTGCGCCCGCAGGATGGACCACATCTGAGACCCATTTCTCCAAGCCCATTGGATGGTGACACTGCATGTGTTGACGCAGGGCTGTGGTGCCAACGCTAGCTCCCTGGCCTCGCTTCATTTCTTTCAGATTTGACCTATACACAGGCTTGGCTCCTCTGGTGTCTTAACAAAAAACTTCCATACCGCCGAAATGATGATTTTACCGTCAACACTATGCACTGAGTGACTACTACTGCCGCTGGCTCGCTGAGCCCCTGTGCCACTGCTTACTTGGACCTGTGAATCAGAATTTGTATCCCGCTGCCATTTGGCTCCCATCCTTGCACTGCTGCCACCCTGCTGACTCACGGCCACAGTAGCGACTCGCTGCCTGCTCCACTGCCTGACACGTAAGCTGACACTCTCTTCGCCCGACGATGATGAATCCCTTGCTTCACCCGGCTCCCAAGTGCGATTGGCTACATCATCGTCAATTTAGTCCAATTTATTGAAAAATACTCACAAAGACATGGTGCGGGATAACAACTTTAAAGGGAAGGGAAGACGCAAAGACTCATACAAAGGTAAGGTACAGGACAGCTGTTTCGTGCATGGAGCGCTTCATCTAACTTGCCTAAAGGAGAAGCTTTGGTGAGTGCCATTCTACAGTTTTTTCATATTTTTGGGACTGTCTTATAACCTTTGGAATTAGAGCACCACCCACTCCTGCAAGGCTCGATGTACAACCAAAATAACCCTGACATTGCTATACCATATAGATTCATGCGCACAGTAGTGCCACTCAATATACATTTCTATTTTTATTCAACGTCAATTTGCCTTTCCCTGTCACTGCAACTCTCCTCCATGGTGTCAGTATGCACATACTGTCTACTGCAAGAAGCAGCGGATGTCTGCCCCACCTCTTCACTGCCAAGCAGTTGCTGATTGCCCTCAAACACTTTGTCCTCGCTGTATAGTGGCGCTGAGCCCAGACCCACCTAGTAACTCTCTAGCTGAGGGAAATTAACAGTACAGAGTCTGGTTGAGGACAGGTGAGGACCGCTGACCTGCTCCTGGGTCATGCCAACTAATTGTTGTATCTGACGAACCCAGGGACTCTTGGCTGGGGTTGTCAGATGTTATATTTGAGGAATTGGATGACCTAATCAACTAATCAACAACCTTTGGGTTGTTAATCAACACACTGCCGCTTGACAACAACGGCATTTCTGGCCTCACACAGTCACCCCTGCTGCGACGTCCCCTTAGTGTGCTGTGACCTCTGCTTGCTCCACCTGCCATCTTTCTGTCTGACATGGTGGTTTATCAACTACGTGGATTTGACACATATTTCTTGCTCTCAACTTTAGCAACAAAAAAGTATGGAAATTTGCGTTAAACCGACACCCTATAGTTGGAGTGAAAAATTCTCTATATGCTATGTGGATTTGACATCTATTTCTTGCTCTCAACTTTAGCAACAAAAAAGTATTGGAATTTGTGATACACAGATACCCCACAATGGATATCCTGTAATTGGAGCGAAAATCACTCTATAAACTACATGGATTTGACACTTATTTCTTGCTCTTAACTTTAGCGACAAAAAAGTATGGAAATTTACGTTATACAGATACCTTACAATGGACACCCTGTAATTGGAGTGCAAATCACTCTATAAACTACGTGGAATTGACACGCATTTCTTGCTTTCAACTTTAACAACAAAAAAGTATTGGAATTTGCGTTATACAGATACCCCACAACGGACACCCTGTAATTGGAGCGAAAATGACTCTATAAACTATGTGGATTTGACACGTATTTCTTGCTCTCAACTTTGACAACATAAAACTATTATAATTTGCGTTATACAGAAGACCAAAATGCACATCCAGGGAGAGGAGCAGAAATCACTACAGCACAGTACAGTAAAAGCAGCTAGACACTACAGACAGCACATGCAGTGTGAAATGCTGAGATTGCAAATGGCTGAAAGTTTTTATAGGGCTGTGTAACATCACATAAGCCTGCCAGTCGCTGATTGGCTTACAGGTCTGCAGATGAAACTTCGTTTCCACGAATCAGTGTAAACTTTGGATTCGTGACGAATTGAGTTTTCCATGAAATTCGTATTGATTTCCACTTCGTTCGAGTCGATTCGCCCATCTTTAATTGTCACCATTAAAGCACCCCCACACCATCACACCTCCTGCTCCATGCTTCACGGTGGTAACCAGGCATGTAGCGACCATTTGTTCACCTTTTCTGCCTCGCACAAAGACATAGCGGTTGGAGCCAAAGATCTCAATTTTGGACTCGGGCCAAAGCACAGATTTCCACTGGTCTTATGTCCATTCCTTGTGTTCTTTAGCCCAAACAAGTCTCTTCTGCTTGTTGCTTGTCCTTAGCAGTGGTTTCCTAGCAGCTATTTTACCATGAAGGCTGCTGCACAGAGTCTCCTCTGAACAGTTGTTGTAGAGATGTGTCTTCTGCTAGAACTTTGTGTGGCATTGACCAGGTCTCTAATCTGAGTCTAGTGACTGGGATGAACTTTTTCTCTGCAGCAGAGGTGACTCTTGGTCTTCCTTTCCTGGGATGATTCTCATGTGAGCCAGTTTCTTTGTAGCGCTTGATGGTTTTTGCAACTGCACTTGGCAACACTTTCAAAGTTTTCACAATTTTTTTTTGATGGCCAGTCTATTCAGTAGGACTATCAGCTACATCAGTGTATCCTCCTGACTTCTGCACAACACAACTGATGGTTCCAACACCATTTATAAGGTAAGAAATCCCACTTATAAAACCTGACAGGGCACACCTGTGATGGGAAAACCTTTTCTGGTGACTACCTCTTGAAGCTCATCAAGAGGATGCCAAGAGTGTGTAAAGCAGTGATCAAAGCAAAAGGTGGCTACTTTAAAGAAAATAAAATACAAGACATATTTTCAGTTTCACACCTTTTTGTTAAGTATAGAATTCCACATGTGTTAATTCATAGTTTTAATGCCTTCAGTGGGAATCTACAATTTTTATAGCCATGTATTTGTGAAAATACAGAACTCTTTGAATAAGAAGGTGTGTCCAAACTTTTGGTCTGTACTGTAGATTCTTTATCTGATGAGCAATGATCGGCTCTAATGCTTTGTGCCCCAAAATTTTTACTGTGGGATGCTCACTGACTTTTCCAGTTGTTCCTCCTGCACAGGGTATATAGAACCCCCTGCTGGCTTTGTAGAGTCAAATTTAAACATAATGTTCCCTGTCCCAGATGCAGGATGGATGGGGCACACTGGATGCATATGATGTGGGAGTATAAGGCTCTGGTACTCAAGATACTTGGTATTATCCTAACAACATCTCTATTGTATGTGTCTTAGACCTTTTGGTGGGGGAGGATCTAATGAGTAGGTTCACTTGAAACTTTTGGAGAATGCGTTTTCAGGCATGCAAACTGATAGCCCTGCATTGGCCGTGTTCCTCTGCACCTACCATTTAGGAGTATGTGTCTATAATGAATGGAATTGGCAGGATAAAAAAGGGGTATATTGAAAATGCAAGGTTATTCGAGAAGCTGTGGGGTCCATGGGTAGAAAATGCTGATCTCCCCTCTAATTTTCTGCACAATTTTTACACGTTTATGTGCACATCTAATCCTCTTGACTATGCAAACATGTACCTGGATGTTGTCTGGAGGGTGTCTCAGCATGCATTAATTTGCAGGGCAGCCAAGCTTCACTTTTTGGCCACATATCTTTCATATTGCCAAATTTGGGTCTTCAGCTGACCTATCCCAGACTATCGAGTACAGAGCTTTACAACCACTATACTTTTTCTTCTGCCACATTGGAGGATGCAGTGGACCTCTCCTCTAAATATTGGATGGCCTCCTGACTGTCCTCAATCCACTCATCGTCACTGTAAAACAGAAGAGAACTATTGCGTATAGAAGGAGTAGCAAAACTAAGCGTCAGTTTGAGGGCCCAGAGCCTTTTCCTGGGCTAGTCCAAGAAATTGTGGTGTTTGAAGAACCCACAAATCTATAACTGCAGGATTGGTTACCAGGACACGACTGCTTGAAGGGACCGGTTGCTGCTGCTACCAACCCTGTTTTCTCTGATGCTTCTTCTTCCAGCTTTATCAACCTTTTTGCCACTGTTTGTCCCTTTCAAGGTCCCAGGAGTCTGTTTGACCCTATAACTGCAGACGTAGTGCAGTATATGTCATAACAACTAGAGGGGAAAATGACCCACTAAGATATTATAATGTCAATTGTACCCAATAAGATACAGCAGTTGATTTCATAGAAACAAAAGGGAAAAGCGACCCCTCAAGATATTCATATGTAAGTGGAACCCAATATGATAACGCAGTGTATTTCACAGTAACCAAAGAGGAACGTAACTCCATCAAGATATTCAAATGTCAAATGCACCCAATAATATAAAGCAGTGGATTTCACAGTAAATAACAGGGAATGTGAATTCAAAAGATATTAAAATTTCAATTACAACAAGAGGGATAGAGCAGTATATAGTAATTAAAAGTGAATGCACCCTTCAAGATATCATTCAAATTTCAACTGAACCCAGTAAGATACAGCAATGGGAAGATGTCACCAATTTAATTATTCAACAAGCAATTGTATCCAGGCAGATAATGAAGTATATTTCACTGAAGGTGAAAGTGACCCCAATATAATATTTTACCACAAACTGTTATAAGTAGGCAGATCAAATTCCACTTTATGCGACTCACTTTCCTCACTTCTAGATACAAAATCAGCAATATTAAGGAAGGAGCAGCAGCGCTGTAGGTCATATTTACTGTTAACATCATGTTTTTAGACTTCTTGTAGGTCATACTTGGCATAAGGGGGCTGCCTTACACGGTAGCAAAAGGAGGCATTGTTTTCCATTTACACCTTGGAAAACATATTTGCATACTTCCCAGAATTCCCTAGTAGAGCATCTATGGCTTTAAGTCTCCACATGCCTATAAGGCACCTTAATATGCAAACTCTCCATAAGGAGAACTCTTACCTTCTCACCCTACAGGTGGTGGTGAATGCCTCAAACGGTCCAGCTCCAAGGTGCATGTAAACCACAAATTAAGTGTTCAAGCAAGCAGAACTCCAATAAAATGTCATTGGTTTATCCATTGTTGGAGAATAAACCAATCACATTTTATTGGAGTGCTCCTTCGTTCGATCATCTCTAGATAATATGTACAGTTCTGGCAAGAATCTATAAGGTGAAAATAGCTAAACTTCAATGGGTACAGAGAAAGCAACTAATTTAAATTAAGGGAAAGGGCCATTAGAGTACAAAAACAGTGTATCAAAATTCAGTTTATTCAATTTGTGTAGTATACAATATGTTAATTGACAGAACCAATCTTTTAGACCTATACCGTAACAGCGGCAAAAAAACATACTCTATGCCTAGAGTATCAATGCAGAAATTTCATGGATCTTACAGTGAGACCATGATATCTGTTGCCCCAATATTGGTTAATCTGTATAATTTCAAGAGATGTCTGAATGTCTTGCTTGAAAGAAATCATATAAGACGTAGGAAAATTGTGCAATGAACATTTATCTTCATTAATCTTACTTAAAATATCTAAGGGTTGGATGTGATTTGTGGTTTTGAATTGTGTCAGTCTGTAAATATGTATTATGTAAAATATAAAATTGTTATTAAACAAAAATTAATAAACGTATTGATTTTCTTTTAATATTTACGATTTTATGGCTAGTTATTTACTTTTATGTATGTTATCATGAGCAATTTTAATCAATTTTCCTTTTGAAAATTCAAATTTCATCAGAGCATAAATGCTACATAGTGTCAAAGGTGTTGCATAGGGAGTCCATCTGTTGTAGTGTCAGCCTCTGGCGTCACATTTGATCTACTTGTTCTAAGCCACAGGATACTAAGGTAAAGTGTTATTAGAATCAAGGGTCAATCTCAACAAACCTGTGAAACTGTACGGACAATTTTTCCACTAAAATGCATTCACAAACAGTACCTGTCTACCTAAGGTGAAAACCATTCCTGTTCGTTACCAGCATTGTAGAAGAATAACCTCATTGCTTAGCTACGGTATAACACCTTGACCAGATAGGTAACAGCTGATATGAAAATGCTAAAAATGTTAGTGGCAAGTCAATAAAAATGCTGTTATAGACAGCTAATGTAGAAATAATTTAGATTGTAAAACTAATCACAATTTTATTCTTGAAATTCAAACATGTACTTGTTTTTGACAGCCCTCTATACAGCATTTAAACATCAAATATGGCAAATGTTCAAGTTTCAGTTATGTTTATCCCAAATAGCACTGAATTGCTTCACTTCTTATGCTATACTGCCTCCAGCTTTATAAAAGGAGAGACAGATGGGGGAGTATTTAATAGGGAAACAGCTGTGGCTCGAAGAAGGGACAAGCTAACATTCTGCAATCAGGTTTAATAATACAGTACATCAAGGTACCAGTAATATAAGATCTGTAAGGCAGCCAAAAAGTAATATTTTTTTTCACCAGCCTTGCGATAATTGCTTATTTCTGGCACTTGACAATATAAAAATTAATATTGGATACTGTAACAAAACTGTTAAAGGGGTTTGCCCATGAAAGTAAGTTCTCAAATTATAACCCCACAGTAATGTTAACACAATAAACATTATTTTTACCCCTTTACTTTACAATTTTACTCAGTTTTATTGCTGTTTTATCTCCGATATAGGCAGAAGCCTATTTTATGTAGGCGTGACCATCACAAGTAGGTGGAGTCAGCTAACCATAACCGACAATAAGGCTGGGTTCTCATCTCTTTTTTTTGCATACTGCTACCAGCGAAAAAATTATCAAAACCTGTGCTGTGGTGTATCCATTCATGTCTACGGACATGACAGATTCACAGTGCATGTTTGTTGTCCTTTGTGTCGGTATCCTTTTTTTTTTTAATAAAAACATGGGCTGCTGCCAGGGCCGGATTATAGGGGAGGGGGGGGGCACCACCCCACCACTTTGTCCTTAAAGGGGCACCCACCAAATGTTGGCGAATCACCAACAGTGTATTTGGCTCCGGGCTCCCCGGACCAAATCCCACCAATGTGTCCTGAATAAGTCTATGGCAGAATGAGGGAACAGTAAGTCGGATCGGATACACCAAACAGTATATGGGGGTGGTCGTAGGGCAAAACACACCACCTCCCTTCCTAAAGCATACACCCCTATTGAGTATGAGTAAATAACCAAATACCATATATAATTGTCAAAAATTCAATAAACTTTATTAGTTAATCAAAAAAGCTTCCCGTAGGGATAAAATGGAAACACAAAGACAACACACAGACTAATATACAATGCACAAAACCCGCATAGTGATATGTTTGAGAAGTGGTGTTTTCACTCATGATACATAGCAACTGTCAGCAAGGACCTTATCTGTCCTATTCAGTTAATACAGTGCACAATCTCCTAATAAAGATACATTCCTATATACCTCATTGGTCTAGGGAACCCACCAGGAACAGATAGATATGGGGGATCATCGGAAAAACCACTAATGTAAAGTATATACAGACCGCAGTGATGTGCAGGGACCGCGACACGTGTTTCGCCTTCAAGGCTTCTTCTGGGGGAGTGCCACATACACAGTATTCCACTAATTTATTCACAGACCAGCCAATGTCTATATGGACGTAATTAGTCATGAATAACCTTAACCTGAGAGCGCTATAATCACCTGCATGTTCGCTGTCTTCCTGCCGCGAGACTTAGCTAGTAACACCCTGTTTCCTATGTGGTAACTCGCGCGAGATCCCGGGGTGCGTGACGTCACATCTCGCGAGATCTCGCTCATGCTCACACAGACGGTATCTACCTACAGGTAATGTTTCCTGGTTGTCATAGATACCTAGTAATAAAGTGCATGTGCTAGAATGTGCCAAAGGAAAAAAGGAGCAAGCACATCTTGGATGGGACACATTAATATAAATACATCATGTGGATACATTCAGTAAAACGCTGTGACAATATATAAATATAGGATGGGACACATAAATATAAATACATCATGTGGATAAATTCAGTAAAACGCTGTGACAATATATAAAATAATTAATAAAGTGCATCATATCAGTAAACATGTTATATATATAAAAAATATGAATAGTAAAGTGCATATAGGCAAGACCATACAGAATGTGGATAGAAAAAACAGTGAATCGTGACATGCAGTGCAAAACCCGTGCTCAGTGAGAAAACGTGAAAATGAGGTAAAAAGCAATGGTTATATTTATGAAGCGGCTGAGGGTGGGGATGGATGAGAAGAGAATATCTAAGGTCTTCTTTTTCTTGTCAAAAATGTCCATAGATCTCGTCTAATTGATAGGCCGATCTGTACATATAAGAACTACATGGAAACAAAACAAAGACAGGAATACAGAAAACACATTAAAATTAAAAGTTAAAATCAGTACGATTAACCGTTCCTAAAACTTTAATGTACATAGCACCAAGACCCAAATATGATAAGACACAGGATTTACATAATTACAGAAAGGACAAAAAGCTCAAATTTTCATTAAGGCCCTTAGGAGACAAGGTATCTAGCTCATAAATCCATTTTGCCTCCTTTTGTGCAAGGAGTTTTTTCCAGTTGCCACCCCGATTATCAAAAAGAACTCTATCGATACCCCTTACCTTAAGAAGGGAACCGTCACAGTTGTGGTACTGTTTAAAATGTCGTGGAAGAGTTTTCAGATCCCTTTCACAGTTAGCATTCTTGGCTGCTTCTATGCCCAGTACATGTTCTCTTACTCTTCTTCGAAGTTCTCTGGAAGTCAAACCCACATAAGACAAACCGCATGGACATGATGCCATGTAGATCACCCCCACCGTGGTACAGCAAATAGAATGTGTTATTTTATACTCCTTACATTTGGAAGAGTTCCAGAATGATGTGGAGTTTTCGATGTTTGGACACGCCACACAAGAACCACATGTCTTCCAGCCCCACTTCGGTCCTTTAGATCCAAATAATTTGTTTGGTGTTGGACCCCTGTAATAGCTTTTAACCAGATGGTCCTTCAAATTCTTTGATCGACGGTAAGTTATAGAGGGTTGTTTCTGAAGGTACCTGCCAAGTGTGTGATCAATACATAAAATTGGCCAGTGTCTGGTTAGGATGGACCTCACTTTATCACTATGCGTATCAAAAGTTGTGATGAACCTTACCAGGTCTTTGTCCTCTTCTCTTTTTGGTTTTGGAACCAGCAGGTCCTCCCTTCTCGTGCTTTTTGCTCGCTTATATCCATTTTGTATTGCACGCATCGGGTATCCCCGTTCCTGAAATCTTAATTTCATGTCAGTGGCTTGTTTCTCAAAGTGGGTATCTGTATTACAGATCCGCCTTATCCTCAGGAATTGACCTACCGGTATATTATGTATCAGCTTCCGGGGATGGGAGGACGACGCGTGTAGTAGTGAATTAGTTGAGGTTTCTTTTCTGAATGCGTCACAAACGATCATCCCCCTGTCATCAACATTAAACAGAACATCGAGAAATTCAATGTTTTGCCTGCCCATCCTGTAGGTAAGTTTAATGTTTTTGTCATTAGTGTTGAGTTCTTGCATAAACTTGTGTAATTCCTCCTCTGAACCCTGCCAAATCAGCACAATGTCGTCTATAAATCTAGACCACATGTGTACCCTTTCCGTGAATGGTTTCGGATTAACAAGGAAAATATCCCTCTCCCACAGCCCCAGGAAAAGGTTGGCATATGAGGGCGCACATGCCGCCCCCATTGCCGTTCCCTGGAGCTGTAGGTAGAAGGTTTCCTTAAAGATGAAAAAATTGTGGGATAAGGCAAAGTTCAATAGAGACACCATAGACGATCGGATGTAAACAAAGATCTGCGACGTCACATGCTGCACGTCTGTAGCAGGGTGCCGTCTTCTTTGTTTAAATATGATATCCACTAGTATCTTGACACTGCTAGGAAAGGGAAGGAGGTCGGTGCGCATCAGGGGAACGCTGGAAGGTGAGTACAATTTTATTATTTTACCTAGGACTGTATATAGCTATTATAAGGGGAATTGTATATATTTATTATGGGGGGTGTATGTAGTTATTATAGGGAGTGTAAATAGTTATTATAGGGAGTCTATATAGTTATTATAGGAGGACTGTATATAGTTATTATATGGGGGCTGTATATAGTGATTACTAGGAGGCTGTATATAGTGATTGCTGAGGAAGCTGTATTTAGTGATTGCTGGGGGAGCTGTATATAATGGTTGCTGGGGGAGCTTTATATAGTGATTGCTGGGGGGGGCTGTATATAGTGATTGCTGGGTGAGCTGTATATAGTTATTGCTGGGGGGCTGTAAATAGCGATTACCAGGGGGGTGTACACAGTGATTGCTAGGGAAGCTGTATACAGTGATTGTTGGGGCATGTATATAGTGATTTCTGCATTTTCATGTACTTTTGGAAAACATATGCAAAATGTATACTTTTTTTAACATTGGTGTCTATAGACATGAAGTGATACAGCCTTTCCATCAATACATGACATCCTTTGATATACACTGGCGCAGGGCTGTAGATAGGTTCGATGGAGTGCTTTTAATAAGCAAAAAAAAACCTTTGCTGGTAAGGACAGTGTGCCTCTTCACTGCTACAAAATAGCTACTTCTATAAAAACAAAGATACCTGCGCTGGCTATAAGGTTTTAACTACAAGATTCGAAAATCACTATACCACTATTGATCCTACAATGACTTATACATCAGTGTGCTCAATGCACTAACCTGTATGCGGCACCCCTCCTATTTGGGAAGTTTGATAAATTCCATTTATGAGGTTCTGGTCCCGTAAGTCTTGTGTAGAGCACAGAGCCGGATCATCATTGGCGCTATTGGAGCGCTAGCGCCGGGCCCCCGGATCCGGATTTATTGGTTGGGGGCCCCCGGCCTGGCGCTCCAATAGCGCCGATATTCATGCTCTTGCTGGGGCCCCGGCAGGCCCCGACACTCGCCTCGGTAGACGGGCAGGGACCTCCGTCCGTCCGGACAGGAAGCTCCTGCCCGTCACTGTATAGTGCTCGATGCGGCCGGAAATTCATTGTGGGGGGGGGGGGGGGGGGGCGGCATATCATTTAATTCATTGTGGGGGGCAGCATATCAAATAAATCATTGTGGGGGGGCAGCATATCAAATAAATCATTGTGGGGGGGGGGCAGCATATCAAATAATTCATTGTGTGGGGGGGACATATCATACAATTTATTATTAGTATTCCAATATTCATTCTAGTATATTAAATTCTGAACGCTCCACGCTGTACTATTACGGCATGGAGTTTTTAAGCATTTATCAAGAGGGATCACAGACCGAGGTCTCGTCATACAGACAAGGGTTTTGCTGCATATTGCTGCAAACACTCACTGCTAACACCCACAAATGGTACAAATATGCGGGTGTTAACCCCTTGATCATAGCTGGCAAAGCCGCCAGTGGTAGTCAAAAGATGAGAGGACGCCCCCTTCTTTGTTTTGATCATTGCTCCCCATGACGTCATTGGGGAGCAACAATCCATTGCTGTGACAGCCTGGGGTCTTTACAAGGCCCGAAGCTGTTACATTCCTGCTAATTTATAACAATGTACAATTTGCATATTGTAATAGATTATATGGAAAATCCCCATATACTGCCATACCGTAGTATGGCAGTATATGATAGGATCAGTCAGACAACCTAGGGTTAAAGTACCCTAGTGGGTCTGAAAAGTTGAAAAAAATATATGAAAAAGGGGAAAAAAATAAAACCTAAAAGTTCAAGTCACCCTCTTTTCCTAGAACTGATATAAAAGTAAACAAGTAAAATCATAAACGTATTAGCTATCACCTCATTCCAAAATGTTTGATCTATCAAAATATAATAACGGTTATTCACGGTGTTGATCCCCATAACGGATAACAGCGCTCAAATGTCTGAAACGCCACTTTTTCACTATTTTGCTACATATAAAAAATTTTACAAAAATTGACCAAAAGGTTGTACAGTCCTGAGCAGTGTCCTGCACAGTAACAATGATAGCAAAGAAGACGTCCGCTCATCCCGCAAAAATCCTGCAGTATATTAGATAATTCATTGATGGGGGCAGTACATTAAGTAAATGGGGGGCCATATATTAAATAATTTCTTGAGATGACCAGCATCTAAAATGCATGGGGCACCCCAGTATAGAGGGCTATAAATAGGTAAATTAATTAATTAAAGGGGGCCTTATAAATTAAGTCATCAATTGGGGGGCAACATATATAATTAGGGGTACAGTATTATTTATTCAAGGGCTGTAGTATAGTAATATATTGGGGGTCGCAATGTGTTCTTTGATATATGCAGAGTGGTTTTATTATGGGGTATATTTGGTGGGGGGGGGGCATTATTCTGTTATCCAGGTGACATTATACTGTGAGTAACTGTGGTATTTTTAGGTGCACAGTGTGGGGCATGTGCTGCTGGGAGCTGAAGACATCTGCTGCAAAATTCTTCAGCCAAAAGTTACGTCGATTCTGGCCCTGAAGGAGAAGACATGTCACCTGTGAGGTACTAGAAGCCACTTCTGCAGTATTGTACTCACAGATTAACCTTCTAGTGTGAGACAGCTCTCAGTTTGTACTGTACATGTCCTGATATATTCATAGTGTCCATAATGAGCCAGCATTGGGGTGTGGGGTTATTGTCATCGGTAATTGTTATGCTTTCTCTTATTGATAACGTTGGTGCTGTGACATCACTTTGTGTATTTGCCCCCTGTTCTGTGACATCACTGTGTGTGTTAACCCTCTGTGTTGTGACATAACTGTGTTAGTGTATCAGCCCACTGTGCTGTGACATCACTGTGTGTGTGTATTAACCCCCTGTGTTGTGACATCACTGTGTGTGTGTATTAACCCCCTGTGCTGTGACATCACTGTGTGTGTGTATTAACCCCCTGTGCTGTGACATCACTGTGTGTGTATTAACCCTGTGCCTAATAAATTCCTAAGGGGGCTTACCTAATGATTTATTAAAGGAGAGCCCTGCCTAATAAATTTCTAAGGGAGAGGCCTACCTAATGAAGCTCTATGGGGAACCCTTTGTCTAGCATTATGGGTGCACAGTGTGGTCAGTTGTGGTGTGAGCAGTATATATGTAAGGGGTACAGTGTGGACAGTTGTGGTGTGAGGGGTATATATGATTTATGTGGGGTACAGTGTGGTCAGTTGTGGTGTGCGAGGAGTATATATGATACATGTGGGGTACAGTGTGGTCAGTTGTGGTGTGAGGGGTATATATGATATATGTGGGGGCACAGTGTGGTCAGTTGTGGTGTGAGGGGTATATATGATATATGTGGGGGCACAGTGTGGTCAGTTGTGATGTGAGGGGTATATATGATATATGTGGGGGTACAGTGTGGTCAGTTGTAGTGTGAGGGGTATATATGATATATGTGGGGGCACAGTGTGATCAGTTGTGGTGTGAGGGGTATATATGATATATGTGGGGGTACAGTGTGGTCAGTTGTGGTGTGAGGGGTATATATGATATATGTGGAGGTACAGTGTGATCAGTTGTGGTGTGAGGGTATATATGATATATGTGGTGGCACAATGTGGTCAGTTGTGGTATGAGGGGTATATATGATAAATGTGGTGGCACAATGTGGTCAGTTGTGGTATGAGGGGTATATATGATATATGTGGGGGTACAGTGTGGTCAGTTGTGGTATGAGGGGTATATATGATATATGTGGGGGCACAGTGTGGTCAGTTGTGGTATGAGGGGTATATATGATAAATGTGGTGACACAATGTGGTCAGTTGTGGTATGAGGGGTATATATGATATATGTGGGGGTAAAGTGTGGTCAGTTGTGGTATGAGGGGTATATATGATACATGTGGGGTACAGTGTGGTCAGTTGTGGTGTGAGGGGTATATATGATATATGTGGGGGGTACAGTGTGGTCAGTTGTGGTGTGAGGGGTATATATGATATATGTGGGGGCACAGTGTGGTCAGTTGTAGTGTGAGGGGTATATATGATATATGTGGTGGCACAATGTGGTCAGTTGTGGTGTGAGGGGTATATATGATATATGTGGGGGCACAGTGTGGTCAGTTGTGGTGTGAGGGGTATATATGATATATGTGGGGGCACAGTGTGGTCAGTTGTAGTGTGAGGGGTATATATGATATATGTGGGAGCACAGTGTGGGAAGTTGTGGTGTGAGGGGTATATATGATATATGTGGGAGCACAGTATGGTCAGTTGTGGTGTGAGGGGTATATATGATATATGTGGGGGCACAGTGTGGTCAGTTGTGGTGTGAGGGGTATATATGATATATGTGGGGACACAGTGTGTACAGTTGTGGTGTGAGGGGTATATATGATATATGTGGGGACACAGTGGGGCAGATTTATCAAGCAGTCTGAAAGTCAGAATATTTCCAGTTGCCCATGGCAACCAATCACAGCTCCCCTTTAAAATATTCATGAGCACTGGTGAAATGAAAGCTGAGCTGTGATTGGTTGCCATGGGCAACTGGAAATATTCTGACTTTCAGACTGCTTGATAAATCTGCCCCAGTGTGTTCAGTTGTGGTGTGAGGGGTATATATGATATATGTGGGGACACAATGGGGCACATTTACTTACCCGGCCCATTCGCGATCCAGCGGCGCGTTCTCTGAACAGGATTCGGGTCCGGCTGGGATTTAAGATAGTAGTTCCTCCGCCGTCCACCAGGTGGCGCTGCAGCGCCGAAAATAATCTTAACGCCCCGGAATGCACCATCCCATAGAAGGTGAAGGTGAGCGCTCCCCAAGCGACACATTTCCGGTTTTTAAATGCGTCGGTTTTTCCGAATACGTCGGGTTTTCGTTCGGCCACGCCCCCCCGATTTCTGTCGCGCGCATGCCGGCCCCGATGCGCCACAATCCGATCGCGTGCGCCAAAAACCCGGGGCAATTCATGTACAAGCGGCGCAAATCGGAAATATTCGGGTAACACGTCGGGAAAACGCGAATCGGGCCCTTAGTAAATGACCCCCAGTGTGTACAGTTGTGGTGTGAGGGGTGTATATGATATATTTGGGGACACAGTGGGGGTCATTTATTAAGGGCCCGATTCGCGTTTTCCCGACGTGTTACCCGAATATTTCCGTTTTGCGCCGCTTGTACTTAAATTGCCCCGGGATTTTGGCGCACGCGATCGGATTGTGGCGCATCGGCGCTGGCATGCGCGCGACGGAAATCGGGGGGCGTGGCCGAACGAAAACCCGACGTATTCGGAAAAACCGCCGCATTTAAAAACCGAAAATGTGTCGCATAAGGACCGCTTACCTTCACCTGGTCCAGCTCGGTGCATTCCGGCGCGATGAGTTTACTTTCAGCGCAGCAGCGCCACCTGGTGGACGGCGGAAGAACTACCTTATTAAATCCCGGCCAGACCCGAATCCAGAGCGGAGAAGCCGCCGCTGGAACGCGAATGGACCGGGTAAGTAAATTTGCCCCAGTGTGTACAGTTGTGGTGTGAGGGGTTTATAATATATGTGGGGACACAGTGGGGCAAATTTACTTACCCGGTCCATTCGCGTTCCAGCGGCGGCTTCTCCGCTCTGGATTCGGGTCCGGCCGGGATTTAATAAGGTAGTTCTTCCGCCGTCCACCAGGTGGCGCTGCTGCGCTGAAAGTAAACTCATCGCGCCGGAATGCACCGAGCTGGACCAGGTGAAGGTAAGCGGTCCTTATGCGACACATTTTCGGTTTTTAAATGCGGCGGTTTTTCCGAATACGTCGGGTTTTCGTTCGGCCACGCCCCCCGATTTCCGTCGCGCGCATGCCAGCGCCGATGCGCCACAATCCGATCGCGTGCGCCAAAATCCCGGGGCAATTTAAGTACAAGCGGCGCAAAACGGAAATATTCGGGTAACACGTCGGGAAAACGCGAATCGGGCCCTTAATAAATGACCCCCAGTGTGTTCAGTTGTGGTGTGAGGGGTATATATGATATATGTGGGAGCACAGTGTGGGCAGTTGTGGTATGAGGGGTATATATGATATATGTGGGGGTACAGTGTGGTCAGTTGTGGTATGAGGGGTATATATGATAAATGTGGTGGCACAATGTGGTCAGTTGTCGTATGAGGGGTATATATGATAAATGTGGTGGCACAATGTGGTCAGTTGTGGTGTGAGCGTCAGGTGTGAGGAGTATATAGCATGATGTCAACTATGTTTGTTTTATAAACCTGCACAGATGAGTCATGGATGGAAGAAGTCTCCAGGAAGATCAGAAAGAAGGGAAGAGGCAACATGAGGGACGTCACCTGTAAGTGATTGGATGACACTGCAGCCTCTGTGCAGGACTGGTATCTACTACTGTATGGTCACTATATGGTGGTACATACTGGTCTGTGTGTAGGTTATTATATATTATTGCAGTATTAGTCGGTTATTATGTAGTGGTGATAATCATGATTCAATGATAATATTTGGGCCTGGTAAGAGGTGCTATTAGTGATATTGCCCTGTGCTCGGTGCTGTTTGTATAATAACAATATGGCTGTAAAGATCATCAATAAATGGAGTTTATATGTGGTAAATTATTGGTAATTCTGGTCTGTGTACAGAGTCTTGTGCTCATTATCGGGAAGTTGGTATTATCTTTATGTTGTGGTGATGTTGTGTGCTGCATTTTGTAGGAATCATTTATAAATAGATGCGCTATTGTTTGGAATATTGGTCTTATGGTAGTTTTAATTGGTTACAGTATTGTGGTATCATTTTAAAATAGTATTGCGGGAGTATTTTTTGGTTTCTAATATCTCTAGAGCTTTTAAACAGTCTAACTATGTGGTACCTTTTTACTTATATCGTTGTGGGAGGGGGCCCCGCATTGCTGCAGAGCTGGGGGGCCCCCATCCTAAAGGAGGTGCTCCATACCTCTGGGACCCTTAATCTGGCCCTGGTAGAGCAATACCCTTTCCGCGAGGTTTCTTTCACGTTTGTATAGCGTTTCCAAACCAAGTAGTAATCCACGAGGTGCAGATCAGCGCACAAGCCCCGGCCGGTGGCTTCGCTGGATCTGACTAACAGAAGTACCGGTGATGTCACCATAGGTACTAGGTGCGCTGATCTGCACCTCGTGGATTACTACTTGGTTTGGAAACGCTATACAAACGTGAAAGAAACCTCGCGGAAATGGTATTGCTCTGCACAAGACTTACGGGACCAGAACCTCATCAACGGAAGGAATCAAACTACCCAAATAGGAGGGGTGCCGCATACAGGTTAGTGCATTGAGCACACTGATGTATAAGTCATTGTAGGATCAATAGTGGTATAGTGATTTTCAAATCTTATAGTTAAAACCTTATAGCCAGCGCAGGTATCTTTGTTTTTATAGAAATACATGACATCCATTTTTATACCCAAATATGGATCTTAAAATGTAAATCTTAAATAAAAGTATATCTTTTTAAGTTTAAAAACAGATGCCAACATATACAATGGATATGACATATATGTCAAAATAATAATGAAGAAAATGCAAAAATGAGATGTGAACCCAATCTAAATAAGCCATAACAAATCTTGGAATGGGGATTACTTTTGTGGTGTGTCCAATGAGGTTCTGCGGCAGCTCAGGTGTGTCTTATAAGGTTCATGCAGTAGCTTATTTGTGCGTCTAATTAAGTCCTGCAGCAGCTCTGGTGTAGTTAAATGAGGTTCTGCAGCAGCTATGGTGTGTCTAATGAGGTTCTGCAGCAGTTTCGGTGTGTCTAATGAGATTCTGCAGCAGTTCGGGCGTTTCTTATGAGGTTCAGCTCAAGCAACATGTGTTTTGCCAATGCAAAACATCTTGGACACTGTCCCACTTTGGGTTGCGTTCACACATTGCAGTTAAAACTGCATCATTATCAGTTTTAAGAGGTGCAGTATCAAAACCAAATTCACCTGTTCATGTAATATCATTCACCTGTTAAATAAACAAAACTACTCCTTTAACCACCTTAATACCCAGTGTCTTGTATTGTTTATGCAAGACATTGGTTGCTGTTAACCCCTTAAGAACCCAGCCATTTTGTATCTTAAGGCTCAGCACCATTTTTTGTATTCTGACTTGCGTCGCTTTATATGGTTATAACTTTTGAACACTGTTACTTATCAAAGCGATTCTGAGATTGTTTTCCCCCCACATGTTGTACTTCATTTTAGTGGTAAATTTTGGCTGATAAGTTTTGAGTTTATTTACAATTTTTTTTTTAAATTTTGAAATCATCGCACTTTCAGGCAGATAGATTTACCACCTAAATAACTTGCTGAATAACATTTCCCATATGTCTACTTTACATTTTCATAATTTTGGAAATGTCTGGATAATTTATTTTGATGTCAAGCGGCTTACAAATCGAATATCGGTTTTCCGTGTTTTGAGAATTGACTATTTTGGGGATAAATTTTAAATATTTAACATTTAAAAAAACGCTATATATCAACCCATGTTCAAATCGACACCTCTCAAACTATCAGAAATAACTTTTAGGAAGATTGTTAAAACTTTGAGATCTTCATTGTCCTGCCCCCACTTCACGTACCCCCGGGGTCTATGCGGAGCTCGACAGGCAGTTAAACGCCTTCCTACAGTTCAACAAATGAGACTGGTTCAAAGTCCGTAGCTTTATTAAACTGATGTAGGATTAGGGTGAAACTGAAGAAAAACAGGAATGTACAATCTATTAGAATAGTACAATAATATAACAGGAGCATGTTACATACATTACATTAGCATATAACAGGAAACAAGCTGATACATATACAGTCTGGGACCAAACATGGCCGACCATGAGGTTGGGCCTATCTGTGCAATTACAGTGCAATTACAGATCTATACATTACATCATATAAGAGACTTTATACAGAGTGGTCCTATAACTGCTAGTAGCTATAGATTCTTATATACAGTCTCCTTACCGGCTATACTACAACAAGGGCTAAGATGGTTGAATATAGGTCTTCTCTCTGTGTAGACATGAAGGGAACTGCCCTTCTCCTACCCACAATCCTTTGTATCTGCTAGTGGGTGGGGAAAACAGAATGTAAGTAGTTATTAACTTTGGCCATTAGATGGCGCCTGCAAACAAACACATGTTACATAATGGACAAATTAAGAACATCATTTAACCTGCATAACATTTGCCAGTGGGCAGCACACTCCCCGCCTGGCGTCAATCGATGCCACCATAAGAGTCCTCAGATGACAGCAATAAGATTAGTTCAGTTACTGGTCTGAAGAACGTTTTGGTTTCATTCTGATCATGGACCTTGACTTCAACTTTGCGGACGTTCCCATCCTCCCCTGGGAAACTTTTAGTCACAAGAGCTAAAGGCCACGCGTTTCTGTGTGACTGGCAGTCTTTCATCAGCACAACATCACCGACTTTGAGGTTGGGTTTGGTTTTCTGCCATTTATTTCTTGGTTGTAGTGTAGAGATGTACTGCTTTTTCCACTTATCCCAAAAGGTATTGGCAAGACTTTGTACTTGCCTCCATTGGCATTTATAGAGATCTTTGGTAGTAAATTCTCCAGCTGGAGAACAGGTTGTCTTAGTCTTCTGAGTAAGCAACATTGCAGGGGTAAGTATCAACGGATCATCCACTTGTCAGCATCCACAAGTTCAAATGTTTTAAGATCCGTAGTGCCGTGTTCTGAGCTGTATAGAAAGGCAGGACCTGTAAACCATGTAGTGTCTTTAAGGCGGTTGGCAGCAACAGATCTAGTTGCTTGGTCTGCAGGATTTTGATCAGTAGGAACAAAATGCCACTGTTTTGGCAAAGTTGACCTCCTGATTCGTAGAACCCTGTTGTTGACATACATGTAGAAGCGTCGGCTTTCGTTGTAGATATATCCCAAGACTACCTTGCTGTCTGTGTAAAACACAGCATCTTTTATCTCCAAATGCATCTCTGTTGCGATCATCTCAGCTAGCTCAACTGCTAATACTGCAGCACAAAGTTCTAGTCTCGGTATAGTGTGCTCAGGGAGTGGTGCAAGTTTTGCTTTGCCCATGACGAATCCTATATGACATTGTCCTTTAATGTCTACTGTTTTAAGATAGGCCACAGCAGCAATGGCTTTGATAGAAGCATCAGAAAACACATAAAGTCTTTGTAGCTGAACCTCTGTAGATGGGACAGGGGCATATGAGCGTGCAACATGTAGATGAGAGAGATTTGTTAGAGAGTCCTTCCACTCTACCCACAGTGCTTTCTTTTCATTGGGAAGTTGTTCATCCCAGTCAGAGGCATCATGAGTCAAATCTCTAAGTATTGCTTTACCTTGGATGGTAACAGGAGCTGCAAACCCTAAAGGATCATACAAGCTGTTTATAGCAGATAGTACTCCTCTCCGAGTAAAGGGTTTCTCTTCCTCGCTGACTCGGAAGGTAAAGGTGTCAGACTTTAAGTCCCAGAGCAGTCCAAGACTACGTTGCATTGGAAAAGTGTCAGTACTTAAGTCCTTTAAATCATTGCTGTAATCATGAGAGGGAAATGCTTCCATCAATTTTTTGCTGTTGGAGGCAATTTTATGGAGTCTCAGGTTTGAATTAGCAAGCATTTCTTGGGCTCTCTTAAGAAGACTGATTGCAGACTCATTTGTAGGTAGCGATTTTAAACAGTCATCCACATAAAAGTCCTTTTTGACAAACTGTGTAACGTCTGAACCATATTCTTTCTCACCCTCCCTGGCTGAATGTTTAAGTCCATATATAGCCACTGATGGGGAAGGGCTGTTACCAAAGATGTGCACACGCATTCGATACTCGATGGGTCCTTCCAAGGGGTTGTTGTCCTTGAACCAAAAGAACCTAAGGAAATTTCGGTGTTCCTCTTTAACAAGAAAGCAGTGGAACATTTGTTGGATGTCAGCCATAAATGCAACAGAGTCTCTTCGAAATCTGAGAAGCACTCCAAGGAGTCGGTTGTTGAGGTCTGGACCTGGCAGTAGGACATCATTTAAGGAAACACCCTCAAATTTGGCACTAGAGTCGAATACTACTCTTATCTGTCCTGGTTTCTTTGGGTGGTAAACTCCAAATATAGGTAGATACCAGCATTCCTCTGAATCCTTTAAGGTTGGAGCTATCTCCGCATGGGAGTTCTCAAATACTCTTTCCATAAATGTAAAGAAGTGGTCTTTCATATCAGGCTTTTTCTGAAGATTCCGTCTAAGGGAAGCAAAGCGTTTATAGACTTGTTCTCGATTGTTAGGCAAACACTGTCTTTTGGGTCTGAAGGGAAGAGGTGCTATCCAGCTATTTGATTCGTCTTTAACTATTCCTTGCTCCATTATTTCTAAGAACAGTCTATCCTCAAAGGACATTGCCAGTTGATTGTCTTCCTTTGTTCTCTGGAAGACTGTGCATCCTAAGTGGTCATGGTCACTAGTACAAGTATGGTTGTCACAAAGGTTGCTAGTGATATGACAGGGTAGAGGAATGCTGTGTGGAAGCTCTTTTATGAAGATGTTACTGTAACATGGTTGAAAGAGAGAAGGGCGTCCATTCTCTAATGTGCTGGTAAGCATGTTGTTCACCGAAGTGGGTCTGTGCACTCCACCTATACAAACATCACCTACGATCACCCACCCTAGGTCAAGTTTCTGGGCAAATGGAGCATTGTGAGGACCATTAATTTGATGTCTAGGCTTGTGAACTTGCAAGATATCTCTTCCAAGGAGCAGAATTATCTGAGCTTGAGGATCTAACTTTGGTATGAGATGAGCTATATGCTTCAAATGGGGTTGGTGTTTTGCAACATCTGGTGTAGGGATTTCAGACCTGTTATCAGGGATCTGGTTACACTCGATTATGGTTGGTAGAGTCAGGCAGGTGCGACCATCTATAGACTCTATTGTGTACCCAGTAGCTCTTCTCCCCGCCGTCTCAACAGTGCCTGCACAAGTCTTTAGGGAGTAGGGAGAGCTGGGTCCCTTAATGTTGAAAATGTCAAAGAAAGTAGATCTAGCCAGAGATTTATTACTTTGGTCATCAAGAATGGCATATACTTTGAAGGCTTTGTCTTTGCAGCCCGTTGGGTAAACTCTGACAAGACAGATTTTTGAGCAGGACCTGCCACCTACAAGTCCTTTGCAGACCTCAGTGCATTGAGAAGTAACGTCTGGTGTCTCTGTTTCAGTATTTCCCTCCTCTCCACCTTGTTCCTGGCCACTTTCTATATGAGACGATGCCCAAGGTGGTGGCCCAGGGTGTAAAGCTGAGTTGTGATCCGTGCTGTCACATTCTGTACATTTAACACTGACCTTACAGTCCTTTGCGAAGTGTGATGTTGCCAAGCAGCACTTGTAACAGATTTTGTTCTCCCTGAGGAAAGCTTTGCGGTCCTCCATGGACTTCTCTCTGAAGCCTCTGCATTTCAGTAGGGAATGTGGCTTCTTGTGCAGGGGACACTGCTTACTTGGGTCCGTAGATCTTCCATCCTGGTGGGAGGAGCTTGAAGGCCTGTAAGAATTACTTTTAGAAGAAACATTAGTTTTGTGAACTGCTACCGGAGTTTTATGTTGTTTAAGACCAGATGGAGTGGCACAGGATAGAGTAAAATCGAAACTGGGATCATTTCTGATTTTTGCTTGCTGAGTAATAAATTCCACAAATACACTGAAGGGTGGAAACTGTACATCATGGATTTCCTTGTACTTGAAACCATGATTGACCCACTTCTCTTGTAGGTTGTGAGGAAGTTTTTGCACTATAGGGTTGACACCTCTGGCTGTGTCAAGAAAAGCAAGTCCCATTAAATCTCCTTCTGCTTTGGCAACCTGTAGTTCAGTTAACAGATCACTTAGTTCCCTAAGTTTTTGGTAGCCCTTGCTAGCTATTCTAGGGAAGTCATCAATTCTTTTGAATAATGAATTTTCTATAACCTCTGCTGAGCCATAACATTCATCGAGTCTATCCCAGATCATCTTTAAGCCTGTTTCTGGATAGTTTATGTTAATGGCTCTGATCCTCTTAGCATGCTCAGCAGATTCATCTCCAAGCCATTTCACCAGTAGATCTAGCTCTTCCCTAGAAGACAGGTCTAAGTCTCTTATAAGACTCTGGAATGAGGATCGCCAAGCCCTATAGTTCTCAGGGCGATCATTGAACTTTACAAGTCCTTTGGTGACAAGCTCACGTCGAGCAAAGAACTTAGCAAAGTCTATTGTGGCTTGGTTTGTGCTGAGACAGGTTGGCAAATGGTTGCCTTGGTGAGAGTGTGGTGTGTAGCCATACCTGTCAGAAGTCTCTTCTTTAGGTTTCACAGTGCCACACTGTCTGGGAGTGTAGTAACTTTCTGGATGCTGGGGTGAAGCTTGGGTTCTCTGGTAGGCAGGGAAGTTGACTAGAGCCGTAGCATTCTCTTGCTTGCAGAACTGTTGTCTGAGGTCCGCTTCTTGACATGAAATACGATGCCTTGGACTTGACTCACAGTTGGTAACCTTTGTTTCATGTGTAGTCTGAGGATTACACGCAGGATGTTGAAGGACATATTCTGAAGTGCGTTCTAGTGTATCCTGGGGTTCTTGTTCCAGATCAGGCATGCTACTGTGTCTGCTGGGCTCGCTGTGAGAGAACGCGGCTGCCTCTAGGATTTCAGCTTCCGCCATGGCAGCTGCTGCTTCCCTCTCAATTGTCAGCTTCTCAAGTGTTGCTTCCAAGCGGGCCCTTTCTAAGTCCAGAGAAGCCTGTTCTTGTGCTTGTAGTCGTGCCCTCTCTGCTTCTAAGGAGGCTTGTTGTAGTTTCAGCTGCATCTCTTGTTCAGCAAAGGTAGCCCGTGTCCTCGCTGCTTCCGCTTTTGCGCGGGCGATGGCGGCTGCATTGCTAGTGGTAGATGCTTTTGAGGAACTGGCCCGTGATCTTGTCTTGATAGAAGACGCTTGGTTTTGTGACATGCTTTGACCGTTTAGAGATTGCTGTGTTGCCTGTTTGCAGGTGACTGCGTAGACAGTAGCAGACCTCTGTGTAGTCTAAATCTTTCCCGCTTGTTTCCAGCAGCCGTTTCACTGTCCTGCCCCCACTTCACGTACCCCCGGGGTCTATGCGGAGCTCGACAGGCAGTTAAACGCCTTCCTACAGTTCAACAAATGAGACTGGTTCAAAGTCCGTAGCTTTATTAAACTGATGTAGGATTAGGGTGAAACTGAAGAAAAACAGGAATGTACAATCTATTAGAATAGTACAATAATATAACAGGAGCATGTTACATACATTACATTAGCATATAACAGGAAACAAGCTGATACATATACAGTCTGGGACCAAACATGGCCGACCATGAGGTTGGGCCTATCTGTGCAATTACAGTGCAATTACAGATCTATACATTACATCATATAAGAGACTTTATACAGAGTGGTCCTATAACTGCTAGTAGCTATAGATTCTTATATACAGTCTCCTTACCGGCTATACTACAACAAGGGCTAAGATGGTTGAATATAGGTCTTCTCTCTGTGTAGACATGAAGGGAACTGCCCTTCTCCTACCCACAATCCTTTGTATCTGCTAGTGGGTGGGGAAAACAGAATGTAAGTAGTTATTAACTTTGGCCATTAGATGGCGCCTGCAAACAAACACATGTTACATAATGGACAAATTAAGAACATCATTTAACCTGCATAACATTTGCCAGTGGGCAGCACATTCATAGTAATTAAATCAAAATGGAGGTGAAATTTAGAATGGTCAAATTTTGTCGGTTATACGTTTATTCAGCCCTAAAATTTACACATTTCTAAAAGATAAAAAGAGAAAACCCATCTTACAATTTGTTATCGTCTTGAGGACAGAAACCTCCCACATGTCACCGATCTTAGATAAGTGTTCAGAATGGAGGCCCGTGTGTAGTCCACAATGTAGCCGATGCGCGGCGAAAGGCTGCCAAATGGGATGCGCTGCCAGCACTATCACAGTCTAGAAGGCCTTGAGAAATTCAGGCGTATCCTCCAGAGAAAGCAGTTATGGTCTCTCCATGATGTACGATTCTGTGTAACTGCACAAGGCACGCTGAAGTTCGTCTCCTATATCAAGGTGGGGCAGGTAGTCATCCCACCATCATGCAGGATTTGCGAAATTTGTGCATGGGCGGAGCTTGGTGCCTGTAGACTGCAAATTCCCACAAGTGAGTTTTGGCGGCTGGCAGATTTTTGCAGCGCGTAGCAGAAATAAAACACAGTCAATCTTCTAAAGCACAATCTCACTTGGGCCATAATCCGTATTGCAGCAGGGTTTCGTCAACACAGTCTTTATAAAACTACAGTTCAGAGTGCCAGTATAAGGAAGTAAGTATCCTGTGTGTGGCGCCACTTGCCAAATCCCCCACCAGGGTCTAGCCTTTTCTAAAGGCCTTGGGCGCGCTGTGGTCATGTCGCTTGGTATAGGGACGCGTGCGAAAAATATGGAGGGAGAGGCTGATGCAATGGTTTCTCCCTGGGACAACCCTTGAGGTGTCTGGAGGAGGTATTCCTGGGTGATGAACAGGGAAGGGATTAGATGGGAGCATCGTTGTGCAAATCAACTTACAGTTCTTTATTCAACAGCAGGCAACGGCCAAACCAGATTTCAGCAAGCTGGTCAGCTGGTGAGAGAGAGCTGGTCTACAGGAAGGTTACATGCAGCCTGGTAATAGCTTCAGGCTGGACTGATATAGATGGACCTGAGTCCGGGTGGTGGATCTCGGCTCTGGGCTAAAGTCTCCTGACTTGCCCTGGGTGCTAGGCAATGGCCTTAGTCATCGGTGGTTCCTTGTATTAGGACACCTGCTAAAGCAGTCAGACCATGAGGTCTGGTTCTCTCCTCACTGCTCTCTGCAGACTAAGACCATGTGCTTCCGCCCACCAGGGGTTTATATCCTCCCTTGGTCAAATGGTAGCACTTCTCCACGCAGCTTCCAGCTTGCTCTACAAGAACATCATTGGACAATAACATTATGTATTGTTAACTCTTGCTTTACTAGGCAGTGGCTACAGCTGCAATCACTAAGTTCTCCTAGCAGTATCTTCTTGATGAGGTGCGCAGGTTCACCAGATAGATCCTGACAAGGAGTGGGTGCTATTCGCAACAACCACCTTGCCTATGCATTGCCAGGGGTGTTGCACCTTTTTACACCTAAATAACATTGACGGTTATGTTATATAGATTTTCTTCTCCTAAATCCCCTCCTAATCCAATCTCTTTCATTCCTTGGTTGAACTTGATGTACATGTGTCTTTTTTCCAACCGTATAAACTATGATTTAAGTGAACATGTATGAACCTAGCATTGTAACCCTGCCCTTTCTGAGACACAAGCCCCAACATTGACATCCCCTGCACTCAACATGCACCAGCCCCCATTCCACGCTCAAAACATGCACCAGCCCCCCTCACCCTGCACACAAACTGCACCAGCCCCCATTCCCCACTCACAACATGCACAAGCTCACCCTTCCCCCACACACAACATACAGCTGTTCTACTCCCCTATAGCCAGGGGTGTTGCACCTTTTTACACCTAAATAACATTGGCGGTTATGCAATATAGAATTATTTCCCCTAAATCCCCTCCTTATCCAATCCCTTTCATTCCTTGGTTGAACTTCATGGACATGTGTCTTTTTTTCAACTGTATAAACTATGATATGAGTGAACATGTATGAACGTAGCATTGTAACCCCGCCCTTCCTGAGACACAAGCCCCAACATTGACGTCCCCCGCACTCAACACACACATTCCACGCTCAAAACATATACCAGCCCCCTCCCCCCACATACAATATGCGCTGGCCCCATTCCCCGCTCACAACATGCACCAGCTCACTCTCCCCCCACACACAACATACACCTGCTCTGCTTCCCTATAGACAATACACAAGTGACCTTCCCACGCTCACAACATGCACTAGCCCCCCTTCCCACGCTCACAATACACACCTGCTCCCCTCCCCTATTGACAACACATAAGTTTCTCTATCCCTGCTCACAACATGCACCAGCCCCCATCCCCTGCACACAATACGCACAAGCCCACTCCCCCTTCACACAAAATCCACCAGCCACTCTACCCCGCACACTATACGCACCAGCCCCCCTTCACCACACACAATATGCACCAGCTCCCCTCCCCTGCATACAACATGCACCAGCCCCTATACCCCACTCACAACATACACCTGCTTATCCTCCCCCGCACACAACATGCATCATTCCCCATTTCCTGCTCACAACATGCACCAGCCCCCTCCCCTGCACACAACACGCACCATCCACTGTTCCCCACTCACACCATGCACCAGTCCCCCACAAACAACATGCACTAGCCCCCATTCGCCGCTCACAACATGCACCAGCTCACTCTCCCCCCACACAAGACATGCACCAGCCCCAATTCGCCACTCACAACATATACCTGCACACAGTTACCATGCACACATCATGCACCAGCCCCCATTTCCCACTCACAGCATGCAGCAGCCCCCTTCCTCCCCCCACAACATGCACAAGCATTTCCTACATGCTACAGGCACCTTCCAGCATTCACCTCTTCCTTCCTGCTGCCATACGCGGGCTGTGCTGTGGGTGTGGCCTCCTGTGTGTAGCTGGAGCAGCTCTGTAATATGCAGGATGAGGGGCAAAGGAAGAGCCCAGAGCTGGGGCTGAGGTCTGCAGGGGAGAACAGGCTGCCAACACTGCCATCCCTCCACTGTGCATCCATATAATAAGGTTAGTTTATCATATGGATGCATAAAGGAGGGAGGGCAGTGCAGGCAGCCGATTCTTCCCTGCAGGAAGTCATCTGCCCGGCCCAACTACAGCACACACATCCTGTAGTGAGGGAGAGAAAAAAGGGCCCAAGCCCTGCATGTACTGCTGAGGTAGGGACCATATCCTTCAGCTGTTTCAGTGCTGTGGCCCACTGGTAAGTTTCCCGGTAAACTGTGATGTGGGTGGAGTTACTATAACTGTTGATAGATGGTCTAAATCAACATATACACCGTAGAGAAAGAGACTCATACTGCCTCCCTTACACAGGAAGAAAGCTTCTTTTTTATACTGACTTATATATATATACACAAAATACACCCTACTACAATACCTTCTCTGATAAATAAGAATATAACTACTATAATATTGCCACTAAGTAAAATATATTATAACACTGCCCCCTTTGTACAAGAATGTAACTACTGTAATGCTGCCCAATATGTACAAGAATATAAGTACTATAATAATGCCCCCTATGTACAAGAATATAACTACTATAATACTGCCTCCTATGTACAAGAATATAACTACTATAGTACTGCCCCCTATGTACAAGAATATAACTACTATAATACTGCTCCCTATGTACAAGAATATAACTACTATAATACTGCCCTCTATGTACAAAAATATAACTACTATAATACTGCCATTTATGTATAAGAATATAACTACTATAATACTGCTCCCTATGTACAGGAATATAACTACTATAATACTGCCACCTATGTATAAGTATATAACTACTATAATACTTCTCCTATGTACAGGAATATAATTACTATTACTACTACTATGTCACATAACACAGTCAGTCAGCCCCCTGTATATAGCCCGTCAGCCCCCTTTATATAGCTAGTCAGTTCCCCCAGTGTACAGCCGCCCCCCCCTCAGTATAGAGCCAGCCAACCCCCCCTCAGTATACAGCCAGCCCCCCCCCCTTAGTATACAGCCTGCCCTCCCCCTCAGTATACAATCTGCCCTCCCACCTCGGTATACAGTCTGTCCACCCCCCTCAGTATACAGCCAGTCTCCTGCCCGACACACAAAAATAATAAAAAATGTACTCGCCTTTCCGACGCTCCCCCGAAGCTCTGCTACTTTATCCTGTCTGGCTGGCAGTCACAGCTATGTGCAGTAACATCATATTCTGTGCGCAGCCGGCGCATGGAGCTCTGACTGCCGGCCGGACTGGATAAAGTAGCAGAGCTTTGGGGGAGCATCAGAAAGGTGAGTACATTGTTTATTATTACCAGCCCCACCACTACCAGACCAGCCCCATAGCAGAGCAGTCGGCCCACCCGATTTCCACTGGTGGGCTTAATAGCCAGTCTGTCCCTGGGTGGACAGTAGAGTGACATACAGCCTGTCTGCTGGAGGTTGGGAGTAAAGACATAAGGGTTATCATAGGGAACTAGCAACATGTCACTCTGCCTGCTTTTCCTGTTGATTGCAATCAACCAGAACCATAGAAGAGGAGTAACTCAGCAACGTATTAGACTGACTAGGTTAAAGTAGCATAATTATTGGCCTGTTTATTGGCCCAATAGCTTGCTCACAGTGGTGGTGATCACAAGAAAAAATTGATGAATAGGGAAACCTATTGGATGTTTATTCTAAAAACTACACAACCATCTGGATTTAATCTAAGACAGGATTTAATCCTGTTGTTATTAAGGGCTCCAGGAGCCCCATGATTTGTATATATATTTCTTGTGTAATTTCAACTTTGTGGGGTATTTGTTATTCCTAAATTGTACCATTCACTGTACAGTATGGGAGCTATGTATCGAGTAGTATACTAACAAATTAGATACTAAATGTCATAAATAAGTATATAATTTCAGCCGTCTTACTGGTTGGTGATGTCTGAAGATTGAATGCTCAATGTATGGTTTCAGGCGATGATTTGCTAATTTTGGATAATTTGTGTATATTTCATCCGGTTTGTGAGCAAGCTATTGGGCCAATAAATAGGCTACATTTGGTTATTGATGATGTTATAACATGCTTGCAACTCACTGTCTTTCCCAATGTAATCTTTTCTAGGCTGTTTTTAATGGTGTGATTATGCTTTTAGTCCATTGCAATTTTCTTTGTAGGGGGTGTGGCTGTCCCGATCGTGTGGCTCGGACACGTGGTCGCGTCGTCATGTCCCGGTCATGTGACTCGGACACGTGATCGTGACGTCACACGCCTTGGAGAAGCGTGAATGTATCCATGATTAAGCTCATTTGAGCGAAACGCGTTGGATTTACCCCGTGTATCCCTTGTTTTGTGCACTCTGCCGTGACTTATGCTTTTAAGAGGAACGAATAAAGAAAACATATATTTTTACACTGAAATTGTTTCCTGAAGTGCTGGTCTTTCTACAAATTTGCCATTGCCCTGAGTCTATGGGGGATCTTTTCGTGTCCGAGCGCTGGGAACATCTCGTCTGATTGGTGAGCTGGATTTTGCTTGTTTTTTCAATGTGCTAGAGGACCCATCTAGTACCACAAGTCATGTGGACAGATAATCTTCCACATTGCAAGTCACAGTCTGATTCCTAGTACTATGTGCTATATCTGATGGTGGTGAAGGTTGAGGAGAATTAAACATGGTGCTCCACATTGTGGCCATGCTCACTCTGTATGATGCTGGAAATGCACATTTACTGAGACTGTGCCTTTAAGAAATTGCTGAATGGTTCTGGAACTGCAAATTCTACTGAGGCTGCTCCTTTATGTACTTTATGAAACAAAAATCAGCTTTTGTTACTAGCAGTTCATAGATAAAGTGATTTAAATCTTAACAGATGGTCACTTAGTGAACTAATCTCCTCGGAGAGTTGAATGAAGTGAGATATTGTCTTGGTATGGGAAAAGTTAATGCTTTACCTTCTTTATGTATCTCTTCACTGTGCAAAAGATGTTAGAAATGCTGATCACTGCAGGAGAAAGAAGGAGAAGTAAAAGGGCACAGAGAAGCAGTTTTCCCTAATGAAATACATCACCTGCACTATGCATTTCTGAAATAAAACAAAATAGCTTTAAAGGTTTAGTTAAAATTTAAATAAAGTTGTATTTACTTTTTTTCTCCACAAACCCTGACTCAGTCACCAATCCATTAATCAGCTGGGAGGCCCATAAGTGCGTCATCAGAGACGTATTTATGCGTATAGGCGGGAGGGTAAAGCGGGAAAGATACGCTCAGGCCACCACACTCCTGGCTCAAATCAGAGAGGTGGAGGATCGTCATAAAGAAATACAGACCCCAGCCACTAGGGACCTGCTTATCAAACTTCGGGAGCAGCTACGTAACCTCTACCTGGCAAAGGCAAAAGAATCCTTGACTAAGTGTAGGAGGGTATTTTATGAATGTGGCAATAAACCGGGCAAAATTCTAGCAAACGCCCTTCGGGCACAGAGAGCGGCCAACTATGTTCCGCACATAGTGGGTAAGGAGGGATCCAAAATAATATCCCCAGCAGGGATAGCCAAATCCTTTAGAGACTTTTACGCTTCTTTATACCACCTACAGCCCCAGAAGCCCCCTACTCAGCCAGAGATCAAGGCCTACCTTGACTCAGCTGATCTCCCCTCCCTACCTTCCAAAGACATTGAGGCACTGGAAGCTCCAATTTCAGTGGAGGAATTCAAACTGGCCCTAGGCTCCATGCAAACGGGGAAATCACCTGGCCCAGATGGCTTTACGGTGCATTACTACAGGAAGTTCACTGACCAACTGATACAACCCTTCCTTGAGGCTTTTAATGCTCTGTCCTCGGGAAGCGATATGCCCCCGGACACGCTTAGAGCGCATATAGTAGTGATACCGAAAGAGGGTAAGGACCCTGCATCCTGCAGTAGCTACAGGCCCATATCCCTCCTTAATGTGGACCTTAAATTATTCTCCAAAATTTTAGCCAACCGCCTAGCCCCTCTGATGCCAAGCTTGGCTCACTTTGACCAAACCGGATTCGTGCCCTCACGGGAAGCTAGGGATAATACCACAAAGGCTCTGAATATGGTCCACCTAATCAAGACAACTGCCCTCCCTGCGGTCATACTATCCGCCGATGCCGAAAAGGCTTTTGACAGGGTAGGTTGGCTTTTCCTGTTTGGAGTCATGCGACATCTGGGACTAGGCACACACATGCTTAGCTGGATTGGAGCATTGTACTCCAACCCAACGGCATCAGTGAAGGTGAACGGCTTATACTCGGACTCTTTTCCAATTAAAAATGGAACACGTCAGGGGTGCCCATTGTCCCCCCTCATCTTTGCTCTCACGATAGAGCCCCTGCTCCGGCGGGTCAGAAATAATCAAGACATATCGGGAGTGACGGCAAACGGCAAAGAAATCAAGGCAGCAGCTTACGCTGATGATTTGATGTTCTTCCTCTCCTCTCCCCAAGTGTCCATCCCTAACCTCCTCAAAGAAATGGATATCTTTGGGAAATTATGTAATTTTAAAATCAATATACAAAAATCCGAAGCTCTAGTGCTAAACATCCCCCCTGACCGGAGCGCCCTCCTTCAACAAGCCTTTAACTTTAAGTGGTCCTCTACCGCCATAAAATATTTAGGTGTTCACCTTCCAGCAGATCCGGACCAGACTTATCGTATTAACTTCCCGCCATTATTACAGGCCATTAAGACAGATTTGGAAAGGTGGTCAAAAGGATTCTTCTCTTGGTTCGGGAGGATAGGGGTCCTTAAAATGAATGTTCTTCCACGCCTCCTATACCCCTTTCAAGCCTTACCTATCAGAGTCCCAATTAGCTTCCTGACCTCAGTTCAACGGCTATTCTCAACTTTTGTCTGGGCCGGGAAATCACCAAGATTGCAAAGAAAGATCCTATACCTGCGTAAGGGAGAGGGGGGGGTGGCGCTTCCAGATATCGCTCAATACTACGTGGCGTCCCACTTGAGTAGGGTTGTGGACTGGTGTAGACATGGGAGTACGAAGGCCTGGGTATCAATTGAGCAGCACTTCACTCGGGTTCCGCTTTCCTGTCTCCCCTGGGTAGAGTCAAAACACTGGCAGGCACTTTCTTCTCACCCAACCATCTATGCTACTTTAATGGCCTTCAAACACTGCAGATCAGGGGCTGAGATTTCCCCTACCGACTCCCCCCTAACACCGATCCTTGGCAATCCCAAGTTTCCACCCGGGATCACGTCGCCGGTTTTTAAGCAATGGATAAGCGCTGGCCACTTCAGGGCTTGTCACTTCCTGGTGGATGGACAGTGGCGAGGAGGTACAGAGCTAGTCTCCCCTCCGAATCTCCCAAGAGCGCCGATGTGGCAGGGTCTCCAACTAGCACATTATTTAAGATCTCTCACACCACCTCCCACCTTCAGCCGGTCTCCAACAGGCTTTGAGGGGGTATGCACACAAAAAGGTCAGACTAAGGGTACTCTCTCATTAACATACAACCTCCTGATATCCCCCCCACAGGCTTACGTTCCACTGTACATGACCAAATGGGAACGGGACCTGACATTGACTCTCTCTGCAGAACAAAGGGAAAAGATTTATGAACTGGCACACAAATCCTCAATTAGTACAGCTTACCAGGAGACAAACTATAAGCTGCTTACCAGGTGGTATAGGGTGCCCCATGTACTTCACAAGATGTTCCCAGATGTCCCCCGGACCTGTTGGCGCTGCGGTAAAGAGGAGGGCACACTCCTTCATATTTTCTGGAGCTGTCCCTCACTTGTTCCATTTTGGACGGCGGTGCTGGGGGTGATTTGCGAGGTGACGGGCAGAGAGCTGCGGGATGACCCCGCTTGGGTATTGTTACACCATCACGAGATTTCCCTTGCCACGTACAGGAAGTCCCTGGTATGTCACCTTCTAAATGCAGCTAGGGCCTGTATCCCGGCCTGCTGGCACTCTTCCGATCCTCCCTCCATGCATCAGTGGCTGGGCCGTGTCAACGAATTGCAAAGGATGGAGAGTCTCCTGAACACTGATCCAAAGAGGGCCGCCCGCTCTCAGAAAACATGGTTCCACTGGGTCTCCTTTGTGGCATCTCCCCGCTACTTGGACTTGACAGCGCGGGATGGTGATTCTACTGAGATCTGAGCTCTAGGTAAGGGGAGGCACGACGCTCCTTCTTTTGATCCCCCTACTCTATTTCTCCTTATATCTGGCGATTCCTCGCCGCTATTTCCTCTTTCTTTTTTCTCCTTTTAAAGAAATTTTATAGAATGCATCTAATTTACAGTGAACCTGTTTCAGTAGATAACGGTACATTGAATTTTTGTTGTCATACACTTGACATTCTTGGTTATAAATTGTTGTATTATCCAAATGTAACCCCCTCCCCCCTTTCCACAAATAGGTGCATGTTGGCACCTGATTATTTGACTGTAAGTGCTTACCCCTTTCCCCCCTCCCTCCCTTTATGCACTGTTTTGTTACAAAAAATTAATAAAAAATTTTAATATGAAAAAAAAAAGTTGTATTTACTTTAGTTTAAGACTAATTATTTTTCTATATTATGGCCATGATATAACGTCATGGTGTGGCAACAGGTGTTTGAAGAGAGCTCACGGGCTAACACCCATATTGGGTTGGGTGTTAACCACTTAAATGACCCGGCAAAGCCACCGGGAGCATTTAAATGCCGGCGGCGTTCCATTGCTGTTATAACCAAGAGTCTACTTAAGACTCCCAGGCTTGTCATTCAGCAGCATCTATAACAGTGTGTCAGTGGCACAATATTATAGATCAATAGGAAAATCCCAATATACTGCAATACAGTACTATTGCAGTATATGTTAGGATTTATCAGATGCTCTAGGGTTTAGGTACCCTAGGGGGTTTAAATATACAATATATTTTTTTTATTAAAAACCTAAAAACTCACCTAAAAAATCACCCCAATCCTTTAGAAATTATATAAAAATAAATAAATATAATATAAATAAAAAGTGATCAAAAGGTTATGCAGTCCCCAAATTACTAGCAATTAAAACGTCATCTGGTTCTGCAAAAGTTGACGCCTTATACAGCTCTGTACACCAAAGTATGAAAATGTTATTGGCCTCAGAATAGGGCAAAATGGAGAAAAAAAACATTTTTGTACAAAAGATTTAACATAATGAAACCTATATATATTTTGTATACCCGTGATTGTACTGACCCAAAGAATAAAGGGGAGGTGTCATTTGGAGTGCACAATGAATCTGTATAAACAAGACCCAAAATAAAATGGTGCAAATGTGTTTTTTCTGCAATTTCACCAGATTAAGAATTTTTTTTGCAGTTTCGCAGTGCATGGTATGAAATATTAAATACCATCACTAGGTGATGTGCAATTTGTTAGGAAAAAAACAAGCCTTCATACAGCTGTATACACAGAAAATGTTAAAAGTTATTACATTTTTAAGGCGAGGAATGAAAATTGGAAACCATTATACAAAAAAGGATCAAAAAGCGATCCTGGAAACTACAGACCCGTGAGTCTAACTTCTGTGGTGGGGAAGATATTTGAGGGGTTTGTTAGAGATGGGTTTATGAGAGATCGGTCATGTCAGACTAATCTGATTGTTTTCTGCGAGGAGGTAAGTTCAAGACTGGATCTGGGGGACGTTGTGGATGTTGTATATCTGGACTTTTCAAAGGCATTTGACACCGTGCCACATAAAAGGTTGGTATATAAAATGAGACTGCTGGGAATAGGGGAAAATCTGTGTATTTGGGTAAGTAATTGGCTTAGTGATAGAAAACAGAGGGTCGTCATTAATGGCACATTCTCAGATTGGGTTGAGGTTACCAGTGGAGTGCCACAGGGGTCAGTATTGGGGCCACTTCTTTTTAATATTTTTATTAATGACCTTGTAGTGGGTTTCCACAGTCAGGTTTCAATATTTGCAGATGATACTAAGCTGTGTAAAGTAATAAATACTGAGGTCGATAGTTTAGCATTACAGAGGGATTTGTGGAAGCTTGAGGAGTGTGCAGAGAAATGGCTGATGAGGTTTAATATAGATAAATGTAAAGTTATGCACTTGGGCCATGGAAACACAAAGTTTAATTATGTTCTAAACAGTCAATTACTTGGTAAAACTGGAGCTGAAAAGGACTTGGGGGAATTGGTGGGTGGTAAATTTAATTTTAGTGACCAGAGCCAGGCGGCTGCTGCTAAAGCAAATAAAATTATGGGATGTATCAAGAGAGGAATAGATTCTCATGATAAAGACATAGTTCTGCCCTTATACAAATCCCTGGTCAGACCACAGATTACAAAATTTGGGATTATTCAGTTTAGAAAAAAGACGACTTAGGGGAGATCTCATTACAATGTACAAATACCTGAAAGGACAGTACAAGGATCTCTCCAAAGATCTTTTTATACCTAGGCCTGTGACCAAGACAAGGGGGCATCCTCTACGCCTAGAGGAGAGGCGATTTTACCATCAACATAGACAAAGGTTCTTTACTGTAAGAGCAATGAGACTATGGAACTCTCTGCCGCAGGAGGTTGTTATGGCAGACTCTATGTACATGTTCAAGAGAGGCCTGGATGCATTCTTCTGGAGAGAAAAAATATATTTATTTAATTCTTAAAGGTTGGACTTCATGGACTTGTGTCTTTTTCCAGCCTTATATACTATGATACTATGAAATGTAAAAATGAAAAAGGGCTGTGTCTTTAAACAAGATATACTGCGCTTGATAACTTCATGGCTGTACTTTTGGGCATGTTGTGTAACATGCATCTTGGGCTGTTGTGTAGCATATATAATGAGTGACATTTTTCAGATCTGCTGCTCATTAGTAAAAAAGGATATATTGAAAAAAAATTATGTGCTAAATAGAATTTGTCAACACCTAGATAAAATGTCATCCTATAAAGTATTAGAGGTCAAGGTTTGTGTTGGATACTAAAGCAGTCAGACTACAGTCAGTCATGCTACTTTTTATTCTTCTTTGTTCTTTTTTATTCTTCTAATTATTTTAAAGACTGAAAAACACTTTTGTAAAAAAAAAAAAAGAATTCCTATAATTATTATGATGAACACAAAGAAACATTTGCTTGAACATATTTGTTAAAGGAAACATGTGTTGATGAAATATACAGCAATGCATGCATCATGTATACTGGTTCAAGAGCCTGGCATCTGGCACGTCATAAAAAATTAAATCAAAGAACAATTTGCAAATTTCATTATTTTCTACATGTACATAATAGAAAATAGATAATTGAATTAGAATTATGTTTCTGATCTCAACAATACCCTTGTTCCATCAGAGCTATCAAAATATATTTTATGGACAAAATTCATATCAGGGTTAATTCCCCAATATAATATTTAAGCTTTATACAGCGCTAAATCACCAGTCAACAGCAACTGAGGGATAACTGATAAAGTTTAGTATAACAGCACAAACATATTTATATCCATTAGTTAAATAACAGTACAGAATATAAATGCACAAGCATATCTCACTTAAATACTATGTATGTTTCATTGTATTTTAACTATTAAAAAAAGGCTTTTCAAGCTCTATTCCAAGTTGCTGTGTCAATTTATCTAATTATAGTGGCCCTTAATTTTCAGTGTAGTAGATCAAAAATTATAATAAAGGGAGAATATATTAAGAGCTGACACTCAACATTCCCCCCATCGCCAACAAGCACACCAAAATTTACAGAAATGCTCCTATTCAGACAGACAGCATGAAGTTCCCAGTTGACACTACTTTACCTGGCAGGCCATTCTTGCCCTGCACCAACAGATTGTAGACAAATGCAGGTGTACATTGCTCAATGCTATTAGATTTGAGGTACACCTCACAACTGACATGTGAATGAGTACTATAAAAACTGTTAGTCATTTGCAATCTCTCCATTTCACACTGCATGTGCTGACTGTAGCATCCAGCAGTTTCTACTGTACTATGCTGTAGCGATTTCTGCTCCAATCCAAGGGTGTGCGTTTATGGGGATCTGTATACCCCAAATAGCAGTTCTTTTTTGTTACTGAAGCCACTTGGAAGAAATCTGTTTCATATCCACACAGCTCCTGTAGTGATTTATGCCCATCTCCCAGGGTGTGCGTGTAGGGGGATCTGTATGCCCCAAATTGCAGTTCTTTTTTGTTGCTGAAGCCACTATGAAGAAATCTGTGTTATATCCGCACAACTGCTGAAGTGATTTCTGCTCCTCTCCCAGGGTGTCCATTGTGGGGTATCTGTAGAACGCAAATTTCCCATACTTCCCATACTTTTTGTGTGGCTAAAGTTGATAGCAAGAAATACGTGTCAAATCCACATAGTTTATAGAGGGATTTTCGCTCCAATAAAAGTGTGTCTGTTGTGGGGAATCTGTATAACACAAATTCCCATACTTTTGTGTTGCTAAAGTTGAGAGCAAGAAATACGTGTCAAATCCACGTAGTTTATAGAGTGATTTTCACTCCAATTACAGGGTGTCCATTGTGGGGTATCTGTATAACGCAAATTTCCATACTTTTTGTGTGGCTGAAGTTGATAGCAAGAAATACGTGTCAAATCCACATAGTTTATAGAGTGATTTTCGCTCCAATAAAAGTGTGTCTGTTGTGGGGAATCTGTATAACACAAATTCCCATACTTTTGTGTTGCTAAAGTTGAGAGCAAGAAATACGTGTCAAATCCACGTAGTTTATAAAGGGATTTTCGCTCCAATTACAGGGTGTCTGTTGTGGGGTATCTGGATAAGGCAAATTCCCATACTTTTGTGTTTCTAAAGTTGAGAGCAAGAAATACGTGTCAAATCCACGTAGTTTATAGAGGGATTTTCACTCCAATTACAGGGTGTCTGTTGTGGGGTATCTGTATAACGCAAATTTCCATACTTTTTGTGTTGCTAAAGTTGAAAGCAAGAAATACGTGTCAAATCCACATAGTTTATAGCGGGATTTTCGCTCCAATAAAAGTGTGTCTGTTGTGGGGAATCTGTATAACACAAATTCCCATACTTTTGTGTTGCTAAAGTTGAGAGCAAGAAATACGTGTCAAATCCACGTAGTTTATAAAGGGATTTTCGCTCCAATTACAGGGTGTCTGTTGTGGGGTATCTGGATAAGGCAAATTCCCATACTTTTGTGTTTCTAAAGTTGAGAGCAAGAAATACGTGTCAAATCCACGTAGTTTATAGAGGGATTTTCACTCCAATTACAGGGTGTCTGTTGTGGGGTATCTGTATAACGCAAATTTCCATACTTTTTGTGTTGCTAAAGTTGAAAGCAAGAAATATGTGTCAAATCCACATAGTTTATAGCGGGATTTTCGCTCCAATAAAAGTGTGTCTGTTGTGTGGAATCTGTATAACACAAATTCCCATACTTTTGTGTTGCTAAAGTTGAGAGCAAGAAATACGTGTCAAATCCACGTAGTTTATAGAGTGATTTTCACTCCAATTACAGGGTGTCCATTGTGGGGTATCTGTATAACGCAAATTTCCATACTTTTTGTGTGGCTGAAGTTGATAGCAAGAAATACGTGTCAAATCCACATAGTTTATAGAGTGATTTTCGCTCCAATAAAAGTGTGTCTGTTGTGGGGAATCTGTATAACACAAATTCCCATACTTTTGTGTTGCTAAAGTTGAGAGCAAGAAATACGTGTCAAATCCACGTAGTTTATAAAGGGATTTTCGCTCCAATTACAGGGTGTCTGTTGTGGGGTATCTGGATAAGGCAAATTCCCATACTTTTGTGTTTCTAAAGTTGAGAGCAAGAAATACGTGTCAAATCCACGTAGTTTATAGAGGGATTTTCACTCCAATTACAGGGTGTCTGTTGTGGGGTATCTGTATAACGCAAATTTCCATACTTTTTGTGTTGCTAAAGTTGAAAGCAAGAAATACGTGTCAAATCCACATAGTTTATAGCGTGATTTTTGCTCCAATTACAGGGTGTCTGTTGTGGGGTATCTGTATAACGCAAATTCCCATACTTTTGTGTTGCTAAAGTTGAGAGCAAGAAATACGTGTCAAATACACGTAGTTTATATAGTGATTTTTGCTCCAAATACAGGGTGTCTGTTGTGGGGTATCTGTATAACGCAGATTTTCATACTTTTTGTGTTGCTAAAGTTGAGAGCAAAACATACGTGTCAAATCCACATAGTTTATAGCGTGATTTTTACTCCAATTACAGGGTGTCTGTTGTGGTGTATATGTATAACTCGAATTCCCAAACTTTTGTGTTGCTAAAGTTGAGAGCAAGAAATACGTGTCAAATCCACGTAATTTATAGAGTGATTTTCACTCCAATTACAGGGTGTCCATTGTGGGGTATCTGTATAACGCAAATTTCCATACTTTTTGTGTGGCTGAAGTTGATAGCAAGAAATACGTGTCAAATCCACATAGTTTATAGAGTGATTTTCGCTCGAATAAAAGTGTGTCTGTTGTGGGGAATCTGTATAACACAAATTCCCATACTTTTGTGTTGCTAAAGTTGAGAGCAAGAAATACGTGTCAAATCCACGTAGTTTATAAAGGGATTTTCGCTCCAATTACAGGGTGTCTGTTGTGGGGTATCTGGATAAGGCAAATTCCCATACTTTTGTGTTTCTAAAGTTGAGAGCAAGAAATACGTGTCAAATCCACGTAGTTTATAGAGGGATTTTCACTCCAATTACAGGGTGTCTGTTGTGGGGTATCTGTATAACGCAAATTTCCATACTTTTTGTGTTGCTAAAGTTGAAAGCAAGAAATACGTGTCAAATCCACATAGTTTATAGCGTGATTTTTGCTCCAATTACAGGGTGTCTGTTGTGGGGTATCTGTATAATGCAAATTCCCATACTTTTGTGTTGCTAAAGTTGAGAGCAAGAAATACGTGTCAAATACACATAGTTTATATAGTGATTTTTGCTCCAATTACAGGGTGCCTGTTGTGGGATATCTGTATTACGCAGATTTTCATACTTTTTGTGTTGCTAAAGTTGAGAGCAAAACATACGTGTCAAATCCACATAGTTTATAGCGTGATTTTTACTCCAATTACAGGGTGTCTGTTGTGGTGTATCTGTATAACTCGAATTCCCAAACTTTTGTGTTGCTAAAGTTGAGAGCAAGAAATACGTGTCAAATCTATGTAGTTTATATAGTGATTTTCGCTCCAATTACAGGGTATCTGTTGTGGGGTATCTGTATAACGCAGATTTCCATACTTTTTTGTTGCTAAAGTTGAGAGCAAGACATACGTGTCAAATCCACAAAGTTTATAGCGTGATTTTTTCTCCTATTACAGGGTGTCTGTTGTGGTGTAACTGTATAACTCAAATTCCCATACTTTTGTGTTGCTAAAGTTGAGAGCAAGAAATATGTGTCAAATCCACGTAGTTTACAGAGTGATTTTCGCTTCAATTACAGGGTGTCCATTGGGGAGTATCTGTATAATGCAAATTCCCATACTTTTTGTGTTGCTAAAGTTGAAAGCAAGAAATACGTGTCAAATCCACATAGTTTATAGCGTGATTTTTGCTCCAATTACAGGGTGTCTGTTATGGGGTATCTGTATAATGCAAATTCTCATACTTTTTGTGTTGCTAATGTTGAGAGCAAGAAATTTTCTCTCCAATTACAGGCACTTGGGAGCCGGGTGTAGCAAAGGATTGATCATGGTGGGGCGAAGAGAGTGTCAACTTGCGCATCAGGCAGCAGTGCAAGGACAGGAGCCAAATGGCCGCGGGGTACAAACCCCACTTCGGAGGTCCAAGAAAGCAGTGGTGCAGGGGTTCAGCGAGGCAGCAGTTAGTAGTCACTCAGTGCAGGGTGTTGACAGTAAAATCACCACATCGTGGCAGTTTTTTGTTAAGGCACCAGAGGAGCCGAGTGTGTGTATATGTATAATCTGCGGGAAGAAAATGAAGCGTGGCCAGGGAGCTAACATTGGCACCACAGCCCTGCGTCAACACATGCAGCATCACCATCCAATGGCCTAGGAGAAACGTGGAATAGATGTGGAGGTCCATCCAGCCGCCGCAGCAACAGCAGCAGCACCTAGTGGCACACATGCCATTTCAGCCAGTCAAGGCTCTAGCACCTCTGCCGAAGGAAGCTGTTTGTCTTTGACATCATATCCCAATCCAGATGCGCCTCTCGCTATGCATGGTGCCAGCATACAACTGTATGCGTCCGGCCATCCTAAAGTGCGGAAGCTGACCGTGCTCTTGTCCAAGTTGTTGATTCTGCAGTCCCTCCCTTTCCAAGTCGTGGACTCTGCACCCTTCAGAGAAGTTAAATCCCCCTTTGCAAATATGTAGAACAGAAGGTGAGCCAGTCCTTGAGCTTATCAGTTACTTCAAAGATGCACAGCAGCATGGATGTGCGGAGCAGTAACTACAGTCAGGGCCAGTACATGTCCTTTACGGCCCACTGCGTGAATGTGTTTCCCGCCCAGCCACACCAACAACTTGAACAAGAGACCCCCCCCTTCTCCTCCACTTTGTGAAACTGCTGCTCCTGTTCCAGTGTCCGCCTCCTCCTCCTTCTTCTCCACCACCACCTCAGCCTCCACAAGTCTAAGTGCTGCTGCATCATACCACATGTGCAGGGCACAGCGCTGTCACGCAGTTCTACACCTGGTTTGCCTAAGCAAACAAAGTCACACAGGGGAGGAACTCCTCCTCGTCATGCAACAAGAAATCAATCTGTGGTTTTCTCCGCAACAACTGCAAATCGGAAACATGGTGACAGACAATGGGAGGAATATGGTGTCCGTGCTGCACCGCGGAGGGACGGTCCAAGCACCCTGCATGGCACACGTGTTCAATCTGGTCGTCAACAGGTTCCTGAAGTCTTCCACCCATCTGCAAGACATTCTTACAATGGCCAGGAAACTGTGCATGCACTTCAGCCATTCTTACAAAGCACACCTTTCTCGAATTGCAGTGTCAGAACGGCCTTTCCCAACATTGTCTGATATGCGATGTTTCCACCCGTTGGAATTCCAGCCTCCATATGTTATACTGCCTGTATGAACAATGAAAAGCCATTAATGATCTTTTGATGATGCAAGCAGACCAGAGTACTCCCCTGTGTAACTTTGATGTCAGCCACTGGCAGCTCATGCGTAACACTTGCCGTTTGCTCAGGCCTTTTGAAGAGGCCACGTTATTTGTCAGTCGCCGGACTCCGGGATGAATAAAGTCATTCCACTGCTTCATATCCCGGAACTCATGCTGCAAAATCTGGTCAGGGCACTGGAGAAGTGGAGACTACATCTCATGGCCACATGAGTCCAGTGGGGGCTGAACTGGAGGAAGAGGAGGATATTGGAGCACAAGCAGAGTCTGGTGAAGTCACTGGTTTTTCCACTCAGATGACAAGAGAGGAGGACCAGGAGCATCCGGAGGAGATAGAAGATGAGGTAGATGACCAAGAAGCACCGTGGCAGTATACAATGGAGATGGAGGCCGGGAGTCCCTCAGAGTCACTTGCGCAGATGGCCTGCATGCTGCTTTGCCTAACTAGTGACGGCTGAATAGTCAACTTCCGGCATAGGGATGACTTTTGGCTCTTCACCCTCTTGGACCCTCACTACCAGTCAAAAATGGGTTAAATTTTTCCAGCTGCCAACAGGGAGGAACAACTGGCGTACTATAGAGAAATACTGAAAAGACAGTTGCCTTTGTGCACCATTGCCCATCCTCCGTAATCGTTCACGTACCACTGCCATGGCTGCTGTGGGGAGATGGAGGAGTAGGAGCAGTAGCAGCTCCATCAGCAGCAGCAGCTTAAGTCTGGAGTCCTTAATGAGCAACTTCCTTCACCCACCTAGTGAGGAGGGTAGCTGCCACCAGCAGCAGCAGCAGCATGATATTGGGGCAGACCCTACACCAGTAGGTGGTGGCCTACTTGGACAGCACTTTAGATCCCCTGGACTACTGGTCAGCCAAACTTAATGCGTGGCTGCAACTTGTAGAGTTTTCAGTAAAGAAGCTGTCCTACCCGGCCAGTAGTGTGGCATCAGAGTGTTGAGAAATGAGTCTGGATTCTAACTACCTTCCTCAGCCACTATCTACATCTGTTGCCAGTTGCTCCATCTGCCTCCTACCTGACTGGAATTTTCCGCTACCTAAACAATCTATCATTGCCACCACCTCCACACTCTATCATTGTGCCACTCTTTGGATTTCCATGTTGTTGCCACCTGTGGGCTCCTGCTGCTGCTTCTGCTGCCGCCACCTTCACACTCTATCATTGTGCCACTCTGTGGGCTCCTGCTGCTGCTGACGCCACCTCCACCCTCCATCACTGTGCCACTCTATGTGCTCCTGTTGATGCTGCTGCCGCCACCTCCACACTCTATCATTCTGCCACTCTGTGGCCTACCAGGTTGCTGCCATCTACAAACTCTATCATTCTGCCACTCTGTGGGCTCCTGCTGCTGCTGACGCCACCTCCATACTCTATCATTCTGCCACTCTGTGACTTTCCATGTTGCTGACCCTCCACCGCTCTATGACGTTGCCACTATATTTAGTTTTCCCCTTCATTTCATCTGTGGATAAAGAACCCAGAGGACATGCAAATATCCCATTTACTGGTCATCACTGTTTTGGATCCACTCCTGTGACTTTTGTGCTTTTAGTATTATGTTCTGCTATAAGCTTTAAATCTGCTTATGACTACCTTTCTAGACATGACCCATTAGTCCTCCTGGGGTGTCCATGAACCCTCAGATGACAAGTGCAGCACGAACCATCTTCTGAACCTTCCGTGAAGAGCTCCAAAGCTTAAATGAGCATTGGGTTTGTCACAGCAGAACAGCCGTTCGAGGGGGAATACTGCTGTGTGGGATGTGTGAAAATTGCTCATCTGGAAGCCCAGATTCTGGATCTAAATGAGCAAGTTTCAAGGCTGTGGGCAATTGACAATATGGAGCGAAGTTTGCTGCTCCTGGAGCACAAACTCTCTGGGGAAGATGGGTGTGGGGAGGGAAGTATGGAGGTGCAGAGTGAGGTGGCAGCTAGTTGGGTAACATGTAGAAGGCGGGGTAGAGGGAAGAGTTGTAGGGAGCCTAGTCCTGATCTGGTGCACCCCAATAAGTTTGCCAGGCTGGCGGATGAGGGGGATATCAGCTCTGGGGTAGCAATGCTGCAGCAAGACATGGCCTCTAGCAACCAGGGGATTGTCTGCTCCAGTAAGAAGGGTAATGGGAGCACAGGCAAGGTCAGACAGGTGCTGGTAGTGGGAGATTCGATTATTAGGGGAACACACAGGGCAATCTGTCAAAAAGACCTTGCATACCGAACAGTGTGTTGTTTGCCGGGTGCTCGGGTTCGGCATGTTGCGGATCGGGCTGACAGATTACTGGGAGGGGTTGGTGAGGAACCAGCAGTCATGGTCCACATTGGCACTAATGGCAAAGTAAGAGGTAGGTGGAAGGTCCTTAAAAATGATTTCAGGGATTTAGGCCATAAGCTCAGGGCAAGGACTCAAAGGTAGTTTTCTCCGAAATACTACCTGTACCACGTGCCACACCAGAAAGGCAGCGGGAGATCAGGGAGATAAATAAGTGGCTCAAAAGTTGGTGTAGGAAGGAGGGTTTTGGGTTCATGGAGAACTGGGCTGACTTTTCTGTTGGCTACAGGCTCTACAGTAGGGATGGGCTGCACCTCAATGGGGAGGGTGCAGCTGTTTTGGGGGGAAAAATGGCTAGAAGGTTGGAGGGGTGTTTAAACTAGAGACCTGGGGGGAGGGCAACTACACTGTGCAGGGCAAATAGACAGTGTAGATAGAGAGCTGGGAAGAGTCATAGTCCATGGGGCAGGAAGGAGGGCTGGAATGAGATTGGGGAATAAGAACAAAAGGAATACGGACAGGGAAAACCATATAAAGTGTATGTACACAAATGCCAGAAGCCTCACAAACAAAATGGAGGAACTGGAACTCTAGATGTTGGAGCGGAAATATAATATAGTGGGTATCAGCGAGACATGGCTGGACAGTAGCTATAACTGGGCTGTTACTATAGATGGTTATAGTCTTTTTAGAAAGGATCGTATAAGTAAAAAAGGGGGAGGGGTTTGTTTATATGTGAATTCTTGCCTCAAGCCTGTCTTGCGAGATAACATCAGTAACGCAAATGCAAATGTGGAGTCCCTATGGGTGGAGATAAGAGGAGGGAAATAAAATAATAAAATATTACTAGGGATTTGTTATAAGGCTCCAAATATATTGGAGGCAGCAGAGGAAATGCTGATAAGTGAAATGGATGCGGCTTCAAAGCATGGTGAAGTACTTATCATGGGGGACTTCAATTACCCAGATATTGACTGGGGGGCAGGAACATGCAGGTCCTTCAAAGGCAGCAGGTTCTTGTCAACAACAAAAGACAATTTCCTGTCGCAAATAGTCCTGGATCCAACAAGAGGGGGTACTGCTGGACCTTATCCTAACCAACAGACCTGATAGGGTATCAAAACTACAGGTTGGGGGGAACCTGGGTAATAGTGATCATAATATAATTGATTTTGTATTACGCTTTACTAAGAGCGTGAGGGAAGGGGCAACCAACACTCTAAACTTCAGGAGGGCAAATTTTCAGCAACTAAGGGAAGACCTTAAAGGCATAGACTGGGATAATGTTCTTAAAGACAAAAGCCCCCCCCCCCCCCCAAAATGGGACTTTTTCTCATATATTCTGAAAAAGTCCTGTGAGAAACACATACCTTATGGGAAAAAGCATAAGAGGAACAAGAAACAGCCAATGTGGCTAACTAGTCTTGTAAGGAAAGCAATAAGCGAGAAAGATAAGGCGTTTAAGGTGCTAAAACGTGAAGATAGCGATGAGGCATTACAGGATTATAGAGAGAAAAATAAATCCCGTAAAAAGCAGATAAAGGCTGCAAAAATAGAGACTGAGAGAAAAATTGCCAGGGAGAGCAAAAATACTCCCAAATTATTCTTCAAGTATATAAATGATAAGAAACTAAAAACAGAGAGTGTGGGTCCCCTTAGAAATAACATGGTGGAAGGAGATGAAGAAAGGGCCAATATACTGAATGTGGAATGAATTTTTGGAATGTCAACAGTTTAACCCAGGAAGAGGTACGGCGCCGCCTCGCAACCACTAAGATATATAAATCACCGGGGCCAGATCGCATACACCCCCGGGTTGTGCATGAACTATGTACCGTGATAGACAGACCGTTATTTTTAATATTTGAAGATTCAATGAGGACTGGTTATGTTCCACAGGACTGGCGCATAGCAAATGTGGTACCAATATGCAAAAAAGGATTAAATAGCGATCCTGGAAACTACAGACCCGTGAGTCTAACTGCTGTGGTGGGGAAAATATTTGAGGGGTTTGTTAGAGATGCTGTCCTCAAGTATCTCACTGTGCACAACCTTATAACCCAGCGTCAGCATGGGTTTATGAGAGATCGGTCCTGTCAGACTAATCTGATTGGTTTCTACGAGGAGGTAAGTTCAAGACTGGATCTGGGGGACGCTGTGGATGTTGTATATCTGGACTTTTAAAAGGCATTTGACACTGTGCCACATAAAAGGTTGGTATATAAAATGAGATTGCTGGGAATAGGAGAAAATCTGTGTATTTGGGTAAGTAATTGGCTTAGTGATAGAAAACAGAGGGTCTTCATTAATGGCACATTCTCAGATTGGGTTGAGGTTACCAGTGGAGTGCCACAGGGGTGAGTATTGGGGCCACTTCTTTTTAATATTTTTATTAATGACCTTGTAGTGGGTTTACACAGTCAAGTTTCAATATTTGCAGATGATACTAAGCTCTGTAAAGTAATAAATACTGAGGTCGATAGTTTAGCATTACAGAGGGATTTGTGGAAGCTTGAGGGGTGTGCAGATAAGTGGCTGATGAGGTTTAATGTAGATAAATGTAAAGTTATGCACTTGGACCATGGAAACACAAAGTATAATTATGTTCAATTACTTGGTAAAACTGGAGCTGAAAAGGACTTGGGGGATATTGGTGGATGGTAAACTTAATTTTAGTGACCAGAGCCAGGCGGCTGCTGCTAAAGCAAATAAAATTATGGGATGTATCAATAGAGCAATAGATTCTCATGATAAAGACATAGTTTTGCCCTTATACAAATCCTTGGTCAGACCACACATGGAATATTGTGTACAGTTTTGGGCACCAGTGTATAAAAAGGATATAATAGAGCTGGAACGGTTGCAGAGGAGAGCAACAAGGATTATTAGGGGAATGGGGGGATTAGAATACAATGACAGATTACAAAATTTGGGATTATTCAGTTTAGAAAAAAGACGATTTAGGGGAGATCTCATTACAATGTACAAATACCTGAAAGGACAGTACAAGGATCTCTCCAAAGATCTTTTTATACCTAGGTCTATGACCAGGACAAGGGGGCATCCTCTACGCCTAGAGGAGAGGCGATTTTACCATCAACATAGACAAAGGTTCTTTACTGTAAGAGCAGTGAGACTGTGGAACTCTCTGCCGCAGGAGGTTGTTATGGCGGGCTCTATGTTCATGTTCAAGAGAGGCCTGGATGCCTTTCTGGAGAGAAAAACATTATCGAGATAAAACATTTATTTAATTCTTAAAGGTTGGACTTGATGGACTTGTGTCTTTTTCAAGCCTTATATACTATGATACTATGATACAATGATACAATGGTGTTATAGTCAAAGTTTCCTAGGAGCTTAACTGTGACATGCACAGTGTTCCATTTTATGCAAGTTAGCCTCACAATTTCTTCTGGTGGCTGCCAACTTGAATCTTTTCCTCTAGGGAAGCCAGTTTTAATCTCGTTTGCCAAGCTTCTCTGACACACAAATGGCACTTACAAGCACCTAAAATGAAGACAACTCCCTACAAGGTAAAAAGGTTACGCACAAACCAGGGGTACAGCCACCCCTATAAATGCTTTTTAATATTCATTTTTTCAGTTTGCATAACTCATAACTGCATTGACATTAATGCTTAAGATGTTGCCAAAAACTTGCTAATTTTCGTAGCATAATATACAAATAAAGCATGGATAACCCTACTTCAAATGATTCAACTTAGGGCAATAGAGGACAATGACACAATTGGTTGGATGTAGGGAACTAAATGCACTTCATAAGGATGTCTTACATCCAGGTCCATTCTTCCACTAGATGCAGGTCTTTGATTCCATTGAAAAAGTGAGAATTTTAATTGGATTAATAAAAAAAATGATGCTTAGCAGGAGAAACAAGTATCTTTGGTAGATGCTACTTTGCATTGAGAAACCTTGGCACGGGGAGTGGATGTCTAGATTGTGACTTGTCCTTTGGATAAAATGCACCAAAAACATAATTATGTGTAATATGAAAGAGGATAAGGTAGAGGCTAGAGGACACTGACCTCAACCTTATGGTCATCTTGTACTTTGCATTAAACTTGATGTGACTTTTGTACTTTCAGTATTATATTCTGCTACAAGAGTTAAATCTGCCTATGACTACCTTTCTAGACATGACCCATTAGTCCTCCTGGGGTGTCCATGAACCCTCGGATGACAAGTGTAGCACGAACCATCTTCTCAAGCTTCCGTGAAGAGAGCCAAAACTTAAATGAGCAGTGGGTTTGTCACAGCAGAACCTAGCCCTTAATGATGTCATAGTCAAAGTTTCCTTGGAGCTTAACTATGACATGCGCAGTGTTCCATTTTATGCAAGTTAGCCTCACAATTTCTTCTGGTGGCTGCCAACTTGAATCTTTTCCTCTAGGGAAGCCATTTTTAATCTCCATTGCCAAGCTTCTCTGACACACAAATGGCACTTACAAGCACCTAAAATGAAGACAACTCCCTACAAGGTAAAAAGGTTATGCACAAACCAGGGGTACAGCCATCCCTATAAATGCTTTTTAATATTCATTTTTCAGTTTGCATAACTCATAACTGCATTGACATTAATGCTTAAGATGTTGCTAAAAACTTGCTAATTTTCCTAGAATAATATACAAATAAATCATGGATGACCCTTCTTCAAATGAATCAACTTAGGGCAAGAGAGGACAATAACACAATCGGTTGGATGTAGGGAACTAAATGTACTTCATAAGGATGTCTTACATCCAGGTCCAAACTTCCACTAGATGCAGGTCTTTGATTCCATTGAAAAAGTGGGAATTTTAATTGGATTAGTAAAAAATTGATGCTTAGCAGGAGAAACAAGTATTTTTGGTAGATGCTACTTTGCATTGAGAAATATTGGCACGGGGAGTGGATGTCTAGATTGTGAAATGCCCTTTGGGTAGAATGCACCAAAAACATATTTATTTGTCGTAGGAATAAGGATAGGGTAGGGGGAAAAGGACACTTACCTCAACCTTATGGTCATCTTGTACTTTGCATTAAACTTGATGTGACTTTTGTGCTTTCAGTACTATGTTCTGCTATAAGCTTTAAATCTGCCTATGACTACCTTTCTACACATGACCCATTAGTCCTCCTGGGGTGTCCATGAACCCTCAGATGACAGTGTAGCACGAACCCTCTTCTGAAGCTTCCGTGAAGAGCTCCAAAGCTTAAATGAGCATTGGGTTTGTCACAGCAGAACCTGGCCCTTAATGATGTCATAGTCAAAGTTTCCAAGGAGCTTAATTAACTATGACATGCGCAGTGTTCCATTTTATGCAAGTTAGCCTCACAATTTCTTCTGGTGGCTGCCAACTTGAATCTTTTCCTCTAGGGAAGCCATTTTTAATCTCCATTGCCAAGCTTCTCTGACACACAAATGGCACTTACAAGCACCTAAAGTGATGACAACTCCCTACAAGGTAAAAAGGTTATGCACAAACCAGGGGTACAGCCATCCCTATAAATGCTTTTTAATATTCATATTTCAGTTTGCATAACTCATAACTGCATTGACAATGCTTAAGATGTTGCTAAAAACTTGCTAATTTTCCTAGAATAATATATAAATAAAGCATGGATAACCCTTCTTCAAATGATGCAACTTAGGGCAAGAGAGGACAATGACACAAACGGTTGGATGTAGGGAACTAAATGCACTTCATAAGGATGTCTTACATCCAGGTCCATGCTTCCACTAGATGCAGGTCTTTGATTCCATTGAAAAAGTGGGAATTTTAATTGGATTAATAAAAAAATTATGCTTAGCAGGAGAAACAAGTATCTTTGGTAGATGCTACCTTGCAATGAGAAACCTGGGTACGTGGAGTGGATCTTTAGATTGTGACTTGTCCTTCGGGTAAAATGCACCAAAAACATATTTATGTGTAGTAATAAATAGGATAGGGTAGGGGGAAAAGGACACTTACCTCAACCTTATGGTCATCTTGTACTTTGCATTAAACTTGATGTGACTTTTGTGCTTTCAGTATTATTTTCTGCTATAAGCTTTAAATCTACCTATGACTACCTTTCTAGACATGACCCATTAGTCCTCCTGGGGTGTCCATGAACCCTCAGATGACAGTGTAGCACGAACCATCTTCTGAAGCTTCCGTGAAGAGCTCCAACGCTTAAATGAGAAGTGGGTTTGTCACAGCAGAACCTGGCCCTTAATGATGTCATAGTCAAAGTTTCCAAGGAGCTTAACTATGACATGTGCAGTGTTCCATTTTATGCAAGTTAGCCTCACAATTTCTTCTGGTGGCTGCCAACTTGAATTTTTTCCTCTAGGGAAGCCATTTTTAATCTCCATTGCCAAGCTTCTCTGACACACAAATGGCACTTACAAGCACCTAAAATGAAGACAATTCTCTACAAGGTAAAAAGGTTCCGCACAAACCAGGGGTACAGCCATCCCTATAAATGCTTTTTAATATTCATTTTTCAGTTTGCATAACTCATAACTGCATTGAAATTAATGCTTAAGATGTTGCTAAAAATTTGCTAATTTTCCTAGAATAATATACAAATGAAGCATGGATAACCCTTCTTCAAATGATTCAACTTAGGGCAAGAGAGGACAATGACACAAACGGTTGGATGTAGGGAACTAAATGCACTTCATAAGGATGTCTTACATTCAGGTCCATGCTTCCACTAGATGCAGGTCTTTGATTTCATTGAAAAAGTGGGAATTTTAATTGGATTAATAAAAAAATTATGCTTAGCAGGAGAAACAAGTATCTTTGGTAGATGCTACTTTGCATTGCATTGAGAAACGTTGGCACGGGGAGTGGATGTCTAGATTGTGACTTGCCCTTTGGGTAAAATGCACCTAAGTCATATTTATGTGTCATAAGAAATGGGATAGGGTAGGGGGAAAAGGACACTTACCTCAACCTTATGGTCATCTTGTACTTTGCATTAAAATTGATGTGACTTTTGTGCTTTCTGTATTATTTTCTGCTATAAGCTTTACATCTGCCTATGACTACCTTTCTAGACATGACCCATTAGTCCTCCTGGGGTGTCCATGAACCCTCAGATGACAGTGTAGCACGAACCATCTTCTGAAGCTTCCGTGAAGAGAGCTAAAGCTTAAATGAGCAATAGGTTTGTTACAGCAGAACCTGGCCCTTAATGATGTCATAGTCAAAGTTTCCAAGGAGCTTAACTATGACATGTGCAGTGTTCCATTTTATGCAAGTTAGCCTCACAATTTCTTCTGGTGGCTGCCAACTTGAATCTTTTCCTCTAGGGAAGCCATTTTTAATCTCCATTGCCAAGCTTCTCTGACACACAAATGGCACTTACAAGCAACTAAAATGAAGACAACTCCCTACAAGGTAAAAAGGTTTCACACAAACCAGGGGTACAGCCATCCCTATAAATGCTTTTTAATATTCATTTTTCAGTTTGCATAACTCATAACTGCATTGACATTAATGCTTAAGATGTTGCTAAAAACTTGCTAATTTTCCTAGATTAATATACAAATAAAGCATGGATAACCCTTCTTCAAATTATTCAACTTAGGGCAAGAGAGGACAATGACACAAACGGTTGGATGTAGGGAACTAAATGCACTTCATAAGGATGTCCTACATTCAGGTCCATGCTTTCACTATTTGCAGGTCTTGCTTCCATTGAAAAAGTGGGATTTTTAATTAGATTAATAAAAAAATTGATGTTTTGCAGGAGAAACAAGTATATTTGGTAGATGCTACTTTCCAATGAGAAACATGGGCACGGAGAGTGGATCTCTAGATTGTGACTTGTCCTTCGGGTAAAATGCACCAAAAACATATGTATGTTTCGTAAGAAATAGGATAGGGTAGGAGGAAAAGGACACTTACCTCAACCCTATGGTCATCTTGTACTTTGCATTAAACTTGATGTGACTTTTGTGCTTTCAGTATTATGTTCTGCTATAAGCTTTTAATCTGCCTATGACTACCTTTGTAGATATGATCCATTAGTCTTCCTGGGGTGTCCATGAACCCTCAGATGACAGTGTAGCACGAACCATCTTCTCAAGCTTCCGTGAAGAGAGCCAAAGCTTAAATGAGCAATGGGTTTGTTACAGCAGAACCTGGCCCTTAATGATGTCATAGTCAAAGTTTCCAAGGAGCTTAACTATGACATGTGCAGTGTTCCATTTTATGCAAGTTAGCCTCACAATTTCTTCTGGTGACTGCCAACTTGAATCTTCTCCTCTAGGGAAGCCATTTTTAATCTCCATTGCCAAGCTTCTCTGACACACAAATGGCACTTACAAGCACCTAAAATGAAGACAACTCCCTACAAGGTAAAAAGGTTACGCACAAACCAGGGGTACAGCCATCCCTATAAATGCTTTTTAATATTCATTTTTCAGTTTGCATAACTCATAACTTCATTGACATTAATGCTTAAGATGTTGCTAAAAACTTGCTAATTTTCCTAGAATTATATACAAATGAAGCATGGATAACCCTTCTTCAAATGAATCAACTTAGGGCAAGAGAGGACAATGACACAAACGGTTGGATGTAGGGAACTAAATGCACTTCATAAGGATGTCTTACATCCAGGTCCATTCTTCCACTAGATGCAGGTCTTTGATTCCATTGAAAAAGTGGGAATTTAATTGGATTAATAAAAAAATGATGCTTAGCAGGAGAAACAAGTATCTTTGGTAGATGCTACTTTGCAATGAGAAACCTGGGCATGGGGAGTGGATCTTTAGATTGTGACTTGTCCTTCGGGTAAAATGCACCAAAAACATATTTATGTTTCGTAAGAAATAGGATAGGGTAGGGGGAAAAGGACACTTACCTCAACCTTATGGTCATCTTGTACTTTGCATTAAACTTGATGTGACTTTTGTGCTTTCAGTATTATTTTCTGCTATAAGCTTTAAATCTGCCTATGACTACCTTTCTAGACATGACCCATTAGTCCTCCTGGGGTGTCCATGAACCCTCAGATGACAGTGTAGCACGAACCATCTTCTGAAGCTTCCGTGAAGAGAGCCAAAGCTTAAATAAGCAATGGGTTTGTTACAGCAGAACCTGGCCCTTAATTATGTCATAGTCAAAGTTTCCAGGGAGCTTAACTATGACATGTGCAGTGTTCTATTTTATGCAAGTTAGCCTCACAATTTCTTCTGGTGGCTGCCAACTTGAATCTTTTCCTCTAGGGAAGCCATTTTTAATCTCCATTGCCAAGCTTCTCTGACACACAAATGGCACTTACAAGCAACTAAAATGAAGACAACTCCCTACAAGGTAAAAAGGTTTCACACAAACCAGGGGTACAGCCATCCCTATAAATGCTTTTTAATATTCATTTTTCAGTTTGCATAACTCATAACTGCATTGACATTAATGCTTAAGATGTTGCTAAAAACTTGCTAATTTTCCTAGATTAATATACAAATAAAGCATGGATAACCCTTCTTCAAATTATTCAACTTAGGGCAAGAGAGGACAATGACACAAACGGTTGGATGTAGGGAACTAAATGCACTTCATAAGGATGTCCTACATTCAGGTCCATGCTTTCACTATTTGCAGGTCTTGATTCCATTGAAAAAGTGGGAATTTTAATTAGATTAATAAAAAAATGATGCTTAGAAGGAGAAACAAGTATATTTGGTAGATGCTACTTTCCATTGAGAAACATGGGCACGGAGAGTGGATCTCTAGATTGTGACTTGTCCTTCGGGTAAAATGCACCAAAAACATATTTATGTGTAGTAAGAAATAGGATAGGGTAGGGGGAAAAGGACACTTACCTCAACCCTATGGTCATCTTGTACTTTGCATTAAACTTGATGTGACTTTTGTGCTTTCAGTATTATGTTCTGCTATAAGCTTTAAATCTGCCTATGACTACCTTTCTAGACATGACCCATTAGTCATCCTGGGGTGTCCATGAACCCTCAGATGACAGTGTAGCACGAACCATCTTCTGAAGCTTCCGTGAAGAGAGCCAAAGCTTAAATGAGCAATAGGTTTGTTACAGCAGAACCTGGCCCTTAATGATGTCATAGTCAAAGTTTCCAAGGAGCTTAACTATGACATGTGCAGTGTTCCATTTTATGCAAGTTAGCCTCACAATTTCTTCTGGTGACTGCCAACTTGAATCTTCTCCTCTAGGGAAGCCATTTTTAATCTCCATTGCCAAGCTTCTCTGACACACAAATGGCACTTACAAGCACCTAAAATGAAGACAACTCCCTACAAGGTAAAAAGGTTACACACAAACCAGGGGTACAGCCATCCCTATAAATGCTTTTTAATATTCATTTTTCAGTTTGCATAACTCATAACTGCATTGACATTAATGCTTAAGATTTTGCTAAAAACTTGCTATTTTTCCTAGAATTATATACAAATGAAGCATGGATAACCCTTCTTCAAATGAATCAACTGAGGGCAAGAGAGGACAATGACACAAACGGTTGGATGTAGGGAACTAAATGCACTTCATAAGGATGTCTTATATCCAGGTCCATTCTTCCACTAGATGCAGGTCTTTGATTCCATTGAAAAAGTGGGAATTTAATTGGATTAATAAAAAAATGATGCTTAGCAGGAGAAACAAGTATCTTTGGTAGATGCTACTTTGCAATGAGAAACCTGGGCATGGGGAGTGGATCTTTAGATTGTGACTTGTCCTTCGGGTAAAATGCACCAAAAACATATTTATGTGTAGTAAGAAATAGGATAGGGTAGGGGGAAAAGGACACTTACCTCAACCTTATGGTCATCTTGTACTTTGCATTAAACTTGATGTGACTTTTGTGCTTTCAGTATTATTTTCTGCTATAAGCTTTAAATCTGCCTATGATTACCTTTCTAGACATGACCCATTAGTCCTCCTGGGGTGTCCATGAACCCTCAGATGACAGTGTAGCACGAACCATCTTCTGAAGCTTCCGTGAAGAGAGCTAAAGCTTAAATAAGCAATGGGTTTGTTACAGCAGAACCTGGCCCTTAATGATGTCATAGTCAAAGTTTCCAAGGAGCTTAACTATTACATGTGCAGTGTTCTATTTTATGCAAGTCAGCCTCACAATTTCTTCTGGTGGCTGCCAACTTGAATCTTTTCCTCTAGGGAAGCCATTTTTAATCTCCATTGCCAAGCTTCTCTGACACACAAATGGCACTTACAAGCAACTAAAATGAAGACAACTCCCTACAAGGTAAAAAGGTTTCACACAAACCAGGGGTACAGCCATCCCTATAAATGCTTTTTAATATTCATTTTTCAGTTTGCATAACTCATAACTGCATTGACATTAATGCTTAAGATGTTGCTAAAAACTTGCTAATTTTCCTAGATTAATATACAAATAAAGCATGGATAACCCTTCTTCAAATTATTCAACTTAGGTCAAGAGAGGACAATGACACAAACGGTTGGATGTAGGGAACTAAATGCACTTCATAAGGATGTCCTACATTCAGGTCCATGCTTTCACTATTTGCAGGTCTTGATTCCATTGAAAAAGTGGGAATTTTAATTAGATTAATAAAAAAAATGATGCTTAGAAGGAGAAACAAGTATATTTGGTAGATGCTACTTTCCATTGAGAAACATGGGCACGGAGAGTGGATCTCTAGATTGTGACTTGTCCTTCGGGTAAAATGCACCAAAAACATATTTATGTGTAGTAAGAAATAGGATAGGGTAGGGGGAAAAGGACACTTACCTCAACCCTATGGTCATCTTGTACTTTGCATTAAACTTGATGTGACTTTTGTGCTTTCAGTATTATGTTCTGCTATAAGCTTTAAATCTGCCTATGACTACCTTTCTAGACATGACCCATTAGTCCTCCTGGGGTGTCCATGAACCCTCAGATGACAGTGTAGCACGAACCATCTTCTGAAGCTTCTGTGAAGAGAGCCAAAGCTTAAATGAGCAATGGGTTTGTTACAGCAGAACCTGACCCTTAATGATGTCATAGTCAAAGTTTCCAAGGAGCTTAACTATGACATGTGCAGTGTTCCATTTTATGCAAGTTAGCCTCACAATTTCTTCTGGTGGCTGCCAACTTGAATATTTTCCTCTAGGGAAGCCATTTTTAATCTCCATTGCCAAGCTTCTCTGACACACAAATGGCACTTACAAGCACCTAAAATGAAGACAACTCCCTACAAGGTAAAAAGGTTTCGCACAAACCAGGGGTACAGCCATCCCTATAAATGCTTTTTAATAATTATTTTTCAGTTTGCATAACTCATAACTGCATTGACATTAATGCTTAAGATGTTGCTAAAAACTTGCTAATTTTCCTAGAATAATATACAAATAAAGCATGGATAACCCTTCTTCAAATGAATCGACTTAGGGCAAGAGAGGACAATGACACAAACGGTTGGATGTAGGGAACTAAACGCACTTCATAAGGATGTCTTACATCCAGGTCCATTCTTCCACTAGATGCAGGTCTTTGATTCCATTGAAAAAGTTGGAGTTTTAATTGGATTAATAAAAAATGATGCTTAGCAGGAGAAACAAGTATCTTTGGTAGATGCTACTTTGCAATGAGAAACCTGGGCATGGGGAGTGGATCTTTAGATTGAGACTAGTCCTTCGGGTAAAATGCACCAAAAACATATTTATGTGTAGTAAGAAATAGGATAGGGTAGGGGGAAAAGGACACTTACCTCAACCTTATGGTCATCTTGTACCTTGCATTAAACTTGATGTGACTTTTGTGCTTTCAGTATTATGTTCTGCTATAAGCTTTAAATCTGCCTATGACTACCTTTCTAGACATGACCCATTTAGTCCTCCTGGGGTGTCCATGAACCCTCAGATGACAGTGTAGCACGAACCATCTTCTGAAGCTTCTTAGAAGAGTGCCAAAGCTTAAATGAGCAATGGGTTTGTTACAGCAGAACCTGGCCCTTAATGATGTCATAGTCAAAGTTTCCAAGGAGCTTAACTATGACATGTGCAGTGTTCCATTTTATGCAAGTTAGCCTCACAATTTCTTCTGGTGGCTGCCAACTTGAATCTTTTCCTCTAGGGAAGCCATTTTTAATCTCCATTGCCAAGCTTCTCTGACACACAAATGGCACTTACAAGCAACTAAAATGAAGAAGATTTCCTTCAAGGTAAAAAGGTTTCACACAAACCAGGGGTACAGCCATCCCTATAAATGCTTTTTAATATTCATTTTTCAGTTTGCATAACTCATAACTGCATTGAAATTAATGCTTAAGATGTTGCTAAAAACTTCCTAATTTTCCTAGAATAATATACAAATAAAGCATGGATAATCCTTCTTCAAATGATTCAACTTAGGGCAAGAGAGGACAATGACACAAACGGTTGGATGTAGGGAACTAAATGCACTTCATAAGGATGTCCTACATTCAGGTCCATGCTTTCACTATTTGCAGGTCTTGATTCCATTGAAAAAGTGGGAATTTTAATTAGATTAATAAAAAAAATGATGCTTAGCAGGAGAAACAAGTATATTTGGTAGATGCTACTTTCCATTGAGAAACATGGGCACGGAGAGTGGATCTCTAGATTGTGACTTGTCCTTCGGGTAAAATGCACCAAAAACATTTTTATGTGTAGTAAGAAATAGGATAGGGTAGGGGGAAAAGGACACTTACCTCAACTCTATGGTCATCTTGTACTTTGCATTAAACTTGATGTGACTTTTGTGCTTTCAGTATTATGTTCTGCTATAAGCTTTAAATCTGCCTATGACTACCTTTCTACACATGACCCATAAGTCCTCCTGGGGTGTCCATGAACCCTAAGATGACATGGGTAGCACGAACCATCTTCTGAAGCTTCCGTGAAGAGAGCCAAAGCTTAAATAAACAATGGGTTTGTTACAGCAGAACCTGGCCCTTAATGATGTCATAGTCAAAGTTTCCAAGGAGCTTAACTATGACATGTGCAGTGTTCCATTTTATGCAAGTTAGCCTCACAATTTCTTCTGGTGGCTGCCAATTTGAATCTTTTCCTCTAGGAAAGCCATTTTTAATCTCCATTGCCAAGCTTCTCTGACACACAAATGGCACTTACAAGCACCTAAAATTAAGACAACTCCCTACAAGGTAAAAAGGTTACACACAAACCAGGGGTACAGCCATCCCTATAAATGCTTTTTAATGTTCAATTTTCAGTTTGCATAACTCATAACTGCATTGACATCAATGCTTAAGATGTTGCTAAAAATTTGCTAATTTTCCTAGAATTATATACAAATGAAGCATGGATAACCCTACTTCAAATGAATCAACTTAGGGCAAGAGAGGATAATGACACAAACGGTTGGATGTAGGGAACTAAATGCACTTCATAAGGATGTCTTACATCCAGGTCCATGCTTCCACTAGATGCAGGTCTTTGATTCCATTGAAAAAGTGGGAATTTTAATTGGATTAATTAAAAAATGATGCTTAGCAGGAGAAACAAGTATCTTTGGTAGATGCTACTTTGCATTGACAAACCTTGGCACGGGGAGTGGATGTCTAGATTGTGACTTGCCCTTTGGGTAAAATGCACCTAAATCATATTTATGTGTCGTAGGAAATGGGATAGGGTAGGGGGAAAAGGACACTTACCTCAACCTTATGGTCATCTTGTACTTTGCATTAAACTTGATGTGACTTTTGTGCTTTCAGTATTATGTTCTGCTATAAGCTTTAAATCTGCCTATGACTACCTTTCTAGACATGACCCATTAGTCCTCCTGGGGTGTCCATGAACCCTCAGATGACAAGGGTAGCACGAACCATCTTCTGAAGCTTCCGTGAAGAGAGACAAAGCTTAAATGAGCAATGGGTTTGTTACAGCAGAACCTGGCCCTTAATGATGTCATAGTCAAAGTTTCCAAGGAGCTTAACTATGACATGTGCAGTGTTCCATTTTATGCCAGTTAGCCTCACAATTTCTTCTGGTGGCTGCCAACTTGAATCTTTTCCTCTAGGGAAGCCATTTTTAATCTCCATTGCCAAGCTTCTCTGACACACAAATGGCACTTACAAGCACCTAAAATGAAGACAACTCCCTACAAGGTAAAAAGGTTACGCACAAACCAGGGGTACAGCCATCCCTATAAATGCTTTTTAATATTCATTTTTCAGTTTGCATAACTCATAACTGCATTGACATTAATGCTTAAGATGTTGCTAAAAACTTACTAATTTTCCTAGAATTATATACAAATGAAGCATGGATAACCCTTCTTCAAATGAATCAACTTAGGGCAAGAGAGGACAATGACACAAACGGTTGGATGTAGGGAACTAAATGCACTTCATAAGGATGTCTTACATCCAGGTCCATTCTTCCACTAGATGCAGGTCTTTGATTCCATTGAAAAAGTGGGAATTTAATTGGATTAATAAAAAAATGATGCTTAGCAGGAGAAACAAGTATCTTTGGTAGATGCTACTTTGCAATGAGAAACCTGGGCATGGGGAGTGGATCTTTAGATTGTGACTTGTCCTTCGGGTAAAATGCACCAAAAACATATTTATGTTTCGTAAGAAATAGGATAGGGTAGGGGGAAAAGGACACTTACCTCAACCTTATGGTCATCTTGTACTTTGCATTAAACTTGATGTGACTTTTTGCTTTCAGTATTATGTTCTGCTATAAGCTTTAAATCTGCCTATGACTACCTTTCTAGACATGACCCATTAGTCCTCCTGGGGTGTCCATGAACCCTCAGATGACAGTGTAGCACGAATCATCTTCTGAAGCTTCCGTGAAGAGAGCCAAAGCTTAAATGAGCAATGGGTTTGTTACAGCAGAACCTGGCCCTTAATGATGTCATAGTCAAAGTTTCCAAGGAGCTTAACTATGACATGTGCAGTGTTCCATTTTATGCAAGTTAGCCTCACAATTTCTTCTGGTGACTGCCAACTTGAATCTTCTCCTCTAGGGAAGCCATTTTTAATCTCCATTGCCAAGCTTCTCTGACACACAAATGGCACTTACAAGCACCTAAAATGAAGACAACTCCCTACAAGGTAAAAAGGTTAAGCACAAACCAGGGGTACAGCCATCCCTATAAATGCTTTTTAATATTCATTTTTCAGTTTGCATAACTCATAACTGCATTGACATTAATGCTTAAGATGTTGCTAAAAACTTGCTAATTTTCCTAGAATTATATACAAATGAAGCATGGATAACCCTTCTTCAAATGAATCAACTTAGGGCAAGAGAGGACAATGACACAAACGGTTGGATGTAGGGAACTAAATGCACTTCATAAGGATGTCTTACATCCAGGTCCATTCTTCCACTAGATGCAGGTCTTTGATTCCATTGAAAAAGTGGGAATTTAATTGGATTAATAAAAAATGATGCTTAGCAGGAGAAACAAGTATCTTTGGTAGATGCTACTTTGCAATGAGAAACCTGGGCACGGGGAGTGGATGTCTAGATTGTGACTTGTCCTTCGGGTAAAATGCACCAAAAACATATTTTTGTTTCGTAAGAAATAGGATAGGGTATGGGGAAAAGGACACTTACCTCAACCTTATGGTCATCTTGTACTTTGCATTAAACTTGATGTGACTTTGTGCTTTCAGTATTATTTTCTGCTATAAGCTTTAAATCTGCCTATGACTACCTTTCTAGACATGACCCATTAGTCCTCCTGGGGTGTCCATGAACCCTCAGATGACAGTGTAGCACGAACCATCTTCTGAAGCTTCCGTGAAGAGAGCTAAAGCTTAAATGAGCAATGGGTTTGTTACAGCAGAACCTGGCCCTTAATGATGTCATAGTCAAAGTTTCTAAGGAGCTTAACTATGACATGTGCAGTGTTCTATTTTATGCAAGTTAGCCTCACAATTTCTTCTGGTGGCTGCCAACTTGAATCTTTTCCTCTAGGGAAGCCATTTTTAATCTCCATTGCCAAGCTTCTCTGACACACAAATGGCACTTACAAGCAACTAAAATGAAGACAACTCCCTACAAGGTAAAAAGGTTTCACACAAACCAGGGGTACAGCCATCCCTATAAATGCTTTTTAATATTCATTTTTCAGTTTGCATAACTCATAACTGCATTGACATTAATGCTTAAGATGTTGCTAAAAACTTGCTAATTTTCCTAGAATTATATACAAATAAAGCATGGATAATCCTTCTTCAAATGAATCAACTTAGGGCAAGAGAGGACAATAACCCAAACGGTTGGATGTAGGGAACTAAATGCACTTCATAAGGATGTCCTACATTCAGGTCCATGCTTCCACTAGATGCAGGTCTTTGATTCCATTGAAAAAGTGGGAATTTTAATTAGATTAATAAAAAAAATGATGCTTAGAAGGAGAAACAAGTATATTTGGTAGATGCTACTTTCCATTGAGAAACATGGGCACGGAGAGTGGATCTCTAGATTGTGACTTGTCCTTCGGGTAAAATGCACCAAAAACATATTTATGTGTAGTAAGAAATAGGATAGGGTAGGGGGAAAAGGACACTTACCTCAACCTTTTGGTCATCTTGTACTTTGCATTAAACTTGATGTGACTTTTGTGCTTTCAGTATTATTTTCTGCTATAAGCTTTAAATCTGCCTATGACTACCTTTCTAGACATGACCCATTAGTCATCCTGGGGTGTCCATGAACCCTCAGATGACAGTGTAGCACGAATCATCTTCTGAAGCTTCCGTGAAGAGAGCTAAAGCTTAAATGAGCAATGGGTTTGTTACAGCAGAACCTGGCCCTTAATGATGTCATAGTCAAAGTTTCCAAGGAGCTTAACTATGACATGTGCAGTGTTCCATTTTATGCAAGTTAGCCTCACAATTTCTTCTGGTGACTGCCAACTTGAATCTTCTCCTCTAGGGAAGCCATTTTTAATCTCCATTGCCAAGCTTCTCTGACACACAAATGGCACTTACAAGCACCTAAAATGAAGACAACTCCCTACAAGGTAAAAAGGTTACGCACAAACCAGGGGTACAGCCATCCCTATAAATGCTTTTTAATATTCATTTTTCAGTTTGCATAACTCATAACTGCATTGACATTAATGCTTAAGATGTTGCTAAAAACTTGCTAATTTTCCTAGAATTATATACAAATGAAGCATGGATAACCCTTCTTCAAATGAATCAACTGAGGGCAAGAGAGGACAATGACACAAACGGTTGGATGTAGGGAACTAAATGCACTTCATAAGGATGTCTTACATCCAGGTCCATTCTTCCACTAGATGCAGGTCTTTGATTCCATTGAAAAAGTGGGAATTTAATTGGATTAATAAAAAAATGATGCTTAGCAGGAGAAACAAGTATCTTTGGTAGATGCTACTTTGCAATGAGAAACCTGGGCATGGGGAGTGGATCTTCAGATTGTGACTTGTCCTTCGGGTAAAATGCACCAAAAACATATTTATGTTTCATAAGAAATAGGATAGGGTAGGGGGAAAAGGACACTTACCTCAACCTTATGGTCATCTTGTACTTTGCATTAAACTTGATGTGACTTTTGTGCTTTCAGTATTATTTTCTGCTATAAGCTTTAAATCTGCCTATGACTACCTTTCTAGACATGACCCATTAGTCCTCCTGGGGTGTCCATGAACCCTCAGATGACAGTGTAGCACGAACCATCTTCTGAAGCTTCCGTGAAGAGAGCTAAAGCTTAAATAAGCAATGGGTTTGTTACAGCAGAACCTGGCCCTTAATGATGTCATAGTCAAAGTTTCCATGGAGCTTAACTATGACATGTGCAGTGTTCTATTTTATGCAAGTTAGCCTCACAATTTCTTCTGGTGGCTGCCAACTTGAATCTTTTCCTCTAGGGAAGCCATTTTTAATCTCCATTGCCAAGCTTCTCTGACACACAAATGGCACTTACAAGCAACTAAAATGAAGACAACTCCCTACAAGGTAAAAAGGTTTCACACAAACCAGGGATACAGCCATCCCTATAAATGATTTTTAATATTCATTTTTCAGTTTGCATAACTCATAACTGCATTGACATTAATGCTTAAGATGTTGCTAAAAACTTGCTAATTTTCCTAGATTAATATACAAATAAAGCATGGATAACCCTTCTTCAAATTATTCAACTTAGGGCAAGAGAGGACAATGACACAAACGGTTGGATGTAGGGAACTAAATGCACTTCATAAGGATGTCCTACATTCAGGTCCATGCTTTCACTATTTGCAGGTCTTGATTCCATTGAAAAAGTGGGAATTTTAATTAGATTAATAAAAAAAATGATGCTTAGAAGGAGAAACAAGTATATTTGGTAGATGCTACTTTCCATTGAGAAACATGGGCACGGAGAGTGGATCTCTAGATTGTGACTTGTCCTTCGGGTAAAATGCACCAAAAACATATTTATGTTTCGTAAGAAATAGGATAGGGTAGGGGGAAAAGGACACTTACCTCAACCCTATGGTCATCTTGTACTTTGCATTAAACTTGATGTGACTTTTGTGCTTTCAGTATTATGTTCTGCTATAAGCTTTAAAATCTGCCTATGACTACCTTTCTAGACATGACCCATTAGTCATCCTGGGGTGTCCATGAACCCTCAGATGACAGTGTAGCACGAACCATCTTCTGAAGCTTCCGTGAAGAGAGCCAAAGCTTAAATGAGCAATGGGTTTGTTACAGCAGAACCTGGCCCTTAATGATGTCATAGTCAAAGTTTCCAAGGAGCTTAACTATGACATGTGCAGTGTTCCATTTTATGCAAGTTAGTCTCACAATTTCTTCTGGTGGCTGCCAACTTGAATCTTTTCCTCTAGGGAAGCCATTTTTAATCTCCATTGCCAAGCTTCTCTGACACACAAATGGCACTTACAAGCACCTAAAATTAAGACAACTCCCTACAAGGTAAAAAGGTTACGCACAAACCAGGGGTACAGCCATCCCTATAAATGCTTTTTAATATTCATTTTTCAGTTTGCATAACTCATAACTGCATTGACATCAATGCTTAAGATGTTGCTAAAAATTTGCTAATTTTCCTAGAATTATATACAAATGAAGCATGGATAACCCTTCTTCAAATGAATCAACTTAGGGCAAGAGAGGACAATGACACAAACGGTTGGATGTAGGGAACTAAATGCACTTCATAAGGATGTCTTACATCCAGGTCCATTCTTCCACTAGATGCAGGTCTTTGATTCCATTGAAAAAGAGGGAATTTTAATTGGATTAATTAAAAAATGATGCTTAGCAGGAGAAACAAGTATCTTTGGTAGATGCTACTTTGCATTGAGAAACCTTGGCACGGGGAGTGGATGTCTAGATTGTGACTTGCCCTTTGGGTAAAATGCACCTAAATCAAATTTATGTGTTGAAAGAAATGGGATAGGGTAGGGGGAAAAGGACACTTACCTCAACCTTATGGTCATCTTGTACTTTGCATTAAACTTGATGTGACTTTTGTGCTTTCAGTATTATGTTCTGCTATAAGCTTTAAATCTGCCTATGACTACCTTTCTAGACATGACCCATTAGTCCTCCTGGGGTGTCCATGAACCCTCAGATGACAAGGGTAGCACGAACCATCTTCTGAAGCTTCCGTGAAGAGAGCCAAATCTTAAATGAGCAATGGGTTTGTTACAGCAGAACCTGGCCCTTAATGATGTCATAGTCAAAGTTTCCAAGGAGCTTAACTATGACATGTGCAGTGTTCCATTTTATGCAAGTTAGCCTCACAATTTCTTCTGGTGGCTGCCAACTTGAATCTTTTCCTCTAGGGAAGCCATTTTTCATCTCCATTGCCAAGCTTCTCTGACACACAAATGGCACTTACAAGCACCTAAAATGAAGACAACTCCCTACAAGGTAAAAAGGTTACGCACAAACCAGGGGTACAGCCATCCCTATAAATGCTTTTTAATATTCATTTTTCAGTTTGCATAACTCATAACTGCATTGACATTAATGCTTAAGATGTTGCTAAAAACTTGCTAATTTTCCTAGAATAATATACAAAAGAAGCATGGATAATCCTTCTTCAAATGAATCAACTTAGGGCAAGAGAGGACAATGACACAAACGGTTGGATGTAGGGAACTAAATGCACTTCATAAGGATGTCTTACATCCAGGTCCATTCTTCCACTAGATGCAGGTCTTTGATTCCATTGAAAAAGTGGGAATTTAATTGGATTAATAAAAAATGATGCTTAGCAGGAGAAACAAGTATCTTTGGTAGATGCTACTTTGCAATGAGAAACCTGGGCATGGGGAGTGGATCTTTAGATTGAGACTAGTCCTTCGGGTAAAATGCACCAAAAACATATTTATGTGTAGTAAGAAATAGGATAGGGTAGGGGGAAAAGGACACTTACCTCAACCTTATGGTCATCTTGTACTTTGCATTAAACTTGATGTGACTTTTGTGCTTTCAGTATTATTTTCTGCTATAAGCTTTAAATCTGCCTATGACTACCTTTCTAGACATGACCCATTAGTCCTCCTGGGGTGTCCATGAACCCTCAGATGACAGTGTTGCACGAACCATCTTCTGGAGCTTCTTAGAAGAGTGCCAAAGCTTAAATGAGCAATGGGTTTGTTACAGCAGAACCTGGCCCTTAATGATGTCATAGTCAAAGTTTCCAAGGAGCTTAACTATGACATGTGCAGTGTTCCATTTTATGCAAGTTAGCCTCACAATTTCTTCTGGTGGCTGCCAACTTGAATCTTTTCCTCTAGGGAAGCCATTTTTCATCTCCATTGCCAAGCTTCTCTGACACACAAATGGCACTTACAAGCAACTAAAATGAAGAAGACTTCCTACAAGGTAAAAAGGTTTCACACAAACCAGGGGTACAGCCATCCCTATAAATGCTTTTTAATATTCATTTTTCAGTTTGCATAACTCATAACTGCATTGAAATTAATGCTTAAGATGTTGCTAAAAACTTGCTAATTTACCTAGAATAATATACAAATAAAGCATGGATAACCCTTCTTCAAATGATTCAACTTAGGGCAAGAGAGGACAATGACACAAACGGTTGGATGTAGGGAACTAAATGCACTTCATAAGGATGTCCTACATTCAGGTCCATGCTTTCACTATTTGCAGGTCTTAATTCCATTGAAAAAGTGGGAATTTTAATTAGATTAATAAAAAAAATGATGCTTAGCAGGAGAAACAAGTATATTTGGTATATGCTACTTTCCATTGAGAAACATGGGCACGGAGAGTGGATCTCTAGATTGTGACTTGTCCTTCGGGTAAAATGCACCAAAAACATTTTTATGTTTCGTAAGAAATAGGATAGGGTAGGGGGAAAAGGACACTTACCTCAACTCTATGGTCATCTTGTACTTTGCATTAAACTTGATGTGACTTTTGTGCTTTCAGTATTATGTTCTGCTATAAGCTTTAAATCTGCCTATGACTACCTTTCTACACATGACCCATAAGTCCTCCTGGGGTGTCCATGAACCCTCAGATGACATGGGTAGCAGGAACCATCTTCTGAAGCTTCCGTGAAGAGAGCCAAAGCTTAAATGAGCAATGGGTTTGTTACAGCAGAACCTGGCCCTTAATGATGTCATAGTCAAAGTTTCCAAGGAGCTTAACTATGACATGTGCAGTGTTCCATTTTATGCCAGTTAGCCTCACAATTTCTTCTGGTGGCTGCCAACTTGAATCTTTTCCTCTAGGGAAGCCATTTTTAATCTCCATTGCCAAGCTTCTCTGACACACAAATGGCACTTACAAGCAACTAAAATGAAGACAACTCCCTACAAGGTAAAAAGGTTTCACACAAACCAGGGGTACAGCCATCTCTATAAATGCTTTTTAATATTAATTTTTCAGTTTGCATAACTCATAACTGCATTGAAATTAATGCTTAAGATGTTGCTAAAAACTTGCTAATTTACCTAGAATAATATACAAATAAAGCATGGATAACCCTTCTTCAAATGATTCAACTTAGGGCAAGAGAGGACAATGACACAAACGGTTGGATGTAGGGAACTATATGCACTTCATAAGGATGTTCTACATTCAGGTCCATGCTTTCACTATTTGCAGGTCTTGATTCCATTGAAAAAGTGGGAATTTTAATTAGATAAATAAAAAAAATGATGCTTAGCAGGAGAAACAAGTACATTTGGTATATGCTACTTTCCATTGAGAAACATGGGCACGGAGAGTGGATCTCTAGATTGTGACTTGTCCTTCGGGTAAAATGCACCAAAAACATTTTTATGTGTCGTAAGAAATAGGATAGGGTAGGGGGAAAAGGACACTTACCTCAACTCTATGGTCATCTTGTACTTTGCATTAAATTTGATGTGACTTTTGTGCTTTCAGTATTATGTTCTGCTATAAGCTTTAAATCTGCCTATGAATACCTTTCTACACATGACCCATAAGTCCTCCTGGGGTGTCCATGAACCCTAAGATGACATGGGTAGCACGAACCATCTTCTGAAGCTTCCGTGAAGAGAGCCAAAGCTTAAATAAGCAATGGGTTTGTTACAACAGAACCTGGCCCTTAATGATGTTATAGTCAAAGTTTCCAAGGAGCTTAACTATGACATGTGCAGTGTTCCATTTTATGCAAGTTAGCCTCACAATTTCTTCTGGTGGCTGCCAACTTGAATCTTTTCCTCTAGGGAAGCCATTTTTAATCTCCATTGCCAAGCTTCTCTGACACACAAATGGCACTTACAAGCACCTAAAATGAAGACAACTCCCTACAAGGTAAAAAGGTTAAGCACAAACCAGGGGTACAGCCATCCCTATAAATGCTTTTTAATATTCATTTTTCAGTTTGCATAACTCATAACTGCATTGACATTAATGCTTAAGATGTTGCTAAAAACTTGCTAATTTTCCTAGAATAATATACAAATGAAGCATGGATAATCCTTCTTCAAATGAATCAACTTAGGGCAAGAGAGAACAATGACACAAACGGTTGGATGTAGGGAACTAAATGCACTTTATAAGGATGTCCTACATTCAGGTCCATGCTTTCACTATTTGCAGGTCTTGATTCCATTGAAAAAGTGGGAATTTTAATTAGATTAATAAAAAAAATGATGCTTAGAAGGAGAAACAAGTATATTTGGTAGATGCTACTTTCCATTGAGAAACATGGGCACGGAGAGTGGATCTCTAGATTGTGACTTGTCCTTCGGGTAAAATGCACCAAAAACATATTTATGTGTAGTAAGAAATAGGATAGGGTAGGGGGAAAAGGACACTTACCTCAACCCTATGGTCATCTTGTACTTTGCATTAAACTTGATGTGACTTTTGTGCTTTCAGTATTATGTTCTGCTATAAGCTTTAAATCTGCCTATGACTACCTTTCTACACATGACCCATAAGTCCTCCTGGGGTGTCCATGAACCCTAAGATGACATGGGTAGCACGAACCATCTTCTGAAGCTTCCGTGAAGAGAGCCAAAGCTTAAAGGGAACCTACCACCACAAATCTACCTATAAAGGTAGATTGGGTGGTAGGTGGATCAATGGGACGTGAGGATAGCCCTTTTAAGGGCTAATCCTCACGTCCCTGCACTTTTTTAATAACTTTAATTTGGTATTTATTCAAATTTACTTATGCGGCTACCGGGGCGTGGAGTAGCCGCATATGAGATTACACGAGGCGGCTACTCCACGCCCCGGTAGCCATTTTACCACTCCTACTCACCCATCTTCGGCGCGCAGCTCCGTGTAGCTGCGCGCCCTCGTCCGGCGATCCTGCCGTCTGCGCATGCGCAGAAGAGCAGGCCCGCGCCTGTTTCAGAGTTGTGACCGCGCAGGCGCGGGCCTGCTCTTCTGCGCATGCGCAGACGGCAGGATCGCCGGACGAGGGCGCGCAGCTACGCGGAGCTGCGCGCCGAAGATGGGTGAGTAGGAGGGGTAAAATGGCTACCGGGGCGTGGAGTAGCCGCCTCGTGTAATCTCATATGCGGCTACTCCACGCCCCGGTAGCCGCATAAGTAAATTTGAATAAATACCAAATTAAAGTTATTAAAAAAGTGCAGGGACGTGAGGATTAGCCCTTAAAAGGGCTATCCTCACGTCCCATTAATCCACCTACCACCCAATCTACCTTTATAGGTAGATTTGTGGTGGTAGGTGCCTTTTAAATGAGCAATGGGTTTGTTACAGCAGAACCTGGCCCTTAATGATGTCATAGTCAAAGTTTCCAAGGAGCTTAACTATGACATGTGCAGTGTTCCATTTTATGCAAGTTAGTCTCACAATTTCTTCTGGTGGCTGCCAACTTGAATCTTTTCCTCTAGGGAAGCCATTTTTAATCTCCATTGCCAAGCTTCTCTGACACAAATGGCACTTACAAGCACCTAAAATGAAGACAACTCCCTACAAGGTAAAAAGGTTACGCACAAACCAGGGGTACAGCCATCCCTATAAATGCTTTTAAATATTCATTTTTCAGTTTACATAACTCATAACTGCATTGAAATTAATGCTTAAGATGTTGCTAAAAATTTGCTAATTTTCCTAGAATTACATACAAATGAAGCATGGATAACCCTTCTTCAAATGAATCAACTTAGGGCAAGAGAGGACAATGACACAAACAGTTGGATGTAGGGAACTAAATGCACTTCATAAGGATGTCTTACATCCAGGTCCATTCTTCCACTAGATGCAGGTCTTTGATTCCATTGAAAAAATTGGAGTTTTAATTGGATTAATAAAAAAAAATGATGCTTAGCAGGAGAAACAAGTATCTTTGGTAGATGCTACTTTGCAATGAGAAACCTGGGCATGGTGAGTGGATCTTTAGATTGTGACTAGTCCTTCGGGTAAAATGCACCAAAAACATATTTATGTTTCGTAAGAAATAGGATAGGGAAGGGGGAAAAGGACACTTACCTCAACCTTATGGTCATCTTGTACTTTGCATTAAACTTGATGTGACTTTTGTGCTTTCAGTATTATTTTCTGCTATAAGCTTTAAATCTGCCTATGACTACCTTTCTAGACATGACCCATTAGTCCTCCTGGGGTGTCCATGAACCCTCAGATGACAGTGTAGCACGAACCATCTTCTGAAGCTTCTTAGAAGAGTGCCAAAGCTTAAATGAGCAATGGGTTTGTTACAGCAGAACCTGGCCCTTAATGATGTCATAGTCAAAGTTTCCAAGGAGCTTAACTATGACATGTGCAGTGTTCCATTTTATGCAAGTTAGCCTCACAATTTCTTCTGGTGGCTGCCAACTTGAATCTTTTCCTCTAGGGAAGCCATTTTTCATCTCCATTGCCAAGCTTCTCTGCAGGGCCGGCTCCAGGTTTCAGTAGGCCCCTGGGCGACAGTGCCTCAGTGGGCCCCTTTGCAGTGAACTCACGTGCCAGCATTAAAAAATCAAAAACTGTCTCCTGTTCCCTGAAATATTCCCCAGTTTATCATCCCAAACAGCCGTGTCACGGTCAGGGCAGTTTTGAGGTCATTTAACCAACAGGGCGATCATAAAAATGTGTGCCCCTCCACTCTGCCAAGTAATAAAACTGAAACTTCAACTCAGCTGCTGCAGAACCTCATAATACACACTTTAGCTGCAGCAGAACCTCATATACACACCTCAGCTGCTGCAGAACCTCATAATACACACTTTAGCTGCAGCAGAACCTCATATACACACCTCAGCTGCTGCAGAACCTCATAATACACACCTCACCTGCTGCAGAACCTCATAATACACATTACTGCTGCTGCAGAACCTCATAATACACACCTCAGCTGCTGCGGCACCTCATAATACACACCTCAGCTGCTGCGGAACGTCATAATACACACCTTAGCTGCTGCGGAACCTCATAATACACACCTCAGCTGCTGCGGAACCTCATAATACAAACCTCAGCTGCTGCGGAATCTCAGAATACACACCTGAGCTGCTGCGGAACCTCAGAATACACACCTGAGCTGCTGCGGAACCTCAGAATACACACCTGAGCTGCTGCGGAACCTCAGAATACACACCTGAGCTGCTGCGGAACCTCAGAATACACACCTGAGCTGCTGCGGAACCTTAGAATACACGCCTGAGCTGCTGCGGAACCTCAGAATACACACCTGAGCTGCTGCGGAACCTCAGAATACACACCTGAGCTGCTGCGGAACCTCATAATACACATCACTGCTTACACAGAACCCTCTCTGCTTCTCATGTACATTTGAGATGATTAATATCATTCACACATCCACACATTCAGCAAGACATATATACAGGCAGACAGATACATGCAGACAGCTACAGAGACATGCATAAAGATAGACAAGCATGGAGGCACACACACACTGACAGACAGATACAGATACACATGCAGGCAAACACATAATCACACATACCATACACTCACTATATACACATCCATATATGTCACATACCATCACACGCCCTGTGCTGTCTGCAGCAGCCCTGGTGTCACACAGAGGAGTCTTCAGGCTTCTCCCCCTCCTCCTCCTCTTCGTCCCGATCTCTGAGCTGCCGGATTTCAGCTCTACTGCAGCTCCGTGTGAAGAGGTGATGGGGGGAGGAGGAGGGGGGATTAACTCATAATGTGCTGCACCACACAGGCAGCTCTGTAGCCTCTACCTGTGCTGTGTGTGCTTGTCCGAGTGGGGGAGGAACAGTGCAGGACACATCTCCTCATCACAGGAAGTGAAGAGTGAAGATGTGCACAGCGTGTGTGGGCCCCCGGCAGCTCTCTGGGCCCCGGCACTTTCCCCGGTATGCCGGGTGCTGGAGCCGGGCCTGCTTCTCTGACACACAAATGGCACTTACAAACAACTAAAATGAAGAAGACTTCCTACAAGGTAAAAAGGTTTCACACAAACCAGGGGTACAGCCATCCCTATAAATGCTTTTTAATATTCATTTTTCAGTTTGCATAACTCATAACTGCATTGAAATTAATGCTTAAGATGTTGCTAAAAACTTGCTAATTTACCTAGAATAATATACAAATAAAGCATGGATAACCCTTCTTCAAATGATTCAACTTAGGGCAAGAGAGGACAATGACACAAACGGTTGGATGTAGGGAACTAAATGCACTTCATAAGGATGTCCTACATTCAGGTCCATGCTTTCACTATTTGCAGGTCTTGATTCCATTGAAAAAGTGGGAATTTTAATTAGATTAATAAAAAAAATGATGCTTAGCAGGAGAAACAAGTATATTTGGTATATGCTACTTTCCATTGAGAAACATGGGCACGGAGAGTGGATCTCTAGATTGTGACTTGTCCTTCGGGTAAAATGCACCAAAAACATTTTTATGTTTCGTAAGAAATAGGATAGGGTAGGGGGAAAAGGACACTTACCTCAACTCTATGGTCATCTTGTACTTTGCATTAAACTTGATGTGACTTTTGTGCTTTCAGTATTATGTTCTGCTATAAGCTTTAAATCTGCCTATGACTACCTTTCTACACATGACCCATAAGTCCTCCTGGGGTGTCCATGAACCCTCAGATGACATGGGTAGCAGGAACCATCTTCTGAAGCTTCCGTGAAGAGAGCCAAAGCTTAAATGAGCAATGGGTTTGTTACAGCAGAACCTGGCCCTTAATGATGTCATAGTCAAAGTTTCCAAGGAGCTTAACTATGACATGTGCAGTGTTCCATTTTATGCCAGTTAGCCTCACAATTTCTTCTGGTGGCTGCCAACTTGAATCTTTTCCTCTAGGGAAGCCATTTTTAATCTCCATTGCCAAGCTTCTCTGACACACAAATGGCACTTACAAGCACCTAAAATGAAGACAACTCCCTACAAGGTAAAAAGGTTTCACACAAACCAGGGGTACAGCCATCCCTATAAATGCTTTTTAATATTCATTTTTCAGTTTGCATAACTCATAACTGCATTGAAATTAATGCTTAAGATGTTGCTAAAAACTTGCTAATTTACCTAGAATAATATACAAATAAAGCATGGATAACCCTTCTTCAAATGATTCAACTTAGGGCAAGAGAGGACAATGACACAAACGGTTGGATGTAGGGAACTAAATGCACTTCATAAGGATGTCCTACATTCAGGTCCATGCTTTCACTATTTGCAGGTCTTGATTCCATTGAAAAAGTGGGAATTTTAATTAGATAAATAAAAAAAATGATGCTTAGCAGGAGAAACAAGTATATTTGGTATATGCTACTTTCCATTGAGAAACATGGGCACGGAGAGTGGATCTCTAGATTGTGACTTGTCCTTCGGGTAAAATGCACCAAAAACATTTTTATGTTTCGTAAGAAATAGGATAGGGTAGGGGGAAAAGGACACTTACCTCAACTCTATGGTCATCTTGTACTTTGCATTAAATTTGATGTGACTTTTGTACTTTCAGTATTATGTTCTGCTATAAGCTTTAAATCTGCCTATGACTACCTTTCTACACATGACCCATAAGTCCTCCTGGGGTGTCCATGAACCCTAAGATGACATGGGTAGCACGAACCATCTTCTGAAGCTTCCGTGAAGAGAGCCAAATCTTAAATGAGCAATGGGTTTGTTACAGCAGAACCTGGCCCTTAATGATGTCATAGTCAAAGTTTCCAAGGAGCTTAACTATGACATGTGCAGTGTTCCATTTTATGCAAGTTAGCCTCACAATTTCTTCTGGTGACTGCCAACTTGAATCTTTTCCTCTAGGGAAGCCATTTTAATCTCCATTGCCAAGCTTCTCTGACACACAAATGGCACTTACAAGCACCTAAAATGAAGACAACTCCCTACAAGGTAAAAAGGTTAAGCACAAACCAGGGGTACAGCCATCCCTATAAATGCTTTTTAATATTCATTTTTCAGTTTGCATAACTCATAACTGCATTGACATTAATGCTTAAGATGTTGCTAAAAACTTGCTAATTTTCCTAGAATAATATACAAATAAAGCATAGATAACCCTTCTTCAAATGAATCAACTTAGGGCAAGAGAGGACAATGACACAAACGGTTGGATGTAGGGAACTAAATGCACTTCATAAGGATGTCTTACATCCAGGTCCATTCTTCCACTAGATGCAGGTCTTTGATTCCATTGAAAAAGTTGGAGTTTTAATTGGATTAATAAAAAATGATGCTTAGCAGGAGAAACAAGTATCTTTGGTAGATGCTACTTTGCAATGAGAAACCTGGGCATGGGGAGTGGATCTTTAGATTGTGACTTGTCCTTCGGGTAAAATGCACCAAAAACATATTTATGTGTAGTAAGAAATAGGATAGGGTAGGGGGAAAAGGACACTTACCTCAACCTTATGGTCATCTTGTACCTTGCATTAAACTTGATGTGACTTTTGTGCTTTCAGTATTATTTTCTGCAATAAGCTTTAAATCTGCCTATGACTACCTTTCTAGACATGACCCATTAGTCTTCCTGGGGTGTCCATGAACCCTCAGATGACAGTGTAGCACGAACCATCTTCTGAAGCTTCTTAGAAGAGTGCCAAAGCTTAAATGAGCAATGGGTTTGTTACAGCAGAACCTGGCCCTTAATGATGTCATAGTCAAAGTTTCCAAGGAGCTTAAGTATGACATGTGCAGTGTTCCATTTTATGCAAGTTAGCCTCACAATTTCTTCTGGTGGCTGCCAACTTGAATCTTTTCCTCTAGGGAAGCCATTTTTAATCTCCATTGCCAAGCTTCTCTGACACACAAATGGCACTTACAAGCAACTAAAATGAAGAAAACTTCCTACAAGGTAAAAAGGTTTCACACAAACCAGGGGTACAGCCATCCCTATAAATGCTTTTTAATATTCATTTTTCAGTTTGCATAACTCATAACTGCATTGAAATTAATGCTTAAGATGTTGCTAAAAACTTGCTAATTTTCCTAGAATAATATACAAATAAAGCATGGATAACCCTTCTTCAAATGATTCAACTTAGGGCAAGAGAGGACATTGACACAAACGGTTGGATGTAGGGAACTAAATGCACTTCATAAGGATGTCCTACATTCGGGTCCATGCTTTCACTATTTGCAGGTCTTGATTCCATTGAAAAAGTGGGAATTTTAATTAGATTAATAAAAAAAATGATGCTTAGCAGGAGAAGCAAGTATATTTGGTAGATGCTACTTTCCATTGAGAAACATGGGCACGGAGAGTGGATCTCTAGATTGTGACTTTTCCTTCGGGTAAAATGCACCAAAAACATTTTTATATTTCGTAAAAAATAGGGTAGGGTAGGGGGAAAAGGACACTTACCTCAACTCTATGGTCATCTTGTACTTTGCATTAAACTTGATGTGACTTTTGTGCTTTCAGTATTATGTTCTGCTATAAGCTTTAAATCTGCCTATGACTACCTTTCTACACATGACCCATAAGTCCTCCTGGGGTGTCCATGAACCCTAAGATGACATGGGTAGCACGAACCATCTTCTGAAGCTTCCGTGAAGAGAGCCAAAGCTTAAATAAACAATGGGTTTGTTACAGCAGAACCTGGCCCTTAATGATGTTATAGTCAAAGTTTCCAAGGAGCTTAACTATGACATGTGCAGTGTTCCATTTTATGCAAGTTAGCCTCACAATTTCTTCTGGTGGCTGCCAACTTGAATCTTTTCCTCTAGGAAAGCCATTTTTAATCTCCATTGCCAAGCTTCTCTGACACACAAATGGCACTTACAAGCACCTAAAATGAAGACAACTCCCTACAAGGTAAAAAGGTTACGCACAAACCAGGGGTACAGCCATCCCTATAAATGCTTTTTAATAATTATTTTTCAGTTTGCATAACTCATTACTGCATTGACATTAATGCTTAAGATGTTGCTAAAAACTTGCTAATTTTCCTAGAATAATATACAAATAAAGCATGGATAACCCTTCTTCAAATGAATCAACTTAGGGCAAGAGAGGACAATGACACAAACGGTTGGATGTAGGGAACTAAATGCACTTCATAAGGATGTCTTACATCCAGGTCCATTCTTCAACTAGATGCAGGTCTTTGATTCCATTGTAAAAGTGGAAATTTTAATTGGATTAATAAAAAAATGATGCTTAGCAGGAGAAACAAGTATCTTTGGTAGATGCTACTTTGCAATGAGAAACCTGGGCATGGGGAGTGGATCTTTAGATTGTGACTTGTCCTTCGGGTAAAATGCACCAAAAGCATATTTATGTTTAGTAAGAAATAGGATAGGGTAGTGGGAAAAGGACACTTACCTCAACCTTATGGTCATCTTGTACTTTGCATTAAACTTGATGTGACTTTTGTGCTTTCAGTATTATGTTCTGCTATAAGCTTTAAATCTGCCTTTGACTACCGTTCTAGACATGACCCATTAGTCCTCCTGGGGTGTCCATGAACCCTCAGATGACAAGTGTAGCACGAACCATCTTCTGAAGCTTCCGTGAAGAGAGCCAAAGCTTAAATGAGCAATGGGTTTGTTACAGCAGAACCTGGCCCTTAATGATGTCATAGTCAAAGTTTCCAAGGAGCTTAACTATGACATGTGCAGTGTTCCATTTTATGCAAGTTAGCCTCACAATTTCTTCTGGTGGCTGCCAACTTGAATCTTTTCCTCTAGGGAAGCCATTTTTAATCTCCATTGCCAAGCTTCTCTGACACACAAATGGCACTTACAAGCAACTAAAATGAAGACAACTTCCTACAAGGTAAAAAGGTTTCACATAAACCAGGGGTACAGCCATCCCTATAAATGCTTTTTAATATTCATTTTTCAGTTTGCATAACTCATAACTGCATTGACATTAATGTTTAAGATGTTGCTAAAAACTTGCTAATTTTCCTAGATTAATATACAAATAAAGCATGGATAACACTACTTCAAATGAATCAACTTAGGGCAAGAGAGGACAATGACACAAACGGTTGGATGTAGGGAACTAAATGCACTTCATAAGGATGTCTTACATCCAGGTCCATTCTTCCACTAGATGCAGGTCTTTGATTCCATTGAAAAAGTGGAAATTTTAATTGGATTAATAAAAAAATGATGCTTAGCAGGAGAAACAAGTATCTTTGGTAGATGCTACTTTGCATTGAGAAACCTGGGCACAGGGATTGGGTCTCTAGATGGTGACTTGCCCTTTGGGTAAAATGCACCAAAAACATATTTATGTGTAGTAAGAAATAGGATAGGGTATGGGGAAAAGGACACTTACCTCAACCTTATGGTCATCTTGTACTTTGCATTAAACTTGATGTGACTTTTGTGCTTTTAGTATTATGTTCTGCTATAAGCTTTAAATCTGCCTATGATTAACTTTCTAGAAATGACTAGAGATGAGCGAACATACTCGTCCGAGCTTGATGCTCGTTCGAGCATTAACGTACTCGAAACTGCTCGTTGCTCGGACAAATACTTCGCCGGCTCGAGAAAATGGCAGCTCCCGCCATTTTGCTTTTTGGCGGCCAGAAACAGAGCCAATCACAAGCCAGGAGACTCTGCACTCCACCCAGCATGACGTGGTACCCTTACACGTCGATAGCAGTGGTTGGCTGGCCAGATCAGGTGACCCTGGAATAGACTAGCCCCTGCCTGCGCTGCTCGGATCATTCTGTGTCTGGATGCCGCTAGGGAGAGAGCTGCTGCTGGTCAGGGAAAGCGTTAGGGTTGTTGTATTAGAATAGTGTTAGGCAGGAGTGATTCTACAAGAACCCAACAGCCCTTCTTAGGGCTACAATAACGTTATACATTTTTTTTTTTTATTTGCAGCTAGTACCATATTGTGAGGAATTTGCAGGGGGACTTGCTACCGTTGTGTTTAGCTCTTAGTGACACACATATCCACCTCAAACACCAAAGTGGGAAAATTTATTAGGGGTTTGATTTCAATTAGGCACAGTCTGCCATTTACTTTTTATTTTACGTTTATTTTTTCATAACTCAGCGTCATCTCATCTGGCATAGCAGTGTGCTTTCATACTTGGCTAGAAAATAGCCATAAGAGAATCCAAACGGCTTACTTAGGCCTACAATAGCGTTATATATTTTATTTCTGGTTGATCTGCTGGTGGCTGTCCTTGCTGCAGTGCATATACTACCATATTGTGAGGAATTTGCAGTGAGACTTGCGACCGTTGTGTTTAGCGCTTAGTGACGCACATATCCATCGCAAAGACCGAAGTGGGAAAATTTATTAGGGGTTTGATTTCAATTAGGCACAGTCTGCCATTTACTTTTTATTTTACATTTATTTTTTCATAACTCAGCGTCATCTCATCTGGCATAGCAGTGTGCTTTCATACTTGGCCAGAAAATAGCCATAGGAGAATCCAAACGGCTTACTTAGGCCTACAATAGCGTTATATATTTTATATCTGGTTGATCTGCTGGTGGCTGTCCTTGCTGCAGTGCATCTACTACCATATTGTGAGGAATTTGTAGTGAGACTTGCGACCGTTGTGTTTAGCGCTTAGTGACGCACATATCCATTGCAAAGACCGAAGTGGGAAAATTTATTAGGGGTTTGATTTCAATTAGGCACAGTCTGCCATTTACTTTTTATTTTACGTTTATTTTTTCATAACTCAGCGTCATCTCATCTGGCATAGCAGTGTGCTTTCATACTTGGCTAGAAAATAGCCATAGGAGAATCCAAACGGCTTACTTAGGCCTACAATAGTGTTATAGGCCTTTCGCAACCTCATGGCGGCGGCCGCCCCTCGGTATTCGGTCCCCAGTCGCCACTACTTTTCCCGATGTGCCGTCCCAGCCCTGCACCAGCACATGTCAGACAACATCATCCGTGCCCTGACCAACGCCGTTTCTGACAAGGTCCACCTGACCACGGACACGTGGACGAGTGCTGCCAGGCAGGGCCACTATATATCGCTGACGGCGCATTGGGTTAACTTGGTGGAGGCTGGGACCGAGTCTGACCCTGCGGCTGGTCATATACTGCCGACGGCGAGGATTGCGGGGCCTACCTCGGTCCGGGTCTTTCAGGCCTACTATGCCTCCTCCTCCTCCCACCCCTCCTCCACCTCCTCCTCCGAACTACCATCCGTGGGCATGGCGCCATCAGTCGCTAGCTCTAGGCACAGCAGCAGTGCCGTCGCTAAGCGACAGCAGGCGGTGCTCAAACTGCTGAGCCTAGGCGATAAAAGGCACACCGCCCAAGAACTATTACAGGGCATCACGGCGCAGACTGATCTGTGGCTGGCACCGCTGAACCTGAAGCCAGGCATGGTTGTGTGTGACAACGGCCGTAACCTGGTGGCGGCTCTGCAACTCGGCAGACTGACACATGAGCCATGCCTGGCCCATGTGTTAAATCTGATAGTTCAGCGTTTCCTCAAGACATACCCCAATCTGTCTGATTTGCTCACGAAGGTGCGCCGCATCTGTGCGCATTTCAGGAAGTCCAGCACAGATGCTGCCACTCTCAGGGCAGCGCAGCGCCGCCTCCAACTGCCCGCTCACCGACTGTTGTGCGACGTGCCCACGAGGTGGAATTCAACATTAACCATGTTATCCAGAGTTTACCAGCAGCGCAGAGCGATTGTAGACTGCCAGATGTCAACTTCCACCAGAACTGGTAGTCAGGTCAGTCAGCTTCCTCAAGTCTACAATGAGGAGTGGGCGTGGATGTCTGATATCTGTCAGGTGCTGAGTAACTTCGAGGAGTCAACACAGATGGTCAGTGGCGATGCCGCCATCATCAGCCTCACCATCCCGCTGCTTGGCCTGTTGAAAAACTCTCTGATCAGCATGAAGTCGGAAGCTTTGCGCTCGTCACAAGAGACGGGGGAAGAAGATTTGTTGATAGCCAAAGCACCCTTAGGTCTGTTTCTCAGCGCATATCGGAGGAGGTGGAGGTGGAGGAGGATGAGGAGGAAGAGGAGGAGAATGTTGGCGAGACACAAGAGGGGACCATTGTTCAGTCCTTCACTGTTCAGCGTGTATGGGCAGAAGAAGAGGAGTTGGAGGAGTTGGAGGAGGAGGAAATGGACAGTCAGGCCAGTGAGGGGAGTGAATTCTTGCGCGTTGGTACTCTGGCGCATATGGCAGATTTCATGCTAGGCTGCCTATCCCGTGACCCTCGCGTTCAAAGAATTTATTCCAGCACCGATTACTGGGTATTCACTCTCCTGGACCCACGGTACAAGCAAAATCTTTCCACTCTCATCCCTGGAGAGGAAAGGAGTGTGAGAATGCATGAATACCAGCAGGCCCTGGTGCACAAGCTGAAACAGTATTTCCCTTCTGACAGCGCTAGCGGCAGAGTGCGTAGTTCTGCGGGACAAGTAGCGAGGGAGAGTAGGTGAGCAGGCAACTTGTCCAGCACTGGCAAGGGTACGCTTTACAAGGCTTTTGCCAGCTTTATGTCACCCCAGCAAGACACTGTCACCTGTCCCCAGTCTCGGCAGAGTAGGGCTGATCTTTACAGAAAGATGGTGAGGGAGTACGTAGCTGACCATACCATCGTCCTAAATGATCACACAGCTCCCTACAACTACTAGGTTTCAAAGCTGGACATGTGGCACGAACTGGCGCTGTACGCCTTGGAGGTTCTTGCCTGCCCTGCCGCTAGCGTGTTGTCCGAGCGGGTTTTCAGTGCAGCTGGTGGCATCATCACCGATAAGCGTACACGCCTGTCGACTGACAGCGCTGACAGGCTGACGCTTATTAAGATGAATAAAGCCTGGATTTCTCATAATTTCCAATCTCCACCAGGTGAAGGAAGCTCAACCTGAATAATTTATGCACTCCTCCTCCTCATTTTCCTCCTTCTCCTCCTCTTTGTACACTAAAGCAGAGGAAACTGGCTATTTTTTGACAGGGCCCACTGGCGCTAGCTATAGTACTTTATGCATTTAATTTTTCTGGGGGGCCACCTACCTGGTCCTCTGTTTTAAACAATTTTTGGGACTGCCACATACAGGAACTCAATCTATTCAATTTTTCTGGAGGGCCACGTACCTGCTCCTCTGGTTTGAAAACTTTTTTGGACTGCCACATACAGGCACTCAATCTATTTCATTTTTCTGGAGGGCCAGCTACCTGCTCCTCTGGTTTGAAAACTTTTTTGGACTGCCACATACAGGCACTCAATCTATTTCATTTTTCTGGAGGGCCACCTACCTGCTCCTCTGGTTTGAAAACTTTTTTGGACTGCCACATACAGGCACTATCCAAATTAAATTGTCTCCATAGCAGCCTCAACACGTTGTCTCCATTGCTACCTCCAAAAGTCGTCCATATAGCTGCCTCCATACATCGTCCCCTTATCAAACGAGGTGTGTCAGGCAGAAATTTGGGTTGTTTTCATGGATTCCACATCAAAGTTGTTAACTTTGTCGCCACCCTGCTGTGTAATCCACAAAATATACTGGCAAACTTTTACCATTTACGGATATTATTTCAGCGCTTCTTGCGCATCTGTTTACATTCCCCTCACCCGCCATATCCCAAACTTATAAGAACGCTACTACACTTAACTTGGTGGAGGCTGGGACCGAGTCTGACCATGGGGCTGGTCATATACTGCCGACGCAGAGGATTGCGGGGCCTACCTCGGTCCAGGTCTCAAAGGCCTACTATACCTCCTCCTCCTCCCACCCCTCCTCCACCTCCTCCTCCTCCGAATTACCATCCGTGGGCATGGCGCCATCAGTCGGTAGCTCTAGGCACAGCAGCAGTGCCGTCGCTAAGCAGCAGCAGGCGGTGCTCAAACTGCTGAGCCTAGGCGATAAAAGGCACACCGCCCAAGAGCTATTACAGGGCATTCCACATCAAACTTGTTAACTTTGTCGCCACCCTGCTGTGTAATCCACAAAATATACTGGCAAACTTTTATCATTTACCGATATTATTTCAGCGCTTCTTGCGCATCTGTTTGCATTCCCCTCACCCGCCATATCCCAAACTTATAAGAACGCTACTACACTTCATCTTATACAAAAGGTTCTTAGAAGTGCTGTTTGGGGAGTAGCCTAGAGACAGGGGCTTGGATTGGCGAAAGCTCGCCTGGAAGCGGAGCGCCAGCTCCAACCCAAGATCCAACTAACATAGTTTTAACTGCAGCACCTTTAATCTACTACTAGTTCACTGCCTCCATAATAATAATAATAATAATAATCTTTATTTATATAGCGCCATCATATTCCGTAGCGCTTTACAAATCATAGGAAACAAATACAAATGTAATGTAACAGAGCACAACATTTGTATGGAACAACAGGAGTGAGGTCCCTGCTCGCCAGAGCTTACGGTTTATGAAGATGATGGGGTAACACAAGGTAAAAGAATATTTAATGGTCAAGCCATTCTTCTTAGGGAATAGAACAAAATATAATAAATGGAATTGCTGTCGCTTGAACCACTCAGCCGTCATCTTATATACCAGGTCCAGGGTGAATGGGACTGCAGAGAAGTCTGGTGCCTGTTGGTTGCTGGATAACAGATGGGAGGACAACACAGGACGGGTTAGTAGAAGAATTAAAACTTCATGCAGTTAATGAGTGTTATAGGCTTGCCTAAAGAAATGGGTTTTAAGAGCACGTTTGAAACTTTGGAGGTTAGGTATTAGTCTGATAGTCCGGGGCAGAGCATTCCATAGAATTGGTGCAGCTCTAGAGAAGTCTTGGAGACGCGAGTGGGAGGTCCGCACTAGGATAGAGGTTAATCTAAGATCACTGGCGGATCTAAGAGCACGGGTTGGGCGATAGACTGAGATAAGAGAGGAGAGGTAGGGGCGTGCAGCATTATACAGAGCTTTATGGATGAGGGTTATTATTTTAAACTGTATTCGAAAGGAGACTGGCAGCCAGTGCAGCGACTGGCATGAACTGTAGGCATACATGGTCCCCTTATCAAACGAGCTGTGTCAGGCAGAATTTTGGGTTGTTTTCATGGCTTCCACAACAAACTTGTTAACTTTGTCGCCACCCTGCTGTGTAATCCACAAAATATACTGGCAAACTTTTATCATTTACCAATATTATTTCAGCGCTTCTTGCGCATCTGTTTGGGGAGTAGCCTAGAGACAGGGGCTTGGATTGGCGAAAGCTCGCCTGGAAGCGGAGCGCCAGCTCCATCCCAAGATCCAACTAACATAGTTTTAACTGCAGCACCTTTAATCTACTACTAGTTCACTGCCTCCATACATGGTCCCCTTATCAAACGAGCTGTGTCAGGCAGAATTTTGGATTGTTTTCATCGCTTCCATGTTAACTTTGTCGCCACCCTGCTGTGTAATCCACAAAATATACTTGCAAACTTTTATCATGTACCGATATTATTTGAGCGCTTCTTGCTCACCTCCTTTGGTTCCTCTCTGCCACCCATTGGTTTGAAGCCTGAGTCCATTTAGGGTATGTCGCCATGCCACTCTCTAGCCTGCCGCTGCTGCCGCTGCCTCTGCATGCCGTCCCCTATAGTGTCAGGGTCAATTATTGGATGTTTTAGATGCTATCTAGCTTCATTCTGTCACTCTGTCATGGCCATGCTGTTGCCCATAATTTTGGCATAATGGTGCGTTTAAGCAGCCTCAGAGGCATCCATGCATGCTGCCCCTGCTGTTTCCTGTCCATTTCCGTGGTGTTTCCATCCTTTTCTGAGGTTCCCAGGTGTTTGGCCAAGCTTCCCTGTGCAGAACCTTGGTCCCCTTGAAAAATGCTCGAGTCTCCCATTGACTTCAATGGGGCTCGTTATTCGAGACGAGCACTCGAGCATCGGGAAAAGTTTGTCTCGAATAACGAGTACCCGAGCATTTTAGTGCTCGCTCATCTCTAGAAATGACCCATTCGTTCTCCATGAACCCTCAGATGTCACTAGAAAAAAAAAACCCCACACCATCACATCTCTTCCTCCATGCTTCACTGGCATGTATTCTATTTATTCACCAAAGATCTCAAATTTGGACTCATCTCACCAAAGTACAGATTTCCACTGGTCTAATGTCCATTCCTTGTGCTCTTTAGCCCAAACAAGTCTTTTCTGCCTGCTAAGCAGTGGTTTCTTAGCAGCAATTTTATCATGAAGGCTGCTGCACACAGTTTCCTCCTAACAGTTGTTGTAGAGATGTGTCTGCTGCTAGAACTCAGGCTTGAGGGTGTGGATCCTCTGGACCACTGCGGACGATGACACAGGCTACTACCAGGGACCGGAGTCTAAGTGGTACCCGGTTTTCACCAGAGCCCGCCGCAAACCGGGTTGGACTAGCTGCGGCGTGGCACCACCAGATCGTTCCACAGACGTGACAGTGACAGTGGCGACCAAGATCAAGGTACAGAGACAGCAGACAATTTTCGTGGTCAAAGTCCAGGCACAGGGTCAGGGCAGGCAGCAGAGATGCAATGTCAGAGTCCGATCCGGGGTCAGCAAGAGGAGGTCCAAGCAGATAGGTACAGGAACACGGCACTCAGGACAACAGCAAGGAGGAAGACTGGTACACAGGACAGCAGCACGGAGGAACACTGGTACACAGGAACACAGAGGGACTCAGGAACGCAGGAACGCAGGAGACACAGGTAAATCACAAAAGAGCTTTCCCTCAGGCTGTGAGGCACAAAGATCCGGCAAGGCAGTAAGGAATGTGCTGGCTTTTAAAGGGAAAGTGATCAGCCAGCGCACCAATTAGCGATGCACTGGCCCTTTAAATTCCCTGAAGGTGCCGCGCGCCTTAGGAGACCGGATGCGCACGCATGGAGCTCGGCAAGGACTGATTTTTCGGACTGATTAACCTTCATTTCTTAAAGTAATGATGGCCACACATTTTTTCTTTACTTAGCTGCTTTTTCTAGCCCTAATACAAATTCTAAAATTCTATCCAGTAGGAATATCAGCTGTGTATCCACCTGACCTCTGCAGACCACATGTGATGGTTCCGACCTCATTTATTAGGCAAGAAATCCCACTTATTAAACCTGACAGGGCACACCTGTGATGTGAAAACCTTTTCTGGTGACTACCTCTTCAAGCTCATCAAGAGAATGCCACTTTTGAAGATTCTAGAATATAAAATATATGTTCAGTTGTTTCACACTTTTTTGTTAAGTATATATTTTCACACGTGTTAATTCATAGTTTTGATGCCTTCAGTGTGAAAGTTGTGTCCATACCTTTGTCAGGGAAATATCCCTTTATCTCGATGTGATATGTGGTTCCAAATCATTGTATAGTACGAGCTGCTCGGTGAATCACTCAGACCTTCACATGTTTGCGAGAATTCCAATTTATTTAGGTTGCAGACAGTTTTTATAGGTTCTTGAGACAAAGGAGCCTACTGACCATACCCACATTCCAATAGCCTCAAGAGGAGCTATCAGTGTAAAATGATCTGTGTACTCGGGGGGATGGGTACTAGTCTTTTCTATCAATAGAGCCAAAGAAAAAGACACATAAAGGGAGAACACAATAGAAAAATGGATTTAATTCCCTCACAATTCCTCCCTTTTTGTGAATAATTTCAGGTACTGCTCAGGTGGTACATTGACATGTGCTAGTCACACATCCAGGACTTATCTGACCTCTTCACCTGCTTCCCTCCTGAGCATCCTGAACATTACATCGCAACACAATTCATGTAAATCCATTGTAAAGGGTAGAATCTCTACATCCTATTGGTGTATATACTCATACATGTCAGTCTACCGACCCCTGAGTACTATTAGAAATGGTATATGGCGCACACACTGTAGTAGGAGTGGTCGGAGTAACAATGTCCATAGCAGCATCGAGCTACACAGATTCATGTTCAACAGTCTCTGGGTCCAGCTCTCTTCTTCAGCTGTCGCTGTCTCGTTGTAGTTTCTACACGTGGATATGTCACAGGTATTTTGGGATGACTCTTCAAAAGACTCTCAGGTGTCACATCAGGACCATCTCATCACCTGGGTGCAGGTCTGTGCTCTAGCTACTTTAGGTTCTGGAACTGAAACAGATACTTGGTTATGCACCTAAGAAAAATGTATCTGCAGGTTTTGGACATCCCACCAGTTCTCTATGACACCTCTGGACAACCTTAGGGAAGTATATGTTCATCCATGGGGCAATTCTAAAAACAACCTCAGTAGGTGAAAAGCCTTTTAATCCCTAGAGCTCTCGTCAAATATATTACTACCCCAATAGGGATTTTTACTTTAGTCTGTAGAATAAGTGGACTAACATATTCCTCGATCCCTGGCTGTGGTCTTTACAGTTGCTTTAGTTACAGGATAGGGTTCAGATTACCCAGAAAAGAGGTCCACACACATAAGTACATGTTCGTAGCTACTTACCTTTGGTAGCTGTACTTAGCCAATCTGCAACCTCTGGAAGGGGTAAATTGGCTTCGGAGTGTATATATGAGGGTCTTCACTACTCTCCCTACATTGTACTAAGCATATATAAACATACTTGTGTAAATGGACAGTAGCAAAAGTGAATCTAAGTGATACTCAATACTTACGGAGCATATAGAGTCTTAGCCTGGTGTCTCACCCTGTGGGTGCACTGAACCATAATAGGGTAAAGGGCCCTTGGCAGACGTTGCTTGTCACCTTTTTGCCATAGTCCACCCTCCATCCATGGGGTCCCAGTGTTACTCCAGTCTTGCTTCCTCACCTGTGAAGCCGGTTTCTATATAGACAGGAGTATAGATAACCCTACTGGACCAGCGAGGGTCACGGACTGTACTGATCCAGGCTCCTTTCCCCTAGGCTTTCTGGTAACCAGTATGGTCACTTCATGTGTTATAGTTTTAGAGGTTTTACCTTCTAGTATGGACCTTTATTGTAACACTAAGGCCTCTATCAGCTATTTCAAAGTCTCATAGTTGTTGATAAACTTACTATATGAAGTTAGGAATCATAAGGAATCCCAAGAGTCACATTCTTCCCCTCTGCCACTTTACACCCCTCCATCAGTGCCTTCACCTCCGCCTCCTGTACAGACAGGTAGGTCAGGAGTGGTTCTGCTGCTGTTACCTCATGTTGTGTGACCGCTGCACATCTGATGTAGAATTAACCTCATTCCTGGTTTCTAAAGCCATCTACAAAAAACTCAAAATGCAGATTAATGATATATTCAGTTTTGACATTACAAAACGGTAACTGGTTCATTTATCATTAAGTTAATAGAAAATTTTAAATATAACCCGTCTACCTCATGTCTCCCCCCTTTGAATCTAGCGAAAATAGTGGAGCTGGATTCAATGTAATACATCATAAAGAGGGCACATTATAACCGAGGTTTCTAGTTATGAAGTGGTGAAATAGTAACAGGATAGTCCAAAACTACTACAGAAGCTTTTTATACGTAGGCAGCAGTAGGATACAAAACCAAGAAGGATCCAGGTTGTCCTGTTACACACGATCAGCAGCTTCCGGCCTGTGTCCTCTCCTCTGAGGTGCTTGGCTTAAACTTAAATGAGAACAATAGAAAATGAACAATATACTCCACAAAAACACAGTATTGAGACCAATGCCGATGTATCAATGCTGTATAATAGGAGACATACAGCATACAAATAGCTTAGGTCTTATTATAACCTATACAGTGATACTGGGGGCACATACTTGGGACACATACTGGGAGACAGTGTTACTGAGCAGAAGCATCACTAGAGACACTGATGTAGGATGCTTCTAGGGATGTTATAACTTCTGCCTAAAAAGCTCCTAATAATAATCTCAGTCATAGCTGCTGAATAGGACTAATAGTATGGGATCATAGGGAGCTTTTACTCCTGGTTAAAACATTAAAATTACAGATGTTGCACCGAATCAATCCCAAAATCTGCTTAGGGCCATGAGGGTTATTATGAACACTCATTCTCATTGTTCCTTTCTTCTCTTAACATTCCAACATGTGCTCCCCCTCCCCCCCCCCCTCCTGTGTTCACTGAGACAAGGGGTGGAGGCAGCCCCCTCCTTCTCCCTGTGGTGTCTGTAGTACTAGGTGTCCCAGCATACCAAGAGAACAAAGAAAGAATCTAACACACCATTGTAACATCTAAGTTCACTCCATCATCCTACACAAATTGCAAAGGGTGACCACACCCTTCAGACTTTAGGTGTATTATAAAGTTTTACACTACATGTCTGATGTTTTTAAACATAATCACAAGATTTCTCAGGTCCAAGCCTGCAATGAACAATGTCCACAATTGTGTGCTGTGCTTTCCTCACATCTGGTAACTGAAGAAATACCACTAGCACTACACATGATATAGACAAAACACATTTTTATCTCTTTGCCATAATCTACAGGACTGTATAATGGAATAAACTCATAGAACATCTACAGTATCTGGCAAGGGTCAGCTCAGGGAATCCAATTGGGACTGCACAACCATCCAGGAGCTCTCCCCACAGAAGACCAAAATCCGTAACAAATATGTTACTACCCGGGTTTTTGGACTTTGAAGTTCTGAGAGGTGACTCTTAGATAAGCAGGCACAGTCTCCTACATTTATTCCCTGGGTACTATATCTTAGTTGTCTTCTAAAGTTACAGCAATACAGCTGAGCGGACTGTGGGTGCAAATCCAAAGATCTTTAGGCAATGCATTATTACCCATACCACTGCTCTACTGCCCCCTACTGGAGAAACATCTGAAGACTACGTCTTTGTTCTGTGCAGAGCCCGCACTTTTTCTAATCTAGTCTTGACCAGATATATTCCAGTGTGGGGTTTGGGTCTAGGTGCCACATGGCATGCACATGTCTCCCGCCAGTCTGTTTCTTTGTTTCCATACATCAATTCATCCACCATTTTAGGGTGGAGGCAGAACTTTTTCCTGAATGTTGTCTTTTGTCTGTCCAACGTTTTTGTCCGTCATCGTCATAACACTCACACAACACACAATTTCTTATGGCTGTTTCTTTATAACCTCCTCTGGTCACTTTCTCTGTAACTTTCTTCTATCCACTTGCAATTTCCATCATATCATTATCATGCAACCAGCCTTTGTTCTTTTAAGAACCTTTCCATTTACCAACATACAAACAACCATCTTTTGATATACTTGTCCTTTTCCAACATTCTCTGACATCGTTTTACAACCTTTTTTCTCATTCAAGATCCGTACGTCCTGGTTTCCCTCTGAATTGCCTCTCATCCTACCTAGCAATTTTTCCCATAATTTTCTATATATATATCTCTAGTGCCGGCACACACTCGCAGTCACTCACTCTTCCATAGGGCAGTTTTAACCACTTCTAATTCTAAATTTTTTTTTTTTTTTTTTTTTTTTTTAAACCTTTGCCCGTCAAGAAATGACTGCAGTCCCCTTCCTTGAAGCAGCTCTGGAACCTACCACACAAAATAAATTTATAAAGTCTGACTGTCCAAACTCAGTCTACTTTGTCTCAAGCGAATTACGATCCAAAAGCAGCTCGTCTAGGAGACTCTTTAGGTAGGGGCAATTCCTAGAATGTTACGTTCTTAAAACCAGTACAGTACAATATCACAATAGCGCTATCAAACACACATGTTCAAACTCACACAATAGCCATATACACTACCACATATCACATGGAGTTTTCAAATAAACTAACAAGATTATTTGGACTGGGCAATATAGGCATGCAACTCACGGGACGTGGAACAATCTAATCAAGGAGAGACAGAACAATTTGTAAGAAAAAAAAGCTTCTTACCTTTTTGTGCAGCTGCATGGTCTGTCTGTCCTGAAAGGATGATCCCTGAGTTGTCCGGTAGGCGTCATGCAAACCCATGTCGCTGTTCGAGAGCCAAGTTTTGTCAGGGAAATATCCCTTTATCTCGATGTGATATGTGGTTCCAAATCATTGTATAGTACGAGCTGCTCGGTGAATCACTCAGACCTTCACATGTTTGAGAGAATTCCAATTTATTTAGGTTGCAGACAGTTTTTATAGGTTCTTGAGACAAAGGAGCCTACTAACCATACCCACATTCCAATAGCCTCAAGAGGAGCTATCAGTGTAAAATGATCTGTGTACTCGGGGGGATGGGTACTAGTCTTTTCTATCAATAGAGCCAAAGAAAAAGACACATAAAGGGAGAACACAATAGAAAAATGGATTTAATTCCCTCACACCTTTGATCTGTACTGTATATGGTGTTTAGTTTTGAAATTTTAAGTTTAAAAGTTTATTTGGTTAGTATTTTGTAAATCTATCTTTGGATTTTAACACTTACTGAATAATTCTGAACATGGTGTCGATCAGATGCAAGCATGTCCCAACCAAAATCTCCAAAATCTGATCCCAAGTCTCTTCTATATGTTGCCAATGTTGGTCTATACTGGGACTCAATACTTGACACACTTGGGTATAAATAGAGGTTTTTTAAACTTCATCCTTTTAACTTATTCCTTTATCCTGAATTGTTTGAGGTCTGCTCACTGCAGGAGCCAAATCATAATTCTCGTCTGTGTCGGTGTTCTCCTCGGTTTCTATTGTTAGACTGAGGAGAGGCTGAGTTTCTCTGTGGCTCACATTTATTCTGCAGTGTGAACAATGCTATAGTTGCTGGTCTGCTAATAGGTTGGGTAAATACAATCTCCTCTCAGCTGTAGTTAAATCTCTGTGACCAGGGGTGCACCTACTATTAGGAGGATTGAGACAAGCAGACTTCTATATACTGTACATTCTGTATTTGTATGCGCACACATTTATTCACTGATATATATATTTATAAACTTACCCAGATGTGTCCCCAGGGCCCCTCTAACACTGCAGGCCCCATACAACAGCTGCTATGGCTATGCTGTAATTCACTAGGGAGTGGAGGGCGGCACAGGTGAATATTAACTGTGGTCCCTCCCTGCTTAGTCCTGATGCTATTCAGTGTCCGGATGTTTTGAGGGGCAGAACTAACACAGAAAGGCTGTGCTGTGATTTGATGCTTGGCCAGGGGAGAAACATGGAGCTGGGGTCACACTGCAGAGGCAACAGGAGGATGCATAGCTTTATTTTACACTGTGTATATGGCATCCAGCACTGCCTTTTTCATTCCTCAGGCCGCGACACTCAGATGGAGTAATGGATGCCTGTCCTTTCTGAGGAAATTAGTAGGTTAATGTATATGGGCAGTGTTCTCTTGTCTTGGCTGCTGTGTCTCCTTCTATTACTTTTAGTAATTGAATTAAGTCATGATCTTAAACCCTTTCACTGTCATCTCTTCAGAAAGGCAGTGATAGGGTTAAACCCCCTGACTAGTGGCTACATAGAACAAAAGTCACGAATAAATGACCTTTCCTATACTTTGTAACACAGAGCTGTGAACCTGCCTTTTTGAGTCCGCTGTCACACATGGTACTGTAATTACATTTTGAAAGGCTCCTTCCACAATCACACATGCAGTTAACATTGCTCTGATTAAATACAGGCCATATATGCAGCCAGGGGGGTGTGCATTATGTTCAACAGTGCCAGAACACATCACTCACTTTTTCCAGTCTTGAATAGCTTAATTAAGTCAGGAAGACAAGCTGGAGAATGTCATTAACTCTCTTGGAGGTATAAGGATCAAAGGGTTAGACCAGTCTTACTGGCACTGGCAGCATTCATAGAGCCCCTCCAAAGAGTCATAAAAACCACATAACTTATCCAACCAATATGCTGTTTATGTAATTATGGTTCATCCCAGCCCAAGACCAAATACATATCTGGATCAGGGCAGAGAGGCAAACTCGAACCTGCGTCTCAGCTTGCTCTGGCGGCCTTGGAAACTGAGATATACAGACCTCTTAGTGGGAGCATAGGAAGTGGGTCTGGATGAAATCTAGAGATTCGTCCGGATCTGATGAGACCAGAGCTCTGACCTATGACTTCCCATTGAGAAGATAGAACTCATCGAAGGTCCTGGATCTGATCCAAGGGGGATATTCTTTAGAGCCAGCAAGGGAGTGTCTAGAGGTGTGTCTACAGCTAATATATACCCACCACACCTTCTGCCCATAATCCCTTGGGGGATTATTTTACCATCACATCAAAAGCAGGAAAGGATCTTCAAGCGTGGACTAACCTCTTTCCCCATTAGCTCAGCACAAGGTAACTGACCCAGTAAATTGCTTATTCTAGTGTTGTAGTGTTTTGCTTCTAGTTGTACACTGCTAAACTGTATGTATCTCTTTTTTTGTATATATTGTTTTTCTGGTGTGCCCTTAAGGCAATTACATATAAAATGTAACCTTAGTTTGTTCTTTTATCTTAATCCATGAATCCCCATATCCGGTCCCAGTTATAAATATGCTACCAGGTTGACTTTGACCCTATGTAACCCTGTTGTGGATCAGACTTAAATCAAACAAGAGTTTGTGGCAGCTTACTGTAAAGCTAACTAACTTTCTTTTTTTAACAATAGGCAATGTACTGAAACTTTCCGTGTAGGAGGAGGTTTTTGCGCAATTTGACTCCAATCCCCACCCTGGTCTATGTGCTGCAACTTTTGTGACTTTGTATGTGGGGTTGCAAACAACCACATGTTATAAGAACACTACCAAAAGAAGGGCAAAAATAAATTTTTATAAATCCGAGGGCAGCAAAAAAAAAAAGGACTTTACAGATGTTCCCTAGAGTTCGTTTGTAACCTCATGGAACACATACAAATTAAAAACAAAATCTGAATAAATATTTAGAAACAAACATAATATTTAGAAACAAATATTGCAATAGTCGCCCCGTTTGCCCGAGACTATACGGTTAGGGCCAGAAATATTTGTACAGTGACTTTTCGCGAGTTGGACTCTGCATGCCACCACATTGGATTTGAAATGAAACCTCTACAACAGAATTCAAGTGCAGATTGTAACGTTTAATATGAAGGGTTGAACAAAAATATCTGATAGAAAATGTAGGAATTGTACAGATTTCTTTACAAACACTCCACATTTTAGGAGCTCAAAAGTAATTGGACAAATAAACATAACCCAAACAAAATATTTTTATTTTCAATATTTTGTTGCGAATCCTTTGGAGGCAATCACTGCCTTAAGTCTGGAACCCATGGACATCACCAAACACTGGGTTTCCTCCTTCTTAATGCTTTGCCAGGCCTTTACAGCCGCAGCCCTCAGGTCTTGGTTGTTTGTGGGTCTTTCCGTCTTAAGTCTGGATTGAGCAAGTAAAATGCATGCTCAATTGGGTTAAGATCAGGTGATTGACTTGGCCATTGCAGAATGTTCCACTTTTTTGCACTCATGAACTCCTTGGTAGCTTTGGCTGTATGCTTGGGGTCATTGTCCATCTTTCATATGAAGCGCCGTCCGATCAACTTTGCAGCATTGGGCTGAATCTGGGCTGAAAGTATATCCCGGTACACTTCAGAATTCATCCGGCTACTCTTGTCTGCTGTTATGTCATCAATAAACACAAGTGACCCAGTGCCATTGAAAGCCATGCATGCCCATGCCATCACGTTGCCTCCACCATGTTTTACAGAGGATGTGGTGTGCCTTGGATCATGTGCTGTTCCCTTTCTTCTCCAAACTTTTTTCTTCCCATCATTCTGGTACAGGTTGCTCTTTGTCTCATCTGTCCATAGAATACTTTTCCAGAACTGAGCTGGCTTCTTGAGGTGTTTTTAGGCAAATTTAACTCTGGCCTGCCTATTTTTGGAATTGATGAATGGTTTGCATCTAGATGTGAACCCTTTGTATTTACTTTCATGGAGTCTTCTCTTTACTGTTGACTTAGAGACAGATACACCTACTTAACTGAGAGTGTTCTGGACTGCAGTTGATGTTGTGAATGGGTTCTTCTTCACCAAAGAAGCGATCATCCACCACTGTTAAGAACAACAAAAAAGAAAAACATGTGTCAAGTAGCCATGAAAATAGAAAATACTTTATTAGAATGCAAAACAGGAAACTCAAATGGACAGACAATAAAACCAATTAAAACATGAAAAAGGCAGGTCAACTGCTTTCGTAACAGAACATAGCAGGTGATGTCATATGATAGTGACTAACTACCTGCAACAGGACCCCCCAGGACACACCACAAAATGTTATATACATAAATCACAAATGTGCTCCAGTGGCAGCAGAGATAAACTACACAATGCAAGGATCTAATGCAAGAGGACCAAGTGTATCCAAATAGCAAAAACGCCACCTGGGGCTAGTAATGTATGAGAAACAGTCCCCACAGTGCCAACAAGTAGCAAAACAACATGAATGTCCCACTAACTATCCGGATGGAACTAAATAAATAAATAACTGCTATAATAAGGGTGTTGAACGCTACCGGTTTGTTGCTCGGGTGTCATGGCGGCTCCCATGCCGGAACTCGCCATGAGGGGACCACATAATCTGATGACGTCACTTCCGGTGACGTGAATAGCTATGCCTGCGCATGCGCCCAGGCATGGAACGGCCAAGTAAAGAGAATACGGGGAATACCAATTCCCATATTCCTGCCAGCCTGCCAATTAGTGTAAGTGCCCAAAAATGTCAAGAGGAGAGCCAATAAAGATCTCCATGAATTGAATATAAAAGTGTAATATGCTTCCGTGAGATTGGGGTGAAGCATGTACCAATGTGGTGGAGAACATAAACAATGAAAAAGGAATAAAGAAATATAATAATGCAATATGACAAATAAATATAAAAATATAAAAATAAATATAAAATGTGAACGCTAACAATTCATAACAATAAGGAGTTAAGAGCTATAAGACATAATACATAAATAAAGTGACAGTGCAATGGTAAGGCTGGACATAGATAAAAAGGTTAACAATAATGATTATAATTATAATTTTTATATATATATATATATATATATATATATATATATATATATACATGTGTGTGCATGATTCCTTGTCGGCAAATGAGCAATATGTATTGTTCTGAAACATGCAACCCCATTCATACCCGGCACGTACACGCATGGGCCCATGCACAGACACCCAAACCATACACACACCTGACAGCACAAACAATTATAATAAAGAGGTAAACAGACACCAAATCCTATTAAAATTACTAATCGACCAGTCAATGGATTCTTTTCTCTTGTGTGTGCCAAGGAAGACCAGATAAGAGAGCTGAAAGGCGATAGAACACGATGATTGTAGATGACAATGCGTGGAAATCGATGTAATAGCACAGAGGAGTGAAAAAAGGTAATATATCAGAAGCTCCATGTGTGGTACCTGGGGATAAGGGATGTTAGAACAGATTGGAGTGGAATAAATATGAACCATGAGAGAGCGCGCTGTGCTCCTTCCTACGCCAACCAATTTTTAGGTTGGTGGGAGGAGACCAGCGTGTACCCCTCTGGGCCCTTCCAGTGGCACGTTGTCGGTTGGTTCCGCTATATCGACGACGTGCTTGTTTTCTGGAGGGGCACACTCGAGACCTGTCAAGCTTTTGTGGAAGAACTTAATGCCAATTCTTGGCAGATACGTTTAACGCCAGTTTTCTCTCAGACAGAAGTCAATTTTCTGGACTTGCGAATCTCGATCCATCAGAGGAATGTGGAGACTATGCTTTACAGAAAAGAGACGGTGACGAACAGTTTGTTACACTACCAGAGTTTTCACCCCCACCACCTGAAAAACGGAATCCCGATTGGACAATTACTACGGGTTAAGAGAAACTGTACTACACAACAAGAATTCTCACAACATGCTGAAGAGCTCACTCGGAGATTCAGAGAACGAGCTTACCCCAAGAAAGTAATATCAAAGGCTTTTATGCGAGCCAAAAAAAACCCTAGGAAAGACACTTTTGTATCAAAGCCCAAAGTTTTGGAGGGCAAACCTTGCCTTATCACATCATATCATAACCAATGGTCGGACATTTACAAACTGTTACAGAAGAATTGGGGTATCCTCAAAAGTGACCCGAGATTGGAGTTACATATTCCATCTGGGCCCAGGATGATAGCCAGACGGCCAGAAATTTACGTGACAGTTTGACCAGAAGTCATTTTCAGAGACCATCCAAATCTTTGGGACATGGACAGTGACTAGTGGGCTTGTACCCATGTGGTGAATGCACAGTATGTCCCCTAATCATGCGCGGGACAAATTTTGTAAATCTACATTAACTGCCAATCTCGCAACGTTATTTATGGCCTACTGTGCCCGTGTCCGAAACTTTATGTGGGGCAGACGGGTCAAGAGTTACAAAAGAGAATCCAAAAGCATATCTCCACCATCAACAATGCGGCACAAGATGCCTCCAATGGGAAACAATTATCTACAGTGGCAAAACATTTTCTCCAAGTCCATCGGGGAAACCCAGTAGGCTTACGGATTGTGGGCCTAGATAGGTTCCAACAAAACATACGAGGCAGTGATGTCACGCCAGCTCTTCTGCGTTTGGAGGTGAAATGGATTTTCGACCTGGCCTCCTTGGGATAAATGAGGACATGTTATTTTCTGGTTTCTACAAGAAGTAAATGGAACAGAGCACATGACATTCATCATCTGTCAACAAGGTATGTTATACTCCCTTTTTCCCTGCCACTGTTTTTCACATTACTCTTTTCACCACTGGTCATCTCAATCGCTTGAGAAAGGCTCCAGATGCAAGGAGCCGAAACGTAGCCTTGACACATGTGTGAATAAATGAGTATGTTTTTCTGATTTCCACAAATCTCGGAGTGCTGCCATTTTTTTGCTGTTCTATGTTTTGATGGACCTTGGTTCAGGTCCTGGGAATTGCACCTGAGTTCATAACTTTTCCCGAGTGCTGCCTCACCTCTTTGCATCTTTATATATATACCATTGCACTGTCACTTTATTTATGTATTATGTCTTATAGCTCTTAACTCCTTATTGTTATGAATTGTTAGCGTTCACATTTTATATTTATTTTTATTTTTATATATATATATATATTTTTATATTGCATTATTATATTTCTTTATTCCTTTTTCATTGTTTATGTTCTCCAACACAGTGGTACATGCTTCACCCCAATCTCATGGAAGCATATTACATTTTTATATTCAGTTCATTGAGATCTTTATTGGCTCTCCTCTTAACATTTTAGGGCACTTACACTAATTGGCAGGCTGGCAGGAATATGGGAATTGGTATTCCCCGTAATCTCTTTACCCTGCCGTTCCACGCCTGGGCCCATGCGTGTGCATAGCTATTCACGTCACCGGAAGTGACGTCATCAGATCATGTGATCCCCTCATGGCGAGTTCCGGCATGGGCGCCGCCATGACACCCGAGCAACACACCGGTAGCGTTCAACACCCTTATTATAGCAGGTATTTATAAATGCACACCACTTCATCTGGGCACCCCTGAGAAAGCCGCGTTCCGTGGCGATACGCGTGGGGCATTGCCTGGGCTCCCTTCGGACCTCCACTACATTTTGGTAATATTCGGTCTCCAGTTTTGCATGCAGTTGTTTGGATCACATGTTCCATCCGGATAGTTAGTGGGACATTCATGTTGTTTTGCTACTTGTTGGCACTGTGGGGACTGTTTCTCATACATTACTAGCCCCAGGTGGCGTTTTTGCTATTTGGATACACTTGGTCCTCTTGCATTAGATCCTTGCATTGTGTAGTTTATCTCTGCTGCCACTGGAGCACATTTGTGATTTATGTATATAACGTTTTGTGGTGTATCCTGGGGGGTCCTGTTGCAGGTAGTTAGTCACTATCATATGACATCACCTGCTATGTTCTGTCACGAAAGCAGTTGACCTGCCTTTTTCGTGTTTTAATTGGTTTTATTGTCTGTCCATTTGAGTTTCCTGTTTTTCTATTTTCATGGCTACTTGACACATGTTTTTCTTGTTCGTTGTTCTCATATACTTTTTCATGTGTGTAGCACCATTAGATTTGGTTTTCCAATAGGGATTTGATTCCGTTCTGGTTAACCATCCACCACTGTTGTCATTTTTGGACACCCAGGCCTTTTTGAGTTCTCAAGCTCACAAGTCAATTCCTTTTTTCTCAGAATGTACCCGACTATTGATTTTTCTACTCAAAGCATGTCTGCTATCTCTCTGATGGATTTTTTCTTTTTTTTCAGCCTCAGGATGTTTTGCTTCACCTCAATTGAGAGTTCCTTTGACCGCATGTTGTCTGGTCACAGCAACAGCTTCCAAATACAAAACCACACACCTGGAATCAACCCCAGACCTTTTAACTACTTCATTGATTACAGGTTAACGAGGGAGACGCCTTAATCCCTTAATTGCTGTTGGTATCCTGCCACAGCAAACCGCTTTGTATTGGGCTCTGGTAAAAACCGTGTGGCACCAGGTGGTTTCCCCGTCCCACGTCTTCCTTCCTTCTAGGCCTTCCGTGGTTGGAGCGACAGGCAACTGTGCTCAACTGGCAGACGAGGGAGGTTCTTTGCTGGGGGACTAGAATGCCAGTCACACTGTTTGGTGGCACCTCATCCCGTATCCACCATGGCTTCTCCAGTGTCCTCCAAGTCTCTGGTGGGTTTCCTCGCTCCATATATGGACTTTATGGATGTCTTCTATGATAAGCAAGCAGAGACTTTTCCACCACACCGTCCCTACGACTGTCCTATAGTTCTGCTGCCGGGCATGTCTCCACGGGGTTGGTTGTATCCACTTTCAGTGCCTGAAACCACAACCATGTCAGCCTAAGTGGAAGAGAACCTACAGAAGGAGTTAATATGCAAGTCATCTTCTCCTACCCGTGCAGTGTTCTTTTTTGTGGCCAAAATGATGGCTCACTCTGTCTGAGCATACACAAAATTACAGTGAAGAACCGCTACCCAATGCCTCTTATCATGTAATTTTTTTGACCGCCTACTTGGAGCCAAGGTCCTTACCAAACTTTACCATACTCGTCATGGACAATTCAAGTATTTTGTCATGCCAGTTGGACTCGAGAAGTGCCAGTTCCACCAAAAGAGTTTTCCTTTCCTCGGGTATATCATCTGTGACAAGAGACAGATGGATCCCACTAAGTTGTCTGTGGTACTTCAGAGGCCTCACCCAGTAGGTCTGCATGCTATCCAGAGATTCCTGGGCTTTGCTAATTACTACCAGCAGTTCATACACAATTTTACTCCCTCGTGTCTCCCATTGTGGTGCTGACCAAGAAAAACGCGGATCCTAAACTCTGGCCTTTCCTGAAGTCTGCCTTTGCCACTGCTCCCGTTATCACCCTGCCTTATACTGAGAAACTGTTCCTGCTAGAGATTGACGTCTCCTTGGTTGGTGCTGGAGCCGATCTCACCCAGAAAGAGCCCAAGGGTCAAACCCTCACCTGTGACTTCTTCTCAAAGCCCTTCTCAGCCGCAGAGAGGAATTACTCCATAGGTGATCAGGAGCTTCTGGCCATAAAGCTAGATTTGGAATAATGGAGTTATCTTCTGAAGCTTGTCATCAGATCTACACAGATCACAAGAATCTCCTATATCTCAAGACTGCTCAGTGCTTCAATGCTAGACAGGCTGGTTGGTCCCTCTTATTCTCCCGTTTTAACTGTATGATACATTTCTGTCAGTAGCTCCTCACATTTTATTCTCCAGCTTCAGAACAGTCCATTTTCTACATTTATAGCTCAACCAGACTCTGGGCTGCTGTCTACGGCATTTTGTCTCCATCCATCAGGATGACTGGTCTACCCTTTTACCTTTGGCAGGATTCTAATATAATTCTTTGTCAGTGCCTTCTGATGTTCCTGCTGTGGAAGAATTGGTTCAAGACCTCAAGTCCATCTTGGAGAAAACGTGTCAGTCTCTACTTCGAGCGTCCGCCTGCATCAAAATCAAGGCCGACAAGAGACGCAGGTCTCCACCAGTCCTCTCTCCAGGTGATAAAGTGTGGCTGTCTTAGGGATACGTCCAGCTGAAGAGTCCCAGCTACAAGCTTAGTCCTCATTTCCTGGGTCCATTTGAGGTGCTGAGCACATCATCCCCGTGGCCTATAAGCTTCGTCTTCCTCCTACCATGCACATCTCTAACTCCTCCCACGTCTCAACTACTGCCCCTGAGGTGGATTCTATGTCTATGAGGTAAAAGCGGTCCTGGATATGAAGACTCCAGAGTCTCTGTAAAGTTCAAAGGGACCAGTACGCCGCTAATTGGTGCTGGCCAGCTGCTGACCTGTTAAATTGCTGTTTGACCAAATTAATTGAATCCTTTTCATATTTAATTCCAAGGAAATTTCCCCCAAAACAAATATGGCTAAAACCTCCAAAAAGAAAGGAAATTAACCACTTTTATAATAAAAAATCCACAAGCTTTTATTTCACTATTATTTAAAAAACAAAAAACAGTTTGTTACAAAATTTAATAAAAAATTGTATGAAGATTAATCTTTCTCCTTAGTTGAGATGTGCGTGCACTGTGGAGTGCGGGTCGCCATGTTGGTACAGGCAGGGGGAACAACGAGGGAAGCGCCGTGGAAACAGGTTCACTGACATGTCAGTTCCGATTACAGATGACAGCCACATCTGTAAACCAATGAAATTAGAAATAGGGATCACATGATTGGGTGGTAGAACCATAAATAGCCAGACCATTCCTATGGTTAGACACGCCACCTGAGGAAGCAACAGGCGAAAGGCATGGCGGGGCGACGGTGAGACAGCAGCCAAACGACAAGGTATTGCTCTCCTTAAGAACAACATTCATAAGCTTTGATGAATAGTGGTTACAATATGGAGGAAATCTTTGTGCCACTTAGTCATGGGAACATATAGATACTAAGTAGATAGTCATAATACCTAGCACCCCATTGTTTTGAGGCTGCTTTATTCCCTATTAATCTTGGGACCATTTTCTATGAAATTTTGTAACAAACTGTTTTATGTTTTTTAAATAATTGTGAAATAAAAGCTTGTGGATTTTTTTATTCTAAAAGTGGTTAATTTCCTTTCTGTTAAATAGCTTTTTGTGACTCATGCCAGATCATTGTGCCCTTATGCCATTGAGAAAGTGTTCCCTGACTGTCTGTGTACAAAGCATTGTGACCTCCTGCTACCTTCCTGCAACTTAGATTCTCTGCCGCCTGTCCTGACTTTCTACCTGACCATGACTTTTGCCTGCTGCCTCTGGCCACCAACACACCTTGGCCACCAACACAAGTCAGCTTGATGGTATCCTGCCGCAGCAAGTCAAACCCACTTTGTGGCAGGCTCTGGTGAAAACCGGGTGCCACTTAGACTCTGCTCCCAGGTGTCAGCTTATGTCATTGCTTGCGGTGGTTCAGTGGGTCCACTACCACAGATCCTGACAGCAACTTAATCTGGTGCAGCATAAATAGGTCCCAAGATTCAAAACAATTTATCCAAAGATGACCATTCCTCTGCTCCAGGAGGAAGTTTCAGGGGCCAAGACTGTATTGCTCCCTGAAATAGAGAGACAATGGGGCTCATTTACTAAGGGTCCGTTGGAGGCATTTTCGTCAGGTTTACCGATGATTTCCGTTTTCCGTCGAATTGCCTCTGGATTTTGGAGCACTCGATCGGATTTAGGCACATCAGTGCCGGCTTGCATGCCACAGAAATCGGGGAGTGGGCCGTCGGACAACCTGACGGATTTGGATTCGACGAATTGTGTCGCAAGACATGCACTTACAAGCACCGGGAAGAAACATGTGAACTTCGGTGGACCTCGTCACAGAAGCGACGGATGCAGGAACTCGGGCGCACAAGCTTAGTGAACTGCGGCAGACCTGAATCCTTGTCGGACAACGTCGGGATCGCGACAGGACCAAGGAAGTAAATCTGCCCCAATGTATGCTGCCATCTGGGTTTGGGAGGCAATCTAATCAACTCTGAAGTAGAGTAAACATGATTCCCAGAAGGTTTCAAATTTCTCACGATCACCAGAGAAATCTATCAGGAGCAGCAAGAGGTGCAGAAGATGTTTCAGCCTGAGGCTGAGAGAGAGCATTAACTTGGTTTGCTAAATAAGATAACAAGCCTTCCAGGTCCTCTATGTTGGTTGATCTCTCATAGAGAGGGGTGCAGGCCCTAAACTCTCCCACAGCCCGTTACCTACCTAACAAACTTCCCAGACACTAGTGCTTAGGGTGCAACAGAAAGATGACTTTACACAATGGGCCCAAACAACGTATAATAGACAGACAAGCAAATCAGGCAGAATCAGATCAAATCCAAGATGGCAGCAGGCCACAGAATCAGATAGCGAGAGAATAGTCAAATAACATAGCAATGGTCAGATACATGCAACACCCCTGCCAACGCAGGGGTTAATAGCAAAGGGTTAATCTGAGTGATCAACTCACTGAGGGCCTCCAGTGCATATGTTCCTGGCTCTTCACACATGCATGCTGCACTGACACCTTGGCCTCTCAAGAAACCAGGCCCCAAGGCAGAGGTCCATCATCCAGGACCCTGCCCCAGCTCTACTGTTGAAGCAGCCAACTCTACTTTGCCAGCCTGAAGTTATTAATCCAGGCTGTGCACATCTTCCTGAGGACCTAAGATCCAACCCGGCAGCTCTACCCAGCTGAAGTTTGCCAATTTTCCAATAAAGGAAATGGGCTTTACCAACGTGCCTCTGAGTGATCCCTGGATCAGGCTGTATGCCACCAAAAGTGCCTCATCCTCCAACACCAGGGATCCTTATCTACGCATCGAGGGTTGCCCCAGGGAGGAACCTATGCTCTAAGCCTCTCCCTCCATTTTCTTGCACACACCACCTGCCAGGCTGCACCCGAGGCCTCTGTTCCTGATACTAAGCCCTGTTATCATTGCCGTGGGCTAGTTCGCCTTAGGCAGCCACTCAGGGTATCAAGACCCCGGCTTCTTCCAGCCACCAAAAAAGGCTAGGTCCTGGTGGGGGATGTTGGATATGCAGTGTAGCAAAACAATAGCAAAGACAACAGAAATGGATAACTAGTGTCAGAAGACTGAATTAACCAGCAGTCCAAGGAACAGATCCTGAAAGGCAGAGGCAGATGTCAATTAAAAGCACAAGTACAAAAGCCTGATATCTGAAACCTCATTTAGAGGGTTCTGACACTAAGTCCTCCTGGTCCAGTTCAGTATGATTTCCATTCCAGATTTTGCAAACTGCATGGAGGGTTTATGAGGCATAGTAACTGACTTTGGTAAGCAAGTTCATGTTCTCACCCAGTGTCAGGCTAATGCTGCTGCAGCTCCTCTTGCTGTTCTGCAATCTTTTCCCTCTTCAAGAAAAAGTGAAGAAGTTGCTTCCGGATTGTTTTTATGGTGATTGCAAAAATGTGAAATCTTTCCGGGAATCATGTTTATTGTAATTTAGTTAATCCTCTAGTTTACCAGACCCTGAAGGTAGAAGTACAATGTTTGGATCTGTGTTGAACATTGGGGTTCAGTCCGAAGTTCAGGTTAGATCCCCGCCAATGCTGGCAGCAACATTTAAATGCAGTGATAAGTCCTATGAAAATGGCTATGCACAGGCGCTGCTGGTCATTTAAATTCTGCTGGCAACATTACCGGGTTTTGGGTTTAGTCACCAAACATAATTTTGAGTTTCAGGCCCAACTCGGCCAAACCTGAACCTCAGTGGGTCTGCTCATCACTAGTCATCTCCCTTTTGCAGGGAGATTCATAGCCCATTCAACCAGGTACCTTCTGAAAAGGTATCTAAAACTGTATTGCCAAAACTCTGTGTCTGGACAGGTTCTGGTTCTGTTTTGTTTTTGTTAATTTTTCCTTTTTCTCGGCTTTAGGCGTGGATTTCAGTAAATTTCCCATTCCTGGTCACAGAAGTGGATTATTCTTTACTAAGAGGGGGTAAGGTTCTATTGGAGTTGATGGAGTTTTATGTGTTGCTTAATTTGTCTGCATCAAAAGAAAGAAGAGGACCTGCTGTGGCTTCGGAAAGGTGAGTACAGAGTTTGTTTTTTTTTCTTATAGGCTGGGCATACCTCAGGCAGGGGGCGGGCACATTCTATGCTGGGGACAGGGGCTGCTGGCTATATATTAGGGAGCATTGGCTGGCAGGCTATATACTAAGGGGCATGTGCTGGAAGACTATATACTTGGGGGCAGGGGATGGCTGTATACTGGAGGCACTGGCTGCATTACTGTATACTGGGGGCATGAGCTGACTGGCTATATGCTGGGGGCAGGGGCTGCTAGCTTGTTGAAAACAAACTGGTGGTCTCATGCCCTGTTTATACTAATATTAGCTTAATAATATTACTATGAAAACTCTCACCCACTGATCCCATATTTGTTTAATCAGGTAGTGAGTGCCCACTGGTGCGTATAAATTCATCTTTGTGAGGCCTGAACTCTGATCTAAATCAGAGAAAGGGATGAGTGGAAATCCACATTTAAAATGCTGGAAGGGCTTTTGTCTACCTGGATTGTGTAATGTCCCTGCAGTATTTCAACACTTTGTAAATTACATTTTTCAAGATCTTCTGGGCCACTTTGTTGTTGTTTACTTGGATGATATGTCAGAGAGCTATTGTTAAGAATGTGTTACAATATGTTGTTTGTCAAGTTGCCCAAGTTTTTGACTCAACCAGTTTTGAGTCGCCTCTTTATTGTGAAAGTTGAAATTTTAGAAGTGGGAGTGGTGGCAATCCTGTCTCAGCATCCTGAGTCCCTTACTAATCTTCAGCCAGTGGCCTTTTTTTCAAGAAAGTTCTCCCACATCAGTTATGAACTCATAAACTCTCAGCCATTGAATGGACATTTAATGAACAGAGACACTTCCACGAAGGAGATAAACAAAGTGAAACTGCCATTATTGATAATAAAAATCTGCTGTACTTGGATAGTGCTAAGCGACTTTCCCCCAGGCAAGCTCACTGGAGACTATTCTTCACTCATTTTAATTCTGTTTATTGTCCTAGTGTTAAAGGGTTAAAGGGGTTTTCCCACAAACTAAAGTTAGGCCCTATCAACACGAAAGGGCCTAACTTGCTGATCAGTGGAGGTCTCAGTGCTGAGACCTGAACAGATTGAAAAACTGAGGGGTCAGAAAGAGGGATCCGTTAGACCCCTCTACGCTCCGTCAGACTAATGGAGCAGACGGCCGTGCATGACCGTTCTCGGAGCGCAGTGCTCGGCAATTTCCATCAGCTCCATAGAGATTAATGAAGCAGAATGGCCATGCGCAGCCGTCTGCTCCATAGTCCCAGTGGATAGGGCCTTACTTTAGTTAGTGGGAAACCCCCTTTAGAGCAAAAGCCCTCTCTTGCAGCTTTTCCAGAAATTCTGGAATCAATCCTTTCTCCTTGAGTTGTGGCTGCTGTCAATCAATCATGATCTACCCATCTCTATTGTGACAATATGTTCATTCCCCCAATCTCTGCCTCTGTGTTGAGGGAATACACTGTTCATTATTAGTATTACCATTTATTGCTAGAACTTAATATTTGTTGGCCAGGTCCTACTGGTTATTGTAAGCATATACTTTATATTATTTCAATTTCTGTATGCATTGATCTGCCATAGAAGCCTGTTCTATTACAACTTGTGTAGCATCTGTTGCTTTGGTTAACAAGGGATAGTTATTTATGACACCCTACAAGTGAGGTGTGATGTAGATAGGAAGACAACATCTCCCGGAAGTGATGAGGTGTCAGTTGAATTCTACCATTTTATTATGCAAAAGAGGTGGCCAACTAGGCCAACTAGTAGGCCAGTTTATAGTTTCCTCCAGGGTTGATTCCATTTGCCAACTAATTAGCCAACTGCAGCTGTGGGAACTGGAGTTTGAAACTTGAGTTGAGTGGTATAAAGTGAATTCCTGACGATTCATCATCATTTTCATATTATAATTATAGATGGGCGAATCAATTCTAATTATTCCAACTTTGGTTAAAATTTCAGGAAAAATTTGATTCGTCACAAAGCCGAAGTTTATGCTGATTCGCGGGAACGAAGTTGTTTTTTTTCCCCTCATGTTTCTGCTAAATGGGCGCGAGAACAACGTGTTACATGGGGCAGAGAACTCTGGGAAGGAGAAAGGAACACCCCCGATGACATCTGCAGACCTGTAAGCCAATCAGCGACCGGCAGGCTTATGTGATATCACACAGCCCTATAAAACCAGCCATTTTCTATCTCAGCACTTCACACTTCATGTGGGCTCCTCCGTCCAGCCTTAGACTCATTTATCCATAGACCTAGTTTTCTGGCTGTTTAGGAGTTGATTGCCCCACACTCTTCTCATCATGCAGTCTGCTCTGGTCCAGCAACAGTTAACTTTTATGATTGACAGAGCACTGCTACAATTGTTCTTTGAGCAAAGACTCAGGATTTGAATAAATATTCTGTTCACATTCAGTTCAGTGCTGGTATAGTTTATCTTAACCTGCTCTATTCCTTTATTGTTAGCTTGCATTTCTGGTGTTTTCCTCTCGGCTCCTGTTATATATGGCTCCCATTATATATGGCTTTTGGGATGCACGAAGTAAAAAACATAAACATAAAAACTGAAAAGGGTGTGGTACTTTTTTACTACTTTAAATACTAAACTATACAATCTTTTACAGATATACTGCCTAATATTTAGACAGTATTCTTTGATGTCTGTTACAAATTGTACATATCTAATAATATTTAAAAATCTTTGAAAAATATTTTTTGATTTTAAAAATGTGTCATACATCATGACGATCATGGTTTTTTTTTCTTATTTGAAGTAATTTCATTCAGCCATGATAGCTTAAATTATTTTAATTTAGAAAAATATGATACAAGTTGGCTCTAGTCATCTGACTCTTGCATATTGCTTCAGAGCAATAGCTGTCTGTGCTTTATGAGCACTGTATTATGATTATTTCTTATAAGCCAGAATCTCTCAAACTGAGAAAAACTCATGAACCTCCCCCAAACCTGTCATTTTTATAAAACTAATCCAACAGAATGACCAGTAAGCCCCAATATTTAATCCTTACAGATAGACAAACAACTCAACATAAAACAGAGTATAGTAATATTTTTGGATTGAATCATCCTAATAAAATATAAAATAATTTCAATAGAGTCTACCAGCTAAAACTAATGAGCAAAAAACTACATTGATCTGGCCCAGGGTGGATGAATAGAACATCTGGCATATTTGGCACCAATGACACAGCTGGCATTATTGGAACAGTTTCTGCAGAAGGTACAGATGCAGTAATGGGAGAATTGGTACAAACAGTACAGATGGAACGGTTGGAACAGATGACAGTGGGCAGAGCTGGCGATACTGGCACAGGTGTCATAACCTCAACAGCTGGCACAAGTTGTGACAATCCTGGGATTTCTTAGTGCAAGGCACATGTTAATTTTGGCAATGGATGCTAAGAGATAACAACATTTATAATTAGAAAATGTGCCATTTTAAAAGAACTTTTTCTCTTCATTCATGATATTATCCGACTCTAAAATTCAGAGCTTTAAATTTGTTGCATTTTGTAGAAATAAGGACATATCTGTATACGGAGTGATAATGATAACTATAGAAAAGCAATGACAAATAATAATAAGGTTTACAAAAGTTAACCTTTTTTGTTTGGGTCTTTGTGAAAGATTCAAAGAGCCTGAAAAACAATGCCAAAACCTGTTTTCTTCAAAATGGAATGCATTTTACTGAAACATTTCACTAGTATAGAATGGCAATTTAAGCAATAATACAAAAATTACAATATTACTGAAATTGGTGCACTGAAAAAATAAATTGGAAACAATCTCCAAGGTTGAAATTCCATTAGCAAATGTATATTGAAGGGGCTATTTTGTTTAGAATATTGCAATTTTTAACTTGCTAAGTGTATACAAACAGGTGTCAATAAAATGTTGTGGGGAGGGGTGATAACATAAAAATTAAATATGTGAAAAAAATCTTAAACTTCTCTGTTTATTGTGTATTGTCTTTTGTTTATATGTGAAAAAAGACATTACACTTCAATAGGTATATGTGAATAAACTATGACAAAATACTGTAAGTATAAAAAAATGAATGCCATAAAGGGCAGAAAATTGCATTATTAACACTTTATAGAAATAAAACTTACATAGTAATTACTTTCTAACTCCTTTAAAGTCTTCCTTTGTTAAAAAATAAAATAAAAACAGTATGACCATGCATTTAAAGTAAACCTGTCACCATAAAAATGCTTCTCAATTTAGGTGCAGTGTATTATGTTGTTGATTAAAGTATAGCTTTGTGGATAAAGATTTAGATCAATTTGCAACTTTCTAAATGAAACAAATCCAGTGGTTCTGCATACATGAAAGCCAATGCAATAATTGCATACCTAAATGCAAATTAATCAGACTTTTGGCTATAGCCACCATTGTAGAGCTTTTTTTTAGCAATTCATACCTTAACAACATGCAATGTATCTGTAAGTCACATACTGTTAACCCCTTAAATACCAGCCTTTTTTCGATTTTGGGTTTTATTTTTCACTCCCCATCTTCAAAAATCCATAACATTTTTATTTTTCCATTTAAAGAGCTGGAGGCTTGTTTTCTGAATAACAAATTGCACTTCATAATGATGGTATTTGATATTCCATGCCATGTACCGTACTTGGAAGCAGGAGAAAAATCCAAATGCAGTGAAATTGGTGAAAAAAGGCATTTTGTTGTAGGCTTGGATTTTACTGCTTTCACTGTGTGCCCCAAATTACTTGTTTACTTTATTCTTTGGGTTGCTAAGATCACAGGGATACCGAATTAATATAGGTTTTATAATGTTTTCATACATTTACAAGAATTAAAAGCTCCTGTAACCGCCTGTACTGGCGCTTATATCTTTTACATACTTCAGTGTTCAGAGTTTTGTGTGGTGTAATTTTTTGCAACTTTTGATGTTTTCATTGTTACCAATTTGATTACTTTTTATATTTTTTTTATATTTTCCAAAATGGCAAAAGTGGCATTTTCAATTTTGGACATTATTTTCTGTTACAGGGTTAAATGCTGGGAACAACTGTTATTACATTTTGATATATGGGACATTTTGGGACACGGCAATACCTAAAACGAGTTTATTTATATTTAGATCAGTTCTAAGTTAAGGGGGTTAATTGAATTTTTAGTTTTTTTTTTTTTTTTTAATTTAACTTTTCAGAGCCCTAGGGTACTTTAACCCTAAGTTGTCTCATTGATCCTACCATATACTGCCAAACTACAGTATAGCAGTATAAGGGGATTTTGCACATCATCTACTACAAAGTGCAAATTGCACGTTGCAATAAATGTTATGAAACGAGACAGCCTCGGTAAAAAAAAAGTTAAAAAATATATAAAATATACATAATATACAAAATATTTTTAAAAAACCAAAAGTTCAAATCACCCCCTTTCCCAGAACTCAAATAAAAAGAAATAAAATTAAACACACATGTGTCTCAAAATGCCTGATCTATCAAAATATAAAAATGGTTATTGCCAGTGGTGAACCCAGTTGCCTGAGTCCTACAGACCTATATCACTCCTCAAGTCAGATGTCAAAATACTGGCTATAGTATTGGCAAATAGGTTGAGTTCTGTGGTGGGGTCAATAGTACACAAAGGCCATTTGGTATTTTTTACATCTAAGTCTATGGCTATCAATCTCAGGAGACTATCGTAATCTGCAGACTACAACAGCGGATTGAGTGAAAGCAGCAGTTGTTTCTTTAAACGCTGCAAATGCTTTCGACTGCGTGGAATCTGTGGGCTGTGCTTCAAAAGCTAGAATTCGGTCCTAACTTTATTAGGTGGGTGCAGTTGATGTATGTTCTACAATCAGCCAAAATTAGGGTGAACTGGGCTCTATCAGAAAAGTTTGGTTTACAGCCGGGCACAAGGCAGGGCTGCTCTCTTTCCCCACTGTTGTTCGCTCTGGCGATAGAGCCCTTGGCTTGTATGGTGAGACAGCACCCGGGCATTAACACAGTGGGCAGTTGTATAACATCCCTGCCCATGCTTACTGGTCCACATGTCGGTTGTGTTGTGCACCTTGCTACTAATGACCCTGTGCAGTGCAGTGTACACCTTATTTTCTCCACAGCACAATGGTGCAGGGTTGACCTTCTGAGAAAAGTAGTGGTGGGTGGAAATAAGATATCGTGGGACAGGTTCCACCATAAGATACTTCATTTGCACCAGCCTGAATGGAGCATTTCAAAGGCCAGCAATTCTGAAAGACCAGGGCTCATGGGGGATAGAAAGTTCAAAGCTTCCTCAGGATGGTATGGGCAGGCTTGGTGATGTTGTTGCTGCTGGTGATAGTGGTGACATCTTCCCATTGTGGGGGGACCAATGGCCTTGTCACTCGTGAGCAAGTGGCAGAGGCTGAGATCAGCAGCAGAGGGACCATCAGGTGTAGACCATAGTGTGTCTTTTACTGCTGCTCATGTTTTGTTAGATTGTTCAGATTTTCCCATGCTTCAGGGACTGGTGGCACAGCTTGAAAATGAGGGGCAATCCTTTGAGCCAGCTTTTGTGCGCTCAGTCCCTGGGCGCTGCGGGCAGTAGCAGGCGAACTTGTTTTTTGGGCTGACTGATGAGCCTTTCCACGACCTCTTTCTCTGAATTCTCCTCATTACCCCTTAGATCCTCTGCCACTGAGCTCTCACAACTGCCCTCAGTATGCAAACTGCATAAAACATCAGCAGTTGGCACTTGGGTTTTATCCTCAAAGTAGATGTTCTGTGATGATCCGCTGCTCCATCTTCATTCTACAACACACATTCCATTCCTCTCCCCTGGCAGGGACATCAAGCAGGAGGCATGCAGAAATTATATTTCATGTATGCCTTCTTATTAGAGATGGGCGAATTTGTTGAAATCCGACTCAACCTAATTCACCAATTTTTTTTTTAAATTTGATTTGACCCGAATGTGATCATGAATATTGCCAAGGAGAGCAAAAATAATCCCAAATTATTTTTCAAGTATATAAATGATAAGAAACTAAAAACAGAGAGTGTGGGTCCCCTTAGAAATAACATGGGGGTCATGGTGGAAGGAGAAAGGGCCAATCTACTGAATGTCGCCTTCTCAACTGTCTTTACCCAGGAAAATCCCCTGGTGGAAGACACAATGAGGAATAATGTTAATTCTTTTTATAATGTCAACAGTTTAACCCAGGAAGAGGTACGGCGCCGCCTCGCAACCACTAAGATAGATAAATCACCGGGGCCAGATTTCATACACCCCCGGGTTCTGCATGAATTATGTACAGTGATAGACAGACCGTTATTTTTAATATTTGAAGATTCACTGAGGACTGGTTATGTTCCACAGGAATGGCGCATAGCAAATGTGGTACCAGTATACAAAAAAGGATCAAATAGCGATCCTGGAAACTACAGACCCGTAAGTCTAACTGCTGTGGTGGGGAAAATATTTGAGGGGTTTATTAGAGATGCTATCCTGGAGTATCTCACTGTGCACAACCTTATAACCCAGCGTTAGCATGGGTTTATGAGAGATCGGTCCTGTCAGACTAATCTGATTGGTTTCTACGAGGAGGTAAGTTCAAGACTGGATCTGGGGGACGCTGTGGATGTTGTATATCTGGACTTCTCAAAGGCATTTGACACCGTGCCACATAAAAGGTTGGTATATAAAATGAGACTGCTGGGAATAGGAGAAAATCTGTGTATCTGGGTAAGTAATTGGCTTAGTGATAGAAAACAGAGGGTGGTCATTAATGGCACATTCTCAGATTGGGTTGATGTTACCAGTGGAGTGCCACAGGGGTCAGTATTGGGGCCACTTCTTTTTAATATTTTTATTAATGACCTTGTAGTGGGTTTACACAGTCAAGTTTCAATATTTGCAGATGATACTAAGCTGTGTAAAGTAATAAATACTGAGGTCGATAGTTTAGCATTACAGAGGGATTTGTGGAAGCTTGAGGGATGGGCAGAGAAATGGTTGATGAGGTTTAATGTAGATAAATGTAAAGTTATGCACTTGGGCCATGGAAACAAAAAGTATAATTATGTTCTAAACGGTCAATTACTTAGTAAAACTGAAGCTGAAAAGGACTTGGGCGTATTGGTGGATGGTAAACTTAATTTTAGTGACCAGAGCCAGGCGGCTGCTGCTAAAGCAAATAAAATAATGGGATGTATCAAGAGAGGAATAGATTCTCATGATAAAGACATAGTTTTGCCCTTATACAAATCCCTGGTCAGACCACACATGGAATATTGTGTACAGTTTTGGGCACCAGTGTATAAAAAGGATATAATAGAGCTGGAACGGGTGCAGAGGAGAGCAACCAGGATTATTAGGGGAATGGGGGGATTAGAATACACTGACAGATTACAAAATTTGGGATTATTCAGTTTAGAAAAAAGACGACTGAGGGGAGACCTCATTACAATGTACAAATACCTGAACGGACAGTACAAGGATCTCTCCAAAGATCTTTTTATACCTAGGCCTGTGACCAGGACAAGGGGGCATCCTCTACGCCTAGAGGAGAGGCGATTTTACCATCACCATAGACAAAGATTCTTTACTGTAAGAGCAGTGAGACTATGGAACTCTCTGCCGCAGGAGGTTGTTATGGCCGACTCTATGTACATGTTCAAGAGAGGCCTGGATGACTTTCTGGAGAGAAAAAATATCACGGGTTATGGGGATAAAACATTTATTTAATTCTTGAAGGTTGGACTTGATGGACTTGCGTCTCCTTCCAGCCTTATATACTATGATACTATGATGACGAATCACGTTAAAAAACAGCTATTTCCTGGCTGCAGAGAGCCTGTAGGGTGTTATAGAACGTTGTGCCATGCTTAAATATGCATAGGGAGCGTGGTTTGGTTTTCAAACAAAGTTTTGTTTTAGTATGACAGGCACATGACAGCCGCCTCTCTTAGAATAGCTTCACTCTTCAATTCCATGGGCACTTACAGGGGCCAACTTCACCAAATAAGTGAAGCTGGAATGCAGCCTGACAAGGTAACGTCTGTTCCAGCTTGAAAGGACGGAGCTGAGGGCCAAGATCCCACTATAACATCAAAGAGTGCACTCTTTTTACACTGACATCAGATTATTCCATAGATGATGACAGAACCTGTTCTGTTAAACGCTGATACATGTAGAAATCCCCCAAAAGAGTGGAGAGGGTGTCGGCAGTAATATTAGATTGACATCACTGATCATTTTGCCCTGATGAAGGGGAAAACCAAACATAGTGGCAACGTCATAGAGCGGTGGAGAGTAAAAACAGCATTATGGAAATCACAGGGTGTTCCAGGGAGACAGCGGTCAGTTGGCAGCAGCACGAGTAGGCTGCAGAGTGGCACATTGACAAATTATGGAGGTGGCAGCAACATCGTACGCCACAGAGTGGCAAAATGAATTTGTTTGAAATAAGTTTGCAATGAATTTGAAATTTGAAATGAATTTGACATGAAACATCCATTACAATTACCTTGAAAATATTATGTCTTTGCCAAAAAAGAACTTCAAAAGTGGCAGTGGCAACAGCAGCGACATGAGGTCAGATAGTGGCACGATGACAAATTCTTCAGGTGGCAGCAACATGGTAGGCCACAGTGGGGCACAATGTTACAGTGTGGAGGAGAGGGCAGTGGCGACAGCAGCAACAGCAGCAGAAGGTCAGAGAGTGTCTCAATGACAAATTCTGGAGCTGGCAGCAACATGGTAGGCCACAGAGTGGCACAATGAATTCGAAGTTTGGAATGAGTTCGAAGTTTGGAATGAATTCGAAATTTGGAATGAATTCGAAGTTTGGAATGAATTCGAAGTTTGGAATTAATTCGAAGTTGAAATTTTTTATTTAAATTTGAAGATTAGAGACGCCACATGCATCAACCATTACAATTTCCCTGAAAATATTATGTCTTTGCCAAAAAAGAACTTCAAAGTTGGCAGTGGCAGCAGCAGCAGCGGCAGCAGCATGAGGTCAGAGAGTGGCACAATGAAAAATTTGGGAGGTGGCAGCAACATGGTAGGCCACAGTGTGGCACAATGTTAGAGCGTGGAGGCAGCAGTGGCAGCAGCAGCAGCAAGAAGTCAGGGAGTGGCATAATGAAAAATTTGGGAGGTGGTAGCAACATGGTAGGCCACAGTGTGGCAGAATGTTAGAGCATGGAGGCGGCAGGGGCAGCAGCAGCAGCATGAGGTCAGAGAGTGGCACAATGACAAATTCTTTAGGTGGAAGCAACATGGTAGGCCACAGTCTGGCACAATGTTAGAGCGTGGAGGCGGCAGATTGCAGCAGTAGCAGCAGCATGAGGTCATAGAGTAGCACAATGACAAATTCTGGAGCTGGCAGCAACATGGTAGGCCACAGAGTGGCACAATGAATTCGAAGTTTGGAATGAGTTCGAAGTTTGGAATGAATTCGAAATTTGGAATGAATTCGAAGTTTGGAATGAATTCGAAGTTTGGAATGAATTCGAAGTTTGGAATTAATTCGAAGTTGAAATTTTTTATTTAAATTTGAAGATTAGAGACGCCACATGCATCAACCATTACAATTTCCCTGAAAATATTATGTCTTTGCCAAAAAAGAACTTCAAAGTTGGCAGTGGCAGCAGCAGCAGCGGCAGCAGCATGAGGTCAGAGAGTGGCACAATGAAAAATTTGGGAGGTGGCAGCAACATGGTAGGCCACAGTGTGGCACAATGTTAGAAGGTGGAGGCAGCAGTGGCAGCAGCAGCAAGAAGTCAGGGAGTGGCATAATGAAAAATTTGGGAGGTGGTAGCAACATGGTAGGCCACAGTGTGGCAGAATGTTAGAGCATGGAGGCGGCAGGGGCAGCAGCAGCAGCATGAGGTCAGAGAGTGGCACAATGACAAATTATTTAGGTGGAAGCAACATGGTAGGCCAAAGTCTGGCACAATGTTAGAGCGTGGAGGCGGCAGATTGCAGCAGCAGCAGCAGCATGAGGTCAGAGAGTAGCACAATGAAAAATTTGGGAGGTGGCAGCAACATGGTAGGCCACAGTGTGGCACAAGGTTAGAGCATGCCACAGAGTGGCACAATGAATTTGAAGTCTGAAATGAATTCGAAGTCTAAAATGAATTTGAAGTCTGAAATGAATTCGAAGTTGAAATTTTTAATTTAAATGTAAAGAATAGAAACGCCACATACATCATCCATTACAATTTCCCTGAAAATATTATGTCTTTGCCAAAAAAGAACTTCAAAGGTGGCAGTGGCAGCAGCAGCAGCGGCATGAGATCAGGGAGTGCAGCAACATAGTAGGCCACAGTGTGGCACAATGTTAGAGCATGGAGGCGGCATAGGAAGCAGCAGCGTGAGGTCAAAGAGTGGCACAATGAAAAATTCTGGAGGTGGCAGCAACATGGTAAGCCACAGTGTGGCGCAATGTTAGAGCGAGGAGGTGGCAGTGGCAGCAGCAGCATGAAGTCAGAGACTGGCACAATGAAAACTTCAGGAGGTGGCAGCAGTATGGTAGGCCACAGAGTGGCACAATGATAGAGCGTGGAGGTGCCAGCAGCAGTAGGAGCTCAGAAAGTGGTACGAGTGTGGAGGTGGGTGACAAATTCAGTCCCTGGGAGGAAGATGGTGGGAAGCAAATGGAGCAACTGGCAGTAGATGTGAGGCATTCCCAACAAAAAAGTATGGGAATTTGCATTATACAGATACCCCACAACGGACACCCTGTAATTGGAGCGAAAATCACTCTATAAACTATGTGGATTTGACACATATTTCTTGCTCTCAACTTAAGCAACAAAAAAGTATGGGAGTTTCCATTATACAGATACCCCACAACAGACATCTGCAGATGTCATCGAGGGTGTTCCTTTCTCCTTCCCAGAGTTCTCTTCCCTATGTAACACTTTGTGCTTGCGCCCATTTAGCTAAAAAAGAGGAGGGAAAAAAAACTTTGTTACCACGAATCTGCGTAATCTTTGGATTCGTGACAAAATTCATATCGAATTCCACTTAGTTCGAATTGATTTGCCCGTCTCTAATTCTGATGTATGCCTCCTGACTACTGTCACTGGGCTTTCCAGCAGAGAAGAGGAGGTAAGTATGTCTGCTGGAGGAGTGCATAATGATTAACCCAGAGCACACAGAGCTGCCAAAGTTAATTAGCATATTTTTTAAAGTCTTCTTTTCATAGGAACTCCAGTGTGTCAAGGCTTGAGAAAATTTGGAGAAGACAGTGACAGGTAGGTATAGTTAGCTTTCCTTTAAATGCGGTAGTGGTAGTTTTCTTTTAAATGCGGTGCATTTACACCTGGTACATTGAAATGTGCATCATATTTATTTCTGACATTTATATGTGCAGTTTTGCTACAGGTATGTATTTTTTACTTTAGCTTAAATGTGAATGATCCCAAAGGAGTTGGCTGCTTAGCTTCCTTTAGTCAAAGATTGTGTGACCTGTCAGGCAGATAATCAAGAATTAGTGTCACCTTCTTAAGCATTTTAAAAAGATAACAGAGACATCAACTATATATGATATTTGGTATCTTACAGATTACAGCTACAATGATGCAATTGGCAAGTTTCCAGGATAACCTCTGCACCCAGCTTGCCATAGTATTTGGTAAGCATATGCATGCCAGCCACATGTCAGGCAATCAGCCCCTCTCCAACCCCACTGAATCAAATCACTACTGCTATTTCCAGCACTAGTGCCACAACAAGTAGCACAAGAAGCATTGCAGCAGCCAATACAGTTTGCTGAGCATAAGGAATCATATTCTTTTTATAACCATATGCATAGGCATGGTTTATCCTTGCTCTTTCAGATACCTATCTTTGTCTATATCTTTGTCAGCAGAGGACGTAACTTGCCCATTTTGTCAATGCTGTGCTGCCTTTTCCATGCTCCATCGAAGCAGGTGGTATTAACTAAAATGACCTCTACGTTTGTAAAGATTATTCAAAGATGCATTTGTGAGAATGTCTGCACAATGTCAGCTGTTGCCAAAGGATATATCTTACATTACTTTAGGAAGGGACTACACTATTGCTGTCTGCCTGAGATGTTCAATTTGGTACTGCTTGGCAGCCTCAGCTGTTACTATCCCAACATTGCTGTTGTCTCCTGCCTTGTCCATCAACTTCCATTATGTACTGTTACTACAGCTGCTACTACAACTACAACCACTACACAACAAGTGTCCATAACTTTCCGTACCTTACTATAGCTGCTGTCTCCAAGGTGACTTCTGCTACTGTAACATCCGCACTGCAGGTGTCACGGAAGCCTTGGGTTCTGTTGTAGGCCTCATCCATTCCCTCCTGGGCTAACAGGTCAGAAGCAAGAAGAGGGGGAGGCCATATGTAGAAGGTATCCCCCTGGGGCACTCCAAGCGTAGGTATCTAATATCCCGGTATATGTTATGTGGGAGGTAGAGGCAGGCCTGGGAAACACAGAGTGAAGTAGAGATCTTTAACAACTCGCAGATCCATATATAGGCAACGGTAGCATAACAGCACGCTGGTAATAATACCTTCCTTTGGAGGGATAGCAGGGCGGTAAATTGGCCGGCTGCGGCAGTAGTATAACACTGTTGGCTTGCATGTCAACATGGACCAGTGGTCAGCTTTGCTAGGTAGAATCTCCTATGGAGAACTAATAAAGAAGACAAATTACAAAAGACCAAGTCCTATGACTAACATAAAAGCCCCCAGAAGCCCAGACAGGAAGCAAATAATAATAATAATGTCTTTAGAACTCGCTAAATCTCAGGAAGATTTTTTTGTGTGTCTAAACAAAAATAATAATACTTTGAGGGCACATTCATACAAGTACATTCAAATATAATAATAATTTCAGCCACTTGGTGGTATTGTTTGGCTAAATGGCCTAACCAGGTGATCAATATATGCAATTAAATTAAAGGGTTCAGAGGATAGGAAAAGGTCATCGGTGGGATCACCATTTACACCAGGCCCCCTGAGCAGGAACTCCAGGAACCAGATTTTGTCCTTGCCCTACTCCAGAACATGACACCCACCACAACTCAGCCTTACATCTTCTGTCCGTCATATTCCATAATGTACTACTGCTTCTGCTGCTACACATACTACTGCTATGCAATCTCTCCTCCCTTGTTCATTTTATTTAAAGGACACCTGTCATCAGGTCATCACTAGTCCTGTCACCTCTACCTGTTGGAGCAGCTCACAAGGATCCCATCCCAGCCTTTATCTAGTTATTTCATACATTATTCATTGTAAAATCATCTATTCTTTATCATGTAAATGAGGCTGGCCACATGGTCAGAGGCAGTGATGTCACCCCTGTTACCCCTCCCCTCTCCTCCCCCTGCTCATGTCTGTGTGTAATGTATAGTAAAGCATGGCTAGTGTGTGTGCTGCATCTTCTGACATGCTGCATCCTCCTAATACACATGTGAGAGACACAGACATCAGCTACAAATGAATCTGACATGTTCTGCTGTAACATGGCTGCCTGGAGCTGCTGTATCTCTCCTAAACATACACACACATGCACACACAGGCTGCAGGGGGCGTGGCCACCAGCACCAGGAAGCACATCATTATACAGGCTCACATCATTATACAGGCTGTCAGTCAAGAACTGGGGGTGTGGCTGTACCTCCCACTCATGAATAGAGTGGACAGCTTGAATATGCTAATGCTTCATTGGACATTTCACAGGTCATTTGCATACAGCTTTAGGACCTCATTGATTAGGTTTACAGGCATGTAGGGGGACAATGAAGGGATAGAGGCAATGCTCTCTAATGGCAGTTTATGAAAATATATTTAGTTTAGGAGGGTTATTTTGCATGACGGGTTCTCTTTAACATTATGGTGCTGCTGGGATTGAGAATCCTGCACAAGGAAAATATATAAACAAAACCTTTACTGCAGAAAATTTGTTTCTTCATTTGCCAATATGTTTAAGCACATTGGCACATGTAGTTATACCAAAGTTCTGATGAATTTTCTTTAAATATAAAATTTTAATTAAAATTTTCCTTAAATATAAAAATGTTGTAATCCCAAAAAAGGGATACTCTTAGGACCTCTATTATAATCTGTTAATTTCAGGGAAAGGAAAAGGCCTTTTGTTGCGCTAGGCAAAGTAAATTGTTCCCCCAAAACTGACTAATAATCAATCAGAATTACAGAAAAAATATGAATTTTTTATTTATGTAAATGTGGCAGAAGTGCTTTTGGGGCATTACCAGAGCCATTACATACTCACCTTCCCATGCTACCTGCGGCTCATCTTCTTCCTTCTCTTCACTCGTCTCCCACTGTGATGTCAGCAGCAAGGCATTTTATTAGGGGGGCTCCAAAGTATTTCATTAATAGGGTGCTGCAGGGCATTTCATTAATGGGGGCTGCAGGGAATTTTATTAATAGGGGACTGCAGGGCATTTCATTAGGAGGACTGGAGAGAATTTCATTATTTGGAGTGGGCTGCAGGACATTTCATTATTTGGGGAGCTGCTTCAGGGCATTTAATAAATAGGGGGAGCTGCTGCAGAGCATTCCATTACAGGGGACAATGGAGGGCATTTCATTACTGGGGGAGGCTGTTGGGCATTACATTAGTCAGGGCAGCGGTGATCAATAAGTTTTCAGAGTTATTTGTGGTAAAATTAGGGGCCTCGGCTTATACTCGGGTCGGCTTATACACAAGTTTATACGGTACTCTAAAGAGAAAAGGATTGGAATAACAGACTGGTGCACCCTCACTATAGGCTTCCATCTTACAGGTCTGAATGTTTAATTCACAATGACTGACCATCCGTCAGTAAGATGTGATACAAATGTTTCTTGAAAAAAACCTTTAATCACAGAAAGACTAGAAACATATGATGACCTTTAGTTTAAAATGATGCAGATTACCTCTGCCAAAATATACAATTATGGTGTCTCTCATATTTAAGGCCTATATGAAGGGACCACCCTTCCCTTACCAAAATACATAGAAGACAATGAGCAACAAACAACAAATCTTACCTCACTTCTGGTAATCCCATAGTTCAGTCTCCTCTGGTCCAGAAAATAAGACCCTACGAGTTCCGCCAAACAATAATCAGCTCCTCAGGGGTCAAATTCCAGAGATGCAGAAATATGCATCAATAGGTCTCAAAACATAAATACACATAAACATGGATATACCTCAAAAGAGTCGCAACTTTATAGTTGCACCTTTTCAAGTTCAAACCACAGTGTAGATATCTAGGATCATCATTTCATTATTGAAAATGCTGAAAGATTATGTACTGAGGTAAACACCTGATTCGGTATCCAAATTATACAGGTGTATATATTGTACTGTTAAATGCTGAGGTGTACATATTTTGGCTCTTTATACAAACTGCACAAGCCCACACATAGTATATTGACACATATAGTAAATTCATTTAGATAAGAAATGAATCCCTTCTGGTAAAACTACTTCATGATATACATTTCACCTTGCCATTCACTGATCATGTTAGGGTGATCTCCAATACATGTGTAATTCCAGCAGGTATTGAATATAAACATAATGCATGAAGGGACCAAAATGACCCTATTTACTTAGCTACTGCGATAGCAGATAAGTCAGCAGGGAGGTGGCAATCCTATAAAGAGGTCTGAATGTTTGCAGGTTATAGCGCAATTCTACACCAGCACCCGCCAGATACATCATGAGGCCGCAGCCTCAAAACAAGAACTCTTCATTTTCTAAGGATGAGAGTTCTGGATTTCAAGAGAGTGTGACCCTGCGGTACTAAAAGTTCCATGAACATTTTTGTCAATTCTCAATTTTGTGATGTAAAACCGTAGCATGTGCTATTGCGGTTTTAAAGAATTAATGATTTTACATGCAAGTTTTTAAAATTTGAAATGTGAAAATGTTTGAAAGAGAAAAACTGAACACATATTAATATTAATACTTTGTTTATAAATGTATCAAAGCTCAAAATATTATATGTGACAGCATGTCTGTTCCCATCTGACACAATCAGGGCCGGATTAGGGGGTGGGCCATCAAAAATTTTGCCCTTAAAGAGGCCCCCAGCAAGGTCGCATGGCAACCGAATTGCTAACTATATGTTAGGGCCGGCTCTGGCTGTCCAGATTTAAAGAACCGGGGGTAGTAGGTAAATTTGATTCTGTGTCACAGCAGGGAAAATAAGTTTCCTGCTCTGCTATAGACAGTGGAGCACACAGAATGCTGGTGTCCTGGCACAGGCGTTGCAGTGACGACACACACTGAGGTCTTGAAAGAAGACAAAGATAACAAGCATCAGGGAAATGTGAGTACGATGTTATTATTTGACATGGGGCTGTGTATATAGATGTATTACTGGGATGGGTGTGAAGGCTGTGTATATAGGTGTATTACTGGGGGGGTGGAGGCTGTGTATATAGATTATGATTTGTAAAGCGCTATGGCAGTGATGGCGAACCTTTTAGTGACCAAGTGCCCAAAAATCAACCCAAACCCCCCTTATTTATTGCGAGGTGCCAACCAAATATTGAAGCAGTAACTTATTGCTCCCTGTTTTTCAACAATCATATTAGCCTCCTGAGGACATCAACACAGTAGAAATATAGAAAATTTGCATCATTTTAGCTTCCTTCCAGTGTCTCTCTGTACACAAAGAATCGTGGGGCAAGTAGGAGACCCGCCAAAAGATAATTCGGCCCTGTCTGTTCATTCTCCCTCTTCCTACAGTCCCAAGTAGCGAAGTAAGTATCAAAATATGACTGAAAGCAGCATCTTTTAAGTTGCGTGGAACTGCAGGAAGATTCTTTGAGTCATAGGTTCGCCACCACTGCGCTATGGAATTTGATGGTGCTATATAAATAAAGATTATTATTATTATTACTGGGGGGAGTTGGAGGCTGTATATATATATATATATATATATATATATATATATATGTTTTACCGGGAGTGAGGCTTTATATAGATGTATTACTGGGGGGGCGTGGAGGCAGTATATAGATGTATCACGGGGGAACATGGAGGTTGTATATACATGTATTACTGTTGGGGCGTGGAGGCTGTATTTGGAGGCCTCTACCAGATTTTGCGCCCAGGGGCCCCCACCAACCTTAATTAGTCCCTGGACGGAACAGTTATGAGTATACGAGTTGCAATGTTTGATGCTAGTTTAACGACTGCGAAGTTAGAGAGTCTTTTGGTGTAAATATCTATAAATTATACAGATATCTCAATTTAAGTACAGTTTTAGAATGTTTACTCTGTAAGTAATTTTTATAGGGGCTTTGTCAGTTGGTTGAGAAATATTCCTTGACTGAGCATCAGCATATCTCTCTTCTGTCTACCTGATTGTTTCCTGACCTCCAGCATGTTTCCTAACTATTCTTGTCTGCAAACCGCCTGTTTACTGACTACTTGAATCTGATGATTGGCCTGACAGACCCTGGCCTGTATCCTGGCTTTGTCTGCCCTGCAGCTACTGCTGATTTCCCTGTTTTCTTGCCAGCATCTGTCAAGGCTTCTTACTTGAAAATCACTCCTGCAGGAGCTACCTTCTGGTGCTACAGCTGGTTTGTAAGCTGCTTCTACTACAGCTAGGGAGAGGAAGACACACTGATATGTAGCAACAAGGCCTTGTTCAAATTGGGTGAGTATGTAGAATTAAATTGGAGTGTACCTGCTTGCAGTTATACAAGCAAATGTTGTGCTTATCACTATAATGTGGTTGTGATTACGATATGAAAAATTCTATAAATCAATATCTTATTCATTAAATTATACCCAGTGCATATATGCTAATAGTTTCTACTACGTCCATATGAAGGATAACATGAATAGTAGTGTGAATTGTTTTACCATAAAAATATTTGAAGTAGTAAAACTAAGGCCAAGACTGCTGTGTAGCATCAGAAAAAGCATTTTCAGTTATTTAAAACCAACAACTTTTTATTTAGGAAACCTAGCATGAGGAATTTACTATCAGAAGTACATGTGATGATAGATTCCTCCTGCCTGCCTCTTCCCTAATCTGCAATTTAATAATCCTGGAAACTAACCTAATTTGTTAAATGATATTTTAGTAATATGTAAATTAACTTCAGAGGCTACTTTGGCATGGAGTAGCCTTAACTCCCATGCGAGCACATGCCTCAGTAACCTCTGCAGTTCATTTACATATTACTGAAATAAAGTTTTTAACAAGTTAGGTTAGGTCCCAGGAATATTAAATTACATATTAGGGCAGAGGCAGGCAGGAGGAATCTACCAACAGATCTATTTCTGATAGTAGAATCCTTTCATGTCAAAGAGGTAACAATGTACATAGACACATGTAAATGATTGGTAACTGATGATAGACAACTGTCTGTGAAATAACAATGTGTGGGCAATTTCCCTATATAAAGGCAAACTATACTCAAACATAGTTAGAGTCCCATATATTATACATTTTAATGGAATTAGCAACATATGTATATGTTGGAATATTAAGTATCCACCCACTTCTTCCACTGCCACACTTTCCAGGAAAGTAAATGGTTTTAAAAATAAATAATCCTTTTTTTGGGCCTGCTATAGTTTTGTTATATTTTTCCATGTTCATCCCAGCATATATCCCAAAACTTAAAAGCAGTCCAATATGGAAATGATAGACAAGTTAGGGGTAGAAGCAGTCATGGCAGCACTTGCACAGTTATCTGTGATGCTTAAAGGAAACCTACCATTTCAAATGGTAGGTGTAAGCTGTAAACACCGAGCACCAGCTCAGGGTGAGCTGGTGCCGGTGCTTAGTTTCGTTAGTGTTAAAACCGCGGTATCGCGGTTTTAACACTTTTTAAACTTTATAGCAGAAGCCGCTTCGGCGCTGCGCGCGACCGTGCGCGCGCATCGCCTGCGGCATTTCCTATGTAGGCGCGCGCACGATCGTGCGCACGCAGCGCCGAAGCAGTTTATGCTATAAAGTTTAAAAAGTGTTAAAACCGCGATACCGCGGTTTTAACACTAACGAAACTAAGCACCGGCACCAGCTCACCCTGAGCTGGTGCTCTATGTTTACAGCTTAAACCTACCATTTGAAATGGTAGGTTTCCTTTAACTGTCTGCCAATATGCCCAAAAGAATTCTGCCAATTTTGCCAGCTGAATTACTTTCTGTTGTCTGCTACTTTACTACAAAATTATGCTATATATTAAACGTTGAACCTATGACAAACAGAGGGTGACAGAGGGTGATACCTTGGGTAATAACAGAAGGTCAAGTGGATAAGGAAAAACAGACCCGGATATGGTGCTCACCTATAGCCCACTTGACTGTTGTCCATATAACCTTTCATTAGGGTAAACCATCCTCCGCAATGCACGGTCCTGGATATTCAGACGAGTCTAGAATAAGCCTGCTATTCTTCTAGCCAACAAAGAAAGTGTATTGGTAGAGTATGTATATATGAAATTATTGGCTAAATTAGCTGTAGAAGAAATTAGCTGGTGGTGGCCATCACCACATATTTATGTTTCCTATATACATATTTCTGCAATATCTCTCCCCTTCTCTATCAATTGTTAAACAATCATTTTCACTTTTTCCTATCCTGTATTTCCGGCTGTTCTGGGTTGATGACTGACTATTTTGGCTGTTGATAGACCTCCTATATCTCTCACTAATATCCATCATGTATCCTCTGCATGCCTGCAAGGTAAAATATGACAGCACTCCAGAGTATCAAATTTAAAAAGAGGAAGTTCTTTTGACCTGAGAAGTATCATGAGATGTTCTGTTTGTCACAAAATGGCTTTGTCCCCTGGATTTGTACTTTATGAGGGATTACTTAACATCACATCTGAGGCCTCTAAGGTTTGACTGAGATCTGCTTGGAAGGCATTATGGGTCCAACACACAAGTTGATCCATCATGTAGATGTAGAGAGTGTCTTATATGAATTTTTGCTCCTAAATAAGCTCTAGGTTTTATTATCAGGGGGTGTTCTATTTTTTTAAGAATTCATATTTATTGTTGAACAAACCATCAACATTATTAAGATCTACAATAATCTCATTGGCCTACATTTACTAAGGTCCTTACACCAGTTTTCTGTCAGACTTTGCACATTCTTTCAGTGCAAACTGCTTGCACAGATGTTTAAGAAGTGTCTGAGACACATTTCTGGCGCACGCTGCACTACTCTTCATGCGACACAAATTTCTGCACTGAATGGGATGTTCCAGTGCTCAGTCGTACCTTGCACCGCATTAAACATGCAAAGTCTGACAGAAATTTGAAGATTTCATGAGGAATTCATGAAGAATGTGAGACACAAATCATGAATCCGGCTCCCTCTGCACATTACACAGCCAAACTGCACAAGTTCAGACTGCACTGTTCTTAGTAAATGTGCCCCATTCATTTACAATTCCAGTATCTATGAACAAAACGCAACATTTTTTATGTTCACAACTTTTCTAACATCCTTATAACTCTCCAAACTCTGAATTCCATCAAGAATTTATGAACAAAAAGCAGCATTTCATCATCAACTAATGGAATGTCATTATAATTCTCCAAATGCTGAATTTCATGGTGTATATGTTGTGACTCAATTTCTGTTAAAATCATCGGCCCCAATCTCTAATGTTTAGCAATAGCACTTTCCTTCATTGAGCTCTTCTTATCCGGGTATCCTGGGATGCAGGGCCTGATTAAGCTTGGTGGGGGTCCATTGAATATAGTCCAGATAGGGAACAATTGCTATATACTGCTCCCCAGCAATAACTATATACAGCATCCCCAGACACCACTATATACAGTTCCCCCAGCAATCACTGTATACAGCTCCCCCCAGCAATCACTGTATACAGCTCCCCCAGCAATCACTGTATACAACTCCCCAGCAATCATTGTATACAGCCCCCCCAGCTCCCCAGTAATTACTTTATGCAGCCCCCCAGTAATCACTATTTATAGCCCCAACATTACCTATATACAGTCCCACAGCATTAACTATATACAGCCCCCTATAATAACAATATACACCCCCTATGATAACAATATACACCCCTATAATAACTAACTACATACAGTCCCCCTATAATAACTATACACCCCCTATAATAACAATATACAGACTCCCTATAATAACTAACTACATACAGTCCCCTTATAACTATATACACTCCCCCTATAACTATATATACCCCCTATAATAACTATATACACCCCCTATAACAATATACAGTCCACCTATAATAACAATATACAACCCCTATAATAACTATATATAGTCCCCCTATAACTATATACACCCCCGAAAATAACTATATCCGGTCCCCCTGGACAAATACATAGTCCCCCTACAACTATATACACCCCCGAAAATAACTATATACAGCCCCTATAATAACAATATACACCCCCTATAATAACAATATACAGACTCCCTATAATAACTAACTATATACAGTCCCCCCCCTACCCCCCATAATAAATAGTCATAGGATAATAATAACATCTTCCAGCATTCCCCCTATGCGCGTTGTCCCTCACGGTGTCAGCGTGGATATCTAATGTCAACAAAGATGGCGGCGCCCTGCTACCGGTGGCACCGAGACCTTGAGGAGCTGTGACGTCACACGCTGCGCCGCCAGTGGCAGGGCGCTGCCATCTTTATTTACATCACATCTTCTATGGCAGAGCAGGGAACTCATCTGCCATGGACAGATTCAGGACACACCGCAGGATTCGATCCGGGAGCCTGGAGCCAAATAAACTGTTGGCGATTCGGGCGGTCATGAGACCGCCCAAATCGCCCACATTTGGTGGAGGCCCCCTCCATTGAAAAAAGCACTGCACGGCTGCAGACACAGGGAAAGAAAGAGCATGCTCTATCTTTTTCCCCATGTACGGTGCGGATTCGTGCCACACATGCGGCTGCATATACACCCCCCAGATGGCCATGTGAACGAGGCCTAAGAGTTGTATAATCAGAATTTGTTGATTTAGGTTGGTAACTTGGGAATTAACCGTTCTTGCTCTGCTGCTGAATTGTTTACAATTTTGTAGCACAGTAGGTTGCCTCCTAATCTGTAATGTAACCTTCTAATCTTTGACAGTCTCCTGTGAGACTTTGTTTTCTACACTGAACCCTGAGGGTCAGTTAGAGACTATCTTCTAAAGTTTACAGCTCATGAAGTCTGGAACCACTCCATGACTGGTGTTGAAGCAGCATCCAGGAACTGCTGCCTGATGGACAGTATAAACACGCATATATCGGCTTGAAAAAGGCTCTCTATGAGCCAAAACATCAAATTGCACATGGATTAAATTCACTGTTTTTTCACTGGATCTATTGGAGTGTGTCTTTTTCCTGTCCTTATACAAAACTCTCTTGATGTAGGTATATGTATAGATATATGTTGTCAAGCAGCACCTTCCACACCATGTTTTTGTGGTGTGTAGCACCATTTCTTCTCTCCAACCTTTTTAATAGTGCAGATAACAAGAAAAAAAGCTCACTTGCTGCCCCTTCCCACTGAAAGGGGGCATGGTTCTATGTTTTCTTATACAGCGACACGAATACTAAAGGCATCTAGGATTTTTCAGGCACTCCAAAATGGCACTGACTAGAACAAAGGGGTTATGTTAAAGGGGTTTTGCCCATGAAAGCAAGTTCTCAAATTTAAATCCCCTAGTGATGATTATACAATAAAGATAATTTTTGACCCCTTACTCTACAATTTTACTGAATTGTATTGCTGTCTTAACTCTTATAACTCCGTGATGGTCAGTGTGGGCAGGGTTTCTCTAAGCAGGTACTACCTGATTCATGATCCTCTGTGCTATGAGATGCTTTGTGCTGACAATGTGCTTAGATTATCAGGGTGCAGGGTTTATCTAGACTTTTTTTTAGCTTCTGAACATTTTACTAGTATCTGACACACAGAATAAGAGGGATGAGACAGATCAGAGATGAGAGGTGATGACATCCATGATAGATAGAAAACACAATCACGCTCTCAGCTCTATTAATTTACCCCACATAATCAATAAAACACACAGCCAGCTCTGCTATAAAGACCTTATCTGTCTGTAGCTTGTAGAGTAAGTCTCTGCAAGCTGCTAGCTGGCAGGAAGTGCCAGAGCTGGTATTGTAATTCAGGGGAGAGGGGAGAGGCATAGAAAACTACAGTGTGCAGACAAGAGAAGCTATTCAGGAGAAGAATCCGAACATAGTCAAAAGATTTAAGGTTGTATCCAGGGATAAGCAAATTTGTAAGCAACGGACTCATAAAAAGAGGTTGGAATTATATCTCTTACAAATGCTGTATTTTTGTTAATAACAGTGAATTAGAGAATGTGTTATTTTGTTATCCTATGTATATTTAAGATTCTTGTCTTTGTGGGAATACCCATTATCTACTTGTTCACTGCATGTTCATCTGCTTCACGAAAAGTGTGGCAAGTATACAATGCAAAGCTATACAGACCACAAAGATGAGACAGGGGCTGTACTGTTACTCCTACACATTTTGCACAAAAGAAGTGAGATGTGCAAAATAATATTTTAAAAAAATTATAAATCTAAAAGTTTGATTCCCTTTCACTGGGTCAGAAATATAAATAAACAAATATAAACATGTTAGGTATCTCCATGTGACAAGATGCCTGATCTATCAAAATATAAAAATGATTATTCCCTTTGGCCCTTCAACAGAAAATGATGGCCAAATGTCTGAAGCGCCAATTTTCAACATTTTCAAAAACATAAAAATCTTTATTTAAAAGCAATCATACAGTCCCCAAAATTGCAGCAATGAAAACATTTTCCCGCAAAAAATGACTTACATAGGTCTGTATATCAAAGTATAAAAATAAATAATAAAACCTACATAATAGAGGGGACATGTGATTTGGAGCACACAGTTAAAGCTATAAAAACAAAGCCCAAAAAAAACTGGTACAAATTAGTCATTGCATTAGGAATTTTTTTCCACCTTCCCAATGCTTTGCATGGGATAGTAAATAGTAACACTAGGAAGTACAATTTCTTACACAGAAAACAATCCCTCATATTGCTCTGCAAAAGGAAAACAAAGAAAGTTATGGCTTTTATAAAGAGCAGAGCAAAAATTGAAATGCAAAATCGAAATTGGCAGAAATGGATTAAATTGTTCCTAATTAGATATTTGTTGCTAAGGATGGTTTCACATTTTTTTTCACATCAGTGATTTTTCACTGAACTCATTTTGGCACATACTCATTATGAACACATAGGAGCTCATTTACTAAGGGTCCGAATTGCGCACTTTCGTCAGGTTTCCCAGCGATTTGCACCGAATTGCCCAGGGATTTTGGCACAGGCGATCGGATTTTGGCACATCAGCGCCGGCTTTCACGTGACAGAAATAGGGGGCGTGGCCGTCGGACAACCCGACAGATTCAGAAAAGAATTTGTGTCGCAAGATCAGCACTCACATGCACCAGGAAGAAGCAGGTGAACTCCGGCGGACCTCGGCGCAGCAGCAACACCTGCTGGATATCGGACGCACGACCTTAGTGAATCACGGCAGACCTGAATCAGCGTCGGAGAACGCGCCGCTAGATCGCGACTGGACTGGGTAAGTAAATGTGCCCCATAGAGATTGGTTTCCTCTTCTTGGCTTCTGTGATTTTTCACTAATGCCTTACGGAACCATTCATTCCAATGGGTTTTCTCACACTTCATTTTTTTCTACTGATCGATGTTTAAAATGACACACAACACTGTAAAACAGTTATAAAATAAAAAGGGAGAAAAATAACAGAAAATTACAAATTACAAAGTGTTAATGAGGGGGAGAGTCCAGGAATTTTCAATCTGTTCTTTGTTTGCAAGTCCTGATGCAGAGATGGGAGTTGGTGTGGAGAAGAGATGACCAAATGTCTTTTGAAGTCAGCACAGAACATTCTTCAGATCAAAGTTTATCGTATTGTAAAGACCAACAGGATGTTGTAAAAGCTGCCTGGATGCTTCAAGACATACTAATTGTCATATAGTTCAACAATTCTACACACTGAATATAAGTCCTTCCCTGACATGTGGTATTATTAAATCCCTTAGCGCTCAGCAGCAGATATATTTATTCGTATTACACCGATGGTCAGACTGAGCTCTGATCACAGGGGTTTAACCGGTTAAACTCCAAGGTCAGTGCAACTGTGGCATGTAACCTGCCTGCCAAAGCAATACCCCACATTAGCCCCCCCGCCCCACCGTCTTCAATGTTGGGGGGGGGGGCGATCGTTCCTATGGCAGCCCTGAGGTGCAATCAGGATCCCAGGGATTTCCGCAGGCAGTGCTTGTAAGATCCCATCTGTGACGGGGTCTTATAGGCACAGTGTAAGCCTTTGCATGTGCATTAGCTGAGCTAAAAACCTGCAATATTAGTACATCAAATACATCAGATGATTGCTTGTTCATGTCCCATGATGGAGCTAAAGTTAAAAAAAAATGTTCTTAAATAAAAAATAAATTAAAAAATGTATAAAAATGCCACATAAACATGTAAAGAGACATATAAGGCAAAAATCATAAAATAAAGCCCACCTATATATCATAACTGCTACCTGTAGAATTAAAAAATTATTATTGAGCCCGCTCAACAAACACTGTAAAAAACTGCTAAAAACCCACCTAAAATTATGATTTTTACCTATTTCATCCCACAATACAATCAATAAAAAGTGATTTTAAAAAAACATATTTACTCTAAAATGATATTACATAAAGCCCACCTATATAGCATAACTGTGACCTATAGAATTAAAAAGACTATTATTGAACCCGCTCGATGAACACTGTAAAAAACTTAAAAACCCACCAAAACTAGTGTCCCTCCTACAAATATATACCGACCAACTCTATCAAATAGTATCCAAAACCCAAAGCCCAGAGCAATCTGCTCAACAAGTCATTTTTTAATTAAATATTCCAATTTAAAAGCCATATATCACAAACAATATATTAAAACAGTTCAAAAAATAGGACTCCGAACAGTTATATTGCCATCAGACCTATTGTACATAAAGAAGTATGTAAGTAGCTTTAGGATTGCATCATGCATCTTAATAAATTCATGAACAGGTAGTGGATCCTGGGAACAACATTAGCAATACATCAAACAATAAAAGGATTAGTGTCCATATACAGTTAGATAATCACAATATCCCTTCGATAATATATTTGCACATACCCATTTTTGAACTCCTATTCAAGGCCGTGACCAATTACCCCAATGCACGTTTCACGTTTCCTCCGCCTCCTCAGGAGGGAAAATGATCAACCAGCTCCATAGCCAAAAAAATAAAAATGTTATGCCTCTTGGAAGATGGAGATAAAAAAATTATAGATTTTTCCCACATTAGGATTTATTTTGCAAATTTAGTTAAATTTAAGAAAACATAAAACAAGTAACAGACACATGTGGGAGGTCTCTGTACTCGGGAGAAATTGCATAACATATTTTAAGATTTTTTTTAATCAATTTTTTATTCTCTTTTTTGGAAAAGTATAAATGTTATGAACGTATTACCGTCAAAATCGGACCATTCTAAATTTCACCTCCATTTTGATTAAATTACTATGAAGATCTCAAGGGGCAAACAATCTTCATAAAAGCTGTTTCTTAAAGTTTGAGTGGTACAGATATGAAAATGGGTTGATATATAGGGTTTTTTTAATATTACATATTTAAAATTTAATTAATAACAGTAATTATCCCCAAAAAAGTAAATCTCCTTGAAAATATGGAAAACAGATGTTCGATTGATAAATAAATTATCTAGGTATTTTGAAATTTATGAAAATGTAAGGCAGACATATGGGAAATGTTATTCAGCAACTAATTTAGAAGGTAAAACTATCTGCCTGAAAACAAGTTGATTTAGATTTTTTTTTGTTTTTAGTTTTTTTTTTTTTTTTTTAATAAATAAACGCAAAACTTATCAGCCAAAAATTACTACTTAAATGTTGTGCAACATGTGATAGAAAAACAATCTCAGAATCGCTTTGATAAGTAACAGTGTTCAAAAGTTATAACCATATAAAGCGACGCAAGTCAGAATACAAAAAATAAGGCTGAGCCTTAAGGTACAAACTGGCTGCATCCTTAAGGGGTTAAACAGGAGCCCCTTGGTCTTCCAAATAAATTGTAAATTTCTGCTTTGCACCAGCAATTTCCTGTTCTGTGCGAATAAATGTAGTGTACTGTTTTCATTATATCGTAACTGTGCGCCATAGCATTACATAGTAGCAGTAAGGTATTCAGTGAAAAATCACTGCAAAGTGTAGTTCTGCACTAGCAAAGTGGCATTGAGTAAGTAATAAAAAGCCAAGTCATGTAAAGTGAACAACTAATTATAGTAATCACAGCTGGTTACAAACTACTTGTAACAGTTTGTGCATAATTCAGACTCAAAAGCATCATTCTGGTGTTACTTGTGAAATAGAACACCTGTTTGTTGTTTAGCATGTGTTTATGCAGATGATTGCTGTTGTCAAAGCACCTTGATGCAGACTAGTCTTGTTTACATTTTTTCCCTAAAGGAATAACAGTGTTCTTTCAATAAATTTTCAGTGTGTTCTAATTTCAGAAGCTGCTATTCATGGGGTGGGGTGAACCAAGCAACAAGTCTATTTTTTGCTCAATGTAAAACAAGCTAGCCAAACTAATATATGCTATAATGGGTACTATTATTGATCACTTAAGAACCAGACCATGCCAGACCGTTTTCCAATTTGATATACTTTGGAAACACTTTTAGTACAAATTCTTAATATAAGATCATATTGATATACAAAACTTTGGTTATTCCGTATGCAATTTGAAATGCAATGCAACGAAAACATGGGGCGGCTTGTGCCATTCGCATCTGTGTCTCCTTTGGGTAAACCTCTTGCTTAGACCTCTTGATGCATCTGTCGGGCGGCTTTGCTACAGGGCAAAACTAGCCAGTCTTTACATAAACATCTCCAAACATAGCCACACCGGTGGCTATGATCCTTTGCGCCCCCTCCATAGTCGCATAGTCGCAGGTGGCATAGTCGCAAGAGTAATCCCAATTTCTTGCAGTGCTTCTACGCCAGAGCCTTAGAGTCTTTTGTTGTTTTTTTGAGTGAAAACCTGTGATTTCTATAAAGGTTAAATGAGAGATTACACTGTAATTTTTAGGCAATTTCTCCAAAGTAAGGAAATAGCCAATATAACAATATAAAGAACATAGTGGGGCACATGGTGGGATAAGCTTTCAGCAGCCATGATGCATTTGGAGAACTACTGAGAAGCCAAAGTAGTGGAAACCCCAACACATGAACTCATTATAGAAACTACATTCCCCAAGGGGTGATCTTATGATATTACACTCACGGATCGTACATTTTTTTCCAAACATGAAGGCATGAAAAATGGAAAATATAAGCAAATCCCATGCCATTTTTCCACTAATCTCAGTGTCAGGGGGTGTTCATGGAGATCAGTTTTAGTGCTTTTTCCATTGGCAATATGTTACCTGTTGTGGACCCTGATGTTATCTTGTCAATTGTATACATTCAGTATACATTCCCCGATATGCTGCAGCCAGTTTGATACCATTGGTGTTGCAACAAGGTATACAGCTGAAAGCCTCTGTTAATGCAACCGCCTCCGCTTGTGAACCAGTGCTAAACTGTAACCGGACCACGGCCACATACAAACGTTGGCACCAACATTTATATTCAGTGAGCCATCCTGTAATAACATAAAGCTATACTTTGTAGCCAAATGGTTGAGACACAGAAGAAATGCTTTTAAAACAGAGACCGCAAAAATGGCTAATATAGCCGTATTTTAAGGCTATTGGAGAAAAACTTCTGCCGTAGTTCTGCATAAAATCCTGCGAACATTCAGTGGTGAATGTTTTCAGGTTTTAGAAAGTGCAGGAATGCCAGTGCCAGTCCACATCACCAGTTCATACCCCCTCCACACCCACATAGCATGGAAACAAAGTGTAGCGTAGTTGCAAGAATAATTGCAAAATAGTATAGTAAAGTATTTAGACCCCTTTAAAATTTTCACTTTGTTACATAGCAGCCAATTAGTAAGATCAAACCAGTTCTTTTTTTTTGCTTATTAATTTAGACTTTGCACCCCTTCCTGACAGATAAGAACAGAAATGTAGATATTTTTGCTAATTTATTAAACAAGAAAAACTGTAATATCACATGGTCATAAGTATTCAAACTCTTTACTGTAGACAGCATCATAATTAACTCAAATTCAGATGTAATTAAACTGATTGGACTTGATTGAAAGGCACAAACCTGTCTATATAAGACTTCATATAAGACTTATAAAAGAGTTCTATACAGGGACTTTGATTTTAAAGTGACCCTGGAAAAAACTGTAAAAGTGGCCCCATTTTGTGGGCGGGGTCAAAAAAGTAGGCATGGCCATGAAATCTGGATGGAGTTACTAAACTCCACACAAACTGTTGAAAGAAGGGCTAAATCAATATGTACAGCACAGATAAAAAGACTCATACAGCCAGGAATAAAGCTTTTTTTAAAAACTGACTTATATGCACCAAAAAACTACTACAGTACCTTCTCCGATAAACAAGAATGTAACTACTATAATGAGAGGGAAACAGGTATAAGCGCTCACACACCTGGACATGTAGTCTGTAATCCAGTCTCCACTCCTCTGGGATGCAAGAGAGACTAGTCCGCCGGCCACGGACACAAATAGTGAAAATTCAAATTCAAGGAATAGCTCAGCATCAGTAGTAAAAATCCATTCTTCTTTATTTCATTTAAATTAAAAAGTCCATAGCAAAGACCAACGCGTTTCAGGAGAATAATCTCCCTTAATCATGGTAACATTTTGCTCAATGCACAACCATATTTAAAAGAAAGGAGGACTGACATGGGCGGGTACATGGGCGGGTACACCCAAGTCTGGACATCACTTCCTCTTTACACAGCAGATACAATTACAAATACACAGTGGATACAATTGTCATTACAAAACATTTTATACATTTCTTTAAAAAATCATCATAAGGTCTTCCCTAAAATTCATACCTGAGGGGATCCTAGTGTTTAAATTCATAATCCAATAAGCCTCTCTTTTTCTTAATGCTTTTAGCCAGTCACCACCTCTTTCTGGTTGATTAACCCTCTCTACACCAAAGAATTTCAAAAAATTTGTTGTTCTATTGTGTTTTTCTACAAAGTGCTTTGTCGCCCCTGATATTCCCTTACTTTTCTTTGACACATCCCCTATATGTTCACTTATTCTGTCCTTTATTTTTCTTTTTGTGCTGCCCACATATTTTATGCAGCATGCTGTGCATTCAATGACATAAATCGCATAGTCTGAATTACAATTAATAAATGTTTCAATATCAAAGGATCTGTCATTGCTTTTCACAGTGTTACATTTTTTGGCATATGTGCACATATTGCACCTACTCCCATGACAAGGAAAAAAGCCCTTCTGTGAGAGCCAAATTTTTTTGTTTTTTTGTTCTTTGTAAAGACTAGGGGACACTATGCTTCCAATGGTTCTACCTCGCCTGGCTACAAATTGCACTCCCTCCTTTAAGATAGTTCGTAATTTTATGTCACTATTCAGCATTGGCAGATATTTTTTTACTATATTACACACTTGCCCATAGTTGCTGTTAAAATTTGTTGAAAAGGTGATTTTTTCCTTTTTTTGTTTTTTGCACCCTGTTCAGACTCTAATAAAGTGCTTCTGGGAACAGTGTCTATGCGTTTTTTTGCTTCCTCAATATGCCATCGCTTGTACCCTCTAGACTTTAAATTTTGGGCTAATTTCTCACATTCTACTTGAAAAACCTTATCTTCAGTACAGTTTCTTTTTAGTCTGTCCATCTGACCTAGTGGGATTGCTTTTATCGTGTGGCTCGGATGACAGCTATCAGCCTGTAAAATTGAATTGACTGCTTGTGGTTTACTGTATGTCTCTGTGAGGATTGATCTGCATTTAGGATCTCCTGTGAGGAGCAGATCCAAAAATGATATCTTATCCTTTGCCATATCTCCTGTGAACACCAGATTGCAGGAATTATTATTAATATATTGCCTGAATGAACTTATTCTGTCCTCTGGTCCCTTCCAAATAATGTCATCCATGAATCTGCCATACCATAGTATATCACCTATAAAAGGGTTGGCAGATCCATAGATGACACCCTCCTCCCACCAGGACATATATAGATTAGCTATTGATGGACTGAATTTTGACCCCATCGGGGCTCCCTCTGTTTGTAGGAAAAAATCACCATTAAAGCAAAAGTAGTTAGTCTGAAACAAGTGGAATACAGCTGACAAAAGAAACTCCTTCAAATTATTCTCATACCCACTGTATTTGTATAGGTGGTGTTTGAGTGCTTCCATAGCCAGGTGATGGGGGATGCAGGAGTATAAAGCTGTGACATCACAAGTCACCCACCTGCATCCCTCATCCCACGCAATATTGCGCATTGCCTGAAGTACAGATGTTGTATCTCTTAGATATCCAGGGGCTCTCTGAACAAGGGGCTGAAGGTGCAAATCCACCCAGTTACTCAGCCCCTCATTCAGGGAGCCAATACCCGCAATAATGGGTCTTAGCGGAGGTGGGAAAACAGGTTTGTGGATTTTTGGCAATCCATGAAAGATAGGTGTGATGGGGTTTTTATTAAACAAAAAGTTAGCTTCTTTTTGGGAAAAAACTCCTAGAGCTTTACCCTCCTCTAACAATCTCAGAAGATGCTCTGAAAAAGACTCTACTGGGTCTTCTTTAAGTTTTCTGTAGGTAGACTCTCTATCAAGCATTGTGTATACAATCTTCTCATATAATTTAGCATCTAAAATGACCACTGCACCCCCCTTATCCGCACTGCGGACTACAATATTAGGATTCCTCTTTATGTCATACAAGGCAACACTTTGTTTCTTAGTTAAATTCCTAGATGGAATTGTATCAGTCTTTAGGTTCTGCTCATGTAGGTCTCTCAGCTCTCCCTCAATCAGAGCATGAAAGTCCTCCAGAACAGAAGCTCTAGACTTGATGGGATAGAAGTGGGGGTTGGGAGTCATTAGAATACCTGGAGTATTACCTACTATAATACTGCCCCCTATGTGCAGGAATAGAACTACTATAATACTGCCCCTATGTACAAGAATATAACTACTATTATACTGCCCCCTATGTACAAGAATATAACTACTATAATACTGCCCCCTATGTACAAGAATATAACTACTATAATACTGCGACTATATACAAGAATATAACTACTATAATACTTCCCCAATATACAGGAATATAACTACTATTACTACTGCTACTATGCCATAAAACACCGACAGCCAGTCTCCTTTATATAGCCAGCCAGCCCCCTCCCCCCAGTATATAGCCAGTCAGTCCCCCCAATATACATCCAGCCATCCCCTAGATATAGCCAGCCAGTCCCCCAGTATATAGCCAGTCAGTCCCCCCCCAGTATATAGCCAGACAGTCCCCCCCAGTATATAGCCAGCCAGCTCCCCCAGTATATAGCTAGCCAGCCCCCACAGTATATAGCCAGCCAGTCCCCCTACTATATAGCCAGCCCCCCCAGTATACAGCCGACTAGCCCCTGTATTTGGCCAGCCAGTCCCCCCCAGTATATAGCCATCCCCCCTCCGTATAAAGCCAGCCTGTCCCCCCACAGCATATAGCCAGCCCGCTCCACCCGCAGTAAATAGCCAGCCCCCCACAGTAAATAGGCAACCCCCCACAGTATATAAGCAGCCAGCCCCCACAGTATATAGCCAGCCAGCGCCCCCTGTATACAGCTAGCCAGTACCCTTTTCATCACTGAGTTCCTGGTTTATTATTTTTAGAAATGCCCCACCAGTCCCAGAATGGTCCGGCACCAGCCCCAAGCCAGTCGCCCCACTGGGATTTCCCCCAGTGGGTTCAATGGCCAGTCCGCCCCTGCTTCTATATAGGAACTGCTCAAGGAGCTCAGAGACAGAATTGTGGCAAGGCACAGATCTGACCAAGGAGACATAAGAATTTCTGAAGCACTCAAGGTCCTAGGAGCACAATGGCCACCATAATCCTTTTTTGTTATTTTATCATTTTTTATTCCAATGCAAAATACAATTACAATACATATAACAATGATCCAAGTACAGTACATATTAAATTATGTCCAAGCTATTTATCTTAACTTTTTACAAATACCATTACATTGTATATAAAACCAAGAATATTATCTATATCTCCCAACCTTATCCAACTACACGGTTAACCTGTAAACCCCCAACCTCCTCACCCACCTAACAAGAGGAGTAAAACTAAAAGAAAAAAAAAGTTGTTTCTTCTTTTACTAGCACATTTCTATATTGCCAATACTTCCCACTTGATATATTATTATTACCCTAGTTCCTAGAGATAAGCACTTTAGCTATTGCCATCTATCGCAGCACTAAGATTTGCATTGCACCCCTCATTTCACTAAAAACAGGCTCTGTAAGTTTGTTCTTAAGTTGAATTTGTATTTAAGTCGGAACTGTATATTTTATCTTGTAACCCCAGCCAAAATTTTTTTGGTCTCTGTGACAATTTGATTTAAAAAATGTTGGATTGTCATCAGAACCAGGATTGACAATAAAGCTTAATTGCAGACACCTTTCATAACTGTTATAGCTGCTTATTGTAGCCCAAGGCTGAAGTACAGATAATTACCAACATCCAGCGGTTCGTTTCTTACCGCCTGTAATCTTTATATTCCCCTGCATTGCCAAATTAATGGAAGGTATCAAGCCCAGCTTTAAATTCTTTTGCATCGACTGAAGTACTTCTTCCCAAAATTTGCTTATAGGAGGGGAAGACCATATTATGTGAAGAAAACCCACCTCTTCATTTTCACATGTATAACATTTTGCAGATTCCCTAACTTTCATTTTATGCAAAGCTGTGGGTGAATAATCCAACATATAAATAAATTTAAACTGAATAATTCTTTGAGTTTCATTTATAGATCCCTTCTTCACACCTTTAGATATACTTCCCCATTCCTCACTGGAGATCAGTCCTACCCATTGTTCCCGAAATTTTGGTGATTTATGTTTAAACCCAACTGAGTGTTCTTTCACCAAAATCTTATATGTCTTTGCGATTAAAACCTTTTTTTTTTAGTTCTGTTTCTAATAAACTCTATACCTTTTGTGTGATATTATTGCTTTCATTGCATGCGTAAGTTGTAAACAATAACCTCAAAAATATTTTTCCCTTACTGATTCAAATTAAATCACCTTCCAATTTTCTACCACTTGTGAAATATTTACCTAGCTCCGGGAACTTATTATTACCCCATAGTGGAGTGTCTTCCAAAATGCCATTCAGATGCAATGTGTTTTTTAATTTGCCCCAACTTTTGAAGATTGTCAAGTTTATAAACCCCTTCCCAGAGACTTTTATATGTATATATATCCCATTCTAGAGCTTAAAATATAGACCTACCTAGATTGTCTTTCCCAAAAATAATCCTTGCTAGTGTATTATTGTCTATTTTAATTATTTTAACCAAGGCCACCATCCATCATTGGTTTATACCAACAGCTAAATTTAATTCTGATTCTCTTTCTTCCCCAGATAAGTTAATTCAATATACGGTAGATTCAATAACTTTAAAAAGAGATTTCTTAATCCAAATTAGGCACGCAGATTAAAAGAACAAATTCTGGGGCCGAAAAATCATTTTCACAAGCACAATGCTATTTGTGAATGAAAGTGGCAATTTTTCCCATCCATGTATACAACTTCTTATAGATTTTATTAATGGCTTGTCATTTAACGTATCATATTCCTTAACCTGATGAGATTATTACACCTAAATATTTAAAATATCCTTGACATATTAATAATTCCTCTCTATCAAAACATCTAGGATGAGTAAACAAGAATTTTTCCAATTTATTTCTTTTAGCATTTTCCATAATACCAATGTACTAGTGGATATTTCTATCCCAGAACTCTTTAATCTGCTCATGGATCTTCAACTAAGGCTCTAAAATGGTTAGCCAGTATGGATTAAGTCTAAATGGTCTCTGCACCACCTGAACCTGTCCTATGGTGACAATAACCGGAGCATGTTCAGAAATGATTATGGGTTCATAGCCCATCTTCATAATATTCCCTAATGACTGACTTACTATCCCATGGTATATCCTTGATAAGGTTTCATTTGTTTTATAATGACATGAGAAAGCTTTTCTTTGTCCATATATCATATATTCTTACATCTGTACAAAAACCACTCCGTTTAGTCTCTTCATTTATAACAGACTTCACATTTCCATGTAAAAATACAGTATATACAATCTAGATTTAGGTCGAGTATCATGTTCGAATCTCCCATAACCAATACTTTTATCACTAACCTTACCTTACAATAATTTCATACGTTTTTCTAACACCCTATGAGAAGAGGGGGAGGGATTTTATCTCTATTAATTTTATTCACTGGTTAAAGACCCTGCCTTTCCAACCAATCTGATGCATCTCCTGACGTCTCAAAGAAACATGTTTTATTCTTATGGATAACCCTTAATTTGGACAGAAAAAGCATGCACAGTTTAATTGTAGCATCAAAAAGTCTTTTTTTAACCATCTCAAAACTTGCCCTTGCTTTTTGGTTCTCTCTAGCATAATCAGAAAAAAATGCTTCCTGGATACCATTTACCAAAAGTTTTTGTGCTTTCAGTCTGGCATTTTTAACTATCTGTAATAGTCCTAGGGGAGTGGGGAGTTTTTGGAATGGGACTCAAAATTTTTCCACAGTAAAATTTTGTCAGGGTCACCCTGATCCAAATGCTTCCAAAACCCATTTTTGGACATTCTTGCTCTATTTCCTTGACTGTTATTTTCTGGGAAGCCTACAATTCTAATAAGTCTATTAATTTCCTTTTTTGGTTTTGATTCTGCTTTTTCAAATTGTTTACCTCATGCTCTATTACTTTAACTTCTTCCATTTTTTTGGTTTATTTCTACTTCCTTATAATGAATTCTTTGATTTCTTGAGCAGTACCCAAAATCTGAGCTAATGGACTATCATTTTCTGCAACCATTCATGTGTGGGGTTGCTTCTCAGCAAAGGGAATCGGCTCTCTCACAGTCTTGCCTAAAAACACATCCATGAATAAAGAATGGTACCAGAATGTCCTCCAAGAGCAACTTCTCCCAACCGTCCAAGAGCAGTTTGGTGATCAACAATGCCTTTTCCAGCATGATGGAGCACCTTGCCATAAAGCAAAGGTGATACCGAAATGGCTCAGGGAACAAAACATCCATGGCCTGGAAACTCCCCAGATCTTAATCCCATTGAGAACTTGGGGTGAATCATCAAGAGACGGGTGGGCAAACAAAAAACAACAAATTGTGACAAAATGCAAGCATTGATTGTGCAAGAATGGACTGCTATCAGTCAGGATTTGGTCCAGAAGTTGATTGAGAATTGCAGAGGTCCTGAAGAAGAAGGGTCAACACTGCAAATATTGACTTGCTGCATTAACTCATTCTAACTGTCAATAAAAGCTTTTGTTACTCATAATATGATTGCACTTGTATTTCTGTATGTGATAAAAAAACATCTGACAAACACACATAAAAACCAGAAAGCAACAGATCATGTGAAAATATAATGAAAATGAAATGAAAATATAATATTTGTGGCATTCTCAAAACTTATGGCCATGACTGTATATCATAAAATTGGGCTAAAGAATAAGAATGGAAGGTGAATGAAAGAACTTACATTCTGCTTCCATTTTTTCCCATTTCCATTGTACTCTTCATTTTAGGAAAGCCCTGAAGAACTCATGACAAGGTTATACAGACATGTGCTATCTGTATACAGCTATCACAAGTCCCTAATTACTTTACATTGACCTATGCATGAGCTGACTGCCTAAGCCACAAGAGATAGGGCAGTTGGTTTTCCTGCCTCTACTGTGGCCCGTGCACAGCATGCAGTCTAATATTTTTGCCACCATTGTTTGCATCCTGTAGAAAGGCACATTGGGTGTGCATGTAGCCTAACTTCATCACGACATTTGATAATGGGGCGAATCAGGCGAGGGAGATACTACAGAAACATTGGGGTATCGCCCTCCTAGACCCAGACCTTAAAGACGTCCTACATACCCGACCACAGATTACCTTCAAAAAGGGAAGATCTCTGAGAGATCGCCTTGTACATAGCCACTACACCCGCCCCAAACAACAGGGTACCAGGCTTGACAGGGAGTTTAAGAGCTGCTACAGGTGTGGCGGCTGCATCGCATGTGAATACCTGACAACCAGGAAGGAGTTTAGAGGCAATAATACAGGCACCATATACAAGATAAATCACTACATAAACTGTAAAACTACAGGGGTGATCTACAAGATTGTGGTATCGAGTATATTGGGAAAACCTGAGGAGGAGAATAAGGGAGCACGTGAGGGACGTCATAAATGAAAATGACACACCGGTGGCAAAACACGTAAACTCACAGCATAATGGAAACCCCAAATGCCTGAGATTCATGGGCATTGATTTAACAAAACCCCCCTACAGAGGAGGAAACTGTGACCAAAAAATCCTTCAAAATGAATGTAAATGGATTTTCAGGCTGAACACAACATTCCCAGACGGCCTGAACGACCAGCTAAACTTTAGCTGTTTTCTATAATAAATTCTGTCACAAATAATCCCAGGGATTCCCCCCACATACTACTCTGTTTTAAAGTAATAATCTTAGTTGACTTTGAGTATGACAAGTTGGCTATTAAAACATACCATGACTTAGTGAGAAACACTGCTATGTCTGTCCAGTTCCGTTGAAAGCAACTCTGCTCCGTGAATGGTTCATGTGACCACCGGCTCACGCAAAGCAAACGACGCTCCTTGCTCCCCTGGAAGTGACGCGTTACTGTGAGCATGCGCACAAGCGGGACACCGGAACTTCCGGTTGGACCGTATCGGAGCCGCGCTGCTCAAACAGGTAGGAATACGCGTGGCAAAGAGGGGAGGGGTTAAGCAATAAATAGGCCGCTTGCGCGGCCATTTGGTGCTCCGCGGCGACCAAAGCGGTGTCAGTCACGGTTTATACCGAAAGGGGGGGAGGGTAAACAATGCCCCCGCTTCATTCTGACCTAATCTTCTGACCAAGACATTGGGCCACATAGGATACCTCCTGGCGTCTATACCTCTGCAAAGCCCCTGATGAGTACCCGCATAGGGACGAAACGCGTAGGGCAAGGTTAGTGCCTTAATAGGGTCAGATTGGGACTGCCCTTGTAAGGGTGGGAGCAAATAATCTGGGGTGTTAGGTCACAACAGGGTGTAACTAGGGTCTCCGTTCATCAGTGTGACCCCATGCACCCATACGGAAGGGGACCCACACACACCGTCTGGACCTGCGACATCCCATGGGCAATGGTAAGATCGTTCCAATTATTTGATCTTCCAGCACTAATGGCTGATTCTGAACTATTCATCTGTAAACAGGCGAACCACGAAAACTTGAGCATTGTAGACAATTGTCTAATAAAAAAGAGTGATGACTCTATATCCTGTGTGCAGTTGTTGTCAGAACCATTGCCTGTTGTGTCATGTCAACATTGACATGCATCAGGATCAACTATAACAGTTTTACCAGTGATGCAGTATGCTGACCAATGATATAGGTCCAGTATAACTTACGCCTTTCTCATTGACATGATGAGTGTGACAAAGTGGGCTGTCACCATTTGATTATATATGTGTATTTTAGTTTGACTGTTATGTGTTGGAGCACCTTGGTCTGATCAAAATATTAATTTATTACAGAATAAAAGTTACGTTTTATATTGATTTCACCAAATGCTACATAGATAGCCTAACTTTGCAAAACTTTTTATACATCTGTCCCAATTAGTGCGTGCATATGTAAATCTCACCAATCGATGAACATTCAAATCGGTCCCCTACTTAAGGACACCCAACTTACTGATGACCCCTAGTTAAAGACGGACCCCTCTGCCCCCTGTGACTTCTGGTGAAGGTCTCTGGATGCTTTTCTTTAGGCCCAGACTGCAATCATCAGCAGTAAGATGTCTGCAATTAAGCTTTATTGATAAGCCTTGGTCCCATTACAGCAACAAATTTTGAAACTCTAATTGTCACTGGAGATTTTTTTTTTCTCTGGAACTACAATTATAAAATATACAGTTTTGACTTACATACCAATTCAACTTAAGAACAAACCTATAGAACATATCTTGTACGTAACCCGGGGACTGCCTGTATAGCAATATACTAATACACTACTCTTCCAAAAGCCTTTGTCACCACTGGTATAATGAAAGTGCTGATTCCGCTCTTCAGCACTACCTAGTGTATACAGGGCTAAATGAAGGGATATATGCCAATCTCAAATGGACAATGGATCTTGATGGGCAATATATTAGGGGATACAATCTATAAATCAAATATAATTTATAATCTCAGTGGATTTTATTGAAAGGATAAATCCGCTGAGACACAGTGCTCCAAGGCAGCATGGCTCTAAACACTCAGTTTTCTCTGACCTTCTACAATTGTCATCAATGAGAGCCTAGTATGCTGTCCAGATTTATGTCTCTTCTTTTCTCTGCCTCTACCTTTCAGTCAATATGTCTCTGAAGTAAAAGTAGAACTGTTTCAGAAAAGGTAAAATTACAACTTAGGACGGCATACAGGACAAGAGGACAGCATACAGGCATGAGGACAGTGCAACACCCCTACCAACGTATTATCATGGGGGTAGTTGTGAATAAGGCCCTCTCCCTGTCAGGATCCATCTGGTGAGCCTGCGCAACTCAGCCAGAGGATAATGCAGGGAGAAATTAGGTAACTTTCAGCTGTAGCCTCTGCATGGAAAGGCAATAGTTAAATGGGTGTAAGATGTTATCCAATCAGTTGGCTGTAATGTAAACTGGAGTGTGATTGGAGAGGTGCTACCAACTGACCAGGGGAGTATAAAACCCCTGTGCAGGGGGGGCACATGGTCTTAGCTGCTATGACCTCATGGTCCAGTCTTCAGAGTCTTTGAGCACATGGACAGAGTGAAGAGAAAGTCAGTGTGCTGTCACCTATAGTGCTGTCACAGAAACCAATCCCAGGAGCTAAGTCAGGAGACCCAGAGCTGCAGTTTCCACAGTTTGGACACAGCTCCATCTCAATTATCCCAGCCTGCATATACCATCAGGCTGGTGCATTATTCCTGCAGAACACTCTCCACGACCACTCCAGTACCAGAATCCAAATCTGCAGTTGACCATTTTGGCCCGTTGCTTGCTACCCGTTGTTCAATAAATAACCGTTAGTTGATTTGCACAACATTGCCTCTGTCTGATCCCTGGATACGGCTGTCTACCACCACGGGCTTCCCCATCCATTAACCAGGCACTTATCTTGCAGACACTCAGGGGTTACCCCATAGAGAAACAAGTATTTTAGCCTCTCCCTCCATATTTCTTGCACACACCACCTGCTGGAGACCTGCCAGGCTGTAGGACAGCCCTCCGGTCCCCATACCAAGCACCATGACAACAGCGTGCCCGAGGCCTCGGCTGCCTCCATGCCCCAAGAAAAAGGCTATCCCCCGGTGGGGGATGTTGCAACAGCATACAAGACATGAGGACAGCATGCAGGACATGAGGACAGCATGCAGGACATGAGGACAGGATACAGGACATGAGAACAGCATGCAAGATTTCGAGGACAGCATGCAGGACATGAGGACAGCATGCAGGACATGAGGACAGGATACAGGACATGAGAACAGCATGCAAGATTTAGACTCGCTGTCTTCACTTATCTGCGATTGTTATTTCCTTTTCAAACTCACATTGCAGGCTAGTTTCTGAGGCCGAATGCTCAGCTTGTGGTTGGTTCCACACTGCTAAATCAGCTCCACCGCCTTTTACCCTTTGACATATATTGTAAAACACCATAATGTAAAACAACATAAGAAGGTGTAACCATTCAAATGAAGAGGTTCATTATCAAGTTGACCCAAGAATGTCAAAATTGTTGCATATAAAAAACAACACTTAGATATACACAAGTCATCATAACTGGAAGCAATTCATTTCTGTCCAGTCTAAGGAAACACAGACACCAACATATTTGGCATTTTTTCAACAGCTAGCACATGCCCCCATGTGTGAGCCGACTGCCCAAGCCACAACAGTTGTTTGTCACTGTCAGGATCAGAGGTAGTGGATCCTATGGAGCACCCCGGACAATGACACAAGCCGACACCTTGGACCAGAATCTAAATGGCATCCAGTCTTCACCAGAGCCTGCTGCAAAGCAGGATGGTCTTGCTGTGGCGTGGTACCACCTGTTCAATCCACAGACGCGACATGTCTGCGGTGGCAACCAAGGTCGAGGTACAGGAACGGCAGGCAATCTCCTAGTCAGGGGCAGGCGGATGGTTCAGGGTCAGAGATGGAGCAGAAGGTCAGGGCTGACATGGGAGGAGTGTAGTCAGGAACAGAACCGGGGTCACTACGGGAAGTCACAATAACAGCAAGGAACATGGAACACAGCTTCCTTTAGGGCACAAGGCATGAAGATCCGTCAGGGTATGATGGGAGAGGCAGGTTTAAATAGCATTCTGTGAAATGGCCAGCGGCTGAAGCCGGTACGTGTGCCCTAGGATACAGGGACACAAGCGCACGGGCCGCGGACAGGAATCCGGAGTGGGGACAAGTGAGCAGCGCAGGTTCTGCGCCAGTGGGCACACAGCGTCATAACATGACCTCAGCATGTGGCCTTGCATGCTTCTTTCAGCTAATCTAAAATCTTCATTTATGATGTCACCAATTGACACCATAGACAGAAATAAAATTCCAAACCCAAGGGAAAAGCAGCCATTTTGTTACAAAGAGGGAAAGTCTGGCTTCTAGTAGTGAATGTCTTCATTTACCCATATGCAGCAGAGACAGACAGTTTATTTTATAAAATGACAACAATGACAACAGGGCACTTTAGATGACCTGGGGGCGCACACAAACAAGGAGTCTGCCTTGCCTTCTCAATTGCACTCTTTGGAGTCTAGATGATTAGGGCAACATTCATATGGAATACGATACACCAATAACAAGGTGTCTTCCTACCTGGACCTTTTGGTTCCTCTAAGGAAACAGCTATGTCCAAGTGCCCCCTGCGATCCATGTCTCGGATAGCGGGCACACCCGTGCCCCTCTCCGTGGCGCTGCACCCCGGCCCCTGTACCAAACTCACCTCTCCACGCTCCTGTTGGCCTGGTCTGTGAACTGGCACTTGAGGATTTAAAGGGCCAGCGCATCAGTAATTGGCGGTGACACTCCCGGGTTTCCTTAAAGGCCGGCTGTTCCCAGGATTCCATGCCGAATCTTTGAGCTCTATTGCCTTAGAGAAAGCTTTCTTTTACCCTGCGCTTGTTCCCTGTTCTGTTCTGCCTAAATTAATGTTGTGACCCTGGACCTGCCCTGTGACCTTGCATCTCTGCAGCTTTCCCTGACTCCTTGCCTGTTCCTGACCTGAGCCTGGACTCCTGGACACCCTGCCGCAGCAAGACCATCCCGCTTTGTGGCGAGCTCTGGTGAAAACCAGGTGCCATTAGACTCCAGTCTGTCGGTTAGTACCATCTCCCGCGGTGGTCCAGGGGATCCAATGACCCCGAACCCCGACAAGCTAATACTCAAGGCATAGCTTACTTATTAGAAATCCCCGCCAAATGAGTTGGGCTATAGTTAGACACTAAACATTTCTTTTCTATTATAGGGGCATTAGCATGATTGACCTTAGGTGTATCGCCCCTTAGGTGTCGCCACACCATACAATGCACCATCCAAACTATGTATTTCCACTGTGCCATCACTCCATGCAATGTGGATTTCTACTACTTCAGTAAGTTTATTAGTGGTCTGTCAAAAGAACTCCATTACCACCCAGTAGGAAAGCAAAAAACTGCAGCACAGCATTGCGATCTTTATTAAGCATCCTTGATTAAAGGGGTATTCCCATCTGGGCATTTACATTTAATTCAATTCATTTGCCTTATGTAAACATTTCTTCAATTGGATGTTACTTAAAAAAATGTTCCTGTGTGAAGATAATTTCTCATAAATGTAGTCATGTTGTTCCTTAGAAACGAGATAGCTTCCTCGGTTACGACCACATCACACTCTGGCAGTGGTGGCCAGACTTGCGCTATAGAGTCCTGCCGGACCACCAGGATTCAGCAATCATTACCACAGGACGGCTGTGCGACATGTAGTAACTCCCGGATATTTTACATACAATAACCTTTTGTTTCTTGGTGCACTCAATCCATCAGAGGTGGCCGTATCCGAGGAAGATATCTCATTTCTAAGGGACCATATGAATACATTTATAAGAAATTATCTTTACACAGGAACATTTTTTTTAATAACATCTAATTGAAGAAATGTTTGCATATGGCAGATTAATTAAACTGAATGTTAGTGCCCAGATGAGAATACCCCTTTAAGCATGCTTGAGAAAGATCGCAATGCGATCTAAGCATCTGGTTGGAATAAAACACTCTTTTTGAGTTCACTAGCACAAAACAGTTTTTCTGGAATAATTTTATTTTACATGCATCCATTTCAAGCATTATTAGAAGTATTATTTAAGATAATTTGCATTTACAAAGAAAAATCTCAGCTCCTTTGGTGAACATCCATTACGCTCTATGTAAAACGAACAGGGACAGAACATGGTTACCAAGAAATATATCCACCGCATCTAAGCTTCTATTTGATTTGTGGCTTTCGGCACAACCCTATCAGGTGAGTGGAAAACCACACACCTTATTAAATTCTACCTAGAGTATTACACCTAGAAGCGCTCCTTCTCTCTATGATAGGATTTACTTGGCTATCCAGCCCTTTAAATACTAATTATAATTTAATTTGAACAGTTTAACTACCATTTTACCTTTTTCGCACCAGAATGCAACAATGATGCATAAAGGCTGGAAAGTGACCCTATCCAAAGTGTTAAATGACACCTTTACTCACTTTACATCTGTATTTATCTTTTTATGGCAATTGCGCAGTCGATCATGAAATGGCAAAGCTTTGGGTCAAAATGGCACCATCTGTTACCTGAGACAGAGAAAAAAATAATGTGTGAATCACATTGCTGTTTCCTTGGCATTTGCTAAGGAGATGTCAGTAGGTATAAACTCTGGATCTTATACTTGCTGAATCTCTAGGATGATCATTATTGTAACACTACATAACATACTGTATAGGTTGTCGTAATGATTTGTTTTTCTCTTAGAAGTTCTAAACTTTTATGAGAATAGACCAGTCCCCTGAGTTCACATGGATCAGCCTCTTGTGTATTTTGTTACCTAAAGATGGAAGACATAGACATTTTAGACATTTTCCAGATAAAATATAGCACTTAACGACATAGTAATGTAAAAATTATATTAATTAAAGTAATGTGATATAATAAAAAAGCATATCTCTATTACTAAAAATGTTTTATAATTAAAGTTCAAGTGTATCATAATAATTATTTCATCAAAGAAAGCTGCTTTTATGTTTATGCTTTTATGCTTTGTTCTTTCAAGAAAGGAACTACACAGAGAGAGTTTTAAATAGAGCCTTTAAGGAAGTTACAGAGGGCCATGGAACTAAAAAAAGAAAGGACAATAAAAAAGAGAGGAATCCAATGGATCCAATTTTTGTCACCCATTACAGTAAAGAGGCATTAGGTTAAAAAAAATCATATAAAAGCACTGGCATCTTATTAGGAATGACCCGACTTTAAAAACCATAGTTGCTGATAAACCCATGATTGTGTTCAAGAAAGCTAATAATATTAAGGATCTAATCACCTCAAGTTATGTAAGAGAATAAAGGAAGGAAATCATTATGACACAAGGCTTTTACAGTTGTAAGAACTGTCAAGGTTGTAAATACAGGGATTGGATGGATAAAGTGTTAGTAAAGGAGTTTGTAGGGAATAAAGAATCTGGCCCATTTAAAATCAAGAATTATATGAACTGTAATACCTGCTCAGTTATATGTATGATTATCTGTCCATGCGGTTTAAAGTATGTTGGAAGGACTAGTAGGAAATTAAAGATAAGGTTCGGTGAACATATAAGGAATATAAAGAAAGGTTTAAAAACACATAGGGGGTCATTTACTAAGGGGAAATCGGGGGGCGTGGCCAAACGAAAACCCGACGGATTCGGAAAAACCGCCGCATTTAAGGAAAAAAATGTGTTGCGAAAATTACACTTACCTTCACCAGGTATAGGCCGGTGAATTTCAGGGCATTCCAGCGCGCCTCCGGGGAACTTCAGTGCAGCAGCGTCACCTGGTGGACGGCGGAGGAACTACCTTAGTGAATCCCGGACGGACCCTAATCCACCGCAGAGAACACGCCGCTGGATCGCGAATGGACCGGGTAAGTAAATCTGCCCCATAGTATCTGCCCACTTTCACGATAAACATCAACAAAATCCAGAGGGGCTGCGCTTCTTCGGGTTAGAGATGATTAAAATGAACTGGAGGGGGAAGATTTGAATAAAAAGTTGAATACCCGAGAAAGTTTCTGGATATATCAACTAGGAACCTTATGTCCCCGAGGCTTAAATATTGGGGCACATTTACTAAGGGTCCGAATTGCGTTTTTCCGTTGAGTTTCCCAAATTTTTCCAATTTGCGCTGCATTGCCCTGGGATTTTGGCGCATGCGATCGGATTGTGCCGCATCGGCGCCGGCTTTCACAAGACAGAAATTGGGGACGTGGCCGTCAGAAAACCTGACGGACTGGAAAAACCGCGGAACTTAAAAAAAATTTGTGTTGCAAAAATAGCAGTCATACACCGGAACGAAGAAGGTGAATTTCGGTAGACTTCAGCGCAGCAGCGACACCTAGTGGACATCGGGCGCACGACCTTAGGGAATCCCGCCAGAACCCGAATCAGCGTCGGAGAATGCGCCGCTGGATCGCGAATTGACCGGGTAAGTAAATGTGCCCCATTGACTTCGAATTAAAATGTTTTTTAGAATGAATGTCCCTAATAGAATACAATAAGAAAATTTCTGTGAAACAACTTCTTTGTAACTCCATATCTGAGGTTTTGGGTTTATTTAATAAATCTTCCTTAGGGAGATAGAGTTGTTATCTGTTTAAGTGCAATATTGTTGAGTGAATTAACTACATAATTGTTTGTATCGGTAATATGTATGGTGTGTATGTTTTTATGGAGTCTTTAATGTGCGGAATGTATGTGCGATTTTATTCAACGTAATTTGCAACCAATACAAGCAACCTTGGGATTTAAACCCCGGACATTGCATCAGACATCAGGCCCCGGAAGAAGTCAGAGTGAAATACACATTATGGTTACATTAGGGAGATAGAGTTGTTATCTGTTTAACCCTTTCAGGACCTGGCCCTTTTTTGTTTTTTCATTTTCATTTTTTACTCCCCATGATCAAAAATCCATAACTTTTTTATTTTTCCATGTAAAGAGCTGTGTGACGGCTTATTTTCTGCGTAACAAATTGCACTTCATAGAGATGGTATTGAATATTCCATGCCGTGTACTAGGAAGCGGGAAAAAAATTCCAAATGCAGTGAAATTGGTAAAAAAACGCATTTGTGCCGCCTTCTTGTGGGCTTGGATCTTACGGATTTCACTGTGCGCCTCAAATGACATGTCTACTTTATTCTTTGGGTCGGTACGATTACGGGGATACCAAATTTGTATAGGTTTTATAATGTTTTCATACATTTAAAAAAATTAAAACCTCCTGTACAAAAATTTTTTGGGGGATTTTGCCATCTTCTGGCGCTAATAACTTTTTTATACTTTGGTGTACTGAGCTGTGGGTGGTGTCGTTTTTTGCGGATTTTGATGACGTTTACAATGTTATCAATTTTAGGACTGTACGACCTTGTGATCACTTTTTATAGAATTTTTTAATTTTTTTAAATGACAAAAAAAGTGCCATTTTCGAATTTGGGCGCGATTTTCCGTTACGGAATTAAACGCAGTGAAAAACCGTTATCATATTTTGATAGATCGGGCATTTTCGGACGCGGCGATACCTAATGTGTTTATGATTTTTACTGTTTATTTATATTTATATCAGTTCTAGGGAAAGGGGGGTGATTTGAGTTTTTAGGGTTTTTTATTATAATTTTTTTTTTTTTAACTTTTTTTTATTTTTATTTTTAGTACTTTTCAGACTCCCTAGGGTACTTTAACCCTAGGGGGTCTGCACGATCCTATCATATACTGCCATACTACAGTATGGCAGTATATGGGGATTTTACTCCTCATACATTACAATGTGCTGATAGCACATTGTAATGCATGGGTTAACCAGAAGTAGCCTCGGGTCTTCGCGAGACCCGAGGTTACCATGGCGACGGATCGCCGCTCCCCGATGACGTCACGGGGAGCGGCGATCCTCGAAAAGATGGCGGCGCCCACGCGCCGCCATGCTTTTGAAGCCGCCGGCAGCATTGCCGGCGGCGATCGAGGTGAAAACACCCGCGATCGGTGCTAGCACCGATCGCGGGTGTTACCGGTAAGCCTTTGCTGCAATATGCAGCAAAGACTTACCGGCTATGGAGAGGGCTCAGCGCGTGAGCCCTCTCCATGCACCCGCGGCCGACCCGTGACGTGCTATTACGTCACGGGTCGTGAAAGGGTTAAGTGCAATATTTTTGAGTGAATTAACTACGTATTTGTTTGTATCGGTAATATGTATAATTTGTATGTGTTTATGGAATCTTTGATATGTAGAATGTATGTGCGATTTTATTCAACGTAATTTGCAACCAATACAAGCAACCTTGGGATTTGGACCCCAGACATTGTGTCAGACTTCAGGCCCCCGAAGAAGCCAGAGTGGGCGAAACCTAGGTTGGGCAAGCTGTTTGGAGTCTGTATGGACTTTTATGTGATGCACGCTTTTATAAAAGTATTTTTGTGAGTATAAGATAATAAAACATTTTTACTATCTGTACCAAATTTCTAGCACAGGATCTTTGTGGAACAAGGTCCACTGTCAAGATTACTACAGGAAATTCACAGAAAGCCAGGAGGAATTACAGAGGAACTCCTCTATTTTTAACCATTTCGAAAGCTAGTGAGACTGTTCTGTGGATCAAATACGGATGGATTTGCATATTGGAATAGAGCACTAACTTCTTTTTGGTTTTGTTAATATAGAGGAACCTGCCTTTAGTACTGTAAGCACAGTTTTCATTTTCCCACCCTTGAGAACTTATTTTTATATTCCTTACCCAACGGAGCTTGAATAGATTGTAGTCAGAGAACAAAAAGAAAAAACCAGAGATGATTTGGGCACATACCTCAATAATCAACACAAAAAAAGTATAATATATACTTTTTTAGGTATGTGTTTTATTAGCACCTAAAGGACATCTACCATCAGTTTTACTGATGGTAGACGTATGCTACTGATGGTATACGTCTTTTCAGAGAATTAGACATTTAATGAATCTCTGTAGGAAAAGCAGGTTAAAAACAATTAAATTATATATGGTTAATGTCATGAAATTGATATAGGTAACTACTATAGCCCTAAGAAACCCAGCTGATACAAGTCAAAGATAGACATAAATCCTGTAACATGCCTATGAGACAGTTTATGTCATAACAATTATAAAACAAGCATTAGTTATGAATTACCACAGGAATTATCGTCTAATTACTAATAAAACCGGTTTAGCTATAATTATAATACACATGAAGATAGAGTTGGGTCCTTCATATACTCTTGGGATTGCATATTACAGTAAAATGAGAGATAAAGCTTTTTCTTAAAATTCATGTAATACATTGTAAAAAAAAAACCATCTAGAACAAGAGCTGTTTTTTCTCGCTGTAACTGACCAACTAATCTCCTTGTTATTTGGTATTTTAAGATCTTCTATTGTTTCTATAGGTAGAGGTAGAAAACTTGATTTTCTAATATATTCAGCTGCCCTTTCTACTTCTTGATAATAATCAACCCAATCAAATCCTTCCATTGTTACATAAAGCCAAGCATAAAATCCCTCAACATTTTTTAAAGGAAACATACCATCAAGGTAGATAAACCCAGGAGACTTACTCATGGATCCAGGCACTTTGATCATGGTAATATTATATCATTTGTTATACAGGAATGTGTCCTCCTTCCTTCTAAAGTCAACATCTAAAATTATGCTAATTAGCCTGAGGAGCTAACCTAGCCCCTCTTTGATCTGGTTTAACAGGCTGTTACACTGTCTCAACCTCGCCTTGCTTCCTCAGCACTTGTGCATTAAGCCCTTCCTCACAGACAGTAGTTTGTCACAGTTAAAAGCTTGTTTAAAAGTGATTTTACAGTAAAGAGAAGAAACTGTAGAAAGATTGAGAAAAAAAAAACTGCAGAAAAAATGAGAAATCTAATTCTCTTCCCAAAGTATGGGGTTTTAAGTACATTTTATGAACGTTTCTCTTTAGGGAGTCTCCTTACAATTAACACAATCATTTTGGGGATTTTCAATATTTAACACATTTAGCACGTTATATTGTCTAGAGCAATAAGCCCTTTTCTTTTATGGGTCTCCTTATATGACCTTGGCCTTCACCAGCTGCCTAAGATAATGTAAGTTTGATTCCATCCTGAAGCATTTTAGCAAACTAGGTAAAAACACAATGGAAAAAAGATCTTCCGCAAGCTTACTTTTCTAGGTAGTCACACTACCGTGTTTATTAGACACTCATGTTTAGGCCTCATGCACATACACAAGTGTATTTGGATGCTGTGAGCTAGTCGCACAAATAGCGGCTAATTCATGGCCCCCATTGATTTCTATTGTGCGTGTTCATGGTGCAATGAGGTACCATGCATGCACCACAGCGTGAATGTGTCAACCAGCTGCTCGGCACATTATGCAGCAGGTCAGATTCCTGCCTGGATCTGCAGTGAGGCTGGTGATTTTCAATAGACATTAACTCATCCTTCAAGAAAATGGTATCCTTCACAGCTCCGTATCCTGAAATATGAAATAGTTGGCGGAATTGACTTTTTATTTGTTTTAAAACTATTAAAAACTTTAAAAATTTGGTATAACTATGATCCTGCTGGCTCAAAGAATAAAAGAGAGTCACAAATGCATTTTATGGTAATTTCACTGCATTTGGAATTTTTTTCCAACTTCTCTTTACATTCCATAGAATATTAAATAAAGGGAGTAGACAAATCCTTATACAAATCTATACACAGAACAAAAAAAAACAAGTTATGGAACTCTAAAGGGAGGAAGTGAAAAATAAAAATACAAAGAACCCTTTCCTTAATGGACCCTCTTCCATTTTTGCAGTTCCATTTTTCACCCCCTATCTTCACACAAGCCATATCATTTTTATTTTTCCATTTAAAGAGACAGATAATTTCAATATCATCATGCAGAGCAACTCACTACGGTAAATGAAGTAGGACCTATGGTTTGGTGGGCTAGATGTGCCTGACTGGTTCCCTAATAAAAGATACAAGAAATCTGCTATGAGACCCACTAAAACTAATATAAAATTACTACTATCCATAAACAGGCCAGAACTCTATCATTATTATCATTATCATTTCTTTTATTTGGTTCAGGAATGCCCACCCCTACAATACCAATCTCTCCAAGTCCCCTTGAACTTTGTCTAAAATTATGCTAACAACACTTTCATATTTCTTCATTCTGCTCCTAATGACTATATACATGCCAATATAATCCGCTCTTAAAATTCCCCCTTTTCCTTGAACTGCCTCTTCTATAATATCCCCTTTACAACAGTGTCCTCTTATACTGCTCCCTTTACTGCACCATTCAAACAGTATAGTCATCTTTTACTCAAGAGAATGTTCTTCATTAAAAGTGTCACATCTGCTGTCTCCTCTAACCGTGCTGGTAGGATTAGGAGACACTGAGTTTTTCGGCATCCTGCAGTCTGAACTAGGTTCTATGGCTGTCTGACCTGATGTCTGCCACTCCCCTCACTGATTCTGTCTTGCAAGAGTTAACACTGTGGATCTGTAATTGATTGCTCATTCCACCTATGGCAGGGCTGAGTTCCCTATAAGTGTCCAGTTTTGCTTTGACTACTTGCTGGTCAAACTGCTACCTTGGTGTGTGTCTAGCTCTCTTGTATTCTCTGATTTCTGGTTTGTTGCCTGTGTATTGACTAGTCTATTTGGATTGTGATTTGGTTATTGTTATTCCCTGCTGTTTCCGACTCAGATTGTATACCTCGCTTTATTGTGTTCGTTTGTCTGTATTGTTACGTGTTCACACCTTACTCAGGGAACATCGCCCAGTTATTGGCCTCCAATAAGTAGGTAGGGACAGATTGGGGGGGTCTCAGTGTCAGGACTTACTGTCCTTATTTGTGTCCTGTCATTACAAAAGGTTACTGAAAAAAAACAGCAGTACAAAATCATATTGATGTTACAATATACAGAAATAACCGTTTTTACAATGGCAATTGCATTACTGAGTGTATCTGTCTCAGATATGCAAAAGCCTGTCCCTATCCCAAGCTGGTCTTACATTGCTGTGTGTACCTGCCTCATGTAAAGGCCTGTTCTAATTCCACAATGGCCTTTGCACCACTGAGTGAACATGTCTCAGCCATGCAAATGCCTGTCCCTTTCTCATAATCTGAGGGAAACCATCTATGTTATAATCTATTTTATAATCACATGTCCAAGCAGATTTTCAAAAATCTAACAATTCAAATCCCCCTTCACCTAAGAATTTATAAAAAAAAAAAATAAACAACCAAGTCCATAATGTCATTAAATGTCTGGTTTTAAATGTGTCTACAAATGCCAGAAATATTAAAATATAAAAGTGTTCATAGCAGTGAAACACCTAATGTGTATTTTTCTTCAACACTTTTCACATAGTGAAATCTAAATAAAAAGCACATAAAACTTAATAAATTCCACAAGCTAGTATTAAAGGGGTATTCTGGAAATATATGTGATACAAAAACCCATAATGCTATAAATAAATGAATATAACAAAACTCAATGTCACAAAATGGAGCTTAAATAGTATGATTTTATGATTCACAAAATGTTATGGGCTTTCTAAAGTAGGCAAAGTTATCACCAAGATGGCCGCCACTGGAAATTACTAGTCCCATGATCCTTGATTTCTCAGTAACTCCTCCTCCCTCTTATTCTCAGTTCCCAGTGATGATGTAACAGACTGTCCTGCTCTGTTACCATAGTAATGATGCACATGCAAATTACCTCATTGAAGTGGATCTCACCACAACACTGGCCATACTGGATGCACTGCAACCAACCGACTACAGCCAAACTTAGTGATGATCACATGACCTGCCCAAGCAGGTGCAGGCCATGTTATGTGGACATGTGACCAGCGGCCATCTTCTGTCCCTTCGCCAGCTCCACACAGAGAAAATCAATGGACTGATTAAAGGGCCATGAGCATTTTAATTCTTCATTGCATGTCGACAGCATTTTTCTACTGAGGGGAGCAAAATTCTGAATAACAACTAATTACATATTAGCTTACATTTTAAGGACCCTTTTGTATATAAATTATACTTATTCCTGGAATACCATGTTAATGATAAATAACCCCTTAGAAAGCACGGTAAGTTGAAACATACATTTTCAAAATATTAAAATATGACAAAAATGATAAAAAAAACACATAAATTTTGTCTTTTATTTGCATTGCTGTACATTATAAAGAATGATGCTAGATATGAGTTTTTTTACACTAAAATTACACTAAATTTTTACACTAAAATTCTGAAGGGCTGAGTTAAAAAGTGGTTAACTATATGAAAATCAAGAGCAGAGAGCAATAGAACCCCTATTCGCCCCAGACATACCTTCGTATAAATATGAAATCTGCTCCGCCTATGATATTGGAAGCAGCAGAGACAAACCATGCGCTACTTTGACATAGAATGTGTAAAATACGGTAAGCGTAAAACGTAGCTGCAATATCACATGTGACCCTGCCCCTGCATAATAGCAAGATACATTGAGAGAATCTTGCTGCTGTGGGCTAAAGTAAATTATGACACTAATGTCATTGCCCTGTGGATTACCAGTAAAGGTAGCAGGCACCATTTAAAACACCCATTAGATTACAAATATTGGTAAAGGCAATGGTCGATTGGGTTATAGTCAGGGCAAATTCTGGCCTTTTTGCTACTTGAGACAAAAAATTGAAAATGCACACTCTTGTCCATAGTTTATCATTGTCGAATTACAATCAAATTTCTTTCTCCATCCAGAACATCTCCACAGGGCTCCCCTAAAAAAAACTACAATCACTTACAGTATAACGGATCGTGTTTCTTCACAACACAACTGCACACACTATTCCCCGCATAAAACATCCTACAGATCCCCAATTAATTATGGTATGTACAGTAGCCACAATTCATTATATACACCACTGAACTGATACAGCCACACCACCCCCAGTAAGTAATATACAAAGCCATGCCACCCCCAGTAGATAGTATATACAGTCACACCACCCCCAGTAGGTTGTATACAGAGCCACGCCATCATCCAGTAGACAGTATATATGGCCCTCCCCAGTAGACAGTGTATATACAGCAAACCCATTCATTCTGTAGACAATGTATACAGCCCCCTCAGTACATACAGCAACCTCAGTACATACAGCACACACCCAGTATATATATATCCCCCAAATATATATATCACCCTCCAGTATATACATCACTCTGCCAGTATATACATCACCCCCGGTATATACAGCAGTCCCCCAGTACACACAGCACCCCGCAGTCCATACAGCGCCCCAGTCCATACTTCCCCCTCCAATATATACAGCAGCCCCTAGTACATACATTACCTTCCAGTCTATAAAGTACCCTCCAAGTATATATTATGTAGAACCATAAGACATCCGTAAAAAATAAGAAATTTAATACTTACCTTCCCGCTCTATCCCCAGCACTCCCCCGCGCCAGTCTGTCTCATCCAGCAGCCTTGTTCGTCTTGTCTGTCATTATGCATGCCGGCCTGTGTCCTGCTGAGCAGTGAACACAGGCAAGGATGTAATTGATTTTTCAGGTAGTATGGACTTGCCACCTTTTGGCAAGTCTGTACTTCCAGCGGCAATATGCTTTCCCCCACAAGAGTCTGCGATCTGTCACCTTGGCAGATCTGCAATAACAAAGTTTTTATAACTTATAAGCTGTGTTTGCAGTACTATAGACTCTCCCCAAGCTCTTTGCATTATATTTGCATCGGTAATTAGCTTATTATGGTGCCATGGTATCAGCTTACCATTCGTTTGGGCCTGATACCTTTACCAACCTTGTGTGGGTACTTGGTATATCGCATCTTATATGATCTGACAGTGACCACCTTAAAAAGGAGAACCATCAATAGGTTGTACAACATTAGTATTCTGTTTGTGCCTATAATATGTATGGTCTGGACTGTACTAACACCTTTATATGAGATATCTATATGCTGACGACTATCTGCTACATGATTGCTAGGCTTTTATGTTATGCATATGTATGTACTAAAATTTTGCTCTTTAATAAAGCAGTTTAAAAAAAGGGGGAATCCATCTATCCATTTTGTAAATATTTTGCCACCTAGTACAGTGTTTATGATCGTGTGGAAGACAAACATTCATGTAGATCCATGGATCCTTCTTCTTTACTATAAAGACCCTCTTGTAGAATAAAAAATAGACAGAGGAACAAATCCAATAGAAATAGATTTAGACTATTAACTATTGTATTATTTCTATAGAAAAAACTGGAGGGACACATGTAATATCATTGCAGCATGCTCATATCCTCCATGTCCTGTGATGTCATTGTAAAAGTCTTCATGACAATGGCCGGAATGAATTTATTGCTGTATTTAAAGGGGTATTCCAGGAATATGAACGTCTGATACAAAAACCAATAATGCAATAAATAAATGAATACAACAAAACTCAATGTCATTATTCACAAAATGGAGCTTAAATAGTTTGCTATATTAATAAAATAATAGTTTGCTTTTATGATGCGTAAAATGTTATGGGCTTTTCTAAAGTAGACTGTCTACAAGTCCCATAATGCTTCAGTTCTCATTAACAACTCCTCCCTCTTATGCTCTGCTCCCAGTGACAATCTAATGCTCTATAGTAATGATGTGTAACTGCCATCACTGCACGTTACTTTACTGAGATAGTTCTCACCACAACACTGTAAATTCTGGATGCACTGCAACCAACAGAGTACAGCCTAATACAGGCAGGCGCAGGACATGTGGTCTAAACATGTGACCAACAGCCATCTTCTGTCCAAGTCACAGGACTGTTTAAAGGGTCAGTCGCATTTTAATTCTTCACCAAAGTGGATGCCCCCAACAATTTTTCTGCTAAGGGGAGCTAAATTTTAAATAACAACTTATTACATATTAGCTTATATTTTAATGACCTATTTGAGAATAAATTATGCTTATTCCTAGAACCCCTTAAACATTATGATGAGGAATTGCTCATCACAGCTCCTTGGGAGAGTTGGGCTGATGTGTCATTAATGGGAAGATGATGCTGGAGGAGTCAAGTCATGACTATAGATGTATGGCTGCATATTGGGACCAGAAGGTGTTTAAAATGGGTCAGTATTCATTTGGTATGCGGTACTTAAACATGGCCCTAATAAATGGTGCATTTATTTTACCAATAAAAATTCTTCTGCTTTTTATTTCACTATGCGTGAACCTCAACCATAACCGAAATTTAGGTTCATGGCACATACTGTTTTTTGGAATTCTTCCTGAAAATTTACTCTGAAACTATTTTTGGGTTTCCAATTTCAGCTGGTTTCGGGCAGCATGAAATTAATAATATATATCACTATAAACTCATAAATGTCACCTTTAACTTTTTTCTCTGATCTACTGTCCCAGTGTGCCTCATTTATGTGTTAAATGTATTATGAGAGATAGAATTGGTACACGGTCCAGCTCAAATCCACCAAGGCAATATGTTCGTTAAAAGTTTTCCTTTATTTGCAACATCTTAAAACATGGACATGAACATCGAGATAATCCAACGTGTTTTGGACACTACATGCGCCATTAGTCATGGATGACATTACAGAGTAAAATGTGTAATTTATATCTTACTGCAAGAGACATGTGATGACTACGTCACATGCAAAAAAGGAGGTGTGAACCCAGTCAATCACGTGTCCACAACATCGCCACAGTAACCTGATCATGTGATCGATAACATGGAAACAAGGAAATGTCTCACATATATAGAATGTATTCACACCGCTTACTATGAGTTAAGTTGAAACATTGCGATTATCATCAAAGTAAGAAGCAATAACATATGATCAGAAAGTTGACTTGGTTCATAGTTGCATACAGAAATAAAATTGAGGAACAAAAACAAAAATTAACCAACTACGTAAAGGATCGGATACAAATTAAAACATAAATACGGGGGGGGGGGGGGACACGTGGTATCTAATAGCATTATCCAGTACGCTTCTCGATCAAATAAAAACCCTACAACCATCTTTTAGGATATGTTCCAATTTTCCATCATCAAACAGCAAAGGAAGATGTTTCAGAACTATTTGTTTGATTTAGTAAAATTGTGGGAAAGTACAGGTATGTTGGGACTGGAACTATTCTCTCTGTGAGGTTTACAGATTTTTTTTCATAAACTAATGTGTTGCGGTCCCTGCTTCTGATTAACTCCCCTACTGGTATTGCTTTAGTTGTGTGTTTAGGATGTTGACTATTACAGTGCAATATGGTATTCCCCGCAGTGGGTTTTCTAAAAGTACTGGTGGTGATAGATTGACCCACATCCAAAAAAGTGACTTCAGTAGCATGGGAGTAATGTTTGAACATGAGATTGAATTCATTATGATTAATGTATTGTACAAATGAGGGTATGGCAGACACATCGCCCCTCCAAATAAGGAGGAGATCATAGATGTATCTGCCATACCAATAAATATTTTCCCAAAAGGGATTTTCCTCAGTATACACAAACTGTATCTCCCACCATGACATTACCATATTTTGCTCCCATTGGGACTCCCTGGGTTTGTAAATAAATACTTGCCTAAAAACATGAAATAGCTGTGTGACATGAGATGATATGTGACCTGCATGGTGTACTCTTTAAGATTCTGGGTATAATTACTGTACATATTCAGATGCAATGCTAGATATATACACTCACCGGCCGCTTTATTAGGTACACCTGTCCAACTGCTCGTTAACACTTAATTTCTAATCAGCCAATCACATGGCGGCAACTCAGTGCATATAGGCATGTAGACATGGTCAAGACAATCTCCTGCAGTTCAAACCGAGTATCAGTATGGGGAAGAAAGGTGATTTGAGTGCCTTTGAACGTTGCATGGTTGTTGGTGCCAGAAGGGCTGGTCTGAGTATTTCAGAAACTGCTGATCTACTGGGATTTTCATGCACAACCATCTCTAGGGTTTACAGAGAATGGTCCGAAAAAGAAAAAACATCCAGTGAGCGGCAGTTCTGTGGGCGGAAATGCCTTGTTGATGCCAGAGGTCAGAGGAGAATGGGCAGACTGGTTCGATCTGATAGAAAGGCAACAGTGACTCAAATTGCCACCTGTTATAACCAAGGTAGGCAGAAGAGCATCTCTGAACGCACAGTACGCGGACTTTGAGGCAGCCTACACCGGGTGCCACTCCTTTCAGCTAAGAACAGGAAACTGAGGCTACAATTTGCACAAGCTCATCGAAATTGGACAGTAGAAGATTGGAAAAACATTGTCTGGTCTGATGAGTCTCAATTTCTGCTGTGACATTCGGATGGTAGGGTCAGAATTTGGCGTCAACAACATGAAAGCATGGATCCATCCTGCCTTGTATCAACGGTTCAGGCTGGTGGTGGTGGTGTCATGGTATGGGGAATATTTTCTTGGCACTCTTTGGGCCCCTTGGTACCAATTGAGCATCATTGCAACGCCACAGCCTACCTGAGTATTGTTGCTGACCATGTCCATCCCTTTATGACCACAATGTACCCAACATCTGATGGCTACTTTCAGCAGGATAATGCGCCATGTTATAAAGCTGGAATCATCTCAGACTGGTTTCTTGAACATGACTATGAGTTCACTGTACTCAAATGGCCTCCACAGTCACCAGATCTCAATCCAATAGAGCATCTTTGGGATGTGGTGGAACGGGAGATTCGCATCATGGATGTGCAGCCGACAAATCTGCGGCAACTGTGTGATGCCATCATGTCAATATGGACCAAAACCTCTGAGGAATGCTTCCAGCACCTTGTTGAATCTATGCTACAAAGAATTGAGGCAGTTCTGAAGGCAAAAGGGGGTCCAACCCGTTACTAGCATGGTGTACCTAATAAAGTGGCCGGTGAGTGTATATAGAGAGAGATAACATCACAACCCAACCAAGTAAAATTATCTGACCATGTATATTTGTTAAATTCTCTCAGAATGTCTGATGAATCCTTTAAATAACCAGGTACTCTAATTACAAGTGGTCGCTGAAGGCTGTCTAGCCATTCGCATAGTCACTTACTAAGCCCATACCCGAAATGATGGGTCTCATTGGAGGGGGAAAAATTAACTTGTGTGTTTTAGATAAGCCATGTATGATGGGAATCACAGGTTCGTGTACTTATTAATAATCCCTAGGATAGACGGTAATTAAGCCTAAAGTAAACGCATCATCAATTACAGCAAAATTTTTATCTTTAAAAACCTTGGTTGGATTGTGTGGTGTGGTTCCTATACACCTTAATGTGTGAAAGCATAGACAACATTTGAGAACAGTACAGATCTCTATCCATAAGCACTACTGTGCCTCCTATGTCTGACATTTTTAAAGCATTTCTCCTGTGCTCCGTGTTTCTGTTCCAGTATCCCTGTGTGTTCCTGCGTTCCTGTTCCCGTGCTCCTTTGTGTTCCTGCTTTCCTGTTCCCGTGCCCTGCGTTCCAGTTCACGTGTTCCTGGGTTCCTGTTCCCGTGCTCCTGCTCCGTTTTCCAGTCCGTTCCTGTGTTCCCGTTCCCATCTGCCTGGACCTCCCGTTGCTGACCCCGGATTGGACTTGACTTTCCATCTCTGCAGCCTGCGCTGACCTTGTGCCTTAACTTTACCACGAGACTGTCTCCTGCAAAGGTACCTCGACCATGGCTGCCACCGCGGGCTAGTTGCACCTTTGGAACAACCTGGTGGTACCCCGCTGAAGCAACACCTTCCCACTTCGCGGTGGGCTCTTGTGAAGACAAGGTGCCACTTAGATTCCGGTCCCTGGTGTCAGCTAGTACCACAGCCCGCAGTGGTCCAGAGGATCCACTGATCCCGAATCCTGACAGACTTTCCTTTTTTCCATGGTATGATTAGGTTACTGTGGCAATGTTGTGGACATGTGATTGACTGGGTTCACACCTACTTTTTTCATGTGATGCAATCATCAAGTGTCTCTTGCAGTAAGATTTTAATTGCACATTTTACTCTGTAATGTCATCCATGACTAAGGATGCATATAGAGTCCGAAACGTGTTGGATTATCTCAATGTCCATGTTTTAAGATGTTGCAAATAAAGGAAGACTTTTAACATATGACGATATTGCCCTGGTGGATTTGGGATGGACCGTGTACCAATTGTATTCAGCTGATCTCAGGTTAATTAACGGACCAAGGTCATCTGTTTATGAGCCCAAGCGCGAAACGCGTTGTTCTATTTTAATTATTTTACTTAATTTTACATTCATTTTTACGGGACCAGCCAGCACCATTCTTTCAGTGTTCGAGAAAAAAAACCCACTGCAATCTTGGAGAAAAAGTGATGAATGCACATGACAGGGTGTGGGTAGAAGAGAGGGAGCTAGATGATTGTGTAGAAGAGGAGACTGAGACACAGGCTGCTGACGGTGTCCCTCTCCATAGCATATGCTGTTGGAACCTGTCAACATATGACATTCTTTTAAAGTGTAACTGTAAAGTTCCTTGAGAGTCTGTGACAACAATTCCAAAGATACATGTATCATGCTTCTAGTTTCTTACTATCCAGAAATATAGATATATGAGGCTATCTGTAAAAACCTTTTAACTTTTCTTGAAGTGGGCGGGACTTCCTGGTTGTAACATCAGCAATGGGCATTGATACCTACAGCATTTAGGACATTCACGTGAATGTGCACAAAATGCTCAGCCAATCAAGACACAGAATCAGTGTTACTGCTTGTACAGAGATCTAGTGCAAAGCAAGCAAGGAAGACAGAGCACTGGAGCTCTGCATCATGCAGGAATCTATTATATCACAAAGAAAAAGATAGATTAAAACATGCCCAACTACACTATAAAACACTTACATAGGAATAAGAAGATGTACACATGGCAACATTACAGTATGTGTACATAAATATATATATATATATATTTATATATAGTGAGGGTACATTCCTACGTGGCAGTAATGTGTTTTCAAATGCATCAGAACAGCTAACTTACCAAAGAGATTTGAGATTTTTTTTTTGTCACATGCTGTACTTCGCATTGGTGGTAAATTTTGGTTAATAGGTTTTGTGTTTATTTATTAAAAAAGTTTTATAAATTGCTAAATTTAGGAAAAATTTTCCATTTTTAAAATTTGAAATTATCTTGTTTTCAGACAGCCACAACCCAAAATAGTTACTAACTAACATTTCCCATATGTCGGCTTTATGTTTAAAATGGATATTTCATTTTGATGTCACATGGCATACAAATCAAACATTATTTTATTCCAGGAGTTTTCAGAATTTACTTTTTTGGGGATCATTTTAGTTTTCAATAAAATAAAATATCATGCACTATAAAAGTCCCCTAAATGCGCAATATAGTCTAAAACTCCCAAACACAATAAGAAGTGAAAAGCACCACACAAACAAGACATATTGGGTATTGCCACATCTGTAACAACCCATACAATGAAATAAAATCATTATTGGACCTGTATGATGAACGCCTTAAAAAAACACATAAAAATAATGAATTTTGCACATTCCAACCAAACAGAAAAACCATAAAAATTGATCAAAGAGTTAAATTTACTCCTGTATGGTACCAAGAAAAACTACAACTTGTCCCACAAAAAATAAGCCCTAAAGGAGCTCAATCAACAAAATAATAAAAATGTTATGCCGCTTAGTAGACAGCAATGCAAAATCAAGGGATTTTTCGCTCCAAATAAGTCTTTATTCTGTAGAACAGTCAAACATGAAAAAGCGATATAAATGGGATATCGCCGTAACCATACTGACTAGAGATGAGCGAGCACTAAAATGCTCGTTATTCGAGTCAAACTTTTTTGATGCTCGTTTTTCAAGGGGACCAAGGCTCTGCACAGGGAAGCTTGGCCAAAAACCTGGAAACCTCAGAAAATGATGTAAACACCACAGAAATGGACAGGAAACAGCAGGGGCAGCATGCATGGATGCCTCTGAGGCTGCCTAATCGCACCATTATGCCAAAATTATGGGCAACAGCATGGCGATGACACGAGTGAGGCGAGATAGCATCTAAAACACCCAATAATTGACCCTGACACTATAGGGCAGTGGTGGCGAACCTATGGCACGCGTGCCAGACAGGGCACGCAGAGCCCTCTCTGCTGGCACGCGCACCATTGCCTCCACCATGTCTGTTTTATTAATGGAGCTCCGGCCAGGCTACAAGCTGCTGCTACGTGCCGGAGCTCCAGTGATTCAATAAGCATCGGAGAGGCAGAGCAGAGGGTAACACACTCTCTGCTCTGCTACATACACCTCAGCCCTCGGACGGACTGTCGGCTTCACAGTGCAGGCAGCAGCTGACCTGTCCTGCCATAACTTGTGAAGCAGCAGCAGCAGCAGCGTGTCACTGCCTCTCTCTTTGCTCCCTCCCCCTCCTCCTCACTGAACCTGAGCCCGGGAAGCCGGCAGCCAGGAGTTCACAGCAGCAAGATCACTGATAAGGAAGATAAGGGAATGCAGTCCCTCACTACAGGCAGGGGAAGCCAGGTACTGCATTGTCTGCTGTCTGTGTAAGCAGGCAGCAGGTAAAGTGTTAAATAATTGACTTCAGTGTTTTGTGCCCTCCACCTCACAACACCCAGTTTGCCCCAGTGAGGAGATCTTGCTAAATAGGTTTCCCCATCCCCTCAGTGCCTGATAGTTTGTATTTATTGTACCAGATGCGACTTGGACCTCATTTACTCACTTTTCCTGGCACTTTCAGTCCCTGCCCCTGTTTCCCTCTCCCGCAGCGCTGCTTTCACCTTCTAAATTTTGATAGATTAAGGCCCCTTTCACACTTGCGAGTGTGATGCGCTGAACTTGCATGCGCTGGATTGCCCGGGCTGAATGCTGCAAACCAGAACTGCACTGACATGCTGAATTCAGTACCAGTTTGCAGCGTTCAGGCCGGGAGATCCAGGCAGCACATGCTGCGAGTTCAGCGCATCACACTCACAAGCGTGGAAGGGGGTTTAAGCCTAAATTCTTGTGATTGAGATCGATCCCCACATGTTTGGATTGTAAATAATGGAAAACATGTGGTGCGAGTTCATGGATGCGATGGTGCAGTCAGATGTACCGCTCTGATTAAGTTTAGAAACAGAATTAAAGTGCATGGGGGCTAACCATGGCTCGATTTATATATGTGTTTCTATGTCTTGTTGAAAGCAAGACACTGGGTGCTAGCTGACAATCTAATGCACTTCCATAGCAATGCATATATGATCGGGCCATGGCTCGCCCCCCCCCCCCCATTCACTGTTAATGCTCTTTCTAAACAGAATGAAAGTGGTGCATCTGATCGCACCCTCAGTCAATCACAGTGTGTGAACATGGACTAAAGAAGAGGACTAATCCTAAGAGGAAGCAAGAAAGGGGACGCTAAAACTGGTGTAGCAGTAGCATTGGTGTCCTCTTACATGATGCCATATCTTCACTGTATGGCGGTGATAATTATCACTATATGGCGCCAATGTTCATCACTGGCATTAAAAGCAATTACTGTATGGTGGTAATATTAAGCATGATGCCATTTATGTTGTTGTAATAGTGATGCTCATCATGTGGCAGTATTATTTGGCGTTTAAATAGTGTTATTGTGGGTATTACTGGTCTAAATTACCATGCTGGCACTTTGGGATAGATAAGTGGGTGTAGGCTTGCAGTTTGGGCACTCGAGTTCTGAAAGGTTCGCCATCACTGCCATAGAAGGTGAAGGTGAGCGCTCCCCAAGCGACACATTTTCGGCATTTAAATGCGGCGGTTTTTCCGAATACGTCGGGTTTTCGTTCGGCCACGCCCCCCCGATTTCTGTCGCGCGCATGCCGGCCCCGATGCGCCACAATCCGATCGCGTGCGCCAAAAACCCGGGGCAATTCATGTTCAAGCGGCGCAAATCAGAAATATTCGGGTAACACGTCGGGAAAACGCGAATCGGGCCCTTAGTAAATGACCCCCTGTGTGTCTTAGATGTACACACTGCCAATCGCTATTTAACAATGATTTGTCTGAGAGCCAGATGCAGCCATCAAAAGAGCCACATATGGCTCCCGAGCCATAGGTTCCCTACCCCTGCAATAGAGCATCTTTGGGATGTGGTGGAACGGGAGATTCGCATCATGGATGTGCAGCCGACAAATCTGCGGCAACTGTGTGATGCCAACATGTCAATATGGACCAAAATCTCTGAGGAGCTTCCAGCACCTTGTTGAATCTATGCCACGAAGAATTGAGGCAGTTCTGAAGGCAAAAGGGGGTCCAACCCGTTACTAGCATGGTGGACCTAATAAAGTGGCCGGTGAATGTATGTGTATAGTATATATCAGTGGTGGCGAACCTATGGCACGGGTGCCAGAGGTGGCACTCAGAGCCCTTTCTGTGGGCACCCGGGCCATTGCCCCAGCACAAAAGACAGGACTCAAACAATCTTCCTGCAGTTCCAAGCAACTTAAAAGATGCTGCTTTCAGTCATATTTTGATACTTACTTTGCTACTTGGGACTGTAGGAAGAGGGAGAATGAGAGACAGGGTCGAATTATGTTTGGAGGACCTCCTGCTGGCCCCAGAGGAAAACGGGAAAGAAGCTAAAATGATGAAAATTTTCCATCTTTCTACTGTGATGCTTTCCTCAGGAGGCCAATATGATTGAAAGTTGTTGAACAGGGAGCAATAAAATAATGCTTTAATTTTTGGTTGGCACCAAGCGATAAATAAGCGGGGTTTTGGGTTGCAGTTTGGGCACTCGACCTCTAAAAGGTTCGCCATCACTGCTATAGGGGATGGCATGTGAAGGCAGCGGCAGCAGTGGCAGGCTAGAGAATGGCATGGCGACATACTCCAAATGGACTCAGGCTTCAAACCAATTAAAAAAATTCCTTTTGGCAAGGATAACGTGTAGCACTTTACGTATCAGTATTTGGTCTGGTTATGGCGGCAGAGAGGAACCAAAGGAGGTGAGCAAGAAGCGCTGAAATGATTTCCTATGTGAACAAAAGGTTGGCGGTATATTTAGTCGATAACAAAGCATGGCGGCGACAGAGTGACTAAGATCTATAACGTATCTGGTGAAACACCCGAAAAATTTGCCTGACACAGCTTGTTTGCTAAGGGGACGACAAGTGGAGGCAGCTATGGAGATGACTTTTGGAGGCAGCTATGGAGACGACATGTGGAGGCTCCTATGGAGACATTGGGGGTCATTTATTAAGGGCCCGATTCGCGTTTTCCCGACGTGTTACCCGAATATTTCCGTTTTGCGCCGCTTGTACTTAAATTGCCCCGGGATTTTGGCGCACGCGATCGGATTGTGGCGCATCGGCGCTGGCATGCGCGCGACGGAAATCGGGGGGCGTGGCCGAACGAAAACCCGACGTATTCGGAAAAACCGCCGCATTTAAAAACCGAAAATGTGTCGCATAAGGACCGCTTACCTTCACCTGGTCCAGCTCGGTGCATTCCGGCGCGATGAGTTTACTTTCAGCGCAGCAGCGCCACCTGGTGGACGGCGGAAGAACCACCTTATTAAATCCCGGCCGGACCCGAATCCAGAGCGGAGAAGCCGCCGCTGGAACGCGAATGGACCGGGTAAGTAAATTTGCCCCAATGTGTGGTGGCAGCTATGCAGACAACGTGTGGATGTAGCTATGGAGATGACATGTGGAGGCTGCTATGGTGACAACGTGTGGAGGCAGCTATGGAGACGGCGTCTGGAGGCTGCTATGGAGACAATTAAATTTGGATAGTGCCTGTATGCGGAAGTCCAAAAAAGTTTTCAAAACAGAGGACCGGGTAGGTGGCCCTCCAGAAAAATTAAATAGATAGACTACCTGTATGTGGCGCACCAAAAAATTATTTTAAACAGAGGACCAGGTATGTGGCCCTCCAGAAAAATTAAATACATAGAGTACCTGTATGTGGCACTCCCAAAACATTTGCAATACTGAGGACCACGAATGTGGCACTCCAGAAAAATGTAATACATACAGTACTATAGCTAGAGCCAGTTAGCCCTGGCAAAAAATAGCCAGTTGCCTCTGCTTTAGTGTACAAAGAGGAGGAGAAGGAGGAGAATGAGGAGGAGTGCATACATGAGAATTATTCAGGCTGAGCTGCTTTCACTTGGTGGAGAATGGAAATCATGAGAAATCCATGCTTGATTCATCTTGATAAGCGTTAGCCTGTCAGTCGACAGGCGTGTACGCATATCGGTGATGATGCCACCAGCTGCACTGAAAACCCGTTCTGACAACACGCTAGCGGCAAGTACAGCGCAAGTTCGGGCCAGATGTCCAGCTTTGAAACCCAGTAGTTGTAGGGAGCTGTGTGATCATTTAGGACGATGGTATGGTCAGCTACGTACTCCCTCACCATCTTTCTGTAAAGATCACCTCTACTCTGCCGAGACTGGGGACAGGTGACAGTGTCTTGCTGGGGTGACATAAAACTGGCAAATGCTGGACATGCTGCCTGCTGGCCTACTCTCCCTCGCTACTTGTCCAGCAGAAGTACGCCCTCTGCCGCTAGCCGTGTCAGATGGGAAAGACTGTTTCAGCTTGTGCATAAGAGCTTGCTGGTATTCATGCACTCTCACACTCCTTTCCTCTACAGGGATGAGAGTGGAAAGATTTTGCTTGTACCGTGGGTCCAGGAGAGTGAATACCCAGTAATCGGTGCTGCAAAAAATTCTTTGAACGCAAGGGTCACGGTATAGGCAGCCTAGCATGAAATCTGCCATATGCCCCAGAGTCCCAATGCACAAGAATTCACTCCCCTCACTGGCCTGACTCTCCATTTCCTCCTCCTCCTCCGACTCCCCTTCTTCTGCCCATACACACTGAACAGTTAATAAGGACTGAGAAATGGCACCCTCTTCTGTCTCGCCATCATTCTCCTCCTCCACCTCCTCCGATATGCGCTGAGAAACAGACCAGAGGGTGCTCTGGCTATCAACAAGGGAATCTTCTTCCCCCGTCTCTTGTGACGAGCGCAAAGCTTCCGACTTCATGCTGACCAGAGAGTTTTTCAATGGGCCAAGCAGCGGGATGGTGAGGCTGATGATGGCGGCATTGCCACTGACCATCTGTGTTGACAGATATCAGACATCCACGTCCACTCCTCATTGTAGACTTGAGGAAGCTGACTGACCTGACTAGCAGTTCTGGTGGAAGTTGACATCTACAATCGCTCTGCACTGCTGGTAAACTCTGGATAACATGGTTAATGTGGAATTCCATCTCATGAGCACATCGCACTACAGTCAGTGAGCGGGCAGTTGGAGGCGGCGCTGCGCTGCAGAGAGTGGCAGCATCTGTGGTTGAATTTCTGAAATGTGCACAGATGCGGCGCACATTCGTGAGCAAATCAGACAGATTGGGGTATGTCTTGAGGAACCGCTGAACTATCAGAATGAACACATCTGCCCTCCAAAAGCCATAGAATTTTCTTCCCTTCCGATCCACACTGTGCACCTCCAAAGCAGTTTGTGCCCACATGTGGGATATTACTGCATTCTAGAAAAACTGGGTAAAATTAAAATCTGCCCTCCAAAAGCTCAATAGCGCTCCTTTTGTCCTTTGCCATGCTGTGCCCCCCCCCAAGTAGTTTACATTTAAATGTGGAATATTGCTCTACTTATAAGAAACTGCACAACAAAATCTAAGATGTGTTTGCTCATTTTATCCTGCATGAGCGTGTTAATTTTAGAACTAAATAATCATTTTGTCAAAATGTAAAAATTCCAAATAGAACCTCCATTTTGTTTTAATTCTTGTGAAATACATAAATGGTTAACAAGCTGACCAATGGCTGTTTTGAATAATTAGGTGAGAGTAGGTGCAGTGTTAAAAATGGTGCGATTTGTGTGGAGTTTCTAATAAACAGAACTTTGATAACCCTTATGAATTGTCCTCTAAAAAAATTAGAAATCTGAAATTCACTTAAAAATTAGGAAAAACACTGTTCGCCTAACGTTCTCATAAAATAAAACAACATATAAAAAATTATGTCAAAATAAAGCAGGCATATGTTTAATGTTATTTAACAACTGATTTGGCCTAACTGTATGGTCAGCATAACACTTAGAAATCAGAAAATTTTAAAACATTTTCACCAAAAATTTTTTTTTTTATAAATAAGTGCAAAAAATTTCAACAAAAATTAGAAAAATTGTGCACAGTTAAAAGTGAGCACTTAATAAAATGGCAAAAAATGCTGTCAATTTCATCACTTTTAAATTTTAGTATTAAACATGGGGTATTAATTGTTGCCACTAGAACAACAATGTGTTATGCAGAAAACAAGCCCTTATAAATCTCTGTAAAAGGAAAACTAAAACAAATCTGGATTTTGAAAGGAGCAAAAGATGGAAATAGAAGAATGGAAAAGATCTGAGTTGGCTATGGGCTTTAAGGATTTCCTATTGGAACATTATAGTTGTTTGACTAGTAAGAAGCTATTTAGTAGCCTTTTCCCTGGAACTTATAGGTCTTAATATCACCTAGATTTGTATATTTTTTGAGTTTTGCTGAGAAAAAAGGAATTTGAAAACGTAACCTAAAAATACACATCTAAATGGGTTCTCCAACTAAACAAGTGCATCTTTGCAATTTTTCTTACATACTACAAGGGCAAAATGTCCATCTATAGTTATTCATATATCACAGCCTAGTATCCTAGAAAGAGGTTAAATAGTTTCACACATTACTTTTCACACCGTCCAAATGCATGGTCCCATATTGAATTTTATTTAGGCTGGATTCACGCCACCGTTGCCCGCCGTACCGTAGCACGGCTGGCACACAGCAGCGCGCGGGGAGAGGAGGAGGAGGAGAGCGCTGCTCACCGCCGCCCCTCTCCATAGGGATACATTGCGCCCTTTGCCGTCTATGGGGGACGTATATCAGCCGTATGTACGTATATACGTCCCCCTTGCGTTAGTGTGAATGCAGCCAAAGGCTACATTCACACGGACGTATGATTTCTCCAGTCCCGTATTTTTGGGCCGTATATACGTGGCGTTTTTCATCCGTATGCAGCACATATGTAACCCGTATTTTATACGTCCCCATAGACTTCTAGGGCATACGGAACTGAAATACGGGAGAGAATAGGACATGCTCTATATTTTTATACGGCCAGTATACAGTACGGTACGGAACGGAGTTAACAAATATAAATGGTCAGATTGTCCATTGAAATGAATGTGGTCGTGTGTAATCCGTAAAAAAACGGTAAGGTACGTTACGGATACGGCCATTTTCATACGTCCGTGTGAATGTAGCCTTAGGCTATATTCACACTGCCGTTGCCCGCCCGTACCGTACCGTAGCGGGCAACGGCAGTGTACGGGGAGAGGAGGAGGAGGTGAGCACAGCTCACCCCCGCCCCTCTCCATAGCAACCTATGGCGCACGGCGCCGTATTACAGGAAAAGATAGGACAGGTCCTATCTTTTTCCCAGGTACGGAATGGTACGGTGCCGCACGTGTGCGGCACCGTACCGCTCCCGTAGGGTGCCGTGCGCCCATAGAAGTGTATGGGGGACGTATATCGGCCGTATATACGTCGGCCGTATATACGTCCCCCATACGTTAGTGTGAATGTAGCCTTAGACAGATTGTAGCAATGAAGTGTTGTACATCACTTTTGATTGCTTTCTAGGTATGATACTTTATAGGCTAGGTTTTTGGAAAAGAACCAATTCCCAGATCAAAACATTAACAAATCGATTCTATCTGGTTGGCATATATTCAAAAATCTACCCCTAGTGAGATATGAAGAGAAACATACTACATAAAGAATATTATGGGCTTTCCTTCTTCTGTTCTTCATCCAGAACTTAATGTCTAGATCTTAATGCTTTCCTACTAGATGCAAAACGATTCTGAAAAACCATCATTGACAGAAGTACTTACATAACTCAGATGTGTATGAATGTTGAGAATGAACAGAATTGAAGTTTTAAAGACACAAGGAAAGACAAGGCAAAATCTTTTTCAAAACATGAAAGACCTTTATTACACATAATGTAGACAGGCAGTGTTATCATACTAGTGGGTAGTGAGCAGGAGCCCAGTAGTCAGGTAAGGCAGAGGAGGCTGGAGGCAGTACACGGATAGCCCGCAGGGGGCTGCAGAAGTAGTAAGGAACAGGAGTGTAGAGACCAAAGTAATAGTCTGTTGTATCTCAGGAGCTGAAGGTGCAGTATAGACAAATTGCAGTCAACTGAAGGTTGAAGAAGATCTCTAGCAAGGAGGTCTCCTGGGTGTACAGGCTGTACTCAGTAAACTGAACACAATACTAACACAAGCAGGAAGTGTCAGAGACACATATGTATAGGCAGACCAATCAAGGTAAACTCAGGGCAGTTCTAATCATGAGAAACAGGTGGCGGGTTTTACAAGTAGGTTCAACACAATAGTCTAGCAGGCAGGTAACACTTGGTGGTAGAATCTAGAAAACCTAGATTTTACACAACTTCACCTGGAATGATCACAATTGTAACACCTAGGGAAAATGTTTCCTAGGTGTTACACCTAGATTATATAGATTCTTTCTAATATATAGATTCTTTCTAATATTCTCACCTGGATATATTCTCTCCTCCTAACCACAAAGTACTCTGGACTAATGCTGTGATGGATTAACCCCTAGGTGCACCACGACGTTATACTACATCCCTGGGGCTACATGCTAAGCGCACCGGGATGTAGTATAACGTCCAGCTTCTGGGACCGGCTCACGAATGGAGCCGGTACCAGAAGCAGTGGCTGTCAGCTGTGTATCACACCGCGCTGTAACACCCGCAGCGTGTACGGGTGTCCCTGCTGTGGATTGGATCCCTCGTGCCGCTTACCGGGGGATTCGATCCTCTTCTGGGCAGCCCCAAAGTCTGCCATGTGCTACGGGGCTGCCCGATGTCCCTGTCAGTCAGTTTACACTGCTCTACAATGAAAAAGTATTGTAGAGCAGTGTATTGAACTTGAACCAGCAGTCGCTGGTTCAAGTTCAAGTAAGTATAAGTAAAAGCAGGTAAAAACACAAAAGTTAAGTTAGAATAAATAAAAAACAAATAAATATATAAAAATATAAGCCCCTAAAATGACAATTTCCCATAAAAACACTTAATAAACTATAAAAAACACAAACACGCAAAAAACACATATTGGGGGTAAAAATGCAAAAACCGCTCCGAAAAAAGTGATTTAAAAAATGTTACACACTCTAAAATAAGACCACTAAAAAGAACAACTCTTCTTGCAAAAAATAAGCCCCTAACCAGATTTGTCAGCCGAAAAATAAAAAAGGTATGCATATGAAAAAAATGGTGATAGTAAAATGAACAAAATTGTCTCCAAATTAGTTTTTATTCAGTAAAATTGAATAAAATACACAAAACCCCCACATATTTGGTATCGCTACGTCCGTAACAATCTGCATAATAAAACTGAATTGTTTTTGGACCTGCAAAATGAACCCCGTAAAAAGAACCCTCAAAAACGCTGCGAAAAAAAAGATAATTTTCAATTAATACCCTTTAAAAAATGCTCTAAAAAGTGATTTAAAAAAGTTACGCACTCTAAAATAAGACCACTAAAAAGAACAATTCTTCTCGCAAAGAATAAACCCCTAACCAGATTTGTAAGCCGAAAAATAAAAAGTTACCCATATGAAAGTCAGTGATGCTAAAATTTACATTTTTGCCTAATTACTTTTTATTCAGTAAAATGGGAATTTTTTTTTTGTAAAACTATATAAATAAGGTTTTTCCGTGGAGACCCATAGAATAAAAATAATATACTATTTTTACGGTACGGTACGGTAAACGGCCAAAAAAAAAAATCCAAAAAAAGTCCCTAAAAATTGATGATTTTCATTTCCTCCACCAACAAAGAGTTAATAAAATCTCACCAATTAGCTATAGATGCCCCAAAATTATGTACCAGAAAAGTGCATCTCATGTGGCAAAAAATAAGCCCCTATAGGTCCACAATAATAAAACAAAAAAAATTATAGCCTGTACAATATGTCAATGCAAATCTGATCTCCTCCCCTTCTATGCCCAGCCGTGCGCCCATACAGCAGGATACCACCACATATAGGGTATCAGTGTACTCGGGAGAAATTGTGGAGCCTTTTTTCATTTTATCCATTACAAATGTTTAATTTTCCACCCAAAATGAATGTATTGTCAAAAAATATTACAATTTGTAGACCACACCTCCATTTTGTTTTAACCCCTATAAAACACCTAAAGGGTTAACAAATTTCTTAAAAGTGGTTTTTCATACCTTGAGGTGTGTAGTTTCCATAATGCGGTAATTTACGAGTCTAGCTATTATTTAGCCTCTCACAGTCAATTAAAAGTTGAGCAAGTCCATCTAAATATTAGTTTTGGTGATTTTCCCAAAAAATTATAAAAATGGCACCCAAATTCTGAGCCTCATAACATTCTAGTAAAATATGTGGAATCTTAAAAAAACATGCCAACATAAAGCAGACATTTGGGATATGCAAGTTATGAATTTATTTGGGTGCTATGACTATCTGCATCAAAAGTAGAGAATTTAGAACTTTGAAAATAACGAATTTTTCCAAATTTTTGCCAAATTAATTTTTTTTCCATAACTAAACACAAAAGATATAAAGATATCATCCAAATTTTTAAACTAATTTGAAGTACAATGTGTCATGAGAAAACAATCTCAAAATCCCCTGGATATCTCATAGTGTTCCAAAGCTATAACCACTTATAGTGACACAGGGCAGATTTGAAAAATGGGGCCACGTCCTTAAAGCCAAAAGAGGCTGAGTCCCGTAGGGGTTAAGTTTGATTGGGTTTATGTTATTGTGTTGTATGGAGAGGGCTCAGCCCATGAGCTTTGTACTTGAAAGAGAATTTCATTGCCTTCAAATTACTAGAAGTCACTGCTTGTATTTTATCAGTTCTATAGTCACTTACTAACATTCTAGAGTGTGACATTGGCATATATATGTGATTTGGCTTAGGATGGTAAACTGTAATGTGAACACTGGGATGGGGCAACCTTGTTGTGGAAAGAACTAGTCTAATCAGAACACACTCTTAATCATTAAGATATTTGCTTGGACCTATTTGCATGCTGAGTTTTGCAGATATCCGACAAATGCTAAGACATCTGTTATTGCAAAATAAGCTGACAGACCCAGTTTGACTAAAAGGCATATGTTAGACTGTGTTTTTCTGCAAGAAGAAATAAAGCACATTTTGTCCAGCAACATGAAACTAGTCTAATGGGTTGGTGTTACAGGTAGAGACTGTTAGTAAACTATTTCTTTCAATGTTAAGGATGGGTAATTGGTGTAGGTTTGACATTGGTCTTTTTACAGAAAACCTAAATAATTGGCATCTCCAAATTCCTAGGCAATGAGACTGTCTAAAAGAATACTGTTATAGAGTATAATAAGATGTTTGGATAATTAACAGCTGCTTTCTAGCGAAGCTAGTTTGTAACATTTTGGGGCACATTTACTTACTTCTAAATAGCTGTCACAACTGCGCAAATCCTGGAAATTTCTAAAAGCCGACGAAAGTGCGATCCGCGGGACCCTTACTAAATAAGCCCCGTTATGTTTATGTATGAGTGTCAGGAGTAAGTCTTTGTAAAATTGACTAGAAAGTACAACACCATAGGGTTATAGGTTGGGCTTGATGAATCTGACCTTGGTGCAACTTTGTTCAACCTTATTTACTATGACATGATGAGTTACCTATTTATAAATTAGAAGATAATTTAGAAACCCTTCTTCCCCTTCAGGCTTCTGAAACAGAACTTAATGAAACACATGTAAATAGAATGGATCGCTTCTAGACTACAGACAAAATGCAACAACCAAAAAGGAATTAATGGAGGTTTGACAGTGTATAAATTGTGAAATACTCAGGTTGTGGCAAGGCTATTATTGATGGTTGTTGTAAACCTCTGTTCACTGCAGCCAAAATCAGTTAAACTGGGATGTAGAAAGGAGTTGAAGCATTGCATTTCAGCAATCAGGAAAGAGAATGAATGACCTACACTGAAAATGGGAATCTTTAGCAATGCCAGATGCTTGTAGAGGATCTGTATTTGATTTCAATATGATATATTCGGTAAACCATTGTAGGATAGACATCAACTACTATTTAAACAGCAATGTCTTTATAGATGACTGGTGCCTGTTCTTTTCTCGTGGCTCATCAATATTTTGAGGGAAAGTGATCAATGCATATTATCCATTAGGAAGGCTCTATTCAGGATGACATAAAGAAACTGTCAGAAAGCCTATGTTGCTTAATCATCTATTGTCTAGGGACCGAATGTGAGCATTAGATTGTTTTAACAAATCCTTTAGTTGCACACGACAGATATCTTGTTCCGTGCTCGTTTAAAAGGAAAGGAACTTTTAACAACTCCCTTTCGTGACAAAATCTAATAAGATGAAGAACTAAACTCACCTATATACTATAGAACAATACTCACCAGTTTTCATTTATCTTGGAAAGTCCCTTTAAGTGTATCAAACTGAGTACATAAGTTGTTGTTCAGTGTGCATCACTAGTTTTACATAACCAAAGACAGTCAAGTTTGATGCAAAATCACATTTAATCATTACTGATGAATAGCATGAATAATCTTCTGTAAGTGGCAACACCCAATTCACAAGCACTATTGAGAGACTATCACACAGCTAAAAATGGACTGTGTGTCCAGATTAAATTACGTTAAATGTCTAGAGGGTGGTGATTTTTGTTATAAAGTCATGACAGAACATATACCCACTGTGAGGTTGTAGTAATAAGATGAAGACAAAGAAATTGCCAGATAGTATGTCATGATTTACCCAGTAATGGGTCAGACAAAATGAGACAGCATTTCCCTCAGCCTAATGTTGTAGGATTTGTCTTGGCCAATAGATGCTACTTTACCCCTAAATGTGTATAAATCTACTCATAGATCAGACGAGTGCGAGACAAACCAAACCCACTCAGATCAGCTATTTTCAGAGTTTAATAAATAGAGAATTGAACAAAAAGTAAACACATCTGTTCTCAGTGTAAAGGTCAAACCAGTTTATTGAAGATCAGTTTCACTCTATTTAAATGGGAGCTAAACTGTAATGACATGGTTCAGCCACTACACATAGAACAGAGCTGTCCACATCCTGTTCAATTCTCTGTTTAACTGCTGATCTGTGGGTCACGGAGTTCCTGACACCTCCAACCCCACCAATCAGTCTGATACAGTGAAACCTCTACAGGAGACTCCCCCTTTGCGAGGACACCCTTCCTAAAACAACATTTAATTCAATTGTCCAATTTTCTTCCCCATTATACGATATGGAAGCTGCCCCCCTTTGAGTAACATCCCATTAAAAGACTGATTTTCTCTTCAAAATTGGGCAGTTTCCTCAAAAAAGGTTTTGCTTGGGATAAGTTAGGAATATTTGGTATTTTACTCTTGAACTAATTCCATGATGGAGTAGTGCTCCAAAAATGATGCATGTATTACACCAAGTGTTCGCTATAACAATTCACTGACTTCATAAACACAGTTTTTCACTCCGTTTCTATGATATGAACACATGAAAAAGTTGTTTTTGCATCACAATTTTAAATATTATTACAATTTTTTTTCAAAATGAGCAGTACATTTTATTACTATTCTAAGGTGAATAAAAAGTTTTGTTTTATGTGGCAAAGTGACATTTATTAAAAAAATGCATTTCTGCCATCATTAAATTCCATCATATTTGATGGAATTTTTATAAGGGTACAACATGCCACTAGTGGAAAAACCAGTCCAGCACTCCACATAGTAAATCTTCTAATTACTTTATTCCATGAAAGCAATGGTACAATAAAATACAGAGGGGATAGACAGCAATGATCTACATGTTTCGGCCCAGCCGGTTTTAACTATGCCTTACTCATGATCAACCAGCTGTACAAAGTTTGTAGTCATCTTACCACATTATCATGTAACCTACCAGGACTGATATAATTAAATATTTGCAACAGATTTGGAATCCTTCCTAATGCTACACAGATTGACCAGTATAAACAAAAACACTCAAAAAAGAGTGCTTCTATGTAATTCATCTACAGTATACAGGCGGTCCGCTACTTAAGAACACCCAACTCACAGGCGACCCCTAGTTACAGACGGACCCCTCTGCCCACTGTGATCTCTGGTGAAGCTCTTTGGATCAATAATCAGCTGTAAAGTGTAATGAAGCTTTATTGATAATCCTTGGTCCAATGACAGCAAAAGCAAATTGAAACTACAATTGTCACTGGGGCAAAAAAAAATTTTGTCTGGATCTACAATTATAAAATATAAAGTTTCGAATTACATACAAATTCAACTTGGGTTCAATAGGCTTGTTCTTATCTTGTACGTAACCCGGGGACTGCCTGTATGTCTCATTTGTATAATACATATCAATACTGGTACCAAATGATAGTTACATAATAAAAACTTGAGTTTTTCAATGTATTATCTGTATAACCCCTAGCTCTAAGTCTATTCCTGATCAAAGTCAGTTCCTGTTCCACTGATGAACAAAAAATTCTTCCTACTGGATCATGTAAATATTTGCAAGTGAGGTGGAAAACTTTGCTCCCCTCACCTGCAAATACTGATCATCAAAAGCGAAAAGGTTATTTTGTAACAGAAAATCCATAGTCATAATGAAAAGTGTGTTGAGGTGCTTAGCCATGAAATGTAATGCCAAATCTTTTGGGACTGATGGATACAGGGCCACCACATCACATGTGGCCCATGAGTACCCAATCTATGATATCCAATGTCTGCAACACATGTGTAGTGTCCAAAAAAATAGCTTGGCAAAACCTTGGTAAGGGGCTGAAGATAAAAATCCACCCACACCCAAGGCACTCCACAGACTATCTATCCCTGCTACGATGGGTCTCATAGGAAAAATGCCTTTGTGGATGTTGGAGAGTGAGTGAAAATAGGTGCAACAGGCAGTTCACCAAAAGATAGTCCTTATCCATTTTTATATCAATGACCCCGACAGCTATACACGCCAAAAGGTGTTCCATTTTAACCTGCAAATCCTGGTAGGGATCACTTCGTAGCACTCGATAATTGGAATGATCTTTAGTATTTCTTCATTCAATGTTTTATTCGGCCCTGTATCAAGGACCACCATTGTATCCTCTTTATCAGAGGCCCTTGTCACCAAACCAGTGTTATTTTATAACTTCATCAGGCTTTCTGTTCAGAGCCAGTTAAATTGCAATGACTCGTCTTAACTGGCAAAGATTTATACATCATGGTAAAACTCCTTTTTAACCAAAATCTGAAAACTATCCAAAGAGAATGTTCTAGATGTAATAGGGTAAACAACTAAATTTTTGTTAGAAAACAAGGTATCCAAATTATCATCAACATTAGGTAGCAACAACCTGAGGTACAATACATTCCTTTGGTCTATAAACTTGGAAAGAACACTATAGTCTTTACATAGCGAGTCCCCCTCCATGGTATTGGCATTAAAGATTAGCATCTGCCCTGCAATATTATTCTTAGAAAAATGCTTTCTTATTGTGATGTTCCTACAAAACCTGTTCACATCCAACAGTGTCTTAAACAAATCAAAATTCTGTGACAGAGAAAAGTTTATTTTACTTTGCGTTTGCCTTTTATGTTTGTGGCCAGCTTGCCTCCTCCATTTTTTGACTTAGACATAACGCCTTTCTCTCCATGTTAATCTTGGGGGTTGATATAAGAATCTCTCCTTTTATCTATCATCTTTGAGGCGAATCCCACTCCCTCATCTAAGGAATAGGAAGAGGAACTCTGAGAAACAAACCTGTTGTCCATCCTTTTTATTGTGAGGAGACCATTAGGGATGTTTTTTAAGAATAGACTTCGGGCCCAAAGAAATGGATGTAGAAAAGTCGTCCCTATTCTGCCATGTATAAACCTGATGCGCACAATAGTCCATGAGCACTCTCTTATATTTGCTTTTTTTTAACATTCATAATGTCCTTCTCAAATTCTTTGAGCTGGGACTTACAGTCATTATAAACTTTGTTAATGTCCATTGCCATTGCTACAGCCTGGTTAATCGTTAGTAAGGAACCTTGCTCATATTTTCCAAGTATATAGTGGTCAGTAACTTACATACTTTCAGTCCACGTGTAATCACTTTTCTTTCCACATACGTACTCATAGTTTCCATGTCCCACCATGCCACAGCAGTGTACATAGGGTTAACTGTAGAGTTAACTGTGGAGGACTTTGAGAGCCCTCGGACATAAAGAAGGAAGAGTCCAAGGATCTTGTAGGTGAACAAGGCTGTGAACGTGAGCACTTCTTGTGCTTTTGAGCGGCATTAGACTGTATCTGTGCAAGTTGGGCCTGCAAGGATGAGAAAATCTGAGCATCCAAATGGTTGAGCAATTAAAAAGAAGGAACTCTAGGTATCAATTCATCATCAGTTGGAGCCGAGGCACCAGTTGCCATACTCTGTTTAGCAGTTTTACACCTATTACCCATACAGAAGGGTCCACAGATGACGGGGTCGGAGGCTCAGGAGCGTATATATGAGAACAAGGGCTTTGATAGGTATTCCTGCAGTTTAGCAGAGACACGTGTGAAGCATAGTGGAAGGGCGAAGATGGGATCCGGGCTCTCAGAATCCATGGTCCAGAAGTGCAGGATCGATGGTGTGGGGGAGGGGGGGCAGTAGTACACACAGTGGGGGAGTTGCTGAAGGGCACCCAAGACACCTCGGTCCCCAGTATAATGCTGATGGTATTCAGGACCCCCACGCACCTGCAAGTTCAGAGACCCAGACAACAGCACCAACAGTACAAGTAGTAGCCCGGCAGCACATGCACATAGGAAATGGAGGGGATGTGGAGACCCATGGATGGCAGCCACTTCAGGGGCTGCGTATTGCTGAATGTGCACTGCTGTTGTGCTGTCATATGATAAGGGTGGGGATTCCCAAGGGGTGCCATCCCCTGCAGCAGAGTGGGCCAGACTTCCACTTCACAGCATGGTATCTAGATGCAACCGGAAAGCCCCAAAGTCCCCTACAGGCCCAGCAAGACCCACCACAGGCAGGGAACAGGAGCACCGAGACCATGCCACCCCAAGGGCAGACACAGTTAGGACCACTGGGCCGCTCACCAACAAAGGAGCCAGAGAGGCAGACTTAGAGCAACAGACTTGGAGCAACCAACTTCCCTTGGTATGGCTGATGGCCTAATCTGGACAACCTGCTGCTGCCGGAGGGTTTCGGTCAATCTGGAATGGCATACCATTTCTGCAAAGTCAGTAAAAAATGATAATCACTTCAACCATAGCTGCACATAAAACAAACTCAGACACAGTTTTCTCTAAGGAAAAGATCGTGAAAGGGAGTCAATTAAAGGCAGCCCTGGGTGTGGTTTCCAAGCAAGGATCCTATAACCTGATGCCATTCACAGCAAGTTCTGGCAGTGTCTCTTTTTTACTTAGATTCTCTCATAAACCATTTCTCCATGATAACATGACTTCCCCATTGATATCTCTGCTGAATTCTATGATGCTAGCAATAAGGGCCTACTGTTATAGATTGTGCTGAATGACATTGAGGAATCTCACATAGACTCCCGGTTGTCATAGCAACGGATCAACGCGCCACAATGAAGTCATAGCAGGCTATGATCGCAAGTGTTAGCAGTGGGTGTTTTCTGCATTATGCAGCAAATATCAAATGTGTATAAAGAGGGCTCAGCCAGTGAGCCATCGTCATATACTCGCTGCTGCACCATGACATTGGGAAACGACATGGTGCAGCAAGGGGTTAAAGTCCACATTGAAATATTAAAACACAGTTATACTATACAGTGCTGCTTTGTTTGTGGCATTTCTGTGGCATTTTGGGAGGGTCATTGGCATTTGTTGCAATGCATAGGTTGACCTTGCTATGGCAGTTTTTTCTGGTGTTTCCCAGTGTCTTCTTTATGAACCATTATATACTCTATAAAAAAGGAAGAGAAATTGCAAAGTACACAAAGTATAAAAGGCCACCAAAACCAGCTTAAAATGTTAAAAACAAATATTTTTTTCACCCATTTTAATATACCAGAGAATAGCTTTGTGCAAGTGGTTCTTCTGTTTTCTAGGACTTGGACATTGATGGCTATCCTAAGGACCATTCCTATAATGTATACTTTGTGATTTGTATGCGTTTAATCTTGATTTTTATTGGCACAGGTTTAAGTGTCAAAATTATCTCCATAAATAAAATGCTTATATACACACTCATAATGAAAGTTTGAGCATATCATCCATTTAGAAAGAAAATATAGCAGACCAGAACTGAGACAATTTATGCACTATAGAAACATATGTGATCCTTAGAGAACTACCACTCTCTCGACAAATGGAAAAACAGCTGCAAGGTAAACAACAGGGACAGTATTGTAATAATTACTGATTTAGAGAGGGAGATTAGCACAAACATAAAACATCTCTGATCACCATATTGTGATGATAGATACTGTACTCTCTATGGATACCTGACATTCTTAGACAGCAGCTGGCTTATTCTTACTAGGCTATAAAGGCGAGAATTGGGGCTGTTAAATCAGCATTTTAATCAATATAACCATTTTGCTTAATGCATTCTACCTGCAACCCATTTAACCTTCAGATACTATAAATGCACTTACCATAGCAACCATCAGAAAGGATCAAAAAGACAATATTTTAATATACTAAAATACACTTACTATGCACAACGTGGGTATTTTATCTTTTCTACTTCTATTAAATACAAACCTAAAGGATTCTATACAAAAGTCAGTTACCACTTACAAAAGATAAATAACATAAACTACAATTACATTTCAGTTTGTAACAGTTTATTTAAAATGTAGCTCCAAATGTGACAGCCTGTTTTCAAAAGAAAGGAGTCTTTGAATCATAAAGGAATAAGATGCAAGAACTCCCTGTCTTCACAGCGAACTTCAGCACTGGCACTGTATTAATTGTTACAGTTTATCTATTTATTGTCACGTGTGTTTCCACAATCCTTGTCTCGTATCCAGGGCGCACCCGTGTTTCTACATGTGCCCCAAGAGCTCTGCGGAACTCACCTCTCCGGGCTCCAGTGGCAGTCTCTGCTGCTCCCGTGGTTTAGCGCGAGTGTCCCTGTCACTTAGGGCACATGCGCAGTGGCTTGCAAAGATTTAAAGGGCCAGCGCGCCAAAAATTGGCGCCGGCCTGACATAAATTCTTGCCCCTTCCTGTGACCCTTGCTGGATCTTCAAGCCATCCCCTGAAGTGAAAGCTCCCCTGAGTATCTTGCGTTCCTGTGTATCTTGCATTCCTGTGTATACTGCTGTCCCTTGTGCCAGCCCGTTCCTGTGTTCCTGATCTGTGTGCCAGCCCGTTCCTGTGTTCCTGATCCGTGCACCAGCTCCTGGGATTCCTAACATGAGTTCTAGTTTGCCTTCCTGTGCTGTCCTACCGCTGTCACCTTGGGTACAGACTGTCTCCTGCATTGCTACCTTGGCAGCCACCGTGGGCTAGTCGTGTGGAACCTGTGGAACGACCTGGTGATACCCTGCCGCAGCAAGACCATCCAGCATTGCGGCGGGCTCTGGTGAAGACCAGGTGCAACTTAGACTCTGGTTCCAGGTGTCTGCTAGTACCATCTCCCGTGGTGGTCCAGAGGGTCCACAGACTGGCATTTATTTATTTAAATATTTTATCCCTTAACCCCTTAAGGACGCAGGGTTTTTTCGCTCATTTCTCGCTCTCCACCTTTAAAAATCCATAACTTTTTCATTTTTACGTGTACAGACCTGTGTGAGGGCTTATTTTGTGCATAACAAATTTTACTTTCCTGTAATGTTATTTATTTAACATGCTGTGTACTGCAAAGCTAAAAAAAAATTCCAAATGTGGAAAAATTGAAAAAAAAACGCACGTTCTTGTGGGCTCAGTTTTTACGACTTTGACTGTTCACTCAAAATAACACCTCAGCTTTATTCTTTGGTTCGGTGCGATCACGGTGATACCAAATTTATATAGGTTTTATTGTGTTTTAATACATTTTCAAAAATTAAAAATTATGTTTTATATCAGTTCTAGCGAAAGGGGGGTGATTTGAATTTTTAATACTTAATTAATTTTTTTATTTTTTTTTTCACAAATTCTTAGACCATCTAGGGTACATTAACCCTGGATGGTCAGATCGTTCCTACTTCTGTATTGCAATATATGGCATTTTTGCAGCTCATTCATTACAATGAGCCACTGGCAGTGCAAGCACCGACCACGGTTATTAGCGGTGGGGGTTTGCTGCAATATGCAACAACCCCCACCTTTGTATGAAGAGGACTCAGCCCGTGAGCCCTCTTCATACACTCCCTGTACCTCTGCGCCGTAGAGCTACGGCGCAGAGCGTTAAGGGGTTAAAGAATGAATGACCCATTTACAAGTCACCTTCAGTCAGCCTTTTATCCTCATAGACTGTAAGTTCTTGTGAGCAAGGTCCTCATTCTTGTTGTTTTATATGCTTATGTAAATACTCAGTAATATCTTGTAATATCTTATTTGTATACTAGCTGTTGCTCCCGGGATTGCCTAGGATAGAAAATAACTGTTCTTAGCTATAATAAAATAGAATGGGATAACAAAAAATATTTTATTGGTATCTCTCTGACTCTCTCAGTGTCTCTCTGTCTCTGACTGGCTGTCTCTGAGTGTCTTTAGCTGTCTGTCACAGACAATCTCTGTCACTGACCTTCTCTTTGAGTGACTGGCTCTGACCGTCACCGTCTTTGACCGTCTGTTTGAGTGACTGTCTCTGGCCATCTCTTTAAGTGACTGTCACTGTCCATCGGGTCTCTGACGTTCTCTGTCTCTGACTGTCTCTTTCAGTGATTGTCTGACTGTTTCTTTGAGAGACTGTCTCTGTCCATCTTTCAGTGACTCTCTCTCACCATCTTTTTCGAGTGATTGTGTCTGACCGTCTCTTCGGTGACTGTCACTGTCTGTCTCTGTTTCTGACCTTCTCTGTCTTTAGCTGTCTCTTTCAGGGACTGTATCTGACAGTCTCTTTCAGTAACGGTCTCTGACCAGGACTATATTTGACTGTGACTGTCTCTGACTGTGACTGTCACTTTGTCTATGTGGAGATTCATCAGAAGTGTCTGAGAGAAGAACTGCTCCAGCAGCAGCAGACAATGGCTTCTGTGTATGGTGGTTAAAAAGTGTATTTTGTTCTGTTTGATGGGCCAGTGCGCTAAAATTTGAGGTCAACTTTTGGTAAATTTTTGGCTTTAGTATGGTTCTTTTGGGTTTTCAGCTGTAATTTTTTCTTTTTCTGTCCTTTTCCATAGCCTGAGAGTTTCATTTTTCCAAGTGGTATCTATTTAGATTAACTATAACTTATTGACTTCATTTTAATACTAATGAGGAAATGGTTATATTACAAAAAATTTTGATCCATGACTTAGCAATCACAACAGCATTCCACCATTGGATTGGACATTGGTTTGTTTATGACACTTCTCTACCTGATGTCTTTCACTGGCATCTCTAGACTAATTCAGATTCCTGTATATAAGGTTGAAAACTATAATGAACTTGGATAAAACTTACCGGTTATTCCTAGACACACTGGAGAGCTGTAATGAGGCACAGAAAAGTAAGAATTCTTACTTGGAGAGTGACCTTTTCAGTACAATATTGAAAATTTATTTATTAAATAAAAATTTTGAAAACATTTAGGAACCATTTGCAAATGTAAACAAACGGTAGGAGCAAGGTAATTCATCCTCTCTCACAAGGCCAGAAGTTTTTCTTTTGCTTAGGGTAAGTTGAGCAAATACAAGACTTGTGCTAACTAGTAATTCTGATCCTTCACTATGCAGCTCTCTAAAATGCAAGTCTACTATAGTTAGAAGAAAATCATTTTTTCAGAGGAGATACAGAAAGCTAATTTTAGCAAACTATATAGCTGTCCTTAAGTTTTACTACTTTTAAAATTAAACTTAAACAAAGTAGCCTTTTGTTATCATATTCTGAAATTTATAACTTTTTAAATATTTACCTGCCAATGAAGCTGTTTGTATTTTTGCAGAAGAATCTGTAGTTTTTTTTTTTTTATTGGCACCATTTTAGGATACCTATGATTTATTTTAATTTCTTATTGCTACATTTTTCTCGCAATCCTTTCCCATGGATATTTTTTTTTCCGTTAGATATTATTCATTTTATGGCATTCACTGTTTAGGATAAATAGTTTAACCACAGGCACAGTGTGTAAGGGGCTTTTCATGTGGACCGGACCCCCCTTTGGCGCTTACTAGGGGAGTCTGATCCTCCGATGGCAGCAGTGGGGTCTGACAAGGCCTGGGCTGCGCAATGAAGTTCGGAAGACCACCCAAACACCACTATTCTGTATAAACATTTAAAGAACACAAAAAAACCCACTAAAATCACAAAGAAACACATACTTGGTATTGCCACGTCCGTAACAATCTGTACAATAAATAATTACCATAATTGGACCCGCTCAGTGAGCACTGTAAAAAAAAACAAAAAAACAAAGAACTTGCCAAAAATGTACATTTTTTATCAATTCTCTTTACAAAAGATATTCTAAAAAGTGATCCATAATAGTTACAAACACCAAAATGGTACCACTGAAAAGAACAACTTGTCACACAAAAAAAGCCCACAACCAGCTCCGTCAACCAAAAAAATACTAAAGCTATGCCGCTGCAAATATGGAGATAAAAAAAACAAATGCTATTTTTTCTATTCTAGTTTTTCTCCAGTAAAATGGGACAAATATACCGTATATACTCCAGTATAAGCCAACAGAGTATAAGCCGAGACCCCTAATTTTAACACAAAAAACTGGAAAAACCTATTGACTGAAGTATAAGCTGAGGGTGGGAAATGCATTGGTCACAGCCCCATTATATAGCCAGCCAGACCCTTGTAATATATAGCCTGCCAGCTCCCTGTAGTATATAGCCAGCCAGCCCATGTAGTATTTAGCCTGCCAGCCCCCTGTAGTATATAGCAAAGCCATAAAAAAAAAAAAAAAAATTCAGTACTCCAACTGCCCGGGCAGCTTCTCTTCTGTCTTCATGTTTGTGGCAGGTCCATGACAGCTCAACAGAAGCGGCTGACATCAAAGTTGTGCGCCGGCCGGGCCGAGCTGTTACGGACCTGCCGCAAACATGAAGGTAGAAGTGGAGCTCGCCAGGCCTTCGGAATGGTGAGTACTGAGTTTATTTTTTTTAATATATCCAAGTATTAGCCGAGTGGGGAATTTTCAGCACAAAAGTTGTTCTTATACTCAACTATATACAGTAAATAAAACTATGAAAATGAGGTATAACCGTAATTGTAGTGATCTATAGAATAGAGATAATATATTATTTTAAGGCTATAGTAAACTGCCCCCCCCTAAAAAAAAATACTAAAAATCCAAATCAAGAATTGATGATCTAATTTTACTCCAAACATTAAAGAGTTAATAAAATCACATTTAGCTTTAATAAAAGCTAAAGAACAACTAAAATTAAGTTTTTAAGGGCATCTAATCTTGCAAAAAATAAGCCCTTATTTGTCTAAATTGTCAAAAAAAAAAATAAAAGATTGTATAGCCTATAAAATCCCATCCCGTCATAGAACGGTGCAGAATGAAGTGACTTGTTCCTTACAGCCATCCATCTGGCCCCATGGACCATAAGGTTTTCGTGCCCCGCCCCCCTGATCCATGTTCGCTGCTATTGGCTAGTCAATCTAGACCACCCAATAGCAGCAATATTTGTCACAATGGGCATCACAGGGGTTAATTGCAGCAAATCACACCGATAATTGTTGATTTCTAGGACAGCACCAATACTCAGTGGAAGGGGCCATGTCTAGTGGCATCATCTGCCAGAGAGCTCCGATTGACTGATTTGTGCACCCACTGCTGGATAAGGGTTACCACCTGTATGTGGATAACATTTATCCCAGCGTTCCACTATTCCAATCCCTCAGTTCCAGAGGTTCATAGGGTGCGGCACTGTACACAAAAACCAGAGAGGTCTCCCTGGATCCGCTGTTGGGCAGCCACTTAGAACAGGGGGACATCAAGGCGCTCAGCAATCAGAACATGGTGTTAATCAAGTATAAGGACAAAAGCAATGTCCTTGTTCTGACCACAATGCATGTGGACTCCAGCCCCCTCACCACTGTATGAGGTACCACCCTCTCTGCCCACAAGCAGGACAGCATCCTGGTGGGTTTGATCAGGTGCTGAAGCCACACAGCGCCCTACAGAAAACGAAGTTATGGTACAAAAATGCTGGCCATGTACAATGTACAGATGATGCTGTACAACTCTTACACCCTGTTCCAATGTGCAGGTCATGCCATATCATTTCTCCATTATCAAGAGATGTGATTAGGGAACTAAAATTGAACAAGAAAGACAAGGCTCCAGTACCTCTGGATTAGATGTCCCCTTGTTTTGCTAGGACAGCATTTTCCAGATGATTTCCACTGCTTCTAAAGGTAGGATTCAGAAAAAAGTTTGGTCCAAAAGGGGGGGTTAGGAAGGACACTATAAACTACTACGAGACCTGTGAGAACTCCAGAGTGACAAAATTTCAGTTGGTTCCCAAGTATATTCCAACACCTTATATGCAACACATTCGCAATTTACGTCCAACCTTTTTGTGAATTTTTCTCAGTAAAAAGAATTATTGTAACAACTGTTGATCACTACACCCCTCAATTATTTCATTTGCAAACTAGGGGCACTTGTTGGTTTTATGTTTTTTATTAAGGTTTTCTATTTCCCCTCCAAGCCTCTGGATTTGTTAGCAAATCCTTTGTAATTCTCCAAGTTCTTTATCTATAAAAAACCTCCTGTACAAAATATTTTTTTTTATTTTGCCATCTTCTGGCGCCAATAACTTTTTCATACTTTGGTGTACGGAGCTGTGTGTAGTGTCATTTTTTGCGAATTTCAATGACGTTTTCATTGCTATAATTTTTGGGACTGTGCGACCTTTTGATCATTTTTTATGAATTTTTTTATATTTTTCAAAATGACAAAAAAATGCCATTTTCGACTTTGGACGCTATTTTCCGTAACGGAGTTAAACGCAGTGAAAAAACGTTATTATATTTTGATAAATCAGGCATTTACGGACGTGTCGATACCTAATGTGTTTATGATTTTTACTGTTTATTTATATTTATATCAGTTCTAGGGAAAGGGGGGTGATTTGAATTTTTAGGGTTTTTTATTATAATTTTTTTTTTTAACTTTTTTTTACTTTTACTTTTACTATTTTTCAGACTCCCTAGGGTACTCTAACCCTAGGTAGCCTGATTCATCCTATCATATACTGCCATACTACTGTTTGGCAGTATATGTGGATTTTACTCCCCATGCATTACAATGTGCAATTAGCACATTGTAATGCATGGGTTAAAACGAAGAAGCCTCGGGTATTTGGAACACCCGAGGCTACCATGGCGATGGATCGCCACTCCTCGTGACGTCATCGGGGAGCGGCGATCTGCGACAAGATGGTGGCGCCCATGCGGCACCATCTCTTTGAAGCCGCCGGCAACATTGCCGGTGGCGATCGGGGTGAAAACACCCGCGATCGGTGCTGGCACCGATCACGGGTGTTACCGGTAAGCCTTTGCTGCAATGAAGTCACGGGGGCAGTGACCTAATCCAAGATGGCAGTGCTAGTGCACCGCAGGATTTAAATGCCTCTGCAGCTTTGCAGCACACTTTTATTCCGCATTGGGCATGTTTGTGTGTGGAGAAAAATAATCTTGCAAAAAGCATTCTGGTCTTATACCATTTGATAAAGTTTAAATAACATTTAGGCAAACAAGTCATTGTGGTACATGGTCAACATCTTAGCAACAATAAAGAAATACAATGCCAAAGAGGTTCTGGCCTATAAGCTTACTAAGAAGCATCTTACATTCAGTATTTGGGTGCATGCCATAATCAAGACTGGCATGAAAAATGATGGATTTGATGAACACCTACCAATAGGCCTGTGAAAAACTGGCCACACTAGGATATGCGTTTCAAGAAAGTTCAGTAAAAATTGGATGTGAAAATCTGACACAAGTATGAGGCCACTAGGACTTCAAAAATAGATTGGGTTGTACAGCACTACAACTAAAATTTGACCAAACTCATATGATTTTTTTAAATGACCAAAACGGTCTGCTCCATTAGACTGACGGAGTGAGTCAGGGATCGCCTGTATGCCATAATCAAACTAACTTGGGCTAGTTTTTGTTAGCGGGATAAATCAAAATACATATTAACAAAAATAAATAACACAATAAATTTAGTACTGGACTTGAATGGATGGGAATTGAAAAGGTATTCCAACAAGACATGAGACTTAATGGATATTCATGATCGAAAGCCATCAACCATCTGATCTGAACAAGTGTCAGCTAACCCATTTGAGAAAGTCTACTATCACTGCCTTAAACTAGGTGCTTGGTTAGTAAGGCAATGTTGTTGCGAACTGTATTTATATATGTATGATTCCCAATGTACTGATTTGGCAACATTTGTGTAGCACTGCATAATCTGTGTGCGCTATATAAATAATTATTATTATTGTATGACGTGTTTATTGTTACATCAGATTTTTTTTTTTATCATGTGTCCTCATCTGCTGTCGTGGGTGGGCAAGTCCACTTTCTCACATGATGTGATCTTCCCACGTGGTGTGAACAGCCCACCCGATGACGTAGCGGATAGATTTAAAGTCTTTTGTATGCAGCTGAGAATCTGGTCATTATTAAGACGCTCTGTGTCGAAAAGCGTTAAACCTCTTTGCTTTACTGCGTTAATATTTTTAACTTTAAATAAAGAAGATTTCTCCCATCCACCGGTGGTTCGTGAGTTGGGCTGGATGCAATATTTTCTTTTCAAAGCAACCTTTCTGTTAACACAAAAAAAACATAACACATTCCACACAATGAAGACTATGAAGAATAAAAAGTCACAAGACCAGAAATGCTGTTTGGTAGTTATCAGCTGGGGGCATAAAATTTTTGAGTATATCACCAGGATTTAAGCAGTGCATCCAGGTTGGGAATTAGATTTGGGAACAACCAAATCGCATGCGTTTCTCTGGAAACACATATATGATCATCCCAAGCCCCGCCCCCTGTGCGCTAGTTACGCATTATGAACGCGGCGCTAGAGGAACGTGTGAACATGCCCTAAAAGTAACAGCAGAAACCAATTCATTGCTACTGCGCACAGTGTTTTCTGTGTGGTTATTCACATTTCAATGTGGCAAATTCGCAGTGCAATATAGTAGCATTGTGGTTTATGGGATTGAATGCCATTCCATATGTACAATGTAAATATATAAATAAGCTGTCACTTATTGCTGCAGACTGTTGTGTGGAAATCATCTTTGCAAGCAGCTAGCCATCACAGAATTGAGTCAGGATAGCCATCAGAAATAATAATAATCATTCTTTATTTATATTGAGCACACAGATTACACAGCGCTTGCCAAATTGGTCCCTGTCGCCATGGGGCTCACAATCTAATCAACCTACCAGTATGTTTTGGAGTGTGGGAGACCGGAGTACCTGGAGAAAACCCACCTAAACACGGAGAGAACATACAAACTTTGCAGATGTTGACCTGGGTGGGAATCAAACCCAGGACCCCAGCGCTGCAAGGCAGAAGCGCGACTCACTCAGCCACCGTGCCGCCCAGAATTAGAAATAAGACAATTTGGACTTTTTTCTATTACCTATGGAATGGCTGCAGGAGTGACACCGGGGTAAATCCTGCAACCATTTTGTAACTTGTGCAGATATCTAAAAAAAAAATAATTATCACAGAATATTCCAAATTAAAACAAATTCAGCCAATCCTTTGTAAAATCATATGCCCCCTGTGATACTGGTGTTCAACGATTTTTTGGCACACATTATACTTGAATTCTGATGCATTTGGCTTAGTATACAAAACATTACAAGTGACACTTCCTTTTTATTAAATGTTAAGATCATTACAACAAAGCCTAAAAGTGGAATTGCATTTCAAAATCCCACCCCACAAATATTTTTATGCACAGTTTCCTTATATAAGACATTAAGGGTATGACAAGGGTACAGTATGTAGACAACAAACTTAAGAGACACAGAGAGTGTAAGCGACAGAATGAGAGCCAAGGAGAGGGTGAGAGTTTAATGTTGCATTTATTCCACTTCACCTGCTCAGGACAATGCTCTTTTATGCAAACTGAAAGAGTCGTGTGATCAAACTGCAGCACAAAGACTAACATGGCAGCACAAGCCACACCCTCCCACTTATTAAATTATAATAAAAACACAAAATTCTTTGTGGATAATCTAGGCCACTGTCATTATTAAGGGTAACATAATTAAAATTCCAACAATAAATAAGAATGCATTAATAAATAAATGTTACCAATAAATAACCCCCCTCCCCCCCAGAGTGACAAAATCCCACTAATAAACAAATACTAAAAGGGCGAGCAGGACGTTGCTCCAACGCTCTTCTTGGCTTGACCACGACAGCTGCTTCACCACAGTGCATCTCTGATTCTAGCTCCCTCCAGATTGGCATCACCAATATTCTTTGCCCAAGAACATTCTGGAAAATGGCCTGAATCACTTTACGAAGAGGGGAAACAGAGGGAAAGGCAGAAGCCTACACATATAAATTAAATATTTATTACAAGCGGGGATGCTACCATATATCCCCAGTTAATAGCTGGGGTGGCCCCTTGCAAGGTAGCACAAGCTAGGATAGTTTATTAAGGGTAACATAACTAATACAAATTCATAAATAAATAATCAATGTCAAATTAACTAAAATCTAATACATATCAATAAATTTTAATCAATATTTAACCAAATCCCCACAGCAAATCCCATATGCCTTGCCCATAAAGGGGAAACTCACCCACTAGCCCATACTTAAAGTGTAACCATCATTTCAAAAAACTTTTGATGTTGTAGGGCAGGTAATTTTAAGCCCTTTTGCAATTGGATTACTTACCCAAATCTCGCTCCTTTCTCTTGTATTCTGCAGACTTCCCCTGGATGCCAGTGATCTCACATATGTCTGTTACTATGGACATTCCGTCTTCAGAAAGAAGCCAGACTATGGAACAGGAGACACGCCCCCATCTCTCTCCCTGCGCACAGCTGATTACCTCATGGCTCAGTGCTGCAGCAGTCATGTGCAGGGAGAAGCCCTCACTAATGTAGTAACCAAACACCTGAACTTGTCTCTTCCCTCAGCTTTCCCTACACTTGTGTATAACAAATAATCCACACTGACAGAAACTGCTGCCCCCCCCCCCTCTCCCCCCCATCACCTCACACAAGGAAGAGGCAGGAGACAATCTCCAAGTCTACAAGCTGTGCCCTCATGTGCTGTGCTGGAGTGTTACATAGATAGATAGATGATATATATATATTAAATATATAGATAGATGAGAGATATTAAATAGATAGATGTAAGATAACTTTGGTCTCATTGGTCAGCAGCGTGCGCTTGTGATGAGGTGACAGGTGGCAGGTCCCGCCCTCCAACCCTGGTTGCTATAGGCCAAAAAAGATACTAAATGAGGACCGAGAGGGAAAATACTTGGAGGAATGATTTCCAGGGACACCTGGAGCAGAATTATATATTTTAGTTTTTTTTGTTCAGAATGAAGGTTACACTTTAACCATGTTTTACAAACCTAAATTAAAAATACCACTACCTATGTCAGAAAGGCACCCCCAGTCTGATCGATAAAGACCCCTTAGAATTACAAGGTATTTACTACGAGCGCTGTTCATTCTCTTCCAAATCCAAACCATATCACCTATGCACAATCTCTACACAAAGTCAAGTAATGAAACATGCAATTTATGGATGTTATAATATCAATTCTTGTCTAACATAAAATTTGTATCTGATTGAATCCCACCTTCCAATACATTTAAAAGGGTATTCCCATGAAAAAAAGATTCTTAAATATACTGAGGGTAACAAAATAAAACATTCTCTATTTCACGATTATTAACATAAATACAGCATTTCACACACATAATTCCAACTTCTCTATCAGTCCTGGTGCTTGCAATTTTGGTTGAAAAATTTTCTGACTATGGTTGGATTCTTCTCATGAATAGCTTCTCATATCTGCACACAGCTGTGCCCTCTGCCTTATCCAGATGTATTTATCCAGAAGGGATACATAGCAGAGCTTACTCTGTGTGCATTATAGGCCAGTTAGCATGGCTGAGAGTGTCGTGGTGTTTTATATCCATCTCATGGATCTCGTCATCTCTCATACCTGATATGTCTCATGTCCTTTTCTATGTGTCATATACTAGTAGAATGTTCATAAGATAAATAAAAGTGTCAGCATTTCATAGCACAGAGGAATGATCTGCTTAGAGTCATTGCTAATGCTGAATTTTACAATGACAAACTTCTTCAAAACTGAGTAAAATTGTAAAGTAAGGGGCTTTTAAATGAGCTTTGTGTAAACATCACTAGGGGATTAAAATTTAAAAACTTTCACATGCAGGATATCGGGCGCACGATCTTAGTGAATTGAGATGACATTATCGTCGGACTATGCACTTTTGGTGAACTCAAGCGTATGGTTATGTAAATGTGCCCCTATATTCTTAGTGACCCTAGGTGGTAGGTGTAAGATAGAAATACCGAGCACCAGCTCAAGGTGAGCTGGTGCCTGTGCTTACTTTCATTAGTGTCCTAAACCACTGTATCGCGGTTTAAACACTTTTTAATCTTTATAGCCGAAGCTGCTTTGGCGCACGGTGGTAGGCGCTCGGCGCACCTACATAGGAAATGCCGGGGAGCTGCGTGCACGGTTGCGCGCATGGTACACCGAAGCTCCTTCAGGCTTAAAGATTAAAAAGTGTTTAAACCGCGATACAGCTTGCTGAATCAGAAAACAACTGTAAGGCATCAGAATCTACTAACTCCTCCTGAGCACAACTTCTATGCACCAGAGGTGATTTAATACTCCTTGTGGAAAATATGATTTTTTTGCAAAGTTTCTTCCAATTACAATTACTTCAGGGATAATTCTGTTTCAGACTTTACTTCCTTTTAGCTAACATATCAAACAAACTTTTTACACTTAGGCCCCTTCTACACTTGCGAGTGTGTTGCCCGGAACGCTGCAAACGCAGCATGTCGGTTCCGTTACGGTTTGCAGCGTTCGTGCCTTGCAATCGTGGCAGCACGCGTTACGAGTGTGATGCTTACTCATCGCGTGTAGAAGGGGCCTTAAAGCTTCATCTTCAGGGCGCGTTCACACGTTGCGTTTTGGTTGCGTTTTCATTGCGTTTGAAACGCATATACAACAGTTGATGAGAGGTGATTTGTCTAATTACATTACCGTTTACGTTTGTAAACGCAATGTTAGCGCATGCGTTGACAAAACACATGCGTTTACGATGCGTTTTGTAAACGGAAATGTTAACAGTGATGTAATTAGGCAAATCACCTCTCCTCAGCTGTTGTATATGCGTTTCAAACGCAATGAAAACGCAGGTCAAAACGCAACGTGTGAACGCGCCCTCAGGCAAAGTAATCTCCAAGCTTTCACTATTAATCGTATTACCTAAAAAAATCTAACAGTTCTCTTGTAAAGCCAATGGTATACCAAATGATTCAACCAACTCAATAAACTTCATTAAAGAAAAATAATACAACTCATATCACCAAAAATAAAATCATAAAGTTTATTTATTATACAGTATCTGCATAAAACTAGAACAATAGAACAACCCAACTCAGAAATCTGACCATGGTCACACAGGTTATAACAAATAGCTGTGTGTTATAACGAGCTGCACACTTGTGTGACCATGGTCAGATTTCTATCCACAGGAAATAGACATAGAAGCTTTCTTATAGCAGGACAGCAAGCAGAGATCTAGAAAGCTGTTAGGAAACGATACAGAAAGTATATTGGAAATTTGTATAACTTTTCAATAGTTCCTGTATTATATCCTCATGCTGAAATAAGCCACACTACAGGCAGTCCCCTACTTAACACTCGACTTACATACCACCCCTAGTTACAAACGGACCTCTGGATATTGGTAATTTATTGTACTTTAGTCCTAGGCTACAATAAACAGCTGTAACAGTTATCAAATGTGTCTGTAATGAAGCTTTAGTGTTAATATTGATTCTTATGACAACCCAACATTTTTAAAATCCAATTGTCACAGAGATCAAAAAAGTTCTGGCTGGGATTACAATGATAAAATATACAGTTCCGACTTACATACAAACTCAACTTAAGAACAAACCTACAGACCCTATCTTGTATGTAACCCGGGGACTGTCTGTATTTATTAGGATGGCGTTCTCCCCGCACATATGAATAGATGCAAAACTCTAGCCAGTTTTGAAAAAAACCTTGAAGGAAAACAATTTTTTGTCCTTTTAAGATTTCACATGCGGCTCTTGATAGGAAAAAAAACGTCAGCTCAATTCATTCACTCCTCCAAATTTCAGAAAGTATAGATTGAACTGATATCTTTTTCTAACCTTTTTAACTATGATACTTTTGACTGTTTGTGATATTTCACAAGGTAATGTTTCTTCTGCTTGTGTTACACCAATCCACTTATAAGTAACTGATTCAGAGCTTACAGAAGAAACTTCAACAGCAGAAGACGTTACCATATTAGAAACTGGAAGGACTTGGAGGAAGTGTTAGAAGGACTAGAAACCTCCTCACCCTAAGCTGGCAGCGTCCATCTTCATGGAACCAGACAACACATTGAAGTGCTGAGTAGTGGTAGCTGAGGAGTTAATCTCCCCCTCCTTTTGGAATGCGCTCCGCTCCTCCTCCGTGCTGCAGCTGCATTCACATGTCCGCTCTCTGTGCCTGTGACCTCCTCTGTGAGCCGGGCAGCGCTAGTGCCCTCCTAGTTGTCTTTGTGGGTAACACCTCCTGGCTGGACTCTCTACCCCTGTCCCTACAGTAAATGCCCCCCTGCTGCTCCAGCCCTCCCCTGCCAGGAGCTGCTCTCCCCACCTCACAGGGAGTGACTGCTCTTTTACCCTTCAGAGAAGGACTTATACCCCCCGCCCGGACAGAGGCGTCTTCTCTTCTCCCCGCTGGAAGCAGTGGCAGTGCTGAGGTGCAGCACACGAGATCCTCTTCCTGCTCTCCATCTTCCTGCTGTTGTTCTTCCGGCGCGACCTGCCGGCCTCTTCTCCCAGACTCGGGCTTCCTGCAGTGTCGTCATCAATGAAGTTCACGTTGCTCCCTTCAGCCAGGCACTTCCTCAGCCAAGCTTCACCAGCTCCGACCTGTGCTCTCCTCATCAGCTGACGCATCAGGTCATCCATGACGCTGTTCACACACTCTTCTCCGCTTGACCACGACAGCTGCTTGACCACGGCGCATCTCAGAGATCTCCTGATTCCGCCTGCCACCAGATTGGCAGCTGCCAATCACCACTGTGCCTACTATTCTTTACCCAGTAATAGGAACCTCCTGGAAAGAGGCCCAAATCACTTCACTTTAACACAGGTAAGTTCACCCATCACACCAACCAATAAGAAAGGGGGAGAGAAAAGGGGGCAAAAGCCTACACATATAAAGAGAGTACCTAACCCTATCCTACCCACAGTCTGAGTAAAAATAGTAAGGGAGAGGGAACTGAAAGAGCTCAGAAACCATTAGCCAAAAAGAGAACTTGCAGGACCATGCATTGATGCACTCAGACTGTGGCAGACCGGGAATGGTGATGACTATTCTCCACCTTAACCTCTGAACTCTGACACAGGAGCACCGCTCTGTCACACTCTGACATCCTTTTGGGTTTGGAAACCTCACCTGGCCTTCCTAATGTTACAGGCTGATGTGTGCAGCGACTGCCTCTGTGGGTTAATGTGCTCGTGAGAGGGGTGCTGGGAGCAGGGGACATTGAGACTGATGGACAGCAGTACAAGATCTAGCAATCACTGGAAGAGCAGTGGCCATCATTCTTAAAGGGGTTGTCCACTTAAAGCACATTATACCAAAAAAATTATATTTTCTGTGTAACAAAATGTTTTTTGTGGGCACGTTTACTAAGAAAATCGGACACTTCACAAGTGCTCTGCCTGTGTATAATGTTGGGTGCGACAAATTCATTAACACAGAGTTAACCATCTTTTTTGTGGTGCGCAACACAATTTGCATGTCAAATACGGTGCTTGGTCGGACTGATTTGTGTCGCATGGAGGCTAGCGCAGCTGCACCACAAAAGGGTATGTGCGATGGAATAGTGGCTCGGACACTTCTTAAATACTTGTGCAAGCAGTTTTCACCTAAAAGAAAGTGCAAAGTCTGTCAGAAAACAGGCGCAAAGCCCTTCTTAAATGTTCCCCATCAAATTTTCCAATATACTTTCTATATCAATTCCTCACAGTTTTCTAGATCTCCGCTTGCTGTGATGCAACAGGAAGCTTCATTGTTTACTTCCTGTAGATAAACACCGGTCGCTGGTCATGTGATGTCACACAGGTGCACGGCTCATTAGTATCACACACCTTGATTACACTATGGGGGACATTTACTATGGCGTTTCCGCCAGTTTTGTGGCGCTCTCACCACATGTTGTGCTCTGAGACCTACTTATTAACTGGCGGCGCCAGAAAAAATTACTTTTTCCGTCTGCTCCGACTCTTCTCCGAAAAGGGGCGTGGCTTTGGCGGAGTGGAAACTCAGACACAATTAATATGTGTTGCAGCCCTTTTTGGGCGCTGTAAACTGGCGGAAAGTAGACCAAAAGAAAACTGGTCTAGCAGGGACTTTTGGACACATTTCTGGTGCTCGGGACAGATTTTGGTCCCAGGGACAGAAAATGGTCTTGGCGCCAGAAATGTCTCTGCACAGCTCCACAATATTAAATGTGTATCTTCTTTCCGAGAGCAGGTCGGTAACAAAGCCAATGCAGACACCGACACTTTAAGTAAATGTCCCCCATGTGTTATAACAAAGCACTCACCTGTGTGACATCACATGACGATGGACCAGTGTTTATCCACAGGAATTAAGCGATGAAGCTTCTTGTTGCATGATGGCAAGTGGAGATCTAGTAAACCACAGAGAATTGATACAGAAAGTATATTATTAAATTTTATAACTTTTAATTATGCAAAAAATATCAATGTGCATACAGTGGACAACCCCTTTAAGGCTAAGAGGCATGGGCAGGGGTCGCAATCAAATTTTTAACAAAAGGCTCTGTACTTATAGGCCAATACAGCCCCATTAACCCATAAATGCAAACATTTGTGTCAACTGCATAACTCCAGAAGTGAGAACACATACAGCACCAGAACCAAGTTATATTGATGAATACAGCACCAGAACCAAGATCAATACATGGAGTAAATTCAACACCAAAACCGTTCTGCACATCAGTACTGCAGCAGAACTAAAAAAAATTAATTACATGTAGCTCCCCTCATAAGAGAAATAACAAAGCACATCACAGCATATGAAATTAAGAAGAACTGTCACCTCATGGGTAATATAAACACTTACTGTAAATCTGGTCAAATATAGTGTTGACATATGATTGATGAGTTCTTTCTTTTAGACCTATCAGCTTCTTCTGGCCACAGCTCATTTCTGCAGATTTTGCAATACAAATATTTTAGGTTCTTAACTTAATAATTTTCTTCTCCACCCACTCAGTAACCAAAAAAGTAACAGTGCCCCTGCAATAGCCAGTACAGTAACAGGGAACCTACAATAGTAAATATAGTAGCAGTAGACACATGTGGTCTACCACAGTAGACAATAAAGTCACAGACTGGTGCCTTGTAATGGCCAATATAGTGACAGTGCCCCCCACAGTAGCCATTATAGTGATGTGCTGCCACAGTAGCCCATATAGTGACAGTGCCCCCAAAGTAGCCCATATAGTGACAGTGCCCCCAAAGTAGCCCATACAGTGACAGTGCCCCCAAAGTAGCACATATAGTGACAGTGCCCCAACAGTAGCCAATATAGTGACAGTGCCCCCAAAGTAGCCCATATAGTGACAGTGCCCCAACAGTAGCCAATATAGAGATGGTATCCAAACAGTGGACAAAAGCTATAGTGCCCCTTAGTTATTAGTCACAGTAACCCCAGTAGATAAAAGTAACAAAGCCCCACAGTGGCCAGTACAGAAAGCGTCCCCATTATGTAATATTAACAGAGCCCCGATTGCCAGGAGTCACAATGCCCCCAGTATTCAATAGTAATTGCCACTTTCAATCCTTCCTGTGTAGTGTCGTGATGACACCATCATACCATGAAACTGTGTCAGACACGTCAAAGGCCTATTGGAGCCTACCACACCCTGTCCCATAGACAAACCATTGCAGAGCATTGCACAAGTGTCTTGCCTTGTAGAAAGTACCAAACTCTGTCCCAAACCCTTGAAGAGCATTGCACAAGTGTCTTACCTTCTATAAAGTACCACACCCAGCATTGACAAACTCCTGCGTAGCTTTGGATAAGTGCCTTCTATAAAGTACAACACCCTGCCCAAACTCCTGCAGAGCACTGCACTAGTACCCCACCCCAGACAACCCCCTGTAGAGTATTGCAGATGTTCCTTACCTTCTAGAAAGTACCACACCCAATCCGATAGAGAAACCCCTGAAAAGCATTGCACAAGTGCCGCATCTTGTAGAAAGTACCACTGTTCCACATGGATTACTTCACCGTAGAAAGCCTCACAGTGTCCTAGACACTGAGGTCCCTGCAGGCTATGTATTTCTGAGTAGACATGTGACACATACAGACCCTCTCCTAAAATGTCAAATCCCTTCACACCTGAATGACCATAGGTGCTTCAACTCATCCCACAAGTCACATGACTGTGATGTCTGCACAGGTCCTTTTAGTAAACTTGAAAAGCTTCTAGCATTCAAAGACCTGGCATATCCACACATACTGATCTGGTCACCTGCGCAGGGGTCGTGGTCTCTCATCTCAGGCCTGCCATGTCCTGTGAGTTAGGGAGACGGGGAGGGAGCCGGGTAATGGAGGGTTGTTTCTGCTGCTAACTCACTCTTCCCAGAAGAAGGAAGGGCAGGAGTACATGGAACAGGTCTCCAAGATGAGTTCCATGTTGCAGCCCAGCAGGTGAGATCACCATTGCCGTTCACAGGACATTTTGCTGACTTCTTGTAGGAACTTCTGAATAGTCTTGTTTCATTGGGTTTAGCTGCAGTTTGTTTCAGAAGCGAATGGTATGTGACTGCCCATCACTGGAAACAACCGGCTGTGAATATGACTCTATCCACCTAATGTGCATCTTGTCTCCATTTCATTCTCTCATGGCCTTCTGGTAAACATCAGCCATACAGATTACTCTTGTATGTGAGAGCACATCCACACCATATTCCCCACCTGAGATGCAGTTGATTTAGTCAAGATGTCGTAAATTTTATAAAGATGGTAAAGCATTTGCAGGATCTGAAGGAGTTTTACTGAGGTGGTTATTGCAGACATTGGTGTGTATGGCATTGTACAACCTTGTTTTTAGTTATGCATATAGTTAAACAATCTTTTTGAATTTTTTCAATGATTGGAGAGTTGACTAACATACCAATCATTGTTTTACCCACGATGGCCTCTCTCTATTCTTTGTATTACATATCATGTGATATACTTACGCAGAGGGTCCATGAATCTTTCATATTCTTTAGAGCAGCTGGGTTTGGCAATTTTTCTACACCAATGAAAACAACCTTGACCTCAAATAATAACTTAAAGGGGTTTGTTACTCTGCCTCATATGTTGCTCATGTGCCTTTACTGCCTTAATAATAATGCCCTGAATGTTCATCAAGTGATTCGGGAAGTTGTGTATGTATGCAGGGGGCAGCATGGTGACATGGTAAAGGCTGAAGCTCTCACAGGAGGCAAAGGTACTGGTACATATACATGCAGAGACATCTACAGTGGCCAACCCCTTTAAGATGGTTTTGCGTGTATAGATTTATGAAAACGCCTGTACTTATTGAGGGTCATTTACCCTATTTTTATTCTTTTTAGTTGCACCTTATGAAAGCCAGAAACAGAAAAGTGTATTGACAGATTGAACATAGCAAAACAAAACATTAAAATTGAGCACAAAAACAAAGGGGGTCATTTATCTGTAGTCAGGACATTTGTGCGTCTTTTCTGCCTTTTCTGGGTTTTTAGTTTGTTTTGTTTATTTTAGACGGTGATATATCAATCATGTGTGTCTGTCATTTGCACCTTTTTTAAAGAGTTGCACTAAAGTTGCTAATTCTTCTCCAAACCCCTTCTAAACTTTTTGCTATGCCTGCTCAGGACTGGAGTTTTTGTGCCAAAATTGCACCATTTTACTGCAGTATCTACATCTGGATTTTAAAGATATCAGGCGCAAGACTGAAAAATTCTTGCGCTTCTAACTTAGCTAGGTGAGTGGAAAAGTCACAAATTTTGAAGCATACATATAAATGAGAAAAAAGAGAGAAAAGGTTAAGTTAAATGACCCCCAAAGAGAGGAAACTAAAATAAATTACCCCCAATGAGGGTGATTTATCATTGCATTTCTGTCAGTTTTCTGTCCTCAACATGTCTGAAAATTGGTGCATATGCTGATTTGCGCCAAATTTGCAGCATGTTTTTAAAGTGTGCAAACCAACTCTACTTTTCACTGCAGACAACTTTGGCTACACGCACACTACTGTTATTATGGCCATGATTGTGCCACACCAGATAATGGTCAAAACAAAGGTGTATGGCACGGGGAAGGTGGCAAATATAAGGGACTTAACCTTAGACCACCAGACAATAGAATTGGCCAGACTCCATGAACCAACTAGAAGTCAGATAAAGGGTTTAAGTTTGTAATGCCCTACTGAGTGGTCTATTACATATCCACTTGGTAATTGAACAAGCCTTCCACAGCTCGGGCAATGTTCCTGTTGGGAAATAATGCTGTGGATGGAAGGAATAATCCCACCTCCAGGAGGGCCAGGTAAGCTGAAAACCTGCAAAGGTAAATATAAAAGTATAGTGCACTTTAAAACTATCTACGTGGCGCTGTTGCTGGCTATGGCATGACAACAGGCTGGAACTATGCACACTGTAGATGATGAACAAGCCACCCACGGTCCTGTGGCTTCCGGCTGGAGAAAAAAGTTGGCTACTGGGCAGCAACTTTAGGTTGGCTCTGTAAAGGAGAGGCAGAGCTGCAGGCCTAGCGGAGGGTAATCACTCTGTGTGGAGATAGTAGCAGCAGGCTGTTAGTCTCTTGCAGGCCCTGTGAGGTGTCTGAATGCTGGAGCAGACTGAACTAGTTTCTGGATGAAGATTTCGAGAACTCTCTGGGACTTCAGCCACAGGGAGTATTACTCTGGGAAGAGTCACAGGCATCCAACCAATCACTGAGCTTGCTGCAGATCAGGAATAACAATATATAACATTGACTATAATTGGATAACACTTTAACCCTCCTGTTCAGGCAGATAGAGAATACTGCTGCAATACCAAATATAACCGTAAATGGCGACAAATATAAGGGACTTAACCTGAGACCAACTTATCGCACATGCTCAGACACTAGCTCGCACAGCCGGCCGGCAATAAGTCCACCTGAAGGAGGGCGGGTAGAAAGACGATGGCGGGAATAATGAACAATCGGAAGGCATCGACAGGCGGCTGATGACATTGGGGTGGCACCGGAGGGCTAATTTACATATGTCAGTTAATAATTTTTTTAGCAAAACTAAAGATGCGTGTACCACAACTCTGATTATGGTAGATTAACCTCTTAGGCTCAGTTCAAATATTTGTAGGAGCTTTCCATTACACTCCATTTTAGGAGAGAGTAATGAAAGGTAAAAACGGAAGGTCTTTCTTTAACTTCTGTTAATAAACTGTGGAAAAATTTGGGCTTCTTCACTATTTTTTTCATTCTGATCACATAACCTGTAAACTTAAATAAGCATTGTGTAAAATAAGAGCTATTGGAATGTAGTATGTGGTACTTATCCCTTCTAGTCAACTCCATTGAAATGAAGACTCTGATGCTTTAGGGAACATTTAGAAAAAAGGCTGTGTAAGTGCAGTGTTTTATTTTATGAGTGAAATGTTAACATGTTTCAACCGCTGCAGGAACTGCTCACTGCACAAGTACTAAGGGAGCAGGGGTAGGGTGATACAGTATTCAGGCTCATTAGCATAATTGTAAAAGTTGATTATCATGCTTGATCTTGATGGTAGATTTCCTTTATTTTGCTTAGATTTTCCTTTATATCTTGGTTGATATATTCTACCTAGCAGGCAATTCACACCCTGAAGCCAGAATGGCACGTACAGAAATGGTGTGGAATGATAAACCCTCACATCCCCAGGCTATATAGGTTTGTTTTTACTGTACATTTTGGCTAAAAACATGTAAACATAACTGTAAATGTATGCTTGTTTTTTTCCACCCCATTTAAATAAACCCATAAAGGTGGAAAGATCCAGGGTTTTTTTTTTTAACAAGAACAAAATATCAAAGTATTTTACAGTAGTGTTAATTTTGGCATTTGTGGAAAAGGCTGAATAAATAACATGTTAGATACCAAGGTTGCTATTGGTCATAGCATCTTAAGTTTTTATATAAGGTTTACACATACATTTGGAATAGTATTAATCATTAAATTATTTTTAAAATGTTTATTGTTTGAAATTGGTAGCACAAAGAAAAAACAATACATGCTTTATATTATTGTAATTGTAAAGACTCATCGAAACATGAATAATGTGTTCTCTATCCTGTAAGGCGACCAGGGCAAAATTAATAATTTAAAAAAAAGCCATATCACATGTGTGCAGTACATTTTTTTAAAAAATGCAAATTTAATACCCTTTTTCTCAATACGCATACAGCGATACCAAATGTATATATTTTTTTTAATGACCTTTCTTTGCATAATGAAATACTTTTGGTGGGTAAAAAGGTTTTGTTTTGCCACTTTCTAAGCGTTATAATTTTTGAATGTGGCCATGTGAAGGCTTATTTTTGTAAAATTTGGGGTTCATAAAGTTTTTTTGATTGTAATTAATATAATTGTTTGTATGATGGATGATTAAAAATATCAATTTGGGCATCATTTTTCCTTAATTTTATTTTAAAGTTTTTTTGTTGGACGGGATAAATTCTAGTATAGTTTTGTAGTTTGGGTTGGCACAAATGTGGAGGAACAAAATTTATGTTTTTACTTTTAAAGGGACAGGCCATTTTTTGCAATTTTTTTTTTTTTTTTTTACACTTAGTTTTAATTAAAAAAAATATTTTACTTTTTTATATTACATTGTCCCACAAGGGGACACTTACATGAGATTGCTTGATCTCTAATATTAAATCCAAATCAGTCGGATCGTCCGACGGCACGCTCCCTGATTTGTGTCACATGAAAGTCGGCGTGATTGCGACAAAATCCGATCACGTGTGACACAATACTCCACAACGCAAAACGGCAGAATATCCAACAAAAGTGCAGGACCCTTAGTAAATGAGCCCCACTGTGCGGCACTACTTGCGTAGTGCAGCACATTATATATGCCAGTGACAGGCCTAGCCAAATAGATACATGTCACAGGCAGCCCAGGGGTCCTTCACTGGACATTGATACACAGTGATAACACAGCCCAGCCCCATCACTAGCAGGACGAGGAGCCAAAGAAAGGCATCGCATCTGAAGAGGAACCATTAATAGGTTTTTGGGTTTTTTTGTTTTTTTTTAGTAATTGCATATTAATGTAAATGGACACTGTGTAATTTAACACAGTTGAGAGGCAGACTGGTGGTATTCACTTGTCTAACAATTGCAAAAACTGTAGATTCTGCCCACAAGGTGCACAGAAAATAATTTTCTTCTCTCTAGAATCTGTAGCAGATTTTGGATGAAAAAATCGAGTGAATTCACAGTGAATATTTTTCCACGCTCCACACTCCTATCCAGTGACTCTTAAGGGTGTATGCAAATATTACAGAATAGCTGCAGGATAACCCCAGTGGTAATGATACACCCATTCTGCATTTATAAGAAACCAGACAATAAGGGCTTATTTACATGGGCGTGTCCGCTGCGCATACGCAAATAATGTTCAGTCCACATTGTATCCACATTCTTGTCTGCATGTCCGTACATTTTCTTATCTACTTTTTGCCATGCCCAGTTGGTTGCCTAGGAACAGTTAAGAAAAAGCAAACCACGTACAGATGGCATCTGTGTGCCAGTGGATTTTTTTTTTTTTTTTGTGGATTCCTTGACTTTTATTGAAGTCCATGATCTGCATGTGAGAGAAAATCGTGCCCATGCTGCAATTTTTGCACATCCGTGTTAAAAAAAATAGATGTGTGAACAGACCCATAGGATACACCCTCCACCATCCACAAATACATGACCCAAGTCATGTGATGTTGGAAGGAGGATCCAAAAGACGAACAAACGCATCAACTGACAGGTTATATTACGTCAAACAGCTTAATGCGATATATGCTTTAATGAGCTATACAAAAAACATCGATCCTACCATGCAAAATGTATATCAGAGCTGTTATCTCATGTGCAAGAGAGAATACAGGGAATGTACATGAGATCCATCCTGTTATTTAGACCTTGTGGGTGACTGGTATCCAACTCCGAGATCCCAAAAGCCTCTCTATTTCTTAATTTGTAAACCCAATTGCCTCCTCTGACCGGATTTGTAACCCTTTTTATTATCGTAGCCATATGTCCATGTACCTTTTTATGTACCATTATGCACCTGCCGATAATGTTTACATAAATTATAGTTTTTTTCCTCATTTCTTGTGCCTGTAAGACTGGTAACAGAAACGTTTTGTCCAAATCTTTCCTTTCTAGTGGCATCAGCTATATGTTCCCCTAATTGGAATGATCATGTTCCAAAACGGATGTGTGTCTTCCCTAAAACGGAAATGGTGTTATCAAATAAGATCAATTCGGGTACTGTAATTAAGATGCTTTTTAATAAATATTTGTGTATGGTAGTAAGGCGAACAGACCATGTAGGTCTGCCTTGTGTGCTTTTATTGCCTTTGGATGGCATGTCTTCTACAAGATGGATTAAATGAAGGGACCCATTTTATATTATTTTTGGCTGCTGGAGGATTCTTTCTTCATTTGATTATACAAATGAATGTTACTGTATTTCACTGCAGATTTGCAGATCATGCTGCAGATAGTCTAACTGTGAGAGAGTTGTCAAACCTAAACAGTCTGAGATGGATGATATTGGCATCGGTGTAAGCCAAATGCTGAGGCATCCTGTACTTCCTTCTGCTAGTTGAGTTTTTCCTTACCACTAAGCCCTGTTACAAGGTATTTCATTGAGGTATTTTCGCCCACGTTATCCTATTTACTTACCTGTGGGGAAATGGTTTCACAGTCTTGAGTGCCTTTGGAAAGGATAACTGAGCAGCACTCTGGAGTGGGGACAAGACTTTACTAACCTTGGTGATTTTCAGAGAAGCTTTACTGTTGTGTTTCCATAAAATATTCCTTTTATAGTGGTCCTTCCTTTATAGTTGACGTCAGGCTTATCCTTATCCATCAGATCATTGGGGCATCCCTTGCCATTATTAAAGTGATGCTGTAACTGAACATACATAAGGCTCGGCTGCTATGCAATGTGTGGAGCTGTACCTCATAATGAACAGGCTGCTTCTTTCTTTTGGAGTCTGACTCCACACTGTTCCGATATCGATGTTGTAGGGAACAGACAATCATATTTGGCTTAATTTATTTCATGTGCTGAAATCGCTAGTTACAGAGAGGCAGCAGCACATCAGATGCGTGTGACTAAATGTTGTTCTGTGTAGTACGGGAAATTGTTTGTCTTTGTGTTCAAAAGCGACTAAGGCTAAAAACTTTTAAAACAAGTTAGCAATATCAGTTCTAGCTACAATTCTACAAATTTACTATCTCTTCAATTCCAGGTTGCAGTTTACTTGCCTAGTGCTCAGTATTTATGTGACACTCACAGATGTGAAGTGTATAAACAGAATAGATAAGTGTGTGCGATCTCTACAAGGTTGCAGTGTTATTTCATCAGCCACTTGCAAGATCTTGATCTTTATATGATGTATGTTCTCTAAGGGCATGCTTCGTAATAATAATAACCCATACTTACGGAAATTGTATTATAATTTGGACATTTACTTTTTTAATAAATTTAGAGAAGTAATTTGTTGTTTTTCCAGTGATTACAGAAAGTATATTTTATTTTTCAATACCATCACTGAATAAGTGAGACTAACTGCTAACTAGAACATATAATTATCATTGTTTGTTGCTTGTGTGTTATATGCATGTATGTAGGGCTTTGCATTCATACACCATATTATTTTTGAATCAACATGTTGTGGAACTTCATACCTTCAATACATAAAATCATCAAAAATGGTGTGAAGTTGTTAGAAAATTCCATAATTATAATAGTCCATATGTTAAGTTGGTATGTGAAGAAAGTTTAGAGAAGAGGAAACTTTGAAGTTTTTGTTTATACAAACTGAAAGAAAAAAGTACTCCTAAGAAAAAGCTGGTGGCAGGAGTGTAGAGGAGCAGCATATGGCATTAAAAGGAGCACAGCTGGAGGTAGCATTTCCATCTGAACATGATGTCAGAGCAGCTGACAGCTTGCCATCCCTCAGCCTTTTATTCTAACACACAGCCAGGGAGTTAGTGTGTGCAGAGCTGTGTGGGGAAAAGGTATCTTATTCCTCTCTAACATCCTCTCCACTTTGCATCTGTTTGTCAGCCTGTTTTTTTTTTCTTCCTTCATTCATTTATTTATTTATTTTTTTACTTGAGTCGCTCAATATACGACCAGCAAACAGCGCTTGTGAGAGGGAAGTGTATCATCAGGTCTATGCATAAAAAAGGTAGGAAGTGCAGTGCATGCACTTGTATCTAGATTATAATTTATTCCTTTATGTTGTTTACTGATATTCATTTATTTTCACTGTGGTTTGTTTAACAATTTTACTTTGGTAACTACTTTGTTAAAGATCTACTGATGTTTTACCTTATTTATGACATTAATATTTTTGTTTCCAAAATTTTGATATAATGTATCATCTTTGTTGCTCGCTGAAAACTATACCCTGTCTCTGAGGGCTCCCTAAATGATAATGACTGTGTGACGCGTGTTTATTATTTTGTTGTGAATGTACACCATCGAGCATATTAAGCGTTCCAGAATATCTTCTTTTCCTTTTAAGTGTAGTCATGTCTGACAGTCTTAAAGCATTGAGATAGGTCAACAGGCCTAAATTTAGTCTATTTGATCGGTTCATCGTCCTTTTCATTAGTCATATTATTCACCTTACTATATCTTTCTGCCTACTGTGTTTTTTAAATTTTTTCCTCTACCTGTGATTAGAATATGTTGTAGTTTTTGCATTTATTATCAGTACTTGTTTACGTACTAGCAAACTAATTTAGAACTTGTAGATTTGAGCTGCTTGAATTGGCCAGACAGCTGTAATCGCACTCCTCTATTCTTAATCTCTTTATCTGGGCAGCAGCTGCCATATGGCCACCGTCAGCTGGATCAGATGTTTATAAGCTTCCTTCTTCGTCCCTCTGTCCTTTCAGCCTACTAATTTGATCACAGCTACCTTGTGAGCTGCCCTCAAATCTTTATTTTTAGCCCTCTTAAGGATTAGGATTGATGTGGGTTACAGGGCACTTAAAGTGATTGTATTTGTTAATCTTGGCATTCTTTTGTTTTGTAAAGATAATGTAAGATTATTTTATTGTAAAACATATTTGGTTACTATACATTTTTTTGCTCCTGTTAGATAATTATGAACAGGTAGGCTGCATGGCCTGATAAATATATTGACAATGTCCATATATGTCTATCCACATATTATATGGGTTACATTTTGGTTTGCTTTTAAAATTGAAATGATTTTATTTGTTCATGGACACAAACTGTATTGTGTAAGGCATGTTTATTAGTAATTTTCCTAGTAATTTGATTTCCTATGACATTTCTTCCCCTTCATATTGTGGTTCTAGAATAAATTGCATTGATAACCTCAATTCAATAAAAATATTTCCCTTCTATTGACATTTATGATGCATATCTAATACAAAATCTCTGTTGTTTAGGTTATGAAGACAGTATGGATTTTCCAGAACATAGCAGACATTTGCTGCAGTGTTTGAGTGAGCAGAGAGATCAAGGATTTTTGTGCGATTGTACTGTTCTGGTAGGAGATGCCCATTTCCGAGCCCACAGAGCTGTCCTGGCTTCATGCAGCATGTATTTCCACCTCTTTTACAAGGATCAGCTAGACAAAAGAGACATTGTTAACTTGAACAGTGACATTGTTACCGCTCCAGCCTTTGCTCTCCTTCTTGAATTCATGTATGAAGGGAAACTCCAGTTTAAAGATCTGCCTATTGAAGATGTACTTGCAGCTGCCAGTTATCTCCACATGTACGACATTGTGAAAGTCTGTAAAAAGAAACTGAAAGAAAAAGCTACAACAGAGGCAGACAGTACAAAAAAAGAGGAAGACTATTCAAGTTGTTCAGACAAAGTGGAAAGTCTCTCAGATGGTAGTAGCCACATGGCAGGTGATCTGCCCAGTGATGATGAAGATGGCGAAGCCGGAAAGCTGAACATTCTTCCTAGTCGAGGCGATTTGACAGCTGACTCTGAGAACATGTGGTTGAGGTTGTCCTCTGATTCGACCAGCATTACTCAAACTAGCACTGAAACTGAAACTCACACTACTGCGGTGAAAATTGCACCTAGTCCTTGCAGCTCAGCCGGCTCCTTATCTGGGAGGTCCAATACATCCATAAGGGAAACAGCAGATTCGGACTGTGTCTTGGACCTGTCTGTGAAATCTAGTGTGTCAGCAGCTGAACCACTAAGTACCTCTTATTTCTCTTCATCAGAGACCCTGAGAAGCAACCTTGTTCACGTGAAAGTAGAAAAAGAAGCGTCTTGTGATGAAAACGACATAGATACTACTGAATATGACATGGAACAAAGCACTGTGAAAGAAGGTAATGATGTAAGGACACATTATGAGTCCGTTCACTTAGGTCCTGTACGAGAAGATTCAGTCTTAAGAGAGTTAGATCATGATGAAAAGGCAAGTGATGATGAAATGATCACACCGGATAGTGAGAGAGTTCAGATAGAAAGTAACATGGACACCAGTCTTCTTCCCTTTGTTTCAAACATGCTTAATCCTGGGGCACAGATATTTATGTGTCCACTTTGCAATAAAGTCTTTCCAAGTCCACATATTCTTCAAATTCATTTAAGTACACACTTTCGAGAACAGGATGGTATACGAAGTAAACCGGCCAATGATGTCCATGTCCCTACCTGCTCTCTATGTGGTAAGACTTTTTCGTGCATGTACACTTTAAAACGTCATGAGAGGACTCATTCTGGAGAAAAACCTTTTACTTGCACTCAGTGTGGAAAAAGTTTCCAGTACTCTCACAACCTGAGTCGGCATGCTGTTGTTCATACACGGGAGAAGCCACATGCTTGTAAGTGGTGTGAGAGAAGGTTTACACAGTCTGGAGACCTGTACAGGCACATTAGAAAATTTCACTGTGAACTGGTAAACTCTTTATCTGTTAAAAGTGAAGCACTGAACTTACCTGGTGTAAGAGACTGGACTTTAGAAGATAGCTCTCAAGAACTTTGGAAATGAATGCAATGTATGTCCATGCATGCATACCAGGTTTAGGATTGTGTACTGTATGCACGCAAAAAAGTACATATATGCACTGTCAGAGTATTTAACAAAATGTTAAATATCCCTTTTACACTCAGTTTAACATTTTCAATTTAGAAAAAGTCTAGATTTTGTTATGCAAGCATAAATTGAGCCATGCCAGTTTAAAACATGAAGAACATGGAATATAATCCAACTAAAAATGTTGTTGGGAATCAGTGTTGCACTTTACCAGATCGAAACATGATGGGTCTTTACACTGAATGTTGTACACATATGTGTGTATGTGTATAGATATGTATACATATATATACATATAATTTATTCCTCCCGAAAAACGGGGAATGCCTATGAAGGAGGTTGAGGTGCTTTATGCTTTATTCAGTTACCATTAGGAACTGTTCAACACTATTTTATATAATGCGCACATGACTTCTGTGGTTAAACTACTTTATGGGTTCTACTCTAAACTGAGCATATTTTGCACCTTCTTGTTTATTTAAAAAGCAAAGGGATAACTGCTTCCACTTAAGGTAGAGCTTAAATTTTTACATTATCGAGAGAAAAATCATCATTATCAGTAACAGTAAAATATATGAATTGTGAGTTTATTTGTGAAAACATAATTTGGAATAAATAAAAGGATTGTGAAGGTAGATAAGTGTTCAACTTGGCTTTCTAATGTATCATTTTTGTATAAATTAAATTCATGAGGTGTTGTCCACTTGAATGCTGCTTTTAGTTTCCTTTTGGTAGTTATTTAAACAGAGCCGCATGAATAGTTCAATCATTACCATTATGTACTTACAACATAATAATTTATTTTGAGCATTAATATATCTGAAAGAAATATGCTGGTAAAAATTGCAACTTTATGTTCTCAAGACAAAAAGTGCACAGCGTTTGTGTTTGTTTTCTTTTTATTTTCTTTTGTCAAAATTTTATTTTGGCTAAAACATACCTTGTTCCCTGAAAAGTACACCTGTTTAATGCAATATTAAGTAAGTTAAAAAAGTTCTAGTATAGACTATTAAACGAGCAGCACTTCTTTATGAATTGTTCAGTATGCAATATTTTTACTACTGCTATTGAGTAAAGAAAAGGAGTTTATGACAGAATACAAAAACAGGTGTAATTTGGGTTCTATCAAAGCAGTGATGATAACCTGTTGATGTAACAGATTATTTGGCCATCTCCAAGGATTTTTTTTTTGTTGTTCAGGCTAAACTTCCAGTCTGTTATTAAATTGTAGATATGTTGGAATCTGAAGAATTTCCTTTTTTTGTTCTGTTACCTCTTATGTAAGATACAGACACCTAATATATATGATTGAAGAGATAATGTACATTTCCAATAAGTGCAAAGTATATGCTGCATCCTGTTTTTATTTAAAAAAAAAAAAAAAAATCGGTGGAATGATGTGTATGTACTTGAAGTTTTTATAACAATTATTTAAAAATAATAAATTTATTTGAATAATATGGATAAGACAATCATTGACAATGTATTGGTTGTTAATTTTGCTTTTATTTAGCTTTTTAAAATTTGTGATTTGTGAATACATTTATTTAATAATTAGACTTCTGTCTAGCCTTGACAATCACTGTATTTTTTTCCAGGTGGGTAATTTATTATATTTTAATTTTGTATTTTGTGTATTTGTTTGATATATATATTTCAACTGTGTGAAATAAAACATAAATTGGAAAACGTGTCACATCCTTTTAATAAGCCAATGTGTCTGTGTCATTTTATTTACCCAAATGTTTTTTATACATTTAAAACATATGAATAGATGAATGGCCTTGAATTCAATACATAATTCTAATATTTCTAACAGATATTAATAATAACAGAGGTTAATAAGAGTTACACAAAATACACTATTCTACATTGCAGCAGTATAGCAGCGGATAAGGTTTTAAGGTATAAGATTCCAATGCATTACTTTTTTTTCCTCTGTGAAAAATTGTTGGGCATGAACTACATTGCCATGAGGTTGGCAGATGTGTAGTTCTATTTGTATCTATGCACTGGACACTTCCACTACATTATTGGAGGCATCTAATAAACATTTGATGTGATATTCAGGCCATATACCAAGGAGAAGATATATACAAAGTGAACAAATGTGTGAATATCTTTATGTATTATTATTCATTAGCCCAGGTTTAACATAACTAGAAATCTTTAAATTCTGAAATAAATAATGTTTTATTTTTGAACCACAAATCTAGTTTTGTTGATATTTTGATTTTAAACTATACAATGTAAAGGTGACATATTTTATTTACTTAGATTTTGTTATGGATAAATGATGAATATTAATAATAATGATTATGTCCCCCTTTTATAAACCAATTTAACAGTATTCGCTTAAAAGCAATATTTTAAAAATTAAAATCCAGATGTGTTAACGGAAACTATTTATGCATACACAGTGAACTTCCTTAAGAATTATTATTGAAAACTGCATTACTGATTCCATTGAAAACTTACTTCCATGTGGACACATTTTTATGGAGGGTTTTTTGTTTTCTTTTTTTTTTTTCCCTTGCCTTACTGAGAATGAAGGACTTAATAGGAGGCTCCAGGGACATCAAATTTAAAGTAATGTATTTGATTTAGCTAGGGTATGTTAATGCATGTACAGACCTGCTCCAGCCATACTGCCTTTGAAATCATTTATACTCTTTTAGTGTTGTGCAATTTATTATTTGCCAGGTGCCCTTCCTATAAGTAATTTTGTCTTTAATTCTTATAAGAAGTTGCCTTCTATTACAATGTATGCAATTTTATATTTAATGAAACATTCTGATTCTGAGAAGTAGGCACTTCACAGGAAGCATTTATGTGTAAATATATTCCATCAGGTCCATAAGTGCTATTGGATCCAAAAACAATGACATACATTATCTATATCTCTAATGGTAGTTGTAGTATAAAAGTGGTAGAATGAAGGGAGAAATTGGTCCTTTAGATGGTCCAGTGTATAATCTGGGACATGCGTACTGTAATTTGCATTTCCTTAAAAGCATTGCAAACTGAAAATAATATTTTCTTAATGATGTGGTGATACCATAAAGAATAATGTGATACTTTGGCCTCTATACAGTAGGTTTTGATGTTATGGTTTTTTAAAAATGGTATTTAATTATTATACAGGATATAAATGGGGTGTTAACAAACATTAACATCGGATAGCTTTTGTAAACAAGTATAAAATTATGACCAACCAAATATAAAGACTTATTCAGATCCACAAGGCTAAATTTGTTGAAATCCTTAATAGTTAATAGTGGATTCACTTGGGAACAAGCCTCTAGTAAAGCAAACAACAGAAAAACAGGGGCTGTGTTTTTGTTTTTTTAATTTTTTTATTAAATTGTATATTGCTTCAGTCCCATATTATGTATGTACATACAGGGTTTTTCTTATAAATAGCACTACTGTGACACCTCCACCAGAGATATCTCTGTATTATTTGATTTTCTTACACGGATTTCCAGTTTTCGTAATTTCTTTTTTTAATCGGACATTGCATGTTGTAGGTGGGTCTTTTGACCACTATTGTGTCTGTTATTTATAAAATCAGGGGGCTTCTGTACCCCATGCACCCCCCCTGCTGTATATATCAATGCAAACAATGAGAGCCCTGACCCAGTAACCAAAATGTAGCCCTATTCTTTGTTATGTTAATTTAAAATCTCTATCTATGAATGTGGCAAAGCAAATAACTAATATAATGCAATTGGCTATTATAAAATAATTTTCTCATTATGCAGTAATTTTTTTCAAGGTCACAATACATTTTTTTTTCAACAGATATATTTTTAGGAGTATTTTTAGTTGGGGAGTAGTAGTAATGCAAATAACCTGTTGTCATACCTAATGTTAAGAATTATTTAATGTAGGGAAGCTATTACTATAACTGTTTCCCATTTTAATAGAATTTAGGCATTCCATATTAGACATAATGGTTAGTTCCTGGCTTACTTTAGCCTTTTTAGAATTGGGTTGCATGCAATTAAGAAAAAAGAACACAGGGGAATTTGCAGCCGATTAGTTTATAGCAAAAAATAATAAAAACCAGAAAACCTTATGCTTGCATTTCTGGCATGTTTTAGTATATGTTGCAATATGAACAAACCCGTGCCAGTGTCCAATGATCACACAATAATGTAGATAACATTGATGCAGTGATGTTAAAACAAAACCTAAATAACTAATGTAAGAAAGTTTCCTGCCCATAACGGAAAATCTTAGTCTGGAAAAGTGTGATGTATTGTTACCTGGTTTCATTGAATTTAACCTCTTAATGACATGTGATGTAATAGTATGTCACAGTACCATTATGGATGTTCATAGAGGGTTTACAGGCGATAGCGAAAACAAGTGCTCAGGCACAAATAAAAATGTTATGGAGTTTTAAAGAAAGGAAGTCGATCGGGTGCTGAATTATAAGGAGGAACCTCCTCCTAACTGTGTGAGTATTGACAGTGGCATTTAAAAGATTAAATGGCTACAATAAGTGAGAAAATGGACCATGTCAAGGCTCCCATAAATTTGCATCGCCCAGCTCACCTTCTCTTAACTGGTCTCCTAACAAGTAAACTATATGCAAATAGAATGGCCATGGGGAAGTTCTCAAACTGTTGGTCACCTGAACCTCACTAAACAAAAACCAAATAGGCCATACATACAACGATCACAGTTGCAGAGTGTATGACAGCAATTGGGCCTGGTGGTGGAAGTTCAGCTGTGTATCAGGTGGAAGATCTCTGGCAGGTCTCTGAGGAGAAAATTAAAAAAAAAATTCAATTACACGTGTGTCCTTAAGACTAATCACAATTCATAGTGAGTGGTGATGGGCAAGAGACCCTCTATGATGATATCATCATGCTGCCTGTCCTGTATACTAGAAGCCTGGAAGAAGAAGCCACAGGATTGTCGGCAAAAGGGAGGTAAGTAATGATTTTATTTTTTTCTGCCTAGAGCTATGTGCTGTAAATTAATTCATGATGCTGGGGGGATGCTGTGTTACATACAGTATATTGATGAATGTGGGGGTTAAAGAGGACCTGTCACCTAAATTTTCGGCACTTTAGTAAGCAGCTCCTAGTGCTTGATCAAACGCCGCAGTGTTAGAGTGATAGAGTTACCGGAAACCTCTGGTAACGCTATCAAACACTGCAGCGGGTACAGTGTAATCATCGGTCAGCTTGCAAAGCTGTCAGATGTATTCATGAGGAGGCACCGCCTCTTCCCCGGACTGCCCCGCTCGCTCCATAGGCCGGCAGTGACTGCCGCACGCTAGGCGGTGGTCACCACCCCTGGCCACGCCCCAACCCCGCCCCCTCATGAATACGTCGGACAGCTTTGTTAGCTGTCCGACAATTACATTGTACCCCGCCGCAGTGTTTGATAGCGTTACCGGAGGTTTCCGGTAACACTATCACTCTAACACTGCGGCGTTTGATCAAGCACTAGGAGCTGCTTACTTTAGTAAGCAGCTCCTAGTGTCGATAAATTGGGTGATAGGTCCCCTTTAGGTGTGCTACATAATAACGGGGGGTGTCGGTATGCTACATATTAGTGAGAGGGTGCTGTACTCTATGAATGATAGGTTGGCTGCTGTGCTACATATTAATGAGGGGGTGCGGAGTATTAACTATGTCATTAAATGTTTTGGGGGCACTATATAATTCATATTTATTTTAGTAGACCATATACACAACTAAATAAGGGGGCACTATTTATTCATTTAGTTGGTGAAATCAATATTCAGGGGGTACTATATAATAATTCAGGGAATATAATATATAGTACAATATATTGAGGGGGTCACAGTGTATTATATCATTATGATTATTACATGTTATTAAACATCCTACAAGAAGACTTTGCACACTCAAGTGCTACGCAGGACAACAACCCAAAGCGTACTTTAAGACCAAAAAATGGTTCACTGACAATGAAGTAGAGTTGCTGGATTGGCCCCCACAGTCCCCAGACCTCAACCCAATGGAACGCCAGTGAGTAAAGTTGAAGGAAAAACTTTAAGTATACCAGTGTAGAAGAGATTGAGGATCAGCTTTTGTCGAGACATGCTTGAACCTGAGCATGAACAAAAGGATGTTAAAAGGATTTCCAAAGTAGTAAAAATAAAAAATTAGATTTTTAGGAACAGAACAGTAACAAAGCAGCTACATAACAAGAATCTACATAACTACAGTCAGCATATGCATAGTTGTAACGCAAACTTATATATAAGATAGCCAAGATGATTGTCCATAAAATGTTGTCCGTCTCACATTCAAAGCTCTATTGGATGGTGAGGTGTGTAGCTTCAACGTCAAAAGCTCAAAACTTTGGTAACCTTTTGCTCATCAGTGTATATAGTTTGCACCAGGTCTTATTGGTGTCTTGTTAGACCATAGATAGGTCCCAACATATTTATTTATGTAATGTAGTATCATTAGGTGACATCATGAATGACAAGGTACACATTACCCACTGTGATGTATTGTGCAGTAATAACACTTGCGCTTAAAGGAAACCCACCACCACACATCTACCTATTAAGGTAGATCCAGTGGCAGGTTCCTCTAATGTAGAGTAGTACAGCCCTTTTTAGGGCTAATTCGTTCGTGGCCCAGAACTTTTATACATTTTAATTCCCCTAATATGCACATTTTCTAAAGAGGCTACTGGGGAGTGGAGTAGCCAGAACTGAGGCTACTTGGTGCGTCTACTCCACGCCCCAATATCCTCTTGCATTCTGCCTACTAATGAATCTTCAGCGCGCAGCTACGAAGAGCTGCGCACACTTGTCTTTGAAGCCAGGTTCTGCGCATACGCAGAGAGCAGACCGCCAGCTGTGTGGTCTCAGTTTCGAAGACATAGCTACTGCTCATGCGTAGAACCCGGCTTCGCAGACAAGTGCTGAAGATGCATTGGTATGCGGAACGCAAGAAGCTACTGGGGCTACTACTCCACGCCCCAGTAGCCTCTTTAAGAAATTTGCATATTGGGGGAATTAAAATGTGTAAAAGTTCTTGGCCACAAACGAATTATCCCTAAAAAGGGCTATACTACTCTACATTAGAGGAACTTGCCACCGGATCAACCTTAATAGGTAGATCCGTGGTGGTAGGTTTCCTTTAATTTATGCTTATGCTTACCCAAGTGATATTTAAATTGTTTTTGAATGGCACATTTTACTTCATGTTATGGGTAATTTTTAGTTGAGATGGTTTCCTTTGCAATTTACCATTTCCAAAATTTTTGTCACCCAAAGTAGTTCTTAATGTACATTTATTATATTTCTGCTTTATTTTGGCAACATCATCTAAATGTCCTTTTATTTTATTAGGGTGTTAGAAAGTCTACAAATTAAACAAATGAGATTTCAGAATCTATTATTTTAAAGGGTAACTGTCAGAAGATACTGACCTAACACACCATTTTCAGTATGTTGTCAAGCAGCATAACACCTTCCTGATCCTGTTTCTTTTAAAGCCTAGCGAACTGGCACCATCCAAAACAATTAACTTTGATGGGAGATTTAAATTTGGTTCTATAAAGTCATGTCATGTTCAGCAATGAAGTCATGTTCTCTCCACTTCAGATTTCCCCCTTTACTGTGATTGACTTCAATCAGTTGACTTCAAATGCACTGGTTACTTATATTGATGCGAGGCTGTCAGTTCCAGTGAAAGGGCCAGTCTTAACAAACCGTTATTTTTAAGATTCACTGAGGACTGGCGCATAGCAAATGTGGTACCAATATACAAAAGGATCAAAAAGTGATCCTGGAAACTACAGACCTGTGAGTCTAACTTCTGTGGTGGGCAAAATATTTAAGGGGTTTGTTAGAGATGCTGGAGTATCTCACTGTGCATAACCTTATAACTCAGCGTGGGTTTATGGGAAATCGGTCCTGTCAGACTAATCTGATTGGTTTCTACAAGGAGGTAAGTTCCAGACAGGACCTGGGAGATGCTGTGGATGTTGTATATCTGTACTTTTCAAAGGCATTTGACACTGTGCCACATAAAAGGCTGGTATATAAAATGAGACGACTGGAACTAGGGGAAAATCTGTGTATTTAGGTAAGTAATTGGCTTAGTGATAGAAAACAGATGGTCGTCATTAATTGCACATTCTCAGATTAAGTTGACGTTACCAGTGGATCGCCACAGGGGTCAGTATTGGGGCCACTTCTTTTTAATATTTTTATTAATGGCCTTGTTTACACAGTCAAGTTTCAATATTTGCAGATGATACTAAGCTGTGTAAAGTAATAAATACTGAGGTCGATAGTTTAGCATTACAGAGGGATTTGTGGAAGCTTGAGGAGTAGGCAGAGAAATGGTTGATGAGGTTTAATGTAGATAAATGTAAAGTATTCCCTGGTCTGACCACACATGGAATATTGTGTACAGTTTTGAGCACCAGTGTATAAAAAGGATATAGTAGAGCTGAAACAGGTGTAGAAGAGAGCAACCAAGATTATTAGGGGAATGGGGGGATTAGAATACAATGACAGATTACAAAATTTGGGATTATTCCGTTTAGAAAAAAGACGACTGACGGGAGACCTCATTACAATGTACATATACCTAAATGGACAGTACAAGGATCTCTCCAAAGATCTTTTTATACCTAGGCCTGTGACCAGGACAAGGGGGCATCCTCTATGCCTACAGGAGAGGCGATTCTACCATCACCATAGACAAAGGTTCTTTACTGTAAGAGCAATGAGACTATGGAACTCTCTGCCGCAGGAGGTTGTTATGGCGGACTCTATGTACATGTTCAAGAGAGGCCCGGATGCCTTTCTGGAGAGAAAAAATATCATGGGTTATGGGGATAAAACTTTTATTTAATTCTTAAAGGTTGCAATTGATGGACTTGCGTCTTTTTCCGGCCTTATATACTACGATACTTAGACAGGGAGAGCTTGACTTCAGCACTGAGTTTTTGTGACTTTATACAAACAATTTAAATTCACCACCACTGATAATTTTTCAGTGCAATAACCACATTTTCATAAATAAAAATGCATCATGGCTAATGGCTAAAGGTAACTTTTTCCATACCTAGAAAATATTTCACTTAATAGTAAAGAGATAAGACTGTCCAGTGATTGTAAAGATTGTTTACAGTGATTGTTAAGTAACATTATCAGATTCTTATCTATCAGCTGTTTGTGTAATTACTGGAGTGAAACTAATTTAGACACACTGCTAAAAGCAGGAAGAAAGGCAAGGGAAAAGGGAACACAGGAACATTTTTAATTAACCCCTTACCACCGCATATGGTACTAATCTGTCATGGGGCCATTAAGGGAGTATGGAGAGAGTTCACAGGCTGGTCTTAATGGAACCTACCACCACGATTCTACCTATAAAGGTATATCGGGTGGTAGGTGGATGAATGGGACGTGAGGATAGCCCTTTTTTGGGCTAATCTTCCCGTCCCAGCTATCTTTTAGAAAACTTTAATCTTGGGATATGTAAATTTTCTTAAGCGGCTACTGGGGCGTGGAGTAGCCAGACATGAGGCTACACGTCTCGGCTACTCCACGCCCCAGTAGCCTCTTTTCTCCGCCTACCATTTAATCTTCGGTGCACAGCTCCTTGGATGAAGACACGCAGCTACGAGGAGCTGCGCCAAAGATTAAATGGTAGGCGGAGAAAAGAGGCTACTGGGGCGTAAAGTAGCCGAGCCTTATGTCCGGCTACTCCACGCCCCAGTAGCCGCTTAAGAAAATTTACATATCCCAGGATTAAAGTTTTTTAAAAGATAGCCGGGAGGTGAGGATTAGCCCAAAAAAGGGCTATCCTCACGTCCCATTCATCCACCTACCACCCGATCTACCTTTATTGGTAGAATCGTGGTGGTAGGTTCCCTTTAAGACCTGGTACACTATTTAGCTTTGTTTTGGCTTAGTTACCTTTTGTGCCTAACATTTTTGGAACTAATTATATGTACAACTGTTACACATCACAAAGTGTTGTTTTTTCAACTATGTAATATATGCTATTATTGCTTGATGAAGATAATATTGAACTACAAGTACTGCTTGGCACCCAAATAGTAACACACCTGAGTTCTCTCTATGGTCTCACCTGGTAAAATTTTTTATATACTTTTTATGTATTTTAATTTTAACATTGTCTAATAACGACTATTAGTATGTGTTTGTGATCATTTGGATTGTGTCATGGGTGCTCCTGCGACCTCTCTCCCGGGTCGTAGGCGCTCCCGTGTGCCTCCATGCCCCCTCTTCCCTGCTGCAGCCTCACTCCCCTGTCCACATTCCACCGGTGGTCTCCTTGCTCCGGCGCACGGGTTCACACCTCCAATGACGCGCACATGCCAGCGGTCTGAGATTTAAAGGGCCAGCGCACCGATAATTTGAGTTGGCTGGCTGCCCATTCTTTTAAACTTCCAGCCCCTTCTTGTGTCCCCCGCCAGATCTTTGTGCTTCCATGCCTCAGAGAAGGCTGTATTCTATACCCTTTACACTAATCCTGCTTTCCCTTGTGACTTTGGTTCTGTTCCTGACCTTGCTTCTCCGCTGCCTGCCTTGAACTTTTGCTCCGCTACTGAATACGATCCCTTGCTGCCTGTCCCCGACTACGATTCTGCTTTACGACTCTGTACTTCGCCTTGGCCGCCACTGTGGACAAAGTTGCGCCTGTGGAGTGTCCTGGTGGTACCATGCCGCAGCAAGTCCAACCTGCTTTGACTCCGGGTGACACTTAGACTCCGCTCCCAGGTTTACGTCCTCGTCCGCAGTGGTAGAGTGGGTCCACTACCCCTGATCCTGACAGATTGGTTCTTCCTCTTGATTCTTTTGTGGGTGGTTTACTTTCCAATAGAAAGGCTCCAAGAAACATTCTGGTTCAATAACAGTATATATGTTTTTTTAAATCTTCTTATGATTAAGTAGCATTATTTGTGGTTTTATTGATCCCTCTCCATACAGATCAAAGTGTTTGTTGTATAATGCACCAATCACAGGTGTTAACCATTTTATTCTATTGACAAAGTCGCTGCCAGCATTCAAATGATCTGTAAACTCTGTAAGGTCACTTTTGGGGTGCAACTGATGCACCAGCACTTGATAAGTCCCCCTCTCCCAATATGTCAAAGTACCCTTTTTTGGCAAGGATTTCAGGTTTGTTCAATTAACTTGCACAGTAGGCTCCCCAGCCGCAGTTCAGTATAGAACATGATGGACAAGGCAGGAGATATAAGGCTGTGTAGGATACAGTAGTAGAGAATATACAAATAAGTTTTCCAGAGAGGAAAAAGGAAAGATATGCATCCAGTGCTACCATAAATAAAGCCTGATTTTGAAAAAAGCCTAGTAAGATAACTATGGGTTAATAACCAAACCAGCAAGTATAAAAATTGCAGTTTTCCAAAAAAGATTTTGATTTGGAAGCCTTTCTGTAATGTCCTATTAGGGATTCCTATATAACATATATATACACCGCAGGGCCGATTCTAGCCTTTTTGCTGCCTGAGGCGAAATTTGAAAATGCTGCCCCCCCCCTCCCGCCGCACGCGTACGCGCGCATGTGCGTGCCCCTGGTGATGCTACCTTACACACTATTAGTCATTAGACACAGATATTAGTGACCTCTAGTACCTTACAGGTGACCATCTACTCCATCCGGAAGGGTATTTCTTTACGCTTTCTTCTGGCCTTGGTTTTCCTCTGAATTCACAAAGAAATGTCTTCAACTCCATGCAGCACAACTCCCCATGGCGCCCCTAAAAATACCACAGTCACTTACAGTATAATGCATTGTGATTCCAATATATATTATCCTCACAACATGACTGAACAAACTATTCCCAACATAAAACATCCTTTAGTCACCCAAATTAGAGCATATATAGTAATTCAATTAGGTGCCCTAATTTAGCCTCCCCCTATATTGAACAGCCACCCCCCTGTATACACAGCCTCGTCCCCAGCCCCCCCCCCCCACTAAGTAATGTGCCTCACACACAGCCCCCCACTAAGTAATGTGCCTCACACACAGCCCCCCACTAAGTAATGTGCCTCACACACAGCCCCCCACTAAGTAATGTGCCTCACACACAGCCCCCCACTAAGAAATGTGCCTCACACACAGCCCCCCACTAAGTAATGTGCCTCACACACAGCCCCCCAGTAAGTAATGTGCCTCACACACAGCCCCCCAGTAAGTAATGTGCCTCACACACAGCCCCCCAGTAAGTAATGTGCCTCACACACAGCCCCCACTAAGTAATGTGCCTCACACACAGCCCCCCACTAAGTAATGTGCCTCACACAGCCCCCCACTAAGTAATGTGCCTCACACAGCCCCCCCAGTAAGTAATGTGCCTCACACACAGCCCCCCAGTAAGTAATGTGCCTCACACACAGCCCCCCAGTAAGTAATGTCCTCACACACAGCCCCCCACTAAGTAATGTGCCTCACACACAGCCCCCCACTAAGTAATGTGCTCACACACAGCCCCCCACTAAGTAATGTGCCTCACACACAGCCCCCCAGTAAGTAATGTCCTCACACACAGCCCCCCACTAAGTAATGTGCTCACACAGCCCCCCACTAAGTAATGTGCCCACACAGCCCCCCAGTAAGTAATGTGCCTCACACAGCCCCCCAGGAAGTAATGTGCCCACACACAGCCCCACATGTTCTCCCCCTCCTCTGTCATGTCTCCCCCCTCACCTCACAGATGCAGCTCTCGCTGTGTGGTCACTGCTTTCCCCGGCAGGTCATGTGACCATGACATCACCAAAGGTCCTTCAGCCTTCAGCCTCCGGGGGACTTATACTCCCGGAGGGTGAAGCTACTGCTGGGGAAAGCAGTGACTACACATGGTCTCATCACGATGTGTGTCCTGAGGATACACATCGTGATGAGAGGATGTTCTAGTGATCCCCCTACTGCACTCACCATTCAGTGCTCCCACGCAGCTCCCTCGTCTTCTCCAGCCAGCAGCCGCTCTGTGAAGGGACACGGGTCGGCACGTGGTGACGTCATCACGCCGACCTGTGTCCTGTAGAGTGGTGCGCACAGGCGGGATGCGCTGCACCGCTCTGCCTATAAATTACATCGCCGCCTTAAAGGCGGCGATGTAATTTATTTTACAGGTGGCACGGACCTGCCAGCCATTGGCAAGTCCGTGCTACCAGCGGCAAAATGCCGCTCTTAAATGCGGTCCGCTATCTGCCGCCTGAGGCGGGGACTTCACCTCGCCTCATGGCAGAAGCGGCCCTGATACACCGGGTTCACTTACCCATGGATCCAGGAACCTTGACTCTGGTAATCTTCTTTATTTTTTATCCATATGGCTCTGAATCTCAGCCTAAATAAAAAATATATAGTGTGCCAGGTGGTTAGGGGAAAGGTAAGGTACTGGTACAACAGTTTTTTCTGGTGCACTCAGCTCAACAGGTGTACTCCACATTTATATCAGACTTCCAACATAAATGTGCACAGTGCGAATGCGCACTGGAATGCCCCTTTAAGTGCACAGTATTTTGTCGCAGCATGCTATCTTCTCCTATACACATGTTTAAGAGAGGCCTAGATAACATGTTTGTACATGTTTAAGAGAGGCCTAGATGCATACCTCCCAACATCTGTGAAAGGGAAAGAGGGACAAAATGGTGGCACGCGTAGCGATCCCCCTAAGCCACACCCCCAATCACTCCCTGGCCACGCCCCAAATTTTAGCCATATTATAATAATAAAAATCATCTCAATTAAAAAATAAAAAAAAATTTCCTCATTGGGATTTGAACCTAGAACCTGCAGTGTCCATGAACAATAATAACACAGCACCCCCAACCCACTGAGCTATTAGCTCTGTGATTATCAAGGATTAGAATTTTGGTAACTAACTCCCGGGCTGAGTCCTCTTCATACAAGGGTGGGGGTTGTTGCATATTGCAGCAAACCCCCACTGCTAATAACCGCGGCCGTTGCTTGCACCGATCGCAGCTATTAACCGGTCCGTTGTCGCCGCAATCTTTATTCTGATCGCCGCGCCCCCGAACGTCATCGGGGTGCGGCGATTGGTTGCCATGGTAGCCTCGGGTCTTCGTTTGACCCGAGACTATCTGGCTTCTGCAGATTCGTTACAATGAGCCAGTGGCTCATTGTAATGAATGAGCTGCAAAAATGCCATATATTGCAATACAGAAGTATTGCAGTATATAATAGGAACGATCTGACCATCTAGGGTTAATGTACCCTAGATCAGTGATTTTCAACCTTTTTTGAGCCGCGGCACACTTTTTATACTTAGAAAATCCTGGGGCACACCACCAACCAAAATAGCACAAAATGACACTAAAACAGTCATATTATACATATAGTTAATAATATAGATTCTAAATTTATTTTACTCACTCCTGGGCCTGGGCCTGGGCCTGTTTCGATGAACACAAAGGGGTACAATGAGAAGTACTATGGCCATGAGGCCAGAGTAGAAGTGCCAGCTCATATACTCAGCATATGAGCTGGTACTTGTAGTACTCCAGCCTCATGACTATAGTATTTCTCATTTTACATTTCTCTGGGAAACAAAACACAGGGGGCACCATAGTTTGGGGAACTTTCCCCGCGGCACACCTGACCATGTGTCGCGGCACACTAGTGTGCCACGGCACACTGGTTGAAAATCACTGCCCTAGATGGTCTAAAAAAATAGTGAAAAAAAAAGAAAAAAAAAGTTTAAAAAAGAAAAAAAAATAATAAAATATTAAAAATTCAAATCACCCCCCTTTCGCTAGAACTGATATAAAACATAATAAACAGTAAAAATCACAGACATATTAGGTATCAAAATGACACCTCACACATCTCCGTGCGCCAAAGTATGAAAAAGTTATTAGCTTCAGAAAATGGCAATTTTTTTTTTCTTCTTTGTACATATTTGTTAAATTTTTTTAAATGTATTAAAACACAATAAAACCTATATAAATTTGGTATCACCGCGATTGCACCAAACCAAAGAATAAAGCTGAGGTGTTATTTTGAGTGCACAGTCAAAGTCGTAAAAACTGAGCCCATAAGAACGTGCACGTGCGTTTTTTTTTTCAATTTTTCTACATTTGGAATTTTTTTTCAGCTTCGCAGTACACGGCATGTTAAAATAAATAACATTACGGGAAAGTAAAATTTGTTACGCACAAAATAAGCCCTCACACAGCTCTGTACACGTAAAAATGAAAAAGTTATGGATTTTTGAAGGTGGAGAGCGAGAAATGAGCGAAAAAACCCTGCGTCCATAAGGGGTTAATGCCTTGGTATATAGAGAGGGATCTTCTCAGAGATTATTGTAATTATTGCGACTATTATTATTATTATGGAGATTATTATTATTATTGAGATGATTATTATTATTTTTTCTATTATTAATATTCGTCTCCATAATAATAAAAATAATAAAATTTATAATAATAATAATAGTCTCAATAATTACAATAATAATCTCTGAGAAGATCCCTCTCTATATATCAGTGCATTAGTCTGTGTCACAGTGTGACATTAGCAGATAACATGTCTTAGTTACCAAAAATCCTCAGCTCTGTATCACTGGGCTTATAGCTCAGTTGGTTAAGGCTCCTGTCGATGGTGCAGAGGGTCCCAGGTTCGAATCTCAGCCTGGGCAATAAAATAAAGAGCTTGTGTCTGGGGAAGCCCTGGAGACCATATATGGACAGATGTTGATCTGACCTGATGACGTGGTCCCTGCTCTCTCCGCTAAGCTGACACTTCTCTGAAAAGGATTCCCTGCCCGATGTCTGCTCTGGGGAACCCTAGGAGATGCAGTGACCATATATGGACAGATGCTGATCTGAACCTGATGACGTGGTCCCTGCTCTCTCCACTAAGCCCGACACTTCTCTGAAAAGGATTCCCTGCCCGATGTCTGTAGAAGCCATTCTGTACTGTGAATTCTGGCTTTCAAAGTATTTACTATGCGGACACAGCGCCGGGACCTGGGGGGAGAATCCGTGACAATCTCATAGCTGACCGTGACGCGGGGCAGAGGTAAGAAAAAGGCGAAAGTCCCGTCAAAATCGGGACGGTTGGGAGCTATGTAGATGCCACAGGTTATGGGGAGAAAACATACCTTTAATTCTTAAAGTTTGGACCTGATGAATTTGTGTCTTTTTCCAACCTTATATACTCAGTTCATTTGCATACAGCTTTAGGATTTGATGTAGAGGCACAATGTATGGTTAGGAACAATGCTTTCTAGTGGCTGTTTATAAAAATATATTTAGTTTTAGGGGTTTAATTTGCCTGACAGGTTCTCTTTAAAGACAGTCCACTGCACATCACTGGATGAAATCCATCCAAGGATGTGATCGTGGGATGCCAACTTATAAAATCACCCAATATTATTGCACATATAAGTTGTTAAAGGAGACATAATATTGCTACATTTTTCTTCATTTTCTGTTTTTTTCATAGATATTCATAATAATTTGTTACTTATCACTTTATGGATTTCAAGCATACTTCGAACCATGGTCTCTTACAATGTTTTTTTTCATATTCCCTGTTACTGATGTTTTGTATGTTTTTGCTCATTTACTATTGTGGTGACTGTGAGACATTTAGTATTCTGAAAGAAAAATGTACCAATAATATATCCAGTTTAACGCAGTAATATTGGGTGATTTATGGTACAGGTTTGCATTCCACCATCTCACCCTTGGATTTCATCCAGTGATTTGTGGTGAGCTGTCTTTAACCCCTTAACGACTTGGCCTTTTTTAGTTTTTTCACTTCCATTTTTCACACCCCACCTTCAAAAATCTATAACTTTTTTATTTTTCCACATAAAGAGCTCTGTTATGGCTTATTTTCTGCGTAACAAATTGCACTTCGTAGTGACGGTATTTAATGTTCCATGGCGCGTACTGGGAAGCGGGAAAAAAATTCCAAATGCAGTGAAAATGGTGAAAAAACACATTTGCGACGTTTTCTTGTGGGCTTGGATTTTACAGCTTTCACTGTGTGCCCCAAATGACAGGTCTACTTTATTCTTTGGGTTGCTACGATCACAGGGATACCACATTTGTACAGGTTTTATAATGTTTTCATACATTTAAAAAAATTAAAACCTCCTGTACAAAAATTTTTTTTTTGATTTTGTCATCTTCTGGCGCTAATAACTTTTTCATACTTTGGTGTACGAAGCTTTGGGTGGTGTCATTTTTTGCGACTTTTGATGGCGTTTTCATTGCTATCATTGTTAGGACTGTGCTACCTTTTGATCACTTTTTATTAATTTTTTTATATTTTCCAAAATGGCAAAAAAATGTCATTTTTGACTTTGGACGCTATTTTCCGTTACGGGGTTAAACGCAGTGAAAAACCGTTATTATATTTTGATAGATCGGACATTTTCGGACGCGGTGATACCTAATGTGTTTATGATTTTTACTGTTTATTAATATTAATATCAGTTCTAGGGAAAGGGGGGTGATTTGAATTTTTAGGTTTTTTTAATATAATTTTTTTTTTTTAAACTTTTTTTTACTTTTACTTTAACTATTTTTCAGACTCCCTAGGGCAGTGATGGCGAACCTTCTAGAGACCGAGTGCCCAAACTACAACCAAAATCCACGTATTTACCATGAAGTGCCAACATGGCATTTTAAGCAGTAACTTATTGCTACTCATCTTTCAATCGTATCGACCCCCCTGAGGCCACCATTACAGTTGAAAGAAGGAGGGCAAATTCAGACTCAGCAGCATCTCTTAAGTTGCCTGGGAGTGCAGGTGGATTGGTGAACTCTGTCCTGGAGCGATGGTCTGAGTGCCCACAGAAATGGCTCTGAGTGCCACCTCTGGCACCCGTGCCATAGGTTCGCCAACACTGCCCTAGGGTACTTTAACCCTAGGTTGTCTGATCGATCCTACCATATACTGCCATACTGCAATATGGCAGTATATGGGGATTTTACTCCTCATTCATTACAATGTGCTGATAGCACATTGTAATGAATAGGTTAAAACGAGACAGCTTCGGGCCTTCGTGAGGCCCGATGCTGTCATGGCAACGGATCACCGCTCCCCGTGACGTCATCGGGGAGCGAAGATCCGCGCCAAGATGGCGGCGCCCATGTGGCGCCATCTTTTTGAAGCCTCCGGCAGCATTGCCGGAGGTGATCGCGGTGAAAGCACCGATCGCGGGTGTTACCGGTAAGCCTTTGCTGCAATATGCAGCAAAGACTTACCGGCTATGGAGAGGGCTCGGCCCGCGAGCCCTCTCCATGCACCGGGACCCGGCGCGCGCCGTACTAGTACGGCGCGCGTCGGGAGGGGGTTAATTGTGGTGGAGAACATACTTTGGTTTTACATGGTGATCCCTATGTTTCAGGGATAGCGGCTTTCCCTTTAGTAACATGGCAGAACAGAGATGACATATATCCTCTGTCCATGCATCATTTGCGGCTGGCTGGCATCTTTAGTTTATTTTTGGGCCTTAGGCCCATAGTTGTTGGGTATGGGCAGATGTTTTTGGCTTCATGCCATCTGAGTTTTACCCTGATCCCATGTGAATGCCACATATGCTAGTAGTATACTATACACAAGTTTTACATTGCACTTTGTGACCCAGCTACTTTTGTTAATTTGTGTAAATATGAATTTGATGTAAAAATGTGAACTGAGTCTTGTTATTTATGCAATTGTTTTGAATATATTTGATTAGGTATCACAGATCATGTAGTTTTATGTATATATTATAATACAATTATTGTATTTTTTCACATTTTCCAATGAAGTCACGCGGTTTTGATCACATGACATAAAGTCACATGATTCTGATCACATGACAAGGATGCCATATTGTTTTTTTTATGCTTCTTTGCATTGCTCACTTACTTGAGGAAGACTCCAGCTACAAGGGGCCGAAACGTTGCTGATGCATGGGCCCACATTTAGTAAAGTGTCTACGCCAAGTTTTGTCTGACTGGAACGTGTTAGTGCTTAGTTGGAGTTTGCGCCACATTTATTGCTGAAATGCACCACAATTCTGTCTGTGCCACAATTCTGCAGCATGAACAAAGTGTATCATGGTGCACAATTCCAGAGCAGTGCAGGGGGCACCAGATCGATAAAGACTGTGTGGCACATTTACTTACCCATCCGCTGGAGTTCAACGATAATGCACTATGGCGTGATCTTGTGACCCAATATCCTGCATGTGTTGCTTCCCCGCTCAGGTCCAACAGAGTTCACCATCTTTTAAGTGGTACATGTAAGCGCATTAGCTCGCGACACAATTTGAAAATGAAATCCTGCACTCAGTCCGAATTGGCCAACGACAGGCCCCCCAATTTGTGTTGAATGGAAACCAGCGCAGCAATGCCAAAAAACGATCGCATGAGACACAATTCCAGTGAAGACACCTGCTAAATATCAGCCCAAGCCATGCAATTCCCGAAAAAAAAGCCGAACCCCTCAGTAAATGTGCCCCTGTGCATCAGTTTTAATTAATCTGGGGCACTCTGCACACTCCACATGAAAACTTCACATAGTGCAGAGTGCGCTTGTTTTGATAAATGTGAGCCATGGTAACTATAAGACATAAAAGAAGTTATGCCACCAAATCACATTTATGTAAATGACTTAAATACATTGAATACTGAAATTTCAGCTTTGACACTTATTAAAAAATATGCCTTTATACTTCAGAAAATGTTTTTCAAAATACTTTTAGCTCCCCCTGTTGGAGGCTGTTTCCGTCCTCTCCTGCACCTTCCATGGCTGATCATGCGCAGAAAGAATAGGAGACCACTCTTCTGGGTATGGAGGCTCAATGCCGGATCATCATATGAGTGGCCACCGAACCTCACTGCAGGCAACCTGAATGTCTGATATAGCGTCCAAAGTTGCCTCTGCTGGTCCAAACCTGAAGCTACAGACAATTAGGAAGCATCAGGATGCTGCTGTGTATCATATTACAGCTGAGCGGTTGTCTGTGAATTCAAGTGACAGAGCAGCTGCTACTATTGAGGTATATAGGTGCTGTGAAGGTGGTAGGGATTAAATGTCACTGTATGTCTTTTCAGGCTAGGGGTGGGGGATGGGGCAATCACTCACAGGGTGTATCAGCAGGTGTGTGTGTGTGTGGGGGGGGGGGGGGCAGAGTGTAGGCATCCAGCAGTCCTGCTCTAGAAACACATAAGCAGCAGCATGACAACACTACCACTCCTATTGCACAGTGCAGTACTACTCCTATCCTGTATATATGGGCACAGTACTACTACTCCTATCCTATATATAAGTTCACACAGTACTACTACTACTATCCTCTATATATAGGCACAGCACTACTGATCCTATCCTGTAAATATGGGAACAGCGCAGTACTACTACTCCTATCCTCTATATATGGGCACAGCACAGTACTACTACTATCTTGTATATATGGGCACAGCACTGTACTACTACTCCTATCCTGTATATATGGGCACAGCACAGTACTACTACTCCTATCCTGTATATATGGGCACAGCACAGTACTACTACTCCTTTCCTATATATATGGGCACATCACTGTACTACTACTCCTATCCTCTATATATGGACACAGTACTATTACTCCTTTCCTGTATATATGTGCACAGAATAGTACTACTACTCCTATCCTGTATAAGTGGGCACCGTTCTACTACTCCTATCCATTATATATGGGCACAGCACAGTACTACTACTCCTATCCTGTATATATGGGCACAGTACTGTACTACTACTGCTATCCCGTATATATGGGCACAGCACAGTACTACTACTCCTATCCTGTATATATGGGCACAGCACAGTACTACTACTCCTTTCCTGTATATATGGGCACAGTACAGTGCTACTACTATCCTGTATATATGGGCATAGCACAGTACTACTACTCCTATCCTTTATATATGTGCACAGCACAGTACTACTACTCCTTCCTGTATTTATGGGCACAGCACAGTACTACTACTATCCTGTATATATGGGCATAGCACTGTACTACTACTCCTATCCTCTATATATGGGCACAGCACAGTACTATTACTCCTATCCTGTATATATGTGCACAGCATAGTACTACTACTCCTATCCTGTATAAGTGGGCACAGTTCTACTACTCCTATCCTGTATATATGGGCACAGCACAGTACTACTGCTCCTATCCTGTATATATGGCCACAGCTCAGTACTAATACTCCTATCCTCTATATATGGGCACAGCACAGAACCACTATTCCGTACTTAACTCTTCAGTCTTCTCCAGCTCTTGTACACAACCATTAAACAGACTGCTGAGCAGAGGCAGGTCCACTGTGTCTATGCATCTCAGCATGGAAGAGATCCAGAGGAAATCAGGAGGGATCAGGCGCTTAAAGAAAAAACCTTCAGTTCAGCCACAATTTTTCTGACTCTTGGAATTTATTGTGAAATATAATAAAAGAGCAACGCATTTTGGCTCAGTACGTGAGCCTCAGGCATATCAGTACATATTGGGGCAGATTTACTTACCCGGTCCGTTCGCGATCCAGCGGCGCGCTCTCTGCGGTGGATTCGGGTCCGGCCGGGATTCATCAAGGTAGTTCCTCCGCCGTCCACCAGGTGGCGCTGCTGCGCTGAAAAGCATCCGAATGCCCTGAAATTCACCGAGCCGGACCAAGTGAAGGTAAGCGCGTCCCAAGCGACACTTTTATTGTTTTAAATGCGGCAGTTTTTCCGAATCCGTCGGGTTTTTCGCTCGGCCACGCACCCCGATTTCCGTCGCGTGCATGCCAGCGCCGATGCACCACAATCCGATCGCGTGTGCCAAAATCCCGGGGCAATACAGGGAAAATCGGCGCAAATCGGAAATATTCGGGTAACACGTCGGGAAAACGCGAATCGGCCCTTTTTAAATGACCCCCACTGTGTCTCACATTTATATACAAGGCAATAATGAAAAAAAAAGTTTGCCTGGGAAAAACCGAGCTGGGTTACGTCACTCAATAAAAACAGTAAAAACAGAACAAGAGTCTCTGTAAGCAATTTACAAATTATCCAGAAAGAACAAAGTATCTATTATTCATAAAAACAGGATTTATTTTTAAGGTAAAAAAGTTATTCTGCAACCTGACGCTATCCAGTTGCAATGCAACGACTGGGAACAAAGGCGTGCTTTGCTAAGTTTTTGCTAAGGCGTGCTTTGCTAAGGTCCGGAAGTGAGTCATGTAATTAGTTGTACTGGCTTTGGGTATCCAGGCAATGCATCAAGTTTGGAGCCGGCCAAAGGTAAATCGCAGGCACAATTGCAAGGGAGTATGGTAAACTAGCTATGTACCAAGCTTAACGGAAGTTTCGCGTGGAGTCTTCCGCTTTCCAGCACTTTCCACAAAAATGTGAATAAAAAAGCTGACTAGGAATTAAATAAAAATATAAATATAATATAAATATATTATGTATATATTGTTAGAATGGAGGTTTGGTACTGCTATTGTTGATTCCAGATCTTTAGAAGTTTATTAATTATAACATGTATACTGATCACATAGATTCAATCTCTGTAATAAGACCATTTGGGTGCAGAGTATTTAATTTAAAGATCCAGTAGGATTCTCTTCTATTCAGAGTTTTCACCCTGTTCCTCACTTTAGATATATCTTCTCTTTATTCTAACATCCAGCACTCCTTAGGGTTGGAAGCTATGACCTGGTCCTTAAAAATCATACCTCATTACCGAACAAACAGATTTCTGTTTTGAAGAAATCCTTTAATTCATCCTAGGACATAACCTATTTACATTTAAGGATGAATTTTAACTTCAAACAAAGGGAACGGCTATGGGGACTCGAGCCGCCCCTAGTTATGCTTATTTGTTCATGGGGAGGTTCGAGTCCCTTTTCATTTTTAAACAAAACAAATGGTCCCCCAATATTCGATACTATAAAAGATATATCGATGACCTGCTTTTTATATGGTAGGGAGAGGAGCAGGAAGCCTATAATTTTGTCAGTTATCTGAATAATAATAATTGGTGATAATAATTTACAATGAACTTGGACAAAAATGAAATAGTGTTTATAGAACTACACCTTATCCACGATGAGAATAATCAGATCATTACTAAAACCCACTTTAAACTAGTGGACAGTGATAGTTTTTTGGAATACCAGAGTGCCCATTATCCAAAATGGCTGAAAAATTTTCCTGAACTAGGAAGAATTGCACTAAAACTCAGGACTACAAGGAACAGTCGCTAATTTTGAAAAAGCGATTTTTGGACAGGAGATATTCCAGAGTATTGACTGAGGAAGCCTACAAAAGAAGTACTAGTACGCAGACAAGAGGATTGCCTCACAAAAAGAACAGGAAATATAAAAAAAGGACTTGCTAAGTTTTTTGCTCTTAATTTTATCACTACCTTCAATAAAGGTAATAAAGCAATTTGGAGGGTTTTAAATAAACGCTGGGGGATCCTATTAAAAGATCACCATTTGAAGGGCATTGTTCCAAATAAACCAAAAATCACCTTCCGCAAAGCCACCACCTTAAAAAGTATCCTTGTCCCCAGCAAACTGAGGTCCAAAGAAAACTCCCAAAAAACTTTAGGAGAAAAAAAGGGAATTCGTAAGTGTGGCCATAAGAAATGCATCTGTTGTGATATGCTGAATGTGGGAATAGCATCTTGTAAATCTCTTCAAACAGGGGAAAGGTTTCATATTAAACAAGAGCTCTTGTGCGCCTCTGATTTTGTAGTTTGTCATAAACTGTGTTTCTGGGTTCCAACATGTGGGCTGCACCATACAAACACACTGGGGCAGATTTACTTACCGGTCCATTCGCGATCCAGCGGCACGTTCTCTGCGGTGGATTTGGGTCCAGCCGGGATTCACTAAGGTAGTTCCTCCGACGTCCACCAGGTGGCGCTGCTGCGCATCCGTCGGAGTTTCGTTCGGCCACGCCCCCCGATTTCTGTTGCGTGCATGCCGGCGCAAATACAGGGAAAATCGGTGCAAATCGGAAATATTCGGGTAACACGTCGGGAAAACGCGAATCAGGCCCTTAGTAAATGACCCCCCTTTGTGTCAGAATGAATGGCCACAGGCACAAAACCAAAGTAGGATTTCTACAATACAGTCTATCCAAACATCTGACAAAGGAAAAAACTGTTCCTTGGGAGATCTGACTTTAACTCTAATTGAGCAGATTCCTTCTAATTGCAAGAACAGGGTAAAAACTCTGAACAGAAGAGAATCCTACTGGATTTTTAAATTAAATAATCTGCACCCATATAGTCTTAATGCAGTGATTGAATCTATGTGATCAGCATACATGTTAAAATTAATAAACCTCTAAAGACCCGAAATGAATGAACAATGGCATTACCAAACCTCCATTCTAACACTGGCTCTTTCATATTTATATTTTTATTAAATTCCTGGTCAGCTTTTTCACTCAACTTTTTCCTTATCATAGCGTTCCGTTCTCTTTCGCACACTGTGTTTGTCCTTTCTAGGCTTCCGTAGTTTATCTGTTGCCTAGACACTGGAAAGCGGAAGACTACACACAACACTTCCGTTAAGCGGGTATGTTGCTAATTTACCATACTCCCTTGCGAGTTAGCCTGCGATTTACTTCCGTCCAGCTCCAAGCTTGATGCGTTGCCTGGATACCCAATGCCAGTACAACAAATTTTGTGATTCACTTTCGGGCCCTTTAGCAATGCACACCTCTGTCTCCAATCGTTGAATAGCAACTGGATAGCATCAAGTTGCACGATAACTTTCTTACTTTCTTTGTTCTTTCTGGATAATGTGTAAATTGCTTACAGAGAATCTTGTACTGTTTTTACTGTGTCTTTATTCAGTATGTTTTTGTAACTTTGACGGGCAAACTCGTTTTTTTTATTATTGCCTTGTACACTCACCAGCCACTTTATTAGATACACCATGCTAGTAACGGGTTGAACCCCCTTTTGCCTTCAGAACTGCCGCAATTCTTTGTGGCATAGATTCAACAAGGTGCTGGAAGCATTCCTCAGAGATTTTGGTCCATATTGACATGATGGCATTACACAGTTGCCGCAGATTTGTCGGCTGCACATCCATGATGCGAATCTCCCGTTCCACCACATCCCAAAGATGCTCTATTGGATCGAGATCTGGTGACTGTGGAGGCCATTTGAGTACAGTGAACTCATTGTTATGTTCAAGAAACCAGTCTGAGATGATTCCAGCTTTATGACATGGCGCATTATCCTGCTGAAAATAGCCATCAGATGTTGGGTACATTATGGTCATAAAGGGATGGACATGGTCAGCAACAATACTCAGGTAGGCTGTGGCGTTGCAACGATGCTCAATTGGTACCAAGGGGCCCAAAGAGTGCCAAGAAAATATTCCCCACACCATGACACCACCACCACCAGCCTGAACCGTTGATACAAGGCAGGATGGATCCATGCTTTCATGTTGTTGACGCCAAATTCTGACCCTACCATCCGAATGTCGCAGCAGAAATCGAGACTCATCAGACCAGGAAACGTTTTTCGATTCTTCTACTGTCCAATTTTGATGAGCTTGTGCAAATTGTAGCCTCAGTTTCCTGTTCTTAGCTGAAAAGAGTGGCACCCGGTGTGGTCTTCTGCTGCTGTAGCCCATCTGCCTCAAAGTTCGACGTATTGTGCGTTCAGAGATGCTCTTCTGCCTACCTTGGTTATAACGGGTGGCAATTGGAGTCACTGTCGCCTTTCTATCAGCTCGAACCAGTCTGCCCATTCTCCTCAGACCTCTGGCATCAACAAGGCATTTCCGCCCACAGAACTGCCGCTCACTGGATGTTTTTTCTTTTTCGGACCATTCTCTGTAAACCCTAGATATGGTTGTGCGTGAAAATCCCAGTAGATCAGCAGTTTCTGAAATACTCAGACCAGCCCTTCTGGCACCAACAACCATGCCACGTTCAAAGGCACTCAAATCACCTTTCTTCCCCATACTGATGCTCGGTTTGAACTGCAGGAGATTGTCTTGACCATGTCTACATGCCTAAATGCACTGAGTTGCTGCCATGTGATTGGCTGATTAGAAATTAAGTGTTAACGAGCAGTTGGACAGGTGTACCTAATAAAGTGGCCGGTGAGTGTATATAAATGTGAGACACAGTGGGGGTCATTTACTAAGGGCATGATTCACGTTTTCCCGACGTGTTACCTGAATATTTCCGATTTGCGCCAATTTTTCCTGAATTGAGTGACGGAAATCAGTGAATGTGACGGAAATCAGGGCCATGGCCGAACGTCAACCCGACTGATTCGGAAACACTGCCACATTTAAAAAATGTTATGCCTGATGAAGGCTCACGTACTGAGCCAAAATGCATTGCTCTTTTATTTTTATTTTATAATAAATACCAAGAATCAGAAAAATTGTGGCTATCCTGGAGATTTATATTTGAGCGACGGACCCCCTCCTGATCTCTTAGGGTCTCTTCCATTTTCACTCTGCGATCCTGTCTCCTGGAACGGGAGACGCCGATGTCTTGGTTGGCTGCCGGCTGCCATTCTGCGATCTTGTACAAGTGCATTTATTGATGCAAGAAGGTGTTCTTTGTTTAAACTACTACACTAGGCCAACGCTTTTGTCTTCCTTTTTGTTCCCTGCTACTTTCTCGAGATATTTCAGCAGTATCCAGAGGTTCTACCAGTCAAATACCTATGCATCCCAGCAATCACTTGATAACATAAATGACCGCCAGGATCCTAGTTCTTAACAACTGCTGCTGGGTCTGTCTAGACTCCATCACAGCCAGAACATTGACAATTGTAACTGGGGCTGTAGAGCCCTATACTAATCCTTATTGGGGGCCGTGATCTGGTCACACAAATTGCGGCTAGATCACATTCCCCAAAGAGATCATGGTGTAGTGAACACACAGCGTCTCACCACAATGTGACTGTGCAGATTCTATCTTTGGACTTATTTGCAGTGCGGGTGCCCTCCCTCCTATGGAAACGGGAGAGTTGAGGAGGAATGCGGCATTGGTGAGCACATGGTCGCATGCATTACGTTTTACTGTGAGACTGTATTTTAGAAATGAGGCCAATGTGAAAGTTACATTTCATTATTCAAGTGCTACATCAGCTGGAGTCAGCTGGGGCCCAGAATACCGGAGTGGCTGGCGGTTGCGGCCTAGGCACGCTAGTGTCACGGTGCTTGGTATGGGGACCGGAGGGCTGTCCCACAGCCTGGCAGGTCTCCAGCGGGTGGTGTGTGCAAGAAATTAGATGAGGGAGAGGCTGTGGTACTGGTTCTCCCTGGGGCAACCCTTAGAGTCTGTAGTATGTGTCCCTGTATGATAGATGGTGCGCCCTTGATGGTGATACAGCCTTAACAGGGACCAGATGGAGGCGATGTGCATAAAAGTAACTTACAGTTCTTTATTGAAACCAACAGCAGCAACAGGCCAAACGATTCTGTACAAATGCAGGTTACTGGAGTGATCTTGGAGAGGGAACCTCAGGAGTTGGGTCACCGGCCTGGATGCAGGGGCAGGCTGGGATGTAGCTGTGCCCAATGCTGGAAGCTGCAGCTTTATTTCCTGGGTATGGTTCAGTATCAGCCCTGATGGTGGACTGACACAGTATATCTCACTATGTGCTCTGTAGATGATCTCCTCAGCTCTGTGGTAGGAGCAGACCTGGTCACTAAGATAGCTGGCCTCTTCCTGTCAGGAGTTTCAGGAACTCTCCTCTCTCCTCACTGTCTTGACTACTCCCCTGACTAAGGGTCTAGTTAATCCCTGGTCAGGTGATCTCACTCTCCAATCACACTCCAGTTACAAAAGTGGAACATCATTGGATGATAAAAATTAAATAACATTAACCCTTGCCTATCCAGGCAGTATCTACTGCAATATTACCTAAGCATATGTATAGTGTCCTGCAGAGGAGCTGATCAGACTCTCTACTAGGGGAACACACATATTAGGGGCTTATTCGCAACAACTCCTCTGCCTTGCAATGGCAGGAGTGTTGCACAAGTATACAGTGACAATGAATGAAAGGAACAGGGAATAGATAATCAGGGGCACATGATACAGTACACATGGCATTTTTATAGAAGAATCCTGCTGTGCTGGGTATCAGTAGATACAGGGACTATTTGAAATCATCATGTGTAAGGAGACTCTGAGGGCAGTGATGTAGAACTCTCGGAAGACCAATTAACCCCTTAAGGACTCAGGGTTTTTCCGCTCATTTCTCGCTCTCCAACTTCAAAAATCCATAACTTTTTCATTTTTACCTGTACAGACCTGTGTGAGGGCTTATTTTGTGCGTAACAAATTTTACTTTCCCGTAATGTTATTTATTTTAACATGCCGTGTACTACGAAGCTGAAAAAAAATTCCAAATGTGGAAAAACTGAAAAAAAAACGCACGTTCTTGTGGGCTCAGTTTTTTCGACTTTGACTATGCACTCAAAATAACACCTCAGCTGTATTCTTTGGTTCGGTGCGATCGCGGTGATACCAAATTTATACAGATTTTATTGTGTTTTAATACATTTTCAAAAATTAAACGAATGTGTACAAAAAAGAAAAAAAAATTTTGCCATCTTCTGACGCTAATAACTTTTTCATACTTTGGCGCACAGAGATGTGTGAGGTGTCATTTTTTGCGAAATAATGCGCCGTTTTCATTGCTACCATTTTGAGGTCTGTGCAACATTTTGATCATTTTTTATTTCATTTTTTATGTGATGTAAAAAGGTGTAAAAGTCGCATTTCGGACATTTGGGTCACGGAGGTCACCGCTGGTCGTAACCGTTTTTTTATATTTTAATAGATTGGGCGTTTTGGGACGCGGCGATACCTAATATGTTTGTGATTTTTACTCTTTATTATGTTTTATATCTGTTCTAGGGAAAGGGGGGTGATTTGAACTTTTAATATTTTATTAATTTTTTTTATTTTTTAAACTTTTTTTTTTCTTTTTTTTTTCACTATTTTTTAGACCATCTAGGGTACATTAACCCTAGATGGTCAGATCGTTCCTACCATATACTGCAATACTTCTGTATTTCAATATATGGCATTTTTGCACACTATACATTACAATGAGCCACAGGCTCATTGTAATGGATATGCAGAAGCCATGTATCCTCGGGTCAAACGAAGACCCGAGGCTACCATGGCAATCGATCGCCGCCCCCCCCCCCCGGATGACGTTCGGGCGCGTGGCGATCGTAACAAAGATGGCCTGCGCGCCGCCGACTTTTAAATGCCGCCGGCGACTTTGCAAGCGGTTATTAGCGGTGGGGGTTTTCTGCAACATGCAAAAACCCCCACCTTTGTATGAAGAGGACTCAGCCCGTGAGCCCTCTTCATACATCCCTTATACCTCTGCGCCGTAGAGCTACGGCGCAGAGCGTTAAGGGGTTAAGGAGAGGCACCTGTATAACATTGTGGGACCTGTGATAAAACTGCCTCTCTTAGTGTTGTGCCCCTCCCACATATAATTCTGTGTGTTACAGAATAGAGGCTGAACAAGCATTGAGAAAACAAATGAAGGGTATTTTTTAATTCCAGTTAAGCATAATGAATAGGTTTTTATTAAATATTTTAACCTCTTTGGGAAACTTTTTGAAACAAGTTCAGTTGTGGCCCCAGGGCAACATTTCTAACAGGGCCCCCCTCCCCCTAACTGTGAACAATTACTGAAACTAAATGGCTGCGTTCACACAGTGCATTTTCCTTGTAAACGCATATGCGATCAGTCCAGCCCCTGTGCGCTTCCACTGCGTTTTTAAACAAAATGCAAGAGCCGCTGGTTACCGCAGCCTGAAGCTACATTTTGCAACAATAAATTTTGGATTACTAACACAGTACATCCACATACCTATATATATATATATATATATATATATATATATATATATATATATATATATATATATATACACTCAACGGCCACTTTATTAGGTACACCTGTCCAACTGCTCGTTAACACTTAATTTCTAATCAGCCAATCACATGGCGGCAACTCAGTGCATTTAGGCATGTAGACATGGTCAAGACAATCTCCTGCAGTTCAAACCGAGCATCAGTATGGGGAAGAAAGGTGATTTGAGTGCCTTTGAACGTGGCATGGTTGTTGGTTCCAGAAGGGCTGGTCTGAGTATTTCAGAAACTGCTGATCTACTGGGATTTTCACGCACAACCATCTCTAGGGTTTACAGAGAATGGTCCAAAAAAGAAAAAACATCGAGTGAGCGGCAGTTCTGTGGGTGGAAATGCCTTGTTGATGCCAGAGGTCTGAGGAGAATGGGCAGACTGGTTCGAGCTGTTAGAAAGGCAACAGTGACTCAAATTGCCACCCGTTACAACCAAGGTAGGCAGAAGAGCATCTCTGAACGCACAGTACGTCAAACTTTGAGGCAGATGGGCTACAGCAGCAGAAGACCACACCGGGTGCCACTCCTTTCAGCTAAGAACAGGAAACTGAGGCTACAATTTGCACAAGCTCATCGAAGTTGGACAGTAGAAGATTGGAAAAACATTGCCTGGTCTGATGAGTCTCGATAGCTGCTGTGACATTCGGATGGTAAGGTCAGAATTTGGGGTCAACAACATGAAAGCATGGATCCATCCTGCCTTGTATCAATGGTTCAGGCTGGTGGTGGTGGTGTCATGGTGTGGGGAATATTTTCTTGGCACTCTTTGGGCCCCTTGGTACCAATTGAGCATCGTTGCAACGCCACAGCCTACCTGAGTATTGTTGCTGACCATGTCTATCCCTTTATGACCACAATGTACCCAACATCTGATGGCTACTTTCAGCAGGATAATGCGCCATGTCATCATCTCAGACTGGTTTATTGAACATGACAATGAGTTCACTGTACTCAAATGGCCTCCACAGTCACCAGATCTCACTCCAATAGAGCATCTTTGGGATGTGGTGGAACGGGAGATTCGCATCATGGATGTGCAGCCGACAAGTCTGCGGCAACTGTGTGATGCCATCATGTCAATATGGACCAAAATCTCTGAGGAATGCTTCCAGCACCTTGTTGAATCTATGCCATGAAGAATTGAGGCAGTTCTGAAGGCAAAAGGGGGTCCAACCCGTTACTAGCATGGTGTACCTAATAAAGTGGCCGGTGAGTGTAGATAGATAGATAGATAGATAGATAGATAGATAGATAGATAAGTATTGGAAAGTCCAGAGCAGCACAGCAACTAGGTCGGGTGCAAAGTCCTTGACACTCTGGCTGAAGCGTCCTAAGTATATAGTTCCACAAATAGGCAGCACTCCTGATTAGTGTTCAAAAGCGGTGGGGTATCTTTATTCCATGTGCAACGTTTCAGCTCACACAGAGCCTTTATCAAGCATAGTGTGTATGGCCAGTGAACAAACATATAAGGGCCAACATTACATTTCATTGGTCCACAACCGGACCGTGCCAATTACATTCAATAGGTTACAAAACATGTTAAAGTGCTTAGTACAAGTGCAGGGATAATACATCATAACCAATTAATAGTTGATACTGTGAAAAATATAGCATTAAATCAGTGAACAATGCAAGAGTATGTGCAGTTGAGTAAATAAATACCCTCCCATCTGAGATCGGACCGCCCACAGTCTCGGCTTTCCATTGATAAAATGTGATGTGCAGCTGGATCTGGGCGTCCGAAGTGTCAGCATCCAATGGTGTACAAGCCGCGTCACCGGAAGTCAATGGGGTCACATGAGCGGGCGCCCTCAGCATGTTCTTGGCGCATGCGCACTCGCTCTCTGTGTAGCGGTCGCCATATTGTTTAAGGGAAAAAAACCACACAGTCACAGTCAGATCCCGTGTAAGGGTACGAACGATGTTGTGACACTCCAAAAACCGGGTGCATGTAAGTGACAACAGGTAGTGGTAACACCACCGTTGTCCTCCTGCTCGGATTATCGGGATTTCATACGGTATCCTATAAAAGGACCTCCGTTATTCCATCCCTTTATCCTGCCTGGTATTGCTGGAGTAAAAGTCACGGGCTGAGGTAAAAACCCCTAACGTTCTCCTTTAGGGTCACGACTGGAATTTTTTGTGTGTACAAATAAAATATGCATAAACCTTTTTGTGACCAGAGACAACTATCTACTAGTTGTAGTGATGCAACTTTCAACAGTGTGAGTGGGAGGCACGAGACTTGCGGGGGTTAACGATCCGTCCGATGAGGGTCAAAAATTCCAAATACATCTGGAAAAAACAACAAATAAATGAATGAGAAAGGTAATAATATTACATTTGTATATATATACTGTGAGATAGTGACTGGTAAGGTGGAGGGAAATCGCTATTGTCACGGGCACCCCCGCGATCCATACCACGGATCGCGGGTGCACCCGTGCCTCCGTTGCGGGCACCCCCGCGATCCATATCGCGGATCGCGGGTGCACCCGTGCCTCCCTCCGCTGCCCCACTGCTGCTCCGGTGCACTCACCTCTCCTGGCTCCCGCTCCCGTCCGGACTGGGTCTCGCGCGCGGCCCCGCTCCCTAGGGCGCGCGCGCGGCACTGCCTCAAGATTTAAAGGGCCAGCGCACAGGTGATTAGTATTGGTCATTTCCTGTTTTGTATATAACCCTTTGTTTCCCATCATTCCCTGCCGGATCTTTGTGCCTCTTAGCCTTAGAGAAAGCTTTCTAGCGAGTATTGCTGTGTTCCTGCGTATCCCTGTATTCCTGCGTTCCAGTGTATTCCTGTGTGTTCCCGTTCCTGAGTCCTGTGTTGCCGTGTTACCTGTGTTCCTCCCTGTTGCTGTGTGCCTGTGTTCCCGTTCCCTCCTGCCTGGACCTCCTGTTGCTGACCCCGGACTTGAACCTGACGTTGCATCTCTGCCGCCTGCCCTGACCCTGTGCCTGGACCCGACTACGAGTTTGTCATCCGCTAAGGTACCTCGACCTCGGCTGCCACCGTGGGCTAGTCACACCTGGGAACGACCTAGTGGTTTCCTGCCGCAGCAAGTCCAACCCGCTTTGCGGCGGGCTCTGGTGAAAACCAGGTGCCGCTAGGCTCCGGTTCCGGGTGTTGGCTAGTTACATCTCCCGCAGTGGTCCAGAGGATCCACTGATCCTAACACTTTACATGTGTCAGGATGCATTTAGAGAGCCGTAGTGGTACCAAAACAGAGGGGAACCCCAACAAGTGTCACCATTTTGGAAAGCACACCCCTTAGAGAATTTAGCAAGGTGTAATATGTGTATTTGTCCGTAAAGGTGTTTGATTTAATTAGGACTTAAATAGATAAAAGGTGAACATTTTCTTATAAAGGTCATTTTACTCCTAACTTTATATAGCCACAAGGGATAAAAAAATGTAATAACCCCTCAAAATGTGTAAACCTATTTCTCTCGAGTGTAGAAGTACCCCACATGTGTATATAAAATGTTGTATGGGCGCACAGTAAAAGGAAAGGGGAATGTTTGCCTTTTAGAAGCCAAATTTGACAGAAATGTTTGACATGCATTTGGAGAACCCTAGTGGTATAAAACAGTAAGATCCGGCCATGGATCCCGCCGAGGCTCCTTCTCCCAGTCAGCCTGATCTCGCCACCATCGTGATCCACCAGTCCCGGCAGATTGCAGCACAGCGGAATCAGCTAGAGCAAGTCACCGCCATGCTCCAACAACTACTTGCTACCCAACATCAGCAACAGTCTCCTGAAGCGGTCGCTGCGACCCCTGCTGCCCCGGCTTATCTTCCTGCTGCTGAACCCAGGCTACGCCTCTCTTTGCCCGGCAAGTATGATGGAGATCCAAAGATGTGCAGGGGCTTCATAACCCAGTGCTCCTTGCACATAGAACTGATGCCGTCGCAATTTGCCACAGAGCGGTCCAAGGTGGCATTTGTCCTCAGCCTTCTTTCCGGGAAAGCCCTGGCCTGGGCTACTCCGCTTTGGGACAGAGATGACCCGGTTGTGTCTAACCTCACTGCGTTTCTGTCTGAGTTCCGGTCTGTCTTCGAGGAACCAGCACGAGCCTCCTCTGCGGAGTCTGCATTGTTGAACTTGCGTCAGGGCAACTCATCGGTGGGAGAGTACGCAGTTCAATTCCGCACCCTGGCTTCTGAACTTGCGTGGAACGATGCAGCCCTCACCGCTACATTTAAGAAAGGGCTCTCTGCGCAGGTCAAGGACGCACTGGCAGCTCGGGATCTTCCATCTACTCTGAGTGACCTCATCACCTTGGCCACTCGAATTGATGTTCGGTTTAAGGAGCGAGCTGAGGAACTACGCTCCGAGTATCCTCAAGGCCGTGTTAGACGCATTCCTCGCCTGGCGCCAGTCTTCCAAAGGCCGCTCCAGGGTCCGCCTGAATCTTCTGCTGAGGTACCCATGCAGGTTGACCGAACCCGGCTCACTCTACGAGAGCGTTCAAGACGCCGACAGGAGAACCTATGTCTGTACTGTGCCAGCCCTGAGCATTTCATCGGTTCCTGTCCTGTCCGTCCTCAACGTCCGGGAAACGCCAGCACCTAGGCTTCTTGGGAGAAGCGTCCCTAGGTGTAAATACAGCTTCTCCACGTCTGACTCTTCCCGTGCTCCTCAGCGTTGGCACCGGTACCCAGATCCAGGTTACTGCCTTCCTGGACTCGGGCTCTACAGCGAACTTCGTGGATGCAGCCTTGGTCTCTCGGCATCACTTCCCGGTGGTTCGTCTCGAGAAGCCATTGTCTATTGCCTCGGTCAATGGTCAGATTCTCTCCGTACCCATCTGGTTTCGCACGGAGCCCCTGCTTCTGCAAGTTGGTGTCCTACATCAAGAGAGACTTTCGTTTTTTGTGCTGCCCCAAAGCACATCTGCTCTACTGCTGGGTCTCCCCTGGTTGCAGCTTCATGCCCCTGTACTGGACTGGTCCTCCGGGCATATCCTCCGTTGGGGTCCGAACTGTGCTTCACGTTGTATGCAGATTCCCCGTCCGCTACCTGTGAGGACTTCGACTCTGGCTCCCAAGTCTCTGGAGGGTCTGCCAGCTTGTTATCGGGACTTTTCGGACGTTTTCTCCAAGAAGCAGGCGGAGATTCTACCACCACATCGTCCCTATGATTGCCCTGTGGATCTTCTTCCTGGCGCCACTCCTCCCAGAGGTCGTGTCTACCCTCTTTCTGTACCTGAGTCTCTGGCCATGTCCGACTACATCAAGGAGAATCTGCAGAGGGGTTTTATACGCAAGTCCTCCTCTCCAGCTGGCGCAGGGTTTTTCTTCGTTACCAAGAAGGACGGCTCCCTACGTCCCTGTATAGACTATCGTGGGCTGAATAAGATCACGGTAAAAAACCGTTACCCTCTGCCGTTGATTACAGAACTCTTTGATCGCCTACGTGGTTCCAAGGTGTTCTCCAAGCTGGACCTCCGTGGTGCTTACAATCTCATCCGGATCCGCAAAGGTGATGAGTGGAAGACGGCGTTTAACACCCGTGACGGGCACTTTGAGTACCTAGTGATGCCCTTTGGACTGTGTAATGCCCCTGCTGTTTTTCAGGAGTTTGTGAACGACATTTTTCGGGACCTTCTTTATACTTGTGTCGTGGTCTACCTCGATGACATCTTGGTGTACTCTCCAGACCTTGAGTCCCACCAGGCACACGTACGACAAGTTCTAGGTCGACTTCGTGCCAATCACCTCTATGCCAAGTTAGAAAAATGCCTGTTTCACCAGCACTGCCTTCCCTTCCTTGGTTACATAATTTCCAACAGAGGCCTTCAGATGGACCCCGCAAAGCTGTCTGCAGTTCTTCAGTGGCCACGTCCAGAGGGTCTCCGAGCCATACAGAGGTTCCTGGGGTTTGCGAACTATTACCGTCAGTTTATTCCCCATTTCTCCACTCTGGTGTCCCCCATCGTGGCGCTCACCAAGAAGGGTGCCAATCCACGTGCCTGGTCTCCAGCTGCTGAAATGGCCTTCTCCAAGTTAAAGTCTGCTTTCTCCTCGGCTCCCGTACTCTCTAGGCCAGATACGGACAAACCCTTTCTTCTGGAGGTGGACGCATCCTCCATAGGAGCTGGAGCGGTGCTCACTCAGAAAGGGCCCAAGGGCCGAACCTTGACTTGCGGTTTCTTTTCCAAGACTTTTTCTCCGGCTGAGAGAAATTATTCCATTGGAGACAGAGAACTATTAGCCATCAAACTTGCTCTTGAAGAATGGCGATATCTTCTGGAGGGAGCTCTCCATCCTGTTTGTGTGTACACTGACCACAAGAATCTTCTGTACCTCCAGACAGCCCAGCGCCTGAATCCCAGGCAAGCCCGGTGGTCTTTGTTCTTCTCCCGCTTTGACTTGCTGATTCATTTTCGTCCGGCAGACAAGAATGTCAAGGCTGATGCTCTGTCCCGTTCGTCAGATGTTGTTGGAGATGAACCAGTTCCTTGGCACATAATTTCTCCTGACCAGCTTGTTGTTGCAGCTCCGGTGGACCTTCGGCAGCTGCCTCCTGGCAAGATGTATGTTAGACCTGCTCTCAGGAAGAGGATTCTGTCTTGGGGACATTCTTCTCGTCTGGCTGGGCACCCTGGGGTGCAGCGCTCCTTGGCTCTCATCTCCCGCTATTACTGGTGGCCAGACCTGGTCAAAGATGTTCGGGAGTTTGTGGGATCCTGCTCCTCCTGTGCCCGCAATAAAGCCTCTCGTCTCAAACCGGCTGGACTGTTACTCCCGTTGCCGATACCCAGTCGCCCGTGGTCTCACGTGGCAATGGACTTTGTTACTGATTTGCCTGTCTCCTCGGGCAATACTGTCATCTGGGTGGTGACGGACCGGTTTTCCAAAATGTCCCATTTTGTTCCCCTTCCAGGTCTTCCGTCTTCTCCACAGCTTGCCAGTTTATTCTTCAAACATATCTTCCGTCTGCATGGCCTTCCGCTTCACATTGTGTCCGATCGAGGAGTCCAGTTTGTCTCTAAATTCTGGCGTTCTTTATGTAACCAACTGCAGGTCATCCTTGACTTTTCTTCTGCTTACCACCCTCAGTCGAATGGTCAAGTAGAGAGGGTGAACCAGACTTTGGGCTGCTACTTGCGCCACTTCGTCTCAGCCCGTCAAGACAATTGGACTGACCTTCTACCTTGGGCTGAGTTCTCTTACAATTCTCTGGACTCGGGATCTACTGGTTCGGCTCCGTTCTTCGTGGTCTATGGACGTATTCCTCGCCCACCTCTCCCGCTGTCTACTCCCTCTGTTGTCCCTGCGGTGGAGGATCTGGTGCAGGATCTCAAGGCTGTTTGGGACCAGACCCGCCAGTCCCTTCTACGAGCTTCTGACCGTACCAAGACCCAGGCTGATAAAAGACGTCGAGCTCCTCCTGTCTTCTCTCCTAGTGACAAAGTATGGCTATCCTCCAGATACGTCCGGCTTAAGATACCCAGCTATAAACTTGGGCCCCGGTTCCTTGGCCCCTTTGAGGTAATCAAGCGCATTAATCAAGTGGCATACAAGCTCCGCCTTCCTCCATCTATGCGCATCCCGAACTCCTTTCATGTATCCCTCCTGAAGCCAGTCGTCTTGAACCGCTTCTCCCAGCAATCCCCTCCTCCGGCTCCTGAGGCTGATTCTCCAGATGTATATGAAGTCAAGGAGGTTCTGGACATGAAGTTCGTAAGGGGTAAGCGGTTCTTCCTTGTAGATTGGAAGGGGTTCGGGCCTGAGGAGAGATCCTGGGAGCCTGAAGAGAATATTTTTGATCGGACTCTCCTCCAGAGGTTTCCTGGGACCAAGAAGAAGAGGGGGAGGCCGAAGGGGGGGGGGTACTGTCACGGGCACCCCCGCGATCCATACCACGGATCGCGGGTGCACCCGTGCCTCCGTTGCGGGCACCCCCGCGATCCATATCGCGGATCGCGGGTGCACCCGTGCCTCCCTCCGCTGCCCCACTGCTGCTCCGGTGCACTCACCTCTCCTGGCTCCCGCTCCCGTCCGGACTGGGTCTCGCGCGCGGCCCCGCTCCCTAGGGCGCGCGCGCGGCACTGCCTCAAGATTTAAAGGGCCAGCGCACAGGTGATTAGTATTGGTCATTTCCTGTTTTGTATATAACCCTTTGTTTCCCATCATTCCCTGCCGGATCTTTGTGCCTCTTAGCCTTAGAGAAAGCTTTCTAGCGAGTATTGCTGTGTTCCTGCGTATCCCTGTATTCCTGCGTTCCAGTGTATTCCTGTGTGTTCCCGTTCCTGAGTCCTGTGTTGCCGTGTTACCTGTGTTCCTCCCTGTTGCTGTGTGCCTGTGTTCCCGTTCCCTCCTGCCTGGACCTCCTGTTGCTGACCCCGGACTTGAACCTGACGTTGCATCTCTGCCGCCTGCCCTGACCCTGTGCCTGGACCCGACTACGAGTTTGTCATCCGCTAAGGTACCTCGACCTCGGCTGCCACCGTGGGCTAGTCACACCTGGGAACGACCTAGTGGTTTCCTGCCGCAGCAAGTCCAACCCGCTTTGCGGCGGGCTCTGGTGAAAACCAGGTGCCGCTAGGCTCCGGTTCCGGGTGTTGGCTAGTTACATCTCCCGCGGTGGTCCAGAGGATCCACTGATCCTAACAGCTATATTTCCCCTAGATTTCTCTCATATGTCTTCTAGGGGACAGGGGGTGTACATCTCACCCAGGGAAAGCTGAGTGAGATGTAGAAGATCCAGGGAGACTTGATGTCCTTAGCAAGACATAGCTTGCTAAAGGATCTGGTAAATCCTATTTTCGGGCCTGGATTTTTGGAATGACTGGCAGGCTGGTAGTGGGGCTGGTCATTCCCTTCCTGTCCAGCACTGGTTTTCCTGGTTGCTTCAGGAAACCCAGGTGTTGGAGCTCAGCTCCAACTAGAGCTTTAAAAGGTTTGCACTCTGTGCTTCACTAGGGGGGGAACATGTGGAGAGGCAGAACCTGTCTCTATTCTCCTGCACTGAGGCCTGCGAGCCTAATACGGACTGTGTGTGTCACGTGAGGTAAAACCCACGTTTTGTTTTGTTTCAGGTGGCTGGTAGTACGCCACCCGAGTAGTCAGGGAAGACTCTGTGTTAGTTAGAGTTCAGCCGAGCAGGTGTTTTATTTTAGCCTGAAGTCAAGGCTTTGTTTTATTTTGTATTTTTTCTGCTATTAAAGCCAGGCAAAGCCCTTTTTATAGCCAAAGCACTTGTGTCACTGTCTCTGACTGCGATTCTGGACTAATTTTACCGCTTCTACCAAGCTAGTTCCCACAATACACAGACCAAGATGACTTGGGACATAAATTGTTCTGGCAGAGAAATTCTCTCAAGACTATACCTAACCCATACAAGAAAAGCCAGAGGGCTATGTCATGAGCTGTTAAGCGGCCATTTCCCCAAATAAACACATTAACACAGTCAAACTTTACTGAGCATGTTGTGGTACTCGAATGAGTCCACTTAAATTATATTCAACATTTAAACCGTGGGGTTGCAAAGTCCCCAGTCTGTGTATCCACCTTAGTTCACATCTCCTAAGTATGGCTTCCCTGTTACCCCCTCTTCTAAGTATGGGGATGTGGTATATAATCATGAATTTGAGATCACTCTCTTTGTGTCCTGTCTCGGCAAAATGTCTACTAACTGGTAAGTCTTTTTTCTTCTTACGGATGGTGTACCTGTGTTGCGTGAATCGCGTCTTGAAATCTAGTGTTGTCTCGCCTACGTACTTTAAGTCGCATGGGCAACTAAGTAGATATATAACGTGATCGCTATTGCAATTCAAATGATGTTGTATTTTGTATTGTGCTCCTTTGTGAGTGAATGTATCACCTTTAATGGCATAGGAACAGTTGATGCAGGACCGGCATGGATAGCATCCCTTGCGAATGGGGCCTGAAATACCCCTTTGTACCAGTGTCTTGGTTGGACCTGTGTCAGTTTTTACTACTCGGTCCCTAATGTTCCGAGCTCTTCTGTATGAGAGTATCGGGGGGTTGTGTAGTGCTGGTACCCCCGTAGGGTCACTCTGCAAAATTTTCCAATGTTTTTTCACTATGGATGCTATCTTGGTACTTGTATCACAATAGGTGGAAATGAAGGGGATCCTATCTTCTTTGTTTTTTGGTTGTGTAGGAGATAATAATTCGTCCCTGCTTTTCTTCTCCAACCTTTGCTTGTTGTCGAGAAGTACCCTGTTGGGATAGCCCCTCTGTTTAAATCTAGAAAACATCAATGAGGTATTTTTCTGTAATTTGTCTTTGTCACTAGCTATACGTTTGACCCTATATAGTTGACCATGGGGCGTGGGTGATTGCTGTCAAAACGTAAAATAGTATTTCTGTCAGTTGGTTTATAAAAGACGTCTGTGGTTAGGCCTAGTTGCGTGTTCCTAGTACATCTAAAAATTGTAGGTTCTGTTGTGACTGAACCATGGTAAATTTAATGTCACTGTCCACCGTATTAAGGTATTCATGAAAATCTGTCAATTGTTTTGAGTCACCTGTCCACAGGAGGAAGACATTGTCTATGTATCGCCACCACCCCATGACATGTTGGAAGTGGTGGGACACATAGACGAAGTCCTCCTCGAGTATAGTCATGACTATATTGGCGTATGTGGGGGCCATGTTGGCCCCCATAGCCACACCCTTAAGTTGCACATAAAAGTCACTGCCGAACAAAAAGTAGTTATTGAATAGTACCAATCTGAGTAGATCCAGAATAAACAATATCTCAGATTGTTTAAAGTTAGATCTGAGTAATTGTCTCTCCACACATTTAAGTCCCATTTCGTGATTGATAGATGTGTACAGAGATGTTACATCGAAAGAAACCAGAGTAAGATGTGTCGGGTCAGCTGGTTGTATCTGTTTCAACTTGCACAGAAAATCTGTGGTGTCCCGTATATAGGATTGTCCCCTGGTGGATATATCTCTTAAGGCCTGATCAAGAAAAATGGCGATGTTTGATGTAATGGACCCCCTACCCGACACAATCGGTCTCCCCGGGGGGTGTATCAGACTTTTGTGTATCTTAGGGAGGGTATATATGATGGGGGTACGTGGGTGTGTGACAGTCAGGAACTTATGCATATTATCGCTAATGGTTCCTACAGCCACAGCTGTATCCAGAATCGTCCCAATTCGAACTTAGGGTCCGTTGGGACGAGTTTATAGACCGAGGTATCGTCCAATTGACGTCTTATCTCAGCGTTGTAAGACGTCGTGTCCATGATCACGACCGCCCCGCCTTTGTCGGCTGGGCGGATCGTGATCTCATTGTCACGGGCAAGTCGTCCCAACGCGGAGATTTCATCTGCGCATAGGTTAGCACGTGTTAATGTGCTGCCACTGGTTTGCTGTAATGTTGTTATATCCTGTTGTACCGCGTCCTTGAACGCTAAAATGGCTGGAACCTCTATATTGGGGGAGAAATTACTTTTGTTTGACAAACCAAATTGTTTTGGGTCAAGATTGGTATAGATCTTGGGGGTGGCAGGGTGATTGTGAAACCAATGTTTTAAGCATATACTACAATATAACCTATGTAGGTCAACATCTACTTGGAACCAATCGGTGTTAGTACAAGGACAGTAAGATAAGCCTTTCTCTAATACAGATAATTCACTCACAGATAATTGTTTAGAGGAAATATTTACCACCACCGGTTTCATTTTCTCTTGTTGCTGTTCACAGCCCTCGATGGTACAGTCCTGTTCTTTGCTGTTTTGTTTCTTTCTCCATCGGTAGTGGCGTCGACCGCCCCTCCTGGTGGTTTGTCTCTGTCCATATTGTCCCCTAAAAAAGGCTCAGGTGACAAAGGCATATTTGAAGTTGCAGTCAGGTCATCCCTTTGTGTTCTCTTAGACGGGCTGCGTTTTTTCTTCCTTATAGGTGCTTCTTTATGTGTAATCCCCGCTGTTACTGTGTGTGTGCCTTGCCAGTTATAGATCCTGCCGGTCCGGTAGTCATCGTTGTCTCTCGTCCACTTAGACCTTTTCGTTTGTTCCTGTTCATTTCTCAAGGTTGCTATTTTTTTGTCAACATCTTTTACAAATTCATCAAATTCCGTTGTGGAGTATGTTTCTTTGAGTTTCTGTAGCAAATCCGTGGCGAGAACATCCAGTTTCTTGGTCTCAATTTGTAGGTATTCAATATTTAACATAATGAGGTCTAGAGAATACTTATTTGAAATATGCATAAATTTCAAACAAAATGACGCATCCTGTGAGAAGAGGTTGGGCCGAACATTGGACCGCTTGGCCCCGCTCTGTACCTGTACACACCTCAATAAAGTACTCTTCGCACTGAATGGTGAGTGCCGCTGAACTTCTTTATATATTTTTACTTGGATAATCTTCGCTCCTGCTGAGCACCACCGTATTCCTAGTTGTGCAAGAAGGCGTGACCACCCTGTCTATAGTCGGCCGTGCTGTTGACGAGACCCAGGCATTATTGGGGTCGTATGGTGCCGGACTACTGTCTCCTCTGTTGTTTGAAATCCGTGGCGAGAACATCCAGTTTCTTGGTCTCAATTTGTAGGTATTCAATATTTAACATAATGAGGTCTAGAGAATACTTATTTGAAATATGCATAAATTTCAAACAAAATGACGCATCCTGTGAGAAGAGGTTGGGCCGAACATTGGACCGCATACCTCTTGGTATTCGTTTAGACTTGAGGTATTCGCCAAGTGTTACGAGATGGAGTTGTAGAGATGTCTTTTTCTTCATGGTTTGTTCGTATTGTTTTCTAAGCTCGTTGACTGTCGGTGTGCTTAAGAAGGTGGTGTCGCCTTGCAGCTCACGCACAATCCGCTCCTGATCTTCCTCTGTATAGGTGAAGAGATGGAATGGTTCCCCCGAAAGTATATCCATGCTGTAAAAATATTAGTAAAAAATAGAAACTTGCGTGCAAATGGCTCCGATGCCTGGTAAATAAGTATTGGAAAGTCCAGAGCAGCACAGCAACTAGGTCGGGTGCAAAGTCCTTGACACTCTGGCTGAAGCGTCCTAAGTGTATAGTTCCACAAATAGGCAGCACTCCTGATTAGTGTTCAAAAGCGGTGGGGTATCTTTATTCCATGTGCAACGTTTCAGCTCACACAGAGCCTTTATCAAGCATAGTGTGTATGGCCAGTGAACAAACATATAAGGGCCAACATTACATTTCATTGGTCCACAACCGGACCGTGCCAATTACATTCAATAGGTTACAAAACATGTTAAAGTGCTTAGTACAAGTGCAGGGATAATACATCATAACCAATTAATAGTTGATACTGTGAAAAATATAGCATTAAATCAGTGAACAATGCAAGAGTATGTGCAGTTGAGTAAATAAATACCCTCCCATCTGAGATCGGACCGCCCACAGTCTCGGCTTTCCATTGATAAAATGTGATGTGCAGCTGGATCTGGGCGTCCGAAGTGTCAGCATCCAATGGTGTACAAGCCGCGTCACCGGAAGTCAATGGGGTCACATGAGCGGGCGCCCTCAGCATGTTCTTGGCGCATGCGCACTCGCTCTCTGTGTAGCGGTCGCCATATTGTTTAAGGGAAAAAAACCACACAGTCACAGTCAGATCCCGTGTAAGGGTACGAACGATGTTGTGACACTCCAAAAACCGGGTGCATGTAAGTGACAACAGGTAGTGGTAACACCACCGTTGTCCTCCTGCTCGGATTATCGGGATTTCATACGGTATCCTATAAAAGGACCTCCGTTATTTCATCCCTTTATCCTGCCAGGTATTGCTGGAGTAAAAGTCACGGGCTGAGGTAAAAACCCCTAACGTTCTCCTTTAGGGTCACGACTGGAATTTTTTGTGTGTACAAATAAAATATGCATAAACCTTTTTGTGACCAGAGACAACTATCTACTAGTTGTAGTGATGCAACTTTCAACAGTGTGAGTGGGAGGCACGAGACTTGCGGGGGTTAACGATCCGTCCGATGAGGGTCAAAAATTCCAAATACATCTGGAAAAAACAACAAATAAATGAATGAGAAAGGTAATAATATTACATTTGTATATATATACACAGACCAAGATGACTTGGGACATAAATTGTTCTGGCAGAGAAATTCTCTCAAGACTATACCTAACCCATACAAGAAAAGCCAGAGGGCTATGTCATGAGCTGTTAAGCGGCCATTTCCCCAAATAAACACATTAACACAGTCAAACTTTACTGAGCATGTTGTGGTACTCGAATGAGTCCACTTAAATTATATTCAACATTTAAACCGTGGGGTTGCAAAGTCCCCAGTCTGTGTATCCACCTTAGTTCACATCTCCTAAGTATGGCTTCCCTGTTACCCCCTCTTCTAAGTATGGGGATGTGGTCTATAATCATGAATTTGAGATCACTCTCTTTGTGTCCTGTCTCGGCAAAATGTCTACTAACTGGTAAGTCTTTTTTCTTCTTACGGATGGTGTACCTGTGTTGCGTGAATCGCGTCTTGAAATCTAGTGTTGTCTCGCCTACGTACTTTAAGTCGCATGGGCAACTAAGTAGATATATAACGTGATCGCTATTGCAATTCAAATGATGTTGTATTTTGTATTGTGCTCCTTTGTGAGTGAATGTATCACCTTTAATGGCATAGGAACAGTTGATGCAGGACCGGCATGGATGGCATCCCTTGCGAATGGGGCCTGAAATACCCCTTTGTACCAGTGTCTTGGTTGGACCTGTGTCAGTTTTTACTACTCGGTCCCTAATGTTCCGAGCTCTTCTGTATGAGAGTATCGGGGGGTTGTGTAGTGCTGGTACCCCCGTAGGGTCACTCTGCAAAATTTTCCAATGTTTTTTTCACTATGGATGCTATCTTGGTACTTGTATCACAATAGGTGGAAATGAAGGGGATCCTATCTTCTTTGTTTTTTGGTTGTGTAGGAGATAATAATTCGTCCCTGCTTTTCTTCTCCAACCTTTGCTTGTTGTCGAGAAGTACCCTGTTGGGATAGCCCCTCTGTTTAAATCTAGAAAACATCAATGAGGTATTTTTCTGTAATTTGTCTTTGTCACTAGCTATACGTTTGACCCTATATAGTTGACTAAGGGGAAGAGAGTTGACCATGGGGCGTGGGTGATTGCTGTCAAAACGTAAAATAGTATTTCTGTCAGTTGGTTTATAAAAGACGTCTGTGGTTAGGCCTAGTTGCGTGTTCTCAATGAGTACATCTAAAAATTGTAGGTTCTGTGGTGACTGAACCATGGTAAATTTAATGTCACTGTCCACCGTATTAAGGTATTCATGAAAATCTGTCAATTGTTTTGAGTCACCTGTCCACAGGAGGAAGACATCGTCTATGTATCGCCACCACCCCATGAATAAACAATATCTCAGATTGTTTGAATCTGAGATATTGTTTATTCTGGATCTACTCAGATTGGTACTATTCAATAACTACTTTTTGTTCGGCAGTGACTTTTATGTGCAACTTAAGGGTGTGGCTATGGGGGCCAACATGGCCCCCACATACGCCAATATAGTCATGACTACACTCGAGGAGGACTTCGTCTATGTGTCCCACCACTTCCAACATGTCATGGGGTGGTGGCGATACATAGACGATGTCTTCCTCCTGTGGACAGGTGACTCAAAACAATTGACAGATTTTCATGAATACCTTAATACGGTGGACAGTGACATTAAATTTACCATGGTTCAGTCACAACAGAACCTACAATTTTTAGATGTACTCATTGAGAACACGCAACTAGGCCTAACCACAGACGTCTTTTATAAACCAACTGACAGAAATACTATTTTACGTTTTGACAGCAATCACCCACGCCCCATGGTCAACTATATAGGGTCAAACGTATAGCTAGTGACAAAGACAAATTACAGAAAAATACCTCATTGATGTTTTCTAGATTTAAACAGAGGGGCTATCCCAACAGGGTACTTCTTGACAACAAGCAAAGGTTGGAGAAGAAAAGCAGGGACGAATTATTATCTCCTACACAACCAAAAAACAAAGAAGATAGGATCCCCTTCATTTCCACCTATTGTGATACAAGTACCAAGATAGCATCCATAGTGAAAAAACATTGGAAAATTTTGCAGAGTGACCCTACGGGGGTACCAGCACTACACAACCCCCCGATACTCTCATACAGAAGAGCTCGGAACATTAGGGACCGAGTAGTAAAAACTGACACAGGTCCAACCAAGACACTGGTACAAAGGGGTATTTCAGGCCCCATTCGCAAGGGATGCTATCCATGCCGGTCCTGCATCAACTGTTCCTATGCCATTAAAGGTGATACATTCACTCACAAAGGAGCACAATACAAAATACAACATCATTTGAATTGCAATAGCGATCACGTTATATATCTACTTAGTTGCCCATGCGACTTAAAGTACGTAGGCGAGACAACACTAGATTTCAAGACGCGATTCACGCAACACAGGTACACCATCCGTAAGAAGAAAAAAGACTTACCAGTTAGTAGACATTTTGCCGAGACAGGACACAAAGAGAGTGATCTCAAATTCATGATTATAGACCACATCCCCATACTTAGAAGAGGGGGTAACAGGGAAGCCATACTTAGGAGATGTGAACTAACTAAGGTGGATACACAGACTGGGGACTTTGCAACCCCACGGTTTAAATGTTGAATATAATTTAAGTGGACTCATTTGAGTACCACAACATGCTCAGTAAAGTTTGACTGTGTTAATGTGTTTATTTGGGGAAATGGCCGCTTAACAGCTCATGACATAGCCCTCTGGCTTTTCTTGTATGGGTTAGGTATAGTCTTGAGAGAATTTCTCTGCCAGAACAATTTATGTCCCAAGTCATCTTGGTCTGTGTATATATATACAAATGTAATATTATTACCTTTCTCATTCATTTATTTGTTGTTTTTTCCAGATGTATTTGGAATTTTTGACCCTCATCGGACGGATCGTTAACCCCCGCAAGTCTCGTGCCTCCCACTCACACTGTTGAAAGTTGCATCACTACAACTAGTAGATTGTTGTCTCTGGTCACAAAAAGGTTTATGCATATTTTATTTGTACACACAAAAAATTCCAGTCGTGACCCTAAAGGAGAACGTTAGGGGTTTTTACCTTAGCCCGTGACTTTTACTCCAGCAATACCAGGCAGGATAAAGGGATGGAATAACGGAGGTCCTTTTATAGGATACCGTATGAAATCCCGATAATCCGAGCAGGAGGACAACGGTGGTGTTACCACTACCTGTTGTCACTTACATGCACCCGGTTTTTGGAGTGTCACAACATCGTTCGTACCCTTACACGGGATCTGACTGTGACTGTGTGGTTTTTTTCCCTTAAACAATATGGCGACCGCTACACAGAGAGCGAGTGCGCATGCGCCAAGAACATGCTGAGGGCGCCCGCTCATGTGACCCCATTGACTTCCGGTGACGCGGCTTGTACACCATTGGATGCTGACACTTCGGACGCCCAGATCCAGCTGCACATCACATTTTATCAATGGAAAGCCGAGACTGTGGGCGGTCCGATCTCAGATGGGAGGGTATTTATTTACTCAACTGCACATACTCTTGCATTGTTCACTGATTTAATGCTATATTTTTCACAGTATCAACTATTAATTGGTTATGATGTGGTGCGTGGATGGCTACTTTCGTAGCGCACCAATGTGTTCCTGTCAGTTGATGGCTACTTTCGTAGCGCACCAATGTGTTCCTGTCAGTTGACTGACAGGAACACATTGGTGCGCTACGAAAGTAGCCATCCACGCACCACTATTCAATCATTGCCCTATAGCCAGCTCCTCAGAGTCAAACGTATTACCAGTGAGCCGCACAATTTAAACAAAAATCTTTCTACCATGGCACACAGGTTTCGACAACGTGGTTATCCACAAAAAATTATCGATATTAACTTACAAAAAGTTAATAATGTCCAAAGAGCCGACCTACTATCCAGAGTTAAACAAAACAAACAAATTTTAATTCTCAGAGCCACAAAGTGGCTAATATCATCCGACGACATTGGCCGAAGCTTTCATGTAGTGACACGGTAGCACCAGAATTCTTGATTCCCCCATTATTATCATATAGAAATGCTCAAAAAATTGGAGACAGATTAGTGAGGGCGGACGTTGGACCAATGAAGATGAGTCGACAACGAGGTATACTGGGCCAATTGAGGAAGGGTTGTTTCCCTTGCTGTAAATGTGTTAATTGCAAACATATGGACAAAGGCTCTTCCTTCTTTTATAATGACAAAAAGTATGACATTAATCATTTTCTAACATGCGATAGTACTTATGTTATTTGTCCTTTAAGTTGCCCATGCGGATTGTCTTATGTAGGAGAAACTACATTGGAATTTAAGACACGTTTCAATCAGCATCGGTACACAATAAGATCTAATCGTAAAGATCTTCCGGTTCCGAAACACTTTTCTGAGCTTGGTCACACTGAAAGACACCTTAGATTTCGCATAATAGATCATGTGCCCCCGCTTAGACGTGGTGGTGACAGAGAAAGGATTTTAAAAAAGAAGGAGCTTCAATGGGTTTTCACATCAGACACACTTAGACCGAAGGGACTTAATGTGGACTTCAAGTTATGGACAATTTAAATTGATTATGTAGTCACAGTCAGACTGGAAAATCTTGACGTCATCCGATGTATAGATATACAATAACATCTAGTGTGAACATATTTGTATAAATATTTATTAATATTTCTCATTTTATTCTTTTCAGATATTGCGGTCCTGCCCCAGATGTCTCCCCGAGGAAGCTGTTGGATCCTTTTTCATTATTTTTCTTTATAATGTTTGCTTCAGGCCGGAATTGCACCATACGTACACGCCAATTTTTTTACCTTTTGCTCCATCAGCAGATAATATAGAGTTGAATGACCTCACTTATTGTGCCTCATACAGTCAGGGAAAAATTAAGGTATTATCATACCTATGACCATAAATAAGGGTTGAGGTGACATATGGGAATATACCCAGATATTGGGTTCCCCAGTTGTCTTGTCACTCTCTTGGGGGATGGTTTCCCCGGGAGGGGTTAACCATTCCACCCCTGGTTTGGTCACATAGTCTGCTATATGCATCCCTCATTCGATGACTGAGTATTTGGCACATTTATAAAATCTTGAGCGATATGGAAGAGCATTATCATGCTCCTATGCCCTCTAATTATAATTTTGATTGAGGTACATACCTTATAGTTGGAGCGTTCTACGGTGATCCATTTGAGAGCCTTGCATTTAGGCTGCTTCTGGGTTGCCATGACTGCTGATTGGTCTCCAAGACGCTTGTTCAGTTCCACAACAACCGCTGCGCATGCGCAGTGCGGTCACTATGGCGTGCGTTCCATTTGGTGCGTTCCAGAGAGCCGTTTCTTCATTCAAGTGTTCCAGATAATAAAGATCGAAGTCCGCAGCTCAACCGGGGACACATCAACAATGCACAGTAGGAGGATACACCTGATGCACTATGGCACTTTATCACTTTTATTGTGGGGGATCCACCGTATATCAATATATGGCACATGCACTTTATTTGTATATCGATTTAATCTTATTGTATTTTCATTCACTATATGTATATAATTAATTGTAAATGTAAATTGTATCTATGTATTATGCTATTGTATTGTTTTATGTAATATAACACAAATATGATAATTGGATGGGCGGCACTTATGAGGTCATGTGACCTCTCACAATTGTATATATGTCCACCATTCACACTTGTTAAATGGCTTGAGGAAGGCTACTGGTAGCCGAAACGTCGCTGTCGTTATTGAATATGGAATAAACCACAAAAAAAATTTTTTCACTTGACCTGGTGTGCTGCGCAATTTCCTTTTTATATATCACCGAAGGACTTAAAGCCCAGTCTTTTGAAGCTTGCACCCACCAACAGATCTTTGAATGTGCTGCTTGGACTTTCTATACGTAGATAGATAGATAGATAGATAGATAGATAGATAGATAGATAGATATCCATATACATGCAAAATACAATATAAATTCAGCATATTAACACACTGTAGACACAATTTCCGCAGCACACACATTATACACTTGAACATATAAAGCACATTAATATATCCATGAATATATGCAATACACACAATTTAGGTATAAACATATGCATTATGCAAATACAGTATACGCATGCAAATACAATATGTACACACCATACATAAACCTGGCTGCGGGTGCACGGAGAGGGCTCACGAGCCACGCCGGATCTTTGAGCTATTGTGAAAAGAGAAAACTTCCTAGTGTGGTTCCTGTTTCCCTTCCTGATCCACTTCATCTCCTGTTGTTGACCCCAGACCCGACTTCTGACCTATGCATCTCTGCCGCCTGCCCTTACTTCCTGCTTGTGCCGATTCATAGAGTGCGGGCTATTTCTGTACTGCAACCTTGGCTGTCGCTGCACATGTGGAGCGACCTGGTGGCACCAACGCCGCAGCAAGACCATCCTGCTTTGCGTGGGGTTCTGGTGAAGACTGGGTGCCACTTAGATTCCGGTCCCAGGTTTCGGGTAGTACCTTCTCTTGCAGTGGTCCAGTGGGTCCACTGACCCCGAGCCCTGACAGGTACACTCATATTCAAAGTTGTATGGCCTCGGGGCGGCAAGACCCTGGGGTGACCCGGAGATCCAGACATACCTACACAGCTTTGCTCCCCCTAGTGTTCCCTCAGAGACCCTGAAGGGATTGGAGTCTGACTTCACAGCGGAATAGCTAATGTATGCCATTAAAGATCTTAAGATCGGTAAAAGCCCGGGCTCGGATCAAAACAATGTCCATCATCAGCTTTGCCAGAACTAGAAATATCCCCATTTGTCTATTAGCCATTGATGCAGAAAAGGCATTTGACAAAGTGGGATGGGGCTTTCTCAAAGCTACCCTCTGCCGGATAATAATTAATAATAATAACGATTCCTTTATTTATATAGCGCACACATATTACACAGTGCTACACAGAGCTTGCCAAATCGGTCTCTGTCCCCAATGGGGTTCTTAATCTAATCAACCTACCAGTATATTTTGAAGTGTGAAACCTGGAGGACCAGGAGGAAACCCACTCAAACACGGAGAGAACATACAAACTCTTTGCAGATGTTGACCCTGGGACTTGAACCCAGGTCCCCAGGGCTGCAAGGATGTAATGCTAACCACTAAGCCACCATGCTGCCCTACAATAGGGCTTCTCCCTGGGATGTTATCTAAAATTATGGGGGGGGAGTCCATAAGTTTGCAGATAGTCTATTGCATAACATTACCAATCCTACCCGCAACCTGCTGGCAATCATGGGGGAATTCTCACGATTCTCTTGGGTCTCAAACTTTAGGGTGAATCCTGCCAAATCATTAACCTACCCGGGGCAGTAGTGACATGGATATCTGAAACATTTCCTTTACGCTGGAAGACAGACTCCCTTAAATATTTTAGTGTGCAGGTACTGGCTGACCCTTCTAGGACATTTGACCTTAAATATGTTCCTGTATTATCTACTATAGACAGAGACCTACAGGCATGGGTTAGACTCCCCCCATCCAGGATTGGCAGAATAAATGTCCTAAAGATGGATATTTTGCCTAAGATCCTATACCTCTTCCAAGGCTTGCCAGTAGTTCTGCATGGATCCTTTTTGAGGCAGATCTGCACCATGGCTACTTGATTTGTATGGGCATCCTCCCGACCATGCCTGGTGGTATCCACTCTGTCCAGGCCTAAGCTAAATGGGTCGTGGTTCTACCCAACTTTTTACACTATCGTAGAGCTGCAGTGCTCACATGTGCACTGAACATTATTAAAAACAGGGCAGACAAGCTATAGGCAGCTACGGAAGCAGGCTTACTCAAAAAATGCCTGCTTGCTCTGATGTGGACCTCTCCTACCACAAGATCAGGTAGATCCCGCTTCCCCACACTAACAAAAGCGATCCCTACAGTGTGGGACAGGTAGGTTGGTAAAGGCCTCCTTTCCTCTAAACTAGGTCCCCTAACTTCCCTTTCCTTCAATTTAGAATTTCCTCTTGGCTTCCCCCCCCCCCCCAAAGTTTTTATTGATCACAGAAGTAGATATAATCCAAATCCGACATGTACTCACAGCCTCTGGCTTAAAGAATGTTGGGGAGCTCATTCCCCCAGATATTCCCCAAAGCAGGAGGTGGCTGACTTTCCATTAGGTCAACAGCTTCTGTGAAATGCAATTCTTCGAGAGCCAGTGACCAGGTCTCTTACCATATTTGAGAATTGGTGTGCCTCTAAATCACCCTCCAGGCAACTTATATCTTTGATCTTTAAGTTGCTGCTGAAGGATAGACCAACTGCTTATTTTATAGGGCCTGGGAGAAGGAAAATTTATCTGAGCATGATTGGGAGAGGGCTAATATATTCAATCACAAAATTTCAGTGTTCTGACAGTTATAGGAAACAAATTACAAGATTTTGACAATATAGTAGAGGACTCCGAATTCCTTCATCTTCCCCTCAGTACCTGACCTGTGTTGGAGATGCCTAGAAGCCAGTGGATCGATGCTGCACGTATGGTGGGAGTGTCCCCCGGCCAGTCATTTGTGGGAAGGTGTATTATCCTTATATTATCACTTGTACAAAGAATCTCACCCATGTACCCCAGTGGTGGCCTTATTGTCTATCTTCCAGGGACATAAAGAACTATTAAGCGAGGCCTGGTAACACATTTTACGATGGTGGTACGGAGGGTTATTTCCAGGCCTTGGAAATTCTGGGATCCCCCCTCTAGAGGCTTTGGGCAGAGAAGCTAGGGTTTATCATGTGCTTGGAAGAGATGATAGCTATTGATGGGGACAGAGTAGAGGCGGCCTATAAATTTCATACTACATGGCTCCCGTGGACATCCTTCATGGATTGAGTTGAATTTTGGACTTGTTTCTCGGAAGTATGATTGTTTTTTCAGGCTTAGGCTTACTTTGTGGCTTTAGGTAGGCTACCCTTTTCCCAACCTCATTCTCCCTATTGTCTTTACAGTTGTTTGTCTATGTACTTTTTTGTTATATCTAGCTGTGTTTCATGTTATCTGTGGTGAATTGATGCTTATGGCGGAATACTGGTAATATACTCTACATATACGGTATCTAATGGCGCTCTCACTCATTAGTGAAATGGTTGAATGACATGTGACAAGGAATACCCATTTGTACAGATATCGTGAATGCGAATCATATTGTGACTGTGACTTTAACTCTGTATGTAATATCTTGTTAAATAAACTTTATTTTGTTGACCCTTTAAAGGCTAAATGGGGTAAAATTGACAAGAAAATTGACAAGAAACCATTTGCACTTGCACATTTTCTTGTGGGCTCTGTTTTTACGTCTATTACTGCGCACCCTAAATGACATCTCTAATTTATTCTTGGTTTGGTACAATCACAGGGATACCAAGTTTTTATAGGTGTTAATAGATTTTTTTTTTTAATTAACCTTTAGAAACTTTTGTACTAAATTTTTTCATTTTGCCATATTTTGATGCCAATAACTTTTTTATACTTAGGTGTACAGTGCTGTGTAGGGGGTAATTTTTTGGGGGGATGAGCTGACATTTCATTTTAGAGCTCGCTGTCCTGTCTGTAGTCCCCATTACACCGTATTCATCCATTTTTTTGTTATCAAAATAGCAGGGCTACTGTTTGCTGAATCTGTACATTCCTAAATTGCTTAGTCCATATTCACTCAATCCATTTTTTCAAAATAGCTGTGCAAGTGTTTGCTACATCCGTACATTCCTAAACTTCAGAATCTGTATTCACTGCATGTGTTTTTTCTCAAAATAGCAGTGCTACTGTCTTGTAAATCCTTGGATTCCTTAAAGGGGTATTCTCATCTGGGAATTCACATTCAGTTTCATTAATCAGCCATATATAAACATTTCTTCAATTAGATGTTATTAAAAAAAATGTTCCTGTGTGAAGATAATTTCTCATAAATGTAGTCATATGGTCCCTTAGAAACAAGACTGTGTCCTTGGGTACGGCCACCTCTGCTGGAGGGATTGCACAAAGAAACAAAAAGTTTTTGTATATAAAATGTCCGGGAGTGACTGCATGGCCCACAGCCGTCCTGTGGTAATGATTGCTGAATCCAGGAGGTCAGGCAGGGCTCAATAGCGCATGTCTGGCCACCGCTACCAGAGTTTGGGGTGGTCGTAACCGAGGAAGCCATCTCGTTTCTAAGGGACAACATGGCTACATTTATGAGAAATTATCTTCACACAGGAACATTTTTTTAATAACATCCAATTGAAGAAATGTTTATATTTGGCAGATTAATCAAACTGAATGTGAATGTCCAGGCGAGAATACCCCATTAAAGAAGTCACCAGAATTTTACCACCCTGATGACAATGCCTGCTCATAAAGGGTTACAAGTCCTTCCCATATCACCTAAAATTAGCTGCCAGTCAGGTACTGTACCTTAATTACAGCTGTTTTTCTGATATGCAAATTATCTTTCCTGACTCTTGTCTGCTGGCTTTGACTCTTTTTTCTCCCAGGCTGGCAATGCCCCATTATTTTGACAGCTCTGTGTCTCATCAAATCACTGCCCTGCCTTGTACTTAGAGACTGTTTGCTAATATTCAACTACAGACTTATACAGCTCTATTTACTTATAGAAAATATTGGTGCAGATTTACTTATCCGTCCCTGCACAATCCTCGATGTGCTTTCTCTGACTCCAATGCACAGCTGCCGCAATTCACAAAGATCATGCACCCGATATCCTGCATCTGTCTCTTCCTCTTCCACTGGAGTTCACATTCTTCTTCCCGGTGCATGTTAGTGCTTGATCTTGTGCCCTTAGTAAATAAGCCCCATTGTGTCAATTTTATTACATGGTGCCTTGTGTTACATTCATGTGACCAGAGTGACATCATCACAGGTTCTTTAGCCTTCTAACAATAGCAAACTGTACACCATGTATGTGATCACTTGAAATCACAGCAATCCTCCATGGAGGATGGAGAGGATAAGAAGTTCATGCAGGTATGCTGTGATTTTCTGTTTTCAGATAATTAATTTAAAAAAATTATTTTCTTGACACAATGGTCATAAAAGACCAACAGGGCTACTTTACTTGGACCTGTGTGTAAAATCAACAGACTGCTACAACCTGCTGCATTTTCAAAGTTCCCTTTCTCCCTACAAATTAAAAGTAGGGTCAACCAGATTGTCAGCTATCATTATGCCAAAAACATGATTAACTCCTTCCCGATGCGCACCATAATAGTACGGCGCAGGTCAGGTGCATGGATAGGGCTCATGGGCTGAGCTCTCTCCATAGCCGGTAAGTCTTTGCTGCATATTGCAGCACCGATCAATGATGTCATCCTGTCCATCGCCGGTGGCAGCTTCAGAAAGAAGACATCATCAGGGAGGGGCAATTGGTCGCCATGACAGCCTCTGGTCTTCCGAAGACCTGAGCCTGTCTCGTTTTAACCCATTCATTACAATATTTAATTGGAAAATTCCCATATACTGCCATACTGTATATACTGGCAAAATATGGTAGGATCCATCAGAAAACCTAGGGTTAAAGGACCCTAGGGCAGTGGTGGCGAACCTATGGCACGGGTGCCAGAGGTGGCACTCAGAGCCATTTCTGTGGGCACCCAGGCCATTGCCCCAGCACACCAGACCGGACTCAAAGAATCTTCCTGCAGTTCCAAGCAACTTAAAAGATGCGGCTTTCAGTCATATTTTGATACTTACTTCACTATTTGGGACTGTAGGAAGAGGGAGAATAAGAAGACAGGGCCAAATTATCTTTGGAGGACCTCCTGCTGGCCCCACGATTTTCTCTGTGTATAGAGAGACACTGAAAAGAAGCTAAAATGATGAAAATTTTCTACTGTGTTGCTGTCCTCAGGAGGCCAATATGATTGAAAGTTGTTGAACAGGGAGCAATAAGTTACTGCTTTAATTTTTGGTTGGCACCTCGCGATAAATAAGGGGGGGTTTGGGTTGCAGTTTGGGCCCTAGGGGGTCTGAAAAATAGTAAAAATAAAAAAAGTTTAGAAAAAAATTATATTAAAAAACCTTAAAATTCAAATCATCCCCTTTCCCTAGAAGTCATATAAATATAAATAAACAGTAAAAGTCATAAACCATTAAGTATCACGTGTCCTAAAATTCCCAATCAATCAAATTAATAATAATAAGGAATATAGTTTTTTTCACTGCGTTTAACCCTGTAAAGGAAAATAGCTCCCAAAGTTGAAAATGGCACATTTTTGCCATTTTGAAAAATATTAAAAATTCTATAAAAAGTGATCAAAAGGTCGTACAGTCATAAAATTATAGCATTGAAAACGTTATCAAAAGTCACAAACAATTACACTACACACAGATCTGTAAACCAAAGTATGAAAAAGTTATTAACGCCAGAAGGCAAAATAAAAAAAAAACAATTTGTACAAAACAATTTTTGTTTTAATTTCTGTAAATGTATGAAAACATTATAAAACCTATACAAATTTGGTATCCCGTTATCGCACCGACCCAAAGAATAAAGTAGACATGTAATTTGTGGCGCACAGAAAAGGGACACAAATGTGTGTTTTCACCATTTTCACCGAATTTGGATTTTTTTCCCGCTTCCCAGTACATGGCATGGAATATTAAATACCGTAACTATGAAGTGCAATTTGTTATGCAGAAAACAAGCCCTCACAGAGCTCTTTATGTGTAAAAATAAAAAAAGCAAACCAAATGCTCATCCGTCATTATAGGAGAATATTTCAATCATCCAAGGATGGGACAAAGATTTGCTATCAGGGGCTACCATATTGGCTACCATATTTGCAATTTGTATCTTTATGTTTTTATAAAGTTATTGTAAAAAAAAAGTTTTTATGAAGGCCTTTTTACTTTTTCACTTTTGTTAGTATTTAGAATAAAGAATTTTTATCTATATTGTAACAACAGTATTGCACTATTCTTTGGATCCGGTCTATCCACAGCAAGCCGACTCTGCGGTGTAGCAAAGTTGCTGCTGGCAGGCACCTTCCAAATCACAGAATTTTTACGGGGGGATCAATTCTGACAGTGCACACTATTTGCACAAGACACACGACGTAGACATGTGGAGGCTGTGTAGGACCGGCTGGAGAGAACTGTAATACCCCTCTCTGTTTCTACTGGATTTGAAACCACATGGAGAGGTAAAAACTGTGCTGGCTTATTAACCTGCTTTGGAAGAGTTAGCAGAGATACTATTGTATTGACTTTTGCTTGAACACTACGGGACTGCTTTGTTTGCTTTTTTTGGTACTAATATTGGAGAGTGCTCCACTGTAACATTGGTTCTGCTGTTTTGGATGCAAGTGAGCTGACTTTTATTGCAATTCACAATTTGTAGTTTGTCTGCTGAAGTATTTCCCTCGTCCGGCGCTCCTGGTGTCCTTTACCGTGCTCTCTAATTGACACATGCCTACAGTGGCATGGAAGCTCCTCTCGGACAAGCTTCTGCCCTTCTGGGCATTTCCAGCCATCACCATGTCTCAGCACCTGATACAGCACTGGGACAGTGGTCGGGTGGGCATGCCCGAATGGCCAGACGGCGCGGTACACCAAGAGTGCCAGGTGTGGTAAGTACTAATACATTTTTTTATGCAGCCCACACCCGCTTACCTCATTTATTTTTAGTCTAGAACAACCCCTTTAATTCTGCATTTACATGAGCTGTACAGGTGCACAAAGGTGGGGGCCAATAGTCATATTTTTTTCTTATAGGCTGGGCATGTGGAGAGGCTACAGGCTATATAATGGGGTGGGGCTACAGGCTATATACTGGGGGGCAGGGGCTACAGGCTATATACTGGGGCACGGGCTGCAGGCTATATACTAAGGTCAGGGGCTGCAGGCTATATACTGGGGACAGGGGCTGATGGCTATATACTGAGGGCATGGGGCTACAGGCTATATACTGAGGGCAGGGGCTACAGGCTATGAACTGGGGGGCAGGGGTTGCTGGCTATATACTGGGGCAGTGGGTGCTGGCTATATACTGGGGGGGGCAGGGGCTGCAGGCTCTATACTGGGGGCAGGGGCTACAGTCTATATACTGGGGGGCTGCAAGCTATACTGGGGGCAGGGGCTACAGGCTATATACTGGGGGCTGGAGCTGTAAGCTATACTGGGGGAAGGGGCTGCAGACTATATGCCGTGGCAGGGGCTGCTGGACATATACCGGGGGCACACCTCTTATTGTGTGCCCTCTGGTATCTCCCCCTCTCAGGTGGGCCCCCCCCTCACCTCTCTCCTCTTAATGTTATCCCCTTGTATTTCCCCCTCTTATTATGTGGCCCCTGGTTTCGCTCATCTCCCCCTCTTTTTCTGACCCACTCTCGACTCCAACATCACATTATAAATCACCGACATCTCTTTTCTTTAAATACTTAAGAGGCAACACTTTATTCCTTAAATTTATAGAACATACAAGTAAAATAGGTAGTATTCTTACTTTTGCTCAGTCTCTTGGAGAATACAAGAATACAATACTTTACATATTTTCGGTGTTCCACACTGCAGCAGTGCTTTGTTCACCAAGTCATTAGCAGCCTTTGCAATGTTTCAGAGGCTCCGCCTCCTTCTTCAGGCATGCACCATAGCTATCTCCTGTACAGTACTTACTTTTAAATGACCACAGTTTATACCAATAAAAACATAGCTTTACAAAACATTAAAACATTAAACAAAACATTAAACAATTACAGTACAGAAATACAGTAAAATTACAATGTTTGTTTAAACCATTTGGCTATACAGACTCCAACCTACCTATTCAATAAACTTCTCTTTGTAGCAATTTCTTTTTTATCGAGGCCGAATGGCTATGGAGGAGTAGGAAGTCTCCTAATTGAACAATGAAAATTTGTTCCACCTGGTTAAAAGTGAAAAACAACAGACAATTGTGTGATATAGCCATATCCCCCCTCTCATTTTCCCCTTTTCTGTGGCCTCTCTCATCTCCCTCTTTGTAATGCGACCCCCTCTTATCTGCTTTACATGGAAGCAGAGAAGCACAATGATGATGTGGAGAGCTCATAGCTCTCTGCGTCATCATTGCTTTCTTCTCCATCAGGCAAAGAGTTAATGTCCTGAATGAAAATAGGGGCGGAGTAGAGGAGATGAATTGGTGCAGTGAGGGGCTAGAGCCTGGACGGACCCACTGATGCTTTCACTGCCATACTGCTATTATTTTTACATTTTGTGACACAGAGATACCTAACATGCTTATGATTTCATTGCTATATTTCGCAGTGACTATTTCCTGCATTATGCAGCAAACACTCAATGGGGCAGATTTATCAAGCTGTCTGAAAGTCAGAATATTCTTAGTTGCCCATGGCAACCAATCACCGCTCCCCTTTAAAATATTCATGAGCACTGGTAAAATGAAAGCTGAGCTGTAAATGGTTACCATGAGCAACTAGGAATATTCTGACTTTCAGACAGCTTGATAAATCTGCCCCAATGTGTATGAAGAGGGCTCAGCCCAAGAGCCCTTTCCTACACTCGCTGCTGTGGCAACTGGATATAGTAATTTTTCTCCCAGGTTTTTTTTAAACAACATGTCCCCCAATCGTTTTTAACAAAAACACATACAAGCACAAAAGTTAAAAAAAAATTAATATATTAAATATGAAGACAACCATCACGTGAACCATAATTAATAATTGACTTTATAATATTATCATTTCATTTTAAAAAACCCTATAATAAAAAATATTATTTTGCTTACTTTGTGAAACCTGCCATTTAACAAAAAAACCTCTGAAAATATTTAGGGGCTACTCTAGCAAAATTTGCATGAAAGCATATCTAAATAAGAGAAACATTTTTTTTTTACATTTTGAGCTGAATGATACTTATCAGTATCTGTTTAGCGTAATGTTTCCATCATTTTCAAACAATCTGACAAGTTCTGCCAGAGGAAAAGAGAGAAAAAAAATTAGCAAAGGTAATATACATAAAAATATAAATATACATTGTGGGGAATGTCCGCACTGTTTGTCTTCCATTCGCAAGTTGTTGTCTCCCTCTTGTGGAATAAAAAAGGCATATATTGATGGTATCATAAAAAATAAGCTTGAAAATACTACAAATGCCTAAAAAATCATTTTTGTGCCAAAAAAATGTATTAACAAAAGAAAAATGGTGAGCCTGTACATGCAATATAGAAAATGTATTAAAATACACAGTACCCTGTGTCACTATAAGAGGTTTTAACTTTGGAACGCTTTAACATATCCAGGGGATTTTGAGCTTGTTTTCACATGACACATTGCAATTGTGCTAAAAAGTATTTAGACCCTTTGTTGTGACACTCACATGCTGTCCATTTCCTTCTGATCAACCTTGAGATGGTTCTGCTCCTTCATTGGATGTGTTTAATTAAACTGATTGGACTTGATTAGGCAAGGCACACACCTGTCTGTATAAGACCTCACAGTGCATGTCAGACCACATGAGAATCATGAGGTCCAAGGAACTTCCCAAGGAGCTCAAAGACAGATTTGTGGCATGGCACAGATCTGCCCAAGGTTACCGTATTTTTTCGGCCTATAAGGCGCACTAAAAATCCTTTAATTTTCTCAGAAATCAAAGGTGCGCCTTATAGGCCAGTGCGCCTTATATATGAACTTATACAGAAATGTACTACAGACAAGATGTACTGTACATTTACCAGTGTTTAATAGCTCCATCCCCAGAAATTTCCTGCACCTTCCCACACAGTATACAGGGTCCCTAGCTCCTGAAGTGCCCTGGCACCACAACTAACATTGTGCCCACCCTGCCCTCCCCTAGCACGGAGAGACCGGAGCTGCCATAGTGCCGACCACGAGGCAATCATCATCAGTAAGAAATCCCCCATATCTGACAGCCCTGTAACAGGGGAAAGAGAAGGAGCCACAGGGAACCCCACAGGAATAACACTCCGGCTGAGGAGGGAAGGAGAAGGGGCAGAGGGAGACCGCTTAACCCCTGCTGCATCACCCTGCATTAACCCCCAGCAGCCCATACCTCTGAGATCGGAGCTCTCTGACAGCTAAAGACAAGCCAGTGTAGCTGGCTTGAACTGTACACAGGTCTGCCACCTGCTGCTCATTTTTAGGTACTGCATTTGATCCTGCGCCTTATACTCCAGTGCGCCTTATATATGAACCTAGATGTCTTAGTAGGCATTTATTAGAGCTGCGCCTTATAGTCCGGTGCGTCTTATAGGCCGAAAAATACAGTACATAAGAATTTCTGCAGCATGCAAGGTACTAGGAGCACAGGGGACTCCATAATTCTTAAATGGAAGAAGATTGCGAGAACCATAACTCTTACTTGACCCAGTCATCCAGCCAAACTAAACAGTCATGGCAGAAGAGCCTTGTTGAGAGAGATAAAGAAGAACACCAAGATCACTGTGGCGGAACTCTAGACATGCAGTAGGGAGATGGGTGAAAGTTCTACAACGTCAACTATCACTGCAGCCTCCACCAGTCAGGGCTTTATGGCAGAGTGTGCCAGTGGAAGGCTCTCCTTTGTGCTGATTTTTACTTTTTTAATGTGAAATGTAACTTTTACGTAGGATAGGGCATTAGGGGATCTTTATTCTTTTTAATTTTTCTCATACTTGAACAAGTGATAATTTGATCACTTTTCCATGTAATCTTCTGCAATACTGATGTATTGCAGCATATTACACTAGTCAGCCTTTGCATTTTTCTTAGATCATGCTGAATGTACATCTAACAGGAATCTTCTGAAGGCAGTCCTAGTATCATCGGAAGCAATCAGCACCCCATGCCTGGAGCAAAGGTTGGCGATCATCCAGGTGACTACTTGGTAATGCCCTATAATGCTACAGCCACCATGAGGGTGGCGTCTGTAGGGTTAAACAGCTGATATCACGAATATCACAATTCCAGTTGTTACACACAGCCCAGCTGCTGCAGCTCGGTAAAACTGATGGTACATGTCCTTTAAAGGGAAAAATCTGGTAAGGAAGTGGTTAATAGGGAGTGTTTCATTTATGTGAGCTACAGATGCAGGACTATGAGTATGTTTTAATAAAAAAAAAGGCATGTATTTACATTCAAGGCTTGAAAAAGTTGCAATTCGAGGCACAAGGCCAAGTGGAAGGGTATGGGCGCTGAGTTGGCTGACACATTAGTCGGTACTGACGCAGTATAATTCCGCGGTAACCAAGGCCTGGTGTAGAATTGATCCAGCTGCACAATTGTATGCTGGATATTGAGAGGTCTATTATTGTATCCAGCACGACATGCAGGCCGGGGAAGGGGACATCAAAAGCACAATGGGGCTCATTTACTAAGGGTCCGAACGCCGCACTTTTGTCGGGCTTCCCCAATATTTCCGATTTGCGCCGAATTGCCCAGGTTTTTGGCGCACGCGATCGGATTGTGGCGCATTGGGGTTGGCTTGCACGCGACAGAAATTGGGGGCGTGGCCGTCGGACATTTAAAAAACGAATTGGGTTTTATTGAACCATAAAAAACTAATTGGGTCGCAAGATCAAGCACTCACATGCACCAGGAAGAAGAAGGTGAACTCCGGCGGACCTCGACGCAGCAGCGACACCTGCAGGAATTCGGGCGCAAAATCTAAGTGATATGCGGCAGACCCGAATCCTCGTCGGACAACGCACCGCGGGATCGCGACAGGACCGGGTAAGTAAATGTGCCCTAATGCGACAGCTCTTGATAACAACCACCCGCCCCCCAATGTCTCTAGGAAGAGGCAAATCAAGGATTAAGATTCCTGCAAGAGAATGGTAGCTAATGGACTATACACTCACCGGCCACTTTATTAGGTACACCATGCTAGTAACGGGTTGGACCCCCTTTTGCCTTCAGAACTGCCTCAATTCTTCGTGGCATAGATTCAACAAGGTGCTGGAAGCATTCCTCAGAGATTTTGGTCCATATTGACATGATGGCATCACACAGTTGCCGCAGATTTGTCGGCTGCACATCCATGATGCGAATCTCCAGTTCCACCACATCCCAAAGATGTTCTATTGGATTGAGATCTGGTGACTGTGGAGGCCATTTGAGTACAGTGAACTCATTGTCATGTTCAAGAAACCAGTCTGAGATGATTCCAGCTTTATGACATGGCGCTGTTAGGATTGGTACACAAAAGACAGGGGATAGTGTGCCCTGAGCTTGCCCCAACCTCTGTCCCTTCCTATAGCCCCCCCACGCTAAACCGTGGGGCGACTACTTGAAGACTCGAAATATTCTGGGTAAGTGCGGGAAGGGGAACACAAACAGACTGACAAACATAAAACAAAAAAGAATCGTAAACAAGCCGGAGTCACAACTAGAGGGTACGTCAAAAGCAGAATCAGTAAGCAAGAGTCAAAGTCCAAAACTAGCCGAGTTAGCAACAATATAGATACAGATACAGAGCAATACAAACTAGCAGCAACCAGGTGGAGAAAGGGATTTTCAAACACTGGCACTGGTGACTAGTGAAGCTGCAATTTATGCAGCCAGAACTCCACCTCCAGAACCTGATAGGTGCTGGACAGCATCTGGGAATTAACCCCTCATGGTGCAGAAACAACCAAGCACCAAGCAGAGGTTCAAAGTCCCAGCCACTCCTAGACAGCGCGAGATCTTAGCAGCCGCTGCCCAGGACGAGAGGTGGAGTTTGCGCGGATACGCGCCGGGGTTCGGAGAACGCTGCTGGTACCACCAGAAGAACCAGAAGTCCCAGCAATCTCCCTAGCGAACCTGACAGTACCCCCCCCCTGACGGGGGGCCTTCGGACCCCTAGATCTTAAAGATGGCTTCTGAGGGTAGGTCTGATGAAATAACCTGAGTAACCGTGGAGCATGAACATCTCTAGCCGGAACCCAAGACCTATCCTCAGGACCAAAACCTTTCCAATGGACCAGGTACTGCAGGGAGTTACCTACCCATCTGGAATTCACCACCTTTTCCACCTCAAATTCCAGATTCCCCTCCACAATAGATGGAGAAGGAGGGTCAGAAAGAGGCAAAACAGGCTCAACATAGCGCTTCAGAAGACTCTTATGGAAGGTGTTATGGACCCGCCACCCTGCTGGAAGTGTAATCTTGAAGGAAACCGGGTTAACAATATGAGTAACAACAAACGGACCCACAAACCTGGGCGCAAACTTCAAAGAGGGGACCTTCAATTTAAGGTTTTTTGTTGATAACCACACTTTATCCCCCACCACAAACGTATCAGATTTAGTGCGCCTTCTTTCAGTTTGTTGGACCATAGAATTTTGTGCCCTCTGAATATTCTCCCGAACTTGTGACCAGAGCGAGCGCAACTTGGATGTAATGGCTTCCGCTCGAGGAATATTAGAGACAGGCACAGATGAAAAAGAGAAACGTGGATGAAAACCATAATTGCAGAAAAACGGAGATACCTGTGTGGACGAACTACAGTGGTTATTAATAGCAAATTCTGCCAACGGAAGGAATTTCACCCACTGGTCCTGACTGTCCGAGACAAAGAGTCGCAGATATTGAATCATCTCCTGATTCATTCTCTCGGACTGACCATTAGACTCAGGATGAAACGCTGAGGAGAACGACAGATTAACTTCCAGTCTAGAACAAAATGCTCGCCAAAATTTGGAAACAAATTGTACGCCCCTATCAGACACAATATCATCTGGTATACCATGGAGGCGTACAATGTTCTGTATAAACAAATCAGCCAATTCTTCAGCTGAAGGTAACTTTTTTAATGGAACAAAGTGTCCCATCTTGGAGAAACGGTCCACTACCACCCAAATCACTGTATAGCCTTGAGATGCTGGCAGATCAGTGACAAAATCCATTGACACTTTAGACCATGGCCTGGTGGGAACTGGAAGCGGAAGAAGAGGCCCCTCAGGACGTCTCCTGGGAGTCTTTCCTCGCGCACAGACCTGACAGGCTTGGACAAATGCGTGCACATCATTAGTCATGTGAGGCCACCAGTAACTTCTCTTTAAGAGATCCAAGGTACTCCGCATTCCCGGATGACCTGCCAATACTGAGCAATGCGTCTCCTCCAACACTCTCAAACGACAAGAAAGAGGAACAAATAATTTGCCTTCCGGAAGGTCTTTGGGTGCAGATTTTTGTCCTGCTAAAATTTGAGAGGAGAGGTGGGAGGAGACAGCTGCCAACACAACACCTGGAGACAAAATATTACTGTCCGTAGTCGCTGGAAGCTCAGGAGTCCCGAAGCTACGGGACAAGGCATCAGCCTTCACATTTTTTGACCCAGGTCGGTAGGTGACCACGAAATTAAAGCGAGAGAAAAACAAGGCCCACCTAGCCTGACGTGAGTTCAAACGCTTAGCAGTATCCAAATATACTAAGTTCTTATGATCTGTGAGCACAGTTATCGGATGAAGAGCTCCTTCCAAAAAGTGTCGCCAGACTTCAAATGCCCACTTAATGGCAAGGAGCTCTCGATTACCAATATCATAATTCCTCTCACAAGAGGAAAACTTTCTAGAGAAATATGCACAGGGCCTAAGTCTGGTGAGAGTGGAGGACCCCTGAGACAACACTGCACCTACTCCTACCTCGGAGGCATCAACCTCCACAACAAACGGTAGAGAGAGGTCAGGTTGAACCAAAACTGGGGCTGACGAGAATGCCGCTTTTAAAGTTTCAAACGCTGAGCAAGCGGCAGGGGACCAGTTGTTTGGATCAGCACCCTTACGGGTTAGATCCGTGAGGGGTTTGGCGATCACAGAAAAGTTCTTTATAAAGTTCCGATAATAGTTAGCGAAACCTAAAAATCGTTGTAGGGCCTTAAGATTGGTAGGCCGAACCCAGTCCGTGAGCGCCTGAACCTTACTCGGATCCATCTGTACATCAGAGGGAGTCACAACATAACCTAAGAAGGAAACCTTCTGGACGCAAAAAACACACTTTTCCAGCTTAGCGAAGAGGTGGTTTTTGCGCAACCTGGTAAGTACTTGGCGGAGATGTTGCTGGTGAGAAACCATATCAGGAGAAAAAATCAAAATATCGTCTAGATACACCACCATAAACACACCGATGTAATCATGAAAAATGGAGTTCATAAAGCCTTGAAAAACCGCTGGGGCATTACTCAAACCAAAGGGCATAACCAGGTATTCAAAGTGCCCCAAAGGTGTATTAAATGCGGTTTTCCACTCATCCCCTTCTCGGACCCGAATCAGGTTATAAGCCCCTCTGAGATCTAATTTAGAGAAAACTTGGGCCCCAGAAACCTGATTTAAGAGATCCGGGATCAAGGGGAGGGGACCTGAGTTTTTTACCGTTATCTTATTTAATTCTCGATAGTCAATACACGGCCGTAAACCACCATCTTTTTTCTCAACAAAAAAGAACCCGGCCCCAGTGGGCGACTCAGAGGGACGAATATGTCCGATTGCCAAACTCTCATCAATATAACTCTTCAGTGCCTCCCGTTCTGGTACCGACAAGTTATATATACGACCCTTTGGCAATCTAGCATCAGGAAGAAGGTCAATTTTACAATCAAACTCCCTGTGAGGAGGAAGGACTTGGGACAAGGGTTTTGAAAACACATCTGAGTAGTCCGAGAGAAAACCTGGAAGACCCTGATCTTCCGTCACTACTGTACATAGTGAAACTCTGGTCAGGTGCTCCTTACAGAGAGGACCCCAATGAACCAGCTCCAGAGTTTCCCAATTAATTACCGGATTATGGATCCGGAGCCAGGGTAGACCAAGAATGACATTTTCAGACAGGTTTTCCATAACTAGAAAAGAACACCATTCTTCATGCATAGCTCCTACCATAAGCTTTATCTGCGGGGTTCGGAATTTGATCAACCCTGCCTGTAGAGGGGTCAAATCCGCACCCGACATCTGGATAGGAGTGGACAATGGAATCAATGACATGCAAAACTGAGAGACAAAATTATAATCGATTAAATTAGTCGCAGCACCTGAATCCAAAAAGGCGCGACCAGTGCAGGAAACAGACTGAAACTTAACCGTACAAGGTAAATACATTCTAGACACAATAGGGAGTACCTGAGCTCCTAAGCAGTCCCCCCGACTACTGCTTAGGAGCGGAAGTTTTCCTGCTGCTGCCTCTTGGAACAGGTGTTGATCTGATGATCAGGACTTCCACAGTAGAAACATAGATGGCGTCTTATTCGATGTTGCTTCCGCTGTGCAGGAGAGATGCTATCCAGCTCCATGGATTCCAATTCTGGACTACCTGGAGACGGACTGGCCGCTGGCTGACAGTCCGAGGACACCCGAGGTGATCGCCTGGATCTTAGGCGACGATCAACTCGGATGACCAGAGTCATAGCATCATCTAATGTCTGAGGCTCGGCATAAGCTAAGACTAAGTCCTGTACTCTGTCTGACAGTCCGGACATAAATTGGTCTTTTAGGGCGCAGTCATTCCATTGAGAGTCAGTCACATACTGTCTGAACTGGGCACAATAATCTTCTGCTGTCCGTTTTCCCTGACACAGAGATCTAAGGTGGGAAACTGCAAGTGCTCGCCGGTCAGGTTCGTCATAAATCTGGCCTAAAGCAGAAAAAAAAGCGTCAAGAGAAGAACGGGATGGAGAGTCAGGTGGGAGAGAAAAAGCCCAATTTTGCGGATCCCCACGCAACAGGGAAATTACCACGCCCACCCTTTGAATCTCTGTGCCCGATGAACGAGGGCGTAAAGAAAAGTAAAGTTTACAGCCCTCCCGAAATGAAAAAAATTTCTTACGGTCACCAAAAAACACGTCAGGGAGAGGAACCTTAGGTTCAGGCGTGGGTGGCAGTGGATCCTGCCGTGGAACCTGCATAGATTCCTGAATTTGGAGACGGGAAGCTAGATCCTGAACAAGCTGAGTTAGGGTCTGGACCTGAGCGACCACAGCTGACAAAGGCTCCATGGAAGGAGAGAATGTAGCAGGTCGGATACAGGATGCAGACCTATGTGTGGCCAGTGTTTCTGTTAGGATTGGTACACAAAAGACAGGGGATAGTGTGCCCTGAGCTTGCCCCAACCTCTGTCCCTTCCTATAGCCCCCCCACGCTAAACCGTGGGGCGACTACTTGAAGACTCGAAATATTCTGGGTAAGTGCGGGAAGGGGAACACAAACAGACTGACAAACATAAAACAAAAAAGAATCGTAAACAAGCCGGAGTCACAACTAGAGGGTACGTCAAAAGCAGAATCAGTAAGCAAGAGTCAAAGTCCAAAACTAGCCGAGTTAGCAACAATATAGATACAGATACAGAGCAATACAAACTAGCAGCAACCAGGTGGAGAAAGGGATTTTCAAACACTGGCACTGGTGACTAGTGAAGCTGCAATTTATGCAGCCAGAACTCCACCTCCAGAACCTGATAGGTGCTGGACAGCATCTGGGAATTAACCCCTCATGGTGCAGAAACAACCAAGCACCAAGCAGAGGTTCAAAGTCCCAGCCACTCCTAGACAGCGCGAGATCTTAGCAGCCGCTGCCCAGGACGAGAGGTGGAGTTTGCGCGGATACGCGCCGGGGTTCGGAGAACGCTGCTGGTACCACCAGAAGAACCAGAAGTCCCAGCAATCTCCCTAGCGAACCTGACAGGCGCATTATCCTGCTGAAAGTAGCCATCAGATGTTGGGTACATTGTGGTCATAAAGGGATGGACATGGTCAGCAACAATACTCAGGTAGGCTGTGGCGTTGCAACGATGCTCAATTGGTACCAAGGGGCCCAAAGAGTGCCAAGAAAATATTCCCCACACCATGACACCACCAGCCTGAACCATTGATACAAGGCAGGAAGGATCCATGCTTTCATGTTGATGACGCCAAATTCTGACCCTACCATCCGAATGTCGCAGCAGAAATTGAGACTCATCAGACCAGGCAACGTTTTTCGAATCTTCTACTGTCCAATTTTGATGAGCTTGTGCAAATTGTAGCCTCAGTTTCCTGTTCTTAACTGAAAGGAGTGGCACCCGGTGTGGTCTTCTGCTGCTGTAGCCCATCTGCCTCAAAGTTTGACGTATTGTGCGTTCAGAGATGCTCTTCTGCCTATCTTGGTTGTAACGGGTGGCGATTTGAATCACTGTCGCCTTTCTATCAGCTCGAACCAGTCTGCCCATTCTCCTCTGACCTCTGGCATCAACAAGGCATTTCCGCCCACAGAACTGCCGCTCACTGGATGTTTTTTCTTTTTCAGACCATTCTCTGTAAACCCTAGATATGGTTGTGCGTGAAAATCCCAGTAGATCAGCAGTTTCTGAAATACTCAGACCAGCCCTTCTGGCACCAACAACCATGCCACGTTCAAAGGCACTCAAATCACCTTTCTTCCCCATACTGATGCTCGGTTTGAACTGCAGGAGATTGTCTTGACCATGTCTACGTGCCTAAATGCACTGAGTTGCCGCCATGTGATTGGCTGATTAGAAATTAAGTGTTAACGAGCAGTTGGACAGGTGTACCTAATAAAGTGGCCGGTGAGTGTAGATCGCCACATTTGTTATATCAAATTGGGGTCCGTGGAGACTCAAACTGCCCTAGATGTGGCTGTGAAGAAGCGGGCATCCTACACATGATGTGGGAATGTGGGGAACTGGAAAGTCTTTGGAAAGAAGTGCTAGAAATCTTAGGCAGGGTGTTCTCGGTTACTATACCAGCTGTACCTCTCTCCTGTTTGTTTGGGATTTTGGATATAGATAATTTACTGAAATTTCAAACGGTGGGGATTCAGCGGTCCTTATATCAAATGAGGAAGTTGATAGCTGCACATTGGATTAGGCCACGGCCCTCATCTGTGCTGGAATATATAACTAGGGTCAATAATGTGATCATTCTGGAATATGGCTCTTACTTGAAAAGGAACTCCATAGGTAAATTTGAAAAAATTTGGGGGAAATGGATGGATACGGCGGGTCTGCCATCACCACAGCTGTTACAAATAAGGTAAGTTTGCAATATCAGCTCTCCCGAGCTGCATAGGCAAGTTAGTTATTTGGATACATTGGTAAAGATAGGGAGTATTATCATTTTTGTTTTGGGCACATATGCCCTACCCTTGGGAGGTGACTCTGGGGGGGTGGTATGGGAGGGGTGTTATTTTTGGGTTTCTTTTTCGCTATGTTATGGTATGTTGTTCACTTGAAATTCATGATATGGCAGATATCCTTAGGTCTATTGTACTCACGGATTGCGGGATAATATAGGCCATGCTTGGCCGATTCAGTATGTATCTCCTCATAATGTACATTTGACCAACTGCAATGGATAATTGTTGTGTGTTATTGTAAAAGTTTATTAAAATCAATAAAAATAAATTTGATTTAAAAAAAAAAAAAAGAAAGTAGAGATTGTCTCACAGATATTAAGTCCACTTCTGTAGACAGTAAAAAAAGAAAAAAATTATGAACTTTTGAAGGTGGAAACGGAAATGCAAAAACAAGAAAGGCTATCAGTGGCAAAAGATTTAAATAATTCTTTGTAATGGTTCTATATAGCGAAAAACCTTGAGAGTGCAGTCACATGTGGCACTTGTGTTAAAAGACACCGGGTGCTGGTTATAGATCGCATGCGTTTCCATGGAAACACATTTGCGATTGAGTACAAGGCACACCCCGGGTGACTGTGTTGTGTTTGGGCTCCATAGCCGGTAAGTCTTTGCTGCATAGTGCAGCAAAGACTTAGCAGTAACACCCGCACGTTGACGCCAGCGAAGCTCCCGGCAGCTCCAAAAAGATGGCAGCGCGTGGGCACTGCCATCTTGTGGGGGAGATCGTCGCTCCCCATGAAAGCCTCTGGTCCATCTGGATTTTACCCATTCATTACTATGTGCTAATTGCACATTGTAATCTATGAGGATGAAAATCCCCATATACTGTAGTATGGCAGTATATGGCAGGATCAATCAGACAACCAAGGGTTAAAGTAGCCTTGGGAGTCTGAAAAATAGTAAAAGCAAAAATCAAAAAAGTTTAAAAAAGAAATTATAATAAAAAAACCTAAAAATTCTAATCACCCCCCCCCCCTCCGCATCACGGCATCCAAAAATGCCTGATCTATCAAAATATAATAACGTTTTTTCACTGCGTTTAACCCAGTATCGGAAAATAGTGGCCAAATTTCAAAATGGCACTTTTTTGCCATTTTGAAAAATCTAAAAAATTCAATAAAAAGTGATCAGAAGGTCGTACAGCCCTTAAAATTCTAGCATTGAAAACTTCATCAGAAGTCTCAAAAAAATGACACCATCCACAGCTCCTACACCAATAAATAAGTTATTAGCACCAGAAGATGAAGTGCCTGAAAGAAACATTTTGAACAAGAGGTTTTAATTTTTGCAAATGTATGAAAACATAATAAAACCTATACAAATTTGGTATCCCCGTAATCGTACCAACCCAAAGAATAAAGTAGACATGTCATTTGGGGCGCACAGTGATTGCCCGTAAAATCCAAGCCCACAAGAAAACAGCGCAAATGCCTTTTTTCACCAATTACACTGCATTTGGAATTTTTTTCTCGTTTCCCAGTATACGGCATGGAAGAATAAATACCGCCACTATGAAGTGCAATTTGTTACGCAGAACACAGCTCTTTATGTGTAAAAAAAAAGTTATAGATTTTTGATTGTGGGGAGTGAAAAATAGAAATAGAAAAAACAAAAAAGGGGCAGGTCCTTAAAGGGTTAAGTTATTTTCACACAAATGTGTGAAAACGGCCATATGCTACCCATACTGTACCGTTGCGGTACGGATAGCATACAGTCCCATGTATTTTGATGAACAATACGTCCATCCATCCTCTATCTTTCCCTGTAAGAATGGCTTTGCCACACTCCTCCTTATGGAGAGGGGAGGGCAGTATGCAGGGCAAGTGCCGGGACCCAGGGCTGCTGGAAGGGGGCCCACAAAAGACTGTACATAAGGAATCCATAGGGTACAAGGGGGGCTTTTTGTAAAATAACCATGATGGGGCTGTTTGGTATGATAAACTAGGGATTTTAGGGAACGGAAGACAGGAGTAATTTTAGTTTCTGAATTTTGATTGTCGCCACATGAGTTCACTGCAAAGGGGCATACTATGGCTCTGTTGCCCAGGGGCCTACTGAAACCTGGAGCCGACCCTGGCTGTATACATGACTGGGTGTGAATACGTTCGTGTGAAACTGGCCTTAGAGATACAACCAATATTATTTATTTGTACATTTAGCACGGGTGGGTGGGTGATTTGCAGGGTCTGTAGTTCACCTGATGCAGTAGCGAGGCTAAGTAAACCCCTGGTAGTTACATTATTTTAGGTTATAGCTACTAAAGATTTTTCTACTTTATTCCACTTGATGTTTCCAATTTAATAACTGCGCATACAATAAAAATTGGTTCACGTCATATTTAGTCAGCAAAAACACAGATCTTGGCTGACCTCTACTATGGTAGTATTGCATAAATATGTGCAATTACATTATCTGCTGGCCCAGCTATTCCCTAAGAGAAGTCCTACAACAACAGGGCGGCAGCTAATTGACATTTCTGCACACCATGCACAAGTCTGAACCGTGTTCGATTTTTGTCACAAAACGTTCAATGGCAAACTTTTGACCAAGACCTTGAAGTTTTGCCCGTATTTCGGTCCGCACAGCAGCATTTCTGTGAAGAGCCAGGAGGTGTGTCTGTGTGTAACATGGAGGCTGGCTGGAGTTTCATTTCCCCCTCCTCCGCCGCCATTTTGTGTCGGACTTGCAATAGTGAAGCAGGAGTGCGGAGGGCAAAAAAGAGGAAACAGACAAGAGCGGGAAACGGAGTCTATGTGATCGAGTAAGATCTGCGGTGATACGGATAGAAGCTGCGTGCACTGAAATTAATCAAGTACTACGTCAGATTATTCATCGTTCCTGATCGGGCGGTGAAGTCAGCAGGAGCCGCCCGGACTGCGAAGCTCCCGCTGCAGGTGAGTCCTTACACGGCGCGGGTGTCTATCCATTTCCCGCTCTCATGTGAGGTGACCCTGTGATACACCGGGGCTAAGCTCCTTGTCCGTGTTTGCGGCCCTGCAGTGTTGTTTATCGTGTCACTGTGTTAAAGATGGCGGAGGGGAAGGTTTCTAGGCCTTCACAGTCCTGACCTCGGGTTGGTTGTAGTTTGAGTAGGAAGCATGTAGTAAAAGCGTGAGGAGAGTGCGGTCCTTGTGCTGAGGCCTGGGAGGCGCGTGCGGGAGGAGAATCCGGGTGACATTGCCTGGGTGTGCGCGGGTCCTATACACTGCATGTGAATATGCTATGAGCGCTGCTGGGAGGATTGTGTGTAGTCTTGTGTTTCACATATATTTCACCGAGTAGTTCCTTAAGTTGTTAAGTGACATTACTGGAGTACCAGGGACATTTTAATTAAGGAAGTACAAGTAAAAATATTGAAGACCTGGAGGTTTTCTGGTTGCAGCATGTTGAATCACATGTGGTTACCTGAAGTACATTGTGCACATGGAGCCTTGCAGTCAAGTCCATTCACAATGAGGCCGACTATTGTCCGAGCTGTCACATTGTGACCTTAGATGAGGGGGCTAAACCGAAAACTACCCTCCACGTGTTCTCCCCAGAAACCCCTTTATGATCAGAAAATCCTCTTTATTGCCATTACGTATGGACAGGGCTCCCGGGCTGTTCCCTCTCCTTATAGGGTGAGTTGCTGATGTAGTTGGGCTCATGAATGCTGGAAAATAACAATGGTATGGCTTGTGGAAGCATGGGTGTGAAAATGGAAATGCAAAAACTAAAGGGGTTCACCATGGGGCACTTTGTCCAGAACATAACTATATCAAATAAATCACAGCTCCCTGTCTTACAAAAGCCGTAACTTAATTTTCTCTGTTTTTAGAGCTGTATGAGGCTATCTAAAACATAGATATTGCAAGTCCTATCACAGTCTAGCGCTGCTGTTTTGAGGTGAAGCAGGGACTCTTTGCATCATGGATATTGTTGTCTTCACTGTGGTCAGTTTGTGAAATCTGGCCGGCGCATGGTCTGTAATTCATGGATCAACCACGGTTGGGTGTCACTGACCTTAAAGGGAACATACCACCACGAATCTACCTATAAAGGTAGATCGGGTGGTAGGTGGATCAATAGGACGTGAGGATAGCCCTTTATAAGGGCTAATCCTCATGTCCCCGCATTGTTTTGTGAACTTATATTATCGCTTTATGCTATTTTTGTTATGCAGCTACTAGGGCGTGAAGTAGCTGCAGCTGTGGCTACATGGCGTGGCTACTCCATGCCCCAGTAGCTACTTTACCCCTCCTACCCACAATCTTCGGTGCGCAGCTGCGCGCCCTCGTCCGATGATCCTGCCGTTGGCGCAGAACAGCAGGCCCGCACCTGTTTCGGAGCAGTGACCGCACAGGCGCGGGCCTGCTGTTCTTCGCATGCGCAGACGGCAGGTTCGTCGGACGAGGGCGCGCAGCTGTAGCCCCAGTAGCCGCATAACAAAATTTGCATAAAGCGATAATATAAGTTCACAAAACAGCGCGGGGATGTGAGGATTATCCCTTAAAAGGGCTATCCTCACGTCCTATTGATCCACCTACCACCCGATCTACCTTTATAGGTAGATTCATGGTGGTAGGTTCCCTTTAAAGAGGACCTGTTGCCATATTTTGGCCACCCTAACAATACTTGGTGATTAAAGGGGTACAGGCCCTCCCCATATCACTTCAAATTGGCTACCAGTGGGGCACTGTACCTTAATTACAGTCGTTTTTCTGATATTCAAATTACCTTTACTGTCCCGTTTCTAGTGGCTGTGACTCTTCTGTCTCCCAGGCCGGCAATGAACCACACCCCATTATTTTGACAGCTCTGTCTCTCTGCCTCCTTGTACTTGGTGACTGTCTGCCAATATTCAACTCCAGACATATACAGCTCTATTTACATTCATGCCATGTAATCAGAGTAATCACAGGTCCTTTAGACTTCTAACAATAGCAAACTGTACACAAGGGAGGGTGGAGAGGAGTAGAAGTCCATGGAGAATGCTGTGACTTCATGTGATCACATACAGTAGATACATGTATGGGATACAGTTTGCTATTGGTAAGAGGCTAAAGATGTCACCCTGGTCATGTGACATGAACTGTGACCATTAAGGAGGCATGGGGTGGAGTAGATGGGAGGGGACTGATGATCAGGAAACGCCCCTTTTGATTCCAGGTAATATAAGATAAAAGGTGATTATATGGTTATCTGAGGTAAAGCATTTTTAGCTAAAAGAAGACAGCCAGTCAGTTAGTAGAGCTCTATAGGAACCTGTCACTAGCTGTATATGTGCAAATCTGTTGACAGGTTCCCTTTAAAGAAAATCTGTCATCAAAATCAAGACCCAGGCAGTGTGGTAATCTTCTTATATTTGTTATCCATGGCCTCCTTACTTCTAAAAACTGTTAAAATTATGCTAATGAGTCAAAAGGCTACGGGCTTGGTATCAGAAGCACATTGTGCAACAGATTCACAGGATGATATATTCTTGGGCTACATTCACACCATGCCATAAGGGGGACGTATATGCGGCAGACGTATATATGGCCGATATACGCCCCCCATAAACGTCAATGGGTGTGCAGCACCGTACCGCTCCGTACCCCATGAAAAGATAGGACATGTCCTATCTTTTCATGGTGCCATGCACCACATATCCCTATGGAGAGGGTTGGGGGTGAGCAGCGCTTACCACCTCTTCTCCCCACGTGTTCCACGCAACTGCAGCGTGAATCCAGCCTAAAAGAGCATTTCCTCCCTCTCCAAGTTGATGGAGACGATGGATAACAAATATAAGAATATTACCAGTCATGGTGCCTGGATCAATGAGTCCCTGGTTTATCATTCTTGATGTTGATGGTAGCTTTCCTTTAGGCTGTATCCAAGTAATCCAGATGGAAAAGGGAGGGTCTCATCAGAACGGCATACGATTGGTAACGAGTGCCCGGTGTTTGACATACTTAGTGTGGATTCACACGACCGGTGCCCGCCGTACCGTAGCACGGCGGGCACACGGCAGCGCGTGAGGAGGAGGGGGAGAGCGCTGCTCACCCCCGCCCCTCTCCATAGGGATATATGGCGCACGGCGCCATATGCCCTGAAAAAATAGGGCATGTCCTATTTTTTTCACGGGGAACGGAGCAGTACGGTGCCGCACGTGTGCTGCACTGTACCGCTCCCGTAGGGCGCCGCGCGCCCATTGCTGTCTATGGGGGACGTATATTGGTCGTATATACGTCCCCCTTGCGGTAGTGTGAATGCAGCCTAAGTGATGAAAGCCGCGGACATGCCCCTGTGTGCTTTGATTATGTTTCTTAGTGGAGTCAAAGCGGTACGGGTGACCACATCCTTACAGTTTACCATTGCAGGCTGGAGCTAAAGTTCAGTAAATTACTAGCATCCAGAGAGCTTGAGGGCCGTGTGTAACTAGGAGTCGTCTATAAGTCAGATACAACAGGCTCCAAGCTCCATTAACACCTACGGACCCTGGAAGCTCAGTTGCATAGTTTTAAAGGACTACTACCACCAGGATCAGGGATTGTAAACCAATCACACTGACATACTGGTGTGTGGCCCCTCTGGCAGGATCCACTCTTCCTACCCTTCCTATCTTCAGCAAGCAGTTTGCTGAAGTAGCCCCAGCTTTGGAGACGACGCCACGCAGCCTTGAGCGTGCACTCTGGTCCAGCGAGGTGCTTGCAGAAGTAATGGTGGGAGGGCTGCAAAGACCATGCGCCTACTCTAGTAGCCCCAGTAGCCGCCTCGTGTAATTTGCATGTATACTAGATATACTTTTTTATCAAGATATCGGGCTCTCACAATTTTGGAATATAACGTATATGACTTGCTCCTAGTAAAGGAACCTGCCATAGTATGTACCTTATTAAGTACATCCGTGATGGTAGGTTTCCTTTAAGCTTCCTATGCCCTTGTTTTTAAGAAAAAAAAGTTAAAAATTATGCAAATCAGCCAGAGGGAGCCCCTCAGGCTTATTTTCACAATTTTTAAAGCCCTTTTTCCGTAAAAACCAGAGCATAAGCAGAGCAGCTAAAAGAGCAGATCCTGTCAGAGGGGGCACATACCACTATGTCCGTGTGCTTGGTTTACAATCCTTCATCCCGGTGGTAGAGGTCCTTTAAGTTGGGAACTGCCTGAATACAAATGCATCCAGCTTGATCCAGCTTCTTTTATTATCTGCCCTGTCCCATAAACCTTACATTATGAATGTGGTTGTTAGAAAGGGTCCTTAATAGGAGATTGTTGGGGGTCTGACTTCCAGGCTCCCACACTAATGAACTATCAGCTCCCTTCACTCTCTAGCTTCTGCATCATTTGTGAATGCCTGTAATGGCTACTACAGAATGTACAGAGGAACTAAACATTTTCTGATCAGTGTGGGACCCTCCAACTAATGGCCTACCTTAACCCTTTCCCAACGCGGGCCGAGCCCTCTCCATAGCCGGTAAGTCTTTGCTGCATATTGCAGCAAAGGCTTACCGGTAACACCCGCGATCGGTGCTATCGCATGGGCGCCGCCATGTGGGGAGTAAAATCCACATATACTGCCATACAGTAGTATGGTAGGATGAATCGGACTACCTAGGGTTAGAGTACCCTAGGGAGTCTGAAAAATAGTAAAAGTAAAAATTAAAAAAAATATATATATAATAAAAAAACCTACAAATTCAAATCGCCCCCCCCTTTACCTAGAACTGATATAAATATAAATAAACAGTAAAAATCATAAACACATTAGGTATGTCCGATCTATCAAAATATAATAACGGTTTTTCACTGCATTTAACCCCGTAACTGAAAATAGCGTCCAGAGTCGATTTGCCGTTTTGAAAAATATAAAAAAATTTATAAAAAGTGATCAAAAGGTCGCACAGTCCTATAAATTATAGCAATGAAACCACTATCAAAATTCGCAAAAAATGACACTACCCACAGCTCCGTACTCCCAAGTATGAAAAAGTTATTGGCGCCAGAAGATGGCAAAATAAAAAAAAAAATATTTTGTACAGGAGGTTTTAATTTTTTTAAATGTATGAAAACATTATAAAACCTATACAAATTTGGTATCCATGTGATCGTACCGACCCAAAGAATAATGTAGACATGTCATTTGGGACGCAGAGTGAAAGCTGTAAAATCCAAGCCCACAAGAAAACGTCACAAATGTGGTTTTTCACTGCATTTGGAATTTTTTTCCCGCTTCCTCGTACACGCCATGGAATATTAAATACCGTCACTATGAAGTGCAATTTGTTACGCAGAAAATAAGCCATCACACAGCTCTTTATGTGGAAAAATAAAAGTTATAGATTTTTGAAGTTGGTGAGTGAAAAATGGAAGTGAAAAAACTAAAAAAAAAAAAAAAAGGCCAAGTCGTTAAGGGGTTAAGGACGGATTTACACTGTCGGTGATAAGTCTGTGATCATGTGGAAAGTATTGCGTTAGACTGACCACGCTGCTGGGAATGCTGTATGTTGAGGATCAGTAACTCTGTGCATCATATAGCTGAAACTGTTATAGTATCGAGTCTGTTGCATATTGTGGTAGCAAGAACGTTGTGCATCAACGTGTCCACGCATTGCGTGTATGTTAACATATTGTATATGCAATGTATAAACATGGCCTTTGGGTAGACCTTTTTAATTGTCAGACCTAGGTGACCTTGTTCAAGTTATTTGTGACAGAGAACCTTCTTCTAGGTTCTAATGTAAGGTTTAAAAAGTACAATAGGTGTGTTCTCAACCTCATCCACCTAGTGGAGCATAGAAGAAGTACAAGTGGCGGAGAAAAGTGACATATAAGATGAAGTTTATTTAGATACAAAAGTATAAACAAGCAAAATCACACTGCAGGTGATCAGTGGGGTAGGGATCAATGCAGTGCGCCGACAATGTGAACAAGAAATGGCCTCTCTAAAACGGAGCAGGGCCAAAGTGCCCTTCCGGAGAGGCTGGAGGTCCCTGTTGTGCCCTACAGCGGGAAAAGGGAGGGACCTATTAAGCCCTGGTATGACCTAAATTCGGGACCGCAGTCCTAGGCGACTGCCACCCCGACCGGAACCTAACCCTATTCTCGGTCGCCTAACCCTGCACTTGGAGGGGAGGGGGGCGAGAAGAGGAAGGTACAGGAGTATGGACAGGGGTACTGGGTCAGAGTAAGTCACAGTCACGTGCCCTAGTGTTGTGGCAGGACCTGAATGCGTGGATAAAGTGGCAGCGCCAAGAGTTGGTCCAAGGAGGTCCAAGTCTGTGAAATGACAGTTACGTGTACGTGTCCAAGTAGGTCAAAATGAAGGAGTGTAGTATGCGTGTCAATTCAAATTCCATGAGGAGAAGAGCAGACATAAAGCATTCTAGTAGCTGCCCATGGCGATACCCTAGTGCAGTACAAATGACAAGGAGGGAATCCAAGGCATGAGAATGGGTATGGATTCCCTTGTAGGTAGCTATCAGCACATTGTAATGAATGAGGAGGAAAATCCCCATATACTGCCATACTGTGTAGTAAGGCAGTATATGATAGGATCGATCAGATAACCTAAGGTAAAAAATACCCTAGGGCAGCGATGGCGAAACCTATGGTACGGGTGCCAGAGGCGGCACTCGGAGCCCTTTCTGTGGGCACCCGGGCCATCACCCCAGCACAACAGACAGGACTCAAAGAATCTTCCTGCAGTTCCAAGCCACTTAAAAGATGCTGCTTTCAGTCATATTTTGATACTTACTTCTCTACTTAGAACTGTAGGAAGAGGGAGAGATGAGTAGACGGGGCCGAATTATCTTTGGAGGACCTCCTGCGGGACCCACGTTTCTCTGTGTACAGAGGGACACTAGATAGAAGCTAAAATGATGCAAATTTACCATCTTTCTACAGTGTTGCTGTCCTCAGGAGGCCAATAAGATTGAAAGTTGTTGAAGAACAGGGAGCAATAACTTACTACTTTAACTTTTGGTTGGCACCTCACAATAAATAAGGTTGTAGTTTGGGCACTCGGTCGCTAAAAGGTTCGCCATCACTGCCCTAGGGAGTCTGAAAAATAGTAAAAAATAAAAAACATAAAAATTCAAATCGCCCCCACTTTCCCTAGAACTGATATAAATAAACAGTAAAAATCATAAACACATTGGGTATCGACGCGTCCGGAAATGCCCGAACTATCAAAATATAATAACGGTTTTTCACTGCGTTTAACCCAAAGTCGAATATGGCACTTTTTTGCCATTTTAAAAATATTTAAAAAAATTTATCTAAGGTGAACAGTCCTAAAAATTATCACATTGAAAAAGTCATCAAAAGTTGCAAAAAACGATACCACCCATCTGTACAACAAAGTATGAAAAAGTTATTAGTGCCAGCAGATGGCAAAATTCCCCCAAAAAATTTTATACAGGAGGTTTTAATTTTTGTAAATGTATGAAAACATTATAAAACCTATACAAATTTGTTATCCCCGTAATCGTACCGACCCAAAGAATAAAGTAGACATGTCATTTGGGACGCTCAGTGAAATCCGTAAAATCCAAGCCCACAAGAATACGGCACAAATGCTATTTTCACCAATTTCACTATTTTCCCAGTACATTGCATGGAATATTAAATACCATAATTTTGAAGTGTCATTTGTTACACAGAAAGTAAGCCATAACACAGCTCTGTACATGGGAAAAATAAAAAAAATTATAGATTTTTGAAGGTGGGGAGTGAAAAATGAAAGCGCAAAAACGAAAAAGGGATGCGGCGGGAAGCGGTTAAAATTAAATATAGAATTTAAATGACTATAGGTATGTTCTCCAGGTTTCAGGTGGCTTTGCTTTTTTAATTAGTTGGTACAGCTTGCTTACAGATGCCCGATCCTCAAGGGACTGTATTCTTTTACAGATACACAAGGTTTTCCCATGATAGAAAATAGAATTTGAGCAACACCCTATGTTTGTGTAAGCAGTTTTGTTGTGGTTTTGCCAAGCTTCTTATTGGGTGTAAATTACTATATGGCTAATACCACATGCAAAACAAAAGGGGGAGGTGCTGGCGTAGGCACTAAATGGTTTTTGAGGAGGGGTGGCAGGTACTGCTCAGCATCTGTTTTCTAGGGATTAGGGAGGTCCCATGTAAAAGTGCACATTTCTGGTGACCATGAAGGTGCGGTCACCCGTATCGCTAGCGCTGCATTTACAAATCGCTAACCAGAACCAAGTGTCTTGCATTTGTTTTTATGCCAGGCACCGGGTTCTGCTTACCGATAACGTTTCCAAAAAAATGTATGTGCGATCGGGCTGAGGCCAGCTAAGGGAGCGGTCACACATGTACCACGAGTGTTGACGAATTTTAAATGGCAACGGTACGAGTGCTTCACTCATACTTCATTCAATACCTGTTGAACTGACCACCAGAATGTATTTCCTTTATTCCTGGTCCTAGTGTGGCACAGATGTAATTCCTAGAAATACTTTTGAAAACCTTTAAATTACATATTGAGGATAAGCTCAATTTATTCTGTGCCTTTTAAAGGCTACTCATATGCTGCATTTGAGTCAGGTTCTGTTGCATACCGCAAGTTCACTTAAAATATTTCCTTCTTTTATAGGTCACAATGACCAACGAAGAACCACTTCCGAAAAAGGTTAGCCCAAAGTATTGTCACAAATGTTTTATTTGGTTGCTTGGTATTATATGTTATCTTGCTGTCTTTTAGAACTAAAATAATACTGTATATTTGGCTTTGTTCAGGTTCGCCTTAATGAAGCAGACTTCAAAGTTTTGCCAAGGGAAGAACTTCTTCAAAGGTATAAAAAGCTTTTTATACTAAACATTATTTTATGTTGTCTGTTTTTAGATGTAAGAAATGTTTTACATGTCATGTAATATAAATTTTTCAGTTTCCTTTAACCATCGCTGTAAATAAATACATGTTTTAGATTTTAAAAAATTTTTTAAAAAAACTGGCATTGGGGAGACCAAATGCCTCAAATCTTCAGTGCAGTGAGTTAATTCTTTAGACCTGGAAACCAAAATGAGCAGACAAGTATTTCGGTCAATGTGGCAAGCTATTTAATCGTAAGAAAGGATTAATGTTTGTGTATACATTTATAGTAAAACGTTTCTTCTTGCTGTAGGTGGAAGCAGTATGAAGCTTATGTACAAGCACTTGAGAACAAATACAGTGATCTCAATTGTAAGTCTGTATTTAAAGTTATTGAAATTTACTTTCCCATACATATTTTTTGTTTTAATCCAAATATTTATCATTTTTGGAATTTCCAAAAGATTAAAAGAATGCATTTTCTATGTTTTATTGAAATCTATTTGATTTTAAAACTTCAAATTCAATATATTTTGTGATTAAAAAAGGTTTTGTTACAAAAGGTTTGGTTAAATGATGTGGCATGAGAGTCTAGTATCACAATGTAGATGCCCACCGATGATCTGTATATGAAAAAATTCTTGACACTCAATTGTGCTCTGCCGTGCATTGTATCATATTTTGTAGTCATCTACCCAGTAGATATAGAATCTTGAAGCTGTGTCCTATGGTTGTGAATTGGCAAATATTTTGATAGTAGAAACCACTTTTAACCCCTTGCCGACCCTGGATGAAAATACTCATTCAAGTCGGCGTGTAGTTCCCTCACCTGGACGTGCATTTTCGTTCTGCATAAAACTGTCGGCGACAATTGTCTACAGTGATGGCACGTGTGAGCCCGGCTGCGACAGCCAGGCCCCTGCTGTAAAAGCCGGGATTACAATTGTCGTGATACCGGCTATTTAACCCTTTAGGCACTGCGGTCAAATGTGCCCAAGGCATGTATAGGGCTTACTCTCCTGCCCCCAACACAATGGCCTAAAGGGTTTCCATAGTTCTGGTACATCAGGAAATTTTCAAATGCATAATGTCGCCTAAAACAATGTCCTCAATATGTGCCCTCCAGAAGTGCAATGTCTCTTCTCTTCTGCACTCTGTTATAAAGCGGTTTACATCCACATGTGGGGTATAGCCATAATTGAGAGAAAAAGCACGACAAAATCTGAGTTGTTTTCTCATTTTTATCATGCACGAACATCTAAATTTTAGGGCTAAATAAACATTTTATTGTCAAAATGTGAAAATCTTGTATAGAATTTATGTTCTGGCCGGGGCCAGAAGCTGCGGGTGTCGGCAATATATTATAGCTGACACCTGCCTTTAACACCCGTGATCGGAGATTTCTCAGATCGCGGGTGTTAACCCCTAACACGCCGCGGTCGCTCTGACCGCGGCGTGTAGGGGAATTTCGCAAGAAATTTTGCAGCATGCTCAGTGTGTTACATTACACAGTGTAATACATCTGTATTACACTGTGTAAGGTAAAGAATAGCTTGAACAAGCGATCAGTGGATCGCTTGTTCAAGCTTGCCTGTAAAAGTGATAAAAAAAACTGTTAAAACCATTTAATAAAAACATTTTTTAATAAAAAGAATTAATGAAATAAAGTTAGTCCCCTAAGCACAAACATTCCCTATACACATGCAATAAAGTAAAAAAAAAAACACAACATAGCCAAAAAAAACCACATATTTGGTATCGGCGCGTCCGTAACAATCTGTAAAATAACTCAGAAACGTAATTGGGCCCGCTCGGTGGACCCCGTAAAAACAAAACCCGAAAAACTCGCCAAAAATGTAAATTTTTCATAAAATATCTTCACAAAAATGTTCTAAAAAGTGATCAAAAAAAGTTATGTGCGCCAAAATGGTATCAATTGAAAGGACAACTCAACACGTAATAAATAAGCCCTAAACTAGCAACATCAACAAATAAATATTAAAGTTACGTCTCTGAAAAGATGGCGATGCAAAAACAAATGAGATTTCCTCTATATTAGTTTTTATCCAGTAAAATTGTAAAAATAGATGAAAAACTATATAAATGAGGTATCACCGTAATCGTAGTGACCTATAGAATAAAGATAATATAGTATTTTTAGTGTACGGTGTACGACCCCCAAAAAATACAAAAAGAAAGGAAACCAAAATTTTCTTTTCACCCATACATTCAAGAGTTAATAAAATCTCATCAATAAGCTGACCCACTAAAATGAAGTACAGGCGGTCCCCTACTCAAGGACACCCGACTTACAGACAACCCATAGTTACAGACGGACCTCTCAGCCCACTGTGACCTCTGGTGAAGCTCTCTGGCTACAATAGTCCCAGGCTACAATAATCAGCTGTAAGGGGTCTGTAATGAAGCTTTATTGATAATCCTTGGTCCCATGACAGCAAAAATTTTGAAACTCCAATTGTCACTGGGACAAAAGAAAAAAAATTGTCTAGAAATTCAATTATAAAATATACAGTTTCGACTTACAAACAAATTCAACTTAAGAACAAACCTCCAGACCCTATCTTGTACTTAACCTGGGGACTGCCTGTATTTGTAAAGTGCATCTTATGTCGCAAAAAATAAGCCCTTATATGTCCAAATTGCCAAAAAAATAAAGATTGTATAGCCAATAAAAAGTGACAATGCATAATCTGCTCTGAATGGCGCAGCTCCCCTTTGATGCCCTGGCGTGTGCCCATACAGCAGGTTACCACCACATATGGGGTATTGTTATACGCGGGAGAGATTGCGTATCAAATTTTGTGGAGCGTTTTGGTATTTTATCCACTGAGAATTTGTACATTTTAAAAAAATAAATAAATCATTCATTTAGCCAAAAAAATGTACTTTCAAAATTGTATCCGATTTTGTTTTAAGCCCTGTAAAACAATTAAAGGGTTAACAAACTTCATAAAAGTTGTTTTACGTACGTTGAGGGGTGTAGTTTCTATAATGGGGTAATTTATGGGGTTTTACTTTTATTTAGGTCTCTCAAAGTGATTTGAAACCTGAGCAGGTCCCTCAATAGCAGGATTTTGCGTTTTTTATGAAAATGTGAAAAATCGCACCTAACGTTCAAAGGCCCATAACATCCTACAAAAATAAGACTATGCATAAAAACCATGTCCACATAAAGTAGACATTTGGTAATGTTAGTTATTACGGTTTTTTTTGCTGTTATGACTGTATGGAAAAAGTAGAACATTTTGAAGTCGAAAATCGAGAATTTTTTAAAATTTTCACCAAATATCTGATTTTCTCATTAATAAATGCAAAACATACCACCAAAATTTTTCAACTAACATGAAGTACAATGTGTCACGGGAAAACAATTTTAAAATCACTTGGATATGTTAAAGCGTTCCGAAGTTATAACCACTTATAGTGACACAGGGCAGATTTGAAAAAATGGGCCGTGTCAGGAAGGTGAAAAGTGGCTTCAGCGTTAAGGGGTTAATGATAGTTGGTGACCTATATGTGAGGGTAGACTAACTGTATGATGAGTGTCACATAAAGAAAATAAAAATCAGAAAATCACCTTGGTAAGTTAAAGGGCATCTACCACCAGGATGAATGACTGTTTGCACCTATGAAGCCTGGAGGCTGATTACAACTCGCCTCTCCCTCGCCCGGTGCATTGATATTTTTATTATAACTTAAAATGGGTGCATTTTAGAAGAAATGTAACTTTATAAAATATCCAAATGAGCAAAACATGCTCTGCAGAGCACCACTTTGCTCTGCCGCTATATAATTTATTCATGCCTCCAGGCTGCCTGGGTCTGCCTGCATAGTGTACAGAGAGCCAGTGACGTCACCAGGTCTCTCTGCAAAACTCGTGCATGTGCGAGAACAATATTGCCGGTGATGCACAGGATTTGCAGAGAGGCTCTCTGTATTCTATGTAGGCGGACCAAGTAGGGCAGAGCACATTTTGCTTATTTGCATATTTTATAAAATTACATTTCTCCTAAATGCAGCCATGATAAGTTATAATAAAAGATGATCAGTGCACCCGGGACAGGCTGAGTTGAAATATACCAGCTAATCTGATGGAAGATATCCATTAAAGCGTTATATACCGTAGTTATAATTGCAAATAGTGACACATGGCCAATTTTGAAAAATTGTGCTGTGTCCTTAAGGGGTTAAAATAAATATTGCCAAGAAGACATTTATAATAACATGATACATTTAATTTAAGGAATGTTAAAAATATTTTTAAAATTTCCTCCTATTTGGCACCGTAGGGAGCTTCAGCTGTGTATTGTCTATGCACACAGAAAACAATTCCTAGGTTAGGCACACGTTTCTACTCTTCTATCTCCTTTGCTAATGCAATGAAGAGGACCAGTGATTTGCATTTAGTAATTTTATTTCATTATTTTGGGGACCTCCCCTTTTAAGGGCAGACCCTGTGTTCTTGTTCTTCCACTCTTTATGCCCCCGCTTCCAAAGATGATGGCTTTTAGTTTTTAACTGTAAGAGGGCTTCTTGTCTTCTGAACAAATTGTACTAATAGCACCATTTAAAGGACATCTACTACCAGGATGAAGGATTTTAAAACAAGCACACTGACATACTGGTGTGTGCGCCTCTGATAGGATCCACTCTTCTTTAAGCTTCATATGGCCTTTTTTTTTCTCTTAAAGAAAAAAAGCCTTTATAAACTGTGCAAGTAATCCTGAAGGGCTCCATTAACGCCTATGAAGCCCGTTGCCCCTCACTCATTTGCATAATTTTAAAAGCCCTATTAAAAAAGGGGGTAATAAGAAGCTAAAAGAAGAGTGGATCCTGTCAGGGGGCACACACCAGTATGTCAGTATGCTTGGTTTACAATCCTTGATCCTGGTGGTAGATGACTGCACGGCTTTCATTGTGCAGTCCAAATGGCACATCCCTTTTTTTTGTTCTTTAGGTTAATATTGTCATGGAGATGACACTTTTTGATACCTTCAGAATTTCTCTGTTTAACCATATGTACAACTTTTTCATACTTATTGCTACAGTTTTCAGTAATTTTGATTTTTTTTCCTCCCCCCCCCCCCTATATTTTCTGCCGCTCCCCATGAGTTTAGATTACTCATATTACTGAAAACAATTTGTATTGCAGTAAATTGCTAATTTGTCAGTTATAGGCCCGTTTCCTTGACTTCTCAATGTAGAACATTTGACTTTTTATACTAACTAGTTATACTAGAAAGCTAAATATCAGACTGCTCAGCTGGTACTATAATATGCAGATCCCACTGCATTTTCCATATAACGGGCTCCCTTTTAACTCCTTCCCAACGTGCGCCGTACTAGTACGGCGCGCGCCGGGTCCCGGTGCATGGAGAGGGCTCGCGGGCTGAGCCCTCTCCATAGCCGGTAAGTCTTTGCTGCATATTGCAGCAAAGGCTTACCGGTAACACCCGCGATCGGTGCTAGCACCGATTGCGGGTGCTTTCACCGCGATCGCCGCCGGCAATGCTGCCGGAGGCTTCAAAAAGATGGCGCCGCCATCTTGGCGTGGATCTTCGCTCCCCAATGACGTCACGGGGAGCGGTGATCCGTTGCCATGACAGCATCGGGCCTCACGAAGGCCCGAAGCTGTCTAGTTTTAACCCATTCATTACAATGTGCTAATAGCTGCCAAGAGTAAGAACTAACACATCTAATGATATTGGCCAATACTAAATCGCCATACACTTTAGATGAACATATATTCATGATGATCTGAGTAAATGGACTTTTAAGACATTTGTACGTCGCACGTCTGGTGCAAGTATATGGAGAGGGCTGACTGGCTCGCCATACAAGGTGCGTTTTGGTGCATATTGCAGCCAACACTCACCGGCAACACCCGCAAATGATGCTAGCACTGAACGCCAGTGTTAAACCCTCGATTGAGCTTTGCCGGCAGCAGTAAAAAGCTGTCGACGAGTAAGCGCTGCTTAAATTGTTGCTCCTCGTGAATAAGCAGTAAAAATCATAAACCTGTTAGATATCACCACATCCCAAAATGTCTGATCTATCAAAATATAATAATGGTTATTCCCGGGATTTAACCCCCTAATGGAAAATAGCACCCAAATGTCTACTTTTTCGCCATTTTACAACATATATAAAATGTAATAAGTGGTAAAAGGGCGTTCAGTCCTCAAAACGTCATCTCATCTTCCAAAAATTACACCACATACAGCTTGGAAATGGTTTTTTCTCACTTGGTAATACAGGGAATGGAATATTAAATGCAGTAACTATGAAGTACAATTTTTACACAGAAACCAAGCCCTCGCACAGCTCTTTACATGAAAAGATAAAAGTACTGGGAAATAAAAGGGATGCACTCCCTATATCCATCACGTGCATCATAATCAATCTATATGTCACAGATTTGGCGTTGTGATACATTTGTCAAGCAGAATGTCTGTTTTACAAAGAATAAAATTGACACTTGTCTGGTCTGTGGTCTCTCATCAACTCTGGTATTTGATGCTTCTGTGATAGTTACAAGTCTGGTCATTGTGGTTGACAGTATCTTGCATCATACAATAAACAAAGTGCTCACAAAAATCTTTTGTTAGGCGGCCTCAAAGTGGAACCCTTAAAGCGACGCTCCTTTTCCTGCTGCGCTCATTTGATGTATGTGAGAAACTCCTCTCCCTGCAAAGCAGCCTCTTGTCTGCTCTCATCAGATGTCATCAATAGTCCGGACTCTGCAGCGACTTTTTCAAAGATGCTGGTTTTTTTTAATCCCCTTTGCGCTCCTCACATCATGGCGCTGACTACATGCTATACTACAAAAAAACCACTGCCGTAGTCGCCCCAATCGCTCGAGACTATACATATATCAAAACTATATATAATTACAAGAAAAGCTTTTTCCAATTATAACCCCAAAAAAACCTAAATTTATTTAAAAAAAAAAAACTTTAATGTTTTTTTGTTTTAACTAGCTCTATGTGTCCCGAAAAAACCCTGCATAAAAAGTTATGGTTCTTAAACCACCACATATGGAAATTTGCTAAAATGCCCCGCACTGGAGCCATTTCAGGCTGCGTCACTAAGGGGTTAAGAGTCCAGAAGTATATAATCGGGGGCCGCTCTATCACCTCATCATTAATTGACCTCCTGTCTGATACACAAAAGTCAGTCACAAAATGGAGCTTAAGTTTTGTTTTTATGATTCACAAATTTTATGGCCTCTCTAAAGTAGGTGGAGTTATCACCAAGATGGCCGCCACTGGAAACTACAAGCCCTCTTTTAGTTGTCAGTAACTCCTCCTCCCTCTTATACTCTGCTCCCACTGATGATGTAACAAACTGTTCTTCTCTGTTACACTGTTATAAGTTCTTACTATGGTAACTGCACATCTCCACAACACTGGTCACACTGGATGAACTGCAACTAACCGACTACATCCAAGCTTAGTGTGATCACATGATTTGTCCTACTACAAATGTATTACCATATGTGAAGTAAAATATTAAGTTATGCCACTTGCACTACATCTGCAAGTTCTCTAAAAATGCCCAGTCAGTAAAGCCTTTTCGAACCTTATTGTTGAGGTGATATCCTAGATAGCTGATATAGAGAATCAGATTTTGAACAATAATGGAGGGGATGAGGGTATATACCTTACTGGCCTAAAAGGGTTCACATGTCCCATAAAAAAAAAACACTTGATATACCCCAGATAAGATAAGCTATTAAAAACCATCGCTATCACACTCCAGTAGGCAGGTAGTCTTAGCAATGGAGGGTATAAAGGAGATGGAAGCCCCCTGTTTCTTTGTGGAACATCTTTCCTGTACTGAGAATATGGTTATGGTGCCGGTGCGGTTGTTGAAGCATCATGGTTATTTATGATGTCAAGAGTACTGCACTGTTGTCGCAGAGTTAATCACGTTCTCGGTGTTGCACATTTTTTTTGCTTCTCCAGGGAACAACTATAGCCCTGAGTTGCCATTTTCTATTGCAGGAGATTCACCAGAGAACCAAATGTAGTTTTCAAATTGACTTTGAGTAGTCCTGTAGTGGCCTGTCCCTTACTGGCTAAATAATTTCCCAAAGAACAGAAGCCCTCATTACCCCCCACACGCACACATTTTCCTAGAATGCATTTTGTGTATTCCTGATATTTAAAAATCTAAAAATAATCCTGCATATGCTGAGCATCATAATGAGGGATGAAATCTCCACTGTTTCGGCATATTTGTACCCATAAAAACTTGCATTGCAACTGATAAGTTCATATAGTTCCATAGATAGGATTAAGTACAATACTCAATGTCATTCGTCACAAAACGGAGCTTAAATAGTTTGATTTTATGATTTACAAAATTTATGGTGGAGTTATCACTAAGATGGCCGCCACTGGAAACTACAAGCTCCATGATCCTTTAGTTCTCAGTAACTTCTCCTCCCTCTTATGCTCTGCTCCCAGTGATGATGTAACACGTTTTTTTTTTTTTTTGCTCTGTTACCATAGTAATGATGTGTAACTGCCATCACCAAAACACTGGTCATACTGGATGCACTGCAACCAACCGACTACAGCCAAACATAGTGGTGATCACATGACCTGTCCAGGCAGGTGCATAACATGTGATGTGGCCATCTTCTGTTCTGTGTCTGATCCACAGTGGACCGAGCAGAAGATATTAACGGACTGATTAAAGGGCCAGTAGCATTTTAATTCTCCTGCCAATTCTAATTTTCTGCTAAAGGGAGCACAATTTTAAATAACTAATTACACATTAGCTTATATTTTGAGTACCCATTTGCATATGAATTATGCTTATTCTTGGAATACCCCTTTAAATACAATACAAGGAGATGGATAAATTTATCTATGTGGTCATGTATGTGAAAATATAGCTTCATTTGGACCTCGTGGTGAAAGCCATAAAATCAAGACTCATAAGAAAATGGTTCAACGGTTTATTTTTTTTCTATTCCACTGTGTTGTGATTCTGCTTTCAGCTTTCAAGTACATTGCACTAAATATAACTCGCATAAGCCCTCATGTAAAATAAAGATATTTACAACAGATGGCTTTTGAAATGTGGGAAAATAAAAACAAAACGTAAAAAGCCATCTTTAACCCCTTAAGGACGCAGCCATTTTGTAGCTTAAGGCTCAGCCCGATTTTTTGGATTCTGACCTGCGTCTCTTTATATGGTTATAACTTTTGAACACTGTTACTTATCAAAGCGATTCTGAGATTGTTTTTTCCCCACATGTTGTACTTCATTTTAGTGGTAAATTTTGGCTGATAAGTTTTGCGTTTATTTACAAAAAAAAAGAAAATATGATAAATTTTTTGAAAAATTTGCCATTTTCGAAATTCTAAGTCATTGCGTTTTCAGGCAGATAGATTTACCACCTAAATAAGTTGCTGAATAACATTTCCCATTTGTCTACTTTACATTTTCATAATTTCTGAAATGTTTGGATAATTTATTTTGATGTCACGCGGCTTGCAAATAGAATATCGCTTTTCCGGATTTTCAGAATTGGGGATAAATACAGTTTTGAATGAAATTTTACATATTTAGCATCAAAACCCCCTATATAATCTACCCATTTTCAAATCTGCACCCCTCAAGCTATCAGAAACAGCTTTTACGAAGATTGTTAACCCCTTGAGATCTTCATAGTAATTGAATCAAAATGGAGGTGAAATTTAGAATGGTCATATTGTTCCCTTATACGTTCATTTAGCACTAAAATTTACACATTTCCAAAATATAAAAAGAGAAAACCCACCATACAATTTGTTCTGCAATTTCTCCTGAGTACAAAGACCCAACATGTGGCTGTGACTTGTGTTATGGGGGCACAGCGAGGTGCAGAAGGGAAGGAGGGCGCTGCAGCTGCCAGGATTTTAGTTTCCTCATTGGCCCCTTTTGAAGGCTATAAAATTTTCGCTTTTTCGTTATTGGGGCCATGTGACGGCATTTTTTTTGCGGGACGAGATGCTTTTTCCATTGTTACCATTTTTGGGTTTGTATCACCTATTGTTGAAAATTTAGGAACTTTTTTTGAGGGCAGGAGTAGAAAAGCATCAATTCTGTACTGGATTTTTTACTTTTTTTTTTTTTGGTGTTCACCGTATAGACTAATAATCATGTTATCTTTATTCTATGGGTCGATACGATTACGGGGATACCAGACATGAATATATTTTCTTACGTTTTACTAAATTTGTCAAACAAAACCCTAATGTGGGGAAAAATCTATCATTTATGTATTGCCGTCTTCCAAGTGGCATAACATTGTTACTTTTTTGGCTACGGAGCTGGTTGATGGCTTGTTTTTTGCGGGACATGTTGTACTTTGCACCAGTATCATGTCTGAGTACATATGGTTTTTTGATCGCATTTTATAGCATTTTTTGTGGGATTGAAAAGGTAAAAATCATAATTTTTGGAAGGTTTATAGCAGTTTTTTTTTACGGCGTTTATCGTGGGGGTTCAATAATGATTTACTTTTATTCTACGGGTTGTTACGGACGCGGTGATACTATATATGTGGGGTTTGTGTTATGATTTAGACTTTTTTTTTAGTTATATGTCTCTTTATATGTTTTGGGAGTTTGGGGCATTTTTAGTGATTTATGACTTTATTTTTTTATTGAATAACTTTTTTTTTTTAACTTTTTCACTTTTATACCATGGGACATGAAGAAGCAATCATCTGATTGCTTCTTCATGATAATATTCTGCAATACTCATGTATTGCAGGATATTAGCAGTGTCAGCCTATACACTTGCATAGGCTGGCACTGTGCCAGTAAGATGACGTCACAGACGCCATCTTACTGGCAGTTCTTGCAGGTAACTCTGGGGTCCAGATCGGACCCCAGAGTTACTATAGCAACGATCGGCGCCCCCCGAAAACGGTTCGGGGGGGCCGATCGTGGGGGAAAGATCCCCCAGATGTATGTTAGATGCCGCGGTCGCGCTGACCGCGGCATTTAACGGGTTAAGCACCCGCGATCGGAGACAACTCCGATCGCGGGTGTTACACTGGGGTGCCGGCTATTAGTTACAGCCGGCACCCCGTGTCTCCCGATGCCGGTTCGGCTCTGATCCAGAGCCGAGCCGGCATAAGCGCCGTGGCGGATATATCCGCCACTGAGCGCTAAGTCACTGCGCTCCGTGGCGGATATATCCGCCACGGAGCGTGAAGGGGTTAAAGGAAACCTACCACTTGTAGTGGCAGGTTTCCGGAGCTTCCGGAGGGTGAGCTGGTGCCGGAGCTTATTTTAGTTAGTGTTTTAAACCGCGGTTTAAAACACTTTTTAAACTTTATAGCCAGCGCATGGAGGTACGCGCTCGGCGCTTACCATGCGCGTGGCTCTCATTCACTTCCTATGTAGTCGCGCGCATGGTAAGCGCCGAGCGCGTACCTGCCTGCGCCGGCTATAAAGTTTAAAAAGTTTTTTAAACCGCGATACCGCGGTTTACAACACTAACTAAAATAAGCTCCGGCAACAGCTCAGCCTGAGCTGGTGCTCGGTATTGCCATCGGAAACCTGCCACTACAAGTGGTAGGTTTCCTTTAAGGAGTTAAAGATCTTTTTCCATATAATGTTAATTCTCTCTGAATTATAAAATATGTTAATATAAATCATCATGAAAGGTTCCATTTTAAAGAGGAGCTGTATTTATCAAAAATTTATTTCCAAACCAATGTGGACCCCATCAATACTGACTCCCCTCTTTTGATATCTCTCCCTTCGGACCTATTACTTCACATTCACAGGCAATTGGGATTTTTGTAGGGAGGAATACAACAGAGGAGATGGTTTGCTCTGGTTACTTTCTAGAACAGTCGCGGGCAGGGCCACATTCGGCCCTCTATCTATGAATGGCCCTTGTGAGCTCCCCTTCCTGACATCCCATGCTTGTACCCCAACGCTGAGGAGTGACCAGTACCGAAGGGAGAGTGAGGCCTGTGGCTGTCTCTCTAGCAGAGGAGGGAGTAATACACTCTGTTCTGTAACTAGGAACAGCTCCCAGTTCATGCCGCGCAATTACATCACTGCATTGCTGGCGCTGGTCACTTACTGCAGGATTGGTAGAAGACCGATTGGTGGAAGACCGATGAGAGGAAAGGTGAGTATTTTTTTTCTCTGTGTAAGGCTACCTGCACATGAACATGTTCATTCTCGGGTCAGAAACAACAAACCCGTGATGTGCAGCTCATGGGACATGCTCGCCAAGGACGCTAGAAAACACTGCCTGAACTGCAAACATGGGTAGGAATGGAAACCGTGTCCGTGTAACCCACTGAGATGCATGAGCCTGTATGCTAATAGTTTAACAGGTCGTGCTCAAACAAAACCAAAGTGTTCGTGCAGGGGGACAGAGTTTGAGTGGTCTGCATCTTTGTGGTTGTGTTTGGATTTTAAACACCTGCAAAAGTTGTTGGTGAATGATTTAGAAACTTCATATTTCTATAAGTTGTGTGTTGTGTTAGGAAGTACAACCCGCCAGAGACAAACTGTGAACTAATCTATATTATCATGTTTTGTATTTAGTGTGGGTTTCTTGGACATGTATGGCATAGACATCCATAACACAGTACACAAAGGGTACAAATCCCTATGCAAGTGCACTACACATGTTGTGTAGAAACTAGCCATGTTTTTGGTAAACTACACCAAGAAATTATTGGTGTATAGTTAGACTAGATAGCTTTAAACTACTTTATATTTTCAGATCAGGCACATTGCAATTTCAGATAGTTCAGTGTAACCTTTCCCATCAACACTTTATTAAATCGGTCCTATAATGCAATTCCTATGTATACAGGCTGCTGGTAGAGGCTTTTGTGGTGACGGGAAGCGCTTTACTAGAATTGGGAGGCAGAGAACATCTGGATTTTTTTTTATAGTTTTTACAGCACATGGGATATATATATGTTATATTATCCTGAACAAAACCTTTAATGCCTTTGGTGGGACAAAGGGGATCGGCAACCACTTTATAGAAATATGTTTGTATATATGTATATTCTGTTCTACTCTATAAACGCCTTCTCAACGCAGGACGTAATGGCAACTTCCCGACCCATGCGATACATATTACATCCTGCTTCTGGCAACGACTCCCAAGCCTTATAAGATCCTACAAAAATGAGGACGTAAAATTAATTCCAACATAAAGCAGAAATTCAGTAAATTTTGTCAACTTATTTTGTTTTGACCACTTATTTGGAAAATAGAAATTTTCAGGATTTTTTGCCAAATATCTGTCTTCCACACATAAAGGCAAAACAACCACCCACATTTTTAACAAGCCTAAAGTACAGTGTGTTATGTGAAGGCCATCTCAATCCCCTGGGTATGATAAAAACCTTCCAAACTTATAATCAATTAATAGTGAAACAGGGCAGATGTGAAACAAATGGGCCATGTCTGGAAGGTGCAAAATGGCGGTGGTTAAGGGGTTCAATGACAATATTTTTCCATGACATGTGTAACTTTACATTGAAAAATTATATTATTAACTTTTTATAGAATAAATATATATGCTAAGAATTTACTATTTCAATTATATAATTTTTGTGCTTTTGCTCAATTTTTGCTATGATGGGACTGTGGCTGGATTAAATTCCCCCCCCCCCTTCTTTCCTCCCCTCCTTTCCCCCCCTTTCTTTCCCTCCCCAACTTACCTAAAATGCGCTTGCGAACACTACTAAAAAGAACCCCCTCTTTGTTGTCAGGTTTTTGTCGCCCTTAAGTTTAACCAATCATCACGTTTTAATGCACCTTCAGTTATTGTTTTGAGATATCACATCTGTATAGAAGTGCTATTAACACTATATTAGAATTATATATATATAAGATTGTGCTAATGATCATGGTTTAAAACTGTCACTTAACTTTCTTTATTTATTGTAATTGGATCACTTATCAGCATCTGCACTATTCTAATGTTTTACAGAGTTTTGCATATAAGGTTCGATAAATAAGCACTTATACGCTTTAGTGGAATCCATGATCTCCATGAGATTCGTACTCAATCGTACCCGACACCTTATCTCTACGATGCTGGAACGCATCGGAACTGATTCAATATATTCTACTTCCTCAAATCTGACACGCACCCAATGCATTGTGGGCATAACGCACTTCCGGCTTGGACCGGAAGTCTGCGCATCGCGCTCCGCCAGCCGCGTCCCATCACAGCAAAATGCAGGTATTTAAGGCGGTGGTTGTACCCTTACACTGTATCCCCTGATGAAGCCCGTTTAGCGGGCGATACGCGTGGGGCATCCCTACCTCCTCTCCCCCAGGACTTAAACCACTGGTAATATATTTTTTGAAAAAATTCTCTTGATGTATGCACTTTATTTATTTATTTATTTATTTGCTCACTTGCACTTTATGCCTAATTGACCTTATAGCATCTTGTATACTTTAAGCTACCGTGCAGTAATATACACTATCAGATGCTTCATAGAAACGCAGGTGTATAATCTTGGAATTTTTGTCCGATGTATGAATTTTGGTGATATTTGTTTACATACCTGGGGGACCTGAGTTTTTACCCATCCTTGGGTATTTTAAGTGCTTTTATTGTGTATCTTGTTTCTTGAATAAAATTTACAATTTTTGCTATTATCATCTGTCTTTTCTATTAAGTTCAACCATTTAACTACAGATGTAGCATAAATACCTATACCTTACACCCCCTCTTTCAGTATACTTTTTATAGAATCAGCAGATGAATAAGTAAAATTATACTTGAAAAAAATAAATCCCCCCCACCCCCACTAAAAATGTATTAAGTGGTAGAAATTGACCAAAATATGCTATAAACCAGGGGTCAGGAACCTTTTTGGCTGAGAGAGCCATGAACACCACATATTTTAAAATGTAATTCTGTGAGAGCCATACAATATGCACATTCCTTCAAGTAGATAAGTAGCCACGGCACATGCCCTCCAGTAGATAGGTAGTCACAACACTTCCCCTTTAGTAAATAGGTAGTCCAAGTACATGGCCCCCAGTAAATAGGTAGCCACAGCACATGCCCCCCAGTAGACAGGTAGCCACAGTACATGTCCCCAGTAGATAGGTAGCCACAGAAAATGCCGCCAGTAGATAGGTAGCCCCAGTAGGTACTCCCAGTAGATAGGTAGCCACATCACATGGCCCCCAGTAACTAGATAGCCACTGCACATACCCCTCAGTAGATAGGTAGCCCCAGTACACGCCCCAGGTAGATAGGTAGCCACATCACATGACCCCCAATAAATAGGTAGCCACATCACATGACCCCCAATAAATAGGTAGCCACATCACATGACCCCCAATAAATAGGTAGCCACATCACATGACCCCCAATAAATAGGTAGCCACATCACATGACCCCCAATAAATAGGTAGCCACAGCACATGCCCCCCCAGTAGATAGGTAGCCACAGCACATGCCCCCCCAGTAGATAGGTAGCCCCACACATGCCCCCCCAGTACATATGTAGCCACAGCACATGCACCCAAATAGACAGCTAGTCCCAGCACATGCCCCCAAGTAGACAGGTAGGCACGGAACATTTCCCCCAGTATGTTGGTAATCACTGCACATGTCTCCCACTAGATAGGTAGCCACAGCACATGCTCCCCAGTAATTGGGTAGCCATAGCGCATGCCCCTCAATAGATAGGTAGCCACAGCACATGCTCCCCAGTAGATAGGTAGCCACAGCACATGCTCCACAGTAGATAGGTAGCCACAGCACATGCTCCACAGTAGATAGGTAGCCACAGCACAGGCTCCCCAAATAGATAGGTAGCCACAGCACATGCTCTAGGTAGATAGGTAGTCATAGCACATGCCTCCCAGTAGATGGGTAGTGCCAGCACATACTTGCCCCCAGTAGATAGGTAGCTCCAGCACATGACCCCAGTAGATAGGTAGTCACAGAAAAAAAAGGGAATACTCACCTATCTGCTCTCCCTTCAGAGGCTTCTCATCACTCCTGTGCTCTTCTCTATGACCCAGATGCCACTGCCATCATTGCTTAGGCAATGGCGCCTGGGTAATAGAGAAGAGTGGATGCTGCTCTACTCTATGACACCAAAGCAATGGTGCGGTGATGGCACCCTGGTCACACAAAGGACACGGGCAGTGGTAACATCTCTGCATGCATCCAATGATCTTTGCTGTGTGTGTCTTAGATGTACACACTGGCGATCACTATTAATCAATTATCTGCCTGAGAGCCAGATGCAGAAATCAAAAGAGCCACATCTGGCTCCCGAGCCATAGGTTCCCTACCCCTGCTATAAACGATCAACCCTGGGTGTATGTATGTGAGATACATACACCTATCTCTATTAGGCTGCATTGACACACATGTATGGGGGACGTATATACAGCTGATATACGTCCCCCACACTTCTATGGGCTCATGACCCTGAATGGGAGCGTACCGCTCCGTATCCTGTAGAAGGATAGGACATGTCCTATCTTTTTACGTGATACGGCGTTGTGCGCTGTATATGCTTATGGAGAGGGGTGGGGATGAACTGCGCTCATCCCCTGCTCCTCTCCGCAGTGCCGATGTATGCCCCCCGTACTGCGGTACAGTGGACAAACATTGTCTGAATGTAGCCTTAGTGTGTGAATATATAGTATCTTCACGAGACGTGCAACTATTATGTATCTAGTCGGATGGCAATTGTAGAGGAGTTAAAGAGATACAAAAGCAAAACTTCATTTTCTAATATAACATGGCAATAATGACTTCCTGGTGCCACTCCATTTGGCTGTTCCTGCGCTGGTTAAGGGGAATAAATATGCACCACCACTACAGCCAGTCACTGCTGAGGAACCACATTTCCTTTTGTAGGGGAATGTACAAAGTCATTGCTGCAGGCACCTCTAGAGTTTTGAAGGAGTAGTCAAGGCGATTTATGTGAAATCAATTTAGATCAATCAATATAGATCCTACAATAATCACAATGAATTGCTAGCTGTTTTATGGTCTTAAATTTTTCTTGTTTTTTAATTCTTTCTACAGCTAATGATGTGACAGGACTTCGTGAATCTGAAGAAAAACTAAAACAGCAACAGCAGGAATCTGCCAGAAGGGAGAATATATTAGTCATGAGATTAGCCACTAAGGAGCAAGAAATGCAGGAATGCACGGTTAGTTCTCATACAACTAGAAGTATACCAATCGCTAATTAAAGGGGTATTCTAGGGTGACTGCATTGGCATTCTCTCTGTACCTTGTAATTTTTTTGTAACTTTTTTGCCTTATTGGGTAAATATCAATATATAATATTTATGATGCATTTGACATTTTCATATGCAGGGGCTGCTATTTGACTAGGACGGTATAGGCAATTGTGTGATCTCTCCCTCCTCCTTCCTCCCTCTCTTTGCATAAAAAGTTGGCACTATGCAAAAATAGTGTAAAACACTAAGAATGAATTCACAAATGTAGCAATGGTACATCAGTTGTACACATAGCATAGCAAAAGCTGCATCAAAAGGGTCGCATGATTTGGCAAATGTTTATTGTGTAATGAAAAGTTAGTTTTCTTATGTACAATATTTATTCCTCATAGTTTTGTAGATCTCTGCTTTGTTCTATGTAAAGTTTAGTTCTTTGCTTCCATTGGATAAAAATCTGTCCATGGTCATGTGACCAACATGACTCCTTATTGGATTATCTGACAAGCCATCCAACTGTGCGACATCACATGACCATGGACAGATTTTTATCTAATAGAAGTAAATAACAAAGGCTCCTATCTAATGCTAGCAAGCGAAGATGTAGAAAACTGCAAAGTTGATACAGAAAGTAGCTGGAGGTCATATGGCTGAAAGCTTTGTAGTCAGCTTTTTGTTTTTTTTTCCTTGTACAAATCTGACCAAAAAAAAAAACTTGTGTGAATTTGAGGCATGGAGGAGATTTATCGGAAGTGTCTAAGCAGAACTGTTCTAATTACCCATGGCAACCAATCAGAGCTCGGCTTTCCTTTTCCCACCCCTGTTTATAAAAAATTAAGGCTAAGCTCTGGTTGCCATGGGCATCTTGAACAGTTCTGCTCAGACAATTCTGATAAATCCCCCTCTATGATAGTTTGTAATGTTGACATAATGCAGCTGTGTGCAGCACAAATCCCTGCTGGAATTCTTAGGCTGTGATCTCATATGCATTGCAGATTCTTTCCAAAATAGTGCAAAAAGGAAATCTAGATAAAAATAAATTCATCATTGACCCACATCACTTCTAGTCCTGCAAACAATGTTTTGCCTAATTACTATAACAGAGAAAATGTATTGGTACCCAGACATAAAATAACATAAAATGAAAAATGGCATAAAATAAATGTCGCAAAAAAAAAAAAAAAAAAAGTTTTGTGATAAATCTGTCACCCTTTTTTATTAGGGTTTGAGTGGCCTGTTGCTTCGCTAGCACCTGGGCTTTTTTTTTTTTTCTTTTGAGAACCTGCATCTGCTCTTTCCCTTTAAAAAAAAAAAAAAAATACTCTACTAAGCCAGAAGTGCAAGTATGGTTTATATTTGAGGACTGATGATGTGTAGGACAATATAGCAGATCTTGATGCATCAAATGTACTAATGATTTCTGCAAAACATGGTCCATTATTTACCATTGTATTACTCTTTTAATATTGATTAATTCCCTCAATTTAATAGACTTGCAGAATAGACCATTTACTTTAATTAAAAAGCATAAAGTGAAATTCCTTGATCAACAGTAGTAGGGGGGGGGGGGGTTCTTCTCTCTCCTACAAAGATTCCTTTATCTGAATTACCATTTGGTGGATGTTCTTCTGGTTGAGATTTGTTGTGTTTTTTTTTTTGTTTTGTTTTTTTTGCTGCATCCTGGTAATTGTTTCTGTTGGTTCCTCTGTCCAGAACCAGATTCAGCATCTCAAGCAAGTCCAGCAGCCAAGTGTTGCCCAGCTGAGAACAACTATGGTTGACCCAGCCATCAACTTGTTTTTCCTCAAAATGAAAGCTGAACTGGAACAGACTAAAGACAAACTGGAACAAGCCCAAAATGAACTGAGTGCCTGGAAATTTACGCCTGATAGGTAAACAAACCAAATACTCCCCAGTCAAGACTTCCCTGACAATCCCACTGCGAGAGTGCTATGGTGGGATGGCCAAGTACTCGTTTTGCACACCAAGACTCAGACTCTGTGAGCCAAAAAAAGCCACTTTCTTACATTGTCCAGCTTGTAATGCATAATGTAAAATTATGAGATGAACCTTGTCTTTCAGCTTTTTATTTTCCTCCCTTCGTTTGCTTCAGAGGCCTGAGAGCATCGGACTATTCCGAAGAAGTTGCCACATCCGGCATTGTCCCTATTTTCTAGAACACTTAGACACTTGAAAACATGGTTCTGATTGAAGAAAATACAGGCAGAAAAAGAAGTCTGGCACTTTGTGTCAGTGCCCTTATATGGAGCAGAGAACTTAGTTTTGTTTTTTGTTTTTTTCGTCCTTTTTCTTTTGCCATAAATCATGTAATTGAACATGTAAATTTCCCGTAAAAGGTGGAATGTTCATTGCTCTTTATATTGAGCCTAGTGACTTATAGACATTTTCAGTCCGCATATTCAAGTAAGACTCTGGACTTTCTCATTGTTCAATGAACTGCTGGGCCTAAACTCAAAAACATTGAGGTGAATTTTGTTTTTAAGGGTTTTGCCTACTGATAGCTTTTGACACTACCCTGCCACCAGAGTAGTGAAGGTTTTAAACGGCCAGCTACCATTTTAGTGCTTGTAGTGCGAACATGGTGTTTGTTTCATGCGCACTTCTCTGATGCAAGGTTTTTTTTATGTCAGAATATTTTGTGGATAAGTAATATGGGGGTGTTTAATGCACCTCCATGTGAAATGCACTTGGGAATAAAATTGTCATGCAACTAGATTTGTTGCAAGGACTAGCCAGTAACTTAAGCAAAAAAAATCAAAACTACACGTCGATTAGAACACTTGGCAGAGGGGGGGGACAGCGTAATGCATTTGTGCAGTTATAGTAGCTTGATGGTATTACTATGTTTTTTTCGTGTTTTAATGGTGCGTTTTGAATTGTGTTTTTCTGCTTCAGACACAGGCAAGAAAAAAAAACTAACAAAGTGCACTTTATTTGCCAATAAGGACTTTTTTTTCCCCATTTCTTTTCCGTGGTTTAAATTTTATTTATTTATTTTTTTAAATGCATGTTTTTGTTTTTCATGTACTTGAAAAAAAATATCTTCAGTGAAGGCCATGATTAATTGAAATTGGTGTTTTCACTTTCTATAATTTTACCCTTTTTTTTTTTTTTTTTTTTTATATATACAGCACAGAAACTTTTATACTGTATATGTGCACGATGGGTAAACATTCAATGGTTCTGAAATTCTAGTTTTAATATTTTTTTTTTTACCTTTTTTTTTTTTTAAATCAGGTAAGACATTATTTTATTTTTTTTTTAAATAAACCAGCTAAGACTTACTGTGACATCTGAACAGTTTCGGGTCATATGTTCATACCAATGTCTAGGAGACATTGGCCATAATGTTCTATTAAAATGATTTTTATCGCCTTAATCCTGCACTTCACAATGAAAGGCAGAAAGGATGACCATGGAAGGGTGTGAGGTATGAAACTTTTTTATACTATAAAGTAGTCTCCACAATTGCTCCATTGCTTCAAATTTCAGGTCTTGAAATTACACAGATTTGCTGCCCTAAATATAGTATGTTAGATGCCATAACCATCATTGGCAACAATTCTTAGTTGGTGTAAGTACTGCTCATCTGCCTATTGTAGGAGAATTATTGGCCATTTCTATGCTGTTGTTAACCTGACTCATCTGTTTGTGAAAAACAAGCCATTTCCAAATATTACTGGCACCATAGGGAATTGGGTTTTGTATATTTATATAGGTTGTGGGCCTGCTGAGGCATACTTCTAGTATTTGGTTATCACAAGGTTAAGAATACACATCAATTGCAGATCCCAGTCAGGTCCATGGCATGTACCCAGGTATTTCCAAATTTTCATTATCTTGAAATTTTGGTTTATGAATTTTGCATCCCTCGTATAAAAAAAACTCCACCAATTCAGCCCAGCTACACAGCCTTGTTTATTTGGGAGTTTTTAGGGATAAGGAAAAAAACTAACCAAGCACTACTTTGAGGTATGATCACCCGTTGTTGCCACAACAACATTTTACAGTCCTAGACATCTTTGAGAAAGAGGGAAACATGGACTTGCTGCACTGCCATTACGCATGATACTTTTTATGCAAAAAAAGTATGACTGGGCCTTTCCTTAGTTTGGACAGTATGTATAGTTTAATGGGGATAATGGCTGTGCACATACAAATTGTAAGGTGTTTTTCTGCTTAATAGTTTAGAATGAAGCACTATTGTTACGGAGTTTGTCTACCAAAATGTCATTTAAATTTTGTACAATCATAAATTATGCGACACTTGAACATCACACAGAGGCTATGGTATTTACTGCAAAATATGTACAGTGGACCGTTGTTCCATATGGGACATGGCTTCCCTTCGGGGATTGTCCACCTTTAGCAGATGGATATTGCTTGTGTATAGAAGTGTAAAAGGATTTTCCAATATACTTTCTGTATCAATTCCTCCGTTTTCTAGATCTCTGCTTGCTGTCATTCAACAGGAAGCTTCATTGCTTACTTTCTCTGCATAGAAATCTGTCCCTGGTCATGTGATGTCACACAGGCAAACGGCTTATTAAATCATAGCTCTTATTAGTCTCCCAATGACGTGTGACATCATATGACCATGAACGTTATCCACGGGAAACAATGAATGACAGCAAAAGGAGATGTAGATAATAGTGGGGAATTTCCCAATATACTTTCTGTAACTTTTATATCTACAAACAATACCAATTATTTAGATATAGACCCTTTTAAGTCTGTAAACCTAAAGTGTCAATCTGTTTGGAACATGTAGAGAAGTATTGTGGTTTCAAGATTTCCTTTATTCCTGTCCATTATGCAATAAGCTAAGGACAGATGGAGCACCAAGGATGTGTCCTAGGCCCCCTGGAGCGCTGCTATTCCTGCTTGGGCTACTTTCGTTCAGTCCCTCCTTCCTTCCGAAAATGGTGCTCCAGTTGCTTAGGACCTTGGGACTGCCAAGGCAGACTGTCACCTTAACATGCAGAATAAAATGGCAATTTCTCAAAAATACAATGGACAGAAATAAAACGATATGTTGGGAATCACAACAACCTGCAAGCAGATGATTTTGGAGAAGGTGGGTGACTGTTGTGTTCCCTTTCTCCTATAATATAGTGGCACAGCAGCCCACATCTGTCTTGAGTTGTGTGAAACCATAGACAAACTGTAGGTAACATTTTAGGGCTATTTTGGAGACTAAAACCACCCGCCCTGTAGACCAGTGTCTTACTGACCCATTATCCCTGTATGAACTAATACACTCTCTGGTTGCATTAATTAAGACTGACTTCTACTTGCCGGGCTATTCTTAATATCTTCACATATTTTCCATGACAAGCCCAGACATCCCTCCATGTTGTTCCGAGGGTTCAGTAAATTACTGTGCATGTGCCAGGAGGAGTTTGGTAAAACTGATGTGAATCCTATTTATAGAATACTACAAATGCATCCCCTGAAAGTTTATATGATGGTATTTGGGCATTGTGACCCTATCCATAAGGAACTATGGGTCGTTTAGTATCTCAAATATAATATATAATTTCAAATGCTAAAAGGTTATTTCTATCTTGGACACTTATGGCCTTTTCACAGCATATGCCATGAATTTACCTGGCGAACTTGGGTGGTCCCCTAACACCTTGGTCACCGGGATGTGGTAGCCACACTTGCATGGGAGAGTTCCATAAATGACCAAGCAGATGTGCCTCACTGGACCTGGAAATGCAGAAGGGAATAGGGTGCTTGCCTGATCCCCATTCTTGTGGTAAATGTTGTCCTAGAATTAATAGCAACATTTATGGCATATCCTGAGGTGTCAATATTGTCAAAGCTGGAAATGGTGCGTAAAGAGAAACTGTCACCAGGGACCTCATTTTCACTAAAGACAAGTTGCAGAAGCCCATTAGAGCTGCATTCAGACTATCCCTTTCTTCTTTCTCTTTTTGCATTGCATTACAATATAATTGTGTGTTATAACTAACCCTGCACCCTGACAGAATCCTCTGTGTAGGACTAGTGGTTAGGTTGCTTTGGTTGGGATACATTTAAAAAAAAAAAAAACACATGACTTGTCTGTGCTGCAGACTCCTCAGCTCTTGTTGTTTTTTTGAAATGCATCCCAACCAAAGCCCAACTAGGACTACACAGAGGATTCTGTCAAGGTGCCAAGTAAGTTATAACACACAATTATATTGTGATGAAAATACTAAGAGAAAGCAGAAAGACATATTTGCAATGGCGTATGTGAAAATGAGGTCCCTGGTGACAGGTTCCCTTTAAGAAATTTCTGTTATAATGTGCATTTTTCACTACTGCATAGAATTGTGCAGATACTGTTTCTCCTGACTTGCTGTTTGTCAACGATTCCAGAGATCGTTTTTGTAGCGTTGCACATTTATTTTAAACTAGAATATTTTAACAATATAATTTTATTGTGTCTCATCCAATTATTAGAAAGCAATCAGGCTGGACCTGAATTTGTGATCATTGCTCTTTTGTAACTCTATTTAAAGGGCTTGACCAACTATGTTAAAAAGCTGCCCCTTTATTGGTTGTAGTAAGCATTAAAAACAAAACGCATAATGTAACCTTTCATAGGTTCTCAGTTTCCAGTGCTGGCTCTCTTCAGTGACCGCTTCACTAACTGCACATTGCTGACGGATGTCAGCAGTGACCTGTTGTGCATGGGCTACCGTCTATGATCGTGTCTGGGAGTCTCCTGACTTGCACCATGTGCATTGCCAGGGCTAGGGAACAGAGGACAAAAGAAAAGTTCATTCTTGTTTTTATGCTCCCTATGAGACTTACAAATGAGTTGGACAACCTATTTAAAGGAAACCTACTACTTAGAATGGTCGGTGTAAGCAGTAAATACCGAGCACCAACTCAGGGTGAGCTGGTGCCGGTACTTACTTTCGTTAGTGTTATAAACCGCGGTATCGCGGTTTTAACACTTTTTAAACTCAAGAGCAGAAGAGGCTTCGGCGCTGCGCGCGACCGTGCACGCGCAACATCTCCGTCTTTCTCCGTCAATCGTGCGCACGCAGCGCTGAAGCCTGTTCTGCTCTAGAGTTTAAAAAGTGTTAGAACCGCGATACCGCCGCTTATAACACTAACGAAAGTAAGTACCGGCACCAGCTCACCCTGAGCTGGTGCTCGGTATTTACAGCTTACACCGACCATTCTAAGTGGTAGGTTTCCTTTAATAATTTTCTGGAAGCTGAGTACAGTGAACAATGGAATGCAAATATATTTACTAGTAAAGGAAACCTACCACCACGGATCTACCTAATAAGGTAGATTCAGTGAAAGGTTTCTTTATTTACTTGCAGCTTGATGGGTCTGGGTTATTTTTTTTTCGTTTGTTTTTTTTGTATGAAACTTTGATATAAATCTGGTCCACTTAAAATGTAAAATAACAAATCCGTAAAATTTTCTTTAGAGGCTACTGGGGCGTAGAGCAGGAGCTGCGGCTACTTTCCTCTATCTTCCGATATCCCATCTGTGCAGTCTTCAGCGCGCCGCTCGCTGTTTGCAAAGCTGGAGTTCGGCACATGTGCAGTAGCTTAGTCTGTGAAGCTTCTGCACATGCACACAACTCCACCAAGTGCGTCATGCAACAGCACGCTGCCCATAAGCGAGATAAATACTTTTAGTGGCACAGATTTATATAAAAAGTTTAACTGCAAGTAAATAAAGTTTCGGTGGCAGGTTCCTTTATTTACTTGCAGCTTGATGGGTCATTTTTTCTTTGTATTAAACTTTGATATAAACCTGGTCCACTAAAAAAAGTAAAATAACAAACACTCGGCACGTCGGATTCATCAAGTAAATCTGCATGTGGCAAACTCATTAGGTACAAAAAGTTGCAAATTTAGGCTGATGTCACATTGCGGTTTGATTGCGTTTTCCTTGCATTTTGAAACTAGTTACAAAAGCTGAGGAGAGGTGATTTGCCTAATTACATTACTGTTAACGTTTGTTAAAATTGTGTTTACTATGTGTTTTGTAAACGCAAAAATTAACAGTAATGTAATTGGGCAAATCGCCTCCCCTTACTGTTGTAATGTGTTTCAAACCGCAACGTGTGACCGCACACATGTCATTTTTGGTCCGTTTTTAAGGATGCGTTTTAAAAACTCGGCCATTTTTGACAGTTAACCATGCATTTGGCTGTTTAAAACCTGTTTATCTATTAAGATAATTGGGAAAACCTGACAAAAAACGTCAAAAACGGATGCGTTTTAAAAAATGCGTGCATCTTTAAACGGACTGAAAACATGCTTAAAAACGGACCAAAGACTCTGTGTGGCAGCATCACCCTTAGGCTTGTGTTCATGCATTTAGTTTTTCAGATGCATTTTTTGGAGCCAAAAGCAGGTGTGGATCATAATGGGTGAGAACATCATTGGTATGCCTCCTGGTATGGGCATCAAAAACTGCAACTGAAAAACTGAACGTGTAAACGCACCCTGAAGAACTTTTCTCTAAAATGTGCAACTTTGCAGCAAACCTGTGATGATATTAACTCCTAATATGCCACATTTATCAAGCTGCCTAAGCCACTATATATGTATCAGAGTATATTGGAAATTGCAGGGCATTTTATCATATGCCAGTGCTCTTCTGTGTGCCGGCATATGATGGAAGCCTCCCTACTGCTGAAGCAGATAAATCGGTAAGCGTAGCTTTGCTTAAAAACCTTCAAACTAACAGTAAATATTCAGTCTATAGTGAGGGCATTGGTGTGGTGCCAGTCCATGCTGGTGCCCTTTTGGCGTGGAGGTGGCACTTAACAAGTAATTGCGATTATTTCAGGACTTGTACACCCTAAAAAAAATAATAAAAATCTGGTGTACTGATAAATGTCCCCTATTGTCACAAGATGCTTGCCTACGCTCCATGTTTAAGGTGGCACATAAAATTCTAAAGACAATCCACAGCAGAAATCTGAAGCTAGACATTCATTCTTGCTGCAGATTTCCCATAATTTGGGTGAGGGGGTAGGGATAGATTTAGTTGATAATTACGTATAGAAGTGAATTTCACAATGATTAACTATTTGTGGATTTCAAATCTGAACTGGAGAAGAAAAAGCTATAGGTTCTCATTGAGAACAATGAGTAATGAATGCTTTGCTAGAATGTGCATCACAATAATTATCTGCTGAGACTGGAATATGTTTCATCACAGGCTTGTCAGCCAGTTCCTTATGGGTTATGCTCCTCTGAGAAGCCTTTGTGTTGACTAGCTGGTGCAGAGGTCAGTTTGTGTTCAGGCTTGATAGTAAATTGTCCATGAACAGCTTGCAATCTGAGTACACATGTAGTAATACTGTGAAAAGGAAGAATGGAAGTGGGGCTTTGCAGTTTAATATTGAGAACCCCATTTTTATAGTAGTCAGTTGTGTACCTGTCAAAGGTAGCATTAACACCTATGTAAACATCATGGACTCTTGCATATGCAGTTTTACACCTCAATAATTATTACATGTAATATCCTCTTCGTTTCACTGCTGCAGCTGCGCCCTGAAGGAAGGTCAAGCGACTTGAGTTCAGCTACTGTCACTTGAACTTCTTCAGCGCCCGTGAGCACCAGCAGGGGAGAGAGACATTGAGACATTTGTTCTGTCTCAGGTTTTTACTTCTTTCTAAAGGAAATCTACCGACAAAATCAGGAATGATAATCCAGGGACCCTTGCTCATGGATCCAGGCACAGTGACTGGGGTAATCTTATATTTATCCATGACATCCTTCATTCTAAAACTAATGTTCAAATTATGTAAGTAAGCCTAAAGGGCTCATGGGGTCATTACCAGAGCACCTCTGTGCTGTAGCCAGGGGTTACACTATGCAGGAGCACTGCCCCCTTCCCACTATGTGAGAGTACATCCGGGAGGGAAGAGTTCTGATAGAGCGGGGGGGGGGGGGGGGGGGAGATAGTGAGACAGTGTAACAGCCTTGGTGGGGCTCTGGTAATGCCGTCCAGAGCCCTTCTGGGTCATTAGCATAGTTTTAAGAATTGGTTTTAGAAGGAATGAGGCCATGGATGATAAATATGATTACCACAGTCACAGTGCCTCGATCTACGAGTAAGTGTCCCTGGTTTATTATGCTTTATTTTGATGGTAGATTTTTTAGATGATTGATCACTACAAAGTTGTAGGTTTTAAAAACTTACGAAAATTCTCTATCTGAACAAGCAGATTCCTCTGGAAGTGTAGATTTGTGTAAAAACCTGCTAACTAGCCTTTCCAAAAATTTATATAGGCACTCCTCTTTTATCTGGCTTATGCTGTTATATGTGCTTGCCATACACCTAAGATGTCTGCTAAACATTAATTCGGCTGACATCTAGCTTGTTGTAAATGTGCATGCTGGGTAGAATGGGAGAGGTGAGAGCTGCTGTCAAACCAAAACCCTGCCACCTGCAGATTGGTGAATTGCTTCCAAAATGTTCAGGTTCAGCTACAATGCCTCGAATATGTGTATAAAGTTAGTCCAATTGAAAAAAAGTTTAAAAAAAAAAACACAACAATTTAACCTGCTGGATCACATTTAAAATGATAAATGTTGCAACCATGAATAATATTTATTTGTATTAACAACTAGATTGACCCGTGTATATAGCTGCTGCTTCAGCTTTATACATTCACAAAAGTTGAAGGTGAGTATTAAATGTACGCTTCTGTTACGTCCATGTATGTATTGCATTGAAAATTGAAAAGCATTTGGATTACATATGTATGAATTATTTACAATGGTGTCAATTTTATGCAGAGTGCAGTTTGGGGGGGGGATTTCTGTTTCTACTAGTTAGATTTAGCCCATGAATTAATGTTGGTCTTCTTTGAAATAATCTATGGGCGTAGGAAATGTTGATCCAGGGATTTTTCTGATTTGGCGTAGGGAAGGCATTCGTTCTCTCAATTTAAGGTAATTGATGTGCCATCTATAGGAATTTTTGCCTTCTCCTGGATAAACTCTGTTTAAATAAAATAGAACATATGTCTAAATGACGCTGCTGCATGGGGCATGAAGGGGGGGGGTAATCCCAATTACTGGTGAGTTGCTAGTTATTGTGATTTATTTCAGGGCTTGTATGCCCAAAAAACTTTTAAATTTTGACTAGTTTTCTTGCAGGATACTGGCCAGTTATGCGCTACGCTGGTCTGGTCTGCATAGTAATTCCTTGAATCAAGTCAGCCTGAGGTCGCAACCCTCCCTTCCTCCTCTGTCCTCTTGTAAATAAGACCCCTGCACGTCTTTCATACCCCTATGTGTGCTGCAGCTTAACAAGAGATGTGCAGGGGGCTTGTTTTCAGTGGAGGAAGGGGATGTTAGTCTGACATACGGCTGACTCAATTCACAGGATTACAAAGCCGGGTGGGCAGAATGGGACACAGGAGCCGCTGACTGACTCCAATATCTTCATGAAGAACAACTTGCTACAGTAAATTTACCAACCCCTTGTGTAAAATGTGCAACACTGTAAGGGTACATACAAACACTTAAAGACGGCAGCTAACTCACGGCCGCAATAGACGTGCGTTATGCATGGACACTGTGCGCCAAGCACATTGTGTCTAACCGCCCTGTGCCCAAGCCATGCGGCTTGTTCCTATCCCTACGCTGATTTGCGGAGTGGCAGCTCAGCTCCCGGTAGGGGAGGGGCAAATTCACACGTCCGTTAGGGGACGTATATAAGGCTCACATTGGCTGGCAATGGGCACTCGGCGCGGTACGGTGCAGCACTCTTCCGTGGCCGGGAAAAAATATGACATGTCCTATCTTTCCCCGTATTACGCCGCTGTGTGACACTTATCGTTATGGAGAGGGGTGCACTCCTCCTCCTCTCCCGTGTGCCTGCCATGCTACAGTACGGCAGGCACCTGTGTGTGTGTGTGTGAAGTTAGAAACAAATTAAATGGGTTGTTCGTTGGTTGAAAACGCTAATGAGGTTCAGAACATCTTTGGCAGCAGAGTACAAGGACTTGGTCTACAAGATTGTAGTACATAGGGGCACATATTAGTTTACGTTTCCTGTAGTTGGCCTACTTAATCATTGCAATGTATCTTAAGTTTTTTCCTGTTGTGATACATGTGATAAGTTGCCTGTTTAGTCTCACTTTTGAGACTTTTTGTGGTGTGCGACTCTTTAGTCCCAAATACTAGTTTACCAAAAGTAAGTCTGGGTCTAGCATGCTCTGTTTTGCAACTTATTAGGCGCAAGAATGGAACAATTGCAAGCCCAAAAGTCTCACAAATATCTGGGCTACAAAAGAAATCTGGCACACAGCATTACATCCTTGAGGCAGCTAACTTTGTTACACTGCTTGATTCTGTACCTAAAAAGTCACAGAAAAAAAAATGGCAGCAATAGGAGTGATACATGTCCCCCATAGTATTATTTTCATTTAATAGGAGATATGTTATTGCTTTATTAATCGCGGTAGAGACTTTAAAGAGGATCTCTAAATCATGGAGACCCAGCATCATCCAGGCATTAAAGAAACATCCCTTTGATATCAAATGGAACAGTGTAACGCTTTAAGGATACTGTTTGAATAATGAAAAGTTATACCGTTTTCCAATATACTTCATTCCTCACTGTTTTCTATAGGAAGTATTATTTACTTCCTGTGGACATAAAGCGGTCACTGGTCATGTGATGTCACACAGTTGCACGGCTCGTTCGTATCACACAGCTTTAAAACTAATGAGCTGTGCACCTGTGTGACATCACATGACCAGGAACCTTGTCCACAGGAAGTGAACAATGAAGCTCCCTGTAGAATGGCAGCAAGAATAGAACTAGGAACCCATGAAGAATTTATACGCAACATACACTGAAAAATGTTATAACCTTATGCCGGCAATATTTGATGAAACTGGGCAACCTTTTTTTTCTTTTTTTTTTTTTTTTTTTTTCCATTATGCTGTTTCTCTTTCGCAACTACCAGTTATCAACCTTGACAAAGAGATGTCTTCTATAGTGTATCCTATTAGGACAGTGGTGGCGAACCTATGGCACAGGTGCCAGATGTGGCACTATGAGCCCTCTCTGTGGGCACCCAGGCCATCACCCAGCACAAAGGTCACCATTCAGGACTCCTCCTCCTGCAGTCACAGACAGCCCAGAACATGCCATGTTCAGCACTATTTTAAAGTGACTTGAAGAGTAAGGGAGGAGCAAGGAGGAGTGGGCAGAGCAGGATTATCATTGAAGCCCCTTCTCAGGGCCTGCGATTTATCCTGTTAAGGAGACCTTAGAGGGAAGCTGCAATAATAATCCGAATTTCTCCATCATTCAACTGTATTGGTGTCTTGAGAGCTCCAATACGTTCGAATCTGTGACACATCAGGGAGCAATATGTTACTTTAAATTGGCATTTGGCACTTTGTGAAAAATATGTGGTTTTCGGTTTCGGGTGCTTTAAAGGTCCAACTCAAGCTGTGCATCTTTTATGGTTCGGTCACACAGTGCGTTCTTGGACCGTTTTCAGACTGTTCACTTACCATGTGTGTGGCTGGTTTGAATCTTGTATTAACATTTTCACAGCTGCTTACACTTCTACAAATAAAGAAAAACTGATTCAAACCAGCCACACACAGTAAACATGCAAAAACGCATGCGTTTTCAGTCCGTTTTAAAACCGCCCAAGAACTCACTCTGTGACCCTAAATGAGGGCCATTGTTAGTTTCAGCACCAGATAGGCTGGTTAGGTTCTCTCGTCAGGTGTGGTTACCAGAGGCTTATCTGCTACAGCCCACTGAATAGTACAGAGCCTAATTGGCATAGAGGGTGGGCGCTAATGCCACACATTGCTCTTGTTACATTTCGAACAGCATGGTAATCTGAAGCCTAAAAAAGGGAAGCTGGTGGAAGCTCCTTCAATGGTATATTGCTGTGTTATGGATCATTTTAGTATTACCATCAGTGGAACAACAAAGACATATGTACGACTTGAACATTATCTTGCTAGGAAAGACTACAGCCAATGAAACCTTAATAAATTACAAGTTGTTGCCAGTACAAGCCTCTATTTACTCTGCACTGACTGCACATATTTTTATGCTAAAAGTTTGTTCATATAATTGGAAAGTGTAAATGTGATAGGATTGTCCTGCGACTTTGCCAAAATATATGAAGGTCTACAAAAATGAAGCACAACTCGGATAACTATGCAGAAAAATGTGAATTAGTGGGCAGAAGCTGTAAGATGTGTACAGTACTTAGCTGATATACAATAACATGTGTAAAGTTATTAATATATTCTTGTTTTGATAAAAAAAAAAAAACTTTTTGCCTTCACAGCCAAACAGGCAAAAAACTAATGGCGAAGTGTCGAATGCTTATCCAAGAGAACCAAGAGCTGGGGAGGCAGCTGTCACAGGGTCGTATTGCTCAACTTGAGGCAGAGTTGGCTTTGCAGAAGAAATATAGTGAAGAACTAAAAAGCAGTCAGGATGGTAAGAGTTCTAGTTACAAATAGGTTCACAACTGCATAGCATCTGTTTAACATGTACTCTCTGGTTTGTAGAAAGATGATATGTACTGGAGAACCTCTACATGAGAAAACAGTCCAATCTGTAGACAGCATGTTAGGACTGTATGACTCTGATAAGATAGGACTTCTGTACATAGAAATATAAATGGTAAAGGGGTATTCCAGGAATAAACATTCATATACAAATAGCTAATATGTAATTAGTTATTTAAAATTTTGCTCCCCTTAGCAGAAAAATGCTGCTGACATAGACTGTAATGAAGAATTAAATGCTACTGGCCCTTTAATCAGTCCATTGATTTCCTCTGCACAGAGCAGACACAGGACAGAAGATGGCCGCTGGTCACATGTCCACATCACATGTCCTGCACCTGCCTGAGCAGGTCATGTGATCATCACTATGTTTAGCTGTAGTCGGTTGGTTGCAGTGCATCCAGTATGGCCAGTGTTGTGGTGAGACGTCATCTCAGTGAGGTAATGTGCAGTGATGGCAGTAACGCATCGGGGGAGATTTATCAAGTTTCAGAGGTAAAACTGTTCTAGTTGCCCATGGAAACCAATCAGAGCTCAGCTTTAATTTTAGAAATTGCTTTGGGAGAATGAAAGCTGTGCTCTGGTTGCTATAGGCAACGAACAGTCCTGCTCTAAGAGACTTATGATAAATCTCCCCCATCATTACTTTGGTAACAGCAAGAAAGTCTGTTACATAATCACTGGGGAGCAGAGTAAGAGGTAGGAGGAGTTAATGATAACTAAAGGATCATGGGATTCTAGTTCCCAGTGGCGGCCATCTTGGTGATTTCTCCGCCTACTTTAAAAAGCCCATAACATTTGTGAATCATAAAATCATACTATTTAAACTAAATTTTTTGACTGACATTCAGTTTTCTTATATTCATTTTATTTATAGCATTATGGTTTTTTGTATCAGATGTTTATATTCATGGAATACCCTTTTAAGTATTGTATCCTATTCTCTAGAAACAGACTATTAAAAGCAGAAAAGACTTGTCTCCTTTGTTTTGCCATTGATGCACTAATGGGGTATTAAAGAGGACCTGTCAACCTTAAAAATGGCACTAGGAGCTGCATACTAAAGTAAGCAACTCCTAGTGCTAAAACAGTCCCAGCGGTGTTACACTGCTAGCGTTATCGGAAACCTCCAATAATGCTAGCAGACTCTGCCGTGATTTACACTAGAAACGCCGCACCGCTTTCAAAGCGCTGCCTCTTCCCCGGACCTGCCCGAGAATCATGCGGCAGTCACCGCCCCCTCATGAATATGCTGGACTGCTCTGAGCACTTCCTGCGTTTTTAGTGTACATCGCTGCAGTGTCTGCTAGTGTTATCAGAGGTTTCCGATAACGCTATGAGTGTAATACTACTACTATGTAATGCTACTGTTGTAGCACTAGGGGTGACAAGTCCTCTTTAAGTATTTTGGTGCAGAAAGGGAATTTCTTGAGGCAGTTTGAAACCAAAAAGAGGGTCTAAAAGACAACTCTGGAAGGATCTTAAATATAACTATTTACATGTTTTCTGAATGAATATTGTTGATGTATCCTGGAGTTGTTTTGATACCAGAATTTTATACTAGCCCTTTTAATATATCAAACGAAGCTGTATACCATAACTATACTTTTCCAAAAAAGCCTTTTCTTATAGAAGATGACCTTTAATGTGCCTTTTACTTACTTTAAAATTTGTTTGATCTTTTTTTACAGTTATTATACACAAATTGGCAATTATGTATTTTTACTGTATTGCATAGGTTTTCCTTGTATAACCAATATGAAATGTTCAATTTAACTTTTTTTTTAACATATGTTATTCATTACATTTAATTGTATTTGTGCACTACTATAAAAAGTTAGAGGAAAAAGTATTGGTTTCTTGTACTACCTTTTTGAGACTTCTTTTTGTCTCATTTGAGACACTCAAAAAAAATAGTATTAGAAATCAAATTGGTGATAAATCCTATATCTTGGCACAGATATATTTTAGTATATACATCCCTATTGCCAACAAATATTTAAATGCAATTCTAGATCTTGTGTGAGATGGAACCTTCCATATGGTCAGGTGATTCTTCTGAGGGCTTTCCCTCTTGACCAGAACTTGCAGTTGGTTCCTGCTCTACCCAGGGAATCCCCAGCAGCTCAATACCCAGAATTCCCTAGAGAAATGCAGGATCCAGCAGCCCAACATTTAATCCAAACAGTATTCGTTATACTTCTATATGACTGGGTAGGCCTATCCTGAGAAATTGTCAGGAGTTATAAAAGGTCAGTTAAAGGGGTTGTCCGAGAGCGATGAAAAAACAAAAGGTGGCGGGAGGGGGCTGCTTAAAAAATAGAGATGTACTTTCCTTCTGACGCCCTCCTCGTGTCCCATTCTGCTGTCGCTCTGATGCGTGCGCCATCTTAACAAACATGGCCGCCGGACCCGGCTGGACCCAACAACCATCGGACCCGCATACACAGTGCTGTGAATAGGGACGGGTGGAGGCTAAATCCAGCACTGCTCTGCCGGCCATGTTTGTTTACATGGCGCGCAGACCGGAGTGAAAGCAGTGTGGGACACCCGGATGGCGTCGAAGGCAAGTACATTTTTATTTTTTTAAAGCAGCCCTCTCCCGACCACCTTTTGTTTTTATCATAACTTTCGGACAACCCCTTTAAATAGTTTTCTATTAGGGTTCATGGTTTTGTTTTTTGTGGATTCTACTTAAATGAATGGATTCTAAATGGAAGAAGAATGTGCCCTGCCAATGATATTGGGCCTGCTCCTGCTGAATATACTAGTATTTTTTTCTATTCTACCTATTTGTCTCTTTGCTTACAAATTACCATTAGGTAAAAAAAAAATAAAGAAAAAATATAATACATTTTCCAATGTTGTGTGAACAGTTAACGTTAAACTTCTAGCGTGTTATTGTGTTTTCCAAATTTTCCATACACTTCTTTGTCTTTTGGGTTTTTTTGTTTTTTTTTCCCTAAATCCTGTTCGCTTTAAAAACCATCTGTTTTTTGAATTTTTTTAACAGAGCTAAATGACTTCATCATTCAACTAGATGAGGAAGTAGAAGGCATGCAAAGTACTATCTTGGTTCTTCAACAACAACTAAAAGAATCGCGCCAACAACTTTCTCAGCTCCAGCAACAGCAGTCTCAAGTTTCTGCTAACAGGACAACAGAGGCCAAAGAAGAGGTAGAGCTGGCGAGCAAAGACTGCAATCGGGTATCAAATGGACCAAGCAATGGTGGCTCTTCCCATCAGAGAAGTCACAACTCTGCAGCGCTTTATAGGGAGGGTAGTAGTCCAGAAAACGACTTTCCTGGGTCTCCTATGAATGAGGGGAAACTGTCCAACCACTCAGAGGAGAGAACTGGTAGAGGGGCATCAAGTTACTTAAATCAGCTTAGTACTGGTTATGAGAGTGTAGACTCACCGACTGGAAGTGAGAACTCTCTCACTCACCATTCTAATGATACAGACTCCAATCACGACTCTCAGGAGGAGAAACCAAGGAATACGAAAGGTAACAGAACTGTGAGCTCCCGTCACATCCAAAACGGCTTGGACTCTGATGCAAATGTACAGGGATCTGTTTTGTAAGAGAAAGGAAATTGTGTTTATTTTTGTTTTCTATAAATGGAAGTCATTTAATTTCACAGTTCATATTGTCAAAGAATAGTGTATATTTTGTCATAATTTTGCCTTTCTGAGTTTTGTTTTTCATTGTTAATGTAATCGCATTGGCAATTTGGTCATTTTAACAGTTAATTACATTGACACTTGTGAACAAAATTGACATTTATGTAGACAGTTATTTTTATGTAATATAAAATTAAGTTTGAAAAGTAACTTTGTAAATTCTTCACATTAAAGTCTGTACAACTTCTAATATCTTAAACCTTTGCTGTGAAGCGGGATTTCTGCAGTCTCATCACCATCTTTTCATAGTACGAAGTGGAGAAGAATACCCAAGTATGCCCAGTATCATAGTTTATTGCAAAAAAGTTCTCTGGTAGTTTGTATTCAACTCAGTTTTATTTTCGCCTTTTGCAAAGCAACTGTATATATTATTCCTCCTCTAGATGGCTGAATGTTTAACACAGTGCAGTTCAGTTTTTCAGACAGTTGTACCTTGTTTATGCATATGATCCTGTGACTCCAATATTACCTTGCCTGTACTGACCAAACCAAAATAAAGATTTTTTTTTTTAATAATGTCACTTTTTTAATGACTTTTGTTTACCATATTTACCATATAATGTATGCCAATTTAATTTTGGTTATTAAAGGCAATGGACACCTTTTGTGCTAGCAAAAATCTACACACGGTGTCAGGTTGCTGTAACAAAATAAGGTGCACTGAGCTTCTGTTATGTATTCATAAATCATCATTTTTAAGTGTGAATTTAGTTTGGCTGTGGGATTCTCCCTAGCACTGGTCAAATAATCTTCCAAATGTATCACACTCGTGAACCTGCTCTGGCCCCTTTCCTTTTCCATTTACACTGCATAGATCTCTTTCCCCTCTACTCTGATTATACTGATATACAGAGACCTTCATCTAACTGCTCGATGTGGGAGAGGAAAGCCTAAAAGTGAGTGTTACCTTACTTAACACCAGTGCGTATGGCAAGAATGGGCCGAGTACCCACGACAGCCTGTCCCCGATGTGGGGAGCTAGGGGCGGATTTCTGGCATATGAGCTGGGTTTGCCCTCCCATACAGGAGTTCTGGAATAACATTACCAATTTCTTATCCACACTAATACACATCCCGGTCCCCAAGTCACCTGAGGGATGCCTTTTAGTCCTACTTTCTGAAGAAGATTGGTCTCTTTACCAAATCATATTCCTAAGGGAAGCTCTATTTATGGCCAGAAAGTGCATTGCCCTGCGGTGGTATGACCCCAATACCCCAAACTTGAGCATGTGGAAATCACAAATTAACCAGATTCTACCCTATGAAAAACTGGTGTACAAACATCGCAAACGCCCCAATAAGCTTGATCAGGTATGGGGACTTTGGTGCAACTCAAGAGATACTAATTACTCGGCGCGTAGACTTAGACAAGAACTGAGAGATAGCACCTCCAATAGGTGAAGAGATACAGCAAAGCAGACAAAGTGGTGTGTCTTTATAAGGTGGAAGTTATCCCCGGCTAGACCGGCTAGCCGATTAAACCCTGAGGGTTTGGTTGGGGAGGGTGGGTGTAGTTGGATAGGGAGGAGAACCGACCTATAGGAGAAGGCTGACAAGTTTTTTTCTTTTGGTTTTGTTGTTTCACAGCAGTTAGTATGCAGATGAAACTGAAAGATTGTGTTATTGTTCGGGTCACAGCCGTGGCCTTTTTGTTTTCTTTTTATTACTCATTCATTATATGGCATAACAAGGTCTATCAGGCAGACAAGAAGGAGGCGAGATTTGTAATAATAAAAAGCAATGTCTTTATTCAGAATGCTACAACTGTACATGTTGAAATTCAAGTTCTGTACTTCTCTGCTTGTAAAATGAGGTACGATATGTTCAATGTACACATGTATGTCATAAGCAAGTTTCTAAAATAAAATCAGTTTAAAAAAAAAAGTGAGTGTTACACAAGGACAATGGGCCCTGAAAATCTCCTGGTTGGTGAATATGTAACCATTATACATGGTGACTCCTCCCTGCTGCTGTAGGCTCTGCCTCTTCCTGCTCTTTACACCTTCAGATAGATCTACCTGCAGCTGCTCTGAGACAGCAGCGGCAGGCAGAGTCTTCACTAGATGAGGGGATAGGACAGCCATGGGCACATCAGGCGTGCAGGTAGACGCCCAAAATGTACCAATCAGGATCCACCATTGATTGTGGCAAAGGGAAGAAGGGAGGAGATGTTAGGAAGCAGAGGGAATTCAGCAACTGAGAAAGCTGATATGTTTTATAGTCTTCCATGCAAAATGGGTAGGACTTTAATGCACCCCTATTAGTAAAAGATTTTGTCTCTCTATATATATTTTAGTGCACAAGTATTGAAATGGCAGATTTCCACCTCAGTGACTTTCTGTATGCCTGATAACAATGCCTTATGACTCTGTAGAAGTTTTCCTCTATTCTCTGCAATAACACAGCATGATATCGTAAGCTGGTAGAAAAGTAATGGGGCTTATCCAATCATATGTAGAGCAATTTAACTTAGTTACACAAAGGGCCACATCCGCCCAAAGAGTTTAAGGGGCCAACTCATGAGACCGTCAAATGGTGCCTTGATGACATTTGAGGAACGTAATGCAAATAGTTTTTTATGTCCTAGAGCGCAAACACAGCAAATGTTCCCCTGTACACTATAAAACACAGACCAGGAGTGCCTATCAACTGCAGGATGAATCAAGTTTTGGTTAGCCCTCACCTCTTTTTTGCTTTGAAAATGTCCATCAGCACATACAGAAGTAGGACACATGATTCATTTTTCTTTTGCCTCTTTGAAGTTGGCATACTTTAACAGTGCTAGTTATCTTTCTATATTTGCCATTGTGATTCCATCTAATTTACTCTGCAAAAAGTTGCAGGTCAAAAAAACCTATGTCTTGCAAAGATCCATGTGCAAAGTAACACTAAAACAGACACCCACTGGTGAACTTCTCAAGACCCTAGCTTACACCCGAAAAAATAAGTCAATATAAAGATACATTCCCCCCCACCCCCCAATGTCTGCCATGTATTGCCATTGGTGATAGGGATTTAACAAAGCCATGTGGTTTCCACTTCTTCACTCTGGTCCTAGTCAGATCCGGAAACCAGGTGATGCTGCAGCTCCCCAAAGAGATCACTGAAAGACCAATCTGTTTTTAGAGAGGTTCTAATGTGTATCGCTACCAAAAACAAAGATTCATGTGCTTTGTAACCTGATGTGCGGTGTGTATTTTTTCTTTTTTGGTATAATCTTTCTAATATCTATCTAATTATGTGTCTCACTGCCTGGGAAGTGTGGTCTGACCTGTATAGTTTCATGAAATGCATTTTTTTAATGCTTTTTTGAGTATATTCCAATAAATATTTACAACTAGCTGTAGCTCCTGGCATTGCTCTTGGCTACAACAAAATAGAATGGGTTAACAAAATATTTTATATGTATCTATATACTTTCTCAGATTGTCTCTGACAGTCTGTGTGGCTGGCAGTCTCTTTCAGTGACTGTGTGCCAGCAGTCTCTGAGCTCAAGGTTCAAAATACCACGTGTGCTATCACCCTTTTGGGACCCGTTTTCAGTACGTTAACCCCTTAACGACTTGGCCATGTTGCACCTTCCTGACACGGCCCTTTTTTAAAAATCTGATGTGTCACTTTAAGTGGTCATAACTTTGGAACGCTTTAACATATCCAGTTGATTTTGAGATTGATTTTTGTGACACATTGTACTTCATGTCGGTTGAGAAATTTACACAATATGTTTAGAATTTATGAAATAAACTGAAATTTTGGTGAAAAAACCTGTTTTCTAAATTTCCACATTGTCCCCCATGACGGCCCACCTGGAGGATGCCCCTTGACCTCTGTAGGGACAGGAAGAAGAGAGGTTAAATTCCCCTCCCCGCATCCTCCCACCAGTGTTCTTCCTGTCCCTACCGAGGCAGGTCATAGAGAGGTGCCCTCTCTCCTCCAGGGGGGGCGAAGCATACTCACGGGTGAAGCCGTCCACGGCGAAATCCCGGCGGCCCCGGCTCTCGGTCGATCCTGGGTCCTCCTTGCATCCCTCCTGAAGGGAACTACATTTCCCGGCAGCCCGAGGTCCGATGACGACTTCCTGCCGCGACCGGTAGTGGCGCGCAAAGCATCACTGGGAGCCGGAAGACGCGGACCACAGCCACTTCTGAGCCCCGTTAAGGTATTTAAGCAGGCAGATCACTATGATCTGAGGTCTAGTTACTCTGTGACGACGGCTCCAGTATTTGTGGCAAAATCTTCTATTGTCTATCATGACTGACGAAGTTAACCCGATTTTCCTGCACTCTCTGTAAGTGGGGTTGATTTGCAGGAGATATCTTGCCATTGTGTATTCAATGCTAGTGGGTTATTAGTCTCCTGTATTTGCCTTTTAGGACAAAGACCTGGGGTCTAGGGTTAAAGGCAAAAGAGGAGAAAGGGGATAAGGCTAACAGGCCTGAAAGACCCGAGAAATCACACAAAACCAGAACCAAAAAATGTGTAATCATTCTATGCCAGATTCGTATAAAAAAAACAATCTGTAAAGTTTGTATTGACAACTTTATGAGAGAGGAGAAAACATCTTTTCTGGACGAGCTTAAAGGTTTCATAGAAGAGAAAGTGGTCTCATCTATAGCAGCAACTACGTCTAGGGCTCCCCCTGTAAAAGGCCCAGACTAGAACGCGAAACATCACCATCCGAGGCGGGAAGTGATTCGTAGACACCTTCTTGTTCTGTAGTAGAGACAGAAGACTCCTTAAACCCTCAGGATTTTGTTAATACTGTTGAATCAAGACATTTAATTCAGATAGATGAATTAGATAACCTGTTGAAGGCCATCAGACAAACCTTGGAAATCAAAGATGTTGTCGTACCCAAATCCAAAGAAGATGAGTTACTTGGGGGATTAAAAGCGAAGCGTCAGAGGGTGTTCCCTTTAAACGACACTCTTAGAGAGCTAGTGTCTGAAGAGTGGAAGGAACCTGAAAAAAGAATACTCATATCAAAAACTATGGGATTCCTGCCCCAAGGTGGACGTGCAGGTTACTAAGATAGTAAGGAAAACAGACCTTCCCTTTGAGGACGCAGCACAGCTTAGAAACCTCATGGACAGAAAATCCGATTCTCTGTTAAGAAAAGCCTGGGAGACATCCACGTGGAGTTTAAAATCTAATCTAACAGCTACTTCAGTTGCAAGGAATCTTCTGTACTGGCTGAACGAGCTAGAATCCCATATCAAGGAGGGAACTCCTAGAACGACCTTCTTAGAAAATTTTCCTCTACTAAAATCAGCAACGGCTTTCTTAGCAGACGCTGCAGCTGAGGGTGTCCGTTTCTCGTCCAAAGAGGGGGCTCTGACGAACGCATCAAGATGGGCGCTATGGTTGAAGCAGTGGAATGGGGATATCCGTTCAAAAACAAAGTTATGTGGCCTTCCCTTTTCAGGAGAGTTTGTCTTCGGCCCGGAACTTGATACCATTCTGGAAAGGGCATCAGACAAGAAGAAGGGCTTTCCGGAAAACAAGCCAGCACCCAGGAAGCAGCCCTTTCGGGACTTTAAAAGCCAAAGGGATGAATATAAAGACAAAGGAAAAAGGGGTCGCTGGAGCTACCCGAAAGGTGGAAAAGGTAAAGGGTTTCTTTTCTCAGCGTCATCTGATCCAAGTAGAAACAAGAAGCAATGATGTCATAGTAGGAGGAAGATTGTTGAATTTCAGAGAGGAATGGTTAAAAATTACCTCAAACCCCTGGGTTCTAGACATACTTCTTCAGGGATACAAGATAGATTTCATGAAACTTCCTCCTACAAAATACCTGTCACCTTCTCCCCATAAGTGAAAAATGTCTCACAGTCTTATCTGGCAAGAAAGATCCTCTTTATTGTCTTCTGGAGTAATTACCCAGGTTCCACGGGAACAAGAAAAACAAGGGTTTTAGCCAAACGGATCGAACAGGCTAATAATCAACCTGATGTGACTTCATCGTCTACAAGAAGTTCAGGATGGAGTCGGTAAGATCTGCCACCCACATTATCCACCAAAATGCTTTAATGTGCACTATAGACCTAAAGGACACGTATTATCACGTCCCCATTCACCCTTCATCTCAAAAGTTCCTAAGATTCTCTGTCCTATCCCCAGGGGGTTCCACGTTACATTTCCAGTTTTGTGCACTCCCCTTTGGCATATCCTCGGCCCCCAGAACCTTCACCAAGGTGATGATAGAGGTGGTGGTGTTTCTAAGACAGCAGGATATATTGATTGTACCATAGCTAGACGACCTGCTGGTTATTGGACGGGACAAACAAATCCTAATTTCCTCAAGGGATATTACAATAGGAACTTTAGAAAGACTGGGCTGGATTGTAAATTACCAAAAATCAGATTTATCACCAGCCACAGTGAAAAAATTCCTAGGTGGAAATTTAAACTCATGTCTACAAATGTCGTTCCTTCCACAGGAAAAAAGGACTCACTTTAAGGAAGAGATAAGAAGATTCAGAAGGAAGTCTCTTATCTCCATCAGGGATGCCATGAAGGTCCTAGGACTCTTAACAGCTTGCATCTCCTCAGTGGCCTGGTGTCAAGCTCATACTCGAGTCCTTCAGAGATGGGTTCTAAAATCCTGGAACAGGAATTCAGAGGGACTGAACAAGAAAGTGATGGTCCCCTCTACAGTCAAGGAAGATCTCAAGTGGTGGCTGTCAGACGCAAACCTAGACAGGGGAATTTTCTGAAAGATCAGTCCGTATATCCCTATACAAACAGACGCAAGCAAGAGCGGCTTGGGAGCAGTGCTTCCCTAAAAACTGACGCAAGGTTCTTGGACGGAGGAGATCTCCAGAAGATCATCCAACTACCGGGAGCTGAAAGCAGTCTGGGAGGTACTCAGCACAAACTGGCTCAACATCACCTGTTGATACTGTCAGACAACACCACGACAGTGTCCTACCTGAAGAGACAGGGGGGAACCAGGTCTCCACTACTGATGTCTCTAACACAGCAAACATTTTCGTGGGCAGAGGACCACGTTTTATCAATCTCAGCTACCCATCTAAAGGGAATAGAGAACAAAAAGGCAGATTTCCTCAACCGAAGAAAGATACTTCCCAACGAGTGGTGTCTAAAAGAAGAGATATTCCAGAACCTGACCTCTCTTTGGGGGAAAGCTCAAATATACTTATTTGCAACAAGTGAAAACACCAAGTGTCAACACTTTTTTTCCGTGGAAAAAGGAGAAACCAGCAATCATCTAGATGCGTTCTCCCACTCTTGGAACACCACTCTCGCCTACGCCTTCCCCCCTATTCCCCTGATCGCCAGAGTCTTGGAGAAAACATACCTAGAAAAGACGGAGACCATATTTGTGTGTCCAAACTGGCCGAAAAAGAGCTGGTACCCAATACTGAAGAGAATGACTACTCAAGATTCAGTTATCCTACCAGTATTGGAAGATCTCCTGGTACAGGGTCCAATCTTCCATCCAAATCCAGGAAGGCTCCAGTTATCGGCATGGAACCTGAATCGGACTATCTGAAGTCTCAAGGGCTCTCCTCTGCTGTTGTAAACACCTTGAAGGCAAGTAGAAAACCTGTCATTTTTGCCATCTATCACAAAATTTGGAAAAAATTTTCTTCCTTTTGTTCAGATAAACCACCATGTCAATCTAATCCAAATATTTTGCAGGTTCTTGACTTTCTTCAAAAGGGTCTGGAGTTGGGACTTTCCACAAGTACTTTAAAAGTTCAGGTCTCAGCCCTAAGCGCCTTCTTCGATCAACGCCTCATCGAACACAGGTGGGTGAAAAGGTTTATTCTAGCAGCCTCTAGACTAAAACCCCAGGTCCTCAAAAGGACGTTTTCATGGCATCTCTCTTTGCTCCTAAATGCTTTAGTTAAAGAACCATTTGAACCCATTTCCCTTGCTAGTGTAAAGAACCTAACGCTAAAAACAGTATTCCTGATAGCAATCACCTCAGAAAGGAGACTGGGTGAACCTCAGGCAATTTCTATTAAAGAACCCTATATGAAAGTTCTTGATGATAGAATTATTCTCATGCTGTATCCAAATTTCATCCCAAAGGTGGTCTCAGAATTCCACAGAAGTCAGGAAATCATACTACCTTCTTTCTGCGAAAATCCGTCTTCCGAGAGAGAACGTGAATGGCACACTCTAGACCTAAGACGCTCTGTTGTTAAATACTTGGAAGTAACTGAATCCTGGCGTATCGATTCTAACCTTTTTGTCCAATTTCAGGGGAAAAATAAGGGGAGGAAGGCGTCCAAGGCAACCATCGCTAGATGGCTAAGGATGGCGATGTCTTCATGTTACAAAATTCAAGGAAATCCAGTACCATCAGGGATAAGAGCACATTCCACAAGAGCTGTATCCACCTCCTGGGCAGAGAAAAGAGGGGCCTCCTTAGAGCAAATTTGCAAGGTGGCAACTTGGACTGACTCCTCTACTTTCTCAAAACACTATAGGCTTGACTTGCCCTCCTCGAAGGATCTGTCCTTTGGGAGGAAGGTGTATTGTAAGTCTCCAGGTGGGCCGTCATGGGGGACGAAGTGGAAAGAATGAAATAGTTACTCACCGGTTATTCTATTTCTATTAGTCCACCATGACGGCCTATATATTCCCTCCCTTGATTTGTTTCTTTATCTTAAAGTTATGTTGTATTCACAATGATAAGCTTGTATGTGATCAGAACATATTAATAAATCATTGTTGCATCTTCGTCAGTGTGGTTATTTTGAAGTCACTGGCGGGAGGATGCGGAGAGGGGAATTTAACCTCTCTTCTTCCTGTCCCTACAGAGGTTAAGGGGCATCCTCCAGGTGGGCCGTCAAGGTGGACTAATGGAAATAGAATTACCGGTGACTAGCTAATTAATTCTTTTCCACTTTTTAGAAAGTTAGTCATATCACCAAAATAAATTGATAACTAACATTTCCCATATGTCTTTAACTTGGCATCATTTTTGAAACATCCCTTCATTTTTTAGGATGTTAGGAGGCTTATAACTTTAGGTGTGATTTTTTTCAGATTTTCACGAAAATCATTAAAACCTACTCTTGGAGGGCCAATTTAGTTAGAAGTGACTTTATAAAGGCCTACATGACAGAAAAACCCCACAAATGACACATTTTAGAAACTGCACCCCTCAAAATATTCAAAACAACCTTTGGGAAGTTTGTTAACCCTATGAGCGTTTCATGAGGGTGAAAAATAAATGAAAGTGAAATTACAGAAATGTAATTTTATCTTACAATAGATTCATTGAACACTAAAATTTGCACCTTCACAATGTGTTAAAAAGGAAAATGCATTTTACAATGTTTAGTGCAATTCTTCCTTAATGCCAATATTGTCACTGTACCCTGCTGTACGGGCACAGGGGGGCACTTGGAAGGGAAAGAGCGTTATTTTGTTTTTGGAGGACAAATATGGCTGAAAATGTCAGGATGCATTTACAGAGCCCTAGTGACATCAAAACAGAGGGGAACCCCAACAAGAGACACCATTTTGGAAAGTACACCCCTTGGAGAATTTAACAATGTGTAATATGTGTATTTTGCCCTACATGTGTTTGAATCAATAAGCCCCTAAAAGGAAAAAAAATTAACATTTTCCCCAAAAAGTCAATTTTAGCCCTAATTTTTGTAAGCTATAAGGGATTAAAGATGAAACAACCCCCAAAAGTGTGTACTACTATTTCTCCCAAGTATAAAATTGCCCCACACGTGCAAATAAAATGTTGTATGGGTACCCAGTGAAGCTCAGAAGGGAAAGAGTTGGTGTTTTAGAAACCAAATTTGACACACATCCTTTACATACATTTGGAGAACCCTAGTGGTACAAAACAGAGGAGAATCCGAACAAGTGATACCATTTAGGAAAGTACACCCCTTGGAGAATTTAGCAAGATGTAATATGTGTATTTGCCCATAAAGGTGTTTGATTTGTGTAGGCCCTAAAAAGGAAAAAGGTGATAATTTTTGAATGCACACCCCTTGTGCAATGTGTAATATATGTATTTGCCCCTACAGGTGAATGATCCAATTAGGCCCTAAAAATTTAAAATTTTCCTATAAAGGTCACTTTTATCCCTAATTTTCTTAAGCCACAAGGAATAAAAGATTAAATAACCCCGAAAAATGTGTAAAACTATTTCTCCCAAGTGTAGAAGCACACTGTAGAGTGCACAGTAGAAGGGAAGGGGGATGTTTGTCTTTTAGAAGCCAAATTTGACAGAAATCCTTCATGTGTCAGGATACATTTGGAGAGCCCTAGTGGTATAAAACAGGGGAACCCAAAAAGTGGGCCTAATTTTTGAATGCACACCCTTTGGAGAATTTAGCAAGGTGTAATATGTGGTGTAGTGTAATACACGTGGTGAAATGAGCATTTTGAACATACAGGCGGTTTCCAAATCTGATGTGCAATGGAGTCCAAGATGGAAATTGCAATTATTTCTGGAAAGTTCAGTGCCCGTTATGTGGCACCCGTTATGTGTTGACCATTATGTGACTCCCAGTTTTTGCCACTGTGAAATGCCGTCTTCCTGATTAGGAAGCCATGTTTCCTGATGCGATAAAGACACTACATGTGATCCTAAACACCAGACAGAAAATACAGCAGGGCTCCGGAATGATAAAGCACTTGAAATATAAATAAAGAATAATAAAGAACTTGGAGAATTACAAAGGATCTGCTAACAAATCCAGAGGCTTGGAGGGGAAATACAAAACATAAATAAAAAACATAAAACCAACAAGTATCCCTAGACTGCAAACTACATCCTGCAATGAAGTAATCGAGGGGTATAGTGATCAATTTGACCTAACAGTCTTTACAATAATCCCTTTTACCAAAATGAAATCAGAACAAAGGTTGGACATAAATTGTGAATGTGTTGCGTATAAGGAGGTGGAATATACCAGGGGACCAACTAAAATAGTGTTGCAGGTCTCTTAGTAGTATATAGTGTCCATCCTAACAAACACCTCCCCCCTTCCCCCCTTTTGGAACAGACTCTTTTTTGAGTGCTTCCTTTAGAAGAAACGGAATTCACCGGAAAAATGCTGTCCTGGCAAAACCTTTTTTTAGATTACATCTAATCCAGAGGTACTGGGGCCCTGTTCTTGTCCAAGTATTAGTCTCCCAATATCCACCTCTTGAAAATTGAGACATTGTGATTGGTACTTATGCTGTAGGTAAAATTGATGCTATTGGCTGGTCTGATCATGAACTGGGGGGGGGGGGGGGCGGTCAAAAACACATGCGTTTTTTAACAACTGCATAAAATGGCCTAATAACATGTTCAAAACGTGTGCGTTTTCAGTCCGTTAAAAGACGCATGTGTTTCAAGAATGCATCCATTTTTGTCAGTTTTAAATTTAGATGATAGGGAAAACGGTCAAAAATGGATGCGTTTCTAAAAAACACATGTGTTTTCAAAGACGCGTGCCTTTTTTAACAGACTACTTAAAACCGGGTTCAAAACGCCACGAGTGCCACCACCCTAAGGGTGGTGTCACACGCAGGGCTGATTCTAGACAAAGTGGGGCCCTGGGCAAAACTAAAAGTGGGGCCCAAAATAAAACAATTTTATGACCAGTCACAGTCAGCAAAAGGCTCCCTTTAGTATGGTAAAGCAAACTATGGAAGAATTTGGGAGATATGGGATAATATGGGGTAATATGGGAGAATTTTATAGGAGATAGATAATAGGGAGATTGATGGGCAGCACAGTGGCTCAGTGGTAAGCACTACAGCCTTTGTATCTGCAAAGAGTTTGTATGTTCTCTCTGTTTTTGTGTGGGTTTCCTCTGGGTCCTCCGGTTTCCTCCCACACTGCAAAAAAATTACTGGTAGGTTGAATAGATTGTGAGCCCCATGGGGACAGGAACTGATCTGGCAGCTTTGTGCAGTGCTGCTTAATCTGTGTGCGCTATATAAATAAAGAATTATTAATTATAATTATTAAGATAAGATTAAGATTAAGATAAATATGAAAGATGATAGAGATTTTTAGATGCAGAACTATAAAGTAGATTGTATATATAATAAGAAAAAAAGAACTTCCTGGGGCACTGCAGAAAGAAAAAAGGAAAAGATTATTGGGTGCACGCACTACAGGGCCTGCTACATCCCTCAGTAGTAGAAAACATGAAAAATAGGCGGCACTCCAAAATAGTGGAAATAGATCAAGTGGTTTTTATTCCCAAATTGCTACTTTTCAGCCTCATCCGAAGCCTTTCTCAATGGTCAGTCAATTTTCGCCAAAAAAAACCTATCATGAAATAAAAGGCAATAAGAGAGAACATGTGTTCTTAGATAGTTCAGCAAAGAGAAGGGTTAAAAACATGAATATTATTTAATATTATCCCTTCTCAAAATGTAACATATAAAGTGAATATTTCCATTACCTGTGAGGTGCAGCAGCTCCTGTGTGCAGCAAATTCTCCCTGTAGCCTGACGGCTAAGAAACTGGAGGAGGGACATTTCAGGGGGCTGTATCTCTGGCTCTGTGACACATAGAACATCACTTCTTCTTTCCTATGAAAGAGGAGAGTCTCCTCTTTTATATGAATGCAAATTTCTAAGTGTCAGGAAAACGGAGATATTAACTGTTAAACTGCCATCTGGAGTGATTTCTATATATAAAAATGGCACCTGATATTTTCACTTTAAACCTGAATATCTCTGGATCCCTGGCACCTAGAAACAAAATTCAAGATTCAGTTGAAAGAAGAGATTCTCCCCTTTCGGGGGCCCTAGGCAATTGTCCACTTTGCCTACCCTTAGCGCCGGCCATGGTCACACGTTAGTGTTTTGATTCCGGCTGATCGATTGGCAATCAGCAGTCGGTGTCTCGCATTTACACAATACAAGACACCGGGCGCTGAATGCCGATTGCGTGTTTGCATACAAACACATATATATGCAAGCGGCTGCCCCAATGCGTTTTAATTCCGTTACAAAATGGAATCAAAACGCTAACGTGTGACACCACCCTAAGATTCAAACCATCAACTTCCTCTCTCTCATCATACACATGCCTCAGCTACAAGCTCTAGAACCTCCCGCTGTTCAACCATGCCCTCTCCTATCTCACAACACACAGCTCACTCTGATACAATGGGCAGATTTATCAAGCTGTCTGAAAGTCAGAATAGTTCTAGTTGCCCATGGCAACCAATCGCAGCTCAGCTTTCATTTTATAACTGCTCATTAATATTTTAAAGGGAATATTCTGGCTTTCAGACAGCTTGATAAATATACCCCAATAATAAGTCCTGAAGCTCCCCCCCCCCCCCCCCCCCCCGCATCCATGCCCATCCATGGGCTCACAGTAGACCGCTTGGACTAAACGTGAGCAGCCTGTGTAAATGTGCAATATAGAAATATAATCCAGGGACATTCCCTGAATTACAGAAAAAAATAAAACTTTTTTGCTGCTATTCTAATTCATTATTAATTCAGTATTAATATGAACATGCGTTTTCGGATAAATATTCCCTATGTTATGGTTGAAGGCAACATGAACACTTAAACTCAAGACACCATTCTTCTCAACAATGGTTTTCTATAGAAAGAATACTTAGTATCTATAAGAAAGTTAATAAGATAACCTTAACCCCATAACGCAAAAAGATGTTACTGTATGTCCTGTTGCCTGAGGGGAGAGGGGGGGGGGAGCAAACATCTTTCGCTAACACCCGTGATCGGTGCTAGCACCGATCATGGGTGTTAACCCTTTGATCGTTGATCTTTGACCCTTTGCATGGACACCTCCATCTTGGCTCGGATTGTTGCTCCCCGTGACATCATTGTACTGCCATTGTACTGCCATACTGTAGTATGGTAGGATCAATCAGACAACCAAGGGTTTAAGTACCCTTTTTTATAAAAAAAAAAAAAAGTTATATAAAAAAACATTCTAAAAATCACCCCCTTTCCTTATAAGCCATATAAATATGTATAAACAGAAAAAATTATAAACACGTTAGGTATAACCGCCTCCGAAAATTCCTGATCGATCAAAATATAATAAATTTTTTTCACTGCGTTTAACCCTGTAACGGAAAATAGCGACCAAATTTGCAGATGACACTTTTTTGCCGTTTTGAAAAATACAGTATACAAAATTCAATAAAAAGTGATAAAAAGGTCACACAGTCCTAAAAATGGTAGCTTTGAAAGTCGCAAAAAAATTACACCATCCACAGCTCCGTACACCAAAGTATAAAAAAGTTATTAGCACTAGAATACAGCAAAATTAAGAGGTTTTTTTCGTACAGGAGGTTTTAATTTTTGTAAATGTATGAAAACATTATAAAACCTATACAAATTTGTTATCCCTGTGATCGTACAGATCCAAAGAATGAAGTAGACATGTCATTTGGGGCGCAAAGTGAAAGCCGTAAAATCCAAGTCCACAAAAAATGGAGCAAATGCGTTTTTTCATAGTTTTCACTGCATACACAATTTCTTTTCCTGCTTCCCAGTACACGGCATGGAATATTAAATACCGTCACTATAATGTGCAATTTGTTACGCAGAAAACATGCCGTCACAGAGCTCTTTATATGGAAAAATAAAAAGGTTTTTTTTGAAGGTGGAGAATGAAAAATGAAAACAAAAAAACAAAAAAGGGTCTGATCCTTAAGGGGTTAATAAGATTTTTTTTTTTTTTTTTTTTGGCGGGTGATATAACATGTAAACAAGTAAAATGGCTTTAATCACATTTGATAAAAATGTGAAAATCATGTTGATGGAGAATCTGTAGGCTGAAATGAGTACAGGCGGCCCCCTACTTAAGAACACTCGACTTACATACGACCCATAGTTACAAACGGACCTTTGGATATTGGTAATTTATTGTACTTTAGTCCTAGGCTACATTTATCAGCTGTAACAGTTATAACAGGTGTCTGTAATGAAGCTTCCCAGTGCTTCCCAGTACACGGCATGGAATATTAAATACCGTCACTATGAAGTGCAATTTGTTACGCAGAAAACATGCCGTCACAGAGCTCTTTATATGGAAAAATAAAAAGGTTTTTTTGAAGGTGGAGAATGAAAAATGAAAACAAAAAAACAAAAAAGGGTCTGATCCTTAAGGGGTTAATAAGATTTTTTTTTTTTGGGGGGGGGGGTGATATAACATGTAAACAAGTAAAATGGCTTTAATCACATTTGATAAAAATGTGAAAATCATGTTGATGGAGAATCTGTAGGCTGAAATGAGTACAGGCGGCCCCCTACTTAAGAACACTCAACTTACATACGACCCATAGTTACAAACAGACCTTTGGATATTGGTAATTTATTGTACTTTAGTCCTAGGCTACATTGATCAGCTGTAACAGTTATAACAGGTGTCTGTAATGAAGCTTTAGTGTTAATCCTGATTCTCATGACAACCCAACATTTTTAAAATCCAAAAGTCACAGAGAGCAAAAAAGTTCTGGCTGGGATTACAATGATAAAATATACAGTTCCGACTTACATACAAATTCAACTTAAGAACAAACCTACAGACCCTATCTTGTATGTAACCCGGGGACTGCCTGTAATGTGGTTCAAAATGGCTCTGCGCTGGAACACAACATATGATGTGTGGTTCTATATATGGCCTGGTTGCCAGTAATGATAACCTCCATAAGTGAATAATCCGTGGGCCTGTGCAAATGCCTTGCAAGAGGGGCTGGATCACAGACATTTGTGAAGTATTGTTTTATGTTGAATGAAAATGTATTTATTTATTTTTCATATACTTGCTGAATGCTGAGAATACCATAAAGACGTATGACTATGGCTGAAGCTGATCAAAGTCCACTTCTCTCCACCAAAGAAATGGAAGACCCCCTTCGCAATGTTTACCCATTTCACAAGTGGGATATCCACTTCAGGGAAAACAGCCTTAGTGTCTCCAACGGCCATTGTAATAATTTACCAACCAATGGACTATGGACATTACCTCTTTATCCCTAAGTAATCAGGCCCAGCCCCACTGAAGGTTTCTGTATAATACTTTGTGACACAAATAAAGTAGCTCACATCTGCCTTACTTTTGATGGCATTGCAACATCCCCCACCGGGGCCTAGCCCTTGAGGTGAGGCCTGGAGACAGCCGAGGCCCGTGGTACCGGAGTGGCTGGCGGTTGCGGCCTAAGCACGCTGTTGTCACGGTGCTTGGTACGGGGGAACCGGAGGGCTGTCCTACAGCCTGGCAGGTCTCCAGCAGGGTGGTGTTGGCAAGAAAAGATGAGGGAGCGGCTGCTATAGCGGATCTCCCTGGGGCAACCCCTTAATGTCCCGAGTGTGAGTCTCTGTGTGATGGACAGGGTGCCGGTGATGAAGGCAGCCGAATTAGCAGGGACCAGACGGAGACAGAAGTTGAAGAAAACAACTTACAGTTCTTTATTTGAACCGGCAGGAACCGCAGCAACGTGCCTTTAACAGGTAGATGGAGTGCTGAGATGTGAGTTGGAGGGAGCCTCAGGAGATAGTTCACCAGCCTGGATGTAGAGGGCAGGCTGGGAAGGCAGCTGTGTCCTGGTAGGAAGCTTCAGCTTGTCCTGTAGGGCTTCAGGTATCACCTTTAAAGGTAAGATGATACCCCTTTTCCTCACTACACTACTCTAGTCTAATACTCCACTCTTCAGAGGCAGGGGCTAGGCTCTTCCTGCTCTGGTATGGGCTAGACTGAGATTACTCACTCACTCACTGATCTCTAGGATTCTCCTAAAGTCCTCTAGAATAATCATCCAGAACATTCCTGGCCAGGGGTTTTATTACCTCCCTTTGGTCAGGTGGTGGCTGCTCCTCAGATCACATCTCAGCTTACAGAGCACAGGATGTAACACATATCATTGGACAACAGCATCTTGCATCATACAAAATACTTAACTCCTGCGTTGCCAGGCAGGATTCACTACTGCAATACCCCTATGTCCTATCAGAACCATGTAGTGTGATGTGGGTATATGCAGGTGGGACGTATTCGCAAACCCTCCCTCGCCATTGCATCGGCGAGGGTGTTGCATACCCCGGGGGCAATTGAAAGAGCCGCCCTCGGCTCGACTACAGATGTTTTGGGGCACAGAGGGGGCTAAGGGCACTTCTAGGAAGTGCAGGCTATGTGAGGTGTAGGGACAAACCGCCCATGGTCCTGGAGACAGGCACCTGGGTTGGTGTCGGACTAAGACACATATATGTAGATGCGAAGTAAGACAGTTGGTCGCTAACGCCATTAAACCGAACTGTACAGTAGGAAAGGTGTGGTGTCATGTCCTGTAATCCACTCCTTGCACCAAGGCCTGTATATTTGTTATGTAAACACTTCTTCCCTGGCGACAATTATATAATGTGTATATCTGCATTGCATTAGCATATGCGACACGAGTACCTCCTGACTGGCATCCTTACCCATGTATGGGTGGCATCCAGGTGCTAACTGTGTAACACCCCCGGTCCCCGTAGGACCCGCAGTTTACGGACTACCCCCATGTGCAAACCTCGGTTTGAGGGATCAGGTAGCGGTCAGTGTTTTACATAAAGACGGTCCGACACAGCCACACTACAACCTGTAAAGCCTATGAAAGGGTTAATGCAGACTACTGGCAGATATGACAGTGTGCAAACATGTTGTAAACTCACATTGGCTTAGGAGCCCAATGGGTACATATCTTGAACGTTACAAACGTTACAGAAGTAGATAGGCTACTCAGGGTAGCACGGTAGTAAATGTCTCTTTTCCTGCAAAGGAAAGGCATAAAGAGTGCAAGCAGAATGTCCATACCTAAAAGGAAGGCATTAAGTGCAAAATGATAATAAATAAAGTGGCAACTTTTCCTGGTAGTATCTGGCAAAAGTCTCACAGAAGGTCTCTAGTGACAAAGTCCATCTTCTGGGTACAGCCCTTGATGTGGGGAAAAGTGCACTGAGAAGCAAAGGGTCTCCTCTATGTGTAGAGGGACAGAGTCCTTTGAAGAAATTCTCTGCTGTGGCAGAGAAGGGTGCTATCATAGCACAGGACAATAATCAGTTCAAGGTATGTCTCTTGACTGAGATAAATAGGGATGAGAGTCTCAGGAAAGTCTCTGGCTCTATAGGGTTAGCGGAAATAAATACACATATATACACATGGTACAGTACCTGAAGTGGGCTACAGCCCTTCAGGGGTTACTCAGTATCTTCCTCGGTGGTAAGTACTTCGGTGTCAGAAAAACGTACCTGCCTCCTCCTTCTGTGTGACACCAGCTGATACTCCTGCAGGTACGCAGGAGCTTTACCTTTTGTCTCCCTTTGAGACCTCCGCAGTTCCGGCTGGGAGAAGATAACAATCTCCTCATCGTCGTCCTCTGATTCAGGCGCTGGAGTCGGAGTCTCAGCTGCCTCTGATGCTTCAGGGGTTGCAGACAGTGGAGCCGGATCATCCTCCACAGGCAGCAGTATTGGAGACTGCGGTGGGGATGATGGTCTCTGCGAGGTACCTCTTACTGGAGTGGAAACAAAACAGAATTGAGGCACAGTCACAAGTTCCAAGAAACTGGGGGTAGGCGAACACAAGGAGGTCTGTAAGTTGGGGGTCGAGGTGAGAGGTGTAGATATAGGGGCAAAAGGACGAAGACATCTCTTCAGCCGGTTCCTATGTACCCGGAGTGGTGGACGGTCTCCTCTTGAAATCTCGTAGACTTCAGGGGAGAGACTGTCCCTAACTAGGTATGGCTCACGCTCCCAACGCCCATCTAGCTTACTGGTGGGATGGTTGTTGCGCAGCCACACTCGATCTCCTGGGGCAAAAGGCTCAGCACAGGCATTGCGATCGAAGTCCCTTTTTTGTTTCTCCCGGGCCTCTTCTAACCGCAGATCCACAACTTCTCTGGCATCCGCCAGGCGCCTCTGGTGTTCGTGAACCCAGTCAGTCTGGGGGAGTAAAGACTGGGAATCAGGGGACTCCATGTCCCAGGTCATATCAGCAGGGAGATGGCCGTGTCTCCCGAACATCAGATAATACGGGGTGTATCCTGTGGAGCAATGAGTGGTATTGTTGTACAGGTACACTAATTCGGGCAATAGTTTTGGCCAGTCAGCCCTTTTTGCAGGGGTCAGAGTCCTCAGCATATTGATTAGAGTCTGATTCATCTTTTCACAAAGCCCGTTGCCTTGGGGATGATAGGCTGTGGTCCTCAGCTTCTTGCAGCCATATAGAGTGCACAGCTCTTGGAAGACTTGGGACTCAAATGCTGTTCCTTGGTCTGTAAGGATCTGGTCCGGACAGCCATAGGGGAGGATGAAGCTCTTCCACAGGGCCGCTGCGGTGGTCCTTGCAGACAGGTCTCTGACAGGTACTGCAACCACAAATTTGGTATAGTGGTCGATGATAGTAAGGGCATAACTGTGACCGGATCTGCTGGGCTCCAACTTCACGTGGTCCAATGCCAGGATCTCCAAAGGCCGTTGGCTCACAATGGGACGTAGAGGGGCCCTTTGATTGTGTCGCTCTCCTCGAGCGATGGCGCAGGCTGGGCATTCTCGACACCAGGCTTCAATGTCGGACTTCATGTTGACCCAGAAGAATCGCCTTCGGAGGGTTGCTTCAGTCTTCTGAGTGCCAAAGTGTCCAGACTGGTCATGGTACATTTCCAGTACTATCTTGGCGTTCCTCCTGGGAATCAGAATCTGGTATATCCGATCATAAGTGATAGGGTCCAGAGTTCTTCTCTTTAGCAGACCCTGGTGCATGCTCAGAGTCTTTCTCTGGCGCCACAATTGAGACAGTTCTCCATCAGCTCTTCTGCGCCGGATTCTTTCAGGCACTCGCCCACTAGAGAGATAGTCCATTACTTCTCCTATGGCACGGCTATCAGCCTGAAGACTCATCCAGAGGTCCTTTTCCGCTGGGGGCTCCGACTCTTCTTGAGGAGTAGCTGGCGCTGCCTCTGTCGGTAGGGAGTAAACTCTCTGGGCATCTTGACGCACAAACCGGGCATAGAATGCTGGCATCTCGACATCTTCCCACTGAGCATCCGTGGAGGGTCCCTCCCACTGGTCAGGGAGACGGGACAGAGCGTCGGCGTTGTCATTGGTCTTACCAGCCCGGTACTTGATGGTAAAGCTGAAATTGGCAAGTCTGGAGGCCCACCGTTGTTCCAGTGCTCCAAGACGTGCGGTGTTCAGATGCGCCAAGGGATTATTGTCTGTGAAGACAGTGAAGAATGATGCAGCCAGGTAGTCCTTGAACTTTTCGGTCACAGCCCAGACTAACGCCAGAAACTCCAACTTGAAGGAACTATAGTTCTGGTCGCTTTGCTCCGGTTCTCGGAGGGAACGGCTGGCGTAGGCTATGACCCTTTCAGTTCCGTTTTGGAGCTGGGATAATACCGCCCCTAGACCTTGCTTGCTGGCATCAGTGTATAGGGTGAAAGGCAGACTATAGTCTGGATATCCCAACACCGGGGGCTCAGTCAACCGTTGCTTGAGCATCTGGAAGGCAGCTTCTCGTTCGGCCGTCCACTCAATGGCTACTCGGGAACGTTGGCTCTCTTTTGGCAGGCCCCTTAGAAGCTCTTGCAAGGGAGCCGCCAGCTGGGCAAACTTCGGGATGAAACGCCTGTAATAACTGGCAAATCCCAGGAAGCTTTTGATGTCCCGTACGGTTGATGGGGTAGGCCAGTCGTAGACAGCTGCAATCTTCTCTGGATCTGGCTCAATTCCATGAGCGCTCACCACATGTCCCAGGTACTTGACGCTAGGTTGTAGCAGGTGGCACTTGGATGGCTTGACCTTCAACCCATGTTGGGTCAGGATTTGGAAGACTTCAGCCAGATGGTGGAGGTGGTCTTCATAAGTCTTGGAGTAGATGATGATGTCGTCCAAATATAGCAGGACGGTCTCAAAGTTGCGATGACCCAAACATCTCTCCATCAGCCGTTGAAATGTGCCTGGGGCGTTGCATAGCCCAAACGGCATGTTGTTGAACTCGAACAAGCCCATTGGGGTGGTGAAAGCCGTCTTCTCTCTGTCTTCTGGTGCCATGGCCACTTGCCAGTAACCACTGGTCAGGTCCAGGGTAGAGAAGTAGGCAGCTGACCCTAGGGCTGCGAGGGATTCCTCGATTCGAGGCAGAGGATAGGCGTCCTTGTGGGTGATATTGTTGATCTTCCTATAGTCAACACAGAATCGAAGGGTTCCATCCTTCTTCTTCACAAGGACCAGCGGGGCAGCCCATGGGCTGTGACTCTCCCGGATAACGTTGGCTGTTTTCATCTCTTGTACCAGCTTCTTCACCTCTTGGTAGCGGGCTGGAGGTATGGGCCGGTATCGTTCCTTGATAGGAGGATGAAAGCCAGTAGGGATGGTGTGTTGGATCAGAGTAGTCTGCCCAAAATCCAGTGGGTGTTTGCTGAAGGCCCGGTGGTGCTTCATAACGACATCCAGGACACCTTGTACTTGGTCTGCAGGAGTAAAATCGTCGTCTCCAATATTGAGCTCAAGCCACCAGGATTGCTCGGCAGGCTCATCTTCAGCACCTTGCTTCACTTCCAACTGTTGGGAGGCAGACAGAGAGGTTTCCACCAAGTCTTCAGGATGGACACTGAAGAGAGTGGCTACGGCTTGATACTTTCTCAGGTCCACTGGGGAGTCTCCCACATTTAGTAGTCGAATGGGTACTTGTCCTCGGGATACCGTGACTAGGCTCCTGGCGGCTAGAATGGGCAGGTCTTCATCAGCTGGTAGAGGTTCTACTATCGCCTGGTAGTCTTGACCTTGAACGCCCATGCAGGCTCGACACCATACTAACGTCTCAGTCCCAGGTTGAAGGCGGACAGGTTGGGGATCCTTGATCCGGGCTCTGCAGATTTCTCCATTAGGGCCAGCAAACTTCTGTTGCGCCGCTAGAACCTGCATAGTCTCCTGAATTACCTTCCGGGAACCGTTGGGCACTGTTGGCAGGGAGTCGTGGAGAGCCTTCAGCACTTCAGGGTAGCAGTTGCGGAGGACATTGGTACCCAGTACCAGGGAGAAGTTACCGTTTTCGGGGACTCGTGTCACCACTACGCCCTGTCTGGTTAACTCAGTGTCTCCAATGGTTAGTGTGGGCTCCCAGTAGCCGCGGATGGGAACGGGTTTTCCGTTCGTAGCAATAATGTTCAAGTAAGCCTTGGGAGGCTGGACTAAGGATGCTCCTCCTCGGCATTTCTCGAAGGCAGCACTCCGGAGGGTGGTCACTTGAGAGCCGGTATCAATTAAGGCCGGTAGGGTAACTCCGTTGATGGTTACATGAACCATGGGACGAGTCCCCACGAACCTGGGCATCCAGTTAGCATCTCGGGGACTCACAAGTTCTTCCCTTGGAGGTCGTCCCTTAGCTCCAAGGGTTTGTCGTTTAACTGACGACAATCATTCTCTTCATGCCCATATTTATGGCAGTAGCTGCACCGCTGGCGGGGTTTCTTCTGACTCCAGGTGCTTAACGACTTCGCTTCTTTTGGGCGCTGTTTAGTCGGAGATTCACGAGGAGTAGCTGACCGTACCGGGTTCTCTGGAGGTTTCCTCCTCATAGCAGAGACAGTTACTTCCAACTGGGTCAACCGATCAAGGATTTGATGCAGGGTGTCCGCCAGATTAGGGACCGGTCCTGTTATGCCAGTAACTTCCATAGTCGCAGGAGTAGGTGATGCTGACTGCGTGGGATGGCAAGCGAGAGCAGATTCTTCCATTTCCACGGATTCAGGCTCTTTCTGCGGTCCAGTAGGTGATCGGTCTCCTAATATGTCAATGGCAATTTCCTTAAACTCCAGGAAAGAGGCCTGGGCATGTTGAGAAGAGATGATCTTTAGTTGACACCTTTGATTTCTATCAACAAGTCCATTGATAAATTGTTCCCTTAAGGTTTGGTCAGAGGTTTCAGCGTCTTTGGGCTCAAGGCAGGTGATGGCCTTCCATGTCTCCTGTAGGGAGAGGGCAAAGTCTCGGAGAGACTCTTGGGGCTTCTGTCTTTTCCCGAAGAATTTCTGCTTCAACTCGGAGACAGTACACTTGTCAAAGGTGTTACGTAGCCTATCAAGAATCTGGACCACATTCTGACACTGTTCTCGGGGCCAGGACTTGACTTCCCGGAGAGCGGGTCCTTTCAACTGCCCGATGAGGATGCCCACTTTCTGTTCCTCTGTGAATGGGAGCAAGGCGAAGGTGGCTAACAACTTGTCCCTGAATTCAGGGAGAGTATGTGATTCTCCCTCGTAGTAGGGTAACCAGGGGGCCCCCAGATAGTAGGGCATAGTCAGAGGCATCATGGTGGGAGTCCCAGGGACACTAGCTGTAGCAGGGCTGAAGGGACTCTCTGGAGGACTTAACATGCTCCGGTACCCTGAGGAGGGACCAGGGGACGGGACTTGCGCCAGTCCCGTATCTTCGTCCTGGGCGGACATGACTGGCCTAGCTGAGGGAAGCCTGTAGGGTTACACAAAGTCCGTTGCTATGGGCGATGGCTAGAATGGGACGTGGGCACTTTAAGACACAGTCACTATTCCCTGGGAGGTGAGCCAATAACCTAGCGTCGGAAACAATCTCTACCCCCCTTTAACTTCCCCAGCGGTACTCACTCAGGATCAGCCGCGGTGACAGGACAGCTCCGGTACACGAAGGTCTCCGTTCCCGATGTCCGGCAGGCAGCAGGGCTCAGTGATGCTCCGCGGTGTTCTCCGGTCACAGGACACGTGCGCCGGAACTCCGGATGAGGCGCACACTGCTGGCAGGCTTCAGGCGCGGCCTGCGCCGAAATCCAAGATGGCCGATTAACCCTCTTCGTTGCCGGCCGCACTCGCTCCAGCTCCTCCTCCACGGTAGTTCGCGCCACTCGCGCAGGGGGCGGAGCCTAGTGACGCCTCTGGAATTCCCGCCAGTGAGGATTTGGCGGGCTGGCAATACTGGCTGCGCCACACGCCTCTGAGGTAAAATGCTTCAGGCGCAGCAGCGCCGGATGTAGCAGAGCTGACACAGTTCTTGCAGGAATTAACCTCTTGAGTGCTGGAGCGGCGCTCGACAGCACGTGGCAGCAGTATAACAGTTCAATGCAGAAACGTACAATCACTTGGGCCTAAACCCGGATGGCAGCAGGGTTAGGCAGCACAGTCTTTTTAATAAAGGAAAGTCTTTAATGCCGTAATAAGGCACAGAAGTATCAATCCTGTTCGTGACGCCACTTGCAACATCCCCCACCGGGGCCTAGCCCTTGAGGTGAGGCCTGGAGACAGCCGAGGCCCGTGGTACCGGAGTGGCTGGCGGTTGCGGCCTAAGCACGCTGTTGTCACGGTGCTTGGTACGGGGGAACCGGAGGGCTGTCCTACAGCCTGGCAGGTCTCCAGCAGGGTGGTGTTGGCAAGAAAAGATGAGGGAGCGGCTGCTATAGCGGATCTCCCTGGGGCAACCCCTTAATGTCCCGAGTGTGAGTCTCTGTGTGATGGACAGGGTGCCGGTGATGAAGGCAGCCGAATTAGCAGGGACCAGACGGAGACAGAAGTTGAAGAAAACAACTTACAGTTCTTTATTTGAACCGGCAGGAACCGCAGCAACGTGCCTTTAACAGGTAGATGGAGTGCTGAGATGTGAGTTGGAGGGAGCCTCAGGAGATAGTTCACCAGCCTGGATGTAGAGGGCAGGCTGGGAAGGCAGCTGTGTCCTGGTAGGAAGCTTCAGCTTGTCCTGTAGGGCTTCAGGTATCACCTTTAAAGGTAAGATGATACCCCTTTTCCTCACTACACTACTCTAGTCTAATACTCCACTCTTCAGAGGCAGGGGCTAGGCTCTTCCTGCTCTGGTATGGGCTAGACTGAGATTACTCACTCACTCACTGATCTCTAGGATTCTCCTAAAGTCCTCTAGAATAATCATCCAGAACATTCCTGGCCAGGGGTTTTATTACCTCCCTTTGGTCAGGTGGTGGCTGCTCCTCCAATCACATCTCAGCTTACAGAGCACAGGATGTAACACATATCATTGGACAACAGCATCTTGCATCATACAAAATACTTAACTCCTGCGTTGCCAGGCAGGATTCACTACTGCAATACCCCTATGTCCTATCAGAACCATGTAGTGTGATGTGGGTATATGCAGGTGGGACGTATTCGCAAACCCTCCCTCGCCATTGCATCGGCGAGGGTGTTGCAGCATCAGTTTCGCAGAGGTTGAGATATTATACCATCAGATTGTCTTGGTCTAATTTCTTCTTCTGAGCTCACCTCTGACTTTTATCAGTTATTATAGAACCTGAGGTTGTGTGAACAAGGGCAGAACTTGACACATGTCAGCCACTGCTCCAAGGCCTGAGCAGTCATTTGGCAGAGTTGAAGCATCAATAAGTACAGAGAGGGCTTCCTGAAACCTCATCACCCTCTCTTTAGGGATCTTTTTCAGATAAGGCACAAGACTTTCAGTATACCCTTCCAAATACTCTTCTGGTGAATGCGATGTCTGCAGCAGTAGAAGTTTCACCTTCCAAATGCTCCCGGACTCTACTGAAGCTAACAAACCACCAAAAGTAACATAAGGTTCCACTTTTTCAGCAGCTTTTTCTTCTTCCTGTTATTCACCAGGAATGTCTGAAACAGTCCAAAAAATTGTTTAAAAAATGACAAGCTGTAAATTTAATTACCGTATATACTCAAGTATAAGTCAAACCGAGTATAAGCTGTGGTCCCCCAGTAATGCAATACCTCATGCAACCAGCTCCTTACGGATGGAATGCCCCATGCAGCCAGCCACCCCCTACTTTTGTACTAAAAAACTCAGCTTATACATGAGTATGTATGGTATCTAAACATAGATCCATAAATTAAAAAAAACACAATAAACTTAAGTTCCACAAAAACAAATATGTTTGGTTGCTGTTTCCAAGCAAAGAACCTACTCTTCTCATGGAGCAGCAAATCATGTTGGAACGGGTCACAGCTAACGCTCCACCATTTATGTACATAAAAATATTTTATTTTATATTTGGCTGCGCAATGGGTAATTATTAGCTGGGAGACCACAGACAAGAATATCGCAGTAGTTCAAGTGGGAGATAAGGACGTGGATGAAAGTCTTTGCATCTCAGCGAAATTTCATGCAAAGGTTCTATGTCTGCCACAGGAGCACTAATACTGTAACAACTGTAACAGTGTTGTTACGGATGGTCAACTGGCAGACATCAACTCCTTGCATCATATTTCTGTATGATGCAACGAATCCCATTCACGGCACTGTGCTTGTTTCATGGGATATAACCAGCACACAGGTCTGATTCATTCATTTGCAGGTGGCCTAAATGTAGATGTGTTATTTGTATAACAATTCAGCATTTAGTGGACTATAAGTGGAGCTGTGTAGTACCGTTCAAAGTGCGTAAGCCAGACCAACACGTGATATATGAGATATGTCATATAACAATGCATATGTCTTTGCATGAGTTTTACACAGATGCAACGCAAGTGCCACACGTTTCCACACCCTTGATTGTCAGTAAATAAAGAATATATCCTGGTTTTAGGGTTAACATGGGACATATCTCCTCCAGGCCAGTAGATGGAGCAGTAGCCTTTTCCAGCAGCCGGGACAGCCCATAGTACATATGATATAGTAACACAGAGAGAAGTAGAGATCAGTGTCAGTATCGCAGTGTGTGACTGAAGATGAGCGCAGCTCAGGACCCAGTGGTGATCGTGTCCGCCGCCCGCACGCCTATAGGTAGGATCATCCTCTCACCGGGGCTTATAGAGAATACTATAATACTACGCGCTTAACTCTTTCACTTCCACAATATACTTTGAATGGAAGGTAAATAGAAACTAGACGTGACAGTGACTCAGGCAGTGTTCACACCAGTGTTTGGGGTGCAGCCGGGATGTGACTGAGAACCACAACATTTACTGATTCCACCTCACGTACAGCCACACGCCCAGTATCTCTGCACCGCTTATTGTACACTGCTACAGAGACAGTGATGGTGAATGTGGCCGCACAGAGCATCGGCTTGGGTCCTGCCGGTACCCGGGTCCCGTCACACAACCTGCGGCCTCTAGGTGCGATGTAAATATATATATATATATATATATATATTGAGAGAGAGGGATAGAGACGTGTGTATATATATATATATATATATATATATATATATATATATATATATATATATATATATATATATTATACACACAGACGTTTCTATCACTTCTTTAGTCTCCCGTTCTTGTTGTAATTACTGTTTTACTGTTGGTGGACCTCTTGCTGACTCCATGGTTTTGCATACACACGGGTAAAGTAGGGATTATTACTACAGTGAGTAGTGTGTGTATCTATACGAGGTGCAGGGCGTGTATGTACTACACATAACAGATCAGCTGCTCTGTACCGAGCCAATGAGTAGTTACTCGCCAGCGTGGGGCGAAGGGAGGAGCTGGAAGGCAAGTCAGTCATCTTTCCTGTTCTCGCCTGCAGATTGGCTGACTGCCCTAGAACCATATGTGATAGTGGCTTCCTGATTGGTCATTACGCTGTTGAATTCTTTACCTGTGTTGTGATTGGCTCTGGGTGTAGAACCATCTCGCCTGGCTGCTCTGTCAGTGGACGCCTTGCTGTGTATGTGTGAAGCAGAGAGGCGGGGCCGGTGCTTTCCCGGGAAGTTCTCCTGGCCTGGCCTCTTTGTGCAGTGCACTGCTCACCAGTCACCTGACAGCAGGATCTTGGCCAGTACTTAGCTAGACTGTTTAACTAGATAAAAAGACTGATTAAAAGAAATCTGAACATAACATTAAAGGTTTATAATGCCACAACTTTAAGTTATCCCCTTCATGTCACAGCCTTTGGTTCATTTTTCACATCCTACCTTCAAAAATCTAGCTTTTTAATTTTTCCATGTACAAAGCTGTATGAGGGCTTATTTCTTCACTAATTGTACTTCTTGGACTGCTGGCACACAGTTTTGAAACCGTTTTTGGGCCATTTTTAAGCAATCTGTTAAAAAACGCATGTGTTTTAAAAACGCGTATGTAAATTTGAAAACGCATCTATATATATATATATATATATCTCTATCATATAGATATATAGATATATAGATATATAGATAGATAGATAGAGATATATATCTCTATATCCATTTTTACCAGTTATAATTATCATAATGGGGGGGGGGGGGGAATGGAAAAACGGATATGTTTTAAAGAAAACTGGTGCGTTTTAAAAAACCCATGTGTTTTCAAATGCGTTTTTTAACGGTCTGCTTAAAAAACGGGTTCAAAACGCTATCTGTTTTTGACTGTTTTCCCAATTATCCCAATGATGTTGGGTTATGAGGTCATGTACAGTGAGATACTTCATGATAGAATCTACCCCTCAAATATTTTCCCCACAACAGAAGTTAGACTCACAGGTCTGTAGTTTCCAGGATCACTTTATGATCCTTTTTTGTATATTGGTACCACATTTGCTATGCGCCAGTCCTGTGAAACATAACCAGTCCTCAGGAAATCTTCAAATATTAAAAATAACAGACTGTCTTTCACAGTACATAATTCGTGTAGAACCCCGTGTTGTATCCCATGGTGCCTGGTGATTTGTCTATCTTAGTGGTTGCGAGGCGGCACCGTACCTCTTCCTGGGTTAAACTGTTGACATTCCAAAGAGAATTTACTTCATTCCTCATCATGTCTCCCACCAAGGGATTTTTCTAAGAGGGCCCACATCATTTATTGGGATTTGGGATCAAAATTTGAGTTTATTCTTGCTCTCCTTTGCAATATTTAATTTTTATTTTTTTTTTGTGGCCTGCTTTTTACAGAATTATTTTTTTCTCCTTATAATCATCTAGCGCTTCATCGCTACATTCGTGTATTAGCACCTTAAAAGCCTTATCTTTCTGACTTATTGCTCTCCTTACAAGACAACTTAACCAGATTGGCTTTTTCTTGTTTCTCCTATGCTTTTCCCCATATGGTATGTGTTTCTCACAGGCCTTTTTTTAAAATATTTGTGAAAAAGTCCCAATTTTTGGGTGATTTTGTCTTTGAGAACATTGTCCCAGTTTATGCCATTTAAGGTCTTCCCTTAGCTGCTGAAAATTTGCCCTTCTGAAGTTAAGAGTGTTCATTGCCCCTCTACTGACCATCTTGGTAAAGTATAATATTATTTATACGATAATTTCTAAAAAGACTATAACCATCTATAGTAACAGCCCAGTCATAGCTACTCGCTGATACCCACCATCGTATTTGCACTCCAAAATTAAGAGTTTCAGTTCCTCCATTTTGTTTGTGAGGCTTCTGGCATTAGTGTACATACACTTTATATGGTTTCCTTATCCCTAGAATATGATTTCTCAGGCAGCAAACAATGGCTTACAGGCCGCCTGTCATTGAACGGCTGCATTTGGCTGTTTCCCTCGCAAGCACCACCTCACAGTGTTGGAGACAAGGTTATTGTCATCTCAGTATCAAGTGGGCAGTGAATGGGGCATTTCAGTCCCAAAAATGTGGGTGAGGTAATAGTTTGTATTGCAGTGATTTGATCAATGTAGAAATGTTCAGTTTTCTAACCTCTATGAACCAATAGCATCATTCTTTGATAATAACTAGATTTATTTTTTTAAATAGGTACATTCAATGGAGCCCTGTCGACTGTACCTGTTCACGACCTAGGAACAGTTGTTATCAAAGAGGCTCTGAAGAGAGCAAACATTAAATCAGATGAGATCTCGGAAGTTATATTCGGCCATGTTTTAACCGGAGGTAAGTGTACGTATATTATAGTGGTGCAGGTGACTTTTTTTTTTAACTGCATGATTAATATGATTTGACAGAATAATTAGTGCCACATATAGTAGCAAAAAGCGACAGACACAATTATAACTTGGAGGCTTCTTCCTGAAATGGACTTTTTTTTTTTTTTTTTTTTTTTACTAATTGTAGTGTGAACTTCCATTTCTTTGTAGATTGGTCATTAATGTAATATGGTTTCCATTGTTTTACTGGAGAAATAAGGAGTAGTGCATATAGTACACAATAACATTAGGGCTGAAAATGTCTCATCTCTCTTTTGAGGTAAATTTTCTATTCTGTTCTGTATTGCAGGCACTGGACAGAACGCTAGCCGTCAAGCCAGTGTAGGTGCTGGGATTCCCTACTCTATTCCAGCCTGGAGTTGCCAGATGATCTGTGGCTCAGGCTTAAAAGCTGTAAGCCTCGGTGCGCAGTCTATAATAAGTGGAGAATCTGATGTAGTGGTGGCAGGCGGGATGGAGAACATGAGTCAGGTAATAGTCTTGTGAATAATCTACTACTATACTAGGATACTACAATGTATTGAGGAGTGGTGTGTCCATTCCATGTAAATTGCTTTGGGTTTTACAATTTTCGGAGTTCCTTGGCCATGGTAGTGTGAAAGGATTTAGTCTTGATTTTTATTTTCTACAGGTTTGGCCTTAACAATAAACTTAGACTTGTGCCCGATGCAAGGCAGAGGGGTTGTTGCGAATACGTCCAAACATGTAGCTTGCAGCCTGTGCAGGGTCTGATCAGCCCCACAGCATGTCACTACATAACACAGGGGAACACTGCAGCGGTAGATCCTGCCTAGTAAGGCAGGAGTTAAGTATTAAATGTGATGTAATATGTGTCAGCCAATCACATATGTTCACACCTTGTATCTGTAAGCTGGGATGCAATTGGAGGAGTAACCACCACCTGACCAGTAGGAGTAACAAAATCCCTGCTTAGGAAAGTTCTAGAGAGCAGTCTAGTCTAGTTAGACAGGAAGACAGACCAGAGCAGGAGAGCTCAGCTCCCTGCCTGAGTGGAGTGAGTTAGTGTAAGTTATTTTTGTTCAACGTCTTCCTCCGTCTGGTCCCTGCTACTACGGCTGTCACCATCACAGGCACCCTATCCACCACACAGGGACTCATCCTCCAGACCCCAAAGGGTTGCCCCAGGGAGAACCGCTCTAGCAGCCTCTCCCTCATCATTTCTTGCCAACACCACCCTGCTGGAGACCTACCAGGCTGTAGGACAGCCCTCTGGTTTCCCATACCAAGCACCGGCCTAGGCCGCAACCGCCAGCTGTCGCCAGGCCTCAAGAAAAGGCTAGGCCCCGCTGGGGGATGTTGCACTTGGATCGTGTGTTATAAGTGTTGTTCCACTATAGTCTGCTGCCATTTGGTGTAGAAAATACAAAATTACAATAAAACAAAAATCTGGGTAATCTGTGATGAAAATGGCTGCAGAAAGCTGATCTATAAATGCTTAGATGTTCCCATGATCCCAGTTTGGCTTTTATGTGTGTAAATTTTATTTCCAGGCTCCTCATTTAGTTCACATGCGAGCAGGTTACAAAATGGGGGATGTCCCTTTACAGGACAGTATACTTTGTGATGGCCTTAATGATGCATTTAACAAGTACCACATGGGAATAACTGGTAAGACTATTATTTTGTTATCTGTTTGTTTTTCATTTCTAGCATATCCAAAGTCCTTAATATTTTACACTTACATTTCTGCCTTTATAGCTGAAAATGTGGCCAAGCAGTGGAAAATCTCCAGAGAAGAGCAAGACAAGCTTGCGGTCCAGTCACAGAACAGGACTGAAAGTGCACAAAAGGCGGGGTATTTTGACAAAGAGATTGTACCTGTTGAGGTTCCCTCAAGGAAAGGTAACCAGTAGTATATAGCATCTATGTAATAGTGCACATTGTAGGCCATTTGAAATATAGTACAGAAGTGATTATTTAACCCTGTAAGGACTTTGCCGTTTTTTGTACATAGTAGTGACAGCATTTACTATTCCATGTATCAGATGGGAAGCGGGAGATAAAAATGTGAAAAAACGCATTTACACCATTTTCTTGTGCGCTTGGTTTTTACGACTTTCATTGTGCTCTCCAAATAACACGTCTTCCTCTACTGTTTGGGTTGCTACAATCATGGAGATAGCAATTGTATTTTAATAAAATATGGACTTTGTTTTGTTTTCAAAGGGCGAACGGCATATAACAATTTCGTAAAATCCTTATCACTTCAGAGCTATACTTCAAACTACAGTTGTGGCTGTAGCTTCTTTTTGTTTTTGTAGAATGCTATTTGAGGTCGGGTGAGAAATGCAGCTAATCTCTGGCCATGGTAGTGACATTCCATGCGTTTAGAGGGAACTGTTGAAGCCAGTGATTAATTTCCTATAAATGTAGTCATATGGTCCTTTAAAAAACATGATTTTTGTTCACTGATATGACCACCGCTGCTGCAGTGATTTCTCAAACAAATAACTAGTTTTACAAATGAAATAACCAGTAGTGTGCCGTGTACAGTACAGTGTCATTTTTTGCAAGAAGAGCTGACGATTACACTGCTACCATACTGAGGATTTTTTTTTTTTAATTTTAACTGATCCTATGGCTTCTAACTGTACACATGGGTCAGTGAAAACCATTCAGACTTGGACATGCACTAGTATTTGTTTCCCGAGGCGGCTGGGTGAATTAAAAAGTATAGCCACATGCTGTTCAATATATTAAAAAAAAAAAAAGGGGGAAAAAAAAACATTGGTGTTTTACACTGTCCTGCACATGAGTCATTGGAGCGTTACTTTTTTATTAGCCCTACAAACATCACTATGGCCATTTAACTGTGGCACAGTTCAGCAAATTTTGGATCATCAAAACATCTCTGTGTGATAAAAAAAAGCACAACATTTAACCACAAGTGTTTTGAGAGCATGATGAAAAATCTATGACTGGTGTATAATAAACCAATATTAACTTTATTTTACGTTGAACAGGCCCTGTGACCATAACAACTGATGAATTTCCTAGACACGGAAGCAGTTTAGAAGCAATGGCAAAATTGAAGCCCTATTTTATAAAAGATGGGACTGGTACTGTTACTCCTGGTAATGCCTCAGGTTAGTGGTATAGTAAATATATGTAAGTATGTAACTGTTACATTTTCCTGGTATTTTAAAACAATAGCTTTTGGGAGGTAGAACAACTTTGCCCATTGTCCATTACCTATATCTAGCAGTTTCTTTCATATCCTCCTCAGTTTTGCGTGGCTTTGCATTAGGTCCTCTCCTGGCTTCTCTGGTTACTCTTATGAACCCCACATTTCACAATTAGTTAACAAGGGTAGGGGCTGCTGCTGCCTGATCACAGAGGAGGAAGGAGGGGGAGGCCATATGACAGTGTGTACAGAGTGTTTCCTGTGCTGTGGATACATAATAGTGAGGTACAATTCCCTATCATTTTCTGTACATAGAAGCAAATAAACCTTAGTACTCACACAACACAGACTATAAATTTCTTGTAACTATTTTAGTTCTGATTTCTACTACATATTACATGCTCTATGCTCCATGTGATGAAACCTGCCAAGCTAGTAAGCATATACTTGTAGGAATCTCACTGGATTTGCTGCTAAATTACTGAATGAGAGAAGACAAGGTATCATGGGATCTGTGGGCAGAGTGAATTGGACTCCGCTTCAGGGCAGATACAGGAAGAGGTTAGGCTGCATTTACACAAATGAATGCCCAGACAGCTATGGCTGGGCGGGCATATGTCTGGCGCCATGAAGAGGAGGAGGTGTGACGCCCCCGCCCCCACTCTCCATAGCAATCCACAGCGCTGTATAGCTCTGTGCGCCCATTAACGACCTATGGGGGGGGCGTATAGTCGTCTGATACGCCCCCCCCCTCCCCTACGGTCGTGTGAATGAAGCCTTTGTCTCTGTCCACTTTACCACTGGTGATTTTTGTTTAACACTTTCAAAACAGAAAATGTCATAACTTTGGAAAGAAAAGGGTGAGTAACAGCATATGGGCATTGTTCTGTTTGTTTGGCAAAATCATTATAACTTCGGAGCTACACTTTAAACTATGACTGTCTGGCTGTTGTAGCTTCTTTTTAGGTGACATAAGTTTAAAGGGATCTGTTTGAAGCCAGTGATTGGTTGCAATGTTAACCTGCCCTTGAATGGCACATCATAAATCCTCAGTGGCTGATGTTGGATCTATGTTTTTAAATAAGTAATCATCTGGTCACGGACTCCAGGGAAGTTTCCTTTAAATCACAGGTCCCCCACCAGCTGGGCCGCAGCCCAGGAGCAGGCCATAGAACAACTGTTCCCTGGTGATAAACAAACAAGTGCTGACTGGAGGAGGCACAGGACAGAAGATGACTGCTGGTCACATGACCACATCACATGCCCTGCACCTGCCTGGACAGGTCATGTGATCACCACTATGTTTGGCTGTAGTTTGTTGGTTTCAGTGCATCCACTATGGCCAGTGTTGTGGTGAAACGTCAATGGGGGGCAATGTGTAGTGATGACAGTTACACATCATTACTATGATAACAGAGCAGGACAGTCTGTTTCATGCTCTACTCCCAGTGATGATGTGAGGGAGAACCTGTTACTGAGAACTGAAGGATCATTGGAGTTGTAGTTGGTGGCCATCTCGGAAATAACACTGCCCAGTTTTGAGAATCATAAAAGCTAACTATTTAAGCTTTGTTTTGTGAATAATGACATTAAAGGGAACCTGTAATCATAGATTCTATTCTATGAATAGAAAACATACAGAAGTATTTCTTTACATCACATAGAATCATACAGTACACTTAAAAAGCCTAAAGCAACCAGAAAGCGCCCCCCCCCACCAAAAGATCCAACAGACCCAACAGACATGTACATCCTACAGTATACATCGCTTCCCATTCTTAATTTGCCAGGTATGGCTGATACTCCAAACTAGTTCTTATTTGGAATATGGTCCTTGAAGGTAATCCACCTGCCCCATATTTTCTCCAACTTTGGTGCACAATTCTGCTTCACATATGACCTACATATCCTAACCGAATTACCATATTCATATGGTCAATATACCCGTTCTTATCCGGAGGCCGGGGTCTTCTCCAGTGAGCAGCCATCACCTTTTTGGCCTGATAAAGGGATTGCTGAATTGCAATATTGTTAGGTTCTGTGAAATTGTGCACATTAAGTACCCAAGTAAGCAAGTTAGTGGGGTCGCTTCAATAGTAATTGTAAACACTGTACATATAAAATGTATTACATTCTTCCACTGTTCGTTCATGAATAGGTAAATTATTACATTTTGTATACATGATTCTGTAGCTATAATGCTATTTTCATCCATCACAAGATGATATAAATGATATATATTCATATATGAAATTCTATATTATTCTATATTTTTATGATGATTTTTAATAATTAAATTGAGATACCTCTTAGGTATCAATGATGGAGCGGCAGCAGTGGTTCTTATGAAGAAATCTGAAGCACAACGCAGACACCTTGTACCTTTGGCACAGATAGTCTCCACTGCCCAAGCTGGTTTAGATCCTTCCATTATGGGAGTGGGACCGATTCCTGCTATTAGGAAAGCCGTGAGTTGCTCTTCTTTTATAAATATGGGTGATACTAATATTCAAAAAAAGGCAGCACGCCCAGTTGATGAAAAAATAGTGAAGGTTTTTATTTCGCCTCATGTGCAGGCTTGTATAGCTGAAACACAGCCCATGAGGTGAAATAAGAACCTCCACTATTTTTTTTCATCAATTGGGAGTGCTGCTTTTTTTTTTTTTTTTTTTTTTTTTTAATACTGTTTTACTTGCTGATGGACAAGGATTAAGTATGGCACGCTATCTTCTGATTCGTCTGGACTGGACTGCTGTTTTTTCTGTTTATGAGTAATAGTAGTGTTATCACTTTAAAGGACATCTAACATCAGAATACCTTATAGTAGATGTGTATCAGTCACCTCCCCGTCCCATGGCCGTTTCCAACATGCAACTTTTATAACATCCTAGAACAGCCGACTTTTGTCAAAATTATAGTTTTAGAAATATGCAAATCAACTCGAGGTGCTTTGAAAAGCACCTCCGCAAACTAACTTGTGCACTCATTGATGCCTCCTGGTGAGAGCTAATAACCCCTCTAGAGAGATGAGAACTGTGGCTGCACAAGGAGAACGAGGTGGAAGAAAAATCAGCCACAGTTCTCTTTCTGGTGGGCGCTGGTGAGTGCTCATATAGGTGGTGCCAGGAGGCACCAAGGCATGCATAATTTAGTTTGCGGTGGTGCCTCGAGGTGCTTTAAAGAGAACTTTGAGTGGATTTGCATAATTCTAAAACTATAATTTTGACGAAAATTGCCGGATCCAGGATAAAATAAAAAATGCATGTTGGAAAAGGGACGAGGAGATGAGTGATGCACCTCTACCATCAGGTAATCTAGTGGTAGATGTCCTTTAACTAGTGGATAATGCAAACTATTATTTTCTTTTTTTAATGCATTTTGTTTATAGAATGGGAAATTGTACAATTTTTGTTTTGTCTATACACCTTGCTTCAATGCCTGCTTGATGTATAGAGCATGTGCAGTGATGTTCTCTTGGGTTTACTATCATATTTGGGCACTGATAAATGGAACAGATTTTTGATTCTAAACTAAAGCTGGATAATAGAATGTTGGATTCCTGTTACCTAAATGTGGAAACAAACCCTTAGGACATATTCACACAGTACCTATACAGCAGTGCTACATAGGTACAACCATATTGACATTCTAATTATCCCAAAATCTAAAAATGCCCAATATATCCAGAAGATAAAAATAATTTTCCTTTTTAGTGAATGCAATAATAGAAATAAACATTCATCGCCAATCCAAAAAATTTGAATAAAAATTCTGGGTCTCAGAATACGGTGACGCAAAGCAAACATACCCCAAACCCTTGACTATATAGTACTATTCTTCTCATATGGGGAAGTGCTTACCATCGCCCATGGTTAACTAATATTCCATTTAACCAGTTCCAGTGAATAAGAAAGAATTGCACCAGAGAAGAAGACTCAATTCCCACTGGCACATGCTTCAAATCTAACCCCTTTCTTTCAGACCTCCCTCATAAACCAATTGTAACCTTCAGATGGAGTACCAACTTAAAACCAATACTTGCTCCCAGCCAATTGAAACCCGTTTCTAGAGCCAAGTCCATTTCCACTAACATTTTTAACAATCCAGGCATATATAAATGTCTGTGTTCAGTGTCTGTGCTGTGAAAACATCATGCACAGCACCATGTCATTAAAAAGTAATGTTACCAATGAGATATTTATTATAAATGAGGCCATGGACTGCTCTTCTGATTTCACAGTCTACCTTCTTGAATGCAGCTGTGGCCTCCAATATATTGGTTGCACCATACAGACCAAACAAATCAATAAGCACAGGTCTAACACTAAAAATGGATTCCTAAAACAGAGCGTATCCAAGCATCTAACTGTAGAGCATGGGAGAAACGTGTTACCTATATCTATTTAATCTGTAATATGTAGATTATTACTTAATCTGTCATGTAGGCTGCTCTTGTCTTCCAGCAGCCAAAAGAGAAATAGCATTGTCTGGTCTGCCTTGCAGGTTGAAAAAGCAGGATGGAGCCTCGATGAAGTCGATGTCTTTGAAATTAATGAAGCCTTTGCAGCTCAAGCAGTGGCATGTGTTAAGGAGCTGGGACTGAACCCTGAGAAGGTTAGTCATGTGTTCAGCAAGAACAAGCATATATAGAAAGCTAATCTCGGTTATTTTGACTGTGGATAACCTTTTCACCAGTTAGAGAAAATGTACATATGTACTAACCTAATTTTTTTTTTTTCTTTTGCAGGTTAATATCCAGGGTGGAGCTATAGCACTTGGCCACCCTCTTGGCGCGTCTGGATGTCGTATTTTGGTCACTCTTCTTTATGCTCTAGAGAGAACTGGTGGAAAGAAAGGAATTGCTGCTCTGTGCATTGGTGGTGGCATGGGAATTGCAATGTGTGTCGAAAGAACAAGCTAAACCTTTAATTCAGTTTATATGAGTTCTGTATGGGTAGAAAGGACACTTCAGAAGATATTTATTCTAATTCAGCATATAAGTGACTAAAGGAAAAAAAAGTACATTCCTCAAAAGACCAACATAATTTTAACCAGTTCTTATTTCTTGATTTCTCAAAGATTTTATTAGTTATCAGACTGAGTTATACAGCACTGAGATGACCATGTAATACTACTCCTCAGCACCTTATAATAGCCAATGTGGTAAGGGTACAGATCTACATGAAGAAATCTGGTGTGAAGAAATAAGGTGTTTGTAGCCCGTCTATCATTGGCGTGTGAGCACCACTTACGTGCCAACAACAATATAAAGACTGATACAGCCAAGAAACACGGGCTGGTATGGGATCTGTGCAGTGGGCTCATGCATGAGACCATAGAAAGATGTAGGATGCTGCTGAAACAGTGTGCATGTAATAATGTAGTTTTCAAGAAAAATGTTGTACATGCGATAGTTTTCATGTAAGAAACTGGCAGATTTCTGTTCTGGTTCATGAAACGTAAAATTCTTGCAGAAATCTGCAGAGTATACAGGAGGCCTTAGCAGAAATCCAGCAGGATCACACTCCCTAAGAGCTAAAATGCAGGACCATGTGGTGGCTGAATTTCAGTCAAACCCTGTGTTAAGATGTACTCCAAGAATTACATTATGATGCAAGGAGCTGCTGTAAAACCCTCGAATGACAGCGCTGTACTACAACTACAACTGCGACTGTTCTGCTGAGGAGAAGGGACTCCCTGCATCATACATAACTATGAAGGTTGAAGTGTTCAGCCCATGAAATCCAGCCTCCAGGTGACCTGTGACTTGCAGACCACACACAGTTGTGCGTTTTAGCCCTAACTTGTGGCATCATCCCACTATAAAACAATATTGTTTCCCATAGTAATAACAGACAGTGCCCTCTATTGGTTATAAAGCTCACTACATTTACATGAATTGGTCAAAGAATGTATTTTTAATTTATATCTTAAATCAACTGCCTGGGGAAAAATGATATTTTTCATTTTAATGCAGAAGACCAGAAATAAGTTGAAATTTTTTTGTATTAATTTCTGCCATTTTAATAAACTATACAAAATACTGTATGCCATCAAATGTCATTTGTGTTCCTACAAGACTGAGGTCTTTTTTTTTTGGAGGGGGGGGGAGGATCTGAGGGAGATGGATCAGAAAATACAGCGGTCAAAAAAATGTTTTATTAGCTGTGGGGCTATACTGGAGATCAAAATTAGAGAACACACAATTTCGTAAATGTCAAGGTCATTGTGTAGTTCTACGTGACTATATCCTAACATGAGTAGAATATATATACAATTTATGAAATAAGCTTAAAATACTGCTATTCTAAAGTCCAGAATTGAAATTTAAATAATTGTGATAGAGAACACTTTCAGATACCTGCAAGTTATTTGTGTTATTCTGGCATTTGGTGCCAACGTAATTATCTGACTGACAAACCCTAAACTGGCAGCCTACCAGTTTACTGGCTTATACTTGAGTATAAGCCAAGTTTTTCTGCACAAAAAAATTGAAGAGTCAAGAAAAAACAAACAGTGTACTCACCTACCGAACGTTCCCCCGGGCAGGTCCTCTTCTATACAGCGATGTTCCAGCATCGGCTCAGTGTCCCGCGCCATCCATCGCTGGGATTGTGACGTCATGGTGCCTTCGACGAACATGTTGTGTGGACAAAGTGGCCCACAGTTTAATTTTAGTGATGAAAGCAAGTTCAATTTATTTGGGTCTGATGGGAATTTTTTTTTTTTTTTTCCGGACAATTGTAATAAAAAAAAACCGGTCAACAAGACAGCCGGCTACATCTCATTCTTCACCAACCAGTTACAAATAATGACATATAGCAATGGTACATCTTCGATAGGAAACGTGGTATGCAGGTTCTGTTTCAGAAAGGACATCAGAGTAACAGCCAGTTTACTTATTGTAACACAATTAACCTTGACGCAAGACAATTGGACACACACACACATACCAATACACTCCTTCTCCTCCGCTATAGAAATGCAAGGAGATTAGAAAGAATTACTAAGCGGTATGGGGATTCACACACCATCTGGACCAGATGCGTTAAAATTTTTGAGGGCACTTTCTTTTCACATTATAACGAGATGTGGTAAGGGTTGACACTGTTAATAAGTAGTATCCATCATTTTATGGGGGGGGGGTTTCTGTTCCTTCCATGACATCATCACTCCTTTATGGGCATAGTATAGAGGAAACCTGAAAAAGATCTTATCATAGTGGCCATTGATAACCTCATTCATAAAGGAGACATACCATTAAGCGCGGGAACTCAAAGTGTTAAGAAACTCTAGAACCAGACCAGAAAACACGAATCCTAGAGCAGGCCAGACACAGTGCAACAAGGATCCGGCTTCCGCCTGACAGCGGAAGCACAAATCATTGGCCGTTACCCCCATGCAAAATAGTTTTGCGGGGGTGAAATACACCCAGTGGAGAAATGTAGACTGGATTAGAAAGTCTTCACCACAGATGTAAAATAGGATAGTTCAACCTCCCACCAGTCATCATCCTACAGGTCAGGTATATCACGTCTCCAATATTCAAGGGCTTTATCGAACGGTCTAGTCCTTTGTTCTAGTAGGAGTGCATATACCTGAATGAGTGGTTTAGGGCATAAAGCCTGTTTGGGTTCTGGGTGAATCAGAGACGGTATTACCTTGTTGAGTCTAGTGGCTAGAATTTTAGACATTTTAATATCGGAGTTTAGCAGGGAAATGGGCGGTAGGAATCGGAAAGTAGGGGATCCTTGCCTGGCTTAGGTAGAACTACAATGATGGCCTCTTGCATGGGGGTGATGGGAACATTTTTCGTTGACAAACTGAGAAAAGACTGAACCCTGAGTCCTGATTTAAACCAAAACAGAAAACCCTTGGTCACAAAGTTCCATGACTCAGTTTGTTGGCCATAACTGTGGAAGGGACTGAAAGAAGAGTGGACCAAAATAACAGCAGAGCAATGAGAGAGATTAGCAATGTCCTGTGGCCACAGAGGTGCTGAAATCATTCAAAGTAAAGGCCTGTGCGATTCCTACTGACAATTATGAACTTCAGAAAACGATGAATTACTCTTACCGGTAACGATGTTTCCTCAAGTCACGACAGCACCACCAGAGAGATAGAGATCCGCCCTCCAAGGACAGGAAACCTGAGCCTAAAAAGAGGCTCCTCCTACTCCTCCTCAGTTTGGTTACAGAGATTAATGTCTTTTTTTTGCAACACCCGGGTGGGAATACCAGGTGCTGTCGTGACTTGAGGAAACAACATTACCGGTAAGAATAATTTATTGTTTTCCCATTCATCATGACGGCACCACCAGAGAGAATTACAGAGAAATCAATGAGACAATTAGGGGGGGATAATTGAGGATAAAACCTTCCTTCCAAAAGAAAGAGAAGAGGAACCCACCACCCTATAGTGTTTAAGGAAAGTGTGAGGGGTGGACCAGGTGGCAGCCTGGCAAATTTGTTCCAGCGTAGCATTCCTACACACGGCCCATGATGTAGCTAATGATCTAGTTGAATGAGCACGGATGCCATCTGGGACAGGAACTTCCGAAATCTCATAGGCCATCTGAATAGTGACTTTAATCCATCTAGCGATGGCTGTGGAGGATGCTTTATTCCCCTTATTCTTTCCTGAAAAGAAAAAAAAAAAGGCTATCGGATTTCCTCCACATAGAAGTAGCATCCAAATATTGTACAATACTCCTTCTAACGTCTTAACAATGAAAAGATCTTTTCCTCTCTGTCTTGGGGTTACTAAAGAATGATGGAAGGGTAATGTCCTGAGATCTATGAAAATCGGATACTACCTTAGGCAGGAACCCTGGGTCTGGTCTAAGGATAACCCTGTCATCCAAGACTCTACAATATGGATGTTTATGAGACAAAGCTGCTATTTCGCTTACACTTCTGGCTGAGGTGATGGCCGTTAGAAAAACTGTTTTAAGTGTTAGAAGTTTTATTGAAATACTTTCTAATGGCTCAAACGGAGGGCCTGACAAAACCTTGAGAACCATAGATAAATCCCAGGGAGGTAACTTACTCCTAATTGTGGGCCAAATTCTACCTGCTGCCCTAATAAATCTGGAAACCCATGGCTGTTTAGCCAACTCCTGATCAAATAAGGCTCCTAGAGCCGGCACCTGAACCCCAAGTCCCTTCTCTAGGCCTTTCTGCAAGAATTCAAGGATATGACTAATATTAGGCTGAGCCAACTGCCCCGGGTTCTGTCCAGAAAAGGAAAATAAAGCCTTCCAAACTCTATGATAGATCTTGTACGTTACTGGTTCCCTACTCTTTTGCAGAGTAGAAATAACCTCACGAGACAAACCTTGCTTTTGGAGAATCATCCTCTCAATAGCCATGCCGTCAGATGCAGGGCTTTTATCTCTGGATGGAGGATCGGATCCTGTGACAACAAGTTCCTGGATTTCCGGAGGTACCCAGGGATCGGCTATTGAAAGCTCCCTTAGACTAGAAAACAATGCCCACCGAGGCCAGAAGGGGGCGAACAATATCACCTTTGCTCTGTCTTGTCTTTTTCTTATTGTCCTGGGAAGGAGAATCATGGGAGGAAAGGCATAAAGAAGAGGACGGTCTCATTTTTGAGAAAATGCATCCACTGCTAACGGGAGGTCTGCCCTGTTCAATCTTTCTATCTTGCGATTTCTCCTTGTGGTAAAAAGATCTATCATCTAAACAGAAGACTCTTCAGTTAAGATTTTGCCAATACAGGTGTTACAGGCGGCTTTTTCATAGCTGGAAGGGAGTTGAGAACCAATTTTGCATTCTCTATGGTGCGTCTTACGGGTTGCCTTTTTAGGCCCCTCTTCTCCCTAACACCCATTATAAGAACAGTTCATAAAAGTAAAACACTCACCGCCCTGCAGTCTAGTTACCGGGGCTGGTGTCCTGGGTGTCAAGATCTCGCTTGTCTGCCATACTGCACAGCTGACTTGTAAACAGCACCCTGCAGTTCCCCTCTTCTATTTTTAAAACTTCCGCCAAGTGGGCTCTGACCTCACTTCCGGTCAGGACGGCCGTAAAAATTGATTTTAGGGAAAAAAAAAAACCCTTTGTCTGTAATTCTACAGGGAAGGAGAGCCCCGCCGCCTTATAGTATGAGTGGCCCGCTCTATCCTTAGCCCCATGCGCCTCTTTGGGCACAGGCAATTCAGAAACTGGAAGTGACTACGCGTCACTTCCGGCGCGAGCATTCCACTCACCTCTGCTTGTCGGCTCTTCAAAAGAGGATGCGACCGAGGCCCCTGCGCACACAGAGGGAGGAAAGCGGCCACGATCCAAATCCCCACACCGGAGGATTGTACCAATGGCGTCCCACGCTCGTTTCATAAAGAAGGGTAAGTGAGACACCGCAGGGACACCCAAACTGAGGAGTAGGAGGAGCCTCTTTTATGCTCATGGGGATCTGCCCTCCAAGGACAGGAAACCTCTCTGGTGGTGCAGTCATGATGAAGGGGAAAATGTAATTAGAATCTCTGTGCTACAGTCACTGCTGTTCTCCAATTATGATCATCATATTTTGCCAAATAAAGGTTTTATGTTAATACACTCTGGTAGTTTGTAAAACACTGTTCTAGTGGCTTGGGTGAACCCTTATTAAAAAAATAAATAAATAATCAAATATTGGTTGATTGTGATTACATTATTTCTGAAAAACATCAAGTGATCATACATTGTTCTCCAGTGTATATCTTTAAGCCAGTATTATGTAGACATCATGATGCTAGAGTCATGTTCAGAATAAACGGAAGCCATGAAAATAAGCTCACACTTTACTTTTATTAAGTGTCCAGGTGATAATTTTTGGTACAAGACCAAGAAGTGCAAGATAAACAGAGTTACTAGTTATAAATTACAGTAATACAAAAAAGACAGTTTCTATGACACATCAGCCTTCAATTGATCCAGACTGCACTGCCTCATGGTATTTGCCCTTCTCTTCTTTACTCTCTGGATGCAATTTGATAAGATCATCAATTCTAAGGATTGTAATTGCAGCTTCTGTCGCAAACTTCAGGCTCTTTGTTTTGACAACAGTGGGTTCAAAAACCCCTGCTTGTTTGTTATCCCTTGGTTTCCCATTGAGCAAGTCAAGTCCAATCCTGGAGGGGAAAAACCAAAGATTAAATCGTAAATATGCGGAAAAAAAAAAAAAACAACAACACTTAAAGCAAAGGTTGTATCTGAAGAAGAGTAAACAGTGGGCCACCCAACAATAAAGAGAATGTGTCCCCTAAAATAACAGAATTGTACACTTGTACATTTTTTTTTAATTTTAGTATATAGATTTTGTAATCATCACTAAAGGGATAATCTAAGTGCTGTATCACAGCACGGCACAATACAAAGATTTTTACAAAAAGGACCATGTCATGATTGGAAAGGGGAGAGTCCTGCTCATGTTCTCACGTACAGCTTGCAAGACAACCATATGTTTCCCATCAGCCATATAAAATATTCCTATAAATGTTTAATGACTGGTAAGAGGCTAAAATGCTGCAAATTATGAACTTCGTATAGTATATAATGCCCAGAGAATGTGACATCATTTCACATGATTGGGTGAATCAAACACGCACTGCCAAGAAACTGGGAGACGGATAACATTCAAAGAACATACATAGCACAAAACCGATTAAGACACCAGCATCTTGGAGAGGTGACTGATTTTAACACCGGGAAACAGATGAGAGCGATTGGTGAAGCTCTTACCACTTTAAGGCTTTGCGTTCAGGGTTGACTTGAGCCTCATTATGGAAAGCTCGCAGCTTTGCGACCAGGTCAGTAGAGTCTTGTGCAGCATTCACAGCAAGGGTTTTTGGAATAACCAGAAGTGCTCTTGCAAACTCTGCGATTGCTAGTTGCTCTCTTGAGCCCTGAAAATTTTAGTATGATAAGTAGCATTAAATATCAAGTGCTAGAATTGGTGACATTTGTTTTTGAGGTAGGCTTTTTAATTTTCTCTCAAAATACAAGTACATATTACAGGATATAGTGTTAAAAGTCCAAAACAATATTCTTTTTGCCTCTGTTGGGCCACCATAGGCGTTTATTTCTGAGAAACAACACATTCTTACCATGCTTGTAGCATAATTTTCTAGATAAATGGAAAGTGCTGCCTCCACAGCGCCACCACCTGGTACCACTGATTTGGACTCCAGCACCCTCTTCACCACACAGAGGGCATCGTGGACAGATCGTTCCATCTCGTCACACATAAAGTCATTGGCTCCACGAAGAATGATGGATGCACATGTTCGGGCCTTTGTACTGTAAAAGACAAGTCATTCATAAGAATCTATTCAGAATGAGTAATCAGGTTCGCACAATAGATTCATCCCTGGAGTCCGAAATACCATTAATACAAAGTGTCCCAGTCATCTCTATTTTATGACTCCATAATTCACTAGTAATGTAACGATTACCGTACACTGCCTCCATATTTTACATTAAGGCAACTGAGAAGCTCAACTTTATTTTCTCTAAAGACAACTTGTCCTATATCCCACAGGTATAACTGAACATGGCACGGCACAGCGTGGCAGAAATAAAATGGGAATCTCATACCAGTTAACGGACAACTCACTTTTTGACCAGAATCAGCTCATCATCACATATTCTCTCTTGTACAACTTCTTCAGCCTGTCCCAACATGGAGGCTTCAAAGCTTTCTTCTCCCTCCAAGTTTGCAAGGGTTGAACAAACCGTAGCTGTTGGTTGAAAAAGAACATTTAGGACAGGGAACCCCCAAATAAACCATGACATAGGCCCAGTTCCTACATGCGTTGGGGCTTCCACTTACTTTCCAACACAAATTGATAAAGCGAAGACTGGTGGATCCATTGTAGAGAATTCATTTTTAATGGCTTTTGTTAGTGTCTACTTGCAGTACTTCCATAAAATTGGAATAACTGCTGAACTTGTTTGTTTCACTTTTATTATTAAAAAAAAAAGTCCATTGACGAGGCAGTTCGTCACTATACTCAAACCTAGGAAGGAAGCTCAGATAGCAAAGTCTTACAGACCCATTTCCCTGTCTGTTGGTAAAGGATTGGCAAAGATTCTAGCAAGATGCCCAATTGGTGTAATAACTGGTCTGGTCCACTGTGACGAATCTGGCTTTATGCCCAATAGATCTCTGGCAATTATTTTATGCAGATTTGAGAAATAGTCTAGATCTTCAGCCAGAAGATGTAGGTGAGCGAGTACTTCTCACAACGCGGTAAAAGCTTTTGGATAGCATTGAGTGGGAGCGCCTCTGGGGAGTAATGGAGAGATTAGGAATGGGTAAATCTTCTTTACACTAGCCCCATGGTGAGAGTTGGGTCTAATAATATTCTGTCCAGGTTTTATTCCCTGAACCTCCGACTAAGAGTTTAAGGAATGGGTGACGGCTTTAATTAAACTGGAGAAAGGGGTATATATTATATTTTAAGCAATGGGGACATTTGAAAAGATCTGGGAAGATAAGCCTGGGGCTATAGTGTACATTTCTAATTATAAGAAGCTTCTCCTGAAGGTGTGCCATGATTGCCTTAATTGTTTTACACCAATTTAATATTCTGTATGCCATTTATATGCCTCATATGAACAAGGGATAGGGGGTTATGTTGGGATAGGTCTTGTTCGTAATTTGCAAAATGTTAATGAACATGTTATTTTGGAGAAAGAACTAAAACTGCAGAAGTCCAAAAGGGGTGTGTACTGGGCCTAACGAGTTCCTACCATGAAATTCCTTCACTCCTGATGATATAGTAGCCACTCACCTCCAGTTGCTTTGGCAATACGTTTTAAATCTTTTTTCAGTACTCTTCGCACAGCCATTGCACCTGCATCAACAAAATACTTGAGACACATGTCATCGATTCCACCAGTAGTGAGGATGACATTGGCCCCGGTTGCCAAAATCTTCTGAATCCTCTCTTTGGTAATGTCAGACTCCCTAGAGAGAAAATTTTAAAAATAAAGGTTATAGTGCAGTCTCTCAAACTGTAACCCCAACCACCACTGCAGGAGGCATTATAGTTTAGCATAGATGGCAGCACAGACTTAGTCAGTGATCACAGACTAATGTACCGGCCTAATGTGAAACTGGTCTCAGTTTGTGCAGCAGTGTATTATGGTAAATGATAGTTATCCTTGTAAAAAACCTCCATACATGTGTTGTAACAAATATACAGTCTTGGACAAAGTCCGGTTAAGCTATAGTTGTTTGTTCCATAGCAGAAAATCTTGCAATATTTGGACACAAGATAATTAAAGGACTAAGGATATTTTTCCTCAACATGTAGTCTGGCCCAGTATGAAATGTAGAGCTTCTACTCAGGGTGACCAAATGCAGTGTCACCTTTTAAAGCAGAATACCCAATATAACTTACCCCACACGTATAACTGCATGGCAGCAAATAAAAATGGGGAACACATGACAAACCTAAACACAAATTTAACCCCTGAATTTGCAGATTTATCATATAACAATAGGGTACATATCACCACACGCCTCTTAAAGAAGCTGATGCAAAATGCACATTGGGGTGAGGGGAACCCGAGGCAAGTTTTGCAGACAGGATTCTGAAAACTTTGTTCTCATCTTTTTAGCTACAGCTTTAAAATATACCTGTTCTGACTTACATACAAATGCAACTTAAGAACCTATCTTATACACAACCCAAGGACTGCCTGTATATTTTATACATACACAGTGGTGCGGACACATATACTCTATTGCCATACGATAAATATCTAAACAAGAGCACCATATAAATAACCTATAGCAGATGACACTTACAACCCACTCCCAATATATACCTCTGGCGGATTTGGTCCAACTTGGATGGGTCGGAAATAATCACTTGAACTCCAAGTTTCATTTTAGTTTTCTGCAAACTGAAGTCTAGGCAGGCAATTTTTGCATTAGTAATCCTCTTATTCATTCCTAAAAATAGAAAGAGAAGTCGTTTCTGGCATGGAGACGCAGGTATGAGACTTCCAATTCTCAATTCCACAACCCTTTTGACAGCACAGCATATCATAAAACTAGTACCCACACCCAGTTTCAGCCATTTGTACTTTAAAGCTAGAAGTTACCAGGCAATCTATAATATGTCAGAATTGTCAAGCCACTTAAAGTGTACCATGAACATATCCTGCTTTAGTGTGGTTTAAGTAGGTGCAGCCACTCTCTGGTATCTGAAACTGCAACTGCTTTAAGGAGCTAGCTCTGCATGCATGTGGGCTATAAGCTTTCATCTTCGCTTAAAGGAGTTGGCTGCATGGTCAAGTTAGGAAACTCATAAGCTGCCAACTTATTTAAGTGTTATTTAATGTCTACCCACAGAATTGCTATATACATTTAGTAAAACCAAAATGTATAAAACACTATATACAGATATATTCACCTTGTGAGCCCACCACACAGTTAAGTGCGTAACCATTTACAAGAATGCTTTCTTTCTGGCTCCGGCCATGAGCTTTAAGAACATTAATGGAGTTTATTGGGTAACGGGCCTGGCCCTTTGGATCCACATACTTTACAGCAAGCGCAGCATCTACCACCATTGAAGCAAAAAATTCACCATCACTGATAAAATATGAGTCAAGGATAAGATGAACTGGCAATGTTGTAGTTTCAAATCCAAAATCATGCAGGCATGTTTGCCATGGGTACATTTTTAGAATCTCTTACAGTGGGTTAAGAAAATAAGCCACCTGAAAATCCACTTTGTCTTGCAGTGCTGTAAACACAAGTTTTAGTATTCTGCCGTTAATAAAAATGACTGCAAGACAAAATATCACACTACCAAAACATAATGGAAAAGGATACACTCCAATAATTTTAGAAGACATAGAAGTCTTTGCAGCATTAAGAAGACAGTCCTTCCCCAGCTCATCGGTGTTAATTGTGAGGTTCTCGTTGATGTATCTGACAGCTTCTCTATTTGGATAAAACATGTCATAATATAAACAGTATTGAGAATTATGCAGGTAGTAGACAAATGTTACAGTAATCAAAGTACAGTTGATTAGTATGAATAAAGATGCACATATATCAAGTCCAACCTATAGTTCGTTGATCCTGCCCCATGTCCCAGTTCTAGAATCATGGCTGGTCTCTGTATAGACGCTCCCCAGCTGGGACAAAAGTGTCAACAATCTTGACTTGTTTTAAAGGGGTATTCCAGGAATAAGAATTTCTTATACAAAACTCCAGAATGCTATAAATGAATACAACAAAACTCACTGGAGGAAATTTATAAATCTGTTTACGCTAGAAAACTGGAGTAATTTGCACCTGAAATGCTGTGCGCCACATTTACTAAGGTGGTGTCTGCACATAAAATAAACTGAAAATTCAATATTGTGCTGCAGCAAACTAGACCAACTAAAAGGAGATGCAAAGTATGACTCTCCACTCTTATACTGCACCAGATTAATCATTGTGTCTGATGCTGGATTATTAACCTACCGCAGCAGAGAGCGGTCTAGTTTTTCTCTACACTTATCCAAAGACTGACAGATTAACTCCCCCAATGTCATTAATCACAAAATGGAGCTTAAATTGATTGCTTTTACAATTCACTAAATGTTAAAGGCTTTCTAAAGTAGGTGGAGTTGTCTAAAAGATGGCCACCAAAGAATACTACACCTGATCCCTCACTTCCCAGTAACAGATCCTCCCTCATGTTCTGCTCCCAGCGATGCAACTGCAATCACTGCACATTACCTCACTGATATGGGTCTCACCACAACGCTGGCCGAACTGGATGCACTGCAACCAACCAACTACAGCCAAACAGTGGTGATCACATATGATGTGGTCATGTGCCCAGACGACATCTATCCCGTGTCTCCTCCACATGGACAAAAATAAATGTCTTGATAAAAGGGAAGGTAGCATTTCTTCTTTACAGAATATGACCACATATGTTGATAAGGGAAGCAAAATTTTAAGCAACTAATTACAATTAGCTTATATGAAATATTCATTTGAATATGAAATATGTTTAATTCCTGAAAAACCCGTTTAGGTCAGCAGGGCCAGCTTAGGTGTCTTTACAGACAGATGGCAGCCACTGAAAATCAAACAGGGTGCCAAGCTTAATATATCTTCAAATAAACTTATGATGCTACCCACTTGCAAGCCAGACGATAGCCTCCAATTATGGATGTTGGGTGGATTTTCTGTTTCACCAGCTCATCTGCATTCTTCAGCAGCTCTGCAGCAATAATCACCTGTATGGAAGGCAATGGTGTGAACGTTAGCTATAAATTGGAAAAATATACAAAAAAAAAAAAAAAATCCACAATACAACTCTTTGCATGTTTCATATTACCAGAGATAACTGAGAACCAAAGTTTATTATACATCTTTCACAAATAAGAGTCTTAAAGGTCAAACGTCATCAGGTCTTTGTCACTACTAACTGTTCCATCTCAGCCTTAAACTAGTCAATTCATACATTAATCATTGTAAAATCATATTTTCATTATTAGTAAATGAGGCTGGTCACATGGAGAGAGAAAGTTATGTCACCCCTCCTCTCGTCTGTGTGTAATTGCTAGTGTCTGTGCTGACATGCTGTCCTCCCATACACATGTGAGAGACAGACAACTACACAAGCACCTTACATGCGCTGTTCTCCTATACACATGTGAGAGACACAGACATCAGCTACACGAGTGCCTGACATGCTCTCTTCTCCTATACACGAGAGACACAGACATCAGCTACACGAGTGCCTGACATGTTCTCTTCTCCTATACACGAGAGACACAGACATCAGCTACACGAGTGCCTGACATGTACTCTTCTCCTATACACGAGAGACACAGACATCAGCTACACGAGTGCCTGACATGCTGTGCTCTGCTATACACATGGCTGCATCCTGGAGCAGTTGAATATACACACAGGCTGCAGAAGGAATCGCCACCAGCACCAGGAGTGTAACATCATTATACAGACTGTCAGTCAAGCACTGGGGGTGTGGTTGTTCCTCACACATGAATAAGCTGGACTGCAGAATATGATAATGATTAATTGGACACCTCTCAGGTTATTTGCATACAGCTTTAAGGTTACAGGCATGTAGATGGACGATGTAGGGATAGGGGCAATGCCTTCTAACGGCGGTTTGTGAAAATATATTTTGTTTTGGAGGTTAATTTGCCTGACTGGTGACGGACTCTCTCCATGTCTCATGCTGCGGCTCTTCCCCAAGCAGTACAATTTGGGTTTGTTCTGTTTGTTTGGTTTTTAACGAGGGAACCAAATGAGAATTTGGTAAAATCATAACTTCAGTTATACTTTAAATATTAAACCTACAACTGATGTTGTCCCATCTCCAACTTCATTGTCTTGCAGATCAGCAAGTTCACAAAGGACTTTAGCTGCAGGATGTTCTACTTCTAGAAGCTTTAAGATTGTTGCACCATCATTTGTTATAGTGACATCCTGAAATAAAGAACAAAGATTGGAAATTCCAATGAAAAGTCTCAAATGCCAACAGAAATGATTAAAACAATTAACTTATACACCAAAACATTGCATGTTATTAACATGCTACATTCAGCGTTTTATATATAAAGGTTTAAGTTTTTATTCCTAAAACCGAAACCTATGGTTTGCTACATTACCAAGACCTAAAATGTTCTGCCATATCATTTAGGAGAAGTTGGGACACACATTCCCCTTCAGGATATAGCAGACATTGCTTGACTCAGTCTATAGTATTGGTTCAGCACAATAATCTTACATATGCTATATAAATGTGTACTTACGCCAATATCATCCACCAACATCTTATCCAGACCTACAGGACCAAGGGAACTTTTCACTATATTGGCAATGGATGCTGCTGCCATGACTGGAAGAAGAATTAGAGAGGTTAATGTGGCCTTAGTAAAATATAAGCTCATGTACATCAGTCCCAGTGTTGTGTGACAAAGTGGAAGAAACTAGCAAAATGTCCTGTCATTATACACTGAAGAAGATACACATCTCCCCCATCAGATAACAACAGGTTTCTCTCCCCCATCAGCATAGCCATTTATCCTGAACAAGATAAACGGTATTAAAACGGGGTTAACATAGAATCAGCAGAAATACACAAGCTTCAACAAAATATTATGTGCGGCTGGAGTGCAGCAGCCAATGAAGGTATAGACTAGACCCATCCCAATTGTCTCAGCACAGGGAATCTCACAAGAGACAGCTGTGGGTAAAGCATTCACCAGCTTTACTCCGCTCTAACGTCAGAGGCACACGTGGCGTTTTGAACCCGTTTTTGGGCCTTAAGCAGTGCATTTTTTTTTTTTAAACGCATCCATTATTTCCATTTACCATACTTTTCATAATTGGGGAAAAACTGACAATGACGGAAAAAAAATAAGGCGTTTTCAAACAGACTACTTAAAAAACGGCCCAAAATCGTGTTCAAAACGCCACTTGTGCCACCAGCCTAGCTCCTGGTGAAGACACAGGACTAGAATCCTGCTACCAATCATTCCATACAAGGAGCAGAGGCAGCCAGGTCTGCAGAGGATGCTATATCCCAGTGGCGGCGAACCTATGGAACTGGTGCCGGAGGCCTTTCTGGGGGCACCCGGGCCATCGCCCCAGCACACCAGACAGGACTCAAAGAATCTTTCAGTGATATTTTGATACATACTTCGCTACTTGGGACTGTAGGAAGAGGGAGAATGAGGAGCCAGGGACAAATTATCTTTGGAGGACCTCCTGCTGGCCCCACGATTCTCTGTGTACAGAGGGACACTGAAAAGAAGCTAAAATGATGAAAATTTTCCATCTTTCTACTATGTTGCTGCCCTCAGGAGGCTAATATGATTGAAAATTGTTGAACGGGGAGCAACATGTTACTGCTTTAATTTTTGGTTGGCATCTGGCGATAAATAAGGGGGATTTTGGGTTGCAGTTTGGGCACTCGGCTGCTAAAAGGTTTGCCATCACTGCTATATCCGATATCCTATCCTTCAGGTGGTGCCGGGATTTTGGGGGCCTAATGCAAAACTGGGAATGGCATCACCTGACCCCCCCCCCCCCTCCCAATTTCTACATTTGGCCAAGAAGACAGCTGAATAATCACATACTGTACATATGGACATCATGGCAAGGCTTCCTCATAGCTCTTGTGAGCTGGGCCCTTCATTCTTGTTTCATCTGATCATGAAGGTCTTGTATTTGTGCCCTGGGATCTGTACTGCGCTGTGGAATATGAAGGAGCTACATAAAGCTTTATTAGTATCACGGGCGTGGTCATTATATTCATTACATTCAGCTAATAGCCTTAGATGTGAAGTTCGGAGGGATCTGTACAACAGCATCCACCGGCCTAATAGTATGAGGAGGATCCTCCCCATGTACTGTACTCTGTGCCTTGTGTATGATGAGCACAGACAGGTGTCACGGCCACACTACGAGACGGGCCTGGTGCGGCCCTCCATTGTCAAGCAAGCTGACTCGGGATGACACCTCTAGTACACGTCGGTATCTACCATTTTGGCTCCTGACGGCCTCTCCGGTGCTGCGCTCCCCGAAAACGGCTAGCGGGCCCTCCATCTTCTGCTTCCTCACACAGTCCCGGCGACAAGCCCGCTACAACGTGCTCAACAACCGCCGCTCGGCCGCACAGCACGCTGGGAAAGAGATACTCCTCCGCTGCTTAGCCACGAAACCCCACCCACTGCAGCACACCCCTTCGGCGCCAGACAGGAACCTCCTTATACAAAGCACATCATACAAAGAATAGGTAACTGCAGTTTGTCGGCAGCGAATAGGTTACACACGTAAGGACGTCGCCGGCATATGGGAGTGGTCTAAGACTAAAACGCCGGAGAGAGAATGTTCTAGTGCAGCGTGCTAGTGCGCGTCCTTGTGTCTCCACCCTGCGGTCAGTTGGTGGTCGAGAGCGCGCTCCTTGTAGCCCATTGCATGCCGGGGCTTGTAGTTTTATAACATGCAGCATGAAGCGCAGGACCTTATATGGTTTTCCTACTGATATCGTTGTAATACTAATCTTTCCCTATACCTGCTGCCATCTAGTGACTGCTTTGTCTTCCTTCACCTGAACCTTATCATCCGTGCTCAGCACAAGCCGCATGTAGAGTAGATGTGGTCTTATCTCTGCGCAGGCCCCTGCCCCTGGTTTTCTTGGACGGCTCTCATATAATTCTGTAGTAGGGATAATCATAGAGGATTATAGGTTCCTCAATAGAAAGCAACACTGTGACCACAGCCCCGGTCACCTTTATGTGACTGCTAAGCCTGGGAATAGGAGCAAGGCGGCATCTGCTGCTCAGTATTTTAACCCCTTATCACCGACATTTGTTTTCAGCTTAATGACCAGACCTGATTTTTCGAATCTGACGTGTCACGATAATCAAGCCCTTACACTGCAATGCACTTGTATTGCAGAGTACAATGTAAGTAACGGATCCTGCCAGGAGGCGGAACCCGAAGTGAAGAGCATCCGGCAGCCATGGGGCACATGCCTGACCATGGGGCTGCCACGGGATGGATCGGATTGCCCGGAAAACACAGACGGGGTGAAGTCCGATCCATGGGGGACACACTTTAACCGGTTCGCGACCGCCCACCGTGTATTCACGGCGGCGGTGGCGTTCCGATGCATGGAGAGGGCTCGCGGGCCGAGCCCTCTCCATAGCCGGTAAGTCTCTGCTGCATATTGCAGCAAAGGCTTACCGGTAACACCAGCGATCGGTGCCGGCACCGATCGCGGGTGTTTTCTTGCTGATCGCCGCCATCTTTCCGAGGATCGCCGCTTCCCGTGATGTCATCGGGGAGCGGCGAGCCGTCGCCATGGTAGCTTCGGGTCTCACGAAGACCCGAAGCTACTTCAGGTTAACCCATTCATTACAATGTGCTATCAGCACATTGTAATGTATGAGGAGTAAAATCCCCATATACTGCCATACTGTTGTAAGGCAGTATATGGTAGGATCGATCAGACAACCTAGGGTTAAAGTACCCTAGGAAGTCTGAAAAATAGTAAAAAAAAAAAAAATTAAAAAAAACTAAAAATTCAAATCACCCCCCTTTCCCTAGAACTGATATAAATATAAATAAACAGTAAAAATCATAAACACATTAGGTATCACGGCGTCCGAAAATGCCTGATCTATCAAAATATAATAAAGTTTTTTCACTGCGTTTAACCCCGTAACGGAAAATAGCGTCCAAAGTCGAAAATGGCATTTTTTTGCCATTTTGAAAAATATAAAAAAAATCATAAATAGTGATCAAAAGGTCGCAAAGTCCCAAAAATTATAGTAATGAAAACGCCATCAAAATTCGCAAAAAATGACACTACCCCCAGCTCCGTACACCAAAGTATGAAAAAGTTATTGGCGCCAGAAGATGGCAAAATAAAAAAAATATTTTGTACAGGAGGTTTTAATTTTTTTAAATGTATGAAAACATTATAAAACCTATACAAATTTGGTATCCACGTGATCGTACCGACCCAAAGAATAAAGTAGACATGTCATTTGGGACGCACAGTGAAAGCTGTAAAATCCAAGCCCCCAAGAAAACGTCACAAATGTGGTTTTTCACCATTTTCACTGCATTTGGAATTCTTTTCCCGCTTCCCAGTACACGCCATGGAATATTAAATACTGTCACTATGAAGTGCAATTTGTGACGCAGAAAATAAGCCATCACACAGCTCTTTATGTGGAAAAATAAAAAAGTTATAGATTTTTGAAGTTGGTGAGTGAAAAATGGAAGGGAAAAAACTAAAAAAAGGCCAAGTCGTTAAGGGGTTAAAGAGAACCCGTCAGGCAAAATAACCCTCCTAAACTAAATATATTTTCATAAACTGCCATTAGAGAGCATTGCCTCTATCCCTTCATTGTCGCTCTAAATGCCTGTAAACCTAAGCAATGAGGTCCTAAAGCTGTATGCAAATGACCTGTGAAATGTCCAATGAGTCATTAACATATTCAAGCTGTCCAGCTTATTCATGAGTGGGAGGTACAGACACACCCCCAGTACTTGACTGACAGCCTGTGTAATGGCGGAGGCTGTATAATGATATGCTTCCTGGTGCTGGCGCCCCCTGCAGCCTGTGTGTGCATGTGTGTGTGTATAGAAGAGATACAACAGCTCCAGGTAGTCATGTTACAGCAGAACATGTCAGATACTAGTGTAGATGATGTCTGTCTCTCACATGTGTATTAGGAGGATGCAGCATGTCAGCAGATAAAGCGCACAGACTAGCAATTCTTCACTATACATTACACAGAGACATGAGCAGGGGGGAGGAGAGGGGAGGGGTAACAGGAGTGACATCACTGCCTCTGACCATGTGACCAGCCTCATTTACATAATAAAGAATAGAGGATTTTATAATGATTAATGTATGAAATAACTAGATAAAGGCTGGGATGGGATCCTTGTGAGCTGCTCCAACAGGTAGTGATGACAGGACAAGTGACACAGACCTGATGACAGGTGTCCTTTAAGGTGCTAAAATATGTGGCAATAATTGGGAAATACATTAAACAGTCATGTTACTGCTACAGCCATTCATTGGCCCTCAGCAGTAACACTTCCATGCATGGCCAGCGATGATTGGGCAGGCAGTTACATACATGACGCGATGGAAGTCAGTGCTGGAACTTTGAGGGATTAAAGGAAACCTACCATTTTGATTTCATGCATTCTAAACCAAATATAAAACTAGAGAATGCTGTAGCTACACTGATGCAGAAACATATCTTGAGTGGTTTTGCAGAAAAAACAATTATACAATTATGATGATGAGGCTGTCCTAGTGCTCTCCTCTAAGGCCGCGATCACACGTTCCGCTAGCATTGCACTCATAATGCGTTGCTAGTGCACAGGGGGCTGGCCTCGGCCCGATTGCATATGCTTTTACAGAGAAACGCATGTGATCGATAACCAGGCCCTGGTATCTTGCATTGTTTACCCTAATTATGCACTGCTCCATGGCCTCTTTCCTTCTGAAATAAAATTAGCATAATGTTAAAAGTTTATTTCACTATATGTTATATATTGTAATTTTGAGTTATTTTGTTTTTCTTTATTATTACTCTGTGCAATTGTGGGCATGTTTTTGCCAAGTACTGTGTAAATTTCTCTCTATAAAAAAAAATAAAAATAAAATTATAATTTCACATTATGGCCTATGCGATTTGTGCTCATCATCCCATTAAAGGACACCTGTCATCTGGTCTGTGTCACTTGTCCTGTCAACTCTACCTTTTGGAGCAGCTCACAAGGATCCCATCACAGCCTTAATCTATTCAATTCATACATACATTAATCATTGTAAAATCATCTTTTCTTTATTATGTAAATGAGGCTGGTCACATGGTCGGAGGCAGTGATGTCACCCGTTACCCTTCTCCACTCCTCCCCCTGCTCATGTCTGTGTGTAATGTATAGTAAAGCTTTGCTAGTGTTTGTGCTTTATTTGCCGAAATGCTCTCCCTGCTAATACACATGTGTGAGACCCAGACATCAGTTACACATAAATCTGACATGTTCTGCTATGACATGGCTGCATCCTGGAGCAGTTGTATCTCTCCTATACACACACAGGCTGCAGGGGGCGCCAGCACCAGCAAGCACATGGAGGAGCTATTACACCATTATACAGCCTGCCAGTCATACACTGGGGGTGTGGTTGGACATCTCACAGGTCATTTGCATACAGCTTTAGGACCTCATTGCTTAGGTTACAGGCATGTAGAGGGACAATGAAGGGATAGAGGCAATGCTTTCTAATGGCAGTTTGTGAAAATATATTTAGTTTAGGGGGTTATTTTGCCTGATGGGTTCTCTTTAAGAAGCAATAACAGTGGAGAAAGTCTGCATGAGGGTCGATTCCTCAAAGGATGAAAACCTATGCCTGGAATTTGTAACCTTTGGGGTTAGAAGGCTCTGTGCATTTGGACAATAACCCTTGTGTAGAGCTCCAGATGAGGAAAAGGAGTACATTTTGTGCTGAAAAGCTGTTTTTCCGTTGAATTTTTTTTATTCATATCTTGGATGCAGCATGTGCTTTATTTGTTTTCAAATTGAGGACTTGATTTAGTGTCTTTCCTTTTTTTTGTCTATTGCATTCTCTAAGGCAGGGGTGCACAACTTTATAATAATAATCTTTATTTACATAGTGCCATCAAATTTGTAGCAAAAATAGAATCAAACAAGTGTGCAGTAAGCGCAGGACCTGTCTGTGCTGCAGGACCTGTCTGGCTGCATTGAGGAGAAGCTGCAGGACCTGTGATGATGTCATCATCACATGACCCTCTGGCTTCTCTATACAGCCTCCTGCAGAACAGGGCTGCTCACAGTGAGGAGGAGGAACTAGAACTGGGGGGCAGCAGGGGAGGGGGGGTAGGGACTAGAAGTGGTGAAAGCAGGGGAAGAAGCAGAGGTGTGTTATAGTACTTCTATTTCTGTACATAGGGGGCAGTGTTGGAGTAGTTCTATACTTGCTGAAAAAAGGTTCTATTCTTGCCTCAGGCAGAAAAAAGGCTAGAATCGGCCCTATATAATAATAAAATGTATATAATACATTATAGTTATTATACATTTTATTTATTAAATACATGGTTGACTGCAGGCAGGGCACAGTACTGAGATCTACTAGAGCCCCTGTGTGCTGCCAGTTATTCACAATTACCTGCTGCATGGGTTCAGACATTTTTCACCATCATTTATATTGTCTTGTTTGTGTGCTATATTGTAGTCTGTTCTGATATTACTTATTATACAAATGCAGTATTATGCAGTAGTAGTTTCTGGAGGGTATTTACACTGTACTATGGTTTTGGGTGCATCTCGGATTCTGGTTAACAGAGCGTCCCCCTGACGGGTAACGACATGACAATGCAACCCTTGGGCCGAAAAAGGTTGTGCACCCCTGCGTTTGGTAGGTGTTTCTTGAAACTGGGTGCATTTGTAAAAGCATCCTATTCACAAAGAAAAAAAAATTCTAAGCAAGAACCGAAAAACAAGCTGTTGAATTTAGTAATTACATCTGGTACTTGTACACATGAAGCAGCTCCTAGTGCTACAACAGATGCAGCAGTGTTACACTGCTAGTATCATCGTAACCCTCCGATAACGCAAGCAGACATGCGGCAGTCACCACTGGCCTATGGATTGGGAAGGGCGGCGTGGGGGAAGAAGCCGCGCCTCGGAACGTCCCCTCATGAATACACCGGACAGCTTTGAGAGCAGTCTGGCGTTTCTATTGTACATCGCAGCAGTGTCTGCTAGCTCATGCGCCACCATCTTTTTGAAGCCACCAGCTTTGCCGGCGGCGATTGTTGGGAAAACACCTGCGATCGGTGCCAGCACCAATCGAGGGTGTTACCGGTAAGCCTTTGCTGCAATATGCGAGCCCTCTCCATACAGCGGGACCCAGCTTGCGACGTACTAGTACGACGCAAGTCGGGTAGGGGTTAATTGCTATGAAGATCCCAAGGGGTTAACAATCTTCCTAAAAGCCGTTTCTGATAGTTTGAGGGGTGCAGATCTGAAAATCGGTTGATATATAGGGAATTTCTAATATTATATATTTCAAATTTCATTAAAAACCTATAATGAGCCCCAAAAAAGTAAATTCAGAAATCTCCTTGAAAATACGGGAAAATGGAAGTTTGATTTGTAAGCTTTGTGACATCAAAATAAAATACCCAGGTATTTAAAAAATTCTGAAAGACGACATGGGAAATATTATTCAGCAACTTACAGGCGGTCCCCTACTTAAGGACACCCGACTTACAGACAACCCATAGTTACAGACGGACCCCTTTGCCCACTGTGACCTCTGGTGAAGCTCTCTGGATGCTTTACTATAGTCCCAGACGGCAATGATCAGCTGTAAGATGTCTGTAATGAAGCTTTATTGATAATTCTTGGTCCAATTACACCAAAAATTTTGAAACTCCAATTGTCACTGGGGCAAAAGAAAAAAAATTGTCTAGAACTTCCATTATAAAATATACAGTTTCGACTTACATACAAATTCAACTTAAGAACAAACCTCCAGACCCTATCTTGTATGTAACCCGGGGACTGCCTGTATTTAGGTGGTAAAACTATCTGCCTGAAAACAAGATAATTTCAAATTTTGAAAATGGAAAATTGTTTTTTAAAATTCATTTTTAAAATTTATTTTTTAAAAATAAAACAAAACTTATCAGCCAAAATTTACCACTAAAATGAAGTACAACATGTGATGACTCAAAAAAAAAAAAAAAAAAAATCGCTTTGATAAGTAAAAAGTTATAACCATATAAAGCGATGTTGTGTTTTGAAAAAACAAATGCAACCAACCATCAATTCTTTTCGGGCCACCACATTAATATTTTCCAATAAAGGGAATCGGTCACCACGTTTTCACAAATACAGCTTGTGACAGGTACCCATAGAGGCCTATTAACTAAATGCCACCTTTCTTTTAGCTAAAAGTTGTTTCCTAAAAAAAGTTTCTCTCACATTCCCATAAAATCAACTTTATGTAGTTCTATTACCTGGCATCATTCACCATGAAGGTATGCTGTGATTTCATGTGATTAGATACATACATTGGGCAGATATGGCAAGTTTTAGGGGGAAAAGGACCTTTGATTACATCAGTATGATCACATGACATAAATTTTTTAACACAATGCCTTGTGTTATGTTCGACACAATATTTCCAATAAGTAAACAGAGCTGTATATGTCTGTAGTTGAATAATGGCAGATGGTCCCTAAATACAAGTTCCATACAGCAGGATGTTCTAGCAGTGAGAGGGCAAGTTGTCAGTCAAAATAAGGGGGTGTGGTTTACCAACTGAGCAAGAGAATGAAGAGTCAAACCCAGGATAAAAGAGTCAAATAATCTTATTTGCATATCAGAAAACCGGCTGTAATTAACTTATAGTGTCTCACTATACTATACCATATTTTTTTTCTAAATTAGAAAAAAATATGCACAACAAAAAACAAAGTGACAGATACAAATTAGGGAATTTGTTTATAATGTTCAAATTTAAGTCAATATGAAAACTAAAAAATATATATACATTAGAAAAAAAGGCTCCCCCCCCCTTATTGTAAATAAATATTTACTATGTGCGCCCCACTGAAGACGCACATAATTGTCTGATCTTGGAGAGATCTATTATGGTTATTTGGGACACTCATTGGTGGCTTAGTGTACTAAAAAGTGGAAATATAACCTGGGTTCAGTGTGCACTTTCCCAGGATGGCCTTGGACCTGAATCACAGCGATTTGTTATTTGACTTAACTAAAGGCTAACCAATTTCGGGGACCAGGCCCCTAGGTCTCAGGCCTCCATGGGACCCATAGCAGCTGGACATGTCATATTTTCTTTTAGCCGCGTTCACGCGTTGATGCATTGTAAACTAAATTGCATTTACAAGGTGTAAATATTGCATTTATATCACATTAATATCACATTTACGTAAACATTATGTAAATGCAATAGGGGAGATTTAACAAAGTGTCAGTGGAAAGACCAGTGCACGGTGAGGCCTCATGCACATGACAGTTATGGCAGCCAGACCAGGATGTAACATTTGTGGGCAGATCACAGGAAGTCATGCTGGATGATTTATATGGAGCAGTTTAGGACTGTGGAGTCCACTTTAGACCAGCTATTAGTTTGTCCAGTTAAGGATTGAATTTTCTGGCACTCCAGAATTCTGATGTAGACAGAAGAAGAACTGTAATGGTTACAATGCAGCCACAACACCAGAAGCAGGACAGGAGAAGGATGGGTATGTTTGGGCAGTGTCATGTAGTACTTCTTGAGGGCTTCTACAGTCCAAGACACTGCTAGGAGTACATTTCTTTTAAAAAGGTGCAGGTTGCAGCAGAAAGATATTGGAATACTTGGTACAGCTGGCATAGATTTTTTACCACCTGAAGTGTTGGAAACACCTGGCTCAGATTGACCCACCTGAATATTGGCACACGTAGAAACCCAGAGAAAATGACTTCCTAAGATGATTGGTAAAGCTGGCGATGATCTAAAATCTGTGCCCAGGTTATGCAAAGCTAGGATAATGAAAATGTTTCTTTAATACAATAAAATATCAGTAGAAAAAAGTTCTTTTGGAATCACTTCCTTGTAGGCTTGTTTTCTAGGAGCAGGATGACAAGTCTGTTGCGTACAGAATTGATCTTTTTTGTGTACATTGCCTTGAAATTCAGAGTCAGTTTCTCACGTAAATGTTTGAGTGGAGATGGGCTGTTACAATCTGGTATATTTAGCAACGTATGAAAAAATTCTACCCACAATTCTCTATTTGGTAATCTGTTAAGAAAAAAAAAAAAAAAAAAAGGGTGGGTGAGATTAAAATCAATGTAAAGAATGATAAATGTAGTGCAAAAACACAATTATCTTCAGATCACAAACTAATACACTGTATTGAAAACCTATTCTTATGATAGGTCATCAATATCAAATTTCTGGTTGTAGGTCTACCAGCTGATTGAAACAGCAGCATCACTTCACAGGTCTATGGGGTCACATTAGTCATGCACATACCCTGTTGATAGCTTAGACCCATTGAAGTGAATAGGGGCTAATCGGTAATACCAGACAGCCATTAGACAATGGAAGGCTTATTAAAGGAAATCTTCCACTTGGATCAAGGATTGTAAACCAAGCACTCTTACATGCCGGTGTGTGCCAGCCCTGGCAGGTTCCACTTTTCTTTTGGTTTCTGATGCCTTGATTTTCATGAAAAAGGCCTTACAAATTATGCAAATTTGTAAGTTGTCAATGTAGCCTGAAACCCCAAAGGTTCATTTGCATAATTTTTAAAGCTTTTTTTTTTTTTTTTTTTATAACAAGGGCATAAGAAGCTAAAAGAAGAGCAGATCCTGCGAGAGGGGACATACACCAGCATGTAAGTGTGCATGGTATACAATCCTTGACCTTGTAGGTAGATGCCCTTTAAGGCAAACACTGCAGTGGGGGTGTCTGGCCACCATCAATTTCATATTGATCACCCAAGCATTGGTCATCAGTATTCTAGTCTCTAAAAAATCTTTAAAAAGGTATTTCGACATCAAAAAACATTTGGGAATAAATGTCTGGTTATGGGAATAGGGATCACAAAGCAGGGAGCCCTCTTTAACAATAGGGCAGTTAAAGTGGAATTGTAGTGTCCTTCATTGGGTTTCTCATTGGTCCGATCCCAAGCAGCCAGACATGTATCCGTTAAATATTTATCCTCTATCAAAGATATGTTTGGGATAACTGCATGTTCATAATTTCTACAGACAGTGTACAGACGGGTGAATTAGCTCTGATGAATTATAATGGGACAAATGTGAAATAGCCACGGCACAAATCTGAGTTGCAGTCTACAATGTATCTCAATCAGGTGCAACCCATGTAAACACAGCCTAAAGGTGCATTCACACGCGGTATGCCCACCGTGTGCTGGAGAGGAGGAGGTGGTGACTCCTCCCCCCTCCATAAGAAACAGTGGCGCACGGCCGTCTGCATGAACCCTAAAAAGTTCAGCCTGGATATTTGGTTTTATTTTCTAAGAACTAACCGTCTAAAATTGCCTTCAGTCTTCCATGCTCCATGCTCTTCACGCACTTTCATGTAGTTGCCAAAAAGCATACAATAAACTGTCCCAGCTAATCCAAAGTAGTCTGTCTGCAAGGGTTATATAAGACAACATGGTATTTAGTATAAATAAAAGCAACAACAATACATCACAATCTCTATGATTAATGTTAATTCCACACAATAACATAGCTCTATGGATTCATTATACAGGCGGTCCCCTACTTAAGAACACCTGACGTACATACGACCCCTAGTTACAAACGGACCTCTGGATTTTAGTAATTTGCTGTTCTTTAGTCCTATGCTACAATAAACAGCTATAACAGTTATCAAATGTGTCTTTAATTAAGATTTATTGTTAATCCTGGTTCTTGTGACAATCCAACATTTTTAAAATCCAATTGTCACAGAGACCAAAAAATTTTTGACCGGGGTTACAATAATAAAGTATACAGTTCCGACTTACATACAAACTCAACTTAACAACAAACCTACAGACCCTATCTTGTATGTAACCCGGGGACTGCCTGTAGTCGATTAAAATAGATGGTTTCAAGGACCGTAAAGCTTTTCTTATATAGAGTAACCACCTACAAGTTCTACAATAGGGGAGACGCAGCAATCTGGCTATGCCAGAATAATTTGCACCTGAAATGGCATGTGCCACATTTATTGAGGGTTTTAGACCATTTAATGCAATATAAGAAAGAGAAAATGGGGCTCCATTGAGTAGTAATTCAGTATAGTAAATAGCCCACAGGGTTCCACAAGTTCTTATTAACATATAGGATCTGAAGAAGAAGCGGGAAGTTCTTGCTCGAAATGCGTTATCCCCTATTTGCGATAAACCTTGATGTTCTTACATGTTGGCACCTATTTGTCCTATTTATTGCTTCTACTTTGATAGACCATTTAGACAAGTTTTAAACTAGCCTTAACAAATGGGCATATCCTTGTTAAAAAGGATAGAACATAGTTTGTGGGACTTAAAATTCAATGTTCTGGTGCAGCAAACCAGACCAACTAATAGGTGCAGTAGAAGACTAGTGAATTACACTTTGCATCTCCTGACAACGAGATTAATCTGGCGCAGGAGAGAACAGTTTAGTTCTACTCTGCAGGATCGACACATTAATATATCTCTCCCCTAATGTCATCCAAAAAAACATTTGTAGAGGGGGACCCATAGCAGACAGTCACAGAAGAGTACCTGGTAGTTCCATGGCTTGTTTGTAAGCATTTCAATACATTGGAATCCGGATGTCTCACACTTTCCAGTGAATACTGTTCCCTTGGGGAAGAGAGTCATATCTATACTCTGCCCCAGATCAATGAGTGCCAGTCCATGGGATAAAAGATCGAGATTACAGGATTGATTATCCACAAACCTGGAAAAGTAGAAATTTTACTAGGCACCAGAAATGACATCAGTTGTTGTGAAGGTATCCGAAAAGACCCCCTGTCACACCATAAAAAGGCTTGTAATCTTTTCTGTGTATATATATATATATATATATTTTTTTTTTTTTTACAGCTCTCCGATTTATATGATATTTATTCATATAGTGATATTGTTGCATTCTACAATGAAACTATTATTGTTCTACAACATTCAGGATATGTAGTAGACACAAGTTTACCAATGTCGCCATCAATCCTCTGTTTCTCTGTTTCTTTACAAGCAAAAATATAGAAAATAACAGAAAAAATAACGATCAAAGCACTTACTTTTCTCCCAGTGTAAAGTTGTCAGGTTTGAGGTCACCATGAATGATACCGATGTCATGGAGTTGTTCGATCATGTATAGTATGTTGATGGTAAAATACATAACTAATGGATCTGGCATCACTTTCTCTGTCAACTTTTTGTACAAATTGATTGCATTCTAGAATAACAATAGCAAAAATACCAAGACTATGTTATTAAGTCAAGAATGTGCAACAACAAAAAGCAACAAAAGCAATAACAATGTTATCGGAATCAGCTTCAGCTGTGTATCCTTAAGTATTGCAATACTCCCGTACAAATATAGTATAATCAGTTCTCCAACGTCTTATTCCAGAATAGTATATGTCACTAGTGTAATGCATTGATATGTGGACTACAGAGGTTGGTTAGAACTTAAAAAAAAAGTCAGAAACATATTTCTTATAAAATGAACAAGTGCAACTCTATATTACCTAAGCTAATAAAATGTGGTATCTTACCAGTAGTGACCCACAGCTGTACAGATCTCCTTCCAACACACTCCCATTCTGGAATATGTGTGCAGAATTGAAACGGATATAGAGATGCCTCAACTCTGGCTTAATTCGCTGTGTAATCTGAGATCCAATGTAAAACTCCCATGGCTTGGCTGGCTTCTGCACCTGTGAGTGAGTTTGGGGAAGGGGTGTGTTTAGGTTTCCATGAATACAAAATAAAACCGGGTCCCAAAAGTCCCTCCTCATCAAAATGATCGATTGCTCCAATTACCTTCAGAATGACTTTCTGATTGCTCTGCGGATGGATATCCACTATGGATGCTTGATACACATGTGCAAAGGCACCTTCTCCAATTAAATGATCAATGCTAAATGTTTGTGATCCTGAGAATAAAAACATGTTTAAGTAATTGATATATTGCTGTGGAGGGAAAGGGAAAGACTAATGTATTAGTGCACAATAACAGGGCACTGTACTGTGTTTTATACACTACAGATGTGTCTACGTTCTTCAACAGTTCCTACATCTCAGACTTTGTAACAGAAAGGGATTGGCCTGAACTCAAAATATTGGGTGGACAAATAAAATGTAAGTAAAAAGCTCCAGTACTCTGAGTGCAATAAGGGTGAAGACACACATGGCGTTTTTAGGCCGTTTTTGGGCCATTTTTAGTTTGAATTAAGATAATTGCTCAAACCTGTCAAAAACGCATGCGTTTTCAAAAAACTAAAAACTAAAAACGGCCCAAAAACGCCATGTGTGTCTTCACCCTTAGACCGCGTCAGCCCACCACCGACCATATATTGATATTCTCTCCTGAACATATGGGATGGTAAAGTTGTAAAGGAAATTCAGACCCTAGAAAATACTTATAAAGCAAATTTCTGGGTATGTTAATTCCTGTTCACAGGTTGTGTTTTGTTTGCATTAACGCATGCGTTTTCAAACGCATCACAACAGCCGATTGCCTAATTACATTGTTGTCAACATTGCATTTACAAAACGCAAGCGTTAATGAGATGTATATAATATATATGTGTGTGTGTGTGTGTGTGTTAAAGTGTTAGCAAATGTGTTAATATTTTGTTAACACACACAATTTGTGAACACAATGTTGACAGCAATGTGATTAGGCAAATCTCCTCTTCTCAACTATTGTGATGCGTTTGAAAATGCATGCATTAACATAAACAAAATGCAATGTGTGAACACAGTCTGAGGTGTGAGTTAAGATGGGAACTAATATGTGAAGTAATATGATAATCACCATATACAGGAGCCATTGGTTGCTTATTGCCACAGCAGACAATCACAGCTCAGCTTCTATTTTGCCACAGGTCATAAATATGAGCTCCGAGCTATGATTAGTTACAGCTTATGTGTTAGGGTGAAGTAGAGTGAGTTACAGAGAGACAGACAGGGAGCACGAGTGAGTGACAGAGAGACAGCCAGTGAGTGTGAGTGAGAGACAGACATGGAGAGTCACTGAGAGACAAGCAAGGACAGTGAGTGACAGACAGGGGGAAAGAGATGCATAGATAGATGTATACTATTTTTTTGTAAACAAATTCTATTTTGTTATAACTAAGTGCAGTTATTTACTATCCTGGGCAATGCCAGGATCTACAGCTAGTAGTTCATACAGTTAAAAAAAAGACATATGTCCATCAAGTTTTAGGGAAGGGATTTGATGAGGAAGAGGAACAGAGGAATAATTCTATATAACATAACTGTCAATGTTATTTATATGTAAAAAGGCATCTAGATCCTTCTTGGAGCTTTCTGCTGTCCCTACTGAGGCAGGCTACTCCACACATTTACAGTTCTTGTAGTAAAAAAGGCCTGTCGCCTCTGGTGATTAAACCTCGTCTTTCTGCAGATGGGGACCGTGCCCCCTTGTCTTTTGATTTGAGTTCACCTCGACCAACTTTCCACCATATTTTTGTATGGACCATCATATATTTACATAAATTAATTGTGTCCCCATCTTAGTCTTCTCCTTTCCAGACTAAATAAAACTAGTTTTAATGGGGTTTTCCATGAAAGAAAATTCTCAAATTTATATTTCAATCCACTAGTGATGTCAACACAAAAAAGATCATTTATAACCCTTTACTTGACAATTTTACTCAGTTTTATTACTGTTTAAGCTCATTTCACTTAGTGATGGTCAGTGCAAAATTCCAGAGTGTGGGTGGGAACTCTCTTAGCAGACACAATGGGGCCCATTTACTTAGGGTCTTGGTTGGCACATTAGTTGGCTATGCACCTATTTAGGGCTAAAATGGCTTGCACAGGTATAGAATAAGTTTGTGCGCTGGGATTGTGGTGCAGTTGCGCTGCCTTCCATGTGACATAAATTAGGGTGCGGGCCGTTGGACGGTCCGACTGATTTGGACTGAGCACAGTATTAACTTTCAAATAGTGTTGCAAGTCCTTTGTTTAAAATGCATCACAAAAAAAGTGAACTCTGCCAGACCTGACGCACAATGCGGGTAAGTAAATGTGCCTCGCTATGATCCATCAAGTTCTATAAGTCAACTGTGTGGTTAGATTATACTGTTTATATACACTTTCATCTGTCTTATATATAAGAAAGATTATGAGATGCCTATTGCACACAATGACAGTCAACTCTCCTAGATCTCTGCTACTCCTCAACACACTAGATCAACACACCTCCCCAGATAAAGAGCTTATCAGTCTGTAGCTTAAAGTTCTCCTCAGGCTGCTACTGGCAGGAAGTGGGCGGGCTAAGTGTTTGTGAGCTCCGCCCTGGACTGCAGGGGGCGGGCTAAAGGCAGGGAGCAGAAAGAGAGAAACTTAGCTCCACGTCATCACAAAGAAATCTAAGATGGCGCCCCCGTCTCTAACTTAGAGGTTACAGAGTTGTGTCTAGGGACAACTGAAACTGTGTACACCAGGACTGATAGAGACAGGTTGGACTTATATATGTGAAATGTTGTATTAGAGTCTCTAGAGTGAATTAGAGAATGTGTTATTTTGTTATACTGAGTACATTTAAGAAACTTGCCTTCGTGGAAATAACCCTTTAGGCTTTCCTCATAGCGGAGACCCTCCATACCCCTCATCATTTTTGTGGCTCTTCGTTGTACCCCCTCCAGCTCCAGGTCCTATTAATGGACCAGTGGCCAGAACTGGACAGCATATTCCAGGTGAGGCCGAACCAATGCCTTATACAGTGGTAATATTATATCCCTATCCCGAGAGTCCATACCTCTTTTGATACATGACAAGATCCTGCTGGCTTTAGAGGCAGCTGATTGACATTGCATGCTGTAATTTACTTTGTAATCTATTAAACCCAGGCCCTTCCCAAGATAAAGCAAATAGACAAACTACAACCATATTTTATACTTTATGAGACTAGTCTACATGTATACACATACACAACTATATATAGTTAATGAGCTCAATTGGTTAGTAATTATACAACCACCAGTTTGGGGTAAGGAATTGATTTATCTTACCTAATTTTACTACCGTTTTCAGCTTAAAAGACGGGACATTAGAAGGCCATTGATGGTACGCACTCAGGGAGCCCAGAGGTGTTGGTAAGCGAGACAATAAACTGGCAAGGAGTTTGTCATCCCAGACGTTCTCAACTATTACTTGCTCTATAGAAGGGGAAAACATCAACTATTCAAGAATGTTTCAATGCATACACAAAAAACACAGTCTTTCCATCTGAGGTTTCATTGAAGTACCTAAATCGAGCAGTATAGTAATTAAAGAATAATTCATTAGGATTGTAGTCTATATATGGGCTTAGAGTAATTTCAATAGTTTTATGTAGAAAATATTCAATTACTATTATAAATCTATGATAAGAGCTATAATTTATGTAGGCCAGATATCTAAAAAATGTTGAATGTAGGGGACCAACATTGAACATAGGCTTGGATATGTACATACAAGTTCGTTATGGTGGCGGGAATTTATCATTAGTCAGGCATCTAACACCACTTTTTAGGAGCTTACAATAACTTACAGCCTCATATACAAGGTGTGGTGAGGATTGGACAGGGTAGTGTTTCACTGGTGGTCCTACTTTAAAAGCCCAAGTAAAGAAACCCCTGATCTGAAAAGTCCACTTTTAGGCAAGTCCTTTCAGACACTAAAATAATGTGATCTGATAGGTATTGCAAAATCCATTCCAAGTGCTTAGAAGGTCAGGCTGGTAATGAGAACATGTATATCGGTGTATATTTATTATGACTTTTACTAAAGTACAAAATTAATGTTTGTCTTTATGTAAATGAGACTCATAGGCTTCAGGGGGCCACTTATACCCCCATCAAAGTCCTTGTGATCAGCCTGCCTGCACTGCACTGAGAATATTCTCATGGCAGCAGTGAGTGTCACTAAGTTTTCCGGCACAGAAAGGGAGGGGAAAGCACAGAGGGAGCAGGGATCACAAGGTCTTCAGGGGCTTGTAAAAGGGCTGAAATCACTAATGACACCCCCTGAGTACTTGCGCCTCATTTATCTAAATAAATAGTTAATTTTATACATAAAATACTCAAGTGAAAGTCATAATAAACATATGCCCATATCCATGCTATTGGAAGCTACCTAGAAGAGTGAATGGTTAATAAGGGCAGGATAAGTGGTATATAAGAAACCTGTGTGCCAAGATCTACAGCATACACATCTTTACCTGGTTTTTGAACAGATGGCTCAGTATCTTCTTCATAATCATTACACACATTGAATGGTTGAGTTGTTATGCCCCAAGGATCTTCTAGGTTTATTGCACTGCACTGTAAGGTTTCCGAGAGCTTACATGCTGCCAGGCGCTTCCCGGTACACTCAACTTCATCTTTCTCTACGGGGACTTGTGGATCCGGCAGAGGGAAAATACTACAAGAGGAAGGTGATGGAACAGCCATTGCCAGCTTAGACCTGTCAGGGCTCTGTTCTTGGATAGGGCTATGAAGAATGAAAGAACATTAATTGCAACATACTGACATACACCAATATGCACACACCATGATTGTTTTATTTCATACCTTAATTTCCTTATTTTGGAAGCCTGTACAATCTTATCATCAGAATAGTCAAAGCCCATGTGACAGCCATCATCCAAAGTTGCATTCTCTAAAAAGATAACAAGATTATAGTTACAGGTTTTGATTACTTGTAGGTTGTAAGTTAACAGGAAAGAAATGTCCCTCTAATGATAGGTTTAAATCCCTCCACCAGGTTTCCCAATAGGAATACATCTTTATTTGCCCAAAATATATTTAATCTATTTATATTCATGGGGGCAAATTTTAAATTTGTTTTTTTTTATTTTACCTGCATTCTGATGAATTCCAAATTTTATGGTGGACAGAACAGAATAGACAATTACTCTATTCTGTCCCATACAAAAGACAGAGGAGATACAACGCACATGCTGTATATTTTTATGTTTTTTTAATCATCACAGATCCTGATTAGTACTGCAGCGGTCACTGTACGAAACACTTGTTTTATATCTCCTCCAATTGGCAGCCATACATTCTTTAATCCACGAGAGCACTTTTAGAAAAATTTGATTTTCTGTAAAAAGGTGTGATAAGGCCCACCATACAGAAACATTGGTTTACACAGTTATGCTTTGGCTGTGTTGTGCTGCAACTTGAAGTATCAATTAAAAGGTGGCGATTACAATTCTTTATCGTCAAAGTTGGCCACTTTACCTCATATTTTTTGTAATGTGTGTAAGTGAGGGGGGTAGGATATTAGGCAATTTACCAATATACCTATGCTATTAAAAGTTCTGCTCTGCTTTCTTGATGAAGCCTCCGGTCTTTTACCTCATCAGCCAGACAGTTCTCTCCATAAAATGGCCGCATATGGAGGCTCTTGTGATTTCTAACGGTCTATGAACAATCGCCAATTAAGGGTCACATGACCCTTCATCTGCGGCCATTTTATTGACAGGAATGTCTGACTGATGAGGTGGAAGACAAGAGGCCTTACTTCACATATCAATAAAGCGGTGCAGAACTTTTAATAAATGTATATTGACAAATGACCTATATATCCAGCCCCCCACACTTACACATTAAAAAAAACATGAGGTAAAGTGACCAGCCCCTTTATGTTAACAGAATTGTTGGAACCACTACTTTGGAATGGTGATATATTTAAAAAGGAAGTTCTGACTGAGCAGTGACATAATAATACACCAGAATCACTGATGCGGCTCAGCCGTTGCTGGATATTAGGGAATAAAGAAGGAATATAGCAAGAGGGTCAGTGATATAAATTCTACCTTTGTCTTCTAGAATTTTCCAAGTCTGTTCAGGCTGTTTGATACTGGCAGGAGTTGACGCAAGTCTTGCTGCAAGCGCAAAGTCTCCAGTACTGTTAGGACTTGGGGCCAATGTTTTGTTACAACGTGCAGCCCATACAGTACAATCATCTACCAGCGACTCAGTGGCCCTAACCTCATCCTGGGGAGAAAAGAAAAACATTTAGAATTCACTTTAAAGGAGTTCATGTACTTACAAAAATTATGGACAGGGTAGTTTTATCTATTGAGTAGCAAATTAAAGCACTAGCCATCTAATGATGCCTCTGGAGGTCATGATAACCTCAGACGAAGGGCTCTCACACATGATTGTGTACAGCCTGTGTAAATGTGCCATATGGTGACATGATCCTATCGGCTCTTGGCCTACCTGTACACGGACATTGTTTTTTGTAGTGTGATAATTGTATATGTGCCCTCTAGAAGAGGTGGTGGAATATGGAGTAAATACAGTAAAATACTGACAATTGCAACAGTAAGTAACGCCTTGACCCTGTACCTCACTACATTTTTCCCTCTTTTTCAGGTTTGCCAAGGTAGACCATTAAATGGGATGTTTGCCAATAATTAATACCATTAATGATTCATGAGTCAAAGAGATAGTATATCCTAGCAATATGCCTAGGAATAACTATTCAAGTCAGGCAGCTGCCTAAAGCAAGCAAACAAACATTTTCATCACAGTGGAAAGATGTGTGATCTGAATGACAACTATGGTTACAGACAGGACAATAAATTACATTTTTAAGAGTAGTTTTTGGTGCCGGACGCTCCCCAAACGTTCTTACTTCTACTGGTTTCACCTGAGTCCTAGAAAGAGGGAAAGAATTAACATAAAATACAGATAACAATACCTATTCAATTTCTAATATTATACTGGAATTAAAATACACCAAACCAAGAATTCTTTTCATCTCACCACACAGTAAATACTGACCCATTCACTTTAGCCGTGTCATCTTCAAATATACAAAAGGCAGAAGGCAATGAAGGAGCAGCGTTCTGCAAAGCCAGAAACCCTCCTCCAGCTGAGTTTGTGTTGTCTGTAAAGAGGATTGACGGTGGTAAGAGAACAGGCCCCCAGAATCAAGTAAAAAAACAGAAATCTATACAGCATTTTCTTTATTGTAGACACATTGCAGGTGGCTTTAGCTTGGAAAATGTCTGCCTGCTGTAGACCATGAAAAGAAGATTATGTAAATACTTGGCCTCAGTAGGCAGGATGGATGGGCTCTTCACGTCACTACAATGCACGCACATTTTGCCATGCGCTCATTAGCATTGTCCAGATCTCCATTCATACACTGCTGTCAATGGATCTAAGAATTCATAACTACCTTAATCTCTTTGTAAAACTTACTGTCATTCCTGCATAAGGCTTCAATGTCCGGTTTGTTTGGATCTGTAGGTTCAAATGGATTGTCATCCTCCTCTTCATCATCAGGGAGAGTAGACGTCTGGAAAATATCCATTATGAAACCTGCATCCAAAAATCGTAGGATTACTCACTCATATAAAAAAAACTGTTATATACAGAAAAATCTAAAGACTGCAGCTAATTTTTTTCCTAAATGTCACATAATATTAAGAACAAAATTTCACTGTAACGGCAAAATCTGGGTGTAGCATATTCTTAATACTTGTACGCAAAATTAGAAACAAATGGTTGATTTAAAGTTTGTCCATTATTAATGAATATTAATGTCCTGCAGAAAAGTAGCGTCTAGTATCAGAATAGGATAAAAATAGAAACCCGCAATAATTTGGCTAATCTCCTTTAAGAAATTATGATGGGGTGAAAGGAAGGGGGGCTCTGGAGAACTCCATGAAAATATAAAACATTTAAATATAATTATATTAAATTGCATAGTAATGAGCATAGTACTGATTTTACAGAACTTTACTGAGCAGTAGTGTCAGGAGTTTTCCACATACCGGGGACTACTTTTGGCTGTGACAAATACAGCTCTATTTGAATATGGGACACATTAAGATATTAATAGGAGACAGGTTTCAGTCTTGGTACAACCCCTCCCACAACTATGTTTTCAGTATGAAGACTTTATAGTTAAATATACTGGCTCATTTTCTTACCCAGAGCTTCCTTTGTGTTGACTGTGGGAGACGGAAGGACTTTGGATGGAGTTGCTTGCACATATCCGAGCGATGTATTAGGAGTGACATGTGATGTATTCGCTAAACCAGAAAAGTTTCCCATTACAGAAGCTATTAAATAAAGCGTAAAAATACTTAACTTATATAAAATACCAGGTGTCACAAAAATTTTAAATCATAACATGTAAATAAAACATATACAGGCGGTCCCCGTCACTGGGGCCAACATTTTTGTCTGGATCTACAATTATAAAATATACAGTTTCAACTTACATACAAATTCAACTTAAGTACAAAACTCTGGACCCCATCTTGTACATAACCCGGGGACTGTCTGTAATTGCATTATAACAAACTTACATGAGGCCTGTGCAACGCAAGTAGAGTATTAAAAAAAGAAAGCTCACCTTCTTTTAGCCCAGGTTGGAATTTTACCATTTGGGTGGCCGAACTAGTCCCCCTATAATACAGAAAAAAAAGACAGGTTTAATCTGAATGCATAGCAAGATAGCACCAAGTATACCCATTGTATAAATGTAATACTCAGCTATACTTACAAAGGTTTGGGTGCATCAGGAACGGTACACGCTGACCTCTCTGTGGCTGGCTTGGCAAACATGCCGTCAGCTAATGTTACACATGCACTTTGTTGGGATACTGCATCTGGTCTCTGTAGTATGGAGTTGTTTTGTGGCACTAGAGTAGAAAGCACTGATTGCTGGTGTCCAACCAGAACCGCACTGGTTTGTGGCAGAGAAGGATGAGCAGCTACCCCATTGGGAGTTCCAGACACAGGAAGTGAATCAGTGGCGATAGGAATATTTGTAGCCTTAATTCCGGATGATGTTACCATGCTGGAATATGCAGGAACTGGCTGGACCTTTAAACAATATAACAAAATGGTACAAGTTGTGAAGTATACAAATCTGTGCAATGCAATAAATTATGTTAAAGGGCACCTACCACCACGAATCTACCTATAAAGGTAGATCGGGTGGTAGGTGGATGTATGGGACGTGAGGATAGCCCTTTTTAGAGCTAATCCTCACGTCCCCGCTAGCATACCATAAACTTTATTGCCCTAATATGTTAATTTAATTAAGCGGCTACCGGGGCGTGGAGTAGCCGGACACGAGGCTACACGGCGCATGCGCAGTAACTCCGGCTTCTCGGACGAGGGCGCGCAGCTGCCAGGAGCTGCGCGCCGAAGATCACAGGGTAGGCGGGGGAAAGCAGCTACTGGGGCGTGGAGTAGCCGCGCCGTGTAGCCTCGTGTCCGGCTACTCCACGCCCCGGTAGCCGCTTAATTAAATTAACATATTAGGGCAATAAAGTTTATGGTATGCTAGCGGGGACGTGAGGATTAGCTCTAAAAAGGGCTATCCTCACGTCCCATACATCCACCTACCACCCGATCTACCTTTATAGGTAGATTCGTGGTGGTAGGTTCCCTTTAAGCTTAAAAAAAAAAAAAAAAAAAAAAAGTGAATGAAGTAAATCGGGTGTCCAAATGTTATGGGAGTTTTGCCAAAGATTTTCCCTATGCAAGTTACAGGCGTTCCCGACTTACAGACGACCCCCCCCCAGTTACAGACAGACCACTCTTGTGAAATTCCCTGCTGGGGTGTGGAGTAGCTGCTCTGTGGAGTGGGTCCTCCGGCTTTTCAGATGAGTGCATGCTGCTGATGGTAGGTTTCCTTTAAAGGAAATCTACCACCAGGATGAAAGATTGTAAACCAAGCAAACTGACATACTGGTGTGTGCCCCCCTCTGGCAGGATATGCTCTTCTTTTAGCTTCTTATGCCCTTGTTTCTGGGCACCAGAGCCATAGCTTTCAAGGAGCCTAGAGCCCCTCAGGCTCATGTGCATAATTTTTTCCTTAAAAACAAGGACATATGAAGCTAAAAAGAAAAGTAGCTCCTGCCAGATGAGACACACAGCAGCATGTAAATGTACTTGATTTACAATCCTTTATTCTGGTGGTAGATTTCCTTTAAGAACAAACCTAAAGAAACCCATCTTGTATTCTGGTACTGTCATAAAATCTGGATTTGTGCATGCAGCTATTGATGGTTTATAGATTCTTACATACACTTTAGTATGGATACAAAGATTAGTTAATATTTGCCTTTTCTAACATGGCCATAACTAGCACCTGCTAATAGAAATCACAGCTTCAAATGTGTAAAGATTCAAGAATTACATTTTATTCAAAGCCAACAGTTTGTGAGTGGCTACATGTAGCTTTCGGAATATTCTTTTGTTGGCAACCATGTCATCATTTAAGGATCCTTCTAACAAAAAGTGACTTGCCCAGAAAACAAATAGTAATTTAGAAAAGGGGGAAAAAAGGAAAAAAAAAATTGATGGTAAAAGGGAAGTGCAGGTAGAAATATAGTATAACCACTATACTTACAGATCTATTCTGCTCTGGAGAGGTCTGACGAGTGGATACTTGTACACTTAGTAAGTTACTGAGTTGTTCCATCTTCTGTTTTAGCATATGTTCATGGAGAGCCGCTTCCTCTTTACCTTTCATGTATTTCCTCCCTTCTTCCTCTGATAATGAATACATAAAATTAACATTACAACATGGTCATACATAAGTGGGCAAAAAAAAATTCATTTGGAACACTAAAAAAAATTACATGTCTGTATAGACCTGTGGTTTGGTGACCCAAAAAGTCCTGAAACATGTGTGGCCACTGTAAAACATAATCAACAAATAAGGCTGTATGCTTTCTGCTCATTTGCACAAAAAATGATGAGCGGCACATAAATGATCAGTAAAATACTATGGCAGTCTATGGTAGCATCAACCAGATAATCTAGGGTCAAAGTACCCAATGGGGTCTGAAAAGTAGCAAAAATGCAAATAACCCCCTTTCCCTAGAACCAATATAAAAATGAACAGTAAAAATCATAAACATGTTAGGCATCACTCCATCCCAAAATGTCCAATCTGTCAAAATAAAATAACAAATTCCGGGCGTTTATCCCCCAATGTGCAACATATTAAAAAAAATGAATAAAAAGTGATCAAAAGGCCGTACAGTCCTCAAATTGGTAGCAATGAAAATGTCATCTCACAAAAAATGTCACACAGTATGAAAAAAGTTAATAGCACCAAAAGATGGCGAAGATTTATTTATTTATTTTTTAACCATATGTATGTTGGAAGAGGAGTAGTTATATATGGCGAGTATATACCAAACTCTCCATTTTTAAAAAATTGGGGTTTCGTGTTATACCCCCATTTGCCGTAAAATAAGGCAAATACTTCGATCAATTACACAAGTGCAAACACTTTCTGGGAATCAATGAGAAACCATACTTCCACACACTGGCAAACAGACTTGCTATCGATCTTCCATGTGACAGACAGAGATGACACGCAGGAACATCTGCCCCCGATAAGATCTGATCTCCATGCATGCTTTCTGGTGGCAAAACTAATGCATTATGAAAAAAATTATCATCTTCATCAATGCCAACATTGACAGAAGTAAAAGCACAAATGTGCTACTTGATTAAAAAAACTGAAAAAAAAAAAAAAAAAAAAAAAACAGACAAAGGGTACATCCGTTTGCTAGCCCCCGGACCGGATCCTGGATGAGCACAAGGCCAAAGGTAGGAGGGGGAGGAGTGAGCTATCTTCACCCCTCCTCCCTTCATAGGCAGACGAGTGGCTGCCCGTCCTGGTTACAGTGCGTTGGCACATTGTGTGCTCACCACGCCATGACCTGAAGCCATAGAAGTCTATGGGGGCCGTGAACTGCTTGCAAATCATGCAAACAATAACGGCCATTTGAATGAGCCCCTAGCCCTTCTATTAAAAGTGGAAATCCTACATCACAACACACATGGAGAGAACAGAAATAGAACTGGTTTAGCCTTTCCGCCTAACACAGTGGTAGATTAGCAAATACCTGAAGGACACTTTAGGAGGTCTTCAACTGTAACAGAACACGTTTGACACAACTGAAACTCCTATCCCCATTATAAGGGTACCTGTTAGGCCGCTTCCACACTAGCGTTGTAGATCACATCAGGTGCAATGCGTGAAAAACTGAAGTGTTTTGCTGCGTTTTGGTCCTTTTTTCCTTGGAATCATTAGTGTTTTTGCGTTGTTCACACGCTTGTGGCTCGTGTATTTCTTGCACGTCTTTTAACATGATTCTTAAATTGGTACTTCATGACTTTTTCACAACACCTTGCAACCCATCCATTTAAAACGCATTGCACTCGCATTAAACTTGCAATACTCGTGAGTGCAATGCGTTTTTGATGCGTCTCCATAGACTTGAATGGGGCGTGAAAAACGCAAGTAAGGACAAGCCCACTGGAAACAATGGTACAGAGTGCAATGCAAGTTCTGCGCGTCAAAAGCATGCGCAAAACACGCACATGAAAAACGCTAGTGTGGAAGGGGTCTTATAGGATCTAAGGCTCCCAGGCCTCCAGAGCACCAAATTGATATCTTGCTCATATTAAGCCTGTTTACACCTCAGTTTTCTCTGGAAATGCACATTAATCAAGAAAGTACATACAATCTGTATTCTAGGCAACAGGTATGACTGCTGCTTGTGGCTGCAGAAGATTATCCATCTTCAACATGACTTATGAAGAATATTTAAGAATGTAAGATTATTACCCCACAGTTGCATCTTTTTCCGCTGCTCCAGTTTCTTTTTGTAGACGATTGCTCTAAATTCTTCCAGTGATATCTCTGTGTCCCCACACATAAGCTTGTCCTTACAATACATAGGCATTTGCTTCATTTCTGCATGTGAAGATGCAGCAGGTTGAGGTACCACTGCTGACTTAGAAATAGTGACATATTTGTTCCTGAACAATAAAAAAAAAAAAATGAATACATTGTTACACGCATTATGCCTTTTGGATTTGTGTTCTCACAAAAATATGTCCTGGGAAAAAAAAAAAAAAAGTATATTAAACTATTATTTTATGCTAGTGACAGATGTGGTAATGTATTTATTGAATATTAAATTAAGGGAAAAAGGTGAAAATTGTTAATAATGTGTTACATTCTACATTTACAGTGGTAAAAATGGAGGAAATTGGTTTGGAAACAATACCTTTATAATGTAAATTGATGGTATTTGTACAATTAATCACCACAGGATGTTAACAGACAGGAGCACATCAAGGATTTTAGCGCCCCCCCCCCCCCCCCTTTTGCCTGTCTTCTGGAACCACACATTGTAGGGCCCCAATGTTAGACATACCCTCAAAGTAACTACTTTTTAAAATGTTGACCCCACCAAAGGTATTCAATTTAAGAAATTTGGTCTTTTTGACTTTTGGGGGGTTTTGTTGAATTGAATTAAATTTTGAGGGGAAAAAATATAAAATAAAAAGTTTCTCAAACACATATTTGGCTGCCAGAGCTTGGAAAAAAAATTTCTTGCGAAAAGTTCCCATGCTTCATCTATTTTCAGCTATGCCCGATCTGTGCGTCTTACATATTGGGGAAGATTCATTATGGCTTCTCTGTCAGTTTTCTTGTGGAGAAACCATATGAATCTCCCTCTCCCCACCGTTTTGGAGTTCTCTGCCCAGCATGCCACAAAGGGCTTGTTGGGTTGGGGAATGGCCCGGGTGGAGGGCGGGCTGGGACATGAATGGAAAACTGGCAGAGACTATCACATCTGATCTCCTTGCAACATGTGCATGAAAATCTGAAAGCACTAGGTTGATATCCAAGTGTCGTCAGTTCATTTTTCCCAAACCCCAAAGGGGTAAACTACCGTAACTTAAAAGTTTGTGCATATTATACCCACTAATATGCACAATCTAACTAGAACTACAAGTAACAGTTGTTTTTATGAAAACCGTGATGTATATTCTTATTTTATACTAACACACTATATCATTGGTGGCAAACCTATGGCACTGGTGCCAATGGGAAGCACTCAGTGCCCTCTCTGTGGGTGCCCAGCCCATTGCTCCAGCACAAAGTTTACTATCCTCCTGCCGTCTCAGGAAGCCCAGGACATTCTGCACTCAGTATTAATTTAAAGTTAAACATTCTTATTGAGTGAGACTCCAGAAGTGAGAAGTCTTGGGCAGGGATGGTTATCATTTGAGCGCCTACTACAGGCCCCTTCGATTCTTTACGTCAACTGGAACCCTGAACAGAACCCCTGGATAGATGTGTGCCCTCAATGCACTCACACGGATTAAAGCTGCGGCAGAGCAATTAAAAATAAGTTATTGCTTAAATTCCCACCTTATGATAAATAGCTGGGTTCTGAATGTAGTTAGGTCACTTGGTATCTAAACTGCACTTTAAACTAACACATAATTCCATTCTATAAAATTAGAAATTACTATGTGTACTGTACATAGTATATACACAAACACGTGACCACAAATAAGCCCTCTGGATGGATTTTTGGCAGAAATGTCTGTGGAGTTTACCGAGTGGCAATTCCACAAGCTTCAGAAACTAGCACCTGATCCTGATGCGATTTTATGCTTTGATTTTGCTGCAGAAGGGGGAAAGAGTTCAATCTTTGCATTGCAAAGCATGAATTCTGCTCCAGGATGGGTAACAGTTAAAGAAGTGGCCCACTTACAGCAAATAAAGGATATGGTTTGTGTAAGGAATGTAGTTTTTCAATATACTTTTTGTATCAATTCCTCATGGTTTCTTTTAAGACCTTGGTTTACTGTCATTCTATATGAAGCTTTATTGCTTACTTCCAGTGAATAGAAATCTGTCCCTGATCATGTGATGGGCACACAGGTGAATGACTTGCACAACAACTCTAACCTTTTTAAACAAGATTAAAGGGAACCTGTCGACACAGATTTCACCTAATGACAGTTTACCACAGCCATTTTAATACCAATTCTCAATCTGCTTTAATAATTAACATTCCAAGTCCAAGTGTTACCATCATTAACCCCTCACTGCTCTCAAAGTTCTCCCTCCTTCATGCAGACAAAACCGTCATCTCATTTAAGCAGGAGGGAGAGTTGTAGGATGATGGATGATAATGATGAAGACACAGGGAATCAAACACCCCCATGACTTGATGCAGTTTGCAGGCTGGGAGTCGGGAATACTTGACAAGTAGTTTTTGTTGAGGAATGTCAACATTAGATTGAACACTTACACATTGGACTCATCTCTACAGACGGGCACTTCAGATTCTTTTACAACTGAATTGTGAATTCCTGCAAAGTTCTGAAAGATACAAAAACATTGACATGTTATTGCAAAAGAGAATTAAAAATGATACATGGATCAGTTACTTTTATTATACTGATAAGTACGTACTGTAAATAAATAGCGCTAAAATAAGTAAACATCAAGAAAATATAAAGACACCATAGAAGACTATGTTAAACCAAAATAAATAAAATCGATCAACTCTACAATGTTTATCAATTCTGTAATTAACTCTACAAAGTTTGTGCAGATTTTTGGGTTGGGTACACAGGATGTCCAGAAGTTGACAAACATGACTGCTTTCTTTCATAAACAGTGCCACAACTCAAACCCTCACAGTATCACCATTTATGCGTCACTTCATACAATCGATAGGCAAAGATGAGATAGAAGAAAATCACAGTCAAGGTGCTTGGATCTTTTAGCAAGTGTCCTAGATTTATCATGCTTGATTTTAATGGTAAATCTCTCCTTAAAGGGAACCTGTCAGTTAAACTAATCCACACTAACTAAACATATCTTTGTAAATTGCTATTATAGTACTACTATTCCTATTTTGTTTGTCCCAATTCCTGTAAATGTTCCAGTGTTTGTAAAGTTGATTCACCATCTATGAAAATGGAGTGGAATCAAAACCCCTCAGGTCAGGAATGAAATGTCCTTTCTAGAATTCCTCCTTTTACATGACACCTCATCTGTTTACCTATATAAAAATCTCCCACAAAGTCAGGAAAATATGAAGTTCTCACAACACCCCCTACTCAAGTCATAAAAATAACCAAAAAGAAAAAAAAAAGGGGGGGGGGGGGACATAGAGAGCACAATATACTTAAAGCCATTAAAAGGGGCACAATTACCAGCTTTAACCCATTTTAAATCACCAGCACCCTTAGGTAGAATATGAAATACAGGCAGTCCCCGGGTTACATACAAGATGGGGACTGTAGGTTTGTTCTTAAGTTGAATTTGTATGTAAGTCGGAACTGTACATTTTATCATTGTTATCCCAGACAGAACTTTTTTGGGTCTCCGTGACAATTGGATTTTAAAAATGTTGGGTTGTCATAAGAATCAATATTAACACTAAAGCTTCATTACAGACACCTGTGATAACTGTTATAGATGTTTATTGTAGCCTAGGACTAAAGTACAATAAATTACCAATATCCAGTGGTCCGTTTGTAACTAAGGGTCGTATGTAAGTCGAGTGTTCTTAAGTAGGGGACCGCCTGTATATTTTCCTATAAATCCCTATTTTATGTTAAAACAGGGTTCCCCAAAATACGCCCCGCGGACCGTTTCGATCCGGCCCCTCGACACTTGGCGCGCCCGAGCCGGGCTCTCGCGGCCTGCAACAGTCGGACAGGAGCCTCCGTCCGTCCGGACAGGAAGCTCCTGCCAGTCACTGTATAGTGCTCGGTGCGGCCGGAAGCGGCCGCTCGAGCACTATTACTGGAGCGATGTGGCCGGAATACAACCCCGGCACATCGCTCCATGAACTAGGCTGCGCGGCCGCATGATGACGTCATCACGCGTCAGCGCACCTCTTCCTGCCCGGACGCGGCAAGAAGATAGAAGACTTAGGTGAGTACAGGGTTTTTATTTTTTTTATTAAAAAGGGCAGTAAAAAGATTGTGGTGGCCGGGGGCCAATAGTTAGTTATGAGGGGGAGAATAGGAAATAATTAATTATGAGGGGCAGCATAGGAAATAATTAATTATGAGGGGCAGCATAGGAAATAATTAATGGAGCGGGTATAGGAAATAATTAATTATAAGGGGCAGTTTAGTAATTAATGAGGGGGAGGCATATTCAATAATTAATGGAGAGAGGTCCCAGTATATTAATTAATTAATTGGGCCAATATATAAAATAGTTCACAAGGGGGCTGCCCAAGAACATCAAGAAAGAAAAAACATATTTCCAATGATCCAGGCGCAAAGCTCCGAACAGTCCCAAAGTTGTCGAGAATTCAGTTTTTTCACCTCTGTTCTGACGGGCTGGGATTTTGCAAGATTGTCCCGGATGTGACCCTGTATTTACCAAGCTCATTGTTCCTCTGATCCCAAATCACAGCTTAAGACTGTGCCCACATGAGGGCTCCCAGAAGAGAATGCAATCATCACATGGGCTCACTGCCAGGAAAGTGGAGACTCTTATGGGTACAGTACCAGACAGTGCTACTTAGAGAAAGTGGGTACACTTTGCAAAGTGAAGAATTTAGTTTAGGTAGGTTTTTATAGCACAGTTATTCTACGCATCTTTATTATAGATGACCCAGGATTTTATTTATTTGTGACTCTATATGGCACAACCCACAGTATTAGTAGGTTGGTGGTCGCTTAGGTGTTTTATGGAGAGGGCTCATGGGCTGAGTCATGTCCAAACAAGCCTGGGTTTTTTCTGCATATTGCTGCCAACATCTGGGATTGGTACAGTACCAGGTTGGAGGTCACTAAAACATGAGAAGCTGTAATAAAGGGTTGCGACTTTAGGATAGTTGACTTCTTTTATGGGCGTTATAAAGATTAGCATATGGACACTTTCCCTCATTTCAGGCAAAAAAAAACTTCCCAAAAATGTAAACTAAGATTCTGAAATTTTGATACTAAATGTTTATCTAATATGGATTTCACAGCCAACATAACTAAAACAATCAAAAAAATATTTTAAATTGCTAGATTATAGTTACCTGACACTTGCCACGTGATAGGAGGTCATCCTCTGATGCCGGTGCCATCTGGTTTACAAACTGAGACTCCCTAAGAGGCTGGATAAGGTTATCTACATAAAATTAACAACAAAAAAAAAAAACATTCCAATTAGATTCTATAACTAGCATATATAAAAGTTTGATCATTTATTGAAAGTGGCTGCACGTACAGATAACCAGTACCAAGTACCCATCAACCTTTTCTGAAGGCCTTGCTATGACTGGCGCTATATTCACTTTTATGGGGCTGTTGGGATCGTGGCTTTGTGCAGCTCCACAGAAGTTGAATTGGGCATTATGCAACTAACAATGCAGGATGATTTTGGGTCACTACAGTCCCCCATTCTCCTGATCAGAGGAGTGAGGCCACAAGGTTCAACTTGCAGTCATCATAAGTCCTTTTCCTGTGGAAAGGAGAGCATTTTCCTTATTGGGACATCAGCTTTAAAAGGAGGGTGAGAAATTTTGCATGGTGTCCACAGGATAGGGACTTACTTTTACATAGGAGACGGTCATTGTACCGTACCCCCACCAATTACAAGAACAGGGTAGCCTTGCCCTGGTAACATAATTGTCCACTGTTTACCTTGGTCTGGTTGATTCTTTTGAGAAGTCCTCAACTGAAATTCTCTAGAGATGTTGGATGAACAAAAGAGAAACACTATTAACACGATAGATTGTGCAAACGAAACACAGCTGTAGAACTTCCAACTTCTTGGTATGCAGTTACCTTGTCCAGAGGTTGAAAAACACGACTGCTTTCTTCCAAAAAAAAAAAAAAAAAAAAAAAGCTCCACACCTGACCATGGTTAGTGTCGGTATTGCAGTTTTGCAGTATAGAAGAGAATGGAGCTTATTTGCAATTCTATGCACTACCCATGGTCAGGAGAGGCGCTGTTTTTAGATGAAAGCAGTCATGTTGTTTAACTTCTGGACAACCCCTTAGGTTCCTTTTACACATGTTCTGCGTGTGTTTTTAACATGTATTCAAAGGGTTTTGTCAGACTTGCATTTTTTACACACAAGCGTTTTTTAAATGCGCCATAAAATTTCAGCATGCTCTACTTTTGCAAGTCACACACGTGAAAAACACACCATACAACTTTATGGAGACGCCTCAAAAATGCATTGCACTCCAAGACAGATGCAAGCGCAATGTGTTTTTCACTGATTAATTGTCATAGAAGAGATACACCAAAGTCATGAGTCTTTTTCACTTGCATTGTCCGCTTGTGAAAAGAAGCATTGCAAACATAAAAAAATAAAAAATGTGTGTGAAAAACTGAGACACTGAACAAACTCTGACTGAAAACTGATTGATGAAAAAAAGTCAGTCTTTCACTGAACAAACCCTGATCACACTCTGATCAACTTTGACATGATCTGCAACGCAAGTGTGAAAGGGGCCTTAAAGGATACACAGTAAGGCTACCTGTAAACAAAGAGGAAACGAGACAGCTGCCCGAGATGCAAAAGATAGAGCGGGTCCTTTTCCTCCTTGTTTTAACATCCAGGTCAGTCATTTTCAACTGTCATCGTGTGTACGTAGCATTAAATGAATGGCAGAAAAAGATGAAATCCAGTGTGTATGTCCGGGGATGACACTGGAATCGCGTTGGCCTGAGACAGCTACACTTTATATCCTGTAATATGCTATGTTATGATTAAAGCGGTATTTATGGATTGGATTATGCATCCTGAATAAAGATAAATTTATCCCTGGACATCCACCCCAGATTTAATCTTTTTTCTGCCATACAGCCGTGTGGGATACGGGACGTGCATCCACCAGCATGCACACTGGGTGAGCTTCAGCGTTTTTTTTAAATGAATATCAGATTGGGACCTGATACTTGGGACCTCCGCTGATCAGTTTATATTAACTTCAAAGGAGACTGCCAAGAAAATCAGAACCAGTTGGTCCCAAGTGTCTGAATCTGATATTAATGACCTTTTCTATATTAGCCAAGCTATGATTAATAGGCACAGTCCACTTTTGCGTCTAGCCATTTCATTACACTCACTTAATTTAATTGGAACCTATCACCACATAACATTTCAGTTAGTATCTGTAGGTGTTTTGTAAAGTTATGCCCACATATGCTATCCATACCTTTGTTTTTATTGTCAAGCTGCTACACAATATACCGGAGTTTGAAACGCTGTGTGTGATGTTAGCAGAATGTCTCAGGGCTCCAGCTCCACAACCCCTGTGGGGCACTACATGACATAAAGGTTAATTTGGGTAGGTGCTTTGTGGTGATGGATTCCCTTTAAGGAGAGCATGAAAAACTAACCATACACTTTTTTTTTCACCCCTTCGGATTACTAATCTAGTCTTGCCTCCTCTTATAAGCAGCAAAGTGCCATGACCTCACCTGAAGTGGTGATCTAAGAGGTCCTTGGGTTCTGCATTGTTTTCATAAGCTTTATTGTACAGGGCACTTGCATTGTTGATATCTCCCTTAGCTTCCAGCTGCTGAGCCCAGATGATGTGCAGAACAGCGGACCTGTTTCCTATATCTCGGCTATAGAGGAACTCAAAGAACTGTGTAGGCTCATCAATTGTTTCTGCCTAAATAAAAAAATTAAAAAAAAGTGGAAAAACTTAAATTTGTCACCTAAAAACAATTTTATTTTAAAAAATTAGCTTAAGCCAACAGCCACAATGTGGAGGTGTAACTTACAAATCGCAGGCAGTATTTGAGGTATCGCTCATCATTGCAGTATCTCTTGTCTCCTATGAAGCTGCGAACTAGACGTTCCAATAAACACAAGAGGTTCCTTCTTTCCTGTGGAGGGAGAGTCTCCTCAGCCCAAAGTATATATCTAGAAAAAGAAGAACACATAACAGTGCCATCCACCGGGTAAGTTGTAGTAACCCTTTATGGACCAGGCCCCCTCCCCTCTTCCACAAGCAATATCTTTTTGGATTTTTCTGTGTATAGAAACATGAGACAGAGGTCACGATAACGCCCTCAAAAAAACAGCAAGCTTAGTAATTTTCTTGTTTAGACACAATGGGACAGCCCGTTCCTTTACTGTGACAGGGTGCTGATTTCACAACTGCCTCTGTATACAGTGAGGCTTGCTGGGTGTATATGATGTCCATCCTCTCAGCAGGTCTTTGTATACAGATCACTGATAACAGTGATCCAATGGGCTGTTACCATTAGAACAGTGTGATCTATATATAAGAAAAGTAGGGAACACATATATAATCTGTTCCTTGCTAAATGTGCTCCAGTAAAAAAAATGTTATTATAAAAACACCCCAAAAAAGGTGTTCTGGGGCCAGCCTCAACCCCACGCTGCTCTGAGGGGTGGGGGTGTGCTGGGGCGGTTGTCAAGGCTACAACCAATCAGTGGCATTAGTAATGTAAAACAAGTAACTGTACTTGTGCCCACTGACATGCTCAGCCAGAAGCAATCTTCACAAGAGCCACTTTGATCATTCATCCTCAGATGTCATAAGATCTGAAAAGACCACCAACAGGCAAAAGTGCTTCAGATGTGCCAAAAAAACCCATTCACTAAGACGGCCTTTGAGGAGTTTCCTTTTAGTTGTCCTTCATTTGGCCAGACAATAAAAGTCATGCCTGCACAAGTTGTACCAGAATGAGAAATGCCAATGTAAACTTAGATAAAGCCTTTACTTTCACCAATTTAAATGGCTCTCAATAAATTGACTGACCTGTCCCATAGCTCCAGTGGGTCATGTCCAGTGTATCCCTGAATGTGAGCTTCAAACATTCTGCAAGAGAAAAGAGAGAACTACAGATAAATTCAAGGAAATAACATGTGAAATAATAAACGTGTACACTTACCTCCTCTGGCGCTGCTGCTGTCGCGTGCCGTAGTCCATTTGATCCATCTCCCTGTTTGTTTACAGGGGCACAAAAGCCGTGCACAGGGAGCTTCCGGCTGGCGAGGTGGCCGGCCAAGCCCATCCGTCCCCATCTCTCAGCATTGTAGGGCGCTGGGTGATGGTGTCGGATGGGAGTTTCCGACTGCCTGGAAGCTCCCTGTGAGTCCCTGTAAACAAACCGGTGCACAGATCAGACTGACCGCGACGTCGGACATCAGCAGTGCCGGAGGAGGTGAGTGCACTTTTATTATTTTTAAATAGCCCGCTCCAGCCCGGTCCTAAATTATTTCTTAAAATCGGATAACCCCTTTGAGTTCAACAATATGAACCATAAAGAAGGTCACAGGGCAAACTCCAGAACTCCATATAAAAGCACTACAGGGAGGCTGAAAACCTACATATAACTGCACAAATTAAACTACAGGACTACGTAGACCAGCAAGGACACAAGGGGGAACTGCAGAACAACATGTACTATAAAAACAGAAGAACCACAAGTACCAGCATGTTACAGACTACAAAACTACATGTACCGCCACAAGACATACATGTGGCGGTACTGCGGCACCACATGTACTAGCACAGAACATTGAGTAGACTGCAGAGTTGAATGAGCGCTTCCATAACGGATGGAAGTGTTCATAGGTGCAGGAGACCGGCTAGCAGTGTGTACAGCTGAGAAGTGTGAACCACCCCACTCAGTTCTCTGTCCTGACGCCTGATACTGGTTGGATAAGTCTGAATAAGGACACATAGCTGAACGGCCCCAGAAGAGGCAAGTACTTTGCATTGGTACTGCTCTGCTCCCGTCCCAGCTCTGCCCTGGGTCATGGATGCTGGCTTATACAACCATTGCAGGACACAGAGCAGAGCGGCACAAAGAAGAGGAGGTTTTTTTTTTTATCTGCTCTGGGGTCTCCAGCATTTGTCTGCTCTGGAGGTATGTAGTGTTAGTAGTCTGCTATGGTTCACCAGTATTAGTAGTATGCTATGGGGGTCTCTAAATTCTTATTGTAGTCTATTCTGGGATCTTATTGTCTGCTCCAAATGCAGTATTTGGTTGCTATTGGGGTGGTACACCTGCATTGCAAAGATGCCTTTGTGCCTTCTCTGAGCATTACGCTAAAATCCACAATTATATTGTAATGAATCTGGCTCCCTGGGGGAGGTGGTATACTGCAATGTCTTTAGTGAAAATGAGGCCCCTGGTGACAGGTTCCCTTTAAACATGAGTAGTATGTTTTGTATGTTTTTGTGTAATACTGAAAAGAAGATAGAAATATCTGATTTAAAATAAATAATGAAAAATATGACAATATGTCCCTTAGACCAATACATTTAGTGAATACATGGCCTAAATCCTTAATTCAGGAATAGAACTTGTCACTAGCAATGTTAGCAGAAATACACCTGCCAGCACATAAACAGCGAGGAGGAAGAGTGCAGAACTACACCTATCAGAACGTAAACAGCGAGGGGGAAGAGTGCAGAACTACACCTATCAGAACGTAAACAACGAGGGGGAAGAGTGCAGAACTACACCTGCCAGCACATAAACAGCGAGGGGGAAGAGTGCAGAACTACACCTATCAGAACGTAAACAGCGAGGGGGAAGAGGGCAGAACTACCCCTATCAGAACGTAAACAGCGCGAGTGCAGAACTACACCTATCAGAACGTAAACAGCGAGGGGGAAAGAGTGCAGAACTACACCTGCCAGCACATAAACAGCGAGGAGGAAAGAGTGCAGAACTACACCTATCAGAACGTAAACAGCGAGGGGGAAGAGTGCAGAACTACACCTATCAGAACGTAAACAGCGAGGGGGAAGAGTGCAGAACTACACCTATCAGAACGTAAACAACGAGGGGGAAGAGTGCAGAACTACACCTGCCAGCACATAAACAGCGAGGGGGAAGAGTGCAGAACTACCCCTATCAGAACGTAAACAGCGAGGGGGAAAGGGTGCAGAACTACCCCTATCAGAACATAAACAACGAGGGGGAAGAGTGCAGAACTACACCTATCAGAACGTAAACAGCGAGGGGGAAAGGGTGCAGAACTACCCCTATCAGAACGTAAACAACGAGGGGGAAGAGTGCAGAACTACACCTGCCAGCACATAAACAGCGAGGGGGAAGAGTGCAGAACTACCCCTATTAGAACGTAAACAGCGAGGGGGAAAGAGTGCAGAACTACACCTATCAGAACGTAAACAGCGAGGGGGAAAGAGTGTAGAACTACCCCTATCAGAACGTAAACAGCGAGGGGGAAGAGTGCAGAACTACACCTGCCAGCACATAAACAGCGAGGGGGAAGAGTGCAGAACTACACCTGCCAGCACATAAACAGCGAGGGGGAAGAGTGCAGAACTACCCCTATTAGAACGTAAACAGCGAGGGGGAAGAGTGCAGAACTACACCTATCGGAACGTAAACAGCGAGGGGGAAGAGTGCAGAACTACCCCTATTAGAACGTAAACAGCGAGGGGGAAGAGTGCAGAACTACACCTGCCAGCACATAAACAGCGAGGGGGAAGAGTGCAGAACTACCCCTATTAGAACGTAAACAGCGAGGGGGAAAGAGTGTAGAACTACCCCTATCAGAACGTAAACAGCGAGGGGGAAGAGTGCAGAACTACACCTGCCAGCACATAAACAGCGAGGGGGAAGAGTGCAGAACTACACCTGCCAGCACATAAACAGCGAGGGGGAAGAGTGCAGAACTACCCCTATTAGAACGTAAACAGCGAGGGGGAAGAGTGCAGAACTACACCTATCGGAACGTAAACAGCGAGGGGGAAGAGTGCAGAACTACCCCTATTAGAACGTAAACAGCGAGGGGGAAGAGTGCAGAACTACACCTGCCAGCACATAAACAGCGAGGGGGAAGAGTGCAGAACTACCCCTATTAGAACGTAAACAGCGAGGGGGAAGAGTGCAGAACTACACCTATCGGAACGTAAACAGCGAGGGGGAAGAGTGCAGAACTACCCCTATTAGAACGTAAACAGCGAGGGGGAAGAGTGCAGAACTACACCTATCAGAACGTAAACAGCGAGGGGGAAAGAGTGTAGAACTACCCCTATCAGAACGTAAACAGCGAGGGGGAAGAGTGCAGAACTACACCTGCCAGCACATAAACAGCGAGGGGGAAGAGTGCAGAACTACACCTGCCAGCACATAAACAGCGAGGGGGAAGAGTGCAGAACTACCCCTATTAGAACGTAAACAGCGAGGGGGAAGAGTGCAGAACTACACCTATCGGAACGTAAACAGCGAGGGGGAAGAGTGCAGAACTACCCCTATTAGAACGTAAACAGCGAGGGGGAAGAGTGCAGAACTACACCTGCCAGCACATAAACAGCGAGGGGGAAGAGTGCAGAACTACCCCTATTAGAACGTAAACAGCGAGGGGGAAAGAGTGTAGAACTACCCCTATCAGAACGTAAACAGCGAGGGGGAAGAGTGCAGAACTACACCTGCCAGCACATAAACAGCGAGGGGGAAGAGTGCAGAACTACACCTGCCAGCACATAAACAGTGAGGGGGAAGAGTGCAGAACTACCCCTATTAGAACGTAAACAGCGAGGGGGAAGAGTGCAGAACTACCCCTATTAGAACGTAAACAGCGAGGGGGAAGAGTGCAGAACTACACCTGCCAGCACATAAACAGTGAGGGGGAAGAGTGCAGAACTACCCCTATTAGAACGTAAACAGCGAGGGGGAAGAGTGCAGAACTACCCCTATTAGAACGTAAACAGCGAGGGGGAAGAGTGCAGAACTACCCCTATTAGAACGTAAACAGCGAGGGGGAAGAGTGCAGAACTACCCCTATTAGAACGTAAACAGCGAGGGGGAAGAGTGCAGAACTACACCTATCGGAACGTAAACAGCGAGGGGGAAGAGTGCAGAACTACCCCTATTAGAACGTAAACAGCGAGGGGGAAGAGTGCAGAACTACACCTATCGGAACGTAAACAGCGAGGGGGAAGAGTGCAGAACTACCCCTATCGGAACGTAAACAGCGAGGGGGAAGAGTGCTGAACTACACCTATCAGAACGTAAACAGCGAGGGGGAAGAGTGCAGAACTACCCCTATCAGAACGTAAACAGCGAGGGGGAAGAGTGCAGAACTACCCCTATTAGAACGTAAACAGCGAGGGGGAAAGAGTGCAGAACTACCCCTATTAGAACGTAAACAGCGCGAGTGCAGAATTTCATTAACCATCACAAGAGAGTGTGTGCAAACCATATATATATCAGAGCAGGCTACTTGCAGAACTACATGTACCAGCAGCACCTTACATTATGCAAATATACCAGAAAGCGCACTACAATTATACCACATATGGGGGATGGATATATTACAGTTATTCTATCTGCAGGCATAGAAGAACATGTGCGGCACTGCAATGCTCAGCGCTCCATGCTCCTAGCTCGCCCTATCACATCGCAGCTGCTATTTCGGGTCACATATTGCTAGCACTTACTGTACACAGCTCTGTATATCCATGGCCGCTCCGTTTCTTTGCGCTATCGCTCGCCGCCGCTCACCATAACACTTCCTCCCCTTGTTCTCTTGTAAAACAAATTCAAACTATCCGCGCAAGCGCGAGTTCAAAACACGACGCCACCATTGGTGAACGCCTCTAGCCAATGAAATTCAAAGTAGAGGAGTTATCGCGAGGTCAGCGCGTCAGCTAACGCCATTTCAGCGCTACCATTTTTGTTAAGGGCATGGCTATAAGCTGTAGTAGTTTCTAGACTGAAGTCACTAGCGTTCATCGACCTTTTTCACTACAGAGAAGGCTCAGAGAGGAAAACATCCTGCCTTTCAGATTATCAACCTTATCTTTTAGAAACGCGCAACTCTTTGTGTCTAGGAAAAGGGCAAATAAGCAATCACTGTCAGCGTTGTATCCAACACCATGTAACATCCAATGCACGAGTGACTGAGGTTGTGGAGTGTAACCCTTGTTGTGGGCCAAATAAAAAGATAAATCTTAATGCCATAAACTCTATAGCCACAACCTTTCTCGCTACAGGCAATAATAAATGTCATTAGATGTGTGACTAATGCTTTATGAAGACAATCTTTGGCCCCAGTGGTCACAAAAACTGAAACGTTGACAATTAGAGGTGACCCCTGAACTCAAGTGGTGCTGGAGGCTTTTTACCTACAAGCTTAGTGTTAACGATGAGAAAAGTTCACATTATGGAGTTTTTTTCTCAATAAAAAGATTTTTGTCCAATATTATGCATTAACCCCTTAAGGACGCAGCCATTTTACAGCTTAAGGCCGGCGCCACACGTGGCGCTTTTGTCTGCGCTTGCAAACGCAAACGCAGACAAAGTCGCACCCACCGGGGGCGGGCCTCGGCCCGATCGCATCGGCGTTTCTATGGAAACGCCTGCGATCGGGAACGAGCTGCCGGTGTTTCGGTGTGGCGCCGGCCTAAGGCTCAGTCCCATTTTTTTGGATTCTGACCTGCGTCTCTTTATATGGTTATAACTTTTGACCACTGTTACTTATCAAAGCGATTCTGAGATTGTTTTTTCCCCACATGTTGTACTTCATTTTAGTGGTAAATTTTGGCTGATAAGTTTTGCGTTTATTTACAAAAAAAAGAAAAAAATGATGAATTTTTAGAAAAATTTGCCATTTTCGAAATTCAAAATCACCGCGTTTTCAGGCAGATCGATTTACCACCTAAATAACATGCCGAATAACATTTCCCATTTGTCTACTTTACATTTTCATAATTTTTGAAATGTTTGGATAATTTATTTTGACGTCACGCGGCCTACAAATCGAATAGCGATTTTCCGTATTTTCAGAATTGACTATTTTGGGGATAAATACTGTTTGAAATTAAATTTTACATATTTAGCATCAAAAACCCCCTATATAACCAACCCATTTTCAAATCTGCACCCCACAAACTATCAGAAACAGCATTTACAAAGATTGTTAACCCCTTGAGATCTTCATAGTAATTGAATCAAAATGGCGGTGAAATTTAGAATGGTCAAATTTTGTCGGTTATACGTTCATTTAGCCCTAAAATTTACACATTTCCAAAAGATAAAAAGAGAAAACCCACCATAAAATTTGTTCTACAATTTCTCCTGAGTGCAGCGACCCCCCACATGTGGCCATTACTTGTGTTATGGAGGCACAGCGAGGCCGAGCACCCTGCAGCTGCCAGGATTTTAGTTTTCTCGTTGCCCCCTTTTGAAGGCTATAAAATTTTCGCTTTTCCGTTATTTGGGCCATGTGACGGCATTTTTTTTTGCGCAATGAGATGCATTTTCCAGTGTTACCATTTTGGGGTTGGTATCACCTATTGTTGAAAATTTAGGAACTTTTTTTGAGGTAGAAAAGTAGAAAAGAGTAGATGAGTAGAAAAGCATCAATTCTGTACTGGATTTTTACCTTTTTTTTTTTTTCCGTGTTCACCGTATATCCTAATAATCCTGTTATCTTTATTCTATGGGTTGATGCGATTACGGGGATACCAGACATGAATATTTTTTCTTATGTTTTACTAAATTTGCCAAATAAAACCCTAATGTGGGGAAAAATCTATCATTTTTGCATCGCCGTCTTCCAAGTGGCATAACATTGTTACGTTTTTGGCTACAGAGCTGGTTGATGGCTTGTTTTTTGCGGGACATGTTTTTCTTTCTAACACCTATTGGGTGTTTGGAACTACGGGGAAAGTAAGAAGGTATTGACAGAACTGCATTATCTTTGGAGGATCTTGCTGGATTTCTTCCTGTACAGAGAGACCCTGGAAAGAAGCTACAATGATAGCTTGAATTTGTCTTCCTTCTGTCAACTATATTGGTGGCCTCAGGCGGCCGATACAATTGAAAGATGTGGAAGAACAGGTAGCAGTAAGGTACTGTATAAAATTCCATGCTGGCACTTCACGGTAAATAAGCAGATTTTGGATGTAGTTTGGGCACTCTGTCTGTAAAAGGTTCACCATCACTGACCTAGGTAGTGTGTCCTTTTCGGCCATCGCCTCCCATCTACACCTCCCCATGCCATATGCCTCCTCACCATTCAGCATTTCATGTCATGTGACAGATTGATGACATTTAAGGTCCCAACATTTGCAAAAATCTACTCCATGTATGAATCTGATCACATTAAATCACAGCATACCTTCATGGAGGCTGCTGTGTTTTCATGTTTAGACTGAATTGTCATTCTCTCAAAGCTTTACCTTCAATGTGTTAGTCAGATTCATGCCGCATGCACATGGGGGCAGGATTTATCATGGGTTTTGTTTCATGTAGTTACTTTTTGTTTATGTTGGTCGTACACCAGTTTTGGATATGTCAGAAACATGTTATTCTATCTCGCATGATAAATGTAAGTATATTTGCTTTTGTAAGGGAATAGAATCAATTTTCTATTGTGTTCTCCCTCTATATGTCTTTTTCTTTGGCTCTATTGATAGAAAAGACCCCTATGCTTAGTACCATCCCCCGCGTACACAGATCATTTTACACTGATACCTCCTGTTGAAGGCTATTGGAATGTGGACATGCTCAGTAGGTTCCTTTGTCCCAAGAACCTATAAAAACTGACTGCTACCTAAATAAATTGGAATTCTCTCAAACATGTGAAGGTCTGAGTGATTCACCGAGCAGCTCGTACTATACAATGATTTGGACCCACACATCACATCAAGAGATGGGGATATTTCCCAACACTTTCTTTCATTTGGAATAGTTTTGTCTTGCTACCTTTACGCCAGCAGATTACTGTAATATTATTGAATCTATGGAAACGCCTGCGAACGGGAACAAGCCGCCGGTGTTTTGCATTACAGTAACGCAAAACACTGGCGTTCCCAATTGCAGAAGTGGGACGGCGCCCTTAAGGTTCATTACACACACACCTTACAGCTGATCATTGCAGGTTGGGGCTAAAGTAAAGCATTCAGAGAGCTTCACCAGAGGTCACAGTGGGCAGAAGGGTCCGTCTGTAACTAGGGGTCGTCTGTAAGTCAGGTGTCCTTAAGTAGGGGACCGCCTGTATATGAAAACTGTTGCAATTTGCCTTTATGCAGTTTGCCTTGGTAATTTTCACTTTGCACCACATTATTTAATAGTCTCATTTTATCTGGTCTGTTTTCAGGATGTGCACACAATTGCTCCTTTATTTTTTTAGTACACTTTGCTTAATGCTGTTGCGACAGAATTGTGTTGAATATCAGTAATAAATGTGCCACAGAACTTGCACTACCATAGCGTCTCTAGGCGCCACATAAAATTGGCGCAAACACATAAATACAAGTGCTCCTAGAACACGTTTTTTTAATGCAGACACAATAATATATCTAGGCCATTGACTTCAAAGGTCACGTTTCACTTACAACTTGGATCAGAGTTGTTCATTCCGGGATTTTCTCTTTTAGGATCAGATCAGCGGGCTGTGAAATACACTTGACATGTGCATAGAGGAGTCTTTACTAAGTGCTCTTGGATGTAAACTTGGACAGGAAGCATAGAAAATTGTTTATGGGAAAGTACCTTAAAACTGAGGAAAATAAATATGCTCCGGGCAACTTATAGTATTGTAGATAAGGATTTAAATACAAAAGATAAATGTGAAATCCTCCATAAGGCATCAGAGAATTTCCACCAAAAAAATAGATTAGGTTAAGGGGTACAAAAGTCCCCCCTTATTTTTGTACGCATAATTAATTGCTTTATGTTACTATAGGTGAGGAAGGATTCAAGGGTGCTACCATGGTGTAACATTGCCCTTAGAATACTTTCACATGTTTATTTGAACTGCTTTTACATTGTGTTTACCTTGCGTTAACATAGTGTTCATGTAAACGAGATGTAAATGTTACACAGTATTCATTCAATGTAAAAATAATATTTTCTCTCAATCACATGTTAATACTGGGTCATCTTGGAAGTAAATTAATTTACACCGTTAGGATCATTAAGTTCATTTTTTCAAATAGTAGTTTAAATTGCATTTCATTAGGGCAGATAAGCGTGTGCTGTCCGTTTGTAGAACGGACGGTACGTGGCTACACTAAATCCAATACTTTTGAATGAAACAGTGCCCACGGTACTGCGACTGATCTGTTGAAAAATAGCGTTTCTCCTATTTTTCACAAATCACTCATAGACTTAGTTTAATTTAACCTTCAACTCCTGATGAAGTTACCTAGAGCACAGCCTTAGGCCCTTTTCACACAACGTATGAAAATGGCTTTATGCTACGCGTATCATAACATTTTCATTCAGGTAGCATATGGCCACATTCATTTCAATGGGCAATATGGCCATCCATACATCCAATATGGCCGTACTGTCCACCATACGATGAGTGAGACGTAAAAAAAATATAGAGCGTGTGTCTTCAGTATTTCTGTTCTACCGTAGTGTGGTAGAGAAAAGAAAGCGGCATTCACCAGGTCAATCTTCTTTTATTGAACAACCATGGGCAGGGAGGTATAACAAGGCATCACTCACGGCGACGGGCCGTTTCGCGCAGTCCTGCGCTTCCTCTAGCCGTGTGACAGAGGAAGCGCAGGACTGCGCGAAACGGCCCGTCGCCCAAAGAGAGGGCTCCGAGTGCCACCTCATTCTTATTATATCATCTTACCATGTTATTGCTCTCTAATCTTATTCTGTCCGTTTATGTACACCATAATTTATAAAGTGCTCCAGAGTATGATGGTGTTAGATTGAGATTTATTTATCTATTAATTTATCTATTGCTACGTTTGATTTCTGCTCCATGATATATAGTAATTACTACATATGTTACAGCTGAAAAAATCTGCATAGGAAAGATGTATGTGCTGATGATTTTTCTGCATTGTGAGCAGTGGACGACCAGGATTTGGATTTATTATAGTCTCAGGCAAAAAGTTGGTGTACCAAAATTTAGTACAGTAAACTATACCAAGTAATAGATGCTACAAAGCTAGACAGTCTTAAGCTATCTGCACATGTTGCAGATTTGGAAAAAGTAATGTAGACAATGGGACAGATTTATCTATTATGTATAGTTTGCCTTTCAAATGTGCAGGGAGCGAGAGATTATTGAATACTGGAGCATGGTCTTCAATTATCTGGTGCACCCTGCACTGCTTCTAAAGTATGCACCATCTTTTTTAACGTCTCCTTTAACATACAGCATGCAAGACAGTTCTGTGAAGACACTGGGGCTCATTTACTAAGGGCCCCGCGGACCGCACTTTCGTTGGACATCCCATCGATTTCCGTTTTGCGCCACTGGTACAGAGATTTAAAAGGGGTTTTTGGCGCACGCGATTAGATTTTGGCGCAATTACGCCGGCTTTCATGCAACACAAATCGGGGCGGGCCGTCGGACGATCCAACGGATTCAACTTCGAAATTGTGTCGCAAGCCATGCACTTACATACACAGGGAAGAAGAAGGTGAACTCTGGCGGACCTGATCGGGAAAGTGACTCATGCAGGATATCGGGCGCACAATCTTTATGAATTGCAGAGTTCATCCTCACCAGACAGTCTGGATCGGGGATCGCGGAGGGATCTGGTAAGTAAATGTGGCCAACTGTATTAAATGTGTCAGACTAAGCACTAACGCGACCCTTTAGGTGCACACTAAAAAGACAAATCTGCATGAAAAACACACATGACAATCCGCAAGGTGTGCAGAAACCTTAAACGATGCTAGATTTATCATCCAGATAAATCTGGGGCAGCAGAAGATTGGTCTAGTCCTACCTTTCACTGGTCTAAGGTGCGACACTTTGATAAATCTCCCATAATGTGTTAAATTTTCACAGATTTGAGCTGTTTTATTTTTTTATTTGCCATTGACTTGCAGCACGTGTCCCAAACATTCTGGACTATACATTTTCCATATAATCATACATATGCATGTACCCTTTAATCTGTAAAGCAATGCAGAAGATGATAATGCTATATAAAGATTAATATTATTTATGTAATATTATTTGTCTATTATTTATTATTCTTATTGAAATGACCACAGCACGGTTATGAAAAGTGACAGGGACCCCACCTATCTATTTATTGTCTTTATGGGTATTGGATATACTGAGAATACCCAAAGGTCCCAAACCACTCAAAGGTACTTATGGAATGGTGGTTTAGTGTCCCTAAAGCAAGTCCTATGTGCCGCTATTAAAATAAAAATGTTAATACTTTCCTTGCTCCAGTGCTTCCCACATTTGAATAGTCGCAAAGGAAGCCAACGTACCCTGGCTTCCCTGCGTATGCGTCCTAGTTACGGTGCTTGCGCAATGAATCCAGGGTGTACCTCTCTGGCTTCATGTAAGAACTGTGCAGGTGCGGAGAGCACAAAGACATGGGTCCAATGCTCCTTGTCGGACTCATCTCTAAGTAAGTATAAGGCCCCTTCCACACTAGCGAGTGTGATGCGATGAACTCGCATCACACTCGCAACGCAAGCTGCCGGGAACGCACGGCCCGAACGCTGCACCGCGGGAGTGAACTGACATGCTGAGTTCACTCCCGCGGTGCAGCGTTCGGGCCGTGCGTTCCCGGCAGCTTGCGTTGCGAGTGTGATGCGAGTTCATCGCATCACACTCGCTAGTGTGGAAGGGGCCTAAGAGTGCAGCCACACGTTCCATTTTGTAACAGAATCAAAACGCCAAAAAATACACAAAACCCCCACATATTTGGTATCCCTACGTCCGTAACAATCTGCATAATAAAACAGAAACGTTACTAGATCCGCAAAGTGAACCCCGTAAAAAAAAAAAAAGCTAAAAAAAAAAGATAATTTTCAATCAATACCCTATAAAAAATGCTCTAAAAAGTGATTTAAAAAAATGTTATGCTCTCTAAAATAAGACCACTAAAAAGAACAATCCTTCTTGCAAAAAATAAGCCCTTAAACAGATTTGTTAGGCGAAAAATAAAAAAGTTATGCATATGAAAGACGGTGATGCTAAAATTAACAACATTTTTGCCAAATTACTTTTATTCAGTAAAAATTGGAAAAAATAAAAAATCTATATAAATGAGGTGTTTTTGTAATCAAGACGACCCATAGAATAAAAATAATATACTATTTTTATAGAATGGTAAACAGCCCAAAAAAACCCCATAAAAATCTTCCTAAAAAGTGATGATTTTGATTTCCTCCACCAACAAAGAGTTAATAAAATCTCACCTATTAGCCTATAGATTCCCCCAAATTACGTACCAGAAAAGTGCATCTCATGTGGCAAAAGAAATAAATTAAAAAAAAGAAAAAAATTCTAGCCTGTACAATGTGACATAGCAAATCGGATCTGGATGTCGCCTCCTTCTCTTCTATGCCCGGCCGTGCGCCCATACAGCAGGTTACCACCACATATGGGGTATCCGTGTACTCGGGAGAGATTGGGTAACAAACTTTGTGGAGCCTTTATTCATTTAATCCATTGTAAATGTTTAATTTTACACCCAAAATGAGTTTATTGTGAAAAAATATTACAATTTGCAGACTGCACCTCCATTTTGTTTTAACCCCTATAAAACACCTAAAGGGTTAACAAACTTCTTAAAAGTGGTTTTTCATACGTTGAGGGGTGTAGTTTCCATAATGGGGTAATTTACGAGTCTCACTATTATTTAGGCCTCTCAGTGTCAATTAGAAGTTGAGCAGGTCCATCTAATACAGGTTTTGGGGATTTTACAAAAAATGTGAAAAATGATACCTAAATTCTGAGCCTCATAACATTCTGGTAAAATATGTGGAATCTTAAAAAACCATGCCATCATAAAGCAGACATTTAGGAAATGTAAGTTATGAATTTATTTGGGTGCTATGACTGTCTGCATCAAAAGTAGAGAATTTAGAATGTTGAAAATAAAGAATTTTTCAAAATTTTTGCCAAATTTAGTTTTTTTTCATAACTAAACGCAAAAGATTTCATCCAAATTTTTAAACTAATTTGAAGTACAATGTGTCACGAGAAAACAATCTCAAAATCCCCTGGATATCTTATATTGTTCCAAAGCTATAACCACTTATAGTGACACAGGTCAGATTTGAAAAATGGGTCCGCGTCCTTATGGCCAAAAGAGGCTGAGTCCCCTAGGGGTTAAACACTTTAAAAACATAACAAAAATAAACGCCAGCACCAGCTCACCCTGAGCTGATGCACGGCATTTGCAGCTTAGGCCGCGGTCACACGTACCGCTAGGCGTCCGTCATAACGCCACGCTAGCGCACAGGGGGGGGGTCCTCGGCCCAAACGCACATGCGTTTCCAGGGAAACGCATGCGATTGTTAAGTCCATCGCATGCGTTTCTCTGGAAACGCATGTGCGTTCGGGCCGAGGACCTCCCCCTGTGCCCTAGCGTCGCGTTATGACGGACGCCTAGCGGTACGTGTGACCGTGGCCTTAGAAGCATGATTGGAAGTGGTAGGTTTCCTTTAAGGCATGGTGGTTTAATGTCCCAAATTGCACTGACAGGTCCACTTTAACAGGGATTGGGTAAAATCTCTGTTATAAGAATATATTAGTAGCGTCGAAATAAAACAACAAAGAGTATCAGTAAGAATGGGTTATAATTGGACACTGTATAGTACTATATGAAGCATTGGGGCTTCTCTCAATGGTTGCACCACATGTAACTTTACAGGAGTGATAATCGGGTTCCGATTTCTTCAAGTGTCCTCACCATTCCCTAGGTCCAATGTCATGAGTGTAGTACAGGAAGGTGTTAACTTTCCAGAGCAGAGTCCCCTGGGTGAGGGATGAATGGAGCTGCTGCTGCTGCTGCCGGCGTCGGGCGCGCGCATGCCTTCCCTTCCCATGAGCGCGCACAGAGGAGGGGAGGACCTGCATGTTCCTATACACAACCCTGGAAGCGGGGCAGGAGGAGGCCGGGCACTGCCAACTGCACACAACATGGAGAGAGACGGAGCAGCTGTGGGATCCTTGTCCAGATTCTTGGATGGAGAGTTCTGGGGGATCAAGAATGAGATGAGGAAACAGCTCGCGGGGAGCCCTCTCTTCCAGCAGAGGTAAGGGGTCAGAGGTCAGTGCCATAGGCACAGGTGCACTCAGAGGACCACTCCTCCTCCAGCTGTGGTACAGGTGCCAGCTGTCACTGTGGGGCACTGGTCCTAGCTCTGTGCTTGTCTCTACTTGACAGCTGTAGGAGGAGATGGATTTCATGTTTATGCAGTGGTATCAGGGCAGGTGCAGGGGCTGGAAAAGTAATACAGCAACTCTAATATCACTGTGACTTATGTTTTCAATGTAAAGTCTGCTACATGTAAATTTAAAGGGGATTTCCAACTCATGACAAAACAAATCTCTTCTAGTGAATAGGGGATAAATGTCCGAGCCGCAGTGCAAGGTTCATCTTTCACAACTTCTCATCTATATGCCTGTCCATAACTTTCAGCTGCATCCTATGGTCCAATGAGTCAGTATCATAATCTTACTAGACTAAATATTCATTCATTGATCATTGGAAGGAGCAGCCTGTGTGTCAGAGAGCAGAGGTGGAAGTATTTATGATACATAGACTGCCAGAATTTAAAGGAGATCAAAAATTGTGAAAGGGCCTGCGGTCCCCTCTGGTTTATGGACCTGGTTATAACTGTGACCCTTGTGGACCCAATTAGTGTGATACTGTGTCTGATCTCTGTGGGTCCTATGCTGAGACCCCGGTTCCTACATTGCAAATAGGAATGAATGTGGTAGTTTCTGGAAAAGAAAAAATTACATTGTCCACATTAATTTTAATTAATCGTGAAGCAGGCAATATTAAATTGTGAACTTTGACCATGTGACATGCTTAGCAAACTTGCCATGTAGTCTAATGCTACCTGCACACGAATGTTGCAAAAATTGTCTGTGACAAGCTGACATTTTATTTTTCATGACCAGCATTCCAGAGCCCCTCCAATGTGGCATCCTTTTCACTATAAACTGTAGTCTATGGGGGGACTTTATCATACATTGGTGCATCCGGCCTGCTGTGTAGGGAACGCGCTATATCCAATGCGCAGGGCAGCAACGTACTGCTGCAAAGCACTCCACCTTCAGACCCACTTTTTAAATCTGGGCCAGAAAACTCTCATACAAGCCCTGATAAATATCCCCCTATCAGTGATCCGTCAAAAGCTACATGCTCTACTTTTTAACAGAACGGTCCATTACATCGGCCATGGGCACTATTACATTAAAAGTATTGCCTTTGGCACATATGTGTACTGTCTAAAAAAACACTCAAATTTATCATTCTGATTACGACATAATTCTGTCATTATTTTCACCCAAAAAATGTTTTACGTCACATTTTACCAAGGCTTTACAGGGAAATGTCAATGTGCCAAAAATATGCTAGTGCACCAGTTTAGTTTTGTGGTGTAAACTAAGGAAACCTTAGGTGAGTTTGGTATGGAAAATTAGCTCTGTTCGCTGGTGGGATTTACTGGATCGAGCCTCATATCAATGGACTCAGCATGTCCGTTCTGTCCTGGAAATCCTGCCAGTGCACGGTGTGAGTTTCTCGGACTGAACTCGCCTTTGGGCATCTGGCCTACTAGACATAAATGAGAAACCCTAAGTGAACCCTCAAGTTTGTTGGAGTAATTATAGATGCAAAGGTCATATATATTTTTCTTCAATAGAAATTTTATTTAAGGAAATCTACCATCAAGAGATGGCATAATTTTAGAAGATGATTTTAGCTATGTGGTGTCAGGTAGTAGATAGGGCAGTAAGCGCTGCCACAAAGTGGCTTACTTTAAAGGGAACCTACCACCACGAAACTACCTATAAAGGTAGATCGGGTGGTAGGTGGATCAATAGGACGTGAGGATAGCCCTTTAAGGGCTAATCCTCACGTCCCCGCAATGTTTTGAAAACTTTTAGTGCCCCAATATTAAAATTTTCTTATGCGGCTACTGGGGCGTGGAGTAGCCGCATCTGAGGTTACACGAGGCGGCTACTCCACGCCCCAGTAGCCTCTTTTCTCCTCCTACCAAAAATCTTCGGCGCGCAGCTACGAGGAGCTGCGCGCCCTCGTCCGGCACATCTGCTGTCTGCGCAGAACAGCAGGCCCGCGCCTGCGCGGTCACTGTACGGAGTCGGAGCTGCACAGGCGCGGGCCTGCTGTTCTGCGCATGCGCAGACAGCAGATGTGCCGGACGAGGGCGCGCAGCTCCTCGTAGCTGCGCGACGAAGATTTTTGGTAGGAGGAGAAAAGAGGCTACCGGGGCGTGGAGTAGCCGCCTCGTGTAACCTCAGATGCGGCTACTCCACGCCCCAGTAGCCACATAAGAAAATTTTAATATTGGGGCAATAAAAGTTTTCAAATGATTGCGGGGACGTGAGGATTAGCCCTTAAAAGGGCTATCCTCACGTCCTATTGATCCACCTACCACCCGATCTACCTTTATAGGTAGATTTGTGGTGGTAGGTGCCCTTTAACCCCACAAGAACCTTGCAATTCGTGTCTGAAAAAGGTCTTTTGTTCAGACCGAAACGTCACATGAATCTGGATTGTTATACTTTGCTCATCAGTAAAGTTCTATTTTGCATCACCTAACGGAGTGCCAAGTTTTTGTTTGAAATTATGTTTTAATTTTCCAAACTGAAACTGAAAAGTGAAAGCTGTACTTTGATTGTCTTTTATGAGTAATCAGACTTCTTGTATAGATCATACAAAAAAATCCTTGTCATGTTTCTTGTATATATCCTGAGGCTACATACTCTGTATACAAAGGCTACGTACTCTGTATACAAAGGCTACGTACTCTGTATACAAAGGCTACGTACTCTGTATACAAAGGCTACGTACTCTGTATACAAAGGCTACGTACTCTGTATACAAAGGCTATATACTCTTAGTACACCATGTGCATGAGGTTAATGTTATTGAATGGTAAATTATATGTTTATTTTGTATGTTTATTTTCTTTTCTTATGAGTTTATTTAACATTATAAAAGACATTTCAAGTGAATTAATCTTTTTATTAGAATTTTCAAGTCTTATTTTTCTTTGTGGGTCATGAACTTTAGCACAGATAAAACAGGATCAAGCAAGGGAGGAGAACAGTTTGTAGCACAGAGTGCATTTCACGATTACTCATGTGTCATCATAATTTCTTATTTTTCGTTACTTTTCATATTAATTCTCCTGGGACTCTCATGAATAACTTTGTATGTAGATTTCCATGCTTGCAACAAACTTTGTAACCTATTTTTTTACACAACATAGCGAATGAAGTTTTTTGCTGGTGTTATACAATATGATACAATATGATACAATAAAACGTATTATTTATTATTATAAACTATACAATAATACCAAAAATAGGAGATGGAATGAAGACATGGAATGACATGACATAACATGTACACACGTATCTACGGTATATAAAAAAGCAATATAATAAATTACAAAAGACATTGAATAAAAAGAATGTGAAATGACATGCTTGTTATTCCCACTTGGATTCCCCACTCAGATTTTCTGCATGTGAATTGAATTTCTAGTAGTATCATTGCAAATATTAGGATGATGCCACATGTGGCGTTTTGAATGCGTTTTTGTCCCGTTTTTAAGCAGTCCATCCAAAAAAATGCATGCGTTAAACGCATGTGTTTTTGAAAAACGCATGCGTTTTTGACCAGTTTGAATTAAGAAAACGGATGCGTTTTTTGACGGACTGCTTAAAAACGGGCCAAAAACACGTTCAAAAACGCCATGTGTGGCATCACCCTTAGGTGATCAAATAGATGGTACAGAGAACAGTGCTGAAAATTTTGGGGTAGGGAGAGGTGAGAAGTCTTCTATGAATGAAGCACTGGTATACATTCCTACGGTACACTTTTTTTTTTTTTTTTAATTGGAGCTGCAAGAAGTCTATCTTCTGCAGCCAAATAGAAATTCAAAGTTATGGCACAGCATTTACATAGAGCACTTCAGGTGAAATGCATGTCTAAGGGTGTGATCCCACTTACCGCTTTGATTCAGTTTTGAATCGGAGCGATTGGGCTGTAGCATGCCCCCGCTTTAATCAAACGGAGTCAAATGGGACGCAAACAAAAATTTAACCCTTATCTCTGCCTCCTGCCCCTCCCCCCTACATTACAAGACCAGCTCAGGCACAGGCACTTCCTGCTAGCAAGCAGCGTGCCAGCCCCCAGTATATAGCCAGCCGCCTGCCCCCAGTATATAGCCAGCCGCCTGCCCCCAGTATATAGCCAGCCGCCTGCCCCCAGTATATAGCCAGCCGCCTGCCCACAATATATAGTCTGCCCCAATATTTTGCCAGCCAGTCCCTTGTATATTGCCAGCCAGTCCCAGTGTATACCTAGCCGCCTGCCCCCAGTATATAGCCCCCCTGCCCACTGTATATAGTCTGTCCCAATATTTTGCCAGCCAGTGCCCTGTATATTGCCAGCCAGTGCCCTGTATCTTGCCAGCCAGTCCCTTGTATATTGCCAGCCAGTCCCAGTGTATAGTCAGCCCCTGCCCCCCGTATATAGCCATCCCCCTGCCCACTGCCCCCCCAATATTTTGCCAGCCAGTCCCCTGTTTATAGCCAGCCAGCCGGTCACCTGTGGATAGCTAGCCAGCCGGCCGATCCCCTGTAGATGGCCAGCCAGACGGCCGGTCCCATAAAAATTCCATAAAAACAGCTTACTGTATATATTCGAGTATAAGCCGACCCAAGTATAAGCCGAGGCCCCTAACTTTACCACAAAAACCTGGTAAAACCTAAATATTTTTTACTCGAGTATAAGCTGAGTTTGGGCTTTCAGCACATTTTTTTTGTGCTGAAAAACTAGGCTTATACTCGAGTATATAAGGTATATGGTTTATTTGCAGCTGTACCAAGTTGTAGCCAAACAATTTTCTTTAGTATATGGGACAATGGCTGAGGGAACATAATTGAGGGGAATGAACATGAGTAGATGTCAGGTGCCAGTGGGAATATAGTTTTTCAAGCTTACTATGGGGTAGTCTGTGTATACATTGTGTATACGTTGTCCAGGTAACCTTATTAACCTAAAGGTGACCTTGAGTATAGCAGACTGAGCATAGTTGGGTCACAAAGAACCAGATTGCTTATTAGCAATCTTTGACAAATAACTCATATAGCACCTGTATAAATAAAACTGATGTCTATGTGGCTACCGTGTGTCACACTCTGGCAATCTCATGTGCATTCATTAGCAGGAAAACATTGGCAGATAAGAAATCCACATAGGGAATGAGAGAACCTTAATACACAATACTGCTGGTCCTCACGCTGCCTCAGATTATCAATGGAAAAAAACAATGGATGACTGTGTTCTTCCAAAAGAAGTCAGTGGATAGTAGCAAGATGGGTAGACATTTCTATATTATAAGGATTTTGCATCCATGGGTTCCAGGTCACTTTAAGAATATTTCTAAGAGCATCATTAAAACCAAACCAAAAATGGTCATAAAACATCTATAAACGGCTTTCGAGCTAAAAGAACAAGATTTACTAATTGTGCCGCAAGGTCGACTGTCGGCATCGGAGATCATCTCCGCAAAGCACAGCCCAATGTATTAAAATGCCAACATTAATGAAGTGTGCGCCAAAATCTTACATGGACTGCGCCTTAATTTTGCTCTCAGACCAATTTTTTCCTGGTCTATCGTGCGCCAAAAATTGCGCCTAAAAATGCCGACAAAATACACATAAATGTGACGGATAATGTGGAAACGTTAGGCCACGCCCACTTACGCAAAAAAATGACAGAGGAGTCGGGATAGTCGGAAACATCTGTTCTTTCTGGCGCAAACTCATATAGATGTGATAATACATTCCCTCCTTTTAAATGGCTGCAATGTTACAAAAATAAGTTTGTAAATTTATATGCAACTCACCTGATGTGTGTCTAATCACACTAATTGAGTCATGCATATTCAATTTTACTTGCATTTCCCTGCCATCTTGTTTCTTATTAACCGACTATGATATTCTGCTGTATGGAGAGCTCTGTTACATCATTGGGCACTTAAAGTCATGTGACCAGGATGACATAATCTAAGCTCCTGTTACATCTGCAACATTTACCTCATGTATGTATCTGATCACTTGAAATTACAGCAGCCTCCATGGAGAATGGGGAGGAGTAGAAGTCGTGCTCTGATTTCATGTGATCATATATATGAATGGGGTACAGTTTGCTAATGTTAGGAGGACATGTGATGATGTCACCCTGGTCCCATGTAATGCTGAGAAGAGGCATGGGATATGGGGAGGGGTAGATGGGAGGGGTTGTCCAAGCAGAACAAGCCTTCTCTGATGCCAGGCAATATAACATCAAATTGATTTATGCGGATGTAAGGGAAATTTTTTTAGCTAAAATAATGGTATTAGTTAGTTTAGGACTTAACCCCTTCCCGACGGGTCCCGGTGCATGGAGAGGGCTCGCGGGCCGAGCCCTCTCCATAGCCGGTAAGTCTTTGCTGCATATTCCAGCAAAGGCTTACCGGTAACACCCGCGATCGGTGCTAGCACCGATCGCGGGTGTTTTCTCCGCGATCGCCGCCGGCAATGCTGCCGGCGGCTTCAAAGAGATGGCGCCGCATGGGCGCCGCCATCTTGTTGTGGATCGCTGCTCCCCGATGACGTCACGGGGAGCGGCGATCCGTCGCCATGGTAACCTCGGGTGTTCCGAACACCCGAGGCTACTTCGTTTTAACCCATGTATTACAATGTGCTAATTGCACATTGTAATGCATGGGGAGTAAAATCCACATATACTGCCATACTGTAGTATGGCAGTATATGATAGGATCGATCAGACTACCTAGGGTTAGAGTACCCTAGGGAGTCTGAAAAATAGTAAAAGTAAATATAAAAAAAAGTTTAAAAAAAAAAAATATAATAAAAAAACCTAAAAATTCAAATCACCCCCCTTTCCCTAGAACTGATATAAAAATAAATAAACAGTAAAAATCATAAACACATTAGGTATCGCCGCGTCCGAAAATGCCCGATCTATCAAAATATGATAATGATTTTTCACTATGTTTAACCCCGTAACGGAAAATAGCGTCCAAAGTCGAAAATGGCATTTTTTTGCCATTTTGAAAAATATAAAAAAATTAATAAAAAGTGATCAAAAGGTCGCACAGTCCCAAAAATTATAGTAATGAAAACGGCATCAAAATTTGCAAAAAATGACACTATCCACAGCTCCGCACACCAAAGTATGAAAAAGTTATTGGCCCCAGAAGATGGCAAAATAAAAAAAAATATATTTTGCACAGGAGGTTTTAATTTTTTTAATGTATGAAAACATTATAAAACCTATACAAATTTGGTATCCACGTGATCGTACCGACCCATAGAATAAAGTAGACATGTCATTTGGGACGCAGAGTGAAAGCTGTAAAATCCAAGCCCACAAGAAAACGTCACAAATGCGTTTTTTCACCATTTTCACTGCATTTGGAATTTTTTTCCCGCTTCCCAGTACACACCATAGAATATTAAATACCGTCACTATGAAGTGCGATTTGTTACGCAGAAAATAAGCCATAACACAGCTCTTTATGTGGAAAAATAAAAAAGTTATAGATTTTTGAAGTTGGTGAGTGAAAAATGGAAGTGAAAAAACTAAAAAAGGCCAAGTCGTTAAGGGGTTAATATCTATATATGTGAAAATGTGGCAGGTTCCCTTTAACTGCCTGTATTTCCAGTTCTATAGCTCACAGAACTACAATTGTTCTGAAAAAAAAATTTCTTATCTTTAAAATGACACTTAAATATTTTTTGTAGCTACTACAGAACTAAGTACTGGACATCTGAAATAAAAAGAAAGTCTCTAACAGTGACTCATCACAGATAATAAATGACTCTTTGCTCATCCGCTTATGACTTTAGAGGTGATATTTTAAATAGGTGAGCCTGTTAGATGTCACATAAAAGGGGCAATTCTAGAAAGGATATTTCATACCCTACCTGAGGATGCTAATAGTTTAGTGGCAAAAAAGGCAATTACAGTATCCCTTTAAGCTTGGCTTTTCGGAGTATCATGCCAAACTTGGGGAAATAAATATACATTGTCGATAAATCATGGTGTCTGTATAAATCTAATGATACGTGAGGTTAACACATGCATTTTCAAACACATCACAACAGCTGAGAAGAGGAGATTTGCCTAAAATATTTTGCTGTCAATATTCTGTGTGCGTTAACGCGACACACTATGTTAACGCATGTGTTATCATGTCATTAACAGATGTGTTCTGTAAACACAATGTTGACAGCAATTTAATTAGGCAAATCTCATCTTCTCAGCTGTTGTGATTCGTTTGAAAATGCATGCGTTACCGCCACGTGTGAACGCCCCCCTCAGTGATTTATCTGTTTGCAATTGCCATCATAGTCATAGTTAGAATAGATTGCAGCTGACACGATAAAGTAGATTGACTTGGATTTTATACAACCTTTACTGTGTGAAGGACTGTATTGCTTTTTATTTTTAATCTATGTAGATAATAATCTTTCTGCATAGTGTATCTATGACCTTGTCCAGTAAGCAGTAAATTACCTGCTACAATGTTTTTTTAAGTTCAGGTCAAGAGATGAGAATGAGTGGCACCACTTTCAACCTTTGACCTTCTTTTATTGTTTGTTAAACAGTTCCAATAATAAAAGATAATGTTTTCTTTATATATGTATTCCAAGGAATTTTAGACAATCATAATCTATCTTAAATATTATTAATATATGAATCAACTCTATTTTCTGTGCTTTTCACGCTGTTGTATTATTGTAAATTATGTCTAAATATATGAAGCATTTCATAGATGCACAAAAAAAATACCAAAAACCTGGGATCTAAATGTGACTCATTCTGCAATTAAGAAAACATTGGTTATAGCCACGAATGTCACTATAGTGCAAGTCGGTTGCTTCCAGTGTTTACCTTGTTCCCATGTCATCCTCAGCTGGATCTCTTGAGGCTTAATCTTTGGCTTACAACTACTGCCATGTGGTATCATGTTTATCATGTTATCATTACTGCTAAAATCTGACGTTACTTATATATTACAGAAGCCAAAAAACCACAATGCGCATCCTTTTTTCCTGCTTTTATAAATTGTAGAGTTATTGGAGGAACAGCTAAAAAAATACATTTACATAGGTTTTTTTTTTAAATCTTATATGTTATAAGCCGACCGGAGTACAAGCCGAGGTACCTAATTTTAACACAAAAAATTGTGAAAACCTATTGACTTGATTAGAAGCCTAGGGTGGGAAATTTATTGGTCACAGCCTCCCCAGTATAAAGCCAGCAAGCACATGCCCCCCAGTATATAGCCAGAAGCCCCCCAGTATATAGGCAGCCCCTGCTACCTAGTATAATAACAGTAGCCCTCTGTATATAGCCAGCAGCCCAATTGTATACAGCCAGTGCCTGTCCCCAGTATGTAGCCAGCAGCCTCCTTGTATATAGCCAGTGCCTGCCCCCCAGTATATAGCCAGTGCATGCCCCTCAGTATATAGCCATTCCCCCCCTAGTATATAGCCACAGCCTGCACCCCCTGTATACAGCCAGTGCCTGCACTCCCCCGTATATATATAGCCAGTGCCTGCACTCCCCGTATATATATAGCCAGTGCCTGCACTCCCCCGTATATATATAGCCAGTGCCTGCACTCCCCCGTATATATATAGCCAGTGCCTGCACTCCCCCGTATATATATAGCCAGTGCCTGCACTCCCCCGTATATATATATAGCCAGTGCCTGCACTCCCCCGTATATATATATAGCCAGTGCCTGCACTCCCTCGTATATATATATATAGCCAGTGCCTGCACTCCCTCGTATATATATATATATATATATATATATATATATATATATATATATATATAGCCAGTGCCTGCACTCCCTCGTATATATATATAGCCAGTGCCTGCACTCCCTCGTGTATATATATATATAGCCAGTGCCTGCACTCCCTCATATATATATAGCCAGTGCCTGCACTCCCTCGTATATATATAGCCAGTGCCTGCACTCCCTCGTATATATATAGCCAGTGCCTGCACTCCCTCGTATATATATAGCCAGTGCCTGCACTCCCTCGTATATATATAGCCAGTGCCTGCACTTCCTCGTATATATATAGCCAGTGCCTGCACTCCCTCGTATATATATAGCCAGTACCTGCACTCCCTCGTATATATATAGCCAGTGTCTGCACTCCCTCGTATATATATAGCCAGTACCTGCACTCCCTCGTATATATATAGCCAGTGTCTGCACTCCCTCGTATATATATAGCCAGTGTCTGCACTCCCTCGTATATATATAGCCAGTACCTGCACTCCCTCGTATATATATAGCCAGTGTCTGCACTCCCTCGTATATATATAGCCAGTGTCTGCACTCCCTCGTATATATATAGCCAGTGCCTGCACTCCCTCGTATATATATAGCCAGTGCCAGCACTCCCTCGTATATATATAGCCAGTGCCAGCACTCCCTCGTGTATATATATATAGCCAGTGCCAGCACTCCCTCGTGTGTATATATATATAGCCAGTGCCAGCACTCCCTCGTGTATATATATATAGCCAGTGCCAGCACTCCCTCGTGTATATATATATATATATATATATATATATATATATATATATAATATATATAGCCAGTGCCAGCACTCCCTCGTGTGTGTGTGTGTATATATATAGCCAGTGCCAGCACTCCCTCGTGTATATGTATATATAGCCAGTGCCAGCACTCCCTCGTGTGTGTATATACCGGTACTTATTAATTATTCCACAAATATTAGGTTTTACATATGTGTGTGTTTCTATCTTGTTGGTGTTCTCATTTACATACAATGTGAGATCTAAAAAATTTATTTTGTTTTGGAACAATTCACCTGTAAATCGCAGGTTATAGCAATTGGAATTGATGTAATCCAAACAAAGAAAAACTGTCACCTCTCCACACTAGAAGCAGATCATCTATGAATCTACTATAATGAAAGATATGTGCAAGAAAAGGGTTGGTAGGGGTGTAAATAAAGTTCTCCTCCCACCATGACATCACAAGGTTTGCCATGGAGGGGGAGAACTTAGACCCCATGGGGGCGCCTTCAATCTGCAAGAAGTATTCATCATTAAATGAAAAATAGTTGTAGTTTAGTAGGTAACTCACTGCCAACAGAAGAATTTTTTTTAGGTTATTGTCATATGCACTGTATTTTGATAGGTGGGAACGTACAGCCTCTAGTGCAACATTATTTGGTATGCTTGAGAATAGGGATACCACATCACATGTGGCCCACTTACACTCAGGCTGCCATTCAAAATTATCAGAATTGTTTAGGACAGTAGAACTATCTCTAAGATAACCTGGCACTCTTTGGACCAGTGGCTGTAGGTGTACATCCACCCAATCACTCAATCTCTATCTATAGCCAGTGCCTGCACTCCTCCGTATATCTATAGCCAGTGCCTGCACTCCCACGTATATCTATAGCCAGTGCCTGCACTCCCACGTATATCTATAGCCAGTGCCTGCACTCCCACGTATATCTATAGCCAGTGCCTGCACTCCTCCGTATGCACTCCCAGTGTGTGTATGTATATATATATAGCCTGTGCGTATACTCCCCCATATATATATAGAGCCAGTGCTTGCACTCCCCCGTATATAGCCAGTGAATCCCTCCACCCCATCCCGTATATTGCCAGCAGCCACCAGCCCAGCCTAAAAACCCCCAAAAATCCCATAGCATACCCGATTGCCGACATCATGGTGTGTGCCCTACCATCGTCATGGTGTATGAGACAGGACTGCGAGGGGAGCCGAAGCTGAAGACAGAAGACCTGCGGGGGTATTGGAAGGGTGAGAACTGAGACGAGTTTTTATGCTGAGCCGAGTTTTTATGCTCAAAAACTCGGCTTATACTTGAGTCACATTCAGCATACTTGAGTCACATTCCAAATTCAAAATATCTGCAGGATACATGTTATAGAGAAGAGGAAGTCAAGCCATTACAATTGTAGCTCCTCAATCCAGCCTGGGCAGCTTGTGTAAAACATAATGTATAAAATCAGAGAACAAGGTGACAGTGGCCGCGCACCCCTTCCTGGCCGTCAGCAGCCCGAAGAAAGAAGACACGGAAGCCACTGCCAAAGGTGAGTATGTTTTTTTTTTTTTTTTTAACCAGTAGCAAATATATTTTGGCGGTCGGGGGCCCTGATATAAAAAAAAATAATTAATTATGGGGGCATTATATAAAATGATTAATGTTGGAGGGGCCTCATATGAAATACTTAATGATGGAGGGGCAGTATAGGGAATAATCAATGATGGAGGTGCAGTATGGGAAATAATTAATGATGGAGGGGCAGTATGGGAAATAATTAATGATGGAGGGACAGTATAGGAAATAATTAATGATGGAGGTGCAGTATGGGAAATAATAAATGGTGGGCAGTATGGGAAATAATGGTGGAGGGGCAGTATTGGAAATAATGGTGGAGGGGCAGTATTGGAAATAATGGTGGAGGGGCAGTATTGGAAATAATGGTGGAGGGGCAGTATTGGAAATAATGGTGGAGGGGCAGTATTGGAAATAATGGTGGAGGGGCAGTATTGGAAATAATGGTGGAGGGGCAGTATGGGACATAATTAATGATGGAGGTTCAGTATGGGAAATAATAAATGGTGGTGGGGGGGCAATATGGGAAATAATGGTGGAGGGACAGTATGGAAAATAATTAATGATGGAGGGGCAGTATGGAAAATAATTAATGATGGAGGGGCAGTATGGAAAATAATTAATGATGGAGGGGCAGTATGGAAAATAATTAATGATGGAGGGGCAGTATGGAAAATAATGAATGATGGAGGGGCAGTATGGAAAATAATGAATGATGGAGGGGCAGTATGGGAAATAATGAATGATGGTGGGGCAGTATGGGAAATAATGAATGATGGAGGTGCAGCATGGGAAAATAATTAATGATGGAGGTGCAGCATGGGAAATTATTAATAATGGAGGTGCAGCATGGGAAATTATTAATAATGGAGGTGCAGTATGGGAAATTATTAATGATGGAGGTGCAGTATAGGAAATAATGGTGGAGGTGCAGTATGGGAAACAATTAATGATGGAGGGGCAGTATAGGAAATAATTAATGATGGAGGGGCAGTATGGGAAATAATTAATGATGGAGGTGCAGTATGGGAAATAATGATGGAGGGGCAGCATAGGAAATAATTCATGAGGGGAGAAGCATAGGAAATAATTAATGGGAGGAGCAGCATAGAAAATAATTCATGGAGAGGGGTCCCAGTATATTTAAAACAAGGGGGTGCAGTATATTAATTGAGGGGGGTCCCAGTGTATTACGGATGCGGTCACATGTACCACTATTTATTTTTAAACTTTAGTCCGGCCCTCCAAAGGTCTGAGAGGGACCGTGAACAGCCCTCTATGTAAAAAGTTTGGGGACCCCTGGTATAGACAGTTGGTGGGGAAATGAAAGCTGAGGTCTTATTGATTGCCTTGGGAAACTAGAACAGTTTTGCTCTAAGAGACTTTTGATAATTCTCCCCCATATATATGTCTTCAATAAAGGACTTGAATACAATTGCATGTTTAATAATTTCAGCATCTTCCAGCTTAAACCGTTTTGTTGATCTTTTAAACCTGTTAGCGCCCTACGTCCGATATATTGAACGCAGGCGGTTCCTGCAATTGTGACCGCTCGGCTGAGATCGCTAGGGGACACCCCCCTATGATATTGCAGGACCGATCTGATTGGTCCTGCAATGTCAATCGCTGCCATTGGCCAGCCAATACAGACTGGCCAATGACAGTGATCCATGACCCTGGGGGGCAGATCAAAGTAGCACCACCCTCTCCAATGTCACAATTTTGCTTTTGGTGTTGTTGGAGAGAGCAGTGCTTGTGATCTGTCCAATATTACTGTTTCCAAAAATCACTGTTCCCCCCCAAACCCCCCATGGTTGATTTTTTTTCTTCTGTAATCCCCCCATTGTCTATTCCCCCACAACTGCACTTTTAAGTGCAATCTGATAGTAGTAGTAGAAGGAGATAGGAGTGGGACGGAGGAGCTTTTGTACTATCCTCCCCGTCCATTTTCAGGTGGGGGGAAATCATGGCCCGTAAGACCTACACTGCATTGGAGGCATACAGTTATATTGCCTCCAAAACCAAATCTTTTAGTGTGGAGTGTCCATTTTATTTGTTCACCTAGTCATAACAAAGTGACCCCCAGGAACCTCTGAGAAGGCACCTTCGGTCTAGTGCTGAAGAAGTGCCTGGGGCTTCTGACCCCAGTAACTATGCCCCTCAGGTTCTTGTTTTTACGGCCAGTCCTGGAATACACAGAGACACGGCAGGGTTCAGACCAGTGGACTTTTTACAGTTTTTTTGAGGATCTAATTGGTCTTTTTGTACCCCAGACCAATCTCTATGCTGCATAATATATTGCCCAAAACCCCACTTCTTTTTACGCTCAACTCCACAGGTGGACCCCTGTCACTGCACCAGAGATGGAGAAATATGGAGTACTTCTTATGGGACCGGTAAAATAAAGCCCAAAATCAGGGACTATTGGAGCACAGACATATACTGTACCACACCCGATGTTTTGCATGGCGTTAAGCAGAATGCGCTTTGAAAGCATCCATAAGTTTTTGCATTATTTTTTTTTCTGCGTTGCTGACAATGGCGAGATGACCCTAGTTATGATAGCTAATATAAGATTGGCCCATTTTAGACTGAGTGCCAAATTTATGGAAGTATATATCGCCCAGAAGCGCTATTGATGAGTCCCTGGTACATTTCAAAGGGAGACTTCATTACCGCCAGTACCTGCCAAATAAGAGGGCAGGGTATGGCGTGAAGATGTACAAGCTGTGTGAGAGTACATCAGGGAATACTTATAAGTTGAGAGTGTATGAAGAGAAGGACTCAAGTATAGTACCCCCAAAATGCCCCCCCCCCCCATCCTGGGAATTGCTCTAAAATTACTGTGTGATTTGTTGCACCCACTACTGGACCAGGGCTACCACCTCTACATAGACAAAATTTAGTCCAGCATAACACTGCTCAAGAGCATCGCTTCCAGAAAAACTGCGGCATGAAGGAATCAGAGAGGTCACCCGAAGTTGCTGCTAAGTTAAAATCTTAGAAGGCACGAAGGCCAAGCACTAGGCAGCGACTCTGTATTGTGTCTAAAGCACAAGGATAAGAGAGAAGTCCCTGTATTAACAACAATACATGGGCTTACCAGTACAGAAACCAGTACAGAAACCCCCAAACCTGACTGCATATTGGACAATAACAAGTACATGGAAGAGGTTGACTTGTCGGACCAGGTGCTTCAGCCATACAATGCCATGCGAAAATCGAGGGTGTGGTACAAAAAGCTGGCCATGCACATCATGCAGATGGCACTGTATAATGCTTACATGTGACATCGATGTTCAGGCCAGACGGGAACTTTCCTGGAATTTCAAGAGTTAGTAATCAAAGATTTTATTTTTGGAGACCAGGAAGGGGGCAGCACTTTCCAGGAGAAGTTCCCCAAACTGCCAGCAAGGGAAGGACACAGAAAAGGTGCAGGGTGTGCTCCAAAGGGGTATAAGGAGGCAAACCATTTAACAGTGTGCTAAGTGCCTCGATAAACCAGGTTTATGCATGAAAGAGTGTTTTAGGATTTATCACACCTCCCTGGATATATATTTTATTAATTTCCCTGATGTATTCTCTACAGCTTATACATACTGTCTCACCTACCCTTCTAAGCCCTGACGTGTGCCCAGCCTGTAGATATTGCCACATATGAGGCATTGCTTGTCCCGGGTGAACATGCATCATTTTTGGGGCATTTGTCTCCCGTGGCAGGAGCTGGGCACAAGATGACATAATGGATATTTTGTACTATGCACTATCCATTATCCTTGGGGTCCTCCTGTGGGGTTAAAATGCTTACTACACCCCTAGATTAATTCATGAAGGAGTGTAGTTTCCAAATAGGGTCAGTTCTCAGGGGTTTCTACTGTACTTATTCCTTAGGGCAGCGATGACGAACCTTTTAAAGGCTGGGTGCCCAAACTAAAACCAAAACCCACTTATTTACCATCAAGTGACAATTTAAACAGTAACTTATTGCTCCCTGTTCTTCCACTACATTCAAGCAGGAGGGCAAATTCAGACATCATTATAGCTTCTCTCCACAAAGAAAAGGAAATATGCAAGGGACGTGGAAGATTATGCCAAAAATCAAATTTATGATTGGAAAATAAACCGTCCCAAAAATTATAAAAACATCAAATCCATCTTGAAAAAAAGATACGACTCACAAGCTTCAGATGCTTCGGATACCCAAAGAAAAGTAAATTTTACGTCTTCTGAAGGCGAAACGTCTGACACTCAAGCGAATAATGCCAAAAATCCACCGGGTAACAAAAGAAGATATATTAAGAGTAAAACTCTTCCCAATAACCCATCAAAAAACGGGGCAAGCGAAACAGACGAAGAGGCAACAGAAAGGAGATCTACAATTCGCAAAACCAAGAAATAGATAATAAACTTGAATTATTTGACAATGTCATTATACTGTCTCCCACGATTCTATCAGAAGACCAACTATCTGTTTTGGCAAAAGGTCTGAATTACGTGCCATCTCAGAATTTCGATATTTTTCAAACCTTACTTGATGTGAATCGATTTGTGAGGACGCTCACTGTCAAAAGACATTTTTTTATCGATGATCCTGTTTCTGAAACGTATGCTTGCTCCATGACTAATGCTCTTTCTACTCCCCAGGTGGATAATGAATTCACTGACCTCCTGTTTCACGAACAGAATGCCATTCTGGACCTACATGAGCTCAGTGAATTTACAGACATTCCAACGGTTGACATTTCTAATGTCAAGTATGCCATGACTAACAATGAGTTTTACCCCATAAAATCTAGGGTACCTGCGCTTGATGTGTTTCAAACACTTGTAGAAAGAGAATTGCATACTTTAAATAAAACTACACAGTCGGCCAGAAACACGAATAAATATAATCTCAATGGTGCACAATTTAGAGCTATGCATACACTAAAAGATAACACTCATCTCATAGTTCGCAAGTCAGATAAGGGGGGCTCGGTTGTGGTATTTGATTCTGGATTATACATACAATTGGCAAGGGATATTTTATACGACCCGAATACATATGTCAGATTACGGTCAGACCCTACGCCCTCCACCCTGGTTACCTTAAACCAACTTGTTAATGATGGCTTAGCTTTGGGAGTTTTGGATGCCAAAACAGCCAAGTATCTGGTCATTGAGAATTCCAGCATGCCTGTATTTCATGGCCTCCCCAAAACTCATAAAAACATTTTTCCGCCTCCCCTCCGTCCAATCATCTCAGGCATTGGGTCTCTCAACGAGCGGCTCAGTGCCTGGGTTGATTCGCACCTACAACCTCTTGTAGTGAGAACTCCAGGGTTTCTTAAGGACAGTTCAGATGTATTACGCACGTTTGATGATTTCAAATGGAAGAAGTCATTTTTATTTGGTACCTGCGATGTTGTCAATTTATATTCATGTATCCCCCATACCCTGGCCATCAAGGCCATCCATTACCACCTCAACAGATATAGTCTATTTGATTCTGATTTAAAAATGTTTTTACTTTCCTGTGTTGAATATTTACTTAACAATTTTTTTATGTTTAATGGAGAGTATTTTTTACAAATTTGTGGCGCCCCAATGGGCTCAAAATTCTCCCCATCACTAGCCATACTTTTTGTGGCATGGTGGGAAGAGAGAACCATTTTTTCCACTTATAACCCTTTTTTACGAAATATTATTTTTTATGGAAGGTATGTGGATGACATACTGATGGTATGGCAGGGTGATGCAATATCTTTTTCGGATTTTGTCATGTACATCAATGAGAATGACTTCAATCTAAAATTTACATCTGAAACACCCTCTACAGCTATACACTTTTTGGATATAAATTTAAGAGGCATACCAAACAAAGGAACTGTTGTTACCACTATGTTTTCGAAACCATTAGCAGGCAACTCCATTTTGTCGGCATCTAGCAGTCATCCACCACATACTGTGCACGCAATTCCGTACGGTGAATTTTTACGAGCACGGCGCATTTGCTCCACCGATGCGGAATTTCGTGCACAATCATTTAATATCGAAAACAAACTTAGAAAGAGAGGGTACTCCCCATCCTTGTTAGAAAATGCTAGGGAAAAAGCTGGAAAAATAAATAGGAAAAATTTACTGGAGAGAAAGAATAATACTATTTCTGAGTCGGTTGCTACGTATATACCTACCTTTAGTACTCCGTACAGCACACAATTCAACAGTATCAAAAACATTATTCGGAAATATGTTCCGGTATTGAATCAAGATAATGTCTTGTGTGAGATCATGAGGAATGGCCACAGAAGTGTCGCCAAGCGTGGTAAAACGCTTGGCAACATTTTGTCGCCTAGTGTCCCCAATATGAATGTTAAACCCCACAGTTGGCTGTCGATGACAGGTTTTTTTAAATGTGGAGGTAATAGATGTAATGTTTGTGTTTTTGCAGCCAACAAAACAGTAGAATTCACAACTGACACGGGTGCCAGTAGAAAGATAAAAACCTTCATCAACTGCAACACACAATACGTGGTGTACATCATTCGTTGCACATGTTGTTCCATTATTTATGTTGGATGCACAATACAGAAGTTAAAAACAAGGATAGCTCAACATTTAACTAGCATAAAGAATGGAGACGTCAATGCCTCAGGAGCTGCCAAACACTTTATAGAGACACACAATAAGAACCTTTGTGGTTTCTCCTTCTTTGGCATTGAACATGTTAATCGACCCTTAAGGGGAGGCAATTGGAGAAAACTCCTCCTCAGGAGGGAGGCTTTTTGGATCCTCGCACTAAATTCCAGGTATCCTCATGGCATGAATTTTAAGAATGACCTGTCATATATTTACTAACAACTCTTATGAGGACAAGTGTATGTATCTTTGATATATCTTCTATATATTTATGTCTACATTTTTTGTAAACTTTATACAAGTTAACTTTTGTAAACTTTATACAAGTTAACTGTTGTGTCGACGCCTATGTTGCCGGATGACCTGTCATATATTTACTAACAACTCTTATGAGGACAAGTGTATGTATCTTTGATATATCTTCTATATATTTATGTCTACATTTTTTGTAAACTTTATACAAGTTAACTTTTGTAAACTTTATACCAGTTAACTGTTGTGTCGACGCCTATGTTGCCGGATGTGATGTTGGCAGCCACTAATTGTTCAGGTGTACCTTAGGGTTTAAAGGTTTGTTTTTAATGTTGCAGTGCATACCATGATTAAGGCTCCGCAGTGAGCTGAAACGCGTAGGTTTTTTTGCCTCTGTAACCTGCACCGTCCATGCACTTAATTTGTGCTTTTTAAATGGATATTTAATAAAGCGATGTTTTGAATTTATAACACGTGCTCCGGCTACCACAGTTTTTTCCATGAAGGAGTGTAGTTTCCAAATAGGGTCAGTTCTCAGGGGTTTCTACTGTACTTATTCCTTAGGGCAGCGATGACGAACCTTTTAAAGGCTGGGTGCCCAAACTAAAACCAAAACCCACTTATTTACCATCAAGTGACAATTTAAACAGTAACTTATTGCTCCCTGTTCTTCCACTACATTCAAGCAGGAGGGCAAATTCAGACATCATTATAGCTTCTCTCCAGGGTCTCTCTGTACGGGAAGAATCATGAGGCCATCAAAAGATAACCTGGCCCTGTTCACACCTTCTCACTCTTTCTGCAGTTCTAATCAGTCAAGGATGTGTCATCTTAAAAGAGCATTGAGAGCAGCAGGAAGATTCCAGGCCTGTCTTCTAAACTCTGTCCTGGGGCAACAACCTGGGTGCCCACAGAAAGGGCTCCGAGTGCCACCTCTGGCACCCGTGCCATAGGTTTGCCATCACTGCCTTAGGGCATCTACTAATTCTTCATGATGCCAAAAAAAATATATATGTAAAATGTCTTTGCCCCAAATGCCAGTTCTTTTTTCTGAGCACTGCTGTGTGCCCATCCTGCAATTTTTACTCTGGACCATTCACTTTGTATTACATTTGAGCCAGCATCTTAGGGGTTAAAATGCTTGTAAAACCCTAGATAAATTTTTTGAGGTGTGCTCTTTCTTAAAATAAGGTGACTCCTCAGCAGTTTCTATTGTACTGGTACCTCAGGGGCACCTCAACACCAGTCTAGTGAAAATGGAGCTCCAAAAATTTAGCTTGTTCCATAATGAGTCCTGTCATGTGCCTGTAGATTATTGCCACATATGTGGTATTGCCATAACCAGGATAACCTGCAGAATGATTTTTGATGTGTTTGTTCCCAGTGTTATAAGTTGAGAACTACAATGACACTACATTTGACACTACAATGGCATATTTGAGAAATTGCAATGTAATTTTTACTCTGCACCATTAACTTTATATTAAATTTGACCAGCATCTTAGGGGTTAAAATGCTCACACAACCCTAGATAAATTCTTTGAGGGGTGCCCCTTTCCTAAAATGGGGTCACTACTCTGGGTTTTTTATTGTACTGGGCAGGGGGCGTTGCTAGGGTGATAAAAGATCCGGGGCATGGGCCCCAATGTATTTGTATCACACTTTCAGTAATACCCCCTCCTGTACATAACCCCCTCACATTTGGTTGTGCCAATAACAACGCTACTGAGGGTATATAGAGCTACAGAAACCACAGGAGAAATCCCTACTTGTTACACACAGTGACTGCAGGTGATGTGTCCACATCACTATTAGGCCCTGACCCACCATGTCTGTTCCTTAGCCATATGTCCTTCATTTGTCCCAAATTCTTGGTTCTCTGAAGGCGCGTTCACATGTTGCAGTTACAAATGCATAACAGGCCTCGGTTTGATCTCACGTGAGTTTCCAGTGAAACGCAAGTGATTAAAAACGAGCGCCTGGTTTCTTGTATTTGTTTAAATGCAAGACAAAAAGTGTAAGCGCAGCCTTCAGTATTTTGGGAGAGTGTTAGGGGCAACAGCAGGATAACACTGTGTGTGTTCACACGTTGCAGTTACAACTGCATCACAATCAGTTTTGAGGTTTTTTTAGGTGCAGTTTTGTTATTTTAATAGGTGAACAACATTTGCGGAACAGGTTTCCCCTTCAAACTCAAATTCACCCGTTCAGTTCTTGTCTTTCACTTGTTAAATTAACAAAACTGCACCTAAAACCACCTCAAAGCTTATTGTGATGCAGTTGTAACTGCTGTAACAGTTGTAAGTGCTGCCCCTAACACTCTCCCAAAATACTGTAAGGCTGCGCTCACACATGGAAACGCATGTGAGATCAAACTAAGGCCTACTGCCATGTGTGAAGATGCCCCAAGAAATGTCCCCCCAGGCCCCAGTAATGTCCTCACATAGCTCCCAGTAATGTCCCCCAGTAATGTCCCACAAACAGTCCCCCTGTTATGTCCTCCAGTGATGTCCTACATAATCCCCCTGTAATGTCCCCACACACAGCCCCCCCCCCTGTGATGTCCCCTGTAATGTCCCCAAACACAGCCCCCCATGTATTGTGTCCCATACAGATCTCCCTATGTTCTCCCTCTCACCTCACTCCTGCAGCTCTGTGCACTGCTTCCCCCAGCAGGTCATGTGATCATGACATCATCACAGGTCCTGCAGGAAAAGCAGTGTGCACTGTGCAGTTTCTTATCAAGATCTATGTCCTGAGGACGCCGATTGTGATGAGGGAGAGAAAGCCCGGGCAGCGGAACAAATGTCCTGCTGACCCAGAGAGATCCGGGGCTCCGGCCAAAAGATCTGGGGTACCCCAACACCAATCTAGTGAAAATGGAACTCATACCTCTCAACCGTCCCGTTTTGGGCGGGACAGTCCCGTTTTTTAACCCCTGCCCCGCCCCCATGGGCCGGTAAGAGATTGTCCCGGTTATTTCTGCGCTGTCACGGATTATTCAGGCGGGGTGCAGCGTTCTCCTCCTCTCCAGCTCCCGGGTTGTCTGTAGCAGGGCCGACACCTCCCCCATCCAGTCCCCTGGGAGGCAGAGCCCTCCCTCTCCTCAGGCTGCCATGGCCCCCACAGGCCAGTGCTACCATGTGGCTGCATCCTGTGCCGAGCTCCAGTGTCTGTCCACATGGATGGATGGATGGAGCAGCAGTGCAGAGTGTGATATGCTCTGCACTGCCCCTGCACAGCATCCCCAGGGGATCAGCCTCCGTGCAGGCAGGAGCTCACCAGCTCTGCTACCTAATCCCCTCCGTGCAGAAGCAGCAGCAGCAGCAGCAGCAGCTCCCTGCCCCCACCTCCTCCTCCTCCTGCTCCTCACTGAAGTTCGTCTGATGAAGCAGGCCGAGTGTGTGCAGCTGCTGCAGTGTGATGACAGGTACTGTACATTGCCTGGAGGCAGCAGCTAAAGGGTTAAACACTTCACTTTCCCCCATAGACCCCCTGCCCCCATCCTTAATCCCCCAGTGCCCTTCTATTCTGTTTTTATTGTACCATATACTTAATCCCTTAAAGGGATTCACAAATGCAAGTTAGGCCCTATCCATAGGACAGGGCTTAACCTGCTGATGTGTGGGGGTTTCAGAGATGAGACCCCCCACAGATCATAAAAAGAGGGGTCTGTTGGGGTCCTATGTACCTCAGGTGGATCCCTCATCGCTCTATGACAGTAATGGAGCAGACGCTGTGCATGACCGTTCTGCTCCATGAACCTCTACGGAGCTGGCGCAGATCGCAGAGAGAAATGAAAATGTCCAGAGGCAACGCTCGGCGATCTCCGCCAGCTCCATAGAGATTAATGGAGCAGAATGGTCATGTGCGGCTGTCTGCTCCATTACTCTGACGGAGCGATGAGGGGTCCGATGGAGGTACGTGGGATCCCTCGTTTTCATGATCTGTGGGGGTCTCATCACTGAGATCCCCACTGATCATCAAGTTAGGCTCTGTCCTGTGGATGGGGCCTAATTTTTATGTGCAGGAAAACCCCTATAAGGACACAGCCCTTTTTAATTTTTGCGTTTCTATATTTCACTCTTTCAAAAATCAATAACTTTTTTATTTTTCCATGTACAGAGCTGTGTGAGGCCTGTTTCTGCGTAACAAATTGTACTTCCTAGTGACTGTATTAAATATTCCAGGTCCTGTACTGGGAAGCTGGAAGGAAAATATCAAATGTGTTTTTTATGGCTTTCACTGCACGCTCCATAGGACCCCTCCCCTTTACTGCGCTCCATAGGACCCCTCCCCTTTACTCTTTAGTTTGGTACAATCACAGCAATATCATACTTATATAGATTTTATTACGTTTAAGTAGATTAAAAAAATTAAAAAACATCTATCACCATTTTTTGGGTTTCATACTGTCCTCTAACTAACGCTCGTTACCTGCAGGGGATGTTCTCACTTCTTTCCGCTAGTTTCCTGGCTCGCGGTAAAATTGATTTTATAATATTTGCAAATATGGAGACGCTCAGAGTGCCGTCACTGAGCTCCTTGGCTCAGTAAATTATGTAGCCCCCTGGCTGCTTGCTATTCATATTGTCTCCGTTCCAATTTCCAGACAAACACCCTCCCTCCCCCCCCCCCCCCGATATCATGCGGCTCCCCCAAATCTTGCGCATTCAGGAGATCTTTTCACTTGCGCAGCCGCCGCAGTCACCACTGCAGCTGCGCAAGGGAAACAGAAGACGTCAGCCGGTGATCTTCGGAGGACGTCGGAGTTTATTGTATTGGGGAGTGCGCTGGTAAGTATGATTCTTCCCCACTGTGCTCACTGCTCGTACCTCCAACGCATCCACTGCTACCAATGTATATACAGCAGCATATATATACACACATATATTGCTGTTTAACCCCCCTGCCACCAATGTATATTTATGTATATAATTGGGGGGGCATATTCCACTCCCCCTAGACAACAAGCATGTCCTCCCCTTTTTTGTGTGTGTTTTTTTTTAAATTTTTGTCCTCCAGGACCGTGCCTGCTGTGGACTACTTCGGATTCGAAGGATTACGTCGATGACCAACCACCATTTCTAACAAATAAAATGGTCAACGAGGGTGTGTCTGCGTTTTTTGTCCAATAAAATTTTTTATTTGCTGAAAATGGTGTGATTTATTTTTTTGCGACATTCTTCATAGTTCGCCATAGTAGCGGTGCCGGCTTGATGACGGTGCTCATTACTTAGGGCTGGCCTTAGTGTTTGCATTTATTTTTTTGGCAAATTCACACTAACGCCCATACCATTACCCCGGTACCCACCGCCACCAGGGGTGCCGGGAAGAGCCGGGTAGAAACCAGTACCTGACCGTCGAGAGATGTCAGGTAGTGGGGCGGCCGCTGGCTGTTATTGTTGCGCTGGAATAGCCCCCTAACAGTGGGCTATCCCAGCTCAGTAATGGCAGGCTGCCGCTGCTTTATTGTATCTGGCTGAATTGAAGAATAGGGGGTACCCCACGCCGTTTCCCCCCCCCATTTTTTTGTAAAAATGGGAAAACGGCGAGAGGTCCCCCTGTTAAAAGGGGGGACCTCCAAGTGATTTTTTTCCCCCAAAAATGGGGGGTTGTGGTGCCAATCAGCCAGACACAATAAAGCAGCAGCAGCCTGCCATTACTGAGCTGGGATAGGCCACTGTTAGAGGGCCATTCCAGCGCAACAATAACAGCCTGCAGCCGCCCCACTACCTGACCATCTATAGACGGTCAGATACTGGTTTGTACCCGGCTCTTCCCAGAACCCCTGGTGGCTTTGGGTACCGAGGTAATGGTATGGGCGCTATTGTGAATTTTACTATGGCAAACTATGAAGAGTGTTGCAAAAAAAAAATCACACTGTTTTTAACAAGTAGAAAATTTTATTGAACAAAAAATGCAGACACACCCTCATTGACCATTTTATTTGTTAGAAATGTAGGTCATCAACATAATCTTTCGAATCCAAAGTAATCCACTGCAGGCACGGTCCTGGAAGACAAAAATAACCACACACACACAAAAAAGGGCACGCAGCCACATGGGGGGCCATGCTCGTTGTTGGGGGGGACATGCTCGTTGTCTGGGGGGGCATGCTTGTTGTCTAGGGGGAGTGGAATATGCCCCCCAATTATATATATATAAATATACATTGGTGATGGGGTTAAACAGCAATATATGTGTGTATATATATATATGCTGCTTTATATTCATAAGTGGCAGTGGATACGTTGGAGGTACGGGCAGTGAGCACAGTGGGGAAAAATTATACTTACCAGCCTTGCTAAATTCCGACGTATTCTGTTTCCCTTGCGCAGCTGCAGTGGTGACCTGTGGGCTGTGCAAGATTTTGGGGGAGCCGCATGACATCACGATAGCGAGTACCCGGGGGGCTGCATAATTTACTGAACTCAGTGAACATTATAAAATCATTTTTGCCGTGATGCAGGAGCCAGGAAGCTAGCAGAAAGAAGCGAGAATATCCCCTACAGGTAACAAGCATTAGTTAGAGAACAGTATAAAACCCAAAGAACAGTGATAGATGTCCTTCTTCTGAGACCAATTACTTTTTTATCAGTGTACAGAGCTGTTTAAAGTGTCCTTTTTGCAGTATGACATGACGTTTACATTAATACCATTTTTGGGACTGTACGACATTTTATAATAATAATAATAAATACTTTATTTATATAGCGCCTACAGATTACACAGCGCTGTATACAGCTATCCAAATCAGTCCCTGTCCCCATGGGGCTCACAATCTAAACAACCTACCAGTATGTTTTGGAGTGTGGGAGGAAACCAGAGGAAACCCACGTAAACACGGAGAGAACATACAAACTCTTAGCAGACGTTGACCTGGGTGGGACTATTAAGACCCAGGACCCCAGCGCTGCAAGGCTGTAGTGCTACCCACTCGGCCACTTATGTGGTTTTGCTGTACTTGGGATAACCCACAGAATGATATTTGGGATGTTTGTCCAAAGTGGCATGAGTTGGTCACAATATATTTACCACTAAATTGGCATGTTTGAGAAACAAATGCAATTTTTAATTTGTATTACAATTTGGCCTGCATGTGGCTCACTAAAATGCTTGCTACAGCCCTAGATAAATTCTTTGAGGGGTTTAGTTTCCAAAAGGCCTTTGCTCTTCTGTCAGCAACCCCTTCATAGAATTATAATGGTTGCCAACCTGATGCAACTACACTTGCGTTCCTTAGCAATTCCATTGTCCACCGGTCGACTCTTTCTCCCTTTACAGACCAATCGTATTTCCAACATCCTCTCTTTGCGAGTCCTCCACAATTCCTTTATTGTATTGTAGTAATTATAATAATAATGATACTGCTGAAGAGCACGGCTGGCACTTTTCAGTGGTGGCCATCTTGGCATGCCGCCAAGGCAGATATATTTTTGCAGTTAGAGGCCTACTGCCTGGACCAGAGACACGGAAGCTGCGCCCTCTTGTATCTCAGCCAACGTGGCGGTCACTGGAGAATACTAGGACATGGCACGGGGGACCTAACTGCCACTAGGTCTTTCTTTCAGTGGAGGTCCAGTAAAAACGGCAATAGGTCTTATTTTTGGGGAAACACACTAATAGTAAAGACATTCACAGATATTTTCTCTACATTTGTCATCCACTCACATATGAAATCACAAATTCTTATGTATTTAATATTGAATAAGTAATTGACCTAATTAAGTTGTACATGATCATGTAAAATACGATGTCTTATCACTCTCATTACATATGGACCAGATAAACCAGTTTCTGGAAGGAATGTCCTCCACTTTGTGGCTATGATAGCTGTTGTTATTAGGGAGGTGGTTGCTTTGAAGTTTCTGAATTCAGGTTTTGATGACCAAAAAAGAAATTTACCAAGTACGAGTGTAAACTGAAGAGAAAAATCACCCCATATCATCTGAGTATGTCATAAACATCGCATTGATGCATGTATTTTGTAAACTCATTGTTGACAGCAATGTAGTTAGACAACTCTCTTCTTCACAGCTGCTATGATGCGTTTGGAAATGCATGTGTTAACGCCACGTGTGAACACACCCTCATATCTGTACGGACTGGCTCCCTTTAACTTAAATTTATCCATGTATTGTTTCTTTCATTTGTGAACTATGTGCTTTGTATAGGCCAGGGGAACCGTGTGTCTTGCTTGAACTTACACATTTTTTTTTGTATGTTTTAAAGATTTTCTGCAAATAGATACTTAAAAAATGGCAGCCTAGTTCAGTTCCACTGCACTGTGTTTATTTTAGCAAATTTGACTTGTGTGCAGCGGTCCTAATGACAAATACACAGTGGGGGACATTTATCAGTGTCTTATAGGGGAAAAAGGCTTAGACAACTGATTTTTCTACTGCAAAACGTTTTGCCTGTAAAAATAATAAAAATATTATACTCGCCTCCTCCGGGTCTCTCGTTCAGCTGCTGACAACCCAGACAACCCTTTTCTTAAAGAAAATCTGAATCTTTTTAACTGATCACACTTCTGAATTACTACACGTCCTTGTTACGGGTGGTCCTCTGTCCCCGCCAGCGCATTGTCCGCGCAGGTCATCTGTCCCGGCTCCTGTCTTGCTCCTGTCCGCCGTGCGCACGCGTCCCCGACTCCTAGGGCGTGTGCGCCGGCTTCTTTAAATTTAAAGGGTGCGCACCATTAATTGCCACTGGTCATTTTCTCAAATTCTATATAAACCTGCCTCTTCCTGCAAACCCTGCCGGATCTTCGTGCCTCGTGCTTTAGAGAAAGCTGTGTTTGATGCCTTGCGCTATTTCTGTTATTTCCCGTTGTGACCCCTGTTCCGTTTCTGACATCGCTCCTTTGCTGCCTGCCCTGACCTGTTGCTACGTCTCCGACTCTGATCCTGTGCTGCCCGTCCTGATCTCCTGCCTGTCCACGACTACGAGATTGGCTGCCACTGCGGAATAGTCATGCCTGTGGAACAACCTGGTGGTACCACGCCGCAGCAAGTCCAAACCGCTTTGTGGTGGGCTCTGGTAAAAGCCGGGTGCCACTTAGACTCTGGTCCCTGGTAGTGGCTTGTGTCATCGTCCGCAGTGGTTCAGAGGATCCACTACCTCTGAGCCTGACAGTCCTATACACTGGGGCTCATTTACTAAGGGTCCGAACGCCGGGTTTCCCGAAAATTTCTCTTTTGCCATGAATTGCCCCGGGTTTTTGGCGTACACGATCGGATTGTGGCGCATCGGCGCCGGCTTGCATGCAACAGAAATCGGGGGGCGTGGCTGTCGGACAACCTGACAGATTCGGACAAACCGCAAATTTTAAAAAAGAAAATGTGGCGCAAGATCAAGCACTCACATGCACCGGGAAGAAGAAGGTGAACTCCGGCGGACCCCGGCGCAGCAGCGACACATACAGGAACTCGGGCGCACGATCTTAGTGAATCGCGGGTAAGTAAATCTGCCCCATTGTTTCCCCTTCCTGTTGGATGTGCAGCCTAAAATTTGATTTGTTACCAAACTTATTTTGGGACTTTTCTCTTATCCGTAGATTTTAGTAAGTAGGTCAGAGAGGGCCATCCACTGTTTTACACCTAACTAGCAGATTTGATATTATTTTTGGAAATGAACAGTTTAGATTTGAGCCAGCCTCTGGAATGTGCTCTCATTATATTGAAGTCTACAAATCCTTGATGGTGTGACTACAGGGATACCTGCCACCAATGAAAAAGCTATGCCAGCCTCTGGAATGTGCTCTCATTATATTGAATACTACAAATCCTTAAAGATGTGACTACAGGCATACCTGCCACCAATGAAAACGCTGTGCCAGAAAAGACCCCTGACACATGTAAAAACAATATATCAACATTTCTAAAGTGCAGTTTCTTTTTCATGGAAGTTTGTTTGAAAAACTTTGTGAATATTTACATATTGATGTATATTGCCATCTAGTGTTGGGATTTACAATTACAGCTCCAAAACCCACCAAATCTGCAGGGTTTTCCACAGCAACACATTGCATGTATTATATGCAGGATATGTCCCAACTTCTCTGAAGATTCTACCACCAACGTACGCATGCCAAGGATTTTGGTTATGGATTTTTTGTAATATTAAGCTTAAGATGGCACTCTTTTAAAATGCCTTACAAAAAGTGTGCAGTCCATTGTGAGGCCCAAATGTCCCTAGCTTTCACCTAGATATAAGCCCAAGTGCCCTCCAAGAAATGGTCATGGTGCACCCTCTGCCAGGAAGGATGGTCAAAATTAGAAGCCCCCCCCCCAGACTTCTGGAAAGGTCTTTCCAATAGAGCCAGCCACACCCTGAAAAAATCTTTGTGATGTTAGCATCACATAGCAAAACACAATAATTACGGTAAATACATATTGTTTATGCTATAATGATGAGTATAAAAATTCAGCATCTGCTTTGACAGTCACATTTATCCCTAATGAGTGACAGTGAGGCAATTTCTTATGTGGATCCATGGTTCATCACTCGAACATTCACAGAACTTTGAAATTTAGAATATCCTCCATCCTAAAGCAGGGGTGGGATTTGGTTATTAGCAGTTAAATTAGCAGTTGATTTGGGGAACCAGGGAGAAAAGGAAGAAAGACCTCTATAACACTACAGGGAGCAATGCTGATTCCAAACCACATGCATGAATGACCGCTTTGCAAAGTAGGCAGGGAAATTACCTTAAAGAGAACCCGTCATGCAAAATAACCCCCCTAAACTAAATATATTTTCATAAACTGCCATTAGAGAGCATTGCCTCTGTCCCTTCATTGTCCCTCTACATGCCTGTAAACCTAAGCAATGAGGTCCTAAAGCTGTATGCAAATGACCTGTGAAATGTCCAATGAAGCATTAGCATATTCAAGCTGTCCACTCTATTCATGAGTGGGAGGCACAGCCACACCCCCAGTGCATGACTGACAGCCTGTATAATGATGTGAGGCTGTATAATGATGTGCTTCCTGGTGCTGGTGGCCACACCCCCTGCAGCCTGTGTGTGCATGTGTGTGTGTATAGGAGAGATACAGCAGCTCCAGGCAGCCATGTTACAGCAGAACATGTCAGATTCATGTGTAGCTAATGTCTGTGTCTCTCACCTGTATATTAGGAGGATGCAGCATGTCAGCAGATGCTGCACACACACTAGCCATGCTTTACTATACATTACACACAGACATGAGCAGGGGGAGGAAAGGGGAGGGGGAACACGGGTGACAACACTGCCTCTGACCATGTGACCAGCCTCATTTATATGATAAAGAATAGATTATTTTATAATGATTAATGTATGAAATAACTAGATAAAGGCTGGGATGGGATCCTTGTGAGCTGCTCCAACAGGAAGAGGTGACAGGACTAGTGACACAGACCTTATGACAGGTGTCCTTTAAAGGGAACCTGTCACCAGAGTGCTATTTTTATCATGGGACAGGTTGCTATAGATAAGGTACTGTATATACCAAATGTGTTTTTAAAAGAATGTCTGTGTTATAGGGTGTTTGAAATAAAATATGTGAAACATTACCTTGCCATTTGCTTCAGCCTTGCACTGAGATTCCAGATGGGGAGTGTGAGCGGTGAGCTGACACATTATCACGGAGAAAGAAGGGCAGGAGCCAGTAGTGACAAGCAGTGCAGTGAATATATTACAGAGCAGACAGAAGTGGTCATTTGAATTTTTTCCCTATGGGTCTCAGACTGGGTCTCAGACCTAAGCATCTGGCAACTGTCATACATTATTTAAAACACCATATAACCCATTTAAAAAAAAACATATTGGGCGTATACAGTATTTTGTTTATAGCAGCCTGTCCCCTGATAAAAATAGCACTCAGGTTCTCTTTAACACTTTTTTGCATTCCCTGGGTCATAGGCCATTCAGGCACAGATGGACCCAGCCCACTCTGAAGCTCCTCATAACCATTAAAATAGACTAATCACCAGGCCCAGATGACCTACAACCCCAGTACTAATGGAATTATGGAAACACATCTTTATTTTAAATTTTTGAAGATTCAGATTCTATTCACTTGTAGGGAAAATATTTGTGAGGTTTGTTAGAGTTGCTATTCTGGAGTATCTTGATGCACATAACCATCTAACACAGCTTCAGCATGCGTTTAAGAGGGATCGGTCCGGTCAGACTAATCTGATCAGCTTCTATCTGGGGGCGATTGTTCTGTACAGTCTATTGGTGGGAAGAGGGGGATCTGGTCTTGTTGGAGCTAATTGATTTCTTGTGCCTTTCGACAAAGGAGTTCCTAAACCTCTCGGGACGGCAGTTCATTTGTCGGTATCGTTCACTGAAGGTGCTCAGTTGATTCGCTGTGTATGGGAACAGTGGGTGTGATTTGTTACTTGTAAAATTGGAATGGAATGTGTCAAGAGAGGCATAGATTTTCATGATAATGCCATGGGGCATAGTTATCAGGTATTCTGAGCCAGTTTTCTTAACTAGGCACAAGGAATTAAGGCCAGAAATATGGCACCTATTTCCCCCTTATGCCCATCTGGCATGAAGGGGTGTGAAGGGATTACAGCTAGCGGTGCATTGCTCTACGTGCCAGTGCATTGCCTATAGCCCTCTCCTGTTCAAGTGCAGTTTATAGCAAAATTGTTTGGCAGGTTAGACCTGGTGTAGAAATGCCTTACCAACGTAGCACTGCTGCCCACCGGGATTTATCAGGAGGCTGTGGGGCCCTAGTTTAACCTTTATACAACCACATGTTGAATATTGTGTACCATTTTTGGCACCAGTGTATAAAAAGGACATAGTCAAACTGGAAAGGATGCAGAGGAGAACAACCAAGATTATTATACTATATAATATAACATATTACTTAACGCATGGTTATTCAGCTTGGAAAAAGGACGGCTAAGGGGAGACCCTATTTTGACAAAATAATTATGTTCATATCTTATAGGTTGGAAAAAGTCTTAGGTCTGTCATGACCAAACTTATTTATGATACTGATGTTCCCCAGGAATATGAGTTTATTCTAAACATTGGACCTATTGTCACGGCATGGATGTAAAAACAGCTTTTTACACGTAAAGCCGCCTAAGGCAGCGCAAGATTACCCATATCCAGACAACTAAAGTGATTCTAAAACGTCATTTTTATTAGTATTCAAAATCAAAAATGATTATAGTGTGACTACTAACTGCTCAATTTGAGAAAGAAGGAGTATTAAAAACACAGGTTACTAAGGTTGAGTAGTTGTGGAGTAGAAGCACAATGTTTGTGGTAACAAAAAGCTGTAATAGTGAACCCTTACTGGTATGGCCGATGGATTTGGGCTGCAGAGTATGAGCCCTAGTGGCTATCTGGTAGAAGGTATCCTCAAGAAATAAGTAAACCTAATATATGCCGCGTCAGGGAGCAGGGATACAAGCCTAAGCCAGCAGAGTGAATAGATATATAACAGCAGTATTTAATGCAGTGGGTTATTATCTTCTAAGCCCAATGCATTAGGTTCTGTGATATGAGATCGAGTACGATCCCAATTGTACACAGACCCTATTACTCTGCTTATAGTATAAGTATGCTCTCGCTCATTGGCATCACATTAAATGCCCCTGCACTACCTGTCGGTGTCTGTCGCTACCTAGCTCTAGGCTAGTTGTAGCACAAGGGATAGATGGAATCGCTAGCCAGCCCAGCCACGCTGCGTCATATCAGAGGTTCACCACAGCTAAAGGACTATATATACACAATGTAACCTTTGGCACACTGCACATTAAAAGTAGCTACAGATTAGCCCCCCAACATGTTTCGCCAGAGACCTGGCTTCATCAGGGGTCGAGCTAATAGTAAGTATCGGTGTGACCACTCCGAGTATATAAAACCAAAACCCCTCCCATGTATGGGCGGATAGCCAATAGACAGGATGGAACTGTTACCATCCTCCGGACCTCGGGATGCCGATAGGTCCGGATAAGCCAATGTGGAGCTGACTGACTCTAATCAGCTGTTCCTCTATCCATCCAATCAACGAAGAAGCCATCACTCTGCTATCCTAATCTGTGCATGACAGTTAGCTAGGTAAGATGCGGTGGTGCCGTTAACAGCGCATGCCCAGGGACTTAGTGTAGGTCTGATCGGGCGCTCTTCCAAAAGTGACTGTCATAGGGTGCGCATGACCGCAGACCCATGCCAGTCACGGCCACACGCAGTGGTTGCGCTTGCCTAAATAAATGATGCGAATTCAATCACCTGGGTAAGTATAGTACCGTTGTCACGGGATACCCATATCATCATGTGGAGGAGATCGCGGCAAGAGATAACTTGCAGAAAGGGGAACGGCGATTCAAATCCACAGGCCCGGCCGAGATGTACTACGGCACCGGAAGAAAACATTTCTTGCAATAGTAGAACGACAGTGGATATAGGTAAGTATACATCTAGATTCCCAGCCCTATTAGTTAGTATCATACAGTCACAGCGTTAAAGCTGTGGATGTAGAGCAGCATTTATGTAGGTCGAAAGATAAGTTCTTAAATAAACTCAAAAAATCTGAGTTTCTGTATACAGATTAGACAGATACTATATTACTGCCTGCAGATAAGGTGTTAAATCGTATGACTGGACTCAGATAAAGTGTATTTTTCCATAGCACATAGATAGTATTTGGAAAGGCCACTTTCTTAGATCGTATGACTGGACTGGGATAAAGTGTATTTCTCCATAGCACATAGATCGTATTTGGAAAGGCCACTTTTAACATACATGTGTACTAGCAGAAGCTAAACTATTGTCTATGGATAGGAAATAAAACCATAAAAATGGACAGGGACAATGTCAGTTTCTCTGTCTAGTGTGGGCCATATTAGAAATCCCACAGAGTAAAATGTAAGTACGGGAATTAAGGGAGGAGTACCTTTCTCATGATATGAGCGTGAAGATAATATAACAACCTAACAGAAATATTTTCAATAACAAGTATCAAAAGGGGGATCCCAGTGTGTGTATAACTGGGTTAGAGGTATGCAGTGAAGGTAAACCCTTCATTGAGGCCTGCTGGGCTCAAAGATTTAAGTCGATGTATCCACCTTGCTTCCAGTTGCAAGAGTCTACGGTCAACATTACCCTGACGAGGTCCAGTTTGTACCTGGTCAATGGCCCAGAAACGGAGGGTGCTCACATCTCCACCATGGTGTAATCTCACGTGTCTAGAGATAGGAGTATCCTTACTGGTCGTGATAGAACTAATGTGGCTTGAAATCCTTCTGCGATGTTGTTGCACAACTTACCTACATATAGTCGTGGGCAGGCACATTGAGCCACATACACCACTGCCGTGCTTTTGCAGTTCATGAAGCATCTAATTGTAAATGATTTATTGTCCACTAGGTTGACAAATGTTTTAGTTTTAGGCATGAAGGGGCAGAATGAACATGTCCCACATAGGAAAGAAGATTCCTCGGTGAGATTCCTCGGGTGAGTTTCCTCGGTTTGTAAATTGACTCTGAAGTAGCTATGTACTAAAAAATTTCGTAGGTTTGGACCTCCGCGGAATGTAATAGTAGGTCTATCTGTTAACCTCTCTTTTAGATCAGGATCAGCGGTCAAGATCAGCCAGTAACGAGACATAATTCTGTTGATGGTATCAGCGTATGCATCGAATGTACCGATGCACCTGATAACTTGTTTAGTTGGCTGTCGGTTTTTGTTGTAAAATAATGTATCCCTGTCTGTATTTTTCGCCCTTGCATATGCCTTATAAAGGCATTTGTTGGGGTAACTGCGACTCCTGAACCTCTGATAAAAGTTGTCACATTCCTTCTTGAAGTATATGTCATCAGAGCAGTTTCTACGAGCTCTTAAATATTGACTGACGCGGCATATATTAAGTTTACTTATTTCTTGAGGATACCTTCTACCAGATAGCCACTTGGGCTCATACTCTTCAGCCCAAATCCATAGGCCATCCCAGTAAGGGTTCACTATTACAGCCTTTTGCTACCACACACATTGTAGTTCCACTCCACAACTACTCAACCTTAGGCACATCTGTTTTTAATACTCCTTCTTTCTCAGATTGAGCAGTTAGTAGTCACACTATTATTATTTTTAATTTTGAATATTAATAAAAATAACGTTTTAGAATCACTATAGTTGTTGGATATGGGTAATCTTGCGCTGCCTTAGGCGGCTTTATGTGTAAAAGAACCCAGGAATATAGGAACTGAATGCATTGTGGACAAACAAGAGCGACACTGTGGGGCACATTTACTAAGGGTCTGTGGACCAAATTTCGGTCGGGTTTCCTGACAATTTCCGTTTTGCGCCGCATGTAACAGGGGTTTTTGTCGCACACGATCGGACAAAAATCGGGGGTGGTGGTGGTGGTATGTCGGACAAACCGCGGGATTTAACTTTAAAATTGTGTTGCATATAATGCACTTACATACACCGCGAAGAAGATGGTGAACTCCGGCGGACCTGATCGTGGAAGCGACACATGCAGGAAATCGGACGCACACTGTTAGTGGATCGCGCCAGCTGTACGTTCTCGTCAGGAATCACACCTCAGGGATCACGCAGGGACAGGTAAGTAAATGTACCCTTGTGTGTCATTAATAATAAAGAAAGCAAACTGTCGCATCATTTATTACAGAAGGGCACTGCAGCACATTACTAGTTACAGACGGGAATGCGATGCATTGTCAAATACAGACTAGGTACTGCGATGCCTTGTCAAATACAGACTCCGTACTGCGACACATTGTCGAAATACAGACTGGGTACTGCGACACATTGTCGAAATACAGACTGGATACTGCGACACATTGTCGAAATGCAGACTGGGTACTGCGACACATTGTCGAAATGCAGACTGGGTACTGCGACACATTGCCGAAATGCAGGCTGGGTACTGCGACACATTGCCGAAATGCAGGCTGGGTACTGCGACACATTGCCGAAATGCAGGCTGGGTACTGCGACACATTGCCGAAATGCAGGCTGGGTACTGCGACACATTGCCGAAATGCAGGCTGGGTACTGCGACACATTGCCGAAATACAGGCTGGGTACTGCGACACATTGCCGAAATACAGGCTGGGTACTGCGACACATTGTAAACAGCAATGAGGGTTACTGTGTAAAACCCAAACATATCCTGTCTCTTGAAAGCAGTAAATATACATCATGATAACACTGTTATTGGGGCCAAGTTTATTTCTTTTTAAAAATAATCATCTGGACTCTATTACTCACAAAATGTATTCTAATGCATCACATATAAAGGGTAAGAGTTCAATTGGTTTGGTTTGATGAAATGCCAAGTTAGTTGAAGTAAATGAAGCACAGTTGTGTCCTTGTTTTGGCTGGACAGTTGCATCTACTTCTAAAAATAAATTGAGTTAAAATATTCTAACTTTCCGAAAGTACAGATTACTTGAAAAATGTATTTCAAATATTGTCAATTTGTGTGGCCTTCACAGATATGACCTCAGTCTTGTCGAGATTAGAGACCTGACTATGGAAAGAGTGAAATTTGTCATGAGCTTACCACAAGTTCAGCGGGCGTTCAATGAAATGGTAAGAGTCTAAAAATAAGTTGTAAAATGTGAGTTAAAATTTCTATTTAAGCATTTATTTAAGCATTTATATTTGAGGAAAAATTGCTGACAATTTCAATCTTTTCTAAGTTTATGCCCATTTTATTTAGACTCAAGAATGACAATATTATATGACAAGTATATAGCTTTATAAATTGAATAATACTGTACTAGCATTACGTAGCCTGACAGACTATGACCTGCCTATACATTTCATCAAATTTTTATATTGAGTGTGGCATTGTTCTTTTCTGTCTTTTGCTGTTTTTGACATGTATTTTATATCAAATATATTTTTACAACATAATATGTTGGTTAAAAGGCCATTAATGTTTCAATAAACTTTACATAAATCAGTAGAACAGCCGAACAGAAGACTACCTTATGTTACAGGTGCATAGTCTTCTCCTAGCAGCAAAGGCATTTCCCAGACAAGGCTGCAGATGGAAAATTGGCAAAAAATCATGACTACAAGTTACAGAATGTCCAGAAGCAATGGACTACAGGGATGTAGTAAAGTTTGATGAAAATTGAGATTTGCTTTAGTTTTAGATATATTTGATACCTAGGGGGAAATTTGTCATACGTTGTGCTTGTACGTCAGGTTAGGATGGAAGCCCTGCCCCTCTAGCGCCACTGGATATATCAAGAGGCTTAGGAGGGTGCCTGCATCAGTGGCCAAAACTACTGCACAAAAACCAAGGGAACATTCACATGGTCTACTCCGCCACAGGCTGCCCCTTGGTCACATCCCCATGGCATGGAGCTGGCATAAAGGGAATAATATTCGCAATGCCTGGTGGCAATTTATTTTAGGGCTTCTACTCCAAGTTTCTGATGCATTTGTTGTTCCCATATTGCTTAATTTTTTAATGAAAGAGACCCTGCTGCTAGTTATTAGTTGTAAGGCTATTAGAATCTATAAAATACACCAAAAAAAACATGTTTTCATTATAAGTCTGCAGAGGGGGCATTTATAAAACATCATATCATATTAGGAAGTTGCCATTTTTTATATATTTTTTTTTTGGCTTTAATCATCAGGGCTAGGTTTAAAGTTCTTTAATGTTTTTTGAATTCTGTGTTTGTGTCATACTTACATTCTATTACCTTGCTTATGTTTCTTAGATAGATAAAAAGAAGAACTTTGTCAACAAAAGTATGATAATGGGAGAAGTGCTTTGTACAGCTGATATGACAACTGGAGTAAAGGTAAAAGTGCAAACCAATTATAGTAATCTAATGAAGTGTAAATTCTTTCATTTACTGCTGATGATTCACACGTATTCTGACACAACCCCACAAAACTTTAAAGTTTGTAATTTACAGTAAAGGTTATCTGTTGCTTTACAATTGGGTTGTCACATTTTATCATTACAATGTCTGTTCACCTATATACAACATTTGATTACAATTGTAAATAGATAGCATAATGTTTCTTAAGTAAGTCTTATATGAACATTAGATATTTTTCTGGCATATCCATTAATGTCATTGAAACTGGTTGATCATTTAGTTAAAATATGGGGCCCTTCCTACAGGAAATGTGAAGGATGCTAATGATGAAAAGCATATGTTTGCTCTCAAAAGCTAAAGAAAGATAACTGACTGTTATGTAACGTGGTTTGCCAATTTTAAGGGATTATCCCACAATTATAACTTACAAATAGGTTCAGTTATAATTGTGAGATCACAGGGGTCCTACTTTGAAGACAAAGCTCCCAACCGTCCCTGATTCGGCAGGACAGTGCAAGTTTTGAGGCACTGTCCCACTGTCCTGGGCGGTAGGAAGCGTGTCCCATCGTGCCCCACGTTGTCCTGCCTCATGGTCCCTGACCCGACACATTACAGCTGTAGAGCAGCAACCAGGAGGCTGGATCAGCTCCCGCTTCCTCCACATGTCATTTCTGCTCGACCCGACCAGCACATCCAACCCCCTCCGGTGAGAGGAGAAAGCAGGACTGCTGGAGAACGAGGAAAGGGTAAATAACAAAGCTTGTTTTTTTTGTTTAATACCCAGGAGCAGGGGAGGGCAGGGATCCACAATATGAAATATTTCTTCTTTGGTTGAACTTGATGGACAAGTGTCTTTTTTTTCAACCGTATAAACTATGAAACGCAACATGGAGGATGACAGGTGTCTACTATGTGAGCGTGATCACGGAGGCCACCACGTGAGCGTGATCACGGAGGCCACCACGTGAGCGTGATCACGGAGGCCACCACGTGAGCGTGATCACGGAGGCCACCACGTGAGCGTGATCACGGAGGCCACCACGTGAGCGTGATCACGGAGGCCACCACGTGAGCGTGATCACGGAGGCCACCACGTGAGCGTGATCACGGATTTGAGAGAGGATGGAGGACAGGAGGCCACAATATGAGGGAGGATGGATGATAGGTGGCTACAATATGAGGGAGGATGGCCTCAAAAGTAAAGAGAGGATAAAATTAAAGAGGGTTATATGTTGCTGAGTTGCGTTAAGGGGTATTCTATGAGTCCTTGGCCACAGGAGTCATGATGAAGGCCATTAAGGTTGATACACTATGTTTTGGGGTACTGTGGTTGCACATCTACTGTAAGGAAATCTACTGTCACAATCAAGCATGATAAACCACTGACACTCCCAGGCAAGCATCCAGCTGGGTGCCATAGAGATGAGGGGTGTTGGCAAAACATAGGACATATCCTATAGTTTACCGTGCCATAGATGTCTAAGGGACAACGGTCTCCAATACATTTGTATGTAATAAGGTCTTACTCATAGATCCAGGTATCGTAATGTGGTTATCTTCATATATTTGTTATCCATGGCCTTTTAAATTATGCTAATAAGCCTGAAGGGCTCTGGGGATTTTATCAACGTCCCTCAGTGCTGAAAATTCACAGGCTGTTACAGTGTCGCATCCTCCCACCTTGGACTGGACATGCTGTGGGAGGAAGGGGAGATAGAGTAGCCCCTCATGCTAATTAGCATCATTTTAAAAATTGATTTTAGAAGGAAGGAGCCAATGAATAACATATAAGATTACCACAGTCGCAGTGCCTAGATCTATTGTTCACTGGTTACCGTGCTTGATTTCTATGGTAGATTACCTTTAAAGGGGTATTCCCACGAAGACAAGTTTCTTATATGTACTCAGCATAACAAAATAACACATTCCCTAATTCACTGTTATAAACAAAAACACAGCATTTTATAGATATATGTCCAACCTGTCTCTATCAGTCTTGTCGTACACAATTTCAGTTTCCCCTAGACACGACCTAGTACCTTCTCACTTAGGGTTGGGTTTCTGTGTGAAATTGTGGGGCTGAATTTCTGTCTCTGCTGTAGCCACGCTTCCTGCTCCGAGCTTGGAGACACTCACATTCTGCTAGCACATGGTAAGGAGAGAGAGAGGCTGAAAACGACAAGCTACAAGGAGATAAGTGATCCGGGGGAAGGGGGAGGCAGGCACATGTCAGTGAGATCTAGCAGAGCTTTGTGTCTAATCTCTTCATCTCTCTTTCTATGTGCCACTGTGTTAGTGCAGAAGCCAGATGAAAGTGCATATAAACCCTGTATCCTGATTATGAAACCACATTGTCGCCCCACAGAACTAGATGGATAATACAGTAATGTGTCTGCTTAGGGAGGCCCTGCCCACACCCTGGGGTTTTAAACTGAGCAGCATAGAAAGTGAAACTAGCATAGAAACTAAACAGCAATAAAATTGAGTAAATTGTAAATTAAGGGGGTGAAATAGTATCATAGTATGTAAGGCTGGAAAAAGACGCAAGTCCATCAAGTCCAACCTTCAAGAACTAAACAAATGTTTTATCCCCATAACCCGTGATATTTTTTCTCTGCAGAAAGGCATCCAGGCCTCCTGTGGCAGAGAGTTCCATAGTCTCACTGCTCTTACAGTAAAGAACCTTTGTCTATGGCTATGGTAGAATCGCCTCTCCTGTAGGCGTAGAGGATGCCCCCTTGTCCTGGTCACAGGCCTAGGTATAAAAAGATCTTTGGAGAGATCCTTGTACTGTCCGTTCAGGTATTTGTACATTGTAATGAGGTCTCCCCTCAGTCGTCTTTTTTCTAAACTGAACAATCCCAAATTTTGTAATCTGTCATTGTATTCTAATCCCCCCATTCCCCTTATAATCCTGGTTGCTCTCCTCTGCACCCGTTCCAGCTCTACTATATTCTTTTTATACACTGGTGCCCAAAACTGTACACAATATTTCATGTATGGTCTCACCAGGGATTTGTATAAGGGCAAAACTATGTCTTTATCATGAGAATCTATTCCTCTCTTGATACATCCTATAATTTTATTTGCTTTAGCAGCAGCCGCCTGGCTCTGATCACTAAAATTAAGTTTACCATCCACCATTACCCCCAAGTCCATTTCAGCTCCAGTTTTACAAAGTAATTGACCGTTTAGAACATAATTATACTTTTTGTTTCCATGGCCCAAGTGCATAACTTTACATTTATCTACATTAAACCTCATCAACCATTTCTCAGCCCACTCCTCAAGCTTCCACAAATCCCTCTGTAATGCTAAACTATCGACCTCAGTATTTATTACTTTACACAGCTTAGTATCATCTGCAAATATTGAAACTTGACTGTGTAAACCCACTACAAGGTCATTAATAAAAATATTAAAAAGAAGTGGCTCCAATACTGATCCCTGTGGCACTCCACTGGTAACCTCAACCCAATCTGAGAATGTGCCATTAATGACCACCCTCTGTTTTCTATCACTAAGCCAATTACTTACCCAAATATACAGATTTTCTCCTATTCCCAGCAGTCTCATTTTTTATACCAACCTTTTATGCGGCACGGTGTCAAATGGGCCCTTGAAAAGTCCAGATATACAACATCCACAGCGTCCCCCAGATCCAGTCTGGAACTTACCTCCTCGTAGAAACCAATCAGATTAGTCTGACAGGACCGATCTCTCATGGTCCTATTGGTCTCTATTGTGTTAACATCAGTAGGGGATTGAGATGGGAGAATTTTCTTTTGTGGGTAAACCCCTTTAATAGAGCTATACATAAGCAAATGCTAATAAACTTCAATGACATGAAACGTAAAAATGGCTCAGATATCCTCCAGAATGATGTGCGAGACTGACAATGTAATACAGAAACTATTTCTTCAACTTTTGCTGCATGTAGTAGGATCACATGAACTCCCATCTCCTGTCAGGAGGATTAATTTTACAAATCAGAACGTATAAAAGATGTATATTGGCACGGATGTGTACTTATCTTTGACTTTCAACAAAGTTTATAGGAGAACAAGAATCTTTTTTGCATCTATAATACATTTAACAAGGTTTTAAAACATTTTCGTCAAAAAAATGAACATGAGTTAAAGGTATAGGGGATGTATTTAGTAATGTGACTGCAATGTCACTTGAATATAATATAAAATATAATTCATAGACATCGTTAAACACCAGACTAATTGGGGCACATTTACTAAGATGCTTGTGCCAGTTTTCTGTTGGACTTTGCACGTTCTTTTAGATGCAAACTGCATGCACAGGTATTTAAGAAGGGTCTGCGCCACATTTGTGTTGCATGTGACCTTTTTGTGGTGCAGCTGCGCTATGCTTCTTGTGACACAAATGTCTGCACAAAAGGGGGCATTCCAGTGCTCAGTCGACGCGTGCGCCAGATTTAACAAAGTCTGACAGAAATGTGTTGCAGGCCCTATGTTAAAGGTGCGCCAAAAAAAGTGGCGCACTCTGTTAGAGTAGTGCAGGGGGCACCAGATTCATGAAGGATGGGAGCCACAAATCCTGAATCTGGCGGGCCCTGCACACTGCACAGGCAAACTGCATTTAGTACAGTTTACACGGTTCTTAGTAAATGTGCCCCAATGTTCATAAAAAAGATTTTTTGTTGAAATTGATGCTATAAAGGAGCAGTTGATATGTCATATTCCATAGGGGTTATCTGCTCTCTGCCTTCCTCCATAAGAAGCCATGTTGTATGTATATTATGGAATAGTATTTGAATAAAAACAGGATGAATTGGAAACAAAAAAATGATGTCTGAAAAGCTGATAAAATACCCTACACATTGCTGGTGGTACTTTTTGGTTGATCTGGAAAGCGTTAGACTCTGTTTAAAAGAAATAAAATGGCAACATTGTCTGAAGTACCGTATATATTTCAACTTTAAATAGCTTAAAATGACCTGTGTTTACAATTTTTATTGTGTCTTTTAGTGTGGAGTCATCTGCTGGTTATTCGGAGGAGCAATCATAAACCTTGGCAGCCCAGAACACATCCAGAAATGGTTTGTTCCCTTGAAGGTACTGAACTTCAGTTTTTTTCTAAATCAAAAAGAATAGTTAATTACGTGTTAAATCTAACCCAGAACTAAAAAAATTTTTACAGGTATTTTTAAAGAAAAAATAGGAATAATCTTTAAAAGCTCCACGAGTTATTGTAGCCTTTCTCTGTGAACCTAAGTAAAAGTGCTCAGATGGGCTTACACCACTTTCATTTTTTTTAGCATTTGTTAAGTGATGACATTTTTTAATGCAACACCTAATTGTACTGTTTTTCAAGATTATATTGCCTGGTGCAGCTAACAAATGCAGAGTGTACAGGGAAAGCATTGTGTTAATAAGTGATTGTCAACAAAAGAAGCTGAGAAATAAGTACAGGCGGTCCCCTACTTAAGAACACTCGACTTACATACGACCCATAGTTACAAACGGACCTCTGGATATTGGTAAATTCTTGTAATTTAGTCCTAGGCTACAATGATCAGCTGAAACAGTTATCAAATGTGTCTGTAATGAAGCTTTAGTGTTAATATTGATTCTTATGACAACCCAACATTTTTAAAATCCAATTGTCACAGAGACCAAAAAAGTTCTGGCTGGGATTACAATGATAAAATATACAGTTCCGACTTACATACAAACTCAACTTAAGAACAAACCTGCAGACCCTATCTTGTATGTAACCCGGGGACTGCCTGTATTCGAATATATAGTAATTACCGCATATACTTGAGTATAAGCCAAGATTTTCAGAGCAATTTTTGTACAGAAAAAGCATAACTCGCCTTAAGCTCGGGTATATTAAAAAAATAAAGTTAGTACTCACTACACTGGCCCCCGGCTCCCTCTTTTCCCTGCAGCACCTCTTCGGGTTCTGACGACGTAATAGTTTGTGTGCTGACAGATAACATAGAAGTGCATCTGCCAGCCAGGCCGAGAATTTTATTAATGGGGGCGCTCTGCTGGAAATTATATTAATGGAGGCACTCTGCTGGACATTACATTAATAGGGGAACTCTGCTGGACATTGCATTTATAGGGGAACTCTGTTTTATTAATTGGAGGGGCTGCTGTGGACATTTCATTCATGAGGGCAGACTATTAGACATTTTATTAGAGAGTAGCACCTGCATTTCCCACCCTAGGCTTATACTCGAGTGGCTTATACTCAAGTATACACGGTACATGTATTCTACTTATGTATTTGTATACATGTAGATTCTCACACTGTCATTTCCATGCATTGGTTTTTAAACTTTCCAAGTCTCTTTCGTGTGTTGTACCAACCTTATAGCCTGTTATAAAGACTGGCCACAAGGTGGCATCAATGTATAAGGTATCTCTTTTATGCGCATCAAAAACAATCATTTTGGCTATATAAAAGGCCTTTGTTTGTGATGACCTCTTCAAGACGCCTTCTGAATGGAGAAACTGCATTTCTCAGGTGTAATCTTGGCCCATTCTTTCCCGTTGAAGGGTCTGTGGACACCTTCTATGAACTCTGAGGAGGGCAGTTTCTAGGCCATTCAGCCAACAGGTTTCACAAGTGTCCTATCCTAACAATTCCAGTAGCAGAATCTCATAATTCACACCTCAGCTTTTTCACTATCTAACATGAAATCAGAATGAACGTTTCCCATTTTATGTAAAATAGGATTTCCAAAATCCTTTATATTTGCCAAATGCCAAAATAATGAGGGAGGGAAAGAATTTTTATGGCATTTTATTACTTTCTGCAAAGTCAAAAGTTTACACACATATCATTAATATTTGGTACTAATACTCTTAATTTGTATGATTTGGGTTAAATGTTTTGGACGTCCTTCCAAAAGCTTCTCACAATTGTTGGTAGGAATAAGAACACTTCCCTCCTGACAGAACTGGTGTAGCTGGCCCGTGTTTGTAGTTGCCTTGCTTGCACCCGCCTTTTCATCTTTGCCCATACAGTTTCATTAGGATTTAGATCAAGGCTTTGGGACGGCTACTCCAAAACATTGGCTTTGTTCTCCTTAACCCCTTAGTGAACACCCATACGGATTTCTCTGGGGGGTCACTAAAGGACCTTGGGGTTTCTCCATTGGCCTAACCTAAGGACTGTTACGGGTGCTCCCGTAACCCATATCATGGGTCACAGGTTTACTCGTACCCCTCTTGGCCCGCCGGTGCAGTGCCCGCGCCACTCACCTGTCCCCGTTCCGGCTTCCACAGCTGTGTGCGCACAAACCCGACTCCTAGGGCCCGTGTGTGCCAGCTCACGAAGATTTAAAGGGCAAACGCACCGCTGATTGGTGTTCGCCATACCAGGAAATAGTTAAAAGCTAGCCTCTCCCAGCATTCCCTGCCGGAGCTTCGTGCTCTATGCCTTTGAAAAAGCTTGTACCCTAGCCTAGTGCCTGTTTGTTGATTTCCCGTTTCCATGTTTGACTTCGTTCCTGTTCCGCCTGCCTTGACATGTTGCTACGTCCCCTACTATGATCCCGTGCCGCCCAACCTGACCTCCTGCCGGTCCCCACCGCAGACAAAGTCGCACCTATGGAATGACCTGGAGCCTGACTTGGACTTTACGGGCCCTCCGTGCAGAGAGGAGCAGTGCCCTGGCCTTGACCCTGCTCTAGCAGCACGGATAGGCTGTTAACCCCTTCGATCCCGCGGTCAATGCTGTGACTGTGGGAACGATGTACCTGTAGAGGGAGTGTGCTCACTGCCTCTCCTCCCGGCAACACGCGAGTTTTATTTTTAAAAGGAGTTAAAGATGTAAACACACCCCATAGGATGTTACACAGTTTCTCCTGAATTCAGTAATATCCCAAAGGTGATCATAAACTGGTGTATGGGCGCGCTGTGGGGCTTGAAAGGGCAAGAGCGTCTGTTGGCAGATTTTGCTGGAACTGATTTCAGGTGCTATGTTGCGTTGGCTAAGCCCTAATATAGTAGGGCAGTAAAAAGAGTGGACCCATTTTGAAAACTAGACCCCCAAGAATTGCAGTAACACTATATTTGGGTGCAATACCCCCTTGTGTAACCTTTATTAGCTTTTTTCGGGGGAAGGGGAGAGGGGTTGCAATAAAAATCTTTTCTGAAATAGATTTTTACGGTTTATTTGTGTTTTATACACCAAATAGCATAGATAACATGTTACTTTTATTCTGTGGATCACTACAGTTACAGTGATATCCCATTTACATTGCTTTTTTTATGTCTGACTTGTTCTACAGAATAAAAATTCATTTGGATAGAAAAATTTGAATTTGCATTGCCACCTACTAAGCGGCGTAACCTTTTTTATTATTTTGTTAATTGATCTGTTTAGGGCTTATTTTTTTACGGGACAGGTTGTACTCTTTGTTGGTATCATGCAGGGGTAATTTTGATTACTTTTTATGTTTTTTTTGGTTATGGTTTTTTTGTTTAATTTTTTTTGTTTAATAAGGCGTTCACCATATGGGTTTAGTAACAATTTTATTTTATTGTGTTTTTATGGATGTGGCAATACCCAATTTGTGCTGTTTTGTGTGGTGATTTCTACTTTGTATAGTGTGTGGGAATTTTACACTGTGAAGGGGAATATCTGTACATGAGCTTATAGTTTTATATTTTTATACTTTTATATAGCTGGCAAATACTAAAGTTTTTCCTCCTCAGCAATATGCTCAGATATATTACTTAAGATGGCGCCGACATCCACACAGCCAACACCCTATTTCCAGGAATAGAACAACATTCCTGATTCCAAGAAGGCTTCATCCCTCATATCGAAACTCAATGCCCAGGACATTATTTGCCCCGATACTGGAACTGACCAACCAGGGCACATCGGATGCTAGACAAATTTGCTTAACCCTTGCCCATTATGATGCTGTATGACACATAACCACACCTTTCTCTCTTTTGTATAAATTTGAGAACACGGAAATAAAGTCTTATCTTGCTGTCATAAAAGCTGGAGTGCAGAGCTTGTTTAAGATTAAAACTGAATAATCTTATCTCAGATTTTATCTTGAAACCGTGCACACTTGCTATAATTTGAGGTGACTGACTGGACCGGTTAATTGTCGATTACGACCCTGACAACACTATATGGGGCATTTAGGGAATTAAATTTTATTTTATTAACTTTTTTTCTGTCCCTCTCTCGGACTGGAACAAGTGATCTTAGTGTGCGCTGGCTGACAGCGCGCATGGACGTGCCTCTGCCCGCTGTTGCACGCAAAGAGAAAAAAAGAGGAGGGACCGCAGGGAGCATCAGGAGCACCGGAAGGCGAGTATGTAGGTTTTTTTTTTTATACATTGTATACACCTGTTTAAGCCCAGGTAGGGTTTTTCAGCACATTTTTTTGTGCTGAAAAACTTGGATTATACACAAGTATATACAGTATATAAACCTGTACCCTGCTAATCTAACCCCATTTTTTGAGAAATAGATAGATCATAATGGGGCTTATTTTCTAAGGGTCCACGCACGAATTGTCCTGCCGTCGGACGATCCAACTGATTTGGGCTGAGTGCGGTATTTAACTTTCAAATTGTGTCGCAAGACAATGCACTTACATGCACCAGGAAGAAGAAGGTGGACCTGAGCGGGGTAGCAACACATGCAGGATATCGGGTGCAGGATATCTATCTTAGGCTATATTCACACTGCCGTTGCCCGCCCGTACCGTAGCGGGCAACGGCAGTGTACGGGGAGAGGAGGAGGAGGTGAGCGCAGCTCAACCCGCCCCTCTCCATAGGAATTAATGGCGCACGGCGCCGTACTACGGATAAAGATAGGACAGGTCCTATCCCGTAGGGTGCCGTGCGCCCATTGCTGCCTATGGGGGACGTATATCGGCCGTATATACGGCGGCCGTATATACGTCCCCCATACGTCAGTGTGAATATAGCCTTAGTGATGCGCGGCAGAGTGCATTATCATTGGACAATACACTTTCAGGGAACTTCGTCGGACAGGTAAGTAAATGTGCCCCAATGTGTCTGCTTAGGGAGTCCTCTAGTCTTTGTGGCCCAGGCAGTAATTTTCTGTTGTCATTCTCAGCGCGAGTGCTGTGCACAACCTGATGTCTGATACTGGACACAAACAGGCGATCATGTTCCCCAATATGTGGCCCACCAAGGGCACACCGCAACATAATCCGTACTGAATATCCACATCTAATCTGGAACATGTGTAGATAGCGTAACATTTATTTTCTAAAAGAAACCAGAAAAATACTGGGTCTTGTAGATCACATTGCTTACATTTTTATTCCGCAATCCCTACACTTTTCAAATAGACCTAGCAATATGCATCAGAGTGCTATGGCAATCTTACTCATGAAATTTCAAAGGTGTGGGTGTTGCATCCATTATATGGGCACAAAAAAGCAATTTGGCAATTATTACAGATAGTTGCTTGTGCCAACATTCCCAAACGGTAATGTAATGGTGTCTGCACGAGTTGAGTATTAGGTTAAGTGTTGCAGTGTAATACAGAAACCGTGTAGAGTATGGGATTTATGACCTTTCCAATACACCTATTGAAGCTTCTTTTCCCGGCAGATGTTTATTCTGCAGCAAATAAGTGACTTTTCACTTATCATGTATAAATAAAATGAACTTGGATGCTCTCAGAGGAAGAGACGAAACAGTAACACTATCCCTACCCCTATCCGTCTCCCCAGGGCAGGCCAGGGGGGATTGGAAGGGCTTTATGTTTTCCCTATCTCACTGCTTGTCTAATAATCACACCCATAGATAACTGGTCCTGTCCATTGCTATATCTGTATGACAGCTGTCCATGGCCACATTAACAAAAAAGGTTTACACTTAGCTAGAGTCCAGAAAGGCACATAAGACTCTCAGTGTTGGCACCTTCTCTTAGGTGCCTGAATAAAGCCAGCATAGTGACTGTTGGCTCCACAAAAGAAATGGCACTGGCAGCATCACACAGACACCTAGAACTCCAGATCAAGGTAAGCATAAAAGTTTTTTTTTTTTTTTTTTTTTTTTACCACGGACAGTTGTCTTACAGGGCAATTGGGGACACTAAACCACAGGTGGATAAAAATAACCCCTAAACGCATTATGTTATACATGTATGTCACAATACCATTGAGGATGTATGAAGAGGGCTCACAGGCTGGTGATCTCAAACTTAGCAATCGGTTTTTTTACCCATTACAGTCACGCACACCTTCCATGAAAATATTTCAAGAACGGATTATGCGTGACTTGTGGAGTCTCAAACATAATAAAGTTCATCATGTTAAAGGTAACCTAACATCACAACAGTCCCCTGCCTTGACCGAATTGAAAAACAACAATGACTTAATTGTCAAGATGTCGGACAAGGGGGGGACTGTTGTTCTTATGGACAAAACTCTTTATTGTACTCAAATCTTATCCTTACTTGCTGATCAGGATGTTTATAGGGAACTCAGTTGCAATCCTACCAAAATTTTCAATGACAAACTTCTCAACATTATCAATGAAGGTGTTTCCCTTGGTGTTGTCACACATAAGCAAAAAGATTTTCTATATGTGCAGGAACCTGTGATTCCCATCATACATGGGTTACCTAAGACCCATAAGAATGTCTCACCACCTCCAATGAGACCCATCATTTCTGGGATGGGATCCGTCAATGAAAGAATGGGAGAATGGTTAGACACTCTTTTACAACCCTTAGTCAGGAGAGTTCCTGGTTATCTCCAGGATTCCTCCGATGTTCTCAGAAACCTCAACAAGTACATTTGGCGTGAACACAATCATTGGTTAGGATGCGACGTTGTTTCCCTTTACACGTCCATTCCTTATACGGCAGCCATCAAAGCATTGGAATTTCATCTTGACACATACAGTAACTATTCTCCTGATCTAAAACAATACATCATACAAGTTACCCATCATCTCATGACCCACAATTATTTTATGTTTTCTAACAAATTTTATTTACAAACACAAGGAGTCCCCATGGGGGCAAAATATTCACCTTCATTAGCCAATTTAGTCATGTCATGGTGGGAGCTACAGTTTGTATATACTGAGGAAAACCCCTTTTTGGCCCATATTGAGTGGTATGGCAGGTACATCGATGACCTCCTCCTAATCTGGAGGGGCGATGTATCTGCCATACCCTCATTTTTAGACTACCTGAATTCCAATCATTTCAATTTGCGTTTCACTCATTACTCTCATTCGAGTGAAGTCACTTTCTTAGACCTGAAATTACAGGGGGTGGTCAACACTCCAATCATTACATCTACGTTTAGAAAACCTACAGCGGGTAATACCATTTTACACCATTCTAGTCACCATCCAAAACACACCAAAAAAGCTATACCTGTAGGTGAAATGGTCAGAAGTAGGAGAAATTGTAGCTCCGACATTGATTTCAACTTAGAAACCACACAAATCTCCAACAGACTAATCAATAGAGGTTATCCTCGATGGACACTTGATAGAGCCAGACGCATTGCCAACAATAAAAACCGAAATTCTTTACTCAATTGTGAACAACACAATAACACTATTACTAAATTTACAAAAACACCGGTACTTTCCCTCCAGCACAGTTTACAATTTCAGGACATAAAAAATATAATCCTAAAACATCTTCCCCTTCTATTTGATGACAATAAAATCGAACACATTCTTAAAGATGGTTGTAAATTTGTTGCACGCAGAGGTTGTACATTAGGCAATATTCTCTCTCCATCAATGATTAATGAACAACACACTCAGAGAACCTGGTTACAGAACCTGGGTTTTTTTCATTGTGGTTCTAAACGCTGCAAATGTTGCACATACATCAAACCTATCAAGTCATTCCACAATACCTCACAGAATAAAACGTACTTTATTAAACACCATTTAACGTGCAATAGCTTTAACGTTGTTTATGTTATTCAATGTACTGAATGCAATATCGTTTATGTTGGTTGTACCACACGCAAATTTAAAACCAGAATCTTGGAGCACCTGAATGATATTTCAGGATCAGACTCACGTAATATTAGTGGAGCGTCAACCCATTTCAAAACCGCTCACCAGAAACGTACCTGTAACTTTACAGCTTTTGCGATAGAAAAAGTCACAGTTCCTAAAAGAGGAGGTGACATTAGGAGACTGTTATTAGATCGTGAAGCTTTTTGGATTATGCAACTGAATTCTATGTCACCTTTTGGCATGAACATTAGAAATGAAATTATGCTTCACTACTAACAATCCCCTTTTCCTCTCCTTATTTTCCATTAAAATAAGTCTGTATTTTGTTTCCTTCCTATTACGCCTGCTCACCTCAGCCAGATGATGATTGATTTTATCACATATGCTTCATATGTTTTTCTTATCAAATATTTCCATGCCTAAATTCCTTAATGTCGCATGTGGGGTACTCATCATCAGCAATTTTCTCCATACATGTTAACATTATGTTTACATTTATGTTTACATGTTAACATTTTGTTTACATTTCAAGTCTACATTTAATTTTACTTTGCCGAATATCCCACATGCGACAGTGACTCTCCGTGGATTCCCATACATGTTTCCTTTTATGTTTACATTTATGTTTATATGTCAACATTATGTTTACATTCATGTTTACATTTAATCTTACTTTGTTACATGTACATACTTATACCAGTTGCTGGTTTTCTCTATTGCATTTCCCCTATTTCACGATAGAGGGCTTAGTGATCACAAAATATGATTTTCCTGGTAAATATCACCATTGTATTTCATATGTGTTTTATACATTTCTTCTATCAAATGCTCTTATGTTTAAACTCCAAAGTGGGGTATTCATTACCAGCAATTTCCTTCATATATGCTGATACTATGCTCATGATTAATCTTACCCTGTTGATCATCCATTATGCGATAGTGACTTTCCGCAGATTTTTACCTCGCAGCGTAGTGTGTTTGATGGTTGCCATGGTGAAGTTGTTCGCCGCTGGTTCTAACCACTAAACCACTCCCCTTGAGGATCTTGATTGGCTGCACAGCCTCATGACGTTGATACATTCACACCAGCTGCTGGTCTTCTTAATTGCATTTTTTCTATTCCACGGAGGAGGGCTTATTGGTCACATGACATGTTTCTTCTTGTTAAATACCATCATTGTGAATTGTTATTTTATCCATGACTAAGGACGCCGTGAGCGTCTGAAACGCGTTGGATTTTTCCTTGCTGTTCCCATGTCTCTTTTAAAATGGTCTAAATAAAGATTTCGTTTTATGCTGCAATCTACCTGGATCTGAGCTGGATCATTCCTTTGGTTTCGTGGCTTCTACTCGTCTGGGGCGAGGACCCGTGCTCTCCAGTATTCAGCGTTCCACTCGTGGTTTGAGCTGGACTTTCCTTTGCTTCCTTGAGCCCTCATTATACATGGGGGTGGCAGTTTGCAAACCCCCACAATCGGTGCTGGCACCGATCATGGGTGTTAACCATTTAACTGCTGCTGGCTTGTGGACGCTCCCTATGATGTCAACAGGGAGCGACAATCCATATCCATGGTAGCCTGGAGTCCATATGAATGTGTAATTTGACAGAATCTATTAGAGTGTGCTGGAGACACACTGTTGTAGATCCATAGCAAATTCTCCATATGCTGCATCACTGTAGTACTGCAGTATATGGTAGGAGCTATCAGACCTTCCTGGGCTAAAACAAAAAGGGTATTGGTATCGCCGCATCCTAAAAGTCCTGATCTTTATAAAAAAAAAAAAAAAATTAACAGTTCTTCCTGGCGGTTAACTCTGTAATGGAAAATAGTGCCCAAAAATGTGATTGAAAGGTCTTACAGTTCCCAAAATGATAGCAATGAAAATTTCATCACATCCCGCTAATAATTACTTTCTACACAGCTCCGTATAGCAAAGTATGAAAAAGTTATTGGGGCACATTTACTTACCCGATCCATTCGCGTTCCAGCGGCGGCTTCTCTGATGAGCGTTCGGGTCTTCCGGCGATTCATGAAGGTTCTGCGCCCGATGTCCACCAGGTGTCGCTGCTGCACCGAGGTCCGCCGAGTTGCATCAGAGTTCACTGATCTCTTCCTGGTGCATGTAAGTATGGCGCGTGCGACCAATTTTTTTTTAAATGCTGCGGTTTTTCCGAATCCGTCAGGTTTTCGTTTGACCACGCCCCCCGATTTCCGTCGCGTGCATGCCAGCGCCGATGGGCCACAATCCGTTCTCGTGCGCCAAAATCCCGGGGCAATTCCGGGAAAATCAGCGCAAATCAGAAATATTCGGGTAACACGTTGGGAAAACGCAAATCGAACCCTTAGTAAATGACCCCCATTGTGTCAGAATAGGACAATACGAAACAAAGTGTTGTACAAAAGTTTTTCATTTTTTAAAATCTATAAAAACATAATAAAACCTATATCAATTTGGTATCCCTTGCATTTGTACGGACTCAAAGAAAAGTAGAGGTGTCAATTGGTGAAACAGTGAAAGTAATAAAAACTGTCCACAAGAAAATTTCACAAATGCATTTTTTCTACAATTCATTGTATTTGGATTATTTTTCCTGCTTCAGAGTAACCAGCATGGAATATGAAATTCCATCACTAGGAAGGACAATTTGTTAGGAAGAAAACAAGCCCTCCGACAGCTTTGTAATGGAAAAATAAAAAGTCATGGTTTATTATAGACACAACAAGAAAAATTGATACACAAAAATGGCATGGTCCTTAAAGAGTTAAGAATATGTTGACAGAAATCTTTTTTTTTTTTCAGTAACAGCTTCTTATGCTCTGCTTTCACTGATGTTCCAAAAGACTGCCATGCTCTGTTACCCTAGTAATGATGTGTAACTGCTATCACTGCACATTACCTCACTGAGATGACGTCCCACCATAACACTGGCCATATGGGATTCACTGCAAGCAGTCAACTGCAGCCAAAAATGGTGATGATCACATGACCTGCCCGGGCATGTTGACATGTGAACAGCATTCTTTCTTGTGTCCATGTGTCCATTCTTGTGTCCATGTATCCATATGGATAAAATCAACTATGGGGAGCAAAGTTTTAAATATCAACTAATCACATATTAGCTTATATTTTAATGACCCATTTGAAAATGAATTACCATATATACTCGAGTATAATCCTAGTTTTTCAGCACAAAATTAGTTCTCAAAAACCCGAACTCGTGTCAAGAAAAAAAATAGTCAAAACTCACCTTTCCGACGTCACCCGTAGGTCCTATGCTTGTTTCGATGCTCTGGTGCCGCCGCGGGTTCTTCGGATCCTCCTCGGGTTTTTCTGCTCCTCTCCGGGTCCCCTTGCGATGACAGCAGCACACAAACAATGATGTAGGCAAGTAGCTGATGTAATTCTGTGTGCCGGCCGAGCTTGAAGACCCGAAGAGAAGCGGAAGAATCCAAAGAGGACCGAAGCACCCGAGGCAGCACCAGAGACAGACTGTGCAGGCTATATACTACAGGGGATGGGCAGGCTGTATACTACAGGGGGCAGATAGGCTATTCATTACAGGGGCTGGCAGGCTATATTCTACAGGGGTCTTTCTGGCTATATACTGGAAGGCTGTGACCAATGCATTTCCCACCCTCGGCTTATTCTTGAGTCAATAGGTTTTCCCAGTTTTTGTGTTGAAATTAGGGGTCTTGGCTTATCCTCGGGGCGACTGTGGGAGTATATACGGTATACTTATGCCTGGAATACCCCTTTAATAATACTTGAGGATATTTCATTCCACAATTGGAAAATTTAAGCCCTATCCAAAAATGCACAAAGATCGCCCATTTCAGGGTGGGGTTTACATAATCCTATCCCTCTTTGTGGTCCAGTTCCATTACTGATACTGGCTAAATGGGCATTTAAGTAAAATTACAGTCATCATGTATGGTTGGGTAAGAGAATGAGATGACATTATAAAATATTGTATATTTTTTAAAATTATTTTTATTAACGTCCTCATCTTCCAGAAGTACTAAAGTAATCCAGCCTTCTGATGAAAGGGTCCTGTGCAAGACTAAATAAACCAGATTACAGCCTGATAAATAAAGTGTGTGCCTGTGCTTGATTCATTTACAGTGACAAACAGCAAGAATCCTATAACCGCAACAAAGGGTTAATTACCTTATTGCTTGTGAGTTCTGTGCTTTCTGACATCCTTCATGGTGCACAAATATCTATGGCTGAATCTGAGAATTGTCTGGATTTGGTGGGTATCCAAAGCAAACTAGCTGCTGGGTGTTAAAAAACTAAAAAGTCCACAATACGGTAAGCATAGGGAAGCGTCAGCTGGTGGATTAGTCCCTACTACAGATACAGAAATCCTGCTGTGGTTACATCAGCTGGGTATAGAGAGCCTGAGGATGCGCAACTGTAAATGAACCAAGCACAGGCACACACTATCAGACTGAAACCTGGTTTAAGTATAGCACGCACAGATTGCGGACAATCTATCTTGGATATCTTGTACAATAAAATCGAAATTAATTTTTAAAATTTTGTAAGCGTTTTGTAAATCCATGTTTTGCCATTAAAACATTGCTTGAATTCAGACCGGAATCTGCTCTGGGTTCTCTTCTACACGCTCCCAATGCTGGTATGTTCTGGTCAACAGACTTGGGTACAAATACAGTTTGTTTTCTTCAATTCTACCTAAAAGTGTTCTATTGGGCTGAGGTCGGGCGACTGTGGGAGCCAAACCAGCACCTCTACTTAATTGACATTTGTTATTTATCAATTTTGATCTATGCTTCAAGTTGTTGTCCTGCTGAAACACTATGGCTCATTTATTAAAGTGTTTGCACCAGTTTTCAGTCTGACTTTGCACTAAAAGGAATGTGAAAACTGCTTGCACATGTATTTATAAAGTGCCTGCGCCAGTTTTGTGTCGTGGCTGCACTGTGTCCGACAAGAAAAATGTGTACCAAAAGGGGTGTGTTAGTGTTTAGTCAGAATTTGCACCACATTTATTACTGATGTGAGCTATCATTCTGCAGGATGAACAAAGTGCAACATCCAGGGACCCTAACCAGGAATGACTTGAATAGATAAAGAAACTTTGGAAGGATTGACATCTTTATAGCCACTATTTTGCCAAGCAGAAAGAGGTACAAAGGTCACCATTTCTGAAGGAGACCAAGGATTTCTTGGATTAAGGGGAGATAATTTGCCTTCTAAAGGGCTGAGTAGGTCGATTTCATCTTGACCCTTAAATGCTTCAAAGAAGCGGTTCCCCATTCATCTGGGAATGATGCTTTCAAGGTAGCCAAGAGTGCAGGCCGTAAGTTAAGGGGCAACACTTCAGTCTTTGAGTTATTGATTTTGTAACCTCATAACCTCCCATATTCCTCTATTGCGGAATGAAAATTAGGTAAAGACGTCATTGCATGATGTCTGTATGGACGTCTGTGATCTCAGTATTACAAAGTTTATGAGCTACTACCACTGTTGTGTTTGTTGCACCAAAACAAAAAATAATTGTGATGAGCCGTCTTATTGGCTGATATTTTGCTTGAACATCCCCCTTTTCGCTTTGGAACGAATGGACAGATTTCATTTTGTGTTCTTCCAACTGTACTGGCACTCAATGTGCATTTTGGCAATTCATGACTTCTCAATTCAAACTAGTGAATTTTTGTTTAAGAATCCACCTGATAGCACATTGAGTTATTAGGGAATGTGAGAAGAGGTTGTAATTGTCTATAAAATTACGTAAGTCTCATATGCAAAGCTGTATGGATAGTGAGATATGGATCCTGAAAATCAAAAGTTCAAAGCATCACTACCCATGTGCTTGACAGTTATATAAACCTACTTCAATAGAATAGACCAATAATTGGACACATCATTCAATGTCCATTTAGGTTATTTCTGTATTTAAGTTGAAAAGATTATAGTAGCTTAGTACAGCTGAAGTCAGGCCAAACAAAACTCAAGGAATTGTTTTAAGCAGACATTGGCGGTGGAAATTGTCTCAGGCATCATTTTCACTTCTTCATTAACCTTGAATAGCAAACCTCTAGCGGTCTGCAGCATGGCACTTGCTGTTGTACAACTCTAAAAAAAGTGAAAAAGTCCTGTGGCTAGTTACTGAAACATGGGATCTCAGATTGTGTAAACAAAGCCACTGACATAAAGGCGGTGTTAAAATAAGGCTTACAATAAGTATAAAAATTTATTGATTTAATACTTTTCCGTTCTTTTATTTATTTGCCTTGTATAAAACCAAAGTTATTATATTTTCTATGTCACTCTCGAGTGATGTCATGGGGTGCCACCTAAGCTAGAGAGCCTCAAATTTAGCACATAAGGCCCCGCCCACCTAAGCTAGATAGCTAGCTAGAGCTAGACTCTAAACCTTATTGTGGACTACTACTCGCTGAATGTATTTCCCCTACTATACTTTTACCATACCTCCCTCCATAAATATGTCATTGGTATTTTCATATGCTAATTAATATCCCAAGCCATCTGCAGCCGATTCTCCCAGGCGTGACAACCCATCTGCGCTCCTGTGTTACCTGTCCTTCTTGTGTTGGATGGTCAAATCATACTGTTATAGGGCTTGACTCAATCTCAGTAGCTTTCGTTTGTCACCAGACAACTGGTGAAGCCAACTGAAAGGGTTGATGTCAGTTACCATGATGAACTTCTGTCCATATAAATATGGCTGTAACGTATACAAAGCCCCCACTCTCGAGCTATGTCATCGGGTGCATTTGCACTAAACAGACTCACAATTTAACAAATAAAACCCCGTCCACCTTCGCAAGATGGCATCCTTATGCTAAACTTTGCTCCCCCAGCACCCAATTTTGTCATGGGAACCATTTACTACGCAATACATGCGTACAGCCCAGGGTGCGCACAACCACTGTGTGTACCCTCTACCACTTATGTGCCTAAAGAATGCTACGGCACAGAGCCACTCTGCTCACCGATACAATCACTAATTCCATACACTTCCTTCCACCACCCATAATTATGGCTTAAGAGATGCATACACCAGGACTGTAAACATACACCCAGATAAACACTCCTCTAGGTATTGTACAGTTCCCCTGGATACACACTGCTTATAGCTGCTGTGAGCACACAGATATTTACAGGGTAACACAGCTTACTGGTAATTCACCTCACCAAAGGTAAAGGGATGTATAGAGCCCCAATGAATAACTTGTTAAAGGATACAAAAGTTACAAAAAAATAATGAAATAAACCAACATACATAAAAGCAAGACAGTAATAAAAGAACAAGATAAAATAAAGGAAAACAGACCTCTTACTAATTGGTAAAAAAGATCCCCAAAGGAGAACCGTTGAAATCCTGGACAGCTCTGCAAAGCTTAGTTGCATCTCTTAAAACTGAACACTAGTGAATGCTTGTATTCTGTTTTTGAGTAACTACTTAATCCACCCCCATTGTCATATGAGAGGCACGTGGCTACACCTGGATCAAGGTGGGATGTTTGGGACATATTTTCTAGCTATGCCACATCTTCTTCCTGCACATTTCCCAGTGTCAATTTACTAATCCAAAAATACCAACCACCATTATGAAATGTCTTATAACTATCTTGTTGGCTCCCTGATTCCAAAATACATGGATCTTGACAGTCGGGGGAATGTCAGAGGGATACTGATCACAGATTAATTGAAAATTGAAATATATGAGTTATGAAAAGGCTGGCTTTGAAGTATAGTTATACATAATCTAAGTCGCCTGTCAGGCTTCTGGATTAGTGAACCCACTGGACCACTGCTGACGATGACGTAAGCTGACACCTGGAACCGGAATCTAAGTGGTGCCCGGTTTTCACCAGAGCCCGTCGCAAAACGCGTTGAACTTGCAGCGGCATGGTACCACCAGGTCGTTCCACAAGTGCAACTTTGTCTGCGGTGGCATCCAAGACGAGGTACAAAGAGGTTTAAGCAGAGTCATAGTCGGGGACAGGCAGGAGGTCAAGACAGCCAGGATGGGATCATAGTCGGGGACGTAGCAATAGGTCAAGGCAGGCAGCGGAGGAGCTTAGTCAGGAACGGAACCGGGGTCACAACGGGAAATCACAATATCAGCACAGGGCATGAGACAAAGCTTTCTCTAAGGTACAAGGCACTTTAAATTTTCTGAAGCCGGCACGCACTAGGAGACAGGGATGCGTGCGCACGGCCAAGCGACCCGAGATGTGAGTCGTGGGAGCACATGTGACACCACCATTCTACAGACATGGAATACACAAACATGGGACTTGGTGACCCAGCGTCTATTTCAATTTACCTTTTCTATTCTTGGGACAGAGCACACAAGGGGGAGGGGGAATAGAAGACATTTTGCATGGTCCAAATAATGTTATCCTCTAAACATTTAGCTGTGGGGGAGGGTGCATCATTACTCATAACTCACACATTGATTTATTTAATTTTGTTTTCAAATCGAATTTCATTTAAAATTTTCAAATCAAATATTGTTAATTATCTATTCCAATGTTAGCAGTTAGTCGGTTAGATTAGACAGTCATACTGTGGCAGATCAATCAGAGAGTCTTATGCTGATTAATAAGTCTGGCTCAATTAAAGAGTGTCTGAACTTTACATTTTTTATTAAATGGTTAGTTCATATTAGAACATGCTAGTGTTTCCTTTAATTCTGCAGTATTTTACAAAGCAATTTTTAATTTTTTTCAATTACTATGGGGGTTGCCATGATGCCTGATCTTCTCATCTGCTATATTAAAATAGGGTTTAGTGTTATGCTGTATAATAGCCTCATGACGAAAGCTGTTGGACAAGGCTTATTAAATCCTCCCATTGGGTCTATGAAGACTTTAATAGACGTTTAATAAACTTTCTCTGTGGTTACTTGGGGCAGATTATCTTGAGAGAAGATTATCTGTGACATTATCTATTGTCAGAAGTAGGTGCAATGGTGGTATTTTCTATAGATCTGTTATCTTTTGTATTCTTATCCGTCTTGGGATATAAATAAGTTGACAAAATTATCAAGTGTTAGTTTAGTAACTTTAGTAAGTTATGTCTTGTCAGCAAGACAGGCAAGAAATGTACTGAGGCTTAGATTGCACAGAAGCTCTATGTAGAGGAAATGTAGAACAATGAGCTTTAGCAGTTAAATCTCCACCCACCAGCTAAAAGGGCACTTCAAATTCAGAAGCTGCTGGAAAATGGTGGATACTAGGTCATGTTATAACCAGAAACCATGTTAGTCCTAACGAACACACATATATGTATTCTAGGGGTGTGTCTCTGTTTGCTATACTAGTTTAAAGGAAACCTACCATCAAAAATGATAAACCAGGGACATTTTTTTGTACTTCTTTTCCATGGCCGCTTTCCTTCTAAAAATCACTTTTTAAAATGATGCTAATGCTGGGGTGCTACCACCCTTTCTGATTATATCTCACTGCAGCAGAGTAATTTCAGCACACGGTGGGAAGGGGAATTACTCCTTTTGCCAGTGGTGGGATTCACCCAGCTCTCTCTCACTCGTGAGCGCAAGTTATTAAAATTATTGCCTCTTTGCCGAGTTAGGGGGGAAGTAGAGCATAGTGCTGGTTCCATTTTCTGACTTGTTGCTGGAGAGGATGCGAGCTGTATCTTCTTACCATCCATCACAGAGGCCTCCAATGTGTGGCCAGTGATGATAGATGCAGCACAGGCAACATGTGATGACATGTCTGCCAACGCCAGGTCTTATGCTCCTGATGGCTATGTCTCGCTGTAGGCCGACATCTGATGTTATGACACATTGCCTGAGCCTCTTCTTTAAAGGGCAAGGGAAGAAGACACATCGAGGAATAAAGTAAGATTTTTACAGTAGCACTGGATACTGGGGGCAGGCGGCACTAGGACTACTGGCTACAGGGGAAAGAACTAGGGATACTGGGGACAGCACCTAGAAGTATTGGCTACTGGGGGAAGCACCTAGGACTACTGGCTACTGGTGGCAGCACCAGAACTACTGGTGGCAAGCACTGTTACTATTGACTACTGGGAGAAGGCACAGTGACTACTGGGTCAGTCACTGTGCCAATTCGCTACTGGGGACTGGCAGTGTGACTATTGGCTACTGTGCAAGGACACCTAGGACTATTGATTACTGGGGGGTGGCAGCTTGGACTGCTGGTGGCAAGCACTGTGACTATTAACTACTAAGAAGCAGGCACTTAGACTACTGGCTAATGGGGATGGCAGTGTGACTATCGGCTATTGTATGGGGGCAATGCAAATTTTGGCTTCTTTATGGGGGCGCTGTGACTGTAATAGCTATTGTGTAGGAAGAGTGTGACTATATAGGATACTGTATGGGTGCTCTGCTACTATATAAGTTACTGTGGGGGACTGTTACCATATTGGCTACTACAGGAACACTGTTATTATATTGTGAGAGAACAGTATTAGGTTTGTGATAAGAAAATGTAGGAGATGATGATCAAGCGAGGAAATTAAAATTTTTGTGTTGCTAAGTCAGTAGATAAACTCTGTGGCTGGAAGAAGTTAATATAGCAGCCAGGTAGAAGAAGAAAATGAAAGAGAATCTTTAGATCAAGTACGTCATCTGTGAGTTGCTGGATTTACAGTAAGTGTTGGTATTACCCATGAGCGGGCAATTCTTCTCTCAATATTTATACACTAAGGAAGGTTCTAGTAGTGTTTTTATATGCTAAGATGGTGTGCTGTTCTTTTCTACTGATCTAGTTCTGGTGCCACATTTATGTACTGAGCTTGGTTCTGCTGCCGCATCTATGTACTAACCTAGGTTCTGATGCTGATCTTTTTATAGTGATCTAAGTCCTCGGGCTGCATTTATGTACGGAGCTTGGTTCTGGTGTTGAAATATGTAAAAACTTGAATTTGGTGTTGTATGTACTGCATGTTCTAAGATGGGTTCTGGTGCTGCATTTATGTATTGGGCTTGGTGTTCTTGTATGTATATAACCGACTTCTGGGGCTGTATTTATGGTATGATCTTTGCTCTGGTGCTTAATTGAACTTGGTTCTGGTGTTTTACCAACTGGATATATGCAGTTAACGGAACATTTTAATTTTAATATTTTATTTATTAACCCCTTACAAACATTTGACGTAGTAGTAGTACGTCATGGGTGGCAGGGACTTGGCGCATCGTGACGTACTACTACTACCTTCCACTTCGGCGGTTACCAGGGGAAGTCCGTGTTTCCGATGGCAGCCCTGGGGTCTGCAAGTGCCCCTGGGCTGCACAATGTCCCTTGGGAGCTGGGTGCTGCCTCCTAGGACTTGGTTGTAACACACTGAGCATGCTTGAACAAGTGATCAGAGCATTGCTTGTTCAAGCCAACCTGTAAAAATAAAAGAAAAGCTTTTTTAAAACACTTGTTAGTCTTTTTAATAAAATTATTAATTAAATAAAGTGAAAGTCCCCTAAACACCAACATTCCCTATAAACATTTAATAAACAAAAAAAAACACAAAATCCCCCAAAACCCCCCACATATTTGGGTTTCGCCGTGTCTGTAACAATCTGTGCAATAAATCAGTAACATTATTAGACCCGCTTGTTGAACACTGTAAGAACAAAGCCCGAACAACTTGCCTAAAATTTAGAGATTTTCTCTATATATGTTTTTCTTCAGTAAGATATATTTAAAAAACTATATAAATGAGATATCACCGTAATTGTAGTGATCTGTAGAATAAAGATAATATAGTATTTTTATTACAGCGTATGGAACCCAAAAATACGAATAGAAAGGAAACCAAAATTGACAATTTTCTTTTCCTCCATACATTCAAGAGTTAATAAAATCTCATCAATAAGCTAATGACCCACTAAAATGAAGTATTTGTAAAGTGCATCTAATGTCGAAGAAAATAAGCCCTTTTATGTCCAAATTGCCAAAAAATAAAGATTGTATAGCCATTAATGCAAATCTGCTTTGAATGGCGCAGCTTCCCTTCAGTGCCCTGGCGTGTGCCCATGCAGCAGGTTACCACCACATATGGGGTATTGTTATACTCAGGAGAGATTGGGTATCAAACTTTGTGGAAGTTTTGGTATTTTATCCACTGAGAATTTGTTCATTTTTTGAAAAACACATTAATTTAGCCAAAAAAAAGGAAATTTCAAAATGGCACCTGATATTGTTTTAACCCCTGTAAAACAATTAAAGGGTTAACAAACTTCATAAAAGTTGTTTTACATATGTTGAGGGGTGTAGTTTCTATAATGGCTGTAATTTATGGGGTTTCAGTATTATTTAAGCCTCAAAAGCTGTGAAGATGACTAAAAAGCCATGTCAACATAAAGCCGACATTCGGTAAATGTTAGTTATCAAGTGTTTGCTGTTATGACTATGTATTGGAAAAAGAAGAACATTTTGTATTTCAAAAATTGAGAATTTTTGCAAAATTTCACCAAATGTCTGTTTTTTTCATATAGATAAACACCACCAACTTTTTTTTAACTAATATGAAGTACAGAGTGCCACAAGAAAACAATTTCAAAATCACTTGGATATGTTAAAGCGTTCCAAAGTTATAACCACTTATAGCTCAACAAAATATTTTATTGATTTATTGTTAAAATGCTTTACACAGTATGTATACATCTTGCGATGGTTATGTATAATCGCATGCAGATAGTACGTTGGTTCATGTTTTCAAGAAAAACATTCTGTATTTAAAGTGAGATGTGTGCTAACTAGTCAACAGAACTATGGCTGGAACTGCCACCATTGCCTATAGTTAATTGAGAACAGGAGAGAAATTATAAACAACAAGATGAGACGAGACACAAGGGGGGGACAGGGTTTGGGAGAGGATGGGGTTTGAGTGGGGGGAGGGGAGGTAAGATGCGAGTTGGGCCTTCAGCTTGTGTCTATCCTAGCCTGGATCGGTTGCAGCCTGCATGATACTGTATGGTACTGTTCATATTTACCATTGTCACTGGCCCGTAGCTCCTCCATATGTCTAATTGAGTTCAACGCCTCTATCTATTGCAGTCTGATGGGTGCCTCCATAGATCTCCACAGTCTGGGGATTATTTGTCTCATTGCCATAATGAAATGTCGTAGGAGGCTTTTTTTGTATTTTGGAATGGTTACAGAGAACATGGACAGAAGCGCTAGTTCAGGGGGTGGTGGGACCCTTCCCCGACAGACTTTGTTGTAGAGATCGAACATGGCGCGCCAGAGGTCCTGTATAGGCCCACACTCTCACCACAAGTGGAGTATAGAGCCAACTGCATTCCCGCAGCACCAGCAGGTGTCTGGTACGGGGAATACCTTTGGGTCAGTATCTTGTAGTTTAGCTCTTGTAGGTGGCAGGATATTGACAATTTATGTGTCAAGATTTGAACCTTTTGCAATTGAGCGGGGGTAAATGATTTGTTAAGGTCCTTTTCCCAGGTGTCCCCGTACCTAGGTAGGTCCACTCGTGTCAATATTGAGTAGACCGAGGTGATCGTGTGAGAGGGGGTGGATGTGAAGAGACAGAGATCCTTGAAGGTGGTACTTGTTAGTAAATATACAGGCAGTCCCAAGGAGGCAGCATAGTTGTGGATTTGGAAATAAAGAAGCCATCTGGATGCCTGGATGATCAGCGATGTTGTTTCCTCAGCTTGTGAATGAATTCCTGTGTCTGTGATTACATCTTGTAGTCTGAGCAGCAGTAATGTTTCGGAGTGTGACCATGTCAGGGGTCCAGGTATGCCCTGATTGCCCAGTAGTGGTGTAAGTGGGCCTGGGACCTTGATCAGCCCAAAGGTATGTGTTAATTTATGCCATCATGACAGGAGTAGGACCTGAAATGGAGAAATATTTTCGTTAACGGGGGTTGGCGGATGGCCACCAAAACGCTCCCAATGCGTGTGTGGGGTTGTGTTCCAATTCCACCCAATGTTTTGAGGAGTGTTTCTGAAAAATGTCTAGGATGTAGGTGGCTAATGTCGCTTAATAATAGTAGTAGAAATCGGGTAGCCCTGATCCACCATCTAGTTTGTGGGATTTCAAGGTAATATAATTGATACAGGGCCGCGAGTTATGCCAGACAAAACGTTGTCTCATATGTCAGAGTTTATTGAAGTATGATTTAGGGTGTGAGAGCGGTATGGTTTGGAACAGATACAGGAGGCGCCAAAGCACGTCCCTTTTTAGGACATTTATTCTTCTGAACCAGGATATTGGTAATCGTGCCCATTTCTCTAGGTCCCTTTCCGTTATAACCACTTATAGTGACACAGAGCATATTTGAAGAAATGGGCCGTGACAGAAGGGTGAAAAGTGACTTCGGCAGGAAGGGGTTATTATAAAGTGTATTTTAAATATTGTAAATGTTGATTACGGTAGGTATAATTTTTAATTGCATGGTGCAACGGGGTGCTCCTTGCACACTGAGCAGCCTGCGAATCTGCAGTATGGAGGGGCTCTGGAAAAACCCCCAGGAGCCCTTCAGGCTCATTAGCACAATTTTTTAAGAAGAAGGCCATGAATAGAAAATTTAAGAACATATGTCACAGTGCCTGGAGTAATTGCCCCTGGTATATATTGCTTGATATTAATGGTAGATTTTATTTAACACTAATGCACATATGCATTTCTGGGGGCCTTATATTTTGAACAACAATGAAAAGAATATCGTCTTTGTGTGATTAGGCACAGGTCCCTTTTAAACTTTTGCGGCAAATTTTTTTTATGGGTCAGACAATCCTTTTAATACCCATAATGAATTGTGACAAAAGTCATGATTCAAAGTCCATACAGATAAATGCTAGCCAATAATATGTATTAAAAGTGCTTGCTTTTACAGGTGTTATGTACAGTACCAACAAGATATTTTTTCAAAAGTCTTTTGTATTTGTTTGTAAGTGTAGGGGTAAGGTAATTTACCAAAATACATCTATGAAAAGTTCGAGATATGTAAAGGGAAGCCTCCTGTCTTTTTCCTTATCAGCCAGACATTCCTGTCCATAAAATGGCCGCAGATGGAGGTTTATGTGATCTCTGTCCATGAACAATCGCCATTTCGAGATCACATGCCCCATCATCTTTTATGGACAGGAATCTCAGGCCGATGAGATAAAAGACAGGAGGCTTCACTTTAGATATCCAGAAAGTGGTGCAGAACTATTAATAGATGTATTTTAATAACTTGCCTAATATCCTGCTCCCCACTATACAAAAGACATGAGGAAAAGTGTCCAACCCCTTGCAGGCATGTGGAGATAGCCATTGAAGCTACTAGGGTACTCTGGGAAATATGCAAATAAGTTGTGCAGGATGGGAGACGAAAAAACAATGGGGCACATTTACTTACCCGTTCCTTGAAAGTTCACTCTGCCGCGATTCACTAAGATTGTGTGGCCGGGTTCACCTTCTTCTTCCTCGTGTATGTAAGTGCATTGTCTTGCGACACAATTTTTAGATCCCACACTCAGTCCAAAACAGTCAGTTTGTCCAAGAACACGCACCCCGATTTATGTCGCATGAAAGCTGGTGCAGCTGCGCCAAAATCAGATGGCGTGCGACACAATCCCAGTACAGACCCCTGTTAAATACCTGTCAAACCTGTGCAAACCCCTAAACTGACAACCAGTCCAAGTGTGATCCGCTACCCTTAGTAAAGAAGCCCCAAGGTCTCTTTTGTTACCTTGTAAGGCAGCCCCCTTTAACATCAAGCATGACTTTCAGGAAGCCTAATAACATGATGTGGGATGAAAACTAAAGCAGTATGTGTATTTCAGAAGGAACAGATTCCCAACTGCGTTTCAATGTGGTTGCGTGTCTCTTCATTACAGTGTAGAGAACTGGTTTAACTGAGTGAGAGGATGTTCCTTGTGGAAAAGATGTGTAATGGGTTGGTTTTTATCCCATATTATTTAATTAGTTTTCCTGAAAGTCATGCTTGATGTTAAGGAGGGTGCTTTACAAGGTAGCAACAGAGGCATTGTTTTCTTTGTCCCATCCCGGAAAAATGATTTGCATGTTTCCCAGAATGTTCTAGTGGAGCATCAATGGCTATAAGTCCCCACACGCCTGTAAGGAGAATTTAATTGGCAAAGTCTCTGTAAGTAGACAGTAGCCCTTGGTCCTGTCCCCAAATCATATTTTATATTTTTTTCACAGAATCAGGAGTTTACAGGGATGTTTGCAATGACAGAACGTGGTCATGGCAGTAATGTAAGAGGAATATTGACTGAGGCTGTGTTTGACCCAAAGACACAGGTAAGAAGGAATGATTTTTGGATTTATTTAGTGTCTAGAATACAAGAACATGTTGAGAAATGTTTTGTTTGTTCAGACTTTATGGACACTTCTGTTTTCCTTTTACCTAACAAATGCAAAGAGGAAGTGCCATTTAACTTTGCATAAAAAGATCTTCCCCATGGAATTCACAATTAGTCAGCACTTTACAGGAACAGTTTTGCTATTATTTTGTTTATATTTCAACATACTGAATGGACATGTATATTCCTTTTTAATGTTCTTTTTTAGTGGTGTGTCTGCTTTTGATGTATGTATCTCATTAAAAGCAGTGGATAGTATTCGGGATGTTGTCGTAATAATAATTATCTTTATTTATATAGCACCATCAAATTCCATAGCACTTTACAAATCATAGGGGACATATACAAATATAATATTACATTACCGAGTACAAACAGTCATATGGAACAATAGGAGTAAGGGCCCTGATCGCAAGAGCTTACAGTCTATGAATGCTTACAGTCTTATAAATAGAGTAAGTACAACTTCTATAACAATCCCTCTAAATAACTCAACACATAGACATTAACCCCTTAAGGACGCAGGGTTTTTCCGCTCATTTCTCGCTCTCCAACTTCAAAAATCCATAACTTTTTCATTTTTACGTGTACAGACCTGTGTGAGGGCTTATTTTGTGCGTAACAAATTTTACTTTCCCGTAATGTTATTTATTTGAACATGCCGTGTACTGCAAAGCTGAAAAAAAATTCCAAATGTGGAAAAATTGAAAAAAAAAACGCACGTGCGTCATGTTCTTGTGGGCTCAGTTTTTTCGACTTTGACTGTGCACTCAAAATAACACCTCAGCTTTATTCTTTGGTTCGGTGCAATCGCGGTGATACCAAATTTATATAGGTTTTATTGTGTTTTAATACATTTTCAAAAATTAAACGAATGTGTACAAAAAAGAAAAAATGTTGCCATCTTCTAACGCTAATAACTTTTTCATACTTTGGTGCACGGAGCTGTTTGAGGTGTCATTTTTTTGCAAGCCGTCGTTTTCATTGCTACCATTCTGAGGTCTGTGCGACATTTTGATCATTTTTTATTTAATTTTTTATGTAATGTAAAAGGTGTAAAAGTCGCATTTCGGACATTTGGGCGCCATTTCCCACCTCGGAGGTCACTACCGGCCGTAACCGTTTTTATATTTTGATAGATCGGGCATTTTGGGACGCGGCGATACCTAATATGTTTGTGATTTTTACTTTTTATTATGTTTTATATCTGTTCTAGGGAAAGGGGGTGATTTGAATTTTTAATATTTTATTAAATTTTTTTATTTTTTAAACTTTTTGTTTTTCTTTTTTTTTCCCACTATTTCTTAGACCATTTAGGGTACATTAACCCTAGATGGTCAGATCGCTCCTACCATATACTGCAATACTTCTGTATTGCAATATATGGCATTTTTGCAGAACATTCATTACAATGAGCCACTGGCTCATTGTAAAGAATCTCCAGAAGCCATGTAGCCTCGGGTCAAACGAAGACCCGAGGCTACCATGGCAAACGATCGCCGCCCCCCGATGATGTAATAGGTGCAAGGTTAATACTTGCACTGATCGCGGTTATTATCGGTGGGGGTTTTCTGCAATATGCAAAACCCCCCACCCTTGTATGAAGAGGACTCAGCCCGTGAGCCCTCTTCATACACTCCTTATACCTCTGCGCCGTAGAGCTACGGCGCAGAGCATTAAGGGGTTAATGTCTACACCTCTGGCAACAAAAGTGAGTAAACCTGGCATTTTTGACAAAAGTCATTCATGCAATAAGCACTGATTCCAAGTAGGTTCTGTCAGGGTTCGTGATGCGTGGATCCTCTGGACCACCGCGGGAGGTGTTACTAGCCGACACGTGGGACCGTAGTCTAAGTGGCACCTGGTCTTCCTAGCCCGCGGAGGCAGCCAAGGTCGAGGTACCTTAACGGAAGACAGTCTCGTGGTCGGGTCCAGGCACTGGGTCAGGGCAGGCGGCAGAGATGCAAGTTCAAGTCCAATCTGGGGTCAGCAACGGGAGGTCCAGGTGGATAAGAACGGGAACACAGGCACACGGGACACAGGAATAGGAATGATATATAGTATTATATATAGCCGTGTGTCTTTCTTTTTTGGTTCCCTATTGGTGTAACATAATGGACATGCAACAATATCATGTATACAGTAAGATACAGCATAACTAATAAAACTGTGTACAGCCCTAACCTAAGAATGAAACGCTTAGAATTGACCTCACTTCTTTTAAGCTCTATCTGTTCCATTTTTGTTTCTTAGGAGTTCATCATCCATACACCTTGTGAGAATGCACAGAAGATGTATATTGGCAATACAATGAAAGGGAACTATGCTGCTGTGTTTGCACAGCTTATCATTCATGGGAAGTCTCAAGGTTTGTTTCTCTGGTTATTCTTTGTTTCTCTGGTTAATATATGTTTCCGAGAATGGCTCTGCCTCCATGTGTCTGTAAGGTGCAGGTAATTGCTCAATTCTAGACAGTTCAGCCAAGGCGACAGCTAATTGGAGTTCTGGCTATGTTTGCATTACATATCTTCCTATCTTTCAACATAAAAGACATTGCCAGGTTCCATGCCAGTGCAGACTAAGCATGTGAGCACTTGTTCTGATCTGTCATATAAATTACCCAACTTTGATTTATAAATTCTAATAGGTAAGAAGTTCATGTAAAAGCAGGCCTAAGTGTAACCTTTTTTTCATGATTTTCTCCAGGGCCGCACTGTTTTATTGTCCCAATTCGTGACCAGAATGGGAATATGCATCCTGGTGTGGAAGCAATAGACATGCTCTATAAGGAAGGTATATGCATTTTTAAATGTACTTTTATAAAGAGATAAAATAATTATTATTGTTTTATTATTTTAATATTATTTTTAAACTGAAATACATTTATTCTGTAAGACATGTTCTGCCGTTGGGTTGAAAAAGTTCTTTTCACCACATTTATCAAGAGGTTTAGATTGGGTTTAGATACCAAAAAAATTCCATAGACTTTAATAAGTTGACCCAGGTCCCATTACTAAGTGCTAAGATGTCAGCGATCCAGTGTTCCATTTACAACCACTATCACAATTTGTGACAATTTTTGGCTCTATTAGAACCAAAATAGTAAAAAAAACTAAGCTATGCCACAGGCATTTAGCAACTTCATGAAATAAGGTTTATACATTAACCCCTTAACGCGAAGCCCCTTTTCACCTTCCTGACACAGCTCATTTTTTCAAATCTGCCCTGTGTCACTATAAGTGGTTAGAACTTTGGAACGCTTTAACATGTCCAAGTTTTTGAAATTGTTTTCTCGTGACACTTTCTACTTCATGTTAGTTAAAAAATTTTGGTGGTATTTTTGTGTTTATTTATGAAAAACGGATATTTGGAAAAAATTTTTTTGAAACATTCGCAATTTTCCGAAATTCTAAATGTTGTACTTTAACCATACATAGTCAGAACAGCAAAAAAACCCTTGATAACTAACATTAACCGAATGTCTGCTTTACGTTGACATGGTTTTTTTCATTTTTGTAAGATGTTCTGGGGCTTTGAAATTTAGATGGATTTTTGACATTTTCATAAAATCACACTATTGAGGGACCTGCTCAGATTTCAAGTCACTTTAAGAGGCCTAAATAAAAGTAAAACCCCCTAAATTATCCCTTTATAGAAACTACACCCCTTAGGTATGTAAAACAACTTTCATGAAGTTTTTTAACCCTTTGATTGTTTTACAGGGGTACAACAAAATTGTGTGCAATTTTGAAATTTGTATTTTTTTGGCTAAATGATGTATTTTTAAAAAAATTTACACATTCTCAGTAGATAAAATACTATAACGCTCCACAAAGTTTGATACCCAATGTCTCCTAAGTACGTCAATACCCCATATATGGTGGAAACATGCTGTTTGGCACACGCCAGGGCATTGAAGGGAAGATGCACCATTCAGATCAGATTATGCATCATCCCTTTTTAACAGCTATACAATCTTATTTTTTTGGCAATTTGAACAAATTAGGGCTTTTTTTCAGCGACATGAGATGCACTTTACAAATACTTTGTTTTAGTTGGTTATTGGCTTATTGATGAGATTTTATTAACTCTTAAATGTATGGGTGAAAAGAAAATCATAAATTCTGGTTTCCTTTCTTCTTGTATTTTTTGGGGGCTATACACCGTGCCATAAAAATAACATATTATCTTTATTCTATGGATCACTAAGATTACGGTGATACCTCATTTATATAATTTTTTTAAAATGTGGAAAGTCCAGAGCAGCACAAGACAATAGTCGGTGCAGTAGCCAATGAACCCTTGGCATGGATCAAAAAACTGTAGAAAATTGGTGATCCTTTATTCCATCAAACAGCGACGTTTCGGTGATAATCCGCACCTTTCTCAAGCATAACAAATGTGACACAACTCCAACTATTTAAGTTGGTCAGTGGTCACTGCTGATTGGTCAATCATAAAGTGAAACAAAATCTGGTACAATATTCAAAATTAATTCAATTGTATAATATCAGAATACATGTGCAAATTTTAAAGTGCAGTGATATTTCATACATCATAATGAAAAGTGCAAACAGTGAAAAACATCAAACCCCTCCCATTGGTATTCAGACCTGCCCCGGAACCGACGGTGGCCATGCGCCATAATTTGGCGTAATACCGGAAGTAGCATTAGCAGTGGCCATCTTGGAGTCGGGCAGCCCTTTTCCCGCAGCGCACTTTATATGGGTGGACAAATCCTCCGGGTCCTAGTCTGTACTCCGGACAGCGGATAAACAAAGTAATTTTATGAATGAAATCCAGGAGACGTGGGGAAGGTCTGAATATTGATGGGAGGGGTTTGATGTTTTAATAAAGCACTATGTCACTTTTTCACTGTTTGCACTTTTCATTATGATGTATGAAATATCATTGTACATCACCTTTAAAGTCTACAATCACGAAATAGACAAGAAGTATGACACTTAGAGCACATTTTATTGAAATAAATAAAACTTGAAACAAGTGTAAAAACTGAAAATATGGCAAAAAGTTCATAAAGGAGCCTAATACTTCAGAGTCACGTTGTATTAAAGTGGCCAAGGAGCCCTTACGCCATATGGATTTTATAACACAATGATAATGATTTTTGTAAATGTCACATAAAGTTCAGGAAGAAAAGGAAAAATATATGTGAGTCATAGTACCTAATCTAGCAATTCAAAGATGTGTGGAAAAAAGCAGGAAATTTCACACATTCACATACTACAAGACTACTTTTAACGGGGTATACGTTGAAATTCTCCATGCACAAGCCATGGAGAATATCTTATTTTCCTAACTTCATAGAGCAGCTCTATAGGTTTGGTTAAGGCTCTGAGGATCCAGAGTTGTCTTCCCAATGGTCTTCTCAGTCTGTGTTAACAAGCAGGCAGCAAGTGACCGATGATGTCCATCAGTGGGCAAAACAATTATATACCTTATTCCTCGATATGTTGCTCTTTGATGGGAGCCTTGATACCAACTTTACAGCATTGATACCAACAAGTAATCTCATTGGAAAGGAACCATGCATCTTTTACTGCTGCTCTATTCACAGTGGCTCTCAGATCAGTGGGAGCTCAAAATGTGTTTCAAAGCCCACATCAATAATCCTGAAGCCAGAGGTAGCTCCAAATTTTTCTAGCAGAGTAAAAATACTCCTAGTTGCGTTTTTGAGGATTATTTTTGGCCAAGGAGGAGTATGAGACTAAATTTAACGTTTAAGAGGTCACTAGTAATTTAGAGAGTGTCTATCACCACTTTCTGAAGAGATTGAAAGTTTAATTGTGAGGAAGAACAGTTAGTGCTTTTTCTGGCAGCTCTTGGTACACTGCCTTTCAATTTTGGAAGAAAAATTACTGCAGTAAGTAGTACTATTTTTATTTTATCTAAATGACAAAATCTATGATGTATCCCAGTAGTGTCTGACCTAATGAGTTAGGTGATTTGATGGACCTGTCGCATCAGATTTGGTTATGGAACGGACAGGGCAGTTGCTAGGTAAGTTACTCTACATGGTGAATCTAACAATGTTCCCTTAAAGAGGTATTCCCACAGAGACAAGTTTTTAAAATATACTCAGGATAACAAAATAACACATTTTCTAATTCACTGTTATTAACAAAAATACAGCATTTCACAGATATAAGTCCAACCTGTCTCCATTAGTCCTGGTGTACAAAACAGTCCAGTCCAGTTGCCCCTAGACACGATCCTGTGTATTCTGACTTAGGGTTGGGGAAGCCATCTTGCTTTGCAGTGATGGTTATTGAGCTGAGTTTCTCTTTCTCTGCTCTGTGCCTCTAGCCCCTCCCCTTGTATTCCAGCTCAGAGCTCTCACTGATACATAGACACTGAGCTCCTGCCAGAATCAGCATGAGGAGTGTAAAGCTACAGACAGGTTCTTTATCTTGGGAGGGAGAGGAAGGTACATCAGATCTCATAGTGTGTTGTGGAATATCAGAGATGTAGGAGAGCTGAATGTGTCATTGTGTGAGAGAGATATCATCTCTCTCTTTCTGTGTGTCAGATACTAGTACAATGTTCAAGAGGTAAATAAAAAATGTATATAAATATCTAACAACATTTTCAGCTCACAGAACTGGATGGCTCATAATGTGTCTGCTTAGAGAGTCCACGCCCACACCCTGGAATTTTACACTCACCATCACTCTGTGATAGGAGCTAAAACAGCAATAAAACTGAGTAAAATTGTAAAGTAAAGGGTTAAAAATTATCTTCATTGTGTAAACTTCACTAGGGGTTTGAAATTTGAGAATTTTCTTTCATGGCTGTAAGGGTGGAGCTTCTATCAAGCTCCCGCACAGGATAAATCGCCCCCTGTACCTCTATACAGAGATATATAGATGTATTCTGTGCCCCCACACATAGAGATGTATTCTGTGCCCCTACACATAGAGATGTATTCTGTGCCCCTACACATAGAGATGTATTCTGTGCCCCTACACATAGAGATGTATTCTGTGCCCCTACACATAGAGATGTATTCTGTGCCCCTACACATAGAGATGTATTCTGTGCCCCTACACATAGAGATGTATTCTGTGCCCCTACACATAGAGATGTATTCTGTGCCCCTACACATAGAGATGTATTCTGTGCCCCTACACATAGAGATGTATTCTGTGCCCCTACACATAGAGATGTATTCTGTGCCCCTACACATAGAGATGTATTCTGTGCCCCTACACATAGAGATGTATTCTGTGCCCCTACACATAGAGATGTATTCTGTGCCCCTACACATAGAGATGTATTCTGTGCCCCTACACATAGAGATGTATTCTGTGCCCCTACACATAGAGATGTATTCTGTGCCCCTACACATAGAGATGTATTCTGTGCCCCTACACATAGAGATGTATTCTGTGCCCCTATACATAGAGATGTATTCGGTGTCCCAACAGATAGAGATGTATTCTGTGCCCCAACACATAAAAATGAATTATTTGCCCCCACAAAGACAGATGTATTCTGTGCCCCAACACATAGAGATGTATTCTGTGCCCCAACACATAGAGATGTATTCTGTGCCCCAACACATAGAGATGTATTCTGTGCCCCAACACATAGAGATGTATTCTGTGCCTCAACACAGAGAGATGTATTCTGTGCCTCAACACAGAGAGATGTATTCTGTGCCTCAACACAGAGAGATGTATTCTGTGCCCCAACACATAAAAATTAATTCTGTGCCCCAACACATAAAAATTAATTCTGTGCCCCAACACAGACAGATGTATTCTGTGCCCCAACACAGACAGATGTATTCTGTGCCCCAACACAGACAGATGTATTCTGTGCCCCAACACAGACAGATGTATTCTGTGCCCCAACACAGACAGATGTATTCTGTGCCCCAACACAGACAGATGTATTCTGTGCCCCAACACAGACAGATGTATTCTGTGCCCCAACACAGACAGATGTATTCTGTGCCCCAACACAGACAGATGTATTCTGTGCCCCAACACAGACAGATGTATTCTGTGCCCCAACACAGACAGATGTATTCTGTGCCCCAACACAGACAGATGTATTCTGTGCCCCAACACAGACAGATGTATTCTGTGCCCCAACACAGACAGATGTATTCTGTGCCCCAACACAGACAGATGTATTCTGTGCCCCAACACAGACAGATGTATTCTGTGCCCCAACACAGACAGATGTATTCTGTGCCCCAACACAGACAGATGTATTCTGTGCCCCAACACAGACAGATGTATTCTGTGCCCCAACACAGACAGATGTATTCTGTGCCCCAACACAGACAGATGTATTCTGTGCCCCAACACAGACAGATGTATTCTGTGCCCCAACACAGACAGATGTATTCTGTGCCCCAACACAGACAGATGTATTCTGTGCCCCAACACAGACAGATGTATTCTGTGCCCCAACACAGACAGATGTATTCTGTGCCCCAACACAGACAGATGTATTCTGTGCCCCAACACAGACAGATGTATTCTGTGCCCCAACACAGACAGATGTATTCTGTGCCCCAACACAGACAGATGTATTCTGTGCCCCAACACAGACAGATGTATTCTGTGCCCCAACACAGACAGATGTATTCTGTGCCCCAACACAGACAGATGTATTCTGTGCCCCAACACAGACAGATGTATTCTGTGCCCCAACACAGACAGATGTATTCTGTGCCCCAACACAGACAGATGTATTCTGTGCCCCAACACAGACAGATGTATTCTGTGCCCCAACACAGACAGATGTATTCTGTGCCCCAACACAGACAGATGTATTCTGTGCCCCAACACTGACAGATGTATTCTGTGCCCCAACACTGACAGATGTATTCTGTGCCTCAACACTGACAGATGTATTCTGTGCCTCAACACTGACAGATGTATTCTGTGCCCCAACACTGACAGATGCATACTGTGCCCCCGCACAGACAGATGCATACTGTGCCCCCGCACAGACAGATGCATACTGTGCCCCCGCACAGACAGATGCATACTGTGCCCCCGCACAGACAGATGCATACTGTGCCCCCGCACAGACAGATGCATACTGTGCCCCCGCACAGACAGATGCATACTGTGCCCCCGCACAGACAGATGCATACTGTGCCCCCGCACAGACAGATGTATACTGTGGCCCCGCACAGACAGATGCATACTGTGGCCCAGCACAGACAGATGTATACTGTGGCCCCGCACAGACAGATGCATACTGTGGCCCCGCACAGACAGATGCATACTGTGGCCCCGCACAGACAGATGCATACTGTGGCCCCGCACAGACAGATGCATACTGTGGCCCCGCACAGACAGATGCATACTGTGGCCCCGCACAGACAGATGCTCACTTACAGAGATACATACATATACACAGGTCCTCTACAGAATGATAAAATCACTCATCTGTTCCAAGCTCCCATGATTTCTGCTGTCAGTTCCCGGGTTTTGCTGATGACATCATCACACTGCAGGGTCACTGAGAGGGTGTTGCATGGCTCCAGGCGGTCACATGACCCATCCGGTGGTAGAAACAGCCCTGGGAGCCAGGGGTGAACCAAGCCTTTCTGCTGCCCGAGGCGAGCCATAGAAAGACGCCCACCCCCATATATGTAATATATAAAGGAGTGTCAGGACCAAATCCATCATATTGGTTTGTTGTGAAAATAAAGCAATGCAAAATAGATACAGCGTACCACCATGTAGTACAAAATACATACAGCGTACCACCATGTAGTACAAAATACATACAGCGTACCGCCATGTAGTACAAAATAGATACAGCGTACCGCCATGAATTATGAAATAGATACAGCGTACCGCCGTGTAGTATAAAATACATACAGAGTACCCTCATGTAGTATAACATAGATACAGCGTACTGCCATGTAGTATAATATACATACAGAGAACCACCATGTAGTATAAATAGATACAGCGTACCTTCACGTAGTATAAAATTCATAGAGTACCGCCATGTAGTACAAAACAGACACAGCCAAGGCCGGATTAAGCACACACACACATTGTCACGCACGGAGATGTGGGAGAGTCTCCTCGGGCAAAAGTCAATGGACTCCCTGGACTACAGCGGGGGATGATGGTTCTAGCCGCAACCCGGGAGCGGAGTCTAAGTGGACACCTGGTCTTTACCAGAGCCCACCACAAAGCGGGATGGTCTTGCTGCGGTGGGGAGCCACCATGTCGCTCCACGGATCCGACCAGGCCTGCGTTGGCAGCCAAGGTAGGGACACTGAGAAGGCAGGACCACAGGAAGGCAGGACCACGGACAGGCAGCACCTCGGTATGGCAGGACCTCTGGAAGGCCACCGGGACACAGGACCACCACAGAAACACAGGACCGCCACAGGAACACAGGGCCGCTACAGGAACACGGGAAACACTGAGGCGTCTGGAAACACACAGGAAACACAGAGGCGTCTGGAAACGCTCAGGAGGCTTTCATTTCAGTGGAAGTACTTGAAGATCCGGCAGGGTATGCTGGGAGCCGCCGGATTATGTAGCAGAGCCGAGAATGCCAGAGACAATTAGGAGGACGCTAGCCCTTTAAGTTCATGGAGAGTCGGGCGCGTGCCCTAGCAGCGGGAGCGTGCAGCCTCTGCAAGCAGCAGGAGCGCGACCTACGGAGGAAGCCGGTGTAGGACCAGGATGGGAACGCCACGAAATTTGGAGCCAGGAGAGTTAAGTACGGGGCCAGGGGGTGTGAATGGCGCCACATTGTAGGACACTGATGCTCCTGCGATCTGAAACATGGACCGCAGGGGCATCCGTGACACACATCACATATTACACCTATATATATATACACTCACTTTATTAGGTACACCTGTCCAACTGCTCGTTAACACTTCATTTCTAATCGGCCAGTCACATGGTGGCAACTCAGTGCATTTAGGCATGTAGACATGGTCAAGACAATCCCCTGCAGTTCAAACCGAGCATCAGTATGGGGAAGAAAGGTGATTTGAGTGCCTTTGAATGTGGCATGGTTTTTGGTGCCAGAAGGGCTGGTCTGAGTATTTCAGAAACTGCTGATCTACTGGGATTTTCACGCACAACCATCTCTAGGTTTTACAGAGAATGGTCCGAAAAAGAAAAAACATCCAGTGAGTGGCAGTTCTGTGGGCGGAAATGCCTTGTTGATGCCAGAGGTCAGAGGAGAATGGGCAGACTGGTTCGAGCTGATAGAAAGGCAACAGTGACTCAAATCGCCACCCGTTACAACCAAGGTAGGCAGAAGAGCATCTCTGAACGCACAGTACGTCGAACTTTGAGGCAGATGGGCTACAGCAGCAGAAGACCACACCGGGTGCCACTCCTTTCAGCTAAGAACAGGAAACTGAGGCTACAATTTGCACAAGCTCATCAAGTTGGACAGTAGAAGATTGGAAAAACGTTTCCTGGTCTGATGAGTCTCGATTTCTGCTGCGACATTCGGATGGTAGGGTCAGAATTTGGCGTCAACAACATGAAAGCATGGATCAATCCTGCCTTGTATCAACGGTTCAGGCCGGTGGTGGTGGTGTCATGGTGTGGGGAATCTTGGCACTCTTTGGGCCCCTTGGTACCAATTGAGCATTGTTGCAACGCCACAGCCTACCTGAGTATTGTTGCTGACCATGTCCATCCCTTTATGACCACAATGTACCCAACATCTGATGGCTACTTTCAGCAGGATAATGCGCCATGCCATAAAGATGGAATCATCTCAGACTGCTTTCTTGAACATAACAATGAGTTCACTGTACTCAAATGGCCTCCACAGTCACCAAATCTCAATCCAATAGAGCATCTTTGGGATGTGGTGGAACGGGAGATTCGCATCATGGATGTGCAGCCGACAAATCTGCGGCAACTGTGTGATGCCATCATGTCAATATGGACCAAAATCTTTGAGGAATGCTTCCAGCACCTTGTTGAATCTATGCCATGAAGAATTGAGGCAGTTCTGAAGGCAAAAGGGGTCCAGCCCGTTACTAGCATGGTGTACCTAATAAAGTGGCCGATGAGTGTATATACATGACAAAACACATACACATATACAAATGATAAAACACATCTACACAGGGAAGACACACACACACATATATACATGAGAAGACACATATGCTCAGGGAAGACACACACACAAATATATATATATACATGACAAGACACACAACACAGGGAAGACGCACACACACATATATACATGACAAAACACATTTACTTAGGGAAGACACACATATACACATTACACTTACCTGATATCCTGCAGAAGGTCTAGGTCAGGCAGGGGATACATCAGGGAGGCCAATGGAGCTGCCATCCTATCTGCAGCAGGCCCGGGCTGGTGGGCAGGGCTTCTCCTTTCTCGCCTCAGACGGCGCGCCACCTGCTGGACGAGGCGGCCACACGTCCATGCTGCCGCCCGCCATTCCACCTTTGCTACCACCGGAACCCTGCCCGCCCCTACTTTCGTCCGCCTGCCCGCCCCTGCTTCCGTCCGCCTGCCCGCCCCTGCTTCCGTCCGCTTGCCCGCCCCTGCTACCGTCCCCCCACTCTGTCACCCCCTCTCCTCCCCTTCCTACCCCCCTCCCCTTTTCTCTGCCCCCCCTCCCTCTGATCCAGGTGCACCCCCCCCTCCGATCCAGGTGCCCTCCCTTCCCCCAAGTGGAGGACAAGGCAGAAGCTTTATGGAAAAAAAAAGAAAAGAATGTAAATTTATCTGTGTATATGTATTTGATGTGTATATGATGTGTATATGATGTGTATATGTATGTGATGTGTATATGATGTGTATATGTATGTGATGTGTATATGATGTGTATATGTATGTGATGTGTATATGATGTGTATATGAATGTGATGTGTATATGTTTGTGACGTGTATATGTATGTGACGTGTATATGTCTATTTATATGTATGTGATGTGTATATGTATGTGATGTGTACAGTATATGATGTGTATATATATGTGATGTGTATATGTCTATTTATATGTATGTGATGTGTATATGTATGTGATGTGTATATGCATGTGATGTGTATATGTATGTGATGTATATATGCATGTGATGTGTATATGTATGTGATGTATATATGCATGTGATGTGTATATGTATGTGTTTATACATGTGTGTATATATGCGTATATACTACATGGCAATATGCTCTATGTATTTTATACTACATGGCAATATGCTCTATGTATTTTATACTACATGGCAATATGCTCTATGTATTTTATACTACATGGCAATATGCTGTATGCATTTTATACTACATGGGAGGACGCTGTATGTATTTTATACTGCATGGGAGGACACTGTATGCATTTTATACTACATGGTGGTACGCTATATGCATTTTATACTACTTAGCGGCACACTGTATGCATTTTATACTAAATGGCGGCATGCTGTATGCATTCTATACTAAATGGCGGCACGCTGTATACATTTTATACTACATGGCGGCACGCTATCTGCATTTTATACTACATGGCGGTATGCTGGATCTATCTTATACTACATGGCGGCACACTGTATGCCTTTTATACTACATGGCAGCTCCCTGTATCTATCTTATACTACATGGCGGCACGCTGTATGCATTTTGCGTTGCTATATTCTCACACCAAACCAATATGATAGATCTGGTCCTGACACTCCATGATATATTACATATATGGGCGGGGGGGGGGATCTCTCTAAGAGGACCCCCCCAGGACAGAGCTGGCTTTCCTAATCAGTTTGTCCAGTCTGCTCCTCTCCCTAGCTGAGATGCTGCTTCCCCAACAGACTACACCAAAGAAGATGGCTGATGCCACTACAGAGTTGAAGAAGGTCTTAAGAAGAGCCCCCCGCACTCCGAATGCCCTCAGCCTCCTCAGCAGGTATAGCCTGCTCTGACCCTTCCTGTGAAGTACTTTTATGTTCTCTGCCCACTCCAGTTTATTGTTGAGGAGGACACCCAAGTACTTATAGGACTTCACTGCCTCAATGTCTGTCCCCTGGATAACCACCGGTTGAGAAGGAGGACTGTGCTTACGAAAGTCCACCACCATCTCCTTGGTCTTCCCAGCATTAATCCTAAGGTGGTTTCGCTGGCACCAGTCCACAAATTTCCGGATCAGTTCTTTGTACTCCCTGTCGTTCTCACCTGTAATGAGGCCTACTATTGCAGAGTCATCAGAGAACTTCTGGAGGTAGCAGCTACATGAATTGTACCTGAAGTCTGCTGTGTACAATGTAAAGAGGAAGGGAGCCAGAACTGTACCTTGAAGTGAACCTGTACTACTCATCACAGTATCCGACACACAGTCCCAGGATCTCACATACTGAGGTCGGTTTGTGAGGTAGTCTAGGATCCAACTAGAGAGATGGTGGTCCACTCCAGCCAGATCCAGTTTTCCCTTACTAGCCCTGGCTGTATGGTATTGAAGGCACTGGAGAAATCAAAGAACATTATTCTCACAGTGTTTTCAGGTTTCTCCAGTTCTATTCATCTCTACCTTGGCCCCAAAGTTTAATTAGGATTTGTGAATTAGGATAGTAATTTAGAAAGACCAACTTGCGAACAATTAATTATAGCCATTTACCACATGCGGATTTATACTTTTTTCGGTGCGTTAAACTGCCTGTACAAGAATCTGTGAGGCTTGTACAGTCATTATTGCAACCTCTTCCTGAAGTTGATTTTTTACAAACATTTGTGAACAATAAAAAATAAAAGCCATTTTACACAAGCCGAGAAGTGGGGCCCTGATTGGCAATGGATGTTATTAGGAAGGTTTGTTCCCTATCTTTGCGCACTACGTACATGATGGCATCTGTATGCAACACTAATTGTTGCAGTATACAAACAAAATTATTAGAATTGCCATCTGCATAGCCAATCACTCATTTCAGAAGACAGAACATTTTTATTTTTGATGATCAGAGAGGTAACTGAGGGAGCGCTTGGCCTCCATTGTTTTGTAAATCTTTCTTTTCAATTTTTAGGCAAAACAGATATAAGGTATCAGTTGTATATTAGTTTTTCATTGCCTACCTGTAATAATAAATTTTGTATAGGTGTAACCTATCACTGCCAACTTATGATGTATAATGTAAATATATTAATTTCAAGGACAGCCAGATGGTAAGACTCATTCTCAGAGCTATGATGGCTACATTACTGCAAGTTGGAATGACAATTTGCACATTAATTAGGCCAATCTGTAGTGCACACGTGCATGATTTTCATGTATAAGGGTTGCTGTGATGAATAGTCTGTCCCAGACATTTGTCAACAAACTGCCATCTGTTGTCTGGGATCTCCTGGTCATAAGGGCTTTTCCCTCTTGAAATACCCAGCAACATCAATAAATGATGAACTTGCATAGTTTCTTTTCACTGATCCACATTTATGAAAGAAGTTAAAGGGGTTGTCCACTTTCAGCAAATATTTGATATTGTTTATCTAAGTTATACAATTTTCCAATATACTTTCTGTATCAATCAGAAGTGTGATGAACATGCAGCTGCATTAGCCGTTATTATTAAATAGCTTTCAGGATGCGTGAATCCACTGGACCACCTCGGGAGGTGGTACTAGCCAACACCTGGGACTGGAATCTAAGTGGCACCCAGTCTTCACCAGAGCCCACCTTTGACTTGCTGCAGCAGGGTACCACCAGGTCGTTCCACAGGTGCGACTAGCCCGCTGTGGCAGCCGAGGTCGAGGTACCTTAGCAGGAGACAGTCTCATGGTCAGGTCCAGGCACAGAGATGCAACATCAAGTCCAATCCGGGGTAAGCAACGGGAGGTCCAGGCAGATGGGAACAGGAACACAGGATAATCGTTAGGGAGCTTTTTCTAAGGTTGTGAGGCACAATGATCCGGTATGGTGTGATGGGAGAGGCAGGTTTAAATAGCCTTCTGGGAGAAAAGCCATCGGCAATTAAATTGGCCCTTTAAATTACCTGAAGCCGGTGTGCGCGTGCCCTAGGACATGGGGACATGCGCGCACAGAGCGAGGCCGGGACTCGGGAGCGGGGAAAGGTGAGAGGCGCTGGCGCTGCAGGCAGCAAGGGGCACGAGTGAGCCTGTGACCCGCGTACACGTTCATGTCCATCATATCACATGGACAGATCCTATCCACTGGAAGTAAATATAGAAGCTTTTATAGCAGGGCAGCAAGCAGAGATCTTGAAAACCAGGAGGAATTGATACAGAAATTATATTTGCTGAAAGTGGACAACCCCTTTAAATTCAGGTTTATTCAAACTTCACAATTGCTTCCAGTATACCATATGGTACCTGGAGGAACAGATTAACCAGGATCCTGTCATACTCTTGCAGAGACATCATGGATGTCTATTACTTCATAGCTGATCCAATTTAATTTACCTTATCTCACCCTCCTCTTTCCCTGATGTATTTGTTACTTGATTAGCTGGAATCTCCACCTGTTAAAAATTAAAATGTAAGTTTATCTAAAACATAACTGCAAAGGTCAGACAATGTGGAGGACACTGTATGGCTCCACAACAGAACCATTGGGAGATCCTGTAGCTTTTACTGGGGGAAAATGCATGGAAATTGTACATTGGGTACATTTTTAGTCCTTTCAACACATTGCTGCATTCACTATTTGATTTTGACAATATTCATTTAGATTATGTTGTCCTTTTTGCAAACATGTTGAAAACACATTGTTTACTCAAAATGTGATCAGGGGAGGTGCCTTTTGGATTGTGTTTCAAAACAAATTGTGAAACCCTTGTGGATGCACCCTTACCATTCCCTGTGTAAATTCAAGTTTTTACCACTACACAATATTTGAGATTTGAGAATTCAGGGATGCAGCTGATGCAGAAATAAAGTTTAAGAGAGGGAGGAAGAGACATTGGGGCACATTTACTTACCCGGTCCTGTCGCGATCCAGTCAAGGATTCGGGTCTTCTGGCGATTCACTAAGGTTAGTGCGCCCGATGTCCACCAGGTGTCGCTGCTGTGCTGAAGTCCGCTGGAGTTGACCGGAGCTCACTATCCTATTCCTGGTGCAGGTAAGTGCGTCAAGTGTCAAGTGACACATGTTTTTTTTTTAAATTCTGCGGTTTTCCGAATCCGTCGGGTTTTCCGACGACCACGCCCCCTGATTTCCATTGCATGCATGCCGGCGGCGATGCGCCACAATCCGATTGCATGCGCCAAAAACCCGGGGCAATTCAGGGAAAGACGGTGCAAATCAGAAATATACGGGAAACCCGACTAAAAATAGCGATTCAGACTCTTAGTAAATGACCCCCATTGTATCAGCCTGTGCAGACAGAGCACAGAGGGGCTCTGGTAATAGCCCCCAAACAGAAGAAAGTAGGCTAGCCTTTGACAACGATGCATATATCTATCGGTCCTATCTGTAAAATCCTCTAAGCTTCCGCTGAAGTGGTCCATGCCACAAATAGCGTTTTTTGGTCCGCTTTTAAGCATGCATTTTCAGTCCGTTTAAAGATGCATCTGTTTTTTACTATTTGGCTGCTTAGAGCCTGTTTGTCTTATGTGTATACTGTGCTGTGTATGCAGGATCTGATTCATAAGAATTCATAAGAATTGTTGGGGAGCCTGAGCTCCGCCTTTATATGTGCATTCAAACTTTCAAACACAACCATCCAGTAACATACAAATCCTGGGGAAGTATGAATAGACTCCCCATCAAGACTGCAGCATGTTTGTAATTGGATGACCTGAAGCATGTGTTACAGGCTTGTGACATCACTCAAGGTCCTGGAGTCTTTTGAATGCTGCTGGGAATAGTGAGGACTCTTATTTTCAGGAGTGTGCAACTCTCCTAGTCTGCCTGCCAACAAGATCCATTCAGCAGCTAGATACAGAATCCCATGGCAACAAATCCAAACAAATGCATCCAGGGGGATAAGGTTAAATCCCTGCTAGCAGGAAAATGTCTGCAGATAGCTTATGAGAGTAAATTAGAGAATTGCTTATTTCAGCTTATTGCAGAGTTAGGCAAAAGTTTTTATACTTTACAGTTGTTCTTTAACATTTAGGAGAGTTGAGGCTGCTGCATCATGCGCCAGCCTTAAAGTTTCCCCTTCTGGATTTACTAAGGGGTTTCAAATCCGTTACACGGTGCATTCTTGGACAGTTCTTGTACCGTTCTTGGTGTGTTTTTAAACGCACTGAAAACGCATGCGTTTTTGTATGTTTACCATGCGTTTGGCTGCTTTGAATCCGTTTCACAGCTGCTCACACTTCCAGAAATTAAGAAAAACAGATTCAAACCAGCCAAATGTATGGTAAACATGCAAAAGTGTATGTGTTTTCAGTGTGTTTAAAAATGCACCAAGAACACACAACTATTTTAACCCGTTAGTGACCAAGATTATTTGCAACTTGATGACCAAGTCATTTTTCAAAACCAGCATGTGTCACTTTATCCGGTTAGAACTTTAGAAGGCTTTAACTTACCCTAGTGTTTTTGAGTTTGTTTTTCCGTTACATTTTGTACTTCAAAATAGTGGGACATTTTGGTTGATATATTTAACGTTTTTTTTTTCTGAAAAAGGTGAATTTGGTAAACATTTTGAAAAAATTAGAATGTTCTGTTTTTCTAACTGATACCCAAATTAGTTACTGACTAACATTTACCAAATCTCAGCTTTGTGTTGGTGTCATTTTATAGTTGTCCTTTTATTTTATTATGACGCTAGAAATCAAACCGCATTCTTTCAAATTTAAAATTTTTTTTTAAAGGTTTGATTTGGAATTCACTAATATTTATAATTAATAAATTTATTTAGCCACAAAATGTACCCACGTTAACTGAATAAAAGTTGAAAATATTATATTTTATTATAAGGTGTCGGCAATATTATGTATTGTGCAGTTTTTTCTGAGTAAGAGGACACCCCATATGTGGATGTAACTCACTGTCAGGGCACATGGTGGGACGTGGAAGGGAAGGAGCACCACTGAGCTTTTGTAGGACAGAATAAGTTTTCAGGTGCCATGACGTGTTTGTAGAGCCCCCGAACCCATGTTCACATGTGGTATTTTGGTTGCATTTTGAAATGCAATCTAAATTCTCCACCTCTGGTTCGGTACGATCACAGGGATACCAAAGTTATATAAGTTTTTTATAAGGTGTTAATAGATTTAACCAAAAATTAAAAACTTATGTACCCCCAAAAAATTATTACCTTAACCATTTTCTGACTCCAATTTCATATTTAGTACGTAGTTGGTTAAGGTGTCATTTTTTTTCCAGGACGAGCTGACGTTTTCATTGCTACCATTTTGGGGACTGAGCAACCTTTTTATTGTGTTTTTTATGTGTTTCAAAACGGCAAACAAGTGTCAATTTCGGACATTTGGGTGCATTTTTCCATTACGGGGTTCACCGCCGGGAATAACTTTTAATATCTTTTGGTACATTTTGGGACGTGGCGATACCTAACATGTTGTGTTTTTATATTACTTTTTTTTCTACTTTTTAAATTATTTATTGTTTTATATGTGTTAGGGACATTTTAATGAATTTTATTTTTTTTATTTTTATACATTTTTTATTTTGTGGGTTTTTTTACTTTTTTTATTTTCACATTACTATCATATGAACTAGTGATCATGTGATCACTAGTTCATACTAATGCACTGCAATAACCATTCATTGCAGTGCATTAGAAGTGTCAGCCTATTCATCTGCATAGGCTGACAGGCCTCTGCCTGGTCCAGCCAGAAGCATGGACCACACGATCGAACGGGACTGTTAGAGCAGGATCCCGGCAGTGACAGCCGGGGCACTGCTCTTCCCTGCATGGGGGGCCCGGGTGTACATATATTTTCATTGCATTGTTTGTACATATGCATTATTTCTGATATGTCATGTCTTTTCCAATGATCTGAACATTTTCATCTTTTGTCCTTATTAAAGGTCTTCATGGTGTAGACAATGGAATTCTCACATTCAATAAAGTTCGTGTCCCACGAGAAAACCTTCTGGACAAGTTAGTATATCCACATTTATTTCAATTTTGCATGAGTTACTTGTGGTTAGGTATAGTTCCTCAGTTATAGACAAATTGAAGATCCAGCACTCGTATACTTGAAGGTAAAAGTCCATTTTCTTTATTATAACTCCATCAAAAATAGAAAAATGTGACATACAAAAAAGGGAAGTAGTAAGCTTACATACAGGATAAAAAATATAGCACAGATGGACCTACACGTTTCGGACGTTACATATTTCGTCCTTAGTCATAGTTCCTGACTTGACTCTGATCTGAATATGATGCTATACTGGCCTCTTTGTTTGCTAGCTATTTAATATATCATAAAGATGAATTTAATAACTCTATTTTATTGCTCTAAATAAAATGTAAATACAAGCATACATTACTTGTATTTAAAGGTTATTTAACTGTTTATTATACTGGCAATAAAGAGGGAATACAAGAGTTTATTGATATAAGTAGACATTAGAAATATCAAAGTTGTGTGCAGGACCATATTTACAGCTTTCATTGCCCTTAGATTTAAGCCTGAATATGCCACCATTAAAGGCCCTTTTACATTTTTGTCCAGTTTATGTGTATTCATATTTATATATCATCTGTGTTTACAAATAATTTGGAATTATATTGTAATAATAATCAACTGCTATGCCAGTGATGGCCAACCTATGACACGCGTGTCAGTGCTGACACGCATAGCCATTTTCAGTGACACGTGGCCGCCGGAGAGTTAAGTTTCATCTTCGGCTCCTACACGGCCAGGTGCAATAGCCAAGAGGCTGAGAGATTGTCCAGCACATTGTAATAAATAGATGATGTGGAAAATCCCCATATACTGCCATACTGTAGTATATGGTAGGATCAATCACACAACCTAGGATTAAAGTACCCTAGAAGTTAAATAATTAGACATATTTGTTATTTAAACTATAAATATCACAAAATTATGTTTTTTTTTGTCAAGGTGACACACCACCCGAGTTATGCTCGTTTTTTTGGCGAATTTTGACACACCAAGCTCAAAAGGTTGCCCATCACTGTGCTATGCCATAGATGGCTCTTCTATAAAGTGCCTGGATGATAAAACTATTATTCAGACCATATTACCCTTATGTGTCACCCTATACCTTATAACGGCCACAACCTTATTCCTTGGTTCAGTATTATCTGTATTGTAGTATTTATATTCTTTTCACCTCAGGCAGAAAAAAAGGCTAGAATCATCCCTGTGCAGCAGCTAATAAATATAAATACATGGTTGGCTGCAGGCAGGGCACAGTACTGGGGTCTACTAGAGCCCCTGTGTGCTGCCAGTTATTCACAATTACCTGCTGCATGGGATCAGACAATTTCCATCATTAATATTGTCTTGTTTGTGCGCTGTATTGTAGTCTGTAATGTGGTCTATGTTGCTTATAATACAAATGCAGTATTATGCAGTAGTGGTTTTGGGGGAGTATTTACTCTGTACTACGGTTTTTGCCTGATCTTGGTTTCTGGTTAATAGTGCGGCCCCCTGAAGGATAGCCGCATGACAGTGCGGCTCCTGGACTGAAAAAGGTTGTGCTCCCCTGCTATATACTATGACCCTTGTGTTGACCTTCCATATAGTTTTGACTTCCCTGTGATTCAACATTTATAGACTATTACTCTTGGTAACTCCACTGGTATATACTATGACTTCATGTACACACCCATAAGACGTACCACAAGTCTCCGCTCCTATATTACTATGATTCCCATATGACACCATTCGTATACATAATGACCGCCTGTGCCCTCACTCCTATAAAATGTGACACATTTGGAAGTAGTCTTGCCAGTTAGAAAGAAAGAATTACAAAAAAAATGTTTCCTCCTGTTGAGTATTCCTTCTACACAGCTAAATGCCCTATGTACATGGCATAATGGAAAATACAGCCCTCGTCATATATAAACAAAGGTATGAGCACATGCGAAAAAACATATACTGCTAATGTGTCAAAATTTACTTATTTATTAAAGTTACAACATACTTAAAGAGAACCCGTCATGCAAAATAACCCCCTAAACTAAATATATTTTCATAAACTGCCATTAGAGAGCATTGCCTCTATCCCTTCATTATCCCTCTACATGCCTGTATACCTAAGCAATGAGGTCCTAAAGCTGTATGCAAATGACCTGTGAAATGTCCAATGAAGCATTAGCATATTCAAGCTGTCCACTCTATTCATGAGTGGGAGGCACAGCCACACCCCCAGTGCTTGACTGACAGCCTGTATAATGATGTGAGGCTGTATAATGATGTGCTTCCTGGTGCTGGTGGCCACACCCCCTGAAGCCTGTGTGTGCATGTGTGTGTGTTTAGGAGAGATACAGCAGCTCCAGGCTGCAGCCATGTTATAGCAGAACATGTCAGATTCATGTGTAGCTGATGTCTGTGTCTCTCACCTGTATATTAGGAGGATGCAGCATGTCAGCAGATACTAGCTATGCTTTACTATACATTACACACAGACATGAGCAGGGGGAGGAGAGGGGAGGGGGAACAGGGGTGACATCACTGCCTCTGACCATGTGACCACCCTCATTTACATAATAAAGAATAGATGATTTTACAATGATTAATGTATGAAATAACTAGATAAAGGCTGCGATGGGAGCCTTGTGAGCTGCTCCAACAGGTAGAGGTGACAGGACTAGTGACACACACCTGATGACAGGTGTCCTTTAATATATGTTTACATTTTAAAAGCTCTAGAAAAAAAGAGGATCTTCTAAGGAGTTACGTTTGACCTTAGAGTGATACACATGACTGTAACTCCGATCTTGCATGTGTAACTCAGCAGAAAGTGCTTAGCTGTGCTGAGTGAAACTAGATTAGGAACACGGCGTGATTGTTCTGCCAATGTTCACAAGATTTGATTTAACTTAAATTTTTTTCAACTTTATCAACATGTATAAAGTTTCTTTTATTTCTCATGATTGCTTTTTTATTTTTCATAGTTTGCTTTCTTAGGTTAGGTGATAAAAATGTTGAAAATCTTCAAGATTGTTCAGTTTTCAAAAAAACATTGAATGCAATTTTTTTTTGTACATTTAGCCCAGGAAGGATAAAATAACAATCACTTGTCATCAGGTCTCTGCAACTATTTCTTTCACCACTACCTGTTGGAGCAGCTCACAAGGATCCCATCCCAGCCTTTATCTAGTTATTTCCTACATTAATCATTCTAAAATCATCTTTTCTTTATTATGTAAATGAGGCTGGTCACATGGTCAGAGGCAGTGATGTCACCCCTGTTCCCCCTCCCCTCTCCTCCCCCTTCTCATGTCTGTGGAGGAGCAACTTGGCACTCAGGTTTTAATTAGATGATTTATATTCGTTAGAAAATTGTGCAATCCACATTAAATTATGAGAATTTTTGGTAAATACAATGACCTTCTTCAGACATAATTTAATGTGGATTGCACAATTTTCGAATAAAATACTCATCACATTGCCTTGAACCTGAGTGCCAAGTTGCTCATTAAATTGTTCATATGCACAATCTGCCGCCAGAGGGTTTAAGTCAATTTGGAACTTCACACCATTTTTACAAAATCAGTGAGAACTGGGAAGTTGGGCTGCTAGTTAAATAGGGTTTGTCAGATAATGAAGGATATTAGAACAAGACTAACATCAATACATTGCAGTTATCTGAAAGCGTTCTCTAATTTTGATCAGTGGTCTTTTTCATTTATTCAATTTACATTTTTATTCTGTGTTTTAGACTATTTACAATTTATGAAGTAAGTTTCATTATTCATGTTAGGATATATTCATATAGGACTACAAAATGACCTTGACACAGAGGAAATGGTTTGTCCTCTAACTTCTATCTCCAGTGTACATAGAAGAAGTAAAGCATGTGATAAACAATTAGATGAGGGGTGTATAGATTGTGTTTTAAAGGAAATCTACCTTGTGGATAAGTCTTTATTAACACTTCATGCTGTTGGGTAGCTTCCTTCAACATGAATATGGGGATATGTTTATGAAGAGCGTAAATAACTTAGATTACTTATCAAATGACCTATATGTAAATGAAACACAAGTTTTTTAGGGGGTGTAACCAGAGCTGCTCCAGGGCTCTGACTCTTACATGTCCCCAGAAGCGCTTGTAAATTCTTCCCTGCTCCTTCGCCTCTTCCATCCCTCTGTCTACAGAAATGTTCTGGCAGCAGTGGATATGATAGCAGCATGAATGGTTAATAAAGTTGAACCCTGTTGTAGATTTCCTTTAAAGTGCCCCAGATCTGCACAAACATGAGTCACATTCTTAAAGAGAACCTGTCACCCTTAAATACGTCACTAGGAACTGCTTGCTTATTCATGAGGGGGCGGTCCGAGGTGCTGCCTCTACCCCGGACCGCCCTGCTCACTCGATAGGCCAGTGGTGACTGCTGCACGTCATGTGACAGTCACCGCCCCTAATCTCGCCCCCTCGTGAATACTTTGGAGTGGTCCGGGGTTTCTAGTTTACAGTGCAGACGTGTTTGTTTGCGTTATCAGAGGTTTCCGATAACTAGCAGTGTAACACTGCTGGGACTGTTGTAGCACTAGGAGCTGCTTACTTTTGTGAGCAGCTCATAGTGCCGTTTTTGAGGGTGACAGGCCCTCTTTAATGAAGACAAAAGTCTGCTTTGTGTGTGAAAGTATCTGCTGAAGCCCAGTTTATTTACATTTTATGAAGATTTTCTGTGACAATCTGCTGATAATTTTAATATGTGCACAGGCTCTAATATTTGTTTCAATCTTTTCTAGGTTTGGCTCGGTTTCTTCTGATGGCAAATATAGCTCACCAATTGAGAACAAGAGTGCACGATTTAATGCGATGCTAGCTGCTCTTACACCGACAAGATTAGCACTTACGTTCCAGGCTCTGGGAGCTATGAAGGTATAAATGTAACTGTTTATTTCAGTGTATATGGTATCATAGTGCACCCAAGAGGTTGAAGTTGCGCTATTGCAGTTACGTTTCTCAGGCCACTTGGATTCTTCAGTTATTACTGATGGTGGCACCTAAGGAGTACCGTATATACTCGAGTATAAGCCGAGACCCCTAATTTTACCACCAAAACTGGGAAAACCTATTGACTTGAGTATAAGCCGAGGGTGGGAAATGCATTGGTCACAGACCCAGCCAAGTATGTAGCCAGCCAGCCCCCTATAATATACAGCTTGACCCCCAGTAGTATACAGCCTGCCCCCAGTAGTATACAGTCTGCCCCAGCCTGCCCCCAGTAGTATACAGTCTGCCCCAGCCTGCCCCCAGTAGTATACAGCCACCCCAGCCTGCCCCCCAGTAGTATACAGCCACCCCAGCCTGCCCCCCAGTAGTATACAGCGTGCCCCCAGTAGTATACAGCCACCCCAGCCTGCCCCCAGTAGTATACAGCCACCCCAGCCTGCCCCCAGTAGTATACAGCCACCCCAGCCTGCCCCCCAGTGGTATACAGCATGCCCCCAGTAGTATACAGCCACCCCAGCCTGTTTCCAGTAGTATACAGCCACCCCAGCCTGCCCCCCAGTAGTATACAGCCACCCCAGCCTGCCCCCCAGTAGTATACAGCATGCCCCCAGTAGTATACAGCCACCCCAGCCTCCCCCCAGTAGTATACAGCATGGCCACAGTAGTATACGGTCAGCCCAGAATTTTAAAAAAACAACTTATTTACTCACCCTCCGGTGGCCCCGATGCGCAGCACTGCTCCCCCGATGTCATCGCGGCTCCTCTTCTTGCTTCCCGGCTCCTCTTCTTGCTTCCGCGCCGTCTTCTGTCTTCTTTAACATCGCGTTGGGCGCCGCAACTGTTCTCTCCCGTGCTGACGTCATACTAGGCGCTGCGCGGGAGAAGAACAATGGCGGCGCCCAGCACGATGTTAAAGAAGACAGAAGACGGCGCGGAATCCGGAAGAGGAGCCACGATGACATCAGGGCCACCGTAGGGTGAGTAAATAAGTTTATTTTTTTTTAGTCCATTTTTAATTATTTTTTTTTACAAGTATTGACTCGTGTATAAGCCGAGGGGACGTTTTTCAGCACATTTTTTGTGCTGAAAAATTCGGCTTATACACGAGTATATACGGTATATTATTTCTAACAATGTATTAAATATAACATTTACTTATTTGTCTTTACAGCTTGGATTGACCATAGCCATACGATACAGTCACAGGTAAGAAACTGTAATTTATTGCTGATAAAATTCTTGCATTTTAATAATGATGGGGTTAGACCTTGTTGAGCATCCACTTTCAGTTTATCTTTTAGCCCTGTGGATGGTACCTGACTCCATTTTCTATATGGAGCTGATTTGTTATAAATTGTTATGCAAAGCTGCTGAATGATATATCATTCAGGAACTACCAGGTTTTTTACTTCAATAAATGGTGGGTAATCCTCCTGACTTCTCGAAGTATGAATGTGGTTGTTAAAAACATTGGCTTGAGCATATGTGGAGAAGGTGCACATTGTACACATAAGGGCCAGATCATATCTCTGATAGGTCTTCACTTATTTTGAGCTAGTGCAGTGGAAAGATGTATAATTTAAAGACTTCCACTTCTACTGTGTATTCGACCAGTCCTGGTTTTGGCTTAAAGGACATCTACCATCAGATTTACTAATGGTAGACTGCCCTAACTTACTTGTTGGCTTTGTTTTATAGGTATTGGAAACATTTTTCTTATGTTTGGGGATGATCGCATCCTTCAGAAAAAGTCTTTATAAAAAATATGGAAATGAGCCGGAGACGCTCCGGCCTACATCATTGGAGCGCCTCCTGGCTCCGCCGTCTAATAATATATGTACAACCCTACTCTAAAATGTCCAACCCACCTATCGTCAGCCAGCTGTTGCGATCATACTTGCGCAGCCGCACTGGTATCCATTTCACAAGGAAAGTATGATAGCACATTCGAAGACTTGCTGACAGATTGGTGACATCACCGCTGTATGTGGATCAGTGGACAGGACCTGTCTAAAATTTAAAGTGAGGGCATGTATATATTATTAGAAGGCATAGCTAAGAGGCTGAGCCAACATAAGACCTAACAGAAATGTGAACTAGCCCTAACAACTGGATTCTCTGCATGGAATACATATGATGTCAAATGCAGTTGGCTTTTATGTTTTGATGTTACAAAATAGTAGCTAAAATGCAATAGGAATATATGTACAAGAAATACATTTATACAAATTTTGCCTTTGTTTTTTTCTGTTGGTTTGAAAGAAAAGAGCTGAATTCTAGAAATGATGCTAGTAAGTTTGCTAAATGTGCTGAAAGCATAGCGGGTAATTGGCAGTAAATGGTTCCACTTTCAAAGTTGAAAAGAACCACATTATTTTCATTTTGTAAATGGAACATAAGCAGTCTGATAACAATTTAGCTATGATACATATATACCAAACACATTTTTTCAACACACCTACGCACCAGGAAGTCTATCCCCAGTATGTGGGTGGCGGGGGCCTACAAGGAGTTCTCTTCTCGAGTAAGGTGATTCTGGGGATACCACGTCAATACCAAGGTGGTTTTCTCACATCAAAGATGATAAATAAGAATTGGAACAAAAATACATTATCTAAGAAACATCAGTCGTCTGCAAGTTTACAAGAAGTGAATTTTGTCATAGTAGGATGTGCAGATTATATTGGTACCTTCCACTATCATAGTTTGGCATGTTCTTACATTACAGTTCTTGACTGATGATACAATCAGCTCATATTGGTGAGGCTTCTGTGTCATTACTTCTTAAAGGAAAGGAAAATAAAACTTTCACCTGGGTAAAAGCATAGCAATTTCTGGTAAATGGCACATTCTGTTGTTTTTCACTAGCAAGGAAGAGCATCAGTATGAATGCTTCTTTGTATTTTTATATACCTTGCTCTGACACTGTGGTTTCTATACTTGATTACTACAAGTCCTGTTCAACCTTGAAAAAATGTGCTGATAAAAGTTATAATTTTTTAAACCTTACCCTTTTTTACACATTAAATGCTACTCATAAGCATCACACAGAAAATAAAATCCTTGGAAGTGGCTACTACTTCTTTCTAATCATTGGCTCAGATTACTACTAAAAGTAGTGCACACTGCAGTTTGCTTCACTAATATGCAGAGTGTGCCAGATTATTGGCACAACGGTAATAATCTTGCGCACCCAATAATCTGGCGCACCCTGCACTGCTTGGGAAGGTCACCTTTAGCACACAACAAGCACCACAATTTTGTCAATTGGCAGTAATAAATGTGGTGCACCAGAATGGGCAGGTCATGTGATCATCAATATGTTTGGCTCTAGTCAGTTAGTTGCAGTGCATCCTGTATGACCAGTGTTGTGGTGAGACGTCATGTCAGTGATGGCAGTTACACATTATTACTATGGTAACAGAGCAAGACAGTCTGTAACATCATGACTGGGAGCATTATGGGTTTTTGTATTCGATGTCTATATTCCCGGAATACCCCTTTAATGTTGCTGTGTTACATTGTCAAGGACTGCATTTGTACAGTAAACTGCATCATGCTCACAACCATGTTCTTGAAACAGGCTGAAAAAGGGGAAGTTTGTGGCCCGTTTTGGCCTGGTGGAGATGGATTGCAAGTGCTGCTCACCCCTCTCATCTCCATAGGAGCTGGGACCATGCAAAAATAGAAATCACTGACTGCCGTGAACTAGTTGCCATATTTTTGCTAGCTCACAGTCACCATTTACAGTCGTCTGTGTGTGCCCTCAATAGACGGTTGGAAACCCAACCATGAGCAAGTGATACCATAGCCACAATTTATGACATCTCTGTTATGTAGACAACTACCCAGTCTTTACATTAACAACTTTAAAGAGTTTCTGTTCCAGTGCAAAGCCATAAATGTCCAATTTGGGATGACCATAGCAGCTGTGCTCCATCAGCCATGTTCAGCATTAACATTGAAAAACAAACAAATTCAATGTACCATAGGATAGTATGTCATGAATCAATGGAAAAGTGAAGGTACCAAGAAAAACAAAAGGTACTTAAGAAATAAAAATGAATAGTGCTCAATATGACAGTCTTAATTTCCGCACTTCAGGGTATTACTTACCTGATTTATTAGTAGGCTTTGGCCTCTTATGGCCTATTATGGCGCTTTGCAGCCATAATAAGAAATCCGAGATTCCTGCTGCAGTTTCACACGCCAGGCCATGGTGTCCACAGCCCAGCAAGCAACTCTTCCTGCTCTGTCACATCCTCTTTCAGAGAGAATGCCCCGCAGGTTGTAACTTGTCCACCAGAAAACTGGTGACCTCCAAAATCTTTTAAAATAACTATATGAAAACTGATTGGTTTTCAATTAAGAAATATCCTGATGGCCCCGCGTAATGTACAGCCACCGGTGATGTCCTTACCACCCACCAGTTCTGTCCCCAGTAATGTTCCCACAGCCTCCACTAATGTCCTCCACAGCCCCCAGTAATGTCCCCATAGCTCCCAGTAATGTCCTCACACAACCCTCACTAATATCCAAGCAAACTCCAGTAATGTCCCCCACAACCCTCAGTAATGTCCTTCACAGTCTCCAGTAATGTCCTCAAACAGCCCCCAATAATGTTCTCACAGAGCCTCCAGTAATGTGCCCCACAGCCCCCAGGATTGTGCTATACAGCCCCCAGTAATGTGCCCCACAGCTCCCAGTATAGTTCCTCACAAACCCCCAGTAATGTCCTCACACAGCCTCCAGTAATGTCCTCACAGACCTCCAATAACAACCCCCACAACAGTGCTTAGTTCAGTTCCAGGGAGCAGCACTACCCCGAGAACTGGGGCGCCAGCCAGCCGAAAGATCTGGGCTATGCCCTCCAGTGAATAGTTATCAACATAAAAAAATAATTAAAAGTTGCTTTTGTACAACAGCTCTTATAGGGAAACATAAGTCTCATAATTTGCCACAATGGAGGTCCTGTATCTTTAGACCGGTTTCACACAGCCTTTCTTACAGGGAGCAAGCTCTAAAGAGAGCTTTAACGTTATCCCCCTAATGGGCTCTTTGAAGTAACATGGTTCCTCTATCTCCCTTACCAATGCTGATATCTTCCTCCATAACCATTTACAATGATCTTATGACAAGTCTCAGGGTATTCTTTCCTCCCCTCTCACCTGCCCCTGATGTTTTACTGCTTTGCATGATAACGTAGCCGGCCATGTTTCAGATAATCTGTGCAAGTTCCCCCTGCAAGTCGTTTATGTTTCGCCTCAACCTATTGCAAGGCATTTCATTGCTTTTCGTTCAATAAAATTTTGTTAACACTAACAATATGTAAATGAGACACAGCTTTTGGCTCTGGTTGTAGTGGAGATAGGAGATCCAGGAGTGAAACAAATGCTTCCCAGAGGAGCTCTGGTGACTTCCACTGAAGCATATCTGCCTCATATACTTATGCTTTTTAAAGTTTTTTAAATATAAGACATAAAGACATTCCCAGAATCAAGGTGCCCGTATTGATTGGTAAGTTTTACTGCTTCATTATGACATAATCTGATGGTAGATTTTCGTTACAACATAATTATTAATTCTAGGCCAGCAAAACATATACTAGTTGTGTGGAAGATGCATACCGGTAATTGCTTTCTTCTAAAATGGTCCCACACTTGTCGACATTGTGTGTGTGGTCTTGAGCCATCAGTAACTGTTTTCTATTATACACTGTCTGTAGCACATGGAAATATTATTTTAGTTCTTGGCAGGTCTAAATATAGAAGTAATTCCATTGATTGATAATGTTCACATTGCTAGATTATTGTGGTTTGGAAACAAAATTTTTATAATCATTCTGGCTTCTAGTCTTTATTTTTTCCTACACAGCACAATCTTCTATATACCCTCAGACTATAGGGCAAGGATGGCGAACCTTTTAGAGACCGACTGCCCAAGCTACAACCAAAATCCACTTATTTACTGTGAAGTGCTAGTGTGGAATTTTAAGCAGTAACTTGTTGCTACCTGTTCTTCCACAACTTTCAATCGTATCAGCCCATGAGGCCACCAATACAGTTGAAAGAAGGAGGGCAAATACAGACTCAAGCTACTCATTGTAGCTTCTCTCCAGGGTCTCTCTGTAGAGGAAGAATGAAGGGTCCAGCAGGAGGACCTCCAAAGATAATGCAGCCCTGTCCACATCTCACATTTTTCCTGCAGTTCCAAACAGCCAATGAAGTGTTACTTTAAAATAGCGCTGAGAGCAGTTTCTCTTAAATTGCCTGGGACTTAAAGGAGATTGGTGGATTTGTTCCAGTCTGTTGAACTCTGTCCTGGGGTGACAACCTGAGTTCCCACAGAAATGGCTCTGAGTCCCACCTCTGGCACTCGTGCCATAGGTTCGCCCCCTACTGCTATAGGGTGTTCCAAACCAGAAATCGTGTCCACTATAAATCTCTGTATATAGAAATAAACCTCTTGTTTGAATAACTAGTTCCTTACTGCTGTATGACTATATATATAATACAGGAGTGGGCTCAAGGGCTAAGCCTGTTTCATGTGTAGTGAGTGTCACTGCTGGTAACTGCTGCGGACACTACTGGCACCAATCGGGGCAGTTAACCTGTTGGTTGACTCTGTTAACAGTGCTTTACCTGGATCTTTGATGTGTTTTCATAAAACACATATAAAAATAAAAAACGTTATGCCCATGTCCCTAACTATAAAAACATTTATTCCCAGCTCTAACGGAAAAAAGTGATCAAAAGGTTGTACAGTTCCCAAAATGGTATCAATTAAAAAAATTTAGCATGTTCTTCAAATAATGACACCTTTCACAACATTTCACAACACTGAAATATGAAAAAGATAACTAAAAGTTAAGGAACGTTTGATGCATCGTATTAGAAAAATGATTTGCCTTATCATCTCTGCCATGATGTTTATCATCAGATTACAGGCGTTGTCTATAGAAGCCTGTATTGAGGGACGGGAGGAACTGCAGACAAAGGCACAGACACTCTAGCATCTAGTCTCTGCTCAGTCCAGTGATTATATTGTTGGCGATGGAGCCATCAGATGGGAAAACTGGGGAAAATGTCCGATATAATTCACATTAATACCAGAAATACACTTTAGTCGGAAAAGTCATCTGAAATGACAGCTACAATTGAAAAGCAAGATGGACATGATCTAATATGCACTCGTAAGTCATTGGGGCTCATTTACTAAGGGTCCGCGGACCGCTCTATCATCGGAATATCCAACAATTTCCAATGTGCGCCGCATCTAGAAGGGCTTTTTTCGCACGTGCATCGGCCCCAGCTTTTGCGCGACACAAATCGGATTTGGACGACGCGCAGGATTTAACATTGTGTTGCAAGCCATGCACTTACATGCACCGGGAAGAAGATGGTGAACTTTGGCGGACCTCAGCGGGGAAGTGACAGATGCAGGAAATTGGACTCACAATCTTAGTGAATCGCGGCAGCTTCGAATCCTCGTTGGACAACGCATCTCGGGATCGCGACGGGACGGTTAAGTAAATGTGCCCCATTGTTCTGAAAAATTGGACCACTGAAAATTTGGAACCTCAGGGATGTATTTTGAAACTCTGCCGTTCAGACCCATTAATATGGTATCATGCCCAAATATTAAAGTACCAGGCATAACAATGGTTTTTTGACACAATAAAAACCACATTTTACAGACTGAACTCAATATGACCTTGAAGTTTACAAAGTAAACTCAATCTCACTGTAACATCTAGAGCAGATGTGCAACAGGTGCAATGTATGTGGTATAACAAATAGAATCTCTTCTAGTAACATATGTCATTTTTATGTTACTCACCATTGTCTGTCTGAAATACATTTGTGTGTATTTGCCAGACTTTGCTTTAAATATAAAATTTAAGGTTGACACTGGAAAGTGTCTAGAATATCTAAAAAGCAGAATTCTGTATATCATGTTGCTTTTATTTCCTATCAGATACTTATTGTGGGCCATTTATCATATGCCAGTGAATGATGTAAACTCTGCCGCGCCATATACACCAGGAGGTGCTGCCTGGTGGCTGCTGCGCTGTCGTACAATTCTAGCATTATGCTATAATCTGTGCAAGAACGCCCCGCTCTGCCACTGACGCCCCCATTTCACACCCTGCCACCCCACTTAGAGTGGAGATAAAGTAAATGGGGACTTCCAGTTGTCCTGCTCATTTCATCCTTGGCAGCTCATTACCTTAATTTCCCCACTGGTCTGCTGTGATGACATCATTTTCATCCATGTAAATGTTTCAGCCAATCATTGCTTTTATCACAATTGAGGTTAGTGATTGACCACAGTGATCATGTATATGTGCAATACATCATTGCAGCAAGAATGTAAGCAAAGACCTGCAAGGATCAAGGATTGTCAGGCTTCAGGGCTAGTGGACTCCTTGGACCTATGCGGGCGATGACACAAGCCAATACCTTGGACCGGAATCTAAGTGGCACCGGGTTTTCACCAGAGCCCACTGCAAAGCAGGTTGGACTTGCTGCGGTGTGGTACCACCAGGTCATACCACAGGTGCGACTTTTTCCGCAGCCAAGGCGCGGTATAGAGTCGGTAGGCAAGTTCGTGGTCAGGGACAGGCAGGAGGTCAAGACAGGTGGCAAAGGTTCAGGGTCAGAGGCAGAGCAGAAGGTCAGGCAGTGGAAGAGCGTAAACAGGAACAGGTCCGGGGTCACAACGCGAAATCCAATCACAGGCACAAGGCACAAGACAAAGCTCTCTCAACGGAATAGAGTACGAAGACCCAGCAGGGAATGCTGGTAGAAGACGGCTTTTATCCATTTCCTGAAAAGGGCCAGCATCAGCTGTGCGCTGGCCCATTAAACGGGAAGAGGTGAGATAGTGCAGGGCGCATGGGCAAACAGGGGATCACAGGTGAGCCCGTGACCCGAGACATCTCGGGTCGCGGGAGCACCCGTGAAAAGGATCATTGTGTAAATTCAAGGAAGGGGGCCATAACTCCTAACCAGTATGTGCTGGTTAACCCCTTAACAACCTGACCTTTTTTTGTTTTTTCATTACGATTTTTTACTCCCCACCTTCAAAAATCTATAACTTTTTTATTATTACACATAAACAGCTGTGTTAAGGCTTATTTTCTGTGTTACAAATGCCACTTTATAGTGATGGTATTTAATTTTCCCTGCCATGTACTGGGAAGCAGATAAAAAATTCCAAATGCAGTGAAAATGGTGAAAAAACAACATTGTTTTCTTGTGGGCTTGGATTTTACAGCTTTCACTGTGCACCGTCAAAAGACATGTCTACTTTATTCTTTGGGTCGGTACAATTACGGGGATACCAAATTTGTACAGGTTTTATAATGTTTTCATACATTTACAAAAATTAAAACCTCCTGTATAAAAATGTTTTCTTTTTATTTTGGCATCTTCTGGCGCCAATAACTTTTTCATACAGAGCTGTGGGTGGTGTAATTTTTTGTGACTTTTGATGACGTTTTCACTTCTTTCATTTTTATGACTGTGCAACCTTTTCATCACTTTTTATTGATTTTTTAAAAATATTTTTAAAAATGGCAAAAAAGTGGCGCTATTTTCTATTACGGGGTTAAACGCAGTGAAAAACGCTATTATATTTTGATAGATTGGGCATTTTCGGATGTAGCGATACATAATGTGTTTATGATTTTTACTGTTTATTAATATTTATATCAGTTCTAGGGAAAGGGGGGGCGATTTGAATTTTAAGTTTGTTTTTATTATAATTTTTTATAATAATAATAATTTTTTTACATTTTTTTATTTTTACTTTAACCCTAGGTTGTTTGATCGATCCTAACATATACTGACATACTGATAGCACATTGTAATGATAGGGTTAACATGAGTCAGCCTCGGGTCTTTGGAAGACGTCACGGGGAGTAATGATCCTTGGCAAGATGGTACATGCTAGCACCGATAGCGTGTGTTACTAGTAAGTCTTTGCTGCAATATGCAGCAAAGACTTACTGGCTATGGAGAGGGCACAGCCCGCTTTTCGAAATGACTATGTCTATGTCTAGGTCTAGGTCTAAGTCTTAGGAAAATGGCATTCTTTACCCAAAGTAAGGAAAATAGCATTCTTTACACAAAGTTTCATACAATTCCGTATTGTACAGTACCGAAAAGAGAACAGAGAGGAAAAACGCAAATGGCCATACAAAAGTTAATTGATATAAAAATAATCTTTATTAAATGTACAAATCCAATAACATCAGTAATAAAATTGATGCATGTCAGAAGAAGACAAAAAAAGAAAGCCAGGTAATATGTCCAGTGAATAGTTACTATATATGTTAGGATACATAAATACAATGTTACCATATATTATATTAAATCACATAGGATCCTCCTCACAGAGGAGTTATACTCCCAAAGTGCTAGCCATTTAGGCAATACAATATCAAGTAGAGTGGGGGGCAAAAGTGAGGACCATATACTACCTGAATGCCTTCATAGATTACACAGGCAAAGGGAGCAGGGAGAGAGCAGGTGGAGGGGAGACCTGCACTGCTCATTGTAACAAGTGAAAAGCCATCACTGAGGGGCTCTGGAAACCACTCCCAGAGCCACTCAGGCTTATTAGCATAATTTTAAAAGTTTATTTTAGTGGAAAGGAAGCCATCGGTAAATAAATATAAGAAGATTACCACAGTCATAGTGCCTGGATCTATGAGTAAGTGTCTTTGGTTTATCACTGCACTGCTTACATTTCTTACAGTGCATGTGAGAAATAAAAGATGGGATGTGTTTCTGATCAACATGGACAGTGAAGACCTTTTTATCATTTTTCTCCAGGAAATACAGACTTTGTGAGTAGCAAGTTATGTTTTGGGATTTTGTTGCTTGAGAAAGCAAACACCAAAAACTGTAAATGTCTGAAATTCCAGTAAAATGTTAATGTCTTTCGTCAGCATTTACTTGTTTAAATTCATAACAAAACATGTTAAAAAGCAGAAGAGAGGTATTATTAAGAATATTTGTTATATTAAAGTATTGTCAAATCACAGGGAATGTCCACTTTGGAAGCAACCTTCTCAATACTTAAATAAAATATAATAATACATCTTGATGTTTATTGTGATTTTGTTTCTGGTTTTAAAAAAAGCTTTAAATCTCATATTCCATCTTTCTGGTTAGAAAGCCAAAACTAATAACCTGTATACATTTATTTAGTCTAGTGAGTCTAAATAAGCATCATATTTATTATCCAGAATGTGTAACTGTGACAGATCAGGTTCATTTTTAGACTGGTCCAAATTTTATTGTAGCATTGTATTGTAAGAATTGTAGCATTCTGAACACTAAAGTAAAACAAAATTGCAGTCTGTATACACAAAAAAATTATGAAGTATGGTGAAATGACACATTCCCTCTATTCTTTGGGTCACTGTTATCATGGAGATAGCAAATTCATATAACATATTTTATTCCTGAAGAAAAAGTAAAATCTTTTGGGAGAAAATATAAATATTGCCATTTTATAACACCTGTAACTTATTTACACACGTTTACAGAGCTGGGGTAGTTTTTTGTAGTACGAGCTGACATTTTCATTTATACCTTTTTGGGAACCAAATTTGGGTAAAAAAGCTGTGATTTTGACAATTGAACAATTTTCTTTGTAAACGGGTTAACTGAACGGGATACTTTTTTACGTTTTGATTGACTGAACATTTTGGGGGACACACTACTTGGGGTACATTTGGTACACCACACTATTGATACTGCTAATAGGCAGTGACTTGGCAGTGCCACAGACCATATGTCAGCCTTATATTGACATCTTGGTTTTGTTATTTTATTGCTATGCTAGGAGGCTTACAAATTAAACAGAAGAGTTTTCAAGGAAATTTTAGAGGCCTTTTCATATTTTTAGGGGTTGTAAAAGTTCTGTTTATTATAAAATGCCAGCTTTTTAAATTGCACCTCTCAAACTTTTTTTAAACAGCCCTTGTTCCAACCCTTTAAAGGGGTTTTTCCATGTACACAAGTTAGGCCCTATCTACAGTATAGAGCCTAACTTGCTGATCAGTGGGGGTCTCAGTTATGAGTGTTATCAGCACAGAACCAATTGTGCTCTCAGGCTGTATATCAAATCCACCACAAGGCATATTTTTCTGTGGCTAACCTGTGGCTAGAGTTTCTGAAAGCACTGTGAACTTCAATAAAAAAGAGCTATCTGCTATGTAAGTTATGTAATGTACGCTGGGTTTGTGGTGGTTTATCAGATAATTCTGAGAGATACTCATTAGATGCAGGTGTTCTAGAATTGTGGTAAAGGGGACTGCAGTTGGAAATTTTTCTGAAATTTCATCACGTTTCTAAGATTTACTTGTATGTAGATACAGTGTAATGAGGTTGTGTGTAACAAGAACATAAAGTGATCCTTGAGTCAAAGGACTTTTCTGTAGTCTATCTAGTAAAATATGTATCCAAGCAATTAAAATGTTTATGAAGCACCTCATGGGGTATTAAGAGGAGGTTCTTCCATATCCATGATTGGTGCAGGGAGAATAAAAAATAACATGTGCATGAAAGTTGCCTAGATTATTAACAATGGGCAGGTAATTTTAGGCTTTAATACAGCTTATTACGGCGTCATTTTATTGATGAATCACAGGGAAGGGATGGGAGGACGGACTCATTCAATTCAAGTTGGCCAGCACCTGACCCAGGTACTGATCAGCTGTTCGCTGCCCAAACAGCTGCAAGTAGCTTGATTTCTGTGTCTGTATCTGGCCAAATTCACAAATTATTTGGGAAAACTATGATATTGCACACTTCTAAATATTTATTGTACTTTCTGTACCAAAGCCTAATACCACTGCCTAGTCCCATTAAATCATTGGGCCACCAGAGAAACTGATGAAAATGCTAATTTAGTGAATAGATAAGAACCCAAACAGAGGACCATTTCTATTAATCTAGTTTGCCATTTTAAGAAACTATGCTGTAATTCAAGAAAAAGAAACCAGAGATAGATTACTTATTACTGACATCCTAGTTCAGCTACAGAATGGTGGTTTAAGAACCGTATCACCTGTTTCTATAATCCTTCCCCTGACTCATTTATATCTTCCTGTCAGACAGAAGAAAATGGCCACAACTGCGTCACCGTGTATACAGGGAACAGCTTCATTACTGAGAAAACATGAAATAACTGTAAATATTTAAAATATTTTCTCTTTAAAAATCCCCCTTGTCAAGTATCTAGATTTTTGCTTATTTTGTAAATTAAAATATTTCCAATCATTCAGCTTTAAAATACATTTAAAATATAAATACATTTAGATATAAAATAAACAAAAAGGCAGGTTTTAATTATAATTCTATTTATTGAACATAAAGATTTATTCAAAACCAGTTTCACACATGTGAAAAAGTGATTGCCCCCTGGACCTCATAGCTGGTTGTGCCACCCTTGTTAGTAACAACTGCATGCAAACATTGGCAATGATTATGTTTTATGGTTGACACATTGGACCCACTTTTTTTAACCCCTTACTTTACAATTGTACTCAGTTTCATTGCTAATTTAGCTCCTATCACGCAGTGATGGTTATTGTAAAATTCCAGATTGTGGGCCAGGAGTAGCTGAGCAGACACTTCATGATTCCTTTGTGCTGTGAGTTGTTGTGTGCTGACAATGTGCTTAGATTATCAGGGTATCAGGCTAATGTACGCTTTTATTTAGCGTCTCAAAAAGAGATACGAGACCCCTCAGAGATTAATAAATCAATGAGATCCAAATAACACACAATGGGGCAGATTTATCAAGCTGCCTAAAAGTAAGAATGTGCTTAGTTGCCCATGGCAACCAATTACAGCTCCCCTTTAAAATTTTCATGAGCCCCGATAACACACTTCAGCTCTGATACATCTGAGCTTTAACAAACACTGTCAGCTCTGGTACATCTGAGCTACACACAGTCTCACCTCCCCCCTCCCCGAAAATAAAATTCCCCAGAAGTATTTAATTATGCAAAGGAAAGTCATTTAAGGAAAGGAAAGCCTTGGTATTTACGTGGAAAGCAGGTGCGGAGAGAAGGGGTTACATTTTGTTTTATACCAATAAACAAATACATTATTTTCAAGCTGTTTCCAATTACCCCTTGCACATAATACATATTGACAAGATAACGACTTAATGTTCAAAGGAGTCAATGAAGCGTTGCGGAGGCCTCACATTATGTACCTCTTTAGTGAACAGTTACTCTTTGTAAATGTTATGTGGTGCTGCGTTGGCACTTGACTTTTTGAAATGCACCCCAGCCTTGTCAGCTATGACACCATGTAAAGGTTACCCTATTGATGTCAGCACAGCTGTGCAGTACCATGCTTGCTGTAGGGAATGTTAAGATTGAAGATTAGTGTTTAGAAGAGTGAAATTGTGGTGTAGTAAAGTATCTACAGAGGAAATGAAAGGTTTCTCAAGATGATTAATATCTATTCTTGTCTGCTGGAATGATTCTGAAGTGTGTTTTTGTGGACTCCTCAATGCTTCAAGTCCTGCTGGGTTACACATCAATCTTTTAACATTTACCTTGATAAAACAGAATTTGTAGTCACAGAAATATAAATAATATCACTACAACCCCCTCCCCCCCAAAAACTTTAGTAAATCAGGCCTGTGTGACTTCTATTAAGACCAATTGGGATTTCTATAAATCTTTAGCTGCGGAGAGGCAGGAGCAACCAACAATCCATTAGGATTAGACCATATAGACCAAAATTGGAGACCTGAAAGCAGAGGCCATCATATGCTTTGCTTTTTTTTATTGTTATGTTGTTGTTTGTATTATCCTTAAACAACTGTTTTACCCCCCAAAAACACACTGCCCTTACAAATAGGTTAGTTGTGGTGAAACATGAAAGTAAGGTATCCCGAATACACAAGGTAGGGAAAACTGTCTGATTGGTGAGGATCTGATTGATGACACCCCTGCCAGTCATTAAAACAGGGCTCCCACTTTATAATGCCATTTCATTAATCTCCATGGGATTGTCAATCTATGTGTACTCTCTGGAAGAAGAGATTAATAAAGTGTTTGCTTGTAGAGAAGGAATGCCTTTCATTCATGGTACAACCCTTATAATATTCTGATGTTGCTTTAAAAGATCAAGAGAAGATACAGTATATATCATGTGATTACATCTTACCTATGTATGATGTGTACGATGTCAATCACACATCATGAAAAGATACCTAACACTTGTTTGCTATAAAAGGTAGTAACATTTGTATTCATGCATAATATGGGAAATCTTGAGCTCCACCTGTTTTTCACATACATTTTAGGTTGGGTTTACATGTATGTAAGCAGCATTGGCATAGTTTGAAAGAGTCTACCATCTCCCCAGGCACTGTTATCTGTTGGTAGCATGAAGAGATATTCTCTGTGATTTCAAAACAACCAATATTATTTCTATACATTATGACATTTCTTAGAAATCCCCATTTTAATCCAAATGCTAATGAGGTAGGATAGTTGGTACATCAAGGTCGTCTCTTCAGCACCTGGGGCACTACTATTCCTGCATGTACCACTACTCTCTCAATCCCACACCATGTTTTTAAATTTCTTGTAAATCATACTTGGTGTTTAGGGGGCTGCCTTTCAAGGTAGCAAAAGGAGGTATTGTTTTCCATTTAACACCTTGGAAAACTTATTTGCATTCTTCCCAGAATTCCCTAGTGGAGCATCTATGGCTTTAAGTCTCCACACGCCTTTAAGGTGCCCTTAATTGACAATCTATCTTTAAGGAGAACACCTACTGTCTGACCACTACTCTCTCCAGCAGATTTGTCTTGTGAGGAGCATGGGTCTACATTGGGAGGAGTGGAAAATGATGTAGGCACTACTGGGGCAGAGGACACGACCCTGCTGCTCAAACTGCCTCATAAGTATTACCATATTTTCCGGACTATAAGGCGCACTTAAAAGCACTGGATTTCCGTGGAAATCCAAAGTGCGCCTTATAGTCCGGTGCGCCCTATGTATGGCGCTGGGCACAGGGCAGCGGACCATACTTACATAGGTCCCCGCTACCGGAGATCTCCAGCGGGAGATCTGCTGTCTCCGGTAGCGGGGACCTATGTAAGTATGGTCCGCTGCCCTCCTCCACCTCCCCCTCACCTTCCCTGCTCACCTTCCCCGCGTTCCCCGTCGCGTCTCGGCGTCGCGTCTCGTCGCCGCGTCACGTCTCGTCGCCGTGTCACGTCACGTCGGGTCTCCGCCACGCCCCCGGACGCCGGACCCCGCGCCTTATAGTCCGATGCGCCTTATATATGTAATTATTACATATATAAGGCGCATCGGACTAATGCGCCTTATAGTCCGGTGCGCCCTATAGGGCAGAAAATACGGTAATGATTATCACTATATTGTCCTAAAGGAGGAAATACTATTGTTACACACTACTTATTAAAAAGAAAAATAATACATACAATAAAAAGCAAACAATATACATAGATATTATACTGCGATGGTGACTTTCTCTACAACATGCGACCAGCAGATTATAATGCTTGGTGGAGGTAGTAGAGCACCTTTTGGGTTGGGACAGTGAAATATCTCTTGAAATACACCGATCCAAATACCAAAAATATACATGTCAAATATTTTTTAAAAATCTATCCAAACTTACCCTCCTACCTCTACCCCCATGGAGTGGAGCAGGAGACAACTTTAACCCTTTACCGTCCTTGGACATAAATGCATGTCCAGATCAGGGGTTATTTCCCATCCCTGGGCGTGCATTTACGTCCAGCACTAATGTCAACTGCACAACTGCCAATGCAGACAGCAGTGTGGGAGCCCAGCAGCAGGTGTCAGCCAAGCCTCCAGCGTAACAGCTAACATCGCAATAGCTGCGTTCCAAGCTGTTTTAAGCCTATGTTGCAGCATCCATAAAAACCTGTACAATGAAATAAAATCATTACTAGACCCGTAAGTGAACACCTTAAATAAAAATAATTTTTAAAAAATGCCAATATGGATTTTTGAGCCTCCAACCAAACATAAAAAGCAATAAAAAGTTATCATAAAGTCCCATTTATGCCACAATGATTCCAATAAAAAGTACAAGTCATCACACAAAAAATAAGCCCTAATACAGCTCAAGCAACCAAAAGATCTAAATGTTACACCTCTTAGAAGATGGCGATGCAAAAACTTGATTTTTTTTTCTCTCCAAATGAGTTTTTATTCAGCAAGTATTCAACCATAAGTTAAATAAATATTGCCGTAATTATACCATAGAACATAAATATCAATGCTATAGAGTATATAAAATAAAAAACTAAGTTAACCCCTTGCCGACCATGGCCCAAAATGTCTAAGTTGTGCATGTCTGCCCTGCACGAAACTGTAACAGTACAACTCTAAACGGTGACAATGTGCAGAAACCTGGCTATATGCGACAGCTGGGATCGCGGTATTCGTGACCACTGCCTCTATTGGGCTTCTTTCCCTGCCTCCATCTCGATCGCCACCCCCTGCGTGCCAGGTTCGGGATGGTGATAGTCTCCATGGCAGTCCCGCCATCCGATAAAGGACCCCCAGATTGTTAGCTGCTGAGTGACTGATCCTTTTTCTGACAGGTTATGTCACTGTGCATGTCAGCCTAAGCATCTGCATAGGCTGACTACTCTAATACACTACCATACCCAGAGAGGGACAGTAAAAAAAAGTTAAACAAATGATAAAAATTTTTGCAAATAAAAGAATAGAATAAAAAAATTCCGCACATATATGGTATTGCTGCGTCCGTTACAACCCGTACTATAAAATAAAATCAATACTGAACCCGTACAGTGAAAAGAGCAACAAAAATTATTAAAAACATGATGAAAATTTGGAGTTTTGTGCATCAAACCAAACAAAAAAGTGATCAAAATGTCACAATTACACCACAATGATTCCAATATAAAGTACAACTCATTCCGCAATAAAATTAGAAGTGGGCAATGTAAAAGCAAGTGTTTTTCTTTATTTTCTCTAAATGCGTTAGTAAGAAAAATTACTCAAACATAAGCTATATAAATGGTATATCACCATAATCATACTTACCCATAAAACATAAATAACATGATATCTATGCTTCACAGTGTATAACAAAATAAAAGTAAAAAAATCAGTATAGGAATAGATTTAGTTTTTTGCATTCCCACCAAAAAAGTTAATAATATGTAATCAATGTGGTACAACCAACCCAAAATATTGTTACAATACTTCTTGAGGGGTGTAGTTTTCAAATGAGGTCTCTTTTTAGGTGTTTATCTTGTTCTTCTATGTTATAGGCTCAGCAAATGCCATATAGCGCCTGAAATTTGATTCTGCAAAATTTACCCTCCAAAAGCGTGATGGTTCCCCTTTCAGTTTGCTCTCTTTATGGCCCATAAAGTGGTTTACATCCACATGTGGGGTATTGCCATACTTATGAGAAGCTTTGCAAAATAATCTGAGATTTGTTTTCACATTTTATCCTGAATGAACATGTAAATTTTAAAGGAAACCTACCATTTCAAATGGTAGGTGTAAGCTGTAAACACCGAGCACCAGCTCAGGGTGAGCTGGTGCCGGTGCTTAGTTTCGTTAGTGTTAAAACCGCGGTATCGCGGTTTTAACACTTTTTAAACTTTATAGCAGAAGCTGCTCCGGCCCTGCGTTTGAAATGGTAGGTTTCCTTTAAGGCTAAATAAAGTTATTGTAAAAATTTGAAAATTCAGTATAAAACCTCCATTATGTTTTATTCCATGTTTGATGCTTAAACGTTTAACAAGTTTCTTAAGGGCTGTTTTGAATAGTTTGAGAGGTACAATTTAAAAATGTGGTACTTTGTGTGGAGTTTCTAATAAACAGAACTTTTAAAACCCCTATAAATATGAATAGGCCTCCAAAATAATTGAATCTTACATTTTTGTGAAAATCTAGAAAATTGCTGATCGATCAATTTGTAAGCCTCCTAACATTCTAATAAAATAACATAAAACAAATTAAATCAGACATTTGGTTAATGTTAGTTAGCAACCAATTTGGGAGGTTGCACTAAATGTATGATGAGCATAACATTTAGAAATCAGAAAATCGCTAATTATCCAAAATTTTAACCAAATCGTTTTTTTCTTTTAATGAATAAATGAAAAACATTTCAAACAAAATATACCACTAATGTGAAGTACAACATGTCACAAAAATCAATCTGAAAATCAAGTTATAATCTCATAAAGTGACACATGGCAGATTTGAAAAATCGGCCAGGTCCTTAAAGAGAATCCGTCAGGCAAATTAACCCCCTAAACTAAATATATTTTCATAAACTGCCATTAGAAAGCATTGCCTCTATCCCTTAATTCCCTCTACATGCCTGTAACCTTAAAGGGAACCTACCACCACAAATCTACCTATAAAGGTAGATTAGGTGGATCAATGGCTAATCCTCACGTCCCCACACTTTTTTGTTAACTTTTATTAGACATATATTCAAATTTACTTATGTGGCTACTGGGGCGTGGAGTAGCCGCATATGAGGTTACACGGGGGAGCTACTCCACGCCCCGGTAGCCTCTTTTCCCCTCCTACTCACCCATCTTCGGCGCGCATAGCTGTGCGCCTTCGTCCGGTGATCCTGCCGTCTGCGCATGCGCAGAAGAGCAGGCCCGCGCCTGTTTCGGAGCAGTGACCGCGCAGGCGCCGAAGATGGGTGAGTAGGAGGGGAAAAGAGGCTACCGGAGCGTGGAGTAGCCGCCTCGTGTAAGCTCAGATGCGGCTACTCCACGCCCCAGTAGCCGCATAAGTAAATTTGAATATATGACTAATAAAAGTTAACAAAAAAGTGTGGGGACGTGAGGATTAGCCCTTAAAAGGGCTATCCTCACGTCCCATTGATCCACCTACCACCCAATCTACCTTTATAGGTAGATTTGTGGTGGTAGGTTCCCTTTAAGCAATGAGGTCCTAAAGCTGTATGCAAATGACCTGTGAGATGTCCAATGAGTCATTATCATATTCAAGTTGTCCAGCTTATTCATGAGTGGGAGGTACTACCACACCCACCAGTGCTTGACTCACAGCCTGTATACTTTGGTGTACAGAGCTGTGGGTGGTGTCGATTTTTTTGCGGATTTTGATGACGTTTACAATGTTATTATTTTTAGGACTGTGCAAACTTTTGATCACTTTTTATAGAATTTTTGATTTTCAGTTACGGGGTTCAACACAGTGAAAAACCGTTATCATATTTTGATTGGGCATTTTTGGACGCGGCGATACCTAATGTGTTTATGATTTTTACTGTTTATTTATATTTACCGTATATACTCGTGTATAAGCCGAGTTTTTCAGCACAAAAAATGTGCTGAAAAACGTCCCCTCGGCTTATAAACGAGTCATACAGTCATAAAAAAATCTTTAAAAAATAATAAACTTATATACTCACCCTCCGGTGGCCCCGACCTGCAGCGCTGCTCCCCCGATGTCCTCTTCTGGGTTCGGCGCCCGTCTTCTGTCTTCACTAACTTTGTGCCGGGCACCGCCATGTTTTTCCTCCAGGCGGCGCGTCATACTAGGCGCCGTCCAGGGGAGAACAATGGCGGCGCCCGTCAAGAAGTTGGTGAAGACAGAAGAGGGGCACCGAAGCCATAAGAAGCCCCGTGCGGACATTGGGGGAGCAGCGCTACAGGTCGGGGCCACCGGAGGGTGAGTATATAAGTTTATTATTTTCTTTTAATGCTGGGCTGGCTGTATACTACTGGGGGCAGGCTGTATACTACTGGGGGCAGTGCTGTATATTACTGGGGGCAGTGCTGTATACTACTGGGGGCAGTGCTGTATACTACTGGGGGCAGTGCTGTATACTACTGGGGACTGGCGGTATACTACTGGGGGCAAGCTGTATACTACTGAGGCAAGCTGTATACTACTGGGGCAAGCTGTATACTACTGGGGGCATGGTGTATACTACTGGGGGCTGCTGTATACATACTGGGAGGTCTGTGACTAATGCATTTCCCACCCTCGGCTTATACTCGAGTCAATAGGTTTTCCCAGTTTTTGATGGTAAAATTAGGTCTCCGCTTATACTCGGGTCGGCTTATACTCGAGTATATACGGTATATCCGTTCTAGGGAAAGGGGGTGATTTGAGTTTTTAGAGTTTTTTTTATTATAATTTTTTTTAACTTATTTTTTTATATTTATTTTTACTATTTTTCAGACTCCCTAGGGTACTTTAACCCTAGGTTCTCTGTACGATTCTATCATATACTGCCATACTGTAGTATGGCAGTATATGGGGATTTTACTCCTCATACATTACAATTGTAATGCATGGGTAAAACCGAAGTAGCCTCGATCCTCAGAAAGATGGCGGCGCATGGGCGCATTTGAAGCTTGCGATCAGCGGAAAAACACCTGCGATCGGTGCTGGCACCGATGGCTGGTGTTACCGGTAAGCCTTTGCTGCAATATGCAGCAAAGACTTACCGGTTATGGAGAGGGCTCAGCCCGTGAACCCTCTCCATTCACCCGCACCCGGCATGTGACGTTCTACTACGTCACATGTCGGTAAGGGGTTAAGCCTCCTCACCTCTGAAGATGCTCTACATTAAGTTGGTAAATTTGGTAACATTGGATAACTTTAAAAAAAATATTGCATACGTCTGTATTAAAATTTTCGATCTGTCATGTATTTATCGAAATATCCCCTTTTTCAACGTTTTTGCATACAATTAGATTTTTGGCGATTACAGGGCCATTTGTCAACAAAATTGAAAAAGACTGAGGTCAAACCAATGTAATTTTCCCTGGGGAACCTGAATGTGCAATAAAAAAAATGGGGGTTTCAATTGTTGTCCACACTTAGGTCTAGGGAGGGACCATTTTCATGGTTGTCCCGTATCACCTAGGATACAAAGAGGCAAGCAGGCAAGGCTGGAGTTTTAGGTTCTGTCGTCCCAGAGTTCAGTGTTCCCATTACATGCACAGTATACAGTGTTACTAAAATTACTTGATGGTGAATTTGAAATGTAGTGGCTTATAGATGCAAATGTTAGAAATCTTCATTAATAGATTATTTTTTATGCATCTGTTTCATAAGACTGGTGTGATTACAATAAATAATGACCCCTCCCTCCACTTTTTTTTTTGTTGAAAAGGTCATCAGGCATAAACATAAAATAAGTAATGGAGAATAGCTCTTATATGGTAAATTTCCAGACTGATCATGTTAAATCCTCTTTGGCTCTGACAATGTTATGTAAATCCTTTTTGTGTCTTGTTTTTCTGCTTTGCACTTGTCACCACGATACACGGGCAATAAACAAACTGTGTCGCTCTTTAGAGGTAATGGGCCTCAAGGTGATGGTTGAACAAGGTGATGTCATCCTACTAAATAGCTGTTACTATTTACTGGTCACTAGTAAAACATGAGATCCCTGGCCAGTGATCTGTTGACACAATTGTTTATTGATTCATTGTACCACTGGTCTTATGGTCCTGTTTACGCTTCATTTGATCTTTTAGATTTGAGGTATAATTTTTTAGATTATGAGGTATTATAATTAATTACCACAATCTTATTTTTAATATTAACATTACAAGTACATCTCAAGAAGTTGTCACATTATAAAGCGATCTTTTAGCATTATGTATTTTGTCAATAAACTGCATCAATTAATAGTGAAAGCATGGAGAAGAAACCTTAGAATCAGAGTAAATGATTAAATCAGAGTAAATAACAGTTTCCATGCAATTCCACAAAGAAAAATGTAGGATTTTCTTAAAAATGGCACGTCGGTTTTATTATTGTAGGGTAAATATTAGGAGGGAGGGAAACTTTATTGATCGTTTTCCCTGGAGCCCTGGTGGAATTGAATGAATTTTAACTACTATAGTTAATAGAAAGCAATTGTGATATTTATGGTAAAGGACACCTTACTCTTTTCCTTTGTAATGTCCTGCTTTACTGTACATATAATCCAGTGTATCTGTCTCAAGTCAGTACTTGAAAAGCTTGTCAGCAGTAATGGCATTCTAATGCCAAGATTATAAAGAAAATAAAGATAAATTGTGAAGATGCTTAAAACAACAGTCTAGACCTTATCCTGTAGAATTGCTGGTTAAATATTGCCTCAGGTCATCTAATCTCAGTTTACTGAGATTTCTGAAGAGCACAAACGTGTAATTGTTTTGACAGAACTACTCTGTAGTTTAATATGTGAATGACTTTATACATAGTACACATGTAGAAGATAATACTTAGTAAATCTTAAGGCTATTTTTCTGCTGGCTCCTTACATACAACACCTCTTCACCACTCTGAAATCTGTTTTATCTTATGATACTAAACTATGGCTTTGACATCTCTGTCAGTATATAATTTCTAAATAGTTAGGTTTACATGTAATATAACAAAACCTAAGAATATTTTTTGTAAAAACAAGGGGAGAAGAAGCTAAAAGAAGAACAGATACCACAAACCACATGTAAGTGTGTGGGATACAATCCCTGATCCAGGTACTAGATTTCCTTTAGAATGATTGTGCAACAACACACTCATCCTCTATCCATAGGATGGGACATAGGTTTCTGTTTTCTGGAGGTCTGTCCGCTTGGGCCTCTAGTGGTCAGGTTAAAGGACATCTACTATGAAGGATTGTAAACCAAGCACACTGACATACTGGTGTGACCCCTCTGGCAGAAACCGCTCTTCTTTTAGCTGCTTATACTCTTGCTTTTAAGAAAAAAAGGCTTTAAGAATTATGCAAATGAGCTTGAGGGACTCTAGGCTCCATTAACACCTAGGGAACCACAGACTCATTTGCATAATTAAAAAAAACCTTTGTTTGTGAAAACTAGAACATAAGAAGCTGATTATTTTGTCATTGTAATGTTTTCAGGGGTTTTAGCTCATAGGATTATTGTCTTTCTTGGAATAAACATTATGAATTACAGTCCATAACACAGGATTTTCATTTTATTTTGACAGTTAATTTTATTTTATGGTTTGCACAAAATAAAATCATAAACTTAAAGGAAACCTACAACTTGGCAGGTATAAGAAGGACATACCGAGCACCAGCTCAGGGTGAGCTGGTGCCAGAGCTTATTTTTGTTAGTGTTTTAAACCGCTGTATCGCGGTTTAAAACACTTTTTAAACTTTATAGCCGAAGCTGCTTCGGCGCAGGGAGGTACACGCTCGGCGCTTACCATCCGCGGGGCTCTCCTTCGCTTCCTATGTAGCCGCGCGCACGGTAAGCGCCGAGCGCGTACATCCCTGCGCCGAAGCAGCTTCGGCCATAAAGTTTAAAAAGTGTTTTAAACCGCGATACAGCGGTTTAAAACCCTAACAAAAATAAGCTCCGGCACCAGCTCACCCTGAGCTGGTGCTCGGTATTTCCTTCTTACACCTACCACTTCAAGTGGTAGGTTTCCTTTAAGATCAATCTCTGACTACTTGGACTTGACTGAGCTAAACTCGAAAAACAATACAGGCAGTCCCCAACTTAAGAACACCCAACTTACAGACAACCCCTAGTTACAGACTGACCTCATTCAATCAGGAAATATACCTGTTCCCACTTACATAGACATTCGACTTGACTCTCCAAAGACTCTAGGATTGTTTATCAGCAGTGTCTGAGGCAAAACTGTTCTACAGTAGTTGTCCATTGCAACCCATCTGAGCTCAGTTTTCATTTTCCCACAACTGTTTATAAAATTAAAGCTGAGCTCTTATTCGTTTCTGTGGGCAACTAGAACAGTTTAATCTCAGACACTTCTGATAAATCTCCCCTTTAAAGAACGTATCCTATGTATGTGTATCCCGGGGACTGCCTGTGCCTTGCTTTGCTTAGAACAGAATGGGTAAGTTTGCTGCAGTCATTTCACTGTGGATCAAGCTGCGACTAAAATCACCTGGTTACCAACATGGCTTTGAGCCTTAATTCCTCTGGAACAAGATGGTTGATATACAGAGGTTGGAATCTGTGTCTGAATTATACGTTATTAATCCTATCCACTTGTTCTTCTCTGACATGTGCATAAATTCTCACTTTCAATATATAAGAACACCCTATTATACTTTACATATTCTGCAGTTTATTAGGTTTGCTTTATGGTCTGAATAGCAGTTACTGTAAGACTTTATTTTATAATGCTGGTAAGGTACTTCGTGTTAGTAATAGGTAGTGGAATGACTGTTCTTTTTCTTTTTAGCCGTAGGCAGTTTGGCCCCAAAGACAAAGAAGAAGTGAAGATAATTGATCATCAAACACAGCATCTGCGACTCATGCCACATCTAGCCACAGCATTGGCAATTACATTTACCAGCAGGTATTTCAATGTTTGTATTTCAATGTTTAACATTTCTATAAATCACTAAGAGTATTTTTAGCTATAGCAGAATTGCCACAAGGCCTGTGCAAAACTGCTGCAGCAAAAACCTTGGTATTGCCATGATCAATAAAAAGTAATCTATTATATAAGAGTGGAGTTTACAATCCTTGAAATAGTATGTATGGTATTTCCTAATACTGGGCTAATATTGCCACTAAATCCTAATTTGAGGCATGTGCCAATTGGATACACAGCAGATGAGTATGCATGGACCTAGATGTAGCTTTCGCTACAGTATTCTCACAAACTGTTTTATCGCTAATAGATTAGAATAAACAGGCTGGATCTTGATCCTTGCACACAAGTCATCCCTCAGTACCAACTACCAGGAACGAAGGTTCCTTCTTGTACTTCATAAAATGCACCCATAATTGCATAAGCGAAACTGGACGCTGCTACGTACAGTATTTTTTGGGGCTGTAGAGTGCTCAACCCCTCCTGGGAAGAGGTGCTGCATATATACTCGTGTATAAGCCGAAATGTGCTGAAAAACGTCCCCTCGGCTTATACACGAGTCAATAAAGTTAAACACGAGTTAAAAAATACTTAAAAAATAATAAACTTATATACTCACCCTCCGGTGGCCCCGGTGTGCAGCGGTGCTCCCCCGATGTCCGCGCGGCTCGTCTTCAGGCTTCTTCTTTCTTCTGCAGGGCGCCGCCATGTTCTTTCCCCGGGCGGTGCCTAGTATGACGTCAGCAGCGCCGCATCATACTAGGGGCCGGCCGGGAGAGAGCAATGGTGGCGCCCAGCAGAAGAAAGAAGATGGGTGCGGAAGCCTGAAGAGGAGCCGCGCGGACATGGGGGGAGCAGCGCTGCACACCGGGGCCACCGGAGGGTGAGTATATATATATATATATATTTTTTTAATGCTGGGGCAGGCTGTATACTACTGGGGGCAGTGCTGTATACTACTGGGGGCAGTGCTGTATACTACTGGGGGCAGTGCTGTATACTACTGGGGGCAGTGCTGTATACTACTGGGGGCAGTGCTGTATACTACTGGGGGCAGTGCTGTATACTACTTGGGGCAGTGCTGTATACTACTTGGGGCAGTGCTGTATACTACTTGGGGCAGGCTCTATACTACTGGGGGCAGTGCTGTTTACTACTGGGGGCAGTGCTGTATACTACTGGCGGCAGTGCTGTATACTACTGGCGGCAGTGCTGTATACTACTGGGGGCAGGCTGTATACTGCTGGGGGCAGGCTGTATACTACTGGGGGCAGGCTGTATACTACTGGGGGCAGGATGTCTGTATACTACTGGGGGCAGGATGTCTGTATACTACTGGGGGCAAACTGGGCAGGCTGTATACTACTGGGGCAAGCTGTATACTACTGGGGGCAGGCTGGCTGTATACTACTGGGGGCAGGCTGGCTGTATACTACTGGGGGCAAGCTGTGTACTACTGGGGGCAGGCTGGGCTGGCTGTATACTACTGGGGGCAGGCTGGGCTGGCTGTATACTGATGGGGGCAAGCTGGGCTGGCTGTATACTATCGGAGGCTGGTTGGCTATATACTGGGGGGGTCTGTGCATTTCCCATCCTCGTCTTATATTCGAGTCAATGGGGGTCATTTACTAAGGGCCCGATTCGCGTTTTCTCGACGTGTTATGCGAATATTTCCGATTTGCGCCGATTTTCCCTGTATTGTATTCCCCGGGATTTTGGCGCACGCGATCGGATTTTGGTGCAACGGCGATGGCATGCACGCGATGGAAGTCGGGGGGCGTGGCCGAACGAAAACCCGACAGATTCGGAAAAACCGCCGCATTTAAAAAAAAAAAAAGTGCTGCGAAGCTTGCACTTAGCTTCACCAGGTACAGGCCGGTGAATTTCAGGGCATTCCAGCGGGCCTCGGGGAACTTCAGCGCAGCAGCGACATTTGGTGGACGGCGGAGGAACTACCTTAGTAAATCGCCGGAAGACCCGAATCCACCGCAGAGAACGCACCACTGGATCGCGAATGGACCGGTTAAGTAAATCTGCCCCAATATGTTTTCCCAGTTTTTGGTGGTAAAATAAGGGGTCTGGGCTTATACTCGGGTCAGCTTATACTCGAGTATATACGGTAATTAGAGAGCTAACGGACAGATTCCTTGAGGGCAATCTAGCCTGGGTGATCCTACACTATCTTGATATCTTCCTTTGTGGGCATAAGCAGTCCCTTCTCGGACACCAGTTGATTGCAGCATGGGTATATAATATGTTCCAGTATTATCCCAGCATCATTGCAATCCTCTGAGCCCGCAGCTCTATTTCAGTGGTTGGGTAGAACCAACGAAATCTATCATTTGGAAAATCTCTTACTGCTGATCAGGCTGATGTTTTCAGAAAACTTTTTTCTGGGCCACCTTTGTTAACTCTACCCTGTATATGGGCCAACCCCGACTGAGGAAGATTGAGGTACTGGTGGATACCTCCAGCTGGAGGGACTTGTTCCCGCTTTTAGCAGTTTTTTCCAAATCCCCCTTTCCTCTCTCTCCCTTTGTCTCTCCCTCTTCTTGCATATGCAATCCTTAAAATGGCGCCTACGTTTTTGCTTGCCAGCTTCTTTAAAAATTTCTATAAAACTTTAATATGAAAAAAAAGAATAAGCAGGCTGGGAATTAAATATTCAGCCAAGAAGATTGGCACCCTAAGCCCCTCATAAAAGGGAATCCCAAAATTACAATATTCACTGGTGTGAGGAAACTGTTCCATACATCCGAATACTTATGCTAGTTATCTGAACTAACAACCTGTTTAAATAGAAGGGTCCTTCTCAATATGCCCCCCCCATATGCATCATTGGCACCTGTGATGCTGGCCAAAACAAAGCAAGACACATACTGCAGATCTTCTGGGATTTTCTAATATGATCCTGATACAGGGAACTTAGTGGGTTACACATTTGTAATCAAGTATAGCAAAGTTAGACAAATTCATCTCTCTCAAATTGCTAAAGCCATTTCCTGTGTAACATGGCTATGGCCCTGGTTCTGTGCTTAATACTACAGTTCTACTGGGGCACATAACAGTGCTGTTATATTGAACCATACACATGCACCTTTGATGGCATATCTGTGATAAAGATATAGAAAAATGTTAGTTGCTCTTATATTAGAAAGTATACATAACAAGGTGGGCTACAGTTCTCCACTTACCGTATATGTTCTAACCCTGTAGGGATAATGCAGGTTCTGAGGAGGTAATTACTTATTGATTCCGGAGACAGGATTGTAGTTTAAAGTGAAAGCTACATCTAGCATAGGTGCATGATCCCATATCTGCTGTATATCTAACTGGTTTATGCCTGAAATTGATACTGATAATATTAGTCCTACTTTTAAATTGTATGAAAATAAAAGTATTGCCGTGATCAACAAGTTTTAAGGTTGACCCTGCTGCACATTGCAGCAGGGTCAGACTGGGGGACTGCTTGTGTTTGTCAAGCAACAATCAGTGCTTTCTTTACATGGAAAAACATGTTGCTGCTCACCAAACACACGCATTTAGGGAGGAGATATATTCCAGATACGCTTGATGTGCGTTTCAAAATGCAATTAATTTGCATCTTGTGAACATGGCCTTGAGGTCCAACTTAAAGCAGGACCTATTATTACAAGCAATTGCTTCCTCCACCATCTCCCCTTCATATAGTTTTCCCCTCATATTGTGGCCCTCCTAATCTCCCCCTAATATTCTGGGCCCTCAGCTCCCCCCTCATATTGTGAATCCTCATCTACCACTCATATTAAGGTGCCTCTCCTACCCTTCATATTTTGAACCCTTATCTACCCTAATCATTATTAACCCCTTACCGACGTGCGCTTTAATTGTGCAGCACTCGTCGGGTGCGGGTACATGGAGAGGGCTCAGTAGGTCTTTGCTGCATACCAGTAACCCCTGCGATCGGTGCTAGCACAGATCGCGGGTGGTATCCCGTTGAACGCCACCAGCAAAGCTGCTGGCGGCATCAAAAGTCCCGCCATCTTGGTGGCGATCATAGCTCTCCGTAATGTCATTGGGAAGTGACGATTATCACCATGACAGCCTTGTGTCACGATTTGCACATTTTAATGAAAGAGTTGGAAAATCCCCATACTGAAGTATGGCAGTATATGGTAGGATCGGTCAGACAACTTAGGGTAAAGTACCCTAGGGAGTCTGAAAAATAGTGAAAGTAAAAATAACATCTAAGTATGAAAAAGTGATTAGTGCCAGAAGATGGCAAAAAAAAAAAAAAAATTTGTTCAGTAGGTTTTAATTTTTGTAAATGTATGAAAACATTATAAAACCTATACAAATTTGGTAACCCGTGATCGTATAAAGAATAAAGTAGTCCTGTCATTTGGGGTGCACAGTGAAAGCTGTAAACTCCAAGCCTATAAGAAAACGACACTGCTATTTCACTGCATTAGGAATTTTTTTATCGCTTCCCAGTACACGGCATGGAATATTCAATACCAACACTGTGTTCAATTTGTTACACAGAAAACAAGCCGTCACAGAGCTCTTTACATGTAAAAATAAAAAAGTTATAGATTTTTGAAGGTGGGGAGTGATAAATGGAAATGAAAAAATGAAAAAGGGCCAGGTCGTTAAGGGGTTAATATAGTAGACATTTGTGAATCATCTATGAATTTATTCGGCTTCAGTTGTACCCATTGTTGTCTAGGAGCAGGGGTCACTAATTACAATATAATGAATATTTAGCTATATGCTAACATAAACTTATCAGGAATGCTGAATGATCCTCATTAGAAGATAACTCACTGGGGGAGATGTATTAACGCACATTTCTTTCCGACTTGTCTGAATAGGGGGCGTGGTCTTTGCAAAAATGGGCGTGGTATTGTGGGAAAGGGGCTTGGATTACTGCAAATCGTCCTTGCGCCCAAAAGTCTGGCACACAGTTTTGACCAACTAAAAGTAGGTCTAAAGTAGGAACCGACAGTCTTATACTGCACCAGAATTCATATCATGATAGTGATAAATCTGGCGCAGCAAAAGACTAGTGTTTTCCAGCTAGCAACTGGTAGAACCCTAGACATATTGTTAAATCCCCCCCACTGTATAGAGTTATTCATACACCCAAATGGATGACCAGCAGGCTGATACAGGACCCTGGTATCTTCAGTATAGTAGTCTATAGTAGTATAGAAGTCTACAAACAGACATTGGTAAAACCAAGATCCTGGATGACAACCCCTTGAGCATTCTGATTGCCACCTTTAGCACAATAAAAAGACTTTTCACACAAAACGCCATGGCTTCTATTATGGGTTATCTCCCTGCATCTTTAACACAAAGTCATGAAAAACTTACAATTTTATTCCTCACCACCCACTGTTTCATGGAAGATTTCTACGAGGCTTTGATTCATCAAATGTGGAATTAAAAAAATATAGTTGTAGTGGAAGCCTTTCTCACACACATTTCACTCCTTATTTGACTAATTTTGAAAGGATATCCCAATTCTAATTCTTGAATAGTTCTCAAAATATTAATTTACTATGCACATTATGAGAGTCCTCAGTACTGGAATCAGAAACTATATTCATTTTATTGCTTGTTTGGTTAGGTATGCTGGGGAAATGCTGGACACGGATGTTTATCATAATAGAGACCTGGTAAATAATCGCCCCTTGCAAGCACTCGTAGCGGGCCTAAAAGCTTACAGCACATGGGAGAATCTGTCCTGTCTGCAAGACTGCAGGGAATGTACTGGAGGAATGGTAAGCTTCACTTTTGCTTTAACAATTTTGTAAGGATGATGAACTATTTGATCATTTCCCATGTGTCTTAAAGGAACCCTCTCACCAGAGATACGTTTTAAGCCTCCCCTATGTCCCCACAGACAATTGTAGCATATTCCTAAACTGTTTTTATCAAAATTTGTCATTTGTGGCAATTTGTGGCATTTGTCAAATGACAATTTACACTAAACTTTACCTGGCTCTCTGCCAGTTATGTGTTCTGTGTCCACTGGGTGTGTTTATCACAGAGTTGAGTCCCCTGCACCTCCTGGGTAAAACGGTCCTCTTCTTTCACTTTGGATATAATTCAAACCTGTCTCTCAGTCCTGGTGTACACAATTCTGGTTGTCCCTGGATGCGACCGTAAAACTTTTGAATATGGTCATATTCTTCTCTTGTATAGCTTATTTTTTCTGCACACTGCAGTGCTCTCTGCCCCCCCCCTCCTGCATTACAAGACCAGCTCAGATACAGGCACTTCCTGCCAGCAAGCAGTGTGCAGAGGTGGCTATGTGTTTTATTGATTAGGTGAGGTGGCAGAGCTGAGAGTGTTATTGTGTTTTTATATTCATCTCATGAATCTCATCATTTCTGATCTGTCTCCTCTCTCTTTTTCTATGTGTCATATGCTAGTAGAATGTTCAGAAGCTAAATAAAAGTGTAGATAAACCCCGATAATCTAGGCACATTGTCAGCACACTGCATCTCACAGCACTAGAGGGATCATATAGTGTCTGTCTGAGTTCTAGGAGCTAAAACAGCAATAAAATTAAAAAATTTTTAGTAAAATTGTAAATTAAGGGGGTTAAAAATAATCTTTATTGTGTAAACATCAATAGGGGATTAACATTTCAGAACTTAATCATGGGCAAACCCCTTAAGGACCACGCTTATTTTCACCCTTGGGACACAGCCTGATTTTTCAAATCTGTCTGTGTCAGCATATGCAGTTATAACTTTGGAACACTTTATCTCACTGAGTTTATTTTCAGACTGTTTTTTCATGACATGTTATACTTCACATTAATGCTATATTTTAGTTGAAATATATTGCGCTTATTTTTATTTTTAATGGAAATTTGGCAACATTTTGAGATTTTGAGATTTCTAAATGTATTACATATTTTTTATATGTTAATTTATTTTATTAGAATGTTAAGAGGCTTACAGTTCAAACAGCGATTTTAACTAATTTTTATGGAAAATTTCAGATTCAATATTTTTAGATTGATCTTTGTAAGGGTAAGGGTTTTCAAAGCTCTATTTATTAGAAACTCCTCACAAATCGCCCAACTGCATTTGATAAAGGCAGTTTCTTAAATGTACTCAGGATAACAAAATAACACAAAAAACAGCATTTTACAGATATAAGTCCAACCTGTGTCTATCAGTCCTGCCGTACTTTGACACAGGGGGAAAGAGAAAAGCATACAGGTAACAAAATCACAAGAAATGTATAGTGTAGACTATGGAAAGACCAAGACTATGTGTGGAGAAGTGCTGGAGCCATGTTGATGCATAATGGACCATTAAGGGGACAGGGATGGAGCTCGAAAGTGGGGGAGCCTTGTGAACCGATCCAGGGGTTCCAGATCCCTTCAAACAATGGGAAGGTGCCGAAATTCTCTCAAACATCATCAGTAGGTTGATTCTGTTCTTAACCGTGGTAAAGGATTGCTCAGAGATTTCTATTTAGCTCCTATGTGAATTCTAGTCGCTAAAGTTATAAATTGTACTAAACGATGGGCTCTGTTTTTAACCTTTGGTTTATTTCCTAGTTGGAGTACTGCTGGGGTTACAGGTGTTGCGTTATCTAACAAAGAGCGGATGAGGGTTTTCACGTGGTTCCAAAGGGAGGCAACTATGGGCAGTTCCACCATATATGGGCCATATTGCCCAGGGCATTGCAGTCTCAGAAGCAAGTGTTGGACAGCTATGGATACATACTGGCAAGACATGCGGGAAAATAGTACATTCTATGGAGTGGTACAGCAGTGTCTCTACCTTGGCAGGGAAAACTAGAAACCCAAATCAGACACGCACTGTTTACCTAAAACATGACTTGATGTCCAGTGGGGGCACATTGAAAATAGAGTATAGCATAGCAGAGAGATTGTTCCTCTACGGAATGGGTCATTTATACAGATACTTTCAAATGCTGTGCGGGAGTTTGAGAACGTACCTCGTGGGATTGATTGCACAAAATGTAATAACTGGTTAAGTCGGAAAAATTCTGAGGGAGGAACCTCATATTCGGATACAACCTTGTTATGAGAAGGCGCAAATGGGTATTACCCTTTGTCACGTACCATCGGAAGTCCCTCGATTCTACTCCTGAAGGAAAAGCGGGGTTATGAAAAAGGGGTAACAATGGAGAAGGATTAGTTTGCAATTTATATTGAAATCTAAGAGAGCACCAAACTTTTAAGGAGTAAATTGAGAAAGGGAAAAGGGTCTGCAATAAGGTTGACATTGGGCCTGTCATCCAGAACAGGCTTGGTAATGCGAATGGCTGGATTAGCTGGGATTCAAGAAACATCCAGCTTGGGGGCATTTTTGGTAACCGCAATAGAGGCAAATTGGGCTGTAAATTTGACTTTTTGATCCCTTTTTATGTTGCTTTTTGTTTGCATGAATGTGCAAAGATCATAATTTTTTATTTTTTTTAATTATTTTTTTTAAGGAGTTCACCGTACACATTCAGTAATGATTTTATTTTTTTGTATGGGTTGTTATGGACTTGTCAACATGTGTGGTTATTTTCACTTTTTATAGTGTTTTACTCTATATGGGGCATTTAGGGGACTTTTATTATGTATTCAAATGTTTTGTTTGTATTTTCTTCCACTTTTTTTTGTCCCCTTCTGGGACTTGAACTCTTGATCAATTGTGCAAATTATTACACTGCCATATTGATATCAGTTTATGCCTATTCAAATGCATAGGTGGACTCCTGCACTGCTGACCCAGCAGGCAGTCAGACAAGGCCGCCGTTGTGTCCTTCATAGGACCTCAGGGTTGCTATGGAGAAGATTGGCACCTCCTTACATGGTGCACAGGGGCATGGGGCATCGCTGGGTGGAGAGGTGGTTGACCCCTTTAGCTGCTGTGGTCATGTTTGACTGTGGTGCCTAAAGGGTTAAACAGGCAGGATCACGAGTATCGTGATCCCAGCTGTAAGTGCAGAGGTTTGGTTGTCACATACAGCCGGCCTCCTGCACGGATCACACAGGCTCTACTTCTGAGCCTATGCGATTCTCATGACATTGGGGAACACCATGGTGGTCAAACAGAAGCTCACCATGATGTTCCCTATTGTCACAGTGGCTTAAGGGGTTAAAGTGATACTGGAAATTACGGCTCTATGTACTATAGAGGCCAAGATATGGGCATCTGAAATTACACTCCTTGTCATCCTCTAAAATGACTTATCTCAGGCAAAAATGCTCAATTCCACATGATTTTGGTGGTGATTTTGGTGCTGGTAGTTTGCTGGGTTAAAAGATGCTGACAGGTTTCTTTAAAAAGACAATAAAATGCAATAAGAAAAGAAAAGAGAAATAATAATAATAACAGAGAAATAATAATGGCCATAAGCCTTAGCACAGCGGTGCTACTTCCTTGCCTGCTGATAAGTTCATCTAAGAGCTACACATGTGTGTAGCTGGATGCTGGTGTGTTGTGAACATGTAATAAGCCTCAGTGTCCTCAGAAGTCTTTTAACCTTCTGGAGTGTCCACATTATATTGTGTAAACAATTTCAATGTGTTCAACCAACTACAATCCATAAACATATCTAGGAATGTCAGCAGTGGCTGGGAGAAATACAACCACAATAATGTCCCCAGAGCTCTGTTACGATATATTTTCTATTCATCATACAGAATTTTATAAATCTCTCCAGTGTTTCCTTCTATCAGAAAAGTGATTCTTTTATTGTAACTTTATGTATTGGCAATGGTGTAAAATCTCACAGGGGCACTTGTATTTATTTCCCCTTGCAGCCTGGATGTATTTCCCCATGGTCATGTTCTGTTGTGAAATATCTTTTGAAATGTCGAAAGTTTGCAGGACAATAGACTGATGTTCCCAATAGTGACAGCCAGCAGGTCACGTGACCTGCAGCTCCCCCGCACAGAAGGGGAAATTAATGTAAGTTTCAGAGGTTACTTGTAACTCTGTTGAGAGCGATAGAGCAGGCAATGGACACTCCTTTTTCTATTCCTGAAAAAAATCTCCAAAAAAATTAAATAAAATTGCATGATTTGAAGATTTGTCAGTGCAAACTAGTTGAGAATATTTGACTCAAAAAAGGAAAGATGATCACAGGACATCCTCTAAAACATAATTCTCTTTATTTCAGTCTTCTTAAAAGCATCACATATTAGTGGGTACCAAGCCTACGCATTTTGAGCGATACAACACTCTTAACCATAGCATGAATCTGGGATGCTTTTTAGAAGACTGGAATATAGAGAATTATGTTTTAGAGGATGTACTGTGATCATCTTTCCTTTTTTGAGGCAATTACTATTACACCCGCTGTCCAGCGTTTGCATTTCTATACGTGCTGGATACACTTGACAATTTACTCCTCAGCGTGGAATAAGAATCAAGTGGGGTGAGCTGCATGAACTTTTGAGCTTGCAGAAGTTGACAACAATGATATGACCATGCTAAATGTTTTTATCCAGTAAAGCAAGCTCTACAAAAGCAGGTTTAAAGGTTAAGAGTAAGCGCTATTTGCCATTTCTGAATCGGCTAGCAGCAGAATATATTTGTTCATTGGATGACGTTAAATATTGTTCTGCACATGATGATATGATTATGTTCAGGTTCTAGGAAAACTAGGGCACGCTATAAACAGATGTTGGGTAGTAGACCCAGCCAACACAAACAGCTCAAGAAACACTGTGAGACGATGCTCAGATTACAGAAAAGCCCAAGCCTCTGTCATTTCTAATCCTCATTAGGCACTAAAAGAAATCAAGCTGTTTTGCAGAATATGGTAAAATGGTTCGAAACATCTCTAAATATACCTTGTACTGATTGTAAGCATCAAACTTTTTATTGAACTGAAAGGATGAGGGAGTTTAACCATCAAGATTAGGTCTACGATATGTCTGTCACATTAAAGGAAAGTCATTGTGAATACCGATAACGATACAAGGCAAAGACTTTGAAGTCTCCCTCTGGCTCCCAGTATAGTGCAACTATACACACTTTATGGTTAATATATGTCAGAATTTTAGCATTCCAATTATCAGGATTCTGGTTCTATGTTCTGACTGATGGTAGATGTGTCCTAATAAGGACTACTTTTATTATAACTCTATGGGGCTTTTTTACTAAGCGTCCCCGGCCGCACTTTCATAGTTTTTCCTGATGTTTTCAGGATTTGCGCCATTGGGGCAGGTATTTAACTGGGCATTGTGTCCCACGCAATGGGGTTATGGCGCGGCTGCGCTGGCTTTCATGCAACAGAAATGGGAGGGGGCTGGACGTCGGACGATCCGACTGATTCGGACTGAGCGCTTAATTTAACTTTCAAATTGTGTATCAAGATCAAGCACTTACATACACCGGGAAGAAGTAGGTGAATTCTGGCGGACCTTAGCGGGGAAGCGACAGATGCCATATATTAGCGCACGATTGTGGTGAATCATGGCACAGTGCATGATCGTCGGACAATGCACTTTTGTGGACTCCCTAGGACCGGGTAAGTAAATGTGCCCCAATATGTTGCAATTGTGGAAATATAGTGTTATCATAATTACCCTGGGGTGTTCAGGCCAAGACACCCGAGCGCCTCTGGGAGCCTTATATTTTAATTTATGTACTCCTCCCATTGCACTAGCAGAAAGATAGCACTGCGGTGGCAGTGCATAAACTAAAATATATGGCTCCCTGAGGTGCTCGGGTAACGTAGCCCGAGGTAATTAGCATAACTTTTACCTGACAGCATATCGTGAGCAGACAGGAGCTGCAAACTATAAGGAGATAAGTGATCTGGGGGAAGTGAGAGGCTCATCTGGGGTTGTCTCTCATCTGTCTCTCATGTCTCTGTGTAATAGGTATCTCATGCATCTCTTCATCTCTGATCTTTCTCATCTTTCCTTCTATGTGTCAGTGTGTTAGTACAATGTCAGAAGCTAGATGGAAGTGTATATACACCTGTACTCTGATAATATAACCACCTTGTCACCCCACAGAACTAGATGGATCATGAAGTGTCTGCTTAGAGCAGTGACGGCGAACCTTTTAGAAGCCGAGTGCCCAAACTGCAACCCAAATCCCCCCCTTATTTATTGTGAGGCGCCAACCAAAAATTAAATCGGTAACTTATTGCTCCCTGTTCTTCAACAACGTTCGATCATATTGGCCTCCTGAGGACAAGATGGGAAATGTGCATCATTTTAGCTTCTTTCCAGTGTTCCTCTGTACACAGAGAATCGTGGGGCCAGCAGAAGGTCGTTCAAAGATAATTCGGCCCTGTCTATTCATTCTCCCTCTTCCTACAGTCCCAAGCAGCGAAGTAAGTATCACTTTAATATAGGACCGAAAGCAGCATCTTTTATGTTGCTTGGAACTGCAGGAACATTCTTTGAGTTCTGTCTGGTACGCAGGGGTGATGGCCAGAGTGCCCACAGAAAGAGCTCTGAGTGCCCCCTCTGGCACCCGTGCCATAGGTTCGCCACCACTGGCTTAGAGAGTCCCCACCCACACCCTGGAATTTTACACTGACCAGCCTAGGGAGTGATAGCAATAATAATAGGGGGCTAAAACAGCAATAAAACTGAGTAACATTGGAAAGTAAGGGGTTTAAATGATCTTTATTGTGTTAACATCACTAGGGGATTGAGATGTGAGAATTTTCTTTTGTGGGAAAACCCCTTCAAATGTTTGTCAGCTGCCACGTTGCAGTGCCTGCTCACCAGCTGCCACGTTGCAGTTCCCGTTCACCAGCTGCCACGTTGCACTGCCCGCTCACCAGTTGACACGTTGCAGTGCCCGCTCACCAGTTGACACGTTGCAGTGCCTGCTCACCAGCTGCCACATTGCAGTGCCCGCTCACCAGTTGACACGTTGCAGTGCCCGCTCACCAGTTGACACGTTGCAGTGCCTGTTCACCAGTTGCCACATTGCAGTGTCTGCACTGCAATAGCCATCAGTTTTACATTTTTACCGAGCGTTTACATTGGCAGCTCTTGTAATCATCAGTGATCACATTTCAAAGTTATATAATATTTCATTTAAAAAATTGAATAAAATCAAGAACACAATTATAATTGCTTTATTTTTAATCACCTGAACTACGCATTAATCATTGTATTCATCCTGCTTAGTGAATGCTTTATAAATAATTCTAGAATTGGTGCTATTAATCCATGCCACACTGAACAATGGAATAGAAAGTGACCAAATAGTCATATGCATTCCAAAAATGATCCAATAAAAATGACAGGTATTGGTTTTCATTGAGAACAGTTTTCCTTATTATTATTATTTATTATTATTATTATTATTATTATTGTTTATTATAAGTGACTGACTTGCAAAGGTAAATTGAAACAGAGAATCCTACCCATTTATAGTTATTTTTCTCTAAAATTAAATTTTCCTGGAAGCAACACAATGTAAATTACTTCACTTTCATCCCTCCTTCTTTGTTTACAGATTTAATTTTATTGTTTGTTTGAAACTCCAAAACCGTATGTAGTCACGTGATATAGCTGCTTATCCTCAAATTTTCCACTCCACATCACAACACACACAGCTGCTTATGCCTCACCTCTTTCTGCACGCTGTGTTCATTTTCAGTTTTTGTGGTTTATTTTAGCTAATAAAAAATTCTTTTAAAACATCTGTGTTGGGATGAAGTGCTGAAATTATTCTCAGCAGTGTTTTTATGATCTTTAAATAAAATAGAAACTGAGTTACTAGTGGAAATCTTTCAGTCTCTGAATTTTCTTAAAGGGCCATTTACTACTGCATTTAATATTATCTATGATTCAAAATGAACCATATAAACTTCAAATGCCTCCTTGTAGACCATCCTTCATGTAGACTAGTCCAGACATTCCTTTTATATTCCTTTCCACAGTTGATATAGCCACAAAAATGCGATTTTAAAAATAGGAAAATTATTCTGAATTGCCCCATCGGCTTAAGGGAATAATCAATACCCTGCGCAATCACTGTACATGCGATTAAGCAGAACAGTGGCATAGCAATGAGCAGGCAGTCTGGATGAAATGGTCGGCGTATCTGAAGAACCAGGGTGTTGACTATGTCCTGGAGCCAGAGCCCTGACGGGCAATGACATCAGTTTCATTTGTATATTTATAAAACCTAATTTTCTAGCTATAACAAACATGGAAAGGAATATAAAAGGCATTCTTGGATTAATAAGAAAATGATCTACAAGAAGGTAACCTTAGTTTGGATGTCTCATTTTTAATAAGGATGGTTTCACACATAGCATTTTAGCTTTAATGGAAGTTTGCAGAAGAGAGCATGCAGACAACCTGAAGAGAGATGAAAAGAACCTGTGAAGATGGACAGAGGGACTGACCTAAGCATGAGGGAGGCACCTGTTCCTGCAGGATATGATCAATTATGAACAGTGACATTGGAGCTTGAAAAAGCATCAATTTGCCTTGTCAAGTAATGTATTGGGTTTATTTCCCTTATTACTTGGTGGTAAATTTCTACCATTCACAGGAGCATTGATAACTGCCCATGTAACTGTTTAAACCCTACAATAGAGCTAATGCTTGCTTGTCAGATGATCTTCTGATTTATGCAAAATGAAAGACGCTAGACTGATGGCAGCACATAACTCAATTAAAGGAAATCAGCCATTTAAAAAAAACAAAAAAAAAATCTAAAGATACACACCTACGCTCCTCTTCATTCCGATCCCGGTGCTGAAAGTTAGAAAAAGCAGGATGGAGCGTAAGGACAAGATGTCACAAGACGTCACCAGCAGGGAGGTGCGCAGCCCGGAGCGCCAAACATCTTGTCCCCTTGCTCTGTGCTACTTTTTATAGCTTTCTTTTCTAGGCGATTCCGGCATGTCAAGCTTAGCGAAGGACAGTGCTGGGATCAGAATGAAGAGGAGCTTAGGTGAGTATCCTTAGATGTTTTTTTTTTTTTTTTTTAATGGTTTATTTCCTTTAAAGAGGTTTATGTACCAGCAACAAATGCAGATAGTGGATGAACACTTGAGACTGATGAAGTTTAAAATATCCTGGACATAAGAACCTCTCACCTTACTACTGAATTCTAAATAAAGAAAAATTTGATTTCTGATTAGGCTCTGATCATTATTTTTTTCAGTGGATATTGCTACAATGCGTTTTAAATGATTCTTTGTATTATTAGGACACTAATCAGTACAATGATTAAAACACAACTAACACTTCTTGATCAAATATTTGATATATTTTCTTCTTTTAGGGTTTCATGATGGAGAACCGAATTCCTGGATTAAAATGTGACTCTGACGTATTTGTGACATTTGAGGGTGACAACGTTGTAATGCTACAGGTATGTTTTACGTGTTTAACCCCTTAAGGTTTTCATTTTTGCGTCTTTATTTTTCACTCTCCACCTTCAAAAATCTATAACTTTATTTTTCCATGTAAAGAGCTGTGTATGGGCTTGTTTTCTGCATAGCAAATTGCACTTCATAGTCATGGTATTTAATATATGTGGCGCGGTATGGCAGTAAATGGGGCTTTTGCTCATCATCTATTACAATGTGCAAATCGCACATTGTAATAGATAGCCTCAAACATGATAGCCTGTCATGGCAGCGGATCGTCGCTCCCCAATGATGTCACAGGGAGCGACGATCGGAGCCAAGATGGCGGCGCCCACGAGCCGCCGGTTTGTTAATAACGCGATCGAGGGGTTAGCACCAATTGGGGTTGCCCGCACAGAAATTTCATTTGTGATTTATACTCCCTTCTCTGTCACAGCTTTCATTGATACCAGCCCCTGAGGACACCAATAAAGCAGAAAATAAAAGAAATTTGGATGATCAAGATCTGTCCACAACTTCCCACTCCTCCAGTAGTCCCAGGTAGCACAGTTACCTTAAAATAGCTCTGTGCACAGCAAGTCCTGGGCTGTCTGGGACTGTAGGAAGATACCTGGAGTCATCTCTGGTGATGACCTGGGTGCCCACAGAAAGGGCTCTGAGTGCCACCTCTGGCTCCAGTGCCATAGGTTAGCCACCACTGACATATAACAATCTTGTCTTAAATTATACATTATATAGAGGGTATTAAACAAATCATAGTATGAAATATAGAAAAAATGTGCTTAATCTCTTGGTGATAAGATTGTGAGACCCATTGGGGACAGGGATCCATTTGGCAAGCTCGGTGCAGCACTGCGTAATCTTTTCGTGCTATATAAATAAAAGGACTTGTTAGGGATGTATTAAAACTCTCAATTTCAAATATGTAAAATAATAAATATTGAACTGTAAACATCTTAACAGACCAATACTGTAACACAAATAGTATTACAAGTGAATATGAAAAACAATTTAATATATATTTAATATATAAGAGAAATACTCCTTACTCTTATCTGGCTTTTTTCTGATCTCCCTCCTGGCTAAACTGACTTTCACTCAGAAATATGGTATCAATTCCAACTTGTTAGTGCACCATGGACCCCAGTTCACAGAGTAGTCACATTAATGTTCACAGTAAAGGTCTAAAGAAGAGGGGCAAGAGAAAGCAGTTGTCACGGGTGCTCCCGCGATCGCTGTCTCGGATCGCGGGCGCACCCGTGTTCCTGCTGCTGCCCCCGGTCCCGGGTCCCGCTCACCTTCCCTGGCTCCCGCGATGTCCTCCCTGGCTCCCGCAGCTCGGCGCGTGCGTCCCCGTCTCCTAGGGCGCGCGCGCGCCGTCACTCTTAGATTTAAAGGGCCAGCGCGCCAATAATGGGCGCTGGCCTGCTATAAGTTTCTTCCCCTTCCTGTGACCCTTGCCGGATCTTTGTGCCTCATAGCCTTAGAGAAAGCTTCCAAGCGAGTATTCCTGCGTTCCTGTGTATTCCTGCGTTCCTGTGTATTCCTGCGTTCCTGTGTATTCCTGCGTTCCTGTGTGTCTCCGCTCCCAAGTCCTGTGTTTCCCGTGTTCCTCCGTGTTGCTGTGTTCCTGTGCCTGTGTTCCCGTCCCCTTCTGCCTGGACCTCCTGTTGCTGACCCCGGACTTGGACCTGACGTTGCATCTCTGCCGCCTGCCCTGACCCTGTGCCTGGACCTGTCTACGAGATTGTCATCCGCTAAGGTACCTCGACCTCGGCTGCCACCGTGGGCTAGTCACACCTGGGAACGACCTAGTGGTATCCTGCCGCAGCAAGTCCAACCCGCTTTGCGGCGGGCTCTGGTGAATACCAGGTGCCGCTAGGCTCCGGTTCCGGGTGTTGGCTAGTTACATCTCCCGCGGTGGTCCAGAGGATCCACTGATCCTGACAGTAAGATCCGGCCATGGATCCCGCCGAGGTTCCGCTTCCTACTCGTCCCAACTTTGCCGCCATTGTGGTCCAGCAATCCCGGGAGATTGCCGCTCAGCGTGAACAGCTGGATCAAGTCACCACCATGCTGCAACAGCTGCTAGCCACCCAGCAACAGCAACAGGCTCCTGTTCCCGCTCCAGCGACCCCTGCCGTTCCGGTCTGTCCTCCTTCCGCTGAACCCCGACTTCGGCTGTCTATGCCCAGCAAGTTTGACGGAGACCCCAAGGATTGCCGGGGCTTTATAACTCAGTGCTCTCTGCAAATAGAGCTCATGCCTTCGCAACTTGTCTCGGAGCGGTCTGAGGTGGCATTCTTCGTCAGTCTCCTCTCCGGGAAAGCTCTGGCCTGGGCTACCCCTCTTTGGGATAGAGGCGACCCAGTCACGACTACTCTCACGGCTTTTCTGGCAGAGCTCCGGGCCGTATTTGAGGAACCTGCACGGGCCTCTTCTGCCGAGACTGCTTTACTGAACCTGCGCCAAGGCAGCTCGTCTGTGGGAGAGTATGCGGTTCAGTTCCGCACCCTGGCCTCTGAACTTGCCTGGAACGATGCAGCCCTCATCGCTACCTTTAAGAAGGGACTCTCTGCGCTGGTTAAGGACGCTCTGGCTGCTCGGGACCTGCCGTCAACTCTGAGTGGTCTTATCACTCTGGCCACTCGGATTGATGTTCGGTTCAAGGAACGCGCCGAGGAACTCCGCACCGAGCACCCTCTAGCCCGGGTAAGACGTTTTCCTTGCCTGGCTCCTGCCTTTCAAAGACCTCTCCAGCCTTCGCCTGAATTGTCTGCTGAGGAACCTATGCAGGTGGACAGAATTCGTCTCTCGCTACAGGAGCGTTCAAGACGACGACAGGAGAACCTCTGTCTGTACTGTGCCATCCCAGAGCACTTCATCAGTTCCTGTCCTGTCCGTCCTCAACGTCCGGGAAACGCCAGCACCTAGGCTTCTTGGGAGAAGCGTCCCTAGGTGTAAGTACAGCTTCTCCACGTCTGACTCTTCCCGTGCTCCTCAGCGCTGGCACCGGTACCCAGATCCAGGTTTCTGCCTTCCTGGATTCAGGCTCTACAGCGAACTTTGTGGATGCAGCCTTGGTCTCTCAGCATCACTTCCCGGTGGTTCGTCTCGAGAAGCCATTGTCCATTGCCTCGGTCAATGGTCAGATTCTCTCCGTGCCCATCTGCTTTCGCACGGAGCCCCTGCTTCTGCAAGTTGGTGCCCTACATCAAGAGAGACTTTCTTTTTTTGTGCTGCCCCAAAGCACATCTGCTCTACTGCTGGGTCTCCCCTGGCTGCAGCTTCATGCCCCTGTTCTGGACTGGTCTTCTGGAGAGATTCTCCATTGGGGTCCGGATTGTTCCTCACATTGCATGCGGGTCCTTCATCCACTGCCTGTCAGGACTTCTACGTTGTCTCACAAATCCCTGCAGAGACTTCCCGATCCGTATATGGACTTCGCAGATGTGTTTTCCAAGAGACAAGCTGAGACACTACCTCCACATCGTTCCTATGATTGCCCTGTGGATCTCCTTCCGGGTGCTACTCTCCCCAGAGGTAGGGTCTATCCGCTTTCTGTTCCTGAGATGGCTGCTATGTCTGAATACATCAAGGAGAATCTTAAGAGGGGTTTCATACGCAAGTCCTCCTCTCCGGCTGGCACAGGATTCTTCTTTGTCACCAAGAAAGACGGCTCCTTACGTCCCTGTATAGACTATCGTGGGCTTAATAAGATCACGGTTAAAAACCGATACCCCTTGCCGTTGATCACGGAACTCTTTGATCGCCTGCGCGGCGCCAAGGTGTTCTCCAAACTGGATCTTCGGGGTGCTTACAATCTCATCCGGATCCGCAAAGGTGACGAGTGGAAGACGGCGTTTAATACCCGGGATGGGCATTTTGAATATTTGGTAATGCCCTTTGGACTGTGTAATGCCCCTGCTGTCTTTCAAGAATTTGTTAATGACATTTTCCGGGACCTCCTCTATACATGTGTCGTGGTCTACCTGGATGACATCCTGGTGTACTCTCCGGACCTTGAATCCCACCAGAGACACGTACGCCAAGTTCTGGATCGACTTCGTGCCAACCATCTCTACGCCAAACTGGAGAAATGCCAGTTTCACCAGCACAGTCTTTCATTTCTTGGTTATATAATTTCCGACAAAGGCCTCCAGATGGATCCCGCAAAACTGTCTGCAGTTCTTCAGTGGCCTCGCCCAGAGGGTCTCCGAGCCATACAGAGGTTCCTGGGGTTTGCAAATTATTATCGACAGTTTATTCCCCATTTTTCCACTGTGGTGTCTCCCATCGTGGCCCTCACTAAGAAGGGTGCCAATCCACGTTCCTGGTCTCCTACAGCTGAAGAGGCCTTCTCCAAGTTAAAGTCCGCTTTTGCCTCAGCTCCAGTACTCTCTAGGCCTGATACTGACAAACCTTTCTTTCTTGAGGTGGATGCGTCCTCCGTGGGAGCTGGAGCGGTCCTCACCCAAAAAGGGCCCAGGGGCCGAACTTCCACTTGCGGCTTCTTTTCAAAAACATTTTCCCCAGCTGAAAGAAATGATTCGATTGGTGACCGAGAGCTCTTGGCCATTAAACTTGCTCTGGAGGAATGGCGGTATCTTCTGGAGGGTGCTCTTCATCCTGTATGTGTGTACACTGACCACAAGAACTTGTTATACCTCCAGTCAGCCCAGCGCCTGAATCCCAGGCAAGCCCGGTGGTCATTGTTCTTTTCCCGTTTCAACCTGCTAATCCATTTTCGTCCGGCTGACAAGAACGTCAAGGCTGATGCTCTATCCCGTGCCTCTGATGTGACTGGAGAGGAACCAGCTCCTCGGCATATAATTTCTCCGGACCAGCTTGTTGTTGCAGCTCCTGTTGATCTTCGGCAGCTACCTCCTGGCAAGACATATGTTAGACCTGCTCTTCGGAAGAGGATTTTGTCTTGGGGACATTCTTCCCGTGTGGCTGGGCACCCTGGGGTGCAACGCACCGTGGCCCTCATCTCCCGCTACTACTGGTGGCCTGACCTGGTCAAAGATGTTCGGGAGTTTGTGGGATCCTGCTCCTCCTGTGCCTGCAACAAAGCCTCTCGTCTCAAGCCAGCTGGACTGTTATTACCGTTACCGATACCCAGTCGCCCGTGGTCCCACGTGGCAATGGATTTTATCACTGATCTGCCTGTATCCTCGGGCTGTACTCTCATCTGGGTGGTGACGGACCGGTTTTCGAAGATGTCACATTTTGTTCCTCTTCCAGGTCTTCCGTCTTCTCCACAGCTTGCCAGCCTTTTCTTCAGACATATCTTCCGGCTGCATGGTCTTCCGCTGCACATCGTGTCCGATCGTGGAGTCCAGTTTGTGTCAAAATTCTGGCGTTCCTTGTGTAACCAACTGCAGGTCAACCTTGACTTTTCTTCTGCCTACCACCCTCAGTCTAATGGTCAAGTGGAGAGGGTAAACCAGACTTTGGGCTGCTATCTCCGTCACTTCGTCTCAGCCCGTCAGGACAACTGGGCTGACCTCCTACCCTGGGCTGAGTTCTCATATAATTCCCTGGACTCTGGGTCTACTGGCTTGTCTCCATTCTTCGTGGTCTATGGACGTATTCCTCGCCCTCCTCTTCCGCTGTCTACTCCCTCTGATGTCCCTGCGGTTGAGGATCTGCTGTTGGACCTCAACTCTATTTGGAACCAGACCCGCCAGTCTCTTCTGCGAGCTACAGACCGTATCAAGACCCAGGCTGATAAGAGGCGTCGGGCTCCTCCCGTCTTTTCTCCTGGTGAAAAAGTATGGTTATCTTCCAGATACGTCCGACTCAAGATACCTAGCTACAAGCTCGGTCCCCGGTTCCTTGGTCCTTTCGAGGTAATCAAGCGCATCAATCAAGTGGCCTACAAACTCCGCCTTCCTCCTTCTATGCGCATACCGAACTCCTTCCATGTCTCCCTCCTGAAACCTGTCATCCTGAACCGTTTCTCCCAACAATCCCCTCCTCCTGCTCCTGAGGCGGATTCCCCAGACGTCTATGAGGTTAAGGAAGTTCTGGACATGAAGTTCGTGAGGGGTAAGCGGTTCTTTCTTGTAGACTGGAGGGGGTTCGGGCCTGAGGAGAGATCCTGGGAGCCCGAAGAGAACATTTTGGATCGGACTCTCCTCCAGAGGTTTATTGGCCGCAAGAAGAAGAGGGGGAGGCCGAAGGGGGGGGGGTACTGTCACGGGTGCTCCCGCGATCGCTGTCTCGGATCGCGGGCGCACCCGTGTTCCTGCTGCTGCCCCCGGTCCCGGGTCCCGCTCACCTTCCCTGGCTCCCGCGATGTCCTCCCTGGCTCCCGCAGCTCGGCGCGCGCGTCCCCGTCTCCTAGGGCGCGCGCGCGCCGTCACTCTTAGATTTAAAGGGCCAGCGCGCCAATAATGGGCGCTGGCCTGCTATAAGTTTCTTCCCCTTCCTGTGACCCTTGCCGGATCTTTGTGCCTCATAGCCTTAGAGAAAGCTTCCAAGCGAGTATTCCTGCGTTCCTGTGTATTCCTGCGTTCCTGTGTGTCTCCGCTCCCAAGTCCTGTGTTTCCCGTGTTCCTCCGTGTTGCTGTGTTCCTGTGCCTGTGTTCCCGTCCCCTTCTGCCTGGACCTCCTGTTGCTGACCCCGGACTTGGACCTGACGTTGCATCTCTGCCGCCTGCCCTGACCCTGTGCCTGGACCTGTCTACGAGATTGTCATCCGCTAAGGTACCTCGGCCTCGGCTGCCACCGTGGGCTAGTCACACCTGGGAACGACCTAGTGGTATCCTGCCGCAGCAAGTCCAACCCGCTTTGCGGCGGGCTCTGGTGAATACCAGGTGCCGCTAGGCTCCGGTTCCGGGTGTTGGCTAGTTACATCTCCCGCGGTGGTCCAGAGGATCCACTGATCCTGACAGTAAGATCCGGCCATGGATCCCGCCGAGGTTCCGCTTCCTACTCGTCCCAACTTTGCCGCCATTGTGGTCCAGCAATCCCGGGAGATTGCCGCTCAGCGTGAACAGCTGGATCAAGTCACCACCATGCTGCAACAGCTGCTAGCCACCCAGCAACAGCAACAGGCTCCTGTTCCCGCTCCAGCGACCCCTGCCGTTCCGGTCTGTCCTCCTTCCGCTGAACCCCGACTTCGGCTGTCTATGCCCAGCAAGTTTGACGGAGACCCCAAGGATTGCCGGGGCTTTATAACTCAGTGCTCTCTGCAAATAGAGCTCATGCCTTCGCAACTTGTCTCGGAGCGGTCTGAGGTGGCATTCTTCGTCAGTCTCCTCTCCGGGAAAGCTCTGGCCTGGGCTACCCCTCTTTGGGATAGAGGCGACCCAGTCACGACTACTCTCACGGCTTTTCTGGCAGAGCTCCGGGCCGTATTTGAGGAACCTGCACGGGCCTCTTCTGCCGAGACTGCTTTACTGAACCTGCGCCAAGGCAGCTCGTCTGTGGGAGAGTATGCGGTTCAGTTCCGCACCCTGGCCTCTGAACTTGCCTGGAACGATGCAGCCCTCATCGCTACCTTTAAGAAGGGACTCTCTGCGCTGGTTAAGGACGCTCTGGCTGCTCGGGACCTGCCGTCAACTCTGAGTGGTCTTATCACTCTGGCCACTCGGATTGATGTTCGGTTCAAGGAACGCGCCGAGGAACTCCGCACCGAGCACCCTCTAGCCCGGGTAAGACGTTTTCCTTGCCTGGCTCCTGCCTTTCAAAGACCTCTCCAGCCTTCGCCTGAATTGTCTGCTGAGGAACCTATGCAGGTGGACAGAATTCGTCTCTCGCTACAGGAGCGTTCAAGACGACGACAGGAGAACCTCTGTCTGTACTGTGCCATCCCAGAGCACTTCATCAGTTCCTGTCCTGTCCGTCCTCAACGTCCGGGAAACGCCAGCACCTAGGCTTCTTGGGAGAAGCGTCCCTAGGTGTAAGTACAGCTTCTCCACGTCTGACTCTTCCCGTGCTCCTCAGCGCTGGCACCGGTACCCAGATCCAGGTTTCTGCCTTCCTGGATTCAGGCTCTACAGCGAACTTTGTGGATGCAGCCTTGGTCTCTCAGCATCACTTCCCGGTGGTTCGTCTCGAGAAGCCATTGTCCATTGCCTCGGTCAATGGTCAGATTCTCTCCGTGCCCATCTGCTTTCGCACGGAGCCCCTGCTTCTGCAAGTTGGTGCCCTACATCAAGAGAGACTTTCTTTTTTTGTGCTGCCCCAAAGCACATCTGCTCTACTGCTGGGTCTCCCCTGGCTGCAGCTTCATGCCCCTGTTCTGGACTGGTCTTCTGGAGAGATTCTCCATTGGGGTCCGGATTGTTCCTCACATTGCATGCGGGTCCTTCATCCACTGCCTGTCAGGACTTCTACGTTGTCTCACAAATCCCTGCAGAGACTTCCCGATCCGTATATGGACTTCGCAGATGTGTTTTCCAAGAGACAAGCTGAGACACTACCTCCACATCGTTCCTATGATTGCCCTGTGGATCTCCTTCCGGGTGCTACTCTCCCCAGAGGTAGGGTCTATCCGCTTTCTGTTCCTGAGATGGCTGCTATGTCTGAATACATCAAGGAGAATCTTAAGAGGGGTTTCATACGCAAGTCCTCCTCTCCGGCTGGCACAGGATTCTTCTTTGTCACCAAGAAAGACGGCTCCTTACGTCCCTGTATAGACTATCGTGGGCTTAATAAGATCACGGTTAAAAACCGATACCCCTTGCCGTTGATCATGGAACTCTTTGATCGCCTGCGCGGCGCCAAGGTGTTCTCCAAACTGGATCTTCGGGGTGCTTACAATCTCATCCGGATCCGCAAAGGTGACGAGTGGAAGACGGCGTTTAATACCCGGGATGGGCATTTTGAATATTTGGTAATGCCCTTTGGACTGTGTAATGCCCCTGCTGTCTTTCAAGAATTTGTTAATGACATTTTCCGGGACCTCCTCTATACATGTGTCGTGGTCTACCTGGATGACATCCTGGTGTACTCTCCGGACCTTGAATCCCACCAGAGACACGTACGCCAAGTTCTGGATCGACTTCGTGCCAACCATCTCTACGCCAAACTGGAGAAATGCCAGTTTCACCAGCACAGTCTTTCATTTCTTGGTTATATAATTTCCGACAAAGGCCTCCAGATGGATCCCGCAAAACTGTCTGCAGTTCTTCAGTGGCCTCGCCCAGAGGGTCTCCGAGCCATACAGAGGTTCCTGGGGTTTGCAAATTATTATCGACAGTTTATTCCCCATTTTTCCACTGTGGTGTCTCCCATCGTGGCCCTCACTAAGAAGGGTGCCAATCCACGTTCCTGGTCTCCTACAGCTGAAGAGGCCTTCTCCAAGTTAAAGTCCGCTTTTGCCTCAGCTCCAGTACTCTCTAGGCCTGATACTGACAAACCTTTCTTTCTTGAGGTGGATGCGTCCTCCGTGGGAGCTGGAGCGGTCCTCACCCAAAAAGGGCCCAGGGGCCGAACTTCCACTTGCGGCTTCTTTTCAAAAACATTTTCCCCAGCTGAAAGAAATGATTCGATTGGTGACCGAGAGCTCTTGGCCATTAAACTTGCTCTGGAGGAATGGCGGTATCTTCTGGAGGGTGCTCTTCATCCTGTATGTGTGTACACTGACCACAAGAACTTGTTATACCTCCAGTCAGCCCAGCGCCTGAATCCCAGGCAAGCCCGGTGGTCATTGTTCTTTTCCCGTTTCAACCTGCTAATCCATTTTCGTCCGGCTGACAAGAACGTCAAGGCTGATGCTCTATCCCGTGCCTCTGATGTGACTGGAGAGGAACCAGCTCCTCGGCATATAATTTCTCCGGACCAGCTTGTTGTTGCAGCTCCTGTTGATCTTCGGCAGCTACCTCCTGGCAAGACATATGTTAGACCTGCTCTTCGGAAGAGGATTTTGTCTTGGGGACATTCTTCCCGTGTGGCTGGGCACCCTGGGGTGCAACGCACCGTGGCCCTCATCTCCCGCTACTACTGGTGGCCTGACCTGGTCAAAGATGTTCGGGAGTTTGTGGGATCCTGCTCCTCCTGTGCCTGCAACAAAGCCTCTCGTCTCAAGCCAGCTGGACTGTTATTACCGTTACCGATACCCAGTCGCCCGTGGTCCCACGTGGCAATGGATTTTATCACTGATCTGCCTGTATCCTCGGGCTGTACTCTCATCTGGGTGGTGACGGACCGGTTTTCGAAGATGTCACATTTTGTTCCTCTTCCAGGTCTTCCGTCTTCTCCACAGCTTGCCAGCCTTTTCTTCAGACATATCTTCCGGCTGCATGGTCTTCCGCTGCACATCGTGTCCGATCGTGGAGTCCAGTTTGTGTCAAAATTCTGGCGTTCCTTGTGTAACCAACTGCAGGTCAACCTTGACTTTTCTTCTGCCTACCACCCTCAGTCTAATGGTCAAGTGGAGAGGGTAAACCAGACTTTGGGCTGCTATCTCCGTCACTTCGTCTCAGCCCGTCAGGACAACTGGGCTGACCTCCTACCCTGGGCTGAGTTCTCATATAATTCCCTGGACTCTGGGTCTACTGGCTTGTCTCCATTCTTCGTGGTCTATGGACGTATTCCTCGCCCTCCTCTTCCGCTGTCTACTCCCTCTGATGTCCCTGCGGTTGAGGATCTGCTGTTGGACCTCAACTCTATTTGGAACCAGACCCGCCAGTCTCTTCTGCGAGCTACAGACCGTATCAAGACCCAGGCTGATAAGAGGCGTCGGGCTCCTCCCGTCTTTTCTCCTGGTGAAAAAGTATGGTTATCTTCCAGATACGTCCGACTCAAGATACCTAGCTACAAGCTCGGTCCCCGGTTCCTTGGTCCTTTCGAGGTAATCAAGCGCATCAATCAAGTGGCCTACAAACTCCGCCTTCCTCCTTCTATGCGCATACCGAACTCCTTCCATGTCTCCCTCCTGAAACCTGTCATCCTGAACCGTTTCTCCCAACAATCCCCTCCTCCTGCTCCTGAGGCGGATTCCCCAGACGTCTATGAGGTTAAGGAAGTTCTGGACATGAAGTTCGTGAGGGGTAAGCGGTTCTTTCTTGTAGACTGGAGGGGGTTCGGGCCTGAGGAGAGATCCTGGGAGCCCGAAGAGAACATTTTGGATCGGACTCTCCTCCAGAGGTTTATTGGCCGCAAGAAGAAGAGGGGGAGGCCGAAGGGGGGGGGGTACTGTCACGGGTGCTCCCGCGATCGCTGTCTCGGATCGCGGGCGCACCCGTGTTCCTGCTGCTGCCCCCGGTCCCGGGTCCCGCTCACCTTCCCTGGCTCCCGCGATGTCCTCCCTGGCTCCCGCAGCTCGGCGCGCGCGTCCCCGTCTCCTAGGGCGCGCGCGCGCCGTCACTCTTAGATTTAAAGGGCCAGCGCGCCAATAATGGGCGCTGGCCTGCTATAAGTTTCTTCCCCTTCCTGTGACCCTTGCCGGATCTTTGTGCCTCATAGCCTTAGAGAAAGCTTCCAAGCGAGTATTCCTGCGTTCCTGTGTATTCCTGCGTTCCTGTGTGTCTCCGCTCCCAAGTCCTGTGTTTCCCGTGTTCCTCCGTGTTGCTGTGTTCCTGTGCCTGTGTTCCCGTCCCCTTCTGCCTGGACCTCCTGTTGCTGACCCCGGACTTGGACCTGACGTTGCATCTCTGCCGCCTGCCCTGACCCTGTGCCTGGACCTGTCTACGAGATTGTCATCCGCTAAGGTACCTCGGCCTCGGCTGCCACCGTGGGCTAGTCACACCTGGGAACGACCTAGTGGTATCCTGCCGCAGCAAGTCCAACCCGCTTTGCGGCGGGCTCTGGTGAATACCAGGTGCCGCTAGGCTCCGGTTCCGGGTGTTGGCTAGTTACATCTCCCGCGGTGGTCCAGAGGATCCACTGATCCTGACAGTAAGATCCGGCCATGGATCCCGCCGAGGTTCCGCTTCCTACTCGTCCCAACTTTGCCGCCATTGTGGTCCAGCAATCCCGGGAGATTGCCGCTCAGCGTGAACAGCTGGATCAAGTCACCACCATGCTGCAACAGCTGCTAGCCACCCAGCAACAGCAACAGGCTCCTGTTCCCGCTCCAGCGACCCCTGCCGTTCCGGTCTGTCCTCCTTCCGCTGAACCCCGACTTCGGCTGTCTATGCCCAGCAAGTTTGATGGAGACCCCAAGGATTGCCGGGGCTTTATAACTCAGTGCTCTCTGCAAATAGAGCTCATGCCTTCGCAACTTGTCTCGGAGCGGTCTGAGGTGGCATTCTTCGTCAGTCTCGGCTTCGTCAACCTCGACCTCGGCTGCCACCGTGGGCTAGTCACACCTGGGAACGACCTAGTGGTATCCTGCCGCAGCAAGTCCAACCCGCTTTGCGGCGGGCTCTGGTGAATACCAGGTGCCGCTAGGCTCCGGTTCCGGGTGTCGGCTAGTTACATCTCCCGCGGTGGTCCAGAGGATCCACTGATCCTGACAGCAGTATTTTCACATAAATTGAATAGAGAAGGTTAGTAATTCTCTATTATGTTCTGCCTGATCCTGCAACTACTTCTGATGGAAAGAGAGAGACTTATTAATCAGATTTTCCTCTGTTACTTTATGGTATGTAGTGTGATGTTATGTAGTATTGATCTTTACAGTTGCCATTTGTTCAGAGTCACATGACTTACTGTCCACTTCTCAAGCTCTCCAGAATTAATATGTTGAGACATTTTTCTCTTTCATACTTCTATTTAAATGTTTGCAAGTTTTAGGTTTTGCCAAATGGTATGTAGCCTCTCCCACATGAAAACCACAAAAGCTCAAAAGTTTGAATGAATGCCACCCAATACAGGAAGGAAGCCTTTTAAGCCACTAAAATTCTTTGGGTGATAATTTCACAGAACTATTCATGCATATACACACAATAAACCCATACTGTGTTATCGATCCTCAACATCATCAAAAAACCCATAAAAATCACAATAACTTTAAAAATAAAATAAATAAATGTCATCAGATACTACCTTCTTAAACTAGGCGATACTACCTAACATATGATTTTTACTGTTTATTTTTATATGTGCTCTAGGGAATGGGGGGGGGGGGGGATTTAAACTGTTACTTTTTAATTACATTTTTTTTACTCTTATTTCCGACCCCCTGGAGGTTATGATCATTAATACAATATACTGCAATACTACTGTATTGCAGTATAAAGTAATTTAACTGCTGATCCTGAGTGCATGGATCCTGGACTTGGAAAGCCAGTTTTAAGCAGTAACATAATTTTTTTGAGATATAGGGGCTCACTTACTAAGGGTCGCCCAGTGCATTTTCGGCGGACTGTGCAACTTTTTCTGGGATTACACGGCTTGCACAGGTATTGAACAAGTGTCTGCACCGGGATTGTGTCGTGCGCGATCGATTCCATGTTGCGCAATTTAGGGGTCGTGCCATCTGATGATCCGACTGATTCAGACTGAGTGGAGGCTTTAACTTTCAAATTGTGTCGCAAGCTCAAGTACTTACATGCACCACGAAAAAAGATGGTGCACTTTGTCGGACCTAAGCGGGGAAGCCACACATTCATGATATCGGGCGCACAATCTTAGTGAATCACGGCACAGTGTATATAGTTCGGTGAACTCCGGGGACGGGGTAAGAAAATGCGCCCCATAGACTTTCTTCATCATGAAGTACCAAGCAGTGGCATAACTAGGAATGAGTGAATCCCATAGCAAACTTCCAGCTGGGTCCCCCTCCCGTATATATAAGTCAACCTGAATATAAACCGAGGTATCTAATTTTCTCACATATAACTGGAGAAAATTGACTCGAGTATAAACCCAGGGTGAAAAATGCAGCCGCTACACTTAAAGGACACCTGTCATCAGGTCTGTGTCACTAGTCTTGTCACTACTACCTGTTGGAGCAGCTCACAAGGATCCCATCCCAGCCTTAATCTAGTTATTTCATACATTATTCATTGTAAAATCATCTATTTTTTATCATGTAAATAAGGCTGGTCACATGGTCAGAGGCAGTGATGTCACCCCTGTTACCCCTCCCCTCTCCTCCCCCTGCTCATGTCTGTGTGTGATGTATAGTAAAGCATGGCTAGTGTGCGTGCTGCATCTGCTGACATGCTGCATCCTCCTAATATACAGGTGAGAGACACAGACATCAGCTACACATGAATCTGACATGTTCTGCTGTAACATGGCTGCCTGGAGCTGTTGTATCTCTCCTAAACACACACACATGCACACACAGGCTGCAGGGGGCGTCGCCACCAGCACCAGGAAGCACATCATTATACAGCCTCACATCATTATACAGGCTGTCAGTCATGCACTGGGGGTGTGGCTGTGCCTCCCACTCATGAATAAGGTGGACAGCTTAAATATGCTAATGCTTCAATGGACATTTCACAGGTCATTTGCATGAAGCTTTAGGACCTCATTGCTTAGGTTTACAGGCATGTAGAGGGACAATGAAGGGATAGAGGCAATGCTCTCTAATGGCAGTTTATGAAAATTTATTTAGTTTAGGGGGGTTATTTTGCATGACGGGTTCTCTTTAAATAAAATGTCCAGCAGTGGCCTCTTATTAAAAACATGTCCCCGCAGCGGCCTCTCCTCACTAGTAACATGTCCCAGCAGCGGCCTACCCTCACTAATAACATGTCCAGCAGCAGCCTCCCCTCACTAATAACATGTCCAGCAGCGGCCTCCTCACTTGTGTAACTGATGTCTGTGTCTCTCACATGTGTATAGGAGAACAGAGCATGTCAGGTACTTGTGTAGCTGATGTCTGTGTTCTCACATATATATAGGAGAAGAGAGCATGTCAGGTACTTGTACAGCTGATGTCTCTGTCTCTCACATGTGTATTGGAGAAGATAATATGTCAGGTACTTTTGTAGCTGATGTTTGTGTCTCTCACATGTATATAGGAGAAGGGAGCATGTCAGGTACTTGTGTAGCTGATGTCTTACACATGTGTATAAGAGAGTAGAGCATGTCCGGTTTTTCTGTAGGTGATGTCTGTGTCTCTCACATGTGTATAGGAGGACAGAGCATGTCAGTATCCCTCATGTGTATAGGAGAACAGAGCATGTCAGGTCTTTCTGTAGGTGATATCTGTGATTCTCACATGTATATAGGAGAACAGAGCATTCCAGGCACTGTGGCTGATGCCTGTGTCCCTCATGTGCAGGGTCGGACTGGGATACCTGCGGCCCACCAGTGAAATTGATGTTGGGGGCCCACCTACTACTACATAGAAATATTCTGGTATTACAGTCAGCAATAGGCCAGGTGATTATGTCGATCTTAATATAAAACCCCTTATCTCTAGGATTAGACAAAAAATTATGGTGTGGAATAGATTGAATCTCCCATTGGCAGCAAGAGTAGTTATTTTTAAAATGGTAATTCTGCCTCAGGCCCTATTCTTATTTCAGAACAGTCCAATGATTGTCCCTAGAAGGATATTCTCTACTTTAGACTCTCTCCTAAGACATTTTCTGTGGAATGGGAAAAATGCTCGTATTAGTTTGAATAAATTGCACGCTTCAATTGATAAGGGTGGATTAGCTCTACCAGATTTTCACAGCTATTTTATAGCTGCACAATGGCACAATTTAATAGATTATGATAGGGTATTGGTTAAACTCATGCTGGAAAAGAAATATAGATGGTTAAGCAGTTTTGATATATGGAGTTTATTAGAGACAGCGGTCTTCCTGAAGTTGGACTTTAAGGAAGGAGATTCGTTGTTTGCACTAATGCAATGGGTGTGGGACAGGGTTAAAAATCAAAAAAGGGTTAGGGGATACTTAAATGTGACACCACTATGGGGTTTTACGAAATGGAATCCGTTGCACTTGGACTCGATGAAATTTTGGTGTAATAAAGGGGTTTTGTATGTACATCAGGTATTAGACGAGGATGGTTTAAAGTCATTTGAAAATATGGTGCGAGAGTTTGATCTGGGAGTCAGGGACTGGTTTTTTTATACTCAGCTTAGGTGCGCCTTCAGTGTTTGTTTGCTAAATAGGGACTTCCTGCTAGAAGAGCATCCCTTGAGAGATATGTTCACCCCCTTGAACAGAAAGGGCTTGATGTCTAGAATATATAAATTGATGACCAAAAGTGAGATCGACCTCCCGGCAAAAGAGTGCTATGTAAAATGGCAGAAAGATATTCCGGACCTGACGGAGGAGGAGTGGGTGGACTCATTATATATGACTAGTAAGAATATTAAGAATATGTCTCATATTGTATCTCAGACCTTTATTGTACATAGAGCGCATCTATCACCAAAGCGGTTAAGTTTTCTCTGGAAAAAAAAATGAAGAGAGGTGCCCTAGATGCAACTTGTTGGACGCGGACGTTGTGCATATGTTGTGGAGGTGTCCAAAGCTGCATTGGTACTGGATTAATATTGTGAATAAACTACAGAGAGTATTTAGCTGTGATATTCCGCTAGGTGTGCAGAATTGCATTCTTGGCACGAAAATTGGTATTACAGGCGCAGCGGGTTGCATTCCGAGTGTTCTGAAAGGTTTACTGATGGCTAGACTAATAATCCTAAGACATTGGAAGGATAAGGAGGCACCCAGGGTAAAGGACTGGGAGGGAAGACTTGACACTCTATTCTATGCAGAAAAATATGAAGAATATGAAAAGGGTGTAAAAAAACCTGGAATGAGGGATAGTTGGCTTAATAGACCGAATGAGTAATAACATGATGAGGCCCAAGTAAAGAGGGTGAAAGGTCTTCTAAAATATAATCACTTGTCTTTATGTACGCTCTTGCAATGATATCTATAGGTATGGATCTGATGGTGGTCACCAGTCGCCAGGAGGGTGGGGTTGGGTGGAGGGAGGGAGAGGGGATAAAAACAAAAAAAAAAATCTCTTACTTCTCTTCGTCTTGTTTATAATAATGTGTACCTAATGCTGGACTGTGTATAAAGTTATTGTGTGAAATATGATTGTATACGTGCCCATGGTAACTTTTTTTATAATGTATAATGATTGATTAATAAAATAAAAAAAAAAATATTCTGGGATAAGGGAATTTCTAAGCATTAGCGGGCAGTGAAATGAAGGATAAGGTTTGTGTAGAGGGGCTGCAGTGGTGATGTTATCTCAGAGCATTAATGTTAGGAATATTATAAGAGTTACCCCTGGTTTCCCGGGCTTTCTGCTGGTGGCTGGGCTGTGGTAAGGGATGTTAGTGTTCGCACTGTGACCAACCTTCCAATAAGGAAATGCTGAAAACCTTTATAAGAACTAATGACATTAACCCTACTTTGGCGTCCCCCACCACAAAGAAAGGTCACATTAGCTGAGAGCCGTCTCACACTAGAAGGTTAGTCAGTGACTACAATACTGATCCAACACAGAGAGAAGTAGGATTTAGTACCTCACAGGTGACATGTCTTCTCCTTCACATCCAGAATTGTCATACAATCTGGTTGCAGAATTTTCTGGCAGATGTGTTCAGCTCTGAGAAGCAGATCCCCCTCACTGCACCCCTAAAAATACCACAGTTACTTACAGTATAATGTTACCTGGATAAAACAATGTCCGACACTGTACTTCTAAAAAATCTACATAAGAAACCCCTCTGTGCCCCAGTATATCAAAAATTACATTGTTACTCCCAAATGTATTACTATGCTACAGTCTGTGAATAAATAATACTGTACCATTAAAAAGTATGTGTGGTCCCCGCCCCTCACTTAATTACATTATATATGGTTCCCCTGTGAATTATTTAAATTAATTAATTTATCTATTTAATGTCCCTTCTATTTATTTTTCTACATTTCCCCTACTAAAAATGTGTTATATAACAATGATGCATAATCAATTATTTTATACAAAATGTACTAATACGTTTTTATACCATATCCTAATTATTATAATACATATAATCCCTACAAATTATTAATGAGCATTTACACATAATATCTGCACATTATTTAATTCTATTATTACCGTATGTACTCGAGTATAAGCCGAGACCCCTAATTTTAAAACAAAAAAAATTAGAAAAACCTATTGACTCGAGTATAAGCCAAGGGTGGGAAATGCATTGGTCACAGCCTCCCCAGTATATAGCCTGCCAGCCCCCTGTAGTTTATAGCCTGCCAACCCCCCTGTAGTTTATAGCCTGCCAGTCCCCTGTAGTATATAGCCTGTCAGCCCCCTGTAGTATATAGCCTGTCAGCCCCCCTGTAGTATATAGCCTGTCAGCCCCCCTGTAGTATATAGCCTGTCAGCCCCTCTGTAGTATATAGCCTGCCAGCCCCCCTGTAGTATATAGCCTGCCAGCCCCCCTGTAGTATATAGCCTGCCAGCCCCCTGTAGTTTATAGCCTGCAGCCCCCTGTCATGTATAGCCTGCCAGCCCCCCTGTAGTATATAGCCTGCCAGCCCCTCTATAGTATATAGCCTGCCAGCCCCCCTGTAGTATATAGCCTGCCAGCTCCTCTGTAGTATATAGCCTGCCAGCCCCCTGTAGTATACAGCCTGCCAGCCCCTCTGTAGTATACAGCCTGCCAGCCCCCCTGTAGTATATAACTTGCCAGCCCCCCTGTAGTATATAGCCTGCCAGCCCCCCTGTAGTATATAGCCTTCCAGCCCCCCTGTTGTATATAGCCTGCCAGCCCCCTGTAGTATATAGCCTGCCAGCCCCCCCATACACATTACCCCCCGTACACATTAGCACCCCCCATACACATTAGCACCCCCCATACACATTAGCACCCCCCATACACATTAGCACATATTTTAATCAACAGAAGTTTTCAATGTCTGTAACATTATCTTTGACCATGCGTATTGTCCTGCTAGTTTATACTTGTTGTTTTACTACTTCTGACTTCTATTTCTCAATAAAAGAAAATATATTGGACCAACGTATTATTATTGCATGCCGCCCACATTTTCTGTGTTGTTTTTTCATCTTATAGTCATCAATAGTTGTATAATTTATAATGAAGAGTTTAACACTACTGTGAATCGTATCTGCTTTAAGGGATTTTATAAAATTGTAATTGCTTAGTATCACAAGCAGCAGAATGGAATAACATGCGTGACCAGCTACAGTTGTTTGACTTGTGGATTACCATGAAAGTTATTGGAACTTTTCCTTATCTCAAGGACAGTAAGTGTTCATACTATTAGCTGGGTGATTCATAGTGACTCATCTCAGACAGCTGTCTAGACAGTGCATACATATGAACAGCTAGGTGTTTATTTCAGAAGTGAAATCTGATTCCTGGAAGAAGGGAATGTCATTGCTAACTGTATACAGGATGGGACTGAAGAAAAAAACATTTGTGAAAATGTCCTTGTAGCACACAGCAACCAATCAGAGATCAACTTTCATTTATTTCTTATTTATAAAGTAAAGCTCTACTGGGGTTGGTTTCTGTGAACAACAAAGACAATTGTTCTTTGACACTTTCTGAATATTTCCCCTGTAGACTAGTAGATGAGGATATATATATATGGGTAGATATATATTGTTTGGTGAAAAATATTTTCTCCTTCACACAAGCGTAATAATGCATGTCCCATGGAAAATATATTGTCATGTAGTGGAATGTATGAATGCAATCGGAATTTATGATTTTTAAAATGTGTTGACTGTTTTAGGGAAGTTTTTATCTTAAATAAAATTCATTAAGGACGCAGCCATTTCGTAGCTTAAGGCTCAGCCCGATTTTTTGGATTCTGACATCTCTTTATATGGTTATAACTTTTGAACACTGTTATTTATCAAAGTTTTGATAAGTTTTGCGTTTATTTACAAAAAAAAACAAAAAAAGAAAAACTGATGATTTTTTAAAAAAAATTTTCCATTTTCGAAATTTTAATTCATTGCGTTTTCAGGCAGATAGATTCACCACCAAATAAATTGCTGAATAACATTTCCCATATGTCTACTTTGGATTTTCATAATTTCTGAAATGTCTGGATAATTTATTTTGATGTCACGCGGCTTACAAATAGAACATCGATTTTCCGTATTTTCAGAATTGACTATTTTGGGGATAAATCCTGTTTTGAATGAAATTTTACATATTTAGCATCAAAAAACCCCTATGTATCAATCCATTTTCAAATCTGCAGCCCTCAAACTAGCAGAAACAGATTTTAGGAAGATTGTTAACCCCTTGAGATCTTCATAGTAATGTAATCAAAATGGAGGTGAAAAATAGAATGGTCAAATTGTGCCGGTTATACATTCATTTAGCCCTAAAATTTACACATTTCCAAAAGCTAAAAAGAAAAAACCCACCATACAATTTGTCCTATAATTTCTCCTGAGTGCAGAGACCTCCCACATGTGGCCGGGACTTGTTTTATGGGTTCACAGCGAGGCACAGAAGGGAAGGAGCGCCCTGCAGCTGCCAGGATTTTAGTTTCCTCATTGGCCCCTTTTGTAGGCTATAAAATTTTCGCTTTTTGGTTATTGGGGCCATGCGACGACATTTTTTTTGCGGAATGAGATGCTTTTTCCAAAGTTACCATTTTGGGGTTGGTATCCCCTACTGCTGAAAATGTAGAATTTTTTTGGGGAGGGCAGGAGTAAAAAATAATCAATTCTGTACTGGATTTTCTTTTGTTTTACTAAATTTGCCAAATAAAACCCTAATGTGGGAAAAATATATCATTTTTGCATTGCCATCTTCCTATTTTTTTTGGCTATGGAGCTGGTTGATGGCTTGTTTTTTGCAGGAGTTGTACTTTGCAACAGTATCATTCTGGAGTACATATGTTTTTTTTTTTGTGGGATTCAATAGGTAAAAATAATAATTTTTGGCTGGTTTATGACATTTTTTTTTACGGCGTTCAACGTGGGGTTCAATAATTATTTTATTCTATGGATTGTTACGGATGCGGTGATACCACATATGTGGGGTTTGTGTTATAATTTATTATTTTTTTTAGCATATGTCTCTTTATATGTTATGGGGCTTATGGGCATTTTTAATAATTTATTACTTTATTTTTTTTATTGAAAAACATTTTTTTTTTCCTTTTTTACTACTTCCACCATGGGACATGAACAAGCAATCAACTGATTGCTTGTTCATGATAATACTCTGCAATGCTCATGTATTGCAGGGTATTTGCAGTGTCAGCCTATGCACATGCATAGGCTGACACTGTGCATGAAAGATGATGTCACAGACGCCATCTTTTAGGCACTGCCTTCAGGCATCTCTGGGGTCCCGATCGGACCCCAGAGATGTCATGGCAACGATTGGCGCCCCCTGAAAATGGTTAGGGGGGGGGCCATCAATGGGGAAAGACCTCCCAGAGGCATGTTAGATGCCGCGGTCGCGCTGACCGCGGCATTTAACGGGTTAAGCTCCCACAATTGGAGCACACTCCGACCGCAGGTGTTACACTGGGGCTTTAACTATGAGGGAAGCACCCTGTGTTTCCCGATGCTGGTTCGGCTCAGATCTTGAGCTCAACCGGCATCGGCTCTGCGTCCGATATATAAAGGACGCTGAGCGCTAAGTCACCGTGCTCAGCGTCCGATATATCGGACGCTGAGCGTTAACAGGTTAAATAAGTTTGCAGGGTACGCAGTGGGGCACATTTACATACCCAGCCGCCGTAGTTCCCCGAAAGTGAATTGTCCAACGATAATGCACTGTGCCACGATTCACTAAGATAAATAAAACAATTTGACTGGAGCTCCTTTAGTGTCGTTATTATTATCTGTAGAAAAGTTCCGCAACTCCTTTCCACTTCCACTCTTTAAATTTTTTCAAGTATGTTTCCACATTAAAAGATTCTTCTGATGAGAATAGACTGCTATTCAGACAGCTCCGTTGCATTTCCTCATCCTTCATACCCACCACAAATGTTGCTGGAAAATATTTAAGCAAAGATAGTGCAGTATGTGGGCATATAAAATCCGCAATCTAGACGCCAGTCTCGCTTGTTCGCCCAACCCAGGGTTTCGCTACCACGGAAGAAGGATTTTATATGCACATTTTTACTTATGTGTGTGAGTAGTTTTACTTATGTTTGAGAGTATGTTTTTATGGAATAAATTGCAATTTGGTTGAACATACTGCACTATAGTTGCTTAAATCTTTTCCAGCAACCCGCAACATTTGTGGTGGGTTTGAAGGATGAAGGAAACGCAACAAAACTGTCTGAATAGCGGTTTATTCTCATCAGAAGAATATTTTTATGTGGAAACATACTTGAAAAAATGTAAAGAGCAGAAGTGGAAAGGAGTTGTGGAACTTTTCTACAGATAATAATAAGGACACTAAAGGAGCTCCATTCAGATTGTTTTATTTATTTGAAGTTTGTGGACATGGGGGTCGGTCTTTGACTGTGAAGTCGCTCCTAACAAGGATTTAGTGCGCAACTCAATTTTTACTATTTGCGATTCACTAAGATCGTGCGCCTGATATCCTGCATGTGTCACATCCCCACTCAAGTCTGACAGAGTTCACCATCTTTTTAATGGTGCATGTAAGTGCTTGGACTTGCGACACAATTTGAATGTTAAATCCTGCTCTCAGTCCAAATCGGTCGGATAATTCGACAGCACGCCCCTTAATTGTGTCGCATGGAAGCCAGCGCAGTTGTGCCAAAAACAATCACGTGCGACAAAATCCCAGCGCAGACGCCTACTAAAAACCTGTCCTACCCGTGCAATCCCCGAAAAAGGAGCATAGTCCAACGAACGTGAGCAACTCGACCCTTTGTAAATGAGCTCCACTATCTTTATGATAAATGAAAGTGATTTAATTGTAGCAGACCATTTAGATAAGAGTCATGTCACATCTTCTCTGCATATCTTGCATCCATCTTTGAACTTGTATTCTTTGTGATGACAGGGGATCCCCCAGCATTTGGATGAATGTGGATTTAAAAAAAAAAAAGCCAATTTACTTAATCATTCAGTGTTTCTATAGGTAAGGGAAATAAGGGAACATAAAACGTATAGGTGCAAGTTTTTACAAGCTTTTTAAAAGTTACATTTTCTTTGGTGCCTATGGGAAATTAAATTAAATCTGTGTTGTTATTGGTTGCTATGGGCTGTAAGACAGTTTCATAAATAAAAAACACAGGGATAGCCAGCTTTGTTATGTACACATTTGGAAATCATATTAAAAGGTTAAAGAGTTATTCTGGGTAATTGCAATCGATTCCCACCACTGATCAGATCAGTTGGAGCCTGACACTTGGCAATCCAACTATTTAGCTGTTCATGGCTATCTCTAAGTTGTACTGAGATCAAAGGCGAAGCACATCTATGCTGTCTGACTCGATAACCACAGCTCCCATTCTTTTGTCAGGTGTTGCCCCCACCCCCCTTTCTTCTACAAGGAGCAAGGATATACATTAATCTGAGCAGCAAATCCTACATGTTGTCTGGTGTGTTAAGAGCCAGTCTTAATATCCCTTTCACCAATGTACTGCACCCCAGATTAAGGCCTCCATTTAAGCCATCCATTTAAAGTATAGACATAATAAAATATAGAGCATGTCCTATTTTCTCCAGTATTTCATATGCATATAAGCTGCATACGGTTGTGCACTGTATGCTGCTGTATATAAATGTAGTATCCAGAGAGACCAGAACCAGTAGGAGGTGCATTCTGTCAGCCAAACAATGGTCAGCCATCCTTCAGCCAACCATCATTTACCATCCCAATGTATACAGGTACAGTACAGACATAGTGACATGTGTGCACATGCAAATGAAAAACGTCACATATATAGAGATTCACGTGGCACTGAAATATAGGACTGAAGAAATCATGCATTTGTGAGAAAGGGGCCTTAAAAAGAGTAAATCTGTTGCTGTGCTCAGATGCCAGAATTAAATCTCCGCCAGGTCGGAGCTGGTGGAGAGTTTAGGTGTAGTTCAGCTTTAGTAAATACGACTGGCCTGGGTGTTCCTATCACATACTATGGCACTCTACTTTTTTTAAAAAACATATTTTTTTTGTTGTTTTTTAGGTGGTGGTTCGAGAACTCCTTGCTCAATACACAAGACAGTATGAGGAAAGTCCAGTATTTGGTCTTCTCAGAAACTGGACTAGCTCTATTGGCGATCGGCTAAGAACAAGGTATACATGTGCTAAGGGTATTTATATAATGATACATAACAATGTATACTTAAATATGAATTGGCATGCTATCCATATATTTTGCCAATACACATTGAAAACATGTGTTTCTCGTTACTGATTGAAAGAATTTACAGTACAGAACGGTACAGAAAGTGTTTAGTTTTTAAAGTACTCTTTTAAATTTTCACTCTCTGTTTCATTGCAGCCAATTGTTAAGGGCATAAGTTCTTTATTTTTGCTCAGTAATGTACACTCTGCACTCCATTTTGACAGACAAAAAAAATAGAATTTTAGATATTTTTGCTAATTTATCAAATAAGAACATCTGAAATAATCACATGGTCATAAGTATTCAGACCTTTTGCTCAGTATTCATTAGAAGCACTGTGCTGTGCCAGTACAGACATGGGTCTTCTGGGGAAAGGTTTTTACACTTGGATTTGGGTATCCTCTCCATTCTTCCTTGAAGATCCTCTTCAGTTCCCTCAGGTTAGATGATGAACGTTGGTGGACAGATATTTTCAAGTTTCTCCAGAGATGCTCAATTAGGTTTAGGTCAGGTCTCTGGCTGGGTCAGTCAAGAAAGGTCGCAGAGTTGTTCAGAGGCTACTACTTTGTTATTTTAGATGTGTGCTTATGATCTTTGTCTTTTTGGAAGGTGAACCTTTGGCCTAGTCTGGTCCAGAGCCTCTGTACTTGGCCACGGTTATCTTTCTTTCAATTGCGAGCACTTGTCCTTTCCCTGGAGCTGAAAAACACTCCGATAGCATGATGCTGCCACCACCATGTTTCACTGCTGGGATTTTATTTGGCAGGTGATGAGCAGTGCCTGGTTTTCTCCACACATACCGCTTAGAATTAATCACCAAAAAGTTCATTCTTCATCTCATCAGACCAGAGAATCTTATTTCTTATAGTCTGGGAGTCCTTCATGTATTTTTTGTAAACTGTATGCCCCTTTCATAAGTCTTGCATTGGTTGGAGGCTTCTTTTGGCACACTCTGCCATAAAGCCCCGATTGGTTTTGAGCTGCAGTGATAGTTACCTTTCATCTCCCTACTGCATCTCTGGAGCTCAGTCACAGTGATCTTGGGGTTCTTCTTTACCTCTTTCACCAAGGCTCTTCTCCGACGATTGCTTAGTTTGGCTGGATGGACAGGTTGAGGGAGAGTTGTAATCTTCTTCCACTATGCTCTTAGGAACCTTGAGTGCTGCAGAAATTATTTTTAAACCTTGGCCAGATCTGTGCATTGTCACAATTCTGTCTCTGAGCTCATTAGGCAGTTCCTTAGCCCTCATGATTCTCATGTACTCTGACATGCACTGTGAGATCTTATAAAGACATGTGTGTCCAATCAGTTTAATTAAACACTGCTGGACTTCAATATTGAAGTGGAACCAGGTCAAGAAGGATTATAAGGAAATGGACAGCATGTGAGCTAAATTTGAGTTTACTCAGCAACGGGTCTGAATACATATGACCATGTAAAATTTCAGTTTTAATTATTTAATAACGGGTATTCCCATTTCAGCAAATAAATTTTAATGTTTGTGTAATCGAAAGTTATGCAATTTTCCAATATACTTTCTGTATTAATTCCTAATGGTTTTCTAGATCTCTGCTTTCGGTCGTTATTTACTTCCAGTGGACATAAATCATTATAGAGAGTAATCAGAGCTGTGTGTTATAAGCAGCCGTGCGCTTGTGTGACCATGGTCAGATTTCTGTCCACAGGAAGTAAACCGTGAAGCCTTCTATAGAAGGACAGCAAGCAGAGATCCAGGAAACCATAAGAAATTCATACAGAAAGTATATTGCCAAAATTGCAGAACATTTCATTAATGAGCAAAAAGAAGAATTCTTTTATTTTACCAATTGGCTGCAGTGAAACAAAGAGTAAAACATTTAAAGGGGTCTGAATCCTTTCTGTACCTTCTGTAGGTCTAAAGCTCCTCCCAACTGTACCTGAATTGCGTTTTTAAATGCAATCCAAACACTGCGTATGATCGCAGCCTGTTCACTTGTTCATTTTTTACAGATGTGCAGAACAAGTGAAAAAAAAATTGCAGCATGCACTATGTTTTTTTTCAAAGGCGGACCTCCATAGTCAATGAAGCCACCTAAAAACTGACAGCACACAGATGACATCCGTATGCAGTATGTTTATTTCTCAAATGTTGCTAGGTAACCAATTGGGCATGGCAGTAAGTAGATTAGATATCCATTTATTTTTTTGGGGACATGAAAATAATGGATGATAAACAGATGCAGACTGCACACGAATATCACATGATCAGATATTTTGCTGAAATGCAATGGGCACGGCCATCCGATGGAGCCCTAAGTGTGTGTTTGTACTTTTTTTAACTGCAATACCCATTTAATCCTGACATCTGCTTTTTTATGTCCTAAATCGGACATAACTACAATCCTACCCATATAGTTACGTTGTTACCGTTATCAATAGTAACCTTAGCATACAAACTGTTGCAGTGTGCCAAGGTGATGATATTGCAATCATAGGCCTAGGAAAAGAGTGCAGGTCTGCCATATTGAAGGAAATCTACCATCAAAATCCTTAAAGCCTAGGGTAGCCCCTCAGGCTCATTGGCATATTTTTAAAAGTTGATTTTAGAAAGAAAGAGGCCATGGATAACAAGTATAAGAAGTCATGGATCTATGAGTAAGTGTCCCTGGATTATCATGCAGGATTTTGAGTGTAGGTTTCCTTGTTATTTATTCATTTACTTTTTTGTTATTTATTTATTCATTCATTATTCATCAGCATGTTGTAAAAAGAAATAGCTAAAAGCTAAGTACACTGTACAATGGAAGTGCTTAAAGAGTTTTTCCAATTAGACTGGAAAACTGATATCCAGCCATTCCTGCGGTCCAATACTCAAGTATCTTGTTGGCACCCCTGGCTGGTGCAGAAGTGTCAGTAGCCATTTGATTTTTTTTTGCCTCGGACAGCAGGTAAGCCATGTGTAACACTGGTTGAGGAACAGAAGACATCATACAGCATACCACAAAACTAGGCTCTATTTTTCAAGTTTCATGTTGTCAGAGAAAATTTGGTCTTTATTAGAGATGAATGAACACACTCGTCCGAGCTTGATGCTCGTTGGAGCATTACTGTACTCGAAACTGCTCGTTGCTTGGCCGAATATTTCGCCAGCTCGAAAAAATGGCATCTCCCGCCGTTTTGATTTTTGGCGGCCAGAAACAGAGGCAATCACAAGCCAGGAGACTCTGCACTCCACCCAGCATCACGTGATACACTTACACGTCGATAGCAGTGGTTGGCTGGCCTGATCAGGTGACCCTGGAATAGACTTGCCCTTGCCCGCGCTGCTTGCATCATTCTCTGTCTGGATGCCATTAAAGAGAGAGCTGCTGCTGCTGCAGAGATAGCGTTAGGGTGTTATATTAGCTTACTGTTAGGCAGGAGTGAGTCTACAAGAACCCAACAGCCCTTGTTGGGGCTAGAATTTTTTTTTTGTTTGCTTGTGACTGGGCTTGCTGGCATTAGTAGTGCAGCTAGTACCATATTGTGAGGAATTTGCTGGGAGACCTGCGACCGTTGTGTTTAGCTCTTAGTGACACACATATCCATCTCAAACACCTAAGTGGGACAATTTATTAGGGGTTTGATTGAATTAGGCACAGTCTTACACTTTAATTTTGAAAATGTTGAACCCGAGGGCTAGGGGTAGAGGGTGTGGGCGTCCAACTACTGCAGGGGTTCAGAGGCTGTGGTCCTGGGCGGGGTGAGACACCACCTGCTGATGAGGGAGCAGGGGAACGCCGCACAACTACACTCCCTAGGTTCATGTCTCGTGGTAGAGCACTGTTGAGGCCAGAACAGTGCGAACAGGTGATGGCGCTTAACCACCACCAGTATGCGCAGGCATATGAATGCTAAACACCCCACTCAATGGAACCAAGGCCGTTCACCTCCGGCCGGGCACACCACTGCTCCTTCCCCTGTGCCATCTGCTGCCTCTGCTAGTCAGACCCCAGCCCAAACACCTCCCATGCGAAAACCACACCTTCACCTCCACGATCCTCCACAGCATCCACCAATGTCTTCATTCGCAGCGTTTAGCTGTCTATACCCCAGGCGCTGGAGCGCAAGAGGAAATACAATGCAACCCACCCACACGCCCAAGCCCTCAACGTCCACATCTCCAAATTACTCAGCCTGGAGATGCTGCCCTATAGGCTGGTAGAGACCGAGGCCTTTCGCAAACTCATGGCGGCGGCCGCCCCTCAGTGTTCGGTCCCCAGCCGCCACTACTTTTCCCGATGTGCCGTCCCAGCCCTGCACCAGCACGTGTCACACAACATCATCCGTGCCCTGTCCAACGCCCTTTCTGACAAGGTCCACCTGACCATGGACACGTGGACGAGTGCTGCCGGGCAGGGCCACTATATATTGCTGACGGCACATTTGGTTAACTTGGTGGAGGCTGGGACCGAGTCTGACCCTGGGGCTGGTCATATACTGCCGACGCCGAGGATTGCGGGGCCTACCTCGGTCCAGGTCTCTCAGGCCTACTATGCCCCCTCCTCCTCCCACACCTCCCCCTCCGAATTACCACCCGTGGGCATGGCGCCATCAGTCGGTAGCTCTAGGCACAGCAGCAATGCCGTTGCTAAGCGACAGCAGGCGGTGCTCAAATTGCTGAGCCTAGGCGATAAAAGGCACACCGCCCAAGAGCTATTACAGGGCATCACGGCGCAGACTGATCTGTGGTTGGCACCGCTGAACCTGAAGCCAGGCATGGTTGTGTGTGACAACGGCCGTAACCTGGTGGCGGCCCTGCAACTCGGCAGACTGACACATGTGCCATGTCTGGCCCATGTGTTAAATCTCATAGTTCAGCGGTTCCTCAAGACATACCCCAATCTGTCTGATTTGCTCACTAGGGTGCGCCGCATCTGTACACATTTCAGGAAGTCCAGCACAGATGCTGCCACTCTCAGGACAGCGCAGCGCCGCCTCCAACTGCCCGCTCACCGACTGTTGTGCAACGTGCCCACGAGGTGGAATTCAACATTAACCATGTTATCCAGAGTTTACCAGCAGTGCAGAGCGATTGTAGACTGCCAGATGTCAACTTCCACCAGAACTGGTAGTCAGGTCAGTCAGCTTCCTCAAGTCTACAATGAGGAGGGAAGTGGATGTCTGATATCTGTCAGGTGCTGAGTAACTTTGAGGAGTCAACACAGATGGTCAGTGGCGATGTCGCCATCATCAGCCGCACCATCCCGCTGCTTGGCCTGTTGAAAAACTCTCTGGTCAGCATGAAGTCAGAAGCTTTGCGCTCGTCACAAGAGACGGGGGAAGAAGATTCCCTTGTTGATAGCCAAAGCACACTCAGGTCTGTTTCTCAGTGCATACCGGAGGAGGTGGAGGAGGATGAGGAGGAAGAGGAGGAGAATGTTGGCGAGACAGAAGAGGGGACCATTGTTCAGTCCTTCACTGTTCAGCGTGTATGGGCAAAAGAAGAGGAGTTGGAGGAGGAGGAAATGGAGAGTTAGGCCAGTGAGGGGAGTGAATTCTTGTGCGTTGAGACTCTGGCACTTATGGCAGATTTCAAGCTAGGCTGCCTATCCCGTGACCCTCGCGTTCAAAGAATTTAATCCAGCACCGATTACTGGTTATTCACTCTCCTGGACCCACGGTATAACCAAAATCTTTCCACTCTCATCCCTGGAGAGGAAAGGAGTGTGAGAATGCATGAATACCAGCAGGCCCTGGTGCACAAGCTGAAACAGTATTTCCCTTATGACAGCGCTAGCGGCAGAGGGTGTACTTCTGTGGAACAAGTAACAAGGGAGAGTAGGCGAGCAGGCAGCTTGTCCAGCACTGGCAGGGGTACGCTTTACAAGGCCTTTGCCAGTTTTATGTCACCCCAGCAAGACACTGTCACCTGTCCCCAGTCCCGGCAGAGTAGGGCTGATCTTTACAGAAAGATGGTGAGGGAGTACGTAGCTGACCATACCATCGTCCTAAATGATCACACAGCTCCCTACAACTACTGGGTTTCAAAGCTGGACATGTGGCACGAACTGGCGCTGTACGCCTTGGAAGTTCTTGCCTGCCCTGCCGCTAGCGTGTTGTCTGAGCGGGTTTTCAGTGCAGCTGGTGGCATCATCACCGATAAGCGTACACGCCTGTCGACTGACAGCGCTGACAGGCTGACGCTTATCAAGATGAATAAAGCCTGGATTTCTCAGGATTTCTATTCTCCACCAGGTGAAAGAAGCGCAACCTGAATAACCACCATAACCAAGCCAATTACTTATAAGAACAGTACTACACTTGATCTTATACAAAAGATTCTTAGAAGTGCTGTTCGTAGCCCCCGCCTGCTTTGAAAATTATATTTTTTTTTCAACGTAAACGCTTTTGGCCCCCAGGCCTTTTTTGGGTGGGGAGGAGCCGAGAGGCAGGGGCTTGGACAGGAGAAAGCTCGCCTCGCAGCGGCCGCCAGCTCCATCCCTAGATCCAACTAACATAGTTTTAACTGCAGCACCTTTAATCTACCACTACTATACTGCCTCCATACATCATCCCCTTATCAAACGAGCTGTGTCAGGCAGAATTTTCGGGTGTTTCACCAGATACATAATGGAACTCGGCCCATCTGTCACCGCCATGCTGGAGACCTGAAGTTGCAATCATAGCAGCGCAATATGGATGCCCCATACTGTCGCTCTTAATCATGGAACCATTTCGGAAAAAACTATTAAAAATAGAACCGCTATGCTATTCCATTATTCCTAGATGAAATATTCAAACGTCCCCGCCTGCTTTGAAAATTATAATTTTTTCAAAGTAAACGCTTCTGGCCCCCAGGCCCATTCTGGATGGGGAGGAGCCGAGAGACAGGGGCTTGGACAGGTGAAAGCTCACCTGGCAGCGGACCGCCAGCTCCATCCCAAGATTAGGCAGCCTCAGAGGCATCCATGCATACTGCCCCTGCTGTTTCCTGTCCATTTCGCCTCCACGATCCTCCACAGCATCCACCAATGTCTCCATGCGCAACTTTCAACTGTCTATACCCCAGACGCTGGAGCGCGAGAGGAAATACAGCACATCATCTCCTTATCAAACGAGCTGTGTCAGGCAGAATTTTCAGGTGTTTCACCAGATACATAATCTGTCGCCGCCATGCTGGAGACCTGAAGTTTCAATCATAGCAGCGCAATTTGGATGCCCCATACTGTCGCTCTTAATCATGGAAGTCGTCTCCTTGGCTGCCTCCACATGTCGTCCCCTTATCAAACAAGCTGTGTCAGGCTCATTTTTCGGGTGTTTCACCAGATACGTTATGGAACTTGGTCACTATGTCGCCACCATGCTGTGTTATCGACTAAATATACCGTCAACCTTTTGTTCACATAGGAAATCATTTCAGCGCTTCTTGCTCACCTCCTTTGGTTCCTCTCTGCCACCCATTGGTTTGAAGCCTGAGCCCATTTGGGGTATGTTGCCATGCCACTCTCTAGCCTGCTGCTGCCTCTGCATGCCGTCTTCAATAGTGTCAGGGTCAATTATTGCATGTTTTAGATGCTATCTAGTCTCATCCGGTCACTCTGTCATGGCCATGCTGTTGCCCATAATTTTGGCATAATGGTGCGATTAAGCATCCTCGGAGGCATCCATGCATGCTGCCCCTGCTGTTTTCTGTCCATTTCTGTGGTGTTTCCATCATTTTCTGAGGTTTCCAGGTGTTTGGCCAAGCTTCCCTGTGCAGACCCTTGGTCCCCTTGAAAAATGCTCGAGTCTCCCATTGACTTCAATGGGGCTCGTTATTCGAGACGAGACAAATAGTTGTGCTTATTAATAGTATAAGGTAGGCAGCACAGAAACAAATTGGATCTTGTTTTCACAATAAAACACATATCAGCATAGTATCCCTGCAAGGTTTAGTCCCCCACTAGGACAGATGGAACATATTAGCTACAAAAGACACAGACTGGAGAAGCAACACAATCTATTGTTTAAGAAATCGATTCACAAATATTAGTGTATCATTTGACAAATATTCTATGAAGTTTGAACATTATCATAAAATTCAACTGCAATACCAGTTTGCACCAGCAGGAGCCCCTTAAAGACCACAGAAGTATGACATTAGTAATACGTATATTGCGCTTGTATTCTTTTATGTGTAATGTTCCCTTAATCATATGTAATTAATTGCATATTGACTATGTAGTGATATACATTATTTTGTTGTTTGTCCTAAAGATTTTAATATTAATAGCACATTACTTTGGATGCAGAGAAGCTAGATTGCATGTTCATGTGATTTCAAAAGAGGTTGGTTATAGGCAGTGGGGTAATTTCAGATCCAAGTACAAGAAGTTTTAAACCAAGAAAATATAAATAGATCTTTGTTTTTTGGTAATGCGGAAGTCTTTACATCTGTGGAAGCATTTGCTCTTAGATTTACTTTTCACATAAGGTGAACACTGATGAATAATAATTATAAGAATGCGTGGTTTTCTTTTTTTTTTTTTTGGTGGTGTGAGTTTGCATACTTTTTACTTTTTTGTGATTTATATTTTAGGCGCATGTATGGAAGGAAGTATGGAATGATTGTACAGCCAGTCCCCTACTTAAGAACACCTGACTTACAGAAGACCCCTAGTTCTCTAGTTACATTATAGACCTCTCTGGGGAAGCTCTCTGGATGTTTTACTTTAGTTCCAGGCTGCAATGATAGGTGTATGTAATGAGGTTTTATTGATAATCCTTGTTCCCATTACAGAAAAAAATGTTGAAAATCCAATTGTCACTGGAACAAAAAAATTTTTTTGTATGTGGAGATACTATTATAAACATACAGTTCCGACTTACATACAAATTCAACTTAAGAACAAACTCAAAGAACCTGTCTTGTACGTAACCCAGGGGCTGCTCGTATTTTGATTAGCGTCTAAACTGTGTCTATGTTGTCTGATTGATCCTATATGGTAGGATGCAGCATTGTGGTATACAGCATTGCATTTACTAAGGAGACTGCATCAAATGCCTTAATTGCCATGGTCATTGTCCTTACAAGATACCTTATTGTGGTGCCAGAGTTGTTCCTCCCTGCAAACTGATACAAATGATTTTTCCTAAGGACAAGTGCAAGCTCAACATAGAATATTTCTTGCAGAAATATTTTACAGAAGGGGGCAAATTGCTAGCCTCTATGGTGAAGGGTAGAATATAAGAGAGGTAATATTGAAGCAGTGAGAGAAATGAGACAGTAGAATTATAACAGATTTTACAGAGATTCTCATTGAGTTTACAACTTTTTATTCTAGCTTATATAGGCCCAGGATGGACCGGGTGATGAACCAGGATATAGAATATACCTTATATACTCGAGTATAAGCCTAGTTTTTCAGCACAAAAAAATGTGCTGAAAACCCAAACTCGGCTTATACTCGAGTAAAAAATATATAGGTTTTAACAGGTTTTTGCGGTAAAATTAGGGGCCTCGGCTTATACTTGGGTCGGCTTATACTCGAGTATATACGGTAAAAGGAAAATGGGCATAAAAAAGAAAAAAGAGAACAAAGTGAAAAAAAGGACAAATTATCAATATTGAAGACTGACTTAAATATCTTTTAAAATTCTTTAATTCTAAAGTTACTAGCTAGTTAGTAGTATTAGTTAGTATAATTATACCTATATCCTTTTATATACATAGAAGGAAAATAATGATTAGTAGCAGTAAATCTCCTACATATGAACATTGATTGAGATGATGCACCCAGTACAGTAATGGTTGCCATTAATGAAACCAGGCATCATTCAGTTTCTGGTAAGGTATTATAAGGAATGAACACCTCTGCTAAAAAGTCGATTTGCTGGCAAGGTGGAGATTCATCTTTCTATTATCTTTTGACTTTTATGAGGGAGTTTTGTAGTGCCCATAATACTACACTTTTATTTTTAGCTTATGTCTTGTAATGACAAATTGCATTATTTACACTGCACATATTTATATTATTCTTTATCTTTTCTATCTTTATTCTTCAGAATTTTTGAAGCGATCAGGTACAACAGTTTTTCAATTTAATCTAAGTACCCAGATATAATACCAAGATATAGACACTGTTCATTTGTATTAAAAAGAGGAAATTACATGCATAAAATACCTGAAACTATCATTATGATTCATAGTCATGGGACTGAAAGTAAGCAAACAAGCAATCACAGAGATACAAATGAAATCATTCAGCTATAACTGAAACCACAAAAAGGGCTTATAGATTACATCAAGTCTTTAAGATATTTAACACAATTGATGAACATTATGGATAATGTACATACTGGACACCAGATTATCAAAAATTAATGTTCTTACAGAATGTTTAAAAATCATGACTGGTCATAGGGACTGCCACAAATGAATCCAATAAATTAGCCTCTGGAGCACCTCCATCACAAACTGGGAATTAAACTGGACATCCTATTTGTAAGCTTCTCTAGTTACATTGTATGTAAATAATTTGTAGCACAATCTTCCACACCAGCAGAATCTTATCATGATTATTTTATTATGCTAAAATCTGAATCATAGTAAAATCGCACAATATGAAATTTGAAACTAAAGTAAAAAATAAAACACATGGAAAAGCCGGCGTATCACAGACCTAGTGCAGGGTCCTTGCACAGTAGGCTATAATTCTGCAGGCTTTAAATTTTGTAAAAATCTCTACTAAACCTCCATGAAAGAGCACAAATGTAAACTTATTCAAAGAAAATATCACATCTTTATTACAGAATTCATCTTATAATACATCAAAACATACGGTTAAAAGAACCCCATTTAAAAAGAACATATAAAAACAAATAACAAAGAACACGGACAGTGTATAAATTACTAGGAGGGCATTATATGCATAGAAATAAATCAAGGCGCTGGTGAAAATCCTCAAATGCCTCAGGCTATAAACCAAATGGAAGACCAGATACGATATAACACAATATCACATTATAATTGCCAATAACCACCTCAATGCAACAAATCAATACCCACCAGGCGCCATGATGCCCTGCTAGAATCACACTGTCCGACATCCCAACGAGCGTTTTGCACCCTGCTTCGTCAGGGGTTGTGCATATAAATTTTGTAATATGATAGAATGTGCCAGTTGCATTATATATAACCTGTAAAGGACAAATTGATGCCAAATTAGCTACTGTATGTCAGAAGAATAGTTTTTCTGATATGCAAATGAGTAGACAAGAGTCAATTCACGTTTTCTCCTGGTTGCCGCCGAACCCTGTCTACTTTTTTTGATTGACAGCTCAATGTCTCTTTAAATCTTGACTTGAGCAGACAGGAAGTCCTCTATCTGGCCACTTCCTGTCCTGAACACTGTGTGGGAAACTGCACACCATTTTATGCATAGGCACGGCCAGGTGGGGGTGGGTGGAGACAAAGGCAGATAAAGTTTGGGGAATGATTTTACTGGTTGGAAGTGGCAGATTTAAGCTGGGCCACCAGTAAGGTTTATTGTGCCTGTTCTTGGTGACATGTTCCCTTTAAGTGAGGTGCTATGCAATATAATTCCAGACCCAGACCTTTGGTATGTAAGTCCCCAGAAGAGACAGTAACCCAAAAATAAAATTAAAAATTGGTGAAGTTTATTCCATGACTGAATGCAGCATGCTTAAAAAAAGGTTTAACACTGAAACATTGAATGGAGCCATGCAAACAATCTTCTGTTGAAGTAGATGGACTCCTCATAATGCATGTTAAAAATGGCAAAAAACTGCCATTATCTCAAAGTGTTAATGTATTTTGTTAACAATTAAACACTAAGATATTAAAGGAAATTTACCATCAAGACTAATAAACCAGGGGCACTTAGTATCTAGTCACTGTGGTAATCTTCTTATATTTTTTTATTCATGGTGTCCATCATACTAAAATCAGATTTCAAAATTATGCTAATTAGCCTAAGTTCAAAGCACCAGTCTTAATCAATTCCCCCCTCTGTTTTCAATTATGTTCAGTTTATTTCCGTTTATTTACTATTCTTTTTTTTCCATGGAGGTAAATAAATGGAAATGCTGACAGTGGTGTGAACTGAGCCTTAGTAAACTTTTTTATAATGTTCATCCATCTAAAAAAAACTTTGATAAAATGGATGAAAAACAATGTTCTTACTTCTATCACTAAAATCCCAACAGTTTAACAGTTTCTATTAATTAAAAAAATTAAATAGCATTATTGTTGATTAGTGACAATTTTCAGTTATGTGTATTCTTTTAACATACAGTTGAAATCTTATGTAAGCCACAAATTGCTCTTTGTATGCATAACATTATTCGGTTATCTCTTCTCTTCCTGTGTTTACCTGTGAATATATATAGGAGCTCCAGTCATGAACCTCAACAATTAAAAACCTAATTTTCATTTAAAATGTTCTCCCAATAATAGTATGACTAGATATACTGGCCGGATGCAAATAGAGCTTTCATTTATGGGTAAAAGGGTTTCCTTTATTTCTCACATTGACCCATCAGCTTCTAGCTACGCCACTGCCTATATAAATGTTGTAAGACATCGAGAAGTAACATCACAGCCAACCTGATCCAGTACAAAAAACATTTTTACCAGTTAAATATTGATCTTGGATTTAATTATTACAAGTTACATCAAAAATAATAGGTGAGATGTACATGCATTTAAGGGATTATCCAGAAATAAAAATGTTGTTATGTATGGCTGCCAGGTCTCTTTTTGTGTACAGCATGAAACTCATACTGTACTCGGTGCATGGCTGTAGTTGAGACAGCGTCGCCAGCCTCTTTATACAAGCAGTGGCGGACTGTGCAGCGTCTTAACAGGAGCGCCATAGCTAATTTTTATATGATCAAACACATACACAGTAGGATTACATGAATTTCCAGATGCATACATATGTACTGCTCAGCTGATGGAATAAATATGTGTACTGTATATAAATGACTTTGCATTGCAACACACACTTGTTGTATTGGCAATGCTCCAGCAAATGTTCTACAGAAGTTCCACCTGAGGACAAAAGGTGATTCCAATTCCATAAGAGGGTAACTTGGGTGTGTTACAATAATCTACATTTTTTCTGTTTTTACTAGCACTGATTTATCATCAGTTCTGTCCTCATCTGAACCATGCACTTGTCGTACATATAATGTTGCAGAGGCCATTGTCTTTCAGTTTCTCCACCCCAGTGACTACAGCTATACTGTAAACCATTGCTGTGTCACTGGGCTACCTGGAGCTCATGAACTCACTAATGAATGAAGGTTGTTCAAGGTTTCTACTTTGTCATCAAAATCCAACTTTCACCAAGTGCTACACCTTTAAATGTTCACATCTTATGTAATATATAATGTATTCTAATATTTTTAGTCAGAGAATCAGGGCCGTAACTAGGAGAGGCTGTGCCCCCCTTTCCCTTACAAATGTCATAAGGATTTTGCAGACACCATGGAACTGTAGAACAGAGGACAGGGCTCTGTCCATCCAATCCATTTTCTAAAACTTCTAATAAACATATCCCTGTATTGTTAATAAAGTTATAGTTAAAGTTAATGGAAAAGTTATCCAATTTTCCTATATGCTTTCTGTATCAATTCCTCATGGTTTTCTAGATCTCTGCTTGCGGTCCTGCTATAAAAGCTTCTATTTTTACTTCCAGCGGATAGAAATCTGTCCATGGTCATGTGATTGATATGCAGGTGCATGAGACGTTATTTTCACACAGCTCCTATTACTCTCTGTGATAATAACGGTTTGTGCATCTGCGTGTACATCACAAGACCATGGACAGATCACTATCCACTGGAAATAAACATTGAAGCTTTCTATAGAAGGACAGCAAGCAGACATCTAAGAAACCATGGGGAATTGATACAGAAATGCACTGTAAAATTGTGTAACTTTTCCTTACACAAACCATATCAAATATTTGCTGAAAGTGGACATCCCCTTTAAATATTCACAGTAGGTTTCCTTTGAAGAGGTTGATAGACTGATGTTGGGTGTTTAGAGGTTATAAATTTATCTAGCTGCCTTTTTTTCTTGCAGACCTTTTATAACAATACGCAACTGTTTTCTTCCTCCAGTATCTTGGCAATCGGTGCAGATAAAATCAGCAATTTGACATTCTTTTTAAAGGCTGTCAATTTTCGAGAGAGGGTACTACAGCGTGGGCTGGCTGCCAGACTTTACCACAAGGTAATATAGTCAATCGACTCTTTATTGCAAAATAGCATGTCAATGTGATTCATATTCAAATGTCAAAATTGTGTTACTTATTGTGGTCGTTTTTAATATATGGGGTTTCTGCCAGAAAATGTGTAATAGCAAGAAATAACTAAGATCTTAAAGAGGTTTGCCAAACAGGTCATTCAACGTACACATTATGGGGTAGATTTATCATAAGTCTCTTAGAGCAGAACTGTTCTAGTTGCCTATAGCAACCAATCGGAGCTCAGCTTTCATTTTCCCACAGCTGTTTATAAAATTAAAGCTGAGCTCTGATTGGTTTCCATGGGCACCTAGAACAGTTTTACCTCAGAAACTTGATGATAAAGCTCCCCCTATGTCTCCAAAATATTGCTTATCACATAACTATAAGGTGTTTTATTTTCACTTATTTAATTAAAAAAAGTTTTCACCATTTATTAGAAAAGCATTCTTATCAGATACTTCAGGTGGTTAGGTTTCCTCTTACAGACATGTGAGATTTGTGCAAGAATGTTATATAATTAACTGAAAAGATCAATGTTGACTCAAACAGTTAAGAAATACTCTACTAGTTCATGTAAGGTCTTCCTGACAGATAAAGTACTTGTTCATGGTAATGTTACATCATATATCCAGCATCGCTTCTCAGCTATCACATGTTATATATCCAGCATTAGATTCCTTTGCGGACATAGCAAAGGGCAGTGACACAGCAAAAATCTTCTGATCAAATATAAAGTAGTTAATTGTTTACAGTATTACCTTATATACCAGAGAGCTCACAAATCACCCCACACGTCAAACCAGCATTGCATATTGCTTTTTATAAGATTTCCAGACATACAGTATGTTTCCTGTTTCCCAGTGATAAGTCAATGGGGAGAAATTTTTCTATGTATCTGTTTGCAGATTTGCACAATGGGCAGGGCCATATCCCTTGATGGACCTTTTTACTTATTCTATGCTGCCTAGTCGCATACAGCACAAAGAAAAAGGGTGTTTTCAAATTTTAAAACTAGTTTGAAGCTCTAATATTGCTATTTGTAGTGGTTGTTAATCTGGAATCACTGGCCCAAATATATCAAAAGTTGGGCAAACTGTCATACTGCAGTTTGCCTCGATCATGTGTAGGTTGTGCCAGATAATTCTATACTGGAGTACGGTGTTCAATTTTCTGATGCAAACAGCACTGCAATGCACAGTATGCACACAGTTGCACCTTTTTCTTTATGGTGCACTTTCATTTTACATTGGGCGACGCAATTGTGTCGAGGCTCAGTAATAAATGTGGCACAAACTAGATATACACACCAACACGCCCCTTTAGGTTCACAGTTTTCTTAAGTGTCAGGCGAAGTGCAGCGGCCACACAAAAGTGTCCCAAACACTTCATGACTACAAGCAAGCTCTAAAGATGTTTTTTAGTGCAAAGGTACACAGAAAAACTGGCATAGACACATTGATACATCTGGGCCACTCAGGGCCGATTCTAGCATATTTGCTGCCTGAGGCGAATATTAAAATGCTGCCCCCCTCCCCCCACTCCCTGTTAAGTAAATGCTGAAAACTTTACTAACAAGTAACAACTAGAGATGAGCGAGCACTAAAATGCTCGGGTACTCGTTATTCGAGACTAACTTTTCCCGATGCTATGCTGATATGTGTTTTATTGTGAAAACAAGATCCAATTTGTTTCTGTGCTGCCTACCTTATACTATTAATAAACACAACTATTTGTCTCGTCTCGAATAACGAGCCCCATTGAAGTCAATGGGAGACTCGAGCATTTTTCAAGGGGACCAAGGCTCTGCACAGGAAAGCTTGGCCAAACACCTGGGAACCTCAGAAAAGGATGGAAACACCACGGAAATGGACAGGAAACAGCAGGGGCAGCATGCATGGATGCCTCTGAGGCTGCTTAATCGCACCATTATGCAAAGATTATGGGCAACAGCATGGCCATGACAGAGTGACCGAATGAGGCTAGATAGCATCTAAAACATGCAATAATTGACCCTGACACTATAGAGGACGGCATGCAGAGGCAGCGGCAGCAGTGGCAGGCTTGAGAGTGTCATGGCGACATACCCTAAATGGACTCAGGTTTCACCAAAGGAGGGGAAATGATTTCCTATGTGAACAAAAGGTTGACGGTATATTTAGTCGATAACACAGCATGGTGGCGACATAGTGACCAAGTTCCATAACGTATCTGGTGAAACACCCGAAAAATGAGCCTGACACAGCTCTTTTGATAAGGGGACGACATGTGGAGGCAGCCATGGAGACGACTTCCATGATTAAGAGCGACAGTATGGGGCATTCATATTGCGCTGCTATGATTGCAACTTCAGGTCTCCAGCATGGCGGCGACAGATAGACCGAGTTCCACTATGTATCTGGTGAAACACCTGAAAATTCTGCCTGACACAGCTCGTTTGATAAGGGGATGATGTGCTGCATATCCTCTCGTGCTCCAGCGTCTGGGGTATAGAGAGTTGAAATGAGACATTGGGGGACGCTGTGGAGGATCGTGGAGGCAAAATGGACAGGAAACAGCAGGGGCAGCATGCATGGATGCCTCTGAGACTGCCTAATCTTGGGATGGAGCTGGCGGTCCACTGCCAGGCGAGCGTTCGCCTGTCCAAGCCCCTGTCTCTCGGCTCCTCCCCACCCAAAATGGGCCTGGGGGCCAGAAGCGTTTACTTTGAAAAAATTATAATTTTCAAAGCAGGCCGGGTTGTTTGAATATTTCACCTAGGAATAATGGAATAGCATAGTGGTTCTATTTTTAATTGTTTTTACGGAAATGGTTCCATGATTAAGAGCGACAGTATGGGGCATCCATATTGCGCTGCTATGTTTGCAACTTCAGGTCTCCAGCATGGCGGCGACAGATGGGCCGAGTTCCACTATGTATCTGGTGAAACACCCGAAAATTCTGCCTGACACAGCTCGTTTGATAAGGGGACCATGTATGGAGGCAGTGAACTAGTAGTAGATTAAAGGTGCTGCAGTTAAAACTATGTTAGTTGGATCTTGAGATGGAGCTGGCGCTCCGCTGCCAGGCGAGCTTTCGCCAATCCAAGCCCCTGTCTCTAGGCTACTCCCCAAACAGCACTTCTAAGAACCTTTTGTATAAGATCAAGTGTAGTAGCGTTCTTATAAGGGTTATGGCGGGTGAGGAGAATGTAAACAGATGCGCAAGAAGCGCTGAAATAATATCGGTAAATGATAAAAGTTTGGCAGTATATTTTGTGGATTACACAGCAGGGTGGCGACAAAGTTAACAAGTTTGATGTGGAATCCATGAAAACAACCCAAAATTCTGCCTGACACAGTTCGTTTGATAAGACCATGTATGGAGGCAGCTATATGGACGACTTTTGGAGGCAGCTATGGCGATGACATGTGGAGGTAGCAATGGAGACAACGTGTGGAGCCAGCTAAAAAGACGACATGTGGAGGCTGCTATGGAGACAATTTAATTTGGATAGTGCCTGTATGTGGCAGTCCAAAAAAGTTTTCAAACCAGAGGAGCAGGTAGGTGGTCCTCCAGAAAAATTAAATAAATTGAGTGCCTGTATGTGGCAGTCCAAAAAAGTTTTCAAACCAGAGGAGCAGGTAGGGGGTCCTCCAGAAAAATTAGATAGATTGAGTGCCTGTATGTGGCATTCCCAAAAATTGCTTAAAACAGAGGACCGGGTAGGTGGCCCTCCAGAAAAATTAAATACATAGAGTACTATAGCTAGAGCCAGTTGGCCCTGGCAAAAAATAGCCAGTTTCCTCTGCTTTAGTGTACAAAGAGGAGGAGAAGGAGGACAATGAGGAGGAGGAGTGCATACATTATTCAGGTTGAGCTTCTTTCACCTGGTGGAGAATGAAAATCCGGAGAAATCCAGGCTTTATTCATCTTGATAAGCGTCAGCCTGTCAGCGCTGACGCGCCTGGGCCAGATTCATTTAAACTGGGACGGGGGGGTATTGTGTATATTATATGGGGCCAGATACATTTAAACTGGGGCGGGGGGGGGGGTGCTCTATATATTATATGGGGCCAGAATAATTTTATACTGGGGGGTTGTATATATTGTATGATGCCAGATTATTCTTTTCCTGGGGGGGGGGGGGGTTTATATATTTATATGGGTCCAGATTTCAGCTGGGGGGCTGTATATGGGATACAGTATATTACTAAGCTGGGGAGCTGTATATGGGATACAGTATATTACTAAGCTGGGGAGCTGTATATGGGATACAGTATATTACTAAGCTGGGAGGCTGTATATGGGGTACAGTATATTGCTAAGCTGGGGAGCTGTATATGGGATACAGTATATTACTAAGCTGGGGAGCTGTATATGGGATACAGTATATTACTAAGCTGGGGAGCTGTATATGGGATACAGTATATTACTAAGCTGGGAGGCTGTATATGGGGTACAGTATATTACTAAGCTGGGGGGATGTATCTGGGATACAGTATATTACTAAGCTGGGGCTGTATATAGGATACAGTATATTACTAAGCTGGGGGGCTGTATATGGGATACAGTATATTACTAAGCTGGGGGGCTGTATATGGGATACAGTATATTACTAAGCTGGGGAGCTGTATATGGGATACAGTATATTACTAAGCTGGGGAGCTGTATATGGGATACAGTATATTACTAAGCTGGGAGGCTGTATATGGGGTACAGTATATTGCTAAGCTGGGGAGCTGTATATGGGATACAGTATATTACTAAGCTGGGGAGCTGTATATGGGATACAGTATATTACTAAGCTCTTAGTGACACACATATCCACCTTAAACACCAAAGTGGGACAATTTATTAGGGGTTTGATTAGAATTAGGCAGAGTCTGCTGATTTATTTTTTTTTACCTTTATTTCTTTTTATAGCTCAAAGTCATCTTGCAAAGCAGTGTGCTTTCAGTGTAGGCTAGAAAATAGCCATAGAAGAAACCCAACGGCTTACTTAGGCCTACAATAGCGTTATATTTTCCTTTTTTTTGTTTGCTTGTGGCTGGGCTTGCTGGCATTAGTAGTGCAGCTAGTACCATATTGTGAGGAATTTGCTGGGAGACTTGCGACTGTTGTGTTTAGCTCTTAGTGACACGCATATCCACCTTAAACACCGAAGTGGGACAATTTATTAGGGGTTTGATTAGAATTAGGCAGAGTCTGCTGATTTATTTATTTTTTTTTACCTTTATTTCTTTTTATAACTCAAAGTCATCAGGCACAGCACAAAATCCAGTTGTGTGCTGTCAGTGTAGGTAAGAAACTAGCCATAGCAATAGGATAGCATCGTTTTGTTTTAAAATAAATAAATAAATAAAAATAAATAAATAAACACAAAAAAAAAATTAAAGTTTACACTTTAATTTGGAAAATGTTTAACCTGAGGGCTAGGGGTAGAGGACGAGGGCGTGGACGTGGGCGTCCAACTACTGCAGGGGTCAGAGGCCGTGGTCCTGGGCGGGGTGAGACACCACCTGCTGATGAGGGAGCAGGGGAACGCCGCAGAGCTACACTCCCTAAGTTCATCATGTCTCAAGTTACTGGGACTCGTGGTAGAGCACTGTTGAGGCCAGAACAGTGTGAAGAGGTGATGTCGTGGATTGCGGACAATGCTTCTAGCCATTTGTCCACCAGTCAGTCTTCCACGCAGTCCACCCATGTCACCGAAATTAGCACTGCTGCAGCTCCTCCACCTCAGCCTCCTTCCCCCCAGTCTGCCCCCTCCCAGCAAAATTTGGCATTTGAACCGGCGTACTCTGAGGAACTGTTTTCTGGACCCTTCCCACAGTCACAAACCACTTGTCCGGTTGCTGCTGAGCTATTTTCCGATGCCCAGGTTTTCCACCGGTCGCAGTCTGTGGGTGATGATGACATTATTGACGTAGTGGAAGAAGTGTGTAAAGAGGTGTCGGACGATGAGGAGACACGGTTGTCAGACAGTGGTGAAGTTGTTGTCAGGGCAGGAAGTCCGAGGGGGGAGCAGACTGAGGGATCGGAGGATGATGAGGTGACAGACCCAAGCTGGGTTGATAGGCCGGGTGAACACAGTGCTTCTGAGACGGAGGCGAGTCCTATAGCAGAACAGGTTGGAAGAGGCAGTGGTGAGGCCAGACGGAGAGGCAGGGCCAGAGCTGGTGCATCAGCGCCAAATGTTTCACGTAGTCAAGCTCCCATGGCGAGGGCTAGATTTTCAGAAGTCTGGAGGTTCTTTAAAGAAACACCGGATGACCGACGGACTGTGGTGTGCAACCTGTGCCAAACCAGGATCAGCAGGGGTTCCACAACTACTAGCTTAACTACCACCAGTATGCGCAGGCATATGAATGCTAAACACCCCACTCAATGGCACCAAGCCCGTTCACCTCCGGCCGGGCACACCACTGCTTCTTCACCTGTGTCATCTGCTAGTCAGCCCCCTGCCCAGGACCCCGGCCCAAACACCTCCCGTGCGAAAACCCCATCTTCGCCTCCACGATCCTCCACAGCATCCACCAGCGTTCAGCTCTCCATACCCCAGACACTGGAGTGCAAAAGGAAGTATAGCGCAACCCACCCACACGCCCAAGCCATAACCATGTTATCCAGAGTTTACCAGCAGCGCAGAACGATTGTAGACTGCCAGATGTCAACTTCCACCAGAACTGGTAGTCAGGTCAGTCAGCTTCCTCAAGTCTACAATGAGGAATGGACGTGGATGTCTGATATCTGTCAGGTGCTGAGTAACTTTGAGGAGTCAACACAGATGGTCAGTGGCGATGCCGCCATCATCAGCCTCACCATCCCGCTGCTTGGCCTGTTGAAAAACTCTCTGGTCAGCATGAAGTCGGAAGCTTTGCGCTCGTCACAAGAGACGGGGGAAGAAGATTCCCTTGTTGATAGCCAAAGCACCCTTAGGTCTGTTTCTCAGCGCATATCGGAGGAGGTGGAGGAGGAAGAGGAGGAGAATGTTGGCGAGACAGAAGAGGGGACCATTGTTCAGTCCTTCACTGTTCAGCGTGTATGGGCAGAAGAAGAGGAGTTGGAGGAGGAGGAAATGGGCAGTCAGGCCAGTGAGGGGAGTGAATTCTTGCGCGTTGGGACTCTGGCGCATATGGCAGATTTCAAGCTAGGTTGCCTATCCCGTGACCCTCGCGTTCAAAGAATTTATTCCAGCACCGATTACTGGGTATTCACTCTCCTGGACCCACGGTACAAGCAAAATCTTTCCACTCTCATCCCTGGAGAGGAAAGGAGTGTGAGAAAGCATGAATACCAGCAGGCCCTGGTGCACAAGCTGAAACAGTATTTCCCTTCTGACAGCGCTAGCGGCAGAGGGCGTACTTCTGCGGGACAAGTAGCGAGGGAGAGTAGGCGAGCAGGCAGCTTTCCCAGCACTGGCAGGGGTACGCTTTACAAGGCCTTTGCCAGTTTTATGTCACCGCAGCAAGACACTGTCACCTGTCCCCAGTCTGTGTCCTCAGATCGTGATGAGAATGAGTGCAGGTGCTGCTTTCCCCTGCAAGGACCTAGCCTCCGGGAGTTCCAGAGGCTGAAAGACCTGTGATGATGTCATGATCACATGACCTGCAGGGGAAAGCAGCGCACAGAAAGAGAGAGAGCTGCATCTGTGAGGTGAGAAACATGATAGGGACTAGGGAAGGGGGAGAACATTGTGGGGCACATTATTTCCTGGGGGGCTGTGTGAGGCACATTATTTACCGGGGGGCTGTGTGTGAGGCACATTATTTACTGGGGGGCTGTGTGTGAGGCACATTATTTCCTGGGGGGCTGTGTGAGGCACATTATTTACTGGGGGGCTGTGTGTGAGGCACATTATTTCCTGGGGGGCTGTGTGAGGCACATTATTTCCTGGGGGGCTGTGTGAGGCACATTATTTCCTGGAGGGCTGTGTGTGAGGCACATTATTTCCTGGGGGGCTGTGTGGGGCACATTATTTCCTGGGGGGCTGTGTGAGGCACATTATTTACTGGGGGGACTGTGTGAGGCACATTATTTACTGGGGGGCAGTGTGAGGCACATTATTTACTGGGGGGACTGTGTGAGGCACATTATTTACTGGGGGGCTGTGTGAGGCACATTATTTACTGGGGGGCTGTGTGAGGCACATTATTTACTGGGGGGCTGTGTGAGGCACATTATTTACTGTGGGGCTGTGTGAGGCACATTATTTACTGGGGGGCTGTGTGAGGCACATTATTTACTGGGGGGACTGTGTGAGGCACATTCTTTATTGGGGGGCTGTGTGAAGCACATTTACTGGGGGGATTGTGTTAGGCACATTATTTACTGGGGGGCTGTGTGAGGCACATTACTTACTGGGGGGCTGTGTGAGGCACATTATTTACTGGGGGGCTTTGTGAGGCACATTATTTACTGGGGGGGCTGTGTGAGGCACATTATTTACTGGGGGGGACTGTGTGAGGCACATTATTTCCTGGGGAGCTGTGCGAGGCACATTATTTACTAGGGGGAATGTGTGAGGCACATTATTTACTGGGGGGCTGTGCGAGGCACATTATTTACTGGGGGGCTGTGTGGGGCACATTATTTACTGGGGGGACTGTGTGGGGCACATTATTTACTGGGGGGACTGTGTGGGGCACATTATTTACTGGGGGGACTGTGTGGGGCACATTATTTACTGGGGGGACTGTGTGAGTCACATTATTTACTGGGGGGACTGTGTGAGGCACATTATTTACTGGGGGGCTGTGTGAGGCACATTATTTACTGGGGGACTGTGTGAGGCACATTATTTACTGGGGGGCTGTGTGAGGCACATTATTTACTGGGGGGCTGTGTGAGGCACATTATTTACTGGGGGGCTGTGTGAGGCACATTATTTACTGGAGGACTGTGTGAGGCACATTATTTACTGGAGGACTGTGTGAGGCACATTATTTACTGGAGGACTGTGTGAGGCACATTATTTACTGGGGGGCTGTGTGAGGCACATTATTTATTGGAGGGCTGTGTGAGGCACATTATTTACTGGAGGACTGTGTGAGGCACATTATTTACTCGGGGTCTGTGTGAGGCACCTTACTTACTGGGGCGCTGTGTGAGGACATTACTTATGGGGGGGCTGTGTGGGGGACATTTCTTGGAGCGTGTTCACACATGTCACTAGGACAGGCCTTGGTTTGATCACATATATTTTCCAGTAATACACATGTGATGGGTAACAAGCACCTGGTTTTGATTAAATGCAAGACAAAGTGTGAGCGCAGCCTTTCAGTATTTGGGGAGATTGTTAGGGGCGGCAGCAGGATAACACTGCCAGGGAACAAAGATGTAGGAACAATGAGGAACATAAGATGTGGTGATGGGGATTTCTCCTTTGTTCTCTGTAACTGTATATACCAGAAGTAACCTTGTTATTGGCACAACCACATGTGAGGGGGTTATGTACAGAAGGGGGCATTACTGAAAGTGCAATACACATGCATTGGGGCCCGTGCCCCGGATCTTTTACCACCCTAGCAACGCCCCTGATCTGGCCCCATATAATATATACTGCATCCCCCCAGTATAAAACAATTCTGGCCCCACAAAATATATACAGTACCCCCCCCAGTATAAAACAATTCTGACCCCATAAAATATATACAATAACCCCCCCCCCCAGTATAAAACAATTCTGGCCCCATAAAATATATACAGTACCCCCCCCCCCCCCGTATAAAATAATTCTGGACCCATTCAATATATACAGTAACCAACCTCCCCCCCCCCCCCCAGTATAAAACAATTCTGGCCCCATAAAATATATACAGTACCCCCACCCCTGTATAAAATAATTCGGGACCCATACAATATATACAGTAACCAAACCCCCGCCCCCAGTATAAAACAATTCTTGCCCCATGTAATGTATACCCCCCCCCCACAGTATACATCAATTATGGCCACATATAATGTATACAGTACTCCCCCCCCCCTCCCACAATAACGACACCTCCCCACTCCCCCACATAAAATAAATGACAGTACAGGAAAATAATAAAATCGTACGTGGCTCCGGTCTTCACGGGACTCTTCTCTGAGCCGCGGCTCCGCACAGTGACACAGGCGGCGTGACGTCATGACGCCTGTGTCACTGATTAGAACGGAGCGACGCAGCTGCCGGAAAGGCGCTGCGTCGCTCCGCATATAAATCGCGCCTGTCTCTTTAAGACACAGGCGCGATTTATTTAGCTGGTGGGCGATTCGGGCGTTAATGGACGCCCGAATCGACCACTTTAGAGCGACGAATTTCGCCGCCCTTTACATGGTTCCGCATTCTGCTGCCTGAGGCGAGATTTTCATCTCGTCTCATGGCAGATGCGGCCCTGGGGCCACTGTCTGCTCTCAACACTGAGCTTTGCTGGAACTCTTGCCATACTGCGGCCTCCAATCAGGAGCTTGCTATATCTTTCACTCAGAGCAAAGAGTCACTCCTGGGGAGCTTAATGTAGAGAGACGATAGTTCTTCTGGATTAGGGACCTCCCCAGGTTTCTCTTGCAGTTATTGTAGGCATTATTTAGAATTTTATTTTCACATTTAGTATATACACAAAGACATGTTTAAGAAGCTCCTAGGTGTCCAACAGCTGACAGATAGATAATAATGTCATCACTCAAAATGATCATCAAAAATGTATTATGTAGACCAGGGGTAGGGAACCTATGGCTCGGGAGCCATATGTGGCTCTTTTGATGGCTGCATCTGGCTCTCAGACAAATCATTGATTAATAGCAATCGTCAGTGTGTACATCTAAGACACACAAGTTGCTTTTTTTTGCCGTCACTACCTATTTACTTGGGGCATGTTTTGGCGCTACCTATCTACTGGGGAAATATGTGCTGGCACTACCTATCTACTGGGGAACATGTGCTGTGGCTACCTATCTACTGGGGAAATATGTGCTGGCATTACCTACCTACTGGGAGGCATTTGCTGTGTCTACTGGGACCTGGGGGCATGTGATGGGGCTACCTGCCTGCTGGGAGGTATTTGCTGTGGCTACCTATCTACTGGGGGCATGTGCTTTGGCTACCTTTCTATTGGGGAGCATGTGCTGTGACTAACTATCTTCTGGGGGGTCATGTGTTATGGCTACCTATGTGCTGAGGGCATGTGCTTGGGCTACCTTTCTACAGGGGGCATGTGCTGGGGCTAACTATCTACTGGGGGAATGTGCTATGACTACCTATCTAATGGGGGCATGCGCTGTGGCTACCTATCTGCTGGAGGGGGCATGTGCTGTGGCTACCTATTTACTAGCAGGCATGTGATGGTGCTACCCATCTACTGGGGGGCATGTGCCGTGATTACCAATATACTGGGAGGCATGTGCTGTGGCTACCTATCTACTTGGGGGCATATGCTGGGGCTAGCTGTCTATTTGGGTGGATGTGCTGGGGCTACATATGTACTGGGGGGCATGTACTGGGGCTACCAATCTACGGGGGGTCAAGTGCTGTGGCTACCTATCTACTGGGGGCCATGTGCTGTGGCTACCTATCTTCTGGGGGACAAGTGCCGTGGCTACCTATCTACTGGGGGGCAAGTGCATATTGTATGGCTCCCCACAGAATTACATTTTTAAATATGTGGTGTTCATGGCTCTCTCAGCCAAAAAGGTTCCTGACCCCTGATGTAGACACTGGTTTATTTTTCCTTCTCTATTGCTTTCTTCTCAATTTTTTTTCTTGATGTAAGTCTAGGATGTACATTTTTTCTCTGCTAATACACAATTTATTTATTTTTTTCTAAGAATGTATTTGTGTATTACTATTCTCTAGCCAGAACCAGAAGTACCCCACATAGCTATAGTATTCAGAAGTATGGCTGATTTATCTAAACATAAAGATGAAAGTCTATGTTGGCTTGGCTTCATAGCAGCTTTCACAGTTACCTGTTTGATGAATTAGCTAAAAAATTAGGGACCTTATTTATAAATTATTGCACCAAATATATGTCACGGGTGGTCCCGCGACCCATATCTCGGGTCGCGGGCTCACCTGTGCCTCTCACCCCACGCCAGCGTGCCGCAGGCGCGACTCACGGACCCCGGCTCCTGCTCCGACTTCTACGCTCCCTGCCGTGGCTGCTCCATCATCTTCGGCCGTGCGCGCGCATCCCCAACTCCTAGGGTGCGCGCGCACCGGCTTCTGCAGATTTAAAGGGCCTGCGCACCATTAATTGGCGCTGGTCATTCCAGGTAATCTATTTAATTATGCCTCTCCCTGTGATCCCTTCCGGATCTTTGTGCTTAGTGCCCTAGAGAAAGCTTGTTTATGCCGTGTGCTATTTCTGTGTATTCCCGTTGTGACTCCGGTTCTGCCTTTGACTTTGCTCCTTTGCCGCCTGCCTTGACCTATTGCTACGTCTCTGACTCCGATCCTGTGCTGCCTGTCCTGACCTCCAGCCTGTCCCTGACTACGAGACTGCCTGACATTTCTGTACCTCGACCTTGGCTGCCACTGCGGACAAGTCACGCCTGTGGAACGACCTGGTGGTACCACGCCGCAGCTTGTCTAACCCCCTTTGCGGCGGGCTCTGGTGAAAACCGGGTACCACTTAGACTCCGGTCCCAGGTAGTGGCTTGTGTCATCGTCCGCAGTGGTCCAGAGGATCCACAACCTTGAAGCCTGACAATATACTTAATGGGGTTAATTCAGTATTATAATAATATTATAATTATAGTGCCCTGTGACAGATTACATTGTGTACCATGTATTCATCAAAATCACCACACATTTTGGGTCCAGTGAGAGGCCCATCATAAAAATAATGCATTGAATGTTTTCCAAAAACAACCAAATATCAATCTGCTAAGCTCTTCCTGCTCTATAACATGCTGCCTTCAGATTAGGCTGCATTTTCATGATAACTTGGTCAATTTAATTCTAGGTATTATTCGTTTGGTTTTGTAATAAAATACAATTTACTTTCAATCTCAAAACCATTCCACAGATTAGCCATTTAATACCATCCTGAATTACTTATCTAGGTAATGACAAAGAAAGACGAGTCCTTTTCTGCCTGGAATTCCTGTTTGCACCATGTGGTCACTCTGGCTTTGGCACATATCCATAGAGGTGAGTAAATACTTTTCCTATCAAGTTATGCAATATGATGCTAGATGCATTCAAGTGTTCTGACCGTCATCAACTGTAGTAGAGTAAGGAATGGGATTTATATTATATAGATTTGTAGACGTAAAGATTAATGGTCCATAACGGTGGGTTCAGAAGGGTGCAATAATGTATGGGAGTGAGGCATTGGGTTCATAGTATATAAGAGTGGGGGTGCAAGTGGTAAGTCTATAGAGTGAGGCTGTACTGGATAACACTATTTTGGAAAAGGGCAGAAGGTCAAAGTCTACAGGAATGGGGCTACATGTGGAACTAGTCTTTAGGAGTAGAGTGATATTTATTAGCGTATTGTTGATGAATATCTCCAAGATATGTCTGTGTAAAAGGGAAATGTGTAGAGGGCTCTTGGAACAAGCCCTCTCCATATGCGGTACCAATTATGGCAATTAATCTTTTAAGTGCCAAGGTCAAACTATAGCACCTAACAGTGCAGCTTATCGGCGCCGCCATCTTGGATTGCCGTTTGGTGTCCCCTCTAATTTTGCTAACTTAAAAATTATTGTTTTTGTTATTTTATTTTTTGCTCATTTACAGGAAAATTCACTTGAAATAGGTTTGGTTTAACCCCGAAACGCATTGTGGTTCTGTACGATGTATTTGTTATTTTATTGTTTTCTAATAAACTTTCATATGTTTGCTACTGAAACTGTATATTCCAAATTTGAATACTTGATGTGTGCCCTTCCTTCCCATTTTCAATTTTCCATACTCTGGCGGGTGCAGCAGTCCAGACGTGAGGTTAAAGAGACTGGTTGCACCCACTTAAATCATCTAACATGCTTATAATAGAGTTATACCTTAAATTACAACTGTGAAGCATAAAAACTTTTGCCTAACTCTGCACTAAGCAAAAATAAGCAATTCTTTAATTTACTATAGTTAGCTATCTGCAGGTGTTTAGCAGCTAGCAGTGGTTTTACCTTGCCCCCAGGCTAATCTCCATCTGCCATACTTTCTGGTTGCCATGAGAAACCGTATTGTACAGCTAGAGACAACAGGACACTTGTTGAGAGGAGCTGTAGGACCTGTAGGGATGTCACAAGCATGTGACTCATCACATGCTTTAGGTCGTCCAATTACAAACATGCTGTCCTGCATCATTTGAATGTCCTTATTGTTTTTGCAAAGGGCCTTCAGTGATGTCACAAGCATGTGACTCATAACATGCTTCAGATCGCCCAATTACAAACATGATGTCCTGTTCTGGCTTCATTGCCCTCAGCTGATGTCACAACCTGGAGGTGCCCACCCACATCAGGAATAGCTGAATCTAATGTTAAATAAACCAGATACATACCAGGAAGAAGCTAGAAGCATGATGTGGGTATCGTTGGAATTGTTGTCAAAGGCTCTTTCCAGCTGTGCTAAAACTATTTTTTGTCAGCAACTTTACAGTTAGGCATTTAGTTATGCACAACCACATTGCGTGAGCAGATTATATATACATATATAGTATTTGTTCGCATTTACAATATTACCCTTTGTGTGTTTTCTCTCACATTTTTTTTCTGCTATCTTTCTTAAAATTGATTACAAGTTAGATCCTATTAGTGCCAAACGTTCTAGTTTGGTAAATCTATGTATGCAGTTCCACATTTGTATTCTACATTTTTTTTTACTACTGATGATATCTATTTTGGCTACTATGTTTGATTTACTGCATTGTTTGCTCTATTTCCGGTGTCAATATGAGGGTTTGTATTTAGCATAAATGTTGTTGTCATTGCAGTAATATTGGGATGGGGGTAGTAGGTTCCTTTGGTGCTTCCATGGTTAGTCATTTCTTCCTCAATGCAACCAGAGTTTGTCAAAGAAACAACTATAGGCCCATTTCCTAGAACTGAGAAAAGAAACTAAAATTGCAATTTGTGCAAACCAGCAATAAAGATGTATGTATATATTTATGTGGCATGTTTTTTATTTCCACTTATCATTCCGCTGTTTTGTCTATAAGCTCTGTGGAAACATGACCAAAGATTATTCTCTGGTACCTCTTTTACCTGTCATTGTAGTCTCCTTTTATGGACAGTATAACAGACTTATACTGAATGTTTTAACCCGATGAATCATATAATATACTACATATGATCCCAGAACCTGGGCTGATAGGTTGCCTTCCCTCAGTACCTTTTGTACTACAAGAATTGTGTAAATATGTTTTCTGGGATTAAAATATTGATGAGCTATTCCATACTATTATGTTGAAAATGCAATAATTATATAGGGCTGTTATTTGTTGCCATGTGACCTCATAAAACCCTGGTAAATGTCTCATATGTATTAGATGTAATTAGTACATTCTAGTACATACATTCACACATCATCAAGACAATGTAGCACAGTATAGCATGACCTATTAGTAGTGAATGACTGCAGATATATTGTCATAAAGGGGAGGCAGATTTATGGATCAGCAGAGAAAACTAGGAAACAATGAGGTTAACGGAGGTAGTGGGTTATTCAAGGTCGGTGAACACAGCAGACTGTGACTCTTCTAGACTTAAATGACATTTAAAGTGACCAGTGTTTGATCTTCTATGAGGGTAAAAGTACACGCTTCTATGTGATCTAATAATGAGTTATGGGCATGGTTCCTTAAGTCAGGTGTGGGAATAATTACAATAAATAGATGGTTTTTTTCTTTTTTATGTGGAAAGGCCATGACTCTGCTTTAATGACAAGGTGTATCCTTCCATTTTACATATTTGCTGTTTTCTTCGATTCTGTGTTAGAACCAGCATCAGTAAAATTCAAAAAATAAAATCGTGTTCATCCTTATTCAGATTAATGTAATGGAAACAATGTAAATGATTTATTTGGAAAGTTCATATTGTAAGCTCATTGAATGTTTTAAGACAATCCAGACAGGATGATCTCAGAGGACCATGAGTATGTATGGAAATCTAAAAGGGAACCTATCACAAGCTTTTAGCCTATTAAACGTAAAGTTTGTCTGAAGGATTCGCTATTACTTTACTATTGCAACCGTGTTTTTGCTAAACTGTTCTGGTTACCTGTATTCCGCATATTAATGTTTAAGAATGCTGTGAATTCTATATAAAGGAGTCATGGGGAAGTGGATCACAGCATCAAAGCTTCAACCACATTTGCATTCCTAATGAACTTATTGCCTTTAGCTCTAAAACAGGCCAAGAAGCTTTTATCTCAAGAACATGCTTGTATCTTGAAAGGTCAAACATTTCTGACTGGTTCCCTTTAGATACCTAATACATGTAACTTTTTTCCCTGAGTATTTGTTAAAGGGGTTTTCCCACGAACAAAAGTTAGGCCCTATCCACGTGATATCCACTTTCTGATCAGTGGGGTTCTCAGTGAAGAGACGCCCACAGATCACGAAAGCATGGGGTCCGATGGGTCCATCCCATCAGACCCCTAATTTTTGTGATCTGTGGGGATCTCATCACTGAGACCCCCCACTCATCAGCAAGTTATTCCCTTTCCCATGGATATTGCCTAACTTAAATAGTGCAACACATGCAGCATGCAGCTCAACTTAAAAAGTGAAGGGGAAGTTGCATATATAAAGTGTACAGGTAAGGCCATGAAAATATTGCCCACCAATATTGTTGGTGCTTAAATTTATACTTTTAAAGGGGTATTTTCACAAAAACTAGATTCTTAAATATTGTATACTCAGAATAACAAAATAACACATCTTCTAATTCACAATTTTGGTTGCCCCAGGATCCGACCGTAAATATTCTGATTATGGTCGGGCAGGGCAGAATCTTCTCATTATTAACTTCTCCTGCCTACACACAGCAGTGTGATCTCTGCATCACAAGATGAGCTCTCACACAGACACTTCCTGCCAGCAAGCAGCAGTGTGCAGAGGCTCACACTGCAAGCTACAGGCAAGAACAGAAATAGTCGGGAAACCTGACAGAATCGCGGTCCGCGGACCCTTTGTAAATGTGCCCCAATTGAGAATTTTGGAATTTTACACTGACCAACATTGAGTTATAGGAGCTAAAACCTCAATAAAACTGATGATCTTCATTATGATCTTTATTGCATAAACATAACTAAGGGGTTACAATTTGAGAACTTTCTTTCATGGGCAAACCCCTTTCAGTCTTTGCTGCTGCAGCTTAACGTACAGTATGTGCTTTCTTAAATTGCATTAATACTAGACAGTAATGCTATAGAATGTCCATCTCCAATTTCTGTCTGTTGGAATTATCATAGTGTTGGTCTCCAGTGGCGTAACTAGGAGTGGCAGGACCCCATAGCTGGCTTCGGCATGGGGCCACCCTTCCCACTTAAAAATTATACATATTTGTATACTCACACATGCAAGTTACAATCACACATTTATACACTTATGCACACTCATATAGAGCATATGCACACACATACAGTGAGATATACAAACCAACAGCATATATACACACATATAGTATATGCAGACGCCATACACTGTATACACATACAGCATATACACATCACATATATGTTATATACATATTATGATGTACAATGTGCAGCATAATATGGATATAATGATGCACATCCTCCACTCTTTAGTGTGTCAGGTCGGATGGCGGGCCCCCTGACACTGTGGGCCCCATAGCGGTTTGCTATGGCTGCTACCACTGTAGTTACGCCCCTGTTGGTCTCTATCGACAAGCTTAGGAGCAAGGAAAAATTTTATATATAGTCTTTAGCGAGGAGAACTGGTATGTGGCTCATCATAATTATAATCGGTTTTATTCTTTTGGTATATACAATATGTTTGAGGCTTAGCATGAAAGTCAATTGAAAATGCAGGTATGCTTTAAAGGAAACCTGTTTTCAGGAAGGTCATTTTTACATGATGACCAGCAGTGATTGGCATGTTGATTTAAAAAATGCCTTTGTTATGCATCTGAATAATTCCACTGCTTTTTAGTTCTTTCTTTAACATTACCTGGCAGCATTTTGTGGTGAGTTTCCAGGGGGTGTTGTTCATATGATACAAGTCGACTTCTCCTCAATTTCTCCTCTCTTAATCACTGCCCTCTCCCTACTCAGCCTTTCCCCTGCTAAAGCTCCTTCCCAGCTTACTTCAGCTCACTGACTCACCACCCACTGCTGGCAGGGAGCCAGGCAATGTTAAAGAAACAATTAAAAAGCACTGGAATTAATTAAACACTGGACAAAAGCTATCTTGTCTTCATGTAAAAATGACCTTCCCCATGATATATATTATCTGAAAATGATTTACCGTACATACTCGAGTATAAGCCAACCCGAGTATAAGCCGAAACCCCTAATTTTACCACCAAAACGGCGAAAACCTATTGACTCGAGTATAAGCCGAGGGTGGGAAATGCATTGGTCACATATCCCCCCAGTATATAGCCAGCCACCCCCCTATAGTATAGAGCCTGCCCCCAGTAGTATACACCCAGCCCAGCTTGCCCCCAGTAGTATACAGCCAGCCCAGCCTGCCCTCAGTAGTAAACAGCCTGCCCCCAGTAGTAAACAGCCTGCCCCCAGTAGTAAACAGCCTGCCCCCAGTAGTATACAGCCTGCCCCCAGTAGTATACAGCCACCCCAGCCTGCCCCCAGTAGTATACAGCAAGCCCAGCTTGCCCCCAGTAGTATACAGCCTGCCCCCAGTAGTATACAGCCACCTCAGCATGCCCCCAGCAGTATACAGACTGCCCATCATTAAAAAAAAAACTTATATACTCACCCTCCAGTGGCCCCCCGATGTGCAGTACTTCTCCCCTGATGTCCGCGCGGGTCCTCTTCTGGCTTCCGAACCCGTCATCTGTAAGATCGTGCGCCTCCATTGGTCTCTCCTGTCTGGTGCATAGTATAACGCCCAGCACGATGTTACAGAAGCCAGAAGAAGACCCACACGGACATCGGGGGAGCAGCGCTGCACATCGGGGCCACTGGATGGAGGGTGAGTATATAAGTTTATTATTTTTTAAGTATGTATTGACTCGTGTATAAGCCAAGGGGATGTTTTTCAGCACATTTTTTGTGCTTATACACGAGTATATACGGTACATAAGGTTTTACTGTTAAGTATATTTTTCAGCAATGTATTTTGTAATATTCTGTATAAATGGTGATCTAGAAACATTTCTATTTTCGGTAATAGATTTATAAAAAAAAACATAATATGACCTCTATTGTCAATAAAAACTTTTTTTGAAACCTTTCTTTGCTATGTTGGAATTTTCTGATGTTTTAAGGCCAGTGGTCACAGTACTGTGGTGTCTTCATGTTGTTCTCAAAGAGATATATATTGGCCCCAAATTACCAATTACATCAATGTGGCACATTTACTTCCTCGTCCCTTGTGCGATCCCCGCTGTGCGTTGTCCGACGACCATGGACTCCAGCGCGATTTCCTACCTGTGACGTTTCCCCGCTCAAGTCCGCTGGAATTCACCATCTTCTTCCCGTACATGTAAGTGCATTGTCTTGTGACACAAATTCAAATGTTAAATCCGGTGCTCAGTCCGAAACCGTCGGATCGTTGGACGGGTCCATGGGCATGTATTGTAACACAGGTGCACGTTTCAATAAAACACAGCTCTGATCTGTGATACTAACAAGCCGTGCACCTTTGTGACATAACATGACCATGGACTGGTTTTTATCCGCAGGAAGTAAACAGTCAAGCTTCCTGTTGAATGACAAGAAGCAAAGTTATAGACGCTGTGAGCAATTGATACAGAAAGTATATTAGAAAATTGTATAATTTTTAATTACTCATATCATAACCCCTTTCACGTCTTTAAAAAAATTAACACTTTTAAAGGACATCTACCAACAAGATGCCCCCTCTGGTAGGATCTTCTCTTCTTTTAGCTTCTTATGCCCAGGTTTTAACACAAAAATGCTTTAAAAATGATGCAAATGAGCTTGATGGGCTCCCAGCTTCATAAGTGTTAATGGAGCCTGGAGCCCCTCAGGCTCATTTGCATGATTTTAAAACCTTTTTTTTCTTAAAAACCTGGGCATAAGAAGCTTATACTGTAGCAGAGCAGATCCTGCCAGAGGCGGCTCACGCCATTATGTCAGTGTGCTTGGTTTACAAACATTGATCCTGGTGGTAGATGTCCTTTAAGTGAAGATTCAGACTGTATGTATCTGTCAATCTCCTCCTGGGTTTGTCCATTTCTTCTAAGTGATAATGGTGTATATTGATGCAAGCCAGCAGGATTTCTACTTCATGGGTACACTATAGCTTGAGTTGTTGGTTGTTTTTTTAACACCGTCACTTTGTTGTGGAGGAAGCCTATCCCATCATAAGATTATTTTAAAAAAGTATAAACCAAGGGCCCATTGTAAACTTTATCTTCTCATTCATACTATAAACAGTTGAGGGATTTTTTTGCAACATATTAAAATAAGTTCATGAAGCTTTTATGTACATAGCAAAACAATAGAAAAGAGAACTAAGTGTCTTTGATTAGACTATGACAGGCAATGTGTTAACATTAACTTTAAAATGTGAAATTACCGTACATAATATTTTACTTTGCTGTCAGGTTTCTGAAAATGTACCGTATGTATTATAGTGGAATGTTGTCATTTCAGATTTAACCCCTTCACGCTCCGCGGCGGATATATCCGCCACGGAGCGCAGTGACTTAGCGCTCAGTGGCGGATATATCCGCCACGGCGCTTATGCCGGCTCGGCTCTGGATCAGAGCCGAACCGGCATCGGGAAACACGGGGTGCCGGCTGTAACTAATAGCCGGCACCCCAGTGTAACACCCGCGATCGGAGTTGTCTCCGATCGCGGGTGCTTAACCCGTTAGATGCCGCGGTCAGCGCGACCGCGGCATCTAACAAGTATCTGGGGGGTCTTTCCCCCACGATCGGCCCCCCCGAACCGTTTTCGGGGGGCGCCGATCGTTGCTATAGTAACTCTGGGGTCCGATCTGGACCCCAGAGTTACTAGCAAGAATTGCCAGTAAGATGGCGTCTGTGACGTCATCTTACTGGCAAAGTGCCAGCCTATGCAAGTGCATAGGCTGACACTGATAATACTCTGCAATACATCAGTATTGCAGAATATTATCATGAAGAAGCAATCAGAAGATTGCTTCTTCATGTCCCATGGTATAAAAGTGAAAAAGTAAAAAAAAAAAAGTTATTCAATAAAAAAATAGTCATAAATCACTAAAAATGCCCCAAACCCCAAAACATATAAAGAGACATATAACTCAAAAAAAAAGTCTAAATCATAACACAAACCCCACATATATAGTATCACCGCGTCCGTAACAACCCGTAGAATAAAAGTAAATCATTATTGAACCCCCACGATAAACGCCGTAAAAAAAAACTGTTATAAACCCTCCAAAAATTATGATTTTTACCTTTTCAATCCCACAAAAAATGATATAAAATGCGACCAAAAAACCATATGTACTCAGACATGATACTGGTGCAAAGTACAACATGTCCCGCAAAAAACAAGCCATCAACCAGCTCCGTAGCCAAAAACGTAACAAAGTTATGCCACTTGGAAGATGGCAATACAAAAATTATAGATTTTTCCCCACATTAGGGTTTTGTTTGACAAATTTAGTAAAACGTAAGAAAATATATTCATGTCTGGTATCCCCGTAATCGTATCGACCCATAGAATAAAGATAACATGACTATTAGTCTATACGGTGAACACCAAAAAAAAAAAAGTCAAAAATCCAGTACAGAATTGATGCTTTTCTACTCCTGCCCTCAAAAAAAGTTCCTAAATTTTCAACAATAGGTGATACCAACCCCAAAATGGTAACAATGGAAAAAGCATCTCATCCCGCAAAAAAAATGCCGTCACATGGCCCCAATAACGAAAAAGCGAAAATTTTATAGCCTTCAAAAGGGGCCAATGAGGAAACTAAAATCCTGGCAGCTGCAGCGCCCTCCTTCCCTTCTGCACCTCGCTGTGCGCCCATAAAACAAGTCACAGCCACATGTGGGGGGTCTTTGTACTCAGGAGAAATTGCAGAACAAATTGTATGGTGAGTTTTCTCTTTTTATATTTTGGAAATGTGTAAATTTTAGGGCTAAATGAACGTATAAGGGAACAATATGACCATTCTAAATTTCACCTCCATTTTGATTCAATTACTATGAAGATCTCAAGGGGTTAACAATCTTCGTAAAAGCTGTTTCTGATAGCTTGAGGGGTGCAGATTTGAAAATGGGTAGATTATATAGGGGGTTTTGATGCTAAATATGTAAAATTTCATTCAAAACTGTATTTATCCCCAAAATAGTCAATTCTGAAAATCCGGAAAAGCGATATTCTATTTGTAAGCCGCGTGACGTCAAAATAAATTATCCAGATATTTCAGAAATTATGAAAATGTAAAGTAGACAAATGGGAAATGTTATTCAGCAACTTATTTAGCTGGTAAATCTATCTGCCTGAAAACGCAATGATTTAGAATTTCGAAAATGGCAAATTTTTCAAAAAATGTATCATATTTTCTTTTTTTTGTAAATAAACGCAAAACTTATCTGCCAAAATTTACCACTAAAATGAAGTACAACATGTGGGGAAAAAACAATCTCAGAATCGTTTTGATAAGTAACAGTGTTCAAAAGTTATAACCATATAAAGCGAAGCAAGTCAGAATCCAAAAAATCGGGCTGAGCCTTAAGCTGTAAAATGGCTGCGTCCTTAAGGGGTTAAGAGAATAATCTTTGTTGACATAGAAATAGGTTGATGAGCCCTGCGCTAATAGTCTGACTGCAGCATCCCCCTCTCTCCCTATCACCTATGGTAAAACCAAAATTCTACTATGCTTTATGATTTAAAACTGCAAACTCTACTGTCATGCATTCGGATTCGGTAACCATTTTTGTGGAGTTGGAATAACATCGACTTCACAAATATATACACTTACCGGCCACTTTATTAGGTACACCACGCTAGTAACGGGTTGGACCCCCTTTTGCCTTCAGAACTGCCTCAATTCTTCGTGCCATAGATTCAACAAGGTGCTGGAAGCATTCCTCAGAGATTTTGGTCCATATTTACATGATGGCATCACACAGTTGCCCCATATTTGTCAGCTGCACATCCATGATGCAAATCTCCTGTTTCACCACATCCCAAAGATGCTCTATTGGATTGAGATCTGGTGACTGTGGAGGCCATTTGAGTACAGTGAACTCATTGTCATGTTCAAGAAACCAGTCTGAGATGATTCCAGTTTTATGACATGGCGCATTATCCTGCTGAAAGTAGCCATCAGATGTTGGGTACATTGTGGTCATAAAGGGATGGACATGGTCAGCAACAATACTCAGGTAGGCTGTGGTGTTGCAACGATGCTCAATTGGTACCTAGGGGCCCAAAGAGTGCCAAGAAAATATTCCCCACACCATGACACCACCACCACCAGCCTGAACCGTTGATACAAGGCAGGATGGATCCATGCTTTCATGTTGTTGACGCCAAATTGTGACCCTACCATCCGAATGTCGCAGCAGAAATCGAGGCTCATCAGACCAGGCAACGTTTTTCCAATCTTCTACTGTCCAATTTCGATGAGCTTGTGCAAATTGAAGCCTCAGTTTCCTGTTCTTACTGAAAGGAGTGGCACCCGGTGTGGTCTTCTGCTGCTGTAGCCCATCTGCCTCAAAGTTCGACGTACTGTGCGTTCAGAGATGCTCTTCTGCCTACCTTGGTTGTAACGGGTGGCAATTTGAGTCACTGTTGCCTTTCTATCAGCTCGAACCAGTCTGCCCATTCTCCTCTGACCTCTGGCACCAACAAGGCATTTCCGCCCACAGAACTGCCACCCACTGGATGTTTTTTCTTTTTCGGACCATTCTCTGTAAACCCTAGAGATGGTTGTGCGTGAAAATCCCAGTAGATCAGCAGTTTCTGAAAGACTCAGACCAGCCCTTCTGGCACCAACAACCATGCCACGTTCAAAGGCACTCAAATCACCTTTCTTCCCCATACTGATGCTCGGTTTGAACTGCAGGAGATTGTCTTGACCATGTCTACATGCCTAAATGCACTGAGTTGCCGCTATGTGATTGGCTGATTAGAAATTAAGTGTTAAGGAGCAGTTGGACAGGTGTACCTAATAAAGTGGCCGGTGAGTGTATAATAATTGTTAGTTAGTTCAATGCAGTATGTACTGAATATTTTTTTCTTTAGAATTTAAGGAAATTATGGAATTTTTAGTTGAGATGAATGTAGATGTACTTTTTGCTCATATTCAGTAGTGAAGCTACCCTACAGATTACAGTAAACATGCACTGGGAATGCTTGCACACATCTCCGCACTGCTAGAGTGACCAGATAATCAGGATTAAAGCAGTTTGCTACAGTGATGGATCTCTCTAGTTCTGTGTGCTGACAATGTGGATAGATTATCAGGGTACAGGTTTATATACACTTTTATTTAGTTTCTGAATATTGTACTACTATATGACACTTGGAAAGAGAGATGAAACAGAGATGTGAGTTAATGAAATCCATGACATGTACATAACATACTTATTTTCAATCAGTATACTGCTTTACATTTAAGTTTGCTTTTTCTCTGAGCTCATGATTAAGTTGAGATGAATGTGCCTGCACATTATGTACATGCATTGTAGTGAAGTGTAGTGAAATGGATTAATAATAACTGGACATTAAAGGGAACCTGTCACCACATTTTTCACAAATACAACTAATAGTAGCTTCCCATAGAGCCCTATAAACTAACTGACACCCTTCTTTCATCTAATAAATGTTTTTCTTAAATTCCAATATAATCAACTTTAGAATTTTGCCTGCTATCCAGGGAACTCTAGAGCGAGTCAGTGCGGTATGACTTCCTGGCTATGAATCCAACAGCTCCTCCCTCATCCCTTCTCACCATTTAGCAATAATGTCATGTGACCAGAGTAACATCATCTAATGGTCCTTTAGCCTCCTAACATTAGCAAAATGTACCCCATTCATAAATCTTATCACATGCCTGCATGGGTGATGCAAAGAATTGATGTCGGTAATAAAAGGTCCTCTTTAAATTATTAAAGTATGAATGTGTACGTCTTCTGGAGTCTGTAATCTTTGGATTAGGTAGTTATTGTTTTACCCTAGAGTACTTGGATAGAGGCTGAAATCTGCTTCTTAATAAATTTGCGAAAATGAGGAAGGGAAGGCGACCACAAGACACAGGATTTTTTCTGGGTGCTTTTTTTTTGTTTTTACAATGAAAATTTTTTATTGAAACACATAGCAGAAAGGGATGGATCAAATTGAACTGTATCATTGAAAAAGGCTAATTTGGCAGAAGCAAAGAGTTTATTTTAGTAATATTAAATAACATTGTATAAAAAGGGGAACAGGAATGGTTATTTATAGACCGTTCCATTTCAAGAAAGAGAAAGGAGTGAGATATAATGTGATGAATATTAATGATTTTTAAATACTGCTTTTAGTTTTTTGTGCGCTCTCTCTCTCTCTCTCTCTCTCTCTCTCTCTCTATATATATATATATATATATATATATATATTTATATATATACTGCACACACTTATATCCATTATTAAATACATTTATGTGCTAATTCAACATACTTTTGTATCTTCTAGTGACCTTGGAGCAGTTTGTATTGGCTGTGGAGTCTTGTCCTGTGCCAAAGGATCAGAGTTTATTAATGGAGGTATTGAAGAAATTCCCTTACAGCTTTATTTGTTTGTTGCTTGTCTTTAACCCTAATTCTCCTATATATACAGTGGAGTTTGCTCCATCCTGTTTCATGTCAATAGATTATTTTCTTTATATTTAATTAAATAGTGAATTAGAGTGTGTTTACATTTTCACTTTACGATAATTTAGATAAAACTACTAAAAGAGTGAGGTCACACACCATAATTTCTCACGGCCCACAAATGCGAAAAACAATGACAGGTAAGGCACCTCATTCATACTCGGAATACTCTCACACTTGTTAACCAGCAAAATATGTGATGCCTCTTACCGAATGTAATCATATGTGTTCTTGGAGGAATAACTCCTGATAAGATTGAATTGTTTTCAAAACCCAATTGGAGTGCATTATGTGTACACGGCTTTAGGTTCTGTCACTTGACATTGTTTTATAGGTGCCAGGGATCCAGAGATATTCACATTTCACAAGAGGAATCTTTAATGCAATTTTATACATATATTTATGTATATCACTTGTGACTGTCACTTAAACACTTTTTAGGTGGCTGAAACCTGAGATATAAACACAATCCTAGATTCATATGAAATAGGAGATTCTAGGTTAGAGTGATCCAAAGTTACAGCCCTCTGATGTGCGCCCCTTGCCCTCCAGCTTCATGGCACATCCGGCAGTATGAATGAGAAAGAGAGGAGTGCACAGAGAAGCTTGTCACAGCTCACAGTTAAAATAAATGACTTTATCGGTAGCTAATTTTTGAAAAGGTATAAGATGAACTAATGTTCATATTATTAATGTTAATTAATGCTCATGTTATTGACCCTCTTCTACCCAGAACAATCACGCTTGCTCTCTGTTACATTAAAAAAATGACTCAAAATATGGCAGAGGGAGATTAATGGTCATTCGATCCTCTTCTTCTAACATGACAACCCAAAACTTGTCCAAAAAGTGTCATTTAACAAGATAAACACACACACATTTCTGAATAAAGTTTTTATTTCACACTATCCCTCCATTATTTATACCTACATTTTGGCATTCATTTTTTTTAAACTGTGTGTATTGAGTTTTCATGATATCAAACAGGACCCTTTATTAGGGTCAACAACGTAATCATTGTTCATAAGACCTTAAAGGTTATGGGGAAGGGAGGAGGGAGATAGTGAAGGAGAGAGGATTGGAGTCATGGTTCAGGTTCCAGTTAGCATAGTCCTGCAAAGACAAAAGAAGAAAAAAAAATTCTGAACAGTAAAGTCTACATTGATCCTAATGTATGATCAATATCCAGGACTTTTAGTGGCTTGGTGTGGTATACTTCATTCCTTTGGTATATAGATGTTTGTTTGTTTTCTTCAGGGGGTGGGGGGAGCAAAGGGGTAATAGGGAAATAAAACACAAAAAGTTATATAATAAAACAAAAACAAATAAAACCTGGCTTGACAATACTCATCACTTCATCCCCTGAGGCCACATTCATCCGAGACCAGGTATCACTTACAAAATTCCATGGTCATTCTTAACCATGTTCTATGGAGGGGTCAGCTGTGAGTTGTCGCTCTTTGTACCAAACTGTCGCTGCAAAGGATTCTCTGATATGCCTCCTCTTCAGACATCAGAGCAATGAAGGTTTTCCATGTGTTAAAGAAGGTTTCTCCCTATTCAGGGAGGCTTCGAACCAATCCATGTATAAAATGAATGTGAGTTTGTCTAGAAATATTCTAAAGGGTTATGCATTGGGGCTGGGCCAAGTTTGAAGGATACTTTTGCAGCCTTGCCACTGCCATTAGGGGTCTCAGACAGCCCCTAGTGCAGCAATGAGTGTCTGTGTCGATGTACCTGAAAATCACCCACATTAGGTCTCTGGGTACATAGCTTGCGAAGTACTTGTTCATAAAAGCCTTAAGTATATCCCAAAATGGCTGGATTGTCAGCCCCCTCTCATTGCCAGCATTGCCAATGGAATTACATTTGGATGGATTAAACCTGTCTGTACTGGCCATTAGCTCTGATGAGCATGATAGCTGGGATTCCAGTAATTTTCCAGGCTTGTTCATTTCCAGGCATAGTTGGAGGGATGTATGTAGGGAAAAAAGGAATTTCCCCTGTAACTCTGTGAACATGAGATTACATTTTTTAGGGTTGTGTAGAATATGTTCTACCAAGTGTATCCCTGCTCTATGTGGATGTCTGTTCTGGAAATCTGGGTTGAGATGAGTTAAAGGGGTATTCCCACAAAGACAAGTTTCTTAACCCCTTAGTGATGCAGCCTTAAATGGCTCTAGCGAACGGTGCATTTACTACTTTAAGGGCCATAACTTTTTTTGCGCTCTACCTTAAAATTTCCGCAGTTTTTTTCAGCACACGTTTTGATATAGAATATGTATAGTCTCAGGCAAACAAGGCAACTATGGTGATGTTTTTGTAGTGTAGCAGGGGATTTTTCTTTTCTTATATGGGGAAATGCAAATTTATTTTTATTAATACTTATTAATGCCCTGGGGGGCATTTACACTGTTGTTTTTTTTTCTTTTACATCTTTTCTTTTACATTCCCCAGTTACAGGGGGAAACGACCACCTTTAACTGCTACTGTTGATCAGAGCTGTACTGGAACTGATTAGACCCAGCAGCTCTGATAAATCGCTTTAGACCTGGCGGTCACCCTTTAAGTGCCGGCTCTTCTCCTCTCTGCATCGCACTACTTCTGCTGCTGTGAGGAGTGGACAAGGAAGAAGCAGGAGAAGGGAATCATAACTGCCGGAGGCATTTAAATCATGTGCTCGATTTGATCCCCGTCTCCTTTGAAGTCATTGGGGGGGGGGGGGTGTGCGATTGGTTACTATGACAGCCTCGGGTCTGACAAAGACCCAAGGCTGTCTGATTTTAACTCATTCATTACAATGTGCAATTTGCACAATTTAATAAATGATGTGGTAAATCCCCATATACTGCTATACTGTAGTATGGCAGTATATGGTAGGATCAATCAGACAACCTAGGGTTAAAGTACTAACAAAAGTAGTAACAAAAAATTTTCATTAAAAAAAAAATTTCAAATCACCCCCCTTTCCCTAAAACTGATATAAATAAACGTCCGATCTCAATCTCAAAACGTCCGATCTATCAAAATATAATAAAGTTTTTTCCTGGCGTTTAACCTGGTAACGGAAAATAGCGCCCAAAGTCGAAAATGCCACTTTTTGCCATTTTGGCTGTACAGTCCTTAAATTAGTAGCATTGGAAACATCATCAAAAGTCGTAAAAAATTAAGCCCCCCGGTGGGGGAAAAAATTACCCCACCGTACACCGAAGTATGAAAAAGTTGCTAGCGCCAGAAGATGGTAAAATTAAGATATTTTTTTTTGGTACACAAGGTTTTATTTTTTGTAAATGTTTGAAAACATTATAAAACCTTAATAAATGTGTTATCCTTGTGTGATCTGCGTGAAGCTCAGGGTAATTTTCTTTAACCCCTTATCACCGACGCTTGTTTTCAGCTCAATGACCAGTCTCAAACTTCGGGACGCTTTAACATATCCCGGTGATTTTGAGATTTTTTTTTTCTCGAGACATATTATACTTCATGATAGTGGTAAAATTTAAGTGATATGTTTTGCATTTCATTCTGGAAAAAAATGAAAATTTGGCAAAATTTCAGAAAAAAATCTTCCTTTTCAAAGTTTTGAAATATTCTGCTTTTCAGACAGGAAGTAAAACTACCCCAAAAGCTACATAACTAACATTTGTCTAACCATGTCTGCTTTATGTTAGGCTACATTCACACGGACATATGAAAACGGCCGTATCCGTACCGTACCATACCGTTTTTTTACGGATTACATACGGCCACATTCATTTCAATGGACAATACGTCTGACCATTTATATTGCCGTTGTTAAATCCGTTCCGTTCCGTACCGTATACTAGCCGTATAAAAATATAGAGCATGTCCTATTTTCTCCCGTATTTCAGTTCCGTATGCCCTAGAAGTCTATGGGGACGTATAAAATACGGGTTACATACGGGTTACATACGTGCTGCATACTGATGAAAAGCGTCACGTATATACGGCCCGTAAATACGGGACTGGAGAAATCATACGGTCGTGTGAATGTAGCCTTTGAATGATATTTTATCCATCCTCTCCTTTTTCTAGGATGATATGAGGCTTAGAACTTTAGGTGCGATTTTTAAAATTTTCATGAAAATCGCAAAAAATCACATTTTGAGGGACACACTTTGAAAGGCCTAAATTATATTATATATATTATATAAATATTATATATATATATATATATATATTATATAAAACCCCATAAATAACCACACTATATAAACTACACCCCTCAACGTATGTAAAACAATTTCTATTAAGTCTATTAACCCTTTAAGTTTTTCACATGGGTTAAAACAAAATGGAAGTGTGATTTAGAAACTTTTGACTTTTTTTTGAAAATACATTAATTTAGGCCTAAAATGACACTTTCATAATGAATAAAATGATAAAATGCTCTGCAAAGTTTGATGCCCAATTTTTCCCGAGTCTATCAACACTCCATATGTGGTGGTAACCTGCTGTATGGGTGCATGGCAGGGTATAGGATAAAAACAGCGCCATTCAGAGGAGATTTGTATTGTCACATTGTATTGTAATAAATTTTGGGGGTCTATAGCTTATTCATGAGATTTTATTAACTATTTCAAGGGGGATACAAACAAAATTATAAAATATTATTTTATCTTTATTCTTTGGTTCACTACGATTACCTCATTTATATAGTTTTTCTATTCTTTGTTTAATTTTACCGAGCAAAACCAATATTGGAGAAAATCGCATTGTTTTTACTATTGCCAACTTTTTACTTTTGTATTTTTCTGTTGACAGGTCTAGTTGAGTTCTTAATTTTTGCAAAAAGAGTTGTTCTTTTCAGTCGATTCATATAAGGGCACATAACTTTTTTTGATCACTTTTTAGAACATTTTTTTGTGAGGTTATTTGATTAAAAATGGTATATTACAGGAAGTTTTGGGTTTTTTTTTTTTATGTCCACTGAGCGGGTTCAATATTGTTTTAGATTTATAGTAAAGATTGATACGGAAGCGTTGATACCAAATATGTACTTTTTTGTGTGTTTTTTGTGTTTTATATACTTCATTTGATTTTATAAGTAATCGGGCTGATTAGGGGACTTTTATTTTATTTCATTATTATAAAATTTTCCTTTTTTTTTAAACTTTTTTTTTACCTTTTTCACTTCTTGGCTTGAACAAGCGTTCATCCAATCGCTTGTGCAAGCCTTTACACTGCAATACGCATATATTGCAGTGTACAGAGTAAGTAATTGAGCATTCTGCGCATGCTTAGTTACATACAGCCAGGTCCTGCCAGGAGGCGGGACCCGGTGCAGAGAGGAGCTGGCACTTGCCGGACCCCCGGGCTGTGGCAGGAGGAATCCGATCCCCCAGTAAGCGCACTGGGAGGGGGGGGTGTCCGATCCACGGTGGGGACACTTGCACGCTGCAGTCATGTCTGATCGGGGCATGTAAGGGGTTAAATACCCGGGATTGGAGATTTTCCGGTCCCGGATGTTAGTGCCACAGCTAGACAACGGCACTTTAGGTACCTGATGTCCCAAAATATTATTCTGACGCGTCACTGTAGAAAGGCGTTGTGTCAGAAGAAGTACCCTTAATGACCGCCGTAGAATCCCGTTCTCTTTGCCGCATAGCTTTGTGAATATACACATGTGGGGTATGTGTAAACTCCTCACATATTTACATGTTCTTTATATAAGTTGTCTGGATTTGTACATTGTCTGGATGTTGTGTATTGTGGTATATATACATATGTGTCTTTTTATATAGAGTATGTAAACTCTATATAAAATAGAAACATTCACACACAAAATATAGATACATTCACACACAAGCATCATGCACTTACTGGCTAAACATACATACACTACCCTTCCATGTTGTATAGAAGTACACTCTTGGGGGTAGCATTGACGATAGGAATGAACCTGCTGCAGGACTACGTTCAGACAAGTAGGAAAAGTGGGCCACAGTGTAGCAGGATTATCATTGTGCAGACATCGTCTTGCTTCTTACTGCACTGGTTACTGTCCTTCCCCTTTTGGGCCAGACAGCTCCCGATGTGATGTGGAGAAGTAGTGGTTATCAGAGAGTATCATGTGCTGCGTCACTGCATTGTGGTAACCCCCTCACCTGCACAGCTTGTATAGATGGAAAGTGCAGGCACACGACATACACAGATATTTTAACAGGGGCCCCAGATGTCTGCCATAGCACCCTGTATGTCAGTATATGTATATATCAGTATATGTATATCAGTATATGGCAGCCTATATGACAATATATATATATATATATGTCAGTATGACTTTTTTGCTGTATGAAGCAGCAGACTACACTATTAAGTACAAAGACAGCAATCCATACAAAGATTGCTTGTAGCTATACAAAGCTATGTGTTGGATGAATGTGTCTGTACATTTTTCTGATATCATTCCTATTGTTTCATACGACTGTTTGTACTCTGTAATGTATTATTTTATTTGTATACATCCTGTATGATTTGTAGTGCTACGGAATATGATGGCATTATATAAATAAAGATTATTTTTATATATAACTCCATTGGACAGTGCTAAATGTCTACAAAGTTTGAATGAAACTGACAAAAATGATTTATACTAATCTTGCTATCCCGGCATTATGGTACAGTATTCCATTAGTTTATATGAAGTTTTTCATTTATGCTTTTTCTTAAAAATTCTAATTAAACAGAATACAGGGATATGAGGAAGATACAATATCCTTTTTTACCATGTGAAGTGTAACATCCATTGTTTCACAGGTTCTAGACATTAGTAACATGCCGGGGCATGCCAAGACAAAGGTATACTGTATATGCTAAGTAAGGTCAGGAGGAAGTGAAGCAGCAAAGTGGCAATAAAAATAGAAGCCGAACAGATGACTGCAGATGCACAGCAACACAATGTACTGTAACAGAAATGTTAGGCCAGGTCTTCACAAGGGAGTAGATGCAGAATAAAATACTTAAAGGGGTATCCAGGAATAAGTATAATTCATATTTGACTGGGTCATTTAAATATAAGCTGAAATGTAATTAGCTGTCCCTCTGGAAGAGAAGCAGGACAGAAGATGGCTGCTGATCACATGTCCTGCACCTGCCTCATCATCTGATCATCACTAGGTTTGGCTCTAGTCAGTTGGGTACTGTGCATCTAGTATGGCAAGTGTTGTGGTGAGAAGTCATCTCAGTGGGGCAATGTGTAGTGATGGCAATTACACACATTATTACTATGGTAACAGCGCAAGACAGTTTGTTAGATTATTACTGGGAGCAGAGCATGAGAGGGAGGAGGTGTTACTGAGGGATCATGGGAGTTGTAGTATCCCGAGGCAGCCATGTTGGAGATAACTCCACCTACTTTAGAAAGAATTAGTTTTTATAGCATGTTTTTTTTTCCGTATAGGACGTTCATACCCTTTAAGAATTTTCTGTTAAACTGTTAACATGCTTTAAAAAAACACAGCTAGATAGCACATAAGACTTAAGAGAAAAAAGTGTAAGACAAGCAATGACATGATAAAATACCTACAGTTGAATAGTTAGATTTGCAAAAGAATCTAACAGAACAGTCTGTTAAATGTGTTGTTGCTAAAAACCATTTAGGACCCCAAGCTTTAGAGGGTTTAGGCACTTGGGAAGAGAAAATAGATGGGAAGCAGAAAAAAACATGTACCATTACAAGATATTTTGCATGCGGCATAAGGTAAATGACAACTAGGTCCTTGTAACGCTAGCCAAACACAAACACTGATGACTTGGCCGGCTCCAGTTAAATGCATGAGTGATTGGCAACAAGCATCTGGTGTATTTCATTGTTTACTTGTAAAAGACTGGCTGCTATTACAAATCAGATGTGTTTCACTGGAAACGCTGAAGCAATCAGGCCAAGCCCTCGGTTCTTTGCATTTATAACTTTCAAGGTTACTTACAGTAGTCTTGTCAGGCATGGTCCCAGACACCCAGGCTGCTCCTCCGTCATTCATTGGGTGTGAGTTCTGGCTGTCTTACCTTCTTAAAGGGCTAGTGTGTGCACACCTTGTGTTCTCTTCACAGTAAAGTCCAGATCCCTGTACAAGGATGAAAGGTTCCGGTATAATGCCCTTAGTAGTGGGCCAAAATTTAAATTAGTAGGTTGTTATACAACTTGCTACTTGTTACATACATCTGTGGGAGCATCACACGTGGAGTTTGTATTTCGTTACAAGTGCAACAAAACACTTGGGTGCTGGACTTTTGCACTTGCAATCTGTAACCAGAACCCGTTTTTTTAGCATTTAATTGCTGGTTATTGATCATATGTGTTTCAATTTTATTGCATATGCGATCGGGCTGAGCCCCACCCCTGGAAATTTACATTGTGTTTTACGCAATACAAACACCACATGTGGCCACAAACTGTGCATATTTATTTAAATTGGAAGCAAGAAACAACCTGTTGAAAGGGAACTTTCTGTTCCACTTTTATTTCCCCCTGTGCTTGCTTTAGGGCCACTTCACATTTTAGAGAGCATTTATATGTGTATATGTGTGTGTGAGTGTATATACATTGTATTGTATATTGTATATGTAAAATCTGCTTGGTTTTGGGGTGCCAGTTAATATTAAATTAACAACAATATTCAATGGATCTTTATAGGGGATTTATTAAGGGTACAATACAGGGGAATATACATAGAGGGTAAACTAACTAAGGGACAGAGAGACGGTGGGAAGGAAGTGCTCTCACTAAAGATCTGTATACCATCTTATATACACACACACATAGCTCACACACATTGCCCATCATCCCACCTCCACCACTGTCTTGGCCAATCCAATGAGGATGTAGAGTCAATACATTCTTATCACACAACTTGCAGGACAAGTAACTTGAGTCTTTGTTTCCCACAGGATCTGGGAGAATCTCCAGGGGGCGATGGCCTCCAGGTGTAATAGCACAGTCCATTGTAATCACATGCCGCTGTCTCTACAATCTTTATTAGGGGCAATGTAGGCATTTATGGCTTAGTTCTTCCTCTGTCCACAAAGACCCTTAAACTGTCTCAAGCCACACCATGTCATATTTCCAACATTATGCCCCTTTGGGCCTGAAAGGCCCACACACCATTAGACCATGTTTAGAACAGAAATAAAATACATTTCTCCTCCATTATCTTCTTTGGGTGTGGAAATGATCTTTCTTCTTCTGGCTTGTCCTCAAGACAAAGTAGTTGAAGGTTATATGGGTAAGGAATAGGGCACCAATGGTCATCACACCATTCACTCACATTCATTCTCATATCCATTTCTTGAATAACATTTTTCATCTATACCATTTATCCAGCAAATATAGATCTCCATATATGCTAGTAACTGTCTGTGATATTTACAATATACATTATACTAACACTGTATATCATATACAAAGCAAACTGGAAATCATTATAACGCAGATATGAAATCACATCATAATAAAATAAACAAAAATCATAATAATAGAAACCAATAACTATAGTAAAGCACCAACTGATTCCAACAGATCCATGGGGTAATCTAGGGGTTTCCAGATTATAACTTATTATAAGTTTATAACTAGTTTCGTAAGGATGAACAATCAATTTTGTCACATTTACCCCATTACCAAATTTAATGTCTATTTTTACAAAGTTTGATATTTACACTCCACAAATACTTTTGCATTACATATCATATATGTCTTCTGTTGTTCAGAACTGTATAGATTTACTAAAACATGAATACATATTATGTAAATAAAAAATGTCAGCAGTCACTATACTAGTAGATTCAGAAAATGTCACTAATCACCCTCTCGGGCAGTGATGGCAAACCTTTTAGAGGCCGAGTGCCCAAACTTCAACAAAGACCCGCTTATTTATTGCAAAGTGCCAACACAGAAATGTAATTTGTGATTTATACTCCCTTCTCTGTCACAGTTTTCATTGATACCAGCACCTGAGGCACCAATAAAGCAGAAAATAGTCCCAGGTAGAGCTGTCACTTTAAAATATCTCTGTGCGCAGCAAGTCCTGGGCTGTGTGGGACTGCAGGAAGATACCTGGAGTCATCTCTGGTGATGGCCTGAGTGCCCACAGAGAGGGCTCCGAGTGCCACCTCTGGCACCAGTGCCATAGGTTAGCCATCACTGCTCTAGGGTAGGTGTCCTTCATCTAATCTTTCTTGTGTACAATAAAATATAATATACAATGTAGTCATGTAGCTGAGACATTAATTACTATATGTTTAGGCATCCATGGAGACAGACACACATAGATTAAGAGAAATTAAAATACCCTATGGTTTTCATTTAGATGCTTTACTGGTATAAAGGAGCGTGCAGTTTGTTTTAAAAAAAAATTAAATTAAGTTGCCAGTGAGACAAATGTATCAAAGAAAACCTTAAATAGAAAAATATATGCAAACATCTACAGAATGTATCTGAGATGTGTCTTGTTTACAGACAATCAAATTCATAACTAGGTGCGACTGTACACAAAGCATTACAGGGACCACTAATATTTGTCTCACACCAGGAACAACTTGTCTTTTATTCGGCTGGTAATGTACGTTATTGCTCCGCTACCAGTGCAGGTGTTTAGGCAAAATAAAAACAACCAAAAATTATCACTTTGACATTTATTTCACCTGACGGCACATTATTTAATTTTAAAGGCTTCTCCTTAAAAATACAAAAATTTTGTAAGGTCCTCTGGTAAATGCCTAAATGGAAAAAATAAAGCTAAATATCAAATGATCCTCATCCTCCTTATTTATTTACTTATGCGAATTCACTATAGTCTGCCCCTTTGGTACTGCATTACTGTCTAAAACCATGCCCCTTTCGTACCACAAAATGGTACCAATCATTATATAAAAAAATAATACTTGAATCAAAGAAATAAATGCGGCAGTTTCCAATCCTTCTTCTGTCAATGATTAAGTAAGGTCATCTATGGGACAAGATAAAGAACAGACATAGCACAAAAAACAACAAATACATTACACACAGGACCTACACATCACAATGGGATGTTACTTCATTTTTTTAATTGTTTGCAAACAATTAACCCTCATAAATTTTGAGCTCATTACACCACGTGGTTTTATTTGTAACAACATAAAACATTAACCATTATTCATGATACAAACAATATCTTTCACATACTACCTTTTTTATGACCTGTAAACAAAAATGTCAATATTAATACCGTATATGCCGGCGTATAAGACGACCTGGTGTATAAGACGACCCCCCTACTTTCCTGTTTAAAATATAGAGTTTAAGATATATTCGCCGTATAAGACTACCCCTTTTCCAACGCATACAGTAGTATACAGCACAGCCCCCAGTAGTATACAGCACTGTCCCCAGTAGTATACAGCACAGCCCCCAGTAGTATACAGCACTGCCCCCAGTAGTATACAGCACTGCCCCCAGTAGTATACAGCCTAGCCCCCAGTAGTATACAGCCTAGCCCCCAGTAGTATACAGCACAGCCCCCAGTAGTATACAGCACAGCCCCCAGTAGTATACAGCACTGCCCCCAGTAGTATACAGCACTGCCCCCAGTAGTATACAGCACTGCCCCCAGTAGTATACAGCACTGCCCCCAGTAGTACACAGCACTGCCCCCAGTAGTACACAGCACTGCCCCCAGTAGTACACAGCACTGCCCCCAGTAGTACACAGCACAGCCCCCAGTAGTATACAGCACAGCCCCCAGTAGTATACAGCCCAGCATTTAAAAAAAAATAATCATATACTCACCCCGATGCTCCCCCGATGTCCGCGCCGTCTTCTTTCTTCTGCCGGGCGCCGCCATTGATCTTCCCCGGCAGGCGCCTAGTATGACGCGCCGCTGCTGACGTCATACTAGGCGCCGACCCGGGGAAAAACATGGCGGCGCCTAGCAGAAGAAAGAAGACGGCGCGGTGAGTATGTCCCATGCGCATCTTTTTGAGGCTGCCGGCAGCTTTGCCGGCAGCCATCGCTGTGAAAACACCCGCGATCGGTGCTAGCACCGATCGCGGGTGTTACCGGTAAGCCTTACCGGCTATGGAGAGGGCTCAGCCCGTGAGCCCTCTCCATGCAGCGCGATCCGACCGCGATCGTCTTATACGCCGTCATTACCGGCGTATAAGACGATTACCGGCGTATAAGACGACCCCAGAGAAGACAGAAGATTTTTCTGTCTTCAAAAGTCGTCTTATACGCCGGTATATACGGTAATTGTTTCTTCAGCAAACCACCTTGTTGCCTAAAAACAAAAACACATTGACAGTTATCACACAAACATTACTCAAAACAGATATGTAAAACACGAGATCAAAGAATGGAACCTGTAGAAACAAACAAAAGTGTTAGTTTCTTTGCCCTGGAGTCATGTGACACAAAACATCCAGCCTACAAAAGAAAGACAAAAATAGTTAGAAACCAAGCAATTCATACCATTAACACAATTCCAAATCTATTCATTCACAATGTGTATTGGTATAGCCACACATTAATAAGCCATGCTGCTGCTGTACTGTGCAGCGTTTATTAGCAGGTGGAGGGCGATCTGTGTACAGCTCCAGAATAGTTAGAATGGCAGCCCTGCCCATGGATTGTACCCTGGGACATTAGCACCTTGCTTGTGCCCTTTGCAGTGAGGGGGAGGCTGTTCTTTCTTATCCCTGTGTATATTGGGGCTCTTATTTGCATATGATGTGTTCTCCTCACATGTCTCTGTATGGCTAGTCCCAGGAGGTGTCATGTCCTCCTCACATGTCTCTGTATGGCTACTTCCAGGAGGTGTCGTGGCCTCCTCACATGTCTCTGTGATCACTGTGTTCTGGTTGGTCTCAGGCTCAATGGCATCAATTTCTGTATACAATGAATTATAATGTGTCTCATGGTTTGCATTATTTACATTACAGAAACGTTTAATATGTCCTGGCCTCCCACTTCCATAGCAATACCTGACATATCTCGTCCTCCTAGCTCTGTACTCTGTAGACAGATATCCTGATGGTTCATCCCTATTGTTAGACTCCTCACACCAGTCCCTGAGTATATTAATAAAGTCCTCTAGGGATGTGGCATTTCTCAGGGCAATCCTTGTGGTGTAATCCACATTACACTGATTTGCCATTGAATAGAGGAAATCAGAGTCATCCTGAGACATATCCGGGCAATTGTAAACATTCCTAAATAAGGACAGGTACTTGTTACAGAAAATAAGGGGGTCATCACCTGTCCTGAACCTATATCTTCTCAGGGTATTCTCAACCCTTATGTCTCTCCCTCCCATGATACGCTGCAGTTCTTTCCTTCTTATGTCTGCGCCACTATCCTCATCTCCCATGTGTGTAGATGACAATTGTGCGGCCAGAGGCCCAGGAAGCCATGCTTGGAGCAGAGACCATGCATCTGCATTACACAAGTTGTATTGCTTCACCACAGCTTCAAATTTATTGGATACAACTATTGGTGATTAATTTGTATCCCATTCTCCAATAACCTGACACAGCTGTAGTCTATCCTGGATGGTGAGTGTTGGAGACTTATCTGCAGGTATTAGATTGTGTTCATCACCCCCGGTAGTGACAATGCAGACATCTGCTGCTTTATGGCAGGTCTGGTTCTGTACTTGGAGGGACCGGATCTGTTCTCCTTGTTTCGTAATTTCATTGCCCAACCTTTCTTTCTTCCCTCTTTTACTGAGCACTTTCCCATTTAATTCTCATTATGGGCCTTACATTGCAGCATCAGCTCCTTATATTGCTCCTCTAGTGAACCATCATCACATGAATGGTAGCGAGCAGAGGAATACTTTTTCACAAACTTCTGAACAAGTTCCATCTCTGTTACCACAATACACACTGACAAACACACAAAATGACAACTGAGCAAACACAGTTTGTGTAATAAATTACTACACTACAGCTCCAACAGGTTACTTTACACACTGTTTACACCTTTATATTCATTCAATCTAGGGAAATGTACAGACAAAGGCCTACAACTTTACCTCTGTACACTAAACACAACCGCTCACACTTAACGTTACCCTACAATCTCAACAGGCGACTTCCTATACATTCACATAAAACAACCTGGCTTAGTTGTAATGTAATATGAAAACGTGTTACTTACCAGGATTTTCTCTGTACCAAAGATCCAAATTCTATTCATAGATTGAAATAGCGCAGATATGTTGCCGTGGATTCTCTGTAGAATTTAAATTACAGGTCCCATCTGGGGTGCCAAATGTAAAATCTGCTTGGTTTTGGGGTGCCAGTTAATATTAAATTAACAACAATATTTAATGGATCTTTATAGGGGATTTATTAAGGGTACAATACAGGGGAATATACATAGAGGGTAAACTAACTAAGGGACAGAGAGACGGTGGGAAGGAAGTGCTCTAACTAAAGATCTGTATACCATCTTATATACATACACACGTATCCCACACACACTTGCCCATCATCCCACCTCCACCACTGTCTTGGCCAATCCAATGAGGATGTAGAGTCAAATCATTCTTATCACACAACTTGCAGGACAAGTAACTTGAGTCTTTGTTTCCCACAGGATCTGGTAGAATCTCCAGGGGGCAATGGCCTCCAGGTTTAATAGCACAGTCCATTGTTATCACATGCCGCTGTCTCTACAATCTTTATTAGGGGCAATGTAGGCATTTATGGCTTAGTTCTTCCTCTGTCCACAAAGACCCTTAAACTGTCTCAAGCCACACCATGTCATATTTCCAACAGTATATATACATATACAATATATATAGTATATTATACAATAGCAAAAATCTGGAAAAAAGTGCTTAATAAAAAATGTTGCGAAAAAATGTTGCAAACAACACTGCATATAGTAAAGTACAGGTAAAAACGAAACACAAGAAATAAAATTATGAATTTCAAAATATCTGTATGCATTTAATGTGGCAATATCCCAAGCTATGTATTGGATGAGTATAATAGACATAATAGAATGTGAATGTGAATATTTTTTTATCTTTTCTATTTTGTCTCTGTTTATCATGGCACCATTGTAGCTATAAACTAGCCTTTGCCACTGTAATGATTGAGGCCTCAGTTATACATATTGTTCCTAATCAACTATATTCTCCTTCTTAGTAAGTAATCTTTATCCTAATAGCCCCAGATGACCACTGATTGGTGGAGAACACCCCATTGCACACACTAGCCCCTAATAAGATGAGAGAATCATTACAAGGAGCTAGTTGTCAGCTACCTTATGTGCACATACAAGCCTTATAGCTTGAAGTATATAGTAATATTAAGTTTTAGTATATAGTAATATTAAGTTTTTTTTCCTATAGTATATTTATAACAGAAGCCCAATGTTGTTGACATATGTTTCAATACAAAAAGTTTGACTTTACCTATAGTTAAATAAAAAAAAGTCTGGAAAGGTCATGTATGTATTAACCTTTTAACACACCAAAGCACATCAATGGTGCTATTAAGGGTGCATTTGGTGGGACTACAAGTCCTCTGCATATAGGGCAGGTGTCAGCTGTACTATAAGGCATTTAGCTGACACCAAACTTGGCAGCAATCCTGTAAGAGGAGCACCGATTGGTTGCCATGTCTGTCTCGCTTGTCTCACTCACTACTTCCTCATTGCAGGTAGTAATAGAAAAGCAGTATATTCAGAAATAGAGTTGAATTTTCTTCAATAAGTACATTTTATTTAAATAGTGAACACACAAAAATGTTTGTGGGTGAGTACCAGACTGAACAATAGGCATCACAGTAAACTGAATCAGATAGAGCAAAAAAGATCATATCATTTAGATTTTTCAACTAAATTATATGTACATAAGGGACTTAGAGCCTTTTGAAAGTAATACACAATTGAGTATTATACAATCTTAAATATTGAGGAAGGAAATAAAAAGATAAGCAAGAGGGAGAGGAGATGGGGAGATGACCCTGCAGTGGTGGTCCAGGTATTGTAATAAGCAAAGAGGGAGGAGTGTGGGAAGAGTGAGCATAGTTTCACCATGGAGACCAAATCACCAAAACTTGCCATGTCTGTCATTTAAGATAGAATAGAATTTTTCATTACTAAGCAATGGGAAGGATCTTATACCTGAAATGGTTCTAAAACTGAGCCCGGGGGAGATATTTGGTCCATTTAGCTCCAAGGAATCTAATAGGACACACATTAAAGATAAGCCAAAGATGGGCAGATGAACATGCAGTGAAACGCCAGCTATGTCACAGAGAGGAACGACGTTTTGTGCATCAGCTATTTTGAATCTGGATCTTCTATGGTCGAGCAGGACAGATTCTTCTCATGAATAAGTTCTACTGTCAGCACGATGCAGTGAGCTCTCTGCCCCTCCCCCCTCCATTACAAGACAAGCTCACACACAGACACATCCTGCCAGCAAGCAGCAGTGTGTACAGACTTATTCTACAGGCAAGTTGAGCTTCAGCGCGCAGCTCTTTGTAACACATGCATAGGAGTACACCCAACCGCCAGCTCTGCATAGATAGTCTAGCAGTGCATAGTCACACTGTGTAGCTTTAACTCTGGTTACTCCAGGCCCCAGTAGCCGACGGTGATAAAACTTTTCAAAACTTAGCGGGCACTGAAGGATTAACCCTAAAAAGGACTCTGATGATATTTATTAGATGAACTTGCCACGAGATGTAAGGTTTCCTTTAAGATTGCTAGGATTTTTTTGCTAGGTTTTTAAAAGTATTCTCTGAAAATATAAAATGCCCTTGTCCTGTAGGTGAAATCCGTTTCATGTAACCTGGAAGACAAAAGGAAGGAGAGACTACAAGAAATTTCATTCTTTTTACTGTAACAGCTCAGTGCCCACAACTTGAGTGCTAGTTTAATGTTCAAACATTTATACATTAAATGTATTTGACCTTCTTTACTATATTGTGGTATAACCCTTATCTAGGTGAAGTGTAAATACAGGGTTAGAGACAGAAAAGGGTCAAATGAGCAACTTTATGAGGACACAGGAGGCGTTTGGGATCCCATGTTCCATTTTTTTCAATATCTACAGATTAGACATGCAATACAGACACAGTTTGGTCTTGAGCGGGATACTATTTTTTCAATGGGGGTGATGTTAGGGGGTGGGACAGCTAAGATTATGTGGGGTCTCATATCTATGGAGTATAGAGTGCTGTTGGATAGTGTATTGGGGGACCAGATGATTGAGGCGCGCTGAAAGTGGGACTATCAGGTGAACTGTCCGAGGAATTGGGAGAAGTTACACCATCCCCTGGATTATTGTCCTTGAATGCAGTGAGGAGATCAGTTATTCCTTATTCATAGGCTGTATCGAACATCATTGTTGCTGTGGAAGCAACCTTTCAGTATTTACCTGAGGAGGTGCTGTCAATTTTTCTATTTTGATAACTATTGTTCAGAATCCCCAGTTATAGAATCATAGAAGCACAATACGATTCACTTGGATACCTATTCCTTAATTTGGTGGCATCCAAAATCCTCTCATTTTAACCCTATGACAAAACTTTTGTTCCTAGCTGTATGACACAATGGTTTCTCTTAAGTTTACTATAAAAGAAATGGTAGAGATCCATCACCTATGTGATTCCATGGATGGACCCTCCTCAGATTGGGGCTGTGCTACCTTGCTACAAGTGTGTAGTCAGCACAAAAAGACTGTTCAAATACATTTGTTATTCATTAGGAGCAGAATAATCTTACAATTGATGTATTATCTAACTGCTCGTATTTTTATGGTAATAGTAATAACATCAATCCAAAGGAAACCACTTCTGGTGCATGAAAGTGTCTATCAGACAGTGTGACGCCAATTTCCCAAGGGACACCTGATTACTTACGGACATTAATAATGTCTGTGGGTGGGCTCCCAAATGGAAACACATTGTTACAGAGAAACATTTTATCAGCCAAGTTAAGATTTACTGCTCTAGATCATACCACATGAAACTTTCTCTGATGATTTCATTGAAGATCAGAGGAAACTATTTAACAGAGCCTCGGTGGCAACATGCATATAGTAATGACTTGGCAGACTGTCTTGATTTTCATGGAAGTTTATTAGAAACAAAAGGACAGATAAACTATTACATTTGCTTCTTGCAATTAAAAACTGTATTTCTCACCCCACACATGTACTTATTGTTTTAGTCCAGGGCAAAAAGAGAAAGTGATAGATCATCAAACATCAGCCATTGTGATCAATCTCATGTAAATTTGTGCAAACTGATATATAGGGGCATATTTATCAGGGCCTCTGCCCCACTTATTGCTAGCACTTGTGATTATTTTGCCCTCTCACACCAGTGGGGTGTAAAGGGGTGTGAGGAGGGGGGGGGGGTGCGGCTGGCCAAGGCATAAAGGCCAACAAGCTTCATCTTTACTGTTTTCTGAATTGCACCATATCTTTTTCATGTTAAGATCACTAAAGAACTAAGGTTTGAGGATTTTCTTCTGTAGACAAATCCTTTTAACTTTTGGCCTAAATCCCCAAATCTATGATGCACATGTATCAAACTTTTGTCTTACCCTTTTCTTTAATTTTTGAGACTTTTAATGGCGCTTTTTTTGTGTGACTATGACAGTCTCCCTTCAAAGATTGCCATTATCTTGTTTTCTGCAGTGTTCCCCGAGTTATAACCTGAATCTAGATGTGAAATTTTTAAAAAGTCGCAAAAAAAGGTGCAAAGTTTGACGCAAATCAGCGGCTGCCACTAACCAGGTGTAGAAATTGGCTAAGAACTGAGTGTAACATTTTAAAACAAAAGTCGCAAATTGTTGCAAACTCACTAAAGACCAAACGCCTCATGTATCAATAAAGAAAAAACTGCTAAGATACATATAACCAGCAGAAAAGCCAAGAAAAGCCCCAAAAAATGAACAGACAAAGCCAGACTTATGATATGTGTGAAGAAATTTTACCGCTGCACATCACTCTATACATGTGTTCAAAAGTCCAGACCTAACTGTGTTGCTAGACTTAAAAATTGCTTTTAACAAATGTTCTCAACCCAATACAACTTTGATTTTAGTTTTTTGCAAACATGAATGGGCAAAAATTCCAGCCTCTAAATCTGCAGAACTGGAAGGAACATACACCAACAGAACTGCAGTTTTCATTGCTTACGTATTGACTCAGGGGACTTAATACAGTTGTACACCACACTTTTCAGTTCATTTAACTTCTGTGGGAGGTGGTACTAGCCGAAACCTGGGACCGGAATCTAAGTGGCACCTGGTCTTCACCAGAGCCTGCCGCAAAGTGGGAAGGTCTTGCTGCAGTGGGGTGCCATCAGGTCATTCGACAGGTTGCGACTAGCCCGCGGTGGCAGCCAAGGTTGCTGTGATCTCAAAGATCCGGCAGGACGCGCGGACCAGTCCGGGCGGGAGCAGGAGCGTGGAGAGGAGAGTTTGATGCCGGGGCCAGGGGGCAGCACTACAACAGAGAGGGGCACGGGTGTGCCCGCGATCGGAGACCTGGATCGTGGGGCACCCGTGACAGTTAACAGTTAATTTGCCAACGTTTGCAAAAGAGCAGATCATTTGATACTTTGTGTGGCTCTAACATGTAAAATATCAATAGCATACATTTTAACCTTTTGCTGTAATAGTCCAAGGTATGAATTTTCTTTACAACCCACTGTAAGTACTTTTTGTGATGGATTAAATGTTAAGTTTTATCCATGTAAGCTTTATCTTTTTGCTAATAATATTAGCCCAAATTAGACAAAAATATCAATATCAAATATCATATTTCCTCTGAAATATGGAGGGATGTATGCAGTAGCTTCGTGTAAAATATGGAGGGGAATGAGTAATAACATAGTGATAACACTATTCTGTAAGCAGAGGGTGGGTGTGGTGTCTTAACAAAGAGCAGGGTCTATTTTTAAAAACGTTGTGTGTATTTTTTTAAATCAATTTCCAAAAATGAAAATGTAATAACATTCATAACTTTTAAGTAATAACATTGTAAGACCATAATGTGTTAATTCTCCAAAATGGTTAAATATGTTTTTGTGAGTGTCAACCCACTCACTTCCTTAGTTATGTATAAGAAATAAAAGTATAGAGAAATTTTGAACAAGTTGTTTAAATGCACAGAAGTGAGCTGTCACACGTACCTCCGTCGGACCTCTCGTCGCTCTGGGAGAGTAATGGAGCAGATGGCCACTCATGACCGTTCTGCTCCATTCATCTTGGAGTTGACGGAGATCACAGAGTGCGGCGTTCAGCAATTTTCATCAGCTCCATTGAGCTCTATGGAGCAGGACTGTCATGCGCGGCCGTCTGCTCCATTACTCTCATGGAGTGACAAGGGGTCCAACGGGGGTTCATGGGACCCCCATTGTGATCTGTGGGGGTCTCATCACTGTGTATAGGGCCTAACTTGAATTCATGGGAAAACGCCTTTAATGTAGAACATTTGATATTTGAAAATTTTGTAGGCAACATGTAAAATCCCCATCTTCAGAGAGGAGAAGACTTAAGTTAATCAAGCTTTTTGATGTGTGAGAGACAAGGGGAATCACATTAACCCCTTAGTGACCAGGCTCTTTTTTTTCGTTTCTGCATTTTTATTTTTCACTCCCCACATTCAAAAATCTATAACTGTTTTATTTTTTCATGTACATAGCTGTGTGAGGGCTTTTCTGCGTAACATAGCACTTCATAGTTACAGTATTTCATATTCCATGCCGTGTACTGGGAAGTGGGAAAAATAATACTAAATGCAGTGAAAATGATAAAAAAACGCATTTGCGCCATATTCTTGTGGACTTGGATTTTACATCTTTCACTGTGCTCCCCAAATGACATGTCTTCTTTATTCTTTGGGTCGGTGCGATCATGGGGATACCAAATTTATATAGGTTTTATAATGTTTTCAAACATTTACAAAAATTAAAACCTCCTGTACCTGTGGGTGGTGTCCCTTTTTCAATGACGTTTTCAATGCTACCATTTTGAGGACAGTAAGGTCTTTTGATCACATTTTATTGAATTTTATATTTAGCAAAATGGCAAAAAAGTGGTATTTTCGACTTTGGTCGCTTTTTATGGTTACGGGTTTAAACACTGGTAATAACCGTTAGATAGATAACGTGGATTTGGGGTTGCAGCAATACCTAACATGTTTATGATTTTACTGTTTATTTATATTTATATGGTAACGGTGTTACCGTTGGGTGTCTGCTGCAATATGCAGCAAACGCCCACCTTGTTTGGAGAGAGCTCAGACTGACTACATCACATGTTGGTAAAAAGTTAAAAAAAAAATAAAACTATGACTGCTTGTTTTGACCTCTAACCAAATATATATATATATATATATATATATATATATATATATATATATAGATATAGATATAGATATAGACATAGACATAGATAGATATAGATATCATCACTTATACTTATATACATATCACCACTTTGATCAACTGCAGATCGGTTCTGGCTTAGCCACTTTCGCAACAGTCACTCACTTTCATGTGCTATGCTGCCAGCTGCCATCACATTGTGTAAATAGTTTTTAGTCGCTGCCAGGCTGGGAACACACAAAAGGAAGTGATTCACTCCACTCTAATCCTCTACTGATGATGTAATATTACCCATTTTAAAGATAAAAGACATTAAAGTATTTCTGTTTTATGTATTGTTCTCTATTTCAAAACGTGTTGTACTTTCAACTAAATGGTATCCTTCAGTAGAATCTTTTCATCTGGAGGGCAGCTCGTGCTGGGCTTCCTTGGATCCCATGTATTGAGTTAGTGGTTTTTGTTGTAATGAGCCACACTGCACAACTAGTTCTTTCTGTTTTCACACTGCCCCTTGGTGATTTCATTGTAGACTACCATTGTGAGCAAGGTCACGCTAGGTGGAAACATCTATATATTAGTATTTACTGAAGAAAATGTTCAAACCTAAGGCTACCTGCAGACGAACATGGGGAATCTTGGATGTGGAAAACAGGCATTTTTCTTCAGGCTGATATCTAATCAATGGGCAAAAACAATGATCTAATATATAAAGCTAAGTGTGTGTAGGTATGTATGTATGTATGCATGTATGTATGTGTGTATGTCAGCTATAGGAATCTATACTGTCGCGTTTACATTTACCAAATTCTGTGGTGGGGTGTTATATATATACGATTTGATATGCTTATTTTTTGAATTTTCATAATAAAATGTCTGTCTTTGATTTGTGGTCCATATGTAGTAATTTATTTTTATTAAAGAGGACCTTATATGGAGAGAAACATACCATTTTGTAGGGGATTGCTACATAGACTCAGGGGCAGTGTGAATGTTCTCTCTAGCCCCTACGGTTGCAAAGATATCAGTCCCAGTATCTGACCATTATAATCTATCTTCTGTCATAGAGGAGGAGCTGGGTGTGTTATGCTAATCTTCTCTCATATTGTCTAGTCAGTAGCAGACAGTGTGTGGTAGTTAACATTGTGTTTACAAAAGATGCAATTTTACAAATTGCGAAGCGAACGGAATGGAAACGTCAGTGCAATGTAAACATATGTGCAATGGAAATGCTATGAAAACAGGACTCAAATGCAATATAAATGCAAACACAATGTAAACGCAATGCAAACCCAATTTGAATACAAATGCCATGTAACTGCAAATACCATGCAATTGCCATGTAAACACAAGGCAAATGCCATGTAAATGCAAATGTGAGGCAAGCACATAAGCGCAAATGGAACGTAAAGGGGGACGCAAATGCCATATAGATGCAAGTGCTGTGCAAGCAGCAGGCATATGCAACATAAACTTGACGCAAAAGGCACGTAAATTCAATGCAAATGTAACTTAAAATCAACATGGATGTATTTGCAATGCAAACAACACATAAACGCCACATAAATGTAAATATGAAACAAATGCTGTGCAACCACAATCGCTACAAAAATGCAAATGGGACGCAAACTAAATGTAAGCATAAACGCAAAGCAAATTCCTTGTAAATGAAAATTTGACACAAACTTATGTAAGCGCCATATAAACATAAAAGCAAGTGCCACACAAACACCTTGTAAATGTAAACGCCACAGAAAAGCAACTGCCTTTTTACCGTAAACATGATGCAAACAGCAAGTTAATGCAGTCGGCATTTAAACATGAATGCAACTCAAACGACGTGTTAGCATAAACGTGGCACAAACACTAGGTAAACACAAATGCCACATAAATGTACATGCAATGGAAACTGCATGTAAAACTCTACAGAAAGTGCTGAAAATGCCATGTAACCATAAACTCAAATTTTTCATTTTTCAGTTTTGCCTGCTGTATGGAACAAAGTTGATTTACAATGAAAGGGCCTGGTATCTAGAACATAAATACCTGACACCTGCAACCAGTAACAAGATCAGAGACCAGGTAAGAGTGGATAGAAATGTATTGTTGTTGTCTATTTTGTGAATGTCAAAGTTACTTTGCATAACCTTACACTGCAAGGCTCATGTACGTGTATAAGAGGTGATAAGATGTTTTCCTATACAACAGAAGTTCTATGAAGGGGAGAAGGGAAAAGATAAGTAGACCGTAAATGAGGGCCGTGAGCTGGCGGCAAAAGGTGGCAGCTAGTTCACAGCACCTATTGTACTCTATTGTGCATGGACATGGTGCGATGAAGCACAGTGCATGCGCCATGTCTTCTGTACCAAGCAGCCGCGCTGCAAATGTAGAGCGATTCCTGCACCAATTTGTGACACAGGCCCTAAGTTCCTATGGACATCGGTGGGGTGAGACCCATAATGCACACAGTCGTGTACAAGAGGCGTCAGAGCTAGATACAAGGCTACATTCACACTACAGCATGGGGGACGTATATATGTCCCCCAAACACTTCTATAGGCTCACGGCGCCCTATGGGAGCGGTATGGTGCAGCACACGTGCGGCACTTTACCACTCCGTATCCCGGGAAAAGATAGGACATGTCCTATCTTTTCCCGTATTACGGCGCCGCGGCCAAATATTGCTATGGAGAGGGGCGGGGGTGAGCTGCACTCACCTCCTCCTCTCCCCCCCTCCCCCCACTGCCGTTTGCCCGCCGTGCTACGGCGCGGCGGGCTCACAACAGTGTGCATGTAGCCCAATACTGTATTTTGTGACATTTTCCAGTTCCCTGTCAGAACATTGAGGGCAGGTAAACAGAATTGATTGAGGAAGTCCTGCTAATTAACCCCTTAAGGACGCAGCCATTTTGTAGCTTAATGCTCAGCCCCATTTTTTGGATTCTGACTTGTGTTGCTTTATATGGTCATAACTTTTGAACACTGTTACTTATCTAAACGATTTTGAGATTGTTTTTTCCCCACATGTTGTAATTCATTTAAGTGGTAAATTTTGGCTGATAAGTTTTGCGTTTATTTACAAATAAAAAGAAAAAATGTGGATTTTTTTGAAAAATTTGCCATTTTCGAAATCCGAAATCATTGCGTTTTCAGCCCAATAGATTTACCACCAAATAAATTGCTGAATAACATTTCCCATATGTCTACTTTACATTTTCATAATTTTTGAAATGTCTGGATAATTTATTTTGATGTCACGCAGCTTACAAATAAATTATCGATTTTCCGTATTTTCAGAATTTACTATTTTGGGGATTAATACTGTTTTAAATTAAATTTTACATATTTAGCATTAAAACCCCCTATATAACCAACCCATTTTCAAATCTGCACCCCTCAAACTATCAGAAACAGCTTTTAGGAAGATTGTTAACCCCTTGAGATCTTCATAGTAATTGAATAATAATGAAGGTGAAATTTAGAATGGTCACATTTTGTCAGTTATGCGTTCATTTAGCCCTAAAATTTACACATTTCCAAAAGATAAAAAAAGAAAACCCACCATACAATTTGTCAGGATTTTAGTTTCCTCATTGGATCATTTTGCAAGCTATAACATTTTCGCTTAAGGGCACTGCCTTCAGGCAACTCTGGGGTCTCGATCGGACTCCAGAGATGCCATAGCAATGATCGGCGCTCCTGAAAATGGCACGGGGGTGCTGATCGTAGGGGAAAGACTCCCGGAAGGCACGTTAAATGCCGCGGTAGAATTGGTAGATTACTGCTGATATCCCGCGACCCCCAATGCCGGTTTGGCTCCTGTGCAGAGCTGAACCAGCATCGTCACCGCGCAGTAGCTGTACTGCGCTGAGCGCTATTTGCAGGACTCAGCGCAGTACAGCTATGGCGCGGAGCGCTAAGGGGTTAAAGTCATCTGTAGAGATGAGAGATGAAAGTGCAGGACATCATGAAAATGTAAGCCCCCACATTAGATGAATCCCCAAATCTGCTGATCATCTGTGTGTGTGTGCAGACCAGACAAGTTGGTATAAACCGCTCTATCCCAATGCACCACACCCACAATGCCACCCACACCCCCATATCCACACCCGTAATGCTGCACCTGTTTTCACGATGCCACTTTATGCCCCTGAAAAATAATTTCTGCTGACACATTCCATTTAACAGTTTTTCCTGGTAAACCTCTTCTTTGTTTTTTGAATGTTTTAGCTGCTTTTGTTTGACTTGGTATTGATCTAGGGGGAATTCATTTCTCCAAATTCCCCTATTTGTTTTTCACTGCTAAGTTGAAGGCTCTGTATGCTGAGTCATGTACTTCCTGCTGATCCTGATAATAGTATCTCTCACACACAAATTCCAATATTGTTCAAACAGTATAAGCAATTATTGGTATAGTATAGGCCCCATGACATCTCCTGGATTATGACTTTTACTCTTCCTGTGACAAAGTTCATCCTATTTGTATACAGATAAATACACTTGAGGTCATGTACACAGTATACACTATATAATGTTATAAATAAATAAAAATGTATAATGTTATAAATAAATTAATACAACAAAACTCAGTTTCATTAATTACAAAATGGAGGTAAATTGTTTGTTTTTATGATTTACAAAATTTTATGGGCTTTCTAAAGTAAACAGATTTATCTCCAATATGGCTGTCACTGAAAACTCTCTGATTCATGTACTGTTACCTTCATATGTCTTGTATTATAGATAGAAGCATACATAATCAGAAGTCTTGTCATTTAGATATTATTTCATTCTTTTTAGTGAAAATGGATTTATGCACTTAATGTGGTGTACATGATATTTAACTGAGCTTCATACCCCCACTGATCATCTGATTTGCATTTTTTATACACATGTGTATAAGACAAAGTAGGGTTTTTTTGCTCGTTTTTTGTGCTGAAGAACGCGGCTTATACGGGAGTATGTACTATATATACCACCACTAAAGCATAGCAGATTACTCTAGCATAGCAAGTTAAATTCTGAGTAGGATCGGGAAGTAAGAGTTCCCCTTATGGAGACTTCCAATTAAGGGCATCTTGTAGGTTTGTGGAGCCGTTGACGTATGCAAATAAGTTTTCCAGGATGGGATAAGGAAATCTCTTTTTACTACCTTGTAAGGTCATGGGTGATGTCAAGGGAGCTGCCTTACAAGGTAGCTAAAAGAGCAGGACCGGACAGGCTATATGACCCACCGGCGTAAATCCCAGCAGGCCGACTAGTCTTGGGCGGGTGGGGCCGTTCAAAAAACCCCATGTACTCACCTTTCCGATGCTCCCCTGCAGCTTTGCTACTTGATGCAGTCCGTGAGCCGCCGAAGCTGCCGGCCGGACTGACTGCATCAGAAAGGTGAGTACATGGTTTATTATTTGTGCTGGGCTGGAGATAGACTGGCTGTATACTGGGGGGACTGGCTGGATGTATACGGGGGGTGGTTGGCTGTATACTGGGGGAGCAGGCTGGCTGTATACTGTGGAGGTTGGTTGGCTATATACAGGGATGGCTGGCTGGCTATATACAGGGGAGGCTGGCTGGCTATATACAGGGGAGGCTCGCTATATACTGGGCTGGCTATATACTGTGGGGGCTGGATGGCTGGGGGGACTGACAGGCTATATACTGGGAGCTGGCTGTATACTGGGGGTGCTGGCTGGTTATATACTGGGGGTGCTGGTTGGCTATAAATTGGGGGGGCTGGCTGGCTACATACTTGGGGGACTGGTTATATACTGGTCTGGCTGGCTGGATATATACTGTGGGAGCAGCATGGCTTTTTGCTGGGGGGGGCTGGATGGCTATATACAGAGGGCTGGCTGGGTGTATACTGAGGGGACTGACTGGCTATATACTTGGGTCTGGCTGGATATATATACCGGGGGGGCTAGCTGGCTATATACTTGGGGGCTGGCAGGCTAAATACAGAGGATTGACTGGCAGTACAGTCGGTCCCATGCTTAAGGACACCCGACTTACAGACGACCCCTTGTTAAAGATGGATCCCTTTCCCGACTGTGACCTCTGGTGAAGCTCTCTGGATGTTACTTTAGTCCCAGACTGCAATGATCAGCTGTAAAGTCTCTGTAATGAAGCTTTATTGATAATCCTTGGTCCAATTACAGCCGAACATTTTTAAACTCCAATTGTCACTGGGGCAAAAAATGTTTTTGTCTGGATCGACAATAATAAAATATAAAGTTTCGACTTGCTTACATACAAATTCATTTTAAGAACAAACCTATGGAACCTATCTAGTACGTAACCCAGGAACTGCCTGTATACAGGGGGGGGGGGATGTCTGTCTACTGGGGGGACTGGCTGGTTATATACTGGGGGGGCTTGCTAGATATATACTGGGGGGAGGGATGGCTGGCTATATACTGGGGGGCTGACTGGCTATATACTTGGGGTACTGGCTGGTTATATAGTGGGCTGGCTGGCAATATACTATGGGGCAGGCTGGCTATATACTACAGGGGCTGGCTATATACTGGGGGTGCTGGTTGGCTATATACTGGGGGGGCTGGCTATATACACGGGGAACCTTCTGGCGGTGTTATATGGCGTAGTAATAGTAATTATATTCCTGTACATAGGGGGCAGTATTATAGAAGTCATATTCTTGTAAATAGGGGGCAGTATTATAGCAGTTATATTCTTGTACATAGGGGGCAGTATTATAGTAGGTATGGTATATTCTTGTACATAGGGGCAGTATTGTAGTTGTTATATTCTTCTACATAGGGGGGGCAGTATTCTAGTTGTTATATTCTTCTACATAGGGGGCAGTATGTTATTAGTTAAGGGAGGCCTCTAGGTCCTTTTAATTAGTAAAGGGGGCCTCTAGGGCCTTTTAATTAGTAAAGGGGGGGCCTCTAGGGCCTTTTAATTAGTAAAGGGGGGGCTCTAGGGCCTTTTAATTAGTAAAGGGAGGCCGCTAGGGGCTCTTAATTAGTAAAGGGAGGCCGCTAGGGTCTTTTAATTAGTAAAGGGAGGCCGCTAGGGTCTTTTAATTAGTAAAGGGAGGCCGCTAGGGTCTTTTAATTAGTAAAGGGAGGCTGCTAGGGACTTTTAATTAGTAAAGGGAGGCCGCTAGGGGTTTTTTATTAGTAAAGGGAGGCCTTTTATGACTGTTTTAGTGTCATTTTGTGCTATTTTGGTTGGTGGTGTGCCCCAGGATTTTCTAAGTATAAAAAGTGTGCCGCGGCTCAAAAAAGGTTGAAAATTACTGTACTAGGGGACCAGAGCAGGGAAGTGTTTAAAAAAAGTATACATCACTGAAGGTTTAGGGAAGGAGTAAATGTCTGCATCCCTAGTGGCCTGAGGCAGGGAAGTGGTTGATGTAAACATCCTGGTGATGAAGGGTTTATCATACCAGCTTCCAGGTGAATAACTCATCCCCCAGGGTGGTCTTTTCCTGGAAGAAGCTATATGTGATATCCTCTCACTTCAGGCTTCTTGATGCTTTGATGCACTGAGATGTGTGTAAGGGAGGAAGGAGAGAACTAGGAACTAATGCAGAGCAATAGAAAGAGCAAGACAACTCTCCTATCTCTTTTATGTGTGTATGGTGTAAATGTATTGCATATTATTGTTAGAAATGTGTGGCTTCCAAGAAACATGACTGCAACTACTACTCAATATCTGTATTAGTTATGGAAAGCAGAATGGAATGAGTAATCGGATTAATTTACTTAATAGTTAAGAATGAATTTTTATCTAAAACTAACTAGTTGGCTCAGACATTGTGTGTTCTCATCACTTGGTATAGCTATTCTATCTGTAGCTGACTCCCTGTGAACTTGTGGTCTGACTTAGCACTTCACATGATTATTTGCAAAAAGCCCACATATATCACCCAGCAGAAAGCTGCTGGAACATATAAAGAAACAAAGGTAGATTTATCATGCATTGATTATTTTAGGTTGGTTTTCCAGGAGTCTTTATCAGTTCTCATGATGAGCGGTGGGTTAGGTTTAAGGTCTAGGTCAGCGGTGGTGAACCTATGGCACGGGTGCCAGAGGTGGCATTCGAAGCCATTTCTGTGGGCACTGTAATACAGTGTATTGCACTGTATTAGGTGAAGAATACCTTGAACAAGCGATCAGTGGATTGCTTGTTCAAGCTAACCTGTAAAAGTAAAGAAAAAAAGTAAAAAACACTAATTAAACACACTTTTGAATAAAAAGAATTAATTAAAGGAAACCTACCACTTGAAGTGGCAGGTTTCAGATGGAAATACCGGGCACCAGCTCAGGGTGAGCTGGTGCCTGAGCTTATTTTTGTTAGTGTTTTAAACCGCGGTATCGCGGTTTAAAACACTTTTTAAACTTTATAGCCGGCGCAGGGAGGTACGCGCTTCCTATGTAACCGCGCGCACGGTCGCGCGCATGGTATGCGCCGAGCGCATACCTCCCTGCGCCGGCTATAAAGTTTAAAAAGTGTTTTAAACCGCGATACCGCGGTTTAAAACACTAACGAAAATAAGCTCCGGCACCAGCTCACCCTGAGCTGGTGCCCGGTATTTCCATCAGAAACCTGCCACTTCAAGTGGTAGGTTTCCTTTAAATAAAGTTAAAGTCCCCTAAACACAAACATTCCCTATACACATCTGATAAAGTGAAAAAACCTGAAAAACACCAAAATACCCCACATATTTGGTATCGCCGCGTCCGTAACAATCTGTACAATAAGTCAGAAACATTATTGGACCCGTAAGGTGAACACCGTAAAAACAAAACGCGAAAAACTCGCCAAAAATGTAAATTTTCATAAAATCCCTTCACAAAAATGTTCCAAAAAGTGATCGAATAAAAGTTATGTGCACCAAAATGGTACCACTGAAAAGGACAACTCAACACATAAAAAATAAGCCCTAAACTAGCTCTGTCAACCAAAAAATATTAAAGTTATATCTCCGAAAAGATGGCGATGCAAAAACAAATGAGATTTTCTTTATATTCGTTTTTTTCCTGTAAAATTGTAAAATATATAAAAAACTATATAAATGAGGTATCACCGTAATCGTAGTGATTTATAGAATAAAAATATTATAGTATTTTTAGTGTACGGCCCCTAAAACATACAAAAAAAAGAAACCCAAAATTGACAATTTTTTGTAAAGTATTTGTAAAGTGCATCTCATGTCGCAAAAAATAATCCCTTATATGTCCAAATTGCCAAAATAATAAAGATTGTATAGCCATTAAAAAGTGACAATGCATAATCTGCTCTGAATGGCGCAGCTCCCCCCTCGATGCCCTGGCGTGTGCCCATACAGCAGGTTACCACCACATATGGGGGATTGTTATACGCGGGAGGGATTCGGTATCAAATTTTGTGGAGCGTTTTGGTATTTTATCCACTGAGAATTTGTTCATTTTATGAAAAACACATTAATTTAGTAAAAAAAAAATGAATTTCAAAATTGCATCCGATTTTGTTTTAACCCCTGTAAACCAATTAAAGGGTTAACAAACTTCATAAAAGTTGTTTTACGTACCTTGAGGGGTGTAGTTTCTATAATGGGGTAATTTATGGGGTTTTACTTTTATTTAGGCCTCTCAAAGTGACTTCAAACCTGAGCAGGTCCCTCAATAGCAGGATTTTGCGTTTTTAATGAAAATGTGTAAAATTGCACCTGACGTTCAAAGCCCCATAACATCTTACAAAAATAGTATGTATAAAAAACCATGGAGGTATAAAGTAGACATTTGGTAAATGTTAGTTATTACGTTTTCTGGTGTTATGACTAAGTAGAAGATTTTGAATTTCGAAACATTGATAATTTTTCCAAATTTTCACCAAATATCTGATTTTCTCATAAATAAATGCAAAACATACCATCAAAATTTTGTAACTAACATGAAGTACAATGTGTCACAAGAAAACTATTTTAAAATCACTTGGATATGTTAATGCGTTCTAAAGTTATAACCATTTATAGTGACACAGGGCAGATTTGAAAAAATGGGCCGTGTCAGGAAGGTGAAAAGTGGCTTCAGCGTTAAGGGGTTAAAGGACACCTGTCATCAGGTCTGCTTCACTAGTCTTGTCACTACTACCTGTTGGAGCAGCTCACAAGGATCCCATCCCAGTCTTTATCTAGTTATGTCATACATTATTCATTGTAAAATCACATATTTTTTATCATGTAAATGAGGCTGGTCACATGGTCAGAGGCAGTGATGTCACCCCTGTTACCCCTCCCTTCTCCTCCCCCTGCTGTCTGTGTGTAATGTATAGTAAAGCATTGCTAGTGTCTGTGCTGCATCTGCTGACATGCTGCATCCTCCTAATACACAGGTGAGAGACACAGACATCAGCTACACATGAATCTGACATGTTCTGCTGTAACATGGCTGCCTGGAGCTGCTGTAACACTCCTAAACACATACACATGCACACACAGGCTGCAGGGGGTGTGGCCACCAGCACCAGGAAGCACATCATTATACAGCTCCACATCATTATACAGGCTGTCAGTCATGCACTGGGGGTGTGGCTGTGCCTCCCACTCATGAATAAGGTGGACAGCTTGAATATGCTAATGCTTCATTGGACATTTCACAGGTCATTTGCATACAGCTTTAGGACCTCATTGCTTAGGTTTACAGGCATGTAGAGGGACAATGAAGGGATAGAGGCAATGCTCTCTAATGGCAGTTTATGAAAATATATTTAGTTTAGGGGGGGTTATTTTGCATGACGGGTTCTCTTTAAGGGTTTAGGAGCCTGACAGCAGAATATAGAAAAAGCTGCAGGAGACTTTCACTTTTCAGAAGTACATGCACCCTCTGCATCTGTAGTTGAGCATTGGAAAGGGTGCAGGAATAATGCTGTATATATTTCACATAATTTGGTAAAATTTACTACTCATTTAAAAAAAAATTTAATTTGGAAAAAATGATTTAAAAAAAAAAGTTTTTTTTCACATTTGTAGTCAATTATTGGCATATTTTATAAAGAAAAAAATATAATCAATGAAACTAACCTATTAAGTTAAAGTCTCACATGTCATGAAAAAAACAAAGTCAAAATTGTTATGAGCTTTTCCAGAGATATCGTCATTTAAAGAAGCCATTTAAAGAATCGGTCATAAAGTGGTTAAAATTCTTTGTCCTGGTATGGGTACCTATTGACTGTCTTTTGACATTTTTTTTGTAAATTTTTACTTTTGACCCTGCCAAACAAATTGGTCTGATTTTTGTTTTAAGCATCCGCCCTTAAAACATCCTAAGACATAGTTCCATAGTCTCGCTGCTGTTAAGGTAAAGAATCCTCGTCAGAACCACCTCTCCTGTAGGCGTAGAGGATGACCCCTTGTCCTGATCACATGCCTAAGTATAAAAAGATCCTTGGGAAGATCCTTGTACTGCTCATTCACATAATTGTACATTGCAATGAGAGTCTCCCCCTTTTTTCTAACCCAAGGTTTTGTAATATATCATTGTTTTCTAGCCCCCTTCCCCCCATTCCCCTAATAATCTTGGTTGCTCTCCTCTGCACACTTTCCAGTTTAACTACACCTTTTTATACACTAGTGCCCAAATCTGTACACAATATTCCATGTGTGGTCTGACCACATGAACAGAAAAAAGCAAACACAAATAAGTACAAAAGAAAGAAAACAAGACTGACCGGTACCTGGACGCACAAGGGGTGAATACGGCCTTCTCAGGTAGAGGTAGGAAGCAACTAATTCTCTCGGGCTGACTGTTAATGAAACGGATGGGAGAAGCGGGATGATAACTTTCTTCCCCATACTAATCTGTTTTTCACTCTATTGTGTCATGTTTTCTCTGCATAATATGCTTCATCACGGTGAATAAATGAGGAACATGCTTAAAAAAATCACAATCCTTGCTCATTTAATGCAAAGATTGTGTTCTCTTTTTTTCTGTTTTAATAATTGCTTTGATAAAGATGCAATATGTACATTTTAAGGAACATTTAATGAGTATTTACCTTTTCATCATTTGCCATGAACTTAACAGTTCTAGGATTGACTAACTAAAATTCATATATGAGCTGAAATCACATTAAAAACCCACAAATTCTCACTCCGCTCCTCTTGATCGCTAAGCATTCCTGGATCACCGAGAAAACAAACTTATAATTAGCAGCACTCCGTGCTAATTTCTAGGTGATCCCAGTGTGTAAAGACAGACAGCGCCGGGATTAGGATGAAGAGGAGCACAGGTGAGTATTTGTAGATTTTTTTAAATGTTTTTTTTACGTGGTTGATTTCCTTTAACAGTAAAAAGAGTTTTAAACAATATGTAAATTAGGCTGATGTCACCTTACACCTCTTGGCATCACTTTCTTTTCTTTTATTCACGCCCCACACTACTAGTTCTGCCTGTTCCCACCCGAGGAGCTAGGAGAGAGCTCTCGCCCGACACTCTCCAAGCCCCAAATCTCTGACATTACCGGCTGGCTCCTAGCTCCTCGGTTGGAGCAGGCAGGACTAGCATTGCGGGGTGTGAATAAATTAAAAGACGGCAATGCCGAGAGGCTCTTGGGTGGTGTCAGCCTGAGCATCTCCAACTAATTTACATATTTTTTTTTAACTCTTTTTCCTGCCGTTCCTGCTCTTACTACAAACACTTCCAGGAATGACATCCCCTGGCAAGCCTGTGTGCTACCATCTACCATTAGTCAAACTGATGGTAGATGTCCTTTAGAGACTCTTTATTTTGCTGTGATTAATATCTTGATTAATATCTTGATTTTAATTTTTGTGTAATCCAAGCAACGCAAGTGGTACTTGTTGTTTGTAAACTATAATTTGACACTTGCAATTCTATCAAACTGGAGCTGAGCATATACACTGGAGCTGAGTATATATATATACACTCACCGGCCACTTTATTAGGTACACCATGCTAGTAATGGGTTGGACCCCCTTTTGCCTTCAGAACTACCTCAATTCTTCGTGGCATAGATTCAACAAGGTGCTGGAAGCATTCCTCAGAGATTTTGGTCCATATTGACATGATGGCATCACACAGTTACCGCAGATTTGTCGGCTGCACATCCATGATGCGAATCTCCCGTTCCACCACATCCCAAAGATGCTCTATTGGATTGAGATCTGGTGACTGTGGAGGCCATCTGAGTACAGTGAACTCATTGTCATGTTCAAGAAACCAGTCTGAGATGATTCCAGCTTTATGACATGGCGCATTATCCTGCTGAAAGTAGCCATCAGATGTTGGGTACATTGTGGTCATAAAGGGATGGACATGGTCAGCAACAATACTCAGGTAGAGATGGTTGTGCGTGAAAATCCCAGTAGATCAGCAGTTTCTGAAATACTCAGACCAGCCCTTCTGGCACCAACAACCGTGCCACATTCAAAGGCACTCAAATCACCTTTCTTCCCCATACTGATGCTCGGTTTGAACTGCAGGAGATTGTCTTGACCATGTCTACATGCCTAAATGCACTGAGTTGCCACCATGTGATTGGCTGATTAGAAATTAAGTGTTAAGGAGCAGTTGGACAGGTGTACCTAATAAAGTGGCCGGTGAGTGTGTATATATATATATATATATATACAGTATAAATATATGGTGGTTTTGGGGAAAGAATATTCAATTTAAATTATTCTCTAAAAATATCAATCTCTGCTCTTTCTATCCCTAGACAGGTTGCATATGAGCCAATCTGATTGGTCAAATTTGGTGTTCTATTCAGTGACTGATGCTTCACTGTCATCCAGGGAAAGCTGTCATTCTCTGAATGGGTCCAGAACCTGACTCCTAGGACCAGAAGAGAGATTTAGATCAATAAATTGCATGTGATATGGAACACTCTGCTAACTGTAGAAAACCCCCTGACAGAAGCCGAAAATGAATTATCTGTAAATGTACAACTATAACCCTACTCATGTGTGATATCTAAAGTCCTGGGTGCAGAAAAACATCTGCACAAGCCTTGCTTTAGAGAACTTTCGTAGATTTGACAAATGTATAATTTAGAGAGTTTATCTAAAAGAACTACCTGAAGAGGTTTAGATGCATGTTTTTTTTCTAATGCTGATGCTATATTTTCACCATTTCCGATCTGGTTGTTAGCAAGTTTTGATAACATTGGTGGATGATTGGGTAAGTAATCATGTATTCAGGCATCAGAATAATCCTTTGATCAACATTTCCATCCAGGGTACTAGCTCTCTAGTTTGTTGCAACATGCATTCGTGGATCAATAGTCATAAAAAAAACCTCCAGTGTTTTCTTAAATGCTGACCTTTTCTCTGCCATTGCTCCCTTTTGGGAAAGGGCATACAGTAGTTTAACAAATGTGAAGAACCCTTTTCTATATAGATGTTTGTAATCTCCATCCACAATGAATGATCCCTCGTCCTCTTCACAGTTCTTTGAAATAATGTAATAAATCATGTGCTGGATATTTGTTGCTAAGAGCTACCGTTTCCCTTAAAATAAGACACCCCCTGAAAATAAGAACTACAGCAATATTTTTTCAGGCTTAGAAATATAAGGCCTCTCTTGAAAATAAGACCTAATGGCAGTCATTGTTACAGTGCTCCGCACGCCGTACATTATAATTAGTAGGTAATTTAGATACTGCAAGAGGTTGTGAAATGATGAAGAATTTATGGGATAAAATCACGGTTGCGCTGCAAATGTGTTATGAGCAGCCACCTGAAGAAGTCCATATTGATGGAAAGTGCTAAACATGAGAGATTGTGACCAATGATTCTAATAGAAATGGAACCACAAGAAATACAGCAGAAAATTCAGCATGAAATTCAGAGTTCGTAAAGTTCTAGGGATGTTAGAGAAATCGTTGATATGATGATCTTTAAATAAAAAATGATGTTTTTTTTTTTTTTTTGTAAACTACTTTTTATTGGGTTTTTTCAAAGATAAATTTACAAACATCTTTTAGTCATCAAAATGAACAGTTGTACAATTCACATGCTTGGGATTTGACAGGTGTTTGCTAGATGTTATTATATATATACATAGTACATCGTTTCCCTTCCAGTATCTTCCCTTTTTTCTTTATTTGAGACTTTGTGAACCCAAAGTTGATTTTGTGTTTAACTATATCTCAACTTTATTTAACAACTAAGTTTAAACTGTAAACTTTGTCACAAGAGGAGGTTTCAAAGAGATTTTTTTATCTGTCAACTCTCTTTTTTGAGTGTAGAGTAGGGTTCATATTGTGGAGCATGTACTATATTGCTGCCACGGTTCCCACACTTCATTCACCTGTTGGTGCTTCAGAAACCCATAGGCCAAGGTTTTTTCAAAGTTATATGTTTTATGTATTGCTGCTTCTAGCTCGTTACGTTTAGGGCTAACAGTTGTTTTCCAATGTCTAGCCAAGACAATCCTGGCCATAGTGAAAATCTTGATCATCAATAAGCGTTGTTTGACCAGTTTACTCTGTAGATCTAAGTGCAACAAGGCTTGTGCTGGACCTTGTTCTCCTAGCGGGCCTACCATGGATTCTAACATATCATATACCATTCTCCAGTATGGTCTTATTTTGGGACAGTCCCATAAGGTATGCATCAGACTACCTTTCGCTCCACACCTTCTCCAACAAAATGGAGAAGAGGTAGGATATGCTTTATGAATGCGATCCGGCGTGTAATACCATCTCACCTGTACCTTAAACGCATTTTCAATATGAGTAATACATTTCAGTGCTTTGTATGTCAGTCTTGTCGACCTTACCCATTCTGCTTGGGTTATGTTTTTTGATCATAAATACCAGGATTGTTAAATGTACCATAGATTGTTGTACATGGAAATACTGTAGAATCATAAGACTGTCTTGATGGAGATCAGATGGTTACACTGATGCATGTGATGACATGACTACAGCATATTAATTAATGTTAATTTTTTTTTCAACAATAAATGTAAATTCTTGGTCATCGAAAAATAAGACATCCCCTGAAAATAAGACTCGGCGCTTCTTTAGGAGCAAAAATGTTTATATGTAAGACACTGGGGCACATTTACTTACAGGGTCATTGGAGTTCACCGACTATAATGCACTGTGCCGTGATTTTCAAAGATTGTGCGCCCGAAGTCATGAATGTGTCACTTCCCCGCTCAGACAGAGTTTAACATCTTTTTAGTGGTGCATATAAGTGCTTGGGCTTGTCGAATGGAAGTCAGCGCAGCTGCTCCACAAAAAGGGTCGCATGTGCCACAATCCCAGCACACACACACTCTTAAAACAACTGTGCAAGCTGTTTTAACCCCAAAAACTGTGCACAGTCCGACAAAAGTGCAGGTGCAAGCCTTAGTAAATGAGCCCCATTGTACTTTTGGGGAAACGCAGTAGTGTCTGTCCAGCCCAAATTAAAATGAAGGAACTAATAAAAACACTTGTGGGTGAATTCCTATTTTACATGCAAAGTTATGAGCTAACATATAAATACCCAACTTGTACGTCATAAATTTAAAAAACATTAAATTCACACTCCTTTAAATTAAATTATTGTATGAAGTTGGATAATTGAAGTTAAAATTGGTCATTTACACATTGCCTGGAGAGCCAATCCCTGTTTTCAGTATATTGGGAGCTAGTAGATGTGCATGGCACAGTGGGAGTCTGGGAACTGAAGTGATCTCAGCAGCCAAAGGTATCAGAGTTAGGTCTTTGTCCCATTTTAGAAAAATGAATATTAATTAGCTAAACATCTGTGACCTTTAAGTAAGATGCAACCACCAGGGACCATGAACAAGCATGGTCATTGATATTTTTGTGTAGCTAACTGTATATACATGTAGATTGGAAATCCCCCAAATTTTCTCATCAGATGTAAAAGGAAATGAGAATGCAAATGCTTCTTTGTTAATATATCTGATGACATAATATCATTTAGGGTACTATCTGTATAAGTTATGCAGTGAAAAGGAAAGAAAAATGGTAAAATCCATGTTTTGCCAGTCATAGTTGATAATAAAACCTGATATGACTGGTTTGTTCCATAGTTTGTGCCACTTGTACTGCGTTTAGCACTAATGCACCTCTTTGATCTGAACCTGAAATCATAATCTAGTTAGAAAAATAGATACAAAAGTCCTACTGCCACTAGCAACTCCTTCCTAGTTTACGTTTGGTATTTTGGCTTTAGTTCAACTGGTGTCAATTTCTAGAAAACCCACATAAATTTAACTTTTGACATCTGGAAAAATTAGACTTAAATCAAACTCTAAAGAAAAAGCTATCCTAAAAGTCATATCTTGAAGTTTTGGCATTCCTCTGATGGTGAATAGAGGTCCCATGTTCATACTCGACTGCTGGACCCCTGTTTAAAGATCGGTAACATATGACCCATCCTGTTGGTACATGATAAGTTTTGCACTTAGAACTTCTGTTAGTTCTTTATCTTAGGGTATCACCGAACCATATACAGCACCTCTGCTTTTCATCATATCAGAAAGCTAATTCTATCCATTGTGTTAGAGTGGGTCTATTGGGAGCATTGCTTTCCATCATTGTCAATACTTACATTCTTTCATCCATTTGCGCTGGGATTTAAGTCTCTTCTATTGTTTTAGCATCCAGCAGTATAATTGCATCTGGGATGCCTAAATGTTTCACATCTGAATTGTGATTATTGGATTTCATTAACCTGTCCCTGGAGGTGTTGGTGTGTCTGCCCAAATAAGCAAAGCATGTGCAGATGGCAGCTACAAGGCACATCTAATAATAGAGCAGGCCTCTTGGGAGAGTGAGGAGAACAAAGCAGTGTGCCGCATAAGCATCTATGTGTGAATTCTCTCACTAAAGCTAGAGTTCATCACAGGATCCTCTCTATTGTTTGCCTCGAATCCCTCATTTCACTTGTCAATATCTCTGCCAGGGCTGGCTCATAGCTGCATGGGAACGTAAAAGTCAGCATGAGTCACAGGTTAAAAGCTATAGTGTTTACAGTGCTCATTTTCTAAAGGAGACATGAAAGCTTGGCCTTCACACATATGGTAGTAATAACCTGCAGTGACTTATTTCAAAGTTGGGACTCTGCTACAAACGCTAAATGCATCTTTGCAGCCAGCTTCAAGAGCTTTGATATCCGATCACATAGTGTAGTAAATCATTTGCTGTTGTTTGGATTTTATCACAGACTATTCAGGACATGATGGTCCCTACACAAACTATTAATTACCAAAATGACAGGGATATTATACTTTGCTATGTGCTAACCTTTCTTATACAGTTGGTGCTCCTAATGAAGAGTATGTTATACAAAGGCAGATCTCCAGTTGGATCTGAATACATAGGTTTCGGTATAACATCCTTTTTATGAATAGTTTCACAGACATAGGTGTTGGAAAAAAAACATCTTCACCACCTTAGGCTACATTCACTCACATGTATGGGGGACGTATATACGGTCAACGTATATACGGCCGATATGCGTCCCCCATATACTTCTATGGGATCCCGGCATCGTACGAGAGTGGTATGGTGCAGAACACGTGCGTCACCATACCGATCCGTAGCCCGTAGAAAGATACGCCGTTCTCTGTATACTCCTATGGAGAGGAGCGGGGGTGAGCTGCGCTCATCCCCTGCTCCTCTATATAATTGGTTAGTGGGGTGACAAAAAATATTGGGTTTTCCACATCTGAAAGGATGCTATACAATGTCAAAACAAGAGAAAGCAGATGCAAAGGGAAATTAATATTTATTGAGTAAATAAATGGACTATTAAAAACATTTAAAAACCCAAAAAAGGGTTACACACCAAGTAAAATCCCCCCAAAAAGGTATACAGATCCAAAACACAGTATTTTACATGTAAAATGAATGTAGGCACATGTGTCATAAAGGTATACAGCGATTATACAGGATACAGGAACCAACAATAATGGGCAAGTGCCTGCTGTATCAACCCAGTGGTAAGTTATCAGACTCAGTGCCTATAAGTACAAAACAAAGATCAGTACATAGTGAACAATTACATTACCCGTATGACGATCCAGGAAGGGGGAGTGAGATTGCCCCACACATATCGCCCATCAACCCTGCCCCTCTCCGCAGCGCCGATGTATGCCCGCCGTTCTACGGTGGGCATACATCGTCTGAATGTAGCCTTAGGGTGTATTGACCTCATAGAGGGGGCATCTTACTGGAGTCCACATTTGCACAAAGTGTCGAGGCCTCAGTGTGGTTATGTATAACTTAAGAAAAACACAATATATAGTGTAAGAATTTCCTAATTCATTAAGAAGTAAATGGTGCCATGCGCCATAAAGGGCTGCCATCAGGGTGGGAATAGCCCGACTGCATTCAAGGGCCCATTGTGAGAGTCTACAAGGAAGCAGGAAAACGTACAAAACATAGCAGGAAGTACTAGGCAAACAGGGAAGGGAAAACTGTCTCTTACTCTAAGGCTACATTCACACGAACGTATGGAGGACGTATATACGGCCGACGTATATACGGCCAATATACGTCCCCCATACACTCCTATGGGCGCACGGCACCCTACGGGAGCGGTACGGTGCCGCACACGTGCGGCACCGTACCGTTCCGTACCCGGGAAAAAGATAGGACATGTCCTATCTTTTCCCGTAATACGGCGCCGTGCGCCATAGGTTGCTATGGAGAGGGGCTGCGCTCACCTCCTCCTCCTCTCCCCGTACACTGCCGTTGCCCGCTACGGTACGGTACGGGCGGGCAACGGCAGTGTGAATATAGCCTTAGGCTAAGTTAGTCCCTGCCTGTGGGTGATGGTCACCTTACCCGGGCTATGTCCGGACCTGACAACTTCTCTCTCTCTCTGAACACAAAGACCTTTCTAGATCAGGGGTCAGGAACCTTTTTGGCTGAGAGAGCCATGAATGCCACATATTTTAAAATGTTATTCCGTAAGAGCCATATGCACATGCTCCCCAGTAGATAGGTAGTCCCAGTGTCACGGGTGCCCCTGCGATCTAGGTCTCGGATCGCAGGCACACCCGTGCCCCTCTCAGTGGCAGTGCCCCTTCCTGAGCTAACTCAACCTACCACTTTCTGGCTCCCGTCCCGGCTGGCCAGCATACACGTGCCAGCACTCGCTGATTTAAAGGGCCAGAGCGCTGCTGATTGGCGCTGCCCACTTCCCAGATTCCTATAATGACTGGCGGCTACCAGATAGGTAGCCATACCACGTGTCTCCCAGTATATAGGTAGCCACAGCACACGCCCTCAGTATATAGATAGCCACAGCACATGCCCCCAAGTAGATAGGTAGCCACAAAAAATGCCCCCTAGTAGTCACAGCAAAAAAAAAAAAAAAAAAAAGAATATTCACTTACCAGCGCTCCCTGCAGCCAAATCCTTATCGCTCCCATGGTCTTCTCTTTGACCCAGGCGATGGCACCTAGATTGTACAAAGGACGTAGGCAGCGGTAACATAGCTGCCTGTGTCCAGTGATCAGTCTGAGACACACAGCAGCCATCACTATTTATTAAAGATCTGTCTGAGAGCCAGATGCAGCCAACAAAAGAGCCATATATGGCTCCCGAGCCATAGGTTCCCTACCCCTGTTCTAGATAGTAGGGAAAAGGAAAACAATATACTAAATTTGGGCCCCCTAAGGAAACAATTGCTGCAAGAAAAAACTCATTGAACTAGCAATCCCAGCATGTACACAAACACACAACCGAAACTGAATACAGGAAGGAGGGCAATAGGGAGGACAGGAATAACAGGTAAGAACCAAAGCAGGTTCACAAAACACTCACTATTAAATAAACAGAGACAAAGGGGATCAGACAGGAAAGTGGTGAGTGAATACAGTAGAACAGGCATACCGTACTTGGGTTTTTCCCTGTCCTTGCTGAAGAAAAGCAAGTCCAAACCATGATGCTGCCACCACCATGTTTCACAGTGGGGATGGTGTGTTCAGGGTGATGAGCTGTGTTGTTTTTACGCCAAGTATATCGTATGGTAGTGTGGTAAAAAGTCCTGACCAGAACATCTTCTTCCACATGTTGTCTCCCAGGTGACCTGTGGCAAACTTTTAAACAAGACTTTATTTGGATATCTTTGAGAAATGGCTTTCTTCTTGCCACTCTTCCATAATGCCAGATTTGTGCAGTGTACGACTGATTGTTGTTCTATGGACAGACTCTCACTCCTCAGATGTAGATCTTTGCAGTTCATCCAGAGGGATCATGGGCCTCTTGGCTGCATCTCTGATCAGTCTTCTCCTTGTTTGAGCTGAAAGTTTAGAGAGATGGCCGGGTCTTGGTAGATTTGCAGTGATCTGATACTCCTTCCATTTCAACATGATTGCCTGCACAGTGCTCCTTGGGATGTTACATTTGTGAAATCTTTTTGTATCCAAATTTGGCATTAAACTTCTCCACCACCGTATCAGGGACCTGCCTGCTGTGTTCCTTAGTCTTCAGGATGCAGAACCCTGAGACTATCGCAGAGCAGATGTATTTACACACAGGTGGATTATATTTATCATCATCCGTCAGTTAGGACATTGGATCATTCAGAGATCCTCACTGAACTTCTGGAGTGAGTTTTCTGCACTGGAAGTAAAGGGGCCAAATAATATTGCGCGCTCCACTTTTCAGTAATTGTTTTTAAAAAAAGTTTCAAATATCCAATAAATTTTGTTCCACTTCACAATTGTGCCCTACTTGTTGATTCTTCGCCAAAACAATTATAACTTAATATCTTTATTTTTGAAGCCTGAAATGTGGTAAAAGGTAGAAAAGTGCAAGGGGGGGAGCGAATACTTTCACAAGGCATTGTACAGAACTCAACAGAATCCAATGGAGGTGGCAATGGAGATTGTGAGCACAGATGTGAATGTGTTACTTTTACATATGACAAAGCTTATGTACTTTGTTCAGTTGGTATTTAAACTTTTCCAACCACTTTTGATTATTTTGTTGTAATTATTGTATGCGGATAATTTGCTGTGTTCTCTATGTGCAGTCTTTACAAGCAGTAAGATACAAGCCCTCTTGCGGATGTTTCCTAGAACCAGTATTAACCCTAACAATCACTGCAGTATGACAGACATGCTGCAGTCTGGCAGATTCCAATTTACATACAAGATGATTACACTAATGACATCATATGACATAATACAGTGCAGAGGACCTATCAGCAAATCTCTGCCTAATCTCAAAATGAAATCGTAATGCATTACTATAAGTGCACCTGAAAGACATTGGGTCAGATTTCCTAGACTACTTTGTTTGGCTTGTGCATTACTGAAACCTTTACCATTTTGGCAATGATTATTCTACTGGAAAACAATTTTGATATATGAGGCCCAATGGTGATTTTTTTTTTTAATGAAAAGGAACTTTTCCCACAAACACTTAGAAAATGAGTGATACTTAGATTTTTGTTGCTAAAGGCAGCAGAAAAAGTTTTGTGTTTAGACCTATTTCCTCTGCCTTAGGGTGAAGACACACATGGCGTTTTTGGGCCGTTTTTACTAAGTGCGTTTTCAGATCGTTAAAAACGCATGCGTTAAAAAACGCATCCGTTTTTTTTAAACGCATCCGATTTCGGAAAAACAGACAAAAACGCATGCGTTTTTAAAAAACGGATGCGTTTTTTAACGCATGCGTTTTTAACGATCTGAAAACGCACTTAGTAAAAACGGCCCAAAAACGCCATGTGTGTCTTCACCCTTACAGTGTCCATGTTACATTATACAGTGGATACAGCTTTGCTAAATATTGGTAGCTCTCTCATCTTTAATAAACTTGTCTAGTAATCTGATGAAATCATTTTTGGTGAATTGTTTTAAAGCTTTGGTTATGTTGTTATACGTTATTTATTTTTTTAGATCATAAAAGAATTTAAGAATTTGTTCCAATTTAGAACATGTCCCTTTTTATCTTTTTTATCGAGTTTGAGGATATGGTCAGATCAAAGAACTTCAGCTCTGGATGTTCATAAAAGAATCTTAAGGCTTTACACTGAACATCAAAAAGTTTTCAACAAAGACCTAATATTCTGACTGTAAGGAAATGTTTTGTGTTTATTAAAGCAAGATATAGACCCTACAACCCATCTATGTGATAGATTATCCTTAAAGTGAAAGTGCCTGATCAGTGTCTGCATCATGCTTTTAGCTCAAGCTAATGTTTTAAATTTTACTAATTGACCCACATTTACTAAAACATTTACAAAAAAACAGGGAGCACCAGATTCCGGATTTGGAGTGGAGAATTATTTTGGTGCACTTAGGGCTTAACATAGGGCATGCAACACAATTCTGATGGACTTTGCATGATAAATGTTGCGGATGGCCCGACTGGGAGAAATTCAGTGCAGAAATTTTTGTTGCATGAATCATAGTGCAGCTGCTACACAAAACGGCTGTGTGACACAAATGTAGCATGGGCACCTGTGCAAGAAGTTTTCACTGAAAAGAATGTGCAAAGTCCACCAGGAAACTGATGCAAGGACCTTGGTAAATGTGGGCCAGTAACTTAAACAAGGGAAGGGACACAGCACTAAATCTGGATAAAGGTTGCACCAGGACCCATTCAATATTATCAGAAATTAGTATAGAACTACATTGCAAGAAATTGCTAGAATCCGCAATTTTGTATAGACAGAGATATCCAAAAATAGGGCAGAGGGAAAAATAAAATAGACATATAGTACACGAAGCACTAAGCATACAATTAAGGCAAAACATCAATAAACTTGGGGGAGGAAGGGCAAGAGGGGAAAGTGCCATGGTTCTCAAGGGCAGTATTAAAACCATGTCAGGAATGTGGTAATCTATTTCCTAGCATATCCCAGAGAGCCCAAATTTCCAGGAAACAATGTACACAATCGGATAAATATTCTAGATATCTATATATCTGATACCGAGAAATGAAGCTAACTGCAGAACTACCAGTCTCCAGAAGAGCAAAATCAAGATCTTAACTGCAGTAAGAGTAGGAAAAGTCTAGCTCTGATTTTCCCAAAGTTAGATGAAAGGAGGCCCAAGAGATATATTATGGGGGCTTTCTCCCATATGATCTTCCAGATAGATAATGCAATCTCTTTACTTAGCCAATTTTTCATCATATCAAGTAAGAGTGTTTACACTGCAAAAGCAGATTATACAGTATTGATTGGCAATAGGCCATAATCTGTGGGTAAGTTGAAAAGGCTGGGGCACACTGTGAGAGCTTCAGCCTTTCCCTGTTCTCTCCTTGCTGCACTTGATTTTTTCTCTCAGTCCATCTTGTTGACAGATACAGGGAGAGGGAAGTCATAATCTCCTGCTGCAGGTCCCTTCTTTTCATCAGATCTCAGACATGTTTACAAAGATACAGAGAGAGTCTACAGAAAGCACTAAAGGAAGCATGAGGTATGATTCATTAATTGTTGAACATTCAGTGATTATTATTAAGGTAGTAAAGGCTCATGGGCAATTTATGAAAAAGAGTGGCCAACCCCTTTAAACCCATGATATGAAAGACATTAAGTAGCCTCCAGAGACTAACCAAGGATGTGGCAGTACTCTTGGGTGGGGTAGGGTATATAGAAAAGGGGTCAATGGGGAGCAGGTAGAAGCTAAGTTAAATCGCAGGCAATATCTTCACCAGATATTTATAGTAAGGGCCATCAGAGCCAATAATTCAGTGCTTGGGCTGTCCAGGATTGTGTCCCAAATTAGATTGGCTAGGTGAAACTACAGCTTCACAATTTCAGTCCAGTGACTATGGGCATGAAGCGGGGTCCAGAAGACAATGTGGCAATGTAAAAGTAGAAAGGTGACATGTAGACACAGTCCTCCCTGCGAAGGCTTAGTGACTAAAACTGATTTGGGTATCTGGTGGTGTTTAGGGCCCCAAAGGAAGTTCAAAAACATAGATTAAATGCTCTTCAAGCCGGTACTAAGAAACAGACCGGAAGGATCTCAAATAAGTAAAGAAATCTGGGTAATACCAACATCTTTATTGCTGTTATCGTTCCTAAGAGGGAAGGAAAAGGGGCGTGCCATATTTGTAACTGATTCCGTACATCCCATATAAGTGGAGGAAAGTTTTCCTTATACAATGTGGAAACAGTAGGCATGAGCTTGACCGCAAGATAATTCAAGGCTCTGGTTTTTCAGGTGTATGGGAATGAAATCTGGAGAAAGGTTAACAGCTTTGGATGGAGATTGAGAAGTAGAGCCTCTATATTTATTTTATTCTGTAAGGTTGTAGTATTTTTTTGTTTTGTGTTTAAATACAGCCATCTGGAAGTTACATTGTGTTTTCTGGGCTAAATGTAGAGGTTGTCCAATGTGTGTACCCTTGAAAACACAGTGGAGGAGATTTATTATGCCTTCTTTTCCCTGGCATGCAAATCTCCACATCTTTGCCACTTCTAGGGCTTTTCTGCCCCATGCCACTCATGCCACTTTTGGCATTGCAGAGCATCCCAGACATGAACACCATATCGAGCAGAAATGTATGGCAACTTTTTCCTTTGGCATTTGGCTATGATTCTCTCAGATGGCTTCTCGGAAAAAAGTCCATGGTCTGGGTGCAGCCCTTGATGTGGGGGGGAAAAGTGCAGACAAGCACGACAAGGTTGGTGCTAACATAGCACATAAATAGACTACAGTTCAAGGAAAGTCTCTTGACTTTGAATAAATAAAGGAAGAGTCTCAGGATAGTCTCTACCCAACTGGGATTTAGCGGCAGAAATATAAATACATAATAATATATACAATGTACCTGTTTAGGGCTACAGCCCATCAGGGGTTATTCTGTATCAGAGTCAGATCTTCCAGCAATATCAGGATCTGGGACCAGAGCAGGATCCTTTGTAGAAGAAGAAACAACAGCTGGCTGGGAACATTCGGTGGCAGCTTCAGGAGCTGCAGTCTCCTCAGCATCCTCCTGACATTCAGGGGGAAGGGGCGCTGTCCTCTGGGGTGCCAGCTTCTCCAGCCGGTAGCTCCACAGAATGGTGAGTAGTTTTTTTATATACCCGAGTATAAGCCAAGTGGGGAATTTTCAGCAAAAAATTTGTGATGAAAAACGTGGCTTATACTCGAGTATATATGGTAATTACAAAAAATAAACCTGTATAAGTTTGAAATTGGCAGGGGATGGGAGGAGATGCTGTGGTTGGGGGGGCAGCCAAAAGATTGCTATGGGGCCCACTCATTCCTAGTTACGCCACTGGTACAGCTAGCATACTGCTGCCACATAAGCAGCCTAACATACAGGGTTCATGTATATCAGAATATGGTAGTTCTCTACAGGACATATCATCTCTTTCTATTTCTTTGTTCTGTTTTGTGAGAATTATATATGTAAACTTTAAAATATTCAGACCCCTTTAAGTGTTTCACTCTTTGTTTCATTTCAGCCAATTGGTAATATCACAAAAGTTCACTCTGCACCCCATCTTGACAGAAAAAAATGAAATGTAGATTATTTTGTCATTTATTAAACAACAAGAATTACTGAAATATCACATGCTCATAAGTATTCAGACACTTTGCTGAGTAGAAAAACCTTTTGAGCTAGTACAGCCATGTGTTTTCTTGGGAATGATACAACAAGGATTTGAGAATCCTCTGCCCTTCTTTCTTGCGGATCCCCTGAGTTCCCTCAGGTTGGATGATAAACGTTTGTGGACACCACTTTCAAGTCTCTCCAGACATGCTTAATTGGGTTTAGGTCAGGAACATTAGGTGCTGTAGAAATGCTTTCGTAACCTTGGCCAGATCTGTGCTTTTCCACAACTTGGGCAGTTCCTTAGAGGTCTTATACATACAGGTGTTCCTTTCCTAAACAAGCCCAGTCAGTTTAATTAAATACAGCTGGACTCCAGTGAAGGAGTAGAACCTTCTCAAGGATGATCAGAAAGAATTGGACAGCATGTGAGTTAAATACGAGTGTCACAGCAAAGGGTCTGAATATTAAAAAAGACCATGTGTTATTTCAGTTGTTCTTGTTTAATAAATTTGCTAAATAACAACATTTCAGTTTTTTTTTCTTTCAAGATGGGGAGCAAAGTGTACATTAATGAGCAATAAAAATGTGTTTTGATCTTGCCAATTGCCTACAATGCAACAAAGAGTGAAAAATTTGAAGGTATCTGAATACTTTCAGTATCCATTCTAAATGTATGAAGATATAGATAAAAGAAAGTTCAAGGCAGCACTGTGTGATGAAAACTCTCCTTGAGAGGGGTGAAGGGCCTACAATCAATATATCCAGCACTCCAATTTTCAGTATCAAAGGTTAGGTTTATTCAAGTGTGGCAAAGATTTGGTGTGATTACACCTTTGACAAGCAATTTATAACTGAACCCTATCGGGTTTTAATAGTAAATACATCATACAATTTATGCATACATACAGGAAGTGCATAATGCTCAATTTGCATATATAAACAATTTGAATTAAATCTCAGTTTTACAAAGTTTGTGTATCATGTGCCAATAAATTCATACATGTAAAGTGCATTGATTGTGTAAACATTAAATTACCAGTGATACATGTGTTGTTAAGGCCCCCATCAGCAGAAGACATACCTCTCATAGAGAAATAATCAGCCATTACAACTAGCAACCATGAACAAGGCCTCTGTGTACTGCTAACTCCTCTATGCATGCTCCAAAGTTGGAGTACGAGCAGTAAAAAAAAAAAAAAAAGTCAGTGGAATATCTGGTATGGACAAACAGAAGGGAAAAACTGCATTGAATTTGCATACAGCACATATAAACCAGTTCCCGACCGCATATTGCAGCAAAGACTTGCTGGTAACACCCTTGATCGGTGCTAGCAGCTTTCTCGTCAGCTTCATAAAGATGGCAGATTATCAAAATATAATAACCTTTTTTCACTGCATTTAACCCCGTAACAGAAAATAGCGCCCAAAGTTGAAAATGCCACTTTTTTGCAATTTTGAAAAATGTAAAAAAATCAATATAAAGTGATCAAAAGGTTGTACATTTCTAAAAATGATATCATTGAAAACAGCATCAAAAGTCGCAAAAAATAACACCTCCCACCGCTCCGTACAACGAAGTATTAAAAAGTTATTAGCGCCAGAAGATGACAAAATAAAAAAAAGAATTTTGTACAGGAGGTTTTAATTTTTGTAAATGTATGAAAACATTATAAAACCTGTATAAATTTGGTATCACCGTAATCGCATTGACACAAAGAATAAAGTAGACATGTCATTTGGGGTGCACAGTGAAAGCCGTAAAATCCAAGTCCACAAGAATATGGCGCAAATGCGTTTTTTCACCATTTTCACTGCATTTGGAATTTTTTTCCCGCTTCCCAGTACACGGCATGGAATATTCAATCCCATCACTGTCAAGGCGAGATGAGGGGGTGCAGGCACATATTTTCGTTAATCAAATAACGAAATGGATGTATTATAACGGTATATTATGTACCGTATATTCCGGCGTATAAGACGACTTTTGAAGACAGAAAAATCTTCTGTCTTCTCTGGGGTCGTCTTATACGCCGGTAATCCCGGTCGGGTCCCGGTGCATGGAGAGGGCTCACGGGCTGAGCCCTCTCCATAGCCGGTAAGTCTTTGCTGCATATTGCAGCAAAGGCTTACCGGTAACACCCGTGATCGGTGCTAGCACCGATCGCGGGTGTTTTCACAGCGATGGCTGCCGGCAGCCTCAAAAAGACATTGGGGTGCATACTCACCCTCCGTTGGCCCCGATGTCTGCGCGGCTCGTCTTCAGTCTATAAGTATATAAGTATATAAGTTTTTTTTTTTAATGCTGGGCTGTATACTACTGGGGGCTGTGCTTTATACTACTGGGGGCTGTGCTGTATACTACTGGGGGCTGTGCTGTATACTACTGGGGGCAGTGCTGTATACTACTGGGGGCTGTGCTGTATACTACTGGGGGCTGTGCTGTAATGGTAATGTTTTTGTTGTATGCCTTATGTTTATGAGCGACAGTTTTCCTGCTATATACCTGCATGTCATAAGAATTTAAATTAAAAAAAGGACCATGTTAAATTGAAATCTGTTTTTTTTTTTAATTTTTACCAGTGTTTTGTATGCGTTGGAAAAGGGGTAGTCTTATACGGCGAATATATCTTAAACTTTATATTTTAAACAGGAAAGTGGGGGGGTCGTCTTATACACCAGGTCGTCTTATACGCCGGAATATACGGTACTTTGCTAATAACCCACTCGGGTCTTGACTCTAGTTCACAGCGCTTGGGCATTAGCATACTAGGGGAGGCATGCAGAGTGCCATCCCCGCCACCCCCACCCTCCCTTCTTCGCTCCTGAGAGCCGGTGACGTCCCCGAGCCCTCAGGAGCATTAGAGCATGCGCGTCGCTGAAGTCTCATGGCGGCTGCGCGTGCTATCTCGAGACTTCAGCGATAGTAGGTGCAGTCTCCATGTCAGCCGGCGATGCGCATGTTCTAATGCTCCTGAGGGCTCGGTGACGTCACCGGCTCTCAGGAGCGAAGAAGGGAGGGTGGGGGAGGCGTGGACGGCACTCTGCATGCCTCCCCTAGTATGCTGATGCCCAAGCGCTGTGATGTAGAGTCAAGTGCCGAGTGGGCTATTAGCAAAGTACATAATCTGCTGTTATAATCCATCCATTTCGTTATTTGATTAACTAAAATATGTGTCTGCACCCCCTCATCTCGCCTTAAGCGCAGGTTAGTGTGGGTCATAATGCCCATTTCAAAGTGGTAGGTTTCCTTTAAACCAACTGCTATACAAAGAAATCGCAGCTGTACCCATAGTCTAAATATAAATAAAGATAACTGGTAGAATAACAGAAGGCGCATGTGTTCTTCTTAGTCATGTCACATATAACAGAGGAGGTAGTGCATACATATCTCCCACACTGGGGTGTGTGCACCCCATGACTAGCAATAATCACTATTCCCCATGCTGGGTTACACTATTCAGTCCACTAAATCATTTATGATGGTATCGGCTTATCCTATTAGGAGCTCAGCCCACTCCCACCATTATCGTACTAAATACTAAGATAACAGGTATGTAAAATATAATCTCCCCCATGGGAGTAAAAAAAGGTGAAGTCAGTTCACCACCAGAACCTTATTAAAGTAAACTCGGCATAAATTTTTTAAAAAAAGACTATCATAAGTACAAAAATTGGGCCTGTATGGAGTACCACAGTCATAACAACATGCAAAGACATTAAATAACCAATCCCTTAATCCAGATATACAAGATGGAAGAAGAAAATAGTGGGAGGAAAGCGTCTGTCTGCTGGGGCCAGTTCTTCACACAGCAAAAGTGTTATAAGATCTGAAATAAATAAAAAAATTGTGTTATTATAAAAAAAAAAGTAATAATGTATCTACAGATTAAACAGATGTTCTGTCAGAAGAATCATCTCATGGACTGTTGGGGTTGCGCCATTCTTACAATACGAACCTAAATTGTAATCCACATTTAACCCATTGGGTTTCCATGTATTGAACATACAAATTCACTTAAGGTCTTTTTTCTCAAGAGGTTCTCACAGACATTTCAATAAGTTAATGATATGATTGGTATTACAGTCCACATAGTGTTTTATCTTATATTCTTTATTTCCATGTGTGAATCTCTCCACTTTGTTCATATGCAAACACTTCATGCATGTACTGCAAGGGAAGCTACCAGTCTGTTTATTTCCCCAAAAGCCAGTTTGGGTATGTGTTTTTAATGGGCCCACATTTGCTCTCACAACCCTATCTCTAATGTTCTTAACCCTTCTGTACGAAAATTATGGCGGATTAACAAATTCAGGTACTCTAGCTCGGCTCAAGATGGGCCTCTGTTTTCTAATAATTTCTGGGCAAATCATTATAAGATGAAATAAAGGGAATCCTGTTGCCGCCTTTCCTTATTTCCCTTTCTGTTAGTAGTACCGCCTTATTTATGTTGTTTACCAATAGCCTATTTTTATGTATAACACGTTTGGGATAACCCCTTTCTTTGAATTTGTATTCCATAGTTTTCATATTTCTATCCAGATTCAAGGGTCCACTAGTTTTCCTCTTGAATATTGACTTAAAGGTAGAGACTGTAGCATAGATTTTTGGTTTTGTACTAAATTATTTTTGTCAGTTGGCTTGATGTGAATGTCAGTAGACAAAACATTTTAGAAATCCACAATTGCCCAGGCTTCTCTGTCACAGTGCCAAGACATCCTAAAAACAAATCACAAGATATAAACCAATAAGGAGTCTAGATACTAAATGTAAAAAAAATTCCATACTTTATTACAACAACAATCACAAAATACAAATCATAAAACATTACAAATCATGATATAGTAAGGGAACTAAAGGGAGAAGCCCAAGATGTAATCAGGGATTATACAGAATACAAAAAATTCCCTCGTTAGACTGTCTTATTCATATTAATACTAACATGACCAGACCAATGTCCATGCACAGTAAATACCTAAAATGCTTAAAGGACACCTGTCATCAGGTCTCTGTCACTATTTCTGTCACCACTACCTGTTGGAGCAGCTCACAAGGATCCATCCCAGCCTTTATCTTGTCAATTCATACATTAATTATTTTTAAAATCATCTTTTCTTTATTATGTAAAGGATGTTGGTCACATGGTCAGAGGCAGTGATATCACTCCTGTTACCCCTCCCCTCTCTTCCCCCTGCTCATGTCTGTGTGTAATGTATAGTAAAGCATTGCTAGTCTCTGTGCTTTATCTGCTGACATGCTGCATCCTCCTAATACACAGAGACACAGACATCAGCTACACAAGTACCTGACATGTTCTGCTATAACATGCCTGCCTGTAGCTGTTGTATCTCTCCTATACACACACAGACTGCAGGGGGCGCAACACCAGGAAGCACATGGAGTTTCCATTACAGCATTATACAGGCTTTCAGTCAAGCACTGGGGGGTGGCTGTGCCTTCCACTTATGAATAAGCTAGACAGCTTGAATATAATAATGACTCATTGGACACCTCACAGGTCATTTGCATACAGCTTTAGGACCTCATTGCTTAAGTTTACAGGCATGTAGAGGGACAATGAAGGGATAGAGGCAATGCTTTCTAATGGCATTTTATTAAAATATATTTAGATTAGGGGGTTTATTTTGCCTGACGGGTTCTCTTTAAGGGGTAAACCCATTCTCATGTATGAGTACACCAATCGGGAGGTACCATCCAGCATCGATGAATGTCAACTAAATTCGAATAAAGTATTTATATGTAGACATATTGAAGTATAGGGACACAGCAGGGGAATTCACAAACCTCCAGCGTGCGTTTTGCACTTTCTGCTTCGTCAGGAGGTTATGTGACGTGTTCACTCCGCATATTTAAACTCTACTGGAAGTGCATCACATGAAAGCGTCCACCCGAATCACGTGACCACTGGGATCACATGAGCGGGAGCAGCTGCCATGGAAATGCATCCTGCTATCGGCACTTCCCCATGAGCGAACCGGGCGCATGTGTGGACGGCGCATACAGCGATACCATCCAGTGGAGAAAATACAGATATAATCCTAATTTTTATTACTAACTATAAAACATTACTTGTCGGAATAAAAATCAATTTAAAAAAACGTCCCATCTCTCGTAGACACATATATAAAGACCAATATGTATTTTAACTAACTACATGACTACATGTTATTACCTGGTGTTTAAGTAAAGATAAGATATGATATACAATAACATGGGTACCCAAACCGCTATGATAATTGCATATATCCCACTAAAGTACAAAGAAAACATTGTCTGTTAGTTTCACAAGTTTCTCACTTGATGACTGTACCATCTGTAGTATTCAGATAATTGTGAAAAGATCCCAGTTGTTCATATGTATCTGTCCAAATTAGGAAGATGTCATCAATGAATCGCCACCACCGCACCACATGGCTAAAGTGGTGGGACACATAGAAAAACATCTCCTCTAGGTCAGTCATTGCAATATTTGCCTAAGTGGTGGACCATGTTGGCCCCCATTGCAGCGCCTTTCAACTGCATAGAGAAACCTGTACCAAACAGGAAATAGTTGTTACACAAAACAAGCTTTACCATATCTAATGCCAACAAGCATTCCTTGGGGTCATAGTCTGAATCTTTTAATTTTCTTTCAACCGCCCTTAGTCCATGTGTCTGATCAATGGGTGAGAAGTGGGAGACCACATCAAACGACACTAGTCTCACCTCAGACACATTCACTAATTGTATTTTTCTAAGTTCACATAAGAAATCTGATGTGTCTTTGATGTATGATGCAAAGCTATGCAAAAATTTATAAAGAAAAATGGCAATGTGGGACATGATGGAGTCACTCCCAGAGACTATCGGTGTTCCTGAGGGTGACTCCAGTGACTTATGAATTTTAGGCAACACATAAATCACTGGTGTTATCTGGTCCTCAACCAGTAGATACCACATCATATTTTCAGTAATTACTCCCTCAAGTAGAGCATTGTTTAGCATGATTCTGATGCATCAAGTTCAAATTTGGGATCCATAAAAATCATTCTGTATACTGCACTATACATATACATATTTGGTGATGCAGTTTTAGTGATTTTAGGTGATTTACAAAAAAGTTATTTTCATGTACAATCCCCATGGTGTATATAAATATTGTGCCGTGATTTTATTTCTTACTTACGGTATTTTAAAGTATTTATCAGAACATAAACAATTCAATAGTCTTACATGACAAGCTTTTGTTGTAACATTGTTTTGAGATGTATTTAATGGAGAGCATATACAGGGCCGGCGCTATGGGTAGGCAAAGTGGGCCATCAGGTGAAATTTGTATATATCTCCCAATGGCAGTTTAACAGTTAATATCTCCTTTTTCCTGACACTTAGAATCACACATTTAGATTCATATAAAAGAGGAGACTCTCTTCTTTCATAGGAAAAAGAAGCAAGGTTCTATGTTTTACAGAGCCAGAGATACAGCCCTCTGATGTGTACCCCACTCCAGATTCTTAGCCATCAGTCTACAGGGAGAATTTGCTGCACACAATTTGCTGCATTCACTTTATGTGTTACTACATTTTGAGAAGGGATAATATCAACTAATGTTCATGTTTTTAACCCTTCTCTATGCAGAACTACATGAGAACACACTTTCTCTCTTTTGCCTTTTATTTCGTGATAGTTTTTTTTTTTGCAAAAATTGACTGATACAATGAAGATTCGATCATCTTGACCTAATGTCGCTACATATTAACCCCGCGACCCAGAACATGTCCATTAAGTTATAAGTAACACCAACAACACACACATGTTCTAGAATAAAGTTTTTATTTCCCACCATCCTCCATTATTTACAACTATGTTATGACGTTCTTACTCTCATTCTTATGAAGCGCGGAGGGTTCTGTTATTGTGCGGCTAATACACTGGCGCACATCTAAACGTGACTTTTGTTATCTCATTAGGTTTATGTATATACAGTTATTTATTTGGGTCCCCATTGTGTGACAATGATAGATCTGTGTCACGCTTGCACAGTTTGGTGTCCCCTGTGGATTTAACTTTTCATTTGCTGCATATTTTGGTGAATATACACATGTGGGGTCTGTATGATCTCCTCACATCTTACTGTTTTGGGAAAGTATATTTTCTATAACTGGAGTTATAGAATGTTAACCCCTTAAGGACGCAGCCATTTTGCAGGTTAAGGCTCAGCCCGATTTTTTGGATTCTGACCTGCGTCGCTTTATATGGTTATAACTTTTGAACACTGTTACTTATCAAAACGATTCTGAGATTGTTTTTTCCCCACATGTTGTACTTCATTTTAGTGGTAAATTTTGGCTGATAAGTTTTGCGTTTATTTACAAAAAAAAAGAAAATATGATAAAGTTTTTGAAAAATTTGCCATTTTCGAAATTCAAAATCATTGCGTTTCCAGACAGATAGATTTACCACCTAAATAAGTTGCTGAATAACATTTCCCATTTGTCTACTTTACATTTTCATAATTTCTGAAATGTCTGGATAATTTATTTTGATGTCACGCGGCTTACAAATAGAATATCGCTTTTCCGGATTTTCAGAATTGACTATTTTGGGGATAAATACAGTTTGGAATGAAATTTTACATATTTAGCATCAAAACCCCCTATATAACCAACCCATTTTCAAATCTGCACCCCTCAAGCTATCAGAAACAGCTTTTACGAAGATTGTTAACCCCTTGAGATCTTCATAGTAATTGAATCAAAATGGAGGTGAAATTTATAATGGTCAAATTGTTCCCTTATACGTTCATTTAGCCCTAAAATTTACACATTTCCAAAATATAAAAAGAGAAAACCCACCATACAATTTGTTCTGCAATTTCTCCTGAGTACAAAGACCCCCCACATGTGGCCGTTACTTGTTTTATGGGCGCACAGCGAGACGCAGAAGGGAAGGAGCGCCCCAGCTGCCAGGATTTTAGTTTCCTCATTGGCCCCTTTTGAAGGCTATAAAATTTTCGCTTTTGCGTTATTGGGGCCATGTGATGCCATTTTTTTTGCGCGATGAGATGCTTTTTCCATTGTTACCATTTTGGGGTTGGTATCACCTATTGTTGAAAATTTAGGAACTTTTTTTGAGGGCAGGAGTAGAAAAGCATCAATTCTGTACTGGATTTTTTACTCTTTTTTTTTTTGGTGTTCACCGTATAGACTAATAATCATGTTATCTTTATTCTATGGGTCGATACGATTACGGGGATACCAGACTTGAATATATTTTCTTACGTTTTACTAAATTTGTCAAACAAAACCCTAATGTGGGGAAAAATCTATCATTTATGTATTGCCGTCTTCCAAGTGGCATAACATTGTTACTTTTTTGGCTACGGAGCTGGTTGATGGCTTATTTTTTGCGGGACATGTTATAATTTGCACCAGTATCATGTCGGAGTACACATGGTTTTTTGATCGCATTTTATAGCATTTTTTGTGGGATTGAATAGCTAAAAATCATAATTTTTGGAAGGTTTATAGCAGTTTTTTTTTACGGCGTTTATCGTGGGGGTTCAATAATGATTTACTTTTATTCTACGGGTTGTTACGGACGCGGTGATACTATATATGTGGGGTTTGTGTTATGATTTAGACTTTTTTTTTAGTTATATGTCTCTTTATATGTTTTGGGGGTTTGGGGCATTTTTAGTGATTTATTACTTTATTTTTTTATTGAATAACATTTTTTTTTTTACTTTTTCACTTTTATACCATGGGACATGAAGAAGCAATCTTCTGATTGCTTCTTCATGATAATATTCTGCAATACTCATGTATTGCAGAGTATTATCAGTGTCAGCCTATACACTTGCATAGGCTGGCACTGTGCCAGTAAGATGACGTCACAGACGCCATCTTACTGGCAATTCTAGCAAGTAACTCTGGGGTCCAGATCGGACCCCAGAGTTACTATAGCAACGATCGGCGCCCCCCGAAAACAGTTCGGGGGGGCCGATCGTGGGGGAAAGACCCCCCAGAGGCATGTTAGATGCCGCGGTCGCGCTGACCGCGGCATTTAACGGGTTAAGCACCCGCGATCGGATTCAACTCCGATCGCGGGTGTTACACTGGGGTGCCGGCTATTAGTTACAGCCGGCACCCCGTGTTTCCCGATGCCGGTTCGGCTCAGATCTTGAGCTGAACCGGCATGGGCTCAGCGTCCGATATATCGGACGCTGAGCGCTAAGTCATTGAGCTCAGCGTCCGATATATCGGACGCTGAGCGTTAAGGGGTTAATTGCAAAATGCAACGCCTGGTTGCCTGCTTTCAAAATTCTATAGGTTTTATGGCACCTTTACTTTTTATTCTGTTTTATTGCTATATTTTGCAGGTTGTGACTGTCTTAAAATTTCTAGCTGAAAAGCAGATATCTAGTTATTTAAGTCTATAAATTCTATAATACAATTTTGAAAATGATGCAATTGTCTGCTTTCAGAAAATATGTGGTTTCCTGCAGTTAACTTTAATTCCTTTTGCTGTAATTTCGATTTTATTTTTAAACGTCAAGATTGTAAAAATTGCTCTGGTCAATAACGCAACAAAATATCCAGAGATGCCTGGCAGTGAAAGGGTTAATACCCCTTGGTTGAATTCCCGGGTGAAAATGCTTGTCATCTATCTCCTGTTTATATATCTATCTCTCTAGTTATCTATCTCCTATAATCTGACCATTTATATATCTCGCTTTTTCTCTATCTATTTTTCAGTCTTTTTCTCTTCTCCTGTATTTCTCTCATATCTATATCATGTATATATCATCTACTTAATAGTTCTGCATCTAGAAATCTCTATCATCTTTCATACTTATCTTCTATCACAATAATTATAATTACAATTCCTTTATTTATATAGCACACACAGATTATGCAGCGCTTCACAGAGCTTCTCAGATCAGTCTCTGTCCCCATGGGGCTCACAATTAATCAACTTACCAGTAATTTTTTGGAGTGTGGGAGGAAACCGGAGGACCCAGAGGAAACCCTCGCAATCACGGCGAGAACATAGAAACTCTTTGCAGATGTTGACCAGCACTACAAGGCTGTAGTGCTAACCACTGAGCCACAGTGCTGCCCATCAATCTCCCTATCATCTATCTCCTATAAAATTCTCCCATATTACAGTTTGTTTTACCATACTAAATGGAGCCTCTTGCTGACTGTGACTGGTCATAAAATTGTTTTAATTTGGGGCCCCGCTTTTAGTTTTGCCCAGGACCCCACTTTGTCTAGAACCGGCCCTGAGCATATACAGTAAGTAAACATGAAGAGTAAGCCCTCAATGTTGAGCACAACTTTCTGGTAAAGCTGTGGTCTTTTACTTAGCACACAGGTCACCTGAGCAGCTGTGTGAGTCATTGAGATTATGTACCTGTGTATCATGCTTGTGTTTATATTTATCTTTTACAGTTACTGGAGCTGTGCAACGTGGTAAAAAATGATGCCCTGAAGATTGTTTCAGCTTTTAACATACCACTTGACACCATCCAAGCACCTATTGCTGGCATTCCTAACTCAAAGGCACAGTGGGCTTATTACCCCCAACCAAAAGAAGATGACCACAACATGCCAAAGAAAATCACTGCCAAACTATAATTTCATATCTGCTGGAAGTCGATACAGTACAGCCATTTAATAAGAAAACAATGACTGCAGGAAAATATCCAATAACCTTTGTAATTAACACACAATCCTCTTTTAATTGTTAATATTGAGAAAAAGCACAGATGTAAAAAATGTAACTGGACCACTATAAACTTGGGACTTTTGTAATTTAAAAGGTAGATTTTTTTACAAAATAAACTGAATTGTGTAAAGTTAATGTAATTGTATTTTTATTCATTATAAATAGACAATAACTTCAAGGCGTATCCAGCTGATTTATAGAATGAATACAGGCGGTCCCCTACTTAAGAACACCCGACTTACAGACGACCCCTAGTTACAAACAGACCTCTGGTAATTGGTAATTTACTGTACTTTAGTCCTAGGCTACAATAAACAACTGTAACAGTTATCACAGGTGTCTGTAATGAAGCTTTATTGTAACTCCTGGTTCTTATGACAATCCAATATTTTTAAAATCCAATTGTCACGGAGACCAAAAATTTGTTTCCTGGGGTTACAGTTATAAAATATACAGTTCCGACTTACATACAAACTCAAGAACAAACCTACAGAACCGATCTTGTACGTAACCCGGGGACTGCCTGTATTGGCAAATATTATGTATTATTATGTATGTTAAACTACTTCCCATACATATCTCCCCAAAATTTGTATGCTTCCAGGTGTATCACATAGTCCCAAGGAGGCACTTATTCCAGGATGTTTGGGAGGTATGACAGACATGTGCTGGTCATATTCCTTATGTATCACTTAAGGAATGTTCTATAACTACTACTAGAGTAGCTAATTGTTTTGTACGAACCCAATTTAAGAATGTGAGATATTAGAGTTTCAAGGTCTTAATAATTTAAGTGCCATAACAAAATCTTATACATTTTTGGGAATTCTAGCCAAAGTATGTGCAAATACAGTTATAAAAGTATAGTATATTCTCGGGGGTGAATTAGCAGATGTCAATCATTCACTGATGTTAAAAAATAGCAAAGTTTGTTCAGCTCCCAACAGCATGCAAAAAGTTATTTTAAAAAATCCACTTTATAAGAAAAATAATAGTGTAAAAACATCAGTAGACGTCCGTGGTAAAGAGAAACTGACGCGTTTCGAACCAATAGGTTCTTAGTCGTAGCCTGGTTTGCAGGACATGGAACATAGTATTTAAGCATAGGAGAGATAATCATGTGATGCGGCACAATGGACTTCCAGCATAGCAAATAATAAAAAATCAATTCAACTAAAGAAAATAAAGAAAATGACAAACTCATTAAAGAAGCATTAGATCTGTTTTATAATTTAAACCATGTGGAAACCTGGTTTGGAGAGTTAAAATCCAGTAAGCTTCATGTGAACGTAGTGACCTAGTCCAATCTCCTCCTCCTAGGGGGTGGGGCACATGTTCTATTGGGATGACCTCACGGAAGTGTTTGGAGAGACCAGACATACCTGAAGATAATGTAAGCCCTTGTTTCTTGGCACCAATCTTATAGTGCAACCCACGTACTGAACCTTACAGAAGGAGCAAGCGGCCAAATACACTATGTGATCGCTGGAACAATTCAGATGGGTATGTATATAATAAGATTTTTTGGTGCCAAAAGAAAAGAATTGCGTGGTCTTAAACAAATATTTACATAGATTGCACCGGATATGTCCACATATGGCACTGCCTTTATAACTTAACCAAGAAATGGAAGTGTTGGTATGAGAGACAAACATATTGGTAGTTATTATTTTACCCAAGGAGGGATCATTTCTGGATACATAGCATACCCCTTTATATGTTTTTTTTCATTATGCGTAAAACATCATGTTTTTGAGGGCTATATGTGGTGCAAAAAGTAATAGGGCAAGGATTGATGGTGGAATTTTTCTTTTTGTTGGATTTGGAGTATAGCATGTCCTGTCTTCTTAAATGAGTAGCTGGTGTGGCAGGACAAACTTTGCTATTTTTTGCCTTCCATGGTTACTGGTGCCCCAGCCCAGGTGTCCGTGCATCCACATATCTTCAATCCTACTATGGAGGTGAGCCAAACCGCAAAACTTTTTTTCTTTTGTATTGTGCTGGGCTTCAGTTTGTGCTATCCCCATTTCTATTTGTATTTACAAATTACATTTTCCCAATGTTTATTATTTCTTTCCACTCTAATATATGATACACACAAAGGGGCTCATTTACTAAGGGTCTGCGGACTGCACAAACATCCGATATTCCGACGATTACTGTTTTGCACTGTATTTAAAAGGGGATTGTGGCACATACGATCGGATTTTGGCGCAAACTTTGGCGCTGGCTTTCATACGACACAAATCGGGGGGGGGGGCAGGCCGTCGTGCGTTCCAACGGATTCGGACTGAGCGAGGGATTTAACATTTGAATTTGTATCGCAAGCCATGCACTTACATGCATCAGGGAAAAGAAGGTGAACTGCAACGGACCTGAGCGGGGAGCGAAACATGCAGGATATCGGGCGCACGATCTTAGTGAATCGTGCTGGAGTCCATGATCGTCGGACAACACACAGCGGGGATCACGCAAGGGACGGCTAAGTAAATGTGCCCCAATATCTTTTCTTTTTTGATATTCTGTAAACTGCTGCATGGCAGCCAACAATGCGACCATGAACTCAAATGTCTCCACAAATTTGCAATCTTTTTTTTTACAAACTACACACTCGGATCGACTAAGTAAAGCCAAAGAAATTTTTTCTGTATCAGAAACAACACAAGAAAACAAGTCCACTGTGCGAACTGTGGCGAACGATTTGGAAAAACACATGCTCAATCAATTACTTCACCACACTCTCCAAGTATTTAAAACACAACATGATCCCCTGGGGCTTACGTCTCTACAGATCTCCAACAACAATTTATTCTGAAGAATTCATCAAGCAGTGGTATAACATACTTACAGATTGTTCACTGAAATTAATAAGTCTCATAGTCCAAAATGAAGAAACCAAACTTGCAGAGCTGTACCAACAAATTACTCATCTGGAATCCAACATGAATCAATATACAGCTCTTACGGACTATAACAACCTAATGTCTCAGATCGAAACTAACGTGAAAAAATTGGAGGCAACTATTACTACAACCAAAAAGAATAAATTTACAAGGGACTTACGAGACTTACCAATCGGACCTGGAGAAGCAAATCCGATAGGACACCTAGATCCATTTTTAAGAAACGTAACAATGTGAATTACCAACCACATGTTAGTTTTAGCTCCTCCGATTGTGACACAACAGATATCAATACTGATTTTTCTGACTATGAGTCCAATGATACATGGGATAATGTCTCCAATACTAATAGAACTGAAGTAAACAAACAAAAAAACAGAAACTCCACTACTTAAAAGTAAAAAAAACTATAGAAAAGGAGACGGTACACACAGGACTGCATCCAGTTTCTCTGCTGCCTGAGGCGAAAAATGAAATGGCGCCCCCCTTCCCCCCATTAAAAATAAGCAGCCCCTCCATTAAAAATAAGTAGCCAAAGTCCTTCCACATTGCTGTAACCAGCTTCTGTGTAAAAACTTAACAGCAAGTCCACTGGTAATTAGGCATTTTGGGGATGCGCTGGATCCGGTGGCTGCATTGGAGGTGGGGAAGCTGGGAAGTAAACGAAGCCGATACCCAACATTAGTATTGATGCAGAGAATATGGAAGGTTTATAAGCAGATAATGGGGGTAAGGCCTTCGACAAAGTATACTCCATTATGGAATAATACACATCTGGGAGAGGTTTATATGCTGGAGAGTATCCAAAACTGGAAACAGAGAGGGGTAAGATATTTACGACAGGTATATGACGGATCCAACCTTAAGTCCTTTAGTCAACTGGTGGAGGAGTTTGAGATACCCAGGAATATGTTTTATCAGTACCTGCAGTTAAGACACAGCTCACAGGCGCAATTTGGATCTGAGGAGATCGAATTTTCATCACTGGGAGTCATGACAGGGGTAGTGCAAGCACAGAACATGAGGAGTCTTATCTCAATACTATATGGTGCGATAGTGGATAAGCGGTTGGGGCATCTAATGGACACAACAAGGAGGAAATTGGACTTCGAGGTCGGGGAATTAACGGATGATGAATGAGAAGGAGATTCTAGAGTCACAGGTTGCTCGCGGTGCCTAGCTGAGGGGGCTGATATGTTACATATGTTCTGGACGTGCCCGGAGCTGAGGGGGCTATGGAATAAAACTCAGCGTTTAGAACAGAAGGTGTATGGGGTCCAGATCCAGCAGGGTCCTAACATGTGTGTATTGGGATATGTGGGTGGGATAGGTGTCACTAGAGCAGAACAGAAGGCAGTGGCTAAGTTGCTGCATCAGGTGCGTAAGACTATTGCAAGGCACTGGTCGGACGCTGATCCACCGAGGATGTCGTAAATTACAAGCTCAATGAACAACACAATTAAGATGGAATTGGGGGTATACCTGAAGAGAAATGCAATCAAGAAATTTGGGAAACAATGGAAAAAATGGTTGTAGTGTCCAGGAATAGAAACAGAGGATCTGATTCGGAGATGCCCAGAAGGATAGCCGGAATTGGGAGGGAAAGGTAAATGGAGGTTGAAGGGATATTTTCTGAGGTACACGAAACAGCCAGACCTGGGTGGGGGGATTTGGGGAGATTGATTATATGTTCAGAGCTGATGAGACTATGTTATTTGTATATGTATGCTGTGATATGTATATGCTTTAATAAGTTACCTGGTTTAAAAAAAAACTGCAATCACATGGTCTAGATCATTACCCTATACCAGCAGGCCCTTATAACAGGTAACATAACAGGTCACTAACTGACTCTCTGTTCTCACAGTAGCCTCAGTTTAGGGTTGGAGTGAGACCAGGGCCACATCTGCCATGCCAGATAGCGGCTCCCCAAGCAGGGCAGCGTCCCGGTGCTCAGACCAACCATCTCAGCAGAATCTACACCGTGTGCTTATCATCATATCCTACTCCTGTCTCTCACATGATCCTCCTTCTGCCTCCTCCCACAACATGCCGGTATGACTGCAAGAGTGCAGTGAGGGCGGTCAGCAATACTGCCATCTACTGCAAGTACTTGCCACTCTAACTGCTCCTGACATGAAAGCTGCAACAGAACTGCAGTTTCTTGCAGCCACTCACATTTGTCATGCTTCCGCAGCAAAGTGAGGCTTCTGATAGCTGCCCCTCTCCTCATCAGACCTGGCTGAAGGGGCTGGAGATGCAGTCAGGAGTCCAGAGCAAAGGAGTTTGAACAGAAGCCAGTGAAGGAGTGAGACCTAGTAGAGAGGCACACTATAAATTTCTGCCAGGTCTGTTCCCTATGCAACATCCCCCACCGGGGCCTAGCCCTTTGCGGTGAGGCCTGGAGTCAGCCGGGGCCCGCGGTACCGGAGTGGCTGGCGGTTGCGGCCTAAGCACGCTATTGTCACGGTGCTTGGTACGGGGGAACCGGAGGGCTGTCCTACAGCCTGGCAGGTCTCCAGCAGGGTGGTGTTGGCAAGAAATGATGAGGGAGAGGCTGCTATAGCGGATCTCCCTGGGGCAACCCCTTAATGTCCCGAGTGTGAGTCTCTGGGTGATGGACAGGGTGCCGGTGATGAAGGCAGCCGTATTAGCAGGGACCAGACTGAGACAGAAGTTGAAGAAAACAACTTACAGTTCTTTATTTGAACCGGCAGGAACCGCAGCAACATGCCTTTAACAGGTAGATGGAGTGCTGAGATGTGAGTTGGAGGGAGCCTCAGGAGATAGTTCACCAGCCTGGATGTAGAGGGCAGGCTGGGAAGGCAGCTGTGTCCTGGTAGGAAGCTTCAGCTTGTCCTGTAGGGCTTCAGGTATCACCTTTAAAGGTAAGATGATACCCTTTTCCTCACTACACTAACTCTAGTCTTCTTGCTCCACTCTTCAGAGGCAGGGGCTAGGCTCTTCCTGCTCTGGTATGGGCTAGACAGAGATTGCTCACTCACTCACTGATCTCTAGGATTCTCCTAAAGTCCTCTTTCTCTCCAGAATCTGAGACCCAGAACATTCCTGGCCAGGGAGTTTTATTACCTCCCTTTGGTCAGGTGGTGGCTGCTCCTCCAATCACATCTCAGCTTACAGAGCACAGGATGTAACACATATCATTGGACAACAGCATCTTGCATCATACAAAATACTTAACCTCTGCCTTGCCAGGCAGGATTCACCACTGCAATACCCCTATGTCCTATCAGGACCATGTAGTGTAATGGGATTACAGTTGTTTTGGGGCACAGAGGGGGCTAAGGGCACTTCTGGGAAGTGCAGGCTGTGTGAGGTGTAGGGACAAACCGCCCATGGTCCTGGAGACAGGCACCTGGGTTGGTGTCGGACTAAGACAAAAAAAACATGTAGCTGTATGACAGTTGGTCGCTGACGCCATTAAACCGAACTGTACAGTAGGAAAGGTGTGGTGTCATGTCCTGTAATCCACTCCTTGCACCAAGGCCTGTATATTTGTTTTATCAACGCTTCTTCCCTGGCGGCAATTATATAAGGTGTCTATCTGCATTGCGTTAGCATATGCGACACAAGTACCTCCTGACTGGCATCCTTACCCATGTATGGGTGGCATCCAGGTGCTATCTCTGTAATACCCCCGGTCCCCGTAGGACCCGCAGTTTACAGACTACCCCCCATGTGCAAACCTCAGTTTGAGGGATCAGGTAGCGGTCAGTGTTTTACATAGAAAGACGGTCCGACACAGCCACACTACAACCTGAAAAGCCTATAAAAGGGTTAATGCAGACTACTGGCATATATGACAGTGTGCAAACAGGTTAAGATCACATTGGCTTAGGAGCCCAATGGGTACACATCTTGAACGTTACAAACGGTACAGAGGTAGATAGGCTACTCAGGGTAGCGCGATAGCAAATGTCTCTTTTCCTACAAAGAAGAGGCATAAAAAGTGCAAACAGAATGTCCATACCTAAAAAGGAAGGCATTAAGTGCAAAATAATAAGTCAATAGACATAGCAACTTTTCCCTGGTAGTATCTGGCAAAAGTCTCTCAGAAGGTCTCTACTGACAAAGTCCATCTTCTGGGTACAGCCCTTGATGTGGGGGAAAAGTGCAATGAAGAAGCAAAGGGTCTCCTCTTTTTGGAGAGGGACAGAGTCCTTTGAAGAAATCTCTGCTGTGGCAGAGGAAGGGGTGCTATCATAGCACATGACAATAATCAGTTTAAGGAGAGTCTCTTGACTGAGATAAATAAGGGTAAGAGTCTCAGGAAAGTCTCTGGCTCTTTGGGGAAAATGGAGATAAATATACACAATATGTATAGTACCTGAAGTGGGCTACAGCCCTTCAGGGGTTACTCTGCATCTTCTTCGGTGGTAAGTACTTCGGTGTCAGAAAAGCGTACCTGCCTCCTGCTTCTGCGTGTCACCAGCTGGTACTCCTGCAGGTACGCAGGAGCTTTACCTTTTGTTTCCCTTTGAGACCTTCGAAGTTCCGGCCTGGAGAAGATAACAACCTCCTCATCGTCCTCCTCTGAGTCAAGCGCTGGAGTCGGAGTCTCAGCTGCCTCTGATGCTTCAGGGGTTGCAGACACTGGAGCCGGATCATCCTCCACAGGCAGCAGGATTGGAGACTGCGGTGGGGATGATGGTCTCTCCGAGGTACCTCTTACTGGAGTGGAAACAAAACAGAATTGAGGCACAGTCACAAGTTCCAAGAAACTGGGGGTAGGCGAACACAAGGAGGTCTGTAAGTCGGGGGTCGAAGTGAGAGGTGTAGACATAGGGGCAAAAGGACGAAGACATCTCTTCAGCCGGTTCCTATGTACCCGGAGTGGTGGACGGTCTCCTCTTGAAATCTCGTAGACTTCAGGGGAGAGACTGTCCCTAACTAGGTATGGCTCACGCTCCCAACGCCCATCTAGCTTACTGGTAGGATGGTTGTTGCACAGCCACACTCGATCTCCTGGGGCAAAAGGCTCAGCACAGGCATTACGATCGAAGTCCCTTTTTTGTTTCTCTCGGGCCTCTTCCAACCGCAGATCCACAACTTCTCTGGCATCCGCCAGGCGCCTCTGGTGTTCGTGAACCCAGTCAGTCTGAGGGAGTAAAGACTGGGAATCAGGGGGCTCCATGTCCCAGGTCATATCAGCAGGGAGATGGCCGTGTCTCCCGAACATCAGATAATACGGGGTGTATCCTGTGGAGCAATGAGTGGTATTGTTGTACAGGTACACTAATTCGGGCAACAGTTTTGGCCAGTCAGCCCTTTTTGCAGGGGTCAGAGTCCTCAGCATATTGATTAGAGTCTGATTCATCTTTTCACAAAGCCCGTTGCCTTGGGGATGATAGGCTGTGGTCCTCAGCTTCTTGCAGCCATATAGAGTGCACAGCTCCCGGAAGACTTGGGACTCAAATGCTGTTCCTTGGTCTGTAAGGATCTGGTCCGGACAGCCATAGGGGAGGATGAAGCTCTTCCACAGGGCCGCTGCGGTGGTCCTTGCAGACAGATCTCTGACAGGTACTGCAACCACAAACTTGGTATAGTGGTCGATGATCGTAAGAGCATAACTGTGACCGGATCTGCTGGGCTCCAACTTCACGTGGTCCAATGCCAGGATCTCCAAGGGCCGTTGGCTCACAATGGGACGGAGAGGGGCCCTTTGATTGTGTCGCTCTCCTCGAGCGATGGCGCAGGCTGGGCATTCTCGACACCAGGCTTCAATGTCGGACTTCATGTTGACCCAGAAGAATCGCCTTCGGAGGGTGGCTTCAGTCTTCTGAGCGCCAAAGTGTCCGGACTGGTCATGGTACATTTCCAGTACTATTTTGGCATCCCTCCTGGGAATCACAATCTGGTACAGCCGGTCATAAGTGATAGGGTCCAGAGTTCTTCTCTTTAGCAGACCCTGGTGCATGCTCAGAGTCTTTCTCTGGCGCCACAATTGAGACAGTTCTCCATCAGCTCTTCTGCGCCGGATTCTTTCAGGCACTCGCCCACTAGAGAGATAGCCCATTACTTCTCCTATGGCACGGCTATCAGTCTGAAGACTCATCCAGAGGTCCTTTTCCGCAGGGGGCTCTGACTCTTCTTGGGGAGTAGCTGGCGCTGCCTCTGTCGGTAGGGAGTAAACACTCTGGGCATCTTGACGCACAAACCGGGCATAGAATGCTGGCATCTCGACATCTTCCCACTGAGCATCCGTGGAGGGTCCCTCCCACTGGTCAGGGAGACGGGACAGAGCGTCGGCGTTGTCATTGGTCTTACCAGCCCGGTACTTGATGGTAAAGCTGAAATTGGCAAGTCTGGAGGCCCACCGTTGTTCCAGTGCTCCAAGACGTGCGGTGTTCAGATGCGCCAACGGATTATTGTCTGTGAAGACAGTGAAAGATGATGCAGCTAGGTAGTCCTTAAACTTTTCGGTCACAGCCCAGACTAACGCCAGAAACTCCAACTTGAAGGAACTGTAGTTCTGGTCGTTTTGCTCCGGTTCTCGGAGGGAACGGCTGGCGTAGGCTATGACCCTTTCAGTTCCGTTTTGGAGCTGGGATAATACCGCCCCTAGACCTTGCTTGCTGGCATCAGTGTATAGGGTGAAAGGCAGACTGTAGTCTGGATATCCCAACACCGGAGGTTCAGTCAGCCGTTGCTTGAGCATCTGGAAGGCAGCTTCTCGTTCGGCCGTCCACTCAATGGATACTCGGGAACGTTGGCTCTCTTTTGGCAGGCCCCTTAGGAGCTCTTGCAGGGGAGCCGCCAGCTGGGCAAACTTCGGGATGAAACGCCTGTAATAACTGGCAAATCCCAGGAAGCTTTTGATGTCCCGTACGGTTGATGGGGTAGGCCAGTCGTGGACAGCTGCAATCTTCTCTGGATCTGGCTCAATTCCATGAGCGCTCACCACATGTCCCAGGTACTTGACACTAGGTTGTAGCAGGTGGCACTTGGATGGCTTGACCTTCAACCCATGTTGGGTCAGGATTTGGAAGACTTCAGCCAGATGGTGGAGGTGGTCTTCATAAGTCTTGGAGTAGATGATAATGTCGTCCAAATATAGCAGGACGGTCTCGAAGTTGCGATGACCCAAACATCTCTCCATCAGCCGTTGAAATGTGCCTGGGGCGTTGCATAGCCCGAACGGCATGTTGTTGAACTCGAACAGGCCCATTGGGGTGGTGAAAGCCGTCTTCTCTCGGTCTTCTGGCGCCATGGCCACTTGCCAGTAGCCACTGGTCAGGTCCAGGGTAGAGAAGTAGGCAGCTGACCCTAGGGCTGCGAGGGATTCCTCGATTCGAGGCAGAGGATAGGCGTCCTTGTGGGTGATATTGTTGATTTTCCTATAGTCAACACAGAATCGAAGGGTTCCATCCTTCTTCTTCACAAGGACCAGCGGGGCAGCCCATGGGCTGCGACTCTCCCGGATAACGTTGGCTGTCTTCATCTCTTGTACCAGCTTCTTCACCTCTTGGTAACGGGCTGGAGGTATGGGCCGATATCGTTCCTTGATAGGAGGATGAGAGCCAGTAGGGATGGTGTGTTGGATCAGAGTAGTCTGCCCAAAATCCAGTGGGTGTTTGCTGAAGGCCTGGTGGTGCTTCATAACGACATCCAGGACACCTTGTACTTGGTCTGCAGGAGTAAAATCGTCGTCTCCAATATTGAGCTCAAGCCACCAGGATTGCTCGGCAGGCTCATCTTCAGCACCTTGCTTCACTTCCAACTGTTGAGAGGCAGACAGAGAGGTTTCCACCAAGTCTTCAGGATGGACACTGAAGAGAGTGGCTACGGCTTGGTACTTTCTCAGATCCACTGGGGAGTCTCCCACATTTAGTAATCGAATGGGTACTTGTCCTCGGGATACAGTGACTAGGCTCCTGGCGGCTAGAATGGGCAGGTCTTCATCAGCTGGTAGAGGTTCTACTATCGCCTGGTAGTCTTGACCTTGGACGCCCATGCAGGCTCGACACCATACTAACGTCTCAGTCCCAGGTTGAAGGCGGACAGGTTGGGGATCCTTGATCCGGGCTCTGCAGATTTCCCCATTAGGGCCAGCAAACTTCTGTTGCGCCGCTAGAACCTGCATAGTCTCCTGAATTACCTTCCGGGAACCGTTGGGCACTGTTGGCAGGGAGTCATGGAGAGCCTTCAGCACTTCAGGGTAGCAGTTGCGGAGGACATTGGTACCCAGCACCAGGGAGAAGTTACCGTTTTCGGGCACTCGTGTCACCACTACGCCCTGTCTGGTTAACTCAGTGTCTCCAATGGTTAGCGTGGGCTCCCAGTAGCCGCGGATGGGTACGGGTTTTCCGTTCGTAGCAATAATGTTCAAGTAAGCCTTTGGAGGCTGGATTAAGGATGCTTTTCCTCGGCATTTCTCGAAGGCAGCACTCCGGAGGGTGGTCACTTGAGAGCCGGTATCAATTAAGGCCGGTAGGGTAACTCCATTGATGGTTACATGAACCATGGGGCGAGTCCCCACGAACCTGGGCATCCAGTTAGCATCTCGGGGACTTACAAGTTCTTCCCTTGGAGGTCGTCCCTTAGCTCCAAGGGTTTGTCGTTTAACTGACGACAGTCATTCTCTTCATGCCCATATTTATGGCAGTAGCTGCACCGCTGACGGGGTTTCTTCTGACTCCAGGTGCTTAACGACTTCGCTTCTTTTGGGCGCTGTTTAGTCGGAGATTCACGAGGAGTAGCTGACCGTACCGGGTTCTCTGGAGGTTTCCTCCTCATAGCGGAGACAGTCACTTCTAACTGGGTCAACCGATCGAGGATTTTATGCAGTGTGTCTGCCAGATTAGAGACCTGTCCTGCTAAGTCAGCAACTTCCGTAGCCGCAGGAGTAGGTGATGTCGACTGCGTTGGATAGCAAGCTAGAGCAGATTCCTCCATTTCCACGGATTCAGGCTCTTTCTGCGGTCCAGTAGGCGGTCGGTCCCCTAATATGTCAATGGCAATTTCCTTAAACTCAAGGAAAGAGGCCTGGGCATGTTGAGAAGAGATGATCTTTAGTTGACACCTTTGATTTCTATCAACAAGTCCATTAATAAATTGTTCCCTTAAGGTTTGATCAGAGGTTTTAGCGTCTTTGGGCTCAAGGTAGGTGATGGCCTTCCATGTCTCCTGTAGGAAGAGGGCAAAGTCTCGGAGGGACTCTTGGGGCTTCTGTCTTTTCCCGAAGAATTTCTGCTTCAACTCGGAGACAGTACACTTGTCAAAGGTGTTGCGTAGCCTATCAAGAATCTGGACCACATTCTGACACTGTTCTCGGGGCCAAGACTTGACTTCCCGGAGAGCGGGTCCTTTCAACTGCCCGATGAGGATGCCCACTTTCTGTTCCTCTGTGAACGGGAGCAAGGCGAAGGTGGCTAACAACTTGTCCCTGAATTCAGGGAGAGTATGTTATTCTCCCTCGTAATAGGGTAACCAGGGGGCCCCCAGATAGTAGGGCATAGTCAGCGGCATCATGGTGGGAGTCCCAGGGACACTAGCTGTAGCAGGGCTGAAGGGACTCTCTGGAGGGCTTAACATGCTCCGGTACCCTGAGGAGGGACCAGGGGACGGGACTGGCTCCAGTCCCGTATCTTCGTCCTGGTTGGACATGACTGGCCTAGCTGAGGGAAGCCTGTAGGGTTACACAAAGTCCGTTGCTATGGGCGATGGCTAGAATGGGACGTGGGCACTTTAAGACACAATCACTATTCCCTGGGAGGTGAGCCAATAACCTAGCGTCGGAAACAATCTCTACCCCCCTTTAACTTCCCCAGCGGTACTCACTCAGGATCAGCCGCGGTGACAGGACAGCTCTGGTACACGAAGGTCTCCGTTCCCGATGTCCGGCAGGCAGCAGGGCTCAGTGATGCTCCGCGGTGTTCTTCAGTCGCAGGACACGTGCGCCGGAACTCCGGATGAGGAGCACACTGCTGGCAGGCTTCAGGCGCGGCCTGCGCCGAAATCCAAGATGGCCGATTAACCCTCTTCGTTGCCGGCCGCACACGCTCCAGCTCCTCCTCCACGGTGCTTCGCGCCACTCGCGCAGGGGGCGGAGCCTAGTGACGCCTCTGGAGTTCCCGCCAGTGAAGATTTGGCGGGCTTGAAATACTTGCTGCGCCACACGCCTCTGAGGTAAATGCTTCAGGCGCAGCAGTGCCGGATGTAGCAGAGCTGAAACAGTTCTTGCAGGAATTAACCTCTTGAGTGCTGGAGCGGAGCTCGACAGCACGTGGCAGCAGTATAACAGTTCAATGTGAAACACACAATCACTTGGGCCTAAACCCGGATGGCAGCAGGGTTAGGCAGCACAGTCTTTTTCTTAATAAAGTACAGTCTTTAGTGCCAGGATAAGGCACAGAAGTATATATCCTGTTCGTGACGCCACTTGCAACATCCCCCACCGGGGCCTAGCCCTTTGCGGTGAGGCCTGGAGTCAGCCGGGGCCCGCGGTACCGGAGTGGCTGGCGGTTGCGGCCTAAGCACGCTATTGTCACGGTGCTTGGTACGGGGGAACCGGAGGGCTGTCCTACAGCCTGGCAGGTCTCCAGCAGGGTGGTGTTGGCAAGAAATGATGAGGGAGAGGCTGCTATAGCGGATCTCCCTGGGGCAACCCCTTAATGTCCCGAGTGTGAGTCTCTGGGTGATGGACAGGGTGCCGGTGATGAAGGCAGCCGTATTAGCAGGGACCAGACTGAGACAGAAGTTGAAGAAAACAACTTACAGTTCTTTATTTGAACCGGCAGGAACCGCAGCAACGTGCCTTTAACAGGTAGATGGAGTGCTGAGATGTGAGTTGGAGGGAGCCTCAGGAGATAGTTCACCAGCCTGGATGTAGAGGGCAGGCTGGGAAGGCAGCTGTGTCCTGGTAGGAAGCTTCAGCTTGTCCTGTAGGGCTTCAGGTATCACCTCTAAAGGTAAGATGATACCCTTTTCCTCACTACACTAACTCTAGTCTTCTTGCTCCACTCTTCAGAGGCAGGGGCTAGGCTCTTCCTGCTCTGGTATGGGCTAGACAGAGATTGCTCACTCACTCACTGATCTCTAGGATTCTCCTAAAGTCCTCTTTCTCTCCAGAATCTGAGACCCAGAACATTCCTGGCCAGGGAGTTTTATTACCTCCCTTTGGTCAGGTGGTGGCTGCTCCTCCAATCACATCTCAGCTTACAGAGCACAGGATGTAACACATATCATTGGACAACAGCATCTTGCATCATACAAAATACTTAACCTCTGCCTTGCCAGGCAGGATTCACCACTGCAATACCCCTATGTCCTATCAGGACCATGTAGTGTAATGGGATTACATGCAGGTGGGACGTATTCGCAAACCCTCCCTCGCCATTGCATCGGCGAGGGTGTTGCACCTACATGTGGAGAAGAGATCAGGTAATTTTGTAGTTTCACAGCAGCTTATATGTAGTGACTGTAATTTCACTGCTCAGTCCAAAAATATAGTATACAAAATAGCATACACAGAAACAAAAAATCCCCCAATCCATGGTTCTAATAGTACTTGACTTTTCCTGATAGCTATTGTCTCCCCTGCTGCTTATGAAGTTCCCTATCTCCCCTCCCAGGCATGTTTGTCTTTTCCTCTATTTAGTAGACTAGGTCCCCTGCTCCCTTAATGTATGTTGATTTGGTGGCCTTTGGTATAGATTTTTTATCTGTAAAATCTTTCACAAATCCCTCTCCTATGGGGGCTACTGTGAGAATGCTGCTCCTACTATGTGGCTACCTGCCACGAAAGGGGGTAAAGAGGAGAGTATTTTGCCTAAAATATTTTCCACCTTTTAGATTAGATTACAGGAATATGAGCTGAATATTTCTGCAGGGGTGTTAAAAGAAGAAAATATTTAAGCCATGTGACCAAGAACCTTTTACCATTCTTGCAGATAAATACATGACAACAATATTTTCCTCATTAACTCCTTCCACATTGCAGAACGCCACAACGCCGGAATATGAGGAGAATATTCCTGCCATTCAGCTATTTGCTAGGGTAGTAAGACCACTTACTTCAAATAATTAGCACTTTTGATCCAAGCACATCATTGCAGATAGCCATACAGACAACAAAAAAACCCACTAATTTAATGAAGGGGTGCTATATAATTTACCTACCCTTTCGCTGCCACCCTGACATGGTGGCTCCTCTGTAGCCAGGGATGTGTCCAACACATCTTGAATATTGAGACCCATAACATTTGATTTGTGGCACCTACAAACACAGTCTTATAGTCATCTGAAAGAGGAGTTGTGTTTAAAGAAGTTTTGTTTCTCTGTGCAGGAGAATAGGAGATATGTACCATTGTACATATTTACAATCAGCAATTTGATCTTCATATACAGACCCCATTTCCAACTGTCACTTCAACCGTTAATATCTCCAGTTCTGTGGCACTTACACATAACAATCTTTATGTGGACTTATATCTTTGACAACACTTATGTTCATGTTATTAACTCCATCCTACCCAAAATAATCAGAGAGCACACTTGCACCTGTTTGGGATCTTTTACTTTCAGTAATTGAGCGCGCAATAAGCTCTCCGCTGCTGCAATATTTCCTGCACAGAGTGGGGGAGTGGCTTGGGGCGTAATTTCCATTTTCACCTCAGACAGCAAATAGGCTAGAATCGGCCCTGAGAGAGACTTAACAGCAGCCCTCCTAAATAAAGCCAACAAGCCCATATACAATATTGCCCAACTGTAGTGCACACTGCGGTGAATTTGTAGAGTGGCCACCCAAAAATAATTCATTATGATCTGCTATGAAAGCTGTTCCATTTTGAGGTTGCTGTATTCAGTTTTTTAAACCAAAACCAGGATTGGGTAGGAAGAAGAGGAGTAATTGCACCTGTAACTTATCATCCACACCAAAAACTGCACATCAAATCACAATGTCTGTGTTCATGGTATCCTCAACACCCACATCACTTTACATCCAGTGTGAGGAACTCCATTTACAGATACAACAGAAGCGTCAGGAGGGTCTAGGTCTGATCACATAAGCATTTGCATGCAATACACAAAATCAGTAACCAGCACCTGGTGTCTTGCATTAAAATTGCATTGTGTATATAAATTGCGCAGTTAAATTTAACATATGCAGAATACTTAATCTTGCACCCACAATCTCACACCCAAAGAAGCCTTGGATGACACTTCTTTACTTTTTTTGTTCTCTATACTGTCAGAAACAAAAATCCAATATGAGCTTTGCTATGATGTCTTTCCTTATACATATGGTACAACGCATGTATGCAAGAATAGCAGAAATATACAATCCGAATTTCAGCTCTGCAATACAATGTAAATACACTTTTGTAATCATACACTCCCATATTAACATTTGCGCACTTTTACACCCTGCTATATACAAACCCCTAATATATGTCCTCCTATTCACACATACCTACATACATATCTACAAGCACACTTACCATCCATGCTGAATCTGTTGGTAAGCAGTCTTCCTGCAGATTTGATTACACTGCCCCCATCCAGCCTGGCAGAGCGGGACTAGATTGAAGTATTGATAACCAAGGGCCACATGCAGGAGGAGAAGGAGGACTCCGCACACACAGGGATCAAAACTGTTAACTTTCAGTGCTCTTTGCCACTGCTGTATTGACACCCGTTCTCTTCATCACTGCTCCAACTTCAGCACATTTTAAACAAGCAGAGAAAGGAAAATGAGCGCTCATACCATTCCCCAGCCGCTAAATCTTTCCCCCGAATACCTCCTGCAGGTGGACACTGACCAGGAGCAGAGCACAGGAAGAGGGGGAGGTGTGGCCTGTGAACTCTGCCCAGAGCTCACTGCTGCTGTACAGACCAACTATGTGTGCAGCAAACACTACAGATGAAACACATAGTTGCAGATTCTGCCCCTGTTCCTCCACTTTGAAAATGTGACATTAGTCACATTTGCTAGCAGTCTGAGAGACCACAGTGTAACTTACAGCAGGAAGAATCTGAGTGGTTGGGAAGAGTCTGAGTACAGTGCTTGTGATGCCGCCTCCTTTCTCCAGCAGGTGGTGCCGCCTGAGGCAGAAAGATCAACCTGCCTCATGGATGATGCAGCCCTGGGTACAAACACAGAGGAAAAAGAAAACACTGGTCTCAAAAAACAATATATGCCGAGACAAATTTCTTACAATCCAACCTCCATAGTTAGGGACAAGTTAGAAAAAAATATTTAAAATGGCATCACTCTGAGGTTCTTCAAAGACTCTAGTTTACATGACTTAATACCCAATTTTCCTAATACTCCCATTTTCTATATGTTGCCTAAAACACATACGGGTTTGTTCTTCCCTAGTATCAGACCTATTGTTGCTAGTAATAATTCCTTGCTTGAAAAATTGTCTACTTGGGTAGATAACATAGTCCAACCATTTGTTAGACGTATTCCTGGTTCTCAAAGCCATGGATAAAAGTGGTCCAAAAATGATATCTGGATCACCTATGATGTTTCCTCCTTGTACACTGTCATACCTCATCATCTTGCTATACAGGCCATACTTTTTCATTTGCGTAAATATAGTAATTTTTCTGTTGAATTAATAGAATATATTGCCGGCTTTTTTTGTTTACTAACAATTTTTTTATGTTTGATAACATGTATTTTTTCCAATGTCAATGCTGCCCCATGGGCTCAAATTTTCTCCCACTTTAGCCAATCTTTAAATGGCCTGGTTTGAGGAATTACATGTCTACAGTGATGACAATCCTTTTTCCAAATGTATAAAATGGTATGGTCGTTACATGGAGGATTGTCTCATTGTCTATACCAGTTTACACAGTGACATCTCTTCATTTATTGACTTCCTTAATCAAAACAATTTTAATTCACAATTTACATTCTCTTACTCCAGCGTGTCCATTCCTTTCTTGGCTGTTGAGATATTGGAAGTTGCAGACACTGGCCATATACATATAAATTTTTCTAGAAAGCCAACATCTGGCAATACATTATTATATGCCACGTCTTGTCATCCCCCACATATACTTAACAACACATTTGGGCCAGACACATTTGCACGGCGGGACACATCACAGAGCGTTTAAAATCCATAGGCTATAATAGAAATTCTCTTACCCACACCACCTCCTCACTTAATAAGAAAACCAGGACATGCTATACCCCAAATCCAACAAAAAGGAAAATTCCAGCATCAATCCTTGCCCTATTACTTTTAGCACCACATATAGCCCTCAATATCATGATGTTGTACACATAATAAGAAAACACCTGTCTATCTTATACCATGACAAAATATTATCAGAAGTATTAGATAAAGGGGTACGCTGTGAATCCAGAAATGCTCCCTCCTTGGGTAAAATAATAACTACCAACATGTTTGTCTCTGATACAAACACTTCTTGGTTAAGTTATAAAGGCAGTGCCATATGTGGACATATCCGGTGCAATCTATGTAATCTAATGTAAGATAATCTAATTATCTTCAGGTATATCTGGTCTCTCCAAACACTTCCTTGAGGTCCATAAATGTGATGTTTCCCATTTGTCTGTCATCCCAATAGAACATGTGCCCCACCCCCTAGGAGGAGGAGATTGGACTAGGTCACTACGTTCACGTGAAGCTTACTGGATTTTAACTCTCCAAACCAGGTTTCCACATGGTTTAAATTATAAAACAGATCTAATGCTTCTTTAATGAGTTTGTCATTTTCTTTATTTTCTTTAGTTTAAATGATTTTTCAATATTTGCTATGCTGGAAGTCCATTGTGCCGCATCACATGATTATCTCTCCTATGCTTAAATACTATGTTCCATGTCCTGCAAACCAGGCTACGACTAAGAACCTATTGGTTCGAAACGCGTCAGTTTCTCTTTACCACGGATGTCTACTGATGTTTTTATACTATTATTTTTCTAATAAAGTGGATTTGAAAAAAAAACCTTTTTGCATGTGGTTGGGAGCTGGATAAACTTTGCTATTTTTTGCCTTCCATGGTTACTGGTGCCCCAGCCCAGGTGTCCGTGCATCCACGTATCTTCAATCCTACTATGGAGGTAAGCTGACCCACAAAAACTTTTTTTCTATTCACTGATGTTGGACACATTAACAGCAGTGTAGGAATACCTTTATTTGTTTTGTTAGTATCAACAAGACTGAAAAATGCATTTATATTTCAGGTTTTGTCTTGAATACTACAGTTACTGAAAGGGGAGTGCTTCAAGTCCAGCTACTCACCAGGCCTGCTACCTAAATCTTTCTGCAGCTTTTTAATGCTTAGTTATTACCATTAATGTTTTAACAGAAGTGAAATACTGGCAACTGATAAGCCGTGTCCACAAAAATGAATAGGTCCAGATACTAATTGGGTTTTCAAGGACGCTTTGTTTCCATTTTGACAAAGTACTGATAAATGAGCACTTTTCTTGGACCTTTCTTTTCCTAGGTGAATAAGGAGGTCAACCCAGTAGAATGTTTGGTCTTTGACTCTTTCAGAAAAGGTAGATTTGTTCTAAATTTCCCTGCTATTTTTGTTGTATCTAGGAAGTGTGTGCATCTTGCAGATCTATGGTATATTCCATATGTCCAAATATTTTTGTCATTGTTGTTCCCCTCAACCTTCAAAAACATAACATGGACTGTGTAATGGAATAATTTTGAGGAAAATATAATTTATTGATGAACTTCTATCAAGCCTTAATTGGAGAAAATTGCAATTCAATTTTTCTTTATATTTTGAAATTTCAAGACCAGGCTGTAATAAATGGAGAAATACTAATTGAAGGGGTATTCCTATCTGGGTATTCACATTTAATTAAATTAATTTGCCATATGTAAACATTTCTTCAATGGATGTTGTCCCTTAGAAACGAGATAGTTTCCTTGGATACGACCATCTCACATTTTGGTAGCAGTGGCTAGATACCTCTAGAATTCAGTGATCATTACCACAAGGCGGCTGTGGTACATGCAGTCACTCCCGGACATTTTATATACAAAACCTTTTGTTTCTTTGTGCAATGCCTCCAGCAGAGGTGGTTGTATCTAAGGACACAGTCTGGTTTCTAAGGGACCATATCACTACATTTATGAGAAATTATCTTCACACGGGTACATTTTCTTAAATTACATCTAATTGAAGAAATGTTTATATATGGCAGATTAACGAAACTGAATGTGAGTGCCCAGACGAGAATACCACTTAAAGTTTGTTTTTGTTTTTAATATTTTTTTCCTTTTTTTCTGTAGTTTATTTTCATAGTTTTAATAAGTACCACATGGGATCTTGAACATCTGATCATTTGATCACTACTCTTTTAGTGCAGTGTATGGCAAACTTTAGCTGTTGTCCTAACAGCATCCAACAATCAGGGTGTCGGCAAAGGTAAATTAAACAGTTGTTTGTGGTAACTTGTTTAGAGGCTGCAATGACTATGATCTTAAGAGTTAACCTTAGGTTCAATGCTCCTGACTGCCTATTTATGACCCAATGGTCCAGATTTATTCCTGTGCCAGTTTTCTGTCTGATTTTGCTTGCTGTTTTCAGTGTAAACTGCTTGCACATGTATTTAAGAAGTGTCAGAAACACATTTGTGGTGCACTACACTGAACTAAAAGGTGGATTCCTGTGCACTGTCGGACCGTGCGCCACATTTATCATGCAAAGTCCAACAGAAATGTTCTGCACCACCCCCCCATGTTGAGGAAGCACCAAAAAAACAGTGGTGCACTCTGTCAGGGCAGTACAGGGAGTGCCAGATTTATGAAGAACATGCGCCAGGAATCCTGAGGGCGCCATATTCAGGATTCCTGGCACCCTCTGAACTATACACAGGCAAACTGAACATGTTTTCAGTAAAAGTGGGCCACCATGTTTTTGATCAGGCAAAAAGAACGTGAATAGGCAGCCACATGTGACAAAATTTTTATAAGAAATTTGGATATTATAGCTGCACAAAAAGATGAATGTGTTTTTTTCACCAGTTTGCAACTCCTAAAAAATGGAATAAAAAATTATCAAAAAATCGTAGTCCTGAAAATGGTAGCAATGAAAGCATCATCATGTACTGCAAAAAAATAACACATTACACAGGTATAATGAAAAAGTTACTAGTGTCAGAATACAGGCAGTCCCCGGGTTACACACAAGCTAGGGTCTGTAGGTTTGTTCTTAAGTTGAATTTGTATGTAAGTCGGAACTGTATATTTTATCATTGTAATCCCAGCCAGAACTTTTTTGGTCTTTGTGACAATTGGATTTTAATAATGTTGGGTTGTCATAAGAACCAGGATTAACACTAAAGCTTCATTACAGACACCTCTGATAACTGTTATAGATGTTTATTGTAGCCTAGGACTAAAGTACAATAAATTACCAATATCCAGAGGTCCGTTTGTAACTAGGGATTGTATGTAAGTCGAGTGTTCTTAAGTAGTTCTGTAGTTCTTATTTATGTACACAAGGTTCTTATAAAACCTTTATAAATTTGATATCCAAGATTGTACTGAACCAAAGAATAGAGTAGAGGTGTTATTTGGATTGCTTATTAAATGGCGCACATGCTTTTTTTGTAAATTTTTTTTCTCCTGGTTCCCAGTACACAGTATAGAATATAAAAATAAAATATAAAGTTACAGATCATTGAAGGTGAGGCGGAAAAAACAGAAACACAAAAAAGGGTTAGGTCGTTAAGGGGTCAAAGCTTAACCTTTACTTGGCCCTTGCATAAAATATATAATTGATGCTGTACAATGCTAATTAAAACCACAATTCCATCTCCCCTCTATTAGTCACTACCTCCTCAACTGTGACTAATGTGTCTTGCTAGACCTCACTACTCTATATTCAGTCTCACTATAGCTATACCATATTTGTGAATTAACCCATTAAGTCACACAGTTCATTCCTTTTTTTGCACTTCCGTTTTTCAATTTCCTTTTTCCAAATGCCATTTATGGTTTTTTTTTTAATTTTTCCATTTATAAAGCTGTATGAGGTCTAGTTTTTTTGATTAACAAACCGTACTAAAGCCACCATACAGCTTTACATGGAACATTCTGTGCAATTTACTGGAAATCAGGGGAAAAAAAAACCAAATCCAGAGAAACAGTTGTGACATTTTCTAGCGGACTTTGTTTTTATTGCGACTTTTACTCTGCAGTTTAAATGACAAACACCATTTATTTTTTAGGTCACTACAATCATAGAGGTACCAAATACAATGAGACTCTCAGTTGTCATGGCCACTCCAGTTGACGTAATGAGTGACACCAATATGTGATTATGTCCTGCTTCTGTATAGGTGGCAAGCAGGTTAAATTGTTCAATCAATGACATCCTTAAACGCAGCATGATATACAAGTATGTCATGGTGGGTCAAAGGGTTAATACAATGATTCTGACTGTCTATTTCTGTCAGACACAGAAGGTACCTTTTTGAAGGGAGGAGGAATGGCAGACCTCCACCTCTCAGTGACATCACAGCCACTGGGTTTAAACTGGTGAACCTGGAAGAAGGCCTTGTTAGTTCTGAGAACTCTATCCTTAGAAGGCTGCCCGGACGTCTTTATGCTGTGTTCTCCAGCCAAGATATCTCTTTCTATCTCATAGTAAGGGCATTTTGTTTCTTTATCCTATAACTGTTGGTATGTATTGTATGTATATTGTTTTGTAACTTTTTTTTTTTCTTTTAATCTGACAAGTTTATGTTTTGAGGGTATTGTACTTTATTTATATTAAAGTGTTACCTTTAATAAGCCTCTGTTTATAGCCTTAGAGAAGTTTTCGAAGGAATTACGTTACTAGGATCTTTAAAATAGCATATGTAGTGCTTGCATGTTCTCCATGAATCACAAGTGTGCATTGTCTGTGTGGTTGAGGTGCCTAAGGCCTTCTAAGTATAAGTTATTCATGGGTGGTGGTAGTGAGTTGGTCTGGGTGCTGAGTACTTGGGAGTAAATTTAGCGGAAGGATTCCATATTGTATAAGTGGATGGAGATTAAGGGGTAAATTCTGAGACTCCAGAAGGTGCACCCTGTGATGGGGTTCGATTGTGGACAGTTTATCAAAATTGTTATATGCATTTTAGGAAGAAGATATTCAAATTATAAGAAACAAATGTTAAAGCAAAAACCTGTCACCACAATTTTACACATCACACTAGTAATTTCTGCTGGTAAAGGTTTAAAACTCCTCCCCATATCACCTAAAATTATCAGACACTGAGGCACTGTACCTTTATAACAGCAGTTTTTCTGTAAAGGCAGAAAAAGTTGGGGGAACAATTTTACTGGTGCGAGGAGGCAAATTTAAACTGGGAGACCTGCACTGCACTAAGGGACCGTGGGGTGTTAGTAAGGTTTATTGTGCCTGTTCTCGATGACAGGGCACTGTACATGTCATTAATTCAACACAGGGTTTTATATACCAGTCAATTTATATATAGGAATATAATATGGTAGTATTGTAGTACAAATAGCATTAGATAAATATTCATGTTTTAGACATATCTTTATTAGTTAGTAAAGATAAAGTGGTGGATATATTAAATGATGATGTTTTGTGACCAAGTGGGTTGCGTTAACTCTTTTGAGGCCTGGCCACTTTTGTCATGTTACATACAAAGAGATGCAACTTTATCCTAGCTCTCACAGATTATCTTTTAATAACTCTTTAAAGTAGGGAAACAAAAGAAAAATGCTAATTTTGTCCTTTTGTAGATTTTTTCTTTATATTATAAATTTGTAGTGACTTAACATGTGACAGAAATAACACAACGGTCCAAATTTATCAAAAGTGATACAAACTGCCTTTGAGCAGTTTGCCGCACTCATGTTGCAACAGATAATTCAACACCGTGCCCCAGTATTGAATTATCTAGCACAATCGGCACTGCTGTCGAAAGAGTGCACACAGTTGCACCTTTTTCTTTTTGGTGCACTTTCATCATACAACATGCAACACAATTGTGTGGAGCCACAGTAATAAATGCATCACAAACCAAGAACACACACCAACATTTCCCTTTAGGTGAACAGATTTCGGACAAAGTGCAGCTGTAACACAAAAGTGATGCAAACACCTAATAAATACATGTGCAAAGATAAACAATCAATGCTATGGGGGCCAATAGATGTATTCTACCTAATAAGATCCAATAGAGTTCCAATGTTTTCAAGAGCTTTTATTCCTTAAGATCAACATCCTAAACATCAGAAGTTTTTAATATGACTCTTCCATCAAGCCTTCAAAACACTGCCTTGCAATTATCCATTCCGTTGGGCTATTGAGGCTAGGAGTCTGAATCCCAAGAAACTTGCATGACATCTATGAACAAAATTCTGTTCTGCTTATAAAGACAATAAGGAAGAATCTGAAAGGCTGGGACAATGGTCTCTATAGATGGTTTGGCAGATGCGCTGCATTTAAAGAGGACCAGTCACCCAATTTATCGGCACTAGGAGCTGCTTACTGAAGTAAGCAGCTCCTAGTGCTTGATCAAACGCCCCAGTGTTAGAGTGATAGAGTTACCAGAAACCTCCGGTAACACTATCTAACACTGTGGCGGGGTACAGTGTAATTGTCGGACAGCTCGCAAAGCTGTCCGACGTATTCATGAGGGGGCGGGGTTGGGGCGTGGCTAGGGGCGGATAACTGCCGGCAGCGCCTCGGACCACTTCCTCATGGATACATCGGACAGCTTTGCCAGCTGTCCGATGATTACATTGTACTCCGCCGCAGTGTTTGATAGCTGTTTGATAACTGTAACACTGCGGCGTTTGTTCAAGCACTAGGAACTGCTTACTTTAGTAAGCAGCTCCTGGTGCCGAAAATTGAGGTGACAGTTCCTCTTTAAAGGGAACCTGTCATCAGGATTTCACATTTTCCCATAGCCTGTTTAATACTAATTCCCAATCTTCTCCCATAATAAACATTAATGATTATATTAACTTATACCAGTAGATAAAGGTATACCTGGCTTCATCATCAACATTATCTTCACACGGCTCTTACAACATGAGCAGACCCTGCATGACGGGATCCACCTCTTGCATACGCTTCTTCGATCCTCCTCCCATTCCCCTGCATGAGAGCCACCTGTACACAAGAGGTGTGCACAGTTAGGTAATAAGGGAGCACCATAGGTCTTCAATACTTTCCAGTGGTCCAGGTTGTTATTTGCATATTTTTTACATAATCCCTGCAATGGGGCTGTCCTGGGACTAATAAAGATAAGATTTTTCATCAACATGGATGCTGAAAGTTTGCTCAGATAAAAAACACTTTGTGCTAGTGGTGTATTTAAAGAGGTTTTCCCACGAGCTAAAGTTAGGCCCTATCCAGGGGATAGGGCTGAGACCCCCACAGATTGCAAGAATGAGGGATCCGTTGGACTGATGGAGCAGACAGCCGTGCATGACCATTGTGCTCCAGTAATCTCTAAGGAGCTGACGGAGATCTCTGAGCGTGGTCATTGCAATTTCACTGTCATTATGTATGGGCTTATCTGAAATTCATAGGCTATAATTGTGAAGCTTTGCATTCCTGCCAAGACGTGACTTGACTGCACAGAAATAGAATGTATGTTTATATAACAGTGTTGTCACGTGGTGCTCCCGCAACCCATATCTCGGGTCGTGGGCTCACCCGTGCCCCTCTGCGTTCACAAGCGCTGCGCTCACGCGGCTTACCACTCCCCATGCCTTTTTGCAGACCTCGGGCCATGTGCGCGCGTACCCTAGGAGTCGGCTTCAGAAAATTTAAAGGCCTAGCGCACCGTTAATTGGCGCAGGCCATTTCCCAGAATTCTATATAAATCTGCCTCTCCCTGCACATCCTGCCGGATCTTCGTGTCTTCCTGTTGTGACCCCGGTTCTGTTCCTGACTACGTTCCTCCGCTGCCTTGACCTATTGCTAAGACCCTGACTTTGATCCCCTGTGGCCCATCCTTACCTACTGCCTGTCCCCGACAATGAGATTGCCTGCCATTCCTGTACCCCGACCTTGGCTGCCACTGCAGACAAGTCGCGCCACGCCGCAGCAAGACCATCCTACTATACATGGCTATATACTACAGGGGGAACTGGCTGGCTATATACTACAGGGGGGCAGTCTGGCTACATACTACAGGGGGCTGTCTGGCTATATACTATAGGGGGGCAGGCTTGCTTTATACTACAGGGGGACATGGCTCGCTATATACTATGGGGATCAGTCTAGCTATATACTACAGGGGGGCTGTCTCGCTGTATACTACGGGGGGCAGGCTGGATTTACACTACAGGGGGCAGTCTGGCTATACATTACAGGAAGCAGTCTGGCTATATACTATAGGGGACCAGGCAGACTATATACTACAGGGGGCCTGGCTGGCTAATATACTACAGGGGGCAGGCTGGCTACATTCTACAGGGGCACAATTTTGCTTGTCGACCTAGGGCACCAAAATGCCTCATCCCGGCCCTGATGTGCAGTAGCTGACCACTGGTCCATAAACCCCCCCTGTGAGCCATGTATGAACTAGCCTGACACGTTTTCCTCCTCTTCTTTCTCCTGTGCCACTATTACATCCTTCGCCAAGATTTTTCGAGCAGGCAGAAGATGGGGATGGTAGCGTTAATGATGGCGTTATCAGCGTTCACCATATTTGTGGCATAATGGAAGTAGAAGCCCTTAGATCACTAATTTGACCCACCTGGGCGTTCTGGAGCTAGAATTAACTATTGCTTACCCCTGCTCACATACACTTTTCTGAATAGAATAATAGCATTGAAAGCAGTGACAGGGCAGAGTAGTTAAAGTAAGTTACTGCTTAAATTGCCATGTTAGCACTTTGCGATACATAAATGGGATTTGGTTGTAGTTAGGTCACTTGGTCTCGGACCACTTCATCACCCCATTTTCTACCACTGAGCCCACACTGCTGCCATCCTTCTCCGTCTGCACATCACAGAAAGCTGCAGCATTTGGCAGATGGGTTTTATTATCCTCATCATCATCATCGTAGATTTCTTCTGATGGTTCTCCGCCTATAAACAAATAAGTGGTCAGCACAACCTATAGTACAACCAAGCTGGTGCAATGGTATGTATCAACTAGCCATCAAGAAAAAAGAATGTACCAAAGAATGCTCTACTGTAACAAACAAAGATACAGATAATAATAATTTTATTTGTATCCAAACAGAGACAAAATAGGACATACATTTAAAACCATTTAAAACATGTAATATACGTAGAATGCGACTGGTGACCGTGGTGAGGGTCAACACAGTACTACCACCTGCAAAAAACACTTAGTGGTGAAAAAGATTCCTCCCACACAAAATGAGATGGGGTTCATGCAAATAAACAACCATATGTATCCGAAAAAGTTTACATATCAGCAAGTATATATGACCATATGCAGCATGTATCCACAAAAATGGTTGTACACAAATAGAATGCCCAATCTTTGAAGCAAATACTTATTGGCACTAAAGTGCAGGATGGTTGTGTTTCTAAAGTGCAAATGCGTAGAAGGCCAGTTGCCCCAAAGCACAGTACATGGATGTGCAGGAGAATGCACGCTAAAGTGTAGTGCTGATGACCCGATATAATACTAAAAGGCAGGCATACAGGTGGAAGGAGAAAAACAGGGGTATAGGGCCAGTGGCGTAACTAGGAGAGGCTGGGCCCCACAGCAGATTTCTGCATGGGGCCCCCCTTCACCTTAAAATATATATATACATATTTGTAAAATCACACACATTTATATACTTATACACACGTATAAAGTTTTACTCTCATACACACATTAATACACTCTTACCGAGGACCTGTAGTATATACACATCATACATCATTTACACACAGATACATACACACATACAGTATATACACACTCAGCATATACATAAACACACATACAGTATATACACACTCAGCATATAAATAAACACACATACAGTATATACACCTCATACATCATTTACTCACACAGATACATACACACATATAGTATATACACATCATACATCATTTACACACACAGATACAGACACACATATAGTATATACACATCATACATCATTTACACGCAGATACACACACATATAGTATATACACATCATACATCATTTACACGCAGATACAGACACACATATAGTATAAACCCATCATACATCATTTGCACACACAGATACATACACACATATAGTATATACACATCATACATCATTTACACACACAGATACAGACACACATATAGTATATACACATCATACATCATTTACACACACAGTTATAGACACAAATATAGTATATACACATCATACATCATTTACACACAGATACAGCATATACAAACACACATACAGTATATACACATCATACATCATTTACACACACAGATACATACACACATACAGTATATACACATCATACATCATTTACACACACAGTTATAGACACAAATATAGTATATACACATCATACATCATTTACAAACAGATACAGCATATACAAACACACATACAGTATATACACATCATACATCATTTACACACACAGATACAGACACACATATAGTATATACACATCATACATCATTTACACGCAGATACAGACACACATATAGTATATACACATCATACATCATTTACACACACAGATACATACACACATATAGTATATACACATCATACATCATTTACACACACAGATACAGACACACATACAGTATATACACATCATACATCATTTACACACAGATACAGACACACATACAGTATATACACATCATACATCATTTACACACAGATACAGACACACATACAGTATATACACATCATACATCATTTACACACACAGTTATAGACACAAATATAGTATATACACATCATACATCATTTACACACAGATACAGCATATACATACACACACTTACAAATATACTTACCAGAAGATGTTTCCTCTCTGCAGCCTCCTCCGATGATAGTTTGTGCTGCTCGGGAACTCCCTCCTCCTGGAGCCTGGTCTCTCTGCTCCTCAGTCCCCGGGAGGCCACAGTTCTCTGGCCGGCCTGTGTTGCCTGCTGTCTCCCTGGGGCTGCTGCTTCCTCGAGGCCCCTGCTTCCTCGAGGCCCCAGAGGCTCAGCAGCACTGTATCTATACAGTAGAGCAGGGAGCTGTGTCCATACAGTGCAGCAGGGAGCAGCCCGGGCATCGCTGCTGCTGTATGAGCACTGGCCGGGAGAACAGTACTCTAGGGAGAAGAGCCGGCTGGAGGAACTCACAGGGACTTTCAGGGTACGGACCTCCGGACCTGTGCCAATGTATGTGGCTATCATCCACCTCTGCCTGAGGCTAGAGGTGGCGCACTCCCTTCTCCTCTCTTTGGTGGATCCCAAATTGAAGTTGCGGCACAGTCAGGCGGGGGAGCGCGGGCCCCTGGACCTCCCGGGCCCCGTAGCAACCGCTACGGCTGCTACTGCTGTAGTTACGCCACTGTATAGGGCTTCCCACGCATTTCGTCGTGCTAGACGACTTCCTCACACCCATGAGGAAGTGGCCGTCAGACAACCCAACGGATACAGACAAACCGCGGAATTTAAAAAAAGAATTGTACTGCAAGATCAGCACTCACATGCACCGGAAAGAAGAAGATGAACTCCGGCGGACCTCGGCGCAGCAGCGACACCTGCTGGATATCCCGGCAGGCCCAAATCCTCGTTGGACAACGCGCCGCGGGATCGCGACTGGACCAGGTAAGTAAATGTGCCCCAATATATCTTTAAAATACAAATGTAAACATAAAAAGAGATGTATAAAAGGTTAACGCTGCACACACTTGACTTTGATTGCAACAGAGGAAGTTGCAGCAGGCAGACATAGAACACATCTTCTCCCAGCAACAACAGCTACATCATGACGGTCACCTATCTGTCTCTTAATTCCTACTTTTCTCATGTTAAAACACCTGCAATAGCGTATAAGGTTATAGGTGAAATATTTAATAACAACAGCACTACAGGGTGGTACTGTATGAGGATATGAATCAATTTAGTACTTTGACTAACACTGTAGTACTGTATGATGCAAATGTATTTTCCTTTATTAAAAATGAAGAAAAAAGTTGATAAAAAATGTATATAAAAATATAAAACTAATAGTGTGGGGTAGGATGCAAATAGTTCTAAAATTGGTAGTGTAATGTAACACTGATGCAAAAACAACTAAGACTAGTACTGTAAGATAACACTGACACAAATAGTTCTAAGATTGGTAACACAGACCCAAATACTTCTAAGATTGGTAGTGTAAGATAACACTGACACAATGATGTCTTAAACTGGTAGGCTAACTGCTTGCAATGAAAAAACATAGAGAATGAAAAAAAAGTCAAATCATTGATCATTTTACACAAAACTACAAAAATGGGTTGGACAAAAGTATTGGCACCCTCAGCCTGATAGTCACGCAGCGCCAGCGACACTTACCTGACCCAGCTCCCGATTCCCGTCCTTGCTCCCTGCGTGTGTGTCACTGTACTGCACCCGTAAGGCACCATGTGCCAAATGCCATTCATGGGGGAGCGTATATACGCCATATATACGTCGACCATATATATGTCCCCCATACGTTCATGTGAACGTAGCCTTAGAAAGATTACGTTTCAAGAAGAGAGAGGACATGATGGTAGAGACAGCAAAGAGACATTCACTAGTGTTCTGAATTAGGCCAGGGGTGATTCCGAAGTATATAGTTGGGTATCATCAGCATAAAGATGATATTGGATACTGGCCAATGTGGGCAGTATATAGAGAAAAGATAAGAGGACCTACGGCTGAGCCCTGAGTAACCTCGACAGTGAGAGGAACAGAAGAAGATCCAGAAAAGGACACTGAAAGTGCGGTCAGAGAGGTAGGAAGAAACCCAAGCGAATGGAGTGTCCTTCAGGAAAATGTAGCGAAGCATCCTGAGGAGGAGTTGGTGATCCACAGTATTAAACGCTTCCGAGAGATTCATTAGAATGAGGAGAGATTAGCCATCTTTGGAGATCATCAGAGACTTTAGTAAGAGCAGTTTCAGTAGAGTGCATAGAGCAGAAACCAGATTGTAGGGGGTCAAGGAAGGAGTTAGCCGAGAGAAAATGGGAAAGTCAAGAATAGACCAGGCGTTCCAGGGTTTGGAGATGAAAGGGAGATTAGAAACTGGTTTGTAGTTAGCGGCACTGGATGGATCCAGAGAAGGTTTATTTAGTAATGGGGTAACAACAGCATGCCTTGAAAGACACCTGGAAAGAGAGAGATTAAAGATTTTAGTGAGGTGAGAAGTGACTGCTGGGGAGAGGGACTGTATGAGATGTGAGGGGATAGTGTCCCTGATGCAGGTAGTGGGGCGAGCAGAGGGAAGGAGCCTGGACACTTCTTCCTCTGTGACTGGCTAAAAGGAAGAGAGTGAACAGGGTATGGTACTGGAGGGAAGGGGACACGCATCATAAATACATGTGCAAGCAGAATACTGGTGCAAATTTATAAATGTGGGTATTGTCCCTGTACTGTGACATCACTGTGCTTATCATTCATGTACTGTGACATCACTGTGTTTATCATCCATTTACTGTGACAGTGTATTATGTCTCTACTGTGATAGCACTGTGCTTATTATATATGTGCTGTGACATCACTCTGTGTTTAATGTCAGTACTGTGACATCAGTGTGATATCCTTGCATTTTGACACGGTTTATTATCCTTGCAAATACATTGCTAAGACAATGCTAATGTGTTTATTATCCCTTTGCTGTGACATGTTATGACATGTTTTTTGCCTAGGGACAAATGGTGTGAAATCTAGGGACATTTCTGGACACTGGTTTCTCCCATGGTTTTAAGCAAGTCTTTCGCTCCATCAGGGGGATGGAGTTCAACTTTGCATTGCACTCAAAACCAACAATAGAACTATGTAGATCCCATCCACTCTGCTGCTAATGGAAATTGTTGTGGTTTATCTGTAGAGGATTTCTCTTCGGTTAACCAGCAATAAACCAGCCCAGTCTGTGTTTAAGGGGCTACGAGTGATGTTATATACCACTTGTATACCACAGATATCAATATTCACAGGAGCATGTATTAGAAGAAACGTCAAAAGCTCACCATGTCACAAAATTTTTGCAAGTTAACTGCCCAGGAGATTAGATTCCCTTTTACAAATGGAACCTTTATTGGTAACGATATATCACTAAATTAAGGCTACTTTCAGATGGATGTAATATGTGAGCCCTTGTACTGCAAACAAAATACCCCAAACACTTGGATGAACTGAAGGAAGTCAACACTAGTATTTTTCATCCTTTTCAAGCCAGGTACTCCCTAATAAAAAGGAGTTCAATCCATGTACCCCCAAGCCAGCAATGAGACCTTGAGAAAGACACGATGTGTCGAAACGCGTTGGTCTGTGACGTTTAAGCTATATACTACTATGAGTGTTATTTTATATGAAAAATAAACACATTATATTTTAAAGCCTACATTGTGCCTTGCTGGCCTGATGGATCATTTCCTCACATTTGTCTACTGCGTGTCAAGCTCCGGACCTGTCCATGTGCACCACTAGAGGCTGATTAGGATCCTATTTGGGTGAGAGACAGAATTGTCCTGAGGGCACTGATACAGACAAGCTTTCCCACAGCATCACTGGCACAGAATAAGGTATCAGAATAGAGTATCTATTAATGTTCCGCATCATGTTTTTTATCCAGGGGACACTAGTTTGGTATTTTCAGTGGTTCTGCAAGGATCCAAAGATATTTGGCTAGCAATTTCTGCAACGCTAAGTCATAGCCAGGAGAAGTGGACTTGTCACCTGTGAGTTGCTGGAGGCCACTTTTGTCTTATCATATGTGTAGTCAGTGGGGCAAATTTAGGCGGCATTCACACGCGGTATGCCCCGCAGACTGCAGTGTGAATGAACCCTTACTAGGGTCCTTGTGCCAGTTTTCTGGCAGACTTTGCACATTCTTTTTTTATCTGCAAACTGCTTACACATGTATTTATGTATTTAAGAACTGTCCACACCACATATGTTTCGCATGCAGCCCTTTTGGGTCGCGGCTGCACTATTCTACACGCAACACAAATTTTGCCATTGAAAGGGGCGTTCCTGTGCACAGACGGACCGTGTGTCAAATTTATCATGCAGTGTCTGACAGAAATGTGTTGCACGCCCTATGTTAAAGGCACACTTAAAAAAGTTTGTGCACTCTATCAGGGCAATGCAGAGAGTGCCAGAGTCATGAAGAATGCGTGCCATAAATCATGAATCTGGCGCCCTCTGTGCCCCAGTGTGTAACCTGATATAAGACAACTCTCAGCATGTGCAGCGTCATTGACAGAGTTTCCATGAGCCAAGCAAATCTATCAGAAATGGCAGAAAGACCCCTTCAGTGTTATTGATGGGGAGGGGAGAAGGCACAACAGTTAAAAATTTGATGGAAGTAAGTTACATATATAACATACAATCGTGTTCCATGCCCCTTTGGCTGTGTTTGGCATTTTTTGGCTCTGCTCTAAAACATGGTCTATAGTAAGATTAACATGTCATAGACTGTAAGTTCTTGCGAGCAGTGCCCTGACTCCTATTGTTCCATATGACTATTTATACTCTGTAACATAATATTATATTTGTATATGTCCCCTATGAATTGTAAAGTGCTGAGGAATGTGATGGTGCTATATAAATAAAGATTATTATTATAACATACCATCAACCTGTACATGTACTAGGAAGAAGGAAAAAATAATTAAAATTCAGTAACAATTGATAAAAAAAACCTCTGTTTTACCACTTCGTTATGGGCTTTATTTTTACAGTTTTTACAGTCCAAATGACACCATCTGCTTTATTTTTTTGGGTTAGTATAGTCACAGATATACAAAGTGTGTTTAGGTTTTGTTATGTTTAATTATATATATATATATATATATATATATATATATATATATATATATATATATATATAAAAATAAGACCTGGTAGAGCCATTCCTGTAGTCATTAGATGCTACCGGAGGTTGTGACATGGGTGAAGATTTCATGGGATGTTCACTGACTGTTGCACTGCAAATGTGATAAAAGCAGCTTCCTGGACAAAAAGGGCTAATTGGAGGAAAGTGCTAAACATGAGAGATTGGGGCGAATGCTACCGATAGAAATTGAGTCACATGAAATTTAGCAGGAAATTCGGTTTGGAGAGTTATAAGGATGTTAGAGAAGTTGATTTTTTTGTTCAACAAATGTGAATTTGTGTTTATGGAACAATAAGACACCCCCTGGCTTATTTTCAGGGAAACACAATATATTCTCACACCTACTACCTGTACAGTCTTTTAAACAATTTTTATTCATATTTTTGCGGGTAGCAAAATGGTGCAAATGTGTTGATTCCGATAAGTCAGTTGTTGTTTTTTTTTTTCCTTATGGGGATCACTACATGGAATAATCATTCCTATATTTTGATACATTGCATGCTTTGGGACGCTTTGCTACTTAACACATTTGTGCTTTTGTTGTCAAATAGTTTACAGCGATTAAATACACTGCTCATGTGCATACAATATATTTCATTGTTTTATTTCTAGATTTATTTTACATGTTTTATGTTTTTCATCATTTCTCCCCATCTCTGGAAATTGAATAAATTGTGCAGGGGGCATCCATGTGAATTTGATGACCTTTTTTATTAAGCTTTTTGCAGTCTTCTAATTTATTTTCAAGGAGAGCAGCAGCTACTGCACTTTCCATTTAACACTGCTACAGTTTGTCCGTTGTCTGTTTTATTTGTCTTATGTGAGCAGGAAAACCACAGGAAAATAATGACAACAAGTTGACTCATATAGAAGATCTGTTGATAACAATAGAACACACAGTATACATGGCTGTCTTACAGACGCATCACACGTACAGTCATTTCTGTAGATTCTTGGAACATAATACTGAGGGTGTGTGAGAAGGTAGTGTGGGCATGTTTCCTGTTTAGTAATATCACTGAAGGACACTTGGGGTTTCTGGATCTTTGAGTTTGTGTATCTGATTAAAGAAAATAAATGCATTAATACAATACATGTATTATTTTTGTTGAGGTGTTTGTTAATTTTAGATGAAATGAAGAAAAACAAACAAAATATGTTACTATAACCTGTATTTTTCCAGTTTTTCATCTTTTCAGAATGACTCTGCAAGGAATTTTCTAAATTAAAAAAAAATTACAATTAATAAAATACATTATGCCTCAAATGTTTACATCTCAGATCACAACACAATTCCACTAACTACACATTACGTCTGAATTAATAAGTTGACATTTATCTAATAAACAGGTAAGTTTATTCCTTATTTTGGTCTTTTCCTTCCATATATATCCAGGTATACTAGCTTTATAAAGATGGTATAAGTCTGCCATGATACCATCATATTTTTCTATTTTTTATCTAGATAACTACATTTTTTAGTTAACTAAGTATTTTTTTTTTACATTAAACCTGCAACACACTATCAAATGTTTGGCAATCATCTGAAATCTTCAGAAATCTATGGATACTGTTCAGCGCAGGCATTGATGCCTTTTTTTGTGGTGTGGGTGGTACTACCATTTTTATGGGAAACGGTGTGTATTTACAGTTATTCAAAAGATTTGGTGGAAGAAGGCTGTGTGTATTCTTATTAAATGGTTGTGTTGTGATTATAAATGAATGGAAAATCAATTGCTCTAAATTATTATTCAATGATCAAATGTAACAAAATGCAGAAAAAATAAATAAATCAAGGATACAGTAAAAAGACAGCATCAGTCCTTACTTAATGTTTTGCATCCACTTCAGAATTTGGCTCAAAAAGTCACAAAAAAACCTCTCTTTACAATAAAATGAATTAAAAGAAGAAAGAGGGACAAATACTGTCTAACATCTTGTGCCTACACTGTTTGATAGATACACTGTACACTCCTTTCCTGATTTGCAACAAAATTAATGACTTAATGAAGTCTCAATGTCATTATTAACGCTGAAGAGAATTTTCACTCATGAAATCTACAAATAGCTGTTTCAATATGTGCCAGATACAGACTCAACAGTAAAGCAAGCACTAAATATCATATGCATATCACTACGTATTGGATATCAGGATTACAATCCCTATATAGAAATGAGTGCAGACATGGCTGCATTACAGCAGGAAACAAGACTAAGTGGAGATTTCATTGCACGGCAGCACACTGATATAATGGGAAGATCACTGATACCAGTCAGTGAATGATCAGTCATGGTTTCTGCACTGATGTGTCCATATAGTAGAGGACACTGAAGAGGAGCAGGGAGAGGACTGCAGAGACGCGGCACACTAACCACAAACACGCAACAAGCGCTGAATCCTGAAGTACAATCATTATATCACCAATATATCGCTGCAGGTGTGAACACTGGCTCTAGACGTGGAGCGGTAATGGATCTCCTTGTAAAATGTATTATCTGTCTGTCGTATATGGCTGTGTCATAGTAATCCGTACCTAGCAGCTTATATGTAAGGTGTATCTATGTGTGGTACATATATAGATTAATGTTCTATCCATACTATAGTATATATCAGTAACATTTATAGCATTATAGTGCATAAAGTGTAATTAGAGTTTTCATCTAGATTATAGATACGTTTATTTTGATTACATATTATATAATATTTAGCTACGTTGTGTATTTAGGTGCATAGAGATTATCTACCCATCTCTTAATATATATATATATATATATATATATATATATATATATATATATATATATATATATTTTTTTTTTTTATATATATTATACTTTAGATTTGTATACATTATATAAGCATACCAAAACGTCTACATTAATTATATATATATTAAAATCTGGCTTATCTATGTTGGTATGAATTTCTATCCGTATGATTTAGAAGGGTGAAGCTATCCCTAGATTAATACTATATATAAAATATATTTATATGTATCTTATGTATCTATAAAAATCGATCAGTTATCAATGTACATTGTACACACTACATTATAATACATATGCGGTATTTTACACGATATGTTATCATCTACATAATAGTATTATTATAACTAGTAGTATTTTGTACATGAGGCGCCGGGTGTATAATGAGGTACGGCATACTACACGGTGCAGCTCACCTCAGCACATCCAGCTGCCGCCAAGTGTGAAACTACACATATAAAGAGCGGCAATGTACTGCGCACAGTGTGTCCTGATCCCGCGTATTACTTCATGTAGTCCACACAAGAGTGGGGAGGATTTACCTCACAGGCTGCAGCGCGGGAATGTGCCCTAGTGCACAGGATGCCAGTATTATTATTATTATTATTATGTTAGTACTGAGATAACATAACATGGACACCGCTACAGACTGCATTCTGTAGCCACCCCCTATGCAAGTATTTTATTCATTAATACCTGGAGCCCAGCAGTACACAGGTTGTCCGACTACTGATACTTGTAACAGAAAGTGAAGCAGGACCTTCCCTTCCAACTGTGCATGGGCCGACTCTATAGTGACACACACACACATATATATATATATTATACGGTGATGCAGGACGCACATCACATACACTATAACTTTCTTCCATATATTATATAATATAATATGATGCCAGTAGAACATCACCCTGTACACGGGCTGCCCTGATAATGATTCATATATTATATAATATAATATGATGCCAGTAGAACATCACCCTGTACATGGGCTGCCCTGATAATGATACATATAATATAATATGATGCCAGTAGAACATCACCCTGTACACTGCTGCCCTGATAATGATACATATATAATATAATGTGATGCTGGATGCAGATCACCCTGTACACTGCTGCCCTGATAATGATACATATAATATAGTGTGATACAGGACGCACACACATCACCCTGTACACGGCTGCCCTGATAATGATACATATAATATAATATGATGCTGGATGTACATCACCCTGTACACGTCTGCCCTGATAATGATACATATATAATATAGTGTGATGCTGGATGCACATCACCCTGTACACGGCTGCCCTGATAATGATACATATAATATAATGTGATGCTGGATGCAGATCACCCTGTACACGGCTGCCCTGATAATGATACATATAATATAGTGTGATACAGGACGCACACACATCACCCTGTACACGGCTGCCCTGATAATGATACATATAATATAATATGATGCTGGATGTACATCACCCTGTACACGTCTGCCCTGATAATGATACATATATAATATAGTGTGATGCTGGATGCACATCACCCTGTACACGGCTGCCCTGATAATGATACATATAATATAATGTGATGCTGGATGCACATCACTCTGTACACTGCTGCCCTGATAATGATACATATAATATAATGTGATGCTGGATGCAGATCACCCTGTACACGGCTGCCCTGATAATGATACATATAATATAGTGTGATACAGGACGCACACACATCACCCTGTACACGGCTGCCCTGATAATGATACATATAATATAATATGATGCTGGATGTACATCACCCTGTACACGTCTGCCCTGATAATGATACATATATAATATAGTGTGATGCTGGATGCACATCGCCCTGTACACGGCTGCCCTGATAATGATACATATAATATAATGTGATGCTGGATGCACATCACTCTGTACACTGCTGCCCTGATAATGATACATATAATATACTGTGATGCTGGATGCACATCACCCTGTACATTGCTGCCCTGATAATGATACATATAATATAATGTGATGCTGGATGCACATCACTCTGTACACTGCTGCCCTGATAATGATACATATAATATAATGTGATGCTGGATGCACATCACCCTGTACACGGCTGCCCTGATAATGATACATATAATATAATGTGATGCTGGATGCAGATCACCCTGTACACTGCTGCCCTGATAATGATACATATAATATAATGTGATGCTGGATGCACATCACCCTGTACACTGCTGCCCTGATAATGATTCATATATAATATAGTGTGATACAGGACGCGCACACATCACCCTGTACACGGATGTCCGTATAGTAATACATTTATTATATGATACAGTGTGATACAGGACGCACATCACTCTGTACACGGCTGCCACCGTACTGATACTATGATATAATATTATAAAATGTGATGCAGGACGCACATCACCCTGTTTACGGGCTGCCTCGCTCCTGATACATATAGTATATAATATTAGGTGAGGCAATGCGCACATCACACTGTACACGGCTGCCCCCATACTGATACATAAGTTATAAGGTACAGTCCTGTCACGTACAGCGGTCCCTCCCCCTTTACATCTGCCAATCCCCTCCCCGGCCGACCGGCTTTAGACTGCTATGATTGGCTGGGGCTTGGCGGCACAGAGCACGCAGGGGGTAGTGCGTAGTGGAGTGTGCGCACTGCCGCCAGAGGTTAGCGGAGGTGTCGGGGAGTCAGAGCTCTCTGGGGGACTATATGCCTGGGCAGAATGGAGGGGTCTGTGAGCAGGTAAGTGGAGGCCGGTGCACTCAGCATGACTACACCTGTCATTATCAGAAGTGTGTGAGAGTATGTGATACTGTACAGCATCCGCTCTGACAAGTGTCGCTCACCAGTTGGCTCCGATCAGTGAGGCGCAGAGCCCCGGGGAGGAGATGAGGGAGTCACAGTGTCACCTCTCTAAGTACCCAGGTCGTGATCATACAGTGCGCTATCGCCAGGTGCCTGCTTTACGTGGTTATTGAAGTTTTTCTTTTGACGTTACGTATATCGATGCTAGATAAGTAGTTCTCTCTGGATTACTCAGAGCTGGGTTTCGTTGCTTTGTCTAAGTCCATGCTGTGACTAAGACCATTGCTCAATGCTGTTCATGTAGGTCCTCTTCCTGCAGCAGTACCCATCACACCTCATGTCCTGAATGCTGATTACCGGGTTAATAGGGACTAGTCTGGGAGGATATCATGGTGCTATGTAGTAACAGTTCACACATTGTATAGAGTACATAGGAGTTACACAGTGTGCATAACTGGTTCCGGATCTGGAAAGCTATTTCCCTGCTGTTATCAGCTGATGTGAGAACTGGTGCTTCCTTGGCTATGTTATGTAGTGTGGCATAGCCCTGCACCACTTCACTACAGAAAACTGTGATTTACTTTACAGGAGGCCGATGTTTAGTTTCTTACTAATTTTACAATTCCTACAACTTTGCCTTGTTTACAAGGTGTGATCTTCCAATCAATAATTACTGTAGTAGGGTAAACCAACATGCTTAGGGAGTGTTCACACCTGCAGTTTTTAAAACCAAAGTTAGAAGTGGATCCAGTGGGAAGGAAAAGTTTAAGACTTTCCTTCTGACTACAGTTCTGGTTATGTGTTGAAGGCATTTTTGTGAATTTGGTGGCAGCTAACCTGTGTTTTACAGTTTCAACATAGTGCGTTGTGATTTGGACAAGTCTGATCTTATGTGTCACCGGCCTTCTGGTATTTGCTGTTTTCTTGCAGTTTGTGAAACTTCATAATCATTAGCTCAATAGAAGATTTCTATGCGGACAACAACACTGTTCACATCATATAAAAATACAAGGTCTCGGCAGGAGCTGCCTGGGACACTATAGAAGCCCCTACTGCTTGCCTATTAACATAGATTTGTACCGTATGTGAAGTAGTACATTTTCAAGCAGTGAAGACCCTATTTTCTGTATCACTGTCTATAGGGAATGCATGGAGTAGCTTAAAAACCTTTCCAAAATCGCTGCTATCAACTATGTTATTTATGCTGCTATATTTTGAGTATCATGATAAATTCTTGTAAAGGTTATAAATGAATCTCACAGAGAGAAGACCACAAAATATATGAAATTTTACAGCTAGACCTTTAGTACATGCACTGATGTGGTGTTTTTTTCTGGATGGCCAATAAAGGGATCATTCCTTAAAGGAAACCTACCACTTGGGAAAGGGCTTATAAGCTGGACATGCCGTGCATCAGCTCAGGGTGAGCTGGTGCCGGCGCTTATCTCCGTTATGTTTTTAAACAGTTTTAAAGTGTTTTAACAGTTTATGAATGTTTATATCCTTACTGGCTTTCCCGCACCGGGGTCCGTGCTCGGCGCACCATGCTCGCGACCGTGCGTGGATCTCAATAGGAAGTGGTAGCGCGCATGGTGCGCCGAGCGCGGACCCCGGTGCGGGAAAGCCAGTAAGGATATAAACATTAATAAACTGTTAAAACACTTTAAAACTTCTATGTACTCATAACGGAGATAAGCGCCGGCACCAGCTCACCCTGAGCTGGTGCACGGCATGTCCAGTTTATAAGCCCTATCCCAAGTGGTAGGTTTCCTTTAACCCCTTATCACCGACACTAGTTTTCAGCTCAATGACCAGACTCGATTTTTCAAATCTGACATGTCTCACGATAATTGGTTCTAACTTAGGAACGCTTTAACATATCCCGGTGATTTTGAGAATGTTTTCTCGTGACACATTGTACTTCATGTTAGTTATAAAATTTAAGTGATAAGTTTTGCGATTTGTTAAAATTTGGCAAAAGTTTGTAAAAATTCTTCATTTTCCAAGTTTGAAATGTTCTGCTTAACAGACAGGAAGTAAAACTACCCAAAAAGCTTGATAATTAACATTTACGGAATGTCTGCTTTATGTTGAGATGATATTTTATGCGTCCTCTCACTTTTCTAGGATGTTATGAGGTGCAGAACTTTAGGTGCGATTTTTCTCATTTTCATGAAAATTGCCAAAACTCACATTTTGAGGGACAACTCATCTTCCAAGTGACTTTGAGAGGCCTAAATAATAGTAAAACCCCATAAATTACCCCACTATAGAAACTTCACCCCTCAACGTATGTAAAACAACTTCTATTAAGTCCATTAACCCTTTAAGTGTTTCACATGGGTTAAAACAATATGGACCTGTGATTTAGAAACTATGGAATTTTTTTGGAAAATACATTCATTTAGGCCAAACTGACAGTTTCAGAATAAATTAAATGATGAAACGCACTGCAACATTTGATGCCCAATTCCTCCTGAGTGTACTGATACCCCATATGTGGTGGTGTCCTGCTGTATGGGCGCACGGCCAGGCACAGAATGAATGGAGGCGCCATTCACAGCAGATTTGTATTGTCACATTGTACAACCTATACATTTTTTTTTTTTTGGTAATGCGAACATATGAGGGCTTATTTTTACGGGATGGGATACAATGTAGATAATTCATTTTGGGGGTCTATAGCTTATTCATGCGATTTTATTAACTATTTCAAGGTGGACACAAACAATATCATCAATTTTTATTTTGGATTTTTAGCATTTTTTTCCCCCCGCTCACCGTAACATAAAAATAATATTTTATCTTTATTCTCTGGTTCACTACGATTGCGGTGATACCTCATTTATATCGTTTTTCTTATCTTTCCTAAATTTTACTGAGCAAAACCAATATTGGAGAAAATCGCATTGTTTTTACTATTGACAACTTTTTAGGGCCTGTATTTTTCTGTTGTCAGACCTAGTTGAGGGCTTATTTTTTGCGAAAAGAGTTGTTCTTTTCAGTCGTATCATATTAGGGAATGTAACTTTTTTTGATCACTTTTTAGAACTTTTTATGTGATGGTGTTTGATGAAAAATTGTATATTACGGCAAGTTTTTCGAGTTTTTTTTTTTACGTCGTTCACCGAGCGGGTTCAATATTGATTTAGATTTATTGTACAGATTGATACGGACGCGGTGATACAAAATATGTACGTGTTTTTGTGTTTTATATACTTAATTTGCATTTCAGGTGTAACTGGGGAGATTATGGGACTTTTATTTAATTTATTTAATTATAATGAAATGATTTCATCTTTTTTTTTTTTTTTTACATTTTCTACTTCTTGGCTTGAACAAGCGATCGTCTGATCGCTTGCTCAAGCCTTTACACTGCAATAGGCAGGAAGGCAGAACCCAGCGAGAAGAGGAGCAGGAAGCCCCGGGTCACTCGTCGGAACCCGGGGCTGCGGCAGGAGGGATCGGATCCCCCGGTAAGCACACCCGATCCCGGGTGTTAGTGCCGGTCTGGGCTGTAAGATCACAGCCCGACACCGGCACCAGCGAGACCCGGTGTGTCCCGAAATCTTCTTCTGACGTGCCGCCGTAAAGGCGTACGCGTCAGAAGAAGTACCCTTAATGACCGCCATAAAAAGCCGATACGGCGGTCATTAAGGGGTTAAGCAAATTTGTATATTTTTAACTCAAAAGTATTTAACATCAAAGAATACTTAAATTCAAAACTTTTTTTTAAATGGAGGTGTGCACTGTAGTGTGAACTTAGCCTAAGGTGTGTACAATTAAGTTTTCAGTTTAGAAAAGCCTTTAATGCTATCTCTATATTGATGTCTTACTTCAGAGAAGCCCAGTGATAATGGTCTAACCAGTAATCCTACCCAGCCAAGGATTTGAACTCAGAACCTCCAGTCTCTACCCTGCCATAGAGAGCCTCTATCCCCTAGACCAGTGGTGGTGAACCTATGGCACGGGTGCCAGAGGTGGCAATCTCAGCAAGCACCCAGGCCATCACCCCTGCAGAGAGTTTCCAGACAGGACTCAAATTCCCCTCCTGCAGTCCCTTGCCACCCAGGTTGTGCTGTGATCAGGGCTATTTTAAAGCTACACATAGTTGGCTGCCCAGGACTACAGGAGGAGCAAGGAGGTGAAGACAAGGCTGCGTTATCATTGGAGCTCCTGCTATGGGCACCACAATTCTTTCTCTTCAGGGTACCCTGGAAGGAAGCTACAATGATAATCTGAATTTCTCCTTTTTCCTTCAACTACAATAAAAAACCGTGACAAAACAGGTAGTAACATGTTACTGGTTAAATTGCCACGTTGGCACTTTCTATATACATATGGTTGTAGTTTGGGCACTCGGTCTCAAAAAGGTTCGCCATCACTGCCCTAGACTATGGGCTTACTGGTTTGTCCAGAACAAACATGCACCCAACTATAGGCAGTGTCCTTGTCAGTATACTGTGGGGAACTGTTCTCACTACTTGCCATGTGCATAGTTCAGTAAGAGAAATAAACACCTTATGGAGATACAAACCACCATTTCAGGCATATGGAGTGATGCATGCCCTATTGGGGATTCACCCCTATGGAAGGTAAAAGATTATTTCTAGCATTATGTATCCCAGGCGTAGCCCTAGCTTGATTGGGCAGCTGGTTTGTCCTTCCATGGATCAGTCAAACTTTTTAACCTATGTAAGGCTCTTTCAGATCATACGCAATTATAAAAAGTACATTTATATTAGCATTGGTTGATACCGATCTTTTGTGTCCTACATAACTTTGGAGGAATGAGCAGACAAATTCTCCATATATAGGCGGTTTTTCACAGCACACGTAAGAGTACTCAAACATCCAAAGACTATAAACAAATATGTCTCATATACGGCACATTAACCCTTTAACGACCCGTGATGTAATAGAACGTCACAGGTCGGCTGCAGGTGCATGGAGAAGGCTCACGGGCTGAGCCCTCTCCATAGCCGGTAAGTCTTTGCTGCATATTGCAGCCAAGACTTACCGATCACGGGTGTTATCCTGTACAGCGCTGCTGGCAAAGATGCCGGCACATTCAAAAAGATGGCGTATCTTGGTGACTAATGTCACTCCTCTTTACGTCATCGGGGAGTAGCGAACAATTGTCATGACAGCCTCATGTCTTCCAAAGACCCGAGGCTGTCTCATTTTAACCCATTGATTACAATGTGCGATTTGCATACTGTAATGAATGAAGAGGAAAATCCCCAGAAATGGTAGAATCAATCAGACAACCTAGGGGTAAAGTACCCTAAGGGGTCTGAAAAATAGTAAAAAAAGTTAAAAAAAATACAAGTTGGGTATCGCGTATCCGAAAATGCCCAATCAAAATATAATAACGGGTTTTCACTGTAATGGAAAATAGCACCATAAAATCGCACATTTTTGTCATTTTGAAAAAAATTTAAATTCTATAAAAAGTGATCAGTCCGAAAAATAGAACCATTGAAAACTTCGTCAAAAGTGGCAAAAAATGACACCACTCACAGCTCCATACACCAAAGTATGAAAAAGCCTTGCAGCGCTGGGGTCCTGGGTTTGATTCCCACCCAGGTCAACATCTGCAAAGTTTGTATGTTCTCTCCGTGTTTAGGTGGGTTTTCTCCAGGTACTCCGGATTCCTCCCACACTCCAAAACATACTGGTAGGTTGTTTAGATTGTGAGCCCCATGGGGACACAGACCAATTTGGTAAACTGTGTGCACTATATAAATAAAGCATTATTATTTTAAGAAACTGGGACCAAATTGTTACGTCCTCTGTTCACACCGCTTTTATAACTAGTCATAAAAAACGCAGTTTTATTTGTAAATTACGTATTCTGTTGTAGGCAGCATAATAAATATCCCAAGTTGTTACATTGCATTTATGTAAACACGGCCATAGCGCTGGGCTTATCTTCCGTTCCCTTTCATTATAGCTATTAGTTATGACACCGGCTGCAGGGGTCATGTACTCGGCTGCATCCCCGGCCGGTTACTGCCCCTGCACGTGTTGTTGCCTGGTGCGGCCACAAGGAGCGCTCTTCCTCCACCACCTGAGGCCTCGTACGATCCTATGTCTATGGGCAAGTCATGGAGGCGCTCGCGGACTGTATATAAACACTGCTCTAGTGGTATATTGTTCCCTGCATTTACATTAATTGCGTCACCCGCCGCGGCTCTATCTGCAAGTGAGTGGTTGCGCCTCGTGAGATCTACGGTGAGGACGAGGTTACCCGGTCACTCCAGGTTACCGCAGCCCGAGGGATCCGGCACGGAAGAGGTGCCGGGAGAGTTGGCGCCAAGAAGCACGTGACCAACCCGCACGAGTACAGGCGTGAACCTCCCCTCCTTCCAGACAACAGTGGAGGGAGCGAGGAGGGGGCATGTAAACAGTGCTGCGCCGTGCTAGGGCGGGGCTTCGGTGTTCTTGACGCATGGGGAGGAGAGGAGGGGGTTCCCCGGCGAGTAGGCGCGGCCTTGTCAGCTATTCGCTGGTAAGTGCATCAATCACGGGGTCTGGCAAATGGCGTTTGAAGGGCGGAGCTAGGTGACGTCACAATGTAAACGAGACTGAATTCTGTACAGCAACATCAGAACCGTGTCAGAAGAGCTCGGAGGGGACTGTGTCACTGGAGCTCCGCACCGAACCTTGGACTGGATGAGGCTGCCTCCTCTGCTCCTGTCCTGCGCATATTCAGTCAGCAAGAGTTGTGCGGCCATGACTCCCGGCCTGTAATGTAAGTGGAGCCGGTTGTGTGTTATTCAGGCAGCGCATAGCGGTGTTCTACAGCTGCGCCGTGTCCCCGGACATCACCGTGACCCCGGCGTCAGGACACGAGCAGCCGCCGCTCTCTTCTCCTCTGTGCGGGATCTCCTGCTGCCCGGGACTTGTGGTCTCATCATAGGCGGAGCAGTCTGAGCTCACCTGACGGAGCGGGCATTGCTTCTCCAGTACCGGGGAGCGGGCTGTGTGCCGGCACAGTGCGGTGCTGGAGGCATATATATGGGGGCAGCAGCAGGTATACATCATGAGCACAGCCACAGTGGTGGGGGCGATACAAGCTCTGTGTGTTGTCAGGAGAAAGGTGAATTCTCCCCTCCCCCCACAGGGAAATGAGAAGTGAGCTCCTCCACCATAATACAAGCCTATTGTGACGCACTTACTACAGCTCCGCTCTGTGCTAGAGCTCTCCCAGACTTGCTTCGCTCAGCACTTTTACACTGTGAGAACAATAGGGCTGGGACAGGGAGGCCGCCTGCCAGAGAATCACTGCAGCCCCAGCCGTGTGCCTCCTGTGTCTTTCTGCCACCCTTGGCATTTAATTTCCCATAGATCTGTGTCCAGTACACATAGGCATGACTTATATCCCGCTGTATTTACTATTATATATTCTGTGTTTTGGATGTTTTTGGTTTCACCACCAATATTGCCGCCTTATACATCTATATAGGGGTCTATAGCATAAAGGCAGTTCAGTGGGAATAAACCACATCCCTCGTCCCACAATAAGAGCAAAAAGCCTTCCCAATAGTTTTCTAAAAAGTTTGTTGGCCTTTGGGAAGTGTATTCTCTGGGAGTGTACACTGCCAGTATGTCTTGTCTAGTATTTGAGGAGTAGATGTTTGGAAGATGTGTCCTGTCTTGAGCTCTATAAGAAGTTTATATTGGCTGGGAGTCTTGGTATTCTGCCCAGTGCTGATCGAGGGCAGGGACTCTCACTTGGGGCAGGATTGTGTTAATACTTTACTTTCAGTTAACTAAAAATGTGTCTAGGAAAGTGAAGTCAATGTTTAAAGCTTACCGAAAGGTGGAATCCCTGACAGCAGTTCATCATTTATGGTGTAAATACATGGATCAGGATGTTATATGGGACAGGAAATGTAAAGGAAGGTGCCATGGACCTCTGTGCTGGTGGATATATTTCCTGAGTCCTACAGGTCAATTACCCTAGTGTTAGAGATGCTATGTGCTCATGTATAATAACAAAGATCCTATACTGTGGGTTACTGTATCTGTGTGCACACAGACTAGGTAGGAATGCTATTTTAACACTTGTAGTTTTTTTTTTTAGATCTTTTAAAATGGTTTACTTCAATTTTACCAGATCATGACATTAAATTCCACATATTCAGATATAAGATTTTATATTTAGTCCTTACATGGCAAAGTCTGAGATGTCCTTGTGGATCAGGATTGACAGTATTTGGAATTTACTAATTCTTGTACTGCACTTACTTACAAAGCCTGTAAATTGTAATGTCTGACTACAATTTTACTTCAATTCCACAGAAACCAGAAGACCAAATGGCCAAACAACCACCATTGTTAAATCCGGGGTGCAGTGGAGGAGACCAGATACAAGCAGCAAACACAGCCACTCCACATAGACCCCTGAGAACAGGGGCTCCCACGTCCCTTGTCAGCCCTTTCCAAAGCCCCCATTCTGATGAGGGAGGCCGTTGCCCCACCAGTACTCCTAGGGGTCCTAGCTTATCACCGTATAGCCCAAGTTCATTTGCCAACAGATCCCCACATTGTATGTTAGTAAGAGGATCCTCTCTTGTCTCCAAAACCTCCAGTGGATATTTTTCATTTGAAGTGAGTCCTGCTCCTGTGTATTGTGATAAAGCCACTCAAACACCAAGCCCTCCGTGTCAAGCGTTTAACCACTATCTCTCCGTCATGGGTAAGTAAGATGGATTTACTGACATGGTCTTATGAAGCAATTATTTACTAATGCATATGATTAATGTCATTGCTAGCTCTATATTTTGTCACAATATGTGCACTTTACACTTGTAGACTATGTGGTTTTTCTTTGGTTGTAGGCTTTGCCAATGTGCTTTGGGCTGTACAGTTGTGAACACTGTGTGCCATCTTAATAAGATCCTTGTTGCAGAAGACATGCTTACAATATAAGCAGTGTGGTTTGTGGTTGACACTTTGGTAGATCAGTCAGGTTTATCTATGGATTAACATAACATTTTCTAGTGTGAAAGAGGTCAAAAGACCCTGTGGTGGTGCTGAATTATAAATTTGATGTGCTACCTCCTTTATTAAAGAGAGAACTTCACATAACAGTTTTAGAAAATTGGAAAATGATTGTTGGGTTAAATCTTGTGTATACATGCCCTCATGGTTAAATCTATGGCATGAGGCATGCCACATTTGGTTCTAGATTTAAATCTTTTTGCCTAAAGATCACTTTTATTAAATGTTCTGAACTGCTTTCTTGATATGTAAAGTAGCTACATATGGAGGCTCATGTGATCTCTGTCTATTAGGAATTGCTCTACCAGGCCCTTGATCTTATATTCCTGAATCCTATCCTAGGGTCCTGGCAGGGCGATTGTTCATGGACAGTTAGAGATCACGTGACCCTCCATCTGTGGCCACATTGTGGACAGGAATGTCTGGCTGATGAGGTAAGACAGGAGGCTTCACTTCACATATCAAGAAAGTGCTGAACTTTTAATAGATGTCTATTGGTAAATGGCCTAATATTCCTGCCTACTCTCTTAAACAAATTACAAAACACATGAGGTACAGTGGCTGACCCCTTGAAACCCAAGGGGCGGTTTATCTTAAATGTGGTGTATTCTGGTTTTTGGCTTGGCAATAGTTTAACGCTGAAGCCCTCTGTATAATCTTGGGGCTAATGGGATTAAGAATGGTAATTTAACAATGATGATGTGTATATATGTAGGGCCAAGTCATCAACAGTTGTATATTGTGTGTTCCTGCCATTTCATTAAGGAATACACTGCCTGATCTGTTAATATGAAGTGTGACTAATGCAGCCATGATGGTTGTCCTATATATAGTTTCATAAGGAACAGCCTTCTTGTAGGAGTTTGTTATAGACATTTCAGAATTGATCAGAACCTGGCTTGTTTGCGATGTCTGTGTACATGAAGTGCTGTTTGTGATGTCTGTGTACATGAAGTTTCTGCTGCTCCCTGGACTCCTGTGACCTCACATGCCCCTTTACATAAACCCTCCACTATATGGTGCATTTGAGGGTATTCTTTGAACCAAGCCTGGAAACCAACTCCCCATAAAAGCAATATACCTCTCGTATTAGAGAGAAGATTGCTGCGCAGTGTTTGAGAGACATTTGAGTTTGTGCTCAAAGAATCTCCTGGATTAAAGGGAATCACCATTTGTAGAAGTTGTGGATATTGTAAGAAGCCACAGAGAGCTGGGGAAAGAGACACATCATTGCTGCATGTCCACAAGTCTCTGATCTCCTAGTCTTGCTGAATTCACTGATGGCTCTTTTGCCCACAAAATCTGAGCTGGAGATTTTGTTAGTGAGGAGAGGGCTGGGGCTGGCTTACAGCTGCTGGCAGCTACTCAGGAAGATTTATTACATGTGGTATTCCTTTTCCAGCAGCTGTTTCTCAGCGAGGTCCCTGAATTTGTCTGCCCAGGCTTGTCACGCACACGTGCAATGAGGAAAGAAAACCTTTACAGCTCCTGTTGTGCACCGATGCCAGGGAAATGCACTTGAGTAGACTTACTTGAATTTCCCTGCTAACTATGCACTTGGCTGCTCTGCCCAGATCCCATATGGCCTGCCCTCTACCAAGTATGGCCTAGAGCAGTGATGGCTAACCTATGGCACTGGTGCCAGAGGTGGCACTCGGAGCCCTTTCTGTGGGCACTCAGGCTATCACCAGAGATGACTCCAGGTATCTTCCTGCAGTCCCAGACAGCCCAGGACTTGCTGTTCACAGAGGTATATTAAAGTGACAGCTCGACCTGGGACTATTTTCTGCTTTATTGGTGTCCTCAGGGTGCAGGTATCAATGAAAACTGTGACAGAGAAGGGAGTATAAATCACAAAATAAATTTCTGTGTTGGCACTTTGCGATAAATAAGCGGGTCTTTGTTGAAGTTTGGGCACTCGGTCTCTAAAAGGTTTGCCATCACTGGCCTAGAGGGGATGGGGGAGGATTAGCCTTGCCTTGGCTGGACAGAAAGCAGGACATGTATTGTGAAGATTGAAATTTGTTACAGGATTTCTAGAGATGACTTGTTGCTATAACTGCACTTCAGTATTATAGCTTTTCATAGAATATTAATAACTTCATGGTCCGGTCCTCCTGGTGGGGCCTGATCTGACCCCAACTAACTGTTGCTGCAGTGAATGGAGAAATGGCTGTACGCGCTCACGTGTTCTTCCCATGGTTGGGTTAATCTTGTACAACGCTGCAGCATTTGCATGGTGGCTCTTGCTACTTGTAACTTGCCAGATGTGTCTGGTGACGGTCTCTTCCCAGTGAGGAGCAGGCTTTTAACATAAAGTAAAGATTGACCTGTGGCCACAGCCATGTCCAACACCAAGAGCTTGTGTTATAACGAATACGGGTAAAACTTGACAGGCGTTGTTTCTGCAGCAGTTGCTTTGATCTCATCTCACCCGTGTACTTGTACTCATAGCACCACAGAAAGTCCTTTCCGAAAGCCTCAGATTGATTTTCACTATCAACCACTTAACCACGAGGTTAATTTCCTGAATGACTGCTCTGCCCTGATACCTGGGGATTGGGCTTGTTGCAATATGGGATGTGACTGACTGCTTGTAGTATATGGACATTGGTGCCAAAAACTTCCTTTCAGATGTGCGAGCGAGGAGTTTATCAGGTGGGGAGAAGAGTTTCCTCGCTCTGCTGGGCTTGTGCTTCAGTTTTTTCTTCTGCTTTCTTTTCCCTGCATGTTGATTGCTTTCTCAACTTTCAGAATGTTTCACTATGCGTCACAAGTGTTTAACTGAATGAAATTTGGCTGTCTGTAACAGAGGAGCACATTATACTGAAGCCTGATATAACCTCAGACTGGTCAGCTCAGGTCCTCCACGGTATCAGACAGGACTTTTCTGGCCAACTTTCTCTGGCCTTTGGTCCAGTCTCTGCAGATAGAAGGCTTCCAGCCAAACTTGGGTTTTACTCATGATATTTACATTCATATTCAAGCCTGCGTCTCATGATGGCTTACTGTCATCTAAATGTGACTTCTCCTGCTTGTTCCACAGTAATAAGCACTATACATATCAATGTACTTTAACCCCATATATGTACAGACAGTGAAACGTGGTTGTGGGGCCCTAACATGAACTATAGAGCAAGAGCATAACACCACACTAATCCTTGTTCAGGAGCAGCATATTTGCTTAGCATTGTGTATAAATGTATTGCCAAGTAACCCATTCGATTTTATTAGATGAGCTGTCCAGCACCAAGTACACAACATACAGCACTGAATGTTAGTGTATTTCTGATATCATGGACAGAACAGCTCTAACAGTAATAAGTTGTGTGGAGCTCTGACATCTATTTGCTGCCCTCAAATAGCCCCTCAGTATGAAGTAGTGCTTCACAAAGATATGATAAAACGGCTCTGCAAGCATTGTCCCCTTTCAGCAAATGATTGGTATGGTTTGAGTAATGAAAAGTAATATAATTTGCCAATATACTTTCTGTATCAATTCATCGGTTTTCTTGTTATCTGTCTGCTGTCCTGCTATAGAAAGCTATGTTTACTTCTAGTGGGTAGAAATCTTTTGACTTTTTTTTGTTTTTTTTTTTTTTTTCTTCTCTTCACTGCTGTATCGAGATACCTTCTTATACCTCTCTTGTTTTTGTCAGCTGCAAGAAGTCTTCATGACTTTGAAGAACTGCGGCCAGAAATTATGATTGCACGTGAGCTCCGCCGTATTGGTGATGAATTTCATGCGTTGTACAATCCAGGGGTAAGTGCACGGTTCGTTCCTGGCGTGTTGAAAGAGGATAATGGATCTACTCCTCATGCACATTGGTTGTAGACAGCATAAAACTGCCATCCGTGACATCCCATGGGCTTTGTTCACACTAGTGATGACTAAATGCTTGTGAAAGTAAATATAATAGACACAATAACAAAGGAGAAGAAACCCTATGACCCATACGAAGAAAGCCATTAATCAGTATACATTATGTGGTCAGCAGTCAGTTCCTCATTTATTGCTTACATTTTTGTCATATGTCTGTGGTTCCAGTTTCATGCTAGTAGTGTTAGTGTTCTGGTTGGGTACTTCTGTGTAAAGTGATTCCTAGTTGTGTGACTGATATTGGCTGGCTAAGTGCTTCTGCTTCCATGTGTGGGAGAGCTAGCCTCCTGCAACCTGTGACACCAGTGTTTGCTGTGCCATCGCTAGGTTACTAGTGACTGCAGCAGTATGTGGTGAGTCCGGGGGGGGGGGGGGGCGTTTACTACGAGATGACTGTGGAGGAGAGGAGACTGACACAGGCAAGCACAAGTTGTAGCTTCTCCAGGGAATCTCCACATGCTGCTGTCAAGGAGTAGGGTAATGTGAATTAAACTTGTATAAAGTACTGAATTGATTCAGAATGCTGACAGGCATTTTTAAAAACTGCATAGCATTATTGAAACCTGTCACATTTCTGGTGACAGGTCCCCTTTAACAAATTGCTTAAGGTCAGGAAATTGCGTAGACTAAAACAGTGGGGTAATTTATAGGATTTTTATTTAAAGATCCAGAAGGACCCTTTTAAATGACTTTGGCATAGGTGAAGAAGAGTATGTAGTCTGTGTTCCAGACAGGAAGAAAATAATTCCTAAACAATTTTTAGTCCAGAACTGGAAGCTTTTAGGATGGAACTCTACCGTTTCCACCTGCCAAAATAGACATTTTGCACAAGTTATCAGAAAGTAGACTGGATAAATAATGACTTGAATTACAGTCCTTGGCACAAAGTGGTGAATGGTGCCGTGCCGCTCTCAGTGCAGCTGTTCCTGCTACAAGTTTCCTGCAGAAGAAAAAGGTTCATTTCCAACTTCTGCGGGAAAGACGCCCGTTTAGATTCCTGCTAAATGAAAACCAGTATTGGCTGAAAACTGCTGAGTATAAAGCGGACATTTAGACCGCAACACTTATTTTCATTCGCCCTTATATCTCTACATCTTATATGTAAAGTTCCTGCAAAATGCACTTAACGTGCCTGGTGTGGTCGTTGTGCTTTATACACTTAACATCCCAAAGGGGCACATGGGTTGCTCATTCTCAAAATGGGGAAAACGTTGTTAATGGATGTTGTGTGAAGTGGTGATCATGCATGTGCACTACTGCTTTCCCTAGGCATATCTCGCACATGCCCATAGACATCCGTTATATTGGCTGAAGCCAGAAGTTTTGCTTTTGCCTCCGTTGGGCATATCAGTATGGGACAAAGATTCTCTTCCTAGTCCTTGCAATATTACAAATGTACAAACTTATCGTTATTCATAATGCGTTAAAAATTCATGCAAGGTTTTCAGGACGCCATAAATAACTCCAGGTAAAGTAGAGAACTCTGCAGGGAAGGTGGAATGCATATGATACCACTTGTGCAAATGTAAGCTTTGTGCAATGCAACTCAGGAAACCGATCTATAAACCAGGTTCAATGCAAAAATAATAACCCTGCTAGGATCGTGACCTTGCTAGGCTTTCCTTTGCGGTAAAATAACGCATAGTGTATAGATGTGCTAAATTTTAAAGAGTCTTACCGTTCCATGGCCATAATATGTTTGCAGTATTTTTCTACAGACCTCTACATGGATAATTTTCTTCAAAGTGTCTGTTTTGCTGCTTCATAATGTTCTCATGTCAACCATACACATAATTTCCTTTCTGAAAAAAAACAAAAAACATTTTTGCACATTTCAGTTAGTCAATAATTTTTCATCCTTATGTATGTGTATAGATATGTATAGATTTATGGTGCAAGAAAATAGAAGATTTTTTTTCCTATATCCAAATAGAGCACAATGCTGCCTTATAATTCATATCGCTCATTCCTACATGGACATTCACTCTTAAGGGGGTATTCCCATTACAGCAAATTAATGTTACTGTTTGTATTATAACAACTAATAAAATTTCCCAATATACTTTCTGTATCAATTCCTCACGGTTTTCTAAATCTCTGCTTGCTGTCATTCTATAGAAAGCTTCTATTTTACTTCCAGTGGATAGAAATCTGACCATGGTCACACAGGTGAGCAGCTCATTATAATACACAGCTCTGATTACTCTCTAATACTAACGCGCTGTGCACCTGCGTGACCATGGTCAGATTTCTATCCACTGGAAGCTTTCTTTAGAATGACTGCAAGCACAGGTCTAGAAAACCATTAGGAATTGTTATAGAAAGTATATTGGAGAATTGTGTAACTATCATAAAAATGGTAACATTTGCTGAAGTAGGAATACCACTTGAATTTGGATATATTAAATATTAGCTTTTTAAATGAATAAAAAAATTTACATATGTATACAAAAACAGGACTTTAGAAGCTTGATTCCAGAAACTAATACAGAAACGCTCCTAAAGTTATCACAGGGTATCCAATGTTGGGTCCACCACATCAGTGTATATCTCTACAGCAGAATGAGGTTACAAGAGCCCAGAAAATTTTATGCAGCTTTTGGATATTGGGCCCTTTTAAGCAGAGTATGGGAACTTTTTTTGTTTTGTAGTTTTGTTAGCTCTGAGACCTCTTAACCATTTCCTAGCTAATAACCAAAAAATTATTCTTACAAAATAAATGAAGGACTGGATTTGTGTATAGTAACATGTCCACACATCGAAAAAATCATATGTATTACACAAAGGAAGAGAAAGAGATGTGTGTGTATATAGGACAAAAATGCTTTATTAAGTAATACAGATATTAAAAACACAGGATTTGTATTGTAGAGCTTCTTATAGCTTTTTTTAGTGTTTTTAATATCTGTATTACTTAATAAAGCATTTTTGTCCTATATACACACATCTTTCTCTTCCTTTGTGTAATACAAAAAATTATTCTTGACATATCTTGACTTGCTTACAGGAAATTGACAAGTAATGTTCTATTCTTTGATTATAGGTTTTTCACAACAATCGGCACGGGAATAGGAATCACGGCCAAGTAATCCTTCGTGTTCTACATTATATCATCAGACTCATCTGGAGAATGCAATGACTGCACTTTTGCAGCTTGGAAGTAAGAACGACGGATTCCATCACTTGGCACCTATTCACATACTATGCAATCCATATCATTCACAAAGCTTTTTTAGATCTTCCTCATTCTGTTCCGCTCCCAGGAATCATCTCTGTTGGAGGAGAGTAACTCAAATCTTGGATAAGACTTGCTGGAATCAGAATGGACTTTTACCTTTATTTGGATTAATTCTTCTTGCAATTTTATAGAAAAGTAAAAAATTTTATATTTTATGTAAATAAGAAATGAAATCCTCAAACTTCCGTATCTACTATCTAAACTTCCATCTCCAAAGACCAGTGGATATTGTGGAAATGGAGCCTTTGGATACACATGGCTGCCTTATCTGCATAAAGCAAATGTGATGAGAGGCTAGCCCAATATATAACTGGGTGCCAGTCTTTGGTGCTTGCGTTCTTCCAGTTACATCATTAGCACAAGACATTTTAAGGATTGTTACTTTTTATTTCTTTCTGGGAAGGATTTCCGTTCTGAATCAGGATATAATGATCCTGGCAAGTGCCCATTCTTCTGATGGATGTACTTTTTTTATTTCCAATGTAAACATTTCCAGTTAATAACAGATATAATTTGCCAGCCTTACTTACACCAAAGCTTTTTCGTACAGTGCAAAACACATTGGAACTACAAAAAAATGGTTGTAATATTGTCATTTGCCTTATTACATAAGAGATTACGTATGGGCAAAAACCTGTTAAGATAAAATAAAGAACTTCTAATTGGGACCAGCTGAATCCTAGGGGGACTACTAAACCTAAAATACATGTAAAAATAACTGTTTATAGATGGTAAAGTGGGAGCAGTCTACATTTCTGTCTTGGCACTTTTGGCATCAGTTTGGGTGAGGTTGAAGCGCAACATAAAACGCCTAGCCCTTATGGTTCAGATGTAGCAATGATTATCATGACAGGCTTAACCTGTAAACCACTCTGTAGCGTTGGGAAATGATGGGTCATGTTAACCAGTGCTACTTCATGTGATCCTAAACCACATATACGGAAGTGCTTTGACTCGCTGCGACATGTATTTTAGTTTTAGTGGTGCTTAATGTACACAGTTCAATATCTGGTCTTGCACTACCATATTCTGAGGTTAGTCTCTGATATCCTATTATATTGATGGGTGAATGTATGAGGTTGTTACTAGATGAGTACGCATTCCTTTCCTTTTTTTCCATCTGTCTAAATGCATTTTGTAAATGTTTAGAAGTAGTTTTTCTTACCTATCCATATTTCACATGCCAAAGCTCAAATGTTAAAAGCTCTGCTGTTACAAGCCTTGATCCATTACTGGTAATGCTACAAGAGCGAGGATGGAGATCTTGCACAAGCACAGTACTCATGCACAAGCACACTTTTTCTTACAAGGCATATGACGGCAGGCCTAGTGTTTCCCTTCAGTTGTAATAGTACAACTTAGGCAATTCCCACTTTGCGCTGCAACCCGTGGGAAGTTTGCCAGAACACATTTCGTGCTTTTTACTGAAACAGTGATCAGTATTTTAAATCTCCAATGGAATTGCTTTAGATTTCTCTACAGTGAACTATGTTTTATACTTCTCCTTCAGCACCAATTCATTCATTCATTGATTTAATGGACGGAAGTGGCGAATGACTTTTTAAAGAAAAAAGTTGAGATTAATGGAGCAGAACGAAGTGTGCGGCTCCATTCATCTTTGGGAGTGATGAGGATCTGACTGCAACCCTTGGTGATCTGTGGAGACCCCCACCAACCAGCAAGTTACTTGTTTGGTGGGAAAACCCCTTTAAGTTTGAAGTGTTAGAAGACTAGATTTTAGACTAGTAAAATATCAGAATATTTGTAAGTAGCAGGTTCAGGGGGCCTGCAATCCCCATCAACTACTAAAACCTTGGGCAGTAGTCTGCCACTTCATGTGGAATTGACTTTGCCCTGCTGATGCCATAACCTTGCCTCCCTGGTTCTCGGCTAAGGGTTTCAGATTGGTGCCGTCTCACCATGTCTGTTTATCAAGACTCCAGGCCATCGGCTGCAATGTCATGAATAAGTTTGACTGGTTTTCTTGGAGCCACAGCCATGCTCTGGTTGTGTAGAAGTCATATGCCTTCTGACCCTAGATCTTGGCTTCCTTGGCCGTCCTCTTCCTGCGGCTGAATAGTCTGTGGAAAGATGCAGTGACATAAGGACTGACGGCTGTCTTCAGGTTGATGCGTTTTATCCCTGTAGCTTGCACTTTTTCTCCTAAGATGATGGATTGTGTCTTGTCACCTCTACATGGGCCAAGTTTGTAAAAGTTTGGCTAGTTGTGGATGGCACAGGAATGGTGACAGGTTGTTTTTGGATGTTTTGTTTGGTCCATTATAGACCATCTTTATTTTTATTAAATTTCCATGCCTTTTATAGTCCCATGTGCCTTTTGTAAAACCTGGTTCTAACCAAAGATATTTTTGAGGTTGTGCATTACCTCATGTGACTGGGGATTCAGACTCCCAGGGCACTTGTGTTGTGCTATTTTCTATTTTAGACATTTATGCATCTAGTATACTAGGTTGGACAGGTCTCGGGAGTCCTGTTATCTTGGTTTTTGCTGAGGTCATTACTCATTATGGCTATACAGCAGTCTTGTCGGGCCAGGTGTATTGCACATGTTGTACAGCACTCCATGCTATCCCTTTATTTCGTTTCAATATACTTTTTCGAGTGCCTTACACAATGAAGTGCCAAGAACCCTGTTACCTCCATTCCAGGCAGCCATATTAAGCCACATGTTTTAGTACATACCCTGCATTTCATTTGTTTCAGTTTCTTAAGTGAGGTAAAGGCATCTGGAAGGGCTCTACGCAGCCTCCTTTAGTTGTATATTGCAGCAGTGAAGGATTAGATAAGATGGTATTGTATGGTTGTGTAGACATTATCCAGTGTTGTGTGCTGTGCGGAGATGTGATATTGTCCTACATGGTGGCACAGGTTCTAGCGGTTATGTTATATATTGCCAAGACTGTTAGATTTATCCATTAAAACGTGATTGGTTTGGATGAAAACATGCCAATGATTTGTATGTGGGCAGCAATGTACATGGTGCGCCATATTACAAAGATAATAATGTAATCTGTACATATCAGATATTATGGTTGTACTTCCCACTTCATGCAGTTGGAGGACATTGAGAATAGTGGATCTGTCAGAACTGAGATGGGTTTCCATGTTCTTGCAAAGCTTTGTTTTCTTCTTTGCATAATGTATAGTTCGTTCTACAAGTAAGTTTTTCCCATTTTCCGGGGAAAGTAAACATAGCCTGTGATTTCTGAGGTGTTTTCCGATACCTATAAAATGTATTACTGTATATAGTGTATATAGTTCTAGATGAACCTGAGCCATGGTCTTGTGTTCACTTTTACCTAAAGGGGGGGAGGGGTGTTCCATTTTGAGATGAGTATACTGACTATATTGTATGGCATTAGATGCTTCAGTTTGTGAATTTCATCCCTTCCCATGATGCTGGAGATGTAGAGGCCATGAGTGTCTTGTAGGATTACATGGTGGCTTTGCCCCTCCTTGTATCCCTATTATTCACTTGACGTGAAATGTAACAATAAGTAAAATGTTGTGGTTCTTTTACCTGAGACCGATACAAGTTACTGTCACCGGACCGTTTTTTCTGACATGTACATACTGTAGATTTCCTGTAATTACATTTACTTTCTTGTACCTTTTTTTAACTTGTGTATTTATGTCATCCACATTATTTAATTTTCAGAGTTTTTTTTTTTTTTTGTGTTTTGGCTTCTTTAGTAATTGTTCAATCTGGATGTACTGCTGTCTTATACTGACTTTTACTCCATCACTGAGCACTAGCTGTCTTCTCGCCTTCGTCACAACTTTCTATACTTCTTCTTTCTATACTATTATATTTTTTTTTTTTTTTTTTGCTCATTGCACTTTTGCCATAAAGAGTATAATTTATAAAGTAAATGTTTTTATGGGTTTTGGGCAGCTTCATCCATGTAAGGGGCTGATCTGCGGGGTCCTCCATTTATTACATGGAAGCAGTGCTGGAGTAAGTACCACCCTAGGGCCACAGGATTGTTTTACCCAAAGTTGCTCTTCTCTGGCATAGACCTTATTTGCACTACCATATTACTGGCTTCCTCTAATCCTGCAGTTTTCTTTATCACTCCAAGACCATTCTTCCTTCTTCCAAGTGTTGTGAATTGTTGATTTCAGTCCTGACTACTTAAGATTTTATTTGCACTTTTTATTTTATGTTTAAATAAAGGTTTAGTATATGTTAAAACATCATGAATTTATCACTGAGGCCTAGGCATAGACAAAATGTCCCTGTTCTTTAGATTATAGTCCTCAACATTTTGAAAAATTTCCCCATCATAACTATAATGCAATAAAGGCGGTCCCCTACTTAAGGACACCCGACTTAGGCGACCCCTAGTTACAGACGGACCTCTTTGACCTCTGGTGAAGCTCTCTGAATGGTTTAGTCCCAGACTACAATGATCAGCTGTAAAGTGTCTGTAATGCAGTTTTATTGATAATCCTAGGTCCCATTACAGCAAAAATTTTTGAAAATCCAATTGTCACTGGGTCAAAATTTTTGTCTGGATCAACAATTATAAAATATACAGTTCCGACTTGCATACAAATTCAACTTAAGTACAACCCCAAGGAACCTATCTTGTACGTAACCTGGGGATTGCCCGTACTGGCTTTCACCTCTGTTGGACTTGATCTGTTCTGCTGTCCATAAGGAATCTGTCCCAAGAACTACTATATTGCTGATGGTGGAAACTATTATTGTCCCTGTACTGTGTGACCACGGTCCAGCTTAGCGCAGGGATGATCATGACATTGTTCAGATACGTGGATCTCTAGCTGTCTACACAATATTGTACTTCAGGGCTTTTTATTGTGACATTCTCTAAAAGCTCTACTGTACACAGTGAGAAATTGGCCTTATTTATGCAACAAGGTATCAGTATTTTCATAATCCTATTTTATCTACTCACCAGTGTTATAGAATTTAGCAGCACTTTTATATTACACAAAAATGTAATGCCCAAATAACAATGGAAGATTAGGTGATGTTCCCTGTGGTTTCTGAGATCCTAAATTCTAGCTAGGCTGGAAGGATGACTTCTTAGAATCGGGAGCAGATCCCAAGCCTTGCTCAGTTATTGGAATATGGAGGGATGTACAACCAGTTTGTTTGTTTTTCTTTCTAATCCCCCCCTTTGCTAGCAGAGAGGCAGGACGATAGGAGGAGTAGGGTTGTAATCATGTCGGCTTTCCATTGCATGTTGTGACAATGGCTCTCTGAGCCACCTACGTGCTGGGTCTATAAGTCTACCCTTCTATTCGTTACAGCCTGTTTACCTCTAGGATGCGTAAGGAAGAATACATTTGTCCTGGCACTTAAGTCGTCTATCATGAGACATTGTCCCTCTTTATGGTATTTGGGGGTTAACTTCTACAGCATTAAAAACCACAGTTGTCGACCAGAAATAAATTGTCTTTCTAGCTGCATTTATTACATGGAAGTATATAGCTTAAATCCCTCCTCCCCCGCCGATAGTTTAAAGAAATCCTATAAGGACTTCCCCAACACTGTGGGGTGATTCCCTTCAACTGTATCTCCATGATTTCTCCCTTCCCAATATGTTTAGGACACGATTTCAGAGAGCCTTGTTCTGAATTATCACTAATGTCTTTTACATAGGACCCAGCGTATATGTAGCATTTAATGTCATGCAATTGTCCCTGGTTAATTGTGTTTTGCACTGATTACTTTGGACAGGGTAATTGCCACTTTTCTTGTGCAATATGGCTGTAAATAATGCAGATATTTTTAAAGCTTTGTCAATGAATTTTTATATAAATAAATGTTTGGACTTGCATAATTGTTGTGCATTTATTTCCTTTTCTACATGTTCATGTACAGTATATTGAAAAGACCAGTCACACATCTAAAGATCTGGCTCAGCACGACTGGTGGGGTATTGTTGTACCTGAGATATTGGCATTAGCTCCTCCAAGTTTGGGGAATTGCAGGCTAAGGCCAATGTGTACTAATGTTTCCATCAAAACATTCCTGAAACTTCATGACATTGAAGGACATGGCAGTGTGGCAAGGCACTTTCAGTGCTGTTAAAGCATATTATCGTTAAAAAGGTGGTGTGGCCTTCAGCAGTGTAAAGGTAGGTGGTATTTGTTAAAGTGATATCCACTGTAGTGCATTCTGGTGCCATTTCATGTCTAGTAAGTGTTTTATCAACCCACCATGCTCTGGGAATGAGGATCATGTACTGTACTGTAGTTCTTGTAGATTATTTCCTTAGTGTACTGGGTTCAATTAACATCTAGCATAACAAGAAATCTGCAAGCAAGGATTAACCTTGAACACTTAATCTGCTCCCTCAGCACTTCCCCCTACCTCAGCCTGATGTTATGTCACTGCAGCAGAGGAAGTTTCAGCACAACGTTGGAGAGGGGAAATTCTCTTTTGTATGCTGTAACGGCCTGTGCATTTGCAGCACGGGCTCTCGTAACCGCTCCAGAAGCCCTTCAGACTCATTAGCATAATTGTAAAATTTGATTTTAAAGGAAGTAGGCCATTCTCAGATACAGATGTGGGCTCACTATTTTCCTCCCCAGTAATATAATTTAACATTCTGCAAGAACGCATGGCATCACCCTGGCAACATGGCATCAAATGCTGAATGATGTAACTAAGCTCTCTCAATGTTCCAGCAAGGTACTGTGTAAAACTGAAGTACAGAGGCAGGACATTGAACTCTGCATATGCGGGATATTATTATTTATTATTATTTATTATTATTATAATACTCTCCTCAGGCGAGTTGCATATAAGATCTTTTTTAACATTGCAGCCATTGAAAGATGCCATTAAGGGATAAGGACATTTTTTTTTTTTTTTTGAAGTAATTATTTTGGTGGGTTAATTTTGATCCTTGGGTCAGTATGGTAAGTGATACCACATTTTTATATTGGTTCTCATAATACTTAAAAAAAAAAAAAAATTATATATAGCCATATTCTGACATCTATCTTTTTCCATACTTTGGTGCTATGTTGGGGGATGAGCTGTTTTCATTAATTCCTCTTGGGTAAACCAAATTCTTTAAAAAGCACACAGCATCCTGACAGCAGAGTCCTACATGTGAGCTGCTCATCTAGTTTAGGATCTCGTGAAAAAAAAAGAAAGACAGAAGATGCATGTTATTTGTATGACCATAAATACTAAATGGCTATTCCCCCCACGAATGCCCCTTGTGATGACATCAGTTGTAGAACAAAGGTTGTTTTCATTGCCACATGGTACAGATGTTGATCAGAGATTTGTGTAGAGTTAACTGTATCTTTATCATAGTATATAAGGCTGGAAAAAGACACAAGTCCATCAAGTCCAACCTTTAAGAATTAAATAAATATTTTATCCCCATAACCTTTTGCTCTCCAGAAAGGCATCCAGGCCTCTCTTGAACATGTACATAGAGTCGGCCATAACAACCTCCTGCGGCAGAGAGTTCCATAGTCTCACTGCTCTTACAGTAAAGAACCTTTGTCTATGTTGATGGTAGAATCGCCTCTCATCTAGGCGTAGAGGATGCCCCCTTGTCCTGGTCACAGGCCTAGGTATAAAAAGATCTTTGGAGAGATCCTTGTACCGTCCATTTTAGGTATATGTACATTGTAATGAGGTCTCCCCTCAGTCGTCTTTTTTCTATACTAAAGTTGGGATTATTCAGTTATCTGTCATTGTATTCTAGTTCCCCCATTCCCCTAATAATCCTGGTTGCTCTCCTCTGCACCCGTTCCAGCTCTATTATATCCTTTTTATACACTGGTGCCCAGAACTGTACACAATATTCCATGTGTGGTCTGACCAGGGATTTGTATAAGGGCAGAACTATGTCTTTATCATGAGAATCTATTCCTCTCTTGATAGATCCCATAATTTTATTTGCTTTAGCAGCCGCCTGGCTCTGGTCAATAAAATTAAGTTTACAATCCACCAATACGCCCAAGTCCTTTTCAGCTCCAGTTTTAACAAGTAATTGACTGTTTAGAACATAGTTATACTTTTTGTTTCCATGGCCCAAGTGCATAACTTTACATTTTTTTACATTAAACCTCATCAACCATTTCTCCGCCCACTCCTCAAGCTTCCACAAATCCCTCTGTAATGCTAAACTATCAACCTCAGTATTTATTACTTTACACAGCTTAGTATTGTCTGCAAATATTGAAACTTGACAGTGTAAACACACTACAAGGTCATTAATAAAAATATTAAAAAGTGGCCCCAATACTGATCCCTGTGGCACTCCACTGGTAATGTCAACCCACTTTGAGAATGTGCCATTTATGACGACCCTCTGTTTTCTATCACTAAGCCAATTACCCAAATACACAGATTTTCTCCTATTCCCAGCAGTCTCATTTTATATACCAACCTTTTTTGCGGCACGGTGTCAAATGCCTTTGAAAAGTCCAGATATACAACATCCACAGCGTCCCCCAGATCCAGTCTGGAACTTACCTCCTTGTAGAAACCAATCAGATTAGTCTGACAGGACTGATCTCTCATAAACCCATGCTGACGCTGGGTTATAAGGTTGTGCACAGTGAGATACTCCAGGATAGCATCTCTAACAAACCCCTCAAAAATTTTCCCCACCACAGAAGTTAGACTCACGGGTCTGTAGTTTCCAGGATCACTTTTTGATCCTTCTTTGTATATTGGTACCACATTTGCTATGCGCCAGCCGCGTGGAACATAACCAGTCCTCAGTGAATCTTCAAATATTAAAAATAACAGTCTATCACAGTACATAGTTCATGCAGAACCCGGGGGTGTATGCCATCTGGCCCAGGTGATTTATCTATCTTAGTGGTTGTGAGGCGGCGCCGTACCTCTTCCTGGGTTAAACTGTTGACATTCCAAAGAGAATTTACATTATTCCTCATTGTGTCTTCCACCAGGGGATTTTCCTGGGTAAAGACAGTTGAGAAGGCGGCATTCAGTAGACTGGCCCTTTCCTCTTTTCCTTCCACCATGACCCCCATGTTATTTCTAAGGGGACCCACACTCTCTGTTTTAGTTTCTTATCATTTATATACTTAAATACTTCATGTATATACTTTGCCCAGATTTATGATGTCTAGTTCTCCATGGCAGATTCCACTAGTGATATGGGCGGGGGCCTGGCCCTCCTGAGTGGCCCCTGGCCGTCTACCCAGCACCTCCCTGCACTCAGAGCAGACGGCACTATGTATAGAGAAGGGACCGGGGCGGGAAGTCCCCACAAGTGCTGCCTACCAACATGAAGGTTAGTGTATGTTTTTGTACCCGTAAGTATGTGTAACCTGTGTGTATATATGTGGTAGTTTATGCCTATGTGCATGCAAACTATATGTCCATGATGTGTATGTCTATATAGAAAGGTGTGTGTGTGTATGTATCAATGTGTAACGTGTGTGTACATATGTGGTAGTTTATGCCTATGTGCATGATGTGTTTGTGTATATAGATAGGTGTGTGTATGTGTTAATATGTAAGGCTCACACAGTGGTTAATTGGGTCAATTTCTGCCTATAGGAGAGAGAATATAATAGAGAGAATATAACTTTTTTTTGAATTTTTGTCCTTAATGTATTTTGTTATTTCTCTAATCAAGCTTCCCTCTTTTTAATATTACTAAAATGTTCCCCTTTTCAGTTTGACACGTTTTTCCAATGTATTTTAACCGGACAATAGCATAAATATAATAGTGTGATTATCACCACTTGTGACACAATGGTTGTCTTTTATTTGATTGAGTGCTCTTGTTGGTTAAAATACATTGGAAGAAAGTGACGTAAATTGAAAACATTTTAGTAATATTAAAAAAGGGAAGCTTGATCATTCTTTGTCAGCACATTGTAACAAATATCATAATAAAAACCCTAAGAATACCAGTTTTTATGTATTGGAAAGAGTAGAAACACATTGGCAAGAAGAGGATTACATAAAGAAAATGAGCCGGAGAGAGACCATGTGGTCTAAATGCAAACTGAGTTGAAGTGTTTTTCAACATAAAGGTTGTGCATTATATTTTTTATATAATTTAGGGTAATATAGGAGTATTATGTTCTATGGATTTATAGAAATATGGAAAAACTTTTTTTTATGAAAATAGCTTTTGTATGGATAAATTTGGATTCTTTCTCTGATTTGTAAGAGGATATAAAGGGATTAACTGGAAGAGGAAATGTCCCAGAATAAGTCCAAATTGGCGAAACTTGAGTCGGGTTATATCCTTAGGGATACTGAACAGGACTTTTAAAGTTTTTTAAGAATTTAACTCAAGCTAGAGGCTATAGTACAATAAAAGCACTTTACTTTTACCAGTATACCAATGGTGCTGAACTAGTGTTGGTACTTTTAATTTCAAGTACACAATCCTCAACTCAGGAAAGCGGAACCTTTGAGAAACTAGTTCATTTCCCCGAGGGAAAGCTTTGAGTGTTGCACAGTCAATGTGAAGTGCACTTTACTCAAGGTGGAGGAAAACGGTGCGCTCCGTGGGATCTTGTCCTCACGCTACTCGGATTTCTGCCTCTTTTGGCTATAAAGGTACTGCTTTAATTCTGGAGAACTGTGTTTCCATCACAAAATGCTTGATTAACGGTGGAAATTCCCATTTATCTGACACTTTTCTGATTTTGGAAAATATATTCATCCATTGATCTAGTGAGTGGGGGAAAAGAAGTTTTTATGTGTATATAAAAATCTTTTTGATGCATGTATGCCAAGAAAATATTTCACATTTTATCAGGTTTTTTTTTTTTTTTTACATTAATAGCAACATTCTTGGGGTAAGCAAGTGGGAGCAGACACCCACAGTGAATCGCTTGCAGTCCGTACAAAGCTCCTCCCATCCGTTATCCAGCAACCACCAGACGCCAAGCTTCAGGCTGCTCTGCAGCCCCATTCACATTGGACTTTGTATATAAGATGACGGCTGATGACTGGGTCAAGCGACAGCGCTTCTATTTATTAAATTATATTCTGCCCTATTCCCTTATGAAGAATGGCTGGGCCATTGTCACTCCATTCTTCCTCATAGACTGTAAGCTCTTGTGAGCAGGGACCTCACTTCTTTTGTTTCATATAAATATCTGTGATGATTTGTGATATGATGCTGCTATATAAATAGAGATTATTATTATTATTATTACAAAAAACACCACTCCAGTGGTTTAATGGTACATTGCCTCTTTTTAACTATGGAAGAATGCTAATGGATGTTTAGAAAACCTTTGTTCAAGCATGCTAGCACAGCTAACAACAGTTTGGCAGATTAGAGAAGCTATAAAACTGACCTTCCTTTGAGCTGGTTGAGAATCTGGAGCATCACATTTGTTTGTTCTATGGAACTCACAATGGCCAAAAAAAACACCCACTGCACAACTACCGTATTTTCCGGGCCATTAGGCGCACCGGAATATAAGGCGCATTAGTCCAATGCGCCTTATATATGTAATAATTCCATATATAAGGCGCATCGGACTATAAGGCGCAGGGTCGGGGGCGCGGCGGAGGTCCGGGGGCGGAGCGGAGAAGAGACGCGGCGATGCGGGGAAGGTGAGGTGGAGGATGGCAGTGGACCATACTTACATAGGTCCCCGCTACCGGAGACAGCAGATCTCCAGCGGGAACTGCAGACCACGCGGCAGAAGTTGTTCGTGCCGCGTAGTCTGCAGTTCCCGCTGGAGATCTGCGGTCTCCGGTAGCGGGGACCTATGTAAGTATGGTCCGCTGCCCTGTGCCATACATAGGGCGCACCGGACTATAAGGCGCACTTTTTGGATTTCCAAGGAAATCCAAGGCTTTTAAGTGCACCTTATAGTCCGGAAAATACAGTAAACAACAAGTACTTTAGAGACTCTGGCTTTGAGGCGTTAGTTTCTCAAACTAATGTCAATCTCTACAATAAAGAGGCAACTTTAGGATTCTGGCCTTCAGGGCACAGTGGCAAAGAAAAAGTCATATCTGAGACTGGCTAATTAAAAAAAAAAAATTAATATGGCCAAAAAAACAGTCACTGGACAGAGGAAGATTAGAAAAAAATGTTATGGACAAATCTAAGTTTGAGGCGTTTAAATCGCACAGAACAACATTTATAAGACGCATAAAGCTACTGGAACACCATCTGTCAAGCATGGTGGAGGAGGTTTGATGGTCTGGGATTATTTTGATGCTGGTAAAGTAAGAGATTTGTCAAGGTTAATGAGATTTTGAATAAGGAAATTCTATCTCTCCATTTTGAAAAGGAATGCCATACCCTTTGGACAGCTCTCTATTGGAGCCAATTTCATCCTACAACAGGACAATAACACAAAGCTCCTCCAAATTCTGCATGAACTATTTAGGGAAGAAACAGGCAGCTGGTATTCTATCTGTAATGGAGTGGGCAGCCCAGTCACCAGATCTCAACCTCATGGAGTTGCTGTTGGAGCAGCTTGACCGTATGGTATGTGCCTATCAAATGGAGCATTATTTGATGCAAGGAAAGGAGACAATTATTTTTCAAATGAAAAAAAAAATTTCAAACCTTATCAATGTCTGGACTATATTATTTATTCATTTTGCAACTGATTTGAAAAATAAAAGTAAGATTTCATGGAAAACACCAAATTGTCTGGGTGATCAGAACGGTAGTGTATGTTTGTGTGTATGTCCGCTAAAGAAATCTGCACAATTGCTATCGCCAAATGCTTCCTGAGATTCAGGGAACGTCATAGACTAAGTTATGAGCTGAAATTTTCACCCCACACAAAATAGACTTATTAACTACCATATGCAGAAGCCATTGTCTGCTGCCTACTGTGGCGGTTAGCAACCAATCACAGCTCAATTTCTATTTTGCCACAGGTCTTTAATGTGAGATCTGAGCTTTGATTGGTTACTATAGGGGGAAATTTATCAGTAGTGTCTAACTGGTGTAGTTAGCCATTGAAACCAATCAGAGCTCAGCTTTATTTTATAAACAACTGTCGGCAAAATGGAAGCTGAGCTCTCTGATTTGAGAGCAGAACTGTTCTAGTTGCCCATAGCAATCAGACACTTCTGATACATCTCCACATATGAGATGAAGACAGCTCAAAGATGGATATAAAATAATTTTTATTAACCTATTCTATTTTGTTAAAGGGGTTGTCCACTTTCATCAATAAATTTATAGTATTTGTGTAATTAAAAGTTATACAATTCTCCAATATATTTTTTGTATCAATTCCTCACAGTTTTCTAGATCTCTGCTTGTTGTACTTCTATAGAAAGCTTCTCTGTTTACATCCAGTGGTTAGAAATCTGACCATGTGATGTAATGGGCAGGCAGGTGCAGGAGCCGCTAGTATCACAGAGAGTAATGAGAGCCGTATGATAACAGCTTGTGCACCAGCAAGTACATCACGACACCATGGACACATTTCTATCCACTGAAAGTAAACATAAAAGTTTTCTATAGGAGAACCGCAAGCAGAGATCTAGAAAACCACGAGGAATTGATACAGAAAGTATATTGGAAATTTGTATAACTTCTCAATACACAATCAATATCAATTATTTGATGAAAGTGGACAACCTCTTAATTTACTTGCCCGGTTTAGTATGGTTCAAAATAATTTCTACAAATAACAATAATCTTTCTGGAATCTAGGAGTTGTACTCCTAGAAAAGCCATATGTGCTTCATGTAGATGCCCTGAATAGTCCCAAACATAGGGTTCAGTAATATAGGGCACTATGCTTAGTAGCTAATGTTATACAATTACGTATTATTACGCCACAATGAACAAGACAAGAAAGGAAAGATGGGATGCGAACACAGGACTGAACAAAGTAATGATATTTATTATTTCCTATATACAAACATACCCCGGCTCTCCTACGCACTGAGAGTCGGTGGATTTTTACTTTAGGTAGTCAAGTGCCCAGGGGCTTAAATGAGGACCTTTTGTTTACAGGGTTCTATAAAGTTTATAGAACAAGTTTATTGAACCACTTTAATGACCCCTGTGTAGTTGCATCATTATTTTGCAGACTCTATATTTTCTTCTTCTCTCTTCAGTACAGGTTCTTTAAAGTACGAAATATCTGGGAACCAAAAGAGATCCATATATACATTTTCACGGCATTTGAACATGTGGTAAGTCTTTTCTTTTGTAGTGACACTGGGTTAGAAAACACTTTTGGGATCTCTTATGTGTTTTTCCATTAACTTTTTTTGCATGGTCTAATCCCCTTCCTCACTCCTTCTTTATTTGGGTCAGTTCTTACCCTCTTACTCACTTCACACATTGTGTTCACTCACTCTACTTCAGCTCTTGCACTTTTACACTTCAGTTACTTTATTTCTTTTTTGTGTACTTCTTCAGCTTAGGATATTTCTCTACTTCTTCTATGCCTTTCTTCATTGGCTTTTTCACTTATAATTTCTTGTGTATTTAAGTTGCAGATTTGTATGGGTACCTCCACATCCAATGACATTTCCACTGCCTGATCTTGCCCCATGCACTGACCGTCTTGATTATAAGATCTGGCTGCAGACCTTCCCTCAGACCATGTGAACAATGTAGAGTAAGAACCTGGTTCCGGATCGCATCTCATGTGCTAACCTGGATTACTGCACTTGATGGACCTATTTGAGCTGAAGCTCCTGACCTGGACCCTCCCTTTCTTTGCTCATGGAGATGGCACTTGTGCATCCTGTATTATGCTCTTGTCATTGCCATTGCTGAATACGCACTTTTTGTGTTTTGATGACCCCGTCCAGGACTCTGGGGTCATGAACCACATGTGTCTGGATCCATATATTATGTATAACATTATTTAAATTGATGTCTCACTTGGTGTATCCCCCACCCCCCCTTTTTTTTCCATACTTACCTTGTTTTTATAAATATTTAATACTCTTTAGATAGTTTAGAATTTTTACAAGTTATGCCTTTTTGTGTGCACTAGGATCACTTATGTTACATCTATGGTGATGTTCTCACTCTAGATATTTCTAGGTAGGGTTCATCATGCACATTCAAATGATAACTGTTCATCGTTTACATTATTGTTATATTCGTGGCACATTGGTCAGCAATGTTGAATTACACTGTATTTCGGTCTGACTAAACTTCTTTATACACTTTTTAACACACTAATAAATAGAGCGGTATCGTTATTTTCTGCGATTATACTTACTAGTATGTGATGCTTCCAAATTACTTTTAGCTATTCCATGGGACTACACTTCTAGTTCCATTTGGGGAGGCCTCCCACATTTTGCTACTGCTTGATCAGCATGTGTAACAGCGCCGAACAATGCCCGTTACACGCGATAGGCATCAATGTATACCCAGCTCTTCTATTCCCTGGCAACATGATTGCTCATTCTTAAGCGAGCTAGTTGTATGGCAACTGTATTATAAGAGATACCGACGTTGATCACATGTGTTGCCGTCTGATGCCGTCTGTGACCCACACGCTCTGTGGATAACACTACTTCCTCTTTCTCCCGATCACGTGATTTCCCACGTGACAGGATTACTTCCGCTCATGCATGGTGTATCACCCTACACCCCGGGTAAACTATACATATGTAGATGCGACAGGTATGTCTCTGGCCCAATCATTTTATTATTTCCTCAGGGCGGGGGCCGCACCTTTTGCTATTTAAACAGGACAGCATCATGATTTAATCACTTAGCCCTGAGGAAGTCACCTGATCGGTGACGATACGCGTGGGGTCTTCTCCAATTCCCTCTCCGTCTGATGCTGCCTGCTGCTATACTTGTGTTTTACCTATATTTGGACTACAGGCAGTCCCCTGGTTACGTACAAGATAGGGTCTGGAGAAGTCGAAACTGTATATTTTATAATTGTAGTTCCAGACAAAAAAAATTTTGGCTCCAGTGACAATTGGAGTTTAAACATTTTTTGCTGTAATGGCACCAAGGATTATCAATAAAGCTTCATTACAGACACCTTACAGCTGATCATTGCAGTCTGGGACTATAGTAAAGCATTCAGAAAGCTTCACAAGAGGTCAGAGTGGTCTGTCTGTAACTATGGGTTGTCTGTAAGTCGGGTGTCCTTAAGTAGGGGACCGCCTGTATTGATCTTTCACATTTGGGTATTGTATCATCTAGCAGCAGGTATTTTGAGAACCAGGTTTTTTGTACTGGATATGCACTTATATGCACATATATTTTATGGATCTAGTCTTTTTACACCTGTTTTTTCCATTTGTTTAAACGCTTATTATTGCCATTTGGTTCACAGTCAGATTGTTAAGAGGGATTGTAGGGCTCACGTGCCCTTTGGCAGCTACATATACCCTTACAGGTATATTTTTAAGTGTTTTTATATTTCTTTCTTGTTGTCTTGTGGTCATTTGTTTGTATATAGGAAATAATAAATATCATTACTTTGTTCAGTCCTGTGTTCGCATCCCATCTTTCCTTTCTTGTCTTGTTCATTGTGATATATAGGGATGCGTGGACGTGTTATTTACTAATTTATAAAGTAGTGCCTGCTTTTTCTTGTGTATTTGGTATTATTACGCCACATGTCGGTAAGGGGTTCACAGGAATGGGAAAGGAAGAGTTACACAGTCAAACCATTCTTATCCAAGTACTTAAGTGTGTAGTTGACATTTAGATCCCCAGTATGCTGGCATTGGTTTTCCAGATGTTGGCATGTCACAGAGGGGAATGGTCTAAAACACTTTCATTTTTCCAAAGCAAAAGGAAAAGAGGATAGTATTTCATGTTGGCGTAATGTGCTGAATCAGCAGCCTTTTCAGAGAATGGCGTTTTTCCTTCTACTTAACACTTTCATTGATTATTAACACCATTTTTTCTACAGTTAACAAAGGTTATGTATATTATATTATCATGTATGGATGTACCAAATTTTACATTGACGTAAGATATTTAGCAGCTGTGTTCAGGATTAATAGCTGAAAAGATTTCATTTCTGTACTGGTTACAGCTTTGTTTCCTTATTTTCTGGTAGAATTAGGAGGGAGATCTCATTCATGTGTCCGGCATCACCTTCCATTGTGTTTTGCCTTCAGTGTATGAACTTTCCAGGACATTTCCTGTTTTTAAGTTCCAGCAATCATTGTGCTGTACAATGCCACTGTACAACTCCCATAGCAAGATGTAATCGTATCAGCAGGTAATATTATATCTCATGTTTTCTGGGTTATCACAGAATGAACTTAAAATTTCATATAAAACATCTATGTAAGCATAGTACAGATTATCACAAAACTGCAGAAAGGGTCCTCTAAACAATTGGTGGTATGAACAACCTTGAGCACCAAATAGAAGTCTGGTATAATATACAGGTGGTCCTCGACTTACAGACGATCCCTAGTTACAAACGGACCTCTGGATATTGGTAATTTACTGTACTTTAGCCTTAGACTACAATGATCAGCTATAACAGGTATCTGCAATTTAAGCTTTATTGTTAATCCTGATTCTTATGACAATACAACATTTTTAAAATCCAATTGTCACAGAGACCCAAAAAATTTGTCTGGGATTACAATTATAAAATATACAGTTCCGACTTACATACAAATTGAATTTAAGAACAAACCTACAGAACCTTGTATGTAACCACCTGTACATACAATGTTATTGTGTATGTCTATTATAATGATCATACATGTTTTCTATGTGAAATAACACAGCCTATAGCACAATATGTTTGCATAAAATGTTAGCTTCCAGCCAAACCGGTCTTTGAATTCTGTACAATGCATAATTTTTGTAAAGAGTCAGTACTTTTCTATTAGAAAAAATACAGATATGCTAGATTTTACATAAAAAAATTCACCAAACAAGAAGAACATACAACTCAGATCTGAAGGTTTTCTACTGATTGCAAATTCTTAGTTACTATTTTAAGTAACTCCTTCTCCACAATGACTCTTATATACACGATAGAAAATGATGTTCTCTACAACTCAAAACAACTTCAAATTATATGCTACTTATAAACCTGTAATTTCATTTCATAGTAGGAAAGACAAGGAATTGTCAACAAGAAAATATGACAACCAGAAAACCAGAGAGAAAAAAGACCCTAGCAGTGACTGGTATTGGTTGTCTGTTCTTAGTTGCACTCATTCCTAAATGTTTAAATGTTACCTTACAGGTCTTTGCTGCAAACAATGGTATTATTCTTATTAGTGTGGGCTAGTACTTGTGTGTAGAGGTTGAGTATTAGTCTCTCTCACTCTCTCCAATCTCCTTTAAAGGGAACCTGTCACCAGCTGAATCGCTATTAAAACACATATATATATATATATACACACACACACTCACCGGCCACTTTATTAGGTACACCTGTCTAACTGCTCGTTAACACTTAATTTCTAATCAGCCAATCACATTGCGGAAACTCAGTGCATTTAGGCATGTAGACATGGTCAAGACAATCATCTGCAGTTCAAACCGAGCATCAGTATGATGAGGAAAGGTGATTTGAGTGGCTTTGAACGTGGCATGGTTGTTGGTGCCAGAAGGGCTGGTCTGAGTATTTCAGAAACTGCTGATCTGCTGGGATTTTCACGCACAACCATCTCTAGGATTTACAGGGAATGGTCCGAAAAAGAAAAAACATCCAGTGAGCGGCAGTTCTGTGGGTGGAAATGCCTTGTTGATGCCAGAGGTCAGAGGAGAATGGGCAGACTGGTTCGAGCTGATAGAAAGGCAACAGTGACTCAAATCGCCACCCGTTACAACCAAGGTAGGCAGAAGAGCATCTCTGAACGCACAGTACGTCGAACCTTGAGGCAGATGGGCTACAGCAGCAGAAGACCACACCAGGTGCCACTCCTTTCAGCTAAGAACAGGAAACTGAGGCTACAATTTGCACAAGCTCATCGAAATTGCACAGTAGAAGATTGGAAAAACATTGCCTGGTCTGATGAGTCTCGATTTCTGCTGCGACATTCGGATGGTAGGGTCAGAATTTGCCGTCAACAACATGAAAGCATGGATCCATCCTGCCTTGTATCAACGGTTCAGGCTGGTGGTGGTGGTGTCATGGTGTGAGGAATATTTTCTTGGCACTCTTTGGGCCCCTTGGTACCAATTGAGCATCGTTGCAACGCCACAGCCTACCTGAGTATTGTTGCTGACCATGTCTATCCCTTTATGACCACAATGTACCCAACATCTGATGTCTACTTTCAGCAGGATAATGCGCCATGTCATAAAGCTGGAATCATCTCACACTGGTTTCTTGAACATGACAATGAGTTCACTGTACTCAAATGGCCTCCACAGTCACCAGATCTCAATCCAATAGAGCATCTTTGGGATGTGGTGGAACGGGAGATTCGCATCATGGATGTGCAGCCGACAAATCTGCGGCAACTGTGTGATGCCATCATGTCAATATGGACCAAAATCTCTGAGGAATGCTTCCAGCACCTTGTTGAATCTATGCCACGAAGAATTGAGGCAGTTCTGAAGGCAAAAGGGGGTCCAACCCGTTACTAGCATCGTGTACCTAATAAAGTGGCCGGTGAATGTATATATATATATATATATATATATATATATATATATTTATACCATATATGTCCGCTTGCATGTTTGCTGAACATTTCTTTATAAAGGGCCAACGTTGCCTGCAGCCAGAAAAATTAAGTTATGCTTCCAGTCAGGTTCCAGGCACAACAGGCACCCTGCCTCATGGCTGCATCTTCACATAACTGTGCATCCTTACACCCTGCCTGCTCCTCGTGGACTCTGTACTGTGGCAGGACGAGCAGTCGGGCAGGAGGCAGGGCCTGCGGCAGCTACAGGGACGCAGGCCCTGTGACGATGCTAGACTGCTGTGCCCGGAACCCCAGCCGCCTGACTGGAAGCAGACTTTAAAGGGCTACAGGCCCTTTATAAAGACATGTCCAGCAAACAGACAATTGTGTTGTGCCATGACTACTTTGTACTAAATTGAAACTGAAAGATCCCTAACCAGGATTAACAGACCACGGGCACCCCCTAACACTGTTTCCGTTTTGGATTTTGGATATACTGTTGGACTTTCTGTTTCTTGTCACAGTACAGGTATAATTAAAGGGAACCTGTCACCAGGGACCTCATTTTCACTAAAGACAGGTTACAGAAGCCCATTACACCTGTATTGAAAATATGTCTCCTGGTTTCTCTAAGTGTTTGCATTACAATATAATTGTGTGTTATAACTTACCTTGCTTCCTGACAGAATCCTCTGTGTAGTCCCAGAGGTTATAGATGAATTTGTAAAAAAAGAAAAAATTGGAAAGCACAAATATAGTGTAGCAGGTTCAGCAAAACAGGTTCCAATAAATACCTTATAAATAAATGCTCACCTTTTTAGGTTGTGTTAACCCCTTAAGGACGCAGGGTTTTTCGGCTGATTTCTCGCTCTCCAAATTCAAAAATCCATAACTTTTTCATTTTTACATGTACAGACCTGTGTGAGGGCTTATTTTGTGCGTAACAAATTTTACTTTCCCGTGATGTTATTTATTTTAACATGCCGTGTACTGCGAAGCTGAAAAAAAATTCCAAATGTGGAAAAATTGAAAAAAAAACGCACGTTCTTGTGGGCTCAGTTTTTACGACTTTCACTCTTCGCTCCAAATAACACGCCTACTTTATTCTTTGGTTCGGTGCGATCGCGGTGATACCAAATTTATACAGGTTTTATTGTGTTTTAATACATTTTCAAAAATTAAACGAATGTGTACAAAAAAGAAAAAAATTTTTTTGCCATCTTCTGACGCTAATAACTTTTTCATACTTTGGCGCACGGAGATGTGTGAGGGGTCATTTTTTGCGAAATGAGGCGACGTTTTCATTGCTACCATTTTGAGGTCTGTGCGAAATTTTTACACCTTTTTACATAACATAAAAAATGAAATAAAAAATGATCAAAGTCGCATTTCGGACATTTGGGCGCCATTTCCCGCCTCGGAGGTCACCGCCGGCCGTAACCGTTTTTATATTTTGATAGATCGGGCATTTTGGGACGCGGCGATACCTAATATGTCTGTGATTTTTACTGTTTGTTATGTTTTATATCCATTCTAGGGAAAGGGGGGTGATTTGAACTTTTAATATTTTATTAATTTTTTTTATTTTTTTAAACTTTTTTTTTCCACTATTTTTTAGACCATCTAGGGTACATTAACCCTAGATGGTCAGATCGCTCCTACCATATACTGCAATACTACAGTATTGCAATATATGGCATTTTTGCAGGTCATACATTACAATGAGCCACTGGCTCATTGTAACGAACCTGCATAAACCATGTAGCCTCGTGTCAAAAGAAGACCCGAGGCTACCATGGTAATCGATCGCCGCCCCCCGATGACGTTCGGGGGCGTGGCGATCGAAAAAAAGCCGCCGGCGACTTTAGAGGGTTATTAGCGGTGGGGGTTTTGTGCAAAATGCAAAAACCCCCACCTCTGTATGAAGAGGACTCAGCCCGTGAGCCCTCTTCATACATCCCTTATACCTCTGCGCCGTAGAGCTACGGCGCAGAGCGTTAAGGGGTTAATAGTCGCAACCAACTTTGATGCTTGATAAACCCCAGTTATGGTCGCCGAACAGGATTTTTGAATTATAAGCTATATTGTCACAACTTTCTAGTCGCAGGGGTTGGGCTTTGGTTTGGATGCATTTCAAAAAAAAACATGTGTCTTTTTTTTGTGCTGCAGGCTGCTCAGCTCTGAGCCCCCATCTTTGTGCTCCTGTACAGCTCTTCCCTCCTGCTTCTTCACAGAGTTCACAGCCTGGTGAGCTGACATCAGTGGGAGAGGGAGGAGCTGTACAAAAGCACAAAGGTGGGGGCTCAGAGCTGAGCAGTCTGCAGCAAAGATGTGTCACATGTTGTCTTTTGAAATGCATCCAAACCAAAGCCCGACCCCTAGGACTCCACAGAGGATTCTGTCAGGGTGCAAGGTAAGTTATAACACACAATTATATTGTAATGTAAATGCTTAGAGAAGGCACAAAGGCATATATCTGCAATGCAGCTGTAATGGGCTTTTGCAACTTGTCTTTAGTGAAAATGAGGTCCCTGGTGACAGGTTTCCTTTAAGCACAGTGATATCACAGTACATAGGCAATACACAAAGTGATGTTCTGCAGTGAAGTGTTAATTGATACACACAAAACTGTAATAAAACTTATTTCTGAAGGTATTCATTTCACTTAGCTTGATTAGCTGCTCATTATTTGTGAGCTAATATGGGCTCCATTGCAGCTGTCATGGAGGGAGAGAGCTTGTAAAGCTAGTAGAGCAGTGATGACACAGCACCTCGCAGGGGTTGGGCTTTGGTTTGGATGCATTTCAAAAAAAAACATGTGTCTTTTTTTTGTGCTGCAGGCTGCTCAGCTCTGAGCCCCCATCTTTGTGCTCCTGTACAGCTCTTCCCTCCTGCTTCTTCACAGAGTTCACAGCCTGGTGAGCTGACATCAGTGGGAGAGGGAGGAGCTGTACAAAAGCACAAAGGTGGGGGCTCAGAGCTGAGCAGTCTGCAGCAAAGATGTGTCACATGTTGTCTTTTGAAATGCATCCAAACCAAAGCCCGACCCCTAGGACTCCACAGAGGATTCTGTCAGGGTGCAAGGTAAGTTATAACACACAATTATATTGTAATGTAAATGCTTAGAGAAGGCACAAAGGCATATATCTGCAATGCAGCTGTAATGGGCTTTTGCAACTTGTCTTTAGTGAAAATGAGGTCCCTGGTGACAGGTTTCCTTTAAGCACAGTGATATCACAGTACATAGGCAATACACAAAGTGATGTTCTGCAGTGAAGTGTTAATTGATACACACAAAACTGTAATAAAACTTATTTCTGAAGGTATTCATTTCACTTAGCTTGATTAGCTGCTCATTATTTGTGAGCTAATATGGGCTCCATTGCAGCTGTCATGGAGGGAGAGAGCTTGTAAAGCTAGTAGAGCAGTGATGACACAGCACCTCACACCCATGGCTCAATCCTCTTTGCTGGCAGGAAGCCAGGTATACTCTGAAATACTTTTAAAACTGAATGGAACTAAGAGTGTTTATTATAACAGATGATTTGTGGCTAGTATTATAGGTCAAAATGTAAAATCCTGATGACAGGTTCCCTTTAATACATAAAATTTGTCCTGCAAAATACATGATCTCATACAGCTATGATAAAAAAGAAATATGATAAGAAGATATTTTGCTGGATATTAATATGGGTTTTACAGTGGTCACCCCCTGTCACCACTGGCCTTAGCAGGAGTGCACTGTCAAAGTGATGTCACCATTTGTCCTCAGCAGTGACTTGAGGGTCTATGCTGGATGGGAAACACAGACCAAGGCTGTATTATTTATTAAATATTTGGGGTCTATAGTGTAAACATTAACAAAACTCGACAACCCCTTTAAGACTCAAATAGGACGGTTCAGTTAGGGTTGAAATAAGGGTTAAACAGCAACCAATGAGCTACAACTTACAGAGAGGCAATACATTCAGAGTATTTCTCTATACAACCCATATAGACGATCAGATGTAAAGCAGACTTTTTAATGAAAAAAAATGCCGGCTGGTGATATTTCACCGTTTCGGCCGTATGCTAGGGGTCTTGGAGTGTGGGATGTTGTTTGAGTATTATTAAAATTTATTTGATCCTGACAATTAGAGAAAAATTACTATAAAAAGTGTTGCAATGTCTCTGGTACCTGCTTTCTGGCATTTAAGGGGTCAACAAAAGGGTGGGGCTGTTGGAGCTGCGTTTTGTTTTGTGAAGACATGTAAATGGCCTTGACGCTGAAGTTCTCCTAAAATCTAGGGCTCTGCCTGAGCTGTGTTATCAGTGTGTGTTCTGTTGTGAATAAAATATGATGTGATGTCCTCCTGTGTACCACACGAACAGACTAAGCAAGAATGAGCACACGGTAATAGAAGAATTCCATTGGAACGGTTTGCAGCTTTGGGACACATGGGATGATGACCTGAGAGTGTACATCTGTTTTGTAATGGGTTGTTACCAAAGGTGTTAACGGACTGGAGACATCTCTACCAGACTTGCGTATACAGGGACTGATAAGATTGTGACTGAAAGCCAGAGGGAAACAGAGACCAGTTTCACAGACCACGGCAAAGTGAGACTGAGAGAAAGTTGCGGTCCGCTGACAGCCCAACCCAAGTGGGCGTGTTTCGACTGTGGGGAGGAGACATTACTATAGTGAGTGGCGGAAACGGCCCCAACAGGGCGGGACAAGGGGGGTGGTAACGGACAGGGATGTCAGCGAGAACAGTCCCCCTTCTGAACGGCCCCCTCAAACAGAGTTAGTGCCTTTCATTGTAGAACTGATGTGTGACTCTGCCCTGCTAGCCCGATGATTTTAACCTATTTCCGGTCAAGGAAAAGACCCAGAAAGAACAGCTGGATACATGTAGGATGGTCTATGACCTCCAAGCTGCCTCCAAGCCCAGTGGTCCCTAGCCCAAACTGGCAGCAGTCCCCAGAGTGACATATTATTCACTGTTATTGATTTGGCAAATGTTTTCCTCTCTGTGCCCCTACATGAAGATTGACAGTACCTATTTGCCTTTACCAGTTCAGTATTCCAGTATATCTGATGTAGATTCCCACAAGGGGGGTAAAACTCACCCAGCCAGAACTACACGGCCCTACAGGGAGTAGACTGGCAGACTAGCCCCTTACTGGATGTTCTCCTTTCCAGTATGTGAAGGACCTACTGTTTTTGTTTGCCAGGATGCATTTATTGACCTTATGTGTTTTCTGTTCCAGAAGGGTTGCAATGTTTCCAGAGACAAACTCCAGTACTGCCACTGCTTCTCAGCCACAGGCAGATACCTGAAAGAAAGCTGGCAGTCCAGAACATGCCCCTGCCCTGAGGCCCTAACCCTCTTCACATGTTTGTAGGACTGGCCAGCTCCTGCAGGCCTGGGGTAAGGTCTGTTGCTTCCAGCCTGATGCTGCCCCTTTATTACTGCTTTGCCTCTTCCCCATTTGCCCTTAGTCAGGAGGCAATTGATGCATTCTATAGCCTTAAGCTGGCAAATCCTGTCTGCCCCGGCCCTAGGGACATCCTATTGGATAAGACCTTTTATTTTATTTTGCACCGAGTATGTAGGCCACAGGTTGTCTTAGCCCAGGAACGTGGTGGCCTCCCCAGTGGCCCACTATTAGACCCGGTTGGACTTAGTCGTGAGGGGAGCTCCTCATGTGTCAGTAGCTGCAGCCAGCAATCTGCTCAGCAAGGCCAGTGAGTTGATCCTAGATCACTCAGTTACCGTGCAAACCCCACATGACTTGCACAGTATCCTCACCCAAGTACAGACAAAGCATCTGAGCAATGGCCACACAGCTCAGACTCCAGTGTGCACTCCTGATGCCCCAGGTCACACTGACAAGGTGCACAGCTCTGAATCCTTCGTTCTATCGCCAGTCTTCCAGGATTCAGAGAGGGGGGGAAAGAAGGGTGATTAACCTCACCTCTGCAGGGACCCCCTCTAAGCATGGCATGCTGGTTAAAGAGTTCATGGATGCTCTCTTACTTCCACAAGAGGTGGGGATAGTAAAAGTAAAAGCACACACAATTTGGTAACTCCACAAGCCAAGGGCAAGGATGTGGCTGGCTGTGACGGGATGGCGAAGGCAGCTGCACAGATGGGGCCCAGAGACTGTCCTGAAGTTTCAGCGGTGAGTTCTGAGCTAAAAGTTTGATCCACAGGTGTTCCAGTCCCTGGTGGCCCGAGAGTCATCAGAAGTGAAGGAAGTGTGGAGGAAAGCTGGAGCCCAGATGCCGATGGGACCTGGATGCTGGGAGAGAGGGTGTGCCTGCCCAGAGCCCTGCACCCGTCAAGTAACCCACGGACACACACACACACACATCCAAAATGGCCATGCTAGCGCTCTTAAACCACCAGTGGTTTCCCCGGGTGTTACTACCCCTGTCACTAGAGTAGTGAAAGCCTTTATAGTCTGTGCCCACCACAACCCGGGTAAGGTGGTAAAGACCCCACAGAAGGTGACACCCAAACTGCTGTATCCCTTCCAGAGACTGCAGATGGATTTTATCCAGCTACCAAAAAGTGGTACGTAGGAATACGTGCTTGTGTGCATTGATCTCTTTCCAGGGTGGCCAGAAGTTTCTCCCATTACCAAGGCTACTGCCAGAGCTGCAGCCAAGAAGTTGGTGAGTGAGATTTTTCTGCAGGTTTGGACTTCCAGAAACCATAGAGTCCGGTCGCAGAACCCACTTCACTAGACAGGTAAAGACTAAAACCTTGTCCCTCTTGGGTGTAGAACAGGCCCTGCGCACCCCTTACCCTTCCCAAGTTGGTGGTGCGCTTGAGATACTTTAAACAGCACTCTTAAGTTAGAAATCCAGGAGGCCATGGAAGTAACAGGGAAACCATGGCAGGAGTGCCTTCCTGCTGCCCACGATTCAGTTAGGACCACCCTTAACAGAAAGATGGGATTGTCCCCCTTTGAAGTATTTTTTGGCTGTGTACCCAGACTAGGCTCCTACTTCCCACAGACCCTAGAGATGATGGCAGGAAACAAGGTGGGACATGCCACACAGTTGAGCCAGGCCTTGAAAAAGGTCGGAAAAAGTGTTTCTGATTCCTTTTTCAGATCTCAGGACGCATAACCTGAAGCCTGGAGACTACGGGTGGTGAAGAGAAACACAGAGAGAGAGTCTGGAGCCTCGCAACGATGGTCCTTTCCAAGTCCTGCTGACAAGTGCCACGTCTGTGAAGCTAGAGGGAAGTCAGCATGCTTCCACACTTTCTATTGCAAACTAACTTATTCTTCTTGCTAGCTGGTCTCTTCTGACTGACTGTATGCTCAGGGACACCCCAACCATGACTATCACTGTAACTAGAGGGCTGACCAGGATGCCCCCAGGGTAGGAGACTTTACCTACGGTTGGTGCAACAAGACAATGACCTTCTTTAACATTGACAGCACAGGTAACCCTGTATTAGCAGTTTCTGATGGGTACTGGATTTGTGGGGATAGGAGAGTCAGGTCAGGCCTAGAGGCTGGGAAGGTGAGTGTGCTGTGATAAAATTTGTGCATTCCTTCCTTGTGATCCCCAGGGATAAGTTTGATCAGACACATAAGAAAAGGTAGAGAATCCCAAAGGATTCTGGAGGTCTGAGAGAAGCACCTAGATGACAATGTTTATATGGATACAGTGGGAGCACCAAGGGGGGTCCCAGATGAGTACAAGGCCCACAATCAGATATGGACAGGTCTTCCCCAGATCATTATTCCCCATGACAGATCATTATACCCCAGACAGCTATGAGCAAAGATGTTGGTTGGGTTAACTGTTTTTATTGTAATCAACAGAGATTTGTGAATTATATCGGAGATGCTTCCCAGAACCGCATGGCTTTGGACATGACCCTTGCTGAGAAGGGAGGAGTCTGTAAGATGGTGGGAGTGGCTTGTTGCATGTACATCCCGGATGACATCACCCCCTATGGATCCATTACCCATGCTCGTGAAAAGATTGAAGGACTGTCCAGGGAACTCAAGAGAAACTCTGGAGTGGACAGTTTGTCCTTCACTTTGTGGTTGGGGAATTGGAAGGGTTTCTTTTAAGTGGGGGTGATATTGGGGATTGTGATTTTGCTCTTGTCACTTATTGCGCGTTGTGTGGTCCCCCTCATCAAGTCCACCATGTCCCAGATGGCCGTCCAGGCGGTAAGAACCATGACAGGAGAAGTGCCTTTTGGAGGATGATGCTGCCTGTTTACAAACCTATGGACTATGGGAACTCAGTGATGTGATTTGAGTGTGCAGTCCTGTAACCCCTGAGTGACTGGCCTCCAGGGGATCTGGTGAAGAGTTAACAAGTCCAGCAGGTACGGGCTTAGCCTACCTGTGGGTACCTGGAGCTTGAAGAGGTCGCTCGGGATGGAGTTACAGGCCAGCGAAGCTCAAAGGGGGGAATTGTTAAGGAGATCGCACTGGTTTCGGATGCCATCTTGACTACTGTCCGCCATCTTAGATACAGCGGCCATGTTCCATGACCATTGTCAAGTTAATGTCATGATTCAAACTTCATTTTATGTAACTTGTTTGCTCGCCTGTCAGCTAATACCCTTTGACATTTAATGAGAAGCCAGTCTGTCCTTGACTATATTATGATTCTGGAGTCCACTAATCTTCTTCTTAGTATAAACAATATCTGTGTCTCTGAGAACTGAGCACATTTAATTAACTTTTTTCCCAGAATGTGCTGATGTCCAATGGAATCTAAGTGCCTTATCTCCTTTCATACAACACCCAAAATGCTGATTTCTCTGTATTAAAATACAGCTGGGGTTTTTTTAAATAAGTTTGATTTGAGTGAATCTAAAGACTGGACTGTGTCTTTCTTTTACTCTGTCATCTCGCTGCCGGCAGCTATCTCATCCTCCCTCAAAGGGTTAATTAGGACTCACCTTACAAAAGTCAAGAGGGCTGTTGGGGCCCTGCATAAAAAAATCCCTATCCGTATACACTTGGTTTCATGATGATACAGTAAGGAATTAATATTTTACTAGTACAGTGACTTTGGATTAAACTCTACAACTGTTCTGTGACCTCTGGTCAGCACTTGCTCATCTTACACTCGGCAATCCCCTTTACATGGCCTTAGTGACTAAATAAAGAGCGGCATGTAAGGACAGAAATGCCAGGCAAAATAACATCTGTAGTTTTTATATATACATAATATGACACATGCAGTGCCCAAAATTGGACCAAAGTGTTCAAAATTGCAGGAAATTATAGAGTCAAAACAGTGAAACTAAAATAGCAGCTAAACTGTAGAATAAACATACTACTGTTTTTCTGGTTTCCAGTATTTTGGTTGTCTCATTGGTAAAATAGTAATTGCACATAGGTAATGCCCAAGGCCTAAAGTTTGAGGTTTTTCGTGTAAATTCCATAGTCCTGGATGTACTACAGTGCAAAGGAACTAAAATTAACATCTGGGAAATAAGATCTAAAACTAAACTACAAAAAACAACATCCTTTGGCATATTCTATTCATTTCAAATGTATAAAGGAGGAAACAAAGCAAAGTAACAGGAGGTTACTCGATCTGGACGATCTTTTGTCAACAGAAAGTTACATGAACACATGTAAACATACTGTATGGTAGCCCGATCCCACAGGTTGCCCACTGCTTCAAGTAGCCCAGTTTACATGGGCTGCACATGTTCATGTGCAAGAAACCTTATTACCAGAAGATTTTTTTTTCCATACCTTGTTATTGTATGTATTTGTTTTTTCATTAATAGTCATCGAAAATTACTTTCGGTTGCACCTCAAAGCTAAAAATTCTAACATATCCACAGACTAGGTCCTCAAAATCAGATTGTCATGGGTCCAAAGTCCACTATCTCCACAGATCAGCTATTCACAGCAGCCAATATAAAATAAAAGAAAGCAGATAGTTCTCAGTGTAGAACAATTGTATAGGAGCTAAACTGCAGTGACTCCGTTCAGCCACCAAAATGAGAACTGAGCTTTCTGCTTTATGTTCTATTCTCAGTTTAGAACATCTGAGCTGTCCGGAGTGTGGAGTAATGGCCTCTAACAATTGGATATTAACTCTATAAAACCAGGCCATTTTCATACTTTGAGTTTCCATTTTTCACTCCCTGTCTTTAAAAATCTGTAACTTTTTAATTTTTTTTCTGTAACAAATCGTCCTTCCTAGTGATTGTGTTTCATATTCCATGCTGTGTACTGGGAAGCTGGAAAAACTTTCAAATGGGGGACGGTGTGGTCAGGAATTATAATGGCTGCGCGCTAGCTCGAGCAAGAGGGCTGTTAGACTATGCCCATGTCCATGTAACCCTGAGTATAGCGCAAGAATATCTTTATAGCGCAAGAATTCATGCAGTAGAATTTATTAAATGAGATTTGTTTCCCTTGTGTGCAATATCAGATTCTATAGAAAAAAACTGTGATGTTTGGGCAGAATAAAATAACTAGATCATTTAAGAAATTATCCCCTCCCAAAGTAAAAGATTTTACAGTACATAGGCCCGGGATTCAGCCACTAAAGATCCCACAAGTAATAAGGAAATTGCTGATATTGTGGAAAAAAATAGATGGGGATAGTGTGGAGGCAGAAATGGGAAAAAGCAAATTGATTATGGATAAGGCAGAAGAGGAGACCTTAGGAGCAGTGGGGGTACCAGCAGCAGCATCACTGAGGGCTTAATACGGGACAGAATAAAGTACGTAAAGCATAATACAACAATATCAAATGATAGCGTAGGTACAAACAGAGGACTCAATCACAAACAGCATGAAAGAAATGTTTGAAACTTATCTAGTGGCTGAACTACCAGAACCCTAACAGAATATGGAAATATTTAACGATCTTTCACCAAATACAATGAAGCTACGTTGGGAGTTTAACCCCTTCCCAACATTTGATGTAATAGTACTGCATCACGTGAGGTGCGTTCATGCAAAATGCAGTATTATTACGTCAAGCTTCTGGGTCCGGCTCCAGAAGCTGCGGGTGTCATTTAAGGCATTTAAAGGCAGGACCCGGCTGTAAGACACTGGGCATGCGCACTGTATTGCACTGTGTAACCTGTAAAAGAGCTTGAACAAGTGATCAGAAGATCACTTGTTAAAGCTAAGATGTCAGTAACAGTAAAAAAAAAAAAAAAAGTTAAAACAATAAATAAAGGTTTATTAAAATAAAAATAAATAATAAAAGAAAGTGAAAGTCCCCCCAAACACCACGTTTCCCTATACACAAGTAATAAAGTATAAAAAACACTAAATCACAAAAAAACCCCACTTATTTGGTATTGCTGCATCCGTAACAATCTGTACAATAAATCCTAATCATAATTGGACCCGCTCGGTGAACGTGGTAAAAAAAAAAAAAAAAAACTTGCCAAAAATATATATTTTTTAATCAAATTGCTTTACAAAAAATGTTCTAAAATGTGATCCGAAAAAGTTATGAGCACTAAAATGATACCAATGAAAAGAACAACTTGTCATGCAAAAAATAAGCTCACAACTAGCTCCGTCAACCAAAAAATACTATAGTTATGCTTCTATAAAAATGGCAATACTAAAACAAATGCAATTTTTTCTATTCTAGTTTTCCTTCAATAAAATTGGACAAATATAAACAAAACTATATAAATGAGGTATCACCGTAATCGTAGTGATCCGTAGAATAAAGATAATATATTATTGTTATGCTACAGTGAACCCCCCCCCCAAAAAAAAATGCTTAAGATCCAAAACAAGAATTGATGATTTTATTTTCCTCCACACGTAAAGAGTTAATAAAATTGCTTCAATAAGCTAAAAACCCACTAAAATGATTTTTTTTTTACAGTGCATCTCGTCTCGCAAAAAATAAGCCCTTATTTGTCTAAATTGCTTAAAAAATAAATAAAGATTGTATAGCCTATTCCCAATGCGTGTTGTTATAGAACGGTGTGGTGGGTAGTGACTTTCCAACACGGTTCAGACACAGTGATCGGACCAGATTGGTTACGTCTCTCCCCACCCCCCCAGTTCATGATCGCTGCTATTGGCTCATCAATTCAGACCATCCAATAGCAGCGAATTTACTTATGACGTCAGTAATACCGATCACCATGTCCGTAGACACGGTGATCGGGGCAGGGTGGCGGCTGTTCCTGACAGCCACCAATTTTGCCTTGGGGTCCTGAGGGGTTTTGTTGCCCCCCTCTGTCCATGTTTGCTGCTACTGGCTGGTCGATTTGGTCCAGCCAAAAGCAGCAATATTCGTCACAATGGGCATCGCTAGGGTGAATAAGAGTAACACTTGGCGATAATTTCCCTACAGAAAACGAAGATATGGTACAAAAGTGCTGGCTGTGCACATTGTACAGATTATGCTGTACAACTCTTACGAGCTGTTCCAATGTGCATGTCCTGCCGTATCATTTCTCCGTTTTCAAGAGGAAGATATTAGGAAACTAATATTGGGTCAAGAAGGACGGGGCCCCAGTACCTCTGGTTTAGATGTTCCCGTGTTTTGCCAGGACAGCATTTTCCCGGTGAATTCTGCTGCTTCTAAAGGTAGGACTCAATAAAGAGTCTGTTCCAAAAGAGGAGTTAGGATGGACACTACATACTACTAAGAGACCTGCAACAACTCCAGAGTGACAAAAGTTTAGTTGGTCCCTTGGTATATTCTACCTCCTTATACGCAACACATTCACAATTCACGCCCAACCTGTTGTTACATTTATTCACTTTACTGAAATGAATTCACAACTGCTCCCTATACCCCTCCATTATTTCATAACGGGCGCCACATAACGGGCACTGAACGTTCCAGAAATAATTGCAATTTCCATCTTGGACTCCATTGCATATCAGATTTGGAAACCGCCTATATGTTCAAAATGCTCATTTCACCACGTGTATTACACTACACCACATATTACACCTTGCTATATTCCCCAAGGGGTGTACATTCAACAATTAGGGTCACTTTTCGGGTTTTCCTCTGTTTTGGTACCACTACGGCTCTCCAAATGTATCCTGACACGTGAAGGATTTCTGTAAAATTTGGCCTCTAAAAGACAAACATCCCTCTTTTTCCTCTACTGTGCGCCCGTAAAGTGACATCTATAGGAAAATTTTCACCTTTTTAACCCCTACGGGACTCAGCCTCTTTTGGCCTTAAGGACTATAAGTGGTTATAGTTTTGGAACGCTATTAGATATCCAGGGGATTTTGAGATTGTTTTCTCGTGACACATTGTACTTCAAATTAGTTTAAAAATTTGGATGATATCTTTTGTGTTTAGTTATGAAAAAAAAACAAAATTTGGCAAAAATTTGGAAAAATTCTTTATTTTCAACGTTCTAAATTCTCTACTTTTGATGCAGATAGTCATAGCTCCCAAATAAATTCATAACTTACATTTCCCAAATGTCTGCTTTATGTTGGCATGGTTTTTTAAGATTCCACATATTTTACTAGAATGTTATGAGGCTCAGAATTTAGGTATCATTTTTCACATTTTTTGTAAAGTCACCAAAACCTGTATTAGATGGACCTGCTCAACTTCTAATTGACACTGAGAGGCCTAAATAATAGTGAGACTCGTAAATTACCCCATTGTGGAAACTACACACCTCAACGTATGAAAAACCACTTTTAAGAAGTTTGTTAACGCTTTACGTGTTTTATAGGGGTTAAAACAAAATGGAGGTGTAGTCTGCAAATTGTAATATTTTTTCACAATACACCCATTTTGGGTGGAAAATTAAACATTTACAATGGATTAAATGAATAAAGGCTCCACAAAGTTTGTTACCCAATTTCTCCTGAGTACACGGATACTCTACATGTGGTGGTAACCTGCTGTATGGGCGCACGGCCGGGCATAGAAGGGAAGGAGGCGCCATCCAGATCAGATTTGCTATGTCACATTGTACAGGCTATAATTTTTTTCTTTTTTTTAATGTGGACCTATAGGGGCTTATTTCTTTTGCCACATGAGATGCACTTTTCTGGTACGTAATTTGGGGGAATCTATAGGCTAATTGGTGAGATTTTATTAACTCTTTGTTGGTGGAGGAAATGAAAATCATCACTTTTCAGGAAGATTTTTATGGGTTTTTTTTTTTGGCTGCTTACCATACCATAAAAATAGTATATTATTTTTATTCTATGGGTCGCCACGATTACAAAAAGACCTCATTTATATAGATTTTTTATTTTTTTCCCATTTTTACTGCATAAAAAGTAATTTGGCAAAAATGTTGTAAATTTTAGCATCACCGTCTTTCATATGCATAACTTTTTTATTTTTCGCCTCACAAATCTGTTTAAGGGCTTATTTTTTGCGAGAAGGATTGTTCTTTTTAGTGGTCTTATTTTAGAGTGCATAACATTTTTTAAATCCCTTTCTAGAGCATTTTTATAGGGTATTAATTGAAAATGATCTTTTTTCTGGAGCTTTTTTTTGTTTTGTTTTTTACGGGGTTCACTTTGCGGATCTAATAATGATTCTGTTTTATTATGCAGATTGTTACGGATGCAGGGATACCAAATATGTGGGGGTTTTGTGTATTTTATTCAATTGTACTGAATAAAAACCAATTTGGAGAAAATCTTGTTCATTTTAGCATCACCATCTTTTCATATGCATAACTTTTTTATTTTTCGGCTGACAAATCTGGTTAGGGGCTTATTTTTTGCGAGAAGAGTTGTTCTTTTTAGTGGGCTTATTTTGGAGTGCATAACATTTTTTCAATTACTTTTTAGAGCATTTTTTTATAGGGTATTAATTAAAAATGATCTTTTTTGGAACATTTTTGCGTTTTTTTTCTACGGCGTGTACCGTGCGGGTCCAGTAACGATTCTGTTTTATTATACAGATTGTTACGAACGCGGCAATACCAAATATGCAGGGTTTTTTGTGTTTTTGTGTTTTTTATACTTTATTAAGTGTTTTTATGGGAAAGTGACATTTTAGGGGCTTATATTTTTATGTATTTATTTTTTATTTATTATAATGTGTAGTGTTAAGTGTTTTTGCATATTTTTACTTATACATACTTGAACTTGAACCAGTGATGCTCTGATCACTGGTTTAAGTTCAATACACTGCTCTACAATACTATTTTATTGGAGAGCAGTGTAAACTGCCTGAGCAAGCTTGCGCATGCTCAGACAGTTTACAGTCAGACCCGGAAGGGGTCTGAATGCCATGGAGACCGGGCAGCTCCGGGGCACATGCCAGTCCTCGGAGCTGCCCAGAAGTGGATCGGATCCCCCGGTAAGCGGCACGGGGGATCCGATCCACAGCGCAAACACCCTTACACGCCGCGGTCAAACATGAGCCGGCTCCGATCGCGGGTGTTAGCGCAGGCTGTCAGCTGTACTAGACAGCTGACAGCCGCTGCTTCTGGTACCGGCTCCGTTCGTGAGCCGGTGCCAGGAGCAGGACGTTATAGAACGTCCTCGTGCGCTTAGCATCTAGCCCCGGGGACGTACTATAACGTCCTGGTGCGCCTAGGGGTTAATGATTAGGGCCTAATTGGATCATTCACCTGTAGGGGCAAATACATATATTACACATTGCTAAATTCTCTAAGGGGTGTGCGTTCAAAAATTAGGGTCACTTTTCGGATTCTTATCTTTTTTATACCACTAGGGCTCTCCAAATGCATGTCAAACATTTCTGTCAAATTTGGCTTCTAAAAGGCAAACATCCCCCTTTCCTTTTACTGTGCGCCCATACAACATTTTATATACACATGTGGGATACTTCTACACTCAATAGAAATAGGTTTACATATTTTGGGGGGTTAGTACATTTTTTATCCCTTGTGGCTATAAAAAATTAGGGGTAAAATGACCTTTATAAGAATATTTTCACCTTTTTCCTTTTTAAGTCCTAATTAAATCAAACACCTTTAAGGACAAATACACATAATACACCTTGATAAAATTCTCTAAGGGGTGTGCTTTCCAAAATGGTGATACTTGTTGGGGTTCCCCTCTGTTTTGGTACCACTACGGCTCTCTATATGCATCCTGACACATGTAAAGGATGTGTGTCAAATTTGGCTTCTAAAAGGCCAACGCCCCTCTTTCCCTTCTGAGCTTCACTGCGTACCCATACAACATTTTATTTGCATGTGTGGGGCAATTTTATAGTTGGGAGAAATGCTAGTACACATTTTTTGAGGTTGTTTCATCTTTAATGCCTTATGGGATACAAAAATTAACTGAAAAAGTGATCTTTTTCCTTTTAGGGACCTAATTGAAGCAAACACCTGTAGGGGAAAATACACATATTATACCTTGCTAAATTCTCCAAAGGGTGCACTTTCCAAAATGGTGACACTTGTTGGGGTTCCCCTCTGTTTTGGTACCACTAGGGCTCTCGAAATGCATCCTGATACATGTAAAGGATGATTTTCAAATCTGGCTTCTAAAAGGCCAAAGCCCCTCTTTCCCTTCTGAGCCCTACTATGTACCCATACAACACTTTATATGCACAAGTGGTGCAGTTCTGTGCTTAGGAGAAATAGTTTTACACATTTATGGGGGTTGTTTCATCTTTTATCCCTTGTGGCTTACAAAAATTTGGGGTAAAAGTGACTTTTTTGAGAAAATTGTCACCTTTTTTCCCTTTTGGAGCCTAATTGAATCAAACACCCGTTGGGGCAAATATACAAATTACACCTTGCTAAACTCTCCAAGGGGTGTACTTTCCAAAATGGTGTCTCTTGTTGGGGCTTTCCTCTGTTTTGGTATCTTTAGGGCTCTGTAAATGCATCCTGACACATGAAAACTTTTTCAGCCTTATTTGCCCTCCAAAAACGAAACAACGCTCTTTTCATTCCAAGTGCCCCCCTGTGCCTGTACAGAAGGGTACAGTGACAAAATGGGTATTTGCATACTCAGGAGGAATTGCCCTCAACATTGTAAAATGCATTTTCCCTTTTAACCCATTGTGAAGGTGCAAATTTTAGTGTTCAATGAATCTATTGTAAGATAAAATTACATTTCTCTAATTTCACTTTCCTTTATTTTTCACCCTCATGAAACGCTCAAAGGGTTAACAAACTTCCCAAAGGTTGTTTTGTATATTTTGAGGGGGCAGTTTCTAAAGTGTCATTTGTGGGGGGTTTCTGTCATGTAGGCCTTATAAAGTCATTTCTAACTAAATTGACCCTCCAAAAGTAGGTTTTGATGGTTTTTGTGAAAATCTGAAAAATTGCACCTAATTGCATCCTAAAAAAAGGAAAAGATGTTTGAAAAATGATGCCAAGTTAAAGACATATGGAAAATGTTAGTTATCAAGTTATTTTAGTGATATGACCAACTTTCCAAAAAGTAGAAAATTTTGAATTTGGAAAACATTGGTTTTTTTCAAAATTTTTGACAAATTTCCGTTTATTTCATAAATACTAAACATATTGCTTACATTTCTCAACCAACATGAAGTACAATGTGTCACAAAAAACAATCTCAAAATCAACTGGATATGATAAAGCGTTCCAAAGTTATAACCACTTAAATAGAACCATGTCAGATTTGAAAAAATGGGTTAAGGGTTAATCATAATAACATTAAAACTATCATTAAAGTTAATTTGCTGAAACGGGAATACCCCTTTAAACACCTAACATATATCACCAAGGCATTTGAGCTACACAAGAATGTCATAGCACTAAAGGGGTGGAGGTTTGGTAATAAGTAAATGATTGGTTTATTCTTTGCCTATTTATGCACCTGGAATATTACTTTACATTTTAACCCCTTAACGCTCTGCGCCGTAGCTCTACGGCGCAGAGGTATAAGGGATGTATGAAGAGGGCTCACGGGCTGAGTCCTCTTCATACAAAGGTGGGGGTTTTTGCATTTTGCACAAAACCCCCACCGCTAATAACCGCGGTCGGTGCTTGCACCGATCGCGGCTATTAACCCCCTAAACGCCGCCGGCAAAGTCGCCGGCGGCGTTTAAAAGACGGCGGCGCGTGGGCGCCGCCATCTTTTTTTCGATCGCCACGCCCCCGAACGTCATCGGGGGGCGGCGATCAGTTGCCATGGTAGCCTCGTGTCTTCTTTTGACACGAGGCTATCTGGCAGCTGCATATTCGTTACAATGAGCCAGTGGCTCATTGTAATGAATGTGCTGCAAAAATGCCATATATTGCAATACAGAAGTATTGCAGTATATGGTAGCAGCGATCTGACTATCTAGGGTTAATGTACCCTAGATGGTCTAAAAGATAGTGAAAAAAAAAAGAAAAAAAAAAGTTTAAAAAATAAAAAAAATTAATAAAATATTAAAAGTTCAAATCACCCCCCTTTCCCTAGAACGGATATAAAACATAACAAACAGTAAAAATCACAGACATATTAGGTATCGCCGCGTCCCAAAATGCCCGATCTATCAAAATATAAAAACGGTTACGGCCGGCGGTGACCTCCGAGGCGGGAAATGGCGCCCAAATGTCCGAAATGCGACTTTTACACCTTTTTACATAACATAAAAAATGAAATAAAAAATGATCAAAATGTCGCACAGACCTCAAAATGGTAGCAATGAAAACGTCGCCTCATTTCGCAAAAAATGACCCCTCACACATCTCCGTGCGCCAAAGTATGAAAAAGTTATTAGCGTCAGAAGATGGCAAAAAATTTTTTTTCTTTTTTGTACACATTCGTTTAATTTTTGAAAATGTATTAAAACACAATAAAACCTGTATAAATTTGGTATCACCGCGATCGCACCGAACCAAAGAATAAAGTAGGCGTGTTATTTGGAGCGAAGAGTGAAAGTCGTAAAAACTGAGCCCACAAGAACGTGACGCACGTGCGGTTTTTTTTCAATTTTTCCACATTTGGAATTTTTTTTCAGCTTTGCAGTACATGGCATGTTAAAATAAATAACATTACGGGAAAGTAAAATTTGTTACGCACAAAATAAGCCCTCACACAGGTCTGTACACGGAAAAATGAAAAAGTTATGGATTTTTGAAGTTGGAGAGCGAGAAATGAGGCGAAAAACCCTCCGTCCTTAAGGGGTTAAAGATCTATTTTGATTATGTTTACATATTTATATGAGGAGAAGCAATGAAAACACAAAAGTACAAACTTCAAATGTGCACTTATATGCCTTCATGTGAATGATCAGATAGTCTTATTACTCATTCTCATGACATTTTCAAATATTTTCTGAAAATACTGCAGATTTGAAAATTCCAAATTTGAATTACTTCTTAAAAAATAGGGATATTCACCGTAAGGAATATTACAACTATAACAGTCTTCTATATAGGGACGCACCACTTGGCTTTATTCTACAAGTTTAATATGCTTTTCTTTCACGAAGAACAAGACTTTGGCATGAAAATTAGAGGTTATGCATCGACTGCTGTTTTCTAATAATGTTCTCCATGTACACAGAACCACAAAACATTCTCTCTATGTAATTAAATTACTTAAGGTCATATTTTTAGGAAAAAGAAAAAAAGTCAGTGAATCATACTTGTTCCAAATGATGGAAAAAGACCCCTTGCAAAGAATTTGCCAATTTAAGTGCATGGCAGGGGAAACATTCCTTCCTGACTCCATATGTGACAATGAGATTCATTTTGAGTATCAGTCAGCTCTACCCATAAGATCTAATAGTTAGTAAGAGAAAAGAAGAAATAGTTTTTTTTTTTTTTACTAAGGATATCTAAATCCTTTTTAAATTAAATAGAAAAAACTCATGGACCAAACTGTGACCTGTTATCTATGGTTCTAAATAACAGAATAAAACAGGAGTATAAGTGCTTGGTGGGTTTCAAACAGTTTCACATACCATAAAAACATCTGCAAACTTCATGTCACTTCATTGGTCACATTTGACATTTTAGTGAATGGGTTTTTAAAAATCGAAATCACACATTTCTGTTTAAACTATGTGGAAGTTTCGCAATAATGTCAGCAGCCTTAATACTTCAAACTTAGCTAAGTCCTCTAAAAAATCTCATATATGGTGGTTTTGACCATGTATCAATGCTGAAAGTGCTAGTTAGGAGCCCCAGGAAGCTGTTTAATCCATATCTTTGGATATGTTGAAAAATAATTTAAAAAATAAATAAATTAATAATAACTGCATCTTCTCCCAGGAAATGAGCAAGGGTCCTCACACTTCTGTGCTTTCAAATCTTTGCTCTGAGCTGCTGGTAGTTCCTCCCCTCTGACCATTTTCCAATCATGCTGCTTACAACATTCACAAAGGTAAGGTATGACATAACAGCTCTAGGACTAATACATAACAATGTCTGCTTTGAATGGTCAAAACAACAACTGCAACAATGATAGAAACTTTTGGAATGTGATTGTGGATACATGAAAAAAAGAGATCCAGAAAACATAGGCCCACATTTATCAAAGCCCCTGCACCCAGGGCAGCCATCAGGAAATTCGGGGCCCCATACAGCAAAAGTGTCTGGGCCCCAACACACCCCAAAACCGAACAAGCCTCCTGCCCCCCGCAGTGACCTTTCACAAACAGGGTTTGAGGCCTGTTGCTACGACAAGGCACACTCTTCTGGTAGATTGCCAATAGGAGTCATACTATTGAACGTCACGTGCAATTTTTCACATTTTCATAAAAAAAGCTAAATCCTGCTATTGAGGGACCTGCTCAGGTTTCAAGTCACTTTGAGAGGCCTAAATAAAGTAAAACCCCATAAATTACTCCATTATAGAAACTACACCCCTCAACGTACGTAAAACAACTTTTATGAAGTTTGTTAACCCTTTAATTGGTTTACATGGGTTAAAACAAAATCGGATGCAATTTCGAAATTACATTTTATTTGGCTAAATTAATGTGTTTTTCATAAAATGTACAAATTCTCAGTGGATAAAATTCCAAAACGCTCCTCAAAATTTGATCCCCCATCTCTCCCGCGTATAACAATACCCCATATGTGGTGGTAACCTGCTGTATGGGCACACGCTAGGGCATTGAGGGGGAGCTGCGCCATTCAGAGCAGATTATGCATTGTCACTTTTTATTGGCTATACAATCTTTATTTTTTTGGCAATTTGGACATTTAAGGGCTTATTTTTTGCGACATGAGATGCACTTTACAAATACTTCATTTAAGTGGGTCTATAGCTTTTCGATGAGATTTTATTAACTCTTTAATGTATGGAGGAAAAGAAAATTGTCAATTTGGGGTTTCTTTTTTTTGTATATTTTGGGGGTCGTACACCATACACTAAAAATACTATAATATTTTCATTCTATAGATCACTACGATTACGGTGATACCTCATTTATATAGTTTTTCATTTATTTTTACAATTTTACTGGAGAAAAACTAATACAGAGGAAATCTTATTTGTTTCTGCATCGCCATCTTTTCGGGAACTTAACCTTAATATTTTTTGGTTGACAGAGCTAGTTTAGGGCTTATTTTTTACGTGTTGAGTTGTTCTTTCAATGGGTACCATTTTGGGGCACATAACTTTTTTTGATCACTTTTTAGAACATTTTTGTAAAGGGATTTTATGAAAATTTATATTTTTGGCGAGTTTTTCGGGTTTTGTTTTTACGGCGTTCACCGTACGGGTCCAATAATGTTTCTGACTTATTGTACAGATTGTTACGGACGCGGTGATACCAAATATGTGGGGGGTTTTGGTGATTTTCAGGTATTTTTACTTTATTAGATGTGTATAGGGAATGTTTGTGTTTAGGGGACTTTAACTCTATTTAATTAATTATTTTTATTAAAAATTGTGTTTATTCAGTGTTTTTAACTTTTTTTTCTTTACTTTTACAGGTTAGCTTGAACAAGTGATCCACTGATCACTTGTTCAAGCTATTCTTCACCTAATACAGTGTAATACAGATGTATTACACTGTATTATGTGAAACACTGAGCATGCTGCGCATGCTCAGTGTGTCACAGCCGGGTCCTGCCAGGAGGCACGGACCCGGCACCCGGAAGAAGATCGCGCAGCCCCGGGCACCGGCAGTCCCGGGGCTGCGATCAGAGCAGCGGGACCCCCCCGGTAAGCGCCGCGGGGGGGTCCGAATCCTGTTAAATGCCCCTAGCACGCCGCGGTCAGCGCGACCGCGGCGTGTTAGGGGTTAACACCCGCGATCGGAGAAATCTCCGATCGCGGGTGTTAGAGGAGGGTGTCGGCTATAATATATAGCCGACACCCGCAGCTTCTGGCCCCGGCTCCATTCAGGAGCCGGGGCCAGAAGTTTGACGTACTATTACCGCATATTACCCCACCGGCCGCCCCCCCCCCCCCCCCTAGTGTCTTAGAGTCCGGGCCCCATAGGGCAGTACCAGTTGTACTGCCCTATCGGCGGCCCTGCCTGCACCAGTTGTCTGTCTCACTTTGCACATTCATGTATTTATAAAGTGTCCCAAATTTGTGTCGCACTATACCCGACATGACAAAAACTTCTGCACATAAAGGGGAGCTCCTGTCCACAGCCGGACCACGCAACACATTTATCATGCAGTGTCCGACAAAATTGTGTCTCACACTCTTTGTTAAAGGTGCACCAAAAAAAAGTTTGTGACAGATTCATGAAGATATGTGCAACACATTTCACGCGTCAAGTATTTTTTTAAAGTGCATCTAACCTTGCAGAAAATAAACCCTTTACGGCCATTTGCATCATGTTTACGCTTCAGGCTGGTTGTGTTGCGTTTTTGTTTCTGTGGCTTTTGTGCCGCTTTTCTGTTTACATGGCGTTGCGATTCTGGTTACACGGCGTTTGCATTGCGTTTCCGCCTATGTGGCATTTCCCTCAAATTTATGTTTGTGCTGCGTTAATAAGTACGCACCATTTGTGGGGAAGAGAATCAATTGTATGCGTGTAAGACATGTATACAATTGATCACTAGACACATGGAACATCATACAGTGTTTGTGTGTGCTGCTGGACATTTCATTAGTGAGCTGAGGGTGCTGGACATTTCATTAGTGAGTGGGAGCTGCTGGACATTTCATAAATGAGGGGATGCTGCTGGTCATTTCATTAGTGAGCGGAGACAGCTGGTCATTTCATTAGTGAGGGGAGGGTGATGGATATTTAATTAGTGAGGGGAGGCTTCTGGACATCTCATTAGTGAAGGTAGGCTGCTGGACATTTCATCAGTGAAGGGAGGCTGCTGGACATTTCATCAGTGAAGGGAGGCTGCTGGACATTTCAGTAGTGAAGGGAGGCTGCTGGACTTTTCATTACTGAAAGGAGGCTGCTGGACATTTCATTAGAGAGGTGAGCATGCTGGACAGTATAATAATGAAAAGGGCTGCTGCTTTATATATATGAATATTGTGCTGTCTGTATATGTCTGTGTAGCATAAATGTGTAATGTACGGGAAGGGGGAAGCAGCAAGAGTCTTGGTATATGTGGCCCCAATCCAAAGTTAGCACCAACGCCCACTGGTGTTTTGTTGCGCATAAGCAAAAACTGTGAAAAAATATGAATTGTGAATACTTTTATCAAGCAATACTTTTTTTTAACAGAGACGTAAGACTCAACAGACCCTATGAAAACATCATATTAACAAATGTAGAGTGAATACATGGTCTAGGGCCCATGAAGCTGAACTAACAGTCTTATAACCATATTAGTGAATCTAAGCTAACTAGTGTAAATGGACCACAGGCCACAGAGGTGAGATTTTTCCCTTTATAACATAACATATGTTATGCAATAATCCAAGGAGGAGAGACAGGGCCACACAGAGGGCAGCTTTACCCCTCTCTGCGACTAGCCACATGCTGAACCAGGTAATGAAAATAACTATTATAAACTTCTGTAATTATTCAGAATGCTGACAAGGTATTTTTAAAATCAGAAAAACATAGGCTATTGGAACCTGACACCAGCTAAAACAAAATTTACATTTTCCCTCTAAAGGGCTTTTTATGTGGCCCAATATTTTGGGTAGTGATCATGACACAAGTGATTCTAGGAATTCCCATTCCAGATGACCGCCACGTTCTGTGCTGCTGGTCAGCTGCTCATGCATTGCATGGAGGAGAAATAAATTGCTTTAGTGATCACCCACCCCTCCACTTTGCATTTGCCTGTGTAAGAATTCTGATACAAACAAGGTCTGACTGCTGTGTTCAAACAATGACCATCCATCGAGTGCAAAAGAACCTTAAATGGGTTGTCTGGCAACTGAATAATGGCTGCTCTCTCTCAAATACAGCGCCTCTCCTGACAACGCTGGTAGGATAGGGTACTGCAACTAAGCTCCTTTAATTTCTATACTGCTGAGCTGCATAGACCAAGGGCAAGAGTGGATCTGTCTATGAAATAAAGCAGACATGCTTTTCAACATCTGAAAAACCCATTTTAGACAACCAGCAGTGTACCAGTTCTATCTGCAACTAGATATTTTTTGTCACTTCTGTTGATTTTATCAATATACTTTCTCAATGAATGTGCAAAAACAAAACCACCACACACATTATTTTATGTGAAGCTGAAGCTGGAATTTTTGGTGCGTTTAGCCCACCATCTTATCTGTAACAGTGGGGAATCCCAACTCTCCCCTGATGGCAGGGGATAAGGAGTGAACATGTTGAAATGTAATTGCCCAATCTTTTTGTTCTCCAGAGAGAAAATAATTCTCCATTCATACAGGTACATGTTCTGCTGAGACGATCATGCCTGTGTACGTGGGAGTGAGGAGAGGTAGTGGAACAAAAGTTTGTCTGACAGATATCTCATATGTATGGGGCCCTTTTGACCCCGGTTAATCCTGTATATCATGGGTAGATTATAGCACAGTCATAATAACAAAAACTGCATTCTGGGAACAATGGGGTAGTTCTATGAAGCTGTCTAAATGAAAAACTGTCTTTGTTAACTGAAGCAGCCAATCACAGCACAACTTTTATTTCTTCTGGTGATCTCATATGAAGCTTCATAAATCTCCTCCATTGTACACAGAATGTATCCTAACTAATATACAGTAAAATGAGTGCAGCCTTTATAAGCCTTCCAGAATTAGTTCTGTAAGCAAGAGCCAGACCATTATAGAATATTGATGTTTCTCCTACCCAATTGCTGCACAAAAAGAAGTTATTGGGAAAGATTTATACATAATACAAGATGGCACTATTCCAAGAGAGGTGACTTTAATGAAAACTAACTTTACATAAATCCTATGTAACATCGTCCTACAATAGATACAACTACTGCACCCATCAGATTGACCACGGTAACTATGCAACAAATGGAACACAGGAAATCAGCTGATGGAGCTGGGTAAGTTGTGTTCTGCCTGCATTGTAAAGAAAGCTATCATTTCTAGCCTGAGGGCATCTAATGTTTTTAAGAGGAGACTTCTTCGAGCGCCAACATGCTGATTACCGTAAGACTGGAGCTGCCAGCTTTCTTTTAATGGTGCCAGAGTTCTTTTGTTAGCACATACCTATAAAGATGTTACAGGCTAATTCTGAAGATCACTCGTTAATTACGTGATTAATTCAAGCAAGGCCTCTTTGTAGAATATGGCAGGCTGCCGTCATCAATTAGAGCAATGCTAGTTTTATGAAATGTAATTTTATTACATGTGAAACAAAACAGATTAAAGGGATTGGCCAGTTTAAGCAAATAAATGTACTGTTTGTATAATGAAAAGTTATAAAATTTTTTCAATATAATTTTGATATCAATTCCTCACTGTTCTCCGCTTAATGTGATTCAACAGGAAGCTTCATGTAGATAAAAACCGGTCTATTGTCATGTGATATCGCACAGGTGCACGGCTCGTTATAACACACAGCTCTGATTACTCTGATACTAATGAGCCGTGCACCTATGTGACATGTTGATATTGGTGTATTCCCTCTGTATGCACATCTGTGAAAAAGGAAACAGTGGAGCACATTTACTAAGGGTCCGCACACCTCATTTTTGTTGAGTTTCCAGACTATTTCCAATTTGCGGCGTATTTAAGAGGAGTTTTTGGCGCACACAATTGCATGCGACACAAATCGGGGGGCGTGGCCGACGGCAACCCGACTGATTCGGACTAATCGCAGGATTTACAATTCAAATTGTGTTGCAAGACAATGCACTCACATACACCAGGAAGAAGAAGGTGAACTCCGGCGGATGATTTTGAAGAATCGCGCCGGACTTCATGCTCGTCGGAGAACGCACCTCGGGGATCGCAACAGGACCGAGTAAGTAAATCTTCCCAATTGAGTCCGTTTGCCATCCGAAAAAAAAGTATAGCAAGCGGATATCAAAAATGCCTGTCTACATTAGCCCTAAATTATACTATTTAGTATAGTATTTTATATTAACATTACTAGGACAACTTTTACAATAAACAACTACACTGTCACAAAGCACTAAAGCTTTTCCTGGCAAATCACTGGTGACCGTTACTGATGACATGTGTTTTAAAGGAAATGCAAATGCATTCAAACTGAGCCCTGCCCCCAGACTTTTGCATTGCAATTCTAAACGTAATGTAAACGCCCCATGTGGCCGCACCCTAAACATTCAGATAATACTATTTTTCTTTTCTTGAAAGTAATACTTTTATGGATATCGTATTACACTCAGAATTCTGGTATCGGTGCAATCCTAGTGCAAAGTTCAAGATCTGACAGCACAAGAGACTGGTCAATACACAGACACAGAACAATAGCCCTAACCATGTGTTTTGCGCTTGAGCAGTATCTCATCTAGCAAGCTTTGTGTGATCATGTAGTTTTGCTTTAAGCACAGAAAGGGAAAATGTGTGTGGTCTGGCCTTTATTTTAGTAGTTTCACTACAGTCACAATAGATATGGTTAAGTGTGAGATGAGCATGGTGGCTAAGAACCTGTTACTGTTGGAAAACAGAGATGAGAGATAGTTACTGTCTCTAAAACAAGCCACTGAAATGACAAGTTCACTTCAGAACACTATATGACCAAACATACAAAACACAAATAACCTATGCAAAACATGGAGGAGGAAAAAAGACATGGTATAACTAGACTGTATCGTAGTAAGGATACATGGCCTGCTTTCCATCAACAGTACATCCAGATACTTAGGCAAATCATGTTGTGTATGTTTTGTTGACAAACTATAATAAACAGTTTACTGTATAGAGGAGATTCATGATTTCTAAATGATGTTACACAAACAAGCAAATCTCTACCAAAACTAATCATTTCTTTGATAGCACTAACATAAATACAGCATAAATAATCTAGTGCCAATTTCATTGAATATCTAATAGTATGTCTCATACTAATACTTTACTTTAACATACTTTTTCTTTTTAACCAGGTTTCTAGATGCGTAGTAAACCAGGATAGTTAACCATACCTTATACAATGAAGGTCCAACATATATGCCTCATTCCCTCAACATCCTGGAGAGCAATAAAAACCAAAAGTGGCTAGTGGATATGGTATGAATGTTAAAGCAATGTTAAAGAATGTTAAAGCAAATATGCATGACTATCAGTACCTTGTCAAGCAAGTTAAAAATTTCCAGATAATTTTTATCCAGGCTAATTTCCACTGCTGAAGTCAAGCTCTCCCTGCCTTAGAACAGCTTTGCAATGTGACAGCAGAGTTCAACCATTTTTTTCAGAGTGGCTGATATGTTGCAATGTACAGTATAAGACAGTAATATTCACTTACCCATTTCAGTGTCTCTGAGCGTGTTCTATTGAGCAGGATGCGGTCGGAGAACTCTCTGTGTACTGACATGCTGCATTTATCACACTGATATGAAGTTGGTTCCGGGAAATCCCACCAGAGCCCAAATCGAGTTTCTCTGAATGAACTTGCTCATGGGCAACCAGCCTTAGATGTAAGATAATAAAATGTAAGTGTACATACTTTGGTTCAGTTATATTTAGTAAAATCAAGTAACTACTGAATTCTTGAACTGGCTATTTAAATTAAATCTACCATCAAAATCAAGCATGATAAACCAGGGACACTTAATCATTACCCCTCAGGCTAATTAGCATACTTTTTATTATTCCATATTGAATTAAATTGGTAATGGGAGCAAGGAGTCATTGGATAAAAATATAAGAAGATTACCACAATTTCGGTCCCTGGATCTATGAGTAAGTGTCCCTGGTTTATTCAGGCTTGATATTGATGGTAGATTTTCTTTATCACAAATGTATTGTTATGGTAACAATCTCGTGTCTCTCATGGTTCACCTGCAATGTTACGTATAAGAAGATGCATGTGATATCATCACTTTTTAATTTTAGCTACATTTCAGCACCATCCTTTAAAACAGATTTATCACTTATAATAGTATATGTCAGCCGACAATACTACTTTATTAAGAAATGCAACAGTCAGAAAAGCAAATAACCTTTAACTAAATAAAAAAAATATATAGTAGAGTAATGGGAAACATACTGTCGGTTCAGCTTAGGTACTGACCAAGTATGTTGATATTCATAACCAATGTAGACAAGCACCGATATTTGCATTGTCTGTCTCCCCATATTACACAGACAGGCTTTGTGTTGTGGTCACTTAACAAAATGACTGTCAAATGATGCTTACATTATTGTGTCATGCACTAAATAATACATGCATTGTCATGGCAAGAATTCTGTTTATCAGCCTTGTAACGGTCCGGAACACATAATTATAAAAGATCCAGACAGAATGGGGCATTTATGATGTGTCATAATTGTAGACAGGCAACATGAATCGTATTTATAAGTCTGGTCATGTCTCCTCTTATATTTCTCCACTTGCAGTATATAGTATTATTAAATGAAAAACTGTTTCAAGTTATCATAGCACTCCAAACCATTTAGATGGCCAAATAACTGTCCATTTAGCTTAAAAGGTAGGTGGGCACTAAAGTAACAATGGAAATATTGTCCTTTGAATTGTCAATGTCCTTAATTTCAGTCTATGGAGGTGTATCAATCACTGTACTTAGGTAATATTTGCTCCTAGCACAGAATAAAAATGATTTTTGCTTCTTAGGCCCCTTCCACACTAGCGAGTGTGATGCGATGAACTCGCATCACACTCGCAACGCAAGCTGCCGGGAACGCACGGCCCGAACGCTGCACCGCGGGAGTGAACTGACATGCTGAGTTCACTCCCGCGGTGCAGCGTTCGGGCCGTGCGTTCCCGGCAGCTTGCGTTGCGAGTGTGATGCGAGTTCATCGCATCACACTCGCTAGTGTGGAAGGGGCCTTATCGGTATGTTTTTTTTGTCTTTTTGTTGCTGAAATGGTGGTTATAGTTACAGGGGCCCTGTTAGGGATGAGAGTCTGGGAGATGGGTCTGTGGACCCTCTGGACCACCGCGGGAGATGGTACTAGCCGACACCTGGGAACGGAGTCTAAGTGGCACTTGGTCTTCACCAGAGCCCACCGCAAAGCGGAATAGTCTTGCTGCGACGAGGTGCCACCAGGTCGTTCCACCGGTGCGACTAGGCCCGCGGTGGCAACCAAGGTAGTACAGCAGGAGACAGTCCGAGCCTGGGAAGACAGCAGGAGAGCAGCCCTGGAAGGAACCCTGAACACACAGCAGGAACAGCGGAGCAGGCACACGGCACAGGAATGCTGAAACAGGAACAGGAAACACAGAGGAACACTGGAAACGCAGGAACACTGGAGGGCTTTCACTTTACAGGAAATGGTTGAAGATCAGGCAAGGAATGATGGGAGCCACCAGGTTAATTAGCAGGCCGGAATTGACCAGCGCCAATCAGGAGGACACTGGTCCTTTAAATCCTGAAGAGCCGGCGCGCGTGCGCCCTAAGGAGCGGGGAGGTGCGTGAGGCCTAGGCCGACGGGAAGCAGGCTCTTGGAAAGGTAAGTCTGGGCATGCAGACAGAGCAGCGGGGACAGCGACACAGAGAGGAACACGGGTGTGCCCGTGATTAGTGACCTTGAAGGTACCCGTGACAGGCCCCATAAGAAATTTTGTTCTGGGGCCCAGAGGACTCTAGTTACTCCACTGTATAGTACCATCATATTCTCTAGCGCTTTATAATCATTCAAATAAACAGGTGAAAATCCTATGGATAAAAATGATACCACCACATGGGTAAGGAATAGCATCTGATCTGCTCATCAGCAACTTTTTGGCTTCATATATGACCTCTACAGTATTATGTGATATTTTGGATGTAGTCATATGATAGCTGGTATCAGCATAAGCCTGTTCTGTCTTGTTGTTTCCTACCACTGATAGGGACAACTTTCCAAGAACTTCAAGATGCGCTATATAAATCTATAGTGACACATTAGACACTTATGTTTGTCAGATCTTGTCTTACAATGGAATGATGATCTAAATAGTGAGCAGTTATCTGTAACAACTCTCCTGGTGCTATGAAAGCCTAAAACAAAGACAACAATGACAACAATGTACTTCTCCTTAGCAAATAATTTATCAGGAGCTTAATTGTTCTCCTGTTTTCTACAGTCAGCCTTGCTATTGAGGCAAGTGATCTAGAATCTCACCAAGTGAATTCAATGGAATTTTAGGTAGTTAAAAGTAAAGGTTACATGTCTTTGATTGTAATAAAAATTATGAAAGCATTTTAACCCCTTAGCGCTCTGCGCCGTAGCTGTACTGCGCTGAGTCCCGCGAATAGCGCTCAGCGCAGTACAGCTACTGCGCAGAGACGATGCCGGTTCAGCGCTGTATAGCAGCCGAACCGGCATCGTTAGCCGCGGGATTTCAACGGTAATCTACCGTTGACATCCCCGGCTAACACCCGCGGTCGGAGTGGGCTCCGATCGCGGGTGTTTAACCCGTTAAATGCCGCGGTCAACGCGACCGCGGCATTTAACATGCCTTCTGGGGGTCTTTACATCACAATCGGCCCCCCCGCACCGTTTTCGGGGGGGCCGATTGCTGTTTTGGCACCTCTGGGGTCCGATCGGGACCCCAGAGAAGCCTGGAGGGTTTACCTTTAAGATGGCGTCTGTGACGTCATCTTAAAGGCAAAGTGTCAGCCTATGCATCTGCATAGGCTGGCACTGATAATACCCTGCAATACATTAGTATTGCAGAGTATTATCAAGAACAAGCAATCAGATGATTGCTTGTTCATATCCCATGGTGGATCATGTAAAAAAATGTAAAAAAAAATGTTTTTCAATAAAAAATTACTTTAGAAATCACTAAAAATGCCCATAAGCCCCAAAACATATAAAGAGACATATAACACTCAAAAAAGTCTAAATCATAACACAAACCCCACATATATAGTATCACCGCGTCCGTAACAATCCGTAGAATAAAACTAAATAACTATTGAACCCATATGATGAACGCCGTAAAAAAAAAACGTTAAAAACCCGCCAAAAATTATGATTTTTACCTATTATATCCCACTAAAAATGCAATAAAAAGTGATCAACAAAACATATGTACTCCAGAATGATATTGTTGCAAAGAACAACATGTCCCGCAAAAAACAAGCCATCAACCAGCTCTGTAGCCAAAAACGTAACAATGTTATGCCACTTGGAAGCCGGCGATGCAAAAATGATAGATTTTTCCCCACATTAGGGTTTTATTTGGCAAATTTAGTAAAACATAAGAAAAAATATTCATGTCTGGTATCCCCGTAATCGTATCGACCCATAGAATAAAGATAACAGGATTATTAGGCTATACGGTGAACACAAAAAAAAAAAAAAGTAAAAAATCCAGTACAGAATTGATGCTTTTCTACTCATGACCTCAAAAAAAAGTTCCAAAATTTTCAACAATAGGTGATACCAACCCCAAAATGGTAACACTGGAAAAAGCATCTCGTCCCGCAAAAAAAATGCTGTCACATGGCCCAAATAACGGAAAAGCGAAAATGTTATAGCCTTCAAAAGGGGGCAACCAGAAAACTAAAATCCTGGCAGCTGCAGGGTGCTCCTTCCCTTCTGCGCCTTGCTGTGCCCCCATAACACAAGTAATGTCCACATGTGGGGGGTCGCTGCACTCAGGAGAAATTGTAGAACAAATTTTATGGTGAGTTTTCTCTTTTTATCTTTTGGAAATGTGTAAATTTTAGGACTAGATGAACGTATAACCGACAAAATTTGACCATTCTAAATTTCACCGCCATTTTGATTCAATTACTATGAAGATCTCAAGGGGTTAACAATCTTTGTAAATGCTGTTTCTGATAGTTTGAGGGGTGCAGATTTGAAAATGGGTTGGTTATATAGGTGGTTTTGTTGCTAAATATGTAAAATTTGATTTCAAACAGTATTTATCCCCAAAATAGTCAATTCCGAAAATACGGAAAATCGCTATTCGATTTGTAGGCCGCGTGACGTCAAAATAAATTATCCAAACATTTCAAAAATTATGAAAATGTAAAGTAGACAAATGGGAAATGTTATTCTGCAAGTTATTTAGGTGTTAAATCTATCTGCCTGAAAACGCGGTGGTTTTGAATTTCGAAAATGGCAAATTTTTCTAAAAATTCATCATTTTTTTCTTTTTTTTGTAAATAAACGCAAAACGTATCAGCCAAAATTTACCACTAAAATGAAGTACAACATGTGGGGAAAAAACAATATCAGAATCGCTTTGATAAGTAACAGTGTTCAAAAGTTATAACCATATAAAGAGACGCAGGTCAAATTTCAAAAAAAAGTTGCGAGCCTTAACCTGCAAACAGGCTGCGTCCTTAAGGGGTTAATAACAATCAAAAGAGTCAATTGATAACCGATGTGATTTAATACAGTGTCTGCTGATAAGCAGAAAATGTAATATTTTCTATATGTAGGTGTGTTACATGTGTTACATGTATTATCCATCTCAAAGCTATTTACATATGTAATAATCTTTTACATACTTTTTGATACTATAGCTCTACCGCTGCAGTTGCACTCTTTGGGAAATAAAGTTGATATAGTCAGATACATACTATATACACCTTAGGGCTTATTTACTAAGGGTCCACTGCTGCACCTTTGTCAGTTTTTCCAACGTTTTTGGGATTTGCACGCTGGGACAGGTATTTAACTGGGGATTGTGTCGCATGCGCTGGGTTTGTGGCACGGCTGCGCTGGCTTTCATGCTTTCATGTGAAAAGAAATCAGGGGAAGTGCCGTTGAATGATCCGACTGATTCGGACTCAGCGTGGGATTTAAAGGGGTTGTCCGAGTTCTGAAAAAAAACTAAGGGTGGCCGGGAGTTCGCTGCTTAAAAAAATAAAGTCCTACTTACCTTCCGGTGCCCTTCGGTATCCATCCGGACTTAGCTTCCGGCCGGACCCGACAACCTTCCGGCCCGCATCCACAATGCTGTGAATAGGGACGGGTAGGCGTGCCCTGCCGCGGCCGGCCGGAAGCTGAGTACCGGAGGGCACCGGAAGATAAGTAGGACTTTATTTTTTTAAGCAGCACCCTCCCGGCCACCCTTAGTTTTTTTTTTTCCAGAACTCGGACAACCCCTTTAACTTTCAAATTGTGTCACTAGAACAAGCACTTACATGCACCATGAAGAAGAAGGTGAACTCCGTTGGACCTGAGCGGGGAAGTGACACATGCAGGATATCGGGCGCACGAGCTTAGGCCCCTTTCACACTTGCGTTTTCTGCGCGTGCTTTTGACGTGCAGAACTTGCATTGCACTCTGACCCATTGTAATCGATGGTTTTTTTCAGATTTGCATTTTTTTTCACGCACATTTTTTTTAACGCGCGTTTAAATCTCGACATGCATTGCATTGAAAACGCGTGTGAAAAACTGAGACACTGAACAAACTCTGACTGAAAACTGATTGCACTCTGATGCAAAATGTGCATTTTTCACTGACCAAACCCTGATCGCACCCTGATCAGACTCTGACGTGATCTGCAACGCAAGTGTGGAAGGGGCCTTAGTGAATTCAGCTGGACCGGATAAGTAAATGTACCCGATTATACTATTGCCACATTCATAACTAGATTCAGTTGAACAAAAAGATATAGATAAATAAATACTGAATTCAAAGAAACAGCAGCACACCAAGAGTTGTGATGAAAAAAGGTGAACAGAATGAAGGAATAAAAGGTCACCTTCTTTTTATCACAACTCTCGTGTACTGCCATTTCTTTGAATCCATAAGAGGAGGACCTGAAGACTAGCCCTTTTAGTGCGTGCACCCACCATCTTGCTACTCGTTGTTTTTTGACAGTTGCACTGGTTTCAAATTTTCTTTTTGTAAATTGATAATGAGATAGATAGTCACAGTATAGATAGATAGAGATGGATGATAAATAGCTGATAGATACCGGACAGACAGATATCACACACAATATCATGCATTGCTTATTTTCTGAGAAGTTTATGCCCCCTCTTGCACGCTCGACATGTTTACAAACTACAAGAGGGGTCTGCATTACATTGGATTCCGAGGTGCACACAAAGAAGGTCAAATTAGAACCATCTGTTAACTAAAATGGACATTTCCATTCCAAACTATTACTGTGTTATGGTTTTTTTCTTCGGTGTCATTTAAGGACAAGGTACTTTCCATTATTACACAACCATGTTTTCAAGAAGCCTGCTACCTCTAGTTGCTAGTTTTATTTAGAATATTCATATGATAATTTTCAACAGAAGCACAATAGGTCTTTCTGTTTGGTTTGCTGATTCCAAATGTATTGATTATGATATAATGTCTACATCTACCGCAATGTTCTTTCCTAGAAGTTTGATTGTTCTCTTATAGAACAGTTTATATAGTAATACATGGATCTTGCATGTTTACATGTCAGAACTGGTTTTATCAGGTGAACAGTTATCAGGACTGGATATACTCTACAACATATAAAATAAAGCTTAGGAAGTGTCAGTGTCTCTACATTCCTATCTATTTCTATTTCTCTGCTGATCTGTTACAATTCTTGGGCCTTAAAGTGGTAGTCCCACTTCAGCAATTTATTATTGTTTGTATGATGAAAAATAATACAATTTTCCAGTATACTTTCTGTATCAAGCCCTCACAGTTTTTTTTAGATCTCTGCTTGCTTTTTTTCTATAGGAAGCTTCTATGTTTACTTTCAGTGGACAGAAATGTGACCATGGTCACACAGGTGCACAGCTCGTTAGTATCACAGAGAGTAATCAGAGCTGTGTGATATAACGAGCTGTGCACCTGTGTGACAATGGTCAGATTTTTATCCACTGGAAAAAACAATGCAGCTTTCTATAGAATGACAGCAAGCAGAGAACCAGGAAATCATAAAGATTTGATACAGAAAGTACATTTGAAATTTGTATAACCTTCTATTATTCAAACAATACCAATTACTTGTTGAAATGGGGATACCCCTTTAATGATGATGACATGATTGTGTTTTTATTAAGAATATAAAGCATCTGGTCATTTTTAAAAGGTGTTTTTTTATGTGTTTGTCATGTCTAAGAGCAGGATTACAGTTCTTACATAATACTGGACACAAAGCAAACAGATATAGTATGAATACATAAACTTTCTTTATTATTCATAAGATTTCAAAATTATTCAAAAGTATAAAGCTTCTGGATGGGAGCAAGTACCATATAGAGAAGAACTACTTCTCTATATCTCACATATAATGCTTTATATGTTTAATCCATAAAAACTCAAAATGACCAGGGAAACACACAACGGGCAAACAACACAACTTCAGAGTACATGTTTATATACACTTTCATTTACCTTCTGAACATTGTACTAGTATCTGTTGCAGATGAGAGATCATGAGATTTTGAGATGCATATTAGACACAATGACATTCTTAGCTCTGCTACATCTCAGCTACACACACACTATCATATCTGATGTGCCTCCCTCAGCTCAGCTCCACAGAATCAGACAAGATGTCTGCCACCCCTAAAGTCAGAAGATCCAGGGTCGGAAACCAGGAGCAAATGAAATTGTGTACAGCAGGATGATAAAACAACACATTCTCTAATTCACCAGTTTTCTGTCTGACTTTGCACTATAAAGAATGGGCAAACTACTTGCTCAAGTATTTATAAAGTGCCTGCACCAGTTTTGTGTTGCGGCTGCACAATGTCCGACAAGACAAAAAATTGTGCAACAACAGGGGCGTGTTAGTGCTTAGTCGGACTGTGCGCCACAATTCTTCCGCAGCATGAATAAAGTGCACCAAAAATAATGGTGCATTCTGGGGCACCAGATTCATGAAGACCGTGCACCACAATTTATGTATCTGGCACACTTCACAGTGTTAGATACTAGTAGAATGTTCAAAAGCTAAATAAAAGTGTAGATAATCATGTACCCTGATAATCAAAGCCCATTGTTAGCACACAGCATCTCAAAGCACAGAGGAATCATGAAGTGTCTGCTCAGCTACTCCTGGCCCACACTAACATTGATTAAAATTGTAAAGTAAGTGGTTTAAAAATAATCTTTATTGTGTGAACAAATTCAACTTAAATTAAATCTACCATCAAAATCAAACATTATAAACCAGGAGCAATTACTCATAGATCGAGGCACTATGATAGTGACTATATTTGTTTTCCATGGGCTCCTTCCTTCTAAAAACAAATTCTAAAATTATGCCAATGAGTCATAAGGGCTTTGCCACTATATTCATAAGGAAGTTTAAGGCCGCATTGGGAGGGGGGAGTGCTCCTGCACTCTGTGAATAGCTGTGAAACTGCAGCATGGAGGGGCTCTGGTAATGCCCACACAGCCCTTCTGGTTTATTAGCCTTTACAAGTTACTTTTAGAAGGAAGGAGGCGATGGATAACAAATATAAGATTATTACTCCAGTCATGGAGTCTGGATCTAGGAGTATGGTTTATCATACTTGATTTTGATTAATTATTTCCTTTAAAAGGGTTGGCAACTCTTTTACACAAGTTTCCCTTTTTCCTTTACTGCATTAATAATAATATCTGAATGTTAGCCAAGTGATTCTGAATTCCTGCTACTTATTTTGGTGTTGTCTGGATCTTTGTTTACATGTCTGATGAACAGAAGGGGCGGAAGCAGGAGAGTTATGACTCATCCTGCTCTCCCCCGCCCCTCTCCATATGTCAGTGAGATGGACTGTGACAGAAAAAGGCACAGTGGGTAATGGCATTAGGACAGACTGAAAGAGTGAGAAAGAGAAGGTTGTGTTTATATGCAGAGAGCAGCATTGTACTAGCTCAAAAGGAGCCTATACTGAATACTGAGCAAAGGGTTTGTATACTTATGACCATGTGGTATTTCAGTTTTTCAAAAAATATCAAGATGGGATGCATAGTGTACATTAATGAGCAAAAATAAAAAACTTTTTTGATCTTACTAATTGGCTTCCATGAAACAAAAAGTGAAACATTTAAAGGGGTGTAAATATGTTCCGTACCCACTGTAAGTTTGTTTCAAAGTGAGAGAGGTGGTGCTTGGGTCCCCTGAGATGGATTGTAAGCAAGAGTAGGCTGAGGAGAAAGTGTGACAAAGGTGTACAGTGGCACAGCATAGGCTTTCAAAGGATGTCTTGTCACGAGAACACTGAGAATAGGAATGGTAATGATGTAGCTGTCAGCTCTCTATTCTCCCAGGGGAAAGAATCCGTAAGGCCCATGAGCAAAGGAGGGACATTCAAAGAGTTAAGTATAGGAGGGACATTCAAAGAGTAGAGTTTGGATAAGTCAGCAGGTAAATGGATCCCAAGATATTTGATGTTTTGGAAAGCCCATTTCAGGCTTAAGGAAGACTCAAGCATTTCCCCAGAGATGATTCGGCAAATAGATATTCAGAGCTTCCGGCTTAAACAAATCAATGTGGAAGTAAGACAATTAAGAAAATTTGTCAGTTGGTCAGAAAAAAATTAAGTCATCAGCAGATATTCTGCTATTTTGTACATAGAACCTCTTATGTCAATCCCTGAAATATCAGTGTTATTGCGAATGTGGCAAATAAAAGGCTCTACTGAGAGAAAAAAGAGCAGGGGGGGAGGGGGCAACCCTGTCTTGTACAATTATGGATGTAAAAACCTTCAGAAAGGGTGCCATTCATTCAGACACACATGGAAGGTTGGAGAAGTAATGACATAATCCACCCAAACATTCGATTACAAAAGGACTTTGGCCATGTTAGGTCAACTAACCCTATCACATGCCTTTTCTGCATCAGTAGAAAGCAACATGAGCTGCAGAAGAACTAGCTGGGCTTTTATTACTTTGGTGGTATTGTCTGAGCTTCCCTATCTAGTCTTCCCTACTATCACTATAACCTTTAAGAAAACTTGAGATCCTGGTGCAACAGAGAAATGGGCCGGTAGTTAGAGCATTTGGTCGCATCTTTCCCAGACTTGGGTATTATGGTAAAGGTGGCCCAAATAGTATTCCTAGGGAGGGGAGAGCCAGAAGCTACCGCGTTAAAAGCCTTTGCCCAGCGAAGTTTAAGAAGTCTAGTGAATTTTTTTTCTAGTACAGTAAGGAACTGAAATCCCAACTCTCTGATAAGAGCTTACAGTGTATGTGCCTCCTTCTCAGCTAGCATAAGAAAGGCTATGCTAGAGTCTGAAAGGTAGGAACGGATTATGTCTCTCAAATCCACTTAAACAGGCTTCATATTTGGTTGGTCAAGATTTTATAATGCCTGATAATAGTCTTGAAAAGTAGCAGCCATGTCCGAGTGAAGATGTAGAGTACTAGCTGATGATGTCGAAATTTTGGGGAGGTATGTGTGAGAATGTTGAACCTGTAATGCCCTAGCCAGTGAACTACCACATTTGCCACTATATTCATAAAAATATCTGCAGCATTTGGCAAAAACATCTTTAGCTCTATCTATCAACAGGGTACAAAGAGACTAGTATGGGGGAGCATTTGTGAGAAGTCTCTAGGGACAGAATAAGGTCAAAGATGTTACTGGTTGGGCCCTTTACCTTTTGTGGCATGAGCCGTGCATAATCAACAGGCCATGAATTATGTGTTCGTGTCCCACCCAGGCTATGAGTCAATCTCCTCCAAGGTAGTTTTGGAAAAATGGCTCTGCAATGCTTCCCTAATCTCCTCTGCAATCAGGGCATCCTGGATGAAGTATCCCAAACTGGATTAAGGGCAACATTAAAGTCTCCTTGCACTATTCAAACCCATTCAACAGATTTGTCAATCAGGTCAAAAAAAGTGGAAACAGCTTGGGCCTTGCGAGGGTTAGGTAAGTAAAAAGAGGCAATTATGTATAGACGATTAGCCACCTCACCTTTTACTAAAATGGCACGCCCATCTGAATCACTACATGAATCTAAATATTCCCACTACACTGAATTAGAGAAATTGAAGAACCCCTAGCTTTAGGGTCTGTTATTTAACTGTGATAAGCATATGGGTATCATCTATTTGTGGAGTTATACGGTCTTCACTAAGGTGCATTTTTTGTACAAAGGGTCATGTAAGGGACCCCAACATGAGCTTGCTTTGGGACCCTCTCGGATGAGACATGGCCAACTCCAGGGCAGGGAGTAAGAGGACTGAGAGAAGGCAGGGGGGGAAGGAAAGAGAAAGAAAGAGGATGCAAAAAAGAATACAGGTAGGAGGAGTAGATGGGGAGCGCTGAAGACCAGGAAGTGTAGCTTATGTATTAACAGGCATATTTGTGCAGATCATAAACAAGGATCAACATCTTCCCCCAACCACATTTATGGAAAAAAAATAACTTAAGACCATTAGCAGTTACCAAAATGAACACGGCCTACACCTACACGGCCAAGCACATTAGAATAGGTGGAGCATCTGATAACATAGCATCATGCAAGCATAGGCATCAATTACAACTACCTAATAAGAGATAAAGGTTAAATGATGTCTGGTTAGTGAAATACTGATAGTAATGACCAGGTCTACACATATATAGGAACACATATAGTTCCTTCAGACCAGGTTGCACGCATTATTTTTTCCTTATCTGTGAAATAATGTTATGGCACAGGACATCTCTCGAAGTGACGGAGTAAACGTTAATAATTCTTTAAACCATGTGTACTCTATCAGCACCTCAGAGTCCTCAGGACCAGTGCAATTTGTAATTGAAGATGGTGCCACCCTTTTAAATTAAGTTGTCAGTAGGCAAGCTTTCTGGAAGACAAATAAAAATATGTGCCAAGGCACAGATGCGCCCACACTCTGGAAGACCTTCTATGCACACATTATTTCTCCTGCCCAGGATCTCCTGATAATAAAGGATAAGTGTTAGCTGCTGTAATTGCATAGTTACTAACTTCTTGTTCTAAGGCAGTAACACGGTCATCCAGGGAAGTAGTAGCATTTTCAGTATTCAAAGTATGAGCTGCCCCTGAATCAAGTTCATCTCTAAGACTCTATGGCCTGCTAATGAGATGCTTCAAGCCTATGTATGGCAACCTCAAGATCATGCCTGGTGGGGAGGGCTTATATAAGCTACAGTATATGAGGATCTGGAACTCCATCTGCATCACATTCTCATGTGTCCCCTGATAATGGTGGTGGTGGATTATGAGGGGGAGATAGTACCTGAGAGGCCACTGGGGCCAAAGTCCCTCCTGGATGGGAGGTTGTCATTGCTGGAGCCTCCTGGGGATCCAGGGAAGAAGAATCCTTGGACCCATCCTCCACCACTGGGCGCGGCATATCAGAGATCTGCTGAGTGGCAGGGATGGGCAGGAATATGTTTTTTGCTGCCTGAGGAGTTGATGCTGCACTCCGCATCTGTAAATTGGTCCAGGCTCGGCAAGCTGCTGAGAGATGGGTGCAGGTGATACCGCCGCCTCCTCCGTTGTCCGGTCATAGTAGGGAGCGGAGGGAAGTAAGATATTGCGACTAATGGCACCTTGTTCTTGCTATAAAATCACCTATGCTTTTTAATATGTCATTTTAAATGTACCAAATATTTTATTTTTAACCCTACTGGTATTACTCAACATTTTTGATAGGTAGTGTCTGTTTCTAGAATAGCTGTTTTTTTTTTCAAACATATGCACATAATACAAAAAGAATTTCATTATACAATGATCCATTATATTTATACATCAAACAAATTATTTTTTAGGTACCCTCTCTTTAAGCCTTATACCTTTACAATCCATCAATATCTCTTATTACCCTTTAATAGTAACAGAGGGACCTCACTTAAGAACTAATATACCCTACCCTCCCCCCCTCGGGCCCGCTGGCTGGGCAAAAACACAAACAAAAGAAAAAAAAACATTTTTAGTTAGTTTAATGCCATGCATTCCATATTTTAATTCTTTTCGGTCCTAGATTTTAGTTTTTTAGCCACATGCATTCGTAGATTTTGATCTGTAAGGAGAGATTCTGCCAAAAATCTGCCTTAGGGTACTCCTTAGATCCTCATTTACGAACTATACAGACCAGAGCAACATTCATTAGCTTAATAATTAATTTCCCAAATTCCGGCTTCACAGTTACTTGTTCTATAAGGCCAAAAATAGCAGTTCCTACAGAGGGTCTAAGATCAATATGAAGAGTTAGTGAGATTTTCTCGAAAATTGCATCCCAAAAAGACCGGATACCCGGACATAACCAAACCAAGTGAAAGTAATCTGCTTCTGCTGCATGGCACTTCCAACAGTTGGAGTTATCCCTAATCCTCATTTTAAAGAGATCTTTTGGTGTATAATATACCTGGTGAATTAAAAAAAAACTGAATTATCCTATGATTCCAGTTAATGGAACCGTTCTTAATATTTTTGTGCACCTCTCACCTTTGTCATCAAAAACTCCTATTACATTTTCCCACTTTCTTTGTGATTTATGTTTGATACTATTAGTGAAACTATTTCTTACTTATATCATAGAAACACCCTTCTTCGGTTTTACTGAGTTTCTAATCAACTCCAAACATAGATGCGTGACTAAATACAATTTAGTGTAACGTGTACTACATTTTATTGCATGTGCTAATTGCCAGTGACGAATCCAATCCCCTCCCTTTAACCCATACCTATCCTGTAATGAGGAAAGTGGCAACATTTGGTCTCCTACCATTACTTGGGAGACATATCTAATCCCTAATTTCTACCAGAAAAATATATACGGTATCTTCATCAATTCAGCTAGATTACTATTATCCCATAATGGGGTCTCCTGCAGGTATCCTTGTAATTGTAAAATTTTCTTAAAACATTTCCAGACTCTCCCCAGTGTGTTCCCAAGGGCCCAGCTTGTTTAATATTTATCGGTGCCCTAATGTATTTGGTATTTACCTCCTTATAGTACTTTATGGTTTGTTCATATTCCTGATAGGATTGGTATGACTAATGGCACCTGTCAGAACAGAGCTGACAGCATGAGCTTCGCCGACGCCCCCATCTCTCTTTTGATGCACTTCTGCCACAAAAAACACACAATGCTGCATTGTATTTGCAGAAAGGATCTATGTGTCTTCAATTCTTCAGCCACCAATACAAATTCCATGAAAAGGAGCATGTGATTTATAATTGGTGGTGAACCAGGCTTGTTATAGGATTACTAAAGTACCTCACCAGCTATTGCCAAGATATTATAGCAGGTAATCGACACTAAAGTCACCTGAGCAATTTTTTTGAAAGATTTTAACAAGAAATGTTAACACACTTACATTTTATTTTTTATTTTATTAAAACACTTTACTACATTTAATAAACTATGATATATGCAATACCTATTGTCTACCTTTGAGCAGCACATCTTGTGCCAGAAGTGTATAGCTCAAAGTAATAGGTAAAAGACATGGAGCATAAGTTCAGTAATGGGGCACCATAGCACAGCTCTCCGACAATGAAGACATGGAGGCAAGGCTCCTGACCAGCCCTTCCACTCCCGTTTGTGGCTTTTCCTTTTAGAAAAGATTTTGTCGTCATTATAAGAAATACTAATAAATACGTTTATAAGTACGTTTAGCTTTAATGATATACAGAGTTACTTAAGGTAAGCTAAAGATGTTACCCATTACTAAGAAAGGTATTATGCAAACTGTACACTAGGTTTATATGTTGAGCTTCCTTTGTGATGATTTTGTCAAGTTATTTTCCGTTTGGAATACATCTTGAGAGGCCAGGAATATTGAGCAGCCCTAAGGGTACAGCGCTGTGTGGAGCTGCACCATCTACAAAGTAGCTAGCCAAGTTTTCTTGTACTTGGAATTGAGATCTCCATCTGGTTTTGTTTCTTACTTGCACGGTACTTAAATTATTGCGTTGAAATGCTCTGTGGTCTTTATAGGCAGATACTCTTTAGTGATAACATGTACAACATCAACCAGGGGAAATTGTGGTTAAAACACAAAGCTAACTGAAAAAGACCAGTGAATGCTGTGTACAACTATGTTTTATTTCACGACACTAATGTATCACTTATAGATGAATATCTCTACCTAAGTATATAATAATGTTGTGGCACAATACATGTAATTAACATAATTACTGGAATGTTGTATATAGAATTAGACTGTTGCAAGTGGAATCTGTATAAAAGATAAAGGCTACTATATATACATTGAATACGGAAAGTATTCAGACTAGAGATGGGCGAATTTTTAATTATCTACTTTAGCAACAAAAAAGAAATTGAAATTTGGGGAATACAGAACTACAAAAACTGACACCCTGGACTTTGAGCAAAAATCACTCCATCAACTATGTAGATTTGACACAGATTTCTTGATATCTACTTTAGCAACAAAAAAGAATTGAAATTTGGGGTATACAGATCCCCCACAACGTACACCATGGACTTTGAGCAAAAATCACTCCATCAGGTACTGAGCACAAGCAGATAGACACTAGAGACAGCATATGCAGTATGAAATGACGGGACTGCAAATGGCCTTCTATATTTATAGGGCAGTGACATCACATAAGCCTGCCGGTCAATGATTGGCTTACATGTCTGCACATGTGATCGAGGGTGTTCCTTTCTTCTTCCCAGAGTTCTCTGCCCCATGTAACATGTTGTGCTAGCGGCCATTTTGCTAATAAAGGGGGGAAAAAGTTTGTTCCCACGAATCACCGTAAACTTCGGATTCGCGCCGAACCAAAGTTTTCCTGAAATTCTAAACAAATTCCATTTGGTTATAATCGATTCACCCATCTCTAATTCAGACCCAATAACATTTTTCACTCATTGTTTCATTGCAGCCAATTGCTAGAATAAAAAAAAATTCTTTATTTTTGCTCATTAATGTATACTCTGTACCACATCTTGACAGAAAAAATACAAAAATGGAGACATTTTTGCCAATTTATGCAACAAGAGAAATATCACATGGTCATATGTATTCAGACCGTTTGCTCAGTATTGAGTACAAACACCTTTTGAGCTAGTACAGCCATGAGTCTTCCTGGGAAAGATTTTCACACCTGGATTTGGGGATCCTCTGCGGATGGTGAATGTTGGTGGACAGCCATTTTTATGTCTCTCCAGAGATGTTCATTTGGGTTTCGGTCAGGGCTCTGGCTGGGACAGTCAATAATGGTCACAGAATTTGATAAATTATAGCAAAAAAAAATTTCTGTGGTCCGTTTGGAGTCTGTAATGCATGCGATAAGATATGAAGATTTCCCCAATTTTGATGCTGAATGTTTCCTTCAGGGAGACTTACCGACATTTTCGGGATTTGCGGCGCTGTGACAGGTATTTAGCAGGGGATTGTGTCGCCCACGATCGGATTTTGGCGCTTTCATGCGACAGAAATGGGGGGGGGGGCGTCGGACGATCCGACTGATTTGGACTGAGCGCGAGATTTAACATTCAGTTCGTGTTGTAAGACAATGCACTTACATACACCAGGAAGAAGAAGGTGAACTCCTGTGGACCTGAGCGGGGAAGCGACAGATGCAGGATATCGGGCGCATGATTTTCGTGAATCGCAGCAGATGTGCATTCCGGTTTGGACAATGCACTTTTGGGGATCGCGCAGAATGGGTAAGTAAATGTTCCCTTTATGTTTAGCAACTACTGCATAAAGAGCAATCTAGGATACCTTTTTATACCAAACTATCAATTAAATGCTGAGAAAGCAGATACTACAATCAAATTCAGACTTTACTATACTGTTACCCATTTTAAGTTTAAAGTTGAGATTTCACACTTCTATGAGACGTCAAACCAGTGTTTTCCAACAGAAGCAGAATACATTTCACAGTCAAGTAGTGAAGGTGCTTTACTACCTGCTTTGGGTAAGGGGTCCCCTATATATAGTTGTAATAATCATGTTTCCTTGTTTCATATTCTTTTGTAGATGTTATCTTTCTTTGTTGTTTTTTAGCTGTTGGTTGAGCAGTGACTCAGCCTTGTCTGCTCCTGGGGTTGTTTACAATGCTGGGATGGGCTACTGCTGGATAATAAAAAAAAAAAAGGACAAAAAACTTTGCAGCAATTTCCCTGACATAGTGGAACACTTTGTACTATTGCAGACATCACCTTGAGAGGCTCTCTGACAAATAGAAGAATACATAAAATCATAACATAGTTAAGAGTTAAACCACCTTTAGGTCTTTGAATACGTTGGCCCAGAATTATTAAACTGGCTTTGCCAGTTTTTTGTTTGAAAGTGAACAGAAAAGAACGTGCAAATGGCTTCATGGTATTTATGATGTGTTTGCGCCAGTTTTGTGTTGCTGCTGCACTGTATCCGCTGCGACACAAAACTCTGCACGTAAGGGGCGTTCTGTGCACCAGATTTATTTTGAAAGTCTGAAAGTAATGTGGCGCATGCCTGTTAAACTGAGTGCACCAAAAAATATGGATGCACTCAGTTTAAGCACGATGGCTGCATGCAGGGTGGGCTAGATTATTGAAGACAGTGCGCCACTTAGTGCAGTTTGCCTCACTATTAATAAATCTTGCCCATTATATTAACAATGTTATTGCATATATTTTTAGAACATATCATATTAAACATTAAAGAATGAATTCTGGGCATACACAGCGGCTCAGTGAAGAACGTTGAATAGAGGGTCCTTATGAGATGTCAGCTGTCCTAATTTTAGGTAAAAGGTTTTAATAAACAAATGCAGCAGGAGGCATTACTCACAATCTCTCTTCCTGAAGAAGACCTGTATCTGGACCTGTGAATGAAGCTTCGATAAAAAGAACACGACTTGGAGAGTGCCATCATTTCCTCTTGTTACTACATTGATTTGCTCTTACATTAAAGCCCCTTCCATGATCATAGCAAATTCAGCTTTTTTTCTAGTAGTCCTCCGCTTTAGTAGCTGCCACATTCTTAACCCTTTCCTTTCCCAAAAAGTTATCAAACACTGAAAGAAATTATGGCACAGCATTGGTATAGACAAAGGAGCTGTGTCAGTACCATTTATCTTAGGTCACAGCTGAAGCCCATAAGATTAACCAAAGACAATCTCTAATAGGCTAAAAATAAGAAAATACAATCTACTGCAGTAAAGCAATATTGGAGTGTGTTACAAAAAATGATCCAGCAACTGCAAAAAACGAAAGCTTAATCTTAACATATTGAAATCATTAAAACAAGTGATCAGTGAACCCAAACTGCAAAGTTTGGATCCATTCCGAATTTCATGGGTTCGGTGAACGCTTCAATATTTGGGATCTGGGTTTGTTAAAAGCAGCAGGCTGCTTAATTGACTGCTGAAGCAGCCAATCGAACAGCCTGCAGCCCCTTGATTGGCTGGGCTGGACAATATAAGAGCAGGGTCACGAGTCCAAATGCCATCACAGAGAGTAGATAGAGCTAGGGAAAGTCGAAAGTCATCATAGGGCGAGTCAGTAAGGCAAGGAGTACTCGAAAAAAAGAAATTGCCCTTCTCATTTCACTTAGGTATATAGTGAAGGCTGCAGTTATTAGGGACAGGTGGCACTCAGTACCCAGTAGGCTGCTATCGTGCAGGGATAGTCTTACTGCTTATAGAGGATTATACAGCAATACAGAAAGGAATATTAACATTTACTGCATCATCCAGAAAGATCCTGAAAGTCTTGTCTCTGATGATAATTCATGATTTTTCTGGAGCTGAAAACGATACAATCATTTCTGGGATTGCAAAGTTGCTCCTGTAAATGAATATTGCGCACTAATAATTGGTAAAAGTTCTGTTGTCCACCAATAGTGTGCACTGATATGTGGATCATAAAAGTTCAGTTGTCCTTCAATAGCGCACTGCTATGTGAATCCTAAAGGTTTTCTTGTCCATAAATAGCATGCACTGATACGTATATAATAGAAGTTCTGTTGTCTGTCAATAGCACGCACTGATATGTGGATCCTTAAAGATCTGCTGTCAGTGAATAGGGTATAGCAGTACATTGTTCCTACACCTGACATAAGTACAAGGTAGTAATACTTGGGAAGAAGATGAAGGGGCCAGAAAGTCATGGGCAACCAACAGAACAAGAAAAAGGGGGCAAAGGGGGCAGTGGTCAGCCCATGGCAATGTCATCAACTGCTACTGCTTGCACCTCATGGAGAAACAGCAGCAGGCCATGCTAAAACTCATATGTCTGTGCGAAAGAAGAAACCCACCATGGAGCCATGGACTGGTATCCAGGAGCAAACAGATGAGTGCATTCTGCTGCTGAACCTCGAGTCCAGCAAGGTTGGTGTGCAACAACGGCTGGAACTGTGTAGTAGCTTTACGCTGAGCCAAATTGCCGCATGTCCCATGTATTGTGCATGTGCCCAACGTAGAGGTTCCTGTCTAAATATACAGACCTGTCAGAGCTGCTGCTTAAAGTGTGTGCCATGTGTCCACATTTTGGGCAGAATAACTTTGGCCAGCCCACCCGACCCCTCGTATGTGATGTACCAACTAGGTGGAATTTCACTTTACATATGCTGGAAAGGGTGTATCAGGAGCTTCACATCATATTCCTTTTTTTTAAAAAAAGTGGAGAGTGTGGTGCATAAGGACAAAATATTAAAATATTTTTGCCAAGTATTTGAACAAAAAAATTCAAGCAAAAACTGCTAAAAAATGTATTTTATTCCCTATGCTACTGTCTCAGTAAGCCTAAAGTAAAAAATATCCACAAGCAGAATGACGTAATTGTGATGACCTTTATAATTGTTTTGCACGATAATGTGAGTATATTGGAAGCACATCAGGAAGCAAAGTCTATTTGGAACTGTCACTACACAGCATGTCAGACTGGACCAGGAGTGCGGCAAGTCCCGTATTTTCCATGCCACACTTTCTACCTAAAGACAAACAACCCACTTGCAAGAACAGCTCGGCATGTTTACAGACTATTTTACTAGTATGCTGAAATCCCCTCAGTGTCACTACAGTTGAGTGGAAATATAACACTTAACCTGAGTTAACCTCTTCACCCTGTGTATTTTCAGAGGTAATAATAAATGGAACAGTTGTGTTAGGAGAGAAGCTGATGGATGACTTTGATGACATAATTGTGACATTTGGCATTTAATGCAGGTTATGAGACTGCATACAGTCTTTGGTTCACATGTACTTTTATTTTGGCTTTCTGCTCCTGTCTTTTTTGCTGCTAGTCAGATGTGTCTTAGGAGTTTTACCTCAAAACATTTGAGTCTAAGTCTTTAGCAATTTTCAGACTTTACAGAAGTCGCAAAAAAGTCCCTAAAAAATATTAAGCAGCTCATAACTTTTTCCTATGCCTGCTAAGAGCAGGTTTGGATTAGCCAGATTTTATCCACATCTACAATTGGGTGATAACGCAGGGAACACACACACAAAAAAAGAAAATGGATGAATGTAGGGAATATAAATCAGGTTACATGAGGCTGCAATAATGTCAGGAGATCACCATAACAGTGCATATATAGAACATAATTTTTATTATTTACAAATAAAAAAGATGTGTCACAAGGAAACTGTGCTCATAAAGGTCTAAAAACACATACAGGCAGTCCCTGGGTTACGTACAAGATAGGGTCCGGAGGTTTGTTCTTAAGCTGAATTTGTCGAAACTGTATATTTAATAATTGTAGATCCAGACAAAAAAATTTTTGGCCCCAGTGACAATTGGAGATTAAACCTTTTTTCCTGTTATGGGACCAATGATTATCAATAAAGCTTCATTACAAACACCTTACAGCTGATTAATGCAGTCTGGAACTATAGCAAAGCATTCAGAAAGCTTCACCAGAGGTCAGAGGGGTCTGTCTGTAACTATGGGTTGTCTGTAAGTCGGGTGTCGTTAAGTAGGGGACCGCCTGTATTCCGCACTGGCAGTTAGCATCAGCAGTAAAGGGTAAATTGTGGTTAGAACTTCTGCTCATAGGCGACAACATAAAGGTAGGCATTATAGTATCAGATCTGATGCAGATCACAATGGTGTATCTTGGAATAAGGAAGACAATAGCATAGTATATATAATAATGTCAGATGAGGAGTCCCCAATGGTTAGGTCTAAAGTATGGGGTCACAATTGGGCCTTCCGCCACCATAAACTGTGCCCTATAACAACCTAAATGAATAAAGTACAATTTAAAGGGGACCTACCACCACGAATCTACCTATAAAGGTAGATCGGGTGGTAGGTGGATCAATAGGACGTGAGGATAGGCCTTTTAAGGGCTAATCCTCATGTCCCCGCACTGTTTTGTGAACTTATATTAAAGGTTTATGCTAATTTTGTTATGCGGCTACTGGGGCGCGGAGTAGCCGCAGCTGTGGCTACACGGCGCGGCTACTCCACGCCCCAGTAGCCACTTTACCCCTCCTACCCACAATCTTCGGCGCGCCCTCGTCCGGCGATCCTGCCGTCTGCGCATGCGCAGAACAGCAGGCCGCGCCTGTGTGGTCACTGCTCCGAAACAGGCGCGGGCCTGCTGTTCTGCACCTGCAAGGAGCTGCGCGCCGAAGATTGTGGGTAGGAGGGGTAAAGTGGCTACTGGGGCGTGGAGTAGCCGCGCTGTGTATCTACAGCTGCGGCTACTCCACGCCCCAGTAGCTGCATAACAAAATTAGCATAAACCTTTAATATAGTTTCACAAAACAGTGTGGGGACGTGAGGATTAGCCCTTAAAAGGGCTATCCTCACGTCCTATTGATCCACCTACCACCCGATCTACCTTTATAGGTAGATTTGTGGTGGTAGGTCCCCTTTAAGTACTGGCTATCTATCCATCCATTAAAGATAGCTAGCTAACTATTGATCCACATTCATATTATATCTGTCTATCAGATCTGTCTACTCATTGGCCCACAATTACTAAAAACTATGTGCAGTTTGCCTGTGTAGTGTGCAGACACCAGATTCCTGATTTGTGGTGTTCGTTAATCAAGAATGTGGCACTCCCTGCACTCCTTCGACAGAGTGCACCCTTTTTTTTGGTGCAGCTGAAAATAGGTCTTGCAACACAATTCTGCCAGACTTTGCATGATAAATGTGGCACACGGTTTAACTGAGCACCAGAACACCCATTTCAGTGCAGAAATTTGTGTCGCATGAAGAACAGTGCAGCTGCGCCACAAAATGGTCCCTTCTTAAATACCTGTGCATGCAGTTTTCACTGAAGAGAACATACACAGTCTGACAGAAAACTGGCACAAGCATCTTAGTAAGTGTGGGCCATTGTGCCTAGCTGACTCACATAACCACTTCTGCAGTGAGGATTTCTACTATTTAAAAACTACATCCATTTAAAAACACATCTAGCCCCCCAACATATTTCACCGGATTCTGGCTTCATCAGGGGAATGAGCTAGGCTGCCGTGTTGCATATTGGGGGGGGGGATGTATATAGATAAAGCAGGACCACCCCCATCCTATGGGAGACCCATAGTTATGTTGCAAGTGTGGGTAATAATATACAGCCAGTCCCCTACTTAAGAACACCCGACTTACATACGACCCCTAGTTACAAACGGGCCTCTGGATGTTAGTAATTTACTGTACTTTAGACCTAGGCTTCAATAAACAGCTGTAATAGTTATCAAATGTGTCTGCAATGAAGCTTTATTGTTAATCCTGGTTCTTATGACAATCCAACATTTTTAAAATTCCATTGTCACAGAGACCAATAAAAAATGTGTCTGGGGCTACAATTGTAAAATATACAGTTCCGACTTACATACAAATTGAACTTAAGAACAATCCTACAGAACCTATCTTGTACGTAAACCGGGGACTGCCTGTAATATCAAAATACAATTAGTGACTGTGTAAAAGCCCGGATTTGTAAAGGAGGTGTCACTTTTGACGTACCTACACATGAAAAAAATTGCACAAACACTTATTGTCACCATTGCTAGTGTGTAAAAGAAGTGCAAGTAAGACTGCTGCGTAGCGAAAGTCAGGGGACTTAACTCTTGGAATAAATAGCATTAGCTATATTACATATGGCACAGCACAAAGTCATCCATGCAACATCAATTTTGGTCTAAATAAAATATGGGTCTTGGTGCCCAATTAATAGGACTGTATCATAGTATGCATGAAGTCCTGAGTGAAATCGTAATAACACATAACAATATTGCAGTGTAATCAGGGCATAAGACATGTACAGAACAACTTCAGTAAAATTTAATAGGCTTACGAATAAGTTCGTAGAGTGGATCAAAAGATTAAATTTATGAAGTCTCTCTACAACAGGTTTAATAGTTATGACCTTTTTTTTGTCAATTCTGTTTTTATTTGTATAATATACAAGATACATAAGATACATAAACAGTTGTCCATTTGTACATTGGGTTGATGGAAGAGCACAAGACATGCGAATATAATATATAGGGTGCATTTTTTGTAACCAGCTGATTCCATTGTGAATTTACAGCCACCAACACTTTGTAGTCAGGTGGAGTTAATTTTAATGACAGGTCTGTGCACATACTAGTTAGACACTAGTCAAAAAAAGAATTTGTGGATGCAGAAGTGTAAGCCATAATGTTCGAGTAAAAGTATCATGAGGTATAGAAATACCATGTGAAATAAAGGGCCTATTGTAACCTTTATGCCATTATGGCCAGGACAAATAAAATAAATAGACAATCTCATTATTGTATTATCTTAGATAGCAGAGAAAAATGATAGATGCTCAATAAAAAGCAAAAAAAAAGCTATGTCAGGTAGTCCTAAGATCATAACGACTTACGCCAACAGAGATTACTGTGCGCACACACACTTATTGTATGTGATGTTTTAAAAACATATATTATCAAGTGGTGTAAATTAGAAAATAAAGGGTAATTGCAGGTGTAAAGGTGAATCCTTCATTCAAGCCATGATTTGATAAATCCAAATCAACTTGAAGAGTCTCTGGTTTATATTGCCAGAATAGATCTGTTCCGCACTCTAAAATTTTAGGGATTTAGGATTTCCTTTATGATATTTGGGAACGCAATATAAAAGTTGTGTATCTTATTTATTTGTTACTGGAAATAACTCAGGGAACACTGCAGAAAACTTGAATCTTGGGCGCAAAGAAAGTCACAAAAGTGTACATCTGCCACAAAAAGTTGTATTATTATTATTATTATTAACCCCATTTTCACACTTAGGACACAAGCCGATTTTTCAAATGTGCCTGTGTCTTGATATACAGCTATACAGGCAGTCCCCGGGTTACATACAAGATAGGGTCTGGAGGTTTGTTCTTAAGTTGAATTTGTATGTAAGTCGAAACTGTATATTTTATAATGGAAGTTATAGACAATTTTTTTTCTTTTGCCCTAGTGACAATTGGAGTTTCAAAATTTTTGGTGTAATTGGACCAAGAATTATCAATAAAGCTTCATTACAGACATCTTACAGCTGATTATTGCAGCTTGGGACTATAGTAAAGCATCCAGAGAGCTTCACCAGAGGTCACAGTGGGCAGAGGGGTCTGTCTGTAACTATGGGTTGTCTGTAAGTCGGGTGTCCTTAAGTAGGGGACCGCCTGTAACTTTGGAACACTTTCTTACAGAGTTTATATTCAGAATGTTTTTTCATGACATGTTGTATTTCACATTAATGCTATATTTTACTTGAAATATATTACACTTTTTGTAACAAAATGGAAATTTGGTGAAAATTTTAAAAATGTTCCTATATAATATTTTTAGAGGACAATTCATCTTCGCATTAGTAACTCCCCACAAATTGCCCAATTTTTAAAACTGCACCCCTCAAACTATTCAAAACAGCCTTTGGTAAGCTTGTTAACCCTTTAAGGTTCTCAAAAGAATTAAAACAAAATGGATATCTATAAGGAATTTTAAAATTTTATCAATAAAATGATTATTTAGTCCTAAAATGTACACATTCATACAGGATAAAATGAAAGATTTTGTTGTGCAGTTTCTTACGAGTAGGGCAATATCCCACATGTCAATGTAAACTACTTTAGGGGGGAACAGCAGAGCGCAGAACGGAAAGAGGCATTGAGCTCTTAGAGGGAAGATTTTGATGACGTTTTCAGCTACCATTATATATTTGAAAAGTTCCTGAGCTACAAGAACAGTAAACTCCCCCCACAAATGAACCTATTTTGGAAAATACAAAGAAACAGTTCTGTCAGCTCACCTGGGACGCAGTGGATTAGTGGAGAAGTGAACTCAAGCTCGGATATCGCCAGCTTCACAGGAGGCACTTAATCAAGGAAAGGGAGGAGGAACTCCGGCTCAAAAGTAAACTTCAATCCAGATAGATCAAATCCAACAGATGGGGGAGCTAAGGACATGGGCACCAAATCCAAATGCCACTGCAAAATCCTGTGCCCCAAAATGTAAGTATAAAAAAAAAATACAAATTGGTACTATGCTCACAAGCAATTATAAATATTAAATACATTTTATTAGTTAAGCAAAAAATTATTAATAACAGCAAATTTACATAGCATGGTAGTTGTACAATGGGAATACATGATTAAAAACAGTGCATAGCCACATATAGAACAAGCAAAGTGCCATAGGGAATAAAATGAATCCGTATGGAGTAGGAGACCTAGTAACTAGAGGTAGAAGACAGCTATATAGAAGCCTTAGCTTGCTAACATGGACAGCTCTAAAACAATACTAGAAAGTCATTGCCATACCAGGATACCGGGTGTGCGCTGTGTAGCCCCAACACGTGTTTCGCCCACTCCCCTTGAGAAAGCCAGTGGGCGAAACACGTGTACAAGCTAAGGCTTGTATATAGCTGTCTTCTACCTCTAGTTACTAGGTCTCCTACTCCATACGGATTCATTTTATTCCCTATGGCACTTTGCTTGTTCTATATGTGGCTATGCACTGTTTTTAATCATGTATTCCCATTGTACAACTCCCATGCTATGTAAATTTGCTGTTATTAATAATTTTTTGCATAACTAATAAAATTTATTTAATAATTATAATTGCTTGTGAGCATAGTACCAATTTGTATTTTTTGATACTTTCAATCCAGGTAAAAACGAAGAGACTTTTATTGAAGATATACAAATAGCATGATAAAACGGATTGGCGTGGGTAGCGGGAAGGGTCCATGGAATGCCTACGCGTTTCGGATAAACTCTGTATCCTTATTCATGGCTAGTGAAGGTCAGAATGACTAACTATATATATGGACATCGGAAGGGTCACACCCGCACCGAGGGCCAATCAGCTCGAAGGTGAGGGAGTGATCCGGAAACATTAAAACTTGTTGACAAACTTGTTTACAAACCATCACATACATTTTTAAGATAACAGCATAGTTATGCATCATATTGTAAAGAGAGCAAAATACGTGTTGATTACATGATAACAAATTCATTGCAGTTTATATCTGACAGATTACATCCAAACGTTTGTTTAAACCATTGGGAACCCGAGTTTCCAGACAAAAAATCCAGTATGTTTCCCTGTTGAACATCTTCTTTTTCCGATCACCTCCACACGGCGAACTGGAGATCCTTTCTATGCCAAGGCACGAAAAGGAACTGCAGTCACCACCATGGATGGTGCGAAAATGTTTTGATGCCATGGAAATGTTAACTATATCTTTGTTTTTAGCGTCAGAGAGATGTCTCCTGATGCATGTTTTTAGGGCACCACTCGTACAACCTACGTATTGATGTACAGTACAGTATATGATGTACACAACATATTTCGTATTACAGTTTATGTAACTATGAATATTGTACTTCTGCTGTGTACACATAGACTGAAAAAACCGTGCTGGAATAGCATGATTGCAACAAGTGCATTTATTATGACCACATTTGAAAAAACCTGTTTAAATTACGTTTAAACCTAATCAGTTCACCAACTGGGATATTTTTGATCACATGTGGGGGGTGACATGAGGTGGCTTCCAGAATGGAGTTAGTGGAAGTGGGTTTTACAAGTTAACAAGTTTTAATGTTTACGGATCACTCCCTCACCTTCGAGCTGATTGGCCCTCGGTGCGGCTGTGACCCTTCCGATGTCCATATATATAGTTAGTCATTCTGACCTTCACTAGCCATGAATAAGGATACAGAGTTTATCCGAAACGCGTAGGCATTGCAGGGACCCTTCCCACTACCCACGCCAATCCGTTTTATCATGTTATCTGTATATCTTCAATAAAAGTCTCTTCGATTTTACCTACCTGGATTGAAGTTTACTTTTGAGCCGGAGTTCCTCCTCCCTTATTTTTAGAAAATACACCCCCCAGAGACTTTTTCTACATTGAAATTGAGCTTTTTACCACCACAGATGTTTTATAGAAAGATTTACTTTGGCTTGTGTAAGTGAAAATTTTGTTCCAAAAAACCTTGTTTTGGTCCCTAAATTTTTATTTTTAGAAGGGGTTAAAGAAGTAAATGCATCCCATAGTTTGTTACCTAGTTTCTCCTGAATGAAGTAATATCCCCCATGTGATCACAAAGTGATGTATGGGCGCACTGTGGGGCTTGGAAGGAAAGATTTCAGGTGCTATGTCGCATTGGCTGAGCCCCTGATATAGTAGGGCAGTAAAAACCTTCAAAAAGGGTGGACCCATTTTAGAAACTAGACCCCTCCTCAAGGATTGAAGTAACACTATATTTGGGGGTGCAATACCCTGTTGTTTAGCCTTTATTAGCTTTTTGGGGGGGGGAGGGCTCATGAAAAAAATAGCATAGATAACATGCTACTTGTGTTCTATGGGTCAGTTCGGTTACGGTGATATCCTATTTTTATAGCTTTTTTATGTTTCACTTGTTCTACAAAATAAAAACTCATTTGAAGAGAAACATCCCTTAATTTCGTATTGCCATCTATTAAGTGGCATAATATTTTTGTTATTTTGATGATTGAGCTGTTTAAGGGGTTATTTTTTTGATCACTTTGTATGGCGTTTTTCTTGTTTGATGCGCAAAAGTCATAAATAGTGTTTTTTTTTTTTTTCCTATATGTCCCATTTTTGTGTTGATTTTCATGCTTTATTGTGTTTAGGAGTTTTACACTATATGCAGCATTTAGGGGACTTTTTCTTTACTTCCACTTTTTTGGGTTCCTCTCTGGGACTTGAACAAGTGGTCATCTGATGTATGGCAGTGTATTAGAGCAGTAAGCCTATGCTGACAACAGCACTTCTGGGTCAGACCCAGCAGGCAGTAAGAAAAGGCAGCCCTGGTGTCCTTCATCAGACCCCGGGGCTGCCATTGAGACGATTTGCACCCCCATACTCTGTGTGGTGACAGGTTCACTTAAATGTATGCAGTATATATCTGTAATGAATTCCTATCTGCTTTAAACCTCAAAAAGGGATCACAGGTTGAAGAAATGTCTGTTATGTGTCATGATCAGGAGTCACAAAAAAACTTAAGAAAAGGCTTGGAGATGTTGTGGATGAACTGCTGCCAATATGGAGGGATGTACAGACTCATGTCCACTAGCCAAGCAATTCGATCTTCAAAACCACCTTTGACTGGATGATCTTAAATGGAGCTGGCTGACTTCATTTCTGTAGACCAGTCTGGTTTGTGAGTACCACTGTAAGAGAGGCCATACATCCAATCTGGATATTTGCAGGACAATGGGGCTCTCTTACTAAGGGTCCGCGGACTGCACAAACGTTGGATATTCCGATGATTACCGATTTGCACCACATTTAAAAGGGTATTGTGGTGCACACGATCGGATTTTGGGATGATTCGACGGATTCGGACTGAGCGCGGGATTTAACATTTTAATTGTGTTGCAAGACAATGCACTTGGAAGAAGAAGGTGAACTCTGGCTGACCTGAGCGGGGAAGCGACACATGCAGGAAATTGGGCGCACAATCTAAGTGAATCGCGCAGGAATCCATGATTGTCGGAGAACGCACAGCGGGGATTGCGACAGGACCGGGTAAGTAAATGTGCCCCTATATGTTTGTGTGGGTGTGAGCTGAGAGTTCATTTTGTGTATGTTTTTAGCTAATATAAGTTACTTGAACAAAAGATGTAATGAGAACTGAATTGAAATACTAGATAGAACCAATGGGCACAGCCAATTGGCTGCTATTTTTGGAAGTAGATGGACATTTTTTAAATATTTAAAAAATATAAAAGTAAAATTACTGCTTGTGTTAGTTGTCATACTTTATATATTATTATTATTATTATTATTATTATTATTATAAGCAATTAGCTTTGGTTGTAAGTGGGTTTGCCTCTCTCTTGATGACAGTCTGGATGACAGCATGGAATTCTGCAGTTGTTCAGCTCTTACAATGCTCTTACAACTATCTGTACACAGTGAGGATAGAATGTGTAACAGCTGTGAAGTGAGGCAGCACACTGTATATAACATGTAAGATATGAGGACAAGCTTAATTCCTACTAATACTGGCACTGCCAGGGTCGGACTGGAGTACCGTAGGCCCACCAGAGGAAATCATTTTTGGGGCCCTCCCTATCTTTTTGCTAGAAAGAATACTGTACCAGACTACTAATGGAAGTGTAAAACAAGCAGATAACAATGCACAGTTTTAAAATCATTGCTGATTTATCAGAAAAATCTGAGAGCATAACTGTTCTAGTTGCTCGAGGCAACCAATCAGAGCTCAGCTTTCATTTTCCCACAGCAGTTTATGAAATGAAATCTGAGCTCTGATTTGTTGCCATAGTCATATTAAAAGACAAAGCACATGTTACTACTTGCAGAACACAGATGCGTTTGATGCATTATGCCCAAAGCATTTGAATGGCAAGCGTATCATCAGAATCGGGTTGATGGGGGGGGGGGGGGGGGGTGCAGTCAGGAGGATAATCAGCTTCTAGCAGCCAGAACTAGCAGCCAGAACTTTTCTCTAAAGATTTAGACACAAAAAGTTAGGTTCCTCATTTTATCATCATCTCCTATACCTTCTTCTGACAAATGTTATAGTGTTCTGTTGTTCCCCTAGAGATCACAATTATTCTCCTATAATGCATATATTACTGTCTCCAATTAGTCACAAGGCTGTCCCCAAGTAGTCACAAGGTAGCCCCCAGAAGCCAATGATGCTCCAGTAGCCAGAAGCCTCAGGGATGTCCCTAGTAGCCAGTGCTGACCCCAAGTAGCCACAGTACTTGCACCCCTCCCAAGTAGCCCCAGTGCTTGTCCCCCCCAAGTAGCCCCAATGCTTGCCCCCCTTCAAGTAGACACCGTGCTTCCCCCCCCCCCCCCCCCCGCAAGGAGCCACAGTGCATGCCACCCTGCACTCCCACATTACAACCATGTCAACCTGTAACCCACATTACATCCATGTCATTCTGCATCCTCGCATTACATCCATGTCACCCAGTACCACCACATTACATCCATGGCACCCTGCACCACATATTACATACATGTCACACTGCACCTAACATTACATCCATATCACCCTGAACCCCAAATTACATCCATGTCATACTGCATCCCCGCATTACATCCATGGCACCCTGCACCACATATTACATACATGTCACACTGCACCTAACATTACATCCATATCACCCTGCACCCCCACATTACCTTCTACATACCCTGACTTAATATACAATTTCAACCATTTATGCATTCATGCCACACAATCTACAATATGTGAAAAGGAATTGAATCACCATTTCTGGAGGTAAAAGTGACAATTAAATTAGAAAATGCAAATATGGAGGAGGTAGTTCTGCAGAATTCACTATGCAGTTTTTCAAAAACATACTAAATGTTATAAAAATTATATATGATATTAAAAATAATAATTCCTTTATTTATATAGCGCACACAGATTACACAGAGCTAGCCGAATCAGTCCCTGTCCCCATGGGGCTCACAATCTAAAACCAAAGGACCCGGAGGAAACCCACGCAAACACGGAGAGAACATACAAACTCTTTGCATATGTTGACCTGGATGAGACTTGAACCCAGGATCCCAGTACTGCAAGGCTGTAGTGCTAACCACTGAGCCACTGTGCTACCCTATAAATCAGTTCATTTTACAGTATGTCAGGAAAGAACCCATACTCCATATGTAGATTTTGCCTTTCCAGGTCACTGTTACATGCATCAAGAGACTTAAAGGCCATGTATGCACCGCTTGGAATTCTGGAAGAGAAATATGCAAATAAGTTTTCCAGTATAAGGGAAACTATGCCTCAGTGCAACCTTGAAAGGTAGCTGTCTAAACCTTAATGTATGACTTATAAGAATTCTAGTGAGATGATGTAGGATTATAGTCAACCCATTATGTCCTGCAAGTCGCTGTACACCTGTGAAGGTGGTCTGCAAAAGCAAAATCTCAGGAGTTTAGTTTCCTCCCCATCCTACTTCGACAGCAACTCACGTAGCCAAACCAGTTTTCTACACTGTGTTGATGAAACGAAAAGCATCAAAACAGTACGGTACACAGATAGGAGTTAGTTCCCTTTAGAAAAGTTATACTGAGGCATGACTAGGGTTTTTGTAGATCACTCTTCATTAACCTTTTCCATGCTGGGCGTTTCTGGAAATTCTTTGCTTTATTGCCCAGAGCAATTTTTACCATTTTGACATGTACAAATAAAACTGACATTAATGGAAAAAGAACGATACTAAACCCCAAAAAAACTTTTATTTTCTGAAAGCAGACTTTTGTCCCATTTTCAAAATTGCATTAAGGAGTTTAGAAATATAAGCACTTTCATTCATTTTTCATTTAAAGTGTTAAATTTTATTTCAAAAAATGCCTCATTTTGATGGCAAATACATAAAATAATTTGTTTCACATAATAAATGTAATAGATGAACATGTGTAGAGTTTATAGATGCTTCATATGTTCACATTAGTAAATCATCATTAAATCACAAAAACTGAAATAACCCAGATAAGCTTTTCAGCAAAAATATTTAACACAAAATATATCGCAAAACATAGCGATCAAACAGATAAAAATGAAAAGCACCCCTAAAACCTAAAATCTAATTTTTTAAGAATCTGGTGGCTGCATTTGTCTTGATTAACAGTTGACAGCCTGTACCACCAATATGCAACCTTGTTACAAAACACAAATAATTTTAAAAAATGCATTGAAAATGCAATGAAAACATTCATTTTTACATAAAGCTCACACTAAAGCTGAGGTTTATGCAGGGATGAAAGATAAAAAGTAAAAGTTAGCAGATTTATATATACCACAACAACCAACATCAATAAGAGTTTACAATGCCAAAAATGCTAAAACAAAGACCATGCAATATTTGGTTGCAATCCATGAATGTGTTAAAAATATATAACTCCAGACTTTCTTACAAACTTTGTAGCATCTGTTGTTTCTTTTGTGCCTGAACTGTGCCTTCTAGGAATTGTATCTGAGGAGGAATGGACTCATTACCACCACATTTTCCTACAATAAGTATTATTCATGGCGAGAAAGTACAATGCACTACAGTGGTTTGATCCCAACCCTCAGATACTACGAATGTGGAAGGAGCAAATTAATCAAATGCTACCATACGATGCCATCATGTACAAACATAGAAGATGTCCAGACAAGTTTGGACGGATATGGGACTCATGGTGTAACTCGGGTGAGACACACTACTCACCATACAGATTCAGAACGGTTCTACTAGAGGTACAATCTGCTAGTTGATATATAAGGCCCTTTCTACACGTTTTTCATGCGCGTGTCCTGTGTGTGCTTTTGACACGTTTACCTTTTAATTTGCATTGCACTCTGACCCATTGTAATCAATGGGCTTTTTCAGACTTGCATTTTTTTTCACGCACACACGCGCGTTTTTTTAACGCGCATTTAAATCTCAGCATGAATTGAAAATGCATTGAAAACGCCCATGAAAAACTGAGACACTGAACAAACTCTGACTGAAAACTGATTGAACTCTGATGCAAAATGTCAGTTTTTCACTGTCCAAACCCTGATCGTAGCCTGAGCAAACTTGGACGTGATCTGCAACGCAAGTGTGGGAGGGGCCTAACCAATGTGTGATCAGCTGAAATGACATTTCAGGTAAATGGTATGGATCCCCCATGTTTGGGATTCTCATGATGTGGAGTAGGGGTACACAAACTAAAGCAATTAACAGGATTCATACCCAGTCAGCAAGCCGGTCTGGGAAACTTATAAAACACTTTTCAAAGCACCAACGGAGCTACTGCCATTTGACTCACTTTATGAGTTTTGATTTATGTGTTATTAGTTTGTATTACACTGTAATTAGACATATATATTGTGTCCCCATTGTATATTGCACATCTGCTATTGATTTACATTTATTACAGTGAAAGAGAGCGATTGGAAGCAAGGGCTACTTCAGGCAAAATATGTTTCAAATGCCTCGACTTTATTAACTCATGTAAGGCAATTGTATCTATTTCAACTGTACTTTTATTCTCTGATGTTTCAATAAAACCGTTTTAAAAAATATAAACCACAAAATAAAAAGATCCTATTCTGTCATTTTTTCAGAAACACACAGCCTACCATTTGTACAAAAATAACTTTTTAATTAATGCATACAACCACCTTCATGCAACTTTGCAGCAAACAAAGATAAAATTCAAAAATTACATGAAAATGCTAAATTTGTACTAACAATATGTAGAAACCCAGACTACTGATATAAAGAAATTGTACTTTCTTAAAAACAGTAAGATGTGATGAGTACATCCATACCCTACATGTGTATATTTACTAAAATATGAAGCCAATTGAACATTTAAACCATGGCTTGCACGTAACAATTTTGTCAGAAAATTGCCCTAAACTTCACACAGATATATTATTGTACTCTCCCTTACACAACGGTAACCCAAATAAAAAAAAACTATATATCCACAAACCAACCTAATGAGATAACAAAGGTCACTTTTTGATGAGTGTAAAATGTGCCCAGTAAGTTCATAAGAATTTGATTAAGAGCTCCATAACATAGGTATAAATAATGGAGAGCTGGTGTACAAAAACCCTTTATTTAGGAATGTGTTTGTGTTTCGTGTTACATATATCTTTTTGGACAAGTTCTGGTCACAGTGTTAATATGTAGCCACATTAGGCAAAGAGGATCGAATGTTAATAATCTCACTAAATTTTTCATAAACAAAGATCCAAAAGCAAGTGTGCACCCTGCTCCAAGCTTCTCACTTCAACTTGCCTGCTAAGAAGCTGGAGGGGGGCATAACTTTGCCTGATTCAAAGGTTCAGAGTTTTTTTTTTAAACTCTCAATAAATGAATGTGTTTATAGGTGCCAGGGAACCAGACTGATTAACCTTTAAAGTGCAGTTGAGAGTGTATATAAAAATTGTCATTTTAAACATGGATATCTCCAGATCTCCAGATCGCTGAAAGAGGAGATTTTCCTATTTCAGAGAAAAAAAAAACATCTGAGAAACTAGATGCCAGGGTTCTAAAGTTATGACTCCTAGAAGCCAGGAAGTATGACCTACGTCCTTGGCCATAGAGGTGCCACCTTGTGAGTAAGTATGAGATATGTCCTTGGCAGGAAAAGGGACTGCCTTACATTCAATTTTACTTTAACCTCTTGTAGGGATACTATGTAATTGTATGGCATAGTGCAGTTAATGTATAGAGAGGGCAGGCTCTTTCTACACAGCATGTACTGTTAGGTGCTGTGGTTGAAATGACCAGAACAGAGGCTGCACGTGACATAATCAGTGGGCACAATTGCTGGGGTATTCTCAAAGGCCTCCAGGCTTGTTATTATGTAATATCTATTACTGCCTGCCAAAGGCAGCCTGTAATAGGCAAGCAGTGTATTCACAATATATTGCAATAAAAGTTAATTGTAGTTTATTATATAAATGATCAGGCCCCCTAATGTTCAAGTACCCTAGGGGTCTTGAAAATACAGTAATACCTGGAAAATTCTTACATGTTAGGTTTCCCAATGACCCAAAATGTCAGATCTATCCACCTTAGTGGAGAATAAATTCCAAAAGTCCAACATTTTTAAAGGTCTTAAAAGTTCTCAAAATTATATGTATGAAAATCTCTAAAAATTGCACCTTAGCTTTTGTAATATGGGAGGTGAAAAATGGGGATTTGTAGGCTCCTTCTTAATTTTTCATACTACTGATTAATTTACCTGGCTGCTACTTGAACTCTTATGTTCACTACACCAGTGATTGTACTTGCCTAAATAAAAAAAAGATTTATGGACAAGGAGGGGTGGCATGATGCTGACCCCTCCTACTGCAGACAGACACAGTCAGCTTTAAGGGCCCACTGGCTACTGCTTACCACATGCTTACTGAAACCACATTGTCGGATCACAGATGCGGGCATGCCTGTTCCACTGTGCCAGCAACACCACCCCCTGAAATCGGCAGACAGATGTAGCAGTGTTAAGGTGTTTACATTAGCTCTGCTACATCTGTCTTCCTAAGCCCTCCCTTAGCTCTGCAACTTTGGACAGATGTAGCAGGGCTGAGGTGGAGATACCCCCCTCAGAATTTATTACCCTATATAACCTGATCTAACACCAAATTACAGAACCAGAGGGATTCCACACAAATAGCAAGCATGTAAAGTGTCCCAATGATCAATCTATGAAAATATAAAAGTTAACATTGTAAGTACAAATTTTGGTGTTTTTTACAGTTCCCTTTCCCCCACAGGAAACCTGTAGATTTTTTAAGAAACAAAGATAACCCCTTTAACTATAACTACTTGACTTTTCCATATGCCAACTATAGAAATGGTTCAGTGTATACATTACTGTACATAAAATCTAATTACATCAGGGCTTTTTTCTTAGATAGTTGTCCCTAAGGGTTAAGTGTCCAACCACCATGGAATAAAACTTCTCATACTCATGTAGTGGCGTTTATAAGTGATATTATGTCATTTTGCACTATAACAGCACGGTGCAACACACATTTTCACTTTCTCTTACATTTAATTTATAAGACTAGAAAGAAAAAGATCGGGGATCCGAGGTGCTGAAAGCATTGCACTCTGTAACAGAATTAAGAGACAAAAAAAAATCATACAGTTAATCCTTTATGAGAGCGACAAGTGTTCCAGCTGTGAGGGAATTACTCATTCTCGGAACTGCCATGTGACTATTAAACACATCTATAGTAAAAAACATCATAACATGCTGAGATCTATTATTCTCAAGACATCTAGAACAAAGACCCCAGCACACACTAAGGCAGACCACACACAAACTCTCATTGCAAGCAGGTTAATAACTCACAGGCAGAGGGATTATTAATAACCAATGATTACAAAGAACAATCACATTTCTAATGATTTTAGGACCTGAAGGTAAAATGTATTGGTTCACTCTAATCTGCGATTACATACCATCTCATAGCAGCTCCTTGCATTGCTTACAGCACACTTAAAAGCGCAGTTCATAATCTACTAATCCCCCAATTTGTTCTTCTAGCATGACCATGAAAATGTCCGATAAATTATAATTTTTGAACAAATGGACGTTGAAACAGATTAAGTTCACCAGGCACCAGAATCATGGAGATGACAGATTGTCACTAGTTACATATACATCATCCGTCAGGACATTTCAAAAGCTCTGATGGTGGTACAAACTAAGACTTTACAGAAGCTAGTGCAAAATTAGATCAGTCTTAGGCTACATTCACACGATGTATGCCCGCAGTACCGTAGTAAGGCGGGCATACATCGGCGCTGCGGAGAGAGGAGCAGGGGATGAGCGCTGCTCACCCCCGCCCCTCTCCATAGGAAGATACAGCGCACGCCGCATGTCCTATCTTTTCCTGGGCTACGGAGCGGTACAGTGCCGCACGTGTGCGGCACCGTACCGCTCCCGTACAGGGCCGTGAGCCCATAAAAGTGTATGGGGGGACGTATATCGGCCATATATACGTCGGCCATATATACGTCCCCCATACATGTGTGTGAATGTAGCCTTAAACTGTGTCAGATTATCAGTTGGTGCAAGTAATAAGACTTCTTAAAGTAAACCTACCATCAAAATCATGCATTATAAACTTGGGACTTTTATTCATAGATCCAAACACTGTGGTTGTGGTAATCTTATTAATATTTGTAATCGATGCTTCTAAAATCAACTTTTATAATTATTCTAATGAGCAATAAGGGCTCTGTAAACGCCCACAGTGCTGTAGCTGCACAGGCTTTTACAATTGGCACTACCGACTGCTACTATATTACACGGGAATGAGACATGTTCTGCTCATTTGAATGTCTTGTGAATCTGCAGCACTGAGGGGCTCTGGTAACTTCCCCATAGCAAAGTTGATTTTAGAAGGAAAGAGACCATGGATAACAATTAACCGGTTACGGGCCCTTTCCCATTTTTTCATTTCCATTTTTCACTCCCCACCTTCAAAAATCTATAACTTTTTACACGTGCGTAACAAATTGCACTTCATAGTGATCGCATTGAATATTCCATGCCATGTACTGGGAAGCGGGAAAAAAATTCCAAATGCAGTGAAAATGGTGAAAAAACGCATTTGTGTCGTATTCTTGTGGGCTTGGATATTACGGCTTTCACTTCACGCCACAAATGACGCATCTAATTTATTCTTTGGATCAGTACGATTACAGGGATACCAAATTTGTATAGGTTTTATAATGTTTTCATGCATTTACAAAAATTAAAACCTCATGAACAAATTTTTTTTTTTTTTTTTGCCGTCTTCTTGTGCTTATAACTTTTCCATACTTCGTTGTATGGAGTTGAGGGTGGTGTCATCTTTTGCGACTTTTGATGATGTTTTCAATGATATTATTTTTAGGGCTTTACGACCTTTTGATCACTTTTTATAGAATTTTAAATTTTTTTAAAAATGGCAAAAAAGTGCCAGTTTTGACTTTGGACGCGATTTTCCGTTAAGGGGTTAAACGCAGTGAAAAACCGTTATTATATTTTGATAGATCAGGCATTTTCGGATGCGGCGATACCTAATGTATTTATGATTTTTACTGTTTATTTATATTTATATCAGTTCTAGGGAAAGGGGGGTGATTTGAATTTTTAGGTTTTTTTATTCTAATTTTTTTTTAAACTTTTTTTTAATTTTTACTTTTACTATTTTTCAGACTCCCTAGGGTACTTTAACCCTAGGTTGTCTGATCGATCCTACCATATACTGCCATACTACAGTATGGCAGTATATGGGGATTTTACTCCTCATACATTACAATGTGCTGATAGCACATTGTAATGAATGGGTTAACCCGAAGTAGCTTCGGGTCTTCGTGAGACCCGAAGCTACCATGGCGACGGATCGCCGCTCCCTGATGATGTCACGGGGAGCAGCGATCCTCTGAAAGATGACGGCACCCATGCGATCAGCAAGAAAACACCCGCGATCGGTGCCAGCACCGATCGCGGGTGTTACCGGTAAGCCTTTGCTGCAATATGCAGCAGAGACTTACCGGCTATGGAGAGGGCTCGGCCCGCGACCCCTCTCCATGCAACCGGTTAAAGAAGATTACCACTGTCACAGTGCCTGAATCTATCAGTAATTATCCTTGATTTATTATGTTTGATCATGGTTGATATTTATGGTAGATTTTCTTTAAAGGGAACCTGTCACCATTATTGCACATATACAGCCATCGACAGGTTCCTATAAAGCCCTAATAACTAACGGACACCCTTCTTTTAGCTAAAACTTGTTTCCTTTACACTCACATAAATCACCTTCTATCTTATATTACCTGGCATCAGAGAAGGCCTGTCCTGGTCTGCTAGCCCCTCCCACCTACTCCTCCCCATGCCTTATGCCTCCTAACTATTTAGCAGTTCATGTCATGTGACCAGGGTGACACCATCTCAGGTCCTTAAGCCTCTTGACAATAGCAAACTGTACCCCTTGCATGTATCTGCCCACATGAATTCACAGCAGCCTCCATGGACTTCTACTCCTCCTCATCCTCCATGAAGGCTGTTGTGATTGTATGTACATGGGGTACAGTTTGCTATTGTTAGAAGGCTAAAGGGCCTGCAATGATGCCACTCTGGTCACATGACATGATAACACAAGGCACTATGTAAAAAAATGACACAATATTTCCCATATGTACATAGAGCTATATATGTCTGTAGCTGAATATTAGTAGACAGTCCACAGTAAAAGAAGGCAGGGCAGTGATTTGAAGAGACACAGAGCTGTCAGTGAAAATAATGCGTGGTCATTGCCAGAGAGAAGAGTCAAACCACTAGACATCAGTCAGAAAAGCTTATTTGCATATCAGAAAAATGTCTGTACGTAAGGTACCATGCCTCACTAGCAGCTAATTTTAGGGAGGACTTCTAACCCTTTATCAGCAGGCATTGTTAGTCAGGCCGGTAAAATTTTGGTCACAGGTCTTCTTTAAGGATACTTTACCATTAAAGGCTGCTTTTGCAGGTGTGTGGGGACTTACAGCCATTCATGTAAAAACCATGCAATATTTTTTTCAGAAAGAACAGTTTAACATGTATTAAAATATAACTTTTTAATTAATACAAGCAACTACTGAAACTTTGCAGAAAACTGTTGTGAAATGAAAATTACATGAAAATTCTAATTCTGATAAACCAGGGACACTTACTCATAGATCCAGGCACTGTGACTGTGATAATCTTGTTATATTTCTTATCCATGACCTCCTTACTTTAATCAACTTTAGAAGAATTTTAAAATTATGACAAGGAGTTTGAAAGGCTACAGGGTTGGTTCCCAGAATCCCAGGTTGTTATAGTGTATAAACAGCACTTCCCCTAACCAAAGGTAGAGGGGAGTTCCAAGCAGGAGCAGAGGGGGAGGGTAAGAGTGTGAGAGCGGAGCCTGATGCAAGTGGGCGGAGAGCGGGCATGACTGGCTGGACTGGGAGGGGGCTATAAACTTGGGTGTGAGTTTATTGGGGGAGGAAAATGCAGTGTGAGGTGATAGGGGGTTGTAAAACGGGGGGAGGAGTTAATAGGGTTTATAAGGTCTGGCAGGAAGGGTTGGCCTCATTCTGGCCAGAAAAAATTTTTTGTCCCACCCACCCTCCCTTAGTTTTGTTGTATAGGGACGCATATGCATATTTCGGGGAGTAGGGATACACATAGTTTCAAAAGCTAATTGTTAGGAGGGGTAGGATAGGTGTAGTTAGGTTGTTATTGTGAGAGGGCGGGTTTTTGGCAATACCCAGTTTGTGCAGTTAAATTTCGGTGGTTATGCAATTTAACCACTATAATAAGGTTGGTGGCTTGAGAACAATAAATGTTTTCCCCCGGGGGGCTTTACCGGGAGGAAGGTGGTGTTTTAGTCTCCAATGGTTGGTCTAGGGCCACACCTTCGTTCGCCACTGAGCTAGGAGGTTGGCGGCAAGTGGAGCTGGGGGTGTGGTTCTCGTGCGCTGAGCGTGCAATTTTGGTTTATGGAGACTATAACTTATACTGTAAGTTGTTGCGTTTAGCCTGGAAGGCTTGCGAATTTTAGTGGTGTTGCCAAGAACTCAGCCATCATTATTTGATTGTTATTTGATTGTTATTTATTTTATGACATTTGTGTAACTGTATTTTTTCTATTTCAGATTGTATTCAAAAAGTATTAATAAAGCTGTGACCATTCATCTTTCCAACAGAAAATTGTGTCTGTGTTTTTATTAGGTAGATGGGTGGTTAGGCTAGAAGTGTGTGGTCGTTTCCCAGCCTCGGACTCAGTCAATGCCGGGTCATGTAATAGCCTGTGAATCTGCAGCACAGAGGGGCTCTGGTAACTGCCCCAGCTTTTAAGGTTGTTGAGCATAATGTTTAAAGTAGATTTTAGAAGGAAGGAGGCCATGCATAACCAATATAAGAAGATTACCACAGTAACAGTAAGTGCCTCTGGTTTATCCATGCTTGATTATAATGGTAGATTTTATTTAGGTTTTATATCTCACCTCAGGTTCTTAATTCATATAAGCTTTTCATATCTTCACTATATCTCCACTAGCTGCCAAGACCAGAATTATGGGTTGGGCCTGCAGGGATAAAAGGTGAAAAATAAGGTACAATTTAAAGGTTACAAGGTTGGCATTGTAAGCACTAAAGTATTGAGTAGCTTAGGCCTATTGATATGTGCCCTTCTGAATTTATGTTAGCTTTAATAGCCTTGTAAATTGAAGTCTAGAGCATAAACCATATTGTTAGCATGGTTATTGGTGTCCTGCTGTAAAATAACCCCATAGAGTGCAGACCTATTATTAAGCCTTTGCTTAAAGTGTTTCTGGCCAAATTAGAGAGCATGTTTCCAGCGCCCTGTGGAGCAAAAAGATTCTCACATTCTTTTTGGGTGGTTAAAGGATAATCCGACTCATTAGCCAAAAGCATGTCTTGACACTTAAGAAAAGATATGGTAAAATATCATGTATAATGCTGACCTGATGTCACAGTATTAACTTAAATATGTTGTATTTAAAGTCATAAAACAATAATCTTAACGCAAAATCTCAGTTTCAAATCCATCTAACTTTAGAACAAACCATGTTCAAGAACGGAATCTCTAAAAAACAAATAGAAACTAAGTTGTAAGCCAATTTGACTTCAGAAATAGAAGTTGGCATTTGGTAATATAACAAACCTTTTTACACACTAATCCCAGTTAGAGTACATAGGATTTTATCAGCTAATTGACTGCATTAAGTGATTAATGTCTCAGAATTTGTAAGAAAAAGGTGCACAATGTTTATGTTTAAATAATCTCCAACTTCAGGAGGTTCCGTCATGCTATAATGAACAGCCACTAGCTATTTACCTAAAGCTTGTTTTCAGTCATTTAAGAATTTGTAGCCAGGATTTGTTAAAAACATCCTTAACATTGATATCTTTTGTCAGTGGAACATGAAATTAAATGGATTTCTGGGACTTTGCACATGTTCGCACTTTGTGTTTTGATTCTGTCCAGGGGCAGATCAAGCCTGCCATGGGCCCTGGGCTGTATGAATATTATAGCCCCTACAATTCTGGAATTCACTTCCTCCATATGATACTGGAATCAAGATTCTTGGGGTCCCTTTGGAGGATCTTCAAAGGTTCTGAAATGGCTCTTCTGTGTATTGAGAGCATGAACACATGTACATGGATTTCATGGGTGAAGGTCATTCTCAGTATATAATTTGGTGGGTGGTTTGGGTAGCCATGGGCCCCCTAGAAGGCTTGGGCCCTGGTTAACTGCCCCGAATCATATATATAATCATATTATAATCAACTATGGATTCTGTCTCCAAGAACAGGATAAAGCATCTAAAAGTTGCTTCCTTGTTTATATGGAGTGCATCCACAGACATGCACTGGGTGGGAGTTGTGACACCTCTACTACAGTTTTCTATTGTAAAAAGGGGAAACGTTCTGACTGAACCGTGGGTTTGAACATCTTAACAGACAGTGGGGCAGATTTATCATGTGTCTGAAAGTCAGAATATTTCCAGTTGCCCATGGCAACCAATCCCAGCTCAGCTTTTATTTTACCTGTACTCATGAATATTTTAAAGGGGAGCTGGGATTGGTTGCCATGGGCAACTGGAAATATTCTGACTTTCAGACACTTGATAAATCTGCCCCATTCTCCTAAGGACATACAATCCTGTTAGTTCATGTAATCAGAGCCAACTGGGTCAGGCTTTGTAGGCGTAATACATATCCTACAGTGTATAAGTGTGTTTTGTAATATTGGCCATGAGGTTTCCTTATCTAGCAGACTTGATAAATGGCCTGCATAGTTAATGTACAGTGTAAATAACCAAATTTACATAGCCAAATTTTAATAAGCTGTTTTACATTGTATGTTTAATGTTGTTCAATGAAAGAGTTAAAAACATATTTTTAAAAATTAGATATGATAGCTGCTCAGCCTGTTAATGGTTTATCATTACTCAGTCCTGACCACTACAGTGATTCATTGCTGCTCAGTTGGACCGTGTGCCAGATTTAGCAAGCAAAGTTTTACAAAATTGTGTCGCACGGCCCATGTTAAAGGTGCACCCTAAAAATCTAGATTCATGAAGAACGTGCTCCAGAAATCACTACACAGGCAAACTGCACATAGTACAGACTGCGCTGTTCATAGTAAATGTGCCCCATTCACGGTGAATTCGCAAGTGGTGTTATATATCCAGTCAGCCCCTGCCCCACCAGTATATAGCCTGTCTGCCCCCAGTATGCCAAGCCTATTAAAAAAAATTAACACTGTACTCACCTTTCCAACGCCCCCACCACAGGTCTTCTTCTTGTCCAGTGCTCCGGCTCCATCTTCAGGTCCCCGTGTGCCGCCTTGTGTAAGTAAGCGGCTGACTTCATAATGTGTGTGCCAGCATCATGCAGGGAGCCAAAGATGGAGCTGGAGCTTTGGTAGCAAGAAGATGACTTACGGGGGGCATCGGAAAGGATTACAGGATTACAGTATAAGCCAATTTTTTTTCAGCATAATTTTTGTGTTGAAAAACTTGGCTTATACTCGAGTATTTATGGTAGCATGAACATTCAGTAATTACACAAGGCAGTAAAGGCACATGGGCAACTTATGTAAAAGAGTGGCAAACCCCTTTATCTGAACAGAACAACATCACATCAGCACTTGGTGTCGATCCTCCTCCACCTTTTGCTAGTCCCCTCCCTTCCTCAGTAAACAGTCTGATGTTCATAATTATGCAAACACACTACTTTAATTTTATTATACTTATTTCTGCCTCTAAATAATTTAAATTGGAATTCAATATAATTAGATTATGTGTCACATTTAATGTGCAAATAAATCTGAAACTAATTGTTTTTGTAAAAAATTTTTACATGACAAAAAGTGGACATTTTAACTTGGGTTTGCAGACTTTTCAGATCTCCTACATATAGTATTTTGTGCTTTTTATTATAGGGCATTATGTTCACCCTGACCCTGAAAAATTGATCATTTATGTTTAGGATATAAACAAAAACTAGACTTGCTAGTTAGAGATTTTAAAAATATAACTACAGAAACAATGTAAATAGGTTACCAGGGCGAATTCCTCTTTACCTTAAGTGGCTTCTAAGTTTCAGTCAAATATTGTTCTTATTGTGGTCAACATGGTTTTTACTCTAGAACATTTTTGCAATATATTGGTTTCTGATGATACACATATTTTGTTTCATATTGATTTGAAAAGAATTTACTCAAACAATATCACAGTACAAAAAAACTGAAGTTTACTAGAACATGACATTAAAATCTAGAGATGATTCTGGGGACACTTCATTGCAAAAAATGTCTGTTAAATCAAGAAGCTGCAGAAAACCATTGAATGAATGTTCTTCATTTATATAGCACCATTATATCCTGTAAAGTTGTATAATATCAAACAAGTATATTATAAAAAGTGTTATATTTTGAAAATCACTGAACCACCTAAATATTTAGTACAAATGTACACGGTAATTATTTTTACTCTTTTGACCTCAATGAAACTTGTCTCTGAAAATGAATTTTTCCCTACTGTATTAGATGGAAAAAAATCTGACTACTCACGCAACTTTTTTGGGCCTCAGAGCGGTAATTAATACATTTTTGTTATATAATATTTGTGGCATTTCGCAGTATGTAAAGTGTATGTATTTTAGTATGTTGCTTTTACAAAAAGACAAAAAGTATAAACTAGCTCTTTAAAATAAAGATAACACGTTGTTATCGATAGTGACTAAGCATCAACGTACTAACAAGTCATTAACAGCAGTGCAGCAAACCCTTATCTATAGAATCATGGTCAGTGTAGCAATTTACAATCTGCTTCCACGAAAGGAAAGATTTAAGTGCATTATGTCATACTGATTCAAGATGGGTGAAATCATGGAGATGAATCACAGAGTCTTAAGAACATAAACAAACTCATATCTACAACTTTATGGGGGGGGGGGGGGGAACAAGTTACTTTAGCCTTCAGTGCTTTTTACAATAAAGCATACAAATACAATACAACAAGAAGCTCCGAGGTACACACTAAACGTGTCTTCACATTATACATCGCATCCAGCAGGAACCACTGAATGGAATAATGGTTTCCCATCCTGCTTCTTGCTGGTGAAAACAGTATCAAACAACAAAAAAGGAGGGAGGTATTCAAATGTTCAATATATTTTTTGCAATAGTAGAAAAAGAGAATGGCACCCGTCCCTGTGTATTTTCTCCCTTCAAGTGACGTTTAGTAAAGGATAGTGAAATACAAGCAATATATATGGTGGAGGGAGGACAACAAGTGCGTCACTTGAAGGAAGAAAATACAAAGGGCTGAGTGCCATTCTCTGTTTCTACTATTACAAGTCTAATTGGATTCTACTTTAATGAATAGAGCACAACCCCCGAAATCGCCAGTCTCCATGTGATGAACTTTTGTGTACTGGTCACTGAAATTTAGAGGAGGGGCCGTCTATATTTTTCTGTTATAAATGAATTTATATATAAAGTGAATTTTGTTCAATATATTTTATTTACCTGAAAATTAAATGTCTGGCTTACTATAAGCCAAAAAAGAAACCGCAAAAGTGGTGCAAGCAAGGATAAGAATACATAAAGACAGTCAAATGAAAGTGCAAATGCAATAAATGAAAATAAGTGGATGTCTGCATTCACAATAAATATAGTCAATGTAATAATGTGCGACACAATCCCCTTCTAAATACCAGCCCCAGCCGTGTGAAACTTGAAAATTTCTAAAAGCCGAAGTAAGTGCGATCCGCGGGACCCTTAGTAAATAAGCCCCATAATCTTACAATCTATCATAAAAATCATACATAATCATACACAATTTCTCATTTATGATATTGAATCTCCCTGGGGTCACCGATTCCAATCCTGTCCTCCTCTCACAGGTTATTGAAATTTTTCTGCCATAAACCATTCTGTATCAATTTTCTTTAGCTGGTCTGTCTTGTCGTCTTCCTGTGTCCCTTTGTCCTCTTTCAATTTCCATTGACACAGAAGCTTTCATGCTTTCCTGGGAATTACAGTTATATACTTGCCCTTTAAACCAAATTGTCAGCTTTACTGGAAAACCCCATTTATATCCCATCTGCTTTTCTCTTAATATCTCAGTAACTTCACTTTATTCCCTACGCAACCTTGTTGTATTTGGTGATAGGTCATTAACCCCTAGGCGCACCTGGACGTTATAGTACGTCCCTGTGGCTAGATACTTAGTGCACCAGGACGCACTATAACGTTCTGCTTCTGGCACCGGCTCACGAACGAAGCCGGTACCAGAAGCAGCGGCTGTCAGCTGTCAATCACAGCTGATACCTCGTGCTAACACCCGCGATCGGAACCGGCTCCGATCGCGGGTGTTAACCCCTTACCAGGGGATCCGATCCAGCCGTTTACCAGGGGATCCGATCCTCTTCTTGGCAGCTCCGAGGAATGCCATGTGCCCCGGAGCTGCCCGATGTCTGCAGCAGTCAGACCCCTTCCGGGTCTGACTGTAAACTGTCTGAGCATGCGCCTGCATGCTCAGACAGTTTACACTGCTCTACAATAAAATAGTATTGTAGAGCAGTGTATTGGACTTGAACCAGCGATCAGAGCATTGCTGGTTCAAGTTCAAGTATGTATAAGTAAAACATGTAAAAACACTAAACACTACACATTATAATAAATAAAAAATAAATACATAAAAATATAAGCCCCTAAAATTTCACTTTCCCATAAAAACACTTAATAAATTATAAAAAGCACAAAAAAACCCTGCATATTTGGTATTGCCGCATCCGTAACAATCTGTATAATAAAACAGAATCGTTACTGGACCCACACGGTAAACGCCGGAGATAAAAAAACACAAAAAACATTCTGAAAAAGGATAATTTTTAATTAATACTCTATAAAAAATGCTCTAAAAAGTGATTTAAAAATGTTATGCACTCTAAAATAAGCCCACCAAGGAAGATGGTGATGCTAAAATTTACAAGATTTTCTCCAAATTAGTTTTTATTCAGTACAATTAAATAAAATACACAAAACAGCCTTATATTTGGTATCCCTGCGTCCGTAACAATCTGCATAATAAAACGGAATCATTATTAGATCCGCAAAGTGAACCCCGTAAAAAAAAAAGGCTTAAAAAAGATAATTTTTAATTAATACCCTATAAAAAATGCTCTAAAAAGTGATTTAAAAAATGTTATGCACTCTAAAATAAGACCACTAAAAAGAACAATCCTTCTCGCAAAAAATAAGCCCTTAAACAGATTTGTGAGGTGAAAAATAAAAAAAAGTTATGCCTATGAAAGACGGTGATGCTAAAATTAACAACATTTTTGCCAAGTTACTTTTTATTCAGTAAAAATGGGAACATTTTTTTTTTATATAAATGAGGTCTTTTCGTAATCATGGCGACCCATAGAATAAAAATAATATACAATTTTTATGGTATGGTTAACGGCCAAAAAAACACATAAAAATGTTCCTAAAAATGTATGATTTTCATTTCCTTCACCAACAAAGAGTTAATAAAATCTCACCAATTAGCTATAGATGCCCCAAAATTACGTACCAGAAAAGTGCATCTCATGTGGCAAAAGAAATAAGCCCCTATAGGTGCACATTAAAAAAAGAAAAAAATTATAGCCTGTACAATGTGACATAGCAAATTTGATCTGGATGGTGCTTCCTTCCCTTCTTTGCCCGGGCCGTGCGCCCATACAGCATGTTACCGCCACATATAGGGTATCGGCGTACTCGAGAGAAATTGGGTATCAAACTTTGTGGAGCCTTTTTTCATTTAATCCATTGTAAATGAGTGTATTGTGAAAAAATATTACAATTTGTAGTCTGCACCTCCATTTTGTTTTAACCCCTATAAAACATGTAAAGGGTTAACAAACTTCTTAAAAGTGGTTTTTCATACGTTGAGGGGTGTGCAGGTCCATCTAAATACGGGTTTTGGTGATTTTACAAAAAATGTGAAAAATGGCACCCAAATTCTGAGCCTCCTAACATTCTAGTAAAATATGTGGAATCTTAAAAAACCATGCCAACATAAAGCAGACATTTGGGAAATGTAAGAATTTATTTTGGCGCAATGACTATCTACATCAAAAGTAGAGAATTTAGAACGATGAAAATAAAGAATTTTTCCAAATTTTTGCCAAATTTCATAACTAAACGCAAAAGATTTCATCCAAATTTTTAAACTAATTTGAAGTACAATGTGTCACGAGAAAACAATTTCAAAATCCCCTGGATATCTTATATTGTTCCAAAGCTATAACCACTTATAGACACATAGTGCAGATTTGAAAAATGTGTCCGCGTCCTTAAGGCGAAAAGAGGCTGATTCCCATAGGGATTAAATATTTCAATGTTATGATAGAGTTTTGGTAACTTGGGTGTATTCCTTAGAGCAGTGATTTTCAACCTGTGTGCCGTGGCACACTAGTGTGCCGCGACACATGGTCAGGTGTGCCGCGGGGAAATTTCCCCAAACTATGGTGCCCCCTGTGTTTTGTTTCCCGGCAATGCGCAGCGATGCGCAGTCACGGCTTCTTACAATGTAGGAGACGTGTACAATAACACATGTGCAAGCTTTGAACATTGTGCGACAAAATGACATCACCAAGGCCGGCGCATCATCCTGAGAGTGGAGAGACTCCCGCATTTGCCCACCGCCAAGGTAATGCCCACCAATAATGCTGACTATATGAGCTTTTGCCGGAGTATATGAACTGTTGGCAAAATACTCAGCATATGAGCTGGTACTTTTAGTACTCCAGCAGTATACTGCATATAACAATGAGAAATGTAAAATGAGAAATACTATAGTCATGAGGCTGGAGTACTACAAGTACCAGCTCATATGCTGAGTATATGAGCTGGCACTTGTACTCTGGCCTCATGGCCATAGTACTTCTCATTGTACCCCTTTATTTTGCAGTATATGAGCCACAAAATAATCAGCACCATATACTAAATACAGGGAGAAACTGAGAACTGTTGAGGAAGAGCTTCATGTGTGTCTTTCCACCATTCCTGCCAGGATATCCCTTTTATGTTTATCGAAACAGGCCCAGGTTTCACAATGAGTGAGTAAAATAAATTTAGAATCTATATTATTAACTATATGTATAATATAACTGTTTTAGTGTCATTTTGTGCTATTTTGGTTGGTGGTGTGCCCCAGGATTTTCTAAGTATAAAAAGTGTGCCGCGGCTCAAAACAGGTTGAAAATCACTGCCTTAGAGATTGTACAATGTTATCTTTAGTTTTAAAAATATTAAACCTGACAATTGTGTCTCTGGGTATTTCTGGTTTCAATGTTTTGGGTTTGGACTGCTTGTGGATTTGTTTAGTACTTTGTCGCTTATTACTGTATCCAGCATTTTCTGTAGATTTTCCAAGTAGTATTTTCTGTAGTATTTCCAAGTCTTTTTCCCCTACTGTTTCTGGGATACCTTTTATTCTGACATAATTTCTTTGTGATCTGTCTTCTAGGTCCCCTAGCTAATTTTTCAATGCGGTAACCTCCTCTTCTAGTTTTTGATGACTTTCCACTAGCTTATTATATGAAGTAGCCTGTTCTGCTAATTTCTTTTCTAGTTGGTCTGTCCTGTCCCCCAACTCATCTACCTCTTTTCTACTTGTTCCAAAAGGAGATCTAAATTCAGCCACTAATGTTTTATAATAAATTTCAAACATTTCCTTCATATTCTTTGTGAGTGAGTATTCTGTTTGCATACCTATACTTTCATTAGATATTCTTACCCTATACTGTGCAGTTCCTTCTTTGTTGTCCATTAGTTCCCCAGAAGTACTGTTGTTCGAGCCCCCTACTGCCCCTAAGGTCTCCTCTACTAGGTTGTCCATTCTTATTTTGCTGTCCCCTTTATTTACTTCCCCACTGTCCACTTCCTTATTTTTTGCGGATAGGCTGGGAGCTTCTTTTTTGCTTATAGTATCCTTTTTAGCCTTATATTGATGCCCAGGCCTACATGCAGTAAAGTCCTTTACTTTAAGAGGGGACAGTTTTTTGTGATCTTCCTCTTGTCCTTGTCGTTTTACTTTGTCCAAACATTACAATTATTTTCTTTAAATCTGATATTGCACCCAGCAAAGACAGGTCATAGTTAATAAAGTCTACTTCATGAATTATCGCTAAACTTCTGAGAAAATCCACCGCAAGTTTATTGCATGCATACATCATACTTAGCTGCTTTCTTGCAATATGTATACCATAGAAGAAAAAAAGTCTGATAGAGCCCTAACTTAACACATCAGTCTATCTATATCAATCAAGGATTCCCAAGTTCCCTTTACCACTAGGAATTTTGGGGCCCCTTACTGGAAGATTTGTGTGCCCCTCCACCGGTGTCAATTCCCACATTGATATATAACCTTATACACAATTTGTTTTTACCAAAACATTTTTGAGCCATGAAAAGCTAGACAGGACCCTACTCTACTGCACGTGCCCCCTCAGTATATAGATAGCCCCTGCACTTGCCCCCTCAGTATATAGATAGCCCCTGCAGTTGCCCACTCAGTACATAGATAGCCACTGCACGTGCCCACTGAAACGTCCTGCCAGATGCCCCCTTTATACAGACCGTCTGTCTTCTCCCCGGCCCGACGGCTCCGTCTTCTGCTCTTCCGGCCTTGGCGCATAACTATGACGCGGCATTGTCACGGCAGCAGACGTCATAGTGTAAGGGCCCGCATGGTGCATACAATCTGATGTCACATGGCCGCGACACCGCCACGTCATTCTGATGCGCCCGGGCCAGTTGAGCAGAAAACGAAGCCGTAGAGCCGGGGAGAAAAACCTGGAAGGTGAGTACAGATTTTTTTTTTCCTCATATAGGCCCAGGGAATGGGGGGGGGGGGTTAAAGTGAGTACTGTGAGCCCCTTGGGCCCCCCTTTTGATAGGAAAATGGGGGACCCCTTGAAAACAGTCCCACTAGACCTCCTACTCCTTCAGGTATCCAGCCGGCGGCTCTCTTTCTTCCCATACCTCCTGCGTCCCTCCTTTTGGCTTGGGCTCAATTGGCTCTGCTCGGCACAGCTTGGCCCCACTCAACTATCCTTGGCCTTCCTCATACCCACGGCCTCGAGCACCTCCTCCTCCCATCACGTTTGAATTTCTCCGAGCATTCTCCAAGCACACTCCACGCCACAGCTCCACCTCCTTCTCGCCTTCGCCTCCACACTCGAATCTCATTGTCACCCCAGAGCTGCTTCACCTGGACATCACCAGGACACCAACTGGACAGGCCGCATTGATCAGACATGTAGCATTGAACGTTGTACCGGTATTATACAGAAATTACACAGGCATAGTCTATCAGCCCTCTTGCATGGGCTAGCATGCGTCCATCTTGTAATTATCAAAATGTCCACAGCATCCTCCCCTCATGAATGGAATGTCCAGCTGTGCCCCCTCACAAATGAAATGTCCAGCAGTGCCCCCTCTCTATTAAAGAATCCAGCTGTGCCCCCTCAAAAATGAAATGTCCAGCAGTGCCCCCAGTCTATTAAAGAATCCAGCTGTGCCCCATCTCTCTATTGAAATGTCCGGCCGTGCCCCCACTCTATTGAAATGTCTGGCCGTTCCCCCACTTTATTGAAATGTCCGGCCGTGCCCCCCTCTCTGTTGAAATGTCCGGCCGTGCCCCCCTCTCTGTTGAAATGTCAGGCTGTGTCTCCTCTCCGTTGAAATGTCAGGCTGTGCCTCCTCTCCGTGGAAATGTCAGGCTGTGCCTCCTCTCCGTGGAAATGTCAGGCCGCGCCTCCTCTCCGTGGAAATGTCAGGCCACGCCTCCTCTCCGTGGAAATGTTAAGCCACGCCTCCTCTCCGTGGAAATGTCAGGCCGCGCCTCCTCTTCGTGGAAATGTCAGGCCGCGCCCCCTCTCTGTGGAAATTTCCAGCCATGCCCCCTCTCTGTGGTAATGTCCGTCCGTGCCCCCTTTCTGTGGAAGTGTCCATCCGTGCCCCCTTTCTGTGGAAGTGTCCGGCAGTGCCCCCTCTCTGTGGAAGTGTCCGGCAGTGCCCCTTTTCTGTGGAAAGGTGCAGCCATGCCCCCTCGCTGTGGAAAGGTCCAGCTGTGCCCCCTCTCTGTGGAAAGGTCTAGCTGTTCCCCCTCTCTGTGGAAAGGTCCAGTTGTTCCCCCCTTTCTGTTGAAATGTCCAGTCGTGCCCCCTCTCTGTGGAAGTGTCCAGCCGTGCCCCCTCTCTGTGGAAGTGTCCAGCCGTGCCCCCTCTCTGTTGAAATGTCCAGTCTTGCCCCCTCTCTGTTGAAATGTACAGCTGTGTCCCCTCAAAAAAATAAACGTAGAACCCTCTAGTGCTGACCCCCGGTGTTCTCTTCTCTCTGCATGTCCTCTTCTAATTTTTGGGTTCCGGGCAGTATGGGCAAGTCTTTGTGCTCTACTATGCAAACTATGATGCGGCAGTGTGGCCGCCTGGTGATATCTTATAGGGTGTGCGCAGTAGAGAACATAGCTGTGGCTCTACCCGTAATGCCTGGAACTCGAATACCGGAAGGCGAGACCAGAAGAAGAAACTAGGGGAGAAGAGGACGATGGGTGTGAGCACCTAGTTTTTTCTTTATATATATACTTGTGTAAAAGTGAGTTTTTTTCAGCAAAAAAATAGTGCTTAATCCCTTAATGACATGTGATGTATAGTTACGCCATGCGTCGGCTACGGGTGTTTGGAGAGGGCTCAGATGCTGAGCCCTCTCCATAGTTGGTGAGCGCTTGCTGGATATTGCAGCAAACACCCATCAGTAACACCCGTGATTGGTGCTAGTACCAATTGCAGGTGTTAGCTAAAACTGCCGGGGGCATTAAAAAGTCGCTCCTCATGACATCATCTGGAAGTGGCGATCTGTTACTATGACAGCCTCGGGTCACACAAAGACCCAACGCTGTCTCGTTTCACAACATTTATTACAATGTGCGATTTCCACACGTCACGTTCTTGTGGGCTCAGTTTTTACAACTTTGACTGTGCACTCAAAATAACAGCTCAGCTTTATTCTTTGGTTCAGTGTGATCGCGGTGATACCAAATTTATATAGGTTTTATTGTGTTTTAATACATTTTCAAAAATTAAACGAATGTGTACAAAAAAGAAATAAATTAAATTTTTATTTTTATTTTTTAAACTTTTTTTTTCTTTTTTTTTCCACTATTTTTTAGACCATCTAGGGGACATTAACCCTAGATGGTCAGATCGTTCCTACCATATACTGCAATACTTCTGTATCGCAGTATATGGCATTTCTGCACACTATACATTACAATGAGCCACAGGCTCATTGTAATGGATATGCAGAAGCCATGTATCCTCGGGTCAAACGAAGCCCCGAGGCTACCATGGCAACCGATAGCCGCCCCCCGATGACGTTCGGGGGCGCGGCGATCGTAACAAAGATGGCTGCGCCCGCGCTGCCGTCTTTTAAATGCCGCCGGCGACTTTGCTGGTGGCAACGGAGGGGTTAGTAGCCGCGATCGGTGCAAGCACCGACCGCGGTTATTAGTGGTGGGGGTTTTCTGCAATATGCAAAAACCCCCACTGTTGTATGAAGAGGACTCAGCACGTGAGCGTTAAGGGGTTAAGAGGTTAAAATGTGGCAAATGTATTATTAGAATATCTAATACACAGATGGATAAAACTGTTGGTACCACTCGTTTAATGAAAGAAAAACCCACATTGGACACAGAAATAACTTGAATCTGACAAAAGTAAAAATGAAAATGAACAAATGCAAGTCAGATGTTGTTTTTCAATCATGCTTTAACAGAATTTTTTAAAACATAAAGCTCATGAGCTCATAATATTTAGTTGTACAACCTTTTGAGGCAACTACTACAATAAAATGATTTCTGTAACTGTCAATCAGACTTCTGCAGGTATTTTGGGCCACTGCTCCAGTTGTCTGGGATGTGAAGGGGGCCTTTTCCAGACAGCATGTTTCAGCTCCTTCCAAAGATGCTCAATGGGATTTAGGTCCGGGCTCATAGAAGGCCAATTTGGAATATTCCAATGTTTTATCCTTAGCCATTCTTGGGTGATTTTAGCTGTGTGTTTTGGATCATTATCCTTCTGGCAAGACCCATGACCTGCAACTGAGACCAAGCTTTCTGACACTGGGCAGCACATTTCTTTGTAGAATCCCTTGATAGTCTTGAGATTTCATTGTAACCTGCACAGATTGAAGACACCCTGTGCCCTGTGCAGCAAAGTGCCAGAACATAACAGAGCCTCCTCCATGTTTTACAGTAGGAACAGTGCTCCATTCAAAATATGTTCCCGCCTGTGAACATAGAGCTCATGTGCCTTGCCAAAAAGTAAGATTTTAGTTTCATATGTCTTATCATAGGACATCCTCCTAGAAGCTTTGTGGCTTGTCAACATGTAGGTTTGCAAATTGCAACCTTGTTTTTTTATGATTTGTTTTCATCAATGGTGTCTTCCTCAGTTGTCTCCCATTAAGTCCATTATGGCTTAAACAAGGACGGATGGTGTGATCCGACACTGATATTCCTTGAGCTTGAAGCTTTTCTGGACTCTTTTGCTGCCATTTGTATTATTTGTCTCTTTGATTTGTCATCAATTTTCCTCCTGCAGCCACGTCCAGGGAGGTTGGCTACACTCCCACAGATCCTAAATTTCTGAATAATATGTGCAACTGTTGTCACAGGAACATCAAGCTACTTGAATATGGTATAAAACCTTTACCTTTAACATGCTTGTCTATATTTTTTATGTTTCATGCAATTATATGAATGCTATGATGAAATTGACTTTTTTATATACTAAATATTACTCCTTAAATTATCTTTAGACTAGGCCTTTAAATGGTAGAGCCTAAAGTTCTGGTTACAACAGATGCATCCATCCTTTATTGTATGTATAAAAAGAGCTTTCTTTTACAGACATGAGACCACTAGAATATTCTAACATGACTAAACACAACAATTCATCTTTTGTATCAATCAGCATTTATCCCCTCACATGAGATTACTTAATGATCAGAAAATCTCCTAGTAGCTGCTGAAAACCCTACAAAGATTTAAGGATCTTTTAAGAGGATTAATTCTCAAGAAGTCTTGTGATTAGCAGTAATAGGATCGAAAATACTACGATGGTCCATGAAGGTGGATATGCTTACAAAGTGTGGCTTATGTTGTGCTGATGTAATATAACACTTGACATACAACTAACAGTTTTATTCCTCTCTTTTTTGCTCTGATACCCAAGCCCAACCAACTAAAGAATTTACTATTTCATGATCAGCTTATTTTAGCCCTAACTGAATGTCACGAGTGGTTCTGCGACCCATTTTGCGGGTTGCAGGCTCAACCTTGCCCCTTTGCCCTCGCCAGCACGTCGCAAGCGCAACTTACCGGTCCTGGCTCCTGCTCTGTCTTCCTCGCCCGCGAATGCGCATTTCCAACTCCTAGGGCGCACGCGCGGGTGCTTCAAAACATTTAAAGGGCCAGCGCTGCTAATTGGCACTGGCCATTTTCAGGTAATCTTTTTAAGCCTGCCTCTTCCTGCAAACCCTGCTGGATGTGCCTACGCCTTACAGAAAGCTCCCCATTCCTGCATTCCTGTTTGTTTCTGCTCCTGAATTCTCATGTTCCTGCGATCCTTTGTTTTCCTGCTCCTGCGTTCCTGTGTGTTCCTGCTCCTGTGTTCCCATTCCCATCTGCCTGGACCTCCAGTTGCTGACCCCGGTTTGGACTTGACCTTGCATCTCTGCCGCCTGCCCTGACCCTGTGCCTGAACCTGACCATTAGTCTCCTGCTAAGGTACCTCGACCTCGGCTGCCCCTGCTGACTAGTCGTACCCGTGGAACGACCTGGTGGTACCTCGCCGCAGAAAGACCATCCTGCTTTGCGGCGTGCTCTGGTGAAGACCAGGTGCCACTTAGATTCCGGTCCCGGTTGTCGGGAAAAAACCATTGACCTTTTACTTGTACACAATAAATGTCTTTTTTAATTTTTTTTGTGCTGAACCGCTTCCAAGGACCTGTAAACTTTACTTTTTCTATTTATACTCTGGGTTTCACATACATACTGATCAATTTTATTAACCCCTTCTTAAAGTTTATTTAAAAAAAAAACTTAAATGTGATATTTTTGTTACTAATAAAATGTTGCTACATACAATTAATTTAATATAACATAACTAACATATTTGTTTCTTCTGGATCAATACCAATAGCCAGTCATATGAAATTAATATTTTTTATCTACCTTTTTTTCACATTTACACAATGAAACTCTCTGGGGGAAAAAAAACATTTTGGATTGTTGCCTACAAAGAGCTATAACTTTTGAAATTTGGCTTGTTCCTGTAGTTTTTCATTTAGAGGGCCCTTTTTGTTTTCTTTTAGTATAATTATATGTGTGATGGATGATTAACCCCTTATCGACCTAGCAGGACAAGATGGCACTTTTATTGCTATTTTGGGGACTGTGAGACCTTTTGATCATTTTAAATTCCAATTTATATGAGTAATGAATGGCAAAAAAGCGGCATTTCATGCACTGATTTTCCTTTATTTCTTTAATTTTTTTTGTAATGGATAAACACTGTATATACTTTAATTTGTTTTTAAATGGGTGGTTGTTTTTTATTTGGATATTGCAGGTTTTTTTCTTACCTTTTTTTTTAAATTTTTTTGGAGTTTATTTTTCCATAAAAACATTTTTTTAACAAGGAGACACTTCCAAGTTATTACTTGAGTACTAACATATTATACACTTATGTACAGGCATTCTATTAGGCCTCTGGCATTGCCTTATATAAAAATAGTACAGGTAGACCTGGCTAACAAGTGATGACATCACCATCCATGATGTCTGCTGCAGGGAGTTGCTATCTTCTTCTGAAATGCCAGTGTAAAATGGCAGGGCATCATAAGATATAACCACAATGGTCACTGATTGGGGAAAGCTGTCAGATCGCTGTAGGTCTGACTGTTTGGAATCCTAGTGATCAGAAGTATGGGGGACCAAAATCTGTCTTGTGAATGAAGTGAAAGTGTATTTGCACGACAGGTAGATGAATTTTCACAACAAAGGTACAACAATGCCAACCTTTAAAAATTGTTTATAAAAAGATCACCAAGGGACCTGAAAGTCAAAGACCCAATATGCAATAAAATGTAATAACATATAATACATATTAAATACAAGCATGAAATGTAGAAGTTACATTCATATTAGTAACCCGTTGGGCAGCAACACAGAGGTGGCAAGGGAGCCCAATGTCTGTTTTACTGATTCTCAGTAATAGATTTTACTTCTATGCCAAGCTTTATCTCCTATAAACTAAGGTCATGTAAAAAATGCATAATATAAAGAACCCATTGACTGAGACTGACCCACATGGTTGGGGGATGGGGAATAATTCATTCCAGTACTCCCCTGCAAAGAGGACAGCATAGCCATACAATACATTATTATACACATATGTTAGAAAAAGTATAGTGGCACATGTAACCCCCAGAATGACCATCATTAGAAAATGCTAAAATTGCTTTTAGTTCTTCTATTTTGTTAATCTTACCTGCCCCTATAAAAATGAATGAGAAAAATCAAAATACACAAAAACTTGTGATGGAAAACAACAAATTTAACGGTCCTGGAATGTGGCAACAGAAAACAAATTACTTTTGTGTTTTGTCGAAACTACACATAGAAAAACTTACTTGACTTTGTTATGAACTCATTACCATATTACCTTATTGCAAAGAATTACGGTAAGTTGTATTTTGAATGCTGTGAAAACAAAACCTTATATTTTGAGGGGTCATTCATTATGCAGTCAAAACCCCAATACAGGTTACTACAAAAAAAAAATAAGTATTTTAATCTGTTTTTTTTTTCTGAAGACAAATGTGAATCATAGATTATGTTTGCGCAAGAAGATTAGTAATTTATATTTTCCTACAGGAACACCCAAAGGTAAAAATCGTCTAACAATAGCTGTGACAACATACTCGTTCAGCCAGTTCCTTGTCCTTTATTTTAGCTCCAGTATAAATATTGTAGCAGAACAGAGATCCTGTAGAGATTGCAGGGAGAGTGAAACGTCACAGCACAAGTGTAGCCTTAAACTACTCAGACGTTCATGTGTTTGCTGTCTAGACATCTGATAGCATGTTTCTGTTTACTTGTAGCACCTGGACGTTCCAAAACAGAGCGCCAACACGCACACTTTCCTACTAACCCTTAGATAACTCAGCATTGCTTTACACAAAGTCAAACATTGCCCGTCATGTATAGAGCACAGCTGCATGAAACCTGCCTGGAAAAGCCAATAAGAGCTAAGAAAGTTCTGCATTAGCAGCATAAACATATTTAAAGGACATCTACAATCAGTTTATAGTGGTAGACTTTCCTATAATGCATGTTTCTTACCTCTAAGGCAGTGGTGGCGAACCTATGGCACTGGTGCCAGAGGCGGCACTCCGAGCCCTTTCTGTGGGCACCTGGGCCTTCGTCCCAGCACACTAGACAGGACTCAAAGAATCTTCCTGCAGTGCCAAACAACTTAAAAGATGCTGCTTTCAGTCATATTGATACTTACTTCGCTACTTGGGACTGTAGGAAGAGGGAGAATGAATAGAAAGGGCCGAATTATCTTTGGAGGACCTCCTGCTGGCCCCATGATTTTCTCTGTGTACAGAGGGACACTGGAAAGAAGCTAAAATGATGCAAATTTACCATCTTTCTACTGTGTTTCTGTCCTCAGGAGGCCAGTATGATTGAAAGTTGTTGAACAGGGAGCAATAAGTTACTGCTTTAATTTTTGGTTGGCATCTCGCGATAAATAAGGGGGGGGGTTTGGGTTGCAGTTTGGGCACTCGACCGCTAAAAGGTTCACCATCACTGCTCTAAGGGGATGATTGACCCGTCTTCAGCTAGATCGTGAGCCTCCTTGTTAGCCAGAAATGAAGGCCATAAATATATGCAAATTAGCCTGAGGTGCTCAGGCTCACATCACCTGAGGGCCTCACGGCTCCTCTGCTACTTAAAGGGGTTTTCCAAGAAAGAAAATTCTCACATCTCAATCCCTTAGTGATGTTAACACAATAAATATCATTTTACTTACTTTACAATTTACTCAGTTTTAGTACTGTTTTAGCTCCTATCACTATCTATGCTGCTCAGTGTAAAATCACTAAGCAGACACATTACTGTAATATCCATCTAGTTTGTGGGGTAAAAATGTGGTTAGATTATCAGGGTACAAGGTGTATATGCACTTTCATCTGGCTTCTGTACTAACACAATGACACAGAGAGATGAGACAGATCAGAGATGATGAGATGCCTATTGCACACACAGCACTACTACATCTCACAGATCATGAGATCTATTAGATGCCTATTATACACACAGCTCTGTTGACATGTGACAGCCTCCGCCATCCCCCGGATCACTTAGTTCCTTGTATCTTGTAGTTTGCAGCCTCTCTCTCTCTCTGCTCACCATGTGCTGGCAGGATGTGAATCAGTCAGGGTCTCTGAACACCGTGCAGGGGGCGTGGATACAACCACACAGCAGAAACAGAAAGAAATCTCAGCTCCATGATCTCACACAGAAATCCAAGATGGCCGCCACCCGACCCTAAGTTAGAAGTTACTGCTTTGGATCTAGGGGAAACTGAAATTATGTACAGCAGGACTGATAGAGACAGGTTGTTCTTATATCTGGGAAATGCTGTATTTTTGTTAATAACAGTGAAATAGAGAATGTGTTATTTTCTTATGCTGAGTACATATAAGAAACTTGTCTTTGTCTGGGAATACCCCTTTAATTTATGCTCGCCCCCCGCTTCATTGATATGATCCCCTCCCACCGCTTGCTCTTGCCTGACAGCCTGTGGAGCTGCACTGGAAACCTGTTGGATGCACAAGGTAGAAGATTAAAAGCATGTGATTTCCAGACAGCCAGATGATGTCACCGTCTGTCTGGTCACAGTGAGCAGCAGGAAAGGTGGATATCAATGAAGTGGGGGATGTAAATAAATTAAGTAGAGGAGGAACCATGAGGTGCTTAGGTGACTCGAGCCTGAGTGCCACAGGCTAGTTTGCATATTTTTTATAACATCCTTTTCTGGCTAACATAGAGGTTCAAGATCTAGCTGAAATGTGGTCAATCATCCCCTAGAGGCAATGTGCATGCATTACAGAACTGGTGGCAGATGTCCTTTAAACCACCAGAATACAAAGATATAGAAGAGCAACCATGATAGGAAAGCTGCACAGTAACTGTGCCCTCAATTTCAAATGAATATTCAGGCAAGTCCCACAAACCTCTGATTCTTTCATCAGCTATAAGCATTTTTGCATGACATAGAATTGGGAGAGTATAATTCACATAGAAACTGGAACAAAGGGAAAGTGGTACAAGTAACTCAGATTACTGATCCTGTCTACTAATAAGGCTTTTCCCGCTAAGGTTTTCAATTTTAAATATCATTTAAATAATGATTTTAAAAATCATTTTAAATAAGCTTTACATAAAAGTAACTTCTGCTCCAGCCATGACACACATAACACTAGGGAGCCCTTAGAGAATATTGTATACCAAGTATTATGGCACTGGTTGCTCGGGAACAGTGGAAACTACAAATAAACAATCCAATTGTGTTCTAGAACTCCTGGTCCTAAGGCACAAAATTTTAAGTCATGTGCAACAAATGAGCCCCTTCCATATAGCATACCTCCTGAACCCCTGGGTTTATATACTCTTATAGGGCAGATATGGAAATCTGTTTAAGACACATTGGGGCTTATTTACTAATAGTCGTGGATCAAACTTTTGTTGGACTTTCCAAAGTTTTCTGGATTAGCACGGCTTGGACAGTTACTTAACAGGGGTCTGTGCTGGGAGTGTGTTGCACGCGGTCGTCAAATTGGGGGGCTTGCCGTCGGACGATCCGGACTGAGCGCAGGATTTAACTTTCAAATTGTGTTGCAAGACAAAGCACTTACAAGCACCATGAAAAAGTAGGTGAACTCCACCGGACCTCAGAGGAGTAGCAACACATGCACAATATCGTGTGCACAATCTTAGTGAATGCGGTGCATTATTTTCGGTGAACTCCGCGGAGCAGTAAGTAAATCTGCCCCATTATGTCATAAAAGATACCCTGCTCCACATTTATAGATGGCTTTAGATACTTATGATTAGTTCAAAGGTTTTTGGAAAAGCAGTTTACAACAAAAACTATGCAAATGCCTCAGAATTATGGCACATTTTGATATAAACTAAACCAACTAGGGAGTACAAGGTTACATTAGAACAGTGATGGCGAACCTTTTGCAGACAGAGTGTCCAAACTACAACCAATACCCATTCACATGTCACAAAGTGTCAACATGACAATTTAAGTAGTAACTTATTGATCCCTGCTGTATCTCATTTATTGGTGTCCTGAGTTCACCAATACAATAGTAAGGTAATGGAGAAATTTTGATTCCCTCCAGGATCCACTGAAGAGAAAGAATCAGGGGACCCAGAGCAGGAGCTCCAACGATAGCCCATATCTATCCACACCTTCTCGCCTCTCCTGTAGTCCTGGCAGCAAAGGATATTGCTTTAAAATGGCACTGAGCATGCCACGTCCTGGTCTGTCTTGGACCACAGGAGAAAGCTTTGAGTCCTGTCTGGAAAACTCTCTGTTGGCATGAAGCCCTGGGTGCCCACAGAAAGGGCTCTGAGTGCCACCTCTGGCACCAGTGCCATAGGTTCGCCACCACTGCATTAGAAAGTCCTCTATTATGTCAGTTTTATCATCCCGAACTGATAAATCTGGTGCAACTTGTCACAGGTGCCCCCATGCCCCTCGCCGATCGGGTTCCCCCCGCGACCCACGTCCCGGGCACACTCGTTCCTCTCTGCGGTCCTCGGTACTCTCCCTGCCTTACCTTTCCACGTTCCTGATCCGGCAGCCTTAGGAGGCGGGCGTGCATTGGCATTTGAAGATTTAAAGGGCCAGCGCACCGTTAGTTGATGCTGGGCATTCTCAGGAAATTGGTAAAAGCTGGCCTCTCCCAGCATTCCCTGCTGGATCTTTGTGCCTAGTGCCTCTGAGAAAGCCATTTCATGTGAATTGCTGTGTTTACAAAATCCCGTTGTGACAGCGGTTCCAGTATTGACTCTGATCCTGTGCTTCTTGTCTCAACCACCTGCCTGTCGCAGACCACAAGTTTGCCTTACAATTCTGTATTTTGCCTTGGCCGCCACTGCGTACAAAGTAGCGCCTGTGGAACAACCTGGTGAATCTAATCTCACAGAAAGTGAACCCTTATATGTCCAAATTGCCCAATAAAATGTCTAAAAGATTGTATAGCCTTTAAAAAGTGACAATACAAATCTGCTCTGAATGGGGGCACCTTCCTTTTAATGCCATGTTGTGTGTCTATACAACAGTTTGCCACCACATATGGGGTATTGGCATACTCGGGAGAAATTAGTTATCAAACTTTGTGAAGCATTTTAGTATTTTATCCACTGAGAATGTGCTAATTTTTTTGAAAAAATACATTCAATTCGTCAAAAAGATAAAAATGTCAAAACTGCAACTAATTTAGTTTTAACTCCTGTAAAACAATTAAAGAGTGAACAAACTTCATAAAAGTTATTTTACACATGTTAAAGGGGTGTAGTTTCTAAACTGGGTTAAACTATTATTTAGGCCTCTCAAGGTAAAACCTGAAAAATTGTTCTAAGCCTCATAACATTTTACAAAAATGAGAGGACACATAAAAATCCACGTCAACATAAAGCAGACATCCGGTGAATATTAGTTATAAAATTCCTTTGGTGTTGTAAAATTTATTTTTTTAAAAATCGAGAATTATCAGTTTTTTTCATAAATAAACGCAAAACTTATCACCCAAATTTTTAAACTAACATAAAGTACAATGGGACACTATAAAACAATCTGAGAATCAAATGGATATGTCAAAGTGTTTAAAAGTTATAACCACTTATAGTGCCACAGAGCAGATTTTTATGTCCACGGCATAAGGGGTTTAATAATTGCCCTTATTTCTAAATGGTTCCTTTCCATAGTTGCAATGCTTAAAAATTTTTTTTTGTACATTTATATGCAACTCACCTAATGGGGAAAATTTATCAGAGGTGTCTGAAAGCAGAACTGTTGTAGTTGCCCATGGCAACCAGTCAGAGCTCAGATTTTATTTTCCCAAAACTGTTTATGAAATTTAAGCTTAGCTCTGATTGGTTTCCATGGGAAACTGGAACAGTTTTACCTTAGTCACTTTTGATAAATCTCCCCCTGTGAGTCGATCACACTAATCTTCATCCAACATAGTAAATTTTACTTGCCATGGCTTCACATTCCAGGGGTCTCACTGCTATGACATGCTTCTGTGTGGAACATTGAGAGAGCTCTGTTACATTATTGGGTACTTCATGTCATGTGACCAGGGTGAGGTCATCTAAGGTCCTGTTACATTTGCAATGTCTATCCCATGTATGTATCTGACCACATGAAATCACAGAATGTCTCCATGAGGGCAGGGGGATGAATATAAGCCCAAGATTTCATGTGATCAGATTCATACAGTACATGGGGTAGACATTGCAAAAGTAACTCAGTAAAGAACCTTAGAAGACATCACCCTGCTCAAATGATATTAAGTGCTGACTGTTGAGGAGAGGCATTTGACGTGGGGAAGAGTAGAGAGGGGCTGGCCGAGCAGGACGTGCCCCTCTGATGCCGGTAATAAAAGATAAAGTTGATTTATGGGGATGTAAGAGAAACAGTTTTTAACTTAAGTAAGTAAGTTAAAGGGAACCTGCCATCAGAAATTGTCCTAATTAACCACTAACAGTAGGTTGCTGAGCAGCACAGTAGATTCGAGACCTTTTTTTCTCATGTCTTGGTGTGATGGCATCATCCAGAAAATCATCTTTGAAGTGAGGTGTAAATTGGTTTCATGAAGTCAAGGACGCAGAGATGGACGCACATGATGACATGAGTGTAATGTCGTGGTAGGTACCCGTATGATGCAGAAGGAATTGACACTGGATCACTGGACTGCAGACTCAGAGACAACTTTATTCCATGCTTCTCCTTGCTCTGTATGTAACAACTGGCCTAAACCAGACTGCTCCTCCTCCTCAGTACATCACTGACAGTAAACATATTAGCAGAGCACATATAGCAACATCACAATGAGACACATCATTTACAGGGAGGAAGTGTTCAAAGGCAGGGAGAGCTTGACTCCATTGTTGAATTCTCTGCCTCCCTGACTTTATACCACTGGTTAACATCTCACTTCAAATTTGATTTTCTGGATGATACCACCAAGCTCGGCCATAAAAGAAACATGCTCAAACATGACAAAATACTGGTAGTGGTTATTTTGGATAATTTCTGTTGACAGGTTCCCTTTAACATAGCTATATGGAAACCAGTCACTAGCTGTATCTGTCAAATTGTGGCGACAGTTTTTGTCCTGGTTTACATAAGTGTATTAGGTGCGCATGTATTTGTTATGACCGTGCAACACAATTGTGCCATGGTTGTAGTCTGTCTGACACTCTTTAACCGGTTAAGGACCGGGCCCTTTCCTGTTTTTTCATTTCCATTTTTCACTCTCCACCTTCAAAAACCTATAACTTTTTTATTTTTACACGTAAAGAGCTGTGTGGCGGCTTGCTTTCTGCGTAACAAATTGCACTTCATAGTGATGGTATTGAATATTCCATGCCATGTACTGGGAAGCAGGAAAAAAAATCCAAATGCAGTGAAAATGGTGAAAAAACGCATTTGCGCCATTTTCTTGTGGGCTTGGATATTACGGCTTTCACTGTACGCCCCAAATGACATGTGTACTTTATTCTTTGGGTTGGTATGATTACGGGGACACCAAATTTATATAGGTTTTATAATATTTTCATACATTTACAAAAATTAAAACCTCCTGTACAAAATTTTGTATATTTTTTTGCCATCTTCTGGCACTAATAACTTTTTTATACTTTGTTGTACAAAGCTGTGGGTGGTGTCATTTTTTGCGACATTTGATAATATTTTCAGTGATATCATTTTTAGGACTGTACGACCTTTTGATCACTTTTTATAGATTTTTTTTTATATATTTCAAAATGGCAAAAAGTGCCATTTTCAATTTTCCGTTACGGGGTTAAACGCATTGAAAAACCGTTAATATATTTTGGTAGATCGGGCATTTTCGGACGCGTCGATACCGAATGTGTTTATGATTTTTACTGTTTATTTATATTTATGTCAGTTCTAGGGAAAGGGGGGTGATTTGAAATTTTTTTTTTTTTTTACTTTTTTTTCTTTTTACTATTTTTCAAACTCCCTAGGGTACTTTAACCCTAGGTTGTCTGATCGATCCTATCATACACTGCCATACTACAGTGTCAGCACATTGTAATGAAGGGGTTAAAATGAAATAGCCTAGCCTAGGCTACCATGGAAACGGATTGCCGCTCTCCGATGGCGTCACGGGGAGCGACGATCCTAGGCAAGATGGTGGGGCCCATGCGCCGCCATCTTTTTGAGGCTGCCGGCAGCTTTGCGGGCAGCGATCGCTGTAATAACACCCGCGATCGGTGCACAGACTTACCGGCTATGGAGAGGGCTCAGCCCGTGAGCCCTCTCCATTTGGCTATATACGACCGCCGCTGTGAATACACGGCGGGTGGTCGTGAACCAGTTAATACTGTGCAAGAACCAGGTTATACAGGTGCACATGGTCAGAATTCTGTCCACTGGAAGTAAACATAGAAGCTTTCTGCTTTAGAACAAGCAGAGATCTATAAAACTTTAAAGGACACCTGTCATCAGGTCTGTGTCACTAGTCCTGTCACCTCTTCCTGTTGGAGCAGCTCACAAGGATCCCATCCCAGCCTTTATCTAGTTATTTCATACATTAATCATTATAAAATCATCTATTCTTTATCATGTAAATGAGGCTGGTCACATGGTCAGAGGCAGTGATGTCACTCCTGTTACCCCTCCCTTCTCCTCCCCCCTGCTCATGTCTGTGTGTAATGTATAGTAAAGCATGGCTAGTGTGTGTGCTGCCTCTGCTGACATGCTGCATCCTCCTAATATACAGGTGAGAGACACAGACATCAGCTACACATGAATCTGACATGTTCTGCTGTAACATGGCTGCCTGGAGCTGTTGTATCTCTCCTATACACACACACATGCACACACAGGCTGCAGGGGGCGTGGCCACCAGCACCAGGAAGCACATCATTATACAGCCTCACATCATTATACAGGCTGTCAGTCAAGCACTGGGGGTGTGGCTGTGCCTCCCACTCATGAATAGAGTGGACAGCTTGAATATGCTAATGCTTCATTGGACATTTCACAGGTCATTTGCATACAGCTTTAGGACCTCATTGCTTAGGTTTACAGGCATGTAGAGGGACAATGAAGGGATAGAGGCAATGCTTTCTAATGGCAGTTTATGAAAATATTTAGTTTAGGGGGGTTATTTTGCATGACGGGTTCTCTTTAAGGAATTGATACAGAAAGTATATTGGAAAATTGTATTATTTTTCGTCATACAAACAATAACATTAATTTGCCAAAGTGGGACTACCCTTTTAAAATTAGCCAGATTTATTACTAAGCATCAGACATAAATCTGGCACAGTTTAAGCCTGTCTAGTCTAACTTGCCTTCTAACTTTTAGACACTACTAGTAAATATACCCTTTACCTATACTACCACTGTACTGCCCATGCATTTTCATATCTTTGCCCACACTACCTTCTGTCCTTCCTTGAAACTTCCTATAAAGTGAATACATTCTGTAGGTATACACTGACCAGAATATCAGGCTGGTGGGTTTCTGACACTATATGCAGAGAGGGGAAAATGAAGCAGACAGCTCCATTGTCAGTGTAGTGGTCAAGCCAAGGAATTGCGGCTCAGCTTACATTCAAGTGAATAGGAGCTAAAATTCAGCAATAAGGTTGTGTCTTCAGTGAAAATGAAGCTGTCTGCTTACTGTAATGTATTACCTCCTTAGAGCACATAATCCTGTGTCAGATCCTCACCAATCTAATTTGATAACCTATAAAACACCAATTCTGAATATTTTTATCCTGGAAAACCCCTGTAAGTTAAGGGTATGTTATGATTATATTTTCAAACTTACCATAGAAAAAATCTCGCTAAAAAGTGCCTACGTCTTATAGACCGGAGGTCAGGAGGATCCAGCACTGCCAAACCCTTCTGACCGCTCTAATGGAGATCGGATGATGCCCTGATATATAGCTGCATCCGATCTCCCAGAAAGGAGCCTCCGTACTGCTCTCTCCTCTGTCTACAGGTACAGGGCCTGCGGTGATGTCAGTATCATGTGACTGATCACATGCTTCTTACATCACCACAGGTCTGATACTGCCATGCTGCGCTGGGACAGGGTAAGAAGAAGGGGAATGGGGAAAGTATGTGTATGTATGTGTATGTGTGTGTGGGGGGTTTCTGTGTGTATAGCTGAGCTGACTGTGTATCTGTATGGATGATGCAGAGATGAGTGTGTATCTGGATGGACGATGCATAGCTGAGTGTGTATCTGGATGGACGATGCAGAGATGAGTGTGTATCTGGATGGACGATGCAGAGCTGAGTGTGTATCTGGATGGACGATGCAGAGCTGAGTGTGTATCTGGATGGACGATGCAGAGATGAGTGTGTATCTGGATGGATGTTGTAGATCTGAGTTTGTATCTGGATGGATGATGCAGAGCTGAGTGTGTAACTATCGATGATGCAGAGCTGTCTCTGTAAATGTATGTCTGTTTGTGCTGTGCTTTTGTGCGACCAACAGGGATATTTTGATTGGTGTAAAATATAGTTTTCCTTTTTCTGGAAGCCTAAATCTGGGGTGCGTCCTATAGTAAGAAGCGTCTTATAGAATGAAAAATACGGTAATCAGTTTTACTCATCTGGGAATATATTAGCAGCAAACATGTAAATGTCTGCAATCCCTATTCAGAAGAAAGTTTTGAAAGAAATCTCTCAAATATGCTCTACATACGTCCTTAAAACATATTCACTTGAGGTGTAGCAAACAAATTTATATGTATTCTTACATGAAAGCATATGTGAATACAAACAGCAAATAAATGTTACCAGAAGAAGCTACTGGATTAATAACTCTGTACAATTAAGTGCTTTATTAATTGACATGATGTTCCCCTTACTCAACCAGATCTGTCTTTTCAATCTTTCAATATTTCAGAGCTTGACTGGATTTTGGCTTCAGATATCTGTTTGGATTAGGTTTTATTGAGTGATCACTACATTTACATTTAACAGAAGTTAATGATCTGCATCCCGTATAATTAAATGCTCATTAAATGACTCTAAGGGAAACATTTCATGATGAATCTTTAGTGTTTCTAAAAGTGCTGAGTTTTGTATTTCACTCACAACTTAGAAGACTATCAGGTTTCCTAAATAGATAGGAGTGACTTCCAGATTTTTAGTTTGTAACAACTTTTAAACAGCTTTCATTCTGATGCAAATCTGACTCTATTTAACCCCTTAACAAAGCGTGCCGTAATCGTACGCATATTGCAGCAAAGACTTACCAGTAACACCTGTGATCGCTGCTAGTACCGATCGCGGGTGTTATCCTGTCGATGTCCCCAGACATTGCTGCCGGCGGCTTCAAAAAGATGGCAGCACATGGGCACCGCCATCTTGGTGACGATCACCGCTCCTTGTGTTTAACGCCGTAAAAGTATTAAAAATTCAATAAAAAGTGATCAAAAGGTTGTACAGTCCAAAAAATGATAGCATTGAAAACATTGCAAAAGTTGCAAAAAAATGATACCACCCACAGCTCCATACACCAAAGTATAAAAAAGTAAATAGCGACAGAAGATGGAAAAAAAAAACCCTGAAAATTTTTGTACAGGAGGTTTTAATTTTTGTAAATGTATGAAAACATTATAAAGCCTATACAAATTTGGTATCCCCATGATCGCACCGACCCAAAGAATAAAGTAGACGTGTCATTTGTGGCACACAGCAAAAGCCGTGAAATCCAAGGCCACAAGAAATGGCGCAAATACGTTTTTCCACCATTTTCACTGCATTTGGAATTTTTTCCCGCTTCCCAGTGCATGGCATGGAATATTAAATACAGTCACTATGAAGTACAATTTGTTACACAGAAAACAAGCCCTCACAGAGCTCTTTATGTGTAAAAATAAAAAAGTTATAGATTTTTGAAGATGGGGAGTGAAAAATGGAAATGAAAAAACAAAAAAGGGCCAAGTCGCTAAACACCACAATTAAGCAAAATACACCAGATCCCTTAACATGGACATCCCTTTCACCACCTACACCAAAGACAACACTTTAAATCCTTTATCAGCATTTTTTATGTGACTCTGGCACAGCTAAAACTTTCTCTCCAGCCCTATAGGAAGCTAAGGAGCTGATCTCTAGTCCCTTTATAATGTGATCTTGTGTCGTGGGGTTGTCAATGCTTCCTAATGGTGGTGCACTTTCGTAAGCACAGTCCTCCTTCTCAACCGGTGGTTATCCATGGGACAGACATTGAGGCAGCGAAGTCCTATAAGTACTTGGGTGTCCTCCTCAACAATAAACTGGAGTGGGCAGAGAACATAAAGGCACTTCACAGGAGGGGTCAGAGCCGGCTACACCTGCTGAAGAGGCTGACGGCATTCGGAGTGCGGGGGGCTCTTCTTAAGACCTTCTTCAACTCTGTAGTGGCACCAGCCATCTTCTTTGGCATAGTCTGTTGGGGAAGCAGCATCTCAGCTAGGGAGAGGAGCAGACTGGACAAACTGATTAGGAAAGCCAGTTCTGTCCTGGGGGGTCCTCTTGACACAGTGCAGGTGGTAGCTGAGAGGAGGACACTGTGTAAGGTGAAGTCTATTCTGGAGAATAGCTCCCATCCCTTGCATGAGACTGTGGTGGCATTGGGCAGCACATTCAGTGACCGACTGCTTCACCCCAAGTGTGAGAGGGAGCGTTATCGTAAGTCCTTCCTCCCCGCTGCCATCAGGCTGTTCAACAAACAAGGCCCAAACAGAAGTAACCTGCGCCCCCCACCTAACCAGTCCCTGCAGGTCCCATCCACAGACTAAACATCAAACTGCCGATCATTGCTTGTCTCTTTTTTGTCTTTTTATCCCCCTTTTCTTTTTGTTCATTTATCCCTAATATTCTCTGTACCCTCTCTGCTGCTGTAACGCTGTGAATTTCCCCACTGTGGGACTAATAAAGGATTATCTTATCTTAATCTGTTAACTACAGAACCCTATCAGGCCCAGTGAGAAGATGGATCTACTAAGCTAAATGTTAGTGTAAAACTGACTGATGTAATACACTCCAGTACATCAGTATTGCAGTGTAGTATACAAAGGATAATTTTTCACATTTTAAGTCCCCAAGTTGCACAATAATAAAGTAAAATTATTAAATAAATAAATCTTCATTTTCCTGTATTAGTTCATTTATTCCATAAAAAAGTAAAAATCTTACAAATGGGTTGAACCGTGTTCGGATCCAGACTAAAATAATATGCAAATCTTTAGCCTGTACAGTGAATGGTATAAAAATAAAAACAATGCCAAAAGGGTCATTTTTGTGGTATGAGCCTCCCAAAACATTTACATAGCCATCAAAAAGTTTAATGTTGCAAAACATGGTAGCAAAAAATAAAAACCTCTCATACAGCAAAAAAAAAAAAAACAAGTCATAGTACTGCTATAAAGCAAAAGGTTATAGATTTCTAAATATGGTGATTGGAAAACAAATGACTGTTTCCCCAAAAAGGTGTTTTTCAGTGTAGGTAGAAAAATTTGTCACGGGTGCCCCTGCAACCCATATCCCGGGTCGCAGGCACACCTGTGTACCACCGTGTGCCCCTGGAGCATATCTGCAGGAGAACTGACCTCTCTGCGGCTCCCTATGCCTATGCCATTGAGAAAGCTACACTGCAATATTCCTGAGTATGCCTGCATTCCTGTGTGTTCCTGTTCCCGTTTTCCTGTGCACGTGCTCCCATTTGTTCCAGTCCGTTCTTCTGTTCCCGTTCCCATCTGCCTAGACCTCCCGTTGCTGACCCCGGATTGGACTTGACCTTGCATCTCTGCCGCCTGCCCTGACCCTGTGTCTGAATCTGACCATTAGGGCTAGTCGCACCTGTGAAACTACCTGGTAGTACTCGTCGCAGCAAGACCATCCCGCTTTGAGGCGGGCTCTGGTGAAGACCAGGTGCCACTTAGATTCGGTCCCAGGTGTTGGCTAGTACCACCTCCCGTGGTGGTCCAGAGCATCGACTGATCATGAATCCTGACAGTAAGATCCGCCGATGGGTCCCGCCGAGGTTTTGTGGTCCGATCTTACCACCAACGTGGTCCAGCAGTCCCGGCAGATTGCCGTGCTAATCGAACAGCTGGGACAAGTCACCGCCATGCTGCAACAGGTGCTAGCTACTCAGCATCAGCATCTGGTTAATGAGACTGCTCCTGCGGTGTCTTCTGCTACCCCAGCTTGTCTTGCTGCCGCTGAACCCAAGCTAAAACTGTCAATGCCTGACAAATATGATAGGGACCCCAAGCTTTGCAGGGGTTTTATTACCCAGTACGCCCTGCACTTTGAACTCATGCCGTCTCAATTTGTCATGGAGCGATCCAAGGTGGCATTTATCATCAGCTTCCTCTCTGGAAAGGCCCTGGCCTGGGCTACCCCTCTGTAGGACAGAGACAACCCGGTCACGGCTACTCACACGGCATTCCTGGCGGAATTCCGGTCTGTGTTCAAAAAACCTGCACGGGCCTCCTCTGCTGAGACCGTGCTACTGAATCTGCGGAACTCACCTGGAATGATGCAGCGCTGTCTGCAACCTTCAGGAAGGGTCTTTCGCCTCAAGTTAAGGACGCATTGGCCACTCGTAACCTGCCGTCTACCCTGAGTGGTCTCAACACCTTGGCCACTCGGATTGACATGCAGTTTATGGAGCGTACCGAGGAGTTACGTCACAAGGAACCCCAAGGTCATCCACGACCTCTACCTCGCCTGGCTCCTGCTTTCCAAAGGCTGCTCCAGCCTCTGGCCATAGCGTCTGCAGAGGAGCCTATGCAGGTGGACAGAGCCAGACTCTGCCCCCAAGAGTGTTCCAGAAGACGTCAGGGGAACCTCTGCACCAGTCCGGAGCACTTCATTGGGTCATGACCTGTTCGTCCCCAATGTTTGGGAAACGGCAGCACCTAGGGCTCTTGGGAGAAGCATTCCTTGGTGTGTGCAAAGTTTCTCCATGTCTGGTCATTCCCGTGCTCCTCAGTGTTGGCACCAGTAGCCAGTTCCAGGTGTGTGCCTTCTTGGACTGGATGCTGCCCTGGTCTCGCAGCATAACATCCCAGTGCTCCACCTCGAGAAGCCCCTGGTCATCTCTTCAGTCGGTGGCCAGATTCTCTCTGACCCAGTCCAGTATCACACTGAACCACTGTGTTTGCAAGTTAGTGCCTTGCATAAGGAGAGACTGTCCTTCTATGTACATCCTCCATCCTATTGGGACATCCGTGGTCGCAGCGACATGCACCTGTCCTCAACTGGCAGACTGGGGAGGTTCTTTGCTGAGGTCCTGAATGCCAGTCTCACTGTCTCATGGCTCTCCATCCAGTCTCTACTATGCCCTCCCCCTCATCTCTCAAGTCTCTGGAGGGTCTTCCCGCTGTTTATCTGGACTATGCTGATCACCTCCAGGTCGATTTTACCTGCTATCCGTGCCTGAAACTGCAGCCATGTTGGCCTGTATCAAGGAAAATCTGCAGAAGGGGTACATCCGCAAATTCTCTTCTCCTGCCATTACCGGTTTCTTCTTTGTGGCCAAGAAAGATGGATCTCTCCGCCCCTGCATTGACTATAGGGGACTCAATAAGGTGACAGTAAAGAACCGGTATCTGCTGCCCTTGATCATGGAACTCTTGAACCACCTCCGTGGCTAAGGTCTTCCATAAATTGGACCTTCGAGGGGCATATAATCTTATCCGCATCCGGGAGGGCGATGAGTGGAAGACCGCCTTTAACACCCGAGACGGGCACTTTGAGTAACTGGTCATGCCCTTTGGACTGTGCAATGCGTCTGCAGTATTTCAGGAATTTGTTAATGATATCTTCAGAGACCTGCTATACACCTGTGTCTTAGTCTACTTAGATGACATCTTGGTGTTCTCTACTGATCTGGAGTGTCATCAAGTCCACGTACGGCAAGTTCTTAGGCGCCTAAGGGCCAATCGTCTCTATGCCAAACTGGAGAAGTGCCAGTTCCATCAGAAGAGTCTTTATCACCCAGTCAGCATATATTCTGACCACAACAATCTCCTGTACCTCCAGACTTCTCAGCGTCTCAATCCACGACAAGCCTGCTGGCCCCTTTTCTTTTCACGTTTTAACTTTTTGATCCATTTTCGCCCTGCTGAGAAGAACGTCAAGGCAGATCCTCTCTCTCATACCTCTGATGTTATTGGGAACTCCTCTGCATATCATCCCTCTGGAGTGGCTGGTTGTGGCCGCTCCAGTGGACCTCATATTGGTGGTTGAATATGGTCCAAGATGTACAGGATTTTGTGAGTATCTGCACCTCCTGTGCTCGTAATAAGTCATCACGCCTCACAAGTCTGCCCCCGCGGGCAAGTCGCACCTGTGGAATGACATGATAGTACCTTATTGCAGCAAGACCATCCCGCTTTGCAGCGGGCTCTGGTGAGGACCAGGTGCCACCCGCGGCTGTCCAGAGGACCACTGATCCTGAATCTTGACAAAATGTTGAAAAATCTTAAACATATTTGGCAAAATTGTTAGCATGTTAATCATATGCTATTGTGAACAGCACAAAATGTTGACTCAAAACAAGAAGCAGAAACCATACTGTCAGGGTGTGGGAACATGGCAACAGGAACGCAAGAATACACAGGAGCACGGGAAAAGGAACGCAGGAACACAGGAATGCAGATTGTGTTGCAATCGCGCTGGCTTTCACACAACACAAATGGGGGGCGTCGGATGATCCCACAGATTCGGACTAAGCGCGGGATTTAACATTTAAATTTGTTGTCACAAGCCAAGCACTTACATGCACCGGGAAGAAGAAGGTGAACTCCGGCAGACCTGAGCAGGGAGCGACACATGATGACGTAGGATATCGGGCACAGGATCTACGTGGATCGCGGCAGGGTGCATCATCGTCGGAAAGTCCACTCGGACGGGTAAGTAAATGTGCCCAAATGAGCTTAAATGTAATAGACATAGGTTCAACTTTTAATGGTGACTCATTTTTCACCTAGCTGCATAAATCTATAATGAAAGTGATAGGAAAAGAAGAATAAGCTTTGTAAGTTTATGGTGGGAACTTATCAAGAGCTGGCATCATACGATCAAATCATGCAAAAATGGCTTCGGATTAATTCTATGCCAGGTATGTACGCTTTAATCTGTAATAGAAAATGTGAGGTGTCAGGGCGTCACTGCCCTACTATGCCCAGGCCCCACTTCGTCAAGCCCTTTTTCCATGAGGATGGCATAGTGGCATGTCTTGTATACGTGGAAACTTGTACAAGCCATGATAAACTCTCCCCTATGTATGAATATATTTAGAAATTTCTTACATGTCTACAGATCCCTATTTAATTTAGCTTGAGTCTTGGAATTGCTACAGCAGCTGACTTTTACAACGGTTTTATGTTCCTTGTTTTCTTTCTTGACAAGCGAAATGTATCTATTAAACACATCTGTTTTGCAAGCAAGAAATTCAAAAATAGTTTTTTACATATTAAAAATCTGACCTAGGGCCAAGAGAAAGCATTAAACCTGCAAATCAAATTGACAAAGCAGAACTTTCTATCACATTAGTTCACTTCTCAAGAAAACATCTAGAGACTTAATTACACAACATAAAATGGTTATCCTAGTGGATACCATTAAAATGAAGAAAGGTAGAAAATTACTTTACTATCCTGAGCTATCCGTCTAGACATGCAGAGCATAAAAATCAAGTACAATGTCCACTATTTTTCCTTACACATGTTAACTACATTTGATGTAGCCAACACCCGGTCTACACAGAGCGCATGTTGGCTGCATTATGCAGCTTACACCTACCGTTGAAACTAGCGATCAGTGCTGGCAATTAAGTGATGGTACTGCATGGGTGAAACTATCTTTGATCCGGCCTGTGCCACCTGTAATGTCACCAGATAGCACCAGCCAGTCGCTATTACAACTAGGACAATGGCTCACATGATATGTTGTATATTCTATCTGTGCATATTCGAAAACATGACATATTTAACATAAGCCAAACGCAACCAAACATAGTTCCCAAGATGGCTCTTCCCTCTTAAGCTAGACAAATACTTTGCATTTCAATAAATAAATAAGAGAATCCTATAGATCATGGGTGTGTCTGTGTGAATCTCTCTTCTGCATGCATGCATTATAATTATTTGATTTGAAGCAGAGATCAATACATTCACAGTGGCACACAGGTTTTAATGTGCAATCCAAAACAGTAGTATTGTAGTATATTCAAAAAGTGATCAGACCCCCTACAGTTAAAGTACATAAAAAAATATATATAGGGTTCTTGGTCCACCCATATCAAGTATGATTTATACCCTCAAGAGAAGCAAGGAATAACACTTTGAAAACTCTTTCTCTCATAAACCACGCTAAGCGCTCCGACATCCCAATTCTGCTCCTTTCCCTTGACACGGAAAAGGCATTTGACTGGGTTGACTGGGGGTTCCTGGAGGCAGAGTAAAGCACTCTATGACTGCCCCCAAGCCCAAGTCAGAGTAAATAGTTATTATACTCCTCCTTGACAATGGAATTGAATGAGGCAGGGATGCAGCCTATCAATGTCCTCCTCTATATTACAGACCAAGCTTTAGTAACCACAAGGTCAATGTTACTAAGTCCGCTGCGATGGGAATTGGATGAAACCCTTCTGTAACTCAATCGCTCCGTGCCCTCTTCCCCTTTTCTTCCCCTACCTTCTTGCTTAAATACAGCAAGTTTTTGCAGACACCACAAACTGAGCTAGGAAAATGGGCTGCCAAAAGGATTTTATGGGTTGGCAGAATAAACAGCTTAAAGGACACCTGTCATCAGGTCTCTGTCACTATTTCTGTCTCCACTACCAGTTGGAGCAGCTCACAAGGATCCCATCCCAGCCTTTATCTAGTGAATTCAAACATTAATCATTGTAAAATCATCTTTTCTTAATTATATAAACGAGGCTGGTCACATGGTCAGAGGCAGTGTTGTCACAGCTGTTCCCCCTCCCCTCTCCTCCCCCTGCTCATGTCTGTGTGTAATGTGTAGTAAAGCATTGCTAGTGTGTGTGCTGCATCTGCTGACATGCTACATCCTCCCATACACATTGTGAGACACAGACATCAGCTACACAAGTACCTGACATGTTCTGCAATAACATGGCTGCATCCTGGAGCTGTTGTATCTCTCCTATACACACACAGGCTGCAGGGGTGTGGCCGCCAGCAAGCACATGGAGCAGCCATCACAGCATTACACAGGCTGTCAGTCAAGCACTGGGGGTGTGGCTGTGCCTCCCACTCATGAATAAGCTGGACAGCTTGAATATGATAATGACTCATTGGACATTTCACAGGTCATTTGCATACAGCTTTAGGACCTCATTGCTTAAGGTTACAGGCATGTAGAGGGACAATGAAGGGATAGAGGCAATGCTTTCTAATGGCAGTTTATGAAAATATATTTAGTTTAGGGGGGTTATTTTGCCTGACGGGTTCTCTTTAAAGATGATCATCTTCCCTAGCTTACTAGTCTATACAGCATTCTCAACCAGTTACTTTGGTCTCATCCCAACTCAGAATAGCAAAAGCTACTCTGCTGCGCAGGAAACTTCAAGGGATCATGGGTCTACCTAACAGCAAAGGGTACTATTATACACCGGTACAGACTTACATATTGGATTTCTAACAAAACATATTCTGAAATGGCTTAGAGGCAGAGCTGGGACCATGCCCATTGCAATCCTTCTCCTGGATAACTACATTACTCACCCACAAACATCACCTTTTAGGGCTCCTCTTTGTTGCCAAGCAGATCCTCAGGCCTCTGCGTAAAATGACTCTGACCGACTTATTTCAACAACTGATAACTCCGATGTCCCCCCAGGTGCCTCCATCTTACCTAGATGCCCTTAGAACTAATGACAGACTCAGTTTTAAGATGGTTTTGTAATCAGCCTCCATCACAACCCTGGATGAACTGCACCCTATCCAAACGGTCTCCAGGTTGGGTAGTCTCCAATTGACTGTAAGCTGTATACTTTCTGAATCGGGAATAGGAGGCTGGTGCTTAAACTGCCTATAATACCTGTCTATAATACTATACGAAGAGGTATTTCGGGAATATAAACGTCTGATACAAAAACCCATTATGCTATAAATAAATGAATGTAACAAAACTCAATGTCAGTAGTCAGAAAATGGAGCTTAAATAGTTTGATTTTATGATTTACAAAATTTTATGGCCACTCTAAAGTAGGTGGAGTTATCACCAAGATGTCCACCACTGGAAAATACAAGCTCCATGATCCTTTAGTTCTCAGTAACTCCTCCTACCTCTTATGCTCTGCTCCCAGTGATGATCCAACAGGTTGTCTTGCTCTGTTACCATAATAATGATGTGTAACTGCCATCACCAAAACACCGGCCATACTGGATGCACTGCAACCAACCGACTACAGCCAAACATGTTGGTGATTACATGACCTGCCCGGGAAGGTGCAGGACATGTGATGTGGACATGTGACCAGCGGCCATCTTCTGTCCTGTGTCTGCTCCACAACAGACCACATGGAGAAAATTAACGGACTGATTAAAGGGCTAGTAGCATTCTAATTCTTCATTACAGTGTATGTCAGCATCATTTTTCTGCTAAGGGGAGCAACATTTTAAATAACAACTAATTACATATTAGCGTATATGTTAAGGACTCATTTGTATATGAATTATGCTGATTCCTGGAATACCCCTTTAAGTATCCTGTCCCTGCACTTAGTATGCAGCAGTACACCACAATTTACTCAATGAGAGTAAACTGAGACATGAGAATAATAGATCCATCAACAACAGCCTACAGACAGTTTCTCCTATTTGTGGACAGGGCTTGTAACCATGGACCCAGGTGCTTTGCCCTGAATATAGGGAAAGTATTAGTAGAATGTAGAGTGTAGCTGTAATGTTTCTTAGTCAACAACACAGGCATTTTTAAATGTATATTTTTAAATTATCTATCATTTTCCTAGCACAAGGATGACAATAATATAAAAGGTTATACTGTTTGTTATCCCGATAGAACTAAATGGCTAATGCACACACACAATTAAGTGTTATAACAATTTAGTCAATAAAGATAATTCCTCCCTTAATGAAATCTATACTAAATAATAATAATTCCTTTATTTATAAAGCACACACAGATTACGCAGCAATCCCCATGGGGCTCACAATATAATCAACCTACCATTATGTTTTTGAGTGTGGGTTTCCCATATACATTATATCAATTACTGTGCTTTGCAGGTGATAAATGCAAATGGAGATGGCTTGTTACTAGTTCTTACTGAAAGGTTACAAATGATTTGTTGAAAACCATGAATATGAGAAGGAGCTATATTAGGGCTAAAAATGAAAAGTTCTACCTTGCTGGCAACTGGAAATGAGTAGTGCTTCTTTACTTTATTATGGGTGACAATTATTTGGTGTGCAAAAATTGATTGATCGACCTGAAATCTGGTGTGTCTGCTGGTTCTCTCTCTAATTGTCAGTCTTCCTTGAGCTTTGTCCAAGACCAGATGACACAAGCAGCATGATGTCTACCAAAGTGTTCTTACATGCACACAGAAAACAAGATACTGTATATACTCAAGTATAAGCCGACCCGAGTATAAGCCAAGGCCCCTAATTTTACCACCAAAAACTGGGGCAACCTATTGACTCGAGTATAAGCTGAGGGTGGGAAATGCATTGGTAACAGCCCCCCAGTGCGTAACTAGCCAGCTCCCAGTAGTATACAGCCAGCCCCCTTTAGTATATAGCCTGCCTGCCCCTGAAGTATTTAGCCTGCCATCCCCGTTTAGTATATAGCCATCCCCCTGTAGTATGCTGCCAGCTCGTTTAGTATATAGCCAGCCAGCCCTCTTTAGTATACAGACATCCCCCTTTAGTATATAGCCAGCCAGTGCCCTTTAGTATACAGCCAGTCCGCCCCCTGTATATACAGCCAGCCAGCCCCCTGTAGTTTAGTAACAATTTTATTACATTGTACGGGTTGTTACGGACGTTGTGATATCCAATATCTTATGTTTTTTGGGTGATTTTCACTTTGCAATAATCAAATAAAACATTAAATTTATGGGACTTTTATACTTTTTAAATAATTTTTAAAATTGCAATTTTTATTTTTAAACTTTTTTCCCTGTTTTATTTTGTCCCAGCTAGAAGTTTGTGAGCATATAGCTCGTGTTAGAAAAAATTCCATTCGGCGCCCGTTTCTGGATTTTTCACTTTTTTATTATTTATGATTAAAAAAATAAGCAAAAATAAGCTATAATTAAAATCACAGTATGACGGCCGGCATGACGCGAGGAGGAGGGGGAGTCACGTAGTGTCTGGACCCGATCTCCTCCCCCGCCGCATCCGCGTGCTCGATGGTGCTGCTGTTGCTGCCTTAGCCGCCCCTACCTCACCACAGACCCTGAACGGACTCTGCTGTTGCAGGGGACCGACTCCCTCCGTCCTCTGCTTACTGCTTGCTTGCTGCTGGGGAGTCTTGTGTGCCGGAGGTGAGCCGTACTTGTCCCCGATGCGCTGCTGTCCTGGCGCGCTGGATATCTCTTGCTGGAGGCTGGTCCCCGGGCTTCTAAGGAGTCGTGCTCAAGAAACAGAGCCGGTCATTGCCTTATCGAGGTCCGAATCACTGATGTGGGATACTTCCGGGATTAGAACCGGAGGAAGGCGTGGGATCCTCAGAGAGTACTCGTGGCACCTGGGCTGATACTGTCCCTATGATCCCTATATGTGGGAGCAGGTACCCTGATTCATGCTCGTTTGCCTGGATTGCCCTCATTGCTGTCAGCAGTCCCTGGCCGGGGATGCTAAAGGTACTTTTGTGTTGCAGGGGCATTGTTTCCAGAAAGGGCTGCTCCGCAGAGGGTTTTGCTTTACTAACTTTTTTCAATACGGTCAACTAACGCTTATGCTCCTTACTTTATCCGCTGCGCTTCTGTGTTATAATTCTAATTCAAACTGACTATATTGTCTTGATCCATCTACTGAAGCTACTGCACTTTTTATTTGTCTGACTATCTACTTGATTAATTCCTTTAACTTTTTGGACTAATCCAGTTTATTGGCGTCTCCCTTTTCCCAGTGGTACTAATACTAACATAACTATCTTTATTGCATATTTTGAACAGTTTTTTTCTCCTTAAGGACTGCTACATTATCCAACACGGTCAACTAACAACTCTTCTGTTCCTTACTTTATTTGCTGCGCCTCGGTATGATAATTCTAATTCTTGATCCATCTACCGAAGCAACTGCGCTCTTTAATTGTCTATTATTTGCCTGATTATTTCCTTGAATTTCTTGGACTAACCCAATTTACTGGCGTCTCCCTTTTCCCAGTGGTACTAATACTAACATAACTATCTTTATTGCATAATTTGAACAGTTTTTTTTTTCCTTAAGGACTGCTATATTATCATGTTTCTGTGTATATGCTGATTAATCTATCCTGTCTTTAACTGCTTAATAACTGTGTTAGATTGTAAACTGATTTACTGATTTCTCGCTATTGTATCTTGAAATTGCCTTCTAATATGCCACCTAAAAACTTGGGCTGCAAATCCGGTGGGGGGTCTCCTAAGGAGGTGAAAGAACGTGGTGGTAGTAAAAATGACTCTGCTGGGAAACTAGATAAATTATGGAGTTCTCCTATTGCCAAAACGCGTCAAACTGGTAAAGTAGGGAACCCCCCCCCCACCTGACGTACATGAAAGGTCCTCTCAGGTGGGTGAGACGGAACCCCCTGAAGACGCTACCAATCCAATTTGGATAGAGATCTTGGCGACTGTCCAAAAGACGGGTGTAACAGTGGAGGGTTTAGATAAACAGGTTGCGGCCCTCTCTTCTGATATAGCCCTGGTAAAGGAGGACATTTCTAAAACTAGGGAAAAGGTCTCCATGGTTGTTAGTCAGGTAAAAACTCTTGAAGGAGAAACCAAGAGTTTAAAGAAAGAAGTTGGTGCTTTGACTAAGGCCCAAATCCTTCTTAGGGACAAATTAACGGATTTGGAGGATCGATCTAGGCGATCCAATCTCCGTATTATAGGCCTCCCAGAAGAAGTAGGGGAGAACTGCCTCACAAAGTGGATTCAGGATTGGCTTATAGAGCTTGTGGGTGTAGAGGCGTTATCATGGTTTTTTATGATAGAGAGAACCCATCGTGTCCCTAATAAACCCCCCATCCCAGGTGCTCCACCTAGGGTCATACTCGCTAAAGTTCTGTGCTCTCAAGATCGAGACGTAATTATTAGATGTTCCCGCTCTAGGCAGAACATTATGTATAACGTTGTTAAAATTTTTATTTTCCCGGACTTTTCATTGGCCACGCAACAAGAGAGAACTAAATTTAAAGATATAAAGTCGCATCTGAAGGAAGCAGGTCTAAAATTTTCACTGTTATATCCAGCAAGACTTAGGGTGATCCATAATGAGCTTACCCTTTTCTTCGACAACTCTACAGATGCCTCTGATTGGTTGGAATCTAAGGGTTTCTAGTCAGTGGAAGTGGAGGGTGACGGCATTACAGCTCAGTTTTTTGAATGTATATGATTTAGAACATGCGGATGTGGGGCGGGTGGGGGTGGTCGGGGATGTAGGAGTCTAGAGGCCTATACGGTGTGATGGGTCAAGAAGGGGAGTGGGTTGGGGAGGGGGTGGTTGGTTTGGGGGGGGAGGGGAACTGACGTGGGGTACGTTTTCTTGTTTTTTTCTTTTTGTTGTTTTTTGATTTTTTTTTTGTTAAAGTATGGCTACGCAAATTTTTTGCTGGAATGTAAGGGGATTGAATGACCGCCGGAAGCGGTGTATGGTAAATGACATGGTGGTCCGACTTCTTCCAGGGATCATTTGTCTAACGGAGACACAATTAACCCTCGAAACCATCTGTTGGCTTGATAGACTGTGGGCCTCCATGTCATTTCACTCTTACGGGTCTTCATTCTCCAGGGGGGTCTCTGTTATTATTCACCAGAGGGTTGATATTAAGGTTTTAGCACAAAAAATAAATCAGAAGGGGAGGTACATTTTTTTGTTCTGTGTATTAAATAAGGTTCAGTGTATCCTCGCATTTGTATATCTCCCTCCCCCATTCTCATATGAGGTATTGAATGCTCGAATCAACTTTGTGATCGATAGGGAATGATGATTATAGGGGATTTTAACGCAGTCTGGGACCCCTCCCAGGATAGACGCAATTTGCGCAGTCCTGGAGCCCAGAATCAACGGGGATCCTCTGGCCTGAGAACCTTTTGTGAGAACTTTGGTTTGAAGGACGCCTGGAGGACCAAGTATCTGGATAGACCTGTCTTCTCCTGTTTCAGCCGCACGCATTATACATTGTCCAGGATTGATATGTGTTTAGCCAATGATGCTTTTCTGGGCTTCATTGTAAAGATGAAATATGAGACTATTGCGGTGTCTGATCATGGACCCATTTCCCTCCAGATTAGGATGGAGAGGGGCCATACCGAGATAATGCCGTGGATCGCGAACGGACCGGGTAAGTAAATCTGCCCCAATGTGTTCGGGGGGGACCCGGGGTTGGCCTGGGATGCGCTGAAGGCCTATCTCCGAGGCTTGTTTTTTTCTGAAATTGAGTGGGAAAAAAAGAAGTTTAGACAGAGAGAAAGTATTTTAAAGAAAAATTTGGTAACCGGAGGTGTGGGCTGCGTCATCCACAACAGAAGATAGGGATAGATTTATTGAAGCACAGTCTGCTTACAACTCCTATGCAGCCGAGAGGGCTCAACATAAAATCTTTTTTGCAGGGCAAAAATACTATTGTGAGAGAGGGAGACCGGGTAAAATACTCGCCAACCTTCTCAAAAAGACAAACAGTAATAAGGGGATCCATCTGATTATAAACTCCGCAGGAGAGAGGATACAAGGAGAGGGGGCGATTTTGGAGAGCTTCCGGCACTTCTATCAGTCGTTATATGGTTCAGAATTAGAGTTTTCAGATTGAATTGCCCCATTAGGGCCAAGGAGATTATGGAAGCGATAAATAATTCCTCGAGTGATTCTGCTCCGGGCTTAGACGGTTCTGCCCCTGGCTTTTTATAAAAAATATATTAAGACGCTTTCCCCTATATTGGAAACGGTTTACTCGGCAGCACTCACTGCAGGGACTGTTTATGGATCGATGACGGAAGCTTCCATCGTCTTAATCTTAAAAAAGGATAAGAAAGAGTCAGACATGGGTTCTTACAGACCCATCTCTTTATTGAACTCGGATGTCAAGATCCTGGCCAAGATCCTTGCGATGAGGCTTAAGAAGGTCATTTCTTATATTGTTCACCCTGATCAGAATGGATTTATTCCGGCTAGGGGAACAGGGTTTAATCTTCATAGATTATTCTCTGATATGCAGCTAGGGACAGGGGGGAACCGCTCCATCCTGTCTTTGGACGCGACTAAAGCGTTTGACAGGGTGGAGTGGCCCTTCCTATGGAAGGTCTTAGAAAGATTTGGGATTGGTAGGGGGTTTATTGATTGGATAAAAATAATGTACTATTCCCCTAGAGCACAAATGTGTATAAATGGAATATATTCTGAGCCATTTCGGCTGCATAGAGGTACCAGACAGGGTTGCCCCCTCTCCCCCCTTTTATTTGCCCTTTTTGTAGAGCCTCTGGCCATTAAAATTCACGATGCGGAATGGATTAAGGGATGGGGGTGGGGGGGGGGGAGGAGAAAAAATATCGCTTTGACAACAATCCTGTTGACAATTCAGAATACAGGTAGCTCCATATACGACGTGATCCAGTTGGTGAACGAGTTTGGCTCCTTCTCAGGCTTGAGTATTAATTGGGAAAAGTCGATTCTCCTCCCTCTGGATAGTGCTGTTCAGGAGGGAGGAGATTTGGTTAAGGTTCTCAGAAGAGATGAGTCGTTTAAATATCTGGGTTTTAATATTTCAGCGGACTTGGGACACTTTACTGAATTGAATATTATCCCCCTTATAACCAAAATCAGACGTAGTATTAACTGTTGGCTCAAAATGCCCTTTTCTAGAGCAGACAGGGTAGGGATAGTAAAAATGGTTCTACTTCCGCAGCTTTTGTATCCCCTCTCGGTTTCCCCAATCTCGTTACCCCAGAAACTGTTTAGGCTGATGGAGGGATTAATCAGAGATCTAATCTGGGGGAAAAAATGTCCTAGGATCGGGTTGTCTTCTCTTTGCTGTCCACCCAAAAAAGGGGGTTTGGGGGTCCCATACCTTTTTGGATATTTTATAGCTGCCCAGCTGGCGTTTTTGATCACAAGGAGGGAGTGTAGCGCCTTTGGGAAGTTATTGCAAATAAGTGAGGTCACTAGGGACTCTATTTTTAGTCTCTTGGAAAGTGGGGAACTTGGGCACGATAGATATAGAGGTACTCACATAGCGGTGTTGTTGGATAAGAGTTGGATCGCTTATAAGAAAACTAGAGATATTCAAGGTATCTTTCGTTTCTCTCCAATTTGGGGGAATTATCACTTTGAGGCGTTTAGATCCATTCCGGATTGTAGATATTGGATAATAAAGGGGGTAAATTTTTTCTCACAATTAACTAGTCTTTATCACTCACGGGATCTTTCAGACTTTATCACCCGAAATAGAAGTTCTGACACATGTTTTTTAAGACTTTTTCAATTGCAGCACGCATATAACTCAGTAGAGGATAAAAGTAGGTTTAATTTATGCACAGATGCAGGGGTAGAATTCCTATTGGGATCCTCAACACGGAATAAGGTGGTAGCACATGTTTACAGATATTTGATCTATGGGTTTTCAAAAGGCGTTACTCATCCCTTTAAGAGAAAATGGCACGATCAAGTGGGGCCTCTGTCGGATGTAGATTGGGAAAAATGTTACAGGGGTATTGGGCTGTCTTCCCTCTCCTGGAATCATAGAATGGTGCAATTTAATTTTGTGCACCAACTGTATTATTCCCCTTACAGTTTATTTAGAATGAAACTTAAAGACAATTCCAAGTGTCTGCGGTGTAGCCTGGAGAATGCGGACTTTGTTCATGTGTCATTCGTCTGTAATAAAGTTAATTTCTACTGGTCTAGGGTCTTCCTGTACTTGGAAGAAACATTTAAAGTAAAGATGCCCCGCTCTATTCAGGTTGCCCTGCTCAGTCTTCATCAATTTAATAATGGGGTAAGGGAAAAAATGTCTGTGGTTAACAAGGTTCTCCTGTTGGCAAAACTGGTCATCCCACGGAAGTGGGGGTGTCCGACTGCCCCGGCCCCGGAAGAATTTCTGGGAGAGGTGGAGAAGTGTAAAAAGTATGAGAAATGGATAGCGGTCAAGGGAGAATATCTTGATAAATGGAAAAAGATTTGGTGTATAGAGTTGGAGAATGACAGATGAGGAAGAGGAAGGAGGGCAGAAAGTTAGCAAAATTTTGTTTTTGTTTTTTTTTTCCCTTTCCTCACAGCAGTAGGGTTGGGATGGTGGGGTGGGAGGGTTTGAATTGGGACTATTTATGGTACTTATTTGGGTTACAATTTTTTCTGCGTGTTTTCGATAAATATTGATATAATGTTTCACAATGTTTTGTAACCCTTGCTGTTAATGTATTATTAACCCCTTAAGGACGCAGCCATTTTGCAGGTTAAGGCTCAGCCCGATTTTTTGGATTCTGACCTGCGTCGCTTTATATGGTTATAACTTTTGAACACTGTTACTTATCAAAACGATTCTGAGATTGTTTTTTCCCCACATGTTGTACTTCATTTTAGTGGTAAATTTTGGCTGATAAGTTTTGCGTTTATTTACAAAAAAAAAGAAAATATGATAAATTTTTTGAAAAATTTGCCATTTTCAAAATTCAAAATCATTGCGTTTCCAGGCAGATAGATTTACCACCTAAATAAGTTGCTGAATAACATTTCCCATTTGTCTACTTTACATTTTCATAATTTTTGATATGTCTGGATAATTTATTTTGATGTCACGCGGCTTACAAAAAGAATATCGCTTTTCCGGATTTTCAGAATTGACTATTTTGGGGATAAATACAGTTTGGAATGAAATTTTACATATTTAGCATCAAAACCCCTATATAACCAACCCATTTTCAAATCTGCACCCCTCAAGCTATCAGAAACAGCTTTTACGAAGATTGTTAACCCCTTGAGATCTTCATAGTAATTGAATCAAAATGGAGGTGAAATTTAGAATGGTCAAATTGTTCCCTTATACGTTCATTTAGCCCTAAAATTTACACATTTCCAAAAGATAAAAATACAAAACCCACCATACAATTTGTTCTGCAATTTCTCCTGAGTACAAAGACCCCCCACATGTGGCCGTTACTTGTTTTATGGGCGCACAGCGAGACGCAGAAGGGAAGGAGCGCCCTGCAGCTGCCAGGATTTTAGTTTCCTCATTGGCCCCTTTTGAAGGCTATAAAATTTTCGCTTTTGCGTTATTGGGGCCATGTGATGCCATTTTTTTTGCGCGATGAGATGCTTTTTCCATTGTTACCATTTTGGGGTTGGTATCACCTATTGTTGAAAATTTAGGAACTTTTTTTGAGGGCAGGAGTAGAAAAGCATCAATTCTGTACTGGATTTTTTACTCTTTTTTTTTTTGGTGTTCACCGTATAGACTAATAATCATGTTATCTTTATTCTATGGGTCGATACGATTACGGGGATACCAGACTTGAATATATTTTCTTACGTTTTACTAAATTTGTCAAACAAAACCCTAATGTGGGGAAAAATCTATCATTTATGTATTGCCGTCTTCCAAGTGGCATAACATTGTTACTTTTTTGGCTACGGAGCTGGTTGATGGCTTATTTTTTGCGGGACATGTTGTACTTTGCACCAGTATCATGTCGGAGTACACATGGTTTTTTGATCGCATTTTATAGCATTTTTTGTGGGATTGAATAGCTAAAAATCATAATTTTTGGAAGGTTTATAGCAGTTTTTTTTTTTACGGCGTTTATCGTGGGGGTGCAATAATGATTTACTTTTATTCTACGGGTTGTTACGGACGCGGTGATACTATATATGTGGGGTTTGTGTTATGATTTAGATTTTTTTTTTAGTTATATGTCTCTTTATATGTTTTGGGGGTTTTGGGCATTTTTAGTGATTTATTACTTTATTTTTTTATTGAATAACTTTTTTTTTTACTTTTTCACTTTTATACCATGGGACATGAAGAAGCAATCATCTGATTGCTTCTTCATGATAATATTCTGCAATACTCATGTATTGCAGAGTATTATCAGTGTCAGCCTATACACTTGCATAGGCTGGCACTGTGCCAGTAAGATGACATCACAGACGCCATCTTACCGGCAATTCTTGCAGGTAACTCTGGGGTCCAGATCGGACCCCAGAGTTGCTATAGCAACGATCGGCGCCCCCCGAAAACGGTTCGGGGGGGCCGATCATGGGGGAAAGACCCCCCAGAGGCATGTTAGATGCCGCGGTCGCGCTGACCGCGGCATTTAACGGGTTAAGCACCCGCGATCGGAGTCAACTCTGATCGCGGGTGTTACACTGGGGTGCCGGCTATCAGTCACAGCCGGCACCCCGTGTTTCCCGATGCCGGTTCGGCTCAGATCTTGAGCTGAACCGGCATGGGCTCAGCGTCCGATATATCGGACGCTGAGCGCTAAGTCATTGAGCTCAGCGTCCGATATATCGGACGCTGAGCGTTAACGGGTTAAAAAATAAATAAAAGAAAAAAAAAATCACAGTAAAAATGTATTGTTATTTACGCATCTCCTAAATAACAATACATTTTGACTGTGGTTTTAATTATAGTTTATTATTACTTGTTTTTTAATCATAAATAATAAAAACGTGAAAAATCCAGAAACAGGTGCCGAATGGAACTTTTTAAAACACAAGCTATATGCTCACAAATTTGTGCAACATACCCACTGGTTGGGATCACCAAGGGCAGCCCTGTGGATTTGGTCTACAAAAGCACTACAAGTTGGTTGTGGCTTATGACACAACCTTTCAAGGTTAGCACCTAAGATGTAATTATCTAATGGAGATTGGTAGTACTCAACCTGCTACACTATATTTGCGCTTTCTACCTTTTTTTCTCTATACCGCAAATATTAATTTTCATCACATGAACAAGTGATCATTTGAGTGTATTGCAGCATATTACATAGTCAGCCTATGCATTCTGCGTAGGCTGACATTAGCACTGTTAGCGTTGAGCAGAGTGCACTGAAGGCAGCCCTGGGGTCCTTATATTACTCTTGTTCAAACGTATAATCAGTCAGTCTTGTCCTGTGCTCCACAGACTATTTCTGCCACAGCTTACAATGCGAATGGATGTAGATTGTATTGATGTCAGAAGTTTTCAATATAGGGCATCTAAGGTGACAGTTGTAGTGTCTTGTTCTGAAGATTATGGGGGTCTCGGCAATCTTTCACATTTAAGATGGTATCAGCTAAGTCTCCACCTTTCTAAGGTGGCCAGAAATTACAGAAGCAGACAAATGTGGCTGTCCTACATGGTTTTCCTTAGTTCATGGAGAGGAATAGGAGTTAGAGGATCAGTAGCTTGCTTTGCTATACTGTTCTTTAGCTTCTGTTCACCTCTTTGGAAGTTATGATAGTCATGGATCAGGTGAATGCGAAAAGAACTGTATATACAAAGCTGGACTTTATTTGCCAAGATGGGAATACCCCTTTTAGGAATATCACTATGAAATATTTTGTTCAATTATTTAATCCAATTTCATCACAATGTTACCAATAAACTCTCACTCTCTTAAGTTAGTCTGTCATATATGTGTAATCAGTTCAGACAGAGAACAATGAATTATGTTGGATATTTATTGGAGAGCATTTTAAACTAAGTGAACAAAAAAAAGAAAGATTGGATACCCAGTGTTCAGATTAAAAACAGACACATCTTTTAACACCTTGTGGACATGTCTGGGCGTGTAATCACAAGCTGTGTACTAAGACATTGCTCAGACAAATCATCTGGTTTGGGTTGCCGGCCTCACCCCAATACCTGCGTGTAGCAGCAGTTCACCATGACCCAAAATGATGTTCGTGCCAGAGAGATGGAGAGAAACTGTTAGAGTCAGCTGAAAGAAAAACCACAGTCTCTCCACTTCAAACAACAAAAATAAGCTCTTAGAAAAGTAACTGATTTATTTTTTATGCCTTTGCAAACAGAATTTAGTTAGAGTAGGAGGTGACAGGATCGACTCGAGGATCTTTATAAAACCACAATATCTGCAAACAAAAATGATAATCTACAAGAAAACTTACAGAGTTCCACCAGTCAACCCTGAAAATGTCACTGTACTCCTGAATCGAGACTAGGGAGGATTTTTTTTGGCAAGCTCAGTCATAGGCTCCTGGCTTCTCATACACTCTAGGGTATAAAGTAACAATTTAAAATGGGAAACCTATCATGAGGATTTAGGCAAACTGCCATCAACCTGTTATACAAAGATAACAATCCCAATGATATCCTTCTATATTCTGGAAGATTTAGCTTTATGCAGGAACAGATCAATAAATGCTTTATATGTATAAACACATAGGAATCAGAAGGGGAGAGATGAGTTCAGCTAGAATGTCTTCTTCAAACTCAAAGGAAACCAACCATGAGGAATCTACTATGAGAAGTAGATGTGACTGTAGGTTCCTCCTGCTGCCTCTGCCCTAATCTGTAATTTACCGTATATACTCGTGTATAAGCAGACATCGCCTCAGCTCATACACCTAAACCTTGGCTTATACACGAGTCAATTTAAAAAAATAAACTTACATACTCACCCTCCGAAGCCCCTTGTCATGACTCCCGGCGGCTCCTCTTCGGTCTTCTCTCTGCTCTATTAGCCAACAGAGATGCTTCCTTGCGCACACTATGATGCGGGGGTGTCGCCGCTGATGACGTCACAGTGTGCTTCGGCCGGCAGATCACAAGGAAGCGTCTCTGTCTGCTAATAGAGCTGGCTGAATGTATACTACTGGGGGCTGGCTGTATACTACTGGGGGCTGGCTGTATACTACTGGGGTCTGGCTGGCTGTATACTACTGTGGGCTGGCTGGCTGTATACTACTGTGGGCCTGGCTGGCTATATATTACTGTGGACTGGCTGGCTGGCTGCATACATACTACTGGGAGCTGGCTGCCTATACACTACTGAGGGCTGGCTATATTCTACAGTGGGCTAGCTGGACATATATTGGGAGACCAATGCATCCCCCCCCTCGGCTTATACTCAAGTCAATATGTTTTCCCAGTTTTTGGTGGTAATTAGGGGTCTCAGCTTGTACTCGGGTCGGCTTATACGCAAGTATATCTGAGTAATAATACTGGAACCAAACCTAACTTGTTATAAACTTTATTTTAATAATATGTAAATTAACTGCAGAGGCTACTGGGGCAAGCCTGGCCGGACACTGGGAGCTGAGGCTAGTACACGCTAGTAACCTCTGCAGTTAATTTATATATTACTAAAATAAAGTTTATAACAACTTAGGTTTGGTTTCAGGATTGTCACATTACAGATTAGGGCAGAGACAGGCAGAAGGAATCTACTATCACATCTACTTCTGAGTAGATTCCTCATGGTAGGTTTCCTGTAATAGTACGGCGCGCGTCGGGTCCCGGAGGCATGGAGAGAACTCACGGGCTGAGCCGTCTCCATAGCGGGTAAGTCTTTGCTGCACATTGCGGGTGTTACCCTGGAGATGGCCACCGGCAAAGCTCCTGCCGGTCGCTCCCTGTGACGCCATCAGGGAGTGGCGATCCATCGCCATGACGAAGACACGAGGCTCTCTAACCCCTTCATTACAATGTGCGATAAGGACATTGCTATCTTCTGACACTAATAACCATTTCCCGTCTCGGAGGTCACCGCCATCAATAACCGGTTTTTATATTTTGATAGATCGGGCATTTCGGGACGCGGCAATTTTTACTATTTATTATATTTTATGTCAGTTCTAGGGAAAGGGGGGTGATTTGATTTTTTAATATTTTAGCATTTTTTAAAATTTTTTTAACCTTTTTTTTTTACTATTTGTTAGACAATCTAGGGTACATTAACCCTAGATGGTCAGATCATTCCTACCATATACTGCAATACAACTGTATTGCAGTATATGGCATTTCTGCACACTGCCACTGGCTCATTGTAATGGATATGCAGAAGCCATTCAGCCTCGGGTCAAACGAAGACCCGTGGCTACCATGGCAACCGATCGTGAGCCTGTGAGTCCTCTTCATACACCCTTCACAGCTCCTTGGCGGATATATCCGCCACGGAGCGTGAAGGGGTGAAACACCTGAACATACCTTAAAAATTATAGCGGCACAAACGAACATTTTTGCTGCACAAACCAGCACAAACGTAGCACTAACGTTTGACACCAGTTTTGTTTGATTCGGTTAATGTGGGGGGGGGATGGTTGAACTTTTGACCTTTAATTTTTTTTGTTCATATATTCAAAACAAAAGCAGCACAAACAAATATTTGAGCAGCACATACCAGCACAAACGTAGCTAAATTGTTTGGCACCAGTTTTGTTTGATTTGGGCAATATGTGGGGGCTGGTTGACCTTTGATGACCTCTGGAAACTTTTATTAATATCTTAAAAACGATAGCGGCACAAACGAAAATTTCTGCTGCACAAACCAGCACAAACGTTTGACACCAATTTTGTTTGATTTGAACAAGGTGGGGGGGGGGGCAACTTCACTCTCTAGCACTCTCCAGCAGGTGATGTGTGCAAGAAAAGTAGATAGAGAGGTTGGTGACTACAGGCTGGACTGTTAAAGATGGAGCCGAGTCAGACAGTGGACCTCTGCTCTAGGGCTTAGTCTCCTGAATTGCTCAATGTGTCAGGCAGCTTGCCCGAGACACCTCTGCTTCCTGGTAGTGATTCTGGATAGAAGCTCCGCAGAAGCTACACACTGGACTTGCTTTTCTTAACTAAACTGACTAAACCCTCAGACCATCAGCTCCCACCCACAAGGGGTTTTTATACTCTCCTAGTGAGAAGCCAGAACTCTCAAATCAGCTTCCAGCTTGCTTTACAATAAGAACACAGCATATCAGTGATTATAGACAATAGATATGTTAACTGTTGCCCTCCCAGGCAGTGGTTTCAGCTGCAAGTACAAAGTTCCCGGCTTTTGTAGACCTCCTAAAGAGGTGTTCAGTCTCTCTAGATAGCTCCTTACATGGAGAGGGCACAATTTGCAACAACTACCTACCCTAAGGACCGGCAGGGTTGTTGCACATACTAGTGGGACTTCTGCATTCTGGCTATTCTGTAAGCCCACCCAGGAGGAATTATGCAATCCAGAGGCTGCTCTGGTATGGCAGAGGTCACCCTTCCTATGGTTTGTTGGGATCTAAGGTGTTGGACCCAGAGCAATCATATATTTACTGCCTATCCTATGGAAGGGGATGGTTGAAGTTCATTTAAACGTGTCATTAGAAGCATTCCAAGATTTATTATAAGCAGAACATAAGCTGCTTTAATGACACATACATCCACTAAGGATGTTAGCCATCCACCATAACTTTCAATATACCTTATGCCCTGCTCAGTTGGTTGCCTAGCAACATTAAAAAAAAAAAGAACCGCCTACTATGTGCCATCATCCATGTGCCATCTGCTTTTTTGCAGATTCATTGACTTCTATGGCGGTCTCTGGTCTCTAAGTGAGAAAAAAAAATAGTAGCGCATGCCGCAATTTTTTATCTCACTGTCTACACATTAGTGAAAAAAAACTGACATGTAAACAGACCCATATGAATCAATGGGTGCGTATGCTATCCGCAAAAAAAGATAAAAGGTAACCCTTAGGACCCAGTCATAACTGCAGATAATATAACCCACCCAGACATCTACTGTATCGTCTGTTTTGGACTCGATATTGAGGCTGACATTTTGTAACAATACCTGCAGCTGCATGAAAACAAAGTTTCAAAAAGAACCTGACACCTGCACTTCAGGCAGTACACCATATAATAAGTTTTTTAAATGAGTTTGAAAAAAAGAACTTAAAAAAACACCACCTCTGCACTGTGTATGATCTTAATATACTTAAGATGTTTAGAGAAGCTGAGGTGTAACAGGAACAGCACTGAGTCCAGCAAGGTTCAGCACCTCATATATAGCAAAGGTTAAAGGAAACCTATCATGAGGAATCTACTTTCAGAAGTAGATCTGATGGTAGATTCCTCCTGCCTGTCTCTGCCTAAATCTGGAACCTAGCCTACCTTGAAAACTTTATTTTAATTTATTTTAAATTAACTGCAGAAGCTTCTGGGGCGTGGAGTAGCCTTAGCTCCTAGTGCCGAGCCAGGCTAGTACACGCCCCAGTAACCTCCGCAGTTAATTTACATATTACTAAAATAATGTTTTTAACAAGTTAGGTTAGGTTCCAGGATTATTTAATTGGGCAGAGGCAGGCAGATGGAATCTACCATTAGATCTCTGTCTGATGGTAAATTCCTTGCGGTAGGTTTTTTTAAAAATGTTTTTGTATTATTTGCACAGGCAGAGTTTACATGGGGAGATCTGGGGCACTGAACCCCTGGTCCAACTGTTGAGGGTTTAGTTTTCCCAAAATTACATGACAAGTTCCCTTTAACTTACTTCCTACAAACATTCTTGAAAAAAATAAAGGAACTAAAACACATTGGTGGATATTTACTATGCCTTGTATGCCAATTTTCTGGCAAACAAGGCATGTAAAAAGCCCCATTTTCCACAATTTTGTCAGATTTGTTGGAGAGTAGGTTGGCGGAGCACACTTCCAGATATACTAAGAGGCCAGAGCCAGTGCTTTAAGCCGGCGAGGAGGAGGGTGGGTTAAGACTGAGGTTCAATATGGCAGTCTTAATAAATCCCCCCCCCCCCCCAATGTATTTCACTAACCAGCATAATTTTGTATGAGCGTCACATTTACATATGGATGTTTTATCTTTATCATACTTTTTTTCAATATTTTACTTTGTATGTGGCTAGGCCTTTGGTAATGGTAGGGTGAAGTAATATATTATGTTATGTTTTAATAGCACTGCAGAGTAATATCTTTTTAACCAAATGTATTTTAGTTTCATAGTAAGTAAAGTTTTACAAAAAATAAAAATAAATCACCACCACAAAGTTACAAATTAAGTCTAACTAAATAAATGACCTCACTTCTACACATGCTGAAAATAGTACTGGATACGTTTCCTTAGTGGCACATGCTGTATAAAATCTGGACAGTTACTGTATTTCATTTCATGTGGTGTGTAAAGTGTGGTAAAACACAGTTACAGTACTTTCCTGACCTTTCATCTATTTATAGGTCGTATATGTCCTAATTTCCTGTGCATTCCATCGATGAGACTGGTAAGCACATCCTGGAGGAAATAGCAATATATATATATATATATATATAATATATATATATATATATATATATATATATATATATATATATATATATATATATATATATAAACATAGAGGTAAATGTATACAAAGTGCTGGTGAATAGAGCATTGCACAGACCCCTCAGAATTATTCTGCACCAAATAAATTAATCTGGATGAAGCATGTAGAGTCATTTAGAAATGTGTAGTCGTACTTTAGACCAGTTATTAGTTGGTCTAGTTTATGTCCGAGTTTTCTAGTGTGCAGACTAAAATTTCTGATGAACTGACTGAATTTTCTGGCTCCCAGGCTAGGCCATGTCCCCTCTTCTCAAGGTCAGAAAACTGCGTAAGGCTACATTCACACTGCTGTTTGGCCTATGGCCTACGGCGCACGGCGCTGTATGGGAGTGGTATGGTGCCGCACACGTGCGGTCCTGTACCGTTCCGTGGCCGGGAAAAACATAGGACATGTCCTATGTTTCGCCGGAATATGGCACTGTGCCCCATGTTTCTCTATGGAGAGGAGTGGGTGGACGCGCTCATCCCCTGCTCATTTCCCCGACGCCGATGACAAGTCCTATCTTTCTTTGGGCTACGCAACGGTACAGTGCCGCACGTGTGCTGCACTGTACAGCTCCCGTACCTTGCCATGAGGCCATTGAAGTGTAAAGGGAACATATATATGATGTAAATATGTCAGCCGTATATATGTGTCCCCCATACGTTCGTGTGAATGTAGCCTAAAAGTGGTCTACAACTCTCATTAAATGTGATGCTTGGCCGAGGGGGCGGCACCGTGCGTGTTCTGTCCGGTATCGTCCACCGGCAACACCATGCTCCCACCCCCACTTCCTGCATACCTCTGCTCCTGGTTCAACCCCCCTCTGCTCCCGTCCGGCAGCTTGCTCCCGCTCCCGGCTCAAACCCGACCCCCGTCTGCACTGTGCTTCCGCCACCACGCTGGCCAACACTGAACTCCTGGACGCCGTTTCAGTGCTAGGTTCGGCACCATGCTGCCGACCGACACAGTGTTCCCACTACCCGCATATCTCCGCTCACGTCTCCAGGCAAAGGCTCCCGCTCACGTGCTCCTAGCCCGCGCCCCTGCTCCTGGCCTCAACACCCGACCAAGCGCTCCCGTCCCAACCCCCCCCCCCACTGCGCCGGTGCCGCAGGAGAAGCCCGAACTTAAGACCGTAAGTTATTTTATCTTTGCATATATATGTGTGTGTGTGTATGTGTGTGTGTATATATATAGTATATGTGTGTGTGTGTATGTATATATGTGTGTGTGTGAGTATGTATATATATATATATGTGTATATGTATATATATGTGTGTGTGTGTATGTATATATGTGTGTGTATGTTTATATGTGTGTTTATGTATATACACATGGCGGTATGCTGTATGCATTTTATACTACATGGCGGTACGCTGTACGCCAATAATCCATTGGTTAGATACATGGACAGTCCACTGACTTACAAGAGTCACATGACATGTGTGTCAAACAACTTACACCAAGAATAATCCTAAAGACAGTGACTGAAATGATATTATAATAGCAGCAAAATTATAATTACATGTATACTAGAAAAGTGTGTCATATTCTATTTTCTAAACAGATAAATAAAATCATGAAAACTGAAATACAATTTAAAAAGCTAATAGGCTAATACTGGGGTACACAATGCAAATTAAGAGAATCAAAACATAAAGGGAATCTGTCAGCAGGTAAGAACAAAGCAGCAGTGTTGTGTAGTAGTCCTGGAGATATGTGTTACCTTATATTTTCACTGAACACAGCACAGCCCCCTTCCCTGGAATGACTTCTGTGCTATTCTAACAGCTAAAATCTTGGAATAACAATGTAATTTTCACATTGGTTACAAAATGCAAAATGATATTGCCATGAAATGGTCATATATCTCCAGGGTCAATACACTGTCTTCAGAACTGCATGGTCAAACTGTTAACAGATTCTCTACCGTCAGATTATCTACTATTCCCTACAGATTCTGCACCACTTTTGATAAATCTGGACCATTATGCTAAAAATCTATTTTTACTATTATTACGATGATAATTTGCAAATTTAAAAAGTAGTATACTTTAACCACAAATAAAACAAAAAATTGAGAAAACATCCCAGGAAAATTTAATTCATCCTATGGAAATATCCCTATGTGTCACCAAAAACAACAGGGGGGGGGGATTGTGAAGTCACTTGGTGTAATTGGTGCCAAAAAACACCTTCCGTCACATTTTTAAGGTGCTTAGGCTTCAGAAAAGGGCCGTGGTTGTCAAGCTCTGCAATGATGAAGTCGGGTGACACATTAATAATATTATGGGTAGCCCACCAAATAAAAATGTTATGGCCATCAAATTATCAGACCCTCAAAAATACTAAGTGTTGAGGCATTTTCAGGCCTGGGAATTAAGGAATTAAAGCATGTTAACATCAAGAAAATTAACATTTTCTGAAATTAGTCTCATGAAAGAAATTATTATTTGTGAAACATCCACTTAACATATATACAACACATTGCTTCAAGTAAATCAAAAGGCACGTGATGCTGGAGTTCTAGTAAAAATGCAAAATTAGTCAATAACGAAAACAATAGGAAAGTACAGTATGCAAATGGTACGCACTGAATGACTGGATCTCATATGATAGGGCACAACACACATCCTTCTTTTGTGGACGCTGGGACATACAGGAATGAGGTCATAAACCACATCAAGCTTCTGGCCACTGAAGGCTGCAAAACATCCCGTGAAACTAAGCAAGAAACATTCTGTCTTTTAGACTAGTTTCATTGTTTTTTCTTCTTTCGAGGCAGACAGCACAAAGTTGTGCTGCTTAGGCAGCCATGGGCTTCTCCTATGACCTTACTTCACCCTCCCTTCTGCCGGCAAAACATGTACTTTAAAAAACAAATTCTGTAGAATTGCACTTTTTTATATATAGGTAAAGTGAGTAAATTTTATTCCTGCTCTTATTTTTTCCTTCAGTTTTACTTTAAAATCAATAGGCCTGTCTTTTCAATATATGGTGCTATAAAACTGGACAGTATTAGTCACATTGCTATCATTAAGACATTATATTTCTAAAGGACTTTTTAAAAAATGCTGAAAACTGTGAATAGCTATCTCTTGACTCCAAGTGAGCAGCTGATTTATCATAACTTCAAGATTCTGGACCCAAAGCAAAATCTGTATTAAAACCCCACATCCCTTATATTGTTACTGGATTCTTCCTCTTATACCAAGGTATGGCCTGCTTCTTTAGAACAACCCATGGTTATACTCTTGCCATCCTGCTAGTAGCCACAAGGTCATGAGTAATATCAGGGGAGGCATCTGCTCGTTGGTAAAGCTGATGTGTGCCGACTCCCATCCCTTACTTGCTGCAGCAGAGGATGGGAACTTTCAGCTCCAATCTATCACACAGACTGTGAGCGAGCCTGTCATCAAGCATCACAGCTCTGGGCATTCGCTGTGACTACTGGCTACTGGAGGTATCAGTACTGGGGCCATTACTGTGACAATTATGGGATGTATCAAGAGAGGAATAGATTCTCATGATAAAGACATAGTTTGCCCTTATACAAATCCCTGGTCAGACCACACATGGAATATTGTGTACAGTTTTGGGCACCAGTGTATAAAAAGGACATAGTAGAACTGGAACAGAAGCAGAGGAGAGCAACCAAGATTATTAGGGGAATGGGGGGATTAGAATACAATGACAGATTACAAAATTTGGGATTATTCAGTTTAGAAAAAAAGACTGCTGGGGGAGACCTCATTACAATGTACAAATACCTAAATGGACAGTACAAGGATCTCTCCAAAGCTCTTTTTATACCTAGGCGTGTGACCAGAACAGGGGGCATCCTCTACGCCGAGATGAGAGGTGATTCTACAATCAACATAGACCAGTGGTTCTCAACCTGTGGGTCGCGACCCCAGCGGGGGTCGAACAACCAAAACCGGGGGTCGCCTAAAGCCATCGGAGCAGCAATTTTATTGCATTTTTACTGCAAATCGCATTGTTTGGGGTCACCGCTACATGAGGAACTGTATTGCGGGGTCACAGCATTGGAAAGGTTGAGAACCACTGACATAGACAAAGGTTCTTTACTGTGAGGCTACATTAACACTGCCGCATGGGGGACGTATATACAGCCGACGTCCCCCATAGATGGCAATGGGCGCACGGCGCCCAACGGGAGTGATACAGTGCCGCACACGTGTCCTATCTTCCTATGTTCCTATGTCCCATATGTCCCATATGTCCCATATGTCCCATATGTTCCTATGTTCCTCCTCTCCCCGTGCGCTGCCGTTGCCCGCCGTGCTACGGTACGGCGGGCAACAGCAGTGTGAATGTAGCCTAAGAGCAATGAGACTATGGAACTCTCTGCCGCAGGAGGTTGTTATGGCGGACTCTATGTACATGTTCAAGGGAGGCCTGGATGCCTTTCTGGAGAGAAAAAATATCATGGGTTATGGGGAAAACATTTCTTTAATTTTTTCCAGCCTTATATTAGTCTCCGCCCCATTCACCTCAGGGGAGAAAGATTTTTGTCAAACACTTTCAGAACAGAAAATGTCATAACTTTGGAAAGAAAAGGGTGAGCAGCACAATGTTGGCATCATTCTTTTTTTTTCAAAGGGAGGCAATCACATATTACAGTTTGGTAAAATCACTATAGTTTTACCGTTACGCTTTAACCAATCTGTTGGTTATGTGTGAAAACATATGTCGTGTATGGTGATGTTGAAGTATGGGCACCTTGAAATGTCACAACCTCAACAAAATGATTCCAGATGATTGTGAGGAATAACACCAGAAGCATGATGCTCTTAAACAGAAGTGCAAACAAGTATCAAGGAATAATGACCTCTTTTCAGAGACACAGCAGGATTTCAGAACACCGAGTCCTCTTTTCTGGATCATTGTTATTAGTATGATGTGTGATTCTATTATAACATTTATGTCACTTTTTGTTTTCACTAGGATTCATCAGAGTAAGGCTTCATTCACACTAGAGTATGCCCGCCGGGACGTTGCTCGCCAGGCACATATACGTTCGCAGCGATGGAGAGGAGGATTGGTGACACCTCCCCTCTTCATTGCAATGCATGGTGCACCGCACTGGAACATGGGGAAAGATAGAACAAGTCCTATCTTTTCCCCATGTATGGAGCGGTACGGTCCCGCACGTGTGCTGCACCATATTTACGTCCCCCAACGGTCGTGTGAATGTAACCCAAGTTACAATGGACCTGTCCTGTGGATTCTGTGAATTTATAGCCAATACTTCTATGAATCATTTGGAAACTAACTCTACTATGTTTGTTCACTATGTCTTTTAGTACTATTTTTTATTAGTAATATTTAAGACATATTGCAAACATCAGTTATACTTGAAGTTTTCATCATAATGACGTAGAGCTGTAGATTCATTGTTTTTGATTATTTTGGGACCTACAGTATGTATACTATTTCACTTTCAGTTGAGTGACGGTTGTCCTCAACAAATATACTATGATCATTGTGCTAATAAAGGGCTGCTAGATATCACACAAAATGAAATGTAGGGAACAAAATAGTTGGACAGTTATTTTCATTGCTGCCCCCACCAACATCAAAAGCAATCTTGTTTTCTGGGCTTCAGTACCTTGGAGAAGGTTAAAAGTACTTTGTACTTAGAATGAGTGCCACAAAAACTTGCATTTGTATTGTATAATAAAAAATTCTTCAGGGTGTTCAAGTTTTTAGTAGTGAGACGCTCCAATTATAATGAATACTGAGCTCATAAAATACCGAGCCGGCAGTGCTCACACACATTAAAGGTTAATAGTCTTGTGGTATGACAAATTGTCTGGTCTAACAAGCAACACTGCAACAACAGTCTAACAGGGACCATGCAGGATAGCTGTGCTGTTTGAGTCCTTTAGGCTGATGTGCCACTACCTCACAAACCATACCCATAGCTAGGAATATGTACTTTTGCATATCAAAATATTGTACTCACACTAGATTAGAGTTCTTTATGACAGAATGGAAAGTTTCTTTGTATAAGATGTAGTCAACTACTCAACACGGAAAGAACAACGTTATTATCAGCAGCACTTTGTTTGTTACAGTCAACCTTAATTTAATAAAAGTTGACTTGACTGTGGTAGTCACATAAGGAGGCATTCTCTCAAACACATTCCTCAAAGTTTCTCAAGGTTACCAATTGCTGTGCCTCCTGGCCATTTACAGCTATTTTAAGGCCCTGGAAGACCCAGGCTAAATTCATACAATATTTCTTTGATACACTCAGCATATACACCAGTAAAGCTTCTGGCATTTATGATAAACATATCCACAGATAAATACTAGCAGGTGCTGGCATCCTTTTGGTCTCCATCTGCAACATATATGTCTCATCCCTTGCGAAAACAGAGGATGGAAAGATGCAGCAAGCTACATTTTTCCATCATAGTTCCTCCTGTGCTGGCTATAATAGTCTATGGGGGACAGATGCAAAGTATTGCATCCATTTCCGACTTCTGATGAACGTCAGCTCAGGGAGGTCCCCAATGATATGGCTGTCCATATATAAACAATTGAGATTGTTGGGGGAAATACCCTGAACATCGGCAGCAGCCACTCCTCCTCCCACTTTCAGAAAGCGGGGGAAGAAATGGACTATGTATCCCACTGTGTGTGCACGTAGGGCTACAACTGTGGTGGAATGTAGCCTCAATATGCTAGTATGGTAGTTAGTAGTTTCTTGAGATGATCTTTTACTAAAAATAAGTTGAGGTTCAATATTTGACACATATAGATATGCCAAATTCTAAACAAGTTAATCTCATCCAAAATAATTGAAATGCTGAAAATAAATGTTAGTCCAACTGTTTACCTCTAAGTTTTTCACATACAGGATAGTTTTCTGTGGCAATCAAGAAAATTAAAGATCTGCACTAGTGTGCTGCATTAATATTCCACTTGGTGGGTTTTCACAGGGATATGCTCCAGTGTATTGTTTTCATGGGCTCTCACCAGAGGCAAACAGTCAATGTTGCAGAGAGTCATTAAGTCAACAGAAAAAGTTAATAGCTTGGCTTAGTTGACTACTCATAATTTCAGTGCATTCAACACAGTCGATTAAATTTATTACTTGGCTTGAGATATTTGGTAATCATAAGCAGTTTGATTCTGCCTGTATCACATTTTTACAAACATCAAAGCAGGTTACAAAAAAGATAAATACAAACTAGTATTTTCCTTAATTCCATTGCAGAGGTTTATGTGAAAAGGATATGCTAAACTCAGCTAGACATGACCCCAGGGGACTCACCGATGAACCTGGACTGACTTTGTTTTCAGTCTTCTTCCTGTTTGTGAGTTTTGTCTGCTACATAATCCTAAACAGTCTTGGGGTTCTTAGATCTGCAAGGAAGAAAAATTGTTAACTTTAATTAAACATCAAGATCAGAGCAGAAAAACCCCAGGGAGTTTATGAAATTTAGCTTCTGCTGAGAGCTTTAAAAGATTTTTTTGTGTAATCCCTATAAAAGGATTATAAATGTAATTCCAAAGTTAATGCAACATATCTACTAATATCGCTGAATAACATCCTGCAGTATCTTAGCAAAATGGTAAATTTAACCCCTTAACGCCGAAGCCACTTTTCACCTTCCTGACATGGCCCATTTTTTCAAATCTGCCCTCTGACACTATAAATGGTTATAACTTTGGAATGCATATCCAAGTGATTTTGAAATTGTTTTCTCGTGACACATTGTACTTCATGTTAGTTAAAAAATTTTGGTGGTATGTTTTGCATTTATTTATGAGAAAATCAGATATTTGGTGAAAATTTGGAAAAATGAGCAATTTTCGAAATTCAAAATTTTCTACTTTCTCCACACGAGTCATAACACCAAAAATAATAACTAACATTCACCGAATGTCTACTTTATACCTCCGTGGTTTTTTATGCACACTCTTATTTTTGTAGGATGTTATGGGCCTTTGAACGTTAGGTGCGATTTTTCACATTTTCATAAAAAAAGCAAAATCCTGCTATTGAGGGACCTGCTCAGGTTTCAAGTCACTTTGAGAGGCCTAAATAAAAATAAAACCCCATAAATTACCCCATTATAGAAACTACACCCCTCAACGTACGTAAAACAACTTTTATGAAGTTTGTTAACCGTTTAATTGGTTTACAGGGGTTAAAACAAAATCGGATGCAATTTCGAAATTACATTTTCTTTGGCTAAATGAATGTGTTTTTCAAAAAATGTACAAATTGTCAGTGGATAAAATACCAAAACGCTCCACAAAATTTGATACCCAATCCCTCCCGCATATAACTATACCCCATATGTGGTGGTAACCTGCTGTATGGGCACACGCCAGGGCATCGAAGGGAAGCTGCGCCATTCAGAACAGATTATGCATTGTCACTTTTTATTGGCTATACAATCTTTATTTTTTTGGCAATTTGGACATATAAGGGCTTATTTTTTGCGACATGAGATGAACTTTACAAATACTTCATTTAAGTGGGTCTGTAGCTTTTCCATGAGATTTTATTAACTCTTTAATGTATGGAGGAAAAGAAAATTGTCAATTTGGGGTTTCTTTTTTTGTATATTTTGGGGGTCGTACACCATACACTAAAAATACTATGATACTTTCATTCTATAGATCACTACGATTACGGTGATACCTCATTTATATAGTTTTTCATTTATTTTTACAATTTTGCTGGAGAAAAACTAATATAGAGGAAATCTCATTTGTTTCTGCATCGCCATCTTTTCGGGAACTTAACCTTAATATTTATTGGTTGACAGAGCTGGTTTAGGGCTTATTTTTTAAGTGTTGAGTTGTTCTTTCAATTGGTACCATTTTGGGGCACATAACTTTTTTTGATCACTTTTTAGAACATTTTTGTGAAGGGATTTTATGAAAATTTATATTTTTGTCGAGTTTTTCGGGTTTTGTTTTTACGGCGTTCACCGTACGGGTCCAATAATGTTTCTGACTTATTGTACAGATTATTACGGACGCAGCGATACCAAATATGTGGGGGTTTTTGTTGATTTTCAGGTATTTTTACTTTATTAGATGTGTATAGAGAATATTTGTGTTTAGGGGACTTTAACTCTATTTAATTAATTATTTTTATTAAAAATTGTGTTTATTCAGTGTTTTTCACAGCCGGGTCCTGCTAAAAGGCACGGACCCGGCACCCGGAAGAAGATTGCGCAGCCCCGGGCACCGGCAGTCCCGGGGCTGCGATCGGAGCAGCGGGACCCCCCCGGTAAGCGCCGCGGGGGGGGGGGGGGGGCCCGAATCCAGTTAAATGCCCCTAGCACGCCGCGGTCAGCGCGACCGCGGCGTGTTAGGGGTTAACACCCGCGATCGGAGAAATCTCCGATTGCGGGTGTTGGAGGAGGGTGTCGGCTATAATATATAGCCCACACCCGCAGCTTCTGGCCCCGGCTCCATTAAGGAGCCGGGGCCAGAAGTTTGACGTACTATTACTGCATATTGCGGGAACGCACCTCCCGCCATGCAGTAATAGTACGTCAAATGTCGGGAAGGGGTTAAAGTACATTTTGAGAATGTATTTTTCTTCCTCTATTCCATTTGTATATACAACCATTTGTTTGTTCATGAGAAATTTACACCTTCTTTAACTTTTTAAGGACGCAGCCCTTTTCCATTTTTCTCCTAACCAACCCAAACACATTGGGGGTCATTTACTAAGGGCCCGAATCGCGTTTTCCCGATGTGTTACCCGAATATTTCCGATTTGCGCCGAGTTTCCTTGAATTGCCCCGGGATTGTGATAGGGGGCGTGGTTTTCGAGCAACCCGAATTATTCGGACAAGCCCCTGAATTTAAAAACCGAATTGTGTCGCATAAGGACCGCTTACCTTCACCTGGTCCAGCTCGGTGCATTCCGGCGCGATGAGTTTACTTTCAGCGCAGCAGCGCCACCTGGTGGACGGCGGAAGAACTACCTTATTAAATCCCGGCCGGACCCGAATCCAGAGCGGAGAAGCCGCCGCTGGAACGCGAATGGACCGGGTAAGTAAATGTGCCCCATTATTTTTTACTTTTATATTTAATAAGCTGTATTTGGGCATGTTTTCTACTTAACAAATTGTCCTTTATAGCATTTAATATTCCATACAATATACAGGCGGTCCCCTACTTAAGAACACTCGACTTACATATGACCCCTAGTTATGAACAGACCTCTGCATATTGGTAATTTATTGTGCTTTAGTCCTAGGCTACAGCTGTAACAGTTATCACAGGTGTCTGTAATGAAGCTTTATTGTTAATATTGATTCTTATGACAAACCAACATTTTTTAAAATACAATTGTCGCAGAGACCAAAAAAGCTCTGGCTGGGATTACAATGCTAAAATATACAGTTCCGACTTACATACAAATTCAACTTAAGAACAAACCTACGGACCCTATCTAGGAAGCATGAATCAAACATTATTTAATTTGGACATATAACAAAAGATACAAAAGATATACGGTAGTAGTGATTTTCCAAATATAATTGTTTGCTAATAATGTGCAACACAACAGGAAGAGTTTAAAGAAGACCTGTCACCAGAAATTTACTATCCACACTTACAATGCCTTCTCATAAAGCATTACAAGTACTCCTCATATCACCTAAAAATAATTACACCCATTTTTCTGATATGCAAATTAGTTTTTCTGACTCTGGCTTTGACTGTTCTCTCTCCTAGACTGCCAGTGAACCACGCCCCATTAATTTGACTGACACCTCTGTGTCTCTTCAAATCACTGCTCTGCCTCCTTGTAATTAGGAACTGTCTGCTAATATTCAACTACAGACATATAAAGCTCTATGTACAGATAGGAAATATTGTGTAAATTTTTTTACACTGAGCCTTGTGTTTCATTCATGACATTTGACCAGAGCGACATCATCGCAGGTCTTTCAGCCTTCTAACAATACCAAACTGTACACCATGTATGTGATAACATGAAATCACAACAGGATGGTGAGGAGTTGAAGTCCATGGAGGCAGCTATGACTTCATGTGATCACATACAGTACAGTACGGGTACAGTTTGCTATTGTTAAGAAGATGATGTCACCCTGGTCACATGACATGAACTGCTAAATAGTAAAGAGGTGTAAGGCATGGGGAGGAGTAGATGTAAGGGGCTGGCCAAGCAGGAGACACCCCTTCTGATGCTAGAATGTGTATGTGTGTGTTACTGAGTTTTTATTGGTTACTATAGGCAATGAGTATGAGACCGCTAATGTGTGAGGTAAGATGGCTGGGAATACATTGATAGGGGGATATTATCAGAAATGTCTGAGGTATAACTGTTCCAGGTTTCCATGGCAACCAATTAGAGATCAGCTGTAATTTTATAAACAGCTGTGGGAAAATAAAACTTGACTGATTGGACAGTCACTCAAAGAGGCGGTCAGAGACAGTCATTCAAAGAGACGGTCAGAGAAAGTCACTCAAAGAGACGTCAGAGACAGTCACTGAAAAAGACTGTCAAAGACAGAGAATGTCAGAGACAGAGATGGTAAAACTGTTCCAGTTGCTCACGGCAACCAATTAGAGATCAGCTGTAATTTTATAAACAGCTGTGGGAAAATGAAACTTGAGCTCTGATTGGACAATCACTGAAAGAGATGGTCAGAGACAGTGACTGAAAGAGACATCACAGACAGTCACTCAAAGAGACATCAGAGAAAGTCACTAAAAAGACTACTAAAGACAGAGAATGTCAGAGACAGAGATGGTAAAACTGTTCCAGATAAAACTTGACTGATTGGACAGTCACTCAAAGAGACGGTCAGAGACAGTCACTCAAAGAGACGGTCAGAGACAGTCACTCAAAGAGACGGTCAGAGACAGTCACTCAAAGAGACGGTCAGAGACAGTTACTCAAAGAGACGGTCAGAGACAGTCACTCAAAGAGACGTCAGAGACAGTCACTTAAAAAGACTGTCAAAGACAGAGAATGTCAGAGACAGAGATGGTAAAACTGTTCCAGTTGCTCATGGCAACCAATTAGAGATCAGCTGTAATTTTATAAACAGCTGTTGGAAAATGAAACTTGAGCTCTGATTGGACAGTCACTGAAAGAGATGGTCAGAGACAGTGACTGAAAGAGACATCACAGACAGTCACTCAAAGAGACATCAGAGACAGTCACTAATAAAGACTATTAAAGACAGAGAATGTCAGAGACAGAGATGGTAAAACTGTTCCAGTTGCACATGCCAACCAATTAGAGATCAGCTGTATTTTTATAAACAGCTGAGGGAAAATGAAACATGAGCTCGGACAGTCACTGAAAGAGATGGTGAGAGACACTCACTGAAAGAGACAGTCAGAAACAATCACTGAAAGAGACAGCGACAGTCACTGAAAGAGGTGGTCAGGGACACTCACTGAAAGAGGTGGTCAGGGACACTCACTGAAAGAGACGGCCAGTGACATTCACTGAAAGAGACAGAGACAATTCTTGAGAGAGATAGAGACAATTACTGAGAGAGACAGTCAGGGACACTCACTGAAAGAGACAGTCAGGGACACTCACTGAAAGAGACGGTCAGGGACACTCACTGAAAGAGACGGTCAGGGACACTCACTGAAAGAGACGGCCAGTGACATTCACTGAAAGAGACAGTCAGAAACAATCACTGAAAGAGACAGCGACAGTCACTGAAAGAGGTGGTCAGGGACACTCACTGAAAGAGGTGGTCAGGGACACTCACTGAAAGAGACGGCCAGTGACATTCACTGAAAGAGACGGCCAGTGACATTCACTGAAAGAGACAGAGACAATTCCTGAGAGAGATAGAGACAATTACTGAGAGAGACAGTCAGGGACACTCACTGAAAGAGACCGTCAGTGACACTCACTGAATAAGCCGGTCAGAGACAGTTACTGATAGTGATGGTCAGAGACATTCACTGAAAGAGACAGTCAGAGACAATCACTTAAAGAGACAGAGACGGTCACTGAAAGAGATGGTCAGGGACACTCAGTGAAAGAGGCGGTCAGAGAAATTCACTGAAAGAGACGGTTAGAGATAGAGAAGGTCAGAGATAGACGTACAATGACAGAGACAGTCAGCGACACTCAGAGAGAGAGAGACAGTCAGAGAGTGAAATAGATACATATAAAATATTTTTTGTTAACCCATTGTGTTATAGATAAGAGCAGTTATTTCCTATCCCGGAAGCGCCAGGATTCTACAGCTAGTATAAGATAAAGTTGGTTTACAGGAGGTAGGATGGCTATATACACTACAGGGGGCAGGCTGGCTATAAACTACAGGGGGGCTGGCTATATACACTACAGGGGGAAGGCTGGCTATATACACTATAGGGGGCAGGTCGGCTATATACTACAGAGGAGGACTGGCTGTACACTACAGGGGAGGGTTGAGTATATACTATACAGGGGGGCAGGCTGGCTTTATACACTACAGGAGGGGCAGGTTGGCTGTATACACAACAGGGGGGGCAGGCTGGCTGTATACACTACAGGGGGCAGGTTGAATGTCCATATCATAGTCAAATGACCATATTATAAAACCCTACTAGTGGTTATGTGACCCAGCTTGGACCACGTCAGTGATGACGTGACTCCAGCTGATTAGGTCCCTGAAGCTGAGCTGGAGAGAGGCTTGGACCCATCTCCTATTTGGAGGAAATCCATATAAGAAGCAACACCCCTTAGCATGGCGGCATGTCATAATATCCGCCGCATGCTTTTTAAATTGTAATATATGCTTGTCATTACAATACATAGCCAGTTTAGCCTAGGCAGAGAGTAAAAAAGATGTGACTGACTAGATGGTGATGCTGTTTGTGGAATGGGGATCACAAAATACATGAGCTCCAAGTAAGCATGGAGTTAAGGGAGACATAACAGCCGGCCACTCAGCATACAATTGGTGAGGGAAAATATTTTGCCACATAAGTGATGAGCCAGCAAGTATATTCAGTAAGGGCAATGAGAAGATATTTTTTGGCTCACTGTCCACACACTTAGCTGGATATACTGAGATTTTGGCAGTGGCTGATACTGGCTATCTATTACAAGAGTAAACAAAATTACTGGCTCAGGTGGAGCTGCAGCATTTGGGATGTATAAATGATGACCCAATGCTAAGGAACTCCAGAACTAGGCTATAAGTATGGATGTGTGACTAGGAAGCCAAAAATCTGGGTGCTTGGGATCACATTACCATACACATAAGGCAGTAGCTTAAGGAGATCTGGGGTAGATTTATCATTAGGCAAGATTTGGAGCAGCCCCCTTGTTGGAAATATGACATGATGTGGCTTGAGACAGTGTAAGGGTCTTTGTGGACAGAGGAAGAACTAAGCCATAAATGCCTACATTGCCCCTAATAAAGATTGTATAAACAGCCTGCATGTGATTACAATGGACTGTGCTATTACACCTGTGCTATTACACTGAGGACAGCTGCATGTCATTGCCCACTGGAGATTCTCCCAGATCCAGTAGGAAACAAAGACTCAAGTTACTTGTCCTGCAAGTTTGTGTGACAAGAATATATTGACTCTACATCATCATTGGATTGGCCAAGACAGTGGTGGAGGTGGGATGATGGGCAAGTGTGTGTAAGCTACGTGTGTGTGTATATAAGATGGTATACAGATCTTTAGTGAGAGCACTTCCTCCCCTACCCTCACTCTGTCCCTTAGTTAGTTTACCCTCTATGTATATTTCCCTGTATTGTACCCTTAATAAATCCCCTATAAAGATCCATTGAATATTGTTGTTAATTTATATTAACTGGCACCCCAAAACCAAGCAGATTTTACACCCCTTAACACGAAGTATGACCTACAAGAAGTCTAAAAGCATGGTGTGGGATTAAGCCAAACCAGTATATCTATTCCAGAAGGAATAGACTCAGAACTGTAGACAGCACTGTTTCGACCTGGTTGGGTCTCCTCCTGGTAGTGAGAGGCTATTGACTAGCATCTGTTCAATTTCTGCCTTTTTACGAAGTTCTCAGATACCTTAAACAGAAAATTGAGTAAAAACTCCCCCCTGTAGTAGCAATGGACCCACATACACCACCTCCTATGTGGTGTAGTTTTGCGATAAAATTTGCATTCTTTTGAAAATTCTCAGTTGATAAATGTGGTTTTGCACACTCTGTGGTGTATTTTTTCTGCCATTGCATGACTTTATAGTTGCATTTTTTTCTCGCTAAAAAACCCTGCAAAAACGATGTTTGCGCAAAAATTAGCGAAAATTATACGCCAAGAAGCTACATAGGATGAATGATAAATTTCCCCCCTGGTGTTTATCCATTATACATTGGACCACTATATATAGACACTTGCATATTGAAGTCTGTAGATGTGTATTAAGCTCCCAACAAGATTATATGCAAGTGAACTTATAGCCGTAATAGGCAGAAAATAAGGTCACAGTGTCAGCTCCTACAAAACTATACAGAATCTCACTAGAAGCAATTGCAGGAGTGAGAGATTTAGTGACATGAAATCCTTTTTTATTGATTTTTCAGATTAAAGAGAACCTGTCACCAGGGAGGGAAACCACTTATAAACCAGCAAGAGTATGTTATTGGTGCTTTTTTATGGTTTCTGCACATGTGTCCAACGTACCTTTATCCTGAAAAATATAGTTGTATTTGTGGCCAGTAACCAGTCAGGGGGGGGCGGGTTTTCGGGGAACAGTAGTCAAGCATTAAACCACCCTCTCGGCTGCCTCGTCAGCTAACTCCTGCGGTCTTGTCTCAAAACTTGCGCATGCGCAGTCCCTGTATCATCTCCGCTCCGGCCCTGCATGAACCAAGGGGGGGGGGACGCACACTGCACATGCGCGAGTTTTGAGACAAGACCGCAGGAGTTAGCTGACGAGGCAGCCGAGAGGGTGGTTTAATGCTTGACTACTGTTCCCCGAAAACCCGCCATGTGAGGACAGGGAGGAGACCAAGAACAAGGAGGCAGGGCTGGTGCTAGCTCCACAGTGGTAAGGAGTTACCTGATGAGGCAGCCGGAGGGTGGATGAATGCTTGACTACTGTTCCCTGAAACCATGCCCCCCTGACTGGTTACTGTCCATGAATATAACTTTATTTTTCAGGGTAAAGGTAGCATTGGACATTGATAAATACGTGTGCAGCATACATCAACATATGATAGGACACATTTCAACCCACCACTGAACCTGCTCTTTCTTTCATGATCAAAAAAGCTTTACAAATGACATGATACAGGACAGAGAGCTGCCGGGGGCCCACACACGCTGTGCACATCTTCACTTCCTGTGATGACTGAGGAAGTGTCCTGTGTCCTGCAATGTTCCTCCCCCACTCCGACAAGACACAGCACAGGCAGAGGCTATAGAGCTGCCTGTGTGATGCAGCACATCAAAGGTTACACCCTCTCCCCATTTCCTCTTCACACAGAGCTGCAGTAAAGCAGAAATCTGGCAGCTTAGAGATCTGGACGACCAGGTGGAGGAGGAGAAGCCTGAAGACTCCTCTATGTGATACCAGGGCTGCTGCAGACACCACAGGGTGTGTGATGGTATGTGACAAGTATGGATGTGTATTACTGATTCATATAGTGAGTGTATGGTATGTGTGATGACGTGTTTGCCTGCATGTGTATCTATTTGTATGTATCTGTCTGTCTGTCTTTCTGTGTGTGTTTGCCTCCATGCTTGTCTGTCTGTCTGCATGTCGCTATACTTGTCTGCATGTGTAGCTGCCTGAATAAATGTCTTGCTGCATGTGTGACTGCCTGTATAAATGTCTTGCTGCATGTGTGAATGCCTGTATAAATGTCTTGCTGCACGTGTGACTGCCTGTATATATGTCTTGCTGCACGTGTGACTGCCTGTATATATGTCTTGCTGCATGTGTGAATGGCTGTTGGTTTATAGACTAGTAATATTAATCACCTCCAATGTACATGAGAAGGAGAGAGGGTTCTGTGTCAGCAGTGATGTGTATTATGAGATTCTACAGCAGCAAAGTTGTGTATTACGAGGCTCTGCAGCAGCTGAACTGCGTATTATGATACACATCACTGAAGCAGCTGAAGTGTGTATTATGATGTTAGGCAGAAGCAGTGATCTGTATTATGAGGTTCTGCAGCAGCTGAGTTGAAGCTTCAGTTTTATTACTTGGCAGAGGGAAGGGGCTCAAATTTTTAGGTCCATCCTGTTTGTTAAATGACCTCAAAACTGCCCTGACCGTGATACGGCTGTTTGGGATGATAAACTAGGGAATATGTAAGGGAACAGGAGACTGTTTTAGTTCCTGAATTTTTAATGCTGCCACATGAGTTAGCTGCAAAGGGGCCCACTGAGGCACTGTCGCCCAGGGGCCTACTGAAACCTGGAGCCACCCCTGATCTAATGTAACAAGAGGAAAATTAAAGAGAATTGTAGTCATTATGCAAATGAAATTGTTGTAATAATTCTTCTGCTAAATGACAAATCATTACTACAAATCAAGAGAATAAATATTTCAGGAAATTTATAAGATACCAATACCCGGTGACTATACCACTATTGTTTCACATGAATCCTATTTGTTTCACAGGAATCACTGAGCTTTTTCTTAGTCAGGAACATTTCTATTCAATTATATTTTCAGCTTTTTCCTGGCACATGTTCTAAATCAAATCTGTGGGATATACTATTACCATGTTGACACAATACAAACTGTTTCGAGCAGCTGTATAGACTGCAGGGTTTCAGGATCTCACTTTTTTTTCTCATGGAGACACATAAAACTGAATTGTGGCTCCAACGAAGCTGAGTTTTCTTGTAAGGAACTGTCAAATAAAATTGGCTGATATACAGTTTTGCACAAAAAAAACGACTTTACTCTAGCTGCCCTGGGTTTCAAATACATGACATAGGGTTTTACTACATGAGTAATGAGCTGTTGAGTGAAAGGCATAGACTAATTACTATGTACACTTTTCAGCCACTAGATCAGTTCTGCTGTCATAATACAACTCAAAAAGATATTAAAGTCGACCTAAAGTCTCCTCATTCTATGTTTTTGCATATCAGATATTGTATTAACAACCTAATTTGTCTTTGCAAACTATCCGATCTATAAAAACTCAAGAAAATCAGTTCCCAAGTACAGACCAGATAACCTTACACTTCATTTTTCCCAAGTGTAAATAAATGCCAAAAAAACTTAAAAAACATTCACTTTGCCTTCCTCTGTGTTAATCGACTGTATAACATAAAAAATATGTGTTGCCACCTGCCAAGCTATTGTGGTAGTGCCAATGCAATGGCATATTGTTCCCTCTCTATGTGCTAATGTGCTAAAATATGAGTAGTTGTCAAACTATATCTGCTTCAACCTAACCCATAATAGACGAATACAGGTTATGAATTTAATAATATAATAATAATTAAATAATAATAATAATATAATTTAATAATATAATATTAATATATTTATGCATGTATCATATTTGTTTAAAGGGGTATTCCCACAAAGACAAGTTTCTTATATGTACTCAGCACATCAAAATAGCACATTCTCTAATTCACTGTTATTAACAAAACTGCAGGGTTTCACAGATATAAGTCCAACCTGTCCTGGTGTACACAATTTCAGTTGCCCCTAGACACGACCCTGTAACTTCTGACATAGGGTCAGGCTGCCACCTTGGATTTCTGTGTGAGATCGTGGATTTGAGATTTCTGTGTCTTTCTGATATGTCTATGTAGCCACGCCCCCTGCAGTCCTTGATATGCAAATTTTCTAAAGAGGATACTGGGGCGTGGAGTAACCGGAGCCTTGCATCTTTAGCACGCAGCTAAAAGGAGCTGAGTGCACTCGTCCGCGAAGCCTGGTTCTGTGCATGCACTGATGGCAGGCCGGTGCTGCGCGGTCTCGGCTGCAAAGACGGGGCTACTGCGCATGCGCAAATCCCGGCTTTGGTTTAGAAACTTTAGAAAATTTGTATGTCAAGACTATTAAACTTTCTAAAAGATTGTGGGGACTAAAGGATTGGCCCTAGAAGGGTTATTCTTCTACAGGTTGGAGGAACCTGCTATCGGATCTACCTTAATAGGTAGATCCGTGGTGGTAGGTTTCCTTTAACCTGTTAGGTGTCTAACCTAAGAGGCATGCTGCAGGCGCCACCATCTGTAAATGGCAGTCGGCACCCTCCATGACTTCAATGGAGGCCGCCAATCAGCACAGTGACAGCTAGGAGCCTTTTAAAGGTTCCCATGCTGTCTCAGACTGTAATATAGAAGTGGTATAGCTATAATGTACTCCAAAACAGTTGTATTGCAGTATATTGTACACAGTGGATATGGAAAGTATTTAGGCCCCTTTAAAACAGAAATGTAGATTTTTTCGCTAATTTAATAAAGAAGAAAAACTGAATTATCCCATGGTCATAAGTATTCAGACCAACTAACATGCTGTCCATTTTCTTACGACCCTCCTTGAGATGGTTCTGCTCCTTCTTTGGAGTACAGCTGTGTTTAGTTAGACTGATTGGACTTGATTAGTATAGGTAACTATCTGTCTATATAAAATCTCACAGCTTACTGTGCAAGTCAAAACACATGAGAATCATGAGATATAAGGAACTGCCCAATGAGCTCAAAGACAGAACTGTGCACTATGTGAAATGTGTGGGGTGAGCCAGATTGATAAATTGTGTGATGCATGTTCTTCATGAATCTGGCATTTTTTTGGTGCACTTTGTTCATCCTGCAGAATGGTGACATAAATGAAAGAATTCCGATATCCAACCTTTTCAGGAATCACTCGTAATCTTTATTTAGGCAAATATTAAAATTCCACAGCAAGTAGTCTTGGCCAAAACTACTTGCTGTGGAATTTTAATATTTGTCCAAATAAAGATTACGAGTGATTCCTGACAAGGCTGGATATCGGAATTCTTTCATTGGTGTACACGGCCCGAGCAGAGGGGCGATCCGTGCCATACTAGGATATTCACAGAGCTGGAAGGTGAGCTGAATCTTCATTGTTACCCAGAATGGTGACATAGACACAATTGTAGCGCACATTGGACAGAATTGTAGCACATGGTCCAACTAAGCACTAAGACACCACTTTTGGTGCACATTTTTGTGTCTTGTCAGACACAATGCAGCCATGACACAAAACTAACACAGACAATTTATAAATACATGTGCAAGCAGTTTACACGTTCTTTCTAGTTCAAAGTCAGAAAGAAAACTGGTACAAATGGTTTAATAAATGTGGGTCAATGACCCTAGGCACACACCTAAATTAACAAAACAGTGGCTTCAGAACAACTCTGTAACTGTCCCAGCCAGAGCCCTGACCTAAACCAAATTGAGCATCTCTGGCTAGACTTGAAAATGGCTGTCAACCAATGTTAACCAACCAACCTGAAGGAACTGGAGAGGATCTGCAAGGAGGAATGGCAGAGGATCCCCAAATCCAGGTATGAAATTTTTTTTGCATCATTCCAAAGAAGACTCATGGTTGCTTCGACTGAGCAAAGGGTCTGATAGTTCTGACCATGTGAAATTTCATTTTTTCTTGTTTAATATATTAGCAAAAATATCTTCATTTCAGTTTTTTCTGTCAAGATCAGGTGCAGAGTGTACAATAACAAGTAAAAAATAACTTTGTGATCTTACCAACTGGCTGCAATGGATCAAAGAGTGAAAAATTTAAAGGGGTCTGGATATTCTCTGTACCCTTTGTAAGTGATCAGACGCCCAGGGTTCAAGTACTCTAGGAGCCCATAAATCACCCATATTTCCCTAGTACATATAATAAAATAAATGAACAAGTAAAATCATAAACATATTGGGGGTCATTTATTAAGGGCCCGAATCGCGTTTTTCCGACGGGTTACCCGAAAATTTCCGATTTGCGCCGATTTTTCCCTGAATTCCCCCGGGATTTTGGTGCATCGGCGCCGGCATGCACGTGACGGAAATCGGGGGGCGTGGCAGTACGAAAACCCGACAGATTCGGAAAAACAGCAGCATTTAAAAAAAAAAAAAAAGTGTCACTTGACACACGCTTATCTGCACCCAGCGGAGGACGGTGAACTTCAGTGCTTTCCGATGAACTTCAGCACAGCAGCGACACCTGGTGTTCGTTGGAGGAACTACCTTAGTGAATCCCAGCAGAACCCGAATCCTCCGCATGGACCGGGTAAGTAAATCTGCCCCATTAGGTATTGCCGCGTCCCAAAATGTCTGCTAGATTAAAATATAAAAACTATTATTTCCGTGTAATGGAAAATAGTGCATAAATGTCCAAAGCCACTTTTTTGCTATTTTGCCTTTAATAAAAAAGTTAAGAAAAAGTGATTGAAAGGTTGTACAGTTTTCAAAATGGTATCAATGAAAACTTCATCTCATCAAACACATTTTACACAGCTCTGTACACAGAAGTATGTTACATCAGAATGTGACATAATTGTGCTTTTTTTGCCATTTCTACCACCATTGGAATTTTTTTCCAGCTTCCCAGTACATGGCACAGAATAATAAATGGTGCCACTAGAAAATTTGTCTTGCATATAACAAGCCAACATAGAGCTTTGTAAATGTTATGGCTTGTGGAAGAAGAGGAGTGAAACAACTTACTCATGAAGGTTTTCGGGGTCATGTTTTCCGCTGCATGCAGTGAGCTGTGCTTCTGAAAGCCTCTGTATACAGTAAATTGATGAGGACAGAGGGTTAATGCTTAAAGGGATGTCTCTGTTTGTACCAGAGTTACTCCAAAATCTCATCATAACCATTTGCTCCTTTACAAATTCTATGTTTTTCCTGCATAAGTTATAGGCAAAAAGCCAGCATCTACATTAGTACCTGAAATGAAATCTGTCTATAATTGTTACCAAAGTTTGCTACAACTGCTGTGTAAGACAATCACACATTGAAGTAAAACTTGTAATGTAATAACTCATAACATTGCCTGCATGGTTTGGTTCACCCGAAGTGGGACTGGAAATGGCAGCCAGCCATCCAAAAGCTTTTGGATTTATTTCCTCTGAGGTTTCTTTTAAATTCCAGGATTGATGAAGCTTGTTTTAGCCTCATCTTCACTCGGGTTAATGATCATTTTTGATAACTAGAACATAAAGTATATATGGGAAATAGAACTTTTGCCAGACATGCTGGATTTCCTGGGTGAATTACAGTATGTTCTCATAGTTGAGCTATGTTGGCCTCTGCTATTCAAGTGCCAGATCATACATATCTGGGTAACATTACATTTTCACTTAAAATGCTGCTTTGCCAACAGACATATCATGATTGCTCTTAATAACAAATATAAGAAGATTACCACAGTCACAGTGCCTGGATCTATGAGTAAGTGTCCCTGGTTTGATTTTGCTCGTAGATTTCCGTTAATGCACATTAAGCCACTTTAATATTAGTAAGTATTAGATAATAAAAACAAGAAACAAAAACACAATCTATAAGACACCTACGTTACAGGGAAAACAAGCTCCTTTGGGGTCCTGATGTCTCATCAGCTGAAACAAGTGACGGCCAGGTCTATGCAGCCAACGGGTGTGTTGTCTCCTGCATTCACTGCAGAAAAAGCAGCTCAGCTCTATGTATGGTAGCCATCTTCAAAATATTGGGGCACATTTACTTACCTGACCGAGTCGCGATCCCTGAGGTGCATTCCCCCACGATGATGCACTGTGCCGCGTTCCACGTACATCGCGCGCCCGATATCCTTAATGTGTTGCTCCCCACTCAGTTCCACCGGAGTTCACCTTCTTCTTCCTGGTGTATGTAAGTGGTTGGCTTGAAACACAAATTTGAATATTAAATTCTGCACTTAGTCCGAATCTGTCGGATCGTCTGACCAATTTGTGTCACGTGAAAGCCGACGCGATTGCGACACAATCCGATCACTTGTGACACAATCCCCAGCGTGATCCCCGAAAAGTCGGGAAACCCAATGAAAATGCGGCCGTGGGACCCTTAGTAAATAAGCCCCAGCGTATGTATACCAGCTGTACCTAGTAAGTAGTGGTGACTCCAGTTATATCTAGGGCCATCTTCTCTGAATGCTGTGAGAAAGATGTAATTGGAGAAGACAGTAGAACTTGCAGCTGTATAATTCTCTCTGGACTTGGTTACTTAACTTTATACTGACAAGTTGTTACTTTTGTCAAGGTTAAAACTCTCCTTAGGAAAGGGAAAAAAATGGCAAATTATGATATTAATCTCATATTGTAAGGGGAAAGATGCACAGATGAATTCAGTCCATTGTAGCCAGATTACTACAGGGAACACTACTACAGGGACAGATCCCTCATCATCATAGTTATTTGTGATGCAAGGGACCCATGAATCCCTGTGGGATAATAGCACCATGTAGCCAGGGCCGATTCTAGCATATTTGCTGCCTGAGGCGAATATTCAAATGCTGCCCCCCCCCCCAGCTCCCTGTTAAGTAAATCCTTAAACTTTACTAACAACCCTACAGACAGCTCCTGACAGCTCCCTGACACTGTGTGACTGACTACAGGTTCTGGGAGTCATTAGTGACATCTAGTACCTTATAGATGACAATCTCTTCCATCAGGAGGACTTTATTCCGGGTTCTCCAATCCATGACGTATCACTGCTGAATTCACGGCCGGATATCTTCAGCTCCGTGCAGCATCTCCACCCGGCGTCCCTAAAAATACCACAGTCACTTACAGTATGAAGTCTCCTGGATAACAACACTGCGCTCCTAAATAATATATACCCCTCACAACACAACTGACCGCACTCTCCCCACATATAACACATCCCTTCATTATCCCTGCTCTCATATATTTAAAGGCCTCGTTATTCACCACCCAATTAAATTATATACAGCTCCCATATACAGATCCCTTACAGCTTAAATAAAATCTTGCCCCACATATACAGCCCCCAGCTTAGTAATATACTGTATCCCATATACATCCCCCAGCTTAGTAATATACTGTATCCCATATACATCCCCCCAGCTTAGTAATATACTGTATCCCATATACATCCCCCCAGCTTAGTAATATACTGTATCCCATATACATCCCCCCAGCTTAGTAATATACTGTATCCCATATATAGCCCCCCAGCTTAGTAATATACTGTATCCCATATACATCCCCAGCTTAGTAATATACTGTACCCCATATACAGCCTCCCAGCTTAGTAATATACTGTATCCCATATACATCCCCCCAGCTTAGTAATATACTGTATCCCATTTACAGCCTCCCAGCTTAGTAATATACTGTACCCCATATACATTCCCCCAGCTTAGTAATATACTGTATCCCATATACATCCCCCAGCTTAGTAATATACTGTATCCCATATACATCCCCCCAGCTTAGTAATATACTGTATCCCATATACAGCCCCCCAGCTTAGTAATATACTGTATCCCATATACAGCCCCCCAGCTTAGTAATATACTGTATCCCATATACATCCCCCAGCTTAGTAATATACTGTATCCCATATACAGCCCCCCAGCTTAGTAATATACTGTATCCCATATACAGCCCCCTAGCTTAGTAATATACTGTATCCATATACAGCTCCCCCAGCTTAGTAATATACTGTATCCCATATACAGCCTCCAGCTTAGTAATATACTGTATCCCATATACATCCCCCCAGCTTCGTAATATACTGTACACGATATACAGCCCCCCAGCTTAGTAATATACTGTACCCCATATACATCCCCCCAGCTTAGTAATATACTGTATCCCATATACATCCTCCCAGCTTAGTAATATACTGTATCCCATATACATCCTCCCAGCTTAGTAATATACTGTACCCCATATACATCCCCCCAGCTTAGTAATATACTGTATCCCATATACATCCTCCCAGCTTAGTAATATACTGTATCCCATATACAGCCCCCCAGCTTAGTAATATACTGTACCCCATATACAGCCCCCCAGCTTAGTAATATACTGTACCCCATATACATCCCCCCTAGCTTAGTAATATACTGTACCCCATATACATCCCCCCAGCTTAGTAATATACTGTATCCCATATACATCCCCCCAGCTTAGTAATATACTGTATCCCATATACAGCCCCCAGCTTAGTAATATACTGTATCCCATATACATCCCCCCAGCCTAGTAATATACTGTATCCCATATACAGCCCCCCAGCTTAGTAATATACTGTATCCCATATACACCCCCCCAGCTTAGTAATATACTGTACTCCATATACATCCCCCCTAGCTTAGTAATATACTGTACCCCATATACAGCCTCCCAGCTTAGTAATATACTGTACTCCATATACAGCCCCCCAGCTTAGTAATATACTGTATCCCATATACAGCCCCCACATTAGTAATATACTGTACCCCATATACAGCCCCCCCAGCTTAGTAATATACTGTACTCCATATACATCCCCCAGCTTAGTAATATACTGTATCCCATATACATCCCCCAGCCTAGTAATATACTGTACTCCATATACATCCCCCCAGCTTAGTAATATACTGTACTCCATATACATCCCCCCAGCTTAGTGATATACTGTACTCCATATACATCCCCCCAGCTTAGTAATATACTGTACTCCATATACATCCCCCAGCCTAGTAATATACTGTACTCCATATACATCCCCCCAGCTTAGTAATATACTGTACTCCATATACATCCCCCCAGCTTAGTGATATACTGTACTCCATATACATCCCCCCAGCTTAGTAATATACTGTACTCCAAATACAGCCCCAGCTTAGTGATATACTGTACTCCATATACATCCCCCCAGCTTAGTAATATACTGTACTCCATATACAGCCCCAGCTTAGTAATATACTGTACTCCATATACAGCCCCAGCTTAGTAATATACTGTACTCCATATACAGCCCCCAGCTTAGTAATATATAATATATAGCATCCCCCCCCAGTATAAAAATAATTATGGCCCCAAATAATATATATAGCATCCCCCCCCCGCCTAGTATAAAATAATTATGGCCCCAAATAATATTTATAGCATCTCCCCCCTAGTATAAAATAATTATGGCCCCAAATAATATATATAGCATCCCCCCCCCCTAGTATAAGATAATTATGGCCCCAAATAATACATATAGCATCCCCCCCCCTAGTATAAGATAATTATGGCCCCAAATAATACATATAGCACCCCCCCCCCAGTATAAGATAAGTATGGCCCCAAATAATACATATAGCATCCCCCCCCTAGTATAAGATAAGTATGGCCCCAAATAATACATATAGCACCCCCCCCCTTAGTATAAAATAATTATGGCCCCATATGATATCTATAGCGCCCCCCCCTCAGTATTAAACGTTTTCTAGCCCCATATAGTACCCCCCCTCCCAGTATAACATGAAATCTCCCCACATTTAATTAAAGTACATGAAAAATAATAAAATCCTACTCACCTGCAGGCAGCTGCTCCCTCGGCGCGGGTCCCGTCTTCACGCGGCCTCCACTCCGGTCTTCCTGTGTGCCGCGGCTCCGCACAGTGACACAGGCGCATGACGTCATAACGCCTGTGTCACTGCTTAGGACGGAGCGCGCAGCTGCCGGAAAGGCACTGCGTCGCTCCGCATATAAATCGCGCCTGTGTCTTAAAGAGACAGGCGCGATTTATTTAGCTGGTGGGCGATTCGGGCGTTAATGGACGCCCGAATCGCCCACTTTAGAGCGGCAAATTTCGCCGCCCTTTACAGGGACCCGCATTCTGCCGCCTGAGGCGAGATTTCATCTCGCCTCATGGCAGATGCGGCCCTGCATGTAGCACTGTAATACTGTTTTAGGAACTGCACAGTTGTTCCAAGGTTATGCAGCAACTACTTGCATCATATACAACGTTATTGTAGTTTGATGGCATTTGATTGGAGTTCTTTCCCAAGCAGTGTTCAGCTTGTGAAATATGGCCACAATATGCTCCATGTTTCACAGATCGAACATGTGCATTTGTCTTTCCCCTAAGGTTGAAGCATTTGCTTTATTTGCAAGATTTCCAAAACAGTGTTGTACAGCAGCTTGTGGCCTTCCTGGCTGAATTCAGGAATTCCCTCTAGGAGAAAGGGGGTGTCGGCCCAGATAGTTCAGATATTGATGACCTAATCGAAGAATAGGTCATGAATATTAACTTGTGGACAACTCATTTAAGTAGCACATTTAGCAAACTTTTTACGCACTGCTTTGACATTTGTCTTATGTGTAAGTAACCTGTTTCAAAGTTACTAAAAGCTAAGGGTACTTTCACACGACATATGTTGATATGATTTATGAACAAATATCTGCACACTGGAGAGCGCTTCTCACTTCTCCCCTCTCAACAGAGAAGTGGCCAGCACCGTAACACGGTGAAATATAGGACTAGTCCCAAATTTCGCCGTTCACGGTCACAACACGGTGAGCTGAGCAACGCCTCACCGCAACGTGTTTGGACGCCATAGACGTCAATGGGGACCGATATGCGCTGGCCCTCATGTGAATGAACCCTATTTTCATAGTTATTTGTTTAACCCCTTCCCGCCGATGCCTTTTTTCGTGTTTGCGTTTCATTTTTAACTCCCCACTTTCAAATATCTATAATTTTTTTATTTTTCAATGTAGAGAGCTGTGTTATGGCTTATTTTCACTTCAAAATGGTGGCATTTAATATTCCATGTCGTGAACTAGGAAGCGGGAAAAAAAATTCCAAATACTGTACAGTGAAATTGGTGAAAAAATGCATTTGCACAGTATTCTTGTGGGCTTGGATTTTACGGATTTCACTGTACTCCCCAAATAACATGTCTACTTTATTATTTGGGTCGGTACAATTACGGGGATACCAAATTTGTGTAGGTTTTGTAATGTTTTCATACATTTACAAAAATTAAAACCTTCTGTACAAAACAACATTTTTGGATTTTGCCATTTTCTGGCGCTTATAAGTTTTTTATACTTTGGTGTACAGAGCTTTGGGTGGTGTCATTTTTTGTGACTTTTGATGAAGTTTTAATGTTATAATTTTTTAGGACTGTACGATCTTAGAATTTTTTTATGTTTTTTAAAATGGCAAAAAAGTGCCATTTTTGACTTTGGGCACTATTTTCTGTTACAGGGTTAAACGCATTGATAAACCGTTATTACATTTTTATAGATCGGGCATTTTCGTATATGGCGATACCTAATGTGTTTATGATTTTTACTGGTTATTTATATCTATATCAGTTCTAGGGAAAGGGGGTGATTTGAATGTTTATGTTTTTTAATTATTATTTTTTTTTATTTTTTTTTATTTTAATTTTTACTATTTTTCAGACTGCCTAGGTTACTTTAACCCTTGGTTGTCTGATCGATCCTACCATATAATGCCATACTATGGTATGGCAGTATAAGGGGATTTTCCATGCATTCGCACCCGACATGTGATATAATACTATGTCACATGTCGATAAGGGGTTAAGAGCTATCATTTTCTTTTTTTTGAATATACCTTAAAAATCTCTTTAATATTGCAGAATTAAAATGTAAGCTAATATGTAATGAAATTTTGCTCCCCTTAGCAGAAAAATGTTGTGGACATATAAAGAAGAATTAAAATGTTACTGGCCCTTTAATCAGTCCTATGACTTTGTCCCTGTGGAGATGAAGCAGGACACACATCACACGTCCACATCACATATCCTGCACCTGCCTGGGCAGGTCATGTGATCACCACTACGTTTGGCTGTAGTTGGTTGGTTGCAGTGCATCCAGTATGGCCCAGTGTTGTGGTGAGACCAATCTCAGTGAGGTAATGTGCAGTGATGGCAGTTACACATCATTACTATGGTAATAGAGTAGGACAGCTATTTAGATGATCAGAGCAGAGCATAAGAGGGAAGAGTTATTACTGAGAACTGAAGCTTAATGGGACTTGTAGTTGTAGATGACGACCTTCTTGGAGATAACTCCGCCTACTTTAGAAAGATTATAACACAGTGATGGCGAACCTTTTAGAGCAGGGGCCTCAAACTCAATTTACCTGGGGGCCGCTGGAGGTAGATTCTGGGTAAGGCTGGGCCGCATCAAGTTTTCCACACAAAATGCGCTTACAAAATATCATTATTCAGATTCAAATGTCATGGCGTCTCCCAGCGCAAGGAAAGCCCCATGCTGGGAGACGTGTTCTCTCTATGAACGCGTCCTGTGCACCGAGGGGTCCCAAGCTCCTACCGCACTGAGCCCAGGACACTCCATCCCCCCCTCCCCCCCGGTACTTGCCTCCCATCGAAGAAGATGAAGTCGCCGCTCTGACCTGCACCAAGTGCGTTCAGAGCGGCGACTTCATCTTCTTCAAGTACCGGAGGGAAGGGGATTAACCGGTTACGGGCCCTTTCCTGTTTTTTCATGTCCATTTTTCACTCCCCACCTTCAAAAATCTATAACTTTTTTATTTTTACACGTAAAGAGCTGTGTGACGGCTTGTTTTCTGCGTAACAAATTGCACTTCATAGTGATGGTATTTAATATTCCATGCCATGTACTTGGAAGCGGGAAAAAAATTCCAAATGCAATGAAAATGATGAAAAAAACGCATTTGCGCCATTTTCTTGTGGGCTTGGATATTACGTCTTTCACTGAGCGCCCCAAATGACATGTCTACTTTATTCTTTGGGTCGGTACGATTAAGGGGATACCAAATTTGTTATAGGTTTATAATGTTTTTTACAAAAATTAAAACCTCCTGTACAAAATTATTTTTTTGATTTTGCCAACTTCTGGCGCTAATAACTTTTTCATACTTTGGTGTACGGAGCTGTGGGTGGTGTCATTTTTTGCGAAATTTGATAATATTTTCAATGATATCATTTTTAGGACTGTACGACCTTTTGATCACTTTTTATAGATTTTTTATATTTTTCAAAATGGCAAAAAAGTGCCATTTTCGACTTTGGGCGCTATTTTCCGTTACGGGGTTAAACGCATTGAAAAAACTTTATCATATTTTGATAGATCGGGCATTTTCGGACGCGTCGATACCTGATGTGTTTATGATTTTTACTGTTTATTTATATTTATGTCAGTTCTAGGGAAAGGGGGGTGATTTGAAATTTTAGGTTTTTTTATTATCATTTTATTTTTTTTTTTTTTAACTTTTTTGTATTTTTATTTATACTATTTTTCAGACTCCCTAGGGTACTTTAACCCTAGGTTGTCTGATCGATCCTATCATATACTGCCATACTACAGTATGGCAATATATGGGGATTTTCCTCCTCATTCATTACAATGTGCTATCAGCACATTGTAATGAAGGGGTTAAAACGAAATAGCCTCGGGTCTTCGGAAGACCCGAGGCTACCATGGAGACGGATCGCCGCCCCCCGATGACGTCACGGGGAGCGGCGATCCCAGGTAAGATGGCGGCGCCCATGCGCCGCTATCTTTTTGAGGCTGCCGACAGCTTTGCCGGCAGCCATCGCTGTGAAAACACCCGCGATCGGTACTAGCACCGATCGCGGGTGTTACCGGTAAGCCTTTGCTGCAATATGCAGCAAAGACTTACCGGCTATGGAGAGGGCTCGGCCCGTGAGCCCTCTCCATGCAGCGCGACCTGCCCTCTCCATGCAGGTGGGGGCCGCAAAATATTGTCCCGCGGGCCGCAGTTGGCCCGCGGGCCGCGAGTTTGAGACCCCTGTTTTAGAGAATGAGTGCCCAAACTACAACCAAGACCCACTTATTTATCGCAACGTGCCAACACAGAAATTTAATTTGTGATTTATACTCCATTCTCTGGCACAGCTTTCATTGATACCAGCACCCTGAGGACACTAATAAAGCAGAAAATAGAAGAAATTTGGATGATCAAGATCTGTCCACAACTTCCCACCCCTCCAGTGGTCCCAGGTAGCACTGTCACTGTAAAATAGCTCTGTGCACAGCAAGTCCTGGGCTGTCTACTTCTCCAGGATGGTACCTGGAGTCATCTTTGGTGATGGCCTGGGTGTCCACAGAAAAGGCTCTGAGTGCCACCTCTGGCACCCGTGCCATAGGTTAGCCACCACTGCCATAACATTTTGTGAATCATAAAATCAAACTATTTAAGCTTTGTTTTGTTCTAAATGACATTGGCCCACATTTACTATGAACAGTGCAAACTGCAATATGTGCATTGTGCCTGTGTAGTGTGCAGAGTGTGCCAGATTCATGATCTCTTGTACACGTTCCTAATGAATCTGGCGCCCTCTTCAATTACCACAACAATTACCACCTCTTTGTTTTTGGTGCACCTTTAACATAAGGCGTGCAAAACATTTCTGTCACTGCATGATAAATGTGGCACATGGTCCGACTGAGCACCAGAACAGCCATTTCAGTGCAGAAAATTGTGTCGCATGAAGAACAGTGCAGTCGCGCCACAAAGCGATTGCAAGCGACACAAATGTGGTGCAGGCAGTTTTTAAATACCTGTGCAAGAACTTTGCACATAAAAGAAAGTCACCAGAAAACTAGTGCATGGCCCTTAGTATTCATTTATTTATAGCATTATGGGTTTTTATATCAGAGGTTAATATACCCGGAATACCCCTTTAACTGTAGATATCTCTGTGTATGTGGTACCTAGAAACAACACAATATTGGAGCTTCTCCTCTTTAAAATTACATAAATCTAGATGCCACAGTGTAGAAGCTGTAACTGTGTGAAATGTTCCCCTCTATTCTGTCAGGCAAGGTAGCATGGAGAAGGAGCTGCATCAGTTTGCATCAGTTATTGTAAGCCAAAACATGGAACTGCAAATCTTTCCATTATAAGTAAAAGGGGTTGGCCACTTGACCTCATTTTTTTTAGTAATGTGTGTGTAAGTGTGGGGGCAGGATATTAAAAGTTCTGTACTGCTTTATTGATATGTCCATAAAATGGCGGCAGATGAAGGATCATGTGATCTCTATTGTCGTTCCAAAACCTTAGGTTAGTATTGAAGAGATATAAGATCAATGCTCTGGCAGGGCAGTTGTTCGTGGGCAGATAGAGATCAAATGACCTTCCATCTGCAGCCATATTGTGATCAGGAATGTCTGGCTGGAGGCTTAACTTTATAGAGCAATAAAACGATGCAGAACTTTTAATAGATGTATATTGGTAAATTACCTAATATCCTGCTCCTCACACTTACACACACATTACAAAAAACATGAGGAAAAGTGTCCAACCCTTTAACTATGGGTGGTTTCCACACATCAGAATTATCTGAACAACAGCTTCAGCCCCTCAATGATATAGCTGATATTTATGATATAGCTGACAACTGCCAGTAACTGCAATTAAACTGCACCCCATCACCGCACCTGATCAGCACTGCACATGGGTGCTCACATCTTTGCCGATGAGTGGCAAGGATGTAATGACAGCCTGGAGAGCCTGGACAAGGCTCGTAGCTGTCATTTTGCAGAGAATAGAGAATCAGTATTGTGAAGTATTGCTGTATGATTTTATTTTTATATGCTCGCTGAATATGCTGAAACTAAGAAGATGCCTGCATGTGGATGAAAGCTGAAGCCCAGTGATTTATAAAGTCTACCTGTTCCAGGGAAAGTGACGTCCTTTGCTTATGCAATGCCCATGTGATAATTTACCAACCAATGAACTATGCACATCAATTCTTCTTTTCTTACTAACCATCATATCTCTAGGTGTTTTAAGGCATAACTAAATGATATAAATTTGGTATATCTATGATCTTTACTGACCTAAAGAATAAAGGGAATGTGTTATCTGGATCATACAGTGAAAGCCTATGAAAAAATGGCACTAATTATTTTTATCAAATCCACCACATTAGGAATATTTTCCCAGTTTCCCAGTACATTGCACAGAAGGATGAAAGTGTAAAACATAAACACAAAAACCTGGAAAAACTTGGTCTTGAAGGGGTCACTATGGACATGATGTAATCTACAGGTAGCATGTTACAGAGCAGGAGGAGCTGAGAACACTAACATATACATACATAGTTTTGTGAGAAATGATAGTATAAACTTTTTCCACATTTAATTCTTTGCTCATTCTATAATGAAAGGTCATAGAGAAGAGGCTGCCTATCACTAATAAGACCAACCCAAACACTGTACAGCATTAAAGGTCTTTAGGATTTCACATTTTAATGACTGGTTCCCATAGCCTGTTTAATACTTATTGTAAGTCTGTTTTTAAAATTAACCCCTGAAGGACGCAGCCATTTTGTAGCTTAAGGCTCAGCCCCATTTTTTGTATTCTGACTGGCGTCGCTTTATATGGTTATAACTTTTGAACACTGTTACGATTCTGAGAATGTTTTTCGCTAATTTTAGTGGTAAATTGTGGCTGCCAAGTTTATTTATAAAAAACACAAAAAATTATGCATTTTTTTAAAAATTAGCCTTTTTTTAAAATGCTAAATCATGTTTTCAGGCAGATAGATTTACCACCTAAATAACTTGCTTAATAACATTTCCCATATGTCTACTTTATATTTTCATAATTTTTAAAATGTCTGGATAATTTATTTTGATAACGCGGCTTACAAATCCTATATTGGTTTTCATTATTTTCAGGATTGACTATTTTGGGGATAATTACAGTTTTTAATGACATTTTAAATAAATAACATTAAAACACCCTATATATCAACCCATGTTTACATCTGCACCCCTCAAACTATGAGAAACATATTTTAGGAAGATTGTTAACCCACTGAGATTGTCATAGTAATTAAATAAAAATGGAGGTGAAATTTAGAATGGTCAAATTTTGTCGGTAATACATTAATTTAGTCCTAAAATTTACACATTTCCAAAAGATAAAAAGACAAAACCCATCTTAAAATTTCTCCCGAGTACAGAGACCCCCCCGCATGTGGCCGTTACTTGTTTTATGGGTGCACAGCAAGGCGCAGAAAGGAATGAGAACCCTGTACACTTTTGTAGGTTATAAAATTTTAGCTTTTTCATTATTGGGGCCCTGTGACGATGGCTTGTTTTTTGTGGGACATGTTGCACTTTGCAATAGCATTATTCTGGAGTACATTTTTTAATCACTTTTTATTGCATTTTTTTGTTGGAGGAAATAGGTAAGAAAAAAATCACAAAAATTATGATTAATGTTTTTTTACGGCGTTCATTGTGCGGGTTCAATAATGATCTTTTTTAATGCTACGGGTTTTACGGATACGATGATGCTATATATGTGGAGTTTGTGTTAGGATTTTGACTTTTTTTGCGTTATATGTTTCCTTATATGTTTATGGGGCTTATGGGTATTTTTATTAATTTATTTTTATTTAAGAACAATTTTTTCGATTTTTTTATATTTTTTTACTTTACACATGCAGACGGGATCTTACAGGCCTTGGCCGAGGACAGACCTGGGTTCCTGATCGGACCTCAGGGCTGCCATAACAGAGATCAGTGTGGGGGGGGGGGGCATTGTGGTGGAGAAACCCCTGTAAGGCAAGTTAAATGGCGCGGTCCCACTAACCACGGCATTAACAGGTAAAACACCGGTGATCGGAGCCCACTCCAAGTGTTAAACTGGGATGTCAGGTGTTAGTTACAGCTGACACCCTGTGTATTTTGATGCCGTACCGGCTCCAATCTCGAGCTAAGCCTGCATCAGCTCTGTGTCTAAATATCTAAAGCAGAGTGTTAACAGCTTAAAGCGTAACTGTATAATTATTTTACCAAATTATTATATGTGATTCCCCCTTTAATAACAAACTGAATGATGCCTTCTTTGTGGTGCTCGTCCTTATCTTTCCAAAGTTATGGCAATTTCTGTTCTAAACGTGTTTGACAAAAATATTTCTCACCAGAGGTGAAGAGGCAGAGACTAGTGTCTGTCAATATATGCCCTCAAGCCTGTTAGCTTGCCCACAGATCCCATGATGCCTTGTGTTCTTTCTCAAAGTAATTTAGCATTAAATCCACTTAGTTTCCCAAAAGTAAATCCTCTGAACACTGTACAGTGCACAAACAGCACATGGTGACTAGCCTGGCAGATTCCATCACATGGAGGAGCAGGGAACATGTAATAAGTGATAGAAATCATAAGTACATGAAGTCTACAGCTTGTGCTCTGTGAGCAATGAGGGTTAATAGCTTATCTACAGAGAGCTGATGCTGCCATGACAAGGTGGGGGAAGTCAGCAGTGAGAAGAGCAGAGACAGGCAGAGAAACTTCTGCAGAATCAGAGACTGGGATAGAGGGACTGATAGGGAATAGGGAAGATCTTGTACCTCACTATTCTGTGCAGGAGACATCTGCACTCAATGTTCTGCATGCTTCCAGCTCTGCTACATTCACTGAAACATGACCTAGTCCCCTGTGAGCAGAGAGCAGCATCCTATGAATCCATAGTGTAAACAACATACGGATTCATAGGGCTTATCAGCACATGGAGAGGAGGCAGCCATTACAGCAATGAGGTAATCTGAGGGCTATTGCAAAGAAACTACTGCATATAGGCAATAAAGATAATAGGCAAAGTTATTTTACATTTTAAGAGCTATTGATTTGTGAAAAATAAAAAAACCTTTACAGTTACTCTTTAAGTATATAATTTCACATGTGTTCATTCATAGCTTTGATGCCTTCAGTGTAAATATACAATTTTATAGTCATGAAAATACAGAAAACTCTTTAAATGAGAAGGTGTGTCCAAACTTTCTGTCTGTACTGTAGGTAACAAATATAATAGGCAAAGTTGTTTTACATCCCAAGAGCTAATGATTTGTGGAAAAAAACTTTACAGTTACTCTTTAACTCATTTGCCTATTTTTCAAAACCATCATGTGTCACTTTATCTGGTAATAACTGGTAAGGCTTTAACTTATCCAGGTGGTTTTGAGATTATTTTTTTGTGACATATCGTACTTCAAGTTAGTGGGAAATTTTGGTTGATATATTTAACATTTATGTATTTTTTTTAGTTCTTTTAAAAACGTTTTTATTTTTAAAATCGCGTAATCACTAGTTCATACTAATGCACTGCACTAACCAAGAATTGCAGTGAATTAGGTATGTTAGCCTTTGCACTTGCATAGGCTGACATGCAGACTGCTTGGTCCAGCCAGGCGGCCTTCCTCTGCAGGTACATAGATCCCGTGGTCACAGCATTGACTGCGGGATCTAAGGGGCTAAACACACTGGATCGGAACTCATTCCAATCCAGACTGTTAGAGCAGGGTCCCAACTGTCATACGCTCTCAGAACTCTACTTACTGCTCCCTCCTCCTCGTCCCCTGCCCTGCAGACTTGAGTTGACTTGAGATCTGATTGCAGCACCTTATCAGAGGGAGGGGGAAGAGAGAGCAGGAAGTAGAGTTGTAAGAGCAGTGTGAAGATAATGATGATGATGATGATGACTCCTTGACTCGATGCAGTTTGCTGGCAGGGAGCTAGGTTTACTTTTATCTACTTTTAAAAGTGAGTGGAAAAAGTGATGTTAGTTATAAAAGCAAGTTGGGAATTAGTATTAAATTAATATTAAATAGGGAAATAGGGAAACAGTTATTAAGGGAACAAGTGAAATCCCTTTAAGTGTATAACATTTTACTGAATACTGTTGTACCAATACAATCAATATAATCAGCATCTTTTACAGTATATATACATAACATTGATGTATACTTAATCACATTTTTTCACCATGTGCATTTTTTCACCATGTCACCATGTTTGCCTCACTAATGTGTAGAGTGCCCAGATTATTGAATATTGGCACATGGTCTTGGGAATCTGGCGCACCCTGCACTGCTTGGGAAGTATGCACCAACTTTTTTTTTGGTGCACCTTTAACATACAGACTGTCGGGGATATTTATCATACGCTGGTGCTCGTGCGCCAGCGTATGATCACCCCGCCGCTGCGAATTCGCAGCCCGATACATCAAGAGGCTTCTGCCTCCTGATGTATCGGGCTGCCAGTTGCGTAGCGTTTATCCTATCACCTATGAAAAGTCGCCTGCAGCAGCGAGTGCGCAGGCGCGGGGACAGTAAAGCCCCGCGCCGGCCCACTCCCGGCCGGCCGCGCCCCCCTGCTCGGCCGGCCGCGCCCCCCCTTCACGCCCCTTCACGCCCCACTGGCGTGAAGGTGGTGGATTGGGGAAAATAATCGCAAAAGCTAGCAATAAGCTAGCATTTGCGATTATTTCAGGGCCTCTGTGCCACTGGCGGTGCGCAGAGGTCCTGATAAATATCCCCCTGTGACACAATTCTATCAAGTTGCAATTATAAATGTGGCACATGGTCCGTATTTGCACCAAAATACCCCTTTAGGTGTAGAATTTTGTTCATAAATACAAATCCAAGCAGTTTGCATGTTCTTGTCATTGCAAAGTCAGACAGAAAACTGGTGCAAACACTTTAATAAATGTTGCCCATTGCATGCATTCCTTATCATAGGTCTCTTTTGAAACTTCTAACTTAGATCTGCTGAGAAAGGCCTAATAAACCACTGAGTTTACAAATAAAGCCGTAACTAGTGGGAGCTTTTCTTTTCTGCTCAGGAAAGTGTCTATTGTAATTTATTATAAAACTAAAGCACATTTAGTGAGACATTTTTCATCTGTTCGGCTATCCTTGACTTTACAGCTACTGCTTGTTGACTGGAAGATAACTTATGACCTACATTAATCTCTGCTTCTTCTGTACTGCACGACTATACAATATACATTATCTGCTTCTCCACAGATAGGGAAAGAGATGTCTTCAAAATACTGTAAAAATAATTCCCTTCCCAAACACCAACCTCAGTTTATCATTACATGTATATTTATAATAATGCATTTTTTTAATTATATAGGGAATAAGTGTTAGACATGTGAACATTAGATACTGTTATTAGCTTATTAGATTACGGTTTTAGACAAAAATGGGTAGAAATAGGACCTATTTTTACCAGCTGAACATATAACTAGTTACATGTAATCAGAACTTCTGAGCAGTACACCACGGACATCAAGAATTTTTTCTGATAGATTCATGTGGGATCTAAAAAAAACTTCTCCCACAAAATTAAGGAATTCCCAGCAACTAGGATAATGGGAACGGAATGCTCCCTGAGACTGGAGGACCAGAATGAAGAATTTTAAGTCAGATCCCAATAATTTATATATTTTCTATCCGGTAGGATGAAGTTACTTTTGTTGGACAACCCTTCAAAATCATAAAAGATCTACTTGACTTTAATACGATCTGTCAGGTTTCATGATGGTCACATTTCTTTAGTGTCCAGGTCACTACAACCACTGGCCTTCTAGATGTTCTTTGGACTGTTATGACCTCAGTAGTGATACAAGGGACACAAGCAGCAGAGACTGGACCATGATGGAGTAGGACATGTATGAACAGTAATATATTGTAGGTTTAGTTTTTAACCATTTGCTTTGCCTTTATTCTAATTTTAAATTTATTTGGGATAGACATCGGAGTAACATCCTACCTGCAAAGTGTAATATAGAAGAATTATCGATAGGATCTGGAGGGTAGGGTATGGATTTATGGGCAATGTATGGTGACACTGGAGGAAAGTGGAAACTACAACATTTTTTGTGATATTTGTAGCTGAATACAAGGTGTCGATGTTTGTTTACATATGTTTCCATTTATATATTGGTAACTGTGGTTTGAGATGAGCACTGAACCTGTCAGGAAGCAAAATTGAATATTAAATAACACCTTGTCTTCCACAATGCCCAGAGCCTAAAAATACATCTGTGATTCACTATTTTGTCCAATGAAGAAGTCTTTAAAGTAAACTTTAAGTACACAACATAGGTACGACAACAGAGTGACAATCCCAATTAAAAACAAAACAAATATTGAGTGGCATATTTAATAAGTTGTGAGCTTACCTTGCCAAAGCAATGTTTACTTTTCCTAACTACACTGTTGTCTCCAATAGTTCACATGGAACAATGTACCGTAATAATGAATCCCCAAATGATGATATTTATTCACACACAAAAAATCTATAAACTGTAATACATTTTATGTCTGTGAGAAAGGACTGCTTAAGACAGCTTAAGTTGCACAGCGGTCGTACATACATAGATTGTGTCAGGTGCTTAAAGAACGTATCAGTGGCCTATGTAAACTTAATTATTCAAAATATTCAAGGGGTCACCACGCAGCAATGCTGCCTGATCAGTCCAAACAGACCGTTTGGGCAACTGGAAGGGGGGGGGGTGAGCTGACTCACATCCTCCTCATGTCCTCAGGACAGTTTAGAGTTATGGCAAAGCAGGGAGTAATAGACTTCTTGCTCCAAAATTTGGAGTGGAGTTGTGCATTAGTGGGGAGCTTGGATATAACATGCCAAGGGGACCCCTTGAAAAAGATCGAACGATTAAAACGTGCTTTGGGGTGGATGCAGGACAAATTTCTTTGTGAGTTACCTTGCCCCCATTCATGTTGGGCATGAATACATGCTCCATATGTTGCATTGCTTTTTTGCACATTGACATATTTATTTGGTGTTCTCTTATTGAGCACTTTTGGTGATTCTTAACGTTCACATATTGTATGTATTGACATTGGACCTTTATAATTGCTCAGTGTATTGTACTTTTTCATATATTTATGAATCCTGTCTGCTATGTCCTTTTAGTCCTGTAACTTGCCTCTCTTTTTAACTTATTGTTTTAATGGTATTACAATAAAATATATACATTTTGTATCTGAATTTACTCTTCCACTCTGTCCTCTTTTATTGTGTTTTTGCTGCTAAAGTTCTATACCAGGCCAGTCCTGGCAATAATAATGTAGATGTTGGTTGCTCTGTGTACATTAATTGTATGCACGTATTTCAAGCATACTTTTTATTTTTGATAGTTTTACCTTTTTCAGAAGTAGATCTAATGCTAGATTCCTCCTGCCTGCCCCTGCCCTAATATGTAATTTAATAATCCTGGAACCTGTAAATTAACTGTAGATGCTACTGGGGAATGGTTTAGCATTAGCTCTCAGTGCCCTGCTATATTGCCCAGTAGCCTCTGCAGTTAATTTACATATTACTTAAATAAAGATTTTAAAAAGTTAGGTTCCAGGGTTATTTAATTGCAGATTAGGGCAGAGGCAGGCAGGAGGAATCTACCATCACATCGAATTCTGATGGTAGATTCCTTATGGTAGGTTTCCTTTAAGAACAGATAACTCCTCCAAATAACTATATAAGGCTAAGTTCACACTACCGTTCAAACCTCCATTCCTTACGTCCTTTAAACAAAGGTTTAATGTATCAGTTAAAAATCCCATGGATGTCATTGATTTGTAAAGCCCTGCAGAATTTGATGGCGCCCTATAAATAAATATTATTATGTAAATTTTATTCATCCTTTATGTTCCTGTTATGCATGCATTTTTTCAGTTATAGTATAATTTTAGAATCTAAAATATTCATACCTTTTCTAATCAGTTGTGTTTCTTTAACCTTTTGTGGAAACTTACAATTAACTCTTCTGATCTAACAGGAAAACACTGACAGGTTAAACCTTAAGTTCTGATGAAGTCAACAGGGGCACCTAATGTGACCTGTGAGTGCTCTTGAAATGTTTATCTGTTAGAGTAATATTTCAAGCCATCTATCAAACTTATAGTAAATATGATCATTTTGGTTGAGATCCTTTTGTATGTTTGTACCTTTCCATTGGCTAATCTACTTTTAAACAGTTCATGTTAACCTTTTTATTTGAATTTCATTTTGTCTCCAAAATTCCTCATGGGCTCTGTAAATATTTCCAAATTGGCATGTGAATGGTCATATGCATGAGATTGCAAGTCCTTGAGGACCAAGGAGTCAGTCCTTCATATTCCCTATGTCACTAAGCAAAAACTTATGTAAATGCAAATGCATTGTTTGTAAACCATGTGGTGGAAAACGTAAACAAACATCAATCCCTTCTGTTCTGGGTTGCCAATGATAATTGGAATCTATTTTGATTTTGCTATGACACCCATTCTCTTCTGGTGTCTATTAAGTTACAATTTATTCTGCTTTAGTTTTTAGGTTTAACTTCTCTCATCCTCATTTCATTGATATGCTAAAAAGCTTCCTGAAAACTAATTACAAACATAAGTCAATGGAAAAAAAAAGTGTTCATGGAAAAATATACCATTAGGGACCATTTCCATGAAATCACTGGCACATCTGGTCTTAACAGGTTTCAGATGAGAGCACTGAATCTGAACTTTAAATGCAGCATTTTACAGTAAATCTGACAAGGATACATGAGAGAATATAATGTAAAAAACAAGTAGTGGAAAATGTGACTTTTAAAAAAAAAAAATCTCAACATAATACCGTACTTTAACTGTGATGCACAGAAATGGACAGCATCATTCCCTTTTCTGAGATCATTACGATCATTATTGATGTTGACATTTGCCCCATAGTTTTAGCACATGCCTGAATACTGCATACCAGCAAACTGCTAAAACTTCTGCTTCTATAGAGGTGGTCACAATAGCTGAAGATCACTTAATCAAGAGCATATGATTGGCATCACTTAGCTGCCACTGTACTTGCCCTCTTACTTCCTATGAAGCTGTAAAGGTGTTCTTCATTTTGTGCTTCACTGCTTCTGCATTTTGGCCTAGATTTTGGCAAAGGGAGACTGTCATCAGCTTTTACAGCACTAAGCTACTATAGAGCCTTTAAGTCCTAAAGGCTCCTCTTTTTCAACTTACACCAGCTATGCTCAGAAAAGCAGAAAATTAAGTTTTATTCTCTACCTGGTAACTAGGCAGAGATCCCAGCGAGTCGAGTTGGGCGGTTCCGCCGGCTTCCTTTCTGCATATCAGTCAGCACATGCCTCTATTTTTCGTATGTCACAAGGCTTAGGAAACGAAAAATGGAGGTGTGTGACGTGCAGAGAGGAAGGCCGTGGACTCAAGCCGAGACTTAAGGGCTCTATGGGAACCTGTCTCAGATAAATTTTTTCGAAACAGCAGGTTCCCTTTAATGTTATTAACTTCAAAAATTGCCTCCCAAGTCAAAGTAAATGAGCTGATAAGTGTCCCTTTTTGCCTGAGATGCGTCACTTTTTAACGTAACTTTTAGAGGCCAGGAGGGTCACTTGAGATGCCTCTATCTTGGGCTCTAGAGCACCTAGGTATATTATTAAAACTAGCTCAGAGCTACAAGACAGGAAATACAGGCAGTTGAGTACCAATTGAGAGTCCCTTAGCATGGTTCTAGGTACTATAGGACTCTTCAGGGCTCATTTGCAAATTAAATTGGAGGTGATGCTTTAAAAAATAAATAAACAGAAGGTAGAAAGGACCAGAGGGTGATGTCAGATTATTAGTGGTGACAGTGTCCCTTTAAATAAATGTTTCTACAATGATATTTGTCATGTGGTGTTGTTCACCTGAGGTGTCATTATATTATGTCCTGATATGTACAACCTTAGAAGAGGGCTTACTTTATTTTTCTCATGACTTTACTTTTATCAGACTGGGCATGTGAAACTATAAATATCTCCAGGGGTCCTGGAAGGAACAACCTTTCAATGCCCCCAAGAGGCAAGTTTAGATCTCCTAATAGATTAGGCAGTGCCAAACAGCAAAACCAGTTGTGCCTTACACTTTTTTCTACGGCGACTTGAGGTTTACTGTAAGTTGTGCACTGTGCCACATTGCCTTTTGCTGCAAATGTATTTTATATTACGGTATCTTATACTGTATTTTATTCCTGGATATGAATGATGGAGTCATTTTATATGTGATGATATTCGACAGATATAGACCATCTGTATTCCATTACAACACTCAAAATTGGAAATGGATTGCTTTGTATAAGATACAGATTTGTTCATACTTTTCTTATTATTTTACATTCTGCTCTACAGTTAAAGATGTTTAAAATACACTCACCGGCCACTGGTACCCCTGTCCAACTGCTCGTTAACACTTAATTTCTAATCAGTCGGAAACTCAGTGCATTTAGGCATGTAGACATGGTCAAAACAATCTCCTGCAGTTCAAACCGAGCATCAGTATGGGGATGAAAGGTGATTTGAGTGCCTTTGAACGTGGCATGGTTGTTGGTGCCAGAAGGGCTGGTCTGAGTATTTCAGAAACTGCTGATCTACTGGGATTTTCACACACACAACCATCTCTAGGGTTTACAGAGAATGGTCCGAAAAAGAAAAAACATCCAGTGAGCGACAGTTCTGTGGGCGGAAATGCCTTGTTGATGCCAGAGGTCAGAGGAGAATGGGCAGACTGGTTAGAGCTGATAGAAAGGCAACAGTGACTCAAATCGCCACTCGTTACAACCAAGGTAGGCAGAAGAGCATCTCTGAACGCACAGTACGTCGAACTTTGAGGCAGATGGGCAGCAGAAAACCACACCGGGTGCCATTCCTTTCAGCTAAGAACAGGAAACTGAGGCTACCTTGTTGAATCTATGCCACGAACAATTGAGGCAGTTCTGAAGGCAAAAGGGGGTCCAACCCCTTACTAGTATGGTGTACCTAATAAAGAGGCCGGTGAGTGTATATTATATTGAAAGAAAAGGAGATGCGTATTTATGACACGGCCATGGGGGCAAAATGTGCCCCTTCTTAAGCAAATTTATTTTTGGGGTGGTGGGAGGAGAATGTGGTCCACCACCTCAGCGCCTATAAGACCTGGGTAGCGGGGTGGTATCGTTACACTGACGACATTCTCCTCCTGTGGACAGGTAACTACGAAGACTGCCTCAACTTCATTAGCCAATTTAACACCAATCCATGGAATATAAAGCTGACTGCACATATCTCGGATGCTGCAGTGGATTTTCTGGATATCAAAATCAGGTATGTGCATCCCAAGCTTACCACCTCACTCTACTGTAAGGCCACAGCCACAGTCTGCTACATATTTCTAGTTTCCATCCGGTCCATCTTAAGAACGGAATACCAGCAGGGCAGTTTTTTCGGGTCAAGCGTAATTGCAGCAATGATTTTGATTTTAAACAGCATGCACGCGAGCTAACCTCGCGGTTTAAAAACAGAGGATACCCTCACAAAGTCATCTCCAAGGGCTTCCTTCGAGCAAAAAGCAGAGAACGTCGGTGTTTACTTCAGGCAAAAACACGACCTTCAGACCCTAGACCAAGATTAATTACAACTTACAATAACCAATGGGCTGAAATACATGGAATCCTCGAAAAGAACTGGGGCATCCAACAGTCATTTCCAATGTCCATCTGTTCCTCTTGGATGCGGGGTGCGCCTGCAAGGCTCCTTCCCATGTGGGAATTGCTCTATTTGCCCCTATGTTCCACGGATTACGACTTTTGAGGACTCAGTGCTAAACAAAGAATATAAAATCAGAAGCTTTATCAACTGCAAGACACGGGGAGTTATCTACATCCTCATATGCCCCTGTCGGAAATTGTATGTGGGTTAAACCACCCAGGAGTTTCGAAAAAGATGCCAACAACATCTCTCCACAATCCGTACGGCACTTTCAGACCAACAAAAAGGTAAAAAACTAACTTCGGTTGCCCTTCATTTTTTACAACACCACGGGGGTTGCCCACAAGGCCTCAGGTCATTGGGATAGTGAAGGTTGTACTCAACAACAGGGGGGGGAGACATTGTTCCCCTTATGTTACGCAGATTTTTACATTGGATACCGTTGCCCCCAAAGGACTGAATGAAGAACTGTTATTCACAGGCCATTATAAAACATAGATTTATCACATACCAGCTTTATTTGGCTCTCTCTTCCCATGCCACACACTACACATTTATTTTCCTATTAGTATTGTCGCTTCTCCTACACGTGTTATCCCCACTCATGTCTTAGGTTCAATTGAACACATTTTGGACCCCCTTCTAGCCCCACCACCTTTATTTTTGTCATACATTCCTACTTTCACAAGCACTTCCACTGCATCATTCACATTATACATCCCCTTTTTCCACATTTTATGTCTAATTTGTTTTTACACACTCCATGAACCCCCTACTGTGTTTATTTTTCCCACAAGGGCCCCTTAACACATGCTTTAGTGTTGTTTTTCTTCTCTTTTAGTTCTAGTTATTATTTTACTTTTGTGGAAGATTTTCTGATCAGGATTCATCAAATACATAGAAGAATTTGGTCTGTGAAACAACATCTCATCATAGGACTCCCGACGTTGGCTGTAACCTAAGTTGCTCGTTCTAGTTTTTTGAATTTCTTTCATCCTTGGTGATATTCTTTATGTGATGCTATGAGCGCAAGTATCGCAATTTATAAAATCTTATCTTGTATGGGGGTGAGTTCCTGTTCCTTCAGGACACTTGACAAATAGATTTACACAAAACAGAGGAACACGACAAGGATGCCCACTCTCCCCCTTACTATTTGACCTAGCAGTAGAACCTCTGTCAAGAATGCTTAGAACCCATTCAATAAACCCTGACATTTGGCCTTAATATAGCCAAAGACCACATCAAGTACTTAGGGATAAAAATAGGCACCACACCCTCATCTCTCTATAAGTTAAATTACCCCCCACTATCTCATAAGATAAAAAATAAACTGACGAGATGGCAGTCATTGCCACTGAATATATCAGGTAGGGTGCAGCTGATAAAAATGATCAGTTTTGCCAGACACCTTTACCCCATGCAGACCTTACCATAATTGCTAAAAAACCTCAGATGTGCGAGAGCTAAATAAGACATTTTCTTCCTTCATATGGCAAGGGAAAAGACCCCGTATAGCACTGCAGAGACTAATAGCTAGGAAGCAGAGTGGAGGGCTGAACTTTCCAGATGTCAGGCGATATAATTTAGCGTGTCTGACCAGACATTTGATTGATTGGATAAATTCAACCAACTATTACTCCAACACTGGGTTGGAACAGGAGATGCTGGGATCCTGTGGCCTGGTGGCAGCCCTCCACATACCCTATGGCAAGTTACTATTGATGGCTAGACAATCCCTGCTGCTGATGGATACAATTGCAACGTGGAAGATATTACGCAAGAGGTATAAACTCTCTTACCAGTTCTCAAAACACCTCACATTATGGAACAATCTAGAATTCTCAGCAGGGATGGTCAGCAGATTATTCGTGCCATGGCGAAATAAAGGGATAACACGATTCCAACAAGTGCTACACCCTACCGAACCACGGTTAAAGTCTTTAGCTGAGATATAAGCGGAGTTTGATATACCCCCGAGACCGGAGTTCCAGTATGCACAGCTACAGGCATTTTGTACTTCCAAATTACGGAACTTAGCAAGTGAGGTCATGTCAAATAGATTTGACACGGTGGTGGGGGGTCCAAACGCAAGCCGCTCTATTTCCCTTTTATATATTTTATTGGAACAAAGAGGAGGAGACTCAGAGGAGACCTTGAACTTTCCATATTGGGAGAGGAGGTTGAGGGCCAATGAAGTATCGTCAAGAATTCTAAAAGGGTGGATAACAGTGCGAAAACATGTGGTTAGTGAAAAATGGAGAGAAACTTTTTTTAAACGAATGCACTCAGCCATGCGTTTAATATACCAGCTTCTGAGGCCCGTCCAGACAGAATAACTGAATCTCCTAAATGCAAACTGCCATTAGCAGACCTGTACCACTCAATATGGACGTGTCCCATAGTTCAATCTTTTTGGAGATCCTTCCAAACATTTGTCACATCCCACTACAATGTCACAATCCCCCTACAACCATTGGCCCTCATCTTCCACTCTGTAATACCCCAGAGAGAGAAGGAAGAGGAGGAGGTAGAGGTCATGATATCCCCGCTTCTCCATATACTTATGTTGATAGCCAAAAGATGCTTGTTGAATCATTGGTTAGAATCCGCACTTCCATCGATGGAAGAAATAATAAGTCAAGCAAAAATATATTTAAACATAGACAGGATGGAGGCAGAAAAGAAAGGCGAAAAAAAGATTAAACATTTTTTCCGTAAATGGTGTAAATTTGTAGTAAATCATTTATCTTCTAACGAAATACAGGACCTCATGAAAAAATTAAAAAACTCGGCATGGTATTTGACGGAAGACTTGCAGGGAACTCTAGGTAGACTTAAAGTTTAATTAGGAACAAAAGTGACACTTAGCGGAAAGGTTCACAGGACACACTGACTGCTACCATGCAACTATAATATTCAAAGGTTATTCCCCTTTGGCCCAAGTTATTTGTAATGTTGAGTATGTAGTGTTTTTATTTATGTTTCTTTGTGTTTCCCACAAAATGTGTAATATGAGACTTAATTGGTGCGTAATGCACCTTGAGGTCGTAAAAGATGGAGGAAAATATGAAAACGGAGGGGAAGGGGAAAAGGTATATGAACGTATGGATAGCCAAAAGAAATGTTGAAAGCATTGAAATCAAACTATCACTCATGTAAGATGTGCTATTTGCTTGTCATAATCTGTTTTCATGTTCATAACCTATTTTCCCAATAAAAAAGTTTAAAAAAAAAAATATTTAGATAAAAAATATATATATTTTTTTTTTGGGTATTGTTGATATTTATACGTCTTTGCCAATCTGTGAATGTTGGTCCTCTCTTTTTATTCTGCGATCTGATATATTTGTACTCGCCATCACTACTCTATATAGCGTCGTTACGGCGATTTGCAGAACAACTACTTATCTATGATGCTTTATTCATCTATTTGCATTTTGGCAATCAGCCCACATCATGGTCTCGGCATTTATGTAAATATAGTATATAGCCTATACTTACCTTGTTCGGCGATTTTATATAAATATAGTATATAGCTTGTACTTACCTTGTTCGGCGTTCAGCAAATTATATTCCGCCGTATCCTTAGAATAAGCTCCTTTCTCTAAAGTTATATGTCTTCTACTACTATGTATTCTCCTACTCACCTTGTATATTTGTCTCTTTCTATATGTGTGCATTGCATTCTCTAACTACTAGGTCTTTTCAACCAGCCTTAGTATCGGCTATATTGGGCTATAGTCCATAACGACATTACACATAATATATTCTATGTTTATTTTTTTATTTCTCTATTAACGATATTGACAAATACGATCAAGTTCCGTGCAGTCCCGATGTCATCTTCCCAACTTCCGGTATGGTGGAACGCATGATTTACACATTGTCCCGGTTACTGAGCTACTTTGGAGTGGCTGAAGTATTTAAATGTATCACTCTCTGTGTGCTGGTATCCCCGTATCCCCTGATGAAGCCCGCGAGCCGGGCGATACGCGTGGGGCATTTGTTCCTCCCCAGACTGGACCCATCTCTATGGTAATGTAGACCGTATCCCTTTGAATGCACCTTGTTTTCATTGAACTCTGTTATTTGTTGACATGCATAACTCTTGCAGGGATTTTTTGATTGTGTGTTCCAATGTGTATGTGCATTATTTTAGATCACTCGGATCATTACCTATTCATTCATGTAATACCTGTCTTGGCATCTTTTTGCCGCACATTTTGGCCGTATTTTGGGGAGGCTATATATGATATATACCCATTTTGGGTTTTTAATTGTGTTTTAATGTTGATACTAATAAAGCTTATTGTTTGTCATAAATACACATCTCCTTTTATTTCAATATAATAGTATTCTTTAGATGTGTGATGATTCCATTATTTTGTATTGTTACCCCACAACACTAGAAGTCTTTAGATGTTTAATATACTATATATATCTATAAAATGTATTCATAATGAAATACTCTGTAACCTCCTACAATACCTTGGAACACATTTATATAGCAGTCTAGAGACCTAGTGGGGAGTGTGTCATATGCCCAACAAGTGGGTCCAAGAGTTCCGACAATATGGAGTTTCCAAATATGAAAAAAATATATAGCACAGAAACACTAGGCACTATCCAATCAATGCAGGGTACTAATAGCCTAAACCGTGCAGTGGTAAAGTCCAAGACACAGAACATTCGTCTGACAACAATACAAATGGTGGTGCTCTGCCGAAGGTTAACAATCCTTAATAATCTTCATGTGTAAGAGAAAACATGCGGCACTCACCAAACTGTGCAATGAGTTTTTATTTGGTGCATGGTACAGGGGAGGTGCAGGGTCTGGCGATGGGCCATTTCGATTAAATCTTTGCTAACTTTTAGGAATTGAAAAACCTGCCCTGATAATGTAAAACTGAAACAGTCAGCCCAATCCTTGGAAAACATACACAAAGACCACTTTAACATGAGCATAGTCAGTGGTGGTACAGATCTTTACAGATAATGGTAGACAAATATGTTGAACCTGTCATTGAAACTATAATAAAGAGATTGAGTTGCCAGTGTTAGTTTCCAAGCAAGAACATTGTTTTTTGGAACACTTAGTTAGGGATCATGCACTGTATGTTCCACCATATGGAGCCTTCCTATAGCACTGTATTATAGAAATAGTATACATGTGGAGGTGGGCGCCATACCTAGGTAGAGAACTCCCTCGTTAGATGTGGATCTCAATTTGCACCTCCTTTATTAGAATCAGTACAAGCTTCTCTTTTTCTGGTACCATACCCCTCAATTACTTCATAAACTTTACCCAGGTGTCTCTCCTTTATGCTGGTGCTGTGGTAGGGAGAGGGGATCCCTTCCCCACCTATTCTGGGATTGCTTGGGAATGCGCAGGTTTTGGACAATAGTCCAGATCCTGGCCTCTACAACATAGCTTTGGCCCTGGACCCTGCATTGTGACTGTTAAATTTGTTTCTTTACATTGGGAAAACAGATACCAAAATGTTTCTCCACATGTTGACAGTCACCAAATGTCTGATAGCTCAACATTGGAATGGAAACCCACCACTCACTAAACCTACCTCAAGACCTACATGAAGTGAGATGAATAGAATATCTAAAAGTTTCCTTACATAACCCCTTTGATCAATTCAATGCTATATTGGAACCATGGGATTACTTTAGGTTGAAACATCAGACCTACTAATATGAATTGCTCTACCCTTCATTTGTTGGTCACTCTGCAATACCTTCCCCATTCTGTTGTGTTCCATTCCTAGTTTCTTGTATTTGTGGTAGATTGCCCTGCCTGTCTGAATTATTGTTTGTTTGGGCTATGTGGGTAATACACTTTTTTTTAGCAGTTTTTCTCCTCTTCCTTCAGCCCTCTAGACTGTGGGAGCCGCTCACTTGAGCTAAAGAGGTTTTATGTATGAACAATTATTGTCTAACTTACCTGTTGACTAACTTACCATTATTACTGTATGCTCTGTTTGTTTTATCTTTTGTAAAACACTAAAATTTTCTCAATAAATATAAAGTTGAAATAGAAAAATGAAATAGCACTGCTTTTACAGGAGTACTAGTGAAGTACGCTGACCAAAGGATCTGTATGAAATTGAAGACACACAGATGCACAGTTTGCTCCAATAGAATGAAATTGGGTCTGAAATATTTTTCCCTAACATCTGGAGATCTGTGTAACCATATCTTTGTGTTTTGCTAGTAGCACCAGGTCTGTGAAAAATGAAATCACATTACAAGGTTGTAGCTGGACTAGGAGCACTGTGGTGCACTACTTATCTCAGAGAGAAAGTGTAATGTGAAAATTAAAAGCTGTTAATGGGCAGCCACCCGTGGTTTTGGCTCACAATATCTGATGCAAACATTAAATAGTGGCACATAAATGATGCAAGTGTGAACAGAGGTTTATACAGCTGTATTACATGCATTGCACCTTTTGTATAACTTTATGCAGTACACAACACTGTTCTCCCTAAGACTAAAAAATATACAAGACATGAAAATAACATTAGTCTCTTACAGCTGTGTCACACTGACCTCTTATCAGCTGCTGTCAGTGAAGTGGAACCCACCCACACCATGCAGAAAACCAACAGAAATACTATTATTTTTTATGAAACTTAACAGCCTCTCCAAACACACAAATATCCATGTGTATCAGGGCTCTTATATTACGGACAAACCATTTCGTTTGGGAACCAGTCTGTCTCTGCTTCCCAAAACTAGTGCAAAATAGGGCAAAAAGAATATGAATGTGCTTCCAACCAAAAAGATGGCAAAAGAAAATAAAGGGCCATTTCTGTATCAGAAATATTTAAACTGTTCCGAACAAGTCATAATTAGAGATGTGCGAATCAATTCGAACAAAGCAAAATTCAGTCCGAATTTCACAGAAAATGAGATTTCTCACAAATCTAAAGTTACCCCCCCCCCCCGCTTTTTTTTGCCTAAATGCCTGCGATCACAATGTGTTACATGGAATCGTGAAAGAGAGAAACGAGATGTGTATAGATGACACAATATAAACTTTATTAATGCAACATTTAAAACATACTTAAAAACCCAAAACAAGAGGATTGGGTACATATCACATAAGCTCCCCAGAGCAACTTCATATATGAACGGTATACAAACCGTAATAGACACAATACATAGGCAAAAGATTGTAAATAGTGCACACAGATGTTGTTCAGGACCAAGGAAAATAATTAATGGTATCAAAAATGTGATCAGTGTACAACAAGGTCCAACAATAGCAAATAAATACATTTAGTGCAAAGCTACATTACCAATTACAAAGGTGCGGTCTGGGGAGAGAGGGATGCCCCACGCGTATCGCCCGGCTCGGCGGGCTTCGTCAGGGGATGTTTTGGGTTTTTAAGTATGTTTTAAATGTTGCATTAATAAAGCTTATATTGTGTCATCTATACACATCTCGTTTCTCTCTTTCACGATTCTAGTATTTTCTAGATGTGTGATGAAACCCTCTTATCTTTGATTATTGTCACCCCACTGATTCCTAAAAACTATCAATGTGTTACATGGGGCAGAGAACTCTGGGCAGGAGAAAGGAACACCCGCGATGACATCTGAAGACCTGTAAGGCAATCAGCAACCGGCAGGCTTATGTGATGTCACACAGCCCTATAAAAACTGTCCGCCATTGGCAATCTCGGCATTTCACACTGCATGTGCTGTCTGTAGTGTCCAACTGCTTCACTGTACTTTTCTGTAGCGATTCCTGCTCCAATCCCAGGGTGTGTGTTTAGGGGGATCTGAATACCCCAAATATCAGTTCTTTTTTGTTACTGAAGCCACTAGGAAGAAATCACTACAGCTGCTGTAGTGATTTTTGCTCCTCTCCCAGGGTGTCTGTTGTGGGGTATCTGGATAATGCAAATTCCCATACTTTTGTGTTGCTAAAGTTGAGAGCAAGAAATATGTGTCAAATCCACGTAGTTGATTAACCACTATGTCAGACAGAAAGGTGGCAGGTGGAGCAGGCAGAGGTCGCAGCACAGTAGGGGGACGTCGCAGCAGGGGTGTCTCTGTGAGGCCAGAACTGCTGTTGTCATCTAGTGGCAGTGTGTTGATCAACAACCCAAAGGTTGTTGATTGGTTGACTAGGTCACCCAATTCCTCAAATATAACATCTGACAACTCCAGCCAAGAATCTGTGGGTTTGTCAGATACAACAATTAGTTGGCATGGCCCAGAAGCAGGTCCGTGGCCCTCACCTGTCCTCAAACAGCCTCTGTCCTGTTCTTTTCCCTCAGCCAGAGAGCTACTAGGTCGTCTGGGCTCAGCACCACATCATCTCCAGGTCCAGATGCTACTGCTTGGTACTGCAGTCCCTCTGCACCTTTCAGAGAACTTATGACTTGTGCCGAACTGAGGTGGAGAGTTTTAAGACGCAATTTTTTTTCCAAAAAGGCACTGCCAGCCAATCCTTGAGCTTATCGGTTTCTTTCAAGGTGCACGGTAACGTGGACGTGTGGAGCTGTAACTATGGTCAGGGTCAGTACATGTCCTTTACAGCCCACTGGGTGAAGGTGCTTCCTGCCCAGCCACACCAACAACTTGAACAAGAGACGCCGCTTTCTCCTCCACGTTGTCAAACTGCTTCACCTGCGCCAGTGTCCACCTCCTCCTTCTCCACCACCACCTCAGCCTCCACAAGTCGTAAGTGCTGCTCCATCATACCACATGTGCAGGGCACAGCGGTGTCTACACCTGGTTTTCCTGGGTGAACAAAGTCACAAAGGGCAGGAACTGCTCCACGTCATGCAACAAGAAATCAATGTGTGGCTTTCTCCGCAACAACCGAAAATTGAAACCATGGTGACAGACAATGGGAGGAACATGGTGTCCATGCTGCACTGAGGTGGGATGGCCCTTGCGCCCTGCATGGCGCATGTGTTCAATCTGGTTGTCAACAGGTTCCTCAAGGCTTCCACCCATCTGCAAGACATTCTAACAATGGCCAGGAAACTGTGCACGCACTTCAGCCATTCTTACAAAGCCAAGCACACCCTCCTCGAGTTGCAGCATCAGAACGGCCTCCCCCAACATAGTCTGATATGCGATGTTTCCACCCATTGGAATTCCAGCCTCCATATGTTAGACCGCCTGTATGAACAGAGAAAAGCCATTAATGATGATGCAAGCGGACCGAAGTACCCCCCTGTTTAACTTTGATGTTAGCCACTGGCAGCTCATGCGTGTCACCTGCCATTTGCTCAGGCCCTTTGAAGAGGCCACGTTATTTGTCAGTTGCCAGGACTGTGGGATGAATGACGTCTTTCCACTGCTTTATGTCCTGGAGCTCATGCTGCAAAATCTGTCTGGTCAGGGCAGAAGTGGAGACTACATCTCATGAGCCCGGTGGGGGCTGAACTGAAGGAGGAGGAGGACATTGGAGCAAAAGCAGAGTCTGGTGAAATTAGTGGTTTTCCACTCAGGTGACAAGAGAGGAGAGGAGCAGGAGCATCTAGAGGAGGTAGAAGACGAGGCAGATGACCCAGAAGCACCGTGGCAGTATACAGTGGAGATGGAAGCCGGGAGTCCCTCAGAGTCACTTGCGCAGATGGTCCGCAGCATGCTGCTTTGCCTAACTAGTGACAGCCAAATTGTCAACATCCGGCATAGGGATGACTTTTGACTCTCCCCCCTCTTGGACCCTCGCTACCGGTCAAAAATGGGAAGAACAACTGGCGAACTATAAAGAAATACTGAAAGGACAGTTGGCTGCTGCCTTCGTGTGCCATTGTCCATCCCCTGTCAGGTCTGACCAAGGGATTCTTGGCAGTGATCGCTCACATACTACTGCCATGGCTGCTGTGGGGAGATGGGGGGTAGGAACAGTAGCAGCTCCATCAGCAGCAGCTTAAGTTTGGAGTCCTTAATGAGCAACTTCCTTCCCCCGCCTAGTGAGGAGGGTAGCCGCCACCAGCAGCAGGACATGAAGCAGACCCTGCACAAGCTGGCGGTGGCCTACTTGCAGTTTGCGATAGAGAAGCTGTCCTGCCCGGCCAGTAGTGTGGCATCAGAGCGGATGTTCAGTGCGGCGGTGGCCATCGTTACCACAAAGAGAACCTGCTTGTTCACCCATAATGTGGAGAGACTGTCAAGATGAATCAGGCTTGGATCGGCCTGTATTTCAACTCACCAATGCCTTATGCATCAGATTAGATCAGTCATGACGCCTCCCCCAAATGTTGAGAAATGAGTCTGGGTTATAACTATCTGCCTCAGCCACTATTCTGATGTTGCCACCCGCCTAATGCAACACAACTGCTGCCAGTTGCTTAATCTGCCTCCTACCATCTTTACCAGGGACTGGAATTGTCTGCCACCTCCACACTGTCTAATTGTGCTACACTGTGGCCTACCATGTTGCTTCCACCTAAAAAATGTATCATCGTGCCACTCTCTGAGCTCATGCTGCTGCTCCCACCTCCACACTTTGTCATTGTGCCACGCTGTAACCTACCAGGTTGCTGCCACCTCCACACTATATCATTGTGCCACTCTGTGGGTTCCTGCTGCTGCTGATGCCACCTCCACACTGTATCATTGTGCCACTCTGTGGGCTCCTAATGCTGACGCCACCTCCACACTGTGCCACTCTGTGGGCTCCTGCTGCTGCTGACATCACTTCCACACTGTATCATTGTGCCACTCCTTGGGCTCCTGCTGCTGACGCCACCTCCACACTGTATCATTGTGCCACTCTGTGGGTTCCTGCTGCTGACGCCACCTCCACACTATCATTGTGCCACTCTGTGGGCTCCTGCTGCTGCTGACGCCACCTCCACAATGTATCATTGTGCCACTCTGTGGGCTCCTGCTGCTGACGCCACCTCCACACTGTATCACTGTGCCACTCACGAAGGCCCGAAGCTGTCTCGGTTTTAACCAATTCATTACAATGTGCTAATTGCACATTGTAATGAATGAGGAGGAAAATCCCCATATACTGCCATACTGCAGTATGGAAGTATATGATAGGATCGATCAGACAACCTAGGGTTAAAGTACCCTAGGTAGTCTGAAAATAGTAAAAGTAAAAATAAAAAAAAGTTTAAAAAAAATTATAATAAAAAAACTAAAAATTCAAATCACCCCCTTTCCCTAGAACTGATATAAATATAAATAAACAGTAAAAATCATAAACACATTAGGTATCGCTGCATCCGAAATTGCCCGATATATAAAAATATAACTTTTTTCACTGCGTTTAACCCTGTAATGGAAAATAGGAAAAGTCGAAAATGGCACTTTTTTGCCATTTTGAAAAATTTAAAAAAATTAATAAAAAGTGATCAAAAGGTCGTACAGTCCTAGAAATTATAGCAATAAAACGTCATCTAAAGTCGCAAAAAATGATACCACCCACAGCTCCGTATACCAAAGTATGAAAAAGTTATTGGCGCTAGAAGATGACAAATTGAAGAATTTTTTGTACAGGAGGTTTTAATTATTGTAAATGTATGAAAACATTATAAAACCTATACAAATTTGTTATCCCTGTAATCTAACCGACCCAGAGAATAAAGTAGACATGTCATTTGCGGCGCACAGTGAAAGCTGTAAAATCCAAGGCCATAAGCAAACGTCACAAATGTGTTTTTTCACCATTTTCACTGCATTTGGAATTATTTTCCCGCTTCCCAGTACACGGCATGGAATATTCAATGCCGTCAATATGAAGTGCATATTGTTACGCAGAAAATAAGTCATCACTCAGCTCTTTATGTGGAAAAATAAAAAAGTTATAGATTTTTGAAGGTGGTGAGTGAAAAATGGAAGTGAAAAAACTAAAAAAGGCCAAGTCGTTAAGGGGTTAAGCGTGGCACAACGTTCTACAACACCTCTGCAGCCAAATACCTGTTTTTTTAAAGTGATTTGTCATGATTCGATTCGAGTCGCATCAAATTTTTTCAAAAAATTCGGCGAATCAGGTCGAACTGAATTTCAACAAATTCGTCCATCTCTAGTCACAATTTACAGGCCAAAAATCCTGCATTTTCCAGAAGGTATCTTCTGGATATATTGGATCACTAGATTCAGATACAGGTTTACACAACAATGGAATGAAGAACCCACACGTGTTGATTCCAGCACATACATTCATGTGAACATACAGGCGGTCCCCTACTTAAGGACACCCGACTTACAGACAACCCATAGTTACATACAGACCCCTCTGACCTCTAGTGAAGCTTTCTGAATGCTTTACTATAGTCCCAGATTGCAATAATCAGCTGTAAGGTGTCTGTAATGAAGCTTTATTGATAATCCTTGGTCCCATTACAGCAAAAAATGTTTAAACTCCAATTGTCACTGGGGCCAAATTTTACTACAATGTCATCTACAATGACAAAATATACAGTTTCTACTTACATACAAATTCAACTTAAGAACAAACCTCCGGACCCTATCTTGTACGTAACCCGGGGACTGCCTGTACTTTTACACTGGTGCTATTAGGGTGCATTTTCCGGTTAACTACCGTATATTCCGGCGTATAAGACGACCTGGTGTATAAGTTGACCCCCCTACTTTCCTGTTAAAATATAGAGTTTAAGATATATTCGCCGTATAAGACTACCCCTTTTCCATACATACAGCACATACTGTAAGCAAATACACACATATAGCATACATTCATTAACTATGCATACATATATAGGGACTTACATATCTTGCAGTGGGGTGGGTCAGTTAGGAGGCATACTGCGAGCCTAGGAAGTGTGCTGGCTGGGCAGCAACTTGGTGAGTGGCCTTGGGAGCAGTGTGGAGAGCCGGAGGCCGAGGGACCAGGAAGCCTATGGGGCCGGGAGGCCGCGGGACCGGGGAGCGCATCGGGAGGCCGCGGGACCGGAGAGCGCGCCGGGAGGCCGCGGGAGCGGAGAGTGCGACGGGAGACCGCGGGAGTAGCGTTGAGGGGTCCAAGGTAACGGGCAGGCGGCCACGTTGTATTACAACAGCTTCTCACCTTTCCCGCGATCCACCGAAGCTCCGCTGCTACACTCCGGCCGGCGGTGACAGCTCATTGAGCGCTGGCGGCTCACAGAATATGACATCAGCCGCGTGCCGACGTCATATTCTCTGCGACGCCGGCACCCACGGAGCTGTTACCGCCGGCCGGAGTGTAGCAGCGGAGCTTCGGTGGATCACGGGAAAGGTGAGAAGAAACATTACCGGCGTATAAGACGACCCCAGACCAGACAGAAGATTTTTCAGTCTTCAAAAGTCGTCTTATGCGCCGGTATATACGGTACTTTCTGCACCGGGACTTTCCAGTGCCAATTTAACAGCCAGACACCAAGAAGTAGTGGAGCCAGTTTCACTATATCAGTGTTAGCAACTTATGCACATGAGTTTTTCACAAAGCCATATGGCCAAATTGATGCCTAGGGTCTATTTTGCAGAGAGCAGGCATGGAGACAGACAAAGTCCTTAGTCACATACCTGAAGGCTGTAGATATCTACATAGAATCCGAGATTCAGGTCCTCTCCCCCATGGATTCCTTATGTACCGCCTTACGTGGGCCCCCCCAGGAGTCCTGGGCGCCAGCACTTGCCCAGTATGCCAAGTGCTGGCGCTGGCCCTGTAGAATACACTCTTGCAATGTATGCAACTAGCCAGTATGACAGCTGATAGAAATAAGGAGGAGACAAGAATTGGGTACGTACTGTACTGCTATCTGTACTTCACTACTTTCTACCTGCACAATGTGCCATATAATACTCTCTAACATATGCTGTACTGCTATCTGTACCAGATGCTGCAAAGTTCTCTCTGTGTATGACATGTAATGTACTGCTCTCTATTTCTGCTATGTTTACCTGCACTACATATACAGGAGGTCCAGCATCTCTTTCAGATATGTATTTTTTTTTATCTAGCTGAGGTTTTGTTTTGTATGTTTTTTTTAGTTGAACCAAATAAGAGTTTTAAAAGCAAATGCAAATAAAATCTTACTTTAATTTTAAACTTTTAGGTTTTACTTTTTTCTTTTATGTTTTTCACTTTTCTCCTTCCACAAGCCGTATATTTTTACATTTACAAAACTATGTGAGGTATTTTTACCTGTAGGACAAATTTAACTTCCTGGTGACACTTGCAAACAATAACGGAAAAATAAAGACATAATAGAGGCCAATTGTATAAGAGCATTGGTAACGTAATTGATAAAAAAAAGTACAACAGCTAAGTTTTATCATCTAAATTATTTAGCAAAATGGTATTTAAAGTCAAAATCCAAAAAGCTCTCAAGTAGGGCCTTAACTAGGAGACTTCTGAATAGGCCCCCCCCTTCCCGTTCTAAAAGTATACATATTTGTGTACTCACACATTTATACACTCAGTTGCACACATTTATGCACCAATATATACATTTCTACACTTGCTATGGCTGCTTCCCTTGCAGTTACTCCCCTGCTCCCACAAGAGGTGCAACTTTCATCAATACGCCTTGTACAAGCATAGTGTGAAATGATGATGAATGTACATCGCAAAAAAGAATGGCTGTGTGTAATATATTTGCAAATGGCCAGACAGAAAACATAACTCAGTGGGGCACATTTTCTATGGGCCGTGCGCCAATTTTCTGACAGACTTTGCACGTTCTTTTAGGTGCAAACTGCTTGCACAGACATTTAAAAAGTACCTGCACCACAATTGTGTCGCAAGCAACTATTTTAAGTTAACTATTCTTTATGCAACACACATTTCTGCACTGAATTGGGTGTTCCGGTGCATAGTTGGGCCTTGCACCAGATTTAACATACAAAGTCCGACATAAATGTGCCATATGGCCACCAAAAAAAAGTGGTACACTCTGTCAGAGCAGTGCAGGGAACCACAAATCCTGAATATGGCACCCTCTTCACACTACACAGGCAAACAGCACATAGTGCAATTTGCACTGTTCTTAGTAAATGTGCTCCATTGGCTAAAAATCATGATGACTTTTAGAAAGTAATTGGATTTTTATCAAAACAACAGAAAATTGCATATAAACATGATGTGGACAATTTAGGTGGATTTCAACTTTTGCAGCTATTTATTCAAAAGCAGCATTTGTCCATGAAGATTTTTCTGACAGAATAGACTTTGAAAGATACTGTTCTGGCAGTGGCATCTAGGTACAGTATGCTGGATAAAGACTTACTGAAACTGAACATAATCTTCTTATAAGGACCTTTTTTTATTTCTCTGATAAGTTTTTGGGTGCTGCTTTTAGAGCATTTTTAAGATAGGTTGGCTACTATTCTCTACATACAGTAAATAAAGGTTCTGTAAATTCACTTTATTAAACCTGTACTTGTATCCCATTCAGATCACGCAGGATGTACCACTGAAACAATTGCATCTTTCCATCCATTTCCAAAAAGTTCCAAAAGGATAAAACCAGATATAAATTGCATAAACTTCATGGGTCTCCTTGACTTATTGGCATCAAAAAGTGGCAAAATATTGCATTGGGTTTTTGCAACTTTTTAGTGCTAAAAAATTGCACTGGCTTATTATAACTACTACTAGTGAAAGTGTAAAACCAGATGTACATGCACATGTCCTTTAAACTCTCATAGTCACTCCACTCCTTTCAAAGTCACAGACATTGCTGACAGATTTATCAAAGGGCTAATGGCAGTGGAGCTCGAAAGGCAGTCATAGAACCATTAACCCATTTATTCTGCCTCATGCCCCTTGGTACACTATTTGATTTGACCTAAGTATTATTCCAATGCCACAGAATACTTCAGACTTCTTTCTGATGGTAATGAACTCTCACTCTTGAATCCAATCATGGGGTGCACCTACTTTATGGAGTTCCAGAATTTAGCTCTGTCCACAAACACAAAATGGCATCCTTACGCAAAATTTACCCCCAAGCACTCAGCACCCAGAAATACTCGCAACCACCCACCAATTACTTATACTAAGAAGGTAGTTGGCACCTCAACCACAGACAGAACAGACAATCACTACATGTTACAAAAAACGTAATCCCTTCGGAGACTCAGATTCTCTAAGACTACAAGCTGAGACTTATTAAGGTTAACACTTTAATATACATAAAGGTACAATACTATCAAAACATAAACTTGTCAGATTAAAAGAAAAAAGAAGTTACAAAACAATATACATACAATACATACCAACAGTTATGGGATAAAGAAACAAAATGCCCTTACTATGAGATAGAGAGAGATATCTTGGCTGTGGAATCCAGCATGTAGTGGTTCTCAGTACTGAGAGTTCTCAGTACTGACCAGGCCTTCTTCCTGTTTCACCAATTTGAACCCCGTGGGTTTTTGACCCCCAGCCCCTGTTTGTGATCTCACTCTATTTCCTCTGACAGAGGTACCTTCTGTCTCTGTTTTTTTATTAAAAATTTGTAGTGTATCTCGCTACCTCTCACCCCATGCCAAACTTGGGGTGTATAGGCCTAACATTAGGGGTGTTCTGCAATCGGACTGGGTTTACATGAAGCTAGGCTCTTAAGAAGCAGGCAATGAGGGTATCTCAACCCCTCAACTCTCTCTTGTGACTGAGGACTCTAATTATGAATTATGTCCAAGTTATGGGACACATGTAATATCTTTTTGTCTTGTTCTGGTGGGAAAGCAACACATAAGCCTCCTCTTCTTTAATCTCCCATTCTCAAGAGATAAGCTTGCAAAGGTGTGAATACTCAGACTTCATGGACAAACAGGCTTTCTCCCAACCTTTGGTGACAAACACCTCCTGGGGTGGTCAGGCCCCAGCTAACACTTCTCTTCCTGATCAGTTGTAAAGAGTAATTACCATTTGCTCTACCAAAAGGAGTCTCATTCCTGTAATGTACTTTAGTGGGGCAACAAATAGGCAGTGTTTTGCAGTGTTTTTTTGGAACACATAGAGCTAGTTAAAAAAGTAACAAAGGTTTAAACATTCTTTTTTTTTAAATTTGGGGTCAAAAGTAGAGAAAAAAGGCGTTTTTTGTCATTTATAATACATTTTAATTTTTTTTTTAGTCTCGGGCAAACGGGGCAACTATGGCAATGCTTTTTTATTATATTGGGAAATGTCATTGTATTTTTATGAATATTTTTTAATATTTTGTGTGTGTGTTTTTAATTTATATGTCCCCCATGAAGTCATAAAAGACCCCTGGGGGAATTTTCACTTTTTTCTTTTTTAAACTTTACTTTATTTTATTTTCTTTGACAAGTTTTTCCCTGTAACTGATGTATCTATAAGAGCCACCTGTGACTGGGGATACTGATCAGAGCTGGACTCGGTATAATTAGACCCAGCAGCTCTGGTTAACCCCCTTATACTCGGCGGTCATGTGACCACCGGCTCTGCTCCTCTTTGCATCGTGCCCCTGCAGCGCAATGCTGTGAGGAGAGAAGGGAGTAGCGGTAATAAACCTCCTCTCCCTGGTCCCTAGGGTTTCCGGGTGTCTCTCACAACCGGAGACCCAGTCCTGATCCTGCGGCTAGCTCTGGAGCAGTAGAAAACTAGGCAGCAGACTCGGGACCTGTGCCTGCTGACGTCTAAAGAAAAATGTAGAACTAGTGTAATATTATCACATTGATCATTACAGCATCATTCTGCTTTGGGCATTTATGGGTGGGGTGGGGGGGATTTATCACACACTGGCACATCATACTTATCATTGCAAGCTGCCATGTCCTACAATTCTAGACAGTTACTGCACCTGAAAAGGCACAGGCTATAGTTTGTTCGCAGAATTACAATTTACCTTGCAATCCTTTAAGTAGGTATTTTTTTTGAAGAAAGCTTCAAAGTTTTGTTCCTCCCTGCATTATGCTATTATTCTGTACTATGCTATATACCTTGTTATATATCATGTTCTGAAATCGATTGCAGCTAGATTCCATTTTATGCTTGTACATATTCATCATTTACACTTGTCGTTTATATTTTTGTGGTTTCTTTGGTATTCTTTTTTTTTATATTTACATTCATTTTCAGTCTGAGGAAGACTTTATGTAGAGAGAAACTGTTTACTATTAAAATTCTTCTTTTACACCAATTAAGAAGTGCCAAGTATTTCTTTGAAGTTATGACTTTATATCGACTGATATCCTACTTGCGCACCCCCAAATACACCAAGTGGAGTGATGTGCAGTCTCTTACTATATTTGCAGAACTGGGGCATGCCTTAAACTGAAGGAGAAAACTGGCGTGTATAAGCCTCGATAAATATTCCCCAAAAGCTATAAAAGAGTAAACTTATTACATGATTTAAAAGTATAATAAACATAATAATTATAGAATAAATGTGCAGCAAGCCAAACTACAATAACAATATATAAAAACTGTGTCCAAACTCACTAGTATCATGTTGCTTCTCAGCTGCAACTTTCAGGGTGAAGTGGGATTTATGAAAGTGTGCCTGATCAAGTGGTGCTGAGTGTAAAGTTTTTAACCTTTTTTCACAGATATCTGTATTTCTAATCGTGGCGAGAAGGCTATATATGTACCAAGTACAATTTACAGGTCCTGGAAACTGTAGCTTCACAGAGTAAGATTTAGCATCTTGTTATTTAAATATGGGAATGCAAAAGTCAAATCTGCTCTGGACTCGCTCAGAGGCTGGGGAAGATGTGAACATCTGGTCTTCATCACATGTTGGCACAAGTCTACTTACATGTCATGTAAGGTGGCTGGTGCACTTGGCTCAGTAAATGTGCATGTGTGTTGTACTGTTGTTTTATTTGTATATTTCTGCAATATAGAAGAATTATTAATATAGAAGAGTCAGAAAATATGACTTTTAAAGAGGACCTTTCACCACCTCATACAGATTATGGGGATAATGGAGATTAGTATAGCATTGTATGGGGGCTGCTACACTGATTCACGGGCACTTTCGATTTTATTTCTAGCCCCCACGGTTGCAGAAATATCAGTCCCAGTATCTGACCATTGTAATCTGTGTTCTGAGAGGAGGAGCTGGGGATGGAGGCGCGTGTTATGCTAATCTTCTCTCATACTGTCCAATCAACAGCAGCCAATGTCAGTGAAGCTACTATGATGCTCATCTAGAAGGGCTAAATTCACACATATATAATATTCTGTTGACATTCTGTTATGTAACACAATGTAACAAATTTGCCATGTAAACGGAATGTACATCCAATGTGAACGCAAACGTGATATGAAAGCAAATGTGACGTTTCCAAAAACGCAATGTAAATTCAGATTTGATAACATGATGTAAACGTGATGTGAACGCAGACGCGATGTAAACTGAAACACAATGCTATTGCAAAAGCGATATAAACATAAAACGTGATGTAAAAGTATTTATATTACATTTACAAGAAACGTGGTATTTGCATCAAGTTTACATTGCATTTACATTTATATGGCATTTACATCATATTTTCATGTTTGCATTTACATTGCATTTCCCTTACATGGAATTTACATTGTGTTTACATGACGTTTAACCCCTTAAGGACCAGGTCATTTTTGCGTCTTTATTTTTCACTCCCCACCTTCAAAAATCTATAACTTTTTCATTTTTCAATGTAGAGAGCTGTGTGATGGCTTGTTTTTTGCATAACAAATTGCACTTCACAGTGATGTTATTTAATATTCTATGCTGTATACTGGGAAGCGGGAAAAAAATTCTGAATGCAGTGAAAATGATGAAAAAACACATTTGCGCCATTTCTTGTGGGCTTGGATTTTACGCCTTTCACTGTGCACCCTAAATAACATCTACTTCATTCATTGGATCAATACAATCGCAGGGATACCAAATTTGTTTAGGTTTTATAATGTTTTCATACATTTACAAAAATTAAAACATCCTGTACAAAACACAAATTCTTCATTTTGCTGTCTTTTAGCCCTAATAACTTTTTCATACTTTGGTGTACGGATATGTGGGTGGGTGGTGATGAAGTCACGGGGATCGACGGTCGGAGCCAAGATGTCAGTGCCCACGCGATCGATCGCACGATCGCGGGTGTTAGCGATGGGTGTTTGCTTCATTTTGAAGCAAGCACCCGGTGAGTATGAAGAGGGCTCAGCCCGGGAGCCCTCGTCATACTCCCCCATGCACAATAAAGCATCCAGGTACGTCTTATTGCGCTATGGGGTTAATTCACAATGTGTTTTCATATACACTGTGCTCATGTTTCTATTGTGTGTGCAATACCATTGTGTTTGAATCCAGTTCGCAGTACAATTTGTAACACTGGGGGACATTTATTATCGACTTCCAAACAAAAACCCGGTCAGAAATTATTTTTTTCCCTTGCTGCACCTCTTTTGCCTTATTTATGAATTTTCTGCACCACAATATTGTTGCTTTTCCGAGACTAATGACATGTTCTTTTTCTTTTTTTGGGTGCAAAATTTTGGCCCCACTTTTGAATCTGACATTTTTCCGGGACTTCTATTTTTTTTTTTTTTTTTTTTTTGAATAATTTTGTGACAAAATTTTTGGTGCACAATTAGAGCAGGTAATTCTATTTCACCTTCATGAATGGGGAGACAGTCCTAATAAACCTTTTTGTTCATATGCCAAATCAATAATCCCTTGTGCCACAAACTTACATCCCACTGAAAATTATAGCTTGCATCCGGCGCCACCCTGCACTCAATAAATGCCTGCCGTTCTGTTTTTTCTAAATATGTTGTAAATGCAATGTTAATTCAATATAAGCAGAATGTTAACACAATGGGGCACATTTACTAAGGGTCCACAGCAGCGAATCCGTCGGGTTTTTCCCGAATATTTCCGCTTTGCGCTGTATTTCACGGGATTGTGGCGCACGCGATCGATTTTTGGAGCAATCGCGCGACATAAATCAGGGGGGCGTGGCCACCGGACAACCCGAAGGATTTGGAAAAACCGCAGAATTTAAAAAGCCATTTGTGTCGCAAGATCAAGCACTCACATACACCAGAAAAAAGCAGGTGAACTCCGGCGGACCTCGGCGCAGCAGCGACACCTGGTGAATATCGGCGCACGGAACTTAGTGAGTCCCGGCAGAACCCAAATCAGCGTCGGAGAACCCGCCGCTGGATCGCGACTGGACCAGGTAAGTAAATGTGCCCCAATGACTCACATTTATTAAAGGTTCTGCACATGTTTTCAGGTGCAGTTTGCACATAAATGCATGTGTGAGGTGGTGAATGGTCCTCTTTAAGGTTTAATCAGTTGCATCTGCTAAATATATGTACACATATATATGTGTGTTATAAGGGTTTGGTAGTCAGCAGTAGTTCACGGATCATCAGCAGGTGTAACCACCGGGTCCCGTCAGATGTGAGGAGAATCTATTCTATGCGTGTCAGTCACGCATACATTTGATTACAGTAGTGGCACAGCCAGGCAGATGCACGTCTATGCATTGTGCCTGCGCACACTGATGACGTCATCAGTGGCGTTACCACCTTGTCATACAGTGTGTGTGTGGCAGCCGCACTGATGGACGTGCATCTCCTTGCACTGCTGCCAGAGAGAAGAGGAAGCTGTGGGATCACTGAGTAAGGCAACTACAGAGTTTATTGTTTTAGTTTCATTAAGGGGGCAACTGCTGGCATTTAATTAAAGGGGAGTCTTCTGACATCACATGAAAGGGGGCCTCTACTGCCATTTTGTTAGGGTGCCGCTACTGCCATTTCGTTAAGGGGGTCTCTACTGACATTTAATTAAGGGGGTCTCTACTGACATTTAATTAAGGGGGGTCTCTGCTAACATTTCATTGAGGGGTTCTCTACTAATATTTCATTAAGGGGGGTCTCTGCTGACATTTCATTAATGGGGCTGTTGTCAGCATTTCTTTAATAAGAGCTGCTGGACACTACATATAAGGTGTATTACGAGCTTCTATGAGAATAATTTTGTGTTGCATATATGTGTATTCTCAGATGTAATGTGCAGGACAGGGGCGGCAGTGAGAATTTAGGTACATGGGGGCCCCAATCCAAAGTTTTCACCAGGGCCCAGTAGAGTCTTGTTACAGCACTGCTTGATAGTCTTCAGATTTCATTGTATCCTGCACAGATTCAAAACATCCTGTGCCAGATGCAGCAAGTGCCAGAACATTACAGAGCCTCCACCATGTTTCACAGTAGGGACAGTCCTCTTTTCAAGATATGCTTCATTTTTCTGCCTGTGAACATAGGACTAACCTTGCTAAAAAGTTAAATTTGTCTCTTTTATTTGTCATCAATTTTCCTCCTTCGGCCATGTCCATGGAAGTTGGCTACATTCCCATAGATCTGGATCCTTTCCAGAGTTATTAAGAGGCTGAGCCTCTTAGTAAATATGGGCACTGAAGCGTTAGCAGGGGGAATTTTAAAATTGGCATTTAAAACCAGTCTTAAAAAATTGCAACACCTTCAAAATCACAAAATACAGACTTGGCAACTGGCCACTTTGTTATTGAAAATCCAAGGAATAACTGGTCGCACTAGTAACATAGTACATTTTCCCTTTGAGAAAGCGTTTGGCGTATGTCCATAATTTGAGTCCATTGTGGGAGTCTACTAATAGTGTTTAATATGCATAGAGTATACTTGCATAAAGGTAATAGCTGAGAGTACAAATAAAGAGAGGAAATGTTATCCAATCACCTTCTACTGAGATTATTGAATAAACATCTTAATTTTCCAGGTTAGATCACTGTTAGTGGCCGATTGGAAGGAAAAAGCCTTCACAGTAAACGGGCCACAATGCAATGAACACTGCCCTCCATTTATAAAACCCATGGTCACAATGTCCAAGTGATTTCATTAATTTAAATTAATGTTTATATAAATTTTGTATTGCCCAAGTCTTAGCCTGGCAAATTTAACTTCTAATAGTTCATGCACTAAAAGGCTAAATCTTAGAAATTGCTTTATAAACTGTGTGCAATAAAGATATTTATAACTGCAGCTGCAATATTGACATTACAGAAAAAATATACATTTTTAGGATCTTGTAAGAGCCCCCTAGCACTGAATTCATGGACCATAGCCAGGGACCATGCAGCTTCTCATTTAACTGTGTCTGAGATTCTTTCAAAAGAACTTAACAAAAGAGAATTCACATCTGTGAATGTGATAGATAAATTATAGTCAAGATTAAAGCCAGTATGATCATACAAAACTCTATTCTATCGGATGATACTGATAACTAGCTAAGGTTTAGAACAAAGAATGTAATTAGAACAGTTGGGAGAACGGTCTTCGGCTGCATTTAGATGAACGTTCGCCCGCACTGCTTCGGCCGGACAGGCATATGTCCGGCGTGCTGGAGAGGAGGATGGGTGACCCCTCCCCTCTGCATAAATATGTACGGCATATGGGCCATCCACACGGGGAAAAGATGTACAGTTTGCCACTGTAAATAGGTCTCTCATATGTTCGTCTGAATGAAGCCTTAAAATTCCCCCAGCTGACGGTCCTGCACCTGTTTCCACTAAAAAGCTCCTGTCCCTTAGAAATATGGGTGCAAAGTCTGCCAATGTAGACCTGTAGAGCAGTTCTAAACTGGCAGAGTTTTTTGCTATAGTCTCGGATGGTTTTCTGGCATTTTCACCATAAAAACCTACTTGAATGGCTCCAGATTTAAGGTGGTTTAGACTCTGTGACATTATGTATAAAAAAATGAGACTGGGTTTTCAAAACAAAATTTTGAAAGATTTTGCACAATTGTTTGTCAGAAACTAAGCCTGTTAATAGGAGATGAGGTGAACCTATAGCAAAGGTGCCAGACCTGGCACTCAGAGCGCTCTCAGTGGGCTCCCAAGTCATCACCCCAGCACATAGTTCAGCAGACAGGACTCAAAAAAACCTCCTGCAGTTTCAAGAAGGCCATGATGTGCCAAGATCAGTGCTATTTTAAAGTGAACCTTCCTTAGCTGCATGGGACTACAGGAGGATTGAGAAGGTATGCATAGAGATGAATTATCATTGGAGCTCCTTTCTCTGGTCCCCACAATTTCTCCTGTTAAGAAGACCTCGGAGGTGAGCTACAAAGATAATAAGTAATAAGTAATAGTAATAAGTATATAGATTGGGGGCTGTGGGGGCTGTAAATAGACTGGGGGCACCAAGTTTAACCCCTTAAAGCTCTGCGCCGTAGCTTTACGGCGCAGAGGTATAAGGGATGTATGAAGAGGGCTCACGGGCTGAGTCCTCTTCATACAGAGGTGGGGGTTGTTGCATATAGTAGCAAAACCCCACCGCTAATAACCGCGGTCGGCGCTTGCACCGATCGCGGATATTAACCCTTTCAACGCCGGCGGCGTTCAAAAGACGGCGCGGCGCGGGCGCTGTCATCTTTATTACGATAGCTGCGCCCCCGGACATCATCGGGGGGCGGCGATTGGTTGCCATGGTAGCCTCGGGTCTTCGTTTGACCCGAGACTATCTGGCATCTGCAGATTCGTTACAATGAGCCAGTGGCTCATTGTAATGAATGTGCTGCAAAAATGCTATATATTGCAATACAGAAGTATTGCAGTATATGGTAGGAGCGATCTGACTATCTAGGGTTAAAAAAATTGTGAAAAAAAAAAGAAAAAAAAAGTTAAAAAAATAAAAAAAATTAATAAAATATTAAAAATTCAAATCACCCCCCTTTCCCTAGAACGGATATAAAACATAATAAACAGTAAAAATCACAAACATATTAGGTATCGCCGCGTCCCAAAATGCCCGATCTATCAAAATATAAAAACGGTTACGGGCGGCGGTGACCTCCGAGGCGGGAAATGGCGCCCAAATGTGACTTTTACACCTTTTTACATCACATAAAAAATGAAATAAAAAATGATCAAAATGTTGCACAGACCTCAAAATGGTAGCAATGAAAACGACTCCTCATTTCGCAAAAAATGACCCCTCACACATCTCCGTGCGCCAAAGTATGAAAAAGTTATTAGCGTCAGAAGATGGACATTTTTTTTTTCTTTTTTGTACACATTCGTTTAATTTTTGAAAATGTATTAAAACACAATAAAACCTATATAAATTTGGTATCACCGCGATCGCACCGAACCAAAGAATAAAGTAGGCATGTTATTTGGAGCGAAGAGTGAAAGTCGTAAAAACTGAGCCCACAAGAACGTGAACGTTTTTTAAAAATTTTTTCCACATTTGGAATTTTTTTTCAGCTTCGCAGTACACAGCATGTTAAAATAAATAACATTACGGGAAAGTAAAATTTTTTACGCACAAAATAAGCCCTCACACAGGTCTGTACACGTAAAAATGAAAAAGTTATGGATTTTTGAAGTTGGAGAGCGAGAAATGAGCCGAAAAACCCTGCGTCCTTAAGGGGTTAAAAAAACATATTGAATATTTGTCAATAATAATAATTATGGGTTGCTTTACCTGTTACCCAGGTAACATTATACTGAAAGTGACTTTGGTATTTTTCGGGCGCAGTGTGGAGATGTGCTGCACACAGTTGAAGATATCTGGCGGTGGCATTAGCAGCGATAGGTCACGGCTGTGTAAAGTGGTACTGAAGTCCTCTTTCTGATCATCGCCAGTGTCACTGACTAACACTAGTGTGTGAGACAGCTCCCATAATATGTAATGTCAGCTTTTTCAGATCAGGGAGTGAACACTTTTTAAAAATTTGTCTGTGAATTCAGTTGGACAAATGGTAATCAGGGGTAGGGCCCTGTGGGCTGCTGTTTTATTTTATTTTGGGGGCCTCACTTTTATTTTCACCATGGGCCCCACTTTGTCTAAAGCCAAACCTGTTTATGTATGCCCTTTTATTTGATTAATGGGTTATCATGCAATGTACCAAATATCTGTTTTCATGGTGTGTGATATTGTGTTGTTTTTTAATGCCTGTAATAATAATAATAATAATAATAACGTTATAGGTTACAACAGGGCCAATGCAAGGCTAAAAGATCTGGGACCTGTGTCCCCCTGTCAGGGCAGCTCTCCCCACTATCACCTCTTTCTGGGTCCTTTCTACTGTTATGGAAATATAAAGAAGACAAATGGCAAAAGGTTTCTACAAAAAAAATTAGTGGTATGACTTTATGTCTAAAAAGTAGAACATTTGAAACCTTGGAAATTTTATTTTTTCAAATTTCTCCTAAATTATTGCATTTTTAACCCCAAAAAGTAACTAATCAGTGAAATTATACTACGATCATAGACTACAATGTCTAACGGAAGAACAATCTCAAAATCACAGGGAGATGTTAAAGTTTTGAAAAGATATTACCACAGGAAGACACACTGGTCAATTTTTTAAAAAAAGGACTGAGCCTTAATGTACAAAAAGGCTACATCCTGAAGAAGTGAAAGCATCAATTCATATTTACATACGTAGACTAGAAGTCTCATGTAGTCATAAATCTGTGGGGGGCATTATTGGGGGCTGTGGGGGACATTACTTACTGGGGTCTGTGGAGAAATCACTTACTGGTGACACTTATTTAGTGTGAGAATTATTCAGTATACTGGGTGTTGTTGGGGACATTACTTACTAGGGGCTGTGAGGACATTATTTACTGCTGAGACTTATTTAGTGTGAGAGAATTATTCAGTGGGGGGGCATTACTTTGTGTCTTTAGTATTAGGTGGCTCCTTTCACTTTGCATAATTAGAAGGTCGTCTTACTTTTACCTTCTTTTCTTTTCATACTTGTACAAAATGGATTGTTCGTATATATTAATATGAACATACCTTTTATTTCTCTTTCTTTGGAAAACACACGGGGAGGGCATTTACTTTATTAAGTATTTTAAATTCTCTTTTTAAAAAAGGAATTAATTTGGGGGCCCCACCATATTTTTGCGGTCTTAAGACTACTGTATGCGCTACCTGCTATTATCGATGTGTACGCCCGGTTGTTCAACAGATGCCATCACTCTTCTCTCTTCCTAGGACAGTGGGTGAGCAGGGAGTATAGAGAATGATAAGAAAGCAGCTGCTGACATGCAGGACGAAGAGACACAACAAACACAGATGTAAATATTTTTTATTCTGTGTGTCAGATTGTAACCTTATCAAATCCTAGGGAGAAGGGTGTGGTGTTCAGAGATTGCGGGTTAGAGTGCAGACTGTAGACAAAACAGAGCAGACATGCTTCTCAGCTCCTGCCTTCACAAAGGCCGCTGCTTCAGGAAAAAAGAAGCTTCCTGCAATTACGGAGCAGAAATGGGAACAAGAACATTGCATAGCCCCTCCCCTCACCCTTTGCTGACCCTGGAGTCGGTTGCCTGCATCTTCTGTTTCCCTGTATGATTTCTTCCTGGCAGAATGCAAAGCTGAAAGAGGAAGTTGCTGAGACTGGCAGAAATCAGATTATTAGCAGGCAAACTGATGCAACCAGGTAATGAATGTATATTGGAAAAATGTTACTTTTCAGCTATTCCAGCTATAGAAAAAACTTAAATTAAAAGAGGACATATGCCATAGATAGACTAGGGATTATATTTCTTGGGGTCCCAAGCAAAGTTATTTCTGTGGGCCCCTCAGTGAATAGATCAGCTCCACATGTATCACCTGAACCTGTTTTCGCTGTATGAGGAGGTACATATAGGTTAAAGCACATAGGGTTAATGTGAGTCAACATTCTGCTTTTCCCTTCCCAGCTTTTTCCATAATAGCTGGCATGGAAGGATTGGCTTCATGTCTTCACTGATCGAGGTCCCCAGCAAATGCATGGGCTGCGTTATATGTAAGTCAATCCGTCATATACCTTGTGGGTCAATCCTTATAATAATTTATTTTGGTAAAAAGATTTTGTGGTTGCATTGCCTTTTCAGATAAGTTAAAGAAAATTCTCAAATCTCAATCCCCTTGTGATGTTTACAAAAAAAAGATCTGTGTCTCCCCAGATTAAGAACTTGTCTGCCTGTAGCTTCTATCTCCTCACAATGTGAGGTGTTTGCCGGCAGGAAGCAAGTTTATATCAGAGTGAGCTCCGTCCTGGAATGGAGGGGGGAGGGGGCTAGAGGCAGAGAGCAGAGAATATCTCAGCTCATGCACCATCAGACTGAAAAGCAAGATGGCCTACCCGACACCATAGATACAGGGTCAGAAAACCAGACACAACTGAAATTGTGTACACCAGGACTGATAGAGACAGGTTAGACTTATATCTGTGAAATGTTGTATTTTTGTTAATAACAGTGAATGTGTTATTTTATTATCCTGAGTACATGAAACTGGTCTTTGTGGGAATACTCCTTTGACTAAGGCATAATGTACTGGCCTTTTAAAAAAAATCTGTACCAACAATAAATACTAAAAATAGATTACTATAAACATGACAAAAGAAGAAAAAAAACAGGATTGTTAATGGGAACCTACCACCACGATTCTACCTATAAAGGTAGAAAGGGTGGTAGGTGCATGTATGGGACGTGAGGATAGCCCTTTTTAGAGCTAATCCTCATGTCCCCACTATTTTTTTTGAAAACTTTATTGCCCTAATATGTAGGGCACCCCCCAGTAGGCTCTTTGCTCCGCCTACCCTGGGCTACAAGGAACTGCGCGCCCTCATCCAAGAAGCCGGAGTTCGGCCTCGGAGCTGCGGAAACGCAGGCGCGGCCCTTTGTTCTGCGCATGCACAGCACACTAGCTTCTCGGACTACAGTGCGCAGCTACGAGGAGCTGCACGCTGAAGATCTCAGGGTAGGAGGAGAACTGAGGATACTGGGTCGTGTAGTAGCCGCGACGTGTAGCCTCATGTCCGGCTACTACACTCCTCAGTAGCCGCTTTACAAAATTTACATATTAGGGCAATAAAGTTTTCCAAAAACATAGCGGGCCGCGAGGATTAGCTCTAAAAAGAGCTCTCCTCACGTCCCATACATGCAACTACCACCCGTTCTACCTTTATAGATAGAATCGTGGTGGTAGGTTCCCTTTAATACAATAATTCATTTCAACTGTTGCCTCGAGTGGTGACAAATGGCATTGCTAGTTACATTATGCTGCACATATATTTTATTTACAGTCAACATACACTTTACATGCACTCACGGTACAATAAACTGTGCAATGTTTCCTGAGGTTGATGTCTGACCTAGCTATGTACATTATAGTATTGTTGGCTGAACCGCCTGATTTCAGCAGGACTGCGTGTATAGAAACCTATAGACTCTCTCCAAATGGAAATGTAAATAAGGATCAGACTATTGGATTTAAACATATTCCACAATTTTGTTCCAAATGGAGACTTCAGTTGCTAGAAATTTTATCAGATTCTTGTCAGGCTTACGGGTTGTGGATCCACTGGACCACTGAAGACGATGACTCAAGCCACTACCTGGGCCCGGAGTCTAAGTGGTACCCGGTTTTCACCAGAGCCCGCTGCAAAGCGGGTTAGACAAGCTGCGGCGTGGTACCACCAGGTCGTTCCTCAGGCGTGACTTGTCTGCAGTGGCGGCCAAGGTTGAGGTACAGAAACAGCAGTCAAGCTCGAGGTCACAGTCCAGGCACAGGGTCAGGGCAGGCGGCAGAGATGCAACGTCACAGTCCAATCCGGGGTCAGCAACAGGAGGTCCAAGCAGAAGGGTATGGGAACACAGCACACATGACAGCAACACTGGTACACGGGAACATGGAGGAGGTCAGGTAACACAGGAACACGGAGGAAGTCAGGTACGCAGGAGACACAGGAACGCAGGAGACACAGGAACGCAGGAGACACTGGAACGCAGGCAAATCGCAGCAGAGCTTTCTCCAAGGCTGTGAGGCACAAAGATCCGGCAGGGTTAGATGGGAGAGGCAGATATAAATAGCCTCATGGGAAATGACCAGCGCCAATCAGTGACGCACTGGCCCTCAAAATTTCCTAGAAGTGCCGCGCGCGCGCCCTAAGGCACGGGACCACGCGCACACGGAGCGAGGCCGGGAATCGGGAGCGGGGAGAGGTGAGACGTGCTGCGCCTGCGGGGAGCGAGAGGCACGGGTGAGCCCGCGACCCGCGATGTGGCTCGCGGGTACACCCGTGACACTTCTCCTTATATATCTGTTGAATGGGTGAGCATGTATAAGACAACAAATTTTGACATAGTGCATAAGTGCAGAAAAAAAATAGAAAATAAGAAAATCCAAGGCAGGGCAAGAGTTCAGAAAAAACAAGGACAAAGTTAAAGAAAAATCTATAATTCGTCATATTAAAAAAATGTTATACAGGCAACAGAACTATTTGACAGAAAAGTTTAGTCCCACTTAATGCAATGATTGCACTAAAACTGTGAGAACCACACAAAATGTCAGGATAACTCTGCAGTATTTTTGGAATCGGTCCAAAAGTGCAAATACTGTATGTTTATAGGGCCTGCCAACTAACCTCTAATGTCAGTTTTTGAGGGTGTCTCCTACTTTGTTACATGTAAGACAATGGAATTAATCGGTAACGCCCATGATGATTGAAATAGCAATGCATGAAAAAATAGTTGTGAATTGAGTGAACACTATACTTGCAGCTACCCCATGTATTTTCTAGCACCAGGGATTACGGTAACTATTTATGAACCCTATCTGGCTGACAGTGGGCTGCTGTAGAAAGATGAAGATAAAGTAATAAGAAGAAGATTATATCCATAGACAATGACTCAGCTTTTGTTATACTGCAACATTGGTAATTATTTATCTCAATCTCCAATGTATTTGTCAGTTAATTACACCCCAGTTTATAATATAAGGTGCATATAATTGCCAGACAGTACAACTATTGTTCTGACTATTAACTCTTGAACTTTGTTATCATTCTGAAGCAATACAAACACAGCTTTGCCAGTCACAGGATGCCCGATGGGCATAGAATAAAGAATGTATAATTATCCTTTGTATTATCTAGTCAAGGGAATCATGCCCAGTTTTATACAAAAGCCTAGATACACACACATCCCATGTTAAAAGTTTTTTGAAAAAAATTGCAGGAGCTTAAAACCAACTTCTATCTAAAAGCAAAAAAAAAAGTTTTTAGATTGCAGCTGGCAGTACACTGTAGGCGCCTGGCATTAGTCTTCTCCACCCTCCCATTCAGACATACTCTGAATGGGAGTAAGGGGGTAGCAATGTTTTGAACTATTGACTTTCAGGGTCCATATCTCAACATCCACATACTACTATCAAATTATAAACAATAATCTTGGCTCATATTTTAATTTGATTTAGCATATACTTTGTTATGCAGATTCTTGCCATGAAACTGCATTGCCACTATTTTGCCTTTGGTATAGGAATAACCCTTTTCTTCTTGTATATTACAAATTATAAGTTGTTCTCACATTCCATAATAGCTGAATGGGACTTATTTACTAAGGGTCGTGCTGCTCACTTTCAGCGGACTGTTTGCCGTTTTCCGGATTTGGGCAGCTTTGACAGGTATTTTACAGGGGTTTGCGCTGGGATTGTTTCGCACGGGATGAGATTGTGGCGCAGCTGCGTTGGCTTTCATGCAACACAAATAGGGGGTCCCGATGTCGAACAACCCGACTGGTTCGGACTGAGCGCAGGATTTAAGATTCAAATTCACCGGAGAGAATAACAGACAAGGATTAGGGAGGGATCACCGAAGAAAGCACCCTCCGACTGAAGGACAACTCATGTGCACCTGCTACATCCAAGGTATGTGGCAAAAACCAGGTTGCCGCCTGGCATATCTGACTCACAGACACCTCACTAAGTTCCGCCCAGGAGGAGGAGACCGGTCTAGTGGAGTGAGCTTTTTGTATCAGACTTTTGGTACGGGCAGGTCAGCAGCTCTATAGGCTGATGTAATGATGTAATGGCCATTTTGATCCACCTAGAAATAGAAGTTAAAGAGGCTCTGCTACCCCTATTTCTTCCTCCTTAAAGTGCAAATAGGTTATCTCCATTCAGCTGACCTATCCAAATATGCTATCAAAGTCCTCCTAACATCTAATGTATGGAATTATTTCTCCCTGTCTGAGACTGGATTTGCACAAAAAGTAGCGTAAAAATTTCATAGATCTCAGGAGATCAGATTACCTTATCTGATCTCCTGAGATCTATGACATTTTTATGCTACTTTCGGTAGAAATGCTGGGTCAGTAAATAAGACTATTCTATCATCCAGGATCTGTATGTAAGGGGCTTTACATGATAGTGCTGATATTTCCCCTACTCTTCTGGCTGGCTTGATGGCGACTAAAAATACTGCTTTAATAGTTCCAAGTTTAATAGTTCCAAGGGGGAACCGAGGATCTTTTAAATGGTGTTAAACAGGCAGCTGCTTTAATTATTTTACTATCCATCTATGGGATACAAAATATTTATCAAACAATGAACTCAAGGCTGAGACCTGTACCTTAAGCGTTGCTGGTTTAAGACCCTTCTCTAAATCTGCCTGAAGGAAGTTTCAAATTTTGGATATTTCTGGATGCTCTAGGTCTACTTTCTGATCCTGACCAAACTTAAAGAAGACCTTCCAGCCTCGGAAATATATAGCCAGGTCACTGGCTTCCTACTCTTTTGCAAAGTAGATACTACCTTTTCAGAAAGGCCCTTCTTGAGTAGTACCAGCATTTCAAATTCCATGCAGTTAGATGAAGATGGTTGATTTCTGGATGTAATATCGAACCCTGATAGTAGGGCCGGGGTCTCCGGGAGGATCCATAGACCTGAAGCCAAAAGTTCTCTTAGAGTCGCGAACCGGGCTTGTTTTGTCCATAAGGGAGCTGTGATAATTATTCTTGCATGATCTTGCTTGTTCTTCCTCGGGACTCTTGTTATACAGATCAAGGAAAAAAAATCATATGCCAGACTGAACTTCCAGGTTATTGACAAGGCATCCAGAGCCCATGGATAGTCCTTCCTGTTCAGGGAACAGAATTTTCTAACATGCCTGTTCTTTTGTGTGTCAAAGAGGTCGATTTCTGGAGATTCCCACAGATGGGTAACCATCACAAATACCCTCCTGTTGAGGCACCATTACCCCTGGTTCAACTGATGATGGGTGAGGAAATCTGCCCTCATGTTGTCCACGCCCTTTATGTGTACCACTGATAAGCAACTCAGGAGCTGCTCGCTACCTCAAGGATCTCATAAGTTCATTAGCAACTGGCTTCTGGTTCCCACTAGTTGGTTTATGAAAGCGACTGCGACATTGTCCGAAAAGAACTTTAGGTCTGATCCCTGGACCAGAGATGAGGATGCTTTCAGGGCTTCCCGGAAGGCCTAAAGTTTGATGACTTGTCCACCATCTGCAGATCCCAACAGCCTTGAAACTCCTGGCACTCCAGATGTGCTCCCCAACCCCAATGACTGGCATCTGTAACTGGTTTCGGTTGTCTCCAAGGAAATCCTTCTATTTCCTTCTATTTTCTGGGCCAGGCTAGAGTCCTTACCATCCCATTCCTTCAGCATAAACAGTTGCAGGGGTCGAGTATGAAGCTGAGCGCAAGGAACTGCTGTAATCGTTGATGTGAACAGACCTATCAGACTCATCAATTCCCTTATGGTAGGAGACTGTGTCAATTGTAAATAACAAAGTGTCTTTTGAAGATTTCTTCCCTTCTGGATAAAGAGATCTCTGACAGGAAGAGTCCAGTCGAATCCCCAGGAAGATCTTTGATTTTTTGTTGGTGTTAGGGACAATTTCTTGATGTTTTCAAGCCAAACTAGGCATTTCAATGTCTCCTGAACCCTGGGCAACTGTAGATTTACTGCTTCTTCTGACTCCCAACAGGAAGGGTTGAGATATGGAACAAAGGTCCCTTGTTCCCTCCTAATATAAGAAGCCATCTTGGAGATTATCTATGGAAAACTCTTGGGGCTGCTGCTACCCCTAAAGGCAAGGCTTGAAACTGGAGATGTACTACGGTTCCTATTATGTAGATGGCTACCCTCAGATACACCTGTCTTGAGAGATTCCATCTTAAATTTCTCTACCTTGAGAAATCTGTTGAGTGGCTTTAGATTTATTATAGTTCTTAGAGAACCATCTGGCTTTGTCATGTGAAACACTTTTGAATAAAATCCCAAGCATTTTTCCTGCAAAGGAACTTCCATCAACACATTTTTGATGGACATTTTTGGTCCTGAGATAGTTCCCATTCTTTTATAAACCTTGACACCTCTGGTATCATTTTTGTTCTGTTTTTTTTTCTTGATGAGAGGATCGTCCAAACATGAAACCTTTGGTTCTTTTACTACTTTTACAATCAGATTCCTTGAGAGTCTTGAGAGCTGGAGCCTGGAAATCCTTTTTTGCAGACTTCAGCCTTCTCAATAATCTTATCTAATGCTGTACCGAACAAGAATTCACCTTCACATGGAATGTTACAGAGGTGATTCTTTGAGGCTAAATCACCACTCCAGCCTTTAAGCCATTGTGCCCTTCTGGCTGGGTTGGAAAGGGCTGACGCCAGAAACACTGACGCTTTCTGACCTGTAGTGATGTCAACTATTAGTTGATCCCCATAAGCATTTCACGATCCAACTTATTCAGGTCAAGGCCAGATGACCGGAGAAGCCAGTCATGCATGGGCGGGCTGCTCTGTTCATCTTGGCAATCTTCGTCAGTGCATAACAAACCCCCATTCTCATGATCAATGGGTTCACATCACTGAGACACCCACCAATGATCAAATTAGGCCCACTTGCTATAGCTGGGGAACCCCTTGAAGACTTTCAAAACTTTCCATTAAAGGCTGAAATCTGTAGCTGGGCTGAGCCACAATTAGCAGGCATAGCAAATAGCACTGTCATTTTATTCCACATGTGACTTCTTTCACCTGTACAGATCATTATGGTTGGATCTGCATGGATCAAATGCTAGGGAGGGCATCTATGTTCTTGTCCCAGAAGACCCATTCAGTTTACAGTACTTGGCCTCTTAATCAAACAAGCATTAGCATATTTGTATTTCTTGCAAAACATAAGCTTACATACAAAATGATGAAAAGAAAAGGTACAACATAACATGGCCTATTTATGGAAGTGGGTTCATTTGTATCCTGTTTCAGAGCTACAATAATTAAAGGAAACCTACCACTTGAAGTGGCAGGTTTCAGATGGAAATACCGAGCACCAGCTCAGGGTGAGCTGGTGCCGGAGCTGATTTTTGTTAGTGTTTTAAACCGCTGTATTGCGGTTTAAAACACTTTTTAAACTTTATAGCCGGCGCAGGGAGGTACGCGCTCGGCACTTACCATGCGCGCGACCGTGCGCGCGGCTACATAGGAAGTGAAGGAGAGCCGCGCGCATGGTAAGCGCCGAGCGCGTACCTCCCTGCGCCGGCTATAAAGTTTAAAAAGTGTTTTAAACCGCAATACAGCGGTTTAAAACACTAACAAAAATAAGCTCCGGCACCAGCTCACCCTGAGCTGGTGCTCGGTATTTCCATCTGAAACCTGCCACTTCAAGTGGTAGGTTTCCTTTAAAGCAATTTCTTCCTATTGATATAGAAATCATTTATATTATTTTCAGTCTCGCCATATGGCTTCCATCAAGGGCTTGTGGTTAGTGGTGATACATAAAAGTCACAGAGCTTACGCAGATCTGAACATCCCCTTCAGAGCCTCTTAATATAGATGGCAATTTAGACTACTCAGCACAACCCTGTCATGCACATGTTATCAGTCCTGAAAGCCATGGCCGCAATCTCAAGTTCTACAATTTATTAGACTTTTTAAACCTCTCAGCACAGCCTTAGGCATCTTCATCACACAGACTGTAAACGTACTATATTCACAATGAATTTTATTAGAATGTTTGCTGGGTGCTTTTAGAAGCCCCTTTGATGTGCCAAATGCACTTTTTACTTACTAGCTTTATTTATATCAGTACTGATCCGAAAGTACAGATGCAAAATATCTTGAGCTAAGTCAATCAATACAGATACATTTTACCCACAATATAGTGTGAACTGTGTACAAAAGTATGCATAAACAGGTGGGAATACAACCATCAAATATTTATATGTCCTCTATGTTTTTCTGAATATTACAAATTAATTAGTAATTCATATTTATTTGGGTCCCAATGTGAAATCTGCACTAGGCCGTTTAACTACAATGTACAATTTATAGACACATTGATGGCCCCCCCTAAGGCACGTAGGCCTCCATGTTACTATGTTTGTTATTCCTTTATATTTTTTAACACAAAGCATCAATTTCATACTTATCCTTTAAGATAACTCTTTAATGCCCTGTCCCACACTAATGCATATTATCCATATTCCTTCATCAATATGTTTCCTAGCTTTGCCTCTTTGTTGATTTCAATGTTTGCATTATTTTCTAGTCCCCAGGGATTGTTCTTCCTGCACAAAACACATGGGCCATTGTCTTGAATATCATCTTTTTCCTGTAGTAAATCAGTTTGCGAATTATATTTATGTGCTGATAGAGATTGAGATCAGAGATTATTTTCTGTAAAATTACAGAAAAATATACAAAATTATTTGTGTCTTAGATGCAGCTGACATCATAGTGTGCATCAGCCAGGCCACGTGCACGGACCCGGATCCGTCCCTGACCTATAGCTGAAGCAGGTCGGAAAGGTGAGTACTTAGTTTATTTATTTTTTGTGCTGCACAAACTGGGGGCTGGCTTTATACTAATGGGGGAAGGATGCCTATATACTAAAGAGGACTGGCAGGCTATATACTAAAGGGGGCTGGCAGGCTATATACTAAAGAGGGCTGGCAGGCGGCTATATGCTAAAGGGGGCTGGCAGGCTATATACTGAAGGGGGCTCGCTGGCTATATACTAAAGGGGGCTGGCAGGCTATATACTAAAGGGGGCTGGAAGGCTATATGCTAAAAGGGGCTGGCTATATGCTACAGGGGGCTGGATATATACCACAGGGGGCTGGCTATATACCACAGGGGGCTGACGGGCTATATACTAAAGGGGGCTGGTGGGCTATATACTAAATGGGGCTGGCGGGCTATATTCTAAAGGGGGCTAGCTATATAATAAAGGGGGCTGGCTTTCTATATACTACAGAGGGCTGGCTATATACTACAAGGGGTTTGCTAGCTATATACTAGGAGGCTGGGACCAATGCATTTTATCACCCTCAGCTTATACTTGAGTCAATAGGTTTTCACAGTTTTTTTGTGTTAAAATTAGGTCCCTCGGCTTATACTCGGGTCGTCTTTTACTCAAGTATATATGATAAGCACTATCATCTTTAACAGTTTCACTCTACATATGGAATTATGTTTCTGCTCTCTCGAAGATTGAGAGTTTTGAGAGACTACTATTGTAAAACTTCGGCCATAAAGGTTCTTTAATTAGACTTTTAATAGAGTTTGATAAAAATTTCTGGTCATAAACATAATTCAAAAGGGCTAAAAATGCTGTTTGAAGAAATCTGGGAATACTGACAATTAACCGGTTCGCGACCACCCTGCGTGTATTCATGGCGGGGGTCGGGTCGCGCTGCATGGAGAGGGCTCACGGGCTGAGCCCTCTCCATAGCTGGTAAGTCTTTGCTGCATATTGCATGGGCGCCGCCATCTTACCTGGGATCGCCGCTCCCCGTGACGTCATCGGGGAGCAGCGATCCATCTCCATGGTAGCCTATTTCGTTTTAACCCCTTCATTACAATGTGCTGATGGCAGATTGTAATGAATGAGGAGGAAAATCCCCATATACTGCCATACTGTAGTATGGCAGTATATGATAGGATCGATCAGACAACCTAGGGTTAAAGTACCCTTTTTCAATGCGTTTAACCCCGAAAATGGCACTTTTTTGCCATTTTGAAAAATATAAAAAAATCTATAAAAAGTGATCAAAAGGTCGTACAGTCCTAAAAATTATATCATTGAAAATATTATCAAAATTCGCAAAAAATGACACCACCCACAGCTCCGTTCACCAAAGTATAAAAAAGTTATTAGCGCCAGAAAGTGGCAAAATCAAAAAAATAATTCTTGTACAGGAGGTTTTAATTTTTGTAAATGTATGAAAACATTATAAAACCTATACAAATTTGGTATCCCCTTAATTGTACTGACCCAAAGAATAAAGTAGACATGTCATTTGGGGCGCTCAGTGAAAAAAGTAATATCCAAGCCCACAAGAAAATGGCGCAAATGCGTTTTTTCACCATTTCCACAGCATTTGGATTTTTTTTCCTGCTTCCGAGTACATGGCATGGAATATTTAATACCATCACTATGAAGTGCAATTTGTTACGCAGAAAACAAGCCGTCACACAGCTCTTTACGTGTAAAAATAAAAAAGTTATAGATTTTTGAAGGTGGGGAGTGAAAAATGGGCTTGAAAAAACAGGAAAGGGCCCGGTCCTTAACCGGTTAAATTATTTCTGGTTGGGCTAAAAAAGAGAGATGCATCCGCTGAATGTCATACCAAGACACCCGAAAAGCTCTGTAATATTTGAAGATATGATAGCTCCATGAAGATTTAAGCAGTCATCTAGCATTTCAAAACAACTCCCAGACAATCATGGTTTTTCCCCAGGGAAGAGTCAATCAGCTCTTTCACAAATGGCAGGAGAAAGGTCATGTTATGCAATAAGTAGATAACTGATGGTTCACAGCAGAAGTAGTTGAAAAATATGACTTAAAAGGGGTTGGACATTCTTTAACATAAATTGCCTATATGCCTTTACTGCCTTAATATTCCCTGCATGTTCACCAATAGATTCATCATCCCTGATGCTTCCTTTATTGGTGGGTGCAGACTCTCTTTGCACTCTGTTTGTTTACAAGTCTGAACACTGATAAATAGGAGGGATAAGCAGCAGGAAATTATGACTCATCCTGCTCCCCCCTCCCCAAGTCTTTCATTGAGATGACAGAGACAACACACAGGAGGCTGTCGTTACGGACAGACTGAAGGAGTGAGAAACAGGAAGTTGTGTGGAGATGCAAAGTGGAGCATGTGGATAAAAGGGAAAGGCTACAGCTCTCACAGGAGGCAAAGACACAGCTATATATACATGCAGAGACATGTCTAATGAAAGAGATTTATTGAAAATTGTTAACCCCCTTTAAGTATAGGCCAATCCATACAATATGCCCAAATAAGATACACCATAATGTCCAAGTTAATAGATGAAGTAGTTAAAAGGGTATTATCACAAAGAAAAGATTCTTAAATAACAAAATAACACAATCTCAAATTCACTGTTATTAACAAAAATACAGCATTCCACAGCTATAATTCCAACCTGTATATATCAGTCCTGGTGTTTACAATTTTGGTTGTCCCTGTATCCGACTGTAAATCTTCTGACTATAGGCAGATTCTTCTCATTAATAGCTTTTCTTGTCTTCTTTTGACTGCAGTGCTCTCTGCCACCCGCCGGTAAGCAGCATTGTCTAGAGACTTATTCTGCAAGCTACAGACAGGATAAGGTCTCTATCAATGGGAGGGACAGTGAGTTTTATAGGTGAGTTAGCATAGCTGAAAGTGTCGCTGTGTTTTATGGCCATCTGATGGATCTCATCATCTCATCTCTGATCTGTCTCATCTCTCTTTTTCTATGTGTCAGGTACTAGTAGAAACTTCAGAAGCTAAACAAGAATGTAAATAAACCCCATACACTGATAATCTAAGCACACTGTCAGCACACAGCATCTCATAGCACAGAGGAATCATAAAGTGTCTGTGTAGAGAGTCCCCACCCACACTCTGGAATTTTACATCATCACTGAGTTAAAGGAGCTGAGACAACAAAAAAAACTGTTCATCAATAGGTGAACCAATTTAGAATAATGAAAAGAGCCATATACACATTTAATTTGCCACCACCACCAACCAAGCCTGATCGCAAAACCAGTTTCTCAAAATGCTAGATGAGGAACACCGACCTCTTCCATGGGCTATGGCAGAGGTCAGCAACAGCCAGGCTGCGGCCCAAGACTAGTCCGTGGAACAACCGTCCTGGCCCGCGGCCAAAAACTTAAACCTGGAAAATAAAATCAGTACTTTCCTCCGGCACTCCTCTTCACCCTGCAGCCCCAGCTTCCTCTGCCTTCCCAGCACTGTGGACAGAGGCACGTCTATGCCGCCTGCCTGCGAGCACCCACTATGCACGGCCACATCATAGCAGGTGCACCCAGACAGAGAGATGCTGCTGTCCGCAGTGTAGGGAAGCTGGGGACAGAAGAAGTTGGAACCGTGGGGTGAATAGGAGCGCTAGAGGTAATTGTATTATTTTTACAGGGCATCTGCTGTGGACATTTCATTATTGGGGGGATGGGAAGCACTGCTGGGGGTACTTCATTAATAGTGGAGCACTGATGGGGGAATTTTATTAATGGGGGAGTACTTAATAGCAGGTAGGCTGCTGCAGACATTTCATTAATGGCAGGGAGGCTGCTGTGGACATTGTATTAATGAGGGAGGCTGCTGCAGAGATTATATTAGTGAGAGGAGGCTTCTGCTGGACATTTCATTGATGAAATCTAACAGAAATGCTGGATCATTGCACCCACTTATTTTATTATCTGTCTATAAATTTTGGTATTTGCTATGCTGAGAATGAAACTAGTCCTCGATCATAAACATTTGATAATAAGCAATCTGTATTATTTATAGCAATCTTTAGACAATGTGCAACCACTATAGAACTTGCATACAGGTAAAATGTGACAGACCCAATGTAAAGTTATTTTTGTCCTAGGATGATATATAATGCCCCATGTACAGAGCCAACATATGACTGATAAATATTGAACTATCCAATTATTTTACTTCTAAAGGCCGCAGCCGTTAGTCACGTGAAATGTGCTGAGTCTGCCCTTTTGCCACAGAAAACTAATGCATGGAGTTGGCACAGTCACATCATAAAGCCAATGTAACCCGTTTCTGAACAGAAGATACTTTTTATGGCACTAAAACGTTAAGCTGACCCGATAGAAGATGGAAAGTTAAGCAGAAGCTGTCTTTCTTCCTGCCATAGATTTATGATTGTTTATTTAACAACAGACTTTTTTTCTAGACCAAAGAAAAAATCTTCGAATTTCCAAGCACTGTATATCCTGTGTCAGCACAAATGTATTATGGCCTTCTAATTATTTCAGCTAGCCTCCATGTCTTAACCTTTTCACTGCCACAATGCAGTCTTTACACTGAATACGTCTGGCTTTAAGGAGCTTTTGGTAGACAATCAGTTAAAGGTACTAAAATTTTCCATCCTTCTGTCATCTAAGCCCAGAAGCATAATGTCACGGACGGTAATCCTGGGCCGCAGTACACAATGCTTTTATTATTTTTTTGGTTTTTCTGGAGTGTATACCATCTTGCTTCTTGTCCCTGGGCGTTTCTTATTTAATATTTGTCTTTTGGCTCATGGCTTGTCTTCGTGAAAGAAAGCACACCAGCTGGTTAGGCTTAGCCCTGTGACTAGAGTCAACAAATGTAACAGTGTTGGTAAGACTTCAGTATTAAAACAAATTTATCGCTAAAATTTATCACTAAAAACACCCATTAAAAACAAACAGAAATGGTGGTGAGCATATGGTATGGAACACATCCTGGTCTCTTATCCAGTATAAATTATATAATAAATACAGCATATTCAAAAGCATTAGACTTGAATCGCTAAAGCAATCTATAAATACAAAACCATATATAGGGTTAAAGTGCAAGTGCACCCGGCAGCTAAATAGATTGTTAGTATATTATCATATATAAAGTTAGAAAGTGCATGTGTAAAAGTCAACTGTAAGAAATACCAACCAGGCTGCGTATCAGTAAAAATGAGAGTTGTTTCATTGACGCTTCTTCAAGGGGTACATAAATCACTGAAAGTTAGGCCCTATTCTGTGGTTGGGTCTAACATGCTATCACCAGACAACCCTTTAATGTGTTAGGTGCCACAGTTGATCCCCAAAGTGTGGCAGCACCTAGTCACTGCAATATTGCCACAGATCAGCACCCGCCATGAAGTCAATGGCTCTGATGCTACCTGTCATTGGTCAAAATCCACTGTAGCCTGCCTCCAGCAGGATGAAATAGATGAGCAGTGTATTTACAATATATTTACAGTTTCCCCAGTATGCATATATATACAAAAAATCAGAAATATGTTTGGTTTTTACACATTTCAAAATGCCCAGTCTATTAAAATATAGTGATAATTATTCATATGGTGTCTACCGTTACAGACAAAACATGTCAAAATCACCAGTTTTACACCATTTTGTCTCCTATAACCTTTTTAATAAGGAGTGATCAAGAGGTTCTACAGATCCCAAAATGTTATCAATGAAAACATTAACTTGTTCTGAAAAAATTCCCCTTTTTTAACCCTGTGCATCAAAGTATGAAAATATTACAGATGTCAGAATATGGCAAACACATTGTTTTTTTGCAAAGTTTTTAAAATATTTTTTTATTGCAGGTAAGAAGACTTAACAAAATCATAGAAATTTGGAGTCTACTGTATGTGAACACACTGACCCAAAGGATAAAAGGGATGTTTCATTTGGCTCTTTCAATGGAAAAATATAAAAGGCCTTTGGAATAAAAAAAACGGAAAAACTGAAATGCAATAACTGAAAAGGTTTTGGTCCTAATTTTCCCTTGTGGGCCAGATCAACCATGTGTTTGCCTTCAAGGGGCAGAATGTATTTTTCCTACTGTATAAATGTATTTACTTGATCTGTTTAGTAACAATCAGCCATTTAAAGGCAACCACAAAGCTGCACATACTGTTAAATAATCCGAGATACTACCATAGAAAGTATGTGTCCCCACAGCAGAAAGAGTGCTCCCCATTGCAGCTAGCAGCCAGAGTGCCTCCACAGCAGCCAGCAGCACCTGCCCCTACCATGATGTATATCTCAGTGTGGAAAAATACATTTACTCAACTTTCTACGATCCGTTGAAGCAGCTGTATGAGTCGGCTCTGAAGTCAGCAGAAATGATGTGATCATCATCACATCTTCTTGCTTCAGAGCTGGTACATACAGACACTGCACACAAGTGTAAAGAAAAAAAAATATAATAGGGATATATAATAGGGCTTCTTGACATATAAATGGAGAGTCAGGGCTTCCTTTATGAGGGTGGCAAACTGGGCATTTGCCCAGGGCCCCCTTTCCAGTGCTAGAGAAAGGCTTCGAGCGAAGCTGAACCGCAGTTTGAGAATAAAAAACACTCAATTTTGTTCCACAACCCTGGAGTGCCGCCTTTTTCTAATTTATTTTATATTTATGCATCTATAAATCTATCCGTTATCAATAAATATATATCATCTTTATCATCTACAGATCACCTGTCCATCTCCTATAAAATTCTCCTAAAGTCCCATATTACAGATTACCTTACCATACTACTGTTTGTAAGCTACAAAGTGTTATTATTGTTTAGGGTTAAAGGAAGCAATATTACTAAATGTGACTGTTCATAAAATAGTTTTATTTTTGGCCTGCACTTTTAGTTCTGCCCAGGACCCCACTTTGTCTAAAACTTCCCTGTGGAGAGTCAAGTTGGAAATATTGCTACTGTTATTTCTTGCTCATTTGGAAAGATCCTGTCTCTCCTACTATTTTAGAATATAAAAGTAGAGTCAATCTCACTTTTTGACTAGAGAAATTGGTATTTCAAAAATGTAATGCTAATCAGAAATTTGAGGCTCTATGGGCCCTTGGTTAGAATACCTAGGATTGGCTCCATTGTAGCTGGTGCCGTATAGATTATTTCTCCCACTCCCCCACCACTTTTCTTCTGTTAACAGATATTTGTGTACTTACAGTTGTTTTTATCTTATACCTGGGTTGTGGATGTACTACGGTGTATTCTTAATGACAAAAAAATGATGTTTTCTTTAGTATGGCACCATGATAACGTGCCAGTATTACAGGATATCTGAGGCCATAGACATATGTCCTCATCTGCAGAGGGGGAGGCATGGGATAGGGGTTTGGGATGTTTGTATGTATGTTGTTGTCTGTTTGAAAACTTGTAAAAACTCAAATAAAAAGTATTTGATTCAAAGAAGAAAATCACCTACATGACCTACTGTATACAGTAGAAATACATTTTTCTACTTTTCTACTCTTTAATTAGAACAATAACATTCTATATGACTGAAGCATGTTATCATCTATAATATATTAATCATAATAGTTAATGTTTACAGCTGATTTTCTCCCCCCTCCCTGCACTATGACCTCAGCACAAATCACAGGGCATGTCTAGAATACTCTGACATAGATCTCAATGAACATTTGTAGACTACTGTCTATGATTTGTGTGGCTGTTGTAAGGCATATCTTTAACCCCTTAACGACTTGGCTCTTTTTCTTTTTTGTGTTTCCATTTTTTTGCGCCCACCTTGAAAAAATAGAAAAGTTATAGATTTTTGATGTAAAGAGCTTTGTGACGGTATTTAAACCCTTAATGAAGACTCTATCATGTGATTTTCTCCATAAGCCGAGACCCCTAATTTTACCACCAAAAACTGGGAAAAACTATTGACTCGAGTATAAGCCAAGGGTGGGAAATGCATTGGTCACAGACCCCCCCCCCAGTATATAGCCAACTAGCCCCCTATAGTATACAGCCAGCCCAGCCTGCCCCCAGTAGTATACAGCCTGCCCTTAGTAGCATACAGCCTGCCCCCAGAAGTATACAGCCTGCCCCCAGTAGTATACAGCCTGCCGTCAGTAGTATACAGCTTGCCCCAGTAGTATACAGCCTGCCCCCAGTAGTATACAGTTTGCCCCCAGTAGTATACAGTTTGCCCCCAGTAGTATACAGTTTGCCCCCAGTAGTATACAGCCTGCCCCCAGTAGTATACAGCTTGCCCCCATTGGTATACAGCTTGCCCCCAGCAGTATACAGCTTGCCCCCAGCAGTATACAGCTTGCCCCCATTGGTATACAGCTTGCCCCCAGCATTAAAAAAAAAACTTATATACTCACCCTCCGGTGGCCCCGATGTGCAGCGCTGCTCCCCCGATGTCCGCACCACTTGTCTTCAGGCTTCCGCGCCCGTCTTCATTCTTCTGCTGGGCGCTGCCATTGCTCTCTCCCAGCCGGCACCTAGTATGACTCGCCGCTGCTGACGTTATACTAGGCGCCGCCCGGGGGAAAGACATGGCGGCGCCCAGCAGAAGAAAGAAGACGGGCGCGGAAGCCTGAAGACAAGCGGCGCGGACATCGGGGGAGCAGCACTGCACATCGGGGCCACCGGAGGGTGAGTATATAAGTTTATTATTTTTTAGTATTTTTTACTCTTGACTTGTGTATATTGACTTGTGTATAAGCCAAGGGGACTTTTTTCAGCACATTTTTTGTGCTGAAAAACTCGTTTTATACACGAGTATATACGGTATATAATTGAGGTATTTATGTTATTGCAGAATAAAAGGGATAAAAATCCCAAAAAAAATGGATGATTTTGTTTGTGCCCCCCCTTTAAATAGTTTATGAAATTTCGTGAATAAGCTATAGACCCCCAAAATGTATTATTTATACATTGCATCTTACCCCGCAAATAATATCCCTCATATGTGTGCATTACAAAAAAAATTTAATTTTATAGTCTGACGATACAAATCAGCTCTGAATGGCGCTGCTTTCATTCCATGCCCAGCCGTGTGCCCATACAGCAGTTTACCACCACATATGGGGTAACGGTACACTCGGGAGAAAGTGTAATTTTTGGCCTAAATGAATGTATTTTCCATAAAAATTCTAAAGTTTCTAAATTGCACTTCTATTATACGAAACACTTAAATGGTTAATAGACTTACTAGAAGGTGTCTTACATACGTTGAGGTGTGTAGTTTCTATAGTGGGGTTTTACTGCTATTTCGGCCTTTAAAAGTTACTTGAAAGCAGAGTTGTCCCTCAAAATGTGCATATTGGCGATTTTCATGAAAATTAGAAAAATCACACCTAAAGCCTCATAACATCCTAGAAAAAGGAGAGGATGCATAAAATTTCATTCCAGCATAAAGCAGACATTCTGGAAATGTCTGGAAAGCAGAACATTTCAAACTTTTAAATAGAAGGATTTTTCCGAACTTTTGCAAAATTTTATTTTTTTTCATAATAAAACGCAAAACTTATCTCTTTAATTTTACAACTAACACGAAGTACTATGTGTCGTGAGAAAACAATCTCAAAATCACCTGGATATGTTAAAGTGTTCCGAAGTTATAACCAAATATCGTGACAAATGTCAGATTCTAAAAATCGAGTCTGGTCACTAAGCTGAAAACAAGCATCGGTGATAAGGGGTTTTCCATGCTGTTTACTGGAAAGCAGGGAAAAAAATTTCAAATGTAGTGAAATCGGTGAAAAATTGCATTCGCGCCATTTTCTAGTGTGCTTGGACTTTTATTGTGCACCCCAAATGGGGATATCAAATTAATGTTTTCATACATTTACAAAAATTAACACCTCGTGTACAAAAAATTTTAGCAACTTCTGGCAACTTCTGGTGCTAATAACTTTGTTATACTTCAGGTGTATGGAGCTGTGTATGGAGCTGTGGGTGTGGTAATTTTTGCAAATTTAAATGATGTTTTCAATGCTACCATTTTGAGGACTCTACAGCCTTTTGATCACTTTTCATTGATTTTTTTATATTTTGCAAAATGGCAAAAAAGTGGCATATTTTATTTGGGCGCTATTTTCCATTACGGGAATAACCGCTATTATATTTTGATAGATGGGACATTTTGAAATGCGGCAATATCTAAGATGTTTATCATTTTTACTGTTTATTTATATTTACAGTATACAGACAGTCCCCGGGTTACATACATGATAGGTTCCGTAGGTTTGTTCTTTAGTTGAATTTGTATGCAAGTCGAAACTGTATATTTTAGAATGGTAAATCCAGGCAAACATTTTGTTTTGCCACAGTGACAATTGGAGTTTTACATTTTTTTTCTGTAATTGGAACAAGGATTATCAATAAAGCTTAATTGCAAACACCTTACATCTGATCATTGCAGTCTGGGACTATACTAAGGCATCCAGAGAGCTTTAGCAGAGGTCACAGTGGGCAGAGGGGTCCGTATCTAACTAGGGGTCGTCTGTAAGTCGGGTATCCTTAAGTAGGGGATCGCAAGTATCAGTTCTTGGGAAAGGGGTGTGATTTGAATTTTTAGATGTCCCATCTTTTTTTAATGAATATAATTGGTGCGACCCATGGACTCTTACTTTCTTGTATCATAGTCATAGTATCATAGTATATAAGGCCGGAAAAAGACGCAAGTCCATCCTTTAAGAATTAGATCAATATTTTATCCCTATAGCTCGTTATATTTTTTCTCTCCAGAAAGTCATCCAGGCCTCTCTTGAACATGTACATAGAGTCAATCATAACAACCTCCTGCGGCAGAGAGTTCCGTAGTCTCACTGCTCTAACAGTAAAGAACCTCTGTCTATGGCTATGGCAGAATCGCCTCTCCTGTAGGCGTAGAGGATGCCCCCTTGTCCTGGTCATAGACCTAGGTATAAAAAGATCTTTGGAGAGATCCTTGTACTGTCCATTCAGGTATTTGTACATTGTAATGAAGTCTCCCCTCGTCGTCTTTTTTCTAAATTGAATAATCCCAAATTTTGTAATCTGTCATTGTATTCTAATCCCCCCCCATTCCCCTAATAATCTTGGTTGCTCTCCTCTGCACCTGTTCCAGCTCTACTACGTCCTTTTTATACACTGGTGCCCAAAGCTGTACACAATATTCCATGTGTGGTCTGACCAGGGATTTGTATAAGGGCAAAACTATGTTTTTATCATGAGAATCTATTCCTCTCTTGATAGATCCCATAATTTTATTTGCTTTAGCAGCAGCCGCCTGGTTGTGGTCACTAAAATTAAGTTTGCAATCTACCAATACCCCCAAGTCCTTTTCATCTTCAATTTTACCAAGTAATTAACTGTTTAGAGCATAATTATACTTTTTGTTTCCACGGCCCAAGTGCATAACTTTACATTTATCTACATTAAACCTCATCAACCATTTCTCTGCCCACTCCTCAAGCTTCCACAAATCATTCTGTAATGCTAAACTATTGACTTTTCCATCTATCATTTTCTGAATAAGATGTTTAATTTCTTAGCATAATGCAGGTGAAATAAGTCTATCTTTCACATACTAGTATGACATCACAAGTATTCATCTGATGTTTGAATATGTTTTTTTTAAACTGATTTTATTAAAGCTTATGGTACAGAGTGTTGTTTCAGATATGCAGTTCAGAATTGTTATACATTGCCAACTTCCGAATATGTATACATCACAAGTACGGTTGGATACAAAGACAGGGGTTCTTGCACATCATCCGAGCACAGTCTGTGTTTGTATTTCTCTTAAATCAGAAGGGCAGCACTCAGACACTGTCAACAGACATCTAGAAAGACTGTGGGGCAGAGTTATCAAGCTGTCAGAATATTTCTAGTTGCCCCTGGCAACCAATCACAGCTCTCCTTAAAAATAATCATGAGCACTGGTAAAATGAAAACTGAGCTGTGATTGGTTGCCAGAGACTTTCAGACAGCTTGATAAATCTGCCCCTATATGATTTGTAAGTTCTCCTCACTAGCCTAGTACAATCTCTGAAGTGATGTTTATTATGTTTAAACGCTTTTGTGTCCTCATAATCTTTATCATGATGAGCAAAGACAGACTGGTATTTATAGGAAGTCCTTCAACCCCTTTTCTTGGTTGGGAGTAGGGACCATTCAATTTAATTGTAACAATTCTCACAAGAAATTCATCAAGAAATATCCCCGGAAGTTGTTCCTATTGCAGGTGTCTCTTAGGCAAACTCTCAACTTCATGACGCTGTATAAAGCTTTCTCTTAGGCATAAAAGCACAAAGATCCAGTAGGTGTCACAAGAAGAGGCAGAGCATTCATAGGTTGTCAGGTGGCCTGCGCCAATTAGTGGTGCATTGGCCTTTTAAAATTCAGGCGGCCAGCGCGCAGGCGACCTTGGAGGCTGGTAAGCATGCAGCCGCGGGGAGACCATGGCTGTAGCGCGGCTAGGTATGTGAGGCTGCTGGTGTGAGGGGGCACATGGGACAGTAGTAAATGGGTCGCAGGGGCAGCCGTGACAGTAGTAATAGCATGACCGGGAATTCCCATGTTGCCGGGGATGAACTTAATAGTAGGCCATTTAGCTTTTGTAATAAATAAAATTGGGAAGGATTACAATGTAGACCTCTGTTCACAAATAATAAGTCACAGGATGTTATAATTACTTTTCTTGGTCTTGGTCTCTACAAATATTTCCAACAACTAGAAATGAATAATTATTTCTATGAACAGGTAAATATTTTGTCAAAAATGGTGGTTTATCAGTCCTTTACCTCACAGTCGCGTGTCTATCTCAGCAGGAATCTGTTTGTAAAGGAAAATATATCCCGCATCTCTACAGGGATGTTGGCTAAAACCTTTTTGCCTGATTTTTACCTCAAGAATCTTCTGTCCTTATTGTCATACAAGTTCCTCACTTCCACCTCACTGACTGACTCCTTTGTTCACCGCCTTTCTCAGATGATGTCACTCAGCCCCGCCCCTTTCACCTCCTAAATCTTCTCTGCAGCACTGCATTAGAACAATTTACTCAATTTATAGAATAAGGCCACATGCACACGACCACACATACGTCCCCCATAGACGTCAAAAAATATTTTGTTTAATTCCTAAGATGAGTGGTTTTGCTGAAAAAAAAAATAAAATAAAATTATGATAATGAGGCTCTGTCTTTTGCCTGGCTCCACTCACATTAAGTATGCACTACTCCTGAGAATGATGTATTCACTGTGTCGTGTCTTGTGTTGTGTTAAGAAAGCTCCGAGTAATGTGTTTATCAATGGCAGGCTGAAGCAATCCAGCTTTCCTAAAGTCCTGAATGTTATAATAGTTTTTTCAGCAAAACCACTCAGGTCAGGGATTAAACAAGATACGTCCCTGCATCAGTGCAGTTACAGAATTCTCAAGGTATGTTTTGTTCATAATGCATCAAATCACATTTTTTTGTAGTGGAAATGTATAAAAATAATTAGAAGGGGCATTAAATAGATAAATTAATTAAAATAATTCACAGGGGAACCATATATTTGTTCTTTGTAATGCATTATACATGAAAGGACATGACATGTGACCACCTTGCTATATACTTCTATATTTATCACAGACTCAATTGTATCTATTGGGTACTGACAAGTCACCAGTCGCTTTGACAGGGATAGCTGTACTTTTTTTTGTCAAATCAGATGGAATTGGGGAAAGGGTGCCTGAAACAACCATTTGATATGGAGAAAAGATAGCAGACTACCCTATGGCTATAGACAAAAGTACAAATGGCATCAAAAGAATACATAAAAGATGGTAAAACAGGAAGTGGAGCACTGAAATCAATTTATTGGGAGATATTTTGGGACATATTGCTGGAGATTCATTATGCCTTATCCAACATTTTTGTGGCGTGTATGGGCAGAAAGTGGGCAGAGAGGTGAGGGTGGCATAGGGTAGACAGGGGCATGAATGCCTATTCTGCCACATTTACTATAGTCTCCACCGGAAAATAGACTATAGCAAAAAAGTCCTGGTCTACAGGTTTTTAATTTTATATTTTATTCATTTATTTCAGTTAATCTCTGTACGATAACATAATGTAGGAAATCCATTACATTTTTCCCCAGACTCACTGCTAAGGTGCCTGTAAACAAGAGTGGTGCTATATATAGATTTACATTATTAAATGTGCCACTGTGTCTAAAGTAAGTAAATCGTGTATGGTGGATAGGACTAGAATCACAAACACAGACACATTGTCATTGACTGCAAATAAAAACAGATTTATTCCTGTCTGTAGTTCCGCATGGCTGGCATTGTAAACATCATATAAATCTCGAACGAGTGAGATGAAACCCAATATTGGACGTGTCATGTGTTCTTACCTTTCAGAAGATGTAAAAAACACCAAGTTATCTCTCCAAGCTCCATAATGCTTTCAGTTGCAATATTTTTACAGATCCTGCAAGACATTGGCAACAATTAGCAAGTACATTTTTTTCAGAAAAAAATGTGTGCAAGTATAACCTAAGGCCTCATACATGTGATACAATGTAAACTGACTTCTATGGTCCCTTCAGAGAATTTTCTATAAAGAAGTTTATATGAAATATTATTATAACATTTGATTTGCCATAACATATTATCAGAACATAAATGGAATGTTTACGGCTGCATAGAGATTCTTTGTGCCATGGCATACCCCACTGCCCGATGCATACATTGTGTAAGTATAATGCAGTTCAAACAGACCAGTGATGGCGAACATTTTAGAGGCCGAGTGCCCAAACTACAGCCAAAAACCCACTTATCACAAAGTGCCAACAGGGTAATTTAATCAGCAACTTATTGCTCCCTGCTATTCCACATCTATCAATCGTATTGGCATATTGAGGACCCCAATACCATTAAATGAAGGAGGGGATATTCAGATAATCAAGTAGCTTTCCTCCAGGGTCCTTTTAAGAAAGAAGAATCGTGGGCAGAAGCTCCAATGATAACCCAGCCCTGTCTACACCTACTTCCTCTTCCTGCAGGAAGTTTCTGGGGTGCTGGGGTGATGCCTGGGTGCCCACAGAGATGGCTCTGAGTGCCACTTCCAGCACCCGTGCCATAGGTTCGCCGCCACTGGTTTAGGAGATGGCTCTGAGTGCCACCTCCGGCACCCATGCCATAGGTTCGCCACCACTGAAATAGACTAAAAATCGACACCAAAATAACAATTCTGAAATCTGAACATAACTAACTGGGAAAGATTTATCATCAAGGAAATTTCTGCATTAACTAAATTGTTAAATATTGCATTTTGGTTGATAAATTGGTATATTTTTACAGGGAACCTATCATGAAGATTTAGCCCTAAAACTTGCAACAATATGTTATATAGCACGATGACCAGATCACAATAATGTCCTTCTATACTCTTGAAGATTCAGGAATATGTAGGAGGAGAACTTTGAACTTAGTACTCAACTGGCCTGTTAGGAGTCATGAAAGTGGAGAATAAAGATAGTGACCTATCTCTTCCTGGCTTGGTTAATGCCCCATAGGTCAACTATTCGCTCTCAAGTTGGGTAGAATCACCTTCCAGGTTGCCTATAAACACGGACCAGTTTTTCCGTAATCCTTTAGCACTTTACAGCTCTAAGATACTTCTTCTATTGAAAATGACCATAATCTGTGACAATGATCATGACAACTGAATACATTCCTTCTTTTTTTTAAGTACTCTTTGACTTTTTTTTGGACCAAACTACTGTATGCTGCTATTTTCTCTATGTAGACTGTAGATCTGTGCATGATGAAAATCTGTTATGATTTTACATGATGAAACTTTGTATGTTCTCTCTGTGTTTGCGTGGGTTTCCTCCAGGTCCTCCCACACTCCAAAACATACTGGTAGATTGATTAGATTGTGAGACCCGTGGTGACAGATTTGGCTAACTCTGTGCAGCACTGCATAATCTGTGTGTGCTATTTAAATAAAGAATTATTATTATTATTCCATGGCATGTTGATTTACAAAATGCTTTTATTTTCCATCTGAGTAATTCCACTGTTTTGTAATAGTTTCTTTAAGATTACCTTACTCCTTTGTCAGCGGTGTGTGGCAAGTCCCGGAGGTAGGGGTGGAGTTCAAACAGAACAAGTTGTCTTCTTCTCAATCCCTCCTCCCCTTCCTGCTCGCTCCCATGCTTATGTCAGTTATCTGCTGCAAGCAATTCTCATTTGAACTGCTCCCCTATCACCCTACCCCCCTGGGACACACCACCCACTGCTGGCAGGGAGCCAGGTTGTGTAAAAGGAACATTTAAAAAGAAGTGGAATTATTCACATGCATCACACAGACAATTTTAAAATCAACATGCCAGAAGCTTTTGGAACCTGTCATCATTCAAAAATTACTCTCCTGACAGGTTCCTTTTAACTACCGTATATTCCGGCGTATAAGACAACTTTTGAAGACAGAAAAATCTTCTGTCTTCTCTGGGGTCGTCTTATACGCCGGTAATCGTCTTATACGGCGGCGGTCGGGTCCCGGTGCATGGAGAGGGCTCACTGGCTGCTAGCACCGATCGCGGGTGTTTTCACAGCGATGGCTGCCGGCAGCCTCAAAAAGACATCGGGACGCATACTCATCCTCCGTTGGCCCCGATGTCCGCGCGGCTCGTCTTCAGTCTTCCGCGCCGTCCTCTTTCCGCTTTCTTCGGCGCGGAAGAAAGAAGATGGCACAGAACACTGAAGACGAGCCGCGCGGACATCGGGGGAGCAGCGCAGCACATCGGGGCCACCGGAGGGTGAGTATATAAGTTTTTTTTTTTTTTTAATTCTGGGCTGGGCTGTGCTGTATACTACTGGGGGCTGTGCTGTATACTACTGGGGGCAGTGCTGTATACTACTGGGGGCAGTGCTGTATACTACTGGGGGCTGTGCTGTAATGGTAATGTTGTTGTTGTATGCCTTATGTTTATGAGCGACAGTTTTCCTGCTATATACCTGCATGTCATAAGAATTTACATTAAAAAAAGGACCATGTTAAATTCAAATCTGTTTTTTTAACATTTTTTACCGGTGTTTTGTATGCGTTGGAAAAGGGGTAGTCTTATACGGCGAATATATCTTAAACTCTATATTTTAAACAGGAAAGTAGGGGGGTCGTCTTATACACCAGGTCGTCTTATACGCCGGAATATACGGTAATTAGCTAAACATTGACAGGTTTTTTTGTATTTTGTTAGATGAGTTTTAAAACTATCAGGTGCACCTGGTTCAACGCTTCTGTCCTGAAATGTTTCTTTCTTCTGAATTTTTGTGCCTTAAAGCAGTTCACAATCAATGGGGTTTTACATATAGGCCCTGGGGGTAATAAAAATAACTAATGCGCTATATTCAACCCTTACAGTGCTCTGGATCAGTACATAGGTTTAGAGGTGATGGGGTGTCTACAGACACATAACTGTACAACAGCAGTTGCAGGCTGTAGCATCAACATGACGCCACCACTGGGCCCAGTTTTGAAACAGATGCCATCTGAACCATAGCGCTGGAGAGATGCGAGTATAATACGTTTGTCATTATTATACCCCCTTAGGACCTATATTTTAAAACCCCCGATGTCGGACATCCATTGCCTAATAGAAGGTGGTAAGTATTGTACAAGTTAGAAGTAAATAAAATTTATAACACTGTAATGCAGTAAAAGATAAGAAAATGCTCAAAATCCTCAAAAATTACTTTGTATGTGGTGTATGGTGCTTACATTTTTGAAAAAAGAAACCACCTATGAGACTTTTCTACTATATTTTTTTTACTCTTGTCTTTCCTTGTTTTCACGGATATTACTTATTGCTTTTACTGTTAAAAATGGATGTTTTGTACTTTAAGAAAAAAAATTAAAAATAATTTAAAAAGTTTTAAGCCCTTTGTCATTGAAAAGATTAGATAGTTTTGCATAAAACAAAAATAAATAAAAAAGTAAGACCCTTTCTCAAGCTAATCATGCCCACTTTTTACCCTTTTTCAAAAATGCAGCACGTACAATAGTGAAAGATATTACTTGTAATCTAATAAGTTATTGCTGCTAAATGGGTAAAAGTACATAAATAATATGTATAAAATCATGGCTTTTAAAGGTTTCTAAATTGTCATAAGTGCATCCATAGCCTTGTTCATGGCCAGCGTTTTTGGGAACACAAGGAGACTCACTTGGGTCCTGCTCCTTTGGTTCCCAAACAACATTATTCTTAGAGTGATGTGGCTTTTTACAATGACTCAAAATATTTCCTTGAATGGGTGTAAAAGCTTGCAACAGACTCTTCTGTGAATCTGGTTATTCCAGCCAAGAAAAATAACCACCCCAATTTTGATGAAGATTAAACTATGGGTTCCAAACATTTTATTGACAATCTATGTATACGTACATTTGAAAGCTGGTAGCCTGTTTGCAGCTTCTGTTGTTCTGCTCTCATGTGACATGCCATTCAATAGTGGGACACTACTGCAAACAATCACAGGACACAGCAGTGAGCTCTGCACCCATAGCATGTCGCTGAGTAAATTGAGTAATTGGCAGCCCCAACCAGCATGTCATCTGTTAACACATAACTGGGAACTGCAAAAACTACTTACAGACTGCAAAGAAGCGTTTAGGTAAGTTCTTTTTGTCTATTCTACATTATAGCAGTATTAGCTATGAGTTGAACCACCCCTCTAAATCTCTACTCATTAAAATTGCACTCATTTTACATTGCCTGTTACAAAATTTTACTGTGGATTCCTCAAATGAAATTCCACAACAAATAAGCTGCCTAAACAAATTTGAAAAAAATCAATAGTAAGATGATAATGGTAAACTTTATGATATACTTTAAGAAATAAATATGTTCATATTTCCTTCTTGCTTTTCTCTATTATTGAGAGAGAAAATAAATGAGCTCCCTGTCCATATAAACCACTAACACCTGAGAGATAATGGAACTTTATGATTCAATGCTGCGTACCAGACTTCAGATAAACTGCTCACTGCAAGAGAAAGTAGCAGAAAAAAGTCATAGAGAAGCTGTTCTCCTTAGTGAAGAATGTTACAAACTTTACTATTTTACCAGCACTTTCAATTTCTTTAATAAAAAATTGCTTCAAAGGTTTAGTTATGCTTTAAAGTATCTGGTTATTGAATATGGTTTATTAATCAGCATTTAGATACATTCATTTGATTTAAAGACTCCAAAGTATGCAAAATGTTGATGTGGATATGATATTTCAAAACTCTGAGCAAGAAAATCTCAACATGTGTTATGAGAAATAAGTTGTTACCAAAGGCAATTACGAGCAGTAACTTTGGTCATCACTGAGCTGTGGGGATTTCCTACACAGAAGTATGGAGTGTGCAAGTGAGAAAAAGACAAGTGAATTACATCAGCTGATGAACGTCTGACTCATTTCAGGTGCCGGTTCTGCTCTTCTTACTGTACTACCGATTTATTGTGGCTAATATATATACATAAAGATTTGAATTCTTACCTCAAACTAATAATTGCAAAAATAACTAGATTAATAGTACATTCTTATGAAAAAACGTGTTGGGGTGGTTTACAGATTCTTCTTCTTCCTCAAACTACCACTGCCTTCATATGTGCTTTCCTATTTTTACATAAATGTACATGTTACACAAGATTGATAAAGATTGATTAAAATGAATAATATCTAGACATAGAATATGTTTTTAATCTCTGTATTTAATGGCATGCCCAGCCCGCGTCTTGCATCTTATATACAGTGGAGACATAAGTATTTGATACAAGGTTGATTTTTCATGTTTTCCGACCTACAAAGAATGGAGAGATCCCTAATTTCATTGTAGGTACACTTTAACTGTGAGAGACAGGAACTAAAAATAATCACATTGTATGATTTTAAAATAATTAATTTTCATGTATGAAATGAGTATTTATAAAAAAAATGCTGGCTCTCTTAGACCTGTTATTCCTCTTTAACAAGCACCTCCTAAGTTGCACTCACTACCTTTATTTACTGTACCTGTTTGAACTTGTTAATTATATAGAGGGCACCTGTCCACAAGCTTAATCACACTCCGACCTCTTCACCATACTCAATATCAAAGAGCTATCCAAGGACACTAGGGACAAAATTTTAGACCTGTAGTTGTGCAACATGACAATAGGCAAGTAGCTTGGTGAGAAGGCAACAATTATTTTTAGAAAACACAAGATGAACGTCAATTTTCCTCAGTATGGGTCTCCATGCCAGATCTTGCTTCGTGGATTAAGGATGATTATGAGAAAGATCAGCGATAAGCTTAGAACTACACATGAGGACCTGATTTATGATATGAAGCAAGCCTCAAAGATTACCATTACTCTGTCATGGATTAAAATCCCCTGCTAACACAAGCACATGTTCAGGCCCTTTTCAAGTTGCTCAATAACCTGGATGATCCATAGGAGGTATGCGAGAAGGTCATGTGGTCAGATGAGACCAAAATATAATTTTTTGGTATCAACTCCACTTGCCGTGTTTGGAGGAAGAAGAAGGAGAGTACAACCGCAAGAACACCTTCCCAACCATGCAGTATGAGTGTATAAACGTCATACTTTGGGATTGCATTTCTGCAAAGGGAACAGGGAGACTACATCGTACTGAGCAGATTGTATCAAATATTTATTTCATGCAATAAAATTCTAATTCATTATTTTAAAATCATACAATGATATTCTGAAATTTCTGTCTCTAACAGCTGAAGTGTATCTATGATAAAAATGATAGGCCTCTCCATTATTTTTTGGTGGGAAAACATATAAAATCGCAGTTTAGTAGAAGTAGTAGTACTCCACTTCCTATTCCAGTAGTCAGAACTGTTCAATAATAGAGAGAACTGTGCAGCTGTTGATCTACAGCTGCACAGTCACCTCTTTCCACTGCTTAGAAGTGTCTGCAGTGCAGTCCAGGAAATGGCAGATGAAAGTGATTACCTAGAGACATTAGAACATGTTTAGAGGAGTGTAGAGAGCAGAGTAAAGTCGCATACACCCTGGTATAATTAGTTTAATATTTTAAATTAGTAAACCAGAAGTAGTAGGTCTTTAACACAGAAAGTGTTTTTAATATTAAGCACTTAATAATTAATGGAAGTCTAGCAGCACGAACATTGGTAGTAAACTAAATACATAGCACTGTAGGGCATTAAGTATGTATAGCTTCTTAAGATGCATGGGCCCCAGTTCTCAGCCTTGATATGTTTGTGTATTTATAAACGTGAGGGGTTCTCAACACAGCAGCATCGTGTGCCCTAAAACTGCTATCTCTGGGATATATACTATTATATTAAGTGTTGAGTTTAAGTTTCTGTTTATGGAAAGCCTTTACATCTTCTATAGTCCTATTACAGTTTTATTTGGGCAGTGCAAGGCAATATTATAAAGGAAAAGTGTGTTAGTGTTTTTAGGGCACTTTATGCTAGTATTATTGAATAGCAGTACTCTACAGCAGGGTTATGTCCTACTTGATTATTTAAGGAGGTATTATTTAGGCATTACATGGTGGTATTTTTTGACACTAAAAATCAGTTTGATTTGGATATTGAATGACAGTTTTGTTCGAATAATCCATGAAGGTATTATAAAGTCATTGGTGGTATAATTTGAAAACTGAGTAGGTATACAGCAAATCCAATAAAGAAGCTCCAAAACAGATTTTCTTATTCTGAGTTTCACATTATCCTCTATCTCTATTAATTCAGAGATCAGAAAAAGTATTTACTGTAAATGATTGTGACAAAAATAGTTTTTACTCACAGTATGTTTTTAAACTGAATGATTTACACATGATAACACATACATTGCATCAAAGGGTATTACTAATACCTTTAAATTGCTATGTTACTACTTTCAAATGTCTATCCCTTTAGCATATCCGATACTTCAGCAGCTGACAGAGATAGAAAGGTGCCCTGCGGGGTGCAACAACAAGCAATGAGCTCTAATAAACCTACAGATAATGAATCATTTGAGCCGTCATAAAATGAGTCTGCAGCTCTTGTTTGTCAGTCTGCGCCGGCTGCAAACGAATGAAAGGGTAAACATATTTTTCTGCTGGTTCGGAATGATTCAGAGTGAGAGAAATAGAGTAAATGCTGGTCTATAGATTCAAATGACTTATTGGCAAAAAATGTTATCAAAAATAGCTCTTTCTGTACGGTAAACAAACTAACCTCACACAGGAAGCAAGCTGTGAAGACCAATAAGAACAATTCGAGGGAGCTGGGAAAGTCACAGCATGTTCTAAAGAAGATGTCACAGAGAAAAAAAAACTTATGCTCTTTATTTTGTAATTTATTTTTAATAATATTTAGGTCAACAATACAAAATAATATAGAGAACATAAAAAGGAAGGAGACAAAGCCAGAAGTGGAGGCACCAAGGTGGTACTGCTTTGCTAAAAGTAACCAGCTTCTACAATGGTGTTGTTGAGCTTGTAATCTGCATTATGACTAGTAAATTCAGATATAGGAAACTGCCCACACAGTATCCCCAGATCTTTGATCCACGTCTACAGTGGCTTTAGAAATGAGAAGACACACTCACTTTGAATAACTAGACAAATGTTTAACAATACAGGAGAAAGGGCTGACATTTCATTACACCGAGGATCAGACTCTTTATGTGCAAGTCATAAAAGTAGGGATTGGCAAGGAAGCACAGACAGAGAATCAGCCAAAGGCTAGTAAAAGACTTAGTGCTGTAAATCAGAAGGAAAATGGAAATATGCTGGAGTCTGTTTTCATTAAACAGAAACAAAATACCATTTCATACTGGGTATATATAATAATTGTAACATGAGTCTGCACCCCCTGCAGCCCAGCGCTAAAGAGCAGTCTGTATTTTACTGCTTTGTGATAAAGCAGAGTTTTTGAAAGGTTTCACTTGTGTTACAACTAAGAAATATTAGAGCTTTGTTAGATGCAGTTCTGATTAATCGGTTTACATAAAAAGATAATGCAATAAATTATATTTACAGTTAATGGTGAAACTGACATTATCTTTTTAATGAATTACACTATTTAGTATGTTTAATCTCTACCAAAGAATACAAACTAAATCATCACTGCTACAAACAAATGATGCATGAAAATATACAGAATAAAGCTGGGAAAGCACATTACTTTTAGTATTATACCAGTACTGTTAAATATGGGCCTCTGAACTATGATGCTTGTGACAACATTCACCAATTTCTCTGTAGTACAATACCATGTTCCATGCAGATGGGTCATAGAAATAACTGAAAGGGTTAATCTGCTAAAACCTCCAGCAAAAAAAATTTCCACTGCAGATTTTTTTCCGCAGTGTGAGGATGAGATAGGTTAAAATCTGACACTTTCACCAGTAACACTTTTTTGTTACTATAATACGCTTCATATTCTTCCCCTGCAAATCAGAATAGAAAATGTCAAACATCTAACCCCTTTGGACTTTAAGGTATAATGAAAAAAATGCATACAGAAATAACCAATACACTCACTTAAACCCAACTAATGACATGTAACGTCATAATCTGACACAAGTACAGTATATACTTACATACAAATATAAAGACAAGGACACATCCCATATTAAAAGGTACACATCCGAACACTTGATACATAATACATTTATAACATTTACATACCACATGTCAAAATTGCATACCCATATATGCATATATGCATACACATAAATGAACAAACATGCACATACTTACATACATAGACAGAGATGGGCAGGCATATATTCACAAAAATAAACATACACCTTTACACTTCTTCACAACAGCAGGTCACAGTATATTATATACATATATAACTAATTATATATAACTTTTATCTCATCTTCAATTTGCAGTGCAATGAATGTTGCTGTATAAGCAATGTTACTGTCCATATCATTATAGTTTTTCTTCCGCCTGTAATTGTATTCCACTCTTATGAAACATCTACTTATAATATGACAGGTGTATCTGTGGTGCACTGGCTTTGTTGTTATTAGAGGAAACACAATAGTAATTCGGATTGTGAAAGTGAATTAATTGTAAAGGCTCAATATACAAAGTAAACTATAGAAAATAACATACAGAAGCAAAACCTGCAACTCATGGTTATGATTTTATGGCACATCCAAGTTAAAGCAAATCATCTTCCACTTCAAAAGACATATGCTGTTTTCACAGTACTAACTTTAGAAAAGGTTAAACAATTTTCCTACCGAAACTGAGTGGGTTGTGAAAGAACATTTTTAATGAAGAAAAATTTCCCCATTGCAGCTATTTTATTATCACCATCAAGCCATCAAGTTTCAGTCTGAGCTATTTGTATGTATTTAGAAAAGCACAGATAAGATAAACTAGTACAAAAACAAAGACGCCATCCTATATTTCTTGGTCTGACTTGAAGAAAGGAATAAATATTTAGCTTCAAAGACAACCCTAAATCTGAAAATGTCAGTGCCTTCCAGCGAGACATGTACACAAAGTAGGTAATGATAGGACAGGAAGCCATGCTAGATGTCTGCTCTGAATACTATTCCCAGCTACATTATGTAAAGACTACTTAATTGTATAGCTTTTTGTGTAGGAGTTAATTGTATATAAAATGAGTGCATTTTAACGTATATTCACATATACTAAATACAATACGATATACATCACTAAAGTACATGCAAAAAGCACTAGTCAAAACTACTATTTATAAAACTACAACAGCTAGGACTGCTAGTAATGAACTACATATTTCATGGAACGTCAAAGACAGGTTTATCTCCTTAGGGCAGAAGACCTTTTGTTTATTCTAGCTATACATTATACATTTAAATATTCTGGATATTCTGATTAGAAATCCCAGTATTACAAATAAGAAAAACAATCTCATAGTAATTTTAATTATAATGATACAGCAGTGCGGAGTGAACCCAGCAGAGCTACAGTATGTTTGTCCTCTTGCAATCACAATGTATAACCTATGATTTTCCATAGGAGTGCAGGTATACCTACTTATTATCTTAACTAACAGAGCACAAAAGAAACAATAAAATCCCAGCCACAAAAATGCTTCATAAAACTGCTGGTTTCCTACCCCTGGGAATAATTCTGCTACAGATACCCCCAGGGTACAGTCACATGCAGCGGATTCCATATGTGAATATCCAAATAATATAAAGCACAGATCACCATTCGGTCCCAGGCTTCAATCCACAAGGTAAAATAATTCACAGGCATGCATTTGAGTAACATTGTTGTAATGTACAATTCAATCTTAGGACAACTATGTAGCATCAGAAACACATTGATGTTCTTTTCCTAAGCGTGTATTGTCCATTATCACAAAGTTAATCTAATAAAGCCTGTTCTTCACAATATATTGATTGTGGACCTCTTTATCATTTGTGAACAATTCCTTTAAGATGGAACAAGTATGAAATATGCACATTACAGCAAATACTGTGCATCAAAGAACACAGCATTTATGTACCTAGTAGGCCTCAAAGATCATATTTTCCTACCACCATGGGACATAATCATATACATTACTGCTACACTTACAATCTGGACAAGTCTCACACTGCATTTGGCATGCTTGGATATATCTGACATTTAATTGCCACAGAAAAACGGAATGTTGCGTGCCTTTCTGGATATATAGTTTGTAAACCATGCCTGGACCTGTGGGACCTGCACCCCCTTAATAATAATTCTATTTACAAGTGTTGCCTTGGATTTTTCTGTTTCTATCCATCTATCTTGTTTACAAGTTGTCAAAAGCTTACTGTAGTTTTCATGAGAGGCATTGATGATAGGCGACACAATAAGATATGTTGTATGCCCTCATGATCACTAATTTATGGCCAGATCTATCTAAATTCAATCCAGATCTGTGTATGATATATAGTCTTTTAATTTCCATGTAGTAAAGTATTCCTGGAATCTATGCAAGGCACTCACCATGATCCAGACACCACATACAGATATTTGTACACATTTTTCTATATTTTATGCTTAGTTAATAACTATACCCCTTCTACTAATTTACCATTTTCTAATATCTCACTGTGAAAAGTTTCCATCTGAAAATGACATTTGTATCCTCTATCTGAGCTCTGGGATAGTGTAGTCACTTATGGTTATCGCTGCCCACATATCACTTCCACACCACAGAAGAATAAATAGAAAATACACAGATAGTCTTCACTTGTTATTGTTAAAGTTCAGCGTACGACATATAAAAACAACCCTTCCGTCCTACTGAACACACCCAACCATAACTGGAGCAAGAAAACAGAAATAAAATATCTATCATGTATTTTTTTATTCTAATAATGCAGCCCTGGTCCTTATCAGCTACATGTCCAATCTGTGGGCCTAAAAACAAGCTTTCAAAAATACATCTACCCAAAAGCCACAGAAAACTTATTTACTGACTCCAGAACAGACTATATCTCTACTAAGTGTCACTGGGTCTTATCTATGCATCCTGATAATAGCACAGCAAAAATGTAAGGGTCCAGTGTCAGGATATATAAGTACATATAATGGGAAAATAATATATGTAAAATTGGCCAGTGTTATGTATTAGTAATCATTTTTTTGTGTATGGTGAAGCAAATAAAAATTTCCCAGAAGATGTCTTTAGACACGAGACCAAATGAAACAGAATAAACAACTTAAGACTACAAATCTCAAATAAAGCAAGAGTGATGACAGAAATGCTCTACATATATTACATTTGTCAATGCTGTAGTTTATTACAGTCTACAAGTAGAGAATTATACAGGACTGTCAAAAAAAAAATTCACTACAGAGAGGTATTATAGTGCTGACAAAAATACTAATTTACAAAGGCAGGATTTTTTTTATGCTACTTCCCTGAACGATTCTTCAGTCCATAAGGACATGCATGTTCAGTATGCAAAGTCCTAATAATCCACTTTCTGTGTGAGGATACAGCAGACACCACATTACAGTTATAATAAAACTAGTATTATTATTTTACTCTACACACTAATAATAATAATATAGTGTGCTTCATCTTCACAGTTAAATTCATTGAAGTAACAAAGTGAAAGACGGCTGCTGGAACACTAATTTTATAATGCCAGCTACCTACATAGAAAAGACAAACAAACAGCATATTTCGATCTGTTTGCAGTGCATTTGACACTAAATGACACCTCAAACTTGCGGTATGATATTAATACTGAAACCAAACATCACGCTGATACTGTGTTTCAACAAATACTTTGGTTTTCAGAAACAATAGTACATGAGGTGGGTAGTTCTCTTTTTTTAAATATAACCTACATATAAAAAGCAACGTAACCAACTGTAAACACTTTTATTGTTTGATAACCTGGTAATTTTTGTATTTATGCATTTTTTCTCTGTGTACCGAAAAATAATAATGATTATTATAATATATATTTGATGTGTAAAAGTTTGAATTTACAAATACAGAATTAGCTGGTAAAACATATAAGATAAGCAGTGATCTATATTCATAACAACTTAAATGGCTAAATAAAAGGCTGTATTGATGACAATGTATGTTGAGATTGCACTAAAAAACATTATAATTATTATTCAACATGGTACCAAAACAATAATGCTATCTGCACTATTTCAGATTAGGAACTATGTCTTAGACATAGGTAATACAAACTTGAGGCCTACAAACTTCCTAACTCAACGGCTAGAAGATTATCTTTGTCTTTTCTTTCTTTGTCTAAAGGCAGGGAATGCAGCAAAATAATAGAAAAGACCACAAACGGCTTTTTGCTCAATACCTGTATAAGAATGAAAAAACTATGACGACTATTTTCTTTGTATCTTCCATAATAAGCACTAGTTACAAGTCCCCATAGACTCCAATTCATTTTGAAGAGAAACCTGAGTGTACATATACTCTAATTCACATAAATCTCTGAATTCATTTCTTGAACAAGCGTAACACATGACCTTTCTTACCGTACATACCATTTTGGTGAAAAGTCATATAAAATCTCTGTTATATATAAACAAACGTCCATGAGAAAAAAAAGTCCAACTCTTCAGGAGGGTAAACCATGCATGTACAATAGTTCAGGACTGGGGCGAGCAAGCATGAGACATGCCAATACTGGGTCTTCAATGTTAAAGGCTTTGGTCTCTTTCATGGATTTTTGTTTATATGCAACAGAGAATTTATATGATTGTTCACCAAAATGGTATGCAAGAATGATCTTGTGGTATGCACCTTCAAGAAATTAATACATTTTTATATGAATTTACAAGAAGAAAATGTGTGTTTATCATCCTTCTAATGCCTGTTCAACCTACTTAGACTTACCTGTAACACTATGAGCGTTCCTGATGGTCACATTGTGACAACCCACACAACTGCGGAGATCAGTGACTGGCAATAGCAAACACGTGGGTAGTTAAAATGTGATCAATTGCAGTAAAGCAAAAGACTGGTGGAACCCTGTTATTTTTTTTTTTAAATAATATTGGCCTTTAAGAAAAAAAATCTTGTATACTGTGCAATCCCTTTATTACTTTCCAAGTGTGGCTGAACCAAAATCTATTTATAACTTAATGTTTTCTTTGCATTTTTTCCCCGAAAAAGAATGTTGCGAAATGTTTTTTTTTTAGTCTTCGGGATCCAAATTAGTCTACATTCTATTCTACGCTAGAAATGTGATATTTGCAACACAAGCTAAGCAAGGAAACCTCATCATGCAGGTTAGTAGCTATATAAGTCTTTGATGCTTAAACTGTGACACAACACAAGAACCTTCAGTTTTAGGGATTTTTCTTGTGCAAATCACTATACCCACAGGTATATAATCTGTGACAGTATCAGGGGAAAATGACACATTTAGAAACCTCTCAGTAATAAAATTCTTCACTTTCTCCGCCACCTTACCAAACCGATAATTCCTAAAAAGTAACACTACCTTTATAACCAGTAAAATATGGGAATACGTAACCAGTTCTTTGTATAAAAATAAAATGGTATTAAATATATATTATTATAAGGAAGCATGCGGTTTCATAACAAAGTAAATCTTAAAAACAGAATTAATACATAGTATTTCAAACTTTCAATCCCATAGCAGATATGGGAAGTCGCGCTTTAAACGAATAAGTTCAAAAGTATCCAATTAAGTGTTTTGTTAATTAAAATTATTTAATAGACTTTACATTTACATATTAGTCTCGTATGCCACAATTAAAACCTATTATTGGGCAAATTATCCAAATGTTTATTATGTATTATATACCATATATAGTCATTTTGCTTTTATATGAAGCCATTTTTAAGTTTAAGCGTGTTCAATCTCATTGTAGGAGACTGACCACTCTTCTAAGGAACAATAAGTCTGTATATACACAAGTAGTTATACTCTAAGCCCCCATTGTGTGAACCAAACCATAACTGTAAACTACATTGCTTCACATAAATACACTGAAAACAAAAGTAGTGTCACTGTAGAACCTATAGCAGACATCTGGCCAAGTAAATGACAATACAAACAAACCATTTTCTTAGATTAGAAACTGAAATATTAAACTGAAGCCAACACCTGACACAAGTCTTGCTTTTGCCTGTTAATACAGAAAGGCTACATGAAACTATTCAGCCATTTTATGAACCCCATCCTCCCAAAAACACATCAACAAACAATAAATAAACAAGATATATGGTATATAAATCATCTACACGACAGAACATTGTAGCTTTGTATGTAGCTCAGAATTATGATGGAAATTCGATATTCACAAATGTATCTTATTTACACTATTGACTTTGTACAGTAAGAACATGTGCAGAACTGTGAAGTTCATCTGTAGAAACCTTCATTGAGACAAACATCTAACATGTGGACCAGATTTTTCTGTGATGGTTGGTGACCAGAGGGGAACTTCAGACTTAGGCTACATTCACAAGATGTATGCCCGCCGTACCGTAGAAAGGAGAGAGGAGCAGGGGATAAGCGCAGCTCACCCCTGCCCCTCTCCATAGGCATATACAGCGCACGGCGCTGTATTACGTAGAAAGATAGGACATGTCATATCTTTCTACGGGCTATTGTACCGCTCCTGTACGGCTCCTTGAGCCCATAGAAGTGTATGGGGGATGTATATACGCCGTTTATACATCCCCCATACATTTGTGTGAATGTAGCCGTACAATGACATTTTATAGTAAATCTTAAGATTCCCTTTGACCATGACCATTAGTGGATTATAATATAGAAGGTTTTAGCAGTATCCCTGGGCACAAGCTTTCTAGGGGGCCCATGACCATCCAAACCACCCATAAAATTTGAGACTGAGAATGGCCTCCACCCGTGAAATCCTTGTACATCTGTTACTGTTCTCCATACACACTGCTCTCCTCCAAGGGTCCTGAAACCGCTGATTGAAAGCAGGCAGAAAGGATGTGTCCTCCATTCCCCAAGAAGCTTGATTCTAGTACCATATGTAGGCAGTGTTTCCAGACTTGTAGAGGTTATAATAGTCATACAGGCCAGGGCCCATGGCAGTCTTAACCTGCCCCTAACTGAAGGAGGCACAGTTGCCAAGCCCTGCAGGAGGTCACCTAGAAATATGCTAAAGAGACCTCCAGGGGATGTACATATTACAAAAGAAGGTACTGCTTTTATGCTTGGAGGGGTTAGTGTGGTGACATGTTCCCTTTAAGAATGTGTAAACTACAAATTATGTTGGCTTATAAGAGTAAGGTGCAAAAATGTACTGTAAATTATATCAAATAATTCAGATCTAATAGGGGGAGAAAAGGGGGTGACAGAGAGTGGAAGGAGGGATTTCACAGTTCTAGATATTTAAATATATGTTAATCTATAAGGTGTGGAGGTGTAAACCCCCTCTCTTTGAGTCAGATAACCTGTCCTATAAAATGTGTATATATTATAACAATTAGGGGTGATTTATCAGAAGTGTCTGAGATTAAACTAGTTGCCAATGGAAACCAATCACAGTTCAGCTTTAATTTTATGAACAGCTGTGAGGAAATGACAGCTGAGCTCTAATTGGTTGCTATGGGGAACTAGAACAGTTCTGCTCTCAGACACTTCTGATAAATCTACTCCAAAATTAATTCTACGGCTCCAGTCTACACAGCAAAATATCAACATATAGGCGTACATTTACGAAAACCCTTGTGCTAGTTTTCCGACAGACTCTGTACATTCTTTTATGACAGAAATATGTCACACTCACTATATAAAATTTGTACCAAAAAAAAGTTGGTGCACAAATGTGGGCTCCAATGAATTCTGGAATTATATATATAACCAATTTGATGAAGATGCATAAAAATAGATCCATGATCCAAGGGCTTTTTGCCAAAATATGCAACTCTTATGATACTTTTATACCACATGATTACCTACAAACATATTGGAGCCCACAAGGGCAATCTAATAGGTAAATAATCCCCACAGAATCACAGATTAATTGACTGTATATTCATACACTGTGGACCTAGTATACATTTCAAGGAACTATTACAAGGCTTCTCATTGTAAATTACATCTGGATTACTTAAAGGACATCTACCACCAGGATCAAGGATTGTAAACCAAGCACACTGACATACTGGTGTGTGCCCCCTCTGGTAGGATCTTCTCTTCTTTAAGGTTCTAATGCCCTGGTTTTTACAAAAAAAATGCTTTTAAAATTATGCAAATAGAATCTGGGAGGCTCCAGGATTCATAGGTGGTAATGGAGCCTGCAGCCCCTCAGGCTCCTTTGCATAATATTTAAATACATTTTTTCTTAAAAACAGGGGCATAAGAAGCTTAAAGATGAGCAGATCCTGCCAGAGGGGGCACACACCAGTATGTCAGTGTGCTTGGTTTACAATCCTTCATCCTAGTGTTAGATTTCATTTAAATAATATTATTGCCCCTAAATAATAAGGCCACAGTGTAATCATAAATCAGTACATAATGCAAGATGTAAGAGAATATGAAGGATGTACCAATGCATCTGCTTAAAGATTTTAATCTTTCCATCAAAGGTACTGTGAAACAATACTAAAAGAGAAACATTTTGTGGTTTTACAAAAATGTATTTACATGATATACAGATTAAGAATAAAAATGTGTTTTTTCTTAACCATAGATGAAGGATGTTGTGTTATGAAAAGTTCTGTGTCTGACATTTGAAAGGTCAACTTTTTGTTATGGATTGATATAATTTCCTATACAGTTGAGCCATTAGATTTCTGTAACAAGTAAACTATATAATATCAAACCATTATCTTTAATATTCATGTTCCTTTATAAAATGTATACCCAAGACAACAAGAGGTAGGAATTTACTTTTAACAAAAAGAAACAAAATAAATAAATAAAAGTTCAAAATTACAACTTGCTAACAAAACACTTGAAAAGCAGCAATTCTGGGCTTTTAGCAGTAACTTCTTGGCGGCTGCACAAAGGCACATATAGCATATCACTTGGTAACACAATATGAATAAACAATATAGGGGCAGATTTATCAAGCAGTCTGAAAGTCAGAATATTTCCAGTTGCCCATGGCAACCAATCACAGCTCCCCTTTAAAATATTCATGAACACTGGTGAAATGAAAGCTGAGCTGTGATTGGTTGCCATGGGCAACTGGAAATATTCTGACTTTCAGACTGCTTGATTAATCTGCCCCAGTGTCTTGAATGGCTATTCAAATGGTGACAAACATGTGGACATATGCAGGAAAGAGGTAAGGAATAAAACAACTTTACAGTGAGAAAAATATATCCTCTCTCATGTAGGCACATAATGGTAAGAAGTATTACATTACAGAATTTTTCTATAACAAAATGTTTGTCTTCTATTTTCTTACCCACTTGCTACCACCTCACTGTTTTTTCACAACTCGGCAAAGACCAGAAATGGCAATGCTGACGCCCACCACAATTGCAGAGAAGGGGGCTTTTCTACCCACCAGCTACAATGACAGACCCAGCAGTGGATATCGAGTTGAGTGAGGAGCATGATCCAGTGATTAGGCATTAAGATGGCATCTTAATGGTTCAGACTTAGGGGTTCCCTCATTCAGGCGTTGGCAAAGCGCACCACAGCATGCATATTCTGTCATATAAGCCAGGTCATAAATTAAAGGAAATCTAGCACTAGAATGAAGGATTGTAAACTGACATACTGGTCTGTGCCTCCTCTGGCAGGATCCACTATTTAAGCTTTCTATGCCCTAATTCTTAAGAAAAAAGGCTTTAAAAATTATGCAAATTAGCCTTAGGGGCTCCAGGCTCTAATAACACCTATGGAGCCCATGGGCTAATTTGCATAATTCTAAAAGCCTTTTTTAACCAGGTCATAAGTAGAGCAGATCATGCCATAGGAGGCACACACCAGTATGTCAATGTTCTCGGTTTACAATCCTTCATCCTGGTGGTAGATGTCCTTTAAGGCCCCCAGGTCTATCTACAGTAAATGTTTATCAGCCTGTTAATTGTAAATAAAATAACAATATCTTATATTATCGCATCTTTAAAGACCCAAGCTTTAACACTGACAAGTAGTTTATCTTATATGATTAAAAAAATATAACATTATGTAAAATATATATAAAAAATATAATGTAAAAAAATAGAATTGATGTCCTGTCACATTTCTCCCAATGTGACGGCAGGACAGAGCCCAAAAACCGGGACTGTCCCGCTGTATCCAGGACAGTTGGGAGGTATACACAAGGATTAAGACAGTTGATTTTTTTACTTTGATAAATCAAACTTAACAGTGGCGATCATTTATCTATTTATCATTACTAGCCGTTTCCCTTTGTAGCCACTGGATTGTATTTTGTGTCTTCTCTATGGAGTGCATTCACCTTTAACCTACCTTACTCTGTAAAGTTTAATTAAAGATTTGATAAATAAATTATATTTTCATATTACTTTTAGTATTGTCCTTGCATAATTTTGTAACTAATCCTCTTTTATTCTTTTGCACCTCCTGCAGTCGGTTTGCTCTGCCAACTCAGGCGTCACAGATGACAGATGATCTGGAGATCTATGAGGCAGGAATGGGATGCCAGATGCATGAAGTAGGCAGGAAATTTGACTGCAGGAGGTGGGGGTTACCTGACTGCACGAGGCGGGGTTAACTGACTGCAGGAGGTGGGGTTACCTGCCTGCAGGAGGTGTGGCTACCTGACTGGATAGTACAAAAGAACAATGCTGCAACCTAGAAATAGGCTAAAAAGACCTCCAGGGGACATACATATTACAGAAGATATTACTGTTTGTGGGTTTTGGGGATGTCAGGGTGGTGACAGTTTCTCTTTAAATAGAATAGAATTAAACTTTATCTCAATGGCAAATTATTTGTATCTCACATTCTAGGCTAGTCATATCTTACAGAAAGGTAAACAGTACATTACAGAATGGATATTACAAGAAAAAGCAGTAGATAACAACGAAAAGTACAAAAAAGATAGTACATTAGGATACTACTAAACACATATTGCCTGGATGGGCACTTAGTCCTTTGTTTTTGGCAATATTTGGATGTAAAAATTGCTTGTTTTCCGGATTAAGGAATCATGGAATTTTGTTGTCAAACAACACACCTGGTGAAAGTGATTACTTATGGCCCTCTATTGTAGAATTAGGCTGTGTAATCGGTGAGTGTTTATAGCAATGGGATCAAATTGTTTCAGGTGTCTCTTGTGCCAAACCACCTCGCTTTCCTAATTGTGTTCTGTGTTTTTTCCTGGTTCAACATATCCTTCCATGTATGTGTGGGACTGCCCACTGTACTCCTAAACTCAGCCTACCGGGGATGTATATATGGCGGCCATATATATACGTCCCCCAATGGTCCTGAACGGGACCCAGGTGTAGCATACGTTCGGCTGGAGAGTTAGCTGCTCACCTCTCCCCTCTCCTTAGGGAGCCATGCTGCCAGGCTGTTCTTACAGCAAAAGATACAGCATGTCATGTTTGCTAGCTAGCTGCAGTCCATAGAGCTACCATTTGGATGCCATATACGGTTGTGTTAACAGGCCTTAAACAGCCACTCTTCCATGCTGCTACTTTTGTTTTGCTTATTATTTGTGTATTTGGTCTGTGTCAGCAGCACTGCTTTCTAATGAGGGTGAGTAGCTATTTAAAAAAAAAAAAAAATAAATAAATATATATATATATATATATATATATATATATATATATATATATATATATCCACCCAAATCCATCCAAATATATACTGATGAGGAGGAGCAACTATTAAAAATATATGAATGAATGGGAGCAACTATTAATTATATAGTAATTATATTAATAAATATATGTTATTCATTATATATAAATAAACATATATATTAATTATATATTAAATATATATATATATCAATGGTTGAGTAACTATTATATATTAATGTTGGACGCTGCTATTATTAATTATGGGGTGCTGTTATATTTTTATGAATAAAAGGGTGTGGCTATTAATTATATATTAATGAATGGGTTATACTTATAATTTTTTTTTGTGGGTTAAATATATATTTGTGCCGCTGGGGGTACTTTATAATGGGAAATAATATATATTATGATATATTGAAGGGTCACAGTGTAGTATTTAGTAATAACTGAGGTATTAATATAACTGAGATATTTTTAAGGGTGCAGTGAAGAGCTTACAACACCTGGATGGAAAATTCTGCCAGGAGAAGTTAGTGACCCAGATATATTATTGTGTCTTTGGAGATGACATGCGTTTATCATGTGTTTGCACCACAGCTGTGTCTGTAGAGCCCTGTCTACATAAATTCCTCAACAATTTAGAATCCAAAAAAACAGTGACCAAAATAGCTATAAGATTAATCAACAATAATACCAGTAGCATTATCCCTTTAGGAACTGAAGTTCTTTTAAGGCTACAAGTAAAGACGTATTAAGTTTTCAAGATTTAATACACAGATGTGCAGTGCAGTAAAGAAAAATACAATTGTCAGCTAGAAAATAGAAAAACTGAGGAATATAGGAATTGTATATACAAAGGAATATATATACAAAAATACAAATAACCTTTACTGCTGAGTTAGAAGTCAGCCTGTCCCGTTTTTAAGGAAGCCCTAAAGATTGAACATTTTCTCCCACCTCCTAGCCCAGTGATGGCAAACTTTTTAGAAAATTTACTTATTTACCGTGAAGTGCCAACATTGCATTTTATACAGTAACTTATTGCTACCTGTTCTTCCACATCTTTCAACTGTATCGGCCGCCTGAGGCCATCAATACAGTTGACAAAAGGAGGGCAAATCATTGTATCCTCCCTCCAGGGTCTCTCTGTACAGGTTCTAGAAGGGGGACCTCCAAAGATAATGCACTTCTATCAACACCTTCTTACTTTCCCCACAGTTCCAAACAGCTAATAAAGTGTTGCTTTAAAACAGCGCTGAGAACAGCATCGCTTAAGTTGCCTGGGACTGCAGGAAGATTCAGTGTTTGGTGAACTCTGTCCTGGGGCAATGGCCTGGTTGCCCACAGAAAGGGCTCTGAGTGCCACCTCTGGCACCCGTGCCATAGGTTCACCACCAGTGTCCTAGCCTGTGGCCTCACGCCACAGCAAATTGTTGCAATGCTGCTTTTAATCAACTGGGTACCCGATCCTATATCACCCCATACCAAACTTGTGGGTGTTTCAGATAAAATCAGGGTTGTTATGTAAATTAGCGGGGTTGCCGTCAATATAAACTACGGAAATTCACAATGGATGTCGGACAATATAACTACTGATTATGTGCACATTATTATGATATAATATATAATTTTCCCTTGTTTGAATCCTGACTTCTTTGGTCTACTTTTGTTAGGAACAGTCTGAGCAAAATCCCCCCCCTTCACACACTAATGGACCTTCCTTTGATCCTATGAGGATGATGTACTTTGTCTTGAATGTGTGAAATGCTACACTGCTGCTATAAGCAGACCCTTGACTAATTCCTTTGAATTCCGTGCCACCCCCCTAGGGTATAGTATTAGAATTTGTAAATTAATATAGGAATTTAGTAAAGTGAACTACACACAATAACATATGGCCATATTCTTGTACAATTACCACAGGACCCAAATTAAAGTTTGCACCAAGGTCTATTACAGTCTTTTTATTCTACTGGTGGCTACTGCTGCCATAGTGTGATGGTGGCTGTATCCAAGGACAGATATTTAGTAGTAGGGACAAAATGGCTACATTATAAAAATTATATCCAATCAGGTATATATTAAGTAACATACAATTGAAGAAATATATGTATATGACAGATGAATTTAATGAAATGTATATGTCCAGATGGGAATTCCCCTTTAACCCTTTGCCAGGTCCTACCAGAATTAAGCTGAAGGTCAAAACACTATGCAAAAATTAGTTTTATACATATGAAAAGATATGATTATTTTAGATAATGAAAAGGAATAAAATTAACTTTATTAAGATCAGTAAAACCATAAAATATTTTGTATTATTATATCTGTAATGTAACCCATTAATTATCGCACTCTGTGAATGCCTTAAAAATAAAATAATGTCAGCTATGTTTTTTGATCCTAAAAAGTAATTTGAGTTGTTTCCTCGCAATGTCACAGTTAGTTGGAAATAAGCTGTAGATGTGTAATAAACACACACTGGATAGTTGAACAAAAATATAATTTACAGACGTAGCAGATTGAATGTTTCAAGCAACCATACTGAGTCACTTGTCCTTATAACCAGCAATTTACAATAGATAAAATTATACACAATTTTGTGGAACTCTTAAATTATATAGACAATACTGTATGGTCAGAATCTTTCATGATGCCAGATTATATAATTCAAAGATCGCCATTTAGCACAAAAAGTACATATGCACATGACAAAATGTTGACTATAGTGGAAAGCTTTCTGCATAGGTCATCTAATTTCAAGGGTTTACCGTATTCCTAAAATTCACTCTGACCTTTACAGGTGAATTTAAAAGTTGTCCATTTTCTGTAAATAAATGTTTTTATTTGTATGGTTGAAGGGTTAAGTTTTCTAGATCTCTGCTTGCTGACATTCCATACGTAGCTTCATAGTTTACTTTGTCACACAGGTGCATGGCTTATTATATCATAGAGCAGGGGTTGGGAACCTTTTTGGCTGAGAGAGCCATGAACACCACATATTTTAAAATTTAAATCTGTGAGAACCATACAATATGCACATGGCCCCCAGTAGATAAGTAGTCACTGCACTTCTCCTCTAATAGATAGGTAGCCCCAGCACATGCCCCCCAGTAAGTAGTTAGCCACATAACATGGCCCCCAGTAAATAGGTAGCCCCAGCACATGCCCCCAGTAGATAGGTAGCCCAAGCACATGCCCCTAAGTAGATAGGTAGCCACAGCACATGCCCCTCAGTATATTGGTAACCACAGCACATTCCCCCCGGTAGATAGGTAGCACCAGCGCATGCCTGCTAGTAAATAGGTAGCCACAGCACATGCTCCCCCCAGTAGATAGGTAGCCATAGCACATGCCCTCCATTAAATAGGTAGCCCCATCAAATGCCCCAGGCCTCAGTAGATAAGTAGTCACAACACATTCCTCCCAGTACATAGTTAGTACCAACACATAAATGCCCCCAGTAGATAGTTAGTGACAGCACATGCCCCCAGTAGATAGGTAGTCACAGCAAAAAAAAAAAAGGGGAATACTCACCTACTTGCTCTCCCTTCAGAGGCTTCTCATCATACCCGTGCTTTTCTCTATGACCTTGGCCCCGCTGCCAATGTTGCTTAGGCAACGGCGCCTGGGTCATAGAGAGGAGTGGATGCTGCTCTACCCTAAACAACAGTGCAGCGATGGCACCTTGGTCCCACAATGGAAGCAAGCAGTGGTATCATCCCTGCCTACAACCAGTGATTAGTGTTGCACACAGTGCTAATCGCTCTTAATTAATGATTTGTCCGAGAGCCATCTACAGCCATCCAAAGAGCCACATCTGGCTCCCGAGCCGTAGGTTCCCTACCCCTGTCATAGCGAAGAATTATAGCTGTGTGTTATAATGAGCCATGCACCCGTGTGACATCACATGACTATGGATCGTTTTTTATCTACAAGAAGTACAATGAAGCTTCCTATAGAATAGCAGCAAGAATAGATCAAGAAGTCAGTGAAGAATTGATACAGAAGGTATTTTCTGAAAATTGTATGCCAACTTGTGAGCTGACCCAGAGTACCACAATAACATATATATATATATATATATATATATATATATATATATATATATAATATATATATAATGAGAGAATTAAAGTTTCACAATTCAAAAATGTTGAGGAACACAGTTTTATTAATAACAATGCTAGATTTAGTGTATTGTAATCTGAAGCATGGAGGCCTCACTTGCATAGGGCAAAAGTTGAAGACAGGCTCACTTTAATCCTCAAGAAACATAAGATATCACTATAAATATGTCTTACTCCTAATCTGGAGATAACAACTTTCATACATGACCTGCAGTATGAATATAGATAACCTGTACTAGACATAATATACCCTTCTCACAGACTATGAATGACAGGAGTGAAGCTGACATTTTTTATGTATTTGGCAAAATCCCAGCTATTAAATTACATAAGTTGAGTCTTACTGTTAAAATCTCCTCTAATTTGTGTTAAACACTTCACACAGCTGACTTCCTCCTAGCGTTTCTCGCAGTAGAAAATGACCCAGAGGGGGAATGTAATAGCGCACTTTCTTAAACTCACTCAAGATAACGTTTTATGAAAACTTCCAATCCTCAGTGGTGACTGGCAAGTGATTCAATACTTTGTCAGATGGCTGTAAAATGTATAGTTTTACGCTCTGGTGAAAAGAACTGGCATTAATCAAAATACAACTCTGACTTCTATCAAAGGGGTCAGGTGTACAATATCAGCAGCAATTGTTACATAATTTCTCACGACTTGCCATGATAGTTACATACTAGTTCTCTAGAATATGCAGTGAAACGATACAAGGCTTTTGAAATATTGCTAAGAAAACACCTGGCACTGTAACAGTAGTAAAACTCAGCTGACAGTAAAGTCATGTTAATGTAGTGATCATATGAATCTATGTGTGAAAGCACATTCTTAGAACAAAGCTGAGTCTTGTTGCAACTGCAACTTACAAGCGGTCCCATACTTAAGGACACCCGACTTACAGACGACCCCTAGTTGCAGACAGACTTCTCTGCCCACTGTGACCTCTGGTGAAGCTCTCTGGATACTTTACTATAGTCCCAGACTGCAATGATCAGTTATAAGGTGTCTGTAATGAAGCTGTTTTGATAAACCTTGGTCCAATTACAGCAAAAAATTTTGAAATTCCAATTGTCACTGGGGCCAAAAAATTTTTGGGCAGGAGCTACAATTATAAAATATACAGTTTCAACTTACATACAAATCCAACTTAAGAACAAACCTATGGAACCTATCTTGTATGTAACCCGGGGTCTGCCTGTATACTGTAATATGGTTGTACTGAACAATACAGTAGTACTCTGCAACCACCACCATGATAGTTTACATACACTATACAAAAAGACACATATGCGTGCTTTTCTCACTATCGGAGATAAAATCAGAATAAACCTTTCCCATTTTAGGTCAATCAGAATTACCAAAATTATCTTTTTTGCCAAATACCAGAATAATGAGATAAAGAGAGAAATTTTAAGTAATTTAAGACAGTTTGGCAGGATGCTTCGGTTCATTGTCCATTTGAAATACCCATTTGCATCCAAGCTTAACTTTGTGGCTAATGTCTTGATTTGCTTCAGCATTGCCACATTTATCAAAAGTGGTGCAAACTGCAATAGGTTTGCCTGTCAACTGTGCACAGTGCCAGATCAAAAGTGGCATACAGGCTTCATTAATATGGCGCTCCCTGCACTGCTGGGGAAGTGAGTACATACTTTTTTGGTGCACCTTTAACATAGAGCATGCAACACAATTCTGTCAAGTAACTGTATTAAATGTGATGCACTGGAACGCCCCTTTGGGTGCAGAGTTTTGTGGCACGGTGGACACAGTACAGCCACTTTATAAATACATGTGAAAGTTGTTTGCACATTCTTTTCAGTGCAAAGTCAGACAGATAACTGGCACAAATGTTTTAGTAAATGTCTTTCAATGTTCTTTCCTTATGAAGCAATCTATTTTGTGAAGTGTACCACAACATGAAACAACCCCGCAAAATGATGCTGCCACCCCCGTGTTTCACAGTTGGGATGGCGTTCTCAGACTTGCAAGCTTCTCCCTTTTTTCTCCAACCATAACAATGGTCACTATGGTCAGACAATTACATTTTAGTTTTGTCAGACCACAGGATAAGTCTCCAAAATCTCTCTTTTATGTTTCTTTTGGAGTGATGGCTTCTTCTTGGCAGAGTGGCCTTTTAGCTCATGCCGATATAGTACCTGTTTCACTATGGATGATGACACACTCTTACCACAGTCAGCCAACATCTTCCCAAGGTCTTTTACTTTTGTTCTTTGGCTGATATTCTCATTTTGGACCAAAGCATGTTCATCTCTGAGACACAAAACCTGTCTTCTTCATAAGCGGTACTTGTTTGTACTTGTGTATAATTGTAAAGATGAACAAAGCTACTTCAGGTTTCTGGAAACTGCACCAAAGAATGAACCAGACTTTTGCAAGGCCACAATTTTCTTTTTGATATCTTTCCTGATTTCATTAGACGTTCACGTGTTACATGGGATTATTCTAAAAATTCAAGTAATGGTCAAGTGTCCACATACTTTTGGCCATAAAGTATAAACAGGCAGTCCCCAGGTTACGTACAGGATAGGTTCTGTAGGTTTTTTCTTAAGTTGAATTTGTATATAAGTTGGTAACTTTATAATTGTAACCCCGGTCAAAAATAAAGCTTAATTGCAGACACCTTTGATAACTGTTATAGATGTTTATTGTAACCGAAGGCTAAAGTATAGTAGATTATCAATATCCATAGGTCCGTTTGCAACTAGGGGTCATCTGTAAGTCGAGTGTTCTTAAGTAGGGGATCTCCTGTATTGAATTAATAGAATATACATCTATGTTTTTCAAGATGTCGGGGGTTACATCATTGGTAATATGAGCGATTGTGGTGCTCTGTGTAAATATCATTTAGGTTGGGTTGCAGATTGGAAAGATCTGACATAGATAATAAACACAAGAAATTAACTATAACTTTAAATATAATGTGCCATATTAAAAAAACAGCCCAGGGCAATTCTGCCAGCAACAAACTCACTGTACTAGGCAATAGGGAAAAAGAACAAAGAGATAGATTGTTGTAAAAATTGCTCATCAGCAGTTCTTATTTGCACAGTTAAAGTTGCTGGATAGAAAGACTTCAAATAGTTGCTCAACTAATCTATACATGAAGTAAAATGAAGTGAAACTTAACTCTTAAAGGACATCTTCCTCAGAGGTTCATGAGGAAAGATGTTCTTCAGGACTTCTTTTATTGTAACTCTATACCCCAGGATTGCAGCAATATAGATTTATAAAAGTTATGCTAATTAGTCTGGGACGCTAGGGCTATGTCACCAGAGTGCCTCGTCTTGGCTTGTATCAGAACAAGGGGAGGGGATAAATTAAAGGAGGAGGCGACATAGCAAGAGCACACCAGACTAATTAAAGGAAACCTACCACTTGTAGTGGCAGGTTTCCGATGGCAATACCGGGCACCAGCTCAGGGTGAGCTGGTGCCAGAGCTTATTTTAGTTAGTGTTTTAAACCGCGGTATCGCGGTTTAAAACACTTTTTAAACTTTATAGCCGGCGCAGACAGGTACGCGCTCGGCGCTTACCGTGCACGTGGCTACATAGGAAGTGAATGAGAGCCACGTGCACGGTAAGCGCCGAGCGCGTACCTGCCTGCGCCAGCTATAACGTTTAAAAAGTGTTTTAAACCGCGATACCGCGGTTTAAAACACTAACTAAAATAAGCTCCGGCACCAGCTCACCCTGAGCTGGTGCCCGGTATTTCCATCGGAAACCTGCCACTACAAGTGGTAGGTTTCCTTTAACATCATTTTTATAACTCTATTGCTGCAATCATGGCGTATAGAGTCTCCTTAGGAACTTCTTAGTAGGACACGTCTACAATCAATAAAAATGATGGTAGATGTGAAGAACACAGTGAACACAGTGAAGAACACATTGCAGATGTTTAACATGGGTCATTCTCCTTTTTGAAGTTCCACGAATATTCCATTGAATAAAAAAACGAAGAAAGGACTGACTTCCTTATTTCTCAATAAAATGACACATTTTATTGGTCCCCTTGAAAAATGCTCGAGTCTCCCATTGACTTCAATGGGGTTCGTTATTCGAAAGAGCACTCGAGCATCGGGAAAAGTTTGACTTGAGTAACGAGCACTCGAGCATTTTAGTGCTCGCTCATCTCTATTTTTCACCCTTTTTCAAAGTTGTAAAATCCCTTTAAAGAATTCTTTGGAGATTTATTTCAATAAATACTGACATCACCCCATCTCCCCACTTGAATTTTTTTTTCCTCCACCTCTTAAAAAAACTGAGCCTTTTTTCCTTTTCAGGTTTTTGTTTTGCACGCTCCAACTTCAATATGCACATTGTAATACATGGGATAAAATCAGAGAGCCTCAATGCTGTCATAGAAACCGATCGCTGCCCACGCTGACTTCACAGGGGATGTTTTTCAAATCCAATATGGCAGCTTTGCCGGAGGCATTTACAGTGTTAACATCCGTGATCGGTTGCAGCACCGACTGTGGGTGTTATCCGTGGGTTTTTGCTGGACTCTCCATTCTGTCCTATAATCCCCCCTTCACAAAATCTTCCACTCTGTCTCCAAAGTCATGAAATAATAATTCCCGTATTTGTTGAGACAGTTCAGCTTTCCAATATTTTTTCACATATTCTATTAACGTTTGCCAAAAGCTCTGAATCACAGGGCACACCTATATCCCATACCACTGACCTTTCCCCACATTTGGGTCATGTCATAAGGCGATCAGGGAATTTCTGAGAGGGCAAAATAGTTAACATGTCTATTGCCCAGTGCAATAGTTTAAAGTATGTCTCTCTCCACCTTTCATTAATTGTCACCTTGCGAATTGGTGACCACCCATGTAGTAAAGTATTAAGCACAAACAAGACCTGCAGTCTGTTTTATCAGCACATTCTTTCTTTATATCCACTACTCCACTTACAAAAATAATTTTACCACCCAGATGCCTGCTGATAAAGGGTTACAAGTACTTCCTATATCACCTAAAATTAGCTGCTAGTGAGGCAGACATTTTTCTGATATGCAAATTAGCTTTCCTGACTCATGTCTGCTGGCATTGACTCTCTCCCAGGCTTGCAGTTAACCAGGCCCCATAATTCTGACTGACAGATTGGTATCTCTTCAAATAACTGCCCTGCCTCCTTGTACTTAGGGACCGTCTGCTAATATTCAACTACAGACAAAGAAAGTTCTATTTACTTATAGGAAATATTGTGTCAATTTTTTTTTACACGGTGCCTTGTGTTAAATTCATGTCATGTGGCCAGAGTGACATCATCACAGGTCCTTTAGCCTTCTCACAATAGCAAACTGTGCACCATGTATGTGATCACATGAAATCAGAGCAGCCTTCATGGCAGATGAGGAGGAGTATAAGTCTATAGAGGCTCCTTTGATTTCATGTGGTCAGATAAATACATGGGGTACCGTTTTCTATTGTTAAGAGGCTAAAGGACCTGAGATGAGGTCACCCTGGTCACATGACAAGAATTGCTGAATAGTAAGGAGGCATGAGGAGTAGTAGATGGGAGGGGCTAGCCAAGCAGGACATACCTCCTCTGATGCCAGGTAATATAAGATAAAAGGTTATTTATGGGGATGTAAGGGAAACAATTTTAGCTAGAAGAAGGGTGTCAGTTAATATGGCCCTATAGGAACCAGTCACTGGCTTTATATGTGAAAATGTGGTGAAAGGTTCTATTTAATCTTTCACTACCTCTATTTCTCTTTGCCTTCATTCTAACCCCACCATGATTCTGATTGCTGAATTGCAAAAGGTAAGCCATACAACTTTCTTATCTGTTTCCAGGCCAGTATTGTGTATATATAGAGAATTTTACTCACCCTGGCATTTTCACCCATATTGTATGTAATTACATTACCAGATTCCACGGGCAGCAAGTTCTCTCTCCAGATCCCAGCTAGAATGCATGGAGGCAACTTTGACCCAGTCTAGAAAGTGCCTAAAGAGACACACCAGATTTTATGCTCTTCCATTAGGGAAGTTCAAAACACAGTCAATTGAAAGTTGAGCAGGTCCCTTGAAAAACAAGTTTTGGTGATTTATAAAAAAAAATTGAAAAATAGTACCCAAATTCAAAGTCTTGTAACATGCTAGTAAAATATGTTGAAACTTAAAAACCATGCCAACATAAAGCTGGCATTTGGGAAGCGTAAGTTATTAATTAATTTGGGTGCTATAACAATCTGCTTCAAAAGTATAGAATTTCTAACATTGAAACCTACAAATTTTTTCAAAATTTTTGTCAAATTTTAGTTTTTTTCATAACTGAACACAAAAGATTTCATCTAAATGTTTAAACTAATTTGAAATATGTCACAAGAAAACAATCTCAAAATCCCCAGGATATGTTAAAGCAGGGTCAACATCTGCAAAGAGTTTGTATATTCTCTCCGTGTTTGTGTGGGTTTCCTCCGGATCCTCCGGTTTCCCCCCACACTCCAAAACATACTGGTAGGTTGACTAGATTGTGAGCCCCATTGGGGACAGGGACTGATTTGGCAAGCTCTGTGCAGTGCTGTGTAATCTGTGTGCGTTAACATAAAAAAATTAAGTAATAAATTAAAAGTGTAAAAATCATAAACATGTTAAGTATCGCCACTTCCCAAAAATGCCTGTTCTATGAAAATAAGATATAAGATTATTTCCGGCCATGAACACCATAATGAAAAAGCGCCCAAATGTCTGAATTGCCACGTTTCATTATTTTTCCAACCATAAATATTTGAATTAAAAATTATTAAACTGTTATAAAGGTCCCAAATTAATATAAATGAAAATGTCAGTGACTACCTCACTACAAAAGATTAAATTTTTTTTAAATCTACTAAAACCTAAAAAAAACCTATACAAATTTGGTATCCGGACATATCATATACAAAAACCTTTTGTTTCTTTGTGCAATCCCTTCAGCAGAGGTGGTCGTATCCGAGGAAGCCATCTCGTTTCCAAGGGACAACATGGCAACATTTATAAAAATGATCTTCACACATTTTTTAACAACATCCAATTGAAGAAATATTTACATTTGGCAAATGAATCCAATTAAATGTAAATGCCCAGATGGGGATACCCCTTTAAAGGGAAAGCATGGTAGTGTTATAAATGAACAAGAGGGCAGAGGCAGGGTGAAATAAAATGGCATTAAAGGGGCATAAAGAGTATGATGGATAAACAATGGTGATAGCAAATATGTCTCTTAACAGAAAGTAGAGGCCGGAAGTTGTTGTCTGGAAGATGAGACTGTGAAGGGAAAAGTTCCATCAAGGCATTAGTGGTAGGTCAGTGCAAGTTATATTCTCTGCGCTGAGCTGCTATCACGTCACTGTACTGTGGTAAATTGGTCTTTAGATATACTGATGGTATATTTGGTGGTGGTATTTTTCAGTCTCTATGTAGTAATGTTCATGGTGTAGCAGTGTTATTTAAGTGATATTGTCCTTTGCATGGCACTCTTCATTACACCTAATATTGGTCACTGCACTGAGGTAATATTTGCTCCTGGTATAACAGTACTATTACAGATATTAGTCTAATATAAGGGATCTTACTTATTATTAGAATGACAGTGTTTTTTGTATTTTTGTTGTATCAATGGTGGTAACGGTTGGTGAATTTTGCACCAAGGCCAAGAGGGCAGTAGTTACACCATTGCTAGTTATTATTTTCTGCTGATACTTTTGCAATATGGGTTCACTATAGGAAAATATCTCTGAAAGTAAAATCAAATATCTTTTTATATTCTCATTTCACATAAACTTCCTTTTTAAAGAAATCTACATATCTTAAATAGTTATGAAGCTGTGAAGAATGTGTGCCACTCTTCAAGTACAAAAATAGCCATGGTGGTCTGCTCAGCTATTTTTTAGTGCACTTCATAGATCTGGAGAGAAAGCAACACACAAGTGCACCCCACATTGTCAGGGGATGTCAAGGGATCCCTATTTTCAAGATAAGTGTAGATTAGCTATTTATGGCATAAAGCGGGAGGATTTATCACCATGTTGTCTGATTGCTTGTATTATATTTTGAGACTTTTTTGTCTCAGTTAAGAATAAAATCTTTTGCCCATGAAATAAAGATCTGACATTTTAATTGCATAGTCATGTTTCCACAAGAAAGACCATTTTAGACACTTTACTTTGCAATTTTATTTAGTTTTATAACTATAGCTCAGAAATAGTCAGTGAAAAATTCCAGAGTGTGGTTGGGGACTTTCTAAGCATACACTTCATGATTCCTCTGTGCTATAAAATGCTGTGTCCTGAAAATGTGCTTAGATTGTTAGGGTGATGGGTTTACCTATACTTTCACTTCGCTTCTCAACAGTCTACCAACATCTGACACGTAGAAAAAGAGAGTGGGACAGATCAGATTCATGAGATGGATATAAGACACAATGGACCACATTTACCAAAACTAGTGCAAACTGCACTATTGATTAGCGGCTGGAATCAGACGTAAGCTGGAGCGTCTCCAGCTCATTACCATATTTTTATAAAGTTGATTTCTTGTACAAACGGACCTGATACACAATTTAGCAAATTTTGGTTTGCAAATGCATTCATCCCCCATGAGTTTGAAGTACAATGCAGCTGACACCTCTGCATATGGAGAGGTTTTTCGGACAGCTATTGCTGCTATACAAAAGTATACAGTGGGTACAAAAATTATGCATACCCCTTTAAATTTTCCACTCTGTTTCATTGCAGCTGAACCTAGAGTAGAACCATCTTAAGAAGGATCAGAAGAAAATGGACAGCATGCAAGCAAAAGGTCTGAATACTTATAACCATGTGATATTTCATTTTTTCTTGTTTAATAAATTAGCAAAAATATATAGTTTTCTATTTTTTTCTGTCAAGATGGTGTGCAGTTAATTAATGAGCAAAAAATGTTTTTCATGCTGGATGAAAATTGGGTGCAATGAAACAAAAAAATTTAAAGAGGTCTGAATACTTTCTGTACCCAGTGTAAGTAAGGAATTGGTTAAAGAAAGAGGGTGCAGCAGACCTCACTCAAAAAATTTACATATACAGAAAAAGTAAGGTTACCCTATATACCAGCAACAGCCTTTATAAAATAAAAAGAGAATGCTTAGGATGCAGAGTATTTCACCTTCAAGTATACATGCTTGGTTTGTTTGTAACCTGGGGGTTGACGATTCCCTTTAGGAGTTAAGGATTGCATTTTAAGCCAAGGCTGAAACATTGGAAGGAAGCCAAGAAAGTGAGTAAAGAGGGAGCATAGTGAGCTTATATCTCCTTGTTACATGCTGACTGGAGTTTCTGGCAGATTAGTGAATAGATTAGGTGCAGCAGTAAAAAATGCTTAGTTTTTTTATCACAATAAAAGCCAAGTACAATGAATTTGAGATGACATTTCCATCAACTGAAGAAATAATGCTTAAAGAAAAGAATGAAACCTATATGTTTTCACAGTTGGATTTACCCATAATGTATCCTTTACAACTGCATGAGGCCCTAGAGACTCTACACAGTGATGGGATCCAAATTCACTGGACCAGGTCTTCATATTGGTAACCAAAGAGGAGAATGTGAAGACTGGCATCCTCCCTGTCAACCAACTGGTGTGACATAGCCCTATTGTTATACTTTTCCTGTTCCTTCCCTCTCTAGCATGCCCTGAAATCTTCAGTATGAGAGAAGGAGGAGGAGGGTAGTCCCGTGGCACCAATAGTCACACAAAGGAGCAGTGTTTAGCATTCGAGGGCCCCAAGACATAATTTTGCTTAGGGTCCCTAAAATGCAAACCTGCTCCTTTATGTTTTCTGCTCTGTGCAGCACTACAGTGCTAAATGTAAACACAGTGGTGCTTATTTACTGAGGTTCCGTGCATCGCCCTTTCGTTGGATTTCCCAACATTTTTCAGGATTTCACGGCTGTGACAGGTATTTAACAGGGGATTGTGGCGCACCGGATTGGATTTTGGCGCAGCTGTGCCAGTTTTCATGTGACAGAAATCGGGAGGGGGGGGGGGGAATTGTGCCGTTGGACGATCCGACTTTCAAATTGTGTCGCAAGATCAAGCACTTACATACACCGGGAAGATGAAGGTGAACTCTGGCAGACATGAGCAGGGAAGCAACACATGCAGGATATCAGGCACACAATCTTAGTGAATCGCGGCAGAGTGCATTATAGTCGGACAATGCACTTGGTGTCATTGAATGGAGAGCTGAATCTCATAAGCAGACCCCACAGTGATCAGCTGATACAAGCAGAATGTACAAAGCTAAAAGCTGACGGCTGTACTGTGCTATTATAACTCATTGGGGCAGATTTACTTACCAGGGCCATTCGCCATCCAGCGGCGCATTCTCTGCGGTGGATTCGGGTCTTCCGGCGATTCACTAAGGCAGTTCCTCCGACGTCCACCAGGTGTCGCTGCTGCGCTGAAGTTCATCGGAATGCACTGATCTTCACCAAGCCGGGCCGAGTGCAGGTAAGCGCAAGTCCAGCGACACTTTTTTTTTTAAAAATGCAGCGGGTTTTCCGAATCTGTCGGGTTTTCGTACGGCCACGCCCCCCGATTCGTGCATGGCGGCGCTGGTGCGCCACAATCCGATCGTGTGTGCCAAAATCCCGGGGCAATACAGGGAAAATCGGTGCAAAACGGAAATATTAACCCGTCACAAAAACTCGAATTGGGCCCTTAGTAAATGAAACCCTTTATCCAATCATTTGAATTTAAACTAAGCTGCAATAGTTCAGACAGGCTTCTACACAGTGTAAAGAGCTTTGTTCAGATATCTGCACACTGGTGTGGGGCCATGATTTCAGATTAGCAGCCATCTCTAATTAATAATAATATGGCAGGGGTCCACACTGTACATGGAGCAATTTATGGAATACATTTATACTAATAATTTTAACCTCAAATTCACACATAGCACTGAAAAAGTACCATTTCTGGATATTTTTTCTTCAAGGTTCCATTCTCACTAATTCCATTACTACATCGCTCTATGGAAAACTAACTAGTGGCTATGCAATACTCCATGCAGAAAGCAACCACCCATATCATGTAATCCATAATCTGCCTTTAGGAAAATTCATACGAGCAAAACGTAGTTGCAGCAACAATAATCTTTACCAACAGGAAAAAAATAATATGAAAAAAAGATTATTTGACAGAGGCTACACTAATCATATACTTAATGTAGCATCAGACAAAGTAGGAAATATGAACAGACAAACACTAGTACAGCAATCCACTAAATCATCTAACCATAACAGTTAAACTACTTAACTACACTCTACTGACGAGGTGCAAAGACATGAAAACAGTGCGGTCTACAGCAAGGAATCTGTTCCTTTTAGAAAAGATATACTGATTAGGCTTTAATTCCACATGAAGACATTAGGATTTCTGAAAAAGTCATGTCTGATGTTAAGGGGGCTGCCTTAAAAGGTAGTCAAGAGGAAGTTTTCCCCAAATTCCCCAGTGCTGCATAAATGACTGTTAGTCTCCACATGCCTGCTAAGGTTGCCTTAAATGGCCGAGTCTCCCTAAGGAGTCTTCTTACTCCTAGTTACAAGCCTCTCATCTTGGATTTACAAGTTACCTACACTGTACTGATGAGATGCATAGCGATTGAAGCTGGGGAAGCTTGGAATCTGTTCCTTTCGGGAATAGAAATATTGGTTTGAATTTGATCCTGCATCATGTCATTAGGCTTTATGAAAAGGTTTTACTAAGGTTAGTAAAGAGGCAAAGTTGTCCTCTTACTATCCTAAAAAATGTATTTGCATATTTCCCAAAAACAATTACATCAGAAGAAGTGTCCAAACAAGCAATTGTACAGGACTCAGAAAAAATACAAGCATACAGCAGACATTTTTTTGCAAGTAGCAATGATTATTGGGAAAATGACAAGCCTTTCTCAAGAAAACCCATGGGTCAAAATGCAGCTATCCAGTTATGAGTTCTTGAAAGAAGTAAAAAAAAAGAGCCTGGAGGGAAGGGGTACGGTTAATCCACCAAATTGATACATCAGATTTAAATGTTACCTTCCAAAAAAGGTAGCAATCTCAATTCATAAAGGGGCAGTGTAAAAACTACAGTTATATTACAGGAATGAAAATGTTAGAAAATGTTACAATTAAAGATGTGGCAATTCATCAAACCTTGCATTATGATTGGCTAAACAAATATTACATCAAAGCAAAATGGGGCAAAGAATACTAGAAAAGTCCCAATGTTCATGGTAAATCTCCTGACAGACCCAGCTTCTGACATTTTTTGCCCTAGTCAAAGTGAAGTGAAAAATCTCTATATTGGATTGGTAACACTGTAATACTGCAAGTTTGTGCATCATAGAAGCATGATTGTCCACAAATGTCATTTGTTAACAGCAAAGCAAAGGAGAGCAGACACATGACTGTAACCATAGACCTGTTTACACATTAGAACCAGAAATGCTTTCTATTCAGGAAGCTTGTATTCAGTGCAGCGTTGAGAATACGAAACACAATGTATTTTCAGCAGACTGATCAAAGCCACAAGCTTTTACAGTAAAGAGACATAATGTAATTTACCGTATACCTGCCAGCTGTGGGCCCATGTATGTAGGACCACAGTAATCCTGGGGGACAAAACTACATTTACTGATGTCTGCACATTTGTGTGATACATAGAGATGATAAAGTCATGGTAAAACCTTCACATAATGTCTTTCCAGTGACTAAGAATGAAATTAGTAAAAAGTCAGGGGAATCTTACTGTGCATTAACCACAACTAATGGAATAAATGCACAAGGGAAGATGTACGGAATGCAACCTACTTACATCCTACTTTTCACCTACCATTTAACTCTCATTTACATATTCCATCTATAAAAGAGTTATCAGAAAACAAGCTGCATACTCTCCATGCATTCACAGAGAAACATTACAAATGATTCCCTGTAACCACGTGACCAGAATGAAGGCCGAGGTAGGAGAGCCAACTACATTTACAACACATGCATCTCTTACATTAAAGAAGTCCAGGCCTCTGAGGTGAAGTCCTTTCAGACACAGTAGGTAGTATGGAGGTAAAAATGACAGACATTTTTACTAAATTTTTTCAATAGGGTAGATTTCATAACACTTGATTAGCTTATTAGGTTAAGGTATGTTGTAATTACTCTACACAATACACTAGGAGTCTGTAGGTAGGAGTGCTCACATACTTTAAGTACATTGGGATAGGTAACAGCAATGGATAGACAGAACTTGAGAAAGGTTCATGTACCCCACTTTTGCACATGTCTTCTATGTACGAGATGTTTTTTTTCTAAAGGGAGGGCCCTTTTATTTTATTTGATTTTTTATGCATACATTTAGCTATATTATGTTGCTGAAATCAATTCCTCTAACTATTTTATGTAATTTCAGTAAATATGCTGAATTTAAAAGCACATAAAAAATTACAAATCGTATCTGGGATCAGACAAGATTTTTCATTAAAGTTCACTTTTTAGTCCCTAGTGGAAAAAGTAATTTGAAAACCTCACTTATGTTCTCTTGATATTAGTTTTTTTACTATTTTTCGACATAATCCCTGTGCTGGTGCAAAATCCATGGCCTACTTCTCTTAGGTCCCCTTAAGAACATTGGGGAACATTTACTAAGAACAGTGCAGTCTGCCGGTATAGTGTACAAGGTGAACCAGATTCAGGATTTCTGGTACACGTTCTTAAGGTTATATGGTGATTCTCTGCTACCCTATTAAACTGTGATTTTTCACACACAAACCATTTTCTCAAGGTGTGATACAGTATATTACAAGTCAGAGCATGAACTTTATTTCAGCAGAAGCACAGGGAACACAGACTCGTGCAAAAGCGCATTTGTAATGCTTTTACTAGTGAAAAGTAATATTCTTACTACAGCTAGTGAAATGTGTACCCGCAAGCACTTTGCATATGCGAATGGAGATATGACACACCACAAGCACATGAAAAAACACAATCCACTTTTAATGGTGACAAGATGTAAATGTCGCAACCACAAAGGGACAAGTTTTCACTTGTCAGGTTGTGCACCTTTGTCAATCAAGGATATAACTTGGCAATTAAAACTCAAACCCTCCAATATTTTTTCCTGAATCTGTGACCGATAATCCCCTGTGTAGAAAATATTGCATTATACAGAATGGTCAGATTACAGATATAAATAGCTGTGAGACACAAAGCAGCGATACCAGGCTTTGCCATTACTATTCTGAACCTTATAGATCACAGAGATTACAATATATGCTTCTACTATTGCTCATTTCAAGCCTTCTGATAAGTTTAGACACAATTCTAGATTCTTTCATGTATGTTCCATAATAATTGCTAATGTTAGCCTATATATACTTTATTACAGTGTTAGACTTCCTATGTAAATAAACCATAACTATTTAGTTTTTTTCTTTGTTTTCCATATATTTTGGGTTACTATTTTTTTTTTTTGAATGGGTACAAAAACTGTAATTTACTTTAATCAATTTACCTATTTATGAGCACAGACTATACAAATAAAATGTGGTTTATATGCTTTATACAACCTAAGTATTTATTGTTGTGTTTGATGTTATATTAATATTTGTGTAGAAACAATTTGACACAACTACTAACAAATATATAAAAGTTAATACAAATACTTTTTTTATTCAAAAGTGTGATAATTACAGAAATTAATCAGTTATTGCAGCATAATTGTTATACAAGCATTCTGATCTGGTAGATAAGCTACATTTAAAGTAATAGCAATATTAATATGGAAGACAAGTGTCCTATGATTTCCCTCTTACTACTAATATTAGTTATTACAACATTGGGTTCACATTTCTGAAAAAACTAAAAGATTTCGGGTTTTTTTAACAAGTAAAATTTCCCTGAATGTTACTTGCGAAAAAAGTGTAAAACCTGTGTGTTAGCGTTGACCCAATTGTAACTCACAAGAGATAACAAAGTTGAAGCATATTATACACATTCACAGTGAATAACACATCCAAGACAATGAGCTTTAACAGAGATGAGTAATTGGTCTGTACACATTCATAGTGAACAATAACAGCTTGCAAAGACACGTTATCCTAGGTTTATGTTTTACAGGGTGCAAGGTTGTGTTATTACCAGTTTTAATCTTGTCTTGTAATTGCATCAACATCATTTACTCATTGTACAGACATGCAAATGCATGTTAAAGCTTTCTGGAGGATTTAGTCCACATAGAGAAAGTAAGAAAATGACATCGATGAAGCAGGGCTGAAGTTGTGAAGTCGCTGTTCACTCCTCTGTATCTTATAAAACCTCTTTGAGCACTATTTTAGTTTATGAAATATTCAGTTACACAATACAGCAATTACCAATGAAAATGGAGATGTTATTAATAAGGAAATACAGGAAACTCATGGTTTAACCCTTCATTGTAACAAAACTTAATTAGCAATATCAGGCTGGCTGACTAGACTACTAGTTTAGGGCAGCTCTATGGGGATATACAGGTTGATCACTGCAAGTGTTAGCAAACTGTATGTCAAAACATTATGCATGTCTATGTCTTTACATTACAAAATATACCTGCAGCTGTGTTTATGTGTTGTTTTCAACCCACTTCCTACCCTTAAAATGAGAAATTATTTATCCAATTCTTTGTCATATGCTAAAACATTTTGTGATGTTTTAGAGTACACAGTAGCAGACACATATCAGGGTAAATATCTGCTATAAGTGGTCTCATGTTGCAGCACAGCCCCCTCGATACTAAGACATCTTTGTGCATAAATCACATGATAAAAACATTTTGTTCCGGAAAATAATATTTAGAAAAAATGTCTACTCTAATCCAGTTATTGAATCTTGGACAGTCGGATAAGACAAGGGTTACTTGTCATTGGACGTCTTTATAGATTAGGCAATAAAAATTCTGCATATTCATCCAATGGTCCAAAATCTTTCCTGGGATGGTGATCATTTAGTCACCTTCTAGAAAGTTGACATTTTATGATAGCAGCATTCAGTAAGCCAAAGCTCATTGGGCCACATTTATCACGTGCAGTTTGCTTGCGGCGTGTGCTGAGTGCGCACTTTAATCAAAAGTGGCACACGGTCTTCATTAATATGGTGCACCCTGCGTTGCTCATGAAGTGTGCAACATCTTTTTTGTTGCACATTCCTCCCCCCTTTCATTACTTCTACTTTTCATCCCTTTTCTTATTGAAGACCCTTTTGCGGGCCCTGTGTGGGCCGCACTGTGGAGGACCATAGAAAATAAAGCTGCATTCTTATGGCCAAAGATAGAGCATGCTTTATGTTTTTTGCAGCCACAGAACGGTACGGTGAGCACTCGTTGGGTTCAACGTCCCAGGCCTGAGCGCTATAGACGCCTTGTTCTTGTGAATTCACTCTTAGGCTACATTCACACGACCGTATGATTTCTCCAGTCCTGTATTTACGGGCCGTATGACCCCGTATATACGTGACGTTTTTCATCCGTATGCAGCGCGTATTTAACCCGTATTTTATACGTGCCCTTAGACTTCTAGGGCATACAGAACTGAAATACGGGAGAAAATAGGACATGCTCTATATTTTTATACGGCCAGTATACGGTACGGTACACTCCAGTGTCAAAAACGGCAATATAAATGGTTGGACGTATTGTCCATTGAAATGAATGTGGTCGTATGTAACCCGTAAAAAAACGGTACGTATACGGCCGTTTTCATACGTCCGTGTGAATGTAGCCTTATACTGTATATGGTTTATATCCCATAAATGCTCTTTTTTTATTGATTGATATACTGCGGACTGCGTTCCAAATTTCTACCTGTGTTCTTGTAATCAATAAAGAATATTATAAAGAATATGGTGCACAGTCCGACTCTGCACTGGAATGCCTCTTTAGGTGCAGAATTTTGTGGCACGGTGGACACAGTGCAGCCATTACACAATACTGGCGCAGACACTTCATAAATACATGTGCAAGCAGTCACGCAGAAAACTGGAGCAAACGCTTTATATAATAAACTTTATGGCCAACATTTATTAAAGAAAACAATATATGTGCAGGCAGGCCCCGAATAAAGGACACCCTAATTACAGACATCCCTTAGTTACAGACGGACCTCTCTACCCACTTTGACCTCTACCCCTGTGATGAAGTTCTCTGGATGCTTTACCTTAGTCCCTGGATGCTTTACCTTAGCAGAGAAAAGCTCGCAGAACAGAACAAAAAATGACCAATTTTACTTAAAACATGGGCCAACAATATAATTTTGTGTGAAAGCAGCAAATAATGAAAAAACATAATATAACACTGTGTAAATTTAGCCCCTCATCATCATTATAAATACAACAGTGACTTTAATAAACTGTAGTCAATAATAAGAAAAAAATCTTTCATCTATTAAAATACATAGAAATCCCAATGAATACAGAGATTAAAGGAGTGAATATAGAGAATGAAATGTCATGACATGACATAATTTTTTTTCATAATGGAAAGACAATTATGACTATTCCTTTACTTTTAGTTCACAGATATGTATTACTTAAATAGAAGCAATTATAAATTCAGAAAATAGAAGAGATTTGTCAGTAAGAGTTTTAAATTGCATGATTTGAAAGACTACATACAAGAAACAACATAACATAAAATAATAATCTGCACACAGATTATGCAGTGCTTGCCAGATCAGTCCCTGTCCCCAATGGGTATCACAATCAAATCAACCAACCAGTATGTATTGGATGTTATCACTAAAAATAGTGCTAAAATACCTCTTGATTTTGAAATGCTATATATTTTTAGATCTATTTTAAGGCCTATAACTAACCTTTCTTCAAATATTAGATCCATATATCGATCTGATCTACATGACATGAGAACATGAAAATATAGTCAATTTGTTATTGAAGATCGCCCCCTAGGGGCAGGTTGCTGTATTTCCAATTTTAGTGTATTAAAATATCACTATACGTATTTCTAGAACAAATCACCATAACAAGCTTATAAATAAATGTCTCTGCTTTCATTTTGTTACTTTTTACCAAACCCTGCTGCAGAGCATAAACAACAAAAATATTTGTAAGAAGGTCAGTTTGCCTTTTATAAAGAGAAGAAAAGTAAACCCTGTGGGTGCGGTCACAGATTAAAACTGCATCGCAATTAGTTTTGAGGTGGTTTTAGGTGCAGTTTTGTCAATTTCTCAGGTGAAAGATATGAACTGAATTTGGGTGAATTTGATTTTGAAGGAGAAAGCTGTTCCACAAATTTCATTCACCTGTTGATTTGATGTCTATCAAAGTAATACCACCTAAAACCACCCCAAAACTAATTGCGATGCAGTTTAAACTGCAACGTGTGACCGCACCCTGTAGGTCAAACATAACTACCCTGTTCCCCTGGGGATGCTCAATTCACCAATCTTTAAGTACAAGCACTGTACCAAATCAAGAGCAAAACTTTTTAAATCTGGCAACGTTGACAAAGATACAGTAGATCACAGATTAAATAACAGCATACAATGTCAATCAGATGCCTCTAAAGCCAGCAAAATCAAAAGAGGTATGGAGATAGGGATATATTATTACCACAGTACAAGTTGGTAATGTACATTGTTTTGGCCTCACCTGGAATATGTAGTTTAGTAATGGGAATCAGTTCATAAAAAGGATGCCCTGGAAATGGAGAGGGTACAATGAAGAACCAAAATATAATAAGGGGTATGGAGGGTCTCTGAGGAAAGATAAAAGCAATTAGATTAAATCATTACAGAAAACAGATGACCAAAGGAGGGAAATGATTCATTTATTTAACCCCTTAACAACTTGTCCATTTTTCACCTTCCTGACAGCCCATTTTTTCAAATCTGATATGTGTCACCTTATGTGATTATAACTTTGGAACCCTTCAACATATTCAGGTGAATTTGAGATTGTTTTCTTGTGAAACATTGCACTTCATGTTAGTTAAAAAAGCTCCTTGTGCAGTACTATTACTTACCACACCTGGAAGGGGTTAAATATAGAAATACAAAAATCCATTACATATATATGGTGGACATTTGTTCCAGGTTAAATCAAATCAAAGGCAACAAGGTTTCTTTACTGCAAGAACTGTGAACCTGTGGAATAGCCTGTCTATTTTGGGAGAGACCACAGAAAAGACAATAATAATAGTGGAGACTCAGGGTCGGCTCCAGGTTTCAGTAGGCCCCTGGGGGACAAAGCCTCAGAGGACCCCTTTGCAGTGAACTCATGTGGCAGCATTAAAAATACATAAACTAAAACAAAGTCTCTATTTCCTAAAATATTTATTATTTATCATCCCAAACAGTCCTCTCAGTTATACAGTCCAAACAGTTATTTTATATACAACCCATATGGATTCATTATATAAAGTTTCCCTCATCCCCCTTGGACTCCTTAAGTACAGCCTTATGTGGGCCCCCAGCAGCACTGGGACCCAGCACTTACTGGCACCAGCCCTGTAGAGGCCCCATAGCAGATTCATAATACTGGAGATCCCCAGAGCAGACAACTAATAATTCTGGAGACCCCTAGGGCAGACAAATAATGAAGAGCCCCAGAGAAGACTGCTCTCTGCACTACACTGCAGCTTCTTCTCTCCTGCATGTGCTGCTCAGCTTTGTCTCCCCCCCTTGTTGTATGTGCCAACATCAGGACAGAACTGTGACAGAAGCAGAAGAAGACCTGGGAGCAGTACAGTACAACTAAAAAGTAGTTACCACACCTAGAGTAATCAGGAAAACAGGACTGTGGAGTCAGAGTAGTGGAGTCGGTGACTATTTTGGTGGAGTTGGAGTCGGAGTTAGACCGCATTCACATGACCATCAGAGGGTCATATATCCAGCCGCAAATTTGTGGCTGGATATACGCATCCATCATAGAGCATGCTAAGAAGTGTGAGAAGTGCTCATCCCTCCTCTTTCCTAGCATGCCTCTCTGGTATGCTCGCCCAGCTACGGCACAGTGAGCATACATCAGGGTAAATGAAGCCTTAGGGAGATTGAGGAGTTGGAAGTTTGCCTTACTGACTCCATAGCTCTGAGGTAAACAGCTAACATGCATTTCTCCAGTCCTTCTGTACCTTGTGGCATATGAGCTAATTGCACTGAATAAGGCCAAACTTAAAGGGAGGCATACCAGTCATCAATTTACATGTAAAAATCATGTATTTTGGGGGAAAATTATTAAGACACATTGTGCATGACATGGCAATTTTACTAAGAGTTTTCAGCCTGTTTGTAAATGCAGTGCTACACTTGCACGCTAAAATGAAATCTAGCCCATTGCCTGACTGGCTTTGATTTCATTAATAACCTCTGCCAGTATTCTGCTGCCGGCTATAGTTGATTCAGTGGACGTCCCTGCTCTGTGCCCATCTCACTTTTCAAAAATCCCTAAATCTGTTGCAATAAAACATAACAAAGTATTGGAATTCTGCAATTCTGTCAGATAATACTCCTTTTCTTCCAGAAAATGATTGCAATCACAAATTATTTGGTATTAATATCTTCATTTGTAAAATAAAAACACAAAAGAGAATGAAAATAAATCGTCAAATCATCGATAATTTTACTCAAAACTCCAAAAATGGGCCGTACAAAATTATTGGCACCCTCAGCCTAATACTTGGTAGCACAACCTTTAGACAAAATAACTGCGAACAACCGCTACCGGTAACCATCAATGAGTTTCTTACAATGCTCTGCTGGAACTCTGGACCATTCCAATTTGGCAAACTGCTCCAGGTCCCTGAGATTTGAAGGTGCCTTCTCCAACCTGCCATTGTGAGATCTCTCCACAGGTGTTCTATGGGATTCAGGTCTGGACTCATTGCTGCCACTTTAGAAGTCTCCAGTGCTTTCTCTCAAACCATTTTCTAGTGCTTTTTGAAGTATGTTTTGGGTCATTGTCTTGCTGGAAGACCCATGACCTCTGAAGGAGACCCAGCTTTCTCACACTGGGCCCTACATTATGCTGCAAAATTTGTTGATAGTCTTCAGACTTCGTAATGCCATGCACACGTTCAAGCAGTCCAGTGCCAGATGCAGCAAAGCAACCCCAAAACATCAGGGAACCTCTGTCATGTTTGACTGTAGGGACGAGTTCTTTTCTTTAAAGGCCTCTTGTTTCCTGTAAACTCTATGTTGATGCCTTTTCCCAAAAAGCTCTTCTTATGTCTCATATGACCAGAGAACATTCCAAACGTTTTAGGCTTTCTCAGGTAAATTTTGGCAAACTCCAGCCTGTCTTTTTTATGTTTCTGTGTAAGACCCAGTGGGGTCTTACTGGGTATCCTACCATACAGTGCCTTTTCATTCAGACGCCAAAGAATAGTACGGGTTGACACTGACTCTCGGACTGCAGGACAGCTTGAACTTGTTTGGATGTTAGTCGAGGTTCTTTATCCACCATCCACACAATCTTGCGTTGAAATCTCTCATCAATTTTTCTTTTCCGTCCACATCTAGGGAGGTTAGCCACAGTGCCATAGGCTTTACACTTCTTGATGACACTGCGCACGGTAGACACAGGAATATTCAGGTCTTTGGAGATGGACTTGTAGCCTTGAGATTGCTCATACTTCTTCACAATTTTAATCGTCAGACAGTTCTTTGGTCTTCTTTCTTTTCTCCATGCTCAATGTGGTGCACACAAGGACACAGGACAGAGGTTGAGTCAACTTGAATCCATTTCAACTGGCTGCAAGTGTGATTTAATTATTGCCCCCACCTGTTAGGTGCCTCAGGTAAGTACAGGTGCTGTTAAATACACAAATTAGAGAAGCATCACATGATTTTTCAAACAGTGCCAATACTTTTGTCCACCCCCTTTTTTATGTTTGGTGTGGAATTATATCCAATTTGGCAATTTGACAATTCTTTTTGTGGTTTTCCATTGCAGACAAATTAAATGAAGATTATAATACCTATGAATTTCTGATTGCAATAATTTTTTTTGGAAAAAAAAAAAAAAAAGAGTATTATCTGACAGAATTGCAGGGGTGCCAATACTTTTGCCCACCACTGTATATAAATTTGGCAATCGTGGTTAATTTCTTTTCCGCTTCCCAGTACATTGTATGGAATATTAAAAACTGACACTACGGAGAATATTTACACAGACAACAAACCCTCAAACAGCTCTGTAAACTGAAAAATAAAAAAGTTCTGTCTTTAGAAAGGCATGGAGTAAAAAACAGACATGTTAAAGCCAAAAAGGGCATCGATGCAAGGGGTTAAAGTTTGCTACATCTGTTTATGGTTTAACTGAGCCTTACTGCTGATTTAATTAAAAATATATCAGAGGCAAAGGTCAAGGGAAACCAAATAGTGTGTATAGTACTTTGAAGTAAAAGTTCATGTAACCCTGGTGGAAGGAAGTGTATAATTAAGGTCTCATCTTATCACTAAAGGTAGCAAGAAAGCAACACCTACAAATCTTATGTCATCTGGGAAGGTTAATGATGTTTTATCTATAGCTGAGTTACTTGTAACTGGGAATTTCCATGTTTTCAACCCACAATAATATTTAAAGTGGCCCAGGCTCCAAATTTACTTCATGAAATCACTAACTAGTTCTTAACCACATATATGCATTTTTCAGTAGGCCCCTGGGCAACAGAACCTCAGTGGGCCCCTTTGCAGTGAACTCATGTGGCGACATTAAAATTCAGAAATTAACTAAAATATTCCCAAGTTTACCATTCTCAAACAGCCGTGTCATGGTTATTTTTATATGCAGCCCCTCATAAATTAACTATATATAGTCCCCTCATATTTTAATTATATTCCTCTGCATCATGGTATATGATGTATACTATGATACACTATGATATATACAGCTCCCCATGAATAAAGGCACTGCCAGGCTGCTGGTGATCGAGATTTGCCGTGTGTTATAGAATAAGGCTTTAATATCACATCAATAGGGTACAACACTTGAAACCCCCAGCAATGCATTGATTTCAACTTAATCCAGAATAATGAGAAAATAACAGTATACGTAAATCCAAAGAAGTACTATTTCGTGCACTGTTTATCAGTCAAGCTGGGTAATTGCAGCCCAGCTCACTCGTATATCATAAGTTCTCAGGTGAAACCACTACACAGAGATCAAGGGAATTTTGAACTATGCATAGATCACCAAAATCACGATCTACCAGCTCCAAAACTAACTCACAAATGAAAACAACCTTACATGGGCACTAGATATACTGGGGGAAATATACAGAGAATAGCCTCTTTAACCGCAGTCTAAATTTCCCCCTTCACCGGCCGTTTAGTATAGCCAGAAGCATACTCCGCAAGCCAGAGGAAATGTCAAAATAGGCTAGTGGGTATTTCAACTATAGTCTCCGCTGGTTTTCCCAAAATGGTGGGACGGAAAATAAAACAGAATGGGGGCCTATGATGTTTCATATGTGACTACTCTGAAAATTGGCAGAGAACACATAATGGCCCACATTTATCAAAAATAGTGCAAACTGCACATTATTGAATACTAGTGCACGGTCTTCATTAATCTGGCACACCCTGCACTGCTCGGGAAGTGTCCACCATTTTTTTTTGTGCACCTTTAACATGCGTGCAACACTGTAATAAATGTGGCACAGGGTCCAAATAGGCACCAAATGCTCCTTTAGGGGTAGTATTTTGTGGCATGGCAGATCTAGTGCAGCTGCGACAAAATACTGGTGCAGACACTTTATAACTACATGTACAAGCAGTTTTCATGTTCTTTTCAGTCAGACGGAAAACTGGCGCAAACACTTTAATAAATGTGGGCCGATATATATCTGGACCTCTCTCTGTTTCCCAACCGTCTGTAATTACAAAATGTAATATTTCTATTTATACAAATTAGATTCTTTGTGCACTGAGGGATTTTGCTTGCTGGTGCTGGTGGTAGTAGTTAAAGTAGTAGTAGCGCTAAGCAGCATATAAAGAAGATAACCAACAGCCCCAGTCTCATCCTTAGTGCACACAGAAGCTAATTTGTACGCTCTTTTAGGTGCCGAGTATTGTGTTGTGTCAGACACAGTGCAGCCACCACACAATACTGGCGGAAACACTTAATAAATATATGTGCAAACAGTTTGCATGTGTATTTATGTGCAATCTACAGCAGAATACTTGTGCAGATTGCTAAATAAATGTGGATCAATTCCTCTAAGAGTATAATAACGTTCCAGACCCCTTAAGGGTCTGTTTTTCATAGAAAATCCCGGAGTGCACAGGTTTTGGGATGCACAGGAAGTGAGATAGAGTTGTCCACACCGTTGTTCCGGTGTGGTGCATCATTCGCCTATGCCCACAGCTGACAGTCTCCTTTCATGGTGCTCCCAATCTAATCAACCTACCAGTATGTTTTGGAGTGTGGGAGGAAACAAGAGGACCTGGAGGACACCCACACAAACGCAGAGAGAACATACAAACTCTTTGCAGTTGTTGACCTGGGACTTGAACCCAGGTTCCCAACACTGTAAGACTGTAATGCTAACCATTAAGCCAACGTGCTGTCCTATCTAAGTTGCAAGTGAAGTACAAGTATAAGCAATCAGGTAGAAAAAAATGATCTTGTGCTAAAACCATGGGAATAGATGGCCCATACTTTCAGATTCTTTCTTTCTTTTGTGATCTTGTGATGGTAATAATCCCCTAAGGAAAAAACCATGGGCGGGAAGGGGAGAATGTGTTTTTATGGGTGGTGTAGACACATCCCTCCTACCTCAAACAGAACCAGGATGAGTTTTTAGACCAAACACGGCCCCCTTCCATATTCTCATTGAGAGTTCTAGATTCTAGTTTGAGACTCTAGAATAGATTGATAGGTACGTGTTTGCCGTACTGCCCTTATACCAGAAATGTAGTTGGTATCTGGCTGGGGTGGCCCATAATTTCATAACTGGCATCGGAAGTTATTGGCCATATTTTCTTTGTCTTTAGGGAATTATATGAAAACTCCTGGTACCACTGAGCCTGCTGAGATGTAAACTAGGTATTTAAAGTTCTCTCCCAGAGAGTTAAATAAACCATTTTTAAGTTAAGGCCGAGGTAAGTGAGGCATGTGTAAGGCACATATGTACAAGAAAAGACCTAACATGTTCTCCCCTTTCCTTGCTATATACTTATATATATTAATCACAAGAATTTTTGAACAATTTTTTTGCAATAGACTCCTATACCTGCATATATCCACTGGATCTGACCACCACATATGTTGCAGGCCTTAGGCTCCCTGCACACAAAAGTGTGCAATATCTGATTGCAAGCAACAGGCCCTGGTTCGTCTTTTTTTTATGGCCCATATATCATGGGCATCAGGGGCACACTTGGCAGTAATAGGACGAACTATAATTGGCAGCTCAAGTGGCCCCCTCACACACAGGCCTGTAGAAACCATAGCCAAGTGTTTGAGCCCACAAAAATAAATGGGGTCATTTTCTGTTAAACTGTTGAAACAATGGCTAGTCCATGTCCAGAAACATTTGTGTGCACAAGCCCTTAGACCTACCATACACAAGCCAGTTTCCAACAAACTTGCTCTATGTGTTTGCTACATTGATTGGTATGGAAAAAGAACTCCAAATCTCAGTTTAGTACAGCATTTCTATGTTCACAGCAGTAAATCCAGCAGACACACAAAGAATGTTTGTCAGAATAAATTTGCATCTGTGCAACCTGCCTTCGATGAGACCTCTTTCATTTATAGTTTAGTATACCATCCCTGCAACGACATTGCACCTAATATTACCCACATGCTGAATAAAATGTTGGGGCTTGAATGTACCCTTCGACCTACATATTATCAAGATGTGCAGAACATTACTGATGTCAGTATATAGCCACTTTTATAGGGTTTTCCTGCAAAAGAAACCCTCAAGAAAATCAGACAACTTATTAGTTTTAGTAGAGAAAAAATTATATAACTACTTAAGGACACCCGACTTACAGACAACCCACAGATACAGACAGACCCCTCTGACCTCTGGTGAATCTTTCTGAATGCTTTACTATAGTCCCAGACTGCAATGATCAGCTGTAAAGTGTCTGTAATGAAGCTTTATTGATAATCCTGGGTCCCATTAAAGCAAAAAATGTTTAAACTCCAATTGTCACTGGGGCCAAAATTTTTTTTGTCTGGATCTACAATGATAAAATATACAGTTTCGACTTACATACAAATTCAACTAAAGAACAAACCTCCGGACCCTATCTTGTACGTAACCCGGGGACTGACGGGATAAGGTATTAAATGGAAATGAATACAGAGTCAGGTGATTGTTATAATTGTTGGCATGGTAATACTGTATACTAGGTTTGGTTTTACCGGTACAGTATTTGTGACCAGCAAACCAACAAGTTTATATGTGAGTTTATATGTTAACTGGGATTATGGTGTTAATTCCCCACCTACAGAAATGTAGTTTCAGTTTCTATATGCTGTGGATACAATCATTCATCTATTCCACCCACAAGCATCTGCCATTATTTCTCCTATATACAACAATGGCTGAAAACGTTTACTGCTTTTATGGCTTGTGTGAAGCAAACAGCACAAGATAAATGTCAAAGAAAGTCAAGTTTGTAGTTGTATGTAGGCAGGGGCAGAGTTAGTACAATAACAGATAGACATCTATAGCCTCTGCATAATCCTAACCCTTTTTTATATTACCCCCCAACTGTTATCTCTCCTAATGTAACTACCCCTATAGTGTGCCCACTGTGCTTTACATTACCTGAAAAACAATAGTGTCAAGCTAAAAGTTCCCTTTGTAGTGCCCCTATAATACCTCCTAAATAACTGTAGTATATAATTTGTGCTTGAATAACACCACTAAAATTATTTTTCGAATTTGTCGAATGGCAATGTATATGTCTCTTTTTACTTTATTGTAATATGTTTTTTGTGATAATAAAGCTTTAAAATTTTAAAAGTAAAAAAAATTAAAAAATGAAAATAATTTTTCCCAGGCCACAGAGTATTAGAAGACTCAAAGGTCCCTTCGCCACCTAAAGTAACAGTGATTTGTTATACCTAGAAAGCTTTGCACTGGGTCCAAGGAGACTATGTAAATAAAATGGGTATGGAAAGTATTCAGACCCCTTTAAATTTTCCACTCTGTTTCATTGCTGCCAATTGGTAAAATAAAAAAAAATTTTTGCTCATTAATGCACCCCATCTTGACAAAAAAAAAAAATGGAATGTTGATATTTTGCAGATTAGTAAACAATAAAAACTGAAATATCACATGGTCAAAAGCATTCAGAACCTTCGCTGTGACTCTCATATTTAAACTCACATGCTGTCCATTTCCTTCTGATCCTCCTTGAGATGCTTCTACTCCTTTATTGGAATCCAGCTGTGTTCAATTAAACTGAGTGGACTTGATTCGGAAAGGCACACACCTGTCTATATAACACCTCACAGCTCACACTGCATGTCAGAGCACATGAGAATCATGTCTAAGGAAAGGCCCAAGGAGCTTAGAGAATGAATTGCTGCAAGATACAGATCTGGCCAGGATTACAAAAGAATTTCTGCAGCACTCAGGGTTCTTAAGAACACACTGGCCTCCATAATCATTAAATGGAAGAAGTTTGGGACGACCACAATTCTTCCTTAGCCTGGCCGTCTAGACAAACTAAGCAATTGTGGGAGAAGAGTCATGGTGAGAGAGGTAGAGAAGAGCCCCAAGATCATTGTGGCTGAGTTCCAGAGATGCAGTACAGAGATGGGAGAAATTCTCACAAAGTCAATTATCACTGCAGCCCTCCACCAGTCGGGGCTGACGTTAGCCTCTCATCAGCGTAATGTATATAAAAGCTGCATAGTATGCAAAAACACATGAAGGACTCCCAGATTATGAGAAATAAAATTCTCTGGTCTAATGAGACGAAGATTAAACTTTTTGGTGTTAGTTCTAAGCAGTATGTGTGGAGAAAACCAGGACCTGCTCATCACCTGCCAAATACAATCCCAACAGTGACACATGGTGGTGGCAGCATGATGCTTTGGGGTGTTTCAGATGCAGAGACAGGACTACTGCTTGCAATTGAAAAAAAGATGTATTCAGCCAAGTACAAAGATATCCTGGATTAAAATACCTTTTTTGAGTGTCCTGGACCTAACACTGGGCCGAAAGTTCACCTTCCAACAAGACACTGACCCAAGCACAAAGCTAAAATAAGAAACCAGTGGCTTTAGAACAACTCTGCGACCATTCTTGACCTGCCCAGCCAGAGCCCTGACCTAAACTCAATTGAACATCTCTGGAGAGACTTGAAAATGGCTTTCCATCAAGATTCACCATCCAACCTGAGGGAACTTGAGAGGATCTGCAAGGAAGAATGTCAGAGGATCCCCAAATCCAGGGGTGAAATACTTGTTGCATCATTCCGAAGATGACTCATGGCTGTACTATCTCAAAACTTTTTTGATCTTACTAATTGGCTGCAATAAAAAAGAGTGAAAAAATTTAAAGGGGTCTGAATACTTTCCATACCCAAGTATCTCCTGAATGGTTATTTTTGGTAAAGGCAGCTTGAATAGTCCAGGTGCTAGGATAATCTTATATTTGGATGTACTTTGTTTGAAAGCATAACATATAGATGTACCGTATATACTCGAGTATAAGCCGAGACCCCTAATTTTACCATCAAAAACTGGGAAAACCACAGCCCCCCCCCCCAGTATGTATACAGCCTGCCCCCAGTAGTATACAGCTTGCCCCCAGTAGTATACAGCTTGCCCACAGTAGTATACAGCCAGTCCCCAGTAGTATACAGCCAGCCCCCAGGTAGTATACAGCCTGCCCCCAGTAGCATACAGCACTGCCCCCAGTACAGCTTGCCTACAGTAATATACAGGCAGCCCAGTATTTAAAGAAAATAATAAACTTATATACTCACCCTCCGGCGCTGCTCCCCCGATGTCCGCGCAGGTCCTCTTCTGGCTTCGGCGTCCGTCTTCTGTCTTCTCTAACTTCGTGCTTGGCGCCGCCATTGTTTTCCCCCGGACGGCGCCTAGTATGACGCGCCACTGCTGATGTCATACTAGGCGCCACCTGGAAAAATAACATGACGGCGCCCAGCATGAAGTTAGAGAAGACAGAAGACGGACCCGCGCGGACATCGGGGGAAGCAGCGCTGCAGGGGCCACCGGGGCCACCGGAGGGTGAGTATATAAGTTTATTATTTTTATGACTGTATGACTTATGTATGACTCGTGTATAAGCCGAGGGGACGTTTTTCAGCACATTTTTTGTGCTGAAAAACTCGGCTTATACACGAGTATATACGGTAATATGTAACATTGTAGAGAAAAAGAACAAATACTGTGTGATCTGTTTTATTAGGGAGAGAACACATTTAAATTGATTCACTATCCTTATTTTTATGAATCAAAAATAAATAAAATCACCAAGAAAGCATAAAATGGTAATCCAAACTCTATGTACAGTAGTTTGGCAATTTTATACACAGTCACCTGAAATTAATGTAGATGATGAAAGACCCTAAAGCCAGAATCAGCTGCAGAAATGTTAGCAGTGCGTTCACTTTCTGATAAAACACAGGTTAATTTTCATGAAGCATACTTCAAAAGTAATGACTCACAGCACAGATAAAAGAGTTTGGGGAATATGGAGGTCAAAGTGTCACACATTTTGGTTTTGTTACTATTGGCACAGGTCTGACACACTAATGTATCTGGTTACTACAATTCTTCCAAAACCACTAAGCCCCGCAATGCGTACCGTTTATGTAAAGCTCAAAATAGAGGGAGTATTTCATTTTAACTGCCAAAAAGTGAGACAATAACATACAAGATAGTAAAACACCAAAACATTGAAAGCGAGATGCATTAGACAAGTGTTTTCATTGGCTAAATGATGTGTCCTAGCAGTTTTCCAAATCAAACTCAAGGTTTTTGTCACAGGGGGCAAACATTAACTGTAAAATGAAGGTTATGCATGGAGTGTCAAGTAACACATAAAAGTGTCGATACTCTATTAATAATGTCTATAATAATAAAGAGCACTTACATACCGTATTTGTCGCACAAAAAATCCTTTGATTTTCTCAGAAATCAAAGTTGCGCCTTATAGTCCAGTGTGCCTTATAAATGAACCCTACAAACAGACAAAAGCTACCTTGAAATGTGCACAGGTCTGCCACCTGCTGGTCATTCATCCTTATAATCCGGTGCACCTTATAATCTGATGCACATTATATATGAACCTAGATGTTTTAGCAGGCATTTATTGATGGTGCGCCTTATAATCCGGTGCACCTTATAGTCCGAAAAATACGGTAATATAATATTACACTGGCAATTTTTCACAAGTTTACATTCACACGAACGTATGGGGGACATATATACGGCCGCCATATATATGTCCCCCATACACTTCAATGGCCTTGCGGCGCTCTACGGGATCGGTACGTTGCAGCATGTCCTATCTTTCTACAGAATACATCGCCGACGCCTGTGTATTCCTATGGAGAGGGGCAGGGGTGAGCAGCGCTCATCCCCTGCTCCTCTCCCCGGCACCGATGTATGCCCGCCCTACTACGGTACGGTGGGCATACATCGTGTGAATGTAGCCTTATATGTTATTACTAGCTTCTAAACACATTGCAGTATATACAGTATCTATAAATGCTTCTATATTATTAAACTAATGGTCTATTATAATCCTATAATCAATATTTTGTTGAGAGACTTAAATGTAGATTAGGAATTTAGCAAATTCCTCCAAAAGGAAGAGATAGCCATATGTAGGCAAGTTGCCTTCATTATTACACAACAGGTTCAAGAACATGGTGATATTTCTGGGGAACATTCTACCAAGTTCAGTATTGCAAATAAAAAAAACTCTATACTGTTATATCCACATCATTTAAAAAAATGGATACTACTATCTTCTTAAATATCTTAATATTTTGATCACTAGGTAAACTATTTTATAATTACTATTTCACTTAGTTTTGTTTCATGATCGTGGTAAACAGTACAATTTATAGCAGTTAAGACCAAATACCACTGAGCAGGGCCGCACATGAAAATCTCGCCAGGCGGCAAAATTTGGGGCCTAATGTGGGCGATTCGGGTGACCATTGCCGCCCGAATTGCCCACATGAAAAATCAATTGCACCTGTCTCTCTAAGAGATAGACGCAAATGATGTACAGAGCGGCGCCGGCACAGATCCTTCTGTCCGGGCCACTCTGTTGCTCTGGAGGTCTCACGCTGCCTGTGTGCATCGGCGCCGGCATGCGTGCGACGGAAATCGGGGGGCGTGACCGAACGAAAACCCAACGTATTCGGAAAAACCGCCGCATTTAAGAACCGAAAATGTGTCGCTCGGGACCCGCTTACCTTCACTCAGACGGCCTCGGTGAATTCCGGCGCGTTAAAATGCTTTTCAGCGCAGCAGCGCCACCTGGTGGACGGCGGAGGAACTACCTTATTAAATCCCGGCCGGACCCGAATCCAGTGCAGAGAACGCGCCGCTGGATTGCGACTGGACCGGGTAAGTAAATGTGCCCCACTGTGTTTCAAGAACCCATTCGTAACATTACTGCGATGTTTGTTTATCCTTGCATTTAGTTGTTGGATTGTGCGTCCAATGTATTGTAGCCCACACGAACATTCAAGCATGTAGAGCACGAAAGTAGACGCACAGTTTAGGAAGGAGTTGATGTTGAACGTTTCGTTTGTAGTATTACATTTAAAATGTTTGGCCCGATGGTTTATATTCAGGCAGCATTTGCAACTGGGTTGGCCACATTTGTAGCTCCCAATGGATTTGGAGGGGAAGGTATTAGTAGTTTTTTTGTCGTTAGTATTCCGAAGCTTGCTTGGGGCTAGAATATTTTTTAGGGTCTGAGACCTTCTATAGGTAATGATGGGTTGGGTGGAGATTTGAGGTTTTAGGTAAGCGTCGTCCAACAGAATAGGCCAATGCTTCTCGAGGATTTTTCTTAGGTATAGATGGTTATCATTGTAGGTAGTAATGAAATTCAACTTGCGGTTTTTATGTGGTGTATGTTCGGATGGAGGCTTTCTTTTTGTGACAGTTGTTCAGCCCTTTTAAAAGCTGTTGTGACAATTTTGTTGGGAAACTTTTTATCCTTAAATCTATTGATAAGTGTTTTGCTTTGAGCTTGGAAACTCTTGGTCTCAGAGCAATTTTTTCTTATCTGTCTAAATTGGCTAAACGGGATATTCTTTTTCCATTTGTAATGGTGTGAGCTGTTAAAATGTAGAAAACTATTACTGTCGACCTTCTTGAAGAAGGTCTCGGTAGTAATTCTATTGTTTTCTATTTGCAGATGCAGGTCAAGAAATTCTATTCTTGTCTTTGATATTGATTGTGTAAATGTGAGGCCCCAGTTGTTCTGATTGATAGTGGTCACGAAGGATTGTATATCTTCCTCTGTTCCTTTCCAAATCAACAGGAGGTCATCTATATAGCCCTGCCTTATATCTAATATAATAAGGCAGGGCTGCATCATATATATCATTATATATCATATAATAAGGGGGCTACATAATGTAAGGGGGTTATATATCATAGAATACTGGAGCTGCATATTTTTTAATAAGGGGGGCTGAGTATAATATAACAGTATATAATAATATGGTAGGCGAGCTGGACACTATATAACCTGGGGGTGGCTTTTAACCATAATTTAACTACATATTATATAATCAAGGTGGGCTGTATATAATATAACTTGAGGATAAAGAATTAAGTGACTGTGGTATTCTATTGGTGCAGTGCTGAGATTTGGTGACGGGAGCTGAAGACATCTGGCAGCAAATTCAACAGTCTTGGGAGGGAGAAGATGCTTCCTATTCTTGATGGAGCGGATCGTCACCTGTGAGGTACTAGATGCCACTATTGTCTGTGTTACTGACCGGCTAGAGGGTCAGTGACTAATTTTAAATAGGAGCTCCTAGCGCTATCTCAGATGCAGCAGTGTTACACTGCTAGCGTTATCGGAACCCAGCTCCTAGTGCTCTTTTTTATGGGTGACAGATCCTCTTTAAGTAATGTCGTCAGCATTATTTTTATCAGGTTGTGAATTCTTTTTAAAAATTTGGAAATTCAGTAGGCTGAACATATCCTGGAAGCTGGGATGGACCAGTGTAAGGGGGGGGGGGGGGGTCATTAAAATTTTCCCTAGAATTTACCCTAGAATTGGCCCTGCCCAGGGGCGTCGCTAGGTCAAAAGATCCGGATCTTTTGCCTTGTGCCCCGAATGTCCCTGGTCAGCAGGACACTTCTCCTGCTGCCCGGGCAGATTTCCCCACTCCAGTACAGAGAGCAGGGAGACGCGATCACACAGCTTCTCCTGCTTCAAGCAGCTCACTACAGCGCCGGGAGCAGGAGACGCCGGGTGATGATGTCACCGCGACTCGGTCCTGCAGAGAACAGCGACAAGCCGAAGGAGACTGAGGTGAGTGACAGTGTTTTGGTTTTTTTTTCATTATGCAGTGATAAAAAATTGTAGATCTAACCACTGGGACCGAGATCTATCTTTAAAGAGAATCTGTCACCACCTAGTAACTATCTGACATCCTGCTTTTAGCTAAAGTAGTTTCCCTCAGATCCCCATGAAATCAGAGTTATAATCTTGCCTGGTATCTATGCATCTTTGGAGCGAGTCAAGGGGCGTGGCCTAATGTCATGTGATCAGGGTGACATCATCAAAGTTCCTTAAGCAACTTATTATTAGCAAACTATACCCAATGTACATATCTGATCACATAAAATAATTGCAGCAGCCTGCAAGGACTCCTACTCCTCTCCATGCAGACTGCTGTGAGTTCATGTGATACAATATGCTGTGATTTCATGAGATATATGCTTGGTGTACAGTTTCTAATGCTACAAAAGCTACAGGACCTGCGATGAGGTCACCCTGGTCACATAAAATTAGAACTGCATAAGGATATAGGATGAAGAGGAGCTGCCGGATTCAGTCCCAGAAGGCCATGCCCACCTCGACTTGCTATAGTAATGCTTAGATACGAGGAAAAACTATAAAGTTGAATATATGGGGATCTCAGGGGAATCATTTTTAGCTAAAAAAAGGTGTCAGTTACTGGGGCTCTAAGGGAACCTGTAACTACCTGTATTTGTGAAAAATGTTGTGATGGGTTCCCTTTAATATGATCCCCATGACCATGCTCTCCATTCCTGCTGACAGTCAAAGCCAAACTGCGGGTTTTAGTCAGATCTTACAGAAACATTGTAGAATTCAACTTAGCTGTTTCTCCAACTCCCTAGGAAGTAGATAAGAGAACAGTATAGTAAATTGTTTCTATAACTCCCCTTCACTTCTATAAGAATTACAGAAACAGTGTAGCTCATTTGTAGGTTGAAAGTCTGGATTTGTATGTCAATGAATCTTGAGGCTGTATTTTAGTCATAGCTGCTGGTCTTACATTTTTCAGACATTTATGACATAACCTGTAAATGTACCAGAAATCTCTTTTCTGAAAAAAAAGCACGTCCATGTATTTAGTCCTCTGCATCCACCACTGGATGTATAAAACTTTACATTGTGTCCATTGAAATTATGGGAAACCTGTATTAACCTCTTCATAAACAGATGTATAGTTTGTTTGGTGATAAATTCTGTATATCTCGCCAGCCCCCATTTATATCCCTTCTTTGCATATCCCGTGAATTCAGGGGATGGTCCTGTTAGTAATAACTTGCATAGATAATCATGCCAATCAATGATAGGTCCACCTCCCTGACTACTTAATGTAGAAATAGCTATTATACATTAAAATATTAATATATAAATTACTAATTAAAGTTACACTCAATCTGATTTCATAAACTATATATCATTCTGCTCAGCTCCTCCTACTCTCTAACATGCTGCTTCCAGCTAAAACTGCATATTTCATGAGACATGCTCCCTTTAAAGCACTGTTGATGCAAAGAACAGATAGACCAGAAGTATTCCCGTGTACCTCTTTCAAGTGAATATAAAAGTAAAGATAATATTTAAGCTTTAAACAGTTATTATGACATGCTATATAAAGCCTTGGAAAGTAAAAGAAAACCTTTTGCTTTCATACAAAACTATGGGTTTTCTCAACTTCTCTTATTAAAAGGGAGTCTACCATTTAACCAATCATTATAATGTCCTTTCAGCTTGTAGAAAAAACATGTACGTTTTCCAACAAACCTTATGCTTTTTGTCCATCATTCCATTTCCTATGTATTCCTAGTTTAATCCATACACAAATGAGGCCACTACTGCTCCAAGGCCCTGATTTTGTTGCCTAAACCATTTCCCTCTACTTCCAGTGTATCTCACATGACAAATCTTTTGCTTTTCTGATGGAGAGGATATTGGGAGATTATTCTCCCCCAAGTATCCTTCTTTGACCCTTGGGGCAATTTCTCACATGTAGCTGCATACAGCATTGCTCTGGAGTCTTGCCCCCTCTTATTAAACATAAGCAGGTTTTGGCTCTCCTCCAAAGGGTCATATGGTAGCCAAATTGACGTGCTATGGACTCTATTAAACATTAGCTGGGTTTGGCTCCCTCTTCCATAGGGCTTTTTAGCAGCCACCTGGACTTTCTCTGTGAGTCTTGCCCCCTTCTACTAGCAGGGGTAGGTTCTCTCTTCCTTCTAGTAGCCACATTGACTTGCTCTATAACAGGCTTTCCTTGGAGTGGTTTCCCTTAGGGCTACTAGCACAGACCAAAGTCAAATAGGGAGGTTCTCTATTGAAAGTTTTATTATGATGTTATTTCAACTGTATCTGCACCTTGAAGAATAGATTAGGACTAAAATTATCTCTTTATAAACAAACATTTGGATGAATTTTATTTAAAGTGTAAAACTTTTTAATTTCTGCAAGTTATGATGTGTAAGAATCTTATCTTTATAAAAGTTATCAGTGGCAATGACCTCAAATTATGGGAACTCTAGAGATATCATTGTGAAAATATTTTATGCATTGTCCATAAAACTACTAACACTTCTGCAGCGCTCTCTAGTGCTCTGGGTTTTGGTTGATATGGTCATGATTTCCTCTATAACTATAGGAACAGGTATAATTTTACAACACAAGGATTCATATTTGGGACTCGTTTACATAATTACATTTTCGTGGCCAACTCTGAGAACATTGGCACATGTCTAAGCATGTATTTTTTGCAGGTCATCAGACATTGCTTTGTCAGTACAAGCACAAACCTTACAATGTGCTCAAATTACAAAACAGTCAGCAGATTCACACAAGTGCTTTATGAAACTTGGTAATATCTCCCCATAGATAGATAAAAAAATAATAACAGAGCTAAAAGCCAACATAAATAGGCAACCATTTCAGGAATCGCTTAAGTATGAGGTTTTACATGCTGTATTGAACAATATCTTATCAATAAAACGAGGCAACATTAAAGCAAAAACATCATTATTTAAGCACTGAGAAGACAGGTTACATATACACTGAATTATGTGCAATTTAATGGGAAGTTATAGAGAAAAAAAAATCTAATAGTGGAAATTCAGTTTAATGAGATCGAAATGATTCAACTCTAGAAATTACAGACATGACAGTCTCATGTGCAAAACAGATGCACAAATAAAGTTTCATCCAAGAAATAATGATCTCTGGGTCAATAGTAAAGTATATAGAGAATGCATGGGGGCAATGTTATCCGTTAGTAAAACCATATGTATTAGAGGAGTTTGGATCTACTCCAGCATGTGTCTTCAATGTAAAGGTTCCAATTAATTGCAACACATTCATATACTTTATCCATACTATATAGTGCCTGAATAGGAATAGATGAATTTGAGGCCTTTTTTATAGGACAAGTTTATTCAATAGCAGTAAGAAACATCTGCTTAGGTTCCATTTTTTAACAGTTGCAATCCTAAGCAAATAACTTTTTTCTTATAATGTTGCACTATGAAGGAGTTTATTTTTGTTGCAGAACACATTATTTTTGAATGGTACCATTTGAAGTACATAAAACTTATTACATTACTTTTGTTACATGGTACCTAAACCTTTGAAGACGTTTTATTCCAAAACTGGAAAGAGAAGTGGATAGTACTAAACTTTGTAACATGCTTCAATAAGGGAATGAAATTCTCTGCTTTTTGCCTCTCCTTAACCCCTCCCCGCCGCAGCCCTTTTTCGTTTTTGCGTTTTCATTTTTCACTCCCCACCTTCAAAAATCTATAACTTTTAAATCTATAAATTCTTCCATGTACAAAGCTCTGTGATGGCTTATTTTCTGCCTAACAAATTACACTTCAAAATGGTGGTATTTAATATTCCATGGCGTGTACTGGTAAGCGGGAAAAAAAATCCAAATGCAGTGAAATTGGTAAAAAAAAACGCATTTGTGCCGTATTCTTGTGGGCTTGGATTTTACTGTACGCCCCAAATGACATGTCTACTTTATTCTTTGGGTCGTTACGATTACAGGGATACCAAATTTGTATAGGTTTTATAATGTTTTCATACATTTAAAAAAATTAAAACTTCCTGTACAAAAATTTTGGGGGGGATTTTGCCATCTTCTGGCGCTAATAACTTTTTATACTTTGGTGTACGGAGCTGTGGGAGGTGTAGTTTTTGCAGATTTTGATGACGTTTACAATGTTATCATTTTTAGGACTGTGCAACCTTTTGATCACTTTTTATATAATTTTACATTTTTTTTAAATGGCAAAAAAGTGCATTTTTGATTTTGGGCACAATTTTCCGTTACGGGGTTAAACGCAGGGAAAAACCGTTATCATATTTTGATAGATCGGGCATTTTCGGACGTGGCGATACCTATTGTGTTTATGATTTTTACTGTTTATTTATATTTATATCAGTACTAGGGAAAGGGGAGTGATTTGAGGTTTTAGATCTTTTTATTACATATTTTTTAAAACCTTTTTTTTTTTTTAACTATTTTTCAGACTTCCTAGGGTACTTTAACACTAGGTTGTCTGCACGATCGTATCATATACTGATGGGGAGCGATGATCCTCAGAAAGATGGCGGCGCCCATCTTTTTGAAGCCGCTGGCAGCTTTACGGGCGGTAATCAGCGGGAAAACAAAACCAATATGCAGCAAAGACTTACTTATGGAGAGGGCTAATACTACGTCACATGTCGGTAGGGGGTTAAAGGGATCCATCAACACAAATTTACCTAGCATTACAGGAACAACAACACCCTCTGCTACACCTCCACTCCCAGGGGCTCCGCTAACCCTTCCCCTTCAGTTTTGTGTCACTAAGTGGTCCAACGAAATGCGAAGTTAGAGAACTGAGGTGCTCTGACAAAGCACTTCAGCTTATTTTGCATATTTCTACAGTAACATTTATGTATGGAAGGAGTAACTGGAAAATTAAAACAATAGGTGGCATGTGTGGGCATAGTCCTACAAAACATAGCAGGCAGTCCTTGTAGATAAATTGTGAATTCCTTTAAAGTGAGCAGTGTTACCGAGAACCTTCTCAGGTCCTGTACATAGCAGACAGATAAGGAAAGGAGACCGAAGATCAACTCTTTCAAAAGTAAACTAGAAAATATTTCACTTGATGATTCAGATCTGAAAGGACGTAAGACTATCCAGTGACTGTAAGGAGTTAAAGGGAGTCTGACAGCAGTTTTGACCAACATCATCTGCATTGATCAAGCTAACAAATTTTTCCTACTTATTTTTTTGGAGCCGGTGTCAACAGTATTTTTCCTGAGTATAAGCTGTTTGGCCAAAAAAACAAACAAAAGAAACGGGAGGCTAGCAAATGATATCAGTAGTTTATCCCAACACAAGAATCTGTTACCTAGCAACCCTCTGCAAGTAGGAATGACACACAGATGACACATCTTGTGTCATCCGTATTTTTCACAGTGCCTTAGACTTCTATGGGAGGGCAGGGGAGTACCGTATACACTAGAGTACAAGCTGACCTGAGTATAATCCTAGACCCCTAATTCTACCACCAAAAACTGGGAAAACCTATTGACATGAGTATAAGCCAAGGGTAATACATGCATTGGTCACAGCCCCCCAGTATATAGGCAGCCAGCCCCCAGTAGTATACAGCCAGCCAGCCCACATGTAGTATACAGCCAGCCAGCCCACATGTAGTATACAGCCAGCCAGCCCACATGTAGTATACACCCAGCCTGTTCCCTGTAGTATACAGCCAGCCCAGCCTGCCCCTTGTATTATACAGCCAGCCCAGCCTTACCCCCTGTAGTATACAGCCAGCCCAGCCTGCCCCCTGTGGTATAGAGCCAGCCCAGCCTGCCCCCAGTAGTATACAGCCAGCCCAGGCGGCCCCACTTATGTATACAGCCAGCCTGCCCCCTGTAGTATACAGCCAGGCCAGCCTGCCCCTTTAGTATACAGCCAGCCTAGCCTGCCCCCTGTAGTATACAGCCTCCCCAGCCGGGCCCCCCTTTTGTATACAGCCAGCCCAGCCTGCCCACAGTAGTATATAGCCAGCCCAGGCTTACCCCCTGTAGTATACAGCCAGCCCAGCCTGCCCCTGTGGTATACAGCCAGCCCAGCCTGGCCCCTGTGGTATACAACCAGCCCAGCCGGCCCCTCTTACCCCATGTAGTATACAGCCAGCCCAGCCTGCCCCCTGTGGTATACAGCCAGCCCAGCCTGCCCCTGTGGTATACAGCCAGCCCAGCGGGCCCCCCTTTTGTGTACAGCCAGCCCAGCCTGCCCCCTGTGGTATACAGCCAGCCCAGCCTGCCCCCTGTGGTATACAGCCAGCCCAGCCTGCCCCCTGTGGTATACAGCCAGCCCAGCCTGCAGCCTGTAGTATACAGTCAGCCCAGCCGGGCCCCCCTTTTGTATTCAGCCAGCCCAGCCTGACCCCTGTGGTATACAGCCAGCCCAGCCTGCCCCCTGTGGTATACAGCCAGCCCAGCCGGCCCCCCCTTTTGTATACAGCCAGCTCAGCCTGCCCCCTGTAGTATACAGCCAGCCCAGCCTGCCCCCAGTAGTATACAGCCAGCCCAGCCTGCCCCCTGTAGTATACAGCCAGCCCACCCAGCACTTAAAACACAAATAAACTTATATACTCACCCTCATGATGTCCCTGATGCGCTCCTCTTCTGTCTTCCCCGTGGCTCCTCTTCTTTCTTCGGTCTTCTGTACAGCAGGCAGGGACGCGGCCATGTTATTTCCCGGCCGGCGTATACTATGACGTAATTAGCAGCGGCATCATAGCATGGGCTATCCCTGCCTGCTGTACAGAAGACCAAAGACAAAAGAGGAACCGCGGGGAACACAGAAGAGGAGCCACGACGACATCAGGGAACCGTGCCGACATCAGTGGGTGAGTAAAAAAGCTTATTATTTTTATTAACTCGCACATTTTTTGTGCTGAAAAACTCGGCTTATACACAAGTATATACGGTAATACTGGCAAAGAATAGGACCTCTGAGGTTTTTTAGGAATACTAGGCTCAGACACAGTGTTGAGGAATCTGCAGTTGTGTGCATGAGCCTATAACAATGCATGGAGCCGCGAGACAGCCCAGACCTTTGGAAACAATGATCGTGAGTATGAGGGCTAACACTTTTTATCAGAGTATGAAAACAAAACAGCAATTCTGACCTTGCTTTTTGTGTTTTATTTGTTGTGCAAGTAACTATGCAGCATAAAAAAAAATGTTACTTTTATTTTACATGCTTCTCCAACTATTTGCCATTACTTTTTAATTCTTTGGTCAATGTAAATAGCAGCCTTTTATAGCAGATGGAGTTTATTGTTGTATGTTCTTTTGTCTATATGAAACTAACACAGTTTTTTTTATAGTACAATTAACATTCTAAATATTATGATGGATGTGTATTCTGTATTTATTATTGAACAAATACAATACAAAAAAAATACAATTTTATATGGAATACACTTTCTTCTGTTAGTTTGTTACATTTTTGAACTTTATTTTACTTTTATCTTTTAGTTCCACTGGAGGATGTCGCACTAAAATCTTTTGATCCTATACCAATGTTTGAAAGTCTGTCAGTGTAAACTTAGAGGCATTCTTAGTGGAGAGGGGTGCGGAAACTGTACGTTGTATGTAAAAAAAAAAACTAAGCTTTACTAAACATGTCCATTAGTTAGACTGGGCAAACGCAGACTAGATGGTCTGAAACTGTGAGCTATGGATCACAGTGGCTGATGCTGGATGATGCATCTTTATACGGACTAGACAAAAAAAATACACCAAAATGCTGGGGTTTTTGCCGCACAGTAATGTGCAATAGGCAACACCATTTGACGGATAGCCTTGCCCACTTTCCAGATAAGTCCTGCTCCGTTGTCAAACATGTCATGTGTTCAAAATAACTTATCAATTCTGTGTAAATTGTTGTATTTCAGTTTTCTTTTTGACAAAATATAATACTGTGCTCTTCTGTAATTTGCTAATCTGTGCGCAAACAGAAATTTCCTTCCCAGCCAACATACAGAAACCCACAGACAAATGGAGTGCCACTAAAATCATGGACGTACTCTTTTATTATGTAAACTCTGTGAACATGTCTTTGATTTCCTAGATGTGTGTTACAGTAGGTTCATCATGAGGAGGTGCTAACACTACAAAGATAGATACAGACTAATAAACAGAAACCTCCACTGAAAGTGGAATACAGCTCCTTGGCAGCTGTTAGGTGGATCTAGGACATAATGTTCTTGGTCGCACATTCACAGATGCACAGAAGGAAATGTTCAGAGTCCTCAATGAAATATGGAGCATGGATATGCTCAGTTCCAGGCACAAGATGCCAATGCCAACTAAGCTGAAACAAGTGTAATGTTTCAGGCTGCAGTTCACAAATTATACAGCATACATAAATGCTTCCAGCTGGAGCTCATACTGAAGGCTTTTCTCACCACAGTTATATCCTTAGACTGATTCATGGTGCGAAGAAATAATCACCTTTTACACATTCAGAATTGCTGTTTTCTTGTATATTAGATTTGTGCTTATATGAACAATAGCTTTCAAAGATTTGGGAAGTAGTTTAAGAATATAGCAGATCTGTAATAAATCATTGGAATTTCCTAGTATATTGGCACAATGAACTGTGATTTGTTTCAGCCCTCAGCCAATAAATGTCCACTTGTTAGTGGATCACAATTCTTATGTAATGGTACAAATTGTCAAAGTCAGCAGCACATTGCTATTGACATTTTCCAATTCCAGAACTGAATAATTCAGTTATAATAGAAAACTTATCAAGGAAACTATTTTGTAGCAAATACATCAAAAATGTCTACAAGTAAGGCCTCATGTATACAAATGTATAATGGTGACATGTGTTAGCCCTTGTTTTAGTGTCTAGCACACTTCTCCTTTTACTTCTTTGGGCTTGTGCAAACAGCAGTGAGCTGATTGCCCAGGCTGCAGATTATAGAGCAGATCCTATTCTTGCTCTAGTTTGCTTTTCGGGCAGTCTCTTCTATCAGTTGTGTGTGAGTGAAGCCCCTTATTTGTAGACCGTAAAATGCACATGAACATGAGTATTAGGTTTAAGTTAGACTAGACAACCTCATACGGCACCAGATTTATCACCATGTCAGATGCTGGATGATAATTCTGGCTTAGCACAAGACTCTGAAGTTATACTTTGCACCGCTTATTAAATGGTTTAGTCTACACTAGAAAGCTATAATTAATGGAGTGAATTCCCCCGCCTGCCCCGTCCCCAAACTAGCGCCGGTGGGTAGATTTTATGTCTTCTCTACCAGAAAACTGGTGAAGACATAATAAATCTCCCCCACTATGTAGGTTTGCAGGGCTAAGTTGCATTACCTCATACCTGTGAAAAGGTGGGGTATAGGGTTGTCCTTCATGCATATGCAATTGAATAAAATGGGGGATTACAAACAGGGGTATCACACAATGTAAACGATAACCTGCCAAATGGCAGAAAGAAGTTACTGCACATGCATAGGCACACGCTGAATAACTGAAGAGTTTTGTGGGGACGTGCCAGGAGATAAGACTTCAGAGGCTAAAGGGCCATGGTGTAGCCTTAGCCCCAAGCGCTCGGCCTGGCCACTCCACTCCCCAGTAGCCTCAAGTTCATTTACATATACAAAAGATAAAATGTTTATTTAGTCTTAAAATGTACCTCACCAAGATCAAGGGTAAGCCACATTAGAATATGAACATCCTCCTCTCAGTGACTCACTGATCTTAAATTAATTGGATGGAGATGCCAACTTTGTCAGTTTTTGGAGATTCCACGTCACTGCCCGGAGAGTAACTTCTACTATTTATTAGTTAGGCTTATTTATTCACCCTTTTTATTTCATGACTGACTGTATCTGTATTTTGTTTATATTCTTATGATTATGTAAATATTTGTTTATCTTTTATCTGCCAAATATTTTCATGTTTGTACTGCAAAACGATGTACTAAACCTTTAAAACTTAAAGGAAATCTTTACACTGACTGAGGTATTGCTGGTGGTAGATTTCCTTACACTGTCTTTATATTTTTTAACTAACTAATATATCTGGTCCTAAATGCCCCTATAGCCTCTGTAGACTTGCCTCTGAGCACGTCCCCACAGTACTCTTTGGGTATTCAGCCTGTGCTCACGCACGTAACTTCTGGCTCACTACACCGCCCCTGGCTCTTGGCTGGGCTACTCCTGGATAAAGGTTTTATTTAGTTAGGGAGAAACAATTAGTTAAAGATAGTGTAGGGCTTAGAAGGAACAAAGGAGTCTACCATCAGGAATACCTCAGTGTTTTCATAATGGTAGGTTACTGTTAATAAGTCTCTATTTGTGGCTGCGCTCTTGTCCCTGCACTCCTTGCTGCTAATTATGCGTTTCTTTTCTAGGTGATCCTAGCATGTCAAGCTTAGCGAAGACAAGTGCTGGGATCAAGATAAAGAGGAGTGTAGGTAAGTATCCTTAGATAGTTTTTGTTTTTTTAAGTGGTTCATTTCCTTTAAATACACCATCTTGAATAGGTGGACAGGATTTTGTGTGATAAATTGGTCCTTGTAAAGTTCAGTTTTAGCAGTGCATACAAGAAAATATTCTGCGCAAATAGTCTCAGTAATGGGGGAAGTGGTAAACCCTCTGGTACTTAAGTGGTTAAACAGTTCAAACATTACAGTGGAATAGTAAATAACACATGTGTGTTCTATTTTTGTCAACTAATGTTATCGTGAAAAATAAAGTCATTTTAATCATACAAAATGAAACTATATCAAACTCTGCCAGTAAATGTAGTGATATTACCAGTAATACCGATTCCGGTGAGTAGGTGTGAAGTTGAAGTGAATTCATTCAGCTGGTGGTTGCAGATTTAATTCACCAAAAGCTCTTTTCTTGAGCAATGCAAATTACTATTCCTAGACGACTTTGCTATTCCAAGTCAAGTATTAATTTAAAAATGTATTTGATATGTCTAGCAGTGGGCACTTACCCCAAACTACAGTACACAGAGTTGTGATGTTCCTATAGAGCTCTTAGTGGCAACTTTCAAACTTTAAGGCCACAGCCACAGACAACATATGGCTACACTACATGCAAAACTTTTTAATACAAAAAGCAGACTACTCAAGTTACCCAACTATATCCAGCAACTAGGTGCCAAATAGTCACTACATCCGTGAATCAAATTATCAAAACAGCAGGATGTGTAAAGATATATTAAAACTTAACCTTAAATGGTGCAAAGAGCTAAAATCACAATGATTGAATAAAATGGATATCCAGCTGGAAATATCTGAGGAAAAAACACGATATATGCAAATTATTGCACAGTAATATAAGAGGTGGCACAGTTTATTGCCCCAGTATATCCAAAAATAAACCGCTTGTGGAGGTTTAATATAGAATACAGTAAAATACAGGTTACAGATAACTTATGGACAAAGAAGCATACAAAAAAAAGGCGTAAGTCTACCCGCTATTCATCTGTTTATCTTGGTCATAGCGGGGTATGCAATGCAGGGCCTGGTAGCAGGCACCTTTCTTGCCAAATGCCCAATCTTGATGAATTAATAGGCTAGAGATGCCCACTTAATGCCCAAATAATTTTCTGCTACGCCCAACAGCTTAAGTCATTTCTACTATTCATTAGTTAGGCTTCTTTGTGCACCCTTTTAATTTAATGACTGTTTGTATCTGTATTTTGTTTATATTCTTATGTTTATATAAATGTATACATAATGTATAAATATAATGTTTTGTAAATATTTGTTCATCTTTTATCTGCCAATTATTTTTATGTTTGTACTTCAAAACCATGTATTAAATCTTTAAAACTTAAAAGGAAACCTACCATCTGGAATACACTAACTGAGGTATTACTGATGGTAGATTCCCTTGTTCTTTCTAAGCACTACACTGTATTTACTTATTTTTATTTTTTCACAGCGGGGTATGAAATGCAGAGCTTGGTAGCAGGCACCTTTCATGCCCAACGCTCGTATCCTGACCCCATATGTAGCTCCTACCATTCCAAAGGCAGTCCCTAGCCTGTATCTGGCAAAGAGCTAGTTAGCCCTACTATTAAATGTGTCCTGCGTGCAAACAAACAATGGAGACAAGCAGAGGCTCATCTGAAAAAGAACTTAGTACTGTGGTATCTAAAGTTCACAAAGTAGGCAACATTCTGCTGCACATGCACGCCAGATACAGCCTATGATATGCCTACTAACCTATCTCCCTCTCACCCACAACCAATTGGCTTGAGTTTGTCTTCAATACCTCTTAATGCACACACCTCAGCTGCTGCAGAACATCATAAAACATGTTGAAGCTGCTACTGAACTTTACACTATACACCTCAGCTTCTGCAGAACCTCATACTACACTTATATCACACAATTCAGCTGCTAGAGAAGCTTATAATGAATAACTCAGCTGCTGTAGAACATCAAAATACACATCTCAACTGTTTCAGAACTGCATTATATACAGAAGATGGTTTTCACAATTTTACCACTTATTAATAAGAAAATGTAAAGGGAAAAATTACAAAAATTACATTAATATAATGGTTTCAATCAATTTAAGTCTCAAATGTCATGAAAAAAAAAAACAAATTAAAAATTGTTAGGATATGTAAAGCAGTTATAAAGATATCGCCGAAGAACAGAACGCAAAAATTGACCTGTACATTCAGGCACCAATCACAAAGGGGTTAAATGGGAATAAATGTAATAAAATGCCTGATGTTGCATTCTTGTTGCGGTGCCCTCTTTGCTCTTATGAGTCTCTGTTAAAATGTCCACCAGTCTGGTGGACCAGATGGTTGCACATACTCCTTAGCGCACCCCACTTCCCAGAACATACTACACACATTTGTGCTAACTTTGATATTAATTGGCATCTCAATGTACTTCACTATTTATGAGTCAGCTAAATATTAGCAATGAGAAAACAAAAGACCCTAATAATTAAAACAAATCAGAAAAGGTTATTGCCTCATTATACTATAAAAAGTGATGAATCAGACAAGAGAGAGTGTCTTTCCATTTTCTAGTGCTAAGCATATCCTGGTAAGAGCTGCCTCTTTTACACTACTAAAAGACACAGATGTTATCTTGCTCACTGATGCTGAGCGGATGCGTAAAGGGGTAAGAGTTCCCTAAAATGCAGAAACATTATACAAGTTTCTGAAGTCTGTGAAACTTGACTTCACTCCAAACGATGACTTGTTTATGAGTGATCACGGAGTCCGCTAGAATAATTCTGCAAATGTCAATTACAACATTCCCAACAAAAAATGTACATACCATACACAGCTAGGAAACAGGATGATACAATAATTTGCGTGGATTGTATGGAATCTGCTAATCTTGATATGATTTATTATGGAATAAAGGATGAGGGGATTACATCACTAACCACAGTCTGGATAAAAGGGGGAAATATTACATGAGACAGAGAACGTCATTACTGATTGAACCATCTAAAATAGTTGGGGAAGTAGTGAAGGACAATGCTTCTTGAATACAAAGGAAGAGCTAACAGTGTAGAAGGAAAATTTCATTAACCAGTGATCAGAATATGACCCTAGTGAATCTCCTGCAAGTGGATTATTTTTGTAATTTCTTAAATGCCAATTTTAGGATCTAATGATTATATTAAAACCTTGCATGATCTGTGGACATTGGCATGCAACCTACATAAACCATGGATTATTGTATCTTTAGGATGGAAGTGGTCACTGTGTGACCAAAAATTGCTGTTTGCCCACGGGAGTCCCTCTTTAATGTAACTTAGTTATGCCAAGGATGTTCCACCCACAACCTATTACAGCAAAACTAAATTGGGAATTGCCCTTAGCTTACTGACCTCAAAGTGACTACACTCTTTGGGGCCCCATAAACTTACAAGCCCATCACATGTAAAGTCACATAATCATGGTACATTGTCACTTCTGGATTAAAATTGTTACCATCAATTTTGCTTACCTTGTCTAAAGACTAATATATTATATGTCTCAAGTAACTCTTTTACATTAAATACAGTAAGGTGCTACAATATGGTATGATTTCCCTTTTACAATGTACAACATTAAATCCTTTTTATTGCCACTATGTTATCTGACCAGCTCACAGGGAACATCACAGTACTACACAACAAATATAATATTCCTGCAAAATCCCTTGCAACAACGATACAACGTGTAACAAATATAATGCTACAACAAAAGTATACTATAAAGTCACAAAGCACTGCACTGTTTCAATAAAACAACCTGTCTGCTAGCATCATACAAGTCTACATACCCTCAGGTTGACTAGGGAGTTCTCCAATTTCCTGCTGATTGAAAGAACTATATACGTTAACTAGTTATCTACAAAAGCATAGATTTGAAGGCAGATCCTGGTATCCAAAGCTGCAGAACTGTATTACTTTATATTCAGCATTTACACCTACTAGCTCAAAAAAGAAAAAAATTCAAACTTACAATGAACAAAATTAGTCATGCTGACTCACCAACCACCACTTCCTTTAGAAATTCTTGACATACTTCTGACTGTGACTGGTCAGATTCACATGGCTTTGGATCCCTGCTGCTGCACTTCCAGTAACCACCCAAGTGTGGGCTTATGAGACAGAAAAAGAGTCTCAATATCTCTTTATGCAAAGGAAATAATCATAAATGAGCTATAGAAAATTTTCCATCTTTCTACTGTGTTGCTGTCCTCAGGAGGCCAATCTGATTGAAAGTTGTTGAACAGGGAGCAATAAATGACTGCTTTAATTTTTGGTTGGCACCTCTCGACAAATAAGGGGGGTTTGGGTTACAGTTTGGGCGCTCGGTCGCTATGAGGTTCGCCATGACTGGTCTAGATAATGCCACCACGCTGGGCCATGAAGGAAACCTGATCCAGAAGCTGTTCAACTGCTTGACAGCATTTTGGTAGTAGTTTATTGCGTCAATTTCTGATGACAGGTTCCCTTTAACATAAAGAAGGTATTATAGATAATAGTAGCCAAGATATACTGTAAAACATCTTCAAAATACCAACTGTTTGAGAATATCATAAATACACAGGTCCATTCAATCCAATTTATAATTCTATGTTGTTAATCCAGAGGCAGGCAAACAATAATCCATATGGCTGATCGCAATTGTTTGAAATCAAAAAGTCAACTTGTTTTTCTTATTGACTGATGCTCACTATTTTACCCAATATTTGATGTGTGGTCTGACTAGTGATTTGTAAAAAGGCAACACTATGTCCACAATGTGAGCATCTGTGCCTCTCTTGATACATTACATAATATTACTTGCCTCTGTAGAAGCTGCGTGGCTCTAGTCGTTAAATCTTAGTTTACTGTCCACAGTACCTTTCACTAGACCTTATATGTTCCTCTCTTCCATAGCCTAGACATTTTTTAATGGAATACAAGAATTTCAATGGTAAGGTTTTCTTTTCATTCTCCATCTATGAAATGAGTCATCTCTACATGCAACTTGAAGCAGAACACCACTGAGATAAAGAGCCATTGTTCCTCTGCCATTGTTCCTCTGGTCTCAGTAAAAACTGAATAATGCTGCTGTGACATTTTTCTGCTCTAAGAAGACCACCCCACCAAGAAGTCAATATTTTAACAATTCTGGATGGTCCCAGATGGGGACTTTTATAATTCATTATCTGCAACTTTTTTGGCATCAAAAAGATGCAAAAAAGTTACACCACAGTATTTGACCTGTGTCAACTTAACAGCAATAACCGACAGATTTATTACTCTGTTGGCTAAGACAAGGCCGTGCAAGGATTTCTGAATTGTGACAATTACACAAAAAGCTTCAAAGCCACTGCATGATATAAAAGTGATGCATTACTATTACTATACTTACTATAATTTTATATGTGATGTTATAAGGAATTATCCAAATTAGGTAGGGACAGCTGAGAAGTGGGTTTTAGTGTTAGGGCTCACTGTCCTTGTAAGTCGTTCCCTTGTCTGCCATGCTAAGTAATGCCATGTTAAATTCCTCCTAGTATGTCATGTTCTGAAGGTGTATCTAAAGAATCACAGGCCATCACCAACAGTCTCTCCATCTTTTAGTGATACCATGTGACAGGTTAATACATGTATACACACACACACAGGCCACGCATCTATAAGATGTATGGACAGTATCGAAGCTAGGGATCAGAAACCTTTTGTAAAAAACTATGAACTTCACATATTTTAAAATGTAATTCCGTGAGAGCCGTATAATATGCAGATGCCCCCCAGTAGAGAAGTAGTCACAGCACATGCCCCTCTTATGGAGGAGAAGTGTTCAGCTGGCACTTAGTCTATTGACTATACCTGCGAATAATACAGGACTATTATCAGAAAAGGTATTATTTAAGAAAAAATATTGTGAATTCAACAAAAAGAGGCTACATTTTTCTACTCTATAAAATATATCTACTCTACATAATAATCTGCTTTAACTATTTCAGTGTACTCCATGGAAAACTACAGTATTTGAAGAGCTAATCCTAGGCAGAGCTTTTTCTCTTTCAAAAATGATCTGCAACTGAGTCACAATGAAAAGATTTATATATGGAAATATTTCTTTTCATATAGTAGAGAGCCACATCTCCGGGAATGTCTATAGGAAAAAAAGATTGTCACAATGTTCTCAGTAGCACAGATTAGCAGCAAATTTAGATGAACAAAACAAGAGAAACTTTATTTCATTATGTCAGGATTCAGATCATTATGAGTGGATCCTCTGGACCACCGTGGGAGGTGGTACTAGCCGACCCCTGGGACCGGAGTTTAAGTGGCACCTGGTCTGATCCGGCAGGGAATGCAGGAAGTGGCCGGCTTTTATAAAATTCCTGGAAATGGCCAGCACCAATTAGCGGTGTGCTGGCCCTTTAAATCTTCAAGCGCTGCCGCGTGCATCCCTGCCACCTAAGGGTGCTGCCGAATGCTCAGCGGGAAGAGTTAAGGCAGTACGGAGGGACGATGGGGGCCACGGATGTGCCGGGGACCAGAGTGAGACACCACCCGTGACGCATTGTACTTTATTCTGCTTTGAGTGCTTTGACGTTTATGTGTTAATCGTTACTATCATAAAAAAAGGACTGGGTACAGAGATGGGGCATAGTCCACTCCAGAAATGCAACCACTAGCTTTGCCAATGGAAGAACACAGCAAACTATTCATTTTGAGGGTTCAACGTCTATATTAGTGGTATATCAGCTGTGCTTGGCTACCATAAATGGCAAGGTAAATGGCACATTATATTGGAAGTGTATAACATTGAGTGTATGAGAAGGGGCCCAAAATATAAGGGAGAGGTGAGAGGGAGCCACAATATGAGAGGGAGGTGAGAGGAGGTCACAGTATGAGGGGGAGTGGAGGCCACAGTATGAGGGGGAGGTGAGAGGAAGCCATAATATGAGGGGAAGGTGAGAGGAGGCCACAATATGAGGGGGAGGTGAGAGGAGGCCACAGTATGAGGGGGAGGTGAGAGGAGGCCACAGTATGAGGGGGAGGTGAGAGGAGGCCACAGTATGAGGGGGAGGTGAGAGGAGGCCACAGTATGAGGGGGAGTGGAGAGGAGGCCACAGTATGAGCGGGAGGTGAGAGGAAGCCACAATATGAGGGGGATTGGAGAGGAGGCCACAACATGAGGGGGAGATGAGAGGAGGCCACAATATAAGGGGGAGATGAGAGGAGGCCACAATATGAGGGGAGATGAGAGGAGGCCACAATATGAGGGGGAGATGAGAGGAGGCCACAATATGAGGGGGAGATGAGAGAAGGCCACAATATGAGGGGGGATGAGAGGAGGCCACAGTATGAGGGGGAGATGAGAGGATGCCACAATATGAGGGGGAGGTAAGAGGCCACAATAGGAGCTTGCAGAGGGACCGATTGCTTTCAATATGTCCTATCTAATCATATTCCATGTTCACAAGATTGAATTACATTTTAGGTGCATCTGGAGAATTTCCTCCCTGACAACTGAATGCAGACGTTCCAGGAGGAGATTCCCCCAATTTAAATCTATCTATATCTGAAGCAGGGTACTTCCATTAATAAAACTTTACATTTACATTACTTCTGATCATTAAAATAATGCATATGCATCACATACAAACAAAAATGTGTATAAAAAGTCTGTGTACCCTTAACACCTGTGCACGGTAAAGAAGAATTGGTCTCACCACAGACTCGTAAAGCCATTTAGTCAGGAGTCTCAGGGAGAAGGTGTATACCAGGGAGCTATGTCTCTATCCCTTCTTATTATCTGTTCGCTTATAGCCACAATGACTCCTGCCCTTACAAGTACCCAGAATCTGTCCCTGTAGGTGGCTATTCTGGCCCAAACACAAATATACCTACGCTTCCTGTGTGTTTCATCAATATTTTGACTCCTTAGGGGATTTAGCAGTATAACTCCCTCAGCCCTTCACCTTCACAGATGGCTAAGATATAAACAAGAATGCAGGTCCACACTAATGGCTGGCAACCAGTATTGTAGTTTTCTTGGTTTATCAAACATGGGGGAACAAATTAATTTCAGGCCTCATCTAGTTTTGCTAGACATCTGGGCAGAGGTCGCACTAACATTTTGCCAGAAGGGAAATAATACTCCTCTCACTGTTTTTGAGGAGTATTTTTAGCTGAGGAGGAGTATGAAATTTTTAATAATACAAACTAGTTGTATATAGTTATAACCCCTTCACGTTGCAGCATTTTTTTCATTCATTTTTCGCTCTCCACCCTCAAAAATCTATACCTTTCCGTGTACAGAGCTGTGTGAGGGCTTATTTTTTGTGTAACAATTTTTACTTCTCAGTGACGTTTTTTATTATCCCATGTCGTGTACTGGGAGGCTGGAAAAAAATTCCAAATGTGAAGAAATTGGTAAAAAAAACACTTTTGTGTCACTTTCTGGTGGGATCAGTTTTTTACAACTTTCACTGTGTGCTCCGAATGATACGTCTACTTTATTCTTTGGTTCGGTAGGATCACAGTGATACCAAATTTATGTAGGTTTCATGAATTTCTGAAAATGTATTTAAAGAACATTTTGCGATCTTCTGATGCTAATAACGTCTTCATACTTTGGTGTCATTTTTTGCAAGATGAGATTATGTTTTCATTGCTGCCACTTTGAGGGCTGTACAGCCTGTTGGTCAATTTTTATGTGATGTAAAATGGTGTAAAAGTGGCAAGTCACACATTTGTGCACTATTATATTGTTACGCGGTTCACTGCCAGGAATAACCGTTTTTATATTTTGATAGACTGGGACATTTTATGACCCGGCGAGACCTAATATGTTTGGGATTTTTACGGCTCATTAAGGTTTATATCAGTTCTAGGGAAATGGGGGTGATTTTAATTTTTTAATTTTTATTATTTTTACAGGGGCAAATTTAGCAAGGAACACATTATACATGTGTTCCCTGCAGTTCTATTATATAGATCACAGATAACAGTGATCTAATGGTTATCAGTGATCTGTATAGAGAGACATGCAGAGGATGCATATAGCATTCTCCCTGCAGCCTCTCACTGTAAACGGGTAGGGTGACAGGGGACTGACAATATCAGCCCCCTGTCACGGTAAAGGATCGGGCTGTCATATAGACAGCTCAATCCTGCCGATGGCATGGCACAGTGTGCATGATCGCACACAGCCAAGGGGATGGTCGGAGCTACTCCCCGTGGCCGCTGTAGCATGTCATGTGACCTAAGCTCCGGTCACATGACCTTCTATCGGCTCTGGATCTGGCATTGGGATCTGGCGACGGCACGCACTGATCGCAATAAGCGCTTCCACCGCTCTGAGCTGTCAGCTAGTGCCTAAACAAGAAAATCACCAAGCGTATTTATAGATGCTTGTAGAGGTGATATCGCAACCTCTGCATCTGGGCGATTTACTGCTCACCATGCTGATATTTAAACCCCTTAGGCTCCACCTCCAGATTTCCCACTGAGATCACATGGTGTTGCATCACTCCTACTTCCGGTCACATGTTACCGGTCACATTACTTGTCCCGCCTTCAGTATAGTCATGTGACTGCGGTCACTTGACTCATCATGGTGTGTCACTGGATCCCCAGACATCACCCAGAGATGGTGCCAACAATCTGTGTTTGCAGCTCATCATTGCACTGCCTAGGGGATGGGTGTTGCCAAGTTAATTTTAAAGAGGCTTTCCCACGAAAGAAAATTCTCACATTTCAATCCCTCAGATTTATTGCTGTTTTAGCTCCTATCACTATCTATGGTGCTCAATGCAAAATTCCAGGGTGTGGGTGGGGCCTCTCTATTAGACACATCATCACCCAATCTAGTTTTGCGGGTCGACAGTGTGGTTAGATTATCAGGGTACAAGGTGTATATGCACTTTCATATGGCTTCTGACATTGTACTAACATACTGACAGAGAGAGATGAGACAGATGAGAGATGCATGAGATAATTACACGGAGGCTGATGGACCATAACACTGTTACACTGTGAGCTCTGCTACATCTCACAGCTGAATTCCCCTTTTCCCAGATCACTTATCTCCTTGTAGTTTGTAGTTTGCAACTTGTCTCTCCTCTCAATCTCCTGGCAGGAAGTGAATCAGCGTATGTGTCTGTGAGCTCTGTGATAGGACTTCAGGGGGCGCCCGACCCAAGATAGCACCCAACCCTAAGTCTGAAGTTACTGGGTTGGATCTAGGGGCAACTGAAATTGTGTACAGCAGGACGGATAGAGACAGGTTGGACTTATATCTGTGAAATGCTGTATTTTTTTTAATAACAGTGAATTAGAGAATGTGTTATTTTGATGTGCTGAGTATATTTAAGAAACTTGTCTTTGTGGGAATAACCCTTTAACTTCTTAATGGCTGTCATTTGCTGCCCCCCCCCCCACGAATGTATATGTGCACTTCCAAAGATACACTATATCATTTACACAGCCTGTTGCCTTTTATTATTAACCCTTTCTTTTACTATTTATAGGGATAGCTTCACATTTAGCAAGTTGTGTTGCAGTATTTGCTGCCCAGTCTGCAGGTCGCATTATATAATACTATATACTTATTAAAACCTATTTATATGCTGGATATATCACTATTGAGAAATGTATAACATTGCAAGAATAACAATTATACTATAGTTATTATAATTATTTTATCTTGTTGTGTATATAATTTTGTCCCTTTTGGACATATTTCAACTTGGTTTACATTTAGTTATATTGAATGCATTATCATTTAAAGTTTTTAAATAAAATACTTTCCCAAATCATGCTTATCTTTGGTGTGTAATATATGAAATTCATGTTTTTATACCAAATAAAGGGATTTTTCTAAGAAACAGATTTTGCCTTATATCCATTTGAAGTGCTGAATAACTGTATGCAATTCCACTATTTTGTACCAGTGATACCCTAGTATTTTACTAATTGCACAATGAGTATATACTCACCTGAGTTGAGCTCTCCTTAATAACATTATTATATAATACTAGTCCACTATTCCCCATGTTTTATCCCATGGGGATAGGGGGTTTTAGTAGGGGGTTAGATCCAGACCATATAGACATGTTTAATACAGAATTGCTTACAGCTAGGGTGAAAAAGCTAGATTAATGTACTTTGATAGAAAACAGCCAAATTCCAATTCCTCGTTTAGGCCATTTGGAGTCAATGGGGCAAATTTACTTACCCTTCCCATCGCGATCCCTGAGGTGCGTTGTCCAACGAGGATTCGGATCTGCTGCGATTCACGTAGCTGGTGCGCCCAATATCCTGCATCTGTCGCTTCCCAGCTGAGGTCCGCTGGAGTTCACCTTCTTCCCGGTGCTTGTAAGTGCCTGGCTTGCGTCACAATTTGAATTTTAAATCCCACACATAGTCCGAATCCGTCGGGTTGTCCAACGTCAACGCCCCCCAATTTGCATCGCATGAAAGTCGGCGTGATTGTGCCAAAATCCAATCGCGTGCGCCAAAAACCCTTGTTCAATGGGGCACAACACGGAAATCGTCGGGAAACCCGAAGAAAATGCTGTCCACGGACCCTTAGTAAATGAGTACCAATGTGTTGAGAACAAAGATCCAATAGCTCTCTTTTTGCAACATCAATTTTGTCCAATTACCAACGCTTGTTTGTTTTACTATATCCATGGGGGGAATACAAGATGTGTGACATTCACCGGCATGATGTGAATTTACATGTCTGGAGATTGATGTATCTCTTTTGTGTGTGATGTCATTCAGATGTTCTCCTATGAGTCTCCGCAATTCCCGGTTTGTAATTTTCTGACATATTCTTAATTTGCAAAAATGTCAATTTATAAATAGCTCCTACAGTTTTACAATTTATGAAGTGGTTTATCACATAATTCATCCCTGTTTGTTCCGAGATGAATCTTTTCCCTGTTCTCAATAATGGGCAAGCTACGCAATTGTCGCCACACCTATAGCACCCATTTGTACCAATTCTCTCCAACCAAGTTTTATTCATGGGTGGAGTGAAGTGGCTGTGAACCAGTCTGACACATAGGGACTTCCCCTTTCTAAATGTTATTTATGGATGGTCCCCTAGTACCTCTCTAATATCTGGTTCCATCATTAGGATATGGCAGTTCTTCTTCATGATTCTTCTAGTTTCTTCGGCCCTGTTGTCAATTGTTGTAATCATGCGTATTAGTCTCTTTTCCTGTTGTTTAGTACATCTTGTAAGCAACTCATTCCTTCCGTTTGATTTCGCTACTGATATGCTTTCCGCAAAATATAATCTGGGTTACCTCTATCCAGAAATCTTTGTCTTAGGTCCCTTGCTTATTTTTTAAATTCTTCAGAAGAGGAGCAATTTCTCCTCAATGTAAAGTATTGCCCTTTGGGTATTCGCCACCTAAGTGGTAGTGGGAGTCCCATCTAAGGAGTGAATTTATCGCTGTTGCCTTACGGTAAATTTTTGTAGCAAGCTTTCCCGTATCACTTTTTGGATTTACATCCAAAAATGATAACGTTTCTTTCTCAGTCTCGTAAGTGAACAAAAGTCCCATTTAATTGCTGGACAAAATTGCTAAATTCAATGGCACTGACTTTCCATATTAAAAATATGTCATCTATAAACCTGACCCATAAATCAATTTCCTTTGTAATCTGGTACATATGGTCTCCAAATATCTGTGTCTCTTCCCTCCAGCCCAGTCTCTTGCTTGTGATTAAATAAAAAGAAATTGTGTGTCAGTAGAAAGGCTAGCAATTGAAGCACAAATTCATTGTGTTGGGAAAACTGTATCCCTCATGTATCAAAAAAGTGTCTTATGCCTCTTAAACCCCACTCATGTGGGGTGTTAGAGGAGTACAATGCCTCTACGTCAATTGAACACAAAAAATGCATTTTAAAATACAATTCAATTGTGTCCTGCTTTCATATTATGTGTTTGAATTGCGTCAATTCATTAATACTGATGAGTTTTTGGATACATTTTACTTGATGCATTTTCGTTGCCTTTCGAAAACACAATGAAGAGACATTCTATAAACATGGCCATAGAATATACAGGTAATATTTCCATGTAGGGGGGCCCATAATATAAGGGAGAGATGAGAGAGGCCACAGTATGAGGAGGAGATGAGAGGCAACAATATGAGGAGGAGATGAAGTGCCACAATATGAGGAGAAATATACAGTTAATATTTCCATGTAGCAGTAAGTAGGCCCCCCTGTCTGACCCTGAGTGTCCTTAAAGGGGTATTCCCATGAAGACAAGATTCCTAAATATACTCAGAGAATTTGTTGTTTTGTTATCCTAACTCCCAGTTATTAACAAAAAATACAGCATGTCACAGATATAATTCCAAACTGCCCCTATCAGTCCTTGGATCTGAGCGTACATCTTGTGACTGTAGTCGCATTCTTCTCATGAATAGCTTCTCTTGCCTGCACAAAGTGCCCTTTGCCTCCTGCCCCTCCCCCTGTATTACAAGACCAGCTCAAGCACTTCCTGTTTGCAAGCAGCGTGCAGAGACTTACTCTACTAGATACAGACGGGATAAGGTCTGAAAGGGAGGCATAGCAGAGCCAGAGGGAGGCATAGTGCCATCATCTCACATCTCTGATCTGTCTCATCTCTCTTTTTATATATGTCAGATACTAGTAGAATGTTCAAAAGCTAAATAAAAGTGTAGATAAACATGTACCCTGATAAACTAAGCACACTATCAGCACACAGCATCTCATAGCACATATGAATTCTGAAGTGTCTGCTTATAGAGAGCCCGCCCACACACTGAAATTTTACACTGACCATCACTGAATGATAGGAGCTAAAACAGCAATAAAACTGAGTAAAATTGTAAAGTAAGAGGTGTAAAAATGATCTTTATTGTGTAAACAACACTAGGTATTAAAAGACCTTTCTTTCATAGGCAAACCCCTTTAAGTCTGAAACTGCCTGTACTTTAAAGCTGATCAGGAACCCCTTCCTTGCTCCCTGTTCAGCTGGCCTGTGTCAGTAACATTGCAGATGGACAATATAGATAGTAATTTCATATGCTGTAGGATGCATATAATGTCTACTGTGTTCTAGTAAATGTACTGTAATGCCTGTCTTATAACATATGCATTATATTGCCACCCACCTGTACTAAAACACTTACTGTACTACCATCCACCTACACTATAACACATGCACTGTGCTATTATCCACCTGTAAAATAACACATGTACTGTGCAACCATCCACCTGTACTATAACACATGTACTGTACTACCATCCACCTGTACTATAACATTTAATTTTAATATTGGTTTTCTACTATTATATTTTACTTAACTTTATACAGACAGCCCCCTACTGCCCTATAAAAGTTTGAAAATCCTATTGTCTGTACCTCCAGACAAATAATTTTTTGGTCCCAATTATAAAATATACAGTTCCGACTTACATGCAAATTCAATTTAAGAACAAACCTACGAAACCTATCTTGTACATAACCCAGAGACTGCCTGTACCATAATAAACATTGATCCTCTAACCTCTACAACCATATATGTCAACATTCACTGAATCCTAATACAATTTTTATCCATAGCACCAATTTCATGGTGGACATTGTGGTCATACAAGTGCGTCAATTTACCTGAATCTTCAGTGCCTGATGTTGATCATATTCAGCCCTTAACATACTGACCAGCAGGGATATGAGGAGTACAAATCTTGCAAACTGATATGTTGTTTTATTAGGTTAACAATGTTTCCAGAATGGAGTTTAAGTGTTTCTATTTTTTACAGAGGTAGAAGGGATTTAATTCCCATAAGAAATACCTAAGAGGAACAGGATGCTCTATATGATTTCTTAAGGCATCGAATAAAGCTGCACAGTGTATAATGTACTACTCAATGAACCAGTACGTAGTAACAGATCTACAGTTATTCACGTGTGCTCTTAAATATAATTTGTATCGTGTATACTGAGAATTGATGCAATTTTTCACAATGTTTAGGGAAGTACAAAGTTTAGCTGTGTGGGTTAGGTGTGTGGATCTTGAGTGTAGCGCCACACAAGCCATGGAACTGGGTGGCCACATTATGGGGGCCAATGTAGAGTGCTTTATAGCAGTAGAGTGCATTGGGCAGAGTGAAGCCAATAGTGCTCCAATTACTGGCAATCCTTCTTAACAGGGGTGGGGTTTATCACCACGTTGTTTGGTTTCTTGTACTACATTTTGAGACCCAAAAAAGTCTGCCAGCCACACAGTGATAAATCATCCTCCTTAGTTCTTAAATGCACTTTTTTCATGGTTAGAAAATATCCTTTTCTGAATATGACTTCAGTTCTCTTCATCTGTTTCCAGACTCTTTATAATTGTAGTAGTCAATATATTGTATATTGCAATTTCCATCACTCAAGTCAGTGGGGCAGATTTATCAAGCTGTCTGAAAGTCAGAATATTTGTAGTTGCCCATGGCAACCAATCATAGCTCCCCTTTAAAATATTCATGAGCACTGGTAAAATGAAAGCTGAGCTGTGATTGGTTGCCATGGGCAACTTGAAATTTTATGTCTTTTAGGCAGCTTTCTGACCCAATGCATTTTTTTTTTAATGTTATGTTTCCAATATTTCTTAGAACCGTTTCCTTTATGTATAAAGCGAGTCAACCTTACAATATGTCTAGCTTATGGAAAATAGTGCAGACAATAAGAGTGCTGTTGAAAAATAATCATAGAACCACTTTTATTTCATGCATTGCTATCACCAAGGTGCTGCTGAAGCCATTGATTCCGGCCCAACAAGGAGCACCGAGGAGCTGACCTGCATGTAGGAAAGTAACTGCTCTGAACCTGATATCCCGTGGCTAAAATAAAAAAAAAAAACTGGCAATCTAATAAATATTTTACATTCAAAGAAGGGACCTTTTATTTTTGTGTGGTTTTTCTTAATGAGATTCATTATCCAGAAAGTATATTAAAGTACATCAGGTATCGGTATTGAAGTTCAATTTCTTTTATTGTGGCAACAGTTTTTCTGTTATTTCTTCTAGTAATGTAAGAAAAAAATAAAAATCTATTTACCACATCAAGAATGTCAGTAATCTTCCACAAAATTAGTCATTTGGAATAAAATGCTTTATGTTTTATAGATAATGGCAAAGTAGTAGCCCATATTTTACCATAAATATGGGCATGGATTCTAATGGAGAGAATACTAGTAAAATTATTAAAAAACATAAACAAATGAGATCTGCCTACCTTCATTGCTCTGCATCCCCGCAAGTGTTGTGTGTTGGAGAAATATACTAATGTTACCAGAAGCCTACACTTATCTTAAGTAATCGAGATGAACAAATACATTTTTCCCACGGTCAATTACTAAAATAAATTTATGGCCTTTGCCAAAGGCATTCTGTCAGAACTATTTTCTCACGGAAATAGATCAGTGAGAAATCCTTTTCATTTGAGCCATGTAGAATGGCTTTATTTACTTATTATTTGCACACAGTATATTACCACTGGGTCTGGTATACATTGCAGATGTGGTAATTCACACACTGACAAAGCTGACCTTTTAACTGTGTTTCTCTATTACAAATGTATTATTGGTTCACTTACCAAAATCCCATTTGATCTCAACCCTTCTCATTTGGGAAAGCAATCTGCAAACTTTGATATATACGTTGAACTTTGTATATAATAAATATTTTATCATGTAGAAGTTAATTATATAGCTTAAACTACTCATTCTTAACTTGAACACATTCAATCCTCAATGGCCCAGATACATACAAACTATTACAATCTGCCTTAGTGCAGTTTGCCTCAATAATGTGCACATTATGTAATAGAAGACAAATGGAGGAACCACACTCATGGATAAGGAGTGGTGCATTTGTAGGATTTTCAATACAGCTTGATAGAGTAAGAAGATACGGCACACACCAGGTGTGTCCTGTGTCTTTGTACATTATTTAATAGTGTTGCACACTCTTAATTCATCTGATCTGTTTTCAGGATATGCACAAAGTTGCACCTTCAATCTACACCGTGCGACATTGTGTTAGATTCTAAAGCAACACAATTGTGGCATAAATACATAAAAAATACATAGGCAAATCTAAAGACACTTTTCTTCAAGCAAACTTAGACAAAAAACTAATATATCTTGGCCAATGTGTATGAATCATCAATGAATTGGCAACCTACTTAGGTCTGCATAGAAGCATTTTCTGTGGATCTAGTAAATGTTTAAATGTGAAATAATTAAAAAAAATCACCACCCAAACTGCTCATAGAAAATGCTGTCAAAATTTACAAATCAGACCTACTTTACAAAGGATATGCTCCATGTGCAGAAAGTTTGCCCAAGAACTGAGTTAAACACCAGGCACAAAGACATGTTTGGCAAAGATATATACCATATTGTTGGGCCAATACACTCACCGGCCACTTTATTAGGTATACCTGTCCAACTGCTCGTTAACACTTAATTTCTAATCAGCCAATCACATGGCGGCAACTCAGTGCATTTAGGCATGTAGACATGGTCAAGACAATCTCCTGCAGTTCAAACCGAGCATCAGTATGGGGAAGAAAGGGGATTTGAGTGCCTTTAAACGTGGCATGGTTGTTGGTGCCAGAAGGGCTGGTCTGAGTATTTCAGAAACTGCTGATCTACTGGGATTTTCACGCACAACCATCTCTAGGGTTTACAGAGATTGTAAAAAAAAGAAAAAACATCCAGTGAGCGGCAGTTCTGTGGGCGGAAATGCCTTGTTGATGCCAGAGGTCAGAGGAGAATGGGCAGACTGGTTCGAGCTGATAGAAAGGCAACAGTGACTCAAATCGCCACTCGTTACAACCAAGGTAGGCAGAAGAGCATCCCTGAATGCACAGTACGTCGAACTTTGAGGCAGATGGGCTACAGCAGCAGAAGACCACACCGGGTGCCACTCCTTTCAGCTAAGAACAGTAAACTGAGGCTACAATTTGCGCAAGCTCATTGAAATTGGACAGTAGAAGATTGGAAAAACGTTGCCTGGTCTGATGAGTCTCGATTTCTGCTGCGACATTCGGATGGTAGGGTCAGAATTTGGCGTCAACAACATGAAAGCATGGATCCATCCTGCCTTGTATCAATGGTTCAGGCTGGTGGTGGTGGTGTCATGGTGTGGGGAATATTTTCTTGGCACTCTTTGGGCCCCTTGGTACCAATTGAGCATCGTTGCAACGCCACAGCCTACCTGAGTATTGTTGCTGACCATGTCCATCCCTTTATGAGCACAATGTACCCAACATCTGATGGCTACTTTCAGCAGGATAATGCGCCATGTCATAAAGCTGGAATCATCTCAGACGGGTTTCTTGAACATGACAATGAGGTCACTGTCACCAGATCTCAATCCAATAGAGCATCTTTGGGATGTGGTGGAACGGGAGACTCGCATCATGGATGTGCAGCCGACAAATCTGCGGCAACTGTGTGATGCCATCATGTCAATGTGGACCAAAATCTCTGAGGAATGCTTCCAGCACCTTGTTGGATCTATGCCACGAACAATTGAGGCAGTTCTGAAGGCAAAAGGGGGTCCAACCCGTTACTAGCATGGTGTACCTAATAAAGTGGCCGGTGAGTGTATACTGCATTAGGCCCTTGGTATCACACTCATAGAATGAACTGAACTATGATTTCTCTATAATTCTAGAGAAGGTCTCCCAGCTAGGGTTCTTTGCACCCTGATTCGGGATTATTCGACAAGAACTGCCTCTATCAATAAAGAAGTTAAAGCTGATTTTATTCTGCACAAAGATACTTTCCAAAGCAGGGAGCATCTCTGGGCAACATTCTCGAGCTGGACAAGAGTATTTAAAAGTCTCATCTTTCCACACCCTGTACTTCTTTGAGGCAGGGACATCACTGGGGCTTCCTATGACTAGAAACATTTTGCGACAGGTAACCTTGTAATAAAGTTGAGAATCATCTGTTTGAGATTAAGTCTAGACCATCTCTCAGAAATCTGAAGTTCAGTAAAAGAGAACCTTGCAACTTGACAATGATTTTACACATATGAGTAAAACCACAGAAATGATTAAAAAATAAAGATATGAAGAGTTGATAAAAAAAAGTCCACCTCTAAATTATATCAAAATTACTCAAGGCTTCTATAAGGAAGAAACCCTAAAACACTACATTCACCGAAAATAAACTCTGCATGTTGAAGTAAAAAACAAGCATATACAATTATTTGCAGCTGATGACAATTAAAAGACAGTCCCTTTTTTATGCGGAAATATCAGGTACACATTTTGATGATTTTGTTTACTGAGAAGTAGTGTAAAGCATTTTTATATTAAATATTTTAGATTATTTATAATATATCACTTTGCATTTGGTGGAACTTATGTTGCCCTAAAGATCTAGAAAAAGATGGGTTACATATAAATGGTTAACCTTTCATGTGGAAAGTTCAATTGTAACGCTTCATTTAATGTAATGATATCTTCACAATTAGCTATAATAGGAAATTGACCTATTGTTATTGAGTGGCTAACTGCAGTTGTGCTTGGCCCCTCTTAGCAAGAATAAATTGTGGAAATCATTTATAACCCTCAGGTTCATGACTCACAGCCCAATTACTGGAAAGTGTCTTTCACTGCTTTTTAATTTCCTTTTTCTCTTTTTGATTTGTAAGGTGCTTTCATTGTGACCTCGCTGAGGGTAAATGTTCTGCCTTATGTAGCATAAAGTTATAAAAGATAAACATAATGAGATGGAAACGGTTTTATTTAGCACATTAGCATAATAAAAACCTTTGTGATAAACCAATTTTCATACAAAATAGAAAAGGCAGAAGAACCTCTTATGTATGCATTGAAATAAAGAAGTGTACTTAATTCACAGAGTATTGCATGATGCTTGAGAAATATTTAATGTCGAAACGTTGCAAAACTCTGCAAGTAAGGTACACTACTTTATTTCAATGGGTACATAAGGAATGCTGCTGCTATTTTTCGTGTATTACATTGGGTCCTGGCAACATGGACGTATGGCTGCATGTGCCCGGAGCAACATAATAAACTATATAGGGTAATAATGGGAGTGCTGTCTTATCTTTTCCTAACTAAACCTAACTTTTCTATTAGGAACAAATTTGTTTTCATGATTTTCACTACAAATAGAAGATCTAGAGGACATTGGCAGCTGAGAAGTCAAAAACTAAAGCCAAAGAAATGAAATGCAGCAAGGAATCTAGCTGTCTTTCTATATCACATCTTTTGCTGTATGCACTATTTGTGGTTATGTTGATTTTATTACTTTTGGCATCCTTATTTTTTATTCATCCTTAGCAGCAATGCTTAAGAATTGGAGAGTTTCCTAAAAGCTTTGCTTACAATTAAAAAAAAGTTTTAAGCCTAGTCTGACCTGGCAAAGCAAACTGGTATACAAACGCTGACCATATAGTTTTTACATTAGTTTATAGTAAGGATTACTGATTTATTTTGTTTCTGGACAACTCAGGTTACAGAGAATGGTATATCCATTATTAAAGGAGCAGTGGGATTAAAACATTAACATTACATACAGTGTAATGCCATGCTATTTTTTTCTATAGAGAACAATTTCTGTAAGCAAACGACAGTTTGTATGATAGTCAACCATTTATAGCAGTACATATACATTAAATAAAACCAATACAGAATTTAGAAATGGGTTTAGATCTAGTAAGCATGGAAGAACAAGCTTTCCTATTGCCCTGAAAATAAGACCTAGTATAAGTTTGTTCAAGCTTAGAAATATAAGGCCTTCGCTGTAAATAAAACCTAGAAACAGTCATTGCAACAGCTCCCCCCACGCCGTAAATTAATATTAGTAAATCTTTTAGATACTGCGAGAGGCTGTGACATGTGAAGAAATCATGGGGTAAAATCACTGACTGTTGTGCTACGAGCAGCTACCTGAACAAGAAGGTCATTACTATTGCTATACAAGAGAGATTGGGAACAACGATTCCAATAGAAATGGATTTACAAGAAATTCACAATGAAATATAGTTTGGAGAGTTATAAAGATGTGAGAGAAGTTGTAAGAAACCCCCCTGAAAATAAGACCTTGCTTCTTTAGGAGCAAAAATTAATAAAAGACATTAAAGAAAGTCTTATTTTTGGGGAAACAGAGTATATACAAGACTGCTCAGAATGACAGTTAAGCAAACGTCATAGAAAATTAGATACTTTTCTGCTTTAGGGATGTATCAGAATCCCTAAAATGTAAAGCAGTGATTCTTCTAGAAGTAGGAAAAAGCCAAGGGGCAGTCATTGAGAGTTTGTTGTGAAAAGAACAGAAGAGACCAAAAACTTGTCATGAACCTCGACCATATATTAACCCAGACTAGGACAAGATAAAGGTTTACATATATTCCTCTATCGTAGGGATACTACGGCAAATCTCCTGGACAATGTCCTGCAGAGCAAAGTCTATAAAAATATTGTAGCCTCTATTGGTGGTGTGGTGTGAACAAGGTCTTACCAGGAGCTCGTCACCTCCCTCTTATTCATGCACAACAAATCGAAGAGACCTTGTGTAGTCAAACTTTTTATCTTCATATATTAGTGCAAATAAATACAGAATGAATAATAAAAGAGGACATTGCCACTCTTCGCTTGCAATCCATAACGATCGATCTCCACACCAACGCTGTGGCATCACCATGCAGCCGACTTGCGGCTTGGGCGCCCAGGGTCTCGATGATACCACGGTGTTGGTGTGGAGATCAATTGTTATGGACTAATGCTTGTGATTGCAAGCAAAGAGTGGGAATGTCCTTTTAATTATTCATTCTGTATTTATTTGCACTAATATATGAAAATAAAACGTTTGACTATACAAGGTCTCTCTTAGATTTGCAGAGCAAAGCTCACTATCAACTCCTATCTTTAAAGATTAGATCTTATCTGATCAATCAGGGAAATTAACAGATAATATCAGTTTGCATGCAGAAATGATTTTCCATCTCTACACAAAGCAATTAACTGTTCTTTACATTTATGTGTTCAGATTATCCTCTCCTGTCGGTCTACTTGTCTGTCACTTTTTCAATAAAAATATACTTGCTCATGAGGTCCTTCCATTCTTGATTAGATCTTGATTGGCATCACTTTGTCTTGAGCAGCCATATTGGACAGGTACATGACTGCTGCTCATGTGCTATTTGACAGCTAAAGGACTGAACGAGTTGGATCTCTAAAAACAACAGAATCAAAAGTGAGGACAGGAAGACTACGGAAGACTAAAAAGATTTTTGGAAATTATCAGATGTGAAGCTTAAGTCAGGTAATAATGGAGTTATGTGCACTGGCTACAGATCAATATAAAATGTAGATTAGAACACTAATAAAGACATTCAAAGTAATAATGTTGTCATGTGACACTAATAGTTTTTGTAATTTCTTTACAAGTGCAGTAAGCAAAATATGTATGAATTGAATGTTGCACAGCTCATAACATGCATGTATTTATTTCCGTGTTATCCCTACTCAGGGACATTAGAACATTGAAAATATGCTTTTATGCTGACTTTATGCTCATCATCAATTGTGAATTGCCATTGCTAAATGAAGCTGAACAAATCGGACCTCATAAAAAAAAAAAATTGAAACATGAAACTAATAGTTATAGCAAAGCAAGCCATTCTCCTTTCTTATTTCTTACACATAAGTATGGAATCCTAGAACAGCACAGGGATATCTCTAGCTGATAACCCATTATCACAGTCATTAGGACTTGATCAATGAAATAAAGCATCTCCTTTTAAGATAGCTCCTACTCAGGCCATTATTACTGTGAATGGTTTATTTGAAGCAATGACTTAATGCAGAAGATTACATGGAAGGATGCCAGCTGGATAAATACATTTGCAGGTGCACCCACGCTGGCTGCCAAAAAAGTCTGGATTGAAAAGAACACTCAATCCATTCCAGGAGTACAAAGGGTCTGAACGTTTAAAAGATGAATCCCATGTTACACGCTTTACTCTCACTGACTCTCTGAACTCAGAAACATGCAAAATGTCAAATGCGATGTGTAAGCAAAGCATCGACCTAATAAATCAGCAGCTACTGTACTCACAACATATGCATTTTTTACATTATTTATTGAAACTATCCAGGACCCTTACTGGGCAGTAAAAATCAGTCAATACACGAAAAGAAGTAAAATGCTCACATGAACACCAGACCCATCTCTTTTGTAATTCATGTTTCTGCCTTGTAAAGTGGGTTGTCATTCTTTTTCTCAATAGTTTAAGGTTACATTCCCACCTTGTTATTTCTTATATTCTTATATGCAGTGTATACATCACATAAGGCAGACAGAGGCAACCTTTTTGCCTCCCCTCTGTACACAATACTTTGCAAACTGTGGGAAACAATGGATGGAAAAAAATGCTGCAAGCTACATCTTTCTATCATACTTCCTCCTGTTGAGTGACGTATACAATCAGCTGAGGCCACAGAAGGCTATGGGGTATGGATGCAAAGTATTGCATCCTCCCCCAGCCTCTGCTGAGTGTACACTGAACATATTCACTCCTCCTCCCTCTTTCAGAGGGAGGGGAGGAATAGGATAACATATCCCACTGTATTTGCATACAACGGGATACATCCTAGCCCTCTATTGTGAGGATACGTCAGAATACCCTCCAAAGTATTGTTACAATGCAGAGCTAAAACAAGTTCTAAATGTGGCATAAGAAGCTTTGTGTAAAGTAATAACCATGATCCTATGATACTTGATTTCCTAACTTCCTTCTTCTCCTGGAAGTGTGTGTTTAATGACCACATAAAAACAAATATGTGAAACACAGATGGAGGCTACCAATGACAATGCTTAGTTTCTGGTTTCTTTGTATTTTCACATCTCTTCATTAAGAAGGATAATCTACAGAGTTGCTCAGAGTTACAAAACAAGTTTATGTAAGGCATTGAAAGTATTGGCGAATATAATTCTGGTAAGGTTGATTTCTATCATCTTAGTTAAAATAGTTGATGCTATATAATTGATTTATAATTGTGATATCTCCAGGCAGCTGCACCAGTGTGGCAGGATTACTTGAGTAAGACAAAACATTGCTGACATAATGTAGATGTCTCCGTATAGTTATATAAATGTCACACTCAGAAATCACTTCTGGCAGGTGCAAAATGTTACGAGTGTAGAAAATATATAATCCCATAACAAACCTTCTGCACTGATGCGGGATAAGCTTGTCTGTGGACACTGACACAAGTAAGGTAGCACTACAGTTTTTCATTGTCCAGTGCTGCATAAGACTACATTGTTTTTTTATTTACATTTTTCAATTTTGCCAAGATGTATGGACGTTATGAGGTTTGTGATTCAATACTTTTTAATAGAGTACAAGTGAAAAGATACATATATACAGCATAGTAACACCTTCCAATATGGATATTAGGTTATATGAAAGCTATGGTAGAAGGTTTCCCACAAGAGACCTAGAGCATACAAACTCTATACTACCTGGCATGACATGGTTAACCATGTATTTGAATAGGTGCCATGTTATACTACATAAGCAGCGGCGCAGAGCTTTCCCCAGCAACAACAGCTGTTATTGCCAGAGACTAGACAAGCCAGACATCTGACAGGCAACTGATGCAGAGCAGCTGATATCTTTAGTCTAAGGAGGACGTTTTAAGATGGACTCCTTTAATGTGGTAAAACTGATATTACTCCCTAGATGCCCTGTGCTGAAATACTGGCATTGTCCTGTTTTGGTGTTGGAACTCAAACAGTGTAAGCGATATATAAAGTATCCCGTGGTGATGTTACCAAACACTAGTATGCTTTTATTCATTGCTTCTTATATTTCAGGGAATGAAAATGGCTATTTTAATATACAGTGGCGTAACTAGAAGCTGATGGGCCCCATTGCAAAGTCTGTGCCAGGCCCCTGACTGTAATCTATGGTTTATAGCAATAGTCTTCTTTTATGGGAAAGTAACACCATAAGGGCCCCTTAAACCTCTTGGGCCCAGGTGCAACCGCAACCTCTGCAACCCCTCAAGTTACGCCCCTGTTAATATAATATACACTCACCGGCCACTTTATTAGGTACACCATGCTACACCGGGTTGGATCCCCTTTTGCCTTCAGAACTGCCTCAATTCTTCGTGGCATAGATTCAACAAGGTGCTGGAAGCGTTCCCCAGAGATTTTGGTCCATATTGACATGATGGCATCACACAGTTGCCGCAGATTTTTTGGCTGCACATCCATGATGCGAATCTCCCATTCCACCACATCCCAAAGATGCTCTATTGGATTGAGATCTGGTGACTGTGGAGGCCATTTGAGTACAGTGAACTCATTGTCATGTTCAAGAAACCAGTCTGAGATGATTCCAGCTTTATGACATGGCGCATTATCCTGCTGAAAGTAGCCATCAGATGTTGGGTACATTGTGATCATAAAGGGATGGACATAGTCAGCAACAATACTCAGGTAGGCTGTGGCGTTGCAACGATGCTCAATTGGTACTAAGGGGCCCAAAGAGTGCCAAGAAAATATTCCCCACACCATGACACCACCACCACCAGCCTGAACCGTTGATACAAGGCAGGATGGATCAATGCTTTCATGTGGTTGACGCCAAATTCTGACCCTACAATCCGAATGTCGCAGCAGAAATCGAGACTCATCAGACCAGGCAACGTTTTTCCAATCTTCTACTGTCCAATTTCAATGAGCTTGTGCAAATTGTAGCCTCAGTTTCCTGTTTTTAGCTGAAAGGAGTGGCACCTGGTGTGGTCTTCTGCTGCTGTAGCCCATCTGCCTTAAAGTTCGACGTACTGTGCGTTCAGAGATGCTCTTCTGCCTACCTTGGCTGTAACGGGTGGCGATTTGAGTCACTGTTGCCTTTCTATCAGCTCGAACCAGTCTGCCCATTCTCCTCTGACCTCTGGCATCAACAAGGCAATTCCGCCCACAGAACTGCTGCTCACTGGATGTTTTTTCTTTTTCGGACCATTCTCTGTAAACCCTAGAGAAAATCCGAGTAGATCAGCAGTTTCTGAAATACTCAGACCAGCCTTTCTGGCACCAACAACCATGCCACGTTCAAAGGCACTCAAAATCACTTTTGTTCCCCATACTGATGCTCGGTTTGAACTGCAGGAGATTGTCTTGACCATGTCTACATGCCTAAATGCACTGAGTTTCCGCCATGTGATTGGCTGATTAGAAATTAAGTGTTAACCAGCAGTTGGACAGGTGTACCTAATAAAGTGGCCGGTGAGTGTATTAGCCTCATATACACTTATGTATGTAGAGTGTATAGACTACACAATCATTGCAGCCATATTCCTTACAATACGTGGAACATAGACAATCTGTGCAGATATTCCTTTTCTTTTTCTTGCAGTCTACATTTTTCTGTAACCAACTGCATAACAGTCGCATCTACTCCGATTATCCCTAACTCAGAAGCTGATGCAGGATCATAGAAGACATTTTAGAAATTTACATCATAAATGCCTTTTGATTTATCTGCCCCAGAGTACCGTATTTTTTGCCCTATAGGGCGCACCGGACTATAGGGCGCATTAGTCCGATGCGCCTTATATATGTAATAATTACATATATAAGGCGCATCGGACTATAAGGCGCGGGGTCCGGGGGCCGGGGGCGTGGCGGAGGTCCGGGGGCGTGGCGGAGACCCGACGTGACGCGGCGACGGGACGCGACGCCGAGACGCGACGGGGAACGCGGGGAAGGTGAGCAGGGAAGGTGAGGGGGAGGTGGAGGAGGGCAGCGGACCATACTTACATAGGTCCCCGCTACCGGAGACAGCAGATCTCCCGCTGGAGATCTGCTGTCTCCGGTAGCGGGGACCTATGTAAGTATGGTCCGCTGCCCAGCACCATACATAGGGCGCACCGGACTATAAGGCGCACTTTGGATTTCCACGGAAATCCAATGCTTTTAAGTGCGCCTTATAGTCCGGAAAATACGGTATTTTCTGAAAAATATATAATCGGAGCAGAAATACTGGAGGTAATTATGCAAATTTTTTTGTCTCTATTTGGGCTCAGTTGTGGTGAAAATGAACATGGGACAGTGAAGTCACTTTGACATGGACCCTGCTTACACCAAATTCATTATTTGCGTAGACTAGTTTTAACAATTGGCCTGAGTTCATGATTTGAGACTTTCCTTTTAGGTGCAAATTTAGGTGCAAATTGCTGCTAGTCCCCACTCACTATTATGAGGAGTTGGCCTCATAATAAATTACCCCCACTGTGTTCACACTAAATGTAAGAAGCCGAGGTATTTATCAGCAAAATGATTATGTGATGCTTCCAGATACCAACTCACTCCAAATAAAGCACTCCCACAGGTATCATTCAACCCATGAGGCAGCAATTTATACCGGTGTATCACTGCACTGCCTACTACATAGCATATTATTGTTTATGCTGATTACACTATAGGCATCACTTTACTGGGGGAAAAAAAGCATTCAAGAGGTTCAATAATAAGGTTTAAAATCTACCAAGAGCTAAAATTCCAACATGGATCCAAGAGGGCTAGATGTAAATTAAATATTGCCCTGAGCAAATTTTATCTTTTCCAAAGCCTAGAGTACTTTCCAAAGCCTTGCCATAGTACTAAGGCCAGTTACCCACAAGCAAATTTGATCTGAGAAAAAAGGCTCTGCGTGTGCTGGAGGAATTTCCTGAACAAATCTGACAAGGTGAATTCTGTGTGGTGATTGGAGGTTCAATCCTGGGAATCCCTGCTGAGATTTTCACATTCCCTACGCTGCCCGCTTGCTGCCCAAAGCAAGATTTGAAAAGAGAGCCGGTGACGTCAATTAGCTCACGGCAAATACTGTGCTTAAGCAGTTGCTTCCCACATTATACAGCCAGCGCAATGATGAGACGACCGTGCATGTGCAGGATTTACCGAGAGCCATCTGATGTCACCAGCATCTGGCAGGGAAGGGAGGAGGCGGGCACAGGTGCCAAAGGAAAACGTGAATAAGTAGCAGTCAATGGACGGGATGGGAAGAAGATCCTGAGTCTCATTTGCGTATTGACTGCTTTTTTTCTCAGAAAAAAAAGGTAATAGCTGATAAATGAAGAATGGATCCTTTCTCATTGGTCACACTACAGCATGTAAATCTGATTAGGTTAAAAGCACTCCATACTTTTGGTAGATTTCCTTTAAACCTCAGAGCAACTTTTGCATTTTTGACATGTATTATACATGTATTTTTTACATGACATTATTATAAAGAATTATACTAAACTCCAACCAACTAAATATTTTCTGAAAACAGACACTTGCCCCATTTTCAAAATTGCATTTAGAGAAGTGCAAAATTTTATAAAAATGGCTCAAAAAATTGCCTTAATGGCAAAAAAGTGCCCCAAACAGAAATAAACATGCGTAGAGTTCATCAATACCCCATAATCATATGTTCACATAAATAAATCATCACAAAATCACTAATACTGAAATAACCCAAAATCTCCTTTTAAAATTTTAAGAAAGTCACAACCTGAAAAAATATAGCAATTAAACAAGATTAAAACTTGAGAGAACCCCTAAAGCCTATATATTTTTTAAAGCAGACAATCTGGCAATTGTATTTGTCTTGGTTAGCAGTTCACAGCCCGTACCGCCATTATTCAACTTTGTAGCAAACACAAATTATATAAAAATGCATGAAAACATACATTTTTACATAAAACTCACATCAAAGCAGAGGTTTACGCACAAAGATGGATGTAACAATAATAATTCAAAGCAGATTTATAAATACCACAACACACCAAGCATGAATTTACACGCCCAAAAATGGTAAAACAAAAGCCATTCACTATTTACTGTATATACTTGTGTATAAGCCGAGTTTTTCAGCACAAAAAATGTGCTGAAAACCGTCCCCTCAGCTTACACACAAGTATATTAAAAAAAATAAACTTATATACTCTCCGGCGGCCCGATGCTCCACGCGGCTCCCCGGAGGCTGACAGGCTGTATACAACTAGGGGCTGGCTGGCTGTTTGTATACTACAGGGGCTGGCTGTATACTACATGAGGTAGGCTGGCTATATACTACTGGGAGCTGGCTGACAATATACTACTGGGGGTTTGCTGGCTATATACTGGGTGGGGGCTGTGACCAATGCATTTCCCACCCTCGGCTTATACTCGAGGCAGTAGTTTTTCCCAGTTTTTGGTGGTAAAATTAGGGGTCTCGGCTTATACTCGGGTCGGCTTATACTCGAGTATATACGGTAATTGCAATCCACAAATGTGTTAAAAAATATACAATGTGCATCTAGTTGTCCATGTCAGTCTGTCTTTGTCTCTGCCATTTTTCTTTTTCTATACATTGCTTATATGTCTACTTCATTGAGTAGTCAATTTCATGACAGCACTGTTCTAGCATTTGTTTATTATAATATTATATAAAATGTATATTATATAAATATATATTATAAAAAAATGTGTGATCATCAGGGGTCTCAATAAGCAAAATGGGAGATGGGAAGTCCTGCGATCCACTCTGGACTCTATCCATGTACACACTACAGATTTTGCTTATTGGACAAGAAACAACATTTGTCCTGTTTCCAATAAGCAAAATCTGAAATATAGTTTTTTTTGTGCTTTTTGACCAAGTAACATAACATTTATGTTACTTGTTCAAAAAGCACAAAAATAAAACTGTATTTTTGACAGTTACCAGTTGACCAGTTTATTTAGAAGTCAAGTGAACTGACCGATAACATGAACTTTAATCAGATGCTGTACTAATGCTGCATTTATTTGATCTGAAGAAATGTGTTTAGCCAAACATCTGTAAATACTTATGTGCTCAACTACAGTATTTCTTAAGGATACAGCAATTATAAGGCCGGGTTCACAGGAACATGCCCTACTTTATAATGCATAGTAGTGATTGCCATTTATACAAATTCCAATCATTCATAGGTGGGTATTATGGTCTGCTAAATACTCTGTATGCCATCTCAAAATTTCCGAGGGGAAAGCCAAGATTATAAAGACCATGTGAAAACTACTCTTCATGTATGTCCCACAGACTACTGAAATACGGTCAGTCACAACTAAATATGTATTCATCTGCATTTTTGCCACATATGTTATTACAAGTTACTAGAAGATGGCAAGATCTACACTAGATGGTTCAGATTTATCATATGCTAGGTGCATCATGTAACACCACAGTGGCAAACTTTTTTTACTATAAGAACTGTGAATCTGTGAAATGGCCTGCCTCAAGAGCTGGTCATTGGCACAAGGCTTTAAGATGTTCTTAGACACCTTCTTATAGCCAAATAATTTTAATGTTTACGTGATTGTATAGAATACTGTTCCCTTACGTTCCTTCCCCATTCTTTTGCCTTCCTTGGTTGAACTTGATGGAAAAACAGTGTATTTTTTCAACCATACTAACTACTGATTAGGGCTGTTTGTTAAAGGGGTATTCCAGGAATCAGCATAATTCATATACAAATGGGTCCTTAAAATATAAGCTAATATGTTATTTAAAATTTTGCTCCTGTTAGCAGAAAAATGCTGATGACGGTAATGAAGAATTAAAATGCTACTGGCCCTTAGTCAGTCCGTTAATTTCCTCCACGCGGTCCGTTGCAGAGCATATACAGGACAGAAGATGGCCGCTGGTCACATGTCCACATCACATGTCCTGCACGTGCCTGGGCAGGTCATGTGATCACCACTACGTTTGGCTGTAGTGGGTTGGTTGCAGTGCATCCAGTATGGCCGATGTTTTGGTGATGGCAGTTACACATCATTACTATGGTAACAGAACAAGACAACCTGTTACATCATCACTGGGAGCAGAGCATAAGAGGAAGGAAGAGTTACTGAGAACTAAAGGATCTTGGGACTTGTAGTTTCTAGTGGCAAGTTATCCATCTTGTGATAACTTTAGAGAGGCCATAAAATTTTGTGAATCATAAAATCAAACTATTTAAGCTCCATTTTCTGACTAATGACATTAAGTTTTCTTACATTCATTAATTAATAGCATGATGGGCTTTTGTATCAGATGTTCATATTCCCGGAATACCCCTTTAAGGATTGGGTCCGTCACCTACTGGACAAAATGGTGCAATGTGCAGTTCTATGTTTTTATCACAGAATCTGCACTGGAAGAACCTGAGAACATCCAGTGCACATCTTAAAATAGCCAAACAGAGGTTACGTCATTATTCAGCATCTTAAACAATGACTATGCTTTGCCAACAATGGGCATATATAATTGCTTTGCACCTGAATTTCTTGAGTAGAGAAGGTAACTGTTCACTGCAAACCCTGACTGACTAACTGGACTTATTTCCCATTGGGGTGCAGTCAGAAAGGAGCAACATGTGACACCTTGACGATGCCTGGTGGACTCCATAGCGTAGCGCTGGAGCCACCCCTAACCCGGGCACAGAGTTACAGGCTGTGACAGGTTTCTGAGCTTTTTGTTAAGTTTGGTGTGTCATCAGTTGTTCTCCTGTGGTTTCTCATATTTGTTAGCAGTAAAACCAATTAGATGTAAATAGTGTCTACCAAGAATGCTTGATTATTAAAATGGCTGGTAAATTTGCTAAAAACACTGCAAACTGCACTATATTCAGTTTTCCTGTGTAGTGTGCAGAGGGCGGCAGATTTATGAATTGTGGCACTCGTTCTTCATGAATCTGGCACCCCCTGCACAGCTCCGGCAGAGTGCACCAACTATTTTTTGGTGCACCTTTAAGATGTGGCATGCGACACACTTCTGTTAGACTCTGCTTGATAAATGTAGCACAGAGTCTGACTGTGCACCAGAACACCCATTAGAATGCCTAAATTTGTGTCACATGAAGAATAGTGCAGCTGTGACACAAAAGGGTTGCATGGGAATTTATTAAATACATGTGAGAGAAGTTTCCACATAAAAGAATGTGCAAAGTCTGGCAGAAAACTGCACACGGCCCTTAGTAAATGTGCCCCATTAAATGTAATTCATAAACATCCCACGGACAAAAGGCCTACTTTGAAAAATACTCATAAGAAAACCTAGGAGACTTTTTCCAAAATGACCTTTGTAGCCATTTGTTTGCATGTTTTTTTCAATAAATATATATTTACTTTAAACGTTAAATGTGGACACCTGTTCGACATACAAACTTTCGATGTAATTTAACGTAGTTAGATAATCTCTTACCTGACTGGAGTTTTGAAGGGCAATACCAACTATTGCCAGAAGATAAAACATCACTTGCAATTTCAATTTCCATGTTCTTCAGGGTGAATTGACTATAAAGAAAAAGAATAACCACTCATGTCTATAGAAGTCCAATAAATGATTAAAAAATGTATACAATTAAACCTTTTTGAGCAGACTTGCCGATTTTGTGCAGAAAAATTGTCTTTTATAGTGGTGGTATGCTCAAAAAATATACAGAATGCTGATTAACCCCTTCCCGACATTTGACATACTATTACTGCATGGCGGGAGGTGCGTTCCCGCAAAATGCAGTAATAGTACGTCAAGCTTCTGGCGCCGGCTCCTAAACGGAGCCGGCGCCAGAAGCTGCGGGTGTCGGCTATATATTATAGCCGACACCTGCCTCTAACACCCCCGATCGGAGATTTCTCCGATCGCGGGTGTTAACCCCTAACACGCCGCGGTCGCGCTGACTGCGACGTGTCAGGGGCATTTAGCTGGAATCGGACCCCCCCGCGGCGCTTACCGATCGCTCCGATCGCAGCCCCGGGACTGCCGGTGCCCGGGGCTGCGCGATCCTCCTGCCGGGAACCGGGTCCTGCCTTCTGACAGGACCCGGCTGTGACACACTGAGCATGCGCAGCATGCTCAGTGTGTCACATAATACAGTGTAATACATCTGTATTACACTGTATTAGGTGAAGAATAGCTTGAACAAGTGATCAATGGATCACTTGTTCAAGCTAACCTGTAAAAGTAAAGAAAAAAGGTAAAAAAAACACTAATAACACACCTTTGAATAAAAATAATTAATTAAATAAAGTTAAAGTCCCCCTAAACACAAACATTCCCTATACACATCTAATAAAGTGAAAAAACCTGAAAATTTCCAAAATACCCCACATATTTGGCATCCCCGCGTCCGTAACAATCTGTACAATAAGTCAGAAACATTATTGGACCCGTACGGTGAACGCCGTAATAACAAAATTCGAAAAATTCGCCAAAAATGTAAATTTTCATAAAATCCCTTCACAAAAATGTTCCAAAAAGTGATCAAAAAAAAGTTATGTGCACCAAAATGGTACCACTGAAAAGGACAACTCAACACGTAAAAAATAAGCCCTAAACTAGCACTGTCAACAAAAAAATATTAAAGTTATATCCTGGAAAGATGGCGATGCAAAAACAAATGAGATTTTCTTTATATTCGTTTTTTTCCTGTAAGATATATAAAAAAACTATATAAATGAGGTATCACCGTAATCGTAGTGATCTAGAGAATAAAAATATTATAGTATTTTTAGTGTACAGTGTACGACCCCCAAAATATACCAAAAAAAGAAACCAAAATAGACAATTTTCTTTTCCTCCATACATTAAAGAGTTAATAAAATCTCATCAAAAAGCTACAGACCCACTAAAATGAAGTATTTGTAAAGTGCATCTCATGTCGCAAAAAATAAGCCTTTATATGTCCAAATTGCCAAAAAAATAAAGATTGTATAGCCATTATAAAGTGACAATGCATAATCTGCTCTGAATGGCGCAGCTCCCCTTCGATGCCCTGGCATGTGCCCATACAGCAGGTTACCACCACATATGGGGTATTGTTATACGCGGGAGGGATTGGGTATCAAATTTTGTGGAGCGTTTTGGTATTTTATCCACTGAGAGTTTGTACATTTTATGAAAAACACATTAATTTTGTAAAAAAAAAAAAATTAATTAAAAATTGCATCAGATTTTGTTTTAACCCCTGTAAACCAATTAAAGGGTTAACAAACTTCATAAAAGTTGTTTTCTGTACGTTGAGGGGTGTAGTTTCTATAATGGGGTAATTTATGGGGTTTTACTTTTATTTAGGCCTCTCAAAGTGACTTGAAACCTGAGCAGGTCCCTCAATAGCAGGATTTAGCTTTTTTATGAAAATGTGAAAAATCGCACCTAACGTTCAAAGCCCCATAACAGCTTACAAAAATGATAGTATGTATAAAAAACCAAGGAGGTATAAAGTAGACATTTGGTGAATGTTGGTTATTATGTTTTCTGGTGTGTGGAAAAAGTAGAACATTTTGAATTTCGAAAATTGAGAATTTTTCCAAATTTTCACCAAATATCTGATTTTCTCATAAATAAATGCAAAACATACCACCAAAATTTTGTAACTAACATGAAGTACAATGTGTCACGAGAAAACAATTTCAAAATCACTTGGATATGTTAAAGCGTTTCGAAGTTATAACCATTTATAGTGACACAGGGCAGATTTGAAAAAAATGGGCCGTGTCAGGAAGGTGAAAAGTGGCTTCAGTGTTAAGTGGTTAAAGTGTTTGACGTCAACCAACATGCATAGTCCATAAAACACACAAAAAACATAAAAGAGTGCAAAATCAAGCATTGAATGCCTAGACACATGATCACAACAGACTATTATAATGAACCAAACCCACCGATTCTGCTGTAGTACAAATTCTCTCTCTATCGCTCTACACCTACCTGGTGTAGAATTGTGTTATAACCTGCGCCTGGAAGTTTAGCATGGAGGTGTTGTAAGCAATTGCGACTATTTTATGCCTTAGTTACAAACATTTACATATTTCAGCTTTGTTTAAGCATCATTATTTAAGGAAATTAATGGAGCAGACGGCCGCGCATGAACGTTCTGCTCCATACATCTCAATGGAGCTGATGGAAATTGCTTGTCAGCTCCATAGAGATGCGTTAACGCCATGTGTGAACGCACCCTTACAAATTTTTCAGAATAAAAACCCATGCATTTGTATTTGTATCACCACTTTCTGGAAGTCATAACATTTTTATTTATTGTCTATAGAGCTGTGTGGCAGCTTATTCTTGCAATATGAGTTGTACTTTTTAGTTGGTACAATTTTGAAGTAGATATCACTTTTTGATTGCGCTTTATTCCATTTTTTTGTGTGGCAGGATGGACAAACGTTTTAAGTTTTTGTGTATTTATATTTTCGTTTCCTTTTTTTTTTTACACCGTGGGTTCAATAATGATTTTTTTTTTTACACTGGTTGTTACGGGCACAGCAATACCTAATGTATTTTGTTTTCTTTATTATCTTTTTTATTTGTATCAGGGCTTTTGGGACATTTTTTTTGTTGAAGACCTCAAAGGTGCTTGCATGGGTTTTTGTGCTTATGATTTGTATTGTTCTAAACGTTGATAACATGCTACAGTCATTCTATCCTGGCAGTAGTCAAGCTTTTACTTAGAAGCCTGAACAAATAGAATTGGATTGGTATCTGGTATCTTCAGGAGCAGTGTGGAGACATGCTGTACGGAGCTGAAGACATTTGATCGGAAAATTCATTTGCATTATGTCATGGCCGGAAGAAGCAATTGTGCAGTTTTGTACCAGACCACATAACTAGTAAGTTGCAGGATGCCTTTTCTGCCCATTTCTGTTCTCTTCCGATTTGAGAGCTTCTCGAATACTCTCAGCATATGTAGTGTTGTGGGTACAATATTTCAGGATTTAGGGCCTCAATGAAAAATATTTTAGCTAAGGGTTACTTACAGGTACTGTAGGTAATTATGTATACTATAGTGTAAGACCACATGGCATCCAGTTTAATATTTCATACTGTTAAGTGTTTTACTCTGTAAAACCCAGGCAAAATGAAGAATATGCAATGACCCGATCCAACTTTGTTTTAAAATGGTACTGCCAAGGTCACTTCATGTCACACATGAAAAACATAGGTTCATTAAAGCAGGAAAGATGAAATGCTCAGAGAAGTCTACACTTTGCATTTAAAATGATATATGCACTTGGAAAAAGAAATCACATTTAATACTCCTGGCCTCAGAATCAAGTCAGCTTCCAAGTGCTGAAGATCACAGCCAGATGAGTTAAATGATCTGCACGGGAAAACTGAAGCCAACTTGTCTTAGCCACATAATCTACTTTTTCCAAAACAGGGTGAGGTCTGTTCGGAATACAAAGTATTTTGAACACAATAGTTTTTTTTTTAGCTTTTAAAAGATTTGTATAGATTTTCAAAAGTTTACTAAACAAATAGACATGCCTCCTAGGGACACCTAAATACTGAAGATCATACTCACTATTAAATTTTATAGATATAAATACTCTTTATAATGGACAGAGTAGGGTACCTGCAAGAGATTTTCTGAATTGAAAGCTTAAAGATGACCTTTACCACTTCAATCAACTCCAGTTGTTTGTATCCACTTCACTAATTCAGGTATAGCCTCTACCAATCCTACCAGGCAGTCTGCTCCAGCTCAGGATCGCCCCTCTGACTATGGAGAGTCCAATTATCTGATTGGGTATTGAAACATAAATTAACTATGATAATTAGGCTTTCTACTGTCGAACGATTGGTCCTGGTCTAACACTGATAACCTAGCACTACCTATCTGACAGTAGAGAGCCCAAAATGTCCCCCGAATGGTTGCTCAAGGAACGCATACATGGCACAGGATGTACATTGTGTAGCATTGCACTAATGGGGATTACAAGAGTAAATAAGGATTCAACAAAGTACAAAGTAGCAGAAACTGAGTACCCCGGAAATATAGCACATACCTACTTAAATCCCTCAATCTTAAATCCTAAATTACACTGTGCACACTGTATACTATACACAAAGGACAAATGAATGCTCGCAAACGCTATCACACTCAAGGTTTAGATGCCAAAAAAACCCCTTTCTTTGCAACAAAATTCTGACTTGGGGTGAGCAGTAATCACTGTCTGCACACCCCTTCTGTCATAACTACTACCATATCCGTTGCTGGAGGGGTTTGCAGATGTCCTTGGCATGCCCCTCAAACTTTTAATATGGGAGTGGTCATTATGGAAGCATATAGTAATGATTGCACAGCAGTGTTAGAAATAGACCACATAATATATATCCCACTGTGAAAATCATGCAGGTTATATAAGACCAGCAAATCGTTGTACAGATCATCATCACTTCAAAACCTCAGCTTTTTCGTCAGTTTCATTTTGTAGTATTAACTTTCCCAGTTTCTCTCACAACACAAGACACTTTCTAGCTTTTCCAGTAAATTGGAAAATAATCTTGATTTGTCAGACATAACATCTTTAGGAATCAGTAACGGAAGCTGCAACCTCAATAGCTGCTTGAAAAGTACACTTTAAGTTGGCTATCAATGCAAAACAAATCAGAAGGAATAAGTCTCAAGAGATGGTTTACTGTTAAACACCTTCTGTCATTGGTATCATACGTCTTTGCCTTCTTGTTAGAACAAACAGGCTGGAGGGGTTTTTTTTTTTTAACTGCTGTAACCCTAAACATCATAGATGAGATCTCTGGATCTCTGAATCCAGTTAGGGCAATGGCACTTTATACACATTATTTTACTACCCCCATTGCAGTAATAAACTGTATCCTAGAAAAGAATTGCTGATACTCCTCAAAAGAGAAAGACACACATTGTTCAAATATTTTTAGTTGTATCTATAACCAGGAACAACTTACACAGCGCTACACAATCAACAGAGTTATTAGCTATTAGTTATCAGCTATTAGTTGCATGTCAGTGGTTAAACCTACAATCAAGGCCAGCATCAGCACCCAGCAAGTTTGGCCAAGTGCCGTACCCATTTCTCTCTGCTATAGTCTAGGTGGGAATCCCCTTCACAGTATAACCCAGATGTTTAGCTTCCAACTGTTGGAAATTCTCTAAGCAGGCCAGGAACCTGTGTCAATCCCAGGTTATTCGAGAAAGCCGCAGAAAAGGAACCCTGATCTGACTTATTATGTAAGTATTTAATGTCCTTTTTAAATTAATTAACATTCTAATTTGTGATTAATGGGATTGGTACTAAAAGACTTTTGGCATGGAGGATAGGAGCATTAAAGGGGGATTTCAGCAACATCAGGTTATCCACTATCCACAGAATAGGGGACAACTTACTGATTGCTTACTGATTACTGATGAGAACTGGGATCAGCTGTACTCCTAAATAAATAGAGGAGCTAGACAGTGCTAGCATCAGTGCTTTATTCATTTCAATTGCACTGACAAAGATGAGCCTCATACCATGCTTGGCCATCTGTCAGTAATATAGAGATGAATAAAGCAGCAGGCACATGTCTTGTCCTCTGGATAGAAGTATCCCTTTAACTATGGGCCACAAGAATAGGCACAATAAAACTTACTCCCCCCCACACATGGTTCCATTGTTGCCCCAGCTCAAATCTGCCTCCTCTCACCATTAAAATCTTTCCCTAAACTTTTTATCAAAGCATTTGCACCAGTTTTCTGTTGAACTTCGCACTGTTTTGTTTTGAGTCGGAGCCAAAATTCTGCAGCATGAACAAAGTGCACCAAAAAAGGTGTCAGTTAAAAGAAGAATAATAGTAATTGGTAAATAGAGTAAATGAAAAACAGCAATTTTTTTTTTAAATTTAACTAATAAATGTTAAACTAATGTTTAACTAATAAATTAAATGTTATATTATAGGGTGTGGCCACATGTAGAGTTTGTATTGTGTTTAAAAACGCAATTCAAACTCCTGGTGGCGACTCTAACCCATTCGCATATGCGTTTCCATTGGGCACCCAGTGTCTTCCATTTAAACAATGCAAAACACTGGGTGCTGATTACTGATCATATGCATTTCAATGCACCCATAAGAACTGAAGCATATTCTGATGCAACAGTAAGAAATACCAATCCCCAAGTGATGTTTATACAATAAAGATAATTTTAACCCTTTACTTCACAATTTTACTCAGTTTTATTGCTGTTTTAGCTCCTATCACTCTTTAAGCAGACACATTACGATCCATCTAGACAGATCAGAGATGAGATGCATGAGCTGCCTATTACACACTGTCAGCTCTGCTACATATCTGTTCTCACAGATATGTGCCTGCCTCCACCTTCCCCAAGATAATTTATATGCCTGTAGCCTGCGTGTCTGTGAGCTCCATCCTGGACTGCAGGGGGGCGGGGCTAGAGCGCAGGGAGCAGAAGGAGAGAGAGAAATTCAGCTCCAGAACGTCACACAGAAATCCAAGATGACTTCCCCGACCCCAAGTCAGAAGTTACAGGGTTGTTTCTAGGGGAAACTGAAATTGTATACACCAGGACTGATAGAGACTTGTTGGACTTATATCTGTGAAATGCTGCATTTTTGTTAATAACAGTGTATTAGAGAATATGTCATTTTGCTATCCTGAGTTCATTTAGGAAACTTGACTTTGTGGGAATACCTTTGTAAGAATAGGTTAACCACAGAAACACAATATAATTAAAAATAATAATTACTTTTTGTTTTACTAGCCTCAAACCATACAAGGCAGATAACTGTGCAAAAATGAGTGTTTTAAGTTCTCCATATTGGTGGGGCTTTGGCTGCACACTGGTCTCAGTTCAGCTCAGCTAAAACATATCTGCAACATGTGCCTATCTACCTATTTTGGTGGACCACAGACTGAATAATGTGTTCTTCTAGTGACATCCAACCCTTTATAATGCCCATTACCTGTGCCCTCACTCCCAAAAATGTAATGTTCCCTTCTTATAGCCCCCACTTTATGATGGCACCTGTCCTGAGTTCATCCCAATTGATAATGTTTCACCCGCATTTCAGCCAAGTTTAGGATGCAACTCCTTTAGCCCTTTCCACAATTCAAAATATGCCACATTTTTCTGTAGCCCAACATGAAAAGTATTTCCTTCTCACTTCCTTTTTCCATTGCTAGTTGCTTTGACATCACCACATCACTTCTGCCATCCTCAGCCACTTGCAACATGGTCTAATGGTCCTTTAGAGCGAAACTCCAACTGCCATTATGACATGGACATATCTCCCACCACTGGGAACAGACCCTAAAATCTGAGACTGTCCTGTTGAATCTGATTCCATGTAGGGAACTTACTGTACAATATATTGCATTACATTACACTCTTGTTATATAGGTATACTATAAAAGTGTATAGATCCAAGAAGCACAGTTTACTTTATAATCTACATATAAATTATAAGTGAAAAGAATGATGTCCTCGGCAATGCTCTTCATTGCTGCAACAATACTTAAGTTTGTTACAGTCAGTTTCTAACATCAACCATTACTGTAATATAAAGCAGTTATAAAAGGACCTCTCAATTAAGAATAGGGAATAACTAAAGACTTCATGCCTCAAAATATATGCATGGGAAAACTATGCTGTCATTATTACCTCATCTTAACATTTGTGTCTGTGGCTGCATTTCAGCCTAATGGGGTATCATAATTTTTATGCTGAATCAGTTTATTGAACAAAAAACAAAAAAAAGACACAAAGACAAGAGAAACAAACTGCATATAAAAGTGATGACAAATTGAAATGATGACAATAGACATTTGGCAGGGCACACAGCACTGCCACAATAGGAGAAATCACATTGAGTATATTGGGTATACATAATAAAATCAAGCAGATTAAAGTGTACACTGCATATAGAGAACTCTTCAGATTGTGTTCTTTCCCTCCTATTCAACAGACAATGGTGTCGGCGTGTATCAAACTTCGTCTGTTTCAAACCTTTAGGAAGCAGGAAATTCCCGCACATCAAAGGACACAATATTGCCAATGTATTTTGAGTGATTAAGGTATCGTCTGAATTCAGACACCAGGTGACCAAAGCCTACAGAACATATTATGGTAGAAGGACAGCAACAGCACAAGAAACACAAAAATAGATGGACACATGAGGGACAAAGAGAGAAAAGGGAGAAAAAGGAGACATCTGTATAATAAAAGGCCGGTATAACAAAAAGAATGGAAGGTGAGGGGACAGGCCGAAGGGTACATGTGCTTCAGGTAACCGGGCTCCCAAATAGATCCTTAGGCACTTGAGAGTTTTTGAATTAGGTAATTTACGGATCTACTTCTATGAAAAGTTCTGCACCTCTTTCTTGATATGAAAATTGAAGCCTCCTGTCTTTTACCTCATCAGCCAGAGATTCCCGACCATAAAATGGCCACAGATGGAGGGTCATGAGATCTTTAACTGTCCATGAGATAATGCCCTTCCAGGACTTTATGATAGTATTCATGAATAAAAGATAAAGGCCCTGGCAGGGCAAATATTCATGGACAGATCACATATCCTGCCACACACATTACAAAAAACATTAGGAAAAGTGGCCAACTCCTTTAAGCTTCATAGCAGCTGGTGTTTTGCAACTGTAGGGCTGACCATGCATGGGACCCACAAATTCACATGAGATGACTCCATCCATATGGTGCATCTCATGCACTTGTATGATACACTGTTACTTAAAGAGGACCTGTCACAGGTCCTCTTTAATCACGCATTGTGTTCAAATAGAGAATATGGAAATAATAAAGAAAGCCTTTTCACAAATACAAAAAGATAAAACAACTGGCTTGGAAGCACAAGTATGGCTTTAAGGTTGTATTACCTTTTTCATAGAAGAAAACTAAATCTGTTAGAACTACTGATCCTAAAAATATCTGATCTCAACCGAAGTCAGAACTGCTGCCTTGCTCCAGCTGCATCCTATCATCAGTACAGATCTTGATTATTCTGGCATATTTTACAACTTCTGGCTTGAAGTCGGTGTGTTAGGAAAGCAAGAAAAAAATAGAATTGGATTTTGAGTCCAGTAGTTTAGGAACTTGAGCCAAAATGTGTAAACAGTGAAAAGATGTTCCAGAGCAATGTATTTTTAATCCTGATAAAGAATTATAATAAATACTACTGCTACTTTGTATTCATAGAACATACATATAAAGAGGCAAATTAATAAGATATGAACGTATTATATTATAAAATTATTAGGGCAATGTGGCAATACTTTTCATCTTCAGTTTTTACATTAGGCTATATGAATGTGTGGCTTAAATGGCGAATTGACACACAAATTTATCTACTGGGCCTTATTAACTTTAGTGCCCCAAATCGCCCTATAAAACTTTGCTCTGTGGACACTATATAAAAATATATACAGGCGGTCCCCTACTTAAGAACACCTGACTTACAGACGACCCCTAGTTGCAAACGGGCCTCTGGATGTTGGTAATTTACTGTACTTTAGCCCTAGGCTACAATAAACAGCTATAACAGTTATCCCAGGTGACTGTAGTTAATATTTATTGTTAATCCTGGTGGTTTTTATGACAACCCAACATTTTTAAAATCCAATTGTCACAGAGGCCAAAAAAAATTTTGTTGGGGTTACAATGATAAAATATACTGTTCCGACTTACATACAAATTCAACTTAAGAACAAACCTACAGACCCTATCTTGTACGTAACCCGGGGACTGCCTGTATACACTTATGTAGAAATGGGGCCATCTAACACATGGTGTGGTACCTATGCTTTGCAGTGTAGCTGGCATTGTAGACACAGTTTTCATTGAATGTGCAACATCCCCACAGCACATAAGCAGTGTGTACAACAAGACAACCCCCGAATACTTTTTCTGGCTGTCCCTCCACTTGTTAAATGCTGATAGAGAGGTCCTGAAGACTTTATGTCGCAGATGGGTTGCAAAGTAATACGGGGTGGTTTCCTATTTATTGAGGTTTGGATGCTAACTCGTTTAGGCAGACCCATAAGAAGAATGTCTTAGAAGGGTATACAATTCTCTCCATTCGGTAAGTGCATTTTAGATTAAATGTATTGCTGTTAATATAGGAGATGAAATCCTCCATGTACAGCTCAGTACTCTTTCCCTTCTAATGTTAACAGTAAACAACAAATTTAAACCTGCAGTTTTTGTAGATATATGTTAATTACAATAAATTACAATAGATTGCAATAACCATTGCATAATTTATCTGACATTGTATATACAATACTCCATTACATGTGGGCAGTAGCATTAGAATATCTACTGTAACAAGAGACTATCCAATAAGCGCATCCTCCTTATCAAAACACTTTCTCATTGCCCATTAAGGCAATATGCCCACACTGCAGGTAACAGCAATAGAGAAAGTCTCCACCCCAAATTAGGAGGGGACACAGCCTGCAAAGTGCGAAACCGTGAGATGTACCGTGAGATTCCACAGCTCGCTTTCACCAAGGTTTGAATAAAGGTAGTTAAACTATGCACTGTACCTTTACTAATTATTTTATAATTCCCCCAGAGGAAGTGCTATTGTGAAACACGTGTCAGGGCTATATGGTGTGGTGTCCATTTGTTTGGTATGGTACAACCTATATATTTCCCTATGGTTACCCCTATACCTAGTATTATAGGTCTACACTTGTCTTGATATGTAGAATTCTCATCTACTATTGACTCATGACTATTGAGCATTATACTCTGTGGGTAGGGTATTGGATAACGTACTGTGACACACACTTTTTTGATTTGCTTTTCACTGTTGGCTATGTTGTAATTATGCCAAGGATGATATAATAAAGATTTGTCTTGGATCTATTTATTGTACTGAATGAATATTTGTTGTTCAAATTTTCGCTTATCTATGTCTATAGCTGGGAGTAATTTCTTATGATAGCCCATACTACCGGTTACATAATTTTTGGATACTCTACTAATTCTTTTATGTAAAATGTTTTTAGGGATATAGGAATATTATATTATGTGTTTGTATTGTTCTATTTACCCCCCCATCTGTGCAAATTAGTGTGTGGTACTCGTTTTGCCTCACCTGTATTGCATTCATAAGGTGCACGAGCGATATGATTCTCTTGAAACACAAAGGTCAGCTGCTATTTTATGTGCAAGCTTATATACACTATTATTGTTTGAGAGAATAAAGGACTGGTTTTATACGCATCTACTTTGGACGTGTGCTGGATTTCATCTTACACTGTTACCATATTGCCCAGTAGGAAGGAACCTGTTCATACCTGGATCGGTGCACACTGTTTATGTCTTACAGAGCACAACAGCAACATTCTATTAGTTGGCTTTGAAAATATTATATGATTGTGCATGCAGAAGTGTTAGTCTGGACATACAGAGAAGTATAATACATTTACAGACCGTTAATGATCATATGAAGGGCTTTGACAATAGAATGCCAAATGGGCTGAAAAACTGTGAAAATACAATGCAGCACAGATGTACTGCCATGTTTTATAACATTGCTCATGGTATCATAAGTAGAAGACCTCTAGTGGGACCGTAAAAATAATAAAAAAAATATATACATTATAAAACAAATTGCCATTTTCCCCTCATCAATTAATTAAATACAAAAGCCCTAAAAAACATACCACCAAAATGCATATCACCATATTCCTGACAATCCAGGCCAAAATAATGTGCAATTATTCTGCCAGTTCAGTGAATAGTATCAAAAATACTCCTACAACCTTAAAATAAAAAGCGATCGCTTTCCTCATTGAAACACTGTACACAGTATTGTGCTAGGAAAAAAGCCAGATTCTGGATGGCTGCCCACACACCCACAGAAAAGAAGGAAATGAAATTTCAAACAATTGTGACTTCAATCCCCATTTACTGATGCTCCTCAAATTCCTACTTAGTTAAAGAATTGATACTATATACTAGTCTTTGTTGTCTCGATTGTATGCTATTGTGAAAGGTTGACCACCGGGTGGTGGTGGGATGCAGGTGCATTTGTGTTTTGTTTGATTTTGCTTAATTTTATCCTGTTTTGTGATATACCATAGATTGTATTGAAGTACTGTATGATATGCACTCCTGTTTCTACGCTTAAATTGAAGACATCTACAGTATTCTTACATTCTTGAGGAGATGACTATCTGTTTATGTATATTTATCTTGCACTCTCTTTTGTTTTCTCTTTGAAGGAAATCTACCATTTGTTTTTATGCATTGTGAACCAAACATACCTTGAGAATGCTGTAGCTACACTGATGTAGAAACCTATCTTGTTTAATCCTCGAACCAAGTGGTTTGCTCAAAAAGCAATTGTAAAATTCAGGACCTTGGGAAAGTTGGGTGCAGGCTGGCTGCTGCCTAAACTGTCCAGATAGGACTTAACTACTGTGTATGAGTCATCTAGCTCAGGTTGATGAGGAATGGTACAGCGATTGATTAATTCTGCCTGTCAGGGACAACACAGTGAATACAGTGTTCTCAGCATATGAAGGGCATAATTAGGGTAAGAGGAGAGCGCCGAGGCAGCCACAGGAGCAATAGAGCCTAATTATCATAATTTTATAATTGTATTTTCAGCAAAACCACTCAGTTCAGGGATTAAAAAAGATATGTTTCTGCATCAGTGTAGCATTTCTCAAGGTATGTTTGGTTGATAATGCATAAAAGCAAATGTTAGATTTCCTTTAATGGGTGATTCACTGTGCGATTTGTCTCTCCAAGTTTATTACTAAAAAACAAAACAATCAAAAAGTCAGACATAACAAAATTTTGCACCTAAAATACTAAATAGTTAAGAAATGTGGTTTAAGATTAATTTAGCCAAACCAAACAAAAAAAATGTATGTCTTCAAATAGGCCGTGTCATTAAGTGGTTAAAGGGGAGAATCAAGGTGACATGGTACAGAAGTTATAACTGTTTGAAATCGATCCCCCTGTAGGCTGTCAGTAGAAGGCAGCATGGAGAAAGACCCTGCCTTATTTTCAGGGTAACATCGGAGCAAACAATAAAATAAAAATATATGCCATAATAGATTTTACTTTAGCATTAAATGTTGACATTAAACCTGAGCTGGAAGTGATGATAATCAGATTGTGTTCATATAATTTATGTTTTAACACAGTATAAGCCCTTTGTGTCATTTTATGAACAAGGAAGAAAAATAGCATGTGAAACTTTCCCTGGGAAAAGCAATATGTGTCTGCAAGATGACCTTCTCCAGTAATATTCATGTCTTCACCAACAGAAAAAAAAACTATTCTGATCTTCAACATGCAGTGATTTTTACAAGCTGTTGAAACTGTGAAAAATATGTGCATAGAGCAAAGCGATATGTGAAACCTTAAAGAAGAAAGTTACAGGGAGGCCATTCAATCATCTCCCACACTAAGCCTGTGCATCCCAGGCTTATTTAATGACTACAGCTTCATTTTTCTTTTTGTTAAGCTTTATAATTTGGGAGTTTCAAACACAATGCATCAATATAAAGCAATTCATTAGCCAAAAGTAATATTTGGAAAGTTGGAAGTAATTACTTTGTATGTTGTTTTTTCAACTGAAATCTTAAAGGTTAATATAAATGGGAAATAAACAGTACATAACATATGCCAGCCAGATACATCACGTCATTTGTTCTAGACATTATCTAACCAAAGTCAAATTTTGGCAGGTAGTGATTAGTCAATACTATGGGGAATCTGTTGGGTCCTTCATGCTGCTTTCTTAGATGGTCTTTCACCAACTTCATATATCCAACTCTGTCAATTTCACCCACAAGTCCCACAAAAATTCACTATGATAGTTTAGGTACTTTAATGTGTTAATTAGGCCTCATGCACTCGAGTGTAAATGGAAGTCGTAAATTAGTCACAAAAACAGTGGCTAATTCATGGCCCCATTGACTTCTATTGTGCACAGTCATGCTGCGGTTAGGCACAAAGCATGCACCACGTCTCATGGTACCAAGAACGCGCTGAACGGCTGCTCGTTTCCTATGGATATGGTCACATGCCAATGTCTACCAGGCCAAAACGAGCTCCTAATGCACATCTGGTCAAATGCATACAGCCTAATATTCCAGCTCAGGACTGCCCACCTAAGAAAGCCTATATATTGGGTTACAGCTGAACCTCATTTCTTTTGAAATTGAGTGAACAACAAACAGACCATATGATTAGTGACCAGAGAGCTGCTATAGTATTTCTATGAGGTGATCATCCCCCCACACTTATCTGACAGGGACTAACTATTTGAAGTATAGGTTATCAAAATTCTATACCCAGGAAAATGAATTTCTTTGTTTGCAGCTGCAACTTGGCGCACCATGTTAGTAATCCTGTCCCAAATAGGACTTTTCACCACATGCACCAACCCCCAACTTTCTGCAACCTTCGATTGTTCTACTGTGTCTATTGTTATTAATTTTTTTTATCTAGTCTCCACCATTCCCCAGCAAACAATCTTTATTTTTGGTTATCTATTGTCATACGAGTACCAATTATCCAGGTCAATTTGTGAGAAACAAGGACTGCTACAAACATATATAGCATATATATATACACCTATATACAGGCCTCGTACAAAGAGTAATATATATATATACACAACACTGTTATATCAAATACATTTTTTCTGAATATTGCGAAAAATAATACATGTATGATCACTACATTAAAAACAACCCATAAAAACAATCCCCGGTGGACAAGAAGTGCATAGCCATTCCTGAACAAATAATATCAAATGCAAGGGTAAATACCTACAGTGCAGTACAAATGTAAACAGTAGAGATCAATGTAAACTCTAACCATATAAAGTAGATCCTGGTAGGAGGTCATATTGCCTGCTACGGCCAAAAGGAAAAGTGCATAGTGCTAAACATTTCATATATACCGACCAGGTTGCATGATGAGCAGAAATTATTGGGATGTCATATGTCTGGAACCCCCTCCCCTTGACAGCCGAAAGCCTAACCTGAAAATTTCCAAGGCATTTTTCAAACCCATCATGATAACAAGGCTCTATGCAGAGAAAGAAAACCAACATTCACCATCTCCCACTTCCTCCAAGGTGAGACCAGGTGTCACAATCAGCACTGCTGGCTACAGTTTCTATTTCTAAAAATGCCAAAAAAGTGGCATTTTCCACGTTATTTATTGTTACAGGGTTAAAAGCCATGAAAAAACGTTATTATATTTTGATAGATCGGGCATTTTTCAACGCAGCAACACCTTATGTGTTTATGATCTTTACTGTTTATTTATATGACTTCTAGGAAAAGGGGGTGATTAGAATTTTTTTTTTTTAATATAGTTTTTTTTAACTTTTATTTATTTATTTATTTTTACTATTTTTCAGACCATCTAGGGTACTTTTACACAACTCGTAAGCCCTCTCCATTCACCCGCGGCTGAGGGTTAACCCTTAACAGGATTGGGCGTAGTAGTACGTCACAGGCAGCAGGGACTTCCAGCAACATGACGTACTACTACATCCCACTTCTGGCACCGGCTGCTGAACGGAGCCAATGCCAAAAGCTTCAGGTGTCAGCTGCATATTACAGCTGACACCCATCTGTAACAACTGCGATTGGAGATTACTCCGATCGTGGGCGTTAATCCCTTACACGCCGCGGTCACACATTACCGCGGCATGTAGTGGGCTACTGGAGCGAATCGCCCCCAGGTCCAATCCCCTGATGGCAACCCCAGGATTCTGCGAGTGCCCACGGGCTGCGCAATGCCTCCTGGTGGCTGACCCTGCCTCCTGGCAGGACCCCTCTGTAACACAGTGTAATACATCTATATGGATAGGTGAATATCAGAGCATTGCTTGTTAACCAGTTCGCGACCACCCGCCGTGTATTCACGGGCTGAGCCCTCTCCATAGCCGGTAACTCTTTGTTGCATATTGCAGTAAAGGCTTACCGGTAACAGCACCGATAGCTAGCACCGATCGCGGGTGTTTTCACAGCGATGGCTGCCGGCAAAGCTGCCGGCAGCCTCAAAAAGATAGCGGCGCATGGGTGCCGCCATCTTACCTGGGATCGCCGCTCCCCGTGACGTCATCGGGGGCGGCGATCCTTCTCCATGGTAGTCTCTGGTCTTCCGAAGACCCGAAGCTATTTCGTTTTAACCCCTTCATTACAATGTGCTGATAGCACATTGTAATGAATGAGGAGGAAAATCCCCATATACTGCCATACTGTAGTATGGCAGTATATGATAGGATCGATCAGATAACCTAGGGTTAAAGTACCCTAGGGAGTCTGAAAAATAGTAAAAATTAATAAAAATATATATATAATAAAAAAAACTAAAATTTCAAATCACCCCCTTTCCCTAGAACTGACATAAATATAAATAAACAGTAAAAATCATAAACATATTAGGTATCGACTCGTCCGAAAATGCCCGATCTATCAAAATATGATAACTGTTTTTCAATGCGTTTAACCCCGTAACGGAAAATAGCGCCCAAAGTCGAAAATGGCACTTTTTTGCCATTTTGAAAAATATAAAAAAAATCTATAAAAAGTGATCAAAAGGTCGTACAGTCCTAAAAATGATATCATTGAAAATATTGTCAAATTTCACAAAAAAATTATACCACCCACAGCTCCGTACACCAAAGTATAAAAAAGTTATTAGCGCCAGGAGTTGGCAAAATCAAAAAAATTATTTTTGTACAGGAGGTTTTAATTTTTGTAAATGTATGAAAACATTATAAAACCTATACAAATTTGATATCCCCTTAATCAGACCAACCAAAAGAATAAAGTAGACATGTAATTTGGGGCGCTCAGTGAAAGACGTAATATCATAGCCCACAAGAAAATGGCGCAAATGCGTTTTTTCACCATTTTCACAAATTTTTTCCCCGCTTCCGAGTACATGGCATGGAAAATTTAATACCATCACTATGAAGTGCAATTTGTTACGCAGAAAACAAGCCATCACACAGCTCTTTACGTGTAAAAATAAAAAAGTTATAGATTTTTGAAGGTGGGGAGTGAAAAATGGACATGAAAAAACAGGAAAGGGCCCGGTCCTTAACTGGTTAAAACCAACCTGTATTAAATAAAAGGTAATATATAAAACACTTATTAAAGGTTTTTAATAAAATAATTAAATAAAGTAAAAGTCCCCTAAACACCAACATTCCCTATCTAAAACAGTACAAAATTAACAGAAAAAACACATATTTGGCAGCACTGTGTCTTTAACAATCTGTACATTAAATTAGAAACATTATTAGACCCATTCCGTGAACGCCGTAAAAGAAAACCCAAAAACTTGCCAAAAATGTTGACAAAAAAACTTGACAGAAATGTTCCTAAAAGGGGTCAAAAAAGTTATGTTTGCCAAAACGGTACCACTGAAAAAGGACAACTCAACACAAAAATTAAAGGGGTATTCCCATTTCAGAAAATTAATGTTATTGTTTGCAAATCAGTGGACGGAAATCTGACCATGGTCACTCAGGTGCACAACTCGTTAGTATCATAGAGAGTAATCAGAGTCGTGTCATATAGCGAGCCATGCATCTGTGTAACCATGGTCAGATTTCTGTCCACTAGTAGCAAACATACACTTACCGGCCACTTTATTAGGTACACCATGCTAGTAACGGGTTGGACCCCCTTTTGCCTTCAGAACTGCCTCAATTCTTTGTGGCATAGATTCAACAAGGTGCTGGAAGCATTCCTCAGAGATTTTGGTCCATATTGACATGATGGCATCACACAGTTGCCGCAGATTTGTCGGCTGCACATCCATGATGCGAATCTCCCGTTCCAGCACATCCCAAAGATGCTCTATTGGATTGAGATCTGGTGACTGTGGAGGCCATTTGAGTACAGTGAACTCATTGTCATGTTCAAGAAACCAGTCTGAGATGATTCCAGCTTCCTGACATGGCGCATTATCCTGCTGAAAGTAGCCATCAGATGTTGGGTACATTGTGGTCATAAAGGGATGGACATGGTCAGCAACAATACTCAGGTAGGCTGTGGCGTTGCAACGATGCTCAATTGGTACCAAGGGGCCCAAAGAGTGCCAAGAAAATATTCCCCACACCATGACACCACCACCACCAGCCTGAACCGTTGATACAAGGCAGGATGGATCCATGCTTTCATGTTGTTGACGCCAAATTCTGATCCTACCATCCGAATGTCGCAGCAGAAATCGAGACTCATCAGACCAGGCAACGTTTTTCCAATCTTCTACTGTCCAATTTCGATGAGCTTGTGCAAATTGTAGCCTCAGTTTCCTGTTCTTAGCTGAAAGAAGTGGCACCCGGTGTGGTCTTCTGCTGCTGTAGCCCATCTGCCTCAAAGTTCAACGTACTGTGCATTCAGAGATGCTCTTCTGCCTACCTTTGTTGTAACGGGTGGCGATTTGAGTCACTGTTGCCTTTCTATCAGCTCAAACCAGTCTGCCCATTCTCCTCTGACCTCTGGCATCAACAAGGCATTTCCGCCCACAGAACTGCCGCTCACTGGATGTTTTTTCTTTTTCGAACCATTCTCTGTAAACCCTAGAGATGGTTGTGCGTGAAAATCCCAGTAGATCAGCAGTTTCTGAAATACTCAGACCAGCCCTTCTGGCACCAACAACCATGCCACATTCAAAGGCACTCAAATCACCTTTGTTCCCCATACTGATGCTCGGTTTGAACTGCAGGAGATTGTCTTGACCATGTCTACATGCCTAAATGCACTGAGTTACCGCCATGTGATTGGCTGATTAGAAATTAAGTGTTAACGAGCACTTGGACAGGTGTACCTAATAAAGTATTAAGAGTTAATAAAAGCGAATGACCCACTAAAATGTATGTAAAATGTAAAGTGCATCTAATCTTGCTGAAAATAAGCCCTTATATGTACAAATTGCCATAAAAAATAATGATTGTATAGCAATTAAAAAGTGACAATGAATAATCTGCTCTGAATGGTGGAGCTTCTCTTCAATGCCCTGGTATTTGCCCATATAGTAGCATATTCAGAAGAAATTGTGTATCAAACTTTGTGGAGCGTTTTGGTATTTTATCCACTTATAATGTGTATATTTTTTGAAAAACACATTCATTTCGCCAAATAAATAAAAAATTTTAAATTGCACACAATTTTGTTTAAACCTGTAAATCCATTAAAGGGTTAACAGACTTCATAAAAGTTGTTTTACATACGTTTGGGGGGGGGGTGTAGTTTCTATAATTGGGTAATTTATGGGTTTTACTATTATTTAGGCCTCTTAAAGTGACTTGAAATCTGAGCAGGTCCCTCAAAAGCGTGATTTTGTGTTTTTTTATGAAAATGTGAAAAATCGCACCTAAAGTTCAAAGCCCCATAAAAATCTTCAAATATGACAGGACGCATAAAAAAAACCATGTCAACATAAAGCAGACATTCATTAAATGAAAGAACTCTACAGCAGGCCCTGCCTGGCATAGAGGTGGACGCAGCTGGCAAATTTTTCCATGTGAAAAGTCGCCAAGTGAAGCAAGTGCGTAGTCGTTGGGACAGTAATGCCCCGCGCTGGCCCACACCCTCTGCTCGGCCGTCCGTGCCCCCCTTCACACCCCACTGACATGGCACAGAGGCCATGATAAATATGCCCCTATGTGTAGAAAAAGTAGTAGAACATTTTGAATTTCAAAAATCAAGAATTTTACCACATTTTCACCACCAAAATTTTTAAAATTAACATAAACTACAAAGTGTAAATTAGCAGAGAATGGTCCACTTAAATTGGCTCTTCTAAATGTCTGGTAATGTAAATCCTAAATGAAAAATTTAATAATGCACGTATGATCCACGAATTCTACCAAAAACAAGGGCCTGCATGTTAGATACCTGATTGGAAACCTACTAAATCTTAATGTACTATATGAAAAATGGACCATATTTATCTGAGTGCAGTTTGCCTCACGAATGTGCAGGCTACGCCAGATAACTGAATAGCCTTGTAGCCGAAGCCACCAAATCTGACATGTGGTTATAATTTTGGAACGTTTCAATATATCAAAGTGATTTTGAAATTGTTTTCTTGTGACACTTTGTACTTCATATCAGTTTAAAAATTTTGTTGGTATGTTGGTATTTTTTATGAAAAACACATATATTAGAAGAAATTTTGAAAAGAGTCATAGGGGGATCTTTATCAGGACCTCTGTGCAACGCCAGTGGCGCAGAGGCCCTGAAATAATCGCAAATGCTAGCTTATTGCTAGCTTTTGGGATTATTTGCCCCGATCCGCCACCTTCACGCCAGTGGGGTGTGAAGGGGCGTGAAGGGGGGGGCGCAGCCGGCCGCGGCTGGAGGGGAGTGGGCCGGCGCGGGGCGTTACTGTCCCCACGCCTGCGCACTTGCTGCTGCCGGCGACTTTTCATACGTGAAAAGTCGCCCGCTGGGTTTTTTTCTACGCCAGGCGCCTGGTGTAGGATAAACGCTATGCTGCAATCAGCCCCAATACATCAAGAGGCAGAAGCCTCTTGATGTATCGGGCTGCGAATTTGCAGCGGCGGGGCCATCATACGCTGGCGCACCCAGAGAGTCATGAGAACAACAAAACTTGATAACGAACATTAGCCAGATGTCTGCTTTATGTTTTGGCCTTTTATGCATCCTCTCATTTTTGTAAGATGTTATGGGAGGTGCTATGTTTTCCTAAAAAACGCAAAATCATGCTATTCAGGCACCTGCTCAGATTTCAAGTCACTTTGAGAGGCCTAATTAATAGTAAAACCCCATAGAAACTACAACCCTCAACGTATATAAAACAACTTTTATGAAGTTTGTTAACCCTTTAATTGTTTCACATCGTGTACAATTTTAAATTTTTTTTTTTTGCCTAAATGATTTTTTTTTTTTTAAATGTACACATTCTCAGTGGGTAAAATACTGAAACACTCCTCAATGTTTGATACCTTATTACTCCGGGAGTATAACAATACCCCATAGGTGGTGGTGAACTGGTGTATGGGCACACGCCAAGGCATTGAAGGGAAGGTGCAGATTTTCATTGTCACTTTTTAATGGCTATACAATCTTCATGTTTTGGGAAATTTGAACAAATAAGGGCTTATTTTCTGCAATATTAGATGCACTTTACAAATACTTCATTTTAGAAGGTCATTAGCTTATTGATGATATTTTATTAACTCTTGAATGTATGGAGGAAAAGAAAATCATCAATTTTGGTTTTTCTTTTTGTATTTTTTTGGGGCCGTGCAACGTACCATAAAAATAATATAGTATCTTTATTGTAGAGATCACTACTATTATGGTGATAGCGCATTTATATAGTTTTTTAAATATATTTTTACAATTTTACTGAAGAAAAACCAATTTTTAGAGACAGAACATTAATATTTTTTGGCTGACAGTGCTGGTTTAGGACTTATTTTTTATGTGTTGAGTTGTCCTTTTCAGTGGTACCATTTTGGCGAACATTTTTTGGTCACTTTTTGGAATGTTTTTGTAAAGGGATTTTATGAAACATTATTAAAAAAAATTTGGGGTTTTGGTTTTACAGTGTTTACTGAGCAGGTCCAATAACGTTACTGATTTGTTGTACAGATTGTTATGGACACAGCAATACCAAATATGTGGGTGGGGGGGTCGTGATTTTGTGGTGTTTAGGGGACTTTCACTTCAATTATTTTTATTAAAAAGACTTTGTTAAGTGTTTTAAAATTATTTATTTTTTTATACTGAGTTGAAAAAGGGATGCTTTGTTCGCTTGTTTAAGCACCAATTCACCTAACATAGCCTAATATAGATGGATCACACTGTGTTATGTGCAGACTGCACATGCGCAGTAGGCAGGACCCGGCTTCCGAAGAAGATCACACAGCCCCCGAGCACTGGAAGACACTGGGGCTGCCATTAGAGCCACGGACCTCCCCAGTAAGTGCCAATTTGTGTCAAGTTGTTGCATTAAATGTGTCACCCACTCCGACTAAGCACTAACATGCTCCTTAAGGTGCACATTCTTTCTTTCTGTCGGACACAGTGCAGCCGCGACACAAAACTGACACCTTTTATAAATTCTTGTGCAAGCTCCAAAAACGTTCTTTCTAGTGCCTACCAAGTAGAGTTGAGAACAAACCATACCCACATTGTATATGCTAGGGGAACTGAAAGATTTTATGTTTAGGGACGCTGTTAACTATGTGACAAGTCTGGGATTTGAATATACCTCTTGCAGATGTTATTATTTATGTCATGATTGTCTTGATATGACTGTATCAATTGTTTATTATTTTGTTGTATGGTTTACAGACGTTAAACCAAAACCTAAAAATAAGATAAAATAAGAAAAATAAGCCGAGTAAAACCAAAGTAATACAAAATGTTCTGTATTATGTAAATGAGGCTGGGCACAAGGAGAGAGAAAGTGATGTCACCCGTTATCCCTCCCCTCTCCTCCCCCTGCTCAGGTCTGTGTGTAATGTATTGTAAAGCATTGCTAGTGTTTGTGCTTTATCAGCTACAAAAGTACCTGACATGCTCTCTTCTCCTATACACATGTGAGAGACACAGACATCAGCTACAAAAGTACCTGCATGCTGTGTTCTCCTATACACATGTGAGAGACACAGACATGAGATACACAAGTCCCTGACATGCTCTGTTCTCTTATACACATGTGAGAGATACAGACATCAGCTACAGAAGTACCTGACATGCTCTCTTCTTCTGTACACATGTGAGAGACACAGACATCAGCTACACAAGTACCTGACTTACTGTTTTCTCCCATACACGTGAGAGACACAAACATGAGCTACACAAGTACCTGGCATGCTCTCTTCTCTTATACACATGTGAGACACCGACATGAGCTACAGAAGTACCTGACATGCTCTCTTCTCCTATACATGTGTGAGAGATACAGACATCAGCTACACAAGTATCTGACATGCTATGCTCTCTTATACACATGTGAGAGCCACAAACATCAGCTACACAGGTACCTAACATACTGTGTTCTCCCATACACATGGCTGCATCCTGAAGCAGTTAAATCACTTAGACACAGGCTGCAGGGGGCGGCAGGCAGAACCAGGAAGCACATAGAGGAGCCAGCACCAGGAGTGTCACATCATTATACAGGCGGCCAGTCATGTGTATAGCAGTATTTCATACACACAAGCTCCAAGAGATGTGTCTGCCAGAACCAGGAAATATAGAGAGGAGCCAGCACCAGGAGTATCACATCATTATACAGGCTGTCAGTCAAGCACTGAGGTGTGTGGCTGTGCCTCCCACTCAGGAATAAGCTGGACTGCGGTATATGATAATGATTCATTGGACCTCTCTCAGGTCATTTGCATACAGATTTAGTACCTGATTGTTTAAGTTTACAGACATGTAGAGGAACGATGTAGCGAAAGTGGCAATGCTTTCTAATGGCAGTTTATGAAAATATATTTCGTTTTGGGGGTTAATTTGCCTTACAGGCTCTCGGCTCACAGCTATTTATATTGTACACGTCCATGGATTGTACTAGTACATGTCCATGGTACAATAATATTACCGCTGTCAACCATTTGGGAACACACAACGCTGTAACTCACCATTGAGTTTGTTATCAGCATGCCCCTCACTACTTATTACTTACGACCTGTACATCATATGTCCTGGTCTTTGTGAACTTCTGTTTCTCCTGTAGCCATCCTTTTTATTCATCATACAATATGAATTGATAAAAACATGTAACTAATAAAGTATATATTTTCACCTTTACAAAACTTAATCTCAGTCTTTATTTTATTCCCCCCTTTTTTCTGCTCTTTGATTTATATTTGTCCTCCTAATTGGGGCTGCATTCCCAGCCCTGCTACATAATCAGGCGGCTCCCAGCATCCCCTGCTGGATCTTGAAGTCTTTCCACTAAAGAGAAATCCCTCTGTGTTTCCTGTGCGTTTCCAGACGCCTCCATGTTTCCTGTGCGTTTCCAGACGCCTCCATGTTTCCTGTGCGTTTCCAGACGCCTCCATGTTTCCTGTGCGTTTCCAGACGCCTCCATGTTTCCTGTGCGTTTCCAGACGCCTCCATGTTTCCTGTGCGTTTCCAGACGCCTCCATGTTTCCTGTGCGTTTCCAGACGCCTCCATGTTTCCTGTGCGTTTCCAGACGCCTCCATGTTTCCTGTGCGTTTCCAGACGCCTCCATGTTTCCTGTGCGTTTCCAGACGCCTCCATGTTTCCTGTGCGTTTCCAGACGCCTCCATGTTTCCTGTGCGTTTCCAGACGCCTCCATGTTTCCTGTGCGTTTCCAGACGCCTCCATGTTTCCTGTGCGTTTCCAGACGCCTCCATGTTTCCTGTGCGTTGCCAGACGCCTCCATGTTTCCTGTGCGTTTCCAGACGCCTCCATGTTTCCTGTGCGTTTCCAGACGCCTCCATGTTTCCTGTGCGTTTCCAGACGCCTCCATGTTTCCGTGTTCCTGTAGCGGTCCCGTGTTCCTGTGGCGGTCCTGTATCCTGGGTGCCTTCCAGAGGTCCTGCCTTCCAGAGATCCTGCCTTCCAGAGATCCTGCCTTCCCTGTGTCCCTACCTTGGCTGCCACCACGGGCCTAGTTGCACCCGTGGAGCGACCTGGTGGCCCCCCGCCAGACTATCCTGCAGCAGATTCAGGCAAAGACCAGGGGTTCACTTAGACTTCGCTCCCGGGTTGCAGCTAGTACCATCATTTCCTGCAGTGGTCAAGGGAGTCCACAGACTTTTAGCCTCTAGAGTCTCTCCCACACCTCTGTGCGTGATAGTCCAGCACCACCGCACAATTGTTGACATCCCTAGTAAAAAGAAGAAGATGGGTTGTGACTTTACAATACATCTGTCTATATAGATACGATCAACTTCTAAATCACTGAAGTCGTATATACTCAAATAAAAATGTAAAATATTTATTTAAAAAACTATGCTTAAAGATCCTATTATCTTTCTTATCTATATGCAGTAGTTTCCTTGCTATAGCCCTCACATTACCTCATTGCTGCAATGGCTGCTTCCTCTCCATGTGCTGAATCCGTAGTTTGTTTACACTTTGTTTCTGTTGGTTTCATGGGAGGAGGGGAGGAGCTTCTGCTACCTGCTCACAGGGGAAGAGGTCATGTTTCAGTGAATGTAGCAGAGCTGGAAGCCTACAGAACAGTGAATGCAGATGTCTCCTACAGAGAATAGTGATGTACTAGATCTTCCATATCCCCTATCAGCTCCTTTCCCCCACCTTGTCATCAGTAGTATCAGCTCTGTCCAGATAAGCTATTAACCCTTAGTGCTCACATGGCACAGGCTATAGACTTCATGTACTAATGATTTCTACCACTTATTATAAGTGTCCTGCTCCTCCATGTGATGGAAGCTGGCAGGCTGGTCACCATATACATCTCGAATATATACTGTGCAGTGTTCACTGGATATACTTGTGGGAAATTAAATGGATTTAGTGCTAAATTACTTTGAGAGAGAACATATTGCAGCAAAGACTTGCCGGTAACACCTTCGATGTTAACCCATTCACCGTGACGTCTTCATGGAGCGGCAATCAGTCGCCACGACAGCCTCATATCTTCCAAAGACCCGAGGCTGTCTCATTTTATCCCATTCGTTACAATGTGCGATTTGCACATTTTAATGAATGAGGTGGAAAATCCCCATATACTGCCATACTGTAGTAAGGCAGTATATGGTAGGAACGATCAGACAACCTAGGTTTAAAGTACTCTAGGGGTCTGAAAAATAGAGAGAACGTAAAAAATTATAATTAAAAAAACCTAAAAATTCAAATGACCCTTCGTTCCCCAAAACGGATATAGATATGAATAAACAGTAAAACACACATAAACACATTAGGTATCTATCAAAATACCTAGATACATTTTTTCACTGAGTTTAAACCAGTAAGAGAAAATAGCGTCCAAAGTCGAAAATGGGACTTTTTGCCATTTTGAAAAATGTAAAATATCTATAAATAGTGATCAAAAGGATGTACAGTCATAAAAATGGTAGCATTGAAAACGTCATCAAAAGTCGCACAAAATGACATCACGCACAGCTCCATACACCATACACTATAAAAAAGTTATTAGCGCCAGAAAAAAAAAGATTTTTTTGTACAAAAGGTTTTAATTTCTGTAAACGTATGAAAACATAAAACATATACAAATTTAGTATCCCCATGATCATACCGACCAAAAGAATAAAGTACACATGTCATTTGGGGTGCACAGTGAAAGCCCACAAGGAAATGGTGCAAATGCTTTTTTTCACTATTTTGACTGCATTTGGAATTTTTTCTTGCCTCACAGTACATGGCATGGAATATTCAATACCATTACTATGAAGTGCAATTTGTTACGCAGAAAACAAGCAATCACAGAGCTCTCTACATGGAAAAATACAAAAAGTTATAGGTTTTTGAAGGTGGGGAGTGAAAAATGGAAGTGAAAAAACAAAAAAAAGGGCTAATATGTTAAGGGGTTAATGTATGTACAGAGCTACTTTCCTTTCAATAATCTGCCTTATAGACAAAAACAAGCAGAAAATACCTATAAAAATATCCTGCTGCTCACTAGTCAAAAACTCTTTGTGGTTTAAGCTTGCCCCCTTTTGGCCTTATAATTTAATGGATCTATCTTTTTTATTGTATTTTGATTAAGTGAATCTCACAAACACTAAAAATCTGATTTACAGAGAATGTATTTTAATTTCAAGTAAGCAAAAATTAATCTTGACAACTGCAATTTGTCACATATTAAGTATACATTTACTGGTATAGGACATACAGTTTATCTCTATAAGATACTTTTACGCTTTGGTTATTTATATTCTTTCTTCTATATATCACACCTGTTCATCTTTTTCAGTGTTTACATCTTAGCGCTAATCTATGATAGAAAACCACAGGTGACCTCAGGCTTTCTGAGTCATAGCTAAGAAAAGGATCTGGTGCACTGTGACACTTTGATAAAATAGAAAAAAAGAAAAGTACCAGCCACCTGCAATCTCCTGGAAAAGTGCTGGTCAGCAATTTCTTTGTCTGTGTGAAAACTGCTGTAGTTGTAACTATTAACACTAGCCAGATGATGCAGATCTCCTTAAAAAGCTCCTATGTAAACCAAACTACTCAGCTGGCCAAACTAAGCTGGCAAATGACCATACAAAGTGCAGCACGGTACACTGAATGGTACACCAAATGCACGAACAAGTGTGACTTATCAAGTAGATGTGCTATAAACATGTACTGCATACTGCAAGCTTTACATATGGGACAAGCTGAAAGAAAAGTATAGAACAAAGCCGCAAAAACACACTAGCAACCCTAGTGACAGTAACTATTCTGAACAGCCAGAAAATGCCTTTGAAAAACTAAAATACAAAATGACACTTCTATCCAGCTTTTGCATTATCTAAAAGATCAGACAGCATTGAACTTAACTGGGCGCTAAATGCAAAAGGTCAATTTCACTGTAAGAGCCTTAAAATCAGACAGAGAATCTTAAATTCAGATTTCTCAAAGTGTTAAAGGGGTTGACCACTAATAAACTTTACCAAGTACTTTACCTAAGAATGAGGCCCTAGACTTAGTAAAGTTTCTTTGCAGTGTTTGAAAGCTGTAGGTCACATGATCAGCTGGTATCCGGACTCGGGACTTCCTGTGACTTGACAGTTCCCGAATTCTGCAGTTGTTAGTCCCTGATAATATATGCACATGCCTACACCAGGGGTAGGCAGAGGTAGGCGATTGCCCTTGATGTGCACTGAAGGACTGACAGCCAGTGCTGAAGATTCGCCTTGACTCCGTTCTGTGCTTCCTGCCCCACCGCTCTCTTCATGTGACTGCATCTTCATATACAGCTGGATAAGTGACCACCTCTCCTCCAGCCCCTAGCATGTGCTGCTTACCAGGAGAAGAAGCATGGAGAACAGTAAACCGGAGGTAAGTAAGTAACATGCGCTTAGTCAGTGGGGGAAGTGGGAGTGTGTGTCAGTTATGAAGGGGGTGTTTTCACTGAAAGGGAGCTTGTATTGTCAGTGGGGGAGAGGCATTATCAGTGGGAGAGGGGGAGTCTGTGTGTTGTCAGTTATTTAGGAGGTAGTATGTGTTGTCAATAAGGGGGTGTTTTCACTGAGACCTTTTTGCCTTAAAGGTTGGAAAAAATGCATGAAATCAGTTATCCAGCAGCTTCCTCTCATTCCCTTTAATGAGTCTCTTAAATATAGTTGAGAATAGGGAGGAGGAGGCTGCTGGGAGCTAGCAAGTGATTTATTATACTATATTACAATAAAGTGTCTTTTCTTTACCTGTAACATTGATTATAACTGCAGCACCATATATCTGATTATCTTTCATACTACTCCTTCCCCATCCCTTTCCCTCTCCACTTCTATGGTCCACTGGTAATCTGATATTTTTGGGAGTTGGCATTCTATCTTGAGAAACCAAGACAGACTCAGCTGAAAATGCTGAATCAGTGAAGATATAATGATATTAACTACAATATTAAACTACAGTCATTTGATGTGGAAGCTGCTTTATATTATTCATATCTGCCATCCTTCTCGCCAGAGTAAGTGCCAGCAGACTTTGATAAACAACTTCCATTTTGTTTGTCTTCCATGGATTAGATTACTTGAGATTAATGATGGATTAAGTACCATGTTATTAACAAAGTGTTTTCCCAAATACTTGCATGCTCAATGATATAAATTATTATATGATTTGTTTAGAAACAGTCCTCACTTCCAAGGAATGTAGTAATTTCCTTCATTACTTCCCATCAGATAACATTTGACAGTGGGAATATTGTGTGTACTAAACTAAAGCTTAAAATCCATAAAATTCCCATATAACACTTCATAATTAGTTGCAATTCCTAGAATAAATGTTGAAAAGCCTTTTATAGCGTCTCACTTGTCCTCAAAAGACCCTGCCAATAAACCTTGTGGAACTACAAGTTACAAAACAATTCAACAAATTCTTTACTATAGGAACCTTCATATTGCCCTGTCCTGTCAATAGAAATAAGGTACAGTAATCAAATCTTATCTGACAAACATTAGCACTGTAAGGATAATGTGATGTTTACGGATTCATCTTTAAATTAAATTAGTTTCCAATTTGACACAACTTAATACAATTTCGCTAAACCCTTTAAAGTCAGCGACACCCCACAAACCATTTAGATGTCTTTATACATGTTACACTGATCCCTTTACCACCATTCTTCTAAAAAATTGACTTTAATTGATGTCCTCTGTTCCATTCACAGAGGCGGGAGGCTGCAGTATACAGTCAAGTACACCCCCTCCTCATTGATTCCGACACTGCTAACCAGCTGAAAAGAATTCCTGAGGGAGGAGTGAAGAACAAGGTTGATTTCTCTTTATATAGCCAGAGTCTCTCTCAACCCCCAACTTCCTGAGATAAAGCAGAACCAAGTCAAACAGATCCACTGTTTCTTTCTCACGTGCTCCTTCCTTCATCTGGAATTCTCTTCAGGCTCAGAGGTGAGCAAGGGGAAGTAAAGGTATATGTCTGTAGTTGAAAATTGGCAGATGATCCCTAAGTACTAGTTCCTTACTGGCAGCATGGTGGAGTTACATATTAGCATACAAACTGATTTATTAACAATGGGTGCACCTGCGATCCATGACATGGATCCCGGGGGTACCCATGTCAATTCCTGGAACATTTAAAGGATATAGTAAAAAATGAGGGCAAAAATTTATCAGGAATATTGAAACATTCAAATGAAGATAGAACGAATAAGTGAAGAGAATTTGTATTTGAGAAAATACATATTCCAAAAAGAGGGGGAGATGTGGCTGCGTTATTAATGAACAGAGAAGCGTATTCGTAATTTATCTTCAAAAGTGTTTCTCCCAAAGGTATGAATTATAAAAATGAGTTCATGTACCATTATTGAGATAGGATGTATCAGTTGTTGTACTAAGACAAGAGAAAACACAGAGCGCAAAAGACTGAAGTGAAGCGTATAAGTTGCAATAGAGTAGTGGTAGTAATAGTATAATCTCCAATGGTATACCCGGGGCTGCGCGATGCTCTTTGGGCACTGGCACTATTTAGAATCCGGCAGTATGCACTGTGTTAGCTCTACAGTATTACAGCTTGAAAAAGCGATCAGTAGATTGCTTGTTCAAGCCAATCTGCCAATAATAAAAAGTTAAAACAATCAAGTTTTTTTAAAATAAAATTAAATAAATAAATTGAAAGTCCCCCAAACACCACCATTCCATATACACATCTAATAAAGTACAAATAAACCCCACATATTTGATATCAGTAACCAAAATTTTTCATCAAATTCCAAGTTCTAAAAAGGGATCCAAAAAGGTTACAAGCACCAAAACGGTACCAATGAAAAGAAAAACCTGTCATACAAAATAATAAACCCACAACCAGCTCAGTCAAATACTACTGTTAGGCGCTGGAAAAAACAAATGCAATTTCTCTTTTCAAGTTTTTCTTCAGTGAAATTGGACAAATATAAATAAAACTATATAAATGAAGTATCACCATAATTATAGTGATCTATAGAATAAAGATAATATACTATTTTTATGCTACAGCGAACAGAGCCCCCCAAAAATGCTAAAAATAGGAAATAAGAATTGATGATGTTATTTTTCTCCACACATTAAAGAATTAATAAAATCTCATCAATAAGCTAAAATAAAGTTTTTTCTAAAGTGCATCTAATCTCGCAAAATATAAGCCCGAGACAAGATCGGGGCAAGATGGTGGCAGTTCCTTAACACCATCCATATTGCCCCATCGACCAGAGTAGTTTTGTGGCCCCCTCACCGCCTGGTCCATATTCACTGCTATTAGCTTCTCAATCTAGCCCAGCCAATAGCAGCAATATATGTCACAATGGGCATCAAAGGGATGATATCTAGGGGAGCACAAATCATCATTGGAAGGGGCCATCTCTTTTCCAGAGTTTGCAGATTGACCTCATTTGATCTGTGCACCCACTGCTGGATAAGGGTTACCACCTGTATGTGGATAACATTTATCCCAGCGTTCCACTATTCCAATCCCTCAGTTCCAGAGGTTGGCACTGTACACAAAAACCAGAGAGGTCTCCCTGGATTTGCTGTTGGGCAGCCACTTAGAACAGGGGGACATCATGGCGCTCAGAACATGGTGTCAATCAAGTATAAGGACACAGGTCCTCAGTTTTACATAAGGGTTTCCATTATCTTTTTCGATAATGGAGGAGTAAATGGAAGCTCTGCATAAGGTTTCCTTACATCCGTCTACTGTATTAATAGTTTTTTTTTTAAAAAATAGCTTTTTTTTTTATAAGTAACAGTAGAAGTTAGCGCCCGGTGTCTAAATCTATGAAAAATGGTTGGCGGGGAGAAGCTTCTATTTACTGCTGGACTGTTATTCTTAATAATGAAAGAAGATAATGGAAACTCTTGATGTTGGTGAGAAGCCATCTTTATGGCAGCTCCATACAACATTTTCTACACTCGGTAGAAATAGTTTTCCACATTTTGGGGGTAATTTCATCTCTTATTCCTTGTGGCTTACAAAAATTTGGACTAAAATTACATTTCACTTCAATGTATTTTTCACCCTCATTAAACGCTCATGGGTTTAACAAACATCCCAAAGATTGTTTTGAATATTTTGTGTAGTTTGCACCAGGATCAGGATTTCTGTCGTAAATTCTGCATGAATCTGGCATTTCCTGCACAGTCCCAACGGAGTGCATCACTTTTATATTTTGATGCACCTTTAACATGGAGCGTGCCGCACACTTCTGTCGGGCACTGCATGTTAGATGTGGCGCACCATCCAACTGAGCAGCGGAACACCACCTTCAGTGCAGAAATTAGTGTCACATGCAGAACAGTGCAGTTGCGTGCAACACATATGATGTATGAACACTTTTTAAGTATCTATGCAAGGAGTTGGCACCTAAAAGAAAGTGCAATGTCCGACAGAAAACTGATGCACAGCCCTTAGTAAATGTGTCCCATGGTGCTCGTTCCCGATCTCAAGCGTTTAAGAGTAAATTTGATACAATGGGGCAGATTTATCAAGCAGTCTGAAAGTCAGAATATTTCCAGTTGCCCATGGCAACCAATCACAGCTCAGCTTTCATTTCACCAGTGCTCATGAATATTTTAAAGGGGAGCTGTGATTGGTTGCCATGGGCAATTGGAAATATTCTGACTTTCAGACTGCTTGATAAATCTGCCCCAATGTGCTTGAATTGCATTTCTAAACCCAATTCAAACCCAATGTGTGAACACAGTCCGAGGCGTATGCAATGCAAAACACATCACCAAATGCATATGTGTTTTTAAAGTAGAAACAAGGGACTTTTAACATTACTAGCAATGTAACACACATGAATATACATCTTCATTCGATGATGCATTTTGCCCATAGCATTGCAATGAAGCTAGGTGTTATGGGCAGATTGTTAGCTTGACAGCACCAATAGGGGGCGTTAGCACTGTGTGTGCCCAGGGCAGAACTAGGGTAAGACTAAATACAGCCCTGGACATAGTGGAAAATAATAACCTGGATATAAAAATGTAAACTCATTACATCTGTACAAATGATAATGATGACCATATCTGTATAGCACTGCAGTTGGAGCTATATATATCAATAACAAATATAAAATGGCAGAAATCTATATTATGAACAACATACCTTCTCTGCTTCAGAACATTCTTGATTACAGAAAAGTATTTAAAGAGTAACCTTAAACTTACCCTATGCTACCAGCAGATGGCACACAGTCAAAGAAAAAAAGTTCTTACGTCAAACCTCCTGGCCAGATAAGTCTTCTATTGCAGTAGCAAGGTCTATACATTTTATACCCTTTTATTTTACAATATGTTGTGATATGTTCTTTGTAATCTTTTTTTTTTCTGACAACCGTATGTTTGCCTACATGTTTACACTTCACATTTGTGTACTTAATCTTTAAAACATAATAAGTCGCTTTCATCAGTTATGTTACATCATTTATGGAAGTGCTCCTTGGAAACTTGAGTCAGCGGACGTCAACTCATGGCTTCACAGGTTGCATGTGGCCTGTCGGCTCGGCTTGTGCACCCTTGATCCCACTTTTAGTTGAGATGAATGTGGCTGCACTTTATGTACATGCTCAGGAGTAAAGCTCATCTGCTGTAGATTAGAGGTAGAAGGCACTGGGAAGGAATGCTCACATTTATCTCAAGCACTGCTGGATTAATCAGGAAAACTGGTCGTGGAGTCGGAGTAGGCGACCATTTTGGTGTTCCTGGAGTTGGAGTCAAAGTTCAGGAAATTGCTGAGTCGTGGTCAGAGGTTTGGCTTACCAGCTCCACAGCCCTGGTTCACACACTGCAGTTAAAACTGCCTGAAAATCCTTATTGATGTAGTTTTATGTGTAGTTTTGAATATGAATGACATTTTTTGCACAGGTTTTCCCATTGAAAATCAAATTCACCTGTTCACGTCTTACACCTGTTAAATTAACAAAGCTGCACACGTTGCAGTTACAACTGCATTGCAATCAGCTTCGAGGGGGTTTTAGGTGCAGTTTTGTTAATTTAACAGGTGAAAGACATTTGTGGAACAGGTTCCCTCTTCAGGGTGCGGTCACACGTCGCTTTTAATAATGTGTTTAAAAACGCATCGCAACAGCTGAAGAGAGATTGCCTAATTTAACAGCTGTTAACACTTGTGTTTACAAAACACAACCATTAACACATTGTAACCACACATGTTAACACATGTGATTGTTAACGAAAGCAGTAAAATTCTCGTTTTGTAAACTCAATTTTGAAAATCTGTTTAATAAGGCAATCTCTCTTCAGCTGTTTTTAAACGCATTATTAAAAGCGACGTGTGACCACACCCTGAAGGGAGAACTTATTCCACAAATGTCACCTGTTAAATTAACAAAACTGCACCTAAAACCCCCTCAAAGTTGATTGTGATGCAGTTTTAACTGCAATGTGTGACTGCACCCGAAAACAAACTCAAAACATTCACCTGTTAGAATTGAAGTCACACGTAGCATTTTGACTCCGTTTAGTTAGAAACAGAATCAAAGGGCACAGGGAAGTGCCATGGCCCGATCGCATATGTGTTTCTATGGAAACTAATGCAATCGGTAAACTGCACCCGTTGTCTTACATTTAGACACCGGTTGCTGGTTACCGATTGCATGTGTTTCCATAGAAACACATATGCGATCGGGCCGTGGGACCCACCTGTGTGCTTTGATTCCAATTAACAAAGTGCTACGTATTACAGCACCCTTAGCAGCAACGCATGAACGCATCCTTCACTCCCTAAATTCAGTCAGTTATATTCTTATGTCACGTGCACTTCCAAATATATTCAGAATGTAGCCTTTTCCAACTGTGGATACACTCAAAAATCAAAAAAGGTTGCTCTGATTTCTCATCCTGATGGCTTTAAGTTATCACTTAGGTTGCGGTCACGTGTAGCGCTTTGACTCTGTTTTGAAAATAGGGCATACCACAGCCCAATTGCATATGTGTTTCTATGGAAACACATGGGATTTGCAAGCAGCACCCGGTGTCTTGTATTGTTTAAATGTGACATTGATCTTATTGATCTTCCCCTCAGCAATCCATCCTATTTCTCTGTGCTGCACCACTGTTTATTCTCCCTATTCTCTTTGCTCTCATACTGCGTCAGTTCCCTAGAAAAAAACTCTCCTTTCAATCAGAGGGTGGGGGCCCTGGGGTGCAGCGGAGGCATGCACCAAGTAGCACATGTCTTAGACCTGTCCTGAACAGGAGTTGTTCCTCTTTTACTCCCATGATTTGCATTTTGTAACAGCATAAGGCAGTATGTTTGTACACTGCTGCCACCTACTGGAAAAAAAAAATATTTGTCTCTTGTCTTAGAACATGCGTTTTTGTCCGTTTTTGATCGCGCAAATTCGGAAAACCGGACAAAAACGCACTAACTAAAAACGGCCCAAAAACGCCACGTGTGTCTTCACCCTTAGAGGAGGGATAACAACTGGAATGTCTGGGTGCTGGCCAGAGGTAAATGCTGTCTCTGCTCTTCTGAGGGACCTCCAATATGTAGATGCAGCCGCAGATGAGATAGACACACACAGTCACCAGTGTCTCAAAGGCATTCCAAGAAACAAATGAATATAGCAACAGCGCTGGTAATACTACATGCGATGTATCCTTACAAGGTGCCTTCTTTATAAGGCCGGCGCCACACGTAGCGCTTTGTCTGCGCACGCAAACGCAGACAAAGTCGCGCCCACCGGGGCGAGCCTCGGCCCGATCGCATCGGCGTTTCTATGGAAATGCCTGCGATCGGGAACAAGCCGCCGGTGTTTTGCATTCATTTAACGCGAAACACCAGCGGCTCGTTCCCGATCGCAGGCGTTTCCGTAGAAACGCTGATGCGATCGGGCCGAGGCCCGCCCCGGTGGGCGCGACTCTGTTTGCGTTTGCAAGCACAGACAAAGCGCTGCGTGTGGCGCCGGCCTAAGGGTGCGGTCACACGCAAGTGTCCGGGGGGCAGGGTAACAAGCACCTGTGTTTTTTATTGTCTACATGCAAAACATGGATATTTATATTATGAGCCCTCTCGGGCAGAGTCCTCCTTCTACTTGATCTGGATCACTGTGGTTTTCCACTTCGTCCCCCATGACGGCCCACCTGGAGGATGCCCCTTGACCTCTGTAGGGACAGGAAGAAGAGAGGTTAAATTCCCCTCCCCGCATCCTCCCGCCAGTGTTCTTCCTGTCCCTACCGAGGCAGGTCAAAGAGGTGCCCTCTCTCCTCCAGGTCGAGGGGGGACGAAGCGTTACTCACGGGTGATGCCGTCCACGGCGAAATCCCGGCGGCCGCGGCTCTCGGTCGATCCGTGGGTCCTCCTTGTAGCCGTCCAGGGGTCCGTTCGGCTGCCCGCCGCGCTGCAATACTGATTACACACGCGCGCGGCCGAAGAAAACTACACTTCCCAGCAGCCCGTGGTCTGGTGACGACTTACGGCCGCGTCCGGAAGTGACGCGGGAAACCTGCAAAGCATCACTGGGAGCCGAGGGACACGGACCGCAGCCACTTCTAAGGGGGATGGGTATCAAATACCCATCTTTAAATGCCCATCAAGGTATTTAAAGCAGGTAGATCACTATGATCTGAGGACTAGTTGCTCTGTGACGACGGCTCCAGTATCTGCGACCAAAATCTTCTACTGTCTACTATGACTGACGAAGTTAACCCAATCTTCCTGCACCCTCCAGTATCTGTAAGTGGGGTTAATTTGCAGGGGATATATTGCCACTGTGTATGCAATGTTAGTGGGTTACTAGTCTCCTGTATTTGCCTTTTAGGAAAAAGACCTGGGGTCTAGGGGGAAAGGCAAAGAGGAGAAGGGGGATAAGGCTAACAGGCCTGAAAGACCCGAGAAATCGGATAAAACCAGAACCAAGAAATGTAACATGTGTAACCACTCTATGCCAGATTCGTATAAAAAGCCAATCTGTAAAGTGTGTATTGACAACTTTATGCGAGAGGAGAAAACATCCTTTCTGGACGAGCTTAAAGGTTTCATAGAAGAGAAAGTGGTCTCATCTATTGCTGCAGCTACATCTAGGGCTCCCCCATGTAAAAAGCCCAGATTAGAACCCGGGTCATCACCATCTGAGGCAGGAAGTGATTCGGAGACTCCTTCTTGTTCTATAATAGAGACAGAAGACTCCTTAAACCCTCAGGATTTTGTAAAATCTGCTGAATCCAGACATCTATTCCCAATAGATGAATTAGATAACTTACTGAAGGCCATCAGACAAACCTTAGAAATTGAAGACGTGGTTGTACCCCAGTCTAAAGAAGACGAGTTGTTTGGTGGGTTAAAAGCAAAGCGCCAGAGGGTGTTCCCCTTAAATGACACTCTCAAAGAATTAGTGTCCGAAGAATGGAAGGAACCGGAAAAAAGGATCCTTATATCAAAAAACTTCAGGAAGAGATTAGTCTTTGAGTCTGAAGACTCTAAATTATGGGATTCCTGCCCAAAGGTGGACGTGCAGGTTACTAAAATAGTAAGGAAAACAGACCTGCCGTTTGAGGACGCAGCGCAGCTTAGAGACCCCATGGACAGAAAATCCGATTCTCTGCTAAAAAAAGCTTGGGAGACATCCATGTGGGGCTTAAAATCAAATTTAACAGCTACTTCAGTTGCGAGGAATCTTCTGTACTGGCTGAACGAGCTTGAATCTCATATTAAGGAGGGAACTCCCAGAACAACAATCTTAGAAAATTTCCCCCTACTAAAATCAGCAACGGATTTCTTAGCAGACGCGGCAGCTGAAGGTGTACGTTTCTCTTCAAAAGAAGGGGCTCTGACAAATGCTTCAAGAAGGGCGCTGTGGCTGAAGCAGTGGAACGGGGATATCCGTTCAAAAACAAAGTTGTGTGGTCTTCCCTTTTCAGGAGAATTTGTCTTTGGCCCAGAACTTGATACCATCTTGGAAAGGGCATCAGATAAGAGAAAGGGTTTCCCGGAGAATAAGCCAATACCCAGAAAAAAGCCCTTTCGGGACTTTAAAGGCCAAAGGGAGGAATACAAAGATAAAGGAAAAAGGGGTCGCTGGAGCTACCTGAAAGGGGGAAAAGGTAAAGGGTTTCTTTTCTCGGCATCATCTGATCCCAATAGAAACAAGAAGCAATGACGCCATAGTAGGAGGAAGATTATTGAAGTTCAGAGAGGAATGGCTAAAAATTACCTCAAATCCCTGGGTTCTAGACATCCTTCTTCAGGGATACAAGATAGATTTCAAGAAACTTCCTCCTACAAATTACCTATCACCCTCTTCCCATATGTCGGAAATGACCCACTGTCTTATCTGGCAAGAAATATCCTCCTTATTGTCTTCCGGAGTTATTACCCAGGTTCCTCGGGAACAAGAAAAACAAGGGTTTTATTCTTCTCTCTTTCTTGTAAAGAAGTCGAACGGATCGAACAGGCTGATAATCAACCTAAAGCGACTCAACGACTTCATCGTCTACAACAAGTTCAGGATGGAGTCGGTAAGGTCTGCCACCCACATTATCCACCAGAATGCTTTAATGTGCACCATAGACCTAAAGGACGCATATTATCACGTCCCCATTCACCCGTCTTCACAAAAGTTGCTAAGATTCTCTGTCCTATCTCCAGGGGGTTCCACGTTACATTTTCAGTTTTGTGCACTCCCCTTCGGCATATCTTCAGCCCCCAGAACGTTCACCAAGGTTGATGATAGAGGTGGTGGCGTTTCTAAGACAGCAGGACATACTGATTGTACCATATCTAGACGACCTGCTGGTTATTGGACGAGACAAACAGAACCTAATTTCCTCAAGGGATATTACAATAGGAACTTTAGAAAGACTGGGCTGGATCGTAAATTACCAAAAATCTGATTTATCACCAGCCACAGTAAAGAAATTCCTGGGAGTGAATTTAAACTCATGTCTGCAAATGTCATTCCTTCCACAGGAAAAGAGGGCTCACATCAGGGAGGAGTTAAGAAGATTCCAAAGAAGGTCTCTTATCTCCATCAGGGGCGCTATGAAGGTCCTAGGACTATTAACAGCCTGCATCTCCTCAGTGGCTTGGTGCCAAGCCCATACTCAAGCTCTCCAGAAATGGGTCCTAAGATTCTGGAACAGGAGTTCGGAAGGACTGGACATAAAAGTATCAATCCCCTCTTCAGTCAAGGAAGATCTCAAGTGGTGGCTGATAGACGCAAATCTAGACAGGGGAATCTTCTGGAGGAACAGTCCGTATATCACCATACAGACAGATGCAAGCAAGAGCAGTTGGGGAGCAGTGCTTCCTCAAAAATTGACGCAGGGTTCCTGGACAGAGGAGATCTCCAGAAGGTCGTCCAACTACCGGGAGCTGAGAGCGGTCTGGGAGGTACTCAGCTCAAACACTGCTCAACTAGCTCGACACCACCTGTTGATACTGTCCGACAATACCACGACAGTATCCTACCTGAAGAGGCAAGGGGGAACCAGATCCCCATTATTGATGTCCCTAACACGACAAATATTTTTGTGGGCAGAGGACCATGTCCTATCAATCTCAGCTACCCATCTAAAGGGAACAGAGAACACAAGGGTGGATTTCCTCAGCCGAAGGAAAATACTTCCCAACGAGTGGTGCCTAAAGGAAGAGATATTCCAGTACCTGTCTTCTCTTTGGGGGAAACCTCAGATAGATTTATTTGCAACAAGAGGAAACCCCAAGTGTCAACACTTTTTTTCCTTGGAAAAAGGGGAGACCAGAAATCATCTGGATGCATTCTCCCACTCTTGGAACACCACTCTCGCCTACGCCTTCCCCCCTATTCCCCTGATCGCCAGAGTATTAGAGAAAATTTTTCTAGAGAAGACGCAGACCATATTTGTGTGCCCAAATTGGCCCAAAAAGAGCTGGTACCCAATTCTGAAGCGAATGACCACTCAGGATCCAGTCATTCTACCAGTATCAGAAGATCTCCTGGTACAGGGTCCAATATCTCATCCAAATCCAGGAAAACTCCAGTTATCAGCGTGGATCCTGAATCGGACTATATGAAGTCCCAAGGACTCTCCTCTGCTGTTATAAACACCCTAAAGGCAAGTAGAAAACCTGTCACTTTTGCCATTTACCACAAGATTTGGAAAATTTTTTCTTCTTTTTGTGCAGATAAACCACCATGTCAATCTAACCCAAATATTTTGCAGGTTCTTGACTTTCTTCAAAAGGGTCTGGAGTTGGGACTTTCCACAAGTACTTTAAAAGTCCAGGTATCAGCCCTAAGTGCCTTCTTCGATCAACCCCTCATCGAGCACAGGTGGGTGAAAAGATTCATTCTAGCAGCCTCTAGATTAAAACCCCAGGTCCTTAAAAGGACTTCTTCATGGGATCTTTCTTTGGTCTTAAATGCTTTAATTAAGGAACCATTTGAACCAATTTCTTCTGCTAGTGTAAAAAACCTGACACTAAAAACGGTATTCCTGATAGCAATCACCTCAGCAAGGAGACTGGGTGAACTTCAGGCAATTTCTATTAAGGAACCCTATATGAAGGTTCTTGATGATAGAATTATTCTTATGCTGGACCCAAATTTCATCCCAAAGGTGGTCTCAGAATTCCACAGAAGTCAGGAGATCATACTACCTTTTTTCTGCAAGAATCCGTCTTCCGAGAGAGAACGCGAATGGCACACTCTAGACGTAAGACGTTCTGTTGTTAAATACTTGGAAATAACTGAATCCTGGCGTATCGATTCTAACCTCTTTCTCCAATTTCAGGGAAAAAATAAGGGGAGGAAGGCGTCCAAGGCAACCATCGCTAGATGGCTAAGGATGGCGATATCTTCTTATTATGACATCCAAGAGATCCAAGTACCATCAGGAATAAGGGCACATTCCACAAGAGCTGTATCCACCTCCTGGGCAGAGAAAAGAGGGGCCTCCCTAGAGCAAATCTGCAAAGCGGCAACTTGGACTTCCTCCTCTACTTTCTCTAAACACTATAGACTTGACTTGCCCTCCTCGAAGGATCTGTCCTTCGGGAGAAAGGTGCTTCAAGCAGTAATCCCTCCCTAAAAGACTACTTATATTGTAAGTCTCCAGGTGGGCCGTCATGGGGGACGAAGTGGAAAGAATGAATTAGTTACTCACCGGTAATTCTATTTCCATTAGTCCACCATGACGGCCTATAGATTCCCTCCCTTGATTGTTTAAGATTACGTTGTATTCACAATGATAAAACTGTATGTGATCAAAACAGATAAATAAATCATTGTTGCATCTTCCTCAGCATGGTTATTTTGAAGTCACTGGCGGGAGGATGCGGGGAGGGGAATTTAACCTCTCTTCTTCCTGTCCCTACAGAGGTCAAGGGGCATCCTCCAGGTGGGCCGTCATGGTGGACTAATGGAAATAGAATTAGCGGTGAGTAACTAATTCATTCTTTTATACTTTGTACTTGCATTTGTTCTTGTCTCAATGTAAGGTATGTGAACCCCTTATTGATTGTACAGCACCATGGAATTTGTACAGCCCCATGGTCTTCTATAAATACATAATGATAATAACCTATAGAATTAATGATATATAAACAAGTTATGTCATAAAATACAAAGCTTTGGGTCTCATTTCTATCATTCCCATAGACTTGAATATTATTTCTGATATGCAGGCGCTCGTGTCCCGCCTCACCAGCGCTATCCGATACATCAGGAGCTAAACTTTCACTAGTTTGCTAGCTGCAGTGAGTGCGGAAGTAGGGGGCAGGAACGCTATGCACCAGCCCACTCTGCCGCCGGCTGCACCTCCTTCACGACCCCTTGATGTGGAGCTGGTGTAAAGGGGATAAAAATCATAATGCAAGTTTTGTAAAGCTTTGGGATTATTTCACTTTTCTGGCGTGGGAGCCCCGATTATTGTCCCCCTCTGTGCTTGTTATAAATAGTATACACGAGAATACCCATTTAAGGCCAAACACCCTTTAGTATCAAAGGGGTTGTCTGAGACCCTATGAAAAATAGATATTTGGCTGGAGGGGGCACTTAAAAAATTTAACTTGTACTTACCTCCGCGGCCCCTCCTGGTGTCCTGCATCTCCGTCTCACCAGGCTGTGCCCCTTTTTGTTTACAGAAGCACGGAAGCTGCGTTAAGCAGAGCTTGGCCAGCCGGAATCTGTTCATAGTGTGCTTCTGTGCCCCTGGGAGGGACCGCTGCCACCCTTCTTCCCCGGCCACATATCTATTTTTCATAGGGTCTTGGGCAACCCCTTTAAGCACACTCGCTTTTTTTATAGTTTCTGGTTGCAAAAGACCTGCAATGATTTTCTTTTTGTAAAATTAATAGAGTTTTTCTCTTGCCCTGTTTTGAGGTACATTGAGTTTTTTTTTTATTATTATATTTTGGTGCTGTCATCATGCTACCTGATGACAGTATGAAAAAGACTTTATACTAAGGCATTTTAGAAGGGAATTTGCTTGTATTTTTTTTAATGATGTTATAGTATTTTATATTACATTGCTCTTACATATTCATTTGCCTTTTGTTTGATCTCAAATACAAATACAGCGCTCCTTCCATGAGTACATGACTTGTGCACATAACTGTAGGTGATCTCATAAGGAGATTTGTATGAATGCATCACATTGCCAGTGCAGGACATATCCCACAGGTGTCGTTGAGTGCCTGAAGTTGTGGAAGTAGCTATACAAAAAGTTCAGATTTTATAATAACTGTGCTGGTCTAATAGTGCCACTGCTACAGGGGCATCATGTGACTGATCATGAACACAGAAGTGAGGAAGAGGCAGTCACATGATGTCATTACGTGGGTGACCAGTGACTGTATACGCATACTGTCCTATAATGCAGTGTTGATAAATGTGTATGTCTTAAAATAAAGAAGGCAGCAAATAAGGGACAGGGACGTGGTGATGGAGATGGTGATGCAGGAAAGGACGTCTTATATCTTTGCCTACTACAACTACTTGTGCAAACAGGTGCCTAGCGAGCTGTTGACGTCATAGTGCCTGAGACGGTCCGGGCGGGAACATGGAGCTGATGCCGGAGTCACGATGGATTGAAGAGGACCTGCCAGGGGGGGCGTCGGAAGGCGAGTACACTTTTTGATTTTTTTTCTTACAGACATTTTATTGGGGGCAGGGCTGGCTGGCTATATGCTACAGGGGGCTGGCTGGCTATATGCTACAGGGGGCTGGCTGGCTATATGCTACAGGGGGCTGGCTATATGCTACAGGGGGCTGACTGGCTATATGCTACAGGGGGCTGGCTAGCTATATGCTACAGGGAGCTGACTAGCTATATGCTACAGGGGGCTGACTAGCTATATGCTACAGGGGGCTGACTAGCTATATGCTACAGGGGGCTGACTAGCTATATGCTACAGGGGGCTGGCTATATGCTACAGGGGGCTGGCTGGCTATATGCTACAGGGGGCTGGCTGGCTATATGATACAGGGGGCTGGCTGGCTATATGCTACAGGGGGCTGGCTAGCTATATGCTACAGGGGGCTGGCTAGCTATATGCTACAGGGGGCTGGCTAGCTATATGCTACAGGGGGCTGACTAGCTATATGTTACAGGGGGCTGGCTATATGCTACAGGGGGCTGGCTGGCTATATGCTACAGGGGCTTGCAGGCTATATCCCGGCAGGCTTCGACCAATGCATTTCTCTCCCTACTCGAGTCAATAGGTTTTTCCATTTTTTTGTTAAAATTAGGAGTCTCGGCTTATACTCGAGTACTGTATATACGGTATGTGATGATGTGACCAGGGGGAGGGGAGGCCTGCTGGTAATTCACCACCATAAATTAACCTAAATGAGCCAGTTTGTTGACAAAACCAGCATGTGACCGGGCTTCAAAGACCTATACAGACAAACCGACTCCAGGCCTAACCCCCCCTCGCCTCCCAAGTCTCAAACAAAGAGCCATTAAAACATTCAAATCACCAGGTTGAAGAGAGACAGTTATGAAGTTATGGTCCGTCTCACCAGAACACCAAATACATTTTTGGATTGGTTATTCTCCGTAAATCATAACAACCCATTGTTCATTGCTCTAGGATACTCAGATCCAGAGATATCAATATCTCTGGATAGGACCATAGCAAATGGGTCAGGTTTGGTATCAATGCGATCCTGGAATTCACCCGGATCCAATGATACCAGAACCATGACCCCAGGACCTTCCCATGGGGTAGCTGTGGCTTCTCCAGGGCTCTGGATGTAATATCAGGTAGGAGGGACCATTGATGCCCCTTAGGGTGGACAGAGGTGTGTCCACACCTGATATAATCGGGCGCCCTTGAAGGGGCTGGTGTCTTTTGCCCTGGGGGAAACTAACATCAACTAAGTGCAGGGAGGATCTAAAAGTGTGGACTATCCATCCCCATTAGGCCACACACAAAGGTAACTAACTAACTAAACTGCTTAGACTTGTGGTGCTACCCGTGTAATTTGTACTCTGTTTACTGTATATATCTATTGTGTGTGCTGTATTGTCTAGTGTGCCCTTAAGGCAATTAAATATAAAATCTAATCTGTGTTGCTCTTTTATCTCGATCACGAATCTTACGTCTGGGTTTCTCGCTTATATACATGCTACTGGGTTGGTTCCTCACCCTATATAAGCCCGTTACGGACCAGGCTTATATTAAAGGAGAACTGGTGGCAGCATAAGGCTGATAATATTCTGTCTCACTGCGGCTAGTGAGAGGGATCTTATAGCCATTCAGGGATTTGATTTATGGTTTTGCCATCTCCGGAAGTTGTGTGGACAACTTTAAATCACTTCCTGCGCCTCTCAGAACCCGTGCGTTCTGGGAGTGTCTGTAAAAGGATAACTGAGTGACCTTACGTACCCTTCAGGGGTCCGGAACGTTGCGGTTTCCTTCACACGGTACAAAAGGTAAAAAAGTGAAATTCATCATACAAACCCACATATAAGGCATTGCCGCGTCCGCATTGACCCACAATAAAATAAAATCACTATTATACCCGAACGATTAAACAGAGTAAAAATTATTATTTTTTTAATTATGATTTTTACATTTTTATCTTGTCCCACATGTGCCATCATGCAATAAAAAGTGATCTAAAAAAATGTTTTAATACAAAAATGATACTATTTGTACAACATGTCCGACAAAAAGCAAGTGTTCAACCAGCTATATATAGACAATCAATTAAGAGAGTTATGCTACTTGGAAAATGGTGATGCAAAAATTATAGGTTTATTCCTACATTAGGTTTTATTCTACAAAATTTGTAAAATGTAAGGTAATACAATAATTGCTGCAAAAGTACTCACCCAAAGAATAAATATAGCTTGTATAGGGTGAACACCAAAAAAAAAGGCCAATTTTAATTACATAATTGATGTTATTTCTACAACCCCCCACAAAAAAGTTAATAAATGTTCAGCAATAGATTAAAGCCACCCAAAAAAGTATCACTGAAAAATACTTCTCATCCCGCAAAAAATAAGCCCTCACATTGCAACATAAACGGAAAAACAAATATTTTATAGCTCACAAAAGTGTGCCCATGAATCTAAACTAAAAACCATAAAATTGTATGGGGCAAAACACGTCCTCCTTCCCTTCTGTACCTCGCTGGGCACCCATACAATATGTGACGTCCATATGTGGGGTGTCTCCTTACTCGGGGTGAATGGGTAAATTTTAGGGCTAAATGAATGTATGTATTACTGACAAAATGAGACCTTTCTATATTTCGCCACCGTTTTGTTTTAATTATTATGAAGGCCTCAAAAGGTGAACAATCAGAAACAAAAGCGGTTTCTGATAGTTTGAGGGGTGCAGATTTGTAAATGGAGTCATATATAGTGATCTCCAAAAGATTTTCTGAAATCTCCTTGAAAATACAGAAAACCAATATTCCATTTGTAAATCGCGTGACATCAAAACAAAATCCAGCCATTTTAAAAATTATGAAAACATAAAGGATATATATAGGAAATCTTACTTGGTAACTAATTTAGGTGGTAAAACCATCTGTCTAAAAACTAAATAATTTTGACCATTTCACCATTTTCACCATTTCCTGTTTTTTTTTTTATAAACTTATTAGCCAAAATTTACCATTACAATGAAGTACAACATGTGATGAAAAAAACCAAACAATCTCAAAATTGCTTTGATAAGTTATAGTGTTGAAAAGTTAAAATCATTTAAAAAGACGCAAGTCAGAATACAAAAAATGGGGCTGAGCCTTAGGCCCGTTCCACACTTGCGAGTGTGATGCGATGAACTCGCATCACACTCGCAACGCATGCTGCCGGGAACGCACGGCCCGAACGCTGCACCGCGGGAGTGAACGGACATGCTGAGTTCACTCCCTCGGTGCAGCGTTCGGGCCGTGCGTTCCCGGCAGCTTGCGTTGCGAGTGTGATGCGAGTTCATCGCATCCCACTCGCAAGTGTGGAACGGGCCTTAACCCCTTAACGATCAGGCCCTTTTTTGTTTTAAAAAGGTGGACAAATTTCATTCCATAGTGACATTATTTAATATTCCATGCTGTGTACTGGGAAACGGAAAAAAAATCCGAATGGAGTGAAGTTGGTAAAAAAATTCATTTGTGCCATTTTCTTGTGGGTTTGGATTTGACGGCTTTCACTGTGACACGCAAATGACATGTCTATTTTATTATTTGGGTCGGTACAATCACGGGGATAACACATTTATATAGGTTTTAAAATGTTTTCATACAGTTATGAAATATTAACACCCCATGTAAAAAAAAAAATCTTCATTTTGCCATTTTGTGGCACCAATAACCTTTTCATAGGTGTATGGAGCTGCGTATGGTGTAACTTTTAATGACGTTTTCGATGCCACCATTTAAGAACTGTACAGCCTTTTGATCACTACTAGGGAAAGGGGGGTAAATGAATTTTTAGGTTTATTTAACGTTTTTTCTTTTGCCAGCACCGTCCGTGGCTGTTACCGTTGGGTGTTTGCTGCAATATGCAGCAAACGTCCACCTTGTACGGAGAGGGCTCAACCCGTGAGCCCTCACCATACACCTGCAGCCACCGTGTGAGTACAGATATGTCACACGTCTGTAAGGGGTTAAGCTATAAACTGCCTACATCCTAAAGGGGTTAAATGAAAGTAAGCAGAGCTCTAGAAAACTGTGAGGAATCAATACAGAAAGTACATAGGAAAAGTGTAGAATTATTCATTACACAAACAATAAAATCACTAGGTGTATGACGTGTCTCTCATACAGCACTGTAAATGGAAAAATAAAAAAGCTTTGGCTTTTGGAATGCAGGAACTGAGAAAAGAAAATGCCAAAACAGAAAAGGCATGGTCCATAGGCGTTAAATATGGACATTTAATATGGTAAGCTAGGTTTGGATTCAGAACTTTACAGACAGTATATTTCTGTCTCGGCTATAAGAAACTAGACCAAAAGACTAACCACAATTAGTAGAAGCAGGATGTAAGTATTGGTTGTTTTCTTCAAAAGTATCTTTTGGTAAAATTTCATTATAGTGCTAAGAATGAGTATGCTTTACATATGTTTGATAAGAAAGAAGACTCCAACTCCAAGAATTCAAAATCCATGTCATAAAATGCTCACGCTGATACTGCTTTTGTATAATGTTCATAAGACTTGCCTACTTTTGGGCTATATAAGTCACTGAATAGTAAAAGGGTAAAAACATTACTTTTAATAGTACAGGCAGTTCCCGGGTTACGTACAAGATAGGTTCCTTGGGTTTGTACTTAAAGGGGTTATCCGGGACCATAAAAATTCACCAGATGTTCCCAGTAGTCATCAATCATCACCCTAATGACCATGCATTACCTTGATTCAAACTTTGAATCCTCCCTGCATATGGGGTTACACATCAGCCTGCAAATGTTTACAATCTCAGCTTCCTGTATGGACGTTTTTTGGCTGCAGAAACTACACTCCCCACAGTGCATTGTACTGTAAATACAGCAGGGAATGTATCCACCCAGTCCAGCCTACACGGTGCTGGCATGCCCGCCCACTACACCTTCTAGGCCAGGGGTCCTCAAACTACGGCCCGCGGGCCACATGCGGCCCGCAGACCCTTTCTATCCGGCCCCCGCAGCTGCACCCCTGCGCCATCATGCTCACTGACGGAGCAGCGCTGCTGTCATTTGTTACCTGGCCTCTGCGAACCCGCGTGCTGTGAGGAGGCCCAATTGACAGCGTGAGGAGACATTGGCTCCCGCAATGTCAATCACCGCCACAAGAGGTCGCCCTCTCTCCCTGCTCTTCTGGAGCTGACGGGTCAGTCGGATGTGGGGAGAGCAGAAGAGGCTGCTGAAGGAACACGCTGGACCCAGGTATGTATGAGTTTTTATTTTAATAGTGCTGCTGGCCATTTTAGTGGATTGTGGGGACCCTGGTTATGATGAAGGGACATTATACCATGAGGGGGGCATGCAGGAGGGGGCATTATACCATGAGGGGGGCATGCAGGAGGGGGCATTATACCATGAGGGGGGCATGCAGGAGGGGGCATTATACCCTGAGGGGGCATGCAGGAGGGGACATTATACCCTGAGGGGGGCATGCAGGAGGGGGCATTATACCCTGAGGGGGCATGCAGGAGGGGACATTATACCCTGAGGGGGGCATGCAGGAGGGGGCATTATACCATGAGGTGGGCATGCAGGAGGGGGCATTATACCATGAGGGGGGCATGCAGGAGGGGGCATTATACCATGAGGGGGGAATGCAGGAGGGGGCATTATACCCTGAGGGGGCATGCAGGAGGGGACATTATACCCTGTGGGGGGCATGCAGGAGGGGACATTATACCCTGTGGGGGGCATGCAGGAGGGGACATTATACCCTGAGGGGGGCATGCAGGAGGGGACATTGTACCCTGAGGGGGGCATGCATGAGGGGACATTATACCATGAGGGGGGCATGCAGAAGGGGGCATTATACCATGAGGGGGGCATGCAGGAGGGGACATTATACCCTGAGGGGGGCATGCAGGAGGGGACATTATACCATGAGGGGGGCATGCAGAAGGGGGCATTATACCATGAGGGGGGCATGCAGGAGGGGGCATTATACCATGAGGGGGGCATGTATGAGGGGACATTATACCCTGAGGGGGGCACGCATGAGGGAACATTATACCCTGAGGGGGGCACGCATGAGGGGACATTATACCCTGAGGGGGGCATGCATGAGGGAACATTATACCATGAGGGGGGCATTATACCCTGAGGGGGGCATGCAGGAGGGGGCATTATACCATGAGAGGGGGCATGCATGAGGGGACATTATACCATGAGGGGGGGGGCATGCATGAGGGGACATTATACCATGAGGGGGGCATTATACCCTGAGGGGGGCATGCAGGAGGGGGCATTATACCATGAGGGGGGGCATGCATGAGGGGACATTATATCATGAGGGGGGGGGCATGCATGAGGGGACATTATACCATGAGGGGGGCATGTATGAGGGGACATTATACCCTCAGGGGGGCATGCATGAGGGAACATTATACCATGAGGGGGGCATGCAGGAGGTGGCATTATACCGTGAGGGGGGCATGTATGAGGGGACATTATACCATGAGGGGGACATTATACCATGAGGGGGGCATGTATGAGGGGACATTATACCATGAGGGGGGGCATGCATGAGGGGACATTATACCATGAGGGGGGCATTATACCCTGAGGGGGGCATGCAGGAGGGGGCATTATACCATGAGGGGGGGCATGCATGAGGGGACATTATACCATGAGGGGGGGGGCATGCATGAGGGGACATTATACCATGAGGGGGGCATGTATGAGGGGACATTATACCCTCAGGGGGGCATGCATGAGGGAACATTATACCCTGAGGGGGGCATGTGTGAGGGGACATTATACCCTCAGGGGGGCATGCAGGAGGGGGCATTATACCCTGAGGGGGGCATGTATGAGGGGACATTATACCCTGAGGGGGGCACGCATGAGGGAACATTATACCCTGAGGGGGGCATGCATGAGGGGACATTATACCATGAGGGGGGCATTATACCCTGAGGGGGCATGCAGGAGGGAACATTATACCATGAGGGGGGCATTATACCCTGAGGGGGGCATGCAGGAGGGGGCATTATACCATGAAGGGGGGCATGCATGAGGGGACATTATACCATGAGGGGGGCATGTATGAGGGGACATTATACCATGAGGGGGGCATGTATGAGGGGACATTATACCATGAGGGGGGCATGTATGAGGGGACATTATACCATGAGGGGGGCATGTATGAGGGGACATTATACCATGAGGGGGGCATGCATGAGGGGACATTATACCATGAGGGGGCATTATACCCTGAGGGGGGCATGCATGAGGAGACATTATACCATGAGGGGGGCATGCATGAGGGGACATTATACCATGAGGGGGGCATGTATGAGGGGACATTATACCATGAGGGGGGGGCATGCATGAGGGGACATTATACCATGAGGGGGGGGGCATGCATGAGGGGACATTATACCATGAGGGGGGCATGTATGAGGGGACATTGTACCCTCAGGGGGGCATGCATGAGGGAACATTATACCATGAGGGGGGCATGCAGGAGGGGGCATTATACCCTGAGGGGGGCATGTGTGAGGGGACATTATACCATGAGGGGGGCATGTATGAGGGGACATTATACCATGAGGGGGGCATGTATGAGGGGACATTATACCATGAGGGGGGCATGTATGAGGGGACATTATACCATGAGGGGGGCATGTATGAGGGGACATTATACCATGAGGGGGGCATGCATGAGGGGACATTATACCATGAGGGGGCATTATACCCTGAGGGGGGCATGCATGAGGAGACATTATACCATGAGGGGGGCATGCATGAGGGGACATTATACCATGAGGGGGGCATGTATGAGGGGACATTATACCATGAGGGGGGGGCATGCATGAGGGGACATTATACCATGAGGGGGGGGCATGCATGAGGGGACATTATACCATGAGGGGGGCATGTATGAGGGGACATTGTACCCTCAGGGGGGCATGCATGAGGGAACATTATACCATGAGGGGGGCATGCAGGAGGGGGCATTATACCCTGAGGGGGGCATGTGTGAGGGGACATTATACCCTCAGGGGGGCATGCAGGAGGGGGCATTATACCCTGAGGGGGGCATGTATGAGGGGACATAATACCCTGAGGGGGGCACGCATGAGGGAACATTATACCCTGAGGGGGGCATGCATGAGGGGACATTATACCATGAGGGGGGCATTATACCCTGAGGGGGCATGCAGGAGGGAACATTATACCATGAGGGGGGCATTATACCCTGAGGGGGGCATGCAGGAGGGGGCATTATACCATGAAGGGACATTATACCATGAGGGGGGCATGTATGAGGGGACATTATACCATGAGGGGGGCATGTATGAGGGGACATTATACCATGAGGGGGGCATGTATGAGGGGACATTATACCATGAGGGGGGCATGCATGAGGGGACATTATACCATGAGGGGGGCATTATACCCTGAGGGGGGCATGCATGAGGAGACATTATACCATGAGGGGGGCATGCATGAGGGGACATTATACCATGAGGGGGGCATGTATGAGGGGACATTATACCATGAGGGGGGGCATGCATGAGGGGACATTATACCATGAGGGGGGGGCATGCATGAGGGGACATTATACCATGAGGGGGGCATGTATGAGGGGACATTGTACCATGAGGGGACATTATACCATGAGGGGGGCATGTATGAGGGGACATTGTACCATGAGGGGACATTATACCATGAGGGGGGGGGGCATGCATGAGGGGACATTATACCATGAGGGGGGGCATGCATGAGGGGACATTATACCATGAGGGGGGCATGTTCATTATAAGGGAGACATAAATGAGTGGGGCATGTTAATGATGAGGGGGCAGGTTTATACTGAGGGGACATATTATTGACTACTGGCGGAGAGCATATTACTGACTATGGGGGCATATTACTAAAATATTATTATATAAATTATATATTAAATAATGTGCAGTGTACAGAGAAATTTCTTATTTTTTTTTTTAAACTGTAGTCCGGCCTCCAATGGTCTGTGAGACCATGGAACGGCCCCCTATGTAAAAAGTTTGGGGACCCCTGTTCTAGGCTCTGCTGCATCCAGCCCACTACACCTTCCTATTTCCTGCTAGTGCACAGAGAATGGGGCACATTTACTTACCCCATCCACAGAGTTCACCGAAAGATATCCTGCATGTGTCGCTTCCCCGCTCAGGTCCGACAGAGCTCAATCAGTCGGATCGACAGACCGCAAACCCCCCCCCCCCCCGATTTCTATTGCATGAAAGCCAGCGCAGCCGCGTCACGATCTGATCGCAGGCGACACAATCCCCAGTTAAATACCTGTCACAGCAAGGCAAATCCTGAAAATGTCAGAAAAACCAATGAAGGTGCTGCCGCGGACCCTTAGTAAATAAGCCCCATTATCTGTAAGATACAACTGGGACCACTGCAGATAAGGAGCCTGAGCTGTTCCCATTATATCTCTATTGTGGTGGGCAAAAGCAATTCAAACAGTTCACTACTGGGTTCTGCTCCAGGACAGATGTTGGTGTGTTCACATATGTCATAGGGTTGGTCACACATTAATTGTAGAAAGCTCTTATGTGACCATTGCCCCATGACATATGTGAACGCATGAGTTCACAAAAGTATATATGCATATTTTTATCGAATGTGGCTATGTGATTACACTACTACTAAAGTTCTCCTCCAATCCGCACACTGACAACTGCTGTGGATTGTGGTGCGTGCATCCAATGCACATACCATCCATATGCCATACATCTGTATACATTGTGGTACCTGCTGATTGGACCAGAGACCCGCGGAGTTATGCAGCGAAGGTGGGCACGTGCAGTAGACGGAGCGAAGTACTGCCCCGACTACGCATGCGTCTTGGAGACTCGACACCGCCGCCCCCAGATTCTGAAGAGGACCAAAACCCCGCCCATCCGTCCCGCAGGAGGTGAGAGCGATGTAGACGTGACGTCAGCGGAAGAGGAGAAAGGAGAAGACGCAGCGTCACGTGACCAACTCTGGAGCCGCGGAAAGAAGACACTTTTTAAAAGGTAAGTATATTAGAAAGTTAGTTAGATTACAGGTAGATGTAGAATAGTTAGGGAAAGTTTAGTCCCGGACAACCCCTTTAAGTTGAATTTGTATGTAGAACAGAACTATAATTGTAGCTCCAGACAAATTTATTTGCCCCAGAGACAATTGGATTTTCTACTTTTTTTGCTGTAATGGGGCCAAGGATTATCAATAAAGCTTCATTACAGACACTTTACAGCTGATCATTGCAGCCTCGGACTATAGTAAAGCATCCAGAGAACTTCTCCAGAGGTCACAGTGGGCAGAGAGGTCCGTCTGTAACAAGGGGTTGTCTGTAAGTCGGGTGTCCTTAAGTAGGGGACCACCTGTATTCAAAATAAAAGTCACCAACAATAAGAGGATGTATTGATGCAAAAATACTAAACTTCAGGTGAACTTGGAGTGAGTCTGATCATTCAGTTGGTGTATTATGTATTTTCCAAAAGTGATCAGCAGAGGGAACCAGTGCTCAGTTTCCCAATGTCTGAAATGTGCTAGTCCTAGGGTGGATTCACTTTGGCGTGTATATTGCGTGTCCATTGCACATCGGTTGCGATTTGGCTCTGTTTTCTCTCATGTTGCTTCTATTTTGTATCCATGTAAGCAAAAACGTGATCCACATTAGTGACAAACAACGGACAGGTTTCAAGATGTTTTCTATGAACCATGGATCAATGAAAGAAGCCAATGTGAAAACACCCATAGAAATCATTAGTTTAGTGAGGCATCTGTGAAAATCACTGAACCATGGATGTTAAAAACGCCAGTGGGAAAGAGCCCTTATAGTAACTTTAAAGAACCGATATGCAAGACTTGTTGGAACACCCTCTGTCTAGCTAAGAACTAGAAACTTAAGCTATTTAATCATGTGTGCTACTAATGCCACGGCATGCAAAAATATGCAAATACGGTTTCCAGTATGGGATAAGGAAAACCACGCCTCTTTTAGCTATCTTGTAAGGCAGCTCCCTTGACATCAAGCATGACCTACAAGAGTCCTTGTGACATGATTCGGGATTAAAACCAAACCAGTGCTTGGGTCTCCTCAGTACAGCGTAGGGAACTGGTTTGGCCGAGAGAGATATTTGTTACTAGGGTCTGGAAGTAAGAGGTGTGGTTTTCCTTATCCCATCCAGGAAAACTTATTTGCATATTCTCTCTACAGGTGTCCAAGGCTAAAAGTCTCCACACAGCCTTAGTTGTCAGTCTCCATAAGGAGAACGCTTACTTCCCAACACTATGATTCAGCATCTCAAGAATCCTGCTACTCTGCGGGCGGGTTTTTGGAGGAGGAGGTTTGACCAAAATGCATATGCGGTTCAAACTAAAGGCATGCGGTTCATTGGAAACACATATGCATTTTGGACGTATTTAAAAATGTGTCAAAAACACCACGTGGGAGACCCCGGCCTGAGGTTCCCGCATGTACCGCTTCGGATCCATATAGAATTGGAATCAAAGTGCACGGGAGCACGCCATGGCCCGATTGCATATTCGTTTCTATGGATACGCATGCGATCGGTAACCAGCACCTGGTGTCTTGTATTGTCTAAATGCAAGACACAGGGTGCTTTGATTCAGTCTCTAAACGGATAGAAAGCAGTACATGTTACTCTTTGAGACCTTTTACTATTCTCTGGAAATATCTTATCTTGTATCATCTACGGCTTGCATATGAAAGGAAATCTACCACTATATGGTAGTAAAGTTAAACTACACATACTTACCTACTGCTAACATGTAGCCGGCACCCCAGTGTAACACCGGCAGATCGGACCCCAGTGATGCCACAGCAATGATCGGCGCCCCCCGAAAACGATTTGGGGGGGGGGGCGATCGTGGGGGAAAGACCCCCCCAGCGGCATGTTAGATGCCGCGGTCGCGCTGACCGCGGAATTTAACGTGTTAGGCACCCACGATCGCCCCCCCCCCCAAAATCGTTTTCGGGGGGCACCGATCATTGCTGTGGCATCACTGGGGTCCGATCTGGCGTCTATGACGTCATCTTACTGGCACAGTGCCAGCCCATGCAAGTGCATAGGCTGACACTGCTAATACCCTGCAATACATGAGTATTGCAGAGTACTATCATGAAGAAGCAGTCAGATGATTGCTTGTTCATGTCCCATGCTAGAAAAAGTGGAAAGTAAAAAAAAAAAAGTTATTGAATAAAAAATAAAGAAAGAAATCAATAAAAATGTCCAAAAGTCCCATAACATAGAAAGAGACATAAAACCGCCAAAAAAGTCTAAATCAAAACACAAACCCCACATAGATAGTATCACCGCGTCCATAACAACCCGTAGAATAACAGTAAATAATTATTGAACCCGCACGATAAATGCCGAAAAAAAAAAACCTGTTATAAACCCACCAAAAATTATGATTTTCACCTATTCAATCCTACAAAAAATGAGTGATCAAAAAAACATATGTACTCCAGAATGATACTGGTGCAAAGTACAACATGTCCCGTAAAAAAAACATGTTATACCACTTGGAAGACGACAATAAAAATGATAGATTTTTCCCCACATTAGGGTCTTATTTGCCAAATTTAGTAAAACATAAGAAAAAATATTCATGTATGGTAATTGTAATCGTATCGACCCATAGAATAAAGATCACATGATTATTAGACTATACTGTGAACACCAAAAAAAAAAAGTCAAAAATCCAGTACAGAATTGATGCTTTTCTACTCCTGCCCTCAAAAAAAGTTCCTACATTTTCAACAATAGGTGATACCAACCCCAAAATGTTAACACTGGAAAAAGCATCTCATCCCGTAAAAAAAAAAATGCTGTCACATGGCCCCAATCACGCAAAAGCTAACATTTTATAGCCTACAAAAGGGGCCAATGAGGAAACTAAAATCCTGGCAGCTGCAGGGCGCTTCTTCCCTTCTGCGCCTCGCTGTGCCCCCATAAAACAAGTCACGGCCACATGTTGGGGGTCTCTGTACTCGGGAAAAATGATAAAACAAATTGTATGGTGGGTTTTCTCTTTTTATCTTTTGGAAATGTGTACATTTTAGGGCTTTAGGAACGTATAACCGACACAATTTGACCATTCTAAATTTCACCTCCATTTTGATTCAATTACTATGAAGATCTCAAGGAGTTAACAGCGTAAAAGCTGTTTCTGATAGCTTGAGGGGTGCACATTTGAAAATGGGTTGGTATATAGGTGGTTTTGATGGTAAATATGTAAAATTTCATTCAAAACTGTATTTATCTCCAAAATAGTCATTTCTGAAAATCCGTAAAAGCGATATTCGATTTAAGCAGCGTGACGTCAAAATAAATTATCCAGACATTTCAAAAATTATGAAAATGTAAAGTAGACAAATGGGAAATGTTATTCAGCAATTTATTTAGGTGGTAAATCTATCTGCCTGAAAACGCAATGATTTAGAAAATGGCAAATTTTTCAGAAAATTCGTCATTTTTTCTTTTTTTTGTAAATAAACGCAAAACTTATCAGCTGACATTTACCACTAAAATGAAGTACAACATGTGGGGAAAAAACAATCTCAGAATCGCTTTGATAAGTAACAGTTTTCAAAAGTTATAACCATATAAAGCGACGCAAGTCAAAATCCAAAAAAATGGGACTGAGCCTTAAGCTACAAAATGGCTGCGTCCTTAAGGGGTTAAATGTAGTTGCACTTAGGCTGTGTATGTTCTAAGCCAGAGTGTGATAAGTACAAGTGTGTTAGTATTATGAGGCAATTATAAAATGGCAATTAAAAAGGGCAAAGGAAAGGTAAGATTGCAAAGAAAAACACAAATCTTCCCCATCATTATCATTCATTTTACTACACTTTTATATTGTTTTACTAATATTATCTGTTTTTCTGCTCGCCTACTGTCCATCTATACCCTCAGTGTCCTCCATCCACTTCAGCTCTTCCATCCTTTCTTCAACACTTTACTCCTCTCATGCAATCTATGATTTATTATTCCACCTTGTTCTTCTGCTAAAGTGAGAAAACCCTCTAAATCCCTTAACCATCTAATTTTTCTGTCTATTCTCCTCCTACTAGCAGCAGGTGATATCTCTCCTAACCCTGGTCCTACTTCTTTTAGTGCCAAACCTTCCACTACTCATAGAAATCCTATGCATCCCCTCTTCAATCTCTCCTCCTCCTTCCACAGCTCCTTTCAAATCTGCTCTCTGCAACGCCCGCTCTGTGTGCAATAAACTTGAATCCATGATCTGCTTTTTTCCAAGTCCTTTGACCTGATGGCCATCACTGAAACATGGATCCAGCAAGACGACCCTGCATCGCCTGCTGCTCTGTGTTTTAGTGGCTTGCAATTTTCTTACTCATCTAGACCTGAGCATAGAAAAGGGGGGAGGGGTAGGCATACTCCTCTCCCCACAGTGCACCTTCCAGGTTATTCCTCCTGTACCCTCGCTTATCGTCCCTTCTTTTGAGGTCCACACCCTCAGGATATTCTGCCCATTCTCCCTTCGTGTGGCTGTAATTTATGGTCCTCCTGGCTCCTCCTACCAGTTTCTCGACCCCTTTGCTTCTTGGCTTCCTCATTTTCTATCCTGTGATATTCCAATGCCTATCGTGGGAGACTTTAACATTCCTATTAACACCCCCACCTGCCCTTTGGCCTTTTATCACTAACTTCCTCTCTAGGACTCTCACAACTGATTCTCCTACTCACCAGGAGGGGAACATCCTAGACCTGGTCTTTGCTCAACCCTCCTCAGTCTCTGACTTAACTAATACTGCCTTTCCACTTTCAGACCATAACCTCCTCTCTTTTACTGTTAATAGTTGCTCTCCATTACAGAAACTGCCCACCTATCGCACTTACCACAACCTATGTGCCTTTGACATTCATGGTCTCACCGAAACTTTGCAGTTATCACTGTCCCCCATCACCTTTCTCTCCTGTCCTAACCTGGCTACTAACCATTACAATCACAACCTTAAAAGTACCCCGGATGAGGTGGCACCTCCCTCAGTCCATACATTTCGACATCGCCAACCTTGGCACACGTCCCAAACCTGTCTTATTCAGCAGTGCTCCAGGAGAAAATTGTCTGTAGAAAAAAATCGCACACATCTGCTGACTTTCTGCACTTCAAATTCATGCTTAGAACTTATAACACCACCCTCCATCTCGCCAAACAGGTCTATTTCACTAATCTAATATCCTCTCTCTCTCTAACAATCCTGAAAGGCTCTTCGATACTCTTCATTCCTTACTAAGACCAAAGGTGCAGCCACCTGTCAGACCTTGGGGCTGAAGATCTAGCCACCTACTTTAAAGATCAAACTGACTGCATTCGATAGAGAATAATACCCCAATCCATCAACTCCACTAATCCCCTTCCCACTGCTACTTTGTCCTGTACGCTTTCTTCCATTGAACGAGTCACAGAGGAAGAAGTGTCCAGGCTCCTCTCCTGGGCTTGCCCCACTATCTGCACTAGTGACCCCATTCTCTCACATCTTGTACAGTCTCTGTCCCCAGTGGTCACTTCTCATCTCACTAAAATCTTAAACCTCTCTCTCTCTTCTGGTGTCGATCCCTCTTTCTTCAAGCATGAAGTTGTCATCCTATTACTAAAAAGAGCTTCCTTGGATCCATCCAGTGCTGCTAACTACCAGTCTCTAATCTCCCTTTCATCTCCAACATCCTGGAACGCCTGGTCTATTCTTGACTTGATCCCCTACAATCTGGTTTCCCCTCTATGCACTCCACTAAAACTGCTCTTTCTAAAGTCTCCAACGATCTCCTCAGTACTAAATCCAAAGGTGACTATTCTCTACTCATTCTTCTGGATCTCTCGGCAGTGTTTGACACTGTGGGCCACCAGCTCCTCCTCAGGATGCTTTGCTCCATTGGCCTAAAGGACACTGCACTCTCTTGGTTTTCCTATTATCTCTCTGACTGCACCTTCAGGGTCTCCTTCTCTGGATCTCTCTTTTCCTCTCACTGCCGGGGTTCCTCAGGGCTCAGTCCTAGGTCCTCTTCTCTTTTCCCTCTATACTGCCCCCATTGGAAAAACGATCAGCAAATTTGGTTTCCAGTATCATCTCTATGCTGATGAAACCCAGCTATATACTTCTGCATGTAATATCACTCCTGCCTTACTGCAGAACACCAGTGACTGTCGCTCTGCCGTCTCTAAAATCATGTCTCTCTTCTTGAAACTTAATCCTTCCAAAACAGAACTCCTTGTCTTTCCACTGTCTACTAACCAATTGATCTCTCCATTTCTGTCTGTAATGTCATCATAACCCAGAGGTAGCAGGCTCACTGTCTTGGGGTTGTGCTGGACTTTGACCTCTCCTTTGCACCGTATATTTAATCTTGAGCCCATTCTTGCCGTGTGTACCTTAAAAATATCTCCAGAATCCGCCCATTACTCACAACTGAAACCTCTAAAACAATAATTGTTGCTCTGATTCACTCTTGTCTAGACTACTGTAACTCCCTACTAATCGGTCGTCCACTCACTAAACTATCTCCTCTACAATCCATTCTCAATCCAGGACCCAGGCATGTCTTTCAGGCCAAACGCTACACTGATGCCCCCAGTTTGTGCCAGTCACTGCACTGGCTGCCAGTCTCCTTCAGAATACTGTATGAATTAATAACCCTCATACACAAAGCTCTTCAGAACGCTGCACCCCCCCTACCTCTCCTCTCTCATCTCAGTCTATCATCCAACCCATGCTCTTCGATCTGCCAGTGATCTTAGATTATCCTCTTCCTTAATTCGAACTTCCCACGCACGTCTCAAGGACTTCTCCAGAGCTGCACTATTTCTCTGGAATGCCCTACCCCGCTCTATCAGACTAATACCCAACCCCCAAAGCTTACCCATTTATTTAGACAGGCCTATCACACCCACTAACTGCATACAGCTGTAACTCTTTATTAGCCAATTCCGGGTACTCCTCCTGTCTGTTATCCTGAAAATGCTTCTCTGCATTCCCATGGACTTTGTATATAAGATGACGGCTGATGGCTGGTTCAAGAAGCAGCATTTATTTATATTAATTTTATTTCTTATTTAAAATATAAAAAAATAATAATAAATAAATTGGCTGGACCAATATACAAGCTCTTAAACCTCTTTTGTCAACCCCCCCCCCCCCCTCATCCTCATAGACTGTAAGCTTTTGGAAGCAGGGCCTTCACTCCTATTGTTTCATATTACTGTTGCTACTCTGTAATGTCTTATTTTATATGTTCCTCGCAATCTGTAAAGCAATACGGAGCCTGATGGCGCTATATAAATAAAGATATTATTAATAACAGCCCGATGCTCTGTAGCTGCTTTCTCTTAATCATTTTTTTTTTTTTAACAGTGATTCTGGCATGGCAAGCTTAATGAAGACCAGCACCAGGATCCTGGAGAAAATGGCTATAGGCAAGTATGTTTAGTTTAACTTTACTACCACAGATTTCCTTTAATCTTCAGAGCAGTGTCTCTTACAATAAGTGTCCACAGGGTGGAGATATTTGAAAATGTATCAATTGCTTCCAGATTCAGGCTAAGGGTGCGAGCATACCGCCGTGTGCTGGAGAGGAGGAGGAGGTGACCCCCTCCTCCCTCCATAGAGAATAGCGGCCGCTATTGCCGCCAAATTTGCGGCCGCATGTAGGTCCCCGCAGACGGCCATGTGAATGTGCCCTAAAAGGACATCTACCACCAGGATTTAGGATTGTAAACCAAGCACAGTGACATACTGGTGCTTGCCCCATCTGGCAGGATCTGCTCTTCTTTAATCTTCTTAAGCCATTGCTCATTTGCATACTTTTAAAAACCTTTTTTGGAAAAACAAGGGCTTAGGAAGTTAAAAGAAGAGCAGATCCTTACTGAGGGAACACAAACCGGCATGTAAGTGTGCATTGTTTACAATCCTTCATCCTGGCGGTAGATTTCCTTTAATAAATGTAATTAAAATGTTGGTTATTTCATCACAATAAAAAAAAAAAGCTTAAGAAGCAGATGACTTTGTACTGGTAATATATTTTGGGAAAACAAGATAACCCATCTCCACTGGCTTCTGTTTGTACGAAAAGCCACATGCAAGCTAATTTCATGAGCTCCCTGCCCTTCCACCACCCATCACAGTTTAAGGCTGCATTCCCTCATGGCGTTTTTGTTGAGTTTTCTGATGCTTTTAATTTGGATGCTTTTTTGTTGCATTTTTGGATGTGTTTTAGACCCTGCCATATTTATTACCATATTTTATTACCATGTATTTGAACTACATGTAATTTCATGTAACAAACAAGGCTACATCTTTTACAATGCAAAACGCAATTGTGCACCATGTAACATACATTATTGACTTCCACATTATAAGGTAAGTCAACAACTACAGTACTCATCAAACATAGGAAGAAGTCATCTAGCAACCTACAACCTGAGGTTGCAGTCAAGCGCAATTCTAGCGACCGGGAGCACGTCTCAGTCCGATAGCATATGCGTTTCTATGAAACCCAGTGGCTTGACAATTCATTAAAACAATGCAGGACACCTTATGCTGGTTAGTGATCGCATACATTTCCTTGGAAATGCATATGCGATCGGGCTGAGGACAGCCCCAGATGCTAGCGTTGCATTTTGTAAACGCAACACTAGCAGCACGCGTGACCACATCCTGATGGGTCAAAATTTCATGACAAATTTCTCATGGCTATGATTTATTGCTAAACTGCAAATTTATTATCATGTATATAGAGTGAAATGAATGTGCATACAGGCGGTCCCCTTCTTAAGAACACTCGACTTACATACGACCCCTAGTTACAAACGGACCTCTGGATATTGGTAATTTATTGTACTTTAGTCCTAGGCTACGATGATCAGCTGTAACAGTTATCAAATGTGTCAGTAATGAAGCAGTGTTAATATTGATTCTTATGACAACCCAACATTTTTTAAAATCCAATTGTCACAGAGACCAAAAAAAAGTTCTGGCTGGGATTACAATGATAAAATAAACAGTTCCGACTTACATACAAATTCAACTTAAGAACAAACCTACGGACCCTATCTTGTATGTAACCAGGGGACTGCCTGTATACAGCATTTGTAAATGAAAAAAAAAACTATTTCACCAATTGACAACAACAAATTAAGCTACGTAGAAAGAAAATCTAACAATCTACACAAGAATATTATGTGGGCCACCTTTGCTGAGGTAAGGAGATTTAGGCCCCTTCCACACTAGCGTTGCGTTTCACGTCAGGGTGCAATGCGTGAAAAACTGACGTTTTTGGCTGCGTTTTTGTTCCATTTTTCCTTGGAGTAATTAGCGTTTTTGCGCGTCAATGGGAGACTCAAGCATTTTTCAAAGGGACCATGGTTTGGGATTAAAATGTGTTATTTAATTGAAAAATAATGTCTTCTGATAAGTTGCAAACATCTGCGATCTATTCTTCACTGTTCCCCGTGTATATTATCTCACGACAAGTTAGCAGATGTGAAGAACAGTGAAGAATAGAATAAAACCAGTGAACAGTGAAAACAGTGACCACAGGATCATTTAAGAGAAAACACAGTGCAGAACACAGTGCAGAATAGATTACAGATGTTCGGCACATCTGCTTACTTGTCGGGAGATACGCGCCGAACGGTGCGCCCAAAATAGCATGTGAAGAACAATATATATGTGTGTGAAGAACAAATTGCAGAAGTTTAAATACATCTGCAATGTGTTCTTCACACATATATATATTGTTCTTCACATGCTATTTTGGCCCTTCCCCTCTCTATAGAAAAGCATGTCCTATCTTTTTGTGACTTTATGTCACTGTATTGTAGCTACTGACCCTCTGCCCAGAAAACTGAATTTAACTATACATAGCAATGGATAATCAACATGGTTCCATCCTATCTGCTACAGCTGCCTCTGCTTTATTTGCTTTCCCAGTCAGTTCGAAAATGGCGGCTCAGGTGGGATGAAGAAAGCAATGGAATCACCTGGAGCTGGTTGAGTCATGTATAGTCAGGTAAATATATAACATTCATTTTGAATCAACTGTTTCAACGTTAATTTATCCACAACATGAATACATTTTATTCTATTTTAATACTGTTTCAAAACATAATAAAAAACATAATAAAACCTACATACATTTGGTATCTCTGTGATTGTACCGACCCAAAGAATAAAGGGGGCGTGTCATACAGACCACACAGTCAAAGACATAAAAACAGAGCACTCAAGAAAAAAATGCTTATGTTTTTTTCATCAATTTTTATTTTTTTAATTTTTAATTTTTTCTAATTCTTTCCCAGCTTTACAGTACAGGCAGTCCCCGGGTTACGTACAAGATAGGGTCTGTAGGTTTGTTCTTAAGTTGAATTTGTATGTAAGTCGGAACTGTATATTTTATAATTGTAGCCCCAGCCAGAATTTTTTTGGTCTCAAATCTCAATTGGTGACAATTGGATTTTAAAAATGTTGGGTTGTCATAAGAATCAGGATTGACAATAAAGCTTCATTACAGACACCTGTGATAACTGTTATAGCTGTTTATTGTAGCGTAAGGCTAAAGTATAATAAATTACCAATATCCAGAGGTCCGTTTGTAACTAGGGGTCGTCTGTAAGTCGGGTGTTCTTAAGTAGGGGACCACCTGTATATGGCATGAAACATTAAGTGGCGGTACTAAAAACTTCAATAAATAAAACTAACTTTTTGAAGGAGGGGAGTAGAAAACAGAAACGCAAAAATGTAAAAGGCCTGAGTCCTTTAACACCTTCGCGACCGAGGACGAACTATATCGTCCTCGTGCTGTGAAGGGTGTATGGAGAGAGCTCACGAGCTGAGCTCTCTCCATAAACAGCGGGTGATGGCTGTATAACACAGCTGACGCCCTCCTGTTACTGCCACGGACCTGACCCGACCGCGGCACCTAACTTACCTTTAGGGTTTATTCACACTGCCGTGAGCCCGCCGCACCGTAGCACGGCGGGCACACGGCAGCGCGGGGAGAGGAGGAGGAGGTGAGCGCAGCTCACCCCCGCCCCTCTCCATAGAAACTAATGGCGCACGGCGCCGTAATACGGGGAAAGATAGGACATGTCCTATCTTTCCCCGGGCTACGGAGCGGTACGGTGCCGCACGTGTGCTGCACCGTACCGCTCCCGTACAGGGCCGTGAGCCCATAGGAGTGTATGGGGGACGTATATCGGCCGTATATACGTCGGCCGTATATACGTCCCCCATACTGTAGTGTGAATGTAGCCTTACATGGGTGCTCCCATCTTGGATGGCCGATCGCCACCCCCCTGTGACCTCATCGGAGGGCGGCGATTGGTTGGCAAGGTAGCCTATAGTCTCATTAAGACTTGCAGGCTTGCCATGTGCAATGATCTCTAATAGCCAGCAGGCTATTAGAAATCATTGTAATATTGGTATATACTGCAATACAGTAGTATTGCAGAATATAGTATTGGACCCTGCAGGGTTAAATTACCCTGGAGGATCTGAAATAATGGTAAGAAAAAAATAAAAAACAAAAAATAAAAAAAAGTAAAAGTTTAAATCACCCCCCTTCCTTAGATCACATATAAAAGCAAATAAACATTAAGAATCAGAAACCTGTATCATCGTGTCCCATAATGTCCGCCTTATCAAAATATAATAATGATTTTTCCTGGGGTCCCCCCCCCGTAGCACTTTTTTGTCATTTTAAAAAAATATAAAAAATAATATAATGAGTGATCAAAAGGCCGTACAGTCCTCAAAATGATAGCATTAAAAACATCATCAAAATTCACAAAAAAAATATGGCGCAAATGCGTTTTTTCATCATTTTCCCTGCATTCAGAATTGTTTCCCCACTTCCCAGTACATGGCATTGAATATTCAGTACCATAACAATGAAGTGCAATTGGTTACACAGAAAACAAGCCCAAATACAGCTCTTTACATGGAAAAATAAAAAAAGTTACAGATTTGGGGAATGAAAAATGAAAATGCAAAAAATAAAAAAGGGCCATGTTCTTAAGGGGTTAAGGGTTAAACAGAAACCTTTGCTTTTACCATCCGTTCCCATTAACTTTTATGTATGCAATTTTCCCCATCCACTACACATCTGTTATTCATAACGGCAAAAATATTGCGGTGGCCTGTGTTTTTTGTGTCATTTTTATAACGGAAAATTACCGGCAGGCACCACCAACAGCCTTATTTTGGCTATTGCTTATATCACAGTGCTGTTCTATTCTGGCACTGTGTATGCAGACCACACAGGAGACAGAATCTCGGGCCAAAAATAAATTGTTGATATGCTATACTCTTATCTTGCTTCATGGTCTTTGAATTCCAAGATATAACAAATCTAAAATAAAACAAAACCTCCCATTAATATTTGAATGTTGCAGAAAGAAGGATAAGGAGGGCTAGCAACAGTAACTCTAAGAATACAGAAAAATACATAATGTTACATTAGTTTTAACGTTCAAAACATCAATAGGGACATTTCATCAACCTAATTTTTTTAGCAGAAACAGATTGTCCATTGACTCTGCTGTACAGGTAGAAATCCAGGTTGGTTGCTCAGTCTTGAGATCAGGAAGCCCAGCGAGGGTATTTAGAGGACCACTGATGAACCTACGTGATGGCTCCCATTGTACTGACCCTGCTATCCAGGAGCAGAACTAACAGAACACATGTAGACCAGCAAACCGCAGCACAATAACCAAACCACATCATATTTCCAAATAATATGGACCAGTGAGGACATGGTGGAAAACATATCTGTATAACATGGTCCTTCACATTGGGTCTCTGCACTGAGAAAAGAATATTTACTAAATTTTAGTCCTTGTTTTATATTCATTGTATGTCCTGTGCTTCTGTTAATTTTTTTATTTATACCAGCAGTATTCATCAATTGTAATTTTATTCACACCAGTTAACAATTTCCTGAAACTACTTGTGTTGGCCCAGCCCTCTGTCAATGTTTTCCCAAATATAAAAAGGGCTAATTACAGTTTTTTTCAATGCTATTTTAAGTTCCCTATCCTCCCCCGTCCACAGTGGTGTTCATTGGGAAGAAGTGTTTCATTGACAACAAAAAAGCAAATGTTGTTATTATGCAAAGAAATGTTTAATAATAAATATTTTAATTACTATAAAAACAGTTTGATGATGACCTATGCTGTGACCCCTGTAACCAATACCTATCAGCATGTCATACAGTACATAAGACCATTAATCAACAACCATTGTGATCTCTCCACTGTATCAGATGTGAGAGAATGGGACCTGCATCTATCAGACATTTGTGGAACATCCTGTGGATATACCATCATTTTCTCATCAAATTCCCACTGAACAGCTGCAATGCTATAATGTACTTCAGTGTTGGAGGAGGGCAGGACCCTTACCTATTTCACGTTTTAAGCATATCCAATAGATATTAATGGCCACATAGTAAGACTATCAACACTGTTACTGGATGTTGCAAAATTCATTTGAGACTACACATGACAAATATAAAAAAAATCTAACGAAAGGTTTACATAGACATCTTCTCTTTTAAGAAGAAGGAACATTTCCCCCTGAATGACAGGAATGCTTTTGTTGCCTCTTGTTTGTTGATCTTGTTTACTGTTTGACTTATGATATTGTATTGGTTGAAGGAAGGAATGTAAAGCATTCAAAGTCAAGGCAACTGCTTTCCATACATCCCTCCCTTATCCAGCTTTATTACTCACAGCTATTTCCTTCCAACAAAAAGAAATTGGCCCAGATATATTATTGTCTGTGCCATTTTTTGTCCATGCACATAAAAAGGGGCCTTTGGAACATGCACATGTATTTATTATGTTTGTGCAACAATTGTTTTGCAGTTGTCTTTTGTCTGACACTTTTTAATACTGTGCACTTATACAGGCCTCTTAATGTGTGTTCCTAGTTTGTGACACATTTATTGCTGATATGCGACACAATTCTGTCCAACAACATTAAGTGCACCAAGATAGAAATAGGTGCAACTGTTTGAACTTCCTGAAAACTGACCAGATCAACTATTATTCTTATTAAATAATGTGGCACAACTTGCACAAAGCAAGTGCAAGGATAACTAACGCACAATGCACCAGTTTAAATATATCTGGGCCATCGGGGCAGATTTACTTACCCGGTCCATTCGCGATCCAGCGGCGCGTTCTCTGCGGTGGATTCGGGTCCGGACGGGATTTATTAAGGTAGTTCCTTCGACGTCCACCAGGTGGCGCTGAAGAGCATCAGAACGCACTGGAATACACCGAGCCGGGCTGAGTGAAGGTAAGTGCAATTTTCGCGACACATTTTTTTTTTTTTTTTAAATGCGGCGGTTTTTCCGAATCTGACGGGCTTTTGTTCGGCCACGCCCCCCCACCCCCATTTCCGTCGCGTGCATGCCAGCGGCGATGCGCCACAATCCGATCGGAAATATTCGGGTAACACGTCGGGAAAACGCGAATCGGGCCCTTAGTAAATGACCCCCATTATGTTTAACAAACCAGAATACAAATACAGAGTTTTCTTTTACCAAGCTCACTTTTTAGGAAATGTATCAGGACACATCGAACTGTAGCCCACTCTCCACAATTAGCAACAAAATGGTAACATATTTTAGCAAAATTATTTTAATGATCCCACTCTTTTGTTGTGGCAATGACAGGAACACAGGGATGGTTCATCTAATGTAGGATACTAGAAAGAGGACTTTAGGCCTCATTCACATGGCCGTCTGGGGGGATGTATATGCAGCCACTATGGAAATGGCGGCCCGGCGGTACTGAAAAAATATGTGACAGCTCCATTTAGTGACAGCTATGTTAACCCTATAAGGACCTCGCCCATTTTTGTTTTTTTATTTTTCACTCCCCACAATCAAAAATCTATAACTTTTTTTTTTTTTTTTTTTTTTTTTTTTTTTACACGTAAGGGGTTGTGTGATGTTTGTTTTCTGCATAACAAATTGCACTTCATAGTGGTGGTATTTATTCTTCCATGCCGTGTACTGGGAATCGGGGAAAAAAAAATTCTAAATGCAGTGAAATTGCTGCAAGAACGCATTTTCGGCATTTTCCTATGGGCTTGGAATTTGAAGCTTTCTCTGTGAGCCACAGATGACATGTCTACTTTATTCTTTGGATCAGTACGATCCCAAATTTGGGGATACCAAATTTGTACACGTTTTATAATGTTTTCATACATTTACAAAAATTAAAAATTTGTGTAGAATTTTTTTTCCCCCATCATCTGGCGCTAATAACTTTTTTTATACTTTGGTGTACAGAGCTGTGAGTGGTATCTTTTTTTGCGACTTTTGATGAACTTTTCAATGCTTAGGACTGTACGACCTTTTGCTCACTTTTTGATTTTTTTTTATATTTTTCAAAATGGCAAAAAAAGTGCCATTTTCAATTTTGGACGCTATTTTCCGTTACGGGGTTAAATGCAGTAAAAAACTTATTATATTTTGATAGATCTGGCATTTTCAGATGCAGCGATACCTAATGTGTTTGTGATTTTCACTGTTTATTTATATTTATATCAGTTCTAGGGAATGGGGGTTGATTAGAATTTTTTTTTAAAACTTTTTTTAATTTTTACTTTTACTATTTTTAAGACTCCCTAGGGTACTTTAACCCTAGGTCAGTGATGGCGAACCTATGGCACGGGTGCCAGAGGTGGCACTCGGAGCCCTTTCTGCGGGCACTCAGGCTATTGTCCAAGGACAGAGATCACCAAACACTGAATCTTCAACTTAAGAGATGCTGCTCTCAGCGCTATTTTAAAGTGACACTTTATTGGGTGTTTGGAACTGCGGGGAAAGTAAGAAGGTGTTGACAGAAGTGCATCATCTTTGGGGGCCATCTTGCGGGACCCACCATTTCTTCCAGAGACCCTGGAAAGAAGCTACAATGATAGTTTGAATTTGCCTTCCTTCTGTCAAATATATTGGTGGCCTCAGGCGGCGATACAATTGAAAGATGTGGAAGAACAGGTACCAGTAAGTTACTGTATAAAATTCCATGCTGGCACTTCATGGTAAATAAGTGGATTTTGGATGTAGTTTGGGCACTTGGTCTGTAAAAGGTTCGCCATCACTGCCCTAGGTTGTCCGATTTGATCCTACCATATACTACTGTATGGAAGTATATGGGGATTTTCCTCCTTATTCATTACAATGTGCTTACACAGCCCGTGAGCCTTCTCCATGCACCCGCAGCCGACCCGTGACGTAATAGCCACGGGAGGATTAAGTATGCACTGCTCGGGAGAATGATTTAATCACTGTGATGTGCCTGACAGGCAGAAGTAATCAATAGCTGCAACACCCCCCAGCAGCTGTTTATGATTGGTGCAGCTCAGGTTGATTAGTCCTGTCTGGACAATTCAGGAAGCTTTTACGTGTAATGTGTTTATGTATGGCACCCAGCTTTCCCAAGGTGCTGAATGTTGTAATTGTTTTTTCAGCAAAACCACTCAGCTCTGGGATTACATAGAATATGCATCTGCATCAGTGTAGCTACAGCATTCTCAAGGTATGTTTGGTTCATAATGCATCAAATCAAATGGTAGGTTTTCTTTAAAGGGAACCTACCACCACGAATCTACCTATAAAGGTAGATCGGGTGGTAGGTGGATGTATGGGACGTGAGGATAGCCCTTTTTAGAGCTAATCCTCACGTCCCCGCTAGCGTCACATAAACTTTATTGCCCTAATATGTTAATTTAATTAAGCGGCTACCGGGGCGTGGAGTAGCCGGACACGAGGCTACACGGCGCGGCTACTCCACGCCCCAGTAGCTGCTTTCCCCCGCCTACCCTGTGATCTTCGGCGCGCATCTCCGGCCTCGTTCCCCAGATCGCGCATCTTGGCCGGAGTTACTGCGCATGCGCAGAACTCCGGCTTCTCGGACGAGGGCGCGCAGCTGCCAGGAGCCAAGATGCGCGATCTGGGGAACGAGGCCGGAGTTACTGCGCATGCGCAGAACTCCGGCTTCTCGGACGAGGGCGCGCAGCTGCCAGGAGCTGCGCGCTGAAGATCACAGGGTAGGCGGGGGAAAGCAGCTACTGGGGCGTGGAGTAGCCGCGCCGTGTAGCCTCGTGTCCGGCTACTCCACGCCCCGGTAGCCGCTTAATTAAATTAACATATTAGGGCAATAAAGTTTATGTGACGCTAGCGGGGACGTGAGGATTAGCTCTAAAAAGGGCTATCCTCACGTCCCATACATCCACCTACCACCCGATCTACCTTATAAAAGTCCAACTATCTAGGGACAATTCAATATTATTTCTTGTCCCTTGTTCTTTTTTTATCCTTAGCTAAATTCTATAACAACCTTAAAGAAAATCTACCATCAAAATCAAGCATGATAAAGCAGGGACACTTACTCACAGACTCATAGACATTAAAATTATGCTAAAGATCCAGAACTGCTATAGTTGGCATTACTAAAGCCACTCTGTGCTGTAGCTTCACAAACAGTTACTTTGTGAAGGACCACTTCCCCCCTCCTACTGTGTGCTAAAATTTGCTGTTGATATTAGTTTACAGAAGACAGCGCGATCAGGGCGGAGCAGCGGAATGGGTGAGACGGGCTCCTGAACAGTGCTACAGCCTGTGCAACTTCATTAGTTTCCCTCAGATCCCCATAAAATCAGAGTTATAGGGGCAGATTTATCAAGTGTCTGAAAGTCAGAATATTTCTAGTTGCCCATGGCAACCAATCACAGCTCCCCTTTAAAATGCTCATGAGCACTGGTAAAATGAAAGCTGAGCTGTGATTGGTTGCCATGGGCAACTAGAAATATTCTGACTTACAGACACTTGATAAATCTGCCCCATAATCTTGCCTGGTATCTATACATCTTTGGAGCGAGTCAAGGGGTTGTAGCCTAATGTCATGTGGCCAGGGTGACCTCATCACAGTTCCTACTTAACATTAGCAAACTGTACCCCATACACATATCTGAACAATCACAGCAGTCTCCATGGACTTCTACTCCTCTCCATAAAGGCTGCTGTGATTTCATGTGATATAATATGCTGTGCTTTCATGAGATATATGCTTGGTGTACAGTTTTCTAATGCTGAAGGACCTGCGATGAAGTCACCCTGGTCACGTGACATTACAGCTGCATACAGAGATAGGATGGGAAGGAGCTGATGGTTTTAGCCCGAGGAGGCCAAGCCCACCTCGACTTGCTGTAGCCATGTTTAGATACCAGGTAAAACTATAAAGTTGAAAATATGGGAATCTCAGGGGAACAATTTTTAGCAAAAAGAGAGGTGTCAGTTAGTTACTAGGGCTCTATGGAAACCTGTCACTACCTGTATTTGTGAAAAAAGTGGTGATGGGTTCCCTTTAAAACTTGATCTTAGAAGGAACAAATATAAGAAAATTACCACAGTCACAGTGCCTAGATCAATGATGAAGTGTACTTTATATTTTTTATATGACATTTACTATGAGTCATCCCAAATAACACCTAAAATAACTAGTTCCAACAATAAGTTCCTTCTCACGGCTGCCCTCCAATATTGCAGAATATCGAAGAGGAAGTAAATTGGTCTTTAGTTTAATGTTATGCCTGGTTTGAATCCTCAGGAGACACATGCCTGAACCAATATACCTTATCAATACAGTTCAATGGACAACCACTTCCTGTGCATATAAAAGTATCACACCTCAGCATTTACCGGAAATAGGAGAGGTTCTTACTTCTACTCCCCATTTGGCCTTTCAATAATAAAGTGCCATATTCATTTCAATACAAAAGGTGTCTATGTTGTACTGACAAATGTTTTGCATGTGTTCTGCTAGTACATGAATTCAAAGTACTGAAAAAAGCACTTTCTTACCGTTTCATTAGTTTAATGCTTAATTTTGTACAGATGGCTTCTACTGTGGTCAGCAGGATGTAACATGCAACATATTTATTTTTAGATCAAACAGACATGGAGACTATGGGGGTCATTTATCTTCTTTTTTTTCCTTGCCGTTGGTGGCTTTGTCCCTTTTTGCTGTGTAATGGGTGTTTTGCGCCTATTTTACGATTTATACCACACGGCTGTCTGAGTAAGCTCATGAAACAGCTGTCATTGGAAACAAAAAGCGCCCAATTTTTGGTGAGTGTAAGAGATACACTGGAGATCAAATATCATGAATAATGGCCCAGAGAGCTTACACATGTATTTAAGAAGTGTTTACGCCAGTGTTTGTATCGCGGACACTTTATAAATACATGTACAAGCAGATTGAATGTTTCAAGTGCAAAATCAGACAGAAAACTGTCGAAGCCAGATTAATGGATCTGGGCAGATGTTCATAATTATAGAAAAGCAATGACTGTGGCATAGAAAAAGATTATAACAAAATTTTCTGAATGTTGCAACACTGACCAATCAATATTTGATAAGAGGAGCACTAAAGGGAAGAAAAATAACTAAGCATTATATAGGGAATATTTCTATTTAGCAGTAGGGTGGGCCCCCAGAATCAATTTCTCTGGTGGGCCCCAAGCACCCCAGCCCTGCGATCGGGAACAAGCCGCCGGTGTTTTGCATTAAATTAACGCAAAACACTGGCGTCTCCTTCCCGATTGCAGGCGTTTCCATAGAAACACTGATGCGATCGGGCCGCGGCCCGCCCCGGTAGGCGCGGCTTTGTCTGCGTCTGCGTTTTCAAATGCAGACAAAGCTTCCAGTTAAAAAGGGTTCATCAGATAATTAAGGAAATTAGCACCAGGTGCCAGATTAACACCAACACCTTATAGGTATCTCAAAGTGTTCTCCAATTTTGATCAGTTTTCTTTTACAATTATCTTATTTACATTTTATGTCTGTGCTTTAGAGTATATACAATTTATTAAAGAAGGTTGACTTTACTCATGTTAAGATATATTTGCACAGGACTACACAATGACCTTGACATTTAGGGAATTGTGTTTTGTTCTCGAATTTTGATCCCAAGTATACATTATATACACATGGCTGTGGGTTGTGGATAAGATAATATCTAGTGTCCTGGAGAAGTTTAGCGTATGTATGTATGTATGTATGTATGTATGTATGTATGTATGTATATTTAGCATATGTTAACCAAATGTTACCCATTGGTCTGGTCAAAGATCCTAGCAAGTATCCTTGAGTATCCATAACCATGGGTTTTCAAAAGGATTTTCCTGTTTAAAGTAGTAACAGAGCAGTTATCAAGTGGAGGAGTCGTCACAGCAATCACGGACAAGAGGTTAATACAATACCACACAATACATAAGCTGTGGTAGGGGATAACACGACAGCATCTGGAGCACAAGCTGAGCATCTGTAAGACTAGTAGTGCAGCACACCGTCCTCTGGATCTCCATCCAGGTGTGTATATACCGTATATACTCGTGTATAAGCGAAGATTTTCAGCACAAAAATGTCTATTAAAAAAAAGTGTACTCACTTTTCGACATCCCTCCGGCAGGTCTTCTTCTATACATCGATGCTTCAGCACACACTTTGATGTCAGCAAGCGGCTGACATCATGGTGCCTGCGACGTACCACGCGGGGACCCGGAGCCGATGCCAGAGCCACGATGGAAAGAAGAGGACCTGCTGGCTATATACTAGAGGCAGGGGAAGCAGGCTCTATACTGGGAGGGCAGGGGCTGCAGGCTATAAATTGGGGGAGCAGCAAAAGCAGGCTATATACTGGGGGGGGGGGCAGGGGCTGAAGGCTATACACTGGGAGGCAGGGGCTGGGAGCACCAGAGCCAAGCACAGAAGTGACAGAGCCTCAATACCATAATTTTATAATTTGTTTTTTTTTTTTTTTTGCAAAACCACTCAGCTCAGGGAGTATTTTAGGGTATGTTTGGTTTATAATGCATGAAATCAAATGGTAGATTTTTAATGTGGGAAATTATAAAGACTTCTGTTTAATAAAAAGAGTCTTCAACTTTCCAGATAAATTCAGCCATTTCAATGAGAATACAAACAACAAGTGAACATCGGTTACCTTTCATTGACCAACCAAATATACAGTAAAAGCTACAAACATCTATGTATAGAACTCTTTTTTTTTTTTTTACATCCATTACGTTTTAGTTTAGCAGTAAGGAAGCAAGATCCACTCTATAGTACACTTCTAACTTTTGTGGGTTTGTTTTAGCTGTTAAACTTGCAAACTTTTTGTGGTCAATAGTGAAAGCTGAAGTGTGTGTAAAGTTGTAGAATTGATTCATAAAACGCTATTTTACAGGCCTCCCATCCATCTGTTAACATATTTTGATATATTATATAAAGCTTTAATATATAAAAATTATACGGTTTAATGTAACAATATGTCCTTGCAACATCAAATGCCGATTCAATTATTTCATTAATTAGCAAATGTCTAAGGGAAAACTGAAACAGAAAAAGTTATTCCCTAGGAAATTAAGGTCACAAGGGAAACTTATGTAAAACGTACAGATTCTTATGAGATTTCATAACCTGTGCTGTTAGACCAATCCAAATGTAAACTTAGATTGCTTTCATGTTTACTTCAAAGATTACCTGCTAAGCTACCTTCTACCAATACATCCAGAGCACAGAGATAACAGTAAGGCTACACAGTGGGGGAGATCTATGCAATAGACCCATGCACATTCTTATTCTGCGCCTGATTTATCATGCTGGATGATAAATCTGATGAAATATAAGAATGTGGAGTCTTTAAGTTAATTTAGACCAGGGGTCGGGAACCTATGGCTTGCGAGCCAAATGTGGCTCTTTTGATGGCCGCATCTGTCTCGCAGCCAGGGTTCCTATCCAGGGGCAGAATTACAGCCGCAGCAACTGCTAAGATGCGCCATATGTCCGGGGCCCATGTTGTGCCCCTGGCTGTAGTTATGCCCCTGGATGTAATCGCCAGAGCAGCGCAGGGGTAGGGGGCGGTTAATTCAGGGGCGGGCACCTTCGTCTCCCTCCTTGCAGCAGCCTCCTCCGTGTGTGAGGGGGGGGGGGGGAGACTGTCTGCCTGCAGCCACTCCCGGAGCTGGATGTAGCAGAGCGGGAGATTCATACAGAGGAGACTAGAGAGCTGCATACTCAGGAGAAGGTCCAGCACCTGAAGAGGAGAAGGAGTCTTCAGCCAGAGATAAGTCCTCCCCCCCCCCCCAGTGTCTCCTCACACTCTGCCTTAACCCCTTAGTGTCCTGTGTGCAGGAGCAGCTAAGTGTCCCTTACAGACCCCTCTGCATCATCCCCTCATATCTTCCCCCGCCATTGATTTCTACATTAATGCAGCGGTTCTGCAGCGGTTGGCTCGTGTATGGGGATGTTCTGCAGCGGTTGGCTCGTGTATGGGGATGTTCTGCAGCGGTTGGCTCGTGTATGGGGATGTTCTGCAGCGGTTGGCTCGTGTATGGGGATGTTCTGCAGCGGTTGGCTCATGTATGGGGATCTTCTGCAGCGGTTGGCTCATGTATGGGGATCTTCTGCAGCGGTTGGCTCATGTATGGGGATCTTCTGCAGCGGTTGGCTCATGTATGGGGATCTTCTGCAGCGGTTGGCGTGTGTCTGGGGATGTTCGGCAGCGGTTGGCGTGTGTCTGGGGATGTTCGGCAGCGGTTGGCGTGTGTTTGGGGATGTTCGGCAGCGGTTGGCGTGTGTCTGGGGATGTTCGGCAGCGGTTGGCGTGTGTCTGGGGATGTTCGGCAGCGGTTGGCGTGTGTCTGGGGATGTTCGGCAGCGGTTGGCGTGTGTCTGGGGATGTTCGGCAGCGGTTGGCGTGTGTCTGGGGATGTTCGGCAGCGGTTGGCGTGTGTCTGGGGATGTTCGGCAGCGGTTGGCGTGTGTCTGGGGATGTTCGGCAGCGGTTGGCGTGTGTATAGGGATGTTCGGCAGCGGTTGGCGTGTGTATAGGGATGTTCGGCAGCGGTTGGCATGTGTATAGGAAAAAGCCTAGCTTTTTCAATAGATGATGGGAGCTTATATTGGCTAAACATCTAAACCCGCTTTAAGCGCTTGTTCACGCTGCATTTGTGGAATTTGTAGTGAGAAACCTATAAAAATGAGATGTAGAGACAGTAGAAAAGAACTGGAATGACCTATGTTTTCTGGTGTCAGGAACAGAACCACTGGTGCAACTGAGGCTGGTGGCTGCATATGGGTAAACCCTACCTCTGGATGAGGCTTATGCACATGCTGAATAGAAATTGATGAAACTTTCTGCTACAAGTAAAAGGCATCCTATTTGGATCAGATTCTTAGATGGATGACTATGATGTGAACCAACCCCGAGGCAACATGCACATGACTATTGTTTTTTGCTGTGTACTATCAATTGTTTTAATAGATAGCACACATCCTCATGTATTTTTTTCAGGGACCAGTGTCTAGAGCTCCAACAGCTCCGATGAAGGTATGGTCCTGGATTTCAACAAACGACCATTTGATCTTGCGCTCCTGCGCCATCCTGATGAAGTTGTACGGAGGACAGAAAAAGACGTGGTAGGACGCCATTTTTTTTATGTTGCCTGCATTTTATATATGTGAATATTAATAATTTTAATAATTAAATAAAGGAGGGCTGTGCAATAATTTAGTGGGTGAAATTTACATTTATTCTGTGAATATACTATTAACCTGGCACAATAAGTTGAGTTGTGGTAAGAGGTACATACGACATACATTTTTATGGGGTGGCACAACATGCTCAGTGGTGTTAGGAGTATACAGTGGCTACGGAAAGTATTCACACCCCTTTATATTTTTCATTCTTTGTTTCATTGCAGCCATTTGGTAAGATCAATGTACACGGTGCACCCCATCTTGACAGAAAAAAAAAAACAGAAATGTAGATATATTTTTACTAATTTATTAAACATGAAATACTAAAATATCATGTAAGTATAAGTATTTAGACCCTTTGCTGTGACACTCATATTTAATGGGTTATTCCCACAAAGACACGTTTCTTAAATATACTCAGGATAACAAAAAAAAAAATCACACCCTATAATTCCAACCTGTCTATCAGTCCTGGTGTTTACAATTTTGGTTGCCCCGGAATCCGGCCATAAATCTTCTACCCTCTACGGTCAGACAGGGCAGAGTCTTCTCATGGCATCTCCTGTCTGGTTCTCCTCTCTGCCTCCTGATCCTGCCCCTTACTCCTCCATTATCTATGTGTCAGATGATAATAGAATCTTCAGAATCTAAATAAGTGTAGGTAAACCCTGTACCCTGATAATCTAAGCCCATTGTCAGCACATAGAATCTCATAGCAGAGGGGAATCACTGAGTGATGGGAGCTAAAACAGCAATAAAACCGAGTAAAATTGTAAATTAAGGGGGTTAAAAATGAGCTTTATTGTGTAAAAATCATTAAGGGATTCAAATTTGAGAACTTCATTTCAAGAGCAAACCTCTTTAACTCATATGCTGTCCATTTCCTTCTGATCCTCCTTAAGATGCTTCTACTTCTTAATTGGAGTCCAGTTGTGTTGATTTATACTCATTTGACTTTATTAGAAAAGGCACACACCTGTGTATCTAAGAACTCAAAGCACATGTCAGAGCACATGAGAATCATGAGGAACTGCCCAATGAGATCAAAATTATGTCATGTCACATATCTGGTCAAGGTTCCTGAGAGCACAGTGGCCACCATAATCCTTAAATGGAAGAAGTTTGCGACCACAACTCTTCCCTGACCTGGCTGTCCAGCCAAACTAAGAAATCATGGGAGAAGAACTTCGGTGAGAGAGGTAAAGAATAACCGGAAGATCACTGTGGCTGAGCTCCAGAGATGCAGAGGGAGACAGGAGAAGTTTTCACAAAATCACTGCAGCCCTTGTGAGTGACACATTGGAAGAGAAGGACACACGGAAGCAAGAGAATCGGGAGCTACAGTCAGAACTTATTTTCTATGTTTTACAATTTGGGTTTACTAGATGAACCCTTGACTGTTTGTAGCTCCATGAGAGAGGTGTGCGGCACATAGCTGTTATTGCTGTATTTTTTGCTTATTATTACATACATTATACAATATTATGTAAACAAAGGGTTATGACTTTATTATGTCAATTCCTAATGAGTCAGATCTCCTTCCATCTACTATATATGACCTTGGCTAGTGCCATGGTCTTGTATTATAGAACAATGTACTGGCTATTCATATGTAACACTTATGTTACAGAATGATTTAGTACTGTAGAGTAGGTCTTGTGGAAATCAAGGTGCTTGGTCACTGAAAACACAAACCCTATAAAAAAGTTTGGAAACTTCCAATTCTATACCATACTAGTATAGACTAACATCTAGATTCTCAGACTATTAGAAGTGAATGTGAGAGAGTATATTCCTGTTATGTATTAATGGTTCAGGTCTGTAACCATGATCACATTTCAACATGATGTATTTATCAGCACATGGCACATAAGCCGGTACTGTCAGTAGCTGGTACAATGTGGTAGATGCTGTCTATTTTGTAAGTGGCGCCAAAACAGGTCACATGACCGCCACAGGTTGTCACGTAACCCCATCTGCGGCTATCCACCGGCATCATTTCAGCTTTATTTGAATTTCAGAATTAATCTTTAAAAAGAAACAGGAAGTTTGACTGGAGTCACTAAAGTCTGTGATCACACACACATCGCACACATACACTTCCTCTTTACAGTTTTTTTCTCTGTGTGAAACAGCAATTTTAAATGAAAGAAGACAACGTATCATTATGCCTTATCCAACAGCAGCCCGGGCTGTAAAATATCAGATCTGTCTACACAGCAAGGAACCACAGGGCTACTATAACAAATACATCAGAAATTAAAAACATAACACTATTTTCTATTCTAAAACCTCTTATAATGGCTAAATATTTGCTGAATACCAAGATGAAGGAGAGCAACTACTGCTACATAGCTTGTGTTTATTCAGCTTCCTAACATGACACCAGCATCCAGCTGTGAACTTTACATGAAACAGTTAAAAAGTGACCAATATTTGTCTCTCCGGGTGCCATAGAACTACAACCCCCAGCATCCACTACAGGCATATGTAATACAGCAGCTGTATAATGCATAGAGCCGTGTGACCAGCAACTACATGCCATCATTAGGCTAGTGATGCAGTCTGGCACTTACCTGCACAGGTGATGAGTGAGGCAGGTGTCTCTGTCTGTTTCTGTAGTGCAGGCTCTATAAACCCCATGATCAGGTAGCACAGCTGCTTGTAACTTCCAAGGGCAACTAACAGCTAAAAGTTCCCTGCAAGAAGCTGTCAACATGCAGCTCGGAGCTGTCACCCACACGCACTGCCCCTCACGCCCACCAGGGCGCGCTCCCGAGGGCTGGCGCGCTTATGATGGATGAGGCGTCTGCACCGTCCTCTCGTGTGAGGCACAGGGCGCGTGCAGCCTGCGCCCTCATGGAGATCCCTGTGTCAGGATGGGAATATGCACGAGCTCTTATTGGAAAAATAGGATATAGTGCGCATTGTAGTGTAAACCATCAACTGCAAACGTCAGTCATGGGGACAGACTAAAGACAACTGTGTGAAATGAAACCTGTCCTTTTACTTACAGAACGGATCACAAATGAAGGAATACAGCAGAAATTCTATGTTGGTCCTGAAAGTCTGGAAAACCTAGGGGGTTCTAGTCAAGGGTCCCAAAAAAATAAAGTGTACTGACCCTGCTCCACACCCACGGGTCACAGGACCTGCTCCACACTCCCTGGACCACAGAACCTTATTTATGCCCTATAGGAAGTGACGCCCTGTGGTCTGAGGAACCCTGGAGTTAGTAAGTACGCTCTAATTTTTTTGGCCCCCAGCCAATTCCTCTTGTATTTACATTATTTTGTTTAAAAAATTACATAAGTTCTTAAAAACTGTATTAAAATCACTCAATGACAAATCTTTGGCCATATTCTGCTGAGAGTTTGTAACATCTTTGTGCTGACAGTATGTCCAGCAGCACATACAGAGTAACTACAGGCAGTCCCCGGGTTACATACGAGATGGGTTCTGTAGGTATGTTATTGAGTTGAATTTGTATGTAAGTCAGAACAGTATACTTATAACCCCAGCCAAATTGGTCTTTTTTGGTCTCTGTGACAAGTGGATTCTCATTAGAACCAAGATTAACAAAAAAGCTTTATTGCACACACATGTGATAACTGTTACAGCTGTTTATTGTAGCCTATTGTAGTCTTAAAGGAAACCTACCATTTAGAATGGCAGGGGTAAGCTGTAAGTACCGAGCACCAGCTCAGGGTGAGCTGGTGCCGGTACTTACTTTCGTTAGTGTTATAAACCGCGGTATCGCGGTTTTAACACTTTTTAAACTTTAGAGCAGCAGAGGCTTCGGCGCTGCGTGCGCACAATCGTGCACGCGCCTACATAGGAAATAGCGGAGATGTTGCGCGCGCACGGTCGCGCGCAGCGCCGAAGCCCCTTCTGCTCTAAAGTTTAAAAAGTGTTAAAACCGCGATACCGCGGTTTATAACACTAACGAAAGTAAGTACCGGCACCAGCTCACCCCGAGCTGGTGCTCGGTACTTACAGCCTACCCCTACCATTCTAAATGGTAGGTTTCCTTTAAGTAGAGGATTGCCTGTATAAACAATGAGGTTACTGTATGTATACATACATAGAATGAGCTACTTATTCATTTTTATTCCTGGGCTTGTTCATTAAAATCAATTTGTTACCGAAACAGAAAGCCCAGGGGCACCATATGCAGAGTCCAGTCTTCACAATATGTTTTGGAAGTAAAAAAGAAACTTTCTCAAAATCCTAGGAAATATACAAAGGTCCTTTTTGATATATCTACATGAATATGGTCTAACTGGTACCAATGGGTACCTGCTCTACTACGCTATCATCATACAGTGATTGGACAAGAAATCTGGAGAGAGAATAACATTCCTTTAGCAGGAAAGTTATTCTCAGGAGTTTGCAGAGAGAACCGGTGACATCAAGGGTGAAGGTCCTGAGTAGAAAATTTGGTGGGCTGTTTGGGTATTCATGGGCTCCCTAGAAGGCTTGGGGCCCAGGCTATCACCCAAACCGCCTACAGTGTAATCCACTACTGCATCTGACATGTCCTTCCTTCATATTCAGATGCTGAAGCCCATCCTGACCTCATCCTGCTCATACATCTGACATGTCCATTGCATAAATTCAAACGCTGAAGCCCACCCGAACCTAATCCAGTTAAAACAATTGATGCTTCTATTGCTGATATTCAGGTGTCCATCCTAAGGTATTCCTGCTTATACAATAAATCTGTGCTGTGTTTGCTGGTCGCAGAAGATTGCCAGAACAGCGCTGAGGACTCCACTGTGGCTAGTGATATTGGTGCAGTGGTTATATGTTAATAAGGACATATCATCTATGGAGCAGTGGCAGGAATCAGGAAAGATGCTCATAAGAAGATCTACTTGCAACATCCCACACCAGGGCCTAACATTTTCTGGCTTGGGTGCAGCTGGATCCCTTAGGTACCTGAGTGGCTGGCGGAGCGTGGCCTAACACTCACCTGTGGTCACGGTGCTGGGTACCAGGGGAATAGACCTCATTCACAGCTTGGAAGGTCTCCGACAGGTGGAAGCGCAGGAAAGGAGGTAGAGGATGAAGGTGTAGGATGTTTCTCACTGGGGCAACCCCGTTGTAGGTTTAGGGATCCCTGGGTGATGGCATAAGGGGCGCCTTACAGTTCGTTTATTCAGGAACGCAGCAGTGGCCAAAACGGGATCAACTGGAGAGCTGACGCCAGCACTGATGGGGGGGGGGAGCCTCATAAGTCTTTACATAAGGAATCCTGGAGGGTAAAGGGGGCTGTATCTTATGAAGCAATATGGGGTGAGGGGGCCTCTATATAAAATAACTATTGGTATGATAAACTAGGGAATAATGTCGCTATGTGAGTTCACTGCAAAAGGGCCTACTGAGGCTCTGTCGCCTTGGCGGCCTACTGAAACCTGAAGCCAACCCTGATCAACTGCTTTAAGGTTTGGATGGTGTTCGGAAGTTCTTGCTCACAGCCTGGTATAGGTAGCTTTAGGTTGGAAATGGTTGGAAGGCTGCTTCATCAGCGGGATGATGCAGACTCCTGAAGGTGGAGGTCTTCAGAGGCCTGGTATCTACGCAGTTCGTGGGTGTCTGGGCAGCGTGCCACAGACACATATGCTTCTATATGCTTCTTAGTATAAAGATTCAGGCAAAAGACTGACCGACGTGTCACCCAACCAGCACCTCTGTACAATATAAAATCACTAGTGCATCTAATTGGTAAATAATGATTAGCATTACTCTTCAGGCAGATATTTAGCAGCTGCAGTACCAAATGGAACCAGTAGATGGTGGCGTAGCGGAGAGAAGGACCTCACATTCTGTAAAATACTCTTCCTCAAAGGTGTCTGTCTGATGGAACCTATACAGATTGCAAGATTACTTGGCCAAACTTCTACATCTAGAAGGCATTAATGATTCACAATTTCGTAACGTAACCCATCCAGCGGGATGTTACAGCAGTTTGTCTAGACCAGTGGTTCTCAACCTTTCTAATGCCGTGACCCCGCAATACAGTTCCTCATGCTGTGGTGACCCCAAACCATGAAACTCGCAGTAAAAACACAGTAAAATTTTGGCTCCGATGGCTTTAGGCGACTCCCGGTTTTGGTCGTTCGACCCCCGCTGGGGTCCCGACCCACAGGTTGAGAACCACTGGTCTAGACCAATCCAATTAAATTTACCAATAGAGACTGTAATTCTATCTGCTGCCTGATTATTACTACAAAAATATTTTCATAACTTTCTTAGTAGCTACGAGCAGCTCTTTGATTTCAGAGCCATGTCTTACATAATATACAGCATACAATGTACTATCCGCTGTCCCCCTTTGTCCCACTTTTTATCATATAACTAATGCTGATATCAGTCATCTTACTTCTTACTTCTTTCTTCTAAGCTAATAGAGCTGGGGCTTATGTTAAAAAGAGTCCAGGCAACAGTGCCTTGCAAAAGGATTCGGCCCTTTTGAATATTACAAGCCCCACTTTTCAGTTTATTTTTTTTTACAAAAGTTTAAAATATCCAATAAATTTTGTTCCACTTCACAATTGTGTCCCACTTGTTGTTGATTCTTCAACAAAAGATTACAATTTTATATCTTTAGGTTTGAAGCTTGAAATGTTGCAAAAATTTGAAAAGTTCATGGGGCCGAATATTTTCAAAGGCACTGTACATAAACACACACAAATATGTTTACATTGGTACTCTTTTTTTTTTTTCTTTGTTGTAGTCCTGGTAGTTATTTAACCACTCCCACAAAGACAAGTTTCTTATATGTACAAAATAACACATTCTCTAATTCACTGATATTAACAAAAATACAGCATTTCACATATATAAGACCAATCTGTCTCTATCAGTCCAATTTCAGTTGCCCCTAGACACGACCCTGTAACTTGTGACTTAGGGTCGGCCTGTCGGTTGGTCTGTCTATCACTGTACATGCAGTACCCGGGGGTGGTTATTCTTCAGAGAGCCTCTAAGTTTTTAGTTTATTATCTTTATGTACTTGTATGTAACTGTTTTTTTTTTTTTTTTTTACAGAATGTATTTTTCTCTCTATAATCCTGAAACACCTCATCCCTAGCTTCACATTTTAGCACCTTAAACGCCTTATCTTTCTCGCTTATTGCTTGCCTTACAGTATGCAGGATTGAAAAGGGTTATAACTGTCTACACATTCATGAAAGTGAAATAGAACTCTGTGGACCAGTTTTTTGCACCCGTAAGGCCCCTTCCACACTTGTGTTGCAGATCACGTCAGAGTTTGATCAGGGTGCGATCAGGGTTTGGTCAGTGAAAAACCCACATTTTGCATCAGAGTGCAATCAGTTTTCAGTCAGAGTTTGTTCAGTGTCTCAGTTTTTCACGCGCGTTTTCAATGCAATTTCAATGCGTTTTTCATGTGCAGAAAATGCGTGTGAAATGGACTGAGGACTGAGCTCTATCTTTTCAATGGCAATTGATGCGTGAAAAACGCATTGCACTTGCATTGCACTTGCAAGTGTCTCAGAGTGCAATGAGTTTTTGATGCATCTCCATAGACTTGTATGGTGCGTTTTTCACGCGCTTGACTTGCAAAAGAAGAGCATGTCGAGATTTCAATGCGCGTTAAAAAAAATGCAAGTCTGAAAAGACCTATTGATTACAATGGGTCATAGTGCAATGCAAGTTCTGCGCGTCAAAAGCACGCGCAGAAAATGTGCGTGAAAAACGCAAGTGTGAAAGGGGCCTAAGTGTGTCAGGAAACTAAATGTGCAGGAAATGTGTTGAAATTTCAAAGTTGTCCCCAAATTGTGATTGTTGGAAAAGGATAAATATTGTGGTGCTGACACTTCATAAATAAGGTGCAACAGTTACAGCAATGCAAAAAAAATAAAGACCACCAGTCAATAATAAATACCCCCCTCTGTGCCAGCAAATCATGTATATAAAAGAATTCCAGAACATTCTAATTACACATGGCCCTGTTCATTTCTACAGCTATGTACTTCAGCTGCTCTAAGGCATTTACAGTAATACATTCACTAGTGACTGAATATCTTCTCAATACAGCTTAATGAGCAATGCAAAATTATATAACAATAGCAAATAATATTTCCGCACTGTGACAAAAGTTCCCACAAGTCTTTGAAGCTTGACGGTTTTGTTTGATCTCTGTGTTCTGGTTGTGACACTGACAAATAACAAGGCGATTTAAACTTAAAGCAAACCAGTCACCAGGAATGTCATTTTTAGCCGGTGACAGGCTCCAATAGCCTTTGTAGCCATGTAATGTGAAATAAAGTTTTATAAAGTAGTAGCAGTATTCAGAATGCAGACAAGGGCATTTTTAAAATAAGCATAGCATAGGCTATTGGAACCTGACACCACTTAAAAATGACATTACTGTTAACAGGTTCGAACTTAACAGCATTTTGTGAACTCCACATGGCATCTGATATCAATGATGTGTAGTTCCTGTACTAGAAGAGAATCCTCATCTTGGTTCACATAGATAGGGGGTGACAAGCCCTGTGTGGCAGGGGGGAAGCGACTAGGTACAGGAAGGGATGACTAGACCTGGGAGCAGGGGGGGGGGGGGTGGCGACTAGATTTACTTACCCTGTCCATTCGCGATCCGGCTGCGCGTTCTCTGCACTGGATTCGGCTCCGGCCGGGATTTATTAAGACAGTTCCTCCGACGTCCACCAGGTGGCGCTGCTGCGCTGAAGTTCCCTGGAACGCACTGGAATGAGTGAAGGTAAGTGCAAGCTCTGCAACACTTTTTTTTTTTTTTAAATGCGTCGGTTTTCCCGAATCCGTCGGGTTTCGTTCGGCCACGCCCCCCGATTTCCGTCGCATGCATGCCGGTGCCGATGCGCCACAATCAGATCGCGTGCGCCAAAATCCCGGGACAATTCAGGGGAAATCAGCGCAAATCGGAAATATTCGGGTAACACATCGGGAAAACGCAAATCGGCCCTTAGTAAATGACCCCCAATGAGTGAGAAGAGAGACAAGACCAGGTGGGAGCAGTATGATCTTAGTTATATTCTTGTACATAGGGGGCAGTATTATAGTAGTTATATTCTTGTACATAGAGAGCAGTATTATAGTAGTTATAGTCTTGTACATAGGGGGCAGTATTATAGTAGTTATATTCTTGTACATAGGGGGCAGTAATATAGTAGTTATAGTCTTGTACATAGGGGGCAGTATTATAGTAGTTATATTCCTGTACATAGGGGGCAGTAGTATAGTAGTTATAGTCTTGTTCATAGGGGGGCAGTATTATAGTAGTTATATTCTTGTACATAGGGGGCAGTAATATAGTAGTTATAGTCTTGTACATAGGGGGCAGTATTATAGTAGTTATAGTCTTGTACATAGGGGGCAGTAATATAGTAGTTATAGTCTTGTACATAGGGGGCAGTATTATAGTAGTTATATTCTTGTACATAGGGGGCAGTAATATAGTAGTTATAGTCTTGTACATAGGGGGCAGTAATATAGTAGTTATAGTCTTGTACATAGGGACAGTATTATAGTAGTTATATTCCTGTACATAGGGGGCAGTATTATAGTAGTTATATTCCTGTACATAGGGGGCAGTATTATAGTAGTTATAGTCTTGTACATAGGGGGGCAGTATTATAGTAGTTATAGTCTTGTACATAGGGGGCAGTATTATAGTAGTTATATTCCTGTACATAGGGGGCAGTATTATAGTAGTTATATTATATATTATAGCAGCAAAAATGCAAGAATCATCCCTGTGCAGCAGATAAGTATTATTAAATGGTTGGCTGCAGACATGGCACAGTACTGTACTGGGGTCTATCAGAGACCCTGCGTGCAGCCAGTTATATACAATTATTACCTGTTGCATGGGTTCAGACAATTTCCACCATCATAATAATGTTCTTGTTTGTGCGCTGTATTGTAGTCTACTCTGGGGTCTATGTTACTTACTGTACAAATGCAGTATTATGCAGTAGTGGTTTCTGGGGGAATTTGCACTGTACTGTGGTTCTTGTACTGTGGTCCGAAACAGGTTGTGCACCTCTGACATAGAGGGGATCACTAATGGATTTGTAAAAAAATGTTTTGCTAATGTATTTTTACATTTTCCTCTGTCACTATTTTTCAGATATCAAGGAAAGCCTCATTTTATTCCACAATATGGACTATGCACTGAAAGTAAATACTAGACTTCTTTTCATTATAATTGGTTACAACTGTATGCCATATTTTTTTTTTGTGTTGGCATCTACTATGCATGAATGTAATGTTAATAGATGTATTTGACCAGAGCCTTAACCTAGCGTGAAGTCGGCCTTACAATCTTTAAGCCACATTGTATTCCGATTACATAAATAAAATACCAGGCATAGCTGAGATATACCCGTTCATGCGGTTCCTTCTTGGGCTTGGTCTGGCTGAGGATACAGTTATTTATTCTGTATTTCTTGTCCAGACTTGCCTGCAGGAACAATAGAATACAGTTCTGTACTGTTGCTGGCTATCACCTTGGTCCATGAATATGTTTAATACAAGTGTATCAGATACAATAAACTGTCAATAATGGATTTTTGTAATTTGTGGCAAAACATAACATTTTTATAACATATAAATATTGCATTTTCTCTCGGAGACCAAGGGCTATACTTACTGGATCAGTTCTGCAGTTATAGTCATGTGATCCAGTGAGTATAGCACCTTTAAGAATAACAGTACATCCGCCACAGATTCCTCATACTGTCGGGGTCGTAATCGACAAACAACCGGTCCGGTCAGTCACCTCGATTCAGACAGAGCAAGCGTGCACACTCTCAAGAAAGACTCTGATACAAAGTTGTTCAGTTTCAGTCTCGAGACAAGGGTGTTGGCTGTGCTGTGTTAGCGGATGCCGGCGCCATCTTAAGTAACATATCTAAGCATATTGTTGAGGAAAACTTTAGTATTTGCAAGTTATATAAAATATAAAAAACTATAAGTATAAAAGCTCATATACAGATATTCCGCTTCACAATCCCCCCTAAATACTAAATTTTCCTCTAATGTACCTTTGAAGTTGTCCATGAGTGGGGATAGGTCGGGATAGGGTTGCTTCACAAGCTTCGGGCAAGGCCTACCCTTTCAGCAAGACCTTACCTCCTGCTTGCACTACACTAACTTACACTCCTGGAGTTCTCCCATCTTTCCCTAAATTAACTCTCCCATGGGGGGGATTGGGCAATAGTGGTTTAATCTGAGGCATATCGGTTAACTCTTCGTCTTCTGCTCCTATTAGGGCCTCTTTTTCTTGGGCCATCAGAATGTTGGATCTGCTTTCTGCAATACACCTAATTAAAGACTTATAAACCGGGATACAACAACAAAGAAGGAAAAGGCAGAGAATAAACATCCCTAGCAGGACCACACCTATTTGTTGAAAGAACTTCTTCCAGCCTCCGGTCCAGTTCAACAGCCAATCTGCCCAGGAGGTGTCTACTCCCGAGTTCTTTTTCATCTCTATGGCTAGGTTCTTGAGGCTGTTTAAGGCTACTGTGGTCTTACCATTGGCACCACTATTCTGGGGGATGTAGGTGCAGCACTCTTCTCCTATCATCCCGCAGACTCCTCCCTTTTCAGCCAAAATCATATCAAGGGTCATTCTATTCTGAAGGGTCATTCGGGTATTGGGGCCCAGTTCTTAAACTATTCCAGCAAGGGCTTCAACACTATAGTTGACAAATCTTTGTTCATTATAATAAATATAATTAATCCAATCTACATTTTTATTGATTTGAATCTGGGGAATAATGGAGGCAAATCCTGCAGCAATTTGATCTTGGGCCTTATATCTATTGGGGACCCCCCTTGGGACTCCTATAACATCTATATACACTTCAGGGTCTTCCTTGTATCCTTTGAGGGACCAATGGCCCTTTTTGATCTTTCACCATTGACCTTAGGGTCCCAGGGAAACATTTTGAAGGGGAGGACCAGTTTAACTAGGGTGCATTGTCCTCTCCAGGAAAGGGGCAGTTTGCTCCTTAGCCTACCATTCCCACATAGCCAGTAACAATCCATCAGGATGCCTGTGTGAGTGGTTAGTAGATCGATGTTTATGGAGGAGTTCCCTGCACAAAATCCATCTGCAAATACCCCCAGAGATGTTCCTGATTGGTCATCATCGTTGAAACAAGTATAATTAGCTGGAAGTACATGTATCTCTCCTGGTGGTCTTATTTGGGGTTTTTTGGTAGAGGCTGGTATTGGGGACATTTGGCATCCGCCTTTCCTTGTAGTAGAGTCATGAGGCACTCCACTATTAAATCGTTCTGGGGTATAGGGAAAGGAGTGGTACTCAAGTGGGGGTTGGCAGCAGCACAGGCTATACATCCTACTGTCATGTTACTGGCTCTTACAGAGTATCTGACCCATTCTAGCCATAAATTCTTTCTGGGGGCAGTTCCCGTCTCGATGGAGAAGACTTGGTCCCAGGAGAGACCTGGTTCGGGTATTACATCCTGAATTACAGCATCCCTCTTACCTTCTTCGGGTTCTGGGGTAGGCTTGATTGCTGGCTTAGCCGTGGGTCTAAGGGTGATATCCTTTAGTTCAATAACTCCTAATTTTCCCCCAGATCCTCCGGCTATGTGTACCCCCAACACATATTTTACCATGTCCCCCATAGAGGGGTTTTCTAGGTTCAAATAAACTGGGAAACAATTACCTGGGTGCGTACATCCTTCCCAGTTCTGGACACCCTTCGTCAGGGTCATCCGGGTAAGGAGGGATCTACCATTGCGGCCTTTTCTATTTTGGGCTTCCTGGGGTTTGTAGTTCCATTCGTCACCAGTATTCCACCCCACATCCGACCAGTAATAACAATTTTCATTGCCAGGTCTAGTGACACAAAGGTAGTACTGTCTCCTGGCTATGGTGTAACGCCAATTCTCCCTAGCACAGGAGACTATGTTACAATAATCAAATTGATAGGTCAGCATGGGCTGGGTAGTGTTGACCCATAATGTGGTTAGCCCTGAGACAATATAGTACAAAGAAAAGACTGTTATGTAACAGGAAAGGATATGTCTCTTCATGGTAAGGCCAGGTCTCTTCTACAGTGAGAGGCGTGTGTCCAGGTAGGTTTCCCTCAAGTTTAACCGCAGTGGGGGTCACAAGAACCACCGTGTATGGCCCGTCAAACCTTGGGTCGAGGCAGTTCTTCCGGATGTGTTTCTTTACATATACCTTGTCACCCGGTTGGAAGTCGTGAACTGTGTCACCTGTGGATTCAGAAATAGAAGCAGAGACTGCAGAGTGTGTGTTAGACAACTCTTTAGACAGACGGACAACAAACTTAACAACTTTATCCATCCCTTCAGCTAACTGTTGTTCCCTAACTTCTGACAACTTAGGGGGTGACCCGAACAGGATCTCGTAGGGAGTGAGGCAATGGGCAACAGTTCTGGCCATTCCTTAGGGTTTTCTTGTGTCGTTTTGAGCAATTTGTTCTTCAAAGTCCCATTCATCCTTTCAAATTTTCCAGAACTTTGAGGGTGGTATGGCGTGTGGAGTCCTATGTTAGCTCCTAGCATCTGCCATAGTTCAGAGTAGATTTGTCCGGTGAAGGCTGGTCCTTGGTCACTTTCTATTACCTGAGGTACTCCACATCTACAGGCAATTTCAGTAATCAGTTTCTTGGCTGTGAGCTTGGCAGTCATGTTGACAACTGGGTAGGCTTCTGGCCATCCTGAGAACATGTCCACAGCTACTAAGGCATATTCATATCTTCATGACTTGGGCAGCTGAATGTGGTCAACTTGGATCCTTTGGAAAGGGTAGTCTGGCTTGGCCAGGTGCTGGTAGGGCACTTTGGTTGTGGGGGCTGGGTTACAAGTAGCACAAATGGAGCAGGCCTTGATGTAGGCATTCACAGCTGTAGATAGTCCTGGAGCAAAATACGTCTTCTTGGCATAGGCTAGTGCTTGGTTCTTTCCTCTGTGTGTTACCCCATGAGCCCAGGTAGCAATGGCGGGGTACAACTTTCTAGGGAGACAGACAAGTCCTTGTACTGTCCAGAGTCCATTCTCCTAAGCAGCACCCCATGCTTTCCATGCTTTATGTTCTTTTGTTGGGGCCATCCTTTGTTCTTCTTGTAACTGGGCAAGGGTAGGAGAGGTGGTCCTTCCTTCTTCCTCCTTCTTCCTCTGGGCTCTAGTAGCCACCATGTAGGGATAGGTTGTCTCTTGTTCCTCCTCCAGGATTCTTTCCAGCCACTCGGATGACACATTCCCCATGGAAGCTTCTTTGGCCACACAGTCAGCTAGGTTGTTCCCTCTGGCTGCTTTGGAGTTCACTTTTCCATGAGCTTTTACCTTGATCACTGCCACCTTGGGGCCACCATGAGGCTCTTGATGAGGTCTGCATGCTTCACTGGGGTACCTGCGGCTGTGATGAAGCCTCTGTTTTTCCAGATTACTCCAAATCATTGGCAATACCATGGGCATACCTTGAGTCGGTTCTGATGTTCACCGTCTTCCCTTTGGCCAAAATACAGGCTTCCTTGAGGGCTATCAGTTCTGCTTCTTGAGCTGACATGGAGGCTGGTATGGCTTCTGCTTTCACCACCTGTGTTTCAGTGGTCACTGCATAGCCTGTGTGGTACCTTCCAGACTGGTCTGCAAACCTGGAGCCATCTGTTCAAGGTTGGGATGGGGTAGTTCCTGGGTAGTTACCCCTGGGGGCGTTGAAGTGTCATCGAGAAGAACTTGTAGGCAATCATGGGGGTCTTCAGAAAGCTCAAAATTCTTATTTTCATGATCAACTTCTGGGTCACCTTCTTCCCCCCTGGAATGTGTAAGGAGAGTTGCTGGATTGATGATTGAACAACGTTTGAAGGTGATATGGGAAGGCAAAAGTAAGGAACACTGAAGTCTGAGGCGTCTCTGGTGGGCCATATGTCTGGGTTGGGTTTGAGTAAGGACTGCTGCCAGGTCATGAGAGGCTTGAATGACATGGTCATGTCCCAGGACGACATGAGCAGTTTTGTCCAGAAGTGCATGAGTGGCATGAACCGCTTTCAAACAAGCAGGAGATGTTCTGGCCACAGGGTCTAACAAACAAACAAGTTGAAAGGCTGGGTGTAGTCTGGAAGTCCTAGAGCGGGCGTTCTGGAGATAGCAATCTTGAGTTGGCGGTGACAGTCTTGTAGATGTGGGAGGACCAGAGGTGAAGCGCCTTGTGGTCCTCCTGACTTTAAGTAGTCATACAAGGGTTGCATAGGTCTCGACGTGTCCGGAATCCATTGTCTGCAGTAGGTGATGAGTCCCAAGAAGGACTGGAGTTGGTTAGTGGTAGACGGAAATGGTAACTTGGCAATGGCTGATTTCCTATCTTCGGTGAGGTGTCTGGCCCGTTGGGAGACACAATGGGGCAGATTTATCAAGTGTCTGAAAGTCAGAATATTTCTAGTTGCCCATGGCAACCAATCACAGCTCAGCTTTCATTTTACCAGTGCTCATGAATATTTTAAAGGGGAGCTGTGATTGGTTGCCATGGGCGACTAAAAATATTCTGACTTTCAGACAGCATGATAAATATACCCCAATGTCCAAGAAAAATAACCTTTGTGTGGCACCACTGAACTTGATTGCAGTTGATTGTAGAGAGGAACAGTAAAAGAGACAATGACTCTTGTTCCAGCAGTTGCTTGGAGTCAGCACAGAGAAGAAGATCATCCACATACTGTAGAAGAGTAACTTGGGAATGCTCAGCAATCCAGGGAGACAAAACAGTTTTCATGGCCTGGGTGAATTGGTTAGGGCTGTTCTGGGCACCCTGTGGGCACCTTGCCCAGGTGAGATGGCTTCCACAGGAGGTAAAGGCAAACAGATAGCGGCAATCTGGGTGTAGAGGTACACTGAAGAAGGCATTGGCAAGATCAATGACCGTGAAGGGCGGGATACTGGCCAGCAGAGTGTTGGGGTTGGGTACCACTGGAGTTTCCAATATAGTAGCTGCGTTGACTGCTCTGGGGTCCTGGACTAACCAGTACTTGGGCGGAGACCCTTTGGGGGTCTTCTTCTGGACTGGAAATAATGGGGTGTTGCAGGGAGAAGTACAGTAGACCAAGACACCTTGACAAGGGCCTGAATCTGGGTGGACAGGCCTTGTTCTGGAACCATCTTCAGAGGATACTGAGGTATCCTCGAGGGCTGAGCCCCTTCTTTCAGGTACACCATCACTGGAGGGACTGGTAGAAGTCCTACGTCGTCAGGTCCAGTAGACCAGAGTGAGGAGGGGAGTTGGGCTGAGACCCGGTCCGGTACTCCATAGAGGGGATCAGGTTGGAGAATTTGTTGAAGCATTTGTTGGAGCTCTAAGAACACATCTGTCCATAGTTCCTTCTTCTGACCTGGGGTCATGTAGCTCAAGCTGCAGACCTTGAGGAGTATAGTTGATAGAAGCTCTGAGACGTTGGAGAAGGTCTGCCCCTAGGAGATTGATGGGGCAGGTGTCTGACACCAAGAAGCGAGCCATGACATCAGGGAAAGGTCCAATAGGTACAGGAACAGTAAGGGGAGACTCGGCAGTGGTTCCAGTAATGCCAACACAGGACAAATAGTCATCGGACAATTCCACAGTGCTCGGGAGGTTAGGTGAAGAAATGACTGAGGTGGCTGCCCCTGTGTCCACTAGGAATCTTGTGGGGTGCTCGTCCACTGGGAGGATAACGGATCCACAAGCTGCTTTGGGGTAAAGCTTAGAAGCGTTTGCAAAGAGGGGCACAGGTTGGCCTGAACTTCATTGTTGATGACGGGAGATCTTGGGTCTGGTTGCCTCGGGTTTTGGTACCTTTGGTCCTGGTGCCGGGGTACACCATAGGATTCCCTGTACTCGTCCGGTCTGGGTCCTGATTGACGTGGTCTGTAGTCATCCCAGGGGCGTTGACTGGGCCTAAACCTGCAGTCTCTCTTGACATGGCCTTGCCTCCCACAATTCCAGCTGGTAGGGATTCAAACTGTCCTGATTGTTGCTGCGAAGGCCATGACAGAGGTGCACGGGGTAATGACAGCTGGGGGTAGTAGTTGATCGGCATAGAGGGTCCTGTAGGGGCTTGCTGTACCATAATGGGGGCGGGGACTGGTCCTTCATCTGAGTCGCTGTCCATTGTGGTGGTCATAAGCATCACTTTCTTTTTCTTCTTGTCCTTTTCTTTAATCTGGGCTTTCTGAAATCCTTTTATAATGGTGACGGCATCTTTGAATCCTGTGGATAGGATCTCTGGACGGGTGGCAAGAACTTTGTCTGAGCTCGTCCTGAAGGCCTTCCACCGGGGCCTTCACGAGCATATGGGCTTGGATCTTGTTATGGAGAGTGAATCCGAGATCCTCGTTGGGACAATCTGGAGGAGTACCTGTCCACGGGTTCATCCTGACTGGTAACTGTCCTGGTCTGGCACTGTCGAGGCATCTAGGTACTTCCGGATGACTTGCAAATAGGTGTCAGGGGTAACCATATTGTAGAGATCCCTCCAGGTGGCACCATAGATCTGACTGTTCTGTTCCAGCTTCCGCAGAAACTGCATAGGGTGCTTATCCGGATCTGGGAGTTTACTGTTAATGGCGGATTAAGCTGCCGCTGAAAATCACCTCCTATTTTATCTAATTGTACTTGAAGAAGGGCTGATTAGCCCGAAACGCGTCTACTATGGAATAAAGCATTTTAACCCTCTTGAAGACCCTTGTCCGAATAGCGCCGTTCCAGCCCTCTTTTGGTTTTCTAAACCACCCCTTCTGTCTAACAGATCAACACATGCTTTTGTAGATGTTAGGTTTACGTTTCACTTGAAATTATATTTTGGTATCCTGCCTGATTAGAAACGTTTAAAAATTGAAATAAACTTTATTTTAAATTTCATTAAAATTGTGTAGCACTAGTCTCACAAAATAATTGTACCAATTTTATTTCTCAGGCATTGGCCAGCAAAAATAGACTAAAATAGTGGTCTTTAGTCGGGACAGGTGGGTTATTGCAGCTATATGCACTGTCCCGGCTAGCGAGCCAAAAAAAATATTCAGTCTAATGGAACACACTTTTCATAGTGACGCTAGACTGAGTAAGAGGCACGGATGGTGTCAGCTGGCTGTTCTGCATGCTAGTAACACCAACGCGTTTTTGCATCCCTATTTTGTGTCTTGATGTGTCCTCAGAGGTGCGAATTAGTTTCAACATAGAGCAACCCTGTATCACATTACAGTAGTAGAATTTCCCCCCACGGCATTGTAACCGGCCGTAGCGCGGTCATTAAATGCCTGGGTTTCTAAATGATTAACTCCACCCCTATCCAGAGTCATATCCGGGAGGGGGGGGGGGGAACGATAACCTGGCTCACAGTTGATTGGGCAACAGATCAACCTCTGCTACATTGAAGCCAATGATATCACAGCCACGTCTAGGAACAATGCCGCCTATCTTCAGCGGGACCGCCCCTCCTCATGACGCAGTTGGATGACCCTCCCTATTATGGGCGGGCTAATGCTGATTGTACAGGTCCTTCTCACGATTATGTCGTAGGGAGCTGTCAAATGATCGTGAGTAATGTTACCATAGAGTCAACGCAGAATAACTCGATCGGGCAGAAAATAATGGAGGTAAGAGTTGATATTGATGTGGCCCATTTTATCAGCAGAGAAGGAATCGAAGAGGGATTAAAGATCACCCATAATGTACGTTTTTATTAATAACACCCTATTGGACATTGTGGCTACTGTTATAAATCTGAGGATATGGCATTGAGAAGTATATACTGTATGGGATATATACTAGTGTGTATTTCACTATATGAAACAGGCATATGGGACATATTCATTGAGACCCTGTGGTTTAACGGTACTTAGAGATAAAATCCAACAGGATTCCCTCTCACGTATCAATCTGTCATAGTCCCCTCCCCTCAGCGGGGGATTGACAGATCCAATGCCTTGGAAGCTAATCACTTACATGTCTAGCAACAGGAGTATCCAAGTTGTTGATATCTCTGATGTGATCACCAATCCGTGTCCGCAGCTCCAGGATTGGTTTCACCAACATATTGGATGGATCAACTGCAAGTGAGCAGATATACTCCTGTGGTTCTGCAAGAAATTAATTTCTTGATTGGGAAGGTTTTGTTGGTTCTGGAGCTACGAAAACTAGTCCTCTCTGTAATGTATTTACAATTTTGGCATCTTTTCCATTTGAAGGTACCCATCGGTGGTTTGGGAAGCCATGTCGATTTTTGAACAGGTGTTAGGTGACTGGACCAAGCTATCACCTATACTTCTCCCTCTACAATAGGTGATGCGGGGTACCTCACCTACCAATTTCCAGGTCTCTGTGAGATTCCCCATAATGTTTGAAGGATTTCTCGATCCAAGCTGTGTCCAGCATCGTATGTCCCTATAATTCGCATCTGGGAATCTGTAGTTCTTCTTGGTTTGGGATGTAGAAGATAATCTTTCTTTGTACATAAAGCATGTTGATATGCGTTTTTTAACACCCAATCTGGGTATCCCTGTTGGCGAAACCTTCGGTGTTGACGATGATATAAAATCTGGGAAGAAAGAATTATTTCTTCTGGCTCTCAAAAATTGCCCTTTGGGTATACCTTTCAGCAGAGGTTTGGGATGATGACTTTGCCAACGCAATAGGTTGTTAGTTGCTGTTGGTATTCTATACATATGGGTAGTTAAAGTGGCAGTGTCTGATTTTTTGATAATCAGATCCGTGTGGAACTCTGAGGTGAAATAGAGCCCTATTTCATTGATATTCAGACATGTTACAAATTCCTTGTATTCATCTGCTGTACCTCTCCACAGGATCAGTATGTCATCTATGAAGGATTCAACCGCTTGGTATCCTTTCTCATGGGGGATAGAGCTGTACAAGGCTTTTACATCTAAACTAGCAAAGTGTACATCTGAGTCTATCTGAAGGCCCTCGAGGTGTCTTGTACAGATACCAGTGCGTCCGCCACAGATCCCTCATGCCAGTGTGCGTCCGCCACAGATCCCTCATGCCAGTGTGCGTCCGCCACAGATCCCTCATAACACTGCAGTGAAACAAGGTCAAATGCTCCCACTGATTCTGCATTAAGGTTCCATTTAGTAATTTATGTTCTGAATGTTATAATAATAGCATATTTTACGGCAGGAGGCGCCGTGACCCCCTCCACTACTACTTTCCCCACCGGTCCCTGGAAAAATTGTCTCATATATAACACTCACTGGCCACTTTCTTAGGTACACCTGTCCAACTGCTCGTTAACACTTCATTTCTAATCAGCCAATCACATGGCGGCAACTCAGTGCATTTAGGCATGTAGACATGGTCAAGACAATCTCCTGCAGTTCAAAGCGAGCATCAGTATGGGGAAGAAAGGTGATTTGAGTGCCTTTGGCATGGTTGTTGGTGCCAGAAGGGCTGGTCTGAGTATTTCAGAAACTGCTGATCTACTGGGATTTTCACGCACAACCATCTCTAGGGTTTACAGAGAATGGTCCGAAAAAGAAAAAACATCCAGTGAGCGGCAGTTCTGTGGCAGAAATGCCTTGTTGAGGTCAGAGGAGAATGGGCTGACTGGTTCGAGCTGATAGAAAGGCAACAGTGACTCAAATCGCCACCCGTTACAACCAAAGTAGGCAGAAGAGCCTACTGAACGCACAGTACGTCGAACTTTGAGGCAGATGGGCTACAGCAGCAGAGGACCACACTGGGTGTCACTCCTTTCAGCTAAGAACAGGAAACTGAGGCTACAATTTGCACAAGCTCATCGAAATTGGACAGTAGAAGATTGGGAAAACGTTGCTTGGTCTGAGGAGTCTCAATTTCTGCTGCGACATTCAGATGGTAGGGTCAGAATTTGGCGTCAACAACATGAAAGCATGGATCCATTTATCAACGGTTCATGCTGGTGGTGGTGTCATGGTGTGGGGAATATTTTCTTGGCACTCTTTGGGCCCCTTGGTACCAATTGAGCATCATTGCAATGCCACAGCCTACCTGAGTATTGTTGCTGACCATGTCCATCCCTTTATGACCACAATGTACCCAACATCTGATGGCTACTTTCAGCAGGATAATGCGCCATGTCATAAAGCTGGAATCATCTCAGACTGGTTTCTTGAACATGACAATGAGTTCACTGTACTCAAATGGCCTCCGCAGTCACCAGATCTCAATCCAATAGAGCATCTTTGGGATGTGGTGGAACGGGAGATTCGCATCATGGATGTGCAGCCGACAAATCTGCGGCAACTGTGTGATGCCATCATGTCAACATGGACCAAAATCTCTGAGGAATGCTTCCAGCACCTTGTTGAATCTATACCACGAAGAATTGAGGCAGTTCTGAAGGCAAAAGGGGGTCCAACCCGTTACTAGCATGGTGTACCTAAAAAAGTGGCCGGTGAGTGTATATAAAGGTTGGGGACCACTGCTTTAAGGGTTTAACATGACAATGTAGTTACTGCTTACTTGTGGGATATTTTAGATATAACCCCTGTAGTTAACCTACATGTCCTGAAGTGATAATTCCAGGAAGCGTACATTAGTAATAATATCCCTTAGCTTTAAATAGCCCATCACATACAAAAGAGAAAAAGTATGGTCTTTGGTCCTAATGTATGTTATGTGGATATGTTCTAGGACACTATCTACGTAGGGGGCAAGCGTTGTAATTTATATGGCTTAACGTTGCCATAAATATGTTGAAGTTTTTATTTCATGAAAAAAATTGAACATTTTATAACTTTATTGTACATTGGAACAATACAAGATATGTGTTGATGAAATCACCATTTGTTGAGTCGTCAATGTTAGGGCTGTGAGCACAACTCTTCAAAGATTTTACTATTAAATTGTAAATTGGCCGAAGAAATGTAAACTTCTGCCAGTAATCTATTCAGTCATTTCTTAGATGACCGGACTAACAGCCAAACCAGCTTTGTTCAATGGACATCCCAAGATACTTAGTAATGAAAATCACAAGATAACTAGTTATAATTCAAAAGACTAAGAATACTACTGTAGGCGACACCTTAGCTATCCCCGATATCTAGAACTACAATCATATTGTCACACTGTGGCTCAGATATGTGCAAATAAAAATAATTGGGGAATTCTCATTAAGAGTTTTCCCTATAAGCAACATTTATCCTCCATCCACAGGATGTGTGATGTCAAAGGGTCTAACTGCAGGATCCCCTGAGGATAGTACACTGGGGGACTGCTGCAGAATTCTAGCATCGTCTTATTCCATGACCCGTGCTCCGGCATTACAGACCAAATAATGGGGCGTGTGTTTTCTTTTTCTGTGGATGGGGTATAAATGTCATTTATGGACAGACCCATTTAAGGAAGACCTGTTCCCAAGAACCAAAATGCTAATAAACTTAACTCATTGGATTGTGTCTGTGATCCAGATATATTGTTTGTTTTTATATACATTAACTGCTTATACTAGGCAAGATGTCAGAGATGTTAATTGTCAGAGCAAGTACAAAGTTACCACCACTGGACCAGTATAATCTGATTCACATCTAAACTTCCGGGGGTCATATGTTTTGAATATGCGATTGTCTTTAATACAAACCACACATTAAAGTGATCAGAGACAGAGCAGAAATCTGATCAAATATTTATAACTTTCTAACCTCTTGTCAGAAATGGCATATGACTGCATGCACTAACATATTCTGTGCACAACCAATCTGATCAGCTTGGACTTTGTGAATGGTTAATTATAATCTCCCGGCAAAGTCAAACAAATGAACACTTATGTTCAATGTAACTATAGCAACACTTCCAATACTAATATTGACAAACACTGACTAATAAAAACAATTTGTGTCTCACTGCATGCAAAGAGAAGTCACTCACAGGAGGAAGTTCAACAAAGACCATCAGCAAATGTGCTTCATTCAGCTTTTATATAGGGAAATAGTCAGGGAAAGTATCAGATATCTTTAATGGTGGCAATGAATGGATGCTGCCAGTGCATTGTCAATGTCCTATTTGTGTTATTAATATGATACAATAAGCAGCTGTTCAATTCATTCATAAAACACAACCAATAGGTTGCTTGTCAGAGCTCACGTCAGAAATGTATAGAGCTCAGGTTATTACTGAATGAGCTTCACGTTCTGTCCAATATAGATGAAAAACAATTATCAGTGGACCTCACAGAAACTACTTATACATCATGATAGAATAGCTGAGCTAGTATACTGTATAGTGTTCTAATAAACATACTGTATATTAGCTTAAGCATACATATACATACATGGTTCATCATGGAGGCCCTGGCAGGTACCAACACAATAGAAAAGTATGCAAAGGGTTGTCATGGACAGCAGCATTATTAAAAGAAAATGGACATAAATGATCAGTATCTTATTTTCAAGTTTTTATTTTAACAAAACATAATGTACAAACATTTCGCAGCATCACAATTTGATACTTTTAATAGAAATACACATTAAGACATAAATTAGACTGCACTTCACTTTGGCCTTGTTCAATTCCTATGTTCTTCCGCCCTTTTTGCTTTTGGATTTGCATCCTACAAACAGCTGTTTCCTGTGACTACAGTAAATGATATTATTGCTTGTAGTCATATGGATTTAGAGAGGAAGGTAGGAGGAGATGTTCCAACACGGTTCCATTTCTGAGTTAGAATAAAATATCAGATGCCCTTTGGCCTTCCTCTTACTGTTCAGATTGTATGGACATTATGTTATATGGATTCAATCATATCAATCCTTCCCCATACATAACAATATGTATGTCTAGTCCACGGGCCTTTCCTAATACTATATGTGTAGTCCACATTCCCTTAAAACTTACCCACGGCATTTGCCCACAATGGGCAAAAAAAAATGTAGAAATGCCAACACAACTTTATTGGGTTCAAAATATCATGTGCAGGGGGTGCCAGCCCCTCCTTTAGATGAACATAGATTAGAAAAAAAGCTAGTTGACTGCCACCCAGCTACACATAACATCTGGGACCCCATAAAGTTTTAGGAATAAAGTCAGCCAGAGAGGTGCTACATTTTTTGCCTTGTCACTGGTCCTTACTTGTGAACAGCAGTAGCTTCCTGGACACATGACAGCCTTCATTGTTGTACTATATTCACACGTGTAAGAAGACACCTTATATTTGAAGTTTATACGCCACTACTCTACGCGCGTGCTGGGAAATGCGCTTTCTTCTCCATTTTTATAAAGTGAATACTTAGCTTACATCCTTTCCTTACAGTTTGGAAAAAGATTCCATAAGATGAGGCCTAATGACAATACAGATATCCCTGATTTTATGTAAATTTTTCATGTTACCCTCTTCATTCGCCTGAGATCTGCTAGAGGACCATAGATTGTGGATTTCCAAGAAGTAGTGGTGCAAGCCTAAGTAATGCTCTGACTGGCATCCTGAGGTCTCGGAATTTCAAGAGTAGCTCAGAGAAGCTATTACTTCCTGTAGGAAAAGAGAAACAAAGAACTTTTAATGAAATCCCATCAACGTAAAGTGAAGTAAAGCAAGCAATATAAAGCTCTACAAAGCTGATGGCCTACATGATAAGTTAGTAGCTGATATTAGATTAGTAGGGATTCAGCTTTTGGTGTCAATAATCAGCAATGGTCGATGGCTTACTAGACTCTACATGCTGCAATGCTGTCTACTAGTACAGATGTGCAATACCAAGTACAGCCTCTAAATCACAGTACTGTGATTTAAAGGGATTCCTTAGTGGACAGGGTATCATGCATAATTCTGAGAGACAATGATATCCACCATGAGAACCTTTTTAAGGAGTTAACTGGAAAAGACTTAACAACATGTAACCCATCGCATGTACTTGGTGACTTCTGTGCGGTTGTAGAATTAATCAGCAGTTGTATTTGCCTTATTTGATTCCGATTCATTCTTTTTTTTAGATGAACAACAGAGTTAAAATAAATTACAAATATTGGTTATCCCGGCACCAAATTCCATATCCCTTCTTGGTCCCCCGGCCTTTCTATTCTTCGTGATTAGTGTTTACAAAGTAAAGTAATTTGTGTTATCCTTTATTATTCATTCCTAATGTATGTTGAACCCGAAGAACCATCTCAAGAAATATGGAAAAGTATGTAATCATAAAAGATGAGCTCATCATAAAACATTACCTTCTAATCTTCCTTCCGATAATTCTTTTGGAGCTGGCACAGAATAGTAAACCAAGAAACAAGCCAACATACTGAGCTGAGAGTCTTCAATAGACTGGGCGGCCAGATAAGAGTGCAGGGAAACATCCCCACCACCTAAAAAGAAAACTACATTAATTAGACTTCAATCTTTCTTTTTTCATTAAAGCGGTTATTGGTGGGATGATACCTATATACTACAGGGGGCAGGCTGGCTATATACTACAGGGGGCAGGCTGGCTATATACTACAGGGGGCAGGCTGGCTATATACTACAGGGGGATGTGGCCAATGCATTTCTCACCCTCGGCTTACACTCAAGACAATAGGTTTTTCCAGTTAAAATTATGGGTCTCGAATTATACTCGGGTTGGCTTATACTCGAATATATATCGTACATAGATAATACACAGTAGGCTGAGATAAAGCACCCCGTGAGACACACTAGTAATATGTGGGTTATTCAGTTAGGAGAAAATGTGGCTTATTGGTGACCCGCGTTTTATGTAACTCAACAGAGGTAAACAGATCTTTGAAGTAGTTTGTCCTGCCCATGCCCAGCCACTCACATTGCAGCCACTGGTCTAAGCTGTTATCTATGGTGCATTTCATCACTGGCAAAAACTCAGAATTCATAAAGAGTCCACGGTTGGGGTTCCTCTTCATCCTTTCCTGAAGGTTTTGTGAACTAAAAAACTCTAGAACCAACTTTATCTGCCACAGCTCAAATGTTTCTGTTGTTTCCCTTCTTTCCAGTCTTCTCACAGCCTTCAAAATATCAAAAATATCACAGGTCATACAAATTATACAACACAGAAGGGATAACATTGGTTATAAACGCTGGGATAATAGTTTGGTATAAACGCAATTCAAATGCAGCATGTGAACACAGCCTAACAGTGATCAGGTGCAATGGTAATAACCCCTTAATTCCTTGTGGTAGGAAATTGAACACATACTGGCAGTGTCCCCCCACACATCACCTCTGATTCCTGTGGAGGTTGGGGGAGCATCTCAAAGTCTAATGAACTGTTAACAGAGACAAGAACTGTAGGAAGATCACAGCCTACAGTAACATACCTGGTCAATCGCAATGTAGGCGGGAAGCATCTCTGGGTTCTCTTGAGTTACACACTCATACAAAATTGATGAAAAGAAATCAAATATTTCTTGTTTCTAAAGAAAATAAAACAGGTTACAGTGTTTATACTTTTTCTTTTCAAATGTAAATAAAAATTAGAAATTTTTTCATAAAATCATAATCCACAGGTATTAATAGTGTGTAAAAAGTTTATTGGCTATTAAGATTTACTAATTCATTTAATTAATATACAAAGTATAATCTCTTATCAGCTTCCTTGCTTTTTAGTCCATGCAAAACCCAGAACCAGCACATTCACAGAGAATAATTCCAATGAGATATCAAAAGAAATGTTTTACTGTATATGCAATTAAAATGTACTGTGCTGTTCCTTATTACCATTTCTGAGGAGTCCCACTGTTTAGGGAGAGGGGGAACGGTAACAGAGTTGAAAACTGTTGTTCTTCAATAAACATATTGTCTTCCATTGCTTTAAAGGACACCTGTGATCAGGTCTGTGTCACTTGTCCTGTCACCTCTACCTGTTGGAGCAGCTCACAATGATCCCATCCCAGCCTTTATCTAGTCAATTCATACATTAATCATTATAAAATCATCTTTTCTTTAATATGTAAATGAGGCTGGTCACATGGTCAGAGGCAGTGATGTCACCACTGTCCCCCCTCCCCTCTTCTCCCCCTGCTCAGGTCTGTGTGTAATGTATAGTAAAGCATTGCTAGTGTGTGTGCTGCATCTGCTGACATGCTGTGTTCTCCTAATACACAGAGACACAGACATCAGCTACACAAGTACCTGACATGTTCTGCTGTAACATGGCTGCATCCTGGAGCTGTTGTATCTCTCCTATACATAGACATGCACACACAGGCTGCAGGGGGTGTGGCTACCAGCAAGCACATGTAGCAGCCATTACATGGAGCAGCTGTCAGTCAAGCACTGGGGGTGTGGCTGTGCCTCCCACTCATGAATAAGCTGGACAGCTTGAATATGCTAATGGATCATTGGACATTTCACAGGTCATTTGCATACAGCTTTAGGACCTCATTGCTTAAGGTTACAGGCATGTAGAGGGACAATGAAGGGATAGAGGCAATGCTCTCTAATGGCAGTTTATGAGAATATATTTAGTTTAGGGGGGTTATTTTGCCTGACGGGTTCTCTTTAAATGTCAAAAATAAAAAATAACCCGCACTAGGCTACATCTTGCTTTCATGAAAGTTTGCCATCTCCATCCCACTTAAGGCAATTACCATATTACATGGAAGGTCCTTTTGGACATGGCATTACTGGAACCTAGGCTTCTGGAATCCTACGATTCTACTTTCCGATTTATTCTTACAAGCATTCCCTCTACATCAAATGAAATAAATAAATTACCTGCCCCATGTCAGTTGTCGGTTTACAGAAATATTCAGCAAATGACAGGAGTGCTGGATCAGATGTAAAAGCAGAAATCGCCTCAGGCTAAGAAGAAAGAAAGGGACAGTGTTAGGGCACTCACCAGTTCCATCAGACACTCACCAAGTTTTAGATCACAAACTACTTGCATCCATTCATAACATAAACTAGACTCTGCAACGTAATGAAACTGTGAATAAAGAACTCACTGACTCCCAGCATAGATAATTAATAGCAATGAGAAGCAGATCTCTGGTTATTTGTTCCTCATGAAAGGTTGCCTGGAGCACACTTAACCATTTCATATCTTAACTTTATTTTATTTGTTTTTCTTCATATAGAAAACTTCTGCTGTTTACTTCTGCAGGTTCCATCTTTCCTGGATGAGAAGAACTATTTTACAGAGCCATATATTCTCTCAATGATCTGAAATGGTATGAAAGACTATCACATTAGTAGGGTTTAACCCTCAAGACAACTATGTACTTAGGGTCACACACCCACTGGGTACATATTGCTGGGCCTATCCCCACCCTTGAAGGAGGAGTTTCAGGCAACTTGCACATGACGTGTACAGTTACATGGGACACAAACAAGGGTTCGTGGAGCTTTGCATCCTTTGTGTCATCTGTGGGGGAGCTCCGCTCACGCACCGTTGACAATAGAAAATGACTGTAGAAAACCCAGGATGTACACAAGCAGGCATAGGATTGGCTCCATCTTTGGCACCTCTGCAGTTGTCTCATGCACATACTGTGAAATCTATAGCCGTGTGCGTGAGCCCATAGAAGCGAATGAGGGCCTATGCTAGCTGTAGAAAATACGGCTACCACTACTAATTTCCTTGTCATGTGCAGGTAGCTTAAAGCACTCTTAAAGCTAAGTGAGCACACGTGACAAAAGCAGATAACTGGGATTAAAGCCAGGGGATTGTTCCAACATTGTGCGTCAGCAGATTGTGCACAGCTGAAGCTGACCCACCCATCCTCTTCCTAATTTCTGACAACGACTTTCTTCATCTACCTGAACAAAAGCACTTGATCAAATTTCAAAGACATTAATGTAACACAGAACATTAAACAATTTACTTCTATAGAATGACATACTGTATAAGGAACATTCGCCTGAGGCATTGTTTACATGCTTTTTAAACAATACAATTATTAAAGCAACTGCATTTATACTGAAACGCTTGCAATTGGGAACAAGCTCCACGGGGAAGATCTATTATATGCCAGCACCTGGCTGGCAGGCAAGTCCAAGCTAGGTCCAATTTAGTGTAGTTTTGCGTAAAAACCAGCGAAGAACCGTGCCCGCCCACCCCACTGGCTGCCGCGCCCCTCTACGAGGAGTTAAAGTGGACACTGCACAAGAATTTGCAATTATTTCACTGCGTTCACACGATAAAACAGGGGTAGAAGCAGTGATAAATCTCCCTTATGTGTTTTGCATTATTGTTGCGTGTTCCCAAGCGTAAGCGTTTCAATGGGATAAGATTTGAATAATAAGCATCCACCATGCTGCTAATACAAATCGCTATGGTTAGCTGCTGGTGATTTGGCTGGAGCTAACCCATGCTACATGTGCTACATCTTCAGTGAATTCAGCTCCTGTACAATGTCTGCTGGGCAGAGAACACTCTTAGGGTGAAGACACACATGGCGTTTTTGGGCCGTTTTTACTAAGTGCGTTTTCAGATCGTTAAAAACGCCTGCGTTAAAAAACGCATCCGGTTTTTTGAAAACGCATGCGGTTTTGTCCGTTTTTCCAAAATTGCGTGATGAAAAACAGACAAAAACGCATGCGTTTTCAAAAACAATCTGAAAACGCACTTAGTAAAAACGACCCAAAAACGCCATGTGTGTCTTCACCCTTAGAATCAGATCACGCAAGTGAACTTCATGTAAATATTGCTCCAACTAGGAATGGTGAGAAATGTCATCTCTGCAATAGCAAAACAGTAAAAGCATCTGCAGAACATAACTCATGATAAGCAGAAAATAATTATAGTTATAGTTATCCACTATGCAAGCTGTTTCCAGTAATTGTTTATACAGATTTATCTATATATAAACTAGAAAATGTGAAAGCGATGAACCTATGCTGTATACCAAGCCTTGGCATCTGCAATCTTACATTTCACACTACCCCACTATTGTTTGCACTGACATTTAGAAATGCATTGTTAGGAACTGTACAAGGATAATAAGCTTGTAAACCTTGTCCTTAATATCTGAATACCAGTATGCCAAATATAGCACAGTTCTAATATTGGAGGAAATATGACAGCAGCAACATAGTAGTAATGAAACATTCAATAATGCCATGCCGTACCTTAAAGCTACGAGCCTCCGAGTTTCTGTGAGTAACAGTCTGAGCCAGTAGACTTCTCCAGCCCATAGGGTCCTCCTTATAAGAGAGCTGACCAGCTCGCAGTTTTACATACAGAACTCCATCTTTACATAGAATTGACCTACAGAAAAAATACGAAAGCAATATTAAAGTCTTGTGTGTCTTGGTCAAGTTAGAGGTCACTAATCCAGAACTACAAATATGTATTTTTACTTTACACCTGCATGTGTTCCTCTTGGTACTCTGCCTACACCCTACAGAAATTTCCTTCCACATGAGTCTACCACATAGATAAAAGAAGGAATTGGCTAAGCTGACATATCTTATACAAGAGATACTCGATACACAAAGATCTGGGGACAGTGAAGTCCAGGAGACAACTGTGTATTATGATGTGAGGGGTCACTACATAATGTGAGTGTCCAATCATTGCCTAATGTCTCACACTGCATAGGAACAAAGGCCTAGTTATCCATATGTTCGTGTAATAGAGGAATGGTTAGTAGTAGTAATTGCAGGTACAACGTTTGCTTTTCTGACTTGTCTGGTGGAGTACAGAGGTTGAATTGTAGAGCACTGAACCTTGTATTACATGTAGTTTACTTAATGATCTTTTTACCATAGGAATTCCCCCTACTTGTTTGCTTAGAGGTTACTAAAGCTCACTTGACTCCTCACATGAAATGTCACAAGTTTGTCATGTTAAGCTTTGCAGGATGCAGCTTTGTTTACAATGCTGTGTTTGCGGACTGGATTTTGCACGTCTTAGAATACAGTTCTTTCCAGATATTAGAAGGTTTCTCTGGAGCTTGTCCCAAGAAGAACAAATAGTAAATGCTATTACTCTGCATTACAGAAAACTATTGCTCCCAGCATCCAGGGCTGGTGCCAGTAGTAATGTGCGCTCTACAAGTCTAAGATCAGCTTGTTGCATACACATTTACTCACAGAAATTTGGGAAGGTTTAGCAATGATATGAATGAATAATGATCATCAGTCTAAGTTCCTTAATACTTAGGCTATGTAGCCATGCTAACATCACTATATGTAAAATGGAATCTTAATCTCTTATTTGAAAATGTATATTTGTTCTATTAATATTGGTCATATAAACAGCTTTTTTCTGACATACAAAGCTGCAGACCGTGGTAGGTATTGGTCTGACAGATCTGTGTAACCATACCAGGATTGCAGCTAGAGGAGATGTGGTGCTGTTGTCCTCAGATTTTGTGAGATCTCTGAATCTGATCCCCAGCTCCTCTTCTCTGCTGTAATTGCAGTGGCACACTTCTGCTTCATTACTGCAGTAGTGACTTGTAGCATAGAGGAGGTATGTATGTTCAGTAAAGCGATCTCGCACACCAGTGCACCACAGTGCTCAAAGTCCAAGACATCCAGGGCTGCTACCTAACAAGGTCTGCAGCTTTGAATGGTCAAATCTGCTGGCAGACTGCCTGGTGTAGCATCACCAGTATATGTAGCAATTCAGCACATTTAGACAAATAACGTTTCTCTGATGGCACAATAATAGTCTCTAAGGATATTAAAGAGCCTGCACTGCACTAAAGAAGGCAAGATGTATGGGGCTCACTACCCTATACATCGGATTATATATATATATATATCAGACTTTTATGGAATATTTAATGTTTAGGTTTTAAATGTATTTTATTTTAATCCCCCCCCCCCCCCCCAATACATCACATAGCAGTATATTACAGATTTGACATCAGTATTGTAATTTTTATGTCAAAACAAGATAAAGTAAAATGAAAAGATCTGCACTTCAGAAATGTTGGTTCACTACCGACTTTATCCTCCAAACAAAGTACTACTAAGTGCCGACAGGAAAAGGACATTTAGCATTTCTTAAATGTTATCTTTAATGAACTTACTGCAAATGTTGAATCCCTTTCCGCAAGTCAATAATAATTTCCCAGTACCGAGGGCCTTTCACTTTTATCTATATAGCAGAGAAAAAAATAAAACAAAATAATTATTGCTTTCACAGACTCCATATAACAAATATTTTCTTGATGCACATTCAGGTTTTACTACAGTTGAAATAGCAAACCACCCAATAGTCAGCATAAAACAAAAAAACACTTGTCATTAGGACAGAAATTCTGACCATCAATGGAGAGGTAGGCGGTCAATTGTGTATAAAGGTGTTTTCTCCTTTCATGGTAAACTTGAGGCCCGATTGAGTACTTATACTGTGACTAAGAGGAAGGGACAGGCCACACAATGGATTCTGCATCAGATTTTTCATCTTTCACAGTAATATGCCCAATACTCTCTGTTGATACCCCTTTCAACTTAACAAACCTAAAATCTTGTGATAGCATAGTACTTAACGTTTGAACATAAGTTCTGAGTGACCGCAGATCAATGAATACCTGCCTTTTCTCAAAATGAAGCCAATTAATATTATCCATAGATAAATGGAACACTTTCAAGTATTTGTAATATGCATGAGATTGTTTATTTATAAACAAATGAATGACTGATAGATAATACGTACTTGTTTCAATAAATGAAGCTCTGGGAGCAGGGTGGGTGCCATTAGCTCTTCTGTCGTTTCTTCGTACCACTGAGTCCCCTGAAACATAAAATGAACCCAATCCATGCTTATGGTAGTATAAAGGTTGGAGGGCTTTTCTTTTAGCTACTGATGGGGTAAAATGGTCATATCCCATATCTTCAAATCCAATGGAAAACACATATAGCATACCTTGTATGTAACCTCTAGTAGGACATAACAGGGAGTGTTAGTGTCTACATCCACAGGGACCAGAAGCCTTGGCTCAGCTGCCAGCACATATAGGTGCCGTAAAGCTTGAAGGTGATACCTACATAAAGACACGCAAGTATATTTACAAATACTAGACAGATGAAAAAATCATCTTCCATAAAATTCGTCAACATTTTACCCAAGAGGTTATCTTCAATCTCAGCCATTGCAGACAGTCTAACTGCTGTCATTTGCTGTGATTTTATATGATAAAGAAATACCATCACACGCTGGTGCAACATGAACCCCAAATCTCCCCCAAAGTGTGTAGTCACTAATGATATAAAGATAAGCAGAACAAACATATACATGAAGACACCTACCTGTTATCTGTACTGTGGACAGGGAAATGGGGATACAGAGCACAGAGAAGAGCTGCTATGGAAGAGTTGGATGTGCTGAGTGAATACCTGAAAAGAACATATAATCAGAAGAGTTCCTACACTACGAGGGCGGTATAAGAAGTACCCGTGTTTGACGACAGAAGGCGTTCCTAAGGGAAGTTGGTGTTATCATCGTGTGCTGCGATCTATCAAACGACTGCAAAACAAATTGCAGACTTATTGATTGGTTAGTTTGGATTTGGCAGCTATTTGAGTAAGACGCGTTGTGATTTTCGCTAAAGATGGAAAAAGAGCAGTATCGTTCGGTAATTTGCTTTTTGTTTTTAGATGGGAAAAAATGCGAGGAGATAAAAGCAAAGTTGGATGCTGTTTATGGGGAGACTTCGCCACCTATGACCACAGATATTGGTTCAACGAATTTAACTGGTTAAGGACAGGGCCCTTTCCTGTTTTTTCATTTCCATTTTGCACTTTCCACCTTCAAAAATCTATAACTTTTTTATTTTTACATGTACAGAGCTGTGTGACGGCTTGTTTTCTGCGTAACAAATTGCACTTCATAGTGATGGTATTGAATATTCCATGCCATGTACTGGGAAGCGGGAAAAAAATTCCAAATGCAGTGAAAATGGTGAAAAACCGCATTTGCGCCATTTTCTTGTGGGCTTGGATATTACGGCTTTCACTGAGCACCCCAAATGACATGTCTACTTTATTCTTTGGGTCAGTACGATTACAGGGATACCAAATTTGTATAGGTTTTATAATGTTTTCATACATTTACAAAAATTAAATCCTCCTGTACCAAATTTTTTTCTTTGATTTGCCATCTTATCTTCTGGCGCTAATAACTTTTTTATACTTTGTTGTACGGAGCTGTGGGTGGTGTAATTTTTTGCGACATTTGATAATATTTTCAATTATATCATTTTTAGGACTGTACGACCTTTTGATCACTTTTTATAGATTTTTTTGTATATTTTTCAAAACGGTAAAAAAGTTCCATTTTCGACTTTGGGCGCTATTTTCCGTTACGGGGTTAAATGCATTGAAAAACCGTAAATATATTTTGATAGATCGGGCATTTTCAGACGCCTAATGTATTTATCAACGCATTGTAATGAAAGGGTTAAAACGAAATAGCCTCGGGTCTTCCGACCATGGAGACGGATCGCCTCTCCCCGATGACGTCATGGGGAGCGACGATCCTAGGCAAGATGACGGCGCCGTCATTTTGAGGCTGCCGGCAGCTTTGCCGTTGTAACACCCGTGATTGGTGATAGCACCGATCGCGGGTGTTACCCATAAGTCTTTGCTGCAATATGCAGCAAAGACTTACCGGCTATGGAGAGGGTTCAGCCCGTGAGCCCTCTCCATGCAGCAGGACCCGACCGCCGCCGTGAATACACGGCCCGATGGGTGCCGTGATTGCTCATGGTGCACAACAAGCAGATGCGGCTGTTAACTTCGAAGCAGTGTTTGGAGCAATTTAAGTGAGATCTGAAGGAGTTTTTGCGCCGAGTTGTCACGGTTGATGAAACCTGGATTCATAATTACACCAGAAACTAAGCAACAATCAAAGCAATGGATTTCTCTCGGTGAATCTGCTCCAAAGAAGGGGAAGATGGTCCCATTGGTCATGCTCATGTATTTTTCGAAAAAGGAAGAATGATCCCTGGACAATACTACAGTGAGTTATTGGACCGCTACCACAAAAAAATTGAAGGAGACATGAAAAAAAAGGTGCCGTTTTCAACACGATAACACACCTGCACATTCATCCAGAGTTGTCGCCGCCAAACTGCATGAATTGCGTTATGAATTGCTGCCGCACCCCCGTATTCACCCGATCTGGCTCCCTATGACTTTTTCTTGTTCCTTAACGCGAAGTAATGGCTCGCGGGACAATTTTTTTTGCTCAAATGAGGAAGTCATCGCCGAGACAGAGAATGGCCGGAATGTTGGGAGAAGTGTATCTTTCTAAAAGGGGACTATGTTGAAAAATAAAAAAATATTTTTTGAAAAAATGGTGTCTTAATTTCTACCACGGGTACTTATTGAACCGCCTTTGTGTTAACCAAAAATAGTGCAAGAGAAAAGGGGAGCAGTTACTCAAAACAAACAGTTTTCACTGTGGAAAATACAGGGTTGAGTACAATGGGTGAGCATTATGCGATTAGGTCTGTCAAAAAAAAAAAAATAAAATAAATAATAAAGTTAACGCCTCACTGTATAATGTACACCAGAATATTGTCTGGACTAAAACAGATTCTGGAGGACTAATACAGTACTTTTTGCCTGCTCAAATCAAAGGTCAGGAACGTGCAGGAGAAATTTTGGCTTTGGGAGAACAAAACACATTCATAATGAAAGTAAAACATTGCCATTTACCTTCCCCCTCCCAGGAATAGCAGTCCTAGGGCCATATGGTGGGCCAGATGGAAGCCATAGTTCATCTCACCACCAGTCTTCTTGTGCATAAATCGGCACAATTGTAAAACTCGGAGATTGCCGGAGCCCGCCATCACCATGGAAAGAGACAAGAGCACCACGCTCAGACATGTCTCAAGATTGTAGTGACCTGTCTTGGAGAAAATAAATGTATAAATGTTTGTGTTTCTTCTTTATGCTTCCCCAATAAATACATAACATTTCTGGAAAAAGATTAATACAATTGTCTTGCAGACATAGAAAAGATTGTGTGTAACTGTAGAACATAGATAAGACCATTCATTGTACATGTGATGTGTTACTTGATGGGTTATGTGTTCCCAGCAGAATCTTTTCCTGAGGATAATCTGCAAAAGCCACATGGATATAAGCCTGAATAAATCAATTTTCTCTTTTCCAAGTCCTTGGTGAAATAACATGGTTTAATGTCTAAATCTAGGACATTAGGACATTCCAATGGCAATGGAGTATTCCACTTTTTTCTGACCATTTTTTTAGTTCAACTCCCAGGAGATCTCTCTGTTGGTGCGTCAGGCTGCATTGGAAAACAACTTTTAATTGTCTGCTGTATAATGATGAGCATGACGTTGTGCTTTCAATGCATGCGCTCCATGCTTGAATTTTTCTAATATGGAGCAATTTCTTCTCAATCTGAGGAATTCTTCCTTGGGGATAAGGTTAATAGTTCTGTACAGGTTGGCATGCAGTTGGTAGCTGTCGCTTTGCAGTATAACTTAGTCATCATTAGATCACTCGATAGCTCTAAACAAAGATCACAATGTCCCAATCTGTGTAGAGGCAATATACTGGCTCTTATAAAAAGCCCCCACCATTGTCAAAGCCGGCAGAAATAGGGGGGGAGATGTGGGGGGCCACAATCAGTCCTTCTTGACATGGCCAATTACTTTGCAGAAAGCAAACATATTCCCTCGGATACGACTACAATCCCAAACCAAAACATTTAGCCCTTCTAGTCACATTGGTGACCAAGATACACAAACAGGGTATTCACATAATTCCCAATAATCCCTGAACGGCCATGTTTTACTATCTGCCTAAGGTCCATAAAAATCCTAACAAACCATTGTTAAAACAATTTGGTAACCTGTAACTTCTCCAAATATGTGGATATCCTTTTACAGAAATATGCATTACCCTCCTACCCAAGAGACTCCTCACAAATGATTCTAGAATTGGAACAAGTGAATTGGCAACCTAGTATCCTACTTATGGCTATGAATATCTCCGCCCCCTACTTACAAGTAATTTCCATGAATTAGGAATCAGAGCTATTCCCCAGACTTTGAAGGAAGACCCCCATCTACCACACACATTGATCAATTTAATTCTAGACAGCATACAATTTATCTTGAAACACAATACCTTCTCTTTACTCACTGAAATCTTTTCACAAGTAAGGGGTACGGCAATGGGAGCCCGTTTAGCCCCCAACTATACCAACTTGTATATGAAGAAGGTCTTTTCGAATGCCCCCATAAGCAACAATTCTACCTACTGCCACAAAATTCATTTTTAAAAACGCTAACTAAAAGGCGAATTGATCATCATATGGGAGGCACAAGCTCAGGATTTTGCCAAAGAAATATGCAAAAATGGCAACACTTCTGGGATAACTTGACGATTATCGTATTTTCTGGACTATAAGACGCACTTTTTAGCAAGAAAAAAATCTTGCTAAAAAGTCCCTGCTTCTTATAGTCCGGAGGTCAGGAGGATCCAGCACTGCCAGACCCTCCTGACCGCTGTAATGGAGATCGGGTGATGCCCTGACATAGAGCTGCACCCGATCTCCCAGAGAGGAGCCTCCGTACTGCTCTAACCTCTCCCCGATGTCCTACTGGTACAGGACCTGCGGTGATGTCAGAATCATGTGACTGATCACATGCTTCTTACATCACCACAGGTCTCATACTGCCATGCTGCACTGGGACAGGGTGAGAAGAAGAGGAATGGGGGAAGTATGGTTGTGTATAGGTGAGCTGAGTGAGTGTGTGGTTCTGTGTGTGTGTGTGTGTGTGCATAGGTGAGCTGAGTGAGTGTGCATAGGTGAGCTGAGTGAGTGTGTGGTTCTGTGTGTGTGAGTGTGCATAGGTGAGCTGAGTGAGTGTGTGGTTCTGTGTGTGTGTGTGTGCATAGGTGAGCTGAGTGAGTGTGTGGTTCTGTGTGTGTGTGTGCATAGGTGAGCTGAGTGAGTGTGAGGTTCTGTGTGTGTGTGTGTGTGTGTGTACATAGGTGAGCTGAGTGAGTTTGCATAGGTGAGCTGAGTGAGTGTGTTGTTCTGTGTGTGTGAGTGTGCATAGGTGAGCTGTGTGAGTCTGTATAGGTGAGCTGTGTGTGTATGTATAGGTGAGCTGTGTGTGTATGTATAGGTGAGCTGAGTGAGTATGTATAGGTGAGCTGAGTGAGTGTACATAGGTGAGCTTTGTGTGTGTATAGGTGAGCTGTGTGGTTCTGTGTGTGTGAGTGTGCATAGGTGTGCTGTGTGTGTGTGTATAGGTGAGCTGAGAGTGTGTGGTTCAGTGTGTGTGAGTGTGCATAGGTGAGCTGTGTGTGTGTATGTATAGGTGAGCTGAGTGAGTGTGTATAGGTGAGCTGAGTGAGTGTGTATAGGTGAGCTGTGTGTATAGGTGAGCTGAGTCTGTGGTTCTGTGTGTGTGTGAGTGTGCATAGGTGAGCTGAGAGTGTGCATAGGTGAGCTGAGAGTGTGCATAGGTGAGCTGAGTGAGTGTGTGTGTGTGCGCGCATAGGTGAGCTGAGTGTGTGTGTGTGTGTGTGTGTGTGTGTGTGTGTGTGTGTGTGTGTGTGTGTGTGTGTGTGTGTGTGTGTGTGTGTGTGTGTGTGTATATATATAGGTGAGCTGTGTGAGTGTGTATAGGTGAGCTGAGTGTGTATGTGGATGGATGATGCAGAGCCGAGTGTGTAAATCTGTCCGTGTGCGCTGTGCTTAAATGCGAACAACAGGGATATTTTAATTGGTGTAAAATATATTTTTCCTTTTTTTTTTTTTGGAAGCCTAAATCTGGGGTGCGTCCTATAGTAAGAAGCGTCTTATAGTCTGAAAAATACGGTAATAGATACTACAAACAGACTGAGTTTTTGGACTTGCTTATTTACTTTGACCCAACCATTAACTCCAGCAACCAAAACCTATTTCAATCAGTCGATTTCAGTTTTCCAGATTTTTCCAGTTTACATAATAAAAAATGCCTTTTGAACATCCCACATAGCCAGTACAAAATAATGTATTGGAACTGTACAGACAGCAAAACCTTCATTACCCAGTCAAAGACCCTAAAAGACACACAGAATGGATGCCCACAAGAACTCCTTCAAAATGCTTTCCAAAAGACCTCACACAAAAGGACTGTTTTGCCCCTTTATTACCACCTCAGACACCTTATAAAATCCATTTTATCCACCCACTGGGACATCCTGCAGAAGGACCCATACATTGCCAAGTCCTTACCCCCTAAACCCAAGCTGACCTTTAGGCAAGTCCCCCCTCCTCAAAAATCTCCTGGACTCCACCAAACTCAAAGAGAAAGACAAGAAACCCAACAATTTCCTTCTTCCGCGAGTTGATAGGTCCTAACAGTACCACATGCAAAACATGTGAAATCATGAACATATAGGAAAAAGTATTCAAAACAATTACTATTGGAGAGTCCTTTACTATCAAGTCATTTATGAACCTTTCATACGTAGAACGGACCAAACACCCAGAGAACGCCTCAACACCTATAGGAGCAGAATATGCATCTGCTTTCATGAACATTTGTATTCTAATAGTACACCCCATCTATATATTCCCCCTTCATTAAGCCCAATACCTTTTCCTTTCTTTTTTCCTCACAGCTTTCTATTCTACCTTATCGGTGATCTTAACAATACCTCCATGATAATCATAATCAGTTGGCCGTTCATTCATTTCCCCTATTCATCCCTCCTGTTACTAAGTCCCTCTGCTATCCCCAGTATCCTCTTTCCTCTTCTTTCTTTTACCTCCGTTGTGTTCCCCCTCTCACTAAAACATACTATACACACGCAATCTTCACAGCTTTATTTACATCTGCTAACCAGACAGACATCTCTGATTAACACTCAGCGTGAACTGACTCTATTTCCATATACAACAATCTATGGCACATTAACAATTCCAACATTTATGAACATAAAGCAAAAAATATTGGTTTAAAGACAGACATGTCAACAACTTCTCAAACATCCTTATAACTCTCCAAACTCGGAATTTTAAGCTGAAAGTCCTGTTGCTCCATTTCTATTGGAATCATTGGCCACACTCTCTCATGTTTAGCAATAGCACTTTCCTTAGATGAGCCCTTCTGCTGGTAAGACATTTGGAACATGGCTGTCAGCGATTTTATCCTGGGAATTCTTCACCCATGTCACAACCCCATGTAATTTCTAAATATCCATCTGAAAAATATTGCCATAGGTCTCATTTGAAACAGGGTATTATAGTCTGCCAGAAATTTTTCAGTTAGTTCTCCCCATACAGTCCTGTTTTTTTGCCTCTTTAATGTACATTTGTTTTGGCCAAATAACAACGTTCCAGTCCTTAGCGAACTGTTTATATACAGTTGCATAATCCTATTTTATTTGATGCAATATTGAAATTAAATTTTTTTGGCTAAATGAATGTGTTTTCATAAAATATACACAATCTCAGTGGATAAAATACAAATATGCTTCTCAAAGTTTGATACCCAATCTCCCCCGCATATAACAATACCTCATATGTGGTGGTAACCTGCTGTAAGGGCACACGCCAGGGCATTGAAGAGAAGCTGCGTCATTCAGAGCAGATTTTGCATTGCACTTATTAGTGGCTATACAATCTTTATTTTTTTGTACTTTTTATTTTTATGCACTTTACAAATCCTTTATTTTAGTGGGTCTGTAGCTTATTGATGAGATTTTATTAACTCTTGAATGTACGGAAGAAAAGAAAATCGTCAATAATGGTTTCCTTTCTTAACATATTTTTTTGGGGCCGTACACTAAAAATAACTAACTATCTTTATTCTATGGATCACTTTTATTACAGTGATACCTAATTTATATAATTTTACTGGAAAAAACAAATATTTGTTTTTGCATCGCCATATTTTCCTAGATATAACTTTAATATTTTTTGGTTGACAGAGCTGGTTTAGGGCTAATTTTTTTCATGTTGAGTTGTCTTTTTCAGTGGTACCATTTTGGCGCACATAACTTTTTTTGATCCCTTTTTGGAACATTTTTGTGAAGGGGCTTTGTAAAAAATATACATTTTGGCAAGGTTTTCAGGTTTTGTTTTTACAGCATTCACCGAGCGGGTCCAATAATGATTTTGAGTAATTGTACAGATTGTTACAAATATGCGATACCAAATATGTGGGTTTTTGTTTGTGATTTTTGTGGGTTTTTTTTTTTACTTTATTAGATGTGTGTACGGAATGTTTGTGTTTAGGGGACTTTTACTTTAATTCTTTTTGTTAGAAAAATTTTATTAAGTGTTTTCAACTTTTATTTTTTACTTTCTAACACGCTGGTGATTTACGTGAAATGCCTCTTACACGCCGTGGTCAAGCGTGAACACGGCCTGTAAGGGGTTAACACCCGTGATCGGAGGAATTTCAGATCACGGGTGTTAGAGGCGGGTGTCGGCTCTGTTCAGGAGCCGTACCAGAAGCATGATATAATAGTTCTGCAAAATGCGGGAACTCACCTCCCGCAATGCAGTACTATTATGTCAAATGTCGGGAAGGAGTTAAAGCAAAGATTAAAACCTTTGCAAAGTACACAGGCAGGGCCGGCGCTATGGGTAGGCAAAGTGGGCAATTGCCCAGGACCCCCTGAAAGGGGAGAATCACTTCTTTCAAATGAATCTTGAATTTTGTTTCTAGGTGCCACGAATGCAGAGATACTCAGGTTTAAAGTGAGAATATCAGGTGACATTTGTATATATAAAAATCACTCCCAACAGTAGTTAAGATCTCCGTTTTCCTGACATTTAGAAACACAAATTCATATAAAAGAGGAGACTCTCTTCTTTCATAAGAAAAAAGAAGTGAGGTTCTATGTGTCACAGAGCCAGAGATACAGCCCCCTGAATTGTAACCCCCCTCCAGATTCTTAGCCATCAGGCTACAGGGAGAATTTGCTGCATACAGGAGCTGCTGCACCTCACAGATAATGGAAATATTCACTTTATACGTTACTACAATCTGAGAAGGGATAATATCAACTAATATCTAAGAACACAATTTTTCTCTTATTGCCTTTTATTTCTTGAGGGTTCACAGAGGGTTCTGTTATTGTGCGGCTAATACAATGGCGCACATGTAAACGTGACTTTTATTATCTCATTAGCTTGGTTTACGGATATATAGTTATTTATTTGGGTTACCATTGTGTAAGGGAGCATACAAAGATACATCTAGGTGACGCTCAGTGCAATTGTCTGCAAAAATAGTTTGGTGTCCCCTGTGGATTTAACGTTCCCTTTACTGCCAAATGCATCACCTGGTTGTCTGCTTTCAAAATTATCTAGGTTTTATGGCGCCTTTACTTTTTATTCTGTTGTATTGATATATTTTGCAGGTTGTGACGGTCTTAACATTTCTAGCTGAAAAGCAGATATCTAGTTATTAAGGTTTTAGTGATATTATGTGGATTTATTTATGTAGGCGCCTATGTCTATAAACTCTGATGTAATTTTGAAAATAAGGAAATTCAGAAATGATGTGGTTTGTTGGGTTTTTCTTTCAATTCTTTTTCTGTACGTCAAAATTGTAAACATTTATCTGGTCAATAACGCGAAAAAATATTGTGTGTGTGCGTGTGTTAATACCCCTTGGTTGAATTCCCGGGTGAAGATGCTTATCATCTATCTATAGTTATCATCTCCTATAATCTGACCATTTATATATCTCACTTTTTCTCTGTTTATTAATCAATCTTCCATTTCTCTTCATCTTTCATATTTATCTTCTATCATAACAATTATAATTAATAAATATTTATATAGCGCACACAGATTACGCAGCGTTGCACAGAGCTTGCCAAATCAGTCCCTGTCCCCGATGGGGCTCAAAATCTATTCAACCTACCAGTAATTTTTTGGAGTGTGGGAGGAAACCGGAGGACCCAGAGGAAACCCATGCAAACACCGAGAGAGCATGCAAACTCTTTGCAGATGTTGACCAGTGCTGCAAGACTGTAGTGCTAACCACTGAGCCACTGTGCTGCCCATCAATCTCTATATTACAGTTTGTTTCACCATACTAAAGGGAGCCTCTTACTGACTTTGACTGGTCATAAAATAGTTTTATTTTGGGGCCCCACTTTTAGTTTTGCCCAGGGCCCAACTTTGTCTAGAACCGGCCCTGTACACAGGTTTAGGCGCCTTTCAAAGAATGGTGCAACAGGTTGACAGTTTGCATCCCACCTTCTCGGCTTATGTGCTTAATTCTTGATTTTTCCCTTTCCTCACCTTGTCTTCCCTGCTTTCTTCTAAGGGGCCTTGTACCTCCATTTTTGACAGTCTCGTAAAAACAAGGCCTGTTGGGCAGTCTTATTTTTGTTTTGACTATTGACATCAAGCATGCATGCCGTCTGTCCTGATTGATTAAATTCAGTAACAGGACTTAAATTTTGGTGGCGTGACTATTGGTTGGAAAAGGGAAAAAAAAAAATTGAATTTCGAAAATAGAGAATTTTTCCAGAATTTCGGTAAATATCAATTTTTTTTTATATTTGATAAGGAGATTTGCCTTATTATGTTGCTGTCAACCACGAGTGAACGCACTCTCAAAATCACCTCGATATGTTAAAGCAATCCAAAGTTACAAACCATTATAGTGATAACCAGATACGGGGACGGGGACGGGGGGAGGGGGAGTTGGAGGGCCGTGGCAGGAAGTAGCAAAATGGCCACGCTGTTAAGTGGTTATAATATATTACAGTGTTACAATCATCTCCTCCTTTATTCATTTCAGAAACAAAAAAAAATGCTTCAATGGTTTAGTAACACTTCAAATTCGGTCTTGTTTGTGTAAATGGTGCTTATATCCATTTTAATCCCAAAAGAAGAAAAAGGGGAAAAAAACGTTTTTTGTTGTTTTTTAAATTGTGCAGTACCAAACTTTGTTCATGACTAAAGAGGAAGAAATATTCTACTTACTGTGGTAACAGCCTGTCCGGACAAACATTCAAAATCTTTTGCAAATTTACACTACGAAAGGAAGCAAATGGTCAGATAACAGGATACAGCTATACAGATATAAAGACGTTATCAAAAATTTCCTACTTACCAGGCAGTTAAAAGCAGAGAGGTTTGCAGATCCAGCAAAACGAAACCCTAAAGCAAGACAAGCTCCCGCAATTGTGTAGACATGAGCTTGCCTGAAAATGGACCAAAAAACACAACCATCAGGAAGACAGGGCATAGCAATACTGGACTGGTAAAGCCAAAACATATGGCTTTGTTAAATGGAATGTAGCACTTATATAGAATATACTATAATAATTTACCATATTTTTCGGACTATAAGGCACACTGGATTATAAGGCGCACCATCAATAAATACCAATTATCCAGGCAAATTGGTGAAGAACAAGGATACCTATGTGCAGGCCTCGTACAAACTATACAAAAGACTGTAAACAACGATTTATGCAAAATTCTATAGATTTTATTAATGTAACAAAAATAACACGTTTAAATCACCACAATTAAAATCAACCCATAAAAACAATCCTGGCCATGTAAAATGGATCCTGATAGGAGGTTAGGTAAACGTCAAAGACCACAATATAAAGTGAATAGTGCAAAATAATTCATATATACCGACCAGGTTGCATCATAAACAGGAAATATGGTAATGAACCACTGAACCCCGACAGAATTCTGTCGTAGTTTGTCTCAAACAGTTTATAAATGTGGTGCAGGCAGTTTTCTGGCTCTCCAACGACTAGCGTGACAAAAGGGTGTAGCCTATATATATGGAGTAGCCTGATATATGTGGCGTGGCCTTGCACCAAAAAGGTCAGTGGAAGAGAAATACCGCTAACCCGACAGAATTGTGTCCTAACTTTTGGGCGTAAAGTAAGACAACTAATAGGAGGTGCAGAGTTACTAGAGAGTCTTATACTAGGACAGAGTTATCATCCAGCATTAGACACCTCTATAAATCGGGTGTTTGTCAGCACAAGTGTTTTCTGACTTGTTCATTGAGCCCTCACACTTCTTGTTGAATACAATTTTATACTGAAAGATAATGGGGCAGATTTATAAAAAGTGTCCTAAGGTTAGACAGTGCTGAGTTAGATTAGACAGTCTAGACTAGCACTAATATCTGCCCAATTATCTTTCAGTATAAAATTGTATTCAACAAGAAGTGTGAGGGCTCAATGAACAAGTCAGAAAACACTTGTGTTGAAAAACGCTCAGGGAGGATTCCCACGTTATGTTTTGAAACTTATCCAAAAACGCAAATGGAGTGGGTTTGGACAAAACACATAAAACCCCCACCCACTAGCATTTTGGATGAGTTTAAAAATGCAACAAAAAACGCCGCATAGGAAGCCACCCTCAGGGCTGCACAATGTTTGTGTTGAGTTCAGTCTCATCAGTAGATGAGAATCTACAAAAATACATCATATTACTTACGCCAGTGTTTCGAGGTTCAGATCCTCGGAGGCAGGTTGCTCTGCAGCATGCAGTGAAACGCTATTGGCAGTGATGATCTAGAAATAATGGAGATTACAGATTGATTGTCTAAGGAAAATATAGAAAATTAGGGCATGAACTAAAAAATGGTAGGAAACAGTCTGTAAATCAAAAAGATTCGCACAATGTATGATGCATGTTCACAGCTGGGCACATTTATTTAGTAACTTATTATAAGCATCTGTTCACACATAGGATTTGGAAGTGAATTCTCTACCCACAGGTGGATTAGTGTGATGTTTTTCTGTATGCAAACCTGTGACAAATCCACAGTTTCTCGCCTCAAAATTGGACAGAAAATCACCACAAAATCTGGCCCAAATTCTTCTCTGTGGCCATTGCTTTAGTCCTGTGCTGATCTAAGCCCTTAACAATTCTTCCATATAATTACCCCTTTTTTGTAGACACTGATTAAATGGGTTAGCCATTTTTCCTCACGTTTTTTGTAATGTGTGTATGTGCAGGAGGCAAAATATGAAGAAATTTACATATATATATATATATATATATATATATATATATATATATATATTAAATGTTCTTTACAGCTTTCATGATATGTAAAGTAAAGCCTCTGTTTCAGACATGTCTTTTACCTCATCACCTGCCATTCTTTCCATAAAATAGTCATAGATGGAGAGTCATGTGATCCTAAACTATCCTTGGCCAATCTCTCTTTCTGTCCCTGAATACCATCATAAGGTCCTGGAAGGGCGATGTGATCATAACTGTATATTTTATACACAGGAATGGCAGCTGATGAGGTAAAAGCCATTTCTGAACCTGGGGCTTTACTTTACATTTCAGCGGTGCAGAACTTTTAATACATGTTTACTGCAAAATTATCTAATAGCCTGCCTGGGTTATACTGTGAGGCTATATTTGTGATTAACTTACTTCAGGCACATTGCTGTTTACCCATTGTGCATTAGGTAGTATGTCATCCCATAAAATAAGACATCTTGCCAGTGTCTACAATGCAGGAAAAAAAAAAGTTTTAGTCACACAGCCAAATAAATGCGTTGCTATACAAAGTATGCATCATTATCCTGACGCTGGTAATAATAATATTACATGACTGAATAGAAACTTTCAGCTTACAAATTTGGAGCAGAGTTTGAGCACTAAGTTACTGGAACCTCCATAATGTTATTTTCTGTCTATGGTTTGATTGATGAACCACATTAACTCATAAGTCATCCATTTATTGAAGTCACAAATATTTTACGACGTTTCGGTCATCTCAACCTTTGTCAAGTGAGATCTGGCTTTGGCAGGGTGTGATGTGGGTCTGTGGTGAAGCAGCTGCTCCCGCGGCAGTCTAATTCTTGTGAATCTCCCGCAAATTTTTGTATGAACTTTTCTAATGTAACAGCCTTGCAGGATTGGCAGCATAGGCAATCCTATCAAGGCTGCAGTTATCCCAGTTGCTTGTGCATGTTTTTCTACCGCACTTTTTCCTTCCACTCAACTTTCCATTAAAATGCTTTGATACAGCACATCCCATGAATAGTCAGCACCTTAAGCAATGACCTTTTGTGGCTTACTACCCTGTAGAATGTGAGTAATAAATGACTTCTGGACAACTGTCTTCCCCATAATTGTGTCACCTACTGAACCAAACCTTTTAAAACGCTTAGGGTGATGCCACACATGGCGTTTTGAAACAGTTTTTGGTCAGTCCGTTAAAATTTGTCCATTTTTAATTGTGCAAATTTGGAAAACCTGTCAAAAACAGATGCGCTTTCAAAAAACGCATACGTTTTTAAAAAACGGATGCGTTTTTTAACGGATTGCTTAGAAACGGACCAAAAACGGTTTCAAAACGCCATGTGTGGCATCACCCTTAGGAAGCCTTTGCAGGTGTTTTGGGTTAATTATTCTAGTTTTCTGAGATGACAACAGGCGGTCCCCTACTTAACCCAACTTATAGACGACCCCTAGTTACAAACGGACCTCTGGATGTAGCCCTAGGTTATAATAATCAGCTGTAGGAGTTATAAGGTGTCTGCACATAAGCTTTATTGTTAATCCTGGTTCTTATGATTACCCAACAAATTTAAAAATCCAACTGTTACAGAGACAAAAAAAAAAAAATCTGCCTGGGGTTACAATTACAAGTTATACAGTTCCGGCTTACATACAAATTCAACTTAAGAACAAACCTACGGAACCTATCTTGTACGTAACCCCATAACTAACTGTATTGGGTTTCCCTTAGCTGTAAGCCATAATCATCATTAACATAAATTAGCACTGGGAAACGTTCACATTTTGTAATAACTCCATATAATTCCTGAGTTTCACTTTTTGAATTGAATTAATGAAATGTTTTGATTATATTCTTAATTTAATGAGAAGCACCTGTAGATGTGTCTAGATAGGGTTGATAACATTGATAAAATTCCAGTCTCATAAGTGAATATATCCAATTGTAAAGAACAGATGGGTTTGGGGATGAGGGGATGGCCACTTTGTGTTCAGTATATTAAAGAGAACCCGTCATGCAAAATAACCCCCCTAAACTAAATATATTTTCATAAACTGCCATTAGAGAGCATTGCCTCTATCCCTTCATTGTCCCTCTACATGCCTGTAAACCTAAGCAATGAGGTCCTAAAGCTGTATGCAAATGACCTGTGAAATGTCCAATGAAGCATTAGCATATTCAAGCTGTCCTCTCTATTCATGAGTGGGAGGTACAGCCACACCCCCAGTGCTTGACTGACAGCCTGTATAATGATGTGAGCCTGTATAATGATGTGCTTCCTGCTGCTGGTGGCCACGCCCCCTGCAGCCTGTGTGTGCATGTGTGTGTGTTTAGGAGAGATACAGCAGCTCCAGGCAGCCATGTTACAGCAGAACATGTCAGATTCATGTGTAGCTGATGTCTGTGTCTCTCACCTGTGTATTAGGAGGGTGCAGCATGTCAGCAGATGCAGCAAACACACTAGCCATGCTTTACTATACATTACACACAGACATGAGCAGGGGGAGGAGAGGGGAGGGGTAACAGGGGTGACATCACTGCCTCTGACCATGTGACCAGCCTCATTTACATGATAAAGAATAGATGATTTTACAATGAATAATGTATGAAATAACTAGATAAAGGCTGGGATGGGATCCTTGTGAGCTGCTCCAACAGGTAGTAGTGACAGGACAAGTGACACAGACCTGATGACAGGTGTCCTTTAAGCAAATGACCAATATAGTTTAAGTTAAATTTCTGCACCATGTTCATGAAATCAAGTCACAGGCCGTGTTCAGAAATGCCTTCATGCACAGCAGCCTGCTGCTCCCGTCCATAGGATGGCAGGAGATGGATGGTCAAGTGATCATACACTCCCGTGAGCTCTCAATCCTCTACAACACCCTGCGAGCTATCAGTGCAGTGATTATCTTTCTGTGTTTCAGAGCCTGTCACTGTTATCACAGGGGACTGTTATGAGAAGCTGTGTACAACTTTGCCTGGATGGAGGACACACTGCACTGCTTAAACTTTTGGTTTGAATTGCCAGAAGTGGGATATACTCTCCTCCTGCTGCTTAGGCTGCAGAACTTTAACTGAATATATATTGGTAATTATATAATAACAATTAACATTAAAGTGGCCAACCCCTTCAACTCATTTCCAATGCCTGTCTTCATTTGTATAAATGTGTGTTTCCTTTTCCAAGAGGAACCCTGCAGTTTGTTGCCGTTTCATTATAAAATGTAATAAAATTAAATATTTTAGCAGAATAAACCTAACAAAGTAAATACCCTACCCTTAACAAAAGGAACTCTGGCTTAACAAAGTCAAGTAGATACATGGTATCCGGAGCTTGAAGCCAATCAGCGATAGACCTAAGAAAACAATAGAAAAAAGTCAGGGAGCAATATAAAGAGAAATTACAACTGAAACACAGAATATCCTTGACATGCTCTCAAATTTGAAGCTCATTACAGGTGCTCATAAATGTAAGTTTCTAAACAAGTAACAAAATACAGTAGAGAAATAAGCCAAGACAAGCTTCAAAGAGAATAAGTTTTCCTGGATTTTTGAATTTTTTTCAGTTTACAAACCCATATTAGGATTTATCCTCTGGGGGAAAAAATTGTACTTCCTGCTGGCACCATTTTATATTCTGTGCCTTGTACTGGAAAGCTTGAAAAAAAAAATTCCAAGTATGATGGAATTGCATCATTTTCTCATGAGCACTATTTTTATGGCTTTCAATGTGTGGTCCAGATGACACTTTTGTAAAAAAAAACCCAAAACAAAACAAAAAAAAACAGAAAACCTCTTGCTTGGGTATACAAAACACATTTATGATTTTATTTTGTTATGATCAACAGACTATAAGTTCAGTCTGATGTAGACTTGTGGAAAAAAAATAAAAATAAAACACACAGTGACCCCTACCCTCTCCATAGCAATGCATGGCACACGGCGCCATAACACAGGAAAAGATAGGACATGTCCTACCTTTTTCCTAGTGTACAAAGCAGAACGGTGCCCCACATGTGCTGCACCTTATCACTCCGTGTGCCCATTGTTGTCTATAGGGGACATATGTACCACTGCAAGCTGGCAGCCAAATATACCCCCCCCCCCCCCCCACACGGTTGTGTGCATGGGGCCCAAGTCTGATAAGTTGCATTACATTTTACTCATCAGCACTGACTTGATAGCAGATTCTTGACTGGAAGTTAGGATTAAAGAAAAGAGTTCATAAAGACTTCACTTTCAGTAAAAGAACACTGTTTTCCCAATGTTCTTACTTTCTGTGATTTACCTGTTGTTGGTCTTTAAATAGATCATAGCTAATGCCAGAGTAGCTCCAGGGCACGTGACATCTACATTAATGGTGTCTCCTTCCTGAAAAAAAAAAAATTAACACACAGTAAACACAAATGTAAGTACACGCAAGTGCAAATCTGGGAAAATAAGACAGGAACGTGACAGGATAGACAAAGACAACTAATATTAAATGCTCACCATAGCCCCTTACCACCACAACACTTGTGTATGTTTGTTGTTTGCTCCCTCCTCTCAAAAGTCAGAACTTTTTTTTATTTTTCTGTTTACAAACATGCACAAGGACTTGTTTTCAGAATAACAAATTGTACTTCCTAGTGGGACCATTTAATATTCCATGCAATCTACTGGGAAGCTGGAAAAAAAATTCCAAATGCAGCGAAATTGATTCCATTTGTGCCATTTTCTTATTATTTTCACTGTGTGGTCCAGGCAATATGGCAACGCCATGCCTGAAGCTGCCAGCGACACTTTAATGGAGCTTGTATTCAATACAAGTGTTAGCATGAGCCCTCTCCATATATCCTTAATGATGCTGTGCAGTAATTGTAAGGAGATCATTGTTAGGGTGTTAAAACTGCTTTATTAAAAGGGTATTCCCATGAAAACAAGATTCTTAAAGGGCACATGACACGAGAAATTGGCTTAATAAACGATTACCGGTATGTTGTCTGAAAGCTTAACACCTTCCAGATCGTGTATCTTTCATGGCCCAGCTTGGTCCCATCATCCACAAAATCAACTTTGAAGATTTTCTGGATGATGCCACTACACTGGACCAGGAAAGAAACCTGATCAAAAAGGTATTCAGGTGCTTAACAACATACTGATAGTGGTTTATTAGGTCAATATCTGTTGACACGTTCCCTTTAAAGATACTCAGGATAACAAATTAACAAATTCTCTAATTCTATGTTAAAAAAATACAGCATTGCAAAAGATATAATTCCAACATGTCTCTATTAACCCTGGGGTTTACAATTCTCCCTAGATCTCACGGTAATCTCTTGTCTATGGTTGGCAGATTCTTCTAGCTTCTCTAGTCTTGCAGGAGCAAAGCGAGGGGCAGAAGGCGGAGAACACTACAGAAAAATGCACTTCCTGGTTCATCAGCATGCCTCCACCCTTTTCTCACCAACCGTAGAGGAGACTACAGCACTACAAACAAGATATGTTCTTGATCCAAAGGGAGGTGCTGACATAGATGTGCCAGCTGTGTGTTTTATTGTTTAGGTGAGGTAACAGAGGCGAATGCGTCATTGTCGTGTATCCATCTCATGACTCTGATCTGTCTCATCTCTCTTTTTCTATATGACAGATATTAGCAGAATCTTCAAAGCTGAATTGTGTAAAGTGTATATAAAATCTATACCCTGATAATCTAAGCACATTGTCAGCACACAGCATCTCATAGCACAGAGGGATCATAATGTGTCTGCTTAGAGAGTCCTCTGGAATCTTAGAGACCCACACTCTGGAATCTTACACTGACCATCACTGAGTAATAGGAGCTAAAAGTTGGAGCTAAAAGTAAGGTGTTAAAAATGATCTCTAGTGTGTAAACATCCCTAGGGGATTAAAATTTGAGAACCATCTTCCACGGGCAAACCCCTTAAATAGTGAGGCTTCGCTTTACATCTCTCTTCTAGTCATCAATGTCCATTTTGCTTTTAATTTACATATTTTAACCGAGATGTATCATGTTTTTGCAAAGCAAAATGTTAGGAAGAAGTCTCCAAATGAATTCAAGAGAATCATATACAGGCAGTCCCCGGGTTACATACAAGATAGGGTCTGTAGGTTTGTTCTTAAGTTGAATTTGTATGTAAGTCGAAACTGTATACTTTATCATTGTAACCCTCAGCCAAATTTTTTTTGGTCTCTGTGACAATTGCATTTTAAAAATGTTGGGTTGGCATTAGAACCAGGATTAACAATAAAGCTTCATTGCAGACACCTTTAATAACTGCTATAGCTGATTATTGTAGCCTAAGGCTAAAGTACAGTAAATTGCCAACATCCAGAGGTCCGTTTATAACTAGGGGTCGTATGCAAGTCAGGTGTTCTTAAGTAGGGGACCGCCTGTATGTATATTATTACAGAACGTACACAACGGAAACCCTGTCGTCTGGAGAGCCAAGGTACAAACCTGTCTCTACAAACTGCTCTGCTTTCTGCTGCTACTGGACCAGATGTTATTTATTGTGCCAATCTGTGCATGGCTCAAAACCCCTTCACTCGTAGTCAGCTGTAACACTGGCTTGCCACTTCAGTTCTTTTTAACTCTTGTATGGAGGGCAAGGAAGTATAGTGGAGACAAAAAAAAAAAACTCGGATGTGGTGACCAACTACCAAAGAGTAAGTGAAAAACAATGTATCAGATTAGTGCAGTTTTTGCGCAAATGTTAAATGCTCTAAAAGTTGCATAAAAGCATTGTAAAAGCACAAATTATTGCCTCAGTTTTGTGTGGACACGTCGACTACACTGTGAGCGGCAGAACCACAAAGAATGAGGTATGGCTTGCGTCTTAGGGAACCAGCAATGGAAGGTAATGTCAAGAATGATAGTTGCTGCACGAGGGGATATAGTCTCTAGTACACAAAGCACTACTGCAAAATACATTTAAGTAAGAAACCTACTAACATGTAACTAGATGAAAATGCTGTCAAAATATATAGCTGTAACTCTGTTACCTTGATCTGGTAGCTTGGGGACTTGTGTTTTTCCCGGTTAATCCCCACATGTGAACGCTTGTGTCCTCCTACCATATACTGGTACAGTTGTTCTGGCACGTTCAGGTCCGACATGCCAATCAAATTACTTCCATGCTGCACAGACACATACAATTGTATTTGGTGACCACTTAAGTAAGGTTGCACACAGAAATGCTGTACCATATAAAACATACAGAAACAGAATGACTTGGGTCTACAATAAAGGTGTTTTACACTTATACTGGTAAAGAGTGGTATATAGGGTCACCCATATTACACTTGCCCTGTGAAAAAATATTTACTATCAAAATATAGCATAATAAACCAGGAACATTTAATCATAGATCCAGGCACTGTGGCTGTGGTAAAGTCTGTTTGTTATCGATGGCCTTCTTTCTTCTAAAAATCAACTTTTAAATTTTGCTTACAAGTCTGAAGGGCTCCTGGGGAGTTGCCAGAGCCCCTCCATGCTGTTGCACCGTAAACCCCCCCCCCCCTTACTGATGTAATCTCACTGCAGAAGAGGAAGTTTCAGCACACAGTTTTGGCCAAAAAGGAACAAATAACATTACTGTGGCTTGGGATCTGCCTGAGGGCATACAGTCCTGACAGATTGTCATCTGGCAAAAGAGAAAATAATTCCTCTGTTCGATTGTTGTCTTGTATCGGACAGGTCTACTGAAAGCCCATTTATGGACCAGTGAATGGAACACTTCATTGTTCAGACATCACTCTTGTTGGTCCACAGTTGTCTGCTACCCCATGAGAATAACGGCTGCTGTCTTCTGTCTGTATGTACCAAATGTGTAAATGTATGTGAATACATGTACTTTGTTGTTTAAAAAAAATAAAACTGTTACGGTAATAAAAATGATGCGGTCAAAAAGAAAAAAAAAAAAAAAATGAATAACCTATTGTTTGAGATTTTTCTTTTAAATCCACTAGTCTAGTCTAGAAGTAAAACTACTGGTATCTTCTTAAGTTCAAATGAAGTGGATGTATGTCCCAGTTGTCTATTTCTGGAGGATACTGATGTAATTTTGAGGGCGTAATTGTTTCTTTTGAAACCTCTGAAGTCGAGATCTGAGAGATTCTCTTTTGTCCAATGGTCGAAAGGATTTTTGCAGTCTAAAAGAACACCTAGAAATCTTTTCTTCATACTCAAAAGATGGTCCAACTTTTGACGATTTATTATCCACCACAGGTTTTCTAGAAGTTGAATTCTCAGTTGAATTAACTCAGTGGAGTAACTTCTGAATCTGCTATAATGAGTTTGTTGTCCAGATAAGGTACCAGTAGGTTTCCTTCCCTTCTTAGTGAGGCCGTCACTTCTGTCAGTTTTTGAAATGTTCTTGGTGCTGAGGAAATGCCAAAGGGCAGGAAGGTGAACTTGTATTAAAGAATGTGACCTTGTGTAGATTCTATTGAGAATCGTAGAGATCTTTAAGAGATTTTGTGGATTTGAACATGTAGTACAAGTTCTTCAAGTGTTCTTCATTGTGCAAACATGAGCAGGTCTGTAGTTAGTAAGCCAAACTCTCAATTTCCCTAACTTCGATGCCAGTTCCAACGAAATGGTCACAGACTGAAGGCCATAGATAACACATAACAAGATTACCACAGTCACAGTGCCTGTGAATAACAGCCCTGTGAGTAACGTCCTAGGTTTATCAAGATAGATTTTGATGGTAGATTTCCTGGCCACTAGACCGAATCCTGTAGGGATTTTCCATACGGAAGTCATCTCATTTACATTACAAACAGTATCAATATAGAAGAAAACGCATTCACTACATAATGCAATAGCTTATTTGTAGAACACTATATGCAGTTACAAAAAAAATTAAATGTTTGTCAAGTGGTTTTAAAGATTTATATCAAACTGGCAACACATTTCCTTTTAAGAAGCTGTGTAAGATAACAAGTGTACTTAACCTTTAACCCCTTAAGGACGCAGGGTTTTTCGGCTGATTTCTCGCTCTCCAACTTCAAAAATCCATAACTTTTTCATTTTTATGTGTACAGACCTGTGTGAGGGCTTATTTTGTGCGTAACAAATTTTACTTTCCCGTGATGTTATTTATTTTAACATGCCGTGTACTGCGAAGCTGAAAAAAAATTCCAAATGTGGAAAAATTGAAAAAAAAACCGCACGTGCGCACGTGGCTCAGTTTTTACGACTTTCACTCTTCGCTCCAAATAACACGCCTACTTTATTCTTTGGTTCGGTGCGATCGCGGTGATACCAAATTTATATAGGTTTTATTGTGTTTTAATACATTTTCAAAAATTAAACGAATGTGTACAAAAAAGAAAAAATTTTTTTGCCATCTTCTGACGCTAATAACTTTTTCATACTTTGGCGCACGGAGATGTGTGAGGGGTCATTTTTTGCGAAATGAGGCGAAGTTTTCATTGCTACCATTTTGAGGTCTGTGCGACATTTTGATCATTTTTTATTTCATTTTTTATGTTATGTAAAAAGGTGTAAAAGTCGCATTTCGGACATTTGGGCTCCATTTCCCGCCTCGGAGGTCACCGCCGCCCGTAACCCTTTTTTTTTTTTTTTATAGATCGGGCATTTTGGGACGCGGCGATACCTAATATGTCTGTGATTTTTACTGTTTGTTATGTTTTATATCCGTTCTAGGGAAAGGGGGTGATTTGAACTTTTAATATTTTATTAATTTTTTTTTATTTTTTAAACATTTTTTTTTCTTTTTTTTTGCACTATTTTTTAGACCATCTAGGGTACATTAACCCTAGATGGTCAGATCGCTCCTACCATATACTGCAATACTTCTGTATTGCAATATATGGCATTTTTGCAGGTCATACATTACAATGAGCCACTGGCTCATTGTAACGAACCTGCATAAGCTATGTAGCCTCGTGTCAAAAGAAGACCCGAGGCTACCATGTTAACCGTCTTTTAAACGCCGCCGGCGACTTTGCCGGCGGCGTTTAGAGGGTTAATAGCCGCGATCGGTGCAAGCACCGACCGCGGTTATTAGCGGTGGGGGTTTTGTGCAAAATGCAAAAACCCCCACCTCTGTATGAAGAGGACTCAGCCCGTGAGCCCTCTTCATACATCCCTTATACCTCTGCGCCGTAGAGCTACGGCGCAGAGCGTTAAGGGGTTAAAACAAGCTTTACATAAAGGAGGGGGGGGGGGTGTTCTGAAAAAACACGTCCGCTTCTTACAAAAACGAATGGTGCCACACCTTACCCTGGTTCGTACCTAATCCAAAAGAAAGTGTAGGTGGGGCAGCACAGCCGTATAAGGCTGCATTCACACAAATGTATGAGAACGGACGTATGCTACCCGCACCGTACTGTTTTTGTACGGGTTACCTATGGCCACATTCATTTCAATGTCCAATACGTCCAACCATTTACAATAATAGAAATTATATAATGGCAAAAAACTGTTATTCCGAATGTACATGCAAAGTGCTACTGTTTTATACAGACTAAGCTCTATTCATTTCTATAGAACTGAGCTGCAATACTGGCACAAACCAAGGACAGGGATGCTGGGGCTTGCACCCTACCATTTGGGTAACAAACCCTTAGTGATTTCTCCAGTCCAGTATTTCCGTTTATGGTTCTCTTTGAACTGGTGGGGAGGGAAAGGGTGGTTGTGCATAAGCCCTTTCCCCCTCCTTCTCCATAAAACTTCATTGTGAAATTAATTTTATCAGGAAGAGTGATAGCATGTGAGGAGCAAAGTAAGTGGAGAAAGAAGCACTTTGCACTGATGAGATACCGTATTTTTCTGACTATAAGGCGCACCAACAATAAATGCCTGTTAAAACGTCTAGGTTCATATATAAGGTGCACCAGATTATAAGGCGCACCTGATTATAAGGAAGAATGACCAGCACGTGCAGATCTGTGCACAGTTCAAGGCATCTGTATAACAAACACCAGAAAAGATAGATGCATATACTGGACCAATGTACAAATATAAATTTTATTAATCAAAACAAGACAAAAAAATACAATAAAAACACTAAAAGGGTACAAAGTTCAAGGCATCTGTTGTCTGTAAGTACAGTTCATATATAAAAGGTGCAAAAGGATTTCTTGTGCGCCTTATAGTACGAAAAATATGGTAAATTACATTGAATTCCATTGTAATATTTATTCATACAAAGCTAAGCTAGTGACAATATAATATATATAGCAAAGCATCAACTTAAGCAGCTTACCCCAAGACAGACCATACCCAATGCCAGGCCAGCTGCCAGTGAATAAGACTCTCGATCAGTGCAGTACTCCATTTCAGGTCCTGGGGGCCGACCTAAAGATAATTCAGATATACTGTTATGGGTTTAAATATAAATGGGGTTTCTAAGCGGACAAACATAAACAAGATGTCTATTTAAATGCAGTCCTAATGGAGGCCCGGCTGGATGACTGGAGTAAATATACTCTGGTTTCAGCATTGGACTTTGAGTCCTATAAAACCAGAAGAAATGACACCACAAGACCCGATATTAGTGAATGATTCAACCATCATCTGCACAAAGTATGTTAGATCATCACTTTTGGTTGACAGGACCAAGTTGGGTATATTTTTAAAAATGAAGTTTAAAGGGGTTGTACCAACTATTTAAGTTATCTACTATCCTGAGAATAGGGGATAAAGTAATCTAAACGTTCAATATGAGGAAGAAAGTCTGCACAGCCAAAATTCAAAAAGTACTTGCTCTCACCCCAAGAACAGTTTGGTAATGTGATTTGATGTACTGCTGAATCCTTGGTTTTAGTAAGGCTTGGCCTTCATGTGAAAGTGTGTCTTACTGTTACCATCTATTAATTTATATTCATACAGATAGTGTACACAACAAAAACTATATTGTGATTATTGTGAGGATTTCTGGTACTTTCATTCACTGTCTATGAATGCCATTGATGCCTACCTATTAGACATAGCTAACAGACATCCATTGATGGCACCTGCAGAGGCCACCCACTGCTTTTTGCACAGACACATCTAATATAAATATTGTGTGTGTATACAAATTTTTTTATATACATATATATTAGCTATATTGTGCACAATTTACCTATTTCGGCCAGTAAAACTTCTGCAATATGTCGGTGTGCCGTTCCCTGGTAGACCATACCAATACCAATCACAGCAGCCACTTGCACATTATGTGGCACATCCAGCTCAGTGGATGTGGGAGGTAAGAGAGCTGGGATATGAATGCTAAGAAGCCGCGTAATAGAAATGTCCATGGTACCAAGCTTAGCTGCTGAAACCCCAAGTAGCAATCCAATGCTTGTCATCTCATGACCCTTTTGGGACAGACAATAAAATACAGATTATTAAAGTGTCATTACTAGAAGTCACAATCAAACTGTAAGGGTGTATACACACGAACGTATGGTTACGGCTGAACGGGCACACTGGAAAGGAGGAGGGATGAGCGCTGCTCGCCCCTCCCTTCTCCATAGAAAATAAAGCCGCACGGCCGTTCTTACAGCCAAAGATAGAGCACGCCATTTCTTTTTTATGGCCATGGCACGATACGGTGAGCACTCGTTATGCTCACTGTATCAAGATTTGACGCCATAGACACCTATAGGGCACATATATCAGGCCAGACAGATATCTGTCCCGCAAACGTTCATCTGAATACACCTTAAATAGAATGTCCAAAGCTATAACGAATGCTGAAAAGTGCAGTTGCATACAGTGGCATGTAATGTCATGAAGTACTCTACAAGTTTGATTAAGATATAAATATATATAGGGCTCACAACTAATAATGCAAATAAGAAATCTAACCACAGTAGTCATACCTTTGTCAAATAGTCATGGATGTTCAATGTTGCCAGCTTGGTGAGGTGCCCATTTAAACCCAATGCCATAAGAAATCCAGCATACTCATTGGCTAGCTCTGCATTCTTAGGTTTATTGTAAACAATCCATGCAGAGTCTATCTGAGATGCAGGGGCAATTTTCAAGCCTGCAGCCACACCATTGTGAAAACTGGCCCAACATGCCATATTCGGTGGTACGTCAATGTTTCCACTATTGAGATCTACCGTTGTGTTTCTAGGTGGTGCTCGGCCTGTTCATTATAAAAAAAAAATTATTAAAACCATTAGGTTTAAAAAGTTATTGAATATATACAAAGTGTCCAAGTAACTTCTGTATCCAATCTGCAAGCAGTGCATTATAGAGCAAGAGGATCTGAGGATAATCGCACCTTGCATTCTATTCCACCTGAAATCAGCATGTTATGGCACAGGAGTAGCTAAGCAGATTTTACAAAACACCTTTCAGGCAGGGTATTAGAGAGCATTAGTAGCTGAGCAGACTGAACATCAATCTGTATCTTGCTCTATATAGACACATTTATAACAGTGAAAGATTTCCAACAATACATACTCTACGCACAAAAAACTAAACCAAAACAGTATACCAGAGACCAACCTGTTAGGTTCAGTTTCGGAATGGGAAGTGGTTCTGTAGGAACTGGATGGTGGGAAAATAAAGTGAACATCCCCCGGCCTACAGGTAAGGCCATGGTCCTCTGACACAGCTGGAGCAGTCTACAAGAAATAGTCATGTATATGATAACTTGTTCACCACATCTGTCATTCCACCAGTGCAATATTTTGTATCTATCCCTGTTTTTACACCAAATAGGCTAATTACTCTGTCAGGTTTGTATGTCCAACTGCTGTAGCCTAGAATGGTCCACATATCTATAGAGCCTAATTAGCATAAAAAACCAAGAAAACAGTAAATGCTAGGGAATTTGAGGGCGGAGAAAAAAAATGCTGAAATCTTTGGAGAAACACAGAATGCACAGAGTTTTAGTTTATGGAGAAAGATCCTATTTCAATAGTGACATTTTCACTGTTACCTGTTCTCTTTCTCTTCAATGTACTCATGATCGCTCACTTCTGGCATCTGAACAACATTAACACGCACAGGATGGGAACTCTGAAGAAGTCTCCGCACTTCCTGCACTCTAAGGTCTTCACTCCAGATCAAAGACATCACCTCTTGGTTCAAGTCATTCATTCCATCATCATCTTCTTCTGCCTCCCCTGCAGGTGGAACTTCTGCAGATGGCACCTGAGCCGTAAATGACTGAGAAAAAGTGCAAGGACTGATCATTTGGGATTGTAAACAAAGAAAAAAAAGATTTTAAGGAAAGATTTTAACAAGGATTTCCAGGTCTGTAGGAGATCAGCTGCAATTCTGCTTCCTATAGATAGAAGAGATCTGTACATGAGGCTCATCTGTGTTCATTTTGGAAGACAGAAATAGCTGATCAGTGGGTTTCTTGGTTCCAAACTCCCAGGGACACCTACTCATAGATCCAGGCATTGTGACAATTTTTGTATATTTCTTATTCATTGCCTCCTTACTTTTAAAATTATGCTAAAGTACAAGAGCAGCTTGTGGGGGAGGGTCTGCGAGTAAGGGTCTTGGTTTATGATGCTTGATTGCAAATTGTCTTTAAATTGATGGATGTTGTAATTTTTCTTTATTAAATTTCGTTTAAATATTGTGCAAAAACTAAATTTACTATTCTCTAGGGCAGTGATGGCTAACCTATGGAACTGGTGCCAGAGGTGGCACTCGGAGCCCTTTCTGTGGGCACTCAGGCCATCACCAGAGATGACTCCAGGTATCTTCCTGCAGTCCCAGACAGCCCAGGACTTGCTGTGCACAGAGATATTTTAAAGTGACAGCTCTACTTGGGACTTTGTTCTGCTTTATTGGTGTCCTCAGGGGCTGGTATCAATGAAAACTGTGACAGAGAAGGGAGTATAAATCACAAATTGAATTTCTGTGTTGGCACTTTGCGATAAATAAGCGGGTCTTTGTTGTAGTTTGGGCACTCGGTCTCTAAAAGGTTCGCCATCACTGCTCTAGGGCCTCCTTTTTAACTCCTTAAAGCTCCATGTCATGTATACATGTCCAAAAAATGACAGTTATTAACAGTTATTCCGGGCGTTGAACCTGTAAAAGGAAAATAGCGCCAAAATGCCACTTTTTCGCCTTTTTGCAACATATTATAAAAAGCAACAAAAAGTGATCAAAAGGTTAAACAGTCCTCAAAATACTAGCAATGAAAAAGTCAGTTCTTCTAAAAAAAAAATGACACCTTACACAACGCCGTACGCCAAAGTTATTAGTATCAGAAGATGGCGATTTTTTATTCGTACACAAGGTTTTAATTTTTTTCAAAAAAATTTTTCTATACACATAAGTTTATAACACCTATACAAATTTGTTATCTCCATGATCGGACCGACCCAAAGAATAAAGTAGACGTCATTTGTGGCGCACAGTGAAAGCCGTAAAATCCAAGCCCACAAGAAAACGTCGCAAATGCGGTTTTTCACCATTTTCAAGCCATTTGGAATTTTTTCCCGGCTTCCCAGTACACGACATAGAATAATTAATACCATCACTATGAAGTGCAATTTGTTAGGCGAAAAATTAGCCATCACACAGCACTTTATGTGGAAAAATAAAAAAAGTTATAGATTTTTGAAGGTGGTGAAAATGGAAGTGAAAAAACTAAAAAGGGCCAAGTCGTTAAGGGGTTAAGGAGTTAGAGAACCAAGTTTTGAAGAACCAAAACATTTATGCCAAGTGAAATCCATTCCATTTAACAAGGGCAAATCTCTGTCTTCTGGTATTCCTGACAATATTACAAATGCTTCCTGGAGAAGAATGTGGTTCTCCAAACCCGAAAGTACTCACAGATTTGGCTTGCAGAAAGTTCCCTTGACAGGCTTGTTTGGAAAGATCTTGGCGTCCAATGAGAAAGCAGACAGCTTTTGGCCAGTCAGAGGCAGGTTCTTGACGACACTGATAGATGGCGTGTCTAATAGGAAGTGCAACGCCAAAAGGAAGGGACTCCAAATCTTGTAGAGAAAAACCTTCAAAAATAGAAAACAGATGCTCAAATGATACAGTACTGGCTATGTATCCGATGAGACTGTGTTATACTTCCCCCCGCGAGGGGATTATGTTTCTCTGGTTCTATTGTAAGGCACCTTTTTGATCAATAATATTTTGTTAAAACTAAAAATAGAAACCAGATATGACATCACAGAACCAAACCCTGTAAAAATAAAACCTTTGCGTCTCAAATGGTGTCAATCTTTTGTACCCTACACAGTAGTAGTTTTAGAAAACACAGACTGCTCCCCAAACCACCAACTCTCTCACAGACTGCTCCTCATGCCCTATTTTCTCTCACAGATTACCTTATAAAATTGGTAAAACGTATTGACTTGAGTATAAGCCTAAGGTGGGATACGTTGTAGCTGCTGTTTAATAAAATGTCCAGCAGAGTGCCCCCCCTTAATAAAAATGTCCAGCAGAGTGCCCCCCCTTAATAAAAATGTCCAGCAGAGTGCCCCCCCTTAATAAAAATGTCCAGCAGAGTGCCCCCCCTTAATAAAAATGTCCAGCAGAGTGCCCCCCCTTAATAAAAATGTCCAGCAGAGTGCCCCCCCTTAATAAAAATGTCCAGCAGAGTGCCCCCCCTTAATAAAAATGTCCAGCAGAGTGCTCCCCCTTAATAAAAATGTCCAGCAGAGTGCCCCCCCTTAATAAAAATGTCCAGCAGAGTGCCCCCCCTTAATAAAAATGTCCAGCAGAGTGCCCCCCCTTAATAAAAATGTCCAGCAGAGTGCCCCCCCTTAATAAAAATGTCCAGCAGAGTGCCCCCCCTTAATAAAAATGTCCAGCAGAGTGCCCCCCCTTAATAAAAATGTCCAGCAGAGTGCCCCCCCTTAATAAAAATGTCCAGCAGAGTGCCCCCCCTTAATAAAAATGTCCAGCAGAGTGCCCCCCCTTAATAAAAATGTCCAGCAGAGTGCCCCCCCTTAATAAAAATGTCCAGCAGAGTGCCCCCCCTTAATAAAAATGTCCAGCAGAGTGCCCCCCCTTAATAAAAATGTCCAGCAGAGTGCCCCCCCCTTAATAAAAATGTCCAGCAGAGTGCCCCCCCTTAATAATGATGTCCAGCAGAGTGCCCCCCCTTAATAAAAATGTCCAGCACAGTGCCCCCCCTTAATAAAAATGTCCAGCACAGTGCCCCCCCTTAATAAAAATGTCCAGCACAGTGCCCCCCCCCAGTGCTGGCAGATCACATAGACTTGCATTGCGGGGAAACCGAAGAGGTGCTGCAGGAAGAGGAGGACACTAGAAGTCAGTGCCAGAGGATGAGTAATAATTTTTTTTATACACCAGAGTAAAAAACTGGGCCTACACTTGAGTATATACGCTACATTACAGGCTATTGCTCCTTTTAGCTCACAGTTATACAGAATTTTCTACTAGCAACGCTTATCCAGACACAACCCTCCCCCATATGTTCTGCTGATCAAAGCACTTAACCCCAGTTGGGGAACACACTGAAATCACCACTGTTCTTGTGAATGGACCTCCCAAGGTTTCAGTCCTCATGAGCACCCCGTGTGAAACTGTATGTCTCTACACAATCAGCTTGTGTGGAAGTACTTACATATAAAATGGGTTCAAATACACATATTTAGAATTTAAGAAAACTGAAAGTTTTACTTTTATTCCTATGTTTAGCGTTGCTCACCTATGTCAGTCATCCAAACCACCAGCTTTTCTGAAAGACTTGACACAGTTGGAGTGGGCTTTAAGCTATACCTACAGTGATAAAATGAACAGAATGTGAACCATTTTAAAAGCAAATATAGGAAACACAAGCTTTTAAGTTTTTACCTTTTGTTCTCTTCCAGCTGTTGCTTTCTCTGCCCTAGAAGACAAAATGATTCTATTATAGCTGGGTTATGTGACATGGATACTATTAGCAATGTATGCGCTTTTACCTGCTGTTATTTTAGACAGGTATTTTGACGTCCCATTTGCAACAGCATTTTCATCACCAATAATATACAACGCAAAACTCTACAACAAATAAGACACAAATCAAAAGTGGTAAAAATATAGATAAATACAATATAAATAGAGGACAGCACTCCATCAATCCCATGGGAGTGGGGAACTGGAGAACCAATCTGAACCTTGTTCCCTAACCAATGGATGGGAGCAATAACAATCTCAGAAGATGAAAAGAGATGGATTTATGCTCAGAAAACCATAATTATTATCATTAATATAATAAAATGTTTACCCAAACATTCAGCAAATACTAAAACACTGTGATCGGCGAAAAAAAAGGAAATTCATAAATCATCATTAATTTTTTTTTTTTTACCAGCACTACAAGCTTGCTCCGATCACATATCCCAGGGAGGAATGGATAAGGTGTCAGTTTCTCTCCTTTTAGACACGAGCTCAGCCACTGATAGATACTTGGTGGATCCGAAGTGAAAAATGATGGGTAACTCATAAAGCCAATCTGAGCTGCATAAGCACAAGGGATGAAAAGAAATAGAGAAAGGATTAGAAGCTTTACATACAAATTTACAGCTCTTTACCTATACACAAAATAAAAAAACTATGCTCTTCAGTGGTAAAAAAATAGCCCTGAAAAACTGAAACTAGTGTTATGCTGACTAACAAGGAATTGAGAACTATGTTACTTTTCAGATTATAAATGCAGGATAATGCTGTTCTATTAATTCAGAACCTAACAATAATAGCCCAACCAACAGCAGTAATATTAGACATGAAAAGTAGTAGACATACCTGGGACTGGGTTTTAGGGGTTTTTAAGTTCCCCATGTCATATCAAAGAATTTTTTTTTGTAATATTACATTTTTCACCCAAAAGCTTTAAACGGATGTCTAGGTTCTATATAAAAGCAGCTTAATGCTAAAATATTTTACTACTTAATGCTGAAACCCTTTTTTCATTTTTGCGTTTATGAAGTCTTGTTATCAGTGGAACCAATAATACTTCCTGATGTCAGAATTTCATATTTTATATGTACTGGAAAGATGGGGAAAAAAATCCCAATGCAATACAACGCAAGGAAATGCGGTAATGCAGTTGTGGAGTCCAAATGCTACCTTTATTCTTTGGGTAGCAGAGATCCTAAATTTATATTGTTTATGTTACATTTTAATACTTTGTAATGCCATATCCTGTGCCATAAATATGGGACATCATATACTATCTCATACTTTGGCGTCTTTCTTTGCAGATGCCAGCACTGATCACAGGGGTTACCTTATATACTCGAGTATAAGCCTAGTTTTTTCAACACAAAAATGTGCTGAAAAACCCAAACTCGGCTTTTACTCCAGTAAAAAACAAACAAATCAAAACTCACCTTTCTGACGGCCCCCGTAGGTCTTCTGTACAATTCATCCGGCAGTGGCGGCAGGTCCGTGCGATGTGACATGATCTAACGTCAACCGAAGCCGCTGGTATTGTGTGTGCACCCGTGGGGGCCGCCAGAAAGGTGAGTTTTACAAATTTTTTTTAATCAATTGGCTGCACGACGGTGGGGTGGGGGGCTATATACACTGGGGCAGAGGCTGGCAGGCTATATATAGGCTGTGACTAAAGCATTTCCCACCCCTGGCTTATACTCGAGTCCATAGGTTTTCCCAGTTTTTTTGTGGTAAAATTAGGGGCCTCGGCTTATACACGGGTTGGCTTATACTCGAGTATATACGGTATTCCTTAGCCGGTGAGTTATGTCTATAAAGCCTTAAAGGGGTTTTTCCATCACCTAGTGATGTTTACACAATAAAGATAATTTTTAACACCTTATTTTTCAATTTTTATCATTTTTATTGCCGTTTCAGCTCTTCTCACTCAGTGATGGTCAATGTAAAATTCCCGAGTGTGGGCGGGGACTCTCTAAGCAGATACATTATGAACCAACTAGTTCTGTGTGCTGACCATGTGGTCAGATTATCAGGGCACAAGGTTTATATACACTTCTGAACTAATCTGTCTCATGTCTCTTTCTATGTGTCAGAGATGGGATGATGAGATCCATATGTATATTACACACAATGACACTCTGTCAACACTGCTATGTACCTGCTCTCACACTATGGAGAGGCACTCCTGTGCCTCTCCCCCCGCCCCGTGATAAAGAACTTATCTGCCTGTAGCTTGCAGCTTCTCTCTCCTTACAATGTGTTGTGTACATGGCAGTAGGAAGTGAATGTCTGTAAACTCCATCCTGGAATGCAGTGGGGGCGGGTCTAGAGGCAGAGAGGAGCTCAGCTCATGCAGTGTCAGACAGAAAAGAATGATGGCTTCCCTGACCCCAAGTCAGAAGTCACAGGGTCGTGTCTAGGGGCAACTGAAATTGTGTACACCAGGACTGATAAAGACAGGTTGGACTTATATCTGTCAAATGCTGTATTCTTGTTAATATCATTGAATTAGAGAATGTGTTATTATGTTATCCTGAGAATATTTAAGAATCTTGTCTACGTGGAAATACCCCTTTAAGTATTAACACCACACAGTAATAGCGTTTGCCATTAAGAGGTTGAGGGGATAAGGTCAAAAGAGAATCATGCACATACATACAACAATTATCCTATTTGTTTACAAATCCTCCTAGCAGTCAGGGCAGGTATATAGCCAACAAATAAAATCCATCTCGCAATCACTTTACTATAGAACGGTATGGAAGGTCTATATCTTACTTGGCTCCATGCAGCATGTCTGCTCGGAGTTCCTGATGAGAGCTGGATAGTCTCGGAAGTAAAAATCTGTGTAATATGGCAACTTCAGATCCCTAAAAACACAAGCAACACATTGGTGTGATCTCCCCACAGTGATATATATGTCTATAATCTCTATGCATATGGATAAGTTAAATAGACAAACAGATAAGGACTGCCATAGATATATATATGTATATATATATATATATATATATATATATATATATATATATGTATATATATATATATATATATATATATATATATATATATATGACATTTATGGCATACACAAAATGATGGGGGTGGTGGAAATGACCACCTGGTTCATTCATGCTGAGGGTGCTGCACAGGTGAGGGGGGTGCACAGACTGCCAAAATGAGGGGCCTGTGAATGTGACTTCCCTGAATTGGCCATTTCAGCCCAAGGATTGCATTGTGTACAGTACTACTAAACACCTTGCCAGCTGCAGGAGCAGGGTAACCAGGGAACGGATGCCATCTCTCATCAATGTGTTCAGTTTAAGTTCTTCATAGGTGAGATGAAGCACATAGAATATGGCTGGGATATGACTGAAGAGAAGAGCTGTAGAGTCCAGATTAAACGCTTGTTGATTATCATCCTTAGAAATGGGAACTTCAACAGGTTCCAGTTGCAATGCTTTGGCAAACACATGAAACTCGATATTTCTGTGATAGTCTGAATGTATCAGGTACTCCCAGTCCTAGAAATGTATATGAACAAATGCATGCATAAGAAAATACATGCCAAGCTTGGCCTTCGTTTTGTACATTACAGCGTTGTAATTTAGTAAACTATAGGTTTTTGTTTATAAGAGTTTTACCTCATCAGATCCTGTTTCAGATGGTCGGGCCTTCTTTGGCGCGATCACAGGTGACAATGAGCCTTCAAAGTCCAGCTGAAATGGTAAATGACACAATATAAGACCTGCTTCTCATATCGCAATGACCAGCCCCATATTTTTGGATATCATATGTGGATATATCCCATTGTCAGGGCACATGGCAAAGCACCGAAGGGAAGGAGGTGCCATGGCGTGTTTATAGAGCCCTTGTTCACAGGTGGCATTTTGGTTGCGTTTTGAAACAGAATACAAAGGCTTCACCTACGATCGAATGTTGAGGTAAAATTGCTTTAACTTTGCATTGGAAACACAATTTTAACAAAATAGGTTATCACGAGTGGAGCCTTTGGATTGCGTTTCCAAACGCAACCAAAATGCCATGTGAGAATGTGGCCTCAGGTACCACAAACCCTTATCCCAGAGAATTTCAATAATCAATAACGTTTTCATTTTTCTGTGTATAGAGCTGTGCGAGGGCTTGTTTTCTGCATAACAAGTTGTACTTCTTAGTGACGGTATTTTATATTCCATGCCGTTTACTGGGAATACAATTCAAAATGCGGTAAAATTGACAAGGAGCTGCATTTGCACCATTTTCTTGGGGGCTCTGTTTTTACGTCTTTCACTGTACATTCCAAGTGGCATCTCTTATAGGGTTGTACCAATATCAGAATTTTCAGCGTAAAACGATATCCAGAAAAGTATTGCGTCACCCGATACCGATCTGGGGGCAGGGCTCAGTCTGATTGCATTTGCATTTCCTTTGAAACACATGCGATCAGTAATGGTCACCAGAACCTTTAGTGCTTTATGTCAGTCAAGTATATGTATTGTAAAGGTTATCCAGGTAATGTTAATATAAAATACTATACTAAATAGTACAATTTAGGGCTCTAGACGGGCGTTTTTGATGTCCGTGTGCCATCCTTTTTTTGCGGATGGCAAACGGGCCTATGGGTCTTTTCACATGTCCATTTTTTTCACGGATGTGCAGACAGTGAGAAAAAAATTTCAGCATGCAGACCATGCACATCCATAGAAGTCATTGGATCCGCAAAAAAATTGTTGGCGTACGAACTTTAAAAGAAAAAAAAAAAGAATACAATATGGTGCGCATTTTTTGCAGATGAGCAGCGGGCACGCCATCTGAATGACCCCTTATTTTTGTCTTTTAATCATTTAATTGTATTATATGTTTAAAATATTATAATCTCCACAATAATAAATAATCATCCCAATAATAATAATAATCTCAATAAAAATAATCTCTGAGAAGATCCCTCTCCATATACCAGTGCATGGAGCCTGTGTCACAGTGACGCTCTTAGTTACACAAAATCCTCCCATCGATAACCACTAAGCCTCTGTCTCTCCATGGGAGGTGGAGTGTGGAGGTTGTGGATTCAAATCCCAGGCTGGGCAAAAAAATTATTTAATTGAATTAAATAGACACCTTGTGTCTGGGGAAGCCCTGGGAGGTGTAGACACCATATATGGACAGATATATGGACAGTGATATCTCCCTGGTGACATGGTCCCTGCTCTGCCGATAACCCGACACATCACTCAAAAGGATTTCCTGCGCAGTGTCTGCTCTGGGGAAGCCCTAGGACAGTGATGGCGAACCTTTTAGTGGCCGAGTGCCCAACTGCAACCCAAACCCCTCTTATTTAGGTGCCAACCAATAATTAAATCAGTAACTTATTGCTCCCTGTTCAACAACTTTCAATCATATTGGCCTCCTGAAAACAGCAACACAGTAGAAAGATGGAACAATCGTGGGGCCAGCTGGAAGTCCTGCAAAGATAATTCAGCCCTGTCTTCTTATTCTCCCTCTTCCTACAGTCCCAAGTAGCAAAGGAAGTATCAAAATATCACTGTGTGCTGGGGCTGTGGACCAGGTGCCGAAAGGGCTCTGAGTGCCGATTCTGGCACCCGTGCCATAGGTTCGCCACCGCTGCCCTAGGAGATGTAGAGCCCATATATGGACACATGATGATATTACCCTGATGACTTAATCCCTGCTCTGCCAACACATCTCAACAGGATATAACTGGGGGCTAGTAGTCGGGTAGAAAATCTGGTAGTTGTTGAAAAATCTGATCACAGATTGCCTTTAAATGTAAAGCCACCGCAATGTTTACCATTCAAGAACTACATGTAGTATAATAAAAATAATCTTTATTTATATAGCGCCATCATATTCTGTAGGGCTTTACAAATCATAGGGGACATATACAAATATAATATTACATTACAGAGTACAAACAGTCATATGGAACAATAGGAGTGAGGTATATTAAATATATACATGTATTAAAAGGTCATTCATGCAAACAGCTTCACACACTTACATTGTGAGTCCAGGACAGTTTGTCGGTGTTGTACCCCATCATATTCATAAGGCAGGTAACAAACAGGCTCCATTCAGAGTGGTTACTGGGCCCCCCTGGTGCGTTGTGGCAATTGTACCACTTCACAAGCATCTGAACAGCCACTTCTTTTGGTAAGATGTATTTAATGGCTTGAAGACACTTTTTCACTGTAAAAATAAACAAAGGTGTTTGTGAACACTTCTGACCATTTCCTAAACATTTGTGTTCAACAAACAGTGTTCACATAAATTGGTCCTGCAAGAGGTTATTTTTCCATAGACAGAAAAGTACCGTATATACTCGAGTATAAGCCGACCCGAGTATAAGCCGAGACCCCTAATTTTACCACAAAAACCTGGTAAAACCTATTGACTCGAGTATAAGCCGAGGGTGGGAAATGCATTGTTCACAGCCCCTTCCCCCAAGTATATAGCGAGCAAGCCCCCAGAAGTATATAACCAGCAGTCCCCCAGTATATAGCCAGCATTGGTCACAGCCCCTTCCCCAAAGTATATAGCGAGCAAGCCCCCAGACGTATATAGCCAGCAGCCCCCCATTATATAGCCAGTAGCCCCCAGTAGTATATACCCTGCCAGCCCTTGCCCCAGTATACAGCCTGCCAGCCCCTGTGCCCCAGTATATAGCCTGCAAGCCCCTGTGCCCCAGTATATAGCCTGCAAGCCCCTGTGCCCCAGTATATAGCCTGCCAGCCCCTGTGCCCCAGTATATAGCCTGCCAGCCCCTGTGCCCCAGTATACAGCCTGCCAGCCCCTGTGCCCCAGTATACAGCCTGCCAGCCCCTGTGCCCCAGTATACCACCTGCTGGGCCCCGGGAAATATAACCTTCCAGCCCATGTGCCCCGGTCAATAGCCCGCCAGCCCCTGTGCCCCGGTCAATAGCCTGCCCCTGTGCCCCGTTATGGAGCCGGACCCCCGCCCCATTGATGTAAAAAAATAAATAATCAAAACTCACCTTTCTGGCGCCCCCCTCGGGTCTTCTGTGTGATCCAGCAGTCAGCGGCAGGTACGTGCCGCGCACAGCGCTGACGTCAGCCGCAGCCGCTGACATCACAGTGTGTGCCGGCTGCCGGCTCACACGACACTATTGCAGCGGCGGCGGCTGATGTCAGTACCTGTGACATCACACGGACCTGCCGCTGACTGCCGGATCACACAGAAGACCCGAGGGGGGCCGCCGGAAAGGTGAGTTTTGATTGTTTTTTTCTTTTTTTTGGTGTCGGATTTAGTTTGACTCGGGTATAAGCCGAGTTTGTGTTTTTCAGCACAATTTTTGTGCTGAAAAACTCGGCTTATACTCGAGTATATACGGTAGGTTGTAGCTGATCATCAACAAAGGAGGGTTTGCTCCTTTCGGCACAACAAGCATTTGGTTTCTAAATGACAAATGTAATGGGATTTTCAGGAGTTCATCAGCCCGTTTTTTTAACTTTTTTTTTTTTTTGCTGGACGGTACAGCGGTCTATGCTTTTCAGCATCTTAAATACAGTTTTCACGTTGGGATCATCAAGTATAAACTTATTCGCTTGTGCTTTATATACATTTGTACAAAAAAAAATGAATCATGCAAAAATTGGATGAACTTACCAAGCTCAGAGGTGGCAACATCTGGAATAGTTATCCTAACCATAGATCCATTTGTCAGCTCCTGTGATAAAACATACCAGAATGTATAACTTGTCAATGCAGAAATCACTACAAGACATATTAGCAAAGAAATACATAAAAAAGGTAATCTTAACCATCAACATAGAATATTAACATTATTAATATTAATGAAGCACGAGTCAGGTTTACTTTTCATTTCTATTGGGGTGGAGGAGGGGAGATTTTCATATTGGGATAGATTCTCATATTGGGGGGAGCTCTATCAAGAGTGTGACAGCAAAATTTTTCTCGTTGCTTAAGGTAACCAATCAGAGCTCACCTTCAGTTTTCTAGTTTATAAAAAGAACTCCATGATCAACTAGAACAGTTTTGCTCTCAGACAAGTTTGTATAAATGAGGCCTGCTCTGTTTTTTTTTTTTTTTTTTAAGTTTTAAGATACCTGCATAAGCAACAGAATGGCAGGATATACAGTGGTAATACCACAAGCAAGGGGGCAAAGTTCATTCTTAGCGCCAGAAACCTTGCAGGTAATATTAGGTTACTTTCAAATTGATGAATGCTTGCCTGTCTGGAGCATATAGCAGTGGGCTGGAGAGGAGGGGGATAAGCACTGCTCACCCCTCTCCATAACGAGGTACGTTACCAGACTGTAAACATGGGAAAAGTTAGAGCATGCTCTATCTGTTCTCTGTGCACGGTACGGTGCCACGTGTGTGGGCTTACGGTACCGCCGGGCGCCCTAGGAGTCTATGGAAATATACATCCGGCCGCAATATGCCCCCACAACGCCTTTGTGAAAAGGGCCTTGCTGTGCCTTTTACATTATTAGGACTTCCTTATTAAACAAAGATTAACTCTTCATTTTCATCTGCAGCAGGATTTGCATAGTAAGGTTCACATATGCATCTGTGGTTTCTGTGTGGTTCTACCAACACAGTTTTTAATCAGTTTATCAAAGTTCCTATATTTAAAGATTTTTTTGTATACAACATTTGTATGACAGCAATAATATATTGATTGTAGAGGTTGGTTTTAATAGTGAGATATATAGTGTAGGTATGGAATAGAGATAGTTTACAAGCTAAGACATATAGAGCTAAGGATAATATGTACCATGTAATATTTCAATAAGTGCAAACTTGTGTGACCTGAAGCACAATGATATGCATCACTCATAGAAGATTACTCACCAGAGTTAACCTATTGTGGACCGAATCTCGGACAGAATGTATGTAGGTTCCAAACTGATGAAAAGTACAGTCTTCAATATAATTAGACTCATGGAGTCTAGTGGAATCCCGGAGCTCAGGAACTGGAGAAAGCATTCCCGCCTAAGAAAATAAAATATTTAAAAAAGCAATCTATTTAAAAGGGAACCTGTCACTTCATTTGCACATATACAGCCAGTGACAAGTTCCTATAGACCTCTATTAACTATCCGTCACCCTTCTTTTAGCTAAAAATTGTTTGGCTCACATCCACAGAGTGGGGCAGGTCCTGCTCGGTGAGCTCCTCCATATCTAATCCTCCCCATGCCTTATGCCTCCTTACTATTCAGCAGTTCTGATCACGTGACCAGAGTGACATCACCTCAGGTCCTTTAGACTCTTAATAATAGAAAACTGTACCCCATGCATGTATCTGACCACATGAAGTGACAGCAGCCTCCATGGACTTCTACTCCTCTTCATCCTTCATGGAGGCTGTTGTGATTTCATGTAATCACATACATGGTGTACAGTTTGCCATTTTCTTGGGGGGGGGCAGCTATCCATCGCCATGACAGCCTCCGAGGCGATCTCGTTTTAATCCCTTCATTACAATGTAATGAATGAGGAGGAAAATCCCCATATACTGCCATACTGTAGTACATAGAAACATACCATTCATACACAAGTTATAGCACTTAACCTAGGGACTGCCTTTACATTTTTTACGTACATTTTTAGAAGCTGTGTACAAAAAAAAAAAAACATCCACACTATTAAGACAGCTGCCGCTATATTCATTGGTCCCTGAGTGCCGATAACATTTTGTGATAAAAAGTATGAAAATACACACTTTCATTGAAAAAGAAGAACAAAGGAAAACTTTTCCAATATGATCTGTGCAAAATAATAAAAATTACAATTGAGTGCCTTCAAAAACTCTTTTACATGAAGCTACAAAACCTGGGGGAACCCATAGAAGATGTAATGGTGACATGTCATTAAATATTCTTACCACTTCTTCCATGGGGACCAAATGTTTGTTCAGTGGTTTTGTAGGGGTGCTGATACTCTCCAGAGGAGTACTAGGCCGCGGCATTGGATTCGACATGGTGAGAGAAGGGGCAGGCAGTCCCTGAATAAAAATCTTTCCTACCTGTGGCATGAAAAAATAAAGGAGTAAAATACTTTTGTGTGCACATTTATGCAATACTTATATACAGAGAAATGTGCAGTAAGAACCAGCCATTCTAGCAATTGTAGAGTCACTTTGTGATACAGCTGTGTTTCCATCAGCTGTACTATTTGTTCATTTATACAAATATTTAAATAGAAGAGAATACTTACTAAAGTATCTACTACAATAGACAGGTTACGGAAGGCGAAAAGTCCCCTATAATAGAGGCGAACTATAATGTTAATGGGCAACTACAACCTGTATGGCTAATAAAACTTACCCTCACAACACCGGTGTACAAAATCAAATTTCCATTGCTCTCCAACAACACCATTGTGTTAATACTCTAGAAAATAACCAAAATAGTAAGAATAAGCCAGGAAAGAAATGTAAAGAGTTTAGATTAAAGGGGTTGGCCACTCTTTTACATATATTGCCCATGTGCCTTTATAATTCCTGAACTTCCACAACTGATTAATCCTCCCTCATGTCTCTTGTAGTGCTGTAGTTTGTAAAGTCGACAAAAAACACACACACTAGACACTGCCCCTAGGACGGACTGAAGGACTGAGAAAGGGGGAGCTGTGTATATATATGTAGAGGGCAGCATGGGGAGAACAGGGAAAGGCTGAAAGCTCTCAGAGGAGGCAAACGTACAGCTACATATACATGCAGAGATATGTCGAATGGAACAGATTTATTGAAAAGTGGCCAATTCCTTTAAAAAAAGGTTGTGTTATTGTAGACAGTTATCACCCATCTATAGCATAATAGAGGAGTGTCTGATCCCTGGTGATGTGACCAGAGATATGAGAAGGGAAGCCACATGCTCAACCTCTTCACATGGAGGGTTGTAAAAGAACTTTGTGTAACCAGTTCTCATGATCATTGGGGTCCCAGCGCCAAATCCTCCAGAATTCAGAGGATACACTGACCCAATTCCTGCTAATAATAATAAAATACAAATTTGAACATACCTCTACAGGTGCAGCATCTTTTGCCGATATGTTGGTAACAGAACCAAAGATGAGCTGGGACTTGTCGTTACTCTCTTCAAACTTCACCATCCTGAAAAAATTAAAGTAGCCAAGACCTAAAATAATTGTATTCTCCACATAATGCACAGATATTAGATGCCTTGCTTAAGAACCCATTATAAAACTGTTATTTTGTCTAGAAAAAGTTGTGTGTTTTGTCTCCCCCAGTGTTAATACACCCCCCCCCCCCAGTGTGCTTCCAGGTAGTATTATCTTTTCACATGTCATCAGCCTGGTGGTTGCCTTAAAAGGGCTGAATAGGATTTTATTACTGAATAAATGTGGTGTCTGAATTGAGACTACTTTGGTTTCCACCTTCAGATGCTACCACAGATCTTCAGATTTACCACAACTGGCAAACAGCTGCACTGCATCACAAATGCCTGCATTTTGTCTTCAACCTCCTCTGACATGCAGTTTTAGAGCTTTGGAGGATGTGTTAAACTGTATTGCAAAACGCAACGAGGAGTAGCTTTTTGAGATCGCATACGTGTTTGGAAACACATATGCTTTCTGGCAAACCCCCCTCCACCAGTTACGTTACCAAATGCAGTTAAAATGCATCCAAAAACGCAACATGTTAACGGCCTAAGTGTCCATTGATTGAAATACACACAACTTTCATTCCAGTGTCCTTGACACCAAGTGGCATCTCCTGACAGTCCTGGCACACATTGAGTACATTGGAGTCTCTCTTTCTGGATCTATTCTACAGAGTGCTACTCCCTGACTGTACTGACAACTGTGGCACATCAAATAAATTTCCTCCTGTACCCTTTAATCATCCTGATAAACCAAATACACTTCAGGGCTTAAAGAGACTCACCTAAGTTGATGTTGGGCCTCTACTAGAAAGCAAAGGTACTTCTGTCCACACAAATCTGTTGTGATAAATACTTTTGTAGCCCGAGAGTTCTTTTCCCTGCAAAACCAGAGGCATAATCAATCTCATCAAACTACCTCTGTACTCGAACATTGAGATAAAACCCTTTATTTCAGCCATTTTACCTTGTATTTGCAACACTTTCCGTCCAAAGGTGGTCAATGCAAAGCTCTGGAACAATTGGTTCAGTTTCTGCAGAAAGGAAATCACTAGAAGTGCTGTTGGGGGAATGGGAAGTTCCTAGCCTCTTTGGTGACGGAGTGTAACTGGAGAAATTAAAACGTTGTACGCCGGAAAATGAATTAACTCCTAAAGCTGGAGAATGGGAACGGCTAGAAGACAAGAAAACATAGAACTTTTTGTTAACGGCTAGATGGCAGTATATGGTAGGATCAGACAGACAACCTAGGGTTATAGTACCCCAGGTGGTCTGAAAAACAGAAAAATAAAAATAAAAAAAAGTTAAAAAATTATATAAAGAACTAAAAATTCAAATCACCCTTTTTTCCCCAGAAGTCATATAAATAAACAGTAAAAATCAAACACATTATCGCCGCATTCCAAAAATGCCTGATAAAAATAAAATAGTGCCCGAATCTGAAGGTGCCACTTTTTTGCCATTTTTAAAAAATTCAATAAAAAGCGATCAAAAAGTACGTACAGTCCAAAAAATAATAGCATTGAAAATGTCATAAAAAGTTGCAAAAAATGACACCGCCCATAGCTCTGTACACCAAAGTATGAAAAAGTTATTAGCGCCAGAAGTTGGCAAAATAAAGAATTTTCTTTTTGTACATGTGGTTTTAATTTTTCTATGAAAACATTATAAAACCTATACAAATTTGTTATCTCAGTGATCGTACTGACCCAAAGAATGAAGCAAACTTGCCATTTAGGGAGAACAGTGAAAGCCATCAAATCTAAGCCCACAAGTGGCGCAAATGGGTCTTTTCATCATTTCCACTGCATTCAGAATTTTTTTCCTGCTCCCCTGTACACGGCATTGAATAATAAATACCATCACTATGAAGTGCTATTTGTTATGCAGAAAACAAGCCTATACAAAGCTCTTTACATGGAAAATTTTTTTAAAAAAGTAAAGACGCAAAAATGAAAAAGGGCCTGTTAGGGGTTAATGGTAGATTTCCTTTAATGGGGAAAATTTCATTTTAAATTTTTTTTGCCACTTTTTTGTCTGTGAATGGGGAAAAAAATTATATATGTATAGACACACAGGCGGTCCCCTGTTTAAGAACAATCGACTTACATACGACCTCTAGATACAAACAGACCTCCAGATATTGGTAATTTATTGTACTTTCTTCAAAGCAATAATGAAAACCGATTATCACATGGGTATTTTCTTTAGTACTAGTTTTCTTAAAATTGGCTACAAAGCCAGCCATCTATTCTGATTACATTTAGGGTAAAGAAGAAAATAAATAGCATTTTCTCAATATATTTCTTCTTTTCCCACATAAACAAAAGGATATTTATTTGATATGCTAGTACTTGTGTCCATCTTCAGCACCACAAACTAGGTTACTATGTGATCGGCATATAGACCCTTGCATAAAATATTTGCACCAGTTTTGGTATAAGCTGCACTGAAAGCACTAGTGAACCCCTCCTACATGTGCAATGTTCAATAGCTGGTATAGAATGGAATTAAAGAATGAAGTCACCTGAGAGCAGCCATATTGGAAATAGAGGGGGAATGTGAGCGAGAATGGATGCTAGGAGAGGACACGGAGCGGCTTTGGCTGTGAAGGGAAGAATAGTTCTGGAAAGGAGAAGCAGTTGGGGAATCTCCTTTGGACACACTGCGCAGATGAGCCGTCAGAGAACTGTTCAGCGTCCCATGCTGCGGTGTGCCAAGCTGATCAGGGTATTTCAAGACGGCATTCTGTTCCTGTATGAAAAGAAAACAAACAAAAATGTGTACATTGGCAAATGTGGAATTAGAATACAACATGTTATTGTTACATTTTGTTACAGGAACTCTCAGACAATAATTTGAAGTGCTAGAAACAGCAGAGTGCGGTGCTAGGTACTCTTCTGATGCTCCCACAGGATTGAATGGAGTCGCAGGACATATGCTCAACCTGCCACTTCAGTCAATTAGTGATAAGGAAACATAGTGATTGGTTATCCCCAACCTCAGAATACAGATATATTTTTCCATTTCTTTACTCAAAGGGAATCTACCATCAAAATCAAACATAATAAACCAACAGCTAGATCCAGGCGCTGTGACTACGGTAATCTTCTTATATTTGTTATCCTATGCCTCCTTCCTTCTAAAATCAACTTTCAACTTATGCTAATGATCCTGAGGTGGTACCCTAGACCCTCCGTGCTCTGGCTTCCAAACAGTTACACTGCAGCAGCACTTCTCAGCCCCCCCCCCCTCCCTTTAATTTCAGCAGCAGTGAGCATACAGTGTGGGGGTGGGTTGGCTCATTCACACTAACTACCTGTGTAGCTATAACACCGAGGCGCTAGAGTAGCCCTTCTGACTTATTAGAATAAGTTTCTTTAAGAAGGCGTCCATGGATAACAAGTATAAGATGATTCCCACTGTCACAGTGCCTGGATCTATAAGAAAGCTCCTCCGTTTTATCATTCTGGATTTTGATTGCAGATTTTCTTAATAGAAATTGTTATGGTCACAACTATTCCTAACCAGAGCAGGGGAAAGATCTTATCTAAAAGTGGGCACAATGTTCAAGATTCGTACCTCAGATTTCACTTTCCTTAGGGCCCATACTGTATGTGAACCCTGCACAGTATCATAGGTCATCACTATTGAAGGATCAGCATTGGTGAATACAATTCTCAAAGTGTTGTCAGAAACATACTGTACTCGAGTGCTGCCAAATATACCTACAATTAAAGTTAAGATATGATGAGTAAAGAACATTTTACAATGTATAAAGCTGTTATAATTAAATTGCAAAATAATGGATCCCTGGCCTTCTCGGGTACCTAATATAATTGGAATAAAATCTAGTAACCAATACATATTAAGGCTTTTATGCACACGAACAGTGGTATAATACATAATATATAAAATATGGCAGGAATAGGTCCCGCTTTATCTATTGTGTTTCAGGCAGTTGGCTCAAGCATGGGCTGTGAGCTGCGGGCATGAGTCCATAGCTCAGCTACCTATTTCTTTGTAACCACTACATAAACAGGTAGCACACAGTCCTAAAACACGTTTGTGGGCATGATGCCTGAGATAGACAATGAAATATTATATACCGTATATGCCGGCGTATAAGACGACCCCCAACTTCTGCCCTAAAAATATAGAATTTGGTATATACTCACTGTATAAGACTACCCCTCTCCCAAATGAAAAAAAGTCTGCTTAAAACTTTGCAAAACAAACAAGAGAGCAAGTGCCTGGTGATCATAACTGTAAGCTGCGATATTAATGAAGATCCGACATGCTTCTGTAAGTGCCGTCTGTGACCCCCAGCTCTGTGACGCCGACCGCTGTGACAGGGCGGCTGCATTAGCATACAGCGCGCCGCCCGTCAGCGCGTACTAAGCCTCTTCTAATGACTGTGAGAGGCGGACTGCCGCGCATGCGCGGCGGTCCCAGGAAGCGGCTCTCTGCGCGCTGGCGGGGAAAAAAAACACCTCACACAGTGCGGCCCCCGTATATCCGGCGTATAAGACGACCCCCCACTGTAACCATTATTTTAAGGGGTTAAAAAGTAGTCTTATACGCCAGTATATACAGTATTTCCCAACCAGGGTGGGAAATTAGGGTTGTGGTGGTAGCAAAAGATGGTCTTAGCCTTGCTTTGTGATGGAATTATTCTTAATATTGTATTTGCAGGGGGCGTGGCCTGTGCGCTGATGTGAGCGGACGTGTGCGAGAGGAGCTCCCGCTTGCAGTTCCCCTATTAACCCTGCATTTTGGCCCGATTCGGGGGTAAGAGGGCTCGCATAGCACCAGCCGCAGTCACGGAGCCTGCCGGTGACGAAATCCGGGCTTTTAAGCGGAGCATGACACGCTACGGCTCCCGAAAGTTGAAGGCGGGGAAGAGCAGCGTGGCGGGCAATATGGCGGCGGAGCGCCGCACTAAAGATAAAATGGCGGAGATTGCTGCCCGTCTGGGGAAATATGCCAGAGACGGAGATACTGCCATAAGAACCCCTGAGGAAAAGCTACGACGAGAGGGTGTCTCAGTCACATCGTGCCTGATGGTGCAGGCTGATATCCATGCTGAGGGGACACAGGAGGAAAGCATGGAGCACTCTTCTGCAGAGAGTGAGGAGGAAGAACTGCCGGAGACTACCTCTACAGGCATTCCTGAGCTCCTGAAAACACCGGAGTGGCGACCTCAGCTAACCACCTTGGAGGCCACAGCAGAAGAGGTGAGCCAGACTGACAAAGAACCCACACTGAGGGATGTACTACTGGCAGTCACGTCCTGTAAAGCTGACCTGGCCAAACAACTGGGAGGCCTAACAGAAGAAGTTGTACTGATCCGCCATGACATGCATAAGGTCAGAGAGAGGGTGAAGGAGGTGGAAGACAGAGTAAGCAAAGTTGAAGACCAGCTCCCCCCTATGACAAGAGACATGAGAAGAGTTATATCTACTACCCAAACTCTTATGTCCAAAGCGGATGATCTAGAAAATAGGCTCCGCAGGAACAACGTAAGAATAGTGGGAGTCCCGGAGAAGTTGGAGGGAAAGAATCCTGTGGACTTTTTCGAAAACTGGTTGAGAGAGATATGTGGCCCTGACGTCTTCTCACCGTTCTTTGCAATTGAAAGAGCGCACCGAGTCCCTACTCGACCCTTACCACCGGGTGCTCCACCAAGGTCTATTCTCATTAAACTGTTACATTATAAGGACAGGGACACTGTTCTCCGCAGAGCAAGAGAGCTCAAAGATATATCACTGAATGGGAAGAGAATCTCATTTTACCCGGACTTTTCTTCAGAAGTTCAGAAGAAAAGGGCACAGTTCACTGATGTGAAGCGCCGACTGAGAGAGGCGAATGTGATCTATTCTATGCTGTACCCAGCACGATTGCGTGTTGTAGCACAAGGAACAACACACTTCTTTGAGGCACCCAAGGATGCTATGGAGTGGATGGATGCCCAAGGGAACAGGATTCGAGCCGAGCGCCGTGGATCCCCAGAACACTGATTCTGAAGACCGCTTGCAATACCTCGTTGAGAGATAAGTCTAAAATAAGGGCCAAAATGAACGTTAACTTAAGTCAAGTAGTGGGACTATTCTTGCTATTTGTACGTTTGATAGTCTCATTATAGGAATGCAAGAAAAGGGAGACACTCCTACCCCGAATCCTACCTGCGGTGGGAAATGTCGAATGTGTTTACGTTTGTCTGTTGTTCCCTCATGGGAGTTATGGTTTTTTTTTCTTCTTCTTGTTAAAATAGGCTGGGGGGGTAAGGAATGGGGGGAGGGGCTCAGACTGAGATATTGTGCGACACAATTGCGTATGACTGTATCACTACTTATGCAGGGGAAAAGAAACATGATTTTATGTGGGTATGGCTAAGGTTAATATTTTGGCGTGGAACGTCAGGGGTACAGGAGACGCCAACAAGAGATATGCGATATACAGGTCTCTACTAAGTCTACAACCTGCTATATTATGCCTCTCTGAGACGCATCTAGTAAAGGAAAACATCCCTCTTCTAAACAGAACATGGGTGGGACATCAGTATCACTCAGTCTACTCCACGCATGCGAGAGGGGTTAGCATTTTAGTACATCGTAATATACCGTTTGTATGTGAAAGACAAATGACGGATCAGGAGGGCAGGTATATATGTTTACAGTGTTCTATATATGGAATTAAATGTATAATTGCTGCAGTATATGTTCCCCCCCCATATTCCAACGTGGTTATCAAAAAAGTTATCTCATTTATGGCCGGGTCCTCGGCGGTGCCGGTATTGATAATTGGAGATTTTAATAATTATTTACATCCCTTTTGGGACAAATTTCACACTGGCACCATCGCGGAGTCGGCCTCACCGATCATGTTGGCACGATTATTACATGAGATGGGTTTGTGTGATATTTGGAGGGAAAGGAATGCTGGGGTTAGACAGTACTCATGCTATGCGGCCTCTCATCGCTCCCTATCCAGGATAGACCTGGCATTGGGTACGCAATCTCTTCTCCCCCTTGTCGCGGATGTTAAGTACATGGCCCGAAGTATATCTGACCATTCCCCGCTTTTGGTTTCCCTGACATTACGCCCAGAAGTGGGACCCAGAGGAGGCTATTGGAAAGTCAATCCATACTGGCTTCGGATTGTGGGGGGCATTATCCCAGAGGCTTTGCAGAGATATTTTGACACAAATGATGGGTCGGTCCCAGAGAATGCTAATTGGGACTCCATGAAAGCACATATAAGGGGGACCCTACACCAGGCCATCATTAGACATAAAACTAAATCGAGAGAACTGCATTTGACACTGATAAACAGGGTGACGGAGACCGAGGGCAAATACATTTCTGACCCATCAGATGACCACTTGCAAGCATGGACGGAGGCCCAAAACACATATAGAGACCATATGCTGAGTTCCGCTGCTAACAAACGGTATTTTATGAAACAGAGGTATTTTGAGGAGGGAGAGGCAACAGGACACCTTCTGGCAACAATAGTAAGGGCACAACAGGGAATGGGGCATGTTACTTATCTGGAGAAGGGGGATGGGACTAGAGTGACCCAGGACAGAGAGATACTGGATGTTTTCCATACATACTACAAGCACTTATACATGTCCACTATTACAGACACCTGGGAGGACATGATGCAATATGTAGAATCCCTACCAATCAAAAAGCTTTCTAGCACAGCAAGACAAACCCTGGAATCCCCTATAACCCTTGAAGAACTAGAGACTGCAACGGGGCTTATGCATAATGAGAAGGCCCCAGGAATGGACGGACTCCCGGCGGAGTTATATAAGACACATGGAGACACTCTCCTTCCCAGACTATTATCCATATTGGAGCAGGCATATGAGACAGGCAGACTACCTAATTCCATGTTAGATGCCGTGATAGTGGTAATTCTTAAGAAGGGAAAAGATCCTGCTAATCCGGAATCGTATAGACCCATTTCTTTATTGCCTGTAGACGTCAAAATATTTGCCAAAGTCCTAGCTATGAGACTAAATCAGGTAATATCTGAGGTTATACACCCTGACCAAACAGGGTTCATTCCCGAAAGAGCCACATCCATCAATCTAAGGAGGTTGTTTCTGAACCTGCAACTCTCAGAAAAGGAAGTTGGTGAAAGGGCAGTCCTCTCGCTCGACGCTGCCAAAGCCTTTGACAGCGTCGAGTGGAGATATTTATGGGCTGTCCTGGATGTGATGGGCTTCGGACCTAGATTTATTGCCTATGTTAAATTGCTATACTCCTCCCCTAGAGCCCGGGTAAGAGCGAATGGCTGTTTATCAGAGTCCTTTTATTTAAACAGGGGTACGAGGCAGGGATGCCCCTTGTCTCCCCTCCTGTTCGCCCTGGCTATTGAGCCGCTGGCGAGCCTGATCAGGCAATCACCGGACATAGTGGGGTTTAAGAGAGGGGGAGTAGAAGAGCGCGTATCTTTATACGCAGATGACATGCTTTTATACTTGGGAGATGTAGAGGCTTCCTTGCTACCTGCCATAGACATAATACGAACATTTGGCCAGAAGTCAGGACTCAAGATAAACTGGGGAAAGTCTGTGCTACTACCGGTGGATACACTCCCGGACTCTCTTAACTTGGAGGAGACACACATTAAATCAGTACGGTCCTTTAAATACCTAGGAGTGGTGGTCTCCACAAATTCTAAGGATTATGTCTCCCTTAATGTAGATCCGTTACTGGAAAAGACCAAGACTAAAGTCCAGGCATGGAATAAACTTCCAATGTCTATTGTGGGACGCTGTAATTTGATTAAAATGATCCTAATGCCCCAATGGTTGTACATACTCCATAACGCCCCCATTTGGATTCCACCGAAGATATTTAGAAAGTTGGATGGGGTATTCAGAACTTTGATTTGGGGAGGGAAACATTCCCGTATTAGACTGGAGACGCTACAGAGAGGGAAAGAGGATGGGGGTCTGGCACTCCCCAATCCTTGGCTTTACTACTTAGCCTCACAACTGCAACACCTAAAAGGTTGGCATAGAGAGGAGGGACTGGGCTCAGCCGGGAGGCTGATTAGTGAAGGTTCGCCATGGAACATTCCGATGTACATGGTAGAAGTAATGGAGAGTCATAAACAATGGAAAGACGCACCGACGATACAGCTGATATATAAGGTGTGGGACAGAGGCAAAAAATGCGTAGGGTTCTCGGGCTACACTAAGTATGTTCCGGTTTGGCACAATAATACTTTTCCGGAATTTAAAAAGCTAGAAGGGATTAACACATGGATGACAGCAGGGGTGGTGACGATCTCTCAGTTTTTGGAGGATGGAAAGCTCAAATCGTTCGAGCAATTGCAGGAACAATTTAAAATCCCCCATCGCGCCTTCTATCAGTATCTCCAGTTACGCCACGCGTGGTCAATACAGTTTAAAGAGGAAGACCCGTCAGTTGGGCCCCTCTCTTTCTTGGGGTTACTGGAGCTTTCGGATGGCACGAGGGGTCTTATCTCGGCATTATATAATTTGCTGTTATCCAAACACCTGGAAAAATACCCCATTCAGGCTAGACATAAATGGGAAATGGATGTGGGGCAGCTAACAGATGATCAATGGAATGCCATATTGGAAATGACCCCACAGCTGTCTCTTTCAGAGTCTCATAGATACTCACAACTCCTGCTAATTCACAGGGCATACAGGTCACCTGACCTTCTGCGGAAAATAGGGGTTTGGGATAATGCAAATTGCCCCAAGTGTGGCATAGATGATGCCGGGCTGATACATATGTTTTGGGAGTGTGCCAAGCTGGGAGAGTACTGGACTGACGTATTGACACTAATTAGAGAAGTGTACTCCCTGACCCTTCAACCCTCCTCTGTGACCTGTGTGTTGGGTTATCTGGATGAGGTTTGCGATATCAGACCGGTTAAGCTGGCCATAGCTCGCATATTATACCAGGCTCGCAAACTTATAGCAGCACACTGGATCCAGCCTACTGTCCCCTCCTCTGCGGAACTACGCAGCAGACTAAACAATTATATTAGACTAGAACGAGCTGTATACAAAAAGAGAAACACATTAAAGAAATTTGATGCCATTTGGGGAAAATGGATGGATACCCCTGGGCTACCGTCAGGTGCACTCTTAACGGATGCTTTATTGCATATTTAGGATTATCAGATGTGCAGAAAGAATGAACTGTGGTGAACCTGATACTTACTGGGAAAGGCCGCACTTAGGAGCTCAGTCCTAAAATGTTGAGACGAGTCTATACCCCAACGCATAGTAGTCAATGCTATATCTCAGTCTGGGCAAGGGGGGGGGGGGAGGGACGGGTGAGGGAGGGGTTTGTGTATTTAATGTTTGTATGTTTAAGATGTTTATAATTTTCCTATTGTACTCATGCTACCTGTGCGTAGTTATGTCTGTACTGGATTTGTGTACTGAAAATGGAAAATTGGTTAAGTGGTTAATAAAAACGATTTGATTTAAAAAAAAATATTGTATTTGCAATCATTTGTTAGATTGATAAAATAAAAATGTATTTAAAAAAAGTTACGATATTCTTTATAATGAAAAAAAGTGGAAACCACCAGAAATACTAAGTCAAAAGAAACTCACCTCCTGATCTGCAGACCAGAGGAGTAATTTCATCTAATGGATGCAACATGCTGAACATAGTTGGTAAAGGTTCCCTACAATTTAAAAACAAAAAAACAAAGTTTACAACATATAGTGATATCTTAATCTTCATTAATATTTATGGATAGATATCATGGTATAGGGGTCAACAGCACAAACCTTGGTGGACTTAGTGGCACTTCATGCGAGTAGTTGTTGCGCTCAAATAATAAGCCATATTTTGTGGGCCAGACATTAGCAACCTAAGAAATGTAAAAAAAAATTATAAAAATAAAGTTGACATGCTTTACTAATAAAAATGTAATAGTAAGTCTTTCCCTGTGGCTTAAAGTGCATATCCATGGAAAGCAAAATGTTCAACGGTGGGATGGCTACAACCATAAACCTAGGCATACACTGCACAGTGGCAGGTCTCCTCGCTGGTCCATGTTGTGCGCTGCAAGATGTCATCTGCAACTACTGTGTCACCAATGAGAGGTCTTGGGATTGGCAAAGGTGCTAGTGGAAGAGGTCATTTGTCAGCATCAGCAATGAAAACCAGAAACTAATTGTGGAAATGGAGATTTGTGTGGAAAAATTATCAAGTCCACATGATATCCGTAAGGTTACATTCACATCTCATAAGAATATGCGGATTTCAGGATTCCTGACATGCCCTTACAACAGAGGACAATGACATATACCCCTGTATAATCATACAGTCACATACATTGTCTCCCCGTCCCTACCCAAAAGTGGAAGTTGAACATCATCAGTATGCAGTGATTGGCTGTGACTGACGTTCAGTGTGTCTCCCACGTGACATAACTGTAATGGACAGTGACATCACTCGGGGAGAAAAGCAATACAACTGCATATATATTCTGAGCAAGATGGAAAGACATTTCCACAGTATACAATGTACTGGTCACACGGAGATAAAAAAGGGTGCCTAAAACTGGTGTTCAGTGTATACACCAGGAGCATTCCTGGTGCACACCCTTCGTAAAATGTCATGTGAATGTAGTCCAAAGAGAAAATACCACATAATAAAAAAAAAAAAAAAAACACACACAACACATGCAGTTTTTGATTTCACAGGTAATATATAAAAAGGTACTGTTCAATGCATACATCTGCAAGCGTAGCTAAAAGGGAACCGCTCACAAGCTTTTAGTCCACTAGATTACAAGCCCCCGTAGGTAGAATATGAAATGTTATGTTCACTCTTATTAGAAATCTCCCCCAAAGTCAGGCAAATATGACTCTTCGCATCCCATTTTCCTATGACATGAGTCAAGTTTAGTGGCTGCAAGGAGATTGTCACTTCAGACGCACCTAGAAAAAAACTTTTTGTGTAATATTAACCCCTTAAGCCACTGACGTTGGGGAACATCATGGTGAGCTTCTGTTTGGGCCACCATGACGTTTCCCCAATGTCATGTGGATCGCACAGGCTCAGAAGCAGAGTATGTGATAGTTGAGCCTCTGCACGAGCAGCCGGGATCACTACAGTCTTGATCCCAGCTGTTTTAGCCTTTAGGCGCCACGGTCAGACATGCCTTGTCTGACCAGTAGTGCAGTTGTCAGCCTATGCATATGCATTGCCATACTTCAGCATGGCAGTCTAATGATAATAAAAAGTACAAGTCATCCCGCAAAAAATAAGCCCTAAAAAAAAGCTCAATCAACAAAATATTACGCTGCTTAGTAGACGGCGATGCAAAATTAAAGGATTTTTCTCTCCAAATGAGTTATTTAGTAGAACAAGTCAAAACAGCTATACAAATGGGATATCACCGTAACCGTACTGACCCACAGAACATAAGTAACTAGGCTATGCCAAAAACGTAAAAATCAATTACTGAATAGAAACTACTAAAGGCTAAACAAGAGGGTATTGCATCCCCCAAATAAAGTGTTACTGCAATCATTGAGGGGCACCGTTTTTAAAATGGATCCACCCTTTGGAGCTTTTTACTGCCCTACTATATTAGAGGCTCAGCCAATGCGACGTAGCGCCTGAAATCTGTTCCAGCAAAATCCGCCAATAGACGCTCCTTTCCTTCCAATCCAAAGTCATCCGAAGTTATAACTTGACACAGGCAGTTTTGATAAATCGGGCTTAGTCCTTACGGGGTTAAAGATAAGAATCTCATCATTTAGATCCAATCAAGCTTATGCTTTTGTGAGCTACAGAATTGAACAGTCAGTTAAAAAAAAAAATAATAGGAGAAAACTGGATCTTAAAGGAAACCTACCACTTTAAAATGACCCTTCTGACCCACAAATACCTTAAGCTAGCTCAGGATGAGCTGATGCCGAACCATATTTTCAATTAAACCAGAAACCGCTGTATTTGTAGAAAAATGATTTTGTTGTGGTAGTAAAATCTGTCTTCGGCGCTTCTGTAAGCGTCATGCGGCGCGCACCCCGGACCCTGCTCCGCGGTCACGCTCTCGTCAGCGCCGCTCCCGTCACTAATTTTGCAGTGCCCGAGAGCCGGTGACGTCACCGAGCTCTCGGGCACACTAGCGCATGCGCACCACCTCCTCCTGGCGCGTCGCGGCCGGATCCCATTGCGCATGGGCGAAGTATAGCGGCGAGCATAGTGGAGGTGGTCTTCTCGGTCTTCTCTCCGAAGCCTCGCAATACTACGAGGCTTCGGGACTTCGCGCATGCGCAATGGGATCCGGCCGCGACGCGCCGGGAGGAGGTGGTGCGCATGCGCTAGTGTGCCCGAGAGCTCGGTGACGTCACCGGCTCTCGGGCACTGCAAAATTAGTGACGGGAGCGGCGCTGACGAGAGCGTGACCACGGAGCAGGGTCCGGGGTGCGCGCCGCATGACGCTTACAGAAGCGCCAAAGACAGATTTTACTACCACAACAAAATCATTTTTCTACAAATACAGCGGTTTCTGGTTTAATTGAAAATATGGTTCGGCATCAGCTCATCCTGAGCTAGCTTAAGGTATTTGTGGGTCAGAAGGGTCATTTTAAAGTGGTAGGTTTCCTTTAATCTGCAGCTTGCATTTCCAACTATGACTCAAATTGTCTGCATCTCTGGTTTTGTAGATCACAGAACCACAAGTCTGATGAGAGGTGTCTTTTTATGACACACATACTATAGAAGATATGGACTTCTGAAGTGACACTCCACCTGAGCCACAAACTTGACTCAACTCATGTGAAAATGAGGTGAGAAAACAGATGAGACTTCACATAAAAGGAAATTCGAGAAAGCACAATTAATCCTTTACCGACATGTGACGTTGTATTGCGTCACATGCCTGGTGCAGGTGCATGGAGAGGGCTCATCGGCTAGCACCAATCGCGATTGTTTACCCACCGATTGCTGCCGGCGGCCATCTTGCCTAGGATCGTCGCACCCCGTGACGTCATTGCAATGACGGTCTACCGAGGCTCTCGTTTTAACCCCTTTATTACAATGCGCTATCAGCACATTGTAATGAATGAGGAGGAAAATCCCCATATACTGCCATACTGTAGTATGGCAGTATATGATGGGATCGATCAGACAACCTAGGGTTAAAGTATCCTAGGGAGTCTGAAAAATTGTAAAACTAATTTAAAAAAATAATAAAGAAACATAAAAATTCAAATCACCCCCTTTCCCTAGAATTGATATTAATATAAATAAACAGTAAAAATCATAAACACATTAGGTATCGCCGCGTCCGAAATGCCCGATCTATAAAAATATAATAAAGGTTTTTAACTGCGTTTAACCCCGTAACGGAAAATAGCACCCAAAGTTGAAAATGCCACTTTGCCATTTTAAAAAATATACAAAATTCTATAAAAAGTGATCAAAAGGTCATACAGTCCTAAAAATGATAACATTGAAAACATCATCAAAAGTCGCAAGAAACGACACCACCCAAAGCTCTGTACACCAAAGTATAAAAAAGTTAATAGCGCCAGTGTACAGGAGGTTTTTTAAATTTTTGGTTATGTATGAAAACATTATAAAACTTATACAAATTTGGAATCCCCGTTATCATACCGACCCAAAAAATAAAGGAGACATGTCATTTGGGGCGTAGAGTGAAATCCGTAAAATCGAAGCCCACAAGAATACGGCACAAATGCGTTTTTTTCACCAATTTCTGTGCATTTGGAATTTTTTTCCCCAGCTTCCCAGTATGGTATATTAATTACCACCATTTTGAAGTGAAATCAGGTGAGCTGACATCAGTGGGGGAGGGAAGAGCTGTACAGGTGCACAAAGATGGAGGCAGCCTGCAGTGCAGACAATTTACGTGTTGTTTTTTGAAATGCATCCAAACCAAAGCACAACCCGTGTGACTACACAGAGGATTTTGTCAGGGTAAGTTATAACACTATTATATTGTAAAGCAAATGCTTATAAAAACGCAGAAAGGCATTTTTGCACTGCAGGTGTGATGGGTTTCTACATCCTGTCTTTAGTGAAAATGAAGATGACAGGTTCCCATTCATGAATCCATATCTTTATCTCATATTAAAGAGGAGACTCTCTTGTTCAATATGACACAAATTGTGTTTCTACATGCAAGGGTTCAGGAGATCTAAGCGTTTGAAGTGTGCCCCCCCACAGGAGACTTTCACTTTGCAGAAGTACATGCACCCTTTGCAACTGTAGTTGAGCATGGGAAAGGGTGCAGGAATAAAGCTATACATATTTATAACTTATTTTGGTAAATGTTACTACTTATTTAAAAAAAATTTAATTGGAAAAATGACAAAAAGCTTATTTTTTCACATTTGTAGTCAATTATCGGCAAATTTTATAAAGAAAAAAAAAATATATACAATCAAATAAACTAACCTATCAAGTTAAAGTCTCATATGCCATGAAAAAAAAAACAAAAGTAAAAATTATTATGATATGTAAAGCTTTTTCAGAGATGTTGCTTAGCAGGACATCAAAAATTAACCTGAACATTCAGGCGCCAATGACCATAGGTCATGAAGGGGTAAAGAATTGCACACAGGAAATTCACTGTTGCCTACCTGAAATGGCAGTGGTGCAATATAATCCTTCCCTTCTGTGTTGTGGACATTGATACAGGAGCCTTGCAGGATACAGATGCATTTTTCTACTTTATCTTCACCTAAGAAAATGATAAAACATTGCTCCGCCTTCACAAACTGCACTCCTTGCATTTTTAATTTTACAGATATTACAAACAGAGCTGCCATTATAGTCTTTACAACAGGTCTTTGGGGGATGAGGGAGAAGTCCTAGCAAACCTTAAAGACCACGAACATATTGTGGATATATGTACGACCAGAAGCTTGCGGCCGTACATATGTCCCCCATAGGAGCATGGAGCGATACGGTGCCGCACCCGTGTGCCACCCTACACAGGAAAAAGATAGGACATGTCCCATCTTTCCCCGTGTTACGGCCCATACATCATGGATCTCTATGGAGAGGGTCACCCCTCCTGCTCTCCTTGGCGCCTTTACATATGCCTGAGGAAACCACACACCCCCCCCCTGATATTATTTGCATCTCTCAATAATACCTTCCGTTTTTGTACTTACATTCTTCATTTTCGAATTTATCACCAAATACAGTAAAGTCACACCACAGAGCCTGCAAGAAAGAAACACATCAGTAACACAAAATATTTAAAAATTACAGAACTTAAGACACAGATTATAATTCAAACAAGAGCCTAAAATAAAAATGGTATAGCGTTTCACAAAATCTATGGTTTGCACATAAAAAGAAATGGTAGAAATAATCAAGTAATGTACCTGGACAACTGGGCTGTCAACTGTGAAGGCTTTATACACTGCAGATGCGTGAAGTTTACTCCCTTTGCTCCAGAGGACAACGTTCCCAGCAACGTACAGTTCTTCATCATATTCCACATCTTCACTGGGATCACCTACACCTTTCCTTAACTGCCAACTTTCCTGAGCACCAGAGGAAAATTTATGAGATTATAGGGAAGATATTAGACCAAAGTCTGTAGCAGCTCAAAGGCAGAACGTACAGTACAATACTAGCAACCACATCCATTAAGTCATCCTTGGCTCTATGGAGAAGACTTCAGCCTCCAGTACAAGGGGTAAATGTATGGAAGGGACTGTGCCATCTATTAGTGTATGTGTGCACAATACAAGTGTATCATATGTATTTCATGTATGCATGTGTGTGCACAGTATTAGGCAGGTTACGCACATTGGATAAACATTGGGGCACTATTACTAAGGGCTTTGCACCGCACATTTCTGTGCTGGGATTGTGGCGCAGCTACGCTATCCTCCATGCAACATAAATAAGGGGGCGTGCCGTCGGTCAGACTGACTGATTCTGACAGAGCGCCATATTTAGCTTGCAAATTGTGTCATACGCCCTATGCTAACGACGCACCACAGAAAAGATGGTGAACTCTGTTGGGCCAGAGCGGGAAAGCGACAGATTCCTGATTTCTGGCTGCACCCAGCATTATACACAGAAATAGCACTTTCAATGCAGTTTCCTACTTTCTAAGTAAATGCGCTCCATTGTGTTGGACTCAATCCAACTGCACTGCGGGCATGGTTCTAGTAATCTTCTAGTAGCGTAATCTTTCGTCATAGCTCCAGTTTCTTCAGCTCCAGAATAATCATGGGAGCAGGACCAGGTGTCCGGCTGTAAGACACAGTTGGAGACCCTGGGGGGAGGCAGAAGTGGTTTATTTAGTGGTCATGTGAATGTATCCTTACTTATTACTGGCTCGTACTCCGAATTTTACTCTTATAGGAGCAGGTTATTATGGGGTCTGTATAATGGACACAATATAGACCTGCATATAGAACTTTTTGGGCAATATTTTCAGCACAATCAGCGGTGGAGGATCATCATGTACCTCCTAAGCATAGACTGACTATCATTCTTATGTCTGTGTTATGGAGATTTTTGTAGTGTACAGAAAATACTTTTTTATTGAACTGTTCATCCCTTTTCCATAAGGATATCTTAAATCTGTGAGGCTCCAGACTGATCACGTATAAGGTCAGGGGTCAGGCAGCCGTGTACCTTGTGCTTCTCATGGATGGTGACTTCCCGCAGGGATCCCACTAGGCCCGCAGCCCCGTCAGAGGACCAGAGCTCAGAGGCGGGCTGCAGCTGCCGCAGCTGGAGGTTCAGGGCATTGGGGTGCTGCTTGCTGTAGTCACGGCCAAAGGGAACGAACTCCTGCAAATCCCCTGCTGCAATCATCGTCTGCCTGTCTTCATAGATGTGCGACATGGGGTCCCAATATCCACATTATTTCTCCAGAAGGTGGAAGCAGAGTCACGGAAGAGCCGCACGTCACTCGCTGGAGGGATTTGGCGGTATAACGCCGTGCTGTCACCGCTCCGTACCGCCAAAACTCCGGCCAGCGCGCTTTACGGCTTCCTTCAGTCCAGCCGCATCTCACACCGGCTCTTATGAAGAAGACGCAGAAACAGGCGCAACTTACGGCTTCCCGGCCGGCCTGACCTCAAGGGCTCATGTGTAGGGACGGCTGTCCTGCTAGGGATGAGAGGATGCCCGGGTCACGTGTTCCCCCGCGGTCATGTGACAAGTATCCGCCATTGACTTTCCGTTCAGTGCGCGGCCTAGAGGGCGGAAGTGTGCAGTAACTGCAGTGACATACAGGGGGCGCATTTGTGATTTAGATAGGAATGATTGGTTCACGTCACGTTTTTTGCATCCTAAGATGTATGCGTCTAGGTTCATTTCAAACTACTGTTCCGTTAAAAAGGTGAAGAATAGAGGTTTAACATATCCCATTGCCATCAATGTAAATTTTGTCATCCATTAGGGTTACTTTTGCCATGGATGAGTTATCCATGGGTTTTTATTCAAACAGAGAAAAGTACTGCAGCCTCTGTCTTTTTTTCTGTCAAAAAAGCGAATAGATAACGGATCCCTGCCTAAACAGAACATAACAGATTACATAAAATTTACATACGCTCCATAGAGATTAATGAAGCAGAACGGTCATGTGCGGCCGTCTGCTCCATTAGTCTACATTCACACTAACGTATGGGGGACGTATATACGGCCGACGTATATACGGCCGATATACGTCCCCCATAGGCAGCAATTGGCGCACGGCACCCTACGGGAGCGGTATGGTGCCGCACACGTGCGGCACCGTACCGTTCCGTACCCGGGAAAAAGATAGGACCTGTCCTATCCTTTCCCGTAATACGGCGCCGTGCGCCATAGGTTGCTATGGAGAGGGGCGGGGGTGAGCTGCGCTCACCTCCTCCTCCTCTTCCCGTACACTGCCGTTGCCCGCTACGGTACGGTACAGGCAGGCAACGGCAGTGTGAATATAGCCTTAGTCTGATGGAAGTACGTTGGACTCTGTTGAAGCAGATAAGGTCTGCCACACAGGAGATCTGGTCATGTGCTGTAGGTGAATTACGTTGCGACAGAGGAATAACGGAGCTCAACAGGCAGGTGTAGAACTCAGCAAAATTCCCAATTGTGGGTGTCTCAAACCCCTTTATTTATACATCTTTAAGCAGGGTGTAACATCTTAACTATTAGCATGATTAGTTATACACTTGAACAATAGCTTATCATTGGCTATTACCATAACACCTCTGGTTAATTTTCAATCCAACTTCTGATTCACTACTACAATAGTGTAATACATTTCATAGGTTACTGATCATCTCCAAATACATACTTTACATAATGTATATTTGCCATTTTGTTATTGCTGACAGGTACACAACTTATCTAATCTTAACACTTGGCTACTAGCTAGTGAAGTTTTAAACAGTCAGCAAGTTTAGCCGACTGGTGCCATATTGTTGTTTTGTCACAGAGAAATTAGAAACACATAAAGAGAAATAGTCTTTATCCAGCATCTTCTAGTGGTGTCTTGGGGGAAGCTGACATCTCCTTCAACAGTCTCATCACTGAGACCCCCACTGATCAGCAAGTTAGGCCCTATCCCATTCCCGACTTGCTAGGGCCCAGTGCATGGAGAGGGTTCGCGGGCCGAGCCCTCTCCATAGCCGATAAGTCTTTGCTGCATATTGCAGCAAAGTATACACCTACAAGCGAAACACTTAGCCAGTTTAACCAAAAATATAATTTTGCGTACTCAATTTAGATAAAACATGACAATGCATGAACAAGATCAACAGTGGTAGATCACAAAAGGTCAATAAGAATATCACATAGGAGCATTAAAAACATATAGGACAATAATGAGAGGTAGGGTGTACAATAATATAAGGTCACATTACACAGTATATGAGCTGTCACATATCTGGTGGTGAACTGTTGTGCAAATACATGCAAGAAAGTGTACCAAGTGCGAACAGTATCAACCTATAAATGTTAATATGTTAACATACCCATAGTCATGGTGTACCTCCCGTCTGCCATGGATAAATTCCCCGACGCACGTTTCGGCGCTAGCCTTCGTCTGGGGGTGATATTGCAGCAAAGGCTTACTGGTATCACCTGCGATCAATGCTAGCACCGATCGCAGGTGTTTTCCCGCCGATCACCGCCGGCAATGCTGCCAACGGCTTCAAAAAGATGGCAGAACAGACAGATGAGTTCTTTATCTGGGGAGGGGGAGGAAGGCATAGCAGATCTAGCAGTGTGTTGTAGAATAGCAGAGAGCTGACTGTGTCATTGTGTGTAGGCATCTCATGGATCTCATCATCTCTGATCTGTCCTTATCTCTCTTTCTATGTGTCAGATACTAGTACAATGTTCAGAAGCATGGCCGGCGCCAGCACCCGGCTTAGCCGGGCGAGTGCCGGAGCCCCCGAGGTCTCAGAGGGGCCCACAGCACACACTGGCAAGATGAGCATACTCAATTACATCGGCATGCTTGTTGCCGATGTAATTGAGAGAAGCGCCTCATTCACACTGCCGGAGCGGCTGACAGGGGGGCCGCACCGCAAGTGGACACTCACAGAATACTATTGCATCGGCGCCGCCAATGTATTTCTGGAGCAGAGCGTCTATCACTGTGCAGGACGCTGGCCGATGTTATGACCTCACGCCGCCAGCGTCCCTGGTGCTGCACAGAAGACGCTGTGCTGAAGATGTAGCAGAAGAGCGGCGAGCCCCAGAAGAGATGAAGAAGAAATTGCATGCAGCCCTTGAGGTAAGTTGGCGTTTATTTTTTTCTGCCCACTAATAATGTGCATTTAATTAATTAATGTATATTACTGAATGGAGCCTGGGGGGTATATTACTGAATGGAGCCTGGGGGGTATATATTAATTAATGGAGCCTGGGGGGTATATATTAATTAATGGAGCCCGGGGGGGGGGGGTATATATTAATGAATGGAGCCCGGGGGGGGGGGGGGTATATATTAATTAATGGAGCCTGAGGGATATATATTAATGAATGGAGCCTGAGGGGGTACATATTAATGAATGGAGCCTGGGGGGGTACATATTAATGAATGGAGCCTGGGGGGGTACATATTAATGAATGGAGCCTGGGGGGGTACATATTAATGAATGGAGCCCGGGGATATATATTAATGAATGGAGCCTGAGGGGGTACATATTAATGAATGGAGCCTGAGGGGGTACATATTAATGAATGGAGCCTGGGGGGTACATATTAATTAATGGAGCCCGGGGGGTGTATATATTAATGAATGGGGCCTGCGGGATATATTAATGAATGGGGCCTGGGGGGGGTGTATATTGATTGGAGCCTGGGGGGGTATATATTAATTAATGGAGCCTGGGGGTGTATATTAATTAATGGAGCTGGGGGGGTTGTATATTAATATTTGTATATTAAGATTCTGCGTTTTTAATGCCACCACATTTCACTGCTAAGGGGCCCACTGAGGCTCTGTCGCCCAGGGGCCCACTGAAACCTGGAGCCGGCCCTGTTCAGAAGGTAAATGAAAGTGTATATAAACCTGTCCCCTGATAATCTAACCACATTTTCAGGTTACGAACTAGAGGAATCATAATGTGTCTGCGTAGAGAGTCCCCGGCCACACTCTGGAATCGTACACTGAGCAGCCTAGGGAGTGATAGGAGCTAAAACAGCAATAAAACTGATTAAAAGTGTAAAGTAAAGGGTTCAAATTATCTTTATTGTGTTAATATCACTAGGGGATTGCTATTTGAGAATTTTCTTTCATGGGCAAACCTCTTTCAGTACAGTACTTTGCGAAAGTATTCGGCCCCCTTGAACATTTCAACCTTTTGCCACATTTCAGGCTTCAAACATAAAGATATAAAATTGAAATTTTGAAGAAAAGCAGGCCCAAACCATGATGCTGTCACCACCATGTGTGATAGTGGGGATGGAGTGTTCAGGGTGATAAGCTGTGTAGATTTTACTCCTGACATATTGGGGCAGATTTATTAAGCTGTCTGAAAGTCAGAATATTTCTAGTTGCCCATGGCAACCAATCACAGCTCTCCTTTAAAATATTCATGAGCACTGGTAAAATGAAAGCTGAGCTGTGATTGGTTGCCATGGGCAACTAGAAATATTCTGACTTTCAGACAGCTTGATAAATCTGCCCCATTATTTGGCGTTGTGGCCAAAAAGTTTCATTCTGGTTTCATCTGACCAGAACATCTTCTTCCACATGTTTGGTGTCTCCCAGGTGGCTTGTGGCAAACTTTAAACAAGACTTTTGATGGATATCTTTGAGAAATGGCTTTCTTCTTGGCACTCTTCCATAAATGCCAGATTATGGGCCTCTTGGCTGCATCTCTGATCAGTCTTCTCCTTGTTTGAGATGAAAGTTTAGAGAGATGGCTGAGTCTTGGTAGATTTGCAGTGGTCTGATACTCCTTCCATTTCAATATGATCGCTTGCATAGTGTTCCTCAGGATGTTAAGAGTTTGTGAAATCTTTTTGTATCCAAATCCGGCTTCTCCACAACAGTATCACGGACCTACCTTGGTCTTCATGATGCTCTCTGCGCTTTAACCGGTTAACCCCTTCCCGACATTTGACGTACTATTACTGCATGGCGGGAGGTGCGTTCCTGCAAAATGCAGTAATAGTACGTCATGCTTCTGGCGCCGGCTCCAGAACGGAGCCCGTGCCAGAAGCTGCGGGTGTCGGCTATATATTATAGCCGACACTCGTCTCTAACACCCGCGATCGGAGAAATCTGTGTTATCCCCTGACACGCCGCTGTTGCGCAGCATGCTCAGTGTGTTACATTACACAGTGTAATACATCTGTATTACACTGTGTAATGTGAAGAAGAGCTTGAACAAGTGATCAGTGGATCGCTTGTTCAAGCTAACCTGTAAAAGTTAATAAAAAATGTTAAAAACATTACATAAAATCATTTTTTAATAAAAAGAATTAATTAAATAAAGTTAAAGTCCCCTAAACACAAATATTCCCTATACACATGCAATAAAGTGAAAAAAACACAAAATCTCCATTATCCGTACAATAACTCAGAAACATTATTGGACCCGCTTGGTGAACGCCATAAAAACAAAACCCGTAAAACACGCCAAAAATGTACATTTTTCATAAAATCTCTACACAAAAATGTTCTAAAAAGTGATCAAAAAAAGTTATGTGCGCCAAAATGGTACCACTGAAAAGAACAACTCAACATGTAAAAAATAAGCCCTAAACTAGCTCTGTCAACCAAAAAATATTAAAGTTACGTCTCCGAAAAGATGGCGATGCAAAAACAAATGAGATTTCCTCTATATTAGTTTTTATCCAGTAAATTGTAAAAATAAATGAAAAACTGTATAAATGAGGTATCACCGTAATCGTAGTGATCTGTAGAATAAAGATAATATTGTATTTTTAGTGAAAGGTGTACGACCCCCAAAAAATACCAAAAGAAAGTAAACCAAAATTGACAATTTTCTTTTCACCCATACATTCAAGAGTTAATAAAATCTTATCAATAAGCTAATGACCCACAAAAATGAAGTATTTGTAAAGTGCGTCTCATGTCGCAAAAAATAAGCCCTTATATGTCCAAATTGCCAAAAAAATAAAGATTGTATAGCCAATAAAAAGTGACAATGCATAATCTGCTCTGAATGGCACAGCTTCCCTTCGATGCCATGGCGTGTGCCCATACAGCAGGTTACCACCACATATGGGGTATTGTTATACGCGGGAGGGATTGGGTATCAAAGTTTGTGGAGCGTTTTGGTATTTTATCCACTGAGAATTTGTACATTTTTTGAAAAACACATTCATTTAGCCAAAAAAGTTTACTTTTAAAATTGTATCCGATTTTGTTGAAGTACACCGATCCAGCGCAAGGTAGTGAGGAAAATCTTTAGACTCTTTTTATTAGCTCCAGTATAGACAAGAGTACACTTACATGCGCTCCAGCACTGCGTCCACGGTATGGACTATAGCTTCTTGCCTACGCGTTTCGAGTGCATTATGCACTCTAACTTATGGCTACCGCAGGTCTGGAAAGGACAGGTAATATACTGTCCCGGACGTGCGTCAGTGAGACTGGGGAGTTGAACTCCACCTGCTCATTAGGGCGCGCGTGTATGCGGCGCAATTAGTGTCCTTTCCAGGTGTGCGGCAGTGTTTAAAAAACATAACTGTTTATTTATTTTGGTTAAAAGCACTTGCACAATTCAAAAAATTTTAAAAACACTTGGAATGAACTATAGTCACATAGAAAGTGACTCGGTTTACTTTTTCGACCCCCCCATGGAGAAATTGTATAAACTATATGCTCTATTAATTTGTGGATCCGACCTGTGCCGTCCCCCCTTTCCATATTAACTCGCACATACTTAGTTCACATACCGGGACGACACATATTATTCCTGCTATTTCCCCTGTATTTCCACCGTATTTTATTCTCAAACGCGAAGGATAGTTATCCGATCCGTTCTTTGCAAACACGCATCCCCAGAAATTATGCAAACCAACCGACCGGATAACAGTATCCATCCTTTCTATGTGACTATAGTTCATTCCAAGTGTTTTTAACATTTTTTGAATTGTGCAAGTGTTTTTAACCAAAATAAATAAACAGTTATGTTTTTTAAACACTGCCGCACACCTGGAAAGGACACTAATTGCGCCGCATACACGCGCGCCCTAATGAGCAAGTGGAGTTCAACTCCCCAGTCTCACTGACGCACGTCCGGGATAGTATATTACCTGTCCTTTCCAGACCTGCGGTAGCCATAAGTTAGAGTGCATAACGCACTCGAAACGCGTAGGCAAGAAGCTATAGTCCATACCGTGGACGCAGTGCTGGAGCGCATGTAAGTGTACTCTTGTCTATACTGGAGCTAATAAAAAGAGTCTAAAGATTTTCCTCACTACCTTGCGCTGGATCGGTGTACTTCTTTGGATTTTTCCCTGTCATACACGCTGGTCACGTGGAGATCCGAGTCGCAGAAGTGGGAGCTGGTGCCACAAGGACCTATTGGGAGAGCGTTTTTTGGCTTTCTCACAACAATGCTTTTTTTCTATCATCCGATTTTGTTTTAACCCCTGTAAAACAATTAAAGGGTTAACAAACTTCATAAAAGTTGTTTCACGTACGTTGAGGGGTTTAGTTTCTATAATGGGGTAATTTATGGGGTTTTACTTTTATTTAGGTCTCTCAAAGTGACTTGAAACCTAAGCAGGTCCCTCAATAGCAGGGTTTTGCGTTTTTTATGAAAATGTGAAAAATCGCACCTAACGTTCCAAGGCCCATAACATCCTACAAAAATAAGAATATGCATAAAAAACCATGTGCACATAAAGTAGACATTTAGTGAATGTTAGTTATTACATTTTTTTGCGGTTATGACTATGTATGGAAAAAGTAGAACATTTTGAAGTTCAAAAATCAAGAATGTTTCCAAATTTTCACCAAATATCTGATTTTCTCATAAATAAATGCAAAACATACCACCAAAATTTTTTAACTAACATAAAGTCAAAGTGTCACGAGAAAACAATTTTAAAATCACTTGGATATGTTAAAGCGTTCCGAAGTTATAACCACTTATAGTGACACAGGACAGATTTGAAAAAATGGGCCGTGTCAGGAAGGTGAAAAGTGGCTTCAGCGTTAAGGGGTTAAGGACCAGGCCCTTTCCTGTTTTTTCATGTCCATTTTTCACTCCCCACCTTCAAATATCTATAACTTTTTTTGGAAAAAAATTCCAACTGCAGTGAAAATGGTGAAAAAACGCATTTGCGCCATTTTCTTGTGGGCTTGGATATTACGTCTTTCATTGAGCGCCCCAAATGACATGTCTACTTTATTCTTTGGGTCGGTACGATTAAGGGGATACCAAATTTGTATAGGTTTTAGAATGTTTTCATACATTTACAAAAATTAAAACCTCCTGTACAAAAATTATTTTTTTGATTTTGCCAACTTCTGCCGCTAATAACTTTTTTTTATACTTTGGTGTACGGAGCTGTGGGTGGTGTCATTTTTTGCTAAATTTGATAATGTTTTCAATGATATCATTTTTAGGACTGTATGACCTTTTGATCACTTTTTATAGATTTTTTTATATTTTTCAAAATGGCAAAAAAGTGCCATTTTCGACTTTGGGCGCTATTTTCCGTTACGGGGTTAAACACATTGAAAAACCGTTATCATATTTTGAAAGATCGGGCATTTTCGGACTCGTCGATATCTGATGTGTTTATGATTTTTACTGTTTATTTATATTTATGTCAGTTCTAGGGAAAGGGGGGTGATTTGAAATTTTGGGTTTTTTTACTATAATTTTTTTTTTTACTTTTTTTTATTTTTACTATTTTTCAGACTCCCTAGGGTACTTTAACCCTAGCTTGTCTGATCGATCCTATCATATACTGCCATACTACAGTATGGCAGTATATGGATTTTCCTCTTCATTCATTACAATGTGCTATCAGCACATTGTAATGAAGGGGTTAAAAACGAAATAGCCTCGGGTCTTCGGAAGACCCTAGGCTACCATGGAGACGGATCGCCGCTCCCCGATGACGTCACGGGGAGCGGCGATCCCAGGTAAGATGGCGGCTCCCATGCACCGCTATCTTTTTGAGGCTGCCGCCAGCTTTGCCGGCAGCCATCGCTGTGATAACACCCGCGATCGGTACTAGCCCGTTAGCCCTCTCCATGCAGCGCGACCCATGAATACACGGCGGGCGGTCGCGAACTGGTAAAACACAACCTGAGAGTATCACAGAGCAGGTGTATCTATATGGAGTCTTGATTACACACAGGTGGATTATAATTATCATCATCAGTCTTATAGGACAACATTGGATCATTCAGAGATCCTCACAGAACTCCGGTGTCTCTCACATGTATATAGGAACAGCGCATATAACAGAGCATGTCAGGTACTTGTGTAACTGATGTCTGTGTCTCTCACATGTGTATAGGAGAAGAGAGCATGTCAGGTACTTGTGTGGATGATTTCTGTGTCTCTCACATGTATATAGGAACAGCGCATATAACAGAGCATGCCAGGTACTTGTGTAACTGATGTCTGTATCTCTCACATGTGTATAGGAGAACAGAGCATGCCAGGTACTTGTGTAACTGATGTCTGTATCTCTCACATGTGTATAGGAGGAGAGAGCATGTCAGGTACTTGTGTAACTGATGTTTGTGTCTCTCACATGTGTATAGGAGGAGAGAGAATATCAGAGACTTGTGAGAGACACAGACATCAGTTACACAAGTACCTGACATGCTCTCTTCTCCTATACACATGTGAGAGACAGACATCAGCTACACAAGTACCTGACATGCTCTCTTCTCCTATACACATGTGCGAGACACAGACATCAGATACACAAGTACCTGACATGCTCTCTTCTCCTATACACATGTGCGAGACACAGACATCAGATACACAAGTACATGACATGCTCTCTTCTCCTATACACATGTGAGAGACTCAGACATCAGCTACACAAGTACCTGACATGTTCTCTTCTCCTATACACATGTGCGAGACACAGACATTAGCTACACAAGTACCTGACATGCTTTCTTCTCCTATACACACAGGGTTGGACTGGGATGCCTTGGGCCCACCAGAGGAATTGATTTTGGGGGCCCACCTTACCGCTACCTAGAAATATTCCCCATTTCACAGGAGTTCACAGTGGCTGCATTGTGCTTAGCACTAACTTACCAAGAATAACTAACTATAACCCTTAACCTCCTTTGTATATTCTCTGCAACACATAAGAAGACTAGGCACTGACATTATAGGAATAGTCTAGATAGTTAGTCAGTAATTACAGTTACCAGACTCAGAAGTGGGATTTAGCACCTCACATGTCACACGTCTTCTCCTTTGGGTACTGAACTGCAGGACGACTTCTCCCTTTATTTTCTTATCACTGGAGAATTTACCATCAGATATCTTCATCTCTGTGTGGCACACCTCCACAATGTGCAACTAAAAATATCACCGTCACTACAGCATAATGCCACCTGGATAACAATGTCCCACTCTGTGGTCCTAAATAATATTTACTACTCACAACACAACTGACCACACTGTGCCCCCAACAAATTTCAAACATACCCCTGTAACAAAAACCATACTGTGCTCTCCATAAATCAAATATTACATTGTGACTCCTCGGTATATTATATGCACACCCCTGAGTAAATCATATGATAAACCTAATGAATTAAATTGGACATCATTCCCTTTAATAATTTCCAATGAATCATTTCATTTATACAGTCTAAGGCTACACGCCCTTGATGTATGTCCGCCGTACCGTAGCACGGTGGGCATACATTGGCGCCCGCCCCTCTCCATAGGAGTATACAGCGCACGCTGCCGTATTACGTAGAAAGATAGGACATGGTACAGCACAGTACTTCTACTCCTATACTATATACCGTATATGGACACAGTACACTACTACTACTACTCCTACCCTGTATACATGGACACAGCACACTATTAATACTCTTACCCTGTATATATGGACACAGCACACTACTACTACTCCTATCCTGTATATATGGGCACAGCACACTACTACTACTCCTACCCTGTATTTATGGACACAGCACAGTACTACTACTCCTATCCTGTATATATGGGCACAGCACACTACTACTACTCCTACCCTGTATTTATGGACACAGCACAGTACTACTACTCCTATTCTGTATATATGGACACAGCACAGTACTACTACTCCTATTCTGTATATATGGACAGAGCACAGTACTGCTATTTCTGCAATAGGTGAAAATAACAAAACTCACTTATCTTTCGCAGCGCTCCCGCGTTCTCTTCTCCCCGCTACAGTGCGACCGTCAGGAACAAGACGCACGGCAGAGTGAGTACATCATCACGCTGCTGCGCAACAGGGACACAGTGCGACGCGTGCTGGCAAAAAAACAGCCATGTTGCACGCACAATGCGCTTCAAAGCGCTGCACATTACATTAAAGACAGCACTTGAGTGGCTGCTTACGCACTGGCAGGGGCCTCATGTAGGGATGGGGGCCCCTGCCGTAGTGGCGGTAACGGGGGCCCACCGGAGGATCCACTGGACCTCCGGTGGGCCAGTCCGACCCTGTATACACATGTGAGAGACAGAGACATCAGCTACAAAAGTACCTGACATGCTCTCTCTTCCTATACACATGTGAGAGACACAGACATCAGCTACACATTTGTATAGAAGAACAGAGCATATCAGGTAGCAAATAAAGCACAAACACTAGCAATGATTTACTATACATTACACGCAGACATGAGCAGGGAAAGGAGAGGGGAGGGGGGTAACAAATGCCCTGGCTCATTTGCATAATAAAGAAAATATGATTTTAGAATGATTAATGTATGAATTAACTAGATAAAGGTTAGGATAGAATCTTTGTGAGCTGCTCTAACAGATAGTGGTGACAGAATTAGTTACACAGACCTGATGACAGGTGTCTTTTTAGGACCCAGCTCATTTTCACTTTTTTTTAGAGAAATCATAAAGATATATGTGCAATGCAAGTTTGATGGGCTTCCGCAACCTGTCTTTAGTGAAAATGAGGTCCCTGGTGACAGGTTCCCTTTAAAGCTATATTTTAGTTGAAAACTTTTGCACTTGTTTATAAAAAAAACTTTGACATTTTTTTTAAATTAGCAATTTTCTGATTTCTAAATGTCGTGAGGGTAGATATTGATGACTTTTTTGTGGTGCCATTATGCATTTGAAAAGTTCCAGAGGTACAAGAACAGTGACCCCCCCTCACACACAAACATATGTTCCAATTTTGGAAACTACGCCCCTCGTGGTTCGTGTAAGTGAAAATCTTTTTCCAAAAACCTTACTTTGGCTCCTAAATTTTTTATTTTTAGAAGACATTAGGGAAGAAAAAGCACTGAGTAATTTGTTACCCAGTTTCTCTACAGTGCAGTAATATGTAACACGTGGTCACATACTGCTGTAGGAGCACATAGTGTGGCTCTGAATGGAAGCCTGTTGGCTTTTGGAGAACGGATTTTAATGGAACAAAAGGAGGACCCATTTTGAAAACTAGACACTCAATGAATGCAGTATTGTTTATGACATTTTATGTTTATGAAATTTTTTTTTATTACTTTGAATCACACTTTTTATTATTTTCGCCTCTGGGACTTCAACGAGTGATCATCGATCACTTGTTCAAATTAATACACTGCCTTATTGATGTATGTGTAATATAATAGTTAACTGCACTGCCCGGTCCTGCCTCTGGCAGGTCCCAACAGGCAGTCAGAATAGGCAGCCCTGGGCTTCCCCAGGCTTGCCATGGAGACGATCAGAACACCCATAGCCAGCCTTTTAGGTGCCGCGCCAAAGGGTTAAACAGCCGAAATTGCTTCTATCACAATCTTAGCTGTTTGTGCAGAGGCTCGGGTTCATGACGTTGGGGAGGGTCATGGTGCTGGAGGGGATTAAAAAAAAGAAAATTGTTGCTTTAAGGTCATTCTTATGATGCTCACAACTTTTTCATACTTCAGTCTATGGAACTGAGCAAGGTGTCATTTTTTCTGACTTGCATACTTTTAATAACTTTTCAGTTGAGTGTGGTAAAATGGCAAAAAGTGGTTATTTGGAGCTATTTTCCCTTACAGAGTTGATTGCATAGGATAATCATTTTTAGATTTTGACATACAGCACAGGGCATTAACCTAACATGATTATGGACATCCAGTAAAAACGGCACAAGTGGCACTTGCCATTTCTAAATCCTTCTTTTATTTGTGCTATCTTATAATCAAACTAGGAGAGACAGATTGTGGAGCATGAGTGATTCTCTCTCTTGATCGTGTCACTTACAAGTAGAGATTAGCAGACCTGAACATCAAAGGGAACCTATCACCAGGGACCTCATTTTCACCAAAGACAAGTTGTAAAAGCCCATTACAGCTGCATTGCAAATATGACTTTATGCTTTCTCTAAGCATTTACATTACAATATAATCATGTGTTATAACTTGCTTGGCACCCTGACAGAATCCTCTGTGTAGTCCCAGGGGTTGGTCTTTGGTTTGGATGCATTTAAAAAAACAAGTGACTTGTCTGTGCTGCAGACTCCTCAGCTGTTAGCTGGTGATCTGACATCAGTGGTGGAGGGAGGAGCTGTACAGGAGCACAAAGGTGGGGACTGAGAGCTGAGGAGTGAGCAGTACAGAGGAGTAACATGTTTTTTGAAAGGCATTCAAACCAAAGCCCAACCCCTGGGACTACGCAGAGGATTCTGTCAGGGTGCAAGGTAAGTTATAACACACAATTATATTGTAGTGCAAATGCTTAAATTCCCTTTAAGAGTGTGTGCGTCCCCCTGCCCAATTACAGCTTTGGCTAGTAGCTAAGGGCGTCAACTTTTACTGCACGCCTGCCTATCCCACAATGTCTGGGTCATGCAGGACAAACCCAGACCCCAACTTCTCTACTTAGAGGGTGAATGCCTGCACCAATCACAGTGTAAAGGTCAGTACACATCTTTAGTATGGCTTCAGTTATTTCCTTCAATTAGTTTGAGCCAAAACTAAGAGTGGTCAACCACACAGAAACAGGTGCAAGTCTTTCCAGCGACTACACTGAGTTAAGATATAATTATATAAGACTTGCCCCTGTCTGTTGGACCAGAACTGGTTTTGGCTCAGAATAACTTAAGACTTGACAGAGATGTGATCTGGCCCTTAGCAGTGAGTATCTACTGTATTATACAGTCAGATAATTGTCATTTATATTGTGGCTAGGGGATACATTATTTTCACGGGACAACCCCCTTTGTTCCTAATTAGGGCACAGGAGTGGATTCTGCAAACACTGCTGGAATTGAAATTTATCAATGTCTCTTGGAGAGCGTTGATACAATGGGGCAGATTTATCAAGCTGTTTGAAAGTCAGAATATTCCTAGTTATGAAGGAGGTTATCAATGGCCACTACGATAAAAATCTTTTATAGGTTTGCCTTATACTATGCCCGGAAAGTGGTGGTGATGACATGGAAGGACCAAGATCCTCCCCTGCTGAAGAGGTGGATATTGTTCTTTTTTTTGTGTTATCCCCCTGTACCGTTCTGTGTATGTTAATAGGAAGTGCCCCCAGAAATTTGAGCGTATCTGGTCTAGGTGGTGTATTAATCCCCATACTGCTATATAATTCTCTACAGTTCTCGTCTACTCCCATACTAAAGGAAAACGAGTGCATTGGTGTGACTGTAAGATTGTCTTTTGTCAGCGTTAAGTTTCTCCCATCAAGTGGACTGGCTACTAGTCCCTGCTGTTCATTTTATAGCGTGTATTATATACCACACACATTTTTATGGGCATTATATCATCCTGTCTACTTCTTGTCATTGTCATATTATTCTCCTGTAATGTGGAAAAAATGAGTGATAGCCAGTGTTCTTGTTGGTTAAACTATTTATTGTATATGTACAAAATTAAACAATTGCAAAAATAAAATCTTAAAAAAAAAAAGAATATTCCTAGTTGCCCATGGCAACCAATCACAGCCCCCCTTTAAAATATTCATGAGCACTGGTAAAATGAAATCTGAGCTGTAATTGGTTGCTATGGGCAACAACTATGAATATTCTGACTTCCAGAGAGCTTGATAAATCTGCCCCAGTTTGCAGATACATTACAGTAAGTAGACTTGCCAGCAGAGGGGGCTAAGCAATCACAACTGCTGTGAAATAGCTATAGTGTTGAATATGATGCATGTGCATAGGAGGATAACACTGTGCAATGTTCATCAACACAAGGAATAATAGGTCATTTACCATACTATGTATTCTCTACAGTCTGCACCCCTTTAACCCCTTAAGGACGCAGGGTTTTTTTGCTAATTTCTCGCTCCCCACCTTCAAAATTCCATAACTTTTTCATTTTTCCGTGTACAGAGCTGTGTGAGGGCTTATTTTGTGCGTAACAAATTTTACTTTCCCGTGATGTCAGTTTTTACGACTTTCAAACTGAACTCCAAATAAAACTTCTACTTTATTCTTTGGTTCGGTGCGATCGCCGTGATACCAAATTTATATAGGTTTTATTGCATTTTAATACATTTTCAAAAATTAAACCATTTTTTACAAAAAATGTTTACAAAATTTTGCCATTTTCTGACGCTAATAACTTTTTAATACTTCGGTGTACGGAGCTGTGTGAGGGGTCATTTTTTGCAAAATGAGACAATGTTTTCATTGCTACCATTTTGAAGACTGTGTGACATTTTGATTACTTTTTATTACATTTTTTATGTTATGTAAAAAGGTGTAAAAGTCAAGTTTTGGAGGTCACCGCTGGTGTCACAGTGTTTGGGGAATAGGCAGTGGACCCTCTGGACCAGAGGGGGATAACAACCTTAGTTTCAAGCCGGGAGCGGAGTCTAAGTGAACTCCTGGTCTTCGCCAGAGCCCGCCGCAAAGCGGGATGGTCTCGCTGCGGCAGGGAGTCACCAGGTCGCTCCGCGGGTGCGACTAGGCCCGCGGCGGCAGCCAAGGTAGGGACACGGGGATCATGGATGGCAGGCAGGATCTCGGAAGGCAGGCAGGATCTCGGAAGGCAGGCAGGACCTCGGAAGGCAGGCAGGACCTCGGAAGGCAGGCAGGACCTCGGAAGGCAGGCAGGACCTCGGATGGGTGGCAGGACCGCCACTGGACACCAGGACCGCCACTGGACACCAGGACCGCCACAGGACACAAGGACCGCCACAGGACACCATGGAACAAGGGAACACCACGAAACACGGGAACACAGGAACTCACAGGCGTCTGGAAACGCTCAGGAAGGCTTTCTCCTCAGAAGAATGAGCTGAAGATCCGGCAGGGCATGCTGGGAGTCGCCAGGCTATATAGCAGAGCCAGGAAACCAGCGCCAATAAGGAGGATGCTGGCTCTTTAAATTCCTGGAGAGTCTTGTGCTTGTCTCCGCTGCTAGGGCGCGCGCGAGAGACTCTCCAGGAATTTAAAGAGCCAACGTCCTCCTTATTGGCGCTGGTATCCTGACTCTGCTATATAGCCTGGTGACTCCCAGCATTCCCTGCCGGATCTTCAGCTCATTCTTCTGAGGAGAAAGCCTTCCTGAGCGTCAGACAGCAGGGCACGTCGGACGGCGCTGCGAAACGCGGGTGTACCCGTGCTCCGCTTGTACTTGCCGCTGCCCTGCTCCTCCAGCTCGATACTTACATGTCCCGGCTCCTGGTTCCGGCCCGTCCGGCGTGCCCTGCTGTCTGACGAGCTCGCGCACCTCTCCGATACATGGATCGTGGGGTCACCCGTGACAGCTGGCAATAACCGTTTTTATATTTTGATAAATCGGGCATTTTGGGAAACAGTGATACCTAATAATTTTTACTGTTTATTATGTTTTATATCAGTTCTAGGGAAAGGGGGGTGATTTGAATTTTTAATTCTTTATTAATTTTTTTACATTATTTTTTCTTTTCTCAATTTTTTCTTAGACCCTCTAGGGTACATTAACCCTAGACGGTCCTATTGTTCCTTCTATATACTGCCATGCTACTGTATTGCAGTATATAGCGTTTTTGCTTAAGATTCATTACAATGAGCCACTGGCTCATTGTTACGAATCTCCTTATATCTTTGAGTAGCTATGTGTTTGTCCTCTAGTGAGACCATCATTCAGATTTATATATATATACGTGTGTGTATATAGTAGTAGAAATTAGGGGCACTACTCCTTCAACCTCTTTCTTAGGCTTTTAAGCCTGTGTTTCCTGGAGTTAGTATAGGAGATAGTGTAGGCACATTTCTGCATTGGGGTTCAAATTTGCTACAAATAGAAAAGAAAGCAGTGGCACTCACTATACAAATGCACCATGGTCGCCCTCATCCTCCTTTTCCAATCACCCATAGCTGCTTGGACGTTTTAGAAGATATGCAAAAAAGATTGGACTTTGTGGTGAGTGCCGCTGCTTTCTTTTCTCGTCTGCTTCTGGCTCTGTCCCCTGCATAGCTGCCAGAACAAAAGACTACTTGGACAACTATGGGAGGTATTTATCACAACTCCTACAGGTCTGATGTGTGTGTTTTAATCCTGAAAAAATGTTGTTCCAAAAATGGACATTTGCAGAAATCTTTATCGCAAAAGACACCTATATTAAATATAATATAGGGAGTCTCCGATCGCGGCTGAGTCAGCCAGCAAGGTGCAAGGCCTATTGAGCTCCCTGCCCAGAGCCTACCAGTGCAGGGTGAATTTATTAGAAATTAGACCCCAATAACAATCCTGCCTGGCCCACACATCTACAGGCGTCCCCGACTTAAGAGCACCCTCCATACAGATTTACTGTCCCAGGCTACAGTGATCAAGTTATCAAAGGTGTCTGCAATTAAAATTTATTGTTAATTCTGGTTCCTATTGACAACCCAAAAGATTTGAAATCCAATTCTCACAGAGACCAAAAAATTTTTTGGCTGGGGTTACAATTATAAAATATACAGTTCCAACTTACATACAAATTCAACTAAAGAACAAACCTACAAAACCTTGTACGTAATCTGAGGACTGCCTGTTTAGGGCAGTTTAAAGGAAACAGCTCACTAGATCAGCTCTTGGTGGGAGCTTGCTGACATCGTTCGCTGAAAAGAGCTGGCAACCCATCACCCACATCAGACCCGTTTTTGTGATAAATCCCCTGTTTGGTGTCATTGATCTGATACTAATACTAACCTATTCTGAGGAAATAAGCTCCTTTACCTTTGAACTGAGCCATTGCTATTTCATCATATGCTAGGGCAGAACTACATTTCCTTTTTTTAATAACTGTCTTTGCAAAATCCACAGTACTATATAGAATATAAGGAGAATGTCCATAGTGAGCATTGCTTGATTATAACTTTTTTCATGGTGACATGAAAACATTTAAAAAAGAATATATTTTTGACGTAAAAACTTTCCAGAGAAATAATAATACTCCTCATACCATATTTGAGGAGGAGCCGAGGAGGAGTATGAAATTTTAAATATATTATTCATGCAACAAAATTATTACTGCAAATTGCCAAATTAAGCAAATTATTATTATATTATGCATTAAAAAAGAGGTTCTTGTCACGGGTGCACCCGCGATCCATGTTGCGGATCGCGGGTGCACCCTTGCTCCGCTGTGTGTCGCTGCTGTCCCCGCTCCCCCAGGTCTATACTTACAACTCCCGGCTCCTGCCCGTCTGCTAGAGCTACTGCTGTAGGAAGAGCTTGTGCGCGTCCCCGCTCACTAGGGCGGGCGCGCCCGACTCTCCAAGAATTTAAAGGGCCAGCGTCCTCCTTATTGGATGCTATAGCCTGGCTACTCCCAGAGAAGTCAGTAGTCACAGAGATGCCACCCAGAGTAGCCAGTAGTGACAGAGATGCCCCCCATAGTAGCCATCACTCCCAGTGTAGCCAGTAGTCACCGTGATGCCCCATAGAGTAGCCAGCAGTCACAGAGATCCCCCGAGAGTAGCCAGCAGTCACAGAGATGCCTCCAAGAGTAGCCAATAGTCACAGAGATGCCTCCAAGAGTAGCCAACAGTCACAGAGATGCCCTCAGAGTAGCCAGCAGCCACAGATATGCCACCTCCCAGAGTAAACAGCAGTCACAGAGATGTCCCCCCAGAGTAGCCAGCAGTCACAGAGATGCCCCTAGAGTACCCAGGTGTCACTGAGATGCCCCCAGAATACACAGACAGCACAGAGATAATCCCAAGAGTAGCCAGCAGTCACAGAGTCACACACACATCTCCCTACCTAGTCCAAGCTGGCAGCACGAGAGACCTTGTTGTGATGCAGTAAGCATTTTGTCATTCACATGTTTCTTACATCACTAAAGGTCCTGGAGAAACAGGTCAGGACAGCAGGGAGAGGATAACAGTGTGGAGGCTTTGCTCTGAAAAGCTTCATCAGCGTTAAACACAATTCCCCCACTCTGTCCTCTTAGCTGCTGACCTAGCAAAGCTCATAGAGAAACACAGCTGATCTCCAACCTGTGCAGAGATGTGTTTCTCTGCAATACCACAGCTCTACAGTGGGCCCATCAAAGTCCCGGGGGCCAGGAGCCACTGCTCCACCTGCCCGTAATAGCTACACCTCTGCGTGGCCTCCTTCCTTCTTATATCAACTTTTACAATTTTGTAATGAGCGTTAAGTTCTAAGGGGTGTTATAAGAGCCCATCCGTGGTGTAGCTTCACAGGCTGTTACACTGTGCAGGAGCTAGGATTACTTCAGGCAGAGGAAGGGGATAAGTGCCAAGTGGGAAGGGTAAGATGTGCTTCTGCACAGTGAACCAGCCTTTGAAGCTAAGGTTTGCGCTATATAAATAAAGGAAGAATTATTATTATTACTGGTGCACAGTCTTCAATAATCTGGCGCACCCTGCACTGCTATGGAAGTGCAACACAATTTGTCAAGTCACTGTATAAAATGAGTCACAAACTCCGACTTAGCACTAATTCGACCCTTTAGGTGCACATTTTTTTTCTGTCTTGTCGAACACAGTGCAGGCGCGACACAATACTGGCGCAGACACTGTATAAATACAGTACAATGATGGGTGTCTGGTCGGCACTCGGTGACTCTTCCCTCGTGCCCATGGATAAATAGATACGTGTCAATAGAAAAGAATGATCCCGGCACTTTGAGGTAGGTCAATTTGAATGATCTTTTAATTCACCAAATTAAGTATAATACAAAGCATACCGCGAAAACGCGTTTTTTGGCTCCTCCCGAGCCTTCATCAGCTGATGTACTACCAAACAGTCCCGTTTTTTCAAGTAATCTGTAGCCAATTAATGTGTTGCACAGCATCCGTCTGCCGTGTAATGCGTCACGTGACTCCTGTGTCACGTGATCGGAAGTCCCTTACGTCATTGGTCACGTGATTACATCATGTGATCCTTCGTTCGTTTCATGTTAGTCGGCTGCATCTCCGCAAATACCGCATATTATATGCATCAAGGAGCACAAGGTACACAGAAAACCAGGTGATTCTAAGCATCAGTCTAATGCAGTGATGGGCAACCTTATGAGCTTGGTGTGTTAAAATTCGCCAAAAAACCGAGCATAACTCGGGTGGTGTGTCACCTTGACAAAAAAAAACATAATTTTGTGATATTTATAGTTTAAATAACAAATATGTATAATTATTTAACTTCTAGGGTACTTTAACCCTAGGTTGTGTGATTGCTCCTACCATGTACTGCCATACTACAGTATACTACAGTATGGCAGTATATGGGGATTTTCCACATCATCTATTTATTACAATGTGCTGCACAATCTCTCAGCCTCCCGACTACTGCACCTGGCCATGTAGGAGCCGAGGATGAAACTTAACTCTCCGGCAGCCGCGTGTCACTGAAAATGGCTATGCGTGTCAGCACTGACACGCGTGTCATAGGTTGGCCATCACTGGTCTAATGGTATTAACTCATAAATGACATTAAATAAGCAAGTTAGTTATATTTAGTAAGACATATAACTGAACATTGGTTAAACAAGAATATTAGAAGGAAGTTACACATCTTTTTTTTCGATGGAGTTAGTGAGTTAAAGCACAGGGTTATGAATAAACATAAGACCAGTAACATTCTCATTAGTGGTACAATTACATATTTGTTAGATATTAGTATAGACTAAAAAGATAAAGAAAAAAACTTTCTGTACCATGTCTTCTCCCCCATATCGGTGAGACTCATACATTCTGTGTCTGTAAGAAAACAATGAGATGTCAGGCTAAAATTGACAAATTTCATAATTTCTATTGAGACCATGAGGTTCCAGAGTTTTCAACTCATGTATCCAGTATGCCTCTTTACGTAGAAGCAATTTGGTGATGTCTCCCCCTCTTCTAGGTAAATTTACTTTATCGATAACCTGATATTTCAATTGTGGTACGGAGTGATTACATTTTTTGAAATGTGCAGGTATTGGCAAAAGGAGATTTTCCCTCCTAATGGTAGACTCGTGCTGTCCTATGCGATCGCCTACACGCTGGCGTGTTTCCCCAACATATAGGAGGCCACACGGGCATTTGATGGTATATATTACATCTTGGGAATGACAGGTAAAGTAACCCTTTATTTTGTATGCTCGTCCTGAGTGGGGGTGAAAGAATGAATCACTTTTGTTGACATTGCTACATTGCTGGCAACTTAAGCAAGGAAACGTGCCATTTTTCCTTGAGGATAGTAGGGTTTGTCTTATGGATTTTTTTGTCACTTCCGAAATCTGCTCTTACCAGTCTGTTCTGTAGTGTAGGTAATTTTTTATTACATATTAGGGGGGGTTCTTGGAAACCCGGTATATGTTGATATGTGTCTTTTAGTAAATGGCAGTGTTTTCTTATAGTACCATCAATTTTGTACATCAATGGATGAAACTGTCTCACAAACGGTAGACGAGGTTTAGATATGGATTTCTCCCTAGTTCTGATGTCAAATGATTGTCTAGATTCTTCAAGTATTTTAACGGGGTAACCTCTTTGTACAAATCTGTTTTTCATCTCTTCTAATCTGATTTGTTTGACCAATGATGTAATGGACTTCCAATCAAGTGACACGGGAGTCACGTGACGCATGACGCGGCAGACGGATGACATGCAACACATTCATTGGCTACAGATTACTTGAAAAACCGGGACTGTTAGGCGGATGAAGGCTCGGGAGGAGCCGAAAAACGCGTTTTGGCGGTATGCTTTGTATTATACTTAATATTTGCTGCATTAAAAGATCATTCAAATTGACCTACCTGGAAGTGCCGGGATCATTCTTTTCTATTAAATACAGTACAAGCTCCAAAGACATTATTCTTAGAGCGTAGTACGACAGAAAACTGGCAATAGATCTGGACCATTGTGGCCATTCATATAAAGGAGTATTCCAGGAATAAGCAGAATTCATATACAAATAGGTACTTATAATATAAACTAGTGTGTAATTAGTTGTTATTTAAAATGTTGCTCCCCTTAGCAGAAAATGTTGGTGACATAGACTGTAATGGAAAATTAAAATGCTACTGGCCCTTTAATCAGTCCGTTAATTTCCTCCGCGCGGTCCGTTGCGGAGCATACACAGGACAGAAGATGGCCGCTGGTCACATGTCCACATCACATGTCCTGCAGCTGCCTGGGCAGGTCATGTGATCACCAATAAGTTTGGCTGTAGTCAGTTGGTTGCAGTGCATCCAGTATGGACGGTGTTGTGGTGATGGCAGTTACACATCATTACTATGGTAACAGAGCAAGAAAACCTGTTACATCATCACTGGGAGAAGAGCATAAGAGGGAGGAGGAGTTACTGAGAACTAAAGGATCATGGAACCTGTAGTTTCCAGTGGCGGCCATCTTAGTGATAACTCCACCTACTTTAGAGAGGCCATAAATTTTGTAAATCATAAAATCAAACTATTTAAGCTCCGTTTTGTGATGAATGACATTGAGTATTGTTGTACTCATATATTTATATCATCATGGGTTTTTGTGTCAGACGTTCATATTCCCAGAATACCCCTTTAAGCACATGTCCCTTGCTGGAAACTGACGTAATAGTACTTCTCCATGCATGGAGGGATTGTGGACAGGGCTCACAGGCTGAACCATTTCCATACAGACTTGGTGTTTGCTGGGTTTTAATGTGTCAATGTGTCGTATACTTGTCAGGCAGAGGCAACAACTATGCCACGTCTGTCAGTATATGTCAATGGGTACGCTCAGTGTATAATTTGGGGCATTTGGTGTATACCAAAAACTTCATGTGAACCCAGCCTAAGCTAAATCAGGCAAGCCCAAAACCTTAGAACAAAATCCCCCAAACTAGACACAAGTTTCCAGACTTAAGATAAATGTCCTCCTGTATGGTCGTAGTTTGTTTTAATATCAGACACAATTCTGTTCAACAGCATGAAGCCAAGTGCACCAAAATAAACTGTGTGCACATCCTGAAAACAGCTGATTATTCAATAACTAATAAAAATAACTAATTTGTCGCATGTATGAATGATGCAAGGGCAAATAAAACTAGTGCACACTATGCCATTTCTTTTATAGATCTCCCCCAAAGGTGGTTTTCTTAGTTGGGGCTGATGCCTGCCAGGTTTCACCATTAATCGTCTCTCTTTGTACTTTTTATTCTTTTATACATTGCGTCTCTTTTGATTATTTCTGGTGCAGTCTCCTACGCTGTTACTCCTGTTACTAAACAGTGAAAGCTTTTTTTTTATGCTGCATTCCAACTTCAGAGCTGGTTTAGGGGAGGGGGGATGCTACAAAGGATTTGGAGGAGGTGAAGAATGTACAAATAGCTTCAGTATAAGGTGGTTGCAAATGTAATGCAATGAATGCAATCTGTGTGATGAAGACGTGATATTACTGTTAATGCACAGAACGAGATAAAGTGACATTGCTTCCCAGACAATTGTGACTCCACATAAGAAAGTAAACACAAGAAAAGTACTCAGTCTCCCAGTCCATCCCTCCCCCATCTGTAGACTCCTCCTCTGGCTGCTCCACAATAATAAGGAGAGTAGGCTGCAGTGTGCACGTCACAGGCTCTGCTCACTCATTCTGCAGTACAGGCATCTGGATAAAGACTGCAGCAGACAACCTATGTCGTAGTTTGGACCCAAACACAGATGCCAGTCCATGGAAGAAGGCATGGGAATTAGGCTTCCAGCTTTGTTACTGTGCACCAGCTGGCAGAAGACTGGACTGCAACCTGTATGATCACAACTATCCTTTACTAACTTGGAGTCCAGTGACAACAAGGCTCTGGTGACATTCAGTCTATTAGAAAGGAAGGGGTGAAAAGACCATTCTAATGAGGAAATCACTCTGAATACCCCCTGCCATTGTCTAGCGGAGGGTACATTCTTAACTAATTCTTAACCATTTTCTGGGAACAGAAACCTGCAGCTTGCCTCCAGTTGTGTAACAGGTCTTCAGAACTTTTTGCTTGTTGGACAGCAACAGGAACCCATTGTGTGATGTACTGTAATGTCCTAGCAGTATCCCACTGGGTTGTGTAACCGTGATCCCAGGATTGTTTTCTAGTATCCCTGGATTTTGTTGTCTCAGCTCCTGGATTTATGGTTGCGATGCAGGCGGCACTATGGACTATGGAGCTTCTCATTATACTGGCATACACACTTTTATTTGTTACAGGTAAGGGTTTTTGGATAATAAAATGTTGATTTATAATATTTCTACAAATCACAGCATCACCTGCTGGCCAGAGGTTGAAATGTTGTGAACTTCTGAAGAGCCACATGTTGATTCCTTCCAGATGTGCTATGCGCTATCCAGTAGCACAAGCTGTGGTGTAGACACATGGATGCAGTTATGTCACATACATTGGAGAACTCATTTATAGACCGGCATGGTGTAAGCTGAAAGGGATTTCACTGTTTACCTAGGGAAAGAAATGAGATAAAAGCCATATGTTACTACAACTAACCCCCACCTCCCCTCCCCAGTGATAAAAACTGAATTCTACAGATAGTCTTGGTAATACATTGAATTGTGACTTGTATACCCTCTTAATGGGATCTAACCCTGCAGTTACTTTATTACGTACACACATTACTATAACTTTATCTAGTAATTTATTATATAAAGCCAGAGGCAGATCATGACTGCCATGGGCCCTGGACTGTATGAATATTCTGCCTGCTTTCAATCTGTGGTTACAGGACCCTTGGAGGACCTTCAAAGATCCTGAAATGCCTCTTGTGTACATATGTATTGAGAGCAGAAACAGATTAAGAAGCCCCCTTGAAGGCTTATATCTTCCGCCCAAATTGCCTATATTATAATCCACTAGTATATAGAGGGTAACTTAAGCAGGACAATACCTTCTATTAGTGAGCCACCAAAGCAAATGAGAAAGACCTTATCAGAACTGCCTTAAGATTGCTTTACAGAGCAGTTCAAAGGTTATTTTCAGAATGTTAGTATGTACTGATCAGATCTCTTAGAAATGGTTTCTGTAAGTTTGAGTTACATACTGTTGTGTGAAAGCTTCAGTTGGATTACAACTCTTAATACAATCAGTTTATACCCTCTTTATTCAAAGGTGGATTTCAGGACATGAACTTTAGGATAGGTCATCAAGATCGTTGTTGGTCTGTCACACAGCATCCCCAACAATCATTTGCCAAGCTCTCCAGTGACTTTTCATCAAGCACAGAGCCGTACACGGTGCAGTGGCTGTGTTTAGTATTAAAGCTTAGCCCAGTCACTATAATAGGACTGTACTGCAGCCAGGCCATGTGACAAATTTGACTTCATAGACCTGGGATGTGAAAGTAGCACTTTCCAAATCACTGCTGTCAGTGAATAGTTGATCATTGGGGTACCTTGTGCTGGACTGCTACTTATCTGATTTTCTGTAATGAGGGTATGCTATTAAAATTTTTAATTTATAAAACTTTTTTTAACCACTACATGACACCTGTATGCACCTGTATATAGAGGTTTTGTTTACCACTGTATGGAGACGGTTCACAAGCTCTTCCTAAAATACGTAAAAATACAACATCCAAGTGGTCACTATATTTTGTTACTTATAAAAATTTTCAACAAAAGGAAATAACATTTCCTAAAATAGTTGAAAAAGTCGTCTTATCTTGCAAAGAAATGACACCTTACAAAGCTCTGTACAATGAAACAAATTTTCAATGATGTCACAATCAGGCAATGCACTTGTAGGTCAAAGTGAATATCTGGTGCAAGCTACCATTGTCTGAGGTAGGCAGATGTAATGTGATTAAAATGGTGTTAATGCCACAGCTCCTTTACGTCATTCTCAACTCACCCGTGTAGATCCCCTGGAAGTATACAGGATTGATTCCATATTTAGCTTATTAATTTGGAAAAAATGCCACCTTACAATTAAACTGCAGTCCCTTCAGAGAGGCAAGGAGACTGGGGGTCTCGCAGTGCCAAACCCCTGGGTTTATTTCTTTGCATCGCAGCTACAACGTATCAGAGATGGGGTATGAGAAAGAGACTTGGAGTGACTCGAAATAATTCCAGATTTGAGGAATTCATGAAAATAGAGGAGCCCCAGTTTCGGTCTAATAAGGACATTGTGACACTTAAAGAGATTCAAACTGACGGGGAACTAAAAAGCTCTGAGGCTCTCTGAGAGGCGTACCTCGCACTGCCTTTTTCAGGTATTAACAGTTGCATACTGGAGTCGTTGTTGCTTCCTGGTCTCTTTAAGGGACCCATTTCACTGTAATATGGGACATTGAAGGTTGAGATTGCATTTTCCAGCAGGTCTTAAATGGGAGGCTGATATATAGGACCATTTACCGATGCTCAATGAGATACTATCCTCTCCATAACACCAGTGCTCTCCCTGAAAGTGAAAGTAATGATTTACATATTTACTGTTATTAGCTTATAAAACGCCAATTCTTCTGGCAAAAATGAGGGGTGACCTTGGCAGGAGGAGGCTGGGGAGTGTTCGTTGGGGTTTTGTTTTCAGTGTTGTAAACAGAAAATGTGATGGCATAATTTAATAAATATGATCTGATTTAAAAAAAAGGATAAGGCAATACAAACACAGTTTTAAATTACAAAGATTTACATTTTTAAAGGTATTAAAACAAAACCAATAAAATGTGATTGTACTGACTGAAAGAAAAAAAGTATATGAATAGAAACAGCTTGCTGGAATGTGGCAGAACCGTTTCTTGTCAGTTCAACTGTATTTGAAATGTTTTCAGCTTCCAATTACATTACAAGGAATATTACATTATGTTATTAGGAAGTACAGATTGTCCTGCAGAAAACAAGCCCTCACATAACTTTCAATCTAAAAAGGTGATGAACTTTGAAATGCTTGAGTAAAAGATGGAATTGCAGAAAATGGGAAAGGGCAGCATAATTAAAGGAAAATATGCAAATACTTTTTCCAGGATGCTATAAGGAAAACCACAACTCTTTTAGCTACGTTTTAAGGCATCAATGGTGATAAGTCTCCACACGCTTACTAGGCGGCCATAATTGTCAGTCTCCGTAAGGAGAACTTTTACTTCCCAACCCTCGTATAATTAAAGGAAATCTATGATTTTTTTATTTATTAACTATTAACACTGCTGGGTAGATCAAAGCAGCGTGGTTACAACTATGGCCCAGATATATGAAAACTGGTGCAAACTGTCTTATTGCAGTTTGCTCCAGATAATCCCATAGTGGCACACGCTCTTTGTAAAACTGATCTGTTTTCAGGAGGTGCACACAGTTGAACTTTTTTTTGGTACACTTTGCTTCATGCTGTTGCAATATAAATGTGTAATAAATCTGGTGCAAACTAAGCACTACCACGTTCCTTTAGGTGCACAGTTTTCTAAGGTGTCGGACAAAGTACAACCATGACACAAAAGTGGTACAAACACTTTATAAATACATGTGCAAGCATGAATGAGTGCAAAAATAGCCAAAAAACTGGTTCAGACACAATGATGGATCTGGGCATATATGTTTATTCGGAGTTATGCTGTACTTTACTACTTTAGTCTTCCACTATTTGGTGAAATCTCGGGTGGGGAAAGTGCAGTAGAAGCAGGCAGGAGGTTAAAGGGGTATTCCCTTCTGGGCATTTACATTTAATTGAATTCATTTGCCATATGTAAAAATTTCTTCAATAGGATGTTATTAAAAAAAATGTTCCTGTGTGAAGATAATTTCTCATAAATGTTGCCATGTTGTCCCTTAGAAACAAGATGGCTTCCTCGGATACAACCACCTGTGCTGGAGGGATTGCACAAAGAAACTAAAGGTTTTTGTATATGAAATGTCCAGGAGTTACTGTATGTCCTAGAGCCGCCCTGTGGTAATGATTGCTGAAGCCAGGCGGTCAGGCAGGACTCAATAGCGCATGTCTGGCCATTACTGCCAGTGTGAAGTGGTCGTATCCGTGGAAGCTCTCTCTCGGCTCCATTTATGAGAAATTATCTTAACCCAATTATCTTTTTTTTAATAACTTCCAATTGAAGAAATGTTTCCATATGGCAAATGAATTCGAATAAATGTAAATGTCCAGATGGGAATACCCCTTTAATATTAGTTTAACAGTCACATGAAGATCTCATAAAAATGTACGTGTACCTTGGAACGTGATGTGTTCCTCTGTATCTGTTACACACAATTTATGTGATATCAAAGTCTGAGGGATAGAAGCATGGCAGGAGAAAACTGATATATTTGTTTGATGCCGTCCCTTTATTGAGAGATGCCTTAGCTGTTTCTACTCTACCTGCTTTGAAGAAAAGTAAACATTTTTGGAATGATTATTACGTTTTTGTATAGTTTTATGTCCCTTTTCTGTCATTTAACATGGCCAATTTTTTAATTGTTATTTATTTATTTATTTATATGATATAGAATATATTCTTTGCTGTATCAGTTTGATGACATCTACAATCACATGTACGCAAAACTGAATCACCTCTGGAAGCTCTACCATTGTACATGCTCCATGCCAATCGGATGTGGAGGTGTGTGAAGGGGAGTAGAGTTCAGGCACAGGCTAGGCTCAATTCTTTGTGAGGTCAGACCTGCTGTAGTGGTGCTCTGCCATTGCAGCGCATTACAGTTGCCCTCCGTGATTCATTAGGGGGCCAGAGCCTCCTGATAGATCTTGCGGATGCCGAGGGAAATGGTGACATTGTACGCTGGCAAGCTTAGCATCTGCGTATGATAAATGTGCCCATTGAGTATATGCTAAGGCTAGTTCACAGAATTTTAGCAAATTCTCAATGGCCTCCTACTACAGTCAATGAGAAGGGATTTTCCTCAGTAAAAAAAATCCTCTCTGTGAATGTACCCCTAGTAAGCTCCTCTTAACTTAACAGAAGTGGAATACAGACCCAACTAACCAAGGTCCTCTACATTATAGGACACATATTCTGGTCAAGATCAGACTGCCTTACCTGCCCAATGCAAGAGAATATGAGTATGGAGGGAGGACCAAGGAGGTAGCCAGATCGAGGGGATATACGGCTAGTGTGAATAAAATGGCTACTCATTTTAACAATGAATGTTACCAATGACATATTGAAGCTCCTGGATTTCAGTGCATGATCTGTACCAGACCCTACATTCATTTATATCATTAGAAACGACAACGTATTGGGTCAGGTGCTTCTGCATTCTGTGAAGTTATGCCAGTGTAGGTTACTGGGCACCATTGTATGTTGCCATTGTTGGACACATTTAAGCTGTGAGCCACTATATTATCTATTTTTTTTATTCTTCTTCTTTATTTAAAATAACTTGTTTCGTTTCTGCTGCAGTGATGAGCTTATACCAAGGGTCACTGTTCCTGTGCAAACATGGGGCAGTAAACTTGAGTAAAGGAAGTAAATGCATTACCTTTGGCCTTTAAATACTTGAAATTATTACACAACACCTTCTCTGATAATCTGTTTTATAGCTAATAAGAAGAATGATTTCAACATCAGTGGATGATACCTAAAGGTCATTACAGAATACATGTTTTTTTTCTATAAATTATTTTTTGTTGATTTGTTTTGTCATTGCATGTCATTTTATTACTCTGCAGCTATTTTAGATTATTACCAATGTATATTGTAAAACTGTGTTACTTCATTTTCATTTTTTATAGGGTGTGAAATCAGGTCTAACTGTCTCCCATGTTGTCTTTGTATGGTTAGACTTCTATTCTTTGGATTCATGGTCCATTTGCCTTGATTAAATGTTATTTCAAATGTTTGTTACCTTCAAGAGTTGTAATGTGCAGTTTTATTTTTGTTTGACCTAGCCAGGTAAGGTCATGTTTTTTAGGGAGAAATGACATGTCTCGGTTTGTATAAATTTGTCGTTAGCACCATTTTTCGGTGCATATAACTTAATGGGGGTAACTGAAAAAAATGCAGCTTCATCATGTGAAAATTGGATTGTAAATGTCCATCACAGACTTTTCTAGTATGAATTGTTGCCATCTATATTAATGAGTCTATGCCATTTAATTTTACAGATATCTATGTATTAGGAAAGGAGGAAGAATTCATTAGACCATCTTTACTGCCAAAAGACGAAGAACACACTCGTACTCCATTCTCCCACATAGGAGCAAGTCCTGATCCATACATTCAGTTAACTCAGCCTTCCCAAAAAATTAGATTTATGCCCACAGTACGCAATATCGTCCTCTCTGAGCACAAAGATATTAAATTCAATTGTTCCATTGATGTTCCCAATCTGGATAATGGAGAACAAATAACATGGTGGAAAAACGGACAATTGACCTCTCATTCGGAACGCATCTCTTTCCAGTCCTTTGATATTCCTGATGGCGTGATGACCACTATGCATTCTCTATGCAGGTGAGGCTTAGAAATACAGTGATACCTTAGAATGTAATTGGCAATAAGGTTATCAATGTACATAGATCATAATACTATAAAGTAATTGGAAAGTTTCCTGCAAATATTTTAGTAAGAGCTGCTGTACAGAAATGGAGCCATCCTCTCCTTGTACATAATATGTAATACGTAAACAAATGCAATATGTAAATGCCTCAGGAGTTACTTAGGCCGATGTCATCAGAAGTTAAAAAAAAAACTATTTTAGTTGGTGACAGGTTCCAATAACCTATGCTATACTGATTCTTTATATAAGTGCGGGAGATAGGTAATGTAAATTAAACTTATGCAAGGAATTGAAAAAATCTGAATGCTGCCAAAGACATTTTTAAAATCAGCAAAACAGATGCTATTGGAACCTGTCACCAGCTAAAAATTACATTCCTGGTGACTGTTTCACTTTAATCACTGTTGTCCTGTTAGAGGACAGCCCGAAATGTAATTTATTTCCATGTCCAAACAACTTTAGTGTGTTTGAACTTTTATATTTTTATAGGTTGTTTTTTTAATTATTATTTTTGTTAATATTGTTTAACATTTTTGGATGAAGCATTATAGGTATACAGAGGTCCGATAATGGCACATATACCTGCAAACTAAAAGTCAAGGGCGAAGAAATAGTTTCAGATCCAATCTACGTCCAGGTGGAAGGTGAGAAACTTACATTTAAGTATCTAAATATCACAAAAGGACTATTATTATTCCCAACTGTACTACTTGACATAAAACAGGTCATATTAAGGTATTTACACTATTAGTTTACACGTCTGGGGTTGTGCTGTGGCAGAGCCAATTCTAGCCTTTTTGCTGCTAAGGCAAAAATTAAGGGTGAGGTTTTTTTGTTTTTATAGCCCCTTGCCGTATACAACATTTTTTTTATTCCCATCCCATTTTATATCCCATTTACAGATCCCCTTTTTTAATTACAATCCTGCCCCCTTATACAGATCCCCCTTCCCTATATACCCTATATAAATATTCCCCACCAGGCTGCCAGTTTAATTATATGCAAAGTCCCATATCCAGCTCCCATCGAAGTTTAGGTAAAGTCCTGTCACTGTATACAAATTGCCCCCACCCAGGTATAATTAGATACAACCCCTACCCACACTTTAATTACAATCATGCACGTATATTCACATCCAAACCCCCACCCAGGGTATAAATATTTATCCTGCCCCCATATACAAACACCCCCTCTCCATGCATAATTATATACATCCCTTTTAGTTTCATTAATATTCCTGTTCCTTTATACAGCCCTTCCACCCAAGTCATAATTAGGTACATCCCCCATACACAGCCCCCCTTTGTATAATCAAATCCTGCTCCCATATACACATCCCCCTAGGTACTTTTCTATACATCTCCACTATATACAGTTGCCCCTTTCAGCAGTTATATTGTAAACAGCAGCTCACTAGTTATTTTACATAATGAATATTGCTAGCACTAAACACAGAAAACTGATACCTTCATGTGCTACCAGGCTGCATGCCACTGACAAGACTGGCAAGTCTAGTTGCAGCCCAGCAGTTAGTGTTAACCCATGTCAAGCCATATTCAAAATCAGTAATGAATGCTTAATCAATTGTAATGAAATAATGTCTTCAAAAAGTCTATTAATAGAGTTGATAATACTGGTAACTGCTCTTTTATATATTTATATATAGGCCTTCCATATTTCATTCGACAGCCAGAGACCTTAAATATCACTAGGAACACACCCTTCAATCTCACCTGTGAGGCTGTTGGACCGCCAGAACCTGTGGAGATTTACTGGTATCAAAATAGTACAAGGATCAATGACAAAGCAGAAGTATCACCAGCTGTACTTTATGTGTTGGGTAAGTCCGTTGTAAACAGGGCCGGTGCTATTGGTAGGTAAAATGGGCCCCTCTAGAATTGTGTTTCTAGGTGCCAGGGATCCAGAGATATTCAGGTTTAAAGTGAGAATTTCAGGTGCAATTTTTATATATAAAAATCATTCCAGACAGCATTTTAACAGTTAATATCTCTGTTTTCCTGAGACTTAGAAACACAAATTAAGATTCATATAAAATAGGCGATTCTATTCTTTCCTAAGAAAAAAGAAGTGAGGTTCTGTGTCACATGTCATATCCTGGTTGGGCCAGGATATGATAATTCATCTGCATCCAATGAACCATATAGATTAAAGGAAAAAAGAGGAATGCATATGTGCAAAATCAACAAGATAATTTTTATTATTAAACATAGACACAGTTAAAAACCATTAAAAAGTCCTATGTCAGAAGAGAGCGACCCGATGCGCATTGCCTATCAAGTAGGCTTCATCAGGAAGCCTACTTGATAGGGGATACACGTCGGGTTGCTCTCTTCTTCATCAGGAAGCCTACTTGATAGGGGATACACGTCGGGTTGCTCTCTTCTTCATCAGGAAGCCTACTTGATAGGGGATACACGTCGGGTTGCTCTCTTCTTCATCAGGAAGCCTACTTGATAGGGGATACACGTCGGGTTGCTCTCTTCTTCATCAGGAAGCCTACTTGATAGGGGATACACGTCGGGTTGCTCTCTTCTTCATCAGGAAGCCTACTTGATAGGGGATACACGTCGGGTTGCTCTCTTCTTCATCAGGAAGCCTACTTGATAGGGGATACACGTCGGGTTGCTCTCTTCTTCATCAGGAAGCCTACTTGATAGGGGATACACGTCGGGTTGCTCTCTTCTGACATAGGTTGGGACCGGTAACTTACCCTTTATTAGCTTATTATGTGCACATATTGTGTTTAACATATATTTGGCTATTATGACTTTTGCCTTGTATACTTGATATATGGAGACCACTGTATTAGACTTATATATATATGGTTTACCTGATACCTTTACTGGTGCTTCATCTTAACATTCTTTGATGGCCTCCACATATATGTAGTAACCTATTATAACATATACTGAGTGCACATATTTGTTACTTCCACTTACAAGTCCCATACCATTGTCTGCTGGTTTACTTTGTATGTCCGATTGAGGACTTTTTAATGGTTTTTAACTGTGCCTATGTGTATGTTTAATAATAAAAATTATCTTGTTGATTTTGCACATATGCATCCCTCTTTTTTCCTTTAATCTATAAGGTTCTTTGTCACAGAGCAAGAGATATAGCCCTCTGAAGTGTGCACCCCCCTCCAGATTCAGGGAGATTTCTGAGAATGCTGAACACAGGAGCTGCTGCACCTCACAGATGATAATGGAAATATTCACTTTTTATGTTACCACATTTTGAGAAGAAATAATATCAACTAATATTCATGTTTTTAACCCTCTCCTATCCAGAACTATCTAAGAACACACTTGCTCTCTAATTGCCTTTTATTTTGTGATTTTTTGGGGCGAAAATAGACTGATACGATGAACATTCGTTTCTCTTCGCCTAATGTCGCTACATATTAACACTGCGACTCAGAACATGTCCATAAAGTTATGTTACACCAAAATCACACACATGTTCTGGAATAAAGTTTTTATTTCCCACCATCCTCCATTATTTACACCCATGTTATGACGTTCTCACTCTCATTCTTATGAACCGCAGAGGATTCTGTTATTGTGCAGCTAATACAATGGCGCACCTCTAAAAGTGACTTTTGCTATCTCATTAGCTTGGTTTATGGATATATAGTTATTATTTGGGTTACCAGTGTGTAAGGAGCGTACAATGATAGATCTGTGTGACGCTAGTTTGGTCCCCTGTGGATTTAACGTTCCCTTTGCTGCATATTTTGGTGAATATACACATTTGGGGTCTGTATCATCCCCTCACATCTTACTGTTTTAGGAAAGTATATTTTCTTTATATAAATATCTGGATTTGTACATATTTTAGAGGAAATTTTTAATTTTCATGCCATTTTTGCATTTTATTGCTGTTTGCTGCAGAGTTGCATGAAGGTGTTAGTGTGTATGTATTTAAAAGTTATTCTTGTTTAAATGGGGATTTCTGGAAAAATTTGATTTTGACAGGATATGACCTTTTTATTTTTTGTGAGATATATTTTTAAACATTTGTGGATATCAGCCAAATATGTAACAGATTTTTTTAGCATTTTTGGGAGTGTAAATTCTTGATGTTGTGTATCGTGGTAAATATAAATCTGCTCACTTTGTGTTATTATTTTTAAATCCCTATTTGTGCGTAAACCTCCACTTCAATGTGAGTTTTATGTAAAAATGTACGTTATCAAAGTATTTTCAATGCACTTTTTGTTTAATTTTTTTTTTTTTTTATAGTTACATGAGGGTGGTCCAGGCTGTCAACTGTTAATTAAGGCAAATGCATCACCTGGTTGTCTGCTTTCAAAAATATATAGGTTTTAGGGGCTTCTTTACTTTTTAATCAGTTTTATTGCTATATTCCTTAAAATTCCTAGCTGAAAAGCAGATATTTAGTGATTTCAGTTTTAGTGATATTATGATGATTTATGCATGTGAACATATCAATATGAGGCATTTGTGAAATCTACACATGTCCATTTATTACATTAAGGAGATGTGTAGGTAAATATTTTCTGTTCGGAGCATATTTTTTACCATCAAAGTCAAATTTTAAGTATATTTTCTGCTTTCAGAAAATATATGGTGTGTTGCAGTTTACCGTATATACTCGTGTATAAGCCAAGTTTTTCAGCACAAAAAATGTGCTGAAAAACAGCCCCTCGCATTATACACGAGTCAATTCTAAAAAAAAAATAACCAGTTAAAAAAAATAAACTTAAATACTCACCCTCCTACGTCAGCACGGCTCCCCGATGATGGCGCGGCTTACCGATGTCCCCGATGTCAGCGCGTCCTGTCTTCTTTCTTCTCCGCGGGGCTTTCTTCTACTAGGGGCTGCTGTGTACTGTACTACTAGGGGCTGCTGTGTACTACTAGGGGCTTGCTGTATACCACTAGGGGCTTGCTGTATACTACTAGGGGCTGCTGTATACTACTAGGGGCTTGCTGTATACTACTAGGGGCTGATGTATACTACTAGGGGCTTGCTGTATACTACTAGGGGCTTGCTGTATACTACTAGGGGCTGATGTATACTACGAGGGGCTTGCTGTATACTACTAGGGGCTTGCTGTATACTACTAGGGGCTTGCTGTATACTACTAGGGGCTTGCTGTATACTACTGGTGGCTGATGTATACTACTAGGGGCTTGCTGTATACTACTAGGGGCTGCTAAATACTACATGGCGGCTGGCAGGCTGTATACTACTGGGGGCTGCTGTATACTACTGGGGGCTGGCAGGCTGTATACTACTGGGGGCTGGCAGGCTGTATACTATTGGGGGGGGTTGACCAAAGCATTTCCCACCCTCGGCTTATACTCGAGTCAGTAGTTTTTCCCAGTTTTTGTTGGTAAAATTAGGGGTCTCAGCTTATACTCGGGTCGGCTTATACTCGAGTATATTCTTTTTGCTGCAATTTAGATTTTATTTGTAAACGTGAAAATTGTAAACATTCCTCTGGCCAATAACGCGACAAAATATCCAGGAATGCCTGGCAGTGACAGGGTTAATACCCCTTGGTTGAATTTCCAGGTGATGATGCTTATCATCTATCTGTCTAGTTATCCATCTCCTATAATCTGACCATTTATTAATCTTACTTTTTCTCTATTTTTCAAACAATCTTCTATTTCTCTTCTACTGTATTTATCTCTCATATCCATCTACTGTATATATCATCTACTTCTAGTTCTGCATCTAGACATCTCTATAATCTTTCATATTTATCTTCTATCACAATAATTATAATTAATAATTCCTTTATTTATATAGTGCACACAGATTACGCAGCGCTGCAAAGAACTTGTCAGATCAGTCCCTGTCCCCATGGGGCTCACAATCTAATCATCCTACCAGTATGTTGTGGTGTGCAGGAGGAAACCCACACAAACACTGAGAGAACATACAAACTCTTTGCAGATGTTGACCAGCGCTGCAAGGCTGTAGTGCTAACCACTGAGCCACCGTGCTGCAAGGCTGTAGTGCTAACCATTGAACCACTGTGCTGCAAGGATGTAGTGCTAACCACTGAGCCACCATGCTGCAAGGCTGTAATGCTAACCACTGAGCCACAGTGCAGCCCATCAATCTCGCTGTCATCTATCTTCTATAAAATCCTCCCATATTACAGTTTGTTTTACCATACTAAAGGGAGCCTCTCACTGACCATGACTGGTCATAAAATAGTTTTTATTTTGGGGCCCCACTTTTAGTTTTAGTAGTCATTGGTAGGACTGTAAAAGGAACTGGTGAGATCCATTAGTTTTCCTATATTCTACACACCCAGACACTTCTGGGGTGCAAAAGAAGCAAAGACCACTATTTACTACATAGCGTTGGTTCAAAGTTATGTAGTGTGTACAGGAGAAGACAGTAGCAATAATTAACTGCTTCTATCTTCTCCCCAAGGCTCAGGCTGCTTGGCTGCTCTCTTCCAAAAACCACATAGCGATGCCACTGTTTATGGCAGAAATGCCATATGAACACTCATTTAGTACACAGAATGGCTGTAGTCCCCAACCTTTTTGTGGGACCGGCTGCACCCAAAACTTTTTTCCTAAGAGATAATGGGGCAGATATACTTACCAGTCCCTGCGCGATCCCCGAGGTGTGTTCCCCGACGGGAATGAACAGCTGCCGCGATTCACAACCAGCGTGAGCCCGATATACTGCATCTATCGCTTCCCCCGCTCAGGTCTGCCGGAGTTCTCCTTCTTCTTCGCTGTGCATGTAAGTGCTTGGCTTGCGACACAATTTTGAATGTTAAATCCTGTGCGTTGTCCGAATCCGTTGGATCGTCCGTCTGCTACCTCCCCCATTTGTGTCGCGTGAAAGCCAACACGATTGTGACACAATCCAATCGCGTGTGACACAATCCCCGGCACGATCCCCGAAACCGCTGAGAAACCCGACGGAAATGCAGCCACGGGACCTTAGTAAATAAGCCCCAATGTGTCTTTCCTTAGAATTTGTTTACCTTATTTAACAATCTAAGTCCCTTCCCCTCACGTGATTGTGTTTTCCACTTTCATATTTAATCCTTTTCTGTCACACCATTTTCAAGAATTTCTGATTTAAGCTGCTTAGAAAATCCAGTCTGCATTAACTGGATATAACAAGAAAACTCATTGATGGGAAAATGTTATTTTTGGAGTCTTGTGGAGCATATTAAAGGCTTCTATTTTCTGGAGACTCTTCTTTTTTGTTTTATATTTGACTAAAATAACGGAGTAACTTTGTGTATTGACTAAGGGCTTTGAGAACTACTTTTACTGCTTCAACCTACAACCATGTGTCAGTCAGATTTACTTACCTGAACTCCTGTCAGCATAACTGAACTCAACATATCAGCACAGCTACGTGGGGTGTAGGCTGGCAATTGTTGTTCAACTGCTTGTTCTTGGTGATAATAGCCTTTCTGATCTGCTGAGACAGTTCTCTTGTGTACAATGAACAGTGAAAAAAAAAACAGTGTCTTTAATCACGAAAGCCACCAATCATAGGGAAATTAAAGTAAGAAAAACCCACGGGTACTAGGAACACCCCATATGTCTTGCGAATCTAGACCATAGTCATCTAGCCTCCACAATTTAGTTTTTGTCAAAGTTACTGAGATGCTTAAAGAGAAACTGTAAAGGTTTTTTCTACAAATCAATAGCTCTGGGAATGTTTAACAACTTTGTCTATTGTCTTTGTTACCTAAATCCAGCAGTTTCTTTGCTATAGCCTTCAGAGTGCCGCAATGGCTGCTTCCTCTGCCTTTGCTGACAAGCCCTAGAGTCCATAGTATAAACAAACTCTATGGACTCCTGGGAAGGGTGGGGATGCTGATCCCTGTTCACAGAGGAGGAGCTCAAGTGACAAGGCTCTTTATGTGTATGAAGCAGAGCTAGTGAGGTACAAGATCTCCCCTGTTGCCTATAAGTTCCTCCCTGTCTGTGATTCTATGGAACTTTCTCTGTCTCTCTCTGCACCCTGTGCTTCCCCCACCTTGTCATCGGCGCTTTTTGCACTGTACAGACAAGCCATTAACCCTTAGTCACACAACCCATGCTATAGACTTCATGTAACTGGTTTACTTATGATTTATTTCACTTATTACATGTGATGGAAGCTGCCAGGTCAGTGACTATATACATCCTGGATGTACTGTGCAGTATTCAGGGCATTCACTTGTGAGGAACTAAATGGATTTAATGCTAAATTACTTTGAGAGGAAACACAAGGCATCATGAGATATGTGGGCTAGCTAACTGGCCTCAGCTTGAGGGCATAGACTGACAGACATTAGTCTCCTTCCACTTTAACCCTTTAAGAACAGAAAATGCTATAAGTTTTGAAAGTAGTTAAGAAAGTGGCAAAAAAAAGAACAGCGAGAGAGCGCTAATAGTGACATCTTAGGAGATGGGTTAAGACATAAAAGTGACGACTATGCTCACCGCGTATGGTTGTGCTATGAATAGGCACAACACTATTGAGAACTTCACGATGGATAAGGTCTGGTGCTGCCTCCAAGAGGAGATCTCCTGTGTAACGTCGCCACACTATACAGGATATGTGGAAGTGGTCTGTGGTATTGGTCCAAAAGGATGGCGCACTCAGGTAGGTATATGGAATGTTTTATTAAAGGTCTTGAAAACACAATGCGTTTAGGGGTCAAGTACCCCTTTCTCAAGTGAAGAACGAGAGTGAAAGAAGGAGGGATTTCGCCCATAGATAAAACAGGTTTTGGTTAGTTCCACTGTTGGAGGGGGGAAAATTAGATGAATTAACTTTCAACTCCTTGGTGCTTATAGGTACATAAAACACAACAATGTTACGACTGTAGACTGATAGAATAGGAACAATAATGAATAGGTACAAAATCATACATAAATTAAAATTACAAAAAAAGGTTGAAGGGTATATTATAAATTCATAAACGTTAAAATATATATATTTCATATTTGTATACAGAACAACTAGAACGGTTGTCCTCTATACCTACCCCCGACAACATTTCCATCAGTAATTGAGAACCTTGATTTACCAAATGCGTTCTCCCCCAACAGTAACAGACCCAACAGCCCTTTCAACCTGACCTCCATCACCACCCATAATTCCCCTCTCCTCAGTCAAGTCTCAATACCACCCTCAATATCTCTTCGGAATAACTCTACTAGTTTCACTCTTGTGCAAATTAGCAGTTTGACAAGCCGACAAGACCTACCTCAACGAACCGTCCTAACCCACAACCTACGACTCTAGAACCTAGAACGGATGCTTCAACCCTGACCACACCGAAAACACCCCACCATTATTTTTTTCAACGGGGCCTGTTCAAAAGTCAAAAAAGAAAAAATGTAAATGAGGTACTAGAGGGCACGAGAAAGAGATCCACATCCAAATGCCCCAGTACCACTACAAAAGAACAAAAAACTGAGATAAAGATCAGTTAAAGATAAAGATAATCTCTCAAAATACATTCTCAACTAATTAGAAATTAGTCTTTTAAACAAACGACTTTCCTATTGCCCGACAACGAAATTTGACGAATTCCAACTGTTTCGGGACCTACACACCTTCACCAGGAAACTGACTCTGGCTAGACACTTCAGCCTCCCACAAACAAACAAAACGCACACTGATAGTCCACCCCTTACCACTGATCTGGATATAGAAATACTTTCTGATACAGTGGAATGCACAAATCCAACTCAAGATGAAGTCCTCCTCACTCCCAAAACTTCTCCACTCATTTATAGTGGGTTGAAACCCAAGTATACATTCTACCCTCTACACCAGTGATGGGCAACCTTTTGAGCTTGGTGTGTCAAAATTCGCCAAAAAACCGAGCATAACTCGGGTGGTGTGTCACCTTGACAAAAAACCCATAATTTTGTGATATTTATAGTTTAAATAAAAAATATGACACGCGTGTCATAGGTTCGCCATCACTGCTCTACACCATAGAGGTAATAACATCCAGGAATTTGTATCCCTAGTAGAAAAAGAACTATGTGGCATCAACTCCAACACCCACCTCTCAGACAATTTAATGCACAAGGAAAGAATGGCAATTAAGACACTGATGGACAATAGGACCATTGTCATCCGTAGTGCAGATAAGGGGGCGGCATCGTAATCCAAGATAGAGATTTCTATATTGGAGAAGCCCTAAAAATCCTATCCGACACCGATTACTATCAAATTTTACAGAATAATAACCCTATTTTCTCCCACGCACAAGATCTTAAAATCCTCTTAAATAATGCCCTCACCAACAACATCATCACAAAAGCTGAAAAAGAATATATCTGGATCGACTCTCCGTCTACCCCTATTTTCTACCATTTACCAAAAATTCATAAAGACCAAAGAAACCCCCAAGGACGACCGATCATCTCAGGCATTTCATAAATGACCTGTAACTTATCTCATCAATGTCCACATCCAAAATTATGTCCACAACCTACCATGTTACCTCCGCGACTCTACCAGCGTCCTCATCAGCCTACAACACCTTACCTGGGAACTCTCCTCTTGGTGGGTGACCCTGGGCATTTCTTTTCTTTATTCTAACATTCCACACCAAGAAGGAATATACAGGCTCAACCAACACCTAGAAAGAAGTTTTTCGCCGAATTGCCCCAGGATTTTGGCTTTCACACGACAGAAATCAGGCGGAATACCCGACGGATTCAGAAAAATCGCAGAATTAAAAAAAAAATTGTGCCGCAAAAATAGCACTCGCATACACCGAGACGGAGGAAGTGAATTCCGGCGGACTTCAGCGCAGCAGGGACACCTAGTGCACATCAGTGCACGACCTTAGTGAATCCCGGCAGAACACGAATCTGCTAAAATTGTTCGCAGCTACAAATGCGGACAGTCTAGCTACAAATGCTGCGGCAATATAAGCCATAGGATAAAACAATTCAAAAGCAATACATCAAAAGAATCATTGAATATAAAATCTTTTCTGAACTGCACATCCACATACGTGATATACCTACTCGAATGTCCATCTGGACTGCAATATATAGGACACAAGATTCAGCAATTAAACACAAGAATTAACAAACATCATAGTAACGTAACAAATGGAACACAGCGTTTCAAGACATAGTCACACTTATCATCAAGATGACTTTACGGGTTTGGCAATTACCCCAGCGGGAAACCAAAGATACAACAAACCGTGCCAGAGGGAGATGTACAGGATATATAGACTTAACTGTCTGGCACCTAATGGGTTAAATGAAACCCTGGAGAAAAACTTCTGAACCTCACCCCAGCTACTAAACTCTACACCCTCAGATCAAAACACCAGTGCTTTCATAAAATCTTCTGAATAATTCTCAACAACAAATTTATCCGACATATACCCTTCCAGCACAAGGGAACTTTGTTTAAGTGATTACCACCACCAATGAATTCATTTATTTATTTACATGTAATTCACTGTTTTCATGTAATACATTTTAGTATCGTATATACCCGAGTATAAGACGAGACCCCTAATTTTACCACAGAAAACTGGGAAAACCTATTGACTCGAGTATAAGCTGAGGGTGTAGTATACAGCCAGCCAGCCCCCATGTAGTATATAGCCAGCCAGCCCCCATGTAGTATACAGCCAGCCCCACGTAGTATACAGCCAGCCGCACGTATTATACAGCCTGCCCCCATGTAGTATACAGCCTGCCCCCATCTAGTATAGAGCCTGCCCCATGTAGTATAGAGCCTGCCCCATGTAGCATACAGTCTGCCCCATGTAGCATACAGCCAGCCCCACGTAGCATACAGCCTGCCCCCATGTAGTATACAGCCAACCCTATGTAGTATACAGCCAACCTCATGTAGCATACAGCCAGCCCCATGTAATATACAGCCAGCCCCCATGTAGCATACAGCCAGCCCCCATGTAGCATACAGCCAGCCCCCATGTAGCATACAGCCAGCCCCATGTAGTATACAGCCAGCCCCATGTAGTATACAGCCTGCCCCATGTAGCATACAGCCTGCCCCATCTTCTATCTTCTCTAGCCGGCAGAGTCGCATCCATGCGATCTGCCGACCGTCGCACACTACAATGTGGCTGCTGCTGATGTCATTGTAGTGTGCGACGGCCGGCAGATCGCATGGACGCAACTCTGACGGCTAGAGAAGATAGAAGAGGAGCCACGGGGACCTGCTGGGAGCCCCGACGGGGATTGGGAGCTGCGACGAACATCGGGGACACCAGTGGGTGAGTATTAAGGTTTTTTAAAATTGACTCGTGTATAAGCCGAGGTGAGGTTTTTCAGCACATTTTTTGTATATACGGTAACTATTATTTATTGTTTTATCCATATAACTAGAATTTATTAACAATTATTCATTTACCCAGTATATCTTCTATATAACTATTTATTCATTTAATCATCTATAAATCATCTTTCACCTAAACTGATTTATTTATAAATTTCATTCAATCGATTTACATTATTTATGTAATGTAATTCATTTATACAAAATAGAACATCAATTAATATTAATCCACTTAATCTACTTACCGTATTTTCTGGACTATAAGACACACTTTTTAGCAAGAAAAAATCTTGCTAAAAAGTCCCTGCGTCTTATAGTCCGGAGGTCAGGAGGATCCAGCATTGCCAGACCTTCCTGACCGCTGTAATGGAGATCGGGTGATGCTCTAATATAGAGCTGCACCTGATCTCCCAGAGAGGAGCCTCCGTACTGCTCTCACCTCTCCCCGATGTCCTACTGGTACAGGACCTGCGGTGATGTCAGAATCATGTGACTGATCATACTGTCATGCTGCGCTGGGACAGGGTGAGAAGAAGAGGAATGGGGGAAGTGTGTTTATGTGGATGGATGATGCAGAGCTGAGTGTGTATGTGGAAAGATGATGCAGAGCTGAGTGTATAAATGTATGTCTGTGTGCGCTGTGCTTTAGTGCGACCAACAAGGATATTTTACTTGGTGTAAAATATATTTTTCCTTTTTTTGGAAGCCTAAATCTGGGGTGCTTATTTTTGGAGCTACGCTGCCCATCAGATTCATTAATTTTCTGTCTGGGATTTTATTTTCAAAAAGTCCCAAAAAAGTCTCAAAGTGCATAAAATGTCCAAGCACATACACCAGCAGGGGACTGGAGTAACTATGAGACTTTTTTAGAGACCAGTTTCTATGTATAGCTGGTGTTACCTTAACTTTTAAGCTGTAACTTTTAGTTGGGGCCGGAATTAGCTGGGTGAGCGTGGCCTCCTGTGGGCAGATTTATTATAGTTTATGCCAGAAAATGGAGTATACACTAAATCTACACCATTTTTTAGTTGGTGTTGATTAAAGGTTACAGTGCAGATACACTGGAAGCATAAATTTTCCCCCACAGTTTACAGAACAAAAACTAATTTTTGTTACTAGTTATCCTGACACTTTTAATGAAATGAAAGAATATAAAAAAAAAAAAAAAGAAACACTTTTGTCATCAAGTGTTCCAGATACAAAAACAATCAGCGATAAGCAATCAGCGTTGTCCTCTTGCCTGGATTTTCCGACTCTAGACCATGTCTATTATAGCGTAAACATTCACTAAAAGCACAGCATGTACTGGAGCTCAAATGTTTTATGTCTCTGAAATTATTGAAAATGTTTTCTCGCTGATAAGGACACTTTAACTCTTTCCCAGGTGGATTCACAATTCACTTACTAGGGTTTCATCCTATAATATCTAGAATGTTACTGCTATGGAAGGATAAAGGACATCTCAATGACATTTGTGTTCTTTAGTGTTTTAACTCCTCACTACCAAGAATATATTGAAGTTTATGATCATGCTATTTTTTTATTTTTCCCAATAGATATATCTATTTGATTTTCTGCCAGTGTAGCTGTGTGGAGCGGTTTGTTTCCTAGCATCACAATAAATAAGGTTTAATAAAGAGGCAAGTCCATCAAGTTCAACCTGAAATCTTACAATTTTGATCCAGGGAAATACAAAATTTCATAAGGGTGATGCCAGTTAACCCAGAGTGGGGAGAAAAAAAGCCATCTCAATTCCAACGAAAGGCAACCCAGGCCCATCCTGGGCTTGTGTAGTGCCTTAACCAGTGTCCCTCATGAAGACAGCATCAACTGCTGCTGAAATACTGAAATACATAGGCCTGTAGTAGTAAGGGCTTATTCACACTGCCGTCTGCGGGGCCATACATGCGGGCGCAAATTTGCGGCCGCATGTACGTCCCCACAGACGGCAATAGCAGCACGGCCGGGATCTGGACCGATCCGGGCCGCACACCGCACGGCGGGCATACCGCATGTGAATGTACCCTAAGTAAGTAACTCTATCTTGCCCTGTAGCTTTTGTGACACCACGTTAGGTTGTTCCACTTTTGGATCATTTGGAGTGGAACTGCTGGCTGGGGCTCCTTCGCTCATTTTCCTCAACAGTGTGCCACTCAGATACAAGTATCAGAAAACACACAGTGGGGGTCATTTCATAAGGGCCCGATTCGCGTTTTCCCGACGTGTTACCCGAATATTTCCGATTTGCGCCGATTTCCCCTGAATTGCCCCGGGATTTTGGCGCACGCGATCGGATTGTGGCGCATCGGTGCCGGCATGCACGCGACGCAAATTGGGGGGCGTGGCCGAACGAAAACCCAACGGATTCGGAAAAAGCACCACATTTTAAAAAAAAATGTGTCGCGAAAATTGCACTTACTTTCACTCAGCCCGGCTCGGTGTATTCCAGTGCATTCCGATGCTCTTCAGCGCAGCACCACCTGGTGGACAGCGGAGGAACCACCTTAATAAATCCCGTCCGGACCCGAATCCAGCGCAGAGAACGCACCGCTGGATCGCGAATGGACCGGGTAAGTAAATCTGCCCCAGTAAGATACTCTTTTTCACCATCTGTATTCCCAGCTATTCTAAGAGCTGTCAGACCAAGTGTTTGGAGGCAGAAATCATAATTAGGTATACAGGTGGGTTTACTGTGACCCTTTCATTGAAGGGGCATATACATCTGGAGGCTTTGTGGATTTCACTCATCCTCCACATGACAAGAGCATTAGGCCTATATGGCCAGCATCGAATGTTGTCAGTATTCATTTAAAACCTAGAAATTTAATAATTTTGTTCATCATAAGGACCTCATAGGTTAGATTTTGTTGCAAAGTATAAGCTTGGGAAGGTGTCACTCAGGGGCGGACTGGGAATTTAAAGTGGCCCTGGAAAAAAACGTAAAAGTGGCCCAATTCTGTGGGTGGGGTTACTAAACTCCATAAAAACTGTTTATAGATGGTCTAAATCAACATGTACACGGCAGAGAAAGAGACTCTTACTGCATCCTACTATAATACTGCCCCCTATGTATAAGAATAAAACTACTATAATACTGCCCCCTATGTACAAGAATATAACTACTATAATACTGCCCCCTATGTACAAGAATATAACTACTATAATACTGCCCCCGGTGTATACAGCCTGCCAGCCCCTGTCCCGGCCTATACAGCCCGCCAGCCCCTGCCCCGGTCTATACAGCCTGCCAGCCCCTGCCCCGGTCTATACAGACTGCCAGCCCCTGCCCCGGTCTATACAGCCTGCCAGCCCCTGCCCCGGTCTATACAGCCTGCCAGCCCCTGCCCCGGTCTATACAGACTGCCAGCCCCTGCCCCGGTCTATACAGCCTGTCAGCCCCTGCCCCGGTCTATACAGCCTGCCAGCCCCTGTCCCGGTCTATACAGCCTGCCAGCCCCTGCCCTGGTCTATACAACCTGCCAGCCCCTGCCCCGGTCTATACAGCCTGCCAGCCAGTCGGTCACCCCTCTATACAGCAGCCCCCAATATACGCTGCGCCCCTGCTTGATCCAGTCCGGCCGCGGTGACAGCTCTGTATGGGCCGGCGTCGCATAGACCATGACCGGCCCTAAACCAATCGGCCCACCGGGATTTCTCCCGGTGGGTCTTATGGCCAGTCCGCCCCTGGTGTCACTACTGTCATCACACATGTGACCTATGATCACCCATACAATATTTTAGAATTCTGTGGTTACTGATGGCCAGTAATGATCCATGTCTAAGCCTAAAAATCTTATGTAGCTGGTCAAAGACAACATACTCACTTCCCAGTGCATGAAAGGTCTTTTTATGCTTAAAATGTGTGGACAAAAAATTTTCATGAATTTCAAGGCTGCTTTATTTTTCTTTTTTGATCAGATCCTTTATTTTAAAAAATCAGATTGATCTTTATTGATTTTACATTTTCTTTAAAAAGCAGAACAATACAAACAACACCCCATTTGGAGAAAACATAAAGCCCCCCCTCCCCGATGATCAGATCTTTTTTATTAAACTCCAATTTCTGCTTTCAATTCTCAGAACACAGAAAATCAATACAAACATTGAGGAAATTCCTCAAGACACATAAAAAAGGAAATAAAGACAACCCCCTGCCCCAAGCAGACCCAAAACCAATATAAACCCAAATATAAGGGGCTAAACCAGCAATCCTCTGAACATCCTTGGTATATGTAAAGAAACAAGTCTGCATCATTCGGCATAATCTAAGACCAGAGTAGGCATCTCATCTCTTGCACTATGTAACATATACTCCAGAGTGGTGACATAGCAACTTGCAATAACGTACCTGACTGCAGACCAGGAGTGGACATCCAGCCTTCCCAGATTACGTCGAATTTACACAGAATTCCCCTCTTTTTTTACACTTATTTCCAGTGCCAGGCTATCAGTTTCCTATCCTGAGTCTCTCCGAGCCACTGTCCACAGACCCAAAAACTCAGAGTTTAGGTGTTGAAACTATATCAATGTCACAGACTATTTTAATTCCATCAAGCAAAAGGTTCCAATAGGGTCCCAATTTAGTACATTCCCAATAAATGTGTACTTATCCAAATTCTCTCCACATTTCGAGCAATTAGATGTTTCTTAGGCCCCAATCTTATGCAGCAATACTAGGGTTTTGTACGCTGTATGCAAGGATACTGCTGGGCCTCACAAGGGTACAACTTCTGAGTCATCGCCAATACGTCCTCCTATTCAAAGGGTCAACATCAGGCTCCATTTTCATTGGCTGGGCTAAGAAAGTGTTTGTTAAATAAAAATTGATAAAGCATGGGTATAAAGCTTTAGTACCACTTGTAGGTTCTAAATATGTTGATATTGGAAATGTCTCAATTTCTCTCTGCTTTAACCGAGCATGTGTGAACTGTAGGAATTTATAAAAGTTGCCAAATCGGACCATAATTGCCTAAAATTGGGATTGTGCCACAATGGCATGACTTTAGTCTAACCAGAAATTCACATAAGTATCTTACCACTATCCCATACTTTATTAAGGAGTATGCATTGTTGGAAGATTTTCAATCACCTGGATCCACCCCCCACCTCTAGTTGTTGCAAAGGAAATTTACAATCTGAAACCTCTGTTTTATTGTTCTGCAACAGGTTTGGATCAAGCAGCAATATACAGCTGTGAAGCACACAATAAGAAAGGATTGACGGCATCCAATAACATCAACGTCAATATTAAAGGTATGCTTCAGAATTCATGATATTCTGTGACCCGTTTATTCATAAGCACTATCATGAGGGATGGCAATGGATGCAGGAAAGTATTTCAAGGAAAATGTAGAAGTTGTTACTCTTACATACCGTTGCTTGATTCACATAAAGCACTTTCAGGGCTCTGTTCTCCTACGAAAAGAGGATAATTAATTAACCGCTTCACACACCACAATGTTGTGAGGCTGCAGAAAGGTGTATGGAGAGAGCTCAAGGGCTGAGCTCTCTCCATACGCAGCGGGTGTCAACTGTATAACACAGCGGACACCCACCTCTAACAGTTAAGCAGACCGCGACACCTAAGAGTGCTGCTGGTGGGCACCGCCATCTTGAATGACTGATCTGCATCCCTGTGACATCATCATAGAGACTTGTAGGCCTAACATGGATAGTGATGGCAGGCTATTAAAGATCAGCAGTAAAATTACTATATACTGCAATACAGTATATATATTTTTTAAAAGACTAAGAAAGATATGTGATATTATTATTATTGATCATATTGGCTAAAGATTGTCCATTCTTAGCTTGAGTCATAAAAATTGTTGTTTCCTCATAAGACTTTTGTCGTAAGGAGTAAATCATGCCTTGCTTCCTATATGTCTTTCAAATTAATTTTGGCTGGGAGAAAGTGATACTTGCCAGTATGATGCACATGGCATAAGAAGATTTTTAAAGATAAATGATGAGGTTTGGACAGATTTTTGTAGAAAGGCTTTCCAGCACCAAACTTAGCTTAAAAATACCTGTATTCTGTTCAATTAGGCATTAAAACAAAGTCCACCCCTCCAACTTCTTGCAGAGATGCAGGCTGCTGACCTGCATAACCCCTGCATGCTTTAAACTGTATTGGCATCCTTAGGCTGGCTATACATTTTAAAGCAAAGCATTCTGGAAAGCAGGGAGCAATAACCTTCATGGTCCGCTTTTCATGGCATTGAGTTTTGCATTGGGGACCCCCAAAATTCCAAATCCACCACCGCAAACAATCTTATAAGCTACCTGGCTTCTAATAAAATCATTGTTTTTTTGTCTATGTGCGGCGTTGTTGTGGCACAGTTGTGGAGAAACTTATGCAACATTGTCGAAAACAACCCCCATAGCATAAGAACACTGCAAAAAGATTTATCAAGGGCCAAACCCCATTTTAATAAATATTACAGGCAGCGGAGCTCCAAAGACAGACATAGAACTGTCATAAGGAGCCTGCCTAATGATAATTTCCCCCCAATGAATTGCCTGAATGTGAATTTCATGATAATGTCCACAGGTAACATTTCTACTTCACTGTCTGTCAAAGCCTTAGTATCAGATTGCGGCTCTTTCAGCAGAGCGGCTAGAACATGGACAGTGCTCATATTGTTGAATTTCGCTGTCTCTGATACACTCATTAATGTAAGACTTGTTTAGTTTCCCTTGGCTTACCCTGAAACTTGGAAGAAGGCCATCTTTTAATAGGATGATTCTCTCTAAACCCTGCAGTGGAAAAATAAGGTTTACTAATGTTTATTTAATTCAGCGAGCAGCAGAATAAATCACATTGAAGGACATTAATATGTTTTTATTTGGCATGGAATAGCTAGTGTATACACCTGTTACTAACCAAGGCAGATGTTCAAGCGCATATTTTCATGTATACTTAAAATTAAGGATTTCTAATTTGAGTGACTTCTTGGGGGAGGCTTATCGGGACTTTTGTGGATCTTTTTTTGAACTGTTGTGCCTTTGTTTTTGTAGTAAATTGGTTAAAATTCCCTCCATGTAGTAGTATTCTAATAGACTGAACTGCATGTTGATAGCATTAGCAAAATATTGTGTAATCAGAAGTTAAGGGCATTGAGATTTTTGCAAAAGTTAGGAAAAAAGGAAAAAACTTTTTTCTTTCAGCTCACCTCTCTGATGTTCCGCTTTACTGGTGCACGGAGTATCTGAGTCAGTTTGTAGCATAAGAAAATGAAGGAGGTTTTTCCCGCACCCAGCCAAATCCATACAGTAATTTCGGTTAAAAACACTATTATTCCATACTTTTAAAAACATATGCCATGACAGAGGTAAACAAAACTGATGCGTTTCAGATCTAAAGTGGACTACGACTAAGGATCGTTTAGATCTGAAACACGTCAGTTTTGTTTACGTCTGTCATGGCATATGTTTTTAAAAGTATGGAATAAATAGTGTTTTTAACCAAACTCACTGTATGGAGTGCTGGAAAAACCTCCTTCGTTTTCTCATATTGAGATCTTTGGTTCCTTATTTCCTAAATCAGATGCCAATTTACATGGAGGGGCCAAGGCGGTGGGGGTCCTGACCTGGGTTTCACTGCTCATACAGCGAGGTCTGAAGTGGGCTCTAGTCACTGGACTCCTGCCGTCTTTCCTGTCCAGAACCTCGGAAACTTAGTGGCTGACACAATAAGGTAAAATGTTTGATACTTAAACCCCAGATGACAGAAAACAGGGTTTTAGGAACCCCACACCGACTGCCAGGTTCTCTCTAAAAAAAAGTTTTCTTAAATTTTTGGTGTACAAGAGGTAACCAGGTATGTTGAAATGACATAGTATTAAGATATTCTAAGATTGTTATTGCACATCCTTGGATGGGCTTCTCTGCATACAGCAAAGAATTTTGCCCTTCTCCAAAAACCATAGAGATTTATGAATATACACTTACACGAGCTACATTGTTTCTGTATGCACTAACAAAGATGTAATTGTCTCTGTGTGTTTTCTGTCAGGGATTCCTTTTCCTCCATTTAATCTAAAGGCCTTGAGCAAAACATCAAACAGTATCTTTCTTTCCTGGACCCCTGGATTTGACGGCTATTCTTCCATCGGCCTCTGTAGCATAAAGGTAAATTTGTTTGTCCTCCTTATGTTTAATAGTGGCATAGGTGGACCAGCAGCTAAAGTCCCTCTTAGCAACTCAGGAGCAATGTCCAAACTCCAACATGGTCTCCAGCTTTGGTAATCATGGGCTAGGAAATAACACTCGGAGATAAGCCAACAAAAAATATGCATAAATATATGGACCTACAATTCTAGATGGTAACCTGATCATGCCAGCAACGCTAATGATGGCCTGGATGAGGAGAGTGGCATAATGAAATGGATACTGATGAGCCGGAAATAATAATGTCATTATGTCATAGATGGCTACAACTTTGACTGACATAAATGATTGCAGAGAGTGGAGATAAGAAAAATGTAGTCCATAGGTTTTTCTCTACAAACCTTGCACATTATTTTCATAACCTGTGAAAAACTCAATGGAACGCTCTTATAATTCATTCAACACATGAGTTGAAATGTTAATTTTCATATAAATAGAAAATATGATTTCTCTGCTTTCAGAAGATTTTCTTGTTCTTGTTATAACCTATTTTGAAACTGATGACCTATGCTCAGGATAGATCATCAGTATAAGAATAGAGGGGGTCCAAGACTAAGACCAGCTGTCATTGGTATTTTATGGCTCAGGAACCATTGCAGGGTTGGGTTATACAGCAGAAGAAGCCTGCTTGTTAGATCCTGGTACAGACTCCTCCACTGATTTGATACTGATCCTGAGCATAAGTCATTAGTGTCAAAAAGGCCATGGGGCCAGAAAACCACTATACTACTATCAGAAGATGTTTTAGCTTACTGAAACGTAATCATAGGATTTCTCCTTGCTAAGAACAGGTGCTAGAAGACTATAATGTTTTCACTAGAGATGAGCGAACATGCTCGTCCGAGCTTGATGCTCGGTCGAGCATTAGGGTACTCGAAACTGCTCGTTACTCGGACGAATACTTCGCCCGCTCGAGAAAATGGCAGCTCCCGCCGTTTTGCTTTTTGGCGGCCAGAAACAGAGCCAATCACAAGCCAGGAGACTCTGCACTCCACCCAGCATGACGTGGTACCCTTACACGTCGATAGCAGTGGTTGGCTGGCCAGATCAGGTGACCCTGGGATAGACTAGCCGCTGGCCGCGCTGCTCGGATCATTCTGTCTCTGGATGCCGCTAGGGAGAGAGCTGCTGCTGCTCAGGGAAAGCGTTAGGGTGTTCTATTAGCTTACTGTTAGGCAGGAGTGATTCTCAAAGAACCCAACAGCCCTTCTTAGGGCTACAATAACGTTCTACTTTTTTTATTTTAATTTGCATATTTTACCATTTTGTGAGGAATTAGCAGGGGGACTTGCTACTGTTGTGTTTAGCTCTTAGTGGCACACATATCCATAGCAAAGACCGAAGTGGGAAAATTCAGTAGGGGTTGGATTTCTATTAGGCAATAACTCAGTGTCATCTCATCTGGCATAGTACTGTGCTTCCTTTGATACTTGGCTAGAAAATAGCCATAGGAGAATACAAACAGCTTCTTGAAGCCTACAGTAGCGTTCTATATATTTGATTTCTGGTTGATCTGCTGGTGGCTGTAGTTTCTGCAGTGCATGTACTTGCCAATTCTGAGCAATTTGTAGTGAGACTTGCGACCGCTGTGTTCTGCGCTTAGTGGCGCACATATCCATAGCAAAGGCTGAAGTGGCAAAATTCAGTAGGGGTTGGATTTCTATTAGGCAATAACTCAGTGTCATCTCATCTGGCATAGTACTGTGCTTCCTTTGATACTTGGCTAGAAAATAGCCATAGGAGAATACAAACAGCTTCTTGAAGCCTACAGTAGCGTTCTATATATTTGATTTCTGGTTGATCTGCTGGTGGCTGTAGTTTCTGCAGTGCATGTACTTGCCAATTCTGAGCAATTTGTAGTGAGACTTGCGACCGCTGTGTTCTGCGCTTAGTGGCGCACATATCCATAGCAAAGGCTGAAGTGGCAAAATTCAGTAGGGGTTGGATTTCTATTAGGCAATAACTCAGTGTCATCTCATCTGGCATAGTACTGTGCTTCCTTTGATACTTGGCTAGAAAATAGCCATAGGAGAATACAAACAGCTTCTTGAAGCCTACAGTAGCGTTCTATATATTTGATTTCTGGTTGATCTGCTGGTGGCTGTAGTTTCTGCAGTGCATGTACTTGCCAATTCTGAGCAATTTGTAGTGAGACTTGCGACCGCTGTGTTCTGCGCTTAGTGGCGCACATATCCATAGCAAAGGCTGAAGTGGCAAAATTCAGTAGGGGTTGGATTTCTATTAGGCAATAACTCAGTGTCATCTCATCTGGCATAGTACTGTGCTTCCTTTGATACTTGGCTAGAAAATAGCCATAGGAGAATACAAACAGCTTCTTGAAGCCTACAGTAGCGTTCTATATATTTGATTTCTGGTTGATCTGCTGGTGGCTGTAGTTTCTGCAGTGCATGTACTTGCCAATTCTGAGCAATTTGTAGTGAGACTTGCGACCGCTGTGTTCTGCGCTTAGTGGCGCACATATCCATAGCAAAGGCTGAAGTGGCAAAATTCAGTAGGGGTTGGATTTCTATTAGGCAATAACTCAGTGTCATCTCATCCGGCATAGTACTGTGCTTCCTTTGATACTTGGCTAGAAAATAGCCATAGGAGAATACAAACAGCTTCTTGATCTTGAAGCCTACAGTAGCGTTCTATATATTTGATTTCTGGTTGATCTGCTGGTGGCTGTAGTTTCTGCAGTGCATGTACTTGCCAATTCTGAGCAATTTGTAGTGGGACTTGCGACCGCTGTGTTCTGCGCTTAGTGGCGCACATATCCATAGCAAAGGCCGAAGTGGCAAAATTCAGTAGGGGTTGGATTTCTATTAGGCAATAACTCAGTGTCATCTCATCCGGCATAGTACTGTGCTTCCTTTGATACTTGGCTAGAAAATAGCCATAGGAGAATACAAACAGCTTCTTGATCTTGAAGCCTACAGTAGCGTTCTATATATTTGATTTCTGGTTGATCTGCTGGTGGCTGTAGTTTCTGCAGTGCATGTACTTGCCAATTCTGAGCAATTTGTAGTGGGACTTGCGACCGCTGTGTTCTGCGCTTAGTGGCGCACATATCCATAGCAAAGGCCGAAGTGGCAAAATTCAGTAGGGGTTGGATTTCTATTAGGCAATAACTCAGTGTCATCTCATCCGGCATAGTACTGTGCTTCCTTTGATACTTGGCTAGAAAATAGCCATAGGAGAATACAAACAGCTTCTTGAAGCCTACAGTAGCGTTCTATATATTTGATTTCTGGTTGATCTGCTGGTGGCTGTAGTTTCTGCAGTGCATGTACTTGCCAATTCTGAGCAATTTGTAGTGGGACTTGCGACCGCTGTGTTCTGCGCTTAGTGGCGCACATATCCATAGCAAAGGCCGAAGTGGCAAAATTCAGTAGGGGTTGGATTTCTATTAGGCAATAACTCAGTGTCATCTCATCCGGCATAGTACTGTGCTTCCTTTGATACTTGGCTAGAAAATAGCCATAGGAGAATACAAACAGCTTCTTGATCTTGAAGCCTACAGTAGCGTTCTATATATTTGATTTCTGGTTGATCTGCTGGTGGCTGTAGTTTCTGCAGTGCATGTACTTGCCAATTCTGAGCAATTTGTAGTGGGACTTGCGACCGCTGTGTTCTGCGCTTAGTGGCGCACATATCCATAGCAAAGGCCGAAGTGGCAAAATTCAGTAGGGGTTGGATTTCTATTAGGCAATAACTCAGTGTCATCTCATCCGGCATAGTACTGTGCTTCCTTTGATACTTGGCTAGAAAATAGCCATAGGAGAATACAAACAGCTTCTTGATCTTGAAGCCTACAGTAGCGTTCTATATATTTGATTTCTGGTTGATCTGCTGGTGGCTGTAGTTTCTGCAGTGCATGTACTTGCCAATTCTGAGCAATTTGTAGTGGGACTTGCGACCGCTGTGTTCTGCGCTTAGTGGCGCACATATCCATAGCAAAGGCCGAAGTGGCAAAATTCAGTAGGGGTTGGATTTCTATTAGGCAATAACTCAGTGTCATCTCATCCGGCATAGTACTGTGCTTCCTTTGATACTTGGCTAGAAAATAGCCATAGGAGAATACAAACAGCTTCTTGATCTTGAAGCCTACAGTAGCGTTCTATATATTTGATTTCTGGTTGATCTGCTGGTGGCTGTAGTTTCTGCAGTGCATGTACTTGCCAATTCTGAGCAATTTGTAGTGGGACTTGCGACCGCTGTGTTCTGCGCTTAGTGGCGCACATATCCATAGCAAAGGCCGAAGTGGCAAAATTCAGTAGGGGTTGGATTTCTATTAGGCAATAACTCAGTGTCATCTCATCCGGCATAGTACTGTGCTTCCTTTGATACTTGGCTAGAAAATAGCCATAGGACAATACAAACAGCTTCTTGATCTTGAAGCCTACAGTAGCGTTCTATATATTTGATTTCTGGTTGATCTGCTGGTGGCTGTAGTTTCTGCAGTGCATGTACTTGCCAATTCTGAGCAATTTGTAGTGGGACTTGCGACCGCTGTGTTCTGCGCTTAGTGGCGCACATATCCATAGCAAAGGCCGAAGTGGCAAAATTCAGTAGGGGTTGGATTTCTATTAGGCAATAACTCAGTGTCATCTCATCTGGCATAGTACTGTGCTTCCTTTGATACTTGGCTAGAAAATAGCCATAGCAATAGGATAGCATTGTTTGGTTTTAAAAACTCAAAAAAAAACAAAACAAAAAAAAAAACACAAAAAAAAACAAAAAAAAGTAAAAAAAAAAATAGTTATAACTCTCATTTTAAAAATGTTTAACCCGAGGGCTAGGGGTAGAGGACGAGGGCGGGGACGTGGGCGTCCAACTACTGCAGGGGTCAGAGGCCGTGGTCCTGGGCGGGGTGAGACACCACCTGCTGATGAGGGAGCAGGGGAACGCCGCAGAGCTACACTCCCTAGGTTCATGTCTGAAGTTACTGGGACTCGTGGTAGAGCACTGTTGAGGCCAGAACAGTGCGAACAGGTGATGTCGTGGATTGCTGACAATGCTTCGAGCAATTTGTCCACCACCAGTCAGTCTTCCACGCAGTCCACCCATGTCACCGAAATCGCCACTCCTCCAGCTCCTGCACCTCAGCCTCCTCCCCCCCAGTCTGCCCCCTCCCAGGAAAATTTGGCATTTGAACCGGCATACTCTGAGGAACTGTTTTCTGGACCCTTCCCACAGTCACAAACCACTTGTCCGGTTGCTGCTGAGCAATTTTCCGATGCCCAGGTTTTCCACCAGTCACAGTCTGTGGGTGATGATGACCTTCTTGACGTAGTGGAAGTGTGTAAAGAGGTGTCCGACGATGAGGAGACACGGTTGTCAGACAGTGGGGAAGTTGTTGTCAGGGCAGGAAGTCCGAGGGGGGAGCAGACTGAGGGATCGGAGGATGATGAGGTGACAGACCCAAGCTGGGTTGAGAGGCTGGGTGAACACAGTGCTTCTGAGACGGAGGAGAGTCCTCGACCTGAACAGGTTGGAAGAGGCAGTGGTGGGGCCAGACGGAGAGGCAGGGCCAGAGCTGGTGCATCAGCGCCACTGTCAACTAGTGAAGCTCCCGTGGTGAGGGCTCTTGCGGCGAGGGCTAGATCTTCAGAAGTGTGGAGGTTCTTTAAGGAAACACCGGATGACCGACGGACTGTGGTGTGCAACATTTGCCAAACCAGGCTCAGCAGGGGTTCCACCACTACTAGCTTAACTACCACCAGTATGCGCAGGCATATGAATGCTAAGCACCCCACTCAGTGGCAACAAGCCCGTTCACCTCCGGCCGTGCACACCACTGCTCCTTCCCCTGTGTCAGCTGCTAGTCAGCCCCCTGCCCAGGACCCTGGCACAAAAACCCCATCGTCGCCTCCACGATCCTCCACAGCATCCACCAGCGTTCAGCTCTCCATACCCCAGACGCTGGAGCGGAAACGCAAATATAGTGCAACCCACCCGCACGCCCAAGCCCTTAATGTGCACATCTCCAGATTGCTTAGCCTGGAGATGCTGCCCTATAGGCTAGTAGAGACCGAGGCCTTTCGCAACCTCATGGCGGCGGCCGCCCCTCGGTATTCGGTCCCCAGCCGCCACTACTTTTCCCGATGTGCCGTCCCAGCCCTGCACCAGCACGTGTCAGACAACATCATCCGTGCCCTGACCAACGCCGTTTCTGACAAGGTCCACCTGACCACGGACACGTGGACGAGTGCTGCCGGGCAGGGCCACTATATATCGCTGACGGCACATTGGGTTAACTTGGTGGAGGCTGGGACCGAGTCTGACCCTGGGGCTGCTCATATACTGCCGACGCCGAGGATTGCGGGGCCTACCTCGGTCCAGGTGTTTCAGGCCTACTATGCCTCCTCCTCCTCCCACCCCTCCTCCACCTCCTCCTCCGAACTACCATCCGTGGGCACGGCGCCATCAGTCGGTAGCTCTAGGCACAGCAGCAGTGCCGTCGCTAAGCGACAGCAGGCGGTGCTCAAACTGCTGAGCCTAGGCGACAAAAGGCACACCGCCCAAGAGCTATTACAGGGCATCACGGCGCAGACTGATCTGTGGCTGGCACCGCTGAACCTCAAGCCGGGAATGGTTGTGTGTGACAACGGCCGTAACCTGGTGGCGGCTCTGCAACTCGGCAGACTGACACATGTGCCATGCCTGGCCCATGTGTTAAATCTGATAGTGCAGCGTTTCCTCAAGACATACCCCAATCTGTCTGATTTGCTCACGAAGGTGCGCCGCATCTGTGCGCATTTCAGGAAGTCCAGCCCAGATGCTGCCACTCTCAGGGCAGCGCAGCGCCGCCTCCAACTGCCCGCTCACCGACTGTTGTGCGACGTGCCCACGAGGTGGAATTCAACACTGACCATGTTATCCAGAGTTTACCAGCAGCGCAGAGCGATTGTAGACTGCCAGATGTCAACTTCCACCAGAACTGGTAGTCAGGTCAGTCAGCTTCCTCAAGTCTACAATGAGGAGTGGACGTGGATGTCTGATATCTGTCAGGTGCTGAGTAACTTTGAGGAGTCAACACAGATGGTCAGTGGCGATGCCGCCATCATCAGCCTCACCATCCCGCTGCTTGGCCTGTTGAAAAACTCTCTGGTCAGCATGAAGTCGGAAGCTTTGCGCTCGTCACAAGAGACGGGGGAAGAATATTCCCTTGTTGATAGCCAAAGCACCCTGAGGTCTGTTTCTCAGCGCATATCGGAGGAGGTGGAGGTGGAGGAGGATGAGGAGGAAGAGGAGGAGAATGTTGGCGAGACACAAGAGGGGACCATTGTTGAGTCCTTCACTGTTCAGCGTGTATGGGCAGAAGAAGAGGAGTTGGAGGAGTTGGAGGAGGAGGAAATGGACAGTCAGGCCAGTGAGGGGAGTGAATTCTTACGCGTTGGTACTCTGGCGCATATGGCAGATTTCATGCTAGGCTGCCTATCCCGTGACCCTCGCGTTCAAAGAATTTATTCCAGCACCGATTACTGGGTGTTCACTCTCCTGGACCCACGGTACAAGCAAAATCTTCCCACTCTCATCCCTGGAGATGAAAGGAGTGTGAGAATGCATGAATACCAGCAGGCCCTGGTGCACAAGCTGAAACAGTATTTCCCTTCTGACAGCGCTAGCGGCAGAGTGCGTAGTTCTGCGGGACAAGTAGCGAGGGAGAGTAGGCGAGCAGGCAGCTTGTCCAGCACTGGCAAGGGTACGCTTTACAAGGCTTTTGCCAGCTTTATGTCACCCCAGCAAGACACTGTCACCTGTCCCCAGTCTCGGCAGAGTAGGGCTGATCTTTACAGAAAGATGGTGAGGGAGTACGTAGCTGACCATACCATCGTCCTAAATGATCACACAGCTCCCTACAACTACTGGGTTTCAAAGCTGGACATGTGGCACGAACTGGCGCTGTACGCCTTGGAGGTTCTTGCCTGCCCTGCCGCTAGCGTCTTGTCCGAGCGGGTTTTCAGTGCAGCTGGTGGCATCATCACCGATAAGCGTACACGCCTGTCGACTGACAGCGCTGACAGGCTGACGCTTATTAAAATGAATAAAGGCTGGATTTCTCAGAATTTCCAATCTCCACCAGGTGAAGGAAGCTCAACCTGAATAATTGATCCACTCCTCCTCCTCCTCCTCATTTTCCTCCTTCTCCTCCTCTTTGTACAGTAAAGCAGAGGAAAATGGCTATTTTTTGACAGGGCCCACTGGCTCTTGCTATAGTACTTCATGCATTTAATTTTTCTGGAGGGCCACCTACCCGGTCCTCTGTTTGAAACAATTTTTGTGAGTGCCACATACAGGCACTCAATCTATTCCATTTTTCTGGAGGGCCACCTACCCGGTCCTCTGTTTTAAAAAATTTTTGGGACTGCCACATACAGGCACTCAATCTATTCCATTTTACTGCAGGGCCACCTACCTGCTCCTCTGGTTTGAACAATTTTTGGGACTGCCACATACAGGCACTCAATCTATTCCATTTTACTGGAGGGCCACCTACCTGCTCCTCTGGTTTGAAACATTTTTGGGACTGCCACATACAGGCACTCAATCTATTCCATTTTACTGCAGGGCCACCTACCTGCTCCTCTGGTTTGAACAATTTTTGGGACTGCCACATACAGGCACTCAATCTATTCCATTTTACTGGAGGGCCACCTACCTGCTCCTCTGGTTTGAAACATTTTTGGGACTGCCACATACAGGCACTCAATCTATTCCATTTTACTGCAGGGCCACCTACCTGCTCCTCTGGTTTGAACAATTTTTGGGACTGCCACATACAGGCCCTCAATCTATTCCATTTTACTGGAGGGCCACCTACCTGCTCCTCTGGTTTGAAACATTTTTGGGACTGCCACATACAGGCACTCAATCTATTCCATTTTACTGCAGGGCCACCTACCTGCTCCTCTGGTTTGAACAATTTTTGGGACTGCCACATACAGGCACTCAATCTATTCCATTTTACTGGAGGGCCACCTACCTGCTCCTCTGGTTTGAAACATTTTTGGGACTGCCACATACAGGCACTCAATCTATTCCATTTTACTGCAGGGCCACCTACCTGCTCCTCTGGTTTGAACAATTTTTGGGACTGCCACATACAGGCACTCAATCTATTCCATTTTACTGCAGGGCCACCTACCTGCTCCTCTGGTTTGAACAATTTTTGGGACTGCCACATACAGGCACTCAATCTATTCCATTTTACTGCAGGGCCACCTACCTGCTCCTCTGGTTTGAACAATTTTTGGGACTGCCACATACAGGCACTCAATCTATTCCATTTTACTGCAGGGCCACCTACCTGCTCCTCTGGTTTGAACAATTTTTGGGACTGCCACATACAGGCACTCAATCTATTCCATTTTACTGCAGGGCCACCTACCTGCTCCTCTGGTTTGAACAATTTTTGGGACTGCCACATACAGGCACTCAATCTATCCCATTTTACTGGAGGGCCACCTACCTGCTCCTCTGGTTTGAAAAATGTTTGGGACTGCCACATACAGGCACTATCCAAATTAAATTGTCTCCATAGCAGCCTCCACACGTTGTCTCCATTGCTACCTCCAAAAGTCGTCCATATAGCTGCCTCCATACATCGTCCCTTTATCAAACGAGGTGTGTCAGGCAGAAATTTGGGTTGTTTTCATGGATTCCACATCAAAGTTGTTAACTTTGTCGCCACCCTGCTGTGTAATCCCCAAAATATACTGGCAAACTTTTACCATTTAGGGATATTATTTCAGCGCTTCTTGCGCATCTGTTTACATTCCCCTCACCCGGCATATCCTAAACTTATAAGAACGCTACTACACTTGATCTTATACAAAAGGTTCTTAGAAGTGCTGTTTGGGGAGTAGCCTAGAGACAGGGGCTTGGATTGGCGAAAGCTCGCCTGGCAGCGGAACGCCAGCTCCATGCGCATCATGCGCTTCTTGCGCATCTGTTTACATTCCCCTCACCCGCCATATCCCAAACTTATAAGAACGCTACTACACTTAACTTGGTGCAGGCTGGGACCGAGTCTGACCCTGGGGCTGGTCATATACTGCCGACGCAGAGAATTGCGGGGCCTACCTCGGTCCAGGTCTCAAAGGCCTACTATACCTCCTCCCACCCCTCCTCCACCTCCTCCTCCTCCGAATTACCATCCGTGGGCATGGCGCCATCAGTCGGTAGCTCTAGGCACAGCAGCAGTGCCGTCGCTAAGCGACAGCAGGCGGTGCTGAAACTGCTGAGCCTAGGCGATAAAAGGCACACCGCCCAAGAGCTATTACAGGGCATTCCACATCAAAGTTGTTAACTTTGTCGCCACCCTGCTGTGTAATCCCCAAAATATACTTGCAAACTTTTACCATTTAGGGATATTATTTCAGCGCTTCTTGCGCATCTGTTTACATTCCCCTCACCCGGCATATCCTAAACTTATAAGAACGCTACTACACTTGATCTTATACAAAAGGTTCTTAGAAGTGCTGTTTGGGGAGTAGCCTAGAGACAGGGGCTTGGATTGGCGAAAGCTCGCCTGGCAGCGGAGCGCCAGCTCCATGCCAAGATCCAACTAACATAGTTTTAACTGCAGCACCTTTAATCTACTACTAGTTCACTGCCTCCATACATGGTCCCCTTATCAAACGAGCTGTGTCAGGCAGAATTTTGGGTTGTTTTCATGGCTTCCATGTTAACTTTGTCGCCACCCTGCTGTGTAATCCACAAAATATACTGGCAAACTTTTATCATGTACCGATATTATTTGAGCGCTTCTTGCTCACCTCCTTTGGTTCCTCTCTGCCACCCATTGGTTTGAAGCCTGAGTCCATTTAGGGTATGTCGCCATGCCACTCTCTAGCCTGCTGCCGCTGCCTCTGCATGCCGTCCCCTATAGTGTCAGGGTCAATTATTGGATGTTTTAGATGCTATCTAGCTTCATTCTGTCACTCTGTCATGGCCATGCTGTTGCCCATAATTTTGGCATAATGGTGCGATTATGCAGCCTCAGAGGCATCCATGCATGCTGCCCCTGCTGTTTCCTGTCCATTTCCGTGGTGTTTCCATCCTTTTCTGAGGTTCCCAGGTGTTTGGCCAAGCTTCCCTGTGCAGAGCCTTGGTCCCCTTGAAAAATGCTCGAGTCTCCCATTGACTTCAATGGGGTTCGTTATTCGAGACGAGCACTCGAGCATCGGGAAAAGTTCGTCTCGAATAACGAGTACCCGAGCATTTTAGTGTTCGCTCATCTCTAGTTTTCACACAACTTCCTATTAGTCAGAAATTAAAGATAAATTGAAAGGAAATTACTAACAATTGTATAGTAGTTTACAATGACAGTTCATGACTATAAAATAAAATGATTAAGCCCCAAAGGCTGTTATTAGGCTTCATACTCCATATAGGAATACATTAAAAAGACCACTTAAATTCAATTTAAGACTTTAAGATTTGATCTGATTTACAATACTCCTAAATTCCCTTGTGAGTTAATTTCTCTATTCTGTTCCTAAAGTGAAAATGAAAAGTTTTAGAAAACTTTTCATTAGCTTCTTTGTAGTTCAGGAAGTGGGATAAAAGAAGCAGTTTCCTGCATTCACTGCTGGTAACAGGATGGGTGTTCTCCACTATGTGCGATTGTAGTATAACGCTGTATATTCTTAGAGCCTTGACGCATCATATTTAATAATCATTATGTCAGATTATGTAAGGACAAACCCGTTCAGTTGTCATAGTATTATAATAAATATGGTTAGAAAAATACAACAGTTCCTCCTATAAATTATGATGTGTTGATCCAGAAGAAGGCAAAAACCATACAAGGCTGATGGCAATAAGACCAAAGCAGTGAAAAAATTCTCCCCGGCCTAGTCAGTTTATAAAATACCAAATAAATAAAAACAAGAGGAAAGGACAAGGCTTCAATGCAACAACATAAAAGGGAAAATCTTTATTTAGTAAACAACAATGGGAATGCATAAAATAGACTTAGAAGCATCTCAGAAAAGATACAAAAAAGCACGCCAGGTAATATGTCCTAAGATACATGAACAAATGTAAAATGTACAATATAAGGGACCCAAACATGTAATGAACAGTAATGAACGACAATGGGTGTAAAGTAATAATGAGGTAGAGCCCTTACCTGGGGTGCACGCCAGGTAATATCATGTCCTCCTCTTGGTCACACTAGCTTCCACTCATTTTGCACTATTTGTATGTGTTTATCATTTGGCGTCTGTGACCTCTGTTATTATTACAGTATACCTGCTAGCTATATAAGGGCTCTACCTCATTATTACTTTACACCCATTGTCGTTCATTACTCTTCATTACATGTTTGGGTCCCTTATATTGTACATTTTACATTTGTTCATGTATTTTAGGACATATTACCTGGCGTGCTTTTTTGTATCTTTTCTGAGATGCTTCTAAGTCTATTTTATGCATTCCCATTGTTGTTTACTAAATAAAGATTTTCCCTTTTATGTTGTTGCATTGAAGCCTTGTCCTTTCCTCTTGTTTTTATTTATTTGGTATTTTGTAGTTTATCAGTAAGAGGCCTTCCTTTGGCTACATTGGTCAATATCACTGTCACTAGATTCTACAACTGTTACACTGTGCTTCTTTTGTTATTTTTTTGTAGTCAGTTTATAAATAAAGTTTTGAAGTTGTAACAGAGGACAAAAGATCCTCCATAGTAGTATATTATTGAGATGTGTTCAAATAATAAAACAGACATGTGAATAGAGATGATGGGTCTTCGTAAAGACCTATTACCATGTAGTATCCTGTCCAAAGTAGATCTTATTTACAAGACCCACAGTCTTCTTTTTCATGGTCAGTTTTTGAGTTCTGGTTTTTGCATTAGTGTATTGCAAAAAGAAGAGAAGCACTTCTCATTTTTACTTTGTATTCCAACATGAGTTTCATCTGTTTTATGGGTTTAAAAATATATTTAAAAAAATAAAGTTATAAATGCATCCTCATGGGTGCTATTGTGTGACTATAAGCAGTGCTGGTAAGGCTTGGGTTATCCCATTTCTTGCCAGCTTGCACCTGGACATGGCATTGTTTTTGTTCAAAGTGCAGGTGCAGGCTGACTAATAATGGGGAAATCACACTCAGTCAAATAACAACACTCTCATGAAAATGCTAAGGAGTTATATTAGGGCCAGACTAAAATTTTCACTTAACAATTTCTTCTCTTTATGTTGCAGTTTGCTTTTTGTCTGTTATTCAATTTTGGTAATTACTTGACTGCTTGAACCAGAACTAGTGTGGCCTTCTGCTTGTACCACAGTGTTATGGATTCCTGAGCTATAGGCAGGGGCACACCTACCATGAGGCAGGTTGTCCTGGATGCAAGAGGCATTTTGGCATTAAAGCAATTTCAAGTCTTCACTATCTTATATAGTTGTATAAGGTTAATAATAAGTGTCATGTCTTCCCCCTCCCCTCACCTGTCTGCTTCCGCCTGACATTGCCTTACTTAACCCCCTGTTGTCTTGTATGACGGCTGCCCTATAAAGATTACTTAATACACTTATAGAAAACATGTTATTTAAGGTACATTATGTGCTGTCACTATTCACATGGCAAAAGTATTTCATAGGCTGCTTTACAAATACATGTATTTCACTATGTCTGCTTCTTTACTGAACACTATTCTTTGGATTATACTGCAGGTCATGACATTTTGTTCTACTTTTTTAACAATGGAAAGTTAAAAATACCAAGGAAACAATCAGACCCAATAATAAATCCAATGTGCATGTATCCAAGAGTTATCTCCAGCCCTAGCAGAAGCACCATAGTACAGAGTAGTTTAAAAATAGTATCCAAAGATTAAAATTCTAAATTTACTTTATTTTCCATTCATATAACTCATGCAGACTTTACTAACCTTGATATCCTTCTGATTTGTGGGAAAATTCCTTAACCCCTCACACTGGACAAGAAGGTGTGAACTGGACCTCATGGGCATGCCCATGGTGCACAGAAATGTGAATTTGTATATAAATAGAAATTAAGATTTCTTTCAACCAGGCCACAGATTTTCTCAGGAAAGGCATACTAATGATGCAGGATACTTTATCTACAAGAATACATTTTTTGTTTATATATTGTCAGGAATAGACAGATTGTCAGGAATAGGGAGATTCCTATATGTAAATCTGTGGAATAGCCTGCCTGCAGAGAGCTTCAAGAAGGGCCTGGATGCCTTTTTACATCTAAATAACATTGAAGGTTATGTTATAATATAGAATTGTTACCCTTAAATACTTTCCTCATCCAATCTCTTCCCTTCCTTGGTTTAAATGGATGGAAATATGTATTTTTCCAACCGTATAAACTATATAACCCAATACTGAATCACCCACAGGATGCACATTTCAAATGGATTGTAGTGCAAATATGTGCAGGAATCTGCTATATGGCAATAGTGCAATGGATCTAATTGTAATTTTGAGCTCATGTCAATATTATAACTATTATAATATTATAACTATACAAATATCATGTCGGTTATATAACTATAATGATTAACACAAATTGTACAATGCAGAGAAACTAATGTAAAATTTTGTATAAATTCAGGTAAAGGAAGTAACAAAAAATAGCAGCTTTCCAGTCTTCTATAATACATCTGTACCACCTCACACTTATACTATCAGCCATCTCAATCCATTCACCCAACACAACATAAGTGTTTCCTGCATGAATGAAGTCGACTGGTCCTTGCCAAGTTCCTGGATTGTTTCTAAAACAGCAGAAGGAGGTACGTGCCAGCTCCTCCTTTTTTGTCATAGGAATGAGAAAATTGAATATGTTTTCTGTTATTTAGAAGTGATCCTTACACAAACATGGAGCATTTATTACCTCCTATCTGGTCTGAACTGCAAAAGATGGAATGATTTTACTAACTTGAATAGATCAGTTTATCTGATGCAGAATTATGCTCACTATTTGACTACATATTCTAACCAGAAAGGTTATGAATCCACATGGGAATCCCTTAGCCCTTTAGTATTTTTGCATTTCAACATATGATGAATTGCTGTCCACCTACAGCCTTAAGGAAAAGCTACCATCAAAATCCATCATGATTAACAGGGGGCACCTATTCATAGATCCAGGCACTGTGACTGAGGTAATCTACTTATATGTGTTATCCATGGCCGTTTTGCTTCTAAAATCAACCCTCCGTGTTGCAGATCCACACACTATTACATTCTGAAGGAGAATCACCCCCCCCCCCCCCCACTGTGTACTCACTTCTGCCCAGATAACAGAAAGTGCAGGGGGAGCGGGGAGACTGAGACATACTCATTAGCATAGTTTTAAAAGTTGATATTAGAAGGTCGGGCACCATGGATAACACGTACAAGAAGATTACCACAGTTAGTGTGCATGGATCTATGAGCAAGTTTCCCTGGTTGACCATACCTGGTGTGGTCGGCTTGTGACCATGGCCAGGAAGTGTCCTGTGTCAGTGACCAACCACAACGCTATGGACAGGATATCAATATATGATACAAGGAGGACATTCTTCCTCACTAAACAGCAGCGCCATGCATCATATACCAATATGATGCAAGGAATCTAATCTTCAGCAGTGTGGTATATTTAAGACCATGGACATGGTTTGTGATCAAGGGTATGCTAGATGGGAAACATGGATAGGTTTTCAATTAGTTACACCTGAAATACACATTTAAAGGTAACCTGTCGTTAGAAAAGTCATTTTCATATGATGACAGGTTCCAATAGCCTCTGGCATTTGATTAAAATGCCTTTGTTGTGCATCTGAATAATTCCATTGATTTTTAATTATTTCTTTAACATTACCTGACTCACCTGTGCGACTTTGTCAGCTGAAATGTCTGCTCTATATCATAGTTTCAATAGTTTCTTGTGTTTTTTAATTTTTTTCTGGTGGTATTCTTACAGGAATTACCGTGGATTTTATGTTGCTTTTCCCCTCTATATTACATTTCCATGTGGATGAGGACATAACTTAAAATTTGTTTTAGTATAGTTGATGAAAAGCAGCATTCAGTGTTTTTCAATAAAAAAATGAGAGGTTATAATCTGTTCGGGGATAGTTTTACAAAACCAACTAAACCAAGTATAATAACTGAAGTGAATAGTGTAAAAACTAAGAAATAAGCTGCAATTCAATTGAATCAGCATAGGAAGGAAATTGGAATTAAAAAATATTATTGGTAACAGAAACATCATTCATTATGTTTTCCTCAAATTCGTCTTAATTCAGACAAGGCTATGCTATTTGTAATGTAGGATATTAAATAGCATTTCACTTCTGAACTGTAATTTTTATACTATCTGTAAAAATATACATTCTGTTTTTAGCTCCATCCACTGCACCCCAGAACATCACAGTAATAGTAAACGGCTCGCATTCTCTGAAGGTCATGTGGACACAGCCTCCTCTAAGTGCTGTGAATGGTGCTCTCCTGGGTTATATAGTAAAAGTCTTATGGAGCGTCAGAGGAAACAAAGTAAGTCAAATTAGTAGCTATAATGGTGATTTGTTTCTGTTTAAAATAGCCAGTACTGAAAGAGTGCACTTTTCTCATAGTTTGTGTCTGTCTGCAGAGCAGTGTCACCAGATCTTCTAAATTGTATATCTACACCGTATATTAACTTTGTTGGACTAGTGTTACATAACCAATATATGTTGGCTGCTAATCTGTATAGCTAGTTGGATAGGTAGGTTTGACTTGGCATATGATTGCAGGAATGACCCATACCGGCTCACTGAGCTGCCGGGTGCACTCCTCCTTTCACTCCCCTCCACACCCACTTGATATCAAAATTTGATAGGTGAGGAACTGACATCTGTTTTTGCCCAGCAAAATACAAAGCATGGAACCAGAAACCAGAGGTCATGTGATCATCACTATTTTGGCTGTAGTCGGTTGGTTGCAGTGCATCCAATATGGCCAGTGTTGTGCTGAGACGTCTTCTCAGTGAGGTAATGTGCAGTGATGGTAGTTACACAAATCATTGCTATGGTAACAGAGCAGGACAGTCTGTTAGATCATCACTGAGAGCAGAGCATAAGAGGGAGGAGGAGCTACTGAGAACTAAAGGATCATGAGACTTGCAATTTCCAGTGGCAGCCATCTTGGTGATAACTCTGCATACTTGAGAGAGGCCATTACATTTTGTGAATCATAAAATCAAACTATTTAAGCTCCAATTTGTGACTAATGACATTGAGTATTGTTGTATTCATTTATTTATAGCATTATGGGTTTTGATATCAGACGTGCATATTCCCGGAACAACACTTTAATTATAATGATTACAAAAACTGCATATTGTTTGAAACCACCTTATTTGTATCATCCCATTCCTATGCCCCCAATAAAGAATATATTTAACAAATTATAGGCCACAAAATGATGGAAATAAAACCTACACAATCATGTAATTACATGTATAGTCTGTGTGTGTACAAAATGTCCTGTAGCTGAGGAACCAAGTCCCAACTTGTGACCAGAGAAAATGCTGATGGTTCAGCTGGTGACTCCATGTACACTTCCGTTTAGTTCTTAGAATAGTTTGCTTAGCATTTTTATCCCTCTAAACAACAAAATGTGGTTAACCACCAGCAATGCTGTGTGTCTTTGTTCTAGTGTTGTAAGGATGGTTACTGTGGGAAGCCTTTAAAGACGTTATTTGATGTCCTGATATTAGTGTTCCTCACAGTTAATGTTGTATGTCTACATTCATCCAGACCATTTTCAGCTTATTGTCCAGTGTCTGTACCATTGTCTATTACAGACAATACAAGTTTCATACAAGCTAAACAACCAAGATATGTTTCGCATGCAGTTGTTGAAATCTTGTGTGACTATGTACACGACAATGTTGCACATATTCTGGAAAATATACATGTACCTGCACATGAACATATACTTTCTTAGCTACAAACAAGCTACAATCCGCGGTCCGTTGCCTGTTTCTCATGTGTCGTTGGCATGTGAGGTCTGATTACATGTCGATGACAGTAGCTAATATTGCTAATGGGTGGAACAGCAGGCTAAACATGTGCCTTGCCACTCCATTCACTGACTGAGATAGCCAAGCACAACGGTTGGGGTATAATTCATAAACTTGGGACAAACCTTATAACCTTACTAGCAGAATAGGTTTTTATGACCTATGCTACATTTATTGTAAAGACTAGAAAAAAAATTACACAGACCCCAAATAGCAATACACTAAATGGACCCATCACCTTGAATGAGCTTGTTTTTTCTAAAAATTGTTTCCGATGGGGCTTCCATATTCTGTAGTACCCTCCTGTTTTGTATTAGATACTATAGTAGAATTTGTAGCCACCACAACCATAATGCTAGGTACATTATATCTACAAGTACCATCAGGTGTCACAGCTTTAATTTTAAGTGCCTCAAAACATGAGAAATTAATAATAGAAATGCATTTACATTGAGTTTGGAAAGTTTTTGCAAGCCTAGGTTGAGAACCTTCTTCTTGCACCTCAGTATTTTTAAAAACTGTAGTGCAATCTCAACAACACAGCAGAATTGGTACAGGATCTTTTGGATCTCATTCCGAGAAATCCTATGCATATAAGTACTATTACACATGAAAACCATCTTGACTGTAATTCCCCTTCTACCATATGCCCCAATTTCCCAATATTGATCCTTATCAGTAACATTTCATTATGATCAGCAGAAATAATAGAGAAGTGTTGTAATATCAGTCCATTGTTGTAATGCCAGACCATGTGTTTAAAATTGGGGAAATTCTAGTTTACTGAAAGAATTTTTAGAATTGAAGGAAAATGGAAAATACAATCAGTTATTCAGCACTAACTGGTGAATAAAGGTTTCACATTGCTGATAATGAGAATTTTAGTCCCAGTGTTGTCAGAACTTCCACATGATCTCAGAGAAGCAAATTGTCTGTAAAACATGCATACATCACGATTTTTGTTCCACATAGTTAGTGTCAGGGTCGGTGGTGGTGGACCCACTGAACCACCACAAGCGGTGACGTAAGCCGACACTTGGAAGTGGAGTCTAAGTGGCACCCGGTATAACAATAATAATAATTCCTTTATTTATAAAACGCACACGGATTGCGCAGTGCAGCACAGAGCTTGCCAAATTGGTCCCTGTCCCCAATGGGGCTCACAATCTAATCAACTTACTAATATGTTTTGAATTCACCAGAGCCTGCCGCAAAGCTGGTTGGACTTGCCGCGACGGGATACCACCAGGTCGCTCCACAGGCACCACTTTGCTTGCGGTATTAGCGAAGGCAAGGTACAGAATTAGCAGGAAGAATCAGGGTCCTGGTCAGACAGGAGGTGCAGGCGACACAGGATCAGAGTAGGGGTTATGGCAGAAGGTCAAGACAGGCAACAGAGAATCAAGGCCAGAAACGGAAACAGAGGTCACAATGGATAATCACCGTTGTCACAATAGGAAGCTTTCTTTAAGGCTATGAGGCACAAAGATGCGGCAGGGGTTACAGGAGGCCGGCTATTTAACAGGTCAGCTGCCGACCAGCTCCAGTTAACAATGCGCTGGCCCTTTAAATCATGCAGAGCCGGGGACGCACATGCCAGACCAAACTGGAGGCGAACAGGCAAGTCGGGAAAGTCAGCCAGCCACAGCCGCGGTGGGGAACATAGGGGTACATAGGTGCGCTGGCAACTAGGGACATAGGTCGCAGGAGCACGCATGACAGTTATAAGCTTCTGTCGAAGTAGGGCTACATTCACACTGATGTGTGCAAGCCCAACCGTAGCCCGTGGAGCACACGTCAGCGTGCTGGAGAGGAGGAGGGATGAGCGCTGCTCACCCCAGCCCTCACGACTGAAGATAGAGCAAGCTCTATCTTTTCTTTTACTATTTTCAACATGCTGCAAAAAGAAGCATGGGTCACTGCCTCTCATTGAAATCAGGGGGACTTCATTGTGGCTATTTTTTTCCCCGAATTCTGGCATGTGAAACATGACAATATCTTCTGAAACCTGTGTATATCTCAAGACCCCATCTTTTGCTAGTCAGTGAAAATATGGCTTTGCATGCTGGATCTCTCCCCTCACTGCAGTAAGTAAAAGAGGGTTGCTTGACCGGTTTTCTTGGAATGGGAATACTCCTTTAAAAGAAGTTGATATTAACATTTCATTATTAAGAGAAGGGGTAGTAAAGGAAGAAATCTTTCTGAGGAATTCCCCTTATACTTTTCCAACAAGTAAAATGCATTGTCCCTGCTTTCCGGGAATATGTGATGCCAGCGCTGCTTCTACTGTAGGGAATGTCCTGGTCTCTGCTTTTGTTTTTGCTCAGTGACTTTCTATTGGAAATGTCAGCGGTCAGCAGTGTTGTTCAGTTTCATCTGATCTTGCCATTTAGTCTGGTGGTACTGCTGAAATCCAATTCTATGCAATAAATTACAGCTCAATTGCTCAGAAAGTACATGGTGCTATTTATATACCATGCTATGTGAAATCATTGCTGTTTTGATTATCTGAAAGCATATCTAAGAAACACTATAGAAAATGTACCAGTCTTTTTAAATTACACTAAATGACTGAAGTACTTGACCCAAACTCTAGCTTTGTATTTAATATTTGCTTTTCTTTCATTTAGTATGATACACCTGTTCTGCTACTCACACCTCCCCTCTCCATAGAGAAGCAGGCGCCCGGTGCCATAACATGGCGAAATATAGGACATGTCCTATATTTCTCTGTGCACGGTCATGGTGTGGTGAGACATGTGCTCTCCGCAACGTGACCGGGCACCAGATCTGATGGAAGATTCCTCCTGCCTGTCTCTACCCTAACCTCTATTTTAAAAATCCTGGAAGCTAACCTAACTTGTTAATAAACTTTACTTTAGTAATATGTAAATTAATTACAGAGGCTACTAGGGTGTGGAGTAGCCTTAGCAACCAGAGCTCGGCCAGTATAATACATGCCTCAGTAGTCTCTGCAGTTAATTAACATACTACTAAAATAAAATTTTTAACAAATTAGGTTAGGTTCCAGGATTATTAAAATACAGATTTGGGTTGAGGAAGGCAGGAGGAATCTACCATCCGATATACACTTCATAAGCCAGCCTCTCCCTGCACACCCAGCTGGATCTTTGAGCCTCATAGCTCTAGAGAAAGCTTGCTTGATGCCCTTTGCTTGTATGTATGCTTCGTTTACGTACATGTGACTTTTCCCAATTACTTTAGTGGATTTCATTTCATAAAATGTAAAACCTCTGTTTGCTTAAATGCACTTATTGGGGCACATTTACTTACGCGGTCTTGTGCAATCCCCGATCCGGAGTGTCCGCCAGAATGCACATCTGCTGCGATTCAAGAAGATCCTGCGCCTGACATCCTACATGTGTCGCTTCCCTGCTCAGGTCCGCCGAAGTTCACCTACTTCTTCCCAGTGCATGTAAGTGCTTGGCTTGTGACACAAATTTAAATATTAAATCCCGAGCTTAGTCCACCCCGCGTGAAATGCACCAAAATCCGGGGACACAGTCGGGAAACCCGATGAAAATGCAGCCGCGGGACCCTTAGTTAATAAGCCCCAATATGTTAACACTTTGAGTCAAGGCATTGTCATGATGATATGACGGATCATCCAGGGACCTACATACAGTGGTGTAACTGGGAGAAGAAAGGCCCCATAGCAGACTTCTGAATTGGGCTCCACCTACCACATAAAAAATATACATACAGTATATACAGAACATATATACATACAGCTTATACACACATACACTCACCGGCCACTTTATTAGGTACACCATGCTAGTAACGGGTTGGACCCCCTTTTGCCTTCAGAACTGCCTCAATTCTTCGTGGCATAGATTCAACAAGGTGCTGGAAGCATTCCTCAGAGATTTTGGTCCATATTGACATGATGGCATCACACAGTTCCCGCAGATTTGTCGGCTGCAAATCCATGATGCGAATCTCCCGTTCCACCACATCCCAAAGATGCTCTATTGGATTGAGATATGGTGACTGTGGAGGCCATTTGATTACAGTGAACTCATTGTCATGTTCAAGAAACCAGTCTGAGATGATTCCAGCTTTATGACATGGCGCATTATCCTGCTGAAAGTAGCCATCAGATGTTGGGTACATTGTGGTCATAAAGGGATGGACATGGTCAGCAACAATACTCAGGTAGGCTGTGGCGTTGCAACCATGCTCAATTGGTACCAAGGGGCCCAAAGAGTGCCAAGAAAATATTCCCCACACCATGACACCACCACCACCAGCCTGAACCGTTGATACAAGGCAGGATCGCTCCATGGTTTCATGTTGTTGACGCCAAATTCTGACCCTACCATCCGAATGTCGCAGCAGAAATCGAGACTCATCAGACCTGGCAACGTTTTTCCAATCTTCTACTGTCCAATTTCGATGAGCTTGTGCAAATTGTAGCCTCAGTTTCCTGTTCTTAGCTGAAAGGAGTGGCACCCAGTGTGGTCTTCTGCTGCTGTAGCCCATCTGCCTCAAAGTTCGACGTACTGTGCTTTCAGAGATGCTCTTCTATCGGAAAAGTTGGACCGTAAGCACTGTCACTTTACTCAAGGTCTATAAGGAGCTAAGGCTTTACTTTTTTGCTCTGAATGTAAATCCAGCTACATTTTTAGGATTTGTTTATAACTGGACATATACTTAAATTTTAGGCCTCACATTTGTACTTCCTCTTTCCCTTGACATTTGACTAATATTTCAGTCATTAGACAGGAAAGTGGATGAGGAAAATCTACACGCCTGTCTTTCTGAATGTGCCTGCACTTCTTGTTTTATGGTCATGGGATGCTTAATTGTAAGCAGCTGTACAGTTTTGTACTTTTGATCAATAATCTTTTATTATGAGACGCTTGCCAGTCATCTAAAGAGAATATACATTAACTCTTTCAGGAACATGTTCTGTTTTTGCACTTAAGTTTTTTAAAGCCAAAAAGGCTTTTTATCTATGTGACTAATTGTCCTTGTAATATTTTCTAGAGTTTACTGAGTAGCTAGAAACTATTCCACATGCAGTGAAAACTTGGTTGTGCCATTTTCAAGTGAGCTTTCTTTTTACATTTGTCACATTATGGTAACCAATGTGATCGGGCCGAGGCCCCTCCCTGTGCGCTAGCAAGCACAACGGCAAATGTGACTGCAACCTCAGGGTTCCTTTTTAAAATTCTCACATTAAACTGATTTTGCAGATCGTACTAATGCTTTAACAAATCCACATTGCAAAACAAACCATTGATAATAACTCTGTGCCATACATGATAGTTCATGAAAACAAAACTCTAGAACATCAGCACACATAAGTGATGACTGTACAGTACATTTAACAAATGCATAAACAAATAACAATTTGATTACTATGAACTGAATATGTAAAAAAATCCTAAAAGGAAACCTGCCTACAGGTATCTTACATATAAAGCCATGGGTATGTTGCTGCAGTTCACATTATGCTGAAATAATCTTTTTGCTAAAGTGGCAGCTGTTACATTTTATACAAAGATAAACTTTAACTATCTAATTCTCATTGTGTAATTCATGGTGCCATTGGGGATTCTAATGGAGTAGTGATTGAGCAGTTTCAGACAACCATGGTTGATTTGTGAGTCGATGACCTTACAGGCCCAGATATATCATTAGTTAGGCAGACTTAATGGGGCAGATTTATCAAGCTGCCTGAAAATCAGAATATTTCTAGTTGCCCATGGCAAGCAATCACAGCTCCCCTTTAAAATATTCATGACTACTGGTAAAATGAAAGCTGAGCTGTGATTGGTTGCCATGGGTAATTAGAAATATTCTGACTTTCAGACAGCTTGATAAATCTGCCCCAATGTGTGTGGCTCATGGTCTTCAATAATCTGGAGCACCCAGTGTGTGCCAAACATGCTTTAACTGAATGCACCAGTTTTTTTTTCTGGTGCACTCGGTTTAACGGGTGTGCCCCACAATTATGTCAGGACTTCTGCATCGGAACCCCCCTTTAGGTGTACAGTTTTGTGTCATGGCACAGTGCAGCTGTGACACAAAACTGGCGCAATTGCTTCATAAAGACTTGCGATCAGCAGATAAGCCAGATATAAAAAGAAAGAAAAAATGATGTACCATGCAAGGTGACCAGATGTGTTACTTAAGAGCAGAACATTTTATAGACAATCATTGTGAAGGCAGTTTATGATGAACAAGATAGATGTTACAGAGGGGGGTTGTCCACTTAGAATACACATCTTTGATTCCGAGTGTACAGTCTTTATCTATTTGGAGCTCTTGCTACTATAGCCCATATAGGACACTATTCATTTAAATTGTGACAAGTAATACATTTCCCCTACAATGGCCATAAGATAATACAACAGCCACAACTTTCTCTGGCATCATTATTTATTAGGAGTCTCTGAGTTGGAGTCCCCTCTCATGTTAAAGTAGTAGTGTATTGAGACTAATACATTTTATAATACAAGTGATAAAAAGACATCACTGTTATATTGTATGATGTACAAAGTTCTAATGTATTAAGAAATTGCAGAGATGAAACTAACACAAGGACATTTCATGCAATGGCTGTAACTGATAATATTGCAACACTTGCAAAACATTCTGCTACTACACATAAATCTTATTGTAAGGATCACAGACTTGCGATTATCTGGTCATGCTGGACCCCCGAGTCATTTAAGCTGCCACCACTTGACATATGTAAGGCTGACAAGATAGCCATATAATATAAAATCAATACAGCGTGCCGCCATATACCATAAAATATATACCGCGTGCCGCCATATACCATAGAATATATACCACGTGCCGCCATGTACCATATAATACATACAGCATGCCGCCATATACCATATAATACATACAGCGTGCCGCCATATACCATATAATACATACAGCATGTCGCCATATACCATATAATACATACAGCGTGTCACCATATACCATATTATATATACAGCGTGCCACCATATACCATAAAATACATACAGCGTGCCACCATATACCATATAATACATACAGCGTGCTGCCATATACCATATAATACATACAGTGTGCTGCCATATACCATATGATACATACAGCGTGCTGCCATATACCATATAATACATACAGTGTGCTGCCATATACCATATAATACATACTGTGTGCTGCCATATACCATATGATAGATACAGCGTGCTGCCATATACCATATAATACATACAGTGTGCTGCCATATACCATATGATACATACAGTGTGCCGCCATATAGTATATAATTCATACAGCATGCCACCATATAGTATATAATACATACAACGTGTCTCCATATAGTATATAATACATACAGCGTGCCCTGATATAGTACTGTATATAATACACACAGTGTGCCGCCATATAGTATATAATACATACAGCGTGCCGCCATATAGTATATAATACATACAGCTTGCCACCTTTGAGACAGGCCAGGCGGCCAGGAGAGACGGATGAGGTGGACCGCAGACGGGTGAGGCCAGGCCACCGACGGGTGAGGCAGAATGGGAGAGGTGGGCCGCGAACGGATGAGGCTGGCCGCAACCTGATGAGATCTGGAGAGGTGGGCCAGGCGCTGCGGATGGGTGAGGCAGGCCGCGGGCTGGCCTGGTGGCCAGGAGAGGCAGGCTGCGGCTGGGAGAGGCGGGACGGCGGCAGCCGGGAGTGGTGGGCCGCCGACTGGTGAGGCAGACCAAGGGTCCGTGAGAGGCGGATCGGGAGGGGCCGTAGACAGGAGGGGCGGGCTGGGCAGGCGGGGACGGAGCCGTCCAGGCGGTCACAAATGAAGCGGCCGAGCGAGTCAGTGAGTGACTAGCATGATGCCCCCTCGGCTAGCAGGAGGCACTGCCACCTGAGGCAAGTTTCTCAACTCGCTTCATGGTAGGTGCACCCCTTATTGTGTGGCTGACCCATGTGGCCAAAATCTTTATGTAGCCTCAATGTTATCATACCACAGAAAGTGCTATGTGAGCAAAGGAATGCAATTTTTTATTCTATGCAGATTAATTTTCTAGAAATATCGTGGTGCCATTCCAAAAAAACCCCATCCTGCAATTTCGACTATATGACATTTCTCTAAAAAAAAAATTTGTATTTTATCAGAGCATTTACTATCCGAGAGAGAGCTACTAAAATTTCTTGTTTGTTGTTACAGAACATATCTGAAACTAAAAACACAAATACTACTACTCTGGTCATTTCTATTCGGGCTACTAACGCTACCTGTACAGTGTCTGTTGCTTGCCAGACAGTGGGAGGAATTGGACCATTCAGCCCCACAGTACAAGTTGTTATTCCAAGTGATGGTAAGAGATTGGTAAAGTCTTCAAGTTGTGTTACTATATTTTACTCTGTTGTGTAGGACATATGTCTTATTATGCTTTGTAGATCCCCTATACCACCGAGTGCTCAAACTGCAACCCAAACCCCCCTTATTTATCGCGAGGTGCCATCCAAAAATTAAAGCAGTAACATGTTGCTCCCTGTTCAACAACTTTCAATCATATTGGCCTCCTGAGGACAGCAACATAGTAGAAAGATGGAAAATTTTCATCATTTTAGCTTCTTTCCAGTTTCCCTCTGTACAGAGAAAATCATGGGGCCAGCAGGAGGTCCTTCAAAGATAATTTGTCCCTGCCTCCTCATTCTCCCTCTTCCTACAGTCCCAAGTAGCGAAGTAAGTATCAAAATATCACTGAAAGGAGCATCTTTTAAGTTGCTTGGAACTACAGGAAGATTCTTAGAGTCCTGTCTGGTGTGCTGGGGCGATGGCCCGGGTGCCCACATAAAGGGCTCCGAGTGCAGCCTCTGGCACCCGTGCCATAGGTTCGCTACCACTGCCCTATACACAAACTACGGGGCATTGAACTCAATAAGAGAACTCGGACCCGTTACCACTCCTGTTTTATTTATTTATTTTTAAAGTTTTTATATATGCATTTTGAGAATTTTATACAATTACAATAAACTTGACCTGAATAACAAGACAGCAGACCACACCATATAAATGCTTGGATTCCCCTTCTGCAGCATATTTTATCTGCGTTTAAAATTAAATTGTGAATAATTGTGATTTTGAATGTATGAACAAGTAGCACCAGACGCGTTTCAAAGCCTTCCTCGGCTCTTTCCTCAGTGGCTTAATGAATCAATGGACTGCCCATAACAACTGTTATATATTGAAAGATTTCTAAAGCCCGGCCTGGATCCTGTGGATCTATCATAGCTAATTTTAAGTGATAACATTTTCTTTTTGATTTTGAATGTAAGTTGTTTGTTTAGCTTTATGAATATATATGGTTTATTTTGTGATTATTTTAGTTGTGTGACATTTAATTCCTTTTACCTTATAGTTATATTTTATTTGTACTCCATGGATAGTGTAAGGTTGTATAGGGCATCCAACAAGTAAAGCTATTAGTAAAATTATTGATACCTTTCTAGGAGGATTAAGGGTATCTGTGCATATTCTGGAGTGTAATTCAGAAAATATGCATGTTAACCCGCACACATTTTACATATTCAAATGTAGATTTCTGTTACTTGTATTTAACTTTTCCCATGTGATATTACATATGATTTATGGAGAAAAAAATGAAACATGCATCAACCATAAACCATACATTATTACAAAGTTTGCAGATTTTTAATCTGTGGGGGGTAAAAGTATGTGCAAAAACTGGCAATTCCAAAAGAAAAAGAATCTTCTTCTTATACACACATATACACTCAACGGCCACTTTATTAGGTACACCTGTCCAACTGCTCGTTAACACTTAATTTCTAATCAGTTAATCACATGGCGGCATTTAGGCATGTAGACATGGTCAAGACAATCTCCTGCAGTTCAAACCGAGCATCAGTATGGGGAAGAAAGGTGATTTGATGCCTTTGAACGTGGCATGGTTGTTGGTGCCAGAAGGGCTGGTCTGAGTATTTCAGAAACTGCTGATCTACTGGGATTTTCACACACAACCATCTCTAGGGTTTACAGAGAATGGTCCGAAAAAGAAAAAACATCCAGTGAGCGGCAGTTCTGTGGGCGGAAATGCCTTGTTGATGCCAGAGGTCAGAGGAGAATGGGCAGACTGGTTCGAGCTGATAGAAAGGCAACAGTGACTCAAATCGCCACCCGTTACAACCAAGGTAGGCAGAAGAGCATCTCTGAATGCACAGTACGTCGAACTTTGAGGCAGATGGGCTACAGCAGCAGAAGACCACACCAGGTGCCACTCCTTGCAGCTAAGAACAGGAAACTGAGGCTACAATTTGCACAAGCTCATCGAAATTGGACAGTAGAAGACTGGAAAAACGTTGCCTGGTCTGATGAGTCTTGATTTCTGCTGCGACATTCGGATGGTAGGGTCAGAATTTGGCATCAACAACATGAAAGCATGGATCCATCCTGCCTTGTATCAACGGTTCAGGCTGGTGGTGGTGTTGTCATGGTGTGGGGAATATTTTCTTGGCACTCTTTGGGCCCCTTGGTACCAATTGAGCATCGTTGCAATGCCACAGCCTACCTGAGTATTGTTGCTGACCATGTCTATCCCTTTATGACCACAATGTACCCTGTAACATCTGATGGCTACTTTCAGCAGGATAATGCGCCATGTCATAAAGCTGGAATCATCTCAGACTGGTTTCTTGAACATGACAATGAGTTCACTGTACTCAAATGGCCTCCACAGTCACCAGATCTCAATCCAATAGAGCATCTTTGGGATGTGGTGGAACGGGAGATTCGCATCATGGATGTGCAGCTGACAAATCTGCGGCAACTGTGTGATGCCATCATGTCAATATGGACCAAAATCTCTGAGGAATGCTTCCAGCACCTTGTTGAATCTATGCCACGAAGAATTGAGGCAGTTCTGAAGGCAAAAGGGGGTCCAACCCGTTACTAGCATGGTGTACCTAATAAAGTGGCCAGTGAGTGTATTTGATCTATATAGGCAGTCCCTGCGTTACGTACTAGATAGGTTGCATAGGTTTGTTCTTAAGTTGAATTGTATGCAAGTCAGAACTGTATACTTTATTATTGTAACCCCAGCCAAAATTATTTTGGTCTCTATGACTATTGGATTTTAAAAATGTTGTATTGTCATAAGAACCAGGATTCACAATAAAGCTTCATTACAGACACCTTTTATAACCGTTACAGCTGATCATTGTAGTCTAGGGCAAAAGTAGAGTAAATTATCAAAATCCAGAGGTCCATTTGTAACTAGGGGTCGTCTGTAAGTTTGGTGTTCTTAAGTTGGGGACCGCCTGTACATGATTCACATATCTATTTCTTTTTAGGATCATTGGCATCTGCAACTTCCTCAACTCCAGCTCCGGGTCAAGTTAGTTCCTACATGATATTACTTGGCTTTATAAGTGGCTTAATGATTATTCTTCTTCTCATATACGGCGTAGTTAAATTCATAAGCAGGAAAAAGGAGCTTGAATTTGGGTGAGTCTCCATAATGATTTATGTTTCAGATGAAATATCATAAATTGATGTATTTGCTAAATTTAGATGATATACCATATTTTCATGTATAAAAATAGTGTATGAAAATTGTCTTCATTGTTTTTTTTTGAAGGCAGCTATGTTAGCAAATATTTAATATAGTACATTTTTCTGTTTTGTTACTTCTATGTAATACACTTTACTTCTATGGAGTGGTTCAAATGGTTTGCCCATAAATTTTAAGAAAACAGTCAGAGCTGGGAATGGTTTAAAACAAAACTAACCAACACGTATCTCCACTGTAGTTCCCTATAGTTGTACAGGAACACTTATTATATCATGTATGTGAATGATGCAGTCACTGGCCTCAGCGGTGATGCTCTCATGTACACCGAGTTACTGCTTGATTGGCTAATAATCTCCATGATGCCATTTCTTCAGAACAACGCACAACAGCAATGCATTAGTGGAATGCAATTTACTTTATTTTTCGGACTATAAGGCGCATCGGATTATAAGGTGCACCTTTAATAAATGCTTGCTAAAACGTCTAGGTTCATATAAAAGGTGCATCTGATTATAAGGATGAATGACCAGCAGGTGGCAGACCTGTGCACAGCTCAAGGCAGCTGTTGTCTGTAAGTACGGTTCATATATAAGGCGCACTGGACTATAAGGCGCACCTTGGATTTCTGAGAGAATCAAAAGATTTTTTTGTGCTCCTTATAGTCCGAAAAATATGGTAACAGTAAAGTAATTATTTTCACCTAATTCTACTCCCTGCTCACCAGCAATTTTTTGAAAATCATGAATTATTCTTAACCCCATAAAAGGTCTGACATTGAGAGTTTTTTTTTTTTTTACTGTTTGTGCGTGTTAACAGGAAATTTGTATTTTATCACAAAATAAGAGACTGCACAATAGCTTAATAAAGCAAACAGTTGATATCTACTCTACAATCTGCAAATGGCTTAAAGGGGCTTTCTATTTTTTGTTTAAGTTTAATAAAATGTTTGAGGTTGTCTTATAGCACAATTGTCTTTTTACCCATAGCTTTACCCATAGAGATAAAAACCAGGGATTGTTTTATAAATTCTCTTTTTGAGTTTGAATTCCTTCCTCTCTGCTCGCTATCAGCTATTTTAAAGCATTGTTGTTAAAATCCAAATACATATCTTGAAAAATGTGAGGAATTTCATGACATACCAATCAGGGGCATCATTTTGTATTGAAACTTCCTTTCTGGTATTTTCGAATTTCCATATCCCTACAGATAGTTTTTACATTATGTCAATGTGATTTCCCATCAGCAGAGATTTCCATGTAACTACAGCAAGTTTCAGAATAGTTTGAGCTCTATTTGGATGAGGTGATGTCTATTTTGAGCCTTTTAGTGCTCAATAAAAATACATGACCAGTTAGCTGATGCCTGTTGTCGAGAAATCATTGTGATGCTGTAGACAATAGAGTTGGCTATGTTATTCTTGTGACATAACGTTTATGGAGCACAAGACCATAAGATCAATCCCATGGAAGTGAAGCATGTAGAAGGAATGTCCCTTTATCCCCTGGGAGTACATGCTATCAGCAGTTTGTGGGCCTGTATATGATGGAGTTAAATGTCACATCCTGCTCACTAGTCCGGGTGGAAGTGCAGTTGAGTGATGGTGTAAATGAGTAGAGTAGACACTTCTCTGTGTACATGAGATTTCAGCTGACCTTCAGTTATGACTCAAAGCTTCTTGTTATTGACTTGAATTCTCGTAGCGATACACGCATGATACATGTTTACAACAAAAAGAAAACTTTCATTTGTAGCTTGATGGAAGACATTGTCCTATTGTTTAAACACATACAATGGTACTTTGTTAAAAACTTGGAATTATGTAGATTAAAGAAAGGATATTACTGTATAAAGAAAAAACATTATTTTAAACAGAAATATTTGGTGAATTTTTACCACTGTGAGAAAGGCTTTAATATTTTAGTGACTTGTTGCAGGCTTCAGTTGATGTAGAAGAATTACACATAACATGTGTGGTAAAAAGAATTAGGGTGTTTTTTGGGAAGATATAGGAGGGATGCATTTTTGGATGGAATGTATTCACTCTTTGGGTCAATCCCAGTGCCCACGTTCCAACACATTTCATGATGGTTTATCTTTTCAACTAAAGCTCTACACACATTAGCAAAAATAGTCATTCTTTTAAAAATATCTGGATCCACCTTGAGGATTCCTATTGAACAACTGACTAGATAATAAGTCAACATTCAGATCTGATTTTTCTTTTTTTCCTCCGCACCTCCTTTGACCTATACTGTCAATGTTTGGTGTTTAGAGGATGATAAGAATACATGTATAGTAAAATGAAATAAAAATATGCATACAGTAAAAATCTTTTTCATAATATTTAATGCTTGCATAATATAAAAATCACATCAATTCCTTTGCATGCAGCATGTTAGCTACCATCACTGACCCACTGACTTCACAGCTTCTGTCTGGTTTAGAGTTTCAGTTAATAAGAAAAATTGCATTGAATTGTGTTACAAAGTCCACTTAGGAAGCAAAACTGACAATCAATTTCACAGGCAATTAGCAAGACGCACTCAATAAAGGAATGTTTCTGCAGGTGGAGACCACAGACCACTTCTCAGTATCAATGCTTTCCTGCTGATTTTTTGGACAATTTTGAATGTTGGTAGTGCTTTCACACTTGTGTGTAGCATGAGACGAATACAGGTTTGCTGTGTGTGTTTGGTAGTGTTCAGTGTCCAGAGGCTGGAGGCACTACCAGGAGACAGGCAAGGGGCCTTATGAGGGCAACAACCCATCAGCAGGACCGCTACCTCCGTCTTTGTGCAAGGAGAAACAGGAGGAGCACTGCCAGTGCCCTGCAAAGTAACTGCCAGCAGGTTGCAAATGTGCATGTGTCTGCACAAAAGGTTAGAAACCGACTCCATGAGGAAGGTATGAGGGCCCAACGTCCACAGACTCTGTTGAGAGCGGTCTGCTGCCGGCAACATCCTTCAGCATGACCAGTCTGGCAGTGGGTCAGTAATGATGTGGGGTGGCATTTCTTTAAAGGGCTACAGAACCCTCCATGTGCTCGCTAGTGGTAGCCTGACTGCCATAAGGTACCGATGAAATCCTCAGGCCCCAACGAGAGAACATATGCCGTTGCGGTTGGCCCTGGGTTCCTCCTAATACAGGCACGTGAAGGCCACACGCAATACTGAGCCTCATTTTGTCTTGTTTTACGGACATTACATCAAAGTTGGATCTGCCTGTAGTGTGTTTTTCCACTCTAATTTTGGGGGTGACTCCAAATCCAGGCCTCCACTGGTTAATAAATTTGAATTCCATTGATGATTTTTTGGGGGGATTTTGTTGTCACCACATTCAACAAAACAAAGTATTCAATGAGAATATTTTATTCATTCAGATCTAGGATGTGTTCTTTTTTTTGAGCAGTGTGTATGTAATGCATTGCAATAGGTTTATATTGAAGGTTTTTATACATATAATATCATTTCATTAAAAAGTTGCGACCAAGTAAAGGGAACATAGGCCACAGTATACAAACACAACATCATAATGATAAACATAATGGAAACAAATAGTTATCTCCCGCAGGGAGCAAAGAATAATGTGCATAGCTCATCTGTGAATCTGTGATTTTGTAAGAGAGTAAGATTTTAACACCATCTTCTCTTCCATTTACCCAGGGATGCATTTGTCAGTTCAGATGATTCAGACATGGTGGTTTACAAGGCAAAGAAGTCTTATAATAGGAAAGGCATTGAAGTGACATGTAAGTTGTGCTGGAATGTGTCTTACGACATTTTGTATGTTATCTGTATGGATGAAATTTAAATGTGTATCCAGGTCACATCTGGACATGGAGACACTGCCACCTGATGGTATGAAGCAACACTGTAATCACTATTCTGCATTGCCGTTTTATAATGTCTGTTTATTTTACTTTAGTGAGTACTTTAGGAATCAATGAAGATCTACAACAGAAGTTGGAAGATGTGATGGTGGAGAGAAGCCTGCTATCCCTTGGGAAAGTGTTGGGAGAGGGTAGGTGATATAAGCTTTAGTTAATGCTGCAGTTCTAACACCCAGGTTGGAAAATAGGAATAATGATATCTTGCACCATGTGACTAATATTGAACTCTTGTAAAGTATAATAGAAAATCTATTAAGACTATAATGACCAGCTCCTCGCTGTGCTAACTGCTGCCTGCATAATACCCACAATGCAATGCAATCTTTCCTTCATGTATATGCAATTACAGTAAATATCAATCTGATATATCTCATTAGGAAGCTGATATAGCTTTAATGCATACTTTACACAGTAGGTGATGTATTTGCCTATAATAATATCACTTTTATTGTTGGTTACTTAGGTGAATTTGGATCTGTGATGGAGGGAGAACTGCGATATCCGGACGGTACAGCTCACAAAGTAGCCGTGAAAACCATGAAGTGTAAGGAGACTGGGTCACATACAACACTAGTGTGGGAACATGTAATACTTGAAATGTTTGCTGGAGATCACCTGCAAGCCTGGAGATTCCTGCTCCAGTAGTCGACATTCTCCAGGTTTAAAACCCAAAGTCCTAGACACCTGTTCCTGTAGTCTTAGCTGCACCACGGGAATAAGAGTTTTTATCCTATTCATAGTGCAGTTATGGTACATCACAGTGAGTTTTCACTAGATATCTTACAGAAACAACTACTTGTATATATCTGGATACTTATTTTTATCTCTGCATCATGCATGGGTCTCCACTAGGACAGGGGTCCCACCCTTAACTTTGCAATCTTTGGTATGGAGTACAATATTTGGAAAATAATGCATTTGGAAAGTAGCAGATAGCAAACTAGCAACTCCATTTATTCTCCTCATTGGGGTCATAAAATAGGGAGCACTAGGGAGCTCAGGGGTTGTTTTAGTGACGTGTGGGATTCCAATAGCAGCACTCCCAGTGTTAAATTGAAATCCAATTAGGATTAGTCTTATCAAATTGTTCAATTGTAATGAAAAATATCAAATAAAGTAAAAAAGAATGTAACCATCTTTATCAGTTGCCTATTGTTTTAATCTTATATGTTCATTGCAGCATTGTATTCACCTGTACATTCTATTGTGTTTTCCTATCACAGTGGATAACTTTTCACAAAGGGAAATAGAGGAGTTTCTAAGCGAGGCAGCCTGTATGAAAGACTTCAACCATCCAAATGTCATTAAATTGCTTGGTAAGGTTTATACACAAAAAATGTAAGTGTTGTTCTGATCACAGGTTACAGGTTATCACCTTATCCCCAGGATCCAGAGTGCCTTGTACCCCCAAAAATATTCAGCGGCTGGTTGTACATATGGGACTCCCATAGATAGTTGAAATAACTGGAAAGCCTATTTTACCACAGCTATACAAGTACTACAGTAGTGTAAATAACAAAAAACTGTAGTGGATAAAATCATGAAGTGGGGAACAGAACCAGTTAGGCAGCAGGGTAACAAATTTGATCAGCTGAAGAAAGTTCAAAGACTCAAACAAGTATATAATAGCTGGGTCATCCTGGTACTGGTATTCTAATGGTGTTAGAAGCTGGAAATAAGGTTTACCAGTGTTGAATCGCTGGAGTATTGTTCTAATGTGGATTTTGGGTGACCCGCTGTATAAAAAATATAGTGGCAGGGGAAGGGAACTGGACACGAGCATAAGGTAAGCCCAGCAGGTGCAACTTTTCAGTGTGGATTCACTGCTAAACCCATGTATACTGTAACTGACAAATCATTGTGTAGCTTCTACGGACTCTTAGATTTTACCCGAGTTCCATGTTTCGACCTAAAACAGCTTTTTACTTTGTTCCATATGTATTAAAGGTGTCTGTCTAGAAGTTGGACCTAGGAGGACCCCAAAGCCCATGGTCATATTACCATTCATGAAGTATGGAGATCTTCACAGTTTTCTTCTCTCCTCTAGAATTGGATCTGGACCTCAAGTAAGTTAAAATTAGTTCACAGCTGTTCTTGTAAAATGACTTTCCTTATATATAAATCTGCACATACTGAAATAGGGTATATTTAAAAATAGTCAAATAATTTTACTTGATGCCTCAATTTGAGTCACATTGCTGTAGATGCTCCACCGTAGAAATGAATTGTGGGCTCAAACAAACCCTTTAACTCACACGAATGGGGCTATCAGTGGTTACTCTGGTACAGTAAAGACCAAGTGAGCAATACGTCTATGTAGATGAGTTCTTTACTTTCATACTAATTTACATCAATATGGAGTGGAGTGATGTTTCCTTCACTTAGGAGAATACCACTTACCAGTCAAAGTACCTTTTATAAATTCCAAATAGCCCACACTCCATTTCTTTTTGAAGATGTTTTGATGTAGTATCTATCTTAAGATGTTAATTTACAAGGACTTATGATATGTAAATTACTCTCTGTGACCACTTTAGCTCTTGCCTGGATTACCAACTATGAGAGACCCTTTTGCAGGCTGACACTGATTAGTAGTAGTAGTAGTAGTAGTAGTAGTAATGTCCTGAGTTTTAGGTGTCCCAATAAAGATACTCTGTGGGCAGGATTTAAACACAATGGTCTAAATATATGAAAACTGGTACACACTGCCTTAAGAGAAATCTACCATTTATTTTTATGCATTGTGAACCAAGCATACATTGAGAATGCTGTAGCTATACTGATGTAGAAACATTTGTTGTTTAATCCCTGATCTGAGTGGTTTTGCTAAAAAAACAGTTATAAAATTCAGGACCTTGGGAAGGCTGGAATCAGACTGCCTACCATACATAAACACATTACACGGAGCTTCCTGTACTGTCCAGATAGGACAAATCAAACTGGAAGACTCATACACAGCAGCTGGGGGATGGTGCAGCGATTGATAACTTCTGCCTGTCAGGGACAACAAAGTGAATACAGCGTTCTCTGAAGCAGTGCATAATTAGGGTAAGAGGTGAAGCGCCGGAGCAGCCACAGAAGCGATAGAGCCTCATAGTGGCGCACGCTTTTAGTAAGTGCACACAGTTGCACAGTTGGTGTACTCCGCTTCATGCAATTGTGACAAAATTGTGGCGCTGCTCAGAAATAAATGTGGCACAAATTCTGACTAAGCACTATCATGCCCCTTTAAGTGCACCGGTTTTACATTTTTGGACAAAGACAAACGTGACACAAAAGTGGCGCAAACACTTCATAAATACATGTGTAAGCTGAAAAAAGACACTTTTTCTGATGCAAACAAATAAACTGTTACAGACACAATAATATATCTGGGCCACTGTGCCAATGGGAAAAAATGATCTACACTTGTCACGGGTGTACACCCACACCCCTCTCCGTGGCGGCCGCTGCTTCCCCACGGCCTCACTCACCCTCTCCACGCTCCTTCTCCCATCCCGGCTTCCTAGCGCGCACGTCCCCTTCTCCTAGGGCATATGCGAGCCGGCACTCGCATAAATTTAAAGGGCCAGCACACCACTGATTGGCGCTGGCCACTTCCCAGATTCTGTTAAAAGCCGGCCTCTCCCAGCATTCCCCGCCAGAAATTCGTGCTATATGCCTAAATGGTAGCTACAACCTGTGCGTTACTCCTGTGTATTGACCTCTTGTTGTGACTCCAGACCTGTTCCCGATTATGCTTCTACGCTGCCCTGACCTCCTACTCCGTCTTTGACCCTGAACCTTTGCCGCTTGTCTTGACCTCCAGCCTCCAGATTGCCTGCTGACTTTGTACTTTGACCTTGGCTGCCACTGCGGACAAGTCACGCCTGCGGAACAACCTGGCTGTACCACGCCAGAGAAAATCCAACCCACTTTGCAGTGGGGTCTGGTGAAGACCGGGTGCCACTTAGATTCCTGTCCCAGGTGTCGGCTTGTGTCATCATCTGTGGTGGTCCAGGGCTTTCACTACCCCAGAAGCCTGACAACACTCCTTACACCACATTTATTTGTGAGCCATAATAAACAATTTTTCTTATTAAGCATCAGACTTTTTGATAAATCTGGCTCATTAGAAGTCTTTTAACCTCCTACAATTATGTCTCTATGTACACAGCATGTGCTGTTGTACACAACTCAAACAAACAAACAGGGATATTAGTAGAACTTTTATTGAAGAAAGAATAGCTGTAATTCCTGGAGCTCCGGTCAGAGTTTTAACTTCTTTTTCTGTGTCAAACAATGCAATGTTTGTATCCTATGTTGCAAACTAATGACAATAACAAGACTGCACAACCTGCAATTCGGACAGGGATAGGAACTGCTCTATCTTCTGCAGTCTGGCCAGTCGGCTCACACACTGGGCCATGAAATGCAGGGCCTTGTGCATTAGCCAATATAAAATTAATAGGTATATGTGATAGCTGTAAAAAATATGGTTAGCACTCGTTCATAAATAATGTTTTTATGCAGATAGGTTGGCGCTATAAATACGGTGTGATAGTGTCTGATACAAAAATGAGACAGTATTTTCCTGTATGTTAAGTAGAGGCAAGTATATATTTGTATATATATTTCTATATGGCATTTTTTTGTGTTTTTTAGTATGTACCCCTGCATACTCTTGTTAAGTTTATGGTTGACATAGCTACCGGAATGGAGTACCTTGGTAGTAAAAATTTCCTGCACAGAGACCTGGCAGCTCGGAACTGCATGTGAGTCTAATCCTTCAGTACATTTCTTCCATGTCAAGTGGTATACAATGTAAATGATGCCATCACTTTGGTCCAACCAGACTAGAAACCCCCGAGGGAATTGGAAGTGAGGTGAATATATAGTGTAGTGATTATATTGCTGAGGGTTTGGGATTACTGAAAAGCCCCTTGGGCTATCCAGTGTCAGGAAACAACAGCCCCTTACAGACCTAACCATCCTTACGATCCTTAGTAGGCTAAATACAGAAGCACATATTTTTTTGTCTCATTAGAAAATTGGTGTCATTTGCTTACTGAATAAGTGAGTCAATAATATTTGGTATAAACCAATAAACTTGACAGTATTAAGATGCATCTGATCTATGACCCAGAATCACTCCCTTTGATAAATCTGACTTATCATACTGCCTAAAATTTAGTAAATCTTCCCCACTATGTTAACATTCAACAACAACAATCAGAGATTTGGGGTATGGTGAAAAATGCAGGACAAATTGTACTTGAAAATCCCCCATTATACACTGTTTATCCTTTACATGTCTTATGCCAGAAAATACAGTGTTAAAATGTAAAATTGGATGGGAGAGGTGGATAGAAACTCCATATCATAAGGCATCACAATATTCTCAGTTAAATGAAAATAGTAAATGAGTGTTACAAATTATTAGATATGAGGTGATAAAGACAAAGGAAACGTCTTTATATATATCCTTGTAAAGCCCTAATGTTATTGTGGTTTTATTGTTTATGTTAATTTGTTTAAGTTTTTTTGAACTTTAAGATCTCGGGTACTAAATCACTAAACGAGGATGGAAACATTGTCTGACCGAGATTTAAACATCAATGTTAAAATAATAAAAAATGAGCTAGAAATGTCATGTCAAAAATAATATAACGTTATGTAATAATTGTACATGCTAAAAGATTGTAAACAACTGCATTGGCTCAAATAAAAATTGTTAAATAAAAAAAATGTAAAATTGGACCTTGTAAAAGACTAAAATACACGATAATATCTTAAATTTGTATAGGTTGAGAGATGACATGACTGTGTGTGTTGCCGATTTTGGCCTATCCAAGAAAATATATAGTGGTGACTATTACCGACAAGGACGTATCGCAAAGATGCCGGTAAAATGGATTGCAGTGGAGAGCCTCGCCGATCGTATCTACACTGTGAAAAGCGATGTGGTAAGTCATAGAGTATTGGAAATGTACATTATGTACCACTTACATACAGTATGACCAGCGCAAATAGTGATCCTATGGATCCCTGTAAATCCTGACAGATCCCATTACATCAGGATGGAGTTTGTCAGATGTCTGGAGTTTTTAATGGCATGAATCTCACAGCTCACTCTCTATTGCTCTGCATATACATCTGCACAAAAATCACTAATATGGACTGTGATAGCTGAGTAGCTTATTGATTTATGTAATAGGATGTCTTCCTATATGCAATATTTTTACTGTAGTAGCTATATCCTACCTTATTATGTGCTGTCTTATATCATCCCTGACATATTTTGTATTATCACATACTTAGCAGCCAGATAATAATAAGAGTGAGGGCCCTGCTCACAAGAGCTTACAGTCAGAGGGTGAAGCTAGATCCTTGATACAGTATATCTCTGCCGCACATTGCCAAAATATAGGCAGGGTGCTACTGTAAATATAAGGAATGGCACTCCTGTTGCTGGGTGGCTGGAGGACGCCTTCTCTGTGGCCTTCCCTGCCTTCCCAGTACTATACGGGCATTTACAGTATCGGAGTGTATTCCCTATACTGGAGCTCTTTAGTAGGTGTTAATGATGCTTATAGTCTTTAATAGCCCTAGGTTTTAGATTTATTAAATAAATCTATTGTTTTTAAGTGATGCTCTATACAGGCAGGGATGTTCATTATGTTACCAGACAAAAAGGACCAACTTAGAGCACTGTTTCCTCCATAACATGATATAGGCCATTACAACCATTTTACCCTCCCATTCCATATCTAGCAATGAAAACTCAATTTCTTATTAACCATATTATGAAATGGATACAGAATGTCTTGCATAGATCCCATTGCCCTCTTACATAATCCCATTACAATACCTTCTTATACATTTGTTTTTCCCGTTTACTATAATGGTTGCACCTAACATGAGTGGGATACTGGTATCTGACCTTTCAGTGTGAAAGGAAGCATTCATTGTTTCTGGAGAGATTGCCCTGATCCTTCTGTTTTGTTATCTACAGTGGGCGTTTGGTATCACAATGTGGGAAATTGCAACCAGAGGAATGACGCCGTATCCAGGGGTCCAGAACCATGAAATCTATGATTATTTACTTGAAGGACACAGGCTGAAGCAACCAACAGACTGTTTGGATGAACTGTGAGTTATGAATATTGCTAATAAAAATGAGCACAGTATAAATGTTAAGGACTGGAAATAATAAAAAATATAGTGGTAGCCATAGACACAAACTTGTTGAACATAAAATGTTCCAAAAAAGTATTTAAAACAGAAAAAAAATGAGAAAAAAAAATATCATATTGGGTACTACCATGTCAGCTGAAGGCAGTAAGCATAAGTACAAGTACCCTCTGAATCTGGAAAATGGTGATGGATTGACGCTGTACATATTTATAACATATTTTCGTGAGGGTTCATAAAATTTTACCACATATTAAAAAAGCATATTTTTCCCATTTTAAGTATAGGCCGGATTATAGGTGGGGACCCAGGTGATCATGTTTGACAGTGCGAGTCAGACATTTATTTGTTTCATATTTGTGCCGCTAGCAGTCCCACACTGTGAGCTGGCTATCATTCTCTGGAACTTGGAGTGATGCACAGTGGTGCTGCCGCAGCACATCCCTCCCAGCCAGACAGTCAGCTCACAGTGACCGCTCCCTACGCAGCCCTGTCCCTGAACACTGCTTCTCAGTCCTTGTTAGGTGAGTGCCAGACAGTCAGCATCGCTCCCAAGTAGAGGTAGTCAGCACCCAGTTACCACACAGCAGGCAAACTGTGATGTCATAGGAAGGGGACTGTGTGTCTGGTGTGGGATGAGGTGTATGTTACATGGGACTGTGTGTCTGGTGTGGATTGAGGTGTATGTTACATGGGACTGTGTGTCTGGTGTGGATTGAGGTGTATGTTACATGGGACTGTGTGTCTGGTGTGGGCTGAGGTGTATGTTACATGGGACTGTGTGTCTGGTGTGGGCTGAGGTGTATGTTACATGGGACTGTGTGTCTGGTGTGGGCTGAGGTGTATGTTACATGGGACTGTGTGTCTGGTGTGGGCTAAGGTGTATGTTACATGAGACTGCGTGTCTGGTGTATGTTACATGGGACTGCGTGTCTGGTGTATGTTACATGGGACTGTGTGTCTGGTGTATGTTACATGGGACTGCGTGTCTGGTGTTGTATGAGGTGTATGTTACATGGGACTGTGTGTCTGGTGTGGTCTGAGGTGTATGTTACATGGGACTGTGTGTCTGGTGTAGGAAGAGGTGTATGTTATATGGGACTCCATGGTTGGCGTGGTTGAGGTGTATGTTACATGGGACTGTGTGTCTGATGCGGGGTAAGGTGTATTTTACATGCTAGTGCGTGGCTGGTGTGGACTGAGGTGTATGTTACATGGGACTGCGTGTCTGGTGTTGTATGAGGTGTATGTTACATGGGACTGTGTGTCTGGTGTGGTCTGAGGTGTATGTTACATGGGACTGTGTGTCTGGTGTAGGAAGAGGTGTATGTTATATGGGACTCCATGGTTGGCGTGGTTGAGGTGTATGTTACATGGGACTGTGTGTCTGATGCGGGGTAAGGTGTATTTTACATGCTAGTGCGTGGCTGGTGTGGACTGAGGTGTATGTTACATGGGACTGTGTGTCTGGTGCGGGCTGAGGTATATATAGATATATTACACGGGGGTGTTGGTGGCTGTATATAGATGTTTTACTGGGGGGGGGATAGTGGAAAGTGAGCAAGAGGACGCTAGTTCGCTACACTCATTGGGGCCCCCACTGACCTTAATCCGGCCCTGTATTTGTCCACTTATTCTATTTCAAAAAGCATTTTTAATATTCTAGTAATGTAAAGTCTGACATTTCATGAAAAGAAAACTAATTAAAAATGTTTATGATATGTAAAGCAGTTTACATAAGAAGAACAAACAGATATTGACAAATATTGATATCGACATTCCTGCACCAATGACCCTCGGTCATGAAGGGGTTAACCTGCTTTTTTAGAACAAACTTTTTCTTTTCATTTGCTGTAGGGTCATCAAATAGTTTAAAATTTTATTTTGAAAATGATAGCTTTTTTCCATGTAGGCATATTGGGAGGATTTTGTTAGCCTAAAAGCCTAAATAAGAAGGCTCTGTGCAAACACTCAATACTGGTATATTAGAAGCATATAATTATATAATGGAATCATCCTATCTTTTACTAAATATACAGACAGTGGGGGGAATTTATTAAGTTAGTGCATTGTGAGCCAGTATTAATAATCCCGACTTCGGTGCATGAAACATCAGATTTATGTGCTTCTCCCGAATTAAATCTATGTTAGGTCTGGCCTGGGATTGATCTCAGCTATTGTGCTGGGAATCTGGTACAAGCTATAGTTTTAAGTTTTGCAGCCTGTGGTGTCCCGCGGCCACCTTATGTCCTATCACTGCCACTTTTCAAAAAAGAGGGGTGAGGGATGCTAAAGAGGGAAAAGTTTTTATGCCAGCGCATGATAAGTGGCGTAGAAGGCATGATACATGCCACATTTAATCAGTATTTGATACAGAAGTATCGGACATGCAGAACACTATTGATTGAGGATGTATTTGTTTCTATTGAAGTCTTTATGTAATCTGTACAACATGTAAATACATTATATCAATGTTCGTTTGATGCAACATATCAGCCCATGTTACATCTTCTTCCAATCCAGCTATGAACTGATGTACCTCTGCTGGAGAGCAGACCCAGCTGATCGACCTACATTCACAGAACTGAAACATCAGTTGGAGAAGTTTCTTCAAGAACTGCCTCCTGCAATGAACAAAGAGGATGTTATTTATATGAATACAAGCCTACCCGAGGACAGTGACCTTCTCTCACAAGATCTAAATATACATGACATATCCATAGATGTGGATTCCAAGTATGTACATATTACTCCTCCCAGGTCGGACACTACCATGGTCACTGTGGATGTCCATGGCAGCAATTTTGATGAAGAGAGATATATTTTGGAGGCTGCATCAGAAGATTTAGCTGGGGAGTCAGGGCTAGCATGTGCCCCACTACTTCATGACAGTATGCCACGCAACAAAGTACCATGGTGCGAAAGCAACACTCTTCTGGATGGCAATTCATTGACTGAAGAGCTACTATATGCTGATGACTCAGCCGAGGACTCGGAAATTGCTTTATAGAGGAACAAAACATTTTCATACTTGTTTTGCCAAATTAAACCAATTCTACCAACTCTCAAGGCACCCCAAAAGTACAAACTGTATTTTGTTGGCTCTTTATGAGCTTTCAAGACATAACTTTACTGTTCCCCAATGATCTGCCATTTAAGAGATAGAAGAACGGCACCCTGCTGGAGAGGGGAGCTTATTTCCATCTTCCACTTTGACCAATGTTACCCTTCACTACTCCTTTACACAATTATTGATACTCTCCATAGAAAGAAGGTATAAGGAGATGAATAAAGTGCGCTAGCATACATGGCCCCGCCCCTGATTTCCATTAGATAAAAATCTAATTTCTCTAAAATTACAGTTTCTATTACTTTCTTAAACAGAGCTGCCTTTATTTTCTAGAAGTTTATAATATGGAAAGTGTTAATGGGCATTGAATCCATGTAAATACCATGCAGTGTTCTGTACAGTGATATATAGGTGACTGATGTATATAAATAGATGAATATATAGATTTATATATAAAGTGATGTAAATGTTCAGAATGTAAATATGATTTATGCTATAGATACCTACGAGGATTTATAATTGTGCCTTAATTAGCCCTGGTAAGCCCTGTCTCTATGGACATATTCTGAAAAACCTTTCTACCTCCCCCTCCTGTTACAGAGGTTTCTATGAGATTTTAATTTGGTGACCTGTTTTTAGGTTAACGGCGCACACATGTATTCAATGGAATTCGGAGTATTCTTCAGACAGAACTATTTATTAATGTCTCGGTAACACACCGCATTTCAGAAACTTATAAGATTCCTTTTTCAAGTGGGAAGAGGCAAGTTTTTTGGCTGCAGTTCAGATTGTAGCCAATCGAGCTTCGATTTGAATCAATGGGATTCAGCTGAATATGGCAACCGTCTGAGATAATCAAACATAGTTCGCTGTGCGCTCTCTCCGGGTGTGGTCACACGTTGCATCGCAATTAGCTTTGAGGTAGTTTTAGGTGCAGTTTTGTTAATTTAACAGGTGAAAGACATGAATGTGTGAATTTGATTTTGAACAAGAAACCTGTTCCACACATGTCATTCACCTGTTAAATTAACCAAACTGCACCTAAAACCACCCCTGAAGGGCCGGAAGAAGCGCAGTACAGCGCGAAACGGCCGTTGCCCTCCTTTGGGCGTTCAGCTCCCACTCCCTCCCCCGCACCTATTTTTTGTGAGTATATTTACTTGATGAAATAAAAAAGAAGATATCCACAACTACTATTTGGTGAGTGCCATCCTTGCTTTCTACATTGCATTTTCGTTGTTTGGACTTTTGTTTCACGTTTCGAGGATTTGAGCACCACTGAGGATACATACCTCCACATATATGGAACCCATGCACTCCCAAGTGTGACAACCTACCCCTCTATCTTGTGGATAGGAGTAGTGCCATCTTTCTTTATTTTCTTTGAATTATGCTGTGGGAGAGAGTTTGCTGTGTGCTATGTTTTATCATCTCAGCCGGTTGCCATATTCAGCTATATTGTGCTGAAAACTCGGCTTATACTCAAGTATATATGGTAAATACGGTGCTCAGTCCGAATCTAGTGGACCGACCGAGGGCACACCCCTAGTTTGTGTCGCATAGAGGCTAGCGCAGCTGCACCACAAAAGGCTCGCGTGCAACACAATAGCGGCGCATATACTTCTTAAACTTGAAGCCGTTTAAACTTGAAAGACGTGCACAGTCCGACAGAAGAGCGGCGCAAAGCCCTTAGTAAACGTGCAAAAAGTCTGATCCAGTGTTCAGACCTCCTAGTGATCACACATTTGTTGTGAGTAGTAGCAGGACTGTGAAAAATGAATTTGTAATCCAGGATTGTAGCTTGTAAACAGAGCTGAGGCATCACTGCTTTGTTCATATAGGTCAATCATGATCCCCATAGTCCCTAATGAACCTGTGGTTGTAAACACAATGGCCGACATTTATCAAAACTAATGCAGTCTGTACTATGTGCAGCTTGTCTGTGGAGAGTGCAGATTTTGCCAGATTCATCAAAACTGGCAGACACTTTATAAATACATGCACAAGCAGTTTGCATGTTCTTTCTAGTCCAAATTGAGATGGGAAACTGGCAAAAAATGCTTTAATAAATTTGGGCAATGTCATTAGTAAAAAAAAAACTCATAAGGCTGTGGACAAGTGGGGTGGGACTGATGTTGGTTACTGCAGCATAATAGTTTGTGGTTAATCCAGGGCTTCATATATTTGGCACTATTTGTGGACGTGTTTTTTAACCTCTGGACAATGAATAACTTTTGAGTCTAAAAATGAGACAGATTGGATCCACAGAACAGGCTCTAGAATAGAATAGAAATGTTTCCAACTACTTACAGCAGCCAGAGATATTAGATATGGTAAAGAATGGAAAAGTACAATACATGTTAGCTAAAAATTGATTTATTATACAAAGGTAAAACTTAATTCTGAGCATGATTTCTGTCGTATTCAAGATTCTGTAACATCCTATGACTGTTCTTCTCATCCCATTAAATCTAGCAGTCTATATATATATGTATCGATCTTTGTATTTATATACTTTATGTTTTTATAAAACATGTTTGAGACATTATAGTTTTATTTACCTTTTACTACTGACCTATAATATATTTACTAATCTGAACAGAAACCAATGATATATACAGGGGGTATTTGCTTTATTATTGTATAGTGAATACTGTTGGTCCATTGGCTGCAAGCAGTTTTCACATGCTGCCCACAGGTCCCTACAATCCTGCTCATTGTTACTGGCACCCATGAGGCTTAAGTACATAAAGTGGATATCTCCTGAAAAACATGATAACTCATATGAAATACAAAAATGAAAATGCTATATGGTTATTTAACAAAAAACAAAGGAAAGGGAAAAATAGAAAAACTAAAGCTTGCTAGACAAAGGTATTGGCACCCTTTAAATTAGTATGGAAACAGATTTTGACTCGTCCGTGGTAAGTGACAAATGAGAATCACCTGTATGACCTGAATTAACCAGGGAAAGATAATTAACCCCTTAGTGTTCAGTGCTGTACTAGTACTGCGCGGGCTCCCGCTATTAGCACTCAGCGGCATCCGGAGTCGCAGGGTGTCAGCGGTAATCCCTTGCCGTCTTTGGGGGAAACCGACCAGGACCTCAGGGCCGTCTGAAGGCAGTGCCTGTAAGATGGCATCTATAACGTCATAAAATCCCTTCACAAAAATGTTCCAATAAGTGATCAAATAAAGTTATGCGCGCCAAAATGGTACCACTGAAAAGGACAACTTAACACGTAAAAAAATAAGCCCTAAACCAGCTCTGTCATCCGAAAAGATTGCGATACGAAAATAAGAGATTTTCTCTATATTCGTTTTTCTTCAGTAAAATTGTAAAAATAAATTTAAAACACTATATAAATGAGGTATCACTGTAAAACATTTTTGAGGAATGCAGTGTATGACCGCTTTCACACTGCACTTGTGGGGATGTAAACTTGCAGCCGCATATATGTCCCCAAAGATGGCTATGGCGCCCAACTATGCTGCCAGGGAAAAGATAGAACATGATCTATCTTAACCCGTACGTAGGCCTGGCGCCATGCATCACTAAGAAGAGGGGAGGGGTGGGCAGGCTACGGCCGGAGGAGCACACGGCAGTATGAAAGTAGTCTAAGGGTGATGCCACACATGGCGTTTTTGGTCCGTTTTTAGTCAGTTTTTCCCAATTATCCTAATAAATAAACAGGTTGTAAGCAGCCAAACGCATGGTAAACTGCCAAAAACGGACTGAAAACGGATGTTTAAAAATGGACCAAAAACGCTATGTGTGACATCACCCTCAGGGTGGTTTCACATTGGTGTTTTTTTTCAATCAATGATTTCTCACAGAACCCAGTTTGGCTTATGGACACATACAGTACAGATTGGTTGAGTAAGGCATCAGTGAAAAATCACTGAAGCTGAGAGAAAACCATTCTTTTCAATGGGCTTTTTCACACTTCAGTTTTTTTTTTTTTCACGGAGTCGATTTAGAACCTGTTCTTTTTGTGTTCACCGACATTGAATAAGTGTAAAAAAAGCCCATTGAAAAGAATGGTTCAGTAAGGCATCAATGAAAAATCACTGTTAGAGAAAACCAATCTGCATGCGTTCAAAAGCCAAAATGTAAATGATCAGACAATGGCATGTACAAATTCATCCTTGTGTTTTTTTTTCTTAAGTGGGTCACAGTACCCACTTCAGCCAGTGAGTGGCCTCCTTGGACTGGGAGAAGACACAGGAAGTCCACTGAAAAACGGTACGTCTGATGAGGCCATTTATTGTCTTAAGCGGGTCCTGTGAACCCCTGGCCAGTTGCAGGCACGTAATCAAGGAGAACCAGAGCAAAATGGCAAAATGGGAATCAGATGCCAGAGACAGGTAAAAATTTAGCGTTTTTTTTTTCTCCACCCCTGCTCCGTGAGGATTTTCCATATTCCTGGGAAACCCCTTTCTCTTAGGAGAAGCTATCAACCGTATATTGGATTGTAAGCTCCTAGGAGCAAGGCATTTACTGTATATTAGCTCCAGCATACAGTACATCATTTACTAATATATATATATATATATATATATGAGATGTATATTATTATATATATGAGAAACAAAACTGCCATGCTTGATGGAGGCAGCATCTCGCTGTATGGGGAGTTTACCTGCCTGGATATGGACAATGGTGAAGTATGGCCAACTGAATTCTACAATCTAAGTGGTTTCTAAGTCAAGTTGCCTTTAATAATATATCTATTATATATATTGCCTTTAATAATGATGTATTCATATTCAAGAAATTGCAGCCCGCCAAAGTTCAATGGCGGGAAAAATAATCTCCACACGCTAGTGTGTAGTCTAATAATAATAATTCTTTATATAGCGCACACAGACTATGCTCACTGCACAAAGCTTGTCAAATTGGTCCCTGTCCCCAATGGAGCTCCCAATCTAATCAACCTACCAGTATGGTTTGGAGAGCGGGAGGAAACCCACGCAAACACGGAGAGAACATACAAACTCTTTGCAGATGTTGACCATGGGACTTGAACCCATGTCCCCAGCACTGCAAGGTTGTTATGCTTACCACTTAGCCACAGTGCTACCTGTTGCAGGGCCTCCTTTTCTGGGTTTGCTGCCTTTAGCATCTACTTGCAGTCAATTTGTTTTTGCAGGTAAAGTTTCTGCTCTTTAAATGTTTCTTTCTCAGCAGTCCAGCGATCTGATCGCCAGTAGGAGCTCAAGCAATGGCTCTGGGGCCCGCAGTTTGCTGTTGTTGTTTGGCCTGCTTGCAGTACTACATCCTGTATGACTGATCTTTCCTGGCACTGGACCCTGCAATTTTAGTACTGCCCTGAGATTCCCGGATTTTCACGGCTGTAGGGTCTCCGGGATTGTCCACTTCTCCAGGATTGTCCTCGTCTGGCTCTCTGGAGTGGAGGTGGATTTTCTTCCTGAGGCCTGCAATGGATGTTGCTGCATATTCTGCATGGTTCTTGACTTTGTGCTTTCCAACATTTTAGGCTTGGTCACAGGTGGTATTACATTTGATAACAGAAGGATGTGACAATCTAATTAAAGACAACCAAACAAATGTTATCATAAAATTTTATAAACAATACTATGTATACAATGAGCATCAATGGCAAGGTGGTCAAGATACAATGCACCACATGTCTGTAAGAAGGTACAAAGGTAAGCCAAGAAACTGCTCTCTAAGTCAACAACAAACACCATGTGGCCAGAAATGAGTAACAGTTCATCATACAAGCCCTGGATATCATGTTAAATACAAGCAAAGAAAGTCCCAAATAATAAATATAAAAAAGTTGAAAAGGTGCAAGATAAATCTCTATGGAACAAAAGCATTATCTAAGTGATAGTACACAAATGTGACCATAAACCTAGGTTACCGGTATTATGCTAGAAATTAGGCAGGCAGTAGAACAACATGACGTGGGGGTGGGAGGCTCCCAGTGGATCTTGCTCTGACTTCCGGGCTTGCACTGTTCTTGCTGTAACACTCCAGAGCCTGATATTGTGGAACATGGGCACATAAACGGTGAGCTCACTTTGGAGGATTAGTGTTAAACTGAGGAAGTTGTCTGTAGCGACTATACGCATGGGAAGTTTCCTACTGCTTTTTGAGATCATTATCGTTCTACTTCCTACCCTTTTTACATTTGGCTAACCCAGGTTATGGTTTCATTTGTGCATTTTGACTTTGATATTGCTTTTGTATGTTTACAGGGGTGCTGGATCTTAGGATCCAGTGCTGCAAATGCCAGGACAGTGGTGACCATGGCAAGTTCTGTGGTCTCTACCACACCTGACCTGAGACTCGCGGTGACAATGTATTATTTATTAGAGGGGCCATTAATACTTTTATTGCAATGTTGCTAATTGCTCCAATAAAAGATCTAAAATGAATATATACGGTAGTTGTTCTCTGCCCATTGAGACAATGATGAGGGGCATTGCTGCCGTCTCATGTCCTAGGACTACTACTAGACTTGTTATATAAAAAATGGAATCATCCCACATTCACATGGTGGCAGCTGCTGCAGGAGTGGCAACTATTGGAGACTATAGGTAGACTATAGGTAGAGAGCAGGTCATATAAAACTGCACTCACAGATGTGTCATAATGTCAATTTCCAGGCCCTCATTAAATTTCAAGTATTATGGGGTTCAGTCCCTGCTAGGGGCAAAACATTGTTGACCCTTCTACCCAACAAACTACCTGAAAGACTGAAGACTGGGCCAGGTAGAGCGAATCATTGAATTATTGGGGGACATCTCTCAAAACAAATAGGGGACAAAATCCCCCCCCTTCTAGCTGGATCTCCTGTCTTCTCTTATTATTATCTTCTTTCCTCTGCCTTTACTTTTGTTTTCTTTTTGCCTTTGTGTTTATTGTTACAATTTTTGAATTGTTGACCAAGATGCTATAGTGTAGATTTATAAATAATAGTAATAATAATATAGACCTCTCCTTACCAGTATTTTATTACTAGTAGGGTAGTTTCGCTACATGCATACATGGGTCTTACCAAGGGAGCTCCCTATTTCATTTGCATCACTGTCTGGCCAAGCCTTCCTTGTAGTGGGTCCTGGAGGGCCAGAGCCCCTCCAGGGCATATTGGCTGCTAATATATTGAATAGTGGGAAGTGTATGGAGGGTAGCAAATCTGTTGCATCACAAATTTTTATGATATTGCAGTGAATATGCCCCTATGACACAACCTTTACTCCCCAAACTAGCAGTGCTTGCTGGTGGAAATACGTGATCCTGCAGTGTCAACACATTAGATGATCTCTATGTCCAGTGTGCACTATGGAAATATGAGGTCCCCATGGCACACTTTTTCAGGTATGTAAAGAGACATACCCAAGTGGGTCAATTCCCTTATGGGAACCTCCAATATCTCACTACCCACTGTTCACCACTGAGTGCTAAAATCCCAGAGCCAGCGAGGCTCTGGGATCTTCGCATATACAAATACAAGCTATGAACATTAGGATCTATGCCAAGGCAATTCACAAATGACAAGACGACTGTTCAAATTTAAGAAGTTGTGCTCAAGGCAGAATAACACTAATAGAGCTTTCCCAGTAACCAGTAGTCACAGTGATGCCCCCAGTAGCCAGTACTCACAATATTGTCCCCAGTAGTCAATAGTCACAGTGAATCCCCTGAGTAGTCACAGGGATGCCCCCAGTAGCCACAGGGTTGCCCCCAGTAGCCACAGGGTTGCCCCCAGTAGTCAATAGTTACAGTCGCTTTGATGCTCCCAGAAGTCACAGCGATCCCACCGGTAATCACAGTAGCCAGAGGTTGCAGGGATCCCCCAATAGCCAGCAGTCATAAGGATGGTGTGGAGCAGGTGACATCACAAATCTGCCTGCGCTGGGTCATAGGCCACTTGACCCGGCGCATTCGGACATGTCATCATACATCGCCTGTGCCACATCTGAAAGCATACAAATTTCCGATCGTCTTAGTATGCTAAGGGTTTGTTCAAACCCCCTAACGGGTGATCCACGGCGTTCGAGGAAGCATGTCATTTTAGTTTTTGCATTTTTTTTTTTTTTTACTCCCCACATTCTGAGAGTCAGAATTAACTTTTTTTTAATATTTTTTATTATTTATTTGTTTTATGGGGCACAAATTGTAGTCTTTAGTGGTTCCATTTAATATTCCGTGCATTATACTGGGAAGTTGGAAAATAATTTCTAATGAGGTAAAATTGACACCAGCTGGCCGGAAAAATTAATTATAATGAAGGGGCGTGCATATTTTATTATAATTAATTTTCCGGCCAGCTGCGCAAGATGTATTCCGCTCGCGCATATGCGAGATTTGCAGACAGCCGGGTGATGTCGCAGCGTTTCTCCCATGTTCAGGAACATCCTCTACACCGAATAAATAACTCCTGGCTCCGTTCAATGATAAAATATGCACGCCACTTTATTATAATTTATTTTTCTGGGCGGCCGCAAGTGCTGCAGACAGCTGGTGATGTCACCCGACTGTCTGCAAATCTCGCACATGCACTACATGTTGCGCAGCCGGACAGAAAAATGAATTATAATAAAGGGGGCATGCATATTTTATTATCAGATCAAGTCCGTGCCTATGGCTCATTGCATATTGTTATAAAGTTATTTGGTGTAGAGGACGTTCCTGAACATGGGAGAAATGCTGCCACATAACCCCTAAGGTAACAAGCATTGCATTGGTGACAGTCTACCACCAGTAAATCTAGTGGCAGATGACTTTGTTTTGAGTGTCGTTCCCTGTGATGTCATAAGGATCGGCTGCCATGACAGCCTCGGGTCTGTATGGTTTCTGCAGATTTGTTACCATGTGCCAGTTTCACATTGTAATGAATCATGTGTAAAGACACCATACAGTAGTATTGCATTATATGGTAGGAATGATCAGACTCTCTAGGGATATAGTACCCTAGAGAGTCTAAAAAAAATTGTAAAATTAAAAAAAAAATAAAAGAAAGAAAGAAAAATTAAAATCACCATGCTTCTCTAGAACTGATATAAAAATAAACTGTAAAAATCACAAACATCACAAAATGCCTGTTCTATCAAAATATAAAACGTTTTTTTTTACCAGCGTTGAACCCCATAATGCAAAATAGCGCCCCAAATGTCCAAAATGCCATTTTACATCACATAAAGAATGTTATAAAAAGTGATGAAAGGTCGCACAGTCCTCAAAATGGTAGCAATGAAAAAGTCAGCTTATCTCACAAAGAAATTACGCCTTGCACAGCTCCATAAATTAAAGTATAAAAAAGTTATTAGGGTCAGAATATTGTCAAATGAACATTTTTTCGTACACATTGTTTTAATTTTTTAAGTTTTTCAATTTGGTATCATGGTTATTATACAAAACCAAAGAAAAAAGTAGAGGTATCATTTGGAGTGCACAGTAAAAGTCACAAAAGCTGAGCCTACAAGTATGTGACACAAATGCTTTTCATGCTTTTTTATTCTACCACATTTGGAATTTTTTTCCCAACTTTGCACTAAACGGTATATAATAATAAATAATGAACAGTGAGATGTAAAATTTGCTAAGCAGAAAATAAGCCCTCAAATGCAACAGATAATGCCAGAAGCATCTTACCTGGGCCAAGGAAAAAAAAACCAGGACTGTTGCTCAGTGGTCCAAGGTGTTGTTTCCAGATGAAAATAAATTTTGCATTTCATGTGGAAATCATGGTGGAGGAAGAGTGGAAAGGCACAATTCAAGTTGCTACAACCAGTGATGGTTTGGGAAGCCATGTCATCTGCTGGCTTGAAGAACATCTACCACCAGAATGAAGGATTGCAAGCCACGCACACGTACATACTGGTGTGTGCCCCCTCTAACACGATCTGCTCTTCTTTTAGCTTCTTAAGCCGTTGTTTTAAGGCATAAAAGGTTTTAAAACGATGCAAATTAACCCGAAGGGCTCCAAGTTACATAGATTGTCAATGGAGCCTGGAGAGCCGCTCAGACTCATTTGCATCTTTTTTTTAAATCTTTTTTTTTTCCTATAAACAAGGGGTAAAGAAGCTAAAAAGAAGAACTTATGCTGCCAGAGGGGGACAAACCAGTATGTAAGGGTGCTTGGTTTACCAGGTCTTCAGCCTGGTGGTCCTTTAAAGTGTAACCGTCATTCTGAGAAAAAAAGTACTCGAAAAATTCGATCTTCAGTTTCTGTCTGTATGGATTATTTGTTTATATACAAGTGCAGGGAAAGCTGGGGGAGAGATAAGTGTAGTTGTGTGATTTTTTTCCCTTTGCCAACAAGCTTTCTATAGCTGGAATTTTCATTTCCAGCAGCACCTGTTCACACTGCCAAAAATGCTTAGTTGTCCAACAAACTTGCCTGACCCAAAAATGCAGACAAGCTGAAGGCTGTTTTAAAAGCAACCAGGGCTTCCATAAGGCCCTCTGAGCAGAGTGCACTCTTTGGTCAGTAAAAAAATGACATTTTTCATCAAAGTTCAATAAGTCAGTGCAGTGCGTTTTCTAGTCTCCCTAGAATTGTATGGTGCATTTTGTGTTACTGGTGCGTTAAAAAAATGCACATGTGGGCGTGAGAAAAAATGCAAGTCTGATATAAACCGTTGAACACAATGGGGCACATTTGCTTACCCAGTCCCTGCACGATCCCCGAGGTGCGTTGTCCAACGAGGATGAAGTCTGCTGCGAATCAACAAGATCGTGCTCCGGAGATCCTGCATGTGTCGGTTCCCCACCCAGGTCCGCCAGAGTTCACCTTCTTCTTCCCGGGGGAGGGTGTGAGTGCATGTATTTTAATTTTAAATCCCATGCTTAGTCCAAATGAGTCGGGTTGAATGACGGCCACGCCCCCTGATTTGTGTCGCATGAAAATCCTATTGCGTGCGCCAAAAACCCCTGTTAAATGCGGCGCAAAATGGAAATAGTCAGGAAACCTGGGGGAAATGCGGTCTGCGGACCCTTAGCAATGCAAGTTCTGCATGTCACAAACATGCGCAGAACACGCGAGTAAAACGCAAAGGTAAAAGGGGCCTCTGCAGTGCCGTCAGCTGATCAACTCCATGCCCCCCACATTAATGCAGTCATTCATGCAAAAGGAGCCCCAACCAAGTATTGAGTGCATTTACTGTACATAGTTTTAATTTGGCCAACATTTCTGTGTTACATCTGTGTAACCTCTTCTGCTATTCGGCTGAGAAGGTGCTGAACTTTATTTGGAGCTTTTCAGTCATCAGTCTGTACTGCACTCTATTGCTGGAAATCTGCAACCTTTGCTCTGGACCAGTAAGGGTTAAGGTTTGCACACCTGAAGTGAGTGTTTACACGTGGCGTTTTGACTGCGTTTTAAAAAGCATCGAATACACAAGTGGGAGGAGCTTGGCCAAAATGCATGTACGTTTTCACTGAAAAGCATGCATTTTGGTATAAGCTACAACACATTTTGCATTACTTACATTCAGTGGAAATGTATATGTGTTTTGACCAAGTTCCTTCTAATTGCAATTTTGATACGTTTAAAAAAATAATCCAAAGCGCCATGTGTGAACACGCACTCAGAGTTCTGACTCACTCTCAGTCTGATTTAAGCTCTGTGTTCACCATCTTTCCTTGCTGGTCAAACAGTTGGTTTTGCTGGCTTCCCATAGTTTTTTTGCTATTTCTTGTTATTCTGGTTTCCATGATATTTTATACATCCTTGACTGTTTATCCTCTATCTAAGCTAAAAAGACCCTAGTGAATGCTGAAGAACCTATGCAGGTTGGAACCATTTCAGCTCATGAGCGTAAGGAGCATCACATTAACAACTAGCTATGCTTCAATTGTGGAAAATCTGGTTATTTGATTAGGAGTATTCTAGGAATCAGCATAATTCATATACAAATGGGTCTTTAAAATATATTAATTGGATCTGAATATTTCCTAATATACTCGTGTGTAAGCTGAGTTTTTCAGCACGTCGCGGCTCCCACTCCTCCACGCGGCTCATCTTTGGTCTTCTCTCATCGCAGCTGATGACATCATAGTGTGCGCCAGCCGACAGATCCCATGGACGCATCTCTGCCGGATAATGCAGCAGAGAGAAGACCGATAAGGAGCCACGCTGAGCATGTGTCGGAAGGCGAGTATGTAAGTTTGTTTTTTTTGGATGTGCTTGGCAAACTGCGGCTGGCTGTATACTACATGGGGCTGGCAGGCTGTATACTACTTGGGGCTGGCAGGCTGTATACTACTTGGGGCTGGCAGGCTGTATACTACTTGGGGCTGGCAGGCTGTATACTACTTGGGGCTGGCAGGCTGTATACTACTTGGGGCTGGCTGGCTGTATACTACTTGGGGCTGGCTGGCTGTATACTACTTGGGGCTGGCTGGCTGTATACTACTTGGGGCTGGCTGGCTGTATACTACTTGGGGCTGGCTGGCTGTATACTACTTGGGGCTGGCTGGCTGTATACTACTTGGTGCTGGCTGTATATTACTTGGGGCTGGCTGGCTGTATACTACTTGGGGCTGGCTGGCTGTATACTACTTGGGGCTGGCTGGCTATATACTGGGAGACTGTGACCAATGCTTTTCCCACCCTCGGCTTATACTCGAGTCAATAGGTTTTCCCAGCTTTTGCTGGTAAAATTAGTGGTTTCGGCTTATACTCTAGTATAAATGGTAGTTGTTATTTAAAATGTTGCTCTCCTTAGCAGAAAAATGCTGTGGACATACTCTTTAATGAAGAATTAAATGCTACTGGCCCTTAGTGATGGGAACATCACTAAGGTTGGCTGTAGTCGGTTGGTTGCAGTGCATCCAGTATGTCCAGTGTTGTGGTGAGACGTCATCTCAGTGAGGTAATGTGCAGTGACGGCAGTTACACATCATTAGTATGGTAACAGAGCAAGAGTCTCAGTCTGTGACATCATCACCGGGAACAGAGCATAAGAGGAAGGAGGTGTTACTGAGACCTAAAGGATCATGGGACTTGTATTTTCCTGTGGTGGCCATCTTGGTGATAACTCCACCTACTTTAAAAACATTTTGTGAATCATAAAATTAAACTATTTAAGCTCCATTTTGTGACTAATGCGTTGTGTGACCTTTGGGAGTGTCGCTTGGGTGCACAGGTACTTTCTGGTCAAGTCTTAAAAGATGTTTTGGCTGTATCTCTTTAATTCACCGACAGATAGGTTTCTGGCAAGGTCTTTTTTGATTCAGGGGCTCCAGCCAATATCTTGATATGAATTTTGTTTTGGCTCTAAATGTAGATTTAGTCAAATTGGATGCTCCACTCTTAGTAACAGGAGCTGATTCTTCTCCTTTAAGAATAGGAAAAGTTTGTTTCAAAACTCACCTTATTACCTTGCAAATTAGGTCTATTCACAGTGATGTGTTGGAATTTTAAGTTTTTAATAATTTGTCAACTGATATCATCCTAGGGCTTCCCTGGCTAGCCATGCATAATCCTGTCTTTGACTGGACCTCTGGTGAACTGGTAAAGTGGGGTCAAAATTTTTTCCTTCCATTGCACCTCATTACTTGTTTATGATGCTCAGCCTGAGAATGTGAATGTGCTCAACTTTATTTCTGATTTTGTTGATGTATTCGACAAAGTTTCTACTGACACCTTACTTTGGCATAGGCTTTACAATTGTAGGATTGTATAGCTAAGTATACGCACCTGTCTTGATCTTACCGGACTTGAATCGACCTTTCGTGGAGTTGGAGCCATGGTCCCATGGTCCTGACTCCCAACAGACTCCCTGTAGGCTTTTTCTCAAAGAAGTTATCTTCCCGAGAGAGCAATTAGGATGTGGGCAAATGTGAACTCCTGGCCATTAGTTGGCTGTTTAAGGAATGGAAAACCTTCCTTGAAGGTTCCAAACACTGAACTACGATTATTAATAAAAAAAAATAAGAATTTACTGTATTTGGATAATGCTAAGAGATCTCCCGGCAGGCTGGTTAGGCATAGGATTTTTTTTTTTTTACCCATTTTGATTTTGTTAAAAGTAGAGACAATTCCTTCCTCTTGCAGAGTTTTCTTTGCACAATACAGTAAACTCGTCCACCAAAGTCTCGCCGTTCTATTGCAATTATGGATGTAACCCAAAATACTCATCTTGTAGGAGTCGCTAAACCCTTTTAATGAATCAACATATTATCAACTGAGCTCAGACTGGGCCCAGTCTCTCTCTAATCTGGTTAATGACACCAAGCTAACAAAAGATGGTCCTCTGGCCCTGACTATGTTTTGGGAGAAATGGTACAATTGTCCATATGTGGTTAGGGTTGGATTAATACCAGAGTGCAATACGATGCCCAGAGAAGTATCATGATACTCAATACCGATACAGTACTTTCAGGAAAAGAAAAAAGTATTATCTGAATTCAACGTTGAGGGTGCAGTCACAATGCAAACGTCTGGGGGCGGAGCTCAGTCAAATCGCATTTGCGTTTCCAATGAACCGATCCACCAGCATTTTGCAAGGAGAGCTTTAGTTTTTTTTATGACAGTTTATTATATGTATTGTAATGGTTGTCCTGGAAATGTAAATATAAAATCTATAATTTGATTTGTGTCTCATACAGTTAAATTGGATTAATAAAAGTGTATTAATTATAAGTTAGGATTTTTTTGATATAGTTAGGGTTTTTTTTATTATGTCACGGGTCATGAAAGGGTTAAGCGTCAAAAAAATTTGTGCATCCGAATGACCAGAGACAGGTTTTTATTCACAGGAAGTAAATAATGAAGCTTAACCCCTACGGGACTCAGCCTATTTTGGCCTTAAGGACGCGGCCCCGTTCTTCAAATCTGTCCTGTGTCACTATAAGTGGTTATAGCTTTGGAACGCTATGAGATATCCAGGGGATTTTGAGATTGTTTTCTCGTGACACATTGTACTTCAAATTAGTTTAAAAATTTGGATGAAATCTTTTGCGTTTAGTTATGAAAAAAAAACAAAATTTGGCAAAAATTTGGAAAAATTCTTTATTTTCAACGTTCTAAATTCTCTACTTTTGATGCAGATAGTCATAGCTCCCAAATAAATTCATAACTTACATTTCCCAAATGTCTGCTTTATGTTGGATGGTTTTTTAAGATTCCACATATTTTACTAGAATGTTATGAGGCTCAGAATTTAGGTATCATTTTTCACATTTTTTGTAAAATCACCAAAACCTGTATTTAGATGGACCTGCTCAACTTCTAATTGACACTGAGAGGCCTAAATAATAGTGAGACTCGTAAATTACCCCATTGTGGAAACTAGACCCCTCAACGTATGAAAAACCACTTTTAAGAAGTTTGTTAACCCTTTACGTGTTTTATAGGGGTTAAAACAAAATGGAGGTGCAGTCTGCAAATTGTAATATTTTTTCACAATACACTCATTTTGGGTGGAAAATTAAACATTTACAATGGATTAAATGAATAAAGGCTCCACAAAGTTTGTTACCCAATCTCTCCCGAATACACTGATACTCTATATGTGGTGGTAACCTGCTGTATGGGCGCACGGCCGGGCATAGAAGGGAAGGAGGCGCCATCCAGATCAGATTTGCTATGTCACATTGTACAGGCTATAATTTTTTTCTTTTTTTTAATGTGGACCTATAGGGGCTTATTTCTTTTGCCACATCAGATGCACTTTTCTGGTACGTAATTTAGGGGAATCTATAGGCTAATTGGTGAGATTTTATTAACTCTTTGTTGGTGGAGGAAACGAAAATCATCACTTTTCAGGAAGATTTTTATGTTTTTTTTTTTGGCCGTTTACCATACCATAAAAATAGTTTATTATTTTTGTTCTATGGGTCGCCACGATTACAAAAAGACCTCATTTATATAGATTTTTTATTTTTTCCCATTTTTACTGAATAAAAAGTAATTTGGCAAAAATGTTGTTAATTTTAGCATCACCAACTTTTTTATTTTTCGCCTCACAAATCTGTTTAATAGTTTATTTTTTGCGAGAAGGATTGTTCTTTTTAGTGGTCTTATTTTAGAGTGCATAACATTTTTTAAATCACTTTTTAGAGCATTTTTATAGGGTATTAATTGAAAATGATTTTTTTTCTGGAGCTTTTTTTTGTTTTTTTTTTACGGGGTTCACTTTGCGGATCTAATAACGATTCTGTTTTTTATGCAGATTGTTACGGACGCAAGGATACCAAATATGTGGGGGCTTTGTGTATTTTATTCAATTGTACTGAATAAAAACCAATTTGGAGAAAATCTTGTTCATTTTAGCATCACCATCTTTTCATATGCATAACTTTTTTATTTTTCGGCTAACAAATCTGGTTAGGGGCTTATTTTTTGCGAGTTGTTCTTTTTAGTGGGCTTATTTTGGAGTGCATAACATTTTTTAAATCACTTTTTAGAGCATTTTTTTTTATAGGGTATTAATTAAAAATGATCTTTTTTAGGAACGTTTTTGCATTTTTTTTTCTACGGCGTTTACCATGCGGGTCCAGTAACGATTCTGTTGTATTATACAGATTGTTACGGACGTGGCAATACCAAATATGCAGGGGTTTTTGTGTTTTTTATACTTTATTAAGTGTTTTTATAGGAAAGTGACATTTTAGGGGCTTATATTTTAATGCATTTATTTTTTATTTATTCTAATGTATTAACTTTAGTGTTTTTGACTTTTTTTTAATTATACATACTTGAACTTGAACCAGTGATGCTCTGATCACTGGTTCAAGTTCAATACACTGCTCTACAATACTATTTTATTGTAGAGCAGTGTAAACTGTCTGAGCAAGCTTGCGCATGCTCAGACAGTTTACAGTCAGACCCGGAAGGGGTCTGACTGCCAGGGAGACCGGGCAGCTCCGGGGCACATGCCAGTCCTCGGAGCTGCCCAGAAGAGGATCGGATCCCCCGGTAAGTGGCACGGGGGATCCGATCCACAGCGCAAACACCGCATGACCGCGGCTGACAGCCGCTGCTTCTGGTACCGGCTCCGTTCATGAGCCGGTGCCAGAAGCAGGACGTTATAGAACGTCCCCGTGCGCTAAGTCTCTAGCCCCGGGGATGTACTATAACGTCCTGGTGCGCTTAGGGGTTAAACCTTACAGGACTCATCCCTTTTTTTGTTTTTGAGTTTCTGTTTTTTACTCCCCTCATTCCAAATTCGCTGTGTAGGCGAAACCCAGGGTCAGGTGGACATGTGTGACTGGCGTCCTGCTTATGTCTAGATATGCACATTTTTACAAATATTGTGTGTAGTGTGTATATTTTTAAATCAAATTTTAAACTACACCAGGGTTCCCCAAACTACGGCCCGCGGACCGCTTGGATCCGGCCCGACGCTTGTCGCGCCAGCGCCGGGCCCCCACGGCCTTCGACAGTCGGGCAGGAGCCTCTGTCCGTCCGGACAGGAAGCTCCTGCCCGTCACTGTGTAGTGCTCGATGCGGCCGGAAACGGCCTCCCGAGCACTATTGGTGGAGCAATGTGGCCGGAAGACAACCCCAGCGCACATCGCTCTTTGAACTTGGATGCGCAGCCACACAATAACGTCATCACGCGGCCGCGCACCCTTTCCTGCCCGGACGCGGCAAGAAGATAGAAGACGCGCCGTGGGAGACTTAGGTGAGTACAGGTTTTTTTTTAATTTTTTTAATTAAAAACGGTCGTAAAAAGATTGTGGTGGCCGTGAGCCAATAGTTAGCTATGAGGGGCAGTATAGGAAATAATTAACGATGAGGGGCAGCATAGGAAATAATTAATGGTGAGGGGCAGCATAGGAAATAATTAATGGTGAGGGGCAGCATAGGAAATAATTAATGGTGAGGGGCAGCATAGGAAATAATTAATGGTGAGGGGCAGCATAGGAAATAATTAATGGTGAGGGGCAGTATAGGAAATAATTAATTATGAGGGGCAGCATAGGAAATAATTAATTATGAGGGGCAGCATAGGAAATAATTAATGGTGGGGGGGGCAGCATAGGAAATAATTAATGGTGAGGGGCAGCATAGAAAATAATTAATGGTGGGGGGCAGTATAGGAAATAATTAATTATGAGGGGCAGCATAGGAAATAATTAATGGTGGGGGGGGGGAAGCATAGGAAATAATTAATGGTGAGGGGCAGCATAGGAAATAATTAATGGTGAGGGGCAGAATAGGAAATAATTAATTCTGAGGGGCAGCATAGGAAATAATTAATTATAAGGGACAGTATAGGAAATAATTAATGGTGGGGGGAAGCATAGGAAATAATTAATGGTTGAGGGCAGTATAGGAAATAATTAATTCTGAGGGGCAGCATAGGAAATAATTAATGGTGGGGGGGGGGAAGCATAGGAAATAATTAATGGTGAGGGGCAGCATAGGAAATAATTAATTCTGAGGGGCAGCATAGGAAATAATTAATTATAAGGGACAGTATAGGAAATAATTAATGGTGGGGGGAAGCATAGGAAATAATTAATGGTGAGGGGCAGCATAGGAAATAATCAATGGTGGGTGGAAGCATAGGAAATAATTAATTATAAGGGGCAGTATAGGAAATAATTAATGTTGAGGGGCAGCATATAAAATAATTAATGGTTGAGGGCAGCAAAGGAAATAATTAATGGTGGGGGGCAGCATAGGAAATAATATTTACAGAATGGGAAGGGAGAGTTGGGAAAAATTGTGGCAGATAAAATATAACATTTATTTATTATTATTAAAAAGTCTTTACACAAGAATGATAAAATTTGCAAACATGTATATAACATCTAGGGCAAGATTAGGAACTTGTCTTCCTGCATGCATATATTGACCCCTTTTAATATTAACTTGTTTGATATTCTTTTATTACTTTCTTCTATTTTTGTGCATGCTTTTACTTTCCAAGAAAGGGACAGGAAGGTATAGTGTTAGAGAATTGAGATCTCTGCAACTGCCCAGGATCGTTTTTGCAGATTGCTTCTATGTGCTGGTAAGAGCAGAATCAGTGGATACAGATACAATGTTGCACTTTATTTGTAACTTCTGCCTTTGTATCACAAGCACTTGGGTTACAAGTATCCTTTTACTTTATTAATTGTGGCTGGCTGTAGGCACAAGTAGTGTCTGAATTCTGTTTTGTATGGCTGTGTCCCGGGTTTCAGCTTATTGTGTATTTAATCGTCGATGTTTCACTGCTACCAGGTGGTTATCTCATCCAGCAGTGTATATAGTGGATCTTATCTAGCTGTTGGCCGAGCTCAGCACATTACTTATTGTATGTTTGATCCTATATCTTTCACTGCTCGTAGAAAGTATCTCCACAGCAGTATAGAGAGTGGACCTTATCTAGTTGTTACCGGGTCTCTTCTCAGAGCTGGGTTCAGCTGCCCGTTGTTGAGGGCAGCGTGTTTAAACCAGACAGACGCCAAGATCTTGTGACCTGGGTAACAATTACAACACAGGACCGTGGCACTTGCTCTTACAGTTTCTGAGAATCAGTGATATAAGAGGATAGGCCATATGCCAATCCTGAGAATCAGATTCTGAGAATCAGTGATATAAGAGGATGGGCCATATGCCAAAAGAAATTGAATATAAGAAGGGGAGACCTGGATAAAATTCTGCTCCAAACAGAGAGTGAATGGATCTTTAAAATGAACTCTGTCAGTCCCAATGGACTTAATGAATCTTTTAACTTTTCTATGCTTCCTGTAACGGTCCTTGAGAAAACCTAAGTGAAGTTGGCCCCCCCACCTTGTTCAAATCAAACAAAATTGGTGTCAAACGTTTGTGCTACGTTTGTGCTGGTTTGTGCAGCAGAAATTTTCGTTTGTGCCGCTATCGTTTTTAAGATTTTAATGAAAGTTTCCAGAGGTCATCAGAGGTCAACCAGCCCCCCCACATTGCCCAAATCAAACAAAACTGGTTCCAAATAATTCTGCTACGTTTGTGCTGGTTTGTGCTGCGCAAATTTTTGTTTGTGCTGCTTTTGTTTTGAATTTATGAACAAAAAATGAAAGTTCAAAAGTTTAAGCAGCCCCCCCACATTAACGGAATCAAACAAAACTGGTGTCAAACGTTAGTGCTACGTTTGTGCTGGTTTGTGCAGCAAAAATTTTCGTTTGTGCCGCTATCATTTTTAATATATTCATACTTTTTTCCAGAGGTCATCAGAGTTCATTTCTTCCAAAGTACAATGTGTTTGCTAGCTCCCCCTGGTGATCAAACCAGGGAAGTGTCACTAGGTTTGTTTTTTACCAGTTCATCCAAAACACCTCAAACACCTGAACATACCTTAAAAATTATAACGGCACAAACAAAAATTTTTGCTGCACAAACCAGCACAAACGTAGCACTAACGTTTGACACCAGTTTTGTTTGATTCCGTTAATGTGGGGGGGCTGCTTGAACTTTTGAACTTTCAATTTTTGTTCATATATTCAAAACAAAAGCAGCACAAGCAAAAATTTGCGCAGCACAAACCAGCACAAACGTAGCAGAATTGTTCGGCACCAGTTTTGTTTGATTTGGGCAATGTGGGGGGGCTGGTTGACCTCTGATGACCTCTGGAAACTTTCATTAAAATCTTAAAAACGATAGCGGCACAAACGAAAATTTCTGCTGCACAAACCAGCACAAACGTAGCACAAACGTTTGACACCAATTTTGTTTGATTTGAACAAGGTGGGGGGGCCAACTTCACTCAGGTCTTGAGAAATACTAATCTATACTCTCTACACTGCTGTGGAGATACTTTCTACGAGCAGTGAAAGATATAGGATCAAACATACAATAAGTAATGTGCTGAGCTCGGCCAACAGCTAGATAAGATCCACTCTATACACTGCTGGATGAGATAACCACCTGGGAGCAGTGAAACATCGACGATTAAAGGGGTTGTCCGAGTTTTAAAAAAAAAAAAAAATATGTGGCCAGGAGCGGGGTTACTAAAACAATAAAGCTGTACTTACCTCCCGGTGCCCTCCCGAATCCAGCGCTGTTGTCGCTCCGGTCCGGGGGCCATGTAAACAAACATGGCCGCCGAAGCAGCGCTGGACTCAGCTTCCGGCCGGCCGTGGCCGGGTACGCCTATCTGTCCCTATACACAGCATTGTGTATGGGGACCGGAAGGTTGTCGCATCCGTCCGGAAGCTGAATGCAGCGCTGGATACGGGAGGGCACCGGGAGGTAAGTACAGCTTTATTGTTTTAGTAACCCCGCTCCCGGCCACATATATTTTTCTTTTTAAACTCGGACAACCCCTTTAAATACACAATAAGCTGAAACCCGGGACACAGCCATACAAAACAGAATTCAGACACTACTTGTGCCTACAGCCAGCCACAATTAATAAAGTAAAAGGATACTTGTAACCCAAGTGCTTGTAATACAAAGGCAGAAGTTACAAATAAAGTGCAACATTGTATCTGTATCCACTGATTCTGCTCTTACCAGCACATAGAAGCAATCTGCAAAAACGATCCTGGGCAGTTGCAGAGATCTCAATTCTCTAACACTATACCTTCCTGTCCCTTTCTTGGAAAGTAAAAGCATGCACAAAAATAGAAGAAAGTAATAAAAGAATATCAAACAAGTTAATATTAAAAGGGGTCAATATATGCATGCAGGAAGACAAGCTTCCTAATCTTGCCCTAGATGTTATATACATGTTTGCAAATTTTATCATTCTTGTGTAAAGACTTTTTAATAATAATAAATAAAATAAATAAAATAAATCTGCCACAATTTTTCCCAACTCTCCCTTCCCATTCTGTAAATACTAAACTACTATTGGTGGTGCACACTGGGCAGAAAAGGACCACCTGTCTTTTGTATTAATCCATAGCATAGGAAATAATTAATGGTGAATGGAAGCATAGGAAATAATTAATGGTGGGGGAAGCATAGGAAATAATTAATAGTGGGGCGCAGCATAGGAAATAATTAATGGTGGGGGGCAGCATAGGAAATAATTAATGGTGAGGGGCAGCATAGGAAATAATTAATGGTGGGGGGAAGCATAGGAAATAATTAATTCTGAGGGGCAGCATAGGAAATAATTAATTATGAGGGGCAGTATAGGAAATAATTAATGGTGGGAGGGAAGCATAGGAAATAATTAATGGTGGGGGGCAGCATAGGAAATAATTAATAGTGGGAGGCAGCATAGGAAATAATTAATTCTGAGGGGCAGCATAGGAAATAATTAATTCTGAGGGGCAGTATAGGAAATAATTAATTTTGAGGGGCAGTATAGGAAATAATTAATGGTGGGGAGGAAGCATAGGAAATAATTAATGGTGAGGGGCAGCATAGGAAATAATTAATGGTGGGGGGAAGCATAGGAAATAATTAATGGTGGGGGGAAGCATAGGAAGTAATTAATTATAAGGGGCAGTATAGGAAATAATTAATGTTGAGGGGCAGCATATAAAATAATTAATGGTGGGGAAGCATAGGAAATAATTAATGGTGGGGCGCAGCATAGGAAATAATTAATGGTGGGGGGCAGCATAGGAACTAATTAATGGTGAGAGGCAGCATAGGAAATAAAGGTGGGGGGCAGCATAGGAAATAATTAATGGTGGGGGGCAGCATAGGAAATAATGGTGGAGGCACTATAGGAAATAATTAATGGTGAGGGGCAGCATAGAAAATAATTAATGGTGGGGGTATAGGAGATAATTAATTATGAGGGGCAGTCTAGTAATTAATGGGGGGGGGAGGCATATTCAATAATTAATGGAGAGGGGTCCCACTATATTTAATAATTAATTGTCCCAAATAATTCATTAATTGGGCCAATATTTAAAATAGTTCACAAGGGGGTTCAGTATATTAGATAATTAATTGAGGGGGGTACCAGTGTATTATGGATGCGGTCACATGTACTGATATTTATTTTTAAACTTTAGTCCGGCCCTCCAACGGTCTGAGGGGGACAGTGAACGGCCCCCTATGTAAAAAGTTTGGGGACCCCTGTACTACACTATCCATACGCGTATTTCTTCTAGTGAGATTGTCTTAAAGAGGACCTGTCACCCAATTTATCGACACTAGGAGCTGCTTACTAAAGTAAGCAGCTCCTAATGCTCGATCAAACGCCCCAGTGTTAGCGTGATAGCGTTACCGGAAACCTCTCTCTGCGCTCTCTGGAGTATGAGAGGCTGGGCACGGGGAGGGCCTCTTTCCTTTGGAGGGGGTTCTCCTTTAGTGTCCCTTAGTCTGTCATCTCCTCTCCTGGTGTTGGGCTGATGCTGCACAGTAGATTTTTGTTTTGTGTTCTGGGCATGAAGTGATGAAGGGCTTGCAGGCGCCAAACCTGGGCTTTATGTGGTTTGTATTGATGTTGTTTAGACTTTATTTGTATTCTGTTTTCTTTCTGTTATGTTGTAAATACTGTATATATTGTAAATACTGTATATAGGTTGGGAGGGGGGTGATGGTGGTGGGACTTATGAACTGACCTAGGACACTGGTTTGGACACTGGTCTGGACTACTTAACGCAAACTTTGGACGTTAGACCAGTGTCTGGGGGGAAGGGGAGGGTGCGGGCGAGGGATTTAGTTTAGTGTAGTGCAGTGATTTTCAACCTTTTTTGAGCCGCGGAACACTTTTTATACTTAGAAAATCCTGGGGCACACCACCAACCAAAAGAGCACAAAATGACACTAAAACAGTCATAAAAGGCCTCCCTTTACTAATAAAAAACCCCTAGCGGCCTCCCTTTACTAATAAAAACCTCTAGCGGCCTCCCTTTACTAATTAAAAGACCCTAGCGGCCTCCCTTAACTAATAAAAAGCCCCAGCCTCCCTTTACTAATAAAAAAAAGACCCTAGCTGCCTTCCCTATACAAATAATAACCTTATATACTTACCCTTGATGTCTTCTTCCGCGTATCTTCACTCCTAATGGCGATCCGCCCACCCCGAGTCGGCGATCCGCCCATCTTCTGTAGCTCCTGCACCGCGCGCCTTTGGTCACGTGACTTACGCGACCTGACGTCAGGTCAGTCACGTGACATGGGCCGCGCGGTGCAGGAGCTACAGAAGATGGGCGCATCGCCGACGCGGGGCTTGTAGGTAAGTATGGGGCAGAAACACGGGGGCGCGGCGGCAGCACTACACAGGGGCACCATGGTACGGGGAACTTTCCCCGCGGCACACTCAACCATGTGTCGCGGCACACAGGTTGAAAATCACTGGTGTAGTGTTATGTGTATTCTGTGTTTGTTAATATATATATATATATATTTTTTTTTTTTTCTATTCTCATATATATATATATATATATATAAAAATGGGTGTGGGGTGGTTTGTTATTAGAGGGTGTGGGGTGGGTTTATGTATATTTATGGTCATTTATGTTTATTTGTGGGTGTGGCTTGTCTTTGTTTTATTGGTTTGGTTTAGGTTGTGATAATCGGTTGGGTGGGGGTTGTGGTATTTGGTGTTTATTCATTTTGGTGTATTGTAAGTTATTGTTTTTGCTAGGTGTGAATGTGGCTGGACCAGCAGGTAAGATATTGTATATATTTTGTATATATTGTATATTATGTTTGGTTTGTGTTATGTTTTTTACTTTTATATAAAATAAAAGATCTACAGTGTAATTGTCGGACAGCTCGCAAAGCAACCCGACGTATTCATGAGGGGGCGGGGTTGGTGCATGGCTAGGGGCGGTGACTGCCGTCTAGCGCACGGCAGTCACTGCCGGCCTATGGAGCGAGCAGGGCGGTCCGGAGAAGAGGCAGCGCCTCGGACCGCCCCCTCATGAATACATCGGACAGCTTTGCACCGCAGTACAATGTACAATACTTTAGTAAGCAGCTCCTGGTGCCGAAAATTGAGGTGACAGGTCCTCTTTAAAGAGAGATGGCAATGAAGGAGGATTAGGAAACGTGATGGAGTTGGTCTGAATGGTGACCTATCCTTGTCAGAAACCTGTGGAGACGTGCAATACTCATTGAAAAGGATCGAGGTGTCAAGCAATATACTGTGTTGGATTCATAAATGATTGTCGGAGCTCCGGTCAGAGTAATTTCTCTCTTTCTTTTTGTTTTAATTGTGGGACTGTTTGTGGGACTGTGTTTGAGGCACTGAATAGAGGACAGGGGAAATCATGTATAGAGGATGGGGGGGGCACTGTATAGAGGCACTGTATAGAGGACAGGGGGGCTGAAGTCATGTACAATTTAGTGGATGTGGGAACTTTATTTAGGGGACAAGAGGGGATGCTGTATAGAGTGGTGGCAATGGAGAGGGGCGGTCACAAAATGGGCCATTGTTTTGACAGTGGGGGGGAGGAGTTGTATAGTGGGGGTTGCTGTATAGCAGGGGCAGCTTCATATAAAAGACTGGAAATGACAGTGTTTAGTGTGTGACCCTCTATAGCAGGGGTACTGTTATATATAGCTTTAGTAAGGAGGTGCTGTGTATATATATATATATATATATATATCCAGGTGCCATTATACTGTAAGTGATTGTGGTATCTTTAAGGGCACAGATGTGCTACCAAGAGCTGAAGACATCTAGGGGGGGGGGGGGGATTCATCACAGCTGGAGGAGTTATAGATTTCTCTTACTGATAGAGAAGACATCCCAAACTACAGGGGGCGCTATAGAGGCTGTAATGAAGAAGACTGTAAACGATGAGTCATCAGATATAACTATATTATAATCTCTTAAATTATCTGCAGTGCATTTCATTTCTAATTTGGATTCTTTTTTTTATGTTATTGAGTATGTGTTAGGTCAGTGGTGGAGAACCTATGGCACGGGTGCCATAGGCGGCACTCAGAGCCATCGCCCCAGCACACCAGACAAGACTCAAAGAATCTTCCTGCAGTTCCAAGCAACTTAAAAGATGCTGCTTTCAGTCATATTTTGATACTTACTTCGCTACTTAGAACTGTAGGAAGAGGGAGAATGTGTAGCCAGGGACAAATTATCTTTGGAGGACCTCCTGCTGGCCCCATGATTCTCTGTGTACAGAGGGACACTGGAAAGAAGATAAAATGATGAAAATTTTCAATCTTTCTACTGTGTTGCTGTCCTCAAGAGGCCATTATGATTAAAAGTTGTTGAACAGTGAGCAATAAGTTACTGCTTTAATTTTTGGTTGGCACCTCGCGATAAATAAGTGGGGTTTGGGGTTGCAGTTTGGGCACTCGGCTGCTAAAAGTTTCCCCATCACTGTGTTAGGTGGTATTATTTTGCAGTGGTAATGGTAGTGGTGTGGTGGTATCCGGTCATGATGCAGGGGTAATGGTAGTGCTCATAGCCTGGTGCTATTATTCAGTCTTTATGTGTGTCATGTATAACATTATTCCTTGATTGTGTGGTTTGTTCAGTAACGGTAGATAAGTTATTTAACTTTTTTTTTCGGATGGGGGACCCAAAACAGAAAGCTTTCCTTTTTGTGTGTTTGCTTCACATGCTGTTCTTATGCTTTTGGCTCAGGGCCTTTCTTAGCATAATATACCTACTTACTGGTAAATCGTTATTTCTGTTTTCCATTTAGAGAATCTACCAACACTGTATCCATGTGGACATTTTTCCGCCTACATTATATAACCCCACCTACTTCTTTTTACTCTGCCAACAGTATAGGGCCACTTTAAGTTCCCATGCCACCCCTGTCTCCAGCAGCCATGGCAGCCCTCGCCACCCCCACATTCCTGTTGCAGGGGCCCAGGGGAGTGACAGAGGAAACCCTGTGCTGGGCAGACACAGCATGGACCACTGTATGCAGCAGACGCTCTCCTGATGTGGATCGCACTAATTCACACGATGCATTATGAAACGCATTACAAACAGCTAACATGAGGTAATTTACCTAATTCCATTACTGTTAACATTTGCGTTTACAAAACGCAGTGTAAACATGATGTTAACACATGCATTAATGCATTCAAGTTTTGTTAACATATTTAACGTGTGTTAATGTTGCATTTACACTGCATTTTGTAAATGCTAACAGTAATGTAATTAGGCAAATCACCTCATCTCAGCTGGTCGCAATGAAAACGCAACCAAAACGCACAGCGTGAGCGCGCCCTAACAGTGCTGCCACAATCAGAAGGATGAAATAGATTGTCCAAATGCCGCAACTGTCTGCTAATTAGGACAATGTATTCCATCCAAAGACGGCAAGCAGTTAATAGCAAGCAGAGATCTATTAAACTGTGAGAAATGTATACAGAAAGTATAAAGGGAAATTGAAAAACTTTTCATTACACAAACAAAACCAATTGGCTAAAAGTGGACAACGCCTTTTAATTCTGAGCCTGAACAAAATAAAAATTTAACTCAATCACGTTTCATCTCTCATTTTTCATCAGAGCTGCACCAAGCTATTCCAGGCCTCCCTTTACCTCCGCTGGAGGTGCAGCATACAATTCACTGAAAGGTTTCTGCACATAGCAGCCTCATCTACACCTACATTCCTCCACTGGACTCATGACTCTGACGTCCTCACCCTCACGTATCTTCCACAAGAGAGCACACGGAAGTGACGCCCTTACAACTTCATATATGCAATGGTAACACAGCTACAATTTATTTGGTCTCCGAGAAAATGGCGGTCGCGGAGCGCACATGGGGACATATTGCCTTTCACTATGTTTACGAATTACTCCCCTAGAAACTGAACTGTTAGCAAAATCATTGCCCAAAACATCGTTCAGTGTGGCCATGACAAAGGGGCGTTCAGGAAATCGGCTTCCTCCTCCAGGTAGAGCCGTGATGTCACAGCCGGCCAGGTGAGCTGGATCCGGGTTGTCACAAGAGTCACCGAGCTTATTCCAGAGGAGGAGGAAGAACCAGCAGAGTGGCCGCTGGCTGAGAAGTCGCTTACAATATGGTGGCCGCCCCCATCACTCGCCTTCTCTCCCTGATGGTTGTGTGTCTGTGGCTGGGCCTGTACAGTGAGGCAGAGGCGGTGCCGGAGCAGGGGATCTGGAGTATCCCGACTTCTAGTGTGAGTACTGGCCAATTCCTCTTATCCTCTGCCGTCTGGGTATGAAGAGAAAGACTGCTCACAGGGGCTGTCACTTCTGACACCAGGACTGACAGGGTGCGCTGGGACTTGTGGTAGACTGACGGGCAGGGTGCGCTGGGACTTGTGGCAGACTGACGGGCAGGGTGCGCTGGGACTTGTGGCAGACTGACGGGCAGGGTGCGCTGGGACTTGTGGTAGACTGACGGGCAGGGTGCGCTGGGACTTGTGGTAGACTGACGGGCAGGGTGCGCTGGGACTTGTGGTAGACTGACGGGCAGGGTGCGCTGGGACTTGTGGTAGACTGACGGGCAGGGTGCGCTGGGACTTGTGGTAGACTGACGGGCAGGGTGCGCTGGGACTTGTGGTAGACTGACGGGCAGGGTGCGCTGGGACTTGTGGTAGACTGACGGGCAGGGTGCGCTGGGACTTGTGGTAGACTGACGGGCAGGGTGCGCTGGGACTTGTGGTAGACTGACGGGCAGGGTGCGCTGGGACTTGTGGTAGACTGACGCGCAGGGTGCGCTGGGACTTGTGGTAGACTGACGCGCAGGGTGCGCTGGGACGTGTTTCATCATTTAATTTATTATGAAACTGTCAGTTTTGGCCTAAATTAATGTATTTTGCCAAAAAATGTTCTAAATCGCAGGTCCATATTGTTTGAACCCATGTGAAACACTTAAAGAGTTAATAGACTTAATAGAAGTTTTTTTACATATGTTGAGGGGTGAACTTTCTATAGTGGGGTCTTTTATGGGGTGTTACTATTATTTAGGCCTTACAAAGTCACCTGAAAGCTGAGTTGTCCCTCAAAATGTGAGTTTTGGCAATTTTCATGAAAATGAGAAAAATCGCACCTAAAGATCTGCGCCTCATAACATCCTAGAAAAGTGAGAGGATGCATAAAATATCATCTCAACATAAAGCAGACATTCCGTAAATATTAATTATCAAGCTTTTTGGGTAGTTTTACTTTCTGCCTGGAAAGCAGAACATTTCAAACTTGGAAAATGAAGAATTTTTACAAACTTTTTGCCAAATTTTCACTTTTTTTTCAGAACGAAACGCAAAACTTATCACTTAAACATGAAGTACAATGTGTCACGAGAAAAGATTCTCAAAATCACCTGGATATGTTAAAGCATTCCGAAGTTAGAACCAATTATCGTGAGACAAATCGAGTCATTGAGCTGAAAACTAGTGTCGGTGATAAGGAGTTAAAGGTAACCTACCATTTCATTTGATGCATTATGAAGCAAACATACTTTGAGAATGCTGTAGCTACACTGATGCAGGATCATATCTTGGTTAATCCCTGAGCTGAGTGGTTTGGCTGATAAGACAGATATAAAATTATGATAATGAAGCTTTGTCGCTTCTATGGCTGCTTCAGCGCTTCTCCTAGCATCTGAGTTTTTCACTGCAGGAGAGGATGATGTAATCCTGAAGGCAGAATAATCAATTGCTGCGCCATCCCCCAGATGTGTATGAGTGATCCAGCTCAGATTGATTAGTCATGCTTGACTAACCTTCATTTGTAATTACAAGCTCAGTCTCTAATGTGTTTATCTTGGCAGCCATGCTGACCCAGCTTTCCCAAGGTCCTGAATGTTATAACTGTTCTTTCAGCAAAACCACTCCGCTCAAGGATTAACCAAGATATGATCCTGCATCAATGTAGTTACAGCATTCTCAAGGTATTTTTGCTTCATAATGCATCAAGTCAAATGGTAGATTTCTTTAAAGTGAGATGTAAATTGGTTGTATAAAGTCAAGGCAGAGATTTTACAACTGAAATCAAGCTCTCTCTTCCTCAGGAAGCCTCCTTCACTGTTATTAATGGTCCTGCATTCAAAAACATCACTAACCAGATCTCCTGAAGTCCAATAAATTATTTTCAATCACAGAGGAGGAGGAGGCCTTCAGAGCTCCCCACCTTGACTTCAGTGTTAAAGGGGTTTTCCCACAAAGGCAAGTTAGGCCCCATCTACTGGATAGGGCCTAACTTGCTCATCTGCGGGGGTCTCAGTGCTGAGACCCCCCACTGATCAGCAAGTTAGGGATAAGGCCTAACCTGCCTTCATGGCAAAACCCCTTTAAACTCTCCGCCTCCTTGACTTACAACCAATTTATATTGCACTTTGAAGTTATTTTTTAGGATGATATTTTCACACTGGACCATGAAAGAAACGAAAACCAGAAGGTGTTGCGCTTCTTGACAATATTCTGTTGGTTTTTTAGGCTAGTTGCTTGTACAGGTTCCCTTTTATTAAGTAATACCGATTGACAATGGAAATTCACCATGTGTAAATCAAAAGATAATATGTAGATGGTGAATAAAATATAACTTCTACTTCAAATCTTAAAAAAACTTTTCTGTTCATACGAAAATGTGACTATGAAAATAGAGCTAGACACAATCCTGGATGAAATCAATTCAAAATCGAAGACAAAAAAAACAACGCCCATATTGTGAAGAACTACCGGTAGTGAGAAGGACAAATGTCAGGACAGAGCGTTACAGTGGATGTAGAAGAGCAGGGTCCTGAACTAATGAAATACTCACCAGGTACATTGTTGTTATGGTCATGGTTTAACTAAAAGCCCCAACTCCTGAACCATAAACGCCAGGTCACGTTCCGTAGTTCTTCTGGGATCAATTCAGACACAATGTCGGGGACATGCTCCACTTATTGATCTGAGATTTCCTCTCATACATCCATTCCCTTGACTCTTAGGTTTTGTAACGGAGCCAGTGTTAATAGGGATAGGTTCTAGTCAGGGCTACAGCCGTTTAGGGCTGTTGCTCCAAAGTTAGGTTATCGGGGTGTACTAGCCGACTGTCCAATTAGGGTTTAGTAGGGGCAGTACTTTGTTGGATTGGCCGGTCAGAAATTTGACTTTGTTAAAAGCGCAGGGCCTCACACATGCCAATGTGGAGTGGACTGCTATCATACCTGTAAAGAGATGAGTATGACCTTGCTTTGATATTAACTACTTCTATATAGAAGCAGAAATATCTCTCAAAACCTTATATTGATACCTATAAAATCTATTGCAGGAAAAATAGAGAGATAAAGCGGCACTGTGGAATCGGATTTAGATCCAAAATATGGGGTGCAAGCTTGTGGCTCCCAAAATTCCAATAAGCCAAGGTAGAGAAGCAGCACTCCGTGGGAAATAAACACTTATTTGTTACGGAGTGCTGCTTCTCTACCTTGGCTTACAAAATCTATTGAGAGTGAGATACTACACCTGGTGGTGTTAATTAAACTGGGACTTGTAGTTCAACTGAAAATGTCCAATATGCATGCTCATTAAAAAACCTAACGTGCAGGCTTGAGTTAACTAATGAGTGATAGCACTAGGAGTATACACTGTGTATATACTGAATCTTCGGACACCGGAGGAGAGACTTTCCACAAAATATCTTATGGTATATACTTTATTATCTTGCAAAAGCATCTTATGGCATATATTTTATGAATATGAACTCGGTAGAACAGTTGACTTTTATCTAAACTATCTAATGCTTGATGTGTAGTTACAACACACACATTGAACAGAGTTTGAACTCAGTCCCGGTATCTATCAGTACTTGCTTTTTGTTTTTTTTCTTACTTTTTTATTGTCATTTGTAGTTTGTTTTCGTTTGTTTAATATGTTCTTAGGACTGTTGGATAACTGAAAATACATTTAGGAAAAATAGGTTTGTAGTATCTGAGAGATAGAAAGTAGAATAGATCCACTTGTGCCTTCAGATCTTTATCTCAGCACAGTGAAATCTTATTTTTTTGCCCCCTGAAATTGTTATATATTTTTGCCATTGTGATGCCCCCTGAAATTGTTATTTATTTAAAAAAAAACTTTAATTGGAAAATGACAAAGCTTATTTTTCACATTTCTGGTCATTTATCAGCTAATTTTATGAAGAAAAAAAAAATGTCATTAATAAAACTACCCTGTCAAGTAAAAGTCTTTAACATGTCAGAACAATTTTTTACTTAGTTTTTTTTTTATGATATGTAAAGCTTTTCCAAAGTTCTCTTCAGTTATCTTAGCACAGTGATGGCGAACCTTTTGCCCAAAATGAGACCCAAAAATCATTAGCTTTTCCCAAAGTGCCAACACGGCAATTTGGGCAGTAACAAAGTTATTGGTACCAGAATCTTTGAGCTCCAATCCGACACCTTTTCACTCTTTGGACAGGACCAAGCAGCACAGGATGGGTCACTTTAAAATAGCAGGGCACTACTTGGACTGCCTAAGACTACAGGAAGATGCCATGTCCGGCAAACTCTGAGACAGCCCGTGTGCCCACAGAGATGCTTCCGAGTGCCATCTCTGGCACTAGTGCCATTAGTTCGCCAACACTGTCTTAGCAGAACATCAAAAATTGACCAGGACATTCAGGAATCAATGACCCTTAGGGTTAATAACGTTTTCAATGCTAAAAGTATCGGAAAGTTCCTGGAACTGGGTAATTTTTGGAATTCAGGTAAGGTGCCAAGCGATACAAGGCAGTACTGTTGTGTCACATGTTCAAGCTGTTAAGCTCTGATTTCTTACCGAGCAGAATCGAGTACCGCCCACTCTGTAGATCCTTTCCTGGTTCTGGCATAAAATGCAGATACAGGATCCTCAGTAGAGAATGCTATGGTGTGAACATAGGCCATGTTATCTGGGAATCTTGCAGATGACACTAGATACACCCTGCGTATTCTAGGCGGGATGTCTCCGGAGCTGTCACCTTTGTGACAGTGACAAGATGTGATGGTTATGTTTACAACAAATGTTCTGCCACGAGCTGAATACAAGGAAATACCTAAATACCTATACCTTTTATTGTAGAATTATTGCTAGAAAATAGTAATAACTAGTTTTCTGCACATATCGGAGCCGCAGGAAGTCTGCAGGAACATCTTTTTCACAGATGTCCTATAGATGTTACATGGACGACAGATGTGGCCGCAACTTAGAAATGGGATGTGTCGGTCAATTTGTACAAGGTCTGGGAATTCCGGGTGGGGGCTGCGGGTAAAAGGGCTGTCACCACACAGTTGGCCCACAGGACCTAGTACATGTTTTGAGAGACATAACTTTAATACTTTTCTGTAGGGGCCTAATGTTTTTTGTTTTCATTGAGACTGATAATTTTTCTTCTATTTGTGGACAGCACTTTTGGCTTTACTTTTACAGCAGGTTTAAGTATGATAGCTTGGGTTATTTGTGTTCTGGGAGGGGGAGGTTTAAACATTTACATTTTTTACTTTTTTTTTTTTTAATGCTAATTTATCTGTAACATTAAAACACCTTTAGAATCCCAAATATTGATGTGCCAGACACACCCAATGTTTGTGCGTGTGGTCATGCAGAAATCCAGTGAGGAAGCAACCTTTGCTATCATTTGGTGCCATAAAATTGTGCAGCAGTGTAATCTTGTGCTATTTACATGTTGCCATTCAGCCTACGACTAACAGGTCTTTCCATCAGACTCTTGTCTTGTTCTCATGCCACCTGGAGGACGTATATTTCCATGTCCATGTGCACAGGTCTGGCACATGTGTATAGACTTTTTTTTTTAATAGATGCTTTTAGATTTTCTTTTTGTGTTTAGGGTTGGGTTATTTGAGACACTAAGCCACTGTTACATAAAGACCTGTGGGTGGTTTACTATTCTGCAGGCAGTAATAGCAATCATGGATGGAGGAAGAATCAGAAGGGGCATTTTACAATGTACCCCTATTGTCCTCTGATGCATTTTTTTTAGATAATCTCAGAGTACTCTCTGCTTTGTTTTTTTTAGGATGACAAGCCTCTCTTGATGAGAAAGATAATGTTTAACAATACAAACATACATCTAAAAGGTAAGTACCACCTGTTTGTGCTTAACTTTAGTTTTCTTATAATTATGATTTAGGATAAGCAAGACAGTATTTTTGCTTTGGAATAAATGTTGTTTTGTAGAGACCCTGGGGGGGGGGGGTGGGTGTTGTCATTTATTTAATGTTGTGTGTGTTTTTCGGTTTTTGTAAAGACCTTTATTCCCTATCCACCAGAAGCATTTCTTTTTGTTTATAATTTTACAGTTGAAAAAGTAGTTTGTGCAAATCCTATGAAGATTACGGTGGAATGGTATCTGAAATATCACAAGTGTTACAATTCACTTAATTCTGTTGAGGTAAGTGTTATAATTGGAACATGTGCATTGGAGATCAAAATCGGAGAACACAATTTCCTAAATGTCATTGTGTAGTTCTATGTGAATACATCCTAATGTGTAAAATAGCATGTTTTTTTTAAACTTTGTTCATAAATTGTATATAATCTAAAGCACTGAATAAAAATGTAAATCCGATAATTGTAAAAGAACATTCCATTCAGGGTGCGTTCACATGTTACAGTTAAAACTGCATCGCAATCAGCTTTGAGGTGGTTTTAGGTGCAGTTTTGTCAGTTGAACAGGTGAATGACATGAACTGAATGAGTGAATTTGGTTTTGAAGGGGAAAACCTGTTCCACAAATGTTGCAGTTTTAACTGTAACGTGTGAACGCACACTCAGATACCTCCAAGTTATTGGTGTTAATCTAGCACCTGTTGCCAATTTCCTTAATTACTGTATATGAGTGAGTATATAAGTTTTTTTTTTTTTTATTCTGGGCTGACTGTATACTACTGGGGGCAGGCTGTTTACTACTGGGGGCATGCTGGGGTGGCTGTATACTACTGGGGGCACGCTGTATACTTATGGGGGCAGGCTGGGGTGGCTGTATACTACTGGGGGCAAGCTGGGCAGTCTGTATACTGCAGGGGGCAGGCTGTATATTATAGGGGGCTGGGTCTGTGACCAATGCATTTCCCACCTTTGGCTTATACTCGAGTCAATAGGTTTTCCCAGTTTTTGGTGGTAAAATTAGGGGTCTCGGCTTATACTCGAGTATATACGGTATCTAACTCATTCAAGTCCCCAAGGAAGGCTGGTCGTCTTCAAAAGGCAAATGCAAGACTCATAATGCGGATAATCTCCATGGGTAATAGTTTCAATACTGCAGTTAGAATTGCACATCAGTTCAGCATTGAACAGGAAAAGTGATACAACGTTTAAGAGAATTTCATTAGCAGAAAGAATCAAAAGGCTGGAATTACTTTTGCTAAGGAAAATGTTGTATAGATAGAGGAGAAGTGGTCCACAGTTCATTTTATTTATGAAAGCAAGTTTAATTTATTTAAAGCTAAATGGAAACATTATGTTTATCGACAAACTGGGCAAAGAGTGAACACAAGGTATATGTAAAGAAGTCGGTGAAAGATGGTGGAGGAAGTGTAATGGTTTGGGGAATGTTTTCTGCAGCAGGAGTTGGACCTCTCATACAGCTACATAGGAGTGTGAATACAAGTGTGTATCAGAACCTTCTTCAAGAGAATGTGGATCCTTCCTTGCGTTCTTCACTCAATCAGCCAGCAATTTTCAGGCAGCTGCCTGGCAGCCCCATGTCATACAGTAAAACGGTAAAGCAGTTCCTTGAAACAAAAGACATTGAAGCAATGAAATCCTCTGGAAAATCCTTTGTTATGGCCAAGAAACCCACAACAGTCATAGAACTGTGGAAGAGAATGGAAGAAGAGTGGACCAAAATCTCACCAGAGAAGTGTGAGAGACTAGTGATGTCCTGTGGCTGCAGATCTGCTGAAGTCATTCACCCCTTAAGGACGAGGCCATTTTACAGCTTAAGGCTACATTCCCACTGCCGTGAGCCCGCCGCGCCATAGCACGGCGGGCACACGGCAGCGCGGGGAGAGGAGGAGGAGGTGAGTGCAGCTCACCCCCGCCCCTCTCCATAGCAATGTGTGGCCGCGGCGCCGTAATACGGGAAAAGATAGGACATGGTACAGTGGTCACTGTGTCCAGAAAAAAGATAAATGTATAATTTCCCAGAAACCTATAGATCACACTGCATATAAAATAACTGACTAAAGCCGCAACGATGGGCAGGAATAGGACTTGCCCTTTAATTTGCAGTGTGGGCAGAAAGTAGTAGGACCCTGTTTTAGCACAAGGGTCCATTGCACATTGATGTGCATGAAGCCTTACAGAGGTTGGCCACTTTATTTAAAATGTTTGTATTAAGTGTGTTTGTGTCGGGCGTGCAACAGTCATGTGAATGGGGCCTTAAACTGCACCACAGTTATCATCCAGCGTCAGGCATTTTGATAAATCTGGTATAGCATGAGACGGACTGAACAAAAAAGTGTCTCAATGTCAGTGCACATTTACACCAATCAAGAAAGCAAAGCAAAACTATTAATAGATGTCTATTGGTAAATTACCTAATATCTTACCCCCAACACTTACACACACATTACAAAAAACATGAGGTACAGTGCACAACCCATTTGAAATGCACATTGTGGCTCTAAAAGCTGCTTTTTTTTCGGGTCTCCCAAGCAGGTCTTACTGCAGAAGAATCAAACTGTTATTATTCTTGTGTTTTCCCAATGTCACTTCATATCACCTTGTAATAACCCAGACATTTTATGTTTTTACAAATGTTTGTTTAAAAAATACATAAATTGCATCTTGGGTGACCTGTATTCTCTATGTTTTAGGAGCTGAAATTAGAATATCCTAAGTTATTCACTGAAAAAAATGAGGAAAACTCTGAAACGTTTGATTGTAGCACATCAGGGCAGCCCTTCTCTCTGCACAATGTAAGTATTCCTTATGCTCCATGTCTGAGCTTGGTTTGGGCTTTATTTGTGTAGTGCCATCATATTTTGCAACGCTTTACAAATCATGGGATATATACACACAAACAAAATAAGACATTACAGATCAATAACATTGTTACGTTAAAGAATGCTGCTGTGCATCTACATTATGGGAGAAGATGAATAAAACGCATTCATTAAGATGTGTCAAAATCAAGTCCTGAAATAATGGCAGTTACCGCCAGTAATTGAGATCATTTCCCCCTCTCGCGTTACCTCCACACCAAGGGGACGTGAAGGGCAGCGTGGCTGGCAGCAGAAAGGGGCTGGTGCTGGTGTTCCTGCTTCACTACAGCCAGTAAGCTTTCATAAGTAAACATTTTGTTTACGAAAGAACACAAAAAAAACTGTGTGCTGCATTTTCAAGACATGGGGAAATGTTTGGTAAAAGCTGTGCGCATGTTTTGGTCATAAACGAAGACAACTAATAGGAATTGAAAAGTATAACAGTCTTAAGCTGCACCAGATTTGTCATCCAGCATCAGACACTGAAAAATCTGGTTTGACTGACTAGTCTAAATTTGCGCTTACTGTGAGACACTTTTGTTTAATCTATCCTATTGTGTTACTGGATATTCTACTTCTCTGTGACAGAACATTCTATAACAGACACCAGACGTCACCTGGGAACTCGAGAGTAATCGCAACAACCAAGAGCTGATAATCCTCTCAAGTATAACTTGTGAATGGAGAGCTGTTACTTCTGCTCAATCTTCACTACTATAGGACTGTAAAACATGGGTGTCCTTGGAGTCCCTAGAAGTGAATGAAATACAGCTTGCACATGCACACTTGCCCTCTATTCACATGGAGCAATTTAGCCCATTCACCTGCTTGCAGGGGGTCCCAGTGTTTGGACCCCAGTGATTGGTCAGTTATCCCATATTCTTTTCTCAAACAACCATTTTGTGTGGGAACAGCTGGCTAGATGGTGGTTGGGGAAAGAACAGGTTAGATATTTAGAATTTCATCATTATTTATTATCTGACCCTTTTTCTTTTTCCCATGATACCTTGCTCCTTTGGAAAAGCATGCACTTGCAGTCAGAGGAATGACTGTTGAAGGTGTTTTGGGATTTTTTTATTTTTACAGATGAATGAGATTTTTAAAAGTGCACCTTCTTGGCAGCAAGTCTTCATTACATCTACTGGTCACTTGACCCCTGAACTAAACCAAGTGTTTGGATATTGTGATATGTTATAGTCTCCTCATCAAAATAGTTGTCCCTCAGTGAAGAGAACATCAGTCATCAGATACTATCCATCTACTGTAGATTATATGGTGGAATGGAGAATAGGGTAGGAATATAACACATTATGCCTTCTCCTTCTATGTTCCTGCAGTGTAAAGACATTAGGAAGGGAATGATGTCATACAGAGGCGTATCTAGGAGCAAAGCCATAGCAGTCTTCTTAATGAGGCCCCCCCTACCCCATCAGAAAATATGCATTTTTATATTCTTGCATATGTGAGTTACAAACACACATTTATACAGTAATGCACACACATATAGAGCATATACACACATACAGTTCCATATACAAACATACAGCATATATAAATGTACAGTACAATACAGTATATATACACAGTACACTGCATACACATACAGCCTGTACACATCATCGATACAGCTTATATACATCGCATGTTATATACATGTTATGCTGTACAATGTGCAGCATAATATTTATATAATGTTGCACATCCTCCACTCTTTAGTCTGTCAATTTGGATCTTAAGACCCCCTGACACTGTGGGCCCCATAGCAGCTTCTATTGCTGCTACCACTGTATTTATGTCCCTGATGTCATATCATTCCACTTGTAGAGGTCATTTGTATTAGTTATTCTAATTTTTGATGTTTTATTTTTTAATAGAAAAAGCTGGCCATTTCGGAGCGCATTCCGAATCAGGTATGACATTTTCACGGCTTGATTATGATTTCTGTTTTAGAAATGATGACCTATTGTTTGAATAAGTCCTAATATTATGATCAATGAGGGTCCAACCGCTAATCCTAATAAAGTTCAGAATACGCTGCAAATATGCAGTGGTGCCCTCTGCCTTCCTCTTTGCATAGCATAGCTTTCCTGTTTGATTGCTGTGACCATTATCAACATTTGTGAGGGTATTGTAATCTACCCTAGAATAAAGGTAACAGCCACTTATCTAAATGTCCCATCAGTCTTGTGAGTAGCCATATAATCATTAGAATGCTAGAATGTTGCTTCTAGGACTGACTGCACCCAGGTCAAATGTATCCGTGACGATTTATCTTGTACTTGGGGTTGCTGAACTTACCATTAAAGTTATGAAAAAAATATAGAGCAACAAATACACAAATAACCTCATCCCCAAAATTAATTAGCCCTACTAATTGTTGCCATATCACTGGAGAATAACTGAAAATAGATACGTAATACATTATAGATGAGGACAATTAGATTGTATCTGTTTTAGTAGCATATAGCCTATGTTACACCAAGGCATGGGAGTAGGTAGCCTGTGTGACTTTTTAGAGCTCTGTTCAAGAGAAGACTATAAATATTGGCACAGATAACTCTACTCCGAAACATGCCTATATGGCCTGATGGGAGTGGTGGCTGGGTTGTATCTTCCATACACGGCCCAGAAACAAATCTGGTCTAAAGCCCCCAAAGTTTTTTTTCCCGATTTAAATATATAAAGAAAATCAATCTAAAATATTATTGAACTGGTATCGCGACCCGGACATTCTCCATAAACTCTATCCTTCAATCCTCTAGAGTTGTGATGACCTTGGTGTCTCCCTCTTTCAGATCTTTTGTGAGTCTGATTCATGTATAATTCTCTACAGGCGTCTTGCTCATTATATCCAAATGCAAAAGATCAGGTTTGGGGGGGAAGTGGGGACAGGGAACAAATAATAACCAAGTGGTGTTAAATCCCTCTGATCCTAGCCTGCAGTGGTCCCCCACTTTTTATGGTATACGCATGGGGTTAAGAACCTCAAAACATAATAGAAACTAATGGTATCCCCCCAAGGAAGAAACTGGAGGGAAAAGAGGAATAACCAAGACAGTGTATGGAAGATAAAACAAAATTATTTTATTGCTTACAAAAATAAAAATGAACAAGACATGTAAACAAAATACATACAGTGTGGTGATGACACAGAAAGAATGGCGGTCAGAGCCGAGGGCAGTCAAGGAACCTGAGAGTATACATTATGATGGACTATGTACAAAAAGGGACCCACTAAAGTGCTGGCTGGTAAAAGATACCGTGCCCGGCCATAGACCAATAATGTGGGAATCTACCCAATGTTGACTAAAGTCCTTACCAGTTTGTAGTAATAGCAAAGTGTTCCACTGCCTGGGATGAACCGCCCGCCCCGACGTGCGTTTCGGCTCAGGGATGAGCCTTCGTCTGGGGGCGTCTTGCTCAAACTATCATACAGGCAGTTTTGCATAATAGAATAGACCGGAACCCACTGACTTCCATCCCTCCTTGACCATCACAACCTTATCAGTGATATAAGAAGTATGGCAAACCTCACAGCTTCTATACATGAGTTGTGGTCATTGTAGGATGCCTGTAGCAGAACTGTAGCCTACCCACCATGAAATGGCTACGGTTGGATCTTCCCATGGGTATCCTACCCTATGTGGACTTATCACGGCAGGTGGGCATATGGGTCGATTGCCCGTTTCTTATATTTTTATATTGAACTTTATGCTTTTGACTGTTTTTGAGTTTTGAATCTCTTTTACACTGTTAGTTGTTTGTTATTATGAAACCCGTTATCTGGTCCTAAAGACACGTGTGTGAAATGTATGTGTTGTAAATGGCATCTGACATAAGCTTAGTCTATAAAATGTTTTGTATTTAGTAGTAAAGGTTTTTTTTTTTCTTCCAGAAACCTGCCCCTTTCAACTCAAAGGTAAGAAAATGTAGTGTAGGGTAAATTTAAAAACAAAAAACAAAACTGAGGCTGGTTCTTTCACTACCAGATGGATTTTAAACAAATTTATTTGCAAGTTCATGAGCCAAGAAAACACACGTATATTTGACATGTATTTTGACATTGCGTCTATGTCCAAAACCAAAATCTCTTTTGGATTCGTTCAAAACCCAATCACCCGTTTTAAGCTGGAAATTAAAAATTATAACTGCCTACAAAATTTTGGGTTTACATGCATTTAAAAAACTGCACTCCCCAAACCCTATGAATTGCAGGATGGGCATTGACAGCTATGATCTTCATACAACATTTATGCATGCTGGTTTTTGTTAAGTGCCTAAAACATAAAGTGGATGTCTGGGAACAAAAAAAAAAGTTATATATGATTGGGTCTTTAGAAACAATTAACCACTTATACTTTCTTCGCTCCCTTTAATTTTCGATGCCAACTGCTCTGGCAGGGCCATCCTGACCACACAACTGTTACCGTAAAAGTTTCAGGCTGTACCGGGGCTCCTGGTACCACAGGTGAACCGAAGCACCGGAGGAGTTATAAGAGGTTTATTGTTTTATAGACCCCCATATATAAAACATTTTTTTAAATTCCTGCATAACCCCTTTAAAAGTTTAAAAGAGAGACTTGTGTGTAACATATATAAATGTAAACTGCAAATAAATATATATGTATGTATATATATGTATGTATGTATATGTGTGTGTGTGTGTGTATATATGTACGTACGTACGTACGTACGTGTGTGTGTGTGTAAAAAGAAAATGGCAACAATCCAAGATTCAATGCGAAAAAACGTACTGATTTATTCCAATATGTGCCAAGCTACGTTTTGACGCCTGGAGCCTTTCTCAAGCTTTTTATATATTATAAAATATATATATTTAAGTGCATTGCATGTTGGGTATGGGCATTCAACTTCAAACACTTCAACTTCAAGCAGTTCTTAAAAGCAAAAATTTAATAAGCCACATGCATCCTGAGGCCTGAAACCTGGGTGTAGCACATGGCTAGGTACAGAGGGTTGGGGGTAGCGCTCTTCACCCATCTCCTCTCCATAGAAAGCTCATTGACCACGCTGCAAGTCCGAGTAAATAAAGGGCACATTTTGCTCAACATTACTCCCCTGAGTTTATCCACTTTATCCAATAAGAAAGGGAACCATTTCTCACTGCATTCTGTCACATGATTCCATGCTACCCCTGTGCTACTTTTTGGCATCTAGGTTGAACTAGTTAAAGGGAATCTGTCACCAGGAGACCCATTTTTAGCTCTCCCCAGTCCCCACAGAGCATAGTACATACACTGCCAAAGTGTTTTTGTATAAAAAATAGGTTTTACAGAAAAAAAGATATGTTATATTGTACCTTTCATTAGCATCTGCTGTGTGACTAGGCAGTTGCCAATTGGGAGGGTCTGGTAAGGAGCAGCCCCCCCCCCCTTGGGAAACATGTGACCTTTTCAAATATATGAATAACTCCCCACACTCGGGATTGGCTGTAGAGGAGCAGGGGGCGTTGGCAAGCCAAGTGATGGGTGTTTTCATATATTTGAAAAGGTCACATGGAGAAGCTGTTCCCCAAGGGTGGGGGGGAATTGCTCCTTTCCAGACCCTCCCAAAAGGCTACTGCCTAGTCACACAGCAGATTCTAATGAAAGGTACAATATAACATATCTTTTTTTCTGTAAAACCAATTTTTAATACAAAAACACTTTGGCAGCGTATGTACTATGCTCTGTGGGGACTGGGGGAGTGCTAAAAATGGGTCTCCTGGTGACAGGGTTCCCTTTAAGGTAGTAATTCTTTCAGATTACTTAATAATTCAAACCTATTTGTAAATTTTGGCTACTCAAGGTTCCATCTGCTAGTAGTGTAGACTTGTCCCGCCATAGAGAGCGAATGAAGAATAACCAGATCAAGCAATTAGGGAGATTTATTAATCTGTCCACAACCACAAATTCTGTTGTACTTAAAAAACTCTGCACCACATTTATAAAGGGTTTAAGACCGTTTTTTCCCGCTTTTCTGTAAGCCAACTGATAGGAGGTACTTAGTACAACTAGAGTTGAGTCCCCTCCATACAAGGTGGGTGTTTGCTGCATCAATCAGACAACCTAGGGTGTCTGAAAAATATAAAAAAAAAAATTAAAATCACCACCCTTTCCCTAGAACTGATCTAAAAATAAACAGTAAAAAATCATAAACATGTCCGTTCTATAAAGATAAGTAATGATAAACATAAGTTATTCCCATCGTTGAACCCCGTAATGGAAAATGGTGACCAAATTCATTTAAACCGATCCGACCTCTTACTAAATAAGAGGTCGGATCGTGTATCTTGTGTGCTGGCAGTTGGCCTTATTCATTAGGGGTCATGCCGACACACCCCCAGCATGCCCCTGCCAGCGGTCACATTGTAGGAGAAGCTGGCAGTATCGCATCGCTGCCGGCTCTACGCGATGCGGCCGCGCCACACTAACAGCTGCTGCGGCCGCGGACTGCCTGACTCACATTCCCGGCCGGCTTCTTATTTAGTAAGAGGTCGGATCGGTTTAAATGAATTTACTGCACTTACATTTAAAATAAAAATGGGTAGGGAGAAAGGGGCTGGGGGGAGGATTATGGGGGGCACATTTGGTGGGTGGGCTTTCCAGGGTGACAGGTCCTCTTTAACTTTTCTTTTAAATGTGCATTAAAATAAAATTTAGTATCCCCGTGATTGTACTGACCCAAAGAATAAAGGAGACCTGTCATTTGGGGCGCACAGTGAAAGCTTCAGAAACAGACTAGAAAATTGAGCAACTGCTTTTTTTTTTCCACCAATTTTACTGAATTTGGATTTTTTTTTTCCCAGTACACTTCATGGAATATTAAATACTGCACTATGAAGTGCAATTTGTTACGCCTAAACAAGCCCTCACACAACTCTAAACAAAAAAGGGGCTGATCTGGGACTAAAAAGGGACTAAAATCTGAAAAAACACAGACCATAGCCATTAACCCTACTGGATTCTTTATGCACCTTCTAAACTTTTACCGTTCTGAACCCAAAACCAGAGGGCCACAAGTCCAATATGAATGAATCCCTGTTGGGACATACCATAGTAACGTTAGTGTTATAGTTCCTTTACCATTAGGTGTGATTCCATTATCACTCTGCTGCCCAGATTTTGCTTAGTTTTCCACATTTATCTGCCTTATACAGCTATTGTTAACAAGATGGCTTTAAAGTAAATGACTTTGTAAACTATTTAATGTTAAATATAAATGTAATTTTTTGGGGGTAATGATGCTAACAATATATCTGTGTTTGCAGTTGCTGGATGTTGTGGCACAAACCCAACAAGATGGACCCTACGCTTTTGCAGTCAGCGTGTCTTCAGATTCAAAGGAGAAATGGAGCTTAACGGGTATGGAGAGAAGTGTCTGTAGTGCTGGAAATACGAATGCCTTATGACCCTCTTATATTTAGGCTGGTGAAATTTCTGGCTTGCTCTCAGCTGTTTCTGTCACTTTCCATTCTTGCACGTAGGTGTCAGCACACTCCACTCCTGCTCCGATTAGTAAAGTAGTAGATGTCTTTTCACCCTAATTTCTTTACAGGGAAACAGTAGCCTAAACTAATTTCACATCCGTTTTTTTTTTTTTAAAGAAAAATTAAAGAAATCTCCAGCAATGTAGACTCCAATTAGGGAGATATATAAAAACACTTGTTTGTTTCATTGCGTGGGTGTAGTATAAATTCGTAGTAATAACCTAAGGGAGAACAGAAACAGTCCTAAAGGGGACAAGGAAAAACATAAAGGTTAAAAAGAGGAATTTTTTTCAGGATTGCACCTTGGGGAAAATAATATATTTTGCAATGGTCCTGAAGTCTGGTAGCAACAAAACAGTTGGACCAGACATCTATATTTTGGGGGAAGGCGGTCATATAATTTCACCATAGGCTAAATCACATCTAAAGAAGGATGGTTCCATAGATACTTACATAGCAGTTTCAGGTTCCCCATGTTGCAGTATTGGCTTTTTGGAGATGGGCATCCATCGTATATTATAATCTAAGGGCTCACATGCAGTGCAATAAATAAATGTCATAGGATGGTGTCCAGATGTGAGGAATGAATTTACCTTTTCTTCTTGATAGTTACTGCTTCAATGGAAGGTCCTCATGGTTATATCTCCGCTTCAGAGTGGTCATTAATGATTGTAAGTAAACTTTCCATTTGTATGTGTTTTGCAGGATGAGTGGGTAAGCTGATGTTTTACTGACTCTATTCAGTCATTCATCTTTATAGAGGGATATTTCCTCCTTGGAAATCTACCGGTTTATCTACCGGATCTCAAGAAGGGTTGGTGGGATCTGCAACCTGTGGTCTCTCCTGCTGTGGATGAAGAGGGGGCAGTGTTTGTCTGGTTATGTGTTGACTTTTGCTGGAGTTTTGTTGAATAAATCAACACCTATACAAAATTACAGGGAAATTGATATATCACTAAGCATTAAGTAATAACAATCTTCTTTGTTCAATCATCAGTTAAAACTTAGATTTAAAATGGCAACATACATTGAAAAAATGGTCTGCTCGTAGTAAAACAGCATTATATACGTGCAAAGGAAAATAATCGTACAGAATCTAAGGTATTGGCGCAATATTTAATATTGGCAGCGCAAACTTCTCAGTCACAAAAAGCAGCATACTACAACTGGGGGAGCAAGACCCACATCTATTGTATTTGTCATGCAATAAATGAGAGCAGCCCAGAATACCACAGTCATTCAGCTTCTACTCGCAACAAAATATGACTGGTAATTGGAAGCAACACAGTCTATAAAAATGTGCTGATTCTGTTAGTTTTGAGAACATCTATATTTGTACAGTGATTCCTTTTCTCTCACTTCGTTTACTTTCTGTTTAGCTTCTGAATAATTCATGTCAGTATGTCATAAGTAATTCTTTTGTCTTTGTAGTTCTACATGGTGATGTGCATTATGTACATTGTGCTTGGACTGATGTGGTTCATCTGGTCTGCCTGCTATTGGAAGGACCTGTTAAGAATCCAGTTCTGGATCGCCGCAGTAATCTTTCTAGGAATGCTGGAAAAAGCAGTGTTTTATGCAGAGTATCAAAATATGAACAGCACTGGGGTGTCCTGTGAGTGTCTATATATACATATTTACTATTGTTGTTGTTTAGTATATAATTGTATTATAATTGAGTTACAGAAACTTTTTTGTTCTAATTTTTAGCTCCTGGTTTGCTGATATTTGCAGAGTTGGTTTCTGCTGTCAAAAGAACACTGGCCCGGTTATTAGTGACCATTGTCAGCTTGGGATATGGAATAGTGAAGTAAGTGATTATAATGCAGACCTTTTTTAGCTGTTAAACTCAAGTTTAAAATCCAAATATCTGGGCTCCCCACCAATCACATGAACAGGTCCACTACCATGTCTATAGAATCGCCTCTTATTCATTTTTTGAGTGTATCAATCGTAGACAAAAGTCTAAAAGTTTCATGTTCCATTAAGGTGATATCCAATTAATACATTAGCTCTAAAACCATGCCCTTCGATCCAAGTATATACTGCATCCTAAGCGGCAATCCTAGTACAGGAGAGGGCTCTCATTCTTTTTTAACTCAAAGGTTACAGGATTTCCTGATATATTCATTTGTTCAAACACTAGTTCTTCTGAAAGAAAGGAATGGCACCAGAGTGTAATAAAGGACACACTTTTGTACTTCAATGAAGTTTTATTCTGCTCTCAAGAATAAATGGTAAAAATGCCAAGATCCTGTCCACCACTGATTTCCTCTTGAAGGCTTCTTTCGGGGGGAACTAGGGAGTGGGATAGTTGAAGAGAGATGTGCTACAAGACTATGGATGATTAAAGTCTGTCCTCATGGCCCACTGGTTACTGGGTTCCCTTGCCACCTTTTGTTTTTGAGAATCCTATTGGCTTGTAAGTTATCTTTTCATTAGCATATGAGAGCTAATAAATGTCAGATCAGATAAATAACATATATCCAGTACTCCATACTGTTGGCTTGCACTAATCTTTATTTTACTCTTGGAACAGGATCCATCAATTCATACAAGTTTAAGGATTACCCCCAACACACAGCTTACCATATATTAAAATGGAACATGAGACACAATATATGGCAGCCTAAGTATCTGATTGCTGCAGGTACCATCAGTCACTTAAACTGGGATCATCAGATTTTTCTCCTCACTTTAAATTCAGAGTACGGAAGGGTTTAAATGAAGCATATATGATATTTTTGTAGCCTTTTAAATTTATTGAATGTTGAATTGTCCCTTCTTTGTTTTTCTCCCTCCTCAGGCCAAGATTAGGAGCAGTCATGCATCGTGTGGTGGGAATGGGTGTTCTCTACTTGATATTTGCCACTGTAGAAAGCGTTATGCGAGTCATTGGGGTAAAATATATATATTTTTTTATCTACATGAGGTTATAGGATTTGAGTGAGACATTTCCACTTCTTGTATACTGCCTCTGCTGTACGTTTGCATTGTGCCTCCAGTAACGAAACCTTATTTACATGCAATAAGAAAAACCAGTTAGCCAAATGCTAAGTTATAGGATTTATGTAGTCAGTTTGCAAAAACTTTTGCCTTCCTAGAGATATGTCAGTACAGAGGTTTTTTTTTTTTTTTGCCTGTAAAGTTTACTATTGGGAAATAAGTTCAGTAACACTCAACTTTTCAATTGTATTTCATTCCAGACAAAAGAATCTGATTTGGTGTTGTTGTCAAGTATCCCGCTGGCTCTATTGGACTCTGCATTATGCTGGTGGATATCCTTTACTATAAAACCATATATTACAGCCGCGGTCCCTGGGTTATGTACAGGATAGGTTCTGTAGGTTTGTCCTAAATTAGAATTTGTATGTAAGTTAGACCTGTATACCATATTTTTCGTGTATTAGCCGAGTTATTCAGTACAAAAAATATGCTGAAATACCTCACTTCGGCTTATACACGAGACAATAAAAAAATAATCTTGCATACTCTCCTTCCAGAGTATGGCGCGGCTCCTCTTCTGTCTTCTCCGTGATGCTCCCGTCACTGCGTCTCCTATTCTTTCTTCTGTATGCTGTAACAGCCGTCATAGTATGCGCCGGCTGGCAGACTACTAAGGGGGGGGGGGGGGCTGGCTGGCTCCTAAGGGGGGGGCAGGCTACTAAAGGGGGCTGGCTGTATACTGGGAGGCTGTGACCAATGCATTTCCCACCCTCTGCTTGTACTCGAGTCAATAGGTCTTCCCAGTTTTTGGTGGTAAATTTAGGTGCCTCGGCTTATACTCAGGTCGGCTTATACTCGAGTATATACGGTATTTTATAATTGTTACCCCTTACAGAATTTTATTATGGTCTCTGTGACAATTGTATTTTAAAAATGTTGGATTGTTATAAGAACCAGGATTAACAATAAAGCTTAATTGCAGACTCCTTTGATAACTGTATAGTTGATTGTAGCCTTGGGCTAAAGTACAGTAAATTACCGACATCCAGAGGACCGTTTGTAACTAGGGGTCGTCTGTAACTCTGGATACTGTATTTACTTGAATGACCCAAGTGGTGTCTGACCATGTTGTTAGGGCATTTTAGTTCTGTATTACTAAGTTGAGGTGATACTGTGCAGCATGTAGTGAGGTTTCATATGTAAATGTAGCTATGTTGTAATCTATATTTTCATTTGTTTATCTCCATTCTCTAAGATTTATTAATTTTAATAGTTCTGTTTTTCCTTAGCTTATGTATACATATTTGTAAGTCTAGCACAAACAATGAAAACTCTAAAGTTAAGAAGGAATGCAGTGAAATATTCTCTATACAGACACTTTACCAATACTTTGATTTTTGCTATATTAGGTAAGTTTTGTTCATGCTCTGTATATTTATAACTGAAAATTGTATGTTTCTTGTAATCTGTGCTGTTTCTTTTTATTTAGCTTCTGTAGTCTTTATGGCCTGGACAACTAAAAAGTTCAGATTGGCAGATTGTCCATCGGTAAGTAGAAGATCTGCCAGACTCTTGCATACCTACAAAATAAACTCAGCTTAGATCTAAAAGAGGCCACATTTACATGTATACAGTATATCCATTAAGAACAGTCTTTTCTTGTGTATGCAAAAAAAAAACTGTTTGGGCTACAGGTTTGTGCAGAGTTCTGCTCCAGAGGTTGAATTAACAATTGTACAATTATCATAAATGCTTCTGCAGGCAGAGTGTCTCATAAGTTGTATAACTTAATGTATAGACTTTTTCCTGCTGGATGCTGCCCTGAACCATGACCGGCCGCACAGCAAGAATTGCAGTGCTGCCAGCAGGGTCCTGTATAGTGTAGACATGCACTCGGGAAGAGGTGAAGCTTTCGGGAAGAGAATATCACGGGGAGAGGTGGAGCTTATGAGAGAAGGGGTGTGGCTTCCTACATTACAGGGCTGTGTACAATACATGAAGTAGTGAAGCTTTAGCTGTAAAGTTTTGAGTTGGAGGAGTGGAGATTGACAATTTGACAGGGGGCGTGACTAATGTCTGACTACATGTGTATACACAGTGGGGGAAATAAGTATTTAAATTATTTGATTTTAAGTTTTTCCACCTACAAAGAAAGTCTGGAGAGGTCTGTAAATTTTATTTTACACTTCAACTGTGAGTTACCGAATCTAAGAGAATTGTTTCTCGTGGGAAGGGGATCAAATAAAACAAGATTGTAAAATTAAAAAAAATATATATTTATTTCATGCAATAGAATGCTATTTAAAGAAAATCTCCATTACTGTCATGGAGCGATGAGGGGTCCAACAGATGTCCCCTCATCACTGAGACCCACATCGATCAGCAAGTGAGGCCTTATCCTTTGGATAGGGCCTACATTGAATTTGTGGGAAAAGCCCTTTAATTGCTAATAAAAAATTAAAAATTGGACAGAACCTTGGCACTAGTCTGTAAAACCTATTTTTTTTAAAAAAGGGGGTGCTTAATGACCGGACACCACAATCATACTAAAGGAGTGCTTGCTTAGAATGTTATTTGTGTTATGAGTTATTTGTGGCTTTGTCCCATGTGGGACTACTGAAAACCAAGCATGTGTACTGCCTTCAAATAGTTCAGGGGGTATACTGCATATGGGCAGCCTAACAGCAGGATCCTATACTGTGACACAGGGTAGATATAATCAGCCCCCTGTATCGGTAGTTCTCTAAAATAGCCCTCATACTGAGCACTGTGCACCTGAATGCTGGGGAATCCTGTAATGTGACAGATGACATCACCAGGATTTCCTGAGCAGAGGGGCTAAGAGACCTGCAGGAAAGACCTGACTTGCATCTTCTCTGTATGTCTGTGGGTACATATCAATGATAAGCCATCTAAAGGTAACTTCCCATACAGTGTAATTCCTGCGAAATACACCCCAGTGATAGGTCTGCAATACAAATAAAAAAACAAGAATTGGCCACAATTTTGCCACAGCAGGAGAGCAGAGCTCACCATTTGCATTTCCACACTGTGATCCACAGAAAAAAGTGACATGTTTCCACTGCAATGAGTGTATACGATTATCATAAATCCCATACATTATACTGCTACTGTATTATGCTGCAGATTTCCTACATGGAAATTTTCTGCTGCAATTCTATATGTAATACGAAACATGCGAAAATATGCTGTTACCACTAGATCACTGTTATGTGTTCTATATATAAAACAGAGAACGCCTATATAATGTGTGATATGCTAACTGGTGGCTGTGTTAAAATATAAAAGTCTAAGGAATAAATAAAGCAAACAACATTTTTAAAAAGTGGTATTTTTTGGGGAAGGGAGTCACCAGTGTGCCCATCCACAAACCACACACACTGTACATTTCAGTCCTCTTTATATTTGATTAAATGATGGCTCTTTCCATGGGATCAGAGTTGGGATTTTATTGATAACTCTGTTCCAGTCATGGAGGCAGAGAGCTGAGGTATACAGTCAAGCCAGGCGCACAGCCCTTAGTATGGTATGTGGGGAGGAGGGTCACTGGTGGCCGGTTCCCTTTAATTTTGTGACAAACATGGAGAGGGAGAGAGAGCAGTGCAGAGGCTCTGCTCTCTTAGATTGGGTGAAATGCTTTGCCAGCATTTCACCAGATCTCTAGGATAGTGGTCAGGAGGGTCTGGTAGTGCTGGATCCTTTTGACCTTCAGACTATTAACACAGACATTCTTTGTGTATCTTGTAGTCTGAAAACTACGGTACTCTGATGTGTCACAGCTTGTCTTATTGTAGACCACCTTACATAAGTGTAAAAAAATACATTAGTGCTAGTTGTCTTCTATTTGTATTGACTATATTCCCCTTCTATCTTATACAGGACTGGATGGAGCTCTGGGTCGATGATGCTTTCTGGAGATTCTTGTTCTCTGTTGTATTATTGGTTATTATGTTTTTGTGGAGACCGTCTGCAAACAATCAAAGGTGCCAACAATTATTTTTATTCTCCTTGGACAATCTACTAGGAGACTGAAACACAGTTCCCATTTAAAATTTGCATATATTTATTATAGGAACAAAGTTTATAGAAAGATAGCAAGCATCCTTGTTTATATTTTACCAGAATCCCTGTTCCCCAAACGTTTCCCGAAATCTGACGACGTTATTCACTGTGTGCGCCATCTGACAGTCCCCAGTTTTCTCTATCCCTAGAGAAAGAGCAGCCTTGACACCCAAATACATATTAAATGAATTCTTGCTTGATCAGCAGATCTCTAGCTAGTGTATACCTACTCCGCCCTCCAATACTTTAGTACATTAAGAGCACAAGTGCTTTGGTAACTTTAGTGGAAATGGAACCAATAACCAGCATTACACACATCCACAAACTGGAACATTGTAGACAGGAATTCTTTTTTCAGCTTGGCATCTGACTTATCAGAGATTTTTCTGTCAGCCTAAATGGAGGCGAGGAGGTCCTGGTGAAGGTCTCTTAACGTGAGCTAGGAAAGGATTCTTGAATTTTGTGATCTTGCTTGGTTCCATTTTGTGTCTCACTGGCTTAGAGGCCGTTGGTACAAACTGTCCCTGCTTGAGCAGCCCAGTCAGACAGACACCACAGTTTAACAGTTGTTTGATAGCAGCATCCAAATCAGTAGCGAACTGTTAAAACAATGCTACTTCACAGTACTTATCCAACTCCAGCTTCATGGACACAGCCAACTGCTTCATGGCTCTGGTTTGAGCAGCAGAACCGACACGGGACACAGACAGACTGACATTGATGGCAGGTCAGATACCTTTGTAGAAAAACTCAGCCACATCTTCTTGGAGACAATCAATATGTAAATCACATAGGTTGGGGATACATCACAGGCCTGGGTTTCATTGACAGGGAGAGCAGTCAGAAATGCGTCACCAAACTGGTACTTCATTGCATCTGCATAAGTCAACCTCTTTATACAGCTTTACTGTATCTATGTGGCAAATAGAAATAGTATAGTTTCATCTTCATTTCCGTTCCATCGTTCAAGCCAGGAAGCAGCACCACAAATATAGCACTCTCCTTGATACTCATAACATTGCCGCTGCAGTTTGGCTATAACTGACTGCTAGATGGGTCTGCTCATTAACCACTCCTATCTGCCTCCTATATTTAAAATCGTACCGAACAGAACAGCGCCCCAACATGTTTCGCCAACTCGTGGCGTCCTCTGAGGGTGACAGAGCTGTACTTGGGTGGTGGAGGAATTGGGAGCCTTGTGACAATAACAACCTAAAGTACAGGCAGTCCCTGGGTTACATACCAGATAATTTCTGTAGGTTTATTCTTAAGTTGAATTTGTATTTAATAATTGTTGGTTCAAGTTTGTGTGAAGTAAAAAATTTTTTTTTTTTTTAAAGACGTTTGAAACCTTAAAAAAAAATTAAAAACATAAAATACAAGCCCCTAATTCAACACCTTCCCGTACAAATACTTAATAAAGTATAGGAAACACAAATGGAACCCCCCCCGCACATATTTGATATCGGAAACATCTGTAACAATATGTATAATTAAACAGAATCGTTACACACTCTAAAATAAGGCCACTAAAAAGAACTCTTCTTGCAAAAAAATAAGCCCTTAACCAGATTTGTCAGCCAAAAAAGATATGCATCTAAAAAGATGGTGATGCTAAAATGAACAAGATTTTCTCCAATTTAGTTTTTATTCAGGAAAATCAAATAAATACATGCTGCGTCTGTAACAATCTGTTTAATAAAACAGAATCGTTACTGGAAACGCACAATGAACGCTGTAACAAAAACCAAAAAAAAATTCTGAAAAAAGATCATTTTTAATTAATAGCCTTTTAAAACAAAAGTGATGATTTAAAAATGTTACAAGCTCCAAAATAAGACCACTGAAAATAAAAACGCTTCTCACAATAAATAAACCCTTAACCCAATTTGTTAGCCAAAAAATAAAAAAGTTAGGCATTTGAAAAGATAGTGACAATGTTTTCACCAAATTTTTACTCTGTAAAATTGGGAAAAAATAAATCTATATAAATGAGGTATTTTCATAATCGTGTCAACCCATAGAATAAAAATAATATACAGGCAGTCCCCTGGTTACGTACAATATAGGTTCCATAGGTTTGTTCTTAAGTTGAATTTGTATGTAAGTCGAAACTGTATACTTGTAGTTCCAGACAAAAAATTTTTTTTGCCCCAGTGACAAATGTTGTTTCAAAATTTTTTGCTGTAATGGGACCAAAGATTATCAATAAAGCTTCTAACAGACACCTTACAGCTGATCATTGCAGTCTGGGACTATAATAAAGCATCCAGAGAGCTTCACCAGAGGTCAGAGGGGTCTGTCTGTAAGTAGAGGTGTAATTAAGTAGGGGGCTGCCTATACTATTTTTATGGTATGGGGATCGGCCAAAGAAGCAAAACAGAAAAACTTGCCAAAAAGTGTCGATTTTCATTTCCTCCACCAACAGAGAGTTACCGTATATATACTCGAGTATAAGCTGAGACCCCTAATTTTAACACAAACTGGAAAAACCTATTGACTCCAGTATAAGCCGAAGGTGGGAAATGCATTGGTCACAGCAAATATTACAGTTTGTGGACCGCATCTCCACTTTGTTTTAATTCCTATAAAACACCTAAAAGGTTAACAAACTTCTCAGACAGTCAGTCAGTTGAAAGCTGAGCAGGTTTTGGCAAAAAATGGGGAAAAATGGCACCCAAATTCTAATCCTCATAACATTCTAGTAAAATATGTGAAATCTTAAAAAAACATGCCAACATAAGGCAGACATTTGGGAAATGTAAGTTATGAATTAATTTGGGTGCTTTGACTATCTAATTAAAAGATGAGAATTTAGAACTTTGAAAATAAAGACTTTTTCAAAATTTTTGCCAAATTTTGTTTTTTTCCTAACTAAACATAAAAGATGTACTTCAAACTAGTTTGAAAATTTGGATGACAATGTTCTACGAGAAAACAGTCTCAAAATCCCCTGGATATGTTAAAGCGTTCCAAAGCTACAACCACTTATAGTGACACAGGGCAGATTTGAAGTCCCGGAGTTCAATAAAAATACTGATTATTTATCTGCAATGTGAGTGCCGAGTTAATACATTGTGGACCTTGTCGAGCTCTTTGTATGGAAGTGTATGTTCAGTCTACTAAGACTACAAGCCACGTCAGTTTCTCCCATACATACTACAACAGCTATTGGTACACGATGAGCCTGAAATGTCAAATTCCCTGTATGATATTTCTGCTACTGTTTACTGCAGGTATGCCTTCACCCCCCTCATGGATGATTCAGATGATGAAGTGGAGGAATTTCTTGTAACGGATCACATAGGTGAGTTAATGTTCTGCTCTGTTATTCTCCTCTCACCATTGCCCTTTTATTTTCATAGTTCTAACCTATTGTATTCTTTGTAGCTGAAGGCATGAAGCTTCGAGGCACAAAAACTGAGCCTAATGGAACCTCTAAACCTAATGCTGCTAGTGCTGTGAGTAGCTATTTGAAATATTAACTTAACCGATTGTTGAACACCTGACTGCTCTAAGCAGGGCCAGCGGAATTGGGCAACACCAGTAAAGGCGCGGGGAAAGACTGGGGAAAGCTCAAACATGGAGAAAGTAAAATCTTCTAGAACATTCCTTTTAAAGCCTTATGATTCCTCACAGAGGCCAGTACTGGAATAGTGAAGGCATCTTCCAGGTTTATCACGTCTCCGAGCAGACCCTGAGGGAGGAATAGAGGGATGTTTCTACCAAAATCTACCATAGGCAGGTGGAAAAGTGTAGAAACCAAACATGTCTGCAATGTCCATGGTAGTAAATATTGTACAGCCAGTAAATATTGAACTTGGGTTAAAGGACTGCGCCAACTGTCCCCTAAATGCCCTGGCGAGTGTGCAGCCTCACTTATTGCCATAATTCCAGGACTTGCTACTGCAAGTCTGCATAATTGTTGATAGGATGTTTCTAAAAGCTTCTTGTCTAGCGGACTGGAGCTTTCAAGGGTGGCAACATAGAAGGTGCTTTCATGTGACAGTTCCAGTGTGGAGACTCTCTAACGGGCCAGCTTTACAGAGTGGGTCTTCTCCTATTTATGACACGGACCATGTTGAATTTATCCCCTTCCCTGTAAAAGGATTTAAACTTCCCGTTGAATGAGCGGGCAGTTGGTATTTCCCAGCAATCAGAGAAAATCAAGGCGTTGATCCATCATGTTCATTTACTACGGGTCAAGAACAGGAGAAGTGTAAAATGTATAAGGTCGTGGTTAGAAAGGATATTACTAATGTGGGAGGTTATCAACCACAGGAGGGAACTTTTGAATCTGAATATGGTCCAAGCTGCTGTAGGTGCTTCTGGGGTGGGAGGAAGATACCAACCATAGATGTAGCTTATGCATTTAAACATACGTTCCGAATACTTCCAGAATATGACCATTTTATTTCCTGTTTTATCATCTGTCTAGGATGAAGATTTAAAGTGGGTGGAAGAAAATATCCCATCTTCTTTTGCTGATGTGTGAGTATCACTTTTATCCTCTTCTTAGGTGTAGTGGAAGCCATGATCAGAGCAGTCAATGCGACATTAACAGGCAATCTGTCAGCAGTTCTGAGTATATAAAGCTGCACATAGTGTTGCTTATTGACCATGGACAGCTGTGTTACCATACTTTTGTGTGTGTAGCTAGTAACAGCAGCAGTACTTTGCAAAAAGCAGTGATATTCCAGGACTGTACCTGGATTTGGAGCACTTTGTTGCTCTGCGGAAGCATGGCTTTTGTTTGAATACTACAGCAGTTACGCAGGGGAAGGAACTGTGCTGTGTTCAGTGATGAGATCTGACAGACCGTCCCTTTAGGTAGTTTTAGATATGAAGATGGGCTCTCTCCATTGCCCTGTGGTCTGTGTGGCGTGATGGTGGGTTCTGATAAGTTGTTCTGGTAGAACAATGGCCCTCTTTGCTAAAATTAGTTTAGCCTGAAATTTGGGTGAATAACTTAACAGTTGTATTACATTTATATTTTTTTAAATTTAATTTCAGAGCACTGCCAGTATTACTGGACTCTGACGAGGTAAGTTAAAACCAAATAAGGAGTCAAATGTAAGTTCTTTAAATGTTTTAATAACTTTTCATTTTCTATTGGACATGCAGGAGATCATGATGACCAAATATGAAATGTCTAAAACTGAGTGACATCCTGATTGATAGCTTCTCATCTACAAACTGTGAACTGCTCCACCATGGTGGCAACATTGGTAGAGACTACTTCAGTGTTGAAGACTTTGAAGAGTAAACTAATGTATGGTGTGTTAATCCTATTCTAAGAGACTTCTCATTTTTACCGTTCTTTGAGAGAATTATTTAAAAGAAAAACGAGTGTGAAGAGTCCAAGTCGCAATTTTTTTTTTTTTTCCACATTTCCACGAACCTCGTGGTGCGTTTTTGTATGGATAATGGATGCTCAGTCTTGGCTTGTGTGAACTCCATGTTCTTCACCATTTGACATGCTGTGGGTGACATGGTGACCCCGTGTCATCTGCAGTAATGCACAAAGTTACTGCAGGTGTCATTGGAATCATCTTAAAGTCATAAGATCCCATGATCAAGCCCAGACACATTTTTGTTATGTTCTTCCATTCTGCAGTATCAGATCTCTTATTTATTTGATTGCTTACATCATAATTTATGGTTTATTCATATTATTTGCCTTAAGAAAACAAGCACATTTTGGGCATGTGGAAAGTATTGCACATGAGAATTGAAGGAGGGGTTGTCTCTTCTAATATGCATACATTTTTGTGATGCAAATTGCCTGTTTCTAAATATGCAGAGATACATGTCTATATTTTCCAAGAACAGTTATCACCCCATGCTAATAAAGTTTTTCACTACCTTTGTACTCATGGAAGATGAGTTTTATGGCTAGATACAATTTTGAAATGAAGGTTTTTGATTGTAGAGGCTTCCCCCTCCCTCCCCATGCTTTGCTTTTCAATGGTACCAGCTGCTTTCACTCTTATGAGAGCAATAACCACATTTTGGCTTTTTTTAGTGCAGATTTGTATGCAGGTACATAAAAACTTGCATGATATTATTTTGTAAATATGAATATGATCAAAGAAGGATATTATTCTAAAGGATATGTATCTTTTGTCCAGTATTTTCTATTTTGCACCAAAAAAAAGGTTCCATTGTCATACATAGTTCAAAGGGGTTACTTGTATATGTCTTATTTCCTATCCCCAAAATCGGTCTGATCATTGGGGATCATCTGACTGCTGCGGCCCTCTACCGCTCACCATTGGTCCATAGTCCACCCGTTAAAATAAATCTGCACCTGACCTTAAGTTTTATTTTTTTTTGAAACTGGTGAACATAGCCTAGTATAACACTAGAATTTTTTCATTGGTCCCTAGAGTTTAGATGAGCAGGAACTGACATTTGCAGTCCACTTTGTACTGTGGGGTTCATAGCGACAATAATAATCCATCCAATCCAGTTTTGTCCCTAATGCAACATCCTTTAAATGTAAAGGGCCGTCTATATTGCTGCTGCTATTTAAAAAAGGAGAGGAAAGCAAATTCATGTGTCTTTGTTCCCCAAAAATTGTTGATAAAGGTAAAATAAAAAAGGCAGCTCTGCTTACCCTAGCGTTCCAAGATTCCTGACTTTGGGGCACATTTGTACATTTTATGGCAAGGTTTGGTGTGGTAGGGATTTATGTATGGCTATTGAGAAATGTTTGAAGTATGCCTGAATATCAGAATATTAACAGTGACCACAGTGTAACCTGGAGCATGATGGACTATCTTGTAAATGGGGACCCTCTAGATCAAATAGAAAATTATTTTTTTAATGTGATGGACTATATTCAGGTTGGTCCCGTAAAGGAAAGTGATAGCATAAGCATGTTGCTTATTGCAGTTTTTTAGATTCCAAAAGAAGGCCAACCACCTGGTATGATTGTTTAAATTTTTTAACATGGTTCATTACAGATTCTTACATTGTGCAGCCCTTAAAAGGCATCAAAGACAAGGTCCATTAGTGTTCTTTCAGATGTTTCACCTTAAAGTATCGTATTTCACATACCAACTATAGTGTCCCGGATGGGAATTCGTGTATCATAGTGGAATAAGATGCAGGTAGTCCTTGCCTCCCTGTAAATCAGCAGTGCTGTAGGTTAATCATTATCATCATGATATATCCCAGATGTACAGAGCCCCGATGCACTGTGAAATAGACCTCATAGAGATATACATTAGTTGTCAATGGACCTTGTCTATGTAAGGCCTTACACAGCATTGCACTGTGCTGAATAGTGACCTGCGTCATTGGGTTGCATAATATGGGACATTTCAGGGAACTGTTGTGTTTTTTTTAATGAAAAAACTGCAATGAAGTCATATGATTTTTCTAAATGGCACAATCCCACAATGTATTAAGCCCTAAAAGGCACAAATGTGTTACAGAGATGGCTCTGTACTCCTGTTAAACAGGAACAGATCTATTGCTAAGCCTACTAGACCATAAAGATGTCCATCTACCTGCACTATGACTATGGAAAAACACAATAATTTTATGTTTAATGTTTATTTAAAACCAATTGAAAATCTTTTTGATACTGAAATGTTTGTTCTTTTTAATTGGAGTCTGAGAGATGGGCATGTTGATTCTGAAGGAATTTCTTTACTTGAAATGTAAGTCTGTGTAACTGTGCCTTACAACTTATTCTGACTTTGAATAAAACTGTTTATATGTTTTTTTTTTTGTTGTGTCATTTAGTGTGGATAATAAGACACACAGTTTACCTTACTGGGTTATTAAAGCTTACTCATAACCAAGTCTCATGCACTTGTTCTAATTGTTATAGGTTTTCGTGCAACAAAATGACATCTGTTTTGTATTATGTTAAATAATTCCTCATCTCCTGTAATTACAGGTAAATATTTAGTGATTTCATAGTGGTCTCTACTATATTGTGTAGAGAATACTGTTAGTTTGATGTTGTAGTAAGTTTTTCTGTCTAAAGTGCTAACTTTGTTTTCCGCTATATCCAATGTATGTTTTTTTTCTCAAAATATGACATTCTTTTTTATATAGATTGTCATCACTTCAACTTTGTTTAGCACAAATAAATTCACCCAGTGGTAGTAATAATAATTCTTTATTTATATAGCGCACACAGGTTACGCAGCGCTGCACAAGTATGTCAAATTGGTAAATTTTGTATAATATATTCTGGATTGTTGCTAGTAGTGTGTAATATTGAATTACCGCTGGTCAATTTTCTATATAATGTCTAAAAAAGTTATCTTTGTGTTTTCACTTGTGTGAGTAAAGTGAAGGTTAAATGTATTGTATTCATATAGTTGATGAAAAGGTTCCATGTACAATGTGGACCCCTGCCAAATAATAAGTATATCATCTACATATCTTCCGTACCACAAAGTGTGGCTCTGGAAGGGGTTGTCCACACTGTACATGGAACATTCCTCCCACATGGAGACATATATCTTAGCCAGAGATGGGGAGAAATAAGAGCCCATTGGGCACCCCTGAATTTGGTAATTGAGTTGAGTAACTAAATTGAGTAACAGAAAATCTGCAACTGTTAAAGAGTAACTGTAAAGATTTTTAATTTTTCACAAATCAATAGCTCTTGGGATGTAAAACAGCTTTTCCTATTATCCTTGTTACCTATATGCAGTAGTTTCTTTGCTATAGACCTCAGATTACCGCATTGCTGCAATAGCTGCTTCCTCTCCATGTGCTGATAAGCCCTGGAATCTGTATATTGTTTGCACTTTGTTTCTGGTTGGTTTTCTGAGAGGGGAGGAGCTGCTGCTCCCTACTAACAGAGGAGGAGGTCATAGGTCAGTGCATGCAGCAGTGCTGGATGTGAATGCAGATGTCACTTGCACAGAATAGTGAGGTACAAGATCTTCCTGTTCTCTATCAGTCCCTCCATCCCAGTCTGTGATTCTACAGAAGTTTCTCTGTCTGTCTCTGCTCTTCTCGCTGCTCCCCTCCCCCACCTTGTCATGCTCTGTCCATATAAGCTATTAAGCCTTACTGCTCACACAGCACAGGCTATAGACTGCATGTAACTTGTACAAATGATTTCTACCACTTATTACATGTTCCCTGCTTCTCCATGTGATAGAAGCTGCCAGGCTGGTCACCATATACGTCCTGCATGTCCTGTGCATGTCCCCTGCTCCTCCATGTGATGGAAGCTGCCAGGCTGTCACCATATACATCCTGTATGTACTGTGCATGTCCCCTGCTCCTCCATGTGATGGAAGCTGCCAGGCTGTCACCATATACATCCTGTATGTACTGTAGTCGTCTCCTGCTCCTCCATGTGATGGAAGCTGCCAGGCTGTCACCATATACATCCTGTATGTACTGTACACGTCCCCTGCTCCTCCATGTGATGGAAGCTGCAAAGCTGGTCACCATATACATCCTGTATGTACTGTGCATGTCCCCTGCTCCTCCATGTGATGGAAGCTGCCAGGCTGTCGCCATATACATCCTGTATGTACTGTATTCGTCCCCTGCTCCTCCATGTGATGGAAGCTGCAAAGCTGGTCACCATATACATCCTGTATGCACTGTGCATGTCCCCTTCTCCTCCATGTGATGGAAGCTGCCAGGCTGTCACATATACACTCACCGGCCACTTTATTAGGTACACCATGCTAGTAACGGGTTGGACCCCCCTTTGCCTTCAGAACTGCCTCAATTCTTCATGGCATAGATTCAACAAGGTGCTGGAAGCATTCCTCAGAGATTTTGGTCCATATTCACATGATGGCATCACACAGTTGCTGCAGATTTGTCGGCTGCACATCCATGATGCCAATCTCCCGTTCCACCACATCCCAAAGATGCTCTATTGGATTGAGATCTGGTGACTGTGGAGGCCATTTGAGTACAGTGAACTCATTGTCATGTTCAAGAAACCAGTCTGAGATGATTCCAGCTTTATGACATGGCGCATTATCCTGCTGAAAGTAGCCATCAGATGTTGGGTACATTGTGGTCATAAAGGGATGGACATGGTCAGCAACAATACTCAGGTAGGCTGTGGTGTTGCAACGATGCTCAATTGGTACCAAGGGGCCCAAAGAGTGCCAAGAAAATATTCCCCACACCATGACACCACCACCACCAGCCTGAACTGTTGATACAAGGCAGGATGGATCCATGCTTTCATGTTGTTGACGCCAAATTCTGACCCTACCATCCGAATGTCGCAGGAGAAATCGAGACTCATCAGACCAGGCAACGTTTTTCCAATCTTCTACTGTCCAACTTCGATGAGTTTGTGCAAATTGTAGCCTCAGTTTCCTGTTCTTAGCTGAAAGGAGTGGCACCTGGTGTGGTCTTCTGCTGCTGTAGCCCATCTGCCTCAAAGTTCGACGTACTGTGCGTTCAGAGTTGCTCTTCTGCCTACCTTGGTTGTAACGGGTGGCGATTTGAGTCACTGTTGCCTTTCTATCAGCTCGAACCAGTCTGCCCATTCTCCTCTGACCTCTGGCATCAACAAGGCATTTCCGCCCACAGAACTGCCGCTCACTGGATGTTTTTTCTTTTTCGGACCATTCTCTGTAAACCCTAGAGATGGTTGTGTGTGAAAATCCCAGTAGATCAGCAGTTTTTGAAATACTCAGACCAGCCCTTCTGGCACCAACAACCATACCACGTTCAAAGGCACTCAAATCACCTTTCTTCCACATACTGATGCTCGGTTTGAACTGCAGGAGATTGTCTTGACCATGTCTACATGCCTAAATGCACTGAGTTGCCGCCATGTGATTGGCTGATTAGAAATTAAGTGTTAACGAGCAGTTGGACAGGTGTACCTAATAAAGTGGCCGGTGAGTGTACATCCTGTATGTACTGTGCTTGTCCCCTGCTCCTCCATGTGATGGCAGCTGCCAGGCTGTCACCATATACATCCTGTATGTGCACTGTGCATGTCCCCTGCTCCTCCATGTGATGGCAGCTGCCAGACTGTCACCATATACATCCTGTATGTACTGTGCATGTCCCCTGCTCCTCCATGTGATGGGAGCTACAGGCTTGTCACCATATACATCCAGTATGTGTACTGTGCATGTCCCCTGCTCCTCCATGTGATGGCAGCTGCCAGACTGTCACCATATACATCCTGTATGTACTGTGCATGTCCCCTGCTCCTCCATGTGATGGAAGCTGCCAGGCTGGTCACCATATACATCCTGTATGTACTGTGCTTGTCCCCTGCTCCTCCATGTGATGGAAGCTGCCAGGCTGTCACCATATACATCCTGTATGTACTGTGCTTGTCCCCTGCTCCTCCATGTGATGGAAGCTGCCAGACTGGTCACCATATACATCCTTTATGTGCACTGTGCAGTGATCAGTCAATTTGTGGGAAACTAAATCGATTTAATGCTAAATTACTTTGAGAGAGAGCACAAGGCATCATGGGATCTGTGGGAAAGCTAGCTGGCCTCAGCCTGAGGACATAGACTGACAGACATTAGTCTCGGCCCACTTCACCTCTGGTAAGAAAGCTTTTGGTCAAACCCTTTCAGAACAGAAAATGCCAGAACTTTGGAAAGAAAAGGACGAGCAGCACAAAGTAGGCATCATTTTGTTTTCAAAGGAGAATCACATAATTTGTTAAAATCACTATAGCTTTACAGTTATGCATTAAGATATACAGAATATTGAGGAGACCTAAAAAATTATATTTGTTCATGGCAAATTCTAAGGCATGTTATGCCCCGGCATGTGGAATGCATGTGTATAAGGCTGATATTTCGCATGCAAACCATGTTTGTTGTTCTGATCAGCCTAATGTGGACATAATTTACAAGACTGATTTAGAATCTTGGAGAAACCCAGGGGTTCTATGTACAATAGGTTGCAACAGACGATCTAACCATGTTCTCAATCTTTCTGATACCGTATCTACCCCAGATGGGATGGGGCATAAAGGAGGCAGAAATGTGTTTAAATGTGTTTTAGGGGTGGCATGGAACACTGGTATCTTAGGATATTGGGGCACCAAATATTCTGCTTCTCTAATAGGTAGGATGCCCAATGATACTCCCAACCTATATGTTTTTGCAGTAGGTATTTAACCTGTTCTGTAGGATTATTAGACACTTTCTTATATACTGTTGTATCTGCCAGCATCTTATTTATTTCTCTTTCGTATAGACAGCTGTCTAACACAATGATAGCACCGCCATTGTCTGCAATATTATCATTGGATTGTAATTCCACAAGGGCTTTCATGTGATTTTTGCTAAGATTGTATTGCCCTTTTTACATTTTTATCGTTTAACATTTTTAAATCTCTTTCCACCAAATATTAAAAATCATCCATTTCAGATGTTCTTGAAGCAATGGGATAAAAATTTGGATTTTTGGTTTGGAAGTGGAGCAGATCTTCAGTGTTGATTTTATAAATTTTTTTGCCATTTTCCACAAGTTGTTATAAATTTAATACAGCAGATTTTTCTTGAAAATTCAGATTTTTATATTAATTTTCATATGTATATTGTCGTATATGTGTTTTTTTTAGGTTGCTGTTTTTTATTGTAACGGAACACTCGTTCATATAGTTTTGTCCATAAATCGTTTTACTTTGTTGATTACTATTTCCATTTTCTCCATCTGAAAAATCTGTGTTCAGATCTGTGGAATCCTGGTCTGTAGATATGAAAGATACTTGTGGCATCTTAGATCTATTATTTAAAATGAAATGCGTTTTGTAATGTCTTCTTTTTGTTTGCCAGAACGGATACATTTGCTTTGCTTTCTTTCCATGATTTTTATATATTTTGTTTTATGGTTAGCATCTAAATGTTTAAAATCCGCAGTGTCCGTGTATGTTTTTAGGGACTCCTGCTTTTACTCAGAATATGGTGGGATCACACTACACTCTTTTTAACTATTTGGATGTGGATATGACACCCCAAGTTTGTTTGATATTTTCTTCGAGTTCGTTTAGGCGTTTTTGTTCTTGGTCTGCTATTAAACGCATTAACTTTAGGGAGTATTGTGTTAGGATATCATACCAGCTCTTTTTAAAATTATCGTCATACTGGTTGGATACTGCCTAATTCTCAAACCTCGGGGTGTCATAGAGGTTACAAAAATAATACATTGGATATAGCGGAAAACAAAGTTGGCACAATATAGTGGAGACTACTATGAAATCACTAAAATAATAAAATATTTACCTGTACTTATAGGAGATGAGAAATTATTTAACATACAACAAAACGGATGTAATTTTTTTTGTTCGAAAACCGTTTTCTCCCCACATAACAAGGAAACATTTACCATTTCTAACATGATTAACTGCAATAGTTATTATGTCGTATATCTAGCAACATGCAACTGCTGCATCCAATACATTCGGAGTACTATAAGAGCTAAAAACAAGAATAGCTGAACACATTCGTGATGTATGTAAAGTAGACACTTTGTCATAAAAATGTTTAGACAGATATGACCTGCTTTTATTGATCACTCACCAAGGAGACATAACAGGCTAACAGATCAGAGCGATGGAAAAGGTTGCCGCTCCAAAAAGAGGAGGTGATAGGATACACAAACTTCGAAATGGAGAGATACATTGGATCCTAAAATTAGACACACACCAAAAGGATTAAATAAATGATCCACTAGTATAGATTTCTATTAAAAACATCATTACATCCTACTTACACTGACAGATACGGTTTTACTGACAAATAACTTTTTATGTAATGAAATAAGATTTACCACTTTTTACTGAGCTTGTAGCAGTGCTGGATCATCTTTGCTACTTTTTAGATTTTGCTGTTCTGGGTACCGTTTCTTAATTTCTTCTTCCACATGTTTGGTGTCTCCCAGGTGGCTTGTGGCAAACTTTAAACAAGACTTTTTATGGATATCTGTTAGAAATGGCTTCTTCTTGCCACTGATTGTTGTCCTATGGACAGACTCCCTCCTCACATGTAGATCTCTGCAGTACATCCAGAGTGACTATGGCCCTCTTGGTTGCATCTCTAACAAGGAGACTGATCAGAGATGAAAGTTTAGGGGGACGGCCGGGTCTTGGTAATTTTGCAGTGGTCTATTTCAATATGACCGCTAGCACAGTGTTCCTTGGGATGTCTACATTTGTAAAATCTTTGTATCCAAATCTGGCTTTAACTCCTTTCGGACCTCCCGCTGACTGTAGACGTCAGCGAGTGCAGGTCCGGAGTCTGTCCAGTTTTCTGCTGCTCCCGCACTAATCGCGGGAGCAGGACCCAGTCTCCGGGTGTCAGAAGCTACCGGAGACACTAGGGAGAAGGGAGATCCGAGGGAGGTTCGTTACCGCTTCTCCGCTCCTCCGTGCATAGCGCTGAGCCGCCGGCTCCATAGACTCGGCGGTCACGTGACTGCTGGGTCTAAAGGGTTTAAACAGCTACTCAGTCTAATTAGACTCAGTACAGCCCTAATCACATGCCCCTGTAACAGGTGGTCATTTCCCCTGTAACTGAGGCTCTTATAGATGCCTCGGTTACAGGGGAAAACTTGTAAAAGAATTAAAAAAAAAAAAAAGGAAAATGTAAAAAAAAAAAAAAATGAAAATTTATGACCTCATGGGGGACTTATAGTGTAAAAACACACATGCACACAAAATATATATGTGCCGTACTCAAGACAACCCGTGCGAGAAAACAATCTCAAAATCACAAACTTAACTCCTTAATGACGCAGCCTGTTTGTAAGTTAAGGCTCAGTCCTTTTTTTGTCTCTTCCCGTGGTAATAACTTTTCAATACTATAAGATATCCTTGTGATTTTGAGATTGTTTTCTACTGAGACATTGTAGTTTGTTTGTAGTATCAATTCACTGATCAGTTTCTTTTTTTTTTTTTTTAAATTACAATTTTCAAAGTTTCAAATCATACCACAAATTTTTTTTTTGTAGAAACCTTTTGCCATTGGTCTTCTTTTTATTTCCATAATTTGTTTTACGTTTCCATTTTTTTTACGGATCTGAGAAGGTTTCAAGTTTTACCAGCAACTTCTCAGATTTTCAAGAGATTTTAAAAATGCAAAATATTTGGTGACCAATTCAGTTTGGAAGTGCCCTATAAAGGTTTATGTACTATATATCCTCACAAATAACACCATTTTATGAACCTAACATCTCAAACTATTCAAATCAGCATTTGAGAAGTCTGTTAACCCTTTAATTTTTTCTCTGGAAGTGAACAAAAATGGAATGAAAATTTAGAAATTTCAATTTTTGAATAAGATTATTCTCATTTTGCCCTAAAATGGACACATTCAGAAGGAATCTGAGGTAAATGTACATCCCAAAATGTTTGCCCTGCTTCTTCCGACTACGGCTATACCAGACATGTGGATGTCAACTGCTGTTTCGTCACAAATTGATGTCCAGAACAGAGTTCGTGGTATTGGGTTTTTGCCAGCCTATTTGGCTACAAATGTGTTGTGGTGCCACACTTGAAGAGCCCCTGAAGTAACAGTACAATAGAAAACCTCTAGTGATGTCACCATTTAGGAAACTATGTTGAGCTTTTTAACCCCCAACATGCTGGTCAAAATGCAAAGTAAATGGTGCAGAGTAAAAATTGTGTTTTTATCTCAAAAATTTCATTTTAGTGCCTAATATATTGTCCCACCCATGCCACTTTAGACAAACACCCCAAAAATCTTTATGCGGGTTGTCCCGACTAAGGCAATACCACACATGTTCCAATAATTGACAGGCTGGGCACACAGCAGGGCTGAGAAGGGATGGAGAGAAATTTTTCTTTTGGTGCACCCTTGTCACTAGACTGGTGTTGGGGTGCCCCTGAGTCACCAGTACAATAGAAACCCCCCAAGTAGTGACCCCATTTTAGGAAAAGGCACAGCTCAAAGAATTTACCTAGGATTGTATGAACATTTTTAACCCCTGAGATGCTGGGCCAAATGTAATGCAAAGTGAAGGGGGCAGTGTAAAAATGGCATTGTTTTCTCAAATGTGCAGGAGTAGGAAGAAATGTATTCAGTCAAACTCATCCCACTGTGGATAAACACCCCAAAAATCATTCTGTGGGTTATTACGGTTATGGCAATTTCCCATGTGTGGCAATAGTCTACAGGCTGGGGACACGGCAGGCCTGAGAAGGCACAAGCAAAATCTAGCTTTTGGAGCACCCTTTTTACTAGACTGGTGTTGGGGTGCCCCCGAGGTACCAGTACAATAGAAGCCCCCAAGTAGTGACACCATTTTAGGAAAGGGAAACCCTCAAAGAATTTATTTAGAGTTGTATGAGCATTTTAACCCATAAGATCCTGGCTCAAATATAACACAAATTGAATTGTGTTGAGTAAGATTTGCTTAGCAATTTCTCAAAAATTGTCATTGTAGTGTGAAAAGTGTTTTGTCCAATTCATGCCACTGGCAATAATCTACAAGATGGAGACACGTGATGGAGTGAGCATTTTAACCCCACAGGTGGACCCCAAGGATGATGCATAATGGATAGTGCAAAGTACAAAATATCCATTATGTCATCTTGTGCCCAGCTCCTGCCTCGGGCGACAAACACCCCAAAAATCATGGTACAGGTTCTCCTGGGTACGTCAATACCCCATATGTGACAAAAATCTACAGACTGGGTACATGGCAGAGCACAGTGGGGAAGGTGCGGCATGCGGCATGATGTGTGAGCTGTGTGCATCAGGGTACAATTATATATCCAGGGATGTGTGGAATATGCGGAAACAATCCTTCATTCATAACCCTGGTTTCTCGGGGCACATGTGCACTGGTATATCGTTTGTTTTTTTATGCCCCTTTTGGAGCACACCCTGCACCTCTTCTGTGTCCTTCCCTTGTTGGCAGTTTGGGGAAATTCTCCTGGAAAGTGCTGCCCTGGTACAGTACCAGTTGTGGCCTCACTTCCAGGCATACTAGCAGTCCCCCTTCCTGGTCTCTAAAAATCAGCTACTTGATTACCGCCTCTTGAAATTCCAGTAAAGTTCCCCTATAGCTTGCACCATCTGCATGATATGCACAGCCAGCTTCTTGTACCACACCCTCGACTTCCGCTTGGCGTTGTATCGCTAAAGTACCTGGTCTAACAAATCCACCCCTCCCATGTACCTATTGTAATCCAAAATACGGTCCGGCTTAGCGGCTTCTGTACTGGTACCTCCCACAGGGGCAGGGGGGTTGTGCCCATGTATTGTTTTAAGTACAAGGAGCTCTCTCTTGTCCTTGTACCTAGGCATTTCAGAAGTCCCAAGCACTTCAGCACTACAATGAAAGCGCCTTCTCTGGGGTTCCTCAGTGGCTTTGTGAGGATGAGGTGGAAAATAAAACGTCCCCACACTCGTCCCCACTAGCAGATTCCATATCGGAGGCCATTTAATTATATAACTCCAAGTCAGTATTTGTCTTCTGGGACATGATGGGGGATAGTACACAACCTACACAGAACAACGCCTACTCCTCCACACAACGCCTTCTCCTTTACAAAACGCCTACTCCTCTACGCTACTGCATCTCCTCCTGCTCCTCCACGCTACTCCTACACCTCCTCCACACTACTAATCACAAAATGGCGATGTTGGAGAGCATTGGGCTAGTAAGATCTGGATAAATCGGATGCTGAGCGTTATGTCACTGCGCTCAGCGTCCAATATATCGGATGTGGAGTGTGAACAAGTTAATATTTTGTGTGTGTGCTCTTTTACTTTATATGTCCCCCATGAGGTCATAAAAGACCCCTGGGGGACATTTTCACTTTTTTTTTTTTACTTTTACAAGTTTTCCCCTGTATCTATAAGAGCCCACCTGTCACTGCGGATTCAGATCAGAGCTGTACTGGGTCTAATTAGACCCAGCAGCTCTGATTAACCGCTTTAGACCCGGTGGTCACATGACCACCGAGTCTAGGGAGCCAGTGGCCGCGCCGGCTCAGCTCCTCTATGCATCTTGCTTATTCATCGCGATGCACGGAGGAGCAGAGAAAGGAGAAGTGTTAACAAACTGCCAGTGGCGTAACTAGAAGCTGATGGGAAGCTAAAGAATTCCCCTACTAAAGAACACCCGACTTACGGATGACCCCTAGTTACAACCTCTGGATGTTGGTAATTCACTGTAATTTATCCCTAGGCTATAATGATCAGCTGTAGGAGTTATCAAAGGTGTCTGCAATGAAGCTTTATTGTTAATCCTGGTACTTATGACAATCCAACAGTTTCGGCTCAAAGGGAGCCTTTTTCCATGTGCAGCAACGTTTCAGCTCGAAGGGAGGCTTTTTCAAGCTTGAAAAAGGCTCCCTTCGAGCCGAAACGTTGCTGCACATGGAATAAAATGAAACAACTTTTCAACCATAATTGGACCTTGGGTTGCTGCTTATTTAGATTTTTTTACCTATGGAGGACCCTCACCCAGTCCTAATAGCTTGCACCCACCTTTGACTCAGTTTGTCGTGTGCTGCATGGATCTTCTATTTCTATATAGATATATAGATATAAATATATCTAGATATATATATATCCCGGGAATCATCTTTGTACTGTGTACTTTGCATTTGCATTTACTGGAATGTTTCAGTGGACATACCGTGTTGGGAACGCACCTTCCTTCATCAGGTTTAAAAGGCTAAAAGTACCATGTTTTTAAAAACTTGATGTAAGATGTTTGATATTATAATTTAAATAAAGATGCATGTATACGTACAGTTATATTACATAAACATGTTAGTCAATATGTATGAGAAATATAAAAAAATATATCCAATGCTCTTAATATTTTATAAATAAAAAGGATTTTGAGGATCAAAGTGGCTGGCACATTAAAATATAGAAATATAAAGATATAAAAATATAAAAACAGTATTATAACAGAATTATTTGATAAGTAATTGGTAAATAATAATTTATCTGTAGTAACACGTATAGTCTATAAAAATGGCAGCAGATGGCAGTATTGTACAGAGGATAGATATTCAATGACCTGTCATGCTTGACCTGATGATATGAGAGTCTCTGAGGTGAGAAGTCTTATTCAAGCTGAGGCTTAGAAAGTAGGTAATGGTTAAAATAATGAAATTGGTAGCAAGAAATCTATTTATAATATGCAGTTAGGCTAACTAGCTTAACCAAGATAACAAGTGCAACACTGCTCTCTAGATGGATGAGGCACCTGCGTAGTAAGATAGAAATAATCAGCTGGTAAGCTAGTGTCTTGTATTTTTGAAATAATAACATAACATTAAAAAAATAACCAAAGAAATAATAATAATAAAAAGCAAAAATATTAATGTCACTGTGCATGTAGACTGTATAGGTAGTGATGAGTAGACCTGTCCAGAACTGTCCGTGGGAGAAGAGGCAGCTAAAATAACAGTGAGGGGCTGCTAGAAATTTCAAATAATTGGCATTTTCAAGGCAGTGTCAAGTACTGCATGTGTATTCCCGGAACAGTGAGGGCAGGTGAAGTTAAAGGGAACCTGTCACCAGGAGACCCACTTTAGCACTCCCCCAGCCCCTATAGAGCATAGTACATAAGCTGCCAAAGAGTTTTTGTATAAAAAGTATTTTTTTTTCCTCTAAAACCTATGTTTTATGGTACCTTTCAATGCCATGTGCTCTGTGACTAGGCACTCACCCCCTGGAAGTGGCTATAGACGAGTAGTCATATATTTGAAAAGGACACATGGAGGACTGGCTTCCCAGGGGACAAGTGCCTAGTCACAGAGAACACGGCATTGAAAGGTACTATGTAACACATCTTTTTTTACTGTAAATTTATTTTATACAAAAACTCTTGGGCAGTGTATGAACTATGCTCTGTGGGGACTGGGGGTGTGCTAAAAATGGGTCTCCTGGTGACAGGTTCCCTTAAAGGGGACCTACCACCACGAATCTACCTATAAAGGTAGATCGGGTGGTAGGTGGATCAATAGGACGTGAGGATAGCCCTTTTAAGGGCTAATCCTCACGTCCCCGCACTTTTTTGTGAACTTATATTAAAGGTTTATGCTAATTCTGTTATGCGGCTACTGGGGCGTGGAGTAGCCGCAGCTGTGGCTACACGGCGCGGCTACTCCACGCCCCAGTAGCCACTTTACCCCTCCTACCCACAATCTTCGGCGCGCAGCTTCTTGCAGCTGCGCGCCCTCGTCCGGCGATCCTGCCGTCTGCGCAGGCGCAGAACAGCAGGCCCGCGCTTGTTTCGGAGCAGTGACCGCACAGGCGCGGGCCTGCTGTTCTGCGCCTGCGCAGACGGCAGGATCGCCGGACGAGGGCGCGCAGCTGCAAGGAGCTGCGCGCCGAAGATTGTGGGTAGAAGGGGCCCCAGTAGCCGCATAACAAAATTAGCATAAACCTTTAATATAAGTTCACAAAACAGGCCGGGGACGTGAGGATTAGCCCTTAAAAGGGCTATCCTCCCGTCCTATTGATCCACCTACCACCCGATCTACCTTTATAGGTAGATCCGTGGTGGTAGGTCCCCTTTAAGGCATTGGACAATTAAATTTGCAAAGAGTGCCTCAAGTTCCATTGACAGGGGTATTACTAGGAAAGACTGGTCCCCATAGCAGACTTTTGCATGGGACAACCCTTTGCCTGGAGGTCTTTGTATCCAAGCTAGAGATGAGAGATTCCTAGTCCTTTCTTCCCCTCCCTCAAAATTTTTTATCTGCGCCCTGCGTCAGTTTTCTGTTGGACTTTCTGTTTGCACTTTCTTTTCCGCGTAAACTGCTAGCACATGTATTTGAGAAGTGTCCAAGACACATTTGTGCACGGGACACATGTCGCAGCTGCACTATACTCTTCTGAAATGGGCGTTCCTGTGTTTACTTCAATCGTGCGCAACATTATAAAAAAAAAAAATCAGAAACACTTAAACTTCATGAAGGATACCCACTGTGTCTTTTAGAGTGAGTGGTAGGGCCTGGTGATTACCATTCTGTCATTTATGGCAGTGAGAGGAAGAAAGAGGAATGGCCAGATTTTTCCAATAGCCACAAGTGGCCACCCTACTACATTTGCGCTATAAAGAGAGAATGCACTAGTTCCCATGTGACATTGATGGCTCAGCGTTGGTCACAAATGACTATGCTTCCCTCCTGGAGATTAAGGGAGTCACATTCATTACAGTTTCCATGAAAATGTTGTGTTAAGTCTTTGCCTGTTTTCCTTGATGGATTATATTCAGTATAAATTTGATAAGATCTCAATGTAGGATGACCACTATTCAAGGGCCAAATATGTTTTACTAATGATGGAGCAACATGAAAAGTGTGTCAGTGATTTACTAAAAATTTCCAGCTCAGAGGTTTTACAGACCTGGGAAAACAAGAAGCAGGATGAAGAGCTTTGCCATTATTTTAATACCTTTGGATACTGCAACTAAGATATTTAAGCTTGTCCTCATCGGCATCATATTAACCCTTCAAGGAACTTTCGTAGTGGAGTGCTCACCACACCAGAAAGGAAGCAATTTATTACGCTTCCTCCTTTCCTGTATTGGGGATGAAGCTCTATTTGATATTCTCTGTTTTGTACTGGAAAGCTGGAAAAATATTCCAAATAACTTGAAATTGTTGAAAAAACACATTTGCGTTGTTTTCTTGTGTCCACTATTATCACTCACCACACTTTTCTGAGGGGCTCACCTTCTACATGGAAATATTTCCTGTATATTCTCATCTCCCCTCATATTGTGGCCCTCTATAATCTCCCCCCTCTTATTGTGGCCTCCTCTAATCTCCCCCCTCTTATTGTGGCCCCCTCTATTCTCTCCCCTCATATTGTGCCCCCCTCTAATCTCCCCCCTCATATTGTGGCATCACATTTCCCCCTCACATTGTGGCCTCATTTCTCCCCCTCATTCTGGCCCCTCATTTCCCACTCATATTGTGGACTCACATCTCCTCTTTATATTGTGGCCTCTCATCTCCCCCTCATATTGTGGCCCCTCATCTTCAACTGATATTGTGAACTCACATGTCCTCCTCATATTGTTGCCCCTCATTCCCCCTCATATTGTATCCCCTCTCATCTCTCCCTTATATTGTGCCCCCCCCTATTTCCCCCATATTGTGGGCCCCCTCTCATATCCCCCTATTTTGTAGGTCCCCTCTCATACCCCCTATATTACGGACACCCTCTCATACTCCCATATTGTGGCCCCCTCTCATATCTCCCCCCCCCCTCAAATTGTGCCCCCACTCATCTTCTTTTTCTTATTTTTTTTAAATTTATTTGAAACAAACACCACATACTCACCTGTGCCTGTTCGCATCTTCCATTGTGCTGTGATGCAGTCAGTGGATGACAGAGAGATAATAGCTCTATACACCATCAACTCTATCTATACCCTATCCGGACACAGATAGAGTTGAAGTCCCAACACGGCTGTCAGCTCCCAGCAGGTGGCGGGGTTAAAAGTTGTTGAGTTTTCATCGGCACACCGGAGGTTCAGTCCGACCTTGACCACAGAGGAAGGTTGCCGGAGGGACCCATTTAACCTCTCTCAATTTCCTGTCCCTAAAGGAGGACATGGGCAACCTCCAGGGGACTTATGGTGGACTTGTCATGGTGGACTTATGGAAAGTGATTTACTAGCAAGATTAATTCTTTGTTTTTTTATGACCTAGAAATGGACAAGACGATCCAAGTACTGTATGCTATTTAATAATCACTGCATAGATTTATCAATTTGGCCAGAAGGGGGTACTAAAATATTGGGTTATAGGGAATGCTTTTCACAATTTTTTTCAGGATGTCTTAAAACTAGAGCATTTAGGAAATTTATGTTTGGTGTATTAACGTCATTTTTCTTCTGTCTGTGGAACAATTTCTGTACCATATAGGCGGTTCTACAATTGGTTTATGTTATTTGTTTAGACCAGTCAATAAAAAAAGGAATGGGGACCCAACTCTTGTGTGTAAAGTAACAACTATAATACTTTGTCCCAGTCCCATTATTTTTCAGCCTACACAAATATGCATTGAGCTATTGTACAAGGGAGTTTGTTCGGATAACTAGCTTTGTCTGTAGGATTTACTGGCCCAAATATAGAACAGCTGATATAATCTCAAATGCTGGCAAAAGTTCAGCATAGAAGTACATTTATGCCAGTAGATCCAGTAGACTAGCTGCTTGCAAAAACTTACTCATGTACAATCGTTCCAATGCCCAGTTCACAGTTGTGTCTGGAGTTTCTGTTAGGTTCTCCTTTTTAGAAGAGTGTAACGTAAAGTGCTTTTCTAACCCATTCCCCATAGACTTCAAAATACAGAAGTATAGCTTCGGTAACTCTTCTGTTATGTATAGCGGACAAATGATACAGGCATAAATAACTCAAGGGCATAATAGAAGCTGCCAAATGCAAGTGTGAACTTAAAAGAAACCTGTCATCAAGAAGGGCATTTTTACATGGTGACAGGTTCCAAAAGCCTCCGGCATGGTGTTTTCAAAAAGGCTCCTGCATCTGAATAATTGCAGGGCTTTTTAATTGTTTCTTTAACCCCTTACTAATACGTCTTACGTCATCTGCGGGTGATTGGTGAGGGCCAACGGCCATATTGAAGCAAACGCTTCCTGGTAACACCCGTGATTGGTGCTAGCCGACTGCGGTGGTACGTGGAATCTTGGTTCGCAAGGTTTTTCCCCGTGACATCATCTGGGAGCATCAATCTGTTGCTATGACAGCCTCAGGTCACACAAAGACCCTAGGCTGTCTGTTGTTACACTACGGGGCACATTTACTTACCTGTCCCATTGCGTCTGCCGATCCGGAATGTCTGGTGAGGATTCCAAGCTGCTGCGATTCACTAACAGTGTGCGCCCAATTTCTTGAATGTGTCACTTTCCCGCTCAGGTCCGCCGGAGTTCACCATCTTCTTGAATTTTAAATTCTGCGGTTTGTCCGAATCAGCCAGGTTGTCCGACGCTCCCCCCCCCAATTTGTGTTGCATGAAAGCCGGCGCCAAAATCTAATCGCGTGCGCCAAAAACCCCTTTTGAAAAGTATAAAAAATTCTAGAAAAAGTGATCAAAAGGCCATATAGTCCTTAAAATGGTAGCATTGAAAACATCATCTAAAGTCACAAATATGACGCCACACACAGCTCCGTACACCAAAGTTTGAAAAAGTTAATAGTGCCAGAACATGGCAAAATGAAGAATTTTTTTTGTACAGGAGGTTTTAATTTTGGATAATTATTTTCTATGAACGCCCCATACTTTTTAACTGTACAGAGTGTGGGACCTAAGTATAAAATGACTTCCCATCAAAACTATTCTTTGTGCTTTTGGCATTCAGATGAAATAGACCGCTCAGCAGAGAGTCTGATCCTATGAATTAACACATCACATCTCTTCACACGCAAGAATTCCAAGTTTTGTTGGGCTGAATCAAAAGTAAGGACTTGCTCTGGCATTGTCAGATCCCAGACACTTTTCCTATACAGTGTCCTTTCTCCACCTTTCAATTTTGCTGAGAAAAATGTGGGAGGGCTGGAATAAGACTTGGTAAGGTACAAGCAGCGACCTAGGTGTCAGGAGCTGGTAGAAGCTACGTACGCTGACAGTCAGAAGCTAGACCTCTCTGCTTGGATTGCTGCTCTTCCAGATTCATTAACATGCAGTTTTGATCTTGCAACACCAGTGGTCATGCTCCCTCATTTATATATCTGGCTGTGCGAGGAAGACATCTGCTAGAGGAAAATTCAAGGAGGAGAAAGGACAGAAGCGAAGCTCTCTGTGGTTTTCATTACTCTCCTTGCATCTTGCACTAAGGACTTGTCAGTATGACCTCTGGATTACGCTACAGTCTACTTTTCTTCCTTTGTGTTGCAGGCTTTCGGGAGTCACAGGCAGTTCAGGTAAGACATTCCTTGTAAATCTTCAGAGATTTAGAGAAATATCATCCTCAGATTATAGAAGTGCAACCACTGAGACTGCACGTAGATGTTTCAGGAGTGTAGATAAATAGTGATCATAAGGGCAGATATTTCTCTGCACATCCCCGTCAATATTCTTTCATGCACATGATATTTAACCTTTCCCTAGTCTGATAACAGAAAGCAATCGACTGGCACAGCAAATTGTAATAAGATGGATTGGATTACCTTTTTTAATGTTTACTAATGTCTGGACATATTTTTACAATATATATTGCAGTAATTGTTATCGTAGAAAAGTCTGCTATGACATGCTACCCTGAAAGTGAGGTGACAATCCATCATTGCAGAAACTGAACTGAAAGAATGTATTTAGGTATTCTTGGCTGAGATCTAAGCAGCCAGTCGTATATCAGAGGACATTCCATCACAATCTACTCATGTCCATTGATTGCTGTGAGCTACTGACTGTCTTGAAAAGTATGTTATACACGAAAGGTCTGTCTGGTCACAGAAAACTCCTGAGCTCATCAGCAATGAGCGGATTTTATCACTTCTGAACATCTTCTGCTTGTTATGTAGTTTTTATAGCATGCTCTATGATGCCTGCATGTCCTTCTGGGTATATGGACAGGAGTTATAGGGCTCTATAGGCTATAGGACACTTATAGCAGTTACACCAAAGAAGGTGAAAATATTGAGATGATTGTGTAATAATTTCACTTGAGGATACAGTTATGTTGGTGCAGATATACAGAATGTCAGATCAAAATGATCATATTTTTACAGTGTAATAAAGTGACAGCTGTAAAGCAAAAAATGTTTGCTCTCTGTCTTGTCAACTGCTGCTTGGTTCCAGGGTATTTCCTACAATGGACTTTGTGATGCAGAATGCCAGAGCATCTCTGTCAGGATGCCCACAATGGAGGTCCAAAGCACTGTTTCTTCAAGGTGCATGACCACAGTGAAGTGATGTTTGAATGAAGTGTCAGTGGAGCATGCATCTGGTTACAGAGGCATCAGCTGTCCTCTTCCTAGTTTCATAACCATTCACCCTTAACCACAGACATGCAATGGAGTAAAAAGGGGCGCTAGACCCCTATGTAGTTAACTGTAACACATTAGCTACACTACTACTGACACTACTACCCATCTTCAAAGAAACAAAAACTGAAATGAAGATAATTTTGCTAATTTATTAAACAAGAAAAGATCAAATATCACATGGTTATAAGTAATCAGAGCCTTTGCACAGTATTGTGTAGAAGCACCTTTTGAGTCTTTTTGGGAATGATGCAACAAGTTTTTCACACCTGGATTTGGGCATGGTCTGCCATTCTTTCTTGCTAATCCATTTTGTTATTAAAGCTACAAATATCACAAATTTATGGATTTTTCTGGAAGTGACACAGCCCGCGTAATGCTAGCGTTTTTCTGAATTTTGACGTACTGAACACAAAAGTTTAGCCATTACTAGCCTAAGACCTAAGATTCCCTTCAGTGATCAAGGGTCAAGGACACATGCTTCTGTCTTCCTTATCCTGTGGTTGAGTTTTAGTGGTCTAAAAAGTATAGTCATCTACCAAGGAATCAAACATTTCTAGTCTTGCTTTTACTGCTGCACATCTTTCTGTGCCCTGGCAATATTTTCAGCAGATACAATCGGAGGTAATTCTCCATTAAAACTCTCCATACAATCCATCATCTCAGTAGATCAGCCCCTCACACTCCAGACTTTTGTGCTTGAAATACTCCTTCTGTTCTTCTACGTCAAAGTAAGGATCACAGTAACATTCTCCGGCCTTTATCACACTGCCCTAAAACCTTAAAACCTGATGACATGTTGAGATTACTGTCCATAAGAGGGGGCATTTAAAGCTGCCCTGAGGAAGCCACACTTATGACACGTGTGGGGCTCTTGTTAGCCTGCCTCTCCATCTCTCTTCCCCCGTTTGCTCCTTACATAAAAAAATAACTTTAACAGGTGTATCATTCATGCCTCCATTTATGTGCTAACAACTCTTTTCTCTGCCACACCTTGGCTGCAGGGCTGATTCTAGACTTTTTGCTGCCTGAGGTGAAAATTGAAATGAGACAGCCCACCAAAAATGCAGCCAACTCTATAAAAAGCATCTACAACCTAATCAGAAAATACTGACAACATAACTATTGGGAATATCCCTACACAGCACCACCCAATCAGTGACAGATATTAGTTGGATCTAGTTTCTTACAGGTGACGATGTACTCCATTTTGTTGTATATAAATAAATATTTTTGTGTTTTATGACACAAGGGGTTTCAGTAGAATTTATGACTTTTGGGCAATTTTTAATTTTTTTTTAAGGTGCAAAATGCCTGATATATGAGGTTCTATGACAGTGGTTCTCCACCTTCCTAATGCTGCAACCCTTTATACAATTCCTCATGTTGTGGTGACCCTCAATCATAAAATTATTTTCGTTGGCAAACTGTCTTCTTTTTAACTGTCATTTTGCTACTGTTATGAATCATAATCATAAACTCATCTATGATTGGGAGTAACTCCTCCCTACTGCCTTTGCATTGCATTTCAAGACTGTGAGAAAGTAAGAGGTATTGTGTGGGAAAACCGCTATCTGTCCTACAGGCAGATGAAATACATGTGGTAAAAGCCCTGGGTTTGTCTGCAGTAACCCAAGGGTTAATGCAGACATGATAAGCAGGAATAATCTGTTTTGTCTGTGTTGGCCTAGCTAACACAGACACATTTGTAATGTCCGTACTGGGCCTGCTTATTATGGAGTAGGGGTAGGCTGGTAGTGGGACTCCTACTCCACCCGGGCTTCGGTCCTGGGTTTGTGAATTGCCCACAGGTGCAGGTCACAGGCCTCGTTAGGGCCTGATTTAGTCTGCAGGCCAGAAGCAGTAGGAGAGGCCCTACCTGGAGAGCTGAAAGTGAGATTGCATTCTCACAGCAAAGGTAACTGAGGACCTCCTGTCTTGCTGCTGGCCAAGAGCAGGTGCCAGGCAGCCTGGTACCCGGATAGCTAGGGTCCGTCAAATGTATTAGACAGCGCCTAGCCGGGCAGGAATTACTTTTATAATGTTTTTTTGCATGTGCCTAAACCAAGGCTGAATTTGTGTTCTGTTTTACAAGTGTGAATAAACACTTAAATTTAAACCTGCGTGTGTCACTGCTTCCTGCACTGCTACCAGTCAACTACCAGAGCAATTCCCCACAAGACTCAATTCAATAGCAGCATGTGAACACTGCATAATCTTATTTTTTTTTCTATGATTCCTGGAAAAACCCCTGCCAATCTTAACCTCTTCCCACAAACCACCATACATTGGTTAGTGCACATGCACTCTGATAATCCATTGTCTGTGTGTTTTACATGTATAAAATGTCTTATCTTCACCTGTCAGAGTGGTGGTCACAGAGGTTGTTATGCTGCTGCCATTTGCATGCCAACTGTCATATAGACTGACAGAATTCTGTTGTAATCTGCACCATATTAGCGTCTGAAATGTTTTTCCCCACATTTATTAACTCCTCAACTACATGTGACAGAATAGTATGTCACCGTTTCATGAGAGAGGTTTTCCAGAGGTTGAAAAACATGGCTTTCACATCGCTGTCACAAATGGCGACTAATTCCCACCAATGATCAACTCTCACAGAATTATTTAGCTTTATAAAGATTAAATCATAAAACCCATTTATTACTATAGAGTATATAAAATACAAAGTTCAGAGAAAATTTCCCTTTTCAGCAAAATGCTGAAATACTTTCATGATCAAGTTGTGGATATCCCACATTCCTTCCTGTGAATACTTTTATTAAAATTTCATTCATTCCAATCATATCTGACCGGTTACAAAGATTCCATAAGCAGTATATAATAACATCATTCATTTTTCTTTGTCAAGATTGAATCTAATTGAATTTTTTTTGTATGGAGCAATAAGTACAGGGTGTTGAAAGGGATTACATAAAATGACTGTAGACCTATCAGAGTATGGGCCCTATAGCAGAACATTGAATAGGGGCGCCCTTCCCCTTAAAAAATATGTACATATGTCCAACACACATATATATACAATCACAATTATTTATACACTCATACACACATGTGTATAAAGAGTCATACAGTATATACCCATCATATACACAAATGCAGTATATACACATCATACTGTATACTTAGATATACAGGCCCAGATTTACTATGTCTTCTCTGCCAGTAAATATAAATCACACTCTCCCAACACTTTTCGGGTTTCGGCAACCTGCATGCCACTATGGGCACGTCGGGTCATAGACTGGGTGGGAGGCAGAGGGTAAGGGCCTGAACACCTTGCCCCCCACTTTTAGTAACATTTTTAGTAAAGGAAAAATGGAACAGACTAGGTGAAAAGACCTGTATCCTAGGTTGGAGTTTGGGCCAATATTCAATAAGGACGGAGTGAATATTGGCGCTGGACCACTGGCGGAGGAAATTTTAAGACTGGTTCGAAATGCCAGTCTTAATAAATTCCCCTGCACAATATATACACACAACATATGCATACATACTGCTTATACACACATACATACAATACACAGGCATTATATACACATATACACACCTACAGTATATTAAACATATATGCACACATACAGCATATACACACAAATTAATAGCATATATACACTTATATAGAGCATATATACAATATATATATACTGCTCAACAAAATAAAGGGAACACTCAAATGACACATCCTAGATCTGAATGAATTAAATATTCTCCTTGAATACTTTGTTCTGTATAAAGTTGAATGTGCTGACAGCAAAAATCGAATCGAAATTGGATTTGTTAACCAAAGAGCCGTGGATTTGGAGTCATGTGCCTAAATGATCTCCCTACAATGTCTCAGAATGCTTCTGATGAGGTGGAGGTTGGTCTCCTAACGGATCTCCTCCCAGACCTGGACTAAAGCATTGTGTGCAATGTGTCGTTGGTGGATGGGGCGAGACGGATCATGCAGGAACTGCTAACACACTCCACATGAGGTCTAGCATTGTCCTAGATTAGGAGGAACCCAGGGTCAACCGCACCAGCCTATAATCTCATAAGGAGTCTATGGGTCTTATCTCAGTTCCTAATGGCTACCTCTGGCAAGCACATGGAGGGCTGTACGGCCCTCCAAAGAAGTGCTACCATACACCATTACTGACCCACTGCCAAAACGGTCATGTTGAAGGATGTTGCAGGCAGCAGATCGCTCTCGAAGGAGTCTCCAGACTCATGTCACATGTGCTCAGTGTGAACCTGCTTTCATCTGTGAAGAGCACAGGGTGCCAGTGGCGAATTAGCCAATGCTGGTTTTCTTTGGCAAATGCAAATTATCCTGCATGGTGTTGGACTGTGAGCACACCCCCATCTGTGGACGTTGGGCCCATATTCCATCTTCATGGAGTAGGTTTCTAATTGTTTGTGCAGACACATGCACTTTTGCTACCAGGGCTCTGGTAGTGTACCTCCTGTTCCTCCTTGCTACTTTTTTGAGCAGTGATATATATATAATGTGCATACATTATATAGACAAACACAGACAAAGATGCATGCTTTTACGTATGTATTAATTTTACTTACCTCTACGAAAACTGCACTTAGCAACATACAGGAGCAGCTCCACTCGTCATCCTGGTCATGTCAGGCCTGGGATGTGGGGTTGGGACAGGACCTACTGACCAGGGGAAGGACAAAACAGAGAAGAGGTTGGGCGGGATGCATATTAGGTGGGCAGGCCGGGCTGGGACAGGCTGTTCAGGTGTTCTTGAAATGGGGAATTACCCACTTAACACTAGTTAACTTAACCCCATAGTGCAAAAAGATGTACCTGTCTAGCGCAGGGGGGAGTATGAAGCGGGCTCACAGGCTCTTCATACTCACCAGGTGTTTGCTTCAAAAGGAAGCAAAAACACCCGTCGCTAACTCCCGGTGATAGGTGCTGCCGACGGCACTAATGAGCCGGCGACGCGTGGGCACCACCAGCTTGACTCCAATTGTCGCCCCCCGTGACATCATCAGCTATTCATATTGCCTCAAAAGGTTCCTGTCTCCCTGGCTCCTAACCTGCAGTTAATACTACATTTAGCGGCGTACGGATAGCAAAGTACGAGAGCCAAGCCTGTGCTTAATTCTTTAGATCCTGCTGTCTTATTAATGGAAAAATTTTAATGAGTTAAAATGCAGAGAGAAGTACTTTGTTTATGTCTGCTAGTAACCCCAGTGTAGTCAGGACTGTCCTCATCATTTGCCAACTAGACCTTGCCATAGGCAGGGACTAATGGGCTTTTGTCAGTTACATTGACAGAGCATAATACATTGTTCTACATGAGTATTGCAGTGTATTATACAAGTGATCGATTTATCGCAAGTACCCATGTGGAAAAATCATTACATTAAGTAAAAAAAATGATAAAATATATTATATATGTAACACAATATTTGGTCCCCCCTAGTTATAGTCATTTAAAAGAATTAAAAATTGCTGATTCTTATTTAATTATCAATCAAAAGAACTTAAAAAAAATATGATCTAAAACAAATGAACTATAAAATGATCCCAATAAAATTAACTTTTCCTGTAAAAAAAAACAAGCTCAAACATAGCACGATAAAACAAAAATTGAAATGTTGTCACAAGAAAACCATTTCTATTTGTAAAGCTTTTTCAACATGCACTTGAAAAAAAAAAATCATACAAATTTGGTGTCTTCAGCCATACTACTGATGGTGTGTCAAATGTAATAACCTGGAGGATAAAATATGATGTTATTTATTCCTCATGGTGAACACCGTAAATTACAGAGAGCAAAAAAATGTTGTCTGAATTTCCTTTTATCAAAATTAAAGGTTAATAAAAGTTCATCATTAAATTCTATGTACCCCAAAAGTAAACACATAAAATAATCCATTCTAACTTCATAAACCCCCTGTCTTTTCCCTGCTGGCCTCTACTTCTTGGTCCCATATTGACACACAGGAAAATCAAACAGTGACAGCATTTCCAATGTGTTGATTTACACTTCTATCAGTAGAAGCAACAAAAGTTTTTAAAGGATCCTGAATTTTTTGTTGGCTTCTTTCAAAAATGGAAGACAAAAAACAAAAATGGGGGTTAATATAGTCCTTGCAGGTTTTCAATTCAGTCAGAGACGAAGGATACCTGGTGAGGACAGATCACCGTTATGATGGAAAATATCACAAGTTCTCTTGAGAACAGATTGCGCTCTGCTGACAGATTCTTTGAAGTAAATACCAGGTGTAAGTGAGGTTAACCTCTGCCTATATGTATGAAGCAACATTTGAAGAATGCATACATATGTTTTTCTTGGCAAGTACATACAGATGTAAGTATTTAGCAGTAGTTGTGGTACTCTACTTTTTTGATGGATATTTCCGACAATGTAAATCTTTGTGACTAAGGGCAATTATATTTTTAAATACGCTCCCTTAAAGTTACAATGCACACAAAGATGTGCACAAATCTGTTCAAGTATAATATCCTACAAATATAATAATATATACAATAAATCTGTTAAAAATTATATAATTTCACAAACTGAAGCTAGTGTTACTGTTTTTTTTTCTCTTTATTTTTTATTTTTTTTTACCTTATTTGACCTTTTAATGAAGCACACCATACAAGTAATTGTCTTCCCCTTTATATAGTTGGTGATTGGTTGTCGTGATAGCCGTAAGCCTCTCTGTGTGCTTCATTTTAGATATTGCATCCAAATGATTGTCAAGCATGTGTTTTTAAAGGGGACCTATCAAGAAGTTTTAGGCCTACAAACTGCCAACAACCTGTTATGCTGGACATTGACAGTTTTATAGTGACAAACCTTTATACAAGTAGGTTTATAAGCCAAGTATCCCGGAATAAAGACAGCATTTTTAACAGATTTGTAACAAAAGGCTGTTGAGCTGGAGACTTACAAAATTCCATTGAAGTCTCTGGAAATTTTAATGGATGTGAACTGGCCCTTAGTTTTTATACGTAACTAGCGTGATGATCCAAGTGCAACTGTAAATAATAGTAAATAAATAGAATGGGTTTATAAAAATATTTTGTATGTATCTCTCTCTCTTACAGTTTCTCCCTCACCGACTGTCTCGCTCTCTCTCTGTCTCTGTGTGCGTCTCTCTCTCTCGCTCCTACTGTCCGTGTGTGTCTCTCTCTCCTACTGTCCCTGTGTGTCTCTCTCTCCCCGACTGTCCCTGTGTGTCTCTCTCTCCGACTGTCCCTGTGTGTCTCTCTCTCCGACTGTCCCTGTGTGTCTCTCTCTCCGACTGTCCCTGTGTGTCTCTCTCTCCGACTGTCTCTGTGTGTCTCTCTCTCCGACTGTCTCTGTGTGTCTCTCTCTCCGACTGTCTCTTTGTGTCTCTCTCTCCGACTGTCTCTGTGTGTCTCTCTCTCCGACTGTCTCTGTGTGTCTCTCTCTCCGACTGTCTCTGTGTGTCTCTCTCTCCGACTGTCTCTGTGTGTCTTGATCTCTCTCTGACTGTCCCGGTGTCTCTCTCTCTGACTGTCTCTGTGTGTGTCTCGATCTCTATCCATGTTACCTCACACATAAGTGTCTTATACTCATTGCCTATTACAGTGATGGCAAACCTTTTGGAGATTGAGTGCCCAAACTTCAACCAAAACCCACAAATATGCTGCAAAGTGCCAACTTGACAATTTAAGCAGCAACTTATTGACCCCGGCTATATCACAGGTTTCATTCTTATTGGAGTCCTGAGTTCACCAATATAATAGAAATATGATGGAGAAATTTGGATTGTAGCTTCCTTGCAGAGTCCCCTAAAAAGGAAGAATCCGGGTTCCCAGACCAGGATCTTCAAAAATAATTTCTCTGTTCACACTTTCTTGTTTCTCCTGTAGTCCTGGCAGCCAAGGAGGTTGCTTTAAAATGGCGCTGAGCATGGCATGTCCTGAGCTGCATTGGACCGCAGGAGGAAGTGCTTTCTGGCAAATTCTTTGTTGGAGTGAAGGCCTGGGTGTCCACAGTAGGGCTCTGAGTGCCACCTTGGCACCCTTGCCATAAGTTTGCCACCACTGGCCTATTGTAACCAATCGAAGCTCTGAGCTCATAATAACGACCTGTGGCAGGTCAAGACTCAGCTTCTAACTGCCACAGCAACAGCAGCCGATGGCTCCTGTACATGATGGTTAATAAGTGGATTTTGGAAAGCGCAGAGTGAAAATTTCCGATTGTAAATGGTAAGTGCAGATTCCTTTCACGGACATACATACATACATACACTCAGAGATATATATGTATGTACTATGTTATTACCCTCAAATTATCATAATGTAATTTCAAAGAGGCTGCATTAAATACAGAACCAGCCCAAAAATATTATTTATCTGTAGTAATAATAATGACATACTGATGCAATATGATTTATTATAGGACATACTGCAGATCTGTATTCTGTCACTCCATCATTGCAGCACAGAAAGGGTGGCTTTTCACAGCAGTGAATGATGACTGCATTGGGAGGGCTGGCAGGCAGCTCTTGTCCTGTGTCAGGACTGTAGTAAACTGTAGTGCCTTTTTACATGTTGGTGTTTATTATGGCTTCGTGGCCTTCTGGCAAACGACATAGCGAACAAGTTAAACATAGCTCCTCAACAGAGGGCTTATTATGAAGGTACATTACAGCATAGCAAACAACTCAGCTGACCTCCTCTTTTCACATCACCTTAATTCAATATGCTCAAGTTTCTGCTAAACCAGAAGACTTACTGTAATTTCTTAGCAAGAATCAAAGATTATTAATGAAGTTGTGAGCTCCAAGCAAATCCCACAAAGCTAGTGCTTAGAAAGAGAGAGTTATTCCGGAGATCATCAATGATTTTCTCTATGTACACATACAAATCTATGGTACAATAACATTTCAGTAGTCCATCACTCTAGTGTTATTTTTATATAATAACACAATTTTCCAATGTATCCATGTATAGAATGACCATACAGGAAGAAAATAATAAACTACTGTGTACGAATACATATGGAATTGGAGAAGTTTCATGTATTATAACCACAGTATGAATTCTGTACAGTATCTTATACAGGGATACTGGAGGTTGTATATCATCTAAGGCCTTTTATAAGGATATGCCATCATTATTATAGTGCAGAGATCACACTTATTGATTAATTTAACACTTTCACTGGAATCGATGTATGCTCCATAACAGAGAGGGGGAACCTAACATAGGTAGGATCAGCTTTTAACACAGCAGCTTTGACAACATTTTTGATGATGGCATTTTTCTCCAAATAACATGACAAAACAGAAACATGAAAACCAGGCCATAGGATGGAGATACAATCACACGGTGAGTTTGACCATTTCAGTGTGGCTAACCTATATTGATTATCATAAGTATATATACACATATCCCATGCACCTGTTGCAATTATATATTTTAAGGTTTTACATTGATTTGTAATAATCTATTTTAAACAATACGTTCTGAAATTCTGCTATTTTACCTTGATCATTAGGCTTAATAATAGACTGATAGATTTGCCTATTCTATAGGCATTTCCTTTGCCTCATTTACATCACAGACAAACAGGGTTACAACAGAAGATAACATCTCTGTCCAAAACACCACTGACACATAATTTCATCTAAAATCACAACAAATCTACTCTACGTCACAGAACATGAGTAGAATACGCTTCCATAGACATCACTTTGGGACATAAGTGAGAGAATCCTTTTTAAGTCCCTTACACGCTGAAGATTGGCTTAGTTTCAAGACATAAAAATCCAAGAGTTGAGCAGAGAATTTTAAGTTTTTTCATATCGGCTTGTGTCCACTGAGGTTACAGCACTTCTTTCTTTTTTACTTTTTTTGTCCTATGAGGCCTCTGTAAAACATTTCACATAATTAAAATGTCAAGACAGAGAAAAAAAAGTTACGGCTCTGAGCTTACTCGGAACCTCTGTCCCTGCTTACTTGGCAGGCCCTAAGCTAAACCACTTTTTGACGCATTGAATGCTTAATAACAAAGTGAGGGTAAGAATAATAAATAATATCCGCCTACTATCATTAAACAGAATAAAATTAATTTTATAAAGCAGTGTACAAATTATTGGAAAGAAAAAAAGATCATAGCCAATTTATCCACTTCCAAGTTGTCTTGGGATAGTTCTGACCTGCCAGTGGAGAGAATCAGATAACATGTGTAAAAAAATTACATTGCACATAACACTTTTTGTTATATATGGCACTATTTTTGCATTCCATATTATGTTATTTTTGGGCCAATCTGCACATAGCTGATATTTTCTAACAGTTTAAACCATATAAAAGCTTGGCTCAGGAACTTGTGTTTTTCTAAATCGATTGAAAATGTTTCTTAAAGAGGTCTTCTATGCATTACATAAAGTAAATGATACATGTTAGATTAGCATTGGCTTATGGCTAGAGGGGAGAAGATGTATAGACCCAGAAGTGTAGCTTTTGTAAAATTGGAACTTGGTGTCTGGAGGTTTTGCTTCTAGAATGTTGAAATTTGAAGGCTCTTACTCATTATGAACACATTTGGCATCCATCCTGGCAACAGGAACTATGAATTGGACAACCAACATAATTATTAAAGTCCAGGATTTAAAGGTTTTTCCAACACCATTCAGAATGTGTTATACATTGCAATCACTTATATATTTCTACAAGTACAACAAACTGTTTAGGTAGAAACCGTATCTGCTCCTATCCAGGTTTTATCCTATATGGCTATAGAGTCAAATAGGCATATCAATTTTTCACTTGTCCAGTCAGCTTTTTCCCTCCTTACAGCAAGTACAAAGCATATCATTGGATATTACACTCACCGGCCACTTTATTAGGTACACTATGCTAGTAACGGGTTGGACCCCCTTTTGCCTTCAGAACTGCCTCAATTCTTCATGGCATAGATTCAACAAGGTGCTAGAAGCATTCCTCAGAGATTTTGGTCCATATTGACATGATGGCATCACACAGTTGCCGCAGATTTGTCGGCTGCACATCCATGATGCGAATCTCCCGTTCCACCACATCCCAAAGATGCTCTATTGGATTGAGATCTGGTGACTGTGGAGGCCATTTGAGTACAGTGAACTCATTGTCATGTTCAAGAAACCAGTCTGAGATGATTTCAGCTTCATGACATGGCGCATTATCCTGCTGAAAGTAGCCATCAGATGTTGGGTACATTGTGGTCATAAAGGGATGGACATGGTCAGCAACAATACTCAGGTAGGCTGTGGCGTTGCAACAATGCTCAATTGGTACCAAGGGGCCCAAAGAGTGCCAAGAAATGACACCACCACCACCAGCCTGAACCGTTGATACAAGGCAGGATGGATCCATGCTTTCATGTTGTTGACGCCAAATTCTGACCCTACCATCCGAATGTCGCAGCAGAAATTGAGACTCATCAGACCAGGCAACGTTTTTCCAATCTTCTACTGTCCAATTTCGATGAGCTTTTGCAAATTGTAGCCTCAGTTTTCTGTTCTTAGCTGAAAGGAGTGGCACCCGGTGTGGTCTTCTGCTGCTGTAGCCCATCTGCCTCAAAGTTCGACGTACTGTGCGTTCAGAGTTGCTCTTCTGCCTATCTTGGTTGTAACGGGTGGCGATTTGAGTCACTGTTGCCTCTCTATCAGCTCGAACCAGTCTGCCCATTCTCCTCTGGCATCAACAAGGCATTTCCGCCCACAGAACTGCCGCTCACTGGATGTTTTTTCTTTTTCGGACCATTCTCTGTAAACCCTAGAGATGGTTGTGCGTGAAAATCCCAGTAGATCAGCAGTTTCTGAAATACTCAGACCAGCCCTTCTGGCACCAACAACCATGCCACGTTCAAAGGCCTCAAATCACCTTTCTTCCACATACTGATGCTCGGTTTGAACTGCAGGAGATTGTCTTGACCATGTCTACATGCCTAAATGCACTGAGTTGCCACCATGTGATTGGCTGATTAGAAATTAAGTGTTAACGAGCAGTTGGACAGGTGTACCTAATAAAGTGGCCGGTGAGTGTATATTTAATTTTATTTTATTTCATGATCTCCCAGGCAGAATCTTACAGCCGCAATTACCAAGTTTCTCATGTTAGAGACCTACTAGTGAGGTCATCAGTCTCACCTAGTTTTTAGCGGGTAACATCGCGCTCCATGGGTGTGGTAAGGTGATGTTTTTGAATGAGGGCCTTTCTGGATTGTGTGGATGAGAATCTCAGAGGTGTAGTTTGACAAGAGCTGCTGTGTCCTCTGGTTAACAGGGAGGAAACCCTGAAAGTAACAGATAATTTTCTGGAAGGAGTAACCAGTAATCGGTTGCGCTGCTAATGGCAGAGGTAGGTCTGATTGCTTAACAGTGATACAAGTAAATTTGTATAATAAATGAGCATTTATTGTCACAACTGGTTTACATAAAAGACTACATTAAACAGGTCAATCTCACCTGACAGCTATTGACAGGGCCGATTCTAGACAAAGTGGGGCCCTGGGCAAAACTAAAAGTGGGGCCCAAAAATAAAACTATTTTATGACTAGTCACAGTCAGTAAGAGGCTCCCTTTAGTATGGTAAAACAAACTGTCTGCTCCTTTCCAGACCCTCCCTTTTGGCAACTGCCTAGTCACACAGCAGATGCTAATGAAAGGTACAATATAACATATCTTTTTTTCTGTAAAACCTATTTTTTTTATACAAAAACACTTTGGCAGTGTATGTACTATGCTCTGTGGGGACTGAGGGAGTGCTAAAAATGGGTCTCCTGGTGGCAGGTTCCCTTTAAACCTGAATATCTCTGGATCCATGGCACCTAGAAACAAAATTCAATATTCATTTGAAAGAAGAGATTCTCCCCTGGGCAATTGCCCACTTTGCCTACCCATAGCGCCGGCCCTGCATCTACCTATCCTATGCATTGGCGTGGCTGTTGCATAAGCAAGGCTCAAAGTTACCACACTTGAGGTGGTGATTTTCCAGTACTGGGAAGAGGTCTTATTTTTTATAAAACAAAATACAACAATTTCAGAAACTCACTTTTTATGTTTCCTAGAATACATGCCAAAGGAGGATCGCTTTAAACTAGCAATAAAAAGCATGGCTATATTAATCCCTACTGTAATTTCCAAAATAAATAAGTAACTACTCCTGAAAAGCTCATATCAATAAGTACAGTTAACAAATGTGAAGGCATGTGGGCAAAGTAGCTAGTCACACCACTTTAGCATTGTTACATTTTAGTAGAATTAACAAAAATATATAAACTTTTAATACAACAAACTGGCATGTATAGATCTATCTCTTTAGAACATAACTATATACAAGTCCATTATGCTTTTTGTAAGGAAGCGTTATACTACTGCATTGATGGCACACTGCTATTATTGCTTGCCTTCCATGCAATACATCTCAAGTTGAAGTGCAAGATATAAGACCAGACTAAAAAAAATTATTTTAACATACAGCCCCTAATGGGATTACTTGAAGCCCTCTGCTTTCTGAATGAGACTGTTCTCAGCTTTAACATCAGCTGCCAGAACTCTACACATTTTGGCTGAATTTGATTATTACTGACCTAACTGAAGCCCAAAACTAAAATTTATCATATCGCTGGATCAGAGATTAAACTTCACGACTAGCTACTTTTTTCCTGCCTCATACACTGTCCAATTTTCTCAGTGTTCTCACAAGTATTTGCCACATCCTCTAATATGAAATGATATCCTGTAGTAGTACCTTATGCCAAATTATTTGTTGGGACGGTCACCTTATATTAGTCATATAGTTGCAAGGAAACATTTCACAATTACCTTTTTAGTATCTCTAAAACCTGGAGTTGAGTTCGGTTTGATGGCAGGAAGATCAAAGAGGAGACAAAAGAAAAAGTGCAAAAAGACTAAAGTGTATTTTTTCAACTACTGGTGTAAGAGATAAAGAATTGACTCACCTGGTTGAATTGGATTTTGATCGTATTGGATCGTGTAGAGGTCCTGTTTGAGGTCCTTTAGCAGATAATGGATTAGGATGCTGCCTGCCAAGAGACACGGGTCCATTCACCCAGAATGGCGGAATTGCAAGTGATTGAAGCACATGGCAAGGTTTTTGTCTCGCATAAGATGGTGCTGCATCATTCAGTACAACAAATTCAGATTTGGTCATGGTTGACTGATTTATTGATTAGTACACAACGAGTGAATATCTATCACCTGACAAAGGCTCCTGTCCAGAGCCGAAACACGTTGTGTACTAATCAATAAAACAGTCAACCTTGACCAAATATGAATTTTTTTGTACTGAACGACGCAGCACTATCCTTTACGAGAAAAAAACCTTGCTGTGTACTACAATTACCTTTTTGCGCAACATAAATATTTTGGCAAAATAAGGCATTGAAATTTATGAGGTTACTAGATTGCTATTTTAACATTGTGTATATAATTTGCTAAAAGCATGCCTCTGGTCCAGAGTTCCCATTGAAGTACACAGTTAGCTACCAAATTAATAAGAAAATTATCAGAAAAACAACAAGTACAGGCAGTCCCTGGATTATGTACAAGATAGGTTCTGTAGGTTTGTTCTTCAGTTGAATTTGTATGTAAGTCAGAACTGTATATTTTATAATTGTAGCCCAAGTTTGAATTTGTTTTGGTCAATTGGATTTTGAAAATGTTCGTTTGTCATAAGAGCCAGGAATAACAATAAAGCTTCATTGCAGACACCTGTTATAACTCCTACAGCTGATTATTGTAACCTAGGGCTAAAGTACAGTAAATTACCAACATCCAGAGGTCCGTTTGTAACTAGGGGTCGTCTGTAAGTCGAATGTTCTTAAGTAGGGGACTGCCTGTAATGTAAATTGACCATTTAACAAAGTTAACCCTGTCAACAGAGGGCTCCCATAATGATATAGACATACAGGGTTGACATACTTTCCATAAAGGGTGGGTCTCTGCTGTTTTATATTGACTTGAGCTTATGGGTGTTAACCACTGCACTTATGGGAAATAGCCAAAAAAATCTAGCATGCTAAACCTGGGACACTTATTCATAGACTCATAGATGCAGGCACTGTGACTGCACAAGCAGGGGACAGGGAAAGTGTAACAGCCAATAAAGTCAGATCTCCAGAGGGAGGAGGTTAGGGTAGCCAATCAGATTCATAAACATAATTTTTTAAGTTCATTTGGAAAAAAAGAAGGCCATGGATCACAAATACAAGACGATTACCACAGGTACTGAGCCTGGATCTATGAGCAAATTTCTCTGGTTTATCATGCTTGGTTTTGATGGTAGATTTCCTTTAAATGGCGTTTGTACATGAGCACCGCAATCTTATCCCGGATTATCTCACTTTAAGGGTTTTAAAATATTTGTAAAATAAATGAGTAAAAAACACACAAAAATTCAAATCATCCGCCCAATCTGCCCAATATATTGTGTACCTTTCATTTCCTTAACGGAAATCTACAATCATATACAGGCAGTCCCCGGGTTACATACAAGATAGGGTCTGGAGGTTTGTTCTTAAGTTGAATTTGTATGTAAGTCGAAACTGTATATTTTATAATGGAAGTTCTAGACAATTTTTTTTCTTTTGCCCCAGTGACAATTGGAGTTTCGAAATTTTTGGTGTAATTGGACCAAGGATTATCAATAAAGCTTCATTACAGACACCTTACAGCTGATCATTGCAGTCTGGGACTATAGTAAAGCATCCAGAGAGCTTCACCAGAGGTCACAGTGGGCAGAGGGGTCCGTCTGTAGCTATGGGTTGTCTGTAAGTCGGGTGTCCTTAAGTAGGGGACCGCCTGTATTAGCAAAATGAAAAGACTCAAAATGAAACGTCACTCTTTTCATTTCTACTTTTGCTAATTCTCAGAAAAACAAGTTTTATCCTATTTATTTCCTCTGGGCCAGTTGCAATTGCATCTTATATGGAGGAAGAGTATGCTTAGGGAACTTACATGGCATGGAGAGTGCTATAAGTTGAAGGGAGGGAAGCAGATTTGTGCTATGGAGGCTAGAACAATGCCCTGTGTGCACAACGGTGCTCATTTACATAAAAAATGTTTTTTGAAGGGTCAGCAAAGTCAGTAAATAATACAGAGGTATGTCTGATGCCACCTATGTAGTTAACAATAATATGGCATTAGTTTCATAAGCTCAGATGTGGTGGTAGACTCCGATATGGTATAAGTTGTAGCAATAAGAAATGGCCTCTATACAGTGTGGAGTATTGTGCTTTAGGCCACTACATAATGTAACTTCAGTTCCAGTGCATGAACACACCTGAAATTCATCACTTCCTCAATAGTAAAGACCCAAGAAAGCCTCCTCATGTATAAAGTCAGCCTCCTATGGTTTCTCCCTGCTATTTATGTTACATCGCTCCCCAATTGTAACAGGGCACTCATGAATTTTAAAAAATAATAAACTTACCATATTACCTCCTCTTCACGCTCTCTTTTCTCTGGTGATCCGGCGCAGGCGACATCTGAGGACGTCTCTGCCGCGTCATAGGTGGACTGCAAGTTCCACACCCCTGCGTGGTGAAGACAGGCGTCCCACCAATAATCTAATAGGGGACTGAGGTTGGGTGGAGTGGGGGCTCGGATAGACAAGAGTTTGTCTTCTGAATAGTGACAGCAGAGGGTCCCCGTGATCCAGCGCACAGACCAGATGCAGAACAGTCCATGCGCTGAATCAGGAGACTATTCAAAATGTAGAATATCTGCCCGCTGTGCTGCGCCAAATTATCAGTGCAGCACACTGGTCAGATCTGGGTCAGATCTGTTTTACAACGGGCCTGGTCGTGGTCACACCTCCAATCGTTCAGCCCCTGGGCAAATGGTTAGAATCACAGCAAAAATACAGCTATTCTAGAAAGACCAAGTCAATAGTAGGAAAAAAATTATACGATGCAGCAAGTATATATAGAGTGAGAAGTCCTCCAGAAGGCTGCTATACTGTCGATCCTGAGAACGTTATACCCGAGTGTGATGCTCAGGAGAACTTAGCTGCAAATTCTGATAGATCTCTTTACACAGAAAAAGAGTTTTCTTTGAATTAAAAGATCTTTTTCTGTTTCAAATGAACTGTTAGGAGTTACCAGGGATATGTCTCCTCCTGGCTGGCTGGCAGCTGGTATGATCATTTACTAATGTTACAGGTCGGTGGCAGCTTGTAGGCTTAAATTCTAATGACAGGCAGGGGCGTAACTTGAGGGGGTGCAAAGTTTGCTGTCTCTCCCGGGCCCAAGAGGTTTAGGGGGCCCTTATGGTGTCACTTTACCATAAGAGAAGACTATTACTATATACCATATATTATAGTCGGGGGGCCTGGCACAGTCTTTGCACTGGGACCCATCAGCTTCTAGTTACACCACTGATGACAGGCTCCTTGTATAATACTGTGCATTAAACTTTATTCTTCGTTTCTACTTGTTTCCTTTACATAGTTAATAATTATGTAATCCTACCTGAGTATGGTACAATAGAATTGTTACATTCAATAGCTTTTTCTTCCTCTTCAGAAACGCTGACAGAAACTTGGACTTTTTGCTACTTGAAAATGGTTATTTGCTGAAATGTTGAAAATACTTCCTGACATTTACTGTCAGTGTCATCTCATGTAACATCCATTAAAGAAAAGTGTTGTTGCTGATTTATAAGTGGAAGTATCTTGTAATCCAATAATTTAATATACTTTAAAAATCTGGCTATTATTCTGAGCAAAGAAAGAAATTTAGCAAGGAAAACTTTAGTATACAAAATTAAGCCATACTTATCTTGAATTTGGTTAAGGGTTACAATTTTTCATAAAATCTGTTTAATGCAATATTGTGACATGTTAACACACATTCAATCACAGATACTGGATAGACATCGCAAGACATATTGGGGCACAATTACTAAGGGTCCGCAGACCGTGATTCTGTCGGGTTTCCCAAATATTTCCTTTTTGCGCCGAATTGCCCAGAGATTTTGGCACATGCGATCGGATTGTGGCGCTTCAGTGCCGGGCTTGCATGGGGGCCGTCGGACAAACCGCGGAATTTAAAAACGAAAATGTGTCGCAGGATCAAGCACTTACATGCACCAGGAAGAAGAAGGTGAACTCCGGCGGACCGCAGCGGGGAAGCGACACATGAAGGAAATTGGACGCATGACCTCAGTGAATCACGGCGGACCTGAATCCTTGTCAGACAACACACAGCGGGAATCACGACAGGGCCGGGTAAGTAAATCTGCCCCATTGTATATTGCTAAATCATATTCAGAAAAAAAAAGTTAGCCCAAGAGGAAAGATGGGAAAGGACACATGTACAGGCAATCCCCTAGTTATGTACAAGATAGGTTCCATAGATTTGTTCTTAAGTTGAATTTGTAAATGAAAACTGTAAATTTTATAATTGTAGCTCCAGACAAAATTATTTTTTGCCCCACTGACAATTGGAGTTTCTAAAATTTTAGCAGGAATGGGGGATTATCAATAAAGATTATCAACAAAGATTCATTACAGGCACTTTACAGCTGATCATTGCAGTCAGGGAGTATAGTAAAGTATTCAGAGCTTCACCAGAGGTCACAGTGGGCTGAGAGGTCCTTCTTTAACTGGGCATTGTCTGTAAGTCGGGTGTCTTTTAGTAGGGGACTGCCTGTAATTTAAATTCCTCCATTTATATCTGTGATATCTCTGTATTTACCAGGATTTTCTAGTTTTAACAACTCTAGAGTTATCATAAAGTAAGTTCACATCTACATTGAGGGGTTTTTATGTCATGCCCTTTGCATTAATTAGCTATAGCTATAAGAAGCTATACTTCAGTGCATGTAACCTTATGGCCCTGGAAGGTAAAAGAAACACCTTTGATTCACATTAAGTATTTAGCTTCTGTTATGCTCTATTAAAGTGGAATAGAATAATGGAAGTCTCTGATGGGCCTAACTTGTAGACTTACACCTGTGTGCACGACCATCACAGTTTCTGATACACTGTTTGCAAGCAGAATGATTAGATTAACCAAGTATTTCAGACATTAAACACATGTGGAATTATATACTTAACAAAAACATTTGAAACAACTGAAAATATGTCTTATGTTCCAGGTTCTAAAAAGTAGTCATCTTTTGCTTTAATAACCGCTTTGCACACTCTTGGAATTCTCTTGATGAGCTTCAAGAGGTAGTCACATGAAATGGTCTTCCAATAGTCTTGAAGGAGTTCTCATAGAAGCGAAGCATTTGTTGGCCCTTTTGCCTTCACTCTGTGGTCCAGCTCACCCCAAACCATCTCGATTGGTCTGGTGACTGTGAAGGCCAGGTCATCTGGCGCAGCACCCCACCAATATCCTTCTTGGTCAAATTACACAGCCTGTGTATCCAAACGACTTGTCCCAACCCCAACACAACTGCTGGACCCATCCCCATTTAAAAGGCAAGAAATCCCACATATTAAACCTGACAGGGCACACCTGTCATGTGAAAACCTTTTCTGGTGACTACCTCTTGAAGCTCATCAAGAGAATGCCAAGTGTGCAAAGATTATAACTCTGATTTTATGTGGATGTGAAGGAAACAATATTTAGCTAAAATAATGGTGTCAGATACTAGGGCTCTATAGAAATCTGCCACTAGCTTTATTTGTGAAAAATGTGATGAAAGATTCCCTTTGAGATAAAAGCTCTAAAGCAGCTGGTGGCTTACACATCAGACAATGATGGAGCAAAAGGAACATAGCTCCCAGATCTGCCAAGTGCTTCAACTATTTTGGAATCCAGTCCAGTTTAAATTCAAGGTTTGTCTACAGTCTAGTATAATCGCTTTTTACTGTCAGTCCTCACTGCAGTTTAACTACCACAAGACAGTCCTGTGTCTAGTGTAATTACTGCCAGTCAGTCCTAAGACTAGTGTACTAACTGCTACCAGTCTTGAAGTTACATGGGGTAACTGAAGCTCTGGGAGGAACTTAGTGGGCTGTAGGTGAGGCACTGGTAGAAAGGTGCTATGGGGTCATAGGGAGGCAGTGGGGAGCTGTGTGTTAAGGAGGCCACGGAAATAAATAGTAGGGACACATAAAATACTCCTTCCCCTGAAGCAGCTGTTGGTATGGGACACTGACAGGTAGCAGCTTCTGTCCCCCGATCACATACCGTGCCAGCGCCCACAGCTCCTGGGAGGGCCCAATCGAGGCAGGGGAGTTAAATGTAATCATTCTGCAGAGAGCAGTGCCTGTGCTCCAGCGTTGGAATGTTCCACATGCTGGTATTACCTTCTTTTAGCTGCTTCCTCCATTCATGATGGAGGCCCGCCCACCCACCAGCGCAGGCCATCTGTGCAGCTGCCAGAAAGTGGCCTGTACTCTGCTCCGCCTGGCAGCACAAGCCTGGAGCACATGTTACAGGCCCTGTGTCTGCAATGTGACAGCAGGAGCCGGCTGTCTGGAGGTGAGGAAGCAGCAGTGCAGTGACTCAGGGTCTGGAGCTGTGCCCCCCTGTGACATGTACAGCACTAGTAGCTGTGTATCTGCTCTTCTTTCCTCCTGGGAAGACACAGGTCCACCTACAGCTTATCAACAGGAAAGGTAAGTATGTGACTGTACTTGTATGTATGTTTACATGTGTGTGATGTGAGCAAATGTACATATGTGTGACTGTGTACATTATATCTGTATGCTGAGGCCTGCCGCTGCCCAGGCCATCAGAATGGTGAGTACCGGCTTTTGTTTTTTTTTTAAATATATACCCGAGTATAAGCCGAGTTTTTGAGCACAACTTTTGTGCTGAAAATTACCCACTCGGCTTTTACTCGGGTATATATTTAAAAAAAACCAAAAACCGGTACTCACCATTCTGATGGCCTGGGCAGCGGCAGGTCTGCGGCAGCCAGGGGCGGACTGGGAATTTAAAATGGCCCTGGAAAAAACTGTAAAAGCGGCCCCATTTTATGGGCGGAGTCAAGACAAGTGGGTGTGGTCAGATAATATGGGTGGGGTCATAACCGACAAATTGTTGGTATACATAGAATAACACATTTAATCCTGCCTACTAAAATACGTTTTCCCATATACAAGCTAACTATCTATAATCCTGCCCCCTATGTACAAATATAGAACTACCGTACTATAATACTGCCCACTATGTACAGGAATATAACTACTATAATACTGCCCCTATGTACAAGAATATAACTACTATAATACTGACCCCTATGTACAAGAATATAACTACTATAATACTGCCCCCTATGTACAGGAATATAACTACTATAATACTGCCCCTATGTACAGGAATATAACTACTATAATACTGCCCCCTATGTACAGGAATATAACTACTATAATACTGCCCCCCTATGTACAAGAATATAACTACTATAATACTGCCCCCTATGTACATAAATAGAACTACCGTACTATAATACTGCCCACTATGTACAGGAATAGAACTACTATAATACTGACCCTATGTAAAAGAATAGAACTACTATAATTCTGCCCCCTATGTACAAGAATAGAACTACTATAATACTGCCCCCTATGTACAAGAATATAACTACTATAATACTGACCCCTATGTACAAGAATATAACTACTATAATACTGCCCCCTATGTACAGGAATATAACTACTATAATACTGCCCCCTATGTACATAAATAGAACTACCGTACTATAATACTGCCCACTATGTACAGGAATAGAACTACTATAATACTGACCCTATGTAAAAGAATAGAACTACTATAATTCTGCCCCCTATGTACAAGAATAGAACTACTATAATACTGCCCCCTATGTACAAGAATATAACTACTATAATACTGACCCCTATGTACAAGAATATAACTACTATAATACTGCCCCCTATGTACAGGAATATAACTACTATAATACTGCCCCTATGTACAGGAATATAACTACTATAATACTGCCCCCTATGTACATAAATAGAACTACCGTACTATAATACTGCCCACTATGTACAGGAATAGAACTACTATAATACTGACCCTATGTAAAAGAATAGAACTACTATAATTCTGCCCCCTATGTACAAGAATAGAACTACTATAATACTGCCCCCTATGTACAAGAATATAACTACTATAATACTGCCCCCTATGCACAAGAATATAACTACTATAATACTGCCCCCTATGTACAAGAATATAATTACTATAATACTTCCCCTATGTACAAGAATATAACTACTATAATACTGCTCCCTATGTACAAGAATATAACTACTATAATACTGCCCCCTATGTACAGGAATATAGCTACTATAATACTGCCCCCTATGTACAGGAATAGAACTACTATAATACTGCCCCCCTATGTACAAGAATAGAACTACTATAATACTGCCCCCCTATGTACAAGAATAGAACTACTATAATACTGCCCCCCTATGTACAAGAATAGAACTACTATAATACTGCCCCCCTATGTACAAGAATATAAATACTATAATACTGCCCTCTATGTACAAGAATATAACTACTATAATACTGCTCCCTATGTACAAGAATACAACTACTATAATACTGCTCCTATGTACAAGAATATAACTACTATAATACTGCCCCCTATGTACAGGAATATAACTACTATAATACTGCCCCCTATGTACAAGAATATAACTACTATAATACTGCCCCCTATGTACAGGAATATAACTACTATAATACTGCCCCCTCTGTACAAGAATATAACTACTATAATACTGCCCCCTATGTACAAGAATATAACTACTATAATACTGCCCCCTATGTACAGGAATATAACTACTATAATACTGCCCCCTATGTACAGGAATATAACTACTATAATACTGCCCCCTATGTACAAGAATATAACTACTATAATACTGCCCCCTATGTACAAGAATAGAACTACTATAATACTGCCCCCTATGTACAGGAATATAACTACTATAATACTGCCCCTATGTACAGGAATATAACTACTATAATACTGCCCCCTATGTACATAAATAGAACTACCGTACTATAATACTGCCCACTATGTACAGGAATAGAACTACTATAATACTGACCCTATGTAAAAGAATAGAACTACTATAATTCTGCCCCCTATGTACAAGAATAGAACTACTATAATACTGCCCCCTATGTACAAGAATATAACTACTATAATACTGCCCCCTATGCACAAGAATATAACTACTATAATACTGCCCCCTATGTACAAGAATATAATTACTTTAATACTTCCCCTATGTACAAGAATATAACTACTATAATACTGCTCCCTATGTACAGGAATATAACTACTATAATACTGCCCCCTATGTACAGGAATATAGCTACTATAATACTGTCCCCTATGTACAGGAATAGAACTACTATAATACTGACCCCCATGTACAAGAATAGAACTACTATAATACTGCCCCCCTATGTACAAGAATAGAACTACTATAATACTGCCCCCCTATGTACAAGAATATAAATACTATAATACTGCCCTCTATGTACAAGAATATAACTACTATAATACTGCTCCCTATGTACAAGAATACAACTACTATAATACTGCTCCTATGTACAAGAATATAACTACTATAATACTGCCCCCTATGTACAGGAATATAACTACTATAATACTGCCCCCTATGTACAAGAATATAACTACTATAATACTGCCCCCTATGTACAGGAATATAACTACTATAATACTGCCCCCTATGTACAAGAATATAACTACTATAATACTGCCCCCTATGTACAAGAATAGAACTACTATAATACTGCCCCCTATGTACAGGAATATAACTACTATAATACTGCCCCTATGTACAGGAATATAACTACTATAATACTGCCCCCTATGTACATAAATAGAACTACCGTACTATAATACTGCCCACTATGTACAGGAATAGAACTACTATAATACTGACCCTATGTAAAAGAATAGAACTACTATAATTCTGCCCCCTATGTACAAGAATAGAACTACTATAATACTGCCCCCTATGTACAAGAATATAACTACTATAATACTGCCCCCTATGCACAAGAATATAACTACTATAATACTGCCCCCTATGTACAAGAATATAATTACTTTAATACTTCCCCTATGTACAAGAATATAACTACTATAATACTGCTCCCTATGTACAGGAATATAACTACTATAATACTGCCCCCTATGTACAGGAATATAGCTACTATAATACTGCCCCCTATGTACAGGAATAGAACTACTATAATACTGACCCCCATGTACAATAATAGAACTACTATAATACTGCCCCCCTATGTACAAGAATAGAACTACTATAATACTGCCCCCCTATGTACAAGAATAGAACTACTATAATACTGCCCCCCTATGTACAAGAATATAAATACTATAATACTGCCCTCTATGTACAAGAATATAACTACTATAATACTGCTCCCTATGTACAAGAATACAACTACTATAATACTGCTCCTATGTACAAGAATATAACTACTATAATACTGCCCCCTATGTACAGGAATATAACTACTATAATACTGCCCCCTATGTACAAGAATATAACTACTATAATACTGCCCCCTATGTACAGGAATATAACTACTATAATACTGCCCCCTCTGTACAAGAATATAACTACTATAATACTGCCCCCTATGTACAAGAATATAACTACTATAATACTGCCCCCTATGTACAAGAATAGAACTACTATAATACTGCCCCCTATGTACAGGAATATAATTGCAAAAAAACTGCCTCCTATGTACATGAGCACGTTACATAGAGGGGATGGCAGCAGTCCTGTGTAAGAAAACAAAGGTGGTCAGGCTGCAGCAGGCCATCGTAAAGTATGGACCTATGGGGTGCAGCAGACCTGTGTAATTTATCCACATGGCTGCTGCACCCCATGGCAGCATATTATATGCAGGAATGCTGCGCCAGGCCTCCCTATCTTTCCTTCCACAGGACTTCTGTTTCTACCTCGTGTAAAGCAGAAAGTGTCACTTTGTACAGGATTGTCAGAAGTGACATTTAGCTACTCACAGGTGATGATCATCTCCATCAGGTATAAAAGTGCACTGATTCTCCAGGCCTTCACTTGTCGATAAAGAATTCACGCTCACGTTTAGCCGCTTCCTTGCAGCTCCTCTGTGAGCCTAAAGACACTACAGTCACTTACACCATAGTGTCACCTGAATAACACTGTGCTCCTAAGTAATATAATATATACCCCTCACACCACAACTGACCACACTGTACCCCACATGTATCATATATACCCCTCACACCACAACTGTACACACTGTGCCCCCACATATATCATATATACCCCTCACACCACAACTGATCACACTGTACCCCCACATATATCATATATACCCCTCACACAACTGTACACACTGTGCCCCACAAATATCATATATACCCCTCACACCACAACTGACCACACTGTACCCCCACATATATCATATATACCCCTCACACAACTGATCACACTGTGCCCCCCACATGTATCATATATACCCCTCACACCACAACTGACCACACTGTACCCCACATATATCATATATACCCCTCACACTACACTGACCACACTGTGCCCCCACATATATCATATATACCCCTCACACCACAACTGATCACACTGTACCCCCACATATATCATATATACCCCTCACACAACTGTACACACTGTGCCCCACAAATATCATATATACCCCTCACAACACAACTGACCACACTGTGCTCCCACATATATCATATATACCCCTCACACAACTGTACACACTGTTATTCTCGGTGTTGAACCCAGTAATGCAAGTGATCAAAGGCCGCACAGGTAGCAAAAAGGTAGCAAGGAAAACATCAGCTCATCCCGCAAAAATTCACATCTTTACACAGTCCTGTACACCCAGAGGTCGCACTAAGATATTTCTAGAAGGGTAATATTACTCCTCTTACTACTTTTGAGGAGTATATTTGGCCGGGGAGGAGTATGAAAACGCCACTGACACCAAACACCAAGACTGCAGCCGACGCCGCCGAACCCCAGTGGCCAGACTGCAGCTGATACTGCACATCCATGATGGTTGCTTTGTAAAAAGCTTCTTTTTTTTTTTTTTTAAAGAAATTTTATTTCATTTTTTTTTGTGTGTGTGTGTGTGGGGGGGGGGGGCGTTTTTTCATTATTTTATTAATTGAATTTGCATCTTTGTAATTTTTTGCCACCTGAGCACCCGCCAGACATGCAGCCCCACGTAACACACACCTCATGCCACCTGAGCACCCGCCAGACATGCAGCCCCACGTAACACACACCTCATGCCACCTCAGCACCCGCCAGACATGCAGCCCCACATAACACACACCTCATGCCACCTGAGCACCCGCCAGACATGCAGCCCCACGTAACACACACCTCATGCCACCTGAGCACCCGCCAGACATGCAGCCCCACGTAACACACACCTCATGCCACCTGAGCACCCGCCAGACATGCAGCCCCACGTAACACACACCTCATGCCACCTGAGCACCCGCCAGACATGCAGCCCCACGTAACACACACCTCATGCCACCTGAGCACCCGCCAGACATGCAGCCCCACGTAACACACACCTCATGCCACCTGAGCACCCGCCAGACATGCAGCCCCACGTAACACACACCTCAGCACCCACCAGACATGCAGCCCCACGTAACACACACCTCATGCCACCTCAGCACCCGCCAGACATGCAGCCCCTCGTAACACACACCTCATGCCACCTGAGCACCCGCCAGACATGCAGCCCCACGTAACACACACCTCATGCCACCTGAGCACCCGCCAGACATGCAGCCCCACGTAACACACACCTCATGCCACCTGAGCACCCGCCAGACATGCAGCCCCACGTAACACACACCTCATGCCACCTGAGCACCCGCCAGACATGCAGCCCCACGTAACACACACCTCATGCCACCTGAGCACCCGCCAGACATGCAGCCCCACGTAACACACACCTCATGCCACCTGAGCACCCGCCAGACATGCAGCCCCACGTAACACACACCTCATGCCACCTGAGCACCCGCCAGACATGCAGCCCCACCTAACACACAACTCATGCCACCTGAGCACCCGCCAGACATGCAGCCCCACGTAACACACACCTCATGCCACCTGAGCACCCGCCAGACATGCAGCCCCACGTAACACACACCTCATGCCACCTGAGCACCCGCCAGACATGCAGCCCCACGTAACACACACCTCATGCCACCTCAGCACCCGCCAGACATGCAGCCCCACGTAACACACACCTCATGCCACCTGAGCACCCGCCAGACATGCAGCCCCACGTAACACACACCTCATGCCACCTCAGCACCCGCCAGACATGCAGCCCCACGTAACACACACCTCAGCACCCACCAGACATGCAGCCCCACGTAACACACACCTCATGCCACCTCAGCACCCGCCAGACATGCAGCCCCATGTAACACACACCTCATGCCACCTGAGCACCCGCCAGACATGCAGCCCCACGTAACACACACCTCATGCCACCTCAGCACCCGCCAGACATGCAGCCCCCTGTAACACACACCTCATGCCACCTCAGCACCCGCCAGACATGCAGCCCCACGTAACACACACCTCATGCCACCTCAGGACCCGCCAGACATGCAGCCCCACATAACACACACCTCATGCCACCTGAGCACCCGCCAGACATGCAGCCCCACGTAACACACACCTCATGCCACCTCAGCACCCGCCAGACATGCAGCCCCACGTAACACACACCTCATGCCACCTCAGCACCATGCAGTCCCATGTAAGATACAGGTGTTCCCTGACCTTACTACAGCCATCCTATCCCCTCCTGTGAAGCCCCCTCACCTCCATACACATGTTTGCACACAGTCCCCCTACCAGTTCTTCTTGCAGGCAGCCATTACAGCTCCACTTCCTGCACTGTGAGGAGACTGTGTATACAGCCACGCCCCTTTCCCGGAGGATGTGGGTACTATTGATTAAAGTTGTAGGAAGTCCGAGGAGGGGGAGAGGAGACCGGCCCCAGACAGAGGAGATCGGCCCTGTCCAGCCAGAAACCGACCGGCCCACCGGGAGAATTCCCGGTGAGTTCAATGGCCAGTCCGCCCCTGGCGGCAGCACCTCTGCAGCGCCTCTTCTTTTTTCAAGCCGGCGCCAGGTCCACGACGGCTCCGTGCACGCGGCCCGGTGCACAACTGTGATTTCAGCCGCTGCTGACATCACAAAGTGCGCTGGCAGCGGCTGCAGGGGGCAGGCTACTACACTACAGGGGGCTGGCAGGCTATATACTGGGGCTGTTACCAATGCATTTCCCACCCTCGGCTTATACTCGCGTCAATAGGTTTTTCTATTTTTTTTGTGTTAAAATTAGGGGTCTCGGCTTTTACTCGAGTTGGCTTATACTCGAGTATATATATGGTATGTGTGTGTAATAGGTATATGCTGTATGTAATGTATGTATGCGAGTATGTGTGAGGTATATTCTGCATCTATGTGAGTATATATTATATATGTGTGTAATAGGTATATGCTTCATCTATGTGAGTATATATATTATATACGTGTGCAATAGGTATATGCTGCATCTATGCCTACCTACCTTTTTACCATAGGCATCAAGAACCCCCTGGGTACCATGAAGCTCATTGTTAAAATGTTTAATTACAAGTCAAAGACAACATAATAATCTACATGTGAGATCTCTCTTGGCAGAAGACTGACAACAGCTAGTCATACACATAAGATTACTGTTGATTGAATAGTATGATTTTGTGTTATAAGATTATGGCATGTATATGAATCTATCCAGCATGGCAGATGTCCAGGAAGATGAGAATGAAACTTTTGGATTTTTTCAGGCCTCATCATGTTGTTCATGGGGAAATACCCCACCACGAGAAGCATCTGGCACAACTTAGTTTACTTCTGTCCTACATACACACACATAATCAAGAAAACGACCAACATAAAGCTTCTAACTGGGCAATTGCCACTTTGCCTACTCATAGAGCCAACCCTGGGTATGGGAGACTTGTACATTGGAAACACACGTTTACTTCTTTTTAGGTATGTTTTACATCACTCGTAGAACAACTCCTTTATAACATGTTTGGCCAATATTCCAGGGAGTTCTGACCTTTCTAATATGCAATCATAAGAGACTAGGTCTAGAAGTGACTATGTATAGCAACAAATCTTCTCTTTGTTACGTTAGATCCTTATCCTATTAACTAATTTATTTATTTTGTTAGTTGTGGTATGTTTTTTTTTAGGAAGGCAGACATAGAAAACTTCTAACATAATGAAATAGTTTGGGATATAGAAACTTGTTTAGACCAGTCACATAGCTAAACAATAATCACTATAATGCATGTTTGATCATTTCCATGGAATCCCAAAATATCACAGGGCAAAACATGTTATTGCAGTTATTTGTAACAAGATATGTACAATCAGCCGCTCCAAGCCTGTTTATGTGTTTGCCATTCAATAAGACTGTGTGTGAGGTTTTCTGGAGTTGTGAATTTGGAGGTTGCAGGTCAAATCTGTGGTAAGCCTTTAAGTTACTGCTAAGCTAGCATGTCACAAACATGCTAATGAGGCAAAGCCAAAGACTAGTGTACGCACCATACCATTCGTGTTTTCTTTACATCATTCAATGACTCGTCTCATAGCAGAACTTGCTTGGGAAAATAGTTGCTTTGTGTAACGTTTTATGGGGGAAGTATTTAAAAAATGTGCTGATTATGGCGGTGGAATCACATAATAGTGATGGTGGTGGTTGTTTCATAGATATATATATATATATATATTACACACACGCACACACACACAGATAACATGTTTTACAATTTAGAAACAGAAATTAATAGAGAAGAAATTAACCTTTAACCCCTTCTCCTTCAGCCATCAATCTCCATATCCCACAGACATGTGGTAAATAGGTAGGTGTCATTCCATTAATAAATAGGTAATCGTGCACATCCGTAAAAAGTAAATTCTTCTTTATTTAAACTTGATTAAAACATGAGAAATGGTAGGGGTATTACCTACGCATTTCAGGCAGTTACGTGCCCTTAGTCATGGCATATACTCCTACAAACAAATACAGCTTTTAAAATAAGTGACTACCAATCCCAAACCTTGGAGTGCATGATCCCTCGCGCCACGGTGACGTCACGTGAGAAACAGAAGTCCGGTACACCATGGCAACGGGGCACGCATCCTCCAGGTAAGCCTAATTAGGACTTTAAGTTGAACAAAAATAGAAAAATACATCAATCAGTAAGACATAGACTTAAAGTTATATAAGTGGTGGAACATATATCGGATACATCAATGAATAAAACGGTCACATATATACGATGTTGGTTAGTAAAAAGGGACTATTGATGTTACGAGTCTGAACGATGTTCAAGAAAAGAAAGGGGAAAAAAAGGGGGGGGGGGAGAGGGGAAATGAATAGATCGGGAACAGACAAATTAAATCAATAAAAGAGAGCCAGATCCGTTCTAAAATTTAGCCCTAATGGTGCTCTGGTCCCCAATTTAAAAATCCAAAAGTTTTCAGAAGAGCCCTGCGTCTGTCACCTCCTCTTTTTCCTTTCTTAACCCTTTATATACCAAAAAAACGTAAGGAGGACACATCTCCTGTATGTATTGTTGCAAAATGTCTAGATGCCCCTGACATGTTTTTGTCGGCACCTTTTGTACAGTCTCGAAGGTGTTCCGCAATTCTGGTTTTAAGTTTCCTAGTGGTGCATCCTACATAGGAAATAGCACATATTTTGCATTTAATCACATAAACTATGAAGGTTGAATCACAGTTTATAAATGTGTTAAAAGTGTGTGGTTTGGTGTTTTTGTTGGTTTCAAAAGACACCATTTGTGTGGTATAGCAACATACATTACAGCGTGTAGACCCACATCAAAAAAATCCCTTTGTATTCAACCAGGTATTGGTGGTCGATTTACCCATATTATTTTTAAAGAAACTGGGGGAAGTTTGGAACCCAAAGTTCTTCCTCTCTTGGAGACAAAATTACAACCATTTTTTAGGATAGAATTTAGTTTGTCATCCTGGTGGAGTATGGGGAGATTTTTTTTTCAGAATTCCAACAATATGATGGTAATCAGAACTATACTGTGTTGAGAAGGTAATTCTAGTATTGTTCGATACCATTGTATTTTTACCCTATTTCTTGGTCTAAGTAGGAGTTCCCTGTCTTTATGTCTCACAATTTTGAAAGCTCTTTCAATGGACCATTTAGGGTAATCTCTCTGTGCTAATCGACAACTGAGAGCTTCTGCTTGTAGTAGGAATTCCTCTAGATCCGAACAAGCTCTTCCAAGTCTGATGAATTCCCCCACAGGTATAGTCTTCAATGTGTGGTTAGGATGGCTACTGTTCGCATTTAAGATAGTATTTCCTAAATAAGGTGGTTTTAACTTTCTTTTCAATGGGACAGCCTTTCAGGGTAAGATCCAAAAACGAGATGATACTGTTATCCACATTGAACGTAAAATTTACGTTCTAAAAAATGGTTGTAATTTTGTCTCTAAGAGAGGACGGACCTTGGGTTCCAAACTTTTCCCCAGTTTCTTTAAAAATAATATGGGTAAATCGACCACCAATACCTGGTTGAATACAAAGGGATTTTTTCGATGTGGGTCTACACGCTGTAATGTATGTTGCTATACCACACAAATGGTGTCTTTTGAAACCAACAAAAACACCAAACCACATGCTTTTAACACATTCATAAACTGTGATTCAACCTTCATAGTTTATGTGATTAAATGCGAAATATGTGATATTTCCTATGTAGGATGCACCACTAGGAAACTTAAAACCAGAATTGCGGAACACCTTCGAGACTGTACAAAAGGTGCCGACAAAAACATGTCAGGGGCATCTAGACATTTTGCAACAATACATACAGGAGATGTGTCCTCCTTCCGTTTTTTTTGGTTAAGAAAGGAAAAAGAGGAGGTGACAGACGCAGGGCTCTTCTGAAACGTGAAGCCTTTTGGATTTTTAAATTGGGGACCAGAGCACCATTAGGGCTAAATTTTAGAACGGATCTGGCTCTTTTATTGATTTTAATTTGTCTGTTCCCGATCTATTCATTTCCCTTCCCCATCCTTCTCCCCCCCCCTTTTTTCCCCTTTCTTTTCTTGAACATCGTTCAGACTCGTAACATCAATAGTCCCTTTTTACTAACCAACATCGTATATATGTGACCGTTTTATTCATTGATGTATCCGATATATGTTCCACCATTTATATAACTTTAAGTCTATGTCTTACTGATTGATGGAGTACCGGACTTCCGTTTCTCACGTGACGTCACCGTGGCGCGAGGGATCACGCACTCTAAGGATTGGTATTGGTAGTCACTTATTTTAAAAGCTGTATTTGTTTGTAGGAGTATATGCCATGACTAAGGGCACGTAAGTGCCTGAAACGCGTAGGTAATACCCCTACCATTTCTCATGTTTTAGCCAAAGTTGAAATAAAGAAGAATTTACTTTTTACGGATGTGCCGCGATTACCTATTTATTTCTGGATTACTCAAGCCTCTGCAGACCAGGCAGATTTCGCGCATAGCACTCCGACTTCCATGGGATTATTGCCACAGCAAAGAATGGAACTAAAGGGTGAGCTGCATTTGACAAAGGACTGTTTTTTTTTTCTTGCAATTTTTTGTTTAACCAGGTGTCATTCCATTACCTTCTTTGCTTCTTCCTGTGCCTTTATCATTCATGGAAAGAGGAAGCTTCTGTTTCCTTTTTTACATAACAGTGGTTTATTGTACCACACTGTATAATACTTTATAGTATCAAAATTCACCTTGGTTTAATCATTTAATTGATGGGAGAAATTAAATATTGCTTTCTTTGCAACAAGAGGGCTCATTTAAATGCCCCAACATTTTGGCCATCATGGGTACTATTTCTTTGGAAGACCGCAATTGAAGGTGTTACAGAGGACAGAAATTGTATGAGTTGGCAAATGGTCTTTTTAAAGTGGATTTATCGGGAGTTACATTCTAATAGGTGGTGCTCCAGGTTCAGGGCTCCTTTATTCATCAAATAATACTGTTTTGCATGGTCTTCCCTTAATGCTAACGAATTGGGAAAAATAGGCAAAATGCTATACTTTTATGCTTTGTCCAATAAGGAAAGGTATAGATTTAGAAGTTTCAACATGCACAAAAATCCTACACATAAATGGTATACACTAAGCTCATACCACCTAAGTATACATTAAATATATCATCCTGCATCTGCCAGTGTTCCATATTTATAATAGGCCTATTCTTTGTTGCCAGATAAAAGTAGATAATGAAAGAAACTCATGCCGATTACAGGCAAAGTAGTATTATAATATAATGTGTGTGCATAGTGTAAATGCATTAGGCAATGTGTATGTGTAAAAGTAAATGTACATATAGTGTAATGCTTCTATACATTTCATCTATAGCTTGTGAAAATTTTTGTAACAGAAAGTGACCTGTGTGCTGGAAATGTAAATCCCCTGCATGTAAAATCTGCTGCACCACTCTTGTAATAGATGCAGGTCCACATATTTTCATCTGGATTCTGCTTTGGATAGATTATGATTGTGATATATCTCCCCAGAGCATGCATGGTAGCTTTAGCTTTCACATCACAGAGATTTAAACCTACTATAATCCATAGCAGATACTGCGGACAAATCTCAGCAGAGAGTCTCCTGCATTTTTTGTGAGGGGCCGCAATGTATAGCCATTATTTCTCAATATATTGAGTGTGCTGGGAAAATATGGTAGTACAATGTTAGACAAAAAATAAATATTTTGAAAGCTTTTAGAGTACAAAGGTCCCTTCATCAGGTCCCTACAGCTCTATTTTGTATTGATGTTTGCCATGTAGAGCTGATGTATGTTTGTCTAAATAAGACCATTTCCATTTACAATGAAGTTACGTAAACAGTGGACAGTAATATTGCATGTGGGTGGAGTAGATTTTTTTGTCAGAGAAATCTATTCCTTTGGTACTAGAAATTCAGCTTTACAAGTAGGTTCATTTGAAAAATGAAAAAAAGTCTACCGTATTTTTCGGACTATAAGACGCACCTTGGTTTTAGAGGTGGAAAAATAAGAAAAAATGTTTTTTTCCCCAAATAGTGTGCTAAAACATTTAATAAAGTAACAGTAAAGTAGTGGCACCTTACGGGGCGGTGCAGCCATGTTTCTCTTTGGAGAAGGGTAGGGGCGAGCAGCCCTCACACCCTCCTCCTCTCCCAGGCATCAACGTGTGCCTGCCGTGATACGTATGGCAGGCACACGTTCATGTGAATGTAGCCTAAGGAGACTGTGTAGGGGGTACTTTAATTAGGGGTCATTGCGTGACATTTGGTGAAGTGTCATTTGGTGAAGTGCACTGTGTTTGGGGAGAATTAATAGGGAGACTTTATTAGGGGACATTTTATGGGACACTGTTACCTGATGCTGAAAAATGGCTCCCGTGCCGACACTACAAGTGTTCTGTCAGATTCAGCTCTATACATAACACTTGGTGGTCGGGGGGAGTATATGTGACAATGGTTACAAGAGCTTACAATCTATGAGGAGGGGAGGACAGGGGGTGACAATGTTTGTACAATTGCCACAAGAGCTTACAATCTATGAGGAGTAGAAGGGGACACAGGAGGTGACAGTGCTCGTCCAATGGTCACAAGAGCTTACAATCTATGAGAAGGAGGGGGAGACACAGGATGACAGTGCTTGTACAATGGTCACAAGAGCTTACAATCTATGAGGAGGAGGACACATGAGGTGACATTACTTGTACAATGGTCACGAGAGCTTACAATTTATGAGAAGGAGGGGGAGACACAGGATGACAGTGCTTATATAATGGTCACAAGAGCTTACAATCTATGAGGAGGAGGGGACACAAGAGGTGACAATGCTTGTACAATGGCCACAAGAGCTTACAGTCTATGAGGAGGAGGACACATGAGGTGACACAACTTGTACAATGGTCACAAGAGCTTACAGTCTATGAGGAGGAGGACACATGAGGTGACACAACTTGTACAATGGTCACAAGAGCTTACAGTCTATGAGGAGGGGGACACAGGAGATGACAGTGCTTGTACAATGGCCACAAGAGCTTACAGTCTATGAGGAGGAGGACACATGAGGTGACACTACTTGTACAATGGCCACAAGAGCTTACAGTCTATGAGGAGGAAGACAAAGGAGGTGACAGTGATTGTACAATGGGCACAGGAATTTACAATCTATGAGGAGGAGGGGGACACAGGAGGCAACATAGACTGTAAGCTCCTGTGCCCTTGTACAAGCACTGTTTGGGAATTGTTCAGTTTCACACACCTGTGAGCACAGCACAGCAGGCACAGGAGCAGAGACTCCAGTACTGGTCACCTGTCCTGTCCCCTCTATAGTGTTATCTGATGCCCCTGCAGCTGGGACAATGAGAGAAGACAGTGACCTGTCCGACATCAGTCACAGTGAGTACTCTGTGCTGAGGGGGCGTGGCTTGTGCTTCCCTTCATCAGCTAACCTGAAAGTGGATGTCACACTCTGTGTGCCCTGCACGAGATCACTGAGCTCCTCTGCTCACAGAAACTAGCAGGCGGCAGCTGTGTGTGGAGCCGAGCACAGCACTGCCCCTGCGCTTACTGCTATGTGCCGTCCTCCATTCCCTCCTGCAGTGGAGGGCTGAGACCCAGACTATAAGACGCACCATTGTTTTTTCCCCATCTTCTGGGGAAAAAAATGTGCGTCTTATAGTCCAAAAAATACGGTAATTGTGTGAATGCTCAATGGCCTTGTCCAGCCTAGGGATATTGATGACTTATCATTTAAATAGCTCACAATATGACATTTAACCAGTAGAAGTTAAAATAAACTGGATACATGGTGAATTAGTGGATACACAAACTATATAATCATAAAAACAAACATTGCCATAACTGTATATTACATTGTCGTACAGGATGTATGACAATTCTATCCATACAGGTCAGGTGTCTGCTGTAAAACACATGTGTTATCTAATGGCACAGCATCTATACAGCCTCAGGGAATGGGCATGAGCGTAAAGGCTCCCAGGACAATAATTTGACATCTTTTATTGCAGTCTGCTTTAAAAAAAAATGTATAATAAAAAAACCTTTTCGAAGGCAGGAAGTGAAACAGAAGCCCAAAAATGGTTAGGAGCCTGGACCATTAGGGGTTAATACATTTTATTCTAACCATTTAAATATATATATATATATATATATATATATATATATATATATACACAGGCAGTCCCTGGGTTACATACAGGATAGGTTCTGTAGGTTTGTTCTTAAAGGGGACCTACCACCACGATTCTACCTCTAAAGGTAGAATGGGTGGTAGGTGGATAAATGGGACGTAAGGATAGCCCTTTTTGGGCTAATCCTTACGTCCCGGCTATCCTTTTGTAAACTTTAATCAGTTGATATGCTAATTTAATTAAGCGGCTACTGGGGCGTGGAGTAGCCGGACATGAGGCTAGTAGTCGCGGCTACTCCCCGCCCCAGTAGCCTTATTCCTCCGCCTACCATGTAATCTTCGGCGCACAGCACCTTGTAGCTGCGCGCCCTCGTCCGAGCACCCGGCGTCTGCGCATGCGCAGTAGCGCCGGCCTCGGAGCTACGGCCGCGCACCCGTAGGCCTGCGTCCTGCGCATGTGCAGAACGCAGGATCTTCGCACGAGGGCGCGCAGCTACGAGGAGCTGCACGGCGAAGATTAACCGGTAGGCGGAGGAACAAGGCTACTGGGGCGTGGAGTAGCCGCGACTAGTAGCCTCATGTCCGGCTACTCCACGCCCCAGTAGCCGCTTAAATAAATTAGCATATCAACTGATTAAAGTTTACAAAAGGATAGCCGGGACGTAAGGATTAGCCCAAAAAGGGCTATCCTTACGTCCCATTTATCCACCTACCACCCGTTCTACCTTTATAGGTAGAATCGTGGTGGTAGGTCCCCTTTAAGTGGAATTTGTAAGTTGGAACTGTATATTTTATAATTGTACCACCAGCCAAATTTTTTTTTAGTCTCTGTTAAAATCCAATTGTCACAATGTTGGATTGTCATCAGTATTAATAATAAAGCTTAATTGCAGACACGTTTAATAACCGTTAAAGGTGATTATTGTAGCCTAGGACTAAAGTACAGTAAATTACCAATTACCAGATGTCCGTTTGTAAGTCAGGTGTTCTTAAGTAGGGGACTGCCTGTAGTATATTTCACTCTGAACAAATTACTTTGCACATAATTATCAATATTAACGAAGCAACTAACATCATTTTCCTTTCATAATAATTTACATAAAAACTTAACCAGTTCACATATGAAATGAAAACATATTTAATGGGGGTTGTTTTTTGACCACACACATTTCAATACTAAATCACTTACACCATACTGGTATTGAAACATGTGTGACCAACATTTGGATTTTTGTAGGATAAAGATGTGCATATGGCGAAGGAATTACTGTAATAAGCCTGAAAGAGATGAACTAATTGATACTGAACAAATGTATGATCCTGGTCTGTTTTCTTTTTTAGCAGCTTTATGATCGACCATATGGTAATGACCACCCAATTTCAGTTTTGAATTGGCCAGATTGAATTCAATTTAATCCCATGCCCTTTTTTGTTATTGTGTTTCCATTTTTCACTCTCCACCTTCAAAAATGTATAACTGTTTTATTTTTCCATGTAAAGAGTTGTGGGAGAGCTAGTTTCTGTGTAAGAAATTGCACTTCATAGTGACTGTATTAAATATTCCATGCTGTGCACTGGGAGGCAGGAAAAAATTTCCAAATGCAGTGAAATTGGTGAAAAACGCATTTGTGCCATTTTCTTATAGGCTTGGGTTTTTATGGCTTTCACTGTGTGCACTAAATGACATGTCCAACATGGGGAGAGAAAAAGAACTGGACCGCACATCCACACATCACACAATGATCTACTGCCGCTAGGCTACATTATATAACAAACTCGAGGTTCTTAGTTACATTTTGATCAAATATAAGCCCACCAACCACTTCACGGTGACCTCTTTATGGTGGGTCCCTACGCTATTATGTGCGGCATTACATGGCTTCCACCACCGCTGCAGCACAGCGCCGGCAGGGACCGAGACCCGGTTGCCCCCCAGCACCCATACTGGCAGGCATAGCCCCCATGGCTCCGGGCCCCGGGCTCCTACCAGCACCGCGCCACAGAAGCGGCGGACGCCATGCAATACCGCACCATGTGAACAGGAAAAAAGGCTCACCATGTGTGAACAGGTGTTAAATACTCACTGTTCCATGTGGTCTCAGACACTAGCTGAGAGGAAGTAGGCAGCCCCTATATGCAGTCTCCTGCTAATTTAAAAACACCTGGGTCGAATGGGGTGGAGTGCTGGTACCAGGAAAAAAACTAAATAAATGAAAGGATAGAATATACTAAACCACATTTTAAAGTGTTTTAATACATTAAAAAAAATTAAAACCTTCTGTACATAAAAAAAACCCTTCATTTTGCCATTTTCTGGTGCTAATAACTTTTTCATAGTGTATGGAGCCATGTGACATGTCATTTTTTGTAAGATGAGATGACGTTTTTTATTGCTACTATTTTGAGGACTGTACAGCCTTTTGATCACCTTTAATAACATTTTTTATATGCTGCAAAATGGAAAAAAGTGCCCTTTTGGCTGCTATTTTGCATTACAGGGTTAAAGCCGGGGAATAATTGTTAAATATTTTGTTAGCTCAGAAATTTTGGGACTGGGCAATACCTAACATGTTTTTTATTTTTACTGTTTATTTATTTTTATATCAGTTCCAGAGAATTTGTAGGTTTTTTTTAAATTTATATATTTGTAACTTATTATTTATATATTACTTATAATTTTATTTTTTACTACTTCAACCCTAGGTTTTTCTGATTGATCCTTTCACATACTGCCATACCACAGTATGTCAGTATATCAGGATTTCATCATCAAATGAATAGACTATACAGCCTCGGGTCTTACAAAGACTCGAGGCTGTTATAGTAGGCAGGGTAAACACCTGAGATCGGTGCTAGCATAGGAGGGTGGTTACTGGTACACACCTTGTATGGAGAGGGCTCAGCCCATGACCCCTCTCCATACACCTGCAGCCGACATATAACATACAAATATGTCACACATCGGTAAGGGGTTTAGCGCCAATACAGAACTTTTGACTCATTTATAGGATCTTTTAAAGTCTACAAAAGGGTAATGGGGTTTTCTTGGTAACCAATGACTAAATATTGAAATATTTTTCCAATATTATTACATTATATTTTATTATTTTAATATCTTAAAATTAATTAATCTTTTTGTAAATATCACTAGGTGCTGTCTTCTCTTCTGTCCACAGGACCATGCAGTGATACCCCATTCAGTGACAACCACAGGCTTCATAGTTGACCTCAGCATAAACAGTTCCTGCTGAGGTTAGTCAGTGACCTCAAGTTTGTTACTGGTGTGGTTTGAGGTGATCACTGCAGCTGTCACTTGACATGAACAGGCGCATGCTGTGATGGTGCCTTTATATGTGGCAGTCAATGTCATACATTTAATATATGGTAGTAAATTGTGATAAAATTGAGCTGTAACATCTACATTAAGTAGACAATGGGGCACATTTACTTACCTGTCTAGATGCGTTCCCCTAAAGTGCATTGCGACCGAAATGCACTGTGCCGCGATTTACTAAGATTATGCGATATCGTGGATGTGTCGCTTCCCCACTCAGGTCATCAGAGTTCACCTTCTTCTTCCCGGTGTATGTAAGTGCTTGATCTTGCAACACAATTTGAAAGTTAAATCACGCACTCAGTTGGAATCCGTTGGATTGTCCGACAGCCCTCCCCCGATCTCTGTCGCATGAAAGCCAGCGCAGCTGCGCCACAATCCGATGGTGTGTGACACAATCCCCTGTTAAATACCTGTCACAGTGGCACAAATCCCGAAAACATTGGAAAATCCGACGAAAGTGTGTCCGCAGACCCTTAGTAAAAAAGCCCCAATATTTTTGTGATAATATGGATTTGTTTTCTTTCTAGAAAAAAAAAGTCAATATGCAGTTAATAAACTTATTTTGGCTAAAGTTCTGTGGATTTTGTCAACTTTTAGTGTAACTCGTCCAGCAACTGATTAAAACATCTTTTTGGCTGTTTAGATTTGGTTTGTGAAATGAGAAAAGAAAAGAATCACAGTGATTTTATAATATAACATCTTCTACTTATTTAATGACTCATGCTCTAAGCAACTAAATGAAATCATATTTTTAGAGATCTACTTTGTAATCCACTATTATTAAATTGGTTATATTTATAATTATTTTATTAGCTTCTTTAAAGCAAATCTATGTCCTTCTAATGTTACGGATAGATAAATATACTGAAGGTACAGTAAGAGGATGTAGCAATCTAAAATGCTCAGTTTGATCACTAAATGGTCATCGTTTTGTAATAGCAGTGAACAGTATAATATACATAGCTATTGACCTTATATTACCTTTCAGCAGGGTATGTACAGCAAAAGTATTTTTATAAAACTCCTATTGTCAGAATGTGCTACTACACAGTGATGTATAAAACAGAGATTTCATGTGAATTTCTTTCCATTCTAAATATAATATATTAATGCAACACCCCTGCCGATGCAAGGCAGAGGGGTTGTTGCGAATACGTCCCACCATGTAGCTTGCAGCCTGTGTAGGGTCTGATCAGCCCCACAGCATGTCACTACATAACACAGATGAGCACTGCAGCGGTAGAGTCTGCCTGGTAAGGCAGGAGTTAAATTGCTTTATGTGATGTAATATGTGTCATCCAATCACATGTGTTCAAATCTTGTTTCTGTGAGCTGAGATGTAATTGGAGGAGTAGCCACCACCTGACCGGTGGGAGTAACAAAACCCCTGGTCAGGAAACTTCTAGAAGTCAGTACTCTCTCAGATCAAAGTAGAGTGAAGTCAGTGCAGCCAGCACAACAGACCAGAGCAGGAGAGCTCAGCTCCCTGCCTGAAGAGTGTAGTGAGTTAGTCAGTGAGAGAAAGGGTTGCCCCAGGGAGAATCGCTATAGCAGCCTCTCCCTCATCATTTCTTGCCAACACCACCCTGCTGGAGACCTGCCAGGCTGTAGGACAGCCCTCCGGTTCCCCATTTCTAGCACCGTGACACTAGCGTGCCTAGGCCGCAACCGTCAGCCACTCAGATACTGCGGGCCCCGGCTGTTTCCAGGCCCCAAGAAAAGGCTAGGCCCTGGTGGGGGATGTTGCAAGTGTTGTCACGAACAGGATTTATACTTCTATGCCTTATTCTGGCACTATAGACTGTCTTTTATTACAAAGACTGTGTTTCCTAACCCTGCTGCCCTGCTGCGGCCCAAGTGATTGTGTGCATTTCTACATTGAACTGTGTTACTGCTGTCCCATGCTGTCGAGCTCCGGTCCAGCACTCAAGAGGTTAATTCCTGCAACGTACTCTGTCAGCTCTGCTACATCTGGTGCAGCAGCACCTGAAGAGTTTACCTTAGGAAACTGTGGCGCAGCAAGTAATTCCAGCCCGCCAAAACCTTCACTGGCGGGAAACCCAGAGGCATCGCTAAGCTCTGCCCCCTGCGTCTATGGCGCGAATCCTGCCTCAGAACGGTGTGGCGCAGGAGAAAATTCAGCCCGCCACAGCTCCGGGTGGGAAGGACTTAAGCCCCGCGAGAGTTTCCCGCTCTACCTTAGCGCAGGGAGTGAGCCGCTGACCGCCTCGTGGAGTGAAGACGCAGCCACCATCCTAGCAAGACCGAGGCCTTCACCTCCCAGTGAGGAACCGGAGTTCCTTGAGGCCTTTGAGACTCTAATTATTGTGGCAGCGCATCCCGTCCGGAGACCCTTTGCTGTGCACCGGCTGCATCGCGGTACGACTCGGGCCTCCTTTGCGGACACTTACCTCCGGTCTGGGACGGAGAGTGCCCCTCTACACGCAACGAGTTTGCTAGCTGCCGGACTTCTCTGCAATAGGTCCACAATGGCAGACCATCCTCAGCAGCCATCTTCCCCGGCTGGGACTCCGGTTCAACCCCTGCAGAGGACCCTCTCCACTATCGGTGTCCGGGTTCCGTATGCACCGGAGGGTTTTCGTTTTTGTTTGGGGAATCTGCCGCAGCCAGCCCAAATGGCAGGAAAACCGCTGCTATTCCCCTAGGCTCCCTTTGCCCTGGAAGCTATCCTAGAAGAGCCCAACACTCCTCTAGCCATTGCTGACCGTCCTGCGGAGTATCCAGGACCACCTGCTAAGAGGCCCAGGCTGTCCGGTGAGAACGTCCTGCCAGCTACAGAGGTTACCACCGTCAGCGCAACAGCGCCCCCAAGAGATACAGGTCAGTCCAGGAACAACAATCCTTCAGCTGTCAGCAATGAAGAAGTTACAGCTCCTGCGGTCATCATCATGCGCTCCACAGCACCCCCAGCTCCAGAAGGTCAGCCAGAGAAGTGCCTGTCTCCTTCCTTTGCTGAGATGCCTGCCGCCGCAGATGACCTCCCTGCTGTTCCAGCTCCAGCTTCTGGGTGTTCCATGCCAGCAGTTCCAGTTTCTACCACCAGATGTCTTCAGGTGACAGATCTCAACACTGCTTTCTTCACCCAGGCTGATGATGTCCCTGCTGCAGTTCCTGCTCCCATGCCTGCAGCCATTGTTCTTGAGCAGCAGGAATGACCCCCTGATAGGCTGAAAGCCTTAACAGGTAATATGTAAATATATTGTACATATGCTTATTTTCTGCTGCTCCCAGTTGGGCTGAGCGCCCCTATCCCATATAGAGCCAAAAACTGTCCTGGGACTCTTACCCCTATTTACTTATCTCAGTCAAGAGACAAACCTTGAACTGCCAACTGTCATGTGCTATGATAGCACTCCTTCCTCTGCCACAGCAGAGATTCCTACAAAGGACTCTGTCCCTCTACACATAGAGGAGACCCTTTCTTCTTTATTGCACTTTTCCCCACATCAAGGGCTGTACCCAGAAGATGGACTTTGCTATTAAAGACCTTCTGAGAGACTTTGCCAGATACTACAAGGAAAAGTTGCTACTTCATTGACTTATTATATTGCACTTAATGCCTTCCTTTTTGGTATGGACATTCTGCATGCACTATTATGCCTTTTCCTTTTTAGGTAAAGAGACATTTTATCCTGCTACCATGAGTAGCTTACTTCTGTAATGTTTGCAACGTTATGTTTAAGATGTGTACCCATTGGGCTCCTAAGCCAATGAGAGTTTACCAAAATGTTTGCAAACTGTCAATTTATGTCAGTAGTTTGCACTAACCTTTTTATAGGCTTTTCAGATTGTAGTGTGGCTGTGTCAGACCATCTCTATGTAAACCCTGACCGCTATCTTATGCCTCAAACCAAAGCTTAGTAAGTGGGGGTAGTTCGTAAACTGCAGGTCCTTAGGGGACCGGGGGGGTTAAAGATGTAGCACCTGGATACCACTCACACAAGGGTAAGAATGTCAGTCGGCAGGTACTTGTACATTGTATAATGTCTTATTGTGTCACATATGCCAATGTAATGCATATCTACACTATATATTTGTCACCAGGGAAGAAGTGTTTATATAACAAATATACAGACATTGGTGCAAGGAGTGGATTACAGTACATGACACCACACCTTTCCTACTGTACAGTTTGGTTTAATGGCGTCAGCGACCAACTGTCACACTTCGCATACACATGTCTTGTCTTAGTCCGACACCAACCCAGGTGCCCGTCCCCAGGACCATGGGCGGTTTGTCCCTACAGATCATGTAGCCTGCACTTCACAGAAGTGCCCTTAAAGTATCTACCTCTACCGGCCATCACTTGCATGGACCCCCGGAGGTTCCCTGCTGCTGGCCAGCGGTTGGTCCTCTGCGCCACAACCAGTCCGTAGTCGAGCCGAGGGTGGCTCTTTCAACTGCCCCGGGGGTATGCAACACCCCTGCCGATGCAAGGCAGATGCAAGGTTCCAGTACAGAAACCCCCAAACCTAACTGCATACTGGATTATAACAAGTACATGGGAGGGGTTGACTTGTTGGTCGAGGTGCTTCAGCCATATAACGCCATGCGGAAATCGAGAGTTTGGTACAAGAAGCTGGTCGTGCACACCATTCAGATAGCACTATATAATTCTTATGTGTTATATCGATGTGCAGGCCAGCCGGGAACTTTCCTTGAATTGCAAAAGGTGGTTTTTAAGTATTTTCCTTCTGGAAACCAGGAGGGGGGAGTGCCAGCACTTCTGGAGGCGAGGCCACAACACTTATTGTACCAGGGCAGCACTTTCCAGTAGAAGTTCCCCAAACTGCCAAGAAGAGAAGGACACAAAAAAGTTGCAGGTTGTGCTCCAAAAAAGGCATTCGGAAGGACACCATTTACCATAGTGAAATATGCCAAGAAAAACCAGGACTATGTAAGAAGAGTGCTTCCGTATTAATTACACATCCCTGGTCCTTTACATGTAGATTTTACCCTGATGTACTGTGAACAGTTAGGGTACACATCATGCCGCATGCGGCACCTTCCCTTCTAAGCGCTGCTATGTGCTCAGCCTGAAGCCCTAATTGGGGTATTGCCGTACATGGGAGAACACACATCATGATTTTGGGGTGTTTGTCTGCCCTGGCAGGAGCACAATATGACATAATGTATATTTTTTACTATACACTATCCATTAGGCATTTTATTTGGGGTCCACCTGTGGGGTTAAAATGCTATTTATGCCCTAGATTAATTGAAGGGGTGTAGTTTCCAAATTAGGGTCAGTTCTTAGGGGTTTCTACTATTCAAAATATAAAGAAGACGAATGGCAAAAGGTTTCTACAAAAAAAATATGACTTTTTGTCTAAAGAGTAAAACATTTGGAACTTCGAAAATTGTAATGTTTTCAAATTTCTCCTAAATTATTGAATCCCCCTTCCCCCCAAAAGTAACTGAGTGAAATTATACTGCCAACATAAACTGCACTGTCTCAAGAAAAAACAGTCTCAAAATCACAGGGATATGATAGTGTTGAAAAGTTATTACCACCGGAAGAGACACTGGTTCAATTTAAAAAAGAACTGAGCCTTAACGTAAAAACAGGCTACATCCTGAGGGGGTTAAAAACAATACCTGCCAAAGCACCTCAATAGCAGTAGCAGCTACAGGACTCTCTTAAGATTGTTGAAAGTATACAATTTTAAGCTGCGCTCCTAATGTAAGAATGTAATTACTCTGATTGTGTTCTGGGGATCTGTAAGCAGTTTTGAACATACAAAGCTGCAGACAGGGTTAGGTACAAGCCCTCGAGATGTTTGGGTTGTTAGTAGCATGTGAAAATGCATTTCTATTCCATGATTATTAGTGGAGCACTATGGTGCATTGGTGTGTGATTGCTGACAGATTCCCTTTAAGAACTTTGATAGAGAGAATGAAATATATAGTGTTAGGCGGGCCAGTGAGATGGAGATGGTTATTTACATTTGTAAGAAAAATTCTCATGTGTGCCAGCCATAACTGTAAGATGAAAAAAATACAGCAAAAACAGCTATGTGCTGCACACCTCTCTCATGGAGCTACAGACAGTCAAGGGTTGATCCAGTAAACCCAAATTGTAAAACATAGAAAATAAGTTCTGACCGGAGCTCCCGATTCCCTTGCTTCCGTGTGTCTTTCTCTTCCAATATGTCACTCACAAAATAGAGCAGTTCACACTCCTCCAGCACAACTTCCTGAATCCTCCGATAAGAATGTACCGCTATTCAGACCAACACTCCTGCGTTTTTCTTGTGACCTCCTCCGTATGCAACATATGTTGCGGTAGATCACTGGAAGAAATTCACCCGCAGATAGCGTAGTACAGATTAACACTCATGATTTATTTAGGTTAAAAACATACTCACAAAAGAGTGATAAAAATGCGCATATACACTCACCGGCCACTTTATTAGGTACACCTGTCCAACTGCTCGTTAACACTTAATTTCTAATCAGCCAATCACATAGCGGCCACTCAGTGCATTTAGGCATGTAGACATGGTCAAGACAATCTCCTGCAGTTCAAACCGAGCATCAGTATGGGGAAGAAAGGTGATTTGAGTGCCTTTGAACGTGGCATGGTTGTTGGTGCCAGAAGGGCTGGTCTGAGTATTTCAGAAACTGCTGATCTACTGGGATTTTCACGCACAACCATCTCTAGGGTTTACAGAGAATGGTCCAAAAAAGAAAAAACATCCAGTGAGCGGCAGTTCTGTGGGCGGAAATGCCTTGTTGATTCCAGAGGTCAGAGGAGAATGGGCAGACTGGTTCGAGCTGATAGAAAAGCAACAGTGACTCAAATTGCCACCCGTTACAACCAAGGTAGGCAGAAGAGCATCTCTGAACGCACAGTACGTCGAACTTTGAGGCAGATGGGCTACAGCAGCAGAAGACCACACCGGGTGCCACTCCTTTCAGCTAAGAACAGGAAACTGAGGCTACAACTTGCACAAGCTCATCGAAATTGGACAGTAGAAGATTGGAAAAACGTTGCCTGGTCTGATGAGTCTCGATTTCTGCTGCAACATTCGGATGGTAGGGTCAGAATTTGGCGTCAACAACATGAAAGCATGGATCCATCCTGCCTTGTATCAACAGTTCAGGCTGGTGGTGGTGGTGGTGTCATGGTGTGGGGAATATTTTCTTGGCACTCTTTGGGCCCCTTGGTACCAATTGAGCATCGTTGCAACGCCACAGCCTACCTGAGTATTGTTGCTGACCATGTCCATCCCTTTATGACCACAATGTACCCAACATCTGATACTACTTTCAGCAGGATAATGCACCATGTCATAAAGCTGGAATCATCTCAGACTGGTTTATTGAACATGACAATGAGTTCACTGTACTCAAATGGCCTCCACAGTCACCAGATCTCAATCCAATAGAGCATCTTTGGGATGTGGTGGAATGGGAGATTCGTATCATGGATGTGCAGCCGACAAATTTGCGGCAACTGTGTGATGCCATCATGTCAATATGGACCAAAATCTCAAAAGGGTGTCCAACCCGTTACTAGCATGGTGTACCTAATAAAGTGGCCGGTGACTGTAAAACTCCAATATGGGACACCAGCTGCACGTTCTCGCCCGACCCTGGGTTTCTCCCGCTTTGTCTTCTTCTGGGGCGTTCTTCAATGGTTGGTCTGAATGGAGTGTTGGTCTAAATAGCGGTATATTATCGGAGGATTCAGGAAGTTGTGCTGGAGGAGTGTGAACTGCTCTATTTTGTGAGTGACATATTGGAAGAGAAAGAAACACGAAAGCAAGGGAATCAGGAGCTCCGGTTATAACTGTAAGATGTCTACTTTCATTTCCTTGTGATACCTAACAAACAGATACATACTTCTTGCCAATATTTGTTAACACATTTTTTTATTTTTAGTTTTATAATGGACACATTCGATCCTTTGTCTATGACCTTAGTTAAGACTTAAGTTAAATAAGGATCTTGGGAAATGGAAACTTTTCTTAAAAAGATTGAACCACTATTGGTACTTCACAGATCTGTAAACCACACATTAAATTATGCTCTTGTGTGTGTACTGTTTTCAGTTCTAAAGAAACAATTCCTTCTTAAAAATAGTGTGTACTAGACCTTCCTTCAGTATAATTTAGTGTGTCAAAAAGACCAAAGGTTATTTTCATCCTAAAGTATAAGGTATTGAGGCACAAAAAAACCTTCATTTGCTCATGAGCTACTTTCAAATAAGTTGCTATTAGGTCACACTGTAAATATATTTAGAATAAAATCACAATTAACCCCTTAAGGACGGAGGGTTTTTCGGCTAATTTCTCGCTCTCCAACTTCAAAAATCCATAACTTTTTCATTTTTACGTGTACAGACCTGTGTGAGGGCTTATTTTGTGCGTAACAAATTTTACTTTCCCGTAATGTTATTTATTTTAACATGCCGTGTACTGCGAAGCTGAAAAAAAATTCCAAATGTGGAAAAATTGTAAAAAAACTGCACGTGCGTCACGTTCTTGTGGGCTCAGTTTTTACGACTTTCACTCTTCGCTCCAAATAACACGCCTACTTTATTCTTTGGTTCGGTGCGATCGCGGTGATACCAAATTTATATAGGTTTTATTGTGTTTTAATACATTTTCAAAAATTAAACGAATGTGTACAAAAAAGAAAAAAATTTTTTTGCCATCTTCTGACGCTAATAACTTTTTCATACTTTGGCGCACGGAAATGTGTGAGGGGTCATTTTTTGCAGAATGAGGAGACGTTTTCATTGCTACCATTTTGAGGTCTGTGCGACATTTTGATCATTTTTTATTTCATTTTTTATGTTATGTAAAAAGGTGTAAAAGTCGCATTTCGGACATTTGGGCGCCATTTCCCGCCTCGGAGGTCACCGCCGGCCGTAACCGTTTTTATATTTTGATAGATCGGGCATTTTGGGACGCGGCGATACCTAATATGTCTGTGATTTTTACTGTTTGTTATGTTTTATATCCGTTCTAGGGAAAGGGGGGTGATTTGAACTTTTAATATTTTATTAATTTTTTTTATTTTTTAAACTTTTTTTTTCTTTTTTTTTTCACTATTTTTTAGACCATCTAGGGTACATTAACCCTAGATGATCAGATCGCTCCTACCATATACTGCAATACTACAGTATTGCAATATATGGCGTTTTTGCAGGTCTTACATTACAATGAGCCACTGGCTCATTGTAACGAACCTGCATAAACCATGTAGCCTCGTGTCAAGAGAAGACCCGAGGCTACCATGGTAACCGATCGCCGCCCCCCGATGACGTTCGGGGGCGTGGCGATCGAAAAAAAGATGGCGGCGCCCGCGCGCCGCCGTCTTTTAAACGCCGCCCGCGACTTTGCGGGCGGCGTTTAGAGGGTTAATAGCCGCGATCAGTGCAAGCACCGACCGCGGTTATTAGCGGTGGGGGTTTTGTGCAAAATGCAAAAACCCCCACCTCTGTATGAAGAGGACTCAGCCCGTGAGCCCTCTTCATACATCCCTTATACCTCTGCGCCGTAGAGCTACGGCGCAGAGCGTTAAGGGGTTAAAGAAGTACATTAAAAAACTTGTAAATATTACTGAAAATTATATGGTTTATCTCCCCATCGCTACATGTTAGGGAGTAATCTCTTTAATTGCTGACGGGGAGTGCTTACAAAGGCACCAGCTGCATTTAAATCTATGCAACGTGAGCATGTTGGCACTGACATGCTGGGGGTGCAGGTAACTTCCATTTTGATGTCATCAGGAGCGATGATACTTCCCAAAAGAGTTAACTCCCAGTGCCAGCCCTGATCACACGGGGTTGCCAATGGGGAATGGGGTTTGGGTTCTGTACCTGGAACAGGACGCAAACAAATTTTTAAATTGGGATTTGACCGGACTTTACTGATCCAAATTTCTGCTTATCACTAGTCATGACATATTTGGTGTTATTAGGGCACAGTACCGAACGCTATCAAACACTGCGGCGGAGTACAATGTAATCATCGGACAGCTTGCAAAGCTGTCCGATGTATTCATGAGGGGGCGGTCCGAGGCGCTGCCTCTACCCCGGACCGCCCCGCTCGCTCCATAGGCCGGCATTGACTGCCGCGTGCTAGGCGGCAGTCACCGCCCCTAGTTACGCCCCAACCCCGCCCCCTCATGAATAAGTCGGAAAGCTTTGCGAGCTGTCCGACAATTACACTATACCCTGCTGCAGTGTTACATAGCGTTACCGGAGGTTTCTGGTAACGCTATCACTATAACACTGCAGCGTTTGTTCAAGCACTAGGAGCTGCTTACTTTTGTAAGCAGCTCCTAGTGCCGATAAGTGGGGTGACAGGTCCTCTTTAAAATATTTTTTTCATTTCATACAATAATCTTTTCTAGATTCAACATTATACACTTAAAGTGTGTGACATAGCTTCTTGCTTAATATTTTATATTTTATCCTAGAACTGTCCAGGCAAACAACAGATGCTGACTGTCATCAAGCAGATGCAACAATTCTTAAAGGGTCAAGAAACAAGATTTGCAGAAGGAATCCGTATTATGAAAAGCAGACTTAACAATTTGCAAAACACTGTCATCAAAGGTGGCCCTGACCCACAGCCAGGTTAGTGCAGCGGAGGATGCACCTATGTGCCATTTTTATTAAATTTTTTTTGGTTTGTGTGAACATTGGTGTTTTGCTTTTCCTGAGGGCGCATTCACACGTTGTGTTTTGGTTGCGTTTTCATTGCGTTTGAAACGCATATACAACTGCTGAGGAAAGGTAATTTGCCTAATTACATTACCGTTTACATTTGTAGACGCAATGTTAACTCATTAACATCGCGTTTACGATGAGTTTTGTAAACTGAAATGTTAACAGTGATGTAATTAGGCAAATCACCTCTCCTCAGCTGTTGTAATGCGTTTCAAATGCAATGAAAACGCAGGTAAAAACGCACCCTTACAGTCTTGATTCAACTACACACCCATCAGTTTCATGGAGCTCTGCTGTGGTTCATCAATAGTTAACCCATTGTTACTGACAGAGTCTCCTTCCACTTACATTACTTCCTTGCTGTTCTGTCTAGTCTGAATTTCAGAGTTCTGGTCCACTCATCTCCTGGACTGGGACTCACATATGATGACTGCTATAGTATTAGTTTGTAGTAGGTTTGCTGTGTATCCTGTTAATTTGTATTCTGGTATCTTGACCCTTTTCTTGTATTTAGACTATCCTTTTCCTTTGTGAAAGGTATGATACTCAGAGTGCAGGACTTTAGGAATAATGGACAGATACTATTTTAGGCTTGAACAATCTTGAAGCTGTATTAATCTAATAATGTATTTTTCGCTCATTTTATGTTTTCTGTTCAGTAGAATGCCTGTGGAATAAATTTCCAACTTTGATTACACAGAAAGGGATTCAGGGGTCTTAAAAACTTCATTACACCCTATTTGTAGAGAATAAATGCCTTAGATAAGTGCTCATCATTGAGTACCACATAATGACTTAATGACATCCTTAATAGAAAATGGCAGCCAATTACAACCACTAGATTCTGCAGAGTTAAAAAAAAATCAGAATAAACACTAAAACAGCATCACTGATATACACTTCAGACATCTCACTGTTTTTGTTTGTTTTCGTTTAGTCTCTTGCCCTCCACTTGAAGCTCCTGAAAATGGCAGAAAATTTGGTTCCAAATATCTTGCAGATCATGAGGTCCATTATACATGTGATCTTGGATACCAACTCATTGGTACAAGCAGCAGACTGTGCTTGCAGAACGGAAGCTGGACAGAGAGTGCTCCACATTGCAAAGGTCATTATCATGGGATTTTATAGATGCTTCAATCTGGGCCAGGAAAATGAAGATGTTTTTGGCAAAGGTTTGCAAAAAATGCAGCAGAAATTCAAGATATTCTCTTTAAAAGGAAGTCTTCCATTTGTTTTTATGTCTTGTAAACCAAACATACCTTGTAAATGCTGTAGCTACACGGATGCAGAAACATATCTTGTTTAATCCATGAACTGAGTGGTTTTGCTCAAAAAATAATGATAAAATTCAGGACCTTGGGAAAGCTGTGTGCTGCTGGCTGCCATACATAAACACATTACACAGAGCTTCCTAAATCGTTGCTTCTGCTTGTCAGGAACAACACAGTGATGACATTTTCTCAACAGGACAAAGTTGGGGCAGTGCATAATTAGGCCTCAATGTCATAATTTTATAGCACAACTGCTCACTTCATGGATTAAACAAGATATGATTCTGCATCAGTGTAGCCACAGCATTCTTAATGTATGTTTAGTTCATAATGCATGAAAACAAATGGTGGATTCCCTTACTGACCACCTGAATTAGAATTACTCTATTTTTAATCAACACGCAAGAAAATAATCTTAGGAAAGTTACTCTGTCACCAAATATATCAATAGGTAGGAGCAGAAAGGTAGACAGTTAAGAGATAAAATTTTTATTTTATTTTGATCCTCTAAAAAGTAGTACATGTACCAATAATCAATGCTCACAAAAAGTGCTAAAAGTGACACCCAATACAGCACCCTAGTGTAGACGTACAAAAAACCACATACAACCGACATTAACAGTATAAGTATATGAGATAGTCAGTTGCAAAAGAATTGGCAACAGGTAAGCTGGATATTTCTATGGATTACCTACGCTGGAAGTCGTGTCGGTATAAGACACCTAGGGATCCTGGTTACCCACACATTGTAGATGCCAATAGACATAAAAGCCAGGGACGGGAGGGAGTCCTATCTTCTTTTTGTAGTAGGCTAATAGGGGAAGGTGTGAGACCCTGCATAAGCTCACCCTATGTCCCCGAAAAACTCCCGCCCTTACAAGGGCAGTCCCAAAAGTACTGTCCCTTGTCCTAAATAAACATCATCACACCTCTCTGACGTGTTTCCACATCAAGTTTCATCAGAGGGAGAATTCATAAGACGGCCTGAAAGATGGTAGTATAGTCACAATATTCAAGCAATGTTAGGATTGCCTCATGGTTTTCTTATATTTTCCTGGAGCAACAGCTATCTTGCCAGTCTGCCCTGGGAGTTTTCGGTTTTATGTTTCTGGTATTTTGATTTAGTTTTTTGTTGCTTTGCCTTGTTTTTACTGTTATTTTTTTGTAATAAATGTTTTTACAACCAAAACATCAGCACAAGAAGACAGAGAAACAGCCACTAGTGGTCCATAATAAAAGTACATCAGATTCTGACATGCCGTATATATTCAAGTATGAGCCGACCCGAATATAAACCGAGGCCGATAATTTTACCACAAAAAAACTGGAAAAACTGATTTGAGTTTAAGCCTAGGGTTGAAAATGTATTGGTCACAGCCTGCCCAGTATATAGTAGCCAGTGCCTGCCCCCCCAGTATATAGCAGCCAGTGCCTGCCTCCCCAGTATATAGCAGCCAGTGCCTACCCACCAGTATATAGCAGAAAGTGCCTGCCCCCCAGGATCTGGCAGCCATTGCCTGCCCCCCCCAGTATATAGCAGCCATTGCCTGCCCTCCCAGTATATAGCATCCAGTGCCTGCCCCCCAGTATATAGAAGCCAGTGCCTGCCTCCCAGTTTATAGCAGCCAGTGTCTGCCCCCCCCAGTATATAACAGCCAGTGACAGCTCCACAGTATATAGCAGCCAACAGCCCCCTGCCCCATTTTACAGCCAGACCCCCCCCCCAGTATATATTAGCTGGCCCAGTTTGCCCAATTCATTAAAAACAACAAATGGAAAACTCCCCTTTCCCGCGCCCCCCACAGGTCTTCTGTTTGATATGTCTGGCCGCTGCTGACATCAGAGTGTGTGCTGGCTGCCGGCATACACAATACTATTGCAGCATAGTTTTTTTGGGAGTTTAAGATGGAGGGCTACACAGTTCACTTGTTCAATAATCCTGAAAAGACCAATAAATATTTGACCCAATTTTGTTGAAGGTAAATGAAGTTGTTGATTCTTTGAAGGATGGAGAAGGTCTGCTAGATTTCTTAGCTGCTTACTTGTATCTCTCTTGAGCAACCTTCAAGGTATCTTTCAGCAGTTCCAAGTTCTGTTCAAGAGATTGTATTCTATCAGTGACTGCATGGATGTTAGGAAAGAAACTTTTTTTTTTTTTATGATGACCAAAATTAAGAAAGATACTTTTTTGATGATGAACAAAATTTGCAAAAAGAAAATCAACCCAGTTGATTAGTCTCTGACTCTGTTTAGTGGAGGCATGTTGGGATTTATTAGAAGTTTTTCCAGAATTTAGAAGCAAATTGTACACCACGATCAGAAACAACTTCATCTGGAACTCCATGGAGGCGAAAAACATTATGAATAACAAGATCAGCAGTCTCTTTAGCAAATAGAAGACCAGAATGTAGGATGAAATGTGCTGTTTTTGTGAGCCAATCAACCTCAACAAGGATACAGTTTTTTCCGATGAGAAGTTGGCATATCAACAATAGAGTCCATAGAGACGGACTCCAAAGGACTAGATGGAATTGGTAAAGGCTGCAAAAGTCCCACAGGTGAAGTGCGAGGAGTTTTATTCATAGCACACGTATGACATGAAGAAACATATTGCTTCTTGATAATTAGACCACCTAAGGAAATGTTACAAAAGTTCACTTGTCTTCCGTATTTCCTTGGGACCTGCTATTTTGGAATCATGAGTTAACCTTAATACTTTTAATTTCACATTTTCAGGTACATAAATGCATCGGTCATACTTTATTTTGGAATGCATGGGACAGATCAGCTGGTGGATCTAGAAGAACAGCATCAGCCTTGTAGGCGTCCCTAATTGTTTAAAGTAGGCCCTTTAAGAACATCAAATCTGTTAAAATGTTTGTAGGTGCTGCAACTGAAGAAGAGTCTCAAGAATAAAGTCTAAACAAGGCATCGGTCTTAACATTTCTGGACCCAGGCCTGTAAGAGTTCACAAAATTGAATTGGTTAATCAACAAACTCCACCGAGCCTGTTGGGGGGACAAACATTTGGCAGATCTGATGAACTCTAAATTATGATGGTACTTTGCTGCCCCTTCTAAATAGTGTTGCCATTCTTGAAACGCAGCAATTGAAGGCTAAGAGCTCTTTGTTTGCAACAACATAGTTCTTTTTTAAGGAGGTCTGCCCACAAGAGAAATAAGCACAGGGATGTAGCAAATCTTTTTCTCCTTTCATTTGTGACAGGATGCCGCTATCGCACATTGAGAATCATCCACTTTAACAATAAAGGTATGTGAAGGATCAGGATGAATCAGGATAGGAGCAGTGGTGGTGAACTCTTTAGATTGGGAAAAGCATCCTGTGCTTGAGCAGACCAAACAAAAGGTATCTTTTTCTTTGTTAGTGGGGTGATTAGTGCAGTTATGGCAGAAAAGTCTTTAAAAAACGACTCTAGAAATGAGCAAATCCTAAAAAACATTAAACTTCTTTCATATTATTGGGAATAGGCCAGTTAATAATTGTTTAGATCTTGCTGGAGTCCATGCGTAGACCTTGGGGAGAGATAACATAGCAGCGGGGCGCCGGATGGTGAGTATGTAAGTTGTTTTTTTTTTTTATTGACTCATGTATAAGTCGAGACGAAGTTTTTCAGCACATTTTTTGTGCTGAAAAATTTGGCTTATACACGAGTATAACACTAATAACTTGCAGATATCTGAAAGGGCTCTCTAATTTTGATCAGTGTTCTTTTACAATGCTCTCATTTACATTTTTATTCTTTGCTGTAAAATATATACAGTACACTTATATAAGCTTAAAATCCTGCTATTTTACACATATTAGGATATAGTCACATAGGACTACCCAATGACCTTTGTATACAGGAAATTGTGTGTTATTCTCTAATTTTCATCTCCAGTGTATATCTAATGTTTCATATCTCCACTTTATATATTTATTTGATGGTGGCTGTTTTTGCCTAAAAAATCTTGTCTGGCAAAATTTCTTTTAATGTTAGTTATATACTTTATATAATTCTATGTGAATTTTATGTGAATGTGAATTTTTTAAATTTATGTTATATAATGTGACATAATAAATAGAAATATATTGTGCGTAGCAATGTCACTTTACAGGAAATACATGTAGAATTATAACAAGGCTCTAGATTAACATTGGGAATTTGGTCACATTCAGTTTTCAAACTTAAATATTTATCATGTAAATACCCCAATGTTAGATCATGTATGTTGCAATTTAATGTGTACATGAGAGAATTCCCAGATTGCAAATCCTCAGAACACGCACCGAACATAAACATGCAGTAAATAATTACATACAACAACTTTCTCTGGTTACTCCCTTGTATAATAATTGCCATCTACTCATTCTCAAGTTTCCTTATTATCACTTGGTCACCAATTTATTGATCTTAGTATTCTAAAAGAGAAACATACATTAATTTAAACAAGAGCAGTAGGCTGACATCATAGTGACAGACTAGGAACAGCACAACATTTAATAAGAAATAAATGATGGATTAAATTGGAAGCAAATGTTGGATCGCTTTCACTCAACCACTGTGCCTAATGTCTAATATCCTCCGGTTGCAACAAACATAGCATCGAACAATGAAATACTGGTAACTCTTGATAATTATAAACAAGTGGTTTGCTTCTCAGGAAACAGAGAGCACATATTTCCATGTCAGGGAACCATTTCATCTCTGACAATGTATAGTAAAGAGTGCAATATGTAATTAGGGAAACAATACAAGAAATATAATAAATACCCTAATATTATCCAGTATTATGCTTAAAGGGGTATTCCCACAAAGGCAAGATTCTTAAATGTACTCAGGATAACAAAATAACACATTCTCTAATTCACTGTTATTAACAAAAATACAACATTTTACAGATATAATTCAGACCTGTTTCTATCAGTTCTGGTGTACACAATTTTGGTTGCCCCGGACTTGACATATTGGGGCTCATTTACTAAGGGTCTGCAAAGCGCATTTTTGTCAGGTTTCCCGATGATTTCCGATTAGTGCCGCATTTAACATTTTTTGGCGCATGCGATCGGATTTTGGCACATCAGCGCCGGCTTTCACGCAATACAAATCGCAGGGCGGGCTGTCGGATGATCGGACAACGCACAGGATTTAACATCGTAAATTGTGTCGCAAGACAAGCACTTACAAGCACCGGGAAGAAGGTGAACTCCGGCGGACCTCAGTGGGGGAAGCGACAGATGCAGGATCACAATGTTGGTGAATCGCGCCGGACTTCATATTCGTCGGACCGTCCGGATCGGGGATCGCGACAGGACTGGGTAAGCAAATGTGCCCCATTGTTCTTCTGTCTGACGCTTCACTGAGATGAGCTCCTCTCTGCAGTGACCTCCACCCTTGCATTCCAGGATGAGCTCACACACACGCACACTGACTTCCTGCCAGCAAACAACAGCAGAATTGTGAGGAAATTAAAGCTACAGGCAGATAAGATCTTTATCCAGGGGAGTGGAAGGGAGGCATATAGTAGAGTAGACAGTATGTAATGGGTCTGATAGAAGAGGCGAGAATGTCATGTGTAATACACATCTCATCATCTCTCATCTCTTATCTGTCTCATCTCTCTTTCTATGTGTCAGATACTAGTAGAATGTTCAGAAGCTAAATCAAAGTGTATTTAAACTTGTACCCTGTATCTGTCTCAGACACTCTCATTCCAGTTACTGTCTGTCTGACACTCTAATTCCAGTGCCTGTCTATCTGTGAAACACTAATTCCAGTGCCTGTCTGTCTCTGACACTCTCATTCCAGTACCTGTCTGTCTCTGACACTCTCATTCCAGTGCCTGTCTGTCTCTGACACTCTCATTCCAGTGCCTGTAAATCTCTGACACTCTAATTTCAGTGCCTGTCTGTCTCTGACACTCATTCCAGCAGCTGTCTCTGACACTCTTATTCCAGTGACTGTCTATTTCTGACACTCTCATTCCAGCAACTGTCTGCCTCTGACAGTCTCATTCCAGTGACCGTCTGTCTATGACACGCTCTGTCCAGCGACAGTCTATCCCTGACACTCTCAATCCAGTGACTGTCTGTCTCTGACACTCTCATTCCAGTGACTGTCTCTGTCTCCGACTGTCACTTTGTCGATGGGGAGATTTATCAGAAGTGTCTGAGAGAACTGCTCTAGTTGCCCATGGCAACCAATCAAAGCTCAAGTTTCATTTTCCTACAGATGTTTATAAAATTACAGCTGATCTCTGATTGGTTTCCATGAGCAACTGGAAGAGTTTTACTCAGACATTTCTGACAAATCTCCCCCTTTCTCTGTATCCCTATCCATATAACCTGACACATAAGTGTCTTACGCTCATTCCCTATAGTAACCAATCAAAGCTTAGAGCTCATAATAATGACCTGTGGCAGAATATCAACCAATCACGGCTCAGCTTCCAACTACCACAGCAGCAGCAGACAATGGCTTCTGTATATGGTGGATAATTAGTGTATTTTGGAAAGCGTGGGGTGAAAATTTTGGCTCAAAACCTAGTCTATGAAATTTCCTGAGTCGCTGGTATCGAATGTGCTAATTTTGGTGATTGTAAAAGCAACGGTACAGATTCCTTTAGCGCACATATATACATACACACGTACACATACATTAAGATTTATATATTAGATTATTGATTAGAATTAAAGGGATCCCATAGGCTTTGTGTTTGTCATTTCATGTTCATGTACAAATGTATTTTTTATAGTTTTTTTTTGTCAAAATTTGTGTTTTGGATATTTAGCACAGCAGTATAAATCATTAGTAGAAATTAATATAATTTATGTGCAAGATATTTCACTTCAAGATGGATATAATTGCATAGTTGACCTTATAGTTACTTGTAAGCTGTGACATGTAAACTGATCTCTTAATCCCTAATCCCCTTAAGGCTCAGTCCCATTTTTTGGATTGTGACATGCATCGCTTTATATGGTTATAACTTTTGAACACTGTTACTTATCTAAACGATTCTGAGATTGTGTTTTCCCCACATGTTGTACTCCATTTTAGTGGTAAATACTGGCTGATAAATTTTGCGTTTATTTACCAAAAAAAAGAAAAAATGATGAATTATTTTACGAAGGTTTGCCATTTTAGAAATTCAAAATCATTGCGTTTTACCACCTAAATAAGTTGCTTAATAACATTTCCCATATGTCTACTTTACATTTTCATTATTTTGATATGTCTGGATAATTTATTTTGATGTCACACGGCGTACAAATCGAATATCGATTTTCCGTATTTTCAGAATTATTTGAACTCAGAACTATTTTGGAGATAAATACTGTTTTGAATGAAATTTTACATATTTAACATCAAACCCCCCTATATAATCAACCCAATTTCAAATCTTCCCCCCTCAAACTATCAGAAACAGCTTTTAGGAAGTTAACCCGTTGAGATCTTCAGAATGGTCAAATTTTGTCGGTTATACGTTCAGTTAGCTCTAAAATTTACACATTTTTAAAAGATAAAAAGAGAAAACTCACTTTACAATTTGTTATGCAATTTCTCCTGAGTACAGAGACCCCCCACATGTGGCCATACTTATTTATGGGCGCAGGGCGAGGCGCAGAAGAGAAGAAGGGACTTGCAGCTGCCAGGATTTTAGTTTTCTCATTGGCCCCTTTTGCAGGCTATAAAATTTTCGCTTTTTCGTGATTGGGGCCATGTGATGGCATTTTTTTTTGCGGGATGAGATGCTTTTTCCAGTGTTACCATTTTGGGGTTGGTATCCCCTATTGTTGAAAATTTAGGAACTTTTTTTTGAGGGCAGGAGTAGAAAAGTATCAATTCTGTACTGGATTTTTTACTTTTTTTGTTCACCGTATAGCCTAATAATCATGTTATCTTTATTCTATGGGTTGATACGATTACAGGGATACCATACATGAATATTTTTCTTATGTTTTACTAAATTTGCCAAATAAAACCCTAGTGTGGGGACAAATCTATAATTTTTGCATTGCCTTATTCCAAGTGGCATAACATTTGACTTTTTAAGCTACGGAGCGGTTGAGGGTTTTTTTTTTTTTTTTTTTTTTTGCGGGACATACTTTGCACCAGTATCATTCTGGAGTACATATGTTTTTTTAATCACTTTTTATTGCATTTTTTGTGGGATTCAATAGGTAAAAATCATCATTTTGGGCTATTTTTTTGCAGTTTTTTTAATGGTGTTCGTTGTACAGGTTCAATAATGATTTACTTTTATTCTAAGGGTTGTTATGGATGCGGTAATACTATATATGTGGGTTTTGTGTTATGATTTAGACTTTTTTTGTGTTATAGATCTCTTTATATGTTATGGGGCTTACGGGCATTTTTATTAATGTATTGCTTTATTTTTTATTGAATAAGATTTTTTTTTAAACTTTTTCACTGTTTCCACCATGGGACATTAACAAGCAATCATCTGATTGCTTGTTCATGATAATATCCTGCAATACTGATGCAAGTGCATAGGCTGAAATGTGGTTTTAAAATAATGTCATCGACGCCATCTTTCAGGCACTAATTGGACCCCTAGGCTGCCATAGCAATGATCGGCACCCCTGAAAACAGTGGGAGGGGGCTGATCGTGCTGACAACGGCATTTAATGGGTTAAACACCCGTGATGGGAGCTTACTCCGATCGTGGGTGTTACACTGGGGTGTCGGCTGTTAGTTACAACCGGCACCCCATGTATCCCGAGCGCCGCTGAGCGCTAAGTAACTGTCGGAGCAGGAAGGGGTTAAAATGATTCATAGCAAATAAGTGGCCAGTAGAGCTAAGCAGACTCCTTGAAATGTGGGTTCTGTTGAACCAGTATTTTAAAAAGGTGTGTTAAACCAGTAACACATGCGATCAGTACTGGCACCAATTGTGGATGTTAACTATTTTAATGTCGCTGGCAAAGTCGCCAACAACATTTAAACTACCAGCACCCTGCCAAACGCCATGATCATGATCTCAGGGAGTGACGATCCTCATTGGCAGGTTGATGTTAGTGTGAGCAACTGCAGGAAATTAAAATGTTACCACCAACTTTGGCAGCTGCATGTAAAAAGTTAACGCCCACAATTTCTGCCAGCGTGGCAGGGGGGATTGATCCAAACCCAGTCCGACCTTCAAAGGTTGAGTCTGCTCAACACTAGTGGCCAGCAAGCTAAAGTAGTACAGTACCCAAAAGTTTGACCTTGAAAGGTTTAAGGCTATAGTACACTCTTTGGTAATTTTATCAAAGGCTTCTTTCCGAAATTGAATACAAATCTTTTTAAAGGAAACCTACCACTTGTAGTGGCAGGTTTCCGATGGCAATACCGAGCACCAGCTCAGGGTGAGCTGGTGCCGGAGCTTATTTTAGTTAGTGTTTTAAACCGCGGTATCGCGGTTTAAAACACTTTTTAAACTTTATAGCCGGCGCAGGCAGGTACGCGCTCGGCGCTTACCGTGCGTGCGGCTACATAGGAAGTGAATGAGAGCCGCGCGCATGGTAAGCGCCAAGCGCGTACCTGCCTGCGCCGGCTATAAAGTTTAAAAAGTGTTTTAAACCGCGATACCGCGGTTTAAAACACTAACTAAAATAAGCTACGGCACGAGCTCACCCTGAGCTGGTGCCCGGTATTGCCATCGGAAACCTGCCACTACAAGTGGTAGGTTTCCTTTAAGTCTTCTAAAGCAAGTATTAGTAAAACCTGGTCAGTTGTTTCTATAAAAAAATGTCAAAGCACAAAGTTCTACTGTTGCTTAAGAAGCTTGCATTGTACAGTTTTTCCACCTGTACATATTTTACTAGATGGTTTCATTTTGTGAGTTTTATCCAATTTCATCTTTGGCAAGTGAAACGGATGCCTGGCCACCTGCATGCAGCTCCATCTACAAAGAAACAAAGATCTGTGTCTGTGGAGAAGCAATTTGAAGGACACATAGGTTAATGCTTCTGACTTTTTGAGTAACTTCATGGTCTATTTCTCCTTAGATATTTAGACTATGCAATTGATGCAGGATGAATCAGTTTCTTGGCAAGACCTGGGGAATGTGTTGCCATGTGGCATTTATTGATTTTTTTCTGTATAGTCATTCCTCAGAAGTAACAATAATGGAATATAATATTCTGTTAAATGTAAAATGTAGTATTTGAAGCATTAGAAACATAGATATAATAATTCTAATAATACGTTTAACAGATGTTTATTTGATACTCTTTAGATGATTGGATGCAGGTTGTTGCCAACTGATCTTTATTTAAGCCACAGACAGTAGGTTTATAAAGAGAAATCTCATTACTTAACTATGAAAAGAAGTAAGTTGTGAGCTTTAGGTTGTATTTCCAAATTCAGTAATCCAGAAAGAAAACAGATAGTGATTAATAAATGGAGCAAATATATAAAGAACCTTTTTCTTAATTATTTTCTGGATTTGACTTTTATAAAAGTATACAAAATCTAAAACATGCAAAGCTACCCATGAAGTGAACCAAACCTTTCCACAATTTTGAAGAATAAGGCATGTATGGGTTTTAGATGACTTTTATTCTGCATTCTTTAGAATTCCGTCCCTTTGAAAGATCTACCTTTGATTTCAGGTTTCTCAGAGGTAGAAGATGGAGCGTAACTTCTATCATGTCTCTCATATAAACTGCACAAAAGAGGATAACCTACTTGTCTAGCTCTATTTGTCAGGATCGAGAATTTTCATGCTTGTAGTTCCATGCCCCGGTGTAAGCTTTGATTGAATGTTCTGTCAGCTGCTATAAGTTTGGAATGGATGTGTACATGCTCCTATCATCGGGCTGGTTGTTTCCTCGATCAGCTTCTGGGGAAGTGTCCAGTTACTGCATATATTCCTCATTCACCCACATACTGGTGTAAAACAAGCCTTCTTATTAGTGATAGTCTATCAAAATTGTGATTTTGATGAGATTCTGACCTTTGCTAATTCCTATTGACTATTCTACTGCTATACAATTTTGTACCATTGCACTTGTGACTCAGTTTACCTCACCTTGCTGTTAGTCTGTTGCCTCACTTGTTTGTTTGTGCACAAACCCAGAGTAGGGACCATCCACAACAACGAAAACCCACTTTACCGCAATGGAAACGCATACAAATGTTGACCTCTTATTTTCCTTGCACATTTAAAGTTTCCTTTGGTTACTAACCAACCTAAACGTAACTGAGATGATAGCGGATAAGCAGCGACTCATATATAACTATGATTTTTGGATGCCTATCCCTGGCACAGTGTTCAGTCTATAAAATCTGTTCACCACACAAATAGGTATTAATGGACTGAGTGTGTTTGTATGTTTTTGCCTGAGACTGGGAAATTTGCTCATGAGACAAACTGGGATTATGGCATTCATACTATATAAGAAAAAACAGAAAATAAAGCATAATAAAACTGTAACCCCCAATAAAGATAGATACAATTTCTTTTACCCCTAAGCTGCTTTTCTCTTAGATAACTTGATATGTCACTGAAAATTAGGAATGTGCAGAATTCTACATATCACAAAGTTTATTAACTTGGCTGAATTTTATTTGAAGTCTGTTGCTCGCAGTTTGTACTTTCATTTTTTTACAATCACATAAAATTCTATGAAAAGCATGAATATGTACATTTAATGCTGCTCTGCTATGTTAAACATGAATTACAGGGTATAACAGTGAGCAACTAGTGCTTTCCCCTCCCAATGTATGCTTGATTTTAGAAGGAATTCATGGGCATCAAATATAAAAAGATTACCACAATCATTTTGCTTGGAACATGAGTTAGTGGCCCTTATTTTTCCATGCTTGATTTTGATAGTAGATTTTTAAAAAATATCTATATCATTTTATTAAAGTGGTCTGTACTCTCTATTGTACTATGTTGCTGTTCAGTTTAAGCTTTTTTTATTTTCTAGTTTTAAAGTGAATTTATAAGCTTTGTCTAATGTCTGGGCTCTCACAGTGATTATGATCCCTGAAAGTCACTTTCAAGTTAACTAGACCTTACTTTCATTAAAGCCAAAATCCTGTGTTGTAATTGAGATATTCAAATTTAGCTGTGACTGTAATTCAGAATGTAAAATGTATGATTCTTTTCTTTATTTTTTGGTTTTCTTTCAACAGCCCTAAATACTATTACATTTTTAGATATTTCATCAGATTGGCAGGAACACTGCTAGGATATTTCATGGACAGTTGATATCCACAGCACTGGATAAAACATCCAATCAAAACTTTGTATTAATTACTTCCTTGTAATTAACCAAAGGGGCCCTGGAGCATTTTTTTGACATGGTGCACTCTTATATATTTTCTCTCAGCAGTCACCTACTGAGCACATTAATTCCTTATGATTATTTTGGTTTCCAAATATTTTGGGTTAGCAAGTCCACTTGCTATCTATGTAAATATGGGCCCCATAGTAGCTGCCATACTTGCCAGTCTTTTACACTATTCTATTAATTTTTAAATGTTAACTAACCTTTCATAGAGTTTCATGTATAAGGGTAGGAGGAACTGAGTGGTGAAAAAACTACTCAAGTGCTGAATTTTAATCAATACTGGTCATCAATACATTGTCAATTAATAGACTACAATTCCTTCTTTGAATTGTTTAGATGTCACTGTAATTTGCATAACAGTTTTTTATTTTAATTATATAGAATTTTCCTCACAACAAAATAAAACCAAAAAAAAATAGCAATGAAGAAGACTTTAGCTATTGGAAAGCATTAAAAATGAAGTGGCACCATGAATACTACATTTTGCTTGAGGCTAAACAAGGCGTAAGTCTAAAGAATTATCCACTTTAGACTTTACAGTACTCTTCATATGACAAGAGTGAGGGTAGGGGGTTTGTAAAGGAAATCTCCAGGCTACGTCTCTAGAGATAGTTGTCTTTATCAGCCGTCAACTTGCAAATAGCATTTTCAGGGAGGTACAAGAATCAATAATGAAATAGCATCCTCCAAGTTGGGTTGTGTTCTGCTAGACCTCTTGGGTTAAATCCCAGTTCCAACTGAGAATCTTAGGGTTGTCTAGAAGGCCATTCTAAACACTGTTTCTAAAGCATAAATGTTCAGAAACAGGTCAATATATATTTACATTTTTGTCATACACCACAAAACTATCAAAACTTTGAGAAGTTAACATAATTATCTTGATGCTTTTTATATTCTTCATTACCCAGTGATGATGATATATTCTCTAACATGACACTGATTCATATATTTTTTAGATATCAGGCCTTGCAGTAGCCAGCCATGTCTTAATGGAGGGACATGCGTGGACGGAAGCAATCAATACAAATGTAACTGTCCTCCAGAATGGAAGGGAACCAATTGTCAAATTAAAACCCCAACAGGTAGAGAATATTTATAGATATATAAAAAGGGATTTTGTCGCTATGAAGCATTTTACAGTGTGATACAGCTGTTGTGCTACGGTGGTGTACATGATAAAAAAAACATTGCTGCGTTCTTTGAGAAACAACATTACTTTTGTTTTTAGACAAGAATTGCAGCTAAGTACCATTCACTTGAATGAGACAAACAGAGCAACGATTTGAAAATAAAGTAATGTTAAGCAGTACCTGATGTCTGGGAATACTTGTGGGAATGCGATGGTTGCAAAGTTTCTGTTCTGGACAGATTTCCGCTAATAAAGCAACACAATGGTCTTTATTAAGACAATTGAGATGCTCAATATATGATATCTGTTCATCAGTACCAACACTAGTTGACGAAGTATAATTTTTGTGGATAAGCTCCAATATCATACATAGAGAAGAATGGAGCTGCTTGAAGAAGACAGCAGACATACCTTTCTAATAACAAACAATTGCTTTTCATTGATTTTCTTTCTATCTGTCGTTTCAGCTCCATCTGACTGGCCAGTAGTGAATGATGCTGCATTAAGCCGCAAAGCCAGTTGTACAAGGATAGACCACACTCAGCATTGTAGCTGTGATCCTGGCTTCCAAATGAGTGGTAGTCCAGAAGCTAGCATATGTCAAGGTACGGTCGGTCAAAATGTTAGCTTATCCATAGATGAAAATATAATTTAATCTTTGTGGTCCTACAGTCAAAACTGAATGTGGCTCCAATAAAGGAACAGCTCATTGCCACCCTCATATTGACTTAATTGGACAGCACCAATCAGTTGTCATGACCGGAACGGAACGGAAAACAGCTTCCAAATGTCCAAATCACCACTTCATGTCGGGCCTGTCCTCTTAATATGAAAAGAAAGTTATAATTAGCAGCACAGAGTGTGGGGACAAGATGTCCGGCGCTCCGGGCTGCTAATTATGCACACCCTCACCATCTCCCTCTTCCATGATGGGAGCATGGGTGAGCAAAGTGACCTCACTTACCTCTTCCAGCATGAGAGGTGCTGGGGCGTGCATAATTAGCAGTGCAGAATGCCGGCCATCTTGTCCTCTCACTCTGTGCTGCTAATTAGAACTTTCTTTTCTGGTGATCCTGATGTGTTAAGACTAGCATTAGACAGCTCATCAAAGATCAAGTTAAAGAGGAGGGGAGGTGACTGTTAATAGGTTTTTTAGGTGGGTGCTTTCTTTTAAAACAAAGCTCATAAGAAAATAGACCTTTGTTCTTTGTCAATTATCACACACTTTTAATATTTTTCCAGCTTCCAAGTATCCCTGGAAACTATAAAAAAATATTCCTATTGTGTCTGAGTATTTAGAGTGCCAAAGAGTTGGTGGTGGTGAAAGGTGAAGAAGCAATTGTTTCTCTACTCATGAACGTACATATGACATTCAAACACAAGAAATATCATTATTTGCAGCACTACAAGCTAAAAAAAAGGTATTCTGACAGTAAATATTTGTCAACATGTGCATCATTTCAAAATGTTTGTTTTCACTTAGATGTTAATGAATGTGAGGTGTACAAGGCGGAAGGAACAACACGTCTTTGTGTACATGCTTGTATTAACACTCCTGGATCTTTCCGGTGTGCCTGCCCTGCGGGATATAAGCTTCTTGGTGATGGCAAAAATTGTGAAGGTAAGAGATTTCTAAATAATTTGTGAATTGTGCATAAAGAGACATAGACAAGGGGGGATTTCTCATACATCAGCCCTCTATGCAGTGATGTATGTTGAAAGTCCCACTACCACTGCCATGACATATATATCATGAAACTTAAACCCTGCAAGGTGTAGATTTTCACAAAAACCTGCAATTGTCCAATGGCCTCTTGGCTTGGGATGATGGGAAGGGAAAAATAATCACAATTACTTGTGGTTCACTAGTAATTGTGCTTATTTATGGGTTTTAAAATGGGAAATATTTTTTCACGTTTTTAATAATTTTAATTCTATTAAAAAAATGATTATAAATCTGTATAAAGTTAAAGTTTAAAAGGCTAAATTTAACAGCCGTGCCACATACATTTTTTAAACATTTTTCCGCAATAATAGCTGTACTACAGATTGTTTTTTTTAGCCTTTATGTTACGATTTGTGAGTTATGTCATTGATATCATTTTGAGTACATACAACTTTTTGTGTGTTTTTTATGATGGTGAGATAAATAAAAACAGTAATTTTGGCATAGTTTAAAATTTTTTTTTTTACTGCTATCATTATATAGGTAAAGTCATGTAAATATTTCTATACAATGCTAGGTCCTTATATACACAGCAATACCTATTATGTGTTTCTCCTTTATGATATAGTTGTTTATTTGACAATGAATAAATGTGTTGGGAGAGCAATCATATTTATGTATGTTTTTTGAACATGTTTTTTTATTATTTTATAAAATGATAAAAAAATAATATGCTGCAGAAAATCCACAGCATGTGTGTCTGTGGCCTTTTGGGGAAGTCTTAGAAATTTCTTTTATTGGGTTACTGCCATGGCTTCAGTATTTGTTCCAAGAGTAAGACTATATTAGGCAAACCTAAACGTAAAGTCAATGTTGAGAATTGTCTGAAATGTAAAATCTGGAACAAGTCAACAAAACTCATTATGTTACATTCTCTAGTTTTAACTTGTCGGTCCTGTAAACAATTATCTTAATTGTATAATTAAACTAAAATAAGAGGTTTTCAGATTACTTGCAGTGGATTACTTCATTAACCAAGCAAAGTAATACCTTAACCCTCTATTTAATTATGAGGGTTAATCAAATGAGCCCCTGGCATAAAGGATTAGTGTAAATTGCCATTATTTTCATTATTTCATCACTGCTCTTGGCAAGTTGGCACTATCTGTTCTTTATTAGTACTTTATAATTAGACTTTATTCACATGTAGTTGTGTTTAGTTTGATTTTTCTGGGCCTTACTTGCTAGTCTCATATATAAATCTGAGTGTAACTGTGTTTGTATGTCTGAAATTTTATGCAATGAAGGACATTATTAGTAGTGGACAGCTTATGTGCAAGATAAAATGATTTTTGATTGCCACACTTAGACAACATTGCTGTAGAGTCATTAGATCATCTCTGATACTCCAGTCACATCCAGAACAGCAGTTTTATATTTACCACTACATTGGCTCTGACACTCCAGTCACATCCAGAGCTGCAATAATCTATCTACCATTATATAATATTAGATGACTGCAGCTCTGGATGTGACTAACGTATCAATCTTCCATTATATCACCATAAAAATAAAAATAATACCAAGGCTCCTGCACCAATGACCATGTTTTAAACACGGATGGAGGTTCTCATTGGTTTCTAATTATGATGGCACCAACAAAGAGGGTGCAGAACACATATGCTCCATTAGCCGCATGCTGTTCGCCTTTCATCTAATGTTACTCTTAGACTCCCCTCTACTGAGATTTAAAATCTATGGATAGCTTTGTACAAAAACATCAATAAACATACATACGATATAAGATGTACATGTATTGTGCAATGAGCTTTTCTTGTTATGCATTCATAAATCATTATTTCTTATGACTGAGCTCTCTCCATAAAGGTCTGCTGCCAGTGAAAGCCCTGAACACACAAATGTATATACAACCTGCACAAAAAATTACGCAGAACCTCTTAGTAATTCTGGCTTGTCGTGCACTGGATGCATCTGTATTACTATATCAGCTCCATTGTGTTTTACAAAAGATCACAGCACACCTGAGTAGCGCTGACCTTATAAGATGCCCAGAACAAAGATTTGAGGAAAATACATTTTGTAATCATACCCTATAAGAAATGTATGGCTTTCTTATTTATTGTTTTTGTTAGCTTCTGAATGGATGGTCACTTTAACTTTGAAATTTTTTGTTACATTTTCAGATCTAGATGAGTGCACGTTAAGACTACACAATTGCACAAAGCACTCCATGTGCATAAACACAGCAGGTGGTTTTCAATGTGTCTTCCCAGAGTGTCCAAAACCATTTGGAAATATCAGCTATGTGAAAACATCACCCATGTAAGTATAGAATCCTTCATTTACTTAAGTAAAAGATAATATACTCATATAACGTATAAATTGCCCCAAAAAGATGAGATATTATTTTATATATTGCTAGCAATGTAATTTATACTATAATTTACATAAAATGTTTCACAAAATGTTGCATGAGCTGGTGATGAGAAATTGTTGGTTTGCAAAAGCAGGGTGGAGATATAGTTCATTTGCAACTTTTGTTTTGCTACATATGAAACATCATACTAGAATGATCAGCGCACAGAATTTAAAATCCTAAGTCAAAGATCAAAAAGTTTAAATACCTAAAAAAGTCACTGCACAACTTTGATGCACATCTATTTATAAATTCCCTTATAATAATTTTTTAAGTGGAACAATTAGAATTTTTAGGCATGTGTCTCATGCTGATGCATATGATGTAAATTGCGTCTCCCCGCACACTTTGGATATACAGTACAGAGTTTGGATGCACCTTCTTGTTCAAAGAGTTTTCTGTATTTTCATGACTATAAAAATTGTAGATTCACACAGAAGGCATCACAACTATGAATTAACACATGTAGAATTATATACTTAAAAAAAAATGTGAAACAACTGAAAATATGTCTTATATTCTAGGTTCTTCAAAGTAACCATCTTTTGCTTTAATTACTGCTTTGCACACTCTTGGCATTCTCTTAATGAGCTTCAAGAGGTAGTCACATGAAATGGTCATCCAACAGTCTTCAAGGAGTTTCCAGAGATGTACTTGTTAGCCCTTTTGCCTTCACTCTGCAGTCAAGGTCACCCCAAACCATCTTGATTGGGTTTAGGCCTGATGACTATGGAGGCCAGGTCATCTTGCGTAGCACCCCATCTCTCTCCTTCTTGGTCAAATAGCCCTTGGATGTGTGTTTGGAGTCATTGTGCTGTGAAAAAATAAATGATGGTCCAACTAAATGCAAACGGTGGTTGAAACCTAAGATCTCAAATTTGGACTCATCAGACTAAAGCACAGATTTCCATTGTTCTAATGTCCATTCTTTGTGTTCTTTAGCCCAAAAAAGTCACTTCTACTTGTTGCCTGTCCTTAGCAGTGGTTTCCTAGCAGCTAATATACCATGAAGGCTGCTGCACACAGTCTCCTCTTTCCAGTTGTTATAGAGATGTGTCTGCTGCTAGACATCTGTGTGGTATTGACCTGGTCTCTAATCTCAGTTGCTAACCTACGATTTCTGAGGCTGGTGACTCAGATAAACCTATCCTCTGCAGCAGAGGTGACTCTTGGTTTTCCTTTCATGCGGCAGTCCTCGTGTGAGCCAGTTTCTTGGTAGTGCTTGATGGTTTTTGCAACTGCACTTTTAAAGTTTTCCCAATTTTTTGGACTGATTGACCTTCATTTCTTAAAATAATGATGGCCACTTGTTTTTCTTTACTTAGCTGCTTTTTTTCTACCATAATACAAATTCCATCTGACTTCTGCACAACACAACTGATGGTCCCAACCCCATTCATAAGGCAAGAAATCCCACTTATAAAACCTAACAGGGCACACCTGTGATGTGAAAACCTTTTCTGGTGACTACCTCTTAAAGCTCATCAAGAGAATGCCAGGAGTGTGCAAAGCAGTAATCAAAGGAAACTTTGCAGAACCTTAAATATAAGACATATTTCCAGTTTGGTCACCTGGATATTCACCAAAGTGATGGGTGAACTCCACTTTTGAGTAAATGATTTTAATTAAAAAGATAAATTGCTGGTGTTGGCTCTATACTTTTGCTTTTTCTGCCTTTACTGTAATTTTAGTGGTGTTTATTTTTCTCCGTAGTCAATGTGAACGTAATCCTTGTCCAATGGACAGCCGGTCCTGTCATCATGCACCAAAGACTATCTCTTTCCATTACCTCTCATTGCCCTCTAATATTCCTACGCCGGTTTCACTTTTTCGTATGGCAACAGCTTCAGCCCCAGGGAGGCCTGGCCCAGACAGCCTGAGATTTGGAATAGTGGGAGGAAATAGCAGAGGGAATTTCGTCATGCAAAGATCAGATCGACAGACAGGAGAACTTATACTTGTCCAAAGCCTTCAAGGACCGCAGACAATAGAAGTGGATGTGGACATGTCTGAGTACTTAGACCGCACATTCCAAGCAAAGCATGTCTCAAAAATCACTGTCTTTGTTTCACCTTACAGCTTTTAGGATTGGTGAGAGACACAACAACATTTGTGAAAGGAGGTACTGTTTCCAGATTGGACATTGGAACTGAATTAGCAATATGTCAAGTTATAGATTTATTTCCAAAAAGTTTTTCTTCCAAAATGTTTGCCATGTCTGTTTGCAACTGTGTTTTATTGCAGTTCCACCAATTCTATATCAAAATTAAAATTTGTTTCTAGCGCACAGTTTGTAAAAAAAAAAAAAAAACCTGCACAAAATTAAAAAGTCATTATTGCTTACTCTGCCTACTCCTAAAAATAGCGCCACATCTGCCTGCAGGTTGTGCGTGGAATTTTAACTCTGGGATATAAGTTTTCCAGGTTAGGACAAGGAAAAACCATTTGCTACCTTTTAAGGCAGTCCCCTTACCTTCAAGTATGACTTTATTTGCATATTTCCCAGAATTCCCTAGTGTAGAATCAATGGCCAGTGCAAGGTGGCCTTTATTGGCAAGTTCTCTGTAAGGAGAAGTCTTACTCCCTGACCCGTCTTGCAGCTCAGTGCGATTGAATTAGGTTGATGTTCTTTTTAATATAACTACATAAGCGTTTGTCAGGTATAGTGATATTTCTGGAACAGGGCAGCCATTTTTCCCTCTACAATTCTCTTGAAAATGTGCCATGGCGAAGCAGTTTTCCTTGAGATATAAGATCACATGGAGATTGTTGTTAAAAGGACAGACAAAGCAAATGAAAGCTTTATAACAACAATTATTTTTAAAGGGAACCTGTGAATCCGTTCATGCTAACCTCTCTGAGAGCAATATAATGTAGTGAATTTATTCAGTTTTGTGACTTCATGTCATCAATTAGTTAGACTTGCAAAGTTTTCTATGCAGAGTAATTCCAGCATTGTAAAGCAGCAGTCCAACATATTCATGAGATGTTGTACTGCCCACCCAGCTCTGATTGATAGCCCCCCCCCCCCTCTATTGCTGTGATAGGGAGAAAGCTGTCAATTAACTGCAGGAGGGTGGGAGAAGCTACATCTCATAAACTGCAGGTATGGCGCTGCAGTGAATAAACTGGAGGTTTTTACACACCAAAGGTTTTTAAACTGAAGATTTTTACGCACAACAGACATATGAGTTCAAGGAGGGAAGCACATAGGGATTATTTTTAAGTGGTCATCTATAGAAATAGCTATAATCTAGAAATAATTCTTTAAATATGGTGTAAAGATGTAAGTCTTTTAAGATTACCTATAAGGCATCCACAAAAAACTTTCTAAATGTATTTTCTTTGCAATATTAATGGATTAGGAACACAGTTTATACAGGCAGAGCTATGCACTTTTTAACTCATAACAAACTGGTGCTTTGACTTTCAATGAATTTATATGAAATGTGGGAATATAGTAAAAGTAGCACAGAAGACAGTGGGATATTGGGCTCTTGTGCTAACACCAGACGACTAGGTTTCTTCAATCTTAGTTTTGTAGACGCACTGCTTTGTAAGTGCAAATAACAGCATGACACATGATATTATTTTTCATAATGAGTTTTAAAAGCCATTCTTCTCTGCTAGATTTTAAATTAAGAATTAAAGGTCTAGCTTTGTTATTTGGAGGCAATATCTCCTAGAGGCTTTTCTTAGTGATGATGTTTTGATTCTGCTATATATGGAGATTTTATTCTCTAAAAGGGATTAGTAATGTGCTTAGAGGGCTGGATCCCCCCTGATGTGATAAAATTACATCAATATATTTGTGGTATACTGTACTCTCTTGGGGTTTGGGGGCTCTGCACCCAAGGACATACATATAATAAAGACATACTATGTGAGGGTGCAGGATTCCTCTCTCCAGATGGACTATATTGTTAAAGGAAAGTGGGTTAGTAATTGACCTAGGATGGAGGGGAGAACAAACACTAGAAGGGAGATTTATCACAAGTGTCTGAGGTAAGACTGATCTAGTTGCCCATGGAAACCAATCAGAGCTCAGCTTGAATTTTATAAAATCGCTGCAGGAAAATGAAAGCTGAGCTCTGATTGGTTGCCATAGGCAACTAGAACAGTCCTGCTCTCAGACAGTTCTGATAACTCAGACTCTTGACTCCCTCTCCCACTATGACCCGGGCCCCTCCTACTGTTAAAATCTTTATATTGAAGCATTTATTTTTAATGATAAATGAAAACATTATATTTTGTGAATTCAAATAAAATTCACACAAATCCAAATCGTGTGCCAATAAGAGTAGATCACCTAGTTTATTGGCAATTCCTCCCTCTACCTATGACTTAGGTTATCACGATGGGGGAAAGACTTATAAGACACATATAGTACATTATCAGCAATCATTTGTATGATAAAATGTTATAATATAAGCTTGTCATTTGTATTCACACAAATGCCTTTATTAACAGCATGCCAATAAAGTTACAAGTGCAGCCAAATGCATGGCTGCAAACCTGAAGATATCCGACATGTTTTGCAAGTATGAATAAATAATACTTGACATATTTTAGTATTTGTAATGTAAATATTAAGAAATAACAATATAAAATTACTCCTGTTTTCCTACTTTCTTTCAATAAATACTTTAATTCAAACTGTATAACCCTTTAAGGACCTGGCCCTTTTTTGTTTTCTCATTTTTATTTTTCACTCCCCACAATCAAAAATCTTTAATTTTTTTTTTTTTTACACGTAAAGAGCTCTGTGGTGGCTTGTTTTCTGCATAACAAATTGCACTTCATAGTGCTGGTATTTATTCTTCCATGCCATGTACCGGGAAGCTGGAAAAGCATTCAAAATGTAGTGGGATTGGTGAAAAAATGCATTTGCAGAATTTTCTCGTGGGCTTGGATTTTACGTCTTTCAATGTGGGCCACAAATGACATGTCTGCCTTATTTTTTGGGTCGGTGCGATCATGGAGATACCAAATTTGTATAGGTTTTATAATGTTTTCATACATTTACAAAAATTAAATACTTGTAGAATTTTTTTTTTATTTTGCCATATTCTGGCGCTAATAACTTTTTTAATCCTTCGGTGTACAGAGCTGTGGGTGGTATTTTTTTTGGTGACTTCTGATGAAGTTTTCAATGCTACCATTTTTAGGACTGTACAACCTTTTGATCACTTTTCATTGAGTTTTTAATATTTTTCAAAATAGGAAAAAAGTGCCATTTTCGACTTTGGGCGCTATTTTCCATAACAGGGTTAAATGAATTGAAAAACTGTTATTATATTTTGACAGAAGGACCATTTTCGGATGCGGCAATACCTAATGTGTTTATGATTTTTACTGTTTATTTATATTTATATCAGTTCTAAGGAAAGGGGGGGTGATTTGAATTTTTAGGTTTTTTTATTATAATTTTTTTTAAAACTTTTTATTTTTAGTATTTTCAGACTCCCTAGGATACTTTAACCTGATCCTACCATATACTACTGTATGGCAGTATATGGGATGTTTCTCCTCATTCATTACAATGGAATGGATACGATGGATCGCCGCTCCCTGGTGACGTCACGGGGAGCGACGATCCTCGGTAAGATGGTGATCGATCGCGGGTGTTACCGGTAAGTCTTTGCTGTTATATGCAGCCCGTGAGCCCTGTCCATGCACCCGCAGCCGACCCATCACATGCTATTACGTCACGGGTTGTGAAAGGGTTAAACTCATTTAAAACAACACACAATTTAGCTCAGGTTTATTAATTTGTGTACAAAATAAATCATAATTTTAATCATAAAACTCCCAGAACCACTTTTATCAATGGCTTTAGACAGTATTTTTCACACTTTTAAAATTGGTATGACAAATGGGTGTAGTCAGTGCAAAGGGGGTGTATATTTTCAGACAAAGAAAGATACATCTTGATTGGTACAATTAGGCTTATGGCTGGAGATCCATCATAACAGGTAAAATGTCTAGCAATGAATGTGAAAGGTGTGCAATGCATACATGATATATAATACTGCATATATCCTATACAGTATCATACAAATAGAGCAGCCGAGAGACACTCAACTATTGTTCTTCGCTTGTGATTGAGAAATCTTTATTATTTGTCAAGGCTGTAAAATGAGAATGTGTCTCCAGCCAATATATGATCAAAATAATTCTTGGATAAAAAATTGTCATTGAAAGTTGCCAAAAGTATCAAATCCCCAAAAGCATAATTCCACAAAATATAAAGACTCTGTTTGAACAGTTGTTGTTATAAATGACTCTTTATATAACTGTAGTATACATGAAGACACGGTATAAATCACTTGCAAATAAACCTTGAATAGAATCTGTTATTCTTTTGGGATATTTAAAGAATAAATTCCTGTAGAAATAGAAAAGCAAAAAATGTAACTGTAGCCACAAAGGACTAAAACAACAATAGGATAGAAGAAGAAACTTTAGCCCCTGGGGTTAACACAAGGAAATGACCCTTGGCAACAATACATAAACCTCCTCCAGTACCAGAGCATTCAGAATTTGAAACTTAATACTTATAGTATTGAAGAGTCAGAATCTCTCTACTCGTCCAAAGTTCTATCCACATGTGCGGAACTAGCAACCGTAGCATCTTCCACTGCGCCAAAGGTGTCATGGCAGCCAAGACTAGTTGACACACAGTATTGATGAGTGTAGAACTGTAGGCAGGTATTCTTCTACATTCCTCTTTTTAATAATCAACATCTGTTGGTGTGAGTGTGGTCAAGAAGGCAACATTCTAGACATCCCTTGCCACAACAGGGCTACCTGTAATTGCATGGCAACACCTGTATTTGCTATTCTTTATCTCCTTAACGACACATCACAGAATAGTACATTACTACAATCGTACATTACAACTGTATGCAGAGGGGTGTCCTCTCTTCATACATACCCTTATACATACGCTGCTGGTGTGGATCACAGGAGTTAGCCATTTAAATGTAGATGAGGTCATTGGGGGATGACAATCCATTCCTATTACAGCCTGGAGTCTCCAGAAGACTGTTACATAAATCAGTGGAAAAATCAGCATATACCACAATACAGTTGTATTGAAGTATATAAGGAATCAGACCGCAGGGTTCAAGTACCTTGGTGGACCATAAAACAATTTAATAAAAACCTAAAAGTTCAAATCACCCCCTTTCCCTAGAACTGATAAAAAAATAAAGAAACAAATAAATATAAAACTGCTCACTATTTTGCCATTTTGCAACAAATAAAAATTTTAATAAAAAGTTATAAAAGATTGTACAGTCCTCAAATAGTTAACAATGGAAACGCCATCTTGTCATGCAAAAAAATGACAGGTTTACACACTGGTTCATACCACTGAAGTATGACAAGGTTATTAGCATCAAAATATGTCGTATATATGCGAATATGTGAAAAGAATTAACCAAAAAATTTAGCATTTTAATGTACAATAAAAACCTATGTCAATTTTGTATCCCTGAGATTGTACCACTCCAAAGTAAGTAAAGTCAAGGAGTCATTTGGAGCTCACAATGAACGCCATAAAAACAGAGGCATATTGCATGGGATATTGAATGGTGCCACTCGGAAGTACAATTGGTTCAGGGTCAGTCTGGCCCTTCAGGGGGCTGATGAATACCCCATCTGTGGCAGGGCCCCCTCCATGGGAGGCCCCTGCCAGTGGCTGCAATAGTACTGGATGCGGCCAAAAACAGCTGCTCGAGTACTATCACTGAACACAGCTGAAATACTGAGTGCAATGCCGTCCAGTGCTTTCCGGCACATGACGCACCCAGACCCTAGATGCGTGGCCGCTTCAAGGCGTCATTGCGCGCCTGTGTATCTCTCCCAGCGACACCAGCGTCAGGAGTCGGACACAGGATGAGGTGAGTAAAGTTTTTTTTTTTTTGCTGTTGGCAAAAGGGAGGGGCAGGGACCTTAATAAAATATGGAGGGAAGGGGACCTTAATAAAATATGGAGGGGAGGGGGGCCTCAATAAAATATGGAGGGGAGGGGGGCCTCAATAAAATATGGAGGGGAGGGAGGGGGTTTTATAAAATATGGAGGGGAGGGAGGGGGGGCCTTAATAAAATATGGAGGGAAGGGGACCTTAATAAAATATGGAGGGGAGGGGGGCCTCAATAAAATATGGAGGGGAGGGAGGGGGTTTTATAAAATATGGAGGGGAGGAAGGGGGGCTTTAAAAAAATATGGAGGGGAGGGAGGGGGGGCCTTAATAAAATATGGAGGGGGGGAGGTGGCAATGTGTATGGGGCAGGGGCCTTAATAAAATATGGAGGGGTGGGGGGTGGCAGTGTGCATAGGGGACCTTAATAAAATATGGTGGGGGGCATGGCAGTGGACATGGGGGGCCTGAATAAAATAAGGAGGGGGGAATTGCAGTGTGCATGGGGGGCCTTAATAAAATATGCAGGAGGGGTGGCAGTGTGTATCATTGTATCATAGTTTATACTGTTGAAAAAAGACACTTGTAAATCAAGTTCAACCAAGCAAAGGAAGGGATTGGATGAGGAAGGGATTTAGGGGAAACAATTCTATATAACAGTGATGGCGAACCTTTTAGAGACCGAGTGCCCAAACTCCAAACCAAAGTCCATGTAATCATCGCAAAGTGCCAACATGTCTATTTAGCCTAAAATCACACCATACCACTCTATAAGGGACATATAACACTGCTACATGATGACCATTACCAGTACAACAAGATAAATACCACCATACTGATAATAAACAGACCACTAAAGAAAGTCCAACATGTACAGCGGAGAACACTACCCCCATCCAGTGAGGAACACTACCCCCATCCAGTGAGGAACACTACCCCCATCCAGTGAGGATCACTACCCCCATCCAGTGAGGAACACTACCCCCATCTAGTGAGGATCACTACCCCCATCCACTGAGGAACACTACCCCCATCCAGTGAGGAACACTATCCCCATCCAGTGAGGATCACTACCCCCACCCAGTGAGGGACACTACCCCCATCCAGTGAGGATCACTACCCCCATCCAGTGAGGATCACTACCCCCATCCAGTGAGGAACACTACCCCCATCCAGTGAGGAACACTACCCCCATCCAGTGAGGATCACTACCCCCATCCAGTGAGGATCACTACCCCCATCCAGTGGCAATATGAAGGATTTTTGAATTCGGCAGGGGGTGTGTAGGGTAATGTGTATGTTGTAGGGTGGAGGGTGGGTGCACTGAACAGCAAATCTACATGCAATCAGGCAGGTGAATTTACCATCAAATCACCACATATGACAGATGTCTGTGGCCACACACACATACGTATATACATATATATACTGCCCTTGGTCTGGAGCTCTGGGCACCTGTGCCATTCTGTCAGTGAGGGCAGTATAGCGCACCCCAGGGTCACTGGCAGCATGGCACAGTGACAGGAGAACTGGACCAGGGGCAGTATACATGTGGCCACAGACATATGTCATACAGGGCAGTTTGGGACACTAAACAATAAGCACCTACAGTTGTTCAGTGTCCCAAAGCTGCCTGCCTGCCTGCTGCCAGTTTAATACACACAGAGCAGCTGCTGCCCTCCTGCTGCACTCCTCTGTACTCACTGGGCACTGGCTGCTGTCTCACTCTCCTCCTGTTCCCGGGCTGAAGGGGGAGGGAGTGGAGGGGCGGGCACTGACCTGCTGCTGTGTCTCTAGGCAGCACTAATGAGCACAGAGCAGGTCAGACGCAGCCTTCAGTGAAAGAGATCACTGGAGCTCTCGGCAATCGGCAGCTTTTCCTGCCTGCCGGGAGTTGTAATGATTTATATATAGACAGCAGGGGAGATGGTCCGCGTGCCCACAGAGAGGGCTTGGTGTGTCCTCTCTGGCACGCGTGCCATAGGTTCGCCACCACTGCTATATAACATAACCATCAATGTTATTTAGGTGTAAAAAGGCACCCAGGCCCTTCTTGAAGCTCTCTGCTGTCCCTGAGGCAGGCTATTCCATAGATTGACAGTTCTCATAGTAAAAAAGCCCTGTCGCCTCTGATTAAACCTTTATTTCTCCAGACAGAGACGGTGCCCCCTTGTCTTTTGATTTGATTTAATCTGGAACAACTTTCCACCATATTTTTTGTATGGACCATTCATATATTTATATAAATTAATCATGTCCCCACGTAGTCGTCTCTTTTCCAGACCAAATAAATCTAGTTGTTTTAATCTTTCCTCATAACTGAGACCGGTGCCCCAAACTGGACAGCATATTCCAGCATATTAGTTTTGCTCAGTAAAATTGAGCAAAGATAAGAAAACCTATATAAATGAGGTATCACCATAATCATAGTGCACCAGAGAATAAATATAAAATATTAGTTTTACATTATGATCATCAGGGGGTGCTAAAATCCCAAATAAAAATGTATGATTTTGTTTGTGTCCCCCTTTAAATAGTTAATAAAATCTCATGAATAAGCTATAGACCCCAAAAATGAATTATATTTACAAATGTTTCTCACCCCGCAAATAATAAGCCTCATATGTTCACATTACCAAACAAATGTAAATTTTATAGCCTGTACATTGTGACAAATACAAATCTGCTGTGAATGGCGCTGCTTCCATTCTATGCCCGGCCTTGCACCAGTACAGGAGTTTACCACCACATATGGGGTATCCCTACACTCGAGAGAAATTGGGCATTAAACTTTGCAGAGCGTTTCATCATTATTCATTAAGAAACTGTCAGTTTTGGTCTAAATTAATTTATTTTCCCCCAAAATTCTAAAGTTTCTAAATCGCAGGTTCATATTGTTTAAACCCATGTGAAACACTTAAAGGGTTAATGGACTTAATAGAAGTTGTTATACATACATTAAGGGGTGAAGTTTCTATAGTGGGGTAATTTATGGGTTTTATTATTATTTAGGCCTTTCAAAGTCACTTGGAAGCTGAGTTGTCCCTCAAAATATGAGTTTTGGCAATTTTCATGAAAATTAGAAAAATCGCACCAAGTTCTGCGCCTCATAACATTCTGGAAAAAGGAGAGGATGCATAAAATATCATTTCAACATAAAGAAAACATTAATTCTATGTTAATTATCAAGCTTTTGGGGTAGTTTTATTTTCTCTCTGGAAAGCGGAACATTTTAAACTTTGAAAATGAAGACATTTTACACACTTTTGCCAAATTTTTATTTTTTTTCAGAACGAAACACAAAACTTATCATTTAAATTTTACAACTAACATGAAGTACAATGTGTCACGGGAAAACAATCTCAAAATCACCTGGATATGTTAAAGAGTTCCGAAGTTCTAACCAATTATCATGATACATGTCAGATTCGAAAAATCGAGTTGGTCATTGAGCTGACAACTAGTGCCGGTGATAAGGGGTTAATTTTCCACAGTTATTTATCTGATTTAAAGTAATTTTACCGGCAAATAGATCCTCACTATTGTTTTGTAACTTGTGGACCTCCTTATCCACTGCCTTAGTCCCCCATACACCACCCACCTCACCACCCACCAACATAACCTGCCCCCTCTGTGACCTGTCTACCCCTTTTGTGTCCCCCCCCCAGATCCTAGTTTAAATACTCCACCACCCCTGCTAGGATCTTCTCTCCCAGCACAGCAGCCCCCCTTCCATTTCGGTGCAAGTTATCTGCGGTAAAAAACAGCTTGTACCGCAGTGAAAAGTCAGCCCAGTGCTCTATAGGAACCCAAATCCCTCTGCTCTACATCAGGATCTGAGCCATGCATTTAACTCCCTGAGCTCCCACTGTCTGCTCTGTGTAGTGCATAGCACAGGTAGAATCCTGGAGAATACTACCTTGGAGGTCCTTCCCTTAAGATTTGAACCAAATTACTTAAAACTATTCTTCAGGCTCCTCCACCTTCCATCTATTCTGTCATTGGTACCGACATGGACCACGACAGCTGGGTCATCCCCAGCCCCTCCCAGTAATTTATCCACCATTTCTACCACATGCCAAACCCTGGCACCAGAGAGACAGCAAACCATTCGGCTGAGGCGGTCTTGGAGACAAATTATTCTATCCGTCTTCCTGATTATAGAGTCCCCTACAACCACTAGCTGCCTTGGCTTACCTGCACTCCCATCCACCCTACTACTAGCTGGTCTGCTCCCCCGGCTGTTAGGGAGAGCAGGATCCGCTAGAGCTGCCATTTCTGACACTGACGTCATTACATCATTGCACAATTTTGCTCGGAATTGGCCTTCCTTTTCTTTGACCCCTTTCTACCCCCTCTATTTACAATAACCCAGCTACTCATCTGGCCTCTCCACCCTCAACTTCTACCCCGCTTATTGCTTGCTCAGTGAGCAGCATACTCCTATCAAGATTGTCGATTGCTCGCAGAGGTGCAATATCTTCCTCCAGATTTCTAACACCAGCTTCCAGTAGAAAAATATGAACACATCCAGTGGTATACACCCTGGAACTCCTGCTCCAGCAGTGTATACATACAGCAGAGTGTGCACTGGAGCATACCACCAATCTTGCTAGCCATATCCTAGTTACAAAACTGTAAGGAGTGTATAATGAAGAAATATAAAATGTAGATTACTTACAGTTCTGTGGCCTCCTCTTTTTCGAACTCCACTTTTTTCAATAAAATATGGAGGGGGGTGGCAGCACACACAAAAATCCACTTATGCTCACAAGCCACTTAGAAGCACAAGCAAAATGAGCAAGCTCAAAACTGAGTTACTTCCACTTAATTTATCAGGTGAGAGCACCTCCATCCTCCCAATTAGCAGACCAGGCAAAGAAAGGAAAAAAAAGCTATTTAAATTGTGACACTAAGAAAAAGTGCCTTGCTATTACTTATATACTCAGTCCACAATCACCCAAACCACAGATTCACTTTTAGCACACACAAAAATCAGCTTTTTTCAACTCCACTTATGCTCACAAGCAACTTAGAAGCACAAGCAAAATGAGCAAGCAGCCTAAATAAAATATGGAGGGGGTGGCAGTGTGTATGGGGGGGCAGTGTGTATGACATTGTTTTATCCAGGTGACATTATACTGTAAGTAACTGTGGTATTTTTTTAGGGGCGCAGTGAGGGGGATCTTCTCAGAGCTGAACACATCTGCCAGAAAATTCTGCAACCAGATTTTACAATGATTCTGGATGTGAAGGAGAAGACATGTCACCTGTGAGGTAAGAGATCCAGCTAATGTACTGGTTTATCTATAGCAGTGGTGGCGAACCTATGGCACAGGTGTCAGAAGCAGCACTCCGAGCACTTTCTGTGAGCACCCAGGCCATTGCCCCAGCACACCAGACAGGACTCAAAGAATTTTACTGCAGTTCCAAGCAACTTGGAAGCAAAGATGCTGCTTTCAGTGATATTTTAAAGTGACTTACTTGGCTACTTGGGAATGTAGGAAGAGGAAGAACGTGAAGACAGGGCCTAATTAATTTTTGGTTGGCACCTCGCGATAAATGAGGGTTTGGGGTTGCAGTTTGGGCATTCGGTCACTAAAAGGTTTGCCATCACTGATCTATAGGGTCAGAGAGCCAGGTGTGACTTGTTTATGTGATGCATGGACACCATAGTAGGGTTAATGTCATCAGTTCTTATAAAGGTTTTCAGCATTTCGTTATTGGAAGGTTGGTCACAGTGCGAACACTTACATCCCTAACCACAGCCCAGCCACCAGCAGAAAGCCCGGAAAGCAAGTGGTAACTCTTATGCTATCCCTAACATTAATACCCTGAGATAACTTCACCACTGCAGCCCCTCTACACAAACCAAGAGCCGAGCACTAGCAGATAGGGAGGGAGAAAGGGATGAGCATATCCTCTATTTTACTGCCCCCGCTAGTGCTTAGAAATTCCCTTATCCCAGAATATTGTAGTAGTAGGTGGGCCCCCAAAATCCTTCATTCCTGTAAACGGAAAAATAAAAATGTTATGGCTTTTAAAAGCAAAAGCCTCAAATACAAACTTGAAAAAGCAGCAGCAATGGGTTAAATAGAGGGAAAAGTCTATAATTTTTTTTCACTGAAGGACACTGTATATGGACACCATTAGGTCACAGACATTGACAGACAATCATAATTATTTAAGCATATGATGTTTATATGGAGGGGAACAATCAGTTTGGTTGCCAGCACATCCTGTTGATTTTATGATTGAAATTTGGCTTAAACATCACAAATCCATGAATCCAGCCTACATTGTGTCTAGAGTTCCGGTTCACTTACAGATATGGCCATGCAGTACCAAATCATTTTATATTGTGACAAAGACATGGTATTTGATGATGCTGCACTTTTACTGTGATATACTTATGTCATTGCTCCATCCACAAATATAAGTAGTACAAGTCCATTTATTTGAAAACATTCTTTTATTATTTTTTATATCCAGTGTTATTGAGTTTCCTGAATTGGGTAAGGAAGAAATGCAACTCAAACCATAGATTTGCCTTACTTATTCCACATTTAGACAACAGACCACAATATCCTCCCACATTGGAAAGTTTCCTACGTTATGGGAATCCAGATGACAACACAAAACACATATATTATACACAAACTTGTGTCACAACTTGTGGTTTCTAAATATTTTAATGAGAAGACTGTGTATGTCATCCCTAGGATGGCCTATTCTCACACTGCCAGGATTTTAATCACAAACAGTAACTGTAGTAATATGTTAAAACTAGCTCTATTTGTGCTATATTATGGGTTTATTCTACCCCTATAACAACTATATACAGTCCAGCTATAATAACTATATACAGTCTCCCTATAACAACTATATACAGTCCCCCTATAACAACTATATACAGTCCCCCTATAACAACTATATACAGTCCCCCTATAACAACTATATACAGTCCCCCTATAACAACCATATACAGTTCCCCTATAACAACTTTATACAGTCCCCCTATAACAACTATATACACCCCCTCTATAATAACTATATGCAGATTCCTATTATTCCTATATAATCCCCCAATAATAACTATATGCAGACCTAGATAAAATACTAAAATTGTACTCACCCTCCATCGTTCCCCCGATGTGCGCCGTCCTCATCCTCCCTCGCGGTGTCAGGGTGAATGTAAACAAAGATGGTGGTGCCCTCTTTATTTACTTTCGATCGTCTATGGCAGAGCAGGGAACTTATTTTTCTCTCGCTCTGCCATAGACCAAAGGCAGACACAACGCCGGGATTTGGCCCACGGCCCGAATCGCCCCAATTTGGTGGGGGCCCCTATGATCTGGCTCTGTATGGGAGTATAGCTCCGTGAAATGGTGTCCAGAGTCTATAGCATGTTATTCACATGGAATCTAACAAACAAAAACTCGGGTGGCTCCAGATGATAATTGGCGCTGTATTATGAAGATATCATACATTTCATATGTAAAGTTTTAGACTCTTGCTTTTATTACAGTGTTCTTCACTAGTACATATACTCTTTTTAAAACCCTTCATCTTGATCTTACTCTTGTGATCAGGGCTGTGGAATTAGCCAAATTTATTACTCTGGTCCCAACTCTTGGCTCTTGTATGATAACTTTATTATTTTCACATGCATTATATTAATGCATACATCATATTTTGATCATACTTATAATCATACAGTTTTGTTACATAAATACAGATATAATTAAAAACTTGCACTTGTACAGTTGATAGAAATATGGATAACCCCCCCCCCCTTTATTTTCCACCTGACAATAGTCTCAATATTATTAGCTTGTCCAGGTGCTAAGAAAGAAACAGGGAAACGAGAGAGAAGCAACAACAATAAGGCACAATTTGGTCAAGCATAGCTATGATTAAGAGCATGTAATACTTCTTTTGCCCAAAACGTGTCAGCTGTTAGGTACAGATAGTCATGTCTTTGCATTTTAAGATGTTTGAATAGGAAGTTATCATTTTTACCTGCGGAGCTGGACCCATTTTTCCTATTTAGTTTTATGGCTGCAGTCCAGGCAGCCTGTGCCTGGGCGCCGAATCAATGGGACTCAGCTGAACATGGCGATAGGATGAGCTGTGGATTTGATTTTAACTAATACCCCATTGCTACTGTCTCTGTTATATTGTGCATGGTTGGATCATGATGTGGTATTACCAGTATTTAAACTTCATATTCCTACCCTTATTATACCATTGGTTTTTGAATGAGGCCATGACCCCTTGAATGCCCCTTGATGACTAACCATCATCATGATGCACCCATTGGTAACATATGGGTTATTCATAAAAAGTATATTTAGGGTATATTAGTGAGCTTAGCGGCTCATTGTAAAAAAGAACAGACAGAATTACAGTCCAAGCTAGAAAGGAGATTTCTGAGATTAGAACAGGCTAACCAAATCTCCATCTCATTGTAATTTTATAGACAAATCTATGAGACTAAACTGCAATTACAAACAGTCTCAGGCCACGTTTTGTCATTTTGCTAATAAAATGGACATGATGTTGGCATGTAAATTACGCCAGAGGGAATCCATTAATACAGTTTTCTCTATCCAAGATTCACGAGGCAACATCACCTCCCATCCTAATGGAATAAATTAAGAATTTTATAACTTTTATAGTTCTCTCTACACTCAAATCCAGCCTGCTAGTCAAATCCAGCTTTCTCTCCTCCGTTCATCTCCCTACTTCCTACAGAACCAGCTATCTCAGACTATTAAAAATATTAAAATAGTGAAGGCCCCGGGGTCAGATGGTATGTCCGCACTGTATTTTGAAAAATTCTCCCCTATTCTTTTACCACATATTCTTTCCTATTGCAATGCTATCCTGAAGGGAGTACAAATCCCTCGTCAGTTTTACCTGGTGCATGTGGTAGTTATCCTAAAATCTAAAAAAGACCCCTAAAAACTATTGCCCCATATCCCTACTTAATTTTGATCTTAAATTTCATACCTCTGTAATGGCCCATAAGATAAACCAGTTCCTCCCTTCACTGAACCACAAGGAGCAAGTGGGATTTATCCCTACAAGGAAAGCCCCTGATAACATTAGAATAACCCTTAGTCGCATAAAAAATATCTTATCGGAATAGTCCCTGAGCGTTTCTTTGGGTCTCCACGCCCTGAGTAATCCTTAAATGCTCACCATGCTGTTATTTGCTGTTTAGCAGTTTTTATTTATCAAAAATATATCAATTGTTACAAGCATTTTAGGAAAAACATAATCACCCAAGTGTGAAAGTCCATATAATCAAGTGTGAACTTCAGGGAGACGGGCTGAGCACATCATGTAATTACTCCATTAAGGAGGATGGCATCCAGAACATCATGTGACGTTTTGGGGCGTGGCCCGTTCTTCAACTGATCCAGAAGTTGGTCCAGAAATTAATTGAGAGCATGCCAGGGAGACAAACCAGAGGGCAACAGATCATGTGAAAATATAATATTTGTGTCATTCTCAAAACTTATGGCCATGACTGTACTCTTGAAATTTGCTAGTGTCTCGGGACTAACAAGTTAGGCCCTATCCATAAGATAGGACCTAGCTTTCTGATCGGTGTCTTATTGATGAGACCCCCACAGATCCCAAGAACACGGGGGTCCGACCTCGTCGACCCTCGTCGCTTCCCGAGGGGAATGGAGTAGATGGCTGTGCATGTCTGTTCTGCTCATTAATTTCTAAGGAGCTGATGGAGATTGCAGAGTGCAGTGCTTGGAGGTACCTTAGACTGCATTCAACCCCGTTCTCATGCTCTGTGGGGGTCTCATCAGTGAGCCCCCCACGATCAGCAAGTTAGACCCTATCCAGTGGTCCGATTACTTACTCCAAGCGTTGAATAATCCCCCTACCTCTGAATGTCTATGCATTAACCAACTATTACACTTCTTAAATACCTTGCCAAATTCTAATTCTTTACCCAGTCCTACTATCTATGTATGTATGCGCAACATTAAATGCCCCTCCATCAAGGTTAAATTCACAATAATGGAGAAATGGGAAGACTTGGGTTGCACTCTTTCCCTTCAAAGATAGTATCATTGCTGCAATGCTCTATCTAGGTAGTCATCAGGACTTTCTAACTGAAACCTCTTTAAAATTACTACATACAGAATATCTAGTACCATCTTGATTACATAAATGTTATCCCCATGTCTCTGACTTATGCTTTAGGGGCTGCCCATAAGTCAGCAACCATCATCATTTTTGGTGGACATGCCCAGTTGTGGCTAATTTATGATCTGATGTTCGTAATCTGCTGTCCTTCATTCTCTCCACCGACCTGAATACTGGCCCTAATGTCCTATTATTGGGCAGCAAACCTCCTGGGGTAAATAACAAAACATATTGTTTTATCCAGTTTTTGGCAATGGCCACAAAAATTCGTATTGGGGCCTGGTTGAGATAGCAATCTCTTTCACTAGAGGCAGTTATTACCTGACTCTGTTTATTAATGAGAAAATTGAGGCCACTAGAAAAGACAGACTGGAGCATTTCCACAATATAGTGCAGCAATGTATATAGTTCTCAGCCTTCCCTACTTTGACCAGGGTGCTGCAACTATCTCCATGGAATACTGTAAACCATTGTCTAACAAATAGAAAGTAAACACACTGGTATACGTAGTATGAGACTGCCCATCTGTGGGCTAAATGTATGTAGTACTCCTCTTCCCATTGTCTCTTCCCTGTTGTCTCACAGGTCTTTGTCCTTTTGTCATTGCTTGTTGTATTTGTATTGTTGGTTTTTCTGTGTTTATTTATTGTTTTACTATAACTTTGTTACTAATTGTGATGGAATATGCTCATAAAATACTCTGTAAGTAGCCCCCTGCGTGGGGAACCTATGGCTGTAGTGTCCTGTACAGCTTTCATGTTCACATTCTTTAATTAAATATTTTGGAAACTAAAGAAAAGGGAAGGGAATTTGATCTTGATCTGCAGCTTGCCTTACCTGCCTCTATCTCTGATTCTGTAGCCTTTAGAACTAAAAGCCTGATGGGTTTGAAAATTATCTTCTTTAATCTGATACCATGTTGCTATCTGCTATAGAAACATGGATATAGGCATCTAAAGTGACACTCCCCTTCCAGCCTCTGTGGCTGACTATTTTCCTGCAAAAGGAATTTATTCATATTTCTTGCATCTCTGCAAGAAAAAAGGAGGTCCTTTGACCTAAATTTAAAACTTAACTTTTAATAATCTTAAGATTAGAACTGAATAGTATTTTTAATTTTTCAATTCAGGAATTGTGTGCTAGTAACGTGTGCAGGTAGAATTAAAAACTTAATGTGGTGGGAGTAGGTACTGTCTTCAGTAGGGTTCGGAATGGGGGAGTGGGTTTATGGTATTGACTGGAGTGGGTATATTTTTCACTACTCTGTTGTCGTGCGGTTGTAAGGTAGCCGCTCTTCAGTTAGCCACCCAGCCAGCCAAAATTCCCTAGAGTCTCCCTCCTAGTGAGTTGCCCACTCCACCCACTCCAGTCAATACCATAAACCCACTCCCCCATTCCGAACCCTACTGAAGACAGTACCTACTCCCACCACATTAAGTTTTTAATTCTACCTGCACACGTTACTAGCACACAATTCCTGAATTGAAAAATTAAAAATACTATTCAGTTCTAATCTTAAGATTATTAAAAGTTAAGTTTTAAATTTAGGTCAAAGGACCTCCTTTTTTCTTGCAGAGATGCAAGAAATATGAATAAATTCCTCTAAACATAGGTCCCGACCATCCTAATAAATATTGTCAGGTCTGCCTCTCATTTTCTGTAATTGCTATATTTTCCTGCAAAAGATGCAATTTTTGCTTGACTAAAGAGTAAAGATATTTCATATCATGGGGTGCTGCTAGTTTAGAGGGTTAAATGTAGGTGTAAGCTTCCCTTTAAAATCCAAGCAAAGGGGGATTTATCCTCCTTCAAAGCTGTATTTCCAAGGACATATGAAAGGATAGTACTACAAACCATGTGGTGTGAACCAGAATGCCACAGTTTATTGCCAAGCCATAGGCATGTGTATCAATTTATGATGTCTTTATATGGTTCAAAATCCTCTGAAACATGAAACATTTAGAACTCTTTGTTTAATATTTTTGGAATAAATCTATAAGAATAAGTATGTTCCTTTTTTATTCATGTGACTTGTGGTTTTAATGCTAAAAATATTTCCATGAAATTTATGTACACACATGACAAGGCTTCTGTTTAGGTTTTAAATGCTTCCATTTTAATTTGAAGAGTATGAAAGTGTCCAACAGAGAACCTTAATTAATATTAAGTGCTCATTTATAAGCATGTATATAATTTTTAAAATGATCTTTTCACACTTTGGCCAGTAGCAACGAGAAGATGGCTTTCAGGGTCAGAGGTGGTGTACTCACTGAACCACTGCAAGCGATGACGTAAGCTAACACCTGGGAGTGGAGTCTAAGTGGCACCCGGTATTTACCAGAGCCCGCCGCAAAGCTGGTTGGACTATACAATGCCTTGGCTCCACAGGCACCGTGGTAGCCAAGGCATTGTATAGAATCGCCAGGCAAAATCAGAGTTGTGGACAGGCAGCACAGGATCAGAGTCGGGGACGTAGCAGAAGGTCCAGACAGGCGGCAAGGAATTAAGGTCAAACGTAGCAGAAGGTTACAACAGATAATACTCAAGAATTGCAACAGGAACGCTTTCTCTAAGGATATGAGGCCGAAAGATCCGGCAGGTGTCACAGGAAGAAGCCAGCTACTTATCAGGTTAGGCGGCAGCACCCAACCAACTGGATAAGTTGAAGGGGTCCTGGATGCCTTGAAATTAAAAATACCACATGTAATGGTAGGATTCTTGGGATGGAATGTTGATCCAGTGATTTATTCATCTGGAGACCTTTTTGTGCAACTTTTCTAGAGTGTTTGTTTTGGGTAGTCTGCTTTTTTTATTTATCAAAACGGTGTACGGCTGTTGATAAATTTTGAAACAGTTTTGTTGTATTTACAGTAAACTGACAATTCTGACAAAGACAGAGCTAATTTATCACATTGTAGCAGGTAACAAGTCAGTATTTAACAAGTTGCTTTATAGTGGCAAAATGTGCCTGAAAACATGGCTGAATTGTATCAGCAGCACCTAGTTTCAAAATTTGCAAGCCAACATGCCAGTTAAATTTCTCTTCTATCAGCTCCGAATCCCTACTGTCGAATCAGTGGCCGCAAACATGAGGCTAGGAATAAGAATTTGTTCATCTTTTTCTGCTTGGTAGGCTTCTTTTGTTTCTGTAGAATGAAACAACACCTTCTCTAAAGGTTTATTCCAGGAATAAGCATTATTAGTATATTATACATTAAAATATAATGTAATATGCAATTAATTTTTAATTCTGCTCCCCTTGGCAGAAAAATTATCTGGACATATATTATGATGATGATAATCCTTTAATTTGCTCTATTCCTTTCTCCTACAGTAGAAGGATAGAAGGATAAAAGATGGTTGTTCACTGGGCTGGTCATATGTCACATGACATGTCCTGGCCTTGTCACAGGTGCTCCTGCTACCCATGCCTCAGGTCGCGGGTGCACCTGTGTACCACCATGTTGGCTGCAGGCTTATGCACCCGTCCACACTTCAGCAACGGCTCCAGTGGTTTGTAAAATTTAAAGGAGAGAGCTAATTTTTAACATAGTAAGGAATTCCTTCAACCAAATATGTAATGTGTGAGTTGCTGGATTACCCATTATCTCACGATTCTGCAGGCAATACACAACACTGAGCTTGATTTTGGTTTCCATGTACTTATACATTTCTGTATATATACATACACATATACACTCACCGGCCACTTTTTTAGGTACACCTGTCCAACTGCTCGTTAACACTTCATTTCTAATCAGCCTATCACATGGCGCCAACTCAGTGCATTTAGGCATGTAGACATGGTCAAGACAATCTCCTGCAGTTCAAACCGTGCATCAGTATGGGGAAGAAAGGTGATTTGAGTGCCTTTGAACGTGGCATGGTTGTTGGTGCCAGAAGGGCTGGTCTGAGTATTTCAGAAACTGCTGATCTACTGGGATTTTCACGCACAACCATCTCTAGGGTTTACAGAGAATGGTCCGAAAAAGAAAAAACATCCAGTGAGTAGCAGTTCTGTGGGCGGAAATACCTTGTTGATACCAGAGGTCAGAGGAGAATGGGCAGACTGGTTCGAGCTGATAGAAAGGCAACAGTGACTCAAATCGCCACCCGTTACAACCAAGGTAGGCAGAAGAGCATCTCTGAACGCACAGTACGTCGAACTTTGAGGCAGATGGGCTACAGCAGCAGAAGACTACACCGGGTGCCACTCCTTTCAGCTAAGAACAGGAAACTGAGGCTACAATTTGCACAAGCTCATCGAAATTGGACAGTAGAAGATTGGAAAAACGTTGCCTGGTCTGATGAGTCTCGATTTCTGCTGCGACATTCGGATGGTAGGATCAGAATTTGGCATCAACAACATGAAAGCATTGATCCATCCTGCCTTGTATCAACGGTTCAGGCTGGTGGTGGTGGTGTCATGGTGTGGGGAATATTTTCTTGGCACTCTTTGGGCCCCTTGGTACCAATTGAGTATCGTTGCAACGCCACAGCCTACCTGAGTATTGTTGCTGACCATGTCCATACCTTTATGACCATAATATACCCAACATCTGATGGCTACTTTCAGCAGGATAATGCGCCATGTCATAAAGCTGGAATCATCTCAGACTGGTTTCTTGAACATGACAATGAGTTCACTGTACTCAAATGGCCTCCACAGTCACCAGATCTCAATCCAATAGAGCATCTTTGGGATGTGGTGGAACGGGAGATTCGCATCATGGATGTGCAGCCGACAAATCTGCGGCAACTGTGTAATGCCATCATGTCAATATGGACCCAAATCTCTGAGGAATGCTTCCAGCACCTTGTTGAATCTATGCCACGAAGAATTGAGGCAGTTCTAAAGGCAAAAGGGGGTCCAACCCGTTACTAGCATGGTGTACCTAATAAAGTGGCCGGTGAGTGTATATATATATATATATGCAGTTCAAGACAGTGACACCAAAGTTCAGTCCAAACAGGTGATCAGAACATAAACAAAATCCTACCCGTCTGGGTGCTAGCTAAACAGAGTTCCCCTAACTCACCACTAAAACATAAAGGATGTCGCTGCTCCAGGCACTGGGGTCAGGGCTGTGCGCTCTCCAGCCTCCTTTCAGAGCCAACACTCTCAGGTCTTTTCAGCAGCTTTTTGCAACCTGATTAGGCTGCTCCCACCACCTGTGATCAAGGTGCTGGACAACACAACCTCTGCATTAAATATATCGCCCATCCACAGTTAACCCCTTCAGTGTCTCACATACCCTCTTCCTCTGTTTGACCCTGTGGGGGAGAACACCTTTGGCCATCAGACAGTGGGTACGAGACAGGGCATCAGCATTCCCATGTAGTTTCCCTGCTCTGTGTTCTACTGTGAACTTGAAATTTTGCAACATTAGGAACCACCTTATGACCCTCTGGTTTCTCTATTTAGCCTGACTCATCCAGGTGAGGAGAGAGTGATTACAGGGCCCATTTGATCACTAAGCACTCCTTCTCTAGCCCATTATGCCTAGGAAAGCCCTCACCTGCTTCTTGCTCACAGGTATTTAATTGGGATTTGATGACACCTCGCCTAATACGGTACCCCAGGTAACGGGCATCTTCCAGATCAAATGTTTTTTGTGTATGTGGGCACGCTCAAAAGTCGGTTTCGGAAGTGAATCGCAATTTTAATAACACTTTCTAGCAAACATAGATAAAATAGATAAAACAATAACAATAATCCTTAATATGATAGCAGGTGTACAATCTTAGTGGGTAAAAACACTGTAGATTTCTTACAGATGGGTATCTATCACACCTTGTATACAAGGGCGATTTGATTTCTAGATGTGTACTGAAGGTGGAGTGTGTCTACACTTATATAGTGGGAGTATGTATCCGATTGTGTATTTTGACCTGTTTCTATTAGGCATAAAACAAAGTTACATACAGATGACCGAATAGAAAATGCATGCTTAAAATGGACATGCATTTTCTATTCGGTCATCTGTATGTAACTTTGTTTTATGCCTAATAGAAACAGGTCAAAATACACAATCGGATACATACTCCCACTATATAAGTGTAGACACACTCCACCTTCAGTACACATCTAGAAATCAAATCGCCCTTGTATACATGGTGTGATAGATACCCATCTGTAAGAAATCTACAGTGTTTTTACCCACTAAGATTGTACACCTGCTATCATATTAAGGATTATTGTTATTGTTTTATCTATTTTATCTATGTTTGCTAGAAAGTGTTATTAAAATTGCGATTCACTTCCGAAACCGACTTTTGAGCGTGCCCACATACACAAAAAACATTTGCCAAATTTTTTCATTGGGCCTTTTTGGTGTTAAGACCCATTGTGGTTGCACCCAAAACCGGTTGAACAGAGACCAATAAGTGCCACTAAACCCACTGTATAAAAAATCTTCCAGATCAAGATCACAATTCTGGGGGTTCGCCATAAACCCTGCCACTCTGAGGGCCTCTTTTGCCCTTGTCATTTGCTACTTTAAAAGGGGCATCACCGTCGCTATGCGGTCCAGCATTAGGGAGATGTGATCGATCATACTACGGTGGGGAGGTCCTTTCTTGTTCCCAGGTCTCCTTAGCTACGTCCAGGAGCTCATGTGAGGAATAGATATATAATAGCTCAAAGGGTGAGAAACCTGTGGAAAACTGGGGTACCTCAGTATGGCAAACATCAGATAGGTCAACAAACAGTCCCAGTCCTTCCCATCTTTGCTGACCACCCTCTTTAACAACCCCTTCAAGGTCTTATTGAACCTCGCGATGAGGCCGTCTGTCTGGGGATAATACACCTGCAGTAATTTACACATCTCCTTCATTATATTAGACATGAATGGGGTCCCCTGATCAGTAATGATTTCCTTGGGGTGGCCCGGGCGGAAGAATATCTGGAACAGCTCCCTAGCAATGTTTTTGGAGAAGGTGTTTTTTAACAGAATCGCCTCTGGCTACCTTGTGGCGTCTTCTAGAATAACCAGGATGTACTGGTGCCCCCTTGTGGATTTTACCATGGAACCAACCAAATCTATTGCAATCAGTTCAAACGGTACCTCTATGATTAGTAACAGGACCAGAGGACTCTTGAAGTGGGACACCGGGGCAGTTAGTTGACACTCGGTGCCGGAGCTACAATACCGGTTTACCTCCTCCCACACCCTGCAGGATCTTCTCCCGGGGCTTCTCAGCACCTAAGTGATCTCCTAGAACATGTTTATGTGGCAAATCTAGTAGCACCCTACAGTGAGATTGGGGTACTACAAGTTGCTCCTTACACCGTATCTGGTCATCCCTGTACAACAGATCCCCAACAATCAACATTCGGGGGTATATTTTGTCAGCCCCTGGTATTTGGAGTATCCCATTTATCACTTTAACATTCTCCTTTTCCTTAAACAAGGTAGGGTCCTGGAGCTGCGCAGCCCCAAAATTTTCAAGGTAAATCTCAAGGTCTAGCACGTCGGCCTCCTCCTCTTGACCCTTGGCCTCACCTCGGCCTCTCCAGCTAGAACCTCGTCGGAGAGAATTCATCACCTGGGGTCACCCCTACTGCTGGCGTGGGTACTTTGTTCTCAATAAGTTTGGGGGGGCCAAGGCCGGACATATACCATGTCCATTAACTGTAATAGCACCAGAGCTAGACCTTTCGTGTGCAGAGGTCCCAGAACACCGGTAAGTCTCGGCCGATAATAGCCTCATGAAACCCATTTCATGGGTGATAGTACCACAAAGTGTATGTAGGTTGATGACGGCAGTGGGATATTCACAAGTGTCCCCATGTATACATAACACTCCCACTTTATGCCCACTGTATAGTCCAGGATCAAACAAAGTTAGAAAGGCTTTCACTGTGTGACTACCAATTGTGACCATACACACTTGGAGGTCTGAATCTGTGACCGACTCGGCTGCCAGATCCGGACGGTTGCAGTCCATTGGCTCCACTGACAGTGGACAGTTGGCAGCGATATGGCCCATTTCATGGCATCGCCATCACTAGGTATGGCTGTGACCTTTGTCAAGAGCCTTGTTGGGTGTCTGTGCATCCAAGCCCCCCCACGGAACCCCCTCCCAACCTGACCTGTTTCCCCTTTTCTGCAGAAGCAGTCTTACCAGATGGTTTGGTGGCCCTGTCACTGGCACTGTTTCATGTGGGAGAGGTAAGTAGAAGATAGTCTGTAGTTCAATTTCTCTCCACCAGGGACACAAGTTCCTTAGCATCAGCGGGACCGGCCTGTCCAACCCATTGCTGGAGCCACAAGGGTAGGGGGCGGGTGAACTACTTCCTCGACCATCTGTGCTGGGGTGCATTCCTCTGGTTGTAGCCACTTCCAGACAAGGTGGATCAGGTCATGCATTTGGGAGCATGGAGGTAGTTTTTGTGAGTATGCCCAATGGTGGACCCAGCTTGCACGAGCTTGTATGGTGACCCCAAGACAAGCCAGAATCTCCTCCTTTAGCCGGTGGTACTCAAGGCCTCCGGTCATAGGAGGCCTTCTGCGATTCGCCTGTCAGGAACTGTGCCACAACGGCAACCCATTGGTCAGCTGGTAACTCTTCTCGCTCATCCACGTCGTCGGTCGCCTTCATTTTTTGTAAGGCCTTCTGCACTGCAGCCCGTGCGGAATGCTGGACCATCGGGTACCCATGCAAGCCAGTATGGGCCCCTCAGTAGTCATCAGTTGCAGTGCTGCCATAATGCCAGAAAACTTTTCCATCAACAGCTGGAACATGGCTCGGAAATCTTCCTGCTGTTGCTGAAGCACGGTTTGCTGCTGGCAGAACCTCTCTTCCTGTTGCTGAAACATGGCTTGCTGCTGGCCGGACCTCTCCTTCCTTTGCTGGAGCATGTTTTGCTGCACCTGTCAATAAGCCCAGGAATCCTCTTGAGTATGCTTGAGTATAGCTGCATAGAGTCAGCTGAAACGTAGCTCTTACCACTGGTGGAATAAACATTCACTATTTATCTTGGAGTGCTGCTTCCTTCCTTGGAGTTTGTGTGCATATGGGATCCTGAGTCAGTTCCTTGAAGCCTGCACCCACATTGGATTTAATCCGGTCATCCAAAGTGCAGCTCCTTCTACCTATTTATTCTGTATATGTGTGTATGCTGTATATACTGCATGTGTGTATGTTGTATAAGCTGGATGGGTGTGTATATATGCTGTATATCGGTGTGTTTGTTGTATATACTGGATGTGTGTGTATATATGTTGTATATAAGTGTGTATGTTGTATATACTGGATGCATGTGTATATATGTTGTATATAAGTGTGTATGTTGTATATACTGGATGCATGTGTATATATGCTGTATATCTGTCTGTATGTTGTATATACTGGATGTGGGTGTATATATGCTGTATATTGTTGTGTATTTTCTATATACTGGATGTGTGTATATATATATGCTGTATATGTGTGTATATGTTGTATATGCTGGACATGTGTATATATATGTTGTATATCGGTGTGTATGTTGTATATACTGGATGTATGTGTATGTATGCTGTATATCGGTGTGTTTGTTGTATATACTGGATGTGTGTGTATATATGCTGTATATGTGTGTATGTTCTATATACTGGATGTGTGTGTATATATGCTGTATATGTGTGTGTATGTTATATATGTTGTAAATTTGATGTGTACGTACTGTATGTGTATATAAATGTATGAATGTGTAGACACATTTATGAGTGTAAAAATTATTGTGATTGTATTAATGTGTAAGGGGAAGAGGACTCCATTCAAAGGTCTGCTATGGGGCCCAGCCTCTGCTGGATACGCCCCTGTGTGTTATGCATATGTAGTGTAAGTGTGCTTATGTCTGTGCAAAGTATATATGACATATGTTTATTCTGATGAATAACATGCGGTATAGGGCCAGCAGCGAGGGTTTAGGTGTATTGGGGCCACGTTTCTAAGTTTGCTCCAGGGCCCACGGGGTTCTTGTCTTCTCCGATCGTGGGTGCTAAAGCGCGGGGTCAGCTGTAATATAGCTGCTTCTAGTGGTGGTGCCAGAAGCTGGACGTAATAGAATGTCCCATGCGGGAAGTATCTTCCCGCTTGAAAGTACTATTGTGTCCAATTGCGGGAAGGAGTTAATAAATATAATTCAAGCACAGACAGCTGGAAGCCGCTTTCTGATGATGTGTTTGTAATTCAAATGTATTGCGAAAATGCATATGTGTTATGTAAGTAGCAACATAAAAACATTAAAAGTATCAGTGTCACACACTACACACTGCTACTAATAAAATGTAGTTACATGTGATGAAACATTTTCCCCAATGCATTTCAAAACACAAGGCAAATGTCTGGTGTGAACGCAGCCTGAAGCAGTCTTTGAATGTATTGCTAGCAGTGGATCATTGGAGAGGCACCTCCTGGGTCGAGCTGGGGGCTATGGGCAGAGGCGTTAGCTTAATGGTACCATTACGGGGCATAAACACTGAGAGTGCCTAGGGCAGCGTCAACACTAAATACAGCCCTGCTGGGTGATTAAACAAAATGTCTTTTTGAGTCTTTTGTGATAATTCATGGTAAAATGTTTTGTACACAGGAGCTCAGAAAGCATTCACTCTACAGAACTGTTACTTTGATTCTGTCTATGATCTTGTCAAGGAACATGCCTGTTCACTGAACCAATAATCACTAAAGACCATAAATCAACAAAGCTTTATCTAAACTATTACTTTGGTCTCAAGTCATAACATTAATACAGTCTGAAACTCACATACTGCAGTTCATAGAAGATTGAAATGAATTCCATAAACTATAATGAGTGCAAACAGATGTGACAGTGGGCTTATTATCTCCAACCACCAGGTGGGAAAGAAGTGTCTCCTGGGTAAACTATTACTGAAATAATTTATGACCAGCATGTGCCTTTTACTTGATTCTTTGCTTTAAGTAGCAGTAACATAAATATGGTGATCTAAGAAGAAATGTAAAGAGATGATGCTCTTGTAAGAAATTATAACCAAGAGCTCAACTTTCAATTTCAAAATGCACTTAGGTTAAAAGACTTATCTGCTATGTTCTAAGACAGAAAACTCTACCTCCCAGTGTATGCTAGTAGGAAAGTAACCACTTACCAGGTTATCAGGGTCATTTGCATTTATACTGTTTAATTTAAACGTATAATTTGACGTATTTTAGGAATCTTATGGCTCCTCGGATCCTTTATATCCTAAATAACCTCAAAAATATGCAATAATTTCTATATAGAGCTTCCCATATAGCCAAGGGCAACCAAACCAAAACCAACAAAAATGAGAGTTGCAACAAAATGTACCACTACCCAAAGTGTATCTCAAAATATATACAATTTTATTGTTAATGCAAGTCTTATAAGGACAGATTACAGACTTCAAAAAAAGAAAAAAGAGATTTACAGAAAGCTCTAAAAATGTTGTTGTAGTCACACTTTTCATTGTAGCTCTCTGTGCTAGTCATGTGAGTGAAATCATCACATGTGAAATAGCAAATGAGGTTTAAAGAGAACCTGTAACCTATATATGGGATTAGAGGCACCATTCTTCTGAAAAAGACTTTTATTGATTCCATCTGTTCCAGTCAAGGAGGCGGGTATGTAGAGACCCCACCTACTCTCTGACACTGACACCGCTAAACCAGCACAAGAGAATTCCAAAGGGAGGGGGTGAAGAGTTTGAGAGATACAATGGCTGACTCCATTCTGCAACATCACTTGAAAGACATACTGTATGGTGGAATGTGTAGAAATTCTATTGAGCGGGTCACATTTCTCTCTCATTCCTAAAGGGGGCCACGATAGAAGTGTCAGGGTCAGTGAGGAGGGTGGGTTAGCTTGACTGTATGCTGCAGCTCCCCGACTCTATGGTTGGATCTCAAGTAGCCATGGACACCCTATAAAGTCTTTTATTTAGAACAATGGGGGCTCTAATCCCATGTTTCATGTCTTTATGAAACATGCATGAATACATCTTTAAGGTATAGTGTGTGGTTTTTGGGGGTTTGCTGGTGACAGGTTTCATTTAATGTAGCGTTAGTTTCTTTGAACAAGGAAACAAAAAGTACAATTATGTGTCAAGAAATTATTGTTACTTCTTTTTAGATACCCATCAATTACATGGTGCAGTACATTCAGTAAGGGGTTCACATTAATATGTGAACAAATGCAAGAACAAAATACAAAACCTACAGATATCTGGAACAAGTGGATGGAGTACCATGCCTGAGGGGGTTTAAGATCTATTTGGGAGGAATTTATTAAGAAAGGCTTAGATCAGGGGCAGATTAAGACTGCCATGGGCCTTGGGCTGTGTGAATATTAATTCACTTTCTACATATGGGCCTAGAATCAAACTTCTTGGGGAATGGAGAATGTGCTGTTCTTTTGTACATGTGTATTGATAGCATGAACAGAAGTGCAAGGATTTCAAGAGTAAAGAACCTTGTGATTATTAAAATTGGTGGGTGGTTTGGGTGGCCTTGGGCCCCTTAGAAGGTTTGGGCCTTGGGCTACTGCCCAAATCGCCCATATTATAATCCACTATTGGCTTAGATGTTCATGATAAGGATATACTTTTTTCACACATGGCATATTTAGAACATTTTTAACCAATGCAGTTAGGAAAAAAGAGATACAGGGGAATCTAATTACAATTTACAAATACTTGAATGAAGAGCACCCAGATAACCATGGCAAGGATTTCCACACCATCATGGGCAAGAATTCGTTACTCTAAGTGTACTGAGACTTTGGAATTGCTACAACAGGATGGTGAGATACAGGTTTAGATACTGTTCAAAATGAACCTAGATGCCTTTCATACAAGTACAAATATCACATGTTATTGGAATTAGATCTGATGAGAAACTGTTCCAAAGATTCATTGTGACTGCCATATTTGTTAGAAATTGTTTTCCCAAGTATGGTCTACTTTACATGAATCTTATGAGGTTTCCCTTGATGAACTTACATCATATAACATTTTTTTCTAATACAGATATTAGAGGTTTTTTTTAAATGCTAATAAATTGACTACTACAGAAAATCACTTTAACTTAGTGACAGTCCCATAAGTACTAGTTCACAGACTATTAATATGTTTATATTGCCACTACAAGGTATGTATTGTGAAACTGTATATAACCTCACATCCTTTCCAGTCCTGCAACTCTAAACAGTGGACGGATATATACAGAATAGTTATTTTCACAGCTGCTGGTTTATAGCATTTTCAAATCTCAAGTTGGTGGAACTGGAGCCAAATTTTAACATTCTAAGGAAATTACTTGGATCATTTCATCACCTAAATATATATGGATGCCACCTTAAACTCTGTCTCTAGAATAAATTTTAATTTTTAACCATTTGTGTACAGCTAGATGTTTCAAATAAGGTTTTAATACTTGAAGAGTAATTTGGGGAGTAATTTAGTACCATCTTTTGCAATTCTTACATTTTACAAGCATTTGTTATTTCTATGTATGGAACCATAATTTTTATTACATGACCATACACAAAAGAACATTTATGCCATCCCAATTAAATGATCTAATCATTAAGTGATTTAGAGTACATTTTTAGAAAAAGAATTGTGACAATAATTGGCATAACGATCCAGATTTAATGAATAACAAACATTAAAATATATAAGGCAGATGAGCAGTCTTGGCGCTTGATGCAGTCCAGGTGTTCAATAGTATTGAATGTTCTTATCTCTGGAGGGTCATGCTAATCATGTGCTTTGGCCTGGAGTTTATCTCATGGGTCAAAGTTCTATACTCTGCTTCTTTTTTAAGGATCCAGGTAAATGGAGAACTGTCAGGGAGGTTTTCTCTTTAAAGGGTTACCAGGCAGGGGTGTCCGCTCTCACCCTTGCTGTTCTCCATTGCCTGTGAACCTCTTGCGGCTGTGGTTAGAAGACCCCCTAATATTGAGGGCTTTCAATATGGCCAAGTACACAATAAAATAGCATTACGTGTAGATGACACCTTACTGGTCCCTCCTTGGAAACTGTAATGCAATTACTGGAGCAGTTTGACGCCTTGTCCGAAATAACTATCAACTGGTATAAATCAGCCCTTATGGCTGTGGATCAGACAGACAGTACCTCTGCTCCATACCAGTTGTAGCTAATTTAGGTATCGCGGTCTCTTCTCACTTGCTGGACTTTGAAAAGCTTAATCTGATGCCACTGTTAGCCAGGATAAGAACCAAGATAGCTGTGTGATGTAAGCTTACTTTGATTGGACTGAATCTTTAAAATATGGTACTTATGCCCCTCTTACTATATGCTATGCACAATTCCTTGGTGTGGCTGTCTCTCAATAGATTTCACTGGATGACTGCTCTTTATAAAGTATTGATTTGTGGAAGGGGACACTCCTCACAACACACCATGATGGAAGGGGGATTAGACCTTTCCAACCCTTGGCTATACTATTTGGATATGCCGGCTCAGCATTTTCCCGGATAGGGCGCAAACACGGTGGAAGGTATGTCAGCAGTGATAGCAACTGCCTGCTATCTGACTTGGATGGGGAGACAAGATACTGGTTGGCTTTCGAATATGAAATATAATTTACACGCTATAGATCAAAGATAAGCAGCTAGATATATCTCAGAGTTTTCTGAGTCTACTCTCCTATGGCATACGATACAGCTTCACCTGAATTCTGCAGTTTGAAGGAAGCATGTACTGGAACTGCATAGGTCTGTACGAACTTCACAATTGGAAGAATATAAAACCGTTCCAGAAGCTGCAGGAGGATAGCTGTTTCTACAGATATTTGCAATTTAAACCTGCATTTTGAGGCACAAAAAAAGACTGACTACTTTGGATACCAAGACTGCTGCGGTTTTTCGATGTATTGCTACCACATATCTTTGCTGTATCGTCTCTTAGGACCCGGCAAAGGTGGAAAAGAGAATATATGTTCCATTAATGTTGAGCAGTGGAATAATTTGCTAGAGGCGATCCGGAATATGTCACTTATATTTTACATAGAGTCTATTATACTTTCTAAATTTCGTAACTATATTGGGGCCTGACCAGATGGGGTGTGGGGTTTCCCCTGTGGATATAGCTCCTATGCTCTGGTCACTGCTCATACTTTTTGGGTTTATGTATAACATGTTAAAACTCTTATTAAAGATCAATCTAATTTCAAGAAAATACAAGACAGAATTAAACCAGTACAATATTTCTACCAAGGCAAAGAAGTGAAAACCTCTCCATTTGGCTTGCATCGACAATTTTAGCTCACAAAGGTCTTTATGTCATTAGAAGTTTGTTCCCCATTTTGGCAGATTTTAAGATGATCAGAATCTTGTAGTGGATTTTTGTAGTGGCAGAATATTCTTCATAGTAGACAAACCCACACACCAGCATGTTGCAAAGCAGATTCATCAAATGTCTACAAGGAACACGGTAGACAATGACTAAAGATAATTTACACTTTCCATGTCTTGTTCAGACAGGCTACCACCCCTCCTATTCCAACTTCCAATGACTTTATTGATGTTTTTGAAATAAATATTAATCTTTCTAAACATAGAAGCAATTCCTTGCCATTCCTTTATTAATATGGTTTTGTGCTTGGTGATTTATTCTCCCTTCACTTCTTTCCGCTTTTGGATGCAGTAGGTATTTTATTTGGCAAGATTAGTTTCCCTGTGTATCTATGGCCAGTGTACGCTCAAGACATTCAGCTCACACCTGGCTCTGCTTCCTGGCAAACAGCTGGACAGATTACTACATGTCAGGAATAGTTACAGCCCTTCACTCTCTGAGTGAGTCAATTTACTATATGCATTGAGCAGTCAGTCACATAGGATCTCCACCAGCTATTTGTTGTGAACAATTTTTTCTACCAATCACCTGGAACTGCAGAGTGCTAAATACAAGTCTAGAACTATTAGTATATACTGTAGGAGTGTGCATTTATTAGGATCTCTTTAATCATTTGTGTAGATTAGCTTGATGGTAATGAAGCACTTTTCACTTTTAAGGGACTGTGAAACATAGCTGTTCCAGAAGTTCCATAAAACTCAGTGGAACGCTGATCAAGCATACCTATGCAATTCAGGACAGAGTGGCCCAGATTACTATGCAATCTGTGCCAGAATTCTGGCGTATACTGCACAAACGGGTTGCACATGCTTTTATGAAATGTCTGCACACAGTTCATGGACTTTGGGCATGCACAGCGTGTATCACCTTCATGAAGACCGAGATCCGATCTTCATGAATGTGTCGACCGCTACACTAATAGAAAACCTGACCCATTGATTCTGATTAGGGGTTGGTTTACCTTCAAGAGTGAGATAGCTATTTATATAAAAGAAGTGAGAAGTATCTAAGACAATACATGCTTGTTTATATGTCTATTACAAAGAACATGTGAGCTTTCAAGATTGTTACTTGTTGTTTATAGGCTCTTGTTTAGGTTCCTTTGTGGCAAAGTTTATGTCCGTCAAAGGTTAATATATGACTCGATCAGCTTGACAAACAAATGTAAAAGAAATTTGGAAAAAAAACCTGTTGCTTGACACGTTTTCAGCAAAAACATCAAGTTGTAGAATTGTGCTTGGTAGGTAGAAGGGAATGATAATGAGTAAACCTCTGTGGGACTCCTCCAAAGACAGCCTTATTGGATTTTTCTTTTAGAAGCATTAATAATAATAATTCCTTTATTTATATAGCACACATACAGGCGGTCCCCTACTTAAGAACACTCGACTTACATACGACCCCTAGTTACAATCGGACCCCTGGATTTTGATAATTTATTCTACTTTAGTCCTAGGCTGCAATAAACAACTGTAACAGTTATCAATGGTGTCTGCAATGAAGATTTATTGTTAATCCTGATTCTTATGACAACCCAACATTTTTAAAATCCAATTGTCACAGACACCAAAAAAGTTCTGGCTGGGATTACAATGATAAAATATACAGTTCCGACTTACATACAAATTCAACTTAAGAAAAAAACCTACAGACCCTATCTTGTATGTAACCCAGGGACTGCCTGTATTATGCAGTGCTACACAGAGTTTTGCCAGATCAGTCATTGATCCCAAAAGACTTAAATGAAAATTTCAATTATAATGTGTTCCTGTGAAGGTGTTTGTGACTTTATTTAGAGGTTACACTTAGTTAAGTATAATTATTTAATAGGTTGCTTGACCTATTTAATGCTTGTTCTGGATATGTCCCTTCTTTCTCTTAGCAAAGCACAAAAGTGTTTTGATATAACTGTAACTATAGATGATCTAGTTTTGGTGCAATGTGTATTCACCAGTGGTGGCTTACTATCGGCATGTCTGATTAAGGGGACACATCCTCTGCAACGTCACATGATGTGTTAAGAAGTCATCATACAACTGATTATCATTATGCAGCAACTCTGCTCCTCTTTGTCTAATCTATGGACGTTCTACTTCAACAGAAATTATAGTGAGCACTTAAAGGGCAAATATGTTGGACAGTCATTTTTTTTGTATTGGATAGATACAGGAAAGATGGACTATGAGGCTTAAGTCTGAGGCTGCCTAATCAAAGGGTCGCTGCAGGGACCCAGAGATAGATATTTATAGGCTGAGTTCACACCCAGCATTACTGATTAGAGTAGTACAGTTCACAGCCTCACACTTGCGGCTTTTAACAAAGTGTGTCACAAATCTATGATTTAATCTTTTATAAGAAAAATAAAAGTTATGTTTTAGGCCTGACGAATAAGGCTCCATTCTGTCTTAGGACAGTTTTGTTAATAAATAAACTATGACAGGGAAGCACTGGACTCTAAAGTCTAGAATGAGCGAAGAAATAGATCAATAAAGTAAAAGTTATACTTGACTTCTTTTCCTGCACAGCTCCTCCTACACTAAAACACGCTAAATATCAAATATCAATATGTATATCAAAAGAAGAAATAATCAAATATGTACAGTATGTGTGTTTTATTAGCAAGGTAATTCATTCACTTTCAATAAGGAAATTCACAGTGTAGCTTTATAAAAGCCCCTGGTTTTCTGATTATGGTAGTTACACAACATTTTGACTATTTTTAATTAATGACGTCTATAATAAAGGTTCCAGGCTTTCTACTTGTCCCTAATCAATAGATCAAAGCACCAATTATGCAACTAAACTGTGATCTCTGTTCACTTCTTCATTATAATCTGAGAAAAAAAAGTGCAAATACAGTAATAATCCCCTGAACAGAACTGTGGGAATATTACTTTAATCCTGCTTGACGTCATTACATTCCCAGCAAGTGGAATCCAAGACACAGGGAATCTTAATAAGGTCTCACTGATATTTAGTAAGCTTTTTTTTGGTACAAGTATTTGTAGAAAATGAAAATGGGATTCTTCACAAGTAAAAAATATAGGGAATTTTCTGTGTTAATACTCTTCCCCACAAAAGTCTGAAAGTGACTTTTTTCTTACATAGATTCAGCAATATTTTGAAAGTTTAATGCAGACAGGGCCTTTTTTTGTTTTTTCATCCTCAACTTCATCAAGATATAACTTTTTATTTTTCACCTTACACAGGCATCGAGGGCTTTTTTTCCCCAATGGCTTACTTTTAGGGACAAATAATAGAGATGAGCGAACATACTCGTCCGAGCTTGATGCTCGTTCGAGCATTAGCGTACTCGAAACTGCTCGTTGCTCGGACGAATACTTCGCCAGCTCGAGAAAATGGCAGCTCCCGCCGTTTTTGCTTTTTGGCGGCCAGAAACAGAGCCAATCACAAGCCAGGAGACTCTGCACTCCACCCAGCATGACGTGGTACCCTTACACGTCGATAGCAGTGGTTGGCTGGCCAGATCAGGTGACCCTGGAATAGACTAGCCCCTGCCTGCGTTGCTCGGATCATTCTGTGTCTGGATGCCGCTAGGGAGAGAGCTGCTGCTGGTCAGGGAAAGCGTTAGGGTGTTCTATTAGAATAGTGTTAGGCAGGAGTGATTCAACAAGAACCCAACAGCCCTTCTTAGGGCTACAATAACGTTATACTTTTTTTTATTTTTATTTGCAGCTAGTACCATATTGTGAGGAATTTGCAGGGGGACTTGCTACCGTTGTGTTTAGCTCTTAGTGACACACATATCCACCTCAAACACCAAAGTGGGACAATTTATTAGGGGTTTGATTTCAATTAGGCACAGTCTGCCATTTACTTTTTATTTTACGTTTATTTTTTTAATAACTCAGCGTCATCTCATCTGGCATAGCAGTGTGCTTTCATACTTGGCTAGAAAATAGCCATAGGAGAATCCAAACGGCTTACTTACGCCTACAATAGCGTTATATATATTTTATTTCTGGTTGATCTGCTGGTGGCTGTCCTTGCTGCAGTGCATCTACTACCAAATTGTGGAATTTGTAGTGAGACTTGCGACCTTTGTGTTTAGCGCTTAGTGACGCACATATCCATCGCAAAGACCGAAGTGGGAAAATTTATTAGGGTTTTGATTTCAATTAGGCACAGTCTGCCAGTTTCTTTTTATTTTACGTTTATTTTTTTAATAACTCAGCGTCATCTCATCTGGCATAGCAGTGTGCTTTCATACTTGGCTAGAAAATAGCCATAGGAGAATCCAAACGGCTTACTTACGCCTACAATAGCGTTATATATATTTTATTTCTGGTTGATCTGCTGGTGGCTGTCCTTGCTGCAGTGCATCTACTACCAAATTGTGGAATTTGTAGTGAGACTTGCGACCTTTGTGTTTAGCGCTTAGTGACGCACATATCCATCGCAAAGACCGAAGTGGGAAAATTTATTAGGGGTTTGATTGAAATTAGGCACAGTCTGCCAGTTTCTTTTTATTTTACGTTTATTTTTTTAATAACTCAGCGTCATCTCATCTGGCATAGCAGTGTGCTTTCATACTTGGCTAGAAAATAGCCATAGGAGAATCCAAACGGCTTACTTACACCTACAATAGCGTTATATATATTTTGTTTCTGGTTGATCTGCTGGTGGCTGTCCTTGCTGCAGTGCATCTACTACCAAATTGTGAGGAATTTGTAGTGAGACTTGCGACCTTTGTGTTTAGCGCTTAGTGACGCACATATCCATCGCAAAGACCGAAGTGGGAAAATTTATTAGGGGTTTGATTTCAATTAGGCACAGTCTGCCATTTCCTTTTTATTTTACGTTTATTTTTTCATAACTCAGCGTCATCTCATCTGGCATAGCAGTGTGCTTTCATACTTGGCTAGAAAATAGCCACAGGAGAATCCAAACGGCTTACTTACGCCTACAATAGCGTTATATATATTTTATTTCTGGTTGATCTGCTGGTGGCTGTCCTTGCTGCAGTGCATCTACTACCAAATTGTGAGGAATTTGTAGTGAGACTTGCGACCTTTGTGTTTAGCGCTTAGTGACGCACATATCCATCGCAAAGACCGAAGTGGGAAAATTTATTAGGGGTTTGATTTCAATTAGGCACAGTCTGCCATTTCCTTTTTATTTTACGTTTATTTTTTCATAACTCAGCGTCATCTCATCTGGCATAGCAGTGTGCTTTCATACTTGGCTAGAAAATAGCCATAGGAGAATCCAAACGGCTTACTTACGCCTACAATAGCGTTATATATATTTTATTTCTGGTTGATCTGCTGGTGGCTGTCCTTGCTGCAGTGCATCTACTACCAAATTGTGAGGAATTTGTAGTGAGACTTGCGACCTTTGTGTTTAGCGCTTAGTGACGCACATATCCATCGCAAAGACCGAAGTGGGAAAATTTATTAGGGGTTTGATTTCAATTAGGCACAGTCTGCCATTTCCTTTTTATTTTACGTTTATTTTTTCATAACTCAGCGTCATCTCATCTGGCATAGCAGTGTGCTTTCATACTTGGCTAGAAAATAGCCATAGCAATAGGATAGCATTGTTTGGTTTTAAAAACTAAAAAACACAAAAAAAAAACACAAAAAAACACAAAAAAAAGTTAAAAAAAAATGAAAGTTATAACTTTCATTTTCAAAATGTTTAACCCGAGGGCTAGGGGTAGAGGACGAGGGCGGGGACGTGGGCGTCCAACTACTGCAGGGGTCAGAGGCCGTGGTCCTGGGCGTGGTGAGACACCACCTGCTGATGAGGGAGCAGGGGAACGCCGCAGAGCTACACTCCCAAGGTTCATGTCTGAAGTTACTGGGACTCGTGGTAGAGCCCTGTTGAGGCCAGAACAGTGCGAACAGGTGATGTCGTGGATTGCCGACAATGCTTCGAGCAATTTGTCCACCAGTCAGTCTTCCACGCAGTCCGCCCATGTCACCGAAATCGGCACTCCTCCAGCTCCTGCACCTCAGCCTCCTCCCCCCCAGTCTGCCCCCTCCCAGGAAAATTTGGCATTTGAACCGGCATACTCTGAGGAACTGTTTTCTGGACCCTTCCCACAGTCACAAACCACTTGTCCGGTTGCTGCTGAGCAATTTTCCGATGCCCAGGTTTTCCACCAGTCGCAGTCTGTGGGTGATGATGACCTTCTTGACGTAGTGGAAGAAGTGTGTAAAGAGGTGTCCGACGATGAGGAGACACGGTTGTCAGACAGTGGTGAAGTTGTTGTCAGGGCAGGAAGTCCGAGGGGGGAGCAGACTGAGGGATCGGAGGATGATGAGGTGACAGACCCAAGCTGGGTTGAGAGGCCGGGTGAACACAGTGCTTCTGAGACGGAGGAGAGTCCTCGACCAGAACAGGTTGGAAGAGGCAGTGGTGGGGCTAGACGGAGAGGCAGGGCCAGAGCAGGTGCATCAGCGCCAAATGTTGCCCGTAGTCAAGCTCCCGTGGCGAGGGCTAGATTTTCAGAAGTCTGGAGGTTCTTTAAAGAAACACCGGATGACCGACGGACTGTGGTGTGCAACCTTTGCCAAACCAGGATCAGCAGGGGTTCCACCACTACTAGCTTAACTACCACCAGTATGCGCAGGCATATGAATGCTAAACACCCCACTCAGTGGCACCAAGCCCGTTCACCTCCGGCCGTGCACACCACTGCTCCTTCCCCTGTGTCAGCTGATAGTCAGCCCCCTGCCCAGGACCCTGGCACAAAAACCCCATCGTCGCCTCCACGATCCTCCACAGCATCCACCAGCGTTCAGCTCTCCATACCCCAGACGCTGGAGCGGAAACGCAAATATAGTGCAACCCACCCGCACGCCCAAGCCCTTAATGTCCACATCTCCAGATTGCTTAGCCTGGAGATGCTGCCCTATAGGCTAGTAGAGACCGAGGCCTTTCGCAACCTCATGGCGGCGGCCGCCCCTCGGTATTCGGTCCCCAGCCGCCACTACTTTTCCCGATGTGCCGTCCCAGCCCTGCACCAGCACGTGTCAGACAACATCATCCGTGCCCTGACCAACGCCGTTTCTGACAAGGTCCACCTGACCACGGACACGTGGACGAGTGCTGCCGGGCAGGGCCACTATATATCGCTGACGGCACATTGGGTTAACTTGGTGGAGGCTGGGACCGAGTCTGACCCTGCGGCTGGTCATATACTGCCGACGTCGAGGATTGCGGGGCCTACCTCGGTCCAGGTCTTTCAGGCCTACTATGCCTCCTCCTCCTCCCACCCCTCCTCCACCTCCTCCTCCGAACTACCATCCGTGGGCATGGCGCCATCAGTCGCTAGCTCTAGGCACAGCAGCAGTGCCGTCGCTAAGCGACAGCAGGCGGTGCTCAAACTGCTGACCCTAGGCAATAAAAGGCACACCGCCCAAGAACTATTACAGGGCATCACGGCGCAGACTGATCTGTGGCTGGCATTGCTGAACCTGAAGCCAGGCATGGTTGTGTGTGACAACGGCCGTAACCTGGTGGCGGCTCTGCAACTCGGCAGACTGACACATGTGCCATGCCTGGCCCATGTGTTAAATCTCATAGTTCAGCGTTTCCTCAAGACATACCCCAATCTGTCTGATTTGCTCACGAAGGTGCGCCGCATCTGTGCGCATTTCAGGAAGTCCAGCACAGATGCTGCCACTCTCAGGGCAGCGCAGCGCCGCCTCCAACTGCCAACTCACCGACTGTTGTGTGACGTGCCCACGAGGTGGAATTCAACATTAACCATGTTATCCAGAGTTTACAAGCAGCGCAGAGCGATTGTAGACTGCCAGATGTCAACTTCCACCAGAACTGGTAGTCAGGTCAGTCAGCTTCCTCAAGTCTACAATGAGGAGTGGACGTGGATGTCTGATATCTGTCAGGTGCTGAGTAACTTCGAGGAGTCAACACAGATGGTCAGTGGCGATGCCGCCATCATCAGCCTCACCATCCCGCTGCTTGGCCTGTTGAAAAACTCTCTGATCAGCATACAGTCGGAAGCTTTGCGCTCGTCACAAGAGACGGGGGAAGAAGATTCCCTTGTTGATAGCCAAAGCACCCTTAGGTCTGTTTCTCAGCGCATATCGGAGGAGGTGGAGGTGGAGGAGGATGAGGAGGAAGAGGAGGAGAATGTTGGCGAGACACAAGAGGGGACCATTGTTCAGTCCTTCACTGTTCAGCGTGTATGGGCAGAAGAAGAGGAGTTGGAGGAGTTGGAGGAGGAGGAAATGGACAGTCAGGCCAGTGAGGGGAGTGAATTCTTACGCGTTGGTACTCTGGCGCATATGACAGATTTCATGCTAGGCTGCCTATCCCGTGACCCTCGCGTTCAAAGAATTTATTCCAGCACCGATTACTGGGTGTTCACTCTCCTGGACCCATGGTACAAGCAAAATCTTTCCACTCTCATCCCTGGAGAGGAAAGGAGTGTGAGAATGCATGAATACCAGCAGGCCCTGGTGCACAAGCTGAAACAGTATTTCCCTTCTGACAGCGCTAGCGGCAGAGTGCGTAGTTCTGCGGGACAAGTAGCGAGGGAGAGTAGGCGAGCAGGCAGCTTGTCCAGCACTGGCAAGGGTACGCTTTACAAGGCTTTTGCCAGCTTTATGTCACCCCAGCAAGACACTGTCACCTGTCCCCAGTCTCGGCAGAGTAGGGCTGATCTTTACAGAAAGATGGTGAGGGAGTACGTAGCTGACCATACCATCGTCCTAAATGATCACACAGCTCCCTACAACTACTGGGTTTCAAAGCTGGACATGTGGCACCAAATGGCGCTGTACGCCTTGGAGGTTCTTGCCTGCCCTGCCGCTAGCGTGTTGTCCGAGCGGGTTTTCAGTGCAGCTGGTGGCATCATCACCGATAAGCGTACACGCCTGTCGACTGACAGCGCTGACAGGCTGACGCTTATTAAGATGAATAAAGCCTGGATTTCTCATAATTTCCAATCTCCACCAGGTGAAGGAAGCTCAACCTGAATAATTTATGCACTCCTCCTCCTCATTTTCCTCCTTCTCCTCCTCTTTGTACACTAAAGCAGAGGAAACTGGCTATTTTTTGACAGGGCCCACTGGCTCTAGCTATAGTACTTTATGCATTTAATTTTTCTGGAGGGCCACCTACCCGGTCCTCTGTTTTAAACAATTTTTGGGAGTGCCACATACAGGCACTCAATCTATTCAATTTTTCTGGAGGGCCACCTACCTGCTCCTCTGGTTTGAAAACTTTTTTGGGAGTGCCACATACAGGCACTCAATCTATTCAATTTTTCTGGAGGGCCACCTACCTGCTCCTCTGGTTTGAAAACTTTTTTGGACTGCCACATACAGGCACTCAATCTATTCAATTTTTCTGGAGGGCCACCTACCTGCTCCTCTGGTTTGAAAACTTTTTTGGACTGCCACATACAGGCACTCAATCTATTTCATTTTTCTGGAGGGCCACCTACCTGCTCCTCTGGTTTGAAAACTTTTTTGGACTGCCACATACAGGCACTCAATCTATTTCATTTTTCTGGAGGGCCACCTACCTGCTCCTCTGGTTTGAAAACTTTTTTGGACTGCCACATACAGGCACTCAATCTATTTCATTTTTCTGGAGGGCCACCTACCTGCTCCTCTGGTTTGAAAACTTTTTTGGACTGCCACATACAGGCACTATCCAAATTAAATTGTCTCCATAGCAGCCTCCACACGTTGTCTCCATTGCTACCTCCAAAAGTCGTCCATATAGCTGCCTCCATACATCGTCCCCTTATCAAACGAGGTGTGTCAGGCAGAAATTTGGGTTGTTTTCATGGATTCCACATCAAAGTTGTTAACTTTGTCGCCACCCTGCTGTGTTATCCACAAAATATACTGGCAAACTTTTACCATTTACGGATATTATTTCAGCGCTTCTTGCGCATCTGTTTACATTCCCCTCACCCGCCATATCCCAAACTTATAAGAACGCTACTACACTTAACTTGGTGCAGGCTGGGACCGAGTCTGACCCTGGGGCTGGTCATATACTGCCGACGCAGAGGATTGCAAGGCCTACCTCGGTCCAGGTCTCAAAGGCCTACTATACCTCCTCCTCCTCCCACCCCTCCTCCACCTCCTCCTCCTCCGAATTACCATCCGTGGCCATGGCGCCATCAGTCGGTAGCTCTAGGCACAGCAGCAGTGCCGTCGCTAAGCGACAGCAGGCGGTGCTCAAACTGCTGAGCCTAGGCGATAAAAGGCACACCGCCCAAGAGCTATTACAGGGCATTCCACATCAAACTTGTTAACTTTGTCGCCACCCTGCTGTGTAATCCACAAAATATACTGGCAAACTTTTATCATTTACTGATATTATTTCAGCGCTTCTTGCGCATCTGTTTACATTCCCCTCACCCGCCATATCCCAAACTTATAAGAACGCTACTACACTTGATCTTATACAAAAGGTTCTTAGAAGTGCTGTTTGGGGAGTAGCCTAGAGACAGGGGCTTGGATTGGCGAAAGCTCGCCTGGAAGCGGAGCGCCAGCTCCATCCCAAGATCCAACTAACATAGTTTTAACTGCAGCACCTTTAATCTACTACTAGTTCACTGCCTCCATACATGGTCCCCTTATCAAACGAGCTGTGTCAGGCAGAATTTTGGGTTGTTTTCATGGCTTCCATGTTAACTTTGTCGCCACCCTGCTGTGTAATCCACAAAATATACTGGCAAACTTTTATCATGTACCGATATTATTTGAGCGCTTCTTGCTCACCTCCTTTGGTTCCTCTCTGCCACCCATTGGTTTGAAGCCTGGGTCCATTTAGGGTATGTCGCCATGCCACTCTCTAGCCTGCCGCTGCTGCCGCTGCCTCTGCATGCCGTCCCCTATAGTGTCAGGGTCAATTATTGGATGTTTTAGATGCTATCTAGCTTCATTCTGTCACTCTGTCATGGCCATGTTGTTGCCCATAATTTTGGCATAATGGTGCATTTAAGCAGCTTTAGAGGCATCCATGCATGCTGCCCCTGCTGTTTCCTGTCCATTTCCGCGGTGTTTCCATCCTTTTCTGAGGTTCCCAGGTGTTTGGCCAAGCTTCCCTGTGCAGAGCCTTGGTCCCCTTGAAAAATGCTCGAGTCTCCCATTGACTTCAATGGGGCTCGTTATTCGAGACGAGCACTCGAGCATCGGGAAAAGTTTGTCTCGAATAACGAGTACCCGAGCATTTTAGTGCTCGCTCATCTCTAACAAATAACATAATGATAAAAATGCATTAACTCTTTTGTGAAGACAAGGAAGAGATGCAGGCAGACGCAGGACCATAACCTCCTTGCCTGCTTATGAAAACTAGACTATATCCCCTACTTTGAGTATGTGCTCAGAACAGATGATAAACAAAGATAGAAAAAACAGACACAAGCATAGTCAGGATAACCAGGTCAAAACCAAGATGGCAGAGAATATAGACAAAGGAAAAGTCAGCTCACCTGGACACCGGGGTTGAAGATGAACGGCTGCAAAAGCACGGATCAGACCTTTGCCCAAAGGAACACTTAGAAATTTGAAAAAAACAATTCCATAAATTGTTTTTATGGATTTGCAATTCCATAAAATCTTCATGATTTTCCTGCAGACCTTTTTTGTCTTCCATATATGTTTCCAATGTGGGATTTACTCCTTTTTAATGCTGTATAAATAAATCATGAAGATTTTATGAAATTGCAAATCCAAGCTGGATCGTGTTTTTTCAAATTTCCAAGATGGCAGAGAGGTACATAATTGTGCAGCTAAGAATAATGAAGAATGTGGCAAGTGTCAATAGAGTAAGTAGTACAACAAGTATCAGAAGACCAGTATATCCATGTAATATGGATAATTGTTTGGATAAAATGGTGCATAAATGGAGGTGCACCAGAGCTCTGTTCCTATAATTTGGGGCAGAGATTCTATTTGTGCAGAGTTTCTAAGTGATTATAGACTTCTTGACCTGCTTTGTTTCTTTTAAGATCATTTCTGTTTACTGATTTTAAGTGTTTAAGTGACAGTAAGATTTTGTCATTTCACATCCTCTGCTGGTTATATCCTTATTCCTGAATTGATGCCCTAATGATAATGCTTTCAATTACCCATAAACTATCTGTAGGCAAGGTTGTTGAACAATGACATATATCATAAATTAGGCCCAGGGATAAAATGTTAGAAAAAAAATGACCATTTCAGCCAAAGTGACTCATTATACATATTCAAATCATTACAGGTCCCACTATGTCACTACATTCTTCTAAACCATAATTGTATCCTGAAACTGTTGCACAATAATATTTACATAGGGACAATAATGTTATGAAATGTTCCAAAATATTTTGGAGACCAGCAAATAGTAACATTTATTTCAAGACAGACACATAATTTTTAATATGTTTGCAAAATAATGACTTATTAGATCTATGTTGTCCAATACCAGCAAAGAACCTACATGATGAAAATAGTAGTGAATCTAATTTTCTTACCAGTGGATGGGAAGTGTGCCCTTATAGCTAACATGTTAAAAGTAAAATTAGCTTCCTTCATGATTTAGTTTAATTTAGTCTGAGTTCCCCAGACCTTATACCGAACTTCATTAGAAGTGCTAGCACGGATTACGTGTGTGAACTCATAAAATGCCCCTGGTAAAATTCCCAGGAAGCTCAGACCCATTTTTGGATTCTGACCTGCGTCGCTTTATATGGTTATAACTTTTGAACACTGTTACTTATCAAAACGAATCTGACAATGTTTTTTCCCCACATGTTGTACTTAATTTTACTGGTAAATTTTGGCTTCTAAGTTTTGCGTTTCTTTAAAAAAAAGAAAAAATTTAGAATTTTTTTGAAAATTCATTTTTATCATTTTTTGAAATGTCTGGATAATTTATTTTGACGGCTATTAGACTGGCCCTATACTTACTTCACAGATCCACAACAGAGGAGGGACTGTACCAATCACCTACTTAGTTAAATGTAATATCGCAAGGTGAATAATATAAAACTTAACATTTATTTCAAAAATACATAAAAACCACTATAATCGCAAATAACAATGCATCAGCACCAACTACAATAGGTCACTGTGCTATATTAGTCAAAAAGCACAGGGCCCACAGAAAAGTGCCATCTTGGCCGCTGATAACAAGGGGATCATATATACACAAGGTAGTACACGCTATGTATCATAACAGGCAGCATCAAAGGCAAGTAGTTGGCAATCAATCCTGCAGATGTGGCAGCCAACTTATATTCGGTGCAATGTAGGAGAGGAATAAAGGTGTATGCTACAACAATGATAGCAGTAATAACAGTATGCGGAAGGTAGAAAATGGAATATTCTTACCAATCCTGGGTATCGGATTCGGACCATCAGGTTCTCGCAGGTACTGAAGGACCTAGGTATCCCTTACATACTACAATAACACCTTAATATCGTCCATAGACTCCCGTCCTGACAAGGACGGTCCACAGCTGTCCCTGACGTGTAGCTTGACCTTGCTATTGACACTCCACGTTATCAGATGGTCTCAGAACCGAAAAGTTGTCCCGTTGCCCCAACGCGTTTCTTCCGCAATCCCGCGGATTCATCAGGGGATACAGATATCACAAATGTCGGTGATTCTTGAATTTCATAGTGGTGGAGACCAGGCAGTGGCTCCTTTAGTCTCCAGGCCGTCCAGCTTAGTGAAGCCCAGACAAGGCGACTGGCGTGTGCAGCAATTTACTGCGCTTAACCAGCTGTCTTTTAAAACAGCCGGCTACTGCACGCCGTTGCGCCGCCCACTTCCGGCTGGTGCCGATCACGTGACTGATCATGTGATCAGTCACATGGCACCGGGGAGGCGGCGCGAGATGCCGTGACATCAGATGGGGAGGGAAAAACACATCCCTCGATCTGATACATTGTTGCGCCAGATGGTCACGGCGATATGTAATACTGTACCGCTAAATGGTAATAGCTAAAGGCATGCAGTGGGCCTATCATGTTTGTACTTATGTAGTGGCTCAAAAACTGCAAATTCGCTGAACGGTAAGTATAAACACACTGTACAGTTAAATGGTACTTGATATGATATTTCCGGCAGTGTTTAGATAAAAAGTATAAACATACAATATATACATACAGTGGCTTGAAGGAGAAAACAGGAAATTAAGGCCCTACCCAGGAAAAATTTGATACTATTACCAGAAAAATCGTAACATGGATTAGAACTACACATCAATAAACGATGCAAAACTTAAGGTTTCATGAAGTCCGTTAGGAGTAACAGTGGCTAGCCTGAAAATCCAACGGGTCTCAATTTGTAGTATTTTTCGGTTCCAGTCACCACCTCTGACATTTTGGGGTACCTGGATAAAGCCATGAAATCTCATGATATTCATGAACATGTTTTGCTACCGGGGTATCTCTCGAGTTCCTAATGTCGGCCAAGTGTTCGCCCACTCGTCTGCGGAATTGCCTAAAGGTTTTTCCAATGTATTCAATACCACAGATACACACAACCCTGTAGATCACTCCCTTTGTTTTACAGTTAATAAAGGAGTTGATCTGAATTTCTTCACCAGTCACATTCGCCACAAATTTCTTTGTCACCAAGATATAGGGGCAGGCTATACATCCATCACATTTAAAAGAGCCCTTTGGTTTCCTAGTATCCAGCCATGTGTTTTTTGGATTGATAGCAAAATGGCTGTGTACTAAGCGATCCCCAAGGGACCTACCCTTCCGATAAGTGATAGATGGTAGTGGCGTCAGGACATCGACAATGTCAGTGTCCATCAATAGAGTCGACCAGTGTCTCGAGATGATCTGCCTAATAGTATAAAATTTTTCCTGGGTAGGGCCTTAATTTCCTGTTTTCTCCTTCAAGCCACTGTATGTATATATTGTATGTTTATACTTTTTATCTAAACACTGCCGGAAATATCATATCAAGTACCATTTAACTGTACAGTGTGTTTATACTTACCGTTCAGCGAGTTTGCAGTTTTTGAGCCATTACATAAGTACAAACATGATAGGCCCACTGCATGCCTTTAGCTATTACCATTTAGCGGTACAGTATTACATATCGCCGTGACCATCTGGCGCAACAATGTATCAGATCGAGGGATGTGTTTTTCCCTCCCCATCTGATGTCACGGCATCTCGCGCCGCCTCCCCGGTGCCATGTGACTGATCACATGATCAGTCACGTGATCGGCACCAGCCGGAAGTGGGCGGCGCAACGACGTGCAGTAGCCGGCTGTTTTAAAAGACAGCTGGTTAAGCGCAGTAAATTGCTGCACACGCCAGTCGCCTTGTCTGGGCTTCACTAAGCTGGACGGCCTGGAGCCACTGCCTGGTCTCCACCACTATGAAATTCAAGAATCACCGACATTTGTGATATCTGTATCCCCTGATGAATCCGCGGGATTGCGGAAGAAACGCGTTGGGACAACGGGACAACTTTTCGGTTCTGAGACCATCTGATAACGTGGAGTGTCAATAGCAAGGTCAAGCTACACGTCAGGGACAGCTGTGGACCGTCCTTGTCAGGACGGGAGTCTATGGACGATATTAAGGTGTTATTGTAGTATGTAAGGGATACCTAGGTCCTTCATTACCTGCGAGAACCTGATGGTCCGAATCTGATACCCAGGATTGGTAAGAATATTCCATTTTCTACCTTCCACATACTGTTATTACTGCTATCATTGTTGTAGCATACACCTTTATTCCTCTCCTACATTGCACCGAATATAAGTTGGCTGCCACATCTGCAGGATTGATTGCCAACTACTTGCCTTTGATGCTGCCTGTTATGATACATAGCGTGTACTACCTTGTGTATATATGATCCCCTTGTTATCAGCGGCCAAGATGGCACTTTTCTGTGGGCCCTGTGCTTTTTGACTAATATAGCACAGTGACCTATTGTAGTTGGTGCTGATGCATTGTTATTTGCGATTATAGTGGTTTTTATGTATTTTTGAAATAAATGTTAAGTTTTATATTATTCACCTTGCGATATTACATAATTTATTTTGACGTCACGCGGCTTACAAATCGAATATTGGTTTTCCAGATTTTCAGAATTGACTATTTTGGGGATAAATCCTGTTTTGAATAAAATTTTACATATTTAACATCAAAAACCCTATATAATCAATCCATTTTCATATCTGCCCCCCTCAAGCTATCAGAAACAGCATTTAGGAAGATTGTTAACCCCTTGAGATCTTCATAGTAATTGAATCCAAATTTTGTGGGTTATACGTTCATTTAGCCCTAAAATTTACACATTTCCAAAACATAAAAAGAGAAAACGCACCATAAAATTTGTTATGCAATTTCTCCCGAGTACAGAGCCCCACCCCCACATGTGGCCGTTAATTGTTTTATGGGCGCACAGCGAGGCGCAGGAGGGAAGGAGCGCCCTGCAGCTGCCAGGATATTAGTTTCCTCATTGGCCCCTTTTGTAGGCTCTAAAATTTTCGCTTTTTTGGGTATTGGGGCCATGTGACGGCATTTTTTTTGCGCGATAAGATGCTTTTTCCAGTGTTACCATTTTGGGGTTGGTATCCCCTATTGTTGAAAATTTTGGAACTTTTTTTGAGGGCAGGAATAGAAAAGCATCAATTGTGTACTGGAATTTTTACTTTTTTTTCGTGTTCACCATATAGCCTGATAATCATGTTTTCTTTATTCTATGGGTTGATACGATTACAGGGATACCAGACTTGAATATTTTTTCTTACGTTTTACTGAATTTGCCAAATAAAACACTAATGTGAGGAAAAATCTATCATTTTTGCATCGCCGTCTTCCAAGTAGCATAACAATTTTACTTTTTTGGCTGTGGAGCTGGTTGATGGCTTGTTTTTTGCGGAACATGTTGTACTTTGCAACAGTATTACTCTGGAGTACATATGTTTTTTTGTACACTTTTTATTATATTTTTTGTGGGATTCAATAGGTAAAAATCATAATTTTTGGTGGGTTTTTAACAATTTTTTTTGCGGTGTTCATCGTGCGGGTTCAATAATTATTTACTTTTATTCTACGGATTGTTTTGGATTCGGTGATACTATATATATATGTGGGTTTTGTGTTATGATTTAAACAGTTTTTTGCCTTATATGTCTCTTTATATGTTATGGGGTTAGGGACATTTTTATTGATTTATTACTTTAATTTTTATTGAAAACATTTTTTTTAACTTTTTTACTAGTTCCATCATGGAATATGTGCAAGCAATCATATGATTGCTTGTTCATGATAATACTCTGCGATACTGATGTATTGAAGGCTATTAGCAATGTCAACCGATGCACATGCATAGGCTGATACTGTGCCTTTAAGATGACATCAGAGACGCCATCTTACAGGCAGTGCCAACAGGCAGCTGTGGGGTTCTAATTGGACCCCAGGGCTGCCATAGCAATGATCGGCGCCCCCCGAAGACGGCACAGGGGGGGGGGGGTCACGCTGACTGTGGGATTTAACAGGTTGAACACCTGCGATCGGAGCCTAATCCGACCGTGGATGTAATACTGGGATGTCGGCTGTTAGCTACAAACGGAACCCCGTGTATCCTGATAGATTCTGCTCCAGAGTCAGAATCTGCTCCAAGTCACTGCGCTCAGTAGTGGATATATCTGCCTCAGAGGGGGATGGGGTTAAATCCTTAACGATCTGGCCTTTTTTTGTTTTTTCATTTCCATTTTTTACTCCCCACCTTAAAAAATCTGTACGGCGTCCATTGTTTAGTTAAATCATTGTGGCCACATGCACCGCACTAGTATGCCAGCGGCGCATATGGAGCAGATTGTTGCTCCCCAATCACGTCATGCCATTGGCATGTTAGTGCAGCCACAGTAATTTAATTGATGGAATATCTACACAGTAAATATTATTAACTAATTAAACTAACAAAGTGCTTCAGATAAATTAAGAACAACATGTAGAGGAAAGATCAGAGAGCCAGGTGAGTTAAATTCAACACTTTCCTGAAATGTAATATAAAGCCACAGGTTCAGAAATGTTTTTTTACCTCATCAGCTGCCATTCCTGTCCATAAAATGGCCAAGTATGTTATCTTAACTGTCCATGAGCAATCTCCCTTCCAGGGGCTTATGGCAATATTCATAAATACTATCCTGTGCCCTAATAGCCTACATCCTACATATTACAGAAAAAATGAAGTAAAGTGGCCAACCTACCCCTTAGCGACCACAGGGTCTCTTTTATCTCTATTTTGGGCCCTCATAACCAACCCATTTTCTGCATTTACTTTGTCACATGTTGAGCAATAACTTTTTACTATTTTACCAACAATGTAGCTGTATTAGGGCTCATTGTTCATGAGATAATAGCACTACTACAGTGCATATGAAACTTATTGGTTACATTTCATTAACTATTTATAAGGAGGAATGAGAAACATCAGCAAGATTATAATTGTTTTTGATAAATTTTGCAGCGTTAACCAAGCGCAAGTTATTCTTATTCTCTGGGTTGATACAGTTACGGCAATACCAAAGATTTAATTTTTTTTTTTAGTATTTCAAGCTTTGCATAGTAAAATTACCTCTTACAAAAAGGAAATTTGTTTGTTTCTTCGCCTTCAAAGACCCCTTATATTTTTACTTTTCCATCCATCGACCTATTATAAGGGCTTTTTTTTCTTGCTTCATTTTTTTTCTACATATGACTTTTTGATCATTTTTTTATTTGTTATTTTGAAGGTAGATGCACAACAAATGGAAAATCTTGCACCGTTTTTTTTATACAGTATTTATTTTACATCATCCAACATACTGGATGAATAATAAAACACTGTATTTGGCGGGTGTCTACAAATGCAGTCATTTTCTTCACTTTTTTACAACATTTCTTATTCTCACTGTGGGACTTCCTTATTAATTGATCATTAACAGTTGAAACCATATGCATGTTTTTCTCACTATCCGAGATGAAATAAGACTAAACCATTCCTGTCTTAGGTCAATTAGGATTATCAAAATTGTTTATATTTGCCAAATGCCAGAATAACAAGAGAGAGTGAATTTTTTAAGGTATTTTTATTACTTTCTGCAAAGTAAAATTTTAACATACACGCAGCCATTTTGTAGCTTAAGGCTCAGCCCGATTTTTTGGATTCTGACTTGCGTCGCTTTATATGGTTATAACTTTTGAACACTGTTACTTATCAAAACGATTCTGAGATTGTTTTTTCCTCACATGTTTTACTTCATTTTATTGGTAAATGTTGGCCGATAAGTTTTTTGTTTATTTACAAAAAAAAAAGAAAAAATGATGAATTTTTAGAAAAATTTGCCATTTTCCAAATTTGAAATCCTCGCGTTTTCAGGCAGATAGATTTATCACCTAAATAACTTGCTGAATAACATTTCCCATATGTCTACTTTACATTTTCATAATTTCTAAAATGTATGGATAATTTATTTTGATGTGACGCGGCTTACAAATCGAATAGTGATTTTCCGGATTTTCAGAATTGACTATTTTGGGGATAAATCCCGTTTTGAATGAAAGTTTACATATTTAGCATCAAAACCCCCTATGTATCAACTTATTTTCAAATCTGAACCCTTTAAGCTATCAGAAACAGCTTTTAGGAAGATTGTTAACCCCTTGAGATCTTCATAGTAATGAAATCAAAATGGAGGTAAAGTTTAGAATGGTCAAATTGTGCCGGTTATTCATTTAGCCCTAAAATGTACACATTTCCAAAAGATAAAAAATTAAATCCACCATATTTGTTCTGCAATTTCTCCCGAGTACAGAGACCCCCCACAAGTGGCCGTTAATTGTTTTATGATGGCACGGCGAGGCGCAGAAGGGAAGGAGCTCCCAGCAGCTGCCAGGATTTTAGTTTCCTCATTGGCCCCTTTTGTAGGCTATAAAATTTTATTTTTTTTTAGTTATTGGGGCAATGTAACAGCATTTTTTTTGCGGGATGAGATGCTTTTTCCAGTGTTACCATTTTGGGGTTGGTATCCCATATTTAACTTCCATTTAACTGTGTAAATGCCTTTGACAAAGCTGCCGAATATAAATCCTGGTGGCGTGTGGGTGCCGCCATCTTGGATTAGTTTGCCACCCTCTGTGACATGGTGATCGGTTGCCATGACAGCCTCGGGCCTTCAGGAGACCCTTGGCTGTCTGGTTTCTGCCGATTCGTTACAATGAGCCAGTGGCTCATCGTAATGAATACTGTGCAAAAATGCCATATACAGCAATACAGTTCTTATTTTAGTATATGGTAGGAACAATTAGACCATCTTGGATCAGTATACCCTAGAGAGTCTAAGAAATAGCAAAAAAAAAACCTAAAAATTTAAATCACTCGCCTTTCACTAGAACTGATATAAATAAATAGTAAAAATCATAAACATGTTAGGTATGTCCGCGTCCCAAAATGTACAATCTATCAAAATATAATAATGGTTATTCTCGGCATTTAACCCTGTAATGGAAAATAGCGCCCATAGTCGAAAATACCACTTTTTTGCCATTTTGAACAGTGATCAAAAGTCTGTACAATCCTTTAAATCATTAAAAAACCTATACAAGTTTTGTATCCCCTTGATCACACTGAACCAATGAATTAATTAGACATGCCATTTAGGGAGGTTAATTTGCATGGTAGGTTCTCTTTAAGAGTATTAGATGAATTTTGGGGAAATCTGCAATTTTTTAACACCACTCTATTGTGTATGGCCTCTGATACTTGCTTAACTCTTCCCTGATGCTAGATTTGGGAAGGAAAGGAAGAAGGTAAGGATGGGGCAAGTAGGAATTCAGGTGCCTAACCTTTTTTAAGTTTCGCAAATAACTCATGTCCTAAAAAATGAATAAAAAAATCTCAAAAGGTGTAACCTACCCATGAGATAAAGCTACATTTAGAGCAGAGAGACAATTTTACAATAGCATTAGGTGTTTTTTTTTAATGAACAGGGCTTAAAGCAAAACTGTCACCAGGAATGTAATTTTTAGCTGATTTTAAAAATGTATTTGTCAGCATTCTGAGTAATTTTAGTATTATATATAATATTGATTTACATTACCTGGCTCCCTGCCAGCAGTGTGTGGTGAATCCCGGAGGACTCCTACCCCATTCACTTACAAAGGACAGAGCTCACTGTGTGGTGAGCTGACATCAGAGGAAGGAGTTGTACAGGAGCAGAATGGGAGGGCTGATTCTGGCAAGAAGCCTGAGTAAGTTAAAACACACAATTATATTTTAATGAAAATGCACAAAGACATATTTGCAATGCAGGTGTAATGGGGTTTTGCAATCTGTTTTTAGTGAAAACTTAGGTCCCTGGTGACAGGTTCCCTTTAAATACTTACATCCTATAAAAAGTTTGGAATTAAAATGTGTTTTCAAACTGTTGACTGGTATTGTATATAAATTAAATTTGCAGCTTAAAGGGGTATTCACATTTAATTTAATTATATAAATTTCTTCAATTGGATGTAAAGTGTAACTAATGTGAAGATAATGTCCCATAAATGTCCCTTTGGAACAAGATAGCTTATAGATAACTGTTGTAGTATAAGGCCCCTTCCACACTTGCGTTGCAGATTACGTCAGAGTTTGATCAGGGTGCGATCAGGGTTTGGTCAGTGAAAAAACTGACATTTTGCATCAGAGTGCAATCAGTTTTCAGTCAGAGTTTGTTCAGTGTCTCAGTTTTTCACGCACATTTTCAATGCGTTTTTCACGCGCAGAAAATGCATGTGAAATGGACTCAGGGCTGAGCTCTATCTTTTCTATGGCAATTGATGCGTGAAAAACGCATTGCACTTGCATGTGTCTCAGAGTGAAATGCGTTTTTGATGCACCTCCATAGACTTGTATGGTGCGTTTTTCACGCGCGACTTGCCAAAGTAGAGCATGTCGAGAATTGAAAAAAATGCGCGTGTGTGCGTGAAAAAAAATGTCTGAAAAGACCCATAGGATTACAATGGGTCAAAGTGCAATGCAAGTTCTGCGCGTCAAAAGCACGTGCAGAAAACGCGCGTGAAAAACACAAGTGTGAAAGGGGCCTGAGACTTTTCATCTCTTATTAGTTGGCTTATTTTATGCCAGGAACATGGGATAAAATTCTGACGGCTCAGCATTATTTTTTGCCGCGCAGACTTTTTGGTGTGAAGCTTCCAGGCCCTTTTCATAGACCACACCCCTTTTATCACACTAGTTGCAGAAGTGCCTGAAAACTGTTTAGAACCCTTTAAAAATGTGGTGCAGACAATTTTCTTGTGCAAATGATGATAGAATTCTATTGTACACAGATCAATACATTTTCCCCAACTTGTACTGCAGAAGTGCATGATTCACCCCCTTTCATAGTTATAAGACTATAGATAGATATAGAAGAAATCATGTAAATTTATCAACAATACAATAATAATGGATGACATATGAGTAACACAGTGTATTCAACATGCTCTTTAGAAACCATCTTTACAGCATTTGGAATGCCTTACCACATGGAAATTTTTACAGATGCAAATACATCCCAAAGTTTATATATGTTATAGAATGGTTTGCTTTGTGCAGATGTTCTAACAAAACTATTTACAGTCTCACAAAAGACTGTCAAAATAAAATGTAGTACACCTGGAACATGCTAGACTGTGAACACCTAGCCGTGAGTTAGTGCTTGATGCCATGAAAATGCAATATGATCTGCTCAGAATTTAAGGAGGTGGTCCTATTAGTGATTGCTAGTTGTCTCTGTATTCACACAGAAGGGAGGTGGTCTATCATAGCAACTTCCACTTGACTTGATGTAAATGTATAAATTATAAATTCAATAAAATAAAATCACATGTGACAGGTTTTCTTTAATATCAGTATATCCTCAGGTATCAGCAATTGTACTTATTAGTTTTTGTATCATTTTAACAGAGCCATTGCATTGCAGTGTCATTTGATTCACACAAATGTATTTAATCCCTTTAAATCCCAATGGGATTGTGGACTCTGGCCACAGCCAGAGAGAGTTAGAGCAAAGCAATGATTTATTTACATAAAACCTGTAATCTAGAGTCCATAAAATATAACAGCCCTGAGGGAAAACTTTACTCCAGGGGGATAGACTATGCACATCCTCTTACAGTTTATTGCTGTTCTTCAGTCATTTAAAAAACAGAGGTTTTTCAGATGTGGTATACAAATTCCCATAGTACACATTCCCATGTGTTCGCCATGAATTTACATATACACTACTGCTCAAAGTTTGATGTCACTTAGAATTTTCCTTAATTTTTAAAGAAAAGCACATTTTCTTTCAATAAAGCTAACATTAATTGAATCATAAATATACTGTATAAATTGTTAATGTGGTAAATGACTATTATACCTCCAAACGTCTGATTTTTAATGCAATGCAAACATAGGTGTATATAGGCCCATTTCCAACAACCACCACTCCAGTGGTTTAATGGTACATTGGGGCACATTTATTTACAAGGTCACTCAAGTTCTCTAAAAGTGCATTGTCTGTCTATAATGCTGCGTGCGATCACTTAGATTGTGCGCCAGAAATCATGAATCTGTTGCTTCCCCGCACTGGTCCACCAGAGTTCTCCACCTTTTTTGCACCTTTACCATGGGGTGCAACACAATTTGAAAGTTAAATATGGCGCTCGGTCCGAATCAGCTGGACTGTCCGATGGCATGTCTCCTAATTTGTGTTTCATGGAAGCCAGCGCAGCTGCACCACAAAAGGCGCCGAAGTCTGACAGATTTGCAGCATACGACCCTTAGTAAATGGGCCCCATTGTGTTTGCTAATTGAGTAAGAAGGCTAATGGATGTTTAGAAACCACTTGAAACCGCTTGTTAAAGTATGCTAGCACAGCTGAAAACAGTTTGGCTGATTAGAGAAGCTATAAAACTGACCTTCCTTTGAGCTGGTTGAGAATCTGGAGCATCACATTTGTTTGTTCTATGAAACTCTCCCAATGGCCAGAAAAAAAAGAACTTTCATGTGAAATGCGACAGTGTATTCCTGTTCTTAGAAATGAAGGCCATTCCATGCAACAAACTGCCAAGAAACTGTAGATTTCCTACAATGATGTGCATTATTCCCTTCAGAGGAGAGCACAAACAGGCTCTAACCAGAGCAGATAGAGAAGCAGGAGGCCCCGCTGCACAGTTTGAGAAACCAACACCTCACTGATCCTCAACTGGCAGCTTCATTAAATAGTATCTGCCAAAAGCCAGTGTCAACCTCTATAGTGAAGATGCTGGCCTTCAGGGCAGAGTGGCAAAGAAAAAGTCATATCTGAAACTGGCTAATAAAAGAAAAAGATTAATATGGGCAAAATAACACTGGAGAGAGGAAGATTGGAAAAAAGTGTTATGGACCGACGAATGTTATGGACCGACAAAATTTGAAGTTTTTGGATCACATAGAAGAACATTTATAAGATGCAGAACAACTGAAAAGATGCTGGAATATGCCTGACACCATCTATTAAGGGAGTTAATTTGACGGTCTGAGTTTGGTCTGGTGCTGGTAAAGTGAGAGATTTGCACAAGATCATTTTGAATAAGGAAAGCTATTACTTCATTGACATACACTGTGGACAGTGCTTGATTGGAGACAATTTCATCCTCATCAGGAGAATGAAAACTCATTGAAAACTCAACATTGTCTGGGTAACCACAGACTTTTGAGGTGTTGTCACAAGTGCTCCTGCGACTAAGGCCAGGGTCACAGGCGCAACCGTGCCCCTCTCGGCTTCCCCAGACCCCCGCCATCTTCCTTACCTGTCAGTGTTCCTGTCTGTGCTCATGCAGTCAGGAGTGTGCATCCCTGCTTCCTAGGGCGCACGCGCATAGATTGCTGCTGGCCGTTCCCAGAATACTTCATAAGCCAGCCTCTCCCTGCACACCCAGCTGGATCTTTGAGCCTCATTGCTCTAGAGAAAGCTTGCTTGATGCCCTTTGCTTGTATGCTCTGCTTACGTACATGTGACTTTTCCCAATTAATTTAGTGGATTTCATTTCATAAAATGTAAAACCTATGTTTGCTTAAATGCACATATTTGGGCACATTTATTTACCCGGTCTTGTGCTATCCCCGATCCGGAGTGTCCGCCGGAATGTAATTCAAGAAGATCCTGCGCCTGACATCCTGCATGTGTCGCTTCCCCGCTCAGGTCCGCCGAAGTTCACCTTCTTCTTCCCAGTGCATGTAAGTGCTTGGCTTGTGACACAAATTTAAATATTAAATCCCGAGCTTAGTCCGCCCCGCGTGAAATGCACCAAAATCCGGGGACACAGTCGGGAAACTCGATGAAAATGCAGCCGCGGGACCCTTAGTTAATAAGCCCCAATATGTTAACACTTTGAGTCAAGGCATTGTCATGATGATATGACGGATCATCCAGGGACCTACATACAGTGGTGTAACTGGGAGAAGAAAGGCCCCATAGCAGACTTCTGAATTGGGCTCCACCTACCACATAAAATATATACTGTAGACATCTCACTGGAGAAGTGCTCGAGGGGGTGTACATCTCACCTAGGTTGCTACGTAGTGTGAGATGGTAAGTCCAGGATTGATCTGTTGCTCAGCAGTATTATGCTGCTGAGTTGTTGTTTAATCTTGCCGGGCCTGGATTTACATGGAGTGGCAGGTAGGTTTGGTAGTGGGACTTGCCACTCCCTCCCCTCGATCCAGTTCGGGTTTTGGATCAGGTGAGCTCTGCTCCTAATCAGCCTGTGAAGGTAAAAGCTTTCCAAAGCTTGCAGGTCTGGGCTCTCAGCCAGGAAACAGCCTATGTGGGTTTGGAGGAGCCCTGCATCTTCCTGTCTATGCGGCCGCTGTGTTTACGAGTGTTAGATAGGTGAGACAACCTGTTAGTAAGCGCCCAGACGGGTAGGTCTTTTGTTTGAACTTTTAAAAGCACGGTGTTGCTGTATTTATGTTTGCTGGACTGTTTATGCTAAAAATAAACGCCAAGTTGATCTTTTATACATCTACGTCTGCTGTGAACTGTGTCCTAACACACCATCCCCCGGGAAGATCCCTACAATTGGTGCTGCGGAGCGGGCAAAAACGGTTGCTAGGGGCAACGGTGTGTATCAACTTGGCTACAGCTGCTTATGTCCTGGGTGAAGACTGCTACTTCACTCCAAAAACAGACAAGCGCCATGGAGGAGATGTGGAAGCAGTTTATGCAAGTGAATTTGCAACAGCAGCAGGCTCAGACAGCGGCTAACCTGCGCCATGAACAAGCAATGGCTCAACAACAAAAACTCATCGAGCTCCTGATAGCTAAGCAAGAGGCGTCTGCAGAGGCTAATCCACAGCCAGCGGTGGCAGCCGCTCCAGAGACTTTTTATGTGAGACGGGCTGTGCAGCGAGCGCTGCAAAAGATGACTGCTGAGGACGATGTTGAGGCCTACCTAACTGTCTTTGAGCGTGTGGCTGAGCGAGAGAAGCTACCAGCTGCTGAGTGGGCAGAGGTCATTGCGCCCTATTTAACAGGTGAACCTCAAAAGGCCTACTATGACCTCAGTGAGCAGGAGGTCAAGGACTATACTCGGCTAAAAGCAGAGATACTTGCCCGACTAGGAGTTACCGCTGCTGTCCGTGCCCGGAGGGTACGCAACTGGAACTACAGTCTGGACAAATCTGCGAGGTCCCAGATGTATGACCTGATCCATTTGGCAAGAAAGTGGTTGGAGCCAGACACCTCTACTCCTGCACAGATCCTAGAGAGGGTCGTGATGGATCGCTACCTCTGAGCACTGCCTGCTGACCTGCAACGCTGGGTGGGACAAGGTGATCCTAAGAATGCAGACGAACTTGTCAACCTTGTGGAGAGGTTCCAAGCGACTGAGGACTACCTCCGTGATGTTCCTGCAGCTTCTTCACCTCCCCGGAGTGCCAGGTCTGTGCCGTCACCTGGTAAGAGACTTCCATCGATTGGGGGAGTGTGGAGGGGTGCTGATCGAGGGAAAAGGGCTCAAGAGGTATCTCAGGGGCAAAAGACTGGCGATGGTCCCGGGTGGCCAAGTGGCCCTAAAAAGGACTCCCTGCCAGGGAGACCAGGCCCTATCAAGTGCTGGAGATGCCATGAGGTGGGACACGTGTCTGCCCATTGCCCCCTTACCTCTGAGCCAATGGAGTGTGACGCTAGCCGGCGTCAGTCGCTATTTGCGGAACCATCTTGTGTTGCAGTTCCTGGACTAGAGACTGAACCGCAAGTCTGCAACATTACCATTAATGACTTCCCTGTTAAGGCGTTGCTGGACTCAGGAAGCCTTGTAACCTTGGTGCATGCCAGCCTGGTGGCTGGGGACTTTGGGTCAAAAAAACACATGAGTGTGGTTTGCATACATGGTGATACAAAAGTTTACCCTATAGTGCTGGCTAAAGTCGGGACTGAACTAGGCTCCGTACAGTATGAAGTGGGTGTGGTTAAAAACCTCATGCATAATGTAATATTGGGACGAGATTTTCCGTTGTTCTGGGCTTTATGGGGAAAAAGAAAAACCCCCGAAAGGAGTGAGAATACCCCTAAGGTTGTTGCATTACCCACTGTAAATGATAAAACTGTGCAGGATGAAAGTGATGCTTTTCCTTTACAGGTCCTGGCTGGAGAGGAGGAGGAAGCTCCTCCCACTGAGCAAAATATACCAGACTTAGAGGTGTCTAGGGTTAATTTTGGGACTGCACAGTTGCAGGACCCCACTCTTAAAAATGCGAGAGAGCAGGTTACTGTTTTGAATGGGGTACCTCAGGAACCAGATGCTGAGAATAAATTTCCACATTTTTCCGTGACTAATGATTTCTTCTATAGAGTCACTAAAATTAATGATGAAATTGTGGAACAGCTTCTGGTCCCTAAGCCGTACCGGCGTCAGGTGCTTGACATGGCACATAACCATGTTCTTGGGGGACACTTGGGGACTGAAAAAACGCGGGAGAGAGTCCTCCAGAGGTTTTATTGGCCTGCAATTTATGATGACATTAAAAAATACTGCGAGTCATGCCCCACATGTCAGCTTAGCGCCCCAGTGTCACATTTTCGTAGTCCTTTGGTGTCGCTCCCCATTATAGAGGTGCCTTTTGAGCGTATTGCCATGGATTTAGTGGGTCCCATTGTAAAATCGGCTAGAGGACACCAGTACATTTTGGTTGTCTTAGACTATGCGACCCGCTATCCTGAGGCTGTGCCCTTAAGAAACACTGCATCTAAAACAATTGCCCGGGAGCTGTTTTATATGTTCTCTAGGACTGGGATCCCCAAAGAAATCCTGACTGACCAAGGTACGCCCTTTATGTCTAAGGTGATGAAGGAGCTATGTAAGCTATTTAAAATCACACCTATACGCACCTCTGTATATCACCCCCAGACAGACGGATTGGTGGAGAGGTTTAATAAAACCCTCAAACATATGTTGAAGAAAGTGGTAGAAAAAGATGGTCGTGATTGGGATCACTTGTTACCTTACCTGATGTTTGCTGTGAGGGAAGTTCCCCAAGCGTCCACAGGGTTCTCTCCCTTTGAGTTGGTCTATGGTCGTCACCCTAGGGGTCTATTAGATATTGCAAAGGAGACATGGGAGAGTGAGTCCACCCCATACAAAAGTGTTATCGAGCATGTAGCACAAATGCAGGACCGTATAGCCACTGTAATGCCCCTAGTAAGGGAACACCTCCAGAGGGCGCAAGAGAGCCAAAGTAGAATTTACAACCGTTCTGCGAGAATCAGGACATTTAACCCAGGTGACAGGGTTCTCATACTAGTTCCCACTATAGAGAGTAAATTCCTAGCGAAGTGGCAAGGTCCCTATGAAATTGTTGAAAAGGTCAGTGAGGTAAACTATAAGGTGCACCAACCAGGTAGAAGGAAGCCTTTCCAAGTTTATCACATAAACTTGATCAAATCCTGGAAAGACAGGGAATCCTTGGTGGCAACAAATCCTGGTAATAATTTGTCACAACCAATCCCTTCGGTCAAGGTTGGTGATACCCTATCAGGGTCACAGAAACAGGAGGCTAAGGAGTTTTTGCAGAAAAACAAAGACAAGTTTTCTGACCTTCCAGGGCGTACACACCTCATCCGTCATCACATTGAAACTGGGCCTAGAAGCAGAGTAAACCTCAAGCCCTATAGGATACCAGAAGCACGCAGAGAGGCAGTGTCTGCTGAGGTGAAACGTATGCTTGACCTAGGAGTGATTGAAGTTTCACAGAGTGAATGGTCCAGTCCGATTGTGCTAATCCCAAAGCCCAATGGAACTTGGAGGTTCTGTAACGATTTCAGAAGGTTGAATGAGATCTCCAAGTTCGATGCTTATCCTATGCCCAGGGTAGATGAGCTGATTGAAAAGATGGGTAATGCCAGGTACATAACCACCCTCGATCTCACAAAGGGCTACTGGCAGATTCCTCTTACTGATGAGGCTAAAGAGAAAACTGCATTCTCCACCCCTGAGGGGTTGTTCCAGTATGTAGTGATGCCATTCGGGTTACATGGAGCACCTGCGACTTTTCAGAGGTTGATGGACTTGATTCTGCGACCACATCGTGATTATTCAGCTGCCTACCTCGATGATGTGGTCATTTTTAGTCCCGATTGGGAAAGTCACCTCTGTAAGGTACAGGTTGTGTTGAATGCCATAAGTGATGCAGGGTTGACCATAAATGCCGAGAAGTGTGCACTAGCCCTAGAAGAGGCCAAGTACCTGGGTTACATTATTGGGAGGGGTTTGATTAAGCCACAGTTAAATAAAATTGAGGCAATACAGAATTGGCCTAGACCCCTGTCAAAGAAACAGGTCAGAGCTTTCCTGGGTATTACGGGCTATTACCGTAGGTTTGTGCCGAACTTTGCCTCAATTGCAGCCCCGCTAACTGACTTGACAAAGGGCGGAAAGTCAGCAATGGTGACGTGGACTCCAGAGGCCGAGAAGGCTTTCCAAAGCCTTAAGTCTTCTCTGTGCCAACAACCTGTGCTAGTTACCCCCGATTTCAGGCGAGAATTTCTGGTCCAGACAGATGCCTCTAACACAGGGTTAGGTGCAGTTCTCTCACAGGTGGTGAATGGCGAGGAGCATCCGGTGATGTACTTGAGTAGGAAGTTAACCCCGGCCGAGAAGAATTATGCTATTGTGGAGCGTGAATGTCTGGCAGTGAAGTGGGCCCTAGAATCCCTGAAGTATTACTTGCTAGGCAGGAAATTCAAGTTAGTGACAGACCATGCCCCCCTAACATGGATGAAACTAAACAAGGAGAAAAATGCAAGGGTGACTAGATGGTTTCTGTCCCTACAAAATTTCAATTTCACTGTGGAACACAGACCAGGGAAATTACAGGCGAATGCTGATGCACTGTCAAGGGTACATTGTCTGTGGGGACAAAATGCTCAGCCCTCCGGTCTGAAAAAGAGGGGGGGGATATGTAGACATCTCACTGGAGAAGTGCTCGAGGGGGTGTACATCTCACCTAGGTTGCTACGTAGTGTGAGATGGTAAGTCCAGGATTGATCTGTTGCTCAGCAGTATTATGCTGCTGAGTTGTTGTTTAATCTTGCCGGGCCTGGATTTACATGGAGTGGCAGGTAGGTTTGGTAGTGGGACTTGCCACTCCCTCCCCTCGATCCAGTTCGGGTTTTGGATCAGGTGAGCTCTGCTCCTAATCAGCCTGTGAAGGTAAAAGCTTTCCAAAGCTTGCAGGTCTGGGCTCTCAGCCAGGAAACAGCCTATGTGGGTTTGGAGGAGCCCTGCATCTTCCTGTCTATGCGGCCGCTGTGTTTACGAGTGTTAGATAGGTGAGACAACCTGTTAGTAAGCGCCCAGACGGGTAGGTCTTTTGTTTGAACTTTTAAAAGCACGGTGTTGCTGTATTTATGTTTGCTGGACTGTTTATGCTAAAAATAAACGCCAAGTTGATCTTTTATACATCTACGTCTGCTGTGAACTGTGTCCTAACACACCATCCCCCGGGAAGATCCCTACAATACATACAGTATATACAGAACATATATACATACAGCTTATACACACATACACTCACCGGCCACTTTATTAGGTACACCATGCTAGTAACGGGTTGGACCCCCTTTTGCCTTCAGAACTGCCTCAATTCTTCGTGGCATAGATTCAACAAGGTGCTGGAAGCATTCCTCAGATTTTTGGTCCATATTGCCATGATGGCATCACACAGTTGCCGCAGATTTGTCGGCTGCACATCCATCATGCAAATCTCCCGTTCCACCACATCCCAAATGAGTACAGTGAACTCATTGAAACCAGTTCAATAAACCAGTCTGGGATGATTCGAGCTTTATGACATGGCGCATTATCCTGCTGAAAGTAGCCATCAAATGTTGGGTACATTGTGGTCATAAAGGGATGGACATGGTCATCAACAATACTCAGGTAGGCTGTAGCGTTGCAACAATGCTCAATTGGTACCAAGGGGCCCAAAGAGTGCCAAGAAAATATTCTCCACACCATGACACCGCCACCACCAGCCTGAACCGTTGATACAAGGCAGGATGGATCCATGCTTTCATGTTGTTGACGCCAAATTCTGACCCTACCATCCGAATGTCGTAGCAGAAATCGAGACTCATCAGACCAGGCAACATTTTTCCAATCTTCTACTGTCCAATTTAGATGAGCTTGTGCAAATTGTAGCCTCAGTTTCCTGTTCTTAGCTGAAAGGAGTGGCACCCGGTGTGGTCTTCTGCTGCTGTAGCCCATCTGCCTCAAAGTTCGACGTACTGTGCGTTCAGAGATGCTCTTCTGCCTACCTTGGTTGTAACGGGTGGCGATTTGAGTCACTGTTGCCTTTCTATCAGCTCGAACCAGTCTGCCCATTCTCCTCTGACCTCTGGCATCAACAAGGCATTTCAGCCCACAGAACTGCCGCTCACTGGATGTTTTTTCTTTTTCGGACCATTCTCTGTAAACCCTAGAGATATTTGTGCGTGAAAATCCCAGTAGATCAGCAGTTTCTGAAATACTCAGACCAGCCCTTCTGGCACCAACAACCATGCCACGTTCAAAGGCACTCAAATCACCTTTCTTCCCCATAATGATGCTCGGTTTGAACTGCAGGAGATTGTCTTGACCATGTCTACATGCCTAAATGCACTGAGTTGCCGCCATGTGATTGGCTGATTAGAAATTAAGTCTTACCGAGCAGTTGGACAGGTGTACCTAATAAAGTGGCCGGTGAGTGTACATACAGTACCATATACACCCATGCATCATATACACAGACTTACAGCATATACACACCCAAACCCCACATGTGATCATAGCAGATGCTATGGCTATTACCCCTGTAGTTACACCATGTAATTACGCCCTGCCTACATAGAAATCAATGGGTCCCATAGCAAAACTTACCTTTGCATTCTCCCAACAATTTTTTTTATTGCAACTATTTTCTTTAGAGACAACGGGGCACAATTACTTCCCTGGCCGCTTGAGTTCACGAAGTCCGTAGTGTGCAATGAACAGGTAGTCTGGGGCGATTCACTAGGATCGTGCGCCCTGCATGTGTCGCTCCCCCGCTCAGGTCCACTGGAGTTCACCTTCTTCCTCCCGATGCATGTATGTGCTTGGCATGCAACAAAATTTTAAAGTTAAATCCCATGGTTTGTCTGAATCCGTCGGAGCATACGATGGCCCACTATCCAATTACCTGTCCCAGCGGTGCGATCCCCAAAAACGACGGGAAACCCTTAGTAAATAAGCCCCAATATGTACCATATTAGGGTACTTAGGACTTTTTGATCTCTGCATTGATCTCTATATGCATCTGCCATACCAGGACCAGTAAATGATGAAGAACAAATACTCAACACATCACATATTATTTTTAATTAAAACCTCTATTAAAAGATTCATTTTTTATTTGGCTACCCAAATCTGACTGTGCAAATCTAGCTGCACAAATAATAGCCCCCATAGAGGTCTATTACACTTAGTCTTGGTACAATTAGCAAGGTGTCTCACTGCCAGCTAGAGCCAGGCGTCGATGCCACCAGAGGTAGAGCTTGATGTATTCTTGCTTGTTATGTGGCGTATGATGATGTTTCCGGTAATAAAAAAAACCTACCTTGGCTTATTTATAAGTCTATAAAAAATTAACTTACATACTCACCTTCCAGCACCCCCGGCTTACATCCCCAATGCTCCGCGCGCACCCCCCGCCCACCGCGGCTCCTCCTCTCTGCTGTAACAGCCGGCAGAGCTGCAGCCGTGCTCTCTGCTGGTTGGCTCACACTATGATGCAGGGGTGACACTGGTCAGCAGAGCACATGAACGCGTCTTTGCCTACTGTTTTAGCAGAGAGAGGAGAGAACAGGAGTCAGGGGGACTTGAGCATTGGGAAGCCACACCGAGCATTGGGGGCTGCCGAAAGTTGAGTATGTAAGTTTATTTGTTTATGTGCTGGGAAAACTGGGGCCTATCTGGCTATATACCAGAGGGGGCTGTGTGACAATATACCACAGGAGGCTGTCTGGCTATATAAGATAGGGGGCTGTCTGGCTATATACCGCAGGGGACTGTCTGGCTATATACTACAGGGGGCGCCCTGGCTATATACTACAGGGGGCTTGCTGGCTATATACTGGGAGGCTGTGACCAATGCATTTTCCACTCAAGTCAATAGGTTTGCCCATTTTTTGTTGGTAAAATTAACCTTGGCTTATACTCGGGTCGGCTTATACTTGAGTATATACCGTAAGTTACATTATAGTGTCCCTGTAATTACAACAGTATGTAACACCGTACTAAATTATCTATAATCGTTATAATTGATCACACTGTACCCCCAATAAAAATCACAAGAATAAAGCTCAAACAGCTCAAGGATGAAGTTGTAGCAAAATGTATATTCTATGGGAGTCAAAACAAGTAGGCATGGTCAGACAATGTGGGTGAGTTAAAAACTCCCCACAGACAAATTGTTGGTTATTACTATTACTATTATTACAGCTTTTACTACACATTAATAGACTTACACCTTTCTTTGGAACTAATGGTGGCCCTACAAAGTATACATTTTCTTTTCACTTCATAAATACTTGATGCTTTAAAGGAACTCTACCATCAAAATCAAGCATGATAAATCAGCGACACTTACTCATAGATCAAGGCACTGTGGTTGAGTTTCCTGCATTTGTTATCCATGGCCTCTTTCCTCCTAAAATCAATTTTTACAATTACATTTTGGTGGGTGTTTTCAGAGCCCCTTAGTGCTGTAGCTTCACAGACTGTTAAAATTAGCATAGCAGGTCTCCCCTCCCCCTGCACTTCCAACTGCTGCTAGATTACACAGGCAGATGGAGGAGGGAGATAACAGGGGGTTGGGTGAGACATGTTCTGCTCATTATAACAGCCTGTGAATCCCTTCACAGTAATTGTGGGAGAAGAGAATTGGAAATATGGATAAAGGAAAACCCCAAGATCACTGTGGCTGAGCTCCAGAAATGCAGTAGGGAGTTGGGAGAAAGTTCCACAAGGTCAACTATCACTGCAGCCTCCACCAGTCAGGGCTTTATGGCAGAGTGTGCTGACAGAAGCCTCTCCTCAGTGCAAGACATATGAAAGCCAGCATACAGTTAGCAAAAAAAAACATGAATAAGATTCTCTGGTCTGATGAAATGAAGATCAAACATTTTGGTGTTAGTTCTAAGCGGTATGTGTGGAGAAAACCATGCACTGCTCATCACCTGCCAAATACAATCCCAACAGTGACACATGGTGGTGGCAGCATCATGCTATGGGGGTGTTTCAGTTTCAGGGATAGGCAGGGCTGGTGCTATAGGGAGGCAAAGTGTGCAATTGCCCAGGGCCCCTTGAAAGGGGAGAATATCTTCTTTCAAATGAATCTTGAATTTTGTTTCTAGGTGCTATGGATCCAAAGGTTTAAAGTGAGAATATCTGGTGCCAGAATCACTCCCAATGGCAGTTTAACAGTTAATATCTCTGTGTTCCTGACACTTAGAAACACATATTTAGATTCATATAAAAGAGGAGACTCTCTTATTTCATAAAGAAGAAAAGAGAAGAAAAAAGAAGAAAAAATATGTAAGGTTCTATGTCTCAGAGAGCCAGAGATACAGCCCTCTGAAGTATAGCCCCCTCCAGATTCTTAGCCATCAGGCTACAGGGAGAATTTGCTGCACACAGGAGTTGCTGCACCTTACAGATAATGGAAAAATTCACTTTATCTGTTACTACATTTTGAGAAGGGATAATATCAACTAATATTCATGTTTTTAACCCTTCTCTATGCAGAACTATCTAAGAACACACTTTCTCTCTTGCCTTTTATTTTGTGATAGTTTTATTTTGCGTTGCTTCAACATTTAAAAATGAGAAAAGGTTCAAGAGGTATGAATGCTTTTGCATCCAGCTGTACACCGAAATCAGAATGGTCTGGCAATTTTTCACAAACGTATACGAAGTCTTTAATGGTATGTTGTAACTTTTCTTGGGTTATAACTTCTGTGATGTGCAAGAGATTTGAAATCAGAGACTAGGAACTTCAAGATACGTCTCAGACTATTGTAACACCCAAGAGAGAAGAAAATCTAACATTTGAGTTTTATTTATAGTTTCATAATTTTCAGGAACTTTTCTGATGCAGCAGCCGAATATCAGTAGGTTGTCATTCCTTTCTACATCATATATTACCAAGCTTTAAGTCTCCTATAAACATTTAATTGTGCAAAAAACTTGTCTATTTCACATGTTAGTTTAAATTTGGTCTAAGGTTGTTTATGAAATTCAGGGGGATTATATGAATATATTAAAATACGTGAGATGCCTTCTATACAAATGGATTACATGTTACCCAGTTCATGAAAAGCATGCTGTGAAAGGTATGCAGTGTTCCATTGTATGTTCTACAAGAAGAATACCAAATCCTCTGTGATCTTCACCCTGCGCTGTTCTCTGGGACAGGCAGTGTAGATTTCCATACATATTTAAGGATTACTCCTTCATTTTTAACAGATTCAGTGCGCCTTTTGCTGGTAAATACTTTAAATACCTTAAATCTCATCAAAGGCTTTGTCTTTGATCACTTCTCAGCATAAAATGAAGGGTTAAAAATAGCTCTGAAGAAAGAGTAATCAGTTCTGGAAGGCTTAAAATACCGGGGAGTCCCAGATAATTCTTCTGTGATTTGCTTTTTTGCACACAAATCATTTCATCCTACTGAAACTTAAAACAGGGTGAGTAAATTAACTGAAAATGTAAAATCTGCACATGTCATAACTTCTTTTATAGGGAAATTTCATTTATATATAAATCTTATTTGCTTGTTGTAAACGGGAGAACCCCTGCATCAATTAGCTGTTCTGTGCCATATAAATACATGAACAGGTAGCCAGTAGTTGGTTCAATGTGCATGTAGTGGTGTCACTGTAGCACCAACTCCTTGTGAAAGTAATAGTTGTAGTTAAAGCTACCTGTAGCAAATAAAGCATGGAGCTAACTGTGTCTGCCTCTGTCATCCTGGGTTTAAGCAGCACCAAACAGTTGAGCAGTGCGTGGGTTGTAAGTCTGCCCTCTATGATCAATGATTGCTGGCCTAACCTGGGCACTGGCCATCAATAGTCATTCCTGGACAACACCTTAAAGAGGACCTGTCACCTAAATTTTCGGCACCAGGCGCTGCTTACTCCTCTTTAAGTGTATGAGCTATATAGTACTAGTGATTTCACAGAACCCACTTGTTCCCATAACTAACCTGTACATGGGGTCAAACACCTGAGCAGTGTGGAGTCTGTTTATTAATCCCCACTATCATCTATTGATAATCTATCATGAGCAAAGGCCATTAATAGTCATTTCTATTCACCCCCTTTTATAATACTATTATATTGACTGATTTTACAGAACATCCAAGATGCAAGACAAAGGTTGTACAGAGGCTGCAGTTGCAACTGGGCCCGGGAGTCTTAGGGGCCCCATACGAAGAGCCCAGAACTCTCAACTATACATCATTGTTGGAGTTCCAGCAGATTAGATTTTGCCCGCTGGTTGTTTCCATTTAGGGTAGTACATTCATGATGTACATAGAGGGAACAGAAGGAATTTGTTACAATTCAATGGAGTCCATTAATTTCACTATTGTCAGATTAAACAGTAACATATTTTTGTTTTTAATGTGTTTTACTATGCAGATGTGAGAAGAGCCACTTATTTATGCTTGAATATACATATGTGTGTAAACATATACACATACATCCTTCTTCCTGGATGTAGTCATAGCCATATTCAAAACATTGCACATTTACAAAAATGCTATTATGATAAGTAAAAAATAATAATAATAATTAGATAGTGTTATTTATAATTTATCAGATCAGTGGCTGAATTGTCACTATATTGCAACCATATAAACAAAACAATGTCTGGACAGTACTTAGTTATGGACAATATTTAGTTATGTGCTTAATGGGTTTTAATTTGTCTCCCAAACACTGACTTTTTACAAACAGCAGAGATTCAAGAATACATAATGAAGTTAATACAAACACATCATGGATTAATTATGTTTACTAGATCAAAGCTGCAGTCATAAAAATATGCAAATAATAATAATGGTCTTTGGTCTGCTCCGTTATTATTTTACTTTACGTGAGTAATGACACATAATGATAAGGATAATATAAGTCCGACTATACAGGCGCATAAATAAATGACACCAACAACCTTTTTTTGGATAAACAAAAGGCCACAGTGTTTATTAAGGATTACTCAACAGTTAAAAAATATATATTCTCAATTAAAACTATAAACACATAAACAGTAACAATGTAATCAACATAGACCTAATAAATAGAATTAATATCAATAATTAAAATGTCCACCCAATATTAGCTAAGTAACTAAGCCCTGCTAATAAATAACTTGACAAAATTTTTCAAATATAAAAATCATAAGAAACTAAAAACGGAGAGTGTGGGCACTCTGATGAATAACCTGGGGGTCATGGTGGAAGGAGATGAGGAAAGGGCCAATCTACTGAATGCCGCCTTCCCAACTGTTTTACAGAGAAAAACCCATGGTGGGAGACATGATGAGGAATAATGTAAATTCTCATTGGAATGTCAGCAGTTTAACCCAAAAAGAAGTACTGTACGTAGCTTGTAGACTACTATAGCCACAATTCCCTGAACAGTACTACATAAATTGCAAGGAGAAAGAGGGGAATTGCATCTAAATGGCTAAAAATAAACAAATAGTTTTTATGCCATTAAAAAATGAATGTTTATTGTCGCAAAAAATTGTCACACTTAACAAACATTTAAAAACACTTAAAAAGCCCAATAGATGTGTGCTTGTACCTAGGCATGAACTACTTGGGTTGTCTGCAGTTCATGCTAAAGCTGCCTATCTCCAGGTATGCCTATTGGTGGTGATGTCTAATGCTAGCTGTGGATGATATAAGTATGTATAGTAGGATATCTTACTGGTTGTGAAGGTATACTTAACTCTGTTGAAACAGTGTCATGACAGCAGCACGAGTAGGGAATAATCCTAGATGTATACGAGGTAGAATGTCACCATGTCCAATAGTGAGGGATAGGGGCTCAGCTCCCCACGCGTTCCGCCAGCGTCTGGCTTCCTTAGGGGTAAATGTTTTTGGTATAGGATGTCGTATTTATCCTAAATAGTTGGTTTGCTAAGAGAAAAAAGAAGTACGACGCCGCCTCACAACCACTAAGATAGATAAATCACCAGGCCCAGATGGTATTCCCTGAGGACTGGTTCTGTTCCACAGGACTGGCACATAACAAATGTGGTACCAATATACAAAAAGGGATCAAAAAGGGATCCTGGAAACTACAGACTTGGGAGTCTAACTTCTGTGGTAGAGAAAATATTTGAGGGGTTTGTTAGAGATCCTATCCTGGAGTATTTCTCTTTGCACAACCTTATAACCCAGAATCAGCATGGGTTTATGAGGGATCAGTCCTGTCAGACTAATCTGATTGGCTTCTATGAGGAGGTAAGTTCCAGACTGAACTTTGGGGAGGCTGTGGGATGACGTCATGGGGAGCGACGATCTTCGGCAATATGGTGCCGCCATTTAAAAAAATAAAAACACCCACTGTGGTCGTTACCGGTAAGCCTTTGCTGAAATATGCAGCAGAGACTTAGCGGCTATGGAGAGGGATCAGCCAGTGAGCCCTCTCCATGCACCCGCACCCGACATGTGATGTACCGTTACGTCATATGCCATTATTCGTTATTATTCGATTCGGTTCGAAACAAATGTTCTCTGGAAATTCACCGGACCAGGTCGAATCAAATTTAGATAAATTCGCCCATCTCTAATTCTTCATAAGGACATAGTTTTCCCCTTACACAAATCCCTGGTCAGACCACACATGGAATATTGTGTACAGTTTTGGGCACCAGTGTATAAAAAGGACATGGCAGAACTGGAATGGGTGCAGAGGAGAGCAACCAGGATTATTAGGGGAATGGGGGAACTAGAATACAATGACAGATTACAAAATCTGGGGTTATTCATTTTAGAAAAAAGAAGGTTGAGGGGAGACCTTATTACAATGTACAAATACTTGAACAGGCAGTACAAGGATTTCCACATTAATTCCACATGGTTTGGCATTAATTCCACATCATTACATATGGTTCCCTGAAAGTCATGGTTAATGGTAAGGGACCTGCCTTACATACTAGCAAAAGAGGCGTGGTTTTCCTTATTCCATCTTGGAAAACTTATTTGCATTTCTCCAATGCCAAATCTAAGTGCCAGTCAACTCACTATAAATTGTGCTCTTTCAGGCGCAGCTTATAGAGCAATTCTGTGCCAGGTAGAACTGATAAATGCAACGGAGTCGGCAGGGTTTAATCACGATGTGCCAGTGTATGATAAATCCCCATGCATAAGTATATATGTGAATATTTGCAATTTGTGTAGTTTTAGAATTTTATTTCAGTAATGTGTGCTATCTCTCTCTCTCTCTCTCTCTCTATATATATATATATATATATATATATATATATATATAATGAATATATATTATATGTGTGTAATGCATACATGCCTATGTGTAATGTTTGTATATCTATTTTATGTGTGTACAGTTGTATGCAGGGTATTTTACCAGCATCTGTAAAATTTAGGGCATAGGCGGAGGTATACCTAACAAATTGAGAGGCTGGGAGTAGAAGAACGCTTATACCCAGTACTTATCCTGCTTTACCTACATCAGCTCTAAGATGGGCATTTTCATTGTGTGGAGAAAGAAAAAGAGTTATAATATCATCCACCTTTTCATTGTGTGGAGAAATAAAAAGGGTTATAATATCACCCACCGTTTCATCACTGTCTCGCGCAATAAAAATGCACATCTACTAGCCTGTGCTAGATAAATAAAGCTTTTGTTTGGTCAGCTTTTGTTTATACTAAGCCATCTCCAGGGAAAAAAAAGGTAGACCGCGGCCAGTTGCAGTCTCATCCTCCTGTGCACGCCCACACAGCGGAGAATGCTTGCAGCAGGGCTTGTAGAGCATGCATGGCCGCTGTGCAAGCTCTGCAATACAAGCCTATAACACAAGCAGCCAATAGCTGCTATGCTGTGCATTCTGTGCACAAGCACACAACGCTATGTGGGAGTGGAGTTTCATGGGACTTGAAGTGCTCAGTCCTCGCCTGCAGTGATAAAAAGGTAGTAAGTGTAAAAATAACTAATTCCACACAAATGTCAGTGGAAAACTGTGTATTCTTAGGAGTAGTGGGTGTATTTATCACACACAGGAGGTTTTTTTTGTCGCTTCAGGGACTGTAAAACCCCTTTAAAAAAGATTTCTTGGTGTAAAACACTGTATGCCTTGAGGCTACAATCAATCTATGATTAGACATAATTTATAAATGGAGAAAACAATTTTCCCTCTCTCTTTCTCTACTCAACAAGGAGTTGGGTGAGTTTAACTTGCATAAGAGAACAATAGAAAAAAGCATGAAAGAAGGCTGGATCAAACTTGGTCACGTCTAGAGGGCGGTGGAGTAGAAAATCACAAGGCTAAAGAATAGTCAATAGTAGAGGCAAATATCAAAATTGCTGGCATAATGTGAGCTAGTTAGTTAATATAGGCCACAAGGAGGCAAAAAGTAGTCAGGTAAATGTAGTGCTAAGACACAAAAGTTGTGGTTGTGGCTCTCTGTCACTCCTACTGGCTCATGTGACACACACCCTACTCACAGAGGCTGCTCATCTGTCACTCTAGTCTCTATTAGAACATACCATCCAGGGGTGGTCTTGAACCTAGAGAACTCACAGCTTCAGTACCTCCTTTCCCCCAGGAACCACAGGAGTAAGTGCTGAAAGCTGTTCAGGTAAGTGGGTTCTGACAGGAGCTGTGGAAGTGGGTATTCAGACCTTCCAGCAAACTATGGAGATCATATTTTTTTTTTCTTTTACACTGTTGCTGTTGTCAGATTTTTGTATTATCCCTATAGTGTAGTCTATTCTAAGGTTAAAGCTATGCAATAGTGTTTATATTTTCTTACAATATCGAATATTACAATATCGAAAAGGAAGATTTGAAACTGTAGTTGATCAATTCAATACGAATTTACATTTTTTTTCAACACAATGCACTTAGATTCATGAATTTACAGTATTCACTCAAACTCTGCTTAAAACTTGTACTTGTAGCATCTCATTGATTTACTGAAACTAATACAAATACATTTGCAGGTGTCAAAATTTTAGACATTAAAAATGTTGCTTGTCTTTTACGCCATGAATTTGTTGGTATATAAAAATTGGCGAGACAGAACTTTAGGATATAGATGACAAGTGAATTTCCGATATGACTTTTACCTGCAGACAAGCAATATAACGTCTTTTTAATTTTACTATGTATTCCGCAAACGATTTTTGACATATTTAGTAGTTTTTCTTTGTTGCCTAGGTAACTTGGAAGAAACAACACAGAACTTGCATTAGTTCAAAGTTTACTTCCAGACATTGTTGATGGAATGCTTATGTTAACTCATTTTAATCCTAAAAGGAAAAACATATCATCAGTGATGTGACATGACTACATTCCACAGAAGGCAGCATTCTGGTCCCATATGCTGGTCACTTTAAACAAGCTACATGACATTTAATATATTTAGAATTACATTCATTACATAAGCCTTATGCTAGACTTCTATAAGGAAATGGCAATATTCTCTATCATTTATCTTCTAGAATAATATTTCCTGTGCCATGGTACTTCAATGAAAACATGTAAAGCATGAGACACAGGAACCATAGTTATAAGGAACCACCAGCCACAGGAATCCAAACCAATAACAACCACGACTACCAACCTGTATAGTTATCAGCGTCAGCCATGCTGCAGTCTGCCACACAGAATTGTAACTGACTTCAGCTACATGACAAACCCATATAACCAAAGCCTGTAAATAATTATAGTAAAATGAATATAAATATGTATGTATAATCCATTGTCTCTACAATTAAAAACAAATAAACCTCCTTTAATTATTATACAAATAGAAAGCATAATACTTAAAGGACACCTGTCATCAGGTCTCTGCCACTAGTCCTGTCACCTCTACCTGTTGGAGCAGCTCACAAGGATCCATCCCAGCCTTTATCTAGTTATTTCATACATTATTCATTGTAAAATCATCTATTTTTTATCATGTAAATTCGGCTGGTCACAAAGTCAGAGGCAGTGATGTCACCCCTGTTACCCCTCTCCTCTCCTCCCCCTGCTCATGTCTGTGTGTAATGTATAGTAAAGCATGGCTAGTGTGTGTACTGCATCTGCTGACATGCTGCTTCCTCCTAATATACAGGAGAGAGACACAGACATCAGCTACACATGAATCTGACATGTTCTGCTGTAACATGGCTGCCTGGAGCTGCTGGATCTCTCCTAAACACACACACACACATGCACACACAGGCTGCAGGGGGCGTGGCCACCAGCACCAGGAAGCACATCATTATACAGCCTCACATCATTATACAGGCTGTCAGTCATGCACTGGGGGTGTGGCTGTGCCTCCCACTCATGAATAGAGGGGACAGCTTGAATATGCTAATGCTTCATTGGACATTTCACAGGTCATTTGCATACAGTTTTAGGACCTCATTGCTTAGGTTTACAGGCATGTAGAGGGACAATGAAGGGACAGAGGCACTGCTCTCTAATGGCAGTTTATGAAAATATATTTAGTTTGGGGGGGGGTTATTTTGCATGACGGGTTCTCTTTAAGGGGGTACTTCAGTTATAGCAAATTAGCCCCAAAACACAGGGTATGGTTTAGCTTGCTGATTCGTTGGGGTCGCCATGATGTACCCCCACTGTAGCTTGAGGCGAGGAGAGAGCAGCCAGTCGTGCATGTGTCGGCTCCTGTATTCATCTCTATGGCACTTTTGAAGATTCCCAAGTTCGGCGCTCAGTTATCTCAGTCAGGCCCATAGAGATGAATGGAGCAGCCGAATGCTGCGTGACTGGCTGCTGCAGTCATCTTTAGTGCAACAGGGGTACAACCATGGGGGTCCCTTTACTGTGGCCTGTGGATTTGGCCTAACTTAGTATGTCCATAGAACCTCTTTAACTGCAGGTGAGACCACAATTGAACTCTTTGGATGCAAAACTACAGGTCATGGAGGTTGAGTGCAATATTTAATGTTTACTCTAAAACAATTGTACTTGCTTTCTTCTTTAGATCTCCACAGCTGCTCCTACGACAACTCCTGTGATAATTATTTTCACTACTCAGAAATTTTGTACACGGTTTTGGCCAGTTTATGGGAAAATGATGACTTCTATAATCCATCAGTTTTAACCAGCTATTATTATCTAACTACTGATATATTTAAGATAGTGTTTTGAATAATGTTAATTATTGATAATTATTAATTAATGTTTTTCTGAATATTCTTCTCTTCAGGTTCTCAATATTTTTTGCTTGTGTCTTCTTTTTCGCAACAAGGAAAAGTTTATCTATTATTTATCTATTATGACCAACCGGCTGAATGTCAGCATATTGCAGCAAAGTCTTACCGGTAACACCCGGCGGCGGCTTAAAAAAAATGGCGGTGCATGGGCGCCGTCATCTTGGTGAGGATTGACGCTCCCTGAGAACTGATATAAATATAAATAAACAGTAAAAATCATAAACAGATTAGGTATCGCAGAGTCTAAAATGCCCGATCTATCAAAATATAATACAGGTTTTTCACTGTGTTTATCCCCGTAATCCCCAAAATTTGCACTTTATGTCATACAATCCTCAAAATGGTAGCATTGAAAACATCATCAAAAGTCCCCAAAAATTATACCACCCTCAGCTCTGTACACGAAAGTATAAAAAAGTTATTAGCACCAGCAGATGCCAAAATATATATATTTTTTTGTAAAGGAGGTTTTAATTTTTGTATGAAAACATTATAAAACCTATACAAATTTGGTATCCCCGTAATTGTACTGACCCAAAGAATAAGTAGACATGTCCTTTGGGGCGTACAGTGAAATCCAAGCCCACAAGAAAACGCCAATTTCACTGTATTTGGATTTTTTTCCCACTTTCCTGTACACGGCATTAGATACCACAATTTTTAAGTGCAATTTGTTACACAGAAAACAAGCCATCACACAAATCTGTACATGGAAAAATAAAAAAGTTAGAGATTTTTGAAGGTTGGGAGTGAAAAATGAAATGAAAAAAAAATTAAAAAGCAAAAATGAAAACGGGCTGCGGAGGGAAGGGGTTAAAAGGGCAGGAGCTTTGTTTCAAGATTTATGTATATCTTTTTCCTGACCTGGGGTCTCCTAAATGGCTGGTTTACTCTCCATTGGTGTTCACTGTGTTTAGACTTATCCAGGCTTCTGTGCATTGTGGTCCTGTTGCTGATATTAGACTTATTGGTCCTGTTGCCCATTGTTTTGATCTATTATTGAATTGTATTTTTTTTTTCAGAAAATAATCCAACAGTATGAATTCTTGTCAAATTAGACCTTTCTTTGATACGGATTGTAGTTGTACAATCTGTATATGATTACGGTCTAAGGTGACTGAAGCATCAAACTTTTGAATTGTTTTTGAAATAAAAAATACACAAGCATCTCTTGAGTGACTAATTTCTATATATACATATGTGGGGTTTGGACCCCATGTACCAAAGACACCAAAAGGAGTGCTGCGACATTCCCTGAAGACTGTGTATTTCTCATTGTTATACATGACTTGATTAGTGGATATCTATGGTTTGACTTTGTCAGTATGGACTGGCCTGATTGCCACCAACATCTGGTGATAATTTCATGTCAATAGCACCTTTGTAAATATATTTAATGAGAGAATTGTGTTCACTTCTTATTTCACCAGCTGTATATAAAAGCTTGTCTTTTTGCATTCTGCTACCATCCTAGCTTGTTTGTGGCCACATATACAGTGGGGAATAGATACTGAATACACATATGTAAACAAGTCCTGTTGAATTCCTATTTTATCCAACATCTTGACTGTGAAGTGCAACAGTGTTCTCATTAACCATTCACAGTGGTTTGAATGCAATGTTCTGTTTCATATCACAGGTCAATAAATTCCTTCTTCTAAGAATCCAATGTACTTTGAGTCAGTATAAATCGAATAATAAAATTATAGTGTTTTGGTGCATTTGTGAGCTTCTCAAGTTACAATTTTACTAATGCCCCAGCTTTCCATTACATAAATAGACTCAGAGGCTATAACATGCACAAATAGGTATATTTTACTGCCTGCATATGGGTTTATTATTGTCAAGTGGGCTGAGACTCACAGACTAACAAAAGCAGCTCTGGCTCTAACAGACCTGGCCTGTCAAATAATATATTAAATAAGCAACCAGTAATAATCAATTTCATTTACATGTAATACTATGAGGACATACCTCTGAACATGCATAGCCTTTTCCTACACATACCTCTGAACATGCATAGCCTTTTCCTATGTATAACTCTGAACATGCATAGCCTTTTCCTACACATACCTCTGAACATGCATAGCCTTTTCCTATGTATAACTCTGAACATGCATAGCCTTTTCCTATACATACCTCTGAACATGCATAGCCTTTTCCTATACATACCTCTGAACATGCATAGCCTTTTCCTATGCATACCTCTGAACATGCATAGCCTTTTCCTATGTATAACTCTGAACATGCATAGCCTTTTCCTATACATACCTCTGAACATGCATAGCCTTTTCCTATACATACCTCTGAACATGCATAGCCTTTTCCTATACATACCTCTGAACATGCATAGCCTTTTCCTATACATACCTCTGAACATGCATAGCCTTTTCCTATACATACCTCTGAACATGCATAGCCTTTTCCTATACATAACTCTGAACATGCATAGCCTTTTCCTATACATAACTCTGAACATGCATAGCCTTTTCCTATCCATACCTCTGAACATGCATAGCCTTTTCCTATGTATACCTCTGAACATGCATAGCCTTTTCCTATGCATAAGTCTGAACATGCATAGCCTTTTCCTATACATACCTCTGAACATGCATAGCCTTTTCCTATACATACCTCTGAACATGCATAGCCTTTTCCTATACATACCTCTGAACATGCATAGCCTTTTCCTATACAAACCTCTGGACATGCATGGCCTCTCTCTTATATACTCCTCTGCATATGTATAGGTGTATATAGGAGAGACATTTATTTTTCCATGAAATTTTGGAGACTACAATCCAGAAACAGAAAACCAACCAGGCAAGCTTTTCTACTTTCTTTTACTCATGGCCAAATCTCTTATCCCGCTTCTTTGGAAACAATCTAGGCCCCATGTATAAGTGGATTAATAATATTGCTCAGCTTGCTAGATTAGCAGAATTTACTATCACAGGAAACATAGTGCCTACAAGAAACTCTGGGAGCCCTGGTTCTAATATTTTGAAACCAGTCTACAAGAGGAAGATGGTAATGTCGCCCTTGTTCCCTAAGCACATTTGACATCCTCCCTTTCTCATCTAGTATGCCAGTTTGTAGTATGGTAAAACAAAAAGCAAGGAATCTCTAAGGAAGAAACGTCACATGCCGGTTCCCGGTGCATGGAGAGTCCTCTCCATAGCCGGTAAGACTTTGCTGCATATTGCAGCAGCGGCTTACCGGTAACACCTGCGATTGGTGCCGGCACCGATTGCGGGTGTTTTCCTGCTGATCGCATGGGCGCCGCCATCTTTCCGAGGATCATCGCCATGTCGCCATGGTAGAGTCAGGTCTCACGAAGACCCGAAGCTACTTTGGCTTAACCCATGCATTACAATGTGCTATCAGCACATTGTAATGTATGAGGAGTAAAATCCCCATATACTGCCATACTGTAGTATGGCAGTATATGATAGGATCGTACAGACACCCTAGGGTTAAAGTACCCTAGGGAGTCTGAAAAATAGTAAAAATAAAAAAAAAGTTAAAAAAAAAATTATAATAAAAAAATCTAAAAATTCAAATCAACCCCCTTTTCTCTAGAACAGTGGTGGCGAACCTATGGCACTCGGAGACCTCTCTGCGGGAACACGGGCTGTCTCCCAGGCACAGAGTTGGAATGCCTGAGACTGCAGGAAGGTGTCATGTCAGGCAAAGTAGTGACCCATCCTGTGCTGCTTGGTCCTGTCTGAAGAGTGAGGAGGTGTGGACAGGGTCGGGTTGGAACTCAAAGATTCTGGTAGCAATAAGTTTGTTACTGCCTAAATTGCCGTGTTGGCACTTTGGGAAAAGCTAGTGTGTTTTAGGTCTCATTTTGGGCACTCGAGCTCTAAAAGGTTTGCCATCACTGCCCTAGAACTTATATTAATATAAATAAACAGTAAAAATCATAAACACATTAGGTATCGCTGCGTTAAAAAATGCCCGATCTATCAAAATATGATAACGTTTTTTCACTGCGTTTAACCCCGTAACAGAAAATCGTGCCAAAGTTGAAAATGGCACTTTTTTGCCATTTAAAAAAAAATAAAAAATTCTATAAAAAGTGATCAAAAGGTTGTACAGTCATAAAAATGATAACATTGTAAACATCATCAAAATCCGCAAAAAATGACACCACCCACAGCTCCATACATCAAAGTATAAAAAAGTTATTAGCCCCAGAAGATGGCAAAATCCCCCCAAAAATTTTTGTACAGGAGGTTTTAATTTTTTTAAATGTATGAAAACATTATAAAACCTATATAAATTTGTTATCCCTGTAATCGTACCGACCAAAAGAATAAAGTAGACATGTCATTTGGGGCGTACAGTGAAATTCGTAAAATTCATGCCCACAAGAATACGGCACAAATGCGTTTTTTTACCAATTTCACTGCATTTGGAATTTTTTTCCCGCTTCCCAGTACACGGCATGGGATATTAAATACCATCATTTTGAAGTGTAATATGTTACGCAGAAAATAAGCCCAAATACAGCTCTGTACATGGAAAAATAAAAAAGTTACAGATTTTGAATGTGGGGAGTGAAAAATGAAAACGCAAAAACGAAAAAGGGCTGGGAAGGGGTTAAAATGCTGAAGGGTGGAGATGGCAGATCAGACCACACTAGGTTCATCAAATACTGACATTCTGAGATCTGACATGATAATATAAGAGAAGTGGGCCAGGCTTGCAACACATTTCTCACTCAACTGAAACCTCCACTATTAGCAGAACTATAAGAAATACAAAAAGGAGAAACCAACTAATGTTCAGGGAATGATGAGACCTGAAGGGTATATAAATAGGCCTTCATGAAGTCATTAACATGTGTCATGTTGCTTTGACAACATGATACTATTAGCCAAGAATTTAAAACTTGTGAAAAAGTGTACCACATCTAAGTGATGCGAGTAGAATGATAGCAAAGATCACCCCTGAAGTGAGGTAGATATATGTGGGGGTGAGAATACTGTGTGTCCCACTGTTGACTGCACTGCAGAAGTGGTCTCATCAAAATAAATAGCCATAACTGCTGGATTTTTTTGCTTACACCGGTTATCATATAAAAACATGCAATCTTTATATCCAATTCACTCATCATTGCAAGTAAACTTTATATTATAAAGTGGCTCAAGGTCCTCCAAAACAATTATTGTCTAATGTCCTCAGCATACAGAGAAGAATGCTACAGAAGTTGTCTTCCTTCCTTGTTAATTTCTCTTTTGCCCCTTTTACCTTTTGCAAATACACATATTATTACAGTCTCTCAGTGCAACATACAATTTATCCAAGATGTCAACAGAATCTTGTGTGAAACGTCAGTTCATGAATGGCTTTGATTTAGCAAAGTGAGTAGAACAATCACAAACACATTCAAGTCTCTCAAGCAGTTGATCTGTATCCCATAAACACAACATGACGCAGCTGTCAGACCTGCCAACCGGTGCTAAAGCGCAAGCTGTGAGCAGCTGTAACTCAGCAAGGGATGCTAAGGACAATGGCACAAAAATCTGTTAGTGAGAGAAGGGTCAACCTGACACATAATATATTGTATGTACTGTATGTGCTAAGGTAAATCATGCATAGTATGGTTTGGAATTTTTTCTCATTATTACTGTAATTATTATTATTACAATAAATTGTAACCTCTTGATTTTCAGCATTTTTATGATTAATTAAAACATGTTAAAGTGCATGTACATAATTCTGTTGTCAATTTCTGGCCAACCTTTTCAATTAGTAGAATAAAAACTATTTTTTATATTTAGAATTACAAGGTACTTTCAAATATATCATTACATTGGATTCCCAAATGTAGGGCAAATTATGAACTGTAAAAGAATATAATAAAGTAGGTGTCATGCAGGGAACAGATATAGGAACACAGAAGACAGTGAGCAGAAACAAGTATGTGATCTAGAAGCCCCCACTCAGAGACCCAGACAACACAGAGAGCAGCAGAGGAGTGTGAAGCTGTCAATCAACATGGATTAAAGTGAACCTGTCGTCTGGGATTTTAGCTGGTGACAGGTTCCAATAGTCTATGTATTGCTGAGTTTAATCATTTCAGTAGTTTATGTAAGGTTAATTCACATTACCTTCTCCCTGGGGAGGGGGCAGCTGCAGACTGTGTGTTCCTGTATCAGTCTGCTCTCCTCCAAACTCATGCAGCTCCCTCCCACTTTGTTCATGTGCAGTGAGCTGTCAGGGGAGAGAGGCAGTAGGTGTGGAGGAAAGAACAATGCATGATGTTTGGCATATTTAAGGCATCCTTCTTTCCTGGGATGCAACAGCAATTTTAATGCTACCCTTCCTTAAATGAAGTAAGATTGTAACTATTTTAAAAGTTCTGTTCAATAAATCGGGGGACTTCAGTTAGACAGGATAACCATGTTCATTTTCTCACACACTTTTCACAAGTGAAATGCCTTGGTAAAATGCAACAATAAAAAATAGCAAAAAAGCCCAAATACTTTCAAAATCTTATTTTGATATAAAAACTAAAGATTTATCAATTGAAGGATCCCCTTAATTCATGCAGTACCTCTCCATTCTCTGTTGTTTCTAGTCCCTAAGACCAGAATTGATGGTTAAGTATAAAAGTTGATCCCTGAGGTCGGGGTTTGGTTCAGACATTACACCCATAATATTCATAACTTCATCAGTTCTGGTCCAATTGTGCAGATAGCCACAGCTAAAACCATAGAAGACCACAGAGATGTAGGAGAGCTGACTGTGTCATTGTGTGTAATATCGATCTCATAATCTCATCTCTGATCTGTCTCATCTCTCCTTCTATGTGTCTGTTACTAGTAAATGTTCAGAAGTGAAATGAAAGTGTTTATAAACCTGTACCCTGATAATCTAACCACATTGTCAGGTCATAGAACTAGATGGATCATAATGGGGCTTATTTAGTAAGGGTCCTCAGATTGCATTTCCGTCAGCCTTTCTGACATTTTCGGGATTAGTGCCGCTGGGACAGGTATTTAGAAGGGGATTTTGTCGCACGCAATCGTTTTTGGTGCAGCTGCACCGGCTTTCATGCGACAGAAATTGGGGGGCGGGCAGTCGGACGATCCAACAGATTCGGACTCAGTGCAGGATTTAGCATTCAAATTGTGTCGCATCCAATGCACTTACATACACTGGGAAGAAGATGTTGAACTCCGGCAGACCTGAGCGGGGAAGCGACACATGCAGGATATCAGACTCACGATCTTCATGAATCTTGGCAGAGTTCATTCTCGTTGGACAATGCACATCGGGGAACACACCAGAGAAGGGTAAGTAAATGTGCCTCAATGTGTCGCTTAGAGAGACCCCGCCCACACTCTGGACTCTTACACTGACCATAAGTGAGTTATAGGAGCTAAAACAGCAATAAAACTGAATAAATTGTAAGGTAAGGGGTTGTGTAAACATCACTAGTGGATTAAAATTTGAGGATTTTCTTTCGTGTCCAAACCCCTTTAAATATATGTTTTGCTTTTTTTTCATTTATAAACAAGTGATGCCTCCTTAGGGGGTTTTCCAGAAAATGGAAAATCCCTTTAATTAATGAATGAAATGTCAACAGTGCACATAAATACTGGAGCCCATGGTTGAAAGATGCCCAGAACTGAACTCAGTACATTTGCTCATCTAAGGAACACCACAAAATAAATCATTTAAAGGCCATGTGTAAATACAGGTGCTAAATGTAATGAACGTGTCTTTATGTGGAAGACATAAGAGCGCTTGTCGTGTAATTGGCCATAACAAGTGATGTACTATCTTGCTCTCAGTTGCATTTAATGGTAATTGATCCAAATACTTAATAGCTTCAGGCTTCACTCAGCATGTTTGCATTACATAGTGAAAACATGAAGAATGACATACGTTTTTACATACTGCCAGATGTTTAAAGTCATTAAATGGTTTATCTATCTTTACACCACAGATCACTCAAGCCTATATCTCTGTCCCATGGGCACAAGTCATTATAATGACATAGTCCTCTGTTCTATATTTTATTTAATCCCTGGCTTAAGGTCTCTACTAAACTCAGGACATTAGCAGTTTCTTAAGTACGTATTAATCCTATGATATGTTGGATGAAACATCTTAAACATAATTCTTTATGTGTTATGCTAGTTGCTATGGCTAGATGTAATTTGGAGATGTTTTACATTCTCTGCCTACACATTTTCCAGAAACATTTAATAATTTATATAAATTATAACAGTCTTGTCTGCATTAGATAAGCCCTTCTCAAATATCCAATTCAGGCATTCAATACTAATATAAAGGACTTGGTCTTCTGATTTTGAGTGTTACATCTGTGTCCCAGTCTTCTGCAGTTCGGACTGTCAGGCTGATAAGGGGCTGATTTCCATCTAGTGATCAGTAATCTGAACAGTGCTCTATTGGCTGTACTGCTGTCTCTCTGTAATCCTTGCTCTGAACTAGTACGGATTAATGCTCTTGCACCATCAGAGCCCTGCCTCTCTCACCTGGAGCACTCTGATATAAACCTCGTGAACTTTTCCTATTTGACTATCTTCAGAATTGGATATTCTGAATCCATGCCTTCACATAAACCCAGTATTTGCCTTTTAGACCCTATGTGCAGCACCTTCCTTTGCTGATCAAACAGCTTTCTGTCAGTGTTGATTAGATTAGATTAACTTTATTTATCCAAAAAAGGGAAACTATTTAGCCGTAGCATACAAAAATACATACAACAAAAAACAATTACATATTATTATAATAATATGAATACATTATAATTTAAAAAACATCCCATAACCCCAAAAATACTGTTTCACTTGTTTTTCTGTTTTCAATATTGACTCACATTCTCGACTATTCTCCTATTTTGTCAATTCTTTTGTTTCCTTGCTGTCTTGTTGTAACCCAGATTTTCGAGCTCCCCTTTGTGTTATTTGTTTGTCTGGCTTGTTACGTGCCCTGCCCTTACAATGAGCTTCAACCATTAGACAAAACATTAGACATTAGACAAAACTTGTGGCACATTTAAGCATTTTTTAATGTACTAAATATCCATGTCAAAAGGAGCGTCATCATTTAAATAAGCCCTATACCCTTTTTCCTGTCTATGACTCTTCTACCATTAAGTGATTTCAACAACATGTAATCCCTTTAGTATACTAGGTTTATACAAGAAAGTACATAGAACAAAATCAATTCTGTCAAATCGGCAGCATTCTGTCTATAGCATCTTTAAAAGAAATCTACCACTTTATTTGTGGTAGATTAACTATTAACACTGCTAGGTAGACCCCAGCAGCATAATAAGAAAGATATGTGTGATAGAAGCTGTGCTCCTTTACTTGTAAAACTAACTGTACTTTTATGCAAATGAATCGCTAGTACTCGGGGCTCCAGCTATTACAAGGTCCCTGGAGCACTTCTCCCTGCATCCCTGCTCCTTCTTCCGTGATTTCTGGCAAGAGAAGAGCATTGAGGTGGGGGAAAAGTGCGCTAGTGGGAGGGGGTGTTTGAAAGGCAGATCCCCTGGAACCCAGACGGCCCCCTGGAGCTCCTAATACACATATTTTCTTATCACACTGCTAGGATCTACACAGCAGCATTAATAAATAATCGACCACAAAGATAGTTGTCGATTTCCTTTAAAACAGAGTAGATCACAGATCATTCCATGATCCCAGTAATCCACAGACTAATGCTGATAGGATGCATAACATAACATAATATAAATTGAGAACATTGTGGGATTTCAGAAGACTAGAATGAGTAAATTAGCTAGAAAACCAGTGTGTGTGTATTTCCCTACATAGGTGCATATATCATAAAAATTCACAGGCCAAAAAGTTGAATAATTGAATAATTTTTAATCTGGAAAAATTATAGACACTCCTATTGAAGTACAAGTTGCCACATTGCAGTTAAGGGTTAATGGGTTATTTTCGATTATTATGATAGTAATCATGAATACTAGCTTGAGAGCCTAGAAGGGTCATGGACAGTTATGATCACATGACCCTCCATCTAGGGCCATTTATTGGATAGGAATGGCTGCTGATTAGGTAAAAGAACCAGGGGCAGGGTTGGTTCTAGGTTTCAGTAAGCCTCTAGGCGACAGCGCCTCAGCATGCCCCTGGTGGCATTAAAAATTCAGAAACTAAAACTTTAAATTTCAAGAAAGCAGTGCAGAACTTTTAATAAATGTTTATTGGTAAAATTATATTAAAAGTATTAAATATACTACACCTATACTTACACATATTACAATAAAGCATAAGGTAAAGTGGCCACCCCTATCCACTTTCCTGTCAGGCCAATCCTTTTTTGTACAAATAATAATCCACAACACTTGTGAAATATGGCACATGCCAATTTAGACTTTTCTTTTTGCCATGTCTCTTTTTGCTTATAAATCTCTCACATAGTATATCAATTACATTACATTATAAAATAAGGGGAAATGATCAAGCCTGCACAATTGAATTGTGGAATGAAAAACGCACAAAATTTTACTATCTTACCACCTATTGGACAAATTATCATAAAAATCTTTTGTTGTCTTTTGGTTCTTACTTTTGCTTATAGTTGAAGTTGAATGTAATGCATGTTTAAGAATGTGATAATACTTTGCATTTCATAACATCAAATATTTACTTTGTATGTTGATTTGCAAAATTTACTGTATAAGTACCTTCAAAGACCTGGGATACCCTGCCTGGATGATCAGAGGTATATTTCAGATTCTTCACATATTTTCTTAAATGTAAACTGCTGAGTGCAGACCATAAGGCTTACATTGATGAGTACAAAAAGGAAGCTGTGTCAGGGTAAGATACAGTAGAAGGCATTTTATAAACTCATGGACTGCTAGGAAAGCATAACTTGTTTTTTTTTTGTTAATTTTAAGTTTACTTTCCAGGTGTACAGTGGAAGCCATTTAGTAGTAAATTCATGCTTGAGCTCACAGACAATACAAATGAAAGATCAATGACAATTTTACATCCAAACATACATGGATACTGTATATAAGGACCTCCAACGGGCATCACTGTGGAATGGCCACTTGTTTCTTCTAGTGATCAGGAACTCTTTATAGGACTTGCAGTTTTTATAGGTAAAGTGGTCAATGCAATACGTAGACTCCATCCAGGAATATATGAGTATATTACATGCCTCTTAGAAGTCCACTGTCTAACTTAAAGCAAACCTGTCACCTGTAAAAATGGAACTATGAGCTGCTAACTAAGGTAAACAGCACCTTGTGCTACAACAGTCCCATGTACACTAAAAACACCGGAAGCATCATGCTGCAGTCACCGCTTTGAGAGCGGTCCGACATTTCTAGTGTATACTGCGGCAGTGCCTGCTAGCATTACCGGAGGTTTCCGATCACACTAGCAGTGTGTAGCATTAGGAGCACTGTTGTAGCATTAGGAGCTGCTTACTTTAGTAATCCCCTAGTGATGTTTACATGATAAAGATAATTTTTAACCCCTTACTTTATAATTTTACTCAGTTTTACAGCTGTTTTAGCTCCTATCACTCCATAGGCTGGTCAGTGTAAAATTCCAGAGTGTGGGCGAGGACTCTCGAAGCTTACATTTCATATTTCCTCTAGTTCTGTGTGCTGAATGTGGTTAAATTATCAGGGTACAGGTTTATATACACTTTCATTTAGCTTCTGAACATTGACAAGTATCTGACACATAGGTAGATGAGACAGATCAGAGATGAGAGATAATGAGATCCATGAGATGGATATTACACATGACATTCTTAGCTCTACTTTTACAGCCATAACATACACAGCTCTGCTATATGCCTCCCTCTCCTTCTGCTCTGGATAAAGATGTTATCTGTCTGTAGCTTGTAGCTTTACTCCCCTCACAATGTTTTTGTTTGACGGCAGAAAGTCAGTGTGTGTGTGTGAGCTCTTCTGGAATGCAAGATTGGGGGATAGAGGCATAGAGCATGCGACACAAATCGAGGGCGTGGACGTCGGACAACCCAACTGATTCAGACAAACCGCGGAATTTAAATACCAAATTGTGTTGCAAGATCAGCACTTACATGCACCAGGAAGAAGAAGGTGAACTCCGGCGGACCTCAGCGGGGGAAGACATGCAGGAAATTGGATGCACGATCTTAGTGAATCGCGGCAGCTCCGAATCCTCATCGGACATTCCGGATCAGCGGCACCAATATGTCTGCCAACCTTAGATTTAAAATTGTGTACACCAAGCATAATGATCTTTGCACAAAAACTCTATGTGGATACTATTGCACCACATTGATATCTCCCTTGCCACAAGTCTCTGGTTTCCCACCTGTTCAATGTCTCTAAAACTTGCATCTAGCCTGTTGGCACTTCACTGAACCTCCATCATTTCTCCAATGACTTGTTAATAGACTTCACCAGATAGAAATTCACGGACCTGAAAGGAACAGCTTGCTTTCAGAAAGCTTGGTTTCACTGTTCCTCCTTATTTCCTTCACCTACTACTTCAAAAAAATTATCTGCACCAACCATTAATAATCCAAAGTATACTCCCAATTAAAAAGAACCCCATACCTACAATGAAAAGAATTACTCTTTGTGATTTAGTAATGTCACAAAGTGTATGTAAAAGGCAGGGTCACTCTGACTGTAGACATGGTGGCAGGTATATGGGGGACATATGGTAAATGCGCCTTACGGTAATTATTTATTTTGTATCACTTTTGTATATGGATATATAAGCCTGTACTCATGATTCATTTTGTATCACAATGATGTTTTGGTAATTCTTCATTCACTAGTTTTGCATTTTAAATAAGCATCTTATTTTGTATTTTAATATGCACAGTATTATGTATGGGCTATATTTAGCTGCAAGTATTTTAAGTATAATTGAGTACTCAACTTTATACTTTAGTTTATACTAGTTAATACTTACCTAGTCAGCAAAAATATTTCCCAAAAGAACGCCCTATAATAAGCTTTGTGATATAACTTTATTGAATGCGGTAATGCTTCTGTATAGGTTCCTTTTAGCGTGGAATACATTCTTTCTTTTCGTTGGTTTTACTCATTGTTTGCAAGGAAACTCCCATATATCATGTGGACAAGTTGAGGAGGCATAATTATCAGGAGTATGTTATCAAAAATGTTGCCAGGAAGCATTTCAAAGCCATTACATACCCACACAAAGACGTAAATAGTATTCCACTACATGACACAATGGCCCAGATTTAATAATAGTGAGGCAAACTGCACATAGTACAGTTTGCCTTACTACTGTGCAGAGTGCATAGGATTAATGAAGGCCGGCACATTGAGTGCACCACTTTTTTTTTGGTGCATTCAGCTTAACTGGTATGCTGCACAATTATGACAGACTTATGGACATAATTGTGGTGCACGGTATTGTGTGGTGGCGGACAAACTGCAGCCATGATGCCTTGCCACCTCACAGAACACATGCCCATGGCTCATGACTCTAAATTTACAAATTCAAAAAACCTTATTCAATGAAGGGAAGATAAGCTCTTTTGCTGTTTTATGGAGCAATTTAATTGTCTGTGACCTAAAGGGAAAACAAATGTCTAGAGCATTATCAATGCTGTTCCCTGCACCTTCATGTTGACTTTTTGTTTACAGGGAAGTTAGCCAAATCTATAACAATCCACTAAATTTGGATACCTTCACTGCACCAAAAGAGCAGTAGAAGGAGTTCTGCAATGTGAGTGATATTTTTTTTACATTTTTAAACCAATCATTTAATCTTTATTCTCAGTGCACAAATAGATAACACAGCTCCCAACCGTCCTGACTTTAGCAGGACAGTCCTGGTTTTTCAACACTGCCCCGCCATCCTGAGTGGTTGGGAGATTGTCCCAGACTACCCCACTTTGTCCAGCCTCCTTCTGGTTTTGTACTCTACAGCTGCAGAGCAACCAAGGAATCAGGACCAGGAGGACAGCTCAGCTTCCTGTTACCTCCATATTGTTTGCTTTTCTTTAGCAGATGTGTGTGATACTAGCATCTCCCTCAGGTTGGCCCAGCCCCATCCTGCAAGTCAACTGAGAGGCAGAAGAAGAGGAAGCAGGACTGCTGCTGGGGAACAAGGGAAGGGTAAGTTACAAAGATTTTTTGTTTTCATACAGTTGTAGGTTGAGAGGAGGGGGCCATAATATTAGGGAGAGGAAGGACAGGGGGGCACAATATGAGGGGATGGAGGGCAAGGAGCCACAATATGAGAGGGTTGGCAACAATAAGATGGGGTGGAGGACAGGGGGCCACAATATGAGGGAGTGGAGGACAGGAAGCCACAATATGAGGGGATGGAGGACAGAAGGCCACAATATGAGGGGGATAGAGGACAGGTGCCCACAATATGAGGGGGATAGAGGACAGGTGCCACGATATAAAGGGAGGATAGAATACAGAGGGGTCACAATATGAGGAGGGTGGACAACATAAGGCCACAATATGAGGGGGTGGAAGAAAGAGAGGCAACAAAATGAGTGTAGTGGAGGACATAGGAACCATAATATGCGGGGGATGGAGGACATGGGACCACAATATGAGGGGGTGGTGGAAGGGCCACAAAAAAAGGGGGATGGAGGGCAGGAGGCTACAGTATGGGAGGATGAAGGATAAAGGCCCACAATGTGAGGGGGTGGAGGAAAGAGGCCACAATATTAGGTAGATGGAGGAGAGGGGCCACAACATGAGGGAAATGGAGGGCAGGGGGGCCATAATATGAGGGGAATGGAGGATCGAGACCACAAAATGAGGGAGTGGAGGAAACAGGTCACAATATTAGGTAGATTTGAATAGGGGCCACAACAGGAGGGTGGTCGAGGACAGGCAGCCACAATATGAGGGGTGTGGAGGATTGGGACCACAATATGTGGGGTGGAGGACACAGGGACTACATTATGAGGGGATAGAGGATCGGGGGCCACAATATGAGGGGTGGAGGACAGCGGCCACAATGTAAAGGGGGGGGGGGTAGGAGTACAGAAAGCTAGAGCAATAAACGTAAGTGCGTGGGGCCATAGAAAGGGGGAAGAAAGGGGGTGTTATATGGGTCCGTAGTGGGTTGGCCACAAGAAGTGGGCATTATACTATGTGGCAAGCCATTAAGGCTGATAATATACTTTGTTTGAGAGTGGGGCAGGGCAATGGTCTTGGTCTGTGTTAAACATTTTTATTGCGGAACGCACACCACCCCTTTTGTGCCTCTTATTTTTGGGGCATCAATGTATCTATACAGAACATGCCTAGAAAACTCTCCAGAGATCTCTATGATATATAATCAGAGAGCTAAAAATTAATTGGAAAAAAGATACATTTTATATATTGATTTTAATGATTGAAATTAGTTCAAATATTTTCAAGAAAATCCCTTTCTTGAAGATAGAGAAAGGTAGAGAAAATGGGGCAGATTTATCAAGAGTCTGAAAGTCAGAATATTTCTAGTTGCCCATGGCAACCAATCATAGCTCCCCATTAAAATATTCATGAGCATTGGTAAAATGAAAGCCAAGCTGTGATTGGTTGCCATGGGCAACTGGAAATATTCTGACTTTCAGACTCTTGATAAATCTGCCCCATTGTGTGAAATCAAATGAGAAACTCAACTACAAGTGAGAATTTTCAAGGGACATATTATAATTTATTTGATATTCATGACCTAAGGGCCAATGATTGGTTAAACGTCTACTTAGTTTCTGTGCACCACGTGTACCCCCTTGTGATCAGTAAGGGAATGCCAAACATCAAATAGCATAAAACACATTCATTTTAGTCCCAGCACAATGTTCTCTCATATATAGACAGTACATGTCACTTTTCCACATGAATGATATGTGTGTTAGATTTCTTACATGCTTCAGTTTCCTATCGTCTTATATTACATATATATTTAGAAACTGTCTAGTGTCACAATTTACAACAATAAGGGACATACACTTTCATAGTATCATATATTTTACTAATCACTTTCTTTTGGTCTTTGACTAAGTAATTTCTTTCTTAGCTGTGAACAAAATGCAGCCACCTCCTCCTCTTCTTTGCTGTAAATGAGATTCTCAGTGCTCTGTCAGGAATACAAATATAAAAAACAAAGTGAAAAAAAGATTACATCCATGCTTTCATCTACAGAAAGTATTTACTTATTTACTGGTTGGTTTATGGCATCCAAATGTCTGTAGACAGTATAAATGTTGCAATGCAGGAAGATAGTGACTTAAAGGGGTTGTATTGGGTTTATTCAATTTATCCCTTATTCTGTGGAATGATCGCTGGGTGTTCAACTCGCAAACCCCCTTCGATATTCAGAACTGAAGACAAGTTCTCCAACCCGCTCTATGCCACTAGGTTTCCTGGTTTTTTACATGACCTTATATTAGGGGGTTGGATAGTGACCTGCTGCCACCTAATGGCTATTCCTGAGACTGCTTCCCCACTCTATACTCAACCACAGATATACATTTTAGGACTTGTCTGATATTAAAAAATGTCCTGGGCACTGCAACAGCATTTTGTATTGTTGCAGGAATACCTTATGTTCATATGGAACTAGTGGACTTCCCCTGGCACAACACCATCAACTTTTCCCTTGCACAAACTCCAAGGCCAGCATAAATAAGAAAACATCGCTTAAAGGGCACCTATCACCACAAATCTACCTATAAAGGTAGATAGGGTGGTAGGTGGATCAATGGGACGTGAGGATAGCTCTTTTAAGGGCTAATCCTCACGTCCCCGCACTTCTTTGGTAACTTTTATTTTACTTTTATGGTAATTTTATTATGCGGCTACTGGGGCGTGGAGTAGCCGCATCTGAGATTACACGAGGCGGCTACTCCACGCCCCGGTAGCCACTTTACCCCTCCTACTCACCATCTTCGGCGCGCATATACGGCGCCTGCTGTAGGAGGAGTAGGAGGGGTAAAGTGGCTACCGGGGCGTGGGGTAGCCGCCTCGTGTAATCTCAGATGCGGATACTCCACGCCCCAGTAGCCGCATAATAAAATTACAATAAAAGTAAAATAAAAGTTAACAAAGAAGTGTGGGGACGTGAGGATTAGCCCTTAAAAGGGCTATCCTCACGTCCCATTGATCCACCTACCACCCGATCTACCTTTATAGGTAGATTTGTGGTGGTAGGTTCCCTTTAAGAAGTTCTCAACCCCTCCACTTCTAAAAGTCAAAAACAGATAGAGAGACATTTACCTTAGACATCCAACCATCACAACAACAATCACAGTGTCTATTATGAGGCCTCCACCAGCACAGCTCTGGCTCAAACTGACACTCCAGGATAATGGGGCACTTACCCGAAAGTGCATTGTCCGATGCACTGTGCCGCGATTCACTAAAACTGTGCGCCCGATATCCTGCATGTGTCGCTTCCCCGTTCAGGTCCGCTGGAGTTCCCCATTTTCTTCCCAGTGTATGTAAGTGCATTGCTTGCAACCCAATTTTAATCTTAAATTCTGCGTTAAGTCCGAATCAGTTGGATCACCCGACGGCCCGCCCCCCCCAATTTCTGTAGCATAAAAGCCGCTGCACTGTGCTGCCACCTGCCGGGATCTATCAGGAGACCAGAGCCGAAGGTGCCGAAGTGCACCATCATACCCTGGCACACTTATTGAAAAATTCATACTCCTATCTCATAACCTCCTAATCTTATTTAATTCATGTTATCAGTATACGGTCGATCATCGAACATGCAAATTTAAAGTTAAAAAATAGAAATAATTAAAGGTTCTTAAGTTCAGATCGTCCATTGTAGATTATTTCATATTTGCCTGAACCTTTATGTCAGTAAAATCCAACTGTTACCTTAATCTGTGGGAATATGAAGGTCTGATACAAAAATACAAAATCACTGAGACCTTTTAAGCCAAAAAAATTCTCTTTTTCTTTTATATAAATATATAGCCATAACAAACATATTTCGGAACATCACCAATCTTTGCTTGTATTTACAAGCAGCAGTCCATAATCTCTGATATTGTCCACATAGACTCCATGGTTTCCCTAAGACCGTAAACTCTTTAGCTGCATGTTATGACGTTTTGAAGGAGACTCCTCCTTCTTCAGACATGTTTGGTATCGCCAATGGACTCTTTTATATACTTCAATATGAAGTCTTCATAAGAGAGTCTTCCATTGTAGACCTATGTTCACATTGTATTGCATACGGAGAATTACTAGATTATCAGTGGCGTAACTAGAGTCCTCCGGGCCCCAGTGCAAAATTCCCAACAGGGCCCCCCCCCCGGGTAGGCATAAAAACATTGAACACCATTCACCAGTAGCCAAAATAAATGTCCTCCCCCACCAGTAGCCATAATTAATGTCCCCCCCCACCAGTAGCCATAATTAATGTCCCCCCACCAGTAGCCATAATTAATGTCCCCCCACCAGTAGCCATAACTAATGTCCCCCCATACCAGTAGCCATAATTAATGTCCCCCCATACCAGTAGTCATAATTAATGTCCCCCCCACCAGTAGTCATAATTAATGTCCACCCATCACCAGTAGCCATGATTAATGTCCCCCCCTCACTAGTAGCCATGATTAATGTCCCCCCCACCAGTAGCCATAATTAATGTCCCCCCACCAGTACCCATAATTAATGTCCACCCATCACCAGTAGCCATGATTAATGTCCCCCCTCACTAGTAGCCATGATTAATGGCCCCCCCCCACCAGTAGCCATAATTAATGTCCTTTCCACCAGTAGCCATGATTAATGTCCTTCCCACCAGTAGCCATGATTAATGTCCCCCCAGCAGTAGCCATAATTAATGTCCCCCTTACCAGTAGCCATGATTAATGTCCCCCCTTACCAGTAGCCATAATTATTGCCCCCCCTTACCAGTAGCCATAATTAATGTCCCCCCACCAGTAGTCATAATTAATGTCCCCCCCTCACTAGTAGCCATGATTAATGTCCCCCTCACCAGTAGCCATGATTAATGTCCCCCCACCAGTAGCCATAATTAATGTCCCCCCCACCAGTAGCCATAATTAATGTCCCCCCATACCAGCAGCCATAATTAATGTCCCCCCCACCAGTAGCCATAATTAATGTCCACCCCTCACCAGGAGCCATGATTAATGCCCTCCCTCACCAGTAGCCATGATTAATGCCCCCCCCACCAGTAGCCATGATTAATGCCCCCCCCACCAGTAGCCATAATAAATGTCCTTCCCACCAGTAGCCATGATTAATGTCCTTCCCACCAGTAGCCATGATTAATGTCCCCCTTTACCAGTAGCCATGATTAATGTCCCCCCTTACCAGTAGCCATAATTATTGCCCCCCCTTACCAGTAGCCATAATTAATGTCCCCCCACCAGTAGTCATGACTAATGCCCCCCCCACCAGTAGCCATGCTTAATGTCCCCCTTACCAGTAGCCATAATTAATGTCCCCCTTACCAGTAGCCATAATTAATGTCCCCCCACCAGTAGATATAATTAATGTCCCCCCCCACCAGTAGCAATAATTAATGTTCCCCCTTACCAGTAGCCATAATTAATGTCCCCCTTACCAGTAGCCATAATTAATGCCCCCCCCTTACCAGTAGCCATAATTAATGTCCCCCCTTACCAGTAGCCATAATTAATGCCCCCCCTCTCCAGTAGCCATAATTAATGTCCATCCATCCACCAGTAGCCATAATTAATGTTCCCCCCATCAGTAGCCATAATTAATGTCCCCCCTAGCCGTAGCCATGATTAATACCCCCCCAGCAGTAGCCATAATTAATGCCCCCAGCAGTAGCTATAATTAATGCCCCCCCTCACCAGTAGCCATAATAAATGTCCCGCCCCAGCAGTAGCCATAATTAATGCCCCCCCTCACCAGTAGCCATAATTAATGTACCCCCCCTCATCAGTAGCCATAATTAATGTCCCCCCCCCCAGTAGCCATGATTAATGTCCCCCATAGGTAATATCCCCCCAAAATAGCCATTTCACCTATGCCCCCTCAAATAGAAACAGAGCCCCATATAGTTAATCAAAATAAAAAATAAAATTCTTACCTAGTTATTCCGCTCAGCAGACCCGGCGCAGGCAGACGCGTCATTAAGCCTGCATCGGCGTTGATGGATGCGGTGCGTGGGGACGGCGGATCGGGGGCCTGTTCTAATTTTGAATTGTGACAGCTCCGGGCCCCCCTGATCCAGCGCACGGACCAGATGCAGAACAGTCCGTGCACTGTAACGGGAGGGCCCATGGCTGTCACAATTTAAAACATCTGCCCGCTGTGCTGTGCCGAGTTATCAGCGCAGCGCAGGGGTCAGGTGTGGGCCTCTGACTGACAATGGGCCCGCTCTCAGTCGCGACCCCTGCGACCGCGGTTGGTACGCCACTGTAGATTATCATTTACGGTCTGTTACAAAAACCTATAATGCTATATCTAAATGAATACAACAAAACTCAATGTCATTAATCACAAAATGAAACTTAAATGGTTTTCTTTAATGATTCACACAATGTTATGGCCTTTCTAAAGTAGGTGGAGTTATCTCCAAAATGGCTGCCACAGAATACTACTGTAAAATTCCCATGATCCCGCAGTTCTCAGTAACAGCTTCTACCTCTCACGCTCTGCTCCCAGTGATAATCTAACATCACTATCCTGCTCTGTTTCCATATTAATGATGTGTAGCTGCCAACACTACACATTGCCCCACTCAAATGGGTCTTTTCACAACACTGGCCATACTTGATGCGCTGCAACCAACTGACTACAGCCAAACATATTGATGTTCACATGACCAAGCCAGGCAGGCGTAGGACAAGTGATGTAGATTTGTGACCAGCAGTCACCTTCTGTCCTGTGTCTCCTCCAAAGGGACAAAATCAATGAACTTATTAAAGGGCCATTAGCATTTTAATTCTTTATTATAGTGCATGACCACACAACTGCTAAGGGAAGCAAAATTTTAAACAACAATTAATTACTTATAAACTTATATTTAAATGACCCATTTGAATATGAATTATTGTTTCTGAAATAACTTTTACATTTTTTCTGCTCTTAGGTCATGTTTACATATTGTGCTTGAATTGGAAGGGGCTTATTTTGCTTGCAGATGCATTTAGCGCACAGAATTGTGGAGAATGTCAGTAATAAATGTGGTGCAAACTCCGACTGCCGTGCGGACAGTGGACACAACACTAAGGTATTGAGGACCCGGTCCTTACTGCTGAAGACCATAGGAATGGGCTTCCCCCTGCTGCGCTGCTGTTCTCCGATGCACCACGCGGGCCGGCATCTCTGCCAGTTGGATTTGAAGGCCATGCTTCAAACACTGTTGTGAGCTGACTGGCGACAACTAGATGACCACGCAGGCACCCCCTGCCATCGCATCTGCCCCCCCCCCCACCCCGGTGATCACCCCCGCGATCGCACCCCCCCCCCCCCTAAGTGCAGGAAGTAGAGGAGCTTTGGCAATAAACTACGCAAGGAGAAGAGAACTTAAGTGGCTGTATACAAGGGACAGTATTGCTGGTGTGTATGTTACATTGGACTGTATGGCTGGTGGGGACTGGGGTGTATGCTACATGGGACTGTATGGCTGATGTGTATATTACATGGGACTGTATGGCTGGTGTGTATATTACATGGGACTGTATGGCTAGTGAGGTGGCTGTATGTAGCTGTGTTACTGGGGGCAAGGTGGCTGTATTTAGCAGTGTTACTAGGGGCGAGGTGGCGGGTGTATGTAGCGATGTTACTGGGGGCGAGGCGGATGTATGTAGTTGTGTTACTGGGGCAAGGCGGCTGTATGTAGCTGTGTTACTGGAGGCGAGGCGGCTGTATGTAGCTGTGTTACTGGAGGCAAGGCGGCTGTATGTAGCTGTGTTACTGGGGCAAGGCGGATGTATGTAGCTGTGTTACTGGAGGCAAGGCGGCTGTATGTAGCTGTGTTACTGGAGGCGAGGCAGCTGTATGTAGCGGTGTTACTGTGGGGAAATGACCGTGTGTGAGCGGGGCGAAACGGCCGTAGGTAGGGTGTTATATTAATTAGGGCAAGACGTATATTAGACAGGAAGGGAAAATGTTGCAAAGACATTTTAATAATAACAAATAAACGTTATATTTTATCTGCCACAATTTTTCCCAATTTTCCCTTCCCTTTCTGTAAATGCTATACTGTAAGTGACTGTGATGTTTATAGTTGTAGTGTGGATTATGTGCTGCACGGAGCGGAAGACGCAGGGGTCATGGGTGAATACAGTAGCAATAATTTACGATCAGGAAGTGCCACTATGTTTTGCATGCAGAGTAGCAGATCATCACCTGCAAGTTGCTAGATGCCATTTGTGTGATGCTACATGTGTCTGATTTGTGAACCTCCTAATGTGCGTAGCATTGATATCTCATAAGCTGTACAATGGTAATTTGTAATGTCGCTTTGATGGGGAGGGGGCAGGACTGACTAGTTGCATCTATACTTTTGGTTTTGGTTATTCTCTTCAACTATGGAGGAGAATAACGGAAATCAAATACTTCGCCATAATTTACAATAGATGTGCAGCATTGAAGGTTCCTTTTAGTCATTCTTTCACTATTTTAATGTAAAAAAGATAACTGAATGCGTTGTTATGTTTTTTTTAACTATAGCTGAAGCATGACAAAAGGTAACTTTTCACGCTTGCCAGTGTTTTTTAAATAGGTGGGGGGCTGTCATAAATATTGCCCCGGGCCCCCAGGACTCTAGTTACGCCACTGCATTCCCCTTTAGGTGCACAGTTTTCTTCTCGGTCATAACTGGGAAGACACTTTATAAATACATGTACAAGCAGTTTGCACATTCTTTTCAGTGCAAAGTCAGACCGAAAACTGGTGGAAACCCTTGAATTAATGTGGCCATACTTACCATACTGCAGCAGTAATCCTCCAGTGTCTGGCAGTATGCAGCTCCACTGCTGCTGTGAATAGTGGAGCAGGCGATTGGAGGAAGTGCCCTGCTAATTACTGCTCTACTAATGAACTCTCATTTAAGCTTATGGCGGATATATGTCTCTATAAGGGTTTTGTGCAAGGGGCCTTACAGTAACAATATATAGGTTTTGCATGAATAAAATAACTCAAACCAAACGTTGGTCAAAAACAAGAGTCGGATGTAACTCATTGAAAATTCTGTTCCCCAGTGATTTATGTAGTCTGGGGGAGGGGCATAGCATGGTTAGTTAGGGACACTATTCTGTAAGTGACTGGGGGTATTTTCAGGGATGCAGTGTGTAGATGGACTGCAAGGTGCTGAAGACACCTGGGCAGTATATTCTCCACTGTTAAGACAAGGCCGGGAGAAGTTATTCTCAACTACTAATAGTCCACCAGGACAGACCAGTACAGAGAAAGAAGGTAGCAACTGTGACTGATTTACACAACAACTGATGTTTATACCTGCCTGATGGCAGCCCTTGTAGGAAGTACATTTATTGCAGCTTTGTATTTATTTCTGATATATTCACTGCTGGTATATACATTTCTAGTATGTTTGTGTTTAATTCACTGCAGGCACATATTTCTGTATATGTTATATTAAATGTGAGTATATTTTATGTAGGTTTTATTGGGGCAGTGGGAATTTAGGCATATAGGTCCCTGATGCAAAGTTTGCATTTTCCATTAGATTCTTTTTATGCCATTTTATTTCCCACAACAGCATATTGTTCCTTGGCTTAGCGGGACCTTTCTGGTCCCTTACCATGCATCTTGCTACAGTACTTTTTGTTGTACGCATACAAAGGTGGCCAAAATAACCTCCAATCACCACAGAGATTTTAGAGACAGAGTAGTCACTACATTTTTTTCTGTCACTTATTTCAGCTGATCCATGCAACCAAAATGCATTTGTTGGGCACTTGCATCCAGCTTTTTTATGTAATCCTTTTACCTAATGATTAGTTCTACATGGATTGTATTGAACTCAGGTAAATGACATGACAGGTCACTTTACCTTAATGCAGGCTGCTTCGGCTGCTTTCCAGGTCTGTAATATACTATGAACTAGGTTCTGTGCATTTTTCAATAGCACATCTTCTGCAGAGCAGTCATCACACCCTGTGGCTGCTTTCACACTAAAAGTGAAAAAAATAATGACATTTCACACTGTAAAGCATAAGAGAACCTCTTTCCATCTTGCTTGCAGGAAGTAAATATGGGGGATAAAAAGTGCTTAATTGAGAAAGAAGCCATATGCAAATGCGATGAGAATGGAGTGTGTCACTTCAGACACCCATATCTCCGGTTCTATAGTACCTAGAACCGTGCTTCAGGCTTGTGCTTCTGTAAATTATAGAAAATATGGGCAGTTAAAGGACATCTATAGAGATGAGCGAACATGCTCGTCCGAGCTTGATGCTCGGTCGAGCATTAGGGTACTCGAAACTGCTCGTTGCTCGGACGAATACTTCGCCCGCTCGAGAAAATGGCAGCTCCCGCCGTTTTGCTTTTTGGCGGCCAGAAACAGAGCCAATCACAAGCCAGGAGACTCTGCACTCCACCCAGCATGACGTGGTACCCTTACACGTCGATAGCAGTGGTTGGCTGGCCAGATCAGGTGACCCTGGGATAGACTAGCCGCTGCCCGCGCTGCTCGGATCATTCTGTGTCTGGATGCCGCTAGGGAGAGAGCTGCTGCTGCTCAGGGAAAGCGTTAGGGTGTTCTATTAGCTTACTGTTAGGCAGGAGTGATTCTCAAAGAACCCAACAGCCCTTCTTAGGGCTACAATAACGTTCTACTTTTTTTATTTTAATTTGCATCTAGTACCATTTTGTGAGGAATTAGCAGGGGGACTTGCTACCGTTGTGTTTAGCTCTTAGTGGCACACATATCCATAGCAAAGACCGAAGTGGGAAAATTTAGTAGGGGTTGGATTTCAATTAGGCACTAACTCAGTGTCATCTCATCTGACAGTAGTGTGCTTTGATACTTGGCTAGAAAATAGCCATAGGAGAATACAAAGAGCTTACTTACGCATACAGTAGCGTTCTATATATTTGATTTCTGGTTGATCTGCTGGTGGCTGTACTTTCTGCAGTGCATGTACTAGCCAATTCTGAGCAATTTGTAGTGAGACTTGCGACCGCTGTGTTCTGCGCTTAGTGACGCACATATCCATAGCAAAGACCGAAGTGGGAAAATTTAGTAGGGGTTGGATTTCAATTAGGCACTAACTCAGTGTCATCTCATCTGACAGTAGTGTGCTTTGATACTTGGCTAGAAAATAGCCATAGGAGAATACAAAGAGCTTACTTACGCATACAGTAGCGTTCTATATATTTGATTTCTGGTTGATCTGCTGGTGGCTGTACTTTCTGCAGTGCATGTACTAGCCAATTCTGAGCAATTTGTAGTGAGACTTGCGACCGCTGTGTTCTGCGCTTAGTGACGCACATATCCATAGCAAAGACCGAAGTGGGAAAATTTAGTAGGGGTTGGATTTCAATTAGGCACTAACTCAGTGTCATCTCATCTGACAGTAGTGTGCTTTGATACTTGGCTAGAAAATAGCCATAGGAGAATACAAAGAGCTTACTTACGCATACAGTAGCGTTCTATATATTTGATTTCTGGTTGATCTGCTGGTGGCTGTACTTTCTGCAGTGCATGTACTAGCCAATTCTGAGCAATTTGTAGTGACGAGACTTGCGACCGCTGTGTTCTGCGCTTAGTGACGCACATATCCATAGCAAAGACCGAAGTGGGAAAATTTAGTAGGGGTTGGATTTCAATTAGGCACTAACTCAGTGTCATCTCATCTGACAGTAGTGTGCTTTGATACTTGGCTAGAAAATAGCCATAGGAGAATACAAAGAGCTTACTTACGCATACAGTAGCGTTCTATATATTTGATTTCTGGTTGATCTGCTGGTGGCTGTACTTTCTGCAGTGCATGTACTAGCCAATTCTGAGCAATTTGTAGTGACGAGACTTGCGACCGCTGTGTTCTGCGCTTAGTGACGCACATATCCATAGCAAAGACCGAAGTGGGAAAATTTAGTAGGGGTTGGATTTCAATTAGGCACTAACTCAGTGTCATCTCATCTGACAGTAGTGTGCTTTGATACTTGGCTAGAAAATAGCCATAGGAGAATACAAAGAGCTTACTTACGCATACAGTAGCGTTCTATATATTTGATTTCTGGTTGATCTGCTGGTGGCTGTACTTTCTGCAGTGCATGTACTAGCCAATTCTGAGCAATTTGTAGTGACGAGACTTGCGACCGCTGTGTTCTGCGCTTAGTGACGCACATATCCATAGCAAAGACCGAAGTGGGAAAATTTAGTAGGGGTTGGATTTCAATTAGGCACTAACTCAGTGTCATCTCATCTGGCATAGTAGTGTGCTTTGATACTTGGCTAGAAAATAGCCATAGCAATAGGATAGCATTGTTTGGTTTTAAAAACTCAAAAAAAAACAAAAAACACAAAAAAAAAACAAAACACAAAAAAAAACAAAAAAAAGTAAAAAAAAAAATAAAGTTATAACTCTCATTTTAAAAATGTTTAACCCGAGGGCTAGGGGTAGAGGACGAGGGCGGGGACGTGGGCGTCCAACTACTGCAGGGGTCAGAGGCCGTGGTCCTGGGCGGGGTGAGACACCACCTGCTGATGAGGGAGCAGGGGAACGCCGCAGAGCTACACTCCCTAGGTTCATGTCTGAAGTTACTGGGACTCGTGGTAGAGCACTGTTGAGGCCAGAACAGTGCGAACAGGTGATGTCGTGGATTGCTGACAATGCTTCGAGCAATTTGTCCACCACCAGTCAGTCTTCCACGCAGTCCACCCATGTCACCGAAATCGCCACTCCTCCAGCTCCTGCACCTCAGCCTCCTCCCCCCCAGTCTGCCCCCTCCCAGGAAAATTTGGCATTTGAACCGGCATACTCTGAGGAACTGTTTTCTGGACCCTTCCCACAGTCACAAACCACTTGTCCGGTTGCTGCTGAGCAATTTTCCGATGCCCAGGTTTTCCAACAGTCACAGTCTGTGGGTGATGATGACCTTCTTGACGTAGTGGAAGTGTGTAAAGAGGTGTCCGACGATGAGGAGACACGGTTGTCAGACAGTGGGGAAGTTGTTGTCAGGGCAGGAAGTCCGAGGGGGGAGCAGACTGAGGGATCGGAGGATGATGAGGTGACAGACCCAAGCTGGGTTGAGAGGCCGGGTGAACACAGTGCTTCTGAGACGGAGGAGAGTCCTCGACCAGAACAGGTTGGAAGAGGCAGTGGTGGGGCCAGACGGAGAGGCAGGGCCAGAGCTGGTGCATCAGCGCCAAATGTGTCAACTAGTGAAGCTCCCGTGGCGAGGGCTCCTGCGGCGAGGGCTAGATCTTCAGAAGTCTGGAGGTTCTTTAAGGAAACACCGGATGACCGACGGACTGTGGTGTGCAACATTTGCCAAACCAGGCTCAGCAGGGGTTCCACCACTACTAGCTTAACTACCACCAGTATGCGCAGGCATATGAATGCTAAACACCCCACTCAGTGGCAACAAGCCCGTTCACCTCCGGCCGTGCACACCACTGCTCCTTCCCCTGTGTCAGCTGCTAGTCAGCCCCCTGCCCAGGACCCTGCCACAAAAACCCCATCGTCGCCTCCACGATCCTCCACAGCATCCACCAGCGTTCAGCTCTCCATACCCCAGACGCTGGAGCGGAAACGCAAATATAGTGCAACCCACCCGCACGCCCAAGCCCTTAATGTGCACATCTCCAGATTGCTTAGCCTGGAGATGCTGCCCTATAGGCTAGTAGAGACCGAGGCCTTTCGCAACCTCATGGCGGCGGCCGCCCCTCGGTATTCGGTCCCCAGCCGCCACTACTTTTCCCGATGTGCCGTCCCAGCCCTGCACCAGCACGTGTCAGACAACATCATCCGTGCCCTGACCAACGCCGTTTCTGACAAGGTCCACCTGACCACGGACATGTGGACGAGTGCTGCCGGGCAGGGCCACTATATATCGCTGACGGCACATTGGGTTAACTTGGTGGAGGCTGGGACCGAGTCTGACACTGGGGCTGCTCATATACTGCCGACGCCGAGGATTGCGGGGCCTACCTCGGTCCAGGTGTTTCAGGCCTACTATGCCTCCTCCTCCTCCCACCCCTCCTCCACCTCCTCCTCCGAACTACCATCCGTGGGCACGGCGCCATCAGTCGGTAGCTCTAGGCACAGCAGCAGTGCCGTCGCTAAGCGACAGCAGGCGGTGCTCAAACTGCTGAGCCTAGGCGACAAAAGGCACACCGCCCAAGAGCTATTACAGGGCATCACGGCGCAGACTGATCTGTGGCTGGCACCGCTGAACCTCAAGCCGGGAATGGTTGTGTGTGACAACGGCCGTAACCTGGTGGCGGCTCTGCAACTCGGCAGACTGACACATGTGCCATGCCTGGCCCATGTGTTAAATCTGATAGTTCAGCGTTTCCTCAAGACATACCCCAATCTGTCTGATTTGCTCACGAAGGTGCGCCGCATCTGTGCGCATTTCAGGAAGTCCAGCCCAGATGCTGCCACTCTCAGGGCAGCGCAGCGCCGCCTCCAACTGCCCGCTCACCGACTGTTGTGCGACGTGCCCACGAGGTGGAATTCAACACTGACCATGTTATCCAGAGTTTACCAGCAGCGCAGAGCGATTGTAGACTGCCAGATGTCAACTTCCACCAGAACTGGTAGTCAGGTCAGTCAGCTTCCTCAAGTCTACAATGAGGAGTGGACGTGGATGTCTGATATCTGTCAGGTGCTGAGTAACTTTGAGGAGTCAACACAGATGGTCAGTGGCGATGCCGCCATCATCAGCCTCACCATCCCGCTGCTTGGCCTGTTGAAAAACTCTCTGGTCAGCATGAAGTCGGAAGCTTTGCGCTCGTCACAAGAGACGGGGGAAGAATATTCCCTTGTTGATAGCCAAAGCACCCTGAGGTCTGTTTCTCAGCGCATATCGGAGGAGGTGGAGGTGGAGGAGGATGAGGAGGAAGAGGAGGAGAATGTTGGCGAGACACAAGAGGGGACCATTGTTGAGTCCTTCACTGTTCAGCGTGTATGGGCAGAAGAAGAGGAGTTGGAGGAGTTGGAGGAGGAGGAAATGGACAGTCAGGCCAGTGAGGGGAGTGAATTCTTACGCGTTGGTACTCTGGCGCATATGGCAGATTTCATGCTAGGCTGCCTATCCCGTGACCCTCGCGTTCAAAGAATTTATTCCAGCACCGATTACTGGGTGTTCACTCTCCTGGACCCACGGTACAAGCAAAATCTTTCCACTCTCATCCCTGCAGAGGAAAGGAGTGTGAGAATGCATGAATACCAGCAGGCCCTGGTGCACAAGCTGAAACAGTATTTCCCTTCTGACAGCGCTAGCGGCAGAGTGCGTAGTTCTGCGGGACAAGTAGCGAGGGAGAGTAGGCGAGCAGGCAGCTTGTCCAGCACTGGCAAGGGTACGCTTTACAAGGCTTTTGCCAGCTTTATGTCACCCCAGCAAGACACTGTCACCTGTCCCCAGTCTCGGCAGAGTAGGGCTGATCTTTACAGAAAGATGGTGAGGGAGTACGTAGCTGACCATACCATCGTCCTAAATGATCACACAGCTCCCTACAACTACTGGGTTTCAAAGCTGGACATGTGGCACGAACTGGCGCTGTACGCCTTGGAGGTTCTTGCCTTCCCTGCCGCTAGCGTCTTGTCCGAGCGGGTTTTCAGTGCAGCTGGTGGCATCATCACCGATAAGCGTACACGCCTGTCGACTGACAGCGCTGACAGGCTGACGCTTATTAAAATGAATAAAGGCTGGATTTCTCAGAATTTCCAATCTCCACCAGGTGAAGGAAGCTCAACCTGAATAATTGATCCACTCCTCCTCCTCCTCATTTTCCTCCTTCTCCTCCTCTTTGTACAGTAAAGCAGAGGAAAATGGCTATTTTTTGACAGGGCCCACTGGCTCTTGCTATAGTACTTCATGCATTTAATTTTTCGGGAGGGCCACCTACCCGGTCCTCTGTTTGAAACAATTTTTGTGAGTGCCACATACAGGCACTCAATCTATTCCATTTTACTGCAGGGCCACCTACCTGCTCCTCTGGTTTGAAACATTTTTGGGACTGCCACATACAGGCACTCAATCTATTCCATTTTACTGGAGGGCCACCTACCTGCTCCTCTGGTTTGAAAAATTTTTGGGACTGCCACATACAGGCACTCAATCTATTCCATTTTACTGCAGGGCCACCTACCTGCTCCTCTGGTTTGAAACATTTTTGGGACTGCCACATACAGGCACTCAATCTATTCCATTTTACTGGAGGGCCACCTACCTGCTCCTCTGGTTTGAAAAATTTTTGGGACTGCCACATACAGGCACTCAATCTATTCCATTTTACTGCAGGGCCACCTACCTGCTCCTCTGGTTTGAAACATTTTTGGGACTGCCACATACAGGCACTCAATCTATTCCATTTTACTGCAGGGCCACCTACCTGCTCCTCTGGTTTGAAACATTTTTGGGACTGCCACATACAGGCACTCAATCTATTCCATTTTACTGCAGGGCCACCTACCTGCTCCTCTGGTTTGAAAAATTTTTGGGACTGCCACATACAGGCACTCAATCTATTCCATTTTACTGCAGGGCCACCTACCTGCTCCTCTGGTTTGAAACATTTTTGGGACTGCCACATACAGGCACTCAATCTATTCCATTTTACTGCAGGGCCACCTACCTGCTCCTCTGGTTTGAAACATTTTTGGGACTGCCACATACAGGCACTCAATCTATTCCATTTTACTGGAGGGCCACCTACCTGCTCCTCTGGTTTGAAAAATGTTTGGGACTGCCACATACAGGCACTATCCAAATTAAATTGTCTCCATAGCAGCCTCCACACGTTGTCTCCATTGCTACCTCCAAAAGTCGTCCATATAGCTGCCTCCATACATCGTCCCTTTATCAAACGAGGTGTGTCAGGCAGAAATTTGGGTTGTTTTCATGGATTACACATCAAAGTTGTTAACTTTGTCGCCACCCTGCTGTGTTATCCACAAAATATACTGGCAAACTTTTACCATTTAGGGATATTATTTCAGCGCTTCTTGCGCATCTGTTTACATTCCCCTCACCCGCCATATCCTAAACTTATAAGAACGCTACTACACTTGATCTTATACAAAAGGTTCTTAGAAGTGCTGTTTGGGGAGTAGCCTAGAGACAGGGGCTTGAATTGGCGAAAGCTCGCCTGGCAGCGGAGCGCCAGCTCCATGCGCATCATGCGCTTCTTGCGCATCTGTTTACATTCCCCTCACCCGCCATATCCCAAACTTATAAGAACGCTACTACACTTAACTTGGTGCAGGCTGGGACCGAGTCTGACCCTGGGGCTGGTCATATACTGCCGACGCAGAGAATTGCGGGGCCTACCTCGGTCCAGGTCTCAAAGGCCTACTATACCTCCTCCCACCCCTCCTCCACCTCCTCCTCCTCCGAATTACCATCCGTGGGCATGGCGCCATCAGTCGGTAGCTCTAGGCACAGCAGCAGTGCCGTCGCTAAGCGACAGCAGGCGGTGCTGAAACTGCTGAGCCTAGGCGATAAAAGGCACACCGCCCAAGAGCTATTACAGGGCATTCCACATCAAAGTTGTTAACTTTGTCGCCACCCTGCTGTGTAATCCACAAAATATACTTGCAAACTTTTACCATTTAGGGATATTATTTCAGCGCTTCTTGCGCATCTGTTTACATTCCCCTCACCCGCCATATCCTAAACTTATAAGAACGCTACTACACTTGATCTTATACAAAAGGTTCTTAGAAGTGCTGTTTGGGGAGTAGCCTAGAGACAGGGGCTTGGATTGGCAAAAGCTCGCCTGGCTGCAGAGCACCAGCTCCATCCCAAGATCCAACTAACATAGTTGCAGCACCTTTAATCTACTACTAGTTCACTGCCTCCATAATAATAATAATAATAATCTTTATTTATATAGCGCCATCATATTCCGTAGCGCTTTACAAATCATAGGAAACAAATACAAATGTATTGTAACAGAGCACAACATTTGTATGGAACAACAGGAGTGAGGTCCCTGCTCGCCAGAGCTTACGGTTTATGAAGATGATGGGGTAACACGAGGTAAAAGAATATTTAACGGTCAAGCCATTCTTCTTAGGGAATAGAACAAAATATAATAAATGGAATTGCTGTCGCTTGAACCACTCAGCCGTCATCTTATATACCAGGTCCAGGGTGAATGGGACTGCAGAGAAGTCTGGTGCCTGTTGGTTGCTGGATAACAGATGGGAGGACGACACAGGACGGGTTAGTAGAAGAGTTAAAACTTCATGCAGTTAATGAGTGTTATAGGCTTGCCTAAAGAAATGGGTTTTAAGAGCACGTTTGAAACTTTGGAGGTTAGGTATTAGTCTGATAGTCCAGGGCAGAGCATTCCATAGAATTGGTGCAGCTCTAGAGAAGTCTTGGAGACGCGAGTGGGAGGTCCGCACTAGGGTAGAGGTTAATCTAAGATCACTGGCGGATCTAAGAGCACGGGTTGGGCGATAGACTGAGATAAGAGAGGAGAGGTAGGGGGGTGCAGCATTATACAGAGCTTTATGGATGAGGGTTATTATTGAAAGGAGACTGGCAGCCAGTGCAGCGACTGGCATGAACTGTAAGCATACATGGTCCCCTTATCAAACGAGCTGTGTCAGGCAGAATTTTGGGTTGTTTTCATGGCTTCCATGTTAACTTTGTCGCCACCCTGCTGTGTAATCCACAAAATATACTGGCAAACTTTTATCATGTACCGATATTATTTGAGCGCTTCTTGCTCACCTCCTTTGGTTCCTCTCTGACACCCATTGGTTTGAAGCCTGAGTCCAATTAGGGTATGTCGCCATGCCACTCTCTAGCCTGCTGCCGCTGCCTCTGCCTCTGCATGCCGTCCCCTGTAGTGTCAGGGTCAATTATTGGATGTTTTACATGCTATCTAGCTTCATTCTGTCACTCTGTCATGGCCATGCTGTTGCCCATAATTTCGGCATAATGGTGCGATTAAGCAGCCTCAGAGGCATCCATGCATGCTGCCCCTGCTGTTTCCTGTCCATTTCCGTGGTGTTTCCATCCTTTTCTGAGGTTCCCAGGTGTTTGGCCAAGCTTCCCTGTGCAGAGCCTTGGTCCCCTTGAAAAATGCTCGAGTCTCCCATTGACTTCAATGGGGTTCGTTATTCGAGACGAGCACTCGAGCATCGGGAAAAGTTCGTCTCGAATAACGAGTACCCGAGCATTTTAGTGTTCGCTCATCTCTAGACATCTACCATCAGATTTACTGATGGTAGATGTGCAACATCCCCCATCTTGGCTGGCTGAGCTCGGCCTGGGGTCATGGTGCTGGGTACAGGAGGAACAAGCTTTGTCCATAGCCTGGCAGGACTCCGACAGGTGGACAAGAAAGGAGGAAGAGGCTGCAGGGGAAGGAATTCTCTCCCTGGGGCAACCCCGATTTAGGTGTAGGGATCCCTGGATGATGGTAAGTGGGGCGCCCTTGATGTTATCAGCCTTATGCAGGGATCACTTGGAGACAAGGGATGTCAACCATAAAACTTACAGTTTGTTTATTCCGGAACACGGCAACGGTCACAGATGTACCACCTGCTGGGCTGTGGTCTCAGAACATTATGCACCCTGAGGCTGCAGCTAGTTTACAGGGGTAAAAACAGTGGGGGTAATTTATTATGACCTTTCAAATGAAATGTCTTTTTCCTCCTTATTGCACCTTTTGCGCCTTAATTTATGAAGTGTCAACACCACAATATTGCTGTTGTCCAACACTGTCGACTTGTTCAATTTTGGGCGCAAAATTCTGGTACCGCTTGTGAATCCAACAGTTTTTTGGCGCTTTTATTTTTCTGACTTGTTATTTTTGGCACAATTTGTGGTGCAAAAAGATAGCAGCTAAAAGCTGGTCTAGGGAGATCTATACCTTTTAGTCCGTGTACCAATTTGTTAATCCCTTACGCCACAAACTTACACCCCATTGAAAAATATATCATGGTCTCAGCGCCACCACGCGCCAAAATTAATAAATGCCCCTTGGTGTCACTTTAATGAATCGATCAGAATTCCTGAAATGTTGGCCTATCCTGAGACATGTTAATTATGTCTAAACTGATTTCAAGAAGCAAAATATTGTGATACATGTTAGCTGCACACATTGAAAACAATGAACATTATTATACCTTGAAACAATGTTGAGTTGGTTGCTAATTGTCTGTACCTGCTCCATACCACAGAGCAGCCCTTGGGTACTTCTCTCATCTGAGCAGTTTTTAGCCATAATTCCAATAAACTTTACAAAGGTTTGCCCAAGGGCAGCTATGCTTTTAGCAGAGGCTATGAACTGTTCTGCGCTCTAAGTTAAAAAAAAAAATCAACTCTGTTAATGGATTCTGTAATGATATTAGAAGTATATAGATAAAAGCACTACAAGCCATTCAATGCATACATGAGAGACAAGGTGTAAAAGTAGGTGCATTGTGACAGGACCTTAGGGTGATGTCACACATGGCATTTTTGGTCCGTTTTTGGCAGTTTACCATGCATTTGGCTGCTTAAAACCTGTTTATCTATTAAGATAATTGGGAAAAACGGACTAAAAACTGACCAAAAATGGACCAAAAACGCCATGTGTGGCACCACCCTTACTCTGGTGCAGAGCTGAAACAGCATCAGCTCTAAGCCATACTATTATGTCGTGGTGCGCTATTAGTCGGAGCAGCAAGTGGTTACTGAGAGCTGTAATGTTTTTTGTATATTGTTCCTTGTATATCTGTATATTAAAACCTGAATACTTGAAACATGCAAAAAAACATGCTTTAGCACTGCAAACAGTCCGGCAACTAAATTAATTAACAACAGTATTCTACCTTTATGGGTCCTTTTCTGTCTAAATACTGTATCATGTAAGACATATGTGTTGCCATGTCTCTCGTGATTTTGACTACAATATTTGTCTCACCCTCCCATGTCTCCACTTCTTCAGCTAGAAGACATTTAGCATATCCTTGAGAACGCCAGCGTATAGTCTGTACATCTTCAACTGATGTGGAGTTTACCTGAAAGAAGACAAACATTTTTCTTTAAATTCATGTAAAAATGAAATTCATTCATTAAAACATGTAAAAAGATTATTACTCACAATGCATGGTTAAAGGGGTATTTTCTGTATTAATTCCTCAAGTATTTCTAGATCTCTGCTTGCTGTCATTCTATAGGAAGCTTCCATGCATAGAAATCTGTCCACCGTCACATAGAGGTACCTCTCGTTATGAACCACGGCTCTGATTACTCTCTACTAACAAGCTGTGCACCTGTGTAGCCATAGTCAGGTTTCTATGCAATGGCAGTTAACATATAAGCTTCCTATAAAATGACAGCAAGCATCGATCCACAAAGTATATTGGTAAAAGTATAATTTTTCATCATGCAAACAATAACATTAATTTGCCGAAATGAGAACACCCCTTTAGGTATATTTGAAAAGATGCCTTAAAATATACAGCAGCTTCCTTGGTATTTATTCTGTCTCGCTAAAACTTCCCCCTGGTTGACATATCAGTATCCCATAGAAATTACCTGTCTTTAGGTACTTATCCAGTGATCAAACACAACTAAAAGTTATAGAATCAAATGCATTACAGCAAATATAGCAAAACTGATTTACACTATATATAGCAAAGCTGTGAGATTAAAATATCTTTGCCTCTACTACTCTCCAACCTCTCTGTAAAAGCAAACAGGTGATGTTATTGTTTAAAGAGTTGTCCAGTATTAGGCTATATTCACACCAACGTGTGCCCACCGTACTGTAGTACGGCAGGCACAGGTTGGCGCTGCTCACCCCCTGCTTCTCTCCACAGTGATATATGGCACACGGTGCCGTATCCTGGGGAAGAATAGGACATGTCCTATCTTTCTCCTGGCTACGGAACGGTGCCACACGTGTTCTGCATTGTACTGCTCCTGTACAGCGCAGTGCGCCAGTTGCCGTCTATGGTAGACGTATATACTGCACATATACGTTGGCCGTATATAAGTCCCCCACACGGCAATATGAATGTAGCCTCAGAAAAACAGATGAAAGCCTTTTTGCAGATACAGTACCACAAGTATCTGGAAGTTGTGTGCAGTATTGCATTTCTCTATTAAAGTAAATGAGAATAAATTAGATGTAAATGAGACAATGAGCAATAGGCCACAATGGGCCACATTTATTAAAGTTTTTGTAAGTTTTCTGTCTGACTTTGCACTGACAAGAACGTAAAAACTGCTTGCACATGTATTTATAAAGTATCTGCGCCAGTATTGTGTTGCGGCTGCACTATGCCCAACTCGCCACAATATTCTGCACCTTTCAGTTCAGGGTCAGACCATGCAACACAATTACTGAGACTCTGCAGAATTCTGTTACACTCTCTATGTTACAGAGCAGAGCAAGGCACACAATATTTATGAAGACCGGCCACCACTTTTGATGAATCTGGTGCACTATACACACTCCACAGGCAAACTGCACATAGTACAGACTGTACTAGTTTTGATAAATGTATCCCAGTGTGAGGTATGGTATATTGCTGCTTTTGCAGGAAAACCCCTTTAATAGAAGAAAAAAAATCTAAGTATTTCCATGAAGACAAGCAAAAAGTATGAAGTACCTTGTGTAAAAGTTAGTATTGGACCTTTCATTATTATATATTATGATATATTATGGGCTAAATAGAATAATAAACTGCAGGATCCGAATCTAAACATAAGTTTTAGGAAAAAATATGAAGGATGGCAAACAAGCTTTTAATAGCCATGTTAAGACCATGTGAGTTTCCGTACCTTAGAATGTTCCACAACAACAGTAGTACAACTGAGGTTGTCCTTGGACACTGATGCTGGTTTCCTGTAGTCCATCTTCAATATGTTCATACCTGGATGTAATATAGGATGATTGTTATGCATTATTTTCTGAACACCTTCATCATGTCTTAACTCCTCTGATGTTTCAGCCCTCAGTTGATTGTTCTGAGTGTCATTGATGGTAGGCTCCTTGTCCTTCGTATTTTCCACTTGATTATTTAGGGTTAGCTTCTGCTTGTCAATAGCTTCTTTCTTTAGCAATGTGGGTGTCATATATGCTTTCACAGTAGTAGATCTCAGTTTTTTTATTTCTGTCATCCCTTCTTTATGATCTTGTTGAATTCTAGTCTGAGTTGATTTCTGTGGATACTCACACATTGAAAATGTTCCCTGGTTAGGAGTTTTACTTATTACTAAGTTTTCTACATTTATGTGATTTTTTGGACTTGACATAGATCCACTTAATGAATTTGTCTTGTTCTGTGCTCCTCTGTGCATAATATCTATTTCTTCATGACTTGCTACATTCTGCACCATTCTTCTCTCATCTCTGTTTCTTAGGTGATCCCCTGTTTCATCATTGGACATTCCTTGTACAGTTTCTGTATCCATTTTCTCATTCACTAATTCCTGATCAAGTGTTTGTTTTTGCATGGCTGTAAGTACATTGTGTGTTTTATGTAGCACTGTATCTTGGTGACTTATTCTTTTCTTAACAGCTATAAACAGTGTATGTGTTTTCAGATTTTTCATTTGCTGACTGGTTGCTTCCTTTTTAGCTTTCATGACCATTACATCTGACTTCAATGTTGGTGATTCTTGATGGACCAAACACTCCTCTCCTGTACTGTCAACTTGATGATATTGATTGGGTAAATCTTCACCCTTTTTCTCTCTTATATTAACCGTAGGAGCAGAGTCTTCTGGTTCTCTGATGATAATCTTCTCCAATGTCACAATGGGAGTGTTAAAAGGTTTTTCAGTAAATTTCATATTGTCTTCATCATGAGTTGTTGTTCCCTTCTTTGAACGAACTACTCTTATTGATCTTCTGATTGTGGATTTTCGTCTATTACTTAATTTCTTTCTCCGTGTTCCATTGAAATCACTTTGTTCTTTGCTGATTAAACCACTTTGTGAGGTAATTTTGTTGTATTCATTGATTTCACCACAAGGTGCAATGTCTTTGGAAAAAGTCCCACTAATATCTCCATTACTTCTGTCTTGTTCTCTTGGATCTGAGGTCTTTGACTCATACTCTGTGTCAGATCTTTCTTCCATTACATTAATATGTATTGACTGAATTGGAACATTTGATGCCTTATCTTCAAGGACATCAGGTTCAATCATTATGGTCTCTGTTCTTTCCCTAGATCTCAGGCACTGTGTGATAAATTCTAAGACATATGCTTCCAACTCTTTATCAGAATTTACATGCGAAATTAATTGTTCGGCTTGAGCCGACCACTTTAATAACATTGCTTCAAGCATGAAAAGATCCCATTCGTGACGATTTTCCATAAATAGTCTTGACCTTGCTATAATATCATTTGTAAGGAAATACAGGTGATCTACTAAAAGCAATAATTCTTTTTTGTTTGTGACACAATGGGAGCTTTCAAGTGTCTTTTTCACCAAAGTGACTCTGTCAACTAATGATTTAACACTTTCAAAAGCATTGTCACTGGAGCTAGACGAAGAAATGTTAAAATATAAACCTTGAATGAAAGTTTGTTTTCCCTTAAACAAGGTCTTCATGTGGTCCATAAGTAGTTCTGCCTTTATAATAAGCTCCATTTGCAATTGCATATAGTCTACAGTGGAGGACATCTCAGGTGGAGAAGCTATGAGGTCTTCTCTTAATTTTAGTAGTGCTTCAGTCAGAGATCCCATCTCTTCTTTGAGTAACAAGACTTTTTTCTGTTCTTTTTCATTTTTAAAATTCTGAATTGAGAGAACTGCTGCTTCTTGTAGCCAAAGTGAGGTTTCACATAGAATAACAAGATTTTTATTCTCAGAAATGTTGAATTGGATCCAATCAGTAGGTGCAATGATTGATAATTTATCAATGCCCATGAACTCATTTAATGTTTTGGACAATTGTAGTACAGACACTGCCCAAAACATGCAGATGTATTCTAGGCTGTGATTTTCAGACTGCGGCTGAGAACAAAAAACTTCTGTAAGTAACCGATTGGCAGTAGTCTGGCACTTGGAGAATTTGACTTGAACTTTTACCACATATTCTTGCTTTTCAGACAAATCTGTAAACTTTAGGTCATCACCATAATTGTCAAGTAAATGCTCTCTTATTGATTGTACAATCCTTGCAAAACATTGCATCAATTTGTTAAAGATCTCAACATTGGTGGCGGTATCTTTAATATTGTTTGAATTGCAAAACAAATGTATGGAAAAATGATACCAAGAATTGACTAAAGATATAAGATAGGTCTTCATCTTTTCAACCTCAAATGACAATAAAGTTGCACATTTCATAAAACGTTCCATTTCTAAGGCTGATTCTTTATTTTCGTTCTTTTTAAACTGGACAAGGTTTAATATTAGTGCTTCAGTGTCTTTACATATAAGTCCTTCAGTTTCATCATTGCTTTTATAGAGTGACCTATCATTTGCCACCTCCAGATAAAGGCTGCAGAATTCTTGTAGAAGAGAGCCACATAAATGAATATCTTTACTATTCTTCTTCCTTATTGCACTTAGAAGATCATCAACCAGTGGTTGTAAATCCTTTATTTGTAATGTGTTTTCAACATTCACACTGTTTTCTATAATTTTTCTTGTGTTGGCAAAAGGGACAGGTTTGCTCAAATATCCTTCATAGGATAAACATGTTTCATGTTGCTCCCAATGTTTTTTCTCATTATCCCCTTTGGACTCCTCAGATTCATGCAGATCAGATGTCATTAGTTTATTACTGAGTGGCCCACCTTCATTTCTTAATGGACTAAGCAAATCTGGATGTTTGCTACCAGTTATTCCCTCTTGTACATTATGTATAGATTCAAACAAATAGTTAACTTTTTCTAAGAAATCTTTTTGAGTTGTAAAACATGTTATCTTCTCAACGCATTTTTTCATGCTTTCTCGTGTTTCAAGGACTGAGGTTTCCAGCTGCCTTACTAAAACACGTAAGCCATTCCTGAATATTGGGCTTTTACTCTGGTCAACATATCTAGTTACAACCTGACCTGCACGTTCTGCCAGATCACATAAGTCTGCAGCATGATATTGAAAAATTTCTGGTTCCTGACTTCTTAAGAGTTTTTCACAATGGTATTTGTTTTCACCAATTTCTCTAATTGACAATTCCAAAAACTGGTGTACAGTTAAAATACCATCAAGACTCACTATTAAGTTGTCCGTAGCTTGGATCCATTTGTGATAAATGGACTGTGCCTTCTCAAACATTTTGCATTCATAGTATGACTTATTGGTATCGAGAACAAGTGTGACCACTTCATCCCTCACTCTACATAAGCAATCCACAGAACTTTGTATCTCATCAATGATTTGTTCTTGAGTGCATTGGGCTAGGACAAGGCTTGATATCTTTAACAACTTTTCAGTATGATCTTCAAAGGATAGAACAAGTGGTTGAAAAGCATTTGAAGCAAAAAGTTGCTCTGAATGGAGACTAGCTTTCTTGTTAGCCTTAAGAGCAGCTGATAACAACCTTTTCAATGGATCTTTTACAGTAAAAGCATCTAAAATTTGATAAAATAAAGAAGAAACCAAGTTTTCATAAATATGATTAAGTTGGACTCTCATAGCTGCACATTGCTCTACAAAGTCACATTGGTTTTCACATGGACCTTCCTGTAATTCTGTCAAATGGTCATACAGCCGTTTCCTTTGTTCCAGGAGAATTTGGCAGTGTTTTACCAGTTGTCGTTTTATATTTGGCCTTGAACAATCAGCTACATACATGCAGTAGAAGATAACTGTTCCAACTAAAAAGTCAAAGTCAGTGTTATGAAGTTCAAATGGATTTGGGTTGATTAATATGTCAAGTAAATTATATAACTCTTGAGCAAATGATCCTTGCTTCTTGATATCATGTCTGCCAAGGTCGGATGTCAACAATTGTTTCAACTCTTGTACTGTTTTTGAAGTTTGATCAAATATGTACAACTTAGAATTGATTATTTGATCATTATATGAATGTTTAATGCTGCTTTGTGTTGCTGTAAATAACATTGGGACACATTTACGGAGGATTTGCAGTTTTTGGGTTAAATTTTTTTGATGCAAAGAATCCTTTAGGTCAAGAATCCGATTCTCAGTTAAGCTGTTCAACAAGAGTAGAGCTTCAGAAAACTCCCAGAAATGAGACTGAATCTGTGAAATGTTTTCTGCTTTTTGTAAGTATGTCAAACAATCGAGGAACCAATCTGCAGCTTGATGAATTTTTCTTACTCCTGCATCGTCTTCTAGCTGAAGTATCTGTAGAAAGGACATAAAAGTGAAAAGTGACAAAAGTGATAGTGACTAGTGCTTGTAGTGATTTACATGTTGAAATTACTTTAAAACTCACTTAAAATTAGCTATATTTTCTAACATATTAGAAAAATGTTGGCTTTACTGGGCAATGATAGGTGTAGGGAGTTGTTTTCATACAGATTCTCATAATGTTGTCATAATGTTGAGAAAAGGATTGCATTTTTAAAATGCTTTCTCTTTTGGTAATAAGCCATCACCTGAGATGTCGGACAGCGAGAATGCATACATTGAGAACAAATAGCCAAGAGTACAAGAGAATAAAGAGGTGAAGAGAAATAGTCTGTCTCATTTGACAGTATATGGCCACCGTTAAATACCTACAAAATGATTTGCCCTGCAAATATAGCCCCGCTATCACTCAAAAACAATATATACCAATAGATGTATATAGGTACCAAATCCAAATTCAAGATAGTGTCCAAAAATATAAGTACATTTATTTAAACTAATCAATACAATTCAGGCCATGAAAATTCCTTAAAAGCTATGTCTAAAACCAAAAAGTGCAGACTGTTGTGGTTGGTTACATCTCCATCCCAAGGTTAAACGAAATCACCTAATAACAGGCAATACAGTTAATGTATGTGCAAAATATAGTACAAATATAAAATAACCATTATAAAGACAATTGTTACCCACCAGGTCGTTCCATAATAAATGGAGATGGGGGACAGGTGAAAAAATTACCTAAAAACTGAAGACACCTACATAGTTGCATTGTAAATGCTTTGTTTTCCATCAAAAAGCAGAATGTAAAAGCACAGTCTACTATGCTTTTTCATCCTGTCTTTCCTGCCTCTGTCACATGGTATAAGTCTGTATAGGTCTACATATCTTTATTGCCTCATTAAATTCCTAAGAGTCATTTTCCAGGGTCTATGAGGCTTGTATGTAGTAGTGTAATTAAGCCTACAAACCCCAGACAATCCTTCCACCTTTAAAGTACACATAAAAAGCTCTGTTTCTTACAGTTTAAGGCTATTACACTCGGTCACAGTGCGGTGAGCACATTGTGTGTCACCACATGGTGACCGAACTGGGCGATCATGCCACAAATTAAAGAGTAGGTCCTATTTTTGGCCTGATTTGCGGAATGGCAGCGGATCTTCCTATAGAGAGGAAAAGGGAGAGGAGCATTCTTTTTCCCCCTTCCGTACCTGGGCATGTGCTTCCATAGCTGAACATATAGTACATACGTAGAAAAGCAATTTGTCTTTTTCACTGTCCATAGGCTTTTTGGACATAAAACTATTTCATGCGACTCCAATCCCCTACCTAAGAGTTCATGTAAACGACAGTGATTTTACACAGCCCCGTACATGAGTCAACTAGTCACAAATGATAAAGTAAGTCTTATTTTTATCCAATTTTTATCCCAGCTTGAGAGTTATTTCTCCGCTGACAGTCAGGCCCGAGAGCTCGCCGCTGTTCTGTGCATGTGGCCTAACATTCTTCATATACACATTGTACTGTTATGCAAAGCTTGTTAAAAATGTAAGTCTGATTTAACTTTCTGACTATGATCTTTAAAAATGCAATTATCATACCTTAAGGGTCCCCATCAATATGTTTTGTGCTGAAATAACCAATTCCTCTTGGTGCTTTCGAACTGCAGGTTGAATGTTTAATTTCTGTACTGACAACAAGATGCCTTTTCCAGTTATTAGAAGAGACCTTGCTGCTTTTTCCATTTCTTGCCCCAAAGTTCTATCGCCACATTCCACTCCAATTCTACATAGATAAATATCCAGGATTTATAAACATTCACTTAAAAGAATTAGTACTTTTCAAGTGGTAAATAGTAAAACACAGGGCACGGTATAAAACTTAAAGGGATTGTCCATGTTAAAGAACATCTACCACCAGGTTGAAGGATTTGTAAACCAAGTACACTTACATGCTGGTTTGTGATCCCTCTGGCAGGATTTGCTCTAGCTTCTAATGTCCTGGTTTTAACAAAAAAAGACTTAAAATTATGCAAATGACCCTGAGGGGCTCCAGGCTCCATTTACATATATATGGAGCCTGGAGCGCCTCAGGCTCATTGCATTAATCATGTGTTAGCGTTTCCCTTGTCAACTGGCATGTTTGTACACATTTTACACTGTCCATGCAGTGCCAACAGTTTGATAATGTGCAGGGCATACCTTGTTGATTAATTTTCTGTGGCATATAAGAAACACACATGTAACATAAAGTGATTACCGTATATACTCGAGTATAAACCGAGGTACCTAATTTTACCACAAAAAAACTGGGAAAACGTATTGAGTTGTGTGAGCCTAGGACATGCAGAGTGGGGCTTTTTCAGCATAAACATATTTATGAAGTGTCAGCACCAAAATATTGGTCCTTTTCCGACACTCATGCCTTTTTTTTTTATTTTTGGTCGCTCAATGTGGGCGCAGTTTAGTGATCCCATCCCTTTTTTATGCACACTTTTTTGCTGCACAAATTGATGAGCTAAAAGCTGGCCTACTAAGTTCTGCTTCACCTTAATAAATGTGGACAGTTCTAAACCTTTATGGTCATTTGCCAATTCATCAACCCCTTGAGCTATAATCTAACATCGCAGCGTAAATTGATGAATGTCCCCCTATGTATTTTACTGTCTCTTTACTTCTCACCATTTTCTTTCCTTGTCTGTAAAATGGTCCGTACCTGAGTGAAGTGTTTGCAAAATGTTCTGCAAATTTGGATAACTCCTGAGCCAACTGTTCCAGGTCACCACTTATCGCAGTATACTTGTTGCCATCGCATTCCAAGGAGATGATCAAATGACAGAGCTGTACAGCCATTGGGGATATAATCCTGTCGATTGTCTTGGTTATAAATACTGAGCTGATATCACAGTAAGAAAAGGTATCCATCATCTCCTAAAAATGTCAATATCATCCCTGTTAAAGGCACAAAATATATCAAACACATGAACCATTGTTGGTCAGTATAGGCAGCTAATATTTGGTAAAAAATTAGTGCATAGTACAATCTGCTATGTATTCCAATATATTTATATTTAATGAGATCACAAAATTATGGCATAAAAATTACCTAAATTTTCCGCTAGGTTTTTGCAGTGGATACCTCCTCTCTCAATGGAAGTCTGCAGCCCAATAAAGAAAAATGCTGTACAGAAATACTCATGGTTTGGACTAGATGGCCAGATAACCATACAAAAACCAAATTGATTGGGATTAAAACGAAGCCTTTATTTCTCTAACAAGCACTGTAGTCAAGTTTATCTCTATTTAACTCATTTGGACTGAAATGGTTCAACCACAGAAGACATCTGATGAAATCTGTATTGGTATAATAAAGACACACATGCACATGCGGTTGTCAGCCTGTGATCATAGACAGTGCATCGTCCTATGTCATGTGCTGACCACACTTCAGGGACAGGAATCCTTGTATCTTATTTATATATATAGTCACTGATTCTCTGCTAATCAGTAGCGTCATTTTTACTGTGTTGACACTGCTGTTTAGCAGGGAATCAGGGATTCCTTGCATCATATATCAATATTGATCTCAGTCTTACTGGCATCCTAGGTCGTAATATAATTACAGCCACCTACCTATAGGTTAAACAATCCTGCAAGCAAAAACTCAGCACCCTAGTCACACCATAGAAGCCATTCCAGTAGGACAGTTAACAAGGATCTGGAGAAAATGTAGTGAATCATACACATACATGGAAGAAGCCAACAACATATGTCATAGATTAACAAAGAGAGGGTACCCTTAGTGGACTCTTACAAAGCACGAAGTAGGTTATGCAAAAGAGACAGGGATTTACTCATCAATCCCCCTAAAGTGTCTTAGGCCAGCAGAGATCCATGTCCAGTACCCACTGTCGTCATACAATATAGTCTTCAATTCATAGCTATCCCATCCATTATGCAGAAGCATTTACCTTTGCTAAAGGCAGAGGATAAAGGATGCAGGGTTGTATCACGTAAAGGACAAACTTAAGGGAACCTTCTGTCTCCATCCTTATACAGGGTTCAACCAAACATGGCTTTCCACACAAGGTTTTTATAAGTATGATGCCTCATGCTGATTTACTTGTGATTTTACCACGACTAAAACATTTTTTTTATAACAGTAATGGGTCAAAAGAATATTAAGAATTTTATCTTTATGGTGCCTTTAGCCAGTTTTTGCAGGTACATAATGGTAGAACTACCAATCTTTGCACTTATGCTATCAAGTAGGAAACTATATTGAGACAGGAATGATGGGATCATTACATTTCTATTGCCTGAGCATCTAGATCCCCTGTTAACACACCCTAGACAATGGCTAATAACTATACATACACTCACCGGCCACTTTATTAGGTACACCATGCTAGTAACGGGTTGGACCCCCTTTTGCCTTCAGAACTGCCTAAATTCTTCTTGGCATAGATTCAACAAGGTGCTGGAAGCATTTCTCAGAGATTTTGGTCCATATTGACATGATGACATCAGATGTTGGGTACATTGTGGTCATAAAGGGATGGACATGGTCAGCAACAATACTCAGGTAGGCTGTGGTGTTGCAATGATGCTCAATTGGTACCAAGGGGCCCAAAGAGTGCCAAGAAAATATTCCCCACACCATGATACCACCACCACCAGCCTGAACCGTTGATACAAGGCAGGATGGATCCATGCTTTCATGTTGTTGAAGCCAAATTCTGACCCTACCATCCGAATGTCGCAGCAGAAATTGAGACTCATCAGACCAGGCAACGTTTTTCCAATCTTCTTCTGTCCAATTTCGATGAGCTTGTGCAAATTGTAGCCTCAGTTTCCTGTTCTTAGCTGAAAGGAGTGGCACCCGGTGTGGTCTTCTGCTGCTGTAGCCCATCTGCCTCAAAGTTCGACGTACTGTGTGTTCAGAGATGCTCTTCTGCCTACCTTGGTTGTAATGGGTGGCGATTTGAGTCACTGTTGCCTTTCTATCAGCTCGAACCAGTCTGCCCATTCTCCTCTGACCTCTGGCATCAACAAGGCATTTCCGCCCACAGAACTGCCACTCACTGGATGTTTTTTCTTTTTCGGACCATCCTCTGTAAACCCTAGAGATGGTTGTGCGTGAAAATCCCAGTAGATCAGCAGTTTCTGAAATACTCAGACCAGCCCTTCTGGCACCAACAACCATGCCACATTCAAAGGCACTCAAATCACCTTTCTTCCCCATACTGATGCTCGGTTTGAACTGCAGGAGATTGTCTTGACCATGTCTACATGCCTAAATGCACTGAGTTGCCGCCATGTGATTGGCTGATTAGAAATTAAGTGTTAACGAGCAGTTGGACAGGTGTACCTAATAAAGTGGCCGGTGAGTGTATATCCTATTGTACCTCAAGAAGCCAGACTAGAAATATACACAAGTGATAGAGAAAAATACTTTATTTAGACAATGCATTAAAACATTAAAATATCCGGGTGGTGGCAAAAGCAGAGGAACAGGGGGGCATCACCGGACACAAAGGTGGAGGAACATATATGCACATATAAATAGGTAAGACTTGTGTGTTGAGATGAAAATGAGACACTTAGTATGGGCTAGCAGTAAGGCTATATATCATACATGCGTTATACATAGGGATCAAGAGACATAGCAACTCATCATGAAAAAGGTCTTACCCTGATGTTTAAAGGTAACGCTCCACTGTCTGGGATGGCACCCAGGGGAGACAAACACAAAACACAAACAAAAATTGCACTGAAAATGCCTTGATAACGTACGTTTTTACATAAAACTAACATCGAAGTAGAGATTTGTGCACAAATAGGGATGCTAAAACAAAAAGCGCAACATATTTGGCTGATAACCACAAATGTGTTTAAAAACACACAAAAAAAGCTTCTATTCTGTCAAATTTTTCCAGAAATCACAATGTAAACAAGAATAACTTTATACACACTACCACCTTCATGCAACGTTGCAGCAAATGGCAATAAACTGCAAAAATTGCATGACAATTCAAAAATCCACAGGGGACACCAAACTATTTTTGCAGAAAATTGCACTAAGCTTCACACAGATCTATCATTGTATTGGCTAAAATCAGACAGCTTTGGGTCTTTGTATAACCCCAGGCTGTCATAGTAACCGATCCCCACAAGGGATGGCAATCAAATCCTATATGTATCCAATAACACCCGCTGTTACTGGTGGGTGTTTGCTGCAATATTCAGCAAATGCCCACCTTGTATGGAGAGGGATTAGCATCCTGTCTTTTATCTCATCAGCCAGATAGTCCATAAAATGGCAGCAGATGGAGACTCATGTGATCTATATCTGTCAATAAACAATCGCCCTGCCAGAACTTTAATCTTATAAGATCGATTGTTCATGGACAGATAAGATCACATGACCCTCCATCTGCAGCCATTTTATGAACAGGAATGTTTAGCTGATGAGTTAAAAGACAGACTTATAATGGTTCTATGGCCCATATTGATTAAAAACAGTGCAAACTGCACTAGGTGCCATTAGCCTGTGTAGTGGGCACAGGGTGCCAGATTCCTGAATTGTGGCACATCTTTTTCATGAATCTGGTACTCCCTGCACTGGTCCGACAGAATGCACCAACTTTTTTGGTGCATCCTTAACATAGGGTGAAGACATTTCTGAAACACATGTGCAAGCAGTTTGTACAAAAAAAGAATATTTTCGGATTTTCGCTTCCCGTGACGTCTCGGGGGCGGCAATCAGTTGCCATGACCATCTTCGGAAGACCCAAGGCGGTCTTGTTTTAACCCATTCATTACAATGTGCGATTTACACATTGTAATGAATAAGGAGGAAAATCCCCATATACTGACATACTATAGTATGGTAGTATATGGTAGTATCGATCAGACAACCTAGGGTTAAAGTACCCTAGGGGGTCTGAAAAATAGTATAAATAAAAGTTAAAAATGATAATAAAATACCTAAAAATTCTAATCACCCCCTTTCCCTAGAGGTCATATAAATATAAATAAACTGTAAAAATCCTAAACATATTAGTTATTGCTGCGTCACAAAATGCACGATCAAAATATAATAATGTTTCTTCACTGCGTTTAACCCTGTAACAGAAAATAGCGCCAAAGTAAAAAATGGCACTTTTTTGCCATTTTGAAAAATATTTAAAAAATTTCAATAAAAAGAGAACAAAAGGCAATACAGTCCAAAAAATAAAAGCATTGAAAACTTCATCAAAAGTTGCAAAAAATGACACCACCCACAGCTCTGTACACAATAGTATAAAAAAGTTATTAGCGCGATAGGTGGCAAAAAAAAAAGATTTTGTAGAGGAGGTTTAGAATTTTTGTAAATGTATGAAAACATTTTAAAACCTATGGAAATTTGTTAGCCCTGTGATCGCACCGACCCAAAGAATAATGTTGTTTGGGGTGCACAGGGAAAGCTGTAAAATCCAAGCCCACAAGAAAATGACGCAAATTAGGTTTTTCACCATTTTCACTGCATTTGGAATTTTTTTCCAGCTTTCCCGTACATGGAATGGAATATTATATACCATATATTATAGACGCAGATTACTTGTCCTGGCAGGAAGAAAACTGAGGACTCTGCATGACATTACCAACTGGGAATTCTCTGAGGTTTGGGGGAAAGCAAAGACCCAGATTACTTGTCCTGCAAGTTAGTTTGATCTCCCAAGAAGATATCTAGTAGTGTAGACTTGTACCGTGTTAGCCATAGAGAGCAGAAGAAGATTGACCAAATCAGGCGATAACTTTTTGAGGTTAATTGAATATATTTGACAGTGAACTTTAGAGAATACTACATATACCATTGTCTAAGACAGTAGGGGGGGGGGGGGTTGTTCCAGGGTAATGTGGGGGTGTGTGTGTTTGTGTGGCTGATATTTAAGTTTGTACATAGATGTTTTCCCTATGCTCCACTTAATCCCATTTTAAAGATACAAAACCCCCTTGACCCCCAAAAATGATTGTATTTCATTATACTATGCAATTATTAACTAGCCCTATATGTGTCAGTACCTGTCCAGCAACCGCGCAACCACAACCAGGCTTGGCGCTAGCTGTCAGACTAGGTAGGTGGTGGCGAACTCACCCTGCGACATCCCTGCAGGCTAAGGCCCTGCCTAAAGCAGATAAACCGCCCTGATAAGGGCGAACCCACTATCAGGAACCTAACTGGCTGTCCCTGAGTGACCCTACAAAGTGACAGGAAAACTTACTTCGTCAGACAGCTGCTGGATGGTGGAGCGGATAGGTAACCAGAATACTGATATAGACCAGTGTTCACACTGGTAACAGAAACCGACACTAGACAGACAGGAAGGTGGGGTCACACTAGGAGATAAACGATACTGAGAGACCAACAACAGATACAGACAGACAAGCAGAGTCAAACAAACTGGGTCAAAACCAAGATGGCAGCAAAGGTACAGATACATATAGCAAATAGAATGGTCAGGAGGCAAAGCAGAAGTCAATACACCGAATAGCAAGAAAAGAAATGGCAAAAGCGCTAGATACACAGATAGACTGCAATAACTAGCACCAAATTAAGGGCTGGGCAGAATATAAGGCAGTAATGGACACTGCCTCCAGCACTGACTGGCTCAGCCGTCCATCACTCAAACTGTAGCTGCAGGCAAAACGAGTTTAAAGACACACCCAGCTTTCCCAGGATCAGAAATGGTGCTGTCAATCACAGGCAGCTCTGGGTGTGGTTTTCCAGCAAGAAGTCTGAAACCTGATCCCATCAGTACAATTTGCCAGTTCTGACAATATGTCATCAAATAATGAGCACAACATTATTTTAGGTAGCTAACCAAAAAAATAAAACTTTGATTGTTAAGCCACTATATTCACAAATACACTTTGGTTTTTAAAGCTTTTATAGGTCTGTCATTAAGGGGTTAATAGCCTCAATTGATGCTGCAGACACCCTAGTATGGACAGGGCTTAGCTTGTGAGGTAAAACATTATAATTTTATTTTATATGTGCTCTATAATTGGAATCAACATTATTGTCAGTATTTGTTGATTTAATCATTCATAAGGAAGCCATATATTGAAATTTTGTGGCTCCTAATAATAATTATAAACTTAACAAAAATCCTCATCAAGCAGTTGTCCTACATACAGCCATTACACTGAGAAAGCACTACTAAATACAGCAACACAGCTACAATCTAACTGGCTTGCAGTGTAAAGAACATCATAGATAGATTCTTTAGAAAAACTCAAAGTATAGAATAAGTTATAAAATAGGAGCACTTCTTATTCTTACCATGCCTTTTCCTTGATCAGCTTTCCTCTTGTTCAGGTGCATGCAGTGTATAAATAAATCATGATAATACGTCATTCATCTCAACTACAGGAGGAAAGCGGTCTCATGGCAACTGTCTAATGAAAACTTGCCATCATGACCTGAATACTTGCTGATTTATTTATTACCAAGCTTAGCCTCGGAGGACAAAATCAATCCTAAGAAATAGTGCAGATTAATATATATGCTAAAAAAACCCTATTTCATTTCATAAAGAAGTTTTCCTATCATAGGCATCAGTGCTCTGTCTACAGGATAGGGGGTACATTCTTAATTGCCATGATCTTAAATGGCTTGTCTAATTTCAGTAAATAAAAACAGTTGTTTGTATAATGAAAAGTTATACAATATTTAAATTTACTTTGTGCATCAATTAGTTACAGTTTTCTAGATCTCTGCTTGTAGTCATTGTATAGGAAGCTTCACTGTCGCCTTCCAATAGATAAAAGTCTGTCCATGGTCATGTAAAATCTCTAAGGCCCCCACGGCCCCCAGTGTGTTTGATGCGCTGAACTCGCATCAAACATGCATCGTGTGCTTACTTTTATATCCGTCCCGAATGCCCACAAAGCAAAATTGAACTCAGCATGTCAGTTCAGCTCCGGTTTCTGAGTGTTCGGACCAGAGACTGCATTATTATTATTATTATTATGTATTTATGTAGCACCATTAACCCCTTCGAGACTCAGCCTATCTTATCCTCATTTTTCAAATCTCCCCTGTGTCACTATAAGTGCTTATAGATTTGGAACACTATGAGATATCCAGGAAATGGTGGCGGGATACACTGTGTTGGGGATAACCACAGCTAATTTTGCTCCGATGCGTATTCATACGTTCTCTTAAGCTCTGGGTGGTGCGTCCTACGTATTGCATGGAGCATGGGCATTCGAGGACACAGATGACGTAATCTGAGCCACAACTGATGAATGAGTTAATTTTAAACAATTCTCCTGTGGATAGGGCCTTGAAGTCTTTTGTTTTGTTACACAAGATGTCACAGGTCTTACATCTTTCCTTGTTGCATTTGTAGCAGCCTTTCAGTTCTGGGAAGAAGGAGAGAGTGGATTTCTTTTTTTCTTTACGAAGTCTTGTAGGGGCTAAAATGTTCTTAAGAGTAGGGGCCCTTCTAAAAGTGAGATGTGGTTTGGGAGTAATTCTGAAATGTGTGGATCTTTTTTGAGGATGTTCCAGTTTTGTTGAAGTGTGTGTCTGATAAGGTTATGGTCTGTAGTATAGGTAGTGATGAAATTGCACTTATATGAAGGGGCGTGTGCTTTATTAAGGGAGGGGATCAAGCAGTCCTTATGTGTAAGTCGGTTAACTTTCTGGTATGCATTCTTTAGTAGTTGTGGTGGATAGCCTTTTTCAGTGAATCTATCCTTGAGAATTTTAGATTGCGCCTGAAAGGTTTTGTGGTCGGTACAGTTTCCGCGAATTCTTTTGTATTGGCCGTATGGTACATTTTGTAACCATTTCTTGTAATGCGAGCTTGAAAAATCTAAAAACCTGTTTACGTCTATACTCGATCTCTGACTTGATCTCTGTTACAAAACTTATGGCCCTCTGTCCCTTTCCAGATAATAAAAAGTTCATCTATGTATCTTCTGAAGAACTGGATCTGGTGACTGTAATTGATGTTACCTGTAATGTGAGTCTGTTCGAAGCAGCCCATGAAAATATTTGCATAACTGGGTGCAAATCATGTCCCCATAGCTGTCCCCTTGACCTGTGAATAAATGTCCTTTTGGAATATGAAGGTGTTATGTTCCAAAATTAAATGAATGCTGTCCAGAATGAATTCAATTTGTGCTGGGGGTAATGATGGGTCTGTGAGGAGAGACTGTTTTACTGCTTCGATGCCCAGAGTGTGTGAGATGTTTGTGTATAGTGAGGAGACATCCATCTTGATGAGGATAAAATCTGATTGCCACTGTATTTTATCTAGTTCAATGATAAGCTGTGCCGAATTTCTGAGGTAGGTGGGAAGGGTCTGGACGAATTTTTGTAGTAAGATGTCAATATATTAGGAGAGATTTGATGTAACTGAGTTTATTCTGCCACAGATATACGCTGGAGAAGACCCTGATAAGTTGTGAGTGCAGTCTCCGTATAAACTGGATGGTAGATAGTAGAACTCACTGACATTCATTCCACAGCGTTGCCATTTGCATGAAGGGAGGATGCAATGGATGTGCTTTAGGTTCAGTTTAATAGCTTTACCTTAGAAATGACATGCCATGCGGTTAAAACACATTGCTACTGCACAGTGAGGATGAACATGTCTGCTACAGTCACAAATGGAGGACAGCATGAAGAAGGAGGAAGTGATGTCACAGAAAGAGGAGGAGAAACTGGGCAAAAGTGCATGATGGGATAGCTAGCTTAAAGATACAGCAAGCAAATTATCAAACAATAAAAACTTTGACCACTAGGTGGCAGCATGCATAACATGAGAATAAACATATCATTGCAGACTGAATGTACAATTGACAACCAATAACAACATATGACAGGCTGTCACAGCATAGAGTTGATCCCTGATATTATTGGGCAGCCGGGTGGTTTAGTCGGATTTTTGTGAATTTTAGACCTACCTAAAATTCACAAGAATCTGACTAAACCACAGCTTATCATTGAACTAGCTAAAATACAGTGGCAATCAGATTTTATCCTCATCACGATGGATGTCTCCTCACTATACACAAACATCTCACACACTCTGGGCATCGAAGCAGTAAAACAGACTCTCCTCACAGACCCATCATTACCCCCAGCACAGATTGAATTCATTCTGGACAGCATTCATTTAATTTTGGAACATAACACCTTCATATTCCAAAAGGACATTTATTCACAGGTCAAGGGGACAGCTATGGGGACAAGATTTGCACCCAGTTGTGCAAATATTTTCATGGGCTGCTTCGAACAGACTCACATTACAGGTAACATCAATTACAGTCACCAGATCCAGTTCTTCAGAAGATACATAGATGATCTTTTTATTATCTGGAAAGGGACAGAGGCCCAAGCCATAAGTTTTGTAACACAGATCAACCAGAACACCTGGGGTATCGAATTAACAGTCAACTTATCCCATACACAAATTGAATTTTTGGACCTCCTAATCCAAGTTGACGAACAGAGCTCTCACCTAACCACCAAAACCTTTTTTAAAAGCGTAGACGTAAACAGGTTTTTCAAGCTCGCACTACAAGAAATGGTTACAAAATGTACCATACGGCAAATACAAAAGAATTCGCCGAAACTGCACTGACCACGAAACCTTTCAGGCGCAATCTAAAATTCTCAGGGATAGATTCACTGAAAAAGGCTATCCACCACAACTACTAAAGAATGCATACCAGAAAGTTAACTGACTTACACAAAAGGACTGCTTGATCCCCTCCCTAAATAAAGCACACGCCCCTTCATATAACATTCTCAAAAAAGTTCCACATAATTACTTCCATCCAAACCACATTTCCCTTTTAGAAGGGCCCCTACTCTTAAGAACATTTTAGCCCCTACAAGACTTCGTAAAGAAAAAAAGAAACCCACTCTCTCCTTCTTCCCAGAACTGAAAGGCTGCTACAAATGCAACAAGGAAAGATGTAAGACCTGTGACATCTTGTGTAACAAAACAAAAGACTTCAAGGGCCTCCCCACAGGAAAATTGTTTAAAATTAACTCATTCATCAATTGTGGCTCAGATTACGTCATCTATGTCCTCGAATGCCCATGCTCCATGCAATACGTAGGACGTACCACCCAGAGCTTAAGAGAACGTATGAATACGCATCGGAGCAAAATTTGCTGTGGTTATCCCCTACACAGTGTATCCCGCCACTTTACATCTTATCACAATAAAGATCCATCCCTATTTAAACTGATTCCGATTGAACAAATTCCAACCTCACATCCTGACAGGTTTAACCAACTAGTCCGTAGAGAAAATTTTGGGATTTTTAAATTAAATACCCTGACTCCCAGCGGCCTGAATGAATTGATCGATCGTATCTGAATCTATAGGAACATTGTCATGCCAAAATATCCGCACACTCCTTATAATAAGGTTTCATTCATTTATTTATTTATTTATTACAGTAATTTTATTTATTTATTTATTACCATTACAACTGTACTTGTATATAATCTTTTATCTGTTTTCTTTCTCCTCCAATCCACATCACGTCATTCTTTCCACCATACTTCTTTCTTCTCTTTCCCAGCAGTTCCCTATACACATCAGTACCATGAAACAAGAAGATCTTGTATATTTATATACATTTTTATATATATATATGTTTACACCTTTTTCTATAAAATCCACCTTTACTCATTATATATATATATATATATATATATATATATATATATTTTTTTTTTTTTTACAACACAGTACACTTCCTCTATATATACATACATTCATTTACCTCATGTTCTACTTTCACACACATTCATCATTTACACCCACTGTTACAATACCATCTCCAACTATACATAAAATATATTTTTCCCAGTTCAATTTATCCATACACACAGTTTGCCGAACAATCAATCCATATACTATGTTACTGCATATCACATTCCCGCAGCAATATCTAGCTCTCTGCTAACACACTCAGCCAATCTATCATATCCCTCCTATTATCACAACAGCAGCGATCCAACTACATACTGCGCATGCGCCTAGTTTCACTCTCACCCCCGCGCACTTAAAGAGCTCCCGATCATAGTGGACGCTCATTTTGCTCCAAATCGAGGCAAATCGCTTCCAACTCCGGACCAAGTAAGTTTCCATCTACCCCTGCAACCTAATCTTTAGATTAAACATACATCATAATCTTCCTTTTACCCTTTAACAGTCGTCCTGTGCCTTCCCTTGGTTTTACACCCCACTTCGGCGCTCAAGGTAATCCTCCATCTATTTTACATAAATTTTATATACACCTTCCACATTCACGGTACCATTGATCCTCTGCATAATTCTCCTCATTTACTGATTCATTCTTCACATCTACTGTACTATAGATCATTTTTCCCAATCTACATTCTCATCTGCCCTATCAACTTCCACTTATAGAAGTCTTAAGATATTATTCGATCATTTTTATTTTTATCTATGTATTTATATGTGCATGAATTTATATATATTAACTAACATCTATCAACTACCTTTTTATGTAATTTATTCAATGCTATTAATTATATGTCATTATATGTACCATATGTACTGTACTCTATATATAATCTATATACCTTTTAAAGTTGATATCAGAAGCTTATGTATATTCCCAAATCACCTTTTACATATATACTTTTTACCATATTATTTTGTTTAACCTTTGTCACAGACCTGATGAAGGGGGTTGACCACCCCCGAAATGCGTAGTCCTTTTACCATTCAAATAAATATTATCTTGAACCTCACAATCTGTGTCGGACCTAGCCTATTTGGGCAGCGCGTCTTATACAAACCCGGGTTTTTTAAAACTCCATATCCATGTGATTCCCTATCCGGCACAATCCTGTACCGGACTCCGGGAAGACGCAGCATACCTTACCAACGACCACTGAAGAACAGATGGAACAGCTATTATCTGCTCTAAACGCACAAGACACAAGGTGTCTACAGGTGAGCAGATATCCTCGTTATCTCACCACACTCTCAAGTGACCTATTGCACTAGGGGCGCCGCCCGTGTCTCTTTCTATTTTTTAAAGTGTGGAGGTGGCAGCAGCAGCAGCATGAGGTCAGAGAGTGGCACAATGACACATACTGGAGCTGGCAGCAACATGGTAGGCCACAAAGTGGCACAATGACAAATTCTGGAGGTGGCAGCAGCATGAGGGCAGAGACAATGACAAATTCTGGGGGTGGCAGCAGCAGCAGCATGAGGTCAGAGAGTGGCACAATGACACATTCTGGAGCTGGCAGCAACATGGTAGGCCACAGAGTGGCATAATGACAGTGTGGAGGTGCCAGCAGCAGGTCAGAAAGTGGCACAATGACAGAGTGTGGAGGCAGGTGACAATTCCAGTCTCTGATAAAGAAGGTGGGAGGCAGATGGAGCAACTGGCTGCAGATGCGTGGCATCAGGCGGGTGGCAGCATCAGAATAGTGGCTGAGGCAGGTAGGTAGAATCCAGACTCATATCTCTCCACATTTGGGGGAGGCGTCATGGCTGATCTATTCTGATGCATAAGGCATTGGTGTGTTGAAATCCTGGCCGATCCACGCCTGATTCATCTTGACAAAGGTCAGTCTCTCCACATTATGGGTGGACAAGTGGGTTCTCCTTGGGGTAACGATGGCCCCCGCCGCACTGAACACATGCTCTGATGCCACAATACTGGCTAAGCAGGACAGCTTCTCTACTGCAAACTCTGCAAATTGCGGCCACACATCAAGTTTGGCTGCCCAGTAGTCCAGGGGATCCTCTACCTGGGGTGGTAGAGTGCTGCCCAAGTAGGCCACCACCTGCTGGTGCAGGGTCTGCTCCATGTACTGCTGCTACTGGTGGCGGCTACCCTCCTTACTAGTTTGGTGAAGGAAGCTGCTCATTAAGGACTCCAGACTTAAGCTTCTGCTAATGTAGCTGCTACTGCTCCGACCCCCCATCTCCCCACAGCAGCCGTGGCAGAAGTACGTGAGAGATGACTGTTAGGATTTCCCTGGTCAGACCTGACAGAGGATGGACAATGGCGCACATAGGCAGCGGCCAACTGTCTATCTGGGGTATACAGATCCTTAAAAACAGACACCCTGGGATTGGAGCTGAAATCACTACAGAAAATATGTGGATTTTACACAGATTTCTTCCTATTCACTTCAGAAACGAAAAAACCCCTGCAATTTGGGGTATACAGATCCCCCAAAACAGACACCCTGGGATTGAAGCAGAAATCACTACAAAAACTATATGGATTTTACGCAGATTTCTTCCTATTTACTTCATCAACAAAAAACCCCTGCAATTTGGGGTTTAAAGATTCCCCAAAACGGACACCCTGAGAAAGGATCAAAAATCACTACAGAAACTATGTGGATTTTACATAGATTTCTTCCTATTCACATCAGCAACAAAAAACCCTGCAATTTGGTGTATACAGATCCCCCAAAACGGACACCCTGGGATAGGAGCAGAAATTACACAGATTTCTTCCTATTCACTTCAGCAACAAAACAGAACTGCAATTTTGGGTATAGTATGTGAAGAACACATTGAAGAACACAGTGAGCAGCACAGAGACACCGGGGAGCAGCACAGAGACACCGGGGAGCAGCACAGAGACACCGGGGAGCAGCACAAAGACACCGGGGAGCAGCACAAAGACACCGGGGAGCAGCACAAAGACACCGGGGAGCAGCACAGGCAGCGGCAGGCACGGAGGCAGCACAGGCAGCGGCAGGCACGGGGAGCAGCACGGGCAGCGGCAGGCACGGGGAGCAGCACGGGCAGCGGCAGGCAGGGGCAGCAGCACGGGCAGCGGCAGGCACGGGGAGCAGCACGGGCAGCGGCAGGCACGGGGAGCAGCACGGGCAGCGGCAGGCACGGGGAGAAGCACAGGCAGCGGCAGGCACGGGGAGCAGCAGCGGCAGCGGCAGGCACGGGGAGCAGCACGGGCAGCGGCAGGCACGGGGAGCAGCACGGGCAGCGGCAGGCACGGGGAGCAGCACGGGCAGTGGCAGGCACGGGGAGCAGCACGGGCAGCGGCAGGCACGGGGAGCAGCACGGGCAGCGGCAGGCACCGAGACAGCGGGGCAGCGGCAGGCACCGAGACAGCGGGGCAGCGGCAGGCACCGAGACAGCGGGGCAGCGGCACAGAGACACCGGGAAGGGCAGAGAGATCGGGGAGACTTCAGTGGAAGAAGAGGAGCGGATCCCGGGACAGCGTATCTACCGACAAGTAAGCAGATGTGCCGAACATCTGCAATCTATTCTTCACTGTTTTTCACTTAAATGATCCTGTGGTCACTGTTTTTATTCTATTCTTCACTGTTCTTCACATCTGCTAACTTGTCGCGCAGAACAATGAAGAATAGATTGCAGATGTTTGCATACATCTGCTAACTTATCAGAAGTCATTCTTTTTCAATTAAATAACACATTTTATTCCCAAACCATGGTCCCTTTGAAAAATGCTCGGGTCTCCCATTGACTTCAATGGGGCTCGTTATTCGAGACGAGCACTCGAGCATCAGGAAAAGTTTGTCTCGAATAACGAGCACCCGAGCATTTTAGTGCTCGCTCATCTCTAATGGTCTCCTGTTCCTAAAAAAAGATGTTTTAAATGTAATTGGCTATTCAGCTGGAGGGGCTCTGGTGATGCACTTGCAGGTCAGTATTTTTAAAACATCTTTTTTAGCACACATTGCAGATTGTCACATGGAAAATCTGCATCCAATACGCATTGTTTTTATGTGCGTTTTTCATGCGGATTTGTCACTTTTTTGGGGCAAATTGTCTGCCTGCGGTTTTTTACTTGTTTTGTTTCACTTGATCAGACGCAATTTCAAGCAAAATCTTCATCATGATGCGGATTTGATGCAGATTTTCAATCTCTCATAAACTTTATATATGCAAAGTATATATAAAGTATAAATAAAGTACAATTTGTCATTAAAAAACATTTTTTTAAAAATTCATAATTTTTTAAAATGTATTTTTTTGTCATACAACCTGTTAGTTACTAACATATTTAATTTCTCTCCTTTATGTGTGCATTATTTTGTAAATGTACCTTTGTTTTTTATATTGTTAGAAATCTTGCATATCTTGCTTCAAGAAATTCAAGAGATAAAACTTACAAAATGTTATCATAATTTCTTTTTTATTGTAGATAAATTCAGCTCTATAATTGACCAATATTTAAGGGTTTAAAAGAGGATACACTCTAAAATGTGTTGTTAAAAAGTAGCCCCATCTGCATGTGAACTGCCATTTGGGGACATGTCAGAGCCCAGAAGATGTATCATCATAATACCAGGTGAGTAATAATGCGGGGCTAGTAGTTTTTCAGGTTGTCAAATGATTAAAATTGGACAATTTGGACAACGCATTTTGGGAACAGACCATTCCCTTCATCAGGTCCAGACGCTATGAAGATACATCAGGTAAATAGAGAGGTTTAATTATATATAAGGGTAATTAAAAGGATAGCACTGGATAGTGATACTATATATAAGTACCCCACGGTGGCAGTATAACACAGTACATCACAGTATGCAAGTAAAGTGGTGGAGTGGTGTAAGATATGAGTAGTAAATCTTGATACTATGAGAGCAGGAGGAAGGTGATGTTACAATGAGAAAAAAGGGAGAGGGATGGGTGGAAGACTGACCTCATTTGGTTGCTACATGGGGGTCTCCTTGATCACTGCAGGGTGAAGTGGATTTGTGGAGCTTGCTGGGAGATAGGAGCTAGTTGGTTGAGGGCTTCTTGTTTGTACAATCACATCAAAGGCAAGACAATGGTTACTTACTTTCAAACCATTGACGACCGGGGACACATAGGGGGACATGTATCATAGTTTTGTCTCTCTGTGGTAAATTTTTGAGACATTTGGCAGCTCTTTTTTTGTACTTTATGTATGTTCATGTCTTTGTACTTGTGATACATGTTCAGCTCTTCCTTTCCTAGCATGCACAAATTTTGTCTGCTTTTTGAGACTTTTTGTTGCAAATGTCTCAAATCCACATTGAATTTTGGATTTGAGCCTATGTCCTGCATTTTTAAACACTCTAGTCACACCCCAGGGAGATGATAACATATGAGACCACACGTGGTGTTAACCCCTTAATGACCGCCGTATCGGGATTCTACAGCGGTCATTAAGGGTACTTCTTCTGACACAACGTCTTTCTACAGCCTTTCTACAAAAATTTCGGAACACCGGGTCTCACTGGTGCCGGTTTCGGGCTGTAATCGCACTCCGATCCCGGGTGTTTAACCCCTTACAGGCCGTGGTCAAGCATGACCACGCCGTGTAAGCATGTCCCACATGGACCGCCCACCCCCCGCCCCGGTGTTCTTACCGGGGGATCTGATCCCTCCTGCCGCTGCCTCCGGGTCCGTAATATACAATTTTTCATCTAAAACCATCACATAAAATGTTCTAAAAAGTGATTAAAAAAGTTACGTTCCCTAATATGATACGACTGAAAAGAACAACTTTTTTCGCAAAAAATAAGCCCTCAACCAGATCTGACAACAGAAAAATACAGAAGGCCTGAAAAGTTGTCGATAGTAAAAATAATGTGATTTCCACCAATATTGGTTTTGCTCAGTAAAATTGAGCAAAGATAAGGAAAACTATATAAATGAGGTATCACCGCAATCGTAAGGGAACCAGAGAATAAGGATAAAATATTATTTTTACGTTACGGTGAGCGAGGGGAAAAAAAGTGCTAAAAATCCAAAATAAAAATTGATGATTTTGTTTGTGTCCCCCTTGAAATAGTTAATAAAATGTCATGAATAAGCTATAGACCCCCAAAAAGAATTATCTATACATTGTGTACAATGTGACAATACAAATCTGCTGTGAATGGCGCTGCTTTCATTCTATGCCCGGCCGTGCGCCCATACAGCAGTTTACCATCACATATGGGATGTCGCTACAGATGGGAGGGAGAAATTGGGCATCAAACATTGCAGAGCGTTTCATAATTTAATTTATTATGAAACTGTCAGTTTTGGCCTAAATTAATGTATTTTCCCAAAAAATTTTCTAAATCACAGGTCCATATTGTTTGAACCCATGTGAAACACTTAAAGGGCTAATAGACTCAATAGAAGTTGTTTTACATACATTGAGGGGTGAAGTTTCTAAAGTGGGGTAATTTATGGGGTGTTACTATTATTTAGGCCTTTCAAAGTCACTTGGAAGATGAGTTGTCCCTCAAAATGTGAGTTTTGGGGATTTTCATGAAAATGAGAAAAATCGCACCTAAAGGTCTGCGCCTCATAACATCCTAGAAAAATGAGAGGATGCATAAAATATCATCTCAACATAAAGCAGACATTCTGTAAATATTAATTATCATGCTTTTTGGGTAGTTTTACTTCCTGTCTGGAAAGCAGAACATTTCAAACTTGGAAAATGAAGAATTTTTAGAAACTTTTGCCAAATTTTCACTTTTTTTCAGAACGAAACACAAAACTTATCACTTAAATTTTACAACTAACATGAAGTACAATGTGTCACGAGAAAACATTCTCAAAATTACCAGGATATGTTAAAGCGTTCCGAAGTTATAACCAATTATCGTGAGACATGTCAGATTTGAAAAATAAGGGGTTAAGGGTGCGATCACACAATGGGGCACATTTACTTACCCGGTCCATTCGCGTTCCAGCGGCGGCTTCTCGGACGAGCGTTCGGGTCTTCCGGCGATTCATGAAGGTCCTGCGCCCGATGTCCACCAGGTGTCGCTGCTGCGCCGAGGTCCGCCAAGTTGCGTCGGCGTTCACCGATTTCCATCGCGTGCATGCCAGCGCCGATGCGCCACAATCCGATCGCGTGCGCCAAAAACCTGGGGCAATTCATGGAAAATCGGCGCAAATCGGAAATATTCGGGTAACACATCGGGAAAACGCGAATCGGGCCCTTAGTAAATGAACCCCAATGCGTTTTTTTACATTACTGTTAACATTTGCATTTTCAAAACTCATAGTAAACGCAATGTAAACACATGCGTTAATGCTGCGTTTATATTGCGTTTTGTAAATGCAAATGTTAACAGTAATGTATTAAGGCAAATATTTTAAAAATCTGGTCTGGTCCCAAGGCCCTAAAATGGCTTAGACCTGAGGGGATTAATTGACAAACATGAAGTATTAGTATTATTGTTATTAGGGATATAAGTGACAAGACTGAATGAATAAGAGATGATTAAAACATGTTTTGTGTGGGTTTCATCCGGGTCCTCCGGTCTCCTCCCACACTCCAAAGCATACTGTTAGGTTGATTAGATTGTGAGCCCCATTGGGGACAGGGACTGATTTGGCAAGTTCTGTATAGCGCTGCGTAATCTGTGTTTGCTACATAAATAAAGGAATTATAATTATTTTATTATTATTAAAACTGTAGGGGAGAGTTTAAAAGTTTCTGAGAGCAGAACTGTTCTAATTGCTCATGATGACCAGTCAAAGCTCAGCTTTCATTTTCCCACAGCTGTTTATAAAATTAAAGCTGAATGCTGATTGGTTGCCGTGGGCAACCAGAACAGTTTTTCTCACAGACACTTCCTAAATCACATAGAAGACTTATTATTTTTTCAAACAAAAGAAATCACCACCCTCCAACACAGATATATAAGCACAACATATAGTCATACAAAGTCATACAGAATGTCAACATTAGGCAATTAGGTCTACTCTGTTTATTCCGCCCAGTCTGCTTCAAATATATAAGCCCTCTCATATCCTAATCACAAAGTTTAGTTCACAGTAGTATCCCTGGTCATTCACCCCATAGTTTCTCAAATTTCCCCCTCACTTTTCTCTTGAGACAGACCCCTTTAATTAGCCGTAACATCTTTTCTTTATGTTATTTCAGAGTGGGAGGGTTTAGAACTACCGTTTTTTCTGGACTATAAGACACACATTTTTAGCAAGAAAAAATCTTGCTAAAAAATGCCTGCGTCTTATAGACTGGAGGTCAGGAGGTTCCAGCACTGCCAGACCCACCTGACCACTGTAAGGGTGATCGGGTGATGCCCTGATATAGAGCTACACCCGATCTCCAAGAGAGAAGCCTCCATACTGCTCTCTTCCTACAGGTACAGGACCTGCGGTGATGTCAGAATCATGTGACTGATCACATGCTTCTTACATCACCACAGGTCTGATACTGCCATGCTGCACTGGGACAGGGAAAGAAGAAGGGGAATGGGGGAAGTTTGTGTGTGTGTGGTTCTCTGTGTGTGTGTATAGCTGTGCTGAGTGTGTATAGCTGAGCTGTGTGTGTATGTGGATGGATGATGCAGAGCGATGTCAAAATCAGTGGGAGACAAAGAAAAATACTGGCAAAAATTGTGGCGCTATTTACCAAGGATACTTACCAACCAACAATTTGCAGTAGTCATAAATCGTAAATGTAATAAATATGGTTTATTGTTAAATAAATAAAAAGTACATGATTAGTACATGGATGGAAAAAAATTGAGTTCTTACTAAGCAAGTGTGCCACTATGAAATTTATCTAGGTGAGCTCATACCCAGTAGTTGTAATCACCAATCAGAAGTATAAATAAATTTGTCTCACTTAGAAGGAAAGCACCCATCTAACAACCAATGCATTATATGGAGGAGGGACCTAAATAGCAGCTATACAGATAGAGGTTTAATGATTGCTACCAGACATATCTGCCTTCAGGATCTTTTAAAGATCTCATGCACTGGAAAGGCACATTTTTATGAATGAGTACACTTGCCCCTGAGAAGAAGATGGAATAATAGAATTAGGGATACTCTTCAAAGATCACATAATCGTTTGCCTCTTTTGTTTTTTTTATAATTTATTTTTATTGAATACAGGCAGAAAAAACAGGTTACAAAGGAACAGAGATTTCACCAGACGGTGACATGTCAAGTACAAAGGATCGCGGAGTCTCAGCACCATAGCAGCACACAAGAAGAAAAACACTGTATCAACAAGAGACAAACAAGTTCAACATGTCTTTATGTAAACTAATATACATAAATAAACTCTGTATTCACACCTGCTCCGCTAACCTGTTTTTTAAATTTTAGTTTGAAAACAGAAAGAACAGAAGCAGAAAGACTTAGATAATCAGGCCCCGTTAGCCAATCGTTTGCCTCTTATAAGTCCCCTTACATTCCAGGAATAAATATTAAGTAAACCAGCCACATGGGCAGCATCCAGATATTTGGAGTAGACCTGTGGGGAACACAGGACTAATATTGCTCAGTGTTTCACTTAGAGGATAAGGTAGAGAACCACCCAGAACAACCCACTTCCAATCCTACCCACCCTGCTGTAATATACAGCTGCCACCCGCTGCTTCTGGTGTTGGCTGCGTTCGTGAGCCGGTGACAGAAGCTTGACGTAATAGAACATATCCTGGTGCGGGATGCATCTTCCGCAGGGACGTACTTTTAAGTCCAAGAGGTTAAGGAAATGTTGAAGTTTCTCCTATAGTTTTACCTTTGTGGTAAAGTTACGTATATGGTGTGGAAGAATATTACAGGTGGGGCATTGGTTACTATTGCTATAATTAGTACCTTTATAAGATGGAAAAAGGGTAGGTTGTGATGTTGACCTGTGTGTTTTCAGTTTAGTGGGGGGGGGGGGATTGTTTTTTAAACTTGGTGCTTGCTTTAATGTCGGGATGAGGTACTATTTGGTTCTGAGATAGGCATCTTTAAGGAGTGGCAGGGAATAGCCCTTTTGTAGGAAACGTTCCTTTAGAATTTTTGACTGTTGGTTGAAAGCCTTATCATTGGTCCAAGGTATGTTTTAGATATGTCCACTTAGATGAGTAGATCTAGAAGTTCACCTGTGATGGTGGCATATTTGGATCTCTCCTAAGAACACTGGATACTGCATTCAGACCCACGTCATGTGAGATGTTGGTGTACGATGCTGTTACATCCATTATGATGATATGGAATGAAGATTGCCACTGGAAGTCTTTTAATTCCAGAATAAGTTGGGTGGAATCTCTTGAATATGTGGGGAGTACCTGGACAGTTGATGCCTGATATAATGGGGCGACCTGAAAGGTGTATTGGGTCTTTATGGATTTTTTGGAGGTAGTAGAACATGGCTGTCCGAGAATTTTTGGAATTATGTAAATCACATTCTTTTTTATTTAGGATAACTGATGCATGTGCTCTTGTGACAAAGGTTTTTAAACCCTCGAGATGTTCAAGCCGTGGGTCCTCTTGTAGTTGCTTGAAATATTCTCCATTGAGTAGAATTGAGTGGCTCTCCTTTACATAGCCCGTTTTTTTCAAAATGACCATACCAACTTTATCTGTGTCCGTGATTATGAGTTCTTGGTTGTCTGCCAAATCTCTTAGGGATAACCTTTTGTCTTTTTGGAGATTTTGGAGCACCTGGTATGAGGGAGGGTCTCTTCAGCGTTCTAAATTCAAAGGAGATCCTAGAGGAAAAACTATCTATATGTGGGCTTCAACTTTGAAAAGGGTTGAAAAAGGATGCTGGCTTGCTGGCTTCAAGGTATGGTGAATGAAAGGGTCTTGGATTTCCTTTTGCCATGGACGGCTAGGGAGAATTGATGGTTTAGGTTCAAGATAATTCCTGTATCGTCATAAAGAAATGGCTATGGTGAAAAAATGCATGGCTCTAGCTCTTTAGCTCTTCAATTGCCTGGTCCTCATGGGCTAGCACCAGAAATGTAACTTGACATTTTTTAGTAAAATATGTAACACGATCCCCACCTTACACTTGTCATTTACAATATAGGTGTTTTACAGTTTTTCTACTATTTTTACATATTTTTAATGTAATAAAGTTACTTGCCACCAGGTGGTGATACAAGCCCGCTCATACTTATTTTCTGCATGGCCTGCCCTTTGAGGTGTAAAGTAAAGTGCCAATATCCGTTACTTCCTCAGTAGAACTTCTGTTTCCCTTTCATCCACAGTTTCTACAGTTTACAACAGTTTTCCAGAAATATTTAAAATTCCTCGCCAGTGAAGTTAGCATCTCTAAGCCCAAACCTGTATGTAACAGCCAGTATTTGGGTGGAATTTACAGTACACTTGTTTCTATGGACTTCAGATCTTTATTGTTGCACAAAGGAACTGTCCACATAGCATATAGAAATCATCAAAAACCTACAGACGTATCAATATGTTAATGTAATATAGTAAAATTTTAGGCATTCTGCTAATACTGCATTTGTATCCGATGATGTTCATGTTCATTTTACACACGAACCTGCACATGAATGTTGACAAAATCGGACATGAAAAACAACCACTTTGCAATCATTTGCATCAGTCTTTGATCCGTTTTTCAAGGGAAAGAATTAAAGACTTCACATAGCGTATACCAATGTGTCAAATTCAATATAAAAATGTCTTAATTACTGATACAGTACTCACAAAAGAATAAAATGCCAGCACTTTCTTATAAAGTCACAGCAGGTACATGTAGTCATATGCACACTCGACAAAGGATTTCCACTCTTGGCTTCTTCCATCAAGTTTCTGAAGTTTTGGCAATTTGGCAAATCACAGTATGTCTCTGCTGTTCACCATCTCACACGACACATTAGTCCTGTAGCCTGTGAGATGGGATCCCTGTGCAGGCGGCGTGTTCATAATGACGTGATGCATGTGACCCCAACATGTTGTTGGGACCTTGTTTAGGCTACTTTGGGACACTGTGACAGTGACGTGGTTAAAGTATCCAAAGTTGATCCAGCACCATGTTTAGTCAAATCCAAAGGTTACTTTATTTAATCCAAATAATGATTAAAAAAATTGCAACATTGTAAATTATGTGGGGTTCTCTCTATATATATGTGAGGGGTATGCATATTAGACAAGGGCATAGCTTGTGCCATTATAATATAAATCATATCTTTAGTTGTTGTGATGTGCTTCATAGAGCTGAAGACATCTTGGGATGGATACAGCAGCAATAACTCATGGACAGAAGTAACCTTGCTTTAAGAAGCAGATTGTTTCTACATGCCACTTCTAACTGTGTGTGATCAGTACTGTAGTCAATGAATAGCGTTCTAATGTCAATGACATTGGTAAATAATATGGTTCACAGTGGTAAATTGTAATGTGTGTATGGGATTGGATGGTGAGTGCACTTTTTGGCACGGATATATATGATGTAACACGTAAATCAACACTCATTGGAACAGGCGTTTTACACATGCCAATGGAGAATACAAAGAAAAGAACAATCCTTTGTGATACTTTATCATATAGCTTTGTTGATTGTTTCCAGCATATTCCTACAACTATTTGTATTTGTGACCATATTTTCTTTACATGTAATAAACACATTAGTTGTGGTCACTGCACAGTGGACTTCTTGTTGTGCAGAAGAAGAAAAATCAAGCAGACAGTACAGCCTGTAGATATGGGGAAAAGTTGCCCAAAGTACAGTATACCCTTTTATACCTTTGGTGAGGTCCATTTACACAGACCAATGAAGGGACCAACAAGCATAGTTCTATGATATAGCACATCAATCATGCTTTGTTTGAGCAGGACATTTTTGTGAAAGCAGCCTTACACAGGGAAATGCATGGGAGGAAGAACGATCCATACTGTAATATGTTCTCATCATACAGCTATATTGATTGTTCTCAGTAAATTACAGTTTATATATACGATAGTGTGCTGCCAACAATGAAAAATTAAGTTAGCCGATAGATTAGAATCCACATATATTTCGGCTGATAAGCAGCAAATTTCCATTGGTCAGTTACCAGGGTTTTACTATGAATAGTTCCTGATAATTGTTTAAGTATTCAGCTCCAGTGGTTTAAACAAATGATTCTTATGGATCCGTGAAATATCCAATAAATTCACCGGAGAGCGTTTTTGTTAACGTTTCCTTACTACTAAGTTTAGACAAGGTTCACTGAAGTAGTATTTCGGGTGTCAAAACATAACTTTTATTAACAATTATTGAAATAAAAAATGTTAAAAAAGTCCGATACCCTTGTTCAGTGTGAACAAGGTTCTAAATGTTCACGAGAGCTAGATCACACAGAAGGGATCACCTGTATTGTTCTGTCACCAGAGTTTTATATCTCGAGACCCTTCTGTATCTCTCAGAGGGTGTTTCAAATAGGTACGATGTATCCAGCCCGTTAAATCAGTATCAGAGCTGGTATGTGAAACAGGCACTCTGTAGGATACGATGTGCAGGTGATCTTGTTACTGTCCTAAGTTGTTACTTGTGTGTGATCACTGTCAGATCAGGTGACACTATTATTCCCTCATTCTCTCGTCATCTCTATGCATTTCATCAGGAGTATGTGCGAGAGATGTCATAGACTATATTATTGGTTAGACCCATATATAGTTATTTAGGAAGGAAAAACAAAAATCCCTGGCGTCCTGATGGTGGGCGCCAGTGTACAGTCATAGCCGTTGGCGCGGTAAAGCAGCTGGGATTTAAAGGCAGGCCGCTCCATCCCAGGGTCCAATTCCGTCTCTGAACTCTTTTATCGTTTTCCCCACATAGTTTAGGGGACATGGACATGGGCAGGTGGCCATATATATTACTCCCATGGTTCTACAATTTATGAATTCACGATTTTGGTATGTAACACCAGTTGTTACTTTGGTTGATAAATTTACAGGCTTTACAGGTCCCACATCTGTAAGTGCCCTTGATTCTGCATCTATCCAACCAAGTCTTTTCTGATACAATCGGCATGAGGTGACTGTGTACCAGTCGATCCCCCAAATCTTTTCCTCTCCTATAGGTAACTGCCGGATGCGGTTCAATCCTATTTTTTATCTCCGCGGGCCTTGTCATCGTAGGTTCTGATGAGTCAAATTTTGTTATTTCTGCTATCCCGCTGTTTGGGGACCAGAAGGGAGGATCTCTCCGTGTCTCTGGCACATGATCTAGCATTGTTTAAGACTCTTTCTCGGTATTCTCTGTTGAGGAATCAAGTCTTTAAATCATCCGATTTTGCCTCAAAATCTGACATTGAGGAGCAGTTCCTTCTGATCCGGAGGAACCCCCCTCTTCAAGGGTGGTGAGTGATGGCTTTCCCACCAAGAGGAGGTTGTTTGAGGCAGTCGGTTTACGGAAAGCTGTTGTTCTCAAGCTCCCATCCTTCGTGAGATTAATTGAAAGATCCAAGAAGGAAATTATTACTGACTGGATTTGACTGAGGTCAAAGTGATACCCAGACTATTGTCATTCAAAAGATTGACAAATTCTGAAAAGGTATCTTTTGTGTCCATCCACAGAAGAAGGACAAAACGCTCACCCCACTGCAACCTTTATCATGCGGTATTGAGCTATATAATGCCTCTACGTCTAGGCTTGCTAATAGAGTGCCCTCAGGGACCGTGATGTCATCTAATCTCCTAAGGCAAAGCCAAGACGAAAGGGAAGAATCCTACTGGCCACTGGCTCATTGTAACGAATTTGCAGATATATCTGCCGCAGAGTGGGAAGGGGTTAAAATAATGAATTCGCACAGAGAATTCAATCGCTTACTACATAGACTATGCTAAAAACCACCTCTGGTATCATAATTCCCTTTGGAGATTCAGATTCTTTAAGGCCACAAGCAGAGGCTCAAAAATAAAATTGTCAAATTAAAAAGATAAAAACACACATATGATACTTACAAATAGTTAGGGAAAACCGAAACAAAAAACTCTTGCTATGGAAATAGGTAGAAGTTCCTTGGCCTGAGGACAGGGAATGGAGATTTATCCAGTCTTCTAATGAATAGAGTCCTCAGAACTGAACCAAAGCCATGTGGCTGCTTCACTAATTTAAACCCAGGGGATTTTTGACCCCCACCCTTGGCTGTGATGTCACTGTGAGGGGAAGTTTTTATATCCCCCTCCCATCAGAGAGGTAGTTTCTGGTTCTGTGGTTTTATTAAAACCCCATAACATTTGATTGGAAGATGGCACAACCAATGCCATTGCTTCCAATCAACCGGGTACCTTATTACCGTTTACCCCATACCAAACTCGGTGTGTCTAAGCCTAATATCACGGTTGTTCTGCCATTGGCTGTCTTCCCCTGCAGCTTGGCTTTTGAAACTTGGTCCAAGAGTGTATGTAGACCCCATAACTGTCATGTATAACTAGGGACCCATAATTATGAATTATGCCCCAGTTATGAACAGCTATGGTATTTCTACAGTTTTTTGGGGGAAAGTACAACACAGTCTTTCATCCTGTGTCTTTCGGTACAAGCTGGCCCAAGGTGTCAATTCTCCCACTTAGTGAGGAGCATGTTTCTCTGATTAAAAGGAGAGTCCCTGGGATTTGGAGACTCACTGGCTTGGATGAGTGCAATGTGCCCCTTAAGCCATTTGCTCTGGGCAAATGGAGCCTCAGGATAGGACATGATGAAACAACACAAAAGAAAAAAAAAGAAAGAAAAAACAAACAAACAAACTGTAGAATGGTAGTATTATCACAATATGCAATATACATTTATAGATGGACACAGTGCAATATATGCTCTTTAAAGTATTTAAAGCACAAACGTTAGTCCCTGTCTATTCAGAGATCTACGTATTGTTAGGCAACCTAGATAGGCCACATTAATTTTATTTTTGTGTGTGAACCCTTTCCTTTCAACATTGAAATATGTAGTTTTGATTATATATTCTATTCTATAATTATTATATATACTCCAGAGATGTACCACAGGAAGTTCCGGAGTGTAAAGTGAGGACCAACTGCCTGCTAGGCTGACACGGTGGGCAATTTACATACCAACTCCCGACAAGGGACCCAAGGACTGTTTGTCACCAGCCGTGGGGATTCCATGATAAAAGACCAATTTCTTACCATTTGTCCTGAGCGTGTACAACAGTTTTTTTGTGACAGAGATGTGTTTAAGGGATAATGTTAGTACTCACTCCAACCAGTCTAGGGTTTCTTTTCAAGGCAACCAGTCCCAACGCTCTTGTCCAATTGTGAGAAAAGGGATCTTCACCTCTGAAGAAATTCCACCAATTTCTTAGTTTTTAATCAGATAATCCGATTCCAGTTGTCCTGCACTATTTCCAAGGCCAACACACACTCGTGTACAGTCTTCTTTAGTGAAACATAGAAGAAATTGGGCAAAGAAATAGTACAAAACCTTCGGGTGTAAGGTATAAAAACACTTTTTATTCTACTCACAAATAAGGTTAAAAGCGTGCATATAAAATCAAAAGTCCATTGGACACCAAAGCACCTTGCCCGATCTAGGTTTCACCTCTTCCGGCTTCATCTGTTTGTGACAGTGAACCTAAAACTGTGGATGAAGCTGTGCAGATTGCAGACTCCTATACCTTCAATCGAATGCCTGAAGCCACGAAGGAAACATCCCCCTTGAGAGTCACATGCTGGAAGGAGAAGCAAGTCAGGACTGAGAGCATTACACTAAGGGAGACTTTAAATCAGAATGTTTCAATTGCAACAAAGGGCGTCATTTTAGATCTGTTTGCCCAGAGAGAGAGTCAACTGTTTAATATACCATATGCTGTAGTCATGCTGGTTTCTGGTGAATTCAAAATTACAGCACCATATGCAGACTGGTTGGTGACACAGGGGTTAAAGAGACTCAGGGCATGTTATTCTCTAGTTCGCCATGAGACAATAAACTCTTAGGACATCATTCCAGAAAAGACTCTACCTGTGAAGGGGATAACTGGATACTATCCAGGACTGCCCATTGCCAAGGTTTTTATGGACTGGAGTGCTGGTACAGGTATCACATGAGGAAATGGGCACATGCACAAGGGGAGGGAAAGGTGAGTGCAAGATTGAGTAAGATAAATTAATTAACCCCTGGTAGTTGCACCCAATCCATGCAAAAAGGCAGCATGCTTCATGACAAAATGGTATACAATAAATTAACAAGTTCCAATAGACTTTAGGTCTCATGTAGAATTAAACTATATATAAAGTTGTGTCATTATCGCAGGACTAGGAATAACAAAAGAAAGTGTTAATTTTGTGTAATGAGGACACTGGACCCAGTGATGACAGACACAACAGCCCTGCCTGCTTGACTCTGTGTATCCTAAGCAATTTGGGTCAACCACAAAGACAGTATTTCCCTGTGACAAAGTGTGGACAAATTGTTGACAAGCTTGGTCACCACTCAGATAGCATGAAAAGTAGAATATTGTATACAAAGGAGAATAGTCAAGACTGTAAGCCAAATATTGAAAAAACAGAAGTACAATTGAATAGCAAGCAAAGCGGAAACAAGAAAGCTAGCAAGACAAACTTTTAACCAACAATGAAGGATAACTTAGGCTGGATTCACACGTGTGCGGCACCGTACCGCTCCCGTAGGGCACCGCACGCCCATTGCCGTCTATGGGGGACGTATATCGGCCGTATATACGTCCCCCTTGTGGTAGTGTGAATGCAGCCTTACACAAAGTTTTTATGAAAGTGTGATGTGTGCCCAAGGTAAGAAGGGCAGAGCTTTGAATGTGTGAGAGTATTAACCGATGCTGTTTCAAAGTAGAGTGCAGGGAGACAGCAATGCAGCCAATAGAGCACTGTTCAGACTGTAGACTGAAAAGCACCAGATAAATTCAGTGTGTTCTCAGTCTTAGAATTACACAAGACAGAGAGTAACATTTTGGTTATTTAATTTTCTACTATAAGTATAATTTTATCTAATTTAATGTCATCAACCGTAATTGCAGCCACAGCTGTTAAGTCTGTATTTGATTTGTCGTCCCCAATAATTAGAAAAGTTGAACAATCAAGCTATAGAAATGTAGTTTTTTTCCTTGGAAAAAAACAATTGTATAACAAAGCTGTACCTGTTCATACGTCTCCTGTCTGAGGTCTGATGTTTATACCATACCAAAGATTTTAGCAAAATCCAGCAGAATGCTGTGCCATATATTAAGTGACATCATATTTCCATACAGGTTCTATATAAACATGTATGATGGAGAAGGTGGGAGTAATATTGTCAGCAGACTTCCTGAAAATGATTATACAGTTAGATTTCCTTATTTGCATAAAGATTAGTCTCATACTTCTGAAACCGCATACAGAGGAATTATTCACGGTTTTGACAGTTTTGCTTGAGAAGAGTGAACAGCAAATAGTAGTTGCTTTTGTGCCAACTCTTTGAAAATTACATCTAAAGGAGCGATCCCGAAGCTTCACTATTTGTGCACATCTGGAAATCAATGGATTCTCTTGTAAATGTTATAATGAGTGCTGGCTATGGGACCTTTCTTAAAAGGAATCTGTGTGAGCTTTGCACTTCTGAGCCATGTTCAGAGATTACTATTTATATGTACACTAGTGCTTTGTTTGATTGCTATTACTTTATGCGTGTGTACATGCAATGGCAGTTTTATCACTTCTGCATTGTGTAATTTGTGTGGGAATTTATTCATGGCCTCAGTTTATGCTTTAAGACATGGCACTGTGATGAATCTATTGTTTCAATTACTTTGATGGCAAGAATAATACTGCGTCAAATGTGAACGAGGCTTAAATGGATGTTCTTCTGATAAAGGTTCTTAATTTTAATGTAGAATCATGGGTCATATTACAAGTGGATTGATAATTCCACAAAAGATAAACGTAAAGCTTACACTTGAAGTTGTGAAATTTTCTCTGATATCTGACCAATGGATGGCCATGCTGCCATAATTGTTTCATCTTAGCATCTTCTTGGCTGACTAGTTTTGAAGCCCATAGATACTAATGTAAATAGTGCTTCAGATAGGCGTAGAACTTTACATAACAAGTAAGCAAAGCGTATAATTTTAAGGTCTTTTCAATAGGGTATACCACTTGTTTGACTGAATTTATTCTGCAGGGGAGAAACATTGGCAACATTGAGTATTCACATCAACATTGAGCATTTGCAACTTACAGCTGAAACCAGAAGTTTACAGACACTGTATAAAAAGACAGATATGCATGATTTTCTCACTCATCTGACATGAAATCAGAAAAAACTTTTGCTGTTTTAGTTCAATTAGGATTACCAAAGTCTAATATAAAGCTGCGTGTGTGTGTATATATGTATGTATATCCGCTAAAGGCATCTGCACCGTGGCATTTACAATCACTAAATTTTGCACAGCCACTCTCTGTGACTCAGGGAATGTCATAGACTCGGTTTTGAGCTGCAATTTCAGCTGCCTGAGTTTTGAGCTGCCTGAATGCAAACAGGCTGGAAGAGTAACTGAGGAAGAGAGACAGGCAGAGAGCGTGACTGACAAAGAGAGAGAGAGAGGGAGGGAGAGAGAGAGAGAGGGAGGGAGAGAGAGAGAGAGGGAGGGAAAGAGAGAGAGAGAGGCAGGGAAAGTGACAGAGAGAGGGACAGTCTAGCAGGGAAAGTGACTGACAGGAAGGGAGAGTGACTGAGAGAGAGACAGACAGACAGGGACAGACAGATGCATAGATAGAATTTGTTATAGCTAAAAGCAGTTATTTACTATCCCGGGCAATGCTGGGATCTACAGCTAGAAATGCCAGAATAATGAGAAGAATAAATATCTTTAAAGGCATTTTTACTTCTTTTTGAAAAGTCAAAAGTTTACACACATTTCATTCGTATTTGGTACCAATGTTTTAAGCTGCATGAATTGGATCAACAATTGGAAGGAATTTGGGCCAATTCCTTCTGACAGAACTGGTATAACTGAGCCTTGTTCTCATCTGCCTTTTCAGCTTTGCCCATAAATTTTCAATATGATTGAGATCAGGGCTTTGTGATGGCCACTTCAAAACATTAGGGGGAGATTTATCATTATGCAGGTTTCCGACTGTCGGATTTATAGTCTGCTGTATGTGCAGTGTTAAATGCCTTCTAATGTCAGTATCAGCTGTGTGTGCTCTCTGTGAATAGACTGCACCAGTCGCACGTATATTTAGCATCTGCTCAATTTATGCTTTTTTGCAATGTTTTTGCACAGGAAATTCTCAGATACCTCAAACATAAAATTGAGCAAAAACTTCAACATTGAGCAAAAACTTCAAAATTTAGCAAGTTTTAGTTAAATCTCCCCCCTGTAGTAGGAATGGAACCACATACACAACATTTTGTGTGGTGTAATTTTGCAATTTAATTTGCGTTCTTTTGAAAATTCTCATTTGATAAATCTGGTGTTTTCCCACAAAAAAAATGCAAAAATTTGCGACAATTAAACGCCAAGAAGCTTTTCCACAAAAGTTTTATGTGGTTATTGCAAGGAAAAGTTATTCAGTTTTCCAATATACTTTCTGTATCAATTCCTTACAGTTTTCTAGATCTCTGCTTGCTGTCCTGCTATTGAAAGTTTCTATGTTTACTTCTGTGGATAGAAATCTGTAAACATAGAAACTATTTATAGCAGGACAGCAAGCAGAGATCTAGAAAACCGTGATGAATTGATACAGACAGTACATTGGAAAATTGGCTTATTTTTCATTACACAAACCATATCAATTATTTGCTGAAAGTGGACAACTCCTTTAAGTAGTAGGAAGTTTGGCAGTATGCTTTGGGTCATTGTTTATTTGGAAGACCTATTTGCACCCAAACTTCATCACTGATGTCTTAAGATGTTGCACCAGTATCGCCACAGAATGTTCTTTCCTCATGATGCATCTATTTGAAGTGCACCAGTCCCTTTTGCAGCAAACCATCCCCACAACATACCCTTGTGTTTCAGGGATGGATTTGGAATGGCGTTCTCAGGCTTGAAAGCTTCTCCCTTTTCCTCTAAGTACGAAAATGGTCAATATGGCCGAACAGTTCTATTTTAGTTTTGTCAGACCACAGTACATGTCTCCAAAAATGGAGGTCTTGTGTGCATTTGCAAACATTGAGCTGACTTTTTTTGGCTTTGTCCTGACAGAGCGGCCTTTCAGCCCATGTCCATAATGTACTAGTTTCACTGTGGATAATGACACACTCTTACCAGCTTCAGCCAGCATTTTCACAAGGTCTTTTGCTTTTGTTCTTAGGTTGATATGTGTATTTCACAGCACATTCATATCTGGACACAGAACCTATCTCCTTTGTTAGGGGTTAATTGTTGGTATAGATGAACCTTCAGTTATCTAGAAATTGTCTCCAGGATGACCAATTCTCTTCTTGTTATCTTGCCTTGATGTTTTTTAGACATTCCTTTGAGAAGCAGTGTGTTTCAGGTGTGCATTAAAATGCATCCGGCAAATAATTTTGGTAATCCTAATTGACCTAAAACAGAAAAGGTTTATTCTGATTTCATGTTAAATAGTTAGAAAAACATACATATGTGTATTTTTAAATAGTGTATTTAATCTTCTGGTTTCAACCATATTTCCAGTGTGGTGGCTGCACATGTGCATCAGCATCAGGAATAGAACCTGCAGGTATTCAGCACGTTCCCGGAGTGCGGAGGCATGTGGCAGTGTGCAAGTAGCTGTTGACCAAAGCACATTTGTGCATGAAGCCTTAGGAGAGTGGCAAGTTAGACAGTTTTAAACTAAGCTTTATTTATCAAAGTACTACAGTAGTTATAAATCCTATCCTATTGTATCCTATTTGTTGGCTGTTTTTATACCAGAAAAATGTTCCATAATGTTTGCACAATTCCAAGTAAGCCATCCAACTTTTGTTAGGCCACACCCTGTTTTCATACTGACCGTAAAAGTACCGTATATACCCGAGTATAAGCTGACTCGAGTATAAGCCGAGACCCCTAATTTTACCACCAAAAACTGGGAAAACCTCTTGACTTGAGTATAAGCCGAGGGTGGGAAATGCATTGGTCACAGGCCCCCCCCCCAGTATATAGCCAGAAAGCCCCCTGTAGTATATAGCCGGCCAGCTCCCAGTCGTATACAGCCTGCCAGCCCCCTGTAGTATACAGCCTGCCAGCCCCCTGTAGTATACAGCCAGCCTGCCCCCTGTAGTATACAGCCAGCCTGCCCCCTGTAGTATAGAGCCAGTTCCCCACAGTACACAGCCAGTCTGCCCCCAGTAGTATACAGCCAGCCCAGCTTGCCCCCTGCAGTATACAGCCAGCCTAGCCTGCCCCCTGCAGTATACAGCCAGCCTAGCCTGCCCCCTGCAGTATACACCCAGCCAAGCCTGTCCCCTGTAGTATACTGCCAGCCCAGCCTGCCCCCTGTAGTATACAGCTAGCCCAGCCCTCAGTAGTATATAGCCCAGCCAGCACTTAAAAAATAATAAACTTATATACTCAACCTCCGGTGGCCCCAATGCGCAGCGTGGTTTCCCGATGTCAGCGCAAATCCTCTTCTGGCTTTCCCATGGCTCCTCTTTGGTCTTCTGTAACAGCCTTCAGGGCGTGGCCAAGTTTTCTGGTGGCAGGTGCATACTATGACACAGCCGCTGCTGACGTCATAGTATGCGCCTGCCGGGAGATAACATGGCCGCGCCCTGCAGGCTGTACCAGAAGAAAGAGGAGCCGCGCTGACATCAGGGAGCCGCGCTGCGCATCAGGGCCGCCGGAGGGTGTGTATATAAGTTTATTATTTTTATTGACTCGTGTATAAGCCGAGGTGAGGTTTTTCAGCACATTTTTTGGCATCTAAAAAATTATAAAAACCTGCAACATCCAGATCAGCACCATCTTCTGTCCGCAAAATGTGACTTAGGGGGCGTTGACTTTCCCTCTGTATGTTTGTGGGAACTGTGGCTAATGTTGCTGGTTGTATGGGGACTGATTGCACCACACCCAGTTTCTCTGCAGCTCAGCTCTGGTCCGGTCCAGCAGCAGTTAAAGGGGTTGTCCACTTTCAGCAAAAATGGTTTGTGAAAGGAAAAGTAATAACACACTAATATAATAGACTAATAGGAGCCATGTGATACTAACGGCTCCTGCACCTTCATGTTCTTCACATGACCATAGTCATTGGAAGTAAACATAGAAGCTTTCTATAGTAGGACAGCAAGCAGAGATCTAGAAAACCATGAGTAATTGATACAGAAAATATATTGGAAAATTGTATAACTTTTACTTAGACAAACCACATCAATTATTTGCTGAAAGTGGACAACCCTTTTAACTTGCTGTGATGCACCGACCTCTGCTCCAGTCACCTGGGATGGAGGCTCGTTTACAAACTTTATATATTCCATTTACATTGCTTTTAATTCCTAATGCAACATCTCCCACCAGGGCCTAGCCTTTTCTTGGGGTCAGGAGGCAGCCGAGTCCCAGAATACCGCAGTGGCTGACGATTGCGGCCTCGGGCGCACTGATGTCATGGTGCTTAGTATGGGGATCGGAGGGCTGTCCTACAGCCTGGAAGGTCTCCAGAAGGTGGTGTGTGCAAGAAATATGGAGGGAGAGGCTGATGTACTGGTTCAACCCCTGAGTGTCTGTAAGATAGGTCCCTGGGTTATGGATGGGGAAGCCCATGGAGGTAGAGAGCCATATCCAGGGATCAGACAGAGGCAAAGTTGTGCAAATTAACTCATGGTAATTTATTTAACAGGAAGCAGGCAACGGGCCTAAACAGTCAACAACAGATCTGGTACTGGAGTGGTCATGGAGAGTGGTCCTCAGGAATTGTGCACCAGTCTGGTAGTAGATGCAGGCTGGGATGGAGCTGTGTCCAAGCTGTGGAAGCTGCAGCTCTAGTTAGAGTCTCCCGACTCTGGTCCTGGGATTGGGTTCTGTTTCAGTACTGAAGATGTACTGAACACTGTCTCTCTCTTCACTCTGTCCATGTGCTGAGAGCATTGTGCTAAGACCATGAGGTCTGGACTAAGAGGCCTGTGCTTCCACTGCACAGGGGTTTTATTCTTCCCCTGATCAGGTGGTAGCACCTCTCCAATCCCACTCCAGTTTCCAATACACACACACATAATTGGATAACATTCTGTCCAGGCAGAGGCTACTGCTGCAGATTAACTGAGATCTCCCTGCATTATCCCTTGAATTGATCAAGCTCACTGTATGGATCCTGACAGGTAAAGGGCATTATTCACAACTACCCCCTTGCCTACAAGTTGGCAGGGGTGTTGCATAACCCATAGGTAATTGAAACAGCCACCAACAGCTCGGATATGGACCAGATGGGAAGGAAACCAAAGCTGGCCAGTAGAATATGCACTTTAGGGTACGTGCTGGCTATGTGCAGTGTAGGGGAGACAAATCGCCCACGGTCCTGGCTACATGCATCGGGGTTTTGTGTTGGACTGGGTACATAAAAATGAGGACTGTACAGTTGGTAGCTAATGCCCTTAAACCAACTGCTTGTTAAGGAAAGGTGTGGTGTTATGTGCTGTAATCCACTCCTTGCACCAAGGTCTGAAAATTTATCTAAAGACACGTCACATAGGTGGCATCATTAAACACATAAATGGTACTTACTTACAATACATACAGTATACCTGCCGACTGACGGTCTTACCCTGGTGCATGAGGTCTAGGTGTCAGTGTTTAAATACCCCTGCAGTTTACAGAAGCCACACAAAAAGCTTCGGTTTGAGACGTAAGCCTGCGGGCAGGATTTGACAAATACAGATACAAAGATGGTCCGACACAGTCTTGGCTACATGCCTGCAAAGGCAAACAAAAAGTTTACATGCAAACTGACATATGGTTTAAACACCATACAGTAGTTGTGCAAACATATAAATCACATTGGCTTTAACTGCCCAATGTGTACTTAGCGTTAAACGTTACATAACTTTACTGGAAGCATGGTTACTTTGAGTAGCGGATGTGCAATGTCCATTACCTAAAAAGAAAGGCATCAAGTGCAAATATATAGTAACATTTTCCTTGAATTAGCCGTTCTCACTGATCGCCTGACACTCAAGGGCGGGACCACGGCCTCTAGGATGTTGGCTTCTCCAGCTGGTGGATCCATAGGACCCATCAGCACAGACAGACACAAAAACAAATAAATAGGCGCTTGGCCTAGCGCCCTTTCAGCCTCCAACTCTTCCCGAGCGGGTTATTACTCCATTGGAACAGAGTCACTGGAGGGTCACCCCTCACTGGAATCTTGGGTTCTCCTATCTCCTCAGCCACTTCGTCAGCCACGGAAGACCTGTGAGAACCTACCACACTCGCCACCGGAGAGGCCACTGGGGTATTTCCTTGGACCAGGCCCGGTCCATGAATAGCAATGGGGCCTGTGCTCACAATGACAGTGGACGGGGCACTCACATGGGTCACCGCAGGCTGGGGAGTATCTGGAAGCTGCAGCCAGGAATCCTCGCTGCTGATCAAAGCAGCAGACTTGGCCTGTGGTCCGGTTGTTTTGGACCCAGACGCCCTCTTTTACCGGCCTGCCACAAAATGGACAGAGACAGTTCTTTTGCAGGGTTTAACCTCCTGGGTGCTGGAGCAGCGCTCCACAGCATGTGGCGATGAAAAAATACAGTTTATGTTGTAGAACACAGTCCCTTGGGCCTTAACCCAGATGGCAACAGGGTTAGGCATCACATTCTTTTTGTAAAAGTTTATAGTGCCAGTATAATGCACAGAAGTATATATCCTGTTTGTGATGCCACTTGCAACATCCCCCACCCGGGCCTAGTCTTTTCTTGGGGCCCAGAATACCATAGTGGCTGGCGATTGTGGCCTAGGTTGCTTGGTATGGGGACCGGAGGGCTGTCCTACAGCCTGGCAGGTCTCCAGCAGGTGGTGTGTGCAAGAAATATGGAGGAAGAGGCTCATGTACTTTATTACCTACATCAATCTAAATCGTTTCAACTTAACTTTTACTTATGATTATGGAGGTACCTCAATCTCATTTTTGGATGTCCTCCTGAAGGGGGATCCTGCCACAGGTATCAAACACTAGTTTATTTCGAAAATCTACCAGTGGTGACACTATCCTGAGGGCTGAGAGCTGCCATCCCAGGCACACCACCCGCAATCTACCTATTGGTGAGTACGTCAGAGCTAAACGTGCATCCTCTGACGAAACAGCCTATAATCGGGAAAGTCACAATATTACGACTTGTCTTAAACAAAGAGGGTATACTACAGCCATATGTGACCTTGCTAAACGCATTGCAAGCATTAAACCTCGGCCAACAAAACTACATCTTATCGAAAACATAGATATAAGGCATTTTTTAGTACACAGTACTCACTACAATATACTAATGTAATTGATATTATTAAAAAACATCTGCCCATTTCATAATGCGATGATGTACTCAAACAAATTTTGTCGCAGTGCATATCCTGTGTTTCCAGACTGACACCTACCTTGGCATCAGTACTATCCCCCAATGTCTTCTTGGACAATACACATATCCCCACTTGGATCCATTACAAGGGCAGTTTTTGTTGTGGGGGCAGCAGATGTGATATCTGCAAATTTATGATTAAAACAACAAACTTTTCCTCTTTGGCCAATGAACATAAATACAAGATATTAAGATACATGAACTGTGAATCTACTTTTGTGGTTTATCAAGCGGAATGCTCACTGTTCCGGCTACAGTATGTGGGGTGCACCTTTAGAAAATTCAAGGACCGCATATCTGAGCATATTACTGGTGCCAACCCCAGAACTGTGTCGAGCACACGTAGCATTACCGGTTTGTCCAAGCATTTCTGAGATAAACATGCTGGCAACATGTCCTTATTAAAATTAACGGCCATAGATCATATACCGAATAATATAAAAGGAGGTGACAGAATTAAAACTAGAGATGAGTGAGCACTAAAATGCTCGAGTGCTCGTTATTCAAGTCGAACTTTTTCCCATGCTTGAGTGCTCGTTTCGAAGAACGAACCCCATTGAAGTCAATGGGAGATTCGAGCATTTTTCAAGGGGACCAAGGCTCTGCACAGGGAAGCTTGGCCAAAAACCTGGAAACCTCAGAAAATGATGAAACAGCAGGGGCAGCATGCATGAATGCCTCTGAGGCTGCCTAATTGCACCATTATGCCAAAATTATGGGCAACAGCATGGCGATGACAGAGTGACTGAGTGAGGCGAGATAGTATCTAAAACACCCAATAATTGACCCTGACACTATAGGGGACGGCATGCGGAGGCAGCAGCAGCGGCAGGCTAGAGAGTGGCATGGCAACATACCCCAAATGGACTCAGGCTTCAAACCAATTAAAAAAATTCCTTTTGGCGAGGATAACGTGTAGCACTGTACGTATCAGTATTTGGCCTGGTTATGGCGGCAGAGAGGAACCAAAGGAGGTGAGCAAGAAGTGCTGAAATGATTTCCTATGTGAACAAAAGGTTGACGATATATATAGAGTAATTAACACAGCATGGCGGCGACAGAGTGACCAAGTTCCATAACGTATCTGGTGAAACACCCAAAAAATTAGCCTGACACAGCTCGTTTGCTAAGTGACGACATGTGGAGGCAACTATAGAGACGACTTTTGGAGGCAGCTATGGAGACGACTTTTGGAGGCAGCTATGGAGACGACTTTTGGAGGCAGCTATGGAGACGACTTTTGGAGGCAGCTATGGAGACGACTTTTGGAGGCAGCTACGGAGACGACTTTTGGAGGCAGCTACGGAGACGACTTTTGGAGGCAGCTACGGAGATGACTTTTGGAGGCAGCTATGGAGATGACTTTTGGAGGCAGCTATGGAGACGACTTTTGGAGGCAGCTATGGAGACAACATGTGGAGGCAGCTAAGGAGACGACATGTGGACGCAGCTAAGGAGACGACATGTGGAGGCTGCTATGGAGACGACATGTGGAGGCTGCTATGGAGACGACGTGTGGAGGCATGTGGGGGGGGGGGGGCACGCACTCAGTCATACAGCTTTGCATCCATTGTCAAAATGAGTGACCCATATAAAACACCAGAAAATCACAGCCCAATTGTAGCCCTAACAAGGGCTGTTGGGTTCTTGTAGAATCACTCCTGCCTAACACTAATCTAATAGAACACCCTAACGCTATCCCTGACCAGCAGCAGTTCTATCCCTAACGGCATCCAGGCAGAGAATGATCCGAGCACTGCGGGCAGTGGCTAGTACATTCCAGGGTCACCTGATCAGGCCAGCCAACCACTGCTATCGACATGTAAGTGTACCACGTGATGCTGGGTGTACTGCAGAGTCTCCTGGCTTGTGATTGGCTCTGTTTCTGGCCGCCAAAAATCAAAACGGCGGGAGATGCCATTTTCTTGATCTGGCGAAATATTCCGACCATTAAGCTCGGACGAGTATGTTCGCTCATCTCTAATTAAAACGCTACATACTAAGGAAGCCAAGTGGATTTTGTCCCTGGGCAGGTTTGAACTTAAGAAATGATCTGATGTACATATATTAATTCGTTTTGTTTCCTCCCCCTCTTACCTTGGGTATTTTTCTTGATTACAGCTTTGCTCTTTTGTTTCTTTTATATTTGATTTACACATGTGTCATTTGATTGTACCTGCATATACTTAAATTATGACCATACTAGTAATATTGTATTATGTTGTACTTACTTGTTTCCTTCTCCATGCCACTAATCTTGGAGTTGTTGCCTGCAGCTGATCTTGTGGGGTGGTCCTCTTTTTCCCATAAGACTACCTGCCATTCAGGGGCGGACTGGGAATTTAAAATGGCCCTGGAAAAAAATATAAAAGTGGCCCCATCTTATTGGCAGAGTCAAAACAAGTGGGTGTGGTCAGATAATGTGGGTGGAGTTATAACAGACAAATTGTTGGTAGATGGCCTTAATGCAAAACGAGAACATCTTTTGCTAGTAAGTGAATCTAATGTGCAAAGAATGTGACCTGTCGATCAGTAAATTATGCCTTAATTACCTTTCCCCTGTGCCATACATGTAGAATTCAGAGAAAAAATATATTGATACTGCCTCCTATGTACAGGAATAATGCTACAATAACACATTTAGAATAACACATTCAATCCTGCCTTCTATATACAAAATAAAACTACTACAATACCTTCTCCCATATACAAGCCAACTACTATAATACTGCCCCCTATGTACAAGAATATAACTACTATAATACTGCCCCCTATGTACAAGGATATAACTACTATAATACTGTCCCCTATGTACAGGAATACAACTACCATAATACTGCCCCTATGTACAGGAATATAGCTACTATAATACTGCCCCCTATGTACAAGGATATAACTACTATAATACTGCCCCCAATGCACAGGAATATAACTACTATAATACTGCCCCCTATGTACAAGGATATAATTACTATAATACTGCCCCCTATGTACAAGGATATAACTACTATAATACTGCCCCTATGTACAGGAATATAACTACTATAATACTGCCCCCTATGTACAGGAATATAACTACTATAATACTGCCCCCTGTGTACAAGAATATAACTACTATAATACTGTCCCCTATGTACAGGAATATAACTACTATAATACTGCCTCCTTTGTAAAGAATATAACTACTATAATACTGCCCCCCTATGTACAGGAATATAACTACTATAATACTGCTCCCTATGTACAAGGATATAACTACTATAATACTGCCCCCTATGTACAGGAATATAACTACTATAATACTGTCCCCTATGTACAGGAATATAACTACTATAATACTGCCCCCTATGTAAAGAATATAACTACTATAATACTGCCCCCCTATGTACAGGAATATAACTACTATAATACTGCCCCCTATGTACAGGAATATAAATACTATAATACTGTCCCCTATGTACAGGAATATAACTACTATAATACTGTCCCCTATGTACAGGAATATAACTACTATAATACTGCCCCCTATGTACAGGAATATAACTACTATAATACTGCCCCCTATGTACAGGAATATAACTACTATAATACTGCCCCCTATGTACAAAAATATAACTACTATAATACTTCCCCCTATGTACAAGAATATAACTACTATAATACTTCCCCCTATGTACAAGAATATAACTACTATAATACTGCACCCTATGTACAGGAATATAACTACTATAATTCTGCCCCCTATGTACAAGGATATAACTACTATAATACTGCCCCTGGAGCTTCATGGAGGCAGGCAACCTGACATCTGGTAGCGGAGTGTATACACAGACGCAGAAGCAGCGGAGCTGCACTGCGTCTGTGTACTAATCAATAGTACCTGCATCGTACGATGCAGGTACTATAGATTATGTTAAAAGTTTTAGGGAGTGCGGACCGGCCCTGCACCAGCTCCGGACCGGCCCAAGACTGGCCCAGGACCGACCGGCCCACCAGGAAAATTCCCGGTGGGTACAATGGCCAGTCCGCCCCTGCTGCCATTTTTCCTTCCCACTGGTATGAATAAGGACCTTGTCTTTTAGGTTCTGAAACTTGTCACCTTTGTCTCTCTTTTTTACCATGTGACCACATCTTTTAATGGCTTTTCAATTTTGTTGTTTTCCATTTCATTTTGGCCTGTTGCCGATGGTAATTTTTCTGTAAGTTTTCATTTTACCTATAGTCTCTGGGACCGAACGGAACTTTCCATTGTGGCACGGCAATCACTGGAGCTGCGGACACCCTTTTTTCTTTTTCCTTTTTGCAGGCTCATGTACTGGTTCTCCCTGGGGCAACCCCTGTGTGTCAGTAAGATAGGTCCCTGGGTAATGGATTGGGGAGCCCGTGGTGGTAGACCGCCGTATCCAGGGACCAGACAGAGGCAACGTTGTGGTTGTGGAGAGTGGTGCTCAGGAATAGTGCACTAGCCTGGTAGTAGATGCAGGCTGGGAAAATTTGGATGGAGCTGTGTCCAAACTGTGGAACCTGCAGCTCTGGTGAGAGTCTCCTGACTCTGGTCCTGGGATTGGGTTCTGTTTCAGTACTGAAGGTGTACTGAACACTGTCTCTCTCTTCACTCCTTCTGTCCTTGTGCTGAGAGCATGGGCTAAGACCATGAGGTCTGGACCAATAGGCCTATGCCTTATTCTCCCCTTGATCAGGTGGTAGCACCTCTCCAATCATACTCCAGTTTACAATACAGCCACATAATTTGATAACATTCTACACCCACTTAACAATTGCCTGTCCAGGCAGAGGCTACAGCTGCAGATTAACCGAGATCTCCCTGCATTATCCCTTGGGTGAGTGGAACAAGCTCACTATATGGATCCTGACAGGTAGAGGGCCTTATTCGAAGCTACCCCCTTGCCTACACGTTGATATGTTGCTGGTGCACCTAGCATTTCAGAGTTTGATGAATTTTCCCAATTCTGTTTCAGGCTTGCAGATTCTGTTTTTGTTGAATATCAGATAAGCAGGAGTTATGTTACATCAATTACATAGGGTACCTATAGAATCCAAAATGGCTTATTTGCTGGAGGGGTAAATAAGTCTATTTTAATGAAGAAACACTACAACATTGACTAGATGTATAGGCACTTCATTTTGGGTCTCTCATATTAAGAGTGACTTATTTCCCCCTCTGGATAATAAGCCATTTTAGATTTTATGGGTCATGTCCCTATCTATGAGGATGCTGAGGACAGAACATGGCAGCAGACTGCTGAATACTCCTATGTTTATAACAGCATTGTCTTGAAGCACACCCATACCGGATGAGCAGATTCAATGCAGCCTCTCCCACCTTGTACTCTGCACTGTAAGTGCAGTGCAGATAAGCTAGTAACTCTTAGTTCTAGTAACCCTTAGTTCATACTAATGATTTCTACCACGTATTACATGTTCCATGCTACTCCATGTGATGGAAGCTGCCAGGCTAGTTACTTTGTGCATCCTCTATGCAAACTATACAGTGTTCATTGGATTTGCTTGTAGGAATCACACCGGATTTGCTGCCAAATAACTTTGAGAGATAACACAAGGCATCTTGGAAACTGTGGGGAAACTAATTGGACTCAGCTTGAGGGCAGATATAAAAATAGCTTAGTCTCTGCCCACTTCACCTCTGGTGAGAGAGATTTTGGTCAAACACCTTCAGAGCAGAAAAATGCCAGAACTTTGTAAAGAAAATGGCGAGTGACACAATATGGGCATTGTTATTCTTGTTCAAAAGGGGAATCACATATCATAATTGGTGAAATCACTATAACTTTACAGTAACACTTTAAGAATCTCCATCAGCAGCAATTTTAAAAGTCTCCATATCCTGTAGTTTTGCTTATAAAGAGTTTGAACTTGAAATTGCATTTGCGTTGTCAATGATTGCCAGGATAGTTTGTAAAATCATTTTTTTCTAACTTTCCATATTACATTTTAAATGGATATCCTGTCTACAAGGCTGTATATAAGTACTGGAAATACTGAATAATGTGTTAGTAGTGCAGCCTTGCTGGCATGTGTGACTTCCAGTGAGTCTCTACTTTCCATTTTTTATTAAATAAGTCTTTTTAATGCTTTGTTTGTGTAAAACAAATGAACCCTTATTTTCCTCCTCATGCTCGCTTAAACTCCCTTTCTGATTTCTTCATGTAAATATATGTCAGTAGGAAATAAATAATCTTTACATCATGGCTTAAATTCATCCACCAGTTTGGATGCTGTTATTGCATGTGATTTATTATCGCATAGTATCATTTATCATAGACAGTATTCTCATTAGGGTGGTGTCTACAAACAGAATAGGAAATTATGAACATCATTTTCATTTTTCTATAGACATGATGTATTACAGAAGATGCTGGACAGTGGCGGGGTGTGACATGAGCACAAGGGATTGGTGGAATTAGGATGGGATTAAATGCGCGCTTAATGGAAAATAATAGTTTACATTTGTAGGCTAGTTATTGTAAATAGAGTCCTTCAAAAGTAAATGTTTTGAACTTGACAGAGTATTAGTATTTATAAATAAACTAGAGGGGCTTTTTAAATTTCTTACCGTTTTGAAAAATACTTTGAAATGGCGCAAATTATTTTTTTCCCCAATTTCACAGCATTTGGAATTTTTTGGTCACTTCCCAGTAAATGTTAAATACCGTCACTTAGAAGTGCAATTTGTTACGCAGAACAACCCACACACATAAAAAAGTTAAAGATTTCTGAATGTGGGGAGTGAAAAATGGAAACACAAAAACAATAAAGGGCCTAGTGGTTAAGGGGTTAAAAAGTATAAAGAAATTGTATATGATAATAGGAAGAAATGGGAGAAGGTTTGGAACAAAGGTAAGTTCCAAGGATTATGAATATATTTTAGTATAAGTAGTGAAAATGTTAAAAATTGGAGTGTCATGGGTGCCGGTTTGCGGGGCTCAATTTTTCCCCTTGGTGTGCCCCAGTGCCCCTTGGTCTGGTCCTTACGCACATGTCCTCGTTCCTGTCTACGGTCCGGCGGCCATGCATGCGCTGACTTTATTGCCGCTGGCCACTTCCCAGAGTCCTTTATATTCCAGCCTCTCCCAACACATCCTGCCGGATCTTCGTGCTCTATGCCATTGAAAAATCTTGTATCCTTGCCTAGTGCCTGTTGATTTCCCGTTGTGACCCTGGTTCCGTGTTTGACTTTGATCCAGTTCTGCCTGCCTTGACCTGTTGCTACGTCCCCGACTCTGATCCAGTGCTGCCCGTCCTGACCTCCTGCCTGCCCCCAACTATGATTTTGCCTAACACCCTCTATAATCAGCCTCAAGTAAAAGTGGGCTTTTCTTCCACCTATTACCCACAGTCTAATGGTCAAGTTGAAAGAGTTAACCAGACTCTAGGCTGCTAGACGACTGGTCCACTCTGTTGCCATGGACTGAGTTTTCCTATAACTCCCTGGATTCTGCTTCTGCTGGCTCTGCTCCATTCTTCATCAACTATGGTCTGCACTTACGTCCTCCTCTTCCTCTACCTCTGTCCTTGGACGTTCCTGCAGTGGAGGAGTTGCTACAGGATCTGAAGTCCATTTGGGAGCAGACTCATCTTTCCTTACTACAGGCTTCTGCTCGAACCAAGCTTCAAGAGGATAAGAAACGCAGACCTCCTCCCATCTTCGTCCCAGGTGACATAGTTCAGTTGTCCTCCAGGGTTTCCAGGGTCTTTTCGAAGTGGTCAGGCGCATCAACCCTGTGGCTTACAAGCTGCACCTTCCTCCCACCATGCACATCCCGAACTCCTTCCACATATCTATACTCAAACCTGTCATCCGGAACCGCTTCTCCCAGCAAGTTCCTGCTCCTGGGACTGACTCCACGATTAGACATGGGCGAATTTATCGAAATTCGATTCGACCCGGTTTGCCGAATTTTGAGAGAAAATTTCATTCAAACCTACATTCACATGCCAGGTGCGGGTGCATGGAGAGTGCTCATGGGCTAAGCCCTCTCCAGCCGGTAAGTCTTTGCTGCATATCTCTGGTGTTAAACCGGCGACTTCAATAAGTTGGTGGCGCATGGGCACCGCCATCTTGCCAAAGATCGCCGCTCCCCATGACATCATCGCAGAGTGGTGATCTATCGCCATGACAGCCTCGGGTCTTCCGAAGACTCGATTCAACCCCTTCATTTCAATGTGCGCTCAGCACATTGTAATGAATGAGGGAAAACCCCCATATACTTCCATAATGTAGTATGGCAGTATATGATAGTATCGATCAGACAACCTAGGGTTAAAGTACCCTAGGGAGTCTGAAAAATAGTAAAAAAATAGTTTAAAAAAAGTATAATAAAAAACCAAAAAATTTAAATCACCCCCCTTTCCCTAGAACTGATATAAAAATAAATACACAGTAAAAATCATAAACACATTAGCTATACCCGCATCTGAAAATGACCGATCTATCAAAATATGATTATGGTTTTTCACTGTGTTTAACCCCGTAACGGAAAATAGCCACCCAAAGTCAAAAATGTCACTTTTTGTGATTTTGAACAATATAAAAAATTCAATAAGAAGTGATCAAAAGGTTGTACAGTCTTTAAAATGATAGCAAAAACGTCATCAAAAGTCGTAAACAATGACACCACCCAAAGCTCCGTACACCAAAGTATAAAAAAGTTATTAGCACCAGAATATGGCAAAATAATTTTTTTACCAGCCATACAGTGAGGAACACTACCACCAATACAGTGAGGAACACTACCTCCATACAGTGAAGAACACTACCGCCGTACAGTGAGGAACACTACCTTCATACAGTGAGGAACACTACCGCCATACAGTGAGGAACACTACCGCCATACAGTGAGGAACACTACCCCCATACAGTGAGGGACACTACCCCCATACAGTGCGGGACACTACCCCATACAGTGAGGAACACTACCCCCATACAGTGAGGAACACTACCCCCATACAGTGAGGAACACTACCTCCATACAGTGAGGAATACTACCCCCATACAGTGAGGAATACTGGCTAGGCCTGTGACTTGAGTCTCACTATTCCTCTGTATGGTAGCTATGACCATCTGTACCATAGCCACTTTAATTAAAGGGAACCTGTCACCAGGGACCCCATTTTCACTAAAGACAGGTTGCAGAAGCCCATTAGAGCTGCATTGAGAATCTGCCTTCCTGCTTCCTCTAAGCATTTGCATTACAATATAACTGTGTGTTATAACTTATCTTGTTCCCTGACAAAATCCTCTGCTAAGTCCCAGGGATTGGCTTTGGTTTGGATGCATTTTATAAAACATGTGACTTGTCGGTGCTTTGCACTCCTGAGCTCTCAGCCCCCACGTCTGGGCCCTTGTACAGAATTTTGCAATGCAGCTTTAATAGAATTCTGCAACCTGTCTTTATTGAAATTGAGGTCACAATCACATCAATCAGAATAAATCACTGGTACTTTTTTTGCTTTTACAAATCAGCACCCATTTATTGATTCAGATATAATTCATACTCTAGCCATTCCTGTATCATTTCCAAATATCTATACACAATTGGGAAGATTTATTAAAAGTGTATAAAAGTAAGACAATTAGACTAAGTAAGTGCACAGTTAGGCACTCTAATGCTGAATGAGATTTATTAAAATGTCTGATGGTCTGGCTACACTAACTTTACATGTCCTGTTTGCTAAGTTTGCACCATAAAAATGCACCAAAATTCTGGTGCATTTGTATAAGTTTTGGTCATGCTCCTTTACCCTAGAAGCCTGGCCCCTTTCCACAGGCCACACCACTTTTCTTATACTAGGCAAGTGTCTAAACCCTTGACAAATCTGGCATAAAGCATTGTAGACAGTTTTTTGGTGAACGTAACTGATCTTCAACTGTATTTTTTAGCTAAGGCTACATTCACACACATGTATGGGGTACGTATATACGGCCGACGTATATGCGGCCGATATACGTCCCCCATACACTTCTATGGGCTCACAGCCCTGTACGGGAGCAGTACGTTGCAGCACACGTGCGGCACCATACCGCTCCGTAGCCCGGGAAAAGATAGGACATGTCCCATCTTTTACCGTGATACGGCGCGGTGCGATGTATCTTCCTATGGAGCGCCGATGTATTCCCGCCGTACAGTAGTAGTAGTAGTTCATACATTGTGTGAATGTAGCCTAAGATATAGCATGAACATCTCAAGAGGGAGAGAAAAAAAAGAGGATCCGATAGCCAACACTGTTCACACCATAACACATTTGGCAGACAAATAGCAGGAGACTAGGCGTTAGGGAAGTCCAACATGAACATCTGTAAACCAGACTCCAAGATCAAGGCGCCCGTACCTTTTCTTATTTTATTAACTCTTCTAGTAGGTACATACCCCTGTTTACTGTTTATTTTCTCTCTCAGGTCCACAGCCTGGGGCCAAATATTTATGGTCTAGCCTAAAAACTGTAATGTTTCAGAACTTCTTTATAGTCAGTGGGATCTGTCAGGATCTATTGGTGCCCATCATGATAGAACAAAAAATTGGATGAGTGCCAGAAATGAGAACAAAGCCCAGGTTCTATCTCTGACAGGTTAGGTCAGGAGGAGGTGTAACATGGCCAAAGTGGTTTACTATACCCAATTGTATAAATGATGAAGTGACAGCATTGGGAACATTGTACAGTATGTTCATGTAGCTGGTGACTCACTTATCTTTTTGCCTGAGAAGAAGTTTTCAAGCTTCTATAAAACACTCAACACTACTATATAAGGACTATCGTCAACTCACCTAAGTATTTTAGTTTAGCATTTACAACTTATTTCCATTGATTTCAAGGACATTCTTTCTAGCAGCACATTATAGTTGCAAAGTTTTTTTCCCTTTTCTTTTTCACAGAATTTTCCTTACACTAGATGCAGTATAATGAGTTTCCACCTTCAGGAAATAACTGAGGTCTTGGAAAGACACTGTACATTTCTCAGTGAAACATGAAGCTTCTCAGCCCAGACAACAAGCGCTGCTTGCATTAATCCAACCTGCCTATAAACACCATTCCTTCTGTGACAGTCAGCTGGTCGGATTCATTTGGGGTCAATTAAATTGCCACATTTATTATACTGCAAACCATAACTAACTTCTTGCTGATATGATTTGATATGTCGGGAGCAGGGGCGTCGCTAGGTCAAAAGATCCGGGGCTCGTGCCCCGGATCTTTTGGCCAGTGCCCCGAATCTCCTCGGGTCAGCAGATCATCTGCCCCGCTGCCCGGGAGATTCCTTCCCTCTCGTTCTCATCACGATCTGTGTCCTCAGATCGTGATGAGAACGAGTGCAGGTGCTGCTTTCCCCTGCAAGGACCTAGACTCCGGGAGTTCCAGAGGCTGAAAGACCTGTGATGATGTCATGATCACATGACCTGCAGGGGAAAGCAGCGCACAGAAAGAGAGAGAGCTGCATCTGTGAGGTAAGGGGGGAGACATGATAGGTACTAGGGAAGGGGGAGAACATTGTGGGGCACATTATTTCCTGGGGGGACTGTGTGAGGCACATTATTTCCTGGGGGGACTGTGTGAGGCACATTATTTCCTGGGGAGCTGTGTGAGGCACATTATTTCCTGGGGGGCTGTGTGAGGCACATTATTTCCTGGGGGGCTGTGTGAGGCACATTATTTCCTGGGGGGACTGTGTGAGGCACATTATTTCCTGGGGAGCTGTGTGAGGTACATTACTTACTGAGGGACTGTGTGAGACACATTATTTCCTGGGGGACTGTGTGAGGCACATTATTTCCTGGGGGGACTGTGTGAGGCACATTATTTCCTGGGGGGCTGTGTGAGGCACATTATTTACTGGGGGGACTGTGTGAGGCACATTATTTACTGGGGGGACTGTGTGAGGCACATTATTTACTGGGGGGACTGTGTGAGGCACATTATTTACTGGGGGGCTGTGTGAGGCACATTACTTACTGGGGGGACTGTGTGAGGCACATTACTTACTGGGGGGCTGTGTGTGAGGCACATTACTTACTGGGGGACTGTGTGAGGCACATTACTTAGTGGGGGGCTGTGTGAGGCACATTACTTACTGGGGGACTGTGTGAGGCACATTACTTAGTGGGGGGCTGTGTGAGGCACATTACTTAGTGGGGGGCTTTGTGAGGCACATTATTTACTGGGGAGCTGTGTGAGGCACATTATTTACTGGGGGGCTGTGTGTGAGGCACATTACTTACTGGGGGGACTGTGTGAGGCACATTACTTACTGGGGGGCTTTGTGAGGCACATTATTTACTGGGGAGCTGTGTGAGGCACATTATTTACTGGGGGGACTGTGTGAGGCACATTATTTACTGAGGGACTGTGTGAGGCACATTATTTACTGGGGGGACTGTGTGAGGCACATTATTTACTGGGGGACTGTGTGAGGCACATTATTTACTGGGGAGCTGTGTGAGGCACATTATTTACTGGGGGGCTGTGTGAGGCACATTATTTCCTGGGGGGCTGTGTGAGGCACATTATTTCCTGGGGGGCTGTGTGAGGCACATTATTTACTGGGGGACTGTGTGAGGCACATTATTTACTGGGGGGCTGTGTGAGGCACATTATTTACTGGGGGGCTGTGTGAGGCACATTATTTACTGGGGGACTGTGTGAGGCACATTATTTACTGGGGGGCTGTGTGAGGCACATTATTTACTGGGGGACTGTGTGAGGCACATTATTTACTGGGGGGGCTGTGTGAGGCACATTATTTACTGGGGGGCTGTGTGAGGCACATTATTTACTGGGGGGACTGTGTGAGGCACATTATTTTCTGGGGGGGCTGTGTGAGGCACATTATTTACTGGGGGGCTGGGTGTGAGGCACATTATTTACTGGGGGGCTTTGTGAGGTACATTACTTACTGGGGGGCTTTGTGAGGCACATTATTTACTGGGGGGACTGTGTGAGGCACATTATTTACTGGGGGACTGTGTGAGGCACATTACTTACTGGGGGGCTGTGTGTGAGGCACATTATTTACTGGGGGGCTGTGTGTGAGGCACATTATTTACTGGGGGGCTTTGTGAGGCACATTACTTACTGGGGGGCTTTGTGAGGCACATTATTTACTGGGGGACTGTGTGAGGCACATTACTTACTGGGGGGCTGTGTGAGACACATTATTTACTGGGGGGCTGTGTGGGCACATTACTGGGGGGACTGTGTGGGGCACATTATTTACTGGGGGCTGTGTCAAGCACATTACTTACTGGGGGGCTGTGTGTGAGGCACATTATTTACTTGGGGGCTGTGTGTGAGGCACATTATTTACTGGGGGGCTTTGTGAGGCACATTATTTACTGGGGGGCTTTGTGAGGCACATTATTTACTGGGGGACTGTGTGAGGCACATTACTTACTGGGGGGCTGTGTGAGGCACATTATTTACTGGGGGGCTGTGTGAGGCACATTACTTACTGGGGGGCTGTGTGAGGCACATTATTTACTGGGGGGCTGTGTGAGGCACATTACTTAGTGGGGGGCTGTGTGAGGCACATTACTTACTGGGGGGCTTTGTGAGGCACATTATTTACTGGGGGGCTGTGTGAGGCACATTATTTACTGGGGGGCTTTGTGAGGCACATTATTTACTGGGAGACTGTGTGAGGAACATTACTTACTGGGGGGCTGTGTGAGGCACATTATTTACTGGGGGGCTGTGTGGGCACATTACTGGGGGGACTGTGTGGGGCACATTATTTACTGGGGGCTGTGTGAGGCACATTATTTACTGGGGGCTGTGTGAGGCACATTATTTACTGGGGGGCTGTGTTAGGCACATTATTTACTGGGGGCTGTGTGAGGCACATTATTTACTGGGGGGCTGTGTTAGGCACATTATTTACTGGGGGGCTGTGTGAGGCACATTATTTACTGGGGGGCTGTGTGAGGCACATTATTTACTGGGGGCTGTGTGAGGCACATTACTTACTGGGGGGCTGTGTGAGGCACATTATTTATGGGGGCTTTGTGAGGCACATTACTTACTGGGGGGCTTTGTGAGGCACATTACTTAGTGGGGGGCTTTGTGAGGCACATTACTTACTGGGGGGCTTTGTGAGGCACATTATTTACTGGGGGCTGTGTGAGGCACATTATTTACTGGGGGGCTGTGTGAGGCACATTATTTACTGGGGGCTGTGTGAGGCACATTATTTACTGGGGGCTGTGTGAAGCACATTACTTACTGGGGGGCTGTGTGTGAGGCACATTATTTACTGGGGGGCTGTGTGTGAGGCACATTATTTACTGGGGGCTTTGTGAGGCACATTACTTACTGGGGGGCTTTGTGAGGCACATTACTTACTGGGGGGCTTTGTGAGGCACATTACTTACTGGGGGGCTGTGTGAGGCACATTATTTACTGGGGGGCTGTGTGTGAGGCACATTACTTACTGGGGGACTGTGTGAGGCACATTACTTAGTGGGGGGCTGTGTGAGGCACATTACTTACTGGGGGCTGTGTGAGGCACATTATTTACTGGGGGACTGTGTGAGGCACATTATTTACTGGGGGACTGTGTGAGGCACATTATTTACTGGGGGGCTGTGTGAGGCACATTACTTAGTGGGGGGCTGTGTGAGGCACATTACTTAGTGGGGGGCTGTGTGAGGCACATTACTTAGTGGGGGGCTGTGTGAGGCACATTATTTACTGGGGGGCTGTGTGAGGCACATTATTTACTGGGGGGCTGTGTGAGGCACATTATTTACTGGGGGGCTGTGTGAGGCACATTACTTACTGGGGGGCTGTGTGTGAGGCACATTATTTACTGGGGGGCTGTGTGAGGCACATTATTTACTGGGGGCTTTGTGAGGCACATTACTTACTGGGGGGCTTTGTGAGGCACATTACTTACTGGGGGCTTTGTGAGGCACATTATTTACTGGGGGCTGTGTGAGGCACATTATTTACTGGGGGGCTGTGTTAGGCACATTATTTACTGGGGGGCTGTGTGAGGCACATTATTTACTGGGGGCTGTGTGAGGCACATTATTTACTGGGGGCTGTGTGAAGCACATTACTTACTGGGGGGCTGTGTGTGAGGCACATTATTTACTGGGGGGCTGTGTGTGAGGCACATTATTTACTGGGGGCTTTGTGAGGCACATTACTTACTGGGGGGCTTTGTGAGGCACATTATTTACTGGGGGGCTGTGTGAGGCACATTATTTACTGGGGGGCTTTGTGAGGCACATTACTTACTGGGGGGCTTTGTGAGGCACATTATTTACTGGGGGGCTTTGTGAGGCACATTACTTACTGGGGGCTGTGTGAGGCACATTATTTACTGGGGGACTGTGTGAGGCACATTATTTACTGGGGGACTGTGTGAGGCACATTACTTAGTGGGGGGCTGTGTGAGGCACATTACTTAGTGGGGGGCTGTGTGAGGCACATTACTTAGTGGGGGGCTGTGTGAGGCACATTACTTAGTGGGGGGCTGTGTGAGGCACATTACTTACTGGGGGGCTGTGTGTGAGGCACATTACTTAGTGGGGGGCTGTGTGAGGCACATTATTTACTGGGGGGCTGTGTGAGGCACATTATTTACTGGGGGGCTGTGTGAGGCACATTATTTACTGGGGGGCTGTGTGAGGCACATTATTTACTGGGGGGCTGTGTGAGGCACATTACTTACTGGGGGGCTGTGTGTGAGGCACATTACTTATGGGGGGGCTGTGTGGGGGACATTTCTTGGAGCGTGTTCACACATGGCACTAGGACTGGCCTTGGTTTGATCACATATATTTTCCAGTAATACACATGTGATGGGTAACACGCACCTGGTTTTGTTTAAATGCAAGACAAACGTGTGAGCGCAGCCTTACAGTATTTGGGGTGATTGTTAGGGGCGGCAGCAGGATAACACTGCCAGGCAACCAAGATGTAGGGACAATGAGGAACATAATATGTGGTGATGGGGATTTCTCCTTTGTTCTCTGTAGCTGTATATACCAGAAGTAACCTTGTTATTGGCACAACCACATGTGAGGGGGTTATGTACAGGAGGGGGCATTACTGAAAGTGCAATACACATGCATTGGGGCCCGTGCCCCGGATCTTTTACCACCCTAGCAACACCCCTGGTCGGGAGTAAAAGTTAAACAGAGGGTCACAACTCCCTTGAGAATGGGATGTAATATTCTTCTTTGAAGGCACTATCATTTATGCACCTTGTATACAAGGCAATGTTATTGTACAGTAATGCACACCTTTAACCCTTTCAGGACCTGGCCCTTTTTTGTTTTTTCATTTTCATTTTTTACTCCCCATGATCAAAAATCCATAACTTTTTTATTTTTCCATGTACAGAGCTGTGTGACGGCTTATTTTCTGCGTAACAAATTGCACTTCATAGAGATGGTATTGAATATTCCATGCCGTGTACTAGGAAGCGGGAAAAAAATTCCAAATGCAGTGAAATTGGTAAAAAAACGCATTTGTGCCGCCTTCTTGTGGGCTTGGATCTTACGGATTTCACTGTGCGCCCCAAATGACATGTCTACTTTATTCTTTGGGTCTGTGCGATTACGGGGATACCAAATTTGTATAGGTTTTATAATGTTTTCATACATTTAAAAAAATTAAAACCTCCTGTACAAAAATTTTTTTTGGGATTTTGCCATCTTCTGGCGCTAATAACTTTTTTATACTTTGGTGTACTGAGCTGTGGGTGGTGTCGTTTTTTGCGGATTTTGATGACGTTTACAATGTTATCAATTTTAGGACTGTACGACCTTGTGATCACTTTTTATAGAATTTTTTTATTTTTTTAAATGACAAAAAAAGTGCCATTTTCGAATTTGGGCGCGATTTTCCGTTACGGGATTAAACGCAGTGAAAAACCGTTATCATATTTTGATAGATCGGGCATTTTCGGACGCGGCGATACCTAATGTGTTTATGATTTTGACTGTTTATTTATATTTATATCAGTTCTAGGGAAAGGGGGGTGATTTGAGTTTTTAGGGTTTTTTATTATAATTTTTTTTTTTTAACTTTTTTTTATTTTTAGTACTTTTCAGACTCCCTAGGGTACTTTAACCCTAGGGGGTCTGCACGATCCTATCATATACTGCCATACTACAGTATGGCAGTATATGGGGATTTTACTCCTCATACATTACAATGTGCTGATAGCACATTGTAATGCATGGGTTAACCAAAAGTAGCCTCGGGTCTTCGCGAGACCCGAGGTTACCATGGCGACGGATCGCCGCTCCCCGATGACGTCACGGGGAGCGGCGATCCTCGAAAAGATGGCGGCGCCCACGCGCCGCCATGCTTTTGAAGCCGCCGGCAGCTTTGCCGGCGGCGATCGAGGTGAAAACACCCGCGATCGGTGCTAGCACCGATCGCGGGTGTTACCGATAAGCCTTTGCTGCAATATGCAGCAAAGACTTACCGGCTATGGAGAGGGCTCAGCGCGTGAGCCCTCTCCATGCACCCGCGGCCGACCCGTGACGTGCTATTACGTCACGGGTCGTGAAAGGGTTAATCTGCACTTCTGTGCACATAAAGAGATTTACAGTTACTTGGTATATATTTTCCAAGTGAGCAGTAAATTGTTAGTAATCCCTTCTTTGAGTCGCTTTTTAAAGGAAGCTGGCCGCACAGAAGAAGCTACTGCACATGTGTGGGCCAGTGGTGCTGGATTCACAGTCGGTGCAGATATGCGAGGAGCTTTCTCTGTAGACTACTGGGGGCCCCAGTAATCTCTAGAGCTAATGAGCATATAAATACCCTTTTTATTCACACGAGCTGTAAACAATGAAATATAAAAACAAGTTTAGGGATGACCCTGCCATGGGGATTCTAACTCTGAATGTATTTCAGTAGGAAGATTCTAGACATAGATTTCCTTTAAGCCAACATAGACCTAATATAAACAGAAACAAAAGATTATTTTGACCCCTTAAGGACGGAGGGTTTTTTCGCTAATTTCTCGCTCTCCACCTTCAAAAATCCATAACTTTTTCATTTTTACGTGTACAGACCTGTGTGAGGGCTTTTTTTGTTTGTAACAAATTTTACTTTCCCGTAATGTTATTTATTTTAACATGCCGTGTACTGCGAAGCTGAAAAAAAATTTAAAATGTGGAAAAATTGAAAAAAAAAAACGCACATGCGTCACGTTCTTGTGGGCTCAGTTTTTACGACTTTGACTGTGCACTCAAAATAACACCTCAGCTTTATTCTTTGGTTCGGTGCTATCGCAGTGATACCAAATTTATATAGGTTTTATTGTGTTTTAAGACTTTTTCAAAAATTAAACGAATGTGTATAAAAAAGAAAAAAAATTTTTGTCATCTTCTGAAGCTAATAACTTTTTCATACTTTGGCGCACTGAGCTTTGTGAGGTGTCATTTTTTGCAAAATGAGCTGACCTTTACTTTGCTTCCATTTTTTATTCCATTTTGTATGTGATGTAAAAAAGGTGTAAAAGTCGCATTTCAGACATTTGGGCGCCATTTCCCGTATCGGAGGTCACCGCCGGCCGTAACCGTTTTTATATTCTGATAGATCGGGCATTTTGGGACGCGGCGATACCTAATGTGTCTGTGATTTTTACTGTTTATTATGTTTTATATCAGTTCTAGGGAAAGGGGGGTGATTTGAATTTTTTATTTATTTTATTGTTATTGTAGTGCATTATCACTGTTTCCAAGGGCGTAACACAGTGGTAGCAGCCAGTGGCGTAACTAGGAGAGACAGGGCCCCCTAGCAGGCTACTGTATGGGGCCCCCCTTCCCACTTAAAAATATATACATATTAGTATACTCACACATGCGAGTTACAATCACATATAAATACACTCATGTGCATATACACATACATACAGTGCCATATGCAACATACTCACATACAGTCTATACAGACACCATATACAAACAAATAATGCATATATATATCACAGTATATGTTATATACATTTTATGCTGGACATATGCAGTACAATATACATATAATGGTGCACATAATCCATTCTTTACTGTGTGAGGTCAGATGATGGGGCCCCCTGACACTGTGGGCCCCATAGTGGCTGCTATCGCTGTAGTTACGCCCCTGGTAGAGGCTATAGTAGATGCTATGGAGCCTGCAGTGTCGGCGGCCCCGGCATCTGGGGCATACTGTATTTGTATATGTGCATATGCAGTATATCTGCATATGGTATTGTATGTATGCATATATTTGGTGTATGTGTGTATATATCTGATGTGTATATGCTGTATGTCCAACTTTGCTGGAATCGGGGGAATGACACATATCATAGATACAGATAATTGGAGTTGATGGAGGTTTTGAAAGGATCTGCAGGATATTTTACAGATATAGAGGCCATCCCTACGCATCTTTAGTTATGTGAAATGGGTCACTTTTCTGCAAATATTTTTTTTCCACCTTTAAATGAAACCTGTCATGGCGGTTTGGGACACTGAACTACACACAGGTCATTATGGACCAGGGTTTAGTGTCCCAAATCGCCTTTTAATTTTGTCACTCTGTGACCGCTAAAAAAATACTTTTATACTTACCTCAGTTTGGAGCTCCCAGCGCCTGCGCCGTCAAACAATGAAGCCAGTGTACTACCCCCGGCTTTACTGTGAATGTGCAGTAAGTACAGTGCTTGCGCAATCATGCCAGGTTGTACTGCTCCCGTTTTATTGAATCGCTGTGCACTTGACCATAATTGTTTTGTTAAAAGGGTTTGTGTATAAAAAATGTTCTCAAATGTTAATCCCCTAGTGATGTTTACAGTATAAAGCTTATTTTAACAATTTTAAAGTTTTATTGCTGTATCGGCTCTTATCACTCAGTGATGGTCAGCCTAAAAAAGGGTGTGGGCGGGGACTCCATAAGCAGAAACTTCACGATTCCTCAGTGCTATGAGAAGCTGTATGCTGACAGTGTGATTAGATTCTCAGAGTACTTTCTACTAGTATCCAGGGCCGGATTAAGGTTGGTGGGGGCCTCTGGGCAAAAAGTCTGGTGGAGGCCCCCACTTAATGTGACATACACATCCTCCTGCTCAGTTAACTATCCCCAGTACCACATCCACATACAGCCGCCAAGCCCGCAGTACCACATCTACATACACCTCACCCACCCCCAGACACACAGCCCCATGTAACATACACCTCACCCACCCCCAGACACACAGCCCCATGTAACATACACCTAATTCACCCCCAGACACACAGCCCCATGTAACATACACCTCATTCACCCCCAGACACACAGCCCCATGTAACATACACCTCACCCACCCCCAAGACACACAGCCCCATGTAACATACACCTCATTCATCCCCAGACACACAGCCCCATGTAACATACACCTCATCCACCCCCAGACACACAGCCCCATGTAACATACACGTCATTCACCCCCAGACACACAGCCCCATTGTAACATACACCTCATTCACCCCCAGACACACAGCCCCATGTAACATACACCTCATTCACCCCCAGACACACAGCCCCATGTAACATACACCTCATTCACCCCCAGGCACACAGCCCCATGTAACATACACCTCATTCACCGCCAGACACACAGCCCCATGTAACATACACCTCACCCACCCCCAGACACACAGCCCCATGTAACATACACCTCATTCACCCCCAGACACACAGCCCCATGTAATATACACCTCAACCACCCCAGACACACAGCCCCATGTAACATACACCTCATTCACCCCCAGACACACAGCCCCATGTAATATACACCTCAACCACCCCAGACACACAGCCCCACGTAATATACACCTCAACCACCCCAGACACACAGCCCCATGTAACATACACCTCACCCACTCCCAGACACACAACCCCATGTAACATTTACCTCATTCACCCCCAGACATACAGCCCCTATAATATACACCTCATTCACCCCAGACACAGAGCCCCATGTAATATACACCTCGTTCACCCAAGACACACAGCCCCACGTAATATACACCTCATCCACCCCCAGACACACAGCCCCATGTAATATAAACCTCATCCACCCCCAGACACACAGCCCCATGTAATATACACCTCATCCACCCCCAGACACACAGCCGCATGTAACATACACCTCATTCACCCCCAGGCACACAGCCCCATGTAACATACACCTCACCCACCCCCAGACACACAGCCCCATGTAATATGCACCTCATTCACCCGCAGACACACAGCCCTCAGCAGCCATAGAGCTCCATAATATATATAAATCTTGTTCCTGTCCTGTCAGGCCCTCACCTCTATACACATGGATAACACTGCTCCTGGAAGGTTTCTCTTCTGTAGTCACAAATGGCAGCTTCTTCACTTCTCACTTTTCGCTTTTCCTGCGAGGCTCCGCCCCCTCCCGTGACATCACAGGATCACATGCTATACACTTCAGACCCCGAAGGAGGGAGGATTAAATCACCGGAGGAGACATCTGTGTCCCGTGTGTTTTGCCTTTGTGCTGACTGTCTCTGAGGTGGAGCAATGCCCTGCAGCAGCTTACAACTGACTGTATCTGTAGGAAACTCGCAGCATAGCAGCCAGTGCTGCACACTCAGGGAACTCACTGCAAGCCCCTCCCTACTCCCTCAGAATGATGTGCTGCGGGCACCACCCATTCATCCCATATCACCAACAGCGCACGGCATGCTTTAAGTATACAAATATCTGACTGACAGAATCAGTCATTGTCATCTGGCTTGAGTCCTGGGAGCCCCGCCTATAATCCAGGCCTGCTACTATCTGACACATAGAAAAAGAGAGATGAGACAGATCAAAAATGAGTGATGAGAGATCCATGAGATGGATATCACACAACACTTCAGCTCTGCCACATCTCAGCTATAACATACACTGCCTGTTTCATCACAGCTATAACACACAGAGTGCCTGGATAAAGACCTTATCTTATCTGTATACTTGCTGGCAGGAAGTGTCTGTGTGTGTCTGTGCTCCTCTTGTAATGGAGGGGGAGGGGCTGGAAGCACAGTTCACTGCAGAGAGCAGACAGAAGAAGCTATAGATGAGAAGAATCTGCCCTGTACAACCACAGTCAGAAGATTTACAGTCAGATCCCAGAGCAACTGAAATTGTATGCACCATAAATTATCCATACAGAACCTCCAACTAGAGCACAAAAAATAAACTTCAAGATTGAGTCATAGAAAAAAACAAATCTTTATTACAAGAAATATCATGAAATTCATCACAAAATACATCTGATAAAAAAAAAAACATTGAAAGATGAAACACACAAAAACATATAACAGCTAAAATATAATTTTCAATTGCATGTCATTGAATAACATAATTCATAGAATAGGTTAATAGGCTAATGAAATTTGGGAAATTAACCCATTAATATTTTTTTCATTAGACCTTACTCTTACTGACCAAGCACTTTTTGTTGTTTGTTTATTCTCCCCTTCCAAAATGTTCTAGCCATATGAGGCTCTGGCCAGTTATTGTTTAAAGTTTATTAACCTTTTTTATGGGGGGGGGGTGGAAGTAAAATGCAATTTTAATGCTCTTTATGACAATTTTTTTTATTTTGCTAATGTTAATGTTTTTCATTAGGATTTCCTGCTGATTAATAATTGAAGTAAGGACCCCTGCTTGCTCTGAAGAGTAGCCTCAGGATTATAGCTAAATACATCTAAGCCTTCCCTCTTTGAGATACCCTTCAGGACTATGAATATAGGATATTGAACATTGAACCTCAGCAAGTTGTAGGGCTGCAATAACTTGTATTGGGATATTTGTATTCCATTAACATTCCAAAGACTTTAGCCTATTAGATTTCCATCTGGTAACAGAGGAAATCTGTGAAGCTGTCACCTTGGCCTTCAGCTATAGTGAAAAAAATACAATTGACAAATACATAGGTCATTTCCCTGCATAACACATTTATTAGTCCATATCTGCCATTTATTTCTACATACTTTCAACTCATATTATGTTTAAAAAATGGCTCTGCAGACTGTAGGATGTTTAGTAAAATTTTGTGAAAACAATTATGAAAACATACTGGCATACTTTCCCCTTATATAGGAACATCTGTGTGCATTGCATATCCCAAAATGACATGTATTTCTCAAATGTGAATAAAAGAAGAGAAAATAAAATATAGTGTTTAGAATTCGTATAATTTAATATTAGTTTTAAGGATACAAATTTGCAAACGTACCATAGAAATGAAATGATAAAAACTCAGTACACTGTGGTATGAAGTGGAATTCCCAGCATAGTTCAGCACCTGTTGGTCTTGAAATTCCAGTGGTACATCAGCCATGAAAAATATTCCCAAAGTTGTTTGTAATCTGGAATGATACAGATGTAGTGGATTGTCAAAAACATCTGCTCACTTTGGCGTCCAACCCAAATACTTACCTAGTACATTTGCATTACAGACTTTTACTTTAAAAATGATGAGGTGTAGTTCATTGTGTGGTTTATAAAAAGAAAAAAGGAAATCAAATTTTATAAAGAAGGAGGCCATGGAAATAATAGAAGATTACCACAGTCACAGTGCCTACATGTATGAGTAAGTGTCCTTGGTTTATCATGCTTGATTTTGATGTTAGATTTTCTAAAATAGGTATTGGACACAATTAGAAAACCATAGCTACTTTCCTCATATTTCCACATTTTGTAGAGATATAGAGTATTGCTCCATAACTATGCAGTTATTACTACTACTTATTAGAGAAAAGTGGGTTGATCGAAATTCTGGTTCCATGGGTTTATCTGAGTTTGGTTCCAAACCTGGACTTCGGGCCAAACTTTGACCCGAACACGAACCCCATTGAAGTAAACAGGGTTGTCCGACTTTATTAAAAACTGTGGAGGTTGCCTGGGGAGGGCTGTTAAAAACAATAAACCTCCTCCAGCGCTCCCAGTCTTCCAAGCCGCTGTTTGTTGGAACCGTGCCCCTGTTTGTTTACAGGGCCATAGCACAACCTCAATGATAACTTTTAGGTGTCAGGCACGTGCACACAGGTGCTGTGCCCCTGCACACAAACCATATATATCATTAGATAGGCACTTACTTCCCTACCCTCTACCTGTACACTTCCTTTGTCTCTGTCCCTAAGTTAGTTTACACTTTATTTATATTTCCCTGTATTGCAACACCAAGTTGAACACACGTGCAGTACCTTGGGCATGTGTCAATGTGGCTTGGCCCATAACTGCTGAATGGTTCCGGCCATTGTCGTACACCACCTTGGCAGGCAACTGCTCCTGGTCCACAGCTTCCAGGTGGTGTGGGGTCTTCCATCCAGACAGATGAATTTCATGATGGCCTGCTGCTGTTTCCCCATGGCTTTGCTAAAAGTAGTGCTGTGTGCTCTGTGCTGACTGGATGAGGAAGCAGAGGAAAAGGAAGTGGAGTAAGAGGCAACTGGAGAGAAGGAGTGATGCCTGGCGACCAGTTGCAACATTAACCCACTGGGATGTTAAGGAGATGTAACATCCTTTCCTGTGCTTAATGGTCCACATGTTAGTTGTGAGGTTCCCCTCAGGACTAATAGCATTGTGCAGTGCACATCAGATTTTGTTCACATTTAGCTGCCATCAGATCCTTAAAGCTGTCTGTCTCCACCTACCTGAATGGGAGATTTTCAAAGGCCAGCACTTTAGCCCTTAAGGGCTCTTATTCTTTAGTTGGACGGCTTCTGGTAATACCCTTCCATGTATCAGTGACAATATATGTCTTTTTGTGGCAACTTACCCTGTCGGTCTACAACTGACATGTTGGGTACATTAAATAATATTATTATTCCTATTATATAACATGTATATTTTGCCACAATGATGTATTTATTTATTCATGTCATATTACTATGTATTGACCTTTTGCCTGTCTATACAAATTGGGTCTTTGTAACCCAGATCTGTGTTTTAAATTTTTTTTTTAAATGCATTTTTTTGTTCAATAAAATATATATTTATTTCCTATACACATCATCTTTTTTCTTCTAAATACATATTCACATTTGATGCAGCTTTTTTCTTTGATTTTTGTGTTTGCGTCTGCAACCTGTTTCCTGCCTCTGACTCCGGACTCTGCTCTACCATCTTCTAAGTCCTGTCCTTGGTTTCATTTAACTCCCATAATTAATGCTACTGTTCAAAAAGATGTGTGAACCTTAAAGGAAACCTACCACTTGTAGTGGCAGGTTTCCGGTGGAAATACCGGGCACCAGCTCAGGGTGAGCTGGTGCCGGAGCTTATTTTAGTTAGTGTTTTAAACCGCGGTATCGCGTATCAAGTGGTAGGTTTCCTTTAAAATACAGCTTGTTCCACATAAATGTTTTTGTTTTGTCTTTGCAACAAAAATATTTTTATAGTGTAAATATGGTAGAATTCTGTACAGTATGTTCAGTATTTTTATTATATTTTTATCTGCCTCACTAGAGGCTATTTTTTTTATTCGTGCATAAGAAATCAGATTACATAATCCTCTAAGCAACTCCCTATTGAGTACAATATTTTTGAGCCCTAACCACCATTATGGCTGACCACCACTTTTGAGGTTGCTGATGTAGTTAAATTTACATGTACAGTATAACTGGATACATCATATAGAGGTTCAATGGGGAGGATTGACCCTGCTTCAAAAGTTTCTATGGCTAGGGATAAAAATAAAATTGTGAGTAAATGATGGTTGTAGTATATTCTGAATACACTGTCCTATAGCAGGAAACAGATGGTTGCTCCATTTTGTGTGTTAACCAGGCAAGTATTTAAAAAAAATGTTTTTCAAAGTATTCTTTCTTTTGCCTTCACTTGTATCACTGGATTTAGTTTCCAATCAACTTGTCAGTAATTATAGGCTAACATTGCTTTCCATTTATCATTAATTGATAAAACCAGAAGTTAAATGCAGAAATGCAGTTGTAATTTTTGGCCTAAGTCACTTGCATACAACATTGAAAAAGCATTTCCATCGTACTGGGTCTAAAGTGAAGCACAAAGAAAATATTTTTATAATTAATGGGGTTTTCCCATGAAAGAAATTGTCTCACATCTCAATCTTCTAGTGATGTTAACAATAAAGATCATTTTAACCCCTCATTTTACAATGTTACTCAGTTTTATTTCTGTTTCTCATTACAGATATGTGCCTGCCTCCCCCTTATCACTTATCTCCTTGTAGTTTGTAGTTACAGCTTATCTCTGCTTGTGATGTGCTGACAGGAAGTGAATCAGTGTATGTGTCAGTGTGAGCACCATGCTGTATTGCAGGGGGCGTGGCTACAGACTACGGAGCAGAAAAACACAAACTCAGAAAACATGGTTGTCACACAGAAATCCAAGATGGCGTCCCTGAACTTCAAGTCAGGGTCATGTCTAGGGGCAACTGAAATTGTGTACATCAGGACTGATAGAGAAAGGTTCAACGAATATCTGTGAAATGCTGTGTTTTTGTTAATAATAGTGAATTAGAGAATGTGTATTGTTATGCTGAGTACATATAAGAAACTTGTTTTCGTGGTAATACCCCTTTAACCCTTTCAGGACCTTGCCCTTTTTTGTTTTTTCATTTTAATTTTTTACTCCCCATGATCAAAAATCCATAACTTTTTTATTTTTCCATGTACAGAGCTGTGTGACGGCTTATTTTCTGCGTAACAAATTGCACTTCATAGAGATGGTATTGAATATTCCATGCCGTGTACTAGGAAGCGGGAAAAAAATTCCAAATGCAGTGAAATTGGTAAAAAAACGCATTTGTGCCGTCTTCTTGTGGGCTTGGATCTTACGGATTTCACTGTGCGCCCCAAATGACAGGACTACTTTATTCTTTGGGTCTGTGCGATTACGGGGATACCAAATTTGTATAGGTTTTATAATGTTTTCATACATTTAAAAAAATTAAAACCTCCTGTACAAAATTTTTTTTGGGGATTTTGCCATCTTCTGGCGCTAATAACTTTTTTATACTTTGGTGTACTGAGCTGTGGGTGGTGTCGTTTTTTGCGGATTTTGATGACATTTACAATGTTATCAATTTTAGGACTGTTCGACCTTGTGATCACTTTTTATAGAATTTTTTAATTTTTTTAAATGACAAAAAAAGTGCCATTTTCGACTTTGAGCGCGATTTTCCGTTACAGGATTAAACGCAGTGAAAAAACGTTATCATATTTTGATAGATCGGGCATTTTCGGACGCGGCGATACCTAATGTGTTTATGATTTTTACTGTTTAATTATATTTATATCAGTTCTAGGGAAAGGGGGGTGATTTGAGTTTTTAGGGTTTTTTATTATAATTTTTTTTTTTTTAACTTTTTTTTATTTTTATTTTCAGTACTTCTCAGACTCCCTAGGGTACTTTAACCCTAGGGTGTCTGCACGATCCTATCATATACTGCCATACTACAGTATGGCAGTATATGGGGATTTTACTACTCATACATTACAATGTGCTGATAGCACATTGTAATGCATGGGTTAACCCGAAGTAGCCTCGGGTCTTCGTGAGACCCGAGGTTACCATGGCGACGGATCGCCACTCCCCGATGACGTCACGGGGAGCGGCGATCCTCGAAAAGATGGCGGCGCCCACGCCGTGCTATTACGTCACGGGTCGTGAAATGGTTAAACAACGAGAGAAATTAGTAATGCAAATGTTTATTTTCTTTTTATGCTGATAAACTTTAATGGGCAAGAACATTAACATCAAAGTAGTATTTTTGAGATCCTAGTTCTGCAATGATTTATTTCCCTACATAAATTAATTTCTTTCAGATTTTTTTTGTCCATGGACCTTTTTTCTCTTAGTTTAATTCTCAAATAACAAAGTTACATGATAAAAGGGAATTAACAAATTCGTTACTCATTATATACAGTATGGACCGATTTGGCAAGCTCTGTGTAGCGCTGCGTATACTCTGTGCGCTATATAAATAAAGAATTATTATTATTATTATTATTATCAATGGAACATTTTATTTTGCACAACTGCTTCCATTTAGCTTTTAGTTTGCATAGGTTAAATAGGTTTGCTTAGAACCCTAGAAAACCCCTTTGAGGCTGGGCCAAGTGTAACTGAAAAAATGGTGTATTAAGCAGCTCCAGCTACATCTTAATAGGAGAGAAAGCTTGATTTTTCTGGCACAGAATTTCAGATCCCCTGCATAGCCATATGTTTAATTTAAAAGTATCAAGGGTAACTGAAAAGTTTATAATACTGTTTATACGTGATAAAGGGGAATTGGGGATTGATTTTTCCTCAGTTCCTATAGGCTTCAGTGGTTCTGTCCAGCCCCTTACCTTAGTCTGTGCTATTTACCATAAGCACCCACTCCAGTCCTTCATATATCACAGGAATAACATACAACCCTCGCAGATACTTATATACAAAAAAGACTTTACTAACAACATACATGTGACAAAGTAATTACATAAAATACTATACAAAATAAATAGAGAACAGAACTACACACAAACCTCCTTTCCTGCCCCCTCCTGGACACCCAGTAATGTGTATGTATATACGATATATTCTTACACTACTGCAGCTCCTGGATATATCCTGAAGCAGGAGTCACATCCAGTACCTGACCATATTCATGTACATATAGAGACACAATAGCATCTATATATCTATTCCTCCAATACACATGCAGTACACAGATCCACGTGTGAATGGGATAAATATACAAGTATATACACACTCCCTGCAGACACTTAGTTATGCGTATATGGTAAAATACAGAACATCTGGAATATCTATAAGTACATTTATATAGTGTACTATATTATAATAAGTACTATGTTATAATTACTCTTATAAAGTTATATACATACACAGAAAGCACACACAATATACGGCCTGGTAAAGGGATTATGCCACAAAACTATTTACTACAAAAAGCTGTCAAAGAGGTTAATATATTTCAAAAATCTATTTGTAATGGTTACCTGGAAGTAAAAATACCTTTCTATTTGTTATTATGATGCTTGTTCAGCCTCTATTCTGCTCCACACAGAAGCAGATGTGGGAGGGGCCTAGCGCTCAGCCTTCAGAGTCTCCTTCCACCTGCTGTGCTCAAATAGTCCCTGCATTTACTGATCCCCAGCACAGCAGGAATCTGCTATTGGTGCTGTGTGACACCTACCAAAGCCATGACACTGGTTCCTCTCATTTTAATCATTGTCAATATATACTTGAATAAGAAAATACATGACAAATTAGGGGGCATTCCGGAGCTCAGTCAGACCGTGCGCCAGATTTAACATGCAAAATCCAATAGAAATGTGTGACACGCCCCATGTTAAAAGTGCAAAACTGCACTCTGTCGGGGCAGTGCAGAGGGCACCAGATTCATGAAGAACGTGCGCCAAAAATCCTGAATCTGGCGCCCCTGCACACTACACAGGACACTGCACTGTTCTTAGTAAATGTGCACCTATGTATTCTCACAGCTTCATGGTCGGTCAGACTGACATGCATGGTGGAAGTCTAGGTGGGTGCAGGGGAGGCAAACCCGACGTGTATCGTCACTCCAAAGTGACTTCGAAGTGAGGATACGCATGGAGTTTGCTGTCCCTGCATTTTTCTAGACCTCCGACATATTTAAACTTTACTGTCCACCTGACCGACAATGATGCTGTGAGAATACATTGTTTTGCTCTACTTGAATGCACTGATTGCACTAATAAACTTTTGTGTTTTTGTATGTTACTTTGGGGCCGTTAATTGCATCTCTTTCTGTGTATTTTGTAAGGAATTACAACTAATTCACTGGATGGATGGATGGATGGATTGATAGATAGATGACAGGTGATGGATAGATAGAAGATATATATGAGACAGACAGACAGATAGATAGATAGATGACAGGTGATAGATACATAGAAGGATAGATAGATGACAGGTGATGGATAGATAGAAGATATACACTCACCGGCCACTTTATTAGGTACGGTACACGATGCTAGTAATGGGTTGGACCCCCTTTTGCCTTCAAAACTGCATCAATTCTTCGTGGCATAGATTCAACAAGGTGCTGGAAGCATTCCTCAGAGATTTTGGTCCATATTGACATGATGGCATCACACAGTTGCCGCAGATTTGTCGGCTGCACATCCATGATGCGAATCTCCCGTTCCACCACATCCCAAAGATGCTCTATTGGATTGAGATCTGGTGACTGTGGAGGCCATTTGAGTACAGTCAACTCATTGTCATGTTCAAGAAACCAGTCTGAGAGGATTCCAGCTTTATGACATGGCGCATTATCCTGCTGAAAGTAGCCATCAGATGTTGGGTACATTGTGGTCATAAAGGGATGGACATGGTCAGCAACAATACTCAGGTAGGCTGTGGCGTTGCAACGATGCTCAATTGGTACCAAGGGGCACAAAGAGTGGCAAGAAAATATTCCCCACACCATGACACCACCATCACCAGCCTGAACCGTTGATACAAGGTAGGATGGATCCATGCTTTTATGTTGTTGACGCCAAATTCTGACCCTACCATCCGAATGTTGCAGCAGAAATTGAGACTCATCAGACCAGGCAACGTTTTTCCAATCTTCTACTGTCCAATTTCGATGAGCTTGTGCAAATTGTAGCCTTAGTTTCCTGTTCTTAGCTGAAAGAAGTGCCACCCGGTGTGGTCTTCTGCTGCTGTAGCCCATCTGCCTCAAAGTTCGACGTACTGTGTGTTCAGAGATGCTCTTCTGTCTACCTTGGTTGTAACGGGTGGCGATTTGAGTCACTGTTGCCTTTCTATCAGCTCGAACCAGTCTGCCCATTCTCCTGTGACCTCTGGCATCAACAAGGCATTTCCGCCCACAGAACTGCCGCTCACTGGATGTTTTTTCTTTTTCGGACCATTCTCTGTAAATCCTAGAGATGGTTGTGCGTGAAAATCCCAGTAGATCAGCAGTTTCTGAAATACTCAGACCAGCCCTTCTGGCACCAACAACCATGCCACGTTCAAAGGCACTCAAATCACCTTTCTTCCCCATACTGATGCTCAGTTTGAACTGCAGGAGATTGTCTTGACCATGTCTACATGCCTAAATGCACTGAGTTGCCGCCATGTGATTGGCTGATTAGAAATTAAGTGTTAACGAGCAGTTGGACAGGTGTACCTAATAAAGTGGCCGGTGAGTGTATATGAGATAGATAGATATGGATGACAGGTGATAGATACATAGAAGGATAGATAGATGACAGGTGATAGATAATAGGACTTGGATAGATAAATAGGTAACAGCTTCTCACATGTTACTGATCTTTAGCTACTTCCCTGCTAGTCAGGGACAGGGGCCCCTTTGCAGGACAGCAGGGTAGCATGGAGGGACAGTGAATGGTGGAGAGTACAGGAGATGCATCAGGAGAGGTCAGAGCTCAGCCTGTTACTTGTTATCTCTGCAGCCTCCTGTGTGACCTGACTAATGGTGGAGGGAGGAGAGGGCTGCTACATTGTGCAGCAGATAGCCATGTCTGGCTGCAGTTACCTTGTATCTGCTGCTGTAGGCTCCTGTGGAGCTGGTAAGCAGTGGCCATCACAACACAATCCCTGCCCCTCCTCCTCTCTCACTTCCTATTGGCTGCAGTGTGTCAGCAGATCTGGAGAGGAGCTGTGAGCCAGTGGAATGATCTGTAGTGCAGAGCAGCTGGAGGAATGTTTGTGCGCAGACTCGGCCAGATCAGCTGTTGCTCAGGACGGGACACAGCTACCACCAGGGGGCGACAGCAACCCCTGGTGGAGATATCTCAGTAAGGCTGCATATTTTGTAATAAGTGTAAATGGTGAAAGTACTTGTCAGAATGCATTGGACACAATTACAGCCATTTGCTATGGTGACACAACCCCTTTAAGTGCTGCTTGTCCGGGGGGGTCAGGAAGCAAGAGAGTGATTTCTGTTTTTTTCCACCTTAAATATCCCTATGTGTAGTCCCTGCCCACCCCCCTATAACTCCACCTTAAGACCCTCTCAGTATAGACCACAGTGGGTGCAGGGAATCTCACACCTGGTTCATGGTGGCTTCTTACTGATCAAAGCCTTTTGCTATGTTAATGACCAAATGGCTTCAGTACACCCTGAGATCTCACCACATCAGTATCAGTGACCTCTATCAGTGTATACTCTATCCATTTAAACTATATGTAATATATATATAGAGCAGAGGGTCCAGTTAGGAAGAATGTTCCCCTGTAACAATACGTTAACATCAATAATAACCCAGCATACTCATAAGCTCCTCCTACTGCTGACAGAATATATTGTTTATCTTTATGGCTATTTAAAGAATTTGAAACACTATAGAAAACGAAGCTCCAAATCCTATAAAACTTTGAATAAAATTAAAAGGGTTATCCAGGGATTAAAAATAAAATAAAAGGCTCCCATGCTCCTGGTCTTTCGAACTTTACCTTACAACATTGGAACAGGGAGTTTATTTAAATATTGTCCATTCCTCGAATATGAACTTCTGCAAAAAAAACCATAATGCTATAAATAAATGCAACAACACTCAATGTCTTTAATCACAAAATGGAGCTAGATGGTTTTTAGAATTCACAAAATTTTATGGGCTTTCTAAAGTTTACAGAATTAGCCACTGCAGGATACTACAACTCCCATGAGCCCAGTAATAACTCCACTCTCTTATGCTTTGCTCCTAGTGATGAGCTAACAGACTGTCTTGCTCTGTTACTCTGTTAATGATTTGTGTGTAACTGCCATTACTACACATTACCCCATTGAGAAGGTGTCTTATCACAACACCAGCAATACTGGATGTATCACTTATTTTACTGGTGTACTTTACTGATACATTCCTCCTATGACCAGTATGACCAGGTATGTGCTAATTGCCTTCATGTACTTTACATCATCATCCAAAAAGAAAAAAGAGAAAGCCAGCTCACCAGTAGTTCCTCTCTTGCAGTCCTCCAGGTGCACGGATAAACGTGTAAGCCCACACGAGCATAGAGGAGAATTCCAGCACGACCACGGAGGACGCTTGTAAGATTTCAAAAGCTTTATTTCATAGATAAAAAGTCACAGAACATGCAGCACATGGACGTAGAAAGACCTACGCGTTTCGTCTGGTTAAGACTTAATCATGGTCCTACCACCAAGAGACATAGACTGAACATTTAAACACTGTGTAACACACCTGTTGGACGGGGTGTGGATCACGTGATACCACAAAATGGGAAACAAAAAATTTTCGCCTACGCCTACTTGTGGCGTGAAGTAAAGGGAGCGATCCATCCCCAGTCCAATTTAGTAAAAACATATGAAAGACATAACTTGTTATCGGGACACTCGTTACATGTAATAATATAATGCTGTTATTTAGACCTGAGTTGGCGGTAAGGAAACAAGTTGCATATGGCGTATTATCCAATTGCATGACGTGGGGGTTCTTTTAGTCTCCAATAAACCTCTATCCATTGCAAACAAAAGACGCATTAGTTTGAATCGGAACCTATTGCAAGTGACATTATATGATTGCAAGAATACGGAGATACTCCGTTATTATGTGATCCTAACTGTCCGACCCTCTCGTTCTTATTTGATCCTGGTTGATGTGATCTTAATAAACAATTTATTTGTTTGCAACGTAGAGGAAATATTTACTCCTTTAAATGGGTGTAAGGCATATGGAGTTCTTCTATCTAAACAAATCTTTTATCTGCATACATTGAATGCAAATTGTCAATGACATCGGCTAACCTCTATCCTAGTAATACATAGTGTTACATTTCCATTACCTAAACATTGTGCTAGGACGTCAAGAAAGATCAATATATGGCCACATATGACCATCCATGGTGTAGGTCACATACTTAATAATTAATTATACCAAAGTATTAAATCTTTTCTGGAATTTAACCCCAAGGGCACCCTACTTTCCAGGGAGAATATCCAAAATGCCTCTCGATTCAGGAGTTTTCTCCTGTGATCGCCTCCTCTGGGTGGACGGTGCACCTTCTCAATGCCTTTCCAAGAGAACGATGAAGTGTTCTCACCATGAGCATCCCGGAAGTGTTTTGACACTGCCGAGATGTTACACTGGGTACTAGAGATATCTGATAAATGACGTCTAATGCGTATTTTCAAGGGGCCGGTGGTGCACCCCACATATTGGAGTCTACAGATGTTACAGGAGATCACATAAACCACATAAGGGGTGTTGCAGTTAATGTATGTGCCTATTTTATGTCTGGTGTCATTAACAAATGATGTGACAAAATCTACTGTATCCAAAAGGGGGCAAACTTTGCAAATTTTTATGGCCACATTTGTGGTTTCCTGGATAGTGTAGCCATGTGAATCCACTATCGAGTTTGTGGCTATTGAACATACTGGGACTGACTTGATTGCCTATGGTAGGGGCCCGTTTTGAGCTGAATTTAATACCACCCTGCAAGCATCTCGCTAAGCCATCATCCTGTTCTAATATTGGTGTGTATCTTTTAATAATATTTTTGATTTTATTGAACTGGTTGCTATACGTGGTTACAAATACAATAGGCTTTTGAGACTCTTCATCGAGGGTATGTGTCTGGGCTTTAGGTTTTAACAATGATTGTCTATGTATTTTATTTACTTTATCTCTAGCATTATTCAACATCTTAGAATTGTACTGTCTTTCCCTTAATCGGCCACACACCCTATCTGCTTCTAAACTAAATTTGTGTGCATCAGAGCAATTACGTTTCGTTCTTATTAGTTCCCCTGTGGGAATATTATTGATGACGTGGCTCGGGTGGCACGATGTGGCTAATAGTAAAGAGTTACCCGCTGTATCCTTGCGATATGGTAAGGTTTCTATTTTGTTCCCATTACCCCTCAACATGATGTCTAAAAATGGTATCTCTGTGTCATCAAATGTACCTGTGAACCTTAGGTTCATATTGTTAACATTAATATATTCTTTAAATTGGTTAAATGAAGATTCAGAGTCTTTCTAAATGAAAACCAGGTCATCAATGAAGCGACCTGTCCATTGTATAGCATGTTTAAAGGGGTTATTGTCAGAAAAAAGATATAATAACTCCCACTGTGTCATGTAGATATTTGCGAGGGAGGGGGAAAAGCGGGCCCCCATCGGGGCCCCCCCCCTACCTGCAAATAAAATTGGCCATCAAAAGTAAAAAAATTATGTTTTTGGAGAAACTCTGTAGCCATAATGAGAAATTCCCTAAGGCCATCTGAATAAGTACTAAAACTATTTAGGTGAATAGCTAGATAATAGATAGCTCGTTCATGTGGTATAGAGGGGTATAGCGCTACCACATCACATGTAGCCCATCCCCAAGTATCATCCCACTCTAATTCATTTGCCACATTAAGAACATGTTGCGTGTCCTTAAGAAATGTTGGAGAGACACTAGCCAAAGGCTGTAGATAGAAATCTAACCAGTTACCCAATCTCTCCCCAAGGCTCCCAATACCAGCTACAATGGGTCTCATAGGTGGAGGGAACTTGCCCTCTTGCAATAGTTTGTTTAAACCCTCTTTAAATGCACTGGTAGGATCACCAGGAAGTTTTCTATATGTAGTCACATCATCAAGTATAGTTTCGTTTAACATTTTATACAGTGTTGTATCCAACAGAACAATGGAACCCCCTTTATCTGCCGAGCGGACTGTGAGGTTATCATTTTCTCTTAAATTCTTCAGTGCCAATGCCTCGGCCCTTGTAAGGTTAAATTTCTTCCTATTTTTGGAACTCAAAAATTTGAGTTTAGTGAGTTCCCTTTCTACCAACTCATGGAAGGTGTCCATGACATCACTTCTGGAGGTTGCGGGGTAAAATGAGGGATTGCGAGTTTTAAATGGTTTAGTTAAAGCATCTGAGATTGCTAAGGATTCGCACTGAAGAGTTCTCAACATCAGAATATTACATTGATCTACAAAATTGAATGTGCCCTGTGAATAGGTCTCACCCTCCATCTCTGACGTACCTCCCACTCTGGTCGTTTCTACAGGTAAAACTCCCTCCTCCGTGGGCATGCCCATAAAATGTTTGCGTACAGTAATATTTCTAATGAATTTATTTACATCTAAGATGGTATTATATAAGTTGAAATCGAAAGAGGGAGAGAAACCTAAGCCCTTGCTTAAGGCGGATATGGTATGATTGTCAATAATGCAAGCTGATAAATTTATAACGGGGGATTCTATTTTTTGTCCTTCCATCCATGTCTGGTCTTCATCTTTGCATCTCCCCCTCCTGTGCTTCCTACCCGCTCGTTTCGACCGTTTTTTGAGGGGTTCTTTGAGGGGTTTTTTGGCAATGATGGGGAACTAGATTTGTCCCTATGGTTTGAGACATCATCATCCAGTCCCCTTCATGTGAAAACCAGCTCTCCTTTCCAACATACAGTCTCAGATAAATAATGCACTCCCTGAATCCTTCCAACATGTAAATAAATCCCTCGTGTTCCCCTGGCCTCCTAACATTCAATCCAACTACAGCCGAACATAGTGATGATCACATGACCTGCCAGGTGCAAGACATGTGATGTGGATATGTGACCAGCAGTCTGTACTGTGTCTGCTCCACTTAGAGAAAGTCAATGGACAGATGAAGGGCCAGTAGCATTTTAATTCTTTATGATAGTTTATGTCCATAGCATTTTTCTGCTAAGGGGAGCAAAAGTTTAACCCTTTAAGGATGCATCCCTTTTTCATTTATGCATTTTCATTTTGCATCTATAACTTTTTTTATTTTGTCATGTTAAGAGCTGTGTTTGGGCTTGTTTACTGCAAAACAAATTGTAATTCATAGCGACAGTATTTATTATTCTGGCACTAATAACATTTTCATATTTCAGTGTACGGAGCTGTGGGTGGTGTCATTTTTTACGACTTTTGATGACATTTTTAATGCTACCATTTTGAGACCTTTTGATCACTTTTTATATGATTTTTTATATTTTTCAAAATGGCAACAAAGTGGCACTTTCGACTTTTTTGCCGGAAAAATTGTTATTATATTTTGATAGAGTGGACATTTTGATACTGAACATGTTTATAATTCTTACTGTTTATTTACTTTTATATGTGAGCTAGGGAAAGAGGGGTGATTTAAACTTTTATATTTTAATTTTTTATTTTTTTTTTATTTTTTACCATTATTTCAGACCCTCCAGGGTATTTTATCCCTGCAGGGTCCGATTGCTAATACTATATACTGCAATACTACTGAATTGAAATGTATAGCAATATTACTGATGATTTCTATTAGCCTGCCATCTGCTGGCTATTAGAGATCATCACACATTGCAAGCCTACGAGTCTAAATGAGACTGTAGGCTGCCATGGCAACCGCTCTCTGATGATGTCACAGATGGCGGCACCCATGTAATGGTAAGTTAGGTGCCGTGGTTGCGTTCGACTTAACATCTTAACTGCCAGGATTGGTGCCAGCAGTAACAGGCGGGTGTCAGCTGTATTATACAGCCGACACCCACTGTGTATGGAGAGAGGTCAGCTCAAGAACTCTCTCCATACACCCCTCACAGCACGAGGACAATATAGTTCGTCCTGGGGCGTTGAGGTGTTTAAATAACAACTAATGGCATATTGGGGCTTATTTACTAAGGGTCTGTGGATCGCATTTTCGTCGGACTTTCTGATGTTTTCGGGGATTGCATGGCTGGGACAGGTATTTAGAAGGATTGTATCGCATGCGATCGGATTTTGGCGCCGGCTTTCATGTGACAGAAATCGTGTGGCGGACCTCTGGAGGATCCGACTGATTCGGACTAAGTGCAGGATTTAACTTTAAAATTGTGTAGCAATTTTAGACCTGAGCGGGGAAGCGACAGATGCAAGATATCGGGCACACGATCTTAGTGAATCACGCCAGAGTGCATTATAGGTGGAACAATGCACTTTGGGGGGAACTCCTTGGACAGGTAAGTAAATGTGCTCCATTGTCTTATATTTTCATGACCCATTATGCTTATTCCTGGAATATACCTTTAACCCTGTAATAAATCATCTGAAAAAATTTCACACATTTAGGTTTTGTTTTTTGTAGATTGAGTCGAATCTTTAATGGCATCATTGTGGGGTTTTTTGGGGTAGAAATTAGGAAAAATGCTTTTTTATCCTTTATCCTGATTTACCAGGTGTGCTATAAATAATATGGTATTATCATTTTTCACATTTCTATTTTTTCCTTTCATGTTTTGAATATTTTTTGCATTTACCTTTTATTTTTTTTAATATAATTTTTTTTGTTTGTTTAGAGTTTTTCTTAGTTCCACATGGTACAAAGTTGAGTGTTTGTATAATGCATTGAGTGCTTGTATACTGCATTCCATGTCAATGCAGTCAAAACTTTCAGAGGAAACAATAAAAAAAGAATTTATGGTTTAAAACTAAACACATGTGTAATTCAACATGTGACATATTTTACATGCTATACAGGTATTCTGTCACTGTGGAATAAAAAAAGTAAAAAGGTTTAATGAAACGTTTTTCCTTAGTCGTATTATTCCAGCCAAATTCATAATTTCCTTAGAATTTCCTATTTTTACTGTAATAAGGTTAGATATTGTATTTGATATTCTAATTGGGTAAGAACAGACAGATGTATTCCAACTTGTGTACTTTCTACAAGAATCATCCATTAATGTCTCTAAGGAGCAGTCCTGTATTAAATCATTCCCTGCCAGCCGCATATTGGCTTTCTGCCTAGCAAAGATGTAGAGCACTTGTTTACCTACATGACTCATGTTGAAAGTTTGATAAGAAACCAAAGATTATATTGTTATAATTAGTTTCTTATTTCATCAGTGCCTAATGATATAATCACTTAAGTATTCAGTAGATGGATGGTTGCAGTACATTTCTTCTAAAATGTGTCTATAAATGTCTTTATAGACACTCCTATTGCAGCACATTTACTAAGAACAGTGCAGTGTGCACTATTTGCAGTTTGCCTGTGTATAGTGCAGAGTGCGGCAGATTCTTTTGGTGCACCTTTAACATAGGCATGCAACACAATTCTGTCGGACTTTGCATGTTAGTTGTGGCGCACCGGCCGACTGAGCACTGGAACTCCCCCTTCAGTGTTGAAATTTGTGCTGCATGATGAATATTGCAGCCGTGCCACAAAGTGTCACATGCGCCACAATTGCGCTCGGACACTTCTTAAATACATGTGCAAGCAGTTTGTACTACAAAGAATGTCCGACAGAAAACTGGCGCACGGCCCTTAATAAATGTGCCCCACTATGTCTTCTCTCAGGTATACTTTGAATTCTGATATTGAACACTAGTGATCCACTGTCTTATTAGTATTGTGTGCTACTGAAATCAAAATTACAGTACATGATTGTAGTTCTATGGGGTGATTTACAGGTTCATAGCCATCGTGTTCAGGTCCCTCTCTACTCTGGCTAATATAGTCATCATACAGTCCATATTTAATGGACGGTACATGACCACCTAAAACTGGTCAAATTTAGATTCCTCTTCCACCACATTTATTTCTTGGCTCAGTATATGCTGGAGGTGAACATATTTCCAGCTGAAGTCCATGAGTAGGCCTGACTACTGTATTGTGCCAGCTAGCAAGGCATCTGCTAAAGATGTTGCAGGTGTTTTTATCCGTGCATGGGCATTAAAGGGAACCTGTCACCACACTTGCATATATACAGCCAGTGACAGGTTCCTATAGAGGCCTATTAACTGACTGACAGTCTTCTTTTAGCTAAAATTGTTTCACTTACATCCACATAAATCCCCTTTTATTACCTGGGATCAGAAGGGGGGAGCATGTCCTGGTTGCCCAGCCCCTCCCATCTAATCCTCCCCATGCCTTATGCCTCCTTACTGGTCACAGTTCATGTCATGTGACCAGAGTGACATAATCTCAGGTATTTTAGCCTCTTAATAATAGCATACTCTGCCTCATACATGTATCTGACCACGTGAAGTCACAGCTGCCTCCATGGACTTCTACTCCTCTCCATCCTCGATGGAGCCTGCAGTGATCTTAATTAACCACAAATATGGTGTACAGTTTGCTATTCTTAGAAGGCTAAAGAACCTGCAATGATGTCACTGGTCACATGAATGTAACACAAGGCAACGTGTAAATAAATTGATACAATGGGGCCTATTTACTAAGGGTCCAACAGGGATCACACTGGGGATTGTGTGGCACACGATTGGATTGTATTTCAATCGCGTCGGCTTTCACGCAACACAAATCGTGCGGATTCCGACTAAGCGCGGGATTTAACATTAAAATTTGTGTCGTAAGCCAAGCACTTACATGAACTGCGAAGAAGAAGGTGAACTCTGGCGGACCTGAGCAGGGAGCGACACATACAGGATATCGAGCGCGGGATCTACGTGGATCGCGACTTGGACAGGTAAGTAAATGTGCAACAATATTTCACATCTGTAAATGATGGTCCCTAAGTACAAAAAGGCAGAGCAGTGATTTAAAGAGACACAGAGCTGACAGTCAGAATAATGGGGTGTGGTTTACTGCTAGCCTGAGAGAGAGTTAACACCAACATGAGTTGCAAAAGCTAATTTGCATACCAGAAAAACTTCTGTAATTAAGGTATAGTGCCCCACTGACAGCTAATTTTAGTTAATATAGGGAGGACTTGTAACCCTTTATCAGCAAACATTGTTAGTCATGGGGGTCAAAATCTGGTGACGGGTACTCTTGAAAATGATCTTAATAAAATAAACTAATCTGATATTATGTTTAATATGACAAATTAAAAGCATTTTCACTTTTACTGCTCTATTTTAAAAAGTGATAAACAATTCGAGCTTGCTGTTTTTAAGAATTATTAGACATGCTATTTCCTATAAAGTTCTATACCAATAACATAATTTTAAAAGAAAAGTAATTCACAAGTTTCTGAGTTACAGATGTTTCATTAGAGAAGAGATAAAATGTATATTCAGATGTTTCCTGATTCAGAAAAAAACAAGCATTTTAGCAGCCATTTTATTATTCTCTTGACAGTTGTTGAACACTAGACAGTAAGAGAAAAATTCCTGCTTACAGCAAAAAGAAAAAAATCAAAACCAAATCTGCCAAGAAAATTAAAACTGGGATAATTGCCATACAATCCTATAAAAGGCAGATGATTTGACAGTTGACAGAAGATTTATGGGTTTCTCATGAAATCCAGCGTAACAGAAAACCAGGGCTAAACTTAGAGTGGTTGGACTCCCTTGGACAAAAATAGTAATGTAACACATACTTGATCTAGATAAAGCAAGTGCCTAATATGAAGTATTTTGGAGTTGTTTGGGTTTTCTTTCAGGCTGTGCATTTTATTTCACATACTGTCACTCAAAGATTGTGGATTCTTTCCAGCCTTTGACCTTCAGCATCGGTTTCATGCCGGAATCTTTTTATATACTAAATGTAGCACCTCCATATTAATAATGTACAATATATATTTAAACGCTGATTTTGAGATGGTTTGCCCTTCTATTTGGAAAAAACAGAATGTTGGTCAAAATGTTTCTCCATTTTCAAAAGTTTTAAAATGTCTGCTTGATATTACCTCCAAAATAATTTGATAACTAACATTTACTGAATGTCTGCTTTATGTTTTTAAAGTTTTAGGAACAATTTTTTCCATTCAAATTAAAATCACCAAAACTTACTTAATTTTAGGGACTTGCTCTGGTTTGAAGCAACACTAAGGCCCGTTCCCCACTTGCGAGTGTGATGCGATGAACTCGCATCACACTCGCAACGCAAGCTGCCGGGAACGCACGGCCTGAACGCTGCACCGCGGGAGTGAACTCAGCATGTCAGTTCACTCCCGCGGTGCAGCGTTCAGGCCGTGCGTTCCCGGCAGCTTGCGTTGCGAGTGTGATGCGAGTTCATCGCATCACACTCGCAAGTGGGGAACGGGCCTAAGAGCCCTAAATAATAGTAAAACAACATAAATTACCCCAGTTTAGAAACTGCATCCCTTAATGTATGTAAAACACATTTCAGGAAGTTTGTTCACCCTTTAAGTATTTTACATGGGTTAAAACAAGACAGAGGTACAATTTAGAATTTGTAATTTTTTGTTAAAAAGGTTTCAAGGCTGAAATCTACTTTAGTGCTTGTTGCCTAATTTCTTCTTAGTATGCCAATACTCCATATGTGGTGAATAGCTGTATGGGAACATGGAATAAGGAATACTTTACAGATACCATGGTTCATTTAGTTTGCCCCTAAACTGTGGGCCGATTGGTTTATGGCCGGTCCCGGGCCAGTCCTGGACTGGTGGGGCCGGTTGAAAAATAAAAACACATGAAACTCACCTCTCCGACACCCCAACACTGCTCCCCTGCTTGATCCCACTCCGGGCGTGGTGACAACAACGTAGGCGCCGGCGTCACACAGACCATGACGTCGGCAAGCGGCTGACTTCATGGTCTGTGCGACGCCGGCCCGTACGGAGCTAACACCGCGGCCGGACTGGAAACAAGCAGGGGAGCAGCGCCGGGGCGTCGGAGAGGTGAGTTTCATGTGTTTTAATTTTTATGTACTGGGGTGGGGGTGGGGGTGGCGCTGTATACCGGGGGCAGGCTGTATACCGGGGCTGTGGGCTGTATACCGGGGCTATATACTGGGGGCAGGGGCTGTATACTGGGGGCAGGGGCTGTATACTGGGGCAGGGGCTGTATACTGGGGGCAGGGGCTGTATACTGGGGGCAGGGGCTGTATACTGGGGCAGGGGCTGTATACTGGGGGCAGGGGCTGTATACTGGGGGCAGGGGCTGTATACTGGGGGCAGGGGCTGTATACTGGGGGCAGGGGCTGTATACTGGGCTGTACACTGGGGCTATGGGCTGTATACTGGGGGCAGGGGCTGTATACTGGGCTGTACACTGGGGCTATGGGCTGTATACTGGGGGCAGGGGCTGTATACTGGGCTGTATACTGGGCTGTATACTGGGGGCAGGGGCTGTATACTGGGCTGTATACTGGGCTGTATACTGGGCTGTATACTGGGGCTATGGGCAGTCTGGCCGTATACTGGGGCTATGGGCAGTCTGGCCGTATACTGGGGCTATGGGCAGTCTGGCCGTATACTGGGGCTATGGGCAGTCTGGCCGTATACTGGGGCTATGGGCAGTCTGGCCGTATACTGGGGCTATGGGCAGTCTGGCCGTATACTGGGGCTATGGGCAGTCTGGCCGTATACTGGGGCTATGGGCAGTCTGGCCGTATACTGGGGCTATGGGCAGTCTGGCCGTATACTGGGGCTATGGGCAGTCTGGCCGTATACTGGGGCTATGGGCAGTCTGGCCGTATACTGGGGCTATGGGCAGTCTGGCCGTATACTGCGGCTATGGGCAGTCTGGCCGTATACTGCGGCTATGGGCAGTCTGGCCGTATACTGCGGCTATGGGCAGTCTGGCCGTATACTGGGGCTATGGGCAGTCTGGCCGTATACTGGGGCTATGGGCAGTCTGGCCGTATACTGGGGCTATGGGCAGTCTGGCCGTATACTGGGGCTATGGGCAGTCTGGCCGTATACTGGGGCTATGGGCAGTCTGGCCGTATACTGGGGCTATGGGCAGTCTGGCCGTATACTGGGGCTATGGGCAGTCTGGCCGTATACTGGGGCTATGGGCAGTCTGGCCGTATACTGGGGCTATGGGCAGTCTGGCCGTATACTGGGGCTATGGGCAGTCTGGCCGTATACTGGGGCTATGGGCAGTCTGGCCGTATACTGGGGCTATGGGCAGTCTGGCCGTATACTGGGGCTATGGGCAGTCTGGCCGTATACTGGGGCTATGGGCAGTCTGGCCGTATACTGGGGCTATGGGCAGTCTGGCCGTATACTGGGGCTATGGGCAGTCTGGCCGTATACTGGGGCTATGGGCAGTCTGGCCGTATACTGGGGCTATGGGCAGTCTGGCCGTATACTGGGGCTATGGGCAGTCTGGCCGTATACTGGGGCTATGGGCAGTCTGGCCGTATACTGGGGCTATGGGCAGTCTGGCCGCATACTGGGGCTATGGGCAGTCTGGCCGCATACTGGGGCTGTGGGCAGTCTGGCCGCATACTGGGGCTGTGGGCAGTCTGGCCGTATACTGGGGCTGTGGGCAGTCTGGCCGTATACTGGGGCTGTGGGCAGTCTGGCCGTATACTGAGGCTGTGGGCAGTCTGGCCGTATACTGAGGCTGTGGGCAGTCTGGCCGTATACTGAGGCTGTGGGCAGTCTTGCCGTATACTGAGGCTATGGGCAGTCTGGCCGTATACTGGGGCTATGGGCAGTCTGGCCGTATACTGGGGCTATGGGCAGTCTGGCCGTATACTGGGGCTATGGGCAGTCTGGCCGTATACTGGGGCTATGGGCAGTCTGGCCGCATACTGGGGCTGTGGGCAGTCTGGCCGTATACTGGGGCTGTGGGCAGTCTGGCCGTATACTGGGGCTGTGGGCAGTCTGGCCGTATACTGAGGCTGTGGGCAGTCTGGCCGTATACTGAGGCTGTGGGCAGTCTGGCCGTATACTGAGGCTGTGGGCAGTCTTGCCGTATACTGAGGCTATGGGCAGTCTGGCCGTATACTGGGGCTATGGGCAGTCTGGCCGTATACTGGGGCTATGGGCAGTCTGGCCGTATACTGGGGCTATGGGCAGTCTGGCCGCATACTGGGGCTATGGGCAGTCTGGCCGCATACTGGGGCTATGGGCAGTCTGGCCGCATACTGGGGCTATGGGCAGTCTGGCCGCATACTGGGGCTGTGGGCAGTCTGGCCGCATACTGAGGCTGTGGGCAGTCTGGCCGTATACTGAGGCTGTGGGCAGTCTGGCCGTATACTGAGGCTGTGGGCAGTCTTGCCGTATACTGAGGCTGTGGGCAGTCTGGCCGTATACTGGGGCTATGGGCAGTCTGGCCGTATACTGGGGCTATGGGCAGTCTGGCCGCGTACTGGGGCTATGGGCAGTCTGGCCGCATACTGGGGCTATGGGCAGTCTGGCCGCATACTGGGGCTATGGGCAGTCTGGCCGCATACTGGGGCTATGGGCAGTCTGGCCGCATACTGGAGCTATGGGCAGTCTGGCCGCATTCTGGGGCTATGGGCAGTCTGGCCGCATACTGGGGCTATGGGCAGTCTGGCCGCATACTGGGCAGACTGAATATATTAGGAGGACTGTCTGGCTGTATATTGGGGGATATATATATATATATATACATACATAGTATAGTGGGCTGGATGTATACTGGGGGGTAATGGCTACTAGTAGTAGTAACTATATTCTTGTACATAGGGGGCAGTATTGTAGTAGTTATATTTCTGTACATAGGGGGCAGTATTATAGTAGTTATATTCCTGTACATAGGGGGCAGTATTATAGTAGTTATATTCTTGTACATAGGGGGCAGTATTATAGTAGTTATATTCTTGTACATAGGGAGCAGTATTATAGTAGTTATATTCTTGTACATAGGGGGCAGTATCATAGTAGTTATATTACTGTACATAGGGGGCAGTATTATAGTAGTTATCCAAGAACAAAGAGCGGGATCCGCAAGCTCTGTCTTTGTGTCATGTCTCGCGTGTATCCATGCCTGTTTTCTTGCCATTGCAAGTTTTTTAACTGAAGATGAAATAAATATTTTTTGGACTTTTATAAAAAAAAAACAAATTCTTCCTTCATTGCTGGAGCCCGCTCTTTGTTCTTGGATACTAGTCCTCTTGGCGGTTTCGATACCGGATCGGACCCTGGACTCCACGCAACCTAAGGCCATATAGGATTCCTGCCGGGTGAGCTGTTTTTCAATATTTTTCTTGCATCTGTATCTACTATTATAGTAGTTATATTCTTGTACATAGGGAGCAGTATTATAGTAGTTATATCGTTGTACATATGGGGGCAGTATTATAGTTGTTATATTCTTGTTTATTGGAGAAGGTATTGTAGTATGTTTTTAGTGTACATATATGGCAGTATTAAGTTCTGTGCTCTTACAAGGAGGCAGTATGAGTCTCTTTCTCTGCGTTGTACATGTTGATTAGACCATCTATTAACAGTTTGTATGGAGTTTAGTAACTCCACCCACATCACAAGGCCACACCTACTTGTTTTGACCCCGCCCACAGAATGGGGCCACTTTTACAGTTTTTCCCAGGGCCACTTTAAATTCCCAGTCCGCCCCTGGCCCCTAATGCACCCAAACTGAGGAAAATCCCAATAAGGGACCCCATTTTGGAAACTAAATCCCTTACAGATTTTATCAAGGTATATATTATGTATTAAGACCTGACAGGGTGTAGCATAGATTGACCCACATGTGGATAAAAACTGCGGTGGGTGCACATGGCATTCAATTCTGGAGTCATTTGTTATTGGTGGCTATTATTTTTAATGGAAGGAGATGTATTTTCCAATGACACTATTTTGGTGTGGCTCTGCCCTGTGGGTGAAAATGTATTAACTTTATTTTGGGTTGGAGTAGAAAAAAACATTTTGTAATTTATTTTGAAAATTTTTTGTTACCTAAGTAACATGTTATCTTTATTTTATGGGTCAGTTCAATTATGGCAATACCATATTTATGTATTTTTTCTTTTGTTTCCCAAAATTTACAAAATAAAACCTAATCTTTCAGGAGGTGTAACATTGATTGAGGGCTTATTTATGTTGGACATGTTGTACTTTATGCTAGTACCATTCATGAATAAGTTTTTTTTCTCTTTTTTTTTTTTTTTTTTTTGAAGATCAATATAGCTAAAACATTTAAAAATTTTTTTTTACAGCATTCAACATTCAATGATACAGTTTTATTGTATGGGTTTTTACGGGCACGATGATACCAAATATATAGGGTTTTTTGTATCATTTATATGTAAAGGAGGCTTTAGAGTATTTTGATGAATTTTTTTAATGATTTTAATTTACTTTTTATTAACTTTTTTACTAGTCCAAATTTGAGGCATGAACAAGCAATCGTTTGATTGCTTTTGCATTAAATACCATGAAATATATAATTATTGCAGGGTATTATCACTGTAAGCCTATGCAGATGACATCCAATGTTTCCCAATGCCAGCAATGAGCTGAACTAGCAACATGACAGTGCCCTACATATACAGCGGTCAGCGCCAAATACCAGTGCCCGGTGCCATACATGTACAGCGCAGATCAGAAAAGGGTTAAAGAACTGTTGCATAGCCCCTCTATTACTGCTATTACAAAAAAAAAAGGTATAACAAAATCACACTTTGTTTGGCATCATAGTTAAAATATGAAAAATTTGCACTCGTTCTATGTGAATGCCCTGGGTAAAATAAGCAGGATATTTATTTCAAAGGTATGGTTTCAATACAATGTAGTTTGTATGGTCAAGACTGCTGGTAAACTCCCTTTAAAAGGCAGCCTGGATGGGTAACATTTATTTTGGGTCTAGTATTTGGTGTTTAAGTCCCAAAAATCCAATATACAAGACTATTTAATGTTAACTAAATTACAAAAAGAGCAGTATAGTGTATAGGATATTTGAGAAAATACAATACAATAACACAAGTCACTTATGCAAATTAAGATTTTGGAGCGGTCACAAAATTTTAATAAAATCCGCTGTAACATCTATAAATGTGCATATTTTAAAATAATATATACATGACTGGGTATGATGAAGTAGCTGTGGCATAAGAAAGAGCGTAGACCTGAAATTTGTCCCATGACTGAGGGAATGTCCACCTGGCCAGTCACAGCCATGGTTAGTTGCTAGGGGTGTCAATTTGCCAGATTTGCTGTCAATACAGCAATATGTCTGGGTCAACCGGCTGAACCTGAACCTGACCATAGGGTCTGCTAGTTGTCATTATCTCTAGTCGTCAAATGTTAAGGTACATTTAGATGTCTCCAAGTAAAACTATGTTTGTTCGTCATGGTGATTTATAACAGAAAAGGGTTTTATTTTACAAGAACAGATTGCTTCAAACAGTGACAACGTCATTTTCAGATGGAAAGAAACACCTGAACAGGATAATAGGGGTGTGTTAAATTATTTCAATTGGGGTAAATATTTATGGTAAATATTGTTCCTTGGCCAATCTCTTTTAACCCTTACAGGACTTCAGTTTCTGCCTTCAGGGTCCGTCCTCTCCATAACTTTCTTTTCATCCATGTAGATCGTTGATTTTGTATAATTTATCTCCTTTTCTATATGTCTAGTAGAGTGTGTACATAAATTTTAATAACAGGTGCACTCCAGTTAATAATGATACAAGTGGATTTAGCATAGCAAAAATTCCATTCTATGAATCATCACTTCCTATTACAGTTTAACAGATGGAAAACCTTGGTCATGATTTATATCTATGACTAGTTCGAAACATCTTTGGTATGAGCTAACAGTGCAGATATAAATTGTGTGCTATTTCCCTTTCCTCTTTCTTTACCCTTTTTTCATATACATGAATCCTTAGTCTTATAACCAGATATAAATTAAAGGAACCCTATCATCAGCATTTTCACCACTAAACTGAAAGGAACCTCTGGTTGGATATATTCATGTTAGCATTTTGGATATAAAAGACATGTGAAGTTTACAAAGTGGGGAATACAGTCTACGACTACAAACAAAATTCTCAATAAAGTTTTTGATTGGCATTATTTATGCTGCGATGGGGAATACATTTTACAGGTGGAAGTTCAGGGTTTAGGCGAAACTCCAATTTTTAGTACTGGGAGTATAAACCTTATTAAGATCGTTGTCCAGATCTTTATAGTCTGCAGATATTTATTTTTTTTATAGGTAGATGGATTTGGATCCATTTTAGGAGATGGATGCTCAATACTTTTATTTGGTCTACATCAATATCAAAGCTGCAGTTAGTTAAACTTCAGAAACTCATGACTCAGGCCCTGCACTATTTATACATATATTATCTATCTATCTATCTATCTATCTATCTATCTATCTATCTATCTATCGTGATACCTGTGGCCCTGATCTTTAGAGTGCATCATCTGGTGCACCACCTAGGTGTGTTGAGCATCATGTTCTGCAGGTACCTGGCCGACTTAATGCATCTGCTTCCAATGTATAGAGCAGCTCAAAGCTATAATGCCAATTTACAAGATGCTTTGGCAGCAAGTCCCATAGTCTGACTACTCTTCCTGTCTATTTTGATGGTGAGACCATTTTTCCTCTGAGTGTTTAGCAGTGTTGCCAAACTCCAATTCACATCAGCCCTATGGTTTCCTTTAAAGGGCTGAGGGTACTTGTAAGACCGTATTAAAGGGGTTGGACACTTTACCACATATTTTTTGTAATTTGTGTGGGAGGGGGGCAGGTAATTATATTAACATATTAGGTAATTTAGCAATATACATCTTTTAATAGTCCTGCTCTGCTTTCTTGATATGTAAAATGACACCTCCTGTCGTTTACCATATCAGCCATATATTCCTGTCCATTAAATGGCTGCCGATGGAGGGTCAAGTGATCTCTGCCTGGCTGATGGACAGATCGCATGAACATCCCTCTGCGGCCATTTTATGGACGGGAATGTCTGGCTGATGATATAAAAGAAAGGAGGCTTCACTTCACATATCAAGAAAGCAGAGCAGAACTTTTAATAGATGTGTGATAAACATGCAGGTATTGTCTTGTTCATCCAGCCACCCATATCCCTCACCTTCCCCCCAGCCTCAGCTTATTTGGCCTAACTGAGATAGGCTGTTTACATTCACACAGCATGTGTCCTTAATTCCATAGACCTCTGCAGTCAGTTCGACTCCAGGCATATCCCCCCCCTCCCCCCCAAGTCTCAAACAAATGGCCATAGACTCCAAAACCAGTAAGTTGAATAGGGACACTTATGAATTTATGGTTCATCTCACCAGAAGAACAAATACATTTTTGGGATTTGGGATATTCTGGTGATCAAGGAAGTACGATTTGCGGGGCTCTAGGACACTCTGTTCCAGAGATATCAATATCTCTGGATCAGACAATAGCAAATGGGTCAGATTTGGTATCAATGCGATCCAGGGATTCACCCGGATCCAATGATATCAGGACCATGACCCTACCAATGAGACCCAGTCCAGCTCTGATCAGAATTCCCAGTCACAGGTGGTGGTTTTCCCTTGTAACTGTGGCTCTCATAGAGAAAAAATAAAGTTAAATTTTTTTTAAAAAGTGAAAATGTCTTTTATGACCTCATGGGGGACATATAAAGTAAAAACACACATACAAAAAGGGGCCCTTATGGTGTCACTTTCCCATATGAGAAGACTATTACTATAAACCATACATTATAGTACAGCTTCTAGTTACGCCACTGCTTATTAGGGCTCTTTAGAGGGATTTATATTGGAAGGTATGCTCTAAGAGTGCAAGGCATGTTCAGGTGTTAAAGTAACAGCTAGGCCTGGTGCACCAGAACAATGGTGTCAGTATCCAACAGCGGTAGACGTGTGCAAGGTTTGAGTTATGGACAAAATGTGTCAGGAAGGTGTATGGGAGAAATACATTATGGCTACTTTATATTATAGAGAAAGTTCATGACATTTTTTTCCAGTAGACAGAGATGATACTGTTATGAGCACAGAGAAAAAAATCTAAAATTGAAGATGGCACCTGATCAGGGCAGAAAGACGTGAAAGGATACTGACAATTGTATCTGAATCAGTCTTTTGGCTTATTTGTGTAAATTCTTGGCTGGGATGAAAATGTTTTGCCTCACAAATAGTTAATGTCAAATAATTTCTAGGGAATTGACAGCAGTGAGGTAGTTAAATTTTACCTACAAATAAAAATGATACATTATTTTCAAAAATTGTATAAAAAAAGTATGTTATGCAAGCTATTAACATGATTTGCAACTGAACGTCACTCATGATGTTTTGTCTAGAAATCAGCACATATTGAGCATTAATCTGTCATTACCTATTCACTTTATGGGAAATTGCATGCATAGTTGTACATGGTTCAGTCATCTGTTTTTAAAGTTTTATGCTCCATAAAGATCAAGTTTATGTTTATTTAAAGATTCAAGTATTCACATAATTTCAATAATATCCTAAGAATAAAAATATTGCAATACAATCCCTCCCACTGCAAACCTTCATCACACATGTGAAAAGGGCATATCCTGTGAACACCTTAAGTTAGTAACATCAACAATCACACATTTGTGATAAAGTGCAATGCGTTTTTCCATTGCTGTGCAGACATTTTGTCCTACACTTCTTTGTAGACTTGTTTCAATTCACTTACATTGGATGGTTTTCAAGAATGAGCTGCCCGTTTTAGGTTTCACCAAAGACAGAATGTTTTGTAATTTGTGCCCAAACTATCTACAACACCTTGTACCACATGTTTCAAGAGTTTTAGACAGGTTTTAGACACTTGTGTGACTGGTGCAGCAAAAGCAGTGTGTGGCCTTAGTAAAAGGAGACTCCCTGCTCACAGAGGAGAAGGTCATGTGACAGTGTATTAAGCAGCCTTGGATGTGTACAGAACAGTGAATGCAGATGTCTCCTGCATAGAATAGTGAGGTTAAGGTTTTCCCCTGTTCCTCATCAGTCCCTCCATCCTAGTCTGTGATTCGACAGAACTTTATCCATCGTCTCTACTCTACTTGCTGCTTACCTCCCCCACCTTAGCTCTGTGCAGATAAGCTATTAACCCTTACTGCTCACACAGCACAGGCTATAGACTGCATGTAACCTTGTCACTAATGATTTCTATCACTTATTACATGTTCCCTGCTCCTCCATGTGATAGAAGCTGCCAGGCTAGTCACCATATTCATCCTGTATGTTCTGTGCATGTCCCCTGCTCCTCCATGTGATGGAAGCTGTTGGCTGGTCACCATATAAATCCTTTATGTACTGTGCATGTCCGCTGCTCCTCCATGTGATGGAAGCAGCCAGACTGGTCACCATATACATCCTGTATGTGCACTGTACAGTGATCAGTGGATTTACTTGTGGGAAACTAAATGGATTTAATGCTAAATTACTTTGAGAGAGAGCACAAGGCATCGTGGGATTTGTGGGCAATCTAGCTGGCCTCAGCCTGTGGGCAAAGACTGACAGATATTAGTCTCCGCCCACTTCACCTCTGGTAAGAAAAATTTTGTTCAAACACTTTCAGAACAGAAAATGCCATGACTTTGGGAAGAAAAGGGTGAGCAGCACAATGTAGGCATCATTCTGTTTGTTTTCAAAGGGGGAATATCATATATAATAATTTGGTAAAATCACTATAGCTTTACAGTTACACTTTAATAAGTTCTGGTTAGCGATGGCTGGCAGGGCCGGCGTTAGGGGTCATTTGGCCAGGTCCCTCTGTTATAAAGTGAACTTTTGTGGGCAGAGGATGTGTTGCTCCTTTAAAGGAAACCTACCACTTAAAAGTGGTACATGGCACCAGATCAGGGTGAGCTGGTGCCAGAGCATATTTTTGTTAGGGGAACAAAGCCCCTATCACAGAATTATAAGTTATATTAACTTATAACTCGGCGCACCGCACTTGGGCACGGCGCACCATGCGCGCACCGGATTCTAAAGTGCTGGAGAGCTGGTGACATCACCGAGCTCTCCGGCACACGCGCGCCTGCATAAAATATCCAGTACAGAATTGACGCTTTTCTACTCCTGCTCTCACAAAAAAGTTCCTAAATTTTCAACAATGGGGGATACCAACCCCAAAATGGTAACACTGGAAAAAGCATCTCATCCCACAATTAAGGAGATTAAGGAGACACCAAATATGTAGGGGTTTTCTTATGTTTTACTACTTTAGCAAAAAAAAGCCTTAAACAAAAAACTCATTTGCTCATTCAGTTAAAAAGTACAGTATGTCATTGTCTAAACCTTTTTTTAGTGACCTGTGTGTGTACAGTAACAGTCACTGGATCAGTTGAAAAACAGACGGATGCTATCCAAGTGATGGATGCTATCCGACTGATGGTTGATAGGATACACTCTTGGGGGGAGATTTATCAGAAGTGTCTGAGAGCAGAACCGTTTTAGTTGCCCATGTCAACCAATCAGAGCTCAGCTTTAATTTTTTAAACTGCTGCAGGGATATAAAAGCTGTGCTCTGATTGGTTGCCATGGGCAAATCGAGCACTTCTGATAAATGTCCCCTACACAATTCATCCACTATTTTAACAAAGATAAAAAATGTATGCCTCATGGATGCAATTTGTCAGTCAAAAATACACAGACATTAAACCAACATTAATGTCCATTTTTCATCGCCAAGTATCGGTTCAGCTTTTTCCAACTGTGTGCACTATGGAGTTATGAACTTTCATAGTGCTCTAAAGTCCCTTTTTATTAAATAACCTATGATGATTAAAGAGGACCTTTCACAGCCTCACTTCTATAGAGATTAGCATACCATTTTGTAGGGACTACCACACAGATTGAGGAGCATTTAGAATTTTCTTTGTAGCCCTCACGGTTGCAGAGATTCTAGTCCCAGCATCTGACCAATGTAATCTGTGTTTGGTCAGAGAGCAGGAGCTGGGGCTGGAGGCATGTGTTATGCTAATTTTCTATCATACTGTCCAGGCAATATCAGAGAAGCTATTACCGTATTAGCAGTAGAGCTGTGATTTCTCTATGTTCACATATTGACATTGCATTTACACCGTGTTTACAAAAATGCAATGTTACAAATTGCAGTGTGAACGGGATGCAAACGTGATGGAAATGTATGTGCAGTGTAAACGCAAACACATCTTAAACACACATGAAATGTAAATGCATACGCCATGTAAATGTAAACACAAACACAGTGTAAACACCATATAAAGATAAACATTTAAATGCAAACACCATGCAGAAGTTAATGCAAATGTAATGCAAGCCCAACCTAAACACAAATGCTATTTAACCACGAATGCAACAAAGAAGATGAAGAAAACATCATGTAAAAGCAAATAAAACAACATAAAGGCACTGCAAACTGCACAGAAAATGCAAATGTGACTTAATTAGAGATGAGCGAGTATACTCGTCCGAGCTTGATGCTCGTTCGAGTATTAAGGTACTCGAAACGGCTCGTTGCTCGGACGAGTATTTCCCCTGCTCGAGATCGAGCATTTAATTAAAAAAACACAGTGAAGAACAATGAAGAATAGAATAAAAACAGTGAACACAGTGAACACAGGATCATTTAAGTGAAAAACACAGTAAAGAACACAGTGAAGAATAGATTACAGATGTTCGGCACATCTGCTTACTTGTCGGGAGATACGCGCGGAACGGTGCGAACAAAATAGTATGTGAAGAACAATATATATGTGTGAAGAACACATTGCAGAACACGGTGAGCAGGACAGAGACAACGAGGAGCAGCACAGAGACAACGAGGAGCAGCACAGAGACACCGGGGAGCAGCACAGAGACACCGGGGAGCAGCACGGAGACATGGGGCAGCGGCAGCACGAAGACATGGGGCAGCGGCAGCACGGAGACATGGTGCAGCGGCAGCACGAAGACATGGGGCAGCGGCAGCACGGAGACATGGGGCAGCGGCAGCATGGAGACATCAGGCAGCGGCACGGAGACATCGGGGCACGGAGACATCGGGGCACGGAGACATCGGGGCACGGAGACATCGGGGAGCGGCGGGGAGCCGCACGGAGACATCGTTGCACGGAGACATCGGGGAGCGGCACGGAGACATCGGGGCACGGAGACATCGGGGCACGGAGACATCGGGGCACGGAGACATCGGGGCACGGAGACATCGGGGCACGGAGACATCGGGGCACGGAGACAGCGGGGCACGGAGACAGCGGGGCACGGAGACATCGGGGCACGGAGACAGCGGGGCACGGAGACAGCGGGGCACGGAGACATCGGGGCACGGAGAGAGCGGGGCACAGAGACAGCGGGGCACGGAGACATCGGGGAGCGTCGGGGAGCCGCACGGAGACATCGTTGCACGGAGACATCGGGGAGCGGCACGGAGCGGCACGGAGACATCGGGGCACGGAGACATCGGGGCACGGAGACAGCGGGGCACGGAGACATCGGGGCACGGAGACATCGGGGCACGGAGACATCGGGGCACGGAGACAGCGGGGCACGGAGACAGCGGGGCACGGAGACAGCGGGGCACGGAGACAGCGGGGCACGGAGACAGCGTATCTCCCGACAAGTAAGCAGATGTGCCGAACATCTGCAATCTATTCTTCACTGTGTTTTTCACTTAAATGATCCTATTCTTCACTGTTCTTCACATCTGCTAACTTGTCGGGAGATAATATACGCGCGGAACAGTGAAGAATAGATTGCAAATGTTTGCATACATCTGATCACTTATCAGAAGACATTCTTTTTCAATTAATTAACACATTTTATTCCCGAACCATGGTCCCTTTGAAAAATGCTCGAGTCTCCCATTGACTTCAATGGGGCTCGTTATTCGAGACGAGCACTCGAGCATCTGGAAAAGTTCGTCTCGAATAACGAGCACTCGAGCATTTTAGTGCTCGCTCATCTCTAGACTTAATGCAACGTAAATACGACACAAACTCCACATAAACACAAAATGCACCGTATACGCAATGCAAACATGACATAACTACAAACACCACGTACACGTAAGTGTAAACGAGACATAAATGCAAACACCACATAAGCTTAAACATAAAGCAAACACGCCATAAATGTAAACGGCACATAAATTCGACATAATTGCAACATAAACATCAGTATAAATTCAACAAACACAAACGCCATGTAAGCTTAAACACAATGCAAACCTGATAAACGTAAATGCTGTATAAATGTAAGTGTAAACGCAACATAAATGCAAACAAAACATAATCATGACGTAAACACAACATAGGCCTAAATGCGACATAAACGTAAACAGGGCATAAGTGTAAACACAGTGCAAATGCAATACAATCCCAAATGCTGCATAAGCATAAATGTGACACAAACGTCCCATAAGCGTAGACGCAAACACAACTTAAGCTTAAATGCAAAGAAAATGCCACTTAAGTGTAAACATAATTGTGACACAAACGCAAAGCAAATGGCACGTAAGCGTAAAGGTGAAACAAATGTGACAAATGCCATATAAGCGTAAACGTGATGCAATTGGGACGCGAATGCAAAGTAAGCATAAACATAATGCAAACGTGAACTGAATGCCACAGAAGCATGCACTCAATGCAAACACCACATAAGCATAAACACGGCGCAAATAAAACACCACGTGAGCAGAAACACAAATGCAACTTAAGCGTAAAGGCGTTGAGAACCGAATGCAAATGCCACAAATGCTTAAACGCTTTGATATAAATGCAAACACTACATAAGCGCAAATGAAATGCTAGCGGCAAGTATACACGGCAAATTCCATGTAAAATGCAAATGTGACATAAATGTGATGCAAACGCCACGCAAACACAAAGTAAATTCAAACACCATGTAAATGTAAGTTTAAACACGAAGCAAGCTTGACTAAAACATAAACGCAATGTAAACATGGCACAAATGTCAAGGAAACGCCACACAAGTGCCATGACAACACAAATGCCAAATACCCACAAATGTAAGGTAAGTGTAAATACTAATGTCATGTGTGCGTAAATGTAAAGTAGATATTTTTACATAACTTTTTATGTTTGCAACGCTTTGCATTTACATCATGTTATCAAATTTGTGTTAGTGGTAACATCGCATTTGCTTTCAAAACTCCTTTGTAATGTAAACAAAATGTCCACTCAATGTGAGCGCAATTTCGTAACATTGTGTTTACATAATTACAATGTCAACAGTATATTATATGTGTTTACTTGTTTACTGCCATTTACAGGCTACTTTGAAATGGCAGTTGTTAGTCTTATAAAACAAATTATACGCTGCTGTATATGTAAACAGAAGTAGCAATAATGGGGAAGATTTATAAAAAGTGGCGTATGGTAAGACAGTGCAGAGTTAAACTAGACAGTCTCATGTTGCCCAAGACTCATGTAAGAGTCTAATGATGGAAGATAATTATAGCGTAGTATAAGACTGTCTAGTCATACTTTGCACCTCCGATTAGTTGGCTTATTTTACACAAAAAAACTGGGACAAAATTTGGGTCAGTATTATTTCTGGCTGACTTTTTTTTTTGCAGTGAAGCCACACCTCCTTTTCACATGCCATGCTCTTTTTGCTGCACCAGACGTAGAAGTGCCAGATGACTAAAACCCTTTATACATGTGGTGCAGAGGTTTTTGTTTTTATTGAAATTACACAAAAAAATTCTGTCAATTTATGTCATAGACAAAATACCAAATAAATGAAAACAAGAGGAAAGGACAAGGCTTCAATGTAACAACATAAAAGGGAAAATCTTTATTTAATAAACAACAATAGGAATGCATAAAATAGACTGAGAAGCATCTCAGAACAGATGCAAAAAAAGCACGCCAGGTAATGTGTCCTAAAATACATAAACAGATGTAGAATGTACCGTATAAGGGACCCAGACATATTATGAACAGTGATGAACGACAATGGGTGTACGGTAATAATGAGGTAGAGCCCTTATGTAGCTGACAGGTATACTGTAATAATAACAGGGGTCACGGACGCCAATTGATACACATGGATAAACACATACAAATAGTGCAAAATAAATAGAGGCTAGTGTGACCAAAAAGAGGACATGATGGCAACTGCCTACTCACACAGCACATGCTTATGAAAGGTATAATATAACATATCTTTTTTTCTGTAAAACCTATTTTTAATACAAAAACACTTTGGCAGTGTATGTCCTATGCTCTGTGGGGACTGGGGGAGTGCTAAAATGGGTCTCTTGGTGACAGGTTCCCTTTAACTCTGCTTTTGAAGATCTGGCATTGCCACCTGACCAAGTATAAGTTGCTCAAACTAATGGTCACTGAAAATTGTTCTAAAAAATGTAGAAAATGAATGTCATATTTACAGATGAGCGAACACACTCGTCGGAGCTTCATGCTCGTTCGAGCATTAGCGTACTCGAAACTGCTCGTTGCGCAGACGAATATTTCGCCAGCTCGAGAAAATGGCATCTCCCGCCGTTTTGATTTTTGGCGGCCAGAAACAGAGCCAATCACAAGCCAGGAGACTCTGCACTCCACCCAGCATGACGTGGTACCCTTACACGTCGATAGCAGTGGTTGGCCTGATCAGGTGACCCTGGAATAGACTAGCCCCTGCCCACGCTGCTCGCATCATTCTCTGTTTGGATGCCGTTAGGGAGAGAGCTGCTGCTGCTGCAGGGATAGCGTTAGGGTGTTATATTAGCTTACTGTTAGGCAGGAGTGAGTCTACAAGAACCCAACAGCCCTTGTTAGGGCTAGAATATTTTTTTTTCTTTGCTTATGGCTGGGCTTGCTGGCACTAGTAGTGACGAATTTGCAGGGAGATTTGCGAACGTTCTATTTAGCTCTTAGTGACACACATATCCATCTCAAACACAATTTATTAGGGGTTTGGTTGAAACTAGCTATACAAGAACCCAACCGGCTTTCTTAGGGCTTCAATAGCGTTATATATATATGTTTTTTTTTATTTGCTTGTGGCTGGCCTTGCTGGCACTAGTAGTGCAGCTAGTACCATATTGTGACGAATTTGCAGGAAGACTTGCAGACGTTCTATTTAGCTCTTAGTGACACATATCCATCTCAAACACCTAAGTGGGACAATTTATTAGGGGTTTGATTGAATTAGGCACAGTCTGCCGATTTTTTTTTTTTTTTTTTCAAAACTTAAAGTGACAGGCACACCACAAAATCCAGTTGTGTGCTGTCAGTGTAGGGTAGAAACTAGCCATAGCAATCATCATCATCTTCTGCAGTTGCTGTGTGATTTCTTCTGATCGTTTTGTTAAAAAAAAAAAAACACACAAAAAAAACCACACAAAAAAATTTACAGTTTACACTTTAATTTTGAAAATGTTGAACCCGAGGGCTAGGGGTAGAAGACGAGGGCGTGGGCGTCCAACTACTGCAGAGGTCAGAGGCCGTGGTCCTGGGCGGGGTGAGACACCACCTGCTGATGAGGGAGCAGGGGAACTCCGCAGAGCTACACTCCCTAGGTTTATGTCTCAAGTTACTGGGACTCGTGGTAGAGCACTGTTGAGGCCAGAACAGTGCGAACAGGTGATGTCGTGGATTGTGGACACCACTACCAGCTTAACCACCACCAGTATGCGCAGGCATATGAATGCTAAACACCCCACTAAATGGAACCAAGGCCATTCACCCCCGGCCGGGCACACCACTGCTCCTTCCCCTGTGTCATCTGCTGCCTCTGCTAGTCAGCCCCCTGCCCAGGACCCCGGCCCAAACACCTCCTGTACGAAAACCACACCTTTGCCTCAACAATCCTCCGCAGCATCCACCAATGTCTCCATGTGTAGCGTCCACCTCTCTATACCCCAGACGCTGGAGCGCAAGAGGAAATACAGTGCAACTCACCCACACGCCCAAGCCCTCAACGTCCACATCTCCAAATTACTCAGCCTGGAGATGCTGCCCTAAAGGCTGGTACAGACCGAGGCCTTTTGCAACCTCATGGCGGCGGCCTCCCCTCGGTATTCCGTACCCTGACCAACGCCGTTTCTGACAAGGTCCACCTGACCACGGACATGTGGACGAGTGCTGTCGTCAGGCCACTATATGTCGCTGACGGCACATTGGGTTAACTTGGTGGAGGCTGGGACCGAGTCTGACCTGGGGCTGGTCATATACTGCCGATGCTGAGGATTGCGGGCCTACCTCGGTCCAGGTCTCTCAGGCCTACTATGCCTCCTCCTCCTCCCACCCCTCCTCCACCTCCTCCTCCAAGTTACCATCTGTGGGCATGGCGCCATCAGTCAGTAGCTCTAGGCACAGCAGCAGTGCCGTCGCTAAGCGACAGCAGGCGGTGCTCAAACTGCTGAGCCTAGGCGATAAAAGGCACGCCGCCCAAGAGCTATTACAGGGCATCACGGCGCAGACTGATCTGTGGCTGGCACCAATGAACCTGAAGCCAGGCATGGTTGTGTGTGACAACGGCCGTAACCTGGTGGCGGCTCTGCAACTCGGCAGACTGACACATGTGCCATGCCTGGCCCATGTGTTAAATCTCATAGTTCAGCGTTTCCTCAAGACATACCCCAATCTGTCTGATTTGCTCACGAAGGTGCGCCGCATCTGTGTGCATTTCAGGAAGTCCAGCACAGATGCTGCCACTCTCAGGGCAGCGCAGCATCGCCTCCTACTGCCCGCTCACCGACTTTTGTGCGACGTGCCCACGAGGTGGAATTCAACATTAACCCTGTTATCCAGAGTTAACCAGCAGCGCAGAGCGATTGTAGACTGCCAGATGTCAACTTCCACCAGAACTGGTAGTCAGGTCAGTCAGCTTCCTCAAGTCTACAATGAGGAGTGGACATGGATGTCTGATATCTGTCAGGTGCTGAGTAACTTTGAGGAGTCAATACAGATGGTCAGTGGCGATGCCGCCATCATCAGCCTCACCATCCCGCTGCTTGGCCTGTTGAAAAACTCTCTGGTCAGCATGAAGTCAGAAGCTTTGCGCTCGTCACAAGAGACGGGGGAAGAAGATTCCCTTGTGTATAGCCAAAGCACCCTCAGGTCTGTTTCTCAGCGCATATCGGAGGAGGTGGAGGAGGAGAATGTTGGCGAGACAGAAGAGGGGAGAATTGCTCAGTCCTTCACTGTTCAGCATGTATGGGCAGAAGAAGAGGAGTTGGAGGAGGAGGAAATGGACAATCAGGCCAGTGAGGGGAGTGAATTCTTGCGAGTTGGGACTCTGGCGCATATGGCAGATTTCATGCTAGGCTGCCTATCCCGTGACCCTTGCGTTCAAGGAATTTATTCCAGCACCGATTACTGGGTATTCACTCTCCTGGACCCACGGTACAAGCAAAATCTTTCCACTCTCATCCTTGGAGAGGAAAGGAGTGTGAGAATGCATGAATACCAGCAGGCCATGGTGCACAAGCTGAAACAGTATTTCCCTTCTGACAGCGCTAGCGGCAGAGGGCGTACTTCTGAGGGAGAGTAGGCGAGCAGGCAGCTTGTCCAGCACTGGCAGGGGTACGCTTTACAAGGCCTTTGCCAGTTTTATGTCACCCCAGCAAGACACTGTCACCTGTCCCCAGTCTCGGCAGAGTAGGGCTGATCTTTACAGAAAGATGGTGAGGGAGTACGTAGCTGACCATACCATCGTCCTAAATGATCACACAGCTCCCTACAACTACTGGGTTTCAAAGCTGGACATGTGGCACGAACTGGCGCTGTACGCCTTGGAGGTTCTTGCCTGCCCTGCCGCTAGCGTGTTGTCTGAGCGGGTTTTCAGTGCAGCTGGTGGCATCATCACCGATAAGCGTACACGACTGACAGCGCTGACAGGCTGACGCTTACCAAGATGAATAAAGCCTGGATTTCTCAGGATTTCCATTCTCCACCAGGTGAAAGAAGCTCAACCTGAATAATGTATGCACTCCTCCTCCTCATTTTCCTCCTTATCCTCCTCTTTGTACACTAAAGCAGAGGAAACTGGCTATTTTTTGCCAGGGCCAACTGGCTCTAGCTATAGTACTCTATGTATTTAATTTTTCTGGAGGGCCACCTACCCGGTCCTCTGTTTTAAACAATTTTTGGGAGTGCCACATACAGGTACTCTATGTATTTAATTTTTCTGGAGGGCCCCCCACCCAGTCCTCTGGTTTGAAAACTTTTTTGGACTGCCACATACAGGCACTATCCAAATTTAATTGTCTCCATAGCAGCCTCCACACGTCTTTATAGCTGCCTCCACACATTGTCTCCATTGCTACCTCCACACATCATCTCCATAGCTGCCTCCCAAAGTCGTCCATATAGCTGCCTCCATACATCGTCCCCTTAGCAAACAAGCTGTGTCAGGCAGAATTTTCAGGTGTTTCATCAGATACATAACGGAACTCGGCGCATCTGTCGCCGCCGTGCTGGAGACCTGAAGTTTCAATCATAGCAGCGCAATATAGATGCCCCATACTGTCGCTCTTAATCATGGAAGTCGTCTCCATGGCTGCCTCCACATGTTGTCCCCTTATCAGCTGTGTCAGGCTCATTTTTCGGATGTTTCACCAGATACGTTATGGAACTTGGTCACTATGTCGCCACCATGCTATGTTATCGACTAAATATACCGTCAACCTTTTGTTCACATAGGACATCATTTCAGCGCTTCTTGCTCACCTCCTTTGGTTCCTCTCTGCCACCCATTGGTTTGAAGCCTAAGTCCATTTGGGCTATGTCGCCATGACACTTTCTAGCCTGACGCTGCCTCTGCATGCCATCCCCTATAGTGTCAGGGTCAATTATTGCATGTTTTAGATGCTATCTAGCCTCATTCGGTCACTCTGTCATGGCCATGCTGTTGCCCATAATTTTGGCATAATGGTGCGATTAAGCAGCCTTAGAGGCATCCATGCATGCTGCCCCTGCTGTTTCCTGTCCATTTCCGTGGTGTTTCCATCATTTTCTGAGGTTTCAAGGTGTTTGGCCAAGCTTCCCTGTGCAGACCCTTGGTCCCCTTGAAAAATGCTCAAGTCTCCCATTGACTTCAATGGGGTTTGTTAATCGAGACGAGCACTCGAGCATCGGGAAAAGTTTATCTTTTTAGTGCTCGCTCATCTCTAGTCATATTGTGTGGCTGTAGAATAGAGATTTTCCATCAGGTTGCTGAAACCTTGTTTATGTTATTTCCTGTGATGAGCTATTCGTGGACTTTCGCACTGGATACTCCAACAGTAATCAGCCTTTTTATGTGTATCCCATCATCCACGGTACTGTGATTCTATTGTTGATGGAAATACTCAACACCTCATAAACTAGAGCTGCTAGAGAGAAAATGAGGTATTTTCAGAATCAGCAGCTCAAAATACCCAGCATCAGCTGAAAAACTCCTCAATTTTATTTGTTCTCCAGTGTTATCAGGATCTTTACAAAACAAGTAGTTGCCCAGATTGAAAAAAAACGAGGCACATTTACTAAGCTCTGTGCGCCAGTTTTCTGTCAGACATTGCACGATCTTTCATGTGCAAACTGCTTGCACATGTATTTAAGAAGTGTCTGAGCCACATATGTGTCACGGCCAGGGAAAAGTGGGTAGAAAAAGTGGGCATTCAGGGGCTCCTGAAAGAGGAGAATCTCTTCTTTCAAATGAGTCTAAAATTGTGTTTTTAGGTCATGGATCCAGAGATATTCAGGTTTAGAATTTGAGGTGTGATTTTTATATATAAATCACTCCCAATGGCATTTTAACAGTTAATATCTCCGTTTTCCTTACACTTAGAATCACATTTAGATTCATATAAAAGAGGAGACTCTCTTCTTTCATAGGAAAAAAAGAAGTGAAGTTCTACGTGTCACAGAGCCAGAGCCGGAGCCGGTACCAGAAGCAGCGGCTGTAACACCCCCGATTGGAGCCGACTCCGATCGCGGGTGTTAACCTCTTGCACGCTGTGGTCAAGCCTCACTGCAGCGTGTAAGGGTGTTCCTGCAATAGATCGGATCCCCCGTGCCGCTTACCGGGGGATCCGATCCATTTCTGGGAACCCCGAAAACTGCCTAATTCTCTGGGGCTGCCGGATGTCCTTGGCAGTCAGACCCCTTCCGGGTCTGACTGTAAACTGTCTGCGCATGCACTGCATGCTCAGACAGTTTACACTGCTCTACAATAAAATAGTATTATACAACCAAAATCTTGAATACAAATAAAAAATCGTAAATCATGAAAGTGCCAGACAAGTAAATTTTATTGTACACAAATTAGATGGCAACACAACAGAGACAATACATATAAAAACAGTGAGTGGCATGTAGTCACAAAAGCAGCAACCCATTGGGAAAATCAAACCTGGTACAAGAAGTATAGTGTAGGTCAGAACCTGAATGGAAACCCCATAGGTAAAAGTGAGAACACATAACTCATAAGGAGCTGACACTAAATCATAGTTACCTATACCAGTAAAACAGGCACACGCTGTATAACCCCGACACGTGTTTCGCTAATGGCTTGAGACACATTATCTTTCATATCTATCTACTGTATATATAATCTACTTTATATTTCTGCATCTAGAAATCTCTATCATCTTTCATATTTATTTTTTATCATAATAATAATAATGAATAATTCCATTATTTATATGGCGCACACAGATTACGCAGCGCAGCACAGAGCTTGCCAGATCAGTGCTTGTCCCCATGGAGCTCACAATCTATTCAACCTACCAGTTAGTTTTTGGAGTGTGGGAGGAAACCGTAGGACCCGGAGGAAACACACACAAAGACCGAGAGAACATACAAACTCTTTGCAGATGTTGACCAGCGCTGCAAGGCAGTAGTGCTAACCAGTGGACCACCGTGCTGATCATCAATTTCCCTATCATCTATCTATCCCTGATAAAATGGTGTTACTGACTGTGGCTGGTCATAAAATAGTTTTATTTTGGGCCACCACTTTTAGTTTTGCCCAGGGCCCCACTTTGTCTAGAACTGGCCCTGATTCTATCCTCAGAAGCTATCTCATAAAGCAGAATAATTTATATAGTACTGTTATTTTTATTGCAGGAGTCCAGTGACTAGCTGCATAGCCTGTGTGAGAATAGACACAGAGTTAAAACCTGTATCTGTCAAACAATGATGGCATATCCAAGGATGGACATGCCTGTCATATACTATAGTTTGGCAGAAAAAAAAGACATCAAGTTCCACCAAGGATTTGCAGCTATGTATTCAATGGTTAAGTGTACATATATCCTTTATGAGCCTGTTTCACTCCAAAACTTTTTCATATATAAATTCAAATATTCTTACTAGAAGCATCTTCAATATGGTGACTTACAGATGTGAGAATAAGTATATTCAGCTGTATGATGTCAGTTTTCCAAAAGCAGCTGCTAGGAACCCATAGCCAAAAGGTCAGAGAAAATAATGTACCTCCTTATTCTTTTTTAGGTTAATTCCAAGTTTCAGATATGTATTTTATTTGCAAAATAATTTTGTCTCATCTCCAAGGACATTTCTGTCTTTGCCCAAAGCAAATTAATGTCTTAAAAACTAGTGATATAAAATAACACTGATCAAGAAAATGATTTAAAAAAAAAATCTAAACCCACTCAACCTCCTTTTCACTGTGATGAAATGTGAGGAGAAAAAAATATATATACTCACCTTTCCCCAATCCCCCAAAGCAGCAGGAGTCTAACCCATTCTCTGAAGCTGGCAGATACAATGTGATAATGCTCTCTTTTCTGTAGCCCCCTTTATATTGCCCTCTTTTTATGTAGCCTCTTCCTGATAGTCAGCCGGCAGATGTAATGGGATGTCAAAGGTGGTTGGGTGGGTGTTTGTTTTTTTTGGGACATAAATAGGTAGGAGCCAAAGACTGGCGGACATTATAGGCATAAGGGGCTAGAGAAAGAGGGGTATTATAATCTTCCTTTTTTGTAGCTTTCCTTCTTATGAAGGCAGACAATAGAAAATGGGGGCTACCAAAAAATGAGCACTATCCGGAGTAAGCTACATAAAAAGGGGGAATTATCTCATTATTTCTGCCAGCCTCAGAGTTGGATACTGCCACAGAAAAGAAGAGAAGAGTGAGTATATATATTTTTCTCCCGTATATTTCCTCACAGGGAAAAGGACTTTAGGTGTGTGTTGGTCACTTAGGGCATTTGGGTGCAGCCGCTGCCTGTATACAAAACATTTGAGAACCACTGATAAAGAGGACTCATGTCCTATCCTGTTATTGAGCTTTTTTTTTAAACAAATAGCACTGATAGTAGACATCACATAAAAACAGTGGACAATATGCGAGAAAGCATTTTTGCAGACAATACAAAACATACACAGGCAATTTAAGCCAAATGCAGCCGGTTACAAAAACAATATAAGCCCCCACCTACCACATAACCCTTGTTATCCGATGTCTCTTTGAGGGGCATGTAGTAGGGACTATCTACATAAGTGTGTCTCCCTTTTTGTCTTTGTTTTTTAAATGTGCATCGCCTGTGTTAAGGCACACAATGGAATGGCATCTTGTGTAGGGAACTAAGTTTGTAGCTGCGACTTTGTCTAACAGACAACAATGCTCAGATGGCAGACCTGCACAATCTAACCACAAGCCCGAGATGGCTTTAAATTTCTTCATGGCTTCACACTTTAAGTAAACCCCATATTTAACAATATAATTCTGTTTTTAAATTTGTGCATGTTGGGTGGTGCCCGTCTGCTCCAGTGGAACAGGATCTCTTTATAGGGTTGAAGTAGTGCCCTCTGGATATAGAGAATTATAGGGTCAAATTGCATCTGTGTTGACAGTATTCAAGTTTTTGCATGTGCTGCCCATAAGACTGAAGTAGAGTAGTGGAACCAAAAGGATATGTTTTTTTAACTTGTCTGGGACCGCGGGCTCAGGTCTCGAGTCTGCAGCAACAGAGACACCTAGAGGCCCTACGGAAATGGGAGATGTGGTTCATTACCGCTTCTTTCTTCTCTGCTCCTCACAGCATCGCGCAGGAGCAGATTTGGCACTGCTGCCATCTCAATAGACTTGGCGGTCACTTGTCTAAAGGGGTTACACAGAGCTTCTGGGTCTAATTAGACCCAGTCCAGATCTGATCAGAATCCCCTGTGACAGGTGGTCATTTCTCGTGTAACTGTGGCTCTTGTAGATGCTCCAGTTACAGAGGAAAGCTTGTAAAACAAAAGCAAGAAAGTAAAATTAAAAAAAAAATAAGAAAATGTCCCCCAAGGGTCTTTTATGACCTCATAGGGGGCATATAAAGTAAAAATACACACACACAAAAATATTCATAAATATTCATAAAAATACAATAAATATCCCCATATAATAAAAAAAAAATCCCTGCTACACTACAAAAAGCATCACCGTAGTCGTCCCGTTTGCCTGAGAGTATATATATATTATATATCAAAATGACCAAAACAAAATAGGGAATTCATTCATAATGTTCATTTTGAGTTACCTTATATACTCGAGTATAAGCCTAGTTTTTCAGCACAAAAAAATGTGCTGAAAACCCAAACTCGGCTTATACTCGAGTAAAAAATATATAGGTTTTACCAGGTTTTTGTGGTAAAATGAGGGGCCTCGGCTTATACTTGGGTCGGCTTATACTCGAGTATATACGGTAATTTGAAAATGTAAAAAAAGTACTATAAATTAAAATAAAAACCTTTTTTCCACTTAACCCCAAATAAAAATAAAAATGAAAAAAAAAGTTTAAACTTTTATAACCTTTTTAACTAGCTCTATGTGTCCCAAAAAAACACTGCAACGGTAAGGTAAGATAGCATACAAAAAAAAAAAAGTTATGTCCCTTAAATCGGCGCTTATGAAAGTTCTCTAATTTATTTTGCAGACAACACATTTCTAGGACAAATTGTCCTATTCATCAGATCCAAATATAAAATGTACACTAAAATGAGACATTGGGGCTCATTTACAAAGGGTCCCGAATATTTCCAATTTGTGGCAAATTGCCCTGGGATTTTGGAGCCCGCAAACGGATTTTGGCGCATCGGCGCCGGCTTGCACGCGACTGAAATGGGATCGCGATGGCACCGGGTACATAAATCTGCCCCATTGTGGCGAGAAAACAAAGATGACAATGGTAAGTAAGCATAAAATTATATATTATTTTCCCTTCACATTCTCAGAATACGCACGTGGAGTTTGTATAATGATAAATAAACATATAAATTTCCAAGAGTTAATGCTAAGAGTGGACTCGCAGGGCAGATATGTCATCATGCATTGCCTGCTGGACAAATGAGAGATAGTGCTAGTGGGGTTTATCTCCCTCCAACAGCACCTGTGTATCTAAATTTGGACATTTGGAATCAGATAGATAAATATAACAACATCTTAATATAATGGATGGGCGACTATATCAATATTCTTGTTCACAACTTTATTAGAGTCAGGAAAGGCTTAAATCAGATAGGTAGTCAATTAACCTCATTTGGTAGAACACTGGAAGAGATGGGTCTTCGGGATGTGTGGAGGAAGAGGTTCCCCTCTAGGCGTAGCTACACGTGTTATTCTAAAACGCATAGTACCCTCTCGAGAATTGACCTAATACTAACAAATGAAAGGGGCCAGTGTGGGATTGAAAAAATTAACATTGGAGCGAGGGGGCTTTCAAAAATACAGCAGGTTAAAGCCAGGGTACCAGAGCTTGAAAAAAGATTCAACTCAGGACAGGCTCAGGACTGTCTGAAATTGCTCTATTTGGAAAAACACGATTGATATTGAGAGGGCAGACTCAGAGGTATGTTTTGGGTCACTATATCTCTATGGAAAGAGTGGCAACAATAATTAAAAACCAGACACCAAGGGAGTTGATTAGAGAAGTAAGATTAAGGAATGTTGACATTCCAAATAGATGTCAGAAAGGAATTTAGGGAATACTTTAAAGAGATATACTCCTCTGAACTCAGGGTTGAAGCTAAGAAAATAGAGGAGTTGCTGGCCAACATTTCAATACCAAAGACATCTAGCAAAGACGCTACAATGTTGGATAGTCCAAATACCATAAATGAGATGCGGGAAGCATTGCAAAATTTATCTAAAGGGAAAGCAGTAGGGTCAGATGGGATCCCTCCAGAGGTATTCTTAGAATTCTTTGAGTTGCTCCTACCGGTATTGTTGGGTGTCTATAACTTCTCCCTAGATAAAGGATCACTCCAGAAGTCCATGAGAGAGGCCCTTTTTGTTCTACTCCGGAAAGAAGGGAAAAATCCACAAGAACTGGAGGCTTATAGACCGATCTCCCTGCTGAATACTGACAACAAGTTCTTGGCAAAAATTTTAGCTAATTTTTTTGAGCAAAGAGTGGGGTTATATCTGGCCAGTGCTTAGTAGGATGGGATTTGGTCCTTACTATATCTATATACTTTAAAGGGGTTAAAATCTTATACAGAGGGGCATCGGCCAGGGTGAGCATCAATGGCAGGGCCTCGGAGCCATTGAACTTATACAGGGGACAAGGCAAGGTTGCCCGCTGTCACCTCTGTTATTTGCGGTGGCTCTGGAACCCTTGGCATGTTATCTAAGAGAAAATAATCTGATAAGGGGGTTTGTTAAAGATTAGAGATGAGCGAGCACTAAAATGCTCGGGTACTCGTTATTCGAGACAAACTTTTCCCGATGCTCGAGTGCTCGTCTCGAATAACGAGCCCCATTGAAGTCAATGGGAGACTCGAGCATTTTTCAAGGGGACCAAGGCTCTGCACAGGGAAGCTTGGCCAAACACCTGGGAACCTCAGAAAAGGATGGAAACACCACGGAAATGGACAGGAAACAGCAGGGGCAGCATGCATGGATGCCTCTGAGGCTGCTTAAACGCACCATTATGCCAAAATTATGGGCAACAGCATGGCCATGACAGAGTAACAGAATGAAGCTAGATAGCATCTAAAACATCCAATAATTGACCCTGACACTATAGGGGACAGCATGCAGAGGCAGCGGCAGCAGCGGCAGGCTAGAGAGTGGCATGGCGACATACCCTAAATGGACTCAGGCTTCAAACCAATGGGTGGCAGAGAGGAACCAAAGGAGGTGAGCAAGAAGCGCTGAAATGATTTCCTCTGTGAACAAAAGTTTGACGGTTTATTTAGTCGATAACACAGCATGGTGGCGACATAGTGACCAAGTTCCATAACGTATCTGGTGAAACACCCGAAAAATGAGCCTGACACAGCTCGTTTGATAAGGGGACGACATTTGGAGGCAGCCATGGAGAGGACTTCCATGATTAAGAGCGACAGTATGGGGCATCCATATTGCGCTTCTATGATTGCAACTGCAGGTCTCCAGCATGGCGGCGACAGACGCGCCGAGTTCCACTATGTATCTGGTGAAACACCTGAAAATTCTGCCTGACACAGCTCGTTTGATAAGGGGACCATGTATGGAGGCAGTGAACTAGTAGTAGATTAAAGGTGCTGCAATTAAAACTATGTTAGTTGGATCTTGGGATGCAGCTGGTGCTCCGCTGCCAGGCAAGCTTTCGCCAATCCAAGCCCCTGTCTCTAGGCTACTCCACAAACAGCACTTCTAAGAACCTTTTGTATAAGATCAAGTGTAGTAGCGTTCTTATAAGTTTGGGATATGGCGGGTGAGGGGAATGTAAACAGATGCGCAAGAAGCGCTGAAATAATATCGGTAAATGATAAAAGTTTGCCAGTATATTTTGTGGATTACACAGCAGGGTGGCGACAAAGTTAACAAGTTTGATGTGGAATGCCCTGTAATAGCTCTTGGGCGGTGTGCCTTTTATCGCCTAGGCTCAGCAGTTTGAGCACCGCCTGCTGTCGCTTAGCGACGGCACTGCTGCTGTGCCTAGAGCTACCGACTGATGGCGCCATGCCCACGGATGGTAAATCGGAGGAGGAGGAGGTGGAGGAGGGGTGGGAGGAGGAGGAGGTATAGTAGGCCTTTGAGACCTGGACCGAGGTAGGCCCCGCAATCCTCGGCGTCGGCAGTATATGACCAGCCCCAGGGTCAGACTCGGTCCCAGCCTCCACCAAGTTAAGTGTAGTAGCGTTCTTATAAGTTTGGGATATGGCGGGTGAGGGGAATGTAAACAGATGCGTAAGAAGCGCTGAAATAATATCGGTAAATTGTAAAAGTTTGGCAGTATATTTTGTGGATAACACAGCAGGGTGGCGACAAAGTTAACAACTTTGATGTGGAATCCATGAAAACAACCCAAATTTCTGCCTGACACACCTCGTTTGATAAGGGGACGATGTATGGAGGCAGCTATATGGACGACTTTTGGAGGTAGCAATGGAGACAACGTGTGGAGGCTGCTATGGAGACAATTTAATTTGGATAGTGCCTGTATGTGGCAGTCCAAAAAAGTTTTCAAACCAGAGGAGCAGGTAGGTGGCCCTCCAGAAAAATTAAATGCATAGAGTACTATAGCTAGAGCCAGTGGGCCCTGTCAAAAAATAGCCAGTTTCCTCTGCTTTAGTGTACAAAGAGGAGGAGAAGGAGGAAAATGAGGAGGAGGAGTGCATAAATTATTCAGGTTGAGCTTCCTTCACCTGGTGGAGATTGGAAATTATGAGAAATCCAGGCTTTATTCATCTTAATAAGCGTCAGCCTGTCAGCGCTGTCAGTCGACAGGCGTGTACGCTTATCGGTGATGATGCCACCAGCTGCACTGAAAACCCACTCGGACAACACGCTAGCGGCAGGGCAGGCAAGAACCTCCAAGGCGTACAGCGCCAGTTCGTGCCACATGTCCAGCTTTGAAACCCAGTAGTTGTAGGGAGCTGTGTGATCATTTAGGACGATGGTATGGTCAGCTACGTACTCCCTCACCATCTTTCTTTAAAGATCAGCCCTACTCAGCCGAGACTGGGGACAGGTGACAGTGTCTTGCTGGGGTGACATAAAGCTGGCAAAAGCCTTGTAAAGCGTACCCTTGCCAGTGCTGGACAAGCTGCCTGCTCGCCTACTCTCCCTCGCTACTTGTCCCGCAGAACTACGCACTCTGCCGCTAGCGCTGTCAGAAGGGAAATACTGTTTCAGCTTGTGCACCAGGGCCTGCTGGTATTCATGCATTCTCACACTCCTTTCCTCTCCAGGGATGAGAGTGGAAAGATTTTGCTTGTACCGTGGGTCCAGGACAGTGAATACCCAGTAATCGGTGCTGGAATAAATTCTTTGAACGCGAGGGTCACGGGATAGGCAGCCTAGCATGAAATCTGCCATATGCGCCAGAGTACCAACGCGCAAGAATTCACTCCCCTCACTGGCCTGACTGTCCATTTCCTCCTCCTCCAACTCCTCCAACTCCTCTTCTTCTGCCCATACACGCTGAACAGTGAAGGACTCAACAATGGTCCCCTCTTGTGTCTCGCCAACATTCTCCTCCTCTTCCTCCTCATCCTCCTCCACCTCCTCCGATATGCGCTGAGAAACAGACCTGAGGGTGCTTTGGCTATCAACAAGGGAATCTTCTTCCCCCGTCTCTTGTGACGAGCGCAAAGCTTCCGACTTCATGCTGATCAGAGAGTTTTTCAACAGGCCAAGCAGCGGGATGGTGAGGCTGATGATGGCGGCATCGCCACTGACCATCTGTGTTGACTCCTCGAAGTTACTCAGCACCTGACAGATATCAGACATCCACGTCCACTCCTCATTGTAGACTTGAGGAAGCTGACTGACCTGACTACCAGTTCTGGTGGAAGTTGACATCTGGCAGTCTACAATCGCTCTGCGCTGCTGGTAAACTCTGGATAACATGGTTAATGTTGAATTCCACCTCGTGGGCACGTCGCACAACAGTCGGTGAGCGGGCAGTTGGAGGCGGCGCTGCGCTGCCCTGAGAGTGGCAGCATCTGTGCTGGACTTCCTGAAATGCGCACAGATGCGGCGCTCCTTCGTGAGCAAATCAGACAGATTGGGGTATGTCTTGAGGAACTAGCTGAACTATCAGATTTAACACATGGGCCAGGCACATGTGTCAGTCTGCCGAGTTGCAGAGCCGCCACCAGGTTACGGCCGTTGTCACACACAACCATGCCTGGCTTCAGGTTCAGCGGTGCCAGCCACAGATCAGTCTGCGCCATGATGCCCTGTAATAGTTCTTGGGCGGTGTGCCTTTTATCGCCTAGGCTCAGCAGTTTGAGCACCGCCTGCTGTCGCTTAGCGACGGCACTGCTGCTGTGCCTAGAGCTAGCGACTGATGGCGCCATGCCCACGGATGGTAGTTCGGAGGAGGAGGTGGAGGAGGGGTGGGAGGAGGAGGAGGCATAGTAGGCCTGAAACACCTGGACCGAGGTAGGCCCCGCAATCCTCGGCGTCGGCAGTATATGACCAGCCGCAGGGTCAGACTCGGTCCCAGCCTCCACCAAGTTAACCCAATGTGCTGTCAGCGACATATAGTGGCCCTGCCCGGCAGCACTCGTCCACGTGTCCGTGGTCAGGTGGACCTTGTCAGAAACGGCGTTGGTCAGGGCACGGATGATGTTGTCTGACACGTGCTGGTGCAGGGCTGGGACGGCACATCGGGAAAAGTAGTGGCGGCTGGGGACCGAATACCGAGGGGCGGCCGCCGCCATGAGGTTGCGAAAGGCCTCGGTCTCTACTAGCCTATAGGGCAGCATCTCCAGGCTAAGCAATCTGGAGATGTGGACATTGAGGGCTTGGGCGTGCGGGCGGGTTGCACTATATTTCCTTTTCCGCTCCAGCATCTGGGGTATGGAGAGCTGAACGCTGGTGGATGCTGTGGAGGATCGTGGAGGCGACGATGGGGTTTTTGTGCCAGGGTCCTGGGCAGGGGGCTGACTATCAGCTGACACAGGGGAAGGAGCAGTGGTGTGCACGGCCGGAGGTGAACGGGCTTGGTGCCACTGAGTGGGGTGTTTAGCATTCATATGCCTGCGCATACTGGTGGTAGTTAAGCTAGTAGTGCTGGAACCCCTGCTGATCCTGGTTTGGCAAAGGTTGCACACCACAGTCCGTCGGTCATCCGGTGTTTCCTTAAAGAACCTCCAGACTTCTGAAAATCTAGCCCTCGCCGCGGGAGCCCTCGCCACGGGAGCTTCACTACGTGGCACATTTGGCGCTGATGCACCTACTTCACCACTGTCTGACAACCGTGTCTCCTCATCGTCGGACACCTCTTTACACACTTCTTCCACTACGTCAAGAAGGTCATCATCACCCACAGACTGCGACTGGTGGAAAACCTGGGCATCGGAAAATTGCTCAGCAGCAACCGGACAAGTGGTTTGTGACTGTGGGAAGGGTCCAGAAAACAGTTCCTCAGAGTATGCCGGTTCAAATGCCAAATTTTCCTGGGAGGGGGCAAACTGGGGGGGAGGAGGCTGAGGTGCAGGAGCTGGAGGAGTGCCGATTTCGGTGACATGGGTGGACTGCGTGGAAGACTGACTGGTGGACAAATTGCTCGAAGCATTGTCGGCAATCCACGACATCACCTGTTCGCACTGTTCTGGCCTCAACAGTGCTCTACCACGAGTCCCAGTTACTTCAGACATGAACCTAGGGAGTGTAGCTCTGCGGCGTTCCCCTGCTCCCTCATCAGCAGGTGGTGTCTCACCCCGCCCAGGACCACGGCCTCTGACCCCTGCAGTAGTTGGACGCCCACGTCCCCGCCCTCGTCCTCTACCCCTAGCCCTCGGGTTAAACATTTTGAAAATGAAAGTTATAACTTTAATTTTTTTTTTACTTTTTTTTGTGTTTTTTTTTTTGTTTTTTTTGGTGTTTTTTAGTTTTTAAAACCAAACGATGCTATCCTATTGCTATGGCTATTTTCTAGCCAACTATGAAAGCACACTGCTATGCCAGATGAGATGACGCTGAGTTATGAAAAAATAAACGTAAAATAAAAAGTAAATGGCAGACTGTGCCTAATTTCAATCAAACCCCTAATAAATTGTCCCACTTCGGTCTTTGCGATGGATATGTGCGTCACTAAGCGCTAAACACAACGGTCGCAAGTCTCACTGCAAATTCCTCACAATATGGTAGTAGATGCACTACAGCAAGGCCAGCCACCAGCAGATCAACCAGAAATAAAATATATAACGCTATTGTAGGCCTAAGTAAGCCGTTTGGATTCTCCTATGGCTATTTTCTAGCCAACTATGAAAGCACACTGCTATGCCAGATGAGATGACGTTGAGTTATGAAAAAATAAACGTAAAATAAAAAGTAAATGGCAGACTGTGCCTAATTTCAATCAAACCCCTAATAAATTGTCCCACTTCGGTCTTTGCGATGGATATGTGCGTCACTAAGCGCTAAACACAACGGTCGCAATTCTCCCTGCAAATTCCTCACAATATGGTAGTAGATGCACTACAGCAAGGCCAGCCACCAGCAGATCAACCAGAAATAAAATATATAACGCTATTGTAGGCCTAAGTAAGCCGTTTGGATTCTCCTATGGCTATTTTCTAGCCAACTATGAAAGCACACTGCTATGCCAGATGAGATGACGCTGAGTTATGAAAAAATAAACGTAAAATAAAAAGTAAATGGCAGACTGTGCCTAATTGAAATCCAACCCCTAATAAATTGTCCCACTTCGGTCTTTGCGATGGATATGTGCGTCACTAAGCGCTAAACACAACGGTCGCAAGTCTCACTGCAAATTCCTCACAATATGGTAGTAGATGCACTACAGCAAGGCCAGCCACCAGCAGATCAACCAGAAATAAAATATATAACGCTATTGTAGGCCTAAGTAAGCCGTTTGGATTCTCCTATGGCTATTTTCTAGCCAACTATGAAAGCACACTGCTATGCCAGATGAGATGACGCTGAGTTATGAAAAAATAAACGTAAAATAAAAAGTAAATGGCAGACTGTGCCTAATTTCAATCAAACCCCTAATAAATTGTCCCACTTCGGTTTTTGCGATGGATATGTGCGTCACTAAGCGCTAAACACAACGGTCGCAAGTCTCACTGCAAATTCCTCACAATATGGTAGTAGATGCACTACAGCAAGGCCAGCCACCAGCAGATCAACCAGAAATAAAATATATAACGCTATTGTAGGCCTAATTAAGCCGTTTGGATTCTCCTATGGCTATTTTCTAGCCAAGTATGAGAGCACACTGCTATGCCAGATGAGATGACGCTGAGTTATCAAAAAATAAACGTAAAATAAAAAGTAAATGGCAGACTGTGCCTAATTGAAATCAAACCCCTAATAAATTGTCCCACTTTGGTGTTTGAGATGGATATGTGTGTCACTAAGAGCTAAACACAACGGTCCCAAGTCTCACTGCAAATTCCTCACAATATGGTAGTAGATGCACTACAGCAAGGCCAGCCACCAGCAAATCAACCAAAAATCAACTATATAACGCTATTGTAGGCCTAAGTAAGCCGTTTGGATTCTCCTATGGCTATTTTCTAGCCAACTATGAAAGCACACTGCTATGCCAGATGAGATGACGCTGAGTTATCAAAAAATAAACGTAAAATAAAAAGAAACTGGCAGACTGTGCCTAATTGAAATCAAACCCCTAATAAATTGTCCCACTTTGGTGTTTGAGGTGGATATGCGTGTCACTAAGAGCTAAACACAACGGTCGCAGGTCTCCCAGCAAATTCCTCACAGTATGGTACTAGCTGCACGACTAGTGCCAGCAAGCCCAGCCACAAGCAAACAAAAAAAAGGAAAATATAACGCTATTGTAGGCCTAAGTAAGCCGTTGGGGTTCTCCTATGGCTATTTTGTAGCCTACAATGAGAGCACACTGCTTTGCAAGATGAGTTTTATGCTATAAAATGAAATACAGCTAAAAAAAAATCAGCAGACTCTGCCTAATTCTACTCAAACCCCTAATAAATTGTCCCACTTTGGTGTTTGAGGTGGATATGTGTGTCACTAAGAGCTAAACACAACGGTAGCAAGTCCCCCTGCAAATTCCTCACAATATGGTACCCAGTCACAAGCAAATAAAAAAAAAAAAGTATAACGTTATTGTAGCCCTAAGAAGGGCTGTTGGGTTCTTGTAGAATCACTCCTGCCTAACACTATTCTAATAGAACAGCCTAACGCTTTCCCTGACCAGCAGCAGCTCTCTCCCTAGCGGCATCCAGACACAGAATGATCCGAGCAGCGCAGGCAGGGGCTAGTCTATTCCAGGGTCACCTGATCTGGCCAGCCAACCACTGCTATCGACGTGTAAGGGTACCACGTCATGCTGGGTGGAGTGCAGAGTCTCCTGGCTTGTGATTGGCTCTGTTTCTGGCCACCAAAAAGCAAAACGGCGGGAGATGCCATTTTCTCGAGCGGGCGAAGTATTCGTCCGAGCAACGAGCAGTTTCGAGTACGCTAATGCTCGAACGAGCATCAAGCTCGGACGAGTATGTTCGCTCATCTCTATTAAAGATTCAAAAGATGATAGGCTGCAGTTATATGCCAACAACATGCTGCTATTCTTGGATCAGTCAGGTTCAGCAAAGCTACAAAATATCACTGATTGTAATATGGGAAAAATCATTGTTATGCACTGGGGTGCGGGAAGAGTCTCAGAGGCTAAAGTCTGTGGACTCCCTGGACCACCACAGGGGATAACAATGCTAGCCACAACCCAGGAGCAGAGTCTAAGAGGACTTCTGGTCTTCGCCAGAGCCCGACGCAAAGTGGGATGGTCTTGCTGCAGCAGGGAGCCACCAGGTGGCTCTACAGGTGCGACTAGGCCCGCGGTGGCAGCCAAGGTAGGGATCTTGGGAAGGCAGGACCTCGGGAAGGCAGGACCTTGGAAGGACGGCAGGACCTTGGAAGGATAGCTGGCAGGACCTTGGAAGGATGGCTGGCAGGACCTTGGATGGATGGCTGGCAGGACGGCTGGCATGACGGCTGGCAGGACGGCTGGCAGGACCTCGGAAGGACGGCTGGCAGGACCTCGGAATGACGGCTGGCAGGACCTCGGAAGGACGGCTGGCAGGACCTCGGAAGGATGGCTGGCAGGACCTCGGAAGGATGGCTGGCAGGACCTCGGAAGGATGGCTGGCAGGACCTCAGAAGTCCACAGGGATACCGGAAGCCACAGGATCACAGGACTGCCACAGGATTACAGGACCACCACAGGGTTATGGGAACGCCACAGGATTATGGAACTGCCACAGGAACAGCACAGGAACACGGGAACAGCACAGGAACACGGGAACAGCACAGGAACACTGGAATACCACAGGAACACTGGAATACCACAGGAACACGGGAATACCACAGGAACACGGAGGCATCTGTAAACGCTCAGGAGGCTTCAGCAGAATGACCTGAAGATCCGGCAGGGGATGCTGGGAGTCGCCATGCTATATAGCAGAGCCGGGAATGGCAGCACCAATGAGGAAGACGCTGGCCCTTTAAATTCTTGGAGAGTAGGCGCATGCGCACCCTAGTAGCAGGAGCGCGGCCTAGTCAGGAGGTGGACCTGTGGCCTGGACGGGACTGCGACAGAGCCATCAGGAGTCGGGAGAGGTAAGTACTGACCTGGAGGAGCGGGGACAGCGGCAGCACACAGAGGAGCACAGTTGCACCCGCGATCCACAACATGGATCGAGGGGGCACCCGTGCCATAGGTCCGAACCGGGGCTGAGCAGCGCACAGGTGCACCCGCGATTCGATACATGGATCGCGGGGTCTCCCTTAGGGCCCCTCTTCTTCTTCATCCTTTTCTTCTTCCTTCGCTTCCTCCAATTCATCTCTGTGACGGAACACCTGAGGAGGAGAGCAGGAACAGTGAAGACAGGGCCAATTGGGTGGCAGTTGGACTTGGCATGGAACAAGCCAAGGGCATCTTGAGGACGTCTTGAATGTCTTTTGGCTGCAGGCTGGAGCGACTCTTGGGAAGCCGCAGGCTGGAGCGACTCTTGGGAAGCTGCAGGCTGGAGCGACTCTTGGGAAGCCGCAGGCTGGAGCGACTCTTGGGAAGCCGCAGGCTGGAGCGACTCTTGGGAAGCCGCAGGCTGGAGCGACTCTTGGGAAGCCGCAGGCTGGAGCGACTCTTGGGAAGCCGCAGGCTGGAGCGACTCTTGGGAAGCCGCAGGCTGGAGCGACTCTTGGGAAGCCGCAGGCTGGAGCGACTCTTGGATAGCACCGGGAAGCTGCAAAGGCACATAAGTGGCTCTTGGAAAAGTCGGAGCAGCTCTGGGAAGCTGCGGAGACACTGGAGCAGCTCGTGGGAAAGCCGGAGCAGCTCTAGGAAGCTGCGGAAACACTGGAGCGGCTTGTGGGAAAGCCAGAGCAGCCCTGGGAGGCTGCGGAGGCTGGGGCGCCACTGGAGCCTGTTGGAAGGCCGGGGCAACTCTGGGAGCAACTCTTCATGGAATGACATAATGCATTATCATTACATGGCTAAAAATATATATTTGATGGTTAATAGTGAATCCCTAAAAAGTTAATATGTACATACACACAGATAAATATGTATGGTATAGTGAGAGTTAGAACCGTAATCGGCTGACAAATGAGCACTTAAGCACAAAGATGAATCGTTACAGAAAAACCATCAGACTATATTTGATGATCCCAGCTGACATATCACCGGATAATTATCACCAGATCATGGAGATCACACCAGCCAGAAAGACCACCGGACTATGTGATGATCCCAACCGAGATCTTCTGTTTTGACCCCATACCCGATCATTACCATGTGACATTCCCAGATTGCATCTGTCCCTTTAACTACAATCTATTACCTACGGCTGCTTCATACATTTGTATATTTTTTTTCGATGTTATCATATGTACAAATCTTTTTTGCAACTTCTTGCAATTCTTTATATTGATTGTATACAACTTGTATTGTATTCTTTTTGAATATAGCCCATATTCATAGACTATATCCCTTTTGAGTATAACCCACATTGTCCATTTTTAATCTGATTCATGACATTAACTAACATCATTTTATTATTATGTCCATTTTTTCATCTGCTTATGATAGTAGGTATGACAGTTATTACTATCGTCTTACCACCACTGTGTGTAATGTATTTTTGCTTACAACAAGCATACCACTAACATCTCTTTCCCCTGACGGTCCTCTCAGGGGTGAACCAAGCCTTTCTGCTGCCGAGGCGAGCCATAGAAAGAAGCCCCCCCCCATATATGTAATATATAAGGGAGTGTCAGGACCAGATCCATCATATTGGTTTGGTGTGAAAATAAAGCAATGCAAAATAGATACAGCGTGCCGCCATGTAGGACAAAATACATACAGCGTACCGCCACGTATATAAGATAGATACAGCGCACAGACATGTAGTATAAAATGCATAAAGCATACCGCCGTGTAGTATAAAATTCATAGAATACCGCAATGTAGTACAAAACAGATACAGCTAGGGCCAGATTAAGGTTAGTGGGGGCCCCTGGGTGCAAAATCTGGAGGAGGCCCCATTTAATGTAGTCCAGTTAGGGAACAACAATATACCCCCCAAACAATCAATCATTATATATTCATGACTAGAGATGAGCGAACATGCTCGTCCGAGCTTGATGCTCGTTCGAGCATTAGCGTACTCGAAACTGCTCGTTGCTCGGACGAATACTTCGCCCGCTCGAGAAAATGGCAGCTCCCGCCGTTTTGCTTTTTGGCGGCCAGAAACAGAGCCAATCACAAGCCAGGAGACTCTGCACTCCACCCAGCATGACGTGGTACCCTTACACGTCGATAGCAGTGGTTGGCTGGCCAGATCAGGTGACCCTGGGATAGACTAGCCGCTGCCCGCGCTGCTCGGATCATTCTGTGTCTGGATGCCGCTAGGGAGAGAGCTGCTGCTGGTCAGGGAAAGCGTTAGGGTGTTCTATTAGCTTACTGTTAGGCAGGAGTGATTCTCCAAGAACCCAACAGCCCTTCTTAGGGCTACAATAACGTTCTACTTTTTTTTTTTTTTATTTGCATCTAGTACCATTTTGTGAGGAATTAGCAGGGGGACTTGCTACCGTTGTGTTTAGCTCTTAGTGGCACACATATCCACCTCAAACACCAAAGTGGGAAAATTTAGTAGGGGTTGGATTTCAATTAGGCACAGTCTGCCATTTTTCCTTTTTTATTTTACGTTTATTTTGTTTAATAACTCAGTGTCATCTCATCTGGCATAGTAGTGTGCTTTCATACTTGGCTAGAAAATAGCCATAGGAGAATCCAAACGGCTTACGCCAACAGTAGCGTTATATATTTGATTTCTGGTTGATCTGCTGGTGGCTGTACTTGCTGCAGTGCATCTACTAGCCAATTGTGAGCAATTTGTAGTGAGACTTGCGACCGCTGTGTTTTGCGCTTAGTGACGCACATATCCATTGCAAAGACCGAAGTGGGAAAATTTTGTAGGGGTTGGATTTCAATTAGGCACAGTCTGCCATTTGTCCTTTTTATTTTACGTTTATTTTGTTTAATAACTCAGCGTCATCTCATCTGGCATAGTAGTGTGCTTTCATACTTGGCTAGAAAATAGCCATAGGAGAATCTAAACGGCTTACGCCTACAGTAGCGTTATATATTTGATTTCTGGTTGATCTGCTGGTGGCTGTACTTGCTGCAGTGCATCTTCTAGCCAATTGTGAGCAATTTGTAGTGAGACTTGCGACCGCTGTGTTTTGCGCTTAGTGACGCACATATCCATTGCAAAGACCGAAGTGGGAAAATTTAGTAGGGGTTGGATTTCAATTAGGCACAGTCTGCCATTTGTCCTTTTTTATTTTACGTTTATTTTGTTTAATAACTCAGCGTCATCTCATCTGGCATAGTAGTGTGCTTTCATACTTGGCTAGAAAATAGCCATAGGAGAATCCAAACGGCTTACGCCTACAGTAGCGTTATATATTTGATTTCTGGTTGATCTGCTGGTGGCTGTACTTGCTGCAGTGCATCTACTAGCCAATTGTCAGCAATTTGTAGTGAGACTTGCGACCGCTGTGTTTTGCGCTTAGTGACGCACATATCCATTGCAAAGACCGAAGTGGGAAAATTTAGTAGGGGTTGGATTTCAATTAGGCACAGTCTGCCATTTGTCCTTTTTTATTTTACGTTTATTTTGTTTAATAACTCAGCGTCATCTCATCTGGCATAGTAGTGTGCTTTCATACTTGGCTAGAAAATAGCCATAGGAGAATCCAAACGGCTTACGCCTACAGTAGCGTTATATATTTGATTTCTGGTTGATCTGCTGGTGGCTGTACTTGCTGCAGTGCATCTTCTAGCCAATTGTCAGCAATTTGTAGTGAGACTTGCGACCGCTGTGTTTTGCGCTTAGTGACGCACATATCCATTGCAAAGACCGAAGTGGGAAAATTTAGTAGGGGTTGGATTTCAATTAGGCACAGTCTGCCATTTGTCCTTTTTTATTTTACGTTTATTTTGTTTAATAACTCAGCGTCATCTCATCTGGCATAGTAGTGTGCTTTCATACTTGGCTAGAAAATAGCCATAGGAGAATCCAAACGGCTTACGCCTACAGTAGCGTTATATATTTGATTTCTGGTTGATCTGCTGGTGGCTGTACTTGCTGCAGTGCATCTTCTAGCCAATTGTCAGCAATTTGTAGTGAGACTTGCGACCGCTGTGTTTTGCGCTTAGTGACGCACATATCCATTGCAAAGACCGAAGTGGGAAAATTTAGTAGGGGTTGGATTTCAATTAGGCACAGTCTGCCATTTGTCCTTTTTTATTTTACGTTTATTTTGTTTAATAACTCGGTGTCATCTCATCTGGCATAGTAGTGTGCTTTCATACTTGGCTAGAAAATAGCCATAGCAATAGGATAGCATTGTTTGGTTTTAAAAACTCAAAAAAAAAAAAAAAACACAAAAAAAAGTTAAAAAAAAATTAAAGCTATAACTCTCATTTTAAAAATGTTTAACCCGAGGGCTAGGGGTAGAGGACGAGGGCGGGGACGTGGGCGTCCAACTACTGCAGGGGTCAGAGGCCGTGGTCCTGGCCGGGGTGAGACACCACCTGCTTATGAGGGAGCAGGGGAACGCCGCAGAGCTACACTCCCTAGGTTCATGTCTGAAGTTACTGGGACTCGTGGTAGAGCACTGTTGAGGCCAGAACAGTGCGAACAGGTGATGTCGTGGATTGCTGACAATGCTTCGAGCAATTTGTCCACCAGTCAGTCTTCCACGCAGTCCACCCATGTCACCGAAATCGCCACTCCTCCAGCTCCTGCACCTCAGCCTCCTCCCCCCCAGTCTGCCCCCTCCCAGGAAAATTTGGCATTTGAACCGGCATACTCTGAGGAACTGTTTTCTGGACCCTTCCCACAGTCACAAACCACTTGTCCGGTTGCTGCTGAGCAATTTTCCGATGCCCAGGTTTTCCACCAGTCACAGTCTGTGGGTGATGATGACCTTCTTGACGTAGTGGAAGTGTGTAAAGAGGTGTCCGACGATGAGGAGACACGGTTGTCAGACAGTGGGGAAGTTGTTGTCAGGGCAGGAAGTCCGAGGGGGGAGCAGACTGAGGGATCGGAGGATGATGAGGTGACAGACCCAAGCTGGGTTGAGAGGCCGGGTGAACACAGTGCTTCTGAGACGGAGGAGAGTCCTCGACCAGAACAGGTTGGAAGAGGCAGTGGTGGGGCCAGACAGAGAGGCAGGGCCAGAGCTGGTGCATCAGCGCCAAATGTGTCAACTAGTGAAGCTCCCGTGGCGAGGGCTCTTGCGGCGAGGGCTAGATCTTCAGAAGTCTGGAGGTTCTTTAAGGAAACACCGGATGACCGACGGACTGTGGTGTGCAACATTTGCCAAACCAGGCTCAGCAGGGGTTCCACCACTACTAGCTTAACTACCACCAGTATGCGCAGGCATATGAATGCTAAACACCCCGGCCGTGCACACCACTGCTCCTTCCCCTGTGTCAGCTGATAGTCAGCCCCCTGCCCAGGACCCTGCCACAAAAACCCCATCGTCGCCTCCACGATCCTCCACAGCATCCACCAGCGTTAAGCTCTCCATACCCCAGACGCTGGAGCGGAAACGCAAATATAGTGCAACCCACCCGCACGCCCAAGCCCTTAATGTGCACATCTCCAGATTGCTTAGCCTGGAGATGCTGCCCTATAGGCTAGTAGAGACCGAGGCCTTTCGCAACCTCATGGCGGCGGCCGCCCCTCGGTATTCGGTCCCCAGCCGCCACTACTTTTCCCGATGTGCCGTCCCAGCCCTGCACCAGCACGTGTCAGACAACATCACCCGTGCCCTGACCAACGCCGTTTCTGACAAGGTCCACCTGACCACGGACACGTGGACGAGTGCTGCCGGGCAGGGCCACTATATATCGCTGACGGCACATTGAATTAACTTGGTGGAGGCTGGGACCGAGTCTGACCCTGGGGCTGGTCATATACTGCCGACGCCGAGGATTGCGGGGCCTACCTCGGTCCAGGTGTTTCAGGCCTACTATGCCTCCTCCTCCTCCCACCCCTCCTCCACCTCCTCCTCCGAACTACCATCCGTGGGCACGGCGCCATCAGTCGGTAGCTCTAGGCACAGCAGCAGTGCCGTTGCTAAGCGACAGCAGGCGGTGCTCAAACTGCTGAGCCTAGGCGATAAAAGGCACACCGCCCAAGAGCTATTACAGGGCATCACGGCGCAGACTGATCTGTGGCTGGCACCGCTGAACCTGAAGCCAGGCATGGTTGTGTGTGACAACGGCCGTAACCTGGTGGCGGCTCTGCAACTCGGCAGACTGACACATGTGCCATGCCTGGCCCATGTGTTAAATCTGATAGTTCAGCGTTTCCTCAAGACATACCCCAATCTGTCAGATTTGCTAACGAAGGTGCGCCGCATCTGTGCGCATTTCAGGAAGTCCAGCACAGATGCTGCCACTCTCAGGGCAGCGCAGCGCCGCCTCCAACTGCCCGCTCACCGACTGTTGTGCGACGTGCCCACGAGGTGGAATTCAACACTGACCATGTTATCCAGAGTTTACCAGCAGCGCCGAGCCATTGTAGACTGCCAGATGTCAACTTCCACCAGAACTGGTAGTCAGGTCAGTCAGCTTCCTCAAGTCTACAATGAGGAGTGGACGTGGATGTCTGATATCTGTCAGGTGCTGAGTAACTTTGAGGAGTCAACACAGATGGTCAGTGGCGATGCCGCCATCATCAGCCTCACCATCCCGCTGCTTGGCCTGTTGAAAAACTCTCTGATCAGCATGAAGTCGGAAGCTTTGCGCTCGTCACAAGAGACGGGGGAAGAAGATTCCCTTGTGTATAGCCAAAGCACCCTTAGGTCTGTTTCTCAGCGCATATCGGAGGAGGTGGAGGTGGAGGAGGATGAGGAGGAAGAGGAGGAGAATGTTGGCGAGACACAAGAGGGGACCATTGTTGAGTCCTTTACTGTTCAGCGTGTATGGGCAGAAGAAGAGGAGTTGGAGGAGTTGGAGGAGGAGGAAATGGACAGTCAGGCCAGTGAGGGGAGTGAATTCTTACGCGTTGGTACTCTGGCGCATATGGCAGATTTCATGCTAGGCTGCCTATCCCGTGACCCTCGCGTTCAAAGAATTTATTCCAGCACCGATTACTGGGTGTTCACTCTCCTGGACCCACGGTACAAGCAAAATCTTTCCACTCTCATCCCTGCAGAGGAAAGGAGTGTGAGAATGCATAAATACCAGCAGGCCCTGGTGCACAAGCTGAAACAGTATTTCCCTTCTGACAGCGCTAGCGGCAGAGTGCGTAGTTCTGCGGGACAAGTAGCGAGGGAGAGTAGGCGAGCAGGCAGCTTGTCCAGCACTGGCAAGGGTACGCTTTACAAGGCTTTTGCCAGCTTTATGTCACCCCAGCAAGACACTGTCACCTGTCCCCAGTCTCGGCAGAGTAGGGCTGATCTTTACAGAAAGATGGTGAGGGAGTACGTAGCTGACCATACCATCGTCCTAAATGATCACACAGCTCCCTACAACTACTGGGTTTCAAAGCTGGACATGTGGCACGAACTGGCGCTGTACGCCTTGGAGGTTCTTGCCTGCCCTGCCGCTAGCGTCTTGTCCGAGCGGGTTTTCAGTGCAGCTGGTGGCATCATCACCGATAAGCGTACACGCCTGTCGACTGACAGCGCTGACAGGCTGACGCTTATTAAGATGAATAAAGCCTGGATTTCTCATAATTTCCAATCTCCACCAGGTGAAGGAAGCTCAACCTGAATAATTGATCCACTCCTCCTCCTCCTCATTTTCCTCCTTCTCCTCCTCTTTGTACAGTAAAGCAGAGGAAACTGGCTATTTTTTGACAGGGCCCACTGGCTCTTGCTATAGTACTTTATGCATTTAATTTTTCTGGAGGGCCACCGACCCGGTCCTCTGTTTTAAACAATTTTTGGGAGTGCCACATACAGGCACTCAATCTATTCAATTTTTCTGGAGGGCCACCGACCCGTTCCTCTGTTTTAAACAATTTTTGGGAGTGCCACATACAGGCACTCAATCTATTCTATTTTTCTGGAAGGCCACCTACCTGCTCCTCTGGTTTGAAAACTTTTTGGGACTGCCACATACAGGCACTCAATCGATTCCATTTTTCTGGAGGGCCACCTACCTGCTCCTCTGGTTTGAAAACTTTTTGGGACTGCCACATACAGGCACTCAATCTATTCAATTTTTCTGGAGGGCCACCTACCTGCTCCTCTGGTTTGAAAACTTTTTGGGACTGCCACATACAGGCACTCAATCTATTCTATTTTTCTGGAGGGCCACCTACCTGCTCCTCTGGTTTGAAAAATTTTTGGGACTGCCACATACAGGCACTATCCAAATTAAATTGTCTCCATAGCAGCCTCCACACGTTGTCTCCATTGCTACCTCCAAAAGTCGTCCATATAGCTGCCTCCATACATCGTCCCTTTATCAAACGAGGTGTGTCAGGCAGAAATTTGGGTTGTTTTCATGGATTCCACATCAAAGTTGTTAACTTTGTCGCCACCCAGCTGTGTTATCCACAAAATATACTAATAAACTTTTATCATTTACCAATATTATTTCAGCGCTTCTTGCGCATCTGTTTACATTCCCCTCACCCGCCATATCCTAAACTTATAAGAACGCTACTACACTTGATCTTATACAAAAGGTTCTTAGAAGTGCTGTTTGGGGAGTAGCCTAGAGACAGGGGCTTGGATTGGCGAAAGCTCGCCTGGCAGCGGAGCGCCAGCTCCATGCCAAGATCCAACTAACATAGTTTTAACTGCAGCACCTTTAATCTACTACTAGTTCACTGCCTCCATACATGGTCCCCTTATCAAACGAGCTGTGTCAGGCAGAATTTTGGGTTGTTTTCATGGCTTCCATGTTAACTTTGTCGCCACCCTGCTGTGTAATCCACAAAATATACTGGCAAACTTTTATCATGTACCGATATTATTTGAGCGCTTCTTGCTCACCTCCTTTGGTTCCTCTCTGCCACCCATTGGTTTGAAGCCTGAGTCCATTTAGGGTATGTCGCCATGCCACTCTCTAGCCTGCTGCCGCTGCCTCTGCATGCCGTCCCCTATAGTGTCAGGGTCAATTATTGCATGTTTTAGATGCTATCTAGCTTCATTCTGTCACTCTGTCATGGCCATGCTGTTGCCCATAATTTTGGCATAATGGTGCGATTAAGCAGCCTCAGAGGCATCCATGCATGCTGCCCCTGCTGTTTCCTGTCCATTTCCGTGGTGTTTCCATCCTTTTCTGAGGTTCCCAGGTGTTTGGCCAAGCTTCCCTGTGCAGAGCCTTGGTCCCCTTGAAAAATGCTCGAGTCTCCCATTGACTTCAATGGGGTTCGTTATTCGAGACGAGCACTCGAGCATCGGGAAAAGTTCGTCTCGAATAACGAGTACCCGAGCATTTTAGTGCTCGCTCATCTCTATTCATGACATATATACACACACACACATTACGCCTATATTTACACCCTTTACATGGTATACCTGCATGTACACACATATATCACATGTAAAATCTGTATATACACATACATGACACCTATATATACACATACTTGCCAAGCACCATACTTGCCAATCTGCGCAACAGTTCTCGAGATCCATGGGGGTCCCATTACTGAGATCCCCACCGAGATGCCACACGCTCTGTGCATAGGGCCTAAAAAACTATGACTGGAGAACCCCTTTAAACTGTTTGAAATATACCAGTGATAACAAACCTTTTAGACACTGAGTGCCCAAACTACAATCAAACCCCACTTAGTTATCATGGCATGGCAATTTAAGCAGTAGCCTATTTTAACTGCTCTGCCGTAGCTTTAATCCATATAAGCATACTGACGCCAATACGTTGAAAGAAAAAGGGGATGTTTGAAATATCATTGTAGCATCCGTCCAGAATGGCAAGAAGAATCAAGCGGCTCACAGTAGGTAACAAGAGCTGTCCACACCTCCTCGCTCTTCTTGCAGTCTCAGGCAACCAAGAATGTGTTGTGGCTGGGAGTGCAGGAGGGTACCATGAGTCCTGCCTAGTTAATTCTGTGCTAGGATTGCAGGTGGATACCACAAGTCCTGTCTAGTTAACTCTGTGCTGGGACAATATCCTAAGTTCTCACAGAGAGAACACTGAGTTTTGCCACCACTGATCTACACAAATTAATATACAAATTAATTACTAAGCCAATTAAAATTTTTCCAAAGAATAATATTACCACCGTACTGTTACCAAATATTAATACTATCATACAAAGCACTCGCTTTTCCTCCTTTCCACCTGCGCTCCAGCGGTCATAGCACCGCATCTCATCTCCATTTCTGATTTTACAAGACAGAAACGTTGCTAAATAATATTTTTGTTGGATTGCTATACTGTTTATTCTGGACCAAATAAATTCTCAATTTTTGACCAATAAGGGGTGCCAAGTTATCTTTTCTCTAAACCTATGCACACAGACCAGTATTTACCACCATATAGTAGTAGATACCAGTCCTGCACATGACTTACAGATGAAGTCCCTAATGTTGTCTCTTCTCCTCGGTCTGCTGTTCCAGGTGATTCTTTCCATCCATGACACATTTCTGCGGGTTTATAACACACATGGTTCGCATCATCCTATATAAGCCTCACACCTGACCCTCACATATAAAATATGTGCACCCCCATATATATCATATATACCCTCAGAGCACAACTGACCACACTGTGCCCCCACAAATATCATATATACCCCTCACACCACAGCTGAACCCACTGTGCCTCCACATATATCATATATATTCCTCACGCCACAACTGACCCCACTGTGCTCCCACATATATCATATATACCCTCACCCCATAACTGACCTCAATGTCCCCTCTTATTCATTAGGCAGGATCCTCCCTCCCATAATCATCCATTACAGAGGGTCGCCCCTCAGATAATAATTCATTAGGAAGGGTCCCCACTCCCATAATCATCCATTAGGCAGGGTCACCCCTCCCATAATCATCCAATAGGCAAGGTCCTCCTCCCATAATCATTAATTAGGCAAGCCCCCTTTTCATAATCATCTACTAGGCAGTTTCCCCTCCCATAATCCTCCATTAGACAGGGTACCCCCCTCCCATATTCATCTATTTGGCAGGGTCCCCACTTTTATAACCATCCGTTAGGCAGGTTCTCCCCCTCCCATAATTATCCATTAGGTAGGGCCTCCCTCCCATAATCATTAAATAGTCAAGGCCCCCCTCCCATAATCTTCTATTAGGTAGGGTCTCTCCTCCCATAATCATCCATTAGGCAGGTGCCCTCCTCCCATAATCATTAATTAGGCAAGGCTCCATCCTATAATCTTCTATTGGGCAGGGTCTCTCCTCACATAATCATCCATTAGGCAGGGCCCTCCTCCCATAATCATTAATTAGTCAAGGCCCCCTCCCATAATCTTCTATTAGGCGGGATCCCTCCTCCCATAATTATCCATTAGGCAGGGTCTCCCCCTCCCATAATCATCCATTAGGCAGGGTCTCCCCCTCCAATAATCATTCATTAGGCAGGGTCTCCCCCTCCCATAATAATCCATTATGCAGCCCCCCCCCCCTCCCATACTCATCTATTAGGCAGGGATTCCCAGCCCATAGTAATCCATTAGGCAGGGCAGGGCACAAAAATAAAAGAAAATAATATTCACCTTCAGCTCCAGCTCCAGCACTGGCATCCTCCACATACTCTCCTCTTCCCTCGCGGCTTTAAGTTTATGCACCTGTGTCTTAAAGAATCGGCACGGGTATATATTATACCCTACTGCCAGCGCTGGCCACTGAATGACTTGTATGGACGCCATATAGATGCACATGCAAGTTATTATACACCAAACCCTAAAACAACCCAGTTCATGGGGCCAGGTGGTCCAATTTCGCCAATGATAATCTGGCCCTGCCCACAGAAGTGCGTCCAACAAACTTCCTATAGATGAAGCTATGCAGACCATACACTGCAGATGACAATGGCAGCTAGACATTTATCCTGGCATCTATCCTGCTCAGTGCATTCATAGTATCTTAAAAAAGACTTTTTCACTAGACATTGGTGTAAGATATATTAGAGGGAAAAGCATAAAGGAGAATTAGTTTTTTTGCATTGTGAACCAAAGATATCTTGAGAATGCTGTAGTGATACTGATGCAGAAACATATCTTGTTTAATCACTAAACCGAGTGGTTTTGCTTAAAAAACAATCATAAAATTCAGGAAACTCAGGAAAGCTGGAGGGGAGAACACTGGTCAGCCACAGGAGCGACAGAGCCTCATTATCATAATTTTCACAGAAACACAGTTGTTCGTGGTGCACAGTTTGCCCCTTAAGGAGCTACTCACGGTATAAGACCGGTCCACACAGTCTTTAAAAAAGTCCACAGAAAGAGAAAATAATTTCACTATGACCGGAGCTCCAAATATTCTTCTTCTCCCTCGTTATTCTATCTTAAAACATCGATGAACAGCACCAATCTTCAGTTTCTCCTGCTGAAAGTATGTCACCATTCAGACTAGCACCATCGCACTCTCATTCTCCTCCTTTAATTATATTTGTAGCTGGAAGAAAATATGCAGGCAGATGGTGTGGTACGTTCCAATAAAGTTAAAATTTATTTCAGTTCATCATACTCACAAGAGTCCATTAAAAATGCGCATATCACAAATTCACATAAAGGGACGCTAGCTTTCCTATTCGCCCGACCCAGGGTAACTTTATAATTATCAGAAAAGTATGTTTGGTTCACAATGCATAAAAACAAATTGTAGATTTCCTTTAAGTACAGGTGGATATTTTCTGATGCCTTTGTATAAGAAGGCCAAATACAATCTGTTTCCTACACTTGATCTGGGTTTCATCAAGGAGCTTTCATGTCTGAACTGTATGACACATCATATAAGGTGGTTGAGTTCCAGACATCTTTGAAACAACTGTAGAGGATGCATGAGAGAAAGTAAAAATACATTATTATTTGAAGTCATTTCAAATTGAAGGATGAAGTAATAGTTCAGTGCTTTATGCCATGTATGTTGAATTATCGTGACACTACTGGCTTTTACTTTGGGTGTAGTATTTTCCTGGCAACTTAGTCATTTTGTTCTAGACAGAGCTTTCTCAAGTACAGGACGCAGACATATCTAATCATACTATGTCAGCTGAGAGCAAAGTTTTTATGAAAGGGCCACAAACATAAACTTAGTTTCCATCCTAGTAATGGACGTGATCATTGTGTCAAGTCCTGGAACCATTTACAAGAAGACGTCATCTAACTGCTATTCCATTACTTATTTTCTCAGGAAGAACAGTTCTTTTAAAGAGCTGTCTAATATTCCAAACAGGGTTCAAACAGGGTTTTCAATATTTGTATTCTGTCTTCAGTTACAGTAATATAAAATACAAACAAAAGTTGGTATCATTCAGAATTTTTATTTCAATTTCCACTGATATAAAAGATTTTCTCAATAAAACAAAGCTACAAATAATTATTTCTGCCTGCAATGATAACCCCAAAAGTTGCTACTTAAATTTTTTTCCATCAATTATTCTATTAAAACCAATTACAGTTTTGCATATGTACCACAGACTTTTAGTATTCTGTAAATTTTTACGTTAAACTGGAGAAATTTAAACTCATGCTTTTTTAAAGGTGTTGATTGTTGATGGGGGGCCAAAATCTGATCAGTATGAGGGCAGAAAACAGAAGCAGGAGTCCTGCTCTCACTAGTTGAATGAAGTGGCACATCAAGCATGCATTCTGCGGCTCCATTCAATACTATAGGAGTGCCAAGAATTTCCAAGCACTGTGCTTGAATATCTCCAGCAGTATTAAATTAAGTTAGTGAATTGCAAGGGTCCATTCTCTTGATTGATACAACTCCCCCCAGTAATGAATATATATAGCTCCCCAGTATACAAAGTCAGCCCTACTAACACCCACATATACACTCACCGGCCACTTTATTAGGTACACCATGCTAGTAAGGGGTTGGACCCCCTTTTGCCTTTAGAACTGCCTCAATTCTTCGTGGCATAGATTCAACAAGGTGCTGGAAGCATTCCTCAGAGATTTTGGTCCATATTGACATGATGGCATCACACAGTTGCCGCAGATTTGTCGGCTGCACATCCATGATGCGAATCTCCCGTTCCACCACATCCCAAAGATGCTCTATTGGATTGAGATCTGGTGACTGTGGAGGCCATTCTCCTCTGACCTCTGGCATCAACAAGGCATTTCCACCCACAGAACTGCCGCTCACTGAATGTTTTTTCTTTTTCAGACCATTCTCTGTAAACCCTAGAGATGGTTGTGTGTGAAAATCCCAGTAGATCAGCAGTTTCTGAAATACTCAGACCAGCCCTTGTGGCACCAACAACCATGCCACGTTCAAAGGCACTCAAATCACCTTTCTTCCCCATACTGATGCTTGGTTTGAACTGCAGGAGATTGTCTTGACCATGTCTACATGCCTAAATGCACTGAGTTGCCGCCATGTGATTGGCTGATTAGAAATTAAGTGTTAACGAGCAGTTGGACAGGTGTACCTAATAAAGTGGCCGGTTAGTGTGTGTGTATATATATATATATATATATATATATATATATATATATATATATATATATATATATATATATATATATGCAGCGCAACCCCTAGTAACACATATACACAGCACACCCCCAGTAACACATATATACACAGCACCACCCCCAGTAACACATATATTCACAGCACCACCCCCAGTAACACAGCCCCCCTCAATAATACATAGTTATATATGGCACCTCCCTCCATGGAATACATAGCTATATACAGCTCCCCCCCCGAAGTAATACATTGATAGCACTCCCCCAGCAGGTATACATAGATATAAATATCTATGATATAAATCAGTTGATTTATATACAGCCCCCTGTAAAATAATAAAGTAATACTTACCTTCCCATTTTCCCCCGATATGTGCTGACCTCATCTTCTATCAGGGTGTCAGTGTCCTGGCGCGGGCAGCACCAGGTGTGACGTCACTGTGCAGCCAGCACCAGGACACCGATGTCCTGTGTATAAGAAAAAAAGATCACGGAGGCAGAGGTGCCTCCACATCCAGCTCTCACCCAAATAGGATCCTAATCAGCCTCTAGTGGTGCAAATGGACAGGTCCGGAGCTCGACACGCAGTAGAAAAAAGCAAGGAGATAATCCATCAGTCCAGCATGGCACAATGTAGGCTTTAAAATCTCATGCATTTATTCTTCATAAAATAACACAGTGAAACACAGCTTTAACCCCTTAACGCTGAAGCCACTTTTCACCTTCCTGACACGGCCCATTTTTTCAAATCTGCCCTGTGTCACTATAAATGGTTACAACTTTGGAACGCTTTAACATATCCAGATGATTTTGAAATTGTTTTTTCGTGACACATTGTACTTCATGTTGGTTGAGAAATTTAATCAATATGTTTAGTATTTATTTATGAAATAAATGGAAATTTGGCAAAAATTTTGAAAAAAACTATGTTTTCCAAATTCAAAATTTTCTACTGTTTGGAAAGTTGGTCATATCACTAAAATAACTTGATAACTAACATTTTCCATATGTCTGCTTTAACTTGGCATCATTTTTCAAACATCTTTTCCTTTTTTTAGGATGTTAGGAGGCTTATAACTTTAGGTGCAATTTTTCAGATTTTCACGAAAATCATCAAAACCTACTTTTGGAGGGTCAATTTAGTTAGAAGTGACTTTATAAGGCCCACATGACAGGAAACCCCCACAAATGACACCATTTTAGAAACTACACCCCTCAAAATATTCAAAACAACCTTTGGGAATTTTGTTAACCCTATGAACGTTTCATGAGGGTGAAAGATAAATGAAAGTGAAATTACAGAAATGTAATTTTATCGTACTATAGATTCATTGAACACTAAAATTTTCACCTTCACAATGGGTTAAAAAGGAAAATGCATTTTACAATGTTTAGGGCAATTCCTCCTGAGCATGCCAATACCCATTTTGTCACTGTACCCTGCTGTACGGGCACAGGGGGGCACTTGGAATGGAAAGAGCGTTGTTTCGTTTTTGGAGGGCAAATATGGCTGAAAAAGTTTTCATGTGACAGGATGCATTTGGAGAGCCATAATGGTACCAAAACAGAGGAAAGCCCCAACATGAGACACCATTTTGGAAAGTACACCCCTTGGAGAGTTTAGCAAGGTGTAATTTGTGTATTTGCCCCAACAGGTGTTTGATTCAATTAGGCCCCAAAAAGGAAAAAGGTGAAAATTTTCTCAAAAAAGTCACTTTTACCCCAAATTTTTGGAAGCCACAAGGGATAAAAGATGAAACAACCCCCATAAATGTGTAAAACTATTTCTCCTAAGCACAGAACTACACCACTTTTGCATATAAAGTGTTGTATGGGTACACAGTAGGGCTCAGAAGGGAATGAGGGGCTTTGGCCTTTTAGAAGCCAGATTTGACAATCATCCTTTACCTGTGTTAGGATGCATTTGGAGAGCCCTAGTGGTACCAAAACAGAGGGGAACCCCAACAAGTGTCACCATTTTGGAAAGTTCACCCTTTGGAGAATTCAGAAAGGTGTAATATGTGTATTTACCCCCACAGGTGTTTGCTTCAATTAGGTCCCTAAAAGCAAAAAGGTGAACATTTTCCCAAAAAAGTCACTTTTACGGCTAATTTTTGTATCCCATAAGGCATTAAAGATGAAACAACCCCAAAAAATGTGTACTAGCATTTCTCCCAAGTATAAAATTGCCCCACACATGCAAATAAAATGTTGTATGGGTACGCAGTGAAGCTCAGAAGGGAAAGAGGGGTGTTGGACTTTTAGAAGCCAAGTTTGACATGCATCCTTTACATGTGTCAGGATGCATTTAGAGAGCCGTAGCGGTACCAAAACAGAGGGGAACCCCAACAAGTGTCACCATTTTGAAAGCACACCCCTTAGAGAATTTAGCAAGGTGTAATATGTGTATTTGTCCGTAAAGGTGTTTGATTTAATTAGGACTTAAATAGGAAAAAGGTAAAAATTTTCCTATAAAGGTCATTTTACCCCTAATTTTTTAAAGCCACAAGGGATAAAAAAAATGTAATAACCGCCCAAAATGTGTAAACCTATTTCTCTCGAGTGTAGAAGTACCCCACATGTGTATATAAAATGTTGTATGGGCGCACAGTAAAAGGAAAGGGGGATGTTTGCCTTTTAGAAGCCAAATTTGACAGAAATGTTTGATGTGCATTTGGAGAACCCTAGTGGTATAAAACAGATAAGAATCCGAAAAGCGACCCTAATTTTTGAATGTACACCCCTTAGAGAATTTCACAATGTGTAATATATGTATTTGCCCCTACAGGTGAATGATCCAATTAGGCCCTAAACATTAAAAAGGTGAAAATTTTCCTATAAATGTCACTTTACCCCTAATTTTTGTAAGCCACAAGGGATAATATATTAAATAACCCCAAAAAAGGTGTAAAACTATTTCTCCCGAGTGTAGAAGTACCCCACATGTGCATATAAAATGCATTATGGGCGCACAGTAGAGGAAAAGAGGGATGTTTGTCTTTTAGAGGCCAAATTTGACAGAAATCCTTCACATGTGTCAGGATACATTTGGAGAGCCGTAGTGGTACCAAAACAGAGGAAAACCCAAAAAGTCATCCTAATTGTTGAATGTACACCCCTTGCGGAATTTAGCATGGTGTAATATGTGGTGTAGTGTAATACACGTGGTGAAATGAGCATTTTGAACATATAGGTGATGTGCAATGGAGTCCAAGATGGAAATTGCAATTATTTCTGGAAAGTTCAGTGCCCGCTATGTGGCGCCCGTTATGAAATAATGGAGGGGTATAGGGAGCAACGTAACCTAACAGTTGTTACAATTATTCATTTTACCGAAATTAATTCACAACTGGTTGGGCGTGAATTGTGAATGTGTTGTGTATAAGGAGGTAGAATATACCAAGGGACCAACTAAACTTTTGTCACTCTAGAGTTGTTGCAGGTCTCTTAGTAGTATATAGTGTCCATCCTTAGTATATAGTGTCCATCCTAACTCCTCTTTTGTAACAGACTCTTTATTGAGTCCTACCTTTAGAAGCAGCAGAATTCACCGGGAAAATGCTGCGCTGGCAAAACACAGGAACATCTAAACCAGAGGTACTGGGGCCCCGTCCTTCTTGTCCCAATATTAGTTTCCTAATATCTTCCTCTTGAAAACGGAGAAATGATACGGCAGGACCTGCACATTGGAACAGCTCGTAGGAGTTGTACAGCGTAATCTGTACAATGTGCACGGCCAGCGCTTTTGTACCATATCTTCGTTTTAGTAGGGAATTATCGCCAAGTGTTGCTCTTATTTACCCTAGCGATGCCCATTGTGACGAATATTGCTGCTTTTGGCTGGACCAAATCGACCAGCCAATAGCGGCAAACATGGACAGAGGGGGGCAACAAAACCCCTCTGGACCGCAAGGTAAAATTGGTGGCTGTAAGGAACAGCTGCCACCCTGCCCCGATCACCGTGTCTACAGACATGGTGACCGGTATTACGGACGTCATAAGTAAATTCGCTGCTATTGGCTCGTCTGAATTGATGAGCCAGTAGCAGCGATCATGTGGGGGGGACGTAACCCTTCTGTTCCATGGGGCAGGATGGATGGCCGTCAGGAACAGCCGCCATCTTGCCCCGATCACTGTGTCTGAAACGTGTTGGCAAGTCACTACCCGCCGCACCGTTCTATAACAACGCGCGTTGGGAATAGGCTATACAATCTTTATTTTTTAAGCAATTTAGACACATAAGGGCTTATTTTTTGCGAGATGAGATGCACTGTAAAAAAACCCTTCATTTTAGTGGGTTTTTAGCTTATCGAAGCAATTTTATTAACTTTTTACATGTGGAGGAAAATAAAATCATCAATTCTTGTTTTGGATTTTTAGCATTTTTTTGGGGGGGGTGTTCACTGTAGCATAACAATAATATATTATCTTTATTCTACGGATCACTACGATTACGGTGATACCTCATTTATATAGTTTATTTTATATTTGTCCAATTTTATTGAAGGAAAACTAGAATAGAAAAAATTGCATTTGTTTTAGTATTGCCATTTTTATAGCACCATAACTAAAGTATTTTTTGGTTGACGGAGCTGGTTGTAAGCTTATTTTTTGCGTGACAAGTTGTTCTTTTCATTGGTATCATTTTGGTGCTTGTAACTTTTTCGGATAACTTTTTAGAACATTTTTTGTAAAGCAATTTGATAAAAAGTTTTAATTTTTGGCAAGTTTTTGGGTTTTTTTTTTTACCACGTTCACCGAGGGGGTCCAATTATGATTAGGATTTATTGTACAGATTGTTACGGACGCAGCGATACCAAATAAGTGGGGATTTTTTGTGATTTAGTGTTTTTTATACTTTATTACTTGTGTACAGGGAAATGTGGTGTTTGGGGGGACTTTCACTTTCTTTTATTATTTATTTTTATTTTAAAAAAACCTTTATTTATTTTTTTTACTTCTTTTACAGTTAATGACATCTTAGTTTGAACAAGTGATCTTCTGATCACTTGTTCAAGCTCTTTTACAGGTTACACAGTGCAATACAGAAGTATTGCACTGTGTAATGTAAGACACTGAGCATGCTGCGCATGCCCAGTGTCTTACAGCCGGGTCCTGCCAGAAGGCAGGGACCCGGCTTCCGGATGAAGATCGCGCAGCCCCGGGCACCGGCAGTCCCGGGGCTGCGATCGGAGCAGCGGACCCCCCCGGTAAGCGCCGCGGGGGGGTCCGATTCCCCTTTACTAAACTTTAAATGCCTCTAACACGCCGCGGTCAGCGCGACCGCGGCGTGTTAGGGGTTAACACCCGCGATCGGAGAAATCTCCGATTGCGGGTGTTAGAGGCAGGTGTCGGCTATAATATATAGCTGACACCTGCAGCTTCTGGTCCCGGCTCCGTTCAGGAGCCGGGGCCAGAAGCTTGACGTAATAATACTGCATTTTGCGGGAACGCACCTCCCGCCATGCAGTACTATTACGTCAAATGTCGGGAAGGGGTTAAGCGTCACAGACTGACGCGTTTCGACACATCGTGTCTTTCTCAAGGATTAAATGGAATACATGTAAACGCTACTTTAAACATACCTGGGTTAGACACTCCGCCTCCACCCTTCCATAACCGGAAGTTTCACATAGTCAATCACCTGGTAGATGGTGGAGGCGTACAAATTCCATATACAGATTAATTCATAGCATAAAACACATGTATCCCAATATAAACATGACACTAAAGTTTAAATAAAAACCTATAGGCAGAGGGGTGATCCATTGAAGTCACTGATGTCCTATGTCCTGTGCACTCTGCATCTATGGCAGAGCAGGGAACATACTATTCCTTTGCTCTGCCATAGAGGCAACAGTCTACATAGTGGGTCATTCGGGCGGTTGCATGGTGGGGAGATTTTTAAGCTCCCTTTTTAACACCCTCCTCTGTCACAGTGTCCGGAGCTGTGAGTAATGTGTCCCTGGTTTATCATGCTCAGTCTATCAGGGAAACTTCTATCTAAATATTGAAATATGCAGTTACTGCACACATAATCATTGGGTCTCTTGGTGATAAAAATAAAGCCTTTCTCCTTGGTAAAACAAAAGTACAAATTGTTTTACATCTGTGTATGCAACACTTGTTGCTAACATAAAGGTTATAAGGAGTCATTTTCAATAATCCTGAAGCAAATGGAACATAAATGAAATCTGTAAACAATGCACAGTTCACTTAGTGCAGTCAAATAAATATTGAGCTGCTGAAGCAGTGAAGTCTATGAGGATGGTGTCATTGTTTGTTTAATTTGTTTCAGGCATCATGTAGAAGGAATGTTTCCAGTATGTGATCATTGCCCATACATTAGCACCCCATATTGCAGAACATTTCACATTTGGTCACTGTTTGTTCTGGGACAATGACACAAAATTGAGCTCTTTGGCAAGTATCTTAAAATGAAAACTGAAGTTATCATGAGAGTCTTTTTCCCCCTTCCTCTTGTGAGCTGGAGTTCCAATAAAACATCAGGAAAACCATTTGTGCATATTCCATTTCCAAATTACATATATTTCATTATTTATTTCTAAAGCCATTTGTTACAAGTTGCAACTACAAACTTTCTGTAAAAACAAAATGAGCTGAAAGGAAAACATTTACTCCCAGCTATATATAAATAGTAAAGTAGATCACCTGAGTGAAGTTGCCCCCCCCCCCCCCCCACCTTGTTCAAATCAAACAAAATTGGTGTCAAACGTTTGTGCTACGTTTGTACTGGTTTGTGCAGCAGAAATTTTCGTTTGTGCCGCTATCGTTTTTAAGATATTAATGAGAGTTTCCAGGGGTCATCAGAGGTCAACCAGCCCCCCCACCTTGCCCAAACCAAACTGGTGCCGAACAATTCTGCTACGTTTGTGCTGGTTTGTGATGCTTAAATTTTTGTTTGTGCTGCTTTTGTTTTAAATAAATGAAAAAAAAATTAAAGTTCAAAAGTTCAAGCAGCCCCCCCCCCCCACATTAACCGAATCAAACAAAACTGGTGTCAAACGTTAGTGCTACGTTTGTGCAGCAAAAATTTTCGTTTGTGCCGCTATCATTTTTACGGTATGTTCAGGTGTTTACATAGGTTAAAGGTGTTTAGGATGAACTGGTAAAAAACAAACTTAGTGACACTTCCCTGGTTTGATCACCAGGGGGAGCTAGCAAACACATTGTACTTTGGAAGAAATTAACTCTGATGACCTCTGGAAAAAAGTATGAATATATTAAAAATGATAGCAGCACAAACGAAAATTTTTGCTGCACAAACCAGCACATACGGAGCACTAACGTTTGACACCAGTTTTGTTCGATTTGGTTAATTTGGAGGGGCTGCTTGAACTTTTGACCTTTAATTTTTTGTTCATATATTCAAAACAAAAGCAGCACAAACAAAATTTGAGCAGCACAAACATAGCAGAATTGTTAGGCACCAGTTTTGTTTGGTTTGGACAATGTGGGGGGGCTGGTTGACCTCTGATGACCTCAGAGGTCATGATAGCGGCACCATCGAAAATTTTTGCTGCACAAACCAGGCACAAACGTTTGACACCAATTTTGTTTGATTTGAACAAGGTGGGGGCGCCAACTTCACTCAGGTAAGTAGATCAGCTGCTTATACAGGCAGTCCCTGGGTTGTGAACAAGATAGGCTCTTTAGGTTTGTACTTAAATTGCAGACACCTTACTGTTTATAATTGCAGCATAGAACTAATGTAAAGTAAATTAACAGCATCCAGAGAGCATCACCACATGTCACAGTGAGGTCCTTTTGTTACTAGGGGTCGTCTGTAAGTTGGGAGTTCTTAAGTCGGGGACTGTATTCTATAAATAATTTACATGGGGGAATTCATCATTACAGCTTGTTTTTGACTTGGTCGTCTATGTTCTATTACATTTTTGTTTTATCTGAATTCTTCAAGTGAGTCTATGTATGTTGTTGTTGACTGGAGTCATTTTGCGCCAAAACTTGCACCTAAAATGAAAATTTTGTGCCAAATTGCAAATCATGAATTCAGTTTAGTGAAAACCAGTCTATGCAAATAATGGATTAAGCAGGGTCTATATCAAAGTGACTTTGCACTGTCCTTTGTTGATTTGGTGCAAAAGAAAGTCGCAAAACAGCATTCATACCATAACTGCGCCAAAACAACGGCAAACATAGACAAAAACCCAATGATGAAGTTCCCCCACAGACTCTATATTTTCCAAAAGATCATAATTCAGATTCTAAAAATGGACCGAAAAACACTGCTGAATATTCTGCTCAATGTTACCCTTAAAGACAAGCAACTGAGTTTTGTGTAAAACAATCAAAACTTACAATATGCATTTGATTTTAGCCTGCCCAATATCTTGTCACTTTTTGAAAGTTAGCAGACATAGTCTCTGAACACCAGTAAAGTAACAAAAGACCATTTATGCAAATTGACATTATAGCAAAATTTAGTAACAAAAAAAACCCTGATTTAACCTCAAACTTTACTTGCTTGCAGACTGGCAAAAACTTATGCTTAGAAAATATCCTTTTACTTTTTCATAACTTTTGGTTATTATATCCTCTGGAACATGTCAATGCAAAATTATTTTTTTCTTCAATTGAGAATGAGTAAGTTTTGAAATAGTAGTAGCTTCTGTGAACACATGTCAAAGTGATTTTATAGTTGTAATTCAGAGAATACCAATTGCCTCCGATTGTATAGAATCCTTTCCTTAAAGGGGTATTCCCACGAAGATAAGTTTCTTATATGTACTCAGGATAACAAAATAACACATTCTCTATTTCACTGTTATTAACAAAAATGCAGCATTTCCCAGATATAAGTCCAACCTGTCTCTATCAGTCCTGCTGTACACAAATTTAAGTTTCCCCTAGACACGACCCTGTAACTTCTTGGATGAGGCTGTAAACAACAAGCTACAAGGAGATAAGTAATCCCCGGGAAGGGGATGGCATGCACATAGCTGTGAGATGTAGCAGAGCCCAGAGTGTAACAGTGTAATGGTCTCAGCCTCTATGTAATCATCTCAAGCATCTCTGATCTGTCTCATCTCTCTATGTGTCATTGTGTTAGTACAATGTCAGCCAGATGAAAGTGCATATACACTCACCGGCCACTTTATTAGGTATACCTGTCCAACTGCTCGTTAACACTTCATTTCTAATCAGCCAATCACATGGCGGCAACTCAGTGCATTTAGGCATGTAGACATGGTCAAGACAATCTCCTGCAGTTCAAACCGAGCATCAGTATGGGGAAGAAAGGTGATTTGAGTGCCTTTGATCGTGGCATGGTTGTTGGTGCAAGAAGGGCTGGTCTGAGTATTTCAGAAACTGCTGATCTACTGGGATTTTCACGCTCAACCATCTCTAAGGTTTACAGAGATTGGTCCGAAAAAGAAAAAACATTCAGTGAGCGGCAGTTCTGTGGGCGGAAATGCCTTGTTGATGCTAGAGGTCAGAGGAGAATGGGCAGACTGGTTCGAGCTGATAGAAAGGCAACAGTGACTCAAATCGCCACCCGTTACAACCAAGGTAGGCAGAAGAGCATCTCTGAACGCACAGTACGTCGAACTTTGAGGCAGATGGACTACAACAGCAGAAGACCACACCGGGTGCCACTCCTTTCAGCTAAGAACAGGAAACTGAGACTACAATTTGCACAAGCTCATCGAAATTGGACAGTAGAAGATTGAAAAAACGTTGCCTGGTCTGACGAGTCTCGATTTCTGCTGCGACATTCGGATGGTAGGGTCAGAATTTGGCGTCAGCAACATAAAGCATGGATCCATCCTGCCTTGTATCAATGGTTCAGGCTGGTGGTGTCATGGTGTGGGGAAAAATTTCTTGGCACTCTTTGGGCCCCTTGGCACCAATTCAGCATCGGTGCAACGCCACAGCCTACCTGAGTATTGTTGCTGACCCTGTCCATCCCTTTATGACCACAATGTACCCAACATCTGATGGCTACTTTCAGCAGGATAATGCGCCATGTCATAAAGCTGGAATCATCTCAGACTAGTTTCTTGAACATGACAATGAGTTCACTGTACTCAAATGGCCTCCACAGTCACCAGATCTCAATCCAATAGAGCATCTTTGGGATGTGGTGGAACGGGAGATTCGCATCATGGATGTGCAGCCGACAAATCTGCGGCAACTGTGTGATGCCATCATGTCAATATGGACCAAAATCTCTGAGGAATGCTTCCAGCACCTTGTTGAATCTATGCCACGAAGAATTGAGGCAGTTCTGAAGGCAAAAGGGGGTCCAACCCGTTACTAGCATGGTGTACCTAATAAAGTGGCCAGTGAGTGTAGATTGATTGAGTTGTGAGCCATATTTTGCTTAAATAGTGAGAGGAGTTCAATAAGCCATATGCCCCCTGAGGAAGCGACAACAACGCGAAACGCGCATTGGGGGAGATATTGACCACAGCCCAGGACCCAGGAGTCTCTCTTGAATGGGTAACTAATCTTTATATGTTGATGTATACTGAGCAAGATTTCAACATGGCCATGGTGCCATAATAATTTTTATGTTGAAAGAGTAATGTTTAGCCATTAGTATTCATATATTTTGCACTTGGACTTTTTTCTTCAATATATTCCCTGGATTTTAATCGGGCTGGGTGGAAATATAGTTTACTTTGGAGTATCATCACTGATGTTTTTTAATATGTGTGTTATTCATATCTATTTTTATGTCTTTTTTCTTAATAAATTTTTGATTTAAGTGGATATGAATACTCTTGATTCTTTTTTGGTTTTGTATGGTAGTATATCCTCGGACACCAGAAATGCCAACAGGGTAGCACTGCCTACTATCACATGACCAGAGAAATATTATGTGACCACATCAAATTTACAGAAAACAGGTGAGTGTACATAATTGAGGCCTTTAGGATAACCTTTAGCATTATCCAATAGGATTCCTTCATTTTAACTTTGCTGTGCCTTGGGACTGGACAAAATGTATTGCTGCCATGCATAACCTCCCCTTACCAGGACTACTGTTCTAAGGCGGCGAGCTTTATACTATATTTAAACCAAACAATATAGCAACCAAAGTACCGCTGATTTATATTGTGTCTATAACACAATGGACCCAAAAATGTTCACAAAAATACCAACTCACAAGAAAGGATTCTATTAAAAATGATATAATTCATCTTTATTACAGTACAACAAATGTAAAATGTTTGATAAAATTGTCTGGAATTTACAACAAACAAGGCGAACTCAGAAAGACAATCCTGACATCCTTTCTTAAACATGTGAACAAAGCTTCTCACAAATATACCTGAAACTAATATGCAATTATGTCATCTCACCAAGGAACTGGAAAAAGCTTTAAACAGCCAGTTTACAATCTAGTGGGATTGGGATTTGATCACGTTAAAATATTATATTGATAAAAAGACAATCCAACGGGGAGTATGGGGGTTGAAATCAGTTTATTTCCTACATAACCAAATATTTATTGAACACTAGAATCTTATTCTATTGAATTGCTCTCATGGCTCTAATTCAAGCCAAGCCGGGACACTTGGCTTTCTTGCGTCATGGCTGTCCTTTATATGTCTATTCTTCATCAGGGAGAATGTGGAGCCGTTGTGCATCATCTAGCCAAATATAGTGCTTAAACCCAAATTCTTCAAGATTATATAGTCTCTGTTCTCATGTTTTTTTCTATCTAATAATTTTTTAACTTTTAATTACATTTTTTTTCCAAAAGATAGCGTGAAACAATCCTTCGTGGGACAACCTATCTTTGACCCACATCTACATAGTCACTTGGGAAGAGAAATGACTTTCCAGTAGTGAGAAACTATTTGCTGATTACATGTCTTGGTATGGGAGATATATTGATGACTTTCTCTTTGTGTTCTGAACATATTCTTCATATATACTCATAAAATTGCTGTAAATTACTGCTATACTGTAAACCTACATCTGGTAATACTGTGCTATGGGTGGACAGCTGTCACCCAATGCAAACTATCATAAATCTATCCATTGAGGAATTTCACTATGAATGTGAAAATATTTTTTGCTGTTTACATCAAATAGCATATACCTCAAGGTCCATTAGAACAGCAGACAGCAAATTGTATTCCTACTCATTCCTAAACAAAGATACCAAGCAAAATAAAATTGGCAATAAACTTACATTTAGTACAAAATGCAGTGACAATATTCATCAGGTATTGCAAATTGTTAGAAAATATCTACTCATACCAGGCCATGATCCCAAACTAAATACCATTCTCAGCATTGTAATATCTCACCCAAAGATCCTACTCTAGGTAGCAACATCCAGGTGCAACCTGTGCATAATTGAAGGGACACAGACACAGTGGGGCTCATTTACTAAGCCCCAGCCAGGCCATAAGTAATTTTTTATAACCGGATAACCCTTCTAAGTTATAGAGCAAATCTGAATGTGAACAATACATTTATAGGAAACCAGAGCCTGACAGTAATGATTGTAGCAGAGCTCTGTCAGTCATGACAGTTAACGGTTGCTGGATCAGACTGCAAGAGGATAACGGTGTGGTACAATTAACTTCCAACCAGCATTTAAGCTGTTCACAAAAGCCATTACCATGAAATACAGAGACAAATATGCAACATCCCTGCCAATTCAAGGCAGATGAGTTGTTGCGAATAAGCCCCTTATATGTGTGTCCCCCTGGTAGTGAGTCTGATCAGCTCCCCTGCAGGACACTACACATATGCTCAGGTAATTGTTCAGTGGTAGATTCTGCCTGGATAGGCAAGGGTTAGTCAGTGGAGGAGTCAGTCAGAGCTTGGAGAGAGTTCTAGAAACTTCAGAGAGAGCAGATCTCTCAGGCCCCGCTCTCACCACAGGAGAAGCTACTAGGCCTTAGCACCGCAACTTCACATAGAGTGACACTGAACCACAAACAGGACAAAGCTGCAGCTTCCAGGATTGGACACAGCTACATCCCAGCCTGCCCTGCATCCAGGCTGGTGAGACAACTCGTGAGGTTCCTCTCCAAAATCACTACAGAACTGCATTTGTACCGAGTCGTTTGGCATGTTGTTACCGTTGGTTAAATAAAGAACTGTAAGTTACTTTTATGCACAACATTGCCTCCGTCTGGTCCCTGCTACAGCTGCATCACCACCAAGGGCGCCCCATCTACCTACCAGGGACACACACTACAGACTAAGGGCTGCCCCAAGGAAAACCAGTACTCCCTCTACATCATTTCTTGCCAACACCACCTGCTGGAGACCTGCCAGGCTGTAGGACAGCCCTCCAGTCCCTATACCAAGCACCGTGACACTAGCGTGCCTAGGCCGCAACCGCCATCCACTCCGGTATTCTGGGCCCCGGCTGCCCCCAGGCCCCAAGAAAAGGCTAGGCCCCGGTGGGGAATGTTGCAAATACAGCGTCAGATGCACACCATGGACCGTGGATGATGCTAACACATCCACTAACTCCATCTATAACCAGTTCACGCTCTGCGTCTGATATATCGTACGCTGAGAGCAGTGAGATAACGATCAGCGTCCGATATATCGGACGCAGAGCTGATTCCAGCTAAGCTTGAGATCTGAGCTGAACCGGCATCGGGATACACAGGGTGCCAGCTATAATTAACAACCGACATCCCAGTGTAACACCTGCGGTCAGAGTCTGATCAGTCCTGCAAAAAACAAGCTAATAACCAGTTCTGTAGCCAAAAAAATAAAAGTGTTATGCCACTCGACTGCAATGTGCAAATGATAGATTTTTCCCCTCATTAGGATTTTATTTGGCAAATTTTGTAAAACATAAGAAAAAATATTAAAGTATGGTATCCCTGTAATCGCATTGACCCATAGAACATATAACATATAACATGATTATTAGGCTATTAGTAGGCGCTCCTTCCCTCCTGCCTTGCTGTGTGCCCATAAAACTTGTAACAGCCACACATGGGGGGTCTCTGTACTCAGGAGAATATGCATAATAAATTTTAAGATGGGTTTTCTATTTTTATTTTTGGAAATGTGTGAATTTTAGGGCTAAGTGAACATATAACCGACAAAATTTGAACAATCTAAATTTCACCTTTTCACCTATTTTGATTCAATTACAATCTTAACAATCTTCTTAAAAGCTGTTTATGATAGTTTGAGGGCTGCCGATTTGAAAATGGGTTGATTATATAGGGGTTTTTTAATGCTAAATATTTAAAATTTCATTCAAAACACTATTTATCCCAAAAATATTCAATTCTGAAAATGCGGAAAAGCGATATTCGATTTGTAAGCCGCGTGACATCAACATAAATTATCTAGACATTTAAAAAAATTATGAAAATGTATAACAGACATATGGGAAATGTTATTCAGCAACTTATTTAGGTGGTAAATCTATCTGTCTGAAAACTCAATGATTTTGAATTCTGAAAATGGCAAATTTTTCAAAAAATTCATCATAAATAAACGCAAAACTTATCAGTCAAAATTTACCACTAAAATGAAGTACAACATGTGAGGTAAAAACAATCTCAGAATAACTTTGATAAGTAACAGTATTCAAAAGTTATAACCATATAAAGCAACGCTTATCAGAATACAAAAAATGAGGTTGAGCCTTAAGCTACAAAATGGCTGCATCCTTAAGGGGTTAAGATACAAAGATACTTAAATTCCCAAGACTGCTGCCAGTACCCACCAAATTTATCTGGTGCTTTGAAGTATTTTTGTGACCATTCTTAAAAGCTGTCTGACATCAGTAATGTAACTTTTACCTGGTGTCAGATTCCAAGATGCTATGCTGATTTTAAAAATGTATTTGTCAGCATTCTGAATAATTTCATTAGTTTAATTCACATTACCTGACTCTCTGCCAGAAGCATGTGGTGAGTCCTGGGGGGGGGGGGGGGTGTTCAGCTGCAGTTTGTGTGTGCCTCTCCTCATGCATCCTTCCACTGCTCCACACCATTCCCCACCCTCCCCACGCTGCTAAATGCACATGACAGGAAGTAGGGAGGGAGAGGGAATTGGATGAGTGTGGAGGAGAGAAGACTGACACAGGCACACAGAGGCTCCAGCTGCCCCCCCCCCCACACTCATTGAAGGCAGGGGACCAGGTAATGTAAATTGAAGATTATAAACTAATGAAATGATTCAGAATGCTAACAAAGGCATTTTTATAATCAGCATAGCGTAGCATAGGTTATTGGAACCTGTCACCAGCTTCAATGACATTCCTGGTGGCAGGTGCACCTTAAGTAAAGTGGAATCATTTGGAAGTGACCGTGCTGTGGACACTATAACTTCTCAAGAGTTTTAAATGGCAGCAATACACAGATAATTGATTCATATTTTTCAGAAATTAAGCCATCAAAAATAAACAAATGAGCTGTGCTGAAAAGATCGGATAAACTAAATGTTAAACTATTTTTAGCCATCCATTATAGGGGGTCAATTTTGGTGCCTTTTACCGTGTATACCTGGCCTGGCCACAGACATGTTAAACTGCCAGGATCAGAGGTAGTGGATCCTCTCAACCACCGCAGACAATGACACAAGCCAACACCAGGGACCGGAGTCTAAATGGCACCGGGTCTTCACCAGAGCCCGCCGAAAAGCAGGATGGACTTGCTGCGGCATGGTAACACAAAGTAGTTCCACAGGCGTGACTTGCCCATGGTGGCAGCCCAGGAATCAGGAGCGGGGAAAGGTGAGCAGCACGAAAACTGCTTACCTCTTCATATCCACGACCTCCTTTACCTCGAAGACATTGGTGGAATCAGCCTCAGGAGCAAGAGGAGGCACTCGTCGAAACTACTGGTTCAGGATGACTGGCTTCAAGAGAGAGATGTGGAAGTAGTTTGGGATTCACATGAAGGGAGGAAGGCAAAGTTTGTATGCCACAGGGTTTATCCACTTCACCACCTCGAAAGGCCCCAGAAAATATGGTCCAAGCTTGTAGTTGAGGATTTTCACCCTAATGTATCTGGACGAAAGCCACACCTTGTCACCCAGAGAGAAGACTGGAGGAGTCCTGCGTTTCTTATCGGCCTGGGTCTTGGTGCAGGCAGACGCCAGAAGTAGAGACTGACAAGTCTTTTCCCAGATAGACCTGAGGTTCTGCACCAACTCTTCCTCCTCAGGAACATCTGAGGGAACGGACAGAGGAAGAGGTGGGCATGGAATTTGTCTGTAAACAATAAAGAACGGGGCTGCACCAGCAGACTCTGAGTCCAGGGAGTTATAGGAGAACTCTGCCCATGGCAACAAAGTGGACCAGTCGTCCTGACGGGCAGAGACAAAATGACGAAGGTAACAGCCCAGAGTCTGGTAAACTCTCTCTACCTGTCCATTAGACTGAGGATGGTACGCAGAAGAGTAGTCCAATTTCAACTGCAGTTAATTACAAGGGTATTTGCAGGGATCCAGATGAGCCGGGGGGGATCCCGCTCCATACTGTCGATAGATTCCGCAAAAGCATTCAACAGGGTGGAGTGGGTCTTTCTCTGGGAAACCTTGAGAAGTTTTGGATTTGGGCAGACAGTTATTGAATATATTAAACTGATGTATACTCAACCCTCGGCTAGGATAAGATTAAGTAGTGGTTTAACAAACGAATTCAGGATCGCCAGGGGAACAAGACAGGGATGCCCGCTATCCCCGATCTTGTTTGTACTGTTCCTAGAGCCGCTAGTCATTAAATGCAGGAATAGTCCACGCGTACACGGTTGGGGATGTAGTGGTCGCCATGATAAACTTCTGCTGTATGCAGATGACATGTTGTTCACAGTGGATCAATCTGAGAGATCTATTCCTGTAATAATGGAAACAATTCAGGAATTTGGAGAACAAGCAGGGCTCGAAGTGAACTGGTCCAAGTCTCATCTCTTGCCCCTAGACAATTTTGATACGGATTGTATAGAGGAGTTGGAGGTTTTGCCAAGAGGGGAATGTCTTGATTATTTGGGGATAAAAGTAGGGGCAAAACCTAGGACTTATTTAGAGGATAATCTAACACCACTAATACAACGTATCAGGAAAAAAATTTAAATTTGGACGAAATTATCGCTATCTCAGGCAGACAGACTAGCACTCCTAAAAATGATATTGTTACCTCAATTACTATATGTCATCACAGCTTCACCAATATGGATCAATAAAAATTTTTTCAAGATCATTGAAAGGATGATGAACGACATCATTTGGGGAAGGAAGAGAGTCAGAATTAAAATTTATGTATTTTATAAACTAAGAGATAAAGGAGGATGGTCATTACCCAGCTTTTTCCTTTATTTCATATCTACAATGTTACAATATTTAATAGGAGGAGGGGATGGTATTATAATCCAAGCTATATCACAAGTAGTAGGGATGAACACGAATAATAGGTTGATATTATTAGAGTCAGGAGGGTTAGATTCACTAGCAGCTAGGGGGATACCATTATACAACTGTTTTAGGAAAGTTTGGGACTGGCTAAAAATAAATTTTGATATAACCACTAGCAAGAAATTCTCGCCAATATGGCAAAATAAGGAGTTAAAAGAGCTGGAGCAATTTCAGGGTAGAGTTTTTTGGGAATATAGAGGTATTCACTTAATTTCACAAATTTGCACAGAAGGTAGGTAAATGTCTTTTGAGACCTTAAAGGATATGTTTAATATAAATAACCAAAACTTTTATAATTATATCCAGCTGATTCACAGAATAAAGAGCCTAGGAGAGAAGAAGAAGACACTAGAAGTTAGGTATTACCACGTAATAGATTATTTTGCAAAGCTTAATGGCGGGAAGAAACTATTATCTAAAATATCTAAATATATAGTCACGAATTTAAAAAATTTAGAGTTTCACATAAGTAGGGAAGGAAGGAAAGGGAAGTTGGCATACTATCAACAAAACAATGGTTAAGTATATTTCAAAACATGAACATAGTTAGTTCAGAATCAATTCGATTAATTCAATTTAAAATTATAGACAGACTCTATTATTCCCCTGAGGTGGTAAACCGTTTTAGGAAGACACATTCAGAAAAGTGCTTAAAATGTCAGGATCCAAAAGCGGACTTTCTCCACATGATGTGGAATTGTGTAGAAGTTCTAGAATTTTGGGAGGAAGTACATACGGAGGTCTGTCGAGCAACGAGTTTGAAGGTCCCTATGACACCTGATGTTTTGGTGCTAGGAAACACGAGTGATATTGTTGGCCCTATACATTTAATTAGATGGGAGGGGATGGCACTACAAGTAGCACGATGTACAATTGTTTATGTTTGGAAGTCCCCGAAAAAGCCTAATATAGTAGAGTGGGAAAATAGGCTAAATAAAATAAAAAAGTTTGAGGCGATCAAATTTGCAGACCTAGGGAAAGGGGAAATCTGGCAAAAAAATGGAAAATAGAGCGGAATTTCCTTTCTTCTTCTTTTTTTTTTCCTCTTCTTTTCTCTTTCTTTTTTTTTTCTCTTGACTGAGGGAGGGTGGGAGTAGGGGGGATGGGTATTGTTTATTAATTTATGATAAGACATTTATTGTATTCAGAGTTGTATATCTGTATTGGGAATGTTATATCGAATGTTAATGTTTAAATATTAAGGCTAGAATTAATGGCTTTAAACTGGAAATATATAGAGTGTTTAGATTATTGCAGATTACAATATCATCGATATTTTACAACATGTATGTTACATAAATTGTACATATATTTTTGACAATGAATGTCTTCGATAACGCTCGTTTTTATTAATTTTGTATGCATAAAATCTCAATCAAAAGATTTATAAAAAAAAAAAAACCTGCAATTAATTACATAGGGATCGCCAGAAGCTGGAGACAAACTGGACTCCTCGGTCCGAAACGACGTGCAACGGAAGTCCATGTAGCCAAAAGATGTGGGTGAAGAACTGGCTGGCAAGGCGTGGCGCAGACGGCAGACTTGGCAGCGGGACAAAATGACACATCTTTGAGAACCGGTCCATTATCACCCAAATGACGGTATTCCCAGAGGAAGATGGAAGGTCCCTGACAAAGTCCATGGCCACGTTAGTCCACGGGCAGCTGGGTATCAGCAATGGCATCAGGTTACCAGAAGGTTTAAGGCGTGATGGCTTATTATGAGCACAGGAGGTGCAGGAACCCACAAAATCCTGTACGTCTTGCACCAGATGTGGCCACCAATAGTAATGGGAAATGAAGGCTACAGAGCGCTGCACCCCAGGAAGCCCAGCTACTGGAGAGAAATGTCCCCAAGTCAGAATCTTGTTCCGAAGGACAGGTCGGACATAAGTCTTGCCTGGTAGGAGCTGCTGGTGGTCCACTGGAGCGGCCACAACCAGCCGTTCAGGAGGGATAATATGCCGAGGAGCCGGTTCTTCCCTAATGCCATCCGAGGCACGAGAGAAGGCGTCAGCCTTGATATTCTTCTCAGCCAGACGGAAATGAATGAGGAAATTGAATTGGGGGAAGAAGAGTGACCAGCAAGCTTGACTTGGATTGAGTCTCTGAGCAGTCTGGAGATTCTTGTGGTCTGTGTAAATGCAGATAAAAAAAAAGGCCCCTCCAGGAGGGAAAACTCTTTTAAGGCAAGCTTAATCAACAGCAGTTCTCGATCTCCTATGGAATAATTTCTCTCTGTGGAGGAGAATGTCTTAGAGAAAAATTCACAGGTGAGAGTTTGGCCTTTGGAACCCTTCTGCGTGAGCACAAAACATGGCCCCTAATGAGGAGGCATCCACTTTCAGATGGAAAGGCTTTTCTTTGTCGGGACGTACAAGAACTGGAGCTAAAGCAAATGCAGGCTTTAAGTTTGTGAGTTCCTCAGCTGCTGAAGGCCAAAGTCGGGGGTTGGCACCCTTCTTGGTGAGCGCCACAATAGGAGAGTCTATAGAGGAGAACTTGGCAGGATCTACCAGGAGACCTCTGTCGGAGATAATATTGGCAAGCAAAGGAAGACTCCACTGGTGAAACTGGCACTTTTAAAGTTTGACATACAGGTGATTAGTCCTTAGTCAACTGAGGACTTGCCGTACGTGAGACTAATGGGACTCCAGATCCAGAGAAAACACCAGAATGTCATGAAGATAGACCACTAGACAGGTATATAGTAGCTCATTGAAGTACTAAATTCCTGGAAAACAGCAGGGGCATTGTAAAGTCTGAATGGCATCACCAAATACTCGAAGTGTTCATTGTGAGTGTTGAAGGCAGTCTTCCACTCAACACACCTTGCGAATGCGGATAAGGTTGTAGGCCCCACGAAGCTCCAGTTTGGAGAAGTTCTTGGCTCCACGCATGTGGTCAAACAGCTCCGTTAACAAAGGTATAGCGATAGCGATTCTTAACGGAGACTTTGATAAGACCGCGAAAGTCAATGCACGGACGGAGTGACGCATCCTTTTTGGTAATGAAGAAGAAGCCTGTACCAGCCAGGGAAGAGGATTTATGAATGAACCCCCTTTGCAGGTTTTCCTTAATGGAGTCCGACATAGCAGCGGTTTCAGGTACAGAGATAGGGTGGACACGCACCCGGTAGGTGATCAACAGGGCAGTCATAGGGGTGGTGAGGTGTCAAAGCCTTGGCTTGCTTCTTAGAAAAATGTCCACAAAGTCCAGATAGCAAGTTGGGAGACCCTCCATCGGCTTGGGAACCACAGAAGAGACCATGACGGGTACTGGATGAGTAACCACCGTGCAACAGGACTGGCAGTCTGGCCCCCCCTTCTTCCAACTAAGTACAGGAGCATGGATCTGCAACCACAGAAGTCCCACCTGTGTTCCCCTGCGCCGCCCCCCCCCCTCATCGAATGTTTTATCTTTTACATAATAGGTTAAGGTTTGAGCTTTTGTGAAATTTTTGTTATTTATAGATAATCGTTGCCATCAATTGCTTCAACATGACTTGTCCTAACTGTTCACCTTGCGTGGCAATCTGCTGGAACTGCTGAGCCACGATTTTGGTAAGATCCTACCAAATCAGAGGCAGGGGATCCTCTTAACCGCCGCAGATGATGACACAAGCCCTGGAGTCTAAGTAGCACCCAGTCTTTACCAGAGCCCGCCACAAAGCAGGATGGACTTGCTGCAGCGTGGTACCACCAGGTTGTTCCACAGGCGTGACTTGTTTGCGGTGGCAGCCAATCTCGTAGTCCAGGACAGGCAGGAGGTCAGCGGACGTATAAATAGGTCAAGGCAGGCAGCGTAGGAGCGTAGTCAGGAACAGAACTGGGGTCACAGCAGGAAATTACAATAACAACACAGGGCATCAGACAAAGCTTTCGCTAAAGCACAAGACACGGCCCTTTAAACTGCCTGAAGCCGCCGCAAGCGCCCTAGGAGAGAGGGACACGCGTGGATGGACCGCGGGCGGGAATCAGCAGAGGGGAGAGGTGAGCAGCGAGAGTGCCGCGCCTGCGAACACGGAGAGGCAGGGGTGAGCCTGCGATATGGGTCGCGATAGCACCCGCTGACTATTATAACTGCCACTCTGCTGTTTACTATTCTGAACAACTTCCTATACGGTCCTGAGCATTAACTACCTTCCTACTATATGCAGCACAGAGTTAAAATGGGTAAAAATACACAATGAATAATATGGTTGTAGATAACCAGATAACCAAACGAGTTTGACTATGTATTTAAAACAAATTTAAGTTTTCCTTTTAGGTTACTTCAACATTAACCCCTTTGTGCACCAGGATATACTATTACGGGGGGTGTATGGAGAGTTTTTTTTAAAAAAAATCAAAATTTACTGAAAACTAATACAACCTATATAAATTTAACATCACTGTGATTGTAACAACAAAAGAATAAAGGGTAAGTGTTGTTTGGAGCACAGAATGAAAGCTGTAAAAACAGAGCCCAAACGGAAACATATCTGTTAACGGAAACATAAAAAATGTATCACTTTTGGATGAGGGGACTAAAAAACAGAAACACAAAAAAGAAAATGGGCTGAGTCCTGTAAGGGTTAATCAATACTCTACTCTGTTATTAAAATTATTTCTTGGTTGCATAAAATCTGAGGCTGTGGCCAGGCAATATGATTTGAATCATAGACCATTACAGCTTTCAAAGTTTTAGAAAAGTATTTGAGTACTAAAGTCTTTCCAACAAACCATATGCTTCAGCAGAGAAAAAGTCAAATTTTACTTGTTCTAAGTCCCTGGCGTAAGCAAATAGCTGTCAAAGAACATGGAAACCTTTTGTGTATTTATATAAAGACAGAAGGCATCCAAGAAGCTCCCTCTGCTAAATGAAAGCATATTATTAACTCAAAAAGCTTGAAGTACACTAAAATAATAAATCAGGTATCCAAGCCATATATTCTGATAAATAATTATTCATCTATTGGGAGGATCATTACGCATAAAAACAGTTTAAAATAAACCTCTAGTTTCTCAATGTATAACAGATTTTACAAGACTGAGCGTCTCCTATGACATGAACATCACCTTGAGTACATGCATTGCCTCTCCATTTTGTTTGACTGCCATACATATATTGCTCATTTTCTCTCTAGAAGTCCTATATGAATGGAATGGTAGAATGTATAGCAATCTACTACTTCATTGATACACTTGACGCCATTCTTCTAATCTGTGAGGTCTCAAGTGATTTGACTCTTCCATTCAGACAGTTATTTATTATCCCTTGTTTGTATGAAATACCTGTTTAACCCCTTAACATCGAAGCCACTTTTCACCTTCCTGACACGCAGGGCTGATTCTAGCATATTTGCTGCCTGAGGCGAATATTAAAATGCTGCCCCCCCCCCCACTCCTGACCACTCCAAGTAAATGCTGAAAACTTTACTAACAATTAACATCCCCACAGACAGCTCACTGACACTGTGTGACTGACTACAGGTTCTGAGAGTCATAAGTGGCATCTAGTACCTTATAGATGACAATCTCTTCCATCAGGAGGACTTTATTCCGGGTTCTCCAATCCATGATGTATCAAAGGTAAATTCACGGCCAGATATCTTCAGCTCCGTGCAGCATCTCCACCCGGTGTCCCTGAAAATACCACAGTCACTTACGGTATAAAGTCTCCTGGATAACAACACTGTGCTCCTAAATAATATATACCCCTCACAACACAACTGACCGCACTCTCCACACATACAAAACAACCCTTCATTATATATATATATCTTTTTACTGAAATAATAGCATGCTAAGCACCAATCAATATACAACACCCCCAATTTATTAATACAGGCCCCTAACATTTGTTTTAAATGATGCAAAGTAATCTATTGTATCCTATAACTAATATATCCCTCCCTGTTATTATGTTACATGATTTTACATACAGTGCTCCTCTGACCAATGTGAATATATAGCACCCCCAGTTTAGTAATATACTGTATCCCATATACAGCCCCAGCTTAGTAATATACTGTACCCCATATACAGCCCCCTCCCAGCTTAGTAATATACTGTATCCCATATACAGCCCCAGCTTAGTAATATACTGTATCCCATATATAGCCCCGCAGCTTAGTAACATACTATACCCCATATACAGCCCCCTCCCAGCTTAGTAATATACTGTATCCCATATAAAGCCCCCTCCTAGCTTAGTATTATACTGTATCCTATATGCAGCCCCCCAGCTTAGTAATATACTGTACTCCATATACAGCCCCGCAGCTTAGTAATATACTGTATCCCATATATAGCCCCCCAGCTTAGTAATATACTGTATCCCATATACAGCCCTCCCAGCTTAGTAATATACTGTATCCCATATACAGCCCTCCCAGCTTAGTAATATACTGTATCCCATATACAGCCCCCAGCTTTACCCCCCAGCTGAAATCTGGCCCCGTATAAATACATAACCCCCCCAGGAAAAGAAGAATCTGGCCTCATATAATATATACAGCCCCCCATTATAAAATTATTCTGGCCCCATATAATATATAGAGCACCCCCGCCCCAGTATAAATGACTCTGGCCCCATATAATATATACTGCATCCCCCCCCCAGTATAAAACAATTCTGGCCCCATATAATATATACACACACACACACACACACACCCAAGTATAAAATAATTATGGACCCCATATAATATATACAGCATTCCACCCCCCAGTATAAAATAATTATGGCCCCATATGTTATATACAGCACCCCCCAGTATTAAACGTTTTATAGTCCCATATAATACATACAGTACCCCCCCCCCAGTATAACATGAAACCTCCCCACCCACTTATTAGCCACATAGAATGAGATTAGCCACATTTTTCATGAGAGTACATGAAAAATAATAAAATCTTACTCACCTGCAGGCAGCTGCTCCCTCGGCGCGCGGATCCGTCTCTTCTGTGAGCCGCGGCTCCGCACAGTGACATAGGCGGTGTGATGTCATGACGCCTGTGTCGCTGATTAGAACGGAGCGACGCAGGCACGATTTATTTAGCTGGTGGGCGATTTGGGCGTTAACGGGCGCCCGAATCGCCCACTTTAGAGCGGCAAATTTCGTCGCCCTTTACAAGGATCCGCATTCTGCCGCCTGAGGCGAGATTTTCATCTCACCTCTTGGCAAATGCGGCCCTGCTATCATGGCCCATTTTTTAAAATCTGCCCTGTGTCACTATAAATGGTTATAACTAGAGATGAGCGAACATGCTCGTCCGAGCTTGATGCTCGGTCGAGCATTAGGGTACTCGAAACTGCTCGTTACTCGGACGAATACTTCGCCCGCTCGAGAAAATGGCAGCTCCCGCCGTTTTGCTTTTTGGCGGCCAGAAACAGAGCCAATCACAAGCCAGGAGACTCTGCACTCCACCCAGCATGACGTGGTACCCTTACACGTCGATAGCAGTGGTTGGCTGGCCAGATCAGGTGACCCTGGGATAGACTAGCCGCTGGCCGCGCTGCTCGGATCATTCTGTCTCTGGATGCCGCTAGGGAGAGAGCTGCTGCTGGTCAGGGAAAGCGTTAGGGTGTTCTATTAGCTTACTGTTAGGCAGGAGTGATTCTCAAAGAACCCAACAGCCCTTCTTAGGGCTACAATAACGTTCTACTTTTTTTATTTTAATTTGCATCTTTTACCATTTTGTGAGGAATTAGCAGGGGGACTTGCTACCGTTGTGTTTAGCTCTTAGTGGCACACATATCCATAGCAAAGACCGAAGTGGGAAAATTCAGTAGGGGTTGGATTTCTATTAGGCAATAACTCAGTGTCATCTCATCTGGCATAGTAGTGTGCTTCCTTTGATACTTGGCTAGAAAATAGCCATAGGAGAATACAAACAGCTTCTTGAAGCCTACAGTAGCGTTCTATATATTTGATTTCTGGTTGATCTGCTGGTGGCTGTAGTTTCTGCAGTGCATGTACTTGCCAATTCTGAGCAATTTGTAGTGAGACTTGCGACCGCTGTGTTCTGCGCTTAGTGGCGCACATATCCATAGCAAAGGCCGAAGTGGCAAAATTCAGTAGGGGTTGGATTTCTATTAGGCAATAACTCAGTGTCATCTCATCTGGCATAGTAGTGTGCTTCCTTTGATACTTGGCTAGAAAATAGCCATAGGAGAATACAAACAGCTTCTTGAAGCCTACAGTAGCGTTCTATATATTTGATTTCTGGTTGATCTGCTGGTGGCTGTAGTTTCTGCAGTGCATGTACTTGCCAATTCTGAGCAATTTGTAGTGAGACTTGCGACCGCTGTGTTCTGCGCTTAGTGGCGCACATATCCATAGCAAAGGCCGAAGTGGCAAAATTCAGTAGGGGTTGGATTTCTATTAGGCAATAACTCAGTGTCATCTCATCTGGCATAGTAGTGTGCTTCCTTTGATACTTGGCTAGAAAATAGCCATAGGAGAATACAAACAGCTTCTTGAAGCCTACAGTAGCGTTCTATATATTTGATTTCTGGTTGATCTGCTGGTGGCTGTAGTTTCTGCAGTGCATGTACTTGCCAATTCTGAGCAATTTGTAGTGAGACTTGCGACCGCTGTGTTCTGCGCTTAGTGGCGCACATATCCATAGCAAAGGCCGAAGTGGCAAAATTCAGTAGGGGTTGGATTTCTATTAGGCAATAACTCAGTGTCATCTCATCTGGCATAGTAGTGTGCTTCCTTTGATACTTGGCTAGAAAATAGCCATAGGAGAATACAAACAGCTTCTTGAAGCCTACAGTAGCGTTCTATATATTTGATTTCTGGTTGATCTGCTGGTGGCTGTAGTTTCTGCAGTGCATGTACTTGCCAATTCTGAGCAATTTGTAGTGAGACTTGCGACCGCTGTGTTCTGCGCTTAGTGGCGCACATATCCATAGCAAAGGCCGAAGTGGCAAAATTCAGTAGGGGTTGGATTTCTATTAGGCAATAACTCAGTGTCATCTCATCTGGCATAGTAGTGTGCTTCCTTTGATACTTGGCTAGAAAATAGCCATAGGAGAATACAAACAGCTTCTTGAAGCCTACAGTAGCGTTCTATATATTTGATTTCTGGTTGATCTGCTGGTGGCTGTAGTTTCTGCAGTGCATGTACTTGCCAATTCTGAGCAATTTGTAGTGAGACTTGCGACCGCTGTGTTCTGCGCTTAGTGGCGCACATATCCATAGCAAAGGCCGAAGTGGCAAAATTCAGTAGGGGTTGGATTTCTATTAGGCAATAACTCAGTGTCATCTCATCTGGCATAGTAGTGTGCTTCCTTTGATACTTGGCTAGAAAATAGCCATAGGAGAATACAAACAGCTTCTTGAAGCCTACAGTAGCGTTCTATATATTTGATTTCTGGTTGATCTGCTGGTGGCTGTAGTTTCTGCAGTGCATGTACTTGCCAATTCTGAGCAATTTGTAGTGAGACTTGCGACCGCTGTGTTCTGCGCTTAGTGGCGCACATATCCATAGCAAAGGCCGAAGTGGCAAAATTCAGTAGGGGTTGGATTTCTATTAGGCAATAACTCAGTGTCATCTCATCTGGCATAGTAGTGTGCTTCCTTTGATACTTGGCTAGAAAATAGCCATAGGAGAATACAAACAGCTTCTTGAAGCCTACAGTAGCGTTCTATATATTTGATTTCTGGTTGATCTGCTGGTGGCTGTAGTTTCTGCAGTGCATGTACTTGCCAATTCTGAGCAATTTGTAGTGAGACTTGCGACCGCTGTGTTCTGCGCTTAGTGGCGCACATATCCATAGCAAAGGCCGAAGTGGCAAAATTCAGTAGGGGTTGGATTTCTATTAGGCAATAACTCAGTGTCATCTCATCTGGCATAGTAGTGTGCTTCCTTTGATACTTGGCTAGAAAATAGCCATAGGAGAATACAAACAGCTTCTTGAAGCCTACAGTAGCGTTCTATATATTTGATTTCTGGTTGATCTGCTGGTGGCTGTAGTTTCTGCAGTGCATGTACTTGCCAATTCTGAGCAATTTGTAGTGAGACTTGCGACCGCTGTGTTCTGCGCTTAGTGGCGCACATATCCATAGCAAAGGCCGAAGTGGCAAAATTCAGTAGGGGTTGGATTTCTATTAGGCAATAACTCAGTGTCATCTCATCTGGCATAGTAGTGTGCTTCCTTTGATACTTGGCTAGAAAATAGCCATAGGAGAATACAAACAGCTTCTTGAAGCCTACAGTAGCGTTCTATATATTTGATTTCTGGTTGATCTGCTGGTGGCTGTAGTTTCTGCAGTGCATGTACTTGCCAATTCTGAGCAATTTGTAGTGAGACTTGCGACCGCTGTGTTCTGCGCTTAGTGGCGCACATATCCATAGCAAAGGCCGAAGTGGCAAAATTCAGTAGGGGTTGGATTTCTATTAGGCAATAACTCAGTGTCATCTCATCTGGCATAGTAGTGTGCTTCCTTTGATACTTGGCTAGAAAATAGCCATAGGAGAATACAAACAGCTTCTTGAAGCCTACAGTAGCGTTCTATATATTTGATTTCTGGTTGATCTGCTGGTGGCTGTAGTTTCTGCAGTGCATGTACTTGCCAATTCTGAGCAATTTGTAGTGAGACTTGCGACCGCTGTGTTCTGCGCTTAGTGGCGCACATATCCATAGCAAAGGCCGAAGTGGCAAAATTCAGTAGGGGTTGGATTTCTATTAGGCAATAACTCAGTGTCATCTCATCTGGCATAGTAGTGTGCTTCCTTTGATACTTGGCTAGAAAATAGCCATAGGAGAATACAAACAGCTTCTTGAAGCCTACAGTAGCGTTCTATATATTTGATTTCTGGTTGATCTGCTGGTGGCTGTAGTTTCTGCAGTGCATGTACTTGCCAATTCTGAGCAATTTGTAGTGAGACTTGCGACCGCTGTGTTCTGCGCTTAGTGGCGCACATATCCATAGCAAAGGCCGAAGTGGCAAAATTCAGTAGGGGTTGGATTTCTATTAGGCAATAACTCAGTGTCATCTCATCTGGCATAGTAGTGTGCTTCCTTTGATACTTGGCTAGAAAATAGCCATAGCAATAGGATAGGATTGTTTGGTTTTAAAAACTCAAAAAAAAACAAAAAACACAAAAAAAAAAAAAAAACACAAAAAAACACAAAAAAAAAAAAAAAGAAGTAAAAAAAAAAAAAAAGTTATAACTCTCATTTTAAAAATGTTTAACCCGAGGGCTAGGGGTAGAGGACGAGGGCGGGGACGTGGGCGTCCAACTACTGCAGGGGTCAGAGGCCGTGGTCCTGGGCGGGGTGAGACACCACCTGCTGATGAGGGAGCAGGGGAACGCCGCAGAGCTACACTCCCTAGGTTCATGTCTGAAGTTACTGGGACTCGTGGTAGAGCACTGTTGAGGCCAGAACAGTGCGAACAGGTGATGTCGTGGATTGCTGACAATGCTTCGAGCAATTTGTCCACCACCAGTCAGTCTTTCACGCAGTCCACCCATGTCACCGAAATCCCCACTCCTCCAGCTCCTGCACCTCAGCCTCCTCCCCCCCAGTCTGCCCCCTCCCAGGAAAATTTGGCATTTGAACCGGCATACTCTGAGGAACTGTTTTCTGGACCCTTCCCACAGTCACAAACCACTTGTCCGGTTGCTGCTGAGCAATTTTCCGATGCCCAGGTTTTCCACCAGTCACAGTCTGTGGGTGATGATGACCTTCTTGACGTAGTGGAAGTGTGTAAAGAGGTGTCCGACGATGAGGAGACACGGTTGTCAGACAGTGGGGAAGTTGTTGTCAGGGCAGGAAGTCCGAGGGGGGAGCAGACTGAGGGATCGGAGGATGATGAGGTGACAGACCCAAGCTGGGTTGAGAGGCCGGGTGAACACAGTGCTTCTGAGACGGAGGAGAGTCCTCGACCTGAACAGGTTGGAAGAGGCAGTGGTGGGGCCAGACGGAGAGGCAGGGCCAGAGCTGGTGCATCAGCGCCACTGTCAACTAGTGAAGCTCCCGTGGTGAGGGCTCTTGCGGCGAGGGCTAGATCTTCAGAAGTGTGGAGGTTCTTTAAGGAAACACCGGATGACCGACGGACTGTGGTGTGCAACATTTGCCAAACCAGGCTCAGCAGGGGTTCCACCACTACTAGCTTAACTACCACCAGTATGCGCAGGCATATGAATGCTAAGCACCCCACTCAGTGGCAACAAGCCCGTTCACCTCCGGCCGTGCACACCACTGCTCCTTCCCCTGTGTCAGCTGCTAGTCAGCCCCCTGCCCAGGACCCTGCCACAAAAACCCCATCGTCGCCTCCACGATCCTCCACAGCATCCACCAGCGTTCAGCTCTCCATACCCCAGACGCTGGAGCGGAAACGCAAATATAGTGCAACCCACCCGCACGCCCAAGCCCTTAATGTGCACATCTCCAGATTGCTTAGCCTGGAGATGCTGCCCTATAGGCTAGTAGAGACCGAGGCCTTTCGCAACCTCATGGCGGCGGCCGCCCCTCGGTATTCGGTCCCCAGCCGCCACTACTTTTCCCGATGTGCCGTCCCAGCCCTGCACCAGCACGTGTCAGACAACATCATCCGTGCCCTGACCAACGCCGTTTCTGACAAGGTCCACCTGACCACGGACACGTGGACGAGTGCTGCCGGGCAGGGCCACTATATATCGCTGACGGCACATTGGGTTAACTTGGTGGAGGCTGGGACCGAGTCTGACCCTGGGGCTGCTCATATACTGCCGACGCCGAGGATTGCGGGGCCTACCTCGGTCCAGGTGTTTCAGGCCTACTATGCCTCCTCCTCCTCCCACCCCTCCTCCACCTCCTCCTCCGAACTACCATCCGTGGGCACGGCGCCATCAGTCGGTAGCTCTAGGCACAGCAGCAGTGCCGTCGCTAAGCGACAGCAGGCGGTGCTCAAACTGCTGAGCCTAGGCGACAAAAGGCACACCGCCCAAGAGCTATTACAGGGCATCACGGCGCAGACTGATCTGTGGCTGGCACCGCTGAACCTCAAGCCGGGAATGGTTGTGTGTGACAACGGCCGTAACCTGGTGGCGGCTCTGCAACTCGGCAGACTGACACATGTGCCATGCCTGGCCCATGTGTTAAATCTGATAGTGCAGCGTTTCCTCAAGACATACCCCAATCTGTCTGATTTGCTCACGAAGGTGCGCCGCATCTGTGCGCATTTCAGGAAGTCCAGCCCAGATGCTGCCACTCTCAGGGCAGCGCAGCGCCGCCTCGAACTGCCCGCTCACCGACTGTTGTGCGACGTGCCCACGAGGTGGAATTCAACACTGACCATGTTATCCAGAGTTTACCAGCAGCGCAGAGCGATTGTAGACTGCCAGATGTCAACTTCCACCAGAACTGGTAGTCAGGTCAGTCAGCTTCCTCAAGTCTACAATGAGGAGTGGACGTGGATGTCTGATATCTGTCAGGTGCTGAGTAACTTTGAGGAGTCAACACAGATGGTCAGTGGCGATGCCGCCATCATCAGCCTCACCATCCCGCTGCTTGGCCTGTTGAAAAACTCTCTGGTCAGCATGAAGTCGGAAGCTTTGCGCTCGTCACAAGAGACGGGGGAAGAATATTCCCTTGTTGATAGCCAAAGCACCCTGAGGTCTGTTTCTCAGCGCATATCGGAGGAGGTGGAGGTGGAGGAGGATGAGGAGGAAGAGGAGGAGAATGTTGGCGAGACACAAGAGGGGACCATTGTTGAGTCCTTCACTGTTCAGCGTGTATGGGCAGAAGAAGAGGAGTTGGAGGAGTTGGAGGAGGAGGAAATGGACAGTCAGGCCAGTGAGGGGAGTGAATTCTTACGCGTTGGTACTCTGGCGCATATGGCAGATTTCATGCTAGGCTGCCTATCCCGTGACCCTCGCGTTCAAAGAATTTATTCCAGCACCGATTACTGGGTGTTCACTCTCCTGGACCCACGGTACAAGCAAAATCTTCCCACTCTCATCCCTGGAGAGGAAAGGAGTGTGAGAATGCATGAATACCAGCAGGCCCTGGTGCACAAGCTGAAACAGTATTTCCCTTCTGACAGCGCTAGCGGCAGAGTGCGTAGTTCTGCGGGACAAGTAGCGAGGGAGAGTAGGCGAGCAGGCAGCTTGTCCAGCACTGGCAAGGGTACGCTTTACAAGGCTTTTGCCAGCTTTATGTCACCCCAGCAAGACACTGTCACCTGTCCCCAGTCTCGGCAGAGTAGGGCTGATCTTTACAGAAAGATGGTGAGGGAGTACGTAGCTGACCATACCATCGTCCTAAATGATCACACAGCTCCCTACAACTACTGGGTTTCAAAGCTGGACATGTGGCACGAACTGGCGCTGTACGCCTTGGAGGTTCTTGCCTGCCCTGCCGCTAGCGTCTTGTCCGAGCGGGTTTTCAGTGCAGCTGGTGGCATCATCACCGATAAGCGTACACGCCTGTCGACTGACAGCGCTGACAGGCTGACGCTTATTAAAATGAATAAAGGCTGGATTTCTCAGAATTTCCAATCTCCACCAGGTGAAGGAAGCTCAACCTGAATAATTGATCCACTCCTCCTCCTCCTCCTCATTTTCCTCCTTCTCCTCCTCTTTGTACAGTAAAGCAGAGGAAAATGGCTATTTTTGGACAGGGCCCACTGGCTCTTGCTATAGTACTTCATGCATTTAATTTTTCTGGAGGGCCACCTACCCGGTCCTCTGTTTGAAACAATTTTTGTGAGTGCCACATACAGGCACTCAATCTATTCCATTTTTCTGGAGGGCCACCTACCCGGTCCTCTGTTTTAAAAAATTTTTGGGACTGCCACATACAGGCACTCAATCTATTCCATTTTACTGGAGGGCCACCTACCTGCTCCTCTGGTTTGAAACATTTTTGGGACTGCCACATACAGGCACTCAATCTATTCCATTTTACTGCAGGGCCACCTACCTGCTCCTCTGGTTTGAACAATTTTTGGGACTGCCACATACAGGCACTCAATCTATTCCATTTTACTGGAGGGCCACCTACCTGCTCCTCTGGTTTGAAACATTTTTGGGACTGCCACATACAGGCACTCAATCTATTCCATTTTACTGCAGGGCCACCTACCTGCTCCTCTGGTTTGAACAATTTTTGGGACTGCCACATACAGGCACTCAATCTATTCCATTTTACTGCAGGGCCACCTACCTGCTCCTCTGGTTTGAACAATTTTTGGGACTGCCACATACAGGCACTCAATCTATTCCATTTTACTGGAGGGCCACCTACCTGCTCCTCTGGTTTGAAGAATTTTTGGGACTGCCACATACAGGCACTCAATCTATTCCATTTTACTGGAGGGCCACCTACCTGCTCCTCTGGTTTGAAACATTTTTGGGACTGCCACATACAGGCATTCAATCTATCCCATTTTACTGCAGGGCCACCTACCTGCTCCTCTGGTTTGAAACATTTTTGGGACTGCCACATACAGGCACTCAATCTATTCCATTTTACTGCAGGGCCACCTACCTGCTCCTCTGGTTTGAACAATTTTTGGGACTGCCACATACAGGCACTCAATCTATTCCATTTTACTGGAGGGCCACCTACCTGCTCCTCTGGTTTGAAACATTTTTGGGACTGCCACATACAGGCACTCAATCTATTCCATTTTACTGCAGGGCCACCTACCTGCTCCTTTGGTTTGAACAATTTTTGGGACTGCCACATACAGGCACTCAATCTATTCCATTTTACTGGAGGGCCACCTACCTGCTCCTCTGGTTTGAAACATTTTTGGGACTGCCACATACAGGCACTCAATCTATTCCATTTTACTGCAGGGCCACCTACCTGCTCCTCTGGTTTGAACAATTTTTGGGACTGCCACATACAGGCACTCAATCTATTCCATTTTACTGCAGGGCCACCTACCTGCTCCTCTGGTTTGAAGAATTTTTGGGACTGCCACATACAGGCACTCAATCTATTCCATTTTACTGGAGGGCCACCTACCTGCTCCTCTGGTTTGAAACATTTTTGGGACTGCCACATACAGGCACTCAATCTATCCCATTTTACTGGAGGGCCACCTACCTGCTCCTCTGGTTTGAAAAATGTTTGGGACTGCCACATACAGGCACTATCCAAATTAAATTGTCTCCATAGCAGCCTCCACACGTTGTCTCCATTGCTACCTCCAAAAGTCGTCCATATAGCTGCCTCCATACATCGTCCCTTTATCAAACGAGGTGTGTCAGGCAGAAATTTGGGTTGTTTTCATGGATTCCACATCAAAGTTGTTAACTTTGTCGCCACCCTGCTGTGTTATCCACAAAATATACTGGCAAACTTTTACCATTTAGGGATATTATTTCAGCGCTTCTTGCGCATCTGTTTACATTCCCCTCACCCGGCATATCCTAAACTTATAAGAACGCTACTACACTTGATCTTATACAAAAGGTTCTTAGAAGTGCTGTTTGGGGAGTAGCCTAGAGACAGGGGCTTGGATTGGCGAAAGCTCGCCTGGCAGCGGAACGCCAGCTCCATGCGCATCATGCGCTTCTTGCGCATCTGTTTACATTCCCCTCACCCGCCATATCCCAAACTTATAAGAACGCTACTACACTTAACTTGGTGCAGGCTGGGACCGAGTCTGACCCTGGGGCTGGTCATATACTGCCGACGCAGAGAATTGCGGGGCCTACCTCGGTCCAGGTCTCAAAGGCCTACTATACCTCCTCCCACCCCTCCTCCACCTCCTCCTCCTCCGAATTACCATCCGTGGGCATGGCGCCATCAGTCGGTAGCTCTAGGCACAGCAGCAGTGCCGTCGCTAAGCGACAGCAGGCGGTGCTGAAACTGCTGAGCCTAGGCGATAAAAGGCACACCGCCCAAGAGCTATTACAGGGCATTCCACATCAAAGTTGTTAACTTTGTCGCCACCCTGCTGTGTAATCCACAAAATATACTTGCAAACTTTTACCATTTAGGGATATTATTTCAGCGCTTCTTGCGCATCTGTTTACATTCCCCTCACCCGCCATATCCTAAACTTATAAGAACGCTACTACACTTGATCTTATACAAAAGGTTCTTAGAAGTGCTGTTTGGGGAGTAGCCTATAGACAGGGGCTTGGATTGGCGAAAGCTCGCCTGGCAGCGGAGCGCCAGCTCCATGCCAAGATCCAACTAACATAGTTTTAACTGCAGCACCTTTAATCTACTACTAGTTCACTGCCTCCATACATGGTCCCCTTATCAAACGAGCTGTGTCAGGCAGAATTTTGGGTTGTTTTCATGGCTTCCATGTTAACTTTGTCGCCACCCTGCTGTGTAATCCACAAAATATACTGGCAAACTTTTATCATGTACCGATATTATTTGAGCGCTTCTTGCTCACCTCCTTTGGTTCCTCTCTGCCACCCATTGGTTTGAAGCCTGAGTCCATTTAGGGTATGTCGCCATGACACTCTCTAGCCTGCTGCCGCTGCCTCTGCATGCCGTCCCCTATAGTGTCAGGGTCAATTATTGGATGTTTTAGATGCTATCTAGCTTCATTCTGTCACTCTGTCATGGCCATGCTGTTGCCCATAATTTTGGCATAATGGTGCGATTAGGCAGCCTCAGAGGCATCCATGCATGCTGCCCCTGCTGTTTCCTGTCCATTTCCGTGGTGTTTCCATCCTTTTCTGAGGTTCCCAGGTGTTTGGCCAAGCTTCCCTGTGCAGAGCCTTGGTCCCCTTGAAAAATGCTCGAGTCTCCCATTGACTTCAATGGGGTTCGTTATTCGAGACGAGCACTCGAGCATCGGGAAAAGTTCGTCTCGAATAACGAGTACCCGAGCATTTTAGTGTTCGCTCATCTCTAGTTATAACTTTAAAACTCTTTAACATATCCAAGTGATTTTAAAATTGTTTTCTCGTGACACATTGTACTTCATGTTAGTTGAAAAATTTTGGTGGTATGTTTTGCATTTATTTATGAGAAAATCAGATATTTGGTGAAAATTTGGAAAAATTCTCGATTTTTGAACTTCAAAATGTTCTACTTTTTCCACATATAGTTATAACAGCAAAAAAACTTAATAACCAACATTCACTGAATGTCTAATTTATGTGGACATGGTTTTTTATGCATACTCTAATTTTTGTAGGATGTCATGGGCCTTTGAACGTCAGGTGCGATTTTTCACATTTTCATAAAAAACGCAAAATACTGCTATTAAGGGACCTGCTCAGGTTTCAAGTCACTTTGAGAGACCTAAATAAAAGTAAAATCCCATAAATTACCTCATTATAGAAACTACACCCCTCAACGTACGTAAAACAACTTTTATGAAGTTTGATAACCCTTTAATTGTTTTACAGGGGTTAAAACAAAATCGGATACTATTTTGAAAGTAAATTTTTTTTGGCTAAATTAATGTGTTTTTCGAAAAATGTACAAATTCTCAGTGGATAAAATACCAAAACGCTCCACAAAATTTGACACCCAATCACTCGCGTGTATAACAATACCCCATATGTGGTGGTAACCTGCTGTATGGGCACACGTCAGGGCATCGAAGGGAAGCTGCGCCATTCAGAACAGATTATGAATTGTCACTTTTTATTGGCTATACAATCTTTATTTTTTTGGCAATTTGGACATGTAAGGGCTTGTTTTTTGCGACCTAAGATGCACTTTACAAATACTTCATTTTAGTGATGAAATTTTATTAACTCTTGAATGTATAGGTGAAAAGAAAATTGTCAATTTTGGTATCCTTTCTTTTAATACTTTTTGGGGTCGTACACCGTACACTAAAAATACAATTATTATCTTTATTCTACAGATCACTATGATTATGGTGATACCTCATTTATATAGTCTTTCATTTATTTTTACAATTTTACTGGAAAAAAACTAATATAGAGGAAATCTCATTTGTTTTTGCATCGCCATCTTTTCGGAGATTTTTTGGTTGACAGAGCTGGTTTAGGGCTTATTTTTTACGTGTTGAGTTGTCCTTTCAAGTGGTACCATTTTGGCGCACATAACCTTTTTTAATCGCTTTTTAGAACATTTTTGTGAAGAGATTTTATGAAAAATGTACATTTTTGGCGAGTTTTTCGTGTTTTGTTTTTACGGCGTTCACCGAGCAGGCCCAATAATGTTTCTGAGTTATTTTTTACGGATTGTTACGGACACGGCAATACCAAATATTTGTTTTTTTAGCGATTTTGTGGGGTTTTTTTTCACTTTATTGCATGTACATAGGGAATATGTGTGTTTAGGGGACTTTAACTTTATTTCCTTAATTCTTTTTATTAATAAATGTTTTTAACTTTTTAAATTTACTTTTACAGGTTAGCTTGAACAAGCGACCCAGCTACAGGAAGAGGATCGCGCAGCTCCGGGCGCTGGCAGGTATTGTGAGGGAATAATTGGAATCTCTTGGGTAGTGGTGCTAAACCTATGGCATGGGTGCCAAAAGTGGCCGTGATTTAATTCATCCCACAGTCTAGGGTTGGGGACAGGCAAGGAAACATTTAAATATTCAAAAAGCAATGAAATAATATAGGAATTTTTCTTTTTTTTTTGGTGCAAAATCAGTTTGGACTGCATTGCATCTTATAAATAATTTGGTGAAGCTTCAGTGAATGAAATCTTGAATTATTCGTTCATCTCTACCCATGATAAAAATGCATTCCCACTTACAATCAAACACCTCAGTGATAGTTGGCATAGAACGAGTATTGCTTTTTTGATTTAAATGCCCAAATAGAATTTTTTCCTTTTGAACATAAATGTGACCCTTGATGAGTTTTTTTAAATTTCTTATATTAGTGTATTAGTGTTAAATAGAAAATCTGTTAGCAGTTTAAAAGCTAGAGCGTAGAACTAATCTTTATAATCTACAAAATTAATACAATGGGGGAAATTCATTCAATACAGTGAAAATGCTAAAGATGTATATCAGATTTCAGCCCTCATCTCAAACAGTGCCTTCGGTACATTGAGGCAGTAGTAATGTCAGAGGTATTCTTTAATAAGCCTTGGCAGGCAAAAAGATTTTTATTCTCAACAAACAGATGATGCTTAACCAGTTTTGCCTTTATGCAGAACATGAAACTCTAACATAACTGTAACTGGTAGCTAAAGCTAATTCCTCTGCTTTCCTAGATGTACATTTTGCAAAACACTCATTTTGCATGTTGAAAGCTAGAAAAAAAAGCTTTAAGTATCACTAAATATCATTGCATTCAGCTGCTGTTCCACCTGTAAGATATTATGTGTCCTTATTAGAGATGAGCGAACATGCTCGTCCGAGCTTGATGCTCGGTCGAGCATTAGCGTACTCGAAACTGCTCGTTGCTCGGACGAATACTTCGCCCGCTCGAGAAAATGGCAGCTCCCGCTGTTTTGCTTTTTGGCGGCCAGAAACAGAGCCAATCACAAGCCAGGAGACTCTGCACTCCACCCAGCATGACGTGGTACCCTTACACGTCGATAGCAGTGGTTGGCTGGCCAGATCAGGTGACCCTGGGATAGACTAGCCGCTGCCCGCGCTGCTCGGATCATTCTGTGTCTGGATGCCGCTAGGGAGAGAGCTGCTGCTGGTCAGGGAAAGCGTTAGGGTGTTTCTATTAGCTTACTGTTAGGCAGGAGTGATTCTCCAAGAACCCAACAGCCCTTCTTAGGGCTACAATAACGTTATACTTTTTTTTTTTATATTTGCAGCTAGTACCATATTGTGAGGAATTTGCAGGGGGACTTGCTACCGTTGTGTTTAGCTCTTAGTGACACACATATCCACCTCAAACACCAAAGTGGGAAAATTTATTAGGGGTTTGATTTCAATTAGGCACAGTCTGCCAGTTTCTTTTTATTTTACGTTTATTTTTTTAATAACTCAGTGTCATCTCATCTTGCATAGTAGTGTGCTTTCATACTTGGCTAGAAAATAGCCATAGGAGAATCCAAATGGCTTACTTACGCCTACAGTAGCGTTATATATATTTGATTTCTGGTTGATCTGCTGGTGGCTGTACTTGCTGCAGTGCATCTACTAGCAAATTGTGAGCAATTTGTAGTGAGACTTGCGACCGCTGTGTTTTGCGCTTAGTGACGCACATATCCATTGCAAAGACCGAAGTGGGAAAATTTATTAGGGGTTGGATTTCAATTAGGCACAGTCTGCCATTTCATTTTTTAGTTTACGTTTATTTTGTTTAATAACTCAGCGTCATCTCATCTGGCATAGTAGTGTGCTTTCATACTTGGCTAGAAAATAGCCATAGGAGAATCCAAACGGCTTACTTACGCCTACAGTAGCGTTATATATATTTGATTTCTGGTTGATCTGCTGGTGGCTGTACTTGCTGCAGTGCATCTACTAGCAAATTGGGAGCAATTTGTAGTGAGACTTGCGACCGCTGTGTTTTGCGCTTAGTGACGCACATATCCATTGCAAAGACCGAAGTGGGAAAATTTATTAGGGGTTGGATTTCAATTAGGCACAGTCTGCCATTTCCTTTTTTAGTTTACGTTTATTTTGTTTAATAACTCAGCGTCATCTCATCTGGCATAGTAGTGTGCTTTCATACTTGGCTAGAAAATAGCCATAGCAATAGGATAGCATCGTTTGGTTTTAAAAACTAAAAAACACAAAAAAAAACAAAAAAACACAAAAAAAAGTAAAAAAAAAATTAAAGCTATAACTCTCATTTTAAAAATGTTTAACCCGAGGGCTAGGGGTAGAGGACGAGGGCGGGGACGTGGGCGTCCAACTACTGCAGGGGTCAGAGGCCGTGGTCCTGGCCGGGGTGAGACACCACCTGCTTATGAGGGAGCAGGGGAACGCCGCAGAGCTACACTCCCTAGGTTCATGTCTGAAGTTACTGGGACTCGTGGTAGAGCACTGTTGAGGCCAGAACAGTGCGAACAGGTGATGTCGTGGATTGCCGACAATGCTTCGAGCAATTTGTCCACCAGTCAGTCTTCCACGCAGTCCACCCATGTCACCGAAATCGGCACTCCTCCAGCTCCTGCACCTCAGCCTCCTCCCCCCCAGTCTGCCCCCTCCCAGGAACATTTGCCATTTGAACCGGCATACTCTGAGGAACTGTTTTCTGGACCCTTCCCACACTCACAAACCACTTGTCCGGTTGCTGCTGAGCAATTTTCCGATGCCCAGGTTTTCCACCAGTCGCAGTCTGTGGGTGATGATGACCTTCTGGACGTAGTGGAAGAAGTGTCTAAAGAGGTGTCCGACGATGAGGAGACACGGTTGTCAGACAGTGGGGAAGTTGTTGTCAGGGCAGGAAGTCCGAGGGGGGAGCAGACTGAGGGATCGGAGGATGATGAGGTGACAGACCCAAGCTGGGTTGATAGGCCGGGTGAACACAGTGCTTCTGAGACAGAGGAGAGTCCTCGATCAGAACAGGTTGGAAGAGGCAGTGGTGGGGCCAGACGGAGAGGCAGGGCCAGAGCTGGTGCATCAGCGCCAAATGTGTCAACTAGTGAAGCTCCCGTGGCGAGGGCTCCTGCGGCGAGGGCTAGATTTTCCGAAGTCTGGAGGTTCTTTAAGGAAACACCGGATGACCAACGGACTGTGGTGTGCAACATTTGCCAAACCAGGATCAGCAGTGGTTTTACCACTACTAGCTTAACTACCACCAGTATGCGCAGGCATATGAATGCTAAACACCCCACTCAGTGGCAACAAGCCCGTTCACCTCCGGCCGTGCACACCACTGCTCCTTCCCCTGTGTCAGCTGATAGTCAGCCCCCTGCCCAGGACCCTGCCACAAAAACCCCATCGTCGCCTCCACGATCCTCCACAGCATCCACCAGCGTTCAGCTCTCCATACCCCAGACGCTGGAGCGGAAACGCAAATATAGTGCAACCCACCCGCACGCCCAAGCCCTTAATGTCCACATCTCCAGATTGCTTAGCCTGGAGATGCTGCCCTATAGGCTAGTAGAGACCGAGACCTTTCGCAACCTCATGGCGGCGGCTGCCCCTCGGTATTCGGTCCCCATCCGCCACTACTTTTCCCGATGTGCCGTCCCAGCCCTGCACCAGCACGTGTCAGACAACATCATCCGTGCCCTGACCAACGCCGTTTCTGACAAGGTCCACCTGACCACGGACACATGGACGAGTGCTGCCGGGCAGGGCCACTATATATCGCTGACGGCACATTGGGTTAACTTGGTGGAGGCTGGGACCGAGTCTGACCCTGCGGCTGGTCATATACTGCCGACGCCGAGGATTGCGGGGCCTACCTCGGTCCAGGTGTTTCAGGCCTACTATGCCTCCTCCTCCTCCCACCCCTCCTCCACCTCCTCCTCCGAACTACCATCCGTGGGCATGGCGCCATCAGTCGGTAGCTCTAGGCACAGCAGCAGTGCCGTCGCTAAGCGACAGCAGGCGGTGCTCAAACTGCTGAGCCTAGGCGATAAAAGGCACACCGCCCAAGAACTATTACAGGGCATCACGGCGCAGACTGATCTGTGGCTGGCACCGCTGAACCTGAAGCCAGGCATGGTTGTGTGTGACAACGGCCGTAACCTGGTGGCGGCTCTGCAACTCGGCAGACTGACACATGTGCCATGCCTGGCCCATGTGTTATATCTGATAGTTCAGCGTTTCCGCAAGACATACCCCAATCTGTCTGATTAGCTCACGAAGGTGCGCCGCATCTGTGCGCATTTCAGGAAGTCCAGCACAGATGCTGCCACTCTCAGGGCAGCGCAGCGCCGCCTCCAACTGCCCGCTCACCGACTGTTGTGCGACGTGCCCACGAGGTGGAATTCAACACTGACCATGTTATCCAGAGTTTACCAGCAGCGCCGAGCGATTGTAAACTGCCAGATGTCAACTTCCACCAGAACTGGTAGTCAGGTCAGTCAGCTTCCTCAAGTCTACAATGAGGAGTGGACATGGATGTCTGATATCTGTCAGGTGCTGAGTAACTTTGAGGAGTCAACACAGATGGTCAGTGGCGATGCCGCCATCATCAGCCTCACCATCCCGCTGCTTGGCCTGTTGAAAAACTCTCTGATCAGCATGAAGTCGGAAGCTTTGCGCTCGTCACAAGAGACGGGGGAAGAAGATTCCCTTGTTGATAGCCAAAGCACCCTTAGGTCTGTTTCTCAGCGCATATCGGAGGAGGTGGAGGTGGAGGAGGATGAGGAGGAAGAGGAGGAGAATGTTGGCGAGACACAAGAGGGGACCATTGTTGAGTCCTTCACTGTTCAGCGTGTATGGGCAGAAGAAGAGGAGTTGGAGGAGGAGGAAATGGACAGTCAGGCCAGTGAGGGGAGTGAATTCTTACGCGTTGGTACTCTGGCGCATATGGCAGATTTCATGCTAGGCTGCCTATCCCGTGACCCTCGCGTTCAAAGAATTTATTCCAGCACCGATTACTGGGTGTTCACTCTCCTGGACCCACGGTACAAGCAAAATCTTTCCACTCTCATCCCTGGAGAGGAAAGGAGTGTGAGAATGCATGAATACCAGCAGGCCCTGGTTCACAAGCTGAAACAGTATTTCCCTTCTGACAGCGCTAGCGGCAGAGTGCGTAGTTCTGCGGGACAAGTAGCGAGGGAGAGTAGGCGAGCAGGCAGCTTGTCCAGCACTGGCAAGGGTACGCTTTACAAGGCTTTTGCCAGCTTTATGTCACCCCAGCAAGACACTGTCACCTGTCCCCAGTCTCGGCAGAGTAGGGCTGATCTTTACAGAAAGATGGTGAGGGAGTACGTAGCTGACCATACCATCGTCCTAAATGATCACACAGCTCCCTACAACTACTGGGTTTCAAAGCTGGACATGTGGCACGAACTGGCGCTGTACGCCTTGGAGGTTCTTGCCTGCCCTGCCGCTAGCGTCTTGTCCGAGCGGGTTTTCAGTGCAGCTGGTGGCATCATCACCGATAAGCGTACACGCCTGTCGACTGACAGCGCTGACAGGCTGACGCTTATTAAGATGAATAAAGCCTGGATTTCTCATAATTTCCAATCTCCACCAGGTGAAGGAAGCTCAACCTGAATAATTTATCCACTCCTCCTCCTCCTCCTCATTTTCCTCCTTCTCCTCCTCTTTGTACAGTAAAGCAGAGGAAACTGGCTATTTTTTGACAGGGCCCACTGGCTCTAGCTATAGTACTTTATGCATTTAATTTTTCTGGAGGGCCACCTACCCGGTCCTCTGTTTTAAACAATTTTTGGGAGTGCCACATACAGGCACTCAATCTATTCAATTTTTCTGGAGGGCCACCTACCTGCTCCTCTGGTTTGAAAACTTTTTTGGACTGCCACATACAGGCACTCAATCTATTCCATTTTACTGGAGGGCCACCTACCTGCTCCTCTGGTTTGAAAAGTTTTTTGGACTGCCGTCTGCCACATACAGGCACTCAATCTATTTCATTTTTCTGGAGGGCCACCTACCCGCTCCTCTGGTTTGAAAACTTTTTTGGACTGCCGTCTGCCACATACAGGCACTCAATCTATTCCATTTTACTGGAGGGCCACCTACCTGCTCCTCTGGTTTGAAAACTTTTTTGGACTGCCGTCTGCCACATACAGGCACTCAATCTATTTCATTTTTCTGGAGGGCCACCTACCCGCTCCTCTGGTTTGAAAACTTTTTTGGACTGCCACATACAGGCACTCAATCTATTTCATTTTTCTGGAGGGCCACCTACCTGCTCCTCTGGTTTGAAAACTTTTTTGGACTGCCACATACAGGCACTATCCAAATTAAATTGTCTCCATAGCAGCCTCCACACGTTGTCTCCATTGCTACCTCCAAAAGTCGTCCATATAGCTGCCTCCATACATCGTCCCCTTATCAAATGAGGTGCGTCAGGCAGAAATTTGGGTTGTTTTCATGGATTCCACATCAAAGTTGTTAACTTTGTCGCCACCCTGCTGTGTTATCCACAAAATATACTGGCAAACTTTTATCATTTACCAATATTATTTCAGCGCTTCTTGCGCATCTGTTTACATTCCCCTCACCCGCCATATCCTAAACTTATAAGAACGCTACTACACTTGATCTTATACAAAAGGTTCTTAGAAGTGCTGTTTGGGGAGTAGCCTAGAGACAGGGGCTTGGATTGGCGAAAACTCGCCTGGCAGCGGAGCGCCAGCTCCATGCGCATCATGCGCTTCTTGCGCATCTGTTTACATTCCCCTCACCCGCCATATCCCAAACTTATAAGAACGCTACTACACTTAACTTGGTGCAGGCTGGGACCGAGTCTGACCCTGGGGCTGGTCATATACTGCCGACGCAGAGAATTGCGGGGCCTACCTCGGTCCAGGTCTCAAAGGTCTAGTATACCTCCTCCTCCTCCCACCCCTCCTCCACCTCCACCTCCTCCTCCTCCGAATTACCATCCGTGGCCATGGCGCCATCAGTCGGTAGCTCTAGGCACAGCAGCAGTGCCGTCGCTAAGCGACAGCAGGCGGTGCTCAAACTGCTGAGCCTAGGCGATAAAAGGCACACCGCCCAAGAGCTATTACAGGGCATTCCACATCAAACTTGTTAACTTTGTCGCCACCCTGCTGTGTAATCCACAAAATATACTTGCAAACTTTTATCATTTACCGATATTATTTCAGCGCTTCTTGCGCATCTGTTTACATTCCCCTCACCCGCCATATCCTAAACTTATAAGAACGCTACTACACTTGATCTTATACAAAAGGTTCTTAGAAGTGCTGTTTGGGGAGTAGCCTAGAGACAGGGGCTTGGATTGGCGAAAGCTCACCTGGCAGCGGAGCGCCAGCTCCATGCGCATCATGCGCTTCTTGCGCATCTGTTTACATTCCCCTCACCCGTGGTGTTTCCATCCTTTTCTGAGGTTCCCAGGTGTTTGGCCAAGCTTCCCTGTGCAGAGCCTTGGTCCCCTTGAAAAATGCTCGAGTCTCCCATTGACTTCAATGGGGCTCGTTATTCGAGACGAGCACTCGAGCATCGGGAAAAGTTCGTCTCGAATAACGAGTACCCGAGCATTTTAGTGCTCGCTCATCTCTAGTCCTTATCCATAAAATGATTGGAGTGCTGACATCAGAGGGCACCAGGATGCAGCTGTAACAGTGACTCAGAAGTGCTCAGCTTGACCTTTTATTGTATATGTATTTCAGGGAAATTTGTTTCAGTCTTCTCTTTAACCCTTTCACGGGCTGAGCCCTGTCCATAGCCAGTAAGTCTTTGCTGCATATTGCAGCAAACACTTACTGGTAACACCAGCAATCGGTGCTAGCGGTTTCAAAAAGCTGGTGGCATATGGGCCACCTGTAGTATGGCAGTATATGGTAGGATCAATCAGACAACCTAGGGTTAAAGTACCCTAGGGGGTTTGAAATATAGTAAAAATTAAAAAAAAGTAAAAAAAAAAAAATATATATATATACATTATATTAAAACCCCCTAAAAATCCAAATTACCCCCCAGTTAAAATCATAAACACATTAAATATCGCTACGTTCCAAAATGCCCAATCTATTAAAATATATTCACAGTTTTTCACAGCGTTAAACGGAACGGAACAGCGTAACGGAAAATAGCGCCCAAAGTCGCCATTTTGAAAAACATAAAACAATTGAATGAAAAGTGATCGAAAGGCCATACAATACTTAAATAGAAGCATTGAAAACATTAAAATTTTTGTAAATGTATGAAAACATTATAAAACATATACAAATTTGGTATCCCCGTGATCATACCAACCCAAAGAATAAAGTAGACATGTAATGGGTGGACAGTGAATGCCGTAATATGGAAATGAAATAAACAAAAAAGGGCCAGTTAAGGGGTTAAAATCACATTTGGTTTAAGGGGTTAAAACCACATTTGAACTTTCAATATGGTGTTTTCGTAATCCAGAAAGTAAAGATTTTATTTAAATAATACAGTTTTATTAGCACCATCATTTTCTGCAGCACTTTTCTTTTCTTTGGTTACATATATGAACAATATAAGACATTGCAGGCTTACAAAGAAGAAACAATGGTAATGAAGGTTGTGCTTGCAAAATTATAGGCATGGTAATGCAGTGTACGCTGTATTCTGATATGATGTGTTAAGAGATTACTTAGAGGGGAGGAGTAAACAATGATTATTATAAAGAGCATAAAAAACATGTAGTTAGTGGCAGGCCTGCAGAAAGTTATATTTAAGGCATTTAAAGGAGTTTGACATTTTTGAATTTTGGAATTAGTCTTAGACTCCAGGTTACTGAGAATTGGTGCAGTTGAGGAGGAGACTGCAATTATGATGTGAATTGAGATGTCAGGTTAAACTTGGTTAGTAGATTCTGGAAAGACAGGAAGTTCAATTTTAGAAATACTGTATTTCAGATAGAAATAGGTAATGATTAGTGAACCTGAACCCCACAATTCGGGTCTGTACCAAATTTGTTGGGTTGACAGCCACAAACCCGCAGACCAAACAAGTGCTGCTGTTTGTGATTCGGATCAGTATTAAGGAAAAGAGCCAAGCTGTTTGATTGACTGCTGAAGCAGCCAATGAAATAACTTGCAGCTCCTAAGCAACCAAAGGCATGTACTCAGTAGGCATGCCTATGATTGGCCATGCTGGAGATGTGGCCACAAGAGCAAGGTTACGTGTCCAGACATCATTACACACTGGTGACAACTAGGGAGAGGTTGCTGCTTGTCAAAGGGATAGTCGGATAGGAAGGGACTTCTCAAAAACCAGCAACTGCCCTTTTCAGGAAACTTAGGTATAAAGAGGAGGCTGCTATAATTAGGGACAGTTGGAAATCTTATTATGGCACTATGAATATGTGCATTAGGCTACTTTTAGGCTGCTAAGGAGCAGGGATATTCTCACTGAAATATAAATGGTTATACAGCAATACTTGGAAAGACCAGTTATTGTCCGTGAATAGTAAACACTAATACTTGGATCATAAAAGCGTTGTATGCAGTGAATAGCGCACAGTAATATAGGATCATAAAAGTCTTGTCAGTGAATATGTATAGAAATATGTGGATCATAAAGATGGTTTTAGTGAATAGGGTGCAGTAAAACGTGGATCATAAAAGTGTTGTCAGTGAATAGCTCTGACTAATATGTGGATCATAAAAATCTCCATCTAAGTAAATAGCGTGCAGTAATATATGTATCATAAATGTTTTCTCCTCAGTGAATAGTGTACACTGGATCATAAAATAGTTTTCAGTGGATAGTGCACTTTAGTACATGGAATATGTTGTCAGTGAATAGCGAGCAGTAATGTGTGGATCATAGAAAAAAAATAATTTTTTTTCAAAAAGTTTCTCTTTTTCAAAAAAGATTTTGTTTATAACATTTTTTTTCAATAAGTTTGAGTTGCCGCATCTAGGGGTTGGGAGAAAATTTTTACCTACTTTGGGTGGTGTGTGGTCTTTTGCCCAGACAGATGAGTTTAAGCACAGCCTGATGTTTCTTCACATGGCTGTGCTGAAACTTTTGTTGCTAGTCAACACTGAATGGATGAGGCTCGAGAAGAGGAAGCAGAGTAGGAGGAGGCAAAGGAGTGATGTCCTTCAATCCTCAGTGGTGGAAGTATATGTGTCACAGCAATTCCAGCCTTGGTTCTAGCCACCAAAACATTAACCCAGTGGGCAGTTAAGAGATGGTGGGGATGGTAGCTTTATAGTAAACAATTTTGCAACTATCCAAGTCAGAACCAGAGCTTGTGGGGGAAGTTGACCAGACTTCCTCTTTCTCTCAATTGTTTTGGAGATAGAGAGCTGAACCCTTCCCTGGGATGGTGTGGACAGGCATGGTGGTGGTGGTATCACATTCTACCTTGGCCTTGTCACTCAGGAGGAGGGGGTAAAGGCAGTAGGTGGAGTAACATGTGTTTCCAGGTGCTTTTTTCTTGGTATATCACCCACTGCAGCTCATGTTTTGTTTGCAGTTGCCTGGTCATAAATGTGGCACTTATGTTGTTGCTCACTTGGTATTGGTGGCACAGGGTGCAAATAACACATCCTTTGTCTTCTGCAAATTGCTTGAAAAAATCCTATGACAGGAATATCCTCTGGGCCTGCCTCTGTGTGCTCAAACCTTGCTATGGTGGTAGCAGGCCAAATCATGTCTATGAGCTGCCTGATGTGCCTTTTCACTCCTCAGCATCTTCTGCTGGTTACCTAGGGCTTTGTGACCACTGCGTCTTCCTCAAAACTATCATTGCCTTTTGAGCCACTTGGGGTGTAACACCTTCATCACCCCTTAAGTCATCTTCCCTCACCGCTGTCCTCGCTGTCAATCTTCACATTTTAGAAAGGCAGCACTTTGGTTTCATCATCATCATCACGGTGGATATCCTGCAATGGTCCGCTGTCCGTATCCTCATCCTCCAACACAAGTTGTTGGTCATCTTGGAACTCCATGGGTACATTCACACAGAGAGGACAAGGAGGTCACCATAGGAAACAGCGGCGCACAGGCGCACACTTGGGAAAAGATAGAGCGTGCATGTGGCACCATACTGCAGGTGAGCCACCATTGCCGCAAATTTGCTGCCGCATGTACATCCTTACAGACGGCCGTCTGAATGAGCCCTATGTCGTACACTTGTACAGAGTTCCTAAAACCTGAAGGGAGTTTCTTAAAACTGAACTTTGATGCAAGATAATGCAATGGGGCTTATCTACTATGGGTCGTGCGCAGTACTTTCGCCGGACTTTGCACCTTTCTTGGGGATTACACGACTTGGACAGGTATTTAACAGTTGTCTGCGCTTGGATTTTGGCTTGCGCAATTGTTTTTTTGGTGCATATGCGCTGGCTTGCATGCGACACAAATTAATTAGGGGGCGTGCCGACTGATTCGGACTGAGCACAGGATTTAACTTTCAAATTGTATCGCAAGCCCACATGCATGTATTGGGGAAGCGACACATGCACGATATCGGGTGAACAATGTTAGTGAATTGTGGCACTGTGGAGTCAGACAATGCACTTTCGGTGAACTCCGGGACGGAGTAAGTAAATGTGCCACAATAAGTCTACGTTGCAGGCAGTGACTATGCCGATTTGGAAGCCAGCAGCATGAAGCAGAGGAGGCATAGTGATGTCATTAGCTACTCCCTGCAAACAGGATCCTCGGGCAGCACCAGCAGTAGAAGCATGTGGAGGAGGAGAAGGGGAGGCTTGGGTGAAATGTATACAAAAAGCTGAGGTACCAGGAGCTGACGTGATGTTTAAGCCTAACCCACAAACATTCCATTTAGGTTCCAGGAGTGCATATTTAAAAGTAGGAGCTCTGCAAGTTTAACATTTCAGATTGTCTTTTCAATGAGAAAACAACAAAAAAGTTAGTGACCATTTAATAGGCCACAAAATTAAAAGCCTTTTAACTTTATGGCCTGTGAGCCCCCTCCATACACCAGGAGCTGACATGTCAGTAAGGGGTTAAAAAATGAAAAATGTATTTATGTTTGCACCATTGTCTTTTTAATCCCTTGGTGACCAAGCTGATTTTGCCTCAATGACCAAGCCCAATTTTTCATAACTGATATTTGTCACTTTATTTGGTGGTTTTGAGATTTTTTTTGACATGCTGTTAAAGTTGGTGGTACATTTTAGATGCTTGTTTGCATTTATTTAAAAAGGGGAAATGTGGTGAAAATGTAAAAAATAAGCCATTATAACATTTACCATATCTCTTATTTGTGTTGTCATAATTTTTAAGTGACCTTGTGTTTTATTGTGATCATAGAAAGATTTAGAGATCATTTAATTTCTATGGGTATTTTGGAGGTTATATTAAAAGAAACCCCACACAAATCACCACATTTTAAAACGTTATACCTCAAACTATTAAATGTTACTTGTTTGAACTGTTAAGTATTTTATAGAAATTAAAACAAAATAGAGGTTTAAAGGAAACCTACCATTTGATGCATTATTATGAACCAAACATACCTTGAGCACAAACTGCTCTGCAACATCTATTCACTCACAAATAGCTCTGCTATAACCATCCACTTACACACAGCTCTGCTAGAAGCACTCACTTTTTCACATGAACGCACTCAGCATTACTACACCCATTCATACACACACATACCTTTTCTTCATAACTAGTAGCAGTGAATCCTTTGAGACAATACAAAAACAGAATGAAAGTTGCTAAATATGGGTCAGAAAAAAAAGGACAATGCAGTACAAAAATAATTGGGCAAACGGAAAGTCAGAGAATTAGGCAAAATCTCAAAGATACAGGAATACAGAAGACAGAATGAACATTACCAAGCTTAGTACAAAGTAAGCAAAGAGCAATAGTCCACAAATCCATTTTAGAAGATGCCAGGACCCAGTCCAGAAGAAGTATATATCAAGACTAGAGAAGGGAAAATCAATTCGAACGAAGTGGAATGCGATATGAATTTCAGGGAAAATTAGATTCGCCATGAATCCGACGTTTACGCTGTTTCTTGGGAACAAAGTTTTTTCCCCCTCTTTTTTAGCTAAATGGGCCCGAGCACAACGTGTTACATGGGGCAGAGAACTCTGGGAAGGAAAAAGGAACACCCTCGATCACAACTGCAGACCTGTGAGCCAATAAGCAACCGACAGGCTTATGTGATGTCACACAGCCCTATAAAAACTTTCAGCCATTTGCAATCTCGGCATTTCACACTGCATGTGCTGTCTGTAGCGTCTAGCTGCTTTTACTGTACTTTGCTGTAGCTATTTTTGCTCCAATCCAACGGTGTGCGTTTAGGGGGATCTATATACCCCAAATAGCAGTTCTTTTTTGTTATTGAAGCAACTAGAAAGAAATCGGTTTCATATCCACACAGCTACTGTACTGATTTCTGCCCCTCTCCCAGGTTGTGCGTTTAGGGGGATCTGTATACCCCAAATAGCAGTTCTTTTTTGTTACTGAAGCGACTAGGAAGAAATCTGTATCATATCCACATAGCTGCTGTAGTGATATCTGCTCCTCTCCCAGGGTGTGCATTTTGGGGCATCTGTATAACGCAAATTCCAATACTTTTTTGTTGCTAAAGTTGAGAGCAAGAAATACGTGTTAAATCCACATAGTTTATAGAGTGATTTTCGCTCCAATTACAGGGTGTCCCTTGTGGGGTATCTGTATTATACAAATTCCAATACTTTTTTGTTGCTAAAGTTGAGAGCAAGAAATGTGTGTCAAATCCATGTAGTTTACTTTCCAAGTACACGGTGTCCATTGTGGGGTATCTGTATAAGGCAAATTCCAATACTTTTTTTGTTGCTAAAATTCAGAGCAAGAAATATGTGTCAAATCCACATAGTTGATTAGCCACTATGTCAGACAGAAAGGTGGCAGGTGGAACAGGCAGAGGTCAGAGCACAGTAAGGGGACATCGCAGCATGGGTGAATCTGTGAGGCCAGAACTGCCGTTGTCATCAAGCGACCATGTGTTGATCAACAACCCAAAGGTTGTTGCTTGGTTGACTAGGTCACCCAATTCCGCAAATATAACATCTGACAACCTCAGCTAAGAGTCCGTGGGTTCCTCAGATACAACAATTAGTTGGCATGGCCCGGGAGCAGGTCAGAAGCCTTCACCTGTCCTCAACCAGACTCTGTCCTGCTCATTTTCCTCAGCCAGAGAGCTACTAGGTCATCTGGGCTCAGCGCCACTATACAGTGACAATGAAGTGTTTGAATACAGTCAAGTGGGGCAAACATCCTCTGCTTCATGCAGTAGGCAGGCTGTGCATACTGACACCGGAGAATAGCAGTGACAGGTAAACGCAAATTGACAATGTTGTAGCCGATCGTACTTGGGAGCCGGGTACAGCAAGGGATTAATCATCGTCAGTCGAAGAGAGTGATAGCTTGGGCATGAGGCAGCGGAGCATGCAGCAAGTTGCTACTGTGGCCGTGAGTCAGCAGGGTGGCAGCAGTGTGAGGACGGGTACAAATCCCGATTCGCAGGTCCAAGTAAGGTAGGAGACGAAGCAAATGACCCAGAAGCACCGTGGCAGTGTACAGTGGAGATGGAGGCTGGAAGTCCCTCAAAGCCCGCATGCCTATCTAGTGACAGCCGAATAGTCAACATCCGGCAAAGGGATAACCTTTGGCTCTCCACCCCCTTGGACCCTCGCTACCAGTCAAAAATGGGTGCCTTTTTTCCAGCTGCCGAGAGGGAGGAACAACTGGCATAATATAGAGATATACTGTGCAGACAGTTGGCCGCTGCCTATGTGTGCCATTGTCCATCCTCTGTCAGGTCTGACCAGGTGATTCCTGGCAGTCATCGCTTACGTACTACTACCACGGCTGCTGTGGGGAGATTATGGGTTAGGAGCAGTAGCAGCTCCATTAGCACCAGCTTAATTCTGGAGTCCTTAATGAGCAGCTTCCTTCACCGATTTAGTGAGGTGAAGAAATTTTTCACTGTGCCACTCTCTGACCTCATGCTGCTGCCACTGCCGCCTCCGCGCTCTAACATTGTGCAACACTGTGGCCTACCATGTTGCTGCCACCTCCTCAGAGGACAGGCAAATATCACATTTACTGGTCATCTCTGTTCTGGGTCCACTCCTGTTTGTTTTTGGCTTTAGCAATACTGAAGGATTATTGACCGATTGAAAGCGGACACTGACGAATGAAAGGAAGGGCAAAATGATCAGTGACGTCAATGCAATATTACTATATTACTGCCGATTCCCTCTTTACTCTTTTGGGGGGGGGGGGGTTCTACAAGTATCAGCGTTTAACAGAACAGGTTCTGTTGTCATCTATAGAATCATCTGATGTCAGAATAGAAAGAGTGCACTTTTATCTTGGCCCTCAGCTCAGTCCTTTTAAGCTGGAACAGACGTTACCTTGTCAGGCTCCGTCCCAGCTTATTATTTGGTGAAGTTGGCCCCTGTAAGTGCCCATGGAATTGAAGAGTGAAGCGATTCTGAGAGTGGCGACTGTCATGTGCGTGTCATACTAAAACACAGCATTGTTTGAAGACCAAACCATGCTCCCTATGCATATTTTAGTATGGCACAACGTTCTACAACCCCCTACAGGCTCTCTGCAGCCAGGAAATACCTGTTTTTTAACATGATTAGTCATGATTCTTTTCAGGCTGAATCAAATTCTTTCAAAGAATTCTGCGAATCGGGTTGAATCGAAGTTCAACAAATTCGCCCATCTTTAATCAAGACAGAAATAAGAAAGATTCTGACCATGAGGTAGATTAACTGTTAGAAAACCATAGCAGAAGGACACAGATGGATGCGGTGAAAATCTGTGTTCAGACAGAAGGACAGACAGTGCATCCTCGGCTATATGCTATGGACAGAGGATGATGCAGGCACAGATTGATTTAACCCCTTTCTGCACGGTTATGTAACTGTATGTCTCAGGGTGCAGGAAGTATCTGTACCCAGAGTTACAGACTTAGGCGATCATAGGGGGATGCGGGCTGTGTATGACAGCCAGGCTCCCACAGTAATAGCTGGGATCATAATAGTTGTGATCCCAGCTAAAGCTCCCCCGATATCAGAATTTTGTGATACCTGGAAAAGTATCACAATATGCCATACCGATACTTTTCATGAAAAGAAAAAACATCATCATAGTGCAGAGCAGCACCGTCCCACATTCCTGCCGCCTTGCTACTTGTTGTAAAGAACAGCCGGTGCAGAAGGGCCATGAAGTAGCCACTCTTGCCCTATAAGATGTAACAGCTTTTAGTAAGCAATGAAATATTTGTTTTTCCGTTAATGTGGCCATGTGAGGGCTTATTTTTTGCAGGATGAGATGCATTTTTCTGTGATACTATAGTGGCTATGCACTATTGATCATGCTTTAAATGCAACAGTTTCTTGAGCACAGCATTTAAAAGGCTGTACCAGGTACTCAATCGGCAATGCCCCCCACCCCATGTCTTGGGTGCCGATCGTTTCCATGGCAGCCCTACAGTTTAATAAAGGACCCTTATATCAGTACTGCTGTATATTACACTAAACAAAAGAACACAAAAAAATGATAAAAATCATTTAATGAGTACAAATAAAAAAAACTTAAAGAATAATAGTCCCCTAATGCCTGATCCACTTATAAAACCACATTTAAGAGAAAATTTTAAAAAGTGAAAATCACACCAAAAACATTACATATTTGGTATAACAAACAGCTCACTGTGCTCTGACTATACCAAGCAGTAAATTGTTGTGTCCTATAATAATTGCATCACCCATAGTTCTCCCTTAGCTCTCCGATAGTTTCTATGAAGTGAGTTTTGCCTTTTAGCTATGTTAAATAGTTTTTTTCAAACTATACTATTTATGATCTATTCACAGTATGTAGAATCCGAGAACACGGCACACACCAATGTAGATTTCATTGCATTTCTTTTATTTTTTAATCACTTGAAGAGGGACAACATTTCAGTGTATTATGACCATAGCCTCACCCCCGGCCTAGACCGTGTACAGATGCATTTACATCAAGATTGACAAAGGTCACAATAGACCGAAATGTTGTATTATGATCTGCATGACGTTATTTATAACTATGTGATTTTTCATAACCTGTTGAAGGCAAATTAATGTTCATATACTACATGTGATAAAAAAATAAAAGAAATTAAGGGAAATCTACATTGGCATGCGCCAGGTTCTCGAATTCTACTAGTTCAGGACTGAGAATCCTACTGGTGAACCACCCCCTACTACTAGTGTGCGGTACCTCCGTTCCTTATATCCACAGGATATGTCATAAACAAATTACAGTTGCGGGTCCTACCTCAGGACTCACACCTATCTAGGGAACAGGGCTCCTCCGAGGCACCCTCCAACAGTGAGAGTGTGCACCTACATTTCCAATGAACTCTGTAGGATTCACAAAAATAGGAGCACAGCTCAGTACAGTCGCCCACAGTGAGCTGTGTGTTATGAAAAGATGTGCACCTGTGTGACCATCACATGACCATCAACAGATTTATATCCATCTGGAAGTAAACAATTAACCCCTTATCACCGACACTAGTTTTCAGCTAAATGACCAGACTCGATTTTTCAAATCTGACATGTCTCACGATAATTGGTTATAACTTCGGAATGCTTTAACATATCCCGGTGATTTTGAGAATGTTTTCTCGTGATACATTGTACTTCATGTTAGTTATAAAATTTAAGTGATACGTTTTGCGATTCATTCTGAAAAAAAGTGAAAATTTGGCAAAAGTTTGAAATGTTCTGCTTTCCAGACAGGAAGTAAAACTACCCAAAAAGCTTGATAAATTACATTTACGGAATGTCTGCTTTATGTTGGGATGATATTTTATGCATCCTCTCACTTTTCTAGTATGTTATGAGGTACAGAACTTTTAGGTGCGATTTCTGTATTTTTATGTTGTCAGACCTGGTTGAGGGCTTATTTTTTGCAAAAAGAGTTGTGCTTTTCAGTCGTATCATATTAGGGAACGTAGCTTTTTTTGATCACTTTTTAGAACATTTTTTGTGATGGTGTTTGATGAAAAATTGTATATTACGGGAAGTTTTTCGTAGTTTTTTTGTTCACCGAGCGGGTTCAATATTGATTTAGATTTATTGTACAGATTAATATACTGACCCGATGTCCCGAAATCTTCTTCTGACGCGGCGCCGTAGAAAGGAGTCACGTCAGAAGAAGTACCCTTAATGACCGACGTAGATTCCCGATAGGGCGATCATTAAGGGGTTAAGATTCCACTTTAATTACATCAAACAGAGAACTAGAACACTGTGAATATAATGCTGAAATAATATTGAAAAATTGTATAACTTTTCATTGGACACACAATCACATTTTTTGGCTGAAACTAGACAACATCTTCAACAAACCATAACTTATAGCTTATATAAACTACAGAGGATCCCACATTATGATGATATTGAAGGCATGGAATGTATCCACACTCCGTGTGTATGAGATACAATGGACCCTGCTGTTAGGAAATATAATTTCTTTTATTAGAAATGTTTTTTTTTATAGGAAATGTAACAGTTGCATAAATAATGTTTATTTGGACAGCTGTTTTTCAATTATCTCTGATGTTAATTGTGGCCTACAAAAAGAGAACACAAACACAATAGTCTCAGTATATAAAGAAAAAACTTGAATAGACCAACTAAGAGCCATGAGCCATAAGCTGTTGTGATGGCTGATACTTTACATGTTTTAGAGTAGCCTACATGCCATAAGATGTTGAGATGGCTTATACTTTACATGTTTTAGAGTAGCCTAGATGCCTTTCTTGAGAAAAGAAAACAGAAAACAAGCCCTCATAAAGCTCTGTATATAGAGAAATAAAAAAATAATGGATTTCTGAAGATGGAGTGAAAAAAAATGGAAACTCAAAAATGACTGCTTCCTTAAGGGGTTAAGTGGTGCATTTTGAGTGAGAAGTATTTAATATTAACCCAAAGGCTCTACTCCTGTTTAAATGCCAGTTGGCACCCCCTGTGATGTCATCGGAGGACGCTGATCGGTTGCCAGGACAGCTTGAAGCCTCTTAAAGGTTTCAATAGCTGTTATTAGACATTATATATTATAGTCTGCCAGAGATAGACTGTAACAAAGAAGCAGTATATTCACAATATACTGCAACTCAGTTGTATAACGGAAAATAGCCCCCAAATGTCTAAATTGCCACTTATGTGCCATTTCTCAAGACATAAAAATTTAAATAAAAAGTGATCATAAGATCAAACAGTCCTTTTATTAATGAAACCTCAGCTTGTCCCGTTAAAAATGACACCTTACACAGCTCCATACACTGATGTGTGAAAAAGTTATTGGTGTCAGAATATGACAAAACTAAGTATACTGAAGTATAAAATGGAAACGCAAAACTTGAAAAGGGCTGGTAAGGAAAGGATTTATATGGATATCCTAAATGACTTTATGTCCATTATATAACTGTCCATATGTAGACTGGGTGCAAAAATCTGCAGTGCTTACAAAGACTACAAGGTTTTGCTAATGACAAAATACAATTATGTTACAACTAGTTCAACAACATGGGGGGCACTGCGAGACATTGGGGAACATTTACTAAGGGTCCGAACACCGCATTTTAGTCGGGTTTCCCGACTTTTTCCCTCATTTTTGGCGCACGCGATTGGATTGTGGCGCCGGCTTACATGCGACACAAATCGGGGGGCCTGGACGTCGGACAACCCGACTGATTCGGACAAACCACAGAATTTAAAAGTCAAATTGTGTTGCAAGATCAGCACTCACATACACCGGGAAGAAGTGGGTGAACTCCGGCGAACCTCAGCGGGGGAAGCAACTGCAACATGCAGGAAATTGGACGCACTATCTTAATGAATCGCGGCAGCTCCGAATCCTCGTTGGACATCGGCGGCGTCAACGGGACGGGTAAGTAAATGTGCCCCAATATCTTATCTTAGCAAACAGACCTTAGAGCAGTGATGGCGAACCTATGGCACGGGTGCCAGAGGTGGCACTCAGAGCCCTTTCTGTGGGCACCCGGTCCATCGCCCCAGCACACCAGACAAGACTCAAAGAATCTTCCTGAAGTTCCAAGCAACTTAAAAGATGCGGCTTTCAGTCATATTTTGATACTTCCTTCGCTACGTGGGACTGTAGGAAGAGGGAGCATTAGACAGGGTCGAATTATCTTTGGAGGACCTCCTGTTGGCCCCACGATTCTCTGTGTACAGAGGGACACTGGAAAGAGGTGATGTAAATTTTCCATCTTTCTACTGTGTTGCTGTTCTCAGGAGGCCATTATGATTGAAAGTTGTTGAACAGGGAGCAATAAGTTACTGCTTTAATTTTTGGTTGGCACCTCGCGATAAATAAGGGGGGTTTTGGGTTGCAATTTGGGCACTCGGCCGCTAAAAGGTTCACCATCACTGCCTTAGAGTATTTCAAATTTACCAGCTGGATGTCACCTTTATAATAGTTACTGCAACATCATTAGTTTTGAATTATCCTTTAACCCTTTCAGTACCGTTGGCCATAGGTGCCAGAAAGTCCAGGTCAATTTTTGCCGTTCTTCTATGCATAAACATATCATAATAAATATAACTTTGGGTTTTTTTTTTCAAGACATGTGAGACTTCTTGACATCTTGATACCATAGTTTCAATAATTACATAGAATTTGTCAATAATTGACTACAGAGGTGAAAAAAATACGATTTGCTGACATTTTTCCTATTTGGTTTTCAAATGGGGTTACTTCAAATAGGGGTTTATCTTGTATATGTTATAGGCTCAGCAAATGCTACATAGCGCCCAAAATGTTTCAGCAAAATCTGCCTTCCAAAAGCGTGATGGCGCTTCTTCACTTCTGTGCTCTGTTATGGGCTCATAAAGTTGTTCTTTAGATCTTTTTGTGAATTTAATCTGGGTTGAAGGAACCGTGATGCTGCTGTCATCGAAGGTCTTTCCAGCAAAAAATGTAAATGCCAGAACTCCATGAAATTGCCCTCCTCCAGTTTGAGGGGCAAGGACTTATCCCCACCCTAATTGTACTAAGTGTAGTAAGTGCACTGTGTTGTTGATCCAACATTCAGGAGTAGAGGGGTTAAAGTGCTCACCCTGGTTTAAAATAAATCTACCATTTGTTTTTATGCATTTTGAACCAAACAAACCTTAAGAATGCTGTAGCTACACTGATACAGATACATATATTGTTTCATCCCTGAACTGAGTGGTTTTGCTCAAAAACAATTTTAAAATTATGATGAGACTCTTAAGCGTGCATAAGGCTGCCTCATCCTGCTCCCATAAGACTTCCCAAGAGCCTGTGATATCATCAAGATTTCCCAGTATCCTGCAGATAATTCAGGAACTTGGGAAAGATGGGTGCATACTGGCTGCCGTACATTACATTACCTTCTCATACACAGAGATGCCTGCACTGTCCAGGCAGGACTAATAAACCTGAGCTGGATCATACACAGCAGATGGGGATGGTGCAACGATTGATTAGTTCTGCCTGTCAGGAACAACATAGTGAATACAGTGATCTAGGCTTGTACTAGACGGGACAAGGCTAAAGGAGTGCATAATTAGGGTAATAGGAGAACAAGAAGGGTACTGTGTGATGGCCCCAGGAGCGCCAGAGCCTAATTATCATTATTTTATAATTGTTTTTTTAGCAAAACCACTCGGTAAAGGGTTTAAATAAGAGATATTTCTGCATCAGTGTAGCTACAGCATTCTCAAAGTATATTTGCTTCACAATGCATAAAAGCAAATCGTAGATTTCTTTTAAGTACTGACCAGGAAAATTCCCATGTCCCAATGTGGGACACTTGCAGTTTCGCATGGTAAATAATAATACCATGTATGGGGCACACAGGCTGTTTTAAAGAAACACTGATCCCTTATGCAGGGGCTCTTTTACAAGGACATGTGAAGCAATTATTGGAAATGAACAAAGTAATCCTGATAAACGAAGCATTGAATTTATGTCTCTTTGATTATTTATTTTTGTTTAGCACTCCATTCTAATGTGGTGACAATGTGGATTTTTATGCCACTGATTACTATGCACAGAACTACAACAGTGGGTCTTACAGTGCATTCTCTTAAATGCAGATTACAAGTGCACATCTGAATTATTCTAGAATGTAGCATTATATAATATAACCTTGCAATTTATCATATTCACCATTATCATCATCACCCTCACTCATTTTTTTCATCCTCATGTATGTCTACTTCTTTTGGCACAAGAGAGCATAGGCAGCCCTTGCAATAGTGTTTCTATCTGCACCTTATTTATTTATTGGTATGTGTGAATGTAGATCTAATCCACTGCTGACTTCTGGAGATTCGGATTGCTTCTCTGTTCCTCTGCCTTTTTTCATACCTGACAGTTGTCAATAATTTGACTTGCTCATATAAATGTAAGACTAGAGGTCTTACTAGACTTCGTACCAAGAGGGGAGAGGGATCTCTCCTAGGCAGGTTATTAAAGAAAATCCAAAAGGGGGTATCAATCAACCCAAAGGCACCATAGCCAGGAGATTAAAATTTAACTTTTATTAGTAATATATTAATAGAGTGAAACAAAAAAGGATAATGTTGAGACCTAAAAGCACAGGAAAACCCCCAATGGAGTGTAATGATTCAGCTAGAACTTGTCTTCCTGGGTAGCCAGACTAGCAACCGAATCTGGACAAATATAGTGGTGTACCTGCAAAGTGCAGTAACTCAAAATTGAGTAGGGCAGATCGCGGTGGGAGATGTGCGTGTGCTGTGGCTATTGCTCCACAATAGAGTCTGGACCACTGAAAATGCAAGGCGCATCCTTGCCCTGAAGTAACAGGGTTTACTCTCATCCAAATGATCCAGGAGGTTGTAGCTGTTGTATGTCCATTAATAAACGCATAAACAATCCTGCATAGGGCCAGGTACAGTGGTCTAGATCAGTGATTTTCAACCAGTGTGCCGCGACACATGGTCGGGTGTGCCGGGGGGAAAGTTCCCCAATCTATGGTGCCCCCAATAATGCTGACTATATGAGCTTTTGCCTGAGTATATGAACTGTTGGCAGAATACTCAGCATATGAGCTGGTACTTTTTAGTACTCCAGCAGTATACTGCATATAACAATGAGAAATGTAACATGAGAAATACTATAGTCATGAGGCTGGAGTACTACAAGTACCAGCTCATATGCTGAGTATATGAGCTGGCACTTGTACTCTGGCCTCATGGCCATAGTACTTCTCATTGTACCCCTTTATTTTGCAGTATATGAGCCACATAATAATCAGCACCATATACTAAAAACAGGGAGAAACTGAGAACTGTTGAGGAAGAGCTTTGTGTGTCTTTCCACCATTCCTGCCAGGATATCCCTTTTGTGTTTATCAAAACAGGCCCAGGTTTCACACAGAGTGAGTAAAATAAATTTAGAATCTATATTATTAACTATATGTATAATATGACTGTTTTAGTGTCATGTTGAGCTATTTTGGTTGGTGGTGTGCCCCAGGATTTTCTAAGTATAAAAAGTGTGCCGCGGCTCAAAAAAGGTTGAAAATCACTGGTCTAGATGACATGCACAGGTAAGGTTGCCTGGAAAACACATCTTGAATTTAAGTGTCGACCCACATGGACAGTAGCTAGCTACAGTGGTTTGATGTAGCATGCATCGACACCTATGCCGACTTGTGGTGTCAGCAGAGGTGTAAAAGATGCAGTCAAAGTACAGCCGTCAGCAGGTCAGGCCATCAGATTGTCAGCCTTGGCATCACACTTTTCACACACACAAATCGTTAGATTTTAGTTTTGTACTCCTACTGCAACACACGCACACCCCACCCCCTCCTAGTCGGCCCATGATTCTAGTCTAAAGTACTCAGAGTCATACACATAGTCGGTGGATCCTGCTATTTAAAACTTATTGCCAGAAGCCCCCCCCCCCAACATGTTTCGCACGGCTTTATCAGGGGTAATGGGCTTAGCTCGCATGCAGCATGCAAGGCATATATTTATATGGTAACCCAGAATTCCATCTGTCAGGGGAGCACCCAATCAGAGGTCAAGTTGGAGATAGGAGGGCGTAACAAGGTGTGTTGCTGTTGAGAGTCATCAGGTGATGTCACAACCTGGTGTGGCTGGGAAACACCTGACTGGTCATCTGATACATGGTTTCAGTGATACCAATCATTATCCCCACCCACACCATGTAAGGTGTGGGAAGTGTAGGCGGGCCGTAAAACTCCGCCCTCGTATGAGGGTCCGATCAGGTGATGAAAGTCACGTGACCCACAGAGATGTCACGTGATCACTCACTCTCGGGGACGTCTCCGCATCTCGGCCGGTACCCACAGCATCATCCCGCCAGGGCGTGAGTATCGAAAAATTCGTAACTCATCAAAAGAAACTTTTAGAGGGCACACATTAATCCTAATCTCCACAGTAATAAGAATAATTAGAAGTAAAGACCCTGTACTGCAAAAGGTATCCGACAGTGTGAATAGATCAACGTCACATGAACTCACACCTATCAAACTTTTCCCCTGATATAGTCACCTCATGTGACTTAACGCGTGGGGTGAATTCTCACACCTCCTGGCTGTGTTAGGTGTTCATTTACCCTCACGCATTCCTTTGTCCGTTTATTGACTGACACAGCTTGTGAACTTTTTCATCTGACAGGTTGTATAGAGAGGGTTTTTAGTATCTACCTATCCATCCCATTGACTTATGATGTAGTTCATAATCTGTTTACATTGTTTACAAAAATGTTTACATAAACACTGCTTGAATTTGTTACAGCCAGAGGGGTTTGTGATGGTGATTTTATTGTTTTCACCTCACTGAGTCTTTGTTTTTATCTATTTTTTGGTTACTGCAACTGCAGGAGTACGAATGTAGTTTATGTATCATCTTGTCCCTGTCCCAAATTATATGTGGGAAAAACTATCCAAGAACTCCGGAGAAAGATATCGGGCTATCTTAGCTCTATCAACACTAAGGGCGAGTTCACACGTTGCGCTATGGTTGCATTTTCATTGCGTTTAAAATGCATTACAACAGCTGAGGAGAGGTTGATTTGCCTAATTACATTACTATTTACATTTGTTAACGCTAATGTTAACTGTAATGTAATTAGACAAATCAATTGCGTAATGCGTTTTAAAACGCAATGAAAACGCAACCTAAGCACAACGTGTGAACGCGCCCTTCATAGAGTGTTCATAGAGCTAAGATGGCCCCTTATCTCTCTCCATTATAACACCCAGGTTATTCCTTAGAGGTCAGACACTTTGGCCCATAAGTATTTGAGCCAGTTTTCTGTCTGACTTTGCACTACAAAGAATGTGCAAACTGCTTGCACATGTATTTATAAAGTGTTTGCACTAGTATTGTGCAACCACAGCAAAAACTTCTGCACCTACAGGGGTGTTCCAGTGCAGATTCAGACCGTTGACCACATTTATTTCTGTGACTTGCCAAAATTATGTCACACGCTGCATGCTACAGGTGCACCAAAAAACAGTTGTTGCACATCCCGAGCAGTGCAGGGGGCGCTAGATAAATTAATACCATGTACCGCTTTAACATTTGCGTTTACAAAACGCACTGTAAACACGATGTTAACGCATTTGTTAACAATGTGTTATTGCATGTGTTTGTTAACACTTGTGTTAACACCGCGTTAACAAATGTAAATAGTAATGTAATTAGGCAAATCAACCTCTCCTCAGCTGTTGTAATGCGTTTTAAACCAAAGTGCAATGTGTGAATGCGCCCTTAGTGTTGATAGAGCTAAGATTGCCCGATATTCTTCTCCGGAGTTCTTGGATAGTTTTTCCCACATATAATTTGGGACAGGGACAAGATGCTACATAAACTACATTCGTACTCCTGCAGTTGCAGTAACCAAAAAAATAGATAAAAACACTTAAAATGTATACTGGTATATACTACAAAGACTCAGTGAGGTGAAAACAATAAAATCACCATCACAAATCCCTCTTGCTGTAACAAATTCAAGCAGTGTTTATGTAAACATTTTTTGTAAACAATGTAAACAGATGATGAAATACATCACAAGTCAATGGGATGGATAGGTAGATACTAAAAACCCTCTCTATACAACCTGTCAGATAAAAAGTTTGCAAGATGTGTCAGTCAATAAATGGACAAAGGAATGTGCGAGGGTAAATGAACACCTAACACAGCCAGGAGGTGTGAGAATTCACCCCACGCGTTAAGTCACATGAGGTGACTATATCAGGGGAAAAGTTTGATAGGTGTGAGTCCATGTGGCGTTGATCTATTCACACTGTCAGATACCTTTTGCAGTACAGGGTCTTTACTTCTAATTATTCTTATTACTATGGAGATTAGGATTAATGTGTGCCCTCTAAAAGTTTTTTTTGATGAGTTACAAATTTTTCGATACTCACGCCCTGGCGGGATGATGCTGTGGGTACTGGCCGAGATGCAGAGACGTCCCCGAGAGTGAGTGATCACGTGACATCTCTGTTGGTCACGTGACTTTCATCACCTGATCGGACCCTCATACGAAGGCGGAGTTTTACGGCCCGCCTACACTTCACACACCTTACATGGTGTGGGCGGGGATAATGATTGGCATCACTGAAACCATGTATCAGATGACCAGTCAGGTGTTTCCCAGCCACACCAGGTTGTGACATCACCTGATTCTGGGTTACCATATAAATATATGCCTTGCATGCTGCACGCGAGTTAAGCCCATTACTCCTGATGAAGTTTTAAATAGCAGGATCCACTGACTATGTGTATGGCTCTGAGTACTTTAGACTAGAATCATGGGCAGACTAGGAGGGTGTGTGTGTGTTGCAGTAGGAGTACAAAACTAAAATCTAACAATCTGTGTGTGTGAAAAGTGTGATGCCAAGGCTGACAATCTGATGGCCTGACCTGCTGACGGCTGTACTTTGACTGCATCTTTTACACCTCTGCTGACACCACAAGTCGGCATAGGTGTTGATGCATGCTATATCAAACCACTGTAGCTAGCTACTGTCCATGTGGGTCGACACTTCAATTCAAGATGCGTTTTCCAGGCAACCTTACCTGTGCATGTCATCTAGACCACTGTACCTGGCCCTATGCAGGATTGTTTATTAATGGACATATAACAGCCACAACCTCCTGGATCATATGGATGAGAGTAAACCCTGTTACTTAAGGGATAGGATGCGACTGGCATTTTCAGTGGTCCAGACTCTATTGTGGAGCAATAGTCACAGCACACGCACATCTCCCACCGCGATCTGCCCTACTCAATTTTGAGTTACTGCACTTTGCAGGTACACCACTATATTCTACTTGTGGCAATAACAATCATTATTCCCCTATTCCTCTATCTGCCACCAGTACCCCTAATAATAAATAATGCTCTATAAATAATATCTCCATATAGTGGCTTCTCTTCTATTATATACCAACACAGTTTTTTCACTTCCCTACTTATTTGACATTGTATCTGTCTATGAAAAAACTCAGCCTACCTCAACTGGCTGCTCTTCTGCGCTGCTTTACTTGCTTCTTTTCTGTCTGCTCTCAGCCTATTTCATCCAGTATTAAAAAACATTTTTAGGACATAGTTTTCAATGAACTTGTATAGGATATAAGGTCTCATTTATCAAAAGTAGTGCAAACTGCACTAGGTGCAGTTTTCCTGTGGAGTGTACTAAGTGTGCCACATTCATCAAAAGTGGTAGACGGTCTTCATTAATATGGTGCAATCTGCGCTGATTGGGAAGTGTGTACCAACTTTTTTTTGATAGACGTTTAACATAGATTGTGCAACAATTTTGTTGAGTCAATATAATATATGTGGTGCTTGCACCGTTTCTGTACCGGAAGCCTTCTTTATGTGCAGAATTTTGCGGCACAAATGTGGCACATTTACTGCCCTATATATTTGTGTTGCATGATGCCTAGTTTGTCCATTTTACTGACAATTTTCTCCAGGTGCTATTACTGCCAAGGCTACTAGAGCCACTACCACCACAAAATCTACAAGTGCCTCTGCTACTGCCACTAACAATGACCTCCAACACCTGTTCACTGCCTTATCAAACTCATCAACAGGAATATGATCTTCAGTATATTTCTACCTTCCCCATAAAATACACTTTATTCTAACAATGTATTTCGAATATGTATAGGATAGCAATGACTGTCCTCTACTATTTTATAGAAAGGCAGTGAATAACTGCCTGCCATGTACTACTTTACTACAAAGAATACACTTGTTTTGCTAGGTTTTAAAGATGGAAATGTTTCAAAAGAGCAGTGAATAACTGTATTGTGTACTTTGACACATAAAATATGCTAAACACTAAACTTTGGCTATGTTTGCCAAAAAAATACTATAAATTCACCACAAAAAATAGCTGAATCCATTAATCCATGAAGTAAATACCTGATGCCTGTTATTTTACCACAGAAAATGTCTGCTGTTATGTCCTAAAAATATGGTGGCACTAAATGATTGTTTGACATATGCTACATTGCCACAGAAAATCTGCTTAACACTTACTTATGGATATTTTTTCTAAAACTAGGGTTGTATACTAATACCACAAAACTATGGCATAAAATGACATAGCAACAGTAAAGTTCATAGACAGTGTGATGCAGATGCACTAACTGATACTCCATTCTGGTGGCTCTACACAGTGACAAGACATTGCTGAGCTGTCCCATGCTGTCTACCTGCCTTTCTAATATAGTTCTCCCTATCATTTTATTAATCAGTCTTATTATATTTACCTTAACTTACTATAATGCAAGCTGTTATTGGCTGAAGGAGGGTGGTAACAATGCCAAGCTGCCTCCAATATCCATCCTTGACGTCTTTCATCCTCTACTATGCTCTTCATGTTTATAGAGCATGCTTTACTTATCTTTGTAGATATACAGCAAGTAGATAGGATTTCATTAAATACTATCCACTGCTTTGATCATAAATAGGAATAGGGAGCCCCCCCCCCCTTAAAAAAATGTTAATATTTGTTTACTCACACATGATAGTTACAATTACACACATTTAAGCACTCATATATACACACATTTATATATACACTATATACACCACCATATATACATAGATCAGATACACACACACAGCATATACACACAAATACAGTATATACTGTACATACCACATACACACAGCATACATACCAATTACACACCCAATACCCCAGATGCTAGGGCCTCCTGACACTGGGGGCCCCATAACAGCTGCTATGGCTGCTACACCAGTTATATCCAATTTGAATAAGAAAGGATAAACATTTGTATTGTAGCAAAGAAGTGGTAGTACAAATAATTTTGCAAATAAAGCCAACAAAGCCAATTTCTCTCCACAGCCCAGCTGATGGATGATGTACTTTAAAAGAGGGCTTCTTAAAATAAACAACACTAGGTGCTTATGATGGCCTCAAATACATCTTGTACTTTTCTAATGTGTTATGCCCAACATGATGCCATTAATTAGATTTTTTAGAACAGGACGCAATTCACCAAAAAAGTAAGTGACCTGGCATATTTTCTGACAAGAGCCAATATGTTGATTTCTCAATGAAATTTCTTTAAAGACATCACACTGTAAATCTTTTTTTGTAAATGGTTTTCCATTTATTACTACAATGCGGGTCACGGGCTCACCCGTGTCCCTCTGTCCCCGCAAGCACATCATTCCCGGTCCCTGGGGCGCGTGCGTGAGTAGGCTTCTCTAGATTTAAAGGGTCAGCGCACCGTTAATTGGCGCTGGTCATTTTTAGGAAAACTATATAAGCCTGCCTCTTCCTGTGCAACCTGCCGGATCTTCGAGCCTTAGAGGAAGCTGACTTTGATGCATTGCGCTATTTCTGTGATTTCCCATTGTGACCCTGGTTCCGTTTCTGACTTCGCTCCTTTGCAGCCTGCCCTGACCTGTTGCTACTTTTCCAAATTTGAACCTGTGCTGCCCGTCCTGACCTCCTGCCTGTCCCCGACTATGAGATTGCCTGCCGTTTCTATACCTCGACCTTGGCTGCCACTTCGGACAAGTTACGCCTGTGGAACAACCTGGTGGTACCACGCCGCAGGAAGTCCAAACCGCTTTTTGCAGTGGGCTCTGGCGGAAGCCGGGTGCACTTAGACTCCGGTCCCAGGTAGTGGCTTATGTCATCGTCCGCAGTGTTTCAGAGGAACTACCTCTAAGCCTGGATCTAAATAGAAAGCTCAGAAACACAGAAAATCAAATTCACTTCCAAAGAGTACTACATGTTTTTGTATAAAGATTTCATTGTGAGATCTCAGAATTACGCGATTCGGAAAACTACAGGCACACTGATTTTAACTGTCTAGCCTTAAAGGAAAACTGTCAGCAGCTTGGAACATACACAGCTGTAGATAGTGTTGGGTAACCATACCCGTGCATGTTGTTAGAAGCAGCATGGCTGTGACATGTGCATTTAAGTTTCAGGATTGTAGCTGGTCACACACAAGTGCAGTAGAGAGCTTCAAATTCAGCTGCAATCCTGGAATTTATTTTTCACTGCTGCTACTAACAAAACATCCAAAATTGTGACACAGCTCTCCAGGACTTCTACCTAAAAAACTGCCCTCAGCTTTGTATGCACTAAACGTATGACAGATTCCTTTTCAAATGTTAAATTGGTATTCTAGGAATATGAATGTCTGATACAAAAACCCATAATACTAGAATTAAATGAATATAACTCAATGTCATTAATCACAAAATGGAGCTTAAAGGGGTATTCCCATCTGGACATTCACATTCATTTTAATTCATTTGCCATATGGAAGCATTTCTTCAATTGGATGTCATTAAAAGAAAAGTTCCTGTGTGATGAATTTCTCTGACCCTTAGAAACGAGAGAGCTTCTACGGATACGTCCACCTCACATTTTGGCAGCGGTGGCCAGACATGCGCTATTGAGCCCTGCCTGACCCGCTGGGTACAGCAATCATTACCACAGGATGGCTGTAATACCTGCATTAACTCCTCGGACATTTAATATTCAGAAACTTTTTGTTACCTTGTGCAATCTCTCCAGCAGAGGTGGCCGTATGCAGGGACAGAGTCTTGTTTCTAAGGGACCATATGACTACATTTATGAGAAATTATCTTCACACAGGAACATTTTTTTAATAACATCTAATTGAAGAAATATATATATATATATATATATATATATATATATATATATATATATATATATAGAAGATTAATGAAACTGAATGTGACTACCCAGGCGAGAATACCCCTTTAAATAGTTGGATTTTTTTTGACTCACAAAATATTATGGGCTTTCTAAAGTAGGCAAAGTTATCACCAAGATGGCCATCACTGCAAACTACAAGTCCCATGATCCTTTAGTTTTCAGGAACTCCTCCTTCTCACATGCTCTGCTCACAGTGATGATCTAACAGACTGTCCTTATATTTATACTGTCTAATGGGAAAGAGACCCTATCCAGAGCAGCTAAAGCATTTTTATCTGGTGTGAAGCATAGCTTATACAATAAGTTCTTAGTAGTTACAGACAGAGTTTTCTGCTTTCTCGTGGTGTCTATGGTAAATTTGGCTGCCCGTGCGTTCTCACCCCTACCTGCACCAGTCCTGCATGCACCAGTGCATACAAGCAGCGTCTGGAGGGAGAGAAGAGAAAGGACCAGTGAGTACATATAGTCAGCAGTGACCTACTGGACCCCTGCACCAAGGAGCATTTCCAACAGTGACAATAGCGTTCATTGGTGTTTGCTGGACAGCAGAGTGCAGGCCATAATTTGTGGCTTTGCAGGCCGCTGGTTGTGCAACCCTGTGCAACAGAGACACAAATATATATATATATATATATATATATATATATATATACACTCACTGGCCACTTTATTAGGTACACCATGCTAGTAACTGGTTGGACCCCCTTTTGCCTTCAGAACTGCCTCAATTCTTCGTGGCATAGATTCAACAAGGTGCTGGAAGCTCCTCAGAGATTTTGGTCCATATTGACATGATGGCATCACACAGTTGCCGCAGATTTGTCGGCTGCACATCCATGATGCGAATCTCCCGTTCCACCACATCCCAAAGATGCTCTATTGGATTGAGATCTGGTGACTGTGGAGGCCATTTGAGTACAGTGACCTCATTGTCATGTTCAAGAAACCAGTCTGAGATGATTCCAGATTTATGACATGGCGCATTATCCTGCTGAAAGTAGCCATCAGATGTTGGGTACATTGTGGTCATAAAGGGATGGACATGGTCAGCAACAATACTCAGGTAGGCTGTGGCGTTGCAACGATGCTCAATTGGTACCAAGAGGCCCAAAGAGTGCCAAAATAATATTCCCCACACCATGACACCACCACCACCAGCCTGAACCGTTGATACAAGGCAGGATGGATCCATGCTTTCATGTTGTTGACGCCAAATTCTGACCCTACCATCCGAATGTCGCAGCAGAAATTGAGACTCATCAGACCAGGCAACGTTTTTTCAATCTTCTACTGTCCAATTTCGATGAGCTTGTGCAAATTGTAGCCTCAGTTTCCTGTTCTTAGCTGAAAAGAGTGGCACCCGGTGTGGTCTTCTGCTGCTGTAGCCCATCTGCCTCAAAGTTCGACGTACTGTGCGTTCAGAGATGCTCTTCTGCCAACTTTGGTTGTAACGGGTGGCGATTTGAGTCACTGTTGCATTTCTATCAGCTCGAACCAGCCTGCCCATTCTCCTCTGACCTCTAGCATCAACAAGGCATTTCCGCCCACAGAACTGCCGCTCACTGGATGTTTTTTCTTTTTCGGACCATTCTCTGTGAACCCTAGAGATGGTTGTGCGTGAAAATCCCAGTAGATCAGCAGTTTCTGAAATACTCACACCAGCCCTTCTGGCACCAACAACCATGCCACGTTCAAAGGCATTCAAATCACCTTTCTTCCCCATACTGATGCTCGGTTTGAGATTGTCTTGACCATGTCTACATGCCTAAATGCACTGAGTTGCCGCCATGTGATTGGCTGATTAGAAATTAAGTGTTAACGAGCAGTTGGACAGGTGTACCTAATAAAGTGGCCGGTGAGTGTGTATATATATATATATATATATATATATATATATATACACACCTGAAGTAATCGCAAATGCTAGCTTCCCAATCCCCCACCTTCATACCTGAAGGGAGTAGAGCAGTCTGGGGCGTTCTTGTCCCCGAGCCTACACACTCGCTGCAGTCGGCAAATTTTTATACGTGAAAATTTGCCAGCTGCATTTATTTCTATGCCAGGCATTACCTTTCCTGCAGACAGTGAGACCTGGACCGGCAGCCAGTAGCCATCATGTTTTCCACCCCAGAATAACAGTGCAGCAATAGGAGGACGAACAGGACAGGGAAGAGACTTGGGGCATTTCCTGTTCTTCTCTCTTCTTCTCTCCAATGATAATCTGGCCATTGTCACACACTTGTAAATAAAGTCAGTGCATCTTCTTTTGCTCACATTCTAAAAGAGAAAATAGAAGTCTGGTGTAAGTCCTATATACATATATAAAATGGGTTCATTGCGGCCAATTGGTAAGATCAGAAAAGTTCTTATTTTCTCATTAATGTACACTCTGCACCACATCTTGACAGAAAAAAACAGAAATGTAGATATTTTTACTATTTTATTAAACAAGAAAACACTGAAATATCACATGGTCATAAGTATTCAGACCTTTTGCTCAGTATTTAGTAGAAGCACCTTTTGAGCTTGGGAATGATGAAACAAGTTTTTAACACCTGGATTAGGGGATTCTCTGACATTCTTTCTTGCAGATCTTCTCCAGTTCTCTCAGGTTGGATGGTGAATGTTGGCGGACAGCCATTTTCAAGATGGTCACAGAGTTGTTCTGCTTTGTTATATTAGCTGTCTGCTTAGGGTCAGTGACTTGTTTGATGGTGAACCTCAAACCCATCTCAGGTCTAGAGCACTGTTTAAGAGGTTTTCATCCAGGACATCGTCCTAACCATGCAGTTGATAAACACCCCCAGAGCACGAAGCTGCCATTACCATGTTTCACTGTTGGGATTGTATTTGGCAGGTGATGAGCAGGTCCTGGTTTTGTCCACTTTCTCCACACATACTGTTAAGAATGAAATCTTTGTCCCAACATACCAGAGAATCTTATTTCTCATAGTCTGTGATTAGAGATGAGCGAACATACTCGTCCGAGCTTGATGCTCGTTCGAGCATTAGCGTACTCGAAACTGCTCGTTGCTCGGACGAATACTTCGCCCGCTCGAGAAAATGGCATCTCCCGCTGTTTTGCTTTTTGGCGGCCAGAAAAAGAGCCAATCACAAGCCAGGAGACTCTGCACTCCACCCAGCATGACGTGGTACCCTTACACGTCGATAGCAGTGGTTGGCTGGCCAGATCAGGTGACCCTGGAATAGACTAGCCCCTGCCTGCGCTGCTCGGATCATTCTGTGTCTGGATGCCGCTAGGGAGAGAGCTGCTGCTGGTCAGGGAAAGCGTTAGGCTGTTCTATTAGAATAGTGTTAGGCAGGAGTGATTCTACAAGAACCCAACAGCCCTTCTTAGGGCTACAATAACGTTATACATTTTTTTTTATTATTTGCAGCTAGTACCATATTGTGAGGAATTTGCAGGGGGACTTGCTACCGTTGTGTTTCGCTCTTAGTGACACACATATCCACCTCAAACACCAAAGTGGGACAATTTATTAGGGGTTTGATTTCAATTAGGCACAGTCTGCCAGTTTCTTTTTATTTTACGTTTAATTTTTGATAACTCGGCGTCATCTCATCTGGCATAGCAGTGTGCTTTCATAGTTGGCTAGAAAATAGCCATAGGAGAATCCAAACGGCTTACTTAGGCCTACAATAGCGTTATATATTTTATTTCTGGTTGATCTGCTGGTGGCTGGCCTTGCTGTAGTGTATCTACTACCATATTGTGAGGAATTTGCAGTGAGACTTGCGACCGCTGTGTTTAGCGCTTAGTGACGCACATATCCATCGCAAAGACCGAAGTGGGACAATTTATTAGGGGTTGGATTTCAATTAGGCACAGTCTGCCATTTACTTTTTATTTTACGTTTATTTTTTCATAACTCAGCGTCATCTCATCTGGCATAGCAGTGTGCTTTCATAGTTGGCTAGTAAATAGCCATAGGAGAATCCAAACGGCTTACTTAGGCCTACAATAGCGTTATATATTTTATTTCTGGTTGATCTGCTGGTGGCTGGCCTTGCTGTAGTGCATCTACTACAATATTGTGAGGAATTTGCAGTGAGACTTGCGACCGCTGTGTTTAGCGCTTAGTGACGCACATATCCATCGCAAAGACCGAAGTGGGACAATTTATTAGGGGTTGGATTTCAATTAGGCACAGTCTGCCATTTACTTTTTATTTTACATTTATTTTTTCATAACTCAGCGTCATCTCATCTGGCATAGCAGTGTGCTTTCATAGTTGGCTAGAAAATAGCCATAGGAGAATCCAAACGGCTTACTTAGGCCTACAATTGCGTTATATTTTATTTCTGGTTGATCTGCTGGTGGCTGGCCTTGCTGTAGTGCATCTACTACCATATTGTGAGGAATTTGCAGTGAGACTTCCGACCGTTGTGTTTAGCGCTTAGTGACGCACATATCCATCGCAAAGACCGAAGTGGGACAATTTATTAGGGGTTGGATTTCAATTAGGCACAGTCTGCCATTTACTTTTTATTTTACGTTTATTTTTTCATAACTCAGCGTCATCTCATCTGGCATAGCAGTGTGCTTTCATAGTTGGCTAGAAAATAGCCATAGGAGAATCCAAACGGCTTACTTAGGCCTACAATAGCGTTATATATTTTATTTCTGGTTGATCTGCTGGTGGCTGGCCTTGCTGTAGTGTATCTACTACCATATTGTGAGGAATTTGCAGTGAGACTTGCGACCGTTGTGTTTAGCGCTTAGTGACGCACATATCCATCGCAAAGACCGAAGTGGGACAATTTATTAGGGGTTGGATTTCAATTAGGAACAGTCTGCCATTTACTTTTTATTTTACGTTTATTTTTTGATAACTCGGCGTCATCTCATCTGGCATAGCAGTGTGCTTTCATAGTTGGCTAGAAAATAGCCATAGCAAAAGGATAGCATCGTTTGGTTTTAAAAACTAAAAAACACAAAAAAAAACAAAAAACACAAAAAAAAAGTAAAAAAAAAATTAGTTATATAACTTTCATTTTCAAAATGTTTAACCCGAGGGCTAGGGGTAGAGGACGAGGGCGGGGACGTGGGCGTCCAACTACTGCAGGGGTCAGAGGCCGTGGTCCTGGGCGGGGTGAGACACCACCTGCTGATGAGGGAGCAGGGGAACGCCGCAGAGCTACACTCCCTAGGTTCATGTCTGAAGTTACTGGGACTCGTGGTAGAGCACTGTTGAGGCCAGAACAGTGCGAACAGGTGATGTCGTGGATTGCCGACAATGCTTCGAGCAATTTGTCCACCAGTCAGTCTTCCACGCAGTCCACCCATGTCACCGAAATCGGCACTCCTCCAGCTCCTGCACCTCAGCCTCCTCCCCCCCAGTCTGCCCCCTCCCAGGAAATTTGGCTTTTGAACCGGCATACTCTGAGGAACTGTTTTCTGGACCCTTCCCACAGTCACAAACCACTTGTCCGGTTGCTGCTGAGCAATTTTCCGATGCCCAGGTTTTCCACCAGTCGCAGTCTGTGGGTGATGATGATCTTCTTGACGTAGTGGAAGAAGTGTGTAAAGAGGTGTCCGACGATGAGGAGACACGGTTGTCAGACAGTGGTGAAGTTGTTGTCAGGGCAGGAAGACCGAGGGGGGAGCAGACTGAGGGATCGGAGGATGATGAGGTGACAGACCAAAGCTGGGTTGAGAGGCCGGGTGAACACAGTGCTTCTGAGACGGAGGAGAGTCCTCGACCAGAACAGGTTGGAAGAGGCAGTGGTGGGGCCAGACGGAGAGGCAGGGCCAGAGCTGGTGCATCAGCGCCAAATGTGTCACGTAGTGAAGCTCCCGTGGCGAGGGCTCCCGCGGCGAGGGCTAGATTTTCAGAAGTCTGGAGGTTCTTTAAGGAAACACCGGATGACCGACGGACTGTGGTGTGCAACCTTTGCCAAACCAGGATCAGCAGGGGTTCCACCACTACTAGCTTAACTACCACCAGTATGCGCAGGCATATGAATGCTAAACACCCCACTCAGTGGCACCAAGCCCGTTCACCTCCGGCCGTGCACACCACTGCTCCTTCCCCTGTGTCAGCTGATAGTCAGCCCCCTGCCCAGGACCCTGGCCCAAAAACCCCATCGTCGCCTCCACGATCCTCCACAGCATCCACCAGCGTTCAGCTCTCCATACCCCAGACGCTGGAGCGGAAAAGGAAATATAGTGCAACCCACCCGCACGCCCAAGCCCTTACTGTCCACATCTCCAGATTGCTTAGCCTGGAGATGCTGCCCTATAGGCTTGTAGAGACCGAGGCCTTTCGCAACCTCATGGCGGCGGCCGCCCCTCGGTATTCGGTCCCCAGCCGCCACTACTTTTCCCGATGTGCCGTCCCAGCCCTGCACCAGCACGTGTCAGACAACATCATCCGTGCCCTGACCAACGCCGTTTCTGACAAGGTCCACCTGACCACGGACACGTGGACGAGTGCTGCCGGGCAGGGCCACTATATATCGCTGACGGCACATTGGGTTAACTTGGTGGAGGCTGGGACCGAGTCTGACCCTGCGGCTGGTCATATACTGCCGACGCCGAGGATTGCGGGGCCTACCTCGGTCCAGGTCTTTGAGGCCTACTATGCCTCCTCCTCCTCCCACCCCTCCTCCACCTCCTCCTCCGAACTACCATCCATGGGCATGGCGCCATCAGTCGCTAGCTCTAGGCACAGCAGCAGTGCCGTCGCTAAGCGACAGCAGGCGGTGCTCAAACTGCTGAGCCTAGGCGATAAAAGGCACACCGCCCAAGAACTATTACAGGGCATCACGGCGCAGACTGATCTGTGGCTGGCACCGCTGAACCTAAAGCCAGGCATGGTTGTGTGTGACAACGGCCGTAACCTGGTGGCGGCTCTGCAACTCGGCAGACTGACACATGTGCCGTGCCTGGCCCATGTGTTAAATCTGATAGCTCAGCGTTTCCTCAAGACATACCCCAATCTGTCTGATTTGCTCACGAAGGTGCGCCGCATCTGTGCGCATTTCAGGAAGTCCAGCACAGATGCTGCCACTCTCAGCGCAGCGCAGCGCCGCCTCCAACTGCCCGCTCACCGACTGTTGTGCGACGTGCCCACGAGGTGGAATTCAACATTAACCATGTTATCCAGAGTTTACCAGCAGCGCAGAGCGATTGTAGACTGCCAGATGTCAACTTCCACCAGAACTGGTAGTCAGGTCAGTCAGCTTCCTCAAGTCTACAATGAGGAGTGGACGTGGATGTCTGATATCTGTCAGGTGCTGAGTAACTTCGAGGAGTCAACACAGATGGTCAGTGGCGATGCCGCCATCATCAGCCTCACCATCCCGCTGCTTGGCCTGTTGAAAAACTCTCTGATCAGCATGAAGTCGGAAGCTTTGCGCTCATCACAAGAGACTGGGGAAGACGATTCCCTTGTTGATAGCCAAAGCACCCTCAGGTCTGTTTCTCAGCGCATATCGGAGGAGGTGGAGGAGGAAGAGGAGGAGGAGGAGGAGGAGGAGGAGGAGGAGAACGTTGGCGAGACACAAGAGGGGACCATTGTTCAGTCCTTCACTGTTCAGCGTGTATGGGCAGAAGAAGAGGAGTTAGAGGAGTTGGAGGAGGAGGAAATGGACAGTCAGGCCAGTGAGGGGAGTGAATTCTTGCGCGTTGGTACTCTGGCGCATATGGCAAATTTCATGCTAGGCTGCCTATCCCGTGACCCTCGCATTCAAAGAATTTATTCCAGCACAGATTACTGGGTATTCACTCTCCTGGACCCACGGTACAAGCAAAATCTTTCCACTCTCATCCCTGGAGAGGAAAGGAGTGTGAGAATGCATGAATACCAGCAGGCCCTGGTGCACAAGCTGAAACAGTATTTCCCTTCTGACAGCGCTAGCGGCAGAGTGCGTAGTTCTGCGGGACAAGTAGCGAGGGAGAGTAGGCGAGCAGGCAGCTTGTCCAGCACTGGCAAGGGTACGCTTTACAAGGCTTTTGCCAGCTTTATGTCACCCCAGCAAGACACTGTCACCTGTCCCCAGTCTCGGCAGAGTAGGGCTGATCTTTACAGAAAGATGGTGAGGGAGTACGTAGCTGACCATACCATCGTCCTAAATGATCACACAGCTCCCTACAACTACTGGGTTTCAAAGCTGGACATGTGGCACGAACTGGCGCTGTACGCCTTGGAGGTTCTTGCCTGCCCTGCCGCTAGCGTCTTGTCCGAGCGTGTTTTCAGTGCAGCTGGTGGCATCATCACCGATAAGCGTACACGCCTGTCGACTGACAGCGCTGACAGGCTGACGCTTATTAAGATGAATAAAGCCTGGATTTCTCATAATTTCCAATCTCCACCAGGTGAAGGAAGCTCAACCTGAATAATTTATGCACTCCTCCTCCTCATTTTCCTCCTTCTCCTCCTCTTTGTACAGTAAAGCAGAGGAAACTGGCTATTTTTTGACAGGGCCCACTGGCTCTAGCTATAGTACTCTATGCATTTAATTTTTCTGGAGGGCCACCTACCCGGTCCTCTGTTTTGAAAATTTTTGGCACTGCCACATACAGGCACTCAATCTATTCCATTTTTCTGGAGGGCCACCTACCCGGTCCTCTGTTTTGAACAATTTTTGGCACTGCCACATACAGGCACTCAATCTATTTCATTTTTCTGGAGGGCCACCTACCTGCTCCTCTGGTTTCAAAACTTTTTTGGACTGCCACATACAGGCACTATCCAAATTAAATTGTCTCCATAGCAGCCTCCACACGTTGTCTCCATTGCTACCTCCAAAAGTCGTCCATATAGCTGCCTCCATACATCGTCCCCTTATCAAACGAGGTGTGTCAGGCAGAAATTTGGGTTGTTTTCATGGATTCCACATCAAAGTTGTTAACTTTGTCGCCACCCTGCTGTGTTATCCACAAAATATACTGGCAAACTTTTATGATTAACCGATATTATTTCAGCGCTTCTTGCGCATCTGTTTACATTCCCCTCACCGCCATATCCCAAACTTATAAGAACGCTACTACACTTAACTTGGTGGAGGCTGGGATCGAGTCTGACCCTGGGGCTGGTCATATACTGCCGACGCCGAGGATTGCGGGGCCTACCTCGGTCCAGGTCTCAAAGGCCTACTATACCTCCTCCTCCTCCCACCCCTCCTCCACCTCTTCCTCCTCCGAATTACCATCCGTGGGCATGGCGCCATCAGTCGGTAGCTCTAGGCACAGCAGCAGTGCCGTCGCTAAGCGACAGCAGGCGGTGTTCAAACTGCTGAGCCTAGGCGATAAAAGGCACACCGCCCAAGAGCTATTACAGGGCATTCCACATCAAACTTGTTAACTTTGTCGCCACCCTGCTGTGTAATCCACAAAATATACTGGCAAACTTTTATCATTTACCATTATTATTTCAGCTCTTCTTGCGCATCTGTTTACATTCCCCTCACCCGCCATATCCCAAACTTATAAGAACGCTACTACACTTGATCTTATACAAAAGGTTCTTAGAAGTGCTGTTTGGGGAGTAGCCTAGAGACAGGGGCTTGGATTGGCGATAGCTCGCCTGGCAGCGGAGCTCCATCCCAAGATCCAACTAACATAGTTTTAACTGCAGCACCTTTAATCTACTACTAGTTCACTGCCTCCATACATGGTCCCCTTATCAAACGAGCTGTGTCAGGCAGAATTTTCAGGTGTTTCACCAGATACATAGTGGAACTCGGCGCGTCTGTCGCCGCCATGCTGGAGACCTGCAGTTGCAATCATAGAAGCGCAATATGGATGCCCCATACTGTCGCTCTTAATCATGGAAGTCCTCTCCATGGCTGCCTCCAAATGTCGTCCCCTTATCAAACGAGCTGTGTCAGGCTCATTTTTCGGGTGTTTCACCAGATACGTTATGGAACTTGGTCACTATGTCGCCACCATGCTGTGTTATCGACTAAATATACCGTCAACCTTTTGTTCACAGAGGAAATAATTTCAGCGCTTCTTGCTCACCTCCTTTGGTTCCTCTCTGCCACCCATTGGTTTGAAGCCTGAGTCCATTTAGGGTATGTCGCCATGCCACTCTCTAGCCTGCCGCTGCTGCCGCATGCCGTCCCCTATAGTGTCAGGGTCAATTATTGGATGTTTTAGATGCTATCTAGTCTCATCCGGTCACTCTGTCATGGCCATGCTGTTGCCCATAATTTTGGCATAATGGTGCGTTTAAGCAGCCTCAGAGGCATCCATGCATGCTGCCCCTGCTGTTTCCTGTCCATTTCCGTGGTGTTTCCATCCTTTTCTGAGGTTTCCAGGTGTTTGGCCAAGCTTCCCTGTGCAGAGCCTTGGGCCCCTTGAAAAATGCTCGAGTCTCCCATTGACTTCAATGGGGCTCGTTAATCGGGAAAAGTTCGTCTCGAATAACGAGTACCCGAGCATTTTAGTGCTCGCTCATCTCTATCTGTGATTCCTTTATGATTTTTTTTTTTTTTTTTGCAAACTGTATGCAGGCTTTCATATGTCTTGCTATGAGGAGAGGTTTCCATTGGCACATTCATATACTGTAACATGACATAAAATATGACATATAAAAACCCTGACTGGTGGAGGGCTGCAATTATGGATGACTTTGTGGGAATTTATCCCATCTCCCTACTGCATCTCTGGAGCTCAGCCACAGTGATCTTGGGGTTCTTCTTTACCTCTCTCACCAGGGATGCTCTCACACAATTGTTTAGTTTGGCTGTACAGCCAGGTCAGGGAAGAGTTGTGGTCGTCCCAAACGTCTTCCATTTAACAATAATGGAGGCCACTGTCCAGATCTGTGTTTTTTTCTGTCAAGATAGGATGCAGAGTGCACAGTGTACATAAATGGGCAAAAGAAACTTTTTTGGATCCTGCTAATTGGCTGCAATGAAACAGAGTGAAAAATTTAAAGGGCTCTGAATACTTTCACTGTGTGTGTATATACGGTATATTGTATACTGCTCCCATTAATCTTGATGATGAAAGTTATTAATAGTTTATATTTTAATATTTATATCTTGCTGCTTATGCTGCTTTTGTGAACAAATATGTAATTTTTTGCTATATAAAATAATACTGGCAAAAGAGGGAGCTCATACAATTGTAATGAGGCCCACATACTTGATAACTGTACTAAAATTATGCATTTGTAAATCAAAACTACCTACCTAAGTAATTATATGCATTTTTTTTCCCTAACATTAATGTAGCATGAAGACATTTAAAAAAAAATTTTTGTAGTTGACCCTGGTTCTGCACAGATTCCATAAAATTACTGGCAAACAAATGTCTATTTTGGATATGAATAGATTGTTTTATTGTTGTAAATTATGGTTATTAAAATGTATCCATTTTTTCATGATTATGGGAGCTAACATCTTGTCTGAACTCTTGTAACAGGATGCAGTGACATGTTTTAAAGGGATTGCCCAAGACCTATAAAAAATAGATATGTTGCCGGGGTGGGGCTGCCTGAAAAAATAAACTTGTACTTACCTCCATGGTCCCTCCCCTCGGCGACTCTCTGGGCCGTGCCCCTGTTTGTTTACAGGTGTAAAGCTGAGCAAACCAAAAGACCCTTGTGTGCGTGGTCCCAGTCATTGGTATGGTATCTGCTTTTGGTTTTCTCATCTTGCACTTTGTGAGTGGTACTAAGCTGCAACCTTATGTTTACAGGTGTAAAGCTGTATAAAGCTGGAAGCTGGTCTAAGCGCAGATTAATGTGCATCTCGTGCCAATACATTTATGAGCCTGGGTTGGCAACAACCCCACTTATACTCTTTCAGCTTTTTACAAAACTGATGTGTACAAAGTGAAATTTTTAAGTGGAAAATGGTCCTCAACCCCTAACCACCAATATATTAGATTCCATCAATGTCCCATAGAGGCAGGGTGTAATGGGGAAGCAGTATATTACCAATACATTGCAGTACACTTAAACTGCAATAAAATAAGAGTGATCAAACACCCTGGAGGATCTAAATAAAAAATTTTATTACATTTTATTTAATTCAATATCTATTACAAATAGAAAATAAATATGACATATGGTGAATGTCATACTGGAAAGACAACATCTAAATGTTTGATTCAACACTTTCCAATGTTTTGTCACTCATGCAAAATGTCATAGAATTCCAAAAGTGATATAAATTATAATGGTAGCTGGTCCCAAAAAAAATGACAAAAATGGTATCAAAACATGACATAAACTATATAAGTGCATAGAAACAATTATGTAACTGCTTATTTTTGTCACAGTATTTTACAGTTTTGGAATTTATTTCAAGCTTTATAGTTTATTGCTTGGGATACTTAACCCCTTAAAGGGGTTTTCCCACGAAATAAAGGGGATAGGGCCTAACTTGCTGATCAGTGGGGGTCTTAGTGCTGAGACCCCCACAGATTGCTTGGACCCTTTGCCGCTCATCAGACTAATGGAGCAGACAGCCGCGCATGACCATTCTGCTCCATTAATCTCTATGGAGCTGACAGAAAATGGCAAGCACCGCGCTCATAGTGACGGTATACAATGTTCCTTGTTGTGTACTGGGAAGCGGGGAAATAATTCTGAATGCAGTGAAAATGATGAAAAAAGGCATTTGCACTATTTTCTTGTGGGCTTGGATTTTAAAGCTTTCATTGAGTGCCCCAAATGACATGTCTACTTCATTCTTTGGGTACAATCAGTCCGATCATGGAAATACCAAATTTGTATAGGTTTTATAATGTTTTCATACATTAATAAAAAATTAAAAAAATTCTTCATTTTGCCTTCTGGGGCTAATAACTTTTTCATATTTTGGAGTACGGAGCTGTGGTTGGAGTCATTTTTTGCAACTTTTGGTGAAATGTTCAATGCCACCATTTTGAGGACCTTTTGATCACTTTTTATTGAATTTCTTATATTTTGCAAAAATGTAAAAAAAAGTGCCATTTTCGACTTAAGGTGCTATTTTCCGTTACAGGGTTAAATTTTAAATATAATGTTATAATGTTATTAGATTTTGATCGATCGTACATTTTGCGATGCAGCCATACATAACATGTTTATGAGTTTAACTGTTTATTTATATTTATATCAGTTCTAGGGAAAGACGGCGTTTTGAATTTTTCCTTTTTTTGAAATTTAATTACATTTTTTTAACATTTTTTTTATTTTACTATTTTTCAGACCTTCTAGGTTATTTTAACACTAGGTTGTCTGATTGATCCTACCATACTGTACTATTGCAGTATGTGGGGATTTTGCACGTCATCTATTACTATGTGCAAATCGCACTTTGTAATAGCCTAAAACATGACAGCATCGACAGGATCACCGCTCCCCAATGACGTCATCAGCTTTGTCAGCGGCGATCAAAGGGTTAGCTCTTGAGCCCGTGAGCCCGCTTCATACTCCCCCCACCGCTACAGTAACGTCCAAATGCGGTAAGGGGTTAAAGGGGAAATTAGCAAATATGGGAAAATAAAAAAGTTCTGACTAAGTGCGCTGCGTAAGAATCAGAAATGCAAAATGGTAAAGGGGCTGCGACATTAAGTTGTTAAAGTCCACGGCAGCTTCGACAGATTCAAATAGATCTTAATAATTTGCAAAATATAAAGGGGTAGATTTATCTTACAATATGATATAAGCCCGGCCAATCTATCACCGCCAGATATATCAAGTGACTTAGTTCTTCTGATGTAGCCAACACGTGGCTAAGCCAGTGGCCAACAACTGGTAGTTTGCATAATTGTGCACAAAAATCATGCAAACATTCAAGGTGAAGTTCGCTTGACCCAGGTAATATGTAGATGCAGGGCAGGAACAGGATTGGGCCCACTGTGATGTTGACTGTAACCCCCTTCAGGCTCCTCCACGCCGACCCTGGTGTGAAGCTGACGCCAAGGGGATAATAATTGTAATGCCTGGTGATTCACCTGGTGTAGAAGTCCTGACAATAAGGATCTCCATGGGTAGGGGCGTCACTAGGTCAAAAGATTCGGGCCCGTGCCCCTGATCTTTTGGCCGCAGCCCCGGATCTCCACGGGTCAGCAGCATTGTGATGAGAAAGTGCACACACCTTTCTCCCCGCATGATCCCCACATTACTGGGGGACATTACAGGGGAGATGTGTGGAGCACATTAGTGAGGGACATTACAGGAGGGCTGTGTGGGGGACATTGCAGGGGGTATGTGTGTGGCTCATTACTGAGGGACTTTACTGGGGGGATGTGTGAGGGACATTACAGGGGGGCTATGTGGGGGATATTACTAAGGACTGTGTGGGGAACATTACTAAGGAATATTACAGGGGGGCTGTGTGGGGGACATTACAGGGGAGATGTGTGAGGGACATTACAGGGGGATGTGTTTGGATCATTACTGAGAAACATTACAGGGGGAGCTGTGTAGGGGACATTACTGTGGGGATGTGTGGGGCACATTACTGCGGGGGGCTGTGTGGGAGACATTACTGGCAGACATTACTGGGGGAAATTACTGGGGGGATGTGCGGGGCACATTACTGAGGTACATTACAGGGGGCTGTGTGGGGGACATTACTGGGGGGCTGTGTGGTGGACATTACTGGCTGTTGTGTTGGGGACATTTTTGGGGTACACTACTTCAGGCTGTGTGGGACATTACTAAGGACTGTGTGGGGAACATTACTAAGGAATATTGTGGGGGACATTACTGGGGGACATTACAGGGGAGATGTGTGAGGGACATTACAGGGGGATGTGTTTGGATCATTACTGAGGGACATTACAGGGGAAGCTGTGTAGGGGACATTACTGTGGGGATGTGTGGGGCACATTACTGCAGGGGGCTGTGTGGGAGACATTACTGGCAGACATTAGTGGGGGAAATTACTGAGGTACAGTACAGGGGGGATGTGTGGAGCACATTACTGGGGGGCTGTGTGGGGGACATTACTGGGGGACATTAGTAGGGGAATGTGTGGGGGACATCACTGGGGGAATGTGTGGGGGACATTAATGGGGGCTGTGTGAGGACATTACTGGAGGGCTGGGGGGTGGACATTAATGGGGGGTTGTGTGGGGCAAATTACTGGGGGCTGTGGGCTACATTACTGGGGACTGTGTGGGGGACATTACTAAGGGATATTACAGGCGGCTGTATGGGGGACATTACTGGGGATATTACAGGGGAGATGTGTGGGGGATATTACAGGGGAGATGTGTGAGGGACATTACAGGGGGATGTGTATGGATCATTACTGAGGGACATTCCGGGGGGGGGGGCAGTGTGGGGAACATTACTGGGGAGCTTTACTGTGGGGATGTGTGGGGCACACTACTGGGGGGTTGTTTGGGGGACATTATTGTGGGGCTGTGGGAGGGACATTACTGGGGGACATTACTAGTGGAATGTGTGGGGGACATTACTGGGGGCTGTGTGTGGAAAATTACTGGGGGCTGTGGGCTACATTACTGGGGACTGTGTTGGGGACATTACTAAGGGATATTACAGGGGGGCTGTGTGGGGGATATTACTGGGGATATTATAGGGGAGATTTGTGAGGGACATTACAGGGGGATGTGTGTGGATCATTACTGAGGGACATTACTGGGGGGATGTGTGGGGCACATTACTGAGGGAATTCACAGGGGGGCTATGTGGAGGACATTACTGGGGACTGTTTGGGCATATTACCAGGGGCTATGTGGGGAACATTACTGGGGGAATGTGTGGGGAACATTACTGGGGGAATGTGTGGGGAACATTACTGGGGGAATGTGTGGGGAACATTACTGGGGGTTGTGTGGGCACATTACTGAGGGCTGTGTGGGGGACATTACTAGGGGGCTGTGTGAGGGACATTACTGGGGGACTGGGTGGGGGACATTATTGAGGGAATGTGTGGGGGACTGGGTGGGGGACATTATTGAGGGAATGTATGGGGGACATTTGTGAGGGAATGTATGGGGGACATTACTGGGGGGCTGTTTGAGGGACATTACTAGGGGGCTGTGTGGGTCATTGAGGGAATGTGTGGGGGACATTATTGAGGGAATGCATGGGGGACATTACTGGGGGTTGTGTGGGGGACATTACTAGGGGGCTGTGTGAGGGACATTACTGGGGGACTGGGTGGGGGACATTATTGAGGGAATGTGTGGGGGACATTATTGAGGGAATGTGTGGGGGACATTACTGGAGGGCTGTTTGAGGGACATTACTAGGGGGCTTTGTGGGTCATTGAGGGAATGTGTGGGGGACTGGGTGAGGGACATTATTGAGGGAATGTGTGGGGGACATTACTGGGGGGCTATGTGAGGACATTACTGGGGGGCTGTTTGAGGGACATTACTAGGGGGCTGTGTGGGGGACATTACAGGGGGAATTTGCAACTGCAATATGTGAACGCACCTTCAAAGAACCAAGATTTTGGAACAGTGAAGGACAATGAAGAGCTCCACAGGAAGGAAACATAGCTAAAGAGGTAGGGGGTTTATGTACAGGAGCATGCATTGCTGAAAGTGCGATACATATGCATTGGGGCCCGTGCCCCGGATCTTTTACCACCCTAGCAACACTCCTGCCCACGGGAACTGCTTTTGTTTTTTAAATATCAGAAAACATTGTTGTAATCTTGGGGTAGAATTTAAAGCAGTACATTTTCAGCTTTTTTTTTTTTTAAATAAAATCCATCTAAACAATCCACTTGCAATAAAGAAATAATAGTCCTCATTGACAGCATATAATTTAGATTTTAATTTACTACCAGGAATTATTTCCACTTAAAAAGAGAAAATATCACCCTGCATTTTCTATGGCTCCATGACATATAAACCTGGCATTTAGAAGAGTAATGCTTAAAAAATATTTTACATTTGTAAATAAATCTGTTAACATATGACGCAACTTATAATTATGTCACAACTATCTATGATTTAATAACATGCAAAATCTTCTGCATCTTATAACTAATTCCAGGTATTTTTCAATTTCTCACCCATTCATTTGTATACTTGAATTTGTAAAAAAGGAATTTATTAAGTCTCTGTAGTAAAGTAAATGTAAATTGACTGTGATAAACCTTTTCCATCTTTATATAAAGCATAGGTATAACTTGAAGCTCCTAAGCTCCAGTATAAAATCTGAAAACATTCTTCCATCTTGTACAGAAGAAAGTGAACCCCCCAAACTGTCACCTACCTAATTATTGGGTCCACCTTAAATGGTGGCCAATAACTGTGTGCCATTCCTTTCCTATGCCAATTGTGAACACGTAAAAAGATAAATAACACAAAGGGGAGGTCAACAGAGACACAACTAGATAAAAGTACAGTACAGAATCGAAATAATTTAAAAACAGTCAAGGACGTAGCAAAAGTCAAGAAACCAAGAATGACCAGGAAACTAACAGCTGGGCAGGTTAACTGTTTGACTGGTAAGGAAAGATTGTCACACGCATATCTTCGTTGGTGTAGCGGCAAGCATAGCTGTTCATCACTGTAGTGGGCAGCATAGCAGAGAGGGTGGTATAGTAACCATTGGGAAACAAAGCCGAAGTTCGTGGTGACACTTCTGGGTTCTCATGTAGTGAGGAGTGTCACACTTAGGGGAAAGTCTCTATGGGAACATACTTGATAAGGACCACTAAAATTGGTGTCTCAAATTAGCAGCCTGAAGATGAAAATTTGCTAAGCCAGCCCAGATTTGAACTATTTTGTCAATAAAGTGCACTTTAGATGTTCTACTTCACGCCAGTTCTACTATAATATAAATAAAAAACATACATTAATTTAAAGGGAACCTGTCATCAGACATTGGCCTAACAAACCACTACCAGTATGTTGTCAAGCATCTGAGCAGTTTCTACATCATGTTTCTTTCATGGTTTTGTGTGGTAGCATCATCCAGAAAATCAACTTTGAAGTAAGATGTTACTTGGTTTTATAAAGTCAAGGGGGTGGATGTCAAGCTCTTCCTGCCTTCCTGCATTGACTAGACCAGGGGTCCCCAAACTTTTTACATAGGGGGCCGTTCACTGTCCCTCTCAGACCGTTGGAGGGCCGGACTAAAGTTTAAAAATAATAAGCAGTAATACACTGGCTCCCCCCTCAATTAACTATTACATATGCTTCCCCCACCATCATTAATTATTACATATGCTTCCCCCCACCATCATTAATTATTATATATGCTTCCCCCACCATCATTAATTATTACATATGCTTCCCCCCACCATCATTAATTATTACATATGCTTCCCCCCACCATCATTAATTATTACATATGCTTCCGCCACCATCATTAATTATTACATATGCTTCCCCCACCATCATTAATTATTACATATGCTTCCCCCTACCATCATTAATTATTACATATGATTCCCCCCACCATCATTAATTATTACAAATGCTTCCCCCTACCATCATTAATGATTACATAAGCTTCCCCCACCATCATTCATTATTACATATGCTTCCCCCACCATCATTAATTATTACATATGCTTCCCCCTACCATCATTAATTATTACATATGCTTCCGCCACCATCATTAATTATTACATATGCTTCCGCCACCATCATTAATTATTACATATGCTTCCGCCACCATCATTAATTATTACATAAGCTTCCCCCACCATCATTCATTATTACATATGCTTCCCCCACCATCATTAATTATTACATATGCTTCCGCCACCATCATTAATTATTACATATGCTTCCCCCACCATCATTAATTATTACATATGCTTCCCCCACCATCATTTATTATTACAAATGCTTCCGCCACCATCATTAATTATTACATGATTCCCCCACCATCATTAATTGTTACATATGCTTCCCCCTACCATCATTAATTATTACATAAGCTTCCGCCACCATCATTAATTATTACATATGCTTCCGCCACCATCATTAATTATTACATAAGCTTCCCCCACCATCATTCATTATTACATATGCTTCCCCCACCATCATTAATTATTACATATGCTTCCGCCACCATCATTAATTATTACATATGCTTCCCCCACCATCATTAATTATTACATATGCTTCCCCCACCATCATTAATTATTACAAATGCTTCCGCCACCATCATTAATTATTACATGATTCCCCCACCATCATTAATTGTTACATATGCTTCCCCCTACCATCATTAATTATTACATAAGCTTCCGCCACCATTATTAATTATTACATATGTTTCCCCCACCATCATTAATTATTACATATGCTTCCCCCACCATCATTAATTATTACATATGCTTCCCCCCACCTTCATTAATTATTACATATGATTCCCCACCATCATTAATTATTACATATGCTTCCCCCACCATCATTAATTATTACATATGATTCCCCCCATCATTAATTATTACATATGATTCCCCCTACCATCATTAATTATTACATATGATTCCCCCTACCATCATTTATTATTACATATGCTTCCGCCACCATCATTAATTATTACATATGCTTCCCCCACCATCATTAATTATTACATATGCTTCCGCCACCATCATTAATTATTACATATGCTTCCCCCACCATCATTAATTATTACATATGCTTCCGCCACCATCATTAATTATTACAAATGCTTCCGCCACCATCATTAATTATTACATGATTCCCCCACCATCATTAATTGTTACATATGCTTCCCCCTACCATCATTAATTGTTACATAAGCTTCCGCCACCATTATTAATTATTACATATGTTTCCCCCACCATCATTAATTATTACATATGCTTCCCCCCACCTTCATTAATTATTACATATGCTTCCCCCCACCTTCATTAATTATTACATATGATTCCCCACCATCATTAATTATTACATATGCTTCCCCCACCATCATTAATTATTACATATGATTCCTCCACCATCATTAATTATTACATATGCTTCCCCCACCATCAATAATTATTACATAAGCTTTCCCCCCATCATTAATTATTACATATGCTTCCCCCACCATCATTAATTATTACATATGATTCCTCCACCATCATTAATTATTACATATGCTTCCCCCACCATCAATAATTATTAGATATGATTCCCCCCACCATCATTAATTATTACATATGATTCCCCCCATCATTAATTATTACATATGATTCCCCCTACCATCATTAATTATTACATATGATTCCCCCTACCATCATTAATTATTACATATGATTCCCCCTACCATCATTAATTATTTCATTTACTCCCATAATGAATTGTTTTATATGTTGGGCCCCAGGCAGGCACAATGTTTTTACTGCTCTATAATAAATAAATAAAAAAATCCTATACTCACCTCTTGCTCCCGCGTCTTATTTCTTCTTGCCGTGGCCAGACAGCCATTTCCGGCCGCACTATACAGTGATGGGCATGAGCTTCCTGTCCGGACGGATGGAGGCCCTTACCCGTCTTCCGGAGGACGCGGACTGCTGGAGGCCCCAGCAGGAGCCTAATCAATGCCACTCCAAGAGTTGCAATGATTACGGGGGCCGGATAGAAACGGTCCATAGTTTGGGGGCCCCTGGACCAGACCTTCTGAAGTCTGGGACATTATGTCATTCACATATGTGGATACGTTCAGAGACGGGGTGAGCTTGACTTCAGTGTTAAACTCTTCTCTTCTTGTATGTATTTAACATTCTTTTTCTTTGAAAAATTTTAAATAAGGTGTCATAACAATGGCATCGTAACTTGCAAATCCTGCTACTCTTTCCTATATATAAAAAACACATTTTGCAAGAATCAACAATATTTTATAAATATTTTATAAAACTTTATATAACATTAACTGTCTTTTCTTTTGGTAGAGACTTTCGAATGAGGTCACCTAGAATGTTTCATGTATAAAGTTATTCAAACCCTTCTAAATACAACTAGCACAAATGCTTACTGTGTCCCTATGGTATTGTGACTTTTGTTTTGATGAATGCACTAGCAGCAGCAAAGATGTAGACATGCAGATGGATGGCTTTGCAATCCAATGTAGCCTTCTTAAATAAAAGGACAAATAAATACTCAACATGCTCCTCACTTTTTCATTTGCTTCTCTCCTTTATATCCCAGGCATCCAGCGGAAAAGTGATTCAATTCATCAACATGATCTGATTCATGGGTGTGGAAAAACACAAGGCAGGAGGAATGTAAAGAACTTTGGCAAGCCAGAGAGATAAGTGCATTATATAATCTAGAAACCCATGGTCTATTCTTTTGTTAATGCCCAAGTAGAGGGCACTTAGGTCTTTTTCATGCAAGTAATGTTCATGTAATAATTGCTGAGAAAATTATAATCTGGATTAGGTTTGTACACAGAAGTGTTGGTTATGCATTTTGTGCACTCCAAGTATTAATCTAACATGAAGTGTAGATCACAAACTTCATAAAAGAATGCCAAGTTCAAGGCTGTAATACTTGGCTTCTACTCTATGGCCTGACAGCAAACAGCTGTAGCGGGAGAACTGGAGAACAGATATATACTGTGTTTCCCCGAAAATGTCTTATATTCATTTTTGCTTCTAAAAAAGCACTAGGTCTTATTTTCAAGGGATGTGTGATTTTTTCCATGAAGAAGAATTCACATTTATTGTCTAACAAAAAATAAACTTCATGTTTAGCACTTTCCTCCAAAGAGCCCTTCTTGTTTGGGTAGCTGCTTGTAGTGCATTCGCAGCGTAACAGCCATTGATTTTCACCCATGTTACAACCTTGGGTAGTTATGTAAACAATCTACTAATAATATTGTATGGTGTGGGGGAGCTGTAGCAATGACTGCTGCCAGGTCTTATTTTCAGGGGAGGCCTTATATTTCTAAGCTTGAACAAAATTTGTATTAAGTCTCATTTTCGCAGGATTTCCTCTTTTAGGTGAAACAGGGTATTAGCTAGTGAAAAACACCGGTGGGTTCTTTCATTGTAATGTATTTAAGAAAATGAGCCCGGGAATACAAAGGCCAAAGAAACCACTGGCCTTCTGGGTTATAGTCTCAAAGATGAATCTCTGGTATTTCCCTCGACTCTCACCATTTTCTACTTTCCTCCTACCTAATATATGTAATAAACAATATAAATAGGTTTAACAGCACTTAAGCTTCATAGAAAACGTATTTGAATCTTGGTAATGTTGAAACTTGTTAGGGTTACCTTTAATATTCATCTCAGCATATGGTACATATTGACCCAGAAACGGAAATTCAGTTCTTTAGTATCTTGTGAAATAGTCTTCTATTGCAAACAAGTGGATGCCTTTGGTTAGACACTAAGATAGCAGGGGTTAAACCTGCACATGGAGCATTCCTCCTCTGTAATATAGGAGCCGTTTTGCCATTATTTGATTAGAAGCATCCATGATTTTTGGAAAGTGGTGAACCTTAAGAGTCTACTCACTTGATGAATTTTGTAACAAATTTTCAGGCCGAAAATTTTGACCTGCCATTAATTTGATTGAGGGGCCACCATTTCTGTTTTCAAATCTCACTTACCTTTTGCAACTATTTTCCAGGTTTTGGACTTATTTGATTTATCCTGAATCTATAGGGTTTTTGTGACTTTTTAGTAAAAAGTTGCACAAAAGTCTCAAACTCCGTTGCAACTTCTTCTAAAGTTTTTCCTATGCCTGCTCAGGACTGGAGTTTTTGTGACTTTTGTGCCAAAATTTTGACTTTTTCATACGTTCACATCTGGATTTTTAAGATATATCAGGTGCAACACTGAAACATTCTGGAAAAGTTGCAAATTTAAGCAGAAATATATCAAATGTGCCCAAAAAAGTCACAAAAATAAGAGAAAAAGGGAGAAAATTCTAAGATAAAGATTCCCTGTATGTCGGAATCTCTTGAAGGGAAGGGGTCATTCTTTTTATGGTGTTACCCTATTTCCTTTTGATATGTTTACATTGTGCACTATGTTATTTTTTAATTCAATAATATTATAAGCTATGTGTTAAGACGGAACCCATCGCATATTATAGTTGTCCTTAAATTTACATTTAATTTTAATTTAAATGTGTAACTCTGTACCATACTTTCTTCTTCTAATTTTAGCAAACCTCTTACAGCGCTTACAGTGACTGACTGGTCTGGCAGTAGATTTAACCAATCTTAATACTATATTGAACACAAATGGATTATAATTTCTTTTGAAACTCTTCTTGCAAAAATGTCTCAGAAAGGAAATATGTACAATAAATCTCAAAGGACAGCAGATATTTAAATAGAAAAAATGTGGAATAACAGCCTTTCTACACATGTCTATGATTATAGTCTTTGCCTCCATGATTTCAGTTTATAAAAAAAACTAATCAGGATTACTGGGATTATTTGACAGGAGTACATGTTGATTATTGCTCATAAGAAGCACTATAACCATGACTACAACCAAATGTGTTTTCATAGAATTCAGGACCAAGGGCTGCAAACACTTCTCGAACTTTCCATTAAAAGCTCTCAAGAATAATATCCGTAATGAAGCAATCACACTTTGATCTGTATAGAAAACAGTCAACAGGATTGTCTCATCCAGTCAACGAATGATATGTAAAAGTCACTTTTTCCATAGTTTTTTGTTTATAATTCATTACAATGCAGGGTTACTTTTGGACTTGAAACACCCTTGACCTTGTTGAAAAATCTTAGCTGGGGAGTACTGTAACATATTTTTGAAGATTTTCAAGTTCTGAATCTTCATCAAGTGCTCCATGATGATTTCATTTCACTGGAATTATAGTTTATAAAAGAATCTAAGAGTACTAACAAAAGGTCATGAGTTGCTCAAAGAATAGTAAAGGAAATTTCATACACTGAGAAGAACTGGTCACGCTATATGTGGCACATGCATCTGGTGTATATCCAAGATAACCTTTTCATAGCCAGGAACTACTACCATGTACTATACTTTCTTTTTCCAATAAGCCAATGCAGACCTACACTTTATAACTATATGGCACCTATCGTAGCTTCGTATAGTCACTTGGCATAAACAAAAAATGTAGTGTGACCAAAGCCTTAATGAAATGAAGAAAATACTTCACTAAAATACACCTGCTGAGAGGGTATCTCTTTGCCATAAGATCAGTGATGCTCCACAAGCCCAGAAGGTTAGGCATGACTATAGTTATAGGAGGGTCATTTGGAGAGTAAATGCATAAACAGACAAACAAGCACATTCAGACAATTGACAGGGAGCGAGACAAGACCCATGTGGGAAGCGTGTTATGAGGTCAGGGGGGAGCGAAGGGTAGGGTAGGGTAGAAAGAGGAACAAAAAAAGGGGGGAGCTTCCTGTGAACTGGGCATTAAGGCATAAGCCTCGGGGGGAAGGGGTGATGTTGGGGTTACAGACCTGGCTGGGGATCTGAGCTTAAAACGTCTTTGAATCTCTGAGATTCATGACATGTTATCCAGGGCTGCCACAGTTCTATGAATTGCTGTCTTCCATACGATAGATGTTTAACATTTTCTGCGCCTATTGAGATAGTAGGAGATATATCGGTGCGCCATTTACAGGAGATTATCGACCAAGCTGCAATGAGAGAGAATCTCAGGAAATTGCTTTTTTGTTTTCCAATAGCCCCAGGGAGAACTGAGAGTAAGGCTACCTTAGGTGTTTTGGGAGTCGAATGCCCCTTAAGTTCGAATGTAACTTCGAATACCTTGTTCCTAAAAGGAGAGACTTCACAACACATCCAACAAACGTGCAGCATATTGCCCCTGTCCATTCCACACCTCCAGCATGTGTCCTGAATCGAAAAGTAGATAGAGTGCTGGAGGATCGGAACTCAATACCACCTAGAAAGGATTTTAAAGTTGTGTTCCTGTGATGAGCAGGCCACTGAAAGCTTATGTGTAAACAATAATGCCTTATGTCAATCCCAGGTCCTTAGCCCAGCCAGGTAGGGCAAGGTAGAGACATCTGACTCCTTCAGTAGGTGACAATAAATTTGAGAGATGCAATTTTCAGGGGGCCCCATCATCCGACCTGACACAATAAAGAATGGAGGATGTGTACCATTATATCTATATTGTACTGCACATGTCCCGCATAGTATGTATATAACATATACTGTGATGTATATATGCAGTATCTTTGATGTGTATATGGTGTCTGTATACACTGTATGTGAGTATGTTGCATATGGCACTGTATGTATGTGTATATGCACATGAGTGTATTTATATGTGATTGTTACCTCGCATGTGTGAGTATACTAATAGCCTGCTAGGGGGCCATGTCTCTCCTAGTTACGCCACTGGACGAAACAGTACCCTACACTGAGTAAGAGACCTCCAAAGTTTCAAGGTTTGAGGTAGGAACAGCGTCTGAGACTTGACCTTTACACGCTCAGATGTTACCCACGGTAGCACCCTAATGGGGATCGGGAGCTATATTGTTCTAGGCGTACCCATTGCTTAGTGGCTAGATGGAAATGCCAGTCCAGTAACCACACCAAGACAGAGGCCTGGTGGTAAAGCTTAAAATCTGGTACACCTGCTCCTCCTGCTGATTTTGACTTAATCAGAAGCCGCCAACCAATCCACGGGCAAGTTGCGCCCATATAAAGCATATGCTGACCTGATTGATTTGAAAAATGAGGATGGGGAGTGATTGGGTTTCCTTGAAAGATATAGAGGAAGCGAGGTCGGATGTCCATTTTCATTACACTGATTTGGCTGAACCAGGACAACTATTTTCTATTATACTCGGTTAGGTCCTTTAACCCCTTAAGGACGCAGCCTGTTTGCAGGTTAAGGCTCGCAACTTTTTTTTGAAATTTGACCAGTGTCTCTTCCTGTGGTAATAACTTTTCAACGCTTTAAGATATCTCTGTGATTTTGAGATTGTTTTCTCGTGAGACATTGTAGTTTATGTTAGTAGTGTCATTTCGGTGATCCGTTCCTTTTTTGGGGGGTAAAAATTCAAAAATTTAGGAAAAATTTGAAAAAAATGACTATTTTCAAAGTTTCAAATGTTATACTTTTTAGACAAAAAGTGATACCACAAATTTTTTTTGATGGAAACCTTTTGCCATTGGTCTTCTTTTTATATCCATTATTTGTTTTAAGTTTCCATTTTTTTTATGGATGTGAGAAGGTTTGAAGTTTTAGTAGCAACTTCTCAGATTTTCTTGAAATTTGAAAAATGCGAACTTTTTGGTGATCAATTCAGTTTGGAAGTGCTCTATAAAGGCTTATGTACTATACACCCCCACAAGTAACACCATTTTATGAACCTAACATCTCAACCTATTCAAATCAGCATTTAAGAAGTCTGTTAACCCTTTAATTATTTTTCCGGAAGCATATGAAAATGGAGTGGAAATTTTGAAATTTCAATTTTGGATTTCAATCTTTCCAATTTAGCTCTAAAATGGATACATTCAGAAGGAATTTGAGGTAAATATATATTCCTAATTTCTTGCCCTGCTTCTTCCGAGTACGGCGATACCAGACATGTGGATGTCAGCTGCTGTTTCCCCGCACAGCGATGTCCAGAACAGAGTTCGCGATACTGGGAATTTGGAAAGCCAATTTGGCTGCAAATATTTTGTGGTGCCACAGTGTAATTGAAGAGCCCCTGAAGTAAAAGTACAATAGAAAACCCCCCAAAATGTCACCATTTCGGAAACTAGACCCCTCAAAGAATTTATCGGTGGTTGTGGTGAGCATTTTAACCCCCGACACGTTGGTCAAAATTTTATGCAAAGTAAATGGTGCAGAGTAAAAATTGCGTTTTTATCTCAAAAATGTCATTTTAGTGCCTCATATACTGTGCCCAACCCATGCCACTTCAGACAAACACCCCAAAAATCATTCTGCAGGTTGTTCCGAGTACGGCAATACCACACATGTGCCAATAATTTACAGACTGGGCACACAGAAGGGATGAGAACAGAAGGAGTGAAATTTTGATTTTCCATCTCCGTTTTCACAAGTTTGGATTTGGAGTGCCATGTCATGTTGGCAGGGCCCGTGAGGTGCCAGTGCAATAGAAACCCCCAATAAATGATACCATTACGGAAACTAAACCCCTCACAGAATTTATCGGTGGTTGTGGTGAGCATTTTAACCCCCGACACGCTGGTCAAAATTGAATGCAAAGTAAATGGTGCAGAGTAAAAATTGCGTTTTTATCTCAAAAATGTCATTTTAGTGCCTCATATACTGTGCCCAACCCATGCCACTTTAGACAAACACCCCAAAAATCATTCTGGGGGTTGTCCTGAGTACGGTAATACCACACATGTGCCAATAATTTACAGGCTGGGCACACGGCAGGGGTCAGGAAGAAAGAAGCACAATTTAGGTTTTCAAGCTTCGTTTTCACTAGATTGGTAATGGGGGGTACCCCCGAGGTACCAGTACAATAGAAACTCCCAAGTAGTGAACCCATTTTGGAAAGGGCACCCCTCAAAGAATGTATGTAGGCTTGTATGATCATTTTAACCCCCAACACGCTGGTCAAAATTGAATGCAAAGTAAATGGTGCAGAGTAAAAATTGTGTTTTTATCTCAAAAAAGTCATTTTTGTGCCTCATATACTGTGCCCAACCCATGCCACTTTAGACAAACACCCCAAAAATCATTCTGGGGGTTGTCCTGAGTACGGCAATACCACACATGTGCCAATAATTTACAGGCTGGGCACACGGCAGGGGTCAGGAAGAAAGAAGCACAATTTAGGTTTTCAAGCTTCGTTTTCACTAGATTGGTAATGGGGGGTACCCCCGAGGTACCAGTACAATAGAAACTCCCAAGTAGTGAACCCATTTTGGAAAGGGCACCCCTCAAAGAATGTATGTAGGCTTGTATGATCATTTTAACCCCCAACACGCTGGTCAAAATTGAATGCAAAGTAAATGGTGCAGAGTAAAAATTGTGTTTTTATCTCAAAAAAGTCATTTTTGTGCCTCATATACTGTGCCCAACCCATGCCACTTTAGACAAACACCCCAAAAATCATTCTGGGGGTTGTCCTGAGTACGGCAATACCACACATGTGCCAATAATTTACAGGCTGGGCACACGGCAGGGGTCAGGAAGAAAGAAGCACAATTTAGGTTTTCAAGCTTCGTTTTCACTAGATTGGTAATGGGGGGTACCCCCGAGGTACCAGTACAATAGAAAGCCCAAGTAGTGAACCCATTTTGGAAAGGGCACCCCTCAAAGAATGTATGTAGGCTTGTATGAGTATTTTAACCCCTAAGGTGCTGGCTCAAATGTAATACAAAGTGAGTAGTGCAGAGAAACAGTTGTATTGCAATTTATCAAATATGCCATTGAAGTGACAAAAGTATTTTGCCCAACTCATGCCACTGGGGAAAAACACATCAAAAATCATTCTGCGGGTTACCCCGGTTAGGGCAATACCCCATAGGAGGCAATAATCTGTAGGATGGTGACACGGCAGGGCTCAAAAGGGAATAACTTGTTGGAGCACAGACATTGTACTTTTTTTTTTTTCTTTTTGGCATCATGAAAGATTTGTAGATGCCAATAGGGGCCAGTACAGTAGAAACCCCTAAGAACTGACCCTATTTTGGAAACTACACCCCTCCATGAATTAATCTAGGGGTATAGTTAGCATTTTAACCCCACAGGTGGACCCCTGAAAAAGTGCAAAATGGATAGTGCATAGTAAAAAATATCCATTATGTCATTTTGTGCCCAGCTGCTGCCATGGGAGACAAACACCCTAAAAATCATGATGCATGTTTTCCCGGGTAAAGCATATGGGACAGTAATCTACAGGCTGGGCACATGGCAGGGCTTAGAAGGGAAGGTGCGGCATGATGTATAAGCTGTGCGTCAGGGTAACAACAGGGTACTCTAAAAATCCAGGGATGTATGATAAATTCGGAAGCAATCTTTCATACATAACCCTGGTTTTTCTGGGCATGTCTCACAGTGATGAATGGTGTCCTTCCGAATGCCATTTTTGGAGCACACCCTGCACCTCTTTTGTGACCTTCCCTTGCTGGCTGTTTGGGGAACTACTCCTGGAAAGTGCTGCCCTGGTACAATACGTGATGTGGCCTCACTTCCAGATGTGCTAGCACTCCCCCCTTCCAGGTCTCCAAAAAGAAAGTACTTTATTACCATCTCTTGAAATTCCAGGAAAGTTCCCCTCTGGCCGGCATATCGATGCAGCACATAAGCATTATACAATGCCATCTGCATGATGTGCACGGCCAGCTTCTTGTACCACACCCTCGACTTCCGCATGGCATTGTACGGCTGAAGCACCTGGTCAGACAAGTCCACCCCTCCCATGTATTTGTTATAATCTAAAATACAGTCTGGCTTGGGGGTTTCTGTACTGGCACCTCGTACTGGGACAGGGGTGGTGGTGTGCTCATGTATTGTGGTTAATACAAGGACCTCTCTCTTGTCCTTGTACTTAACACACAATACAGAGTCGCTGCATAGTGCCCTGCTTTCGTGCCTTTTAAGTTTTTGCCCAAGCAGCGACTTAGGGAGACCTCTCTGATTTCTGCGTACAGTGCCGCATGCCGCAGTATTTCTGGAAGTGAGGCACTTGAACAGGGTGGTGCTGGTGTAGAAATTGTCCAGGTAGAGGTGGTAGCCCTGGTCCAGCAGTGGGTGCACTAAATCCCACACTATCTTCCCTGTAACACCCAGGAAGGGGGGGCATTCTGGGGGCACTATAGTGGAGTCCTTCCCTTCATATACCCTGAACTTGTATGTGTACCCTGATGAACTTTCGCACAGCTTATACATTTTCACACCATATCGTGCCCTCTTATTGGGCAGGTACTGGCGGAATTGAAGTCTCCCTTTGAATTGTACCAGGGACTCATCTATGCTCACATGTTCGGCGGGAGTATATGCCTGGGCAAACTTGGCACTAAAATGATCTAATATGGGCCTGACCTTAAATAACCGATCATAACTGGGGTCACCTCTGGGTGGGCACTGTGTGTTGTCAGTGTAGTGCAAAAACTTATGGATGGCTTCAAAGCGCATCCTGCTCATTGCCATGCGGAACATGGGGGTGTGGTACAGTATATCTGTGCTCCAGTAGTCCCTGATTGAAGGCTTCTTTACTATCCCCATAAGGAGTATTATGCCCCAATACTTGTGCATCTCTGCTGCAGTGACAGGGGTCCACCTGTAGGGTTGTGCATAAAAGGACGTGGGGTTTTGGGCAATATGTTGTGCAGCGTAGAGATTTGTCTGAAATATAATAATATTTAGCAGCTCCTCATCAAAAAAAAACTTAAAAAAGTCTACAGCTCTGAGCCCTGTCGTGTCAAAGTTAATGCCAGGATGGCCCAAAAAGTCAGGGACCTGAGGGGTATAATTATCTGGGGCTACCCATGTGGGGTCAGTGGAAGCCCCAGACGCTTCTCCTGCAGAAGTCCCAGGCACTTCTCCTGCAGAAGTCCCAGGCACTTCTCCTGCAGAAGTCCCAGGCACTTCAATTGCAGAAGTCCCTGGAACCCTACGGCGCCTTCTTGGGGGTCCTTCCAGGTCACTGGAAGATGAGCAGGAGGATGATGATAGGTAAAAGGGACCATCATCCCCACTAGCTGACTCGGTGTCAGAGGCAAGCATGTTCTATGCCTCCAACACGGTGTACGTCTTCTGAGACATTGCACACAAAAAAAAATAGAGAACAAGAAAAATTAGATAATGTGCACCAAACTACACGGATAAACCGTCTAGCAGGCACACAAAAAAAAAATATAATGCACACCAAACTACACGGACAAGCCGCACAGATGGCACACACAAAAAATAATGTGCACTAAACTACACGGACAAGCCGCACAGATAGCACACAAAAAAAAAAGATAATGCGCACCAAACTACACGGACAAGCCGCACAGATGGCACACACAAAAAATAATGTGCACTAAACTACACGGACAAGCCGCACAGATAGCACACAAAAAAAAAAAGATAATGCGCACCAAACTACACGGACAAGCCGCACAGATGGCACACACAAAAAATAATGTGCACTAAACTACACGGACAAGCCGCACAGATAGCACACAAAAAAAAAAGATAATGCACACCAAGCCACACGGACCAGCCGCACAGATGGCACACAAAAAATAATGCGCACTAAACTACACGGACAAGCTGCACAGATAGCACACAAAAAAAATAATGCGCACTAAACTACACGGACAAGCCGCACAGATAGCACACAAAAAAAAAAGGTAATGCACACCAAACTACACGGACAAGCCGCACAGATGGCACACACAAAAAATAATGCGCACTAAACTACACGGACAAGCCGCACAGATAGCACACAAAAAAAATAATGCGCACTAAACTACACGGACAAGCCGGACAGATGGCACACACAAAAAATAGCTAAGTACGGGTACACCTACGGCATTCTGGAAAAAAATATTACCAGGCACCGAAAAAAAACCTATGTGCACCGCGCAAAAAGGCGCTACAAATGCACCTAGCTTGCCCTAAGACAAACTAACTACCGCTAAGATTGCTAAAGATTCTGTGCAGCGCTATTCACACGGCGCACTGAAAAGTGCGTCCAGTGCAGAACAACGCTAACACAGCGCACTGAAAAGTGCGTTTGGGTTCAGAAGGGACAGACAGGGAAAAACGGAAGACACGTGGGATCACACAAGGCGATCACACAGGGAACACACAGGACACAGGAAAAAACAGATAGGGATGGGAATTTGTAGGGAACAATAGGGATCAGATAAGGATCAGAACACTATTTATAGTGTAAAAGTGTATTTTGGTGCACACAGTAACGCTCTTTCCTCTCTCCAGCGATACCAAACCAAAATGGTGCCGCTGGAGGAAGAGGAAAGTGCTAAAAGCACGTTTTTTAGCCTAAAATCGCTGTAATTGGCCAGTCAGGTTTGACTGGCCAATCACGGCGATCGGCGGGCGGGACCGATTTGATTGGTCGGGTGACGGAGACAGGAACTCCTCCTGCCTCTGTCACCCAAATCTCAGCCCGATGTCACCACGTCTCGCGACGTGGTGACAATTCTAAAATAGTATGCGCTCGCGCAGTAGCTGTACTGCGCTGAGCGCCAATAGTGGGAAGCTGCGCAGTACAGCTACGGCGCGGAGCGCTAAGGGGTTAACATGCATTCCAGCAATGGTAAATAATTGAGGGTATACAATTTTGAGAGGTCTACTAGTACTTGAATCCCAGGTATTTAATTAATGTCAGGAGAAGAAAAAATATCCCAGCTCACCTCTGAGATCATGTTGGTGTCGGCACGGAACCCGCCTTGTTTGCGTAGGCACGATACATAAAGTAATAAAATTGATGGTCCAGCCAGCATAAGTGATCTTTCAGACTTTTATTTCGTCAATTTTCATTTGTCCATAGTGTTAATCCAAAATTAATTTTGGATTAACTCTATGGACAAATGAAAATTGACGAAATAAAAGTCTGAAAGATCACTTATGCTGGCTGGACCATCAATTTTATTACTTTATTTAATTAATGTATTGCACCAGCAAAAGGTGAAATGATCTTTGACAAACTGTATGTGTCGTTAGGCGTTAGTGATACATTTAACATTTTGGATTTGTTTAAGTTAATTTTGAAGTTACTCAATTGGCCGTGCCTCTCAAATTCCTTTAGCAGGGACGGAAGCCATATTCTTGGCTGAGATATATATAGCATGAGGTCGTCTGCAAAAAGGGCAAGTTTGTACTGGCGCTGGGCCCACCTGAATGCCGTGTATTTCGGGATTATTTCTGTTGGCTGTAGCTAGGTGTACCATGACTATCACATAAAGGAGGGGGTACCACTGGTGGGTTCCATTCCTGATGTGGATCAGTTGGGAGAAGTACCCATTGGCATTTAATTTGGCAGTGGGATGGTTGTAAAGGGCCAAGACCCTTCCCAGAAACTTGGGGCCCAGCCCGAGTTGTGCGAGAGCGGCGGACATAAAACCCCAGTGTACCCTATCGAAGGCTTTTTCCATGTCGATCGAGAGGAGAAAGGAAGGGATTGACCTTTTCTAAGTGTGTTTCATCAGCAGAAACAACTTAATCAAACTGTCCCTAGCTTCCCTACCCCTTACGAATCCTACTTGATCGGTGCTGACTATTTTTGGAAGATAAGGGGCCAGGCAATCCACCAAAATCTTGGAGTACAACTTCAGGTCCACATTTAAGAGGGAAATAGGTCTGTAGCTTGCCGGTCCTTATTAGATTTCAAAAAAATGCTGATGTTGGCCTTGAACGACTGAGGGTGGAAAGCTGAGGACTGTGAAATGGAGTGGAATGTCCTCATCAAGAATGGGGTCAAAGTTTCCTTGAAAAAAGGCCAAAGAAAAACCATCGGGCCTGGGCTTTTCACGACAGGAGTGTTTTTGATGGCGTTGGTTACCTCAATTTCACTGAAAACTAATTCCATATGCGGCCTTTAAATTGTAAGCAATGGGACAGGGATTTTAGGTCCAGCAGGGCCCTTATCTCATCCCTCACAAATATGATGTCCACTAGGTCCTTGGGGGATCGGTCCGATTATGCTGTTGCTTAAGATCATGTAGCCGCTGTAACAGGGAAGTGAGTTTGAATGCGTTTTCTTTCTTTAGCCGAGAGGACGATACTGCCTATAGATGCCATTGGTTTCCAGGTCAACGTCCTATGCTGGATAAAGATCCTGCAGAATTATCTTGCAGGTTGGAATTGGAGAGCGATTGGGTAAGTACAAATTTGCTAGGGTGAAGACCTGGTCAAATATTTGTAATTTGATGAAAGCATACCTACCTGTTTCATCCAACAATTCACCCAGGAGCACATGGATGGAGAGGTGAACAGCAATAGAAACGCCCTTAGAGCGTGAGTCAGGGTTAGAGCCATGGAACTAGGTGTTGAAGTACCAATCTCTGATCTCTGGAAAGTGACCAATTTTGAAGTGAGTCACCTGCAAAAATAAAATTTTCACACCTTGCCTGTGCATTCTGTAGAGTATTTGGGATCTCTTCTGGGGGATATTCAGACCCCAAGCATTCAAGGATCCAATCTTTATGGTTGCAATGGGGTGTAAGTGTTCAGGTCGTTATCAAAAAAGGTGGCTGAATAGGGTGGATAGCTTGGAGGGGGAAGGGAGCAGGGGAATGAGTACTGTGGTCGAACACAAGAGATAAGACACACTAGGATATGCAAGACGGCGAGAAAAACAAGAGGAGAAACACTGGATGGGGACCAAACGTGGAAAGACACTCACACTCACTCAAGACAAATGGTTTAGAAAAGCAAAAAGAAGGACTAAACCAATTCTGAAACAAGTGGGGCCAAACTCTAAACTCACAACAAAAGTAGGGAGGTGTGTATTACGTGTGCAGGCTAGTTGAACACACTGCCCTAGGTGGAAAGAGGCCTAACTATCAAGCAAGTCCACATCTAAGGCTCCTGTGCTTCAATCAAAGTAACTGAAAAATTCATCAACAGGTGTAACCCAGCAAACTAATGGTTTGGTACATGATAGGAAACAAATTGCAAAAGACTTTTTGTGGAGTAGTCCACACAAAGTTAAAGGATACTCCTACTGGAGGGTGGGGTATCAGCAGATGAGCAGAGTCCCGGCCTTATTCCTGAGGTTCGTTGGGATGTTTCATCTTCCCCTAGGGGCACGTTGGGGGTGCGGGTGTGGCACCTGTGCAGCCTGGGTTGGCAGTGTCGGCCACTCCGGTAAATCTGGAGCCGGTAAGTAGAGAATTTCTGCTACAGAAGGCACATCCCTGGGGTGCAAATCATGAGTGAGGCCTCCATAGCGGATCTGGAGCCTGAATGGAAAACCCTAGGTGTAGGGGATATTATGTTGTCTATGGAAAGGTCGGGCAGGAGCTGGACATTAGTTTTTTGGTAGAACATTTGGTCTATATAGCATCCTACAGTAGATAACGTCACCAGGAGGGTCGTGTGCTGGGGGCGTGCTTGTGGGGCTCGGTGGGCCCTTTCCAGCTCTAGGAGGATGTCTTTAACTGAATTAAAGAGAGAGCAGAGTGCACAGTGCAGATGGGAAGATTCCACCGTTTATTGAAGACCCCACACTCGGATATTATTCCTTCTACCCCTATTTTCCGAGTCATCTAAATGATTTGAAAGATATTGCAGTTGATAAGCGTGAGTCACTAGTATGGCTGCATGTCAATCTGTTTGGTCCTGTACGGCCGTCTGGGCCACCTTGTTTGCCACTCAAAAGGTACCCCTGCTGGTTGATAGGGTGTATGTGCCTCTAGGTGGCTATGGTGCACTCCTGTGTCACAAATAATGGTGGGCTGTATCCCCTGAGACATAGAGGGGAGTTGTGAGGGAAGCCATGGGGAGGCAGGGGGATGGACCTCAGCCGACACTCGGTGATAATGCCGAGGAGGAATCTGGTGAGAAGGGAGCTCGGCTATCTGCTGGTCTGTGGTGGCCTCTTGGTTAGCGCTGCATGGATTGGGTGCTGGAAGCTCTATCATGGGAGGAGAGGAGACCTGGCCTGGCGATACCACCACCTACCCACCCGAGGACCCCCCGGTAGCTCTCCTGAGGTGCCTTGCCTTTCCTGCGGATCTAAGCCGAGCACTGGGTCGTGGGCCTCTCAGCTCTCAGCTGAAGGTTTGCGATTAGGCCCAGGAGATCCTCCAAGATCCGGCTTGCTGGCAGGTTGTGTCATGCCTTCTCCTCTGAGCTCTGCTGCGGCCTGTGGTGGTTTCCCTCAGTTATATGTGCCGGAGGGGTGGGGGGTTTTGAGACCCCTGAAACGGAGCCGCGGGAAGTGCTGGTCGACGCCATGTTGGTGCAGGAGGTCCTCGTGGCTGCAGGGTGACAGGGTGTCAGGAATGGACTGATACCTCTTGTCGAGAACCGAGGTTGGGGTATCGGGGGATTCTGGAGATCCCTCTTCTTCTTTGAGCCCATATATGAATGGGCTGGGATACATGGTATGCACAGTTAAGCCCCGTGATGTGCGAGAGCTAACTCCCCTCGTTAATTTCCTTTTTAGGTGGCTATAATGGATTTCTTTTAAGGTGTTTAAATAGTAAAGAAATTATTGTTTTTGGCATTGCTGGTGCAACAACAACAATATACAGTATGCATAAATTATAATGTTAAAGGGCTTGGCCACTTGTCTATAAATCTCTTCTATTAAACATGTCTTTGCATGTATATGTACCTACGTCTTTACTTTTGTATAAGTTCTGCTCATCCTACAACCTCTGTCCCTGTCTACTTGCCAACCCTGCATTTATAGCTGACAACAACGTAGCAACAGTGTCTTCTCTGGAGGAAAACAGACAGACAAAAGAGCGCTCCTCACCCATTTCCATAGGGAGCCATGTAGGCAGGATGTACGTGTGGTGGAAGAAAGAGCATGCTCTATCTTGTTTCCACCAATGATACTATACGGTGGGCAATAGAGCCATTCAAATGAATTTAAAGTGAATGCAACTGAAACAGTACGGTGTGGGTAGTAGACTGCCATATTAAAATGTTTGTCTGAATGGAGCCTTATCTCAATGTAGATTCAGATACACATTTGTGTCTGTTATCTTGCCACATATGTACCCTATTGAAATACATATGAAGAGTCATGTGTACATTTTTACATGTAGGTTTCAAAGCGGCTCTGTTTCATTTTCTACATACCTTAAATCAGTTAAGTACCCTTGCCTTTTGAAATGCAGTTTTCAACATGCTGTTACTTGCATAGGCTAACAGTAAGGAGTTTTATAGTTTAAAGCTTCCACATATTGAACTGCTTTAATCTAACAGGGAGAATGTGTATGATAATGTAGCAGTTTTATTGGGATATCACTTTGTATCCTGCAACTGATGCACATCAAGCTGCCATTTCCAATAAAATATGCCTTACATCAAAACATGAGAGACTCTCCTTAACAGATGTGCAAGTAACATCTTGACCGTGACCTGTTATCACTTATTACTTGAAAAGGGTAAATGTTAAGCTCCCTTTTTCAGGTGAGCCCCTGGCTTGCCAGCTGTCAACTTAAAGGCTAGTTTAGTACTAGTTTAGGTTTAGATTCACCTTGGTGCTGAAGTGGGTCTAAGTACTTTGATGCTGGGACAAACCACCAAATTCTGTTCAAAACAGGACCAAAAGGTTTCTGAAATGCCTTCATTGCATATATTTAGTTTTTTTTTTTTATTACCTTAATATCACTTATAGTTTAACAAATGGAGTGTGGTCTTAAACAGGGTAGTGACTTCACATGGATAGATGCCGCAAAGTATTACTCCACATTGGTAAACTATGACAGATATATAATCCAGCGTCAGACATAGTGGAAAAAGCAAAGGACTGAAGATCCAGATGGCTTGTTCATGAAGAATGTTTGTTTTCTTGATTCTGGATGGTTATGCCATTTACAATATCCAAACTATACAGGGACATGATTATTGCAGTTGCAGGGGGTCTTTTGAAGATGTTTTCAATGCTACCATTTTAAGTATTGTACGCTGGGAATAACCTTATTATATTTCGATAGACATTTTGTGACTTGACGATCCCATGTTTATGATTTTTACTGTTTATTTATATCAGCTCTAGGAATAGGAGGGTGATTAGAATTTTTATTTATTTATTTTGTTTAACTTTTATTTTTTTTATATTTTTTTTGACCCGCTAGTTTACTTTAACCCTAGGGTGTCTGATTGATTCTACCATATACTGCCAAACTACAGATGATGGGGATTTTTCCCATTATCTATTACAATGTGCAAATCGCACATTGCAATAGATAAGTTGTCATGGTAACAGATTGCAGCTCCCCGATGACGTCACAGGGAGCGATGATCTAAGCCAATATGGTGACTCAGCCCTTGAGTCCTCTCCATACACACGCTGCCGACATGTGACATACCATTACATAACATATTGGTAAGGATTTAAAGGGGTTTTCAGAAAGAAAAGAAAATGTACTTTCCAAAATTTGGCTCTTGGTTCCATTGCCGTGGTCTTCCATTCTTTGACATCATTTATTTAAAAACAAGCTCTGTGCCACCAGTTTCTTGTACCTACATAACCTGTATATGCATGAAGACATTTAACAGTGCTCAGCCAGTTTTCTTGCGTAGAAGCACTGAAATAATCACAAATTTTTATTTGATGCAAGAAATGGTGAATTAGTACTCACCGGTAATTCAGTTTCCATCTAGTCCTCCATGGCGGCCCACTTGGAGGATGCCCCTAGACCTCTGTAGGGACAGGAAGCAGAGAGGTTAAAGGCCTCCCACCCGCATCCTCTTGCCAGTGTCTACCAAATAACTACACCGGTGGAAGATACAACACAAATTTATTTTGCATGTCTTAGAGTCACATACATTAAATAATGAAAAATAAGGAAGAGAAAATATATAGGCCGTCATGGAGGACTAGATGGAAACTGAATTACCGGTGAGTACTAATTCACCATTTCCATAACGTCCCCCATGACGTGGAGGGAGAAGCCTATGTAGCAGCTTTGCGAATCGGTTCAAGGGAAGGCCCTCTTCTTTCAGCCCAAGAAGCTGACATGGCTCTAGTGGAATGAGTAACTTATGGGAAAAGGAACTATTAGAAGGACAAGTGGCAGTAAAATATAACTTTTATTATTCCATTTAAAAACTACTTGATTAACACATTTATTTAAGAAATTAATAAAATGATTATGTAGGGCAAGGTATGAGGGTTGTTCCCCTCACAGGTAGGAGTGGACCCCTATTTAACTTCCTACCCAGGTGCCTAGTAGTGTGTGTAAGCCTACAGATCTGAATTTCCAGATCGATGTTGTATTATCAGAACACTCTAAAGCTACAATTCATGCTGTGTATCAATGCCGTATGCATTGTTCACATTTGTCATCCACATTAGCAGAGTTTATATTGTGTAGCACCCCAGCTAATTGTGTGACATTGTTTTATACAGTACAAATAAGATTAAAGTCTCATTCAGACTCTCTGCATAGGCGGTGCAGTGTTACACTGTCTAGATAACGCTGTCTATGTCCGAGAGACACTCTCACACCAAGCGGAGTTCGTCCTGCCTGGTAGCAGATCTATCTCCATTCACGCTACACACTTTCACAAAGCGTCCACGCTGTTTCTATTAATGTTGTGAACATGCGTGGGATGCCAATGATGGAAGTAAGTGCTCTGGCTATCAGTCCCTCTTTTGCATAGATGGCTTCTTGCCCTACAACTACCCTACGGCCGTTTTGCCGCCATGATGTGGCTTCATCTAGTGTAATGAGCTTTCAGGTTATGCAGAAACTCTTTCCATTGTTCTGTATAGCACGTGGCTATTGCCATTCTTAACTACCTGTCAATTGTAGTCTTGGACGCTTTTTCCCCTTTGTTCTTCCCCTGAAATTGAACAAAAAAATTATGATTCTTCCGCCAGACGCCTGTGGCTTGTAAATAGGCTAAAACTGAGCGCCTTACATCTAAAGAGTGCCACAAGGCTTCTTTGCTTGAGGAGGGGTTCCCTCCGAAAGATGGAAGAGTGATCTCCTGATCCCTGTGGAATTTGGACAACACTTTGGGGATAAAACTCAAAGTGATCCGATCAGCTAATATATGCATATAAGGTTCTCTAATTGAAAAAGCTTGTAGTTCCCCCAATCTCCTAGCTGATGTTACAGCTATTAGGAGAGCAGTCTTTAAGGTTACATTTTTTTATATTAATACTCTCCAAGGGTTCAAAGGGAGACCTGGAGAGGGCATCTAGTACCAGGGAGAGATCCCAGGAAGGAATCCGTTTAAGGATCTGAGGTATGATCTTAGAAATAAATCTCCTGACCCACCTATGATCAGCCAGAGGATGGTTGGAGAAAGCACTTAGAGCCGAAATCTGAACCTTCAAGGTACTCGTCGACAGTCCAAGTTCTAGGCCCTTCTGTAGGAAGTCCAAGACCTGTAAAATATTGGGATTAGCTTGAGAGGGGGGATTAGCCCCAGAAAAAGTCACAAACCTTTTCCATATTTTGTGATATATGGCAAAGGTAACCTTCTGCCTACTTGCTTTGAGAGTATATATTACTGCTCTGGATAGTCCTTGGGAACTTAGGAAATCGGATTCAGGATCCAAGCTGCCAGCTGGATCTGGGTGAAAGATGGGACCCTGGTTCAAGAGGTCCTTCCGTGCTGGTAGTGTGAGCGGTTGCTGAATGGACAAGGATCTCAGCAGAGGATACCAACTTCTTTTTTGGCCAATTCGAGCAGATAAAAATCACCCTCACCTGTTCGAGTAAGATCTTTTTGAGAACTCTTGCGATTAAGGAAATAGAGGGAAAGGCGTACGCATGACTATCGTTCCAGGGATGACTAAAGGCATCCAGATGATCCTTTGTCTCTTTGGATTCCAGAGAATAGAATAGCTGGCACTTCAAATGTTCTCTTGTGGCAAAGAGGTCGATCTGGGGAGTACCCCAGATGCTGGTAATCTGAAGAAAGACCTCCTGGTTGAGGCACCACTCGTTGGATAAAACCTCCCTTCTGCTGAGGAAGTCTGCCTCCTTGTTTAACGCTCCTTTCAGATTGGTGGCAGAAATGGAGAGAATGTTTTCCTCCGCCCAGGAGAAAATGGTATGAGCTAGATTTGACAGGAACGGGGATCTTGTGCCTTCTTGTCTTCTCAGATAGAATACTGCCGTAATGTTGTCCGAGAGGATATGAACATGATGGTTCTCCAGGAGGACTGGTTTGACCTTAGGGCTTCCCAAACAGCTCTTAGTTCTCGATAATTGAAGTCTTCTTTGCCAGGCTGGAGTCCAAGAACCCTGTGCATAGTGGGAAGGGAAGACTGCTTCCCAACCCGTCCTGCTCGCGTCGGTCATAACAGTGATGCTCGGTAGGCAGTGCCAAATACTCCCTTCTCCAGGTTTCTTGAATCTAACCACCACAGTAGATCCCTTTTTACAAAGGACGGGATAGGAATCTTTTTGTCCAGTCCGGATGACTTCCTGTTCCAGGAGCGCAAAATCTAATTCTGTAGAACTTGAGTGTGACTTTGACTCCAGGCTACTGAAGGAAGGCAAGCTGTGAGAAGACCCAGGATCTTCATTGCCTGTCTGAGCGATATGGAGCTCTTTCTTCTGAAGGATCGATCCTGGTCTTTTATGTTGATCACTTTTCCCCGGGGAAGGAAAGACATTTGATGAGTAGAATTCAACATAACCCCTAGGAATATCTTTTGGGTGGCAGACGTTAAATTGGATTTTTGTAAATTGATTAACCATCCCAACTGAGTTCCCCCAGGGAAAGATCCCTTGCTGACAATAGGCTCATCTTGTCCTTCCCCACTATTAGCAAATCATCTAGATAATGTATACGTTCTGTAGCCTTAAGAAGGCTCCCAATTCCACCATGATCTTGGTAAAAACTCGCGGGGCAGAAGATATACCAAAGGGAAGTGTTCAAAATTGAAAATGCAGAATAGAACCCCCTGGAGAGAGAATCGAGAATCTGAGATATCTCTGTGAGGAGGGGTGAATAGGCACATGATAATATGCATCCCAGAGATCTAATGTGCACATCTAGGAATAGGTGTGGATAAGCTGGATAGCAGATCTTACTGACTCCATGCGAAATCTTCTGTATGTGATGGAGTTGTTTAGCCGCTTTAGATTTATTATCAGCCGGTTTGATCCATTTGGCTTCTTGATTAAGAACAGTAGGGAATAGAAGCCCAACTTTTCTTGATCTCGAGGAACAGGACCTACCACTCCCGAGTGGATGAAATGTGAGACCTCCTGCCAAATGAGAGTGAGTGGAGAGAGATGTAGAGGGTAAAGGAGGGGTAAATCTTGAGGGGGGGCACGTGAATTCTATCTTGTATTCTGAATGAATAATATATTCAAAACAGAAGGGTTCGTTGTGATTTTTGACCATTGAGATGCAAATCCCAGAAGACCCCCCCCCCCCCCTGGCATCACTGTTTTTTGTTTCCAATACTGTCCGGAGGGTTGGAGAACAGGAGCCCCCTCTTTACCTTTTCCACGATAAGACTCTCTGGTGTTTTTAAAAGGACGAAAAGGAATCTTTTTGGTAACTGCTTTACTTTCAGGAAATCCCTTTTTCTTGTCCGATGCTTTCTCCAGGATGGCATTTAACTCAGGACCGAAGACAAAAGCCCCAGAGAAGGGAATACTGCAACGTTTTGATTTAGAGCGAATATCTCCATCCAATTGCTTCAGCCACAAAGCCCTTCTAGTAGCATTAGTTAGGGCTCCCTTCTTTGCGGCAAACCGGATACCTGTAGCATCTGCGAGAAATGAGGTGGCTGACTTTAGTAATGGAACACTTTCCAACAAGGCGTCTCTAGGGGTGCCGTCACGGATGTGAGATTCCAATTTCCCTAGCCAGAAGTAGAGAGTTCTTGCCACAGACGTGGCAGATAGATTTGATTTAAGGCTTGGCATTGAAGTCTCCCAAGCTTTCTACAAAAGGGCCTCTGACTTTCTATCCATTGGATCTTTAAGTTGGGCTGAGTCTTCAAAAGGAAAATCCATCTTTTTGGAGACTTTAGACACCTGAACATCTACCTTTGGGAAGGAGTCCCAGTCTTTGGATTCTTCCTGTTCAAAAACCAGACGCTTCCAGAAGTTTTTAGAGATGGCTATCTTTTTCTCAGGATCCTTCCATTCATCCCAAATTAATCCCCTAAGGGTGTCATTAACTGGAAAGACTCGATGTTTTTTAGCTTTTAGACTGCCAAAAAATTTGTCTTCACGAGATAAAGTAGGCATCTCACCTTCTAAATTCAGGGTTTCATGCATGGCCTTTAGAAGGTTGTCCAGCTCATCATTATGGAGTAAATGGCGAGAATCGGATTTCTGATAATGATCCTGAGGATCCTGTAGTTCTAAAATCGAGCAAGAAGGGGAATCTGAAATGGAACCTTCTTCCTCCTCCGAAGAGGAGACTGTCACTACTCTTGCCTTTTTCTGCGGGGGAGCTCCCTGAGTGGCAGCGGCCACTGAAGAAACAACCTTTTCTTCAATAAACGTTTTTAATTTGTCTATAAAGGACGTCTTCTCTTCCCGCATAAACTCCTCAATGCAGGATCTACAGATACAGGTCTACAGGTTTCTTATAAGCATCCAGAAGAGTGTGTAGACACGTTACACTTTTTTATGGGGTCCTACTCTTCTCAGATTTTTCCAACGTGCTAGACTTCTCGGTTTTACTCGATTTGTCCTCTCTGCATTTCCCCTTAGACCCTTGTTCCTAGGGGAGGAAGGCAAAGGAATAAATGACTTGGGGTTCCTTTAATATAAAATATAGAAAATAGAACCTGCCATACAGCACCACTCATGTGAACCGGTGGGTGGAGTAGTCCCAAGTCTGCTTCATCAGCCATTTTTGCCTGGGACAGCCAACACACCAACAGTAACGTAGACTTCAGATCAACTTGTATATCTGACCTATTGAGGTTTAAATACCTTAATGGGGAGCCCATCCCCCTTTGAAGGTGGCCCCCATTGTTGTTTCCACGCTATCCTGGTGGATTGCGCGATCCTGAGCGACTCCCCCGTCACTTCCGGTCGTGACTGAAAGTCTTCATTAGTCGCAAGGGATGTCTGGGAAATGTAATCCCCCAATCCGCTTGGCCGCCGGAGAGGACGAATGCCGGACTGAAGACGATCCAGGGAAGGCCCGCACCAGGCACACCGACCGAGGACCATTCCGGAGGGGAACTTAGACCGGAGTCAGCGTAACCCCAGGTATGTAATCACACAAAGGGAAAAAATAATGTCCCCCCTTCTAGGAAGAGATAGACCCTCTCTTTACCTGACCCCTGTAGGGACAGGAAGAACACTGGTGGGAGGATGCGGGTGGGAGACCTTTAACCTCTCTGCTTCCTGTCCCTACAGAGGTCAAGGGGCATCCTCCAAGTGGGCCATCATGGGGGACGATATGGAAATTAAGATTATTACTGTGACGACACCACCGCCACGACATATGCCAGCGTATGACAGATATTCCCCAAAGTAGTTTGAAAAAATGATATCTTAATTCTACAAATACCTGTCTATTTTAGATTTTTGTATGAGTATAGGAAAGCTGTAACTAATGCTCACCATTAAACAGTTAAGGAACAATGCTGATAATGGCATAGAGACTATAGAGTGATCTTTTGTAGACTCTATACTGCTTAAACCGAGAAATAACCAGAAATTGCAGCCAAGGACCTAACAATAACCTCTTCAGTATGTCAGATTTACATCATTTAGACACACACAATACATATGCAATAACATTGATAAGAGCTCAGAGGAATGTCACTTACTGAGACTTAAGACTTTAGTGAAAAAATGATTTTAAGGTGTTTAACACAATTTCAAAGAAAATCTATGTAATATTTTTTACAAAGTCATTTATATATTTTTATTTTTTTGCTTCACTAATTATTACTTTGACATAAAACATTTGTTCAGTACATACAAGTGAAAACATGTAAAATTTTCATTCATGTACAACACATAAAAATTCAATACAAAGATAAAAAATATCATTCAGAATGTACCGCAAACTGGTACCAATGCAAGCCACAGCACAAAACCAAACATCTACAGAGCTCTGTGGACAGAAAATAAATATGGGTAAATGTACTCAGTGTGCAAAACTATAGCATTGAAACACTACATGAATTTAGGCATTAACTTGAATTAGGTTCCCAAAAACTATTTAACTAAATAGTATTAAATATTTAAACAAAGCTCCTATTGCAAGAGACAAGGCATAAAAATGTAATAAAAAATGCCTCTTCTAAAAGTAATAAAAAGTAATAAATTAAAGTGCAAATATCCATGCAAAGTTTAGAAGCATGTGTCCACTACAAAAGTCATCAGTTAAGAAAACTACTGCTAAACATTACATACTGTATAATTGAGAAGTGTTTGCATTCTCATACCCACCACCCTGACTAAACATTTTGTAATAAATTTGTGATTTACGAATACAGAAACCGTTATAACAAGAAGGAGCATCAGGTTACTCACACATAATGAAATGATATTGTTTATATAAATTGTTTATTACAATTACAGCCATGTATAGAGAAAGATACTATATACAATATTTATTAAATGTAATTAAAATTACAAAAATTATACAGGTAACTACTTCAGTTGTTCACAGTGAAAAAGTAAGATGTCAGAATTATTAAGTATAGACCATAAAAAACAACTTGAGGGGTTTATCCATTAAAGAAAGTCCTCAAATTTCAAACCCCCAGTAATGTTTACACGGTAAAGATTTTAAGCCCCTTACTTTACAATTTTACTCAGTTTTATTGCTGTTTTAGCTCCTATATAACATCACTTACGGTCAGTGTGACATTCAAGAGTGTGGGCGGGGACTCTATAAACAGACACTTCATGATCCCCCTAGTGCCGTGTGAGAAGTTGTGTGCTGACAATGTGCTTGGATTATCAGGATACAGGTTTATATACGCTTTCATTTTTGACACACTTCAGCTCTGCTACATCTCTGCTACATCTGAGCTATAAAACACACAGTCCCCGGCTATAAAAATCTTATCTTAGCTTGTAGATTTAGTCCCCTCATACTTCTTGATGGCAGAAAGTAGGTGTGTGAGCTTGTCTTGGAATGCAGGGGGGGTGGCGGGAGTGTAAAGAGACTAAAGCGAGCAGAAAGGAGATTTTCATGAGAAGAATCTGCTATGCATGACCCTAGACAGAAGAAGATTAACGGTTGGAACCCGGGGCAGCCTAAATTGAATACACCAGGACTGTTATTAACAGTGAATTAGAGAATGTGTTATTTTGTTATCCTGGGTATATTTAAGAATCTTGTCATTGTGGGAATACCCCTTTAAATAAAGTGCAATAACCAAAATAGTACAATACTACAAAAAGCACAATTGAAGATATACAGGGGCTCATTTACTAAGGATCCGAATCACGCATTTTCGTCGAGTTTCCCGAATGTTTCCGATTTGCGCCAAATTGTCCCCGGGGATTTTGGGTCACACGATCGGATTGTGGTGCATCAGCGCCGCCTTTCACGCAACAGAAATCAGGGGCATGGCCATCAGAAAACAGATTAAGAAAAACCGCAGAATTTTAAAAAAAATTTGTGTCGCAAGAATTACACCGGGAAGTCCGGCGGTCTTCAGCGCAGCAGCAACACCTAGTGGATATCGGGCGCACGGACCTTAGTGAATCCCGGCAACCTCTAAATCAACGTCGGACAACATGGGGTTGATTTGTTTTATACTTACATGCATCGATGCATTCCAAACGCACACTGGCGATATTTAAACCCTGGAGTAGGATAAACATTATATCCAAAGGCATCTGTTTGAGCAAATTATGCATTGCAATATATTTTTCCTGACTGTACTGCTCTCTGCTTAATTTGTACCTACCCTTTAGGTCCCTGTATTTGTTATTATCTTTAGGAATTTTCTGTGTAAATTAAATCATTAATTATTTCTACAATAAATCTAATACAGTACATAAAGCTGCATGTATGTTTTTTATGTATGTCTATGCATGTAATGCCAAATTACAGGACCCATTGTCTATTGGCTGTTGTGGCAGTCAGCCTGGCTGCATATAGCAACCAATCACAGGTCATCTTCTATTTTAATGCAGGTAATTAATAGCCAATATTGTAGATGAGCCATTAGATCATCTCTGATACTCCAGTTACATTCAGAGCTGAAGTATTATCCTTGCTGTTATATAATTTCTGATGCTCCAGTATATCATATCAGATGAATGCTGCTCTGGATGTGACTGGAGTACCAATCTGCAGTTCTATCATCTTTGATATCCCAGTCACATTGAGAGCTGCATAATCCCTAACACTGTAGGGATAAAAAGAAGACCATGTTTACTTATTCCAAGCTTGGTAATTTATTGATATAATACCAGAACTACAGTGAGGGGCAGAGCAGTGGGAGAGAGCGAGCTATCAGTAACTATGGGTGTCAGATACAGAGATGGCACCCCTCTGAAGGAAGATTTGTACCGTAACACTGCTCTGCCAGGCAGGGGACACATTCCTGGAGTAATTTTGAGGTGGCTGACTTGTGAACAGATGGCAGAGTACACGCCACGCCACTGCAAAGCCGGATTCTAATGGACTGAATTGCTATAGCGCCAGTGCCAGGAGAAAAAGCCTGGCTACAGGATCATATATGTATATGTGTGTATATAATATATATATATATTTTTTTTTTTTTTTTTTTTTACAAAAAACATGATGATCAATGAAGTCAGGAATATAAACTCAATTGGGTCATTTCATGTGATACCAAACAGGTAGTATACTTTGTGGTATGACTATGTCTAAAAATTTATATTGGCATGACGATTCAGGAGCTAAGACTTCGGGTAAGGGAACATGTAAGTTATATCCTTAATGCTGCATCTGTAGATGAATCTTTCATTGAAAAACCTAAACTCATTTCCCAACATTTCAAGAAACATCATGCAAGTAATGGGAACTTCTTGAAGATCCATGGAATCGATCATATAAATCTCAATATAAGAGGTGGAGATTTAAAGAAGAAAAAATTGCTTTAGTTAGAGTCCTGTTGGATGTGGACCTTGAAAATGGTGTATCTGCCAGGACTTTGGTTTCTCTTTCTATTTGTGAATCCGGTTTTGAGATGCTTGTGGCTTTGCCTCCTCCATTTAAACGCTTCTGCTTAAGTTTATGGCACCCATGCATACCATCACAAATTTTACCATTCTTCTACTTGTTGGTATTTATGCACTTGTAGTACAATGGTATCCCGGCTGACTCACATGCACAGTGTACCGCTGTGCCTCCATTGGGTTGAATGGGTCGATTCGTTCAAAGTTACCAAGGGCAGGACAATGTTTTGTCCTCCCAAGACCATCCTCTCCTCTGATGACGGGTGCATATATATGCACAAGCATTATGATCACAGGTGGGTTTTATGGTTTGAGAATATTGTGTTGTGACATACTTAAATGTCTCTGGCTCCCTTCTTATATCAGTACCTGGAGTATTTTATTTGGCTTTACCCAATGAGAAAGACCTGCAGCGGTTGAAACGCTCTTTGGGGTGGAACTTCAGGTGTCCCTGCCGTTGGTTATGCTGGTCAAATGCATGGTTGGATATAACTTATTTAAGCTCTTAATACTATGACTGTGTATTAAGAGCTTATGTATGTAGCATCATTTATGTAACCTTGGGTGGTTTACCGTATACGTTTATGTACCAACTGCAGTAGGGGATTTATTATTACCATTGTTGTTATCATTCTCTGTTGCAAGCACTGTCATACAATCGGTTTGCTGCTTAGTTATTATTCATGAATTGACCATATGTATATAAGTGTAGACACACTGCATGGCTTGGTCCCATTTGTCTCACCTTGTATGTACTATTTTAACTCTTACTATCTATTTTATCTATGTATTTAATGAAGAGTATATTTTTGAATGCAGAAAATTGGCGTTTTTTTCCCTCTCATTTTTCATTTGGTTTGTTTTTCTCATGAATAGCTTCTTTTGGCTGCACACTGCAGTGCTCTCTGCCTCCTACCCCTCCCCCTACATTACAAGATCAGCTCAGACACAGGCACTTCCTGCCGGCAAGTAGTATCCTCTGCAAGGGGCAAACCTGTATAGGGAGTGATAGGACTAAAAACAGTAATAAAATGACTAAAATTGCAAAGTAGGTGTTAAAAATTATCTTTATTTTATAAACATCAATATGGGATTCATATGTGAGAACTTCCTTTCATGGGCAAACCCCTTTAAGGAGATTAGCACCAGGTGCCAGATTAACACAAATAATTTAAAGGTGTCTGAATGTTTATAGATTAGTTAATCTGTATTTCATCTGCATTAACTAAATGATTTGAATTAAAGAATCAGTTTGATTTTTATGTGCAAAATATATTCTTTTATTAACCCACTCTATTTTGTTATAACGAAGACCATATATTTACTATCCAGGACAACACTGAGTACTGTAGCTAGTAGCTGGCATTCTTCCAGGTTTTGTATAAATACAGAAACACTAAAAAATATGTCTTATATTCTAAGTTCTTCAAAGTAGCCACCTTTTGCTTTGATTACTCAGAGAGTTCTCAGAGATGCTTAGCACTTGTTGGCCCTTTTGCCCTTATTCTGCGGTCCGGCTCACAACAAACTGTCTCGATTGGGTTCAGGTCTGGTGACTGTGGCGGCCAGGTCATCTGGTGTAGCACCCCACCACTCTATTTCTTGTTCAAATAGCCCTTATACAGCCTGGAGGTGTGTTTGCGGTCATTGTCCTGTTGAAAAATAAATGATGGTCCAACTAAAAGCAAACCGGATGGAATAGCATGCCGCTGCAAGATGCTGTGGTAACCATGCTGATACAGTATACCTTCCATTTTGAATAAATCCCAACAGTGTCAACCAGCAAAGCACCATCATACCTCCTCCTTCATTATTCACAGTGAGAACCAGGCATGTAGAGTCCATTCATTCGCCTTTTCTGCGTCGCACAAAGACACAGCGGTTACAACCAAAGATCTCAAATTTAGACTCATCAGACCAAAGCACAAATTTCCACTGGTCTAATGTCCATTCCTTGTGTTCTTTAGCCCAAACAAGTTTCTTCTGCTTATTGCCTGTCCTAAGCAGTGGTTTCCTAGCAGCTATTTTACCATGAAGGCTGCTGCACACAGTCTCCTCTTAACAGTTGTTGTAGAGATGTATCTACTGCTAGAATTCTGTGTGGCATTGACCTGGTCTCTATCTGAGCTCCTTTTAACCCACGATTTCTGAGGCTGTTAACTTGGGTGAGCCTATCCCCCTCAGCAGAGGTGACTCTTGGTCTTCCTTCCTGGTGCGGTCCTTTATGTGAGCCAATTTCTTTGTAGCGCTGGATGGTTTTTGCAACTGCACTTGGGGACACTTTTGAAGCTTTCCCAATTTTTCGAACTGACTGACCTTCATTTCTTAAAGTAATGATGGCCATTCGTTTTTCTTCACTTAGCTGCTTTTTTATAATAATACATAATATGAAGCTGTGTATCCACCTGACTTCTGCACAACACAACTGATGGTCCCAACCCCATTTATAATGCCAGATATCCCACTTATTAAACCTGACAGGGCACATCTGTGATGTAAAAGTCTTTTCTGGTGATTACATCTTGAAGCTCATCAAGAGAATACCAAGAGTATGAAAAGCAGTAATCAAAGCAAAAGGTGGCTACTTTTAAGAACCTAGAATATAAGACATATTTTCAGTTGTTTTTTAATTCCACATGTGTTCATTCATAGTTTTGATCCTACAATTTTTATAGTCATGAAAATACAGAAAACTCTTTGAGAAGGTGTGTCCACATTTTTGGTCTGTACTGTATGTTGCTGCTTGAGTGTTACATTTATCATTAAGCACTAATAGGAAGAAACACATCAATAATTGCAGAAACACAAATAGGGGAAACAGAAACCCTTAAATATTAACACCACATTGCAAATAATGGGTTAACAGTAGAGATGAGCGAGCACTAAAATGCTCGGGTACTCGTTATTCGAGACGAACTTTTCCCGATGCTCGACTGCTCGTCTCGAATAACGAACCCCATTGAAGTCAATGGGAGACTCGAGCATTTTTCAAGGGGACCAAGGCTCTGCACAGGGAAGCTTGGCCAAACACCTGGGAACCTCAGAAAAGGATGGAAACACCACGGAAATGGACAGGAAACAGCAGGGGCAGCATGCATGGATGCCTCTGAGGCTGCATAATCGCACCATTATGCCAAAATTATGGGCAACAGCATGGCCATGACAGAGTGACAGAATGAAGCTAGATAGCATCTAAAACATGCAATAATTGACCCTGACACTATAGGGGACGGCATGCAGAGGCAGCGGCAGCAGGCTAGAGAGTGGCATGGCGACATACCCTAAATGGACTCAGGCTTCAAACCAATGGGTGGCAGAGAGGAACCAAAGGAGGTGAGCAAGAAGCGCTCAAATAATATCGGTACATGATAAAAGTTTGCCAGTATATTTTGTGGATTACACAGCAGGGTGGCGACAAAGTTAACATGGAAGCCATGAAAACAACCCAAAATTCTGCCTGACACAGCTCGTTTGATAAGGGGACCATGTATGGAGGCAGTGAACTAGTAGTAGATTAAAGGTGCTGCAGTTAAAACTATGTTAGTTGGATCTTGGCATGGAGCTGGCGCTCCGCTGCCAGGCGAGCTTTCGCCAATCCAAGCCCCTGTCTATAGGCTACTCCCCAAACAGCACTTCTAAGAACCTTTTTGTATAAGATCAAGTGTAGTAGCGTTCTTATAAGTTTAGGATATGGCGGGTGAGGGGAATGTAAACAGATGCGCAAGAAGCGCTGAAATAATATCGGTAAATGATAAAAGTTTGCCAGTATTTTTTGTGGATTACACAGCAGGGTGGCGACAAAGTTAACAAGTTTGTTGTGGAAGCCATGAAAACAACCCAAAATTCTGCCTGACACAGCTCGTTTGATAAGGGGACCATGTATGCTTACAGTTCATGCCAGTAGCTGCACTGGCTGCCAGTCTCCTTTCGAATAGTTTAAAATAATAACCCTCATCCATAAAGCTCTGTATAATGCTGCACCCCCCTACCTCTCCTCTCTTATCTCAGTCTATCGCCCAACCCGTGCTCTTAGATCCGCCAGTGATCTTAGATTAACCTCTACCCTAGTGCGGACCTCCCACTCGCGTCTCCAAGACTTCTCTAGAGCTGCACCAATTCTATGGAATGCTCTGCCCCGGACTATCAGACTAATACCTAACCTCCAAAGTTTCAAACGTGCTCTTAAAACCCATTTCTTTAGGCAAGCCTATAACACTCATTAACTGCATGAAGTTTTAACTCTTCTACTAACCCGTCCTGTGTCGTCCTCCCATCTGTTATCCAGCAACCAACAGGCACCAGACTTCTCTACAGTCCCATTCACCCTGGACCTGGTATATAAGATGATGGCTGAGTGGTTCAAGCGACAGCAATTCCATTTATTATATTTTGTTCTATTCCCTAAGAAGAATGGCTTGACCATTAAATATTCTTTTACCTCGTGTTACCCCATCATCTTCATAAACCGTAAGCTCTGGCGAGCAGGGACCTCACTCCTGTTGTTCCATACAAATGTTGTGCTCTGTTACATTACATTTGTATTTGTTTCCTATGATTTGTAAAGCGCTACGGAATATGATGGCGCTATATAAATAAAGATTATTATTATTATTATGGAGGCAGTGAACTAGTAGTAGATTAAAGGTGCTGCAGTTAAAACTATGTTAGTTGGATCTTGGGATGGAGCTGGCGCTCCGCAGCCAGGCGAGCTTTCGCCAATCCAAGCCCCTGTCTCTAGGCTACTCCCCAAACAGCACTTCTAAGAACCTTTTGTATAAGATCAAGTGTAGTAGCGTTCTTATAAGTTTGGGATATGGCGGGTGAGGGGAATGTAAACAGATGCGCAAGAAGCGCTGAAATAATATTGGTAAATGATAAAAGTTTATTAGTATATTTTGTGGATAACACAGCTGGGTGGCGACAAAGTTAACAACTTTGATGTGGAATCCATGAAAACAACCCAAATTTCTGCCTGACACACCTCGTTTGATAAAGGGACGATGTATGGAGACAGCTATATGGACGACTTTTGGAGGTAGCAATGGAGACAACGTGTGGAGGCTGCTATGAAGACAATTTAATTTGGATAGTGCCTGTATGTGGCAGTCCCAAAAATTTTTCAAACCAGAGGAGCAGGTAGGTGGCCCTCCAGAAAAATAGAATAGATTGAGTGCCTGTATGTGGCAGTCCCAAAAAGTTTTCAAACCAGAGGAGCAGGTAGGTGGCCCTCCAGAAAAATAGAATCGATTGAGTGCCTGTATGTGGCAGTCCCAAAAAGTTTTCAAACCAGAGGAGCAGGTAGGTGGCCCTCCAGAAAAATGGAATCGATTGAGTGCCTGTATGTGGCAGTCCCAAAAAGTTTTCAAACCAGAGGAGCAGGTAGGTGGCCCTCCAGAAAAATGGAATCGATTGAGTGCCTGTATGTGGCAGTCCCAAAAAGTTTTCAAACCAGAGGAGCAGGTAGGTGGCCCTCCAGAAAAATAGAATAGATTGAGTGCCTGTATGTGGCAGTCCCAAAAAGTTTTCAAACCAGAGGAGCAGGTAGGTGGCCCTCCAGAAAAATGGAATCGATTGAGTGCCTGTATGTGGCATTCCCAAAAAGTTTTCAAACCAGAGGAGCAGGTAGGTGGCCCTCCAGAAAAATAGAATAGATTGAGTGCCTGTATGTGGCAGTCCCAAAAAGTTTTCAAACCAGAGGAGCAGGTAGGTGGCCCTCCAGAAAAGTTGAATAGATTGAGTGCCTGTATGTGGCACTCCCAAAAATTGTTTAAAACAGAGGACCGGGTCGGTGGCCCTCCAGAAAAATTAAATGCATAAAGTACTATAGCTAGAGCCAGTGGGCCCTGTCAAAAAATAGCCAGTTTCCTCTGCTTTACTGTACAAAGAGGAGGAGAAGGAGGAAAATGAGGAGGAGGAGGAGTGGATCAATTATTCAGGTTGAGCTTCCTTCACCTGGTGGAGATTGGAAATTATGAGAAATCCAGGCTTTATTCATCTTAATAAGCGTCAGCCTGTCAGCGCTGTCAGTCGACAGGCGTGTACGCTTATCGGTGATGATGCCACCAGCTGCACTGAAAACCCGCTCGGACAAGACGCTAGCGGCAGGGCAGGCAAGAACCTCCAAGGCGTACAGCGCCAGTTCGTGCCACATGTCCAGCTTTGAAACCCAGTAGTTGTAGGGAGCTGTGTGATCATTTAGGACGATGGTATGGTCAGCTACGTACTCCCTCACCATCTTTCTGTAAAGATCAGCCCTACTCTGCCGAGACTGGGGACAGGTGACAGTGTCTTGCTGGGGTGACATAAAGCTGGCAAAAGCCTTGTAAAGCGTACCCTTGCCAGTGCTGGACAAGCTGCCTGCTCGCCTACTCTCCCTCGCTACTTGTCCCGCAGAACTACGCACTCTGCCGCTAGCGCTGTCAGAAGGGAAATACTGTTTCAGCTTGTGAACCAGGGCCTGCTGGTATTCATGCATTCTCACACTCCTTTCCTCTCCAGGGATGAGAGTGGAAAGATTTTGCTTGTACCGTGGGTCCAGGAGAGTGAACACCCAGTAATCGGTGCTGTAATAAATTCTTTGAACGCGAGGGTCACGGGATAGGCAGCCTAGCATGAAATCTGCCATATGCGCCAGAGTACCAACGCGTAAGAATTCAATCCCCTCACTGGCCTGACTGTCCATTTCCTCCTCCTCCAACTCCTCCAACTCCTCTTCTTCTGCCCATACACGCTGAACAGTGAAGGACTCAACAATGGTCCCCTCTTGTGTCTCGCCAACATTCTCCTCCTCTTCCTCCTCATCCTCCTCCACCTCCACCTCCTCCGATATGCGCTGAGAAACAGACCTAAGGGTGCTTTGGCTATCAACAAGGGAATCTTCTTCCCCCGTCTCTTGTGACGAGCGCAAAGCTTCCGACTTCATGCTGATCAGAGAGTTTTTCAACAGGCCAAGCAGCGGGATGGTGAGGCTGATGATGGCGGCATCGCCACTGACCATCTGTGTTGACTCCTCAAAGTTACTCAGCACCTGACAGATATCAGACATCCACGTCCACTCCTCATTGTAGACTTGAGGAAGCTGACTGACCTGACTACCAGTTCTGGTGGAAGTTGACATCTGGCAGTCTACAATGGCTCGACGCTGCTGGTAAACTCTGGATAACATGGTCAGTGTTGAATTCCACCTCGTGGGCACGTCGCACAACAGTCGGTGAGCGGGCAGTTGGAGGCGGCGCTGCGCTGCCCTGAGAGTGGCAGCATCTGTGCTGGACTTCCTGAAATGCGCACAGATGCGGCGCACCTTCGTGAGCAAATCTGACAGATTGGGGTATGTCTTGAGGAAACGCTGAACTATCAGATTTAACACATGGGCCAGGCATGGCACATGTGTCAGTCTGCCGAGTTGCAGAGCCGCCACCAGGTTACGGCCGTTGTCACACACAACCATGCCTGGCTTCAGGTTCAGCGGTGCCAGCCACAGATCAGTCTGCGCCGTGATGCCCTGTAATAGCTCTTGGGCGGTGTGCCTTTTATCGCCTAGGCTCAGCAGTTTGAGCACCGCCTGCTGTCGCTTAGCAACGGCACTGCTGCTGTGCCTAGAGCTACCGACTGATGGCGCCGTGCCCACGGATGGTAGTTCGGAGGAGGAGGTGGAGGAGGGGTGGGAGGAGGAGGAGGCATAGTAGGCCTGAAACACCTGGACCGAGGTAGGCCCCGCAATCCTCGGCGTCGGCAGTATATGACCAGCCCCAGGGTCAGACTCGGTCCCAGCCTCCACCAAGTTAACCCAATGTGCCGTCAGCGATATATAGTGGCCCTGCCCGGCAGCACTCGTCCACGTGTCCGTGGTCAGGTGGACCTTGTCAGAAACGGCGTTGGTCAGGGCACGGGTGATGTTGTCTGACACGTGCTGGTGCAGGGCTGGGACGGCACATCGGGAAAAGTAGTGGCGGCTGGGGACCGAATACCGAGGGGCGGCCGCCGCCATGAGGTTGTGAAAGGCCTCGGTCTCTACTAGCCTATAGGGCAGCATCTCCAGGCTAAGCAATCTGGAGATGTGCACATTAAGGGCTTGGGCGTGCGGGTGGGTTGCACTATATTTGCGTTTCCGCTCCAGCGTCTGGGGTATGGAGAGCTGAACGCTGGTGGATGCTGTGGAGGATCGTGGAGGCGACGATGGGGTTTTTGTGGCAGGGTCCTGGGCAGGGGGCTGACTATCAGCTGACACAGGGGAAGGAGCAGTGGTGTGCACGGCCGGAGGTGAACGGGCTTGTTGCCACTGAGTGGGGTGTTTAGCATTCATATGCCTGCGCATACTGGTGGTAGTTAAGCTAGTAGTGGTGGAACCCCTGCTGAGCCTGGTTTGGCAAATGTTGCACACCACAGTCCGTCGGTCATCCGGTGTTTCCTTAAAGAACCTCCAGACTTCTGAAGATCTAGCCCTCGCCGCAAGAGCCCTCGCCACGGGAGCTTCACTAGTTGACACATTTGGCGCTGATGCACCAGCTCTGGCCCTGCCTCTCCGTCTGGCCCCACCACTGCCTCTTCCAACCTGTTCAGGTCGAGGACTCTCCTCCGTCTCAGAAGCACTGTGTTCACCTGGCCTCTCAACCCAGCTTGGGTCTGTCACCTCATCATCCTCCGATCCCTCAGTCTGCTCCCCCCTCGGACTTCCTGCCCTGACAACAACTTCCCCACTGTCTGACAACCGTGTCTCCTCATCGTCGGACACCTCTTTACACACTTCCACTACGTCAAGAAGGTCATCATCACCCACAGACTGTGACTGGTGGAAAACCTGGGCATCGGAAAATTGCTCAGCAGCAACCGGACAAGTGGTTTGTGACTGTGGGAAGGGTCCAGAAAACAGTTCCTCAGAGTATGCCGGTTCAAATGCCAAATTTTCCTGGGAGGGGGCAGACTGGGGGGGAGGAGGCTGAGGTGCAGGAGCTGGAGGAGTGGCGATTTCGGTGACATGGGTGGACTGCGTGGAAGACTGACTGGTGGACAAATTGCTCGAAGCATTGTCAGCAATCCACGACATCACCTGTTCGCACTGTTCTGGCCTCAACAGTGCTCTACCACGAGTCCCAGTAACTTCAGACATGAACCTAGGGAGTGTAGCTCTGCGGCGTTCCCCTGCTCCCTCATAAGCAGGTGGTGTCTCACCCCGGCCAGGACCACGGCTTCTGACCCCTGCAGTAGTTGGACGCCCACGTCCCCGCCCTCGTCCTCTACCCCTAGCCCTTGGGTTAAACATTTTTAAAATGAAAGTTATAGCTTTAATTTTTTTTAAACTTTTTTTTGTGTTTTTTTTTTGTGTTTTTGAGTTTTTAAAACCAAACAATGCTATCCTATTGCTATGGCTATTTTCTAGCCAAGTATGAAAGCACACTACTATGCCAGATGAGATGACACTGAGTTATTAAACAAAATAAACGTAAAATAAAAAAGGACAAATGGCAGACTGTGCCTAATTGAAATCCAACCCCTACTAAATTTTCCCACTTCGGTCTTTGCAATGGATATGTGCGTCACTAAGCGCAAAACACAGCGGTCGCAAGTCTCACTACAAATTGCTCACAATTGGCTAGTAGATGCACTGCAGCAAGTACAGCCACCAGCAGATCAACCAGAAATCAAATATATAACGCTACTGTAGGCGTAAGCCGTTTGGATTCTCCTATGGCTATTTTCTAGCCAAGTATGAAAGCACACTACTATGCCAGATGAGATGACGCTGAGTTATTAAACAAAATAAACGTAAAATAAAAAAGGACAAATGGCAGACTGTGCCTAATTGAAATCCAACCCCTACTAAATTTTCCCACTTCGGTCTTTGCAATGGATATGTGCGTCACTAAGCGCAAAACACAGCGGTCGCAAGTCTCACTACAAATTGCTCACAATTGGCTAGTAGATGCACTGCAGCAAGTACAGCCACCAGCAGATCAACCAGAAATCAAATATATAACGCTACTGTAGGCGTAAGCCGTTTGGATTCTCCTATGGCTATTTTCTAGCCAAGTATGAAAGCACACTACTATGCCAGATGAGATGACGCTGAGTTATTAAACAAAATAAACGTAAAATAAAAAAGGACAAATGGCAGACTGTGCCTAATTGAAATCCAACCCCTACTAAATTTTCCCACTTCGGTCTTTGCAATGGATATGTGCGTCACTAAGCGCAAAACACAGCGGTCGCAAGTCTCACTACAAATTGCTCACAATTGGCTAGTAGATGCACTGCAGCAAGTACAGCCACCAGCAGATCAACCAGAAATCAAATATATAACGCTACTGTAGGCGTAAGCCGTTTGGATTCTCCTATGGCTATTTTCTAGCCAAGTATGAAAGCACACTACTATGCCAGATGAGATGACGCTGAGTTATTAAACAAAATAAACGTAAAATAAAAAAGGACAAATGGCAGACTGTGCCTAATTGAAATCCAACCCCTACTAAATTTTCCCACTTCGGTCTTTGCAATGGATATGTGCGTCACTAAGCGCAAAACACAGCGGTCGCAAGTCTCACTACAAATTGCTCACAATTGGCTAGTAGATGCACTGCAGCAAGTACAGCCACCAGCAGATCAACCAGAAATCAAATATATAACGCTACTGTAGGCGTAAGCCGTTTGGATTCTCCTATGGCTATTTTCTAGCCAAGTAAGAAAGCACACTACTATGCCAGATGAGATGACACTGAGTTATTAAACAAAATAAACGTAAAATAAAAAAGGAAAAATGGCAGACTGTGCCTAATTGAAATCCAACCCCTACTAAATTTTCCCACTTTGGTGTTTGAGGTGGATATGTGTGCCACTAAGAGCTAAACACAACGGTAGCAAGTCCCCCTGCTAATTCCTCACAAAATGGTACTAGATGCAAATAAAAAAAAAAAAAAGTAGAACGTTATTGTAGCCCTAAGAAGGGCTGTTGGGTTCTTGGAGAATCACTCCTGCCTAACAGTAAGCTAATAGAACACCCTAACGCTTTCCCTGACCAGCAGCAGCTCTCTCCCTAGCGGCATCCAGACACAGAATGATCCGAGCAGCGCGGGCAGCGGCTAGTCTATCCCAGGGTCACCTGATCTGGCCAGCCAACCACTGCTATCGACGTGTAAGGGTACCACGTCATGCTGGGTGGAGTGCAGAGTCTCCTGGCTTGTGATTGGCTCTGTTTCTGGCCGCCAAAAAGCAAAACGGCGGGAGCTGCCATTTTCTCGAGCGGGCGAAGTATTCGTCCGAGCAACGAGCAGTTTCGAGTACGCTAATGCTCGAACGAGCATGTTCGCTCATCTCTAGTTAACAGGCATATTCCCTAATCCAGTACATGGTATCTGGTAGCTGAGTACCTTCTCAGAAGGTAGTGGATATAAAGGATATAGAGAGAATGTATGAAATGACTGTTATAGAAACAGTGCAAATAAAAGCAACATGAACTGTGCTTTACATTTCCCTCATTACACAAGAACCTTTGATGAATACATCCTTTACAGTTAATTTTCTTTCCTTCTGACAAAGTCCAGAAAACCATCTGTTTCTTCACATTTTTCTCATGATGACCAAAGTGAATGATGTAATGAATGGTTGATCATGTGCTACTTAAGTGATGGTGCAATATTTCATGTTAAACTATAATGAAAGTGACTACATCTGTGGCCTTGAAAGTAAATAGCTATTAGTATATACATGGCTTCCCCATTCCTTTATCTAATAATAATGAATAAAAGGCCAACGCTTGCTAATCCCAAACAGTTTGAATTCTCAAAGTTCATCTTTTAAAAAACAACCTCATTCAATTTTATAAAACAAAATTTCAGAATAAATATCCCATCATGGGGATCTAACCAGAGATGGCAATTTAGGCTTACAGTTGAACCTTTAAGAATCAGATTTTAAGGGAATCCGTCACCAGATTTTCACTAAGAAACCTAATGAGGGGTTCCTAAAGTACTATAGAAATATTGCCTACACTGCTTTTAGCTTAAAAATTCACTCTTCCTGTTCCCCAGAAATTATTTTTCTAAGTTTACCTGGCACCCTGCCAGAAGGAGCGGCGGTGAGTCACAAGGGGTGTGTGTTATTCACGGTTTGACCCGGCCAATGTCTCCGGCATCTCCCTCAGCCGAAGGAGATGCCGGAGACATGACTTATATTAATAACGTACAGCCTTTGTGACTTGCTGCTTCTTCTGGCCGGGTGCAAGGTAGAATTACAATGTTCATTTTTGAGGGGGTGGGGATAGGTAGTATGCTAAAGTGTGGGTTATAAAATTATGTGCAGCTATAAAATTCATTAATTTTATGTCTCTTCTACATTTTTATTAAAACAATACATTTTGGGAAGGGCAGATTTTGAGGGAATTATTTGTATTTCACTTTTGGTCACTTGGGGTACCCCCCAAAAATTGCAAATAAAGTGAAAATGAAAAAAACATTTTTACCCTGCAGATGTTTTCATAAAGTTTGTGTGAAGAATAATAATGGCTGTTTTTCTACAAATATGGGGCCTTCCCAATAAGTGGTCTGCCCATACCACAAAGAAAATCTAGCTCTCTACCTATTATGCTGTGTTTCCTAGTTTTTGGAACCCCTTTCAAGTGGCCCTTATTGGCACCAGCAACATACAGGTGGTCCCCTACTTAAGAACACCTGACTTACAGATGACCCCTAGTTACAAACGGACATCTGGTGAATGGTACCAGAGGTTTACTGTACTTTAGCCTTAGACTACAATCATCAGCTATAACAGTTATCACAGGTATCTGTAATTAAGATCTGGTATTAATCCTGGTTCTTATGACAACAAAACATTTTTAAAATCCAATTGTCACCAAAAAGCAAGACCCAAAAATTTTTGACTGGGGTTACAATTATAAAATATACAGTTTTGAGTTACATACAAATTCAACTTAAGATTAAGAACAAACCTACAGAATGTATCTTGTATGTAACCCGAGGACTGCCTGTATATGACATTAAGTGGGTTATCCAAGTAAAATACTGTCAAATTTGTGGGCATATATTTGGGGAAAGTTTGCCATTGACTCTCAGGATGAGTGGCATTTGGGGGATCAATTCTCTTTCCTTATTCTTGTAAATGCTATACATGGGCCTGATGAAGTCTTACATAGCTTACACATTCCATGCATATTTCACTTTCTGCTTCAGTAAATTTTGCCCAATATTGACTGATGATTTTTGAAGTTTTTATTGGAACCCTTTACAAGCAATAACTTTTTAATTTTATTTCTGTGCATATGGCAATGTAAGGACTTGTTTTTTTGCAGGATGCAATGCATTTTTCATTTACACCATTTTGGGTTGGTTGTACCTTATTGATGTTTATTAATTATGGGGGGCAATAAAACATTAATTCTGTCATTAATTTGTAACATTAACATTTTTTGCCAGTCACAATTTAGCTAATTCACTCTAGGAGTATAGCAGCAGATAATAAAAAAACTTAATGAGGAAAAGAGAATGCATATATTACTTGGGCTTACACTCTTACATGCACTCAAACAAATAATTTTTTGCACTTTTTTTTAGAGCAGGCTTGATTAGAGAGTTGCAGCACCAACTGAAAGAGCTAGATGCATATGAATATAGTGGGCACTTCGTAAAAAGGAAAGCTACTCATTATGCATTAGGCAATAAGACAAGTAGAGTGCTCGAGGTCCAGCTCAAAACAAGTGATGTGCAGAGTAGAATCCCCTATCTAGGGAATAATAAAAACAAAAAGGTATTTGACCCTCAACAGATGGCCGAGGTAATGGCTAACTACTATACTAGCTTGTAAAGATGATACAGAATTCCCTCAACCTAAACATCCAGGCATTAAGGCCTTTTTGGAGTCAGTTATTCTCCTTCTCTAACAAAAGAGCAATCTCTAGCTTAATAACAAGCTCTGAGATCTCTAAAGCAAAGCCCCTGGCCCAGATGGCCGCACCAATGACTACTGTAAAGTATATGCAAATACTCTAGTCCCAGTTTTGGTAAAGGTGTTTAACTTATCCAGATTACGGGTAGAATTCCAAGGGAAATGCTTATGGCATCAATTTGTACATTGCCAAAAACCTGGTAAGGCTCCAGATAACCCTACTAACTTTCACCTTATATCCCTCCTAAATACCAATCTTAAACTGTACTGTTGCAGATAGAGTGGCCCTTTTTTAACAGTTGGAGGGGGTTTGGTCTTTCAACCTATTATTATCTAGTCATATTAGAACACGCAAGACAGTGACTTTTGCATGCCCCTCCTAAATACTGGATACAGATAGAAAATGAAGCCTTTGGGCAAGTCCCGATGGCAGTTCAAATCTGAGCTTAGGCCTTCCGCTACCACCTCTCCAACTGTTGGTAGCACAAGCAGGTCTAAGAAAATGGCGTCATTATACCACAGATAACCCAACCCTACACTTGAAGGAGAGCAACTTTCCATGTCTGCGGATTTGTCATTTTTTAGAGGATTTAGATTAAATAATTGGGTGTCCTTAGGGATCTCCACTATTGCAAATGTATGGAATAAAGATCATTTGCTAGCATTATAAGATATTTATTCAAGGTATTCCAAAACATGACTTTTATAAATATCTGAGATTACGACATTTAATTCCAGCCACGCCGCACACAGTAGGAGATACCAGATTCTCCTACCAAATTGTCTAATGGTATCAACTTGGCCATAATCTCCTGAATTCAAACCCTAATACTTCTTATTTTAAACTGGGATACGGTTCCATGACAAACAGGGTTCAGAATTCCAAAAGCACTTTCTAAGTGTAACTCCCACACTGAAACCAGGAGGAAAATACTCTATCGGTGGTATTATACGCATTCTCCACTAGCCAAAATTTTTGGGCTGCAATTTGTTGGAGTTGCCATAAAGAGATTGGCATAATGTTGCATATTTTTTGGTCATGTTTTATCATCTCCTGTTTCTGGAACCAAATAATCTGATATCCCCTAATTTACTGAACTGCCAAGACGGTGAACAAGAATTGTATTGGAAACAATGCTGCTTTTAGTTAAGGTAGATCAGGCTGTGGCTAAACCCTATTTATCTTAAGCATCAGTAGAATTCGAATTAGATACACATTCGTCTCCAGCATCCCCTAAGGAGTAGTTGAGATTTCATTCTTGCTGTATGACTAGCCTGTAGGTTTACCAACTTGCCTGCCAACTTGTTCTGTTTTATTTTAAGTTTCATCTCTTAATTATATATGTTTGTTGACCAATATTTCCTAAATATAAAAACAAAAATGAAACTAGAAGGCTATATACTGTACATTATGTTGTAGATTTATACTGCTCTAATTTTTGTATGCTTTTTGGCTTCAATAAATATTTGAACAAAAAAACCTTGAAATATAGATAAATGTGGGTAGACAATTGTAAGACATTTTGAAATGTCTTATAAATATATAAGATATATATATAGTAGACTTGTATATGAAGGGAAACCAATCTACAGAATAAGAATCCGTACTATCCCAAGTAACAGGTCTTGAGGGATTATTATATCTGCCACGATTATCCCAGCCTGGTTATTTTAGATTATGCTGTTTTCTCTTGTTTTTATGGCAAATTTTAGTTGCATTTTACTGATTGGTTCTACAAACATTGGATACATGATTAATGACAAAATACCTGTGATTATCTAATCCCATTTTAGTGAACTTTATACATCTTTGCATATATATATTATGTACAATATTGGTAGACAAATGTGCATGTGCTGTGCTGTGCATCACTTTTCTGGTGGACTTTGCATGTTCTTTAAGGTGCAAACTGCTTGCACAGGCATTTAAGAAGTGCCTGCTACTCTTTTGTGGCACAGCTGCACTAGGCATCATTTGACACAAATTAGGGGGCGTATCAGCGCTCAGTCGGACCGCGCACCAGATTTATCGTACAAAGTCTGACAGAATTATGTTGCACGCCCTATGTTAATGGTGCATTGAAAAAAGTTGGTGAACTCTGTTGGAGCTGTGCAGAGGGCGCCAGATTCATTAAGAACAGGCCCCAGAAATCATGAATCTGTTGCACCCTGCACTATACACATGTAAGCTGTATTTAGTGCAGTTTGCACTGCTCTTAGTAAATGTGCCCCATGATGCAACATCTTAGATACATTTGCATTGCAAATACATACATTTTTAACCATTTTTAACCTCCAAAGGCTCCAAAGTTTCCAACAATTAAATAAACATATTTTATTAATTTCTCTATTTTTAAGAATCCAAGTTCAGTTATTGCCAAGTATTGATGGATCTTTCTATAGTATAATATTCTATATGCAACAGGGTTGCTTTCCAAGAATTGCTATAAAATCCTCACAGTTCCAGAGTATGTAAAAAATCAAGCTAATGTCATAACATAAGTACTCAATTTGCAAGTTATACCCAATGTTTTTATGGTGGACTTTGAATTAATGAACATTTTTTTAATTTTATTCAAGCAAACATTGATTATCTAGATATTATAATAATAATAATCATTTTTTATATAGCACCATCAGATTCCGTACAAATCATAGGGGACATAAACAAATATAATATTACATTACACAGAACAAATAGTCATATGGAACAATAGGAGTGAGGGCCTGGCTCACCAGAGCTTACAGACTACGAGGATGAGGGGGTTGACACAAGAGGTTCTATAATGGTCCAGCCTTTCTTTATAAGGGAACAATATAAAATAATTTAATAAATCATTTTATTAAAAAAATTCTGCTGCTTGAACCAGCCATCAGCCGGCATCTTATTTACAGGGTCCAAGGTGAAAAAGACTGCAGAGACGCCTGGAACTTGGTAGTAGGGAGTTACAGTAGTCTAGTCGAGAGTGAATAAGCGCAGCAATTAGCATTTTAGAAGTTTCAATTGTCAGAGATGGTCGGATTCTGGAGATGTTTCTGAGATGCATGCGACAGGAGTGAGCAATAGATTAAATATATATGGTAAAAAGGAGAGGCCAGGGTTCAGCACAACCCCAAGACAGTGAGCCTGCTGCCTCAGTGCTATAGTAATCCCTCAGACCGAGATGGAAAGGTCAGGGTTAGGAAAGTTAGTAAATGGTGGAAAGACAAGAAGTTCAGTCTTAGAAAGATTAAGTTTCAAGAAGAGAGATAACTTAATGTAAGAGACAGTCACTAGTGTTCTGGATTAAGGCAGGAGTGATGTTACATGCAGAAGTATACAGCTGGGTGTCATCAGCATAAAGATGATACTGGAAAGCAAATCTGCTTATGGTCTGTCCACTGGGGGCAGTATAGAGGGAGAAGAGAAGAGGACCTAGGACTGAGCCCTGAGGAACCCCAACACTGAGAGGAAGATGAGAAGAGAAAGATCCAGAAAAGGAGACACTGAAAGTGATAGAAAAAAAAACAAGAGAGTGCAGTGTCCTTAAGGCCAATTGAGCGAAGCCTCCCGAGGAGGAGCTGGTGGTCACAGTATCGAACACTGCCTATAGATCCAGAAGAATGAGAAGGGAATAGTCACCTTTGGATTTTGCAGTGAGGAGATCATTGGGGACTTTAGAAAGAGCAGTTTCAGTGGAGTGCTTAGAGCAGAAACCAGATTGCAGGGGGTCAAGGAGGGAGTTTGCTGAGAGATAGCGGGTTATAACGCTATAGACCAGGCGAGAATAGACCAGGCATTCCAGGAGTTTGGTGATAAAAGGAGATTAGAGAAAGGTTGGTATTTAGTAACATTGGATGAGTCCAGTGAAGTTTCTTTAGTAAAAGGGTAACAATAGCATGCTTGAAAGAAGCAACACCAGAAGAGAGAGAGAGAGGATGAAGATTTTAGTGAGGTGAGAAGTGACTGCTGGGGAGAGAGACTGTGCGAAATGTGAGGGGATGGGGTCACTGATACAGGTAGTGGGTTGGGCAGAGGAAAGGAGCAATTTTCTCCACGGACATTCCGCAATCCTGGAGCACTGCCGAAGGAAACAACTTTGTTCGGTGTTGCAAGGTTGCCTGCATCTGTGTTGAAAATTTTGGATAGTATGTGGTGCCATCTCATCTAGTGTGCTTATGACAGTGTGATTATAGTGGTTAGTAGCCAGGCTTGGACAGGTGAAAGAGGAGATGGGGGACAGTACAGACTGTCAGTTTTCTGTGAGTTGGTATCTATTGAATGTGGGTTCCGGTATGAATGATGGGTGGAAGGATTCTGAGAAGGTGCAGGATTATTGAAAGTAAAAGAAAGGAGGTTATGGTCTGAAAGTGGAAAGTAAGAATTGTTAAAATTAGATATTGAAGATGGTCCTGAGAAGACCAAATGGAGTATGTTTCCCTCATTATGTATGAGTGGGGGAATCGCAGAGTTGTGAAAGACCTAGAGAAGTAGTTAGTGCTAAGAGCTGAGAGGCAGAGTGTTAACAGGGATGTTGAAGTCTCCCATAATGATGGTTGGAATATCACAGGATAGAAAGTGAGAGAGTCAAAAGGAAAAGTGGTCAAGGAACTGTTATAATGAGCCAGGGGGATGGTATACTACAGCCACATGAAGAGGGAATGGGCAGAAAAGTCTGAGGGTGTGAACCTCAAAAGATGGGAAAGTAAGAGAGGGTACAGGAGGAATGACCTGGAAAGTACATTGGGTAGAGAGGAGTATGCCTACCCCTCCTCCCTGCCTATTCTAAGGTGTGGAGCAGTGAGAAAAGTGTAAACCGTCATAAAACAATGCCACAAGGGAGGCATTGTTTCCGTAATGGCAAGCATGTCAAAAGACTTAGAAAGAAAGAGGTCATGAACTGATTCTAGTTTATTACACGCAGAGTGGGAATTTCATAGGGCATGGAGGAAGAGAAGAGGGGATACACTGAATCTTTATAAGGTCAATAGGGTTTCTGTGTGATGTGTTAAAATAAGCAGAAGGTGGGCCTGGGTTAGGAGAGATGTCCCCTGCAGCAAGCAGAAGGAGAAAGAGAAGAGACAAAAGATGCTTTAGAGATTTATAAGAAGTTATTTCTTGTTTCACAGCAGAACACTGTGATAGTTAGTATGGTTACATAGTGTATAGAGTGTGTGAGTGGTGTAGAAAGGCGAATAAAGAAGTGAGGCATTGATATGGATAATTGGATAGATGGATGGTAGGAAAGTAAAACAACCATAGCAAGCAGGTTGAAAATGGAAAACATTTGTAGAGAAACAGATATTGTGCATAAATATTACACAGAGACAAAGTGAATGAGCATTTATTCAATAAACTCACTACATAGCATCATTGCATAACCTGTGGCTCATGGGCTGCATGTGTCCCACCACACCCACATTGTGGCCAACACCCTCCTGCCAAGAATGGGCAGCATATGTAACCCATATTTGTTGACACTGATGGGCACAAGCAGAGAATTGTTATTTTTTAAATAATTTTTACACTGTGGCTAGGTATTTTAAATAGATTTCAGATTTTTAGATTAATAGACAACTCTTAAGTACACCATTGCTTTCAACATTTGCAAAACAGTTAAACCATTCAGAAACTTCCCAAATGTATCATAGATTTTAACTTTAAAATCCATTATGAACTTTACATGGCACTTTTCACTTTTGAAAAGATCTATTTTTTATCCACATAGTAAAAGTTTTAAACTGAGCAGTGCCAAAGTCTTGCAATATGAATTTATGAGGTCAACTAAGGATAACATCATAAAAGCGCACCAAAAATTTCCAATGTTCCATGAAACTAATAGAATGACTATTTGTGACCATTAGTACTAAGTAATCTGCTGTTGAAGTGTCAGAAAAAAATAATAATACATTTCACAGGCCTTTCCTGAGTTACACATAATCAATGTTTTTGCAATTATCAATGGCATAACCAGCAGACCAAACCCACACACTTAATCTTAAAAATGGTCTTGTCAATAAATGGTTAAACAGATGTCTTTCTTCCTTATATGATGTGCTACATTGCTACCTATAATTTTTTTGATGCCACTTTCTAATATTTCACATTGTGACACCTTTATTCAGGCCTCTTAACACACGTGGAAGGCAGAAAGTCTTGATTGAAATTTGGCATCCTTTAATGTTACCACTGTAGAACTTGGAAATTTGCTGGCTCATTGCTTTATTGCATGCTGGCTTGTCAAGCTTTCAGAACTGTGATATATTGTTAGGTTTTTTCTCAGCAATAGAAGCAATGAATTATACTTCAGTCACATACTGTATATGTGTGATCAAGGTTGCTTTTTGAGGTTTGTGACTGATTTAAAACTTAGGAAAAATGAGAACAAAGGGTTTTAAACACAACAGGAATTCAACACCCAAGGAGAGATGTCTCCAGGCAAGCATATGAAAAACATAGCAAGATGACAAATTTCAGATCTGTCATTTACTTTATTCAAAGTACTCAACAGCCTCATGGGCCCAAGCGTCAATCTAAACCCATATTTGGTATGGACTACTCAAAGGATTAGATGTTTTTTTGTTTTTTTTTTAAACTTCAAAACTACTGTGAGCTTCAGATATTTGCTGAGAAATCTGTAAGCAATATAGTTTGGAGGTTTGGTATACAATCGGTCATTAAATAATTTATGACTGTTAAACTTTTTTTTCAGAAAGCCAATTGCCGTTTTCCTTCCTGAGGCTTCATGTAGTGTATTACTCCTAGAGGTTGCAGCCCTCTTTATAGGGATTTAAAAAACGATAGGACACTTAGCAAAGGCCCTTGGGATTATCTCAAAATTAGTTAGGTGATACAGTGGTTCACATTATAAATTATACTACTGACACCAAGTTCTAATATTAGAAAACATGTACTTATTTTCCTGTAACAAATCATCACAGTATCATTGTAACACAAGTGTTGACATGCTTCTCTGCTGTAAAGTATTGAGGATGTTATTTTGTTTCTCTCTGTCTGAACACTGGTTTAGCAGCCATGATTGAATTGCACCACGACCATCTGCCTCCTGCAAACTCTGCTCTGGTTCACTAACAGTTAACCTACTCTGATATATAGAGCCTGTATATAGAGCCTTGTAGATCAGAACTATTTGCCTATTATAGCCTTAACTAGGTGTTATTCCGTATTTTGGCATAATGACCCTTTGGGGCATATTTATCAGGGCCTCTGCACCACATCAGTTTAGCCCTCTCTGCCATCTTCACGTCAGTGGTGCGTGAAGGAGGGTGAGGTCGGCCAAGTGGAGGGCGCCGCCGGCCAGGAGTGGGCTGGCTCAGGGCGTCACTGTCCCCCCCCCCCCGCCCCCGCGCACTCGCTGCACCTGCCAACTTTTCACATGTGATAAGTAGCCAGCTGCGTTTATCTGTCATGTGATAAGTCTCATGTGATAAGTCTCATGTGATAAGTCTCATGTGATAATTTAACGTGTGATAAACGCTGCATGGGACCCTGCCCGATAGATAAAGTGGCTGAAGGCTCTTGATGTATGGCGCTGCCCAAGAGCAGCTTGTGTGCTGGCATATGATAAATATCCCCCTGTATCTGTATTCTTGACTATCCATTTTGCCTTTGTGCTGTTTTGTCCTGCTGGTTGTGACCTGTATTTGTTGACTATCCTCTTCTATTTGTATTGTCTTGTCTTAGTCTCTGTGTTTTCACTTTGGCGCAGGAAGAGAATGTTGCCAAGTTGTCTACCCACTGCTTTGAGCATGTAGTAGGGTCGGGGGTTTAGTCTCATGGCCCACTGTTACAGTCCATTTCCAGATCCTGCATAACAATCATTCAGTAATTTCTTATTGTCTAGACACTAGTGTGAATCATTTAAAAAACCTGTGAGACTCTCTGTTTTACCCTGGCAACAGAGAATCATAAACAGCTTAACCTGTATACAGACCTTTAGAAAGGAGGCTGTCAATCATTTATCAGGTGAAGGGGACATTTATATACAATTTCTCAGAAGTAAACAAATTGTTATGGGACATACTTTAGATCTTAGCTATTCTTGTAAATCAGTAATGTTCATTAAAATAACCATGGTCCCATGGGTGACAAATGATAGATCCCAAGCAATGTGTATTGGCCTTTGTGAAACCTTTATTATCCAAGCACAGTTCAATATACTGAAATCAATGCTCATGAAACATTAATCACATTATCAAGTAAACCTATAAAGCAACGGTAAAAAAATAAAATGTGAATTATTCTTTAGTGGGTGTGGAAAGTATTTAGACCCCTTTAAATGTTTCACTCTTTGTTTCATTGCACCCAACTGGTAAAATCAAAAAAGTTTTTTCTTTCAGAAATGTACACCCCGCATCCCATCTTGACAGGAAAAAAAACAGAAATGTAGATATTTTTGTTAATCTATTGAACAAGAAAACCTGAAAACATGGTCATAAGTATTCAGACCCTTTGGGTGAAGACACACATGGCGTTTTTGGGCCGTTTTTGGGCCGTTTTTACTAAGTGCATTTTCAGATCGTTAAAAACGCATGCGTTAAAAAACGCGTGCGTTTTTTGAAACCGCATGCGTTTTTTGAAACCACATGCGTTTTTGTCCGTTTTTCATTGCGCAATTTCGGAAAAACGGATGCGTTTTTTAACGCATGCATTTTTAACGATCTGAAAACGCAGTAAAAACGGCCCAAAAACGCCATGTGTGTCTTCACCCTTTGAGTATTGAGTAGAAGCACCATTTGAGCTAATACAGACATGAGTCTTTTTGGAAATGATGCAACACATTTTTCACACCTAAATTTAGGATCCTCTGAGATTCTTCCTTGAAGATCCTCTGCAGTCCCCTCAGGTTGAATAGTGAACGTTGGTGGACAGCCATGATTATGTCTCTCTAGAGATGCTCAATTGGGTTTAGGTCAGGGCTCTGGCTGGGCCAGTGAATGGTCAGATGGTTGTTCTGAAGCCACTGCTATGTTATATTAGCTGTGTGCTTAGGGTCATTGTCTTATTGGAAGGTGAGGTCTGAGGTCAAGAGGATGCTGGAAGATGGTTTTATTCCAGGATCTCTGTGCCACATTCATCTTTGCTTCAATTGCAACCAGTCGTCCTATCTGCGGCTGAAAAACACCCCCATAGCATGATGCTGCCACCACTATGTTTCACAGTCCGAAATGTCACTATTTCACAATCAAAAACATATAAAAAAATGGAATAAAAATGGATCAAGAGGCTGTGAAGTCCTCAAAATAGTAGCAATGAAAACATCATCTTATCATGCAAAAAAATGACATCACACAGCTCTATCCATCGAAGTATGAATAAGCTGTAAAAACAAAGCCCAAAAGAAAATGGCTTTTATTTTTCCTTCAATTGCAACCAGTGGTCCTGTCCATACAGCTGTGAAACACCCCCATAGCATGATGCTGCTACCACCCCCATGTTTCACAGTTGGGATTCTTTTTGGCAGGTGATGAGCAGTGCCTGTTTTCTCCACACATACTGCTTAGAATTGACACCACAAAGTTCAATCTTTGTCTCAGCAGACCAGATAATCTTATTTCTCATAGGCTGGGAGTCCTTTAAATGTTTTTTTGAAAATTGTATGTGGGCTTTCATATGTCTTGCACTCAGTCAGCACACTCTGCCATAAAGCCCTGACTGGTGGTGGGCTGTAGTGATAATTGACTTTGTGGAACTTTCTCCCATCTTCCTACTTCCTCTCTGAAAGCTCAACCATAGTGATGTTGGGGTTCTTCTTTACCTTTCTCACCAAGGCTCTTCTCCCACAATTGCTTTGTTTGGCTAGACAGCCAGGTTGAGAGAAAGTAGTGGTCATCCAAACCTTTGTAACCTTGGCCAGATCTATGTATTGCCACAACTGTGTCTCCTTGGGCAGTTCTTTAGACCTCATGATTCTCATGTGCTCTGACATGCACTGTAAGGTCTTATATACACAGGTGTGTGTCTTTCCTAGTCAAGCCCAAACAGTTTAATTGTACACAGCTGGATTCCAATGATGGAATGGAACCATCTCAAGGAGGATCAGAATGAAAAAGACAGTGGGGCTTATTTACTAAGGTCCCGCAGACGCATTTCCGTTGGGTTTTCTGATGTTTTCGGGGATCGCGCCGGGGATTGCGTAGCACGCGATCAGATTGTGCAGAGTGTACATTAATGAGTTAAAAAAAGAACTTTGATTTCCCCAATTAGCTACAATGAATCAAAGAGTGTAACATTTAAAGGGGTCGGAATACTTTCCATACCCACTGTAACTTCTGAAAACAAAATACCATTGCAATCGCAGAGATAAATCAGCAATAAATCTGGCCAATTTCTAATATCATTTCCAGCAAAATAAAATCACACAATGCACAGGAAAGTTCCATGAGCCCAATGTATTTCCCTATTCTTAGAATTAACAAATCAATTTGTATGTCAAATAGCAGTATTTGATTCATGTTTGGCAAATTGTTATCTGGCATAATTTTCTATTTCCGTTTTTAACTACAACTTTGGAGCTATATTCAATATTATAGTGAGATCTGTTCCATCATGGGTCATGAATAAAGCTAACAGGAAGCACGGTTATCTTGGTGACTCTAAGCTTTCAGGTTCATGTAAATGTGAAGTGTGTGATAAACTTGTGTAATTATTACAATCTAGATTCAGCACTATGACTTGTGAGTTGGGTGTTAAAAGTTGAAGTTAAATGTTTATAATGGATAAAATCCAACACAAATTTCCTTAAAGCAGTCACCAAAATGAAACCATACAAATCTGCACACCATTTTCTACTGAAGTTTATTTAAGGATCATTTTGCTGAGCCAATATAGAAAAAGTTAATAAAAAGGATAAAAAAGTGAGGGATTTTTGTTGTATTCTGCAAAAACATATTTAAGAATGATAAACTATAGAATATCATGCCAAAGTGCAGGAGCAGTTAAAGATGGAAAAAGCTTCTATGGTCTTTCACCCGTTATTGTCATCCACAAATAAACAGGGGATAAAATGTACATAATCACTTGTAAGGAGAAACAGTATATCCAGCAAAGGTTGGTTCACAGTAAAAAGTATTCTTCTTTGCTGATGCATATTAAAAAAATTATGCAACATGGAGTAGATAGCCAAACGTCATAGACCGACGCGTTTTGACACATCGTGTTTTTCTCAAGGTCTGAACAAAATGCTAACAAAGCAAAGAATTGACCAAAGTAAATGTCTCCCTTTCCGTTTCTCTGATGCAGTTTTTGAAGCCAAATTGAGGTGTGGATCCTGGTTTCATATCAGAAAGTTCTTAATCACCAATTGAAACATTTTGGCCCCAGCATTGTTCATTGCGTATATATCTCTAGTAGTAAACAATCTTGTAGTCTGAAATTGGCATAGCTTTTCATTTACCAGGCTCCAATGAAGGCAACACAGCTGTGTTAAAGCTGGCAAATGTGACAATTTGTGACTTGATTGTAATTCTAATTATTATAAAGCCAAGGCACAATGAAACCAACATACTTGTCAAGGGTGCCCCTGCAATGTCTCGGGTCACAAGCACACTCGTGTGCCTTGTTGTTCCCCTGTGCCTCACATACCTCTCCGGGTTCCAGTAGCATCTCCTGCGGCTTGGCGCATGCGTCCTCTAATTGCCACTGTCACGCTGCCAAACCTGTTAAATAGCCAGCCCCTTCCTATGTCCCCTGCTGAATTTTTGTACCTCATAGCCTTAGAGAAATCTTGTTCGCTATGCCCTCTGTATTTATTGTGATTTCCTGTTGTGACCCCGGTTCCATTCCTGACTCTGCTAGTCTGCTGCCTGCCTTGATCTTTTGCCTTGCTCCTGACTCCAATCCTGTGCCGCCTGTTCTGACCTCCTGCATGTCCCCAACCACCATACTGTCTCACGATTCTGTACTTCACCTTGGCCGCCACCGCGGACAAAGTCGCGCCTGTGGAGCAACCTGGTGGTACCACGCCGCAGCAAGTCCAACTCCCTTTTGGTCTCTGGTGCAAACCAGAAGGCACTTAGACGCTCCCAGGTGTCGGCTTACGTCATCATCCGTGGTGGTAGAGAGGATCCACTACCACTGATTCTGACAGTACTGATTCTACAGCGAAATACATACTGCTTTAGCTACATCACCAGATCCAATCCAAAGTCACATATCCTGTTCCAACCTCTCTTTAATATTTTTTGACAACTGTACAGAATTATACCACAATCATTTTCTTCAGATGTATAATTTTAATTTACTGGGTCATTTACACCTGCAACCACTATGCATAAAATTACCTCCATAATATTTAATTCCATTAAGATGTTAGTAGTATAACATCTGGGTGAAGGAAACCACAACGTTCCGTACCCCTGAAAGGTACACAAGGTCACTCAGTTAAGCTTTTACAGACACTCCCAAAACGCATGGGTTCTGAGAGGCGCAGGAAGTGATTTAAAGTTGTTCACACAACTTCCGGATATGGCACAACCCTCAGGGCGCGTTCACACGTTGCGTTTTGGTCGCGTTTTCATTGCGTTTGAAACGCATATACAACAGCTGATGAGAGGTGATTTGCCTAATTACATTACCGTTTACGTTAACATCGCGTTTACGATGCGTTTTGCAAACGGAAATGTTAGCAGCGATGTAATTAGGCAAATCACCTCTCCTCAGCTGTTGTGTTTGCGTTTCAAACGCAATGAAAACGCAGGTCAAAACGCAACGTGTGAACGCGCCGTAACGGGCTTATATAGGGTGAGGAACCAACCCAGTAGCATGTATATAAGCGAGAAACCCGGATGTAAGATTCGTGATCGAGATAAAAGAGCAACACAGATTAGATTTTATATTTAATTGCCTTAAGGGCACACTAGACAATATAGTACACACAATAGATATATACAGTAAACAGAGCACAAATTACACGGGTAGCACTACAAGTCTAAGCAGTTTGGTGAGTTAGTTACCTTGGTGTGTGTGGCCCTAATAGGGATGGATAGTCCACACTTTTAGATTCTCCCTGTGCTTGTTGATAGTTTCCCCCAGGTGAAAGACAAGGTCCTTTTAGTGGTGCCTGATTATATCAGGTGTGGACATACCTCTGTCCACCCTAAGGAAGAATTATGGGTCACTCCTACCTGGTATTACATCCAGAGCCCTGGAGAAGCCACAGCTACTCCAGGGGAAGTCGTAGGGTCATGGTTCTGGTATCATTGGATCCGGGTGAATCCCTGCATCCCTGACCCATTTGCTATGGTCTCATCCCCAGATATTGATATCTCTGTAACCGAGTATCCTAGAGCCGCCCCGAACAATGGATTGTTCTGATTTCCTGAAAATAACCCTCCAAAAATGTATTCTGGTAAGACGAACCATAACTTCATAACTGTCCCTATTCAACTTGGTGATTTGAGAGTTTTAATGGCTCTTTGTTTGAGCTTTGGGGAGTGTGGGAGGGGGGGGGAGAGATGGGAATGCCTGGAGTCGATCTGTCTGCAAAAGTCTTTGAAGCTTGGTCACATGCTGCTTTTGTCAACAATCTGGCTCAATTAGGTTACCTTATATACTCGAGTATAAGCCTACTTTTTCAATACAAAATTTGTGCTCAAAAACCCTTACTCGGCTTATACTCGAGTCAACTAAAAAAATTAAGTCAAAACTCACCTTTCTGACATCACCTGTAGGTCCTCTTCTGTCTGGGACAGTCTGAGACAGAAGAGGACCTATGGGGGACGTCGGAAAGATGAGTACAGTGTTATTTTTTTTCCTACTACAGGGGCTGGGCAGGCTGTATGGTACAGGGGTTGGGCAGGCTGTATGCTACAGGGGCTGGCAGACTATATACTGGGAGGCTGTAACCAATGCATTTCCCACCCTCGGCTTATACTCGATCAATAGGTTTTCCCAGTTTTTTTGTGTTGAAATTAGGGGTTTCGGCTTATACTCGGGTCGGCTTATACTCGAGTATATACGGTAATTTAAGGTGGTGAATTACTAGCAGGCCTCCCTTCCCCCGGGTCATGTTTATCACAATCTGTATTTCAAATGGGCTGAAATTCAAGTTGCAGTATTTCAGATCTCTTTTATAAATTCTTAATGAATCCAATAAAGTATATTGTTTGATACATTGATCTTTTCAAGTATTGCACGTCTCCACAGATTTCTGACAAGGATATGCCATCTCTATTTAAGACTATTTCACTAGAAGAAATACGTGTATGGATAGTGTAGTATATTCTTTTATAGTTTCAAATTTTATTTAAAAATATACTCACAAAATATTTGTAAAAATGCGCATATCTAGACATATCTAGACATAAGCAGGACGCCAGTCACACATGTCCATCTGACCCTGGGTTTCGCCTACACAGCTTCTTCCAGGACGCTGCTGGCCTCTTATGTCCTGCCTCTTTTAGATCATTCACAACACCATAGAATAACATAACAATACATCTTTAGAAATGAACACTAAGTTTATCTCACTATGCGACCTTTGTTACTTATATTGTATACATTCCCGAAATATATATGCCCGAGGTATTTCTCATTTAGTTCCTAAATATATTCTCTTTTATATCAACCAATCATATAGCACATGGTTTCATTCTACCTAACCCTTGTAAACTCCCCCTTCAACTATTCACTCCCCCTTTCCACATACTATTCACTCACAGAAATACTAGCATGTTTATTTTAACCCTGTCGCAACCATAACGCCGGTATCTTATAACCCCTACCTTATTTCTAAAACCATTTTTACACTTCTGATTCAATATCAACATATAAATTTATCACTAACATATACATAATCCATTTCAATCTAACCCCATATTGTCATGGTATCCATCTAAAAGTATCCGTGACTTATCTTATCCTAGGGATGTATTCACATTACCCACTCACAAGTGTACCATTATCACTCCCTTAGGCCAGCGGCACATGTAGCGTTTTGAACCCGTTTTTGTGCCATTTTAATTAGTCCATTAAAAAAGCATGCAATTTTTTGACCTGTTTTAATTAAGATAATTGGTAAAACCGGTCAAAAATGGATGCGTTTTTAAAAAACTCTCCAAGTTGTTGGTACTGCAGCCCCTCCCTTTCCAGGTTGTGAACTCTGCACCCTTCAGAGAAGTAATGGCTTCTGCCGAACCGAGGAGGAAAGTTCCAAGCCGATTTTTTTTTTCACAAATATGTAGGACATAAGGTGGGCCAGTCCTTGAGCTTATCGATTTCTTCCAAGGTGCACGGCAGAGCGGACGTGTGGAGTAGAGATGGGCAAACTTGTTGAAATTCGGTTCGACCCGATTCGACTAATTTTTCAAAAAATTTTGATTTCACCCGAATCGAATCATGACGAATCATGTTAAAAAACAGGTATTTCCTGGCTGCAAAGAGCCTGTAGGGTGTTGTAGAACGTTGTGCCATGCTTAAATATGCATAGGGAGTGTGGTTTGGTCTTCAAACAATGCTGTGTTTTAGCATGATACACACATGACAGCCTCCACTCATAAAATCGCTTCAATCTACATTTCCATGGGCACTTACAGAGGCCAACTCCACCAAATAAGCGAAGCGGAAATGTAGCCTTACAAGGTAACGTCTGTGCCAGCTCGGAAAGACTGAGCTGAGGGCCAGGATCCCACTATAACATCAAAGTGTGCACTCTTTTTACACTGACATCATATGATTCCATAGATTACGACAGAACCTGTTTTTTTAAACGCGGATACATGTAGAAACCCCCCAAAAGAGTGCAGAGGGTGTCGGCAGTAATTCTGCATTGACATCACTGATCATTTTGCCCTTCACTTCATCCATCAGTGTCCGTTTTCAATCAGTCAATAATCCATCATCAGTATTGCTAAAGCCAAAAACAAACAGGAGTGGATCCAAAACAGAGATAACAAGTAAATGGGATATTTGCATGTCCTCTGTGTTCTGTACCCACTCCTGATTTTGGCTATCAATCCTCAAGCTTTTCATTCCTGACAGATGAAATGAAAGGAAAAACATAGTGGCAACGTTAAAGAGTGGTGGAGGGAAAAAGCAGCATTACGGATATCACAGGGTGTTCCAGGGAGACGGCAGTCACCTGGCAGCAGCATGAGTAGGCAGCATAGTGGCACAATGACGAATTATGGAGGTGGCGGAAACATGGTAGGCCACAGAGTGGCACAATGACAGAGCATGGAGGTGGCAGCGGCAGCAGAAGGAGGCCACATAGTTGCACAAAGACAGTGTGGAGGTGGCAGCAACCTGGTAGGCCACAGAGTGGCACAATGACAGTGTGGAGGTGGTGGCAACATGGTAGGCCACAGAGTGGCACAATGAGTGTGGAGGTAGCAGCAGCAGCATGAGGTCAGAGAGTGGCACGATGACAAATTCGGGAGCTGGCAGCAACAGGGGAGGCCACATTAGGGGGCAATGACAACGTTTGAAATGAATTTGAAGTTGAAGTTTTCAATTGAAATTTAAATTTGAAGATAAGAGACGACACATGCTTCATACTTTACAGTTTTCCTGAAAATATCATATCTTTGCCGAAAAAGAACTGCAAAGGTGGCACCAGCAGCAGCATAAGGGCAGAGATGTAGAGGTGGTGGCAACATGTTAGGCCACAGAGTGGCACAATGATAGAGTGTGGAGTTGGTATCAGCAGAAGCACCAGCAAGAGCCCGCAGGTGGCGGCAACATTGAAAGCCACAGAATGGCACAATGACAGATTGTGTAGGTGGCGGACAATTCCAGTCCCTGGTAAAGATGGTAGGAGGCAGATGGAGCAACTGGCAACAGATGTGTGGCATCAGGCAGGTGGGAGCATCAGAATAGTGGCTGAGGAAGGTAATTAGAATCCAGACTCATTTCTCAACATTTGGGGGAGGCGTTATGGCTGATCTAATCTGATGCATAAAGCCGTAGTGAGTTGAATTCCAGGCCGATCCAAGTCTGATTCATCTTGACAAAGGTCAGTCTCTTCACATTACAGGTGGACAAGCAGGTTCTCCTTGGGGTAACGATGACCCCCGCCCCACTGAACACCCTCTCTGATGCCGCACTACTGCATGGGCAGGACAGATTCTCTACAGCAAAGTCCGCAAGTTGCGGCCACGCATCAAGTTTGGTTGCCCAGTAGTCCAGTGGATCCTCTACCTGGGGTGGTAAAGTGTTGTCCAAGTAGGCCACCACCTGATGATGGAGCTGCTACTGCTCCTACCCCCCCCCCCCCCCCCATATCCCCACAGCAGCCGTGGCAGTAGTACGTGAACCATCACTGCCAGGAATACCCCGGTCAGACCTGACAGAGGATGGACAATGGCACACAAAGGCAACGGCCAACTGTCTTTTTAGTATTTCTCTATAGTACGCCAGTTGTTCCTTCCTCTCGGCAGCTGGAAAAAAGTTACCCATTTTTGACTGGTAGCGAGGGTCCAAAAGGGTGGAGAGTAGAGATGAGCGAACATACTCGTCCGAGCTTGATGCTCGTTCGAGCATTAGCGTACTCGAAACTGCTCGTTGCTCGGACGAATACTTCGCCCGCTCGAGAAAATGGCAGCTCCCGCCGTTTTGCTTTTTGGCAGCCAGAAACAGAGCCAATCACAAGCCAGGAGACTCTGCACTCCACCCAGCATGACGTGGTACCCTTACACGTCGATAGCAGTGGTTGGCTGGCCAGATCAGGTGACCCTGGGATAGACTAGCCGCTGCCCGCGCTGCTCGGATCATTCTGTGTCTGGATGCCGCTAGGGAGAGAGCTGCTGCTGGTCAGGGAAAGCGTTAGGGTGTTCTATTAGAATAGTGTTAGGCAGGAGTGATTCAACAAGAACCCAACAGCCCTTCTTAGGGCTACAATAACGTTATACTTTTTTTTTTTATTATTTGCAGCTAGTACCATATTGTGAGGAATTTGCAGGGGGACTTGCTACCGTTGTGTTTAGCTCTTAGTGACACACATTTCCACCTCAAACACCAAAGTGGGAAAATTTATTAGGGGTTTGATTTCAATTAGGCACAGTCTGGCAGTTTCTTTTTATTTTACGTTTATTTTTTCATAACTCAGCGTCATCTCATCAGTGTGCTTTCATACTTGGCTAGAAAATAGCCAAAGGAGAATCCAAACGGCTTACTTACGCCTACAATAGCGTTATATATATTTTATTTCTGGTCGATCTGCTGGTGGCTGTCCTTGCTGCAGTGCATCTACTAGCCAATTGTGAGGAATTTGGAGTGAGACTTGCGACCGCTGTGTTTAGCGCTTAGTGACGCACATATCCATCGCAAAGACCGAAGTGGGAAAATTTATTAGGGGTTGGATTTCAATTAGGCACAGTCTGGCAGTTTCTTTTTATTTTACGTTTATTTTTTCATAACTCAGCGTCATCTCATCAGTGTGCTTTCATACTTGGCTAGAAAATAGCCAAAGGAGAATCCAAACGGCTTACTTACGCCTACAATAGCGTTATATATATTTTATTTCTGGTTGATCTGCTGGTGGCTGTCCTTGCTGCAGTGCATCTACTAGCCAATTGTGAGGAATTTGGAGTGAGACTTGCGACCGCTGTGTTTAGCGCTTAGTGACGCACATATCCATCGCAAAGACCGAAGTGGGAAAATTTATTAGGGGTTGGATTTCAATTAGGCACAGTCTGCCATTTCCTTTTTATTTTACGTTTATTTTTTCATAACTCAGCGTCATCTCATCTAGCATAGCAGTGTGCTTTCATACTTGGCTAGAAAATAGCCATAGCAATAGGATAGCATCGTTTGGTTTTAAAAACTAAAAAACACAAAAAAAAAATAAAAAACACAAAAAAACACAAAAAAAAGTTTTAAAAAAATTAGTTATATAACTTTCATTTTCAAAATGTTTAACCCGAGGGCTAGGGGTAGAGGACGAGGGCGGGGACGTGGGCATCCAACTACTGCAGGGGTCAGAGGCCGTGGTCCTGGGCGGGGTGAGACACCACCTGCTGATGAGGGAGCAGGGGAACGCCGCAGAGCTACACTCCCTAGGTTCATGTCTGAAGTTACTGGGACTCGTGGTAGAGCACTGTTGAGGCCAGAACAGTGCGAACAGGTGATGTCGTGGATTGCCGACAATGCTTCGAGCAATTTAGTCCACCAGTCAGTCTTCATAACAGTCCACCCATGTCACCGAAATCGGCACTCCTCCAGCTCCTGCACCTCAGCCTCCTCCCCCCCAGTCTGCCCCCTCCCATGAAAATTTGGCATTTGAACCGGCATACTCTGAGGAACTTTTTTCTGGACCCTTCCCACAGTCACAAACCACTTGTCCGGTTGCTGCTGAGCAATTTTCCGATGCCCAGGTTTTCCACCAGTCGCAGTCTGTGGGTGATGATGACCTTCTTGACGTAGTGGAAGAAGTGTGTAAAGAGGTGTCCGACGATGAGGAGACACGGTTGTCAGACAGTGGTGAAGTTGTTGTCAGGGCAGGAAGTCCGAGGAGGGAGCAGACTGAGGGATCGGAGGATGATGAGGTGACAGACCCAAGCTGGGTTGAGAGGCCGGGTGAACACAGTGCTTCTGAGACGGAGGAGAGTCCTCGACCAGAACAGGTTGGAAGAGGCAGTGGTGGGGCCAAACGGAGAGGCAGGGCCAGAGCAGGTGCATCAGCGCCAAATGTGTCACGTAGTGAAGCTCCCGTGGCGAGGGCTCCCGCGGTGAGGGCTAGATTTTCAGAAGTCTGGAGGTTCTTTAAGGAAACACCGGATGACCGACGGACTGTGGTGTGCAACCTTTGCCAAACCAGGATCAGCAGGGGTTCCACCACTACTAGCTTAACTACCACCAGTATGCGCAGGCATATGAATGCTAAACACCCCACTCAGTGGCACCAAGCCCGTTCACCTCCGGCCGTGCACACCACTGCTCCTTCCCCTGTGTCAGCTGATAGTCAGCCCCCTGCCCAGGACCCTGGCACAAAAACCCCATCGTCGCCTCCACGATCCTCCACAGCATCCACCAGCGTTCAGCTCTCCATACCCCAGACGCTGGAGCGGAAACGTAAATATAGTGCAACCCACCCGCACGCCCAAGCCCTTAATGTCCACATCTCCAGATTGCTTAGCCTGGAGATGCTGCCCTATAGGCTAGTAGAGACCGAGGCCTTTCGCAACCTCATGGCGGCGGCCGCCCCTCGGTATTCGGTCCCCAGCCGCCACTACTTTTCCCGATGTGCCGTCCCAGCCCTGCACCAGCACGTGTCAGACAACATCATCCGTGCCCTGACCAACGCCGTTTCTGACAAGGTCCACCTGACCACGGACACGTGGACGAGTGCTGCCGGGCAGGGCCACTATATATCGCTGACGGCACATTGGGTTAACTTGGTGGAGGCTGGGACCGAGTCTGACCCTGCGGCTGGTCATATACTGCCGACGCCGAGGATTGCGGGACCTACCTCGGTCCAGATCTTTCAGGCCTACTATGCCTCCTCCTCCTCCCACCCCTCCTCCACCTCCTCCTCCGAACTACCATCCGTGGGCATGACGCCATCAGTCGGTAGCTCTAGGCACAGCAGCAGTGCCGTCGCTAAGCGACAGCAGGCGGTGCTCAAACTGCTGAGCCTAGGCGATAAAAGGCACACCGCCCAAGAGCTATTACAGGGCATCACGGCGCAGACTGATCTGTGGCTGGCACCGCTGAACCTGAAGCCAGGCATGGTTGTGTGTGACAACGGCCGTAACCTGGTGGTGGCTCTGCAACTCGGCAGACTGACACATGTGCCATGCCTGGCCCATGTGTTAAATCTGATAGTTCAGCGTTTCCTCAAGACATACCCCAATCTGTCTGATTTGCTCACGAAGGTGTGCCGCATCTGTGCGCATTTCAGGAAGTCCAGCACAGATGCTGCCACTCTCAGGGCAGCGCAGCGCCGCCTCCAACTGCCCGCTCACCGACTGTTGTGCGACGTGCCCTCGAGGTGGAATTCAACATTAACCATGTTATCCAGAGTTTACCAGCAGCGCAGAGCGATTGTAGACTGCCAGATGTCAACTTCCACCAGAACTGGTAGTCAGGTCAGTCAGCTTCCTCAAGTCTACAATGAGGAGTGGACGTGGATGTCTGATATCTGTCAGGTGCTGAGTAACTTCGAGGAGTCAACACAGATGGTCAGTGGCGATGCCGCCATCATCAGCCTCACCATCCCGCTGCTTGGCCTGTTGAAAAACTCTCTGATCAGCATGAAGTCGGAAGCTTTGCGCTTGTCACAAGAGACGGGGGAAGAAGATTCCCTTGTTGATAGCCAAAGCACCCTTAGGTCTGTTTCTCAGCGCATATCGGAGGAGGTGGAGGTGGAGGAGGATGAGGAGGAAGAGGAGGAGAATGTTGGCGAGACACAAGAGGGGACCATTGTTGAGTCCTTCACTGTTCAGCGTGTATGGGCAGAAGAAGAGGAGTTGGAGGAGTTGGAGGAGGAGGAAATGGACAGTCAGGCCAGTGAGGGGAGTGAATTCTTACGCGTTGGTACTCTGGCGCATATGGCAGATTTCATGCTAGGCTGCCTATCCCATGACCCTCGCGTTCAAAGAATTTATTCCAGCACCGATTACTGGGTATTCACTCTCCTGGACCCACGGTACAAGCAAAATCTTTCCACTCTCATCCCTGGAGAGGAAAGGAGTGTGAGAATGCATGAATACCAGCAGGCCCTGGTGCACAAGCTGAAACACTATTTCCCTTCTGACAGCGCTAGCGGCAGAGTGCGTAGTTCTGCGGGACAACTAGCGAGGGAGAGTAGGCGAGCAGGCAGCTTGTCCAGCACTGGCAAGGGTACGCTTTACAAGGCTTTTGCCAGCTTTATGTCACCCCAGCAAGACACTGTCACCTGTCCCCAGTCTCGGCAGAGTAGGGCTGATCTTTACAGAAAGATGGTGAGGGAGTACGTAGCTGACCATACCATCGTCCTAAATGATCACACAGCTCCCTACAACTACTGGGTTTCAAAGCTGGACATGTGGCACGAACTGGCGCTGTACGCCTTGGAGGTTCTTGCCTGCCCTGCCGCTAGCGTGTTGTCCGAGCGGGTTTTCAGTGCAGCTGGTGGCATCATCACCGATAAGCGTACACGCCTGTCGACTGACAGCTCTGACAGGCTGACGCTTATTAAGATGAATAAAGCCTGGATTTCTCATAATTTCCAATCTCCACCAGGTGAAGGAAGCTCAACCTGAATAATTTATCCACTCCTCCTCCTCCTCATTTTCCTCCTTCTCCTCCTCTTTGTACACTAAAGCAGAGGAAACTGGCTATTTTTTGACAGGGCCCACTGGCTCTAGCTATAGTACTTTATGCATTTAATTTTTCTGGAGGGCCACCTACCCGGTCCTCTGTTTTAAACAATTTTTTGGACTGCCACATACAGGCACTCAATCTATTTCATTTTTCTGGAGGGCCACCTACCTGCTCCTCTGGTTTGAAAACTTTTTTGGACTGCCACATACAGGCACTCAATCTATTTCATTTTTCTGGAGGGCCACCTACCTGCTCCTCTGGTTTGAAAACTTTTTTGGACTGCCACATACAGGCACTCAATCTATTTCATTTTTCTGGAGGGCCACCTACCTGCTCCTCTGGTTTGAAAACTTTTTTGGACTGCCACATACAGGCACTCAATCTATTTCATTTTTCTGGAGGGCCACCTACCTGCTCCTCTGGTTTGAAAACTTTTTTGGACTGCCACATACAGGCACTATCCAAATTAAATTGTCTCCATAGCAGCCTCCACACGTTGTCTCCATTGCTACCTCCAAAAGTCGTCCATATAGCTGCCTCCATACATCGTCCCCTTATCAAACGAGGTGTGTCAGGCAGAAATTTGGGTTGTTTTCATGGATTCCACATCAAAGTTGTTAACTTTGTCGCCACCCTGCTGTATTATCCACAAAATATACTGGCAAACTTTTACCATTTACGGATATTATTTCAGCGCTTCTTGCGCATCTGTTTACATTCCCCTCACCCGCCATATCCCAAACTTATAAGAACGCTACTACACTTAACTTGGTGCAGGCTGGGACCGAGTCTGACCCTGGGGCTGGTCATATACTGCCGACGCAGAGGATTGCGGGGCCTACCTCGGTCCAGGTCTCAAAGGCCTACTACACCTCCTCCTCCTCCCACCCCTCCTCCACCTCCTCCTCCTCCGAATTACCATCCGTGGCCATGGCGCCATCAGTCGGTAGCTCTAGGCACAGCAGCAGTGCTGTCGCTAAGCGACAGCAGGCGGTGCTCAAACTGCTGAGCCTAGGCGATAAAAGGCACACCGCCCAAGAGCTATTACAGGCCATTCCACATCAAACTTGTTAACTTTGTCGCCACCCTGCTGTGTAATCCACAAAATATACTGGCAAACTTTTATCATTTACCGATATTATTTCAGCGCTTCTTGCGCATCTGTTTACATTCCCCTCACCCGCCATATCCCAAACTTATAAGAACGCTACTACACTTGATCTTATACAAAAGGTTCTTAGAAGTGCTGTTTGGGGAGTAGCCTAGAGACAGGGGCTTGGATTGGCGAAAGCTCGCCTGGAAGCGGAGCGCCAGCTCCATCCCAAGATCCAACTAACATAGTTTTAACTGCAGCACCTTTAATCTACTACTAGTTCACTGCCTCCATAATAATAATAATAATAATAATAATAATAATAATAATAATCTTTATTTATATAGCACCATCATATTCCGTAGCGCTTTACAAATCATAGGAAACAAATACAAATGTAATGTAACAGAGCACAACATTTGTATGGAACAACAGGAGTGAGGTCCCTGCTCGCCAGAGCTTACGGTTTATGAAGATGATGGGGTAACACGAGGTAAAAGAATATTTAATGGTCAAGCCATTCTTCTTAGGGAATAGAACAAAATATAATAAATGGAATTGCTGTCGCTTGAACCACTCAGCCGTCATCTTATATACCAGGTCCAGGGTGAATGGGACTGCAGAGAAGTCTGGTGCCTGTTGGTTGCTGGATAACAGATGGGAGGACGACACAGGACGGGTTAGTAGAAGAGTTAAAACTTCATGCAGTTAATGAGTGTTATAGGCTTGCCTAAAGAAATGGGTTTTAAGAGCACGTTTGAAACTTTGGAGGTTAGGTATTAGTCTGATAGTCCGGGGCAGAGCATTCCATAGAATTGGTGCAGCTCCAGAGAAGTCTTGGAGACGCGAGTGGGAGGTCCGCACTAGGGTAGAGGTTAATCTAAGATCACTGGCGGATCTAAGAGCACGGGTTGGGCGATAGACTGAGATAAGAGAGGAGAGGTAGGGGGGTGCAGCATTATACAGAGCTTTATGGATGAGGGTTATTATTTTAAACCGTATTGGAAAGGAGACTGGCAGCCAGTGCAGCGACTGGCATGAACTGTAGGCATACATGGTCCCCTTATCAAACGAGCTGTGTCAGGCAGAATTTTGGGTTGTTTTCATGGCTTCCACAACAAACTTGTTAACTTTGTCGCCACCCTGCTGTGTAATCCACAAAATATACTGGCAAACTTTTATCATTTACCAATATTATTTCAGCGCTTCTTGCGCATCTGTTTACATTCCCCTCACCCGCCATATCCTAAACTTATAAGAACGCTACTACACTTGATCTTATACAAAAGGTTCTTAGAAGTGCTGTTTGGGGAGTAGCCTAGAGACAGGGGCTTGGATTGGCGAAAGCTCGCCTGGCAGCGGAGTGTCAGCTCCATGCCAAGATCCAACTAACATAGTTTTAACTGCAGCACCTTTAATCTACTACTAGTTCACTGCCTCCATACATGGTCCCCTTATCAAACGAGCTGTGTCAGGCAGAATTTTGGGTTGTTTTCATGGCTTCCATGTTAACTTTGTCGCCACCCTGCTGTGTAATCCACAAAATATACTGGCAAACTTTTATCATGTACCGATATTATTTGAGCGCTTCTTGCTCACCTCCTTTGGTTCCTCTCTGCCACCCATTGGTTTGAAGCCTGAGTCCATTTAGGGTATGTCGCCATGCCACTCTCTAGCCTGCCGCTGCCTCTGCATGCCGTCCCCTATAGTGTCAGGGTCAATTATTGGATGTTTTAGATGCTATCTAGCTTCATTCTGTCACTCTGTCATGGCCATGCTGTTGCCCATAATTTTGGCATAATGGTGCGATTAAGCAGCCTCAGAGGCATCCATGCATGCTGCCCCTGCTGTTTCCTGTCCATTTCCGTGGTGTTTCCATCCTTTTCTGAGGTTCCCAGGTGTTTGGCCAAGCTTCCCTGTGCAGAGCCTTGGTCCCCTTGAAAAATGCTCGAGTCTCCCATTGACTTCAATGGGGCTCGTTATTCGAGACGAGCACTCGAGCATCGGGAAAAGTTCGTCCCGAATAACGAGTACCCGAGCATTTTAGTGCTCGCTCATCTCTAGTGGAGAGCCAAAACTCATCCCTATGACTATTTAGCTGTCACTAGTTCGGCAAAGCAGCATGCTGCGGTCCATCTGCACAAGTGACTCTGAGGGACTCCCGGCCACCATCTCCACTGTATACTACCACGGTGCTTCTGGGTTATCTGCCTCGTCTTCTACCTCCTCCGGATGCTCCTGCTAGTCCTCTCTTGTCACCTGAGTGGAAAAACCACTAATTTCACCAGACTCTGCTTGTGCTCCAATGTCGTCCTCCTCCTCCAGTTCAGCCCCATCGGACTCATGTGGTCATTAGAAGTAGTCTCCACTTCTCCAGTGCCCTGACCAGACAGATTTTGCAGCATGAGTTCCAGGACATGAAATAGTGGAATGACGTTATTCATCCCGCAGTCCTGGAGACTGACAAATAACGTGGCCTCTTCAAAGGGCCTGAGCAAACGGCAGGTGTCACGCATGAGCTGCCAGTGGTTGACTCCAAAGTTATACAGGGGAGTACTCTGGTCCGGTTGCATCACCAAAAAATTATCAATGGCTTTTCTCTGCTCATGCAGGCGTTCTAACATATGGAGGCTGGAATTCCAACTGGTGGAAATATCGCATATCAGACTATGTTGGGGTAGGCCGTTCTGACAATGCAACTCAAAGTGGATGTGCTTGGCTTTGTAAGAATGGCTGAAGTGCATGCACAGTTTCCTGGCCATTTTTAGAATGTCTTGCAGATGGGTGGAAGAACCTGTTGACAACTAGATTGAACACGTGTGCCATGCGGGGCACATGGGCCATCGCTCCTCGGTGCAGCACGGACACCATGGGGCACATTTACTAAGGGTCCGCATTTCCATCGGGTTTCCCGTATATTTCCATGAATATTTGCCCTGAATTGCAGAGGGGTTTTTGGTGCATGCGATCGGATTTTGGCGCATCGGCGCCGGCTTTCATGCAACACAAAACGGGGGCGTGGCCATCTGACAACCCGACTGATTCAGTCAAACCACGGAATTTAAAATTCAAATTGTGTCACAAGATCAACACTCACATGCATCGGGAAGAAGATGGTGAACTCCGGTGGACCTGAGCGGGGAAGCGACACATTCAAGAAATCGAGCGCACGCTGTAAGTGAATCGCTGCAGCTCCGAATCCTCGGCAGACGCAACGGGAAGAGTAGTATGACAGGGAGCAGTTCCTCCCCTGTGTGACTTTGTTTGCCCAGGCAAACCAGGTGTAGAACTGCGTGACACCACTGTGCCCTGCCCATGTGGGATGATGGAGCATCACTTAGACTTGTGGAGGCTGATGTGGTGGTGGAGAAAGAGGAGGCGTACATTGGCGCAGGAGCAGCAGTTTGACAATGTGGAGGAGAAAGCGGCGTCATTGGTTCAAGTTGTTGGTGTGGCTGAGCAGGAAGCACATTCACCCTGTGGGCAGTAAAGGACATGTACTGGCCCTAACCGTAGTTACAGCTCCACACATCCACGCTGCCATGCACCTTGGAAGAAACTGATGAGCTCAAGGACTGGCCCACCTTCTGTTCTACATATTTGTGAAGGGCTGGCACTTCCTTTTTGGAAAAAAATATTGCGGCTTGGAACTCGATTCAGCATTAGTTTTCTGAAGGGTGCAGAGTCCACGACTTGGAAAGGGAGGGACTGCAGTACCAAGAACTTGGACAAGAGCACAGTCAGCTTCTGCACCTTAGGTTGTCTCATTGTAATCGACTCTTTCAACGACTGCTGGTGCCATGCGAAGCGAGGAGCCAGAGGATCTGGAGGATCTGGACTGGGAGATGATGTCAAAGACAAACAGCTCCCTTCGGCAGAGGTGCTGGAGCCTTGACTGACTGAAATGGCATGTGTGCCACTAGGTCCTGCTGCTGTTGCTGCGGTGGCAGGATGGACCTCCACATCTGTTCCACGTTTCTCCCAGGCCATTGGATGGTGACGCTGCATGTGTTGATGTAGGGACATGGTGCCAATGTTAGCTCCCTGGCCACGCTTCACTTTCTGCCCGCATATTCTACATATACACACGCTCATCCTCACTGCTGACTTTCCTCAAACACTTTGTCCTCACTATATAGTAGTGCTGAGCTCTGGTCACTCTATAAACTACGTGGATTTGACACGTATGTCTTGCTCTCAACGTTTGCAACAAAAAACTATTGTAATTTGTGTTATACAGATGCCCCAAAACGCACACCCTGGGAGAGGAGCAGAAATCACTACAGCAGCTGTGTGGATATGACACAGATTTCTTCCTAGTCACTTCAGTAACAAAAAAGGAACTGCTATTTGGGGTATCAGACGCACACCCTGGAATTGGAGCAGAAATCGCTACAACACAGTACAATAAAAGCAGCTAGACGCTACAGACAGCACATGCTGTGTGAAATGCTGAGATTGCAAATGGCTGACAGTTTTTATAGGGCTGTGTGACATCACATAAGCCTGCCGGTCGTTGATTGGCTTACAGGTCTGCAGATGTCATTGAGGGTGTTCCTTTCTTCTTCCCAGAGTTCTCTGCCCCATGAAACACATTGTGCTTGCGCCCATTTAGCTAAAAAAGAGGGGGGAAAACATGGTACATGGTGCCCGCGCTGCACCGAGGAGGCATGGCCCATGCACCCTGCATGGCGGACAAGTTCAATCTGGTTGTCAACAGGTTCCTCGAGTCTTCCACCAACCTGCAAGATATTCTAAAAATTGCCAGGAAACTACATGCACTTCAGCCATTCTTACAAAGCAAGCACACCTTCCTCGAGTTGCAGCTGCAGAAAGGCCTACCCCAACATAGTCTGATATGCAATGTTTCCACCCTTTGGAATTCCAGCCTTCATATGTTAGACCAGGGGTCCCCAAACTTTTTACATAGAGGGCCGTTCACGGTCCCTCTCAGACCGTTGAATGGCCGGACTAAAGTTAAAAAATAAAAAAAAATAAGAAATTCCTCTGTACACTGCACATATCCTATACTGCTCCTCCATCATTGATTATTTCCTTTACTGCTCCTCCATCATTAATTATTTCCTATTCTTCCCCCCACTTATTATTTCATATGCTGCCCCTCCACCATTAATTATTTCCCATACTGCCCCTCCATCATTAATTATTTTCTATACTGCACCTCCATCATTAATTATTTCCTACACTGCTCCCCCATCATTAATTATTTCCCATACTGCCCCTCCATCATTAATTATTCCCTATACTGCTCCTCCATCATAAATTATTCCCTATACTGCCCCTCCATCATTAATTATTATTAATCATGCTCCTCCATCATTAATTATTCTCTACACTGCTCCTCCACCATTAATTATTATTCATCATGCTCCTCCATCATTATTTTCTATACTGCTCCTCCACCATTAATTATTATTCATCATGCTCCTCCATCATTAATTATTTTCTATACTGCTCCTCCATCATTAATTATTTCTCATACTGCCCCTCCATCATTAATTATTCCCTATACTGCCCCTCCATCATTAATTATTCCCTATACTGCCCCTCCATCATTAATTATTCCCTATACTGCTCCTCCAGCATTAATCATTTTATTTAATGCCCCCATAATTAATTATTTTTTTATATTAGGGTCCCCTGACCGCCAAAATATATTTGCTGCTGGTTAAAACAAATCCTATACTCACCTCTGGCAGCGGCTCCCGTGTCTTCTTTCTTGTGGCCTACCATGTTGCTGCCACCTCCACACTCTATCATTGTGCCACTCCGTGGGCTCCTGCTGCTACTGCCACCTCCACACTCTATCATTGTGCCACTCTGTGAGCTCCTGCTGCTGTGCTGACGCCACAGATCCAATAAAATGTTTCAATTTTTTTAATAGACTTTTAATGGCTATTTAAGGGGCAAATTGGACACAAGCTGCAGCGCTGTTTTTTTCTGTAATAGAGGAAGTGTTCAAATGAACACTGACGGTAGCCATTAAAGGTACACTGAAATGAACATGGCCTAAGTTGTGATTATTATTCAGTATCAGTTTTTTGGTGGTATGGTTATTAGGGATCCCTGGGGAGGCAGAAGCACTTTAATTTTGGCTGGAAATATTTAGCTTCTTTACATATTTAAAAAAAATTACAATGAAAAAAAGAAACAACCTTACTGGGCCCCGACATGTTTTTGCGCCCAGGGGCCTCCACCACCCTTAATCCGGTCCTGAGTCATGCTAGATATTAGAAAATGTAATAACTTTTTATAAAATAATGACTTCAATTAATTCATGAAAACGTCTTGAATACCCGTCTCCCTTTATCAGTCAATCATTGTACAGTATAATGTAATTGTATATTGTTTCTTCTTGAATATTGTTTTTGATACTTTATATACTAGTTGTATTTTGTGAGATACTATTACATTGCAAATTTATGACAGCATATTTATTTACACTTTGCTTTGGAAACCATTACTGTACAGGAGATTTGAGCTGCCTTAGGCATATCCGAATGCCAGCACTGTCTGCCAGTTTACGTTGTGGATTCATGAAATGTTTGAAATATAAATTATTCATAATCACCAAAATCTTTTTTGATGTCCTTCTATCTGTACATTCCATGTAAATTGAAACTGTCTCTAATTGTCTTGATGACTCAATTCTGTGTTTTTTTGTCTTTTTATTATAATGCAATAAAGCCTCCTAGAACTTTCCACAAAGGGATCCCACCATTAACATGAAATACTTCCCGTTTACCACAGCTGTAACGAATCGTGATTAGGCTTGTTGTGTTGTGTGTTAACACCAAATGGATTGAATGAGTGATGAAAGCAAATAAAATGAGGATAGTAGATGTCTTTACACACATGGCTTACAATCATTTCCAGCTTTTTTCCAGCACGAAGCACCATTTACATAGATGTTTCTTTTTTGGTTCCATTTCGGTTAATATGTAGTTAGGTTTGGAAGCTGTAGAAAGATAGATATAAAAAATACTGCTAAGAAAAAGCATCCAATTTATAGATTCACTATTGAAATTTCCTGTAGATCAGTAAGTTAATATAAAATGGAACCTGTGACCAGCTAAATATAGCTAGTGGCAAATTCCCATAGAGCCCCATTAACTAACATACGCCACTCTTTTAGCTAAAATTGTTTTCCTTTAGATCCCCATACAATCAACTTTATAATTTTACCTGGTATTCAGGCATATGTATAGCGAGTCAAGGGGGTCGTGGGAAGTTGATTATGAGGATCTGAAGGAAACAATTTTTTAGCTAAAAGAAGGGTGTCAGTAAGTTAATAGGACTCTATGGGAACCTGCCATTAGCTGTGTTTGTTAAAAATATGGTGACAGGTTCACTTTAATTTTTAACAAAATGCTAAGGGTGAAGACACACGTGGCGTTTTTAGGTCCTTTTTGGGCCGTTTTTAGTTAGTGCATTTTCAGATTGTAAAAAACGCATGCGTTTTTGACAGGTTTGACCAATTATCTTAATTCAAACTGGTCAAAAACGCATTCGTTTTTTAACGCATGCATTTTTATCGATGTAAAAACGCACTAACTAAAAACGGCCCAAAAACGGCCTAAAAACACCACGTGTGTCTTCACCCTAAATATCAAACACTGCATTGTCTAGAGTTATTTTTAAATGCAATTACCTGCAAAGAAAGGGGAGAAAAGTCAATACATAAATGGGGACTTCACCAGTTTTGACATAACTAAACTACCAGCACCATCAGGTAGAGTATGAAGTATCCTTTGTAGCATTTCCTATTTCATATAAATGTTTGCCTATAAAGCATTGTCTCCAAAGTTAGTGCAAGAGTGACTTTTTGCAAGAGATGAGTGACTTTTAGAGGCTTGGAGAAAAATGTATCAATGTGTCAAACTGCATCAGGCTTTGGTTCTAAACTGGAAATACAGGCACTTATAGACAAGTGTACATTTAAACCAAAGCCTTTGCTTGCAGGAATCAAAAGTGCTGTTTATCTGTTCCTCTCTCCCCCTGATGTCAGCTATCCTAGCTCTTAAGTGGCGAGCCCCACCCTCTGACATGTTAACTGAGATGTGACTTGCCCCGTCTTCATTCTCAATGTGCATGTGTCGCGTTCCTCGGCCCGCTTGCTAGGCAGTGAGGCGCCACTGGTACACTAACTCCGTTGTCCACTTGTTATTGGCTAGTGGCTCAGTTTGAGATATTAACAGAACCACTTTAAATGCAAAATAATAAAGTGCAGACAGAAGTATAAGAAAACATTTTTTAACGATCAGTCTTTTGATTTGCCAAGACATTGAAATTAAGCTTCCCCAGATCTAAATAATATTTGGCTGGATAATCATTAAAAATTGTTTCATAAAGCAAATGTTCGCAGATGTTTTTAGAGGTGGTCTTTCATGAGCAAAAGAATAGGGCAATATATCTCAAAAACAGAACATAAGTTTTCTCTGAAAACATGTATATCAGAATGGACAATCTTGTGGTTGTTTATTACATAACACTTTGAATACAAACTACATGGAGTGAAATGATGAACCCGTGGGCAGTAACCTGTCACAGTGATGTGAAACTGAATATCTTTCTGTTAATGCACATTCACCATCAGCAGGTTTCCTCCTAATCTATTACCTGCATCATGCACAAACATGAATCCACAATCTCTTCAAGCCTGGCAGACAGCCTTATAAACATTATATAAAAAGCTAATTCCTTATTTTTAGCACTTTTACTTTTAGCATGTCTTAGTGTCTGCAGGTGTGATTTGTACTTGCTGGCACAGTATTCCTAACAATGGGTGTGGAAGGAAATAGAGTGAAGAGAATGCCAAGAGCATACACATATAAGGAAGGCATTGTATACAAGCCTGCTGAAATGTTAATTATCACAATTAAAGCATTACACTAATGTTTATGAAGATAATGATAGGGATTCTTTCTAAAGGAAGTATTGCAGCAAGGGTGCCAGAACCCATTGCCATTTACCCTCCATACTATAGGATCGATCAAATATGGCTCAAATATGTGAAAAGGAGTGTAAACTGCATTTCTGCAGTTTGCCTCACTCATGTGCACATTGCGCAATACCCCTGCGGATGCAAAGGGTTAAGTAGGTGTTGCGAAAGTGTCCCTCTCCATATCAGAAGCTGTGACAGGAGAGATTTAGTAATTACAGCCTTTGAATGCTGCCTGGAAAGTCAACAGTTAACTATGTGTAAGTTATTGACCAATGGTTTTGGCTGTATTGTAACATGGAGTGTGATTGGAGAGGCGCTACCACCTGACCAGGGGGAGTGACAAAACTCCTGTGCAGTGGGAGCACAGGTCTCTTAGGCCCCAGGCCCTTCCATAGAGCAGAGAGTCTGTCTTAGCTCTTAGGCCTCAGCTCTTACCACAAGAGCACATGCTCGGTGCACATGCTCTTGTGGTAAGTGCTGCATCAGCACTGACACTTAGCTTATGCCCAGGATTAGAGTCAGGAGACTCATAGCTGCAGCATCCACAGAATGGACACAGCTACATCCCAGACTGCATCTCCCACCAGGCTGGTGAACCAGTCCTGAGGACACTCCTTATTTTGCTCAACGTTGCCTCCATCTGTTCCCTGGATAAGGCTGTACCACCAAGGGCTCCCATCCATCACCCAGGGACATATATTATCCCTAGTATATTTAAGAAACTTGTCTATGTGGTAATACCCCTTTTAAAGAGCAACTTTTAGTAAGTTTTTTCCCTTAGCCCCACCAACAACTTAATCTTGTTTCTACAAGGTTTTTAAATACCGTAATCTCCTTTTCTACCATTTTTTATTTTCCTTTCTCCGTATCAAAATTCTTGCTTTATTGACTTTAGTTGGTGAAAACTGTAACATGTATTGGAAAACGTCACCTGGAAAGCTTACTTACTTTTCAGCATACTTCATAAAAACAGTACTCCAATTACTGTTACTGGAAAATTAGTCTACCTCGACCCTGGGCAGATGTAAGTTCCCTGGCTGTCTACCCTCACAGAGCATTAGTCCCAGCTATTCAGCTCTTTTTTGACAGCATGGTGCAGGGGAGGGGGTAGACAATTAAAAATCACTCATACTCCGAATTTTAATCTTACAAAGGATGAACATAATTCCATCACTAAACTTGAGAACAATGACCGTTTTCTCATCAAAGAAGTGAACAAAAGGGGGAATCTGGTGTTGTGGCCTATTGAACTGTATGTGGCAGAAGCAAAACGACAATTTTCTAATAGAAAATGTTATACACCTGTACCTAACTAATCCTGCAACAATCTTCAAAGGTAAGCTGGATCATCTATTGGATTCTGCCTTGCAGTATGGTATCATTTCTAAGAGGGAACACACCTATCTCACCACTAAATATCCCATCACACCCACCTTGTATATGTTGCCTAAGGGCATTGGTGGACTTTCCAAAAAATCTTGCATCTATGAGGACTTTTTTCTACAAACATTGGTACTCGCTCTACCATTGTTTATTTGAGACTCCATTGATTTGATCTCTAAATTAGAAAATTATTTCTTTGACACAGAGATTCTCCTTGTCACTGTGGATGTGAAGGCACTTTATACCAACATTGCCCATCATAATGGATTATCAGTGGTTGAGTACTGAATGAGTCATCTGGTGATTGCAGACATGACTCTTTCCTGTTGGAACTGCTGGAATTTATCTTACAACATAACTACTTCATCTTTGCTCTCACGTTTTATAGGCAAGTCTCTGACACGGCTATGGGGGCTAGGTATGCACCCTCCTATGCCAACATCTTCTTGGGATGGTGGAAAAGGGTGCATATCTACCCACATACATTGTTTAAACAACATGTGAGGGGCTGGTTCCGATATATATATGATATTTTGATTTTTTGGACAGGCCCCTCTATGCTGTGCCAGCGCTTCATCCAGGAACTCAATGATAGCCCATGGAGCATTGTGTTGACCTCCCACATTTCTTCAACTTCAGTGGAATGTTTGGATTTGCAAATATCAATCAATAACAACTGGTTGGTGAAGTCACTGTTTTGCAAAAAAATAGTTTATTCCAGTGCAACAGCTTCCATCCCTCACATACTCGACAAGGCATTCCATAGGGAAATTTTTGCGACTCAAACGCAATTGCACCATGGATTCCGATTTTAAGCAGCATGCTCGGGATCTAACACAGAGGTTGAAGAATAGGGGTCACCCCAAGAAAACTATTTCACAGGCATTTCTGAGAGCTCGAGACAAGCTTTTAAAACCAAAATTCAAATGTAATTCGGAATACCCCAGGTTGGTCACTACTTTCAGCAACCAGTGGACCAAGGTTCGTTTTTTGCTAAAACAGAATTGTAACATATTACAAAGTGATGAACGACTAAGAGCCTTTGTATCTAAGAATCTCCCTCTAACAGCCTGATGGGCAAAGAACTTGAAACATGAGCTCACACACAGCCATTTTACACGACCAGTACACCATATAGGCAGTGGTGAAAGGTTAAAGGGGTCCTTTCCATGTGGGGCTTGCTCTGTCTGCCCCCTGGTGCAACACAGGAGGTAGTTTACCAATCCAATGAACCAGGACCCTATTAGTTTGAGAAATTTTATAAACTGCCGGACACATAATGTAATTTGTCGGACTAACGTCTCAAGAACTACAAAGAAGGATTCAACAACATCTTTCCACAATTGTGAATGCCACTTTGCACTTCTTACAGGACAAACTTTTGTCCACAGTGGCGGATCACTTTAGAAGACTTCATCAGGGTAAGACCACAGGGCTAAGATAGTGGGCTTGGATTGGGTGCGCCCAAACCTCCGTGGAGGGGACATTACACCTGGACTATTACGCCTTGAAAGTCGCTGGATCTTTATGTTAGGTAGCCAAACACCCAGGGGTTTGAATGAGGACCTTTTATTTACTGGGTTCATTTAACCACTTTGACACATGTGGGTCCTTGTCATTGATTGTGGGAATATTGGATTATTACTCTTTCTCTTCTCCCCGCATCGGTTTGTAGGTTCTGTTATTTTCTTGTATGATGGGATTCTCTATCCTTATTGGAGCAACAATCATTTCATCTTTTATGTTAAGTTTTTTTCCACTTATTCACTTTTTGTGTTTTTTGGGATCCATTGTCACTTTACTTGTGGTTTTTCTTTGCACATTATTTGGTCCCCTAACTCGTCTTTTGGCACTTTTCACCATGGACATATTATAGTTTCTGTAGGCTTGGCCTACACCTACCTTCAGTGCATGTCTTCTCCTATCACACTCTAGTTTTGGTTTCCACGCTCTACCTACCTGTTCGTAGTCGCTTAATGATGTGTAAGGATTAATTCTTATATATTCATTAGGCTTTGGTCCTCTGATGAACACCTTTCTTTGGCTGTTTATGTGCATTCTCTTTGACTTCAAAGTGAGCATGTTCCACTTCATGTAGGACCAACGTATGGACTTACCTTGGTGGCAACGTTTTTTGAATTCCTGACTGATTTATGCCCACATTCGTCATCTTGTCTGGCCAATTGGCACCTACCCATGTGTACGGGATGAATTCAGATTTTTAACTCTTGGATGACATATGGACCTTCTTCTCCTTGAATGACACCCCTTAGGCCCCTTCCACACTAGCGAGTGTGATGCGATGAACTCGCATCACACTCGCAACGCAAGCTGCCGGGAACGCACGGCCCGAACGCTGCACCGCGGGAGTGAACTCAGCATGTCAGTTCACTCCCGCGGTGCAGCGTTCGGGCCGTGCGTTCCCGGCAGCTTGCGTTGCGAGTGTGATGCGAGTTCATCGCATCACACTCGCTAGTGTGGAAGGGGCCTTAGGCTAGTTGGCCTTTGACTATTGTACTTTTTCCCAGTATAAATTGTTTTTTTACTGCTCATCCCCACCTTTCCAACTCACGTTGTATATCTTTTTGAACGGTTGAACACCATTGGCTCCTGTTTGGAGTAGACTTAGATGACATCTTGGCGTCATATATTTTGTGATAAGCATGCTTATACGGTGTGGTTTACGTATTCTACTTTTTCGCCCCACACACTGTATATGTCACATTTGTACCGAACTTCATATTTGCATGTTATTACTATTTTTATTAGCATAGTATATGCTGTTATGGATTATCTTGGGTCACCCCACCCTGGCCTTTTATACCTCAAATATGGTACCTGCTGTTTACCGTATAACTTTTTATACACTTTTGCCATAACTAGCCTTGAATTGATTGCACTGTATTGGATAGCATGTATGGCATGATTTATATGTGAATGATCCCCTTTTTTCATTTATGAGATACTCATTTATGTATGGAAACTTTCTTTATTTGATTTTTCTATTTCATGAATTTTGGCCTAGCCTTAGACCCCCACATTATTATATTGTGCACTTTTATTTACCTACATACACTTTTTAATTTTATTTATTTTGAATGATCTCTAGTCATTTATGGTATGGTACAGTCCACATTTATACCATTGTTTTATTATTTTGCACGTCACTTTATGTGCATATCTATTATATTGCTTAGTTGTATTTTGCTATTCACTTTATCACCATGTCACAAAACTGGTTCATCTGGTCTTAAATATACATAGTTATTGACTTTATATTATAAACAGACAGAGAAGACGGAGCCGCAGGGCCTGGGAAAAGAAGCCGGAAGTATAGATTTTTTTTTTTAAGTGGGAGGCATTTGGAGTGGACATTTCAGTAAAGGGGGTATGTGCTGTGGACATTTTTTTAAAGAGGGCATCTTGGACAGACATTAAAGGGATCATGTGCTGTTGACATTTCAGTAAAGGGGTCATGTGCTGTGGACATTTCAGTAAAGGAGGATCCTGCCGGTAGACATTTCAGTAAAGGGGGGCTCTGCTGTGGACATTTAAGTAATGGGGAGCTCTGCTGGAGGTGTGGCTGCTGCTTGACATTTTATTAGAGTAGCGGCTGCATTTCCTACCCTAGGGCTTTTACTCAAGTCAATAACTTTTCCAAGTTTCTTCTTTTTTTTTTTTTTTGGGGGGGGGGGGGCTAAAATTAGGAGCTTTGGCTTTTACACAAGTATTTACAGTATGAGGGGCAGTTCAGCTGCAGAGCACTTTTAACTGATAGTATTACTTTGAGACAGAGATATTAGTTTTATAAAATTGGGTTATACAGGCGTTCCCCTACTCAAGGACACCCTACTTACAGACGACCCCTAGTTACAGACGGAGTCCTCTGCCCACTGTGACCTCTGGTGAAGCTCTCTGGATGCTTTACTATACACCCAGACTGCAATCATCAGCTGTAAAGTCACTGTAATGAAGCGTTACTGATAATCCTTGGTCCCAATACAGCAAGAAATTTTGAAACTCTAATTGTCACTGGGAAAAAAAAAATGTTGTCTGGAACTACAATTATAAAACATACAGTTTCGACTTACATAGAAATTGAACTTAGGAACAAACCTATGGAACCTATCTTGTACGTAACCCGGGGACTACCTGTAATATTACTTTATCATTCATCATCTGTATTTTGTTTTTTCATTCATTTTTTTACTATGGCATTTGAAAATGAAGCCTTTTATCTTTAATGGCAAACTTTTTCTTTTTTTCTTTTTTTTCAATTCAGCATACAATATAAATATAATACAATACATTTACATTTGAACAGCTATTTAAGGGAATCTTTTATTTAGTTACACAAGTAATTTATATTTCTTTTTCACATTTTATGTGTGCTGGTAAGTTATAAAACCTATAGTTACTTTACAATTAGATCATCATTACCTAGAACCTTTGGCTCTGTAACTTCAGCAATAAGTGTTTGATGGAATCATCGTTCTGGGCACAGTATCTGTTGTAAACAGTGATTTTCCTGGCAAATAAAAAAGAAAATTATCGTACAGCTAAAACTTTTTTACATGCTCCATTAAAAAGTTAATTCCTGGGTGCAGATGAGCGGGTTGGTTGAAATATGGGTTCAAAGAGTTAATCTGAATTTTGCAACAAAATTCCGTTTGGGTCGAAATACGACCCGAACATGAACCCCATTGAAGTCAATAGGGAACCGGATTTTAGCACCCAAAAATGGCCATAAAATGGGGCTAGTAAGTGCTAGATGGCTCAAAAATAATTGGAATAACAGGGAAGTAGCACTGCCCACAATGGGCTAGGCAAAGTTCTTGAAATAACAACATAGCATTAAAAAAATAAATAAAGAAAAAATGTAATAAAAAATTTTTATATCACACTCTGGGCGTTCAGACCCAGTTTGACATTCTCATAGCGGTAAGAGAAGCAATGGAAAAACCACACACCGCACAATTGATCTTGTCCACAACCTGTTGGTGCAGGCAGAGAATGTCTCCTGGGAAATGTAGTGGCAGCTGGGAACTTCATACTGTGGTACAGCTGCCTTCTTTAAAGCTGTCTGTTTTCACGTGCCGACTGGGAGCATTTCAAAGTCCAGCAAAATCCAGCTCCTATTCAGGACCTGAGCTTGTGCATGTGATGGGCTAAACTTTCACTTTCACTAACCATTATTTGGGGAATGAAGAGCCAAACAGATGGGGTGGACAGGCAATGGTGCTGCTGGTGATGTTAGTGTTGGTTGTATTTCATCGTCATCATAGGTCTCTTCTGACAGTTCACCACTGACACCTTCATCTTCCAATAAAAGTTCTTGAAAACCTTGCAACTCCATGTCTAGGACAAGGGCAGGTGGATGGGCAGAATACCAGCTAGGAAAGTCATCATACAATATGACTGACCAGGGCCAGATTAAACTGGGGCTCCCGGGGCTCGAGCTGGAGGCTGTATACTACTGGGGGCTGATGGCTGTATACTACTGGGGGCTGATGGCTGTATACTACTGGGGGCTGGTGGCTGTATACTCCAGGGGATGGTGACTGTTCTTTACAGAAGACTGGTAGCTGTATACTACTAGGGAGGCTGGTGGCTGTATTCTACAGGGGGCTGGTGGCTGTATTCTACAGGGGGCTGCTGGCTATATATTACAGGAGACTGGTGGCTGAATACTACTGGGGGCTGGTGGCTGGGCCACAGAATACCAGCTAGGTAAGTCATCATACAATATGACTGACCAGGGCCGGATTAAAGTGGGGCTCCCGGGGCTCGAGCTGGTGGCTGTATATTACAGCGGCTTGTGGCTGTATACTACTAGGGGCTGGTGGCTGTATACTACAGGGTTTGGTTGCTGTATACTACTGGTGGCTGTATACTACAGGGGTTGGTGGCTGTATACTACTGGGGCTGTATACTACAGGGGATGGTGGCTGTATTTTACAGAAGACTGGTGGCTGTATACTACAGGGGACTGGTGGCTGTATTCTACAGGGGTGCTGGTGGCTGTATTCTACAGGGGGCTGGTGGCTGTATTCTACAGGGGGCTGGTGGCTGTATTCTACAGGGTGCTGGTGGCTGTGTTCTACAGGGTGCTGGTGGCTGTGTTCTACAGGGTGCTGGTGGCTGTATTCTACAGGGTGCTGGTGGCTGTATTCTACAGGGTGCTGGTGGCTGTATTCTACAGGGTGCTGGTGGCTGTATTCTACAGGGTGCTGGTGGCTGTATTCTACAGGGTGCTGGTGGCTGTATTCCACAGGGTGCTGGTGGCTGTATTCCACAGGGTGCTGGTGGCTGTATACTACAGGGGGCTGGCAAGCTATATACAGAGGCTGAACGGCTACATACTACAGGGGGCTGGCTGGCTATATACTACAGGGCGCTGGCAGGCTATATACTTCCAAAAACATTGTTTGAAGGGCCTCCACCGTTTGCACCCAGCGGCCCCCACCACGCTTAATACGGCCCTGTGACAGACTGTTCCTTGGCTTGTGGCTGATACAGCTCTGCTACTTTGAAGGGAAGTGAGGTGGAGGGCTCTGAACTTCCAACTGAGGATGAGCAGGACAAAATAACTTCCCACAGAAGTTGATGCACTGTCTGCCATGTAATTGCCTCAACCACTAGAGGAACATGGAGCAATCTGAGATGAATATGTCCTCTCCCTGTAGCACCAGCTCCATCACCACATCCACATCCCTGTCCCTTAATTCCTGCTTTTCTCATTTTAATAAACCTGCTGTACTAAACAACGCTATAACAGCACCTTTACTATCAAAATATTACTGGATGCTATTTTGTGGCAGCAGAACTTTTATATCTACGGAAACTTTTCCAGTATTGCTGTATAATCCTGTATAGTCGGTAAAAATATCCCTGCACTGATGCAGTTATAAGGGCAATTATTTCACATGTCCCTAATAACTGAAACCTCTTCTATATGACAAGGACATTTGCTGTTTTTTGCAAAGTCCCTGTCTGAGTGAAGGGAGTTATTTAACATTGATTTTGTCTGGTTTTTATGGTGTAAAAAAATCTTAAAATCGTGGAATGACGATAGACTAAAAGAGATTAACTGGAACATTAAACTGTTAGAGACTTTCTACTTTACGAGATATACACATTTCTTATGTAATGTAATATTTTATCGGAAGAAGTTTAAAGTATACAAAGAATTTTGGATGAGTTAGTGATATATGGTTCTGTTTGAAGATTGAGGGTCTCCATTGCAGCCCATTACAAAAAAGAGGTTCCACTGTTTATATCAAGCTGTTACTACTAGTTGATGAGGAGTGAAGAAATCAGGCAATACCTTTTTGAGGCTAACTGAGTATATTTGATGGTGAGTATAGGAGAATACTATTTCTCTTCGTCAGACATCATGTTATGCATGAAACAGAAAATTCACAGCATTTTATACACACCTGGCAGTGATCATAAAAAGGATATTTTAAAAAAACTAACACAACAGATTGATAAATACTGGAACATCGTATTTATGACAGGACAGAATATGCTGACTAACAATCTGTCATGCATGACAAGAGAGCCCTGGCTCCTATCTGCTTGTGGCCTCCAGGTCAGAGGTAGGAGTCATGCAGCTGGCGTGAATGTTAGGGTGTTAGACTCTGTTAGACTCTATGCCATGCTTGAGAATGGCTGCATAGAGTCAGCCGAAACGTCGCTGTATCCACTTGTGAAATAAAAGAACCTTTTCCACGGAGTGCTGCCCGCCTGCCTTATTCATCATACACAGGGGTCCAGTGCATAGCTCCCAACCGTCCCGATTTTGACGGGACTTTCCCGTTTTTTGTACCTCTGCCCCGCGTCACGGGCAGCTATGAGATTGTAACGGATTCTCCCCCCAGGTCCCGCTGTGTCCGCATAGTAAATACTTTGAAAGTCTGAACTCACAGTACAGAATGGCTTCTACAGACATCGGGAGGGAATCCTTTTCAGAGAAGTGTCGGGCTTAGCGGAGAGAGCAGGGACCACGTCATCAGCTTCAGATCAGCAAGCATCTGTCCATATATGGTCACTGCATCTCCTAGGGTTCCCCAGAGCAGACATCGGGCAGGGAATCCTTTTCAGAGAAGTGTCGGCTTAGCAGAGAGAGCAGGGACCACGTCATCAGGTCAGATCAGCATCTGTCCATATATGGTCTCCAGGGCTTCCCCAGACACAAGCTATTTATATAATTAAATTACATAAAGTTTTGCCCAGCCTGAGATTCGAACCTGGGACCCTCTGCACCATAGACAGAAGCTTAACTAACTGAGCTATAAGCCCAGTGATACAGAGCTGAGGATTTTTGGTAACTAAGAAGTGTTATCTGCCATTTACACTGTGACACAGACTAATGCACTGATATATAGAGAGGGATCTTCTCAGAGATTATTATTGTAATTATTGAGACTATTATTATTATTATTATAAATTTTATTTTTATTATTATGGAGATGATTATTAATAATGGTAAAAATAATAATCATCTCAATAATAATAATAATAATAATCTCCATAATAATAATAATAATAGTCTCAATAATTACAATAATCTGAGAAGATCCCTCCCTATATACCAAGGCAGTATATAGTCATAGTTCTCAGTTACCAAAATTCTCCACCTTGTTAATCACTGAGATTATAGCTCAGTTGGTTGGGGCACTGTGACATTATTATACATGGACACTGCAGGTTCTGGGTTCAAATCCCAATGAGGATATATATATTTTTTTTTATTGACATGATTTTTATTATTTTAATATGGCTAAAATTTGGGCCGTGGCCAGGGAGTGATTGGGGGTGTGGCTTAGGGGGATCGCCGCAGCACGCTACGCGTGCCGCCATTTTGTCCCTCTTTCCTTTTCACAAATGTTGGGAGGTATGCCAGTGTGATATTCCTTCTCAAAGTGCTCCTGAACATGCAGACAAATCTCCAACAAAAGAGAGATTTATCACTAAAGAGGATAAACCGCAGAAGGCTTTACCTTGAAAAAACAGGCTGGATTTTGTAGGAAAAGTGTTGTATGCCAAAAATGTTGCCATGTGCAATTTTCAGCGTAAACTAAGCGAACTAAAAGGAGATGCAAAGTTGGACTGGTCAGATTCAGCAGACCAAGCACAGTGCAGTGCATATTTCACTTTAATAATTAATATTTCCCTAGGATGCAAGGACTCCTGTTCACTGCACTGTGTTCGGTCTGTTTTATATGACCATCACATGGTCCCATTTACACAGACCGAGCACAATCGAGTGCAGCCAGACTGACTTTGAGATACTTTTAATAAATCTACCTCATTGTTCTTTCGAAAAAAGGATTAAAGCTAGCTGGTATTCTAATAACGAATTATGTAGTCACCACCTACAAAATCTCAAAACTCAAGCTATCCCAAATCTTTTTTAAAATGTTGAACTGAGTACAAGGGGTTTAAAAGGGGACTATATTGAACTAGGTTCTTTTATACACCATAAAATCGTATTGATTTACCTTGAGTATTACTGCTTATCTTTCTGCTTACCGCATATACTTGAGTATATCCCGAGTTTTTTAGCACAAAAAATGTGCTGAAAAACCCTAATTCAGCTTACACACGAGTCAAGAAAAAAAACAAAAAGTGTACTCACCTTCAGACTCCAGCCGTCCCTTACCCGACATTCTAATGTGTGTGCTGACATCTGCACACACTATGATGGTGCCTGCGACAGACAGCGAGCCAACACGGAGCCGCGATGGATAAAAGAGGACCTACTGGGGGCAGGTACACTTTTTGTTTTTTTCCTACCGGAATTATATTAGGGACAGGGGCTGCAGGCTATATAATGGGGGGCAGGGACAGGTAGGCTATATACTGGGGGCCAGGGGCTGGCAGGTTACATACTACAGGGGCCAGCAGGCTATATACTGAGGGGCTGTAATCAATGCATTTCCCACCTTCGGCTTATACTCCAGTCAATAGGTTTTCCATTTTTTGTTTTAAAATTAGGGGTCTCGGCTTATACTCCAGTTGGCTTATACTCGAGTATAATCTGTGTGTGCTATATAAAGAAAGAAATTGTTAACCCCTTAACGCTCTGCGCCGTAGATCTACGGCGCAGAGGTATAAGGGGTGTATGAAGAGGGCTCCTCTTCATACAAAGGTGGGGGTTTTTGCATTTTACAGAAAACCCCCACCGCTAATAACCGCGGTCGGTGCTATCATTGCCGCCGGCAAAGTCGCCGGCGGCGTTTAAAAGACGGCGGCGCGCGGACGCCGCCATCTTTTTTACAATTGCCGCGCCCCCGAACGTCATCAGGGGGGGGGGCGGCGGCGATCGGTTGCTATGGCAGCCTCGGGTTTTCTTTTGACACGAGGCTATCTGGCTTCTGGAGAGCCAGTGGCTCATTGTAACGAATGATCTGCAAAAATGCCATATATTGCAATACAGAAGTATTGCAGTATATGGTAGGAGCGATCTGACCATCTTGGGTTAATGTACCCTAGATGGTCTAAGAAATAGTGGGAAAAAAAAGAAAAAAAAAAGTTTAAAAAATAAAAAAAATTAATAAAATATTAAAAATTCAAATCACCCCCCTTTCCCTAGAACTGATATAAAACATAATAAACAGTAAAAATCACAAACATAATAGGTATCACCGCATCCCAAAATGCCCTATCTATCCAAATATAAAAACGGTTACGGCCAGCGGTGACCTCCGAGACGGGAAATGGCGCCCAAATGTCCGAAATGCGACTTTTACACCTTTTTACATCACATAAAAAATGAAATAAAAAATGATCAAAATGTCGCACAGACCTCAAAGTGGTAGAAATGAAAACGTCGCCTAATTTCGCAAAAAATGACACCTCACACATCTCTGTGCACCAAAGTATGCAAAAGTTATTAGCGTCAGAAGATGGCAAAAAATTTTTTTTCTTTTTTGTACACATTTGTTTAATTTTTGAAAATGTATTAAAACACAATAAAACCTATATAAATTTGGTATCATCGCGATCGCACCGAACCAAAGAATAAGGCTGAGGTGTTATTTTGAGTGCACAGTCAAAGTCGAAAAAATTGAGCCCACAAGAACGTTTATTTTTTTTAATTTTTCCACATTTGGAATTTTTTTTCAGCTTTGCAGTACACGGCATGTTAAAATAAATAACATTACGGGAAAGTAAAATTTGTTACGCACAAAATAAGCCCTCACACAGGTCTGTACATGTAAAAATGAAAAAGTTATGGATTTTTGAAGTTGGGGTTAATATACCATTATTAATTATTTTTGTTGCATACCTTATGAGTTAACACTGGTGTGGTAAGGGTTTACAGTTTTAACTCACAGAATAATAGATAAGGGAGTGGAAGAGAGGTGGAGAAGGGAAGCCCTTAGCTGTCTGCCCTCCATCCCTGTTGTGCTACCACAAGAAACTCTGGCTGAGTGACTCAATTGTCCTGAGTACTGAAAGTCCTGAATACTGCCCTGAATTATAGTGTCTTCTGTGCTCAGTGTGTGGTAATGCTGTGTCCTCTAGAGTGAAGCGGATCTTCTGAGCTTCCTGAACCGCATTCTTAATATGTAAAGTGAAGCCTCCTGTCTTTTACCTCATCAGTCAGACATTCCTGTCCATAAAATGCCACAGTTGAAGGATCTAAATGTCCCTGAACAATCGTTCTGCTTAGACCTTAGTCTCATATTCATGAATACTATCATAAGGTCCTGGCAGGGTGATTTCTCACAGACAGTTAGTATAACATGACCCTCTATCTGTATGGAGAGGTCAGCCCCTGAGCTCTCTGTAACCCCTTAATGACACCATTAGTATTCTGGTTCTTTAAAGGGAACCTGTCACCACATTTTTTACAAGTACAGCTGGTCGCAGTTTCCCATAGAGTCCTAATAACTACCTGACACCCTTCTTTTAGCTAAAAATTGTTTCCCTCAGATGCCCATATAATCAGCTTTATTATTTTACCTTGTATTCAGGGATATTTATAGAGAGTCAAGGTGGTGTGGCCTTCTCTGGCTGATATCATCACAGGTCCTTTAGCCTCCTTGGGCTGAATCCAGGAGCTCATCCCTTTTTCAGCATTCAGCAATAATGTCATGTGACCAGGGTGACATCATCACAGCTCCTTTAGCCTCTTCACATGAGCATTCTGTACCCCATGCATTTAAAACTGATAAATGAAATCAAAGCATGCCTGCATGGACTTCTTCTCCTTTCCATGACTCCATGCAGGCAGGCTGTGATTTAATTCATCATATATGCATGGTGTACAGTTTGCTTATGTTAAGAGGCTAAAGGGCCAGTGATGATGTCAGCCCGAGGAGGCCATGCCCCCTCGACTGGCTATAGATATCCCTCGTTACCGGGTACAATTATCAAGTTGATTATAAGGCCATCTGAGGGAAACAATTTTAAGCTAAAAGAAGGGTTTCAGTTAGTTAATAGGATCGATGGGAACCTGCCACTAGCTGTATTTGTGAACAATGTGGTGACATGTTCTTTTTAATAGGTTAAAGAGGTTTGCCCCGGAGTCCTCAAGTCTTTATCTCCTAGTGACCATAATAATGATAACTTTTATCCATTTACCTTTACCAATACATGTTTTCCTTCTTTTTATTGTTACTACAGATCCCCATGCTAAAATTCAGCTCTGTGGGCGGGCACTAGTTGAGCAGTCACATGTCACTATCATAGTCTATATATAAACTAGTAAGAAGTACTAGTAAGATTTGGATGTAACTTATCAATACCAAACAACACTTTGCTGGAGGTTTGTCCAGGAGCGGCATGATTATGGACCTTGTACAATATAAATAAATACAGTGTTGTTCAACATATTAACCCCTGCGTCATCACACATGCAGGATATTAACCCTTGCTAGACCAGAACCCTTACAGCACACACAACATATTAAAAAACTTCTTGCCTTAACATTTTAACCCCAACTGAAACCTCACCCAGCCCTTTCTTGGCCAATTACTAAGCAGGATGGGTTACATTAAGGGGTTAAAATACACAAATGTTCATCCACAACTGTCTAACATAAATCATTAGTAGTCAGCCCCTGCAGCATTCAGGTATGTACAGTGCAGGTTCAGGACGGGGTGCTTGGAAATCATATTAAATATAGAAATGGCCTCATGAATAGAGGTTGGGGATTGGTTGAAGACTGTGGGGTATTTTTGATTTCCAAGTTGTTCTGGGGGCACCTATAAGTTATTGTTGCCACTGCTGACTCATAGAGATGCCGCTGACACTAATCTGTCACTAATGATGAGTGCAGTCTTGTTACAAGCACAATCAGAGGAGAAGGAAGCGCAGAAAAGTGTAGCAGTAGCATCCTCCCCCCACACCAGTCCTGACTGACTGGGCAACCAAAAAGCTAAACAGATAAAGACTAGAGATGAGCGAACACTAAAATGCTCGGGTACTCGTTATTCGAGACGAACTTTTCCCGATGCTCGAGTGCTCGTCTCGAATAACGAACCCCATTGAAGTCAATGGGAGACTCGAGCATTTTTCAAGGGGACCAAGGCTCTGCACAGGGAAGCTTGGCCAAACACCTGGGAACCTCAGAAAAGGATGGAAACACCACGGAAATGGACAGGAAACAGCAGGGGCAGCATGCATGGATGCCTCTGAGGCTGCCTAATCGCACCATTATGCCAAAATTATGGGCAACAGCATGGCCATGACAGAGTGACAGAATGAAGCTAGATAGCATCTAAAACATCCAATAATTGACCCTGACACTATAGGGGACGGCATGCAGAGGCAGCGGCAGCAGGCTAGAGAGTGTCATGGCGACATACCCTAAATGGACTCAGGCTTCAAACCAATGGGTGGCAGAGAGGAACCAAAGGAGGTGAGCAAGAAGCGCTCAAATAATATCGGTACATGATAAAAGTTTGCCAGTATATTTTGTGGATTACACAGCAGGGTGGCGACAAAGTTAACATGGAAGCCATGAAAACAACCCAAAATTCTGCCTGACACAGCTCGTTTGATAAGGGGACCATGTATGGAGGCAGTGAACTAGTAGTAGATTAAAGGTGCTGCAGTTAAAACTATGTTAGTTGGATCTTGGCATGGAGCTGGCGCTCCGCTGCCAGGCGAGCTTTCGCCAATCCAAGCCCCTGTCTATAGGCTACTCCCCAAACAGCACTTCTAAGAACCTTTTGTATAAGATCAAGTGTAGTAGCGTTCTTATAAGTTTAGGATATGGCGGGTGAGGGGAATGTAAACAGATGCGCAAGAAGCGCTGAAATAATATCCCTAAATGGTAAAAGTTTGCAAGTATATTTTGTGGATTACACAGCAGGGTGGCGACAAAGTTAACAACTTTGATGTGGAATGCCCTGTAATAGCTCTTGGGCGGTGTGCCTTTTATCGCCTAGGCTCAGCAGTTTCAGCACCGCCTGCTGTCGCTTAGCGACGGCACTGCTGCTGTGCCTAGAGCTACCGACTGATGGCGCCATGCCCACGGATGGTAATTCGGAGGAGGAGGAGGTGGAGGAGGGGTGGGAGGAGGTATAGTAGGCCTTTGAGACCTGGACCGAGGTAGGCCCCGCAATTCTCTGCGTCGGCAGTATATGACCAGCCCCAGGGTCAGACTCGGTCCCAGCCTGCACCAAGTTAAGTGTAGTAGCGTTCTTATAAGTTTGGGATATGGCGGGTGAGGGGAATGTAAACAGATGCGCAAGAAGCGCATGATGCGCATGGAGCTGGCGTTCCGCTGCCAGGCGAGCTTTCGCCAATCCAAGCCCCTGTCTCTAGGCTACTCCCCAAACAGCACTTCTAAGAACCTTTTGTATAAGATCAAGTGTAGTAGCGTTCTTATAAGTTTAGGATATGCAGGGTGAGGGGAATGTAAACAGATGCGCAAGAAGCGCTGAAATAATATCCCTAAATGGTAAAAGTTTGCCAGTATATTTTGTGGATAACACAGCAGGGTGGCGACAAAGTTAACAACTTTGATGTGGAATCCATGAAAACAACCCAAATTTCTGCCTGACACACCTCGTTTGATAAAGGGACGATGTATGGAGGCAGCTATATGGACGACTTTTGGAGGTAGCAATGGAGACAACGTGTGGAGGCTGCTATGGAGACAATTTAATTTGGATAGTGCCTGTATGTGGCAGTCCCAAACATTTTTCAAACCAGAGGAGCAGGTAGGTGGCCCTCCAGTAAAATGGGATAGATTGAGTGCCTGTATGTGGCAGTCCCAAAAATTCTTCAAACCAGAGGAGCAGGTAGGTGGCCCTCCAGTAAAATGGAATAGATTGAGTGCCTGTATGTGGCAGTCCCAAAAATTGTTCAAACCAGAGGAGCAGGTAGGTGGCCCTGCAGTAAAATGGAATAGATTGAGTGCCTGTATGTGGCAGTCCCAAAAATTGTTCAAACCAGAGGAGCAGGTAGGTGGCCCTGCAGTAAAATGGAATAGATTGAGTGCCTGTATGTGGCAGTCCCAAAAATGTTTCAAACCAGAGGAGCAGGTAGGTGGCCCTCCAGTAAAATGGAATAGATTGAGTGCCTGTATGTGGCAGTCCCAAAAATTGTTCAAACCAGAGGAGCAGGTAGGTGGCCCTGCAGTAAAATGGAATAGATTGAGTGCCTGTATGTGGCAGTCCCAAAAATGTTTCAAACCAGAGGAGCAGGTAGGTGGCCCTCCAGTAAAATGGAATAGATTGAGTGCCTGTATGTGGCAGTCCCAAAAATTGTTCAAACCAGAGGAGCAGGTAGGTGGCCCTGCAGTAAAATGGAATAGATTGAGTGCCTGTATGTGGCAGTCCCAAAAATGTTTCAAACCAGAGGAGCAGGTAGGTGGCCCTCCAGTAAAATGGAATAGATTGAGTGCCTGTATGTGGCAGTCCCAAAAATTGTTCAAACCAGAGGAGCAGGTAGGTGGCCCTGCAGTAAAATGGAATAGATTGAGTGCCTGTATGTGGCAGTCCCAAAAATGTTTCAAACCAGAGGAGCAGGTAGGTGGCCCTCCAGTAAAATGGAATAGATTGAGTGCCTGTATGTGGCAGTCCCAAAAATTGTTCAAACCAGAGGAGCAGGTAGGTGGCCCTGCAGTAAAATGGAATAGATTGAGTGCCTGTATGTGGCAGTCCCAAAAATGTTTCAAACCAGAGGAGCAGGTAGGTGGCCCTCCAGTAAAATGGAATAGATTGAGTGCCTGTATGTGGCAGTCCCAAAAATTGTTCAAACCAGAGGAGCAGGTAGGTGGCCCTGCAGTAAAATGGAATAGATTGAGTGCCTGTATGTGGCAGTCCCAAAAATGTTTCAAACCAGAGGAGCAGGTAGGTGGCCCTCCAGTAAAATGGAATAGATTGAGTGCCTGTATGTGGCAGTCCCAAAAATTGTTCAAACCAGAGGAGCAGGTAGGTGGCCCTGCAGTAAAATGGAATAGATTGAGTGCCTGTATGTGGCAGTCCCAAAAATGTTTCAAACCAGAGGAGCAGGTAGGTGGCCCTCCAGTAAAATGGAATAGATTGAGTGCCTGTATGTGGCAGTCCCAAAAATTGTTCAAACCAGAGGAGCAGGTAGGTGGCCCTGCAGTAAAATGGAATAGATTGAGTGCCTGTATGTGGCAGTCCCAAAAATGTTTCAAACCAGAGGAGCAGGTAGGTGGCCCTCCAGTAAAATGGAATAGATTGAGTGCCTGTATGTGGCACTCACAAAAATTGTTTCAAACAGAGGACCGGGTAGGTGGCCCTCCAGAAAAATTAAATGCATGAAGTACTATAGCAAGAGCCAGTGGGCCCTGTCAAAAAATAGCCAGTTTCCTCTGCTTTACTGTACAAAGAGGAGGAGAAGGAGGAAAATGAGGAGGAGGAGGAGGAGTGGATCAATTATTCAGGTTGAGCTTCCTTCACCTGGTGGAGATTGGAAATTCTGAGAAATCCAGCCTTTATTCATTTTAATAAGCGTCAGCCTGTCAGCGCTGTCAGTCGACAGGCGTGTACGCTTATCGGTGATGATGCCACCAGCTGCACTGAAAACCCGCTCGGACAAGACGCTAGCGGCAGGGCAGGCAAGAACCTCCAAGGCGTACAGCGCCAGTTCGTGCCACATGTCCAGCTTTGAAACCCAGTAGTTGTAGGGAGCTGTGTGATCATTTAGGACGATGGTATGGTCAGCTACGTACTCCCTCACCATCTTTCTGTAAAGATCAGCCCTACTCTGCCGAGACTGGGGACAGGTGACAGTGTCTTGCTGGGGTGACATAAAGCTGGCAAAAGCCTTGTAAAGCGTACCCTTGCCAGTGCTGGACAAGCTGCCTGCTCGCCTACTCTCCCTCGCTACTTGTCCCGCAGAACTACGCACTCTGCCGCTAGCGCTGTCAGAAGGGAAATACTGTTTCAGCTTGTGCACCAGGGCCTGCTGGTATTCATGCATTCTCACACTCCTTTCCTCTCCAGGGATGAGAGTGGGAAGATTTTGCTTGTACCGTGGGTCCAGGAGAGTGAACACCCAGTAATCGGTGCTGGAATAAATTCTTTGAACGCGAGGGTCACGGGATAGGCAGCCTAGCATGAAATCTGCCATATGCGCCAGAGTACCAACGCGTAAGAATTCACTCCCCTCACTGGCCTGACTGTCCATTTCCTCCTCCTCCAACTCCTCCAACTCCTCTTCTTCTGCCCATACACGCTGAACAGTGAAGGACTCAACAATGGTCCCCTCTTGTGTCTCGCCAACATTCTCCTCCTCTTCCTCCTCATCCTCCTCCACCTCCACCTCCTCCGATATGCGCTGAGAAACAGACCTCAGGGTGCTTTGGCTATCAACAAGGGAATATTCTTCCCCCGTCTCTTGTGACGAGCGCAAAGCTTCCGACTTCATGCTGACCAGAGAGTTTTTCAACAGGCCAAGCAGCGGGATGGTGAGGCTGATGATGGCGGCATCGCCACTGACCATCTGTGTTGACTCCTCAAAGTTACTCAGCACCTGACAGATATCAGACATCCACGTCCACTCCTCATTGTAGACTTGAGGAAGCTGACTGACCTGACTACCAGTTCTGGTGGAAGTTGACATCTGGCAGTCTACAATCGCTCTGCGCTGCTGGTAAACTCTGGATAACATGGTCAGTGTTGAATTCCACCTCGTGGGCACGTCGCACAACAGTCGGTGAGCGGGCAGTTGGAGGCGGCGCTGCGCTGCCCTGAGAGTGGCAGCATCTGGGCTGGACTTCCTGAAATGCGCACAGATGCGGCGCACCTTCGTGAGCAAATCAGACAGATTGGGGTATGTCTTGAGGAAACGCTGCACTATCAGATTTAACACATGGGCCAGGCATGGCACATGTGTCAGTCTGCCGAGTTGCAGAGCCGCCACCAGGTTACGGCCGTTGTCACACACAACCATTCCCGGCTTGAGGTTCAGCGGTGCCAGCCACAGATCAGTCTGCGCCGTGATGCCCTGTAATAGCTCTTGGGCGGTGTGCCTTTTGTCGCCTAGGCTCAGCAGTTTGAGCACCGCCTGCTGTCGCTTAGCGACGGCACTGCTGCTGTGCCTAGAGCTACCGACTGATGGCGCCGTGCCCACGGATGGTAGTTCGGAGGAGGAGGTGGAGGAGGGGTGGGAGGAGGAGGAGGCATAGTAGGCCTGAAACACCTGGACCGAGGTAGGCCCCGCAATCCTCGGCGTCGGCAGTATATGAGCAGCCCCAGGGTCAGACTCGGTCCCAGCCTCCACCAAGTTAACCCAATGTGCCGTCAGCGATATATAGTGGCCCTGCCCGGCAGCACTCGTCCACGTGTCCGTGGTCAGGTGGACCTTGTCAGAAACGGCGTTGGTCAGGGCACGGATGATGTTGTCTGACACGTGCTGGTGCAGGGCTGGGACGGCACATCGGGAAAAGTAGTGGCGGCTGGGGACCGAATACCGAGGGGCGGCCGCCGCCATGAGGTTGCGAAAGGCCTCGGTCTCTACTAGCCTATAGGGCAGCATCTCCAGGCTAAGCAATCTGGAGATGTGCACATTAAGGGCTTGGGCGTGCGGGTGGGTTGCACTATATTTGCGTTTCCGCTCCAGCGTCTGGGGTATGGAGAGCTGAACGCTGGTGGATGCTGTGGAGGATCGTGGAGGCGACGATGGGGTTTTTGTGCCAGGGTCCATGGCAGGGGGCTGACTAGCAGCTGACACAGGGGAAGGAGCAGTGGTGTGCACGGCCGGAGGTGAACGGGCTTGTTGCCACTGAGTGGGGTGCTTAGCATTCATATGCCTGCGCATACTGGTGGTAGTTAAGCTAGTAGTGGTGGAACCCCTGCTGAGCCTGGTTTGGCAAATGTTGCACACCACAGTCCGTCGGTCATCCGGTGTTTCCTTAAAGAACCTCCACACTTCTGAAGATCTAGCCCTCGCCGCAAGAGCCCTCACCACGGGAGCTTCACTAGTTGACAGTGGCGCTGATGCACCAGCTCTGGCCCTGCCTCTCCGTCTGGCCCCACCACTGCCTCTTCCAACCTGTTCAGGTCGAGGACTCTCCTCCGTCTCAGAAGCACTGTGTTCACCCGGCCTCTCAACCCAGCTTGGGTCTGTCACCTCATCATCCTCCGATCCCTCAGTCTGCTCCCCCCTCGGACTTCCTGCCCTGACAACAACTTCCCCACTGTCTGACAACCGTGTCTCCTCATCGTCGGACACCTCTTTACACACTTCCACTACGTCAAGAAGGTCATCATCACCCACAGACTGTGACTGGTGGAAAACCTGGGCATCGGAAAATTGCTCAGCAGCAACCGGACAAGTGGTTTGTGACTGTGGGAAGGGTCCAGAAAACAGTTCCTCAGAGTATGCCGGTTCAAATGCCAAATTTTCCTGGGAGGGGGCAGACTGGGGGGGAGGAGGCTGAGGTGCAGGAGCTGGAGGAGTGGGGATTTCGGTGACATGGGTGGACTGCGTGGAAGACTGACTGGTGGTGGACAAATTGCTCGAAGCATTGTCAGCAATCCACGACATCACCTGTTCGCACTGTTCTGGCCTCAACAGTGCTCTACCACGAGTCCCAGTAACTTCAGACATGAACCTAGGGAGTGTAGCTCTGCGGCGTTCCCCTGCTCCCTCATCAGCAGGTGGTGTCTCACCCCGCCCAGGACCACGGCCTCTGACCCCTGCAGTAGTTGGACGCCCACGTCCCCGCCCTCGTCCTCTACCCCTAGCCCTCGGGTTAAACATTTTTAAAATGAGAGTTATAACTTTTTTTTTTTTTTTACTTCTTTTTGTTTTTTTTTGTGTTTTTTGTTTTTTTTTGAGTTTTTAAAACCAAACAATCCTATCCTATTGCTATGGCTATTTTCTAGCCAAGTATCAAAGGAAGCACACTACTATGCCAGATGAGATGACACTGAGTTAGTGCCTAATAGAAATCCAACCCCTACTGAATTTTGCCACTTCGGCCTTTGCTATGGATATGTGCGCCACTAAGCGCAGAACACAGCGGTCGCAAGTCTCACTACAAATTGCTCAGAATTGGCAAGTACATGCACTGCAGAAACTACAGCCACCAGCAGATCAACCAGAAATCAAATATATAGAACGCTACTGTAGGCTTCAAGAAGCTGTTTGTATTCTCCTATGGCTATTTTCTAGCCAAGTATCAAAGGAAGCACACTACTATGCCAGATGAGATGACACTGAGTTATTGCCTAATAGAAATCCAACCCCTACTGAATTTTGCCACTTCGGCCTTTGCTATGGATATGTGCGCCACTAAGCGCAGAACACAGCGGTCGCAAGTCTCACTACAAATTGCTCAGAATTGGCAAGTACATGCACTGCAGAAACTACAGCCACCAGCAGATCAACCAGAAATCAAATATATAGAACGCTACTGTAGGCTTCAAGAAGCTGTTTGTATTCTCCTATGGCTATTTTCTAGCCAAGTATCAAAGGAAGCACACTACTATGCCAGATGAGATGACACTGAGTTATTGCCTAATAGAAATCCAACCCCTACTGAATTTTGCCACTTCGGCCTTTGCTATGGATATGTGCGCCACTAAGCGCAGAACACAGCGGTCGCAAGTCTCACTACAAATTGCTCAGAATTGGCAAGTACATGCACTGCAGAAACTACAGCCACCAGCAGATCAACCAGAAATCAAATATATAGAACGCTACTGTAGGCTTCAAGAAGCTGTTTGTATTCTCCTATGGCTATTTTCTAGCCAAGTATCAAAGGAAGCACACTACTATGCCAGATGAGATGACACTGAGTTATTGCCTAATAGAAATCCAACCCCTACTGAATTTTGCCACTTCGGCCTTTGCTATGGATATGTGCGCCACTAAGCGCAGAACACAGCGGTCGCAAGTCTCACTACAAATTGCTCAGAATTGGCAAGTACATGCACTGCAGAAACTACAGCCACCAGCAGATCAACCAGAAATCAAATATATAGAACGCTACTGTAGGCTTCAAGAAGCTGTTTGTATTCTCCTATGGCTATTTTCTAGCCAAGTATCAAAGGAAGCACACTACTATGCCAGATGAGATGACACTGAGTTATTGCCTAATAGAAATCCAACCCCTACTGAATTTTGCCACTTCGGCCTTTGCTATGGATATGTGCGCCACTAAGCGCAGAACACAGCGGTCGCAAGTCTCACTACAAATTGCTCAGAATTGGCAAGTACATGCACTGCAGAAACTACAGCCACCAGCAGATCAACCAGAAATCAAATATATAGAACGCTACTGTAGGCTTCAAGAAGCTGTTTGTATTCTCCTATGGCTATTTTCTAGCCAAGTATCAAAGGAAGCACACTACTATGCCAGATGAGATGACACTGAGTTATTGCCTAATAGAAATCCAACCCCTACTGAATTTTGCCACTTCGGCCTTTGCTATGGATATGTGCGCCACTAAGCGCAGAACACAGCGGTCGCAAGTCTCACTACAAATTGCTCAGAATTGGCAAGTACATGCACTGCAGAAACTACAGCCACCAGCAGATCAACCAGAAATCAAATATATAGAACGCTACTGTAGGCTTCAAGAAGCTGTTTGTATTCTCCTATGGCTATTTTCTAGCCAAGTATCAAAGGAAGCACACTACTATGCCAGATGAGATGACACTGAGTTATTGCCTAATAGAAATCCAACCCCTACTGAATTTTGCCACTTCGGCCTTTGCTATGGATATGTGCGCCACTAAGCGCAGAACACAGCGGTCGCAAGTCTCACTACAAATTGCTCAGAATTGGCAAGTACATGCACTGCAGAAACTACAGCCACCAGCAGATCAACCAGAAATCAAATATATAGAACGCTACTGTAGGCTTCAAGAAGCTGTTTGTATTCTCCTATGGCTATTTTCTAGCCAAGTATCAAAGGAAGCACACTACTATGCCAGATGAGATGACACTGAGTTATTGCCTAATAGAAATCCAACCCCTACTGAATTTTGCCACTTCGGCCTTTGCTATGGATATGTGCGCCACTAAGCGCAGAACACAGCGGTCGCAAGTCTCACTACAAATTGCTCAGAATTGGCAAGTACATGCACTGCAGAAACTACAGCCACCAGCAGATCAACCAGAAATCAAATATATAGAACGCTACTGTAGGCTTCAAGAAGCTGTTTGTATTCTCCTATGGCTATTTTCTAGCCAAGTATCAAAGGAAGCACACTACTATGCCAGATGAGATGACACTGAGTTATTGCCTAATAGAAATCCAACCCCTACTGAATTTTGCCACTTCGGCCTTTGCTATGGATATGTGCGCCACTAAGCGCAGAACACAGCGGTCGCAAGTCTCACTACAAATTGCTCAGAATTGGCAAGTACATGCACTGCAGAAACTACAGCCACCAGCAGATCAACCAGAAATCAAATATATAGAACGCTACTGTAGGCTTCAAGAAGCTGTTTGTATTCTCCTATGGCTATTTTCTAGCCAAGTATCAAAGGAAGCACACTACTATGCCAGATGAGATGACACTGAGTTATTGCCTAATAGAAATCCAACCCCTACTGAATTTTGCCACTTCGGCCTTTGCTATGGATATGTGCGCCACTAAGCGCAGAACACAGCGGTCGCAAGTCTCACTACAAATTGCTCAGAATTGGCAAGTACATGCACTGCAGAAACTACAGCCACCAGCAGATCAACCAGAAATCAAATATATAGAACGCTACTGTAGGCTTCAAGAAGCTGTTTGTATTCTCCTATGGCTATTTTCTAGCCAAGTATCAAAGGAAGCACACTACTATGCCAGATGAGATGACACTGAGTTATTGCCTAATAGAAATCCAACCCCTACTGAATTTTCCCACTTCGGTCTTTGCTATGGATATGTGTGCCACTAAGAGCTAAACACAACGGTAGCAAGTCCCCCTGCTAATTCCTCACAAAATGGTAAAAGATGCAAATTAAAATAAAAAAAGTAGAACGTTATTGTAGCCCTAAGAAGGGCTGTTGGGTTCTTTGAGAATCACTCCTGCCTAACAGTAAGCTAATAGAACACCCTAACGCTTTCCCTGACCAGCAGCAGCTCTCTCCCTAGCGGCATCCAGAGACAGAATGATCCGAGCAGCGCGGCCAGCGGCTAGTCTATCCCAGGGTCACCTGATCTGGCCAGCCAACCACTGCTATCGACGTGTAAGGGTACCACGTCATGCTGGGTGGAGTGCAGAGTCTCCTGGCTTGTGATTGGCTCTGTTTCTGGCCGCCAAAAAGCAAAACGGCGGGAGCTGCCATTTTCTCGAGCGGGCGAAGTATTCGTCCGAGTAACGAGCAGTTTCGAGTACCCTAATGCTCGACCGAGCATCAAGCTCGGACGAGCATGTTCGCTCATCTCTAATAAAGACCAGTTAGAATCATATTTATGAAATGCTGCATTTTTGTCAAAGGTAATCTACCATCAAAATCAATCATGAAAATAGAGGCATAAAGAACCCATGACTGCCAGAGTACCTCTTCTGTATGTATGTTAAGTTGAAACACATATTAATGTAAAGGGTCAAATGTTCCACATGTTTAACATACAACAATGTTGGGGAAAAACAATATTTTTAGTGTTTTCTAAATATTATAGAGCATAAGACCAACATAAATAAGCAGCCAAATGTTACAAAAACACCACTAAAATAGATGGCTGCCATGTGTCTGCATACAAAGCAAAGCTCATATATCTGCCTTGTTTTAGTTGGACTGCCTCTATATTGGCTAATGTAAACTTCAACTTATCAAAGACTCTATGAAGCAAATTGGATGTATTTTATGATTGGCAGATCCTGCATGTCTGAGTTATGCTCACCTGGCACATATCCAGTTCATTGAAGTCTATGAATCTTAGATGTACTCTGCTGGAAGAACTTATACTGTACAGACATTCAGAAATTTCCTTTCACACAGCCAGCATTACTAAATGTTGTAACAGTTATCCATGGCTGTTTTTATTTCAATGGAGCAATTGTAATTTTCCATTTTAAATATATCTGTTTGTGTCTATTTAACCCAATGAGAGATCATCCATTATTTTACTGTAATGCAATGTATTTATTGTGGTGGTTTAATGTGTAATTTATACTGTATACAAATTACAAGTCATTCTTATAAACTATAGAAGCTGATTATAAAGTCAAAAGACATCTACCAACAGGATGAAGGATTGTAAACCAAGCACACTGAAATACTGGTGTGTGGCCCCTCTGGCAGGATCCACTCTTCTTTAAAGGGAACCTACCACCAAATACACCATTGTGCGCCTGATATCCTGCATGTGTTGCTTCCCTGCTCTGGTCCACTGGAGTTCACCTTCTTCCTCCTGGTGCATGTAAATGCATTGTCTTGCGACACAATTAGAATCTTAAATCCCGCGCTCAGTCCGAATAAGTCGGATCGCCTGACGGTCCGGCCCCCCGATTTCTGTCACATGGAAGTCAGCGCAGTTACGCCACAGTCCAATCCTGTGCGACACAATCCCAGCATAAACCCCTGTTAAATACCTGTCAAAGCTGCGCAAATCCCAAAAACCGTGAACAGTCCAACAAAAGTGAGTAGCACGACCCTTAGTAAATAAGCCCCTATGTGCGTAAATTATGGACTGTTAAAGTGAAAAGCCATAAACAATGATCAAAGAAGGGTTATAAAGTTATCAGGCTGCTGCTGACATTTCATCAATTCTTACTGTTTACAACATTATAATTATAATCAGCTGAGCAAAACATCTTTGCTGAAAATTACACCTCTCATTCATTTAAGCATGTGAAGCTAACATGCAACACTGAAAGTACTATTTTGGGTGGGACAAGGTTTGGAAGTTGAACCCTGCAAGTGTTCCCACCCAAGGCCAGTTGTACCAATGGAACATTGTAGAAATTGGGTGACCTAAAGGTGGGTTATGGTGGTGACCAACTACTCCTTAAACCTTTAAACTTTTAGTTTAACACATGCCCCTGTTTTGTACATGCCAACCACTGAAGATCTTTATGGTGATTTACTACTACCTTTTGTAGAATGCTTGTCCAAAGTAAACCTTTCTGTAGGCTAATACATATGTCCAGATGGTATTGGGGGCCCACCAAGATAGACTCCATATTCCAGAACTGCCCAACTCATTGTTGGCCCTGAAATTAGACACATGGTACAATGCTCATTTGGTGGGAATGTCAGCCCCTCCAGCCCTTTTGGACCAAGGTCTGACCTCACAGGCTTGCAATAAAACAATTTTCCATTCTCCTCATATCTTTGTAAGTAACAAAACACTCTATAATGGGTTTACTCCTAACTGATTGGTTTGTGGAGCTACTTCTCCGGAGGATGAATAATACTGTGGAACTTCATCTATTGATATTGGACCCATGATTATAATTATAATCTTTAGTTATATAGCACCATAAAATTCTGTAGCGCTTTACAGATTTTGCGGTACATATAGAAATAAAATAAGACACTGGAGAGAAATAACCGTCATATAAAACAAAAGGAATGAGGGAACTGCACACAAGAGCTTACAATCTGTGAGGAAGACCTTTTTTCGGTCCCCAAATTTCAGAACCTTGACCTGAAAATTTCCAGCCTGCCCTTAAGGGGAAACCACCACCACAGCCTTCTCCCGCAAGATGATCAGGGAAGTAGTAGAAATTACCCCCAAAAAATTATTGATTACTATAACTACATAACTACTATTACTACATAAACATATTGAAATTGATTTGACAGGGTTGTATAAGGACACCAAAATAGGAAAAGAAAGTTAGTCAGAAGCATGAATAAATTTTATTACACCATGGTATTGGCTAAATATTTATCATTAGAGACCAAGGTATAACTACACCCACTGGGGCATGGTCTATAATATGAAGTATGATTAATAGAGATGAGCGAACATACTCGTCCGAGCTTGATGCTCGTTCGAGCACTAGCGTACTCGAAACTGCTCGTTGCTCGGACGAATACTTCGCCCGCTCGAGAAAATGGCATCTCCCGACGTTGTGATTTTTGGCGGCCAGAAACAGAGCCAATCACAAGCCAGCAGACTCTGCACTCCACCCAGCATGACGTGGTACCCTTACACATCGATAGCAGTGGTTGGCTGGCCAGATCAGGTGACCCTGGAATAGACTAGCCCCTGCCTGCGCTGCTCGGATCATTCTCTGTCTGGATGCCGCTAGGGAGAGAGCTGCTGCTGGTCAGGGAAAGCGTTAGGGTGTTCTATTAGAATAGTGTTAGGCAGGAGTGATTCTACAAGAACCAAACAGCCCTTCTTATTTAGGCCTAAAATAGAGTTATATTTTACTTTTTTTTGTTTGCTTGTGGCTGGGCTTGCTGGCATTAGTAGTGCAGCTAGTACCATATTGTGAGGAATTTGCAGGGAGACTTGCGACCGTTGTGTTTAGCTCTTAGTGACACGCATATCCACCTCAAACACCGAAGTGGGACAATTTATTAGGGGTTTGATTTGAATTAGGCAGAGTCTGCTGATTTATTTTTTTTTACCTTTATTTCTTTTTATAGCTCAAAGTAATCTTGCAAAGCAGTGTGCTTTCAGTGTAGGCTAGAAAATAGCCATAGGAGAACCCCAACGGCTTACTTAGGCCTACAATAGCGTTATATTTTCCTTTTTTTTGTTTGCTTGTGGCTGGGCTTGCTGGCATTAGTAGTGCAGCTAGTACCATATTGTGAGGAATTTGCTGGGAGACTTGCGACCGTTGTGTTTAGCTCTTAGTGACACGCATATCCACCTAAAACACCGAAGTGGGACAATTTATTAGGGGTTTGATTTGAATTAGGCAGAGTCTGCAGATTTTTTTTTTTTTACCTTTATTTCTTTTTATAACTCAAAGTCATCAGGCACAGCACAAAATCCAGTTGTGTGCTGTCAGTGTAGGTTAGAAACTAGCGATAGCAATAGGATAGCATAGTTTTGTTTTAAAAAAATAAATAAATAAATAAAAATAAACACAAAAAAAAAAAAATTTTAAGTTTACACTTTAATTTGGAAAATGTTTAACCCGAAGGCTAGGGGTAGAGGACGAGGGCGTGGACGTGGGCGTCCAACTACTGCAAGGGTCAGAGGCCGTAGTCCTGGGCGGGGTGAGACACCACCTGCTGATGAGGGAGCAGGGGAACGCCACAGAGCTACACTCCCTAGGTTCATCATGTCTCAAGTTACTGGGACTCGTGGTAGAGCACTGTTGAGGCCAGAACAGTGCGAAGAGGTGATGTCGTGGATTGCGGACAATGCTTCTAGCCATTTGTCCACCAGTCAGTCTTCCACGCAGTCCACCCATGTCACCGAAATCAGCATTCCTCCAGCTCCTCCACCTCAGCCTCCTTCCCCCAAGTCTCCCCCCTCCCAGCAAAATTTGGCATTTGAACCGGCATACTCTGAGGAACTGTTTTCCGGACTCTTCCCACAGTCACAAACCACTTGTCCGGTTGCTGCTGAGCTATTTTCCGATGCCCAGGTTTTCCACCGGTCGCAGTCTGTGGGTGATTATGACATTATTGACGTAGTGGAAGAAGTGTGTAAAGAGGTGTCGGACGATGAGGAGACACGGTTGTCAGACAGTGGTGAAGTTGTTGTCGGGGCAGGAAGTCCGAGGGGGGAGCAGACTGAGGGATCGGAGGATGATGAGGTGACAGACCCAAGCTGGGTTGATAGGCCGGGTGAACACAGTGCTTCTGAGACGGAGGCGAGTCCTATAGCAGAACAGGTTGGAAGAGGCAGTGGTGGGGCCAGACGAAGAGGCAGGGCCAAAGCTAGTGCATCAGCACCAAATGTTTCCCGTAGTCAAGCTCCCGTGGCGAGGGCTAGATTTTCAGAAGTCTGGAGGTTTTTTAAAGAAACACCGGATGACCGACGGACTGTGGTGTGCAACCTGTGCCAAACCAGGATCAGCAGGGGTTCCACAACTACTAGCTTAACTACCACCAGTATGGGAAGGCATATGAATGCTAAACACCCCACTCAATGGCACAAAGCCCGTTCACCTCCGGCCGGGCACACCACTGCTCCTTCCCCTGTGTCATCTGCTAGTCAGCCCCCTGCCATGGACCCCGGCCCAAACACCTCCCGTGCGAAACCCCATCTTCGCCTCCACGATCCTCCACAGCATCCACCAGCGTTCAGCTCTCCATACCCCAGATGCTGGAGCGCAAAAGGAAGTATAGCGCAACCCACCCACACGCCCAAGCCCTCAACGTCCACATCTCCAAGTTGCTTAGCTTGGAGATGCTGCCCTATAGGCTGGTAGAGACCAAGGCCTTTCGAAACCTCATGGCGGCGGCCGCCCCTCGGTATTCGGTCCCCAGCCGCCACTACTTTTCCCGATGTGCCGTCCCAGCCCTGCACAAGCACGTGTCAGAGAACATCATCCGTGCCGTGACCAACGCCGTTTCTGACAAGGTCCACCTGACCACGGACACGTGGACGAGTGCTGCCGGGCAGGGCCACTATATATCGCTGACGGCACATTGGGTTAACTTGGTGGAGGCTGGGACCGAGTCTGACCCTGGGGCTGGTCATATACTGCCGACGCCAAGGATTGCGGGGCCTACCTCCGTCCAGGTCTTTCAGGCCTACTATGCCTCCTCCTCCTCCCACCCCTCCTCCACCTCCTCCTCCGAATTACCATCCGTGGGCATGGCGCCATCAGTCGGTAGCTCTAGGCACAGCAGCAGTGCCATCGCTAAGCGACAGCAGGCGGTGCTCAAACTGCTGAGCCTAGGCGATAAAAGGCACACCGCCCAAGAGCTATTACAGGGCATCACGGCGCAGACCGATCTGTGGCTGGCACCGCTGAACCTGAAGCCAGGCATGGTTGTGTGTGACAATGGCCGTAACCTGGTGGCGGCTCTGCAACTCGGCAGACTGACACATGTGCCATGCCTGGCCCATGTGTTAAATCTCATAGTTCAGCGTTTCCTCAAGACATACCCCAATCTGTCTGATTTGCTTAAGAAGGTGCGCCGCATCTGTGCGCATTTCAGGAAGTCCAGCACAGATGCTGCCACTCTCAGGGCAGCGCAGCGCCGCCTCCAACTGCCTGCTCACCGACTGTTGTGCGACGTGCCCACGAGGTGGAATTCAACATTAACCATGTTATCTAGAGTTTACCAGCAGCGCAGAGCGATTGTAGACTGCCAGATGTCAACTTCCACCAGAACTGGTAGTCAGGTCAGTCAGCTTCCTCAAGTCTACAATGAGGAGTGGACGTGGATGTCTGATATCTGTCAGGTGCTGAGTAACTTTGAGGAGTCAACACAGATGGTCAGTGGTGATGCCGCCATCATCAGCCTCACCATCCCGCTGCTTGGCCTGTTGAAAAACTCTCTGGTCAGCATGAAGTCGGAAGCTTTGCGCTCGTCACAAGAGACGGAGGAAGAAGATTCCCTTGTTGATAGCCAAAGCACCCTTAGGTCTGTTTCTCAGCGCATATCGGAGGAGGTGGAGGAGGATGAGCAGGAAGAGGAGGAGAATGTTGGTGAGACAGAAGAGGGGACCATTGCTTAGTCCTTCACTGTTCAGCGTGTATGGGCAGAAGAAGAGGAGTTGGAGGAGGAGGAAATGGGCAGTCAGGCCAGTGAGGGGAGTGAATTCTTGCGCGTTGGGACTCTGGCGCATATGGCAGATTTCATGCTAGGCTGCCTATCCCGTGACCCTCGCGTTCAAAGAATTTATTCCAGCACCGATTACTGGGTATTCACTCTCCTGGACCCACGGTACAAGCAAAATCTTTCCACTCTCATCCCTGGAGAGGAAAGGAGTATGAGAATGCATGAATACCAGCAGGCCCTGGTGCACAAGCTGAAACAGTATTTCTCTGACAGCGCTAGCGGCAGAGGGCGTACTTCTGCGGGACAAGTAGCGAGGGAGAGTAGGCGAGCAGGCAGCTTGTCCAGCACTGGCAGGGGTACGCTTTACAAGGCCTTTGCCAGCTTTATGTCACCCCAGCAAGACACTGTCACCTGTCCCCAGTCTCGACAGAGTAGGGCTGATCTTTACAGAAAGATGGTGAGGGAGTACGTAGCTGACCATACCATCGTCCTAAATGATCACACAGCTCCCTACAACTACTGGGTTTCAAAGCTGGAAATGTGGCACGAACTGGCGCTGTACGCCTTGGAGGTTCTTGCCTGCGGGTTTTCAGTGCAGCTGGTGGCATCATCACCGATAAGCGTACACACCTGTCGTCTGACAGCGCTGACAGGCTGACGCTTATCAAGATGAATAAAGCCTGGATTTCTCTGGATTTTCATTCTCCACCAGGTGAAAGAAGCTCAACCTGAATAATGTATGCACTCCTCCTCCTCATTGTCCTCCTTCTCCTCCTCTTTGTACACTAAAGCAGAGGAAACTGGCTATTTTTTGCCAGGGCCAACTGGCTCTAGATATAGTACTCTATATATTTAATTTTTCTGGAGGGCCACCTACCCGGTCCTCTGTTTTAAGCAATTTTTGGGAGTGCCAAAAAACTTTTTTGGACTGCCACATACAGGCACTATCCAAATTAAATTGTCTCCATAGCAGCCTCCACATGTCGTCTTTTTAGCTGGCTCCACACGTTGTCTCCATTGCCACCTCCACACGTCATCGCCATAGCTGCCTCCAAAAGTCGTCCATATAGCTGCCTCCATACATGGTCTCCTTATCAAACGAACTGTGTCAGGCAGAATTTTGGGTTGTTTTCATGGATTCCACATCAAACTTGTTAACTTTGTTGCCACCCTGCTGTGTAATCCACAAAATATACTGGCAAACTTTTATCATTTACCGATATTATTTCAGCGCTTCTTGCGCATCTGTTTACATTCCCCTCACCCGCCATATCCCAAACTTATAAGAACGCTACTACACTTGATCTTATACAAAAGGTTCTTAGAAGTGCTGTTTGGGGTGTAGCCTAGAGACAGGGGCTTGGATTGGTGAAAGCTCAACTGGCAGCGGAGCGCCAGCTCCATCTCAAGATCCAACTAACATAGTTTTAACTGCAGCACCTTTAATCTACTACTAGTTCACTGCCTCCATACATCGTCCCCTTATCAAACGAGTTGTGTCAGGCAGAATTTTCAGGTGTTTCACCAGATACATAGTGGAACGCGGCCCATCTGTCGCCGCCATGCTGGAGACCTGAAGTTGCAATCATAGCAGTGCAATATGGATGCCCCATACTGTCGCTCTTAATCATGGAACCATTTCCGTAAAAACAATTAAAAATAGAACCACTGTGCTATTCCATTATTCCTAGGTGAAATATTCAAACGACCCGGCTGCTTTGAAAATTATAATTTTTTCAAAGTAAACGCTTCTGGCCCCCAGGCCCATTTTGGGTGGGGAGGAGCCGAGAGACAGGGGCTTTGACAGGCGAAAGCTCGCCTGGCAGTGGACCGCCAGCTCCATCCCAAGATTAGGCAGCCTCAGAGGCATCCATGCATGCTGCCCCTGCTGTTTCCTGTCCAATTTGCCTCCACGATCCTCCACAGCGTCCTCCAATGTCTCATTTCAACTCTCTATACCCCAGACGGTGGAGCACGAGAGGATATGCGGCACATCATCCCCTTATCAAACGAGCTGTGTCAGGCAGAATTTTCAGGTTTTTCACCAGATACATAGTGGAACTCGGTCTGTCTGTCGCCACCATGCTGGAGACCTGAAGTTGCAATCAAAGCAGCGCAATATGAATGCCCCATACTGTCGCTCTTAATCATGGAAGTCGCTAAGATGGTGGCGCCTATGCGTCGCCATTTTTTTAAGCCGCCGGCAGCTTTGCCAGCAGTGATCATTGGGTTGACACCCGCGATCGGTGCTAGCACCGTGGGTGTTACCGGTAAGCCTTTGCTGCAATATTCAGCAAAGACTTACTGGCTATGGAGAGGGCTCAGCCTGTGAGCCCTCTCCATGCACCCGCACCCGGCATGTGCCCCGGGACACAGACACATGGTATGCAAGGTAACAAACTTTAGGTCTTTTAAGTCTTTTGAAACAGATGGAACCTGGGGTCAGCAGACATCAAACCAAGCTCTTGTCTGGGTCCTACAGTGTAATTTAGATTTGCAAATGAGGCTTGTATTAGAAAAGATGGACAGTAAAAAAAAATTATGTCTGTAATATTACCACAGTATGTTGATCACCAAAACATGAGGAATTATAATGAAGGATTGTGGCAATAGGAAGGTTGAGAACCACTGCTCTAGGTGAAGAGTATGCCCTGTAGATATTATTACAGGTCCAATGGAATTCATGTGTACACATACCGTATATGGGGAAATTTATTAAGGCTGGTGCATTGTGCGCCAGCCTGAATATATCACCAACTGGCTCAAAATGTGCTGGAGGCTCCAACTACTATCTATGCCAGGTCCTGCCTGGTGTAGAGTCCAGCTATAACTGGTGCATGATATAGTGAATGCGGCAGGCCAGGGTGACTCTGCTCTGGCCCCCCTGCTGCCTGTTTACATAGCTCCCAACCGTCCCGATTTTGACGGGACTTTCCCGTTTTTCGTACCTCTGCCCCGCGTCACGGGCAGCTATGAGATTGTCACGGATTCTCCCCCCAGGTCCCGCTGTGTCCCGGCGCTGTGTCCGCATAGTAAATACTTTGAAAGTCTGAACTCACAGTACAGAATGGCTTCTACAGACATCGGGAGGGAATCCTTTTCAGAGAAGTGTCGGGCTTAGCGGAGAGCAGGGAACACGTCATCAGCTTCAGATCAGCATCTGTCCATATATGGTCACTGCATCTCCTAGGGTTCCCCAGAGCAGACATCGGGAGGGAATCCTTTTCAGAGAAGTGTCGGGCTTAGCGTCAGAGCAGGGACCACGTCATCAGGTCAGATCACCATCTGTCCATATATTGTTTTCCAGGGCTTCCCCAGACACAAGCTATTTATATAATTAAATTAAATAAAGATTTTGCCAGGCTGAGATTCGAACCTGGGACCTTGTGCACCATAGACAGAAGCTTAACTAACTGAGCTATAAGCCCAGTGATACAGAGCTGAGGATTTCTGGTAACTAAGAAGTGTTATCTGCCATTTACACTGTGACACAGACTAATGCACTGATATATAGAGAGGGATCTTCTCAGAGATTATTATTGTAATTATTATTATAAATTTTATTATTTTTATTATTATGGAGATGATTATTAATAATGGTAAAAATAATAATAATCATCTCAATAATAATCTCCATAATAATAATAATAATAATCTCCATAATAATAATAATAGTCTCAATAATTACAATAATCTGAGAAGATCCCTCCCTATATAACAAGGCAGTATATAGTCATAGTTCTTAGTTACCAAAATTCTCCACCTTGTTAATCACAGAGCTAATAGCTCAGTTGGTTGTGGCGCTGTGTTATAATTGTACATGGACACTGCAGGTTCTGGGTTCAAATCCCAATGAGGATAATTTTTTTTTTTTTTATTGAGATGATTTTTATTATTTTAATATGGCTTAAAATTTGGGGCGTGGCCAGGGAGTGATTGGGGGTGTGGCTTAGGGGGATCGCTACGCGTGCCGCCATTTTGTCCCTCTTTCCTTTTCACAAATGTTGGAAGGTATGTGTTTATTTGTGCCCACTTTTCAAAAGAGTGGCATTTAGGTGGCAAAATGGGGAGAGGTCACAATTTCTTGACCATGTGCCAGAAATTGGATCTTTTTCAATCCTATTATGCAGGAAAACTGTGGTTATTTGTATCCAGTCTGAGTAACTAATACAAATTACAATGGGCATGTGTATCGGTATTTTGTTTTAGTGTTTAAAAGTTTAAAAGGGGTCAATTGAGATTTGTACATTTTGGAGCAAGTGCACAGGCTGCTCTAAAATACCCAAGAAGTTATATATCCTGTGCTCTGGTCATCACCAAAGATTTACTTAGCTCTGCATTACTATGATCTCTGTACACAGGCTGCTGTGGGCATGTGCCATCAATGTGACATCACTGCTGCTGCCTGTGTACAAACAAAAACAATCCCAAGAAGTGGTCAATTGAGAATAATGACCCGTGATCACTTAATATCCTTGGCGCAAAAAATATATACAAAGAAGTGATCTAAAACTTAACTTTTACTGAAATCTCATAATACATACAAAACGTAGCATGATACAAAAAAGCTGCTGCTATGCAGAATCCTTAGTGCATGAACTCCATCTAGGAGAAAAAAAGACATGTGCAAAACATGAGCTGGGTGGCCTTAATGTATAAAGTTTCACATAACAGAATTAAGGCACTTGGCTCACCTTAAATGCTCAGCAGCATATGTCACCAAAACACACTATCCGTATTACTCGAACGCGATGTGTGTTTATTAGTTTTGTCTCAGGCGAGATACGTCAAGATGCTCGTCCAGAAAGAAGACACACCGTGTCCTTGTAGAGTGAAGAGGATAGGTGAATATAAACAGGGTAAGATAGGACTTGTGGATGTCAAGAATGGGGTCAAGATGACAATGTCACTCTTCCTGATACCCTGAGAACCTAACCTCGGAGTTGTGGTCCTTATTAGCCACAACCCCGACAGGAACCTATCCCTGGCTGGATAGCCCTACAAAAAGCCTAGACAACCGAAGTGGTTCCAGTAAGGGAATAAAGGAGAATAAGCGTCTGATAAACGGTTATGGACAGTATTTCATTCTATAGACACTAATACACATCATAGTGATCAAGGCAACCAAATCCCAACAGGACCTGTTTCACCATTCCTGGGCTCATCAGGGGAATATGCAGTGCGCCAAAACAGAGTCCCTAGTAAGAACAACCATACGACATTGTTTCAATTAAAAGGCAAATGGGTGGTGTGATGGATTTCCAATGTAAATATAAAGTAGTCCTACCTTTACTCTAGGCGAGTGACACAGGGGTAGATGGTCCCTATTGTGAAAAGGGAGGAGTTTGCAAATGGTAGATTTCTTATACCAAAAGATGTGTATAGGGGCCCAAAGTTAAGGAAAGAGCACCCAGATATTGTGCTCTTACCTTGGTCTAAATCGTAGGTGCGAACTAATGGTCAGGTTGGGGCTGTGGGGGCCCAATTACAGCGTCCCCGTGCACGGCCTTGCAGGACCAGTGGGTCTGTGTGTGAGGTTCCACTGCACAGGTTAAATGGCGCGCCCTGCACTATTCAACTCCGCCCCGTCACATGATCAGCTGGTCGTGAGTGGTCATGAGGAAGACTGAGGGCAGGGCGTGCGCATGCGTGTGTACGCAGAGGCCCGACATACCTGTGCTGGGTCGCCCGCATCTCCGAATCCATCCGTGCGCAGGGACGCGGCCGGCTTGCGCGACCCGCGCATGCGCAGTGACAAACAAGGAGACCGCTCGGGGTCTGGCATGGATGCCAGGGCTCCAGTGGCAAGAATGTCCCCGGGAGAGTGCAGAAGAGCAGGGAAAGAAATAAATGATGCGCCAACTTGCCCCTTGGCTTGGCAGCTAGGGACAGGGAAATAGTGGATCAGGTGTACATAAAGGTGAATGTCTGATCCAGGTGACAGAAGTAAACTAATATATGGATTTAGGCCAATACATGCCCAGTAGTAGGAACTAGTGAAGTAAATACATCTAAAGCTATCCAATTAAAATAGAATACTAAAGGAAGCTACAGTGGTCTAAGTTACTTTATGAGAAGTTGAGTTACGGTATAGGGGTGGTGTATGCGTAAATTGGGGACTAGAGGAAACAAGCAAAAATTAGCTGTTCGTTTAACCCTTTTGGGGCTTCAGTTTAAAGTCTAAAGTCTAAAGATCCAGCGTGTCTCCTTTTGTCTGAGGATGCGATCCCAGTCCCCCCTCTTTCTGGCGGTTTCACCAAATCTATGCCAACAAAGGAGAGCCCCTGTGTGCTGCCTCCATGTTGGTCATGTATGTGTGCCCGTTACCGCCCGAATCGCCCACCAACTAAATAAATCGCGCTTGTCTCTTTAAGCGCCTTTCCGGCAGCTGCGTCGCTCCGTTCTAATCAGTGACAAAGGCGTCATGACGTCACGCCGCCTGTGTCATTGTGCAGAGCTGCGGCTCACAGAAGAGCTGAGTATGATTATTATTATTTTTAATGCACTTTCATTTATTCTATGTGGCGAGGTGTCATTTTATCGTGGGAGGGGGGAAGTACTATATATTTTATATGGGGCCATAATTGTTTTATACTGTGGGGGGGGTGTATATATTATATTGGGCCATAATTGTTTTATACTGTGGTGGGTGCTGTATACATTATATGGGGCCATACTTGTTTTATACTGTGGGGGGGGGGGTGTATATATTATGTGTGGCCATAATTGTTTTATACTGGGGGGGATGCAGTATATAGTATATGGGGCCAGAGTAATTTATACTGGGGCAGGGGGTGCTCTATATATTATATGGGGCCAGAATAATTTTATACTGTGGGGGCTGTATATATTATATGAGGCCAGATTTTTCTTTTCCTGGGGGGTATAGTATATTACTAAGCTGGGGAGCTGTATATGGGATACAGTATATTACTAAGCTGGGGAGCTGTATGTAGGATACAGTATATTACTAAGCTGGGGGGGCTGTATATGGGATACAATATATTACTAAGCTGGGGGGCTGTATATTAGGGGGTGCTATATATTCACATTGGTTAGGGGAGCACTGTATGTAAAATCATGTAACATAATAACAGGGTGGGATATATTAGTTATAGGATACCATAGATTACTTTGCAGCATTTAAAACCAAACCAAATGTTAAGGGTCTGTATTAATAAATTGGGGGTTTGTATATAGCTGTGCAGGCTATAATTCCAGTAGAAATATATATATATATAATGAAGGGATGTTTTATATGTGGGGAGAGTGCGGTCAGTTGTGTTGTGAGGGGTATATATTATTTAGGAGCACAGTGTTGTTATCAAGGAGACTTTATACCGTAAGTGACTGTGGTATTTTTGGGGACGCCGGGTGGAGATGTGCTGCACGGAGCTGAAGCTATCTGCCCGTGAATTCACCTGTGATACTTCATGGATTGGAGAACCAGGAATAAAGTCCTCCTAATGGAAGAGAGTGTCATCTATAAGGTACTAGATGCCACTAATGACTCCCAGAACCTGTAGCCAGTCACACGTTTACAGCATTTACTTAACAGGGAGCGGAGGGGGGGGCAGCATTTTAATATTCTCCTCAGGCAGCAAATATGCTAGTATCGGCCCTGGTTGTAACAGTTATGGTCACTGTTACTGTTGGCTACTATGGGCTACTGTGGGGGCACTTTAACTATGGGGGCACTTTGACTATATTGGCTACTGTGTCGGCACTGTGACTATATTGGCTAGTGTTTCACTGTTACACTGCTACTGTTACAGTCTTCTTATATGACTATTAAGATGATTATTCTTTAACACAAAAACTTACAGCAACAGTGATTGCAGGCATGAAAATCCAAGAAATTAATACTTTCTTTATTGTATGTGCAACACCCTCGCCGATGCAATGGCGAGGGAGTGTTTGCGAATACGTCCCACCTGCATGTAATCACATCACACTACATGGTCCTGATAGGACATAGGGGTATTGCAGTGGTGAACCCTGCCTGGCAGGGCAGGAGTTAAGTATTTTGTATGATGTAAGATTCTGTCATCCAATGATCTGTGTTACATCCTGTCCTTTGTAAGCTGAGATGTGATTGGAGGAGCAGCCACCACCTGACCAAGGGGAAGTAATAAAAACCCCTGGCCAGGAATGTTCTGGGGGAATTCTACTAGGTCTCAGATCTCAGAGCAGTCTCTCAGGAGAGAGATCAGATCAGTTTAGTCTGAGCTCAGCTCAGATCAGGAAGACTTAGGGATCAGTGAGTGAGTGAGTAATCTCAGTCTAGCCCATACCAGAGCAGGAAGAGCCTAGCCCCTGCTTCTGAAGAGTGGAGTATAAGACTAGAGTTACTATAGTGAGGAAAGGGGTATCATCTTACCTTTAAAGGTGATACCTGAAGCCCTACAGGACAAGCTGAAGCTTCCTACCAGGACACAGCTGCCTCCCAGCCTGCCCTCTACATCCAGGCTGGTGAACTATCTCCTGAGGCTCCCTCCAAAAGCATCTCAGCACTCCATCTACCTGTTAAAGGCACGTTGCTGCGGTTCCTGCCGGTTCAAATAAAGAACTGTAAGTTGTTTTCTTCAACTTCTGTCTCCGTCTGGTCCCTGCTAATACGGCTGCCTTCATCACCGGCACCCTGTCCATCACCCAGAGACTCACACTCGGGACATTAAGGGGTTGCCCCAGGGAGATCCGCTATAGCAGCCTCTCCCTCATCATTTCTTGCCAACACCACCCTGCTGGAGACCTGCCAGGCTGTAGGACAGCCCTCCGGTTCCCCCGTACCAAGCACCGTGACACTAGCGTGCCTAGGCCGCAACTGCCAGCCACTCAGGTACTGCGGGCCCCGGCTGACTCCAGGCCCCGAGAAAAGGCTAGGCCCCGGTGGGGGATGTTGCATATGGATCAAAAAATTCCCTATTTATATTGTTCATTTTCTTTTGGCTCTGGTAACAAATCGCTATATATATTGAGTATTCTTGATTTTGTCTCATTTTACTATCAGTTATCTGTATTGCCTAGAAGTACAGTTAGTGAATGAGTAGTCATTGTGTCTTGTGTACAAAATCCTATTGTGTAAGAATAGCCCGAACTGCCACAGGGGTTGTAAATAGTTTTAACCAAGACAGGATATAACTGCAATATCACTAAATACAGAAAGTATGATTGTGCTATGCAGAGCACCATTTATGTATGTGGCAATTACTTTCATTCACATGAGATACCACATAATGTTACAGTGCCTGAAGCCACTTACTGTAATAAGAAACACAAAACCCAGGAAGCTTATTATTGGCAATGAGGCTAACAAACTTGTATGCTTCCATTAAATGCTGTGAATAAAATACTATTAATGCAAAAAAAGGTAACTCCTTTGTTGTTATATGTGTATGGCCAAGGAGAATCACTATTCCAAATGCTTGTTAATATACTGTACAGACCACCTGGAAGATCAAGCTGTTATATAGACACCATAATCCTGTGCTGTAAAATGAAAATGCTTGTTTCTACTTAATGGTATCAGTGACATCCAAATCCTGTACCATGCCGGGAAATTGTAATGTGTATTTTAATTGTAATAGAAAAGTTCTATGCACTAAAAAAACTATTTCATGGTAGACAAAAAATGTTAAAATCTACCTGTTTGTAAAACTCTAGAAAGTGAATTCTGATCCCGACATTAAGGTGCAAAACAGCTATGGCTATTGAAGGGGTTAAAGAAGGGTAGACTAGATAAATACTTTGTATTAAAGCCAGCTCACCAATAAGTGGACAGACATTTTTTTGACTTTCACTTTTCCTGAGTGTTCCTAATGAAACATGACAATTGATAAAGATGACAAAATACTATGTTTTTAAAAAAAAAAAAAAACTATTACCTTTAAAATCAATATAAAACTGCAAAAAAATCTTTATATCCTGTAACTTTGTGATATTGGGCTCACAGAGCTACTTAAGGTCTCAAATTGGTATGAAAAAATTGCCATTAATGTCCCCCACAGCCACCAGTAATATCCCCATGCCCCCCCCCCCCCCAGTAAAGTACTGAAACGGCACTCAATAAAATTCCCCAAAGCGCTCAGTTTTGTCCCCAGTAATATCCTTACAAAGCCCCAATTAATGTCCCCACAGCCTCCGTAATTTTCCCAACAGCACTGGTAATGTCCCCCCCCCCCCCCACAGTTTTGTCCCCAGTAATAAATACCTACAAGAAGGCTCTAGTGCTATATTAAGTTAGAAATGACAATATACCACAATTCAATTCAAAAAATGAGTAACTAGGACCTAATAACACATATTAAAATACATACATTCTAGAGCAAAGGTTACATGAAGAATGAAAGTGCAAGTGCATACAATAATATATAGTCATGACCTGGCACAGATTATATAGTAACCAACACCAATGCAAGTATAAAAGTACTAGAATAATTACACCTCTCTCAAGACAAAGTTGCAAAAAAATTATAAAAATAAAATAGATATGAGTACATTAACTTATATTCTTACCACTTATAGCAGTAAATACCCAAAAGCGAACCTCATTCCTATAATACCTAAACATATTACATACAAATATAAGGTGCTGAAATCACAAAAAGCCTAAGACAGCAAAATTACACAACACAAAAGACACACAAATACTAAAACACTACACCAATGTAAACAGTTATCAGAGGTATATGTAAACAACCACTAGACGTCATCCTTATTACCTTTTCCTAGGAGTAAAAAAGAGAGTACTCTATATATCAAAGTATGCCAATGCCCTTTAAGCCTATTAAATATGTATTGTCCATGAACACATGCATAAAAATACGCCTAACATCAATACATCAAGAGAAAATCCAGATACTACATTAGATCACCAAAATCCTAAACCAAGACTCATGTCTCACATACATACAAAGAATATATATATATAAAAATAAGGCAGTATGGACGTTAGTACCACCAACCTACAACCAGGATGCAAAACACCTATAGAAAGGACACTTTTTCGTTTAGACATAAAGGGGCCACTGTCTGTAATTTTACAATCCACTTTGTCTCTATTCTTTCAAGTTTTTGGAACATATTTCCTCCTTGAGGTCCAGAGATCATCTTATCTATGCCACAAACACGTAAATCTTGCCATCTGTTGTCATGAAAATCCCAAAAATGTCTTGGGATGCTTTTCAATTTGGAGATGGTTTTGACATCTTCAGATGAGATTTTTGCTGCAGCCCGTATGTCCTTGAGTTGTTCTTGAATCCTAATCCTGAGTTCACGTGTTGTCATTCCGATGTATTTCAATCCACATGGACACATCACTTGGTAAACTATTCCAGTCGTACTGCAATTAATAAAGTGGACAATTTGAAATGTATTCACAGCCGATGAATCACAAAACATATTTGTTTTTACCATCAATTTACAGACTGAGCAATGTCCACATGGATAGGAGTCCCATTTAGGTCCTTTTGACCAAAAAATGAAGTTTATGGGGTAGTGTGGAGTATAGTGGCTCCTCACTAAAGTATCGCCAATGAATTTACATCTCTTGGCCACCAGCTGCCGTCTCGATTAAGCAAATTTCGTTAAATCAGGGTCCAACAGTAAAATTGCCCAAAATCTTTTCATTATGCCCTCAATCTTCCTCCATTCTGAATTGAAAGGTATAATTAGTCTTACCTGATTATCCAAGGCTCTATGGGGCTTGTCAATTAGAAGATGGACAATGCGTATCTTATAGGCTTAAAGGGCATTGCCGCTCTTTGATATAAAGAGTACTCTCTTTTTTACTCCTAGGAAAGGGTAATAAGAAAGATGTCTAGTGGTTGTTTACATAGACCTCTGACTGTTTACATTGGTGTAGTGTTTTAGTATTTGTGTGTCTTTTGTGTTGTGTAATTGTGCTGTTTTAGGCTTTTTGTAATAGGTTTAGGTATAATAGGAATATGGTTCTGGAGGTATTTACATCTATAAGTGGTAAGAATATAAGTTACTGTACTCATATCTATTTTTTAGTATTAATCTTATGCATATCACAAGCACTTTTGGGCACTTTTGCACTTTTAGTTTTTGGGCACTTTATGAATTACGGATTAATTGAGTCATATATTTATGTTAGTGATTATTATAATTTCTGATACATCCAGTTGAATGCTTGCACAGTAGTTAGCATTACATTTTGTACATTAATTAAAGCTGCTAGAATGGCCCAGCCACCTGACCTAAATCCAATCGAAAATCTATGGAAGGAGCTCAGGGCTCAAATAAGATGTTCACAGAACCTTCCGTAATTAAGAAGATTATTAGGAACATTATCACTTTCCCTTAACTATGAGCTGTCACCGGTACAGAAAGATGATATACACAAACTGCTTAATGTATATTACAGTTTACTATTATCATCTGCACTAATGCAATTACTTAATTTATGCAATTTTGTTTCCACAAACATCATTTTGCTGTTTTTTTAGCAAGAAAAAAACACAACTCTAAAGTCACGCAATGGCTAAAAAAATTGTGTGCATCACTACATTTATCAACTGCGAATTTTCAAAAGAATGCAAATTTAATCACAAAACTACACCACATAGGAAGTGGTGTATGTGGGTCCATTGCTCATTTTTATGTTTGAGGTATCTGAGAATTTCCTTTGCAAAAACACTGCAAAAAAGCAGAAATTGAGCAGATGTTAAACATACGTGCGACTGGTGCAATCCATTCGTATAGAGCACACACAGCTGATCAGGCATTTAACATTGCACATACACCGAACTATAAATCCAACTGTTGGAAACCTGCCAGTCTAACACATAGACAACTGCTCAAAATCCTAATTCACTGAAATTGGGGGGAAAAAGAGAGTATAAGCAAAACTAAAAAATAACTTTTATTGGATATATATTAAAATGAGTGGAGAAGTCTGAAGTTAAGGTGTAGGTTTTACACCCCACCAGTTCGTGTTTTAATAAAAACTTTATCCGACCTCAGGTATCGCACAGTTTTGTGCAGGAGAACATTGACGTCGGAATGTTGGCAACCAATGCGGAGGTCTGTAGTCTAATAAGTGGGGAAATAGATCTCACTGTCTAGCGGATAGGAGGCACGCATTCACTGCATGCACATGCCCATATTTTAGACCTAACTGAGAAGCTCTATTCCCAACTACCCTCCTCAAGATAATAAGATAAAAATTGATATGGACAAAAACCTATCTCACACTGCACAGAGTTTGTCTTTCAGTTGAGATGGTGTGTTAATATGGAGGCTACATGCTGGTGATGTCTAAATAGAGGTAAGTTGTCTGGCATAGACAATTCTATACTCAAAGCCCTCAAAGGACAAAGCCCGCCAACAGACAATTGAAAGATTTACATCTCAAATCAAAGAGAGAAAGCACTTTCAATTTCAACATGATCTTCAAGAGTTTAAGGATAGGCGGGCATACAACTTTTTAGCCCAGGCACATACTCCCCCTAATAGCCAAAATAAAACTGTGGCACCCTCCACCACTGAGAGCGATACAACTGATTCTGATTACCCTGGTGGCTCCCAAGGGATAGCCAGGGAGAGCCAAAGGGGGACAAGAAGGGGCAGACCTAGGGGACGTGGTGCCAATAATCGGGGGACTCGGGGAGGTTTTTTAGCCAGCAACCCCCTGATTTCGGGGTACCTCCTCAGAGGAGACCTGAGTCAACCTGGCAAAAAGTAAGACCCGACCAGGATATTGACAACTGTGTCATTAATCTTTCTCAACATAACCCTGATGTAGCAGAGATGAATCTGCTCAGAAAGGGTCTCTCTTTTGTCCCATCTGTACGTTTTGACCCCTTTATGTGGGTTAAAGATATACAATTATTTGCTAGGAGATTAAAATGGAGGAAGTATTTTAAATGTAATGTTCGGAAAAGATGTTTAGAGTTGGGACTCAATGAAACTGACCTGGGAGAGTTTGATGTTATGATGGATCTCATCCAGGAATCTGATAGAGAACCTGGGAAGGGTCCATTTACCACTCTAAAAGAAAAGAATCTGAAGTTCCCTGCAGTAGAATCCACATGTGTAGACCTTTTCATGGATCTTGTTACAGAAGAACTGAAACATCTGGATAGGGGCATCTCTGATCCATTTAATAACCTGAGCCCTGAAGAAAGGGTAGCCTTAGTTGACCTGGAGCATAATGATCAATTGATCATTAAACCCTCGGACAAAGGGGGAACATAGTCCTGCTCGATCGCGCAGACTATGTAAGAATGTGTGAAACAATGCTATCTGATCCAGATGGCTATCGTCCGCTTTCACACAATTCTCCAGGGAACTTAGAGTTATTTTGGATGGAGCCCTATGGGACCAACTCATTAGTGACCAGGAGTATAATTTTCTATTGCCAAAATTTCCCACCACAGCGACCTTTTATGGCCTTCCAAAGGTCCACAAAGGCTATCCTCCCCTCAAAGGACGACCCATCGTCTCAGGGATTAATAGTCTTACCCAAAATATAAGTATTTATGTGGACCAGATTTTAAGACCTTTCGTCACGAGTTTACCATCATACGTACGTGACACCATGGACGTCCTGAGACAACTGGAGGGGATAGTTTTAGATGATAATACGTACCTCGCTAGTCTGGATGTGGAGGCTCTCTACTCCTCCATCCCACATACTAAGGGATGTGAGGCGGTGGAGGCTTTCCTGAGTACTAGGGGGACACAATTCTCTGGTCACAATCGTTTTGTCAGGGACCTTCTCAGGTTCATTCTCGAAAAGAACGTTTTCCTCTTCGGGAATAGGCTCTTCCACCAGCTGAGGTGGACAGCTATGGGGAGCCCAATGGCCCCCAGCTACGCTAATCTCTACCTCGGCTGGTGGGAGGACTGGATAGTTTTCTCGGAGGAATACACCAGATGGACATCATGTATGCCCATCTGGCTTCGGTATATCGACTATATACTCATTGTGTGGTCTTCTACTCCTGCGGATTTTCACGATTTTGTTCGAGCCTCGAACATGAATGATCTGGGCTTACGCTTCACCAGCGAAATTCATGAAAGTTCCATTGCATTTCTGGATATACGCATCTCTAAAACCTCAGATGGCCAATTACAAACAAGGGTACATAGGAAGGAAACAGCGACGAATAGTTTATTACAATATGAGAGCTGTCACCCCACTCCCCTCAAAAAGGGGATACCAAAGGGACAGTTTCTCAGAGTGCGCCGTAACTGTAGTCACATGGAGGATTTCATGTCACAAGCCAAAGACCTGAGCCATAGGTTCATGAGGATTTCTGAGACGGACTGTGACAAGGGCTTTCCAACACGCTCTCACATCTAAAAGAGAAGATCTGTTGAGCCCAAAACATAAAGAAACATAAAGAAAATTATAATATCATCCGTCTGATCGGTACCTATGATGCGAATGCAGATGCTGTGAAAGAGATCCTCAACAAATACTGGCGAATCTTAAGACAAGATCCAGATCTAAAAGACCTTGTGTTACCACATCCATCAGTTACCTACCGGAGAGGGAAAAATCTACGTGACAGGCTCGTTCATAGTCATCTCGAGCCTGCACGATCCCCTAGATCCTGGCTCTCAGAAAGAACAGGTACCTTTAGGTGTGGCAGCTGTAAAATTTGCCAACTGGTCCTATTGGGTAACACTTTTCAGAGTGCCAGTACAGTTGAAACCTTTTCCATTAGGGACTATGCCAACTGTAAAACAGTGGGAGCTGTGTACATGTTGTCATGCCCCTGTCCGACCAACTATGTGGGAAAACATATCCCCCAATCAAAGTGAGAATACAGGAACATACAGGGGATATCAGGAATCAACGCAATACCTCTGTGGCAAGACATTTTGCCCAATGGCACCACAGTGACCCTAAGCTTCTACACTTTCAGGTCATAGAAACGGTCAGACCCCCCAAACGGGGAGGAAACTGGGACAGATTGATTCAGCAAAAGGAGGCCAGGTGGATTTACACCTTGAACACGGTGGAACCTAATGGCCTCAATTAAAACTTTTCTTCCCCTGAATAGGTGAGGCTATTTATAGGGATCTATCTATTACATCAGATCTCCTTAACTTACCCTCACCTACTCTTGTTCTTTCCTTCCATTTAGTCGCCTTGCCATGTTGCATGGTATACTACTCCCATGTATCTGAGGCCTTTTGATCTTTTCTTCTTCTTTTTCTTTTTCTTTTCTGCTCTCCCTTCCTCTCTGCACACTGATCTGTGTAGACCATATATGTCTGTTATAGGCAATATGCATATGCTATATCAATAGTTTATACATGGTACTGTTATTTACTGAATCCGGCCGCCGATGTTTATGTGACAGACATCGGTTTAATCCCCCCGCATTACCATCCTTTGGTACCCCTCACCTCCCCGCATTGTTCCTTAGCGGGAGTGGTTTGTTTTTGTTTTCATCGGCATATCTTCTCACGCTCCTACGCTGTCCTATAGCCATGGGTTTCACTGTGTTTGGGCGGTCCTTCACGGCGCTTACCGGACTGGCGATCATGTGACTGGAGGTGGGTTTCTCTCCTCCGATCCTCCCATTGGCTCTCACCATTCTGACGCGCGGGGGGGCATGTCCTCTGCGGGAGGCTCGATGTCTCCGGCTCCCCGCATTGGCTCTCAACCACTCTGCGTCATCACAGGAAGGTGGGGCTACCTACTTAAATACCCAGTGTTTCCCCGCGGCCGCTGACGCTGACATCAATGCGGGGACACGCTGTTTGAATGTGTGTTTATATCTACACGTGTTTAACTTAGACACAATGTATCAGATCCCTGATGAATTAGATTAGGAAATGCGTCGGATCTATGAATTTGTAGGAGTGCTAGCTGGAGATAGAGTTTTAGTCCTCAGGTGTCACTGACCAGACAATTGGAGTATAGAATCGTCTATGCCAGACAACTTACCTCTATTTAGACATCACCAGCATGTAGCCTCCATATTAACACACCATCTCAACTGAAAGACAAACTCTGTGCAGTGTGAGATAGGTTTTTGTCCATATCAATTTTTATCTTATTATCTTGAGGAGGGTAGTTGGGAATAGAGCTTCTCAGTTAGGTCTAGGATATGGGCATGTGCATGCAGTGAATGCGTGCCTCCTATCCGCTAGACAGTGAGATCTATTTCCCCACTTATTAGACTACAGACCTCCGCATTGGTTGCCAACATTCCGACGTCAGTGTTCTCCTGCACAAAACTGTGTCGGATAAAGTTTTTATTAAAACACGAACTGGTGGGGTGTAAAACCTACACCTTAACTTCAGACTTTTCCACTCATTTTAATATATATCCAATAAAAGTTATTTTTTATTTTTGCTTATACTCTCTTTTTCCCCCAATTTCAGTGAATTACTTTTTTGAGAGAGGTGAATAATCAGATATTTTCATACAGTGAATACACACTGCTCAAAATCCTGCCTAATGATAAATCTCCCCCTATGTCCCTGTTATGGCACAGAAGCCCTGATAAATACGCTCCGAGGTTGTATATAATGTATGTATGAGTGTATAAATATATATAGCTACATAAATGTGTGCATATGAGTTTATACATGTTAGTATGTAAGAGTGTATAAATGTGTGTATGAGTGTAGAACTTTGTGTGTGCATAGTTGAGTGTATAAATGTGAGATTTTACAAAATATATTTTTTTTTAAAGGGAAAGGGCCCCATTCATAAATATGCTATGGGGCCCAGCATCTCCTAGTTACACTCCTACTTATTTCTTAAAATTCTACAATAATTAAATAACACCAAATACCACCCCAAACACAGCATAAACCAAACCCATCAACAACTGAAAACAAGTCACATTCACAAATTAACATAAATGAACATAAACACACCCCACATCCTCTTAACCCCTTAATGCTGAAGCCACTTTTCACCTTCCTGACACGGCCCATTTTTTAAAATCTGACATGTGTCTATTTAAGTGGTTATAACTTTGGAACGCTTTAACATATCCAGTTGATTTTGAAATTGTTTTTTTGTGACACGTTGTACTTCATGCTGGTTGAGAAATTTAATCAATATATTTAGTATTTATTTATGAAATAAATGGATATTTGGCAAAAATTTTGAAAAAAACAATGTTTTCCAAATTCAAAATTTTCTACTTTTTGGAAAGTTGGTCATATCACTAAAATAACTTGATAACTAACATTTTCCATATGTCTGCTTTAACTTGGCATCATTTTTCAAACATCTTTTCCTTTCTTTAGGATGTTAGGAGGCTTATAACTTTAGGTGCAATTTTTCAGATTTTCACGAAAATCATCAAAACCTACTTTTGGAGGGTCAATTTAGTTAGAAGTGATTTTATAAGGCCCACATGACAGAAAACCCCCACAAATGACACCATTTTAGAAACTACACCCCTCAAAATATTCAAAACAACCTTTGGGAATTTTGTTAACCTTATTAGTGTTTCATGAGGGTGAAAGATAAATGAAAGTGAAATTAGAGAAATGTAATTTTATCTTACTATAGATTCATTGAACACTAAAATTTGCACCTTCACAATGGGTTAAAAAGGAAAATGCATTTTACAATGTTGAGGGCAATTCCTCTTGAGTATGCCAATACCCATTTTGTCACTGTACCCTGCTGTACGGGCACATGGGGGCACTTGGAATGGAAAGAGCGTTGTTTCATTTTTGCAGGGCAAATATGGCTGAAAAAGTTTTCATGTGTCAGGATGCATTTGGAGAGCCATAATGGTACCAAAACAGAGGAAAGCCCCAACATGAGACACCATTTTGGAAAGTACACCCGTTGGAGAGTTTAGCAATGTGTAATTTGTGCATTTTCCCCAACAGGTGTTTGATTCAATTAGGCCCCAAAAGGTAAAAAAGGTGAACATTTTCTCAAAAAAGTCACTTTTACCCCAAATTTTTGTAAGCCACAAGGGATAAAAGATGAAACAACCCCATAAATGTGTAAAACTATTTCTCCTAAGCACAGAACTACACCACTTTTGCATATAAAGTGTTGTATGGGTACACAGTAGGGCTCAGAAGGGAATGAGGGGCTTTGGCCTTTTAGAAGCCAGATTTGACAATCATCCTTTACATGTGTCAGGATGCATTAGGAGAGCCCTAGTGGTACCAAAACAGAGGGGAACCCCAACAAGTGTCACCATTTTGGAAAGTGAACCCTTTGGAGAATTCAGCAAGGTATAATATATGTATTTTCCCCTGCAGGTGTTTGCTTCAATTAGGTCCCTAAAAGGAAAAAGGTGAACATTTTCCCAAAAAAGTCACTTTTACGGCTAATTTTTGTATCCCATAAGGCATTAAAGATGAAACAACCGCAAAAAATGTGTACTAGCATTTCTCCCGAGTATAAAATTGCCCCACACATGCAAATAAAATATTGTATGGGTACGCAGTGAAGCTCAGAAGGGAAAGAGGGGCGTTGGCCTTTTAGAAGCCAAAATTGAAAGACATCCTTTACATATGTCAGGGTGCATTTAGAGAGCCGTAGTGGTACCAAAACAGAGCAGAACCCCAAAATGTATCACCATTTTGGAAAGCACACCCCTTACAGAATTTAGCAAGGTGTAATATGTGTATTTGTCCGTAAAGGTGTTTGATTTAATTAGGACTTAAATAGATAAAAGGTGAACATTTTCTTATAAAGGTCATTTTACCCCTAATTTTATATTAGGATAAAAAAATGTAATAACCCCCCAAAATGTGTAAACCTATTTCTCTCAAGTGTAGAAGTACCCCACACGTGTATATAAAATGTTGTATGGGTGCACAGTAAAAGGAAAGGGGAATGTTTGCCTTTTAGAAGCCAAATTTGACAGAAATGTTTGACATGCATTTGGAGAACCCTAGTGGTATAAAACAGAGAAGAATCCGAAAAGTGACCCTAATCTTTGAATGCACACCCCTTAGAGAATTTAACAATGTGTAATATATGTATTTGCCCCTACAGGTGAATGATCCAATTAGGCCCTAATCATTAAAAAGGTGAAAATTTTCCTATAAATGTCACTTTACCCCTAATTTATGTAAGCCACAAGGGATAATATATTAAATAACCCCAAAAAAGGTGTAAAACTATTTCTCCCGAGTGTAGAAGTACCCCACATGTGCATATAAAATGCTTTATGGGCGCACAGTAGAGTAAAAGAGGGATGTTTGTCTTTTAGAGGCCAAATTTGCAAGAAATCCTTCACATGTGTCAGGATTAGAGATGAGCGAACATGCTCGTCCGAGCTTGATGCTCGTTCGAGCATTAGCGTACTCGAAACTGCTCGTTGCTCGGACGAATACTTCGCCCGCTCGAGAAAATGGCAGCTCCCGCCGTTTTGCTTTTTGGCGGCCAGAAACAGAGCCAATCACAAGCCAGGAGACTCTGCACTCCACCCAGCATGACGTGGTACCCTTACACGTCGATAGCAGTGGTTGGCTGGCCAGATCAGGTGACCCTGGGATAGACTAGCCGCTGCCCGCGCTGCTCGGATCATTCTGTGTCTGGATGCCGCTAGGGAGAGAGCTGCTGCTGGTCAGGGAAAGCGTTAGGGTGTTCTATTAGCTTACTGTTAGGCAGGAGTGATTCTCCAAGAACCCAACAGCCCTTCTTAGGGCTACAATAACGTTCTACTTTTTTTTTTTTTTTTATTTGCATCTAGGACCATTTTGTGAGGAATTAGCAGGGGGACTTGCTACCGTTGTGTTTAGCTCTTAGTGGCACACATATCCACCTCAAACACCAAAGTGGGAAAATTTAGTAGGGGTTGGATTTCAATTAGGCACAGTCTGCCATTTTTCCTTTTTCATTTTACGTTTATTTTGTTTAATAACTCAGTGTCATCTCATCTGGCATAGTAGTGTGCTTTCATACTTGGCTATAAAATAGCCATAGGAGAATCCAAACGGCTTAGGCCTACAGTAGCGTTATATATTTGATTTCTGGTTGATCTGCTGGTGGCTGTACTTGCTGCAGTGCATCTACTAGCCAATTGTGAGCAATTTGTAGTGAGACTTGCGACCGCTGTGTTTTGCGCTTAGTGACGCACATATCCATTGCAAAGACCGAAGTGGGAAAATTTAGTAGGGGTTGGATTTCAATTAGGCACAGTCTGCCATTTGTCCTTTTTTATTTTACGTTTATTTTGTTTAATAACTCAGCGTCATCTCATCTGGCATAGTAGTGTGCTTTCATACTTGGCTAGAAAATAGCCATAGGAGAATCCAAACGGCTTACGCCTACAGTAGCGTTATATATTTGATTTCTGGTTGATCTGCTGGTGGCTGTACTTGCTGCAGTGCATCTACTAGCCAATTGTGAGCAATTTGTAGTGAGACTTGCGACCGCTGTGTTTTGCGCTTAGTGACGCACATATCCATTGCAAAGACCGAAGTGGGAAAATTTAGTAGGGGTTGGATTTCAATTAGGCACAGTCTGCCATTTTTCCTTTTTTATTTTACGTTTATTTTGTTTAATAACTCAGTGTCATCTCATCTGGCATAGTAGTGTGCTTTCATACTTGGCTAGAAAATAGCCATAGGAGAATGCAAACGGCTTACGCCTACAGTAGCGTTATATATTTGATTTCTGGTTGATCTGCTGGTGGCTGTACTTGCTGCAGTGCATCTACTAGCCAATTGTGAGCAATTTGTAGTGAGACTTGCGACCGCTGTGTTTTGCACTTAGTGACGCACATATCCATTGCAAAGACCAAAGTGGGAAAATTTAGTAGGGGTTGGATTTCAATTAGGCACAGTCTGCCATTTGTCCTTTTTTATTTTACGTTTATTTTGTTTAATAACTCAGCGTCATCTCATCTGGCATAGTAGTGTGCTTTCATACTTGGCTAGAAAATAGCCATAGGAGAATCCAAACGGCTTACTTACGCCTACAGTAGCGTTATATATTTGATTTCTGGTTGATCTGCTGGTGGCTGTACTTGCTGCAGTGCATCTACTAGCCAATTGTGAGCAATTTGTAGTGAGACTTTCGACCGCTGTGTTTTGCGCTTAGTGACGCACATATCCATTGCAAGGACCGAAGTGGGAAAATTTAGTAGGGGTTGGATTTCAATTAGGCACAGTCTGCCATTTTTCCTTTTTTATTTTACGTTTATTTTGTTTAATAACTCGGTGTCATCTCATCTGGCATAGTAGTGTGCTTTCATACTTGGCTAGAAAATAGCCATAGCAATAGGATAGCATCGTTTGGTTTTAAAAACTCAAAAACACAAAAAAAAAAAAAAACACAAAAAAAAGTTAAAAAAAAATTAAAGCTATAACTCTCATTTTAAAAATGTTTAACCCGAGGGCTAGGGGTAGAGGACGAGGGCGGGGACGTGGGCGTCCAACTACTGCAGGGGTCAGAGGCCGTGGTCCTGGCCGGGGTGAGACACCACCTGCTTATGAGGGAGCAGGGGAACGCCGCAGAGCTACACTCCCTAGGTTCATGTCTGAAGTTACTGGGACTCGTGGTAGAGCACTGTTGAGGCCAGAACAGTGCGAACAGGTGATGTCGTGGATTGCTGACAATGCTTCGAGCAATTTGTCCACCAGTCAGTCTTCCACGCAGTCCACCCATGTCACCGAAATCGCCACTCCTCCAGCTCCTGCACCTCAGCCTCCTCCCCCCCAGTCTGCCCCCTCCCAGGAAAATTTGGCATTTGAACCGGCATACTCTGAGGAACTGTTTTCTGGACCCTTCCCACAGTCACAAACCACTTGTCCGGTTGCTGCTGAGCAATTTTCCGATGCCCAGGTTTTCCACCAGTCACAGTCTGTGGGTGATGATGACCTTCTTGACGTAGTGGAAGTGTGTAAAGAGGTGTCCGACGATGAGGAGACACGGTTGTCAGACAGTGGGGAAGTTGTTGTCAGGGCAGGAAGTCCGAGGGGGGAGCAGACTGAGGGATCGGAGGATGATGAGGTGACAGACCCAAGCTGGGTTGAGAGGCCGGGTGAACACAGTGCTTCTGAGACGGAGGAGAGTCCTCGACCAGAACAGGTTGGAAGAGGCAGTGGTGGGGCCAGACGGAGAGGCAGGGCCAGAGCTGGTGCATCAGCGCCAAATGTGTCAACTAGTGAAGCTCCCGTGGCGAGGGCTCTTGCGGCGAGGGCTAGATCTTCAGAAGTCTGGAGGTTCTTTAAGGAAACACCGGATGACCGACGGACTGTGGTGTGCAACATTTGCCAAACCAGGCTCAGCAGGGGTTCCACCACTACTAGCTTAACTACCACCAGTATGCGCAGGCATATGAATGCTAAACACCCCACTCAGTGGCAACAAGCCCGTTCACCTCCGGCCGTGCACACCACTGCTCCTTCCCCTGTGTCAGCTGATAGTCAGCCCCCTGCCCAGGACCCTGCCACAAAAACCCCATCGTCGCCTCCACGATCCTCCACAGCATCCACCAGCGTTCAGCTCTCCATACCCCAGACGCTGGAGCGGAAACACAAATATAGTGCAACCCACCCGCACGCCCAAGCCCTTAATGTGCACATCTCCAGATTGCTTAGCCTGGAGATGCTGCCCTATAGGCTAGTAGAGACCGAGGCCTTTCGCAACCTCATGGCGGCGGCCGCCCCTCGGTATTCGGTCCCCAGCCGCCACTACTTTTCCCGATGTGCCGTCCCAGCCCTGCACCAGCACGTGTCAGACAACATCATCCGTGCCCTGACCAACACCGTTTCTGACAAGGTCCACCTGACCACGGACACGTGGACGAGTGCTGCCGGGCAGGGCCACTATATATCGCTGACGGCACATTGGGTTAACTTGGTGGAGGCTGGGAGCGAGTCTGACCCTGCGGCTGGTCATATACTGCCGACGCCGAGGATTGCGGGGCCTACCTCGGTCCAGGTCTTTCAGGCCTACTATGCCTCCTCCTCCTCCCACCCCTCCTCCACCTCCTCCTCCGAACTACCATCCGTGGGCACGGCGCCATCAGTTGGTAGCTCTAGGCACAGCAGCAGTGCCGTCGCTAAGCGACAGCAGGCGGTGCTCAAACTGCTGAGCCTAGGCGATAAAAGGCACACCGCCCAAGAGCTATTACAGGGCATCACGGCGCAGACTGATCTGTGGCTGGCACCGCTAAACCTGAAGCCAGGCATGGTTGTGTGTGACAACGGCCGTAACCTGGTGGCGGCTCTGCAACTCGGCAGACTGACACATGTGCCATGCCTGGCCCATGTGTTAAATCTGATAGTTCAGCGTTTCCTCAAGACATACCCCAATCTGTCTGATTTGCTCACGAAGGTGCGCCGCATCTGTGCGCATTTCAGGAAGTCCAGCACAGATGCTGCCACTCTCAGGGCAGCGCAGCGCCGCCTCCAACTGCCCGCTCACCGACTGTTGTGCGACATGCCCACGAGGTGGAATTCAACACTGACCATGTTATCCAGAGTTTACCAGCAGCGCCGAGCGATTGTAGACTGCCAGATGTCAACTTCCACCAGAACTGGTAGTCAGGTCAGTCAGCTTCCTCAAGTCTACAATGAGGAGTGGACGTGGATGTCTGATATCTGTCAGGTGCTGAGTAACTTTGAGGAGTCAACACAGATGGTCAGTGGCGATGCCGCCATCATCAGCCTCACCATCCCGCTGCTTGGCCTGTTGAAAAACTCTCTGATCAGCATGAAGTCGGAAGTTTTGCGCTCGTCACAAGAGACGGGGGAAGAAGATTCCCTTGTTAAAAGCCAAAGCACCCTCAGGTCTGTTTCTCAGCGCATATCGGAGGAGGTGGAGGTGGAGGAGGATGAGGAGGAAGAGGAGGAGAATGTTGGCGAGACACAAGAGGGGACCATTGTTGAGTCCTTCACTGTTCAGCGTGTATGGGCAGAAGAAGAGGAGTTGGAGGAGTTGGAGGAGGAGGAAATGGACAGTCAGGCCAGTGAGGGGAGTGAATTCTTACGCGTTGGTACTCTGGCGCATATGGCAGATTTCATGCTAGGCTGCCTATCCCGTGACCCTCGCGTTCAAAGAATTTATTCCAGCACCGATTACTGGGTGTTCACTCTCCTGGACCCACGGTACAAGCAAAATCTTTCCACTCTCATCCCTGCAGAGGAAAGGAGTGTGAGAATGCATGAATACCAGCAGGCCCTGGTGCACAAGCTGAAACAGTATTTCCCTTCTGACAGCGCTAGCGGCAGAGTGCGTAGTTCTGCGGGACAAGTAGCGAGGGAGAGTAGGCGAGCAGGCAGCTTGTCCAGCACTGGCAAGGGTACGCTTTACAAGGCTTTTGCCAGCTTTATGTCACCCCAGCAAGACACTGTCACCTGTCCCCAGTCTCGGCAGAGTAGGGCTGATCTTTACAGAAAGATGGTGAGGGAGTACGTAGCTGACCATACCATCGTCCTAAATGATCACACAGCTCCCTACAACTACTGGGTTTCAAAGCTGGACATGTGGCACGAACTGGCGCTGTACGCCTTGGAGGTTTTTGCCTGCCCTGCCACTAGCGTCTTGTCCGAGCGGGTTTTCAGTGCAGCTGGTGGCATCATCACCGATAAGCGTACACGCCTGTCGACTGACAGCGCTGACAGGCTGACGCTTATTAAGATGAATAAAGCCTGGATTTCTCATAATTTCCAATCTCCATCAGGTGAAGGAAGCTCAACCTGAATAATTGATCCACTCCTCCTCCTCCTCATTTTCCTCCTTCTCCTCCTCTTTGTACAGTAAAGCAGAGGAAACTGGCTATTTTTTGACAGGGCCCACTGGCTCTAGCTATAGTACTTTATGCATTTAATTTTTCTGGAGGGCCACCTACCCGGTCCTCTGTTTTAAACAATTTTTGGGAGTGCCACATACAGGCACTCAATCTATTCAATTTTTCTGGAGGGCCACCTACCTGCTCCTCTGGTTTGAAAATTTTTTTGGACTGCCACATACAGGCACTCAATCTATTCCATTTTACTGGAGGGCCACCTACCTGCTCCTCTGGTTTGAAAAATTTTTGGGACTGCCACATACAGGCACTATCCAAATTAAATTGTCTCCATAGCAGCCTCCACACGTTGTCTCCATTGCTACCTCCAAAAGTCGTCCATATAGCTGCCTCCATACATCGTCCCTTTATCAAACGAGGTGTGTCAGGCAGAAATTTGGGTTGTTTTCATGGATTCCACATCAAAGTTGTTAACTTTGTCGCCACCCTGCTGTGTTATCCACAAAATATACTGGCAAACTTTTATCATTTACCAATATTATTTCAGCGCTTCTTGCGCATCTGTTTACATTCCCCTCACCCGGCATATCCTAAACTTATAAGAACGCTACTACACTTGATCTTATACAAAAGGTTCTTAGAAGTGCTGTTTGGGGAGTAGCCTAGAGACAGGGGCTTGGATTGGCGAAAGCTCGCCTGGCAGCGGAGCGCCAGCTCCATGCGCATCAGCCGCTTCTTGCGCATCTGTTTACATTCCCCTCACCCGCCATATCCCAAACTTATAAGAACGCTACTACACTTTACTTGGTGCAGGCTGGGACCGAGTCTGACCCTGGGGCTGGTCATATACTGCCGACGCAGAGAATTGCGGGGCCTACCTCGGTCCAGGTCTCAAAGGCCTACTATACCTCCTCCCAACCCTCCTCCACCTCCTCCTCCTCCGAATTACCATCCGTGGGCATGGCGCCATCAGTCGGTAGCTCTAGGCACAGCAGCAGTGCCGTCGCTAAGCGACAGCAGGCGGTGCTCAAACTGCTGAGCCTAGGCGATAAAAGGCACACCGCCCAAGAGCTATTACAGGGCATTCCACATCAAACTTGTTAACTTTGTCGCCACCCTGCTGTGTAATCCACAAAATATACTTGCAAACTTTTATCATTTACCGATATTATTTCAGCGCTTCTTGCGCATCTGTTTACATTCCCCTCACCCGGTATATCCTAAACTTATAAGAACGCTACTACACTTGATCTTATACAAAAGGTTCTTAGAAGTGCTGTTTGGGGAGTAGCCTAGAGACAGGGGCTTGGATTGGCGAAAGCTCGCCTGGCAGCGGAGCGCCAGCTCCATGCCAAGATCCAACTAACATAGTTTTAACTGCAGCACCTTTAATCTACTACTAGTTCACTGCCTCCATACATGGTCCCCTTATCAAACGAGCTGTGTCAGGCAGAATTTTGGGTTGTTTTCATGGCTTCCATGTTAACTTTGTCGCCACCCTGCTGTGTAATCCACAAAATATACTGGCAAACTTTTATCATGTACCGATATTATTTGAGCGCTTCTTGCTCACCTCCTTTGGTTCCTCTCTGCCACCCATTGGTTTGAAGCCTGAGTCCATTTAGGGTATGTCGCCATGCCACTCTCTAGCCTGCTGCCGCTGCCTCTGCATGCCGTCCCCTATAGTGTCAGGGTCAATTATTGCATGTTTTAGATGCTATCTAGCTTCATTCTGTCACTCTGTCATGGCCATGCTGTTGCCCATAATTTTGGCATAATGGTGCGATTAAGCAGCCTCAGAGGCATCCATGCATGCTGCCCCTGCTGTTTCCTGTCCATTTCCGTGGTGTTTCCATCCTTTTCTGAGGTTCCCAGGTGTTTGGCCAAGCTTCCCTGTGCAGAGCCTTGGTCCCCTTGAAAAATGCTCGAGTCTCCCATTGACTTCAATGGGGTTCGTTATTCGAGACGAGCACTCGAGCATCGGGAAAAGTTCGTCTCGAATAACGAGTACCCGAGCATTTTAGTGCTCGCTCATCTCTAGTCAGGATACATTTGGAGAGCCGTAGTGGTACCAAAACAGAGGAAAACCCGAAAAGTGACCCTAATTGTTGAATGTACACCCCTTGGGGAATTTAGCAAGGTGTAATATGTGGTGTAGTGTAATACACGTGGTGAAATGAGCATTTTGAACATATAGGTGGTTTCCAAATATGATGTGCAATGGAGTCCAAGATGGAAATTTCAATTATTTCTGGAAAGTTCAGTGCCCGTTATGTGGCGCCCCTTATGAAATAATGGAGGGGTATAGGGAGCAACGGGACGTAACAGTTGTTACAATTATTGATTTTACCGAAATTAATTCACAATAGGTTGGGCGTGAATTGTGAATGTCTAGTGTATAAGGAGGTAGTATATATCAAGGGACCAACTAAACTTTTGTCACTCTGGAGGTGTCGCAGGTCTCTTAGTAGTATGTAGTGTCCATCCTAACTTCTCTTTTGGAACAGACTCTTTATTGAGTCCTACCATTAGAAGCGGCAGAATTCACCGGGAAAATGCTGTCCTAGCAAAACACAGGAACATCTAAACCAGAGGTACTGGGGCCCCGTCCTTCTTGTCCCAATATTAGTTTCCTAATATCTTCCTCTTGAAAATGGAGAAATGATACGGCAGGACCTGCACATTGGAACAGCTCGTAAGAGTTGTACAGCATAATCTGTACAATGTGCACGGCCAGCGCTTTTGTACCATATCTTCGTTTTAGTAGGGAAATTATCGCCAAGTGTTGCTCTTATTCACCCTAGCGATGCCCATTGTGACGAATATTGCTTCTTTTGGCTGGACCAAATCGACCAGCCAATAGCGGCAAACATGGACAGAGGGGGGCAACAAAACCCCTCTGGACCGCAAGGCAAAATTGGTGGCTGTCAGGAACAGCCGCCACCCTGCCCCGATCACCGCGTCTACAGACATGGTGACCGGTATTACTGACGTCATAAGTAAATTCGCTGCTATTGGCTCGTCTGAATTGATGAGCCAATGGCAGCGATAATAAACTGGGGGTGTGTGGGGGGGACGTAACCCTTCTGGTCCATGGGGCAGGATGGATGGCTGTCAGGAACAGCTGCCGTCTTACCCCGATCAGTGAACAGCCGCCGTCTTACCCTGACCGGTGTTGGAAAGTCACTACCCGCCGCACCGTTCTATAACAATGCTCGTTGGGAATAGGCTATACAATCTTTATTTATTTTTTAAGCAATTTAGACAAATAAGGGCTTATTTTTTGCAAGACGAGATGCACTGTAAAAAAAACTTAATTTTAGTGGGTTTTTAGCTTATTGAAGCAATTTTATTAACTTTTTACGTGTGGAGGAAAATAAAATCATCAATTCTTGTTTTGGATTTTTAGCATTTTTTTTGGGGGGGGGGGTGTTCACTGTAGCATAACAATAATATATTATCTTTATTCTACGGATCACTACGATTACGGTGATACCTCATTTATATAGTTTTATTTTTATTTGTCCAATTTTATTGAAGGAAAACTAGAATAGAAAAAATTGCATTTGTTTTAGTATTGCCATTTTTATAGCGGCATAATTATAGTATTTTTTGGTTTACGGAGCTGGTTGTAAGCTTATTTTTTGCGTGACAAGTTGCTCTTCTTATTGGTATCATTTTGGTGCTTGTAACTTTTTCAGATCACTTTTTAGAACATTTTTTGTAAAGCGATTTGATAAAGTTTTAATTTTTGGCAAGTTTTTGTGTTTTTTTTATTACCACATTCACCGAGTGGGTCCAATTATGATTAGGATTTCTTGTACAGATTGTTACGGACTTTCACTTTCTTTTATTATTTATTTTTATTGTAAAAAACCTTTATTTATTTTTACTTTTTTTACAGTTACTGACATCTAAGCTTGAACAAATGATCTTCTGATCACTTGTTCAAGCTTTTTTACAGGTTACACAGTGCAATACAGATGTATTGCACTGTGTAATGTAAGACACTGAGCATGCTGCGCATGCCCAGTGTCTTACAGCCGGGTCCTGCCAGAAGGCAGGGACCCGGCTTCCGGAGGAAGATCTCGCAGCCCCGGGCACCGGCATCGGAGCAGCGGACCCCCCCGGTAAGCGCCGCGGGGGGGTCCGATTCAGCTTTAATTTACTTTAAATGCCTCTAACACGCCGCGGTCAGCGCGACCGCGGCGTGTTAGGGGTTAACACCCGTGATCGGAGAAATCTCCGATCGCGGGTGTTAGAGGCGGGTGTCAGCTATAATATATAGCCAACACCCGCAGCCAGAAGCTTGACGTAATAGTACTGCATTTTGCGGGAACGCACCTCCCGCGATGCAGTACTATTACGTCAAATGTCGGGAAGGGGTTAAAATATAAATTTTGTATCAGCACAGAATACACAATACACTAAACCCCATGCCCACAAACTTCCCCTCCCCACCCCCTCCCTTAGTCCGAAGTGTGCGTTAAGTAGTCCAGACCAGTGTCCAAGATGAGTTTATAAAAAAATGTATCAATTCCACCACCATCATCCCCTTCCCAACCTAACTTAATATCTCTAAAACCACACTATATACACAATATATACACTATTTACAACAGGGGCGTAACTTGAGGGGGTTCAGAGGTTGCGGTCACACCCGGGCCCAAGAGGTTTAGGGGGCCCTCATGGTGTCACTTTCCCATATAAGAAGACTATTATTATAAACCATACATTATAGTCGGGGGCCTGGCACAGACTTTGCACTGGGGCCCATCAGCTTCTAGTTACGCCAGTGATTTAGAACATAACATAAAGAAAACATAATACAATCATAATACATCACTCAAAAACATAAAGCCCAGTTTTGGCACCTGCAAGCCCTACATCTCTATATACTGTGTAGTGTAGAATCAGCCCATCAGAAGGAGGGGAGATGGCAGATTAAGGAACAATAAGGAGAATCCACTCCAAAGGCGAGAGGCTATCCCCATGCCCAGCCTCTCATACTCCAGAGAGCGCACCTTCACATCACCAAGAATGTTCTTAACCACCTCATCCACTGGGAGGATTTTACGTTGGTTTATAGCTGTATTCGCAATGCTGCTAGGTAGCTCTGAGCAGGTTAAATACAGCTATATATTTGCAGCCCCCACCAGTCTCCCTGCGCTGGCTCTTACACCAACCCGCCGTAACACTTCTCCTCCTCCTTCCTGCTCCCTCTGCATTATCCCTCACCCCTCTGCCTGCTGTAATATTGTAGCAGCAGATACTCTGTGCTACCACAAGAGTACAGCAGTCAGAGAGAAGGGGCGAGCACAGAGGAGGAGGGGGAGTAAAGTCAGAACCCTAGAAACCGGAGGGGCTCTGGGGATGCCCTTCATAGCCTTTCCACTTCATTTATATAAAGATTATAGTTCATTTTTACCAAACTTTAGAAGCAGAGCTCCTGAAAGCAAAAAAATATATATCTGTATTCACCCTGCTGGGAGCTAGCTAGCGGCATTGAGGGTAGATACAATTATGAAGAAGTAGTAGATTTCCTTTAAAAGTGTTAAACCACTTACATCATTAAACCATACTTGAATAAAGTGATAAGGTTATCTGAAACATCTACATGTAATCCTTTTTGTTTGTACTCATTTTAAGAAGTCTGAATAACAAAATGCTAAATGTTTGCATTTCACACATGGACTGGACTTCTTCCACTATGGATCTTATGAATAACCGACTAAAATGTTAGAATGCACTATAATAATAAAATGAGGACCCTAGCAGATATGAATCAATAATTCCATAGGACTTTATCACCACACTGTAGAAGTGTACCACAAAAAAGCCTGGAAGGAGGATTGACTTGTATTTGGTCTAATTGTGGTTATACCACAATCCTCCCCTAATTAAAAGCTGGTCTCATATGTAAAATTAATGTGTACACAAGAATGTCTTAAATTATTTCTTCCGCGATGAAATAAGTAACATCTGTGCACCATTCAGCCCATGATTTTCGTCTCCAAGACAATTGGGTACAACTTTCACAGCTGTTCCTGGTAGGTGCATAAAATTTAGTAATCATCTGTCACCTGACATTTGTGAATGTCCTTGTAGACAACAGTTTTCAGTTTGGGTGTCTAGTATAATCTTTTGCAAACCTTCATAAAGAAAAGCAAATGAGAAGCTTTCTACTTAAACTGTCAGACTGCCGGTTCAGATCTGTTGTACGTCTTGGAAGTTTTCAAACAGTCTGTGCCAAATTGGGAAATGTGTGTCACATTTTTGTCAATTTAAATTGTCTGGAAAGCAAAGCTGTCTGAAGAACCATGTGGAACAATTAACTTGCCTACTTTTGTGTGCTCATTTTTCATAAAGTAGTGTGCAATTTCCATTTTGAAAGTTTTAACTTTATATACTTTATATACAAGTGTAACTATAGTAAAATGACAGGGTAAAACATAGAATCACAGTGACATGCCACTAAAACGATCGGCTAATGTGTTCTGGCATGACAAAGCAGCAGTTCAAGAAGCTGATCCGTCAGGTTAAGGAAGAAAGGGTGGGTGAGCCTTGACACTCTACAAGTGTCTTTCATGACAGACTCCAACTTGACTACAGGCGGTCCCCTACTTAAGGACACCCGACTTACAGACAACCCATAGTTACAGACGGACCCCTCTGCCCCATGTGACCTCTGGTGAAGCTCTCTGGATGCTTTACTATAGTCCCAGACTGCAATGATCAGCTGTAAGATGTCTGTAATGAAGCTTTATTGATAATTCTTGGTCCAATTACACAAAAAATTTTGAAACTCCAATTGTCACTGGGGCAAGAGAAAAAAAATTGTCTAAAACTTCCATTATAAAATATACAGTTTCGACTTACATACAAATTCAACTTAAGAACAAACCTCCAGACCCTATCTTGTATGTAACCCGGGGACTGCCTGTATTATTCCCTACATTGGATAACATAAAGGAAGGGGGAAGAAGGATCACAAAATCATAGTCAGCAAACATGGTCAAAGAATATGTCACAGAAATCATAGATCAGTTTAAGTATAAAACAAATTAACATCCAGATAGTTGCACAGTACAAAATCAGAATGCAGGAATAGTCAAAGAATTTATTTAAAGGAAACCTACCAAGTGAAATTGTAGTTCTAAGCTTCAGATACCGGGCACCAGCTCAGGGTGAGCTGGTGCCGGAGCATATTTTCGTTATTTTCATAAACCGATGTATTGCGGTTTAAACACTTTTGTAATCTTTATATGTGAAGCAGCTCCGGCGCACGGTGGAACGCAACTGTGCGCGCATGACGTGACCGGCTCTCCGGCACTTCCTATTTAGGCGCACGGCCGCGCGCATGGTGCGCCGAGCGAGTACCACCATGTGCCGAGGTGGCTTCACATATAAAGATTACAAAAGTGTTTAAACCGTAATACAGCGGTTTATGAAAATAACGAAAATATGCTCCAGCACCAGCTCACCCTGAGTTGGTGCTCGGTACTTGAAGCTTAGATGTACAATTTCACTTGGTAGGTGGTTTCCTTTAAAAAATGGTAATTATAATCCAGATGAGATTAACAGACTTGTAAGGAGGCCATATAGTTGGTAAATGAACTGACTGAGGGGCGTTAACCCTTAACTACATTCTCAGTACAGTCTTGCCAACAGAAGACGAATGACAACATCTGAGGGTGAAATTGCAAGGATGGAAGTCAATCTTTATGTCCACATGTGTAGACATTCTTTCATGAATACCTGAATATCTGAGTTAACCTGTAAAGTATTTGTATTGTTTTCCATAGGTGACAGGTTGCACCATCACTTAATCCACATGTTTTTTTTATATTGAGCATACTCTGATTTTAAAATCAATGCAACCTCGTTGAGTTGTTCCAAATGAAGGCAAAAACCCTGCAAGGTTGATGCCAATTGGTCCAAAACAGGGAAAAGTTCCTTCCAGACCCCTAATATGGTCGACAGAACAACTCGCTGGATCAACAGAAACTACTAGCATTGTTATTCCCATACAATGTGATATAATTGCTCTACAGAAAAGCATCCAGGCTCCCATTCAAATTATCAGCCATTACAACATCTTGTGGCAGAGAGTTCCCCTTAGTCGTCTTTTTTTCTTAGTTTAGTAACCAATCATTGTATTCTAGTCCCCCTAATAATTTTGGTTGTTCTCCCCCCCCACCTGTTCCAGTTCTACTATGTCCTTTTTATACACTGGTGCCCAAAACTGTACACAATATTTCATGTGTGGTCTGACCAGTGATTTGTATAAGGGCAAAAATATGCCCTTATTGTGACAATCTATTCCTCTCTTGATACATCCCATAATTTTATTTGCTTTAGCAGCAGAAGCCTGGCACTGATCACTAAAATTGAGTTTACTATCCACCAACACCCTCAAGTCTTTTTCTCCATCCCCATCTTTTTCTCCAGTTTTACCAAGAAATTTATCATTTATAATTAGAGATGAGCGAACATGCTCGTCCGAGCTTGATGCTCGGTCGAGCATTAGGGTACTCGAAACTGCTCGTTACTCGGACGAATACTTCGCCCGCTCGAGAAAATGGCAGCTCCCGCCGTTTTGCTTTTTGGCGGCCAGAAACAGAGCCAATCACAAGCCAGGAGACTCTGCACTCCACCCAGCATGACGTGGTACCCTTACACGTCGATAGCAGTGGTTGGCTGGCCAGATCAGGTGACCCTGGGATAGACTAGCCGCTGGCCGCGCTGCTCGGATCATTCTGTCTCTGGATGCCGCTAGGGAGAGAGCTGCTGCTGGTCAGGGAAAGCGTTAGGGTGTTCTATTAGCTTACTGTTAGGCAGGAGTGATTCTCAAAGAACCCAACAGCCCTTCTTAGGGCTACAATAACGTTCTACTTTTTTTATTTTAATTTGCATCTTTTACCATTTTGTGAGGAATTAGCAGGGGGACTTGCTACCGTTGTGTTTAGCTCTTAGTGGCACACATATCCATAGCAAAGACCGAAGTGGGAAAATTCAGTAGGGGTTGGATTTCTATTAGGCAATAACTCAGTGTCATCTCATCTGGCATAGTAGTGTGCTTCCTTTGATACTTGGCTAGAAAATAGCCATAGGAGAATACAAACAGCTTCTTGAAGCCTACAGTAGCGTTCTATATATTTGATTTCTGGTTGATCTGCTGGTGGCTGTAGTTTCTGCAGTGCATGTACTTGCCAATTCTGAGCAATTTGTAGTGAGACTTGCGACCGCTGTGTTCTGCGCTTAGTGGCGCACATATCCATAGCAAAGGCCGAAGTGGCAAAATTCAGTAGGGGTTGGATTTCTATTAGGCAATAACTCAGTGTCATCTCATCTGGCATAGTAGTGTGCTTCCTTTGATACTTGGCTAGAAAATAGCCATAGGAGAATACAAACAGCTTCTTGAAGCCTACAGTAGCGTTCTATATATTTGATTTCTGGTTGATCTGCTGGTGGCTGTAGTTTCTGCAGTGCATGTACTTGCCAATTCTGAGCAATTTGTAGTGAGACTTGCGACCGCTGTGTTCTGCGCTTAGTGGCGCACATATCCATAGCAAAGGCCGAAGTGGCAAAATTCAGTAGGGGTTGGATTTCTATTAGGCAATAACTCAGTGTCATCTCATCTGGCATAGTAGTGTGCTTCCTTTGATACTTGGCTAGAAAATAGCCATAGGAGAATACAAACAGCTTCTTGAAGCCTACAGTAGCGTTCTATATATTTGATTTCTGGTTGATCTGCTGGTGGCTGTAGTTTCTGCAGTGCATGTACTTGCCAATTCTGAGCAATTTGTAGTGAGACTTGCGACCGCTGTGTTCTGCGCTTAGTGGCGCACATATCCATAGCAAAGGCCGAAGTGGCAAAATTCAGTAGGGGTTGGATTTCTATTAGGCAATAACTCAGTGTCATCTCATCTGGCATAGTAGTGTGCTTCCTTTGATACTTGGCTAGAAAATAGCCATAGGAGAATACAAACAGCTTCTTGAAGCCTACAGTAGCGTTCTATATATTTGATTTCTGGTTGATCTGCTGGTGGCTGTAGTTTCTGCAGTGCATGTACTTGCCAATTCTGAGCAATTTGTAGTGAGACTTGCGACCGCTGTGTTCTGCGCTTAGTGGCGCACATATCCATAGCAAAGGCCGAAGTGGCAAAATTCAGTAGGGGTTGGATTTCTATTAGGCACTAACTCAGTGTCATCTCATCTGGCATAGTAGTGTGCTTCCTTTGATACTTGGCTAGAAAATAGCCATAGCAATAGGATAGGATTGTTTGGTTTTAAAAACTCAAAAAAAAACAAAAAACACAAAAAAAAAAAAAAAACACAAAAAAACACAAAAAAAAACAAAAAGAAGTAAAAAAAAAAAAAAAGTTATAACTCTCATTTTAAAAATGTTTAACCCGAGGGCTAGGGGTAGAGGACGAGGGCGGGGACGTGGGCGTCCAACTACTGCAGGGGTCAGAGGCCGTGGTCCTGGGCGGGGTGAGACACCACCTGCTGATGAGGGAGCAGGGGAACGCCGCAGAGCTACACTCCCTAGGTTCATGTCTGAAGTTACTGGGACTCGTGGTAGAGCACTGTTGAGGCCAGAACAGTGCGAACAGGTGATGTCGTGGATTGCTGACAATGCTTCGAGCAATTTGTCCACCACCAGTCAGTCTTCCACGCAGTCCACCCATGTCACCGAAATCCCCACTCCTCCAGCTCCTGCACCTCAGCCTCCTCCCCCCCAGTCTGCCCCCTCCCAGGAAAATTTGGCATTTGAACCGGCATACTCTGAGGAACTGTTTTCTGGACCCTTCCCACAGTCACAAACCACTTGTCCGGTTGCTGCTGAGCAATTTTCCGATGCCCAGGTTTTCCACCAGTCACAGTCTGTGGGTGATGATGACCTTCTTGACGTAGTGGAAGTGTGTAAAGAGGTGTCCGACGATGAGGAGACACGGTTGTCAGACAGTGGGGAAGTTGTTGTCAGGGCAGGAAGTCCGAGGGGGGAGCAGACTGAGGGATCGGAGGATGATGAGGTGACAGACCCAAGCTGGGTTGAGAGGCCGGGTGAACACAGTGCTTCTGAGACGGAGGAGAGTCCTCGACCTGAACAGGTTGGAAGAGGCAGTGGTGGGGCCAGACGGAGAGGCAGGGCCAGAGCTGGTGCATCAGCGCCACTGTCAACTAGTGAAGCTCCCGTGGTGAGGGCTCTTGCGGCGAGGGCTAGATCTTCAGAAGTGTGGAGGTTCTTTAAGGAAACACCGGATGACCGACGGACTGTGGTGTGCAACATTTGCCAAACCAGGCTCAGCAGGGGTTCCACCACTACTAGCTTAACTACCACCAGTATGCGCAGGCATATGAATGCTAAGCACCCCACTCAGTGGCAACAAGCCCGTTCACCTCCGGCCGTGCACACCACTGCTCCTTCCCCTGTGTCAGCTGCTAGTCAGCCCCCTGCCCAGGACCCTGGCACAAAAACCCCATCGTCGCCTCCACGATCCTCCACAGCATCCACCAGCGTTCAGCTCTCCATACCCCAGACGCTGGAGCGGAAACGCAAATATAGTGCAACCCACCCGCACGCCCAAGCCCTTAATGTGCACATCTCCAGATTGCTTAGCCTGGAGATGCTGCCCTATAGGCTAGTAGAGACCGAGGCCTTTCGCAACCTCATGGCGGCGGCCGCCCCTCGGTATTCGGTCCCCAGCCGCCACTACTTTTCCCGATGTGCCGTCCCAGCCCTGCACCAGCACGTGTCAGACAACATCATCCGTGCCCTGACCAACGCCGTTTCTGACAAGGTCCACCTGACCACGGACACGTGGACGAGTGCTGCCGGGCAGGGCCACTATATATCGCTGACGGCACATTGGGTTAACTTGGTGGAGGCTGGGACCGAGTCTGACCCTGGGGCTGCTCATATACTGCCGACGCCGAGGATTGCGGGGCCTACCTCGGTCCAGGTGTTTCAGGCCTACTATGCCTCCTCCTCCTCCCACCCCTCCTCCACCTCCTCCTCCGAACTACCATCCGTGGGCACGGCGCCATCAGTCGGTAGCTCTAGGCACAGCAGCAGTGCCGTCGCTAAGCGACAGCAGGCGGTGCTCAAACTGCTGAGCCTAGGCGACAAAAGGCACACCGCCCAAGAGCTATTACAGGGCATCACGGCGCAGACTGATCTGTGGCTGGCACCGCTGAACCTCAAGCCGGGAATGGTTGTGTGTGACAACGGCCGTAACCTGGTGGCGGCTCTGCAACTCGGCAGACTGACACATGTGCCATGCCTGGCCCATGTGTTAAATCTGATAGTGCAGCGTTTCCTCAAGACATACCCCAATCTGTCTGATTTGCTCACGAAGGTGCGCCGCATCTGTGCACATTTCAGGAAGTCCAGCCCAGATGCTGCCACTCTCAGGGCAGCGCAGCGCCGCCTCCAACTGCCCGCTCACCGACTGTTGTGCGACGTGCCCACGAGGTGGAATTCAACACTGACCATGTTATCCAGAGTTTACCAGCAGCGCAGAGCGATTGTAGACTGCCAGATGTCAACTTCCACCAGAACTGGTAGTCAGGTCAGTCAGCTTCCTCAAGTCTACAATGAGGAGTGGACGTGGATGTCTGATATCTGTCAGGTGCTGAGTAACTTTGAGGAGTCAACACAGATGGTCAGTGGCGATGCCGCCATCATCAGCCTCACCACCCCGCTGCTTGGCCTGTTGAAAAACTCTCTGGTCAGCATGAAGTCGGAAGCTTTGCGCTCGTCACAAGAGACGGGGGAAGAATATTCCCTTGTTGATAGCCAAAGCACCCTGAGGTCTGTTTCTCAGCGCATATCGGAGGAGGTGGAGGTGGAGGAGGATGAGGAGGAAGAGGAGGAGAATGTTGGCGAGACACAAGAGGGGACCATTGTTGAGTCCTTCACTGTTCAGCGTGTATGGGCAGAAGAAGAGGAGTTGGAGGAGTTGGAGGAGGAGGAAATGGACAGTCAGGCCAGTGAGGGGAGTGAATTCTTACGCGTTGGTACTCTGGCGCATATGGCAGATTTCATGCTAGGCTGCCTATCCCGTGACCCTCGCGTTCAAAGAATTTATTCCAGCACCGATTACTGGGTGTTCACTCTCCTGGACCCACGGTACAAGCAAAATCTTCCCACTCTCATCCCTGGAGAGGAAAGGAGTGTGAGAATGCATGAATACCAGCAGGCCCTGGTGCACAAGCTGAAACAGTATTTCCCTTCTGACAGCGCTAGCGGCAGAGTGCGTAGTTCTGCGGGACAAGTAGCGAGGGAGAGTAGGCGAGCAGGCAGCTTGTCCAGCACTGGCAAGGGTACGCTTTACAAGGCTTTTGCCAGCTTTATGTCACCCCAGCAAGACACTGTCACCTGTCCCCAGTCTCGGCAGAGTAGGGCTGATCTTTACAGAAAGATGGTGAGGGAGTACGTAGCTGACCATACCATTGTCCTAAATGATCACACAGCTCCCTACAACTACTGGGTTTCAAAGCTGGACATGTGGCACGAACTGGCGCTGTACGCCTTGGAGGTTCTTGCCTGCCCTGCCGCTAGCGTCTTGTCCGAGCGGGTTTTCAGTGCAGCTGGTGGCATCATCACCGATAAGCGTACACGCCTGTCGACTGACAGCGCTGACAGGCTGACGCTTATTAAAATGAATAAAGGCTGGATTTCTCAGAATTTCCAATCTCCACCAGGTGAAGGAAGCTCAACCTGAATAATTGATCCACTCCTCCTCCTCCTCCTCATTTTCCTCCTTCTCCTCCTCTTTGTACAGTAAAGCAGAGGAAAATGGCTATTTTTTGACAGGGCCCACTGGCTCTTGCTATAGTACTTCATGCATTTAATTTTTCTGGAGGGCCACCTACCCGGTCCTCTGTTTGAAACAATTTTTGTGAGTGCCACATACAGGCACTCAATCTATTCCATTTTTCTGGAGGGCCACCTACCCGGTCCTCTGTTTTAAAAAATTTTTGGGACTGCCACATACAGGCACTCAATCTATTCCATTTTACTGGAGGGCCACCTACCTGCTCCTCTGGTTTGAAACATTTTTGGGACTGCCACATACAGGCACTCAATCTATTCCATTTTACTGCAGGGCCACCTACCTGCTCCTCTGGTTTGAACAATTTTTGGGACTGCCACATACAGGCACTCAATCTATTCCATTTTACTGGAGGGCCACCTACCTGCTCCTCTGGTTTGAAACATTTTTGGGACTGCCACATACAGGCACTCAATCTATTCCATTTTACTGCAGGGCCACCTACCTGCTCCTCTGGTTTGAACAATTTTTGGGACTGCCACATACAGGCACTCAATCTATTCCATTTTACTGGAGGGCCACCTACCTGCTCCTCTGGTTTGAAACATTTTTGGGACTGCCACATACAGGCACTCAATCTATTCCATTTTACTGCAGGGCCACCTACCTGCTCCTCTGGTTTGAACAATTTTTGGGACTGCCACATACAGGCACTCAATCTATTCCATTTTACTGGAGGGCCACCTACCTGCTCCTCTGGTTTGAAACATTTTTGGGACTGCCACATACAGGCACTCAATCTATTCCATTTTACTGCAGGGCCACCTACCTGCTCCTCTGGTTTGAACAATTTTTGGGACTGCCACATACAGGCACTCAATCTATTCCATTTTACTGGAGGGCCACCTACCTGCTCCTCTGGTTTGAAACATTTTTGGGACTGCCACATACAGGCACTCAATCTATTCCATTTTACTGGAGGGCCACCTACCTGCTCCTCTGGTTTGAACAATTTTTGGGACTGCCACATACAGGCACTCAATCTATTCCATTTTACTGGAGGGCCACCTACCTGCTCCTCTGGTTTGAAGAATTTTTGGGACTGCCACATACAGGCACTCAATCTATTCCATTTTACTGGAGGGCCACCTACCTGCTCCTCTGGTTTGAAACATTTTTGGGACTGCCACATACAGGCACTCAATCTATTCCATTTTACTGCAGGGCCACCTACCTGCTCCTCTGGTTTGAACAATTTTTGGGACTGCCACATACAGGCACTCAATCTATTCCATTTTACTGGAGGGCCACCTACCTGCTCCTCTGGTTTGAAACATTTTTGGGACTGCCACATACAGGCACTCAATCTATTCCATTTTACTGGAGGGCCACCTACCTGCTCCTCTGGTTTGAAGAATTTTTGGGACTGCCACATACAGGCACTCAATCTATTCCATTTTACTGGAGGGCCACCTACCTGCTCCTCTGGTTTGAAACATTTTTGGGACTGCCACATACAGGCACTCAATCTATCCCATTTTACTGGAGGGCCACCTACCTGCTCCTCTGGTTTGAAAAATGTTTGGGACTGCCACATACAGGCACTATCCAAATTAAATTGTCTCCATAGCAGCCTCCACACGTTGTCTCCATTGCTACCTCCAAAAGTCGTCCATATAGCTGCCTCCATACATCGTCCCTTTATCAAACGAGGTGTGTCAGGCAGAAATTTGGGTTGTTTTCATGGATTCCACATCAAAGTTGTTAACTTTGTCGCCACCCTGCTGTGTTATCCACAAAATATACTGGCAAACTTTTACCATTTAGGGATATTATTTCAGCGCTTCTTGCGCATCTGTTTACATTCCCCTCACCCGGCATATCCTAAACTTATAAGAAAGCTACTACACTTGATCTTATACAAAAGGTTCTTAGAAGTGCTGTTTGGGGAGTAGCCTAGAGACAGGGGCTTGGATTGGCGAAAGCTCGCCTGGCAGCGGAACGCCAGCTCCATGCGCATCATGCGCTTCTTGCGCATCTGTTTACATTCCCCTCACCCGCCATATCCCAAACTTATAAGAACGCTACTACACTTAACTTGGTGCAGGCTGGGACCGAGTCTGACCCTGGGGCTGGTCATATACTGCCGACGCAGAGAATTGCGGGGCCTACCTCGGTCCAGGTCTCAAAGGCCTACTATACCTCCTCCCACCCCTCCTCCACCTCCTCCTCCTCCGAATTACCATCCGTGGGCATGGCGCCATCAGTCGGTAGCTCTAGGCACAGCAGCAGTGCCGTCGCTAAGCGACAGCAGGCGGTGCTGAAACTGCTGAGCCTAGGCGATAAAAGGCACACCGCCCAAGAGCTATTACAGGGCATTCCACATCAAAGTTGTTAACTTTGTCGCCACCCTGCTGTGTAATCCACAAAATATACTTGCAAACTTTTACCATTTAGGGATATTATTTCAGCGCTTCTTGCGCATCTGTTTACATTCCCCTCACCCGCCATATCCTAAACTTATAAGAACGCTACTACACTTGATCTTATACAAAAGGTTCTTAGAAGTGCTGTTTGGGGAGTAGCCTATAGACAGGGGCTTGGATTGGCGAAAGCTCGCCTGGCAGCGGAGCGCCAGCTCCATGCCAAGATCCAACTAACATAGTTTTAACTGCAGCACCTTTAATCTACTACTAGTTCACTGCCTCCATACATGGTCCCCTTATCAAACGAGCTGTGTCAGGCAGAATTTTGGGTTGTTTTCATGGCTTCCATGTTAACTTTGTCGCCACCCTGCTGTGTAATCCACAAAATATACTGGCAAACTTTTATCATGTACCGATATTATTTGAGCGCTTCTTGCTCACCTCCTTTGGTTCCTCTCTGCCACCCATTGGTTTGAAGCCTGAGTCCATTTAGGGTATGTCGCCATGACACTCTCTAGCCTGCTGCCGCTGCCTCTGCATGCCGTCCCCTATAGTGTCAGGGTCAATTATTGGATGTTTTAGATGCTATCTAGCTTCATTCTGTCACTCTGTCATGGCCATGCTGTTGCCCATAATTTTGGCATAATGGTGCGATTAGGCAGCCTCAGAGGCATCCATGCATGCTGCCCCTGCTGTTTCCTGTCCATTTCCGTGGTGTTTCCATCCTTTTCTGAGGTTCCCAGGTGTTTGGCCAAGCTTCCCTGTGCAGAGCCTTGGTCCCCTTGAAAAATGCTCGAGTCTCCCATTGACTTCAATGGGGTTCGTTATTCGAGACGAGCACTCGAGCATCGGGAAAAGTTCGTCTCGAATAACGAGTACCCGAGCATTTTAGTGTTCGCTCATCTCTATTTATAATCATTATCATTAAATCATATAATTATAATTTTCTTTTTTTTTCATTTAAAGTGCATAACTTTACATTTATCTACATTAAACCTCATCTGCCATTTGTCAACCAAGGCCTCCAGTTTCCACAAAACCATCTTTAATGTTATGCTATCCTCCTCTGTATGAATTACTTTACTGAGCTTAGTATCATCTGCAAATATTGAAACTCTACATTGTAAACCCTGCTACAATGCCGTAGGGGGAAATGCTGCGGGTGTAAACAAAAATCAGGTTGCACCTTTAAAGCACCAAGTTAGCACCTCTGAGGACGCATCCTAAGACGAAATAGGGATGCAGAAACGCGTTAGGTGCGACGCAAATCAATACCACATATAGGTTATCGCCGATCATCAGTGCCGCCTATGTTATGCCTGGTCTAAAGCAACAAACAAATTGTGTTGCATGTTAGACTATCTGTGGCTCGCATACAGGGACAGTGTAAAACAATAAAACACTATCAAACACTGTACCTCTGTAGGACCATAATACTAGTCCAACTCGCTGGCCAACGCCTGAACAAAGTATATATTGAACAAGACTAGTCTTATATCATTTTAAATTAATTCTAATAAAGATTAATCCTATTTTAAACGTTCTAGTCAGGCAGAAAATTTGATAAACCCTTTATAAGGTCATTAATAAAAATATTAAAAAGAAATGGACACAACACTGACCCCTTTTGCAATCCACTGGTTACATCCACCGCCTCCCCCAGGTTCAGTATAGAACTTACCTCGTTGAAGCTAATCAGATTAGTCTGACAGGAACAGTCCCTCATAGACACATGCTGATCCTGGGTTATAAGGTTATGCACAGTGAGATACTCCAGGATAGGATCTGTAATAAACCCCTCAATTCCTTTCACAACAACCGATATTAGACAGGTTTTTAGTTTAGTTTTTGATCCTTTTTTGTATATTGGCACCACATTTTCTATGCACCAGTGCTGTTGAATAGAACCAGTCCTTAATGAATCTTCAAATATTAGAAATAATGGCCTGTTTATCACAGTACATAATTTATGCAGTACCAGGGGGTGTGTGCCATTTGCGACAGGGGATTTGTCTCCTTTAGTAGTGTTGAGGTGGTGCCATACAACTTCCTGGGTTAAGCAGTCGACATTTAATGGTGTATTTACATTATTCCTCATCCTATCGTTTCCCATGGGACTTTCTGAGGTAAAGACACTTGAGAAGTCAACATTCAATATATTGACCCTTTCCTCATCCCCTTCCATCATGATCCTCAAGTTATTCCTCAGAGGGCACACACACTCCATTTTTGTTTTTTTACTATTTATATATTTGTAAAATATTTTGGGATTTTTTTTACTCTCCTTGGCAATTTTTATTCAGTTTCTATTTTTGCTACCTTTATCTGTTTTTTTTTTACAGAATTAATTTTTCTTTTTATAATCCTGTATTGTTGTGTTTTAGTAACTTAAACGCCTTATCTTTCTTGTTCATTGCTCACATTACAGTATGAGTTAACCACAATGTTTTTTTCCTGTTGCTATTGTGCTTATTCCCATATATTATGTCTTTCACAGGAACATTTTAGAATATTTTTAAAAACCTCCCATTTGTTTTCGGTGCTTTTATTTTTGAGACCATTGTTCCAGTTTATGCTATTAAGGTCCTTCGTTTGCTGTTGAAAGTTTATCCTTCTAAATTTCACAGTTCCTGTTGCCCCTAAACCCTAAACCTAACCTCCCAGTGTGATGTCACTGCCGATCAAATGACAGATTTTATGAAAATACTATTAAATGCTTGCTGGACATCAGTAGATATACATGAACAATTCATCAATATACATCAAGCAAAAGATAAATATACATAACAGCGTAAAGAACAGCAGGTGAGAATTATGCAAAGAAAGTTTCAAGGGTGCATATATAATTTTTGTAAAACAATGCAAAAAGCACTCAATAGGGTAGTATTTTAGATGGAAATGGATCTGTGTGTGTGTGCATGTGTCTTACTGGTGTGTTGGCGAAACTAGCAAATAGAGGCTAGATAATCTAGACCACAGAAAAATTAACTCATGCCCTGGCTAAGGTTATGACAATTGTGTGAGCAAGACTAACTAAACCAGATTACAGCCTAATAAATAAAGTGTGTGCCTGTGCATGGTTCATATACAGTGTCCACCAGCAAAAGTCCTGTATCCACAACTCACTACCTTATCGCTTGTGAGTTTTGTGCTTTGCTGCTTTCTGACTTCCTTCACGGTCCACATAAATCTATGGCTGAATCTTACAGTCTTCTGGATGACATCTGGTTTGCTGCTGGTTGTTGAAAGCTAAAAAAATCAACTTGCTATAAGTGTAAGGGAACACAGGCTGGTGGCCTTAGCCCCCACTGCAGATACAGAAATCCTGCTGTGGTTCTGTCACCAGAAAGCCTGTGGATGCACAACTGAATTCCGGCTAGATTTTAAAGGCTCACTGCCTCCTTCTTCAGGATTGCTGTGTCCTCAGAGTAGGCCTGGATCTTTATAGAAGTTCTTCACAGCTGGCAGTGTTATGCAGTAGTGCAGTGATGGCGAACCTATGACACGGGTGTCAGCACTGACACGCGTAGTCATTTTTGGTGACACGCGGCCGCCCAGCGCCCGCTGTCCGCCCCCCTCCCTGTGTAATGTGCTGCCCCTGTGTAATGTGCTACCCCTATGTTAATGTCCCGCCCCGTCCCTGTGTTTCTGCCCCCTGCTTACCTGTCCGGTGCCGCGTTGGTCCACCCACCGTCTGCAACTCCTCCAGCTCCTCCAGGCTGCACTGCGTGCTGCTCGTCACGGGACTGAGGCGACCTGACGTCAGGTCATGTCAGTCACGTGACCCGAGGCGCGGGTTGCAACCTGGAGGAGCCGAGCCGCCATTATCGTCAGACCTGCAGTAAAGCTACAGGGAAGAAGACATCACTGGGTAAGTATGTAAGTTTATTATTATATTATATTTAAAGGGAGGCCGCTAGGGGTATTTTAGTAGTAAAGGGAGGGTGCTTGGGGTATTTTAGTAGTAAAGGGAGGGCGCTAGGGGTATTTTAGTTGTAAAGGGAGGGCGCTAGGGGTATTTTAGTAGTAAAGGGAGGCCACTAGGGGTATTTTAGTAGTAAAGGGAGGCGGCTAGGGGTATTTTAGTAGTAAAGGGAGGCGGCTAGGGGTATTTTAGTAGTAAAGGGAGGGCGCTAGGGGTATTTTAGTAGTAAAGGGAGGGCGCTAGGGGTATTTTAGTAGTAAAGGGAGGGCGCTAGGGGTATTTTAGTAGTAAAGGGAGGGCGCTAGGGGTATTTTAGTAGTAAAGGGAGGCGGCTAGGGGTATTTTAGTAGTAAAGGGAGGCGGCTAGGGGTATTTTAGTAGTAAAGGGAGGCGGCTAGGGGTATTTTAGTAGTAAAGGGAGGCGGCTAGGGGTATTTTAGTAGTAAAGGGAGGCGGCTAGGGGTATTTTAGTAGTAAAGGGAGGCGGCTAGGGTTATTTTAGTAGTAAAGGGAGGGCGCTAGGGGTATTTTAGTAGTAAAGGGAGGGCGCTAGGGGTATATTAGTAGTAAAGGGAGGGCGCTAGGGGTATTTTAGTAGTAAAGGGAGGGCGCTAGGGGTATTTTAGTAGTAAAGGGAGGGCGCTAGGGGTATTTTAGTAGTAAAGGGAGGGCGCTTGGGGTATTTTAGTAGTAAAGGGAGGGCGCTAGGGGTATTTTAGTAGTAAAGGGAGGGCGCTAGGGGTATTTTAGTAGTAAAGGGAGGGCGCTAGGGGTATTTTAGTATTAAAGGGAGGGCGCTAGGGTTATTTTAGTAGTAAAGGGAGGCGGCTAGGGGTATTTTAGTAGTAAAGGGAGGCCGCTAGGGTTATTTTAGTAGTAAAGGGAGGCCGCTAGGGTTATTTTAGTAGTAAAGGGAGGGCGCTAGGGGTATATTAGTAGTAAAGGGAGGGCGCTAGGGGTATTTTAGTAGTAAAGGGAGGGCGCTAGGGGTATTTTAGTAGTAAAGGGAGGGCGCTAGGGGTATTTTAGTAGTAAAGGGAGGGCGCTTGGGGTATTTTAGTAGTAAAGGGAGGGCGCTAGGGGTATTTTAGTAGTAAAGGGAGGGCGCTAGGGGTATTTTAGTAGTAAAGGGAGGGCGCTAGGGGTATTTTAGTATTAAAGGGAGGGCGCTAGGGTTATTTTAGTAGTAAAGGGAGGCGGCTAGGGGTATTTTAGTAGTAAAGGGAGGCCGCTAGGGTTATTTTAGTAGTAAAGGGAGGCCGCTAGGGTTATTTTAGTAGTAAAGGGAGGCCGCTAGGGTTATTTTAGTAGTAAAGGGAGGCCGCTAGGGTTATTTTAGTAGTAAAGGGAGGCTGCTAGGGGTATTTTAATAGTAAAGGGAGGCCGCTGCTGGACATGTTATTAATAAGGGGAGGCCGCTGCTGGACATGTTATTAATAAGGGGAGGCCGCTGCTGGACATGTTATTACAAAATTAGTTTTTTTCTAAAGGTGACACAGCACCCGAGCTATGCTCGTTTTTTTGGCGAATTTTGACACACCAAGCTCAAAAGGTTGCCCATCACTGCAGTAGGTGATTACAACATAGGTGGATTGGGGCGGTAGCCCTGGGCCCAAGCCTTCTAGAGTCCCATTAAACCACCCACCAAATTTAATATTGAGAAGGACCTTCATCCATGCTATTCTTGTACATCTGTTTCTGCTTTCAATACACAAGAGCCATTTTAGGGCCTCCAAAGATTCTGAAACTGCAGATTGAAAGCAGTCATAAGGAACACATCCTCCATTTCCCAAGAAGCCTGATTCTAGTACATATGTAGGAATTAAATTCCAGGCTATAATATTCATACATCCCAGGACCCATGGCAGGCTTACTGCCCCTGGTGTTATCAGCTATGCAAAACCCTCCATAACTAGTTTTCTCACTGTCTGAATGTGATGCAAATTGTCTGGTGTTGCTTTTTTTTTTTAATAAAAATAACTTTATTTATAAAATAAGTTAAAATGAAACAGATATCAATGTTGGAAAATAAAATTATGTATAAAAAGTGCCATATAGACAAAAATATGTGATTTTTCATTCTTCTTTATAGATCACCATAATAAAAACAACGAAGCACCATGAAGCAGCATTTTTATAACATTTATACATTTATTTTCAAAATTGTATTAAGAACAAACATCATTGTGCATTTAAGTGAACTGGGTTGACCAATCCCTGAAAACAGACAGGCTGCTTTATAACTACATATTATAGCACCATCATGTAAGGTGTAACTGTAATGAATTCTGAAGCACCAACATAAACAGTTTGCAATGTACAAAAGATAAAACATCACAAAACATTAGTTTTTGAATGAAGATAACTTGTTTTATTGCACAAAAGCTTTCCTTCCTATTTCTATTGCATGAAATACTTATAGAAGTAAAACTAAAAAAAATTGTTTAGTCCCCAATGCCTTGTGCTATACAGTATATTTACATGACAGGCCAATGATGCCTTATTTCCCTGTAGAAATGTAGGGTTTAGGTATAGTAACCATTCAAAACATATAACATGTTTGTCCTAAGGTCAGAGGAGGACGTAACGTTGATCAAGCGTAAACATATTTCAGTAGAAAATTAACTTGTGTTTCGATGGACTGTTATATTTTCTTATTTCTAAGTTACATACTTCCATTGCTTAAAAAAATGTATTACTTAGGACTTAAGAGTTCAAACCTTTGAATAGTGCTGAATCGGCTATCGATTGTCAGAAGTAAATAATACTTTATAAGCAACTGTCTCTTTTGAGGTTCCAAAGCACCTTCAGGCTCAAAACAAATGTTATCTCAAATGTTGGAAAACTAGCTGAAAAAATATTTAAAACATTTAATACTGGGTATAGCAAATGTACGATTGATAAAGTGTTCTGTTAACCTACTGCACCTAGTGTAATAGTGTAAAATGATTAATTTGCACTATTGTCTTGTTTCCCTATTGCAAATACAGCCAAAATAAACACCGGAAAAGTGCTCAGGGACAAAATCTCCAAATACAGGCAATATGTGGGAAAAACGGAGACAAAGAACGCTGTCCTAGACATAGGCATTTATGTATGTGTGATAGATTTAACTCTCACCTTAAAGTGCCCAATTTGCACCTGTAATGTAAATCTTGCAGATTGCAACCCGCGTCCTCTTCCTAGTGGTAGTTCACTCCAGGAGTGGAAAAAAAACTATCCATGTACGCTCAAAAAACCCAGTGTTTAACGGGAAGGGTAAATGTCACTGGCGCTCATGTATCCAATCCTATGGAATTACTCCTCAAGAATGTAGTCTCTTAAAAGCAAACTATTGAATGTTGGCTACGCATTTCTGCTCAGAAACTGAGCCTTCACCAGGCATAAACAGGGCAATACTAAAAAGAAAAAAAAAATCTAATATATATATAACTCATATGAACCGGAAGTGAACCATGGTCACAGGTGTTTAGTGACCCGATCCGCTGTGTCTCCATAACAGATACTCCATACAGGGATCTACATACTAGGTAACAGGGTATTCAACAGAGGCAGAAATAAGACAGGACTAAATCTACACAAGTGGATTGACATAACTTGCAGCCACTCTACCTGGGCTATACTTGAATTTGGTAAGAGTCTTTATAAAAAATATAATATAAAAAATTACCTTGTTTATGCCTGAAAAAGGTTCAGTTCCTGAGCTGAAACGCGTTTCAAACATTCAATAAATTTATTTTAAGAGACTACATTCTTGAGGAGTAATTTGATATGTGGGCACCGGTGACAATTACCCTTAACATTAATCACTGTGTTTTTTGAGAAAAACAGACAGAGTAAGCATGTCACCATTGAAAGAATACTATAACTGACTTTGTACTCTAACAATTTAATATTCATGTATTTGTTTGAATTTTCCTAAAAACCCTTAAATTCACATCAGGTCCACAGATAGTACTCAGTAGTGCATTTTACAGAATGTACTGTAGAGTATTTCATTCTAAGTCAAGCTCACACTGGCCTACAAGTGAACTGTGCCCGATTAAGTTCTTAACAGGGACTTGCACTTTATACAGAAATGCAAAAAAACCTCCTAGATGTGATTTATAGCCAACCATCTTGGGCTGGACCTTTTTACACTGATGTTTAACCTCAAACATCAGTGGGCATGTATTCCTGGTTCACAATTAAGAGATAAGAGGATGTACGTTCTAGACAAGAGCCACACAAGATCCAGCAGGTTACTGACAAGAATCTGGGGACAATTGCAGTCTAAAGTAAGGGCTAAGAAACAAACTACTACTATAAGAAGTTTGTGTCACTTATTTTATAGAAAATGATAATTTATTGCTAATGGAAATCAAGTGATATTTGTATTGAGCTGTATATTGGTGAGCCCCAACAATGTATTTACTGGTGGGCCCTAGGTTTGCCAATTCTATGTTGATATAGTTTTATTGGTAGATTGCGGATATATGTAAAATGTAAGACCCCTAGGATATTTGCTACTTTCCTTCTATTACAAAAATCTTAAATTATTTCAAATCCAGTTTGAAATCTGAGAACATATTTTTTTATAATTATATGTATGTATTTGCTCATATATTAATACAAATGAACATCTGCAATAAAATACACTTTGAGGTTTATAAATTACATAACTCTTCAGAATGCTGATTTGTCAGCAGACATAAGTGCATCTACATAGAGTTGAAGCAGGCATCTATTTGTCTCCATACACTTTGGAATATTATTAATTTCTTACTGACCCAAACATTATAATAATTTTGTAGTAAATGAGTAAAGAAAGTTATTCACCTTGGATAACCCCCTTTCTTAAGGCAGCACAAGGACAATTTAAGGATTAGAAGGCTTTGTCAAAATAGAACCCTAGTTATTGTAATCATTATTTTTTTATTGAAGAAGCCATAGCATCAAGATAATCCCTATCCATACGCCCTACGAAATATGTTTTGAAATATGGACATCACCATAATAACCACCTTTTACTGAAGCCAGACTGGAGAGATTCTAATCATCCATTTACATATATGAGAAAGAATACCCTCTTTGAGTTCTATGGTTTTATCTTTCAGGGGAAATAATGAAACATCGCATCTGAAAATGTCTAACAATCAAGTACATGAAACGTCATATGAACACTTTAATGAACACATGTAACACTTTGTCATTATTTATTAAACAAAAACTAGGCTGCAATGCAGAAGCAGTGTTTGAAATTTAAGTTCACCCTTAATGCTTCCAAATAATCTAAATGCCCTTGATGCATTGCTCATCAGCATGTGTGGCCACCTCTATAAAAGCAGAAGTTTTGGAAGTTAGCTGGTCTGATGCTTTTAGGCATTTGTTAACACAGTTCCAAGTAGGAAAGACATTAGCCACAATCTTACACAATCAATTGTTGCTGCCTGTCAATCTTGGAAGAATTATAATGTAATTCCCACCAATTAGAAGTGTATCGATGTACAGTAAGAAAGATTTTTCACAAATGGAAAACATTCAAGATGGTTGAAAGACTTCCCAGTGGGCACCCCAGGAAAATAATCTCAAGAGCTATATCTCATACAATACAGGTCTCAGTTAGTAAATTCAATATTTATGTTCATGATACAAAGAAAAAGAAAGAGAAATTCCCTTCCCTTTGTAAAAAGAACATGGAAACTTGGCTTATATTTGCAGAGTTGCATCTGAAAAAAACATAAGTCTTCTGGAGCAATGCCCTTTAGAAAAAAAGTATTTAAGGGGGAAATGGTTGAAAACATCAGTGGAGGGGGTAATGATTTGGGCTTGTTTTGCAGTCACAAAACATTTGAGTTGACTCTTCTGTATAACAAAGTATTCCGGAGTGAAAAGTGAGGCCATCTGTCAAACAGCTAAAGGTTGGCCAAAACAAGGGAACAATAATCCCAAGCAGAAGAGCAAATCTACAACAGAATGGCTGAGAAAAAAAAATAAACAAATTGTTACAATGCCGTAGTCAAGCTCCAGACCTCTATCCAGCCAAATAATGTGGCAGATCTTAAGAAAGTTGTGCATAAGCAAATCTGTTGTATATTCATCATCGAAAATTGTATTTACCTAATTTAAACACCCTCTATGAACCAGTTGTTACTTTTAATGCCCTGATCCATGAAACCTAATTATTCACTTTCTTTCTGATAAGACTTTATTATTTATTTCCCACCCCTTAAAATGACAGCGGAAACATTTACCTTGCTGTGTATTCCCTGACACAATCAACTGCTTCCATATTGAAAAGGTTGTCTATAGTGGGAAACGTCTTTAAGCACATATTTTTTAATTTCATGCAATTTTTTGGATGCTTGTGTACAAATGTTTTCTCAACCCTATACTATATCGTGGTAAGAACAGTCCAGCTAGCCCATAAACCAGTACACAGAATGCAAATCAGAATTCACAGTTAACACTGATAGAGAATGGACCAGAGATAAGGGAAGTGCTGCATTTTTGACAAGCATTAGGTACCCTCATTATCATCAAAGATTTTAAAAAGCGAGTAGAGAGGAATTACTTATGTTCACAAGTACCAAGTCAGAAGGAATAAGCTCCAGCAAGTGTTTGCTTAAAAGCAGGCTGTCTTATACCACAAGATAACTAGTAACATAAGTGTGATTGCAATGTGTATCTTTGAAGTGCACAGTGTTCTGCCAGTGGTTATGCTGGTGGCCATTTCTATTCAGAACAACCATGGAGGTCTGACTTACAAGTAAGCAAGCACAGCAAGCTTAGATCATTCTTGCAAGTTATTAGAATATTGTTTTCAGGGGTAGTCGGTGTGGGCCTCAATAGTTCATGATAGCAGAGTCTAACTTGGCTTCTAAGACCATTTAGAAGCAGCACCACTTTGTATATCACACAGTGTTCTGTTGTTTTCTTGAAGCTTGTAGGTTTATTGTGCTTTTTGTCCTATAATGGATTCCAATGATGTGCCACAAATCCTTTTACATACATGTCCATCAAATGGCACCAAGTGTAGTAGATAATAATTTGTTCATGTTTAGAATACTGTTGACAAGGCATTACCATTTTCCTGGAATTGGCACTCCACATTCATACCAGCCAACATAATTATGAGGGGTTCCATAGCCTATTTGTCCAAACATCACTGGCTCCTGAGTGTCTTGACGATAGTAACCTGTAAATATATATACTTATAAACTGAATCATCTGCATAATATCTCTTCCATATAGTATAGCAGTGCAATACAAGTAATGCTTTATATAACATAAGTCTTAAAAGGAATTACAGTTATAATAAATATGTGTAAACATAGATGTAGTTGAATTTTAATTTCAAATTTATCTGTCTCCGAGAATAGTTGTGTCTTCGGGTCTCCCTAATGCACAACTGCACTTTCTGAATGTCAATAAAGTTTTAGTGGGGCCCTGTTCCATCCCACTCCACCACCTGCCTCAGCGCACCTTCTCATGGAGCTGACATAAAGGTGGAAATACAGGCAGTCCGCTACTTAAGAACACCCAACTTACAGATGACCCCTACTTACAAACGGACCTCTGGATAATGTTAAATTACTATACTTTATCCTTAGGCTACAATAAACAGCTATAATAGTTATATAGGTGTCTGCAATTAAGCTTTATTATTAATCTTGGTTCTTATGAGAATCCAAAATTCTGTCGGGTTACAATGATAAAATATACAGTTCCGTCTTATGTACAAATTCAACTTAAGAACAGATCTACAGAACCTATCTTGAATGTAACCCGGGGGCTGTCTGTAATTGCAAGTGCTATTACTACTATTTCTGATTATTTCAGGGCTGCTACGGCATAGACACTGTGATAAATAACCCACAATGTTTTATAGTGAAATTCTCCTAATACTAAATAAAATAAATAGATTGGTCCCATTAATTGTGCCACATGTGAAAATACATTCATTTATGAGGTGATTACAAAAACCATGACATAAAGGAATCCAACATTACGCAAGACTTATCAGGGCCACGTTACTGAGAACATACCTTTAATTGTAGGCATTGCCTGGAAATCAGAGATTGGGTCTGTTCTTCCTTCCATGTAAGAATCTACAAATTGACAATGATCTTCTCCTCTTCCCCAGCTATCACCTATGCTATGAAATGTATCTAAAATAAAATAAAGAATTAAAATAGTTCATGCATATTCCCTGTAGATTACATGTAAGGGTCCTAAATATGAGTTCAATAATTTACAATAGTACTGATACATTATCTTGTCATATGACAAATAGCTGTAGTATACAATACACTTTAAGCAATTCCAGGAGGACGCATCAATGTGAGCTGTGGCCAGAAGGTTTGTCAGCAGTGTGTCCAGAGGCTGCAAGGGCTACTAGGAGACAGGCCAGTACACCAGGAGATGTGGAGTGGACCACAGGAAGGCAACAACCCAGCAGCAGGACCACTATCTCCACCAGACCTTAATCCGATTGATGACATCTGGGACATCATGTCTCACCCAATCCCTCAATGTCACATTGCACCACAGACTGTCCAGGAGTTGGCGGATGCTTTGGTCCAGGTCTGGGAGGAAATCCCTCAGGAGACCATTCACAACCTCATAAGGAGCATGCCAAGGCATTGTAGGGAGGCCATACAGGCACATGGAGGCCACACACAATACGGAGCCTCATTTTGACTTGTTTTAATGACATAACATCAAAGTTAGATGATCCTGTGTATTTTTCTACTTTAATTTTGTGGGTGTCTTCAAAGCCAGGCCTCCATTGGTTAATAAATTTGATTTCTATTGATGATTTTTTTAGTGATTTTCTTGTCAGCACATTCAACTTTGTACAGAACAAATTGTCCAATGAGAATATTTAATTCATTCATTCATTCAGATTTAGGGTGTGTTATTTGAGTGTTCCCTTCATATTTTAGACCAGTGTATATGCATTTAATAGTCCAAGGTTAGGAGTATTCAAGTTGTTAATGAAACTAAGTTAAATGCAGGACTTTGCAGCATGGGTGAATGTGGGCAGAGTTGTGTGTTCATGAGAGATTTGGGTGTGACTAATAGGGGATTTTTAATTGATGTCAGATTTTTTTCCTTTTTTTATGTCAAAAACAGAGATGCGTATTATAGTTGGGTGCGTCTTTTAGTCCAAAAAAAGATAAATCTAAGTATTGTTCAGTATAGAAGACCTAGTTGTCTCCATCTTATACTTTTTAACCATTTAACCAAGTGTATAAGAATGTATATGATATGATCATTTTGGCATAGGTTTTGCATATTTCTATTAAAGAGGATTATCACTGGCATGAAAAAACAAAAATGCCTTGGAGTCCAACCATCACATTACAAATACCAATAACTCTCAAAAGCCCCCTCTGAATTTAAATGGGTCTGTCATTTTTGTGCAAAATTGGAACTGTATGTTGAGCTTATTATTCTGTCAAATATGATGTAATCTGCCCCAAAAGCCCCAAATCATGGCATTGAAAGAGTACATCAGAATCCATAGCTTTAGCCAGTGTTGTGATCATCCAGAAACTCATGGTAAATTGTTATTCTATTAGCATTTTTGGAGGCAGATGTGGAAGTTTTACTGTCAACCACTTACAAAGGTATTTTTAATTATTCTTGTTAGCATTTTTCTCATGAAATTAAAACTCTTACCTCTTAGATTTTCACTCAGGTAAATTTTATACCTCAATGAATTACAAAGGGTAACTCCTACAAATTTTCGATACCATGTTCGTTTAACATACTGTTTTCCATGACAACCAGAATAACTTGTATCATATTTAAATGCATAAGGGATCCAAATAGGTTCACCACCTTAAAAGAGAATATGTGAACGTTATAGAGAGCAACTCTATTGAAGACAATTGTTACATATGGAAAATAGTATACCGTACTGAGAAATTCTTAATACCATTGTAAAATAGTAGTGTGATCATGACAATAATGTCATGAAAATCCACCATCCACCATCAAAATCAAGCATTATAAAAAAAGAAACACTTACTCATAGATTCAGGCATCATGAATGTGGCAATTTACTTATATTTGTTATCTTTGGCCTCCTTCCTTCTGAAATCACCTTTTAAAATTATGCTAAGAGGCAGAAAGGCTCTGGGGGCATTACCAGAGCCCCTCCTTAACAGCCTATTCTCATTGTTCTCACCCTCCCCCATTCTCTCTTCCTGCTGTATTCTCACATTGGGAGGGGGAAGTGCTCCTCAGTGTAACAGCCTGCGGAACTAGGGCACAGAGGAGTTTTGATGACATCCCGCAGCACCTTTCTTACACATTAGCATAATTTAAATGTTGATTTTAGAAGTATGGAGGCCATAGATAACAAATATAAGAAGATTAACACAGTCATGAGCCCTGGATTTTAATTGTTTCGAAATATAGTTTCATAATATGTGTATTAGATCGTCGAACAACAATTTGGGTTGCACAATTTGGTAAATGTAATGTAATATATATGTTTATATCTCATAAGTGACAGTAGTAGCCTTAAGAACAGGGAACAGGGGTTTCAGCAAATATTAAAACAGAGTGACATGTAAGCTATTTTTTTTACAAATCTTACAAATGGTTAAGAAAATCAGACATATGATGACATATTTTATCTTTCACAAATGGATAGCCAAACAGTTTTATGAATAGTCTTTCCAGATATTCAGATATGTTAATTATTGTATTTTATAACAGCAAAGTATGCAATGGATTTTAAAAAATTTACCTGGTGGTCGTACAATAAGCAGTGGATTGTCTGTGGGGTTAAAAGAAATGCAAAATATCAGTAAACTCTCAGGATAAATCAATAAAACGTATTTAAGGCTTCTGCACATGGCCGTGCACTCATCTGGGCTGTAAAACAGGCATATCACACAGCCAGGTGGAGGAGGGTGAGCACTCTTCACCCCTCCCCTTTCCTTAAAAAGCTGAGCAGCTCCCCGACCAGGTCACAGTGTGGTGAGACACCGTGTGCCATAGACCACTATGGAGGCTGTGATCTGACCACAAACTATACAGCCAGGTCACAGCTCACATTATGGTCATGTGCATTTGACCTTAGACAGAAAAAGCTGTTAGTGTAAAGGAGTTGGTTAATTGATAAATTTTTCACCTATGTACTGGGTAGGGAAAAATCTAGGATAGCTTGGGTTCCCCATTACAGAGTAGATTAATTGTAACAATAGCTAATTTTCCTGCTGCTTTTTTTTTACTGCTTTTAGAAGTGTGTAATTCAAATTCCCTTCCTGTACTAACACTAAAAGCCCATAGGTAAGAAGCTGAAGTTTTTATCATCTCCTCATAGTTGCTGACTGAGCTGAATTAGATAAGGACAGGAGCATATTACACTATCTGCTGTTTACTGCCTTGATAGTCTTTCAGAAACTCAGAAATATTATATATATATTATATCTACATATTATACATTTATACATATTATACATATTATATATAAATTCAATGAAGAGGCAGCACTCCTACATATGTAAATAGAGGGTAAATCTTTAATCCATATTTGTGATCTTTCGAAAAGTCGCGAATATGGAATAAAGATTCACCCTCTATTCACGTAAGTCAGAGTGCTGCCTCTTCATTGGATTTATATATGTTACCCACGCCAGGGGATCTACGGCTTTGCACTCACTGGGGGCTGTGCTGCTCTGGACTTTTTGACTTTCTCATCTCTATATAAATATAATAAATATATATATTTCATTTTTTTTTTTTTACATACCTGATTCTGTTACGAATGTCACAGAGGGACTTATGGGTCCCAAGCCATATGGATTTTTCGCCTGGACTTTGAAGTAATATCTTGAATGAAAGAAAAGCATTTCATTCATTTTAGTGAGTGTCATCATGGAAAAAAAGATTTAGACAATATATTTTACTTAACATTTTTTCATGCATAACTTTTTTTTTGTATCCAGAAAGTTACATCCACATCTTGGCCCCAACAACTGTAGATACGCCTTTTAAGGCCACATTGTTGGCCTGCACAGAAATTTTTGTCTGGCATTATTGTTTTGTCTGCCATTAGGACATTGTTTGATAATGGAACATGGCTTGTACATAAGTGCAGGGTGGTCTTTTAGCATGGCTCATTGATCGACATCATGGTGAGTGAGGTTAGAAGACTGATGGATGTGGTTGCTGCAACAGATCTTCCCATAAGCTTACATAATACATCAGAGCATCCCCCTAACAATCAAACTACCAAAGAACACACAGGTACCAACCACTTACATTTTGCTTGATAAAGATTGGACTTATCTGATGCACAAAGCAAAATGGAGTGTTCTATGGCTTATTCTAGAATAGAAACCTTACACAGTGCATATTGTGACAATTTTTTAACAATCCAGTAAAATACATTTAAAAATTAATACTGATCTCCAATCCATAACATTCATCTATAAGAGATAAGTGGAGGTCCAACTCCTTACTCTAATATGTGGAGTAAGAGAAAAAGACAAAATCAGATCCCCCAAATTCTTTGCGATCTTTGCACAGATAAAAAGAAAGTCAGTATTATATTAATCCATAGTAGAAAATGAGGGAACTCTAGCAAAGTAGACTCCAGGTATAGAAAAGAACATAGTTAAAAACAACTGTTTATTCCATCATAGTTAATGATAACTATGACATTATGATACTATAATGATAAAGTGGATGTTTTTAACTATGAAGGAATAAACAGTTGTTTACTACATTATTTTCTATACCTGGAGTCTACTTTGCTGGAGTTTCCTTCTTTTCTAATATGAATACTGTATTCTAATGCCAGATTGATTCTAATGCCAGAGAACATTGATGGCACAATAGCTCCATTCAGGTGCTATGTCCTTGGTAGAAGAGCCCAAACAACTGGCAAAATATCTGAAAAGACATTTTAAGGCTTTGTACAGACAGCCAAGAGTTGGGCAAAATTATTCTAATATTGAATAATTGTAAATTCGTCTGAACAGCTAGTTTAAAAATAGTGTTTGATTTTCTTTACATGAATTTAATTCAAATTGTCACAACCTTTCAGCAAATCTTGCAAAATCAATGGCACAAATGCATATAAGAAACTGTTTAATTGAAATATTGTAATATATCAATATATTTCATGCTCCTTCCTTCACCCGCTAAACTGACTTTTAGCAGGTCTATGAAGCAGTGAAAGGGAAGGTGTGGACAGCAGCTGAATGAGAACATCTAGCCTTTATAACTCTATAACTGAGCCTGCAGAGGGGAAAGCTGCAATAAATATTCAGAAGCTATATAATAGCCAAAAATAGTTTTACTCCACATACAGTATATGCTCACTGTATTATAAATGTGTGCAATGTTTGTTGAACAGTAAGTTATTTATTAAATCATTAAAACTGAATTTTCATAGATCTTTGCATACTTGGCTACATTGATGACATTTACCTATACCCACATGACTGCTGCAGCCAATCACAGGCCTCCATAGTTATGTGCTATACACCTCCGAAGCCAGTGATGATGTATGAAGTTACCAACGGTAGATATCATGAGTGCATGTAGTGGCAGTCCTAGAAAGCCAGCAGAATTAGCAGGTAAGAGATAATGCTTAAAGGGGTATTCAGGGAATATGAACGTCTGATACAAAAACCCACGATGCTAAAAATAAATGAATATAACAAAACTCAATGGGGCTTATTTAATAAGGGTCCAGCGGACGCATTTTCGTTGGGCTTCCTGACTTTTTGGGGATCGCGCCCTGGATTGTGTCGCACACGATCAGATTGTGTCGCAATCGGCTTTAAGGCGACACAAATTGGGGGGCTTGCCGTCGGACGATCCGACAGATTAGGACTAAGCGCAGGATTTAACATTTAAATTTGTGTCTCATCCAATAAACTTACAAGCACCAAGAAGAAGAAGAAGGTGAACTCCGGCGGCCCTGATCAGGGAAGCGACACATGCAGGATATCGGGCGCACAATCTTCATGAATTGCGGCAGAGTACATCCTCGTCAGACTGTCCGGTTCGGGTATTGAACAGGGACCGGGTAAGCAAATGTGCCCCAATGTCATTACTCACAAAATGGAGCTTAAATAGTTTGATTTTATGATTCACTTAGTTTTATGGCTCCTCTAAAGTATGCAGAGTTATCACCAAAATTAAAGGGCTAGTAGCATTTTAATTCTTCATTATAGTGTATGTCAGCAGCATTTTTCTGCTAAGGGGAGCAAAATTTTAAATAACAACTAATTAAATATAAACTTATATTTTAAGGACCCAATTGTATATGAATTATGCTGATTCCTGGAATACCCCTTTAAGCTATTTTATACAGTTAGCTTTCATTTGCCTAGCTTTTTTTGTTAGAAAACCAATTTAATACAAATATTCCCAAATTATCTAATGTTATAAAACAATATAACTGTAAATCGAATATAACTTAAAAAAAGCTAATATTGCAAAGAAACCTGACATCACATTTTCACAAATACAACTAGTGACAGGTTCCCTTGGAGTCCTATTAACTGACACCCTTCTTTTAGCTTCAAATTGTTTCCCTCACATACCCATAAAATCGGTTTTATGTTAAGGTTATGTATTATGTCTCCTTACTATTCCGAACTTCATGTCATGTGAACTGGGTGATCATTTACCCTTTCACATATACAAAATGTTACCTATGTATGTATCTGATCACATGAAATCACAGCATGCCTCCATGGTGTGATTTCATGTGATCAGATACATACATTGGGCACATCCCTGGTCACATGACTTCAATATAACTCAAGGCACTGTGTAAAAAACCCCAGAGCTCTATATGTCTGTAGTTGAATATTCTAAGACAGTCTCTATGTACTAGTTCCATACAGCAGCAAGTCCTGGAAGTGAGATCTGTCAATCAGGAACAAAAAGGCAGGGCAGTGCCTGAGATTTGAAGAAACACAGAGCTATCAGTCAAAATAAGAGGGCCAGGTTCACTGACAGCCTGAGAGAAAATATGTTTTATGGATAAAACAGTCAAGTGGTACAGTTGAGGTACAGTGTCGCACTGGCAGCTAATTTTAGTTCATATGGGAAGTACTTGTAGCCCTTTAAGAGCAGGAATTGTTGCTTTTGGGGATACATTTCTGGTGACAGGTCTTCTTTAAATGATACTGAGTTTACAAAATGGAGTTTTGAATTAAAATGGGGAAATTAATCTGTGTAATGGAAAATTTGACTTCATCATTATCAAATCTACCAATGTTTAAAGGCATTCTACTATCAAAATAAAGTAAGATAAACCATCCAGACGCAGTTATAGTTGTTATCCATGGTCTACTTTAATCTAAAATCAACTTATACAATTATGCTAATGAGTCTGAAATGCTCCTATAGGGTTGCCCTCGGTGTTGCAGCTTCACGACCTGTTACAATGCGCAGAAGCACTCCCACCTCTAACTGTGTGCTGAAACTTCCTATGCTGCAGTAAGGTTACATTGGGCTGAGAGCAAGGGAGAGGGTACAGTGCAACAACCTACAAAAGCGCAGCACAGAGGTCCTCAGTTAACACACCCAGGAGCCCTTCAGGCTAATTAGCATATTTATAAAATTAATTTTAGAAGGAATGAGGACTTGGATAACAAATATAAGATTACCACAGTCACGGTGCCTGGATCTATGAGTAAGTGTCTCTGGTTTATCATGCTTGATTTTGCTTTTCCTTTAACCGCATCAGGCATTGCAAGTGAAAATACATTTATTTTGGTTGTCTTCAATATAAGTTGAAACAGATGAGTTTTCTGCAGATGTTGGAAATCAGGAAAAACGTGCTTTATACAACAAAGATTTAGACAATTATCCTTTCATGTGAGGAATAATATTCCAATATATATGAATTTAACTTTCTTGCTTAAAATCTGTATTTTACAACGCTTACAGATGCAATATATCTTGGTTTTCAGCTTCTGTTTATATGCCATACAGTTTGAGTCAGAGAGCATGTTGTAGAGGAATATGAGATGACCCAGCTTTAACCCTGAGGTGCTAAAAGATCTAGCCTAAACTTGGCCCACAGTGTATTCTCACCATTTAAAAAAACACACAATTTACTAGGTTTCTCATTAGTTAGTATGTTATGTGATATACTAAATCTGTATATGTCTTATTTTTTGCTGAACTAAATTATCTCTAGTTTCTCCATGCCAGAATTATGAGTTATTTCAATGTAGAGAAATAATAACTTATATCATTGCAACCTGAGCCATGTGTTCCTTACACTGCCAGTGAAAGCTGTCTGCATACTTTTCATATTAGCAAAGAATACAACGTGGCAGGGGCCAGCAAGAAGGATATTTTTTCTTTGATAACAGGTTCATCTTAATGTAATGAAAATGTCTTATGAGAAAAGATCCTGTGATTTAAAGTTTTTATGATTAACATATTTTTCAATTTTGGGCTAATATTTTGGTAATGATATTTCATGAAAAACAAAATAACAATGAAAGGTATGACCCGTATGTAGAGAGATAACACAGGATCCCCCATTCAATAGGTGATGGTCACAGCTCACCACCACCATTCTTCTGTAGACTACATGGTTTGTGTTTTTATTAATATCTGAATAAAAACTGTTGAAGTTGAAGCTGACTGTTGAAGTAAATTCAGAAAATGTAAATAACAGATGGCCCTGATTTTTGTGGCCCTGATTTAAATAAAACTTAAATAGGTAGGTCAGAACTGCTAGGTTGTGGGGGAAGAGGGTTGCAGCTATTGCTTTTTGATGGTAGTGGTTAGAGATGGGCGAATCAATTCTAACTATTCTAAATTCGTTTCGAATTTCAGGAAAACTTAGATTTGTCACAAATCTGAAGTTTACGGTGAATTGTGGGAACACATTTGATTTTTTTTCTCCCCTTTATTAGCAAAATGACTGCGAGCACAACGTGTTACATGGGGCAGAGAACTCTGGGAAGCAGAAAGGAACCGTTCCTCACTGTATGGCGGTAGTGTTCCTCACTGTATGACTGTATTCCTCACTCTATAGGGGTAGTGTCCCTCACTGTATGGTGGTAGTGTTCCTCACTGTATGTCGGTAGTGTTCCTCACTGTATGGTGGTAGTGTTCCTCACTGTATGGTGGTAGTGTTCCTCACTGTATGGGGGTAGTGTTCTTCACTGTATGGAGGTAGTGTTACTCACTGTATGGCGGTAGTGTTCCTCACTGTATGGTGGTAGTGTTCCTCACTGTATGGTGGTAGTGTTCCTCACTGTATGGCGGTAGTGTTCCTCACTGTATGGCGGTAGTGTTCCTCACTGTATGGCGGTAGTGTTCCTCACTGTATGGCGGTAGTGTTCCTCACTGTATGGGGGTAGTGTTCCTCACTGTATAGCGGTAGGGTTCCTCACTGTATGACCAGTAGTGTTCCTCACTGTATGGCCGATAGTGTTCCTCACTGTATGAGGGTAGTATTCCTCACTCTATGTGGGTAGTGTCCCTCACTCTATGGGGGTAGTGTTCCTCACTGTATGGCGGTAGTGTTCCTCACTGTATGGGGGTAGTGTTCCTCACTGTATGGGGGTAGTGTTCCTCACTCTATGGGGGTAGTGTTCCTCACTGTATGGCGGTAGTGTTCCTCACTGTATGGGGGTAGTGTTCCTCACTGTATGGCGGTAGTGTTCCTCACTGTATGGGGGTAGTGTTCCTCACTGTATGGCGGTAGTGTTCCTCACTGTATGGCGGTAGTGTTCCTCACTGTATGGCGGTAGTGTTCCTCACTGTATGGCGGTAGTGTTCCTCACTGTATGGGGGTAGTGTTCCTCACTGTATGGCTGTATTCCTCACTTTATGGAGGTAGTGTTCCTCATTGTATGGCGGTAGTGTTCCTCACTTTATGGCTGTATTCTTTACTGTATGGTGGTAGTGTTCCTTACTGTATGGCAGTAGTGTTCCTGGCTATATACTAGTAGGCATGGGCTGCTGGATATATACTGGGGGAAAGGCTGGCTGGCTATAAACTGAGGGAAGGGGTGGTAGCAATATACTAAAGGGCAGGGGGTTTGCTGTCTATATACTAGGGGGCACGGGCTGGCTATATACTGGGGAAAGGGGCTGCTGGCTATATGCTAGGGGGCATTGTGGGAACACATTTGAATTAGAGTTCTTTTTCTCCCCTTTATTAGCAAAATGACTGCGAGCACAACGTGTTACATGGGTATGGGGCAGAGAACTCTGGGAAGCAGAAAGGAACTGTTCCTCACTGTATAGGGGTAGTGTTCCTCACTGTATGACTGTATTCCTCACTCAATAGGGGTAGTGTCCCTTACTGTATGGCGGTAGTGTTTCTCACTGTATGGTGGTAGTGTTTCTCACTGTATGGTGGTAGTGTTCCTCACTGTTTGGCGGTAGTGTTCCTCACTGTATGGTGGTAGTGTTCCTCACTGTATGGTGGTAGTGTTCCTCACTATATGGCCGGTAGTGTTCCTCACTATATGGCCGGTAGTGTTCCTCACTGTATGGCCAATAGTTCTCCTCACTGTATGGAGCGTCCCTCACGGTAGTGTCCCTCACTGTATGGCGGTAGTGTCCCTTACTGTATGGCAGTAGTGTCCCTTACAGTATGGCAGTAGTGTTCCTCACTCTATGGGGGTAGAGTTCCTCACTGTATGGCGGTAGTGTTCCTCACTGTAGGGCTGTATTCCTCACTGTATGGCGGTAGTGTTCCTCACTGTATGGCGGTAGTGTTCCTTACTGTATGGCGGTAGTGTTCCTCACTGTATGGCGGTAGTGTTCCTCACTGTATGCCGGTAGTGTTCCTCACTGTATGGGGGTAGTGCTCCTCACTGTATGGCTGTATTCCTCACTGTATGGTGGTAGTGTCCCTCACTGTATGGGGGTATTGTCCCTCACTGTATGGTGGTAGTGTCCCTCACTGTATGGGGGGTGTGGCAGGGGATGACTGGTTATATACTAGTGGGTATGGGCTGGCTGGCTATATACTAGTGGGTATGGGCTGCTGGATATATACTGGGGGAAGGGGCTGGCTGGCTATAAACTGAGGGAAGGGGCGCTAGCTATATACTAAAGGGCAGGGGGTTTGCTGTCTATATACTAGGGGGCACGGGCTGGCTATATACTGGGGGAAGGGGATGCTGGCTATATGCTAGGGGGCATGGGGTGCTGGCTATATACTAGTGGGCATGGGCTTGCTATATACTGGGGGGAAGGGACTGGCTAGCTATATACTGAGGGGCATTGGCTGACTGGCGATACACTAGGGTGCAACGGGCTGGCTAGCTATATTTTGGGGGAGAAGGGAACTGGCTTGGGGCTGTGACCAATGCATTTCCCACCCTAGACTTATACTCGAGTCAATAGGTTTTCCCAGTTTTTTGTGTTAAAATTAGGTACCTTGGCTTATACTCAGGTCGGCTTATACTCAAGTATTTACAGTATATCACTAAATTATCCTTTTTTTCTTTTTCTTTAATGCATACAATTAATACAATTACATTAAAACAATTTATAAGACACAAAATAAATTATATTTTTTATATTAACGTTACCAGGAAACCTTTACATTACAAAAAACTAAAGCTCTGCTCACAAAACGTGCAAAACATGTGATGTGATAGGAGTGAGCCCCAGGCATTTGCATTGCGTTTCTAAATGCATTCTAAATGCCCCATGTGACCGCACACTAAACATTTTGAATTTAGATAATGCTTTTTTCATATCAAGTACAGTGATACTATTCCAGATACCATATCGCATTCAAAATTCTGGTATCGGTGCAACCCTATACTTAAGTGTATATTTTAAAAACCGTGGTACTAAATCTCCAGCGCTCCCTGCAGCTTCTTTTCTCTCTCGAGTTTCCTGTGTTGCAGGAAACCTGTGTTCCTGACTTGGTGAGTGGCCCTCTAATTATATAATACCGTAGTTTGTGCACAGGCAGAGAGCATGCATCCATCTCTACCCGCACTGCTACACAGGAACCTCGAGTGAGAAGAGGAGCTGAGGGGAGTGCCAGAGGTAAGTACCGAGTTTATTTTTTTTTTATAAAGAGGGACCCAGTGTGGGAAGCTTCTGTAGGGCATTTATACAGTATCTTATATATATATATTATCTTTAGTAGCAGCTCTTGTAAACTTCATATTTCTTTATGAAATTGCAAAATCTTATATTATTATAAAGTATATCCTAAATCCAAATATTTTTGCTTTTTACCATATAAACTGAGCTTTCTGTAATATTACTACACTTTTCATTTTTTTTGCTGAGAGCAGAAAACACTGCGAAATTTTCACAACAAATGAATATTTCATTACAAAATAATTTTTCCTATAAATCATACCACAAAGTAATGTAAGCCTGGGTAAATGTGATGTAGTATGACATTCCTAAGTATCTAATAATCCTACTAAATGAACATACCTTATATACTCGAGTATAAGCCTAGTTTTTCAACACAAAATTTGTGCTCAAAAACCCTAACTCGGCTTATACTCGAGTCAACTAAAAAACATAAAGTCAAAACTCACCTTTCTGACATCACCTGTAGGTCCTCTTCTGTCTGAGACAGTCTGAGACAGAAGAGGACCTATGGGAGACGTCAGAAAGATGAGTACAGTGTTATTTTTTTTCCTACTACAGGGGCTGGGCAGGCTGTATGCTAAAGGGGCTGGGCAGGCTATATGCTACAGGGGTTGGGCAGGCTGTATGCTACAGGGGCTGGCAGTCTATATACAGGGATGCCGTAACCAATGCATTTCCCACCCTCGGCTTATACTTGAGTCAATAGGTTTTCCCAGTTTTTTGTGTTGAAATTAGGGGTTTCGGCTTATACTCGGGTCGGCTTATACACGAGTATATATGGTATATTCCACATATACAGTACAGACCAAAAGTTTGGACGTATCTTCTCATTAAAAGAGTTTTCTGTATTTTCATGACTATAACAATTGTAATAAGAAATTGAAATAAAAATTGTTTTAAAAAATCAACAAAACATTGTATAAAATGTTGCAGCAGCCAAAAATTAGATCAGTTGTCCAACATTATGGTAAAATACAGTACAGACCTAAAAATGGCAGATCTTTAAAAATATAATAACGTTTTTTCACAGCATTTAACCCTGTAACGCAAAATAGTGCACAAAGTCGAAAATGAGACTTCTTTCCCATTTTGAAAAAAAAAAAATTCAATAAAAAGTGATCAAAAGGTCTTACAGTCTTTAAAATGATAGCAATGAAAACAACATCAAATGTCGCAAAAAAGACACCACCCACAGCTCCGTACACTATAGTATAAAAAAGTTACTAGTGCCAGAAGATGGCATAATAAAAATGAAAAATGTATGAAAACATTATAAAGCCTAAATCCCTACCCCCATACAGTGAGGAACACTACCGCCATACAGTGAGGAATACTACCCCCATACAGTGAGGAACACTACCGCCATACAGTGAGGAATACTACCCCCATACAGTGAGGGATAATACCACTATACAGTGAGGAACACTACCGCCTTACAGTGAGGAATACTACCGCCATACATTTAGGAACACTACCGCCATACAGTGAGGAATGCTACCCCCATACAGTGAGGAACACTACCTCCATACACTGAGGAATACTACCCCCATACAGTGAGGGATAATACCACTATACAGTGAGGAACACTACCGCCATACAGTGAGGAATACTACCGCCATACAGTTAGGAACACTACCGCCACACAGTGAGGAACACTACCGCCACACAGTGAGGAACACTACCGCCACACAGTGAGGAACACTACCGCCATACAGTGAGGAATACTACCGCAATACAGTTAGGAACACTACCGGCACACAGTGAGGAACACTACCGGCCATACAGTGAGGAACACTACCGCCATACCATGAGGAACACTACCGCCATACAGTTAGGAACACTACCGCCACACAGTGAGGAACACTACCCCATACAGTGAGGAACACTACCCCCATACAGTGAGGAACACTACCACCAATACAGTGAGGAACACTACCCCCATACAGTGAGGAACACTACCACCAATACAGTGAGGGACACTACCGCCATACATTGAGGAACACTACCTTCATACAGTGAGGGACACTACCCCCATACAGTGAGGGACACTATCGCCATACAATGAGGGACACTACCTCCATACAGTGAGGAACACTACCTCCATACAGTGAAGAATACAGTCATACAGTGAGGAACACTACCCCCATACAGTGAGAAACGCTTCCTCCATACACTGAAGAATACAGTCATACAGTGAGGAACACTACCTTCATACAGTGAGGGACACTACCCCCATACAGTGAGGGACACTATCGCCATACAGTGAGGGACGCTACCTCCATACAGTGAGGAACACTACCCCCATACAGTTAAGAATACAGTCATACAGTGAGGAACACTACCCCCATACAGTGAGGAACACTTCCTCCATACACTGAAGAATACAGTCATACAGTGAGGAACACTACCACCATACAGAGCGGAACACTTCCTCCGTACAATACAATACCACCATGTTCCATTCTTCTTCCCAGAGTTCTCTGCCCTATGTGCCCAATTTTCTAATAAAGGGGGTAAAAAAAAAAAATCCTGAAATTCTAAAATTCTAAACAAATTTAGAATCGTTAGAATCAATTCGCCCATCTCTAATTGCAATTTGATTGCCTTCAAATTATATTTTTTAGCATATCTAGCATGTCATAGAAACCTTTAAAATATTTAGTTTCACGATAAAGGTCAAATTCACAGGTCTAAAGTTGTCTCCCGCACATTTTGAATGCTTTTCGAATATCCTGAAGGGGTCTGTCCTTTATTACTGTGGAACCCAGTTGTTTGGAATCTGGACATTTGTCATTTTTGCCATCTGCGATAGGATTCTCTAGTGTAGAAGAAGGCATTGAATAATTTGGCCTATTCTTCTTCCCCATCCATTATTATACCAAGATTTTTCTTCCGAAGGCCCACAATTTCAGTTTAGTGCATTATATAGATTTGCCCCAGTTCTCTTTTTAAAACAATTGGAAGGTAGACAATTTGGGGGTTAAATAATCTTTGGGTATCATTCTGGGTCTCATTACAATCCAGCATGTAACTAGTCATCAAGTAGTCATCACCCTGCTATTTGTTCCGACTCACCTTCTCCCCTGGACCATTGATGTATGTAGCCACTCCAAAATTTAAAAATATGTTTATTCTGACTTTGGCCATGGTTTTATTTGTGTTACGTTGTCCTTACGAAAAAGGGAAAATTTTCTAAAGGAAATTTGACAATGAAATCCATAAGAGGTGCCAGTTTATGCTCTTTGGTGTGAATGAGCTTTGATAGCGAAGTAGGTCTTAGGTTTGCAATGTATAAAAAGTCTGAACTTGTAGGATTTTAAGGAACTCATGTTACAAACTGTCAGTTGGAGTAAAAAAAGGCATTCTATTACAGCAGCTATGTTATAATATGTAGATAAAAATCTATTGCAGAATAACATGAGGACATTGGGGGTCATTTACTAAGTGCCCGATTCGCGTTTTCCCGACGTGTTACCCGAATATTTCCGATTTGCCCCGATTTTCCCTGAATTGTCCCGGGATTTTGGCGCACGCGATCAGATTGTGGCGCATCGGCGCCGGCATGCACGCGACGGAAATCGGGGGGCGTGGCCGAACGAAAACCCGACGGATTCGGAAAAACAGCTGCATTTAAAAAAAAAAATGTGCTGTGAAAATTGCACTTACCTTCACTCAGCCCGGCTCGGTGTATTCCAGTGCGTTCCGATGCTCTTCAGCGCATCAGCGCCACCTGGTGGACGTCGGAGGAACTACCATAATAAATCCCGGCCGAACCTGAATCCACCGCAGAGAACGTGCCGCTGGATCGCGAATGGGCCAGGAAGTAAATCTGCCCCATTATTTTAATACAGGTGGTCCCATATTTAAGGACACCCGATTTACAGACAACCCCTAGTTGCAGACGGATCACTCTGCTTACTGTGACCTCTGGTGAATCTCTTTACTTATGATCAGCTGTAAGGTGTCTGTAATGAAGCTTTATTGATAATCTTTGGTCCCATAAACGCAAACATTTTGAAAATCCAATTGTCACTGGGGCAAAAAAATAATTTTGTCTAAAGCTACAATTATAAAATATACAGTTCTGACTTTCATACAAATTCAACTGAAGAACAAACCTAAAGAACCTATCTTATACATAACCTGGGGACTGCTTGTAATATTAATAAGGATATATAGCAGAGCTTTGTTTATGGTATTATCTACAAATTCATGAAGATGATATTGCTTTCTAGTATGGATAAAGAATAAGCATTAAGAAATTGCATACTGTAGGTACAACATAACTATTTCAAAACAGGTTTGAAATGGAAAAACAAGTACATACCTTGTATTTGGTTTCAAGTTTTCAATGGGAAAATTGGTGCCTCCTGCTGTACCTGTAGACCACTTATTCTTCAAATAGTCATCATAAGATGCACTGTACACCAAATATCCTGTTCACAAAATGTAAAAACATTTAATGTTATTACTTTCTATTGATGGATTTGGTGTGAAGTTAGAGGTGGTAACTGTCTCTTCGCTATTTGATATGTAGAAACGTGACAGACATATATTTGTGGAAAGATTACCCACTAGTGTTCCCATGTCACAATCTTCTCCAAGATTTTGACAATAACAAATTAAATCTTAGAGACTAGCGATAAGGTAGAAAAACACATAGCATTTGCGGCAATCACCAATCTGTGATTAGTCATTTCATTGGCACCTGCTTAGCTTATTGGCTTTTCGTGACGATCAGCTATTGTCCCACTCTGTATACTGCCAATGAATACAATACATGAATGAATAGTTCGAATAAAAAACCTTTTGGTGAATACTGCATAGGCTGTGTGTTCTTCTACCTTATCACAAGTTATATAAGGACTCTTTATGTGGTATATCTGTGGTGTCTGGGCGGAAGCTGTATACATCTGTGTCAGTTATCCATATAATGACAGCTGGATTTCCATTTGGAGACCTAGGCTAGTTATAGTGCCAATCTTTTTCTACATACAAATGAAATTATAGAGACTTTTTAAGGTCTGCTGTAGAAGAAACGAGACGTCATGCATCCAATAGCTAAAGTTTGGCTGAAATTGGTTATGAGACAGAACAATAATCCTAAACACAATAACAAATCTGCAACTATTAACCCCTTCCCGACATTTGACGTACTATTACTGCATGGCGGGAGGTGCGTTCCCGCAAAATGCAGTAATAGTACGTCAAGCTTCTGGCGCCGGCTCCTGAACGGAGCCGTCACCAGAAGCTGCGGGTGTCGGCTATATATTATAGCCGACACCTGCCTCTAACACCCGCGATCGGAGATTTCTCCGATCGCGGGTGTTAACCCCTAACATGCCGCGGTCGCGCTGACCGCGGGGTGTCAGGGGCATTTTCGCTGGAATCGGACCCCCCCGCGGCGCTTACCGGGGGGGGGTCCGTTGCTCCGATCGCAGCCCCGGGACTGCCGGTGCCCGGGGCTGCGCGATCCTCCTGCCGGGAGCCGGGTCCGTGCCTTCTGGCAGGACCCGGCTGTGACACACTGAGCATGCGCAGCATGCTCAGTGTGTCACATAATACAGTGTAATACATCTGTATTACACTGTATTAGGTGAAGAATAGCTTGAACAAGTGATCAATGGATCACTTGTTCAAGCTGACCTGTAAAAGTAAAGAAAAAAGGTAAAAAAAACACTAATAACACACTTTTGAATAAAAATAATTAATTAAATAAAGTTAAAGTCCCCCTAAACACAAACATTCCCTATACACATCTAATAAAGTGAAAAAACCTGAAAATTTCCAAAATACCCCACATATTTGGTATCGCCGCGTCCGTAACAATCTGTACAATAAGTCAGAAACATTATTGGACCCGTACGGTGAACGCCGTAATAACAAAACGCGAAAAACTCACCAAAAATGTACATTTTCATAAAATCCCTTCACAAAAATGTTCCAAAAAGTGATAAAAAAAAGTTATGTGCACCAAAATGGTACCACTGAAAAGGACAACTCAACACGTAAAAAATAAGCCCTAAACTAGCACTGTCAATAGAGATGAGCGAGCACTAAAATGCTCGGGTACTCGTTATTCGAGACGAACTTTTCCCGATGCTCGAGTGCTCGTCTCGAATAACGAGCTCCATTGAAGTCAATGGGAGACTCGAGCATTTTTCAAGGGGACCAAGGCTCTGCACAGGGAAGCTTGGCCAAACACCTGGGAACCTCAGAAAAGGATGGAAACACCACGGAAATGGACAGGAAACAGCAGGGGCAGCATGCATGGATGCCTCTGAGGCTGCTTAATCCCACCATTATGCCAAAATTATGGGCAACAGCATGGCCATGACAGAGTGACAGAATGAAGCTAGATAGCATCTAAAACATCCAATAATTGACCCTGACACTATAGGGGACGGCATGCAGAGGCAGAGGCAGCGGCAGCAGCGGCAGGCTAGAGAGTGGCATGGCGACATACCCTAAATGGACTCAGGCTTCAAACCAATGGGTGGCAGAGAGGAACCAAAGGAGGTGAGCAAGAAGTACAGTATATTTTGTGGATTACACAGCAGGGTGGCGACAAAGTTAACAAGTTTGTTGTGGAAGCCATGAAAACAACCCAAAATTCTGCCTGACACAGCTCGTTTGATAAGGGGACCATTTATGTCTACAGTTCATGCCAGTCGCTGCACTGGCTGCCAGTCTCCTTTCGAATACAGTTTAAAATAATAACCCTCATCCATAAAGCTCTGTATAATGCTGCACCCCCCTACCTCTCCTCTCTTATCTCAGTCTATCGCCCAACCCGTGCTCTTAGATCCGCCAGTGATCTTAGATCAACCTCTACCCTAGTGCGGACCTCCCACTCGCGTCTCCAAGACTTCTCTAGAGCTGCACCAATTCTATGGAATGCTCTGCCCCGGACTATCAGACTAATACCTAACCTCCAAAGTTTCAAACGTGCTCTTAAAACCCATTTCTTTAGGCAAGCCTATAACTGCATGAAGTTTTAACTCTTCTACTAACCCGTCCTGTGTCGTCCTCCCATCTGTTATCCAGCAACCAACAGGCACCAGACTTCTCTGCAGTCCCATTCACCCTGGACCTGGTATATAAGATGACGGCTGAGTGGTTCAAGCGACAGCAATTCCATTTATTATATTTTGTTCTATTCCCTAAGAAGAATGGCTTGACCATTAAAAATTCTTTTACCTCATGTTACCCCATCATCTTCATAAACCGTAAGCTCTGGCGAGCAGGGACCTCACTCCTGTTGTTCCATACAAATGTTGTGCTCTGTTACATTACATTTGTATTTGTTTCCTATGATTTGTAAAGCGCTACGGAATATGATGGCGCTATATAAATAAAGATTTTTATTATTATTATTATGGAGGCAGTGAACTAGTAGTAGATTAAAGGTGCTGCAGTTAAAACTATGTTAGTTGGATCTTGGGATGGAGCTGGCGCTCCGCTTCCAGGCGAGCTTTCGCCAATCCAAGCCCCTGTCTCTAGGCTACTCCCCAAACAGCACTTCTAAGAACCTTTTGTATAAGATCAAGTGTAGTAGCGTTCTTATAAGTTTGGGATATGGCGGGTGAGGGGAATGTAAACAAATGCGCAAGAAGCGCTGAAATAATATCGGTAAATGATAAAAGTTTGCCAGTATATTTTGTGGATTACACAGCAGGGTGGCGACAAAGTTAACAAGTTTGATGTGGAATGGCCTGTAATAGCTCTTGGGCGGTGTGCCTTTTATCGCCTAGGCTCAGCAGTTTGAGCACCGCCTGCTGTCGCTTAGCGACGGCACTGCTGCTGTGCCTAGAGCTACAGACTGATGGCGCCATGGCCACGGATGGTAATTCGGAGGAGGAGGAGGTGGAGGAGGGGTGGGAGGAGGAGGAGGTATAGTAGGCCTTTGAGACCTGGACCGAGGTAGGCCCCGCAATCCTCTGCGTCGGCAGTATATGACCAGCCCCAGGGTCAGACTCGGTCCCAGCCTGCACCAAGTTAAGTGTAGTAGCGTTCTTATAAGTTTGGGATATGGCGGGTGAGGGGAATGTAAACAAATGCGCAAGAAGCGCTGAAATAATATCGGTAAATGATAAAAGTTTGCCAGTATATTTTGTGGATTACACAGCAGGGTGGCGACAAAGTTAACAAGTTTGATGTGGAATGGCCTGTAATAGCTCTTGGGCGGTGTGCCTTTTATCGCCTAGGCTCAGCAGTTTGAGCACCGCCTGCTGTCGCTTAGCGACGGCACTGCTGCTGTGCCTAGAGCTACAGACTGATGGCGCCATGGCCACGGATGGTAATTCGGAGGAGGAGGAGGTGGAGGAGGGGTGGGAGGAGGAGGAGGTATAGTAGGCCTTTGAGACCTGGACCGAGGTAGGCCCCGCAATCCTCTGCGTCGGCAGTATATGACCAGCCCCAGGGTCAGACTCGGTCCCAGCCTGCACCAAGTTAAGTGTAGTAGCGTTCTTATAAGTTTGGGATATGGCGGGTGAGGGGAATGTAAACAGATGCGCAAGAAGCGCTGAAGTAATATCCGTAAATGGTAAAAGTTTGCCAGTATATTTTGTGGATAACACAGCAGGGTGGCGACAAAGTTAACAACTTTGATGTGGAATCCATGAAAACAACCCAAATTTCTGCCTGACACACCTCGTTTGATAAGGGGACGATGTATGGAGGCAGCTATATGGACGACTTTTGGAGGTAGCAATGGAGACAACGTGTGGAGGCTGCTATGGAGACAATTTAATTTGGATAGTGCCTGTATGTGGCAGTCCAAAAAAGTTTTCAAACCAGAGGAGCAGGTAGGTGGCCCTCCAGAAAAATGAAATAGATTGAGTGCCTGTATGTGGCAGTCCAAAAAAGTTTTCAAACAAGAGGAGCAGGTAGGTGGCCCTCCATAAAAATGAAATAGATTGAGTGCCTGTATGTGGCAGTCGAAAAAAGTTTTCAAACCAGAGGAGCAGGTAGGTGGCCCTCCAGAAAAATGAAATAGATTGAGTGCCTGTATGTGGCAGTCCAAAAAAGTTTTCAAACCAGAGGAGCAGGTAGGTGGCCCTCCAGAAAAATTGAATAGATTGAGTGCCTGTATGTGGCACTCCCAAAAATTGTTTAAAACAGAGGACCGGGTAGGTGGCCCTCCAGAAAAATTAAATGCATAAAGTACTATAGCTAGAGCCAGTGGGCCCTGTCAAAAAATAGCCAGTTTCCTCTGCTTTACTGTACAAAGAGGAGGAGAAGGAGGAAAATGAGGAAGAGGAGGAGTGCATAAATTATTCAGGTTGAGCTTCCTTCACCTGGTGGAGATTGGAAATTATGAGAAATCCAGGCTTTATTCATCTTAATAAGCGTCAGCCTGTCAGCGCTGTCAGTCGACAGGCGTGTACGCTTATCGGTGATGATGCCACCAGCTGCACTGAAAACCCGCTCGGACAAGACGCTAGCGGCAGGGCAGGCAAGAACCTCCAAGGCGTACAGCGCCAGTTCGTGCCACATGTCCAGCTTTGAAACCCAGTAGTTGTAGGGAGCTGTGTGATCATTTAGGACAATGGTATGGTCAGCTACGTACTCCCTCACCATCTTTCTGTAAAGATTAGCCCTACTCTGCCGAGACTGGGGACAGGTGACAGTGTCTTGCTGGGGTGACATAAAGCTGGCAAAAGCCTTGTAAAGCATACCCTTGCCAGTGCTGGACAAGCTGCCTGCTCGCCTACTCTCCCTCGCTACTTGTCCTGCAGAACTACGCACTCTGCCGCTAGCGCTGTCAGAAGGGAAATAGTGTTTCAGCTTGTGCACCAGGGCCTGCTGGTATTCATGCATTCTCACACTCCTTTCCTCTCCAGGGATGAGAGTGGAAAGATTTTGCTTGTACCGTGGGTCCAGGAGAGTGAATACCCAGTAATCGGTGCTGGAATAAATTCTTTGAACGCGAGGGTCACGGGATAGGCAGCCTAGCATGAAATCTGCCATATGCGCCAGAGTACCAACGCGTAAGAATTCACTCCCCTCACTGGCCTGACTGTCCATTTCCTCCTCCTCCAACTCCTCCAACTCCTCTTCTTCTGCCCATACACGCTGAAAAGTGAAGGACTCAACAATGGTCCCCTCTTGTGTCTCGCCAACATTCTCCTCCTCTTCCTCCTCATCCTCCTCCACCTCCACCTCCTCCGATATGCGCTGAGAAACAGACCTAAGGGTGCTTTGGCTATCAACAAGGGAATCTTCTTCCCCCGTCTCTTGTGACGAGCGCAAAGCTTCCGACTTCATGCTGATCAGAGAGTTTTTCAACAGGCCAAGCAGCGGGATGGTGAGGCTGATGATGGCGGCATCGCCACTGACCATCTGTGTTGACTCCTCAAAGTTACTCAGCACCTGAAAGATATCAGACATCCACGTCCACTCCTCATTGTAGACTTGAGGAAGCTGACTGACCTGACTACCAGTTCTGGTGGAAGTTGACATCTGGCAGTCTACAATCGCTCTGCGCTGCTGGTAAACTCTGGATAACATGGTTAATGTTGAATTCCACCTCGTGGGCACGTCGCACAACAGTCGGTGAGCGGGCAGTTGGAGGCGGCGCTGCGCTGCCCTGAGAGTGGCAGCATCTGTGCTGGACTTCCTGAAATGCGCACAGATGCGGCGCACCTTCGTGAGCAAATCAGACAGATTGGGGTATGTCTTGAGGAAACGCTGAACTATCAGATTTAACACATGGGCCAGGCATGGCACATGTGTCAGTCTGCCGAGTTGCAGAGCCGCCACCAGGTTACGGCCGTTGTCACACACAACCATGCCTGGCTTCAGGTTCAGCGGTGCCAGCCACAGATCAGTCTGCGCCGTGATGCCCTGTAATAGCTCTTGGGCGGTGTGCCTTTTATCGCCTAGGCTCAGCAGTTTGAGCACCGCCTGCTGTCGCTTAGCGACGGCACTGCTGCTGTGCCTAGAGCTAGCGACTGATGGCGCCATGCCCACGGATGGTAATTCGGAGGAGGAGGTGGAGGAGGGGTGGGAGGAGGAGGAGGCATAGTAGGCCTGAAAGACCTGGACCGAGGTAGGCCCCGCAATCCTCGGCGTCGGCAGTATATGACCAGCCGCAGGGTCAGACTCGGTCCCAGCCTCCACCAAGTTAACCCAATGTGCCGTCAGCGATATATAGTGGCCCTGCCCGGCAGCACTCGTCCACGTGTCCGTGGTCAGGTGGACCTTGTCAGAAATGGCGTTGGTCAGGGCACGGATGATGTTGTCTGACACGTGCTGGTGCAGGGCTGGGACTGCGTGGGGTGTTTAGCATTCATATGCCTGCGCATACTGGTGGTAGTTAAGCTAGTAGTGGTGGAACCCCTGCTGATCCTGGTTTGGCAAAGGTTGCACACCACAGTCCGTCGGTCATCCGGTGTTTCCTTAAAGAACCTCCAGACTTCTGAAAATCTAGCCCTCGCCGCGGGAGCCCTCGCCACGGGAGCTTCACTACGTGACACATTTGGCGCTGATGCACCTGCTCTGGCCCTGCCTCTCCGTCTGGCCCCACCACTGCCTCTTCCAACCTGTTCTGGTCGAGGACTCTCCTCCGTCTCAGAAGCACTGTGTTCACCCGGCCTCTCAACCCAGCTTGGGTCTGTCACCTCATCATCCTCCGATCCCTCAGTCTGCTCCCCCCTCGGACTTCCTGCCCTGACAACAACTTCACCACTGTCTGACAACCGTGTCTCCTCATCGTCGGACACCTCTTTACACACTTCTTCCACTACGTCAAGAAGGTCATCATCACCCACAGACTGCGACTGGTGGAAAACCTGGGCATCGGAAAATTGCTCAGCAGCAACCGGACAAGTGGTTTGTGACTGTGGGAAGGGTCCAGAAAAAAGTTCCTCAGAGTATGCCGGTTCAAATGCCAAATTTTCATGGGAGGGGGCAGACTGGGGGGGAGGAGGCTGAGGTGCAGGAGCTGGAGGAGTGCCGATTTTAGTGACATGGGTGGACTGCGTTGAAGACTGACTGGTGGACAAATTGCTCGAAGCATTGTCGGCAATCCACGACATCACCTGTTCGCACATCGGGAAAAGTAGTGGCGGCTGGGGACCGAATACCGAGGGGCGGCCACCACCATGAGGTTGCGAAAGGCCTCGGTCTCTACTAGCCTATAGGGCAGCATCTCCAGGCTAAGCAATCTGGAGATGTGGACATTAAGGGCTTGGGCGTGCGGGTGGGTTGCACTATATTTACGTTTCCGCTCCAGCGTCTGGGGTATGGAGAGCTGAACGCTGGTGGATGCTGTGGAGGATCGTGGAGGCGACGATGGGGTTTTTGTGCAAGGGTCCTGGGCAGGGGGCTGACTATCAGCTGACACAGGGGAAGGAGCAGTGGTGTGCACGGCCGGAGGTGAACGGGCTTGGTGCCACTGAGTGGGGTGTTTAGCATTCATATGCCTGCGCATACTGGTGGTAGTTAAGCTAGTAGTGGTGGAACCCCTGCTGATCCTGGTTTGGCAAAGGTTGCACACCACAGTCCGTCGGTCATCCGGTGTTTCCTTAAAGAACCTCCAGACTTCTGAAAATCTAGCCCTCGCCGCGGGAGCCCTCGCCACGGGAGCTTCACTACGTGACACATTTGGCGCTGATGCACCTGCTCTGGCCCTGCCTCTCCGTCTGGCCCCACCACTGCCTCTTCCAACCTGTTCTGGTCGAGGACTCTCCTCCGTCTCAGAAGCACTGTGTTCACCCGGCCTCTCAACCCAGCTTGGGTCTGTCACCTCATCATCCTCCGATCCCTCAGTCTGCTCCCCCCTCGGACTTCCTGCCCTGACAACAACTTCACCACTGTCTGACAACAGTGTCTCCTCATCGTCGGACACCTCTTTACACACTTCTTCCACTACGTCAAGAAGGTCATCATCACCCACAGACTGCGACTGGTGGAAAACCTGGGCATCGGAAAATTGCTCAGCAGCAACCGGACAAGTGGTTTGTGACTGTGGGAAGGGTCCAGAAAAAAGTTCCTCAGAGTATGCCGGTTCAAATGCCAAATTTTCATGGGAGGGGGCAGACTGGGGGGGAGGAGGCTGAGGTGCAGGAGCTGGAGGAGTGCCGATTTTGGTGACATGGGTGGACTGCGTGGAAGACTGACTGGTGGACAAATTGCTCGAAGCATTGTCGGCAATCCACGACATCACCTGTTCGCACTGTTCTGGCCTCAACAGTGCTCTACCACGAGTCCCAGTAACTTCAGACATGAACCTAGGGAGTGTAGCTCTGCGGCGTTCCCCTGCTCCCTCATCAGCAGGTGGTGTCTCACCCCGCCCAGGACTCTGACCCCTGCAGTAGTTGGACGCCCACGTCCCCGCCCTCGTCCTCTACCCCTAGCCCTCGGGTTAAACATTTTGAAAATGAAAGTTATAACTTTAATTTTTTTTTAACTTTTTTTTGTGTTTTTTTGTGTTTTTTAGTTTTTAAAACCAAACGATGCTATCCTATTGCTATGGCTATTTTCTAGCCAAGTATGAAAGCACACTGCTATGCCAGATGAGATGACGCTGAGTTATGAAAAAATAAACGTAAAATAAAAAGGAAATGGCAGACTGTGCCTAATTGAAATCAAACCCCTAATAAATTTTCCCACTTTGGTGTGTGAGGTGGATATGTGTGTCACTAAGAGCTAAACACAACGGTAGCAAGTCCCCCTGCAAATTCCTCACAATATGGTACTAGCTGCACTACTAGTGCCAGCAATCCCAGCCACAAGCAAACAAAAAAAAAAAAGTATAACGTTATTGTAGCCCTAAGAAGGGCTGTTGGGTTCTTGTTGAATCACTCCTGCCTAACACTATTCTAATAGAACACCCTAACGCTTTCCCTGACCAGCAGCAGCTCTCTCCCTAGCGGCATCCAGACACAGAATGATCCGAGCAGCGCGGGCAGCGGCTTGTCTATCCCAGGGTCACCTGATCTGGCCAGCCAACCACTGCTATCGACGTGTAAGGGTACCACGTCATGCTGGGTGGAGTGCAGAGTCTCCTGGCTTGTGATTGGCTCTGTTTCTGGCCGCCAAAAAGCAAAACGGCGGGAGCTGCCATTTTCTCGAGCGGGCGAAGTATTCGCAGTTTCGAGTACGCTAATGCTCGAACGAGCATCAAGCTCGGACGAGTATGTTCGCTCATCTCTAACTGTCAACAAAAAAATATTAAAGTTTTATCTCCGAAAAGATGGCGATGCAAAAACAAAGGAGATTTTCTTTTTATTTGTTTTTTTCCTGTAAAATATATTAAAAAATATATAAATGAGGTATCACCGTAATCGTAGTGATCTAGAGAATAAAAATATTATAGTATTTTTAGAGTATGGTGTACGACCCCCAAAATATACAAAAAAAAGGAACCCAAAATTGACAATTTTCTTTTCCTCCATACATTAAAGAGTTAATAAAATCTCATCAAAAAGCTACAGACCCACTAAAATGAAGTATTTGTAAAGTTCATCTCATGTCGCAAAAAATAAGTCCTTATATGTCCAAATTGCCAAAAAAATAAAGATTGTATAGCCATTATAAAGTGACAATGCATAATCTGCTCTTAATGGCGCAGCTTCCCTTTGATGCCCTGGCGTGTGCCCATACAGCAGGTTACCACCACATATGGGGTATTACTATACACGGGAGAGATTGGGTATCAAATTTTGTGGAGCGTTTTGGTATTTTATCCACTGAGAATTTGTACATTTTATGAAAAACACATTAATTTAGTAAAAAAAAAAAAATTTCAAAATTGCATCCGATTTTGTTTTAACCCCTGTAAACCAATTAAAGGGTTAACAAACTTCATAAAAGTTGTTTTACGTACGTTGAGGCGTGTAGTTTCTATAATGGGGTAATTTATGGGGTTTTACTTTTATTTAGGCTTCTCAAAGTGACTTCAAACCTGAGCAGGTCCCTCAATAGCAGGATTTTGCTTTTTTTATGAAAATGTGAAAAATCGCACCTAACATTCAAAGCCCCATAACAGCTTACAAAAATGATAGTATGTATAAAAAACCACAGAGGTATAAAGTAGACATTTGGTGAATGTTAGTTATTATGTTTTCTGGTGTTATGACTCATGTGTGGAAAAAGTAGAACATTTTGAATTTCGAAAAATTGAGAATTTTTCCAAATTTTCACCAAATATCTGATTTTCTCATAAATAAATGCAAAACATACAACCAAAATTTTGTAACTAACATGAAGTACAATGTGTCACGAGAAAACAATTTCAAAATCACTTGGATATGTTAAAGCGTTTCGAAGTTATAACCACTAACCACAAATCTGACACAGGGCAGATTTGAAAAAAGGGGCCTTGTCAGGAAGCTGAAAAGTGGCTTCAGCGTTAAGGGGTTAATGCCCACGAACTAATTAATACCCACAAAACTGAAGCAACATTGCAAAGAAGTGTGAGCCAAATTATTTAACCCCTTATAGGGGTAATCCCACAAAGACAAGACTTTTAAATATACTCAGGGTAACAAAATAACACATTCTCTAATTCACTGTTATTAACAAAAATACAGCATTTTACCATGAATACCTTCTCATGCCTGCACACTGCAGTGCACTCTGCATCCTGCTGCTCCACCCTGCATTGCAAGATCAGCTCAGACACAGGCAGTTCCTGCCAGCAGTGTGCAGATACTTACCATAGCAGTGTGCAGATACTTACTCTACTAGCTACAGACAGTTCAGGTCTTTATCCAGGAGAGAGACATATACCAGAACTGACCGTGTGTGTTATAGGTGAGTTAGCAGAGCTGAGAGTGTCATTGTGTTTTATATCCACCTAATGGATGTTATTATCTCTCATCTCTGATCTGTCTCCTCTCTCTTTTTCTATGTGCCAGATACTAGTACAATGTTCATAAGCAAAATAACAGTATAGATAAATCTGTAGCCTAGATCATTTAAGCACATTGTCAGCACACAGTATTTCATAGCACAGAGGAATCATGAAGTGTCTGCTTTGAGAGTTCCTACCACCACACTCTGGAATTTTACCATCACTGAGTGATAGGAGATAAAACAGCAATAAAACTGAATGATCTTTGTTGGGTAAACATCACGAGGGGATTAAAATTTGCAAACTTTCTCAAGGCAATACCTAACATGTTATGATTTTATTTGTTTATTCTTATATCAGTTCTAGGGGATTTGATTTGCATTTTAAGTCTTTTAATGTTTGAACATTTTTAAATTCTTTTTATTCTTTGTATTTGCAGACCCCCAAGGGTACTTTAACCTTAGGGGGTCGTTCCTACCATATACAGCAATAAAGCTGTATTGCAGTATATGGTGGATTTACTGATGATTTATTAGAATGTGTCACCATCACATTGTAACAGATGCTTAGAAATGACAATGCCTGTAGTCTCGTACAGACTCCAGTCTGTTTGTCCCCAATGAAGTCACGCACCGCTGGGTGCTTGGCCAGTGGCATTTTAACTGTGCCAGCTTTACCGCTTCATTATGCAGACAAAAAGACTATTCATTTTTTGAATAGGTACCCTGGTTTGGCTATCATCCCACATCTTATCAGTAGGCTTCTTGTAAGTCATGCTTGATGTTGAAGGGGTTTCAACATGAAGCATGACTTACAAGAAGCTTAGTGATAAGATGTGGTATGATAGCCAAACCAGGATATCTATTAAAAAAATTATTAGACTGCTTTTCAAGTTAGCACTGTGGCCAAGTTTTTCTTCCCCCATGCTGGAAAACTAATTTGCTTATTATCTTCCCATAATCCCTTTTGGAACATGCATGTATGCCTGCAAACTTTCATTTCTGACCTTAATTTCTTAATAGTTTTAAATGTTTTGCTTGCGGTAAAAAACACATAAAGGCCTTTTCTTTGTTGTGCATGGTTTTATGAATTTCCCTGCATCTTGACAGACTAAACAGGGGAAAGTTGTTGACTGGCACAGAGATACAGAGAAACTGAGTGCTCCAGAAAAAAAACTGCCATACTCAATTTAAGATTGTTTGTCACCTACAGGGTGCTGTAGATTATTGAAGACTGTGCGTTGAAGACTGGCGTGCTCTTCACATTAGTGAGGCAAACAGCACATAATGCAGTTTGCCTTACTAATGATAAATTGGGCCATTGTATAAAACCCAATTAACATTTTTGCAGTTTAAAAGATCACAGCAGTTAGAAGCAACAAAAATTCAAATCTAGGAGTCTCTTCACTGATGGAGTCCTCTGGACATTATTTATTACATACACATTTTTGTCTGTAATGTTTTAACCTGTAGGCAAAAAAACACTTATAAAATAACTGTGGGTCAGTCGACATCTTTTCCATGTGTCGCTTGAGACATGCATTTTATTCTGTGTTTTAATTCCACAATGGATCTGGCAGACAATCAGCCCTTGAGACAATGGCGCTTATTTACTAAGGGTTACGGAGCGCACTTTCATCAGACCGTTTTCGGGATTTGGACAGGTATTTAACAGGTGTCTGCACTGGGATTGTGAAGCAAACTTACATTTTGAGCTTGCTGGAACATCAGGCCCGAATGCTCATAAAATGGAATTGAATGCAGCAAGTCAGTTCAGTTCCGTTTTATGACCAAATTCCAAATGCAGGGAAATTGGTAAAAAAACGCATTTGTGCCGTTTTCTTGTGGGCTTGGATCTTACGGATTTCACTGTGTGCCCCAAATGACATGTCTACTTTATTCTGTGGGTCGGTGCGATTACGGGGATACCAAATTTGTATAGGTTTTATAATGTTTTCATACATTTAAAAAAATTAAAACCTCCTGTGCAAAAATTTTTTTGGGGATTTTGCCATTTTCTAGCGCTAATAACTTTTTTATACTTTGGTGTACAGAGCTGTGGGTGGTGTAGTTTTTTTGCAGATTTTGATGACGTTTACAATGTTATCAATTTTAGGACTATTTGACCTTGTGATCTCTTTTTATAGAATTTTTTTTTTTAATGACAAAAAAGTGCCATTTTCGACTTTGGGCGCGATTTTCCGTTACGGGATTAGACGCAGTGAAAAAATGTTATCATATTTTGATAGATCGGGCATTTTCAGACGCAGCGATACCTAATGTGTTTATGATGTTTACTGTTTATTTATATTTATATCTGTTCTAGGGAAAGGGGGGTGATTTGAGTTTTTAGGGTTTTTTATTATAATTTTTTTTTTAACTTTTTTTTTTGCACATTGTAATGCATCGGTTAACCCGAAGTAGCCTCGTGTCTTCCTGAGACCCGAGGCTACCATGGCGACGGATCGCCGCTCCCTGATGACGTCACGGAGAGCGGCGATCCTCGAAAAGATGGCGGCGCCCATGCGCCGCCATACTTTTGAAGCCGCCGGCAAGGCTGGCGCCGATCGCGGGTGTTACCGTTAAGCCTTTGCTGCAATATGCAGCAAAGACTTACCGGCTATGGAGAGTGCTCAGCGCGTGAGCCCTCTCCATGCACCCGCGGCCGACCCGTGACATGCTATTACGTCACGGGTCGTGAAAGGGTTAACAGTAGTGTCCACCCCCTGTATATAAATTTTTTGTTGCAAATGTCTCAAATCCACATGGACATAAGCCGCATGCTTATGTCCATGTGGATTTGAGACATTTGCAACGAAAAGTCTCAAAAAGAAGCCAAACTTTGCCAGGATAGGAAAAACTGCACATGTATCACAAGTAAGAAGACATGATCATACATAAGGTGGAAAAACTAGCCGCCAAGAGTCTCTAAAACACACCTCAGAGACACCAAACTATGATACATTTGCCCCATTGTTTTTTCTAAAGTTAGTTTTGGAGCAACGCGTATTAAAATAATATTCATTCTCAATGTATTATTCACAATACAGACATGTGCTTCACATCTGGGTCAATTCCAGTTTCCATCTGCAGTAGTTGGAAGCTTGCTAATTCTGAACACATAATATAAAAACAGATGTCTGCACATTTTTTTCCATATACATGATACTTCTATGGACTTGCATTACACATCTATGGGCTACAATATGGGAAGCATAGTATACATAGTAAACATATGTAAACATATTTAGGCTGTGAATGAAGTGTCCTGAAATCTATTTACTAAATCTATTGCTAAATGTACAATCAGTGATGGTGTTTCTGCTGATAGTTATTAAAACCTTAAGACCCCAACATTTACACAGAATAGGCACCAGCAGTGAGACCCCCATCAGAAAGGAAACACTAATACTATTAATAGGTGATAAGATGTGATGATAGACAGGGCCATATCTAAAAGTTAACAGACCCTGGTTAAAAAGATAAGCTTGGGTCCTGCACAACCACAACCTCTTTAAACCCTGCCTAAGGCTATATTCAGACGATGTATGCCCGCCGTATCGTAGGCGCCACGGAGAGGAGCAGGGGATGAGTGCCCCTCTCCATAGGAATATACAGCACACGGCACCGTATCACGTAGAAAGATAGGACCTGTGCATGAGCCCATAGAAGTGTATGGGGGACGTACATCGGCCGTATATACGTCAGCCGTATATACATCCCCCATACAAGTGTGTGAATGTAGCCTAAACTGCGGCCCATGCCAGCAACTGTGCCATAAATCTTAGTGCTGCACTATCATTGCTACAAGACAATGGAGGAGAACAAAGTGTTTTCAGAGGGACATATTGTTACCCCCCGGACCTATGGGCCTGGTAGCTATTGTGTACACTATAGTCCTGCGATAGATATCAAGGCATTTTGATGCAAAGTATGTCTAAGTAAACAATATGTGAGTTTATATGGTTTAAAAAATAGGAGTCATCGTTTAGCTGTGCGGTCTATGACTTTCTGGAAAACAGAATTTTGCTTTTGTCACTGTATAAGTAAATAATGAATTAACACTTATATAGAGGAGTAAGCCATATCCACCGATTAGTAGGAGCCACGTCTCTGGTGGGAGGAGCAGAAAGATATTTCTGAAGTGCCTGGGGGTGTGACAGTGCAATTCGTATACTGATTACATAGTCAGTCAGTAACAAGTACAAGCAGTGACAAGTACCGGTACAATGAGCAGTCTGATATACCTGTGGCCAAAGGGAATAGAGCCAGTCCCACATATGTGCAGACTATTTAGACAGAACATCTACAATGCAGGAACAAGTAGGTAAGTATATGTTATGGACCAATGGTTCAGTATCAATATGGGGTGGTTGCATTTATTAAATAGTATATATGTTTGGCTGAGTGATTGCCGTTTCAAAATTTTCTTTTATATATTCTAAGAGTGATGTATAGTTTGGTTTAACCCCTTCCTGCTACACAACTGATATAAATGTCACTGAGCTCTGCTAATTAATGTTTAGTTTCCTGGAGCTGAACCAGCATCAGGAAGCACAGGGTGCAAGCTGCTCGACACGCCTGTGTAGCACATGTGGTCAGAGGGAGCTCCAATCACTTATGTTAAAGGGAACCTGTCACCAGGGACCTCATTGTCACTATAGACAAGTTGAAGACACCTATTACAGCTCCATTGCAAAGATTTATTTCTACATTTTCTGTGCATCTGCATTACAATATAATTGTGTGTTTTAACTTACCTTGCACCCTAACAGAATACTCTGGTGAGTCCCAGGCTTGTGACTTGTCTGTGCTGCTCACTCACTCCTCAGCTCTCCAGCCCCCTTTGTGCTCCTCTCAGCTCACCATGCAGTGAACTCAGTCCTTGTATGAGTAGAGTAGAGCAGGAGAGAGTTGTTGTACAGGATCAAAAAGGTGGGGGCGGAAAGCTGAGGAGTGAATGAGGAGCACAGACAAGTCACATGTTTTTTTTAAATGCTTATAAACCAAAACAAACCAGGGACTCAGAACATTATTCTGTCTGGGTTCAAGGTAAGTTAAAACACACAATTATATTGTAATTCAAATGCACAGAAAAGGCAGAAAGAGATCTTTGCAAACCAGTAATCAATAGAAAAGGTACTGCCTGTAATTGGGAACACTTAAAAAACAACTTTATTGGTTATAATATTAAAATCTAGGCCAATAATAAATAGCCAAAAATGACCTTGCACTAGTTGTGTGCATATACAGGCTTGGGTTTCTCTCAGAGGTGGGATATAGTGCAACACCCAGCCACTAGGGGATATTGTGCAATGTTAGGTGAGGACCATGCAATGTAATGCTGATACCCTCCCTACAAATAAATACCACTCAAGTGATGCTGGTTAGAAAATATTAAATCTCCCCTTCCTCGGACCAGAGAGAGACCCACTAAAGTGCATGAGTGGAGGCAGACATGGTATGTCCCTACACTCTTTATGTGTACATATAGAATTGTGCAGTTCCGTGTCGCCACCCGTAGACCTGGCTTGTGGATAGCACCTATATGTGCAACAAGGCTCAATTGTAAAGAAACAATGTGAGTCACCTGTCACTATGTGTCATGTATGGACACGATTCACAGTATAACACCCACAGGGCTCGATTGTGAAGAAACACTGTGGGTCATGTGTCACTATGTATTATGTGTGGACACGGTTCACAGTATAACACCTAACGCGTTTCCCTGCTAGTAATCAACATAGCAGTTCATCAGAGGTGCATATTGGCTAGAGCCATAGATAGAGCGCATCGTAACTAAGTGCTATAAATTGTCACTCGCACCAGCCACTCTGCCAGGCGCTCTATATTGCCAAGATTAGCTATTGTCATTCTAAAGTACTTGACTTGAAAAGTCAGGATGTATGGTACATTATCACACCCTAACTAACTAACTCATTGTCATACCATATGACACTTACTAGCTGTCTAAAGGACACGCCGGCACTGGTTAGGCCGCGCGTCCCGCGTGCACGCGCGGCTATTTATAGCCTAAGCTCCGCCCATCAGTCAGTGAAACCGGCCAATGAGGTTTCACTCCACCCCCATCTATACTCCGTGTGCAGACAGAGAAACGATGACATCACCCGTAGGTGTGTCCCGTTCCTCCAATCACGCGAGTCGCGGTAGAGTCTCCACCTCCCTGATTGCAGGCCTTGAATCACCTCATGTCGTGATGATGCGGTACAAGAAATTGTTGCTAGGAGACGTTTATGTAGCAGGTCCAGCTGGTAAGATCGATCGATCATAGCATAACAAACTAATCAGGCTATTATACAAGACTTTTTTTTAAAAAAAAGGGAACGCCGAGCATGGCCGGCAGCCCAGACGTGCCAGAAGCAGCACATGAGCATAAATCGGCATACAGGGAAGGATGAACGATGGACCAGAAAATCCATACTTAGTTCAATAGCCCAGTTCTGATTATATAGTTATTCTTCTCCGGAATTCACAGCTAGTTTGCCCCACATACTGCATCCCACAAATGCAGGTCATCAAATAGATGACCCCAGTATGCACACAACTAGTGCAAGGTCATTTTTGGCTATTTATTATTGGCCTAGATTTTAATATTATAACCAATAAAGTTGTTTTTTAAGTGTTCCCAATTACAGGCAGTACCTTTTCTATTGATTATTTGTATAGTTAGGAACATAAACGTACATCCTTGGATGTCATCTCCAATACCAGAATATATTGATCGATTTCTATTTTCGTAAGGGGTGGCAGGTTTTCTGGCTGGTAAAGTGAACACTGATGGATGGCTTGAGGATGTAAGGGAGGTCTTTTCGGAGGGCGACCTAGCGTCTCTGGGTCAGCATATATGAGCATATCGGCATCATTTAGGAGGCTCACTCGGATTTATAAAAACCAAGTCCGTTCTTTTTGGGAGGTTCAGACACTTGAAACATATATACAGAACAAAATTGTACTTAGGGGACTAAGAATTAGTCTATTGCCAGCAAATAGATTGAGGTCACCTGTATTAGTGACCAAATGGGAAAAGGAATCTGTTGACTCCTCCCTGCGGTTAATGACTCTACTGTTGGAGGAAGAGAGGAATCTGCTAACCGAAAACACCAGACTATTGGATGAGGGTATTGAGAATATTAAAAAATTCTCTAATCATCCCGAATTTGGGAAAAAAGAAAATAACCTACAGCAAAATATTGAGAGGTTCATTTCACATATAAAAGAACGTAAACACTTCCAATTTTGTAGGGATACTCTGGACTTTAAGGAAGGGAAGGTTCTGGACTGCTTGGGTAAAGCACAAGCAGTGGGGGATACAGAACAATCCTCATCTGACTGGGACCCCTCAGATTCTGAGGGTTCTCAGTCCCAGAACCCGAGGGGGGGCCCCAAAAGAGGTTCCAAGAGCCCGAATACATAAAGAGGGAGATCCAGAGGGGGTAGAGGTGTGAGGGGTAACAGGGGTCAAAGAGGCACGAGGGGCACATTACCTGGAACCCCAAACAGAGAAGGTTTTTTAGGCCAGGATTCAGGAACCTTCAATAACAGAATACCTCCTGAGGGGCAGGAAGGAACCTCAGAAGACCTGACCCAATATCAGCACATCATCCCAGATAGTATGCAAGTTCTCAATCTATCTGAGAGAACCCTATCAAGGGATGAGATGAGTGTTCTCTCTAAGGGGTTATCCTTTGTCCCAGTCCCCAGATGTGATATCTTTGGATGGGTGAAGGATATCAATTTGTTCTGTAGACGCCTCAAGTGGAGGAAATTTTTCAAGATCCATGATAGAAGACAATGCATTGAACTAGGTCTATCTGAGGAAGACATGCCAGATTTTCATAACCTTCGATCGCTTATGGAGGAGGGTGATAAAATACCGGATGAAGGACCATTTACGGATCCAAGACCTAGATCTAGAAAGAGTGCTCCTCTGGGTGATAATTCGCCCATTGATGTATTCTTGAAGATGGTAACGGACCAATTGCTGTCTGTACGGTCTGGTAATAGCACCCATTCCAACCTCTCATATGGCGAACAGCAGGCACTAAGGGACTTGGGCAATGAGTCTTCTAATGTCATTAAACCCTCAGACAAAGGAGGGAACGTGGTCGTGCTGGGGAGTAAACAGTATGTTGATATGTGCTTAACAATCCTAATGGACAACAAGTGCTATAAAAAGCTACCGGAAAATCCATTAGGAACTTTTCGGCATGAACTTGCATGTATCCTCAATCAGGCTCTGATAGACAAGCTCGTGACTAAAAATTAGTTGGATTTTATACTTCATGATAACCCCAGCACGGCCACGTTTTACTCCCTCCCCAAAATCCATAAGGGGATTTCTCCTCTTAAAGGGAGACCTATCGTATTAGGTGTGGACTCTCTCACACAAAATGTGAGCATCTATCTAGACACCCTTCTACGTCCATTCGTTACATCACTCCCTTCTTATGTGAGGGACACAATGGACGTGTTAAGGAGAATTGATGATGTGGTGCTCCCAGCTGGTACTTTACTTGCCAGTCTTGATGTGGAGGCCCTATACAGCTCCATACCGCATACAAAAGGGTGCGAGGCTGTGGGGGACGTCCTGCGAACAAGGGGTACGCATCACATGGCGCATAATACCCTTGTTTTGAAATTGCTTGATTTCATCTTAAGGAGAAATTTCTTTATGTTTGAGGGTAAATTCTGCCACCAGCTCAGGGGGGTTGCAATGGGGAGCCCATGTGCTCCCACATATGCTAACCTCTACCTGGGCTGGTGGGAGAGAGAAGTTGTTGTCCAAGAGCCTCTTGAACAATGGACCTTGGCCATACTTTTATGGCTGAGGTTCATTGATGACATCCTTATCTTCTGGACTGATACAGAGGAGTCCTTTGTGGAATTTGTCCAGAGATTAAACGTGAATCAACTGGGTCTGTTCTTCACCTATGAGATCAGTCTGGTGGAGATTACGTTTTTGGATGTCACTATCTCTGTCTCTCCCTCGGGGATCTCAAGACTAAACTATTTAGAAAACCCACCGCGACAAATAGTCTGCTTCGATGGCAGAGCTGGCACCCTGTCCCCCTGAAAAGGGGCATACCAAAGGGTCAGTATCTTAGGATGCGTAGGAACTGCTCATCGACTGGGGACTACTTGACAGCAGCAAGAGATCTCCAAAGGAGGTTTGTGGATAAGGGTTATCCTACACAGATCTTGAAGGATGCGCACCATCATGCCCTTACCAGACAGAGAAACGAGCTCCTAAACCCTAAGGAACGGATGGATGATGACCAGAAGATTCGGGTGATTGGCACTTTCGATGGGTGTCACAATGATATACGGAGGATCCTCAGTGATAATTGGGGTATCCTTAAGATGTACAGTGATATTTCTGATGTAATTGAGGACTATCCCTCAATTACGTATAAGAGGGGACGCAACATCAAGGACACAGTTGTCCATAGCCATTTGAAACCTCTCACAGGTAAGGGCACTTGGCTCCCGGATAAGCCCAATGGCACATTTAAATGTGGTGGCTGTAAGGCCTGTAAATATATCCACCTAGGGAAATCCTTTCAGAGTACAAGTACAGGGAGGACTTTTTGGTTAAAGAGTTTTGCCAACTGTAAAACCACTGGGGTCATCTATTTGATGACCTGCATTTGTGGGATGCAGTATGTGGGGCAAACTAGCCGTGAATTCCGGAGAAGAATAAGAGATCACGTGAATGACACGAAGAATGGCGTAGATACGGCTGTAGCACGTCATATCGCTCAATACCATGAGGGTGACCATAGAGTGCTGCAGTTTCAAGTCATTGAGATTGTGGAACCATCTCCAAGAGGGGGTGACTTTAGATAGAAAATCATGCAACGAGAGTCCAGATGGATTTTTATGCTAAGAACGGTGCAGCCTAATGGACTAAATAAGCAGATTGGGCTTACTTGTTTTATCTAATCCTATGTGCCTCTTTAATTCCGTTCTAATTTAGTTAAAGACACCCTAAAGAAGATGTATCCCTCTCATCCCTCTCACACACACCCCCCTTATCTATCTGGTCTCGGAGAGACATAAACAAAAACATTAATTTTCATTTGCACTATTGTTCTGGATAATGAACATGCAAACTATATAATCAGAACTGTGCTATTTAACTAAGTATGGATTTTCTGGTCTATCGTTCATCCTTCCCTGTATGCCGATTTATGCTCATGTGCTGCTTCTGGCACGTCTGAGCTGCCGGCCATGCTTGGCGTTCCCTTTTTTTTAAAAAAAAAGTCTTGTATAATAGCCTGATTAGTTTGTTATGCTATGATCGATCGATCTTACCAGCTGGACCTGCTACATAAACGTCTCCTAGCAATAATTAGGTGATTCATTGGCCTGCAATCAGGGAGGTGGAGACTCCACCGCGACTCGTGTGATTGGAGGAACGGGACACACCTACGGGTGATGTCATCGTTTCTCCGTCTGCACACGGAGTATAGATGGGGGTGGAGTGAAACCTCATTGGCCGGTTTCACTGACTGATGGGCGGAGCTTAGGCTATAAATAGCTGCGCGTGCACGCGGGACGCGCGGCCTAACCAGTGCCGGCGTGTCCTTTAGACAGCTAGTAAGTGTCATATGGTATGACAATGAGTTAGTTAGTTAGGGTGTAATAATGTACCATACATCCTGACTTCTCAAGTCAAGTACTTTAGAATGACAATAGCTGATCTTGGCAATATAGAGCGCCTGGCAGAGTGGCTGGTGCGAGTGACAATTTATAGCACTTAGTTACGATGCGCTCTATCTATGGCTCTAGCCAATATGCACCTCTAATGAACTGCTATGTTGATTACTAGCAGGGAAACGCGTTAGGTGTTATACTGTGAACCGTGTCCACACATGATACATAGTGACACATGACCCACAGTGTTTCTTCACAATCGAGCCCTGTGGGTGTTATACTGTGAATCGTGTCCATACATGACACATAGTGACACGTGACTCACAGTGTTTCTTTACAATTGAGCCTTGTTGCACATATAGGTGCTATCCGCAAGCCAGGTCTACGGGTGGCGACACAGAACTGCACGATTCTATATGTACACATAAAGAGTGTAGGGACATACCATGTCTGCCTCCACTCATGCACTTTAGTGGGTCTCTCTCTGGTCCGAGGAAGGGGAGATTTAATATTTTCTAACCAGCATCACTTGAGTGGTATTTATTTGTAGGGAGGGTATCAGCATTACATTGCATGGTCCTCACCTAACATTGCACAATATCCCCTAGTGGCTGGGTGTTGCACTATATCCCACCTCTGAGAGAAACCCAAGCCTGTATATGCACACAACTAGTGCAAGGTCATTTTTGGCTATTTATTATTGGCCTAGATTTTAATATTATAACCAATAAAGTTGTTTTTTAAGTGTTCCCAATTACAGGCAGTACCTTTTCTATTGATTATTTGTATAGTTAGGAACATAAACGTACATCCTTGGATGTCATCTCCAATACCAGAATATATTGATCTTTGCAAACCAGCTGTAATGGGCTCCTCCAACTTGTCTTTAGGACCCTGGGGCTGTCGATAGTCAGTGTCTGGAAGATTATGCCACACTTTTTTACACCAATCTACAGTAAAGCATTTACATTTTCACTCAACCTCTAATAATAATAACAAAACAATAAAACAAAAGATTTCTAAAGTTATGCATGTATTCTAATAATCACAGAATTAAAATAACAAATAATAAAAACATAGTTTAGGCAAATCTTTGACTCCTTTGAAATCTGTAGCATACATTAAAGAATTGTTTTTTTATTTTTTGTGACGGTATGCAACATATGATGTACAGTAGTCAGTAAATATCAATAATTGAGATTAAATGATTTGCTCACTATTTAATAATTTATGTAGGTATGCTTTATTCACCTCTATGAGACATTTATCACATTACAGATTGTCTCATATCAATGTTTTTTACTTCCATGTAAATTATTTGCAGCAGTGTTTAACAATGATTTGTATGCAGTTTGCGTTGTCTAGTTGATGCAATGAATTCACTGTGTTCCTAATTGAGTTTTATTTTGTTCCACTACAACAAAGTTTTCAATGCATGGAAAATTCATGCCAACACTTGAACACAAATGAGCCATACAAATGTGCAACATTGCTTTTTTACATTTAAAGAAATACTTTATGCACATGCCCAGAACTATAATAGTATCATTCATTTATAAAACACTCTCCTGATATATTGACAAATCATTTCCCATGTGTAACTAGACAGTTGAAGAAAATTGCAAAAATAATGTAATGTTTAAAGAAAAAGTATGTAATCAAATATCCTTTTCTTTCTTTTCACCCTTTCTTCCTTATTTAGGAGTTTGGGTAAATCAGCTTTCTGTCCCATACACCACTGAAAACTCACAGTTAAAGGAACCTGATAATGTTTCTAATAACTCAACTCTTTAAAAACAGTAGCTATAATAGACATCAGCAATAAAAATCTAGAAATAGGAATCTCACTGCCACAAAACTTTTCTGAGTGCCTCCATGTGACGCAACCTCAGCAGAAGCTGGGTGTCAACAGCAGCACAAGAAGGAAATATTGTGGAAGCCAGAAGAGGTATTAATGATATTAATGTATATATTAAATAGTTTAAGGTGCATGGGATATGTTCATAGGTTGTGGTGCTGTATTTCTGTATGGAGTTCTGTCCTATTGCTTTATTTCTGTACAGAGGCCAGTTCTGGTGCCGTATTTGTGTACAGAGCTTGATTCTTGTACTGTATTTCTGTAGAGATTGTTTCTGGTGATGTATTTTTGTGCTGAGCTCAGTTATGGTTCTGTATTTATGTACTGAGCTGCTGAGTTTGCTATTATAATAACTCTCGGCTGGCACCATATAATAATCTGGGTGTACTGTACATATTTTAATTAAAGGGGGGGGGACTGTATATACTGCTCACTACTAGAGAAAAAAAGAGCATAAAAAGGCATATAGAAGCTGCTTTGCTTAATGAGGTATATAACAAAGCTTACAATCAAGAAATGCACTATTCATGTATGCAATAAATAATATTGCTTCAAAGGTCTAGTTGCTTTTTTACTGTTTATCAGTCTTATAGTTTGTTATCTTGAAAAAAAACCTCTTACCTGTAATAAAATCACCCTGCTTTGGTTTTGCCCAGTCAAGAATGACAAAGGAATGGCAACCTTCAACTGCCACAACAGTAATATTATACGAGATATTTTTGGGTGGTAGAACTTCTTCTTTCATTTCTTTAGGCAAAAGATCAGCCAAGTTCTCCACTTGAAAGTGATCCAGCGCATCAGTGAGGGAGCAAGGTGTATTTGGGTCCTTACTTATATATGATACATACGGAGCTAAGAAAATATGAAAATTAAACCACATTAATATTTTAAGAGTTAAAAAAAAACACCATTGAAGCTTCTAGGCTATATTGCAAAACCTGTAATTTAACACATTATTCATCTCTTCATATGATACAGAGAGACCCCAGGCTTTAGGCCCTGGGCAGTTTCTGTACCCCTAACATCTACTGCTGCTGCATCATAAATGTGTTAAAAGTATGCTAAAGTATTGGGGCATATTCGCTAACACTATGTGAAAGTTAGAAAATACAAATTAAAACATCATCAAACAACAGCTTGTTTGCGGCTCCTTTGTCATTGTCATTTGAGCATTGCCCACACGACTGATTGCAAGAAAAGATGACTGTCTGATCCACAAAGATGGGCAGGAATAGAACCTGCTCTATAATTTGCAGCTCATGTAGTCAGCTCACCCTCAAAGGCGAGATATTAGATATTATCTATCTGTTCACCTTCTATTAGATGGCTTAGTGTATGCCAGAAAATTTTCTGCCACATCTTTGGTGTGCAGTGTTGCAACATGGGCTATGTCCACTTTCAATTAAGTTGTGCCCTTTTTTCTTTAAGCCACACAAACTTTGAAGAGTCATTAAAATGTCTAAACGGTGTATAAAACCATCATAGGATTCTATACAAGATGTCCAGTATTGAAGCACTTCTCATAACCTCATAAATATGTGCAAACTCATGCCCTCTAGAAGTATGATGTAATTTCCTTAAAAGGTTTGTTATACAGCATTACGTAACTTGATATACAGCTTTCTAGTAAAACTACCGTATATACTTGAGTATACGCTGACCTGAGTATAAGCTGAGGTACCTAATTTTAACACAAAAATCTATTGACTTGAGTGTAAGCATAGGGTGGGAAATGCATTGGTCACAGCCTTCAGCCAGTATATAGCTGCCCCCCCCCAGTATATAGCCTGAAAGCCCCTAGCCCCAGTATATAGCTGCCAGCCCCCTGCCCCCAGTATATAACATGCCAGACCCTGCTTCCCTAGTATATAGCAAGGCCCTGCCCCCAGTATATAGAGTGCCAGCCCATATCCCCCAGTATATAGCCTGCCAGCCCCTGCCCGCTAGTATACAGCTAGCCAGTATGAAACCAGCCAGGCCCCTGCCTCTGCCCCCCAGTACATAGCCTGACAGCCCCTGCTTCCCTAGTACATAGGCTGCCAGCCAATATCCCCCAGTATATAGCCCCTGCTTGCCAGTATACAGCCAGCCCATGCCCCCATTGCCAACCTATGCCCCAAGTGTACAGCCAACCAGCCAATGCCCCCAGTTTGTAGCCAACTAGGCCCCTGCCCCCCCAAAGTATATAGCCAACCAGCCTTCTGCCTCCCAGTATATAGCCCGCCAGCCCCTGCTTCCCTAGTATATAGGCTGTCAAACCATATCCCCCAGTATATAGCCTGCCAGCCCGCCAGTATGCGGCCAGCCCATGCCCCCAGTATATAGCCTGCCAGCCTGCCAGTCCCTGCTCCCCTAGAATAAAGGGGCGCAGGGGCCCCTATCCCCAATATATACCTGCCCTAATATATAGCCAGCCCCTACACCCCAGTTACAGCCAGCCCCTGACCCCCAGTATATAGCCTGCCAGCCCCTGCGCCCCCAGTATATAGACTGCCAGCCCCTGCCCCCTGAGTATATAGACTGCCAGCCCTTCCTCCCACAGTACATAGCCAGCCCATGCCTCCCAGTATATTGCCGGACAGCCCCTGCCCCAAGTATGCCAAGCCTATAGAAAAAAAATAACTCTGTACTCAACTTTTCAACGCCCCCCACAGGTCCTCTTCTTGCTTTGGGTGCTCCAGCTCCATCTTCGGACATCATTGTTTGCTCACCGCCACTTGTTTGGGTGCCGGAATCATGCAGGGACCCAAAGAGGAGCCGGAGGACCCGAAGCAAGAAGTGGACTTGCGGGGGGCGTCTGAAAGGTATAAGAGTATACCGGTGGTGAAAGAGTATAGTGTTTTTTTTTTTTTAAATAGACTCAAGTATAAGCCAAGCTAGGTTTTTTCTGCACAATTTCGTCTTATACTTGAGTATATATACCTGAAATAATAAAACCAAAAATGTATCCCAGTTAAGTACATACCAGTAAATCTTTTCTTGCCTGTTGCATCATATTCAGTCACCAAATTGTCATCAAATGACCTTATTTCTGGATGTTCGATAATAATTGGAAGTCGTGTTGTTGTAATACTTGGACGACGAGTAGTCCGAATCATCTCATAATCTGAAAATAATTTTTAAACACTTCAATTTCTGACACAAACAGCAAAGCATCTGTAAATATTGTCAGTAAGTCCCTAAGCCATCCTTTGGGGCATTCCTTCAGAATCAAACATCCCAGCTCTCACCATGCCCGTTCCCTTGGTCTCTTTCTCCTCCTACAACTAGCTTACATGTATAATAGTACGTGTTGAGTTCATAACTGGTGTTTTTTGCCAACAGAATTTTTCTTTAGCCTGATTTGAAAGATTTGTAGTGCCTTGGACGATACTGATAACCTATCCTTAAAGGGGTTGTCTGCTTTAAGGGCATTTCAGCAAATAAATTATATTGTTTGTGTATAGAAAATTTATACAATTTTCCAATATACTTTATGTATCAATTCTTCATGGTTTTCTTCTTCTCTGTCATACAACAGGATGCTTTATCGTTTACTTCCTGTAGATAAACACAGATTGCTGGTCCTGTTCTGCATCCCGGGGGGGAACCGTGAACAATTGATACAGAAAGTTTAAATTTTATTATGGAAAATTGTATCCAGCTATATCAGTTATTTGCTAGAATGTACTTAGAGTAGACAGCCTCTTTAAGATAGTTGAGAAAGTGGGGTACCGACAACCTGACCCTGCTTCGCTCAACTAGCATAGCAACCTCTGGGCATTGGAAACTATACAATGGATCTCTTTGGAAGCAGAATAACATATGTAAACATATGTCCATTGTAAAGCAATGGTTGCAAGTTTTGTGCTTCACTTGTAACAGAGAAGCAGGACCCGAGCATTGCTGCTATACCCAGCACAGATTCTTATTGTTCAGGCTCCATCCACTATGTAGCTTCCAGCAATTACTAGATTTAATGCCCAGGGCAGTCGTGTGTTACACCCGTATTGATCACAATACTAACAACCATTTTTGAAGATAGATGATCAGAAAGGCAACAGAAATCTGTAATTAGTTGACCTTAGCAGTTGCTTAATATTGCTTGATAGAGCTGACCATTATCAGATTTGAGCCTGAAAAAATTTGAATTGAAAGCAGTCCATTTTTGTTTTTGGTGCATTTTCTATGAATTTATGGTGTAAAATAGTTGCATTACTTTCTACTACAAAATGCACAAAATTCTGTCATAGTTTTATAAACTTGCACATTGTAATTTAAACTTTAAGGGTTTGTATATTTTGTTAAAATTCTATATACAACAAATTACCACTTATTGTTTATTCCATAAGTATTACAAATGTTAATTTTGCTGCTACAAGGATTTTTACCTTCATCAAGATTGAAGTATGTCACACGCTCTGCAGCTTCAGTTGTAACTATTAGTTCTTGGCCAGAGTAGCTATCTGTTAAATCAATTAACAGTATATGTTATGTCAGACTTATTTATATACCCAGACAGTAAAAATTTGTATAAGTTTATCATATATGGTCTAAAAATATTAATGACCTATCCATAGATTCAGTCATTGGTAGTGAAGGTACAACAACTGGCTCCATTGCTAATCAGCTGTTTTACACTATAGTTATAGCCAAAGCACAGCTCACAGGGGCAGATTGCTTATTGAAGAGAGCTGCAGCTGCTCCACACCTCCACCGGTAAACTATTAGTGACTAATCCTACAGTAAAGTCATGCATAGTTAATATAATATTATATAGGAGATCTGGCTATTGATTTGTAAGGTTGCAGAACTATGTTTGCATCATGTATATTCCTGTCTAATTTTTGCCTTGACAACTGCTTCCCAGGACTCTTTGCTACTGTTAAGTTATTATCAACTGAAAGCCCAAGTCCCTTTACTTGTCATTTTTTGCTAATGTTTCCACATGCAGTAATTGTAGGTATTTTCTCTTCCCATTTGTATATCTTTAAATATATCAGTATTAAACCTTATTTGTTGATTCTTAGCTCAAGCCTCTAGTTTGTCTAAGTGATTTCTAACAGTATATTTAGTATTGAAGGTATAAAAAGTGACTAATTATAGATTAGTATAAAATAGGATATATTTATAAACCTTCTGTGTAGCAGTCAGGTTTATCATCAGTTCCCATTATCATACTGCCTTCTTCATCATATTGTACAAATGAACCTGGTGGACAGGTAGGAATCAATGGTTCTTCAGTAGTTGGTTCAATAGTAGTTGGTTCAGGTGTTGTAGTAGTTGTTGGAGGAAGGGTTGTTGTAGTAGTTGTTGCTATTGTTGTGGTTGTAGTTGGAGTGGTTGTCATCCTTGTTGTCGTAGGTCTGGTTGTTCTTGCCACTTCAAGACCTCGCAGTGGTCTTCCCCCAAGGCTCAGAACTGGTCTGTCTTGTGGACTTGCCACAGGCTTACTAAACCTTCCATGTCCAAAGAGCGGTAATCCGTCAGGACTGACAACTGGGGTGCCATTAAAATCTGTCAACAAGCAAGTATATATATGTAAAAGTAATAATGCAAATATAATAAATACTTAACCGTTAACGTGAGAACAAATTTTATCTTAAAATTTGTCATCACAGGCTCCCATTCAGGGGCATAACGATCATGGTCGCAGGGTCCCCACCCATGAGAAGGTATGGGGAATCAAAGTTCTATGTGTGTAACATAGATTTGATTCAGTGACACAATGTGTTCACTATATGACATCATCATGCCTCCGCGTCATTCAATGCACTCAGGCAGACACAGCGATAGAGCACGGGGACGTGTCTCTGCCTTCTGCCTTTGTGAAGACAAGAAGATAAGGGAGGGGGAGAGCAGTATCGAGAGGCAAGGTAAGTAATAAGTTTATTGTTTTTAAATGGCTGCTGGACAGAATAATATTAATAAGGGGGTGTTTATAATGGCTGTTGGACAGTATATTATAAGTGAGATGTCTATAATGGCAGAAGGATAGTATATTCTTACCTTCTTAACCTTCTTAACCTTCTTACCTTCTGACCCTGCCAAACCAGTTCCCTACACTGTACTGAGGAGACCCAACCAAGTCGAAACAGTGCTGTCTACCGTTGGGAATCTGTTCCTTCTGGAATAAATATACTGGTTTGGCTTAATCCCACATCATGTTTTTCTTCTTTTAAGTCATACTTGGTGTTAAGGGGCTGCCTTTCAAGGTAGCAAAAGGAGGCATTGTTTTCCATTTAACACCTTGGAAAATGTATTTGCATACTGGACAGTATATTATCAGGGGAGGGGGTCAAAATGGATGCTGGACAGTATATTATTAGGGGGGTTTATAATGTATGCGGGACAGTATAGTATTAGGCGGGTTATAATAGCTGCTGAAGGTATATTATTTGGGGTCGGGGGTCATAATGGCTGCTGGACAGTATATTGTGGGGGTTTATAATGGCTGCTGGACAGTATATTATTGTGGGGGTTTATAATGGCTGCTGGACAGTATATTATTAGGGGGGGTTATAATGGCAGCTTGACAGTATATTATTAGGGAGATGTCTATAATGGCTGCTACACAATATATTTTTATGGAGGTTATAATGACTGCTGGACATTATATTAGTAGGAGGTTATAATGGCTGCTGGAAAGTATATTATTTGGAAGATGTCTATAAAGGCTGCTGGAAAGTATATTATTTGGGGTGGGAGTTATAATGGGTGGTGGATATTATATAATAGGGGTTGGTGAATGGGCTCCTGGACAGTAAATTATGAGGGGGGCTCCTGTACCAGGCACTTCTGACCTCATGCGAATTGGTGAGGGGGGCTGTTCTGCTACTTTAAAGCACATCTACCACCAGGATGAAGGATTGTAAACCAAACACACATTCTGGTGTGTGCCCCCTCTGGCAAGATCTGTTCTTCATTTAGCTTCTTATGCCTTGGTTTTTATAAAAAAAAAGTTTTAAAATGATGCAAATGAGTCTGAGGGGCTTCCAGGCTCCATATGTGTTCATAGTGCCCGGAACCCCTCAGGTTCATTGGCATAATTTTTAAAGGAATCTTTTTCTTAAAATCAAGGGCATAGGAAGCTTAACCCCATAGCGCAATAAGACGTACCTTTACGTCTTGTTACGCATGGGGGAGTATGAAGAGGGCTCACGGGCCGAGCCCTCTTCATACTCACCGGGCGTTTGCTTCAAAATGAAGCTAACGCCCGTCGCTAACGCCCACGATTGGTGCTAGCACCAATTGCGGGTGTTAACCGGCGTGGGCGCCGCCATCTTGGCTCCGATCATTGCTCCCTGTGACGTCATTGGGGAGCGTCGATCCATTGCCATGACAGCCTTGGGTCACACAAAGATCCGAGGCTATCAAGATTTGGGCTATCTTCTACAATTTGCGATTTGCACATGATAATAGATGGTGTGCAAAATCCCCATATACTGCCATACTGTAGGATTAGACAACCTAGGGTTAAATTACCTTAGGGAGCCTGAAAAATAGTAAAAATAAAGATAAGTAAAAAAAAATTATATTAAAAAAACCCTAAAAATTCAAATCCCTCCCCCTTTCCCTAAAAGTCATATAAATATAAATAAACAGCAAAAATCCCCGCATCCGAAAATGCCCAATCTATCAAAATATAACAACTGTTTTCACTGCATTTAACCCCGTAACGGAAAATAGTGCCCAAAGTCGCAAATGGCACTTTTTTACCATTTTGAAAAATATTATAAGTTCAATAAAAAGTTATCATAAAGTCATACAGTCTTAAAAACAAAAGCATTTAAAACGTCATCAAAATTCACAAAAAAATTACACCACCCACAGCTCTGTACACATAAGTATGAAAAAGTTATTACCGCCAGAAGACGGCAAAATGAAGAATTTTTTTTGTACAGGTTTTAATTTTTGTAAATGTGTGAAAAAAATTATAAAACCTATATAAATATCCCCGTGATCGTACTGACCCAATGAATGAATAAGACCTGTAATTTGGGGTGCACTGTGAAGGCCGTAAAATCCAAGCCCATATTTTTCACTGCATTCAGGATTTTTTACCGCTTTCCAGTATATGACCTGGAATATTCAATACCACCGCTATGAAGTGCAATTTGTTACGCAGAAAACAAGCCCATACACAGCTCTTTACATGGAAAAATTAAAAAGTTATAGATTTTTGAAGGTGGGGATTGAAAAATAAAGATGCAAAAAAAACGAAAAAAGGCTTGGTCCTTAATCGGTTAAAGAAGAGCAGATCCAGCCACAGGGGGCACACACCAGTTTGTCAGTGTGCTAGTGTTACAATCCTTCATCCTGATGGTAGATGTTCTTTAATAATGGGGTACAGGGTTACATATAAATCAATTGGTTACTGCTTTGCTAAATATTAACAAATGGGTGTAAACATAAATACATAAGAGGATGTTGTTGCTATATACTGTGGTGTTTTTAGGTGTACAGTTTTGGGATGTGTTACAAATAGCTGAAGACGTCTGTGGTGAATTCTATAGCAGTAAGCCATGGCTGGGGAAGTTATCAAAATTCTGTAAGTGATGGAGAAGAATTGTTATCAGTGCCACCAAGATAAAGACTGGGACAGATCAGTGGTAGAAGGTCGGAGCTATTTATTTATGTCTATATCAGTGTTATGGCAGCCTTGGAGCACAATACATTTTTGGTGCTATATAGTAATGTTAGAGTATTGGTCTGGGTATAGATATTTATGTGCACCTATATTTGAGTTTCTTGTCTATATGGTGTGGGTGTATTTGTAAGCGTAGCATATATATAGTGTGAGTGGAGTATTTATGGTGTTGTGTTTATATGTGTGTTATATAGTGCATGTGTTCCTGCCTCTTTGACCGTGTATATATGGTATATGTGTGTTCTGAAGAATAATGTCCAGGGTGGGGCCAGAAGGGTTAGATATATTCCAAGTTCGCTCTGGGGCCCACTGGGGTCTTGTTACGCCACTGATTCCATTCCATGTATTTATGGTATGATGGGGCACATTTACTAAGCGCTGTGCGCCAGTTTTCTGTTGGACTTGCACATTCTTTTAGGTGCAAACTGTTTGCACAGGTATTTCAGAATCGTCCGCTCCACATATGTGCAAATTTTTGCACTGAAGGGGAAGTTCTGGTGCTCATTCGAACTATGCGCCAGATTTAACATGCAAAGTCTGACCGAATTGGGTTGCACGCCCTATGTTAAAGGTGCACTCTGTCTGAGCTGTGCAGGGAGCTTCAGATTCATGCAGAACATGCACCAGAAATCCTGAATCTGACGCATTCTGCAATATACACAGGCAAACTGCACTGTTTTTAGTAAATGTGCCCCTATGTGTCTAGAATTTACCAATAATGGTTCGTCCATCTCCTCCCAGCTTAATACGCAGAGGTTTTCCTTGGGAGTCTTGAAGATATCGTCCTTCGGTGTTAAGAATCACACCTCTGTTTAAATCGACAACCTGAAATTAAAATAGAGTAATGAAAAGTATACATTAAATCAATGACCATAAGTAATAAATTACCTAAAAGTAGGTTGTATGTTAAGTAACGAATTTCTATTTTACTAATACTTATATGATCTGACTAAGAGTAAGAGATTGTGAAAAAAATTGTAGTTGTTGCCTGTGGTGCTAATTAATGTAGTTGCATGGACTAAAGTAGTGAAATGAAATCCTTAATTGGTCACTGCCCATTACAGCACAAAAGCAGCACCTAATAAAGCCTCCTGTTTAGTTCCATAATAGATATTGGGGCTCATTTACTTACCCAGTCCATTTGCGATCCCGCGGCGCGTTGTCCAACGTTGATTCGGAGCTTGCTGGGATTCACTAAGGTCCATGCGCCTGATATCCACTAGTTGTCGCTGCTGCGCTGAAGTCCACTGGAGTTCACCTTCTTCGTCCCGGGGCATGTGAGTGCTATTCTTGCGACACAATCCGATAGCGTGCACCAAAATCCCGGTGCAATTCGGCGCAAATCGTAAATATTCGGGAAACCCGAAAAAAATGTGCGATTCTGATCCTTAGTAAATGAGCCCCATTTTGTGCGATCTCACTCTTATAGATGATAGTATAAAACTTGAAAATGCTTAGCGGCTTGTTTTCAATCAGAGTAGACTGCATCTTCCAATAATAAAAAGAGAAAATATAAAACATCCAACAATACATTCAAATCTAATTTAATGAATGGAATGCTGGAAAGATCCACAAAAACTACTAACCACAATAGCTTTAAGAATGTTAAACGTTATTGCACATGTCAGACTTTAATATCGCTTTCATAAAATACTGTAAATGCATAGAATCATAAAAATGTACCAAGATTTTTTAATGAATCTAAAACTAAATAAACCACAGTTTTTAAGAACTAACACAGCCCAGCCCCAGCATTATATTTATAAAGAGCGTTGTTTCCCTGCTCTTTCTGTGATAACACAGCCCAGCCCCGGCATTATATTTTAAAGAAATGTTGCTTCCCTTCTCCTTCTGTAATAACACAGCCCAACCGCGGCATTATATTTATAAGTAACGCTGCTTCCTTTGTCCTTCTGTAATAACACAGTCCAGCCCCGGCATTATATTTATAAGGTGCATTGCTTTCCTGCTCCTTCTGTGATAGCACTGTCATGGGTGGTCCCGCGATCCATATCGCGGATCGCAGGGTCACCCGTGCCTCTCGCCCCTCGCCTTCACGCCGCAAGAGCAACTTACGGGTCTCGGCTCCTGCCACTGCTCCTTCGTCCTTGGCTGTGCGTACACGTCCCCAGCTCCTAGGGCGTGCGCGCACCAACTTCTGCAGATTTAAAGGGCCAGCGCGCCACTAATTGGCGCTGGCCATTTCAGGTAATCTATTTATTTCTGCCTCTTTCTGAGATCCCTGCCGGATCTTTGTGCCCTGTTTATGCTGTGTGCTGTTTATGTGAATTTGCTCCTTTGCCACCTGCCTTGACCTATTGCTACGTCTCTGACTCCGATCCTGTGCTGCCCGTCCTGACCTCCTGCCTGTCCCCGACTTCAAGATTGCCTGCCTTTCTGTACTCCGACCTTGGCTGCCATTGCGGACAAGTCACGCCTGTGGAACGACCTGGTGGTACCACGCCGCAGCAAGACCAACCTGCTTTGCGGCGGGCTCTGGTGAAAACCGGGTACCACTTAGACTCCGGTCCCAGGTTGTGGCTTGTGTCATCGTCCGCAGTGGTCCAGAGGATCCACAACCTCGAAGCTTGACAAGCACAACCCGGCATTATATTTATAAGGTGCGTTGCTTTCTTTTGGAAATCTTGTGGCAGCAGTGTGTATGAGATCTGTCCTGCAGCAATATTGACACAGAGCTGGAGGTGTTAGTGGGAGTGGTACGGTGCCGTACGTGGATATGTCCTATCTTTCTCCAGAATACGGCACCATGTGCAATGTTCCTCTATGGAGAGGGGCGGGGTTGAGCAGCGCTTATGGAAAGGCAGGCACTCGTCAATGTGAATGTAGCCTAAAAATGGTGTTTCAGTTGTACAATACCTTCTATAAAATCAAAAAAATGTACCAAGGTGTCAGCAATTTGTGCTGGAGAGGCTGCGGCCAAGTAGGGACACTATTAATCATATTTTGGACCTGGAAAAAACTGTTCATATTCTAAGTTCATGTCACTAGACTTATTAACAGCATCTTTAACATCATGTACAACAAGAACCCTGAATTATATTGGTTCCGCTTAGATATTACTGTTTTCCGCTATCTCATCGAATGCCCAATTGTGGAGGACAAGTAAAACTCTGAATATTCACAATGCTTTAGCCAAAGTTAACAATAAGTATGAATATATGTTTCTTATATCCAGCATACATACTCAAAATTACAATACAATTGGACCTATATGAAATCCTCACCATTGAGCTCACCCTTGCCCTTTTAATGGAAATGCACTGTTTGACCTATGCTTTAGACATTATAGACTGTACACTGTAATCTTAGTTTTGAAAACTATTTTCATCAGTCTCTCTTCTAATCTTGTAAACCCATGCTATTCTTCACATTGTGTTTTTGTTAAATGGTCGTGCATGACCTGTTCTAAAAGCAATAAAATATATTGAAACAGAAAAATGTTAAATTTAACAGTAAAGGGGGGTTCTTGAACAGTTCCATTGATTGCAGGGCTTCATGTGCAGCAGAACCTGGCAGAGCACAGTGAGCAGAGTACTGGCTGGAAGTAGAGCTCTATACAAGCACCACCACCACACAATGTATGGCACTGCGCTTCCATTAGTGAGCTGAGCTGTGCCTGGTTCCAGTGCCTTGCAATCAGATCCCTTATTTATACATTATTGTTGACCTACCGTTAATAGTAAAAACCATTTGGGACCTTTAGCAATCATACCTGAATGTGAACATTTTTAAAAAGAAAGACTGGAATATATGCCATGAATGCATCATTACATGTTGGGTATAATTTATAAAGAAGGTTGCCCTACCCACTTTGTTCCTTCTGGACCATAAATCATCCTCTGTCCATTAATGCTTCCGGTATTTGAAGATGGCATGTTTCCATTACTATTAAACCTTGAAGACAGGTTTGGTGATCCGTTACTACCTGAAAAATAGGCAAAATGAATTAAATGCACCCTAAGCTTTCATGGCATAACTTTGTTGTTTTCGAGGGATTTGTAGTTTTAGAGAAAACTCAATTTTTATCTGTCATGACTGTTGGAAACACTCAATTCACCCAATACGTGTACTTGCTCCACTGCATAAGAAAAAAGTCAAACAGAGAAACAAGTCTTGACTATTCCCTTCAGGTTTTCTTGGTAGACCTCAGGTAAGTGTTACAACTTCCCTCATCCATGACCAATAAAAGGTCTGCGCTGTGCACATCATAGGGCAGTGATGGTGATTAGAGATGAGCGAGCACTAAAATGCTCGGGTACTCGTTATTCGAGACGAACTTTTCCCGATGCTCGAGTGCTCGTCTCGAATAACGAACCCCATTGAAGTCAATGGGAGACTCGAGCATTTTTCAAGGGGACCAAGGCTCTGCACAGGGAAGCTTGGCCAAACACCTGGGAACCTCAGAAAAGGATGGAAACACCACGGAAATGGACAGGAAACAGCAGGGGCAGCATGCATGGATGCCTCTGAGGCTGCTTAATCGCACCATTATGCCAAAATTATGGGCAACAGCATGGCCATGACAGAGTGACAGAATGAAGCTAGATAGCATCTAAAACATGCAATAATTGACCCTGACACTATAGGGGACGGCATGCAGAGGCAGCGGCAGCAGGCTAGAGAGTGGCATGGCGACATACCCTAAATGGACTCAGGCTTCAAACCAATGGGTGGCAGAGAGGAACCAAAGGAGGTGAGCAAGAAGCGCTCAAATAATATCGGTACATGATAAAAGTTTGCCAGTATATTTTGTGGATTACACAGCAGGGTGGCGACAAAGTTAACATGGAAGCCATGAAAACAACCCAAAATTCTGCCTGACACAGCTCGTTTGATAAGGGGACCATGTATGGAGGCAGTGAACTAGTAGTAGATTAAAGGTTCTGCAGTTAAAACTATGTTAGTTGGATCTTGGCATGGAGTTGGCGCTCCGCTGCCAGGCGAGCTTTCGCCAATCCAAGCCCCTGTCTCTAGGCTACTCCCCAAACAGCACTTCTAAGAACCTTTTGTATAAGATCAAGTGTAGTAGCGTTCTTATAAGTTTAGGATATGGCGGGTGAGGGGAATGTAAACAGATGCGCAAGAAGCGCTGAAATAATATTGGTAAATGATAAAAGTTTATTAGTATATTTTGTGGATAACACAGCTGGGTGGCGACAAAGTTAACAACTTTGATGTGGAATCCATGAAAACAACCCAAATTTCTGCCTGACACACCTCGTTTGATAAAGGGACGATGTATGGAGGCAGCTATATGGACGACTTTTGGAGGTAGCAATGGAGACAACGTGTGGAGGCTGCTATGGAGACAATTTAATTTGGATAGTGCCTGTATGTGGCAGTCCCAAAAATTTTTCAAACCAGAGGAGCAGGTAGGTGGCCCTCCAGAAAAATAGAATAGATTGAGTGCCTGTATGTGGCAGTCCCAAAAAGTTTTCAAACCAGAGGAGCAGGTAGGTGGCCCTCCAGAAAAATTTAATACATTGAGTGCCTGTATGTGGCAGTCCCAAAAAGTTTTCAAACCAGAGGAGCAGGTAGGTGGCCCTCCAGAAAAATTGAATAGATTGAGTGCCTGTATGTGGCAGTCCCAAAAAGTTTTCAAACCAGAGGAGCAGGTAGGTGGCCCTCCAGAAAAATTGAATAGATTGAGTGCCTGTATGTGGCAGTCCCAAAAAGTTTTCAAACCAGAGGAGCAGGTAGGTGGCCCTCCAGAAAAATAGAATAGATTGAGTGCCTGTATGTGGCAGTCCCAAAAAGTTTTCAAACCAGAGGAGCAGGTAGGTGGCCCTCCAGAAAAATGGAATCGATTGAGTGCCTGTATGTGGCAGTCCCAAAAAGTTTTCAAACCAGAGGAGCAGGTAGGTGGCCCTCCAGAAAAATAGAATAGATTGAGTGCCTGTATGTGGCACTCCCAAAAATTGTTTAAAACAGAGGAACGGGTCGGTGGCCCTCCAGAAAAATTGAATAGATTGAGTGCCTGTATGTGGCACTCCCAAAAATTGTTTAAAACAGAGGACCGGGTCGGTGGCCCTCCAGAAAAACTAAATGCATAAAGTACTATAGCAAGAGCCAGTGGGCCCTGTCAAAAAATAGCCAGTTTCCTCTGCTTTACTGTACAAAGAGGAGGAGAAGGAGGAAAATGAGGAGGAGGAGGAGTGGATAAATTATTCAGGTTGAGCTTCCTTCACCTGGTGGAGATTGGAAATTATGAGAAATCCAGGCTTTATTCATCTTAATAAGCGTCAGCCTGTCAGCGCTGTCAGTCGACAGGCGTGTACGCTTATCGGTGATGATGCCACCAGCTGCACTGAAAACCCGCTCGGACAAGACGCTAGCGGCAGGGCAGGCAAGAACCTCCAAGGCGTACAGCGCCAGTTCGTGCCACATGTCCAGCTTTGAAACCCAGTAGTTGTAGGGAGCTGTGTGATCATTTAGGACGATGGTATGGTCAGCTACGTACTCCCTCACCATCTTTCTGTAAAGATCAGCCCTACTCTGCCGAGACTGGGGACAGGTGACAGTGTCTTGCTGGGGTGACATAAAGCTGGCAAAAGCCTTGTAAAGCGTACCCTTGCCAGTGCTGGACAAGCTGCCTGCTCGCCTACTCTCCCTCGCTACTTGTCCCGCAGAACTACGCACTCTGCCGCTAGCGCTGTCAGAAGGGAAATACTGTTTCAGCTTGTGCACCAGGGCCTGCTGGTATTCATGCATTCTCACACTCCTTTCCTCTGCAGGGATGAGAGTGGAAAGATTTTGCTTGTACCGTGGGTCCAGGAGAGTGAACACCCAGTAATCGGTGCTGGAATAAATTCTTTGAACGCGAGGGTCACGGGATAGGCAGCCTAGCATGAAATCTGCCATATGCGCCAGAGTACCAACGCGTAAGAATTCACTCCCCTCACTGGCCTGACTGTCCATTTCCTCCTCCTCCAACTCCTCCAACTCCTCTTCTTCTGCCCATACACGCTGAACAGTAAAGGACTCAACAATGGTCCCCTCTTGTGTCTCGCCAACATTCTCCTCCTCTTCCTCCTCATCCTCCTCCACCTCCACCTCCTCCGATATGCGCTGAGAAACAGACCTAAGGGTGCTTTGGCTATCAACAAGGGAATCTTCTTCCCCCGTCTCTTGTGACGAGCGCAAAGCTTCCGACTTCATGCTGATCAGAGAGTTTTTCAACAGGCCAAGCAGCGGGATGGTGAGGCTGATGATGGCGGCATCGCCACTGACCATCTGTGTTGACTCCTCAAAGTTACTCAGCACCTGACAGATATCAGACATCCACGTCCACTCCTCATTGTAGACTTGAGGAAGCTGACTGACCTGACTACCAGTTCTGGTGGAAGTTGACATCTGGCAGTCTACAATGGCTCGGCGCTGCTGGTAAACTCTGGATAACATGGTCAGTGTTGAATTCCACCTCGTGGGCACGTCGCACAACAGTCGGTGAGCGGGCAGTTGGAGGCGGCGCTGCGCTGCCCTGAGAGTGGCAGCATCTGTGCTGGACTTCCTGAAATGCGCACAGATGCGGCGCACCTTCGTGAGCAAATCAGACAGATTGGGGTATGTCTTGAGGAAACGCTGAACTATCAGATTTAACACATGGGCCAGGCATGGCACATGTGTCAGTCTGCCGAGTTGCAGAGCCGCCACCAGGTTACGGCCGTTGTCACACACAACCATGCCTGGCTTCAGGTTCAGCGGTGCCAGCCACAGATCAGTCTGCGCCGTGATGCCCTGTAATAGCTCTTGGGCGGTGTGCCTTTTATCGCCTAGGCTCAGCAGTTTGAGCACCGCCTGCTGTCGCTTAGCAACGGCACTGCTGCTGTGCCTAGAGCTACCGACTGATGGTGCCGTGCCCACGGATGGTAGTTCGGAGGAGGAGGTGGAGGAGGGGTGGGAGGAGGAGGAGGCATAGTAGGCCTGAAACAACTGGACCGAGGTAGGCCCCGCAATCCTCGGCGTCGGCAGTATATGACCAGCCCCAGGGTCAGACTCGGTCCCAGCCTCCACCAAGTTAACCCAATGTGCCGTCAGCGATATATAGTGGCCCTGCCCGGCAGCACTCGTCCACGTGTCCGTGGTCAGGTGGACCTTGTCAGAAACGGCGTTGGTCAGGGCACGGGTGATGTTGTCTGACACGTGCTGGTGCAGGGCTGGGACGGCACATCGGGAAAAGTAGTGGCGGCTGGGGACCGAATACCGAGGGGCGGCCGCCGCCATGAGGTTGCGAAAGGCCTCGGTCTCTACTAGCCTATAGGGCAGCATCTCCAGGCTAAGCAATCTGGAGATGTGCACATTAAGGGCTTGGGCGTGCGGGTGGGTTGCACTATATTTGCGTTTCCGCTCCAGCGTCTGGGGTATGGAGAGCTGAACGCTGGTGGATGCTGTGGAGGATCGTGGAGGCGACGATGGGGTTTTTGTGGCAGGGTCCTGGGCAGGGGGCTGACTATCAGCTGACACAGGGGAAGGAGCAGTGGTGTGCACGGCCGGAGGTGAACGGGCTTGTTGCCACTGAGTGGGGTGTTTAGCATTCATATGCCTGCGCATACTGGTGGTAGTTAAGCTAGTAGTGGTGGAACCCCTGCTGAGCCTGGTTTGGCAAATGTTGCACACCACAGTCCGTCGGTCATCCGGTGTTTCCTTAAAGAACCTCCAGACTTCTGAAGATCTAGCCCTCGCCGCAAGAGCCCTCGCCACGGGAGCTTCATTAGTTGACACATTTGGCGCTGATGCACCAGCTCTGGCCCTGCCTCTCCGTCTGGCCCCACCACTGCCTCTTCCAACCTGTTCTGGTCGAGGACTCTCCTCCGTCTCAGAAGCACTGTGTTCACCCGGCCTCTCAACCCAGCTTGGGTCTGTCACCTCATCATCCTCCGATCCCTCAGTCTGCTCCCCCCTCGGACTTCCTGCCCTGACAACAACTTCCCCACTGTCTGACAACCGTGTCTCCTCATCGTCGGACACCTCTTTACACACTTCCACTACGTCAAGAAGGTCATCATCACCCACAGACTGTGACTGGTGGAAAACCTGGGCATCGGAAAATTGCTCAGCAGCAACCGGACAAGTGGTTTGTGACTGTGGGAAGGGTCCAGAAAACAGTTCCTCAGAGTATGCCGGTTCAAATGCCAAATTTTCCTGGGAGGGGGCAGACTGGGGGGGAGGAGGCTGAGGTGCAGGAGCTGGAGAAGTGGCGATTTCGGTGACATGGGTGGACTGCGTGGAAGACTGACTGGTGGACAAATTGCTCGAAGCATTGTCAGCAATCCACGACATCACCTGTTCGCACTGTTCTGGCCTCAACAGTGCTCTACCACGAGTCCCAGTAACTTCAGACATGAACCTAGGGAGTGTAGCTCTGCGGCGTTCCCCTGCTCCCTCATAAGCAGGTGGTGTCTCACCCCGGCCAGGACCACGGCCTCTGACCCCTGCAGTAGTTAGACGCCCACGTCCCCGCCCTCGTCCTCTACCCCTAGCCCTCGGGTTAAACATTTTTAAAATGAGAGTTATAGCTTTAATTTTTTTTTAACTTTTTTTTGTGTTTTTTTTTTTTTTTTGAGTTTTTAAAACCAAACAATGCTATCCTATTGCTATGGCTATTTTCTAGCCAAGTATGAAAGCACACTACTATGCCAGATGAGATGACACCGAGTTATTAAACAAAATAAACGTAAAATAAAAAAGGACAAATGGCAGACTGTGCCTAATTGAAATCCAACCCCTACTAAATTTTCCCACTTCGGTCTTTGCAATGGATATGTGCGTCACTAAGCGCAAAACACAGCGGTCGCAAGTCTCACTACAAATTGCTGACAATTGGCTAGTAGATGCACTGCAGCAAGTACAGCCACCAGCAGATCAACCAGAAATCAAATATATAACGCTACTGTAGGCGTAAGCCGTTTGGATTCTCCTATGGCTATTTTCTATCCAAGTATGAAAGCACACTACTATGCCAGATGAGATGACGCTGAGTTATTAAACAAAATAAACGTAAAATAAAAAAGGACAAATGGCAGACTGTGCCTAATTGAAATCCAACCCCTACTAAATTTTCCCACTTCGGTCTTTGCAATGGATATGTGCGTCACTAAGCGCAAAACACAGCGGTCGCAAGTCTCACTACAAATTGCTGACAATTGGCTAGTAGATGCACTGCAGCAAGTACAGCCACCAGCAGATCAACCAGAAATCAAATATATAACGCTACTGTAGGCGTAAGCCGTTTGGATTCTCCTATGGCTATTTTCTAGCCAAGTATGAAAGCACACTACTATGCCAGATGAGATGACGCTGAGTTATTAAACAAAATAAACGTAAAATAAAAAAGGACAAATGGCAGACTGTGCCTAATTGAAATCCAACCCCTACTAAATTTTCCCACTTCGGTCTTTGCAATGGATATGTGCGTCACTAAGCGCAAAACACAGCGGTCGCAAGTCTCACTACAAATTGCTGACAATTGGCTAGTAGATGCACTGCAGCAAGTACAGCCACCAGCAGATCAACCAGAAATCAAATATATAACGCTACTGTAGGCGTAAGCCGTTTGGATTCTCCTATGGCTATTTTCTAGCCAAGTATGAAAGCACACTACTATGCCAGATGAGATGACGCTGAGTTATTAAACAAAATAAACGTAAAATAAAAAAGGACAAATGGCAGACTGTGCCTAATTGAAATCCAACCCCTACTAAATTTTCCCACTTCGGTCTTTGCAATGGATATGTGCGTCACTAAGCGCAAAACACAGCGGTCGCAAGTCTCACTACAAATTGCTCACAATTGGCTAGTAGATGCACTGCAGCAAGTACAGCCACCAGCAGATCAACCAGAAATCAAATATATAGCGCTACTGTAGGCGTAAGCCGTTTGGATTCTCCTATGGCTATTTTCTAGCCAAGTATGAAAGCACACTACTATGCCAGATGAGATGACGCTGAGTTATTAAACAAAATAAACGTAAAATAAAAAAGGACAAATGGGAGACTGTGCCTAATTGAAATCCAACCCCTACTAAATTTTCCCACTTTGGTGTTTGAGGTGGATATGTGTGCCACTAAGAGCTAAACACAACGGTAGCAAGTCCCCCTGCTAATTCCTCACAAAATGGTACTAGATGCAAATAAAAAAAAAAAAAAGTAGAACGTTATTGTAGCCCTAAGAAGGGCTGTTGGGTTCTTGGAGAATCACTCCTGCCTAACAGTAAGCTAATAGAACACCCTAACGCTTTCCCTGACCAGCAGCAGCTCTCTCCCTAGCGGCATCCAGACACAGAATGATCCGAGCAGTGCGGGCAGCGGCTAGTCTATCCCAGGGTCACCTGATCTGGCCAGCCAACCACTGCTATCGACGTGTAAGGGTACCACGTCATGCTGGGTGGAGTGCAGAGTCTCCTGGCTTGTGATCGGCTCTGTTTCTGGCCGCCAAAAAGCAAAACGGCGGGAGCTGCCATTTTCTCGAGCGGGCGAAGTATTCGTCCGAGCAACGAGCAGTTTCGAGTACGCTAATGCTCGAACGAGCATCAAGCTCGGACGAGCATGTTCGCTCATCTCTAATGGAGATCCTTTTAGAGACCGAGTCTCAAAACTACAACCAAACTCACTTATTTAAATGCAAAGTGCCAACATAGCAATTTAAGCAGGGACATTTTGCTACCTGTTTTGTCATGGCATTTAATTGTATCAGCGTCCTGAGGACACAATACATTTGAAAGAGAAGAAATTCAGATTATCATTTTAGCTTCCTTCCAGAGTTCCCTGAACCAGAACAATTGCAGGGCCCAGAGCAGGAGCTCCCAGGAACCTGCTCCTCCTGTAGTTTCAGGCAGATAAGGATGTGTAGCTTTAAAGTAGCACTGATCACAGCATATATACTAAATTTTGGACCATTGTTACAGAGTGGAACTAAAGTAACAGCACAATTTGTGCACATCGCTGGCTCTTAATTTATTCACACCTCCCTCTCCCCACCTCTCACACTGCTAGTCCTGCCTGCTCCTGCCCAAGGAGCTAGGAGATAGCTCACGCCCAGCACTCTCAAGGCCCCGGCTTTCTGACAACACCGGCTCTATCCTAAGTCCTCAGGCGGAATGAGCCAGGACTATCAGTGTGGGGCATGAATAAATTAAAAGCCGGAGAGAGGTGCTCAGTTGCGTCAGCCTGAGCACCTCTGGCTAATTTACATACTTTTTTCAAAATCTTTTTCTCACAAATTGTGTTGTTTCTTTGCTCAGTTAGAACAGTTCCACTTAGTGTAGAGAGAAACTCGCACATAAGGGAAACTGATGGTAGATGTCCTCTCCACTAGAATGTGCAAACTGCATGCACGTGTATTTATGAAGTATCTGCGCCAGTTTTGTGGCTAGCTGCACTGCGGCAAAAAAGGGGCGTTCCGATGCAGATTCGGATTGTGCGCCACATTTATTACAGCGACTCGACAGAAATGTGGGGAACACCCATGAAACGAAGTTATCCAAAAAAAAAATTAGGTTTTTCTAATCTTCACTCAATAACGCATAGTCTGAACAGATGCACACCACAATATAAACCTTTCTTCAATAAAGCTCCTTATATCTTTCTCTTGTATTCACATTACATCATATCAACCTGATCAAACAGATAGAATTTAGTTACCACAAATTGCACAATGTCCATATCAGTCGTTGTAACCGCTATTTGAACAATCCACCTAAACACCCATACAATCACAGAAATACAACTATCTTAATACAAAATACCTCCATTTGGAGTAACCAAGTTTCAATGTACATCAAATCTGTTCCATCAATGGCCCACATTTATTTTAGTGTTTGTGGGAGTTTTCTGTTTCTAACTTTGCTCTGAAAAGAATGGGCAAAGTGCTTTTGTATTGTAAGCACCTGTATTTATGAAGTGTCTGCGCCTGTCGAGGCTGCACTGTGTCTGTCAAGACAGAAAAAAATTGCAACTACAGAAGCGAGTTAATGCTTAGTCGCAGTTTGCGCCACATTTATAATTGATGTGCACCAGGTCACCAGTTCTTATATAGACAGGTGTGTTCCTTTCCTAATCAAGTCCAATCAGTTTAATTAAACACAGCTGGATGCTAATAAAGGAGTAGAACCATCTCAAGTAGTATCAGAAGAAAATGGACAGCGCGTGAGTTAAAAATGTGTCACCTCTGAATACTTATGACCATTTGATATTTTCTGTCACGAAGGGGTGCAGAATGTATATCCTTACAAAGATTGAAAAATCGGGTCTGAATACTTTCCATACCCACAAGGACATTTTAATAAATACACAACATGAAGACAGTCACATGTGAAAAATCCTTACACATGAATTTTAGGTCCTTTAGTTGGATGGTTGAAAAAAATCCCTTTGCTGATGATAGAACAATGCTGGCATGATAAGCCATGGAAGGTACCTTTTTTGTTTTAAAAAAAAATTTGCCCTGATACTTTTATCACCTGTAAATCCGATTTAAACAGCTCTTTGGGGATGAAATGCCCTCAGTTATAAACAAATCTAGGGCTTTACTAAAGATCTTACCATATGTTGTATTATGTTTAAGTAATTCCCAATTTTTCAGGATATTCTTTTAGATCAAATGAACATGTTCATTATACTTGGGTACAAAAAGGGACTAGTTATTCTATTTTTTTTTATTTTTTCAAACTGCTTCTATTAAAGAGGACCTGTCACCCCGAAAAGGACCTTCTCCCTAGCTCCTTTCTCCACAGCCAGGTTTTCTTTTTAAAATGTATGCTTGGAAAGGTGGTTTAAGCAGATCCGACCCCTTAACAAATAAGAGGTCGGATCCTCATATCTTGTGCACTGCAGTCGGGTTTATTCATAAGGGGGCGGGTCGGCACTCCACCAGCACACCTGCGGAGACCTATTGGAGAAGCCGGCAGCATCCCATAGATTGCTGCTGGCTCTCCACGCTGCAGCCGTGGACCTGCTTATTAACATTGTAAGCCTGCCGTGCCGCACTGACAGCGGCTGCGGCCATGGACCTGCTTATTCACATTTCCGGCCAGCCGGGGCGTACTGAAAGTGGCGGCCGAATATATATAACATTCGGCCGGCATTGTCAATAAGCCCTGTGCGGCTGCAGCCGCCGTCAGTGCGGCATGGCCGGCTTGCAATGTTAATAAGCAGGTCCATGGCCGCAGCGCTGAGAGTCGACAGTGATTACGCAATCTATGCAATGCTGCCGGCTTCTCCTATAGGTCTCCAGGGGCGTGGAGGTCTCCAGGGGCATGCTGGGGAAATGTCAGCTCACCCCTTAATGAATACACCCGACTGCAGCACTCGAAAAATTAGAATCCGACCTCTTATTTGTTAAGAGGTCGGATCTGTTTAAACCACCTTTCCAAGCATAAATTTAAAAAAAAAACTTGGCTGGGGAGAAAGCAGCTAGGGAGAGGGTTATGGGTGGCACATTTGGTTGGGGTCTTTTTCGGGGTGACAGGTCCTCTTTAAGTATTCTAAGAACCTATCTACAGCTACAATAACAGTGCACTCTGTCTGTGGTGCATGGTGGCTGTCGTATCTTAACTGAAAGTTCATATCTGAAAGTTTCGAAAATAGAGTGGTTAGAAATGTATTACAGTCCCGCTGTCCGTGTTGTACCTGCTTGTCAAGAAAATTGATGGAATTTACATGTTTTATTATAATGTAAAAAAGAATCCAAAGCATATTCATCATCACTCCACAATAGGCAGACATTGCCCACATATTGGGACAAATTTGTCAAAAACAGTACAAACTGCACTATGTGCAGTTTGCCTGTGGAGTGTGCAGCGTGTGTCCAGATACATATTAATTAATAATAATAATTCTTTATATAGTGCACCCTGCACTTCTCTGACAGAGTGCACCAACTTTATTTTGACATATCTTAACATAGAGCTTGTGGCACAATTCTGTTGGACACTGCATGATAAATGTGGCGCAACACTATACTGTGTTGCATTGGGTATAGTGCAACCGTGACACTTTATACATTATACAGTTTGCTCTGAAAAATATGTGCAAAGTCAGACAGAAAACTGGTGCAGGGGCTTTAAGAAATGTGGCCCATTGAATCCATAAAACTATGAACTTGCTATGTGGACAATCCTGAACAAACTTCTTTTGAAAAAAAGAAGCCATGGAAATATTAGCATAACTTGGGGCCCCAGGTAACCACATCAAGGATCTCTATAGCTGCAAGAAAAAAACATTGCCGAAGCTAAAATCATTTTCTGTTACAACAAAACCAATCAATGACATAAGAAAATGAGTGTTAGCCTTGTTGAGTTCAACAAAAGTTCCCTTATCGTATGGAATGTTCTTGACTTTAGTGCACCCAATCTTTCCCAATGTAAGCATACTGAAATTGGTTATAGAAACAAATACACACTGGGCAATGGGCATTCCTAAGGGGTTTACCACCACCTTATGGTTTGGTCAGATCTTTGTTAAAAGATCTTACCACATTTTCTGAAATAATTTGGTCCTTTACTGATTCCATTAAAAACAGAACAATCTCTTCTTTAACATGTGCAGTAGGGTAACCAGGTTATTTAAGGTAAACCATTTTATCTTTCAATTGATCATGGGCTTCTTGACAGTAGTCAAGTGTTTTAATCGTAATTATTTTGTTGGCCTTTTTAATCATTATAGAATGATCTAGTTATCAAAGCAATTTTTTCTTGTTACGAAACATTTTAAGAGATCCATTTATAACATGAAAGAAAACATTTTGATCCTCAAGTGTCTACAAAACTTATAAAAATCCACCCGTAATTCAAATTTATCCACACTTTGTACTGGAACAAATCCAAGTCTGTATTGTATAAAGATATGCAACATCGCCCACCGGGGCCCAGAATACCGGAGTAGCTGGCATTTGCGACCTAGGTCACACTGATGTCACAGTGCTTGGCACAGGGACCAGAGGGCTGTCCTACAGCCTGGCAGGTCTCCAGCAGGTGGTGTGCGATAGAAATATGGAGGGAGAGGCTGATGCACTGGTTCTTCCTGGGGCAACCCCTTAGTGTCTGTAAGATAAGTCTCTGGGTAATGGATGGGGAGCCCGATGTGGTAACAGCCGTATCCAGGGATCAGATGGAGGCAACGTTGTGCAAAATAACTCACGGTTCTTTATTGAACAACAGCAGGCAATGGGCCTAAATGGTCTTACAGCAGATTCGGATTACTGGAGTGGTCATGGAGAGTGGTCCTCAGGAATAGCTCACCAGCCTGGTAGTAGAGGCAGGCTAGGAGACTGTGGATGGAGCCGAGTTCAAACTCTGGAAGCTGCAGCTCTGGATTTGAGCCTTCTGACTCTGGTCCTGGGACTAGGTTAAGTGTCAGTACTGAAGGTGTACTGAACACTGTCTTTCTCTTCACTCTGTCTTTCTCTTCACTCTGTCTCTGCAGACTGACCGAAGTGACCTTGTGGTAAAAGAACTTTGTGCTCCTCCCTGCCCAGGGGTTTTATTCTCCTGGTCAGGTGGTAGAACCTCTCCAATCACACTCCAGCTTACAATAAGCCAACTCATTGGTCAATAACTTACACCTATTTAACTATTGCTTGTTCAGGCAGGATCTACAGCTACTATTACATAGTGACCATGTTTTAGAACCTTCCTAGAGGGTTCATGACTCCCTCCGTCAGCTCCTGACTTGGAGAGGGTGCTATTTGCAACTAAAAGCCTGCCTATGTATTGGCAGGGGTGTTGAAGATACTTCTGTTTGTGATCATGTTTGTGATCTGTTTGTGATACTTCTATTTGTGAAATATTTACAGCAAGGTTTGCTATTTTTGCTGGTCATCATTCCACCCTTGTTCACACCTGAAACACTCTCACTGGAGGATGCTGTTTCTTCCTATTGACTTTTCTCTCTTGTTTCTAAAAAAAGGTCTCAATGTGGGACATTTGCCTTTATTTTTCTTCCTGTTTTTTCTGTCTTTTTTGAGCCATTTTTTGGCACATTGCAATTTTTGCGCCTCTTTGGGGACATTTTGAAAGGTCCACCGGACATTTGTTTTTCGTAAGTAATACACATTTATCTTCTATTCCAGATGTGCTAAATGTCACAAATGACATTTATCATTTCAGATTTTCTAAAATTTGGACCATTTTTTGTCACAGAAAACTCCAGACTAAACCATACTTTAGGGAAACTTAAAAATGGAAAGAAGTTACTTGAGACATTTGTGTAACATTTTTGCGACATTTATAACAAAGAAAAAGTGAGATTGATAAATTACCAAAGAAGCAGACGGAAAAGCGTCTACCCCCCACTAGCCAGAATGTGTGGGGGGTACTGTATACTGCTGGGCATGCTTGGGAGCTGCTATATACTTCTGGGGCATGTGTGGGGGCTACCTATCTACCGGGGGTCATGTGCTGGGATTACCTTTATACTGGGGGCATGTGCAGGGCTAAATATATACTGGGGGTGCTCTGTTATCTAATTCAATTAGGATTTACTGGTGTTACATGTAAATATGAATTAATGAGGGGGAAGTATACAGTTGTATATATTACAATATATTGAGGGTCGCAGTGTATTATCTGTATATGCAGGGGGAGTGTGTAGATGTTCACACAAATGTTGGTTGAGACACAATGACGCTGTGAAAAGGGCAGAGTTCACAGCACACACAGTTTTCTTCTGCTTCAGCCAAGGACCTGCCAACTGCTAGCAGCACTCAAATAGTAGTATATGCCTTTGCAGTAAAAAAACATTTGGTTGGGATCCCAGTCAGATGTGTTTGCTCCTCCTGTGTTGAAACCTTAGCTATGGCACTGCTTTGAATTAATGCTTCACTGTGTTCATCTACATCAGATTAGGACCACATATGAGGTATTTATGTATTTAAGTCAAATAGCATAACAAATTATGGGGTGTATTTTCTTCTTTAACCCCTTGTAAATAAAAATTATTTGGGGGCCAAAGTAACGTATACAATTTTTCACTTATGCTAGGCAAAGTGTACTAAGTTCCATGAAACACCAGTGCTGTTAATATGCTCACTGTAATCCTTGATAGATTCTTTGAGGGGTGTAATTTCCAAAATGGCATCATTTGCGGGGGGTGTTTGAATGTTCTGGTGCTTCCGTAACTTTTCAAATTTGTCATGGCACCTTAAAACAATTTCATCAAAATATGCTTTCCACAATCTCAATGGTGCTCCTTCCCTTCTATGTACTGCTATAGGCCCAAACAACAGGCAACAGGTAACAGGAAAAACAAGCTTAACCCTCAAGGTGAAAATTAGCTTGGTCCTTAAGGATATAATGTATTTCTGTGAATATCTTGCTGTTTAGGTTGATTGCTCAAATAGCGTTAGTTATAATTGAAATTTTATGGAATGTAATCAAATGTAATGTAGTTTTGCAATGATAGTGATGTAAGATGTAACCACTAAGAGGAAGATATTTATATTTACCTATGTTGTGTTGTTCTCATGATGCCAGTTACAACTGTGTAACAATGGACAATATATGTGTGTACAAGAATGATTAAAGGAGCTTTATTAAACAAACTATGACTATGCGTATATAATACTTGCTAGCATGAAGTATAATTAAGATTAAAGTAGGGGGCACAATAAGAGCAAAAATAAGTGAAGAAAGATGTACTTTTCTCTAATAAGATATATTTCAAAGTTTATTTTAATGAATTGTACTAATGATTCATGTAAATCTTCCTGATATATTAGGTGAGGCTGTAAAAAGACAAACAGGAAGAGGATGGAATTGTGTGCACAAGGTTTGCACAAGACTAGAGTGTGGTGTGCTGTGTTATTTCTGACAAAGGGTGCAACCTCTGAGAGTAGGTCTGAGGTCTTAGAACAAGTGTAGATGGAGAAGGAGTCTCCTGTCCCATCAGGCTGGTGCCAAAGAAAGATCATCACCACTGCAGTGGGAATGAAGCAGCATCACTAACCAAGAGTTGTGTTTAGCGTTCTCTTACCATTATGTTATATTTCCCATCTTGTATCTATTAAAATCTTCAGAAAACTTCAGGAAAAAACAATGTAGACCCGTGTCTGTTGGCTTTCCTGAAATATTACAGTTAGAAAAAATAATGCATTTCAATATAAACATATCAAAGAAAATATTTACCTTGTCTTTGGAAAGGTCTTGTCAATTGCCTTCGTAATGGAGAACCTAATCTTGAATTAAGCATTCTCTGGCGTAGTAATGAAGGATTATAGGTTGGAAAAGAAGTACGCGCTGGTACTGTAGTTGGCGGAGTTGTTGTTGTTTTATGTACTGATGATCTGCCATAATGTGGATGTCGAGCTATTGATGGAAGTAAACGGTAAGGTGAGGGTCTGGTGGTGCTTAGAGATCGACTTGTTGTTGGAGAGACAGTCGTAGTTGGTTTTCTTATTATGGGGAAACGCAAAGAATTCGTTTTAGAGGACGATACTGCAGGAGACTTAGGTTTGTCTTCTTTTAGGGTAGGAGGAGCTTGTAATTCTTCTTCATCTTCCAACTTTGTTAAAGAAGTTTCCAGAGGCTGTTTATTATTGCTATTACCATTTCTAAGTCTATTTTTAAGGTAACGGATATTAGAGTAAGAAGACAATCTTGTCTTTGCAGGTAATGTAGGATTTTCCTCTTTTTCAGGAGAGGGCTGTTTTGGAATAACATCCCTATTGTCTGAAGTTGAACTATGAATATTTGCTGAAGATGAAGGAACATGTTTGTCTATCCCAGAAGGCGAAACTCTGCTCAGTTTTCTTTCATTTTTCTGCATGATGCTGCCAGGAGTCCTATAAATAGGTCTTGAGTTTGAGACATCATGCATTGATCTAGAAAGAGAGAGAGATTCTCTGCTCGGAGAAGAAATTTTCTCCTGGTTTTGGCTATCATTGTCTTCCGCTATAACTAAAGTATCATGTGATTTCACTGAAGAGTCATGAGATAATCTTGAAGCATCATAGCCTGATTTTTCAGAAGTTTTCTTTGAGTCTACATTTCTGCTGCTTGGTAAAACTGTAGAACTCAAGCTAGATTCAGTTGTTGGTTTTGAATAAAGAGCAAAACTTGAACTTTTATTCTTGTGTAGATTAGAAGTCTGTTTTTTTGCTTTAGAATGGTCCTCATGCTCTGTTTGCGAATTGCTTGTTTTTTCATTCAGTGAATGGGAAACACTGGGTGGAATATAGCCATCTTTAGATGATGGTGCTATTACTCCTGGGAGAGAATGAGGTTTTATGCCAACATTATTCTTTTTGACTGGTATATTACGTATCCCTGCCTTTTGCTTAGAAGTTACAGATAATTTACCATCCTTTTTGGAAGAAATTTCCAAATGCCTTTCTTCTGACTTTTTGATGTCTATATCTTGATTGGATTTTGATCTGTATGGAAGTTCAGATGAACCTAAGTAAGGATAGTCTTTTCCAACAGGAAGATCTATCAATTTCTCTGGATGATTTATATTTACAGTCTTCAAAGGTAAAGTGGTTGTCATAACTGTGGTTGATGTAGTAGATTTAATAGTTGTCACTGGCTGAATGATTGATTCCCCATTAGATGTTATTTTAGTTCCAACATTGGCTTTGACTTGGGTGCTTCTCCTTCGATAATATTCCAGTAAAGATAATGCAGATTTTCCAGAAAAAGTTGGTTGCTGTTTATTAGAAGATTCTTCTTTTTTATGTTTGACTATTTTCTGTTTATTGATTTGAATTGGTAATGGAGCTTCAGTAGTAGTTGTTGTTGTAGGAGCAGCTGAAATAGTAGTTGAAGTAGTTGTGGTGGCTATAGTGGAAGTGGGAGAAGCAGTCGTTGAAGAAGACCCTCTTACAACACCTCCTACAATTGTTTGTTTTTTAGTTTCGTGATCAGAAGTTTGTGAGGAACTTTGAGCATTGAAAGTGTTTGTTGTAAAATCAAGCAAGTCAGTATCTGAGTCCCTAATATCTTTATGACCATGACGATCTGAATGGGATTGTCTATTCTCAACTTTAGGGGAAGAAACTGGGTTAGGCTGTATTTTACCAGCAGAAGTTGATTTATGGTCACTTTCAATTTGGTCTCTTTCTTCTTTCTCCACATTTACTTGACTAAAAATGGTCTTCTGACGCCCAGATACTTTTGCTAGGTTACTAGTACCCGTCATGACAGAAGCCTTACTCTTTCTTGTGTTTACCTTCCTTGCTGGATTAGTTAATGGTGAAGTTGATTTGCTCTTTTCTAGATCATGTATACTGTCCACATTTACATTATTTTTTCTCTGTGGATCCTCTATCTCCACATTTAAACTCTCTCTACTTTCATTAGATGTTTCTTCATCAATTGTAGAAGGATGATTATCTTCTTTTGTGTCTTTATCATCTAACTGAGTACCTTCTAAATCCTTAGTTTCATTATCAGCTACTACTACTTGTGTAGGTAGTGGTGCAGGTTTATGTTGAATAATTCTGCGTCCGACATTTGATGAATTTGGTCTAAATGGTCTTCTCCCAACATTTGAATTTAATCGATTATTTAACATGGGACGAAACTGTCTCCTTGGGTTTGATGTCAGAATTTTAGGAATTAATGTGGTGGTTTCCATTGCATCAGTCACTTCAATTGAGTGAGAGTTATCTTCATGCTTCCTAGAATTGGTCTTTGGGAAAGATTGACCAATGTTCTCCAAAGATTCTGAAGAAATTACATTATCAGGATTTGTGTCTTCTTGTGAAAGAGTCTCTTTGTGAGATTGATGGTAAAGTTTATTCACTGAAGTAGAACCTACAAAAGCAGACATGTTGTCAATTTAAGCACTAAAATTTCAAGTCATTGAAAAAGTTGCATAAAACAAATTTTGAATATGGGAATCCACCTAAATACACCTAATATAATTCAAAAAGTCTTTGTTAGCCCAACTACCTGATCTATTCTATTGTCTGAAATTAAAATGGGAACTACATTGAACAAAGATTTTTAATTCTGATATATGATTAATGTTTTATTTGCCTATTGTATATTATTAATTTGCTTGTATTTTGTTCCCTGACTTACAAGACAAAAATAATAAGAATAGTTTCACAAAACTGTAAAAACATGCTAGATGTAATAACAGACATTTTCTTTATAAATGATGCCTCTTCATATAGTAACCTTTCACAGAATTTGCTTGCCATGAACAACTGCTTTCTATAATCTTTTATCCATTAGCATAGTAGCTGAATCAGAGAGTAGCTGAAAAATGCTGGGGGTTGCTATAATGAGGATTCTGGAAAGGAAATATGCAAATAAGTCTTCCAGGGTAGAATAAAGAAAACTACACCTCAGTGCTACCATGAAAGGCAGCTCTCTAAACTTCAATACACAGCGGAATGGAAACTGCATAGACAAATTTTCCATAAGGAGTGAAGTTTCTTCCCTGACTCTCCTCCCAAAGGAAGACATCTGTTTCTTTAAACCTATGGGAAACATGAGTGATTTTAGACAAGCCAGAGTTGCCTTTAAAAATGAAAAGACACCTATTTTTAGTCAGCTGTTTGGTGGTCCTATCCTTTCATTTGTGCTGAGAAGATGAGTCTGTGGCTGAAATAGAGGCCTTTAACATAGTCCTCAATGGTATAGTATAGAGCAGAATATAGTTTTTATATCATTCAGATAAAGTAAGAGATACTTTTTAAAAACTTGGTTAACATCATCACACTATCTTTCGTGCAATGGTCAAGGAAAAACTAATCTTATAATTTAAGTTTCTTTCCATAGTATTATACCGGCTATTATACTATTGAAAACACCCACATATGTTTTCAATCATTCAGTGCTGGCGTACTCACTTCACCTTTTTATGTACAAAACTTTGCACCAACTACTGAACTAAGAGCAATTTAGTTTATTGAAAATACTAGATTATTTTGTTACACTATTAGCCATAAACCTAACAACATTTAGAGAGCCATTTATTCATGGTATATTTTATGAGCTATAAAAATAACACTGTGGGGCACATTTACTTTGCACCGCACTTTTGTCGGACTGTGCACGTTCTTCTAGGTTTAAACAACTAACACAGGTATTTAAGACGTGTCTGCGCTGCTATTGTGTCGCACGTGACCTTTTTGTGGTGCAGATGCTCTAACCTCCATGCAACACAAATTAGGGGGCGTGCCGTCCATCGGTCAGACTGATTCGGACCAAGCGCCGTATCTAACTTGCAAAGTATGATGCACGCCATATGTTAAAGGTCCACCACAAAAATGTTGGTGAACTCTGTCGGCCCAGTGTGGGGAAGTGACAGATTCATGATTTCTGGCGCACGATCTTAGTGAATCGCCACACCCAAGATTATACATAGAAATAGCAATTTTGGTGCAGTTTCCGACTTTCTAAGTAAACGTGCCCCTGTGTCTACAATGCATGGTCACCATTTTAGACAAACCATAAGAAACATTCAATAGAGAAAATGGTAACTCCCAATACATTTTACACTTACCTGCTGGCATGGTGACTGTAAAGGCTTTAGACTGGGGGCCCTGTCCTCTTCGATTGGCTGCCCGTATTTTGAAAATGTAACGTTCACCAGGCTGCAGACCATCAACTATGGCAGAAGTAGCTGTTCCTGAATATGGTATGGATTTACCTCCAAATGGCTTCATTGCAGGAGCGTAAGACACAATATATTCTGTGGAAATTTTAGCAAAATATATGATGCACCACATTGTACTAGATGGTATTGTCTCAAATATTTTTACACCTTAAAATTCCAACATGTCAATCTAATTGCAAAACCCAGCGGAGCTCTGGTATGAAAATACAATACTATCCAGCAGCAAAGAGCAATCCAGTGTCTGTACCAGCAGGTGAAAAATGTATCAAATGTATCTGAGCTATGCTGAGGCATTGGATTATTTGCCTGAAGTCACACATTCTTCTAATGCTCAGACAATCCTTTATAAGTAAAACATTCAGAACCATGACATAACAGATTAAGCATTCATTCTACTTACTCCTAAAATTGGTATGAAAGCCCTGAATCTGGTCCACTCACTAATGTCAGTCTTAAAGGAAATTTACCATCAGGGGTCTACTAACTGAGGTAGATCTGATGGTAGATTCCTGTTTCTATAGTTTTTCCTACAATATATTTAGCTAACACTTTTACCTAGTTTGACTAGAATATTTATCTTCGTAAAATGCAAACAAGCTTTAAAAGCTACTGGGGCATATCCGACCAGTGGAAGCTAAGGCTCTTGGTCTGCCTACCATTGTCTCCTTGCGCGTCCCCACCGTGCTTGTATGCAGACAAAGATTGGTTACTAGCCTTTAAAGGTAATTTGCATATTACAAAGTTAAAGATTTTAGACAGTTAGACTAGGTATTAGCAAACTATAGTGTAGGGAAGACTATAGAAACAGAAATCTACCAACAGATGAACGCCAGTAAGTAGATATCTGATGTTAAATTTCCTTTAAATGAAAGCTGCCATCAAAATCCATCACGATAAACCTGGGCATTTACTAATAGATCCAAGCACAGTGACTGTGTTAATCTTCTTATGTTTGTCATCCATGTGCTAGTTTCTTCTAAAGTCAACTTTTAAAAAAATGCTAATGAGCCTGAAGGGCTCTTGAGGGTGTAACCTGAGCCCATCCATGCTTCATATTCACAGTCTATCACAGTGTGTAAAGAGCACTTCCCCCTCCTGCTGTGTGCTGCCACTTCCTCTGCTGTTGTGAGATTACATCAGGCAGAGGGAGTGCAGAGCAGGACCAGAGGGAGGAGGGCAAAACAGTGTTACAGCTTGTGCAGCTTCAGCAGGGAGGGGATCTGGTAATGCCGCCCAGAGCTCTTCAGGCTCATAAACATTATTTTAAAAGTTGATTTTAAAAGAAAGGTGGCAATGAGTAACAAATATAAGAAGATTACCACAGTCACAGAACCAGTATCTATGAGTAAGGATCCCTGGTTTATCATGCTTGATGTTGATGGTAGATTTCCTTTAAGCTATGTTATAGCACAGCTGATTTTTTAATTGAAATGTTCGCAATTTATTGTTATTTGCAAAAAATCTACTTAGTGTTTTTGTTGTCTTCAAACTTTTTTTGCCATGTTTTCATGAAGCTATTTATTGTCTATTTGTAAATATGATATGCAATAAAAACAAAACATAATGATGCTATGGATGTGTCATGTTTAGTGTTTTAAATTTTTGGGAGGGATTTTTTTAAAAATGCAGAAATGGAATTTTTCCACTATATAGCTATTTGGAATGACTGCAAACATGCCACCGTGTCAGATCTTACAGAAACTGTATTGGTTACTGAATATTTGAGAAATGAAACTTCAGTTTGTACCAATAGAACAAAAAATTGTTAATCCACCTTTTATTTTTCCAGCACTGTCATTGAGTTCGTCCCACATGACCCTCACAGATGTAGGTTTTCCTTTTAATGGTTCTACATAAAGGTTCTCAGGTGCACTTGTTGGAGCTTTGAAAATAAAATACAGTAAGCAAATTATAGTGAGCAATCTGAAACATATTTTACTTTTGCACACTATTTCTGTATGTACAGTACATAAGTATATATAATAATAATAAAATTACATGTACCTGATTCAGGAGTCCTTTGAAAAACTGAAGAACTCCAGTGTCCTTCTTGTTCTCCTTGAGAAATCCGGACAGAAAATTCATACATGGCATCAGGATTTAGTTTGTCAATCAAGGCACGTCTTGTGTTTATTTTCTTGTAGTCCCAGCGTGCGGATTCTCCCTTTTCGCGATATCGAACAGTATAATGTCTGTGAAATGGTAGTCTGTTAGAAACTGTTGCCTTTTAGAGGAGAGAAACCTTTTTTGGCAGAAAACAATTGATTATAAACAAAAGTAGCAGAGTACAAATGTACAGTAATACAGTAAGCTCAAGGTATAGTCTATAGCATTGGTGGCGAACCTATGGCACAGGTGCAAGAGGTGGCACTCAGAGCCCTTTTTGCAGGCAATTTTTGCAGGCCATTGTCCAAGGACAGAGTTCACCAAACACCGAATCTTCCTGCAGTCCTAGGCAACTTAAGAGATGCTGCTCGCAGAGCTATTTTAAAGCTACACTTTATTGGATGTTTGAAACTGCGGGGATAGCAAGAAGGTGCTGAGAAAACTGCATTCTCTTTGGAGGTCCTCCTGCTAGACCCACCATTCTTCCTGCACGGAGAGACCCTGGAGAGAAGCTACAATGATAATCTGAATTTGCCCTCTTCTGTCAACTGTATTAGTGGCCTCGGGGCGCCGATATAATTGAAAGATGTGGAAGAAAAAGAAGCAATAAGTTACTGCTAAAAAGGACATGCTGGTTGTAGTTTGGGCACTCGGGCTATAAAAGGTTCTCCATCACTGGCCTATAGGATTAGAATTCACCTACCGCACTACTATAGCAATAGAAAATGGTGAAAGCGGATAATAAAATGAAACTTTTAATAATATCAATTAAAACCACATTATATATATTAAGTTAAAACCTGATATACTACAAATTCGTAGTTCAATGGCTACTGGAGAATACACACACAGCAAAGAAACCATTTATGCAAATGTGCAAATAGAAAGGCAAAAAAAAAGGTAAGATCTTACCAATCCACAATATTGAGAGCAATGTTGGTTATGGGGTATAGAAAGATCATCCAGGTCAGGAAAAGGATAATGGCATTGCACCTGGCACACCCTATTGCTAACTTACCTCTGACCCCCAGAAATTAGCTCCCTCCCTAACAAGAGCAGTCCCAAGGCTGTCCCAAGAGAGGGCTACACACAGGGGCCCCAGAGCTTCAGAGGGGCCCACCCACCATGATCTATTACTTTACCGCGGGCCGGTCCCACTACCTCCCCTGAATGTAGGCCGCATAGGAGCTGGGCGGAGAGGTAGTGGGACGGGCCCCCTGCCCTACCCACCTCACATGTGACCTGCCCCAAGCTACCCACCTCTCCTGTGAAGCGGCGCGTGCCGCGCCTCGCGTCAGGCCCGGCCTTCGCGCTCCGAGTCCTCACGGCCTGCACACCTCGCGTCCGGCCTGCACAACTCGTGCCTGGCCGGCCTGTGTGCCTCATGTCCGGCCTGGCGTGCTGTCCACCTTCTCCTGTGCAGTCTCCTTCCTGAGCTTCCCACCACGTTCCTACCGGGGTGAGTATAATTGCAACATATGTAAATGCATGTATATGTGTTTGTGTGTAAATGTGCTGTATATTTTTTTGTGTATATATGCTGTATATTTGTGCTTAGGTTTGTATATATATGCTGTATATTTGTGCTTAGGTGTGTATATATGCTGTATATTTGTGTGTATGTTCTTTATACTGGATGTGTGTGTGTATATATGCTGTATATCTGTGCGTATGTGTTGTATATACTGGATGCGTGTGTATATATGCTGTATGTCTGTGCGTATGTGTTGTATATACTGGATGCGTGTGTATATATGCTGTATGTCTGTGCGTATGTGTTGTATATACTGGATGCGTGTGTATATATGCTGTATGTCTGTGCGTATGTGTTGTATATACTGGATGCGTGTGTATATATGCTGTATGTCTGTGCGTATGTGTTGTATATACTGGATGCGTGTGTATATATGCTGTATGTTTGTGCGTATGTGTTGTATATACTGGATGCGTGTGTATATATGCTGTATGTTTGTGCGTATGTGTTGTATATACTGGATGCGTGTGTATATATGCTGTATGTTTGTGCGTATGTGTTGTATATACTGGATGCGTGTGTATATATGCTGTATGTTTGTGCGTATGTGTTGTATATACTGGATGCGTGTGTATATATGCTGTATGTTTGTGCGTATGTGTTGTATATACTGGATGCGTGTGTATATATGCTGTATGTTTGTGCGTATGTGTTGTATATACTGGATGCGTGTGTATATATGCTGTATGTTTGTGCGTATGTGTTGTATATACTGGATGCATGTGTATATCTGTGCGTATGTGCTGTGTGTATATATTGGATGTGTAGAGTTCACTGTTAAGGGGCCCACTGAGGCTCTATCGCCCAGGGGCCCACTGAAACCTGGAGCCGGCCCTGGCTACACACCCTAATGTGCCCTAGAGATCAAAACATCACACAGCAGTTCCAGGACCATACATCATGGTCCTTTCATCAGGGGATTTCGGTTATATGAGCCCTCATTGAGATGCCCTATTGGACCCTGAAGCCTGAAACATATAGGGAAGCAACCATTTGCTTATGGCTATATGTATTTATGGGTTGGCAGCATCTAGTCTCCACCCCTATCCATCCCTATCCACCCCTGTCAACATAAATAGGTGGACTCATTTTAGGATGCAATCTACCAATCACATAGAAGGTACCATCTTCTAGTGATGTCGGCAGAAAAGTATAATCAGAGTATATACACCAGAATGGTGTCTGGTGTACACTCACCTGCATGACACCATGCCAATACTCATAATGGACACCTGGAATGCCGGATGCTTCCCCGAAACTAACATGTCCCTTCCAGGCAGATGGCCGAACCCATAACTTAATTTCCAGCCAGGTAGTCACAGCGATGTGTACAGAGGCAGCGCTGGAGCCGTCTCAGGTGAGTAACGAGGCAACCAGATGCTGACCTCAATATGCCACATGATAAAAGGTGATTGAAGATAAAGTAAAGTAAGAGAGAAAACTGCAAAAAGTTAAACAGGTATTAGTGGCTACACTTAAGGTTAACCTACCAACTCCATCAGCACTATAGTTTTCATTAAACAATGCCAATTGTGATAAATGCCTCTACAGTACTAAAAAACACTTTTGTCATAGGAATTGCTTTACGGGTGACTATGTACAGGATATATTCGAAAAACATTTAGCTAGAGCGCAATACATCATATCAATAATAACTTAGGAAGCTCAAAGTCACATGAACAAGCTGACAAACTTATAAGAGGAAAAACGATACAAGATATCCTAGATGAAACAAGAAAAAGACATCCTCATTTAGGCTGAGGAGACAGGTGCTATCACATTGGAAAAACCAAATCACTACTCAGAAACCTGATAGCATTCGTATTGCCGTCATGGTATTTATTTTGCGAGACAACAGGGTATCACAGTTATGAGTAATATCAACTAAATGGGCCCCCTTCCATCTATGTAATTCAAGTTTCCTTTTACCAATATATTCTAGTCCACAGCTCTATAAATAACTCCACAATATCTACAATTCATAAATGAATGAATAGTGTGTCTTTGACCTGCAACATTATAGGTTAAACTCTTACACATAGACGGTCATGAAGGGAGTGCCCCCTTCTGTAGGTTATCTGGAGAGTCTCTTCTATCACACCTCCCACTTCTGGATTCATGCTAAAAACCAAAAGAAGTTGCATTGAACGGTTTGTAGCTCCTTATCGCCTTTGACACCGAGCTGCAGGGACCATTGAAATCCTTAGACCCCTTGGTAGTTTCCAAGACTCTGAACATCCCACCATGAGGTTATCTGATTTAATTTAAATTAATTTCAAGGCTTTATTGAGCCGCTTTCAATACTACATAAAAATATGCTGTGTAATGTTTTTGCATAAAATGCTTTATTTTACTAAGCCACTACTGAGTGTTGAGACCAGTGGAACGAAAAACAGCTATAACAGTCAAATAACTAGATAGAAATTATCTGTATGAATATACAGTCCTATAGTAAGAACAAGATAACCTATAGCATTACAATTCACCTACCACACTACAAAATAGCAGATTTACTAATCCTTTCAACAGTGTAAAATTGTACCAATAAATGTAAAGGAAATCTACCATAAAAATCAAGCAAGATAAGCCAGGGACACTAACTCATAGATCCAGGTGCTGACTGTGGTAATCTTCTTATATTTTTTATCCATGGCCCCCTACCTTCTAAAATCAACTATTATAATTATATGAGTGAGCCTGAAGGGATTTGGTGGGTGTTTCCAGTGCTGTAGCTTCACAGGGTGTTACAATGATCAGAAAAAGGTCTCCCCTGCACATCTTTCTGCTGCTAGATTACACTAGCAGTGGGAGGAGGAAGAGAGCAGGGCGTTGAATGATACATGTTCCACTCATTGAATCTGTAGCACTGTGGGGACTTAATTGGAAAAAAAAAATGATTTTAGAAGGAGGGAGGCCATTGATAAAAAAAAATATAAGAAGCTTACCACACTCATGGTGCCTGGATCTTTAAGTGAGTGTCCCTGGTTTGATAGGGTGGATTTTGATGGTAGAGCTTAATTAAAGATGCAACAAATGTATCAAGTCATTCTGGATGATCAATTTAATGCACAAAATTATATTGCATTTAGCTAGGTTACTTCCTCAATAAGTACTTAAGTACTGAAACTACTGTAATCTTTACAGGAATGATTTTGTCATATGAAGAAAATATGCCGCCACAGAGCCGGGCTCACTCTCTGCCCCCCCCCCCCCCCCTATTATACAACTGCAATAAATTAATTGTTGAGAAAAAAAATTAAGAATAAATCACAGAACTTAAAAGTGAACCTACCACCACGATTCTACCTATAAAGGTAGATCGGGTGGTAGGTGGATGAATGGGACGTGAGGATTAGCCCTTTTTTGGACTAATCCTCACGTTCCGGCTATCTTTTAGAAAACTTTAATCCTAGGATATGTAAATTTTTTTAAACGGCTACTGGGGCATGGAGTAGTCGGACATGAGGCTACACGTCGCGGCTACTCCACGCCCCAGTAGCCTCTTTTCTCCGCCTACCATTTAATCTTCGTCCGAGCCCCTGGCGTTCTGCGCATGCCGTCGGCTGTAGCTCCGGGGCCGGAGCTACTGCGTATGCGCAGAACGCCGCAGAAGCCAGGGGACTCGGACGTTGATTAAATGGTAGGTTGAGAAAAGAGGCTACTGGGGCGTGGAGTAGCCGTGACTTGTAGCCTCATGTCCGGCTACTCCATGCCCCAGTAGCCTCTTAAAAAAATTTACATATCCCAGGATTAAAGTTTTCTAAAAGATAGCCGGGACGTGAGGATTAGCCCAAAAAAGGGCTATCCTCATGCCCTATTCATCCACCTACCACCCGATCTACCTTTATAGGTAGAATCGTGGTGGTATGTTCCCTTTAAAGGCATTGTCCCATTAAATAGATTAAGGACATATGCACACAGAGAAAATCGTCCAAGTTCCAGCCGACAGCAATGAAACGGCATCAATGGCCGTTTTTTTAACAGAGCATTTGGCTGATGTGTTAAAAATTTTAGCATGTCCTCATTAGAATTGTTTTTCTAAGGTTATGAGGGTACAAGACTGCAGCAAAACGATCATGAAAAAGGGACAGTTTTTGCAACGTTTGCGTGTAAAAAGCCTAATTCCCTCTTCATAGGAGATTGATTGTATAAGGGTCTTGCCAAGGGAAACTCCAGTTATTGGGAAAGCCCCACATCCTCCCTGTGAATAAGGCTCAGGTTTATACACACCATTTATATGAGGCTTTTATGAAAACGTATCAACATACATCTTAGAACCAACTTATTAGGATGCCATTTATCAAACTGTCTGTTAGTTATGAGGGAAAAAGTTAAGGTGAACACGGCCCCAACTTCTAATGAACTTTGCGGTTCAGGTCCGTTCAACACTACTGACAGAATAAAATCAGATTTCTAGCAATTAAAACATTCATATAATATGACTTAGAATGGACACACTAAAATAACAAAAGGAAGCTCACCTCATCCTAGCCTCTCCAGATCATGCACTACATGAGTTCTAGGGCAGTTCTGCAGCATCTAAGTCTAAGCAGCAGAGGAGCATTTCAAATTGCTATGTTCGCATTGTAAGTCCTATTACATAAATGTATTCATTTTTGAAAAACTGCTCTAACTTAAAGAAGATACCCAGACTAAGTCCCTAAGAATGTAATAAAAGACCTAAAAATGCATTTGGTTTTAATAATAAATCTTTAAAATAAATGCAGACTTACCTGTTTGAGTCTATCTTTGGGGACTTTTCATACATTGGATCCACCCATGTAACAAGCACAGATTGGGAAGACAATACTCTGGCACCCAATTCCTTAGGCTCCATGAGAAAATTTTTCTCTGCAATAAAATTACATATTAATTATCAACTTGGGGTTTTTTGCATTGTAAAATACATGTATTGCAATTGTATTTAGCATCTAAAAATGTTGGTTTTAACTATTTAAACCAGGGCTACTAATAGATCCAGGCAACTTGAGGTAACCTTCCTATATTTTTTATCCATGGCCTCTTTCATTTTATAATAAACTTTTACATTTATGCTACTCCACCAGAAGTGTTACCCCAGCCCCTCCATATTGTAAGGGCACTTACCCCCTCCCACTTTGTGCTCTCTGCTGATGAGATTAGCGCATAAGCATAATTTAAAAGTTGATTTTAGAAATAAGAAGGCCCTTGAAATAAGAAGGCCCTGAGTGCTTGGATCTATGAGGGTCTCTTGTTTATCATGATGAATTTCAATGGTTTTCCTTTAAAGGGTTTTTTACTCTTTGGAAAAACTGGTAAATGCAGTGTAAATATTAGTATGAATTAATTTTTATAGGATCAAACATTAAAATCTCATGTCACATTTTCTTCATGTATGTCAATTAAGTAACAAAAACACAAAAGTTATTAAAATATCATAAAAAGGAAACACATACCTTTTTTAATGAGATACTCAAATTTTGAAATTTCCTGTAAAGGTTTGCTATGAGAATTTTTTTTTTTATATTTTATTTTTTTTATTGAGGGTTTTTATTCAAGCTTTTTTATTTTAAAATGGACAGTTACAAAAAAAAAACTGACCCCCTTATCTTGACAGACAAAAGAAGAGCACCAAATCAAATCGCAGACCAAAATGACCTTTTATTATTAGTAGAGGTGTAGAAGGAAAGGAAGGGGCACACAGTTAGATTTAAAGCTTGTAGATAGGGAATGGCATAAGCTACCAATCTCACAAGAGTACTGGATTAATAGTATGTACTAAATGAAGCCAACAGGAAGGCACTTTTCATGTTTGGACACTAAACCAGTAGCAATCCTGAAGTTCCTTAAACTTTTAAAATCTAGATATTCTAATTTTTATACATCTTTTTTTTCCTGACAAACCAGTAAACCAAACCAGTGGACATCAGTCTTTGCTGAATGCAATAACCAAACTGCATGAAGGGCATGAAGGTCCCATGGTATTAAGAGGTGGGACACAGGTTCTGCTGAACAAGTTGTTGGGGGATGCATGATGGATATTAGGTTTTCAGTGTACCATGAACATCATTGCTTGGCCTAGCGCACACTTTGTTGCCCAATGTCACTGCTCAGCATGTTTTGTTCAAAGTGCCCTGCTCCCTTCGTGACACTGACCAAGAGAAGGTGTAATGGATTCCATGAACTGCCCATTTGTATATAAATCAATTAAGGTTTCTCTGCGATAATGTCATGCATTTTTACAATAGTGATTGATTCTTATGATGCAGGGTTTTTAACCTCAAGGAAATACACTCACTGGCCACTTTATTAGGTACACCTGTCCAACTGCTCGTTAACACTTAATTTCTAATCAGCCAATCACATGGCGGCAACTCAGTGCATTTAGGCATGTAGACATGGTCAAGACAATCTCCTGCAGTTCAAACTGAGCATCAGTATGGGGAAGAAAGGTGATTTGAGTGCCTTTACACGTGGCTTGGTTGTTGGTGCCAGAAGGGCTGGTCTGAGTATTTCAGAAACTGCTGATCTACTGGGATTTTCATGCACAACCATCTCTAGGGTTTACAGAGAATGGTCCGAAAAAGAAAAAACATCCAGTGAGCGGCAGTTCTGTGGGCGGAAATGCCTTGTTGATGCCAGAGGTCAGAGGAGAATGGGCAGACTGGTTCGAGCTGATAGAAAGGCAACAGTGACTCAAATCGCCACCCGTTACAACCAAGGTAGGCAGAAGAGCATCTCTGAATGCACATACGTCGAACTTTGAGGCAGATGGGCTACAGCAGCAGAAAACCACACCGGGTGCCACTCCTTTCAGCTAAGAACAGGAAACTGAGGCTACAATTTGCACAAGCTCACCAAAATTGGACAGTAGAAGATTGGAAAAACGTTGCCTGGTCTGACGAGTCTCGATTTCTGCTGCGACATTTGGATGGTAGGGTCAGAATTTGGCGTCAACAACATGAAAGCATGGATCCATCCTGCCTTGTATCAACGGTTCAGGCTGGTGGTGGTGTCATGGTGTGGGGAATATTTTCTTGGCACTCTTTGGGCCCCTTGGTACCAATTGAGCATCATGGCAACGCCACAGCCTACCTGAGTATTGTTGCTGACCATGTCCATCCCTTTATGACCACAATGTACCCAACATCTGATGGCTACTTTCAGCAGGATAATGCGCCATGTCATAAAGCTGGAATCATCTCAGACTGGTTTCTTGAACATGACAATGAGTTCACTATACTCAAATGGCCTCCACAGTCACCAGATCTCAATCCAGTAGAGCATCTTTGGGATGTGGTGGAACGGGAGATTCGCATCATGGATGTGCAGCCGACAAATCTGCGGCAACTGTGTGATGCCATCATGTCAATATGGACCAAAATCTCTGATTTTGTTGAATCTATGCCACGAAGAATTGAGGCAGTTCTGAAGGCAAAAGGGGGTCCAACCCGTTACTAGCATGGTGTACCTAATAAAGTGGCCGGTGAGTGTATGTTTATATTTTATATGTGAATAGCAAATTGACAGGTTACCTTTAAAAAGGTATTATTCATTTATTTCTCCATATCCTCTTAAAATGACCAAAATGAAACTTGATTTAACTAATTGATACAATATGATATTATTTGACATTTATGTACATTCTTTGGATCTTATGAATATCACTTTTACATATTGATGACACATCCATAGAATGGGGTATCAGTATCAGATTAGTGGGAATCTGACACTAGGACCCCAACCAATAAGCTGATAGCAGAGCACAAAGCATGAATAGAAAGTACAGCTCAGATCACCAGGAACTGCAGCTCTTTAGCTAAATAGGAGTTCCAGTGGGAGGCGCTACACAGAGAATGGAGCTGACTTCTAGCTCTCATCACTGTGTGTCCGTATTGCTGAATGGCACTGTGGCATGGACCCCAATCGATTTAATATTGATGACCTATCAGTATATAAAATGTTTATAACCCCTTTATTCACACTATAACATTTTTGTGATTTATACAATGTTTTAATATACTTAAAATGTTCATGTTGCTTATTGCTGATTTGTATTGCTGAATTGTTAAGAGGAAGACAGTTTGGCATGGGCTACAAGTCTTGTTATGGGTTTTATATGGCTTCTTATGGCCTGATAAATTTTAATTTTTAAAGGCAACATACTGTATGTTTGGACTGAAAGATGGTACATCCAGGATGGACTGGTGATATGGAGGCCTATTAATAGCAAACTGCAGTAATTAAGAGTAAGAGCCAGTTCATACAGAGTACACTCAAAGCACCAAATACCAAAACAACAGCACAAATCACCCCAGAAATAATAAATGCCACAGTCCAGCAATATTTACCACCCCAGAAGCAAAAATACTTACGGTAATTCAGACAATTACTAATAAAGACCCAAGATCAGGAATAAAAAGAGACCTCCGAGCATATGATGCAATTGAGACACCAGAGCAGATAATAATTATGTAGACTCCATAGTATACAAAACACATAAACACATAGGTAAACTAAACTCTGATCAGTCACTATTCACTATTCTGTGAGTGTTCACAAATCAGAAGTTTAAAGATAAGGGTTAACTGACGAGTCATTGGACAGCTTTTTTGCTTGATATTACACCAGTTGAGAATTTCTTTGGAAGATGTGTATGCCTTAAATAGGTACAATGCAATAATAATAATATGTTAGCGCAGATGACTATGGAGTATATGGTATACATACATAAGGAAATAGATATAATGCAATAGTACAGTAACAGTAACATGATCATGAACAGAACACACTGAATATATTTTATATCAAATTCAGTAAGTTTCCAGCATAGTAAGGAAATTAAACATATTTTCACCACATGTCTATCATTTCTTTTTTCAGTAATCCTCCACATTTTCGTCCTTCAGTTTAGCAAGTTCTGTGTTTAATTCTGCAGCCCTGGTGCCACTGTTTGGCTGGTTATCAAAGTAAGCAATCTTCATACCTGGAATTTTAAGCTTTGTAACAGCTGCCCGATATACTGGCTGGCTTTTTCCTTGGGGATTCATTGACTGAAGAGAGACCACATGTACTGACTCCGATGCTGCATGGAAAAGATTCAAGAACTTTAGTAGTGTAATCACAGCTGAAAAAGAGAACCAGTGCTACAGAACTTTCATCATGGATACATGTATTTTGTTACCTTCGTCTCAGAAAGTGTTTCATCAATTTTATTACAGGCTCCTACATAGAGCCAATTGTATTATGATGGTCTCATCATAATTTACAACCAATCTAAATACAGTAACCGAGCATGACATTTTATTAACTTTTAAAAGTGTGAGCCATTTACAAATGGAAATATTTCCTTGTCATAGAGTGGAAAAAAAGAGAAAATAAATATTAGGCTTTGTCTGTTTTAACTTTATTATTTCCCATTTCATTTTTTCAAGACTTATGTTACTGTTCTCTCAGTTGTATTTTATCCTGTTGCTACTTAGGCCTCATGCACACAAACTTTTGCTCGCCCGGGCCATAGGGAGAAGAGCTTAAATCTGGAAGCAGGAGAAAGAAGGGGTAAGCGCTCCTCACCCATCCCCTCTCCATTGAAAGCAAAGCAGTGGGTACTGTAATACTGCAAAATATAGGACATGTCCTATATTTTTCCATGCAGCTGCCTGAACGTGTGCATACCACAACTTGACCAGGTGCCATAGACATCTATGGGGGCTGTGATGTGTGCAGCCATATTAAAAGCCCCCATACATTCGTCTGCATGGGGACTTAGTTGTAGCCAGACCTTTCTAAAAGATTGGATAGAAATAATCCTCCGTGGTGCCAAGCACTCATGAATTTGGAAAATGGTTTCTTCTTTATTGTAGGCCAACAGTGTACAGATCTCCTTGTTTCCCTTTACGCCCCTAGTTAGTTAGAGGAACTGTCTGAGGTTCTGAAATCACTTCCCAATGGTAAATATCCAGGTCCAGATGGTTTAACATACCTGTACTACCAGACTTTTCAACTATTTCTATCTCCTTTATCTACTTACCCTATGTAAAACTTTTCTTAACGCTATATTGATCAAACAGGAAATGTCCCGTTCCCAATTTAACTTAATCCCTAAACCTTATAGGGACCCACTGGATTGCTTGAATTACCAGCCTATAGCATTATTGAATGCAGATTATAAGATTTTTACAAAGATCCACTGGATGAGTCCAACGGACTCATGATGATTTTAACATTCTGATTGCTGACAGCACTCACATATGTGGTGCCTTTGTCTGTTCTCTTGTATTTCTTTCTGTCAACCACAAGATTAAGAGGGAGATTTATCTTTTCTCTGTTTAATTTTCTTGTCCATCTAGTTTCTTCCAGAAGGTAGACTCCACTAAAGCAGGTTTCTCAAAACATGCACCTCAGACTACAATAAACAGCTAGAACAGTTATTAAAAGTGTCTGCAATGAAGCTTTATTGTTAATCCTGGTACTGATGACAATCCAACATTTTTAAAATCCGATTGTCATAGAAAACAAAAATAATTTTGTCTGGGGTTACAATTTTAAAGTATACAGTTCCGACTTACATACAAGTTCAACTTAAGAACAAACCTATGTAACCCGGGGACTGCCTGTAAATGGGAACATTCATACAAAGTACATTCCATAAATCCACATCAGGAAAGACATTACTGTAGACCACCAGTAACCTTCTCCTACATGTTATTACCAATTTAAGGTGAATTAATTAGGGCAAAACACATCTGTTCTTCACATGAACTTTTCTCCAATTCTTCTGATAAGATTTGTCATAGATTATATGTTCAGGGATACAACAGGAATAAAATTCAAAGGACTTTAAACACATTGATATCACAACCCAGACATAATTTCCCACAAAAGGAACATACTACACAACATGAAACACAGGAACCTCTAGTAACCATTAGTACAATGTACCATGACAAATACAAAGACATTGCACAGATTGTAAAACTCTACATCCCCATACTTTTACAAGATTATACATTAGCAGAGATCCTGAAGGATGGTGTCAGATTTGTGTCTAAAAATACTTCCTTTCATAGCCAAAATTCTTTCTCCAAACCTATTTGTTTCCCACTCGACATCCAAAAGTTGGTTAAAAAATAGGGGCAGCTTTAAATGTGGATTTTCCTGCTGTAATTTATGTAAGTATATCTTGAAAACCATCTAATTTTTCTTCCCCAGTCAGCACAAAAACATATTCCATTAGAAAACACTGATTATGTAGTTTATTTAGCTACCTGTACCACATACAACATGCAGTACATAGGTTGCAGTATACATAAAATAAAAAAGAGAATATCGGAACTCTACAAAGATGCAATCCCTAAACAGGACCTTACTCTCAGTCAAAGCATGTCAGGTTCATTTTTCTTTGATGCTAAAGATGAAAGCATGACATTATATGTTTTTTTTCCATATTATGTTATCATGATTTCATTGTCTATACCAAAAGAGGCGGGGTCAATAACCTTAACACTGATTTTATGCTACGACTAAGGACCGCAATGGTCCAAAACGCGCTAGACCTATGTGACGTTTTGTACATGAAAAAACTATTTGGTTTGGATGCTTGTTTGGAGTTTTCCCTTTGGAACTTTCTTCAAATACTTGAGGCTGATTCCCACACTGCTCTCAGTGCATCAACTCCATCCTATGGTACACCGATTCTAAGGGAGGTGAGCTGAACTCTATTACTTTATTTTCTACACTTATACACATTAATACAGATTTTGTTAACATACAGTAAACTATAAATAGCGTACATAATTACATTAAATGGATGTCACATTGAGAGGCAGAGAAGTCATACGTAAAAACTTGGGGCTAAAAAGTTTAACTTCAGTTTTGGCCTGGTCCTAGAATTAAGGGATGCTTGAAATCCATATAATGTGTTCTGCCTATCACAGAGTCTATTTAGTTTTACTTGGTTCCTATAGTATATACTTGCATAAGTTATCTATGGCCTACCTCGTTGCTTGTTGTCTTCATTACGAACAACTGGTCTTACTGTAACGTAGTTAACTCCTCTTGTAGTTTCACCTAGGTTGGAAGAATGGACCCGAAATCTACGAACAGTTCTCATTCCTGCTGTTTGGTTTAGTGGTGATTGAACATCAGCGTTGCGAGCTCGTACTCGAAATTTTCTGCTTGGATACTTCCTTTCTTAAAAAACACAAAATTAAGCATACATGAAAATTGAGGAAACACTGGCCATTTTTAGGATGCAGTCATACAATATAAAGTAATGTAAAACTGTTTTAAATTGTATCAGTTAGCTCTGCTATAATTTACTTATCCAGTTTTATATGAACTTCCGTAGTGCTTATTTATCACACTGAAGAGTGTTTTATAAGTTAGACCCCATGCACATGACCATATGGGGGGTGGCAGTGATATGATCGCACAATTTGCAGCCATATCACAGCCCCCATAGAGATCGATGGCCCCCGGTTGTGGTGCGATGAGCTCAGTGTCTCACCACACCATAACCGAGCCACTTGTCTTTCTACGGAAAGGGGATGGTTGAGGAGCACTCAACGCTACTCCCTCTCCTCCTAGCCTTGTGCATGAAGCCAGTGTAATTGAATTAATTCCCTTTATTGTTTAATTAAAAACAATGAAATTAATCTTAAACTAGAAAGTATCATACAGATCCTGCTAAGACTTCAGTACACTACCGAATCAAAAACAAAAGTATAATATTCAAATTTTGAAGCCTTGGATCACCAATTATTCTCAAGAGGTGCCAAACTGCCAAAATCACTTCAATCATCCAATAATAATTCATTTAACAAGATAACACACTGCTATAACCTTCCTAGCCTCAGTTCTTGTCATGACTTAATTGAGAGACTGGGCAAAGTCAGGTTATTAAGAAAGAAGCAATATGGAAACCACTGGTATCCAAAATTTGCATAAAATGTCCCTACATTAATGAAATAATCTTTATATTCCACAAACTGTTTGGGATAATAGCAGAATTCACTGTAGTCCCAAGTAAATTTATGTAACCTTATAAAATATAACTTGAAAGTAGCTCAATATAACAAGTGATCAAGGAGTTGGTCATCCATAACAATGCCTGAGTCAGTCTGTACATTTTGGATTAAATATTAAGTATTAGGTAACAATTTATTTGTAATAAATTTGCAGCAGTTCCATAGGAGCCTTCAAAGATAGAGTTTGGAGTGGGGACCAAACAATGAGCATGGCTTTTGTGAACCAGCGAGGGAAATACATGCACTCTTGGTTTCTTCCTTTAGGTCACAAGACAATTGCTTTGGATCCAAGATCCTCATGATAACCATCAACTCAGCATTTTACCGGCAAGCCGCAAGTAGGTTTTGCTGCCAGTATGAGAAATTAATGTTTTTTTAGCTACCTCAAAAGAAATGAAAATACCACATTTATAATCCATATGAAACATTTTCATTCTCCAAACATCTGTAATAAAAACAAGGGTCTCCAATATATTCAAAGGCATAGTTATATTTCTCCATGTTTATTTTACCAATTCTTAGGAAGATGAGAACTATGTAAAAGTACTAAGCTGCCAACCTCAAAATATTTGAGGATTTGGGAGCAAGCTTTAGCATGTCTTACAGTTTAAACCCCAAGCTACATTCTTTTACAGATGGTTAAACCCAGTTGACTGGATAGAACATACCAGGACTGCTATTTAAGTTATGGCTCAGGTGAAGAGCTAGATGATTTATGCGACTACCATATGTTTCCAAGATTTTCTATGAGACCAACATTATGTATTTAGAATGTTTAAAGTAAATCCACCAGTAGTTGTGACCAGGTAAGACTACAGATTGAGTTAGATTGAAGTGCTACTATTATCAGCAGTGCTGTGAAAAATGCATTTATATTCCCGTATTGTAGCTGGACTTAAAGCATACTAGTGCACTTGTGCATGAGATCTCTTCACTAGATATATTCTGCTGTTTTTTTATGAAGAAGGCCTGTTAATATACAGCTTTAATAAACAAATAATCCTTGATAATTGAAAGAAGTCTAAAGTCCCCTTGGCAGTGCCGTTCCAGCGATTTTTTTCCTTGAGTACCTTGTAGTATACTGAACCTGAGTGCCCTGTACCCCACCCCAATGTTATAATTACTGTTTTAACACTGGTAAAGGTTTATTATTATGTGCAATAACTAATACAGTACCCTGTTTACTCTAAATAGTTTTTTCATAAAATGTATTAAAAGTGTGGAATGAAGCAAATGCAACCTGTCCCGTAAATTTACACTTAAAAAGTTGAGTGAAATTCCATTATTTTTAAGGATGTTCACTCCACTGCCACATGTCACCCAAAATGAACTAACATAATTTTAGTTTTGATTATGTAACAAGCATTCAAACTCCCATCAAGCCTTGCATGCTGGGAACAGGAAAAGATCAGCATTTATAGCATAGTAAGGCATAATCAGTTCAAGGTAAGGAAAGGTAAAGCATTTTATGTAGATTTACCATGTGAAATGTTCAAAAGCAGAGCTTTCGTGTAAAACACAACTATATGTTCACTGGTTTTACAGCACACATGTCTCCAGTTATGAATTTTCTATAGTAAAATACAGCTATAGTCACATATGTTACAGTCCCACAAAATCCACGTATTTTGTAATGTAAAGAAAATAAATTGCTGTTCTTTACAAGCTCTGAATGGATAACTAACACATCTTTCTCATAGATCCATTACCTAAAGATCAGAAATTTCTCATCGGAAGGGACATCACATTACAAGTACATGCAAAAGACCCACCTTTTACTCAGAAAATGTACTCTAGGATAAAGGGGGGTTTCTAACCATTTAGTCTTCTTCCCTATACATTGGGGGCATAATTGCTAGGATCCCCACAATCTTAAGAATGTGGCTCCCCAAGTGCTCCTGGGTACTCAACATAAATGTGTATACAAACCTCTATGAGACTTCTGGGATAACTATCTTCTGCATTCCCATTGAAGTAACAGGGGATGAGTGCATATGGTAGGAAAACACCTTAACTTGTTGTGAAGTACAGATATCAAAATAAAAAATGATATGCATGTATTATATAATCTATATCCTAAATTTTCCCATACAGATATAAATCACTATAATTAAAAGTAAAACAAAGTCATGTGGTAACAAAGCAGACCGTTTTTATACATTAAGTATAAGGTAAGAATTAAGACCCTCGCAATTACCTGCTAAAGCTTGGAAAGTAACATTTCCACAATTGTAACTTTGCCTTAGGCTCATTAAGTCTGCACAAAGGCATATGATCCTGAATTGAAGTCCTAAGGAGGCATCAACATAATTTCTGCTATTACATTCTAATCCAAAGACCCAATACTTTTCCTGTTAAAAGGCAAATAATTGATATGATTTATGTAATGAAAAGTTCTACAATTTTCCAATGTACTTTCTTTATCAATTCTCCACGGGATAGAACTCTGTCCACGGTCTTATGATGGACACACAGGTGCACAAAGCTATTAGTATCCCATTATTACTTTTTGCAATAACTTTGCGTGCATGTCCATCAAAAGATCACGGACAGATTTCTATCCATCGGAAGTAATCCTAGAAGCTTTTTATAGCAGAACAGCAAGCAGAGATCTAGAAAACTATTGGAAGATTGTATAACTTTTCCTTATACAAACAATATCAATTCTTTGCTGAAAGAGGACAACCCCTTTAAGGTTTTTTGATCCCCATATAAGGACATGCTAGCAGTTTATTGGCTCCAGAACGGGTGTCCTTCTATGTCGAGTGCATGGTTGTCTGGAGCATGGATGCACAAGGCTGCGGCTACTTGTTATAGCCATAACCTCCAGATTTAGCAGAGCCTATGTTGATGCCATGGGCAGATCAGGTGACCACTCCCCTAAGCAAATTAACATATTATTAAATTTTTTTTTTTTAGAAAAAAGCATTCTTTACCAAAGTATAAAAAAACACAAGCTCTGCCTCACCGTAAACTGGGTGGGCAGATTCCAGGTGGTAGATTTCTTTAAGTACATATCTACAGTAGGGTCCCATTTATCCCATAGTAGGGTGCATGAACCCTTAGCATTGGAACAAAGTATACTTATCCCTTTCATATAACTGGAATTTAGTGCATTGGTTGTCCACAATATAATAAACCTGGACAAAAAATTGTAGCAAAAACTTCAATAGATGCGATACCAGACAAAATACATGGACAACTGTTTTCGGAAGAAAGCAACCATGTTTTTCTAGCCTTGGACAACACTTTAACGCCATTAACTAACTACTGCTATGGTATCAGTCTGAGAAAATACCATGGATCAATTTGATAGTAGTTTAAATGTAGATTGAAGAAAAAATTCACTACTATGAAGTGTGGAATTTTCCAACATGCAAAATTGCTCAGTAGAAATAACTCTTTAGTCGCCATACTGCCATGATGGGAAATCCTGTATTGGAATAGGTTTAAAGCAAAACATTCACATGAAAAGCAGACAAGTATTTTATTTCAGCTTGTATTAAATATCAGCATGAGTTTCCGGTATGAACTTTTTCCCCATAAATTAGAAAGTAAGGGTAATAATGACCATATGAAAGAAGTTACAGAGCTTTTACCAGTGCTAAACCAGTCATCCTGATTGCTGGGCTCTATTACATTCCAATACACTGGCTATCCACCTAGGAAGCCTCGCTTAGAAACGTTTTGTGGTCATATTGCTCTATTGATATATGAGGCAATTATAATCTCAAGGCAAAACCATGAAATAAAACATTTCAGAAGATGTAATCCCAAAGTTACAGGAGCATATGTTTCCTATCATCCCGTTGCTACTATGGCCTCATTGATCCTCTAGCTAGAGTTAATATACTATTATCATTTAGCATTAATCTTATAATATGTTCCTGCATTCTATGTAGCATAATAAAATACATATAGTAGTCAATAAAATGCCTTGTTCTTAACCAGCTATGCCAAAAGTTTATACAGCAAGTGTGTCAACCAGACGATATGCTAAATTGCAACCCATTCTGCACAAATGCAGTTCAGCTATTTGTTGAGAAGCTAATGTCTCCAAACCACAGATCTTATTTGGAAACATGGACCATCATAAAATTAAATGCTCGTCCAAAAATGTAACTATTTTTTATTACTTAAGCTTACTGTTGCAAAATGATCAGTAGTGATGATGGTGTCGCACCCCCTCAAAGGGAACCTGTCATCAGGAAGGTCATTTTTACATGATGACTGGTTCTAAAAGCCCACGACATGTTGATTTGAAATATACGTTTGTAGTACATCTGAATAATTCCACTGCTTTTGAATATTTTTTTTTACATTACCAGCCTCCTGCCAGCAGTGTGTGGGGAATCCTGGGGGGGGTTCATATGGCACAAGTCGTCTTCTTAGCAATTTTCCCACCCCTCATTATAACTCATTCCCTTGGCGTGAGAGGTTCCCTTTAACCCGTTTATTACAGTATGCGATTTGCACATTGCAATAGATAATGTGTAAAATCCTCATATACTGCCATTCGGTAGTATGGCAGTATATGGTAAGATTAATCACACAACCTAGGGCAGTGGTGGCGAACCTATGGCACGGGTGCCAGAGGCGGCACTCGGAGCCCTTTATGTGGGCACCCGGGCCATCGCCCCAGCACACCAGACAGGACTCTAAGAATCTTCCTCTAGTTCCAAGCAACTTAAAAGATGCTCCTTTCAGTGATATTTTGATACTTACTTCGCTACCTGGGACTGTAGGAAGAGGGAGAATGAGTAGACAGGCCTGAATTATCTTTGGAGGACCTCCTGCTGGCCCCACAATTCTCTGTGTACAGAGGGACACTGGAAAGAAGCTACAATGATGAAAATGTTCCATCTTTCTACTGTGTTGCTGTCCTCAGGAGGCTAATATGATTGAAAATTGTTGAACAGGGAGCAACATGTTACTGCTTTAATTTTTGGATGGCACCTCGCGATAAGTAAGGGGGGTTTTGGGTTGCAGTTTGGGCACTCGGCCGCTAAAAGGTTCGCCATCACTGACCTAGGGTTAAAGTACCCTATGGGGTCTGAAAAGTAGTAAAAAAAATAAATTAAAACAGTTTTTAAAAAATGTAATTGAAAAAAAAAAAATTCAAATCTCCTTTTCCCTAGAACTGATATAAATATAAATAAAAAGTAAAAATTATAAACATGTTAGGTATTACCACATCCCAAAATGTCAGATCAAAATATAATAATGGTTATTCCCGGTGTTTAAACCAAAATTGAAAATGCCACTTTTTTGCCATTTTGAAAAACATAAAAAAATCATTAAATGTGATCAAAAGGCCTTACAGTACTCAAAAAGGTAGTATTGAAAACATCATCAAAACTCACAAAAAATGACACCACCAACAGCTCTGTACACTGAAGTATGAAAAAGTTATTAGCGCCAGAAGATGACAAAATGAAGAATGAAGGGTTTTTTTGTGCAGGAGGTTTTAATTTTTGTAAATGTATGAAAACATAAAATATAAAACCTATATAAATGTAGTGTCCCAGTGATCGCACCGACCCAAAGAATAAAGTAGTAAAGAATGTAATTTGGGGCGCACAGGGTAAGAAATAAAATACAAGCACATTTTTTTCCTGATTCACAGTACATGGCATGGAATATTAAATAGGGTCACTATGAAGTGCAATTTGTTACTCAGAAAACAACAACAGAGAACTTGTGGACTTGCACAAGTCTGATTCATTCTTTGGTGCAATTTACCAATAACATATCAACCCAAGATTAAAAGCGAAAGCTGGTAAGAGGACATCAACATCCAGATTGAAATGAGTACTATATTTCCACTCAACAAGATTAATGTTTGCATATACACATAGGAACAACGACCTTAATTTTTGGAGACATGTCCTGTGATCTGGCAAAACTAAAATTGAACTGTTTGGCCATGATGACCATTGTTACATTTGGAGGAAAAATTAAGAAGCCTGTTAAACACGGAGGTGGAGGGAATGGGCAATTCACAAAATAAGTGGTATCATGAACAGTATGGGGCACATTTACTTACCCGGTTTGGAGGAGATCCGAAAGTGCATTGTCCGATGACAATGCACTGTGCCGCGATTCACTTACATCGTGCGCCCAACTTGCTAAATGTGTTGCTTCCCTGATCAGGTCCGCCGGAGTTCACCATCTTCCTCCTGGTGCATGTAAGTGCTTGGCTTGCGACACAATTTTAAGTTAAATCCCGCCTTTTGTCTGAATCAGTCGGATCATCAGAATATCTGAAATTTGTGCAGTCCGCGGACCCTTAGTAAATGAGCCCCTAAGTGTCAATTCTTTTTTTTTTTTTTTCTTTATTTTGTTTTTACAAAATACACACTATATAATTCCAATGTTAAAGCTAAACAAAAGGTAAACAACAATTGCATTTCAATTGTTGCATATCATACACATTTCATACAATGTTCACTGCACCGTGTAAGAGGTAGAAGATGTAAGAAGAAAGAAGGAAAAGAAGGGAGTAAAAGATTAAAGAAAAACAGAAGAAAAAGGATAAAATTATAATTAACTCTCTGGTGTCACCATCAAATATGAGAGAGATTTTAGGCAGTATTCCTATCATAACCTGGGCATGATTTCCACAATTCGCCAAAATAATTAATCTTTATAATACCTTGTTCCCCAAGGCATTTTTCAATTCTCCATGTGGAATTAACTAAAGAAATCATTTCAGTAATAGTTGGGTTGATTTCATCCTTCCATTTTCTAACAAGTATAACTCAATTCTGAAGCAACATCACAAGACTTCAGCCAGTTAGTTAAAATTCGGGTGCAAATGGACAAAGCCTCGAAACATACTGCCAAACTGGTTAAATGGCTTAAGGATGACAAAGTCAATGTTTCAGAGTGCCCATCACAAAGTCCTCATCTCAATCCTTTTGAGATAAGGTGGCTACAAACATGGCTTAGTTACTCCAGTTTTGGGATGGGCTCAAATTCCTACCAACATTGTTGAGAAGCTTGAGGAAAGATTTCCAAAAAGTCATACAATTTAAGGGCAATGGTACCAAATGTTAATGAAATGTATGTAAACTTTTGACTTTCTGTAATCTAATAAAAATGCCTTAAAAATTAACCCACTCATTATTCTGGCATGTGCAAATATAAATAATTTTGGTAATCCTAATTGACCTACTATGGTAAGGTTTGTCTTTATATGTGTCTTTATATAGTGTATGTAAACTCTGATTTCAACTGTATATACACAGACGTACCTCGCTATATACACCAAGATATAAATCACTATACTTTAATATACCTTTCTATATACACATACAGTGGGTACAGAAAATATTCAAACCCCTTAAATGTTTCATTGCTTTGTTTCGCTGCAGCCAATTGTTAAAATTAAAAAAAGGTTTTTTTTCTTTTTTGTTTTTTAATCAATCTTTATAATTTTTTCTCCACATTTAATAAAATTATTCAAATATACATTTAAAGAATAAGAATACATTTTTCCTTACAGGCAAGGTACACACAGAGGTAACCCCCCCCCCCCCCCCCCCAATAAGACACCCCTTTTCTTCTTGCTCCTTTCACAACATTAACAAAATACACTTTTATGATCTTTTTTCCATTAAACCAGGAGCAACCCCCTCCCCCCCCCAAAAAAAAAAAATATATATAATGTAATCTCTGCACCCCATCTTGACAGAAAAAAATACAGAAATGTAGATATTTTTGAAAAAATATTAATCAAGAAAAACTGAAGTGTCACAGGGTCATTGTTTTGTTGGAAAGTGAGCCTGTGGCCTAATCTGAGGTCCAGGGAACTGTGGAAGAGGTTTTCATCCAGGATATCTCAGTACTTGGCCACATTCATCTTTCTTTCAATTGCAACCTGTTGTCCTGTCCCTGCAGCTGAAAAACACCCCAATAGCATGAAGCTATATTTCACTGTTGGGATTGTATTTGGCAGGTAATGGGCAGTTCCTGGTTTTCTCCACACGTACCACTTAACACCAAAAAGTTCAAATATTTTTCTCATCAGACCAGAGACTCTTATTTCTCATAGTTTGGGAGAACTGCATGTGTTTTTTCATGTGTCTGAGGAGAGGCTTCTGTCAGCTCACTCACTCCATACTGCATCTCTGGAGCTCAGCCACAGTAATCTCAGGATTGTTCTCTACCTCTCTCACCAAGGCTCTTCTCCAACGATTCCTTAGTTTGGCTGGACAGTCAGGTCGAGGAAGTTGTGGTCATCCCAAAATTCTTCCATTTGAGGAATATGGAGCCCACTATGCTCTTAGGTACCTTGAGTGCTGCAGAAATTTTTATTTAATTTTGGCCAGATCTGTGCTTTGCCACAATTCTGTCTCTGAGCTCTTTGGGCAGTTCCTTAGACCTCATGATTTTTATGTGCTCTGACATGCACTCAAACTGTGAGGTCTTGAATAGACAGATATGGGCCTTTCCTAATTAAGTATAATCAGTTTAATTAAATACATCTGGACTCCAATGAAGGAGTAGAACTGTCTCAAGGAAGATCAGAAGGAAATGGACAGCATGTGAGTTAAATTAGGAAGGATGTCACTGCAAAGGGTCTGAATAACCATGTGATATTTAGTTTTTTCTTATTTAATAAATTTGTATAAATATTTTTACATTTCTGGTTTTGTCTGCCAATATGGTGTGCAGATTGTACATTAATCAGTAAAAAAAAACTTTTTTGATCTTCCCAATTGGCTGCAATGATACAAAGAGTGAAACATTTAAATTTAAATACTTTTCGTGCACTATACAATCAAATATATATTAACACACACACCTATCTATATATACATACAAACACAGGTTATAAATGTATAAACTAACCTGCCATGGCAACTGCTGAAGAAAATAAGTTCTGATTGAATAGATTAAAAACAAAAACAAATAGCTTGAATGCACAGTATCAATCCCATAAGGCATGTCATTTCACAGTTTGTACAAACCTTCTTTAAAACCATAAAATTAACAATCCACTAAATCCAGGTTAGTCCCAGCCACATGTAATCTTATCAAGTCCTTATCAAGTTCATGAGTACTATTAGAAACCATGTTTGGTACTTACTTAAAGTATATAGAAGTTTTAGACATCCCCAGTTTAACACGTCTCTCAGGAAATGTAATAGCTAATTTCTTGTATAACCCAAGAGAAGGTAGAATGGATGATTAAACTGAATAAAGTTCCAGGACAAGCACATAGTATGAAAACATTTCTTCAACCCTATTAAGCTATTTTTTTATAATGTTGGACATGATGGTGGACAAATCGACCAATGTGTGGCTTGTTTTATTAATGAACCAATTCAATTTCTAAGTAAATCAGGTCTGAAGAATCAGTCAGTAGATCAGTTGGTAGATATAATCATATATAAAGTATGCTTTATTTTGCAGGGAACACAGTCGATCCTTTTTTTTAAAATTCTTTTTATTACGTTTGTAATATACCATATATACTCAAGTATAAGTCGAGCTACCTAGTTTTACGACAAGAAACTGGGAAACCTTATTGACTCGAATATAAGCCTAGTATGGGATATGCCGGATCACCTCTTTAATGAAATAAAATAAATAAAATATCCGCAGCAGCCCCAACAATTAGTAAAATGTCCACATAGCCCCCCCCCCGTTGGTAAAATGTCCATAGCTGCACTGCCTTAAAAAAAAATAAACCTAGTACTCTCTACCCGCATCCTTCCCCGCAGCAAATCTTTGGTTATCTGGCAGCACGGGCAGATGAACATCTATGTGATCAGCCGCATCATAGTGTGTGCGCAGCCAGATCGCATATAGGTGCATCTGCCCATGCTGACAACTTTCTTTGTGAGAATATAGGACGCTGGAAGTGAGTGCTAATGGATCATTTAAGTTTTATACACTCCATTATAAGCCAAGTGGGGCTTTTCAGCACAATAATCATGCTAAAAAACTCAGCTTATACTTTAGTATACACGGTACATTATAATAAAAAGCATAACAACAAAATGAAATAATGTACATACATGAACAAACTTACATGTCATGTAAAAAGTCTATTCTTCACAAAGCTTCTATCCACATAAATACCTCACTTAACACCTCCTTCACCTTTCAATAATTTATAAATATGGGAAAAAAAACATAATTTTTTTCTATTTCTTGAAAGACCCTAGGTTTGCAAACCAAATCCTCTCATGCTGTATAGGTTTGTTGTACTAGTGTCTTAGTTACTATGAGCCTCAAGCCCAGCAAAGACCTTATCCTCATATCTTATTACTATTCCACTGCATTTTGTGAAACAAAAAAAAGAAGTCACCCCATCAGCATCACTTCATTTCACTTTGTCAGCCAGCAACTTAGTACCAGCAGCCATTTCAGTGTTAATAATGCTGCACCACACCAAAAATCTATCTGTGAATGGTGAATAATTTTGTTACAAATAACTTTCCCAGTATGTGACATTATATACAATTTCAAAGGGTCACCATTGGTCCAAAACTCATATGTCTTACCTAACAATAACCAGCTAGTCAATGAGATAACTATCTACGTGCAAAATGTCGAAATTACGCTTCTCTGTCCAATCTTATTTCAATAAGAAACAGATGAGAATGAGAACTGCTAGATTTCATGTAGTATTTTTAGTGGCTGGTTGTTTTTAAAAAGGATCCAAACTAATGACTAAGAGTTCCCAAAGTCTCTAAGAACAAAGCAGGTAATAATTCTGGTTTTATACCATAACAGCTAATAAAGAACAAAAAGGTCAGTGTTTCTCCAAAAGTTCTAAAAAAAACATGGGATTTAAACAAGTGTTGAAAAATACAGATTTTATTTGGTGTCAAAAAATGACTTTAACTGTGCAGTTGTGTATTAATTGAGTAAATCCATATGATGAACTCAAGTATGAAGTTACCGTAATAAGAAAATTTTCTCTAAAATCAATTAATTATTAAAAATGGGTTTCTCAAGGACCGACAGCAGAAATGTTATTTTATGACATATGTCTATCTTACCTCTTAGCCAGAGTTGCTTTTGATGTCACTATGTCTGTATACATTCAGGGCTATCTATAGGTTCAGTAGCTTTGCCACTGTAGGTTAAGGCACAGGATAAGGCTGACTATGCTTATATATTTATTATACCCTAAAAAGTGTTGTGGGAGTGATAGGAGTAAATAGAACACTGAAGAAGGTGCTAGATGTCAGAAGAAGAGGCATAAGAGAATCTTTGTCTAATATTTACCACATGAAACATAGAGATGCAATAGAAATATAAATAATTCAACATTCATTCCATGGTCATGTGGTGTTGATAGGATAATGTCAGGCATTGCAGTGAGAGCCAAGACCTGAAGCTGGATGTCCTCTGATGCTAAGTGCTAGTTCAGTCTCCAAAGTTGACATAGCTGCCAAGATGAATGAACTGTTTGGTCAAGAAGCCGAGTGACATGATAGTCACTAGTTGGCTGCCTCCTCTCTGCGGTTGAACTGTGCCTACTAGCTCTCGAAGAGGTCAAAAAGTCATAGAAGTGACCCTACTTCCTCCATGTCAGACTATGAATATAGAGATGCATTATGTTGAATTAACCCCTTAACAACTTGGCCCTTTTTGTGTTTCCATTTTTAACTCCTCACCTTCAAAGATCTACCTACCATAAATACTCAAGTATGAGCCAAACCTCTGCCTGCACTGCCAGGTAGACGCTTGGAAACGCGAAAAGAAAGTCGGAGGTGAGCGCCGGAGGTAAGAATTAAGTTTATTATTTTTAAGGGGGCTCTGCTGGGTATTTTATTATTGAGTGGGGCTCTTCTGATCATTTTATTACTAAGTTGGGGCTTTGCTGGGCATTTTATTACTGAGTGGGGCTCTTCTGATCATTTTATTACTAAGTTGGAGCTTTGCTGGGCATTTTATTACTGAGTGGGGCTCTTCTGATCATTTTATTACTAAGTTGGAGCTTTGCTGGGCATTTTATTACTGAGTGGGGCTCTTCTGATCATTTTATTACTAAGTTGGGGCTTTGCTGGGCATTTTATTGATGAGGGAGGCTCTTCTGGACATTTTATTAAATTGTTGTGGCTGCATTTCCCTCCCTAGGCTTATACTCAAGTTTTCCCAATTTTTTGTGGTGAAAGTATTTACAGATGTGTATGGACTTGTTTTCTGTATAACAAATTGTACTTCATAGTGACAGTATTTGATATCCCATGCAGTGTACTGGGAAGTGGGAAAAAAATGTGAATATGCTGAAATTGGTGAAAAAAACTAATATACTCCATATTCTTGTGTGCTTGGTTTTTATGGCCACATTCTTGTGCGCTCCAAATAACAAAACATTTATTCTTTGGGTCAGTAAGATCACAATATTGATATAGATTTAATTGTGTTTTAAACAATTCTTTATTTTGCCATCTTCTGAAGCTACTAAGTTTTTCACCAGGCTGTGTGAGTTGTCATTGTTCTGCTGGATAAGCTAATGCTTTCGGACTTGATGACTTTTTGATCACTTTTAATTACATTTTTTATATGTTGCAAAATGAGTCATTTTGCCGCTATTTTCCATTACAGGGTTCAACCTATACGTTTGGTAGATTGGGACGTGGTGATATCTAACATGTGGCAAATTTTATTTGTTCATTTTTATATCAGTTTTGAACTTTTATGGGGGTTTTTTACTATTTTTTACAACACCTAGATTACTTTAACCATAGGTTGTCTGATTGATTCTACTATATACTGCAATACTACTGTATTGCAGTGCATGGAGAAATTGCTATAGATTGGCACACTGTTACAAATCTGCAGCAATGACAGGTCCTGGGGTCTTATAAAGTGTGATGATCAAAGCCACTATGGTGGCACCCCGGGTTAACAGCCGGGTGTTACTTGGCTTGTATGAAGTGAATGAAAAATTTAAAAAAAAAAGTGAAAATGTCTCCCAATGGTCTTTTATTACCTGATGGTGGACATATATAGTAAAAACACAAAAAAAAGACATTACGGAAAAAAATACATTTGAAAAATACATTTACCAACTTCCCAATATAATAAAAAGAATATCCTAACACTATGGGGCTTATTTACTAAGGGTCCCACAGCCGCATTTCTGTCGGGTTTTCCGACTTTTTGGGGATCGTACCGCCGAGACAGGGATTTAGAAGGGCATTGTGTCACGCGCAATCGGATTTCGTCGCTGGCTTTCATGCAACAGAAATCGGGGGGCAGGCTGAGCACGGGATTTAACATTTAAATTGTGTCACAAGACAATGCACTTACATGCACCAGGAAGAAGAAGGTGAACTCCGGCGGACCTGAGTGGGGAAGCGACACATGCAGGATATTGGGCGCACGATCTTAGTGAGTCCGTGATTGTCGGACAATGCACAGCAGGGATCGTGACTGGACTGGGTAAGTAAATGTGCACCTATGTGTCCCCAAAAAACAGTGCAAAAATTTTTGAAGGTAGCACGCCAAAAAAAGAAGTTATGGGGACTCTGTAAGCATTCACATTATAATATATCTAGTTCTGTGAGATGCTGACAATGTGCTAAGAATATCAGGGTCCAGATTTATATACACTGCAATTTAGCAAGAGAAATGAGATAGATCAGAGATGATGAGATCCATATGATGCATATAACACATGACATTCTCAGCTCTGCTATAACAGCCATAACATACACTGTCAGGCCCCCCTCCCCTGGATAAAGACCTTATCTGTCTTTAGCTTTAAGATTTACTCTCCTCATGCTGCTTGAGGAAATTTCTGTTTGTGAGTTCATCTTGGAATGCAGGGGTGGAGGTCGCTGCAGAGAGGAGCTCAGTGCAGCGTCAGAAAGGTGAACAATGGGGCAGATTTATCAAGCTGTTTGAAAGTAAGAATATTTCTAGTTGCTCATGGCAGTCACAGCTCCCCTTTAAAAAATTCATGAGCACTGGTAAAATGAAAGCTGAGCTGTGATTGGATGCCATGGGCAACCACAAAAATTTTGACTTTCAGACAGCTTGATAAATCTGCCCCAATGTGTCCTGCCCAACCCTAGACGTCTGATTTAGGGTCGGATCCGAGGCAAACGAAATTGTGTACACCAAGACTGATAGAGACAGGTTGTAATTATATATGTGAAATGCTGTATTTTTGTTCATACCAGTGAATTAGAGGATGTGTTGTTTTATTATAATGAGTATATTTAAGTGTATTTGGGGAAATACTCCTTTAAGGACACAGCCCTTTTTCATGTTTGCATTTCTATGTTTCACTCCCTAATTTTAAAAATCTATAACTTTTTTATTCTTCTGTGTGCAGAGCTGTATAAGGGATTGTTTAATATTCCATGCCATGTACTTTGAAGCTGCAAAAAAATTCTAATTGCGGTGAAATTGACAAAAAAAAAACATTTGCTGCATTTTCATTTTGGCCCTGTTTTTACAGCTTTTACTCTCTACCCCAAAGGACAACTCCACCATATTCTTTGGGTCACAGAGATACCAAATTTGAAACGGCCCGTCACTCATCTATGTTTGGCATGCTACTTGCTTCCTGCATAACCCAAATAAGGTATCAAACTTTATGGTGTATGGTGCGAGCATAAAACTTTCTTTTCTTGCTTTAAGACAAAAAGATTATTATGACTTAGTAGATTTAAAAAAACTAAAGTCTTCTGTACTAACAAATAAATCTTCATTGTGCCATTTTCTCAGACCAATTATTTTCAAACTTCAGTGTATGGACCTGGGTAATGTGTCATTTCATGCAGGGTGAGATAACATTTTCAATGCACCAGCACACTGTTATAGATCATGCTGAATGACAACCCTGGGAGTCTCACATAGATACCCGGCTATCATGGCATTGGATCGTTGGCTACCGATGAAGTCACAGGTGGGTAATGATCCAGCCCTAGATTACAACACGTGGCAGCATTTAAATGGTTAATTTTGGAAATATCTATCCTGGACAACTGTGAGAGCTTAAAGGTAAGGTGAAGAAGCAGAGAAATTAAGATTATGGTTAAAGAGACTCACTAGACAGACTAATGGTCAAATGTGAGGGCGGTGAAAAGAAAGCACTATCTGGTGTCATTTATTCTTATCAGTAGGGATAATGTGGTATTATTTCTACAAATATTTATTTCTACACATTATTTCTATAATAATGTGGTATTATTACTACAATAAATCAATTCAAAATGAGAAGTGGTACTAACCAAAATGAGTCACTATCTAGCACATCAATGTCATGGATGAACTTTAAAAGAAATTAGTCATTTGTTTTTCCCATCTTAAACTGGCTTACATAATTTAGGGGACTCTGCTAGAAAAAAAAGAGGAAATAGAATTTTTACCTGCAGTATTCCTAATTTTTTTTTAACTGCCTGTATCTGCGCTTTTGTGTATCAGAGAGCCACTAGCCTGATGGGATTTAAAAGGAAACGTTCTACAAAGATTTAAGAAAAAGTTAATTCTTGGCATGCCTCCAAGGAAAATTGCAAAAAATGGCCTTATCATGAAGGCTTAAAATAGGCTGGTCACCAAGAGATTAACATCTCTCTCAATATTTAGTCTAAAAATGCCTATTACATACAATCCAAATATGCCCAAGCAAGAACAAACTGTCAGATCCTATTAACTCTGTTAGAAATCATTTAAAAGCTAATACCATAACCCGTTGCAACTTGCTAACATACTCAAAGTACATTAAATGTTAATGGGAAAGCTTTCACTATTTAGTGTAATAACTAAAAAAAAATGTATCACCATATTATCCTGCTATAGAACTCCTCAGTTGCCTCAACAACAATGTTATTCTTAACAATAAATTGTATATGAAAATATATCTCTGGATGGCAGTACAAAAAATGAATAAAAGATGGGGAAGTTGAATGCTTTTTATGAGAAAGTGATCCTTTACAGTGTAACAGCCTGTACAGCTACAGCATGGAGAGGCTCTAGTAATGCCCCCCAGAGCCATTGTGTCTCATTAGCATAATTTGATCAATTGATTTTGCACATTCCTTTTAGTGTACACTTAAGAAGTGTCCATGGCACATATTTACCACAGCTGCACTATTCCCGAGACAACACAAATTTCTGCACTGAGAGGGTGTTCCGGTACAAAGCTGTGCCAAGCGCCGCATTTATCATGCAGTGCCCGATAGAAGTGTGTCGCACTCCCTATGTTAAAGGTGCACTAAAAAAAGTTGGTGCATTCTATCAGAGCAGAAGAATGCGCACCAAAATTCATGAATCTGGTGCACCCTGCACACTTCACACGCTAACTGCACCTAGTGGAGTTTGCCCTGTTTTTTATAAATGTGGGCCAATGTGTCTCTATATCCTTCTTAAAGTGTACTTAATGTTCAAAATAGGAAATAGGGAAATTTATGACCTGATACTTTTGATTAATTTAGCTTAATATTGTTGGAGGAGTATATTGCCAGTATCAACCTGTATCTTATGCTATATGCATTTCAGAAGCATAATGCCACCCAGAAATTTGAAGACATTAGGGGACTGTGTCTTGACACTCCGAGGCTAGTACCATGGACTTTGGTGCAGGATAAAATTCTATGCCTGATACTAGATTGATAATCCCTCTTGGAGTCTCTGATTTATGTCTCTCCCTGTCCAGATAGTCATTTACTGTGTGGTTTGTGGTTTTCCTCATGGCTGACTTTATCCCATGCTTTGCCATTCTTTACACTTACTTTGAACGTATTACTTTGGACTTTGCTGTTTTGTATGCTCCCCAGATTATTAAACTGATTAAGAGAACCCGTCAGGCAAATGAACTCCCAAAACTAAATATATTTTTTATAAACTGCCATTAGAAAGCATTGCCTCTATCCCTTCATTGTCCCTCTACATGCCTGTAAACCTAAGCAATGAGGTCCTAAAGCTGTATGCAAATGGCCTGTGCAATGAGTCCTTAGCATATTCAAGCTGTCCAGCTTATTCACGAGTGGGAGTCACAGCCACACCCCCAGTGCTTGACTGACAGGCTGTATAATGATGTGCTTCCTGGTGCTGGCGCCCCCTGCAGCCTGTGTGTGTATAGGAGAGAGGATAAGAGGACAAGAGGAGAGGTATATCGTTTGCATCATCCAGCGGCAGGTGCTAATATTCTGCAGGCCGCCGGAGAGCACAATGCTTCTATGTGTGAATAGAGACACAGTGCCAGCTGTGTCAGATTCCCTGCTGGTATCGATGCGCTGCACCACATGTGTCTAGACACAGTGCACCAGCAGCTTGCTGTAGCTAGTCTCCGCGCAATCACACACGGTATGAATTGTATCAGCGGCAGGAACCCAGCGCTGCACTGGCTCACTATTGGTATGTTTGCTAGCACTGTCCCTCAGTTAATTGTCCCTAATCTGTGAGCATTGATTAGTGAAGAGTGTCCCGACACGTGTTTCGCCAGGTCACCCTGGCTTCTTCTAGGGGCGGGGACGGCCGGGTTTGGCCATCTTTTATGATGTCATTATTTATTTATTTTTTAGGTTAATTGTCCAATCGGAAGTCACCATGGGTATGGTAATAGTAAACAATGTAACCAGAGTTTAAGGAGCTTTGTAAATGTTAGAATGTTGTTATTTATGTTCTGGATTGTGTAACGACTGCATACCTTGTAACAAATATGGGATACGAGGTAATATATCCTCGCATCAATTATGTTAAAGCTAAAAGTAAAAAACACACATGGCTGGTTTTAGTGTACTTGTAGTGACATGTTCAAATGTACTGTGTTTAACAGTATAGTAGCCTTGTTATAAGCATTATTCCCATGAACAGAGCCAAGGAAAATCGGCCCATTATTCTTGAAGTGGATATTTAATGTACTTTTATTGTGGGGTACCACAATGAGATCAGTTTAAATATCAGTGGAGAAAGAGAGGCATTTTACAAAAAACAGCCAAAGCCAAAATTATCATTAGGCCATTGGGTTTAAGGCTCCCCATCCTGTATATCCAACGGCTCTCAGTTTGAAGGAGCAGAGTGTCCAGGTCACCCCCTCTGATCCCTAGGGTAACATGGGTAATGGCCCATCCTCTCAAATCTCTGGTATTACAGTTATGGACTTTCTTGAAGTGCTCAGCGATCGGGGTCGGTTGAAAAGGTTTATTCTGCTTCAAGTCTTCTGCCTGTGTTTTATCATAATTTCTGATGGAACTAAGATGTTCCCTTATTCTGATTCTCATCTCACGGATGGTTTTCCATACATATCTCAGGCACTGAAGGGCATAGACCACTGCAGGCGTAGAGCAGGTGATGTGTTCCTTGATCTCATATTTGAGGCCCAGGGCTGCATCTGCCATGGCGGCAGATGACAAACCCCCGAAGGAAGCAGCATAATTGCCGTTCATAATGTGGGTGATTCGGGCAGCTGCCCGAATCGCTCACCTGAGTTATAGAGCTGCCACTGGAACGTCTAGGGAATCTGTGTATACAGAGCGGCGCAGAGAGACAGATTGACGCTGCACCGTTCTGCATACACAAATGCCATAGACGTTCCAGCGGCAGCTCTATAACCCAGGTGAGCTCTATTCCCTTGGAGGATCCAGGCGGCGTGTGATGACGTTATCACTTGCAGCCTATGTTCCTGCATGGAGCCGGGAGCCGGAACCTGTCAGAAAACAACAGTGTCGGCATGGGAATCACAGGTGAGTATTAGTTTCTTTTTTTCCTTCTGCTGGCCATGTTCAACATGTTTAGGGCTGTGCATAATGAAACTAGGGAGGGAGAAAGCTGCATTTGGAGTCCGGGTTTTAAATAAACTGTGGGAGTAGGAGGGATGTTTAAGGGGTACAGTGTGTGACTAAACTGGGTAAGGGGCTGTATATGTGGCCATATCTGAATTAAACTGGTGGTTATGGGGTACTGTATGTAATTACACTGGGGGGCTGAATCTGTCTATAGGGACAGAACTTAAACTAGGGTTATCTGAATATAGGGGGGCTCTATATAATTATACTGAGTGGAACAGATGCCAAAATATAATTTTACTGGGGAGTGAGTGGATATGGGGTGCTATATATTAATGTTTACGGTGACACTCTTTAATTATAGTATAGTATATGTTTGTAAATTAGAGAGGGCTATATATATATGTATATATATATATATATATGTAGATAAATTATGTTGGCGCTTTATGTAAATAAATAACAATGGGATGTATATTAATAAAATCACAATATATTATTGAGGTTGCGGTCACATATATTAGTACTGTTTTTTGACACTTATGCATCTTGTAAGTAAAAGCATGTGTTTTGCTTTGTTAATGTTCAATACTAATGTTAAAAGGGAACACAAATGCTATTGCTTATATAATTAACTTTTATGTATATGTAGTGATGAGTTTTGTACAATATATTTTTTTAGATTTCAAAACACAATGCAAATGTATTATGGGAATGAAACCTTAGGGGGCTATATATTAATTAAGGGTTCTGTATATGATGTATATGTAATAATTTATCAGGGGGTGCTATATCTAATCAGTTTAGGGGGACCCTGTATACAGGCAGTCCCCGGGTTACATACAAGATAGGGTCTGGAGGTTTGTTCTTAAGTTGAATTTGTATGTAAGTCGAAACTGTATATTTTATAATGGAAGTTCTAGACAATTTTTTTTTCTTTTGCCCCAGTGACAATTGGATTTTCAAAATTTTTGGTGTAATTGGACCAAGAATTATCAAAGCTTCATTACAGACACTTTACAGCTGATCATTGCAGTCTGGGACTATAGTAAAGCATCCAGAGAGCTTCACCAGAGGTCACAGTGGGTAGAGGGGTCCGTCTGTAACTATGGGTTGTCTGTAAGTCGGGTGTCCTTAAGTAGGGGACCGCCTGTATATAATAGCAGGGGGTGCTGTAAATACTTGAATTTATTCTTGAGGGCTTTATGTTGGAAAATTAATTTATTACAACATTTATTTAATTTATTTAGGGGGAATCTAGTATACAAACGGTCCCCTACTTAATAACACTCGACTTGCAGATGACCCCTAGTTACAAACGGACCTCTGGATATTGGTCATTTATTGTACTTTATCCCTAGGCTACAATAATTGGCTATAACAGTTATCACAGGTCTCTGTAATTAAGCTTTATTGTTCATCCTGATTCTTATGACAACACAACATTTTTAAAATCCAATTGTCACAGAGACCAAAAAAAATTTGTCTGGGATTACAATGATAAAATATACAGTTTAGACTAACATATAAAATCAACTTAAGAACAAACCTACAGACACTATCTTGTACGTAACCTGGGGACTGCCTGTATGCTATAATACTTTAGGAGGACCACACGCAGTGTGTGTTCTATATATGGGGGACAGTGTGGTCAGTTGTGATGTGAGGGGTATACATATTTTAGAAGCACTGTTATCCAGGAGACAAACTGTAAGTGACTGTGGTATTTTATAGGCACAGTGTGGAGATGTGCTGCACAGAGCTGAATACATCTGGCTGTGATTTCAACAGTGATAAACCATGGTTGGGAGAAGTCGTATGGAAGTCCCCTTCAACATTATCTCTTGTAAGGTACTAAATGCCACTAATTGTTATCAATTGTTAGTAATGTTGACAGCATTTTTTTTTATCAGATTGTAGTAGCCAAAAGTAATAGGAGACCAGGGGTAATTTCATTTTCCGTCTCAGGCAGCAAATAGGCCAGAATCGGCCCTGTTGAGGCCATCCTTATCTTCAAAGGATTTGGTTTTCACAAGAACTTGGCATGCTGTGCATACCCCGCAGGGGTAGAAGCCAGCAAATTTGTGACGGATGTTCCTCTTACTCTTTGCAAAGTGGCTTACTACCAATGCATTGCCTATCGAGCAACCCTTTCTATATCCGCTTGATATGTGTATAGCAGAACATGCCAGGTACTTGTGTAGCTGATGTCTGTGTCTCTCACATGTGTATAGCAGAACATGTCAGGTACTTGTGTAGCTGATGTCTGTGTCTCTTACATGTGTATGGGAGGATGCAGCGTCTCAGCAGAAAAAACACAGACACTAGCAATGCTTTACTATACATTACACAAAGACATGAGCAGGGGGGAGAGAGGGGAGGGGTAACAAGGGTGACATCACTTTCTCTCTGCCTGTGCACAGCCTCATTTACATAATAAAGAAAATATAATTTTACAATGATTAATGTATGGATCAAATAGATAAAGGCTGGGATGGAATCCTTGTGAGCTGCTCCAACAGGTAGTGGTGACAGAAATTGGGACCTGATGACAGATGACCTTTAAAGGACAAGTATAAAAGTCTCCAGAGCATGTTGCAATTGTAACAATCCTTCAATACGAGCATAAATCTTTAAAGGAGATGGATCTTGATGTATTAAAGGTCAATGGTACCATATAGACCTATCTGAATATTTAGTGTGTAAGTATATAGAAACTTTTCCTACAGCTTCAGTTTAACAGCTGCTACTTTTTGGAAGCTGTCCTGGAAAATAATGCACCTTTGAGCTATTCAAAGACTTCTATATATTTAATGTTGACATGTCTATAGTTTGTGCCAAGCTGAGAATCCATGTACTGTAATTACTGTCAGTTTCAAAGTGAGGAAGAACAAGAATGAATTCATTCGCAATCCACATTCCTGAGTAATCACAATCCATGAAATGTAAACTAGATATATGTTCATGTTATATTCACATATAAATATCTCTCTAGAAGTATTACATATCTAATGCTAGTTCCAATGAGCTCCAGTTATTGGAGCTAAAAGTAGCAGATTTTACGCATTCCACAAATGTATTGCTTTTCATGGCCATAATAATATTTTCTATTTAATTTATTTACTATGAAGAATCAATTCATATTTAATATTTTTACCTGTTAGCAGTATTAGGAGCATTGTTATATATTGGCAATTTAATAATTTCCTACCTTTCCAAACCCTTATTGATTTTAGGTCTTTAACCTTTTCATCACTCAAGTGGGGACAAGACATTTCAATGAAAGATAGAATAATTTCTTTATTAAACAGGACTTTTCCCCAATTCTGCAAACTGTATCCTTTTACAAGTTTTAGTAGATGCTGCTCCTCTGGTACTGGTATTCTGGTACTGTTTGGATTTTTTTCTTTGCCTCCCACCATTCCCAAGAAATCATTGTCCTTAGATTTTGCACTTAACCCCTTAACGACCTGGCCCTTTATTATCAAAAATCTATAACTTTTTTATTTTTACACGTAAAGAGCTTGTTTTTGCGTAACAAATTACACTTCATAGTGATGTTATTGAATATTCCATGCTCTGTACTGGGAAGCGGGTAAAAAAATCTGAATGCAAAGAAAAAAACGCATTTGCGTCATTTTCTTGTGGGCTTGGATTTTACAGCTTTCATTGTGTGACCTAAATGACATGTCTTCTTTATTCTTTGGGTCGGTATGATCATGGGGATAACAAATTTATGTAGGTTTTATAGTGTTTTCATACATTTACAAAAATTAAAACCTCTTGTGCAAAAATTTTGGGGGGATTTTGCCATCTTCTGGCACCTAACTTTTTCATACGGAGCTGTATGGGGTGTCATTTTGCACGACTTTTAATTATGTTTTCAATTCTACCATTTTTAGGACTGCACAGCCTTTTGATCACTTTTTATAGATTTTTTTTTATATTTTTCAAAGTGGCAAAAAAAGTGCTATTTTCCACTTTGGGTGGTATTTTCCGTTACGGGGTTAAACGCAGTAAAAAAAAAAAAAGGCATTATATTTTGATAGATCGGGCATTTTCAGATGCAATGATACCTAATGTGTTTATGAAGAACCAAGGCTGTCATGGCGACCAATTGCCGCTCCCTGATGATGTAATGGGGAGTGCCGCCATCTTTTTGAAGCCGCTGGCAGGGATCGCGGGGATAACACCCTGCAATATGCAGCAAAGACTTACCAGCTAAGGAGAGGGTTCTTGTACCAGCACCCGACGTGCGCTTTACTATTACGGCGCACGTGGGTAAAGGGTTAAAGGGGTTTTCCCACGAAAGAAAATTCTCACATTTTGATCCTCTAGTGATGTTAACACAATAAAAATCATTTTAACCCCTTACTTTACAATTTTACTCAGTTATATTGTTGTTTTAGCTCCTATCACTCTTTAGGATGCTTAGTGCAAAATGTGGCGTGTGTCTAGGGGCAACTGAAATTATGTACACCAGGACTGATAAAGACAGGTTAGACTTATATCTTTGAAATGCTGCATTTTTGTTAATAACAGTGAAATAAAGAATGTGTTGTTTTGTTAACCTGAATAAATATAAGAAACTTGACTTCGTGGGAATACCCCTTTAATTATGTTACTGAGGCTATGGCAGGAAGGCTAAGACAGTCTGGTACTGCCAATCAAAAAGTAGCTAACTTTATTGGCTAACTTTTAAGGCGGACTTGTAAGTTGCAGAGAACTGGTATTTTGCAAATGCTCTAGAGGTCTGTGTGAAGACTATAATGTTAAAAAAATTAATGTAGAAAAAATGACAAAAACTTAAGAATCAAATAAGAATATGAGTTTGATAACCCTGATACTGCTAATGAATTTGTGATTATGTATTCTCTATGATAACATTAGTTGGCCTGTGAGCAGAAAAGTAAGTTCCCAGTAGCATCAGAACTTCTGAACACAGCCTTAGATATTCATAATTGTTTTTTCTCATTGTTTTCACACATTTTGGGGGGGGGATTTTATAAGCATTTTTATTGCATTTGTAGACTATGTTTGTGATTTATGGTTCACCAAACTGGATGGTGAAGACTAGCTTCTCACTCATCTACTTAACCCTCTTGTCTCCATAGACTTCTCAGTAGCATAACACATGATGGATAATTCTACCTATCTTGCTAGATGGAATTCAGCAGATATTTTAGAGCAAACATTTTATCAGAAAGGAAAGGAGCATGAGAAGAAATAAAGTAAATGAAGAAAGTAGCAATTGCCAATGCTCCACTGTGGTACATTGTTCCTTGTGTCCCTCTTGATTTATGCAAAGCTTCTTGAAAAGTTAGTGACCATTTAAAGTATTGATGAAAAGTTATTTACAAAATGTCATCACTACCATGACCCCGCTACGTAACATAATGGTAGAATGCATCTAAATTTACTATGATTGGAGTGAAGTATTGCTAACCTCTATAAGATGTTCCATAATTTGTAGGATCCATATGTTTGTTAAAGTTAAAAAAGTCTTCCAATATTGGATACTGATATAGCAATGTGATACATCTGATTATGATTAAATACAAAATCATTTCTGGAAAGGCTGAGATAATATGAATATCCTTCAACACAAAATCCTTTCAGATAATTATGCCTTTATTATGTAAGCTGTCAAATCGGTTTTGGATGGGAGACAGCAGACATGCACTAGATGTCTGGTAAAACTCAATAGCAGTAGTTTTTGGATGCCTATATCCTGAATTCCAAAGCATGAAACGCCTGCATAAAACGATTAGGTTGTGTCAACACAAAAGTCAATTAAACGACATGCAGAAAACTGGCAGAAAAGTTTCATCCAAGGTATGTGGACAAGCAGGGTAGATAAATGTAGGTATTGTGGATACCAGGCACAGGAGTCCCTGTTAGCATGAAACCAGTGCTAGCGCATTTATTGATAACATACCAGATTTTTACTGTTTTCTTACAGTAGAATGATTCAATTATCGTGTGAAGAATCTAATGTTACCCTATGATAATTACATTCAAGGCTAATTAAAGACTAAGCTTTATGCTAATATAACATTCTAAAATGTATAAGATAAGATATGAAACTTCAAAGTAAATTCAAAAACTCTCTCCCATCACCCAGAGTTAGGTGGGTTATTATTTCTAGTGACTATCTCTTTATATGCAATATATTTATTATAATTTATCTTACATACAGGAGCACATTTACTAAGATTGACGGAACCTGGACTAAAAGTGCTCTTCCTGTGTATAATGCTCCGTGCACCAGATTAATTAAGATCGTGCACCAGAAATCATGAATCTGTCACTTCCCTGCATTGGCCTGTCAGAGTTCACCAACTTTTTTGTGGTGCACCATTAAAATAGGGTGTGAGACAGACTTTTTTATATTAAATCCGCCGCATGGTCCAACTGAGCACCGGAACGCGCCCCAATTTGTGTTGCATGATAGCTATATAATATAATCATATAATATACAATTACCACATACAGAAATCTTGAGCGGTGCCTATGTGCATTTGTAGAAGATTGACCTATGTACCCTCTGTTTCCTTTTATTCTTTTCCCCAAGCAAAGGATCCACTAGCGGCTGAACAGGCATATTTTAAGCACACAAGATTTTTAAATAACCACTCTGCTTTTTTAATATCAATCTAAATTATCTGCAGATGAGAACATATCTTGCCATATGTGAAGGATAACTTTTAATACTGCTGCTCAGAAATGTTCCTTGCAGCAATAGTGAAATTGCAAGCTTGCAATTTTATCATTTCAATTGTAATAGACTTGGACTCTAAAAATGTATTAAATAAAGAAACTTTATTTAAAAAAAAAAAGGAAGAAAGACTCAAGTCATCATTCTTTGCTGAGGCATAGGGCAACTTATATAAAAGGAACTAGTCAGGTGGTTTTCCCAAAGGCTTCAGCATATACAGCATCAAGTAATGTTCTTTCCTATGGTGGATGACTGCATGACTATATTTCACAGGCAGCAATATCTTAATACAGGGTGGGTATCTTCTGCTTACAGGTGTTTTCTCCATGAAGTACTGACCCAAAGAATAATGGGATTTTTTAATTTGAATAGCACAGTGAAAGCCTATAAAAAAATGTTGTACTTTGCCACTTGGAAGTACAAATTATTCTACAAAAAAAAAAAACTATTAAAATAATTTCCATGCAGATTCCACACCAGTTTTTCAATGCCAATGGCAGCTGTCAAAATCTCATCAAAAATGTATGTCTACAAAGAAAAACCTTATCCCAATTTTTAAAAAACTTCTTCAAAGCCATGAGTTTTACGGAGGAATATTTGCTCCAAAACACTGCGTGTGAGAATTCCCTTAAAAGGTTCACGAAACTCAAGCAGCATGTCCCTCGTAATGACTTTGCTTCTGTGGTCACCAGCTGATGGCCAATGCGCCACTAAGGTGTGAACAGAGCTAGAAGCTAGGCAAGAGTATCAAAAGTTTAGAAAACAATATGGAGATTCCATGCACTAAATGTGCATCTAGTATTAAAAAAATGAAACAGCATAGCTTTGGAGTCACTGCTGTACAGTTAACTAGTTCCGTATAATAATATGTACCCAGTACTTGGTCATTTACTGCACCTTTGTTGTTTAGCATAGTTTGTGATGTATCACAAAAAATATACAGCCAGTGAAAACTCCCCAAATAACAAGCTTGATTGAACTTCCCATCTGTGTACATGTGAGCCTTTGGAAAAAGCATGAAATCCAAAAGGGATTTTGTATACCAAAAACCTTTGCTGGGAACTTAGCAACTATTATTATGTTATGAATGAGATCATTTTATATATTTTGGCATTATTTGTACTCTTAACTTCTTAAATGATACAAAATAAATCAAGGAAAAGCAGACCTCTTACTGTACACATTATAGTTTTGTACCATTTCCAACCCTTTGAAAAGATGCAAAGTTTGATTGTCACAAGTCCAACCGAAGAGGTACTGAGCATGCAAATAGGTTTGGCACAGGCCAGACCAAGAAGTAAAGGCCAAGGAAAAGTTCCTCATTCACCCTTTACCCTCTATCAAAGGTGTAGAGTTTTCCGGATGGAATCCCTAGGTTGCTATTCTGGAATAGACACCATTAATAGATTTGTAGTGCAAGAACAACATGAAAAACAAAGACATACTTATGAATATGCCAGAGTAAGGACTGGTAGCATACCTAAGAGATGTTATAATTTAAGAATAAAACACTGAATCAAGAGTCACTCTCTAGAAACTGATGACTGGAACCAAATAGAACCATCTCTGTAAAAAAAAATTAAACTTTTCGTATTGGTACTTCTAACAAATAGCTTTTTGTATTTTTAATACAGAGGTACTAAGGCCCATTCCACGGCCCGAACGCTGCACCGCGGGAGTGAACTCAGCATGTCAGTTCACTCCCGGTTTGCAGCGTTCGGGCCGTGCGTTCCCGGCAGCTTGCGTTGCGAGTGTGATGTGAGTTCATCGCATCACACTCGCAAGTGTGGAACGGGCCTAACTCATGCTAGTCAACAGTAAAATTTCTCAGACTTTTTTATTAACAACAATCATAGGTTTCTTCCCGCCAGCAGGAGTGGATTTAGAATTGACACCTAAAATTTATGGAAGTATGAGTTGGTTTGGGTAATTGGAAATAGTAATTAGGGAGGTCTAAGATATTTCATCTTAAGCAATATGTGATAAGGAGTTATTTAACTTCATGGTCTAAGCTAGCTAAGGAGTTAAAAGGCCTGGTGTTTTAAAGTTGTGTAAGGTATCATGGTAATTGCTTGTTAAATCAGTAGAGGTATATTCTATAAACATCGCTAGTCTTGGGTAGTGAAGTGGTTAAGCCAGCATCTTGTCAGTATATGGTAGTGGATGGGTTGCACAGTTTTGGTAGTTCAGGAGATACCTAGTCTCATTCCCCCCAGCCTTGACTACAGAAACCCTGTAATGAGCATTGTCTAGAAAAGAAACTTTCTGAATGATCTGGAGCTATAAGGCAGCCAGCTGAATCACTGTATACTATGATATATGCAGGTATGAATACTAAGAACCTTAAAATAAGTCTCATATAAAGATACAATTTGAGTTATCCTGTGGAATGAGATACATTTTATAACTTATCGAACCTGTTCTCTACAATGTAAAACTACTAGCACAGGTTTCCTCACATATACAAGTTCATTAATCCCTATTTTCAACCTTCATATTACAAAGAATACAGGAAACGCAAAGTAATGAAAATGATACTTAATGTTTTAAAGGAATTGCTTCATAAATCTAACAAAGATAATTGCAGTGCTTTCAGAAGTCAACTAGAGCAATGATCATCATGGCATCTCGCTGACTGGATGTAGAACATGCATGCTTGGCACACAGATGCAATCACAGTTGTCTTTTTTCTTTTGGTGAACAGACTAAGCATTGTAAGGACTAAACAAATGATCTTTCATTGTGGCTGCTGGGATATGTAAGGAGGCATTTATTGGGACGCAATTAATTTGCTTACTGGCAAAGTGTAAACAGACACCTATTGAAACCATACCATGTAAGGCATAATGTACAAGGTCCATGTAACATTGGTGGTCTGTGCTCACATTACCCAACACATATAGGGGACCTGTGTACAGAACTCATTTGTGTGCAATTCTTAATTCCCAGACAAATATTTCCACGTAAAGGGAACCTGTGATAAGGGAGGTACTTTTTGATCGAAGACAAGTTCTAATAACCTATGGCATGTTCATTGAAAAAATGCCTGTCAGCAATATGAATAAATCCAGTGCTTTGTAATTATCTTGCATGATCTGCCTCCCTGCCAGCATATGGGGTGATTCCCCTGAGGGAAGAGGGGCAGTTCAAATACCACAAGTCATCTTCTCCACAAGTCCTCCTCTCCTCCTCCCCTCCTCCCCTGCTCACCAAATGTGTATTGTATCTAGAACACAAGCCAAGTGGAATACTGTACATTACAGCATTATAAATATCAAAGGAAATCTAGGATTAACCCACCACAGTCTGTTTCCATTTTTGCATTTTTTTATCTTTTCCTAATACCAGAACTTATTTTTTCAGTTTACAAGGACGTACGAGGGCTTGTCTTTTTGTGGGCCAAATTGTACTTTGAAGAAGCACTATTTAATATTCTATGCATGGTAATGAGAAGCAGGAAAAAATCCAAATCCTGTGGAACTGACAAAGGAAAAGCATTTGCAACATTTTCTTATGGGCTTTGTTTTAACAGCTTTCACTGGGTGATCCAAATAACATACCACATTTTTGGACTATAAGTTGCACCCCAGATTTAGATATCAAAAGGAGAAATATATCTGACAACAATTAAAAATTCTCTGGTGGCTTTGTAATTTGTGTTTTATCCTAGGAACTGGTTAGAAGTTGAATCATGTGAATTGTTCTTGTTTAATAAGAATGAGATCAGAATCACATGGATATTATGATTGCCCCTGTGGATGACTCATTTTTGCACTATACCTATGGAACAAGTATTGTTTAGATATAATGAATGTCCTCTTGGTGAAAATGCTACTTATGATTTTAGTGATTGCACATTATGATGAAATGCCTTATTCCTACAGTTAATTTGTAAATAAATCATTGTGAACATGCATGAAAGTTATGTAGAAATGTCTTAAAGAAATTTGATGATTGTGGTAGATGTGGTTAAATACATGTATTATGCACAGGGTTTAATCCAGCAATATATATAATTGTTTAGTCACTTGCAATTTTCATCACTTGGGTCTTTTACATTTCTTTCCATTTCTTTTGGTATTATTTTGCTTTCAATGAAAAAACACAAAAGAGAATGAAAAAAGTCAAATCATTTACACCTTTAGACAAAATAACTGCGAACAACCGCTTCCAGTAACCATCAATGAGTTTCTTACAATGCTCTGCTGGAATTTTAGACCATTCTAATTTGGCAATCTGCTCCAGGTCCCTGAGATTTGTAGGTGCCTTCTCCAACCTGCCATTGTGAGATCTCTCCACAGGTGTTCTATGGGATTCAGGTCTGGACTCGTTGCTGGCCACTTTACAAGTCTCCAGTGCTTTCTCTATAACAATTTTCTAGTGCTTTTTGAAGGGTGTTTTGGGTCATTGTCCTGCTGGAAGACCCATGACCTCTGAAGGAGACCCAGCTTTCTCACACTGGGCCCTACATTATGACGCAAAATTTGTTGATAGTCTTCAGACTTCATAATGCCATGCACACGGTCAAGCAGTCCAGTGCCAGAGATAGCAAAGCAACCCCAAAACATCAGGGAACCTCTGTCATGTTTGACTGTAGGGACGAGTTCTTTTCTTTAAAGGCCTCTTTTTTTCCTGTTAACTCTATGTTGATGCCTTTTCCCAAAAAAGCTCTACTTTTGTCTCATCTGACCAGAGAACATTCTCCCAAAACATTTTAGGCTTTTTCAGGTAGGTTTTGGCAAACTCCAGCCTGGCTTTTTTATGTTTCTGTGTAAGAAGTGGGGTCTTCCTGGGTGTCCTACAATACAGTCCCTTTTTCTTAAGAAGCCAACAGATAGTATGGGTTGACACTGTTGTACCCTCAGACTGCAGGGCAGCTTGAATTTGTTTGGATGTTAATCAAGGTTCTTTATCCACCATCCATCAATTTTTTCTTTTCCATCCACATCTAGGGAGGTTAGCCATAGTGCCATGGGCTTTAAACTTCTTGATGACAATGCGCACGGTAGACACAGGAACATTCAGGTCTTTGGAGATGGACCTGTAGCCAGGGTCGGGTTGGAGTACCTTGGGCCCACCAGAGAAAATTGGGGGGGGGCACTCTTCATGCAAAGAGAAGAAATATCAGACTACTCCTAATTGAAGTGTAAAACATGTAAATGACCTTGTACCTGGTATTAAACAGAAGCCTCTAACATTAGTCAGTGAGACAGACAGCCTTGTACTGCACCAGATTCATTACAGTGTCTGATGCAAGATGATAAATCTTGTGTATATACTCGAGTTTAAGCCGACCCGAGTATAAGCCGAGACCCCTAATTTTGACACAAAAAATGGAAAAAACTATTGACTCGAGTATAAGCCAAGGGTGGGAAATGCATTGGTTACAGCCCCCCAGTATATAGCCTGCCAGCCCCCTGGAGTATATAGTCTGCCAGCCCCCTGGAGTATATAGTCTGCCAGCCCCCTGGAGTATATAGCCTGCCAGCCCCCTGGAGTATAAAGCCTGCCAGCCCGCTGGAGTACATAGCCTGCCAGCCCGCTGGAGTACATAGCCTGCCAGCCCGCTGGAGTATAAAGCCTGCCAGCCCGCTGGAGTATATAGCCTGCCAGCCCCCTGGAGTATATAGCCTGCCAGCATACTGGGGTATATAGCCTTCCTGCCTCCTCCCTTTGAGTATATAGCCTATAAAGAAAGGAGTATAAAAAAACTCTGACTGGAGCTCCCAATGATTCCAATATGGCTGTTGTTCAAAATTCCTTCAAAGATCTTCAATTATATTCTACCGATGAGAAAAGCTTTGCAACAAAATGTAGGTCACTATTCAGAACGTCCTTAAGGTGCAGTTTTCTCCTTAAACTCACTCAACAGTGTGGTAGCAAAAACTAAGAGAGAGAGTAGGCACCAAATCGCATAGTACGTTCTTAAAACCTCACAAGAGGTACTCACAAGAGTATGTTTAAAATGCGCATAAAACAGTATACAAAACAGGACGCCAGCTCCACTCGCTCGCCCGACCCTGGGTTTTGCCGTTCTCAGCTTCTTCCGGGGCAGCGTGCCTGCCCCCTCGAGTATATAGCCTTCCAGCGCCTCCCGGTCCAACGCAGGCACCATGACGTCACGAAGACTGTGATGGACCAGGACCCAATGTCGGAGCCGCGATGGATGCCGGGGAGCGTCAGAAGGTGAGTTCACTTTTTGTTTTTTTCCTTGACTCGAGTATAAGCCGAGTTTTTTGTGCTAAAAAACTAGGCTTATACTCGAGTATATATGGTATGTCTAATTGTACTTTGTGCCTCCTATTGGTGGGTTTAGATCATGCAAGAAAATATGCCAGATTATCGGACACTTTGACACAACTGAGGCAAAGCCCCTTTTGTTATATCGTGCAAAAGTGCATAAAAACTACATTTATTATATGCATTTTGTGCACTGTGGATGCATAACTACACTGCATATACATTTTCTTGCACTATGTATTCTAATGTATTATAATTTCTATTTAATAATTTAATTTATATTTTTAGATATGATACCCTTGTTTTGCATTTTTTTAATTATATTTCTGGTATTTATTTAAAATTGTACTTGTACTGACCAACAATGCCATTGAATTTATTGATATACTAATATTATAATATATGTATATTATCTTATACCATGACCTACAACTGCCAGTGAATTAAATGTAAAAGCTATGTGTTACCTCCATTTGGTCCACAGGCTGATAATGCCGACGTTCTGTTTTTTTCCGCTATCCTATGTAACACATGATGCGCCTATACTTGCCTTTGGCTTGTGTCCCATCCTGATAAGATCATTGTTGTGTGCCGGGTCACATGCTGTAGTAACTCAAGGAGGAGGATCCTTGTTCCAGGCACATGTGCCTGATAGCTTAGTTGCTTCAAACCCTTAATAGGTAATAATACTGTCTTATGATGCAATGATACACAAACCAATTCCCAAAAGGGGGATAAGAAGCTTGACTCTTTTTATTATGAGCGCTCGGTGGATGGGGAAATCAAACAACGTATAATATACCAATAGTCGCCCGGCTTGCGACCACAAAACCCTTTATCCACCAGGGCTGAAGTGAATATTTAAAAGGTAACCTTTATTATATTTCTCATTAAGAAAAGTTAGGGTAAAGTTTTAAAAAGCAAAGACAGACTGTCTCCACACTTGTGGTGTTCAGGGATTGGGAGATACTATCCTCCAGATAATAAAATTTCTGATCTACGGAGCTTTGATCACTCCCCCCCCCCCCCCCCCCCAACTATCAAATCCTATTTGTTAACAAATTGTGGATAGATATATCCTTGTTCGTCCCTGTGTTAAAGATGGCACCATATTGTTCAGTCTAGGTCTATCTATCTCTAGTGCAACAAAGTAATCCAGCTCGAATCCAAGTTGATCACAGCATTCAATAAAATAACTTCTTTATTTAGTCCATTTTAAAAGACATAGGAAGACATCACAAAATTTCCAACACGTTTCAGACGCTAAGCGTGTCCTTAGTCATGGATTACAATGGTTTGATAATCCGAATGTTTAAATAGTTAAGAAAAACATGCCATGTGACAAACAGAACCCTCCTACACAGGAAGTGGAAATGTAATCAGAGTAACTGGGCAAGCTGTTGGAGTTGGCATGGCAATGTCAAGCAAAGGACAGGCCGGCCAACACCTCCAAGAGGTGTGTCATGGAGGGCCAATCAGATGCAAGTGAGCATCGCCACGGCAACCAAAGATCGCTCCAGAGCATACAAGTATAACATTAGAAATCAAAATGAAGATTAAATGACGGATAGATCGCATGGGCAGTAAAAATGAAGGTAAATATGGACCCCTTAAAAAGTAGGACCAAAATGTATGTAATCAGGATTAATTGTAAATAAGCTGCGTGCGATCCATGGTCAATGGAACATGGTTTGAATAAGTACATAGAAGAGAGATTAAAACAAACATATTACATGTCAGTAATAACAACAATCATTGCGTGCTTAAGCAAATAGACGGCACAAAAATGAGAAAGAAGACACCAATGAGAGACAGGAAATAGAATATAATGATTGGTTATTAGTAGTGTAACATAATTTCATTCCTGATATTCATGCCAAAGGGTGACATGGTGTTTAATTGCATGATCCAAAAGGCTTCTCGGTCCAACGGGAGCCTCCTGATATCACCCCCTCTTCTTGGAACTATTACCCTTTCTATGGCAAACGCAAGGAAAGTCTGAGTTTGTCTACAGTGGGTGTTTCTAAAGTGGGCTGAAGCACCACTTATATTACGAGAATCAGGTCCTGTGATGTCATACAGATATTCAAGAAGTCTGGTTTTGAGTCTACGTATAGTGCAGCCTGTCTATTGAAAGTTTATATAACCTACCCATGCATAGTCATCATCCAGCGTCATTGAATGGCCGAATTAGGTGCCAATGTAGATGCACTTAAAATTTTGAGAGAGGAGAATGTTCATAAAGTCAGTGCGGGTAGGTCAATAGGGACTCGCCGCAGGGTGAAAGAAGAAGCAAAATGGATCTATAGGCTGGAGAGCCTTTGTCCAAAGGGCCTAAATGAGGGCTTCTTTTGTGACTCTGGGTTATAAGCTTTGGTATATGTTATATATCACTAAATACATGTTACACATGTTTAAATAATAATTAAATAAAATGACATCTGACACCTACCAGAAGGTTACAAATCTTTAATGATTATTTACTCCTTATCATTGATGGAGCCGATACTGTGATCTTGGTGATGATTATTTATTTATTTTTAGGAATACTTACCTTGATGCCCTTTAGATTGTGGATCACAGCTGATTCATTGAGATACAGCGCATCCTGGTCCCTAGTGCTGACTCTTCTTTTCCGCCAAAGTAAATCAGCAATGATAATGCACAGGCGCCGACTCACCCTCTTTGGTGAGGGATACTCGGCGACACTGCGCATGTGCAGGCCCTATGATGTTGCAGAATGGAGAGCAACGGGGTCATATGTCATCACTCACTTGCGACCCACTCAGAGGATTGGCGCTGGATGTAAACATCCGGTGCCAGGTATGATGTGGCGCATCCGTATTGACCTACCCGCTCTGACTTTATGAACATTCTCCTCTCTCAAAATCTTAAGTGCATCTCCATTGGCACCCGATTCAGCCATTCAATGATGCACGGTGATGACTATGGATGGGTAGATTATATAAACCTCCAAAAGATATCAACCACGTTGCAGTCAGCCCTAAACCCCTCATGATGCCAGTCAAGGCGACATATGTCGGGTGGGCTTAGCTGATTTGTGTTTCGAATTTTAAACATAGCAGCAGACAGCTATCCAACATGCTGTAGACCTCCAGGGACAATGGGACTGAACATGTCCTAGAGATAGATAGACCTAGATTGAACAATATGGTGCTAACTTTAACACAGGGACGAACAGGGATATATCTATCCACAATTTGTTAACAAATAGGATTTGATCGTTGGGGGGAAGTGATCAAACCTCCCTAGATCAGAAATTGTATTATCTAGAGGATAGTATCTCCCAATCCCTGAACACCACAAGTGTGGAGACAGTCTGTCTGTGCTTTTTAAAACTTTACCCTAACTGTTCTTAATGAGAAATATAATAAAGGTTACCTTTTAACTATTCACTTCAGTCCTGGTGGATAAAGGGTTTTGTGGTCGCAAGCCGGGCGACTATTGGTATAATATATGATGCAATGATGTCACATAAGGTCTTGGTTTGTGACAGTTGGGATGGCAGGGGAGGGAGAATATATTCTCAGTGTAAGCCCAGCTGTTGTGGTTTGTTACATTGAGTACATTAGTGAACAAGCAGCACCTATTGCAGGGTTAGGTTTTAAACAAATAGCCCAAGCTCCCAACATCTCTTGGTATACTGGTAAATCCAGCATCTGTAAACGGAAGGAAAGCGGCACAACTACTAAATTATTCAAGACATGGCCATGCACCTAAATTGATAACCCAGACAAGGAGAGCTTTAGAGAAGCCAATAGCTCAGGGTCACTCTGGCCAGAAAGGAAAGGAGACAAGAAGAAAGCCATAAGATCTGTTTGCACTTGGAAAATGATATGTTCATATTAGACCAAAATGTAACTTTTTGGCCATAATGTGGGGAGGAAAACCAATGCTGAACATCACCCTGAACACACCATGACTGACAGAACTTCTGGAAGTCCAATAGCTGTCGATAGAGCACAGGAAGAGTTCTGTAATGTGCTGCATGGAATGCTATGGGACAGCTCACAGGATAACCCATCATCAGAAGTCGACATGACAAGGCATCTAAGGGGGACCCACAGTGGATAGGGGAAAATGTCCTTTATAGAAAAAACCCTTTACGTTTTAAAACTTCATCCCTCTATTGGAAATAATTGATTTATACAACACAGCAACTGTTACAGTCAGAGAATGGCTGCAGTGGTCATATGTTAACATCCTACTGGCGGAAGCAGCCTGGAAAATGGTGCAGGATTTCAAAGACAAGTATAATTCTTCTAGTTATTTTATACTATAATTTAACATGTTGTGAAACTAATCATAGAAGTTGTGTGGACCAGCCATATCTGGGATGTTTTCTACTGCTATGGAAAATAAACCAAATAATTGTGGCGTTATGGTAAAGTGTTGTAGAAATAAATATGGACAATTGGTTTTGACAGATTTCATTTTCCGCTTTACTCTGTAATAGTAAGATCTGGAATGGCATGTATACTTTTTGGTTACAATAAAGTATTGATTGCATTTGCCAACAGCTATTTAAAACCTCAAACGAGCTTCCAGAAAACTATTAGACAGTGCGGGTTAGTTCAGTGCAGCTGTAAGACTTTGGTCTATGGAATATAATACTAAAGGAGGTCTGGTATTTTCCTCAACAATGAAGCCTGAGGCACCAATCGGGTTCACTGTAATTTCCACTTATAGTGGTGTAAATGTTTCTCCTCATTTTATATGACTTTAGTTCATACAGGGATTTAGTCAAACAGTACACTGAAAGTAATGCCAGTTGTTGAACGTGGAACCTCTGCTAAAATTACTTTTAAGGTGTTAGTGATGAGGGAATAACAAGGAAAGTTCTAAAAGTCTGTATTATTAAAAATAACTAACTTCTGGCACCATTACATATTGAATAGTTGGAAAAGATTCAATAAATATCTAGAACTGTTAAGTAAATTGATTAAATTAAACATTTTGGTGCATCCAACACATAAACAGTGTAATCCATGATATCCATTAATCCATCACAAATCATGAATAACAGAAGACAGGTCCATGGCACCACTGCGGATGGACTGCAATGAAAAAATATTGGGCAACAAACCAAATACAAGCACTTAGAAGACATCACCTTGGTCACCTTGGGTTCCATACAACAGCATGTCCTAGCAGTGAGACCTGTCAATCAAACAAGGAAGCAGGGCAGTGCCTGATGTTTGAAGAGACACAAAGATGTCAGTCAAAATAAAGGGGCATGGTTCACTGCCAGCTAGGAGAAATAAAGAGACATATCTTGAATAAAAACTCAAGTATGCTAATTTGCACATCAGTTAAACTGCTGTGATTAAGGTACAGTACCTCTGACAGCTAATATTAGGTGATATGGGAAGGATACATTGTTGGTTTTGGGGGTAAAATTCTGGTGAGAGGTCTTTAAGTCTAATTTCCCATGATATATTCAGGGTCAGATTGTGTTATTTGATAGCTGCCCTTTTTATTATAATTCACACATACTTCTTAAAACAATATGTGAAAAGTTCAATGAAATCGTATTTCATTTTAGATTATTTCTATTCAGAGTAAGTGCCTTAGTGACTGTCTTGCAGCAAAGTCCAGGTTTAAAAAAACAGTTGGACAACACAGTGGAGGAATTTATCGCCATGTTGTGTGGTCTCTTGATCTACTTTTTGATCCTTTTATGTATCAAAAAAAACAAAAAAAGTATCAAAAAGTAGTAGGGTCAGTAATTCTAGTCGGAGAAGACTTTGTAACCTAAATAGATAAGAACTTTTTCAGCATAGAATGATGTGTCTTATACAAAAAGTTTAATCAAGGCCTAAAACTAATGAAATCTGCTGAAAAATATAAACAGGATCAGTATAAAGCCACCATCAGAATGGAAGATAAAATCAACAACTAGATTCTACTACTTTCCTACTTAAAACCAATTACCGTAGATTAACAACTGTCTCCTTCAGTTGAAATGCATCTGCACTAAAGAGCAGTAGTAAATCTTGAAGCTAAGAAACCAAAATCCCATGAAAGTCTTCCAAGAAAACGAATGCATGTTTATATATTCTTAGAGTTGCCAAAGAGTCACATGCTTGGCTTCATGCAGACTTTTGACATGAACTCTCTGAAATACAGTGAGAAGACAAGTCATGTCTAGGTTCCAAAACCATCTGCCATATCATAGCAAAGTATTTTATGATTTTTTAAGTATTTCAATGCAAAGAACTTGGTGGATCAAAGACTGGCTAGATTATGGAAGTAACCCCAAAGAAAACAAGCTATAAATCTGCGTAGACATAGTAGCAAGCATATAAACATTTGAGAAAAGGTGTGTCTTACTTGAGCTCATACTGGCAGTATGTTACGATTGGTCTATGCAGGACTGGTGACATCAAAATATTACTGAAATATATATATTATATATACACACACATACACACATACATACATACTGTCTACACTATATATGCTCATTGTTTAATAGGATACGAAATGTAATTCTACAAAAGAATACTCCAAAAATACTGTGGCTTGGCCTCTGATCTAAGTGTGCCTGTGCAAAAAAGGAAGACAAATGGAAAATGAAAGAAGACCAAAGAGAAATGGTAAAATAAAGAAGTGTGAAAGAGTATTTGCCGTCTTTCTAATTTCTTAATCTTTTGGATCTTGGATGAATCTTTTGATGTAGATGTCACACTTAAATGTTTCAGATAACTAAGCAAATTAAAGTAAAAATATTAGTCATTTCTAACACAAATAATCACAACCTGTAGTTTTTAAATGAAGGCATGTTTCTATGTAGGCCTGTTTAAATTTGTTTAGTGATCTGCAAAATTTAAGTGTGACAAACATCCAAAAGATAAGGAAATCAGGAATGGGCAAAGAATTTTCGTGTACACAATCCAACTCACCTGTAGATGAAAGGTCCGTAGCTGGAGTGCCGGCAGAACACAGGAGAAGAAAATATTAGCAAATCAATAGGGGAAGGTATAAAATTATAATTTCTTCGTTCAATCTTCATAAAAACCATCTGACCATCATCTGAAAGTTAGGTCCATACGTTACTTTACGTGTTCTGAGTCATTCCGACTCTTAATCGTAGATACTGTAACATAGTCACACAGAGGTATAAAACAAAATTTCCTCTGATGACGATATACAGTCTTAATACAAAGATACAATAACCTCATAAAATCAATAAATGAAGTCATTCTTAACCCCTTCACGACCAGGCCCTTTTTTGTTTTTGCATTTCCATTTTTCACTCCTCACCTTAAAAAATCTATAACTTTTTTTATTTCTCCATGTAAAGAGCTGTGGGGCAGTTTGTTTATTGCCGTGGCGATACCTAATGTTTTTATTATTTTTACTGTTTATTTATATTTATATGACTTCCAGGGAAAAGGGGTTTGATTTGAATTTGAAGGGTTTTTTTAATATTATTTTTTAAACTTTTATATTTTTCATTTTCCAGACCACCTATAGTACTATAACCAAATGTTGTCTGATTGATTCTACCATATATTGCCATACTACATTATGGCAGCATATGGGGATTTTCTTCCTCATTCATCACAATGTGCAAATCGCACAATGTAATGAATAGGTTGACCCGAGGCGGTCATGGCAACCGATCACTGCTCCCCAATGATGTCACAGGGAGCAACAACCTTTATGAAGCCACCGGAAGCTTTGCCAGCGGCGTTGGGACGGTTCACACCTATTTTCAGGAACTTGTTGAAGAATTGGTTGAGCTTTACATGAACACTGATCGCAGTATTTGTTCTACCTTAACACAGAGGGAACATCGGACATTTTTTTCTCTAAAAAGAATTTTTGACTATTCCTATGGCTGATAAAGGAGGTGCAGTTGTTATCCTCAATACTTCCCTTTATGTCAAGTTAAATGAGATTTTGTTGTCATCTGACTCTGCATATGAGTTTGTGAGGACAAATCCTACAAGTATTTTCAAGTAAGGTACATAGGATTTTTAAAAGATTGCAAACATGTATAGTCTTCTTTGAAGAAACTAAAGTTGGAACGGGGTTCTATGTGGATTACCAGTGGTGTTGAATCATTGTATACATGCCTTCCCCATAAATTGGCATTTACAGCTATCTCTCATCTTCTAGACACATTTACCAAGTATTCTAAAAAAATATCTTTTGATGGTCCTTCAGTATCTTTTACGTTCTAATTTTTTCACATGTGCAACGTAGAGGTGTATCAATGGGGTCAACATTTTCCCCAAGCTTGCTAACCTCTATGTAGAATGGTGGGAAGAGAACTGTGTTTTGTTCTGGTAACCCCTTTGCAGCAAGTATAGCATGGTATGGTGGCTATATGGAGGACATACTTGTGTGTATGGTATGGCTGCATAATCTGTATGCGCTATATAAATAAAGGAATTATTATTATTATAGTCGTCGAATAGCGACTCATGAATCTTATAGAATATTTTAATAACAATCCTTTTGGTTTATTTTTTTTTACCTATGATTGGAATCCATCAAGTGTTAATAGATCTAACACAGACATTTACTGGAGACTATGTCTGTACTAAAACATAAATGAAACAGCAGGAAATGCTACACTTCATGGTATGTTCCATCACCCCAAACATACCATCAAAGGTGTCCCTGTGGGAGAAACGCTTAGGGCTATTATAAACTGCTCATATTTTTGAGAGTTATCAATAGGAGAAAAAAATATATTTTTGCCTGATTTTCTACCTGTAAATACCCTAAATGGACTTTACAATCATCAGAAAGAATAAGTGATACTCAAGACCAAAAAGATCTCTTGCCTAAAAAAAGTTATGGACCCTTGTCCACCTACAGTTTCAACATACAGTTTGGAATATCCTCAAATATCTGCCAATTTTAGAGGAAGGTGAAAAAAAATTGCATCAGAAGAGCTCCCACATTAGGTACCGTGTTGTCACCTAGCCACACAAAAAAAAAGTTCTATTAGAAATATGTGGCTGAATATACTTTAGAATTTTACTCAGTTTTATTGCTGTTTTAGCCTCTATCACTCAGTGATGGTCAGTGTAATATTCTAGAGTGTGGGCGGGGACTCTCTAAGCAGACACTTCATGATTCTTCTGTGCTATTAGATGTTCTGTGCTGCAAAGTGGTTAGAGTATCATGGTCCAGATTTAGCTACACTTTCATTTAGCTTCTGAACATTCACTAGTATCTGACACACAGAAAAATAGATTACAGATGATAAGATCCATGAGATGCATATTATACACAATGACACTCTTAGTGTTTTTTTATATTGTCAACTCTGCTTTATGCAGCCCTCCCCTGCTATATAGATCTTATCTGTCTGTAGCTTGTAGATTTAGTCTCCTCATGATGCTGCATGCAGGAAATGCTCATGTGAGCGTCTGAGTGAGCTTGTCTTGGAATGGATGGGTGGGGGCCACTGCAGGGAGCAGACAGGAGAAGAATCTGTCCTGCCTGACCCTTTTCAGAAGAAGATGGAGGGTCGGATCTAGGGGCAACCAAAACTGTATACACCAGGACCAATAGAGACAGGTTGGACTTTTATCTGTGAAATGCTGTATTTTTGTTGATAACAGTGAATTAGAGAATGTGTAATTTTGTTATCCTCAGTACATTTAAAAATCTTGTAATGGCATGGCGACGTGTTATGTATGAGACAGAGGCTTATCGCCAATTAGGCGATAAACAATGTTATAAATGTCACTTTCTGTGCGGCTTGCAGGTGTGGATCCTCTGGACCACTGCAGACGATGACGTAAGCCACTACCTGGGACCGGAGTCTAAGTGGTACCCGGTTTTCACCAGAGCCCGCTGCAAGGCGGGTTAGACAAGCTGCGGCGTGGTACCACCAGGTCGTTCCTCAGGCGTGACTTGTCTGCAGTGGTGGCCAAGGTAGAAGTACAGAGACGGCAGGCAATCTTGTGATCGAAGTCCAGACACAAGGTCAGGGCAGGCAGCAGAGGTGCAACGTCAGAGTCTGGTCCAGAGTCAGCAACAGGAGGTCCAAGCAGAAGGGTACGGGAACACAGCTCACAGAACAGCAGCACGGAGGAACACTGGTACACGGGAACGCGGAGGAGCTCAGGTAACACAGGAACATGGAGGAGGTCAGGTACACAGGAGACACAGGAACGCAGAAGACATAGGAACGCCGGAATTGCAGGAAAATCGCAGGATAGCTTTCTCTCAGGCTGTGAGGCACAATGATTTGGCCAGAGATACAGGAAGAGGCAGGCTTAAGTAGTTTTAGTGAAAATGGCCAGCACCAATTAGTGGCGTGCTGGCCCTTTATAGGTGCCGAAGGTGGCGCACGCGCGCCCTAGGAGGCGGGGACGCGCGCCCGTGCTGCCGGAGTCAGCGTGGGAACGGGACGGGGTAAGTAAGAAGCCGGGGGACCGGGGCAGCCGTGAAGCATGGCACGGGTGCCCCTGCGACCCGGGAGGGAGGTCGCAGAGGCACCCGTGACACTTTCAATCCGTTGTCAAAATTCACAAATAAACTTAATGCATTACTCCTGCAGGCTGTCAGGGATAAGGTGATCAACAACGATCTCTATGAATGCCTGAAGAACCCGGACCCAGTGATTCCAACTTTGTACTTGTTGCCAAAAGTCCACAAGCACCCCAAAGTTCCGCCAGGCCGTCCAATCATCTCGGGGAATGATTGGATGTATAAGATTGAGACCATTTTATGAGCTATACTCCTAAAACCCTATTAAGCAAAACTAAAGTTTGTGAATAGTCCACTTTTATGTCTCCAGTCTTGTTCTCAATGATCGTAAACTTATTAAATCCACTGAACCATCCAAGTCAGCAAAACTAAATTGGCATGAGTTGTTTTTAGTGTTACCAATTTTTAAACCAGGCTTAATGTAGATGTTTGCCAAGTGTTCCATTATAAATAATTCAAGCTTTGGATTGGAACCACCTGGCCTGATGTAGAGTGTGGTAAAAGCTTGAACTTCATTTCATGTTTTCTCCAAACATCTTGCTCCATTTCATGAAAAGGGTTTGCATTTGCATTTTGTTAATGAAACCTAATTTATTTTTAACTGCACAGCAAGTTCTTAGTGTCTGTACTACCTATGGAAAACCAAGCATGTGCCAACAGCTGGAAATGCTCAATATCGCATCCAACACCTGTTCTACATTAACCGTCCTTCTTTTAGTCCTTTTAGAGCTATGAATTCAGTCTGTGCTTCAGTCAACAACTGATCTGTGTAAGTTTATTAATATGATCAATTTCAATTGGACTTGACATGGAGAATATGGATTATCTTGGAACATAACACAAAAGTCATCACCAAGTGATGCAGCATTCCCATATATACATCAAGGTACATAGATATGTTGCAACATAATATAATACTAAAAAAATGTAACTTACAACAGTTTTCAAAGGGACAGAACTACACTCTGAGGCAATTCATCCGATAAATCCATCTACTATCCATTTATAGAATTTGTGTTCAATAACATAAATTCGTTAAGTATGTAAAGGTATGAATTTATTTTTCAAGTAATACACACAACCCACTATTAACTAGTCTCACTAATCTATAAGAAACCTTCTCTTGACCAAGCCTATCAGCAGAGAACAGTGGTGGCAAAGCTTTAGCACAGGGATGCAGAGCCATCTCTGTGGGCAACCAGGCCTTTAACTCAGCACCGAGTCCGGTGTAGCCCAGGATGTGCTATGCTGAGTGTTATTTAAACCAACACTACCTGGGCTTCCTTGGCACTGCAGAAGGAGCAAGGAGGGGTGGACAGGGTCTTTACATTGGTGTCCTCAAGATGCCAATACGATTGATTGCTGTGGCAGAGCATGCAGCAATATCTTGCTGTTTAAATTGCTGTGTTGCCCCTTTGTGATAAATAAGTGGGTTTTTGGCAGTAGTATGGGTACTCATCTTCCATAAGGTTAGCCAATAAGTGTCATAGAGGAACATCTGAAACAAAGGAGTTTGGTATACAATTGTACAAGAACCTCTAGAATCCTAAGCTAAAATGTGTTGATTTACAGCAGAAAGGGATTATTGAGAAATACTGCACTAAACATTAATGGATCCTGATGCCTATTAGCTACTCCCCTGCCACGTTCTGACTCTGCCCCTATCAGCAATGACTCCAATGACTCCCCCCCCTCGGCCTTCTCTGGACTTCAACTCTATCTGTGTCTGGATAGAGTTGAATAACCAGGTGGTGCAGAGAGGTATTAGCCACCTGTGGCTGTGATGCCGGCAGACATCACATGACGACATCACCTCACAGAGGAAGATAAGATAAGGAGGGCGCTGGGGAATAAGGGCAGGTGAGTGTGTGGGGTTTAATTTATTTTTTTTTATTCACTTGAAACAAGGACAAGTGGGGGCACAATATGGGGTGGGTGAGAGGGGGCCCACAGTATGGGGGGGGTACAAGAGGGGGCCCTCAATATGGTGGGATTTTAGAAGGAACACACAATATGGGTGGGGTGGTATGAGAAGGGGCCCATAATATGTTGGGATCTGTGAGTGGGCCCGCAATATGTGGGGGATTATACAATATGGGTGGGGTGGTATAAGAATATGGTGAGATATCAAAGGGGGCCCACAATATAATGGGATATGAGAGGGGGCCATCACAATAAGGGGGATATAAGCAGGGGCCCACATAACGAGAGGGATATGAGGGTGTATGGGGCGTATGAGAAGGGGCTACAATATAAGAAAGATATGAGAGGGTCCACAGTACAAGGGGGAGATGAGAGGCCACAATGTGAGAGGGAGGTGAGAGGTCACAATATGAGGGGGAGATGAGAGGCCACAATGTGAGAGGGAGGTGAGAGGTCACAATATGAGGGGGAGATGAGAGAAGCCACAATGCGAGTGGGAGATGAGGGAAGCCACAATGTAAGGAGGAGATGAGAGAAGCCACAATGTGAGGGGGAGACCCGAGAAGCCACAATGTGAGGGGGACGTAAGAGGGGTCAAAATAGGAGGAGGAGATAAAAGATCACAATTTTAAGGGGGGCTAGAGGTCACAATATCAGGGGAAGATGAGAGGCCACAATATGAAGGGGAAATGAGGGACCCCAATAGGAGTTGGCATAGGGACTGATTGTTTTCAATAAGTCCTACCTAATGCTGAACCTTACATCAATGTTCAGAATGCAGATGTTTGGGGAGGAGATTCCTCTAGATGCGCCCAAAATGCATTTTAAAACACAGTTCAATCGCATCATGAGCACATGCTCTTGAAGGATATCTACCATCAGGTTGTAGGATTGTAAACCAAGCACACTGACATACTGGTGTGTGCCCCCTCTGGCAGGATATGCTTCTTTTAGCTTCTTATACCCTGGTTTTACCAAAAAAGGTTTAGAATTATGCTAATTAACCTGAGGGGCTCCAGGCTCCATTAACACCTATGGAGCCTGGAGCCCCTCAGGCTAATTTGCATAATTGCCAGAGGGGCACACACCAGTTTGTCAGTGTGCTCGGTTTGCAGTCCTTCAGTCTGGTGGTAAAGCTGCGTTCACACTATAGGGCACTTTTATCAATATCAGTCTGTACTATGTGCAGTTTGCCTGTGTAGTGTGCAGAGGGCGCCAGATTCATGATTTGTGGCGCACGTTCTTCATGGACCTGGTGCTCTCTGCACTGCTCCAACAGAGTGCACAAAAATGCATGATAAATGTGGCACACGCGCACCGACTGTGCAACGGACCGCCCAAATTAGTGCATGCCTGCGTCGGTTATAGTGCAGGCATGACACAAAACGGTTCCGTGCAACACACGTGTCTCGGACACTTCTTAAATACATGTGCAAGCAGTTTGCACATAAAAGAATGTGCAAAGTCCAAAATAAAATTGCCACAAGGTCCTTCCTAAATGTGCCCCTATGTGTTTGAGATGTGTTTTGCAATGTATTTTGAAACGCAATGCAAAACATATCCGTGTTTTTACTATCATTAATACTGATGTGTTTTGGGATGCATTTAATCTCATGCATTTGCTGTGCCTTTCAAAGTGCAATGAAAACGCACTCTATAAAAGTGGCCTTAGAACATACAGGTCATATTTCCATGTAGCAGTAGATGGGCCCCCCAGAATCAATGTAACTGGTGGGCCCTCGGCCCCCTAGTACGACCCTGAACAGTCTTTAATAAATCACTTGCCCATTCCAACCTCATCCTACAAATATGCAAATAGGCAAATGCCTTTATTACATGGTTTAGTTGAAGCATACAAGGTCAATGATTGCTGCATGGCTGGTATCACACAGAAAAGGATTCAAGATTTTCAGCCCATACCCATTCAATTATTTTGGGGCAGGAAAAAAAAAGTAGAACTCTAGAGACATCCAATGCCCCTTCTCCCGAATATATTTATGAATACCTTATGACTGGGATACATGAAGCCAATGAAACGGTACTGTAACAATAGGGCTATAGTTTATTAAGTAGTTTTTTCAATACAAATATGCAGTTATATGTTCTTATATTTTGGTACTTGATTCCACTTCACTATATGAATATATATAGGTTTCAGATTTAAGCCATGTTGTAAACAGTTTGGTTGAGAAACTGATGAAAATTATAATCTGAACTAGTGTCAAGGTACAAAGTTCCTGACTCTGATATGTTCATTTTACCCTGTCTAACTCATTGCAGGTCTGGGGGCTCTAAAATAACAAATACTTCATCTGAAAGTACATGGTATCTCTATGCAGTGACATGCAAATGCACTTAGAGGGAAACCTCTTGAGATGTACATCATTAAAACATATGAAGAAAAAAAGGCTTGTCAAGGCTATAACAGGTTGTCACTATATATATCATACATATATGCCATACAAAAGAGTCACATATTTTACATGTGTTTAATTTAAGTGTTAAGATGAATAAGCCCCCACAACACAGCCGCAAAACAGTTTAAAAAAAACAATCTAGGAAAATTTGCATATGCACAATATGTAATAAATGATACTGTACCGTAACACTACGCACCTTCACACTTTACCTCCATTATAAATTGCCAGATAAATAATATTTTAAACATTAAACAGAATTAACTTTTACTACTAACCAAAGTTAACTGAATGGGTTAACAGTAAGGATAGATTTGGCGATAGTCTTACAGAACATAAAAAGAAGAATGTAGATGTCCTACCTATTACTCCAGCTGATGAGTCTAGAAGTATCAGCAGCATAAGAGCCAGGATAGACAGGAAAGCAGGTAATCGTCTGGTCCTACTCTTTGGAGCCATCCTAGACAAAAAAAACACCCAGACAACGCAGGTAGGAATAATGGAGCCAGGAGAAGAGAAGACACCAACAGATAGCCCTATGTACAAGATGCAAGAAATGTCATCTATGGGACAGCTCCAGACACTACTTCTCACTAATACATCCAGCAGTTGTCTCAGCCTTTAACTTCTCAATCCCTCTTCTGTTTCACAGACAAGGATATGATGTGCTGCATCCATTTGCAGGGGAAGCATGCCCTCTAGTGAGAGCAAGTTTTACAAAAAATGTTCCAGGATAGATGCCAGTTTCAGTTAAGGAATTTTTCATCTTCAGCATAAGAGGTAGGAAATCAAAGGATTTGTACTGCAACAATTGTAGACTGTTGAAAATGTTAACCCTGCTGACAATGGGACATAACAGTAGAAGCATGTACACACTGGAATATGCAAAGAAGCAAAAAAACTCTAAAAAGAGTAACTAAACTTTTGACAGAAAATGTATAAATAAATAGTGCAGATGTTTATAATGTACTCAATTAATAAATACTGTATGTTCATCAGTCTTTTTATTTTGTCTTCTCTCAAAGCCATTTATATGGATACACCTAAATAAAATGAAAATGGTTGGTAATATCAACTTCCTGTTTGTGGCACGTTAGGGTTTCGGAGGGGGAAAACTTTTGAAAATAAGTGTTGATCATGGTGGCCATTTTAAATTCAGACATTTTGGATCCAACCTTTTTTTCCCATGGGAAGAGAGTTATGTAACATCGGACATATTGAGAATTTCACAAGAAAAAAATAATGGTGTGCTTGGTTTTATTATCCACCTGCTCTATGCATGAAAGGGCGATTTTAACTAAACATGTTCCCAATACATAGCATACTGGATATGTGTAACGCCCGTGCCAAAACGTCCCTCTATCCACAGCTGGCAGAATAGGTGGCGTTAATTTGTGTGTGAACTGTGGCATAGCGTTCTGTGGTTGGATTATTGAGCCACACACATCCTGCTCCTTGCTTTTCAGCCTGCCCAGCAAGGGTTAATAGCCTGATGGACAGTTTCCCCAGTGTGCTCACGTCGCAGGGCAGCTAGCGCCAAGCCTGGTTGTGGTTGCGCGGTTTGCTGGTCCGGTACTGACAATATGTGTCTGAAATATATTGCCTTTCCATACAACAGTTAAACAGAGCAGCAGGGACCAGAGGGACAGTCTTCATTCATTCAATCAATGGAGGTTCTAGGGTTAAGACACCAGCAATCACCTTTATTATCACCTTATTACCTTTACAAAGAATGAGTGATCACGGGACAACCCATTTACCTTGTAACGCATCGGTTCTTACAGCGCTTGCTGGCCACTGAGAAAAGCACATTATAAATGTTTGGTGACTTTTCAGCATTTGCACTTCTGGGTTTTACACTTCTGGGTTTTACTTTCCACAAGTGATTAACTTAATGTTTATTATTATTTAGATGTATGACATCTTGTTTATGCAAAGTAGATTGTACTTCCCATTTAGCCCTTTCACGCCACCTTTGGCTTTCAGGATGGGGACACTCTTTACTATTTTTTTTACATTTAATTCTAAAAGCCATAACTTTTTTATTTTTCCGACATGTTGGTTGAGGGCTTGGTTTTTTACAAGTTGTAATTTTTGATGGTGCCCATTTGGGGTAATAATTATTATTAACTCGATTGAGAGAGGCGGACCCTCACACACACAATTTTTGGAGTATGTTATTTCATTAAAAAAATTTGCATCGAAGGGGGCATGGCCTGACGCGCGATGTGAGCGGCCGCTTGTAAGAGCGCTCCCGACTCACCATCCTGAATATATCCTGCCTGGGTCATATACAGCAGTCCCGAAGGCACCGGAGGGTCGGCGGAACATCCCAGGACCGGCAGGCAGGAGTTTAATAACATGAAGAATAAGGGAGGTGAGGAGCGGGACAGCGCGCCAGCCACGCCAGCTAAGCAACATGGCGCCGCCGCCGCGGATCAGCTTCATGCGGTGGCAGCGCGCCTAGAAAAATATGCCAGGACGGTGCACACTCCATCTAGCACGTCCTTGGCCTCCTCTGCTGGAGCTCAGCCTCAGATGACCACCAGAGCAGCAGGAGCAGGAACATCCTCCACAACCAGCACTACAGGAGCAGGTATGAAGGGGAGAGAAGCTGCAGCAGCCGGCATCTTGCCTGAGGGTCCCTCATTGCAGGATATATTTGAAGTAGTCACACAGAGTGGGGCTACTATAAGTGCCTTGGTCACCCAGATTGGTGGACTATCTGAAGATGTGAGCCATATTAGGCATGATTTACGGAAAGTTAATGAAAGAGTGCGTGAGGTGGAGGACCGAGTAAGAGTCCTGGAAGATAAGATACCGCCAATGCATCGTGATATGAGCAGAGTGGTGAATAAGCTTGCTAATTTCCAGTCCAAAGACTGTATTTGGAAAATCGCTTACGGAGAAATAATCTGCGTTTGATTGGAATACCTGAAAAAGTGGAGGGGCAGCGACCTGCTGAGTTCTTAGAGGAGTGATTTATTACCCAGTTTGGCAAAGATACCCTGACCCCTCTATTTGCTATTGAGAGAGCTCATCCGGTCCCGGCCCGTGCACCTCCTGTTGGCGCCCCTCCACGGCCGCTTATTCTCCGGCTCCTCCATTATCAGGATAGAGATATAATTCTGCGGGCAGTTAGAGATAATCCTGATCTTAAGATTGGAGGACGTCGTGTGTCAATATTTCCGGACTGTTCAGCGGAGGTCTAGAAGAAAAGGGCACAGTATTTAGATATCAAGAAGCGGTTGAGAGGCTTGCAGCTACCCTATGCTATGTTGTACCCGGCACGTCTGAGGGTTGTGGCTTGTGTCGCATGTGTTTACTACACCAGAGGATGCGCTGAATTGGCTGGATAATAATGAGAACAGATTGAGGCGCAGAGATCCTGAGTAAGAACTCTGGCGGCACCTACTGGTCAATGTGGGTATAACCCTCCTTTTTCTCCTTGCTATGGAAAACAAAGGAAAAGATCAAGAGGGTGTTGGAACAAGTTGACTTACAGTTCTTTGTTCACTACGGGACTTGCTGTTGAATACCCGGGGGCTATGATCTGTTCGGGAGAAGAAATTACTTGTGGATGTGTCATTTGAAGAACCCTTGATTTTGGTTGCGGAGCTCAGATTCGGCTTCAGGTTTTGGGCACAATCAATACCCCATTCCCTCTTACGGGGGGAAATGTCTAGAATGTGTATGTGTATCTATGTTTATATGTTTTTTGTTACAAGTTTAGTTGTAGGGAAAATGTTTAAAGCAGACAGAGGGACTACAAGTATGTATAAGATTTATATACCTATGGATCAGCTGTTTACTTGTGATAGAGAGTGGGATGCTTCAATGTTATTCTTACATTTTGGAAAATGACGAATGTACTTAATGTGCTATTTTGGAATGTGCGGGGATTAGGAGACGCTGCCAAGAGATGTGCAGTATTTTCCACATTGCAACGATATCAACCTGCAATTTGGTGTTTAGCAGAGACCCATCTAGTAAAGGATAATGTGTCCACTGTTCATAAAGCGTGGATGTCTCACGAATTTCATTCTACATATACCACCCACTCTCGAGGAATCAGTATATTGATACATCGCTCCATCCCATTCACTTGCTTGGAAAAAATGATTGACTCAGAAGGCCGCTTTGTGTGCCTTAAGTGTAAGCTGGATGGAACACTGATGTTCCTAACTGCAATATACATCCCTCCTCCTTTCTCTAGTGTTATCTTTTATGGCGGCGTCTCCTGATCTTCCGGTTCTAATAGTGGGGGATTTTAATAATTATCTGAATCCTTATTTAGATAAACATCATACAGGGTCAATACCGCCAGATGCTCCCCCCACAATGTTAGCGAGATTGTTGCAAAAATGTGGCCTTAGTGATATTTGGAGGATTCGCAATCCCTCAACAAAACAGTACTCGTGTTATTCGAGTTCCTATAGATCGTTATCAAGAACAGATCTGGCAATTGGATCTGACCATTTGTTCACTGTTCAGGGAACGGTGGAGTATCTCCCACGTAGCGTTTCCGATTACAGTCCATTAAAAGTGAGCTTAAGAATGGGGGAGAGGAAAACAAGGCACAGTCTACTCTGGCGGTTGAATCCCTTTTGGTTACAACTGGTGGAGGGAGCTGCGGGCACGGCAAAACTTATAGAAGAGTTTCTATGTCTTAATACAAATTCGGCATCGCAAGAAGCGGTATGGGAGTGTTTAAAGGGGATGCTGCGAAACCACTACTTCCATAAAGTCTGCGCACATAAGGCGGCTAGTGCCGCTATCACTAAATCCCTATCACAGGCAGTTGCGTTGGCAGAGTCAACATATGTGACAAATCCAACCACAGATAATGAGAAAAAGTGGGCTGATGCTCAAGAGCATTACACGGAGCATGTTCCAAAAATTCTTTGTGGAAGGGGAGAGTGCAGGTCATTTACTGGCAACGATTATATGGTCCCAACAGGGTACATCTTTTATAGCGGGATTGAAAGAGAGAGCTGGTACTACTCTGACTTCAGACGTTGACATAGTAAATAGATTTTATGAGTACTATAAAGGAATTTACCAATCCCAATTGACAGTATCCAGAGAGGAGTTGAGGGCATATGTTTCAGGTGTATCCTTACCAAGGCTCACTTCTGAGGTTAAAGATCAACTAGAGCAGTGATTTTAGAGACCGAGTGCCAAACTGCAACCCAAAACCTAATTACTTATCGCAAAGTGCAAGTATGGCAATTTAACCATATAACTGACGGTTTAGTTTAGAATCAATTTACACAGGACTGCCTGAGCTCAGATTCCAGCAGTCCTATACACATTGAAACGCCACTTTTACACCATTTTACATCACATAAAAGAGTAATAAAAAGTTATCAAAAGGTCACGCAGTCCTCAAAATGGTAGCAATGGAAACAACGGCTCATTAAGCAAAAAAACCACACCTCCCCAGCTCCGTGCACTAAAGTTATTAGCGTCACAAGATGGCGGAACTATTTTCTTTTTCGTACACTGTTTTAATTATTGAAAAAGTATTAAAACACAATAAAACCTGCAAATCTGGTATTTTCTGTGATTTTACCGAACCAAAGAATAAAGGAGACAAATGATTTGGAGCGCACAGCGAAAGTATTAAAATCCAGCTTCCCAGTACACGACATGGAATAATAAATGAGAAGTAAAATATGTTACGCAAAAAATAAGCCCTCACACAGGTATAAATATATAAATGCACATATAAATATATAATATGCATATACAGTACATAAATACATACATAAAAATACATATGTTACTTACTCTTTGGTTGTCCAAGGTGGCGGCCATGCTGGCGGGCAGAAGTTCAGGTGTCTGTTGTTCCAAGGGTGGGGAGGGGGTCGTAGTGTAGATGGGCAGAGGGTGGGCGGCCAGAGTTAAGGCTGGGGGGGGGGGGGGTAATGCAGCATCTGGAGTTCGGGGCAATGGGGTTATGAGGCATGAGTTCCAGGGGAGGGAGTGATGGGAGGCAGTGACCGGAGTTAAGGGGAGGGGGGGGGTAGTGAGAGCAGCCACAGTTCGGGCAGGCAAATTGCAGTAGTGGGCGGATTTTGGGCGGGGGGGGGCAGGGGTGTGATAGCGGGCTGGGGTTCGGGCGTGGGGGGGCTTGTGGTAGCGGCGCAGTGAGTTTCGGGCCGGTTGCTTAGGGAGGGGCGGGAGCGGGCAGAAAATCAGCCTCCTGCTGATCTACTATGCCCCGTGGATGCGCTGAACAAAAAAAAAAAAAAACTCACCTCAGACTCTGTGCTCCTCCGGCTGATCACTGCAGCGCACACGGAGTAAGGTGCCCAGCGCTGGCAGCGTAGCTCTGATACTGCTAACAGCCATGACAAACAGGTGTGGACAGTGGTTGTCCGCACCTGGCAGTGGTTGGGAGGATGGGGCGCGTGCCAGCAGTGAGGGCTCTGCGTGCCCTCTCTGGCACGCGTGCCATAGGTTCGCCACCGCTGAACTAGAGGGTCAGGTCACTTTAGAGGAGCTGGAAGAGGCTCTGGCAGACTTAGCCAATGATAAGGCACCGGGGTGTGATGGACTGCCGGTAGAACTGTATAAGCTACATAAAGACCTCCTGCTGCCGCCATTGGTTGAGGTCTTTAAAGAAGCGTTTAACACGGGCTGCTTACCAAGATCAATGAGAGAGGCCATGATTGTTTTGATATTGAAGCCGGGGAAGGAGAGTACAGACCCCGATTCTTATACACCTATATCTTTATTGATAGTTGATGTTAAACTATTAGCGAAAGTGCTCGCTAGGCGTCTACTGCCGGTAATCTCGGCCTTTATTCATGAGGACCAGTCAGGCTTCATGCCTGAAAGATCTACAGCAATTAATCTTAGACGCCTATATTTGAATATTCAGAGAGGGGTCGAGTGTCAAGGTGTTCCTGCGGTGGTCTCACTCGACGCTGCCAAGGCTTTTGCCAGCGTCGAGTGGGAATATCTATGGGTGGTGATGAAGAAAACGGGCTTTGGACCACAATTTATGACATGGGTGCGTCTCGGATGCATTCCAGTTAGGAAGATGCACAAGGCAGGGCTGCCCCCTTTCCCCCCTCCTTTTTGCGATAGCTATAGAGCCCCTGGCTAGTTTAATAAGGAATTCGCCTAATATACATGGCTTCACTATAGGCTCTAGAGAGGAGCGCATCTCACTATACGCTGATGATGCCCTGTTATATTTGGGAGATGTGGACAACTCTATAAGCCCAGCTATGGAGGTGATCAAACAGCTTGGGGATAGGTCGGGCTTGAGAATTAATTGGCATAAGTCTTCCATCCTTCCATTGCCGGCGCTGTCGCCGGATTCTCCGGTCCACGCACTGCCCCTTCGGGTAGTTCAAAAATTCAAATACCTTGGTGTTATGGTGTCCCCGAACCCCAGGGATTATATTGAGGATAACATAGCGCCCTTAATGAATAGGTGTAGGGATAAGGTCAACACGTGGTGTAAACTCCCTTTATCCATGATAGGTAGGGGCAATTTAATAAAAATGGTGCTTATGCCCCAGCTGCTCTATATCCTTCATAATACGCCCGTATGGATACCATTTAGGATATTTTATAATATACAGAGTATGTTCTGCAAATTGCTCTGGAAAAAGGGACATCCTAGGATTAAAATCGAAACCCTGCAGAGAGCCAAGGATAGTGGAGGTCTGGCTATCCCAAACCCATGGGTTTATTTTTTAGCAGCACAGGCACAACATTTAAGAGGTTGGGAACAGGGTGGGGATGGTTCGGGAACCAGCGGGAGATTAGTGGCATCTATAACTGGCATGACACCACCAATAGCGGCAGTAGAAGTAGGAAGTACAGGAACAAATGGAGGATTGAGATGCCCGACTTTGGTTCTAATGTCAAAGACATGGTCCAAGATTAAGGAGGGTGTTCAGGGTCATAGTGAATATATCCCTATATGGCATAATCCCTGGCTCCCTGAGATGTTCAAATTAGAGGGTTTCTTGCCGTGGGAGGGTAAAGGAATATGGTTTGTACAGCAGTTATTAGATGGGGATAATCTCAAATCCTTTGCACAACTGAGGGAAACCTTTACTCTGCCACACACAATTTTATAAATTTTTGCAATTGAGGCATGCATATGAGAAAACGGTCAAAGATGGTATGACTATCAAGTCACAGTACACTGAAGTTGATAGTGGGAAGGGGCCCGAATAGGGGAATTATATCTAATATTTATTCTAGTCTCCTGGGAGAATACCTGAAAGGACATCCCCTCACGATAAATGAGAAGTGGGAAGCAGGGGTAGGGGAAATCTCAGATTCCCAATGGGAAGAAATCTTAGAGGGGACACCATTATTATCTATACCAGAGGCCCAAAGATTGTCTCAAATTTATCTCCTGCATAGGGTGTACAAGACACCAAGCCTGCTTCATAGGATAAGGGTACGACCTGACTCTTGCTGTCCCAGATGTTCGTCCCCAGATGCCAAACTATTGCATATACTATGGGAATGTAAGGAGCTGGAGGAATTTTGGAAACAAGTTTTACATGTAATTCGGAAAGTGCTGTCAGTGGACCTAGAGCCGGATCCAAGGATCTGCTTGCTGGGATTGATCGAAAATGATAATATAGAAGGGATCACTGTGCTATGTATACAAAAGTTATTATATATGGCGCGCAAGTCCATAGCGGCTCGATGGATCCAGACTTCGGCACCCACAATAAAGGAATTTATAAATAAGGTTAACAGTATAATTAGATTGGAATGGGGGGTATATTTGAAAAGAAAATGCCCCAAAAAAATTTGATAAACTATGGGGAAGATGGTTGAACACGACTGGACTTCCGAATAGGGCCCTGATAGATTTATGCAATAGCTCTCAATACCAATTGATGACTGTGACTGTCTGAATATATCTATAGCTATTTCTTAAGAGAATAATGACCATCGGAGGTACTTGTCTGTGGGATGAAGAAATCCCTGCTCTCTAGTATGACCTGTGTAGAGTGCTCGAATAGTCCTTAGGCATAATTAATAAATGTGGTCTTTATCTGTCTGCTGTAGGGAATGTGGGTGGGGGAGGGGCAGTGGGTTGTTTTTATTGTTTTGGTCCTTTGTGCAACAGTGTGTTTGTAAAGTGTTGTAAAAAAACAAAAATTACAATAAAAATGTTTTGTTAAAAAAAAAAAAAAAAAAAAATTTGTATCAATTACCATATGGCAAAAAGAACATAATTCTCTATGTCATTATGATTCAGAAGATGCCCGATTTATATAATATATATATATTTAGTTTTTTCACCACCAACTTCCTTGTATTGTTTAATTTTTTTTTTTTTTTTTACACCACTCACTAAACAAGTTCAGTAATAGATTATATTTATAGATCAGGGCCGTACAAATGCAGTGCTACCAAATGTGGGAGTATTTAACCCCTTCAGGTCTAAGCCATTTTAGGGCCTTAGGACCTGGCTTGATTTTTAAAATTAGCCCTGTGTCATTCTGCTTTAACCCCTAACGCTCTGCGCCGTAGCTCTACGGCGCAGAGGTATAAGGGATGCATGAAGAGGGCTCACGGGCCTAATAACCGCAGTCGGTGCTGGCACCCTCTCAACTTTTTTGTACACATTCGTTTAATTTTTGAAAATGTATTAAAACACAATAAAACCTATATAAATTTGGTATCACCGCGATCGCACCGAACCAAAGAATAAAGTAGGCATGTTATTTGGAGCGAAGAGTGAAAGTCGTAAAAACTGAGCCCACAAGAACGTGACGCACGTGACGTTTTCTTTCAATTTTTCCACATTTGGAATTTTTTTTCAGCTTCTCAGTACACGGCATGTTAAAATAAATAACAAATTTTACTTTCCCATGATGTTACGCACAAAATAAGCCCTCACACAGGTCTGTACACGTAAAAATGAAAAAGTTATGGATTTTTGAAGTTGGAGAGCGAGAAATCGGCCGAAAAAACCCTGCGTCCTTAAGGGGTTAACATATCCAGGGGATTTTGAGATTGCTATGAAGTACAATGTGATGAGAAAACAATAGAAAAATTTTGATATCTTTTGGTTTTAGTTATGAAAAAAAAATGGAAATTTGGCAAAAATTTCTAAAAATGATTCATTTTCATAGTTCAAAAATGTGTGCTTTTCAGGCAGATAGCACCTGATAGCATAGTCATAGCACCCAAGTAGCCTTATAACGAACATTTCCCAAATGTCTGCTTTATATGGGCATGGACTTTTTATGCATTCTCTCTTTTTTCTAGGTTGTTTCAGAATTGTGGCTGCAATTTGTCATTTTTATCAAAATTGCCAAAGCCCTTATTTAGAGGCACCTGCTCAGCTTTAAGTGACTTGGAGAGGCCTAAACAGCAGTAAAACCCATGCCATCTTAGAAACTACACCCCTCAATGTGTTAAAAATCAACTTTAAAGAAGTGTTTTAACCCTTTAGATGTTTCACAGGCTTAAAACAAGAAACTATTTACAAACCATTTTTTTAGACAATATATTAAAAATTTAAACCATTGCAGAGTAATAAATGATTAAAAACTCCACAAAGTATAAGGATTCCCCATATGTGGTGGTAAATTGTATGGGCAAATAGCCGGGCATAGAAGGAGCACCATTCAGAGCAGATCTGCATTGTCACATTTAACAGGCTATAAAATGATTGTTTCTGTAATTTCTTTTTTTGTGCATGAGATCCACTTTTCAGGTGAATAATTGATGAAGGGTTCAATCGCTAATGACCAAATTTTATTAATTCCTTCTTGGTGGTGGTTAAAAAAAAAATCATTAATTCTTGATTATAGTTTTTAGAATTTTTTTTTCCCCCGGACGTTTACCGTACCAAATGTGTTATTTTTTTTTTTTAAGGTTACCGTATTTTCCGGACTATAAGGCGCACTTAAAAGCCTTGGATTTCCGTGGAAATCCAAAGTGCGCCTTATAGTCCGGTGCGCCCTATCTATGGCACAGGGCAGCGGACCATACTTACATAGGTCCCCGCTACCGGAGACCGGAGATCTCCAGCGGGAACTGCAGACCACGCGGCATGAACAACTTCTGCCGCGTGGTCTGCAGTTCCCGCTGGAGATCTGCTGTCTCCGGTAGCGGGGACCTATGTAAGTATGGTCCGCTGCCCTCCTCCACCTCCCCCTCACCTTCCCCGCGTTCCCCGTCGCGTCTCGGCGTCGCGTCCCGTCACGCCCCCGGACCTCCGCCACGCCCCCGGACCCCGCGCCTTATAGTCCGATGCGCCTTATATATGTAATTATTACATATATAAGGCGCATCGGACTAACGCGCCTTATAGTCCGGTGCGGCTTATAAGCCGCAAAATACGGTAACTGGTTTTTCAGAACATTCAGTACTCATTTAGCAATGAATTTGTTACACGGCGATGCAAAAAAAAAAAGCAACGGGCATAACATTTATATTTTTTGTTTATAGAGCGGTTTTAGAACTTATTTTTTTTGTGAGACAAGCTGTACTTTTTCTTGGTATCATGGTAAATGTTACTTTTTGATCACGTTTTATGCACATTTTCGGAGGTCAGATGTAAAAATGTCATCATTTTGGGGTTTTTTGCATTTTTTTTTTTTACGCCATTGAGTGACTTTAGCACATGTGGCCACATAATTACCAAACTATATTAACATAAAATGTGATGATCATAATTAGAGAACAGCAATGACTGTAGCACATAGGAAGATTATAATTACATTTTCTGAAAGTTACAACAGCCAACAACCAGCTGGGAGTGTGTAGGCCTGTGCTTTGAGTGACTTCAGCCACAGGACTACACTAGACAGTCATATCTACTTCCGATAGGAAATTAGGACCAGGTGTCAGGTTAACATCAATAACTTGCAGGTATCTGAAAATGTTCTCCCATTTTGATCAGTGTCCTTTTAAAATTATCTTGTTCACTTTTTTATTCTGTGCTTTAGAATATATAAAATTGATGAAATAAGCTTAAAATACTGATATTTTACTCATATTAGAATATATTCACATTGGAATAACAATGGCCTTAACATTTAAGAAATTGTGTTTTGTTCTCCAATTTTGATCTCCAGTGTATAAAGCATCAGTGTTATAGGGCATGTATGTTGGATACTTCACTATACCAATACTAGCTCATGATCTCATGAAGTTGTGTATTAAGTATTGCTTGCTGTCATTCATTGTGTACTTGCAGTTCACAATCATGTGATGTCACATGTGTGCCCAGTAATCCAGAGAGGTGAATAACAAGCTATGGGCATGTGTGGACTGGATGTTAGCAGCTGGAAGTAAATAATGTAGATTATAAAATGGTGTAACTTATACTCAAACAGTACCATTTATTTGCTGAAATGTAACACCCCTTTACTGCTGTCCAGAAGTGGATTCAATACAACATACTTAGCAGTGAAAGCAATCAATGAATCTTTCTTTATTTTGCATTACATTTATGTTAAAAAAAATGTTGCCTTTTGTGTTGGAGTTAAATGGACAATGTCAAGATTGTCTCCCTATTAAGCTACTCTACCCCACAATTAGGGTATGAAATGTCCTAATTTAATAGTCCTACTGAAGTGAAGAAATCATGTAATGACCGATTTGCCAAGTTCTGTGTAGTGCTGCGGAATCTGAGTGCGCTAAATAAAGGAACTATTCATTAATAATGTGATCACTACATCAACTTTTGTACATCTTCAAAAGAGCTTTAACATTACGCCTCGAAACTCCAGTGCACCATAGGTTTCATGTCTATGTTCAGTCTTGGAGCATAATTCTCCCCCAGACAAAAGATTTCAGTTATAAGCGTACTGTTTAAGTTAACCTACATATAAAAATGATATTCATTCTTACCTGTTGTGAATTACATCACCTTATTGCTAAAATAGAAATCCCTGACTTTATCTGTAAGAATTAATGCTGTTAAAGGCAAACGTTCGCAAACACAGGAGACACCCAATACTGAAATATTGATTTAGATTTGTCTCATTCATTCATTTCGCATTCCACTAACTTAAAGTACAACTGTAAAGGTATAAAAATGTTTTCCCAACTCTGCACTAAGCAAAAATAAGCAATTCTCTAATTTGGCATCTGCAGGTCTCTAGCTGCTTTACCTTGTACTCCCAGGCTAACATCCTTTGTCATGCAACCATTGGAAACCGAACGTTATGGCTGGAGAAGAGAGGCGGCTTATTGGGAGGGGCAGTAGTAGAGGAGTGCAAGAAAACAGGACCTGGAGTGATGTCACAAGCCTGTGACTCATCACATGCTTCAGGTCATCCAATTACAAACATGCTGTCCTTAGTGCTCTGGCCTCAGTGCCCTTAGCTGATGTCACAACCTGGGCGCCCACATTAGGAAAAGCTGAATATGATTTTTATAAAAAAGGTGTGATAGATATACCAGGCTGTATCAGAGGCTTGGTAAAAGGTAGCAGCAGGGTACAGACATTGTTGTCAAAGGCTCTCTCCAGCTATGCTAAAACTAAATTTTTTTGGCAACTTTACAGTTACGCTTTAAAACTTCTATATTTGACTGCAACTGTGCAGCCTTTAATGCACACCAGCCTACAACTGTAAATAATGCTAAGCAAAAGCCATATAGTAACCAAGTCTTATTTTGCATAGGACATTTGTACACTAAACGACTGACAAAACATAAGTACAGAGAAAAAGATGGTCCAAGATAAGGTTTTCAAGTTAAAAAGAGTCCTATAGAAACAACTCCCAAAATTTGTATGCAGCGTTAGTATTTTCTTCTGCAGGTTACTGGAATACATAAAACACATTTTGCCCATCTATTTTTATTGTGAATCGTCTTAATATAACATTTGAGCTACTGGGCAGATCATAGAATGCTACAAAATTGACAAACATTAGATTTACCGTAGTTGACATATTAATTTAAACAGACATTCCTCAAAGAACAGAAAAACATAAATAAGAGAATCCAATTGTTGGGGGCTTTCGTGGAAACAAACTTTTGTAAAGAAATGAAAGGCTTGTTTTGGTTTTGTTTTTTAAAGAAAACAGTCACCATAAAAATGCAGTAGATGTTATACAGCCAGAGACACTGAGAATATTGAAATTTCATTTCAAGATCTGTGTGTATTCAGGCCTTGGGAGTCTGGAGGGTGCTGTCACTTAAAAGGAGCGTGACCATTTGTCACGTTCTGGTGAAACACTGTGGTGCTGTGGTTCAATAACCTCTTCACTTCTAGAGGATTTTTGTAGCAACCATCTCCATAGTTCTCGTAGAAGTGAATGGACATATGTTAGGTATGTTGACCAATGGTTTCATTCATACCGATCCGAGGAGAACCGCCAACTGCATTCCAAAGCACAAGGAGCAAAGACAAATAGAAGTCATACTAAATCATTACAAGACAATACAGCAAACTGCAGCTCCTCCTGCTCTATAACATGATGCTGGAAACTGCTCGTAAGGAGATACAAGTTTATTTTAAAACTCAGTTATGGCTCAAAAGGGGAGATATGAAAAAGAAAAAAGTAATTTTAGAAGGAAAGCTAAATTTTCCAAAACCTGAAAATATAACAAGTTGCATCAATCAAGTCAGAAGTTTAGCACACTGCTTTCTAGTAAATCATTTCCAATATTTCCCCATAAAATAATTCTGTCATTCTTTTCACAAATGTATGAATAAATTGAAATTCCAATCCATACAATTCCAATAGTAATACCAGGGAAATTCTTCTCAAAAGTAGAGATGATCCAAAATTGCAATTCCAAGTTTAAACTTGAGGTATTTGTTAAAACAAACAGGTCAGGAGAGCAGACATGCCTTCTACCAGAAGTTTCAAAGAAGAAAATGTTTTAAAGTCTTCCTGTTTAGAAGCTCAAACTGCTAACATTTAACTGGGCAGACATAAGGTTTAACAATAAGAAGCCAACGGAGGCCATATAACATTCTTAGAGGTGATAATTGAGAAACTGATCTAGCACCATTCTCCAAATATTTGGTGGCCATATTCTCAAAAATGGTATTAAAGATGCTAGAAAACCTCATAACACTGTACCAATCCTTTCCTTAAAGGACTACAACGCCTAGTAAGGTTAACAAAGCAAGCCAGCTGCTTCAGATTTGTTTTCATGTGCTTTTAATCATCTTGGTACGTTGTGCCACCAAAAATGTTCCTTTTGGCACATGACAGAAAAGGGTGCTACCACCCTAAACCAAGTCTTGACCCACTCCCCCCCAAACAAAGTTTACAAAAAAAAGTCACAGTTAGTAAACAACTAGACGTTGAAGGCGTCAGATTATTAAAAGGAAGGGCAGGCACAGAAGAACGTGAACTCAAGGCACAAGTCTTCCTCGATGCAAATCCTCTGCGCACATGAGCCCATCATTTCACAGGAAGGCTGTCACTACCCCAGGTATAGATCACCATAGTCACTTCTAGTTTCAGCATCATCTGGCCACCAGCGAACACTTTAAGAGTTAAACTGCAATCTACAGGTAAAAAGGGCTTTTTAATATTCCCATTTTCAAAGTTATCAATCTCATCATTAGACTTCTAGAGATTTAGTGCACACGTTTCATGTATTTTTTTTTTAAACTTTTTTTTTTCTGTGTTCAAAAATCCAAAAGGCTTCCAGTGTCCAAGTCACTGCAAAATTTCTGTCCCTCATACTGTGGTGTCCCCAAATTCTTTATTCCATCGTACGTAAGACTCCAAGGTAGCCGCACTCACACTGCACTTTATCTTCTTTAAGGAATTTTGGAAGTCAGAAAATTTTATGTTTCGCATCTGTTAAAAAAAAATAAATTAATATTTATATGAAGGAATGCTCATTAATAATAACGTATAGCACAACAGAATAGGCAAGTGTGATCGAGAGGTTCCCACAATTCACAAATCCTAAGGATGATCAAAAATATACAAAACATATCAGGACTTATGGAGCAGAAACCATCACACAAATGACAACAACATCATAAAACCTTAAGTACCTCACTTGCAGACATATTTTTGACTTGCTCAGGCTTGAGCTCTGTAAAGAAATGAAAAAAAAAAAAAAGTTTAGCAGAAAGTATTTGCATAATAAAAACGAATACTCAACTGCCATCAAATTTATGGAAATATAATTAATTTCACCATTCTAAATTAACCCTTTTGTGACCAAGCATCGTTGGTGCCCGAAAGTCCAGGCCAATTTTTACAGTTGTTTGGCTCTTATTTAAATGACTATCTTTGAACTGCTTTACATATAATAATTTTTACTTTATTTTTTTTTTTCATCACATGCAAGACTTAAAATGAAAAAAAAAATCTCTTATTAATGAAATTATTCTTATAGAATTCATAAACAATAATTTTACTCCTTTTTTAAAAAAAATATGGGAAAAATATAACTATGTGCAGTCAATCCATAACCATTTTCTATGTTCAGAGGCAGAGGATGCATGTAGTTTTGCAAAGTGTCTTCTGCAGCTCCATCTGCTTTGTGCTGTCAGCTGACCGGCTGGAGGGGGCTTACTTTAACCTGTTATATGTCCTGAACCCTGGCACCCAGAAACACTGTTCTAGTACTATTAAAAGAAGATCATGTTTCTCTGTGAAACAGAACCGGAAATATCCACTCTTTGATTTTTTTTTTATTTTTTTTTATAGAACACTTGATTCCCAAATAAATTTTTTACTGTAACAGTGGATATTTCCAGTTCTGTTTCAACTATAAACACAATCTTATTTAAAATGACACCTTTGTACGTTTCTAGATAAGATAGCATGGACATATATAGCCATATGGCAGTCGTGAAGGGGTTAAACATGCTTAACTAAAAGAATTGGCCTAATAAATTTCTGTACTGAATTGAAAGTGCAGCAGACCGAGATTTAATACACTAGGAAGCAAAGCCAAATAGCATTTTTTTGCAATGGTATCCTATGGCATCAAAGTACATTTAAATGACTAAGTTTAAGGAAACATATGTTACTCAGACTAAACATCCATATTTACCCCTAATCGGTCCAAGAGCTGCATCTTTTGCTAGTGCAGTTATATCACTCCCAGAGTATCCTTCCGTCAGCCTATCAGAAGATTGAAAAAAAAATTACAACAGCTTCCTAACCAGAAAACCAATCATGATATGCAATTTAACATAGTATAAAGCACACTATTGTAGGACTTACCTTGCCAACTGCGCCAATTCTTTCTGTGTAAGTGGATTCCCTTGCTTACTTAAAAGATTCTGCAAAAGCAGAAGCCTTGTCTGTAGAAAAATATGATGCCATCAATGTTAAAAATAGTAATTTTATTTAGAAAAATCTACAAAGTACAGCAACAATTAAACTACAATATACACAATACCATTCAGTTGTGTATTAAAAAAACAAACTCAAAAACTACTTAGATATGTTGGAGATCAAACTGAACAAATTTTTAACATAACGTATATTCCGCCGTATAATACGACTTTTGATCAAAAAATCTTCTGTCTGGTCTGGGGTCGTCTTATACGCCGGTAATTGACCTCCCGCCGTGTATTCACCGCGGCGGTCGGGTCACGCTGCATGGAGAGGGCTCACGGGCTGAGCCCTCTCCATAGCCGGTAAGTCTTTGCTGCATATTGCTAGTGCTACCCTGTTTCCCCTAAAATAAGACATACCCCGAAAGTAAGACCTAGTACAATTTTGTTCAGGCTTAGAAATATAAGGCGTCCCCTGAAAATAAGACCTAGCGGCAGTCATTTCAGCAGCTCCTCCCGTGCCATACATTAGTATTAGGAAATCTTTTAGATGCTGAAGAAGGTGGTGACATGGGGAAGAATTCATGGAAGTAAATCACCGACTGTTGTGCTGCAAATGTGATACCAGCAGCTCCCAGGATAAGAAGGGTCATTTATGGAAAGAGCTTTTACTAAACATGAGAGATTGGGGCCAATGATTCTAATAGAAATGGAGTCACAAGAAATACAGCATGAAATTCAGAGTTTGGAGAGTCATAAGGAGGTTAGAGAAGTAGATTTTTTGTCCAACAATAAATGTAAATTCTTGTTCATGGAAAAATAAGACATCCCCTGAAAATAAGACCTAGTGCCTCTTTAGGAGCAAAAATTTATATAAGACACTGTCTTATTTTGGGGGAAACAGGGTAGCACCGATCGCGGGTGTTTTCACAGCGATGGCTGCCGGGAAAACTGCCGGCAGCCTCAAAAAGATAGCGGCGCATCCGTCTCCATGGTAGCCTCGGGTCCTCCGGAGACCCGAGGCTATTTCGTTTTAGCACATTGTAATGAATGAGGAGGAAAATCCCCATACTGTAGTATGGCAGTATATGATAGGATCGATCAGACAACCTAGGGTTAAAGTACGCTAGGGAGTCTGAAAAAATAGCAAAAATAAAAAAAAAGTAAAAAAAAAAATTATAATAAAAAAACCTAAAATTTCAAATCACCCCCCTTTCCACTAGGGTGGGATAGAGGGATCGACTATCCCTCAGAAACACCTGCTCCTGGCTGTGATAGCTTACAGATTGTCTGTCCTTTCTCCTCTTGAGCATGCTCTCCTGATGAGCATGCCAAAATGCCAACTTTATAGTCTGAACGCCTTCATATATAGAAGATACAGGTCAGTAACACATCCTTGAAGAACTATAGTATTGCATTTTAAAATTAAAGAAAAAAGTATTTGTCTACTCGCAGAAATCTCAAGGCAACACATATGTGACCCCACAGAACGTTGATGGGTCAGTTTTGCAATTTCCTCCATTTTGTATAATTCAGCAGGCAGAACAACATAAAATCTGGATTTATGCAAATATGAGTAGACAATGTATTTTTAATTACCTCTTCATTTGGTAAGGAGACGTAAACCCTTTTAGTAAATCTCCTGCAAGCAAAACATTGATTTAGTAAGAAACCAAAAATATAATCAATGCAATAAGGATTCTACAATATTATCAATAAGTAGCTATTCCATCAGAACAGATCAAAACTAAACAACATTACTAGTCATGGTATTGAAACTGTTAACATGGTCATCAAATAAAACCATTGTCCATCATTTAAACAGTATGGCTACAACAAATCTCAAAATGAAGAGGCAACAGCACAAATTTAGTTTTTCCTGTACTGAAGGCCACAAAAATGTTTGCCTCCAATACCAAGGCTGATATTGGTAGTATAGGATTTGTACCGTGTTAGCCATAGAGAGCAGAAGAAGAGTGAAGCAATCAGGCAATACCTTTTTTGAGGCTAACTGAGTATATTTGATTGTGAACTTTGGAGAATACTAGTTCTCTTCATCAGACATGATGTTATGCATGAAACAGAAAATTCACAGCATTTTATACACACCTGGCAGTGATCATTAAATATTTTTAAAAAACTTTAAAACAACAGATTAAAATACGGTAAATATGCAGAGACAGTTTTTAAATCAAGATGATAATAAACAGACTAAAAACCTGTGAGACTTATCTGCTTGTGGCCTCCAGGTCAGAGGTAGGAGGTCATGAGGCTGGCGTGGATATGAAGACCACTTTAGTAGGTGTTAAATCTCTGCATTTATTTATACTTCCATTCTTTCCTCTCCTTCTGTGTCTTAAAAAGTCCCATTAAAATAGTAATACTCAATCTTTCATGGTGAGGCCCTGTCTCGGGCCTCCTGTTGGAACTCTTCATATGCAAGTAAGCTGTTTATGGCTTCCGCTTTGCTTATTTGGTTGTCCAGGTCCAGGTCCGTCTGGTCTGAGCAGATACATTGTAGCATATAGCCTGGCTGTATATGATAGATTGTCTGTATGTTTGGGGTGAAAGCGGTTATTTCTCAGGCAGACTGTGGTATATGGTTGCGGCTGTCTTTAATTTTTATTGTGGGACCTAGAAGTGTATTTCCTTCTCTAAATAGCTTGATTTCAGATTGAGGATGGGCTGAAAGTTGTTGTAACCCTCATGAAATTGAAGCAGGGCCTCCTCGCCTGCTCACCAGTCCAGATGATCAGAATGTCATCAATGTAACATCATGAGTTATATCATGGGTTTTGTGATGCATGTGGATAAGTAAGCACCTTCCAGTTCAGCCACAAAAAGATTAGCATACTGTGGTTCTCCATGTGTGCCCAACAAGCTTCTATTCCATCTCTGTGGGAATATTGGTGTACAGAGATTTTACATCCATGGTGGCCAGAATTGTACCATTTGGTAGTGGTCCTACAGCCTTGGTCAGTAGTGTCCTGGATGTAGCTAGGAGTATTATTTTAGTATTGTTTTTATTATTTTAAACACTACAGTGTCAATACAAACATACAAAACTGTTCTGATTTCCAACAACAAGGAGCATTGGGTTCTTATCAGGCATATGGCATTATACAGTTTAAGTTAAGTTGCTATTGAATTTGTACAAGTGTTTGTTCAGCAATAAAGTCCAGATCAATTTTCTTTTGTGAGGGTTGATGTAGCTTACATAATTGTATTTGCCCTGCTTTTTCTGAGCCATATATTTAAATTGAAAGAGGTAGGTTCCAGGAAATAAAGAGAAACTGAACAAAAATTACAACTACTGTATTAAGGTATATAGCCTGCACCAAAGGTCAAGTGGGGGTTGTACGTGGACTGGTAGCAGATGGGCATCCTTTTGAGCTAGGAATATTTCTGACCAGGGGATTTAGGAGATTTTCCACCCACCATGAGATGCTTGCTGTCAAGGTGGCAATGGCAGAAGTAATAGGCCTTCCTGGATTGCCCTCTTATTGGATCTCAGGGGGTATATAGAAACAGCCTGGCTTGGGATTTTCTGGGATGAGATGGTTGATCTTGTGCTGGATATCAGTTGAAAACTTTTTGATCAATTTACCAGTTGATTCTTGGAGTCTGTGCCTTTTATTTGCCTTTCAGTTGAAAACTTCTTGGTCATGTCAATTAGTTGATCCCACAGAGGGAAATGAAAGAATGGGAGTATAAATTAATGCAGAGATTTAACTAACACCTTACAAAGTGGTCCTAACATTCATGCCAGCTTCATGACCCCCCCCCCCCATCTCTGACCTGGAGGCCACAAGCAGATAAGAGCCAGGGCTCTCTTGTCATGTTTCGCAGGTTTTTAGTCTGTTTATTAGTGGTCTCTGTATAATTCAATCTGTTTTAAAGTTGTTGTTTTTTTAATATCCTCTGATAATCACCGCATATTGAGCATCAAAGGCTGTGAATTATCTGTTTCACGCACAACATCATGTCTGATGAAGAGAACTAGTATTCTCCAAAGCTCACCATCAAATATACTCAGCCTCAATAAGGCATCACCTGATTACTTCACTCTTCGTTTGTCAGAAAAAAATTCTGACACGTGTTAATAGGCATGTTCTGTTGAAAAATGGAAACTGGGGGAAAATGCATCCAACAGTAAGGAATTATCAGCAAACTTTACATTATTTGGATATGGAACCACAATTCTAGAGGTACTGGAAGAAAAAGTCCTGTGGATATGCCACCACTGTATATTAAGGGAATAAACCTTCAACTCCATTACACTCCAGTAAAAAGGTAAAAAAAACGATTTGTCTCAATAAGAGCTTTCACCAGTTAGACACTTTTCATGTTCTGCATACTGCATCATACCTGAGAACGGCTTCATCCAGCTCTTGAGGTCTGTTAGTTGCCCCCATTACGAGAACTCGGTCGTCACCTCCAGACTGGACCTGTTCAACAACCAAGACACATAAGTAACAGTAAGGTCCCATTCCTTGGCCTGCTCTCAGATGAGAAGTGGATCCATTAGCATCAAGTGAAAGCAATTCTCTGTAATTACCCAGATAACTACTGTACTTGCTTTTCAGCAAAAAGACAGGCCAAGCTAATGTATGTAAAGCAGAGGGCAGTAAATTCTCTAAACAGACATCCTGAACTTGCCCCAAGTTTATCAAACATCCTCCAATAGTCAATTTTGGTACAAATCTATCGATTTGTAAAGGCAACCTTATTAAGAAAATACTTACACCATCAAACTCTATTAAAAATTCAGTTTTCAATCGCCTGCTTGCATCATGTTCTCCTTCTCGCCTTTCACATAAAAGGCTATCAACCTCATCTGAAAAGACAGGCAGGTTTGCATTTACATGCCAAGTCAAACACTTCAATCCTTGGAAAAAATAAAACTGTCCAACATTTTTTAAATGCTTTTTTTTGTTACATTTTCATACTAAAGGCTTACTTAAACATAGAAACACTGGTATATCAAAGGTCAGGGCAGTCAGAGTATTACCTTATTTGGTTAATGCTTCTCGTCTGAAATTACCTTGTCACTTGGTCATGTGATCTCATTGTGACCCGATGAAAATTAGAAGTATTTGTGGTATAATCAGCAGAGCTCGGCCACAAGGACTTCCCACAGATGGGAGCACAAAACCTATTAGAGCTGCTGCTGATGGGAGAGGTTCTGTCATAAAGCAATAATGATGGAGATGAAAGCCTCATGATCTCTTACATTATGTAGGAGAATATTGTGAGAAGGGTGAGAAGGATGATCAAACTGTGCCCCCAGCAGGTGGAGAGGATACAGTCTCTAAATGCCCATGTGATGCTTTCCAGATGCATCATGTGTGATATAAAAGGCATCATACAGAAAGAAATCTAGAATTCAGGATTAATTCTGATAAAAAGGAGACAGGCGGCTTCACTGCAGCTAAATGTGTAAGATAAGATAAGATAAGATAATCCTTTATTAGTCCCACAGCAATTCTTCTATATACTCTGCAATCAGGTTAAAGGGAAAAAGGGGATTTTCCTGGAGAGTTTTAAAATAAACCCCCGTCACCCACCTCCCATAGTGCCAGCCCTCTACGCTGTGTCAGCTACTATATTCTAATCATTAAAAACCATAATTCCTATTTTGCATAACTTGTAAAAAACAGCATGTACTCATTAGTAGTTATGTTAATGCTGGAGACAGAATTGAATTTAAGATACACTCCATATTCCAACCTAAAGGCATTGTTCGCCTTTGCCATATACTCATTTATTGACAGGGATCTGGCTAGTTCTTTCCTGGTGGTTTGCTATAAAGACTGCAATATTTAGAGACCCTTTCAGGTGTAAAAAAAAAAGGGACTTTCTGTACATACTAATGAAATACCGATTGTCGAAGCGGTCGCGGTCCAGGGTAATCATGAGGGGGCCCATGCAGTGGAGCAAGAAGGGGAAAGGGAAGCGCCTGGACACTTTTGGCCTTTAATAGGACATGCATATCATGTTTTTCCCCCAAAATATATTAATAGATCTACACCGTTGATCAACTCAAACAGGTTCCTGAATTCCACCTTCATGTCCTCAAATGTGAACTCAAACACACACAAAAAAAGGGGTCATTACCCAAAATATATAAAAGATTGACTTGCCACTCTATCAAGGTCTATGACAGTGATGGGCAACCTTTTGAGCTTGGTGTGTCAAAATTCGCCAAAAAACCGAGCATAACTCGGGTGGTGTGTCACCATGACAAAAAAACATAATTTTGTGATATTTATAGTTTAAATAATAAATCTGTATACTATTTAACTTCTAGGGTACTTTAACTGTAGGTTGTCTGATTGATCCTACCATGTACTGCCATTCTATGTGCAAATCACACATTGTAATAGATCGGTTACAATCAGACAAGTGTCGAAATGCTTAGCAACCTGTGAACTTTCAGTGATGAAATTTCACAGGTTATAGCGAGGGCGCAGGCGCCGCTGTCTGCATCTCCCTTATGCCCTCTTGGCATGGAGAAGGTGTGAGGAGCAAAATAATCGCAATGTCTGGCGATTTGCAAGGCGTTGCGATTATTTCAGGGCTTGTACATCACAAAACTGACACACAAGCCCTGATGACTGTCTTCTATCATACAGTGCACTGACCTTACTTACTATAAGATGAGAGTTGTTGTCCTCCCTTGCCCCTGCTATGGAGATGGTCAGTGTAGAGGTGGCAGCTGCTGGGACATCACACAAGGCAGCAGCGATGTGACCTCTGACTTGCTGCCATCCTCCCCCCACCACAACTATCAGGAGCTGCAGAGGAGCCTCCTGGGTGTATGGCCGGGTCACCTCTCCTGGTGCTGTGCCCCGGGATGATACCTGTGCTGACTGGAGACACTAGGCACAGCTCACACATGGGGAGAGGTCAGCCCGGGGAGGAGGAGGAGGGGGATGCTGGAAGCTCAGTGCAATCTCCCAGCCTCCCGGCTACTGCACCTGGTCATGTAGGATGAAACTTAACTCTCAGGCAGCCGCCTGTCAGTGAAAATGGCTACATGTGTCAGCACTGACACGCGTGTCATAGGTTAGCCATCACTGGTCTATGAGGTAGGAATTCCCGATATAGCCAACCAGTTTGTCGCCATCTCCAATACTGATAAAGAATTAATCAAGTAGCAAAACCCCATTAAAAAAATTTACATCTAGCGAACATTTAGTTTGCTGTTCTGAAAAGCACCACCCACAGTTTTCTTACCTATAAAGATAATAGAAGGCTGTAGTTCTCTAGCCACGGAAAACAGCGCCCGTACCAATTTTTCACCTTCTCCTACCTGGAAATAAAAACACATACAGAAAATGATTATGCCAAGTATTCAAGAAGTCTCTAAATATGGGTGTCAAACAATGGTGGAAACAAGAAAAAAACTAAAAACCCACACACTTGTTAAAAGTAGCATTTTCTGGTTTGCACACAGTACTGCACAAAAACAGGTTTGATAAGGGGTTTTGATTTTATAACAAGAAAGCTCTGCACAAAGCCAAAATAAGCACCCGCAGCCGTTTGCAAGCTAGCAGCACCTCAACTCTCTGGCTTAGTTTGGTTGTCATGCGATTCTGTAGCTAGACGGAGGAGAGGAGGCTGGGGGGAGGGGTTACTAGCACATTGCACTCTTAGGGTGCGGTCACATGTCACGTTTAATGTTTGCTGAAGATAGATTTGCCTAATTAAACAGCTATTAAGACTTGTGTTTACAAGATGCAAATGTTAACTTTTGTGTTAACACATGTGTTAACAATGTGTTAGCAGTTGCGTTTTGTAAACACAAGTGTTAACAGCTGTTTAATTAAGCAAATTTATCTTCAACGTGTGACCGCACCCTCAGGATCAGTAAAAGCTCCCGGCAGCTAGAGGACTTTCTGCGATGTCTTAAGAACGACTGATCACATGTTTCAGGTCATCCAATTACATACCAGGAATGGAGCAGTTTGTGTTTGAAAGTTTGGATATAGTAGAATTGTGTATGTATGAAAATGTGAGGGCAAAAATAAAGACCGAGTTTAGGCTCCCCATCAGTTCTATTGAATGGATCAGATCCTGCACACACAGCACAGTGTATAAACTGTATAGTGCAGCTTCCATTGAGTATAATGGCAAAAAAAAAAAAAAAGTGAATCAAGTCTTTTCGGGAGGGGTCCTCTGAAAAAGCTGTAGAGACAGACACACACACACATATTTGTTCATCCTTTTATTCCTATGTTGGAGTTTTATAGTGTAGATGGACATGTTTTGGAGTGCGTTCACATGCAGCAGTAACGCATGCATTTTCAACTGCTGAGAAGAGGAGATTTGCCCGATTACATAGCAGTTAACATTGCATTAACAAATGCATATGTTAACGCTATGTTGGTGTTAACAATATGCGAACATGTGTGTTAACATGCATTTTGTAAACACAATGTTAACAGCTATGTAATGTCCTCCTTTCAGCTTTTCTGACGAGTTTGAAAACGCCGGCGTGAATGCCTGTATGCTGCAGAGCTCCAGTGCTCTGTGTCTTCCCTGCCTTGCTCTGCACTAGATCTCTGTAAAAGCAGTAACACTGATTCTGTGTCCTGATTGGCTGGGTTTGCACATGTTCACACGAATGCTCTCAGTGCTATTGGCATCATTGCCCATAGCGGATGTCACAACCAGGAAGAAACCGATAGCCTCATATCTATTAGCCCTAGATCTCAGCATAGCAGCAAGGACCACTATACAGGTATCTATGGAATTGTTAGGCTCTCTCCAGCCGTGCTAAAACTATTTTTCAAGTAACTTTCCAGTTAATAAATACAGATGTCAAGGGCAGTTCCTCATAATACATTTTACATACACATGTGACTTACATATTTAGAGGTAAGACTAGCTGCACTGATATTAAAAAAGGTTGCATTGGATTCAGCTGCTACTGCCTTCGCCTGAAAGGAAAAACATAAGGAATTCAGGAAAAAATATTAACCAAACCATCAAAAAAAAAAAAACAACAAATGAATTTTAGTATGAACACTAAAGCTTACCAGCATAGTTTTCCCATTACCAGGAGGACCAAACAGTAACAGCCCACGAGCAGGTGCCCTAAGTCCAGTGAACAACTAGAAGCAGTAAAAGCATAATTATTTCTTCATTAATTACATTAATTAGCATACTGCTAGATTGACATACTGAATGGACAGTGTAAACCATCTCATGTGACCTGCATACATTATTAATAGAATCCAGTATAGTGTAACCATCTAAGATCTACAAGCTGCCCGGAGGTCCAGCGATAGCCATAGACTCACTTTCTCTACATTAGAGAATCTGTCAGCAGTTATACTGACAGGCTTAATGAAATTAAGTCCACTGGAGTACAATCTAAAAAATGTTTTTGCATATATATATATAATGCAAACTGCTGCAACATTTTTCTCGCTTCAAATAATGGAAGGGCATGACAACATCTACTGAACACACACCGAACTTAGCCTTAGGCTACATTCACACAAACGTGTGCCCGTCTAACTGTAGCCGTGCGGGCAAACGTTCAGCGCGCAGGAGAGGAGGAGGTGTGACCCCCTCCCCTCTCTATAGAGATGCATGTCAGTGCAAACCGGGAAAGATAGGACACATCCCATCTTTTCCAAATGTAAGGAGCGGTACAATGCAACGTATTGCTCTGTGCGCCTATTGCTGTATATGTGCCGTATATACGTCCCCCATACGTCCCTGTGAATGAACCCTTAGTTTATGGGAACAGGAAATTAGATATGTTTATATCACCTACACTATGCCTTAGTCATTCCTGTTTGTTGCCTGCACCATTCCTATCATAAATATATCACTGACAATGAACTGAAATCCAAACTGTTATCTTGCTACCAACAAGACTGTAATTTTGCTTTGGTACAATAAAAAGTAAACATGTAGACAAAATAAAGCAGTTCTGCTCATTCCCAAAAATTGATACCTCTGGACGAATAGAGGGAAGAATGACAATTTCTTGTAATGCTTGTTTTGCAAGCTCCTGTCCTGCAATATCAGCAAACTTGACTGATGGCCCGCTAAAAAAAAAAAAAAAAAAAAATCAAGAATAAACACCAAAACATTAGCACAGAGCTGCCATATAGAGCAATAAATAAAAAACATACATATATACAAGGTATGGCATAAAATATTAAATCAGTATTAACTCCTTTGTCACTAAGCCAGATTTTTACAAATTTGACATGTCCTTATAAGAGGTTTTAACTTTGTAACCCTTTAACAGATCCAAGGGATTTTGAGATAGTTTTCTCGTCACACATTGTACTTCAACATTTTCTATTAATTTCGTTACGAAAAAACTGACATTTGAAAATTAATAATATTTAGACATTTTTGCCAAAGGTCTTCCCATCTGCATTTGACAGATGGGTATAAAGTTACTTGGGTGCTATGACCGACATTTCCCAAATGTTGCTGCTTTATATCGGTGTGGCTTTTTATGCATCCTCTCTTTTCTAGGTTATTAGGAGGTTCAGAATTTTGGGTACAGTTTATCTCATTTTTATGAAATTTGCTCCTGCTCAGCTTTAGGGGGTTATTTTGCCTGACGGGTTCTCTTTAATCTAAATATATTTTCATAAACTGCCATTAGAGAACATTGCCTCTATCTCTTCATTGTCCCTCTACATGCCTGTAAACCAATGAGGTCCTAAAGCTGTATGCAAATGACCTGTGAAATGTCCAATGAGTAATTAGCATATTCAAGCTATCCGGCTTATTCATGAGTGGGTGGCACAGCCACACCCCCAGTGCTTGACTGACAGCCTGTGTAATGGTGGAGGCTGTATAATGATGTGCTTCCTGGTGCTGGCGCCCCCTGCAGTCTGTGTGTGTATAGGAGAGAAACAGCTCCAGGCAGCCATGTTATAGCAGAACATGTCAGGTACATGTGTAGCTGATGTCTGTGTCTCTGTGTCTCTGTGTATTAGGAGGATGCAACATGTCAGCAGATACACAAACTATGCTTAACTATACATTACACACAGACATGACCAGGGGGAGGAGAGGGGAGGGGGAATAGTGGTGATATCACTGCCTCTGACCATGTGACCAGCCTCATTTACATAAAAAAAATATGATTTTATAATGATTAATGTATGAATTGACCAGATAAAGGCTAGGAAGCAATCCTTGTGAGCTGCTCCAACAGAAATAGAGACAGAGACCTGATGACAGGTGACCTTTAAATGTGAGGCTTAACCTCTTAACGAACTTGCCCTTTTTAGTTTTTTCACTTCCATTTTTCACTCACCACCTTCAAAAATCTATACCGTATTTTTCGGCCTAAAAGGTGCGCCTTATAGGCTGGTGCGCCTTATACCCCCAGCAGCCCATACCTCTGAGATCGGAGCTCTCTGACACGCTGAAGACAAGTTTCCCGGGAAGTGTAGCTGGCTTGAACTGTGCACAGGTCTGCCACCTGCTGGTCATTTTTAGGTACTGAATTTGATCCTGCGCTTATACTCCAGTGCGCCTTATATATGAACCTAGATGTCTTAGCAGGCATTTATTAGAGGTGCGCCTTATAGGCCGAAAAATACAGTAACTTTTCATTTTTCCACATAAAGAGCTCTGTGACGGTGTGTTTTCTGCGTAACACATTGCACTTCATATTGACTGTATTGAATATTCCATGCTATGTACTGGGAAGCGGGAAAAAAAAAATGAAATGCAGCGAAAATGGTGAAAACATGCATTTGCGCCGTTTTTTTGTGGGCTTTGTTTTTACAGCTTTCACTGTGCAACCCAAATGACAGGTCTACATTCTTTGGGTTGGTACGATTACGGGGATACCAAATTTGTATAGGTTTTATAATGTTTTCATACATTTACAAAAATTAAAACCTCATGTACACAATTTTTTTTTTTTTTTTAATATTCCGGCGCCAATAACTATTTCATACTTTGGTGCCCGGAGCTGTGGGTGGTGTCATTTTTTGCTACTTTTGATGGCGTTTTCAATGTTTCCATTTTTAGGACTATGCAACCTTTTGATCACTCTTCATTGAATTTTATATAGATTTCAAAAAGGCAAAAAAGTGCCATTTTCGACTTTGGGAACTATTTTCCATTACGGGGTTAAAGACAGTGAAAAAACATTATTATATTTTGATACATCGCACATTTTCGGCAGCGGCGATACCTAATGTGTTTATGATTTTTACTGTTTATTTATATCAGTTCTAGGGAAAGGGGGGAGATTAGAATTTTTACGTTTTTAATGAAGATTTTTTATTTTTACTTTTACTATTTTTCAGACTACCTAAGATACTTTAACCGTAGTACCTATCATCCTATCATATACTGCCATACTACAGTATGGCAGTATATGGGGATTTACCTCCTCATTCATTACAATGTGCAATTAGCACATTGTAATGAATGGGTTAAACCGAGACAGCCTCAGGTCTTCTGAAGACACAAGGCTGTCATGGTGACGGATCGTCGTTCCCCGATGACTTCACGGGAAGCGACAATCCGCAGCAAGATGGCGCACATGGGCAGTTAAGAAGCAAATTTTAGATAAAAACTGTCCCAAAAAAAAAAAAAAAACACATCTAAAAAGTAAACGCGTTTTAGGCCCACAGCTCTTAAAGTACTATTGGTGATGGAATAGACAAGCAGTATGATCTCATCATAGAAAAAGGGACACTGTCACAAGCTGGACCAACTACTGGGGTTGCACCCTCGTTAAGAAGCACAATGGACTGCTGAGGCTAATCTGTATTGTACCTATATATACATATGAGCTTACCTGAGGTTATGTAGGGGGAATATGACAACATCACCATTTCCCCCTATTTTCTATTTAGATCGATTATTCAATTTTATTGTCTTTTTAGCAGTACTACATGAGGCACCATCATTGGAGTCTGGGTCTAGTTCGGTGGTCCTCTGTATTTAATGCATAACAGAACAACAGTTCATCCTCTAAACCTTAGAGGATTCACCAGTATCTTGATATATATTATAGGTACAAAACATCACATGAAGAACATAGGTACCAGGGAGGATGTACAGGACAGGTGAAGCCGTTTTGCGACTTTTCTGGCCTCATACACCCCCAATAACCTACTAAACGGCTTCCTGCTGCATTCTTTGTGTACTTACCTGTCTACAACTTCATTCAAAATAAGGTTTGCTAGGTTGCTGTCAACATTTTTTAAATTTTTCATATCTTTTTTCCTGAGACCAGTGGTTGGTGTGGTTGGTTTATTGTTTGTCCTAGGGTTTTTTACTCCAGCACCCTAAGAAAAGAACGAGAATTTATAAGAAAAGAAATACAAATCCTTGGACTTTAGCGTTAAATGGAGTAGTCCTGCCTATTTCTACAGCACAGCTTATAAGCTTTGAGCAAAATAACACACCAGTTCCTTAGCATAATGAAGAATAAAGTTTTCACAGCTTTTTACCTTGATTAAAACTACAAGCACAAGGAAATTTGTAAAAGCTGGTGCAAAAGATGGATACAAAGCAAAGACTGTGTATTGGCATCATCTGCATGGAACCTGGACATTTTCTTAGGTTTCTTTCATTCATAAACCTAATGATATGTGGACCCTCGGGGGAAGACCACAGTTTAATGGTTTGTCTGTAGCACATTCATGTTTAGACCATGAGTGAATAGGATTTGAGCTGAAATCTTATTATACAGCACCACAACTAAAGCCTTGATAAGTCAGTGTCGCAAACAGCCATGGGGACCACCAAAACAGTGAGCCGAAAAGACATCGTATAATAGGCCAAATCTGGACATCCACACAGAGGCAACTGAATAGATTTCTATTTTTTGCACAATTCTGTTAAAATGTACTTGGCAGTCCATAGAATTATTAACCTACTTGTGACCGGGGTCATTAGTGCCCGAATGTCCAGGTCAATTTTTGCAGTTCTGTTCATTGTAAAATGACAATATCTTTGGTTCCGCTTTACGGTAACAAGATATAATAGTTTCATCAATAGCTTTTGTTGAATTAGACAAAATTGTAAGAGGTTTTTTTGGTAATTTTTCCCCACTAATTTTTTTTTAAAATAAGTTGTAATACTCTACATGTTTTTAACACCTTTTGTTAAACATTAATAGTGTGTGAATATGTCACCATTTTCCAGCTTCAGAAACAGACGGTCTTCAGCTGGCAGGCTGGAGGGGGCTAACTTCAAGCGTTCATATTGCCTGAACTGTGGCAAATACAAACACAATTCACCCATTGAATATCCCATCAAAGTTTCTAGGTGAAACACAACTGGAGATATCCACTTTTAAAGTTACAGCTCAGAACTAAGATGTGTACTGGCAGTGCCGGGGTTACATCCCAGATAAGTACAACCTTAACAACCTAAGTTAAATTTGTATGCTAATCAGAAGAGGCTAATAATTGTAGCTCCAGACAAAGACATTTTTTGTCCCTGTGACAATTGAATTTTTTTAATTTTGCGCCATCATGGTAACAAGAATTTATAAAACTTAATTACAGACACCTTACAGATGAACATTGCACCCTGCGACTTGATTCTCCCCCCAAAAAATTACAATGTTATATCTTTATGTTTGAACCCTGAAAATGTGGCAAAAGGTAAAAAAAGTACAAGAGGGCCAAATACTTTTGTAAGGCATTGTATCCCCATATAGTAGTTGTGAGAGGGTTAAATAGACAAAAACAGTGACAAACCGTACAACAAGAGACATACAGGGGAGCCTTTTGCATACCCTTGGAGGATTTGAACCAGTTTGCCTATTAGAAGATGGAGTGGTACAATTGGGTATCCTAGGCGCACTGGAAATACCAGGGGACATTGCTTTGGGTGTGACCTTTGCCCGTGGAAGAGAGTTGCTGGTAACCAGGTCCTTCTTTTTTGGAACTGCACCTTTTTCTGAAAGAAGAATTATCAAAATTTTACAAACTAATATTGTACTGTTTTTTTTCTCTTTGCAATTAAAATAATTATAGCATGTTTTACCAGTAGGCAAGATTTAATATATTCCGAAAGTTTCCATTTTAAAACCAACTTTGTCTAAAAGTCACATCTCCAAAAACTGCCAGAAATGGGGCAGTTGTTGCAGCCAAAAATTACAGCAGTTTGCAATGCAAATGTTGAGAGTAGTGTACAAAATATGAAATTTGCAAAGTCGACCCCTAGAAGAGTCCTCTAGCAGCTAACCTTGTGCATTCAAGTCTCGTATGGATGTACAGTGCAAGATTTCCTTACCAAACTTTTTTTTTTAAATTTAGGTTCTGTAAGCACTAAAATGTTCAATAAAAACATAAAAATATAAGGAAGACTTATTTATAATCATGTTGCATACAGATATAATAAAATATATACATAAAAAGAAAAAAAAAATGTCCAGAAGGACTGCCCCTACACAAATCTGAAAAGTAAGAGATTGTTTAAATCATTAGAATAAACCAGGGAGAATATCAAGTCCACTTGCTAAGAAGAAGACTGGAGTTTATGTAGAGACAAGATAATCTCTATTATATAAACCTAAGGGTGATGTCACACATGGCATTTTTAGGCCGTTTTTAGTTAGTGCATTTTCAGATGGTAAAAATCGCATGCGTTTCTGTCAGTTTTTAATTGCGCAAATTCAGAAAACTAGACAAAGACGCACGCGTTTTCAAAAAACTAAAAACGGACCAAAAACGCAATGTGTGACATCACCCGAAGACCAAAGGAATTTAAAAAAAAAAAAAACTTTCCTGCACTTTTGGTCATCAAGTTCTTAATGTGAATAGAATAAAGAATCAAAAATGTTACCACAATGCGGGATGATGTTCCGTTTCTTTACAGATTGTCGGATGTGATCCAAAATATGCTATCCTGCTGCGTAGTGGATGATAAACATGTGTGGAATATCCCGCAAATGATTGAAAAGTAAAAATCCCCATATACAGACACTTGCATTGATCTGGTTTGCAGTCTAGCCAGTGTTGGGGGCTGCTTATAGAGAGACATGATGGTTCTAAACTACCTTGTGTTAGGTTTCCTGGTAGCTAACCCCAGCATATAGCTGTGAATGATAGAATTAGGCTTCTTTCAGCGTACTGTGCACAAGACACGGCTGTGGCAGCATACAGCCTCCATAAATGTGGTCTGAAAAGGGTCTTACATCATTATCCAAGTGATTTTCTAATAAAAGAACGACTTTGAGAAACACTCATTTAAACTAGTGTCCCCATGTAACCAGAGCGCTGCTACATTTATCTATTAATCCTTTCCAAGAACAGTCTCAAAGGGAAACCCTTTATTCCCAACCTCCGGACAGATTTGTTTACTTGGAGATGTTGCTGGTGCGACACTAATCATCCGACATTAAGAGTGTACAGCGCTGGAGGCAGACGGCACCATACAATTTTATGACAGCAGCCAGGTACTACACAGTGTACAGAGATTATACAATGTAAAACAGGTACAATTTTAAAGAGATTCTCTAAGACAGACAATTGTTTGTCTGTACTTACAATTAGGTGTAAATTGATTAACATAACAGTTAAAGGGGTTTTCCAACAAACAAAGGTTAGGTCCTATCCACGGTATTGGGCCTATATTGCTGATCAGTGGGGGTCTCAGTGCCGAGACCCCTACAGATCGCAAAAAAGAGGGGTCCATCCATTAATATCTATGGAGCTGAGGGAAATTGCTGAGCGATGCGCTCACCGATCTCCATAGCGATTAACCCCTTTCTGAAGCAGCCCTTTTTCGTTTTTGAGTTTTCACATTTTCACTACCCACCTTCAAAAATCTACAACTTTTATTTTTAAATGTAGAGAGTTGTGTGAGGGCTTGTTTCCTGTGTAACAAATTGCACTTCATAGTGACCGTATTTGATATTTTTTGTCTTGTACTGGGAAACAGGAAAAAAAAATTCCAAATGCAGTGAAATTGGTGAAAAAACGCATTCACGCTGTTTTAATGTGGGGTAGGATTTTACTGTAAACCCCAAATGATATGCCTGTCAAATTTGTAAAAAATTTTGCCATCTTCTGGCACTAATAACTTTTTCATACTTTGGTGTACGGAGTGGTTGTTGGTGTCATTTTTTGGGACTTTTGATGACGTTTTCAATGCTACCATTTTTAGTACTGTACGACCTTTTAATCACCCTTCATTTAATTTTATATACGTTTCAAATTTGTAAAAAAGTGCCATTTTCTACTTTAGGCGCCATTTTCCGTTACAGGGTTAATTGCAGGGAAAAACGTATAATATTTTGCAAGATCGGGCATTTTCGGACGTGGCGATACCTAATGCGTTTATGTTTTTTACTGTTTATTTATTTCACTTCTAGGGAAAGGCGGGCGATTTGAATTTTTAAGGGGGTTTTTATACAATTTTTTTTTCACTTTACTATTTTTCAGACCTAGGGTGATAGGATCGATCAGACAACCTACCATATACTGCCACATTACAGTAAGGCAATATATGGGGATTTTCCTTCTCATTCATTACAATGTGTGAAGCGCGGCCGTCTGCTCCATTAGTCTGACGGAGTGACGAGGGACCCGGCTGAGTTATCCAGCTCAGGTTGATAAGTCCTGTCTAGACAGTTCAGGAAGCTCAGTGTAAAGTGTTTATGAACGGCCGCAAGCATGCAACCCATCTTTCCCAAAGTCCTCAATTTTAGAATTGTGCGGTTCAGGGTTTAAACGGGATATGTTTCTGCAACAGTGTAGCTACAGCATTCTTAACCGGTTAAGGACCGGGCCCTTTCCTGTTTTTTCATGTCCATTTTTCACTCCCCACCTTCAAAAATCTATAACTTTTTTTATTTTTACACGTAAAGAGCTGTGTGACGGCTTGTTTTCTGCGTAACAAATTGCACTTCATAATGATGGTATTAAATATTCCATGCCATGTACTCGGAAGCGGGAAAAAAATTCCAAATGCAATGAAAATGGTGAAAAAACACATTTGCGCCATTTTCTTGTGGGCTTGGATATTACGTCTTTCACTGAGCGCCCCAAATGACATGTCTACTTTATTCTTTGGGTCGGTACGATTAAGGGGATACCAAATTTGTATAGGTTTTATAATGTTTTCATACATTTACAAAAATTAAAACCTCCTGTACACAAAATTTTTTTTTGATTTTGCCAACTTCTGGCGCTAATAACTTATTTATACTTTGGTGTACGGAGCTGTGCGTGGTGTCATTTTTTGCGAAATTTGATAATATTTTCAATGATATCATTTTTAGGACTGTACGACCTTTTGATCACTTTTTATAGATTTTTTTAGATTTTTCAAAATGGCAAAAAAGTGTCTGATGTCGATACCTGATGTGTTTATGATTTTTACTGTTTATTTATATTTATGTCAGTTCTAGGGAAAGGGGGGTGATTTGAAATTTTAGGTTTTTTTTATTATAATTTTTTTTTTTTAAACTTTTTTTATTTTTATTTATACTATTTTTCAGACTCCCTAGGGTACTTTAACCCTAGGTTGTCTGATCGATCCTATCATATACTGCCATACTACAGTATGGCAGTATATGGGGATTTTCTTCCTCATTCATTACAATGTGCTATCAGCACATTGTAATGAAGGGGTTAAAACGAAATAGCCTCGGGTCTTCGGAAGACCCGAGGCTACCATGGAGACGGATCGCCGCCCCCCGATGACGTCACGGGGAGCGGCGATCCCAGGTAAGATGGCGGCGCCCATGCGCCGCTATCTGTTTGAGGCTGCCGGCAGCTTTGCCGGCAGCCCACGCTGTAAAAACACCCGCGATCGGTGCTAGCACCGATCGCGGATGTTACCAGTAAGCCTTTGCTGCAATATGCAGCAAAGACTTACCGGCTATGGAGAGGGCTCAGCCCGTGAGCCCTCTCCATGCAGCGCGACGCGACCGCCGCCGTGAATACACGGCGGGCGGTCGCGAACCGGTTAAGGTGTGTTTGGTTCACAATGCATAAAAGCAAAAAGGTAGATTTCCTTTAATAGTAAGAGCCAGTACATTTCTATGCAACCCGTCATCTCGAAACAGTGAGTAATAAACAGAAAGAAGAGATAATCTGAAGAAATTTGCAAACGTGACATGGCATCAGTAGAGCTAAACCCACCTGGCTTCAGATGTCCATTGCGGCAAGGTAGGTTAGTACTGTCACTACACACTTCCATTTGCTTGTTCTGACCTTGCATATCTGCTTGCAGCGTGGCTATGCAAACAGAGGGAAAGGGTAGGAACAAAATAAAAGGAACAAATAAAAAAAAAATAAAAAAGATGAACAAAAACAAAACTACTGCCACTGTAAAAATGCACATAGGTTACTGGCAAATTAGTGGTCATCTGTGCCTTGGCGCCATTGTGATTATTACACTAGAAGTGTAATGCATATTACTTTCTGAGTGTGAAGGAGCCAAATCCCTAAGGCCGGCAGCACACGTGGCATTTTGAGCAAGTTTTCAGGCTGTTTTTAAGCAGTCTGCTTAAAAACGGACCAAAAACTGGTTAAAAATGCAACGTGTGCCACCAGCCTAAAGCACATAAAGTTAATCCCTAGGAAACCTTCTCTGAAAAACCTGCACTCTGATCATATGCCAATAGATGTCACCAAGGAAGGTCTTTGTGCAAGTCCCAGCTTGACCATAGGAGCGATTGACTGATTACAGATCCCTACGACCTGGTCATTTCAGGTCATGAGAGCCAGGCAGGCCAGGACTTGTATAATACAAACTAATGCATCCATATTATGTGTGAATCTGGCCTTATAACACCGCAAGAGAAATTTGCCCAAAAATGTAATTGGATTGCCATTATGGAAAGTTTAACCCTTTTATGTGTGAAGTGCAGTCATCAAATAGTGGGTATTTCGATACAATCCTACTAATGTATCTAACAATACCCAAAAGTCACACATTATTGATCCCTAGCTGATAATTTTAACCCACAACTTAATATTGAGCACAACATTCTTTTCAATACACATTTTTAACAGATTGAAATAAAAGTTACATTTTTGTGATAGAAAAAAAAGCTAAACTTGCCATAATGGCATTTGTTTTTCAATCTGGCCTAAGGCTCTTCAAAGATTTTATGTGCTTTATAAACAAATCTTCAGGATTGTTGAAGCCTTCAATGTCAATCATTATCACCCTTAATTCTTTTATGGCATCCACATGAATTGCATACATATATGTCTTATACAACAAACATTGATGGCTTTTTTTTTGCTATATCTATCTATAAGTAACAGGAAGACACACATTAGGAAATTAATGGAACAGGAAATCTGTAGATTTTGATTTAAGAACAATAACACCAAGCAAAATTACTTGCAGCCATAAAATATGTGAAATTATGCCTTGCAGCAACCTTTGACAATGTATTAACACTAAACCCACATAGGAATCAAGGGATGCATGACAAAAAGATGGAAATAAAACTGTACATTAATCCTTCTACAACGAAATAATGCAATAAAACAATAACAGAAAAAACTCAGCACGTGCAAAGCATAGACATATGTTAGTAGAACGGAGACAAAGGCCATAAATAATTAACCATATACATTCCTCTGCCCAGGAATTTGAATTTATACTGCTCAAGAAATAAAGGGAACAATCGCATAACACATCCGAGATCTGAGTTAATGAAATATTCTCATTGAATACTTTGTTTGGTACAAAGTTCAATGTGAGGACATCACAAAAAAAAAAAAAAAAAACAATGGAAATCAAATTTATTAACCAATGGAGGCCTGGATTTAGAGTACCCACAAAATTAAAGTGTAAAAACACACTACAGGTTGATCTAACTTTGATATAATGTCCTTAAAACAAGACAAAATGAGGCCCAGTACTGTGTGTGGCCTCCATGTGCCTGTATGCCCTCTTTACAATGCCTTAGTATGCTCCTGATGAAGTTGCGTATGGTCATCTGAGGGATCTCCTCCCAGACATGAAATAAAGCACCCAACGTGACGATGGTGGATGGAGCGAAACATGATGTCCTAGATGTGCTCAGTCAGGTCCAGGTCTGGGGAACGAGCAGGTCAGTCAATGTCTTCATCTTGCAGGAACTACTGACACACTCCAGCCACATGAGGTCTAGCACTGTCATGAATTTGAGGAACCCAAGGCAAACCGCAACGGCATGGTCTCACAAGGTGTCTATGGATTTCATCTCGGTACCTAATGGCTACCTCTGGCAAGCACATGGGCTGTGCAGCCCTCCAAAGAAATGCCAACCCACACCATTACGCTCCCATTGCCAAAGCGGTCATACTGAAGGATTGCTCTCCACCGAGTCTCCAGACTCTTTCACGTCCACCACATGTGCTCAGTGTGAACCTGCTTTCATCTGTGAAGAGCACAGGGTGCCAATGGATAATTTGCTAATCTTGGTGCTCCTGGCAAATGTCAAGCGTCCTGCACAGGCTGTGAGCACAATCCCCATCTGTCGGCGTCAAGCCCTTCTACCACCCTCATGGAGTCTGTTTCTAACTGTTTGTGTAGACACATGCATATTTGTGGCTCGTCTTCTCGTAGCACCTTCTGCCTCTGGACACTATGCTGACAGACACACCAAACCTTCTGGCCATGGCTGCATTGATGTCCTGGATTAGCTGCACTACCTGAGCCACTTGTGTGGCTTGTCAAGGCGTTGTAGCGAGGTCATACAGGCACGTGGAGCGACTGCAAATCCAGGCCTCTATTGGTTAATACATTTGATTACTATTGATCTTTTTTGTGATTTTGTTGTCGGCACATTAAACTTTGTACAGAACAAAGTATTCAATGAGAATATCTAGGATGCGTTATTTGAGTGTTACTTTATTTTTTTTTGAGCAGTGTAGATTTACTCACAAAACATCTTATGGACACATAACCGACTCTTCTCTTTGCAGAAGTCAGGGATAAGAGGGGGGGCATTTATAGGAGCCTTTCAGGATCATCACTATTCACCAAACACATACGCAAAACGGAGCTTTACTGTCTGCACTGCAGTTCTCTAACACAGGTATTTTTGTGCTCCATATTATCACAAGTAACCTGCAGTATTAATGTACCGTAAACATAGAAATTATGGGCGCCACTGATTCTATCAGAACTTTGGCACCCAGTCCTGAAACTGGAGAAATGCAGTTGTATCTAAAAAGGAGCAGGTTTCCATAGGATCAGGTGTAACATAATCACTCTAATGTGTGGCGCTCCTTCCTGATCTGTATGCAACATGGACACTTATGCAGGATTGGAGGTAACACTACTAAAATCAAAGCAAATAAAGGGGTTGTCCCACAGAGTACATCATCATTTACCCCCACCTCTACCAACCACTAAAATTAAGTCCCCTACCACTATTCTGCCTTCCTGCAGAACTACAGCGAGAAGAACTGTGAAAGCCATTTGACCCTGTGACACTTCAAAGTCTTTGGCGCACAATGGAGGTTCAAGAACATCATTCAACTCTCTATCCACAAGACAACAGCTGAGGAGCGTAATGTGAAATCTTACATGCGTACAAAGAGTAAATTAATCACCACAACAAATGTATAACAGGTGGGGCGTACTGGGCAGCCCTTATGAACCCCATTATAAAAGATCATGTCCCCCAACACAGTCCAGTATACATGGAGCATTCACACGTGGCGTTCTGATGCATGCGGTTTTTTTTGTTACTATGCGTTTCCCAGCTTTGAAAGTTTTTCTTCATTGATGGAAGTTGTAATCCGCTATATTTACAATGGGGAACAGCTGCTTACACTTCAGCGATGAAAAACTGTTTCAAAGCTAGAAAACGCATAGTAACATGAAAACGCATGCGTCAGAACACCACGTGTGAATGCAGACAATGTCCCAGCTATGAAGAGACCGATTCATTTGACATTAAGAACTTGTAATTTTATGTTGGTCTCATTAATCTGAAACAAGAAATGAACTCAGCTCATTCAGTTCCGGGTTTCTGAGTATCGGGCCAAATGGTCCAGCAAGCTCACAATGAGAGTTTGATACATCAAACACGCTTGTGGGCAAGAGGCCTTCTGCTGCTTGGTCCCCATATAAACATTTATTCCTATATTCCTTAGTCATCCGTTGTTGAGTCTTTATGATTAGTAGTCTATACATAATGACTGTACAGTGCATTAGAGCTGCTCTCTACAAGTGACTTTGGAGAGAGAATGTTAGAAGCATGCGCTGTAGAAATAGATAGCTAGAATGCTACATGCAGCCAGAAGTAAAAGAAATCTGTCACGGAAAATGCAAACTACAAAGAATGGGGTTTCCCCTTCACATCACCTGATAAATCTTTGATCATCATTTTATATTCCAGCAATGTAAAAGTCATAGAACAAAATTGGGACAAATTGGGGGCAAAGAACACAAACAGATTCCTTTTACAATTGAAGCGTTAGCAGTATTAGCGGTGCATTCATGCAGTAACAAAGCTGTGCTGGAGAAAGATGGGGGTTAATAATAAAGGGACAGGCTTCATTCATGTATAAAAATGTCATATGATCAAGCAGCAGTCTGTTTATAGCACTCAGCATTTATACTACTTACCAGGATACTGTATGTATCAATAGCCATATAGATTGCAGAACAAATCTGATCCAAAATGTATGGAATAAAGCATTGTCTGATATATGTAACGGCGTCACCATAACTGTATAGTGAAGAAAATTCTAATATCTGATACAATACATAATCAAGATCTCTGCATGCTGCGGCCAAATGGAAAATACAGCTCACATACTTCACAGGGGCAGAACACAATTTTCCCTATATAGAGACCTCTTAATGGGCAGAATATTTTGTTTTAGGCAGCTAAACTGGTTTGCTTCACAGATATGTCTGCCCTAAGCTTTGCATTATTTACTGCACAAGGGTAAAAAGTTTTTCAAACAACCTAAAGAACACATTAATGGAAATCTACCATTAAAACCAAGCATGATAAACCAGGGATACTAAGGCTCCATGTACATGTAGCTCAGACCAAAGCACATGCGAATGAAGAGTGGGGGGGGATTTGGGGCTAGAGCTACTCACCCCTCCCCTCTCCAAAAGGGGTCCTATTCAGGGATAGGACCCACCGATTTCTTTGCGGCACGGCCACACGGATTAGATGTGCAACGGTGAGACAAGGTGTTCTCACCCTATTGTGCTTGTGCATAATACACCTTTATGGCGGCCACAGGCCAGATGCCATTTTTTAAGCTATCACACGGCCACCGTATAATCTTTACTCATAGATCTAAGCACTGTGAGAATGTTCTTGTATTTGTTATCCATGGCCTCCTTCCTTCGAAATTCAACTTTTAAAATTCTGCTTATGAGCCCAAGGGGCTGCTGGGAGTGTTACCAGAACCCTTCCATGCTGCAGATTCGCAGGATGTTAGTAGCAACACTTGTGCAGAGCAAAAAGTGCAATGGATAACAAATATAAGATTTCTACAGTCACAGTGCCTGCATCTATGAGTAAGTGTCCCAGGTTTATTATGCTTGATTTTGAGGGTAGATTTCCTTTAAATGTAAACTACTTCTGGGGAACATTATAAAATTGGTTAGCTTTTAGTGTACACTCCTTTACTTAAAGGGGTATTTCCATTTGAGAAAATAAATGATATTGATTGAATAATGAAAAGTTATACAATTTTCCAATATATTTTCTGTATCAATTCCTTGTGTTTTCCAGATCTCCGCTTGCTGACCTTCTATAGAAAGGTTCTATGTTTCCTTCCAGTGTACAGAAATCTGACCGTGGTCACAAAGGTGCACGGCTCGTTAGAACACACAGCTCTGATTACTCTGTGTGATACTAATGAGTTGTGCACCTTTGTGACCATGGTCAGATATCTATCCACTGGGAGTAAACATAGAAGCTTTCTATAGAATGTCAGCAAGCAGAGATCTTTTTTAAAAAAAAAAACACGATGAGGAATTGAAAATAGAAAGTATATTGGAGTATTGCATAACTATCATACAAACAATAACATTCATTTTCCGAAATGAGAATACCCCTTTAAGCCGAGGTATTGACATAAGCTCCTGTTGATAGGAAAACATCCCCTTTTTGTTACATTACTCTCAGAGCCATCCACATCCACTAAGATACAGCAGCTTTGCAGGCAGCGACATCCCCACTATCACTGTATACAGTGCTAAGAGACACTAAACTATTCCTGTGCTGTTTAATAGAGGGTACAAGCTGCAAGTGCATTAATAATCTACTAATGCCAAAACACAGTGCTGCAGTACCTGGCCATCAGCTATGGGCATCTGCCAAGGTGTCAAACTCCCCAGACTGAACTTCAGCTGCATTTTACTTTAAATACAATTTGGTCAAAGGGCCATGAACCCACGAGACTTACATTAGAAAGTTGCTAAACTTTTCACAATATAATAGAGCTTCTAAGAAGAAAAACGACAAAAAAATGCAGTTAAACTCTATTTACACTCCCAAATCTACGAAGTAGATAGCAAGAAAGAATTGTGTTGTAACCCCAATTCTCTCTTACCCTCTACTTCCTGGATTATTCTAGTGAAAATATCCCAAATACATACCCAATAACTGTAGGCGATCCTTTGCCATGAGCAAATTCGTCGTCATTTTTGCTTGTAGGCGTCGCGCCCTGTCATATTGTTCCCCTACAAGTAGAAGGACATATTGTTAGATTAGCAAGCACAGCAATTTAAAGGTCTGTATCCGCAGTTGAACATAATTAATCATCTTTCAGAACACAAATCAGATACATGAAGATAAAGAATATAGCACAAGTAAACAACTTGATAAATCATTGTATACCTATACAAGTTCAGAGATACAATATGAATGTGGTGGATGACAAAGGGGAGGGGGGAAGATGGCTTATCAGGAACGTCTTTTTGCATTCAGGGCAGACACCACAATACATTTTGGCTAGACATTTACTGTTAAAAATCTATCCCATACACCAGACAATCGCTTATAAGCACATGTACCACCTGTAGCTCGATGTGTGGATTCATTCTCCACAGGTACTGTACATTTACCTTGTCCACTAACTTGGACTGCAATTCCTTTCTCTAGCTCCTCAATACCTTTCTTGTACCATTGAATAGCTTGTTCCTTTTGATCTGAAAATAAAGCAAAAAACAAAACTGTTATTGTTGAAAAGTACAAGAACATATCTATAGCAAGTAAGGCCTTACGCACACGACTGGGACTTCTATGATGCTTGGTCATGGTGCAGTGCGGCCACCATGCCTCACCGCACTGAACAAGCCGACCATCTACGCGGCAAAATATAGAGCAGGTATTATTCCTGCCCAGACTGCCGCACACTTTGAATGGACATGGTGTGAGCAGAGGATTTTGCACACAGTAATGTGCATGTAGCCCAAGGATAACTACAAATACTGATGAATCATTGCTTGGCACAGAATACATCTATCAGATCCACTTACAAACATGTGAAGGATATATTTAGTATCAAAAATGGGATCAGTTTTCTTCAATGAATGCAGGAAAACCTTTACCAAACACACTTCTGCAAAAGGGGTCTTTTTTTCCACTGGAACAACAAGCAAAAAAAAAACTATACATGTGATAAATTCAGCAGTGGCTCTTCCAGAGACCAGGAATCCCTGTGAACTTAACATCGACAAATAAGAACTGAATCTAGACTTCTATTGTGCACAGTAACAGTAAGGTGTAGTGCATGCACTGTGCCGGGAAGCCATGCCACTATCTATAGAGCAGGTCCTATTCCTGACCAGATTACAGATTGTGCAAAATTCTCCCGTGGATGTCCATAGGATGAGAGTGGCCAGACGGCTATTTGAATTTTGCAAGAAATCTCCAAACTCCAAATACATTATCACATACATGATCTAATAGAAGACCCAAAACTACCAACACTCCAGACAAAGGCTGTGACCACAATGTAGGCCTCTACGAAATGCACAATCACATTTTTAAAATCAAGATTTCTAGTTTCTTTGGGTTAAGTCATCACATTGATCTTTGTAAGGTCAGGTTGTCTCCTGTTCAAAAGTGACAATAAAACAGATTGAAATGCAAAGGAGGGTGGATCCCACAAATGAGGCTTCCAGCAGGGTGCGGTAATCCAAGCAGAACGGCAGACATTCTCCCAATCCCGGCCTCCAAAGTCATTTTATGGAGCATTGTCAGTAAGCCTCTGCTACAACCCTATAGTGAGGAGCGCCAACCTTTTATCCAGGCTCCAATGGGCACAAACAGCATCAAAATCACCACAGACCCCAAAAATAATGAGAGAGGGGACAATGTGCAAAACCTGCCTTCCAGTGACATATTCAGGGGGGGGGAATCACTAATCCCAAACCATTTATTAATTACCTCTTATCACTACTGTATAATTATTACTTCTATTGATTTGTAAAGCGCTACAGTATTTGATGGAGTTTTAGAAATAAAGATTATTATTATTCTAATTAACATTATTGTTAACACAATAGCATAACAAATAAATGTGTTCTGGGAACATCTTGGCCTCATAAGTAATTCATGTGGAGATGTTTTCCACATGAGAGAGCTTTACATTTACCATATCACATGGTGCGGAGCTCAGGTCCCACCGTGCCCTCAATGACACCCTAATGAGGTATAACGCTGCCTGCATCCATCTGTGCTTGGTCACCATTATCACCATTATTTTGTGGCAATAACACAGCATTGGGCCGAGTTGGACCGCTGTTCTGAGCTACATAGTAGAAGTTCCTGTTTATATACTGTACAGGGTGCACAGTGTAACCACGGTAATTCTATTTCTCAGTCCGATGACAATCAGACGTGAGGTCTTCATGTTGTAGACACTGAAAGTCACCATAAATATTAGATTCGGCAGCTAATACCTGACAATATTTGCACGACTAGCTGACCATGCAATGAATATGATGTGCTTGATGGAGACTTGCCAGTCAGCCGAGCAGGATTGCTGGTTATATGATAGCAGTTAAGATAAGCCGACGCCACTTGGCGTGGGCGACAATATGGTCAGACGAGTTAAAATCTTTTGGGGGAGGGTCTGGTGGGTGGTAACCACATACAAAAGGTTCAAAATGTTTAGCCCTTTAATTGGTTACCTAAAAATGATATCCAATGAACCTATGGGGCAAATAAGAGTCCAAGATTTGCAACACGGACCAGGGAGGGTAACATTGCTTTGTTATTCTGTCCAGCACAGAAATGAATAAGAGCCAATGCAAAACAGTCCATGTTGGTCCCTGGTGAAGGACAGGTTTGTCCCATGGAGGAGCTGATGAGCTGTGTGTGACCCGTCAGAGGAGGGTCACCCTGTGTATGGCCTGGAGAGGTGCTGATCATCCACAGCTCATCTGAATCAGCACAATCCATAAGCCTGGAGGGTCCTGATAAGCCGGCTCTATCCATATGCAGCCCTGCCCTATAGCCCCTACAGATAGATCCAGTGACGTCACCCTACAATAAGGTATGACGTAGTCTCCTCACCTTTCTCCTGCTCGTCTATCCGCAGGGCCATGGAGATGTAGTGGAAGGCCTGCTGGTGATAGCTCCGCACCACCTCCGGCTCCTGCGGCCTGTCCTGAGCCGCACTCACTGTCCGGGCAGCAGACAGCTTCTTATCCGCCATCACCCTGCGGGAGAGGCGATCACAGCACCAGGCGAAGAGCAGGCCGAGCTGGAAGGCGAGGAAACGGAGCAGGGAGAAGGCAGCGAGCAGCGGATAGGAGAACGCGAACAGGTTCCGCTTATGAGCAGAAGGCGGGGCGCCCTGCACCGGAGACTCCGAGCGAGAGGGCGCTGCTGGGGGCCCGGGACCTGGGCTTGTCGCGGGGGTCACCGGCTTCTTCTTGTGTCCTCTTCCACCCGGAGAATTCATTCACAGAGCCCGCAGCCGCCGCCATTACACCGGGCCCAGCGCCCGACAGTTCCGCCCATTGCGCCTGACACTGCTCTCGCTACCCGCACACTGACATCTGACCACGCCTATTGGGTGACGTACCCTGGGCGGACTAGGCGTAGAGCCGCGCCCACAATGATATAAACACGCCCTCCTTGTATATGATAAGGTGATTCTCCTGAGATCGGTGCGCTGTCCTTTATTCCATAAAGACACGCCCCTGTATAGGAAGACACGCCCAGCGTCAGACTGCATGTAGATAGCTAGGATCGGTTGATTGTTTTCGGTGAAACTCCGACTATGATGGGCGTGTCTTCACTGTCGCTTGACTGTCATGCGCTGTAGCCGTTGTTATAGATGTGATGGCAGATAATACTGTATGGGATGACAATGACAGAAGAAACACTCATTATGGGAGACAGGCAGCAGCCACAGCGGACGCTACTAGCGAAACCTATCATTGCTGCTTCCAATGAGAGCTTAGGGGACGGGAATTCCCTTCAGGTGAAGCTCATAGACAGTTCACATTACACCAGCGTCCGTGCTGTATTTCACGCATTAAAAACACAAGTGGGAGGAGCCTTAGCCAAAATGCATATGCGTTTAAAAAGTGACAAAAACGCCACAGTGCCCTCAGTAAACTTACAGGAAACGCAATACTTACTCATTGTGTGATCATAATTGAAACGCCATGTGTGAACTCTGCAGGGGCGGACTGGGAATTTAAAGTGGCCCTGGAAAAAGATTAAAAGCGGCCCCATGATATAGGCAGGGCCAATTTACTTTAGGCGTGGCCATCACAAGTAGGCGGAGTCAACTAACCATAAGTGACAATAAGGGTGATGCCACACGCACTGGGGTGGATCGCATATGTGTTTGTACGTAAATGCATGCATCACAATGAGCATCCGGTGTCCCGCATTTACACAATATGCGCTGATTGCCAATCACATACGTTTGCATAGAAACGCATATGCGATCGGCCGTGGCCCGCCACGATGCGTTTTGATTCAGTTACAAAACGGAATCAAAACGCTAAGGGCGCGTTCACACGTTGCATGTTGGCCTGGGTTTTCATTGTGTTTGAAACGCATTACAACAGCTGAGAGGTGATTTGCCTAATTACATTACTGCGTTTCAAACACAATAAAAACCCAGGCCAACATGCAACATGTGACCCCTCCCCCCACACACACACAGCAGGCACCAGCACCATCTCCCCACACACACACACACACACATACAGCAGGCACCAGCCCCATCTCCCCCCCCCCCCCCCCCACACACACACAGCAGGCACCAGCACCATCTCCCCACACACACACACACACACACACACACACACACACACACACACACATACAGCAGGCACCAGCACCATCTCCCCACACACACACACACACAGCAGGCACCAGCACCATCTCCCCACACACACACACACACACACACATACAGCAGGCACCAGCACCATCTCCCCACACACACACACACACACACATACAGCAGGCACCAGCACCATCTCCCCACACACACACACACACACACACACACACACACATACAGCAGGCACCAGCACCATCTCCCCACACACACACACACACACACACACACACAGCAGGCACCAGCCCCATCTCCCATACACACACACACATACACAGCATGCACCAGCGCCATCTCCCATACACATACACAGCATGCACCAGCGCCATCTCCCATACACATACACAGCATGCACCAGCGCCATCTCCCATACACATACACAGCACGCACCAGCCCCATCTCCCATACACATACACAGCACACACCAGCCCCATCTCCCATACACATACACAGCATGCGCCAGCGCCATCTCCCACACACACAGCAGCAAGCACCAGCATCATCTCTCATACACACACACAGCATGCACCAGCCCCATCTCCCATACACATACACAGCATGCACCAGCCCCATCTCCCATACACATACACAGCATGCACCAGCCCCATCTCCCATACACATACACAGCATGCACCAGCCCCATCTCCCATACACATACACAGCATGTGCCAGCCCCATCTCCCATACACAGCATGCACCAGCCCCATCTCCCATACACATACACAGCATGCACCAGCACCATATCCCATACACACACACAGCATGCACCAGCCCCATCTCCCATACACATACACAGCACACGCCAGCCCCATCTCCCATACACATACACAGCATGCACCAGCCCCATCTCCCATACACATACACAGCATGCACCAGCCCCATCTCCCATACACATACACAGCATGCACCAGCCCCATCTCCCATACACATACACAGCATGCACCAGCCCCATCTCCCATACACATACACAGCATGCACCAGCCCCATCTCCCATACACATACACAGCATGCACCAGCCCCATCTCCCATACACATACACAGCATGCACCAGCCCCATCTCCCATACACATACACAGCATGCACCAGCCCCATCTCCCATACACATACACAGCATGCACCAGCCCCATCTCCCATACACATACACAGCATGCACCAGCCCCATCTCCCATACACATACACAGCATGCACCAGCCCCATCTCCCATACACATACACAGCATGCACCAGCCCCATCTCCCATACACATACACATCATGCACCAGCCCCATCTCCCATACACATACACAGCATGCACCAGCCCCATCTCCCATACACATACACAGCATGCACCAGCCCCATCTCCCATACACATACACAGCATGCACCAGCCCCATCTCCCATACACATACACAGCATGCACCAGCCCCATCTCCCATACACATACACAGCATGCACCAGCCCCATCTCCCATACACATACACAGCATGCACCAGCCCCATCTCCCATACACATACACAGCACGCACCAGCCCCATCTCCCATACACATACACAGCACGCACCAGCCCCATCTCCCACACACACACAGCAGGCACCATCCCCCCTTCCACCCCTCCAGCACTCACCTCTTCCTCCATGCTGCCAGGCCCGGGCTGTGCTGTGGGGGCGTGGCCTCCTGGCTCTGTGTAATGTGCAGGGCTGGGCCTGTGAGGAGCCCAGCGCTAGGGCTGACATCTGCAGGGGAGAACAGGCTCCTGCACTGCCACCCCTGCTGTGCATCCATATCATAAGGTTAATTTATCATATGGATGCATCAGGGAGGGAGGGCAGTGCAGGAGCCTGTACATAGGAAGTGATCTGCCCGACAGCTCGACACATGTAGTGAGGGAGAGGAGGAGGGGCCAAGCGGAGGAAGGGACCGGCCCTATCAGCTGCTCAGGGCACCGGCCCACCGGGAAGTCTCCCGGTAAAGTCTATGGCCAGTCCGCCCCTGGAACTCTGTCTTAGGACCAGTTTTCATGTGCATTCTTTCTACTATTTAGCAGTTTTTGTTTAAAACGGGTGAATAACAGATAAATTTTTTTACCATTGATTCCTATGGACTTGCAATATTGTCTGTTAGTATCTGTTTTTACATCTTCTGTAAGGCCTTCTATTATTTGAGTGAATAGTTAGATGCAAGCTGCTGAGCCATTTTTTTCTGTCATAACTTTTAGGGCCAGATCACATCCCCATGCAAACGTACATTGAGAATGCTGTAGCTACACTGATGCAGGATCATATCTTGGTTAATCCCTGAGCTTGGTTAATCCCTGAGTTGAAAAAACAATTATAACATTCAGGACCTTGGGAAAGCTGGGTCAGCACATTAGATACAGAGTTTGTAATTATAAATGGAGGTTAGTCAAGACATGACTAATCAACAGGAGCTGGATCACTCATACACAGCAGCTGGGGGATGGTGCAGCAATTGATTATTCTCAACTCAGGGATTACATCATCCTCTCCTGCAGTGAAAAACTCAGATGCCAGGAGAAGCGCTGAAGCAGCCATAGAGGCGACAAAGCTTCATTATCATAATTTTATATCTGTCTTATCATTAAAACCACTCAGCTCAGGGATTACCGTATTTTTCGGACTATAAGGTGCACTAAAAATCCTTTGATTTTCTCAGAAATCAAAGGTGCGCCATATATATGAACCGTACTTACAGACAACAGCTGCCTTGAACTGTGCACAGGTCTGCCACCTTATAATCAGGTACGCCTTATACTCCAGTGCCCCTTATAGTCCGAAAAATACTGTAACCAAGATATGATCTTGCATCAGTGTAGCTACATTATTCTCAAGGTATATTTGCTTCATAATGCATCAAATGGTAGGTTTCCTTTAAAGACACAGGAGCTTATTTACTAAGCCTCCAGGTGCGCACTTTCGTCGGATTTTCTGACGTTTTCAGGGATTGTACGACTTTGACAGATATTTAACAGGGGTCTGCGCTGGGATTGTGTCGCATGCTGCGCAGGCTTTCATGGGACACAAATTGGGGCGCGTGACATCGGACGATCCAACTCATTCAGACTGAGTGCGGGATTTAACTTTCAAATTGTGTCGCAAGACAATGCACTTCCATGCACCACCAAAAAGATGGTGAACTCTGTCGGACCTGAGTGAATTGTGGCAGAGTGCATTCTCGTCAGAAACAGCACTTTAGGGGAACTTCGTCGGATAGGTAAGTAAATGTACCCCATAGTGTCATCATATGCATGTGCATAGGCTGACACAGCTATTACCCTGCAATACATCAATATTGCAGAGTATTATCATGAACAAGATGGAAGAAATAAAAATGTAAAAAAATTTAAAAAAATTATGATAAATTATGTTAAAAATTAATAAAAATGTGCATAAACCCCAAAACATATAAAGAGACATATAATGCACAAAAAAGTCTAAATCATAACACAAACCCCACATAGATAGTATGACTGCGTCTGTAACAACCCATAGAATAAAAGGAAATAATTATTGAACCCATACGATGAACACTATAAAAAAAAAAAACTTAAAACCCTGCCAATAATTATGATATTTACCAATTTAATCCCACAGAAAATGCAATAAAAAGTGATCAAAAAAACTTATGTACTGTAGAATGATATCAAGCCATCAACCAGTTCTGCAGCTAAAAAAGTAAAAATGTTATGCCACTTGGAAGACGGCAATGAGCAAATTATAGATTTTTCCCCACATTAGGATTTTATTTGGCAAATTTAGTAAAACATAAGAAAAATATGGTATCCCCATAATCATATCAACCCATAGAATAAAGATAACATGATTATTATGCTATACGGTGAACACCAAAAAAAAGTTAAAAAATTCCAGTACAGAATTGATGCTTTTCTACTTCTGCCGTCATTAAAAAAAGTTCCTAAATTTTCAACAATAGGGGATACCAACCCCAAAATGGTAACACTGAAAAAGCATCTCATCCCGCAAAAAAAATGCCATCACATGGCCCCAAGAACGAAAAAGCAAAGATTTTATAGCATGCAAAAGGGGTCAATGAGAAAACTAAAATCCTGGCAGCTGCAGAGCACTCCTTCCCTTCTGCGCCTCGCTGTGTGCCCATAAAACAAGTCACGGCCACATGTGGGGGGTCTCTGTATTTGGGAGAAATTGCAGAACAAATTGTATGGTGGGTTTTCTCTTTTTATCTTTTAGGGCTAAATGCTAATTACTGCTAATTAGTATGAATATCTCAAGGGGTTAACAATCTTCACAAAAGTTGTTTCTGATAGTCTGAGGGGGCTAGATTTGAAAATTGGTTGATTATATAGGGGTTTTTTTTAATGCTAAATATTTCAAATTTCATTCAAAACAGTAAATATACCCAAAATGGTCAATTCTGAAAATATGGAAAACCTTTATTCAAATTTGTAAGCCACGTGACATCACAATAAATTATCCAGACACCGCACACTCACCCCAAACTACACGCTCACACTGCACAGCACACACTACACACCCACCACACACTCTCCTCACTCACATAAACGCTGGCTGCTGCGGGCAGGGAGAGCTGGAGTATGACGTGGAGCATGACGAGGAGCAGCAGCTTTGCGACCCACATGTCTCCCCTGAGGCGATCGCTGCATCCTCCTAATATATTAATCAATTCGATTTTTTTGTTCAACAATAATTGTGAATTCTTCCCCTGAAAATAAGACCTAGTCCTTCTTTAGGAGCAAAAATTAATATAAGACACTGAGGCAAATGTATCAAAGTTTTTCGGTTACCAAGTTTCCTGAAGTTGGCCTTAAGCTATGGTCACACTTTGCGTTTTGTTTGCATTTAATGCATGCGTTTTCACACAGCTGAAGTGGAGATTTGCCTAATTACATTGTTGTCAATACATCAGTATTGCAGGGTATTATCATGAACAAGTACAGTATATCATTGAGTATAAGCCGAGCTTTTCAGTGCAAAACATGTGCTAAAAAACTCAAAATCTGCTAATACTCAAGGAAAAAAAAAAAAAGGTCAAAACTCACCTTTCCAGCGCCCCCCGCAGGTCTTCTCTTCCCTCGTCGGCAGCGGTAGGTCTGAGCGCAGCGGGCGTGCAGCTATGATGTCAGCCACCGCTGACATCATAGTGTGCGCCGAGCTGGTAGCGTGCATGGACCCGGACCTGTCGCTGAAGCAAGTAGAGGATGGCTGGCTATATACTAAAGTGGACTGGCAGGCTATATAGTAAAGGGGGGTGGCTGGCTGTATACTAAAGAGGATGGCTAGCTATATACTAAAGGGGGCTGGCTATATACTAAAGGGGGCAGGCTGGCTATAAACTAAAGGGGGCTAGCTATATAATAAAGGGGACTGGCTATATACTACAGGGGAATGGCCGGCTATATACTACAGAGGGATGGATCATAATGGGGCACGATGGTCCGACGAAAATGAAGTCCGGCGCCAGGGCCGACGCTATGGGTAGGCAAAGTGGGCAATTGCCCAGGGCCCCATGAAAGGGGGGGAATCTCTTCTTTCAAATGAATCTTGAATTTTGTTTCTTAGGTGCCCTGGATCCAGAGATATTCAGGTTTAAAGTGAGAATATCAGGTGCCATTTTTATATATAAAAATCACTCCCGATGCCCGTTTAACAGTTAATATCTCTGTTTTCCTGGCACTTAGAAACACAGAGCCAGAGATATAGCCCCCTGAAGTGTCCCCTCCTCCAGATTCTTAGCCATTAGGCTACAGGGAGAAGCTGCTGCACCTCACAGATAATGGAAATATTCACTTTACATATTACTACATTCTGATAAGGAAAATAAATCAACTAATGTTTATGTTTTCAAACCTCTATGCAGAACTAGGAACACACTTGATCTCTTATTGCCTTTTATTTCAAGATAGTTTTTTTTTTTTTTTGAGAAAATTGAACATTCGATCCTCTTCAACCTCAAAATTGCAAAAATTGCTCTGGTCAATAACGTGACAAAATAGAAATAAGACATTTATTAGGCTAAATAGTGAACACCAAAAAAAAAATTCAAATTCAATTACACTGAAAAATACATCTCATCCTGCAAAAAAATTGCCCACACATTGCCCTACTAAAGGAAAAACTGAAATTTTATAGCCTACAAAAGGGAGTCAATGAGGAAACTGAAATCCAATAAGTTCTATAAGACAAAACTGGCAGCTGCAGGGCACTCCTTCCCTTCTGTGCTTCGCTGAGCGCCCTTATAACAAGTGATGTGCGGGGTTTCTCTATACTCTGGAGAAATTGCATAACAAATTTTAAGATGGGTTTTTTGAAATATGTAAATTTTAGGGCTAAATGAATGTAATACCGACAAAATTAGACAATTCTAAATTTCATCTCGATTTTGTTTTAATTACTGTGCAGCTCGCAAAGGGTTATAAATCTTCCTAAAAGCAGTTTTTAATAGTTTTAGGGGTTTACTTTTGAAAATGAGGGGATTCATAGGGGGATTCTTATCATTTATATTTCAAACTCATTTAAAACAAAAATTATCGCAAAAAGTCCATTTAGAAATTTCGGGAAAAATAAATTTTGGTGATAAAAGTATGCGTCTCATAAGCAGATCATTTCAAATTTTGAAAATGGCAATTTTCTTCTTCATAAATACACAAAACATATCAACCAAAATTTACTACTAACATGAAGTACAATGTATCACGAGAAAAACTATCTCAAAATAAGTTTGGTAAGTTAAAGTTATAACCATCTAAAGTGACACAGGCCCAAAAAAGTAGGCAGAGCTTCAATGTACAAACTAGCTACGTCTTGAAGGGGTTAAAGGAAAACTACCATTTAGAATGGCAGGGGTAAGCTGTAAGTACCGAGCACCAGCTCAGGGTGAGCTGGTGCCGGTACTTACTTTCGTTAGTGTTATAAACCGCGGTATCACAGTTTTAACACTTTTTAAACTTTAGAGCAGGAGAGGCTTCGGCACTGCGCGCGACCGTGCGCGTGCAACATCCCCACTATTTCCTATGTAGGCGTGCGCACGATCGTGCGCATGCAGCGCCGAAGCCTCTCCTGCTCTAAAGTTTAAAAAGTGTTAAAACCGCGATAGAGCAGGAGAGGCTTCGGCGCTGCATGCGCACGATCGTGCGCACGCCTACATAGGAAATAGTGGGGATGTTGCACGCGCACGGTCGCGCGCAGCGCCGAAGCCTCTCCTGCTCTAAAGTTTAAAAAGTGTTAAAACTGTGATACCGCGGTTTATAACACTAACGAAAGTAAGTACCGGCACCAGCTCACCCTGAGCTGGTGCTCGGTACTTACAGCTTACCCCTGCCATTCTAAATGGTAGGTTTCCTTTAAGGCAATTAAATATCTAATTCACCCTAGGCCAGTGGTGGTGAACCTATGGCACGGGTGCCAGAGGTGGCACTCGGAGCCCTCTTTATGGGCACCCTTTCCATCACCCAGGGTAGAGTTTGCCAGACAGGACTTAAAGCCTCTTGCAGTCCCAGGACACCAGAAGGAAGCTACAATGATAATCCAAACTTCTTAACCTTCGTTGTACTGTATTGGTGTCCTCGGGTGCATGTACAATTAAACCTGTGAAAGAGCAGGTAGTAGTAAGTTACTGCTTAAATTGTCGCATTGGCAAATAAGTGGGTTTTAGTGGTAGTTTGGGCACTTGTTGTCTAAAAGGTTTGCCATCACTGCCCTAGGCTGTTCTTTTATATTGATCCACAAATCCCAGTTCTTGTTCTTCGCATGGACACTGCCATTTTAGCAAAGATGGCCGCTCCCTGTGATGTCATCGGAGGGCGGTGATCGGTTGACATGACAGCCTCTGGTCTTCCGAAGACCCGAGGCTGTCTGGTTTTAACCTATTCATTACAATGTGCCATTCGCACATTGTGATGAGTGAGCAGGAAAATCCCTATATACTGCCATACTACAGTACTCTACTAAATGGTAGGACAGACAACCTAGAGTTAAAGTACCCTAGGGGCCTGAAAAATAGTAGAATAGTAAAAATTCTAATCAAAATCAAAACCCCCTCATGTTTTTGCAAAATAAAGATTTTATATTCATATACTTTGGATATTTTGTAAAACACTGTTCTAGTGGCATGGTGTACCCTTACAAAAATCCTTCACAATGTTAGGGCTCATTCACATGGCCGTCTGCAGGGACGTACATGCGGCCGCATGTACGTCCCCATAGATGGCAATAGCGACGCGGTGAAGATCCAGGCCGCACATCGCAAAAAGATAGAGCTTGCTCTATCTTTCGGTGTGTGCGCGGCCGTGCGCCGCTATTCTCTATGGAGGGAGGAGGGGTCACCTCCTCCTCCTCTCCAGCACACGGCGGGCATACCGCGTGTGAATGGACCCTTATCAATGTAGATAATGTTATTTCATAAAAAATCAAGTGAACATATATTGTTCTCTAATTTTCGATCTCCAGTGATTGTATATGCTACTTGAGCTGGTTTCTGACCCAATATAACCGGTCATATGGACCGGACTTTTATCTAACAAGAGGATGGTGGGAATACTACTTGGTTTCTGAGCTCTGTTTCTCTGAAGTGAGTGGAAAGGGTCTCTCAATTTCTCTGAGCCTCTGCAATTGTCAATCAATGCTGTGTAAGGGTGCAGTTACACGCAGCACTTTTATTGCATTTAGAAACTCAGTGTAAGGGTCTAGGGGCAGGGTCCAGCCCAATTACATCTTTTCCAGTGAAACACATACTATCGGTAAACAATCTTCATTATCACAGGGTAGACATAGTGTTTCCTGTGAAAGAGTGCTCCCCACCAAGAGACCATATGTAACAAAATGAAAAAGCACTGCACTGCTCAGACAGAGCACACCAACTTCATTGGACTGTACACTGTTTTTGGGGTTTGCATTACTTGGACAGGTGTCTGCACCAGCATTGTGGCACACGTGATTGTTTTTTGCTGCAGCTGTGCTGGCTTCCATGCGACACAAATTGGGGGACGTGCCGTCCGACAGTCCGACTGATTCGGACTGAGCCCGGGATTTAACATTCAAATTGTGTCACAAGACAATGCACTTACATGCACCATGAAGAAGACGGCGAACTCTGTCGGACCTGATCGGGGAAGCGACACATACAGGATATCGGGCGCATGATCTTAGTGAAGCTCAGCAGAGTGCATTATCGTCGAACCATGCACTTTGGGTGAACTCCGTCAGACAGGTAAGTAAATTAGCCCCAATGTGTGCAACACAATCGACAAAAAAGTCAATATTGAAATTTCCTTGAAAATACCGAAAACCGGTGTTCAATTTGTAAGACGTGTGACATCAAAATAAAATGTCAAGACATTTTAAATATTATGAAAACACAAAGCAGACGTATCGGAAATGTTAATAGGTATCGGTGCACATCAGATTGATAGGGCGCTTATGGATTAGGGATCCAACTCCGATGCAGGCAGCACCACTATTTAATAAGAGCCACATTCCCAGGAGTACTGAAGTACTATTCCCAAGCGTACATTCTGCATCTCTCTCCACTCTCTACTGGCCTAATGGTAAGATAACTTATACTTTTATTGTTTACCTTCTACAGCCAGGATTGCCACAGGCTCTCCCCTCCCCACCTGAGGACCACCTAGCCGAAGCGGATACCCGGCTACAATGTGTTCCTATTGTTATCGGTTAACTGTCCTTTCCATTTTGACCTTTGACTCAAAATGGAGTATACTGATATGTATATACTGAATACTGTATACTAATATGTGTTCTACTTTAACATAGACTACATCTACTATATATACTATACAGAACGTATACTGTGTACATATATTGAATCCATTTGTGTGTTATAAGTAAATTACTATTGTGTCATCACTATCACTGATTATGTATTCTTATGTTCATATTTTCAGTGTTTGATAAAGGCTGTTCTATCAGCCGAAAACGTTTACGATCGAAATTTTGGCCATATGTCCCAATAAAATCCTTCTTAGCATATTGGAGTGCTTGGATTACATTGTGTATATATCGGAAATGTTAGTTAGTAACTAATTTCAGTGTCTGAAAAAGATATTATTTAGAATTTTTTTAAATTTTCACTGAATTCTAATCTTTGATAAATAAATGCAAAACATATCAATCAAAATTACCACAGACATGAAGTACAATGTGTGACGAAAAAAACACTTTGGTAAGTTAAAGTTATAACTATATAAAGCGACACATGTCATAATACATAAAATAAAGCTGAACATCGGGAATCTACGTTCTAAAGTAGTTCCCGTGGTATCCCCTTCATCAACCCTTAAGGCTTTTGACCTAATCCTTTAATATAGCCCTTCTAAAAGGAAACTATATTTTATCTATATGCAAATTATCTGCAGGGGCTACTGGGGGCATGGAGTAGCCTCTGCAAGCTCCAATGTGTAGGCTACTCCACACTCCCAGTAGTCACATAGTAAAGGATCTATAGAGGCTACTGGGGGCATGGAGCAGCCTTCACACCCCAAGCTCACAGGGGCTACTCCACGTCCCCAAAGCCCCTGCAGTTATTTTGTGTATAGGTAAAATAAAGTTTCTTTTTAGAAGGGCTATATTAAAGGATTAGATAAAAAGCTTTGGTGATGGTGCAGAGAGGATAAAAATAGTGGGAGACATTTATCAGGGCTTCTATGCCCTGAAATACTCACAATTACTTGCAAAATGGCATAATTGCAGTTATTTTCCCTTTTATGCCATCTCCACGCCAAGTGGGTCCAGATGGGACGTGAAGGGTGGGGGCGGCCCTGCACCTGCACACTACCTGGACCATGCAAACTTTAGCCTTGAATGTTCACATGGTTTTCGTGCAAAACTATGCCTTCTGGCAGCTAGTGTAGCTATGGCCACCAGTGCAGCCACCCGTCGGATACTTAAGGAGGCTTAAATCAATTAAAGTATAAGGCAGAGGGGTCGGGCTTCCATCTTACGTTGGCGCACGGGCATATGATAAATCTCAATCAATATTTTTTTGGTGAAATACAAAAGAATGCCCTCCTGGCTATCTCATAGAGCAGTGGTGGCGAACCTCTGGCATGGGTGCCAGAGGCGGCACTCCAGGCTCTTTCTGTGGGCACCCGGGCCATCGTCCAGCACACCAGACAGAACTCAAAGAATCTTCCTGCAGTTCCAAGCAACTTAAAAGATGCTGCTTTCAGTCATATTTTGATACTTACTTCGCTACTTGGGACTGTAGGAAGAGGGAGAATGTGTAGCCAGGGCCGAATTATCTTTGGAGGACCTCCTGCTGGCCCCATGATTCTCTGTGTACGGAAGGACACTGGAAAGAAGCTAAAATAATGCAAATTTTCCATCTTTCTACTGTGTTGCTGTCCTCAGGAGGCCAATCTAATAGAAAGTTGTTGAACAGTGAGCAATAAGTTACTGCTTTAATTTTTGGTTGGCACCTCGCAATAAATAAGGGGGAGTTTGGGTTGCAGTTTGGGCACTCGGCCGCTAAAAGGTTCACCATCACTGTCATAGAGGGTGGTCTATTCTATTATGCCAATCCTTGGAGTTCTACCTCTATAGCAGTGATGGCGACCTATGGCACTGGGGGCCAGAGGTGGCACTCGGGAACCTTTCTGTGGGCACCCAGGCTGTCCCCCAGGACAAAGTTCACCAGACAGGACTTAAATCTTCCTGCAGTCCTAGACAGTTGAGATGCAGTTCTTTTAAAGTGATGTATCCATGACTGATTGGAACTGCCCCATGATTCTTCCTGTACAGAGAGACCCTGGAGAGAAGCTATAATGAGGTCTGAATTTGCCTTCCTGCTTTCAACTGTATTGGTGTCCTCAGGGGGCTGATCACACCATGATTAAGAACGGTTAACCCGTTCGAAACGCGTTGGATTGTAAAGGGAACATTGGAAACAATGCTGTGGATGTATGGATTTGACTAAATAAAGTCTTCAAGTTTTCCTGGAATATGGCTGGTCTGTCAAGAGTTTTTCATATGCGGCTGATACGATTGACTGTGGAACAAAAGAGAGCAATGAGTTACTGTTTAAATTGTCAAGTTGGCACTAGATGGTAAATAAGTAGGTTTTGGTTGAAGTTTGGGCACCCGGTTTCTAAAAGGTTCGACATCACTGCTCTATACACTTGAAATTCCCCTAATTCATTTGTTGTCCTTTGCTGCCACCTACTGCCAGAAGTTAGAATGACACTTGCAGTATAATATGCCTGTCCCTAGAGTTTTAATAGCTATAATGTTGATGGTAAGTTGCAACATTTGCAATTCTCTTCGCAACACGCAGGCTGTTTTTTGGAGGATGTCCTGGAATTCCCCAGTCTATAAATATGAGTGGAATTCTAGGTCTTCCACTCTAGTCTTCGATGTATGAGCTCTGCTCCCAGCTTGCTGCAGGAGAAGCAGGGCCCCCTGATTTCCAGCCCTGTAGAGGTCAAGGCTGAGGTACTATCTAATTCCTACATTCTAGATCCACAGCCACCCAATCCACTGTCTTAAAGAGAGGTACACTTAAAGCCTGTTTGTTACCTTCTGCTTTATTGGGCTGTGTGCCATTAAAGAGTGAGTTATTGGGGCATATTTATCAGGGGCTCTGCGCCCTGAAATAATCACAAATACTAGCATATTGCTAGCACTTGCAATTATTTGCCCCAATCCGCCACCTTTACGCCAGTCAAGCAGAGGGCGGGGCCGGCCGGGAATGGGACGCACATTCAACCTCAATCGAGGATGTACATTATTATATGCATATTATGCTGCACATTGTACAGCATAATATGTTGATAACATATACACTACCGTTCAAAAGTTTGGGGTCAGAAATTTTCCTTCAGCACATTTTCTTTCAATAAAGCAAACACTAAATTTATCATAAATGCACTCTATACATTGTTAATATGGTAAGAATATGGTAGAATATGACTATTCTAACAGCAAACATCTGGTTTTATGGTTTAATGGTACATTGCGTTTGCTAACTGTGTAAGAAGGCTAATGGATGTTTAGAAACCACTCGTTCAAGTATGCTAGCACAGTTGAAAACAGTTTGGCTGATTGGAGTATCTATAAAACAGAGCTGGTTGAGAATCTGGAGCATCACATTTGTTTGTACTATGAAACTCTCTGATTGGCCAGAAATAAATAACTTTCATGTGAAACTTGACGGTATATTCTTGTCCCTAGAAATTAAGGCCATTTCATGCAACAAATTGCCAAGAAACTGAAGGTTTGTACTACGCCATTCAGAGGAGAGCACAAACATGCTCTAACCAGAGTAGAAAGTGAATTGGGAGACCACGCTGCACAACTAAGCAACAAGACAAGTACATTAAAATCTCTAGTTTGTGAACCCGATGCCTCACATGTCCTCAACAGGCTGCCTCATTAAAAGTACCCCGCAAAACGCCAGTATCAACCCAAACAGTGAAGAGGAGACTATAGGATGCTGGACTTCAGAGTAGAGTGGCAAAGGAAAAAGCCTTCTGAGACTGCCTAATAAAAGGAAAAGATTAAAGGGGTATTCCAGGAATAAGAATAATTCATATACAAATGGGTACTCAAAATATAAGCTAATATGTAATTAGTTGTTATTTAAAATTTTGCTCCCCTTAGCAGAAAATGCTGGTGACATACACTGTGATGGAGAATTAAAATGCTACTGGCCCTTTAATCAGTCCGTTAATTTCCTCCGGGCGGTCCGTAGCAGAGCGGACACAGGACAGAAGATGGCCGCTGGTCACATGTCCACATCACATGTCGTGCACCTGCCTGGGCAGGTCATGTGATCACCACTTAGTTTGGCTGCAGTGGGTTGGTTACAGTGCATCCAGTATGGCCAGTGTTTTGGTGATGGCAGTTACACATCATTACTATGGTAACAGAGCAAAAAAACCTGTTACATCATCACTGGGAGCAGAGGTAGGAGGAGTTACTGAGAACTAGAGGATCATGGAACTTGTAGTTTCCAGTGGCGGCCATCTTAGTGATAACTCCACCTACTTTAGAAAGGCTATAAATTTTGTAAATCATAAAATCAAACTATTTTAGCTCTGTTTTGTGACTGATGATATTGAGTATTGTTGTATTCATTTATTTATATCATCATGGGTTTTTGTGTCAGACGTTCATATTCCCGGAATACCCCTTTAATATGGGCAAAAGAAAACAGACATTGGACAGAAGAAGATTGGGAAAAAAGTGTTATGGACCGTAAAATCTAAGTTTGATGTGTTTGGATCACACAGAAGAACATTTGTGAGACGCAGAACAACAGAAAAGATGCTAAAAGATGCCTGAAGCCACCTGTCAAGCTTAGGGAAGGCAATGTGATGGTCTGGGGTTGCTTTGGTTCTGGTAAAGTGGGAGATTTGTACAAGGTGGAAGGGATTTTGAATAAGGAAGGCTATCACTCCACTTTACAACGCCATGCCATATGTCCCGGGTGCTCTGCAGGCACACCCGTGTACCTCCGTGAGCCCCAGCTAGAAACTCAACTTCTCCGGTTCCAGCGGCGGTCTCTGCGGTGCGCGCCAGCTCTGTAAAATTTAAAGGGCCAACACTCCGATAATTGGTGCTGGCCAGCCACCTTTCCTGTTAAATTAGTCCAAAACCGCGGCTATGTCGGCCTACATCAAGGAGAATTTGCATAAGGGATTCATCCGCAAGTCGTCTTCCTCTGCAGGTGCAGGATTCTTGTTTGTGGCCAAGAAGGATGGTTCCCTCTGTCTGTACATTGATTACTACAGCCTCAATAAAGTCACAGTGAAAAACCGCTACTCTTTGCCTCTCATCAATGAACTTTTTGATCGCCTACAGGGTGCCAAGGTTTTCACCAAGCTGGATCTGCGGGGGGCATATAAGCTCATTTGCATCCGTGCATCCGTCAAGGATATGAGTGGAAGACAGCCTTCAGTACTCGTGACGGGTATATGCTAATGCCCTTTGGACTCTGCAATGCGCCAGCGGTGTTCCAAGTTCCAATTTGTCAACGATATCTTCAAAAACTTGATCTACGTTTGTGTCTTTGTCTGCTTGGATGATATTCTGGTGTTTTCTCCTGACCTACAGTCTCATCTGATTTATGTCATGTCATATAAGGGCCAATCGCTTATATGCAAAGCTCGAGAAATGTCTTCCGTTCCTGACAAAGGACTACAGATGTATCCTGCCAAGTTGTCTGCTGTACTTCGGTGACTTTGCCCAGTGGGACAATGTGCCATACAGAGATTTCTGGGCTTCGCCAATTATTACTAGCAATTTATTCCAAATTTCTCCTCTTTTGTATCACCTTTTGTGCCGCTGACCAAGAACGCCAATCCTAGGCCCTGGCCACCGGTGGGTGAAGAGGCTTTCACTAAGCTGAAGTCTGCCTTTGCCTCGGCCCCAGTTCTCACACGGCCTGATACAGAGAAGCCATTCCAGTTGGAGGTTGACACCTCATCCGTTGATGCTTGAGCCGTCCTCACCTAGAAAGGGCCCAAAGGTCAAACCCTCACCTGCGGCTTCTTCTCCAAATATTCTCAGCCACCGAGAGGAATTATCCCATTGGTGATCAGGAACTTCTGGCAATAAAGCTAGTTTTGGGGCTTCCGTCCGCACCAATACCCAGGCCGACAAAAGATATAGGCCTCCTCCAGTCTTCTCTCCAGGTGATAAGGTCCAATTGTCTTCGAGATATGTCCGGCTGAAGGTTCCCAGCTACAAGCTTGGTCCTCACTATCTGGATCCATTTGAGGTGCTGAAGCACATCAATCCCGTGGCCTATACACTTTGCCTTCCTCCCGCCATATGCATCCTGAATTCTTTCCAAGTCTCCATTCTGAAGCCAGTCATCCTGAACCGCTTCTCCCGGAAAGTATCACCTCCAGCTCCTGAGGCGTATTCCACTGATGTCTATGAGGTGAAGGAGGTCCTGGGTATGAATTCAGTCAGAGGGAAGTTTTTCTTTCTTGTAGACTGGAAGGGGTTTGGGCCGGTGGAGAGGTCTTGTGATCCCAAGGACAACATCCTGGATCGTGCTCTTCTTCAAAGGTTGCTTCAGTCCAGGAAGTGGGGGAGGCGGAAGGGGGGGGGTACTGTCAGGGGTGCCCCCGCGACCCATATCCTGGGTCGCAGGCGCACCTGCGTACCTCCGTGTGCCCCAGCTAGAAACTCACCTTTCCCGGCTCTGGCTCTGTGAAATTAAAAGGGTACAGAGGATCCACTACCACTGATCCTCACACCATACACTGTGGACAGTGCTTGATTGGAGCCAATTTCATCCTACAACAGTACAATGACACAAAGCTCCTCCAAATTCTGCATGAACTACTTAGGGAAGAAGCAGGCAGCTGATATTCTATCTGTAATGGAGTGGGCAGCCCAGTCACCAGATCTCAACTCCATGGAGCCGTTGTGGGAGCAGCTTGACCGTATGGTATGCAAAAAGTGTCCATCAAGACAATCCAACTTGTGGGAGGGGCTTCTGGAAGCATGGGGTGAAATTTCTACATATTACCACATCAAATTACAATGTAGAATGCCAAAGGTCTGCAATGATGTAATTACAGCACCGAGAGCGTTGTTTGAAGGAGTACACTGGAAGAACTGTATATAAATATATAATTTGTGTGTGTTAATATATATATGTGTGTATGTGTGTGTGTATAAATGTGTGTGATTGTAACTTGCATGCGTACCTAGTCCCTCAGCTGGCCCCATCCCCTCCACGAGTCAGTCAGAGCCTGGAAGAAGTGATTGCAGAGGAACAAGGTAAGGTAAGAAAAAGTTTTTTTTCTTTAATACACACAGAGGGCCCCAGGAAGAGGAGGATAGAGGACAGGGAAGCACAATAAAAGGAGGCTGGAGGACAGGGGGCTGCTGGGGGACAGGAGGAGGCTGGAGGACAGGAGGATGCTAGAGGAGGTTGGGGGACAGGAGGAGGCTGAAGGACGGGAGGCTACAGGAGGAGGATAGAGAACAGGAGGGGGCTGAAGGCTACAGGAGGAGGAGGCTGGAGGACGGGAGGCTACAAGAGGAGGATAGAGGACAGGAGGAGGCTGGAGGACGGGAGGGTACAGGAGGAGGAGGCTGGAGGACGGGAGGCTACAGGAGGATGATAGAGGACAGAATGAGAAGGCTGGAGGACAGGGGGCCACAGGAGGAAGAGGTTGGAGGACAGGGGGCTACAGGAGGAGGAGGTTGGAGGACAGGAGGTCACAAGATGAGACTGGAGGACGGTACGCCACAGGTAGAGAAAGATAGAGAACAGGGGCCACACCATGTAAGGAGGTGTGGGGGTAGGAGTTCAGCTAGTATTATGTGTAAGTTTGGGGAGATAAATAAAAGTGGAAAACCAAATCTAAATGGAGAATAAAATTAAAGAGGGGTTTTTATTTATACTATGCTTGTGAATGGGACAATAGGCGTGGTTTAGAAAAGGCGGAGGGGCTTTTGTCTCTCTTTATCCCACCCAAAAGTTGGGGGGTATACAAATATGTACATTTTTACGCCCCTGCTGCCGCTGACACCACAGGCCTCCCCTTCCCCACTTGCACTGGAATCTATTACCACACACACAGGAAGTGCCCCAGGGGGTTCCCTATACTACTGTGGCCCCCCTTCTTCTTGCATCTTCCCACTGGCCCTGACAAAGCCACCTATGACACATTGCTGGCATTAGGCCGCACTACAAACTAACCACTCAGGTCCCAGGGAATCCAGCTGCTTCCACACTATGATCAGGCCCTGGTGGGTGGATTTTGCACTGTCTTCCATAAAGTTTGAAAGTAAAAAGCTCAGGAAGATGTTCCCGCTGTAAGAAATTATATATCATTTAGTGCCAATAATATGTTGAAGTTAAGTGAACTGCACAAAACATGATACTATGTATGGCTGATCCAAATAACTACTTTGATAATTTATCTAGCATTTGGCAGTATAGGATTATGCCACAAGATGGCAACGTTGACCATATCTTCATCCTGGCACATGAATGCAGGTTATTAACTCAAACAGTCTGGCTGCCTGTATCTGAATCATTGCTTCTTTTAACACATTCATTAATAAAGGTGTGCCCATTTTATAAACAGTTAGCAGAAGAAGGGAATAAGGACCCACATTCCACCCATGTGCCATTTGAGTAATATAACCTATTCCTTAACATTTATAGATAAGTACAGTAGAGCAAACTTAACTGCATTAGTGACCCTGAAATACTAAATTCTCATTTAGTAGTAAAGTTTCTTATGTTCAAAAATAATAAGACAACAGATTGAAACAGACTGTAATCTAATAGTGATAGGAAAAAAAATATTATTTTCTATTAGAAAATAGTATTAAAAACATGGTTGTTCCCCTGGATTGGGTGAATGAAAACGTGGTGGATCTATATAGATATGTAGATCTCTATGTGTTACCAAAAGCACACTAATTCTATCTAGTAGTCATTATCAGCAATGCAGGGCTTCTGTACCCTACTTGGGATTTATACATGTATACGGTAAGTGTCCCCTGTTTTTTTGCAGACAGGAAACTGAATCATACATTCCTATAGGTCTGTTCACAGACAGTGAGAAAAAAATTAATTACCAATTAATTAATTAATATTAATCCACAAAAAATACCACATGTGAATGCAGCCTTATATAACCAAGTCACAGAAGAAACAAATAACCAGCACTCATGAGCTGAGGATTAGCTCTTTTCCAGTTCATGGATGCCGCCCCAGCAGCTGACTGTCTAACCCCTGAATTTCTCAACCCACAGCTGAGAGCAGCACTGAGTTCCATGATGAACCACCCATTCTAAAGACAGAAGACAATTTCAGCCTCCAGAGAGGAAGCCCTGGTTGTTGCTCACAACCAGTGAAGCTAGAATCCATTCAGACATGTCCACAAAATGCGTTTTGATTGCTATTTGATTTCTATAGAAACTCATCAGCCCTAGCACCACCCTTGGGGTTTCTAAACACATGACAAACTCCATGTGTAATTGAAGCGTGACAGATGGTTTTTATTTAAGAGTTCGGACAGAAGCTGCTATCAGAAGGTAGAGAGAGTCCTTATGCACACATATGTGATCTCCTAAGGAGAGCAAGCTATGATTTTTGAGGCTAGCTCAAACTATAAAAAATACTTTTTATAAAACTTTTTTTTCTTTTTTGCGCAAATACCCTCCAGTCCAGAGCAGGTATAAGAAAGGGGTTGTTTAAATATTTTAAACTTTTGTGCAACTTTTCAGACAAAAGTCTCAAAAAAACAACTAACTAACCAGACTAACACGCAGGGCTAGATTATCAATGGAACTCTTGGAGCACCAGTGATTGGCCCCACGATCTTGAGTGTTTCTCCAGCGAAAGTTTATTCGGTCCTGGGTTGCTGGGTCCGGCGGCCAGGTGTATGAAGAGAGCTCACAGACTGAGTCCTCTACATACACACCCACCGCTAAGACCCACGATCGGTGCTGGCACCAATTACGTCATCAGGGAGCGATGATCAGTTGACAGCAAGACCCCAATGACGGCAAAGACTTGTCATTTCTGAAGATCTGTTCCAATGTGTTAGTGGCACATCTTAAAAGGCCATGTGCAAAATCCCCATATATTTCTATACTGTAGTATAGCAGTATATGGTAGGATCGATTAGACAAACTAGGGTTAAAGTACCCTGGGGGGTGGGGGCCCAAGAAATAGTAAATAAAAATTTTAAAAAATTTAAAAAACATAAAAGTTCAAATCACCCCCCTTTCCCTAGAACTGATATAAAAATAAATAAACAATAAACATCTACTTATACATGTTAGGTATCGTCGTGTCCCAAAAGTCTCAATCTATTATCTACTATTTTGTGACACATAAAAATTTAAATAAAAAGTCATCAAAAGGTCCAACAGTTCATAATGGTAGCAATAAAAAAAAAAATCATTTTATCTCGCAGACATACATTATTTCACAAAATAAGTATGTTCTAAAATAATGGGTGAGGAAGGAATTAAGTTTAGCTGGCAGGTTTCGATATTGAGGATATAAGGCTGCAGACTCACAGACTCACTTATTCCAAGCATGTTGTATTCAGGAATGTACAAAACTAGTCTTTACTTCCTAACCTAAAGAGGATTTCCCAGGAATGACATACGGTATATCCCATATTAACCGGATAATTGTTTGGACCTGCTGTGATCAGCAGAACAGGAGACCACAGGCCCCCCTTAGCTGCCCACCATTGCCTTGTTTATTATGCAGTTGTGTGCCTATTTGGCCACAGCTTCCTCCATATGAATAGCTATCTCAAGCACTCCTATAGAAATTAATAGGGCAGTGACCATGTCTATTCAAACCTACAGGGCTGTCCCGCTCTCCCCTGGTTTGTCCCATCTCCTGGTCCCATACATTACAGCTGCAGAGCAGCCAAAGCATCGGGTCCAAAAGGATTCTGCCTGCTACCTTCTCACATGTCTAAAGGAGTCATGTGAGGAGGTAGCTCCTCCTCTCGGCTGGCCCGCACCCTTCTCCACATCACATTCAGAGTTTGGGAGAAGAGGATGCGAGACTGCTGCAGGGGAACAAAGGAAGGTAAGTAACAGTTTTATTTTGTTTAATACCTCGTCACAGGGGACTAGGACCACAGTAAGAGGAAGATGAAGGACAGGGGGCCAAAGAAAGAGGAGGCTGGAGAAAAGGAGGCCACAGAAAGAGGATGCTGGAAGACAGAAGGTCACAAAAGAGGGCACTGGAGGACAGGAGGCCACAGAAAGAGGAGGCTGGAGGACAGGAGACAACAGAAAAAGTATGATGGAGGACAGGAGGCCACAGGAAGAGCAAGATGGAGGACAGGCGGCCACCGAAAGAGGAGGATGGAGGAAAGGAGGCAACAGAAAGAGCAGGATGGAGGACAGGAGGCCACATAAAGAGCAGGATGGAGGACAGGAGGCCACATAAAGAGCAGGATAGAGTACAGGAGGCCACAGGAATAGCAGAATGGAGGACAGGAGACCACAGGAAGAGGAGGTTGGAGGAAGGGAGGCCACAGGAAGAGGAAGGTGGAGGACAGGAGGCCACAGTATGAAAAGGATGGAGGACAGGAGGACAGAGTATGAGGAAGATGGAGGACAGGAGGCCACAGTATGAGGAAGATGGAGGACAGTTGGCCACAGTATGGCGAAGATGGAGGTCAGGAGGCTACAGTATGAGGAGGGTGGACAGGAGGCCACAATATGAGGGGGGTGGAGAACAGGGACCACAGCATGTAAGAAGGGGTGAGCGTAGGAATACAGATAGTATTATCTATATTTTTATATATATATACTTTTACTATGTGGAGGCCATTAAGATCCATACTATACTATGCTTGTGGGTGGGGCAATGGACGGAAATGGGTGTGGTTTAGAAAAGGGGAAGGGGCCTTATGTTCCTCTTTCTCTCGTCCAACAGTTGGGAGCAATGGTCTATTTACATGGGGCACTGGCAAAATGTCATTGGTCCCTAGTGATCATTAAAGAAGTAGACATCCTTGTGTTAATCTGCTGTGATCAATGTGTATAAAAGGGTTCTACATTTTTAGAAATTATCTCTTTGACGTGTTGTGTTTGGTTATACATCAATGTCCATACATCAGCCTCTGTAGACACAGTGTAAAACAATATTTATTGTAAACAGTGCTTCCATAGAATCCACCTTATAGACATGTGCCAACAAACAGAGCACCTTCTTATAGTTGGGGTTCTTTAAGTTATCCACTAGGGCTGTAACTGAACACCTAATATAGAGTACCAAGAAGTTTAACTCTTAACTGAGTTGATATAGTCCAAGTCAAAATAATAATAAAATGAAGCAGGTACACAATATTATCCATAAAATGGAGTTACCATGCAATCATTTGTCAAATAATCATAATGACTTTGCTTCTAAGCTTTTTCTTTCAATTGTAAAGACCTTTGTCACTTGTGGTGACGGCGCTGCTGTTTCATAGCAACCTTTGTGAAGTTGTGCAGGAGGGAGGCACTGTGCAGGCTGTCAGGGAGAATTTAAAGAACTGCTACTTTCTTAGAGCTGATCACTTAATGCCGCAAGTAGGGACAAGCAGCAAGACAGGAGACCAAACATTAAGAAGAATAACTAAGGTGATTACCAAATCCTCTTATCCTCAGTATTACTGGACTTGCAGTGATTATTATGCTCTTCACCTCCTTGTATGGACTCATAGGGGGTCATTTATAGGGGGTCATAGTTGTTATTCTTTCTTTTCACTCTTTTTTGCGCCTATTCTAATGGTTGTTCAAAGTTGCCCTATTTACCTTAGCAGGGCAGCTGTGCTTGTTTGATTTGCACCTTTTTTCCATCAGAGGAAGGCGCATATTGCACGAACAAAAATAGCTAAAATTAGATTGAACACATTGGCGTACATTTATTAAAGTGTTTTCTGTCTAACTTTGAACTGAAAAGAACTTGAAAACTGCTTGCATATGTATTTATGAAGTGTTTGCACTATCTTTTTTCTGCCGCACAACAAAATTCTGCTCTTAAAGGACGATAATGTGCCACATTTATTATAGTGACTCAACAGAATTGTGTCACACGCTGTATGTTAAAGGTGCACCAATAAAAAGCTGGCGCACACTTCCAGAGCAGTGCAGGGTGCACCATATTGATGAAGACTGTGAGCCAGTATTCAATAATTTGGCACACTCTGCACATTAGTGAGGCAAACTGCACTATGCCCAGTTTGCACTACTTTTGATAAATATGAGCAATTTAACAGAGCACAAAACCTTTATGATAAATTAGCACAACAAAAAAAAAACCTGGAAAAGTAAAAGAAACAACAACTAAGTGATCTCACTATAATAAATGACCCCCCTAAAGCTTATATATAACATATTTAAGTTTAACAACATAGAGCAGCAAACAGGTAAAGGCAGTCCCCTGGTTACGTACAAGATAGCTTCTTTAGGTTTGTACTTAAGATGAATTTGTATGTAAGTGGGAACTGTATATGTTGTAATTGTAGCTCCAGACCAAAAATTTTTTTGCTCCAGTGACAGTTGGAGTTTCAATATTTTTTGCTGTAATGCAACTAAGGATTATCAATAAAGCTTCATTACAGACAACTTACAGGTGTAAGTTTCAACGTGGGACTAAAGTAAGAGCTTCACCTCACAGGGGGCAGAGGGGTCCATCTGTAACTTGGGGTTGTCTGTAAGTTGGGTGTTCTTAACCCCTTAACGCCGAAGCCACTTTTCACCTTCCTGACACGGCCCATTTTTTCAAATCTGCCCTGTGTCACTATAAGTGGTTATAACTTCGGAACGCTTTAACATATCCAAGTGATTTTAAAATTGTTTTCTCGTGACACATCGTACTTCATGTTAGTTGAAAAATGTTGGTGGTATGTTTTGCATTTATATATGAGAAAATCAGATATTTGGTGAAAATTTGGAAAAATTCTTGGTTTTCGAACTTCAAAATGTTCAAATTTTTCCATACATAGTCATAACCGCAAAAATATTTGATAACTAAGATTCACCAAATGTCTATTTTATGTGGACATGGTTTTTTATGCATACTCTTATTTTTCTAAGATGTTATGGGGCTTTGAACTTTAGGTGCGATTTTTCACATTTTCATAAAAAACACAAAATCCTGCTATTGAGGGACCTGCTCAGGTTTCAAATCACTTTGAGAGACCTAAATAAAAGTAAAACCCCATAAATTACCCCATTATAGAAACTACACCCCTCAACGTACGTAAAACAACTTTTATGAAGTTTGTTAACCCTTTAATTGTTTTACAGGGGTTAAAACAAAATCAGATGCAATTTTGAAAGTAAAATTTTTTTGGCGAAATGAATGTGTTTTTCAAAAAATGTACAAATTTTAAGTGGATAAAATACCAAAACCCTCCACAAAATTTAATACCCAATCCCTCCCGCATATAACAATACCCCATATGTGGTGGTAACCTGCTGTATGGGCACACGCCAGGGCATTGAGGGGGGAGCTGCGCCATGCAGAGCAGATTATGCATTGTCACTTTTTATTGGCTATACAATCTTAACTTTTTTGGCAATTTGGACATATAAGGGCTTATTTTTTGCGACATGAGACGCACTTTACAAATACTTCATTTTAGTGGGTCATTAGCTTATTGATGAGATTTTAATACTCTTGGTATTTTTGGGGGGTTGTACACCGTACACTAAAAATATTATATTATCTTTATTCTACAGATCACTACGATTACGGTGATACCTCATTTATATAGCTTTTCATGTATTTTTACAATTTTACTGGATAAAAACTAATATAGAGGAAATCTCATTTGTTTTTGCATCACCATCTTTTCGGAGATGTAACTTTAATATTTTTTGGTTGACAGAGCTAGTTTATGGCTTATTTTTTACGTGTTGAGTTGTTCTTTTCAGTGGTATCATTTTGGCGCACATAACTTTTTTTATCACTTTTTAGAACATTTTTGTGTAGAGATTTTATGAAAAATGTACATTTTTGGCGTGTTTTTCGGGTTTTGTTTTTACGGTGTTCACCGAGCGGGTCCAATAATGTTTCTGAGTTATTGTACGGATTGTTACAGATGTGGAGATACCAAATATGTGGGGGGTTTTTTTGCGATTTTGTGGGTTTTTTTCACTTTATTGCATGTGTATAGGGAATATTTGTCTTTAGGCAAATATGGGGACTTTATTTAATTAATTCTTTTTATTAAAAAATGTTTTTATGTAATGTTTTTAACTTTTTTATTTACTTTTACAGGTTAGCTTGAACAAGCGATCCACTGATCGCTCGTTCAAGCTCTTCTTCACATTACAGAGTGTAATACAGATGTATTACACTGTGTAATGTAACAAACCTAGCATGCTGCGCATGCTCAGTGTGTTACAGCCGGGTCCTGTCAGAAGGCAGGACCCGGAGGAGGATCGCGCAGCCCCGGGCACCGGCAGTCCCAGGGCTGCGATCGGAGCAGCGGAATCCCCCGGTAATTGCCGCGTGTTAGGGGTTAACACTCGCGATCGGAGAAATCTTATTTACTTATTTAGAGGCAGGTGTCGGCTATAATATATAGCCAACACCCGCAGCTTCTGGCCCCGGCTCCGTTCAGGAGCCGGGGCCAGAAGTTTGACGTATTAGTACTGCATTTTGCGGGAACGCACCTCCCGCCATGCAGTACTATTACGTCAAATGTCGGGAAGGGGTTAAAGAGGACCTGTCACCCCGGAAAACACACCCACCAAATGTGCCCCCCATAATCCTCCCCCCAGCCTCTTTCTCCCTAGCCATTTTTTTTTGTTAATTTATGTGTAGTAAATTGATTTAAACCGATCCGACCTCTTACCAAATAAGAGGTCGGATTGTGTATCTGGTGTGCTGGCAGGCAATGGTATTCATTAGGGGTCATGCCGACACACCCCTAGCACGCCCCTGCCAGCGGTCACATTGTAGGAGAAGCCGGCCGGCAATGTGAGTTCAGGATATGGCCGAAGCCGCTGTTAATGCGGTGCAGCAGCCAGCTTCTCCTACAATGTGACCGCTGGCAGGGGCATGCTGGGGGTGTGTTGGCCGGCCCCCTTATGAATAAGGCCGACTGCCAGCACACCAATTACACGAACCAACCTCTTATTTAAGAGGTCGGATCGGTTTAAATCAATTTTTAAAAAAATGGCTAGGGAGAAAGGGGCTGGGGGGAGTATCATTTGGGGCACATTTGGTGGGTGGGTTTTCCAGGGTGACAGGTCCTCTTTAAGTAGGGGACCGCCTGTGCAGCTCAATCCAAGACTCAAATGGAGCCTAGATAGTAACCTAGATTAAGACATTCTGAGGGCCTTCTTTATGCCCCCAGGTGTCTTGGCATAAAGATGATACCTTGGGATCGCACTCTAGGGTGCTGGCAGAATTAAGTAAAGTAATATCATATCATAAGCTATATCATTTAGATCATGCAATTGCTATGACCACAGTGTCTTTAGAGTCAACTAAAATCTCTGCACTTATGGTGGCTCCTTACATGCCGTTACCATAGTGCTACCAGTAGCAGCAGCTACAGAGCCTAGGAGAAGATGAATCCAGCTCTGCCTATTCATGTCTTAATAGATTTGGGACCAGCCAATTAGGACATGAATGGGTAGTACAGTTGAACACTGTATATTAAAATACTTTAATTGCAACTTTAATTAACAGTTCACATGGTAGATGCCATCTGATAACCATGTGAAGGGAACCTGTCACCAGAGGGTAATTTATAACTGGTAATAGGTTCCTACAGAAGAAGTACAGGATATTGCATACATGTTCTTTAAAATATCTGTCCCTAATATGGATAGTGAAATAAAGTATACACCACATTTCAAATGATTATGCAAATTATGTTTATCTCTGATTTTCCTAAATGGTTGATGCAAATGACAGTCAGTATAATAAAAGTCAACACACGTTAGAGCAGTGATGTCAAACCTTTTAGATACAGGGTGCCCAAACTAAAACCAAAACCCACTCTTATGTTGAAAAGTGTCAACATGACAGTTTGAGCAGTAATCTATTGATCTCTTCTGTATCACAAGTTTCAATTGTATTGGCGTCCTGAGGACACCAATACAATAGAAAGCAGGAGACATTTGGATTGTAGCTTTCCTCCAGGGCCCCCTAAAGAGGAAGAATCAGGGGACCCAAAGCATGAGGTCCAACAATAATCCATCTTTGCACACGCCTTCTGTCCACGCTCCTCCTGTAGTCCTGGCAGCCAAGTATGTGTATTTAAAATAGCACTGAGCGTGGCACGTCCTGGGTTGTCTTATACAACAGTAGGAAGCCTTCAGTCCTATCTGGTAAATTCTGTGCTGAGTGCCCACAGAAAGGGCTCCGAGTGCCACCTCTGGCACTCGTGCCATAGGTTCGCCACCACTGCGTTAGAGTATAAATCAAATTTAATTGATAAACCTCCCTATAATAACAGTATACAGGCAGTCCCTGTTACGTACAAGATAGGTTCTGTAGGTTTGTTCTTCAGTTGAATTTGTATGTAAGTAGGAACTGTATATTTTATAAATGTAGCTCCAGATAAGTTTTTTTTTTGCCTTTGTGACAATTGGATTTTAAAAAGCTTGGATTGTCGTAAGAACTAGGATTAACAATAAATCTTAATTGCAGACACATTTAATAACTATTATGGCTGTTATGGAGGTCCCATTCACTGAAATCAAAAACAAGGCTGTGACGTCAGCAAAGAGGTGGCAGAGTCATGTTTTGGGTCGGGATCATGGGAAACAGAGCTGGTAGACCCCTTTAGGGTTCCTGAAGTTGTGGAAATGAGCTCAGCAAAGTATATAGAGTTTCTGAGTGACCAGTTTCTTCCACGGCACAAAAAGAAGAATTGTGCCTCCCAGAGCAAAATTGTCTTCATGCATGACAATGGCCACCATCTTCCCCTGACTTCAAAACTTTTGGAGTATCATCAATCAAAAAATATGAGGGTGGGAGGTAGTTTATATCAAAACAGAAGCTCTGAAAGCTATTCTGATATCAAGCAAAGAAATTCAAGCAGAAACTCTCCAAAAACTCACAAGTTCAATGGATCCAAGAATATTAAAGAAGGGTTCCTATGTTAACATGTAAATTGACCTGTTAGGATTTTTTGGATTGAAATAGCTTTTTCTTTCAAACCTCCTATTGTTTGTTGCAAATTCAACAAATGACCATTTTCAGTTCTTTACAAGCTACAAAATGTTTTGAAACTTTGTTGTGCATAATATTTTGGAACTGTGCATTTTGTGTTTAATAATCTGCATTGGAAATCCCAATAGTAAATTTTGGTTGAGCTCTGAGAATTAACATTTTGTTGGGGGATTTATAGAGTATTCTGTAACAGTGCGTCTGTCAGGATCAGTGGTAGTGGATCCTCTAGACCACCACGGCCGATGATGTAAGCTGATACCAGGGACCGGTGGCACCCGGTTTTCACCAGAGCCCGCCGCAAAGCGGGTTGGACTTGGTGTGGGGTGGTACCACCAGGTCGTTCCACAAGTGAGACTTTGTCCGAGGCCAAGGCGAAGTACAGAATCGTGAAGCAGAAGTGTGGTCGGGGACAGGCAGGAGGTTGAGACAGGCAGCACAGGATCAGAGTCGGAGATGTAGCGGAAGGTCAGGACAGGCAGCACGGAAGCGAGGTCAGGAACGGAATCGAAGTCACAATGGGAATTCAAAACAATCACACAGGGCATCAGGAACAAGCTTTCTCTAAGGCTATGAGGCACAAAGATATGGCAGGGTGTGGGGAAGAGGCTGCATTAAATAAAATTCTGGGTAAGGCCAGCGTCAATTACCCTAGGGCGCATGCACACGTTCGAGGACCCAGAATCAGGAGCAAGGACGTGTAAGTGAATGTGCCGCAGAGCAGGGGCACACCGGGGGCATTGCGACCCGAGACTTGGGTCGTGGGACCAACCATGACAGTGTCATTCTATTCTTGCCGTTTCTACATTCTTGTACAATTTTTATACTCCAATACTGCTACATGACAATAACATCAAATTTAATAAAAGAAAAAAACAGTCACACAAATGTGTGCATTCTAGTAAAAGGAGCTATGTAAAGGTAGTGTATCTTTGTAGTCATAACCTTAATGACCAAAGTTTTTAAGATTGCAATGACATTTCCTGTTTAAGAGACAATGGAGGTGATCATTCTCTGACGTAGATAGACATGACTAGGCGAGAGCAGCTTCCATTGACAATTGTAAATACAAGGGTCATTGCACTTAAATGTCTGAAAGAAAGCTCTTTATTAAGTATGATGCATATTCTAGTTATGCCTGCAAAGTGTTTACATATTTAAATTTATGCTGGAAAGTCAACACACAAGTCTTATATTAGAGAAATGCACATTCATTGCTAGGAGTAGACTATTTACTCATAGAAATCAAACAAGAATTGTTATCTACCACGCATCTTGGTTTGCTAACTGAAGGTAGAACAAAGTATTAGAACACAGAAGATAACTAAAAGACTAAAATGGCCCGCGCAAGTAAGATTTTGATGGTGAGAGCTATCTTAATTATGGTGACATCATCAATTAAAGAGAAGGAAGAACTGATGTCTGTTGCTGAAGGGAGTTGTTTATAACTACCATAGTGTTGTACAGGCTAGGACTGGCCCACTTGTGAACCCACAGGTGGGCCCCAACACCTGGCACAATGGCAAGGATCTCCTTCCCCAGAAATGGGGCACAATGGCAAGGACCCTGCCAGTAAAAGTACTTGATGTGAACAGAACCAGTTGCTCAAGTACTATTCTTGCAGCTACCAAAGTCAATAGCATCTACATTTTTAAGACACAGATGCCATTGACACAGTTTTTTCATTGCTTGTGTCACACTCTGACCTGGGAAGGGCAACAGCATTATTATCTTCCTTCATATCTGTCCTGAGTCCTGATTCAGCTAGAAACAAAGACGTAGTACAATATATATTTTTTCGTATTTAAATATTACACTAATTATTTAGGGGGACAGGGAGTTGGCTATGGAGTGGCCCTTTTGACTACTGGCCTCAGAGAGGCCCTGTGACAACAATATCTGCTCAGTTGTATTGCAGTATATTGTATTAATGATCAGACCCCAACCCCCCCCCACCCCCCACCCCACAGGACGGGTTCTAAAAAAATTTAAAAAAATATGAAAAAAGTAGGGGTTCTAAAAAAGTAAAAAAATAACCACAGGATATGCTTAATCCATATTTAAATGAGGCAGTTGGTACACCCTGGGCATTGCTATTCCTGCCTCTTCTTCCAGTGTAGTCCAATGATTCTCTCAAGATGAATCTCAAGCTTATATGATAGAAAGGGCAGTGGTCCAGGTGAGAGAAGCGATGCTGGAGGTCCCAAGGACATGACCATGGTGCACACTCTGCCTCATATGAATTAAAATTTAAATATCTCAGAAATGGCACAACAGATAAAAATAATTAAGATGAAACTGTGTTTTTTTCCTACCGCATGCTGCTAACGGATTATGTTTTGAGTGCAGCTAGACTCTCTTTACGTTGACGGAAGCCTTAACCTCAAGTTTGCCATAGGGCCCAGCCCTGCCTAGTACCTCCACTTGCTTCATGATTATTTTCATGATATGATTATTCAACTGATGATTATCTTTTCCAGACAAAAGTTAATGGTAAGACTGAAATGCAATCATGGCTGAGAGGGAAGATGATGACAACGCATCACAGGCTCTAGTGTTTCGTCTTCATGTCAATGCTCCACGCATTGTCAGGGAAGTATTACTGGAACGTGGTTGGGAGGAATTTGATGAAGAGACACAAAGTGAAACAGAGTGGAACCTGTACTGGAGAACATCAGCATTCCAAACATCCGACCATGATAACATAAAGCCTTGGCAACGGCTTAATCATCATCCAAAGACAGCACAGATGACAAAGAAAGACTGTCTGGCCAGACATTTAAAACGAATGAAAGGTGTATATGGATCATCATATTTTGAGTTTAGTCCTGTTGTGTTTATTTTACCAAATGACTATACAAAATTTTTAGCTGACTATACCAAAGAAAGACATGAAAAAAGATCCAGTTATTGGATCTGTAAACCAACTGATATGTCAAGAGGTAGGGGGATATTCATATTCCAAGATCTAAAGGACTTGGCTTATGATTCTACTGTCATTGTTCAAAAATATATCACCAATCCACTACTAATATCTGGGTACAAATTTGACCTACGCATTTATGTGTGTGTTACAAGTTTCTGTCCACTAACTATATATATCTACCAAGAAGGACTAGTCAGATTTGCAACTGAGAAATTCAATCTCAGTTCACTTGATAATATATTTGCACATCTAACCAACACCAGTATTAACAAGTACAGCACCTCATACTCAGCAGACAAGGAGAGAGTTGGGAGTGGATGCAAGTGGACATTTGGTCAGTTTAGATCATATCTCCGTAACATAGAGGCTGATGATGCTTTACTTTGGCAGAGAATATATAACATAGTGACCATGACCTTACTATCCATTGCTCCATCCATACCTCAGTATCCTAACTGTTTTGAGCTTTTTGGTTTTGACATTCTAATTGATGATACATTAAAGCCATGGCTTTTAGAGGTGAACTATAGCCCTGCACTGTCTGTAGATTGCCCTAATGATGTAACTGTAAAAAAAAGTTTGATTAATGATATCATTGACCTTCTCAACTACAAATCAACTGATATGCAAAGAAACCAAAGTAGGAAAGCCAGTAGCCTTTCTAATATTTTAAGGTCTTCTAAACAAGAAACATCCCACATTTACGATATCATTACACAAAGTTCTAATGAATATGAAATAGGACACTTGATACAACATGGTAACTTGAAAGAAAATTTTGATCACTTGGAGAGTCCTATAAGTACTTATTGTCAACATTGTGAACTACACAAAAATAGTGAAGAAACATTAGGCCACAAGGGATTCAATGGGATAAGTTGTAATTGCAATATCACAGAAAACACTTTACTAGGATTAAATGAAGATATTATAGGCAGAGAGGTTATATCAAGTGGGAAGGCACCAATGAGTCCTCGTAAGACATTGACTTCCATTCTACGAGAAAAAATGAATATGCCTAAAAGATTAGGTGCTTCAAAACTGCCATTAGTTCTAAGAACTTCCAGAGCCAAGACAGGTGGAAACAATGTGGTGTGGACTTCGCACAGGAGTGCCATTAACTATCATCAGTTCCCTTTGTACTACATATCAGATTCAACCCAAATGCCCCCTGCTCATGTGGGTGCTTTTCTACTCATCTTTCCTTTCAACCAACCTTCACTTCTTGCTTCAAAAAATGGAGCAGATGTCAAAATTATAATTCAAGAAATGTTGAAAATAATGCAAAAAATGTCAACAAATATCAGAGTTGCCTAATTTTTTAACACAATTTGCTTGAATTTTAAAGCTTATGGGCATCGATACACTAATTTAATGGTACCATCAGCTTCAATTCAATTGCTCCTTCTTTCTCTATATATAATGTAGGGTAAAATATATGAAAATACATGCACATCTTGTATGATACAATATATAATTTCTGCGCTGTTTTAAAGTAGTATTTTCTATATTTTGAGGTATACCATATATAGAAATAGTTCATTAGGGGAGGTCCAACCATTAAGACAAGAGTAAGGGTTTCTTGAACCCCCATAATGTGTTGTACTTGGCTACAAACAGCATGGAAGCCATTCCATTCAGTCAGGGGCAAAAGAGTCTCACATGATTGGTGGGCATTCTAGTATACCAAATACTTAACACTGTGGATAGGAAATAACTTGTATATGAAGATATACATGCAGGGTAGTTTTTAAAAAAAGGTCAAGGAAAGCTACAGTTAGACAATTCTCTTGCCATGGCTTCTAGAGAAGTTAATTGTTAAAGTCGATTTAATATATGGACGGTACAAGTGCCAGATACAACATTGAAACAGCACTGTGCACAGTTGGAATTCTGTTTCTATACTGGTTTAGCTATTATCCCACATCATGTGATTGGGCTTCCAGTAAGTCATGAAGCTGCCACCCTGAAAGATTTTCATATTTCCTTCCCAAAGTTGGAGACAGTCAAACATTTCTCTTTTTTTGGATCACAAAAGGAAGCCCTGAGTAGGGGATTCCCATAAGTTGTGCATATACAATAATAGGTAATGTGGACAATCTCCTGAAATGTACCTCGATGTTAAACAATTTCACAGTTAGGTGATCTTCATCTGCTTAACCTGAGAAATGTCCTACACAAATATTTCCATTACTGAATTAGACCCCCTGCAAAAGCTTTAAGTCTTAACCACTATCATGGCTCACTGATCAAAAACATTATAATGTGGGGAAGAAGGGATACAAATAATGATTTTATAAAGATTTAGAAGTACTCTAAATAAATGCAAAGTACAATAAAAAGATGCTAAAACGATACAAAAAATATAATCCTCAGAGTTTAAACACAATTGTCGGGATCAGTCTGTGATTGTGGAACATGAAAAGTTCTGTGTCACGGACAGACCACATTGCCGGGAAAGGAACTCCATGACGTCTGATGCACAGAGCTCCTGCTTTCACTGATATCATGGCAAGTGTGTTTATGCCCTAGCCCTCCTGTACACTACCATATTTCATCTAGGGTCGCAAACTATGGCTTGTTTATCCGATTTTGGTGCTGGAGAGATTAATCAGAAGTGTCTGAAAGCAAAACTGCTTTAGATGCTCATGGCAACCAATCATAACCCTGCTTTCATTTTCCCACAGCAGTTTCTAAAATGAAATATGGGTTCTTGTTGGTTGCACTGAACAACTAGGGGAGTTTTGCTCTCAGACACTTGATAAATATCCCCCCAGCATGTCTTCAGTGTACTTTTATACTTTCTGAGCTGTAGATCCGCAACAATGGGCCATGTGTCATCCGTGGTTGGTAAATGATTATTGAGCATTATTGAGCAACAGATCCACAAATAGGGACGGCACATGGATGACATCTGTTTTGAGTCAGTATTTTTCTTATCCCCATAGACTTCTATTAGAGAACACAAATGCAAACACTGCCACGAATAGCACCTGCTCTGATTTTTTTTTTTATCTTAGGCTCAGAGATGATGATCCTCAGCTGTGTGTATGAGCCCATAGAAATAAATGGTGGAAAGAGTAAGCCTCAAAAACCACAGCCATATCACCTGAAGAAAATATGTATGTGTGCATGAGAGCTTACGTATACACAAGGTCAAAATATACAAAAAGTAAACTAAGAAAAGAAGCTGAAATTAAAAAATTAAAAGCTAATGGCACCTAAGATAATATACCTCCTGTCTAATTGAGAATCTGTTATTTTTGCAAGCAGCATATTATAAATCTATTTATTCTAAAACATTGTTTTTTTCATAAATGTCGCCCTATATGTCTATTTCATAAAGAATTTGCTTATTGTAAATAAAAATAGTTATCGAAACAGCTTACACAGTCTTCAATGTGTAGGTAACCTCAGTTTGTTTTACAATGCGGATCAATAAAGTTGAATGGGAAAAATGAGTTCTGGCTTAATATCTGAATCAATATACTACTTTATAAGATCCCTAGGGCCCTGGAGGCAAAAGGGGAAAAAAATACAGGGAATATGAGTCTAATTTTTGTTTTGACCCATTAAAACCAGATAACTATATTATATATTACACTCACTGGCCACTTTATTAGGTACACCATGCTAGTAACGGGTTGGACCCCCTTTTGCCTTCAGAACTGCCTCAATTCTTCGTGGCATAGATTCAACAAGGTGCTTGAAGCATTCCTCAGAGATTTTGGTCCATATTGACATGATGGCATCACACAGTTGCCGCAGATTTGTCAGCTGCACATCCATGATGGGAATCTCCCGTTCCACCACATCCCAAAGATGCTCTAGAAACCAGTCTGAGATGATTCCAGCTTTATGACATGGCGCATTATCCTGCGGAAAGTAGCCATCAGATGTTGGGTACATTGTGGTCATAAAGGGATAGACATGGTCAGCAACAATACTCAGGTAGGCTGTGATGTTGCAACGATGCTCAATTGGTACCAAGGGGCCCAAAGAGTGCCAAGAAAATATTCCCCACACCATGACGCCACCACCACCAGCCTGAACCGTTGATACAAGGAAGGATGGATCCATGCTTTCATGTTGTTGATGCCAAATTCTGACCCTACCATCCAAATGTCGCAGCAGAAATCGAGGCCCATCAGACCAGGCAACGTTTTTCCAATCTTCTACTGTCCAATTTCGATGAGCTTGTGCAAATTGTAGCCTCAGTTTCCTGTTCTTAGCTGAAAGGAGTGGCACCCGGTGTGGTCTTCTGCTGCTGTAGCCCATCTGCCTCAAAGTTCGACGTACTGTGCGTTCAGAGATGCTCTTCTGCCTACCTTGGTTGTAACGGGTGGTGATTTGAGTCACTGTTGCCTTTCTATCAGCTCGAACCAGTCTACCCATTCTCCTCTGACCTCTGGCATCAACAAGGCATTTCCGCCCACAGAACTGCCGCTCACTGGATGTTTTTTCTTTTTCGGACCATTCTCTGTAAACCCTAGAGATGGTTGTGCGTGAAAATCCCAGTAGATCAGCAGTTTCTGAAATACTCAGACCAGCCCTTCTGGCACCGACAACCATGCCACGTTCAAAGGCACTCAAATCACCTTTCTTCCCCATACTGATGCTCGGTTTGAACTGCAGGAGATTGTCTTGACCATGTCTACATGCCTAAATGCACTGAGTTGCCGCCATGTGATTGGCTGATTAGAAATTAAGTGTTAACGAGCTGTTGGACAGGTGTACCTAATAAAGTGGCCGGTGAGTGTATATATAGTTATATGCAAGTATAGTATAAACAAGGCTACATTGAAATTAAAGAGGACCTGTCATCCAAAAAAAGCACTAGGAGCTGCTTACTAAAGTAATCGCTATCAGAAATGCAGAAGTGGAACCCTCCGTAAAGATACTGCTGGGGGCATGTGACGGCATGACGTGAGGTCCTCATTAGAGCCGCGTCCCCTGCCCCCTGCAGCTTCTCACTGCCCGGCATGGGAGCTTCCCGGCGTCCTCTCTGACGGTACCTGGCTCAGCGTTCCTGTACTCCGAAGCGAGGTCTGCGGCATGGCACGTGGAGCGTGGTAGGCACGCTGGTGCCACCATTCAGAAAGCGGATCTCCGTGGGCTGAGGCTGCGATTGCGGGTGAGGTTCAGTGTCTTCCCCGACGTTGCGGTCATGTCCCATGCTGAACAAACTGGAGCAGGCCTGCACAGGCTGGTGATTATGGTGGTATCAGAGGATAGGAGGCAGCATCCAAAGCCCCGGCCATAGAAGATACTGGCGGTCAAGGCTATCACAACTGTTGAGCGAAAACTGAAGATACGTTATTTTTTAGCCATTCTTATATCTATGACTATTAGGCGCAGCATTGGCTGGGCTGTTTGGTTTGGTGGCTGATTTGACCTTTTTGCTAACCCACTAACCAGCCTTAGAACATATTGCCAGAACTAACATCTAAACCACAGGGACAGCTTTTTTTGGAAACTGGATGAGGTGGTTTGAAATCTGATTATAGATCTCTCTAATGGCGGATGTGACAACGATTTGATCTATTTCGTCGAATTTGTCTAAACCACTTAATATCTGGGACAGACTGGCTCCACGCTGAGATTGTCTGAAATTTGGTTTGTTTATGTGACGACGGATTAATATGCTTTACTCTCTACTCTACTAACCATTAGCGAAGCCTTGCTGGCTCTGGATGAAATCTAATTACTGTGTTTGCACTTACTTTATACTGCTATAACTGTAAAAATCTACATTGTTAGAACTGTAAAAATTGTCAAAGAGTGGTTACGGGTGTGTGTCCCACAGGGTTTATTCTGAGGTTGACATTGCAAGCCAACTTTGTCTGTTGACGTATTAACATCTTTAACAAATCACTAATCTACTAACGGGGTTATAATCGTGTAACATCTAAACTTGTAGACTCGCTTTAAATATTGTTGGGTAATATGCCTCCCAAAGCGAGTGCAAGGAAGTCCGGGGGGGAAGGGGACTGGAAAAAATTTGGAAGACCCCCTCCTCCAAAAGTTAAACAGACTGCCAAGGATACACAATAGGATCAAGAGGGAGAAGGGAGCCTTAGGCTAGAGGGATTACAGAGGGAGCATCTCCCTCAAGAGCTGAATACGTTATTGACGGAAATTTTGTCAGTGGTGAAGGATACTAAGAGCTCGGTTGAGGTATCGAAAGTGGCAATCAATAAGGTAAACGAACAAATTGACATTAAGCGTATTAGAGAAGAAATGAATAAAATTCGCGACAAAAACAGGGAGATATCGGAAAGTTGTAGAAAAGCAGTGTCACAAGTGAGCGATCTTAAGACAGACATTGAAAAAAATGAAAAAAGAAAACATAGGATTACAATAAAAAAATAACAGATATGGAAGATAGATCCGGAAGAGCAAATGTGAGAATAGTGGGCTTTCCGGAGGCAGAAGAGCCTAGAGATTTATCAAAAAAGATAGAAAAGTGGTTAGTAGATACTTTTGGGAGGTAGGATTTCTCAACAGCATTTAGGATAGAGAGAACCCATCGGGTCCAGATGAAAAAACCTGTGCCAGGCAGTTTATCTAGGGCCATTTTGGCGAAATTGATTAGCTCATACAATAGAGATATTATTTTGAAAAAAAAGTAGAGAAATCAGAAATCACTTTTAATGGGCAGAAGATCTCAATCTACCCCGATTTTGCCAGGAACACACAAAAAGCCAGGGCCAGTTTTAAAGGGATAAAGAGGGTTGGTGGGCGAGGGTTCCCCAGCAGGATGGGTTTTGTTTTTTTTTTTTTCCTCCCCTCTTTTTTTCTCTCCTATATGAATGGCGGGGATGGTTAGAATAGTTGCCTGGAACATCCGCGGGGCCAGCGACAAGGTTAAAAGATGCCAGATATTTAATGTGGTGAATAAACATCTGCCAGCAATTATCTGTCTGTTAGAAACTCACTTAATTGAAAAACATGTATATAGATTTAGAAAAAATGGGCCACTGAGACAATCCACTCTTTTGGTAACATATATTCTAGAGGGGTCACAGTGCTAATTCATGCCAATATAGACTTTGTGATAGACCAGAAAAAGATTGATAAAGAGGGGAGATACGTCTTCCTATACGGGAAATTATATGGAACAACAGTGGCATTTATTTATAATCCCCCACCTTTCTCTTTTAGAGTTTTATATGATCTGCTCTAGTTTTTGGAAGAAAAAAGGGAACTGTGCACTCATGATTATGGGAGATTTTAATTCAACCATGGACAGGTGTCGGGACAGAATTTCAGAAGCTAATTGCACGTTGCGTCAGGGAAAGAGGGAGCCATTGGCACTCTTTTGTGACAAACTAGAGTGGATAGATGTGTGGCGCAAATTATATGGCAATAGAAGAGCCTTTTCTTGCATGAGCCGGTCATATGGAACTCTATCTCGAATTGATCTTTGTCTGGCCAACCCTGATTTTTTTTTTAATTATTTACAAGATGTCATATGAAACCTGTTCCATATCAGATCATGGTCCAGTTATGATCACGATAAAAAAAACAGAGAAAGAAAATTGAAAGAAATATTAGTAGGAGCGGAGAGAGATTTGTGGGAGGATCCCACTGAGGAAAATAGACAGATAGCTAATAACGCCAGAGATCATCTTGAGGAGTTTTTTTTCAGGGCCAGAAATACTTTTTAGAGGGTAGGAAACCCGGGAAATTATTAGCTGATATGGTACAAACCTCTAAGGCAAACGGGAAGGTTATTACTGCAATTATGGATGAGGGGGGGAGATAAAGAGAGCCCCGGGATAGATTGTACAGGTCTTTAGTGAATTTTATTCTAATCTTTATAGTTCACAATCGTATATGCAAGAGGCGGAAATTGACCACTTTCTGGGGAGGGTCGTATTCCCCACAATATCTCCATCCCAAAGCTGACTCTGGCGGAGATCTCGGACGCTTTGGACTCCTGTGTCAGGGATTCTACTCCTGGGCCCAATGGGCTCCCTTTTAGTTTTTATAAAAGATATAGGAAAGAGATTCTCCCTTATTTACTAGATACATTTAGGGAAGGGTCTGCCTCAGAGTCACCCTCCAAAACAATGGCAGAGGCCAATATTATTTGATTCCAAACAAAGGCAAAGAGCAACTGGAGGTGGGGTATTATCGCCCAATATCCTTATTAAATACAGACATTAAAATCCTTGCCAAAGCATTAGCCTGTAGGCTTCAAAAAGTAATGAAATATATCATACACAGTGATCAGAAGGGGTTTATCCCAGATAGAAAGATAAGTGACTGTATGCTCAGGATATTCTCAGCTGTACTGTACTGTACTCGCCAGGGCTGCCCCCTTTCCCCACTCTTATTTGCGTTGTATATAGAACCCCTGGCCATTATGATCAGGGAAGATAGGGGTATTCGAGGTGGGGGTTGTGGTGGCATAGAAGACAAAATTTGTCTGTATGCTGACAACATGGTGTTATATCTGAGCGACTCTTTACAATCTGTCCCGAGCGTACTGGGTTTGGTTAAGGAATATGGGAGGCACTCTGGACTGGATATTAACTGGCAGAAATCTTTACTCTTGCCCTTATGCCCAGAAGTGCAGGAAGTTTTTTCAAACAAAAATTAACTTCTATGTGTGCATCATTTCACCTATTTGGGTACTGTCGTTTCTAAAGAATTGAGCGATTTTGAGAAGAAGAACTTAAGCCCCTTGATACAGGGAGTAAGAAATAAAGTGAAGACCTGGGGCAAATTACCATTGACAAAGGCAGATAAGACAGGTTTAATTAAAATGATCCTGCTCCCCAAAATTTTATTTACCCTGTCAGCCTGTCCCGTCTGGATAAATGAAAGTTTTTTTAACATGTTGGAGAGGATTTTGAACGATCTGTTATGGGGGCGAAAGAGGGTTAGAATTAAGATGTGCTATTTATACAAACCAATTGATCAAGGCGGCTTAGGTTTACCGTTTTTTAAGGGATATTATTTGGCAGCCCGGTTAAGCAACTTGGTAAGATGGGAATCCAATATTACTATTTTGCATCTGGTTCGACTGGCGGAGGGTAAAGTTAGTAATATTTTTGAGCTACTTGAATCTTCTATTCCGCTAGCCGAACCATTTTCGAAATCTTTAATATGTCACACTCTGTTTAGATCTTGGTTAGAGATAAAGAAAATATTTGCAATACAAGGATTTCAAGACGAAACACCGATATGGTTTAACGACAATCTTCCAGATATGAAAACGATACCAGATAAGGGGTTTTGGATCAAGAAAGGGGTCATATATTTATCTCAAGTGGTGTTGGAAGAAAAGGTAGCGACTTTTGAGGAATTAAGAGTGAAATGTAGATTAAGCAGGGGTGATGTGTTCAGGTATATGCAATTTTCACATGCACTAAGAAGAGGAAAACACTTGATTAGGTTAAAGAAAGAAACACATGAGGGTTTGGAGTTCATTAAAAAAAATAGGGGACACAAAAAGAATTGTATCTAAAGTATATAAATACATTTTGAAGGAGTAAACGTGTAAATTTTCACATGGATCTAAAACGAAATGGGAACGGGGGATTGGGACACTGGGTGGTAAAGATTGGCAGAGAGTGTATAGTAATTTTAAACAATGCTCATTGAATTGGAATCACAGGATCATACAAATGAATTTGGTATATAGAATTTATTATACCCCCGATTTGTTATTTAAAATGAAAATTAAGGAAGATTCGAGGTGTTGTAAATGTAACAGAATTGAAGCTGATTTCTCACATGTTATATGGGAGTGCCCGGAGATGGAGAATTTTTGGAGAGAAGTGTTCGACTATACATCTCGGGCATTGGGCCAGAACCTTAGACCATCTGTGAGGGTTGCTGTACTTGGTTTAGTCGAGCTTGAAGGGGTTACCAAATCCCAGAGGAATTTAATATCTAAACTAATGAATATAGCTCTAGTTTGTGCGGCTCGCAAATGGGGCGACAGAGACCCTCCCTCTAAAAAATTGTGGCATAATCTCTCCCTGAGAGTGAGTCAATGCGAAAAAATGTATTCCGTTAGGAAGGGGCAGTTATCCAAATGGGAAAGTATCTTGTCGGGTTGGTATTAAAGAAAAAGGAAAAAGGAGAATCCTTTTTTTTGTTTGTTTTGTTTTTTTTTTTGTTTCCTGCTGGGGAAGGGGAGGTGGGAGGGTCAGGGCTTGGTTTATGTATAGTCATGAAATGTGAAATGTCTAATTAACTTAAGGAGGACTTTGTATTAATGTTAGGATGACAAGATATGAATTATTGGGGTAAAGGTATCCCTCTTTTTAATGTCTTTACAGGTTGGTTCATCCTATCTTTTTACTGTATAATGTGAAGAAAGAAAAAAAAAAAAAAAGATACTGCTGCGAAGTACAACAGGAACCCCTGCCTCTTCCACGGACCGCCCGGCTGAGGATGAAAAGCGAGCTTCATGCTTCATGAATATGCCAGACCGTCCAGTGTCTCCTATTGTACTTCGCAGCAGTGTCTGCTAGCTTTAGGGTGCTTTTTTATGGGTGACAGGTCCTCTTTAACTGAATAATAGCATGTTAATGTAGTGGGTGAGAGGGGGCCCCTTTAACTGTTTGTTCACACTCCTTTTGTGTGTTATATACATTAACTCACACGTTGCATGTTCACAGGAGTCGGAGCTTACTTATAACAACTCAAAGGTACCAATATGCAAAATTAATTAGAACTAGTATCGTAACAAAGGGCACATGATGAGGGCTTCATTTCCTCGCAGGCCATGCACTCTCTCCTTTGTATGTCCATGAATTATAAATCATTGTGCACTACAGCTGAGAAATTAGTTGTAATACATAATTTAAAGATATGGCATTGACAGTATTAAACATATATATATATATATATATATATATATATATATATATATATATATATATGTATATATATATATATATATATATATATATATATATATATATACATACATATACATATATATACATATATATATATATATATATATATATATATATATATATATATATGTCAGCCGCCACTTTTGTGAGGCTGGACACCTTGAATCCCAACTCAGATTCACACTTATTGATCACATACCCCCCCTGAGAAGAGGAGGTGATAGAAGTCTATTATTAAGAAAACGCGAACTCATGTGGATCCATCGACTCAATACTTTACAACCACATGGCCTTAATATTGAATATAACCTTACAAGTGTCATTTGAAAAAATTCATTTATATGTGGCTCCGTACCAATTGGATACTGTATGTTTCAATCTCTTACCCCTATTGATGTAAACTGTTATTGGGAGATGTCCAGTTTAACATGCTTCTTTTCTCTTTAGTAATAGATACTTTTTCATACCATTACCACCAACGATCCTTCATTCACATCTCCATCAGACAATCGGCCCGTTCTCTCCATCCACTATAATTTTTCAATTCCGCATCGAGGTGGGATCTATTTGCACACTAGTACTTGGGTACCATTACCGGAATCCCCAAAGGCAACAGGCTGGTTGTCATGATCAGCTGTGCGCCCAACTGGAGGTACAATACAGGGTGAGTACCAATTACAAATGGAACTCATCATAGACACCGCTTCAATGTCCGTGCTAACCTTACCTGCTATACGCATATACACCTCTATGCATCCTGATGTTTCTGGAATAGGTCTGCCCATACCCAAAATGGCCGCCGCAATCTCCCATCTTCAGAGCGCATGCGCGCTCCTAGCCACTCACTGCGTATAGTACTTCCGGGTCTCTCAGGAGGTCGCGTCTGGCACTTTCGGTTGGCGGTGAGAACGGTGTTCCTACACAGGTGGATGGAGACGAGCTACCGAACTTCTATGAATGAAGAGGAGGAGACGTGGGCGGGATTGACATACCGATGGGATTATTGTAATTTTTATGTATTTATACTATGCCGATTTACACTGTTTCTTTCACGAATTATGACACAATTTTTATATTCACCTATGTATGTACAATGTAGTAGCACTTTATGAAATGTACTAATTTCTATTATACATCATGTTTGATGTTTGTCACCTTGTACTTTGACCAATCAGCTACCTGCTTGGTCCTTAAAAGTCTGGATATGCACCTTGCACTTTATGCTTGAAAAAGGCATGCTTCTACGCCGAAACGTTGCACATGGAATAAAGATTCACCCTATTCCACTTACTACGGAGTGCTGCCTCTTCTCTGGATTTACTTGAACGGACCCTAGCCAAGGGACCAACGGCTGCTGCACCCTTACTTAACTGTGTTGCTTTGAACTCTCCTTTTTGTATATATGCACACAGGGTCAGACTGGAGTATCTGGGGCCCACCAGAGAAAATGACATTTGGGGCCCACCCATTATAAATAAAGAATGTAAAACTATGCGTAAATAAATGGTAAAAACTGCTATATTTGCTTGTGCAAAAAAAAAACCGCATCTGTGTGAATTAATAACATCAACACGGCTCATCAACCCGAACACACACTCCCCTCTAAAACTAAACTAAAACATGCCATTAACCCTTTAATGCCCGCTGCAGGTGCATGGAGATGGTTCACCGGCTGAGCCCTCTTCACAGCTGGTAAGTCTTTGCTGCATATTGCTGCATACTGGGAGCAGGTGTTATCCAGTCCCTTGCCTCCAGCAAAGCTGCCGGAAGCTTCAAAAAGATGGTGGGGCAATAAGCCAATAAGGCCAAAATAGGCTGAGTCCCTTAGGGTTTAAAGGAAACCTACCACCACAAATCTACCTATAAAGGTAGATTGGGTGGTAGGTGGATCAATGGGACGTGTGGATAGCCCTTTTAAGGGCTAATTCTCACATCCCCACACTTTTTTGATAACTTTTATTAGATATATATTAAAATTTACTTATGCGGCTACTGGGGCGTGGAGTAGCCGCATCTGAGGTTACACAAGGCGGCTACTCCACGCCCCGGTAGCCACTTTACCCCTCCTACTCACCCATCTTCGGCGCGCAGCTCCGCCTAGCTGCGCGCCCTCGTCCGGCGATCCTGCCGTCTGCGCATGCGCAGAAGAGCAGGCCTGCGCCTGTTTCGGAGCAGTGACCGCGCAGACGCGGGCCTGCTCTTCTGCGCAGACGGCAGGATCGCCGGACGAGGGCGCGCAGCTACGCGCCGAAGATGGGTGAGTAGGAGGGGTAAAGTGGCTACCGGGGCGTGGAGTAGCCGCATTGTGTAACCTCAGATGCGGCTACTCCACGCCCCAGTAGCCGCATAAGTAAATTTGAATATATATCTAATAAAAGTTATCAAAAAAGTGTGGGGACGTGAAGATTAGCCCTTAAAAGGGCTATCCTCACGTCCCATTGATCCAACTACCACCCAATCTACCTTTATAGGTAGATTTGTGGTGGTAGGTTTCCTTTAAAGGAAATCTACCATTTGATTTGATACATTATGAACCAAACATTCCTTGAGAATGCTGTAACTACACGGATACAGGATCATATCTTGTTTAATCCCTGAGCTGAGTGGTTTTGCACTCAACGCTCTGCAAATTCTGTCAGCTCCATAGAGATTAATGGAGCAGAACGGTAGGACGGACCCCTCGTTTTCATGATCTGCGGGGGTCTCAGCACTGAGACTCACACTTATCTGCAAGTTAGGCCCAATCCCGAAGAAAGGGCCTAACTTTTCTTCCTGGGAAAACCTCTTTAATAGTTTACCCCAAAAAAAATATTGGTGCACTCTGTTGTGGCAGTGTGGCAGTGCAGAGGGTGCCAGATTCATGCAGAACGTGCGCCAGAAATAACGAATCTGGGGCCCTTTACACATTACACAGGCACACTGAACTGTTTTTAGTAAAAGTGGGCCATTGGAGCTTATTTACTAAGAGTCCGCATATCGTATTTCCGTCGGAAATGGGACAGGTGGGACAGGCATTTAGAAGGGGATCGCGTCGCACGGATTTTGGCGCAGCGGCGCCGGCTTTCATGCGACAGAAATCAGGGGCGCGCCGTCGAGCAATCCGACTGTTTAAGACTGAGCTCGGGATTTAACATTTAAATTGTGTCACTAGAACAAGCACTTACATGCACCAGGAAGAAGATGGTGATCTCCGGCGTACCTGATCGGGGAAACGACACATGCAGGATATCGGGCGCACAATCTTAGTGAATCGCGGCACAGTGCATTCCAGTTGGACAATGCAGATTGGGGAACGCACCAGGGATGGATAAGTAAATGTGCCCCTTTGGGGAACATTTACTTACTCGGTCCTATCGCGATCCCCGATCCGGACTATCCGATGAGGATGAAGTCCAGCACGATTCACCAAGATTGTGCGCCCAATATCCTGCATGTGTCGCTTACCCGATCAGGTACGCCGGAGTTCACCGTGATTCACTTAGATCGTGCGCCCGATTTCCTGCATCTGTTGCTTCCCCAGTCAGGTCTGTCGGAGTTCACCATCTTCCTCCGGGTGCATGTAAGTGCTTGGCTTGCGACATACTTTTGAAGTTAAATTCCGCGGCATGCGCCAAAAACCCCTTTTAAGGGAAATCGACGGGATGTCAGACGAAAGTGCGGTCCATGGGGGCCCTTAGTAAATGAGCCCCATTGTTCAGAGTTCTGTCCAAGTGCTATGCAACAATGCTTTTTTTGTAGCAAATCATCTTTCAACTGTGTCTCAGCTACTTTCTTGAAACTCTTGCAGGAAAAACTGACCTCACTAGGATGGGCGTTTTTTTCCTCAGACTCGCATCAACGTAGGACATGCTCTACTTTTGACGCATCACAGCGCAGACAGGCAGCATTAAAAAATGCATGTATAAAAAGATCTATTTAACAGATATGTGTCAGAGTGTAGAGCGAGTCCAATGCGATGACGGAGAAAGAAAGCTTGTGGGCAAGGAGTATAAACTGAACATACACTCACCGGCCACTTTATTAGGTACACCTGTCCAACTGCTCGTTAACACTTAATTTCTAATCAGCCAATCACATGGTGGCAACTCAGTGCATTTAGGCATGTAGACATGGTCAAGACAATCTCCCACAGTTCAAACCGAGCATCAGTATGGGGAAGAAAGGTGATTTGAGTGCCTTTGAACGTGGCATGGTTGTTGGTGCCAGAAGGGCTGGTCTGAGTATTTCAGAAACTGCTGATCTACTGGGATTTTCACACACAACCATCTCTAGGGTTTAGAGAGAATGGTCCGAAAAAGAAAAAACATCCAGTAAGCGGCAGTTCTGTGGGCAGAAATGCCTTGTTGATGCCAGAGGTCAGAGGAGAATGGGCAGACTGGTTCGAGCTGATAGAAAGGCAACAGTGACTCAAATCGCCACCCGTTACAACCAAGGTAGGCAGAAGAGCATCTCTGAACGCACAGTACGTCGAACTTTGAGGCAGATGGGCTACAGCAGCAGAAGACCACACCGGGTGCCACTCCTTTCAGCTAAGAACAGGAAACTGAGGCTACAATTTGCACAAGCTCATCGAAATTGGACAGTAGAAGATTGGAAAAACGTTGCCTGGTCTGATGAGTCTCGATTTCTGCTGCGACATTCGGATGGTAGGGTCAGAATTTGGGGTCAACAACATGAAAGCATGGATCCATCCTGCCTTGTATCAATGGTTCAGGCTGGTGGTGGTGGTGTCATGGTGTGGGGAATATTTTCTTGGCACTCTTTGGGCCCCTTGTTACCAATTGAGCATCGTTGCAACGCCACAGCCTACCTGAGTATTGTTGCTGACCATGTCCATCCCTTTATGACCACAATGTACCCAACATCTGATGGCTACTTTCAGCAGGATAATGCGCCATGTCATAAAGCTGGTTTCTTGAACATGACAATGAGTTCACTGTACTCAAATGGCCTCCACAGTCACCAGATCTCAATCCATCTTTGGGATGTGGTGGAACGGGAGATTCGCATCATGGATGTGCAGCCGACAAATCTGCGACAACTGTGTGATGCCAACATGTCAATATGGACCAAAATCTCTGAGGAATGCTTCTAGCACCTTGTTGAATCTATGCCACGAAGAATTGAGGCAGTTCTGAAGGCAAAAGGGGTCCAACCCGTTACTAGCATGGTGTACCTAAAAAAGTGGCCGGTGAGTGTATATTTGTAACATCAAGTCCAGACATATTTTGCTTATTCCAATTTCTTCCATGGCATAGTGCTGGCGTCACAATTTATCAGGTTTATATACTATAATATACCTAAAAAATGTTTTACCGGACCCTGATAACATCTTTTTTTGTCCGTTGTTTGAATGTGCCATTCCCCAAATGCCAACCATAATGTGCATTAAAAACTGTTTAACTTATACCAACCTATTTTGCGCAACACATAAACATGCTAATCCCTAATTTGCCAATATGCCCGTGACTTTTGCCTCAGCGCAACCCTGCAGCCTGTTATTTTGCTGCAATATAATGTTTGATATGTTTTACCGCTGGGGTCCTGCGAGACCACCCTCCATGCTCAGAGAATTATGTTTGCATATGCCGCTTTTGTTAATAAACCTAAAATTATCTCCTATTTTGGCGCAACATATAAATGCACCAATGCCTAATTTGCTTTCATACACATAGAATGTTAAAATAAGAAGAAAAAAAGAATACCCCCCCCCCCCAAAAAAAAAAATGAGAGTAAAAAATGAATTCTGAAAGCAAGCAGAAACAATTAAAGAAATAGGAAAACTTCAGGCATTTTGAACCTGAGCTCCATAACCCTTACTTTAGTCTCTAAGTACAAACCCAACATTCTGATACATCGCCAACTGCTGCCAGCAGGGCTGTGGAATTAGAGTTGGAGTCGAAAATAAAGGGCCGACTCTGATTCCAAAATCTAATATATAAAGCTGAGTGTATGTGTACGTGTGTGGGTATGTGTATGTATGTCCACTAAAGGGATCTGCATCATGGCGTTTATAATCACCAAATTTTGCACAGCCTCTCCCTGTGACCCAGGGAATGTCATAGATTTGGTTTTCAGTCCAAATTTTCACCCTACACTTTACAAAATACACTTATTAACCATCATATACAGGAGCCATTGCCTTCTACCTTCTGTCCCAGCTAGCAACCAATCTCAGCTCAGTTTCTATTTTGCCACAGGTCATTAGAATGAGCTCCGAGCAAGGATTGCTTACTACAGGCAATGAGTATAAGATAACTTATCTGTGAGGTAATCTGAAAAGTGATATGTAAGATCATCCAGACACATCAAGGCTCATTTACTAAGGGTCCACAGAACACATTTTCGTCGGGTTTCCCGACAATTTTCGTTTTGCACCAAATTGCCCCAGGTATTTGGCGTATGCAATCGGATTTTGCCGCATCTGCCCCGGCTTGCACGTGACAGAAATCTGGGGGGCGTGGCCGGACAACCCGACAGATTTGGACAATGCGCAAGATTTAACATTTAGAATTGTGTTGCAAGACACGCACTTAAAACCACCGGTAAGAAGATGGTGAACTCCGGCGGACCTTAGCGGGGGAAGCAACGGATGCAGGAACTCGGGCGCACGATCTTCATGAATCACGCCGGACTTCATCCTTGTCGGCCCGTCCGAATCGGAGATCGCAACTGGACCAGGTAAGTAAATTTGACCCATCCAGTTGTGATAATCCAGTCACATCTAGAGCTGCAGTCTTATCCTTACCATTAAATACTCCAGTCACATCCAGAGCTGTAATCATCTATCTATTGTCAGATAATTTTGAATACTCCATCTGTGTTGTATAGCTGTGATGTTGAATATAAAATTTGAAATGCTTCTATTATTTTTTGATTTTTCATAATAAAAAGGATGTCTTAGATTGGTGATCTATAAGCCCATAATATATTTTTGTTAACCTATTCTATTTTGTTATAACTAAGAGCAGTTATTTACTACCCCGTGCAATGCTGGCGGCTTCAGCTACTATATAGACATTAACCCCTTATCAGCGACGCTTATTTTCATCTTAATGATCAGGCTCTATTTTACAAATCTGACATGTGTCACTTGATGATAATAACTTTGGAAAACTTTCATTTACCATGGTGGTTTTAAAATTGTTTTTTCATGACACAGTGAACTTTGTTAGTATAAAAATTTGAATGACAAATTTTACATTTATTTATGAAAACAGAGTGAATTTGGGAAAAAATTCTATTTTTAAAATGTGAAAATTTCCGCTTTTCACACAAATATAAGTATGAGTACCACCCAACTAATTAAGTTATTAACATTTATCATATGTCTGATTTATGTTGGCTTAACTTTTTCAACTATCCTTTTATCTAAGGTTGTTAGAAGGGTTCTAAGTCCAATTTTCAAAACTATTTTGTTAGGGACCATGGAAGATGTGAAATTGCTTTATTAGGCCTAAGTTTCAGAAATATACCAAAAATCTGTCGTTTTTTTAAAACAGCACATCTTGACCCATTTTAAAAAATTGCCACGAAACGAATTACTTCAAAAAGCTCCCAAAGAGGTTAAAATATTTCAAAAATATATTCATAATGGTTACCTGGAATTATAAATACTTTTTTATTTGTTATTTTGATGCTTCTGCAGCATCTATTCTGTGTCACAGAAAAGCAGATGTGGGAGGGGCCTAGCGGGCTCATGCACAGCACTGACAGAGGCAGTTCAACCACAAGTCCTATAATGTTTTACGGGTGTCTCTCTCTCATAGGGTATGCTTCCACCTGATGTGTTAAAGTAGTCCCTAGACTTACTACAGCTGATTCTGCTAAAGAAACGCCATGTCTCCTCCACCAAAGCCATGACACTGTTTCGTTCACCTTTCAATCCTTGTCACCGTATATGTGAGATACACATAACAGCTAATAACAGCTAAGCTATACGTTTTTCAAACACATAAAAAAAATTAAATATGAGCTAGGATTGGCTGCTAGGGGCAATATAGACAGCTTTTATAAATATTTTTTCTCATAAAATATAACATATATATACTATACTGAGGACTAACTTGTGATAGATATATACACACACGTTGTACCAAACAAAGAAATGGCTAGCACCATCTGAATTAATCAGAAAAGTGGCCTTGTGTAAGGAAATGTATGAATGAACTGACAAGGCTAAAGCAGTGCACAACAAACGGCCAAACAAATATAAATCTGAAGATATATACAGCAATCTTTATTGAAAATAGGAAGACGAACATCACAAACTCCATATACATCTAAAAACATCTAAAACACAAATATACAAACAAAACAGGCCGGGGACCCAGGTGAGGGTGACCCATCCTCTCTCCGACACTTAATAGTGTCAAACAGCCAACCTCCAAATGTAATGGGAGTATATAGTTAAGTACACATATAAAAAGTATCCAAACGCAGACTCAAGCAGCAACCAAATGATTATAAGTGCAAAGTAATATCCCCTAAACAATGACCAAAAATCACAAAGTGCAAGTGCTTCAACGATGTGCTATAATACTAGTCAAGGATAAACTATCCCACAAAATATATCGTTACTGCAAGATGTTCTTGAGTCATGGCAGTGAGGATGAATGAATAGCTACTGCATGGCTGGTCAGCAGGCGGAGGGGAGGCAGGCGAAGAGGTAAGATTTCCCCACGTGTTTCGTCGTCACCCGGACGACTTCCTCAGGGGTCAGTAGTCAAATGCCCTGTTAACTCACCTTTTATATGTCCCCCCTCAATGTGCGGGAAGAGACGCTCAATCGGCGTCTCAGTACAAAACCCGGAAGTGCCCAATCGTAGTATGCCAGTGCGCATGCGCACCACGATGTGTCACTGCGCATGCGTACTCTGGCCAGGGTTTTGTTAAAGAGGTAACCAGGCAACCAGTTGTTAAAACCGGCATTGAAGGTAAATTGAAAAGGTACGGCGAATTATAGAACAGGTAACTAGATAACTAGGCAACCGTTATCCGAATCGGCATTAAAGAACACATAATGATTTACAAAAGTGCGGCGAATTATAGAACAGGTAACCAAGCACCAATTATCAAAACCGGTTTTAAGAAACGCATAGTGGTTTGCAAAAGTACGGTGAATTTACAAAAATAATAATAATAACCCAGCCACCAATATTCAAATAGTTATGTCGCACCTACCCGTGCATGAAGGCACGGAGGAATAGAAAATTGAAGCGATAGGTCCTGTAGCATGTAATGAACGTGTGTCAATAGTTTACTAAATGCCAACAAGATCCAATGCAATGAAACGTTTGGCATATGATCTAAAAGTCTTAGTTTCAACGCTCTTAAACTTGAAAAAGTAATAATCTGTTAGGATTAGCCTGACACAAGTATTACCTACCACAGTCTCTTAACATCGTCCCATTCAAAATGGTATGAGTATAGGACAACATAACATTTGTGCCGAGAAATAATCTCGGACAGGTTGGTGTCCGAACATCCGGTGTACCCTGCATATTGAGGGGCAAAGTCATGCCCCATATATATGCTCCTGTGAAACCACGCTGGCGAGGACATATAAGGTGAGTATTGATGTCTTTTGATAAAACATAAGAATTAAGGAGTGCAAATTTTTCGTCTACAACATTTAGTATCTAGTGTGACACAGTCAGGGGTTTGTTGCTGGATGGGAGGTATTATCCTCTCAGCTTGTGTTGCTCAGAGTAATGCAGCAAGCTGAAATCAAGCACCGGACCAAACTTCAAGCTCCGGTCCAAACCGGGTTTTCAGGGTGTTCCAGCTAACAAAGCTGAGCTGGAAGTGTGCACAAGGGGGGGAGAGGCTTGTTCCAAGAGCAAACACGTGTCCTGTCTAGGAAGACAGGTTGGCTTTTGTTGGACTTTAAATGGACTAAGTGCTATACAGCATTTTCTGCAAGGTGTGAACTTACACCAATAATTTGGACTATTTGTGAAGACCCTGCTTCTGGGTGAGAAGGCCAAGCCTGGTCTGTATGTTTATGTTTTAAACAAGCATGAAGACAATGCTGGATTTTTTGTTCCATTTGTTTTGTGGTGTGAATAAACACTGAACTGAACTGAGAACTGTCTCTTTCCCTCTGTCTGCGACCGCTACCTAGCTTATACCTGAGCAATACCCCACAATTGGTGGCTTGGAGCGGGCAAAACGCAGTGAGGGTGGTGCAAAACCGGAGTTTTTTTCCTGGGCACCATTGCATGTCGTGGATTAAACCTGCAAAGTTTCAGCTAGCATCACCGGACAAGATGGAGGAGCTGATTAAACAACTTGTGCAAGCTAATGTTCAACAGCAGATGGCACACTCTGAGGCTATGCAGGCCCAGCAACAGACTAACGACTTACTGCTACAACAAATAAAGGCGCTGCGTGAGACTCCAACAGTGGTGACCCAGCTACAGCCTGCGGCCAGAGAGAGAGTCCGAACTGCGCTGAGAAAGCTGACAGCGGAGGATGACGTAGAGGCCTTCCTGGCGGTGTTCGAGAGAACGGCAGAGCGTGAGGGGCTGCAGCCTGACCAGTGGGCTGAAGTGGTGGCCCCGTTCCTGACTGGCGATGCGTTAAAGGCATATTTTGACCTCACTCAGGAGGATGCCCTGGACTACAAGAAGTTGAAAGGTGAGATCCTGGCACGCATGGGAGTCAATGTTTATGTGCGGGCCCAACGTGTATATCAGTGGGGGTTTGTGGAATCCCGAGCTTCCAGGTCTCAAGCTTATGACCTACTGCACCTGGTAAAAATATGGCTTCAGCCTGAGACTTTAACCCCAGCCCAAATAGTGGAGAGGGTGGTGGTAGACCGTTTTGTGCGCACTCTGCCGGTTGCCATTCAGCGCTGGGTAGGTCAAGGTGACCCAGGTAATTTAGACCAGCTGGTTGGTCTGGTCGAACGTTATATAGCCACCCAGGACTTTGTGCGGGACTGTACCCCTACGCGTAAGCCACCCCGTCCCTCACCCCCACTTGCAGTGACTGAGGAAAAGCCCCGACCTTCTGCTGGGAGTAGCTCCCCAACGATGTCCAAACAACGTTCCACAAAGATTCGGGAGATCCCCACACTCCGCTGTTGGCGCTGTCATGTCCTGGGACATATGGCTGCAAATTGCCCCTTGGCCTCCGAACCTATGGACTGTGGGTACGCTCGCCGTACTTCCTTCTATGCACGGCCTGTATGTACCGCTGACGTCCTGGATGCAGGTAGGGCACCTCCCATGTGCCCAGTGTCCGTTGATGGGTGCAGGGCTAATGCATTACTTGACTCAGGGAGCCTAGTGACCATAGTACGGGATACCCTGGCGCTACCCTCTCAGTTCACTAGTCGCAAGGTTCGAGTTTTGTGTATTCATGGAGACTTAAAAGATTATCCAACCGCACTGGTGGTCATAAAAACACCTGCTGGGAGGAAAGTCCACGAGGTGGCAGTAGCATCAAATCTGCCCTATGACCTAATTATAGGAAGAGACTTTCCATTATTCTCTGCACTATGGCCATCGTTACTGCATGTCAGTCCCCAGGGGTCAGGGAGAGCAATAGCTGAAGGTCATGTTCCAGACCTAGAACCAGAACCTTGGGAACCCGAGGCGGAAGGGCCAGCGGTAGGGGTGACCGCCACTTCGGTGGATGATGGGGAGACACTACCAATGAATGTAATGGTTGGGGAAGTAGAGGACTTGCCGCCAGGCCCTGAATTGTCAGAATTAAACGTCTCTGGTGACAATTTTGGTACGGCGCAACTCCGGGACCAGACTCTGTCCCGAGCCTGGGGGAATGTGTTAATGGTTGAAGGTGAGCCACAACAACCAGGAGCTGAGGCAGTTTTTCCTCGTTTTGTGGTTCACCATAATTTACTGTATCGGGTCACCCAACTACGGGGTGAGAATGTTGAACAATTAATAGTGCCTCAGGCATATCGTAGGATGGTACTGGATCTTGCTCACCAACATGTTTTAGGTGGACACCTTGGGCCGCAGAAAACCCAGGACCGTATACTACAACGATTTTACTGGCCCAGTGTGTTCAAAGAGGTGGAAGAGTTTTGTAAGTCCTGTCCGACCTGTCAAATAACTAGCCCCCAGCAGCACTTCCGCAGTCCCCTAGTACCCCTCCCAATTATCGAGGTACCTTTTGAGAGAATTGCCATGGACCTTGTGGGTCCAGTACCTAAATCTGCTAGGGGTCACCAACATATTTTAGTTGTCCTTGACTACGCAACCCGGTATCCAGAAGCAGTACCACTGCGTCATACCTCTGCCAAACTTATAGCTAAGGAGTTAATGGAGATGTTTTCAAGGGTTGGGATACCTAAGGAGATTCTGACAGACCAGGGGACTCCCTTCATGTCGAAGGTCATGAAGGAACTCTGCAAGTTGCTGGGGATTAAACAGTTAAGGACTTCAGTTTACCACCCCCAAACAGACGGCCTGGTGGAGAGATTTAATCAAACTTTGAAAAATATGCTGAAAAGAGCAGTGTCCAAGGATGGAAGGGACTGGGATCTGCTTCTGCCCTATCTTATGTTCGCAGTGCGAGAGGTGCCCCAGGCCTCTACTGGGTTCTCGCCCTTTGAATTACTATATGGCAGACATCCCCGAGGTTTGCTGGACGTGGCCAAAGAGGCATGGGAGCAACAACCCACTCCGCATAAGAGTGTCATTGAATATGTCACTAAGATGCAGGAGCGGATGGAGACAGTGTTGCCCCTTGTCAGGGAACATATGGAGGCGGCTCAGCGAGCCCAGAGTCAGGTCTACAATAGAGTAGCTAAGGTGCGGAGCTTTAACCCAGGAGACAGAGTCTTGGTTTTAGTACCAACGGTAGACAGTAAGTTCCTCGCAAGGTGGCAAGGCCCTTACGAAATTCTGGAAAAGGTAAGCAATGTAAATTACAAGGTACATCAGCCAGGGCGACGGAAGCCAGAGCAGGTCTACCATGTCAATTTGCTAAAGCCTTGGAGAGATAGGGAGACCTGCGTTGGGAGCACCCCGCAGCCGGTATGTTTAGGGGAAGGGAAACCAGTACCTCCAACTGTTCCCGGGGAAGCGGTTGCCACAGTGCACATTGCTGACAGCCTTTCCCCTAAACAGGCTCAAGAGGCCAAGGAGTTCATTAGTCGGAACACGGACGTGTTCTCTGACCTCCCTGGACGTACTTCCGTAATCCAACATGACATTGTCACGGAGCCCCAGGCAAAAGTCCGGCTAAAGCCGTACCGGGTGCCCGAAGCTCGGCGACAAGCCATCACGGAGGAAGTACAGTTGATGCTGCGGCTGGACGTAATTGAAGAGTCAAGAAGTGAGTGGGCAAGCCCAATAGTTTTGATACCCAAACCAGATGGGACGCTACGTTTCTGTAACGATTTTCGTAAACTGAACGAAGTGTCCAAATTTGATGCTTATCCCATGCCCCGGGTGGACGAGCTAATTGAGCGCTTAGGACAGGCCAGGTATTTTTCTACCTTGGACCTCACTAAAGGGTACTGGCAAGTGCCCTTGACGGAGGCTGCCAAGGAGAAAACTGCCTTTATCACACCTGAGGGACTATTTCAGTATAAAGTGTTACCCTTTGGCCTGCATGGCGCCCCGGCCACGTTCCAGCGTTTAATGGACATTGTGCTTCGTCCACATCGGCGTTACGCGTCAGCGTACCTCGATGATATTGTCATTTTCAGTGCTGACTGGGAGAGTCATCTGGCAAAAGTGCAGGCTGTAGTAGACTCCCTCCGTAGGGCCGGGCTAACTGCTAACCCAAAGAAATGTGCCATAGGGCTAGAGGAGGCACGGTACTTGGGCTATATCATTGGGCGTGGAGTCATCAAACCCCAGATGAATAAGGTAGAGGCAATACGGAGTTGGCCACGACCTGTCACCACCAGGCAAATAAAGTCATTCCTGGGGATGGTGGGGTATTATATGAGATTTATTCCCCATTTTGCTACTGTAGCGGCTCCATTGACAGGGCTCCTGAAGGGACGTAAGACAGTGATGGTTCGCTGGAATGACCAAGCGGAGAAGGCTTTTTCCGCTTTGAAGTCGGCCTTGTGCGGGTCACCAGTCCTGGTGACACCCGACTTCAACAGGGAATTTGTAGTACAGACCGATGCCTCTGAAGTGGGCCTCGGTGCTGTACTATCTCAGGAAGTTAATGGGGAAGAGCATCCTGTTGGGTTCCTGAGTCGCAAGCTCACCCCAGCCGAAACCAGGTACAGTATAGTGGAGAGAGAGTGCCTAGCCATCAAGTGGGCACTCGAGTCTCTCCGCTATTATCTGTTGGGGAGGAAGTTCCGACTGGTGACTGACCATTCACCTCTCAAGTGGATGAGCCAGGCCAAGGAGAGGAATGCTCGGGTCACCAGATGGTTCTTGTCTCTACAGAACTTCAAATTCACAGTGGAACACAGAGCAGGCCGGCTACAGGGGAATGCAGATGCCCTGTCCCGGGTGCACTGTCTGGCGAGTGTTCATCCCCTCAAGGTTGAACAAAGGGAGGGGGTATGTGACACAGTCAGGGGTTTGTTGCTGGATGGGAGGTATTATCCTCTCAGCTTGTGTTGCTCAGAGTAATGCAGCAAGCTGAAATCAAGCACCGGACCAAACTTCAAGCTCCGGTCCAAACCGGGTTTTCAGGGTGTTCCAGCTAACAAAGCTGAGCTGGAAGTGTGCACAAGGGGGGGAGAGGCTTGTTCCAAGAGCAAACACGTGTCCTGTCTAGGAAGACAGGTTGGCTTTTGTTGGACTTTAAATGGACTAAGTGCTATACAGCATTTTCTGCAAGGTGTGAACTTACACCAATAATTTGGACTATTTGTGAAGACCCTGCTTCTGGGTGAGAAGGCCAAGCCTGGTCTGTATGTTTATGTTTTAAACAAGCATGAAGACAATGCTGGATTTTTTGTTCCATTTGTTTTGTGGTGTGAATAAACACTGAACTGAACTGAGAACTGTCTCTTTCCCTCTGTCTGCGACCGCTACCTAGCTTATACCTGAGCAATACCCCACACTAGCATGTGCTTATGAAGTACAACAACATACAATAAGTAGTATATAATCACAATTAAAGTCCATATATTAGACGACAATGGAAGGGAGTCCAAGGGGACCTCCAAGGTCACCAGTCAAACCAAGCCCAGTTTGGAGGATGATAGAAGAATGGAAGAGTATCACCCATCGAACTTTGAGGAGCCTTTTTTCATTTAACCCATTGCAAACGTTTGATTTTCCACCCAAAAAGAATGTATTGTGAAAAAATATTTTAATTTGTAGACCACATCTCCATTTTTTATATACCCCAAACTAAATACGTCCTCTAACTCAATCCAGGAGAATTCCCCCTGTACTTCAATTAAACACCTAACAATAAGGGGAACTCAAGATTAATATATTTAAAAATCTTATAAGTTTTTTATTTCATATCAATTAAAACTAGCACAAACATTGACTTAAACAATAATTAAAATTAAAAAATGGTCCCAAATTAATAGGGGAGACTTCAGCAGTTCATCTCAAGTACACTCATTATACTTTTGAACAATGTATCAAGCAATAAAGTGCATTTCATATCTGTAGTCTATAGTATAGAGCAGTGGTGGCGAACCTATGGCACGGGTGCCAGAGGTGGCACCCGGAGCCATTTCTGTGGGCACTCAGACCATCACCCCAGGACAGAGTTCACCAAATAGGACCAAATCCAGCAAGTACCAGGCAACTTAAGAGATGCTACTCTCGCCGCTATTTTAAAGCCACACTTCATTGGCTGTTTGAAACTGCGGGAAAAGTGAGAAGGTGTTGACAGAACTGCAATATCTTTGGAGGTCTTCCTGCTGGACTAACCATTTTTCCTCTACAGAGAGACCCTGGAGAGAAGCTACAACTAGAGTCTGAATTTGCTCTCCTTCTTTCAACTGTATTGGTGGCCTCAGGGGTCGATAGGATTGAAAGATGTGGATGAACAGATACCAATAAGTTACTGCCTAAAATGCCATGTTGGCACTCTGTCTCCAAAAGGTTCGCCATCACTGGTATAGAGGTTATTACCTTGCTATGGCTGTTTGTCTGCCCCGCGCCCCGACGCGCGTTTCACCTAATGCTTCCTCAGGAGGCGTGTTTAACTGGGAGATATGTCCTGTTATTTAAGGTCTGAGGTGTTTGGCATGTGATTTATAGAAGAGCTGTGATGGGTGAAAATATCTGTCAATCATTTGTTTTGTGAAATCGCCTGCTAACTGGCGCATGCCTTTCTACTTCTTCCGCCTGTAGTAAGATGGCGACGACCCTCTTCCGGCCACCGCCGCGCCTGCGCAGTCCCGAAACAGAGAGAAATTCCATCTCTCATGATCGGGCGTGCGCATGCGCTCAAGTGTTTGTCGGAAGAGTCGTCACCGGCGGCGTCAGTGGTTGGGATGCGCTCACAGGTAATGATAAAAGGTGTAAGATACAAGAGGGATGGAACAAAATATTATTTTTAGTATATGTCCATGTTATTGCCGCTATTCCTATGAGTTCCGATTCTCTTAGATTTTAATTTATGTGAATGTTATTATCGCTATATCTATGTAGACTGGTCCTATTCAGTTTAATAGTGTAGTGAACTGTGTTGAAAGTGCAGATAAGTTATTGTTTGAAAAGACCTAGAAGATTGCCTAAGGGGCGGTGTTTTAAGAATATAAATTGTGAGTAATGCTGGCCATCCTTTTGTTGTGTGTGGGTATTATAAAAATACTCAGATACATGTGGTAATGTGACAGGCTGTGCTGTGAGTAAAAAAATGATGAAACAAAGGAAAACATAAGTGATATTGTATAAGTATTGTGTGTGTAGGTGATTGAAATTGTCCCCTAATACCCTTATGTGTACAAGTGATGAAGGTGAATGATCCTATTGTGGTGTGATAATTGAATAGACATGTCCCCGTTTCTCTATCTAGCGTGACATCAAGGAAAATCCTATTTAATTTTCTGTTGATTAATAATAATTGGGCTAGCTGAACCCTATACAGCCCCGTGAGTATGTTATATGTGGGTGCTGTGCCCGTGGTGAGTGTGTCATAAAACTAGAGTGCCAGTGGTATGAGTGTCATAGATCTAGATTCCCATCTTCTAATTTAATACCTTGATTCCCATGTGAATGCAAATGCTATGAAATTTATTAATGTTGTGACAAATATCAACCAGTCAGTTTGATATTGAGGGGACTATCAATTTTTAAATATATTAAAGTCCTTTTTTAACTAGTGCATATTTAGTGGTTTAGAACAAAAAACTTATAGTTCTCACATCTCCATTTTGTTTTAACCCCTATAAAACACCTAAAGGGTTAACAAACTTCTTGAAAGTGGGGCCGCGTCCTAGAGGCCAAAATAGGCTGAGTCCTGAAGTGGTTAAAGCCTTTCCAACATTGGATGTAGTACAACGTCACAGGCGGCAAGGACTTGCTGCAGTGTGACATAGTACTACATCCCGCTTTTATCAGCAGCTGCTGAACGAAGCCGGTGCCAGATCACTAACACCCGCGATCGGAGAGTCCTATTATGTGTTGGGGTTAACCCCTGAGGCCGCGGTCACACGTTCTGCTAGCGCCGCGTTCATAACGCACCACTAGCGCACAAGGGGACCTCCGCCCGATCACATATGCGTTTCCTGGGAAACTGATGCAATCGATAACCCGAGTGCTCGCTGCCTTACATGCCGCGGTGCGAGGGGAAGGGGGTGTCGCTCCGATGGTTGCATACTCCTCTCCACCATGTCTGTAATCTATCAAAATATAATAACGGTTATTTCCAGAGTTTAAATCAAAAAAATAGTGGAAAATAGCGCGCAAAGTGAAAAATGACACTTTTTTGCCATTTTGCAAAATATAAAAGATGTAATAAAAAGTGTTCAAAAGGCTGTACTGTCCTAAAAATGGTAACATTGAAAATGTCATCTGATCTCGTAAGAAATGACACCAAACACAGCTCCCTACACTGGAGTATGAAAAAGTTATTAGCATCAGAAGATGGCAAAATGAAGAGGTGGTTTTCATTTTTGTAAAAGTATAAAAACATTATAAAACTTATAATTTTAGTATCCTTGGGGACAGGAGGAGGCTGGGGGACAGGAGGAGGAGTATGCTGGAAGAGGCTGGGGGCAGGAGGAGGAGGCTGGAGGACAGGAGGCCACAGGATGAGGAGGCTGGGGGACAGGAGGCTACAGGAGGAGGCTGGAGGACAGGGGGCTGCAGGAGGAGGCTGGAGGACAGGGGGCTGCAGGAGGAGGCTGGAGGACAGGGGGCTGCAGGAGGAGGCTGGAGGACAGGGGGCTGCAGGAGGAGGCTGGAGGACAGGGGGCTGCAGGAGGAAGCTGGAGGAAGCTGGAGGACAGGGGGCTGCAGGAGGAAGCTGGAGGACAGGGGGCTACAGGATGAAGCAGGAGGACAGGACTCTACAGGATGAAGCTGGAGGACAGGGGGCTACAGGAGGATGATGGAGGACAGGGAGCTACAGGAGGAGGCTGGAGGACAGGGGGCTACAAGAGGAGGCTGGAAGACAGGGGGCTACAGGAGGAGGCTGGAGGACAGGGGGCTACAGGAGGAGGCTGGAGGACAGGGGGCTACAGGAGGAGGCTGGAGGACAGGGGGCTACAGGAGGAGGCTGGAAGACAGGGGGCTACAGGAGGAGGCTGGAAGACAGGGGGCTACAGGAGGAGGCTGGAGGACAGGGGGCTACAGGAGGAGGCTGGAGGACAGGGGGCTACAGGAGGAGGCTGGAGGACAAGGGGCTACAGAAGGAGGCTGGAGGACAGGGGGCTACAGGAGGAGGCTGGAGGACAGGGGGCTACAGGAGGAGGCTGGAGGACAGGGGGCTACAGGAGGAGGATGGAGGACAGGAGGAGGCTGGAGGACAGGAGGCTACATTATGAGGAGGATAGAGAACAGGGACCACACCATGTGAGAAGGGTTGGGGGTAGGAGTACAGATAGAATTATGTGTAAGTTTGGGGAGATAAATAAAAGCGGAAAACCAAATGTAAAGGCAGGATAAAATTAAAGATGGGTTTATATGTTTTACATGTTGCAGAGTTGTGTTAGGAGATATTATATTGGTTCATGGGAAGGGGGGGCCAAATTAAGCGGTGTTGTACCATGTGGAGACCATCAAGTTCGATATTATACTATGCCTGTGGGTGGGACAATGGGCGTGGTTTAGAAAAGGGGGAGTGGCCTTTGTGTCCCTCTTTCTCTTGCCCAAAAGTTGGGAGGTATGCTGAAACATACAGTGCAGATCACACTGCACTCGGCTGCACACCTCATTCGGCCCCCTCACTCCCATTGGCTGCTCCCTGTCAGCTGGTCTCCTTCAGTGTGAGGCAGTGGAGGAATCTGCAGTCAGAGATATAAACAGACAAGCAGAAAGTGAAATCTTCTGCGCAGACTCGGCCAGGGGGGAAGGCAGGACGGGACATAGCTACCAGCAGGGGGAGCCAGCACTCACCTCACAGAAGAATAGCTCAGTAAGACTGCATATTTTCTAATAACAGTAAATGGTGAAATTATAGCTTACAGTGCACTGAGCTAGAGTATGTCTATCTGCTATGGTGACACAACCCCTTTAAGTAGGTCATACAGTCACCAAAATGGAAGAAAAGAAAACGTCAGTTCATCACGCTGAAAATGACACCTCACACAGCAATGCAAGAGGATGGCAAAACTTGGAATATTTTTGTACTGAAGATTTACATTTTTTTATTAAAACACAATAAAATCTATATTTCTATCCCCATGATCGCACCGACCCAAAAAATAAAGGAGACGTGTCACATGGAATATTAAATACTGTCACTACGAAGTTCAATTTGTTAAAGAGAACCTGTCAGGCAAAATAACCCCCTAAACTCAATATATTTTCATAAACTGCCATTAGAGAGCATTGCCTCTATCCCTTCATTGTCCCTCTACATGCCTGTATACTTAAGCAATGAGGTCCTAAAGCTGTATGCAAATGACCTGTGAGATGTCCAATGAGTCATTATCATATTCAAGCTGTTCAGCTTATTCATGAGTGGGAGGTACATCCACACCCCCAGTGCATGACTGACAGTCTGTATTATGGTGTGAGGTATAATGGTGTTATGGCTCCTCCTGTGCTTCCTGGTGCTGGCGGCCACGCCCCCTGCAGACTGTGTGTGTATATTAGAGATACAACTGCTCCAGGCAGCCATGTTATAGCAGAGCATGTCAGGTACATGTGTAGTTGATGTTTGTGCCTCACACATGTGTATTAGGAGGGAAAGCATGTCAGCAGATAAAAAACAGACACAAGCAATGCTTTACTATACATTTCACACAGACATGAGCAGGGGGAGGAGAGGGGAGGGGTAACAGGGGTTACATCAATGAATTGACTAGATAAAGGCTGGGATGGGATCCTTGTGAGCTGCTCCAACAGGTAGAGGTGACAGAAGTAGTAACAGAGACCTAGTGACAGGTGTCCTTTGAGCAGAAAACAAGCCCTCACACAGCTCTTTACAAGAAAACATAAAGATTTTTGAAGGTGGGGGGGGGTTTGAAAAATTAAAACACAAAAAAGGGCCTGGTCATTAAGAGATTAATTAAAAAGTTATTTTTGTATACACTATACATGGGTGGCCATTGCATTGTTTTAGCATTTTTGGGTCTATAAATTCTTGTCGATGTTCTTTAATTTATTATTTTTACATTCCTATTTGTGCATAAACATCCGCATTGATATGCGTTTTATTTTAAAATGTATGATTGCATTTTTTGGTAATGATTTCTGTTTGGCACAAAGTTGCCTGATGGTGGTTACAGTTGCCAGATAGTCTGCCTTAAAAAAATGAATAGGTTTTAGGGATTCTTTATGTTTAATTTTTTAAAATCGATCTTGCAGCTTGTAATGGTTTAACAATGTCTACCTGAAAAACAGATTTGTGGTTACTTTTGTTTTAGTGATTTGATTATTTATTCATGTGAACAAATGACTATGGGGTATCCAGGAACTGTGCACATGTTCATCTATTATATTTAGGAGATGTGAATCTAATTATTTTCTGTTAGGAGCAAATTTTTTGCCATCAACATTTTTATGCATTTTTAGAAAATGTTGCACTGTAATGGAATTTTGAAAATGTGGCAAATGTTTGCTTTCAGAAATTAAAGGAGTTGTTTGGGTTAAGTGTCATTCTTTAATTTCTATATTATTTTGGTTTTATTTGTAAATTGCTCTGGTCAATAACACAGCAAATTTCCAGAAACACTTGCAAAGGAAAGGGTTAATACGATGTGTGCTTCAGACATCTTGTTTATACAAGATCATAGTATCATTTTTGGACAGTGGTACATACATTATATATCATAGCCAGGCATTCACTGAGAAAGACATTTCGATAACTAAAACACAGCTTTTATTATGCTTTAAATGCACACACACAAATCAACTAGTGCTAGAGGTAATGCAGCAATGCTTTAAACTGAACACGTCAGTAAGTCAGCAGGAAAGCACCTACAATTTTTCTTATTGGGGTGCTGCCACCCATGTAGCATGTGTGGCTAGTGAATCCACTTTACTTGTATAACTGGGGTCTGAACATAGATTCCCCATGTTCACAAGGTGCCCAAAACAGATAAGTGGATAGGTGGTTGTATGCCTGACAAACACAGAGTCATTTGTAAAAGTATAAGTGTAACATGTGCCAATTTGGGCTGACCTCCGACAATCGCAGAAATAAATGCAGGTGTAAAACAATACATCCAGGTGGATAGGAAGGAAGCCGAAAGGTGGGGGGACATGAAAAATATGGAATTAGTCTAACCGGTAATTCAGTTTCCAGTAGTGACCATGATGGCCCCCACCTGGAGGATGCTCCTTATATCCTGTAGGGACAGGAAGTTACAAGTTTAAAAGGCTCCTACCTAGCACCCAACACCAGTGTCTAACAAAGTACCACCTGGAAGGATGCAAGTGCATAGAAAAAAATTTGGACCCATTACCAAAAAGGAAGATTAATAATAAGGAAATAATAAGGATGATAATAAGGAAAATAATGGGGGGCTGTCGTGGTCACTAGTGGAAACTGAATTACCGGACTAATTCCATTGTTCCACCACGTTCCCATGACGGCCCCCACCTGGAGACTTGGAGACTAGCGTTTGCTGACTTGTAGCAGGGCATGGTGGTAGATTTTATTAATCTAGCTAAAGTTGCTTTAGAGGCTTTGACGCCTTTGTTTTTCCCTGCAAAATTAATTAAGAGGTTTGGATCATTCCTCCAGCCTTGTGTAGCTTCTAGGTAAAGAAGCACACACCTTCTAACGTCTAGGGTTTGCCATCTCTTTTCACAATCTGTTTTAGGGTCTGAACAGAGGGAGGGAAGAATAGTTTCTTGTTTGCGGTGAAAGTCTGAGACTACTTTTGGAAGAAGTAAGGGATCTAATTTAAGGATTATTTTATCATCTAGAATTCTTAAAAAAAGGGTCCTTACAGGAACGGGCCGGAATTTCACCTAATCTACGAGCCGTAGTGATAGCTATCAGAAAAAGCCTTTTTCAGTGTAAGATTTTTTATTTTAACTTATTCTAGGGGTTCAAAGGGAGGCCCTGTAAGATGATTTAGAACTAAGGAAAGATCCCAAGGGGGTACCTGGTTCTTTATGTATGGTCTGATACGGCAACAGCCTTTAATGAACCTCTTTACCCACTGGTGGCCTGCTAGAGGAAAGTCAAGGAAAACACTTCATGCATCAATTTGGACCTTGAGGGAACTGAGTCTAAGACCCAGCGATAAACCTGATTGTAAGAAATCTAGAGCTAAATTTGGGTCGCCCTGGGAGGGGGGGGGGGGGTCCCCGCACCAATTGGAATTTTTTTTTCCAGATTTTTAGATAGATGGCATTGGTAACAGGTTTCCTGCTTGCTTTGATGGTACTGATTACCTTGCTCGAGAAGCGTTTGGCTGTTAAGAACGTCCTGTAAGCTTTAACTGATGTATGTTTTGATGACATAACGGTCCCTGCATAAAAAGATCCTGACGGTGGGAAAGATGATAGGGATTGTCTATAGACAGTCTCTGAATAACCAGGAACCAGCTTCTTTTTGGCCAGAATGGGGTAATAAGGATCAATAGAACCTGCTCAGTCCTCAACTTCTGTAGGACCTTGGCCATCAAAGATATAGGGGGAAAGGCACAAACTAGGCCTGTTCCCCACAATCAGCTGAAGGTGTCTAGGCCTGTTGGAGAGCCCCTGGTGTCCAGAGAGAAGAAGTGGGTCGCCTTTCTGTTTTGGCGAGTAGCAAACAGGTCCAATACTGGCGTCCCCCAAAAATAACAGATTTCTACAAAGTTCTCTGGATTTAGAGACCTCTAAAGAGCCCAAGCCGCGCACTGGATGCAGGGTGTCAAGAGTCCTAAGAGACTTAGGGCTGCAGAAATTCTTTTCCTGGAAGAGACTTACAGCTGGTTTCAATTTTGGAACTTTTTCTTGAGGTAAAAAGGAATCGAACGTTACCCGTAGAAATGTTTTTGTCTTCTCTGGGGTTAAATCTGACTTCTCTTGATTTATTATGCAACCTAGATCTTGGAGGAGAAGTAGAGAGGTCTGTAAATGAGCCCTCAGCTCTGATTCTGTTTTGGCAACTAAGAGCAGGTATTCTAGGCTTTTTTAATGTATGATTAAACGGTAGATACCGTTTGTTTTTTTCACCATAAATAGAGGGGAACAGAACCCTTTCCCTCTTTCTATCTGCTGTACCGGAACAATCACATTCATACGACATAGCTGCTGAATGATGGCTCAGAGTTGGAGATTTTGATTCTTGGTGAAATTGGGGGGAATTTGAACATTTTGGGGGCGTAAGTGGAGAAATTCTACCTTGTAACCTGACTGAATAATCTGTAGAACCCAAGGACTCCTCCCATTTGGCTACAAAACAAGAAAGCCTGTAGGTCATTGTCTTTTTTTTTTTTGGTCGGGTTTACCTCTTTAACCCCTTTTGCGTAGCTACATCTGCCCGTCTTTCCCCTGCCCATGAATGGTGTTTTGTTTTCCCTAGAGGGTCGAAAGGAAAAAAGGGGCTTCTTGGAAGAAGGTTTGTTAATTGGGAACCCCTTCTTTTTATCTGCAGTTCTTTCAAGGATAGAATCCAGTTCGCTGCCAAATACAAATTCTCCCTGAAGCATGGTATTAGACTTGAAATCGCCCCCCCCCCCTATTGTTTTAGCCACAAAGATCTACAAGCAGAGTTTAGCTGAGAACCTGGCAAAAGCATTGGCTAAAAATGCAGTGGTCGATTCAAGGAGGGGCATGGATTCTAAAATTTATTCCCTATTTATTCTATTTACTAGATGAGATTCTAGTTCAGAGAGCCAGAGAAAGAGGGTCTTGGCTCAGATGTGGAGGCAATATTTGTTTTTAGATTTTTGATTAGATTTTTGATCTAGAGGAACTTTAAGTTGTGCGATATCCTCAAAGGGGAGGTAAGCTTTTTTTAACCACTTTTGTGACCTGGACACCTACCTGGTATAGATTCCCATAAAGCATTATCTTCGAATACTAGTCTATTGCGAAATTCCTGAGGGACTGATATCCTTTTTTCTGGAACTTTCCACTCCTCTAAAACTAGATCTTTTAATGTGTCTACTACTGAAAAGACATGTTTATTTTTATGTTTTAGTCCCCCAAAGAGTTCGGACTGAACAGAGGTTGGTTCAACCACGTCTTCGCTATCTAAGGTATCTAGGCTGAAGGAACTGGAACAGTTGGATAGGCTTAGCCGGCGGACACCTGAGGGTCATATTGAAGCGCCGGATCTCCGACAGGTGCAGCATTAGAGTAATAGTTCAGAGAAGAGGAGCCAGATTAGCCCGCCGGCCCGTCAGGCAACCTCCCCTTCACCCTGGTTTTTGAAAAATATCTAATTGATAATGACATTTGGGAGATAATGCTCAAATTTCAGCTCTCATCATGGTATCATACAGAAAACTTGAAGGGAACGTTGGTACACTTATGGATATTGGCTGATAAGAAGGCGATCTACACAACTGAAAAGGAATTAGAGAGTTGGTGGGGGAGGTGTGAGGAGCTGAGCATGCAAGCATTTCTTTTATTTTCAGGAATTGTTGCATTGTATTCTGCTTTTTCGGTTATCATCAGATGCTATGTATTGCGTCTGACTGTTTTGATAGTTAAGTGTATTAGGGTACTAGGCAGATGCCCAGACTTTGGTGGTGTGGTGTGATTTACTTATATCAAGTAAAGTTTGTAAAAAAAAATAAATAAATAAAGCACTGTAAACCAGGGGCACTTCCTCGTAGATACAGGCACTATGACTGTGGTAATCTGTTTATATTTGTTATCCCAAGCCTCCTTTTTTCTAAAATCAACTTTTATGCTAATGAGCCAGAAGGGCTCCGGGGAAGATTGCCAGAGCCCTTATGTGCTGCATCTTCACAGGCTGTCTCAGCTCTTATCAGCTCCCTCTGCCTGCTGTAATATCACAAAGTGGGAGGGTGAGTTGTTCTCCTTCATGGTATAACATCATTAGCATAATTTTGAAAGTTGATTTTAGAAGGAAGAAGGCCATGGATATCAACTATAAGAGGATTACACAGTAACAGTGCCTCGATCTATGAGTAGGTGTCCCTGGTTTTTCATGCCTGATTGTCCACTGTACTTTCTTGCCCACCCAACTCTGCCCTGAACATCACAGGAAACACTAGGAGAGTCCTGTAAGTGGATGAGGCCAGTGAATGGCTTGTGTCATCACCAGTGTTGAGGTGTAGGCTGAGGCCATGTGCTGTCAATGTAATGCCACTGTTGTAGCCTCTGTATATAGAAACCTGCAGTTAAAGGAGCCAAACTAGACCGCAGCATGGGAGAGAGGAACATATACTGCCCCTTTGAGTTTACACCTGCCTCTGCTATTGGCTCCTAAATTATTCATTCTATACAGCCATTTTTACATATGTAGGTGGCACTTTTCTCTTTGTGAAGAATCCTTTGTGGATTCACACTGGCATGTGTGCTACACGTCGTTTGCTTCCGCTTTTATAACCGCATTATGTCCGTGCTGTTTCTGGTCATTTTTTTTTCACATACGCCAAAAAACAAATTAAGGTTTAAAGGGGTTGTCCAACTATTAGAAAAATCAGATATGCTTTATTTTAAAAAAAATAAAGCTACACTCAACTCCTCTGGCACTCCCAGTGTCCCACGCCACTGTCCATGAGAGCGGTACCCCTGTAAATTAAACAGGGGCATGGCTCCAACAGACCGTAAAGCTGTATTTCTTTTAAAAAGCCCTCCCCAGCCCCACATCTTTCTAATAGTCGGACAATCCCTTTTAACATTGGTTACAAAACATAACACCTAGTTTCTAAGCCTCCTCAGTGAAAAAAAACGGACCTGCCATCGTTTTTTTTTGTGCACCCATAGACTTCTATAGTGATCCGCATCCGTGAAAAAATTGTACAAAATAGACAATGGATCAGTGGAAGACAACTGAAATGTGAAACAACCATTGAAAACAATTGCTCAGTAAGGCATCACTGAAAAATCACTGAGCGGCAGATGTTAAAAACAACGCCAAAGAGTCCTAACCCTGGGGAAATTATATAATTAGTCATCCTGTGGACCCTTGTTGATATCCTTTGAGTCATTTGCGGGTATGGCTGGATTCACATATTGTTTTTTGTTTGCTGCTGAAAGACACATTTTTCATTGAAAAAAATGTATCAAAAGGTGCGCTATAGTGTATCCATTTATGTCTAAGGACACGATGGATCCATAAACCATGTACATTTGTTGTCCTGTTACTCTTTTTTTTTTTTGGTTGAAAAAAGTTTTCTGGGGATATTTACTATTTTTTTTAGATAAGTGTCTATGGACGATGTATGTATATAGTGATATGCATCAATCCGTCACGCCCAAATACAGTTCTTAAATTTCTCTTCAAAGTCAAAACGCACGGGGGCGGGGGTTAGCCTGACCGCATATATGTTTCTAAGCAAATGCATGCGATCGGCAACCAGCACCCGGTGTTTTGTCGCACCCGGTGTCTTGCATTAAGACAATACACTGGTTGCTGGCTAATGATTGTATTTGTTTCTATAGAAACGCATATGCGATCGCCTGTGGCGATATAAATATCTCAGTTTTTCTACATTTTAGAAACACAATATATTATAATATTTATATTCATATAAAAGAGGAGACTCTCTTCTTTCATAGGAAAAAAGAAGTGAGGTTCTATGTGTCACAGAACCAGAGATACAGCCCCCTGAAATGTCTCCCCCATCTCCAGATTCTTAGCCATCAGGCTGCAGGGAGCATTTGCTGCACACAGGAGCTGCTGCTCCTCACAGATAATGGAAATAGTCACTTTATATGTTACTAGTACTACATTTTGAGAAGGGATTATATCAACTAATATTCATGTTTTCAACCCTTCTCTATGCAAATCTAAGAGCACACTTTGGGCCACATGTATCAATCGTTTTTTTCTGTTGTTTTTGCGCCTTTTCATTCAGGTGCACCGTTTTTGTGCCATTTTTGCGACTAAATGCCAAACTAGCTGCGCAGCAAAAATAACCAGCTTTCCCTCATTTATCCTAGCAATCCAGATGTTTTGATGCGCCTAATGATATACATCTCTTGCGACTTTTCATTTAGGCGCAAAAACACTCCAGCCCGAAGCTGGCGTTAACTGAAAAGAAAGCACTGAGCCCCTGTGCAGAACAGCTCATTTCTAGCAGCAAAGCTCATCCAGACACTGCAGACACTAGAACAGATCATACAGACATGAGATACTCTGCAGACACTAGAACATATATTAGATACTCTGCAGACAGGAGCTGCAGACTCTATTTACAAAACATTCTGCAGTATCCTGAGCTCAAAGCAAGAGAGAAGAGAACGTTACAGAATGTTGCACATAGTACTGACAGGTGTCCCCCATGTAATTCTGCACAGTATCACCAGTGTGTCTGAGGGGGATACTGTGCAGAATTTCAGGGGTGCAGCAGGAGACCAGCACTGAGGGATCCCCTCCAGGAGAAGCCCCTGCTGAGGAGGTCACTGGGTGCAGGGTGTCACACACCTGGGTGCTGCTGTGAGTGTTATCTTCATTCTGGGATGTGGGAGAAGCAGAGAGGAGCTTGTAGCAGGATCACATGTAAGTGCCTGAATCTAACATTGCGCCTAAACTGTTTTAAAGAAAAGTGATTAATAAGAGGCAGAAAATATACTTATCACAGATGGTTGTAGCTTGTGATAATTCTGGAAAACAGTGCACCAGAATTTAGGCGCAACTACTACACTTAGGCGCACAAAAGTGATAAATGTGGCCCATTCTCTCTTATTCCCTTTTATTTTGTGATAGTTATTTTTTGTTGGGAAAATTGACTGATACGATGAACATTCAATCCTCTTCGCTTAATGTGACTACACCGCGACCAGAACATGTCCATAAAGTTATATGTAACACCAAAAACACACACATGTCCTGGAATAAAGTTTTTATTTCCCATCATCCTCCATTATTTACACCTGTGTTATGACGTTCTCACTTTCATTCTTATGAAGCGCGGAGGGCTCTGTTATTGTGCAGCTAATACACTGGCGCAGATCTAAATGTGACTTATTATCTCATTAGAGAGGTTTATGGATATATAGTTATTTATTTGGGTTACCATTGTGTAAGGAACAGACAATTATACATCTGTGTGAATTTTCTGCAGTTCCCTTTGCTGCATATTTTGGTGAATACAGTATATTGGTGTGGGGTCTGTATGATCTCCTCTCATCTTACTGTTTTAGGAAAGTATATTTTCTTTATATAAGTATTCTGGATTTGTACATATTTTAGAGGAAATTTTGAATGTTAATTGCCAAATGCATCGCCTGGTTGTCTGCTTTCAAAATGATATAGGTTTTATGGCGCCTTTACTTTTTATTCTGTTTTATTGCTATATTTTGCAGGTTGTGTAAAAATGTCTAGCTGAAAAGCAGATATCTAGTTATTACAGTTTTAGTGATATTATGTGGATTTATTCATGTGAACATATCAATAGGGCACATTTGTGAACTCTACAAATGTCCATGTTTGTATCAAATTTTTTGCCATCAAAGTCAAATTTTAAGTATTTTTAATAAAATGTTTCAATTTGAATCAAAATTGCATGAAGGCGCCTATGTCTATAAACTCTTTGATGCAATTTTGAAAATGGGGCAAGTGTCTGCTTTCAGAAAATATCGGTCCCTCTCCCCAATGGGCCTCACAGTCTAATCAACCTACCAGTAATTTTTTGGAGTGTGGGAGGAAACCGGAGGACCCGGAGGAAACCCACGCAGACACAGAGAGAACATACAAAATCTTTGCAGATGTTGACCAGCGCTGCAAGGCTGTAGTGCTAATCACGGAGCCACCATGCTGCCCATAAAACTCCCTATCATTTATCTATCTCCTATAAAATTCTCATATTACAGTTTGTTTTACCATACTAAAGGAGCCTCTTGCTGACTGTGACTGGTCATAAAATAGTTTTATTTTGGGGCCCCACTTTTAGTTTTGCCCAGGGCCCCACTTTGTCTAGAACCGGCCCTGACCGCCAGTGCACTTTGATTTAGTTTCTAAATGAAGTGAAAGGCTACGTCTGACAGAACGCAAATTGTAAAAACAGATGCTAACATGTGATGGCGAGGCACCTGCTTTTGGCAATTTTTAGAGGTATACGTTGCAACATTCGTTTGACCAATGCAAAAAAACAAGATGCTTCGCTTACACACTCATGATCATGACACAAAACAAGCAGGGCACAAAAACAATCAGGACAGGACCTGCTGTATCGTTTATGTCTCGCCGGTCAGCTCACACATGGGCCTGAGGAATCAATAGAATGAGCCCATAGAAGCGAACCTGCTCATTTCTTCATTGTGCGCTGGCAGCCTGACATGTATCACTTGTAGATACATAAGAAAGCACATAAAAAGAATTCTAAATAAATCTACAATAAATGACCCCAAAAAATCTGTGAAGGAATCCTATGGTTGCATTCAGACAATGCAGCTGAAAACAAAGGACCAATACACAAAACCATAAAGAACCGTAATAAATACTACCGGAATAGACAACAGAACGAAACAACCCGCAGCACCATGGCCGCGCACCCGGAATCTCTGATTACTGCTGAACCCGCCTCTCTATGACGTCCCCTCCCGTCCCCCGGGTCAGCCTGTCAGCGACGGCTTCCACCGCAATGTACCTCCGCGGCTTCCGTAAGTGGTCACCGCTTTGGTAGCATTATTGACACTACGGCCGGTGAAGCGGCGGAAGGAGAAGCAGCGGCTGCGCCGGAACTACTTAGATGTGTCATTGTTAATCGCAGTCATGTTTGTATAACGGGAGCCGGAGTGCGGGAGGATGCGGCTTCTAGTGGGCGCTGCTCGGCTCCCTCCACCGCTGCCTGGATATAACCTGTGTCCGGCCATGAGCCGTGGAGCAGTGTCCGCGCCGCTGTAATCCGCACTACAAGGACGAGGTGGAGCTGCATTGTCCTGTGCTGCTGCTGCTGCGGTTACATGAGGAGACATGGCCAACCAGCCGGTGATTCTCAATGTGTATGATATGGTGAGTACGTGGGGGTTGTATTGTTACCACTGGGACATATCGTAGTGTCCGGACATGAGGAGGAGATGATGGCAGCAACCAGTGGCTTCCCCTTTGTTTCTTGCTATGTCAATGAGTCATGTCGGGTCAGAGCGGAGTCATCATTTACCTGGAGTCATCATTCAGGGTGTTAATAGGAAAGGCGTCTACCTGCACTGTGCTCGCACCAACAAGTCAGGGATCCTGCCCACACAGAGTAAGCATATTATATACTATGTACATGTATCCGGTACTGATCACACAGAATGGGAATATTATATACCATGTACTTGTAGCAAGTGCTGATCATACAGAGTAAGGATATTATATAATATGTACAGGTACATGTATCCGCTGCTGATCACACAGAGGGAATATTATATACTATGTACATGTACCCGTATCCGCTGCTGATCACACAGAGGGAATATTATATACTATGTACATGTACCCGTATCCACTGCTGATCACACAGAGGGAATATTATATACTATGTACATGTACCCGTATCCACTGCTGATCACACAGAGGGAATATTATATACCATGTACTTGTATCAAGTGCTGATCACACAGAGTAAGGATATAATATATTATGTACAGGTACATGTATCCGGTGCTCATCACACAGAGGGAATATTATATACCATGTACATGTATCCGGTACTGATCACACAGAGTAAGGATATTATATACTATTAACATGTATCCGCTGCTGATCACACAGAGTAAGGATATTATATACCATGTACAGGTACATGTATCCGCTGCTGATCACACAGAGGGAATATTATATACCATGTACAGGTACATGTATCCGCTGCTGATCACACAGAGTAAGGCTATTATATCCCGTGATGGCGAACCTTTTAGTGACTTTGACCTTTGAGTGCCCAAACTACAAACAAGACCCACGTATTTATCTCAAAGCGCCAACATATACATTTATTTTATGATTTATACTCCCTGCTCTGTCACAGCTTTCATTCATACCAGCACCCTGAGGACACCAATAAAGCAGAAAATAGAAGAAATTTGGATGATCATTGTAGCTTCCCTCCAAGGTCCCATAAACAGAAAGAATTGTCAGGATCGGAGCTACAATGATGATCCAGAGCTCTTCATATATCCCAGACTCCTTCCAATAGGAAAACAATGGCTTTGTCATCCTAAACGGAATCACAATGCAACCATAACCAAAAGGTCTCCTGTCTTGTACCTTTCCAGCATTTCTGTTATTCAGGACTTGATGATCTGTAATCCTGTGTGAGACATCTGAGCAGATGTCCAATAATTGCATGGTATTGTTCCTAAGCCTGGGCTGTGGCTAACATTGTCAGGGCTCTGTACTGCCTTACACAAACATTGGGCACTGGTAAAGTGAACAATGAGGAAGCACTGACCACAGCACGTCACATTCCCTTTACCTAGGTCTCAATGGGAAGAAATACAAGCAATGTGCCTTGCCTTATGCCTTCTTACAATAGGTTGTGTTGTTGTATATGTTTATTTTTCTGGTCCGTCATATAGACATCTGCCATAGAATTGAGCTGGCTATAGATAAGCCTTCAGAAAGCACAGCCATCATGTAACAAAGGTCTTTAACCCCTTGCTGTTGATGGACTTTTTCCCAATTTCTATTTTTTGCTCCCCACCTTCAAAAATCCATATTTTTTTTCCCTTGTGTGGAGCTGTATTAGGGCCAAATTGGTGAAATTGACAAAAAAAAAAAAAATGTTTTCACCATTTTCTTATGAGCTTTGTTTTGCCGTCTTTCACGGTGCGCTCCAAATGACACCTCTACTTTATACTTTGGACCGGTTTGATAATGAGGATACCAAATGTTTGATTTAATAGATATTAAAACCTTTTGTACAGTAAAAATTATTTGTTTCGCCCTATTCTAATGCCAATTAACTTTTCATACTTTTGATTACGGACCTGTGCTGATGTTTTGGGACTGGATGATCTTTTGATTTAATTAAAAAAAAAACAAAACAAATATATATGACAAAGTGATGATTTCGGCGCTATTTTTCATTACTGGGTCTACCACCGAATACCTGTCTTTATATTTTGAGGGTATATTCCAATTTTTTTGCATTGCGGTCAATGTTACCCAGGTAGTACCCATTTGCTAACCTGTTAGACCTAATGTTAACTGATAGACCTAGGGGTGAACAACCACCCTTTGTTGGGTCCTGAACTAGTTGAGATTAGTTCTGCGTGTGACACCAATGACACACATACAGCGGATCCATTGCTTGAGGCCCTTGGAATGCCCAATACCGTGTGTGTATGGAGTCTTAATAGCATATTCACTCTGTCTTAATACTCAGAGCTATGTAAGAAACCCTTCTCAACATAAAAGGAGAGTTACATCACTCAGGAGACGCAGAACATCAGCCAATCACCGGCTCCTACCGATGTTCAGTGAGGGACAGGAAGATGTACCTCCCTGTATGAGCATACAGTGAAAAAATGTTCCAGCTCTCCGTGGTAGGAATAGAGCAGGAATCTGCCCAACTTACCCTTCACTCTCTATTTCTGGATTGCACCCAGCATGGTCTGATGGCAGCTTAGTGCTAAATACTGTGGACCCCTTCATAATAGGAAGACTTATTAGAAGTGTCTAAGTAGAACTGTTCTAGTTGCCCATGGCAACTAATCAGAGCTCAGTTTTTATCTGCCCACAGCTGTTTATAAAATTAAATTTGAGCTGTGATTGGTTGCTATGGGCAACTATAACAGTTTTACCTCAGAAACGTCTGCTAAATCGTGTCCTAGTGTTTGGCTTGGAAGAGATTGCTGATGTGATCTTTTGTCTGCCCCTCGCTCCTGTGGTGATCTTTTCCTTACTCTTGGTGTTGTCCCCATGTGGTCTTGTCAGGGGCATGGTTTCTATGGCTTTCTGCTTTATTATGTGGTTATGAGGCACAGTTTTGCTCTCTGCTTTGAATATTGTTGTTTTCCAATAGATGTTGGACTGTTCTAGTTGTATATTATATTATGGCCATGTGATGTTATAGACACATACAGGGCTCCTGCTGAATTTCCTCTATCTTTACCGCTTACCTGCTTATTATTTATTCACTATTCCTCTCCAGGTTTTGATGAGCATTCAGTTTATTAGGGTCTCTGTATTTCTATGTTCATGCAGACATGAGAACAGTGGCGGGTACAAACTCCTGTCACAACCACTGGTGATAACTAGACATCTCCTGTCACTTTTTATGATAAAGATGATAGATAGAGATGACTGTATATTTATGGGCTCTTATTTAAAAGGCTTTGCTGGCTTTAACTACACCTGATACTGTGCTGATGCATCATGGGATTGATGATACAGTGAAGAAACGGTAGGGAGTGCAGGGGTGAAGGGTTTCTGCTAGAGGACATTTGATGAAATGATGTGGGTGTAATGAATCTGAATGTTAAGGGTAGGACATTACAGGAGATGACCTTGTATGTTTTGTCTTGTAAAGCGGATAGTTTTTACAATGTAATGTCTGCCAGGCTTCTCTGATCGTTGCAGCCAGCAGTATAATAGCAAGTGAGTCTAACATGAGGTGTCTAAATAAATGTGAAGCTTTCTTGTAGAGGCTTTGCGCTGGAGCTTCAGGCTGTGGAGCATTGATGACTGACCTAACTCTTGGCAAGGTTTATTGCTGGAATATGTCACTAGAGTCTTTATCAAGGTGCTGGCAGTGAGCTGTATAACTATATGACTGCACTTTTCCTGTACTACACTCTGATAATGAATGTGTGGATGGGGTTTAGGATTCCAAACCTATGAGACCCCTTTCAAACTAAGTGTGATGTGTGCTGGCTGGAATGTCCGGCCCAAACGCTGAGCCCTGGAAATGTACTCGGTGTGTCAGACTAGTTCAGTTTGTCAGCATTCGGGCCGGACGTCGCAGCCAGCACATGCTGTTGGACACAATCTAGGATTTGTCTTCCTAGTGGGGAATTTGCTGTACTGTTTGCAATATGTGTAGTGTATATGGTAAATGTGGAGATACTTTTTCTATTTCCAGTAAAGTGACTGCTTCTGCACAATACTCCTGACAACATTTTGCACGGTTGTAGAATTTTTGGTTTCTTGCCTATAATTGTCCACGGGCGATGTAGTTACTGTATCTAAATGTAACATTTAAGCACCTATTTACAAGAGAACCTGTCATCAGGAGCCTCTTTTTGGCTCCCCCCATAGAGAATAGTGTGCTCATTGCCAATTTTTTTGAAAGTTTTTTGCCTTTCTCTCTGCAGAGCAGGGTCCCATGAGAGTGGCCAGTGAGGAGTGGTCTCCCACCCTCGGGAAGCTACGTCATGCTTCCATTTCAAATAGGAGGGATATGGGAGTTTTTAAAATAAGAAATGGGAAATATGAAATGGATGCATGACTGAGAAATTACCACACCCCACCCTGGCCACTCCCATGGGACACTGCTCTGCAGAGAGAAAGGTAAACCTCTATCTAACTTTTCTTTTTATCAGAAAAATACTGTTTTATTATAAAAACTTTGGCAATCAATGTACATAGTATTGTCAATGGGGACAGGGGGGAACCAGAAACGGGCTCCGGATGACGGGTTCCCTTTAATTGATTTATATCGTAAATATATCATGTGCTGCTAATCTGCAAAATGGCCAAACCAATGCTGTTTTATCATATAAGAAAACATTTTTTCTTTTTTAGTATTGGATCAACGAGTACACATCATCCTTGGGGATTGGTGTCTTCCACTCTGGTATTCAGGTGTATGGTAGAGGTATGTGATATTTAATGATCTTATTCTTAATCTGCACACTCAAGAGATCCCTCTCTCTGGTTGTCCAATAATGACATAATGTGATTCAAGTGGTGAAACTTGCCTCAATGGCACATGAAAAATAAAAGGTTGATACATGGTGCCCTTCTTGGTAGTGTAGGCCAATAAAATTTCATTATTACACTAAGCATCTGTGTTTAACACTGTTGCTGCAATATATGTGGGTCATCAAAAATAACTTCAACCCCTTAACACTTTGCGCCGTAGCTCTACGGCGCAGAGGTACAGGGAATGTATGAAGAGGGCTCAAGGGCGGAGTCCTCTTCATACAAAGGTGGTGGTTGTTGCATATTGCAGCAAACCCCCACCGCTAATAACCGCGGTCGGTGCTCGCCAGCGGCATTTAAAAGACGGCGCCATCTTTATTACCATTCTCGCCCATCCCCCCCCCGAACGTCATCGGGGGGCGGCAATCGGTTGCCATGGTAGCCTCGGGTCTTCGTTTGACCCGAGGCTATCTGGCTTCTGCAGATTCGTTACAATGAGCTGCAAAAATGTCATATATTGCAATACACAAGTATTGCAGTATATGGTACGAACGATGTGACCATCTATGGTTAATGTACCCTAGCTGGTCTAAGAATTAATGAAAAAAAAAAAGAAAAAAAGTTTAAAAAAGAAAAAAAATTAATAAAATATTAATTCAAATCTCCCCCTTTCCCTGAAACTGATATAAAACATAATAAACTGTAAAAATCACAGACACATTAGGTATCGCCGCGTCCCAAAATGCCCAATCTATCAAAATATAAAAGCGGTTACGGCCGGCGGTGACCTCCGAGACGGGAAATGGCGCCCAAATGTCTGAAGTGCGACTTTTACTCCTTTTTACATCACATAAAAAATTATCAAAATGTCGCACAGACCTCACAATGCTAGCAATGCAAACGTCGGTCATTTCGCAAAAAATGACACCTCACACAGCTCCGTGCGCCAAAGTATGAAAAAGTTATTAACTTCAAAAGATGACAACATTTTTTTTTCTTTTTTGTACACATTCGTTTAATTTTTTAAAATGTATTAAAACACAATAAACCCATATAAATTTGGTATCACCGCGATCGCACCGAACCAAAGAATAAAGCTGAGGTGTTATTTGGAGCGATGAGTGAAAGTCGTAAAAACTGAGCCCACAAGAACGTGACATGCGTTTTTTTTTTGTTTTTTTTTTTTAATTTTTCCACATTTGGAATTTTTTCAGCTTCGCAGTACACTGCATGTTAAAAATGAATAACATTCCGGGAAAGTTAAATTTGTTACGCACAAAATAAGCCTTCACACAGGTCTGTACACGTAAAAATGAAAAAGTTATGGATTTTTGAAGGTGGAGAGCGGGAAATGAGCGAAAAAACCCTGTGTCCTTAAGGGGTTAAAGGACTTCTACCACCAGGATGAAGGATTGTAAACCAAGCACACTGACATACAGGTGTTTGTCCCCTCTGGCAGGATCCACTTTTCTTTAAGCTTCCTGTGCCCTTGTTTTTAAGAATTAAAGGCTTTAAATTCCTGAAAATGGGTCCGTGGGATTCCGGGCTCCCTTACAACATGTGGAGCCCCAAACCCCTCGGGCTCATTTTCATAATTTTTTTTTTTTTCATTTTTTGGGGAAAAAACGGGGAATAAGAAGCTAAAAGAAGAGCAGATCCTGCCAGAGGGGCACACATCTGTCAGTATGCCTTGTTTACAATCCTTCATCCTGGTGCTAATATGTCCTTTAACCCCTTAAGGACGCAGGGTTTTTCGGCTGATTTCTCGCTCTCCAACTTCAAAAATCCATAACTTTTTCATTTTTACGTGTACAGACCTGTGTGAGGGCTTATTTTGTGCGTAACAAATTTTACTTTCCCGTAATGTTATTTATTTTAACACGCCGTGTACTGCGAAGCTGAAAAAAAATTCCAAATGTGGAAAAATTGAAAAAAAACGTCACGTGCGTCATGTTCTTGTGGGCTCAGTTCTTACGACTTTCACTCTTCGCTCCAAATAACACGCCTACTTTATTCTTTGGTTCGGTGCGATCGCAGTGATACCAAATTTATATAGGTTTTATTGTGTTTTAATACATTTTCAAAAATTAAACGAATGTGTACAAAAAAGAAAAAAAATTTTTGCCATCTTCTGACGCTAATAACTTTTTCATACTTTGGCGCACGGAGATGTGTGAGGGGTCATTTTTTGCGAAATGAGGCGACGTTTTCATTGCTACCATTTTGAGGTCTGTGCGACATTTTGATCATTTTTTTATTTCATTTTTTATGTTATGTAAAAAGGTGTAAAAGTCGCATTTCGGACATTTGGGCGCCATTTCCCGCCTCGGAGGTCACCGCCAGCCGTAACCGTTTTAATATTTTGATAGATCGGGCATTTTGGGACGCGACGATACCTAATATGTTTGTGATTTTTACTGTTTATTATGTTTTATATCCGTTCTAGGGAAAGGGGGGTGATTTGAACTTTTAATATTTTATTAATTTTTTTAAACTTTTTTTTTTTTTTTTTTTTCTTTTCACTATTTTTTTTAGACCATCTAGGGTACATTAACCCTAGATGGTCAGATCGCTCCTACCATATACTGCAATACCACAGTATTGCAATATATGGCATTTTTGCAGGTCATACATTACAATGAGCCACTGGCTCATTGTAACGAACCTTCATAAGCCATGTAGCCTCGTGTCAAAAGAAGACCCGAGGCTACCATGGTAACCGATCGCCACCCCCCCTGATGACGTTCTTGGACGTGGCGATCGAAAAAAAGATGGCGGCGCCACCGTCTTTTAAACGCCACCGGCGACTTTGCCGGCAGCATTGAGAGGGTTAATAGCCGCGATCGGTGCAAGCACCGAACGCGGTTATTAGCGGTGGGGGTTTTGTGCAAAATGCAAAAACCCCCACCTCTGTATGAAGAGGACTCAGCCCGTTAATATTTTCATTGGTCCACTTGGATACACACCAATCTGTTCTTCTATTACATTGTGTGTAATTTTGGGCTTGTGGTTTGTTATTTTCGGCTACTGTCATAAGCCAATTTGAAGCACAGGCCGTCGGCTAATACAAGTGACCATGTAAGCCACAGCCATGTGTAGGAATTTCCATAGAAATACATGTAGATGCCAGCCAGCTCACAGCCAAAAACATCAGCTCTTAAGATATGAATCCGAATACCCTTTCAGCTAGCGTGGGTGCATGGAGAAGACTCACCGATTGTGGGTGTTAACCCTTCACATTCTTGCCTGTGATTGTTGATCCTTGTGACGACCCTGGAGATTAGCATTTGAAATGTATATTTCTAGAGCGTGAATGTGTTCATGTGTATCCATTATTATAAAAGAAGAAGGGTGATCAGGTTTGACGTGAATAAATAATTTCCGGCCCATTTAAACCATGAAATGTTTTTCCATTGTTGTCCTTGTAGAATTTGCTTACGGTGGTCACCCTTATCCATTCTCTGGGGTGTTTGAAATCTCGCCAGGGGATTCTTCAGAACTGGGAGACACATTTAAGTTTAAGTAAGTATTGTGACGATGCTGGGGGGTGAGTAGCCCGCTTCATGTGTGCATGTTTACCAAGTACACCAGTGTTTCTGAGAATTCACCCAAGATCTCCACGATCATGTTGCTGCTATGATTTGTGCTTGGCAGTAGTGCAGCTTCCAGCTTAGGGCCATCCTATAGTAATTGTCTTGGCAATGTGTTTACTCTTTGATAGGTGCAATACATTCTGCAGAATCTGGTGACTTCCAAGGATGAATGTCTGTGTAGGATCCTGACTGACTCCAGGTCATAGTCCATGTTATCCACACCTCTTGACATTATTTAATGATTTTATTAAAAAAAAAAAGAAAACTGTGGTTAAAGTTATTGAATATGACACCCAGGCCTCAAATAGCTGTTTAACAAGTTTCTTATTCTGCTTACATCTTCTTGGGATCCTTCATTATAGATATAGATATATGATATATGTGTGTGTGTATGAATTAAGTTTATAGATCTGTTTATCCCTAACAACATATTCCACTAATGTATGAGTGGAATAACCTAAATCCATGATGTTGAAGTGTCGCCCATAGCAAGATCCACCAATGCAAAGCGTGGGAAATGGAAAGACTAGTGAAAATAGGATATGTGACAATGTATGTAAATACATTTTCCAGGAGGGGATTAGGAAAACATTTCCTCTTTGGTAAGGTCTCCCCTCACCATCAAGCATGACTTTCAGAAAGCCTAATGACATGATGTAGGATTAAGCTAAACCAGTATATCTATTCCAGAGGGAACAGATTCCCAACTGTAGACAGCGCTGTTCAGCCTTGTTGCATCTATTTAGTACAGTGTAGGGAACTGGTTTAGCTGAGTGAGAGGCTTTTGACTAGGGCCGCACATTCCTGAAATATCTTGCAGAATATGAAATTTGCTGGTTTTCCTAGTTGTTCCTACTCCCATCGAGCCATTTGCCACAGAAATCTTTTCTCTGACCGAAAGGGAAAAAAAAGTACATAGTTTCAGAAAAGGCGAAATAATCATGTAGTACATTGATTATTGAAAAATGTAGCGAGTTATGGATTGTATGGTGGCGCTTTCATCACTACATGATCATTCTGGGATGTAATTATGTGCTCGCCACATGGTGGGAGGCCTTTTGTGTAGCAGCTTTTTACTGTGCTTTGTTCCTCAAAGTAGAAAAGCCTGCCCCAGTCTGAGCATGTATGTGGGAGGAGAGGTGCTGCACACCTCACCAATTTCATCTAGTGCAGATCTCCAGCTTTCTAAGGAAATGTCTACATTCAGTCAGACTACATCTGAACACCGCCGAGATGTCAAATAAAACAACATTCCTTATTTGCTTAAAAGGTTAGGGGACATGGAGGGCACGGTACAAGTAATTAGGTGGCATTCATGTGACTTGCTACAAGCGATGTACAGCTCTCTTGAGACTATTATGTATGAACTGCTATATCATTACAGCATGGGTCTTTGTTTTAATGTACTATAGAGAAGATCAGAAAGGACACTCTCCTTTAGACCCCACTTTTCTCCTCTGAACCTCCACCAGTAAGTCCGGCAGATTCTGGGGGCACCATCAGGAGGCCATGGCTTCCTGATGAAACCCTGAACAGTAGTGCGCCGGTGCGGGGCAGGAACACCCTGTGTCGGCCCAGTTCACTGATGACTGCGCTGCCTTCACACGGCGGGGGGGGGGTTTCTGGGTCGGGCCATTCACCAGGAATTGTGCCCATTTCAGGGCTTGTAAGCTAGTTTTCAGCCGTATGACTCCTGATAAATGAGGTCCAGTTCCTCACTGTTTTATAGTGAGTTGTGTATAGATAAATGACTTCTAAATGGTTTCTCCTAGGGAAGCTATAGCATTGGGAAGCACAGATTTCACAGAGAATGATATTGAAAAGATTGTCGAAGAGCTTGGAAAAGAATTCAAAGGGAACGCCTATCACCTCATGCACAAAAACTGCAACCATTTTTCATCAGCTTTATCTGAGGTAAGGTAATATTTCTTCTTCATACAAGAATGAAGTGTGCCATCAAACGTGATCATCCCCTACTAGGATCCTATTATACTACAAAGCCAGGAGAGGATGTCAAGGAATAGGGAAATATTAAAACTTTTCAGATTCTTTTTATGGCTCCCCTCTGATCAATTATGGTGTTAACCCCTTGTTCCCACTACACTGCTAATTCACCGTATATACTCGTGTATAAGCCGAGTTTTTCAGCACAGAAAATGTGCTGAAAAACCTCACTCCGGCTTATACACGAGTCAATTAAAAAAAATAATTGTTAATACTCGCCCTCCGGTGCCCGGATCCACCGGCGGCGGCTCCCGAAGTTCAGCACATTAAATAAATAAACTTAGCTCTCACCTTCAAGCGATACTCACCCCCGATCCACGGCGCCGGCTTCCGATCCTCGTTGGTGGCTCTCGATCCCCGGCTGCGGCTGTCTTCTTTCTTCTTTTGCCGGCGGAGTCGCGTCCATGTGATCTCCCCGCCAGCGCTTACTATGATCGCATGGACGCGCCTCCTCTGGCAAGAGAAGACAGAAGACTCTGCCGGGGATCGAGAGCCACCGCAGAGGATCGGGGGTGAGTATCGCTGAAAGGTGAGAATTAAGTTTATTTTTTAAAAATGTGCTCAACATACATGGGGGCAGGCTGGCTGTATACCTGAGGGGGCAGGCTGGCTGTATACCTGAGGGGGCAGGCTGGCTGTATACCTGAGGGGGCAGGCTGGCTGTATACCTGAGGGGGCAGGCTGGCTGTATACTACACCCTCGGCTTATACTCGAGTCAATAGGTTTTCCCAGTTTTTGGTGGTAAAATTAGGGGTCTCGGCTTATACTCGAGTATATACGGTATGTCCTAAATTTTAGAGCATTATTATTAAAGAGAACCCGTCAGGCAAAATAACCCCCCTAAACTAAATATATTTTCATAAACTGCCATTAGAGAGCATTGCCTCTATCCCTTCATTGTCCCTCTACATGCCTGTAAACCTAAGCAATGAGGTCCTAAAGCTGTATGCAAATGACCTGTGAGATGTCCAATGAGTCATTAGCATATTCAGCTGTCCGGCTTATGAGTGAGAGGCACAGCCACACCCCCAGTGCTTGACTGAGGGGTAACAGGGGTAACATCACTGCCTCTGACCATGTGACCAGCCTCATTTACATAATAAAGAAAAGATGATTTTACAATGAATAATATATGAAATAACTAGATAAAGGCTGGGATGGGATCCTTGTGAGCTGCTCCAACAGGAAGAGGTGACAGGACTAGTGGCAGAGACCTGATGGCAGGTGTCCTTTAACTTGTTGAACAATTATGGTACCTAAAGCATAATGTCAACAATGCACAATTGAATAGCTTTTTTTTTTTTTTTTTGTCCACTACTAGAAAAAAAGCTAATAAAGCTGATTTCATGCAAGAGAGCATTTTCCGTCAGACCCTTTTTTTGTTTGTGGTATTTATCAAACCTAACACTGAGCAGCGGAACTGAACGCGACTTCTCATTTCATGTGAGACTCTGCAGACTCGCCTGTTAGCTCTCTTATGTGAAACCGTTCTTAAAACTTTTCTTTAAAACAATGCTACAACTAGTCCCAGAGAGAAAAAAAAATGAGCGTACGGTTCAGTTGCTCTGCATCCAGGACTTTGTATCAGTACAGGACCGTTACACTCCCATTGGGGTACGTTTACACATTGTAGTTAAACCTGTATTGTAATCTGTGGTTTTAGGTGCAGACTCTTCAGGGTGAAAGGGGGATATTTTATCCATCTGTGTATGCGAGTATTCTGGAGTAATTTCTGCCTTAAATGCTGAGTGCCACAATGTACGGTATTGCAGGTGCTGGACCATTTTTAGGCATTTCTCTTGTACACCAAAAAATTCTGTTGTATTTTAAGAATAGCTGGTCTAAAGTACAACTCCACATATCTAAACTGTTCCAGATACATGCTCTAGCATGATTTATGTGGTGTAGAATAAGACCCTGGAGTGTGACCCTCCACTGCTATGTTCAATACAATAAAATGTATTGATCCCTGTGGAAATTGCAGTGTACGTAGCTCCGGCTTTTGGTAAAAAGGAGCTGTGGTACCTTGTCGTCCGGCAGATGGCGATCACTTGTTATACTCTGTTGTTGTAGTATTTGATGCATCTGGCGTAATTCGTTTCCTGTGATCCATGTAAATTTGCTGCTCACCTGCTAAATGCTGTCAATGGGACTTAGTTTTCCTTCGACAACGCTTTGTGACCTTCTTGTGATTTTAGCCAGCACCCGCACTTTATTAATTTTTCCCATTTATCTATAGGTTTCCCCTTCAACATCAAATGTACCTTTTTCAATGTGATTCACCTATTCCTTTATTTCTGTCACCTATTAAATAAAAAAGACACCTTAGACCATATCAAATCTGGTAATAATGCAGTTGAGTTGTAGTTTGAACTGCAACGTGTGAATTCAACTAATGGGAGGCGCAAAGTTGGACTAGACTGCTTAATATTCTGACCGATTTTATTATCTAGTATCAAAAGTCCTGTCTGGTGCAGTATATTAGGGTCTAGTCTATCTGCCCCATGGTGTGAAATGACCAGTCATGTGACGTTGGCAGCTACCAGGTAGAGGAGGATTTCCAGGCAGCACAAAGTGGTATATAATGGTTTAAAGTTGGTGCACTGTGTATATATATATATATATATATATATATATATATATATATATATATATATATATATATATATATATATATAATATATATATATATAATTTTTTTTTTTTTTTCTTGGAGAAGACCCAAACTAAAAACAATGGGAATACCTCTTAAGCTTTTCCATGTCTCCTTCCTGCTTAATCCTCCTGTCTCTGATATTTTTTTTTTTTTTTTTTTTTGTTTAAATTATGGCCACACCTTATACTTTGTCCACAACTTATTCTTCTTTAAAAAGAATGTGTATTATTCTATTGAAAAAGTATGTTTGCCTAAATATTAGCAGGACATTGATACACACTGCATGTTGAAATGCCCTTTTGAAAAGAAATGGGTATACACCACATTTTGACTTCCCTACTGGTAACACATGCACTGGTTGTGTGAAATCCAGTGTATTACGCTGTATTCCTTTTTATTTGTGCACGTACCCTAAGATATGTGAATGGTGAAAACTGAGAGGAAGTGAGTAGCGGATTCCAGCTGAAATCACTTGTACAAACCTCTGGGAAACCTTTGCATAACATTTCTGTCCCATCAAACTGTTGACCAGCAGTGACACCTGAAAGTGGCCTCAGACTCCAGCCATATAACCATGGCTCCTGGACATGGGGCCTCTACAGTGCTGGATTGCCCTTACCACTGGTAGTAATGTAACTTGTATAGGCATCGTTGCAGCTTCTCAACATTTATTTCTGGCTCCAGTATCAGCTTGAGAATATAGTGATAGAGAACCACCAATAACTGTAAGGTTCTATAATCCATTTTTTGTTTTCTGCAGATCCTTTGTGGTAAAGAGATCCCGCGTTGGGTAAACCGGTTGGCATACTTCAGTTCCTGTGTACCTTTTCTACAAAGCTGTCTACCTAAGGAATGGTTGACGCCTGCTGCCCTCCAATCCAGTGTCAGCCAGGAGCTGCAGGAAGAACTGGAAGAAGCCGAAGATGCAGCTGCCTCAGCCACTGCCTCCACCTCAACCTCCGCATCACTAATGCCCAGGCCTGGACGCCACACCAAGCTATAGGGGGTAGTCATTCAGAACTGACAGGCTGTGTTCTTGTTTTTTTGATAATAAAAGTATTTAGATCGATCTCCAGCAACTGACACTGCTGTTCTTCAGTGGAGGATTCTTCCACATTGTGGCATAGGTGGCCACGTTCTTTTGACAGATTTTCTGCTCAGGATCATGTTTGTATTCCACATGCCAGGGCGTATGATACAGTTATCTACCCAACATTACAGTTTTGGGATTTTGTTTTCTTAAATTTTTTTTATGTTTTCAGTGTTTAAAGTGGTCTCTCTATTAAGCAATTTGTTGTTTTTCTTTCCCACCATTGAAAGACTATTATTCTCTATGTGTAACTGACAAAGGTGTTTTACCTCAGCTCTGTAATCCAGTAGCATCTATATGCAGCACATATATTTCATACTAACTTCTACCTGAATAGGAGTGGGAGGAGAATTGTTCATGTGACTGGGTAATTCACATGTTGCACTTTAGTGGTTTCATCTTCTCTAGCCACAGACCATGTAAGTCTTGAGAAATGGTCATCGTATTCTCCCACATCTTTTTAACTGACCTACAGAATATGTTATAGCAAAACCAAATATGACTGTGGGAGGCTGACTGCTGGCCTCATGGGAATCTGATGAAAAGCATAGTTACATATGATCATTGGTTTCTCACGCATGAGCTTTTCAGTTTTTTTCAGGAGTACCCCCAGTTTTAGAAGGCTTCAGCTGGGGTTTTCCCCTTGTTCTAGGCTTCACCTTCCTCACGCTCAACAATGAAATTGCTAAACAATCAATTTCCAGCAAGTCCAGAAACGCTTTAAAGGGGTTGTGTAAAAATGAATGGCTCAGAATGAGTTTAAAACCTAAAGAAAACTGTAATGGATTCCTGACATTCACAATTTGACACTGCCTGTGTGATATTCACTGCTCGGTTATCTGTTAGTCCCTCTTAACTATTCACCTGCTGTAGCAGTGGAACACCCCTGCCCACGTGTGTTTAAAGGAACATGGATGGAGATACGGGTGGAGGGCCTAAACGCCATAGGAACAGAAGGGGATAGTAGCTTCTTATTTATTTTTTTTAATGTAACTATTTTGAGCCCTTTGTAATTTGAGAGATAAGGAATCTTGCAGGAAACTATTGCTAGGCTTTGTGTGTGTTCTGGAGTGTGGTTCCATGTGTGAGAATAATGAAACTCCTCTTACTCCAACTGCTGTGTTTTCTACTAGATCGGGGATTTTGCATCGTAGAGTGATTTTTCCAGATAAGATGTGTGGTTTAAGCACCCTATATAATGTGTGTGGGGAAACCAGCAAATCCATAGGCAAACCTGAATCTAACTAATGACGCCACATTGTTTATATGGAGTCACACCCCTAAACCATGACTGCATCTTCTTTATTCCAGTATGCTTGTGCCAATGTGTGTAATGAACATCATCTAAAATGTAACAAGAACTTCATTACATTCTCAAATCTAAAATTGGATAGAGCCCCTAGTACTGTGCCTACTCGATGGCCTGCAATGCCTTCAGGCCGACTCCAGTATTCAGGGCATACTGGCTGTGATGGAGCATGGCTCTAGGAAATTTTAGATGTTTATGACTGCATACCATGTCATCTTGAGCATGTGGCTTTGTACTTCACCACTTCTCCAATTGAAGAAGCAGAGACCTGTTCATCCCATAGAAATCTAAAGAGCTTCTACTCTGGAAATGACCCCTGTTGTAGTTGACTATAGGAAATGGTGCATAGAGTTTACTGCTGTTTAAAATGCATCAAATTTGGGTGTATTGGATTTTCTATCCTAGGGGAGATTCCCTAAATGTCTGCCTGCAGATTCACAGAATATAACATAATGGGTGCCAATCTGTTGTGTATAGTACATGTCGGACCAGCTTCCTTATGTAATTTGTTTACACTAGGCATGCACCAACATAACTCAAACCAAATTTTAGAGGTCCTGGTACATTTCAACTTCTGTTGTGAAATATTTGAAAAGTCTTTGGCCCCATGCACACGGACATATGGCCGGGCGGTGACCCCTCCCCTCTTCATTGAAGCGTACGGACCGTAACACGGGGAAAGATGAGGCATGTCCTATCTTTTTCCCGTGTATCGTGCCGTGCGGCCATTGCCAACTATTGGGGGGGGGGGGGGGGGAGTGGCATATGTACATCTGTGAGCTTGTGACCATACATGCCTCCTCCATATGTTCGTGTGCATGGGGCCTTAGGATGTCTGTATCCACTATTCCTTTTTCAGATACATTACTACAACGTTTCAGAAACATAGTGGGCAGAAAATACTAAACTTCCTGGATGTTTCTAATCTTTTTGCTATGGAAGCCCAATGGAGAGTATTGTGAGAGGGGTTTCCCTTGTTAGGAGAATTCATTCTATAATGACACACTTGCTATAGGATGAGAGATTCCTGAACAGGGCGCTCCTTTATTTCCCACGGTAGTTAACTGAGTATTGTAGTTAGAAATGCTCTTATTAATAAGGTGTATTAAATGTTATTTTCCCTATAAAATGGCTGGAGGAATGTTCTGGCAGTAGAAAGATTTGCAGTGAGCACTACATTGATCCTATAACAGTACTTTATCTGTCATCTCTACATATTTCATTCATAAATCTGCTTTCTTATGGAATTCAGAAAATGTTACATCTATGATGCTCGGTTCATACTAGGGCAGGGTTTCTCTTTATTCGTTGGTCCCTATGGGTTGTCGGCAAGGCTGTGGTGTGCATAGATCTGTGGGATTCCTGTCCACTGAATTTAAAAGTTGCATTCATCGAATTTAATGGATATCTACCATCAGGATTAAGGATTGTAAACCAAGCACACTGACATACTGGTCTGTCCCCTATAGCATGATCTGCTCTTCTTTTAGCTTCTTATGCCCTGGTTTTTACAAAATAGGATTTTTTTTTTAATTGTGCAAATGAGCCTCAGGGGCTCAAGGCTCCATAGGTGTTATTGGAGCCCCTCAGGTTCATTTGCACAATTTTTAAAGCCTTTTTTTCTTAAAAACCAGGGCATAAGAAGCTAAAAGAAGAGCAGATCCTGTCAGAGGGGGCACACACCAGTATATTATTGTGCTTGGTTTACAATCCGTCATCCTGGTGGTAGATGTCCTTTAACTCCTTAAGACTCTTATTACATTTGTGTATGTAACTGTATTAATACCTAATGAATGTTATAAATGCCCCAGAAATTCTAAATTGACCAAAAATCAGATTTGGTCTCCTCAACTAATCGTCTAAGCTGTAATGTATGGGCCTTTCCTTGACATCAATATCAAAATGGTCTTGGAAGTGAAGTCCAAAGAGGCACATGGCACTACAGCCAATGCTGCAGTTCTGTTTAATTCCTGGTACCAGCTGCTGACTAAATGAAGCAGTCTCATATGACACTTAAAGGATATGTGACCCCCTCCCCCCTTTTGCTAATAGGCTGCCAGGAATCCTATCCTAACTGATGTCATACTGTGGGCCTATGCTAAGGTTTGACAGTCAGCAATTCCGATGGATCTGATTTCTATTAGTTCAAATTGACAATTTTCATACCATTACTGTGGAGTTGTTGTGGTCGCACACATGGCCACCTTCAAGCTGACATACAAGATCTATATGCCTTCTGGATCTACATATGATAGGGTCACATAAGAAATGTAGTCAGTTTTCCGTGTACAAACAAGCTTGACCTTCAGGAGGAAAGATGGGAGGATTTGAGTGTAGCCTGGTATGACTGAGATCACCCCACATAAAGTTAGAGGTAGACTGATGGGACGAGACAGGCTTCTTAATTATCAGAAAGCTTTCACCACTAAGTGAATGTGTAGTCGGGTTTGGCATATAATATGATGATGCGGTTGGTCAATGTGATATTTTCTTAGATAAACCATTAAACAATGACTATAACTTTTAAGAATATTTTCTGGGAAGATACTTCGGTAAATGTGATATAAGGATTAAGGATGTATGTTGTTGCTATTGATAACATTTCCTTGTGTGTTACTTGTGTCTTCCCCAATGTTGAGGCACAGTCTTCACTTCTCCAGCTTCTCTGGAACCATTCTCCTCATGCTTTTCAGTGGCAGGATAGTGGATCTACTTTTTCCCACATTTTTCTTTTCCTGTTTCCACTTTAATCCTAGTATATGTAATGTTTCTATATTGTCACCAGCAAGAGATGGTTGTACCTCTATGTAGTTTGCTGAGATGACTGTCATGGCCTTTTTGTCATTGTATCTTTTGGAAGTTTTGTTTTTTTATATTGGTGGTATTTGCACTCCCCTTTTTTTTTATGGTTTCTCATTTGTAGCATTTACACCTTCCCCACATCACATAACACACTATTCTTTATGTGTAAATATGGCCACTTTGAACTTTCTTACAGGAGTTTCTTGTGTGTATTTTGCTTGCTTTTTGTTGTTATTTTGCACATTTTTTTTTTTTTTTTTTGCATTATTATTCCAGTCTTGGTAGACATGAATTCATATTTGTCTGTACTGTTTGCAGGGTATTTCAGAAAACATTGCTTTCCTGACACATCTTTACATGTAAACCTTATTTGCGTCCAATTAAAGATGCCAGATGTGAACGAAGCCTAAATGCATTTACATGGTGTTTTGAAACACAACAGCTGAGGAGCGGAGATTTGCCTAATTACATTATTTAACAATTGCTTTTACAAAACACAGTGTTAACGCAAATCAACCGCTAAAAATACAAAACAAAAAAAGGCTACAAATGCTCCACTCCTCTTTACCTTGATCCTGGCACTGTCTATGGCTAGTCTTGACACGCCCGGATCACCTAGAAAAGAAAGTTCTAATTAGCAGCAATGAGCACAGGGACAAGATGTTCGGCACTCCTGGCTGCTATGTATGCACGACCCCGCACCTCCTTCTCCTATGCTCCCAACATGGGAGAGGGAGGCGCGGGGTGTGCATAATGTCCGGCACAACGGGCTGCTAATTCTAACTTTTTTAGGTGATCCCTGCGTGTCAAGACTAGCAATGGACAGCGCCGGGATCAAGGTTAAGAGGAGCAGAGGTGATTATTTTTTGTTTTTTTGGGGGGTTGTTTTGGAAGCGGTTGATCTCCTTTAACGTGGAAACGCCACATTAACAATTGGGTTTTGTGGTTCAATCAAGATTTATTAAGCAAAACAAAAATAAGTTTTACAAAAAAGTGTAAAAATGGTAATGTACAGTATAGGACTAAAAAGAAAAATTAGAACAACCGTAATAAGATCCGGTAAACAAATCCCCGATGGGTTAGACATTATTCAAGTAGGAGCTTCTTATATGCAGGATCTCCTGCAATCGGACAGTTGGGTTTTGTAAATGAAAATGTTAACAGCAATGTAATTTGGCACATCTCTTCTGCTCATCGCAATGTAAAGGTCGGGTGTAACCACTGCCTCTTTTAGAGGGGCACATTTCAGATCTATTATAGGCACTACCCAATGAATTCTAGTAATACGCATGTTTCCCTGGCGTCTGGTTTATCGTATGTTGGTGCTTTTCCAGAGCTTGCAGGTGCCAGGGCTTGAGTTTCGGACGTTTATCACAGTGATCACCCATTCATGTACTTGTGTCTCCTGTCTTCCCTGGTGACCGTCCTGTTAGCATTTTATCATTTTGTGTTATTCTTCATCCTTTTCATGTTCCTTTACTCTCAGGATATCAAATTCTATCATTTTGATAACATTTTGTGACTAACACAGGTCGAAGCCTAAGAAGCAATGTGTCTTGTTTACTGTAAGTTCTGCAAGTAAGAAGTGTCTGTCTGTCCTGTAGAGCAGGTTGGATTTCTAATAGGTCAGTAATTTCTTGGAAGTGGGCAAGTTAAAATAAGACTAAGGTAAAAGTAAGTTTTGTGCAATAGATGCTCTTGGGTTAAAACTTGCAACATAGACAATCTGATCTATCCATTGTCAAATCTATTTATTTTTTCCCTTCTGACTGAATTGCAGTATTACGCGCCATTTTTACCACATTGTCTTTCCGTCCAGAATGGTTGATGTTAATTTAGTCTGGATTATTCATTGTGGATTTCTTGCTCTCGAAAACTAGGTAGAGCTGTAGATTGACCTACATCATGATAAATCACATGCTATGGTATCTCTATCAAAACTCTATCTAGTTTCTCTGCAGAAGAGGCAGAGACCGAGAATGGGACTTTCTTGGTTATTATGCAAAGGCCACAAGTCTCGAGCAAGGATTTCCAAGGTGCCTGACATGACATGTTGGCAATTCAACCTTAAATCTCCATTAATGAAGGTGTTTCTAATTTCATGTAGATGCATCTTAACTTGTTTTCTGTCACTTGATGGCACTTTTTGGTTTACATTCAGGGACTGCAACCTGGAATAGTTCTGTTTACACAACTACAGGGCTAATAGGATTGGGTTCACCTGTTCCTCCTCCACAAGTGGGGTAGTTTCAGTACCTCTGAAGCATGTAAACCCAGCCAATCTTATGCTTATGTCTGCAGATTCTGAATGTAAGTTGTATTGTTTCCATCTACTGCTAACAAGGTTACATATACATAAAGTGTATTAGAAAGTTTTCATAGCATAATGAATGAGCTTGACTTAAAGAACATCTACCACCAGATTACTGGTACTAAATTGTCCATACAATCTTGCCTGTTACCTTAGGGGATTTTTTTTTTCATTGTTTCAGGGTTTCTGTACAAGTAGGAAAATGACATGCATAAAAATCTGTAAATAAGCCTGCGGCATGCAAAGGCTCAAGACCTGCATGCAGCCTGCTGACGTCACCGGCTATCTGCCAAGATATTGGCCCAAGAGGGGCGAATAATAATTGGTGGTGGACGTGCAAAATTGGCTGCCCTGGAGCCATGAGGCTCATTTACATATTTTTATAAAGTCAAGATTACTACTTATACCGGACTGTTGACACATTGTTAAAACAGTGGAATCAACCCCTAAGTCCACACAGTCTTGCTTTTTACCTATCTACCACCAGTAATCTGGTTGTAGATGTCCTTTAAATCAAGAAATCCCCTTAGGTCATGTTCACACACTGCGTTTGCACTTTGAAATGCAAGTCAAGTGCAATGGACTGGAGCTTGGCTGAATCACATATGGGTTTCCATTGAAACGCGTGCAACTGGGAACAAGCGCCATGTGTTTAGAATTTTTTTACTTGCAACACCTGGTGCTCATTCCCGATAACCTGCGTTAACCTGGGAATTTACATTTAAATTAATTCATTTGCCATATGTAAACATTTCTTCAATTGGATGTCATTAAAAAAAATGTCCCTGTGTGAAGATAATTTCTCATAAATGTAGTCATGTTGTGCCTTAGAAACGAGATGGCTCAGTCCTGCCTAACCACCTGGATTCAGCGTCCATTACCCCAGGACGGCTGTGGGACCTGCAGTAACTACTGGACATTTCATAAACACACCCGTTGTGTCTTTGTGCAATCCCTCCAGCAGAGGTGGCCGTATCCAAGGAAGCAATCTTGTTTATAAGGGACCTTATCACTACATTTATGAGAAATTATCTTCACACGGGTAAATTTTTTTTAATAACATTTAATTGAAAAATGTTTATATATGGCAGATTTGGTAAAAATAGCATGTTAATGTTTTCTTTTATATTGTTGTATAACAGGCAAGAGAAACTATAATCGAGAATTTCACCATTTAATGGGTGGGAAATGTATAACTTGCCTATGTCAAAACAAAAAAGGATTGTGCATGTTGAATCTTCTCTTGCTCAGTGCTTGTTCTAAAGGAAGACCAGGAATAGTTACGTGGCCAAATGCTATTCAAAGTGCATGGGCAGCTTTGTGCCACACCATAGCAGCAGTGCAGCATTACATGACGTCCTTCAGCGGAGCAGACAACTGTGGTAGTTATGTGTTTCCATTGTCTTATCTCCATTTGTTTTTCTGGGATTTTTCATGTTTTCAGTCATGGCTTTCTCTCCTGTTAACCTGTTTTTTTTTTTCCATTTTATTTCCAATGAACTAATACTTTTTTGATAAAATGGTGCAGATTATCTTTTATGGGCTCTTTTTCCACCTTAAGAGAAAATAAAACTGTATTTTTTTAAACAATAAAGAATTGTGTTGGATAAATAAAACATTTAAATGCAGTTTAAAAAGGGTTTGGCTTGTTCATTTTGTATAAGCTTTCCTTTTTAGCAAAGGTTCATGAGAAAGGAACACTAGACTGATTGGTTGCTATAGGCAACAACTAGTTTCCCTTCACCACAACATCACCACCAGGGAAAGAGATCCACCCCCCTGCTTCAGTGGTTTCCTGTCCCTGGACGGAGAGCAGATTGGGCCATAGCGTAAGGTTTAGATCACTTACCTCCTTGAGTAGGAGAGTGTGGGCACTGTAGTACTGGACTGCTGGTTGGTGGCCTGGGGAGTACCTAAGAGCAGAAGCACTTCCCCACTGCCTTCCCACCACCTGTCTGCTGAAGGTGAGGCGGTGTCCAGGAGTGGAGATGCATCCATAATTGTTGAATGGCCTAGCGGGATTTGCGCATTTGCCAGTTCCCCATTTTTCTGGCGAGCCTGAAGTAGCATGGTTGTCCTGGTTTCATAATCAGTGGTGTCTTCCAGTCAAGCGTGATAATAGCACAGACCTGAGTGGCTCATTATTGTGCTATAACTAAGGGTATTATGCAAGAGCTCAGGGTTTCTAGCCCTTCCCCTGGGTTCTGTGTACATACATGGATGGATAGATTAATAAATATGTGTCTTCAGGCCATGCCCAATCTGTTGGGATTTAAATCCTGGGAGGGCATGTTGAAGGTACTTTTTGCCAACTACGATAGTACAAAGTATTACTTCTATGGCTCAGTTATTTTCCTGCTGTTTTAGGTGGAAGAGCACCTAAAAAAGCAACTCGCAAAGCACATCATATATTGTCTGCGTTTTTTAATCATTTACTCTCATTCACAGTTCACTTAGAAATATCCCCAGTTACATAAGTTGGGGAAACAAGTATTTAGTCAGCCATCAGTTGTGCAAGTTCTCCCACTTATAAATAATGAGAGGCCGGTAATTGACATTATAGGTAGAACTCAACTCAATGTAAAAACAAATCCAGAAAATCACATTTGTCTGATTTTTAAAGAAATTATATGCAAATTATGGTGGAAGATAAATACCCCGTATATACCCGAGTATAAGCCAAGACCCCTAATTTTACCACAGAAAACTGGGAAAACCTATTGACTTGAGTATAAGCCGAGGGTGTAATATACAGCCAACCTGCCCCCACGTGGTATACAGCCTGCCAGCCCCCACGTAGCATACAGCCTGCCCCCATGTAATATACAGATAAAAAAAATAAACTTAATACTCACCCTCCTTTGTTCCCGATGTTCGTTGTGGCTCCCAATCTCCGTTGCGGCTCTTTCTCTCTTCTCTAGCTGGCAGAGTCACACACTATGATGCGGCGACACGGCCGCATCATAGTGTGTGACGGCCGGCAGATCGCATGGACGCGACTCTGCCGGCTACAAAAGAGAGAAGATAGAAGAGGAAACACGGGGAGCTGCGACGAACATTGGGGACACTGGAGGGTGAGTTTTAAATTGTTTTTTATTATTATTTACTCGTGTATAAGCTGAGGTGAGGTTTTTCAGCACATTTTTTGTGCTGAAAAACTCTGCTTATACACGAGTATATACAGTATTTGGTCACCTACAAACCAGCAAGATTTCTGGTGCTCTCAGACCTGTTGTCACGGCACTAACAAGCTGCCTCATCACGTGACTGTACGGGTAAGTTTAACCCACTCAATCTTGTGCTCACCTTTCACCCAGGTCACAAATTGAGCATAAATCACACTTCATACAGTTCTCGCACTCCAATTTGTTTGTTGCCACCACTTGAAAAATAAATTGAATTTACACTGGGACTAATAAGTATCCCACTCTACATCAACTCTTGCTTCTCAAGCAGTCACCTTGTCACACCACAAGACATGCATACTCAGCTCTCACACAGCAGTCACACAGCTAACCACACTTCACAAGGCTATAAGTTCACAGAACATACAGGGACCAAAATAAAAGTAAAAGCTTTAATTACAAAGGGAGTTCAGTGCTTCCAAAAAACAAAACAAAAGAATTACAAAATAAAATGACACACAACCTGGTAAAACAGTTAAAGGGAGAAAAATAACAAACTTACAAATTAAAGAAATTACTGATTTCCTGGAGGTGTAAGAAATATGGGCACCCCAGCTTGTACCGGCAGCCTGCATAGAGTGAACCCTGTCTTTTTATCATATTGTTTTATATGGTCTCTGTTTGGTTCAGAACCTCCCATTGATTAATTAGTTAAAATTGTAAAAACTAAAAACGGTATCATCACCCCTTATCTTTCAATTTTTGTTGTAATATTGAAGCTTCTTTGTCAAAAATTTCAGAATCTGTGCAGTTCCTCCGATGTCGTAGATATTGACTTTCGGGGAATGCATCGAGCCATGTAGGAAGGTGACAGCTGGTTTTTAGAATGAAACTATTGCTGTCAGTTGGCTTGCTGTAGGTCTTAGTTTTAATGGTACAGTTTTCAATATATATTGTTAGGTCCAAGAAGTTGATAGAATTTTGACTAAATGTCGGTGTGAACTCTAAGAAGTAATCGTTATTATTGATATCATTCAGAAATTCCTGGAGGGACTCTGCTCCCCCCGACCACACAAACAGCACGTCGTCTATGAACCTCCGCCAGAGGACCAGATTCGCAGCGAGCTTGCCACTGGGAAAGATATAGGAGTCTTCCCACCCTCCCACATATTTTATTGATATTAACATTAAAGATTAAACTTAGTACATGCTCCCATAATCAACAAACCCTCACATATTTTAACATACAGCAGCTCTCACTAATATAGGCAGGGTACGTTTATAAATGGTACAATGCATGTCCAGAAGTGCGATTCCCTGACGAAGGAGACACTGACCGTCTCCGAAACGCGTTGGAAAATTTGTCGTTCTGGATTCTCCGTAGCGTGGTGACGTCACCCATCGGACCGTAACAGAACTGTGAATGGAGCAGAAGCCACCGGCCAGGGCTCTGCTACCCTATACAGGAAACATCACTGCGAACCTGCCTATGTTGGATACAAGTAAGATTTCTTGCGGAGAACGACTTGTAACATCACTCCTGGGATATTGAAACCTACGTAAGGAGCCATCACCCGCTGAATGCTTGGACTTACAGCTGTATCCACGAACAGTAAGCCGGACATGATCGTTCACCTACAGGTACCTACACACATCTATTGGTTGCTGTGAATTACTTACATTCTCTTCTCAAACAACCATACTAGTTTGGTTTTGAGTTTGTGGTATCAACATACATGTGCTAGTACCGGTGTGGAAATTGAATGGTCTAGTACTGTCTTGCTGCAGTGTGTTATGTACATATAGGTTGGCACAGGTATAAATTTTTGTTTTTTTGTTTTTATGTTTGTTCATAGAGTTACCTTATAAAGTAACCTATTTTATAGTTGGGGTGCAGGTCACCGACTATTTATACCAGCGACACCACGCAGATTGTTAGCAGCCCCCATTCCCACTTTGGCGCCGAACCTATTCTTGTAATTAGTTAAAATTGCTTCTCATGATTGCACAAAGTGTTAATGAGGGGGAGAGATCAGGAATTTTTTTTTTTTTTCAAATTCTTTATTTAAACGATTTTCAAAATATACACAAATATTTATATTGTAATAATCCCCTCCCTCCCCCTTACATAGTCATCAAGCTCCAAGACCTGCCTGAACCCCAAAAAAAAAAAAATATATATAAAGGAATATTTAAACCGTTTCTTTCTTTCCAAGTCCTGATGCAGGAGGGGGGATGATTGAGAGTCTTTTGAGGTCTGCAAAGACCAATCTTCAGGTCAGTGTTTATGAGTGTGTAAAAACTCCAGGATGTTATAAAAAGCTGCCTGGACACTTCAAAAGATGCCAATTGTCATATATTTCAACAATTCTACACACTTAATATAAGTTTTTTCATGAGACCTGTAACTTCTTTAAGGGTGCGGTCACACGTCGCGTTTACCGCATGCGTTAAAAAACGCATTGGAATAGCTGGAGAGTGATTTGCCTAATTAAACACCTCTTAACACTTGTGTTTACAAAACGCATGCGTTAACCGCGATGTTAACGCATGCGTTAACAATGCATTAACAACCGCATGCGTTAACCGCGATGTTAACGCATGCGTTAACAATGCATTAACGGTTGCGTTTTGTAAACACAGGTGTTAGCAGCTGTTTAATTAGGCAAATCACTCTCCAGCTATTGCAATGCGTTTTTAAACGCATGCGGTAAACGCGACGTGTGACAGCACCCTAAGAGATTCCTCTGTCCTCCACTCATTAACTGTAGCAATGGCTCCTGTTAGAACTTGTTAGCAATATAAAAGACACCTGTCCACAATCTCAAATAGTCACACTCCAAACTTCACTATGGTAAGAAGACCTGCACCAGGCTGGGAGGACTGAATCTGACAAGCAAGTGAATGACCTGCATGGGACCAGTGTAACAAAAGCTACAGTCAGTAACACCCTAGTCCACTAGGGACGTTTCCCCCTAGTACAATCCTGGCCCAGCTGCAGTTTGCTGGAGCGCATGTGGATGTTCCAGAAAAGTGTTGGGGGAATGTCCCATGGTCAGATGATACCGGGGTAGAACTGTTTGGTAGAAACACAGCTTGTTGTGTGTAAAGGAGAGTGAATGCTGAGTTGCATCCACAGAACACCATGTCTACTGTTAAGAATGGGGGTGGACATCATTACAAGGGGCTGTTTCTATGCAAATGGACCAGGATGGATGATCCGTGTACAGGAAAGAATGAATGGAGCCATGTATTGTGAGATTTTGAGTGCAAAACTCCTTCCATTAGCAAGGGCATTGAAGATGAAACGTTGCTGGGTCTTTCAGCATTACAATAATCCTAAGCAAACCACCAGGGCAATGAAGAAGCATTTGAAGGCCTAGCCAGTCTCAAGATCTCAACCCCATAGAAAACCTTTGGTGGGAGTTGAAAGTCTGTGTTTTCCATTGACAGCACGCAAAACCTTTTGGAGACAGAGTGCTCAAACTACAAGCTAAATCCACTTATTTAATGTGAAGTGCCAACATGGGATTATAAGAAGTAACTTATGGCTTCCTGTTCTTCCACATCTTAAATCGTAATTGGCCCCCTGAAGCCACCAAGTTGAAAGATAGAGAGCAAATTCAAACTCTCATTATAGTTCCTCTCCAGGGTCTCCCTGTACAGGAAGAATGGTGGGTTGCCTAGGACTGCAGAAAGGTTTGGTGGATTTGGTCATATTTGGTGAACTCTGCCCTGGGGTGATGGCCTGAGTGCCCACAGAAATGGTTTGGAGTGCCACTTCTGGGTCCCCGGCCCATAGGTTTGCCACCACTGTGCTAGGGGAATGGACCAACATACCAGCAACAGTGTGAGCCAACCTTATAAAAAGACTTACAGAAAATGTTTACCGAGGTCACTGCCAACAAAGGATATACACTGCTCAAAAAAAAAATAAAAGGAACACTTAAAAACCACAGCATAACTCCAAGTAAATCAGACTTCTGTGGAATCGAACTGTCCATTTAGAAAGCAACACTGATTGACAATCGCAAATGCTGTTGTGCAAATGGAATAGGAAAGGAGTGGTTCTGCAGGTTTGGACCACAGACCACTTCTCAGTACCAATGTTTCCTGGCTGACGTTTTGGTCAATTTTGAATGTTGGTGGTGCTTTCACACTTGTGGTAGCATGAGACGGACTCTACAACCCATACAAGTGGCTCAGGTAGTGCAACTCATCCAGGATGGCACATCAATGCGAACTGTGGCCAGAAGGTTTTCTGTGTCTGTCAGCATAGTGTCCAGAGGCTAACAGGAGACAGGCCAGTACACCAGGAGATGGCGAGGGCTGTAGGAGAGCAACAACCCAGCAGCAGGACCACTACCTCTGTCTTTGTGCAAGGAGGAACATCACTGCCCAACGCCTGCAAAATGACCTCCAGTAGCCACAAATGTGCATGAGTCTGCCCAAACATTTAGAAACCAACTCCATGAGGATGCTATGAGGGCCCAACAACCACAGATTTGGGTTGTGCTCACAGCCCAACACTATGCAGGATGCTTGGCATTTGCCAGAGAACACCAGGTTTGGCAAATTCCCCACTGGTGCCCTGTGCTTTTCACAGATTAAAGCAGGTTCACATTGAGCACATGTGACAGACATGAAAGAGTCTGGAGACACAATGGAGAGCAATCTGCTGTCTATAACATCTTTAAGCATGACCAGTTTGGCAGACGGTCAGTAATGGTGTGGGGTGGCATTTCTTTTGAGGGCCGCACAGCCCTCCAGGTGCTCACCAGAGGTAGCCAGACAGCCATTAAGTACCGAGATGAGATCTTCAGACCCCTTGTGAGACAACATGCTGGTGTGGTTGGCCCTGGGTTTCTCCTAATCCAGGACATCGCTAGACCTCATGTGGCTGGAGTGTGTCTGCAGTTCTTGCAAGATGAAGGCACTGAAGTCATGGACTGGCCCGTTCATTCCCCAAACCATAATCCAATTGAGCACATCTGGAACATCCACCCACCAACATGTTTCTTTCAGATCTAGGGTGTGTTATTTGAATGTTCCCTTTAATATTTTGAGCAGTGTATAACAAAGTATTGAGATGAACTTCTGTTATTGACCAAATACTTATTTTTCACCATAATTTGCAAAGAAATTCTTTAAAAAGCAGACAATGTGACTGCATTTTTTTACATTTTGTTTCTCATAGTTGGGTATACCTACAATGTCATTTACAGGCCTCTCTCAAAAGGACCCTGGAGGAAAGCTACATTGTTTATCTGAATATCCCCTCCTTCATTTAATGCTATTGGGGTCCTCAATATGCCAATACGATTGAAAGCTGTGGAAGAGCAGTGAGCAATAAATTGCTGATTAAATTACCTTGTTGGCACTTTGTGATAAATAAGTGGGGTTTTGGCTGTAGTTTGGGCACTCGGCCACTAAAAGGTTTGCCATCACTGACATAGGGGATTGAGTGTGAGCCACTCCCCTGTATGCAGAACAAATAGCTGAGCTAAAATCCAAATTCAAGGTGTCTACTCTTATTTCAATTAACTAATATATACAAGGAGACCAATATGGTATGCCCTACACTTTCATATAGCACTACATTGTATCAAGATACATAAAGGGACCAATCAATTATATTTGAATTCTATGTGTGATATATAACTTCCATTCAATAAATGATTTAAGGCTTTGAGTATAATGTTTTTATGAGTGTATCCACTTCCTAATAGTTACTCACTAACCTAAGGTAATCATATATTTCTTTGTTTTAACCTTATTTGCATATACAATTGACTACTACTACCTTAAGTAATTTTAACACATTGGGGAAGATGTATCAATCTGTCTACACCGGAAAACTGGAGTAATTTGCACCTACAATGCAGTGCACCACATGCATTCCGACTCGTCCGAAAAATGTGTGTGTCTTCTGTAACTAGGGGGCATTGCTGGATAGAAGTCTGTGCACCAGAAAACTCAATATTGTGCAGAAAACTAGACCGATTAATAAGAGGTGCAAAAGTACGACACATCAGTCTCATACTGCACCAGATTATTCATCTGGTGCAACAGAGACCTGTCTAGTTCTACTCTGCACTGTACCGACACATTAATACATCTGCCCCATTATGAGTTATCGATTATTTATTCTTATTCCTACATTTGGGTACTTTATGAAATGGTGTTTATGTATGTATCCTTGTACTAATTTATTTATCTTTTGATTCATACTTCCTCATTTTATTCCCATATAAATGGTGTTCCTAATTGCAAATAGACACGTTTTTGTTACAAATTATTGCATTTTTTAAATCAAATTATCAGAAGCACCTTTAACGCTATTTCTTCTCATGGATTGTTTTTACTTATGAAATTGTAAACTTATTTGCTCTACAAACTCTATAGCTCTGTATTTATGCTCATATATATTTGCATATTCTTTTGAATTTATAGACTTCTTTTAGTCTCTTATTGTACTTGAGAAAGGGACCGTAGAGCCACGAAACCTGTTGTTCCCATAGACCACCAAATAAAATTATATATTTTAGCCACCTCCTATGAGTAATAATTAATAATAATTCCTTTATATATAGACTGATTTGGAAAGCTCTGTGTAGCGCTGGGTAATCTGGGAATTATTATTATGTGGTGTGCACCCTGTCCTTCCCACATCAATCACCAACATATCGAAAGATTCAAATCAGTCTGGCAATTGTATTCTGATAAGTAAGGAAGGTGGCAGCACCCACTCCTTTAAGAACACCCTAATGATAGTTGTGCCTTAGTTTTGCACCACCAAAAAGGTGAGCCTTTTGTACAATCTATATTGGGGGTAGAGCAAAATATATTTTATTACCAATACAGAACCTTCCCCTTTGGGATCTCCATTGCTACAAGAGTTTTTACAAACATAGTCTCAGAGAGGACAGCCCATATAAGAGAAGGTCAAAGTCTGTGTATTCCATATATAGATAACTTTCTGCTGGCTGGAGATTCAGGACAGGCAGTGAAAAATTAGTTGTCAAGGTTATGTCAGATTCTAGAGAAGAAGGTTTCATAATAAAAGCAGTAATATTTTTTGGGGCAGGCTATATATTACAGGGGGGCAGGCTATATACTACATGGGGGCTGACTGGCTATATACTACATGGGGCTGACTGGCTTTATACTACATGGGGGCTGACTGGCTTTATACTACATGTGGGCTGACTGGCTATATACTACAGGGGGGCTGACTGGCTATATACTACATGGGTGCTGACTGGCCATATACTTCAGGGGGGGTGACTGTCTATATAACTTCAGGGGGGCTGACTGGCTATATACTACAGGGGGGCTTACTGGCTATATACTACAGGGGGGCTGACTGGACATATACTACAGGGGGGCTGACTGGACATATACTACAGGGGGGCTGACTGGACATATACTACAGGGGGGCTGACTGGACATATACTACAGGGGGGCTGACTGGACATATACTACAGGGGGGCTGACTGGCTATATACCACAGGGGGGCTGACTGGCTATATACCACAGGGGGGCTGACTGGACATATACCACAGGGGGGCTGACTGGCTATATACCACAGGGGGGCTGACCGGCTATATACCACAGGGGGGCTGACCTGCTATATACCACAGGGGGCTGACCTGCTATATACCACAGGGGGGCTAACTGGCTACATACCACAGGGGGGCTAACTGGCTACATACTACAGGGGGGCTGACTGGCTATATACTACAGGGGGCTGGCTAAATACTACTGGGGGCAGGCTGGCCATATACTACCAGGGGGCAGGCTGGCCATATACTACCAGGGGGCAGACTGGCCATATACTACCAGGGGGCAGGCTGGCTATATACTGCAGGGGTCTGGCTATATACTACAGGGGGATAGACTGCCTATATATTACAGGGGGCAGGCTATATAGTACAGGGGGTTGGCTGGCTATACACTACAGGGGTGGCTAGATATATATTGGCTAAATACTGAAGGCATGAGCTACTTTTATACTGGGGAAGTATGCTGGCGGTTATCAGATTAATGATGGGGAAATTATATGGCAGTATATATTATATAGTATATTTATGGGTAGCAGTGTATTATCTGTAAATGCAGGGGGCCCGTAGCTGTTATCTAGGGGACATTATATTGACTGTGATTTTTTTTAGGGAGGGAGTGCGGAGCCACAGTCACTTCTGTGGCAAATACTGCAGAGATGATGGCTGGGAGGCCTCATTGTAGATGTTTCCACAGCAGTTGTCCTTTTATTATTATTTTTAATGGGGGGTATTTCATTTTTCCCATTAGGATCGGGTTTGGGGGGGGGGCGCAATTTTGCTTGTCTGCCTGGAGCACCAAAATGCCTTGTCCCAGCCCTGTCCATACTTTCAGAAAGTATGAAAAAGTTGTTTCAGAATATGGCTAAATGAAGACATTTTTTTGTACAAAAAGTTTTCTTTTTCTTTAAACCTATTAAAACCTATATAAATTTGGTATCCTCGTAATTGCAAGACAGGTTCTGTAGGTTTGTTCTTAAGTTTCATTTGTAAGTAAGAAGTCTATACTTTATAACTGTAGCCCCAGACACAATTTTTTTGGTCTCTGTGACAATTGGATTTGAAAAACGTTAGGTTGTCATAAAAACCAGGATTAACAAGAAAGCTTCATTGCAGACACCTTTGGTAACTGTTACAGCCGCTGATTATAGCCTAAGGCTAAAGTACAGTAAATTACATCCAGACATCCAAGTCTGTTAGTAACTAGGGGCCGTCTTTAAGTCGGGTGTTCTTAAGTAGGGAACCGCCTGTACTGCCATTAGGAAGTACAATTGGCTACACAGAAAACAAGCCCTTATATAGCTCCAAACATGGAAAAGTAGAAAAGTTATGGATTTTTAAAGAAGAAGAGAAAAATTCTGAATATGGGATATGTGTAGTATAAGTGTTTTTATGGTAAATTTCTTATAGAATGAAGTTTATTTAACGGCTTGGCTGTCTAGTGTAATGTATAGTGTATTCACGGTTGTGCTTCACTCTTTTCTTCTCCTCACCCACTGTTTCTTTGTAAGGAAAAAAGAGAAAAAGAAAGATCCATTGCCAGAACTTATTGCTATACTGTTATGTACACCACATCATATATTACTTCCCCCTACCTATTATCCTTTTTTATACAATATTCTTTATCTATAATTATTTAACCATATAACTAAATAATAGAATAGTGAGAATAGGGCCTGCTGCTACCATATGTGCAGATATAAAAAAAAAAGCCAAGACGTGGACCAATTTGGCAAGCTCAGTGTAGCACTGCGTAATCTGGGTGCGCTATATAAATAAAGGAATTATTAATTATTAAAAAGCATAAAAAAGTATATTTAGTTATCATGGGAAGAAGGGGATATCTTGCTGAAGAGACATACTCCATGATTCAGTCCAAATCGGAGACAGAATCTGAGATTTACTTATTTGAAGGCAGTGAAGACAAAAGCGTCACTTTAGAATCATCCACAGGGGATGTTGTCCCTGGCAAAGTTGACGCAGCAGATCAGGAGGTTGTAGGACCTAGTAGCACTATGTGACATGGTCCCTCTAATTGAGATGCGCCCTCTCCATTTTTATACACAAAACTCAAGCCTCCCCAGGCATAACAGTGAATGATTTCACATGTATTTGATTAGTGGCACAGTTATACTATGCTTCACAAATTCATGCACTGAAATAGGTGTTCTGATGCTCAGTCAGACTATGCACACAATCTATCACCCAAAGTCCAACAGGACTCCAAAAAAACATAAAAAAAGTGGTGCACTCTGTCAGAGCAATACAGGGAGTGCAAGATTCACGAAGAATGTGCCCCATAAATCCTGAATCTGGCGCACCCTGCCCTATTCACAGACAAACTGCTCATTCTTAGTAAATGTGCCCTATTGTTCCATATGACTGTACTCTGTAATATTATATTTGTGTATCTCCCCTATCATTTGTAAAGTGCTGCAGAATTTGATGCTGCTATATAAATATTCTTATTATTAAAGATAATTTGTTCATATATATATATATATATATATATATATATATATATATATATACACAGCACCTCCTTTTATATACAGCCCCCCCTTATACATCTATAGCACCCCTTTATTTACAGCACCCAAATAATTATACAGGCCTCCCTATATATACTATTCAATTTATAAATAGCACCAATATATATCACTTCATTGTTACAGTTCCCACCTATTAAATTTGTAAATTGTACGTAGTGTTTCTCCTCACCCAAACAGTGCCCCCAGGCCATAATATAAGGAACCCGGCCTTCTGCAGAGATGACATAGTCAGGTATTCAACTGCTGCGTCAATGAGAAAGCGCAGTACAGAATCACCAATAACTTTTGGCAATTCCTAAGATATGAAGCGGTCTCTCAGTTCCTGTTTGCTGAGGTTCTTCCTGTAAAAGGGTTGTTTGACTTCCAGGATGAGAACCACTTGCTTACAATGACAACGATGCAACTCCACAAAGTGGTTTCTATAGACTTCTCTATAATACTTTCCCAGTCCCCTATGAAATGTTGATACTTCTGACCTCCAGGAGCCTGGATGCAGAAGCTGCCATCCCAAATATAGTGGCTTCTATTCAACTGAATGAGAGCAGCACTATAGTACCCTGTCCAGACCTCCATCGACCAGATACTGAGGGGATAAAACCAAGGAAACTGCTTCCACATAGAAAAAATTCTCAATAGAAATGCCGCCCAAAGACAATAATGTAGCTCATTTACTAAGGGTCCGCAGACCACATTTTCCTTGCGTTTCCCGACGCTTTCCGATGTGCGCCATACAGGGCCGATTCTAGCATATTTGCTGCCTGAGGCGAATATTAAAATGCTGCCCCCCCCCCCCGCTAAGTAAATCCTTAAACTTTACTAACAATTAACAATCCTACAGACAGCGCACTGACACTGTGTGACTGACTACAAGATCTGAGAGTCATTAGTGGCATCTAGTACCTTATAGATGACAATCTCTTCCATCAGTAGATCTTTATTCCGGGTTCTCCAATCCATGACGTATCACTGCTGAAATCGCGGGCAGATATCTTCAGCTCCGTGCAGCACAACTCCACCCGGCGTCCCTAAAAATACCACAGTCACTTACAGTATAAAGTCTCCTGGAAAACAACACTGTGCTCCTAAATAATATATACCCCTCCCAACACAACTGACCGCACTCTCCCCACATACAAAACATCCCTTCATTATATAGGGATAAAATCTTGCCCCACATATACAGTCCCCTCCCAGCTTAGTAATATACTGTATCCCATATACAGCCCCTGCAGCTAAGTAATATACTGTACCCGATATACAGCCCCCCCAGCTTAGTAATATACTGTATACCATATACAGCCCCAGCTTAGTAATATACTGTATACCATATACAGCCCCAGCTTAGTAATATACTGTATCCCATATACATCCCCCCAGCTCAGTAATATACTGTATCCCATATACATCCCCCCAGCTCAGTAATATACTGTATCCCATATACATCCCCCCAGCTTAGTAATATACTGTATCCCATATACAGCCTCCCAGCTTATGTATACTGTATCCCATATACATCCCCCCAGCTTAGTAATATACTGTACCCCATATACAGCCCCCCAGCTTAGTAATATACTGTATCCCATATACAGCCTCCCAGCTTAGTAATATACTGTACCCCATATACAAACCCCCAGCTTAGTAATATACTGTATCCCATATACAGCCTCCCAGCTTAGTAATATACTGTATCCCATATACATCCCCCCAGCTTAGTAATATACTGTATCCCATATACAGCCCCCCAGCTTAGTAATATACTGTATCCCATATACAGCCCCCCAGCTTAGTAATATACTGTATCCCATATACAGCCGCCCAGCTTAGTAATATACTGTATCCCATATACATCCCCCCAGCTTAGTAATATACTGTATCCCATATACAGCCCCCCAGCTTAGTAATATACTGTATCCCATATACAGCCCCCCAGCTTAGTAATACACTGTATCCCATATACAGCCTCCCAGCTTAGTAATATACTGTATCCCATATACAGCCCCAGCTTAGTAATATACTGTATCCCATATACAGCCCCTGCAGCTAAGTAATATACTGTACCCGATATACAGCCCCCCCAGCTTAGTAATATACTGTATACCATATACAGCCCCAGCTTAGTAATATACTGTATACCATATACAGCCCCAGCTTAGTAATATACTGTATCCCATATACATCCCCCCAGCTCAGTAATATACTGTATCCCATATACATCCCCCCAGCTTAGTAATATACTGTATCCCATATACAGCCTCCCAGCTTATGTATACTGTATCCCATATACATCCCCCCAGCTTAGTAATATACTGTACCCCATATACAGCCCCCCAGCTTAGTAATATACTGTATCCCATATACAGCCTCCCAGCTTAGTAATATACTGTACCCCATATACAGCCCCCCAGCTTAGTAATATACTGTATCCCATATACAGCCTCCCAGCTTAGTAATATACTGTATCCCATATACATCCCCCCAGCTTAGTAATATACTGTATCCCATATACATCCCCCCAGCTTAGTAATATACTGTATCCCATATACAGCCCCCCAGCTTAGTAATATACTGTATCCCATATACAGCCCCCCAGCTTAGTAATATACTGTATCCCATATACAGCCCCCCAGCTTAGTAATATACTGTATCCCATATACATCCCCCCAGCTTAGTAATATACTGTATCCCATATACAGCCCCCCAGCTTAGTAATATACTGTATCCCATATACAGCCCCCCAGCTTAGTAATACACTGTATCCCATATACAGCCTCCCAGCTTAGTAATATACTGTATCCCATATACAGCCTCCCAGCTTAGTAATATACTGTATCCCATATACAGCTCCCCAGCTTAGTAATATACTGTATCCCATATACAGCCTCCCAGCTTAGTAATATACTGTATCCCATATACAGCCCCCCAGCTTAGTAATATACTGTATCCCATATACAGCCCCCCAGCTTAGTAATATACTGTATCCCATATACAGCCCCCCAGCTTAGTAATATACTGTATCCCATATACATCCCCCCAGCATAGTAATATACTGTATCCCATATACATCCCCCCAGCTTAGTAATACACTGTATCCCATATACAGCCTCCCAGCTTAGTAATATACTGTATCCCATATACAGCCTCCCAGCTTAGTAATATACTGTATCCCATATACAGCTCCCCAGCTTAGTAATATACTGTATCCCATATACAGCCTCCCAGCTTAGTAATATACTGTATCCCATATACAGCCCCCCAGCTTAGTAATATACTGTATCCCATATACAGCCCCCAGCTTAGTAATATACTGTATCCCATATACATCCCCCCAGCTTAGTAATATACTGTACCCCATATACATCCCCCCAGCTTAGTAATATACTGTATCCCATATACAGCCCCCCAGCTTAGTAATATACTGTACCCCATATACATCCCCCCAGCTTAGTAATATACTGTATCCCATATACAGCCTCCCAGCTTAGTAATATACTGTACCCCATATACAGCTCCCCAGCTTAGTAATATACTGTACCCCATATACAGCCTCCCAGCTTAGTAATATACTGTATCCCATATACAGCCCCCCAGCTTAGTAATATACTGTATCCCATATACAGCCCCCCAGCCTAGTAATATACTGTACCCCATATACAGCCCCCCAGCCTAGTAATATACTGTACCCCATATACATCCCCCAGCTTAGTAATAGACTGTACCCCATATACATCCCCCCAGCTCAGTAATATACTGTACCCCATATACATCCCCCCAGCTTAGTAATATACTGTATCCCATATACATCCCCCCAGCTCAGTAATATACTGTACCCCATATACATCCCCCCAGCTTAGTAATATACTGTATCCCATATACAGCTCCCCAGCTTAGTAATATACTGTATCCCATATACAGCCCCCCAGCTTAGTAATATACTGTACCTGATATACATCCCCCCAGCTTAGTAATATACTGTATCCCATATACAGCCCCCCAGCTTAGTAATATACTGTATCCCATATACAGCCCCAGCTTAGTAATATACTGTATCCCATATACAGCCCCAGCTTAGTAATATACTGTATCCCATATACAGCCTCCCAGCTTAGTAATATACTGTATCCCATATACAGCTCCCCAGCTTAGTAATATACTGTATCCCATATACAGCTCCCCAGCTTAGTAATATACTGTATCCCATATACAGCCCCAGCTTAGTAATATACTGTATCCCATATACATCCCCCCAGCTTAGTAATATACTGTATCCCATATACAGCCCTCCCAGCTTAGTAATATACTGTATCCCATATACATCCCCCCAGCTCAGTAATATACTGTACCCCATATACATCCCCCCAGCTCAGTAATATACTGTACCCCATATACATCCCCCCAGCTTAGTAATATACTGTATCCCATATACAGCTCCCCAGCTTAGTAATGTACTGTATCCCATATACAGCCCCCCAGCTTAGTAATATACTGTACCTGATATACATCCCCCCAGCTTAGTAATATACTGTATCCCATATACAGCCCCCCAGCTTAGTAATATACTGTATCCCATATACAGCCCCAGCTTAGTAATATACTGTATCCCATATACAGCTCCCCAGCTTAGTAATATACTGTATCCCATATACAGCCCCAGCTTAGTAATATACTGTTTCCCATATACATCCCCCCAGCTTAGTAATATACTGTATCCAATATACAGCCCTCCCAGCTTAGTAATATACTGTATCCCATATACAGCCCTCCCAGCTTAGTAATATACTGTATCCCATATACAGCCCTCCCAGCTTAGTAATATACTGTATCCCATATACAGCCCCCCAGCTTAGTAATATACTGTACCCCATATACATCCCCCCAGCTTAGTAATATACTGTATCCCATATACAGCCTCCCAGCTTAGTAATATACTGTATCCCATATACAGCCCCCAGCTTAGTAATATACTGTATCCCATATACAGCCTCCCAGCTTAGTAATATACTGTATCCCATATACAGCTCCCCAGCTTAGTAATATACTGTATCCCATATACAGCCTCCCAGCTTAGTAATATACTGTATCCCATATACAGCCCCCCAGCTTAGTAATATACTGTATCCCATATACAGCCCCCAGCTTAGTAATATACTGTATCCCATATACAGCCTCCCAGCTTAGTAATATACTGTACCCCATATACATCCCCCCAGCTTAGTAATATACTGTATCCCATATACAGCCCCCCAGCTTAGTAATATACTGTACCCCATATACATCCCCCCAGCTTAGTAATATACTGTATCCCATATACAGCCTCCCAGCTTAGTAATATACTGTACCCCATATACAGCCCCCCAGCTTAGTAATATACTGTATCCCATATACAGCCCTCCCAGCTTAGTAATATACTGTATTCCATATACAGCCCCCCAGCTTAGTAATATACTGTATCCCATATACATCCCCCCAGCTTAGTAATATACTGTATCCCATATACATCCCCCAGCTTAGTAATATACTGTATCCCATATACAGCCCCCCAGCCTAGTAATATACTGTATCCCATATACATCCCCCAGCTTAGTAATATACTGTATCCCATATACATCCCCCCAGCTTAGTAATATACTGTACCCCATATACAGCTCCCCAGCTTAGTAATATACTGTACCCCATATACAGCCTCCCAGCTTAGTAATATACTGTATCCCATATACAGCCCTCCCAGCTTAGTAATATACTGAATCCCATATACAGCCCCCAGCTTAGTAATATACTGAATCCCATATACAGCCCCCAGCTTAGTAATATACTGTATCCTATATACAGCCCTCCCAGCTTAGTAATATACTGTATCCCATATACAGCCCCAGCTTAGTAATATACTGTATCCCATATACATCCCCCCAGCTTAGTAATATACTGTATCCCATATACATCCCCCAGCTTAGTTATATACTGTATCCCATATACAGCCCCCCAGCTTAGTAATATACTGTATCCCATATACAGCTCCCCAGCTTAGTAATATACTGTATCCCATATACAGCCTCCCAGCTTAGTAATATACGGTATCCCATATACAGCCCCCCAGCTTAGTAATATACTGTATCCCATATACAGCCCCCAGCTTAGTAATATACTGTATCCCATATACAGCCCCCCAGCTTAGTAATATACTGTACCCCATATACATCCCCCCAGCTTAGTAATATACTGTATCCCATATACAGCCTCCCAGCTTAGTAATATACTGTACCCCATATACAGCCCCCCAGCTTAGTAATATACTGTATCCCATATACAGCCCTCCCAGCTTAGTAATATACTGTATCCCATATACAGCCCCCCAGCTTAGTAATATACTGTACCTGATATACATCCCCCCAGCTTAGTAATATACTGTATCCCATATACAGCCCCCCAGCTTAGTAATATACTGTATCCCATATACAGCCCCAGCTTAGTAATATACTGTATCCCATATACAGCCCCAGCTTAGTAATATACTGTATCCCATATACAGCCTCCCAGCTTAGTAATATACTGTATCCCATATACAGCTCCCCAGCTTAGTAATATACTGTATCCCATATACAGCTCCCCAGCTTAGTAATATACTGTATCCCATATACAGCCCAGCTTAGTAATATACTGTATCCCATATACATCCCCCCAGCTTAGTAATATACTGTATCCCATATACAGCCCTCCCAGCTTAGTAATATACTGTATCCCATATACATCCCCCCAGCTCAGTAATATACTGTACCCCATATACATCCCCCCAGCTTAGTAATATACTGTATCCCATATACAGCTCCCCAGCTTAGTAATATACTGTATCCCATATACAGCCCCCCAGCTTAGTAATATACTGTACCTGATATACATACCCCCAGCTTAGTAATATACTGTATCCCATATACAGCCCCCCAGCTTAGTAATATACTGTATCCCATATACAGCCCCAGCTTAGTAATATACTGTATCCCATATACAGCTCCCCAGCTTAGTAATATACTGTATCCCATATACAGCCCCAGCTTAGTAATATACTGTATCCCATATACATCCCCCCAGCTTAGTAATATACTGTATCCCATATACAGCCCTCCCAGCTTAGTAATATACTGTATCCCATATACAGCCCTCCCAGCTTAGTAATATACTGTATCCCATATACATCCCCCCAGCTCAGTAATATACTGTACCCCATATACATCCCCCCAGCTTAGTAATATACTGTATCCCATATACAGCTCCCCAGCTTAGTAATATACTGTATCCCATATACAGCCCCCCAGCTTAGTAATATACTGTACCTGATATACATCCCCCCAGCTTAGTAATATACTGTATCCCATATACAGCCCCCCAGCTTAGTAATATACTGTATCCCATATACAGCCCCAGCTTAGTAATATACTGTATCCCATATACAGCTCCCCAGCTTAGTAATATACTGTATCCCATATACAGCCCCAGCTTAGTAATATACTGTATCCCATATACATCCCCCCAGCTTAGTAATATACTGTATCCCATATACAGCCCTCCCAGCTTAGTAATATACTGTATCCCATATACATCCCCCCAGCTCAGTAATATACTGTACCCCATATACATCCCCCCAGCTTAGTAATATACTGTATCCCATATACAGCTCCCCAGCTTAGTAATATACTGTATCCCATATACAGCCCCCCAGCTTAGTAATATACTGTACCTGATATACATCCCCCAGCTTAGTAATATACTGTATCCCATATACAGCCCCCCAGCTTAGTAATATACTGTATCCCATATACATCCCCCCAGCTTAGTAATATACTGTATCCCATATACAGCTCCCCAGCTTAGTAATATACTGTATCCCATATACAGCCCCCCAGCTTAGTAATATACTGTACCTGATATACATCCCCCCAGCTTAGTAATATACTGTATCCCATATACAGCCCCCCAGCTTAGTAATATACTGTATCCCATATACAGCCCCAGCTTAGTAATATACTGTATCCCATATACAGCTCCCCAGCTTAGTAATATACTGTATCCCATATACAGCCCCAGCTTAGTAATATACTGTATCCCATATACATCCCCCCAGCTTAGTAATATACTGTATCCCATATACAGCCCTCCCAGCTTAGTAATATACTGTATCCCATATACATCCCCCCAGCTCAGTAATATACTGTACCCCATATACATCCCCCCAGCTTAGTAATATACTGTATCCCATATACAGCTCCCCAGCTTAGTAATATACTGTATCCCATATACAGCCCCCCAGCTTAGTAATATACTGTACCTGATATACATCCCCCCAGCTTAGTAATATACTGTATCCCATATACAGCCCCCCAGCTTAGTAATATACTGTATCCCATATACAGCCCCAGCTTAGTAATATACTGTATCCCATATACAGCTCCCCAGCTTAGTAATATACTGTATCCCATATACAGCCCCAGCTTAGTAATATACTGTATCCCATATACATCCCCCCAGCTTAGTAATATACTGTATCCCATATACAGCCCTCCCAGCTTAGTAATATACTGTATCCCATATACATCCCCCCAGCTCAGTAATATACTGTACCCCATATACATCCCCCCAGCTTAGTAATATACTGTATCCCATATACAGCTCCCCAGCTTAGTAATATACTGTATCCCATATACAGCCCCCCAGCTTAGTAATATACTGTACCTGATATACATCCCCCCAGCTTAGTAATATACTGTATCCCATATACAGCCCCCCAGCTTAGTAATATACTGTATCCCATATACATCCCCCCAGCTTAGTAATATACTGTATCCCATATACAGCCCCAGCTTAGTAATATACTGTATCCCATATACAGCCCTCCCAGCTTAGTAATATACTGTATCCCATATACAGCCCCAGCTTAGTAATATACTGTATCCCATATACAGCCTCCCAGCTTAGTAATATACTGTATCACATATACAGCCCTCCCAGCTTAGTAATATATTGTATCCCATATACAGCCCTCCCAGCTTAGTAATATACTGTATCCCATATACAGCCCCCCCAGCTTAGTAATATACTGTATCCCATATACATCCCCCCAGCTTAGTAATATACTGTATCCCATATACAGCCCCAGCTTAGTAATATACTGTACCCCATATACATCCCCCCAGCTTAGTAATATACTGTATCCCATATACAGCCCCCCAGCTTAGTAATATACTGTATCCCATATACATCCCCCCAGCTTAGTAATATACTGTATCCCATATACATCCCCCCAGCTTAGTAATATACTGTATCCCATATACAGCTCCCCAGCTTAGTAATATACTGTATCCCATATACAGCCTCCCAGCTTAGTAATATACTGTATCCCATATACAGCCCCCCAGCTTAGTAATATACTGTATCCCATATACAGCCTCCCAGCTTAGTAATATACTGTATCCCATATACAGCCCCAGCTTAGTAATATACTGTATCCCATATACAGCTCCCCAGCTTAGTAATATACTGTATCCCATATACAGCCCCAGCTTAGTAATATACTGTATCCCATATACATCCCCCCAGCTTAGTAATATACTGTATCCCATATACAGCCCTCCCAGCTTAGTAATATACTGTATCCCATATACATCCCCCCAGCTCAGTAATATACTGTACCCCATATACATCCCCCCAGCTTAGTAATATACTGTATCCCATATACAGCTCCCCAGCTTAGTAATATACTGTATCCCATATACAGCCCCCCAGCTTAGTAATATACTGTACCTGATATACATCCCCCCAGCTTAGTAATATACTGTATCCCATATACAGCCCCCCAGCTTAGTAATATACTGTATCCCATATACATCCCCCCAGCTTAGTAATATACTGTATCCCATATACAGCCCCAGCTTAGTAATATACTGTATCCCATATACAGCCCTCCCAGCTTAGTAATATACTGTATCCCATATACAGCCCCAGCTTAGTAATATACTGTATCCCATATACAGCCTCCCAGCTTAGTAATATACTGTATCACATATACAGCCCTCCCAGCTTAGTAATATATTGTATCCCATATACAGCCCTCCCAGCTTAGTAATATACTGTATCCCATATACAGCCCCCCCAGCTTAGTAATATACTGTATCCCATATACATCCCCCCAGCTTAGTAATATACTGTATCCCATATACAGCCCCAGCTTAGTAATATACTGTACCCCATATACATCCCCCCAGCTTAGTAATATACTGTATCCCATATACAGCCCCCCAGCTTAGTAATATACTGTATCCCATATACATCCCCCCAGCTTAGTAATATACTGTATCCCATATACATCCCCCCAGCTTAGTAATATACTGTATCCCATATACAGCCCCCCAGCTTAGTAATATACTGTACCCCATATACATCCCCCCACCTTAGTAATATACTGTATCCCATATACAGCCTCCCAGCTTAGTAATATACTGTATCCCATATACAGCCCCCCAGCTTAGTAATATACTGTATCCCATATACAGCCTCCCAGCTTAGTAATATACTGTATCCCATATACAGCTCCCCAGCTTAGTAATATACTGTATCCCATATACAGCCTCCCAGCTTAGTAATATACTGTATCCCATATACAGCCCCCCAGCTTAGTAATATACTGTATCCCATATACAGCCCCCAGCTTAGTAATATACTGTATCCCATATACAGCCTCCCAGCTTAGTAATATACTGTATCCCATATACAGCCCCCAGCTTAGTAATATACTGTATCCCATATACAGCCTCCCAGCTTAGTAATATACTGTATCCCATATACAGCCCCCAGCTTAGTAATATACTGTATCCCATATACAGCCCCCAGCTTAGTAATATACTGTATCCCATATACAGCCCCCAGCTTAGTAATATACTGTACCCCATATACATCCCCCCAGCTTAGTAATATACTGTATCCCATATACAGCCCCCCAGCTTAGTAATATACTGTACCCCATATACATCCCCCCAGCTTAGTAATATACTGTATCCCATATACAGCCTCCCAGCTTAGTAATATACTGTACCCCATATACAGCCCCCCAGCTTAGTAATATACTGTATCCCATATACAGCCCTCCCAGCTTAGTAATATACTGTATCCCATATACAGCCCCCCAGCTTAGTAATATACTGTATCCCATATACATCCCCCCAGCTTAGTAATATACTGTATCCCATATACATCCCCCCAGCTTAGTAATATACTGTATCCCATATACAGCCCCCCAGCCTAGTAATATACTGTATCCCATATACATCCCCCAGCTTAGTAATATACTGTATCCCATATACATCCCCCCAGCTTAGTAATATACTGAATCCCATATACAGCCCCCAGCTTAGTAATATACTGTATCCCATATACAGCCCTCCCAGCTTAGTAATATACTGTATCCCATATACAGCCCCAGCTTAGTAATATACTGTATCCCATATACAGCCTCCCAGCTTAGTAATATACTGTATCCCATATACAGCCTCCCAGCTTAGTAATATACTGTATCCCATATACAGCCCCCCAGCTTAGTAATATACTGTATCCCATATACATCCCCCCAGCTTAGTAATATACTGTATCCCATATACATCCCCCCAGCTTAGTAATATACTGTATCCCATATACAGCTCCCCAGCTTAGTAATATACTGTATCCCATATACATCCCCCAGCTTAGTAATATACTGTATCCCATATACATCCCCCCCAGCTCAGTAATATACTGTACCCCATATACAGCTCCCCAGCTTAGTAATATACTGTACCCCATATACAGCTCCCCAGCTTAGTAATATACTGTACCCCATATACAGCCTCCCAGCTTAGTAATATACTGAATCCCATATACAGCCCCCCCAGCTTAGTAATATACTGTTTACCCCCCAGCTGAAATCTGGCCCCATATAAATATATAACACCCCCAGGAAAAGAAGAATCTGGCCTCGTATAATATATACAGCCCCCCCCCCCCAGTATAAAATTATTCTGGCCAATATAATATATATAGCACCCCCCACCCCAGTATAAATGACTCTGACCCCATATAGTATATACTGCATCCCCCCTAGTATAAAACAATTCTGGCCCCATATAATATATCAACCCCCCCCCCCACACACAGTATAAAACAAGTATGGCCACGTATAACGTATACACCCCCTCACACACAGTATATGACAATTATGGCCCCCACTCCCCCTTATCAGCCAGATTAGAATTAATGAAAGTGCATGAAAAATAATAAAATCATACTCACCTGCAGGCAGCTGCTCCCTCGGCGCGCGGCTCCGCTCTTCACGCGGCTCTCCTGTGAGCCGCGGCTCCGCACAGTGACACAGGCGGAAAGGCGCTGCGTTGCTCCGCATATAAATCGCGCCTGTGTCTTAAAGAGACAGGTTCGATTTATTTAGCTGGTGGGCGATTCGGGCGTTAATGGACGCCCGAATCGCCCACTTTAGAGCGGCGAATTTCGCCGCCCTGTACAGGGACCCGCAATCTGCCGCCTGAGGCGAGATTTTCATCTCGCCTCATGGCAGATGCGGCCCTGGTTCCATATTTAACAGGGGTTTTTGGGGCACGCAATCAGATTTTGTCGCATCAGCGCCAGCTTTCATACGACACAAATCGGGGGCGGGCCGTCGGTCAATCCGACGGATTCAGACAATCCGCGGGATTTAACATTGCAAATTGTGTCGCAAGACACGCACTCACATACGCCGGTAAGAAGAAGGTGAACTCCGGCGGACCTTAGCAGGGAAGTGACAGATCCAGGATCTCGGCGCACAATGTTGGTGAATCGCGCCGGACTTCATCTTCGACTGACCTTCCAGATCGGCGATTGTGACAATTCATAATATTAAAAGACACAACAAAGTATGTCACGAAAATAAAAAAACGACCAAAGGAAATGAATTATACTTGTAGGTCCACGTGCTCCTAATTTTAAATTCTCCCTCTATTTGAGGGTTTCACCCATATACCCAAAAACATAGGGCTACTTCAGTGATGTACTGAGTGCCATATGCTCTGGGCACACGTATAGGATCTGGGCTTCTTTCTGATAATTGACATATCGGTTATGTATAGATGATGGATGAGGAGACTCCATTTCATTGTGTGGGATATGAACATTTCTGCCGGCAGCATACGCCGCCATTGCACACCGTGCCCTGGTTATACGGCCGCAGGGACAGCCTCTCTCCATATCACAAGTATGTTGCGCCTCCTTTCACCCATTTTCTAATTCTGATACGAATCACCTAGTAATACATCTAATATGGCGGAACTTTACCTCCAGCAACCAGCGAGAGCGAGGTATAGAGCGGCAGGCGCACTAACCGCTCTATCCCTTTTGTCACCTCTGTGGTGTTTGGCGGGTTGAGAGGAGTTGAAGGTCGGCTCGAGTTTGCCAACCAATATGGCAGATGAGGAAGGAGGGGAAGCGAAAGAAAAGGTGAATTCAGTCATTGATTTCTTCCAGTGAATGGCAGGAAATGTGTACGGGTCCTGGTGGCATATAATATAGTGTGCATGTGCTGCTGAAACCGTCATGTGGGACATGCCTGCAGTGTGTGTGTGTGTGTGTCAGCCGTAGGACGTGCCTGCAGTGTGTGTGTGTCAGCCGTAGGACGTGCCTGCAGTGTGTGTGTGTCAGCCGTAGGACGTGCCTGCAGTGTGTGTGTGTGTGTGTGTGTGTGTGTGTGTGTCAGCCGTAGGACGTGCCTGCAGTGTGTGTGTGTCAGCCGTAGGACGTGCCTGCAGTGTGTGTGTGTGTCAGCCGTAGGACGTGCCTGCAGTGTGTGTGTGTGTCAGCCGTAGGACGTGCCTGCAGTGTGTGTGTGTGTCAGCCGTAGGACGTGCCTGCAGTGTGTGTGTGTGTCAGCCGTAGGACGTGCCTGCAGTGTGTGTGTGTGTCAGCCGTAGGACGTGCCTGCAGTGTGTGTGTGTGTCAGCCGTAGGACGTGCCTGCAGTGTGTGTGTGTGTCAGCCGTAGGACGTGCCTGCAGTGTGTGTGTGTGTCAGCCGTAGGACGTGCCTGCAGTGTGTGTGTGTGTCAGCCGTAGGACGTGCCTGCAGTGTGTGTGTGTGTCAGCCGTAGGACGTGCCTGCAGTGTGTGTGTGTCAGCCGTAGGACGTGCCTGCAGTGTGTGTGTGTGTGTGTCAGCCGTAGGACGTGCCTGCAGTGTGTGTGTGTCAGCCGTAGGACGTGCCTGCAGTGTGTGTGTGTGTGTGTGTGTGTGTGTCAGCCGTAGGACGTGCCTGCAGTGTGTGTGTGTGTCAGCCGTAGGACGTGCCTGCAGTGTGTGTGTGTGTCAGCCGTAGGACGTGCCTGCAGTGTGTGTGTGTGTCAGCCGTAGGACGTGCCTGCAGTGTGTGTGTGTGTCAGCCGTAGGACGTGCCTGCAGTGTGTGTGTGTGTCAGCCGTAGGACGTGCCTGCAGTGTGTGTGTGTGTCAGCCGTAGGACGTGCCTGCAGTGTGTGTGTGTGTCAGCCGTAGGACGTGCCTGCAGTGTGTGTGTGTGTCAGCCGTAGGACGTGCCTGCAGTGTGTGTGTGTGTCAGCCGTAGGACGTGCCTGCAGTGTGTGTGTGTGTCAGCCGTAGGACGTGCCTGCAGTGTGTGTGTGTGTCAGCCGTAGGACGTGCCTGCAGTGTGTGTGTGTGTCAGCCGTAGGACGTGCCTGCAGTGTGTGTGTGTCAGCCGTAGGACGTGCCTGCAGTGTGTGTGTGTCAGCCGTAGGACGTGCCTGCAGTGTGTGTGTGTGTGTGTCAGCCGTAGGACGTGCCTGCAGTGTGTGTGTGTGTGTGTGTGTGTGTGTGTCAGCCGTAGGACGTGCCTGCAGTGTGTGTGTGTCAGCCGTAGGACGTGCCTGCAGTGTGTGTGTGTGTCAGCCGTAGGACGTGCCTGCAGTGTGTGTGTGTGTCAGCCGTAGGACGTGCCTGCAGTGTGTGTGTGTGTCAGCCGTAGGACGTGCCTGCAGTGTGTGTGTGTGTCAGCCGTAGGACGTGCCTGCAGTGTGTGTGTGTGTCAGCCGTAGGACGTGCCTGCAGTGTGTGTGTGTGTCAGCCGTAGGACGTGCCTGCAGTGTGTGTGTGTGTCAGCCGTAGGACGTGCCTGCAGTGTGTGTGTGTGTCAGCCGTAGGACGTGCCTGCAGTGTGTGTGTGTGTCAGCCGTAGGACGTGCCTGCAGTGTGTGTGTGTGTCAGCCGTAGGACGTGCCTGCAGTGTGTGTGTGTGTCAGCCGTAGGACGTGCCTGCAGTGTGTGTGTGTGTCAGCCGTAGGACGTGCCTGCAGTGTGTGTGTGTGTCAGCCGTAGGACGTGCCTGCAGTGTGTGTGTGTGTGTGTCAGCCGTAGGACGTGCCTGCAGTGTGTGTGTGTCAGCCGTAGGACGTGCCTGCAGTGTGTGTGTGTGTGTGTGTCAGCCGTAGGACGTGCCTGCAGTGTGTGTGTGTGTGTGTCAGCCGTAGGACGTGCCTGCAGTGTGTGTGTGTGTGTGTGTGTGTGTGTCAGCCGTAGGACGTGCCTGCAGTGTGTGTCAGCCGTAGGACGTGCCTGCAGTGTGTGTGTGTGTCAGCCGTAGGACGTGCCTGCAGTGTGTGTGTGTGTCAGCCGTAGGACGTGCCTGCAGTGTGTGTGTGTGTGTCAGCCGTAGGACGTGCCTGCAGTGTGTGTGTGTGTGTCAGCCGTAGGACGTGCCTGCAGTGTGTGTGTGTGTGTGTCAGCCGTAGGACGTGCCTGCAGTGTGTGTGTGTCAGCCGTAGGACGTGCCTGCAGTGTGTGTGTGTCAGCCGTAGGACGTGCCTGCAGTGTGTGTGTGTGTGTGTCAGCCGTAGGACGTGCCTGCAGTGTGTGTGTGTGTGTGTCAGCCGTAGGACGTGCCTGCAGTGTGTGTGTGTGTGTGTCAGCCGTAGGACGTGCCTGCAGTGTGTGTGTGTGTGTGTCAGCCGTAGGACGTGCCTGCAGTGTGTGTGTGTGTGTGTCAGCCGTAGGACGTGCCTGCAGTGTGTGTGTGTGTGTCAGCCGTAGGACGTGCCTGCAGTGTGTGTGTGTGTGTGTCAGCCGTAGGACGTGCCTGCAGTGTGTGTGTGTGTGTGTCAGCCGTAGGACGTGCCTGCAGTGTGTGTGTGTGTGTGTCAGCCGTAGGACGTGCCTGCAGTGTGTGTGTGTGTGTGTCAGCCGTAGGACGTGCCTGCAGTGTGTGTGTGTGTGTGTCAGCCGTAGGACGTGCCTGCAGTGTGTGTGTGTGTGTGTCAGCCGTAGGACGTGCCTGCAGTGTGTGTGTGTGTGTGTCAGCCGTAGGACGTGCCTGCAGTGTGTGTGTGTGTGTGTCAGCCGTAGGACGTGCCTGCAGTGTGTGTGTGTGTGTGTCAGCCGTAGGACGTGCCTGCAGTGTGTGTGTGTGTGTGTGTGTGTCAGCCGTAGGACGTGCCTGCAGTGTGTGTGTGTGTGTGTCAGCCGTAGGACGTGCCTGCAGTGTGTGTGTGTGTGTGTGTGTCAGCCGTAGGACGTGCCTGCAGTGTGTGTGTGTGTGTGTGTCAGCCGTAGGACGTGCCTGCAGTGTGTGTGTGTGTGTGTCAGCCGTAGGACGTGCCTGCAGTGTGTGTGTGTGTGTGTGTGTGTGTCAGCCGTAGGACGTGCCTGCAGTGTGTGTGTGTGTGTGTCAGCCGTAGGACGTGCCTGCAGTGTGTGTGTGTGTGTCAGCCGTAGGACGTGCCTGCAGTGTGTGTGTGTGTGTGTCAGCCGTAGGACGTGCCTGCAGTGTGTGTGTGTGTGTGTCAGCCGTAGGACGTGCCTGCAGTGTGTGTGTGTGTGTGTCAGCCGTAGGACGTGCCTGCAGTGTGTGTGTGTGTGTGTCAGCCGTAGGACGTGCCTGCAGTGTGTGTGTGTGTGTGTCAGCCGTAGGACGTGCCTGCAGTGTGTGTGTGTGTGTGTCAGCCGTAGGACGTGCCTGCAGTGTGTGTGTGTGTGTGTCAGCCGTAGGACGTGCCTGCAGTGTGTGTGTGTGTGTGTGTGTGTCAGCCGTAGGACGTGCCTGCAGTGTGTGTGTGTGTGTGTGTGTCAGCCGTAGGACGTGCCTGCAGTGTGTGTGTGTGTGTCAGCCGTAGGACGTGCCTGCAGTGTGTGTGTGTGTGTGTGTGTCAGCCGTAGGACGTGCCTGCAGTGTGTGTGTGTGTGTGTGTGTGTCAGCCGTAGGACGTGCCTGCAGTGTGTGTGTGTGTGTGTCAGCCGTAGGACGTGCCTGCAGTGTGTGTGTGTGTGTGTGTGTGTCAGCCGTAGGACGTGCCTGCAGTGTGTGTGTGTGTGTGTGTGTGTCAGCCGTAGGACGTGCCTGCAGTGTGTGTGTGTGTCAGCCGTAGGACGTGCCTGCAGTGTGTGTGTGTGTCAGCCGTAGGACGTGCCTGCAGTGTGTGTGTGTGTGTGTGTGTCAGCCGTAGGACGTGCCTGCAGTGTGTGTGTGTGTGTGTGTGTCAGCCGTAGGACGTGCCTGCAGTGTGTGTGTGTGTGTGTGTGTGTGTCAGCCGTAGGACGTGCCTGCAGTGTGTGTGTGTGTCAGCCGCAGGACGTGCCTGCAGTGTGTGTGTGTGTGTCAGCCGCAGGACGTGCCTGCAGTGTGTGTGTGTGTGTCAGCCGCAGGACGTGCCTGCAGTGTGTGTGTGTGTGTCAGCCGCAGGACGTGCCTGCAGTGTGTGTGTGTGTCAGCCGCAGGACGTGCCTGCAGTGTGTGTGTGTGTCAGCCGCAGGACGTGCCTGCAGTGTGTGTGTGTGTCAGCCGCAGGACGTGCCTGCAGTGTGTGTGTGTGTCAGCCGCAGGACGTGCCTGCAGTGTGTGTGTGTGTCAGCCGTAGGACGTGCCTGCAGTGTGTGTGTGTGTGTGTGTGTCAGCCGTAGGACGTGCCTGCAGTGTGTGTGTGTGTGTGTGTGTGTGTGTCAGCCGTAGGACGTGCCTGCAGTGTGTGTGTGTGTGTGTGTCAGCCGTAGGACGTGCCTGCAGTGTGTGTGTGTGTGTGTCAGCCGTAGGACGTGCCTGCAGTGTGTGTGTGTGTCAGCCGTAGGACGTGCCTGCAGTGTGTGTGTGTGTCAGCCGTAGGACGTGCCTGCAGTGTGTGTGTGTGTGTCAGCCGTTGGGACCTATTGACTACAAATCTATATAAAATAATAAAGGTTTTTCCATCGGCATCGTGTGCCCATGATGGTTCAGCAGTGCACACCAGATGCGTTGGAGGAAGGACACACTGCTCCAGATACACATTGCTTTGAGATTGTCCTCCGGTAGCAATAATAATAACAAAAATGTACTTCCTGAAATTTTTATGTTTTCCAGGACAGCTTTCCACCCCTAAGATCCAGTTCACATCTCCTCCTGGGCTTTCTCCTGGGCCCTCCGATTAACCCCCTACCAGGCCCTTTTTTGTTTTTGCATTTCCATTTTTCAGTCTCCACCTAAAAAATCCATATCTTTTTTTATTTTTCCATGTAAAAAGCTGTGTGGGGCTTATTTTCTGCGTACATTTCTGCAAATTGCACTTCATAGGGATGTTATTTAATTTTCCATGCCGTCTACTGTGAAGGGGGGAAAAAATTCAAAATGCTATGAAATTGACGAAAAAAACTGCATTTGCACCATTTTCTTGTGGCCGTTCTTTTGCGACTTTTGTTGATGTTTTCAATACTACCATTTTAAGAATTGCACAGCCTTTTGATCACTTCTCATAAATTTTTTTTAAATATTTTTCTAAATGGCATTCTCGAGTTAGGGTGCAATTTTCCATTTTGGGGTTAAACACTGGGAAAACCATTATTATATTCAGATAATAGTAGCCCTCTCCAAACATTGCCAGGCGAAATATGATGTACTATTGCATCTCACGTCGTTTAAGGGGTTAATGAGAGTATAAAGGAAACTTAAGACTTTAATAGACTTTCCATTACCTATCCAATATTAATGGCGTAAAAAAAATTAGGGCTCGTGCAGTATTTTATTTGTTATTGAAGGGGTTTGGCTGTGAAAGAGAGGTCATTTTAACCCCTTACTTTACAATTGTATTTCTGTTTTAGCTCCTATCACTTAAGCCCCTTCCACACAGTTAGCAGATGTGAAGAACAGTGAAGAATAGAATAAAAACATTGAACACAGTGAACACAGGATCATTTAAGAGAAAAACACAGTGCAGAACACAGTGCAGAATAGATTACAGATGTTCGGCACATCTGCTTGTCGGGAGATACGCGTGGAACGTGGAACGTGCGCCCAAAATAGCATGTGAAGAACAATATATATGTGTGAAGAACACATTGCAGATGTATTTAAACATCTGCAATGTGTTCTTCACACACATATATATTGTTCTTCACATGCTATTTTGGGCGCACCGTTCCGTGCGCATCTCCCGACAAGTAAGCAGATGTGCCGAACATCTGTAATCTATTCTGCACTGTGTTCTGCACTGTGTTTTTCTCTTAAATGATCCTGTGGTCACTGTGTTCAATGTTTTTATTCTATTCTTCACTGTTCTTCACATCTGCTAACTTGTCGGGAGATAATATACGCGCGGAACAGTGAAGAATAGATCGCAGATGTTTGCAATTTATCAGAAGACATTATTTTTCAATTAAATAACACATTTTAATCCCAAACCATGGTTCCTTTGAAAAATGCTCGAGTCTCCCATTGAATCGCGCGTGAAAAAACGCGCCGAAAACGCAAAAAAAAAAGCTAACAACACGCGCGTGAAAAACGCAAAAACGCTAATTACTCCAAGGAAAAATGGAACAAAAACGCAGGCAAAAACGTCAGTTTTTCACGCATTGCACCCTGACGTGAAATGCAACGCTAGTGTGGAAGGGGCCTTAGTAATCACTCTAAGCAGCCAGTTCATGATTGCTCTGTGCTGTGGGATAGTGTGCTGGCAATGTGGTTAGATAATCAGGCTACAGGTATATATACACTTTCATTTATCTTCTGAGCATTGTACTAGTATCTGACACAGAAAGAGATGAGACAGATATGAGATTCATACGTGGTTCAATAAGTACCCATGTTTGATGACAGAGGGAATTTGGTGTCATCATGTGCTGCCAACTATCAAACGATGGCAAAACAAATTGCAGACCGATAGGTTAGTTTGGATTTGGCAGCCATTTGAGTAAGACGTGTTTCGTGATATTCCCTAAAATGGAAAAAGAGCAGCATCGTTCGGTAATTTGCTTTTTGTTTTTGAATGGGGAAAAAATGTGAGGTAAAAGCAAAATTGGATGCTGTTTATGGGGACACTTCACCATCTATGACCATAGTTAAATATTGGTTCAACGAATTTAAACGTGGGTGAACATCTGTTTTTAATGAGGAGTGACAAGGACCCCTGGCAGATGTGGTTACCGAGGAAATTATTCAAAAAGTCCACGACATGATACTCACTGATCGAACGAAAGTGTGCGAAGTAGGAGAGGCCGTAGGTGTGTCGACCGGAATGGCAATTTAATATTTTACATGATAAATTGGTGGCCACATTTGTCTAAAAAGAAGTTGCTGTTTCACCACGATAACACACCTGCACATTCATCCGAGTTGTCGCCACCAAAGTGCATGAATTGCGTTATGAATTGCTGCCGCACTCCCCGTATTCAAATTTAGCTCAAACGAGGAAGTCATCGCTGAGACAGAGACGTATTGTGGAGAGTTCGACAAATCCTATTTTTTGGAGGGGTTAAAAAATGGCAGGAACGTTGGGAGAAGTGTATCTTTCTAAAAGGGGAATATGTTGGGAAAAAAAAAAACTTCATTGAACCCCCTACGTGTTACACACACTATCCTGCTCCCTCCCCCTTCCCTTTTAGATAAAGAACTTATCTGCCTCTATCTTGTAGCTCACAATGTGATGTGTTGTTTGCCAGCAGGAAGTCAGTGAGTATTAGCTCATCCTCAAATGCAGGGGGTGGGGGCTAGAGGCAGAGATCAGAGAAGAGTTCAGCTCCACAGACAGAAAAGCAAGATGGCTGCCAAGCTAAAGTCAGAAGATCCAGGGTCGGAAACCAGGGGCAACAGAAATTGTGTACAGCAGGACTGATAGAGACGGGTTGGAATTATATCTGTGAAATGCTGCATTTTTGTTAATAATAGTGAACTAAAGAATGTGTTATTTTGTTACCATTTTACTCGTGGTAGACTGTCACCAACTCAATGTTCGGTTTAATGGCAGCATTTTTCCCATCTTCAGCAAGCTGCACTGAATAAATAAATTTTAAAAAATATGCATATGAACCTCTGCAAGTCGACCCCCTCCTGGCTCATGTTCATCAAAACAAAACTTTTCTGTCCGGCTGTCTGCAAATCCTGTGCATGTGTGAGAGCTTCTACCTTGCACAGCCAAATGTTTCAAGTGCAACAGCGCAAAGAATGGAACCGCAATGCATTTGTGAGATTTGCAGACAGCTGGATGACGTCACCGGCTGTCTGCAGCACTTGCAGCTGGCCAGAAAAATGTATTTTGATGAACATATTTTATCAGACAGAGCCAGGAGGCGGTTAACTGGCATAGGCCTGAGCGACTATGCCTCATTGCCATATTTTTAAAATCGTATTTATTTGGTGTAGTGGAGCTTGCTGAAGATGGGGAAAAGCACTGCCATTAAACCCCTAAGGTAACGAGCATGGAGTTGGTGACTGTCTACCACTAGTAAAATGGTGGTAGATGTCCTTTAACCTGCTTCTTATGCTATTATCCTGAGAAGGAATATCCAAATTGTTATTGCTATCTGAGGAGTCCATGCAATTAAAATTTCTGAAAATACATTTTGTTATGGTTGGCACATAGATGAATGTACAGATATCGCACAGGAGTATGACTTTAAACGGAACAATCGGTTAATCCTTTGTTACTTACGGTTTTGTCATCTTAGTCCTTTAAGTTGCTATGGATCCTGGATGTGCAGAAGACTCCTTGTGCGCGAGAATCTGTGCTCTTCGGATCAGTTGGCTCCCTGGTTATTGGTGTTGGAAATTTTCTAGCAACAAGTAAGTCACGTCATAGTTTCTCTGGTAAAATGTTTGCCGGGGAATCCCATCCTCTTGATGGCAGCCCCGAGGAAGGAGGAGCCACCTCCGAAACGTCGCTGTTCACACCTATTCTCTCTGTGTAACCTCATGGACTGCAGGACGCTATGCTCTTAATATGTTACCATGTGCATTTCAAGTTACAGAAATGTGGTAATGTTTGAATTCCTTGTTTTATAGAGATTTGAAAATAAATTTGAAGAATTTGTAAGAAAATACGGCTTGCAGAGGATTTTTTTTTTTTTTTGTGTAGTTGGTGGTGTAGTGGTGAAGATTGCGGGATTCTTCTTGTTTGCATTGCCGAAATTAGTATAGTGTCCATAGAGGTCTCCATTTGCTGGTTTTGTGAAGCCTCAAGTGCCTCGGGGCAGCCCGATGTCAGCATGCCAGACAGTTTACACTGCTCTACAATACATTGAACCAGCGAAATTCTAGCTGGTACAATGTGACAATGCAAATCTGCTCTGGATGGCGCTCCTTCCATTCTATGCCTGGCCATGTCCCCAAACAGCAGGTTACCCCCGTATATGGGGTATCGGTAAACCCGGGAGAAATTGGGTGACAAATTTTGTTGAGATTTGTCATTTAATCCATTGTGAATGTTTAATTTTCTGCCCAAAATGAATGTATTGTCCAAAAGTATTACAATTTGTAGACCGCACCTCCATTCTGTTTTAACCCCTATAAAACACCTTAAGGGTTAACAAACTTCTCAAAGGTTCTTTTTAATACATTGAGGGGTGTTGTTTTCACAATGGGGTAAATTACCAGTCTTAGTATTATTTCAGCCTCTCACAGTCAATTGAAATTGAGCAGGTCCCTCTATATACAGGTTTTGATGATTTTCCAAAAAATTTGAAAAAATGTCACCCAAATTCTAAGTCTCATTACATTCTAGTAAAATTATGTGGAATCTTAAAAACCATGCCAACATAAAATAGACATTCTGGAAATGTAAGCTATTACAATGTGTCAAGAAAACAGTAGTCAAAAGCCCTGGATATCTTGTATCGTTCCAAAGCTATAACCACTTTTAGTGACACAGGGCAGAATTAAAAAATGGGGCCGTGTCAATGGCCAAGTTGTAAAGGGGCTAATATGAGCCATCAGGTGCCTACTACAAGCTTAAAAATTATACAGCCCTCAAGGGGTTAAAACAGAATGATATACAGGCGGTCCCCTACTTAAGGACACCCGACTTACAGACAACCCATAGTTACAGACGGACCCCTCTGCCCACTGTGACCTCTGGTGAAGCTCTCTTGATGCTTTACTATAGTCCCAGACTGCAATGATCAGCTGTAAGATGTCTGTAATGAAGCTTTATTGATAATTCTCGGTCCAATTGCACCAAAAATTTTGAAACTCCAATTGTCACTGGGGCAAAAGGAAAAAAATTGCCTAGAACTTCCATTATAAAATATACAGTTTCGACTTACATACAAATTCAACTTAAGAACAAACCTCCAGACCCTATCTTGTATGTAACCCGGGGACTGCCTGTATACACAGATGCATTTATCAACAGGATGGTAATAAACAGACTAAAACTTTAGTTATTGGTTGTTTTCTACATTACATACATATTGTGGCCCAATCCACTGTATCATCACAGGATTATCTATAGCATCTACCACTGGGAGAATCTCCTCCTCCTCTTTGGAGACATCGGAACTGCATCTGAAAAACTGAGCGCAGTGTCAGAGCTGAACTTGTTTCCTTCCTCCCTGCAGGCAGAGTGAAACGTTCTTGTGACTTGGCTGCTGGTGGATTCATCCTCAGTACCTTGGCCTCTTGGTAAGTTGTTCCATGTATTATGGGCAGAGGGCAGGATCAGGATAACCCTATGAATTAATATATGTGAATTGCAGTTGTACAGTATATTCCTACTGTACCAGTAGGGGATGTAAATATTGATTACATTTCAGTGTACCGTGTGATTGACCATGTTTTTTAATTTAAGGTTTTACTGTAGATACAATTATGCAAAACTGCGGATACAGCAAAGAATAGTACAAGAAGGGATTAAAAATAAGGTGATCTATGAAGGCAGCAGTATTGATCCAGCCGTAAGCGACAGCCGCAACAGCAAATCCTAAGCAATGGACTGGACAGCACAGAGATGGTTCTCCCCAAACTAAGAGCAGGCAATGAGCAGCAGAATTGTTGCAGGTGATGGGACTGTCACAAAACATTTCTACGTATTTGTCGCATTACAGTGGCTTTTACTACATTAAATCAATAGCAGATTCTACATTGACCCAGTTTTTTATTCTAGGAAAGAACTTATGGCCTCTCTTCTTACCTGTTGTAATGTGTAACTTGCCAATAATAAAACCTCTTAGGTGTCTTTTGTTTTGTACAGTATAGTTCTGTGATGCTTTGTTCTTTCTATATACATATATATATATATATATATATATATATATATATAATTAGTATAGAAGTGGGCTCCAGGCCCGCATCCACTGAAATGCCTTTCCTAACGCTTTGTGTACAGATGTTAGATTTCACCACATACTTTATAATATTATATACAGTTCAGTACAGGAAGAGGTTAATTTAACTACTTTTGGTAGAAGTGTGTCCTGTACATGCTGGAACTATGGAAATTTGCATCCATGAATTGTCCAATAAATGTTCTGCTTTATTTAGAATTGGTATTTACCCCCTTAAGGACACAACTAGCACATTGTAAAATCTTCAGAAGTGACAAGTCGTTGGGTCTTCTAAAGACCCCAGACTGTCAGTGTTGTGGATTGGCACTCCCCATTGATGACCTGGGATGTCCCGGGAATTCACAGCCTAGATGTAGGCGTACAACTTTGCCAGCAGCATGTAAAGGGCTAACACAGGTGTTATTGGTAGGTGTTTGCTGCAATATGCCTGTCTGAAGAAGGCTCAGCCCGGGAGCCCTCGTCATACACTACTTGCAGCACCAAGTCCTCGTGGCGCAAGGGGTGAAATAGTACTCTTCACAAAATGCTGTTCACATTTAGACAACATGAGACAAAGACAACTCCTAACAATTGATCAAGGCGTCAAGCAGGACGTTTTAGATAGAAGTTGCCACTGAGCTACGAGGGTCACATTGTCATTGGCAGGATGCAACAGACTGGAAGTCACAGAAAGAAGTGGACATCCTTTAGCCATCTTGCCACAAGTGGCATCATCTTGCACTAGGGATTAGTTGGCGGCTGTGCTTTTTCTGGATGCGCATTGAGTGAAAATTATGGCTGTTGATGATATCACCAGGATTTTTTTTTTTTTAATTCCTGTTTTCACCTGTTTTAGACTTAAGGACATCTACCACCAGGCTGAAGCATTTTAAAACCAAGCACACAGGTGTGTGTCCCCTCTGGCAGGATCTGCTCTTGTTTTACCTTCTTATGGCCGTTTATTTTTTACTTATGCAAATGAGCACATTAAAATCTATGGAGCCTCTCAGGCTTATCTGCATAATTTTAAAAACCAATTTTTTGTACAAACCAGGGAATAAGAAACTAAAAGAAAAGCGGATTCTGCCAGAGGGGGAAACCACCAGTGCTTAGTGTACAATCCTTCATCCTGGTGCTAGATGTCCTTTTAACTCTGGACTGGTCTGTACACGGACACTTGAAATCCATGGCCTAGACATGCCCCCAATTTTTTTGTCTACTGGACTTCATACAAATGGCCGCATATACAATGAAGGTTAAGTTTTCTATCCATAGGAATCATCATTTTTCCATTCAGAGGCCAAAAGTTAGTTAAAAGAAAATTGTGTTCCCTTAGTGCTGGATATGACAAGATCAGCAATATGTATCCGCATTGGTGGTGTTGCAATGTGGGCAGGCGTATCTCCAAAGGTCACACTAACATTTTTCCAGAAGGGTAAGAATACACCTTTCACCATTTTTAAGGAATATTTTTTAAACAAGGAGTATGAAATTATCAGTAATACATACAGTATAAATAACTTCTAGGCATATACAGTGTTACCAGGTGCTGCAGTCCTCTCTGTGTTCATCCATTTGGGTTGAAATTTGTGTTTTAACCTTTTTTTAATTGTTTTTAACAATCGTTTGTCCAATGTATTTTGATTACAAATAAAGGTATTATCTTATGCTTTGACACGTCTGTTGTATTTCTGTATTAAATTGTTGCCATGTGTTAAGCATACGAAAATATATTATTTTTTTGATTGGGTAGCGTGGTCCCTCTTCAATGTTCAATCCTGGATATATGGTCACAGCACTGTACTACAACTCCTATCATGGATATATGGGAACAACAGTACTATTACACCTATTCTGTATATATGAGCACAACACAGCACTATTACACCTATCCTGTATATATAGGCACAGCACAGTAAAACTACTTCTATCCTGTATATATGGGCACATCACTGTACTATAACTCCTATCATGGATATATGGGAACAACACAGTACTATTACACCTATCCTGTATATATAGGCACAGCACAGTAAAACTACTCCTATCCTGTATATATGGGCACATCACTGTACTATAACTCCTATCATGGATATATGGGAACAACACAGTACTACAACTACTATCATGGATATATGGGAACAACAGTACTATTACACCTATCCTGTATATATTGTCACAGAACAGTACTACTCATTCTTTCCTGCATATATAGGCATTCATAATTCCTATCATGCATGTAATGTATGGGTACAGCACAGTGCTCCTATTTTATTCATGTAGATGTGGGCACTGCACAGTACAACTATTCTAACTCTGAACGTATGGACACAGTGGGTGTCTGACACATGCCATCAATCCGTTGTCTGATGGCGCTGGACCCAAATCGTAAAAAGCTCTGTAAGCAGATGGCTCCATCCACTCTATGGTGGCCATGTTTGGATACTGCAGTTCAGCTCCCTTTTATGTTCGGGACCTGAGCTTCAGCCACAAAATGGACATACACTGCTTTCTAGATGATGTCTAAGCATCAGAACCACACAAATATAATCTAACTGGTGTACCATAAATGGTAGCCCAAAAGTCACACTTTTCTATCACTAGCTATGGTTTTATTAATGTTTTCATTTGTTTATTTTTTTTTTAAAGTTTATGCCAAGTTCTGGCACAGTCGACTTCTTCTCTCAGCTTTGTCAAATATATTTTTCAATATGTTTCAAGTTCCACCTTGAAGAGACTACAGATCCATTTTATACATAATATATAAGAATAGACTTTAGGAGCTGTGTTCAGTATTATATATCAGACTTTGAAGCCACGTGCTGCACTGTATATATAAGAATATGGCGCCCCATTTATTATATACCGTATCAACACGCATAATGGCCCACATTTACTAAGGTCCTTTTGCCAGTTTTCTGTTAGACTTTGCCGGACTGCAGTACACTGAATTGTACAAGCCCATACTATTTGAATGGCTTCATATATCTAGTCAATGTCCCTCTGCATGAGCAGAAGCCTAATTCCATCTTCATGGATGATCGTGCACTAGCTTATTCAGGTCTCGCTAATAGGGAACATCGCTTTCTCCATACCTGAATCCCATTTAAAACCTTTTGGATTTGCTGAGTCACCGGCTCATAGCTCTACCCCAAACCTTCACTGACACAAGAACTGCCCTTAAAGAAGAGTGGGATACCATGGAGCAGCAAACAATAAGTTGACTTCAGAACAGCAGAAGTCGTTGTCAAGCTGTAATTGAAAAGTTAGACATTGAGGGAGATGTATTAAAGGGAACCTTTCAGCAGGGACCTCATTTTCACTAAAGACAGGTTGCAGGACCCTATTACAGCTGCAATGCAAATATGTCTTTATGCCTTTTAAGTGCATTTGTGGGCAGGAGTTGTACAGAGAATTCCATCAGGGTGCAAGGTAAGTTAAAACACAATTATATTGTAACCCAAATGCACAGTAAAGGCAGGAAAACATCTTTGCAATCCAGCTGTAATGGGCTTCTGAAAACCTGTCTTTAGTGAAAATGAGGACCTTGGTGACCGGTTCCCTTGAACCCGTTCGAGACCTATTTTGGCCTCTAGGACGCGGCTCCATTTTTCAAATCTGCCCAGTGTAACTATAAGTAGTTATAGCTTTGGATGGTATCCAGAGGATTTTGAGATTGTTTTTCGAGACACATTGCTCTTCAAATAGGTTTAAAAGTTTGGATGATATCTTATGTGTACCATTACGAATAAAAAAACCAAATTTGGAAAAATTCTTTATTTTCAAAGTTCTAAATTCTCTACTTTTGGTGCAGATAGTCATAGCACCCAATCTTACATATCCTAAATGTCTGCTTTATGTTGGGATGATTTTTTAAGATTCCACATATTTTACTAGAATGTTATAAAGCTCAGAATTTGGGTGACATTTTTAAAATTTTTTGGAAAATCCGCAAAACCCGTATTTAGATGGACCTGCTCAACTTCTAATTGACACTGAGAGGCCTAACTAATAGCTAGACTCTTAAATGGAATAAATGAATAAAGGCTCCACAAAGTTTGTTACCCAATTTCTCCTGAGTACACGGATACTCTACATGTGGTGGTAACCTGCTGTATGGGCGCACGGCCGGGCATAGAAGGGAAGGAGGCGCCATGCAGATCAGATTTGCTATGTCACATTGTACAGGATATAATTTTTATTCTTTTTTTTAATGTGGACCTATAGGGGCTTATTTTTTTTGCCACATGAGATTCACTTTTCTGGTACATAATTTTGGGGCACCTATAGCTAATTGGTGAGATTTTATTAACTCTTTGTTGGTGGAGGAAATGAAAATCATCAATTTTTAGGAAGATTTTTTTGGGGGGGTTAATTTTTTGGCCATTTACCATAAAAATAGTATCTTATTTTTATTCTATGGGTCGCCATGATTACGAAAATACCAAATTTATATAGATTTTTTAGTTTTTTCTAAATTTTACTGAATAAAAGGTAATTTGACAAAAATGTTAATTTTAGCATCACCGTCTTTTCACATGCGTAACCTTTTTATTTTTCGGCTGACAAATCTGGATAAGGGCTTATTTTTTCCGAGAAGCGTTGTTCTTTTTAGTGGTCTTATTTTAGAATGTATAACATTTTTTAACCCCTTAAGGACGCAGACAGTTTATAGCTTAAGGCTCAGCCTAATTTTTTGTATTCTGACATGCATCGCTTTATATGGTTATATCTTTTGAACACGGTTACTTATCTAAACGATTGTTTTTTCCCCACATGTTGTACTTCACTTTAGTGGTACCGTATATACTCGAATATAAGCCGGGGCCCCTAATTTTACCACAAAAACCTGGTAAAATCTATATTTTTTTTACTCGAGTATAAGCCGAGTGTGGGTTTTCAGCACAAATTGTGGTCGATACATTTTTTGTTTATGTACCCAAAAAAAAAATTATGAATTTTTTTTGAAAAATTTGCCATTTTCGAAATCATTGCGTTTTCGGGCAGATAGATTTTTCACCTAAATAAGTTGCTTAATAACATTTCCCATATAACTTCTTTAATTTTCATTTTTTTTGATTTTCATTTTAAATTTTCACATTTTTAATTTCATTTTCTTCAATTTTCATAATTTTTGAAATGTCTGGATAATTTATTTTGATGTCACGCGGCTTACAAATCGATTATTGATTTTCCTTATTTTCAGAATTGACTATGTTGGGGATAAATACAGTTTTGAATGAAATTTTACATATTGAACATCAAAAACCCCTATATAAATCAAATAATTTTCAAATCTGCACCCCTCAAACTATCTAGACAGATTAACCCCTTGAGATCTTCATAGTAATTGAATCAAAATGGAGGTGAAAATTAGAATGGTCAAATTTTTCGGTTATACATTTAGCCCTAAAATTTACACATTTCCAAAAGATAAAAAGAGATTTTTCCCGAGTACAGAGACTTCCAACATGTGGGTATTACTTATTTTATAGGCTCACACCGAGGCACAAGAGGGAAGGAGTGCCCTGCAGCTGCCAGGATTTTAGTTTCCTCATTGGCCCCTTTTGCAGGGTATAGAATTTTAGCTTTTTTTTTGTTATAGGGGCCATGTGATGGCATTTTTTTCTTGCAGGATAAGATGGGGTTGGTAGCCCCGATTGTTGAAAATTTAGGAACTTTTTTTTTTTTTTTTGAAGCAGGAGTACAAAAGCATCAATTCTGTACTGGATTTTTTTCCTTTTTATTTTTTTCATGTTCCCCGTATAGCCTAATAATCATGTTATCTTTATTCCATGGGTCGTATATTTTTCTTACATTTTACTTGATTTGCCAAATAAAATCCTATAATTTTATTTTATTTTTTTAACTACGGCGACGGTTGATGGCTTGTTTTTTGTGGGACATGTACTTTGTACTAATGGTATCCTTCTGGAGTACATTTGTTTTTTAGATCACTTATTGCATTTTTCAGGGGATTCAATAGGTAAAAATCATGATTTTTGGCAGTTTTTTTTTTTTTTTTTTTTTTACAGAATTCATTGTGCAGGTTCAATAATGATTTACTTGTATTCTATGTGTTGTTACAGACACGGTGATACTATATGTGGGGTTTGTGTTATGATTTAGACTTATTTTTGATAAGTTCATGATAGTAGCTTGCAATACTCATGTATTGCTGGATATTAGCAGTGTCAGCTTATGCACATGCATAGGCTGACACTGTGCCTTTAAGATGAAGTCAACAATGCCATCTTTCAGGCACTACCATCAGGCAGCTCTGGGGTCCTGCCATGGCATCCATCTGCGGGGAGGAGGGAGAGCTTGTTCTTCTTATTTTAGAGTGTATAACATTTTTTTTTAATCACTTTTTTTTTTTTTTAAGTTTTAAAAATGTTTTTCTGTTTTTTTTGCTAGGGTTTTATTTTTGTTTGCCGTGAAAGTCCAGTAACAATTTTGTTTTATAATACAGATTGTTCGGATGCAGCAATACCAAATATGTGGGGGTTTTTTTGTGTGTGTTTTTTTTAATACTTTAAGTTTTTGTATGGGAAAGTGACATTTTAGGAGCTTATATTTTTATGTATTTATTTTTTTATTTATTCTGTGTATAATGTTTAAACTTTAGTGTTTTAACTTTTTTTTTTTTACTTATGCAAACTGGTCTAGTTCAATACACTGCTCTACAATACTATTTCATTGTAAATCAGTGTGCCAACGCATGCGCAGACAGTTTACAGTCAGACCCGGAAGGGGTCTGACTACCAAGAAGATCGGGCAGCCCCAGGGCACTCTGCCAACCTCGCGCTGCCCAAACCTGGATCAGATCCATAGAGGGAACACTCACAATTGGAGCCGGTTCCGATCGTGGGTGTTAGAGCACAGTGTCAACTACAATATACCGCCAGCAGACACTGCTTCTGGTGCGGTCTCAGTTCGTGAGCCGGTGCCAGAAGCAGGACGTTATAGAACGTCCCCCGCAGGGCCGCGTAGGGGTTAACGCATCAGTCTTTAGACCAGTGAACAGTAAAACTATATAGGTCTCTGCTGCAGCAGATTAATCCTCCAGCATCAGAGACACTGATTAATCAGGTGCAGTACAAGACTGATTTGTTTAGTTTGCTTCACCACAATATTGGATGGTCTAAAATCCTCAATAACCGTGGTGCACAGCATTTCAAGTGCAAATTACTCCATAATACTGGCATTGACAGATTGAAACAGATACCAACAGTGGTGGATATATACAACTATCAACGGGGAGATTCAATTTTTTTTTAAAAAAAGTCCTATTGTAAAAAATATAACTTTAGGTGTGGATGATCTTCCCTTGTGATGGTTGAAGGCATAGGTTAAAAAAAAAAAAAAAAAAAAAAAAAAAAAAAAAAAAAAAATCTCTTTACTATCTCTTTACTATCCATTCAAGTACTTGTATATTGTAACTTGGTTTCCCTGCATATCTTTTTCCTAATCTGAAATAACTATCTTTAAGAGTCCCCTTGTCAGGATTACAGGTGAAAGAACCATCAGAAATCTCTATTGTAAATACAGGGCAAGAGTGATACGACTGAGGAGAACCCATGGAAGCCACAATACATGTGCTGTGACTAGTAACGTGTCCAGGGACTCTTAATACAGCCCATTTTCTGTGCTTGACAGTAACCTTTTAGATATACCATCAATGAACACCATTCCCAGCCGTCTCCAACTTACCTTCTTTGTAGAGGTTGATCAGATTAGTCAGAGGACCAATAACTCAATTTTAGAACCCAGCTTCAGCATCTCAAAACAAAGAGAAACCCCTCATATGTTCCCTACAAACAGAAGTTACAGTCACTTGTATTCGGGAGACAGTGGGAAGAGGAACAAAGACATCACACTTCGGTTCAATACCTTGGAGCGGATGGAACCCTATAGCATCCATTTAAGTGATTTTCAGGCAGCATTGCAGTGCATTCTAAACACTCTTAGGATGATCTGTAGCTGCAAAGTATCTATACAAAATACAGGCCGTTAACCTAATGAATGCGGAACCAAGAAAACTAATTGTCAAAACCACAGATCTGAACATTAAAACAGATTTATCCATGAAACACATTAGGCCCCAACACAAGGCACTTGGCGATCTCAGCTCCATGGACCAGAATGGTCATGTGCAGCAGTCTGCTCCATTAATCTATGAGTGACGAGAGATCTGCCAGAGGTACCTGGGACCTCATCAATACCCCTCGTTCTCATGATCTGTGGGCATTCTCACAGAGCCCCCAAAGGATCAGCAAGTTGGTCCCTATCCACAGGATAGCACCCAATTTCTTTTGTGGGAAAACTCTTTAGAATTCTGCTGGAAAACTAGATTTAAAGAGGACCTGTCACCCAAAATGTCAGCACTAGCAGCTGCTTACTACCCATAGGACCTGTTACCCATAAAGTAAGCAGCTCCTAGTGCTTAACAAATGCCACAGTGTTAGATGGCGTTACCGGAGGTAACCGCTATCACTCTAACAATGCGGCAGGGTACAATGTAATCGTCGGACCGCTCGCAAAGTGGTCCGATGTATTAATGAGGGGATGGAGTTTGGGGCACGGTTAGGGGAGGTGACTGGCGCATAACGCGCGACAGTCACCGCTACCCTATGGAGCGAGCGGGGCGTCAGATGGGACAGAGGCAGCGCCTCGGACAGCCCCCTCATGAATACATTGACCGCTTTGTGAGCAGTCCTGCCACAATGTTAGCGTTACTGGAAACTGCTGCGTTTGTTCAAGCACTAGAAGCTGCTTAGTTTATGGGTGACAGGTCCTCTTTAAACATGTTACCCACTAACATTAAAACTTTAAAAAAAGCACATCTACCACCAGTTTTACTCATGGTAGACGTGTCCTACTAGGAAGTTCCAGGTGCTTTTTTTAATCTACATTCCCACAATTACAGCCTATAGAGTTAATAAAAAAGTCCAGTAAAACCGATGGAAGATGTCATTTAAGAGTATGTCCTGATGACAGCAGACTACCAAGAGGGTTGTGAACCAGCACCAATGTACCATGAAAAGGAAATAGAAGATTCCACCCAGATTGATGACTGCCAGTAAGACACAAGAACGCAGTTTTATACAAAATATTTTTATTTAATACAAGGGGGGGGGGGGGGGGAAATCGGGGGGGGGGGGGTTATTTAAAATACCTTAATTTTTATTAAGCATTTCTTGCCATATCTTTGGCACAAGGCATGGGTACAGGTATCTTCAAAGATGGTTCATAAGCTCTTTGAACTATAAGTACCTTCCACAGTGAATGCTATAATAAAAAAACCTACGTAAAACAAAAACCCCATCCAGCTAATAATACAACTCAAATTTCTAGAGCTGGTTTCCAAATTTATAGTGCAGTTTGTTTTTGCTAACCAAGTACCAAGAAACTTCACTGTAAAAAGTTACTTTCATGTATTGGCCCATTTGCTTTTTTTTTTTTAAGGTTGCACAACAATGTATAGTTATGGCAATCTATAGACACCGTGCTATCCAACACCTCAAATTCACACTGGTTTAGCAAGGAAAGAATCAGGATTTGCCATTATTAGATGCATTAACAAGTTCTGTGCTGGCATAAAATGCATCCCTGGAGTAGGTACATGTTGGAAGCATGGCAAGTGTTCTCGAAGCATTATAGTAAAGCTCAATAGCAGTCAATAGCAAGTCTTGCACATGGCTCCATTAACATTGTAGACAATGACTCCGCAAATATGAAGCCTCTGCACAAATACTTTTCATAGGGCTGATCTCCGTTTGGTGTTTTGTTGTGTACCAAGAGCCCATGACAGAATTGACATTCTGTAGTACAAGATGTATAAAGCTTAATAAAATTAGGTTGATTATTGCCTTCATCTCCTTCCATAATCATACCAGTGGATAATCCTCAGTATAAATTAAACTTATGGCATGACAGCTAGGTACCGCATTGTACTGGAAATGCAAGTTGATGTTCTCCATACCCATTATGGGAATTTTTTGTCTGAGCCCAGAAGTACAGGCAAAGCAAGCGCAATCTCATGGACCAATGATCATGAGATGTAGAGGTGAACCACAGCATTGCCCATTGTCAGAATTAGAGCTCTACATGCTGAGGTACACAGAATAAACAGCAATTTTAATAGGCATCAGGAGCAAAAGACTAGACACCAAGTTCATTACTGTATTAACAGTAATATCCCAATTATCCTTAGATTCATTTTCACAGGGAAAAGACATATCACATGTTTTTTTTCAAACTAGGAAGGTAACAAATGTTAGATTTTCGAAATGGGAATGCATTTCCATATAAAGCCACAGACTTGAACCTTGTTTCTGCAGTAACAATCAGGTCATACGTATTAACCCATTTAGTAAAACCTTTCCATAGGTAAATTAGACGGGTAGATCATTTCACATACTCTGGTTAGGCGGAATACCATGGTAAGTGGTCATTCGGGAAGTAACTATGATGGAAGTATTAGTCAATTTTAAAGTTTGTCTACCAAGATGGCTTGTTGAAAACCTATGATTTTTTGGCCTCTTAATAGGCCAGTGACTTCATTCTTTTCCAGAATTGCAGTGTTACAAATGATTATCGCTGTGTACAAGAGCATAATCTTAATACCCACTATATGTACAAGCAGACCTTGCCAAATAGAAAGTGGCAGAGCAGGAACGAGGGTCACTACATATATTACACTGGAGAAACACCTTAATCAGCAATAATTAGGCGAGTAGCATATATGGCTCCATTAACCTTTGCTTGCACAATACTAGACCAGCAGTCTTCTGGGAGACAAGTGTATCATGAAACAATGAGGTCTAAAGTTTAGATGCAAGACATCTAATCAGTTATATTGGGTTTACCATTATAGGCATAGCCAATACCCATCTACAACATTAAGCCGCCATGTGTAGGAGAATAAATACTTACCAATATAAATAGTACTTACCAAGTATGTTGATTGTGCAAGACAAACTACTGAAAGAAACAGAATGGCCGTGTTACACAGGACAAGTAGGGAATGATGCAATACAAAAAAAGACTGTAGTTTTGTCATCACTGATCTGTACACCAGAGATTTTATATGTAAACAGACATGGCAACCCTACTGTAGAAACTACAACTTAGAAGGGTGTTTGAAACATCCTTACAAGATGACCATTAAATCCAACCTTAAATATCAGAGTTTTGCAATGTCCTAAAACCACCAAGCTTAAAGAGAACCCGTCATGCAAAATAACCCCCCTAAACTAAATATATTTTCCTAAACTGCCATTAGAGAGCATTGCCTCTATCCCTTCATTGTCCCTCTACATGCCTGTAAACCTAAGCAATGAGGTCCTAAAGCTGTATGCAAATGACCTGTGAAATGTCCAATGAAGCATTAGCATATTCAAGCTGTCCACTCTATTCATGAGTGGGAGGTACAGCCACACCCCCAGTGCTTGACTGACAGCCTGTATAATGATGTGAGGCTGTATAATGATGTGCTCCCTGGTGCTGGCGCCCCCTGCAGCCTGTGAGTGCATGTGCATGTGCGTGTGTGCGTGCGTGCGTGCGTGCGTATAGGAAAGATACAGCAGCTCCGGGCAGCCATGTTACAGCAGAACATGTCATATTCATGTGTAGCTGATGTCTGTCTCTCTCACCTGTATATTAGGAGGATGCAGCATGTCAGCAGATGACATACACACACTAGCCATGCTTTACTATACATTACACACAGACATGAGCAGGGGGAGGAGAGGGGAGGGGTAACAGGGGTGACATCACTGCCTTTGACCATGTGACCAGCCTCATTTACATGATAAAAAATAGATGATTTGAAAATGAATAATGTATGAAATAACTAGATAAAGGCTGGGATGGGATCCTTGTGAACTGCTCCAACAGGAAGAGGTGACAGGACTAGTGGCAGAGACCTGATGACAGGTGTCCTTTAAAGTGATTTTTTGTATTAACAGCCATCTAATGTAGATTGGCGGGCTTTAATTCTTAGCCAAGTTCACTCCATGGAATAACCACTTGCTGAAACGGGGACATCTTTTATTAACAATATTCTTGTTCTTTCAGTCCCTAAACTCAGAATCAATGTTAGGGTTACAAGTGAACGCCCCAAAGTGTAAGTATGCAAAAGCATAACAACGTGATTAGACATTTTAGAGCAGCGTGAGGGCCAACTAGACCTCTTAACCTGGCTATAGACATGATTCAAGACATTTTCAATCTTGGTGCTAGTAAAAGCATGTGGAATGTTACTCACATTTGACAGGGAATTCATGCAAAACGAATTCTGAAAAAACAAAAACAAAATATTCACACACCAGTAATAGAATCATACCATAATGTAACAAGCAGATTTACCAGCTGTCTGTAGCCCCATTGCCATGCTAATGTGAGGCAGTCTTCAGAAATTTCTGCCAGTAACGCAGAGAATGGGATGCAATAGAAGCCACAAAACAAGGTCTCAAGTTTAGTTACTAGAAAAAGGCGGCACACTAATTTTGGTAAAAATAAAATTAAAAAAATAGGTTTAGTAGGGCTTCCCTAGATGCAACTTCTAGGTTTGTAAGCAATACAAAAACCTTCCAATCTTTTGCTCGGTATAGAAGCAACACAGCCCCTACATATAGCAATCACTTCCTTACTACAAGGGTGAGACATTTCATAAGACCCTCTACAGTATAACAGATCACACCTGAGCAGCTCTTCAGCACACCTCTTACTGCACATTTGTCTATTGTAGCCTTTGATTGCCTTCATGGTGCAGTTTTAATTTGGGCCAAGCATAAAATCTAGACATTAACACCAATGCTTCCAAATCCTTTACATCAGCCCTGGAACAGTTATACAAGTAGTTTGCATTAAAACCATAATGTATTTGTTAACGTTGCCACTTTCCCGGAAACGATCACACATGAAATTAACCAGGCACCAGAGAAATGAGAGAGTACTTTATTTCAGACTAGAAGAGGGGGAAATCCCTTTGTGTAAAAGGGATTAACGGAGGTATACAACTTACCAGAAATGAGTTAAAATAGTAAATCAAGCTTTATTTACAAAGTCAGTTCATTGGAGACGCTCCCATCCAAAAGTTAAAAGACGGGAGGCAGGCTTGACAAACTTTACCTTACAGGCATTAAAGCCATAGAACGTCAGGTGCTCCATAGTATTTTGTACCAGTCAGATGGGACATGGGTGAAAATCCCTCGATGTAACGGTTTACTTTATACCATGCTTCTCATCGCAGGGTTGGGACACCGTTGAACTGCTTTGCACAGGTCTTGAATAGCAAAATAAAGCAGCTGGTGTATATCTGAGGCGACTGCCACGCTATGGCCTTTCAGATGTGCATACGGACCAAGGCCAAACTGCTGTAAATGGACGGCATCCCAATCCACTAGTTTATAGTGGAGAGAGTGTGGACATCGGCACATTCCTTTGATCTCTTTAATTCAGTCAAGTCTAAGCATATCACAGCCATGGCAGTTGTATGGGGGCAAGGGATTTTTCTTAAAAGTTGGTGACAGTCCCAAACAGAGTGTAATTCACTTTTATTTATTGCAAGTGTTATATGGATGTATTCCAGCTCACCCTCGATAGAGGTTAGCAGGCAAAATGGAAAGAACTGACATTTTTTTTCCAAAAAAGCTATAGTAATGTAACTCACAATATCGTTAGTTTACAATGATGGTGCAACTATAAGCATACTAGGCAAATTAACTGCAAGGGAAGGGATAGTGGAGATACAAACACGGCTAACTTCATACAGATCCCAGACAACTAGATTTACAACAAGTTTAGTTTAATAAGAAACAGGCAAATCTGCCTTTTCCTTGTAGAATCAGAATTAAACAAATGGCAAACACAGTTTTAAACCTTCACAAGTTAAAGTCTCTGCGGTTTCCAAAGGTCAAGCAGAAAATTTAAGAGCTATAGACATGCACTCCAGCCTCACTAATTTGCTCACAACTGTGTACTTTCAGTACATTCCCCCTATCCTAGGCAACAAACAGCCTTCACACCCTCAGAGTAGAATGGTCACTCCCAGAACTAGCACACACATTCTCATTGCATGGCCCAGGTTAAAGGACCACAATACAGTCCAACAACCTTTATGCCATCATATTAAGAGACAGCAGTAAATCCTGACTTTCCTTTCTGGGGCTTGATGGAGTGAAATTTACTTTAAAAAAAAAAAAAAAAAAACACAAGTTACAAAGCAACATCTTTACTTTTATATGGTAAAAAACAAAAATAAATTTACAGATAAAATGTAGAACCCTGAAATACTGACACATTCTCTTATCGTGCACAATTCTGAGGGATTCTTATGAATCACTTTAAAACTGCAATAAAAATTTACATAAACAAAATCCAACCCAGAAAGCAACTAAAATAATTAAACAAAACCGATAAAGAACCCGCAGGCACTTCCTCTTGTGGAATGTTTTGTTTTAAAGTTAGCCTAAAGAAAAACAGTCGACTTCTTGTGAAGGTTTTGAAGAGAAATATGTATCAGTTCATTTTTATGTGGGTATTCAATAATATCCTTGGTGGTACTGCTGGCTCCATGGCTTTTGACCCCAGTATTGCTGCAATTAGAAAAAGGGGTAAATATTAACATGTTAACAAGCTTGTAAGCTTAGATACCAAGAACTGCTTGGTTATGTGTTACATATGACTTTTAGCCTTGTATGCATTAAACTAGGAGCCTAATGACGACTGGATACCAAGAAATCCTTTAACTCTTATGTATCCTACAGTATGTGGAATATAAGAAAGGAAACTGGCCAAGTCTAGAGTCAGGCGATTCCATGTTAGAGGCTGTAGTACCGAGTTGGCCACCAGTTAGGAAGCCATTACTATGATTGCTATACTTACACCCTGCTGCTGCCACTGGTTGTAGCCCTGAGAATGGTTTTTGAAGCCACGGTTGTTTCCCCTTCCTCTATAGTTCTGGAATAACAAAAGTTTATAGTTTTAGAATACTGCTATAAAAGCAATTAAATGTGTTGTGTAACATGAATCCATTGAGACTATCCCAAGCAGGCTTTAAGTCTACTTTGTCTTAATCATTAGTTTGGATTTGTTTTAGCAGGGTTTCCAAAATTAGGAAAAAAAAAACCAAAAAAAAAAAAAAAACACAAAAACAAACCCACACTGCTGCTTTTCCTCAGGAACCACGGATCCATGCATTGTGTAATGAAAATCATCACCATCTGCCAGAGATGGGTTGGATACCAGTACGCCAGCTTACAAAGTTTAGATGTGGCCCTAGATCAAATTAGCTGCCTTTAGCCCAGGAGTCTTTGCTCTGATTGATTAGTCATTAATCTAGTACTCCTGAAAATTTATAACACTGGGGTAGTCTAAAGTCCACCTTCTGGATGAGTCGTTCTAAACATGTATATATGCATCACAGGAAGTAATTAAAAGCTTTAACATGTTGAGTAAAGGAAACATGACCATTATACAAAATCCACTCACTTGATTGTAGTTTCCACGACTCTGCATCGAAGAACCACCTCCACCACGTCCAAAGTTTCCACGGTTATTGTATCCTCCCCGGTTATTATGATAGGCTGGTGCACGAGGATAAGGATAACCAACTGCTCCACCACCACCAGCACCTCCACCGCGCTGGGGCATGTTGCCCCTCCTGTTAAATCCTCCACGATTCACAGGAGCTGAAAAGCAAAATATTCGTCAGATATTTGTTAAAAATTGACTAAATAATGTTAAAAAAACTATTAGAAAATAATATTAAGTTAATATTTATGACAGTCTTGTTTGGCATTTCCACTACTATTGCCAAAGCAATAGGAGGTATATAAATACTTCTAAAGCTACCCTCCATACCCAACATCTTTTTCCATAAGATACCACTGGCTAAACACATTGTTCATCACATTTGTAGTAATATTGGTTGCCAATACTTTATAGACCAGTTTGCAGACGTTTCTAACAAAATGTCACTTTAGTAAAAGGAAAAGCTAAACAAAAGCTAGAGCAGCGTTTTAACATACCTCCACCACGGAAATTTCCTCCGCGCATATTAAAGCCTCCACCTCCACGGCCTCTATGTCCACCATGTCCATGCCCTGCACCACCTCTGGATTTGTTTTTGTTCTTGTTGGGTTTTTTGGCACCAACATTTTGTTTCTTTTCAGGAGGAAGAGACTGTTTGCTCTCCTCTTTATACTGCTCAATAAGTTTTTCAGCTTCTTCCTTTTGCAGTTCCACATAAACAATCTCATCAAAGCACTCACTGGATTCTGGTAGTGTAAAATTCCCTATAAACAAGGTCAAACATGTGTAATGCAAACCATGCCAAGGACCGCATTTTCATTTAACTTGTTACCACTAAACAACCTTACACGGGAAGGAGCCAACACACACACACACACACACACGTGACCTACCTTTCATTTTAAGCACAGCATGTTCAGGTAGGTCTTTTCCTTCAACCTCTGCTTTCTTCTGAGCCCGCTCTTTATAAACCTCATCACTTGGACACACAACAACAGCTTTACGCTGAAAGCCAGCAAACAGGCACATTTTCCTCCTCTGTGCAGCAACCGTAACATTTGTCTGTCGGAATAAAAACAGATTTCTATCAGATCAGTTTCAATCCAAAGGGTTCAGTCTGAAAGGGGGGGCTCTTCATGTAAAGATGCACTTCATTACATGTCCCATTACCTTAATAAATATTTCAGCATATATTCTGTTACAATCTCCAACCAATACAATTGCATGGACTGTACCACACTGGCTCTCCACAGGAAGGGAAGCCCAATTATCACATGTAAAACGCACTCCTTTTGAACTCATTACAGATACTAATACAGCTTTTTGACTGCGTGCTTATGGAATTCAAATATAATGAAAATAAGAATTGCCATCACACTTTCTACACTACCCATTTTGTACCATTACAAAATACTTGTCAGGCAATCTATTAGACAAGATGACAAAGTGGCTTCCGGCCTGAGCTACACTGTGTGAAATGTAAACACAAAATCATAAGATTATGACATCAATGAGAATCTTCACAACATGCTTTTACAGTCTCAATATAAGCAGTGGGCACCATGAGATTCGGACACATCTGTACAACTGTAGAAGTCACAGCAACTTTACAATCTGCAGTGAACTAAAGAGGTTTTAGGGAGTCTTCGGATGTGAAGAAAGCAGTTTGAGTCGTAGGCCACCACATGTGGCAACCAAATCACTGACTAAAGGAGGAAGCATTGAGCAAGGCATCTAGGATTATACAGAAAATAAAAAAAAACCCTCACAACTTACTTGATCTAAAATAAAGTGTCTTTTCTTCCGGGCAGCTATTTCAATGAACTTGCTAAGGCATTGGGGGGCCCTCTGCAGCAAAGCATTCAATTTTCCTGTATCAGTTGTCTTTTTATTACCAACCTGGAAGGAGAAAAAAAGAAAAAAGAAATTACATACACAAGTTACATTTAAGGATATTTGCATTGACTGGACCAAGTTTAATGGCTTGCCATTTTACATCAGTGAACCACATGAATTTATAAGCCATTTAGTGGAACCTTACCATCATTCTGTCCATAATATTGTTGGTTCCAAGGACATTGTATTTCCCTGGATTCTCTTCAACCTGCTTATTAACCCAAGTGGTTTTTCCAGCTCCTGGCAAACCAATCATCATGATGACCTGAAGTTACAAAATGCAGAGGAAAATAGAATGAGAACCATATGGCACAGGACACCTTTACTTTTCAAAGAAATATAGTTGGGACTCCTCTCACCTCACAATCCTTTTTCTGCTCAGGTCCTAGAGGACCTCTTTCACGATCTTCAAGTGGGACATTCTGGATAAAGGCAAATCCTTCAGGAAGTGGAAAGAATGGTTCAGCTTGCTGGCCAAAGTTGAACTCAACAGCACAGTTGTGGCAGAGGACATGTGGAAACAGAGGTTTCTCAGAGAGCTCATCTTTGCCAACTTTAAAAGCCACTCCAAGGTCCTGGCCATTTTTAGCAAAAGAAAGCTCAACTTCATCACTGTCAAAATTCTATAAAACAAACAAAAAAAAAAACTATATTAATATCAGCAAATACTAAAAAGCAGGGAAATCTAAAGGAAGTAAAGGAAACCATTTGTAGTAAGACGACAAGCAATGCAAAGTAAGACTAATCATATTGAAAAAACACTTACTGCCATACAGGTGATAACATCATTCTCATCATACTTCTCGCCATACTCCTCAGCCACCCCATTTAAAGACTTTGATCCTTTTAGTGAATAGCCATAAGAGTTTTCTTCTTCGCCTAAAAATAAGTTGCTCAGATTAATACAAGGGGGCAAACAATACACACAATAAGGAAAGTTCCTTAATGTCATCCCCTGCTTCACCAACCATAAAAAGCCAGGCAGCCATTGGCCTCAGCAGCTCCATGTAGTGGTCCGATACACACGCGCTGCAAAGATGACACCAGAGCTGTGGGGTCGTGACCATTTTAGTGGAGTCTGGATAAAATGGACCGACATATAATTCATTTATTTCCCTGTAGTATGTGTCAAATATTTTTTTCTACAAGTTTAGGGAAATTATGGAATGTGTCATGTCTGTTCTATTCCTGATGTAAGGATATAGAGAGGAGATTAATGTAGGTGCACTTTTTGCTCATGTTCAGTAGTGAAGCCCCTCCCCATATAGATCACTAAACAGGCACTGGAAATGCTTGCACTCATCTACAGTGACCAGAAAATCAGGATTAAGGAAAATAATTAGCATCTGTAAAGTTTCCATAAACTGCTTAAATCAAATGTCCAGTGTTTATTTGCGGAATGCTGCACATTATGTACATGCATTGTAGTGAAGGTCCTCCCAGACAAGTTATAGGGGTAGAAATTGCTGCACTGAACAGTCCTGCCTTAATCCAGTTTTCCTGATCACTCTATATAGTCATTTATGTTGAACCCCAAACAAATTTTTATTATGTAAAACACCGTATTAAGTCATAAGTTGACTGAAACTACTGTGAATCAGTGGCATGCCGCATGTACGTGGGAGTTAGTAAATCGAGGAGTAGGAGGTTTGGCTTAGTGACTCCACAGCCCTGGATGACACCAGTGAGCTAGATAACCGAGAGGGGTTAATAAAGGGATTTAAAATACAACAAACCTAGCATGAATCCACTGGAGCTTAATGACCATCCAACACGTACTTCATGTACATCAATGTCTTTAGAGTACAGATGTTTCACAGGTACCTTTTCCGTAACCTAAAAAATACGCACATTTAGTATGGGGGTTGTACAAAAGTCTGACTTAGAAGACCTTTGCCCAAAAGAACTTGCCTTCATCTCAAAGCAAACTTTGCCCTTTTGGACACCATAAGAGGCTCTGCCACCAGCCCAAAGAAAAGCAAAGCTCTCCATAGTGAGGGAAGTAGCACTTAACCGATCCCGTGATATTTTGAAGTGAAGATCACAGTTATCTGTAAAAATACATAGAATTAGACTATACTTTTACCACATTAAATAAATATTTGCTATATTATAGACAATCACTAAAGTACAAATTCAGGGTTTCTTCAAATATTTTCAGTGCTACTTACATGTGTCCAGAAGAACATTTGTTTCATCATATTTTTCATCTTCCTCTTCCACTGGGGGTTGAGGTGACTTGGACCTACACAATATCGTATGGTTAGTTATCACACAATTAAAACACAAAAGACAAAAAATATACAAACATGTACTTTACAAACCTGCTGTATTTGTTTTCCTCAATATACTCAAAGTAGCCTCGGCCATGATCCTCACGTGGCCTTTTCACACCACGTTTTTTATCCTTTTGATCTTTGCCATCTGCAAGGAAAATATAACATTTTAATAACGTACAAAACAAATTTCAATAGACAATTTCAATAGTCTTATTTCTGAACACTTCTATTAATGGTGACAACTGTTCATATTCTATAGCAGGGGGGGGGGGCGCTGTGGTTCTCTCAATACACATCACCTATACACATACACAAATTGCTTGTTACCAGCAGCTTGTCTTGTGGATGAACTCAACTCACTGGAGAACAAGAAATATTCAACAAATGATAGAGTTATAAAAACACTAGGCCCATCAAGCCAAGCGATGGGGAAGCATAATGGCGGTTTCAAATTTGTTGGATGTACTCAATCTCTGCAGCCTACACAATTATGAATCAAAGTTTCTTTGCAGTAACAACCACAGTTTGTTAAAATGTTCCTTCTGTGCATAGCAACACATTAGACGTTTACGTGAGGTTTATAAGGATTTTTGAGGAAAGGTGTATTACAATTGTTTAGCAAAACTAGTCAGAAAAGCATTTAACAAGCTACCCCACAAGTCTAGGTCAGTCCATGTCGGTCTCCACTTCCTATGTGATATCAACAAGCCAATGACTGAACAGAAGAGTCAGAGGCCATTGATGGGCTGAACACTTGGTGAGATCTGTATTTTTACTTCTGATGCATTTCATCACATTCAGAGGCCAATAACCCTATAAATGTTAGCCAAATAGAAACGTTCTGTAAAAGGCAAAACTGGAGCAGCCAAACAGGATCTCCCCATGTTATGAAACCAAGCATATTCATTGTAAAATGAGAAGTAATGCAGCTTTCTAAACATTGCGATACAGAAACTGATCTGTCTGGGGGACTGAAATCTAAATATATTCCAGGTAATTGAATAAGGGCCTGGCTTCAGGATAGGTGGGCATTACCAGACATTGGGTCCAACACTCACCACTCAGAGAAGCAGAACCCACCTTGTTAGCCTCTTACAATCCCTTTAATATGGGGTGGCAATTGCCATTAGTCAAAAGGTGTAAATGCACCTCAAGTCTACAAAAAAAAAAAAAAAAGGGGGGCCACTCCACCCCCACACAGAAACAGACTACTCTATAGCATTTCCTCAGAGAGTAGACACCTCCACCAGTACATTCAGGTTTCACACCCAGCACTCCCTGTAATCGGACACATCAATAATTGTTACACAACGCCACAGGCTGCTGTTTCTACCCAGAGGGATAGATCATTAACCATTTCTACCACCAAACCTCAAGTAATCCAGATTCCCATTGCACCCTAATGATCCATAGGGGTATAATAGATTATTAGGCAGACCCATCTAGCCCTTGTACACTACGCACTGCCCCTCCCCCACCCATGGACAATGCACAGATGGGGAGGACTAGGGGAGCAGGTGTGGGGCACAGTCGCTTCTCACAGCAGGGTTCCCGGAAGTGACATCACACAATAACGGCCGCTCCGTGTACACAAGCACTTACCGCCCCGGGCCGACGCTCCGGCCTCCTCGCACTTGATGGCCATGAGGGGCAGGGGGCCGCTGGGCGCCGCTTCCTCGTCTTGTTTGGTCTCATCACCATTCTCATCCACTGCCGCCTCCTCCTCCTCTTCCTCTTCCAGGCCTACAGGGATGCCCTCATCCTCCTCCTCATCGTCCTCCTCCTCACCCTCCTGGAAGCCCTGGTCGTCGCCATTCTCATCTTCCTGGCCGACTACTGCTGCCGCCTCCGCCTCGTCCTCCTCTTCGGCTCCGTCGTCCTGCGCCGCCTCGGCTCCGTTCTCTCCGCCTAGCTCCATGCCTTCCTCGTCCTCCTCTTCTTCCTCCTCTCCTGTGCCGGCCTCCAGCTCCGCTCCCTCCGCGGCATCCATTCCTTCTCCCACAGCGACCACGCCGCCGCCAGTGGTGGTCTCGTCGTCCAGTGCGGCCTGCAGCCTCTCCATGAGCTCGGCCTTCAGTCCCTTATCACTCAGGCGCCGCTTCTTTAGCTCCTCTTTCAGTTCCGACACTTTGAGCTTTTTCACGTTGACTGGGGAACTCATGCTTGCGGTGGTGGTGGAGTCTTGTACTTGTAGTCTGCAGGCTAATCGTCAGTAGATGGTTCCTTATCCCTGCGTCTCACTCCTTCAAAATGGCGGAGCACACAAGGACAGAGCGCGCTGCCCTCTGGGGGGAGGAAGAGAAGAGAATGGCTGTGAGTACGAGGATCGCCAAGGTTTTACACACCCCGCCCCCGTGCAGGGGAGGGCTCTCGCGCGCCATGCTCCGCCAGTCCCGCCCCCTATTCATCACACACCCGCACCACAGCGCCACCTACTCGAGGCTCATGATAGAGAAACGTTTATGGCGCGGGAAATCCCAGCGGCGGCGCAGTAATAGAGCCCGTACAAGAGCACACAGGGGAAGGCCCGCCCTCTGCCCGGTCATACCGATTACCTCAGGCCCCGACGAAAAGAGGGTGCGGCTCACCGCAGCTGTGATCTCCAAGGACCCCACATCCCGCCGTATCCGCCAGCAGGGAAATCCCTGGAGCTCCAGCATTGCGAGGGAGGCTTTCCCATCTGCAGCACGTTACTGTAATGCTCTTCTTGGGTATATGGACTGTTAAAGGGGCATCCCATATTTAATAAATGGCCTCTTCCATGGTAAGACCACCACCCTGGTCTTACCATGGAAGAGGTCCCCCTTAGGGTGATGTCACAGGTTCAGTTTTTCAGATGCAGTTTTATATGCCCAAACCAGGAATGGAGTAAAAGTAGGAGGAGGAGCAGCACCTTTCAATTATTTGTCTCGCCCATTATGATCCACACCTGCTTGTGGCTTCAAAAACTGCATCTGAAAAACTGAACGTGTGCCATCACCCTTAGGCTGCATTCACACTGCCGTTGCCCACCGTACCGTAGCACCGCGGGCAACGGCAGCGGGAGGAGGTGGTGAGCGCAGCTCACCCCCGCCCATCTCCATAGGAACATATGGCACACGGCGCCGTACTACGGAGAAAGATAGGACATGGCCTATCTTTTTCCAGGGTACGGTGCTGCATCATACCACTCCTGTAGGGCGCCGTGCGCCCATTGCCGTCTATGGGGGGACGTATATCGGACGTACGTAGGCCGTATATACATTCCCCTTTCCGCAGTGTGAATGCAGCCTTAGGCTGGTGACGCACAGGGCTTTCAGGTTGCAGTTTTTCATTCTTATCTTGGATGCATCATCTTTTGCTTCCTTTGATCTCAGATGAGATTCTTGATTAAGGATACAACACAACTTTATTGAAATTGTTTTGTACAAAAGTGTCTAGCATGGTGTTATAAAGACCTAGACACTTGGCAGACAAAGGCTGGCGCCACACGTAGCGCTTTGTCTTCTGTGGAAACGCCGATGCGATCGGGTCGAGGCCTGCCCCGGTGGGCACGACTTTGTTTGCGTTTGCAAGCGCAGACAAAGCGCTACGTGTGGCACCAGCCAAAAAAACAGACCTTGGGAGTTGCTATTGCATTCTTTCTTAAGTTACTAGTTACACGATTAGATACAGCAATTCATTACAGTATGGGACAATAAGACATATTACACCAGTGGTTCTTAAAGGGGTATTCCGGGAATATGAACATCTGACGCAAAAACCCATGATGATATAAATAAATGAATACAACAATACTCAATGTCATTAGTCACAAAATGGAGCTTAAATAATTTGATTTTATCATTTACAAAATTTATGACCTCTCTCAAGTAGGTGGAGTTATCACTAAGATGGCTGCCACTGGAAACTACAAGTTCCATGATCCTTTAGTTCTCAATAACTCCTCCTACCACTTATGCTCTGCTAAAAGTGATGATCTAACAGGTTTTCTTGCTCTGTTACCATAGTAATGATGTGTAACTGCCATCACCACAACACCGACCATACTGGATGCAGTGCAACCAACCGAATACAGCCAAACTTAGTGGTGGTCACATGACCTGCCCAGGCAGGTGCAGGACATGTGGTGTGGACATGTGACCAGCGGCCATCTTCTGTCCTGCAACGGACCGCGCGGAGGAAATTAACGGACTGATTAAAGGGCCAGTAGCATTTTAATTCTTCATTACAGTGTATATCCACAGCATTTTCTGCTAAGGGGAGCAAAATTTTAAATAACAACCAATTACACATTAGCTTATATTTTGAGTGCCCATTTGTATATGAATTATGCTGATTCCTGGAATACCCCTTTAACCTTTTTTGAGGTACCCACCAGTTTCATATGCACATTCACCAAACCCTTCTTTAGTGATAAATCAAATATGTGTGTGTCTTGACCTCTGTGGCGGAAGCTCCACCAAACCCTTGAGACCGTCTCACCGAACCCTTAGGTTTCGATAGAAGCCTGGTTAAGAACCACTGTACTATATGTTTACAATTGAAATCCACAGTCATATGCCAGTAACCTGCGCTTGGCTGGGTACATGGATGGCAAAGGGATGAGGGTTCCCTCTGTCACCCCCCCTGATCAATATTGCAAAATAGGTGCAAAAGTTGTGATCAAAATCTAGGAATACACACAGACGCAGCTGTCCCATTCATCAGGTCCAAACGACTATAAAATCACACGTAATGTAATAGGGCAGATTTATCAAGCTGTCTGAAAGTCAGAATATTTCTAGTTGCCCATGGTAACCAATCACAGCTCCCTTTTAAAATATTTATGAGCACTGGTAAAATGAAAGCTGAGCTGTGATTGGTTGCTGACTTTCAGACAGCTTGATAAATCTGCCCCAATGAGTTTGAATGTTCTCTCCGTGTTTGCGTGGGTTTCCTCCGGTTCCTCCCACACTCCAAAAAATACAGTTAGGTTGATTAGCTGCTGGGCCCCAGTGCAAAATGCGTGCCAGGCCCCTAATTATAATGTATTGTTTGTAGTACAAGTCTTCTCATGTAGGAAAGATATACCAAATAAGCCCCCTAGGCTTCATGGGCCTGGTCGCGACCGCACCCTCTGCATTCCCTCGAGTTACGCCCCTTTTGATTAGATTGTGATCCCCATGGGGACAGGGACTCACAACGGAGCGGCCTCTGGGAAGGCCGGAGGAGACTCTGGAGAGGCCTTTGGGAGGGACAGAGGAGACTCTGGAGCGGCCTCTGGTAGGGCCGGAGGAGACTCTGGAGCGGCCTCTGAGAGGGCCGGAGGAGACTCTGGAGCGGCCTCTGAGAGTGCCGGAGGAGACTCTGGAGCGGCCTCTGAGAGTGCCGGAGGAGACTCTGGAGCGGCCTCTGAGAGTGCCGGAGGAGACTCTGGAGCGGCCTCTTGAAGGGCCGGAGGAGACTGGAGCGGCCTCTTGAAGGGCCGGAGGAGACTGGAGCGGCCTCTGGGAGGGCCGGAGGAAACTCTGGAGAGGGCTGGAGAAGACTCTGGAGCGGCCTCTGCGAGTACTGGAGGAGACTCTGGAGGGCCGGAGGAGTCTCTGGAGTGGCCTCTGGGAGGGCCAAAGGAGACTCTGGAGCGGCCTCTGGGAAGGCTGGAGGAGACTCTGAGAATACTGGGGACAAGCAGGGCAGGCATAGAAGCCAGACTTGTGGTTGTTCGAACCTAGACCGTATTTTTGCCAGAAACGTATAGGTAGCCATGTCCAGATCACCACTATCCCAGAAAGAAGTAGCCCAGGCCATGGCCTCTCCAGAGGGCAAAGAAAAATCAAATGCCAGCTTAGAGCGTTCGGTGGTGAACTGGGAGGACAGTTTAATGTGCAGCAAGCACTGGGAAACAAAGCTCCTGCAAAAATTGGGGTTGCCATCAAATTTGTTAGGCATAAAACATTGGGGTCCAGACTCTACTGCCAGAAAACATGGCGGGGTAACTGGAGCTACAGGAGGAGTCGTGGGAGCCTGTTGCTGGGAGGCAATCATCCGTCGAAGAGTGGCAGCGAGTTTGTCCAGGAATTCTTTTTGGACAGCAATCTCTTTAGCTTGGAAGGTCAGCCGGCAGCTGGAGTGGGTCCTTGGCACAGTCCATGGCTTTAGCAGAATTCATGACCTTGGCCAGATCTTACTGTCACGCACGGGGGTGTGGGAGAGTCTCTTGAGGCTAAAGTCAGTGGACTCCCTGGACCACCGCGGGGAATGATGCTACAAGCTGGGAGCGAAGTCTTAAGTGGACCCCTGGTCTTCGCCAGAGCCCGCTGCAAAGTGGGATGGTCTTGCTGCAGCGGTGAGCCACCAGGTCGCTCCACGGGTGCGACTAGGCCCACGGTGGCAGCCAAGGTAGAGACACAGAGAAGGCAGGACCTCGGGATGGCCACAGGAGTACAGGACCGCCACAGGACCATGGGAATACCACAGGAACATGGTAAAGTGTTCTGATACTGATCTGGCAAGCTCTGTGTAGCACTGTGGAATCTGTGTGTGCCATATAAATGAAGGAATTATTATTATTATTATAGGTAGCAGTAATCCTTCCATTTCAGTTTGATCGCTTGCACAATGCTCCATGGGATGTTTAAAGTTTGTGAAATCTTTTTGTATCCAAATCTGGCTTTAAACTTCAACAACAGAGACCTGCCTGGTGTGTTCCTAGGTCTTCATGATGCAGAACCCTGAGACCAAATGTGGGCCAGTGTGTTTTACAAAAGTGCCTAAAAATTGTGTATTAATTATAAAGTTATATTTTGTACTTTGTAGTCTGTTCTTAATGGGAAATATATATATATTTCTGGGAGTGTCGATTCTTGTTCCTGTTGAGTAGTATGGTATATAAAATTTAACTGCTTTGATGTTTGTTTCAATGCATTTTTCTGTTTTAATCATTTGCATTTGACACAAAGTTGCATGAGGGTTTAACGAGCTATCAATTGTTGATCAAGACAAATGCAATTTCCGGTTTGTCTGCTTTCAAAAATATATGGATATTAGGGTTGCCTTTACTTTTTTTTTATGTGTATATTTAGCAGTTTGTGACAGTCTCAAAATTTCTTCCTGAAAAGCAGATCAGTGTTTTTTTTCAGTTTTAGAGATTTTATGATGATTTATTCATGTGAACATATGATTAGGAGATGAACATAGTTCATAGATACTATAAAATTGCATGGAAGTGACTATGTCTATAGGAAAATATATGCTTTTATTGGGTTTAGAATAACTCGTTATGCTGTCATTTCTGTTTTATTTGTACATGTTACAATTGTAAAAATTGCAGTGGCCAAAACACAACAACATTTCCAGAACTTCCTGGCTAGGAAATGTTAAAATTAAGAAAATTCAGTATGATAAACGAGGGACACTAAGATCCAGGCACTGTAACTGTGCTAACCTTCCTATAGTTCTTATCCTTCTAAAATAAATGTTTTATACATTATGCTAATGAGCCTGAGGGGCTCTAAGGGACGTTTCCAGTGCTCCTCAGTGATGTCTTTTCACAGATTGTTACAATAAGCAAAAAAGGTATCCCCTCCTGCACTTCCTGCTGCTGCTAGATTACACAGGCAGGGTGAGGGGGAGAGAGCATGGGGGTTGGGTGTGACATGTTCTGCTTGTTGTAAAAGACTGTGAAACCCACCAGAGCCCCTCAGGCTGATTAGCACAACTTTAAAAGTGTTTTTTAGGACTGCCATGGATAACAAATGTAATAAGATTACAACTGTCATTGTGCCTGGTGTCCCAGGGAGCGAGGTAGGTTGAACAATTCAGCCGACTACTGACTTGTATTAATAATTATATATAGTGTCTGCTAATTAACATATTTGATGTAATGTATGTTCAATGTTTATTATTTGTAGTCACCTGTTAGCAAGCACGTAACCCCCTCTAAAGCATCCTCGTCCACCCCTTGGTGTATCAGTGCTGGACGTTGTATCCAGTAGCTCCAGTAGTAACTTTAAAGAGGACCTGTTGTTAAGGTAAACCTGCTGATAGATCAAATCCTGTCATTTCTACTTGTTCTATTTTCCTAAAATCATTGTAACAGAGACTTCATTATAAGATGGCGCCGGCATCGTGATCATAACGAAAACAATTAAAGCTAAAGAATGTCAACAAGACTTCAATCCTGACGTCAATAAGCAACAGCAAGGAAGTTCTCCAATCAAGAGACTACACGAGCTGGGAATTCTCCGCCCCTTCTGCTTCTTCCATAATTTCTATATAGTTTTGTGAAACCAAATAAAGTTCTAGCAGTGCAGATTTCCCATGGCCATGATCGCATGAGTGAGATTTAAATCAGCAAATGTGTCTGAATTAATTTCTTATGATGTGCACGCATGCTTATTGATTAGAAACACGCAGCCAACGCACACTAAAAGAGGATGTCTTGAATCCTACCCTAACATTGGAGGCACTGCTGAGATTTCGCTATCAGGATGACCAGGACGCCCCCTCGTTCCAGCACTATTTGCAGCCTCGGGGTTACCACTTCCCGACTGGGTCTGATCAGCCCACGATCACGGTAAGTTTCAGATAACATATGTTAACCTGTGACTTGCCTGTGACTCGGGGAGTGGTGATACCTGTGGCTGTAGACAGCTGGGATTGGAGGGTAAATATGTATAGCCACCTGGTGTCTCCTGCATCGGGGTCTGAATTGTTATATAGCTCTGTATGAGAAGTGCCTTGGCTGCTGTGTGTATGCGCTTTGCTGAGCCAGAACAGAAAGGGAGGGGGAGGACGTTCGAAGTTCATATAGAGAGGAGTGTAGCGAAGCCGCAGTGAAGATCAGACATATGGGCCGTTAGAATTAGAAGAAAAAGGACGGATGTCTGCACACGAGACATAGGCCGCCAGAATAAGGAGAAAAAGGACGGATGTTTGCCCGCCAAACATAGGCCGCCAGAATAGGAGAACGGGTAAAGAACGGGTGTCTGGGGATTTGACAGGAATTAGGAGAAAAAGGGAGATCGTTAAGCGGGGACCTTCTGATAAACCTCTAACCGACACGCAGTGAGCTAAGTCTCTATAACTGGTGATCGGGGAGCTTGAAGGTCAGACCTTCTGATAAACCTCTGTAACTGACACGCGGTGAGCTAAGTCTCTATAACTGGTGATCGGGGAGCTTGAAGGTCAGCCCTTAAGCCGTGAGCAGCTGCATGGTAAGGGTCTCGGACAAATTATGCTGCGGTTTCGGAATAGAAAGGACGTCCTCCCAGAGGGAACCACTGGTGCGCTAGCGATAGTTCAGTGCAAAGAAGGGAAAAATGAGGTAGACAGAAGATTGGCTTGATGTAAGTAGAGAGAAGGTTGTTGAGTCAAGTAGGATGAATTAAGTAGGACTGCTGGAAAAGTGCAATTTGATTTAATGGAACAGGTTTGCGGTGAAATAAAAAGTAATAATGAAGGTTTGAGAGTTTTGGGATGTGTTAGAGGATCTGATGATTGTACAACTTGTACACATGCAAACAGACTCTGAGAACCTCTAACTTTGACTGACGGACCAGGACAGAGTGACAGGGATCCTTCAGAGTGCCGTTTAAGAAAGAGACAGGCGATAAGGGACATTTAAAAGTTTTTGATGTGGAAAGAATTTGAGAAAAAGAGATTTCATTATATTTTCCTCTGAGTGAAAAATGGCCCCTGTAATCCAGACTCCACCCCTGTATCTGGTGGTTAGAGAAGATGACACGCCCTACCATTCTTCAGTGGCGGCCATCTTAAGTCGGTTTATTTTTCAGTGGCGGCCATTTTAAGTTATATTCCCTTCAAGTCCCTGAAAGTTGATTGCTGTTGGCAGCTATAAAAGCTGTTGTGGGGCTTTGTAGGACAACATCTGACCATGCTTGGGTGTCCTGCCAGACGTTTTTTTTTTTTTTTTATCTTTTCGGGCGTCTGCTAGGGGTCTTGGAGTGAGGGATGTTGTTTACTTGAGTATTATTAAAATTGATTGATCCCGACAATTAGAGAAAAATTACTATAAAAAATGTTGCAATGTGTCTGGTACCTGCTTTCTGGCATTTAAGGGGTTAACAAAAGGGTGGGGGCTGTTGGAGCTGCGTTTTGTTTTGTGAAGACATGTACATGGCCTTGACGCTGAAGTTCTCCAAAAATCTAGGGCTCTGTCTGAGCTGTGTTATCACTTTGTGTTCTGTTCTGACCTTGACGCTACAGTAAGCTGAAGTTGTTTACAGAAGGGGGCAGATCGCTGCGTTTAGACTTCTCCCTGACAATCTAAAAAAGACTTGAAGGAATTTATTTGGTTGTGGAACAGGGATACAGTATGATGTGATGTCCTCCTGTGTACCCCCATGAACAATCTAAGCAAGAACAAGCCCCCCGACTGTATTACAGAGCCTATGACTGACTGTTGTTCCTTTTTGATTAAAAACCAACATAAGTGTACCTGGATTTTGTTGAAATGTTGGAGTCTGGCCAAAAGTTTATAGATAGTTAAGAGAATCCTAAATGTCTGGATGAGATAAAGCGGAGACGCACACGGTAATGGAAGAGTTCCATGGGAACGGTTTGCAGCTTTGGGATACATGGGGAATGACCTGACAGTGTTGTGTAGTGTGTTGTTACCAAAGGTGTTAACGGACTAGAGACATCTCTACCAGATTTGCGTATACAGGGATTGATAAGATTGTGACTGAAAGCCAGAGGGAAACAGAGACCAGTTTCACAGACCACGGCAAAGTGACACTGACAACATTTCCAATAGTCTCAACCGACCGACCCAAGTGGGCGTGTTTTCGACGGTGGGGAGGAGACATTACTATAGTGAGTGGCGGAGACGCCCCCAACAGGGCAGGACAAGGGGTGGTGGTAATGGACAGGGATGTCAGCGAGAACAGTCCCCCTTCTGAACGGCCCCCCCAAACAGAGTTAGTGCCTTTCATTGTAAAACTGATGTGTGACTCTCCTCTGCTAGCCCGATGATGATTTTAGCCCATTCCCGGTCAAGGAAAAGACCCAGAAAGAACAGCTGGATACCTGTAGGATGGTCTATGACCTCCAAGCTGCCAATGAGTGGTCCCTAGCCCAAACTGGCAGCAGTCCCCAGGGTGATATATTATTCACGTTATTGATTTGGCAAATGTTTTCCTCTCTGTACCCCTACATGAAGATTGCCAGGACCTATTTGCCTTTACCAGTGTAGTATTCCAGTATACCTGGTGCAGATTCCCACAAGGGGGGTAAAACTCACCCAGCCAATACCCCATGGCCCAACAGGGAGTAGACTGGCAGACTAGCCCCTTACTGGATGTTCTCCTTTTCAGTATGTGGAGGACCTACTGTTTTTGTTTGCCAGGATGCATTTATTGACCTTATGTGTTTTCTGTTCCAGAAGGATTGCAAAGTTTCCGGAGACAAACTCCAGTACTGCCAGGAGAAGGTGGCCTTCCTAGGCCACTGCTTCTCAGCCACAGGCAGATACCTGACAGAGGAAAGAAAGCTGGCAGTCCAGAATATGCCCCTGCCCTGAGGCCCTAAGCCTCTTCACATGATTCTAGGACTGGCCAGCTCCTGCAGCCCTGGGATAAGGTCTGCTGCCCCTTTCTGACTGAATTGCCTCTTCCCCATTTGCCCTTAGTCAGGAGGCAATTGATGCATTCCATAGCCTTAAGCTGGCAAATCCTGTCTGCCCCAGCCTTAGGCACATCCTATTGGATAAGACCTTTTATTTTATTTTGCACGGAGTATCTAGGCCACAGGTGTCCTAGCCCAGGAACGTGGTGGCCTCCCCAGTGGCCCACTATTAGGCCCGGTTAGACTCAGTTGTGAGGGGAGTCCCGCATGTGTCAGTAGCTGCAGCCAGCAATCTGCTCAGCATGGCCAGTGAGCTGATCCTAGACCCTAGATCACTCAGTTACTGTGCAAACCCCACATACCTTGCACAGTGTCCTCACCCAAGTACAGCCCAAGCATGTGAGCCAAGGCCAGACAGCTCAGACTCCAGTGTGCACTCCTGATGCCCCAGGATACACTGATAAGGTGCACAGCTCTGAATCCTTCGTTCTATCACCAGTCTTCCAGGATTCAGAGAGGGGAGGAGAGAAGGGTGATTAACCCAGATGTTGAGTTTTTTCTCATAGATGGCTCCAGGTCTGCAGGAGAAGACAGACGGTTCTACACTGGATATACAGTGGTCAGTGGCGCACATGAGGTAGTACAAGCAGAACCACTCCCTCCACACAGGTCAGCGCAGGAGGTGAAGTGATGGCACTCAGGGAAGCGCTACAGCTGGTGGAAGGTAAAAGGGCAAATATCTATACTCAAGGTATAGTTCTGGGGTCTAAACACGACTATGAACCCATATGGAAGGCTAGAGATTTCCTCACCTCTGCAGGGACCCCCGTTAAGCATGGCACCCTGGTTAAAGAGCTCATGGATGCTCTCTTACTTCCACAAGAGGTGGGGATAATAAAAGGAAAAGCACACACAATTTGGTAACTCCACAAGCCAAGGGCAAGTATATGGCTGACGGGATGGGGAAGGCAGCTGCACAGATGGAACACAGAGACTGTCCTGAAGTCTCAGCGGTGAGTTCTGAGCTAAAAGTTTGATCCACAGGTGTTCCAGTCCCTGGTGGCCCGAGAGTCATCAGAAGTGAAGGTAGTGTGGAGGAAAGCTGGAGCCCAGATGCCGATGGGACCTGGATGCTGGGAGAGAGGGTGTGCCTGCCCAGAGCCCTGCACCCGACAGTAAGTCAAGTAGGCCACGGACACAAACACACGTATCCAAAATGGCCACGCTAGTGCACATAAACCACTAGTGGTTTGCCCCGGGCATTACTACCCCTGTCACTAGACTAGTGAAAGCCTTTATAGTCTGTGCCTGCCACAGCCCGGGTAAGGTGGTAAAGACCCCACAGAAGGTGACACCCAAGCCGCTGTATCCCTTCCAGAGACTGCAGATGGATTTTATCCAGCTACCAAAAAGTGGTACGTAGGAGTACGTGCCTGTGTGCATTGATCTCTTTCCAGGGTGGCCAGAAGCTTCTCCCATGACCAAGGCTACTGCCAGAGCCGCAGCCAAGAAGGTGGTGAGTGAGATTTTTCTGCAGGTTTGGACTTCCAGAGACCATAGAGTCCGGTCGCAGAACCCACTTCACTGAACAGGTAAAGACCTGAAACCTTGTCCCTCCTGGGTATAGAACAGACCCTGCACACCCCATACCCTTCCCAAGTTGGTGGTGCGTTTGAGATATTTTAAACGGCACTTTTAAGTTAGAGATCTGGGAGGCCATGGAAGAAACAGGGAAACCATGGGGCGAGTGCTTTCCTGCTGCCCTCTATTCAGTTAGGACCACCCCCAACAGAAAGATGGCATTGTCCCCCTTTGAAGTACTTTTTGGCTGTGCACCCAGACTAAGCCCCTACTTCCCACAGACCCTAGAGATGATGGCAGGAAACCAGGTGGAACATGCCGCACAGTTGAGCCAGGCCTTGGAAAAGGTCCGCAAAAGTGTTTCTGATTCCTTTTTCAGATGCAGACAGAGACCTCAGGACGCATAACCTGAAGCCTGGAGACTACGTGGTGGTAAAGAGACACCAGGGAGAGAGTCTGGAGCCTCGCTACAATGGTCCTTTCCAAGTCCTGCTGACCAGTGCCACGTCTGTGAAGCTAGAGGGAAGTCAGCATGCTTCCACGCTTACTATTGCAAACTTACTTATTCTTCCTGCTAGCTGGTCTCTTCTGACTGACTGTATGCTCAGGGACACCCCAACCATGACTATCACTGTATCTATAGGGGTAACCAGGATGCCCCCAGGGTAGGAGACTTTACCTACGGTTGGTGCAACAAGACAATGACCTTCTATAACACTGACAGCACAGGTAACCCTGTATCAGCAGTGTCTGATGTGTACTGGATTTGTGGGGATAGGAGAGTCAGGTCAGGCCTAGAGGCTGGGAAGGTGAGTGTACGGTGATAAATGTTCTGCATTCCTTCCTCGTGATCCCCAGGGATAAGTTTGATCAGACACATAAAGTAAAGGTAGAGAATCCCAAAGGATTCTGGAGGTCTGAGAGAAGCACCTAGATGACAATGTTTATACAGATACAGTGGGAGCACCAAGGGGGAGGGGGGGGGGGGGTCCCAGATGAGTGCAAGGCCCACAATCAGATATGGACAGGTATTCCCCATGACAGATCATTATTCCCCAGATAGCTATGAGCAAAGATGTTTGTTGGGTAACTGTTTTTATTGTAATCAACAGAGATTTGTGAATTATATCCGAGATGCTTCCCAGAACCGCATGATTTTGGACATGACCCTTGCTGAGAAGGGAGGAGTCTGTAAGATGGTGGGAGTGACTTGTTGCATGTACATCCCGGATGACATCGCCCCCTATGGATCGATTACCCATGCTCTTGAAAAGATTGAAGGACTGTCCAGGGAACCCAAGAGAAACTCGGAAGTGGACGCTATATCCTTCACTTTGTAGTTGGGGGATTGGAAGGGTTTCCTGTAAGTGGGGGTGATATTGGGGATTGTGATTTTGCTCTTGTCACTTATTGTGTGTTATGTGGTTCCCCCCATCAAGTCCACCTAGTATCATGGGTATCAGTAGTTAGACAAGCCACACCCAACAGGGGTCTGCTGTCATCTAACTGGTGAAGAGGAGAACGATGCACATATGGGCAGATCTGTAGGTCCTTCTAGACTAAGAGTAGCCGAGAGAAATTCCAGGATTTAGGGGGGACTGTTAAGGTAAACCTGCTGATAGATCAAATCCTGTCATTTCTACTTGTTCTATTTTCCTAAAATCATTGTAACAGAGACTTCATTATAAGATGGCGCCGGCATCGTGATCATAACGAAAACAATTAAAGCTAAAGAATGTCAACAAGACTTCAATCCTGACGTCAATAAGCAACAGCAAGGAAGTTCTCCAATCAAGAGACTACACGAGCTGGGAATTCTCCGCCCCTTCTGCTTCTTCCATAATTTCTATATAGTTTTGTGAAACCAAATAAAGTTCTAGCAGTGCAGATTTCCCATGGCCATGATCGCATGAGTGAGATTTAAATCAGCAAATGTGTCTGAATTAATTTCTTATGATGTGCACGCATGCTTATTGATTAGAAACACGCAGCCAACGCACACTAAAAGAGGATGTCTTGAATCCTACCCTAACACTGTCACCCATAAATCGGGCACTAGGAGTTGCTTACTAAAGTAAGAAGGATGTAGTTACCAGAAATAATAATAATACTCTGGCGAAGTACCATGTAAACGTCGTACCGCTTGCCAAGCGGTCCAATGTATTCCTGAGGGGGCGGGGTTGGGGCGTGTTGAGGGGCGGTGACTGCCGCATGACGCGGCGCATGACGCACTACGGCGTTTGTTCAAGCACTAGGTGCCTGATTTATGGGTGACAGGTCCTCTTTAAATAAGCTAACAAAACAGTCTGTTGTCACCAGGGCATTAAGAAAGTAAAAGCATTCATATACTGTAAGCTCTTGCAAGCAAGACCCCCACTCCTATTGTTCCATATGACTGTTTGTACTTTGTAATGTAATATTATATTTGTATATGTCCCCTATGATTTGATGGCACTATATAAACAAAGACTTTTATTATTATCATATCGTCGTATCATTGGTTGAGAGCCCAGAACTCTATAGGAAGAAGGTGTTTAAAAAAGGGTCCATCCCTAAGTCTGGATGTGGGTTTTTGTAGTGACAAAGTAGCAAAGAAAGCTTCAGCAAGAGTGCTGAAGCAGAGTGTTCCAGCCCCAGAATTAAGGAGATAGTCTGAGCCTAAATCCCTTTCACCAGAGACTAATTTTCAGTGAAGACAGGTTTCAAAAACCCATTACACCTGCATTCCAAAGATGCCTTTGTCCCTTCCATGACCATTTTCATTTCATTATAACTGTGTATTTTTCTATAATTCAGTTTATTCAATAAAAATTCTTAAGTCAAAATATAGCCAGATGACCATAAATAAGCACAATGTAGCCCTTTGCACACAAAGGCGCAGGAAAGTAATGTAGACGTCGCATTTTTAGGCACAGGACAGATTTTGTGTGTGTTCAAACATTTATTCAGATATGTGCCAGATATGAATAACAAGTTGAACTGTTGTAAATTTTAAAAATTTCTGTTTATGAGAAACACTTGACAAAATACTCCTAAGTATCAAATTACCATGTGTAGCTAAAAAAGGAAGAAGAGCTGCACACTGGCAATTCAGATCAGAACCTTTAGGAGTACTTCCCAGGTAGTAGGACCAGACAGTGTAGTGGAGGTGTCTATGGAAAAGGGGGGAGGGTAAGAGAAGGGTAAATATGAACGGGTGGGTGGCTATGGGAGGTATTATAGATTTTGCTCGGCCACCTAGAAGGCATCCAAATTGACCAAGTTACATAAAGGAAGTATATGCTGAGGAGTTTTTATAATCTAGCCATGGCCCCCAAGTTTTGATGTGTTGTTAAGAGAGTCTTCCGTGAGCTCTTCCATCCTGTGTAGTAGTGTGATTTCTGAAAACAAGTCAGAGGTAGATGACACCCTGGTGGACTTCCATAGACGTGTTATTAAGGATCTTGCTTCTATTAATAGAAACCCAGATAGAGCGTGTTTAGCTTTATTTATTGCAATCGTTAGCATGTTAAGCAAAAGAGGAGCCAGATCATCCTCTATTTCAAGGCCTGTCAGCTTGTTCAGTAGCATTAGAACACTAGACCAAAAATGTCGTTGCTCGGGACACTCCCACCTGATGTATGACATAGTTCACTGTGATTGCCTACACCGTCAACATTCGTCGGGGCTGGAGGGGTATATCCTATGAAGTTTTGCCGGTGTCCAGTACCAGCGTGAGAGAACTTAAAAGTTGGTGGCAAAATTCAAAATATTTGGAGCAGTCCTCCTTGCAGCAGGTCCTCCCAAGTTCCATTTCCCACACTTTAGTGTATGAGAGGTCTGACTTAGCCCAGGTAACAGAAGCTCATAGATCAGGTGAGGGATCGCTGAGTTGGATGCACAATTTATTTTTATGTGGGTCATAGAAGTGCTGTAGTTAATTATATTCCCTCTGCATCCTTGTAGAACAGGGCACACATTCCGCCGCATTGTCCAGGGGTATGAGGCCAGAGTCACAGAGAAGTAACATAAAGGGTAATGTAGATTTCTTACGTAGAGAAAAAAAAAAAAAAGCGGTGCCATCCTGGTGGGAAATCTGGGTTGTCGGTTATTGGGGTCATCGGACCATCCGTAGTAAATAAACGTGTGGCTTCACTAACGCTTCTATAGGTTTTTATGACCTGAGAAGTCACATAGTGTAATCTAGCTAGCTGATTATCATGCTACAAATGTAGGTCACCAAGGGAGTGTGGTCAGAGGGGCAAGGATATTAGGCCCTCTAGGAGTATCCATAGTTTCTCAGAGTCTGCATGGAACTAGTCTGGAACCCGAACTAATACAGCCGCCACATAATATCCCTTAAATTCAGGAAGAACCTAGACCCACATGTAACTTATAAGTTTAACAATAAGTTTAGCTTTAGCTATCCTCAGTGGAGAGGAGCCCCAGAGAAAGTGCTTCACCATCTTCTGTAGCTTACCAAAAATGTGGTTGGGGAGGGTTAATGGAATTATTTTATATTGATACAAGATCCTCGGAAGGACAGTCAATTATTTGTAGCTCAAGCGGCCCATCTAGGTTAGTTGTTTTGAGGTCCAGTTTTTTAAATCACCCTAAAGTTTCTGTAGAAAATGTCTGTAATTACGGGTAAATGTTGAGGTTAGATACACTGGAATACACATTCCAAGGTAGACAATGACCAGGAGAAGGTGGAATCACGTTTTAGTTGATTGTATTATCATCAAGGCCTATCCTCCTGGCTACGCTCTTAATAATGTTAATTTTATGGTTGCTATAAAAGCCACAGGTGTTCAATGTTTTCATTAGAGGAGGGAAAGATGTAGCAGGGTCTCTTATGTATAAAAGGACATTGTCTGCAATTGCAGAACATTTGTATGTGAGACCCACTATGCATATTTCAGATATGGCATTGTTAGAGCAAATGGCTGCCATCAGGTGTTCAATTACCAGAACATATAACTTATATGCTTACCATTGCCTATGGAGGAGGAGGGAGACAAGGTGCCATTAATACAGACCTAAGCATGTGAGGAATTGTACAGCACCCAGATCCACGCTAAAATAGTAGGCCCTAGACCAAGCAAGAGTCATCTCAAGGAATCTTCAGCGATCTGTAGTAGTCTGTGAAAGCTGCAGCAAACCCTAATACAAGCCTGAGTTTTGATGGTAAAGAGAGCATGGAATTGAGTTCCTGTGAGCTCTCTCAATTTCGCCTCCTGTAGTGTCTGTTTATGCTGAGCTTTAAACTTACGGAGGGTGGTCAGAAGGACCCTAATATTAGCCCCTTTTTCCCTCTTCAGACACAACCCATGCTGCATAATTGTGTATTTTAACTTGCCTGGTTCCTTGCCAGAATCCGGTGCTGAGTCCCGAGGGAGGGGGGAGAAGTTGTGTGCGAGCAGAATGGAGGGGGCTGAGAGCTGAGGAGCATTGATGAAGGGAGGAGGGATTGAGCAGCATGAGACAAGACAAGTGTTTAGCTTTAAAATGCATCTAAACCGAAGCCCCCCTTCCCCTTGGACTCCTCGAAGGATTCTGGCAGGGAGCTAGTTAAGTTAAAATACACAATTATAACAAATATAAAATGCTCAGAGATGGGACAAAGGCAACCTTGAAATGTAGGTGTAATGGGCTTTTGAAAAACCTGGGAAAGTGTAATCCGCAAGGAAAAAAACACCCAATAAAGTCTCAGCCACTACACCTCTCATATCCTAGAATTTTATTTTCCATTCCTTAGTAGGCCTTGACGTGCACAATGCATATCTAATAATAGGCTTCAATGGCTTTTTGCATCCACGTATATGGGTTTTGTTAACAAAACTCTGCAATGTTCTTGACAAACAGAAAATATTTTTCACAAGACTATTTGATTCAGAAAATGGATCTGTCAGCCCAGCAAGCAGTTGACATGTTCCTGCAGCTAGAGGGTTTGCAGTAGTAAATATAGGCATCTTCTTTTACATTGCAGTCTAATCATTGCAGATTAGACTGCTCACCACTTCCATTCTGCATGTTGCTTTCAAATCACATATCTTTCTATTTTGAGATTAATCTGCATTATTTTTGTACCAAAATATCCAAGGTTCAGTTGCTTAGCAACTGTCATTGTAGTGACAGGGAATATTTGCATAGACTTTTGATAAAGAAACCACTAATCAATGCAAGAACATTAGAGAAATCCAAATCTCCTATTATTGTATATGAAAAATACAACTTTTTATAGTATGATTTGTTTACCATTTACACATATTTATGCATTTATTTATTAAATTTTGATGTTGAAGCATACATGCATCTGAAATATAAAAGTAACCAGACCAAGGTTTATTATACCAAGAAGCACTCCTGATGCCAGATCTCCTCCAGTGAGTGCCAGGCTTTTCTGGTTTGCCAGTGGAGGCTGCTGCTGGACATTTAGCTGAATGCAGACTGTTGCTGGACATTATTAATGAGACAGTTTCTTAATAGGGGAAGCTACTGCTGGACTGTGGAGTGTGGTGCTGTGTATATGCCGGTGTAGCATATATGTGTAATTGCAAGTCTAATGTGTGGAATGGCAGTGGGATTTTATGTATATCAGAGCCCACTTCTGTCTTGTTACACCCCTGGTCCTTATAATATTAATTTCCTCCTCATAGGACTAAAGATATATTCCCCAAGATTAGGTCATTAAAGAGCTAATGGAGTCAGTATGGAAATCCAGCCTTCAGATTTGAATGTGTGTATACGCACCAAAAGATGATGGGATTTGCAACCAAAGGTATATCTCACAGTTACCAAGCTGGCTAAAAGATGGGTGTTCCCTGTTTAAGACTCCTCTCTTTAGGGTGATAAAAATTGCCTCAGAAGAGTACAAATCATCAATGGCAGCAGTCCATGCTTTGATGACATTAGAGAACATGTGCAATGAGTTTCATTGTTGGATAGTCTGTTGATAATGAAGTTAACAGTAGAACATTTGTGAGATGCTCTCATTCATGCATTAACCCCTTCACGCTCCGCGGCGGATATATCCGCCACGGAGCGCAGTGACTTAGCGCTCAGTGGCGGATATATCCGCCACGGCGCTTATGCCGGTTCGGCTCTGGATCAGAGCCGAACCGGCATCGGGAAACACGGGGTGCCGGCTGTAACTAATAGCCGGCACCCCAGTGTAACACCCGCGATCGGAGTTGTCTCCGATCGCGGGTGCTTAACCCTTTAGATGCCGCGGTCAGCGCGACCGCGGCATCTAACAAGTATCTGGGGGGTCTTTCCCCCACGATCGGCCCCCCCGAACCGTTTTCGGGGGGCGCCGATCGTTGCTATAGTAACTCTGGGGTCCGATCTGGTCCCCAGAGTTACTAGCAAGAATTGCCAGTAAGATGGCGTCTGTGACGTCATCTTACTGGCAAAGTGCCAGCCTATGCAAGTGCATAGGCTGACACTGATAATACTCTGCAATACATCAGTATTGCAGAATATTATCATGAAGAAGCAATCAGAAGATTGCTTCTTCATGTACCATGGTATAAAAGTGAAAAAGTAAAAAAAAAAGTTATTCAATAAAAAAATAAAGTCATAAATCACTAAAAATGCCCCAAACCCCCAAAACATATAAAGAGACATATAACTCAAAAAAAAAGTCTAAATCATAACACAAACCCCACATATATAGTATCACCGCGTCCGTAACAACCCGTAGAATAAAAGTAAATCATTATTGAACCCCCACGATAAACGCCGTAAAAAAAAAATGTTATAAACCCTCCAAAAATTATGATTTTTACCTTTTCAATCCCACAAAAAATGCTATAAAATGCGACCAAAAAACCATATGTACTCAGACATGATACTGGTGCAAAGTACAACATGTCCCGCAAAAAACAAGCCATCAACCAGCTCCGTAGCCAAAAACGTAACAAAGTTATGCCACTTGGAAGATGGCAATACAAAAATTATAGATTTTTCCCCACATTAGGGTTTTGTTTGACAAATTTAGTAAAACGTAAGAAAATATATTCATGTCTGGTATCCCCGTAATCGTATCGACCCATAGAATAAAGATAACAGGATTATTAGTCTATACGGTGAACACCAAAAAAAAAAAAAGTCAAAAATCCAGTACAGAATTGATGCTTTTCTACTCCTGCCCTCAAAAAAAGTTCCTAAATTTTCAACAATAGGTGATACCAACCCCAAAATGGTAACAATGGAAAAAGCATCTCATCCCGCAAAAAAAATGCCGTCACATGGCCCCAATAACGAAAAAGCGAAAATTTTATAGCCTTCAAAAGGGGCCAATGAGGAAACTAAAATCCTGGCAGCTGCAGCGCCCTCCTTCCCTTCTGCGCCTTGCTGTGCGCCCATAAAACAAGTCACAGCCACATGTGGGGGGTCGCTGCACTCAGGAGAAATTGCAGAACAAATTGTATGGTGGGTTTTCTCTTTTTATATTTTGGAAATGTGTAAATTTTAGGGCTAAATGAACGTATAAGGGAACAGTATGACCATTCTAAATTTCACCTCCATTTTGATTCAATTACTATGAAGATCTCAAGGGGTTAACAATCTTCGTAAAAGCTGTTTCTGATAGCTTGAGGGGTGCAGATTTGAAAATGGGTAGATTATATAGGGGGTTTTGATGCTAAATATGTAAAATTTCATTCAAAACTGTATTTATCCCCAAAATAGTCAATTCTGAAAATCCGGAAAAGCGATATTCTATTTGTAGGCCGCGTGACGTCAAAATAAATTATCCAAACATTTCAGAAATTATGAAAATGTAAAGTAGACAAATGGGAAATGTTATTCTGCAAGTTATTTGGGTGGTAAATCTATCTGCCTGAAAACGCAATGATTTTGAATTTCGAAAATGGCAAATTTTTCAAAAAATTTATCATATTTTCTTTTTTTTTGTAAATAAACGCAAAACTTATCAGCCAAAATTTACCACTAAAATGAAGTACAACATGTGGGGAAAAAACAATCTCAGAATCGTTTTGATAAGTAACAGTGTTCAAAAGTTATAACCATATAAAGCGACGCAGGTCAGAATCCAAAAAATCGGGCTGAGCCTTAAGCTGTAAAATGGCTGCGTCCTTAAGGGGTTAAGATTGTTTTCAGGCAGCTACTGATTTATTTTTATTTTTATCTATATGGTACTTATTTGTCCATTTTATAATCATTTTTTATACTAACTCATCTGATGTGACTTGAGCATCTATGTATTACTTTATGCAAGGGTCCTGCATTAGTATGTCTTTGTATTTTATGTATTTTTAGATTACCATTAATAAATATATGTGATATTTCCATCTATTGCAGTGCCTGTTTATATTTTTACATTTTATACCATTTCATGTTTTAAGAATTAAGTTGGGATTTTTACCAAATGTTCCATCACAGCTGGCTACAACTCAGGATCTTTTTACCTGTCTTGTGTTCTTATCCAATTATTGAACAACAAAAGAAACTCCATTCTCCAGATTTATAGAGAGCAAGTCCATCCTATTTATAACTTAAGGCCTTCTGGACAGTCAGGTAAAGTGAGTTTTACCCATCTTTGACTTGTTTAATAAAACCATAAAATAGTCCACTAAAGTAAATGAGAGCCATGGCTGCAGTTACAATTTCTAGGCTACTACTCAGAGCACTAAACAGTCAATTACTTGGTAAAACTGCAGATGTGGGTGTTGATGGATGGTAAACGTAATTTTAGTGACCAGAGCCAGGCATCGGCTGCTAAAGCAAATACAATTATGGGATGTATTAAGAGAGGAATAGATTCTCATGATAAGGACATGGAATATTGGGGCACATTTACTAAGGACTTTGCGACAGTTTTCTGTCAGACTTTGCACATTCTTTTAGGTGTAAACTGCTTGCATGGGTATTTAAGAAGTGTTTGTGCCACTATTGTGCACGCGACCCTTATGTGGTGCAGCTGCGCTAGCCACCATGTGGCACAAGTTAGGGGGCATTTAACATGCAAAGTCTGTTGCACGCCCTATGTTAAAGTTGCAGCACAAAAAAGTTTTTGAATTCAGTCAGGACAGAGCAGGGAAGCGGCAGAGTCATGATTTCTGCCGCACGTTTTTAATGAATATGTTGCACCCAAAATTATACATGGGCAGAGCACTTTTAGTGCAGAATGGGAACAGGTGCAGAGGAGAGCAACCAAGATTATTAGGGGAATGGGCGGACTAGAATACAATGACAGATTACAAAATTTGGGGATATTCAGTTTAGAAAAAAAACGGAACTGAGTAGAGATCTCATCTAATGTACAATTACATGAATGGACAGTATAAGGATCTCTCCAAAGATCTTTTTATACCTCGGCCTGTGACCAGGACAAGGGGGCATTCTCTACGCCTAGAGGAGAGACGATTCTACCATCAACATAGACAAAGGTTCTTTACTGTAAGAGCAGTGAGACTATGGAACTCTCTGCCGCAGGAGGTTGTTATGGCGGACTCTATGTACATGTTCAAGAGAGGCCTGGATGCCTTTCTCGAGAGCAGAAATATCACGGGTTATGGGAAAAACATTTGCTTTTTTTAAAGGTTGGTCTTGATGGACTTTTTCCAGCCTTATATACTATGATACTATGAATTATAAATTTCAGGACAACTCCTTTAAAATGTAGTCATTAAAAGGGTTTTCCAATCTTTTTCTTTTTAACTGAATTGGAGCAGAGCCTGCAGCACTTCATAACGCCCTTCACAGTGGCTTAAGACTGCTTTCTGGTTCTCTCCACTCTGTTGTGATTGATTGTGGGCTGGGTGTCAACCCCTACAATTATATATTGATGTACTATTTGAAGTATAGGTCATTACAAAAGAAGCGTGGATCCCCCTATAACTGACTGTGGGAACTTACAGAATGTCACATGTTTGCATAATACATCACTGTGTAAGGGGATTTTAACCTCTCTCAACATGACATTAATTTCTGGGTACATTAGTTTCCCAATGTAATAACCTATTAGCAAAAATAAAATGTGAATCGCCATTGGGTTTTCTGCACTGTTATAGGGACAGCAGGTTAAAATGCTTGGAGACCCCAGTTCCCCAGATAAGGAACTAATATAATTTATGGAGAAAAGTCTGTGATTGTACTAAATAAATTATCTTTCTGTGGTTATACAGGATTTCTCTCACTGAGCAAATTGATATGCAAACTAGTTTTCCTTTGTACCATGTTTGTACATGGTGGACGTCATATTGGTCTTTACAATCCCAAATTCAGAATAACAATGTTTTGTGTACCTTTTCTAGTAAATCTGAATAAAAGCTTTATTATGCCTCATGTATACAAAACACACCATTTGGAATATTCCATTCAGTGCGTAAAGTGACACCTCTGCCCCATACAATAAGTGAGCAAACAGGAAATAAAATAGGCATTGAGAATTTACTACTAAATAAAATATTCCTATGTTAATAGATTTTAAAATAAAAAAAATATTAATACCATGTACTAGGTATATGTATACTCAGCTTCTATTAAATAACTTAGCAACAAAAAAAATTTAATTTTACAAGTTATTACCACGTTGAATAAGCAGGATAATGTTTTCCAACATGCAGGGGTTTCCCAGGAATGTCTCCTCCAGGCCTGCCTGGTGATAAGATTTATTGCCAATTAAGTATGTTATTTATAAAAAAAAACTGGAATGCCAGCTTCTACAACCAGAGAGTAGCATCTACAGGCTCAGCTTTAACATATGTGGGCTTATATACTGCAGGATACTATACAGATCCTACATGTCTGTAACTTTCCAATTTTCACTGACTTTGTAAAAATGGTGTGCCACTCCAAAGTGACTAAAACTGGCAGAGGGTTGTGTCATAAGGGCCAAAGAGAATATCCATGGGTAATTGTTTCAACACTACAGCTGGAATTACTCACCATCACAGCACTGAACAGGGTAAGTGTCACGCACGGGGGTGTGGGATAGTCTCTTGAGTCTGTGGACTCCCTGGACCACCGTGGAGAATGATTGTACTGGCCGCAACCTGGGAGCGGAGTCTAAGTGGACCCCTGGTCTTCGCAACAGCCCACCGCAAAGCGGGATGGTCCTACTGCGGTGGGAGCCACCAGGTCGCTCCACGGGTGCGACTAGGCCCGCGGTGGCAGCCAAGGTAGGGACACGGGGAAGCCAGGACCATGGGCAGGCAGGATCACGGGATACTGGACTGCCACAGGAGTACAGGACGCCACAGGAATACCACAGGAATACAGGTATACTACAGGAACACGGGAAACACGAAGGCACCTGGAAACGCACAGGAATGCAGAGGTGTCTGGAAATGCTCAGGAAACACGGAGGGCTTTCTCTTCAACAGAAAGACCTGAAGATCCGGCAGGGGATGCTGGGAGCCACCGGGCTATATAGGAACCCGGAAATGCCAGCGCCAATTAGGAGGACGCTGGCCCTTTAAATCTTGCAGAGTCGGCGCGCGCGCGCCCTAGTAAGCGCGCGGCCAAGTCAGGCAGCAGGAGCACCGGAGCCAGGAACCGGGAGAGGTGAGTACGGACCCTGGGGGAGCAGGCGTGGCAGCGGGGGCACAGGTGCACCTGTGATCCATACTGAGGATCGCGGGTGTATCCATAACAGTAAAGAACTGTCTCATCATGCATTCTCTTCATGTTTAAGAGCATTTGGACTTTGCAGTGACCTTTCATTATCAGAAAGAATCAAAAGGCTAGACTCACCTTTGCTGAGGAGCATGTTGTGTGGACAGAAGAGAAGTGGTCCACAGTTCATTTTAGTGATGAAAGCAAGTTTAATTTATTTTGATGGGATATATTGGGGGTCATTTACTAAGGGCCCGATTCGCGTTTTCCCGACGTGTTACCCGAATATTTCCGATTTGCGCCGATTGTACCTGAATTGCCCCGGGCGTGGCCGAACGAAAACCTGACGTATTCGGAAAACCGCCGCATTTAAAAACCGAAAAAGTGTCGCTTTGGGAGCGCTTACCTTCACCTGGTCCGAGGTGGTGCATTCCGGCGCGTTGAGATGATTTTCAGCGCAGCAGCGCCACCTGGTGGACGGCGGAGGAACTACCTTCATACATCCCGGCCGGACCCGAATCCTGAACAGAGAACGCGCCGCTGGATCGCGAATGGGCCGGGTAAGTAAATCTGCCCCATTATGTTTGGCTTCAAACTGAGGAAAGACTGAACCCCAAGTGTGTAAATAAGTCAGTGAAAGGTGGTGGATGAGGTGTCTTGTTTTGAGGAATGTTTTCTGCAGCAGGAGTTGGACCTCTCATACAGTTAAATGTGAACCTTCTTCCACAATACGTAGTTCCTTTGTTCATTCAATCAGCGTAATTTTAATGCCTCCTGTCACAGAGCAACATAAATAAATCATAACATTGAAACAATGAAATAGCCAGCCAAGATCTAAACCCAATAGAAAATCTGGAAAATCCTTGGTACAAGTTACTCGTACTATCTGGCCGCTCACATGGTCTATCCCCAGTGGTGGCTTGACATTGATAGGCGTAACACTGCTACGGTTCTGGCAGGTGCCATTAAGAGTTTTAAATGTGGTGCTTCCACTTTTCCTCCTCGCTCCTCTGGGCCTGTTCTTGTAGTAGTGACCCAGGAAGCGCGATCAAGCGCTTCCTGTGTCACAGGCACTGCACAGGACGTCCTGTGCCACGCTGTCAGCAGATGCAAGTGCTATTGCTTCTAGTAGGTAGCGGAGCATCTGGTGAGGATGAGCTCGGCGCCTTCTCCGCCGACCCCCCCCTACCCTCTGTGGGACAATCCTCCAACATTGGTGGGGGCCCCCGTAGAAGCAAAGTGGTGGGGGGCCCGGGAACGCTTTATATAAAATAACCATGAGGGGGCTGTTTGGTATGATAAACTGGAGCCGACCTGGAGTCGACCTTGTTCACACATATAAAGTTTCAACCAATTCCTACAACTCCTTAATGCATTGGTGCATCAATGATCTGCAATTAGCTTTGGCCTACTTATCCAGGAGAAGAAAGTAGCTCAAGCCTCTCAGGATGTATGCTAAAAATATGCTATTAAAGACTTTTTTTTGTAAAGCACCTGGTTGCTTTGCCATGATGCTGGATAACTAAAAATGACCAGCCTTCATTGTGAAGGAGAATGCCTCAAGCATGCCACTTTTACTGGGATAAAGACGGTATTTGTTATGTTATTGTTATTTTTTGCATGCTTTGTGGCAATTTATAGGTTTATTGCATTTATCAACAGCAAAGTGGACCCACTAAGTACAGTTTGCCTCACGTATCTGCAGATTGTGCCAGATAAGTGAATACTGGCGCACAATTATCTGCCGCACCCTGCACTGCTTGGAAAGTGCGCACCATATTATTTTTGTTGCTTGTTTAACCACTTAATGACCGCCCTATCGTCTTTTTACAGCGGTCATTAAGGGTACGGCGCGTCAGAAGAATATTTTGGGACATCGGGTCCTGCAAGTGCCAGTGTTGGGCTGTGATGTCCGGCACTAACACCCGGGATCGGAAAATCTCAGATCCCGGGTATCTAACCCCTTAAACCCCTTACACACCAGGCATGTAAGTTTGTCCCCCGTGGATTGGACCCCCGGTCAGCTTACTGGGTGATCCGATCCCTCCTGCCGCAGCCCCGGGATCTAGCGAGTGCCCCGAGGCTGCCGGCTCCTCTTCATGCTGGGTTCCGCCTCCTGGCAGGACCCGGCTATAAGTAACTGAGCATGCTGAACAGTTACTTACATTGTACACTGCAATACAAGTGTATTACAGTGTAAGGGCTTGAACAAGCGATCGGATGAATCGATCCCATAAATCCCCCAGTTACATATAAAATGCTAATAAATGTATATACACATATTAACACAATTAAAAATACATATTTGATATCACCGAGTCCGTAATAATCTGTACAATAAATCTAAATCAATATTGAACCCGCTCGGTGAACAACGTAAAAAAAAATACAAAAAATGTTCTAAAAAGTGATCAAATAAAGTTATACGCTTTAATATGATACGACTCAAAAAAACAACTCTTTTCGCACAAAAGTAAGCCCTCAACCAGTCAACAAAAAAATACAGAAGTTATGCCCCTGAAAAGTTGTCAATAGTAAACAAAATGCAATTTTTTCCAATATTGGTTTTGCTCAGGAAAATTGAGCAAAGATATAATCGCAATCGTAGTGAATCATAGAATAAAGCTAAAATATTAGTTTTATGTTATGATGATTTTGTTTGTGTCCCCCTTTAGATAGTTCATAAAATATCATGAATAACCTATAGACGCCCAAAATGAATTATTTATACAAGTGTACCTCACCTTGCAAATAATAAGCCTCATATGTTCACATTACCAAAAAAAATTTTAATTTTATAGTCTGTACAATGTGACAATACAAATCTGCTATGAATGGTTCTGCTTTCATTCTATACCCGGCCCTGCGCCCATACAGCAGTTTTCCACCACATTTGGGGTATTGCCACACCTGTTTCCCCGTGCGAAGTTGTGCAGGTGCGAGTGTGCCTGAGAGCTCGGTGACGTCACCGGCGCTCCGGCACTTCAGAATCAGCCGCACGCACGGTTTTTAATATAAAGTATAAATCAGTGATCGGGGGTTTATTCTACTAATGAAAATATGCTCCGGCACCGGTGCCATGTATCTGTGGGTGCCATGTATCTGTGGATATGTTAAAGCCTTCTGAAGTTATAACTAATTATTGTGACATGTTGGATTCTAAAAATCAAGTCTGGTTAAAATTCTTATATTTTGCATCACAACATTTGGCAATATGCTATTAAATATTCTGTATATTAGTTAAAATTCTTTCAAATAGAAAATAAAAGGTCAGCATGCTGTCTTGCTGCTAGATGTAATAGCATGTTAGTACAACACTGAATTGAGTTAGTTGTGTAAAGAGCCATAGTGTATGGTATGGGACCGGCTGAGGGCAGGAGGTCACTTTACAATGGCAGATGGTCCAGCAATGAGAGTAGCAGGAGAGAAGACAGATGGACACAATGGAAAATGTGACTGCCTGCAATTCACAGACTGTTCCCTAGGATGGTCCGATCAGCCAGGAGCTTCACGTCACGTCATTGGCCCCTGTTGGCGCATCTTGTTGTCACCGTGCTAAAAATAATTGTGAAATAATAGATAAAATGCTAAGTATATAAATATGTGGTAAGATACTACAAGCCCCAGGGCTCAGTGCCGGCGCTGCAGCTCCGCCTCCTCATTCAGCCATGGCGGCCGCGTGATAACTGGCAGGACGCGTCACCACGGAGACTGAGCACAACAAACATGGCGGAGGAGAAGGACGCAGCCGGTAAGCGAGCATATTGATGAGTGCTCCAACACGTTCAGTATTCTGCTTTTGATCACTTCAGTGAGACATAGTTTTTTATTTTATTCGTTTTTGGGTAGTGGGGGGTATAAAAAGAGAGTAAAAATTCCACCATTTCGGGGATTTTGACGTTTGTCTTTCTTTCTAGAGCTTTGAAATGTCTTGTCAGTCATTACAATTTTATATGTCTTTTTTACTTTTATTGGTACATTATTACACTATTTTGCAGGATGTAAAAAATGTAATGCGTTTTATTCTTTATCTTGGAAAGCAGAAAAAAGAACACCGGAAGGTTAAATAATATCATACCTATCAATTATTATTTAATGGGCTATACATGGCAAATAGATGGGTGTGCTGTCTATATCTCTCTTCACAATAATATCACAGCAGTGTGTTGTGCTTGTTGTCATGTTCACAGGTATCCAGCCGCTACCTGCTGCCGAGCAAGTGCCATGTAAGGGGTAGACAAAGGTATTCCCCCCCAAAATGCCATCTCCACCCCTCAAATGCTGGTGGAGGGGGTGAAGTTTTGGAGTACATGAGACATTAAAGGGGTTGTCTACTTTACCTCATGTTTTTTGTAATGTGTGAGGAGCAGGATATTAGGTAATTTACCAATGTACATCTATTACAGGTTCTGCACTGCGTTCTGATTTCTTGATATGTAAAGTGAAGCCTCCTGTCTTTTTCCTCATCAGCCAGACATTACCGTCCATAAAATGGCTGCAGATGGAGAATAATGTGATCTCTATCTGTCCATGAACAATCATATGCCCTGGCAGGGTGATTGCTCATGGACAGATCGAAGGACGGAAGGTAAAGTGGCCAGCCCCTCTAAACCTGGCAATACTTCAGGTAGGCTACATTCAGATGCCCGTTGCCCACCATACCATAGCACGACGGGCACACGGCAGCGCGGGGAGAGGAGGAGGTGAGCGCTGCTCACACTGGCCCCTCTCCATAGGGATATATGGCGAACGGCGCCGTATGCCGTGTAAAGATAGGACATGTCTTATCTTTTCACGGAGTACGCAGCAGTGCGGTGCCGCACATGTGCTGCACCATACCGCTCCCGTAGGGCGTCGTGTGTGTCTGTGTGAGTAGTGTGTTGTGTCGTGAGAGGTTTATATTATTTAGGAACACTTATTTAGTTGACTTTTTACAGTAAGTGACTGTGGTATTTTTATGTATAATAAAGGTTTATTAGGATAAACACAAATAGGGGAAATACAAGTAAGTAATGGCATTATATGGCTTATCACGCAGGATCAGATACATTATAAAATATACATGTTCATTAAATGTTGGAATGAGTTCACAGCTTCAAACAGGGAGTAAGATAACTTCTAATGGGTAATTGTTAAAGCATGTCCATATATTAAGCCCTCTCCATAGCTGGTAAGTATTTGCTGCATAATGCAGCAAAGGCTTACCGGTAACATCTGCAATCGGTGCTAGCACCGATCGCGGGTTCTTTCACGTCGATCGCTGCCGGCAATGCTGCCAGCGGCTTCAAATAGATGGCGGCGCATGGGCATGTAGAATGGCATGTAGTATGGCAGTATATGGTAGGATCGATCAGACAACCTAGGGTTAAATACCCTAGGGAGACTGAAAAATAGTAAAAGTAAAAATAAAAAAAAAGTTTAAAAAAAAATTATAATAACCCCCCCCCCTTTCCTTAGAACTGATATAAATATTAATAAACAGTAAAAATCATAAACACATTAGGTATCGTCGCGTCCGAAAATGCCCGATCTATCAAAATATAATAACGGGTTTTCACTGCGTTTAACCCCGTAACGGAAAATAGCGTCCAAATTCGAAAATGGCATTTTTTTTTGCCATTTTGAAAAATATAAAAAATTTTATAAAAAGTGATCAAAAGTTCGCAGTCCTAAAAATTATAGCAATGAAAACGCCATCAAAAGACGCAAAAAAATTACACCACCCACAGCTCCGTACACCAAAGTATGAAAAAGTTATTGGCGCCAGGAGTTGGCAAAATCCCCCCCCAAATTTTTGTACAGGAGGTTTTAATTTTTGTAAATGTATGAAACCATTATAAAACCTACACATATTTGGTATCCCCGTAATTGTAGCGACCCAAAGAATAAAGTAGACATGTCATTTGGTGCGCAAAGTGAAAGCTGTAAATTCCAAGCCCACAAGAAAACCTAGCAAATGCGTTTTTCACCATTTTCACAGAATTTTTTTCCCGCTTCCCAGTACAGGGCATGGAATATTGTTACGCAGAAAACAAGCCAACACAGAGCTCTTTATGTGTAAAAGTAGAAAAGTGATAGATTTTTGAAGGTGGGGAATGAAAAATGTAAATGAAAAAACAAAAAAGAGGTCAGGTCGTTTAAGGGTTAATAGATGAGATGGAGCCAGGTATAATTGACAACATAGCTATATGGGGGGATGGGGTGACCCTCCTACCAGTAACGTGATGGTAGGTGTCAAAGACCTTTACTCCATATTTGGTGGAGCTGTTAAGTGCTCCAACCATTCTGGAATGAGTTCCCACCTCCGCACCGCATAGCCAACACACGTCTGACACATCAGGGAAAATTCTGTAAGGTTCAGAGGGGCATCAAAACCATCTGGACAATATTTTATAGTTCTTTTCCTGGGTGCTATAGGGGAGCGGTATCTTGTGTGAAAATAGGAAGGCTTTTTCTAGTTCTGCATCAGTTATTTTGCCAAAAAGTACCTCTTCCCATGCCCTAATGAAGCCCACCCTACCCGGGGTAGCATCCTCTAGCAACATGCCGTAACGGGTAGAAAGCACGTGGGCTCGTGGAGACGGCAGTCTAAATAGAGCCTTCAGGGCTGTAGGGGATGACCCAAAGGTAGTATTATCTGGATCTACGGATACGTAGGACGTCAATGGTCTATGTTCAAGTCACAACATAGGGATGTCTGGATGAGAGGCCTGCATGGACTCCAAATTAGGGATAGATGTGGCATCAACAATCTGGCCTAAGTGGATGTCAGAGAAGGTGACTGTGGTATTTTATGGGTGTTGTGCGGAGATGTGGTGCCGGGAGCTGAAGACATCTGGCAGCAACATAACAGTCATGGGCGGGAAAAGTCATAATGAAGTCCACTTGCAGATGGAGCAGATTGTCACCTGTGAGGTACTAGATGCAACTAATGTCTGTGTCACTGACTGACTACTAGCTCTTAGCACATGTAGTGTCAGTCACAGAGGGCCAGTTACTAATGTCGTCATTTTTTTTATCAGGTTGAAGATGCTTCTTAAAAGTTTGTAAAGGTAGAGGGCCGGACATATTCTGGAAGAAGGGGTGTCTGGTGTTGGGGGACATTTATATTTTCGCCTCAGGCAGCAAATAGGCTAGAATCATTCCTGATTGGGCATGTTAAAAGACTGCCCATGGAATAAGACCTGCTCTAAAATTTGCAACTCTAAAATTAGCCGACACCTGGGACCGTAATCCAAGTGGCACCTGGTTTTCACCAGAGCCCGCCGCAAAGCGGGTTGGACTTGCTGCGGCAGGATACCACCAGGTCGTTCCCAGGTGCGACTAGCCCGCGATGGCAGCCGAGGTCGAGGTACCTTAGCACAAGACAGTCTCGTAGTCAGGTCCAGGCTCGGGGTCAGGGCAGGCGGCAGAGATGCAAGGTCAAGTCCAAATCCGGGGTCAGCAATGGGAGGTCCAGGCACGTGGGACCGGGAACACAGGCACACGGGAACACAGCAACACGGAGGAACTCGGGTAACACGGCTACACAGGACTCAGGAGCGGAGACACACAGGAACGCAGGAATAATCACCAGGAAGCTTTCTCTTAGGCTGTGAGGCACAAAGATCCGGCAGGGGACACAGGAAGAGGCAGGATTCTTAAAGGTGAGGTGTTCAGCCAGTGCACCAATTAGCGGTGCGCTGGCCCTTTAAATTTTCATCAGGAGCTGCGCGTCCCCGCCTCCTAGGGCAGTCAGGAGAAGAGCAGGAGCCGGGAGAGGTGAGTGGTGTGACCGGGCAGCAGCGGGGGCACACGCAGGAGCACGGATGCGCCCGCGATCCGAGACAGGGATCGCGGGAGCACCCGTGACAGTACCCCCCCTTTGGCCCCCCTCTCTTCTTGGGCCTGAGAAAACGTTGGAGCAGGCTCTTGTCCAGGATGTTATCCTCTGGCTCCCAAGATCTCGCCTCAAGAACAAATCCTTTCCAGTCTACCAGAAACAACCGCCTACCTCTCACTGTCTTAGTATCCAGGATCTCTTTCACCTCGAAGACATCGGTGGAATCAGCTTGTGGTGCCGAAGGAGGAGTAATTTGTCGGTTAAAGCGGTTGAAGATGCGCATGCTGGGAGGCAGGCGCAACTTGTAAGCCACCGGGTTGATGCGGCTGAGAATTTCAAATGGACCCAAGAACCGGGGTCCCAATTTATAGCTCGGGATCTTCAGCCGAACATACTTGGCGGACAGCCAGATCCTGTCACCAGGAGCTAAAACAGGAAATGGTCGGCGTCTTTTGTCTGCTTGACGCTTGGTCTGGGCTGAAGCTTGGAGCAATGAGGTGTGGACTTGTTCCCAGATGGCTTTTGGATCACGTACCAGGTCCTCCACAGCAGGAACATCTGCAGACATGGGTAATGGAAGAGGAGGCTGAGGATGCAGTCCGTAGTTAATAAAAAAAAGGGTGCAGAACCGGCAGAAGTGGAGTCCGGGGAATTGTAAGAGAACTCTGCCCATGGTAGAAGAGAGGCCCAGTCGTCCTGACGGGCAGAGACGAAGTGGCGGAGATAGCAACCTAAAGTCTGATTCACCCTCTCCACTTGGCCGTTAGTCTGTGGGTGATAGGCAGAAGAGAAGTCCAAGTTCACCTGCAACTGGTTGCACAGAGATCTCCAGAATTTGGACACAAACTGAACTCTTCGATCCGAGACGATGTGCCGAGGGAGACCATGAAGCCGGAAAATATGCTGGAAGAAGAGGCTGGTGAGACGTGGAGCAGAAGGCAAACCTGGTAGACGAACAAAATGAGACATTTTCGAAAAGCGGTCTGTCACCACCCAGATAACGATATTGCCAGAAGATGGCGGTAGATCCATAACAAAGACCATAGCCACATGAGACCATGGGCTGGTAGGCACGGGTAACGGCAACAGAATACCAGCAGGTTTTAGTCATGAGGGCTTGTTGCGGGCACAAGAGGCACAGGAACCCACGAAATCCCAAACGTCCTTGACCAAGTCAGGCCACCAGTAGAAATTAAGGCCACAGAGCGCTGCACCCCAGGGTGCACAGCCACACGAGAAGAATGTCCCCAGGTCAGGATCCCCTTTCAGAGACCACGTCTCACACAAGTCTTGCTGGGAGGCAGCTGCCGGAGGTCCACCGGTGCGGCAAGCACAAGTCTCTCTGGAGTAACAATATGCCTCGGAGTCCTCCCCCATAACATCAGAAGCACGGGACAAGGCGTCAGCCTTGATGTTTTTCTCTGCAGGACGAAAATGGATTCGGAAGTCAAAGCAAAAAAAAAGAAGAGGGACCACCGGCCTTGACGCGGATTCAAACGCTGAGCCGTCTGTAGATACTGAAGGTTTTTGTGGTCCGTGAAAATGCTGACTGGAAATCGGGCTCCCTCCAGCAGATGACGCCACTCTTCCAAAGCCAGCTTGATGGCCAGAAGCTCCCGATCTCTAATGGAATAATTTCTCTCCGTGGAGGAGAAGGTTTTTGAGAAGAAGCCACAAGTGAGTATTCGGCCCCTAGGCCCCTTCTGGGTAAGTACTGGCCCAGCGCCTACAGAGGAGGCATCAACTTCTACCAGGAACGACTTTTCAGTATCAGGTCGGGTAAGGACTGAAGCAGAGGGACGTAGCCTGGGTTCAGCAGCAGGAAGATAAGCTGGGGTAGCAGGAGTCACAGCGGCCGCTTCAGGAGACTGTTGCTGATGTTGGGTAGCTTGCAGCTGTTGTAGCATGGCGGTGAGTTGCTCTAGCTGATTCCGCTGTGCGGCAATCTGCCGGGACTGGTGGATCACGATGGTGGCGAGATCAGGCTGACTGGGAGGATGAGCCACAGTGGGATCCATGGCCAGATCTTACTGTCAGGATCAGTGGATCCTCTGGACCACCGCGGGAGATGGAACTAGCCGACACCTGGGGCCGTAATCCAAGTGGCACCTGGTTTTCACCAGAGCCCACCGCAAAGCGGGTTGGACTTGCTGCGGCAGGATACCACCAGGTCGTTCCCAGGTGCGACTAGCGCGTGATGGCAGCCAAGGTCGAAGTACCTTAGCAGAAGACAGTCTCGTAGTCAGGTCCAGGCTCGGGGTCAGGGCAGGCGGCAGAGATGCAAGGTCAAGTCCAAATCCGGGGTCAGCAATGGGCGGTCCAGGCTAGTGGGAATGGGAACACAGGCACACGGGAACACAGCAACATGGAGGAACTCGGGTAACACGGCTACACAGGACTCTGGAGGGAAGACACGCAGGAACACAGGAATACACAGGAATGCCATAATTTACGTCACATAAATGAAGGAATGGATAAGAGAAAAAATGTGTGCTCTACTATTCACTTTAATGGGCCGGATCTCCATCAGTCCCAAAAAGAATAATTGCAGCAGACGCACAACCTGGTGCTCCATTCTTTAGAGGGTACAAGAAACTCTTGATTTGTGATCAGTAGAAATCACTGTAGAAGGACTACTACAAATCAGCAAGATATGCATCTTATGCTGCAAGAAGAAATTCCATGGGATAAAATTCCTGGGCCACCCTTATATTTAAAAAAAAAAAATAAAATCTTTGCTTATCTGAGTGGAAATTAAACTGTCAATCCTTATAGCAGATAATAGAGTCTGTGCTGCCATATTGTTGCTTTGTGCTAAATTTGTAATCTCTATTGTAATTGTATATCAACAGATTTTTCATTTTTTAATGTAATATTTATATATTTATTGAAGTCTTCTTCTGTAGCGTAGTATGGTACCCCGTGGCCTTGCAGCAAAGGAGTCCATGTATCTTATCCTCCTTGGAAACAATGTAAAAAAGAAGATTTGAAAATCCATTATGCCCATCCTTCTGTCCCCCTATTCCTTTTGTGGAGAGTCAGACAACCCGTTCACATTTAATGGTCATCTGGTTGTTCTGCCAACATATATATAGAGCAGGAGAGAAAGACATTGCTGGTGAAAGCAGAAAAATTAAAACAAAGAAAGAAAGGACTGATTTGGCAAGATCTGTGCAGTGCTTCGTAATCTGTTTGCGCTATATAAATAAAAGAATTATTATTATTATAAGGATGATGTGACAAATCCCCACATTGGCGCACATTTATTAAAGTGTTTGCACCAGTTTTATGTATAACTTTGCACTGGAAAGAATACGCAAACTGCTTGAACATGTATTTATAAAGTGTCTGCACCAGTATTGTGTCGCGACTGCACTGTGCGCGACAAGACAGAAAAAATGTGCACCTAAATGGTCGTGTTAGTGCTTAGTCAGAGTTTGCACCACATTTATTACTGACATACACTTCAATTCTGTCTGCACCACAATTCTGCAGCATGAACAAACAGACCCCAAAAAATGATGCCCATTTCCAGAGCAGTGCAGGGGTGCCAGATTAGTGAAGAGGGGCAACACTTTTGATGAATCTGGCGCAATTTGCACACTCCACAGGCTGAACTAGTTTTGATAAATGTGGACCAAGGAGTTTCATATTTTCCTGCAAGAATAGTGAGCATGATACCTATTGAGTTAGAGACTGGCCATCCATTTGGCAAATGTTGGGAATGAAAAGGGTTAATTTAGTTGAATTTAGGCAATTTTCCTATATATTTTCTTTTACAAGAATGACAAAATATTGCTTCCTTGTTGTACATATTATTGTTTCTTTCCAATTGTCAGATAGTGATTTGAATAAAAAAATAATTCTACTTTTGTATTACTGCACTTGTCATGGTCTAACTTTTGTCCATTTGCTTTATACTATTTCTATAGATTCTCTTGTATCTGATCTCCAAAAAAGAATTACAGAAGCGTTTGAAGTTTTTGACCATGAAAGCAACAAAACTGTAGATGTCCGGTAAGATGATCTTGATATTTTTCCACAAATGTGGAATTGTATTGCCCATCAATTTGGGTAGATTGAATAATTGTCTGTTTGGGAAAGCTTCCTTTTTTTGTTTTGTTATGATTTTCTCATAACACAGTGTAGTATAAATTAGTGCGGCTATAGATTCCTTATAATATGTTTTTGTTAATCAAAATTGTAGAGATATATATATTTGAGAGTGACAGCACTGAAACTGCATGCAACATATAAAATAGAAATTTCAATAATACAGGTCATACTAAATGTCCAAGGTTTGGGAGAAATAATGGAGAACCACTTTGGTAGAGGTACCTCCTGCACCGGTGAACTCGATCCATTCTTATAGTATACATTATATATACATTCCTGCAGGAGAATTGCCTAGCTGGCTGCTGTATACCCTAGCAAATCACAGCTGAGTTCCACATTCTGAAATAGCCTAATATCTAACCTCTCTATACATGTATGGAATAAACATTTTAAAAAACATTTTAAACAAAAATTTAAAAGAATGTGATTCTGTGAAAAGAATGATTTGTGGTTATTCTATTTTACAGTGAAATTGGGACTATCATTCGGTCCTTAGGATGTTGTCCAACAGAAGGAGAACTCCATGACATGCTTGCAGAGGTAGGAAAGTTTTCATACTATGGTTTTTTCACATTTATATTTAATGCCAACATGTAACATCCAAGTCAAAATTTTTACCATGTTTTCAAAATGTGTGGTCGCAATTTGGGTTGGGTCAGCATGATATTGTAATGCAGAGTCTGGGAATGGGCCAAGGACATAGACATAGACGGTGGGCCTGAAACTAATCCGCTTTTCAGCTATTCATCTTAGGGAGTGGGTAGACAACTAGAAGATGATCCCTCCCTGCACCAAAGCGTAAAACATGTAGACAAGGACAAAACAATACAAACAGAATACAGTGGTCGCCAAAGCCGGGTCACAACTGAGAACGCAAAATCACAAAAATGAGAGGTCTAAACAAGAGCAAAGAAAGAGGAAACCATTAAAGCAATGAGTAAAGCAATGAACAAGGATAAAACTAACTAGGATAAATTCTTTAGTGGAGTCCGCAGGACTCTTATATGATCTCAGAGCCCTGGCCTCCATACTGATTGAACCAGAACTCAGAGAAGCAGACAACACAGGAGTGAGAGAGAAGTGTGAGGAGGTGTCAATCACAATGGTTAACTAAGAACCAGAGCGAATGCTACAGGAAAGAGATGAGTGTGGTAATAATCAAACCAAACAGCATTGCCACCAAAACCCATATTCACACTGCAGTAATTCAGACAGTACAGACAGAGCCTCCTGAGGTGCATATCACGAAAACACAGGATGATCCCACGGTAGGTGTTACAGAGATTTTATTGCTTTTTGATTGGAATTCTGTTAAATATGGTTTTTATGGTTATGAAAGATCTGTATTAGGCTGCATTTACACAAACATATGCCAGGTGGGCATACGTCCGGCACGCTGGAGAGGAGGAGGTGTGACCCTCCCCTCTCCAAAGACATAGGCACAACATAAGGCCGTGCACACGGGGAAGTATAGGACATGTGTGGAGCGGTATGGTAGCCCCATCCTTATTCTTTTCTGTAGTTCCATCATTATAAGGACGATCCACAGAAAAGTGGAGTTTATAAGGAGTGGGCCACAGAAGACGGGGCATTATGATAGCTCCTTTTCTCTTGCCCCTTACTTGAAAATGCCCACCTTCACCCACTCCCCTCAAGCAGCAGTGGTCCTCTTCTCCTTGTTCTTATCCTTGTGCAACCGCTGTACCCAAGGCTGAAGCTGTCAGCCACGATGATGTCATCACTTAGTGCCTGCCTGCTTCAGAGCAGAGAAGTTGTCTGCTATATTATAGAGCAGACAACTGCAGTAAACTGCCAGCATTTAACCAGTTATGTGCCAGGGACAAACCAGACAGTAGTGTCAAATGGCAGTTTCTATAGCACATAAGAATCAAACACCCTAGGGGGCCCTTAAATAAGCCATAAGATAAGATTACATCTATAAAAAAAAGTAGATAAATGAAAAAGAATTAATAAGGGGGTTGTACTCCCTTATTAAAGAGGTTGTACCAACTATGTAAGTTATCCCCTAGACACAATGTTGGCGGATAACAAGCTGCTCAGTGAGGGTTCGACTGCTGGGACCCCTATTGATCACAAGAATATTTTCACCATGAAAAATGGCGCCAAACCACCATGAAAAATAAATTACTTCTTCACTATATATTAACAACAATAGGATTCAATTGGGCCAGCATTGGAAGTTGTCATGATCAGTCCTGTAGGAATGGACTTACCTTATAGTGTGTGCAGTGTATATATATCAATCATATATCTGGGTATGACTGAACGTATGCATGTGTGTATGAGTTTACAAATGTATGTTAGTATAAATGAGTGAATAAATAAGTATTTTAACCAGTTCGTGACCGCCCGGCGTGTATTCACGGCGGCGGTCGGGTCGCGCTGCATGGAGAGGGCTCATGGGCTGAGCCCTCTCCATAGCTGGTAAGTCTTTGCTGCATATTGCAGCAAAGGCTTACCGGTAACACCCGCGATCGGTGCTAGCAAAAGCGATGGCTTCAAAAAGATAGCAGGATCGTACCTGGGATCGCCACTCCCCGATGACGTCACGGGGAGCGGCGATCCCAGGTACGATCCCGCTATGTTTTTGAGTCTCCCGCTTATCTTTTTGAGTGTCCATGGTAGCCTCGGGTCTTCCGAAGACCCAAGGCTATTTCGTTTTAACCCCTTCATTACAATGTGCTGATTGTAATGAATGAGGAGGAAAATCCCCATATACTGCCATACTGTAGTATGGCAGTATATGATAGGATCGATCAGACAACCTAGGGTTAAAGTACCCTAGGGAGTCTGAAAAATAGTAAAAATAAGTTTAAAAAAAAAAATTATAATAAAAAACCCTAAAATTTCAAATCACCCCCCTTTCCCTAGAACTGACATAAATATAAATAAAAAAGAAAAACTCATAAACAGATTGGGGCAGATTTACTTACCTGGTCCATTCGCAATCCTGCGGCGCGTTTTTGCCATTTTGAAAAATATAAAAAAATCTATAAAAAGTGATCAAAAGGTCATACAGTCCTAAAAATGATATCATTGAAAATATTATCAAATTTCGGAAAAAATTACACCACCCACAGCTTCGTACACCAAAGTGTAAAAAAGTTATTAGGGCCAGAAGTTGGCAAAATCCCAAAAATAATTTTTGTTCAGTAGGTTTTAATTTTTGTAAATGTATGAAAACATTATAAAACCTATACAAATTTGGTATCCCCTTAATCGTACCGACCCAAAGAATAAAGTAGACATGTCATTTGGGGCGCTCAGTGAAAGACGTAATATCCAAGCCCACAAGAAATTGGCGCAAATGTGGTTTTTCACCATTTTCACTGCATTTGGAATTTTTTCCCCGCTTCCGAGTACATGGCATGGAATGCAATTTGTTACGCAGAAAAAAAGCCGTCACACAGCTCTTTACATGTAAAAATAAAAAAGTTCTAGATTTTTGAAGGTGGGGAGTGAAAAATGGACATGAAAAAACAGGAAAGGGCCCGTTAAAGGGAAGGACGGCCCCATTCAGAAATCTGCTATGGTGTCCAGACTCCCTTAGTTACACCCCTGGGTTAAGACATAACTTTTATTAATTTAACACTAAAATCCAATAGTGCAGCTTTATTCTTGCTGCGGACACAAAGACATAACATCACAGGTCTGATTATGATGACAAGCTTCAGCCTTGCTCTGATGACAGCAACCAGCCACAGATTCTGGTCACTAGATGTCTCCCTCTCTCTGAAATGATCCGGTTGTTAAAAATTACTGTGGGCCGGGCTGGGGCGGGTTATATACAGCCCCCCTATATTAACTATATCCAGTTCTCCTACAATAAATATATCCAGCCCCCTGTAATAACTATATACAGCCCCCCTACAATAAATATATATAGCCCCCCTACAGTAACTATATACAGCCCTCAAAAGGAATATGAACAGCATCGCTATAATAACTATATACAGCCCCCCTATAATAACTATATACAGCCCCCTAAAATAAGTATATGCAGCCCCCTATAATAACTTTATACAGCTCCCCTATAATAACTATATACAGCCCCCTATAATAACTAAATATAGCCCCCCCTACACTAACTACATACAGCCCCCCAACAATAACAATATACAACCCCCCTACAATAACTGTATACAGCCCTCTATAATGACTATATACAGCCCCCTATAATAACTATATACAGCCCCCTATAATAACTATATACAGCCCCCTAAAATAACTACATAAAGCCCCCTATAACTATATACAGCACCCCTACAATAACTATATACAGACCCCCTATATTAACTATATCCAGCTCTCCTACAATGAATATATCCAGCCCCCTGTAATAACTATATACAGCCCCCCTACAATAAATATATATAGCCCCCCTACAATAACTATATACAGCCCTCAAAAGGAATATGAACAGCACCGCTATAATAACTATATACAGCCCCCTGTAATAACTATATGCAGCCCCTATAATAACTGTATACAGCTCCAATATAATAACTATATACAGCCCCCTATAATAACTAAATATAGCCCACCCTACACTAACTACATACAGCCCCCCAACAATAACAATACACAACCCCCCTACAATAACTGTATACAGCCCCCTATATTAACTATATACAGACCCCTATAATAACTATATACAGACCCCTATAACTATATATTGCCCCCTACAATAACTATATACAGCCACACTATAATAACTATATACAGCCCCCTATAATAACTATATACAGCCCCCTCAAATAACTATATAAAGCCCCCTATAACTATATACAGCCCCCCTACAATAGTAATATACAGCTTTCTGTAACAAATATATACAGAACCCCTCAGTAATACATTTTTATACAGCCCTCCATAAAATAATAAAATTGTACTCACCTTCCCATGTTCCCCTGATGCTCACTATCTTCATTTCCCTCGTGGTGTCGGCATACTGGCACTAGCACCAACATCCTGTGTGCGCTCCGATGGCCTATGGCAGAGCAGGGAACTCATAGACTTATAGATTCTTGAATTGGCTGTTCAGTCGGGAAGCCGGACCCACACATACTATGGGCGCATTAATCCGCTATGCGACCGCATGAATTGCCCACCTTTGGTGTTGGGCCCTTTTAAGGGCAGAGTGGTGGGGGCATTGGGCCGCGCACTGATTACGGCGGCATCTGACCACCGCTGGATCTACAGCTAAATAAAATAACCCCCTCCCACCAAAGGAGTATGTGATGCAGAGCCTATCAGTAAGCAAGCACAACGATTGGAGAGACATGCCGCATTTCCCACAGCTGTTCCAGCCATCGGTAGGAAAAAACCCAGACCTGGACAAGTTAAGTGGAAACCACGTCATCACTTACTTCACCCACAGGGCGGGGTATGTGATGCTTTTCCCCACCCCCAGCCCAATCGCACTGCATAGTGACAACGCCACCTGCCCTGAGGGGAGAGGAGAACATGGTAGCAACATCAGGACAGGAGGTGTACAGGTAAGCCCCTCCGGCACCCAAATCAGATATACAGGTGAAGGGGGTTCAAATGCAACAAAAATGGAAGAGATGCCCACTGGTATAGTTCACATGAGTGGTTCCTGTGATTTCTGACAAGCACTCAAAAACCAGGCTACACATAAACAATACACATATACAGGCAGTCCCCGGGTTACAGATCAATTCTGTAGGTTTGTTCTTAAGTTGAATTTGTATGTAAGTTGGAACTGTTTATTTTATAATTGTAACTCCAGACAATTTTTATTTTTGATCTCTGTGAAATTTGGATTTTAAAAATGTTGAGTTGTCATAAGAACCATGATTAACAATAAAGCTTAATTGCAGACACCTTTAATAACTGTTATAGCTGATCATTGTGGCATAAGGCTAAAGTACAGTAAATTAACAATTACCCGAGGTCTGTGTATAATTAGGCGTCGTCTGTAAGTCGGGTGTTCTTAAGTAGAGAACCGCCTGTATACTGCAAATGTGAAGGAGAGCATTAGGAGATTATTATTGTCAACAAAGAGCTATGTGGACACAGATGGTAAGACATCATACACAACGCTGTAGGAGGCTCCCCACATAATAATTCAAATTGATAGTGCCAGCATTCTTGTATGAAGAGCCGCATTCTTATGTAAAGCACGTAGAACTGATACCTTTAAGACCTTTTGGGGGTTACACTCAAACTTAAAAATCGATTGATAATAATAATAACAATAATAATTGGGCCTCCTTCCTATAAATCAGATTGTCCTAGTCTCCTCCATGCTTCAGAGGCCAGATTTGTTCAATGGATTGAAATAATCTAAAATCCCCACAATGGATCTCCCACATGGGTGTCATTTGTGTCTAACATCCCCCATCTGATCCTGTATAGCTCCAGCATAGTTTTCCCAACATAATTGAGGGGACATGAGCCTGGATGCAGGAAGGGTATCCAGGTAGCTATGCACAAGCCAATCTCTGCTGTTTTCACCCCTTTGGAATGTCCCTAATGGTCTCTTAGCGCCACCTGCTGGCTGTAAGAAAACATGCATGACCTATAAGAATTCTACTTTCAAATAACAATAATAATACATCTTTATATGCCACCATCACCTTCTGAAGTATTCAGCCCCCTTAAACTTTTTTACCTTCAAATATAAAGATATAAAATTGTAATTTTTTTGGTGAAGAATCAACAAGTGGGACACAATTGTGAAGAGAAATGATCCAATGTCCTAAATGACTGATGATGATGATAAATATAATCCACCTGTGTGTAATCAAGTCTCCATATAAGCAGAGAAGCTTAAAGCCGCATTTGGATACAAAAAGATTTCACAAACTTTAACTCCACAGTGCAATAAGACGTACCCTTACTTCTTGTTGCGCATGGGGGATTATGAAGAGGGCTCACAGCTGAGCCCTCTTCATACTCACCGGGCGTTTACTTTACAATGAAACAAACGCCCGTCGCTAACACCAGCGATTGGTGCTGGCACCAATCACAGCTGTTATCCCTTTGATTGCTGCCAGCAAAGCTGCCAGCGGTTTTAACGAGCCAGCGGCGCGTGAGCACCGCCATCATGGCTCTGATCGTCGCTCCCCATGATGTCATCGGGGAGCGGCAATCCATTCCATGACAGCCTCGGGTCAATCGAAGATTCAAGGCTATCATGATCTAGGCCAGTGGTGGCGAACCTATGGCACCAGTGCCAGAGGTGGCACTCAGAGCCCTGTTTGTGGGCACCTAAACCATCAACACAGCACAGAGTTTACCAGACAGGACTCAAAGGATCATCCTGCAGTCGCAGGCGAATCAAGAAATGCCATTGCTGTCATTGCTATTTTAAACCAACACATTCTTGGTGACTTGGGATTGCAATAAGAAGTAGAACATATGGAAATGGGCTGATTATCTTTAGAGCTCCTGCTGGCCCCACATTTTTTCCTATACAGGGGGACCCTCATGAGAAGCTACAATGACAGTCCAAATTTACCCTCAATTTTTCAACTGTATTGCTGTCTGATGATATGATTGAAAGTTGTGGTAGGACAGGTAGCAATAAATTACAGTGGATTTTGGTTGTAGTTTGGGCACTTGGTCTCTAAAAGGTTCGGCATCACTTGGCTATCTATTACAATGTGCGATTTGCACATTATAATAGATGGTGTGCAAAATCCCCATACACTGCCATACTGTAGTATGGCAGTATATGGTAGGATCAATCAGACAATCTACGGTTTATATAAATAAATATAAATAAACAGTAAAAATCATAAACACATTAGGTATTGCCGCATCTGAAAATGCGCAATCTATCAAAATATAATAACGTTTTTTCACTCACATTTAAACCTGTAACGGGAAATAGTCGAAAATGGTACTTTTTTGCCATTTCGAAAAATATAAAAAATTCAATAAAATGTGATCAAAAGCTCGTACAGTCCTAAAAATAGAAGCACTGAAAACGTCATCAAAAGTCGCAAAAATGACATCACCCACAGCTCCATACACCAAAGTATGAAAAAGTTATTAGCCCCAGAAGATGGCAAAATCCCCCCCAAAAATTTTGTACAGGAGGTTTTAATTTTTTTAAATGTATGAAAACATTATAAAACCTATACAAATTTGGTATCCCCGTAATCGTACCGACCCAAATAATAAAGTAGACATGTCATTTGGGGTGCACAGTGAAATCCGTAAAATCCAAGCCCACAAGAATACGGCACAAATGTGTTTTTTTTACCAATTTCACTGCATTTGGAATTTTTTTCCCGGTACATGGCATGAAATATTAAATACCACCATTTTGAAGTGTAATTTGTTACCAGAAAATAAGCCATCACACAGCTCTGTACATGGAAAAATAAAAAAGTTACAGATTTTTGAATGTGGAAAAATTAAAACGCAAAATCGAAAAAGGGCCGCGTCGGGAAGGGGTTAATATTAATAAACAGTAAAAATAATAAACACATTAGGTATCGCCGCGTCCGAAAAATGTCCGATCTATCAAAATATAATAGCGGTTTTTCACTGCGTTTAACCCCGTAATGGAAAATAGCGTCCATAGTCAAAAATGACATTTTTTTGCCATTTTGGAAAATATAAAAAAATTAATAAAAAGTGATCAAAAGGTCGCAAAGTCCTAAAAATGATAGCAATGAAAACGCCATCAAAAGTCGCAAAAAATGACACCACCCACAGCTCCGTACATCAAAGTATGAAAAAGTTATTGCCGCCAGAAGATGGCAAATTAAAAAAAAAATTTTGTACAGGAGGTTTTAATTTTTTTAAATGTATGAAAACATTATAAAACCTATACAAATTTGGTATCCACGTAATCGTAGCAACCCAAAGAATAAAGTAGACATGTCATTTGGGGCACACAGTGAAAGCTGTAAAATCCAAGCCCACAAGAAAACGTCGCAAATGTGTTTTTTCACCATTTTCGCTGCATTTGGAATTTTTTTCCCACTTCCCAGTATGCGCCATGGAATATTAAATACCGTCACTATGAAGTGCAATTTGTTACGCAGAAAATAAGCCATAACAGAGCTCTTTATGTGGAAAAATAAAAAAGTTATAGATTTTTGAAGGTGGGGAGTGAAAAATGGAAGTGAAAAAACTAAAAAAGGCCAAGTCGTTAAGGGGTTAAAGATTGCCACAAGCCTCCTGGTAGACACCAAACATGTGGAAAAAGATGCTCTGGTCAGATGAAACCAAAATTGAACCTGACTCCAATAGAGAATCTGTGTAAAGAGCTGAAAACTGCTGTTCACAAACGCTCTCCATCCATCCTCACTGAGCTGGAGCTATTTTCCAAGTAAGAATGGGCAAGAATTTCAGAACAAATAAGTAAATTACCGTAAAACCTTACCAATGTGTGACGTATTAGAAAGAGGCACAAAGAGAGAAAAAGCTTCTTCCACTTTTTTCTAAACTACCCACTGTAGTAACCACCCGTCCTCCAGCTTCCTCATCCTGTAGCCTCCTGTCCTCCAGCCTCCTCATCCTGTGGCCTCTGCCCTCCAGCCTCCTCCTCCTGTCCCCCAGCATCATCCAACCCTCCTCCTCCTGTCCTCCAGTCTTCTCCGCCAGCATTCTCCTCCTGTCCCCCAGCCTGCTCCAGCCTCCTCCTCCTGTCCCCCAGCCTTCTCCTGTACTCCAGGCTCCTCCTCCTGCCCCCAGAGACTCCAGCCCTTCAGCCTCCTGCTCCTGTCCTCCACCTCCTCCTGTCCTCCAGCCACTCCTGTCATCTATCCTCCTCCAGTCCCCCAGCCTCCTCCAGCATCCTCTTGTCCACCAGTCTCATCCTCCTCCTGTCCCCAGCTTCCTTCAGTTCTCCTCCATAATTCTCCTTCTCTCCTCCAGCCTCCTCTTGTCCTCCTCCAGCATCCTCCTCCTGTCTCCCAGCCTGCTCCCGCCTCCTCCTGTCCTTCAGCCTCCTCCTTTTGTGCCCTAGCCTGCTACAGCATCCTCCTGTCCTGCAGCCTCCTCCTCCTGTCCCCCAGCCTTCTCCTGTACTCCAGGCTCCTCCTCCTGCCCCCCAGAGACTCCAGCCCTTCAGCCTCCTGCTCCTGTCCTCCACCTCCTCCTGTCCTCCAGCCACTCCTGTCATCTATCCTCCTCCAGCCCCCCAGCCTCCTCCAGCATCCTCTTGTCCACCAGTCTCATCCTCCTCCTGTCCCCAGCTTCCTTCAGTTCTCCTCCATAATTCTCCTTCTCTCCTCCAGCCTCCTCTTGTCCTCCTCCAGCATCCTCCTCCTGTCTCCCAGCCTGCTCCCGCCTCCTCCTGTCCTTCAGCCTCCTCCTTTTGTGCCCTAGCCTGCTACAGCATCCTCCTGTCCCCCAGCATCCTCCTGTCCTCCAGTCTCCTCCTCCTGTCCTCCAGTCTCCCTGCCCTCTATCCTCCTACTGTCCTCCAGCCTCCTGTTGTCCAGCATCCTCCTCCTGTCCCCCAGCCTGCTCCAGCCTCCTCATGTCCTCCAGACCCACTGTCCTCTATCCTCCTCCTGTCCTCTAGCCTCCTGTCATCCACCATCCTCCTCCTGTCCCCCAGCCTGCTCCAGCCTTCTCCTGTCCTACAGCTTCCTCCTCCAGCATCTTCCTCCTGTCCCCAAGCCTGCTCCAGCATCCTCCTGTCGTCCAGCATCCTCCTCCTGTCGTCCAGCATCCCCCGGTTCATCATCCTCCTCCTGTCCTCCAGCCCCACTGTCCTCTATCCCCCTTCTGTCCTCCACCCCCTCCTGTCCTCCAGCCACTCTTGTCACCTATCCTCCTCCAGTCAACCAGCCTCCTCCTCCTGTCCCCAGCTTGCTCCAGCCTTCTCTTCCTGTCCTCCAGCATCCTCCTCCTGTCCCCTAGCTTGCTCCAGCCTCCTCCTTCCTTCCCCCACCCTCTTCCAGCATCCTCCTGTCCTCCAGTCTCCTCCTCCTGTCCACCAGCCCCTGTCCTCTATCCTCCTACTGTCCTCCAGCCTCCTGTCCTCCAGCATCCTCTTCCTGTTCCCCAGGGTCCTCCTCCTCCAGCATCCTCATGTCCTCCAGCCAACTCTTCCTGTCCCCCAGCCTCCTCTAGCATTCTTCTTCCTCCAGCTTCCTCCTCCTGTCCCCCAGCCTCCTCCTGTCCCCCAGCCTTCTGTCCTCCAGCCTCCTCCTCCCGTCCCCCAGCCTCCACCTCCTGTCCCCCAGCCTCCTCGAGAATCCTCCTGTCCTCCGGCCTGTCCCCCAGCCTACCCCTGTCCTTCAACCTCCTCCTCCTGTCCCCCAGTCTGCTCCGGCCTCTTCCATCCTCCTCCTTCTGTCCCCCAGCCTCCTCTTCTTGTCCCCCAGCCTTCTGTCCTCCACCTTACACCAGTCCTCCATCCTCCTCCTGTCCCCCAGCCTCCTTCAGCATCCCCCTCCTGTCCCCCAGCCTCCTCTTATCCTCCATCTTCCTCCTCCTGTCCCCAGCCTCCTCCTATCTTCAAGCCTCCTCCTTCTGTCCCCCAGCCTCCTCCTGTTCTCCATCCTCATCCTGTCCCTCAGCCTCTGCCATCCTCCTCCTGTCCCCAGCCTCCTCCAGCATCCACATCCTCTTGTCCTCCATCCCTCTCCTCCAGCATCCACATTTATTACAGCAACTCAACAGAATTGTGTTGCTTGCAGTATGTTTAAGGTGCACCAAAAAAGATGGTGCACACTTCGAGAGCAGTGCAGGGTGTGTCACATTAATGAAGACTATGCACCAGTATTTAATAATCTGCACAATCCCTACACATTAGTGCAGTTTGTACTACTCTTGATAAATCTGGGACTAAAAATTTGGCTAGAGACATAAAAAAAGAAAGAGTGAACAATGCCCTTAAAGCCAATGAAGTGAAGTAAAACAAGGTGTACAGGCAGTACCAGGGTTCCGTACAAAACATGTTCATTAGATTTGTTCTTACAGGCGTTTTTGCATGAAATAAATTTCTCACATTTTAATCCCCTAGTGATGTTTACACAATAAAGATCTTTTTTAACCCCCTTACTTTACAATTTTACAAAATTCCAGAGTGTGGACTCTCTAAGAAGGCACTTCATGATTGCTGTGTGCTGACAATGGGGCTCATTTACTAAGGGTCCAAATTGCACATTTTCGCTGGGTTTCCAAATATTCCGATTTGCGCCAAATTGCCCCGGGATTTTGGCGTACGCGATCGTATTGTGCCGCATCGGCGCCGGCTTTGACGCGGCAGAATTTGGGGGTGTGGTCGTCGGAAAACCCGACGGATTCTGAAAAACTGCAGAATTTTTTTTAAAAATTGTGTCGCAAGAATAGCAGTCACGTACGCTGGAACGGAGAAGGTGAACTCCGGCGGACTTCAGCACAGTAGCGACACCTAGTGGACATCAGGCGCACGACCTTCACTTTACATATCAATATAGCAGTGCAGAACTATTAACAGATGTTAATTGGTAAATTACCTAACACATACATTACTAAAAAGTTGAGGTAAAGTGACCAACCTCTTTAAATAAATCTCCCCCAAGGTCTCTAAATTATCAAAAGTGTCTGAGAGCAAAACTGTTCTAGTTTCTCATGGCAACCAATCAGAGCTCATTTTTCAGACTAAAGCTGAGCTCTGAAACCAAAGAAAGGAAGCCAAACTTATTCCAAACTGTATCGCTACAGCTCTCAAACATAAAGTTTAATACACAACTCAAACAAAGAGAGCTGTAAAGAGCCATCCATAAAAATGCATAATATATTTTATTAAAGTAATAATGTAAACAATACAAAGTATATATCACGTGATAGGGAAGAAAAAGGGGGAAACAAGTGGCCCCTGATGGAAATGGGGCAACCATAAGAAACACAAGCACCCTCAGAAGAACCTTCCCAGAGCCTAAAAGTCAGTAAATAACAGTACAGACTACAAGTCTGACAAATAAGAGATGCAAACAGGAATGTAAACAATTAAATGTCCTAAACAATTAAATGTATCGGTCCTTTGTGAAGTGGAGACCGGAGGTACCTTCCGGTTCCCACAATACATATATACAATTAGTGCTTACCCGAAAGCATGATGAAAGGCTCAGTGGGGAAACCTAAGGGGCCAGTAAACTACACCCCGACGCGCGTTTTGCTGATGCTTCGCCAGGAGCTGAGCTCTGATTGGTTTCCATGGGCAACTTGAACGGTTTGCTCTCAGACAATTCTAATACATCTCCCTTTTGTCAGGGGAAGCCCTCAGAGATGTAGACATACCATACATGGACACATCTTCTCAGAGAGGATTCCCTTGCAGCTACCAACAACAACCTCCAACAGCTATTACTGGAGGCAGAAACATGAGCCAGTGTGCAGGAAGAGAAGTCGTATGAATGAGATACCTGTTCATAACTAGAGGACTTTTGAAAGTTAGAATGACATAAGTCAGGACCTTCGGTAATATTCTTCTCATTAGAGATAGCAGTGATAGAATAAAGATGTGCTGATGATTTTCTATCATGCTTGATTATTACATTTCAACACAGGAGATGTTTTATAATCCTTTACAATGTAACGTTCATCATATTTAATCAATCTTTTTATTTTTGGCAAGGTGGAAGAAGAGGAGCCTACAGGATACATTCGCTTTGAGAAGTTCTCACCAATGATGACAAAAGTCTTATTAGAGAGAAGGTATGGGAAATCTTGAGCTGTTACAGACACAATGGGGGTTATTTATCATTAGGTAGATCCTTGGGACAGCTCTATGTCTGTCTTTGGAGACACGCTGCCATCAGTTTCATTAAAGTGGCCTTTTAATAAATGTACTTATGTGCTACTTGTGTCTCGGATTTTTCTTTCAAAAAGGTGCAAACAAAAAGGTGCAAAATGCATAAAAATATGCAGCACATACATCAGCAGGGGGCCAGAGTGACTATGTGCGAAAAGTCTGAATCTGGCTTTGCACGGCATTGCATTGTTTACGCCAGTATAGTGAAGTGGCAGAAATAGTCATGTTCAACTTTTTAGCAAAGTTGCAAAAACAACCTCTACACAACTTTGTGATTGTCTTACAAAATTTTCATAGCATGCACTAAGGCTAAGAGATTTACCAAATTAATTTAATCAATTTGCCCATTCATAGATAATAATAATTCTTTATTTATATAGCGCACACAGATTACGCAGCGCTGCACAGAACTTGCCAGATCGGTCCCTGTCCCCAATGGGGCTCACTATCTAATCAACCTACCAGTGTGTTTTGGAGTGTGGGAGCAAACCCAAGGACCCGGAGGAAACCCACGCAAACACAGAGAGAACATACAAACTCTTTACAGATGTTGATCAAAGCTCAGCTCATTGCCGAGAGATATGAGAATAGTGATGTTAGCTTCACCTCCAGGACAGAGAAAGTGGTGGAAAGGGGATGGAGCTGGTACTTTTGGAGCAAGATGGAAAGAAGGGAAAAGGGCAACATAAATGGTTGTGGAAAAAGATATAAGAGGGGCCCGAGAGCAGGGGCATAGAGAGTTAACCTCATAAAACTGTGGAATATGTACAATAATACAGTAAGTACAAGAATACTGACAGGGTATGAGAGAGTATGATACAATAAATGGTTGCAAGCAAAACAAATTAACATAATGGCTGATACAAAATGTATATCATAATGTCATAGGACTAAGGGTCGTAGTAATTAAATTGTATACTTATACAACATACTTATATCATGCATCATAAATGCATAAGACAGAGGCAAGGATAATGCGACACCTAACGGACTACTAGAGGGCAAATAAGAAGAGTGAGAAGATGAAGAAATATCGGCCACTGTGTGGTTCTGTTTATGTGTACAGCATAGTAGGTAGTACAACTCACCACGTGTGGAGGGACGCTGCATGTATGGGCATCAGGCAGGAAATAAAAGGAGAGGGAGCAGCTTGGGCATTTATCACTGGAAGCCAATTATTCTGTACTATTCTGTACACATAAACGGAGCAGAGGTGTTATTTGGAGCGCACAGTGAAAGTTGTACAAACAGAGCCCACAAGAAAATGAAGCAAATGTGTTTTTTGCCAATTTCACTGCATTTAGAATTTATTTTCCAGCTTCCCAGTACTTGGTGTGGAATAATAAATAACATCACTGAGAAATAAAATGTGTTATGCAGAAAACAAGCCCTCACACAGCTCTATACACAGAAAAATTAAAAAGTTATGAATTTTTGAAGAGAGCAAAAAATGAGCGAAAAAAACCCCTGCTTCCTTAAGGGGTTAAATAGATGAAGGAGTCATAAAGATAAGAGGGAGGATCCTGGAGAGATGGGGACTTAAATAGGAAAATCAAGGTTAAAGTCACCAATTGCCTTGTTAATTGAAATAATAATTGACTTTTATTTTAGTTAAAATCAGCCATCCCTATCGTACTTTGGAGCTCTGTTTTTCTTGCGCTATTGCATACCTTCTGCAGTATTTTCCATGGTATTTTCCCTCTAAGGGCTCATTCACAGGGCCGTCTGCAGGGACGTATATGCGGCCGCAAATTTGCAGACACATATACGTTACCACAGACGGCAAAGGCCGCCCGGAATTGGTACGGTGCCACACATATGTGGCACCGTTCCGCTTTGCACACCAGGAAATAGACCATGCCGCTTGTGAATGAAGCTTAAGAGAGATGTATAATCAAAGAACATACCGATATACAGAATATAATATTCATAGGAAAATTCATAGTGAACAATTTAATTTGCTTATCTTACACAGACAGTTAAGGGAACTTTGCTTTGCATATCTATTTTACCTTTTCCTTCTTTGATTTGATTGTAGATACCGGCCAATATCTGAAGATATTCTCCTGCGAGCGTTTGAGGTCTGGATATACTTCTTACAGTTGTCTCAAAATCTCAGCTTCTAGAATGGCATGATAGCATGACCGCTACAGACTTTCATGGCATACTGGGAGTTTAGCTTTACAATATCATATTTATCTATTCAATGACCAGGCTCTTCATTTCTTGGTCTACTCTTTAGGTTTTAGATGAAAAGAAAAAGGGATTCCTAACTAAAGATGAGCTCGTCAAATATATGACTGAAGAAGGTAATTTACATGAATCTTCTATTACTGAGGTCCGTCTTTCTGTGCTATGAGAATTACTATATGAGATTAATTCTATCTCTCATAGGAGAACCATTCACTCAAGAGGAAATGGAGGAGATGATCTCAGCTTCTGTGGATCCAGACAAGAATATTGTTCCTTACAAGGAATACGCTGCAATGATGGTAGTAGAAGACTACTGAAAAGCTCACAAGCAAAAATAGTTCTCCAGGCTGCTGTTCTACAAAAGATATTAGATAGATTTTAGTGATTTGGTGTTTGGTGGGGGTGCACCTTCCAGCACCTTAGTTGAAATAATTGTTCAGAGTTGGAAGAACAAAACTCAAAAGGCACAGTCATAAGTTTTATGGACATGATCGAGAGCTGAGACTGCAGTCAGGTTAGATGCTAGATACACTATGGAGAAGTCTGATGTCTGATTCCTGTTTTAACCATAATACAGTAAGTTTGCACAATTTCAGTCAGTGGGGTGACGGATGTCGCACCCTCACAGATCCTATGGATATGTCATTAGTAGTATAAAGAAGCCTGGAAATCCTCCCAACATTTGTATCAGCCTGCAGTATTACAGAATAATTGGGAATGTGTAGTAGCACCAGACTCCTGAGTATGCTGCATTAAGCAGTGAAACATATTGGCAAAAATGGCTAAAACTTTTACTTATTTTTAAGCATCAACATATTTCACAGGATTCATGACAACATCTGCCATTGCTAGTGGTTTGAACCTTGAATCCCAGACACCTGTGCTCAACAAAGTTGTTGGAGATTATCCATATAAATACGGCATTACAGTATTTTACGGACTATAAGGCGCACCATCAATAAATGCCTGCTTAAATGTCCAGGTTCATATATAAGGCGCACTGGACTATAAGGCGCACCTGATTATAAGGATGAATGACCAGCAGGTGGCAGACCTGTGCACATTTCAAAGCAGCTGTTGTCTGTAAGTAAGGTTCGTATATAAGGCGCACTGGACTATAAGGCGCACCTTTGATTTTTTGCGCGCCTTATAGTCCAAAAAATATGGTACTCTTGAAAGCAAATGTCTTACAAAGCCCCCCGTTAGAGATATAGAAATATGATTTCTAAATAAAGTTTAGAACACAAAAATACAATATACATACATGTTTTTATTGTTTATTTTAAATCCCCTTATGACATGGTTTTATGATGGCCCTTTGGGGGCTATATTTTTTCACAGAGAAAACATACAACATAGATAACATCAGGGCCACTGACGATGTGATGATCGTATAATTGCTGGGAGTAAGCACAGCCATGAATGTAACTAATGTGACAGGATCTTACCGGCATTTACTATGGACAGTCCTAGAGATTTGGATCAGAATCCAGGGCTGCCATAGCAATGACACCACCAGAAAACACTGTGGGGGGTCTCGAGCAGGCAGGGAATGCCCCTGCAAGCATTTAAATGCCAAGGACATCAGAGCTCTCTTTGACCACGGGTGTTGCACAGGGACGTCAGCTGTAAGTTACAGCTAACACCCAGTTTTTCCCTAAATCCAGCATCCAGTTCATGACATTACTGCATGGAGTGCTAAGTTACAATGCTCCATGCAGTAATAGTTTGTCATGGAGTACTACGGAGTAAAAGCACTCACTCTCTTCCATACTCCTATCCCCATCCTAATCAATATGATTTGTCTTCAGGGTGGTGCACAAATATAAAATATAAGAGGATTACCACAGTCACAGTGCCAGATCTATGATTATGTAGTATAGCATGCTTGGTTTTGATGGTAGATTTTCTTTAACATGGAAAACAGGTGCAGAGATAAGGGCCTAGAACGCATAAATATGTTATGTCTCAAAAAATGCTATATCAAATCTATGAAAAACAGCCCTGTACAACAAGTATAAAACATTATGGGGCAGATTTACTTACCCGGTCCATTCGCGATCCAGTAGCACGTTCTCTGCGCTGGATCCGGGTCCGGCCGGGATTTATTAAGGCAGTTCCTCCGACGTCCACCAGGTGGCGCTGCTGCGCTGAAGTTCCCTTAAAGCACTGGAATACACCGAGCCGGGCTGAGTGAAGGTAAGTGCAATTTTCGCAACACATTTTTTTTTTTTTTTAAAGGCGGCAGTTTTTCCGAATCCGTCGGGTTTTCGTTAGGCCACGCCCCCGATTTCCGTTGCGTGCATGCCGGCGCCGATGCGCCACAATCTGATTGCGTGCGCGAAAATCCCGGGGCAATTCAGGGGAAATCGGTCAAATAGGAAATATTCGGGTAACACGTCGGGAAAAGGTGAATTGGGCCCTTAGTAAATGACCCCATATGGGTGTTAAATGTTAGATTTTTGTTGCAGGTGTTAAAGGAAATCTACCATCAAAATCAATCATGATAAACCAGGGACTTGCTCATAGATCCAGGCACCATGACTGTGGTAATCTTCTTATGTTTGTTATCCAACTTAAATGAACTCTTAAAGTTCAAATTATTTTAATGAGCTTCAAAGGCTACTGAGGCGTTTCCCAGAGCCCCTCCATGCTGCAGAGGCACAGCGCAGCAGATGTGCTGAAACTTCCTCTGCTGCAGTGAGATTACATCAGGCAGATGTAAGGTTGAAGTGCGGGGGAGCAGAGAGGGAAGGTGAGACAATCTAACAATCTGTTAATCTGCAGCATGGAAGTACTGTGGGAACCGCCCCAGCAGTGTTTCAGGCTCATTAGCCTGTTTCAAGTAGATTTTTTTTAATAACACATTTTATTTGATTTTTTATTACACAACTGTAATACATTGTAACATAAATAAGATGAAAAAGAACATACATTTCTAGGAAACATTTTCATCACTCCAGTTGCTACAGGACAGCATATTGTTTTTCAGATGTATGAACATAAAACATTTAAGAGAAATTGTGGTTGGACCCTCTACTTGATTTCCCCTCAGAAGGTTGACTTCCTTATGAAATCTTTCATCTCATAGTTTGATTTTTAATTACACCTGCAGGGCACCAAGGGAACCTTTTAGTTGTTCTGTGTTGTACCATTACGGCAGAATGGTGAGACCAACTCTACAAACTCTGTTCTATTCATATTCAAAATCCCTTTGTTTGCTTATCTTTGTGCCTTAAGGTCTCCAGCCTCTCCATCCATATCAGATATCACATTTGGGCTATTATTTCAGAGACAGTGGGCATGGACTGCTCAATCCAGTTGGTCATTACACATCTTTTTGCCACCAATAGAAAGGCGCGTAAATCTAGATGTAGGGTTAGGTTTTTGTTTCTGACTTCCTCCCCTTCCTCGTCATTAAAGATAAGAAGTAGCAGGTCCATGGGTAAGTCAACCTCTTACCGACGCGCACTACAGCACGCTTCAGGTTCCGGTGCATGGAGAGGGGTCAATGGCTGAGCCCTCTCCATAGCCGGTAAGTCTTTGGTGCATATTGCAGCAAAGACTTACCGGTAAGCACCAGAAGATGGCAGGAGGACTTTTTTTTTTAGTACAGGAGGTTTTAATTTTTGTAAATGTATACAAACATTATTAAACCTAAGTAAATATATTATCCCTGTGATCGTACTGACCCACAGAATAAAGTAGACATGTCGTTTGGGGTGCACAGTGGAAGCTGTAAAATCCAAGCCCACAAGAAAATGTCACAAAGGCATTTTTTTAACCAATTTTACTGCATTTGGAATTTTTTACCACTTCCCAGTACAGGGAATTGGATACTAAATACCATCACTATGAAGTGCAATTTTTTATGCAGAGCTTTTTCAGGGTGGGGAGTAAAAAATGGAAACGCAAAAACAAAAAGGGGGTAAAGATGGCAATATTTGGTCCATGCACAAGCTAACTTATCACAGTCCCCCAGTCCCTGCATGTACTCAGGACTACTGTCACTGTATGGGGGTAATGATAATCAGTATATGGCGGTAATATACCTCACTGAATGGCAGTAATATGATATTCATTGCTATATTTGTATAGCATAGTATAGCAATACTATAACATTGGCCTTTCTATAGTCTTTATTACCAGAATGATGCTATTTATGTGGTTGTAAAGGTGGCATCATGATAAGGCAGTATTATTTGTCTTATTGTTAGGTGGTATTGTGGCACCATTTGGCTAAATTTCCGTGTTGGCACCTCGCGATAGAAACGTTGGCTTTGGTTTGCAGTTTGGACACTCGGCCTCTCAAAGGTTCGCCATCACTGCTATATAGTATGGCAGTATATGATAGGATCGATCAGACAACCTACTGTTAAAGTACCTTAGGCACTCTGAAAATAGTAAAAATAAAATTGTTTAAAAACCTAAAAATTCAAATATAAATAAACAGTAAAAATCATGCACACATTAGGTATTGCCGCATCTGAAAATGCCCGATCTATCAAAATATCAAAAGTCGAAAAATTTGGCACTTTTTTGGCATTTTAAAAAATATAAAAAATTCTATAAAAAGTGATTGAAAGGTCATACAGTCCTAAAAATGGAAGCATTGAAAACGTCATCAAAAGTCACAATAAATGACACCAGCCACAGCTCCGTTAAAGTCATTAGCGCCAGAAGATGGCAAAATCCCCCCAAAATTTTTTGTAAAAGAGGTTTTAATTTTTGTAAATGTATGAAAACATTATAAAACCTATACAAATTTAGTATCCTCGTGATCGCACTGACCCAAAGAATAAAGTAGACATGTCATTTGGGGCGCATAGTGAAAGCCATAAAATCGAAGCCCACAAGAAAACGTTGCAAATGAGTTTTTTCACCATTTTGTATTTGGAATTTTTTTCCCGCTTCCCAGTAGACGACTTGGAAAATTAAATACCATCACTATGAAGTGCAATTTGTTACACAGAAAACAAGCCATCACAGAGCTTTTTACGTGGGAAAAAAAATTTATAGACTTTTGAGGATGGGGAGTGAAAAATGGAAGTGAAAAAATTAAAAAGGGCCAGGTCGTTAAGGGGTTACTTTTCCAGTGTAATTTGATATATTCCCTAACAGAGTTCCAGAAATTTTGTGAGTGCTTGCATTGCCATAAGCCATGCCATACATCTGTGTTTGTTGTGGAGCATTTTGGACATTCAGTCAGTCTATCGGGTTTAGAGGATGTTTTAGGAAGGTTGAAACCATATAAAGCATGGTGGAGAATTTTAAAGAAGGTTTCCCTCCATTTCTCACTCTGTACACATTTACATATTTTTGCCTATCCCTTTAAACTCCCTTCCAGCTCCTCTCTATCTGGGAATAGAGAGATTCCCAACATCTACCCACAGTTAGCTGCGCTCCTTTGAGCATTTGTGTTTTTAGGTCACTATATAATATGGAGATGGATCATGTTACTCTGTGGAGTTCCTAATAGTCTGAGCTATGCCAGAGCCTGTTGGACTTGCTACACCGTGGTACCACCATGTCACTCCACAGGCTCGACCTTGTCCGCGGTGGTAGCCAAGGCAAGGTACAGGGGGACAGGGAACGCAGGAGTACCAGTGACAACTTGCTGAAGAAAAATCAGCCCCCTCCCTCACCCCTCCCTCAGGAATTCTCTTCAGCGAGTCACACACATATCCTAAGGGAGAGTGGAATGAGCTGGAGGCGCAGCTGAGCAGGAAGAACATGAATATGCCAGACTCAGCTCAAAGGAAAGGCGTTGAATGGACTCACAAGGGGTAATTTGCATACATGTTGAGTCAAATTTATGAACGGACTGTGGAACTTCACATGCATGGTAAGGTATAAAGGGATAGTTGTACTGCTGTATAACAGTTTTCAAAGTTGTGTTTAGTTAGTGTCAGTATAACTGACAGGTTCCCTTTATGACATTACAAAACTGTATAAATGTATCTCCATAATCATACAGACCCAAAGAATAAATGGTATGTGTAAGTTTGACTGTACAGAGGCATGGACTGTGACATTTTTGCACAGATCATTAGGCACACTACAGCTTTTTGTCCAGTTTCTGGGATGTAAACATTGGAAGGTGTGTGAATGCATCAGGAACCATTGTGCACAGAAGCAGGTGAGCACTGATCTCTTACCCTCCCCCTGGCAATACACCTCCTCTACAGTACTTTCAAGTAGGCACTTAGTGTACCAGGAGCTGCCCTTAAAGTGAATCTAACACCAGTTTTACACCACTAAACTACGAGCACCCTCAGGTAGGGTATGAAATGTCTTTTCTAGAACTTCCTCTATCATGTTAAATGTCACCCCTTTACCTATGCAAAAATCATCCCAAAAGGCATGCAAATGAACTAAGAGGAGTCATTTTTTTGCTTAATATGAGTTACTTTGAAGCTGAGATAGGAGCATCACTTCAGATATACATATATTCTGTAGTACCTTTGGTGTCTTAATAAAACAATCGCATTATTCAAAGCACATCAGGCTTGTGGTTCTGTGATCTACATAACCGGAAATACAGAGACACTTCTGATCTCATTTCAGTACTTTATATAAGTTTAATTCACATTACCTGGCTTCCTTCCAGCATCATATGGTGAGTCCCTTTAACTGTCAATTTTACTGTCTGTCAGGTTCTTTAGAATTCTTATTTTTAATATGAAAGTAACAAGATGGTTCTAAGTACAACATAGCTCACAACAGGAGCATTTGAAGTGTTGCTCCCACTTCAGCCTGTCAGTGTGTCTCATCTCTGGTTACCTTCAGCTCTTCTTAATTCGTTTGTGTATTGCATTGGAGGTAGAAAGGATATTTTATACCCTACCTGAAGGTTCTACGAGTTTAGTCATTGTAACAGCTGGTGACAATATCCCTTTAACCTCCATCCACTGCTGGAGAGTGGGGGCCACAGTGTCCTCTAAAGTATAAATCATTAGGTGTCAATAAATTCCGTATCGTGTCATATGGTAATCCGCCCACAAAATGGCAGCATTTTGATTATAAAATGACGCAAGACACACTATGCAGTATATATTAGATGTATTGTACATAATTGGTAAACTCTTTAATTGTAACTTCCAATAACACCCATTTCTGGGTCATGGTACTAGGAAATTGATCAGTTGGGTATCCTCAGAATACTGTACCAATAAAAAAAATTGATCACAGCCCACTGAATTCAACCTAGTCCTCTTGCAAAATATGCAAAAATGTATCTCCAAAATTTGGATTCTTAAATAAGAAGGGGATATATATCTGATATTATGTTGTATACCCAAGCATCGATCAGGACACATTTACTGGATACTAGGTATAATATCATACAGAAGTGGAGAAATCTCTGTTACATAATTACTCAGTTAGTATAATTTAGTCCCTTTCTGTAGAGGAGATACTCATATTTTTATGATTTTATTACTTCAGTAAGAATAAGCTGATGTTTTGTTTCTATATCAACACTAGAGGGCACCAAGTCCCCATGAACATGACACATGGGGGACGCCTGAACTGTTTAGGAATGCAACCCATTGCTGCAGTAAGGGCACATGTGTTCCCAGGAGACTGTGTGATGCTCAGATAATTGAGTATTTCAATGCTTACACTGCTGCTGCAGGAGAAATGCTGAATGTGATGATATTCTGACATTGCCTTCCAGTTTCATCTGTGCAAATATAAAAAAGGAGTGTTGAATCCCAGGTAATTTGATGCTTGGTTGAGACACTAAATTGCAGAACAAAGAAAGGTAAATCTACTTAGCCATGAAGTATACGACAGTGTGTGCACAAATACAAGGCCTGAATATGGTGTTTCACCAGTATTATAAAGAGCAGGTCTTCATCCATTCCCAAAAGGTTCAAATCAGTGCAAGCAAGACATAAAAAGACATCAAAATTAAATTGTTTTTATCCACAGCATGTGTATGGCATTGATTTTACTATCATCCAGTGTGACTGTTAATAGCTTCTCTAAGTATGGATTCACACTGCTGTGTCCATTGACAACAGATGTATTGTCTCTGTATTGCTAACAGTATTTTTCCATATTATACCCATAATGCTTCCATTGTTCCGTTTTTTTCACTGCAAAAAAAATTGAGGTTTTAAAATTGGTTAGAAAAAAATAACACCTGGTCCCCCAGCCACATCAGTGAAAAAAAATGGATGTATCATCAGTATTCTATTTCCTTCCGTGATACACATCTTCTATGCAAGTGTGAAAGAGCCCATAGGGTGATGCCACACGTGGCGTTTTTGGACTGTTTTAGGCTGTGGTCACACGTGGCGTTTTGAACCCGTTTTTGGCCTGTTTCAAGCAGTCCGTCGTTAAAATGTATCCGTTTTTGACAGGTTTGACCGATTATCTTAATTAAAACTGGTCAAAAAAACGACTGCGTTTTCAAAAAACGCATGCGCTTTTTGACAGACTGCTTAAAAGCGGGCCAAAAACGGGTTCAAAACGCCTTAGAGCATGCGTTTTCAGTCCGTTTAAAAATGCATGCATTTTAAAAACACATCCTTTTTTTACTGTTTACCATGTTTTGGCTGTTTTGAACATCTTAATAGATAAACAGGTTCAAAGCAGCCAAACACATGGAAAACAGTAAAAAACAGATGTTTTTTTAAACGGACTGAAATGCATGTTCTAAAACAAACCAGAAATGGCAAAAATCACCAAAGGGTGATGGCACAGGTGGCGTTTTGAACGTGTTTTTGGCCCATTTTTAAGCAGTCTGTAAAAAAACGCATGCGTTTCAAACTGTTTTTTTTGACGGACTGCTTAAAACCTGGCCAAAAACGGGTTCAAAACGCCACGTGTGCCATCACCCTAAGGGTACCTGACCACTTCACCATACACAGACATCATTAACCAGGAGGAGTGCCCTACAATGTGTACACTGACAAGCCTATATGACTCGAATGGCTTCTGGAGACTGAAGTATGGTATAGTGAAAAGTTATTGAACTTAATGGCTTGTTTGACTGAACAATATGATGAGATAAAATCACAGAGTAGTGTGTATACCCCAAATGCCCTAAAACAATGCATTTCTAATGAGAAATTTTAAACTTTGCCAGGTAGGGTAAAAGTGGTAGGATTACTTTTATAAATAAGGGAACTGACATTGTTGCTTTACTAAATGTGCCCTTTTCTGTTTTAGAAAACATTTGCATATTTGTGTTTATAATTTAATTTCCTGTTTTGTAAGATATACAATATAGACCAGCCCTGAACAGATCAATGTGTCTTCATAAAAAAACATTCCTCCATGTAGTATGATCAGACATGAGTCACCCTACTCCATGTGCCCTGCACTAAAATACAGATAAATAGGTTCCTTGTTTTGACTGCTAGTTAGTAATAGGCAGCAGAGCCCCCTAGGGCCATTACTGTATCTGGGTGGTCTTGGGTGGTCCAGATTTATCAAAAGTGAACTGAGACATTTCCCTGCCACCAGAGAGTGGAAAATGGAACACACTGCTGGATTATGGTTTAATAACAGGTTAAATATTTCTTGCACTGATGGAAGTAATTGAATTGTCCTGAAGGAAACCTGCCAACTCTGAAATTACCCCACATGGACAAGTTTCCCATTGATCTGTCATTTTAGAGAATATTCTGTCTTTATCTTTTTGCTCTTTTTACACCTCCTTTTGCATAGCCACACCAGCACCAAGAAGCTCATTTAAATAAATTTAAGAGATTTAACATTTTTACTAAAATGAAATATCTTAGAATGAAAAAGGAAATGTATGTCTGGAAAAGTGCCATGCACAATGCTCTTATGACATCAGTCATTTGGGAGCCTTTTAAGAAGTCATTGGTCTCATGTATCTATATTTTTTTTTCTCTTCCACAATGTTAAAAAGAGTCCCTATAACGTTATGTTACCATATAAAATTTGCTAATTCAATAGCTTAGAAGTTTGCAGATTCTAGTGCACATCGCAGCAGAGGTTTCCGATAACGCTAGCAGTGTAAGGCCCGTTCCACACTTGCGAGTGTGATGCGATGAACTCGCATCACACTCGCAACGCATGCTGCCGGGAACGCACGGCCTGAACGCTGCACCGCGGGAGTGAACTGACATGCTGAGTTCACTCCCGCGGTGCAGCGTTCGGGCCGTGCGTTCCCGGCAGCATGCGTTGCGAGTGTGATGCGAGTTCATCGCATCACAGTCGCAAGTGTGGAACGGGCCTAACACTGCTGCGTCTGTTGTAGCACTAGAAGCTGCTTATTCTACCATCAAAATCAAGCATGATAAATCAGCGACTCATAGATCTAGGCACTGTTATTTTGGTAATCCTTTTATATTTGTTATCCATGGCCTCCTTCCTTTGAAAATCAACTTTTAAAATTATGCTAGCCCCTCTATGATCTGGCTTTACAGACTGTTACATTGTTTTGTCCTCCCCTGCTCCCTCAGCAGTGAGCAGGAGGGGATTGATTTATTTTTAGGGACGCAATGTTGAGATGGACTGCTTCCTAACTTAAAGGGTACCGTCACACATTGCGTTTTGGTTGCATTTTCATTGCGTTTCAAAATGCATTACAACAGCTGAGGAGTGGGGATTTTTTTTTTTCTATAGGGAAATGACATTGTACTTTTATTAATATTTATTTTCTTTTACAAGTTTTCCCCTGTAACTAAGAGCCTCAGTTACAGGGGAAATGACCACCTGTGACTGGGGATTCTGATCAGAGCTCTACTGGGTCTAATTTGGCATTTCTGACTAGAAATAAACAGTATCTAATAAGAAGAAAGAGGTCTATAGCCACTAACTTACTGATGCTAGTAATAGAGACTCTCAGAACTTTGCTGCGATCACTTCAACTCCAACAAGCATATTTACTAGACAGCCTTTACTTGGTGCAGTGTTATGCCAACAATGAGTGCTGTATTTATTATACTCTCCCTCCAATCCCCTGGTGGGAAATCACCTATAGACTAATGAAACATGTCCAAATGAAACCATGCTTTTGGTATAGTATAAATTTATGCAGTTGTTTGTTGGTAGGCATTTCTTCGGAGAGCCTCACAACCTGCTTCACAGCCCCCCATGTATTAGCAAGAGGTACCCTGATCTCCATTACACTATGGGTTGATTCTCTGACCCATTGTCAACCATATGAATGGGCATAGTGAGGCACTGAATTAAGCCTGCAATTTGACTTTCCACTTTGATTTTGATTATCATCTCAAACCTAGACCTCCATTTTGATTATCACTGATCATTTTTAGGTTTTATTGTTCTTACCATTCATTGAGATCTAGGATGTGGTATATTGGTGTCCTTTTTATTTTTTGAGCAGTATATTTATATATGTATACCGTATATACTCAAGTATAAGCTGATAAATGTGCTCAAAAACCCTAACTCGGCTTGTACTCACCATTCCGACACCCCCCACAGGTCTTCTTCTTTCTCCGGTGAAGCTTTGGCTCTGTTGCTGGAGCATCACTGGAGAAACAAGAAGACCTAGGCTGGGCATACCTCGGGCAGGGAGCTGTAAGGCTATATACTGAATATAGGGCTGAATATAGCCCTGAATATAGGGCTGAATGGCTACATTGTGGGGGGAAGGGCTGAAGGCTATATACGGGGGTGGAATTGCTATATACAGTGAGGGAAGGGGCTGCTGGCTATATACTGGGCTGGGCAAAGGGCTGGCTGTATATTGGGGACATGAGCTGGCTGTATACTGGTGCTGGGACAAGCTGCCTGTATATTGGGGCTTCAGCTGGCTGTATACTGGGGCTGGGACTAGCTGGCTGTATACTGGGGGCAGGGACTAGCAGGCTGTATACCGGGGCAGGGACTATCTGGCTTTCTACTGGCATGGGCTTGCTCGCTATGTATTAGGGACAGTGGCTGCTGGCTACATATTGGGGAGGCTGTGACAAATGCATTTCCCACCCTTGGCTTATAATGGGTCGGCTTATACTTGAGTATATAATATATAATATATATTATACACACACATTCAAGCTCCATTTACTGTGTGAGAATGCCATCTACTTGCCTTCCTATATAGCTCACACAGAATAGTAACAATAGACAAAGATAAATAGGCGTCTCTGTGTACCTGTGTTTCTTTGTAATGGTTGGTTGTCACTTTAGAACTGTGTGTTTACATTCCATCACTAGCAAATAGTATGTAATATATGCTGCATGTGGTTTACTGATATTGTTGTCCACTGTATCATGCAATAACTTGTAACCCCTTGTACGGCAGGTGGCAAGTGAGCACATGACCCAGAAAATTCTCAGCTTGTTAAACCATAAAGTATGATTTTGGGGTAAGGAATCCATTTAATTGGTTTCGTTAAGGCAGATTTCATTTTTGGTTTGATGCAGTGCAGTAAATAAATTTGTTTCTACTGATTATACACATTGAATAAAACATTGCTTTTACCTTCTTACCGTCTCTTGTTTTACTACATAAAGCTACACTAATACATACATAGATTGACACCATAGATTAATAAGGCTTGCTTCACACTTCACGTCTCCCAAACACATTAATATAAGACTTGTCAGCTCCCAATGCATTCATTAAACCTACCCATAGACCCCCATTTACTGATGGTGGTATATTTTTGCATTCCATTTTCCAGCATCCTCTAGGATTCGTAAGCTGTATGGAATAGCACAAAAGAGTGCTTTATACCATAAACAGGCATCCACAATTATGAGTGTACAGGCGGTCCCCTACTTAAGGACACCCGACTTACAGACAACCCATAGTTACAGACAGACCCCTCTGACCTCTGGTGAAGCTTTCTGAATGCTTTACTATAGTCCCAGGCTGCAATAATCAGCTGTAACCTCCGGACCCTATCTTGTATGTAACCCGGGGACTGCCTGTATATGAAAGTGGTCGGCTTAAAAAGGTCAAAAAAATGGATTCAAAACGCCATGTGTGGCATCACCCTCACTCTTTTGCAGATGCTTTTTTTTTATGCATGGTACATTAAATTTTTTTGCTGCATATTTTTCGGGGCACATAGAGCTAGTTAAAAAGGTATAAAATGTTTAAACATTTTTTTAAAATTTTTATTTCATGTTAAAAGTGGAATTTATAGTACTTTTTTTAAATTTTCAAATTTACATAAAATTAACATTATTAATGAATTTCCTATTTTGTTTTGTGTTTTTACTTTATATGTCCCCCCATGAGGTTATATAGACCCCTAGAGGACATCTTCACTTCTTTTTTTTTTTTTTAAATTTGACTTTATTTATTTTTTTCTTTTACAAATTTTCCCCTGTAACTGAGGCATGTGTAAGAGAACTCGCATCACACTTGCAACGTGTGCTGCTCGGATTGCACAGCCCGAACACTGCAAAGCGGAACTGAACTCAGCATATCTGTTCAGTTCCGGTTTGCAGCGTGCGGGCTGTGCGATCCGAACCCGTTTTTGGCCAGACTGCTTAGAAACAGACCAAAAACTGGTTCAAAACGCCATGTGTGGCATCACCCTAAGAGCCTCAGTTACAGGGGAAATGACCACCTGTGACTGGTGGTGCTGATCAGAGCTGGGACTAATTAGACCCAGCAGCTCTGTTTAATCCCCTTAGACCCAGCGGTCACGTGACCACCAAGTCTATGTAGCCGGTGGCAGTGCTGGCTCTGCTCCTCTGTGCATCACGCTCATTTATCTCATTCAGATGCTGTGAGAAGTGGAGAAGGGAGAACTAACCACATCTCTCTTCTCCCTAGGGTCTCCAGGTGCCTCTGACACCTGGAGACCGGATCCTGCTCCCGTGGCTAGCACAGTTGCAGTAAAAAGTTAAAAGTCAGTGGGTGGTCCGAGAGGAGTTAATAGAAGCACCAGAGATACAGGGCCAGTCACAAGAATTCTATGTTAAATATAAAATATAGACATAAGTTACATTATATTTCATTGTGAGGAGAATATACATTGGGCATAGCAGGACAGGAAAAGGAAACAGGATCTCACTCTCAGTCTGTCCCCCCTCTGCATTTGGCACCCAGGGTTACAAATAGGCTAAATAGAGCTACAGCACACATCATTTTCTCTGTTATAATTAACAAAAACATAACACAAGAAGAGCCTTGTGTACAGGTATCCCATTGGGAACCCTCCGTCACCTTCCATTTGGATTTTATGCAGTGGCGTAACTAGGAGAGGCAGGGCCCCATAGCAGATTCCTGCATGGGGCCCCCCATCCCTCTTAAAAATATTCATGCATACACAGACGTTTATACAATCATACACATTTATACACTTAAATACACCACACACATAACATTCTACACTCACTTTTATATACTCGTACACACAAACATACGTATACACTCATATGCACACATTTATGTACTCAAACATACATTTATACACTAATACATACAGTATATACACACTCATACTGTATATATATACTACTGTATGTATATACAGTATGAGTTTGTATATACTGTATGTATTAGTGTATAAATGTATAAATGAGTACATATATGCATCAAAGTTTCAAAGGATGGACTGGGCCCTGCGGCCGCGGAAGCAGTGGACCGGCAGGGTGGCCGTGAAGAGCCTGGGCCGCGGATGGACAAGGCCACCCGAGCGGCTGTGGAAGGAGTACGCAGGCGACTGCAAACAGACTGGGGTGGGCTACCGCGGGACGAGGCTGGCGGGCGGCTGCGGAAAAGAAGTGGGCGGGCTGAGTGCCAACAAATGAAGTGGCCAAGTCCGGCGGCCTGCAGTGGGCGGACAGGGACAGAGGGACGGTCTGGTGTCCGTATTACTGTGCAAGGGTGGTCCAATTTTGGCTTTTCATCCCGGGCCCCTGTGCCGCCCGGGCCCCGTAGCAACCGCTACGGCTTCTACGGCTATTGTTACGGCACTGATTTTATGTTAAAACTAGCTGTAGATCCCGGGACTGCCCAGGATAAGAAATAACTGCTTTTAGCTATGACAAAATAGAATGGGTTAACAAAAAATATTTTATATGTATCTATCTTTCTCTCTGACTCTCTCTGTGTCTCTCTGTCTTTTACTGACTGTCTCTTTCAGTGACCATCTTTGTCTTTTTCAGTGATTGTCCCTGACCGTCTCTTTCTCTTTCAGTGACTGTCTATGACCCTCTCTTTCAGTGACTGTCACTGACGTCCCTGTCTCTTTCAGTGACTGTCACTGACCATTTCTGTCTCCTTCAGTGACTGTCCCTGACCGTCTGTTCCTTCAAGTAACTGCCACTGACTGTCTCTGTCTCTTTCAGTGACCGTCACCGACCATCTCTTTTAGTGACTATCTTTGTATCTGACTCCGACTGTCTCTGACTGCCACTTGGTCTGAGGGGGGATTTATCAGAAGTGCTCTAGTTGACCAAGAGCTCAAGTTTCATTTTTGCACAGCTGTTTACAAAATTACAGCTGATCTCTGATTGGTTTCCATGGAACAGTTTTACCTCAGACATTTCTGATAAATCTCCCCCTACCTCCTTATCCCTATCCATCTTACCTCACACATAAGTGCCTTATACTCATTGTCTATAGTAACCACTCAAAGCTCAGCGCTCATATTAATGTCAGCAACAGCAGCAGACAATGGCTCCTGTATATGGTGGATAATAAGTTTATTTTGGAAAGCGCAGGGTGAAAATTTCAGCTCAAAACTGAGTCTATGATGTTCTCTGAGTCACAGGAAGCGGCTGTGCAAAATTGGGTGATTGTAAACGCGGTGTTACAGATTCCTTTAGCAGACATACATACATACACGCATATATCCAGCTTTATATATTAGATTGGAAGAACATAACAGAAAAGTATGCCCTTCCAGGAATTAAAATTGAAAAATGATCGCTGCAGCCAGGGGTGGATTCAGACTGCCACTTTCCCTGGGCTGTATGAATATTATAGCCCCTAAAAGTCTGGAACCGATTCCTACAGCATGGTACTAGAATCAAGCTTCTTGGAGAATGGAGGATGCGTCCCTTCAGGCTGCTTTCAAGTACCACTGGAGGACCTGCAAAGGTCGTGAAAAGGCTCTTGTGTACATGTTTATTGAGAGGAGGAACAGAGGTATGAGGATTTCATGGATGAATGCCCTTCTCAGTATAGAATTTGGTGGGTGGTTTTGGTGGCCATGGAACCCCTAGAAAGCTTGGCCATCGGGGGTTTCTTTTTGGGGGCAACACTATGACTAGTGGCAAGAGCACTAGGACAACTGGGGTCTGTACTGGTGCATCTGGGTACTGGGGGCAGAGTTAGGACTACTGGGGTCTGCACTGGGACATCTGGGTACTGGGGGGGGCAGAGCTAGGACTACTCGCTACTCGGGGCAGGAAATGTGACTATTTACTTGGGGCAGCACCTAGGACTAATGGCTACTGGGGAAGCAACTAGGACTCTTGACTACTGGGGGCAGCACTAGGTATCATGGCTATTAGGGGCAGCACTAGAACTACTGGCTACTGGGGAAGCACTGTGACTACAGACACTGAAACTACTCTCAAAAATATTGTGTCTACTGGCATTATGAGTATACTATATTAACTAATGTGGGGGGACTGTTATTATATTAGTTACTGTGTTGTACTGTTACCTTATTGTTAGAGAACAGTATTAGGTTTGTTATAAGAAGATGGAGGAGATGATGATGACGTGAGGAACCTAAACTTTCTGTAGAAATGAGTTATGGCTGTAAAAGGCTTAAAGGGGTATTCTCGCCTGAGCATTCACATTCAGTTTCACTAATCTTCCATTTATAAACATTTCTTAAATTGGATGTTATTAAAAAAAATGTTCCTGTGTGAAGATAATTTCTCATAAATAGTAGTCATTCTGTCCCTTAGAAACGAGATGGCTTCCTCGGTTATGACCACGTCACACTCTGGCAGCGGTGGCCAGACATGAGCTATTGAGTCTTGTCTGACCTCCTGGATTCAGCAATCATTACCACAGGACGGCTGTGGGTCATGTAGTAAATCCCAGACATTTCATATACAAAAACTATTTGTTTCTTTGTGCAATCCCTCCAGCAGACGTGGCCGTATCCGAGGAAGCTGTCTCGTTTCTAAGGGACAACATGACTACATTTATGAGAAATTATCTTCACACAGGAACATTCTTTTTAATAACATCTAATTGAAGAAATGTTTATATATGGCAGATTTATCAAACTGAATGTGGATGCCCAGATGAGAATACCCCTTTAAATTGTGGCAAGGTGGAAAAGGAAAATAAGAAAGACTCCTTAGATCAAGGACAAGTGCTGGGATTACACATGAGCTCACACTTCTGCTCTTAATATTTATGAACTGAGCATGATGGGTTTTGGTGCTATAGTTTTTCGACGGATTTAGGTTCTGGTGCCACATTTATGTACTGCGCCTGGTTCTGGAGTTGTAAATATATATGAACTTTGATTTAGTGCTGTATTTACAGTGAAGACAGAAAGTTTTCAGACCCCTTTAAATTTTTCACTCTTTGTTTCATTTCAGCCAATTGGTAAAGTAAAAAATGTTCTTTTTTTGCTCATTAATGCACTCTTGACAAAAAAAAATGAAATGCAGATATTTTTGGTAATTTATCAAACAAGAAAAACTGAAATATCACATGGTCATAAGCATTCAGACCTCTTGTTGTGACGCTAATACTTAACTCACATGCTGTACATTGCCTTCTGATCCTCTTGAGATGGTTCTACTCCTTAATTGGAGTCCAACTGTGTTTACGTAAACTGACTTCATTAGGAAAGGCACACAGCTGTCTATATAAGACCTCACAGTGCATATCAAGAGGTCTAAGGGTGATGCCACACATGGCGTTTTGAACCCGTTTTGAAACCGTTTTGAATCTGTTTTTGGCCCGTTTTTAAGCAAAAAGAATGCGTTATGCTTAACAACAGATTCAAAACGGGTTCAAAACGCCATGTGTTGTATCACCCTAAGGATCTAACCAAGCAGCACAGAGACAGAATTGTGGCAAAGCACAGGTCTGGACAAGGTTACAGCACTCATGAGGGGAGATTTATCATTAGGCAGGATTTTGAGCAGTTGTCTATGTGTTAGGCCCCTTCCACACCCCTTCCAGTGTCTCAGTTTTTCATGCACATTTTCAATGCAATTTCAGTGTGTGAAAAGGACTCAGGTCTGAGCTCTATCTTTTCTATGGCAATTGATGCTTGAAAAACGCATTGCACTTGCATTGACTTGTATGGTGCATTTTTCCCGCGCTTGACTTGCAAAAGTAGAGCATACTGAGATTTAAACGCACGTTAAAAAAAACGCATGTGTGTGGATGAAAAAAAATGCAAGTCTGGAAAAGCCCTGAAGTCTGAAAAGCATTGATTACAATGGGTCAGAGTGCCATGCAAGTTCTGCGCATCAAAAGCATAGAACTTGCATTGCACTCTGACTCATTGTAATCAATGGTCATTTTTTTTCACGTGCACATGTGCATTTTTTTCTCTACTTTTGCAAGTCACGCACATGAAAAACGCACCATACAAGTCTATGGTGATGCATCTGAGACACATGCAAGTGCAAGGCGTTTTTCACGCATCAATTGCCATAGAAAAGATAGAGCTCAGTCCAGAGTCCTTTTCACGCGTGTTATCTGCGCATGAAAAACGCATTGAAAATGCATTTGAAAAACTGACACTGAACAAACTCTGACTGAAAACTGATTGCACTCTGATGCAAAATGTCAGTTTTTCACTGACCAAACCCTGATCGCACCCTGATCAGACTCTGAAGTGAAGGGGCCTTAAACTGGATGGTTTCCATCAGTCTGATCTTTTGTCTGGAGTATGTCAACTGTGAGTGCTCTATGCGGATAGACTGCACATATTAAAGGGGTTGTCCGAGAGTTATGAAAAAAAACTAAAGGTGGCCGGAGGGGGCTGCTTAAAAAAATAAAGATCTACTTAACTTCTGGCACCCTCCGGTGTCCCACGCTGCTGTCGCTCCGGTCCGGGCGCCATGTAAACAAACATGGCCGCCAGAGCAGCACTGGACTCAGCTTCCGGCCGGACCCGACAACCATCCGGCCCGCATACACAGTGCTTTTAATAGGGACGGGTAGGCTTCGCCGGCCGGAAGCTGAGTTTACATGGCTCCCGGATCGGATCGACAGCATAGAGGGACACCGGAGGGCGCCGGAAGGTAAGTAGATCTTTATTTTTTTAAGCAGCCCCCTCCGGCCACCTTTAGTTTTTTTCATAACTCTCGGACAACCAATGATGTTTTTGCACAGGAAATTCTTTAATACCTCAAACATAAAATTGAGCAAAAGCTTTAAAATGGAGCAAAACCTTCCCCCTGTAGTAGCAATGGACCCAAAATACAGGTTACAGGTAATTTACAGGTTTCTATAAAAACAGGTGAAGCCAATTTCACTGATGAAGACAACGGGAGGATGGATATATATGAACATGTCCCTCAAGACTTGGGTCAACATTCACTTAAGCATTATCATAGTATATAAGGCTGGAAGGAGACGCAAGTCCATCAAGTCCAACCTTTAAGAATTAAATAAATGTTTTATCCCCATAACCCGTGATATTTTTGCTCTCCAGAAAGGCATCCAGGCCTCTCTTGAACATGTACATAGAGTCCACCATAACAACCTCCTGCGGCAGAGAGTTCCACAGTCTCACTGCTCTTACAGTAAAGTACCTTTGTCTATGTTGATGGTAGAATCGCCTCTCCTCTAGGCGTAGAGGATGCCCCCTTGTCCTGGTCACAGGCCGAGGTATAAAAAGATCTTTGGAGAGATCTTTGTACTGTCCGTTCAGGTATTTGTACATTGTAATGAGGTCTCCCCTCAGTCGTCTTTTTTCTAAACTGAATAATCCCAAATTTTTTAATCTGTCAGTGTATTCTAGTTCCCCCATTCCCCTAATAATCCTGGTTGCTCTCCTCTGCACCCGTTCCAGCTCTAATATATCCTTTTTATACACTGGTGCCCAAAACTGTACACAATATTCCATGTGTGGTCTGACCAGGGATTTGTATAAGGGCAAAACTATGTCTTTATCATGAGAATCTATTCCTCTCTTGATACATCCCATTATTTTATTTGCTTTAGCAGCAGCCTCCTGGCTCTGGTCACTAAAATTAAGTTTACCATCCACCAATACCCCCAAGTCCTTTTCAGCTTCAGTTTTACTAAGTAATTGACCGTTTAGAACATAATTATACTTTTTGTTTCCATGGCCCAAGTGCATAACTTTACATTTATCTACATTAAACCTCATCAACCATTTCTCTGCCCACTCCTCAAGCTTCCACAAATCCCTCTGTAATGCTAGACTATCGACCTCAGTATTTATTACTTTACACAGCTTAGTATCATCTGCAAATATTGAAACTTGACTGTGTAAACCCACTACAAGGTCATTAATAAAAATATTAAAAAGAAGTGTCCCCAATACTGACCCCTGTGGCACTCCAGTGGTAACATCAACCCAATCTGAGAATGTGCCATTAATGACGACCCTCTGTTTTCTATCACTAAGCCAATTACTTACCCAAATACACAGATTTTCTCCTATTCCCAGCAGTCTCATTTTATATACCAACCTTTTATGTGGCACGATGTCAAATGCCTTTGAGAAGTCCAGATATACAACATCCACAGCGTCCCCCAGATCCAGTCTTGAACTTACCTCCTCGTAGAAACCAATCAGATTAGTCTGACAGGACCGATCTCTCATAAACCCATGCTGATGCTGGGTTATAAGGTTGTGCACAGTGAGATACTCCAGGATAGCATCTCTAACAAACCCCTCAAATATTTTCCCCACCACAGCAGTTAGACTCACGGGTCTGTAGTTTCCAGGATCGCTATTTGATCCTTTTTTGTATATTGGTACCACATTTGCTATGCGCCATTCCTGTGGAACATAACCAGTCCTAAGTGAATCTTCAAATATTAAAAATAACGGTCTGTCTATCACCGTACATAGTTCATGCAGAACCCGGGGGTGTATGCCATCTGGCCCAGGTGATTTATCTATCTTAGTGGTTGCGAGGCGGCGCCGTACCTCTTCCTGGGTTAAACTGTTGACATTATAAAAAGAATTAACATTATTCCTCATTGTGTCTTCCACCAGGGGATTTTCCTGGGTAAAGACAGTTGAGAAGGCGACATTCAGTAGATTGGCCCTTTCCTCATCTCGTTCCACCATGACCCCCATGTTATTTCTAAGGGGACCCACACTCTCTGTTTTTAGTTTCTTATCATTTATATACTTGAAAAATAATTTGGGATTATTTTTGCTCTCCCTGGCAATATTTCTCTCAGTCTCTATTTTTGCGGCCTTTATCTGCTTTTTACAGGATTTATTTTTCTCTCTATAATCCTGTAATGCCTCATCACTACCTTCACGTTTTAGCACCTTAAACGCTTTATCTTTCTCGCTTATTGCTTTCCTTACAAGACTAGTTAGCCACATAGGGTTTTTCTTGTTCCTTTTATGCTTTTTCTCATAAGGTATGTGTTTCTCACAGGACTTTTTCAGAATATATGAGAAAAAGTCCCATTTTTTTTTGGGGGGGGGGGGGGGGCTTTTGTCTTTGAGAACATTATCCCAGTCTATGCCTTTAAGGTCTTCCTTATGGGTGAGTTTGTACACACTATTCACAAATTAATATTGTTTAGCATTTCATTATATAGTATTTATATTTATTTATATATTATTAGTGTATATTAGTAAGAATTTTATAGTCCACTTATTTTGAACATGGGCCTTGGCCCCCTGTAGTCTTTGGGACTCTTACAGTCCCTGTACCCTTAGGCTTGGGATTTTTACAGTCCCCTTACTTGGCTTACACATGTGTTTCCCTTTGCTTGTCACTATAATAATATTTTTCTTCTTTTATATTATGTTACCCACCCTTAGAACAACTACAAGTCCAACTATATATACAGTGGTACAATGAATTTTGCATCTTCTCAAGAAACCCCCTACAATTAGAAAAAAACATCTTTTGGATAATCATGGACACCGTTCCGTATCTGAATGAAGTAAGTAATAACAGAAAATAAAAATTTTACTTTGATAAATGTGGTGTTGCACATTCTGTGGTGCATTTTTAACGCCACTGCGTGACTTTAGAGATTTTTCCTCGCAAAAAAAAGGAAAAAAGATGTTTGTGCAAAAATTTGCGACACTTATACGCCAAGAAGCTACATAGGACTAATGATAAATCTCCCCCATGGTTTCTAAGTGTGCAGTGGCATCCAGAATCCTTAAATGGAAGAAGTTTGGGATGACCAAACCTGGCCGTCCAGCCAAAAATAAGCAATTGTGCGAGAAAAGCCTTGGTGAGAGAGGGAATGAAGAACCCTAAGATCACTGTGGCTGAGCTCCAGAGATGCAATAGAGAGAAAGTTCCACAAGGTCACCTATCACTGCAGCTTCCACCAGTCAGGGCTTAATGGCAGAGTATGCTGACAGAAGCCTCTCCTTAGTGCAAGACATATGAAAGCCACATACAGTTTGTAAAAAAAACACATGAAGGACTCCCAGACTATGAAGAATACGATTCTTTGGACTGATGAAATGAAGATCAAACTTTTTGGTGTCAATTCTAAGTGGTGGCAGCATCATGCTATGGGGGTGTTTTTCAGCGGCAGGGACAAGATAACTGGTCGCAATTGAAAGAAAGATGAATGCGGCCCATTACAGAGCTATCCTGGATGAAACCCTCTTCCAGAGAGCTCTGGACCTCAGGGTGCATTCACATGATGCCTTGCATTTTTTGATGCGTTTTTGACACATTCCAAAGCCTTTAGCCTAGATCACTTGCTGAGGTTACATTGCGTTTTAACAGATGCAGTGGAAACGCAATGTAACCTTGGTACGTGATCAAGGCTTAAGCCTTTATAATGCGTCAAAAACGCATCAAAAAAGGTAACACATCGTCTAATTGCGCCCTCAGACTGGTTCACCTTCCAACAAGACAAAGACCCGAAACAAACAGCTACAATGCACTTTGCACACAGCTAAAAGCACTTTATTCATGCTGCAGAAGTGTGGTATATGCCACTAAATAAACATGGCACAAACTCCAACTAAGCTCTTACATGCCCCTTTAGGTGCACATTTTTCTGTCTTGTCGTACACAGTCTTTCAGACAGAAATCTGACCATAGTCACACAGGTGCACGGCTCGTTGTATCACACAGATCTGATTATTCTGTGATATTAATGAGCCGTGCACCTGTGTGACCATGGTCAGATTCCTGTACGTTGGAATTATAGAAGCTTTCTATAGAACGACAGCAAGCAGAGATCTAGAAAACAGAAAGGAATTGAAATATATTGTAAATTGCATAACTTTTTGTTACACAATAATTTATTATTATCTTTATGTGTGGAAACAGGAATACCCCTTTAAGCACTTGTGTTTTGTGGCTTGCTGTCCCAGGAGCAGGTTATGAATACAGGTGTAAATGCTGTGGAGAAAGTAGTATGGAGGCCGCAGGTAGCCCGTCCCCAGCATCTGCCTCCCTCTCTCAGGGTGACTATGTGCATTACAAGCTGTGCCCAGCCTCTCATAAACCCACATCAAACAGGCTGCCCTCTCCATGTGCGGGAATATGGAGGCAGGCGGCTTTTATGAGCGGCGCCCCTGCCCCTCGCCGCCACATAACAGGCGTCCTGTGTTGTGCTGCTGCTGCAGGAGGCTGCGTTTTATACGGCGCTGAAGTTACTGAGCCCTGAACACAAAACCGTACGATCAGAAAGCAACTTGTGCACAGCAGCGCGTTCCTGCTGCCGCCAGTGAGTGTCAGTCAAGGTGTGTGCTGTAACCCTGCAAGCTGAGGCACAGCCTCCCGGCCGGGAGGAGGGGGACCGCCGCTCACCGCTTCCCCACTCATTGAGCACAAGCCACACTGCTGCAGCACGGAGCGCTTCTCCGAGCAGGCTGCCTTATATAGCGCTGCCAGCCAGGCACAGGCTCCTCCCAGGGCAGCAGCTATTACCGGGCACCACCGAGGCGGGCATGGAGTAAGTCGCAGGGACTTGTCGCTCAGTTACATTGCCAGGTGTGTGGATGCCACCTTCCTGCCCGAGCTGTACTATGCTCACCAGTGGATGTGCTGCAGATGAAGGGCAGCGGTAGGTACAAGGATCTGATGTGAGGACTGCTGCTACATACCGCTCACTTCTGGAAGGACTAAGGAGCTACTTACCTTCTCCTGAGAACTGGATGTAAATTGTACTCCTTCAGATTGTCCCTGATCCCATCACATCATGAGCTCAGTGACAGGAAATAAAGAGAGGATCCCAGTCACCTCCAGGAGCAGGAAATATGGGGTAAGACATGCCATTATACCAGCCAGTGGGCATCACACTGCTAGAGGTGTATGCTGTGTCACTGATCACCTATACATCAGTATATGTACCAGCCAGTGGGCATCACACTGCTAGACGTGTATGCTGTGTCACTGATCACCTATACATCAGTATATGTACCAGCCAGTGGGCACAACACTGCTAGACGTGTATGTTGTGTCACTGATCACCTATACATCAGTATATGTACCAGCCAGTGGGCATCACACTGCTAGAGGTGTATGCTGTGTCACTGATCACCTATACATCAGTATATGTACCAGGCAGCGGGCACAACAATGCTAGACATGTATGTTGTGTCACTGATCACCTATACATCAGTATATGTACCAGGCAGCGGGCACAACACTGCTAAACATGCATGTATGTACTCCTAGAGGTGTATGCTGTGTGACTGATCACCTATACATGTACCAGGCAGCGGGCACAACACTGCTAGACGTGTATGCTGTGTCACTGATCACCTACATATCTGTATATGTACCAGGCAGTGGGAACAACACTGCTAGAGGTGTATGCTGTGTGAGTGATCACTTATACATCAGTATATGTACCAGCCAGTGGACATAACACTGATAGCGGTGTAAGCTATGTGACTGATCATACCTATATATCAACATATGTACCAGCCAGTGGGCACAACACTGCTAGAGGTGTATGCTGTGTGACTGATCATACCTATATATGTACCAGCCAGGTGAGCACATGCCATCACACACATACCCATCATATTACACTGCATATAGCAGCCAGCATGCACATAACAAGTATCCATTCCTAAATCACTATACATAGCATCCAGTGTGTACAATACTTTACACAGTACAGCACTTAAATATGAGGGATCATATGTATATATCCTAGTGTATAGCAGCCAGTTTGTACAGTGCATTACATAGCTCTACACTAATATATGAGGGATCATATGTATATATCCTAGTATATAGCATCAAGTGTGTACAGCACATTATACAGCGCTACACTAAAATGTGGCTGATCATAGGTATATAATACTGTGTATAGCAGCCAGTGTGTACAGGACGTTTACACAGTGCTACACTGATATATGACAGATCTATGTGACTGATCATATGTATACATCAGCATACATGCCAGACAGCCTGCACATTACATCATGCAGAGATATAACAATATATGACTGATCATATATAAGCATTAACATAAGATCACATAGAAATGCACTATAGACATAGAGTATAGATATAGAGTATATAGAGAATCATTGCTCATGTCATCTCGGTGCATTTGATAGAGGTGAATTGATATGTGACTGGGGCATAAATCACCATGTATAATATTACATAGACGTGCACCAATATATTATTAGTCTCTTATACATACCAGTCAATGACCAAACTATAATATGCTGCATGTCATAGAAGTGGGCAATTAATATTATGAACTTTACAGCCAGCACATAAAATGTCTATGCACTGGTACTGTGCCAGCCAGTGGGCACATAAAATGCTCATGCACAGGTATTATACCAGCCAGTGGGTATCTAATGTCTATGCGCAGGTACTATACCAGCCAGTGGGCATATACATTGTTCATGAACAGATATTATACCACACTGTGGGCACATAAAATGACTATGAACAAGTACTAGAACAGCCAGTGGGCATACAGCATTACACTGATATTTTATGTATGTATTTAGGTGTTAATGTGTAATATATTGTATTGTCTCTTATTGTCAAATTGTAAATAACTACACATGAAAACAGAAAATTTACAAAATCTGTGCTAAAAGGAAATAAAACAAATGCCAATGTTGTTGGCACAGATTAATACATGAACAGGGAATATCCACATTTGGCACGTGGGGGTTATAGTCAATACTAACAGATGCTTTATGATGGATACACATTGGTCTTTTATTGAGACATGTATGTGCAGAAAGCTGTCATTGCCCCAGACATTTGTAACATGTGATGTATAACAGAAGACACGACTATCCCTGACAAGGACTATGCCAGATAAACATGAGTGGTCACATTGATAACTGTCTATAATATTATGATAGTCTTCCTCTGGAAAGAAGAACATCTGTGCTATATAAAGTACACTTTCCATATCCATATGGTGTGTATTGGAAATGATTTCTTTAATACTTTTAATTTCACGTCATTGAACTTGATGGAATGAAGAACCTGGGTATTTATTCCAGAATCAATTCATCTCTCCAGCCAGGAGCCTCATGGGCATACTTCTACATTACTGTCTAGGAAAAAAAACATGATGAGATCTATGTTTCTTACTTATAGCAAAGACAGAGAGCAATTTATGAGGAAGAATTAGCTATTGTCAGAGGTGTCTACTTGTCCTCAAAGACAAGATGACACAGGGACAGCACTTATCTTTGTAGACCTGCACCTAGATTGTGGTGGTGGCAATTACAGGGTATGTGTCCACAGATCCCATGTCATCCATGGCAAGAATGTCAATTACCGGCAGAACACAGATTGTCCACGTTATTTCCAGGGAATTCATCTCCATTCCATGTAACTACATATCTGAGGAATATTATCTGCATTGAGGAGGAGCTGTGTTTCCTGCAGGATTTCTGCTCTTGATGAATCGGAGCTTGGGTTGAAAGCTAAATTAGGAGGATTAGAGGGAATTATTGAAGTGATCATATTAAAATTGAAGCGTATAGTACTGTGCAAACACGGTACATCCCTATGTCACATAAGAATGCAGGGAGATGATCAGGGTAGGACGATATGATAAGTGTATCATTGTTCCATCAGCACGGCACACAGATGGGCATATCAGTGCAGAGAAGAGAGAGAAAGGGACATAAAATGCACATGTTGGCAGCTTGTGTCTGATTTAATGTTTAATTCCTGCACAGATCTTTATAGACTATAGGTAAATCCAATAAAATATTCTCATCTGTGGTCACGTCATGTCCATGACAATATCACTATGGCCCAAAGTTCTACCTCTATGCTTGCCTTTCCGCTACATTTTGATCCCTATGCAGATCTCTGCTCCATTTCTTTTGTCTTTTTGCTGTGTTGCCAAAGCATATGACTACTGAGGCTCTGTGCAGTATCTGTATAGAGAATGACATTCCTATATGAGGATATATACGTATGTCTGTTGTACAATGGCATTTTAGTCATTGCTATATTTTAGATTTCATTTTGCGCTGGCATTACAAGTGCAGTTTTTCCGGCATTTGTGGCCACTGTTGTCATTCTGTGCCTTTGTTCATAATTGTAACACTGGCAGATTAAAGGGGTTTTTGGGGACCATGATATAATATCAGCTACCCCCAGCACCACTGTAGACCAGCTGTTAGATGAGGCCTCAGGGTATGGATGGTATAGTGCCTGAGCTTGGTAGAGCAGTTCAGTCCAATTCATTTCAATGCGTCAATGAAAGCGATGTCACAAGCGTCCAACGTGAAGGGTTAGTAGATTAGTTGCGCTGTTTATGGCAGTCTGTATTCTGGTAGTGCAAAGCACATGGGCTGCAATAAACAATAATCTCTGCTGTCCCCTATAATATAACTTTGTGGAATAAAACTTCTGTATATACTGAAGGCTACATAGACATAAAAACTGTGAGAAGAGGAAAGGCTTTGAATTAAGGGAAAGGGAATGTAATACTCCCCATACTGGTCACTCTGTGTAAAGTGAATCTCTACAATGAGTAACATTGTTGTATATAACATATATACACTATAATTACTGTTAGTCAATAGGTTATAAAATCCTGTTGTGTTATAGTCACAGAAACCTACATAACTTTACTGTGGATCATTGTGGGATCCAAACCCACTTTTACAGATCATGACTCCAATAATACATTATATTAGCTTCCTACTAGGCAAGTGCCATAAAATTTTTGCCTACTTTTCTATAGGTCAGCAGAGTATACAATTAGTTGCCTATATTCTACAGACTTCCTACTTGTCTTATTTCTTTGTAATATACGCCAATAAGCTTTTTCTTGGATGGAGGCTGCTCCCATCATGGCCAGATGCTTGTTCTGTAGTGAGGCTGCAGCAGGTGACCTCTGAACCTCCACCGTCACCGTGATGTCTATCACCAGTGCTACACAACATTGAGGTACAGACTTTATAAGACCTCATAAAAATTATAAAATGTATTAAATCTGGGAACTAGAATTTAGCAGCAGGTCTAGTAGACTGCCAGCAAGGCCTCCATTGATCAGACTTGCTTTTCATATCACATCGGATGCTTGTCAGATTGAGATTTGGGGGATTTGGAACTAAATTAGTTTAATTTATATGGCCTTCGATAGACCATCAGATTTCCTCCTTCCCATAGAGCTTCTTAGTGCTTTCTTAGGTAAGCAATGTGTCTAGAAAGAAAAATAAGAAAATATTACATTACAGAGCAATAACATGGTTAGACAGAACAATAGGAATGTGGACCCTTCTCATAAGAGCTTACAATCTATGAATGGTCTAGTCTTAAAGGGGTATTCCCATAAAGACAAGTTTCTTAACTTGTCTCAGGATAACAAAATAACACATTCTCTAATTCACTGTTATTTACTAAAATGCAGAATTTCACAGGTATAAGCACTACCTGTCTCTATCAGTCCTGCTGCACACAATTTCAGTTTCCCCTAGTCACGACCCTGTAACTTCCGACTTCTTGGATTTCTGTGTGACAGAGGTGCTGCTGAGTTTCTCTCTCTCTCTCTGCTGCCTGCACTCTAGCCCCGCCCCCCTGCAGTCCAGGACTGGCTCACTCAGCCTGAGGAGAACTACAAGCTACGGACAGATAAGTTCTTTATCTGAGGAGGCACAGCAGGAATGTACATCAGATGTAGTGTGTTGTGGAATGACACAATGTAGGAGAGCTGACTGTGTCATTGTGTGCCATAGGTATCTAATGGATCTCATCTCATCTCTGATCTGTTTCATCTCTGTTTCTATGTGTCAGATACTAGTACAGTGTTCAGAAGGTAAATGAAAGTGTATATAAACCTGTACCCTTATATTCTAACCACATTGTCAGCTCACAGAACTAGATGGATTATAATGTGTTTGCTTAGGCAACGTGTTAACATCACTCTGGGATTGAAATTTGCGAATTTTCTTTCATGGGAAAGCCCTTTTAATGTCCTTATGCCAATTGCAGGTGCTTATGGTGATGGATTGAGGTTATCATGAAAATTGTGTTGGGTCTGGTTCTATTTATAGTGTCCTGACACCTTTCGGTAACATATTTGCAGTATATACTACATTAACTAACTCAGACATCAGACCTGTAGCGTTATGAGCCTTGGGCAGCCATCGCCCATTTGCTGCTGTATCAGTTGTGCCTTTGTAGACCACCTTTGGTAGGTACCTAATGCGTATCGAGAACACCCCAGACTTGCATTTTTCACAGTCTAGCAATGATAATTTGACCCTTCTCAATGTTTCCCAAATCATTGTACTTTCCTACTATACATCAACTTCAATAACTGATTGTTCATTTTCTGCCTCATAGTTACCTCAATATCATTTGCGTCAACTGATGGTTGATCCCTGTACTAGTTACAGTAATGATGGCAGTTGTTATAGAGAAATCCATGCAAATATTATACATTCCCAATTCTTTCCAGGAGCTTGTGGTCCCTTATCACAGCATAATTAAGGCTCTGTACGCTATAATTACAATAAGTGGATTAGCTATGGATATTACAAGCTCTGACACTTGACATGAGATATTTCAGGTTGTTTGGTTAGTTTGTAGCAAGTGTGCACAGACTCCATTCAGTTGGTAATGCATGTGAATGAGGTTTTATAACCTATTCACGAAACGTGGTTTGGAAAAATGTGCAGCATATTCATTATTTCCATTGATTCCATGCTGGAAATCCACTGAACATCAATACATCTAATCCATCTATGGCACGACGTAACATTTGCAAAATAATTTGCACTTTGAATGTGGATTTCTGTCAGTGAAATTTGTGTCAGTCTATGGTACATGTGTAAATCCTTATCAAATGAATATGACCTTGGGGCTTGTACATATGGCTTTAGTATGTAAATCCAAAGTATGGTGGCCAAATAAGTACAAATCCATCAAAAACCTGGTGTACTCCATCCAACTTATTTATTTAGCACTAATTACATTTCTGAACTGTTTTATACTCTGTGCTAATGTGGTGAGAGATAAGAATGACATTATGACATTTTGGTATATTTAGTGAAAGCTAAGCCGTCTAATAAGAGGTGCAACACAGATTTATCATTATCACCAGATGATAATAATATACGTCTGTCTAGTTTTACACTGCCTTAAAATAGCAAATAGTAAGGCTACCCCTGTATATATTAAGGTATTCTAGCCTAAAAAGCATTCTACCTGATAAAGCCTTTACACATGCACATATTAAAGAGGATCTACCACCAGGATGAAGGATTGTAAACCAAGCACACTGACATACTGGTGTGTGCCCCCTCTGGCAGGATCTGCTCTTCTTTTAGCATCTTATGCCTGGATTTTACAAAACTTTCAAAATGTTTCAAATGAGCCCTTGGGGCTCCAAGCTCCATAGCTGTTAATGGAGCCTGGAGCCCCTCAGGCTAATTTGCATATTTTTTAAGGCCTTATTTTCTTAAAAACAAGGTCATAGGAAGAGTGGGTCCTGACAGAGGGGACACACACCAGTTTGTCAGTGTGCTTGGTGTACAATCCTTGATTCTGGTTGTAGAGGTCCTTTATGGATGGCTTTATGTTATAGGTATGCCAGACCCAAGTTTAGTAACTGGAAGCTTCATCTGGAAACTTAGTTACAGTGTTGCTATATCCGTTTGTAGGCAGCACTATGTAACAGCCTTCAGATCATTAAAGACCAGTAGAACCCATATGTAGCTGTTCACAGCAAGCAGGTTACATGAAAGACCGGGCACATCTACTCTGTTTGTTTGAAGAGCCGGTGTTGTTACAGCATGACGTCAGTGGGGGGTGCTTGTAGGATTTGTACAGAGGAAGATTTCTGCACTCCTCTTTAAAGAGCTTTCCTATCCTGCGGAAGGTTTTCTTGATATCACCTTAATAAATGTATGAAAATAATTAGTCTCCTAGACCTTTCAGTTATGTCAGAAATATAGGGATTATGTTATTTGTAGAGTTACATTACAAAGATGTGATTGTTAAACGTATAACTTCCAATATCGGATTTACCTAAAAGATTAAACGTGGTCACAAGTTGAGCAGTGAAACTAATGCAGTGTCTTATGTTTGATGATAAATCTGGGGTAGTTCAAGATTATTAGGTCAAATGTTAAACCTCTTTTTTGTTTGCAAAATTTTAGCCAGAGAAACAAAGTAAAATGTTAGTACAGTTGCATAATTTATTATTATACTATGCACCCCTTTTATTAGACCATAGCACTATTTATAAAAGTATCTAAAACTTGTCTGAAACCTTTGATAAATGTGGCGTGAGGCACAGTAGGCAGTTTTTTTTTTGGTCACGAAAAAAAAAAACTGATTTCCAATGTTTAAAGCAATCCTACAAATTCTAGCATGAGAACCAGGTATCTTCTTTCTTGTGGGTTATTGAGTCTCACGAATGAAAACCAGGTAGCCTTTTAGTGTATTAAAAAAATGTACCACCACGATGAAGGATTCTAAACCAAGAACACTTACATGCTGGTGTGTGCCCCCTCTGGCAGGATCCTGGAGGGCTCTGGGCTCCTTTGCTGTTAATTGAGCCCAGAGCCCCTCAAAGTTAATTTGCATCATTTTTTAAATCCTTTTTTTTTTTGGTAAAAACAAGAACATAAGAAGCTAAAAGAAAATATAAGAAAAGCGGATCCTGTCAAAGGGGACACACAACAGTGGGCTTGGTTTACAATCCTTTATACCTTATAGACCAGATATTTTATATACCGGTAGTTGTTTTGACTTCAGTTAATCTACAGCATTTAACCAATTTATTATATGGTGTGATGCTGACATGATATGTAAGCTGGTCATAGATCCTAGATGAAATGGACATACATGACCATAAGCGAAGGCTATAAAAGATGAAATTCCAAGTTTTCCCTACAATCTTCTTCTCTTTTTGTGTGTGACATGTAGATACTGTTATATAGTTCACATTTTTGCAGTGTTGTGTCTGTGCTGTATGCTGTGTTTTCAGTGAAACCTACAATTTAAAGAGGTATTCCAATTGCAGCAAATGAATGTAATCCCTTTTATAATAAAAAGTTATACAATTTTCCAATATCTTTTCTGTAGCAATTACTCACATATTATTAGATCTCTGCTTGCTGTCATTTTATGGATAGCTTCTATGTTTACTACCAGTGGACAGAAATCTGACCATGGTCACACGGGTGCGCGGCTCATTATAACACACAGCTCTGATTACTGTCTATGATACTAACGAGTTGTGCCCCTGTGTAACCATGGTCATATTTCTGTCCACTAGTAGTAAACATAAAAGCTTCCTATAGAATGTCAGCAAGCAGAGATCTAGAAATCTGTGAGGAATTAATACTAAAAAGTATATTGGAAAATAGTATAATTTTTTATCATAAAAGGAATGACATTCATTTGTTGGAATGCCCCAACCATAATAAACCACATAACATTTTAAGGAAGCAATACAATATGTTCTTCAGATGTCTACATGACTTTTAAGCATTGCTGATTGACAATCTTCTCCCTCTGCTTCAATCAGCTGTCACAACATGGCAGAAGGCACCACACCAAGAACCATATTAGTGGAACTTGGCTCCAGTTTTACTTGATACTATAGTAACTATTGTAGGATTAGACTTTGCGCTGACACTATTTGACTGATTGACTGTAAATGTTAAACATATATTGCATCTAATCATTTTAGAGCATTTCAGTTGTGTCATTAATATATTCTTTATTCTGCTTTTGTATTGCAATGTAGACGACAAGCTAAGAAATAATGGGGAAATTTATGTTGTTTATATTGCCAAACTTGATTTAAGAAACAAAATACATTTTCTTATTTTGGAAGTTCAAAAAGCCTTGTCTGTTTCTTACACAAAGAACAATCTGCTGCTGTCTTGTAGGTCAATGAGGTCTGCTCCCCAACAAAAACATCAGCACCCTTCTCTCCAGAGAGCTGGTATAGGAAAGCCTATGAGGAATCCCGTGCCGGTGGAAGGCCTGCCCCTGAAGGTGCGGGATCTATACCAGGCTCTTCTGGCACCCCTTCTCCTGGCTCTGGAACATCTTCCCCTGGCTCCTTCTCTGGGTCTCCTGGACCAGCATCTCCTGGGATTGGCAACAGCTCTCCAGGATCCTTAGGAGGATCTCCAGGATTTGGCACGGGATCTCCCGGTTCTGGTAGTGGAGGAGGATCATCACCTGGATCAGACAGGGGTGTGTGGTGTGAGAACTGCAATGCCCGTTTGGTAGAACTAAAGAGGCAGGCCCTAAAGCTTTTACTGCCCGGACCCCACTCCAGTAAGGTAAGAAAACCATTTGTATAGTTTTTTTTGTTGTGATCAGTTGAACTACATCTGAGCTGGTATATATGAAATTTTGAGTCCAGGAACCATGAGGATCTCTGTTATGTTTTGTAGTGAAAAACATAATGATGAATAATTATTTCCTAGTGAAAATATGCTACAGACCATACTGAGCCATTACATAGTAATATCACTGTGTTAACTATTTAACTGTGGGTTATTTATTGGTTAAGAAATTACTTGGACACCTAGTAAGTATATAAAAATCTTATATGTAAGAGGTTAAAAAAAATAAACTGGATGTCTCCCAAGAATTTGTGGGCAGTCCCATGTTACACATGAATCTATAAATGTGTCTTAAACTGTAACATGGGCAGAAACTGCAACAAAACCTTATATCACTATTAAATAAAAAACATATAATGTAAACTTGTTAATGTCATGTTTAATATTTAAATGACTAAAACATTATTTTATTTGCTTATAGGACCCTCCTTTTACTGCTGTTTGTATATTATAGAACTATATATATATATAACACTTTGGTGCCTTTTGTTTTCCTTATGCTTTGATGTCCATTAAACACAGTGGGGGGGATTTACTAATTCTGGCGCAAGCACGACTGTCGGCAACAGAGATCAGTCTCCGCAAAGCACAGCCAAATGTTTTAAAGTGGTGCTGTAAGTAAATAATGGGTAGGCGGTAATAATCAGTCGTGCGCCATAAATGTGCGCCAAAATCTTACATGGACTGCGCCTTAATTTTGCTCTCTGACCATTTTTTTCCTGGTCTATTGTGCGCCAAAAATTGTGCCTAAAAATGCAGACAAAATACACATAAATGTGATATTGTGCCAAAGTTAGGCCACACCCACTTGGCGGAAAAAGAAAAGACGAAGTCGGGATAGTCTGAAACATCTGTTCTTTCTGGCGCAAACTCATTATAAATGATCCGCAACAATTCTGCGCCCAAAAAAACGAAATATCCCAGCATTTTTAGGCGCAGATACGATAATACATGTCCCCCAGTGTGTGTGAGATCAGGGATGGCAAATTCTCATGGCCGGTCCTGTTAAGAACACTACTTTTATCAATATGCATAAAACAAATGACACCTGCCAACCACTCTTGTCTACTTCAAAGGAACTGCTTATAATCTTGTGCCCAATGTTTATGTGTAGATTGGAAAAACATGTAAATATGGTACATTTTTATTCGGCTGTCTCTGGCACTCTTATTTATCTTTAATCGGCTCCATTCATTTATGAGAATTAGACCTTCATTCTTGTAATCATTTGGGATCCCAGTGGTCGATCCTCCACCAGTCAGATTATTATCCCTTACCCAATGATGTCTTATTTTCTTCTGTCTTTTATGGTCACCAGTGCTCAGAAAAGAAGAATCTGTACTGAATGTTGAGGGCTATAACATAAGGTCACTAGAGGTCCTCTAAACACGTCCCCTGGTTCTCCTAGTTTCATGATTTATTGCCCCTCTCGGATTTCTCCTATAGCCAATATACCCTTGTCATATATGGGCAGACAATTGTCTAAAAGTAAAACCTTGGTGAAGACTGTCTGGTCTTACTTTGCACCTACTGTACATTCAGCATTTTGGGCAGGATTTTTCTTAGGACACGCTCCTTTAAACTGAGGACACACACCTTTTGCTGCAAAAGTAGCAAAGCTGTCTGAAACCTTTGGATACATGTGGTGCAAGGTGTTTTGGCATAAATTATTATATAATTCTTTTATAAACAGATTGATAAATATGCCCGATAGTCTGCCAAAAGAAGGTGCATGCTTGAAGGGGATCAAAAATACAGGCAGTCCCCGGGTTACGAACAAGATAGCTTCTGTAGGTTTGTTCTTAAGTAGAATTTGTATGTAAGTTGGAGCTATATATTTTATAATTGTAACCCCAGCTAAAATTTTATAGTCTCTGTGACAATTGGATTTAAAAAATGTTGGGTTATCATAAGAACCAGGATTAACAATAAAGCTTCATTACAGACACCTGTGATAACTGTTACAGCTGTTTATTGTAGCCTAGGACTAAAGCACAATAAATTACCAATATCCAGAGGTCCGTGTGTAAATAGGGGACGTCTGTAAGTCAGGTGTCCTTAAGACAGGGGATAAATATCATAGGGGGGTCTGTGCTGTTGGAACACACCTAGTCCCCCACCCCACTATCTTCAGAACAGGGTATTGGGGATCACATATTTCTCTCATCAACTCTGGATGTCTGGGTTCTGGACATCCTGCTAGCCAAACAGAAGTTCCATTTAAGTTAATGGAGTACTGGTTGTAGCTCTGTCCTGTGCTCCATTGATGTCTATGGGACTTTGGGATTTCCTAACAGTACAGCTGGTCCAATGGAAGAGACATACACAGAATAGAGGGCACATATTATTGAGGACACCGCTTTTAGTCATTGAGCCTCTACAATAATGTGTATTTGTACTTATGTGCACATTTTTACATTTTTGTTCTGCACACATATCCTTTTGGTGAGATTATTCAAGCATTTAGTCTGGTAACATCATAATTTGGCTTTGTTTATAAAACATTAGGGATGATAGCTGATGTCTTCTGCCGTTCGTTATGCGTGCAAGAAAAAGAAAAATGTCATTCCATAAGTGACCTGTTTCATTAAACCACAAATATCATTGTGTAATCCTAAGTGACTGCAGCCGTGGTTGTTAGGGAAACCTTACATTGAGCAGGTGGCGATTTCACATCACCTAGCCATTACATTAATGGCAGAAAAAAGAAATACCGTAATAATGGCAATGATTTGGGCAGAAGGTTCACATGGGGACAACACAAAAACACATCTCATTATTTAGTATTTTGAAGTCGATAAATTGCGAACTCCAGTCACACTGTTATTATGTAACATTTGCGATTTTTTTAATGAAAAATCATAGCAAACATCCAAAAGGTAGAGGTGTCATTTCAGTCATAGAACTGATCTTCATCAGATTCTGTGAATAGATCGAATGAGTGAAAAACTAAAAAAAAAAATAGTTTTCAATAAAACAAACAGTAGCAAAAGTCTATACATGCAGGAGGAAGCAGACATTCTGTGTCAATCTTAACCAGGATAAGGTAAGTATTAGAAAATGATGATATGTTCACAGATAAATCAAATTAATATCATAAATTCGAGGTGTAAGGAAGTATAGTGTAGTAGCTATACTACATGACCTGAAGACAAGATGTAGTAAAACGCTGTAAGTATAGAGGGCGTGATAGTCTGATGAAGGTGGGTTCCAAGACCAAAACATCTCCTCTACCTTTTGGATGCGAGCTATGAATTTTCAGTAAAAATCTTACACAATATTACACAATAACAGTGTGACTGGAGTCTGCAATTTTATCTATTTTACAAGGGACTGAGCCCCTCTCCAGAGCACCTGTGATCTCTTAAGTGCAGTGAAAATCCTATTCAATTAGTATTTTGAAGAATACAATATTTTATTACAGGTAAACCCAGTTAAATAATAGATTAGATTAGATTCACAGTATTGACCTAAGATGTTCTAAGAAATGCAAAAAGGAGGGTGCTTCATGGATTTGTTTAGCAATTAATGGGTTTGCTTTAATGGGTTTTCACAAAATTGCAAGTTATCCAGCCATTGGTTGCAATTCCTCTCTCTCAGTTCTCTCCAATGTCGACTTCCAGCATCGAATCATCCAGAATTCCCATTGCGGGATGAAAACATTATTTGTTAATTGACCCCCTCCAGCCATCTCTATATCTATTACATTAATGTTACCGGCTTCCTACGTTATGGTAAGCTCTTGGGGAAGGCTATTCTGTAGGTCCAGTCCCATGTGGTTCTGCCTGGTCAGGATACAAATGTCATTGTTCAGGGAAAGTCAAATGACCAGAAAAATAGAGCTCAGCATGAGTATAGCACATGGCGTTAATGGGTTAATCAGTGGTGTGTGGCGTTACCATGGTGACAATCTTTATGCTGAAATCTTTTTAAAGGGAAACTGCCATGAAATATAATGTATGTGTAGCGCTGCGCCATAGAAGCATGTGATAGCACACATACAATAAATACCCTGAGCTTTACATTATTCATTTAGTAGTGGGAGAAGCATTTTCTGAGTGGCGGACATATTTATCATTCCCTTCGATGGGTCACTTATGTTATTTTACATTGTAAACTAATAAGGATTTCTAACATATATTTTAGAATACAATATAAAAAGGGTAATAAATATGTTCTTCCATATGGTGGTGCTCACTTTTAAGGTTTAAAGGGGTTATCCGGGTTAAAAAATTTTTTATGTCCGGGCTGGGGAAGGCTAGTTAAACATATACTTAAACATACACATGTACTTACCCCCTCCGGCGGCGCCGTTGTCCCGCGCCGCGGTCCCTTCTATCCGTGCCCCTGTTTGTTTACAGGGGCACGGAAGCCGCGCACAGGGAGCTTCCGGTCCACGATGTGGACGGCTCCTCCCATGCGTCCCTATCTCTCAGCGTTGTAAGCGCTGAGAGATGGTGCGCATGGGAGCTTCCGGCCGGCCGGAAGCTCCCTGTGCGCCGGTGTAATGAAACCGGCGCACAGAGAAGACGGGCCGCGGCGCGGGACATCGGCAGCACCGGAGGAGGTAAGTACATGTTTATTATGTTTAACTAGCCCTCCCCAGCCCGGACATAAAAAAAAATTTAAACCCGGATAACCCCTTTAATGGTGCCAGGATTATGTTTCTTTTTTGCCATAAGTTAAAAACTTCATATATTTTTCTGTATATGGAGAACATGCTGATTCTTCACATGTAAGGAATCTGATCTTCTATATTTTTTACGTTATTGAAGCTAATAGTTGGTTAGTGAATTGACCAAAAAAGTTATTGGGGGACATTTATTTTCTTTATTTTCTCCTGTTAGTGCTTATTCTCCATATTGTCGCAAGTTAAAACATCCAATGGTTTCTAAGATCTTCTTATGCATTTTTATACACCCTTTCTTTCTTTCAAGGGCCTCTGAGGGACCAGTCTGATCTTGCATTTTTTCATCCTTCCTTTTTTATTTAGATTGTCTTTCTATTGTTAACTGATACTATAGGAAAGACTGGTTATGGACAGAATTATATTACCTTCGGATCACTAAAGATATACTAGAAAGGTATTTGTATGGATGGGTGAACTATAAGGGAAACAGTACATGGTTGTTAATTGAACCTGGAACACTCATTCGCATAATTTTTTTAACTTTTTTTTTTTTTTGTAAAAACAAGACCATAAGAGGCTAAAAGAAGATTAAATCCTGTCAGATGGGGCACACCGGCATGTGAGTGTGTTTGGTTTTCAATCCTTGATCCTGGTGGTAGTTTTCCTTTTACCCCTTCCGGGTCCTCCGGTTTCCTCCCACGCTGGTAGGTTGCATACTGGTAGGTTGATTAGATTGGGAGCCCCATGGGGACAGGGATTGATTTGGCAAGTTCTGTGTAGTGCTGCGTAGTCTGTGTGCACTACATAAATAAAGGAATTATTAATTATTATTATAACCCCTTAATAATGTGTGCATAGAGCTGAGCCCTCTCCATAGTCGATGAGCGTTTGCTGCATATTGCAACAAACACTTGCGGTTTTAACCCTACATTTGCTGCCAGGAAAGCGCATAGGCGCCGTCGTCATACAAAGACCTGAGGCTGTCTGATTTTAATTCCTTGTATCTGCAATTTGCACATTATAATAGATGAAGTAGAAATAGTACTGTAGTATGGCAGTATATGGTAGGAATAATCAGACAACCTCGGTTTAAGGTACCCTAGGGCAGTGGTGGCGAACCTATGGCACGCGTGCCAGAGAGGGCACGCCGAGCCCTCTCTGTGGGCACGCGGACCATCTCCCCTGCTGTCTATACATAAATCATTAGAACTCCCGGCAGGCAGGAAAAGCTGCCGATCGCCGAGAGCTCCAGTGATCTCTTTCACTGAAGGCTGCGTCTGACCTGCTCTGTGATCATTAGTGCTGCCTAGAGACACAGCAGCAGGTCAATGCCCGCCCCTCCACTCCCTCCCCCCTCAGCCCGGGAACAGGAGGAGAGTGAGAGGGAACTGCCGGAGCTTACAGCATCAGCGCACAGTGAGTACAGAGGAGTGCAGCAGGAGGGCAGGAGCTGCTCTGTGTGTATTACACAGGCAGCAGGCAGGCAGCTTTGGGACACTGAACAACTGTAGGTGCTTATTGTTTAGTGTCCCAAACTGCCCTGTATGACACATGTCTGTGGCCACATGTATACTGCCCCTTATCCAGTTCTCCTGTCACTGTGCCATGCTGCCAGTGACCCTGGGGTGCGCTATACTGCCCTCACTGGCAGCATGGCACAGGTGCCCAGAGCTCCAGACCAAGGGCAGTATATATATGTATAAACGTATGTGTGTGTGGACACAGGCATGTCATGTGGGGATTTGATGGTAAATTCACCTGCCTGATTGCATGTAGATTTGCTTTTCAGTGCACCCACCCTACAACATACACATTACCCTACACACCCCCTCCCGAATTCAAAAATCCTTCAAATTGCCACTGGATGGGGGTAGTGATCCTCAGTGGATGGGGGTAGTGATCCTCAGTGGATGGGGGTAGTGATCCTCAGTGGATGGGGGTAGTGATCCTCAGTGGATGGGGGTAGTGATCCTCAGTGGATGGGGGTAGTGATCCTCAGTGGATGGGGGTAGTGATCCTCAGTGGATGGGGGTAGTGATCCTCAGTGGATGGGGGTAGTGATCCTCACTGTATGGGGGTAGTGATCCTCACTGGATGGGGGTAGTGTTCCTCACTGGATGGGGGTAGTGTTCCTCACTGGATGGGGGTAGTGATCCTCACTGGATGGGGGTAGTGATCCTCACTGGATGGAGGTAGTGATCCTCACTGGATGGGGGTAGTGATCCTCACTGGATGGGGGTAGTGATCCTCACTGGATGGGGGTAGTGATCCTCACTGGATGGGGGTAGTGTTCCTCACTGGGTGGGGGTAGTGTCCCTCACTGGGTGGGGGTAGTGTCCCTCACTGGGTGGGGGTAGTGATCCTCACTGGGTGGGGGTAGTGTCCCTCACTGGGTGGGGGTAGTGTCCCTCACTGGGTGGGGGTAGTGTCCCTCACTGGGTGGGGGTAGTGTCCCTCACTGGGTGGGGGTAGTGTCCCTCACTGGGTGGGGGTGGTAATCTCCGCTGTATTTGCTCCTGCTTTGTGATATAATTGGAGATGTTGGTCTTTCTTTAGTGGTCTGTTTATTATCAGTATGGTGGTATTTATCTTGTTGTACTGGTAATGGTCATCATGTAGCAGTATTATATGTCCCTTATAGAGTGGTATGGTGTGATTTTAGGCTAAATAGACATGTTGGCACTTTGCGGTGATTACATGGACTTTGGTTTGGAGTTTGGGCACTCGGTCTCTAAAAGGTTCGCCATCACTGCCCTAGGGGGTCTTAAAAATAGTAAAAAAATTGAAAAAAGAACTGATATAAAATAAACAATAAAAATCATAAACATGTTAGATATCGCTCGTCCCAAAATGTCCAATCTATCAAAATATAATACTGGTATTCCTGGCTTTTAGCCTTTGTAACAGAAAATAGCGCCAGAAGTCGAAAATGCAACTTTTTTTTTCCATTTTACAACATATATAAAATTTAATAAAAATTGATCAAAATGTAGTACAGTCCTCAAAATAGAACATTGAAAACGCCATCTTATCTTGCAAAAAAAAAAACACACACACTAAAGTATGAAAAAGTGCCAGAACATGGCAAAATTAAGATTTTTTTTTTTTTTTTGTACAGGAGGTTTTATTTTTTGTAAATGTATGAAAACATTATAAAATCTGTATAAATTTGGTATCCCCGTGATCATACTGACCCAAAGAACAAAGGTGACATGTCATTTGGGGCGCACAGGGAAAGCCATAAAATCCAAGCACACAAGAAAATGACGCAAATGTGGTTTTTTTCCCACCAATTTCACTGCATTTTTTCCCGCTCTCCAGTACACGACATGGAATATTAAATACCATCACTATGAAGTGCAATTTGTTACACAAAACAAGCTCCATAGAGCTCTTTACATGGAAAAATAAAAAAGTTATAGATTTTTGAAGGTGGGGAGTGAAAAATGAAAACTCAAAAACATAAAAGGGACCTGGTTGTTAAGGGGTTAAGGCCCATTAAGTCCATCTCTCCAATAAAGGATGCCTTGCAGGCGTGTGGAGACTTACAGCCATTGATGCTCCACTGGGGCATTCCGGGAAATATGCAAATACATTTTCCTAGGCAGAAAATAATTTCCTGTTTGCACCAAAGGCAGTCATTTGCCGTTTTTCGGCCTACAGCTTTTCAGCCCACTCCTTTAGCAGAATAAATATGGAATAGGAACTCCTTTTCGCACATATCAGGCATTTTAAAATTGCCCTTCTTTCATCCAATATCTGCTGTTGGTGGAGTTGAGGTTCTGCCAATCCTGCCAAAAATGTTGGCTTCAGCTACCCTAATGTGAATAGTTATCATTGCATCTTGAAATCAGATTGTCATAAGATACTTTGAGATGTGTACTTGTGTTTTTAAGCTTGCAGGCACGTCTTCTTTGGCTCACTTCTTCTGAGGAATGCATCATATAAGCATCTAAGGGGTAACAAAGCACACAAGTATGTTTAACTTCCCAATATCTTTAAATGATTGCTCATTCGTATCATGTAATGAACATTCCCAGATCATGTATAGGGTGAAGTAATGGACTGTGGACCCTAAGCAGATTCACTTAATTTATACCCAGTCATGTCTTCTTCATCTTTCCCTCCGCACCAAGATGAAGATGGTCCGTTCTTTTTCATCAACCTTATTTATCTGGCTATGTTCACACCCACATACTTCTACTGGGAGCTGGCTTTGTAAAATGTATCTGATCCTACCCATGGTGGTTTGTTGTAAAGCAATGAATGATTATAAAGATGTAGCTATTACACATTCACAACATCTCACTTTATTTCTTGCAGTCATATTCATCCAGAGTCTTATTATTGGTAACCATCATACAGTGGAAAGTGACAATTTACTAAATTGTTCTCTATATCAGTCTGTTTCATCTGTTCTTGTAAGTGGAAGTAATACAGTTATGAGTATAGTTAAGAATAGCACTGTATTTACACTCTGCTTTTTAACTTGCTTCATAAGCACAATAAAAACACACACTTTAAAAATACACAGCACACACATACAGCATTTTAGGCATATCTTTATAATGTTCAGTTCAGGGTGTTCCCAGCTGCAATGACGACATTGAAGACACAATAACATTTTTCTTTATAAATTGTAAAGATAGCTAAACATCAAGATCTATCAAAATGGTACAGGAGCTACAGGTAAATTGGTGCATCCAGATAAATATTTGTCGTGTGTGTGTGTGTGTGTGTGTGTGTGTGTGTGTGTGTGTGTGCTATATGCATGCTACACCACATACCACAACATCAATAATAGACTGTACAATATAAGCTTTCCTGCTGTGCGGCTGGTGCACAGGGGAGAGAAGTGACTGGCAATTACATTGCATCTTACCCCCTGGGATTTACAACCAGCAATATCCTGAAACCTTCGATAAGAAATCCACATATCCAGAAGTGCAGGCTACTACATGAGATGGAAAGTGCTGCACATTCATATGATTGCATAGCACTGCTTTCCATTTTCCTTTCCTATATATATGTATGTGTAGAATGAAATTGCCAGCTGTGAAGATTATTCTGAGTGGCTTCGCACAAGGTCTCGCTTATCTTGTTGATATTGACTTGGGTTCCCTTTCACGTTGACCATCTACACTCCAGTTATGTTGTGAATGCTAATTGGGTTAGAGGGTTATGTCTTATGAGAGGATGATTTCACTTGCAGTATTGTGTTTGTGCTATTACAGAAAATTTCTTAGAAAATACTGAGGTCAGTTGTAGTCCTGTTGGTAGAGGCGAGCACCCCGCAAGTACATAACAACTGTGTATGCATAGACCAGTGAATGGATGCTTGAGCACAGAGATACAAGTGTTATCAAACGGTAATGTTTACCCTTCCACTTCAAAGCTTTCAGATTAGATCAAGTTCAACGCTGATGTTGTACAGGCATGACGGTTGCAGTTGGTTATAACTCTTTACATTGTGGCCATTCTTTATATTACTGCTTCTGTGCAATGTGTAACTCGATGGAGAAATTCTATTATGAAATGTTCACCCCTATCTCTGTGTAATTGATGGCTTTCATGTTATCATCTTCACCTTATGTTTAACTAAAGAAGGCATGCCGGTTAGTAATGGGTGTGCACTAAGAAAGAAGTTATGTCTAGGTATGTACTTAGTCTAGTAGCCTCAAGCAACCACTTATCGCAGCACTATGGCACAACATTAATCCTTTATATTCATATAGTCAGGCAGCAATTCTCAGGTGCAGTTTGCCGCTTTATCTGCCAAAACCACAGCAGAAAGCTGAAAGAATTGTGACCAATGGGTCTTCCCTATCTGCCTTTTTAATAAGCAGTGTCCTTGCACAGTTACTGATTGGACAGGGCCAAGGACACAATTCCAACAACCCTCATTTTGGTAGAAATAATAAGCCAATAGGACAGCACAAAGCTTAAATTTTTTTGCCAAAATACTGTAGATGTTAACATGATTGCACATTCATAAATTTTTTTTGTAACAAAACCCGCACATCACCACTGCTTTTTTTTAATTTTACTTTTTTTTTTAAATTGTTCTGCTCCAAAAACTGAGGGGTACAATAGAAGCCCTAGTGGTTATGTGGACACCGTTTTATGCTCCTTTTACACGACCGTACAAACAGCAGCTATGATATGGCATAGCATATTCGATATGCCGTAGAAATGCATTGTATACAGCATGCTTGTGACACAAAAAAGATATTGCATGCTTTATCTTTTGCTGTATAGAGAGGGGAGGGATGAGGAGCGCCTTCCCCTATTCTCTAGCTGCACGTATGCTACCATACGTGTGAAGGGAACCTTACTTTAAGAGTGGAATAAATAATGAAAAACGGAGTCGGAGGAGGCCGAGGTCACAGCAAATCCAAGTAGATCGCATTGCTTCAATTACATTTTGTAGGTAACAAGTTATTGTAATTCAGGAGGGAGAGGAGGAAAGAAAGTTCAAATGCCGGCACTGCTCACTCCAGAATACATAAATGAACACCTTTTGCAGACCAAAGGCAGGAGACTGGGCATTAGGGAAAACAAAGCAGTCCAGGGTGCACCTCCAATATATGCAGACAGATGCGGCAAAACAAAAGAGGGAAATGTGGCACTCACCGGAATGATGTGAAAATGCTTTCTTTATTAATGTTGTAGAGGTGCAGAGTTCTTGTGCCCGCTTTTACTTCCCTAGATGCGTTTTGTCCTTTCCCACCATCTGTAGGAACTGATATCCCTGCATGGATTAGCACAATATTTTACTAGTGCACTGTGTATCTCCACCTAAACAACTGCAGCCAACTGGAAGCTCTGGAATAAAAAACACAATGCCGGTGGATTCATTTCCTCCCAGACCTATTATTTGTGTATAATATTGGCCAGAGAGCATTGTGCCCTGATTTGCTGTACAGTCCAGTGCCTGATCATTTCACCCTTAACTCATTGTAATGCAGATAGGATTATTGTATTAGAAATGTGATTTTCAATGGCCTAGGAGGGTAATTTGTCAGCATTCGGGAGGATTAACTGCCTCATAGCCGGTCCTATAGAAAATATTAAAAACAAGCGAATGCCAATATCAAATGTCCTGAAAAACCTCTCTACCACCTTTTGTGTTCTGTAATAGCTGCAGCAATGAAGTCCTATGAGGCAGTGGATTTTATTTATTGGCGCTCACCCTTGTGTACCACATTGTGCAGTATAACTAAAATGCAGCAATTGTACATGTAAATTCAGAGCAGTTTTAGTATCATATTTAGATTGTGTTCATAGAGGTAATCTTTACATAAAACATTGGGGCACATTTACTTACCCATCCGGCGGAATTCACAGAAAGTGCATTGCCCGACTATAATTCACTAAGATTGTGCACCCGATATCCTGCATGTGTCGCTTCCCCGCTCAGGTCCCCCGAGTTCACCTTCTTCTTCCTGGTGCATGTAAGTGCATTGTCTTGTGACACAATTAGAAAGTTATATCCCGCGCTCAGTCCAAATCAGTCGGATCATCCAACGGCCTGCTCCCCGATTTCTGTCGCATGAAAGCCAGCAGAGCTGCGGCACAATCTGATCGTGTGCAACACAATCCCCTGTCAAATACCTGTCACAGCCGTGCAAAACCCTAAAACGTCGGAAAGTCTGACGAAAATGCGTTCGCAGACTATTAGTACGTAAGCCCCATTGTGTATATATCTGCTACCTTAAGCTTAGGTTTTGTTCACATCTATGGAGCAACCACTTTTTAAATCAAAAATGTTTAAACCACAACAGAACCTGATGGTTGGTCCTTTAGCTGGGGGGGATGTCTGGAATAGCTGTAGTGGATTAGTTCTCATTCTAGAGAGAGGTGCCGCCCGTGCCCTAAGGGAGCTGATGCACGGTGGCTGAATGTAAGCCTGCAACGGGAACCAGCACAAGAGTTATAATTCCTTATGTCAGTGGTTCTCAACCTTTCTAATGCTGTGAGCCCGCAATACAGTTCCTCATCTTGCGGTGACCCCAAACCATGTACAAGAATATTGTATTTGTGCCAAAAATGCAATAAAATCGTGGCTCCGATGGCTTTAGGCGACCCCTGTTTTTGGGTCATTCGACCCCCGCCGGGGTCGCGACCCACAGGTTGAGAACCACTGCCTTATGTACATACACAGTGCCAGTGCATTGAAAGATTAGGTAAGAAATGTTTTCACTTTTGTCAGCTTTTCATTTTGAGATTGTCATCTTTGCTTATAATAATGTGTAAATAATAGTTGGCATATGGCTTCCACTGTTGCCGATTTGAGCACCAGGATCCAAATGAGTTTCCTAAGAAAAAAAATCCATACATAAAACCTTTCATGCATGCCAACATAAATTAATTCAGTGATCGATTGTTTTCAGGAAAATTAGAATTTTACTTGAAATGAGGAAACCGCTTAAATGTCCTCTGTCATTGCACCATGTTAAAATATATATTTCAGGTGTTGTGTTGCTGAACAATAGAATGCTAGTAATAATAATAATGTGCAATACACACCACTTATACACGCACATATCATTATTTTCATGGCTCCAGGGCTGACACGACATTTAGAAGCATTTCAATGCTTTATAGAAAACAAGACTTTTCAGAGTAAATTTGGCAGGGAATCTGTTCATTAAAATGAGGACAATCTTACTGTGTACTAATATGAAGGACAGTGTGTTGGTACTAGTCATTTATCATTTATTCTGATCGCCTATTAAGATTTTCTTGGGAATTTGAGATTAAAAATATTAAAACTTCAACTGGCCCCAAAAATGATCTGGTAGCTCAATTAGAGGCCGTGAAAACATGAGATTAGTAATATATGCTTCTGACTCCAGGCTTTATTTACCGGTACATACATCACAATATTTATTTTAATCTTATTATATTATTCAATGTTTTTACTGTTTCTATAACGTTTGATAAAACTATACAGGCAAGTATGATTATTATATACACAGACATACATGTATATACATACACAAAAGACATCTGTGCACAATAGTATAACACATCCAGAGATCATGCATACCACAGGCACATTCATAATACATACTGTATACGGTACATAAGACATGCTGCATACTTACACATGTGCATTTATTATACTTATTATTGCTTATTGTTCATGTATGTCTCCTGTTATTAGGAAAGTATTTTGTATGTAGAGGGATTTTTATGACCTCATAAACTCTGGTCACGCACCCAGACCCCCTGGGAGGAACAGACAGAAGATATATCAGACAGGTCAGGGCTGTAATTGAAATTTGGCTTTTCATTTGGTCGGTTGGTGTGAAGAATAGTAAATCTGTGCTATCTGTTCCTGCTCGAGTACTGTAATTTAGGAATTCATTTCTCTCTCCTCCATGAGTTATCACCATGCAGGAATGACGCTTGCAGAGCCACAACTATTGGGAATAGCTTGGTGTAGTTGGGAATTCCGCTCATATTGTTCATTTGTCATTTTGCTTTCAGTATTATGTAAGCACCAATGCCTTACATCCTTAAAATAGTTTCGTATTCGGTTTGTGTGTTCATGTTTCCAGTTTATATATTTGCAGATTATTTATTTTTATACCATAATTCTCAGGGAAAAAAACATATCTTTCATTCATCTTTTGCCAAACCCATATAACTGTATTGATCTCAATATATTTGTTAAGCTGACACATTTTTCGTGATTACAACACATTTACTGGACAGAAGATTTATGATGCCTTTTCCATGGTCAGAATGAAATTCAGGTTTCCTTTAAAAGTTCTTAATTATACACTATAACTTATTCCCCCATAGTTTTTGTCCATGTACTATTCACTGATTTAAATTCATTTATATGGGATCACACTTGTGACCATGGTTTACATGTCCCCTTGTGTGAACTGGTTGCCGAGCTACATAACTCAGAGCAGGTCGTATTTCTGCCTGCATTTGCACAGTCTTTATTGTGGTCATTGGCGTGTGACCAGACCTCATGTGCTGATGACACATAGACCGTGGATTTGTTGTCTTCTGCCCCATGAAAAACACATCTTGGTGTGTAAGGAACCTTACATTGTTCTTAGTAAAAATCAAAGCAGGTCCAAGCAGGCGGGTATAGTGCTTGGTTGGAGTATATGACAATGGTTTCCCAGATTAATGAAGACCGGGGTCAGTATTCAATTATCTGGCGCACCCTGCACATTTGTGAGGCAAAGTTCACTTAGTGCAGTTAGCCTCACTATTAATAAATCTGGGCCATATTGTTTGCAGATACAATAACAGTTTTGATGTTTATGTCTGTGTTCATATGCAGCTGCAGGGAGGGGCTTGGCCTGTTCAGATGTGTTTGGTTTGTATATGTACCCCATGATCTGTAAAGTTCTGTGGAGTATAATGTGATTACATAAATATTTATTATTAATATTACTAATATATTTATCATAGATGCTTTCATAAGCCATGAGAACATTGGGAATTTTAGATCCCATGTGGTTAAAATGCAGTGTCACTGGCATGGGCGCCCCTGCGATTTTCTCCGCAGCCCCGCTCCCTAGGCCACGCACAGCGGTACTTCAAGATTTAAAGGGCCAGCGCACAGGTGATTGGCGCTGGCCACTTCCGGGAATGCATTTAATCCAGCGGCTCCCATCATTCCCTGCCGGATCTTCAAGCATTCTTGTGAAGAGAAAGCCCTCCATGTCCCTGTGTCTTCAGCATATCCTGTGTTCCTGTCCCATGTGCCAGCTCCGGTTTCCTGACGTAAGTCCTATTGTCTCCTGCATCGCTACCTTGGCTGCCAACGCAGGCTAGTCTCACCTGTGGAACGACATGGTGGCACCCCGCCGCAGCAAGACCATCCCGCTTTGCAGCGAGCTCTATTGAAGACCAGGTGCCACTTAGACTCCGGTCCCAGGTGTCGGCTAGTACCATCTTCTGCGGTGGTCCAAAAGGGTCCGCAGCCCTGACATGCAGGTCCATTAGGAGACACTGAGACACACATTTTTTTAAAGTGTTTGCACCAGTATTGAGCCGCGGTTGCACTGTGTCCAACAAATATGTGCACCTAAAGGGACGTTTTAGTTCTTAGTAGTGCTTATCATATAAATAAAGATTTTTGTTGTTAATAATAATAATATTACTGATTTGCGCCACAATTCTGCAGATTGCACCAAAAAAAAAATGGTTCACAATTCCAGAGCAGTCAGGAGGCACCAGATTGATGAAAACTCTGCACACTCCAAGTGTTTTTTGTCAATAATACTACCGGTAGGTGCATCTCAGTGCTTTCAGTCCATAGATACATTTCCTGTCCCAGAAGATGTCCTAGTACTGGTTTGTTGACAGAATGTCATGGGGTGTAAAGTCTTTGTGCCCAGGAACAACGTCCAGTGCAAATTCCTGGCATTCTTAAGAATTCACTACTTTAACCTTGATGTCTTGGCTCACAGGGGTGTAGTAAAACACTAGAGGAGGCCATCGAGGAGTCTTTGCTTAACACTTCTCCTGGACACAGAGACCTGCCTCCTTTGCGCCTCCAGGTGTAGCACCAAGAGGCTCTCGGTGTTGACAGTAGGAAAGCAAGTTAGTTTTCATTTGTTTTGCTTTGGTGAAAAAGCCTTTGAACATGGCAAGTAGTTTTACAACAGATTCTCATCATTCCTTAAGGTAAATTCTTAGGCTTTTCCCTTAAAACACCTGGAAATGCAGTGTTGTTATCTTCATTTTTTGTCATATTCTCCATGCGGGAGTGATTTAGTACGTGCTACCTCAGAGCTAGTTCACTATGGGTCAAACTTGATATAGAAGCATACTGCCCAGAGATATCATTTTTGTCTTTCTTTGAAATAAAAAGAACATCTTTGGAGCTTGCACATGTATTTATGAGGTGTTTGCTCCACTTTTGTTCTGCATTGCACTATGCCCAACACTTTAGAAAACTGTGCACCAAAAGGGGCCGTGGTGGTTCTTAGTTTGAGTTTGGGACACGTTTATTACTCTGACTGAACACAGTTGTGTCGTACGCTGTATAATGAAAGAGCACCAAAAAGAAAAAGGTGCAATTGTGTCCACTCTTCCCATAGCAGTTTAAAATATTTGGGCCAGTATTGGGAAAATGCAGGCTTTTATTTTGTTTCATTGACTAAAGATAGATAAAACCATTGATAATGTTGCTATTTTATCCTGTACAGATCATTACACCTTGCTAGTGTCTCCTACAGAAAAGATTTCTGCAGATCTTCCGAAAAGATCATATCTGAGAGTAGGCTGAGTTCCAAGATGTACAGGGTAAATGTTGACAGTACCATAAGGAGAGAGGGGAGGTTTATTATTGCAGTTATATCAGGTTTTTAACTTAAAGGTGTATTCCCATCTCGGCCTTCATATTTAATTTAATTAATCTCTTTTATACATACATTTCTCCAATTACATGTTAATAAAAATGGACTTGTATGAAGATAATTTCCCATAAATGTAGTCGTATGGTTCTTTAGAAACAAGATAGCTGTCCTTGAGTACAACCACCACTGCTGAAGTGATTGCACACAGAAGCCGTGCCCCACACCAATCCTGTGGTAATGATCACTGAATTCAGGTGGTTGGACACCTCAATAGAGCGTGCGTGGCCACTGCTGGAAGAGTGTGCATAATTATCAGGCTGGAGCGCAGGATAACTTGTCCCCATACTTTGGGCTGCTAATTATAAGTTTCTTTTCTAGGTGATCTAGGAGAGGAGGTGAGTATTTTCTAGTATAATTAATTTTTTTTTTTTGAGGATTTTTTTTTTTTTGTGATTTTTGAGGCCTAAGGCTGTGATCACATTCAGTGTTTGGATCTTATTTTGAAATGTAATGCCAATGCTGCAGGGACGGACTTGGCCGATTGTAGATCTTCACTTGCAAAAAATGTGGTGCTCGTTCCTGTTTGCATGCGTTTCAGTGGAAACTCATCTGTGATCAGGCTTAGTCTCTTCCTGCAGCTATTGAATTGCGTTTCAATGCACAATTAATATGCTGCATATGGCCATGGCTTAAGAGGCACCCAAGGTGATTGAAGAGGGAGCTCCAGCACTGAACCCTGTCCCCAAATGGTAAATATGTATATCTGGTAGATAAAGCTCAGTAAAAACAATGATTTGTATACGAGTTATTTTTTGAGCCTTAGGCCTCAAAAATCACAAAAAATTGATTTTTCTAGAAAATCCTCTCCTCCTCTCCTAGATCACCTAGAAAAGAAAGTTCTAATTAGCAGCCCAAAGTGTGGGGAAAGATCTATTAGGGTAAGGACATACATTTTTGATTTTTTTGATGCAGCTTTTGAATCAAAAACCTGAAGTGGAAGATAATCATATGTATGTATGTGTGTGTTTAGGTATGTGTGTGTGTGTGATATATATATTATTCCTTTCCTTTATAAACCTCTACCGGTTTGGATTGAAATGCATTGTAAATGTGCATCCTTTTTGCCCTTAAGAAATGTAAGGGCTGCCATCATATAAGATTTCTTCCTTCTCCCCATGTTTTCTGTAGCTGTGGTGTTTCACAGGATGGAACTGGAGTATAAGAGCCTTAACCTTGTCCAGTTTCTCTCTAGTTACATACGTGAATCCCAGCCTAGGGTAATCTTTGGCATAGCATAATCCATTTCTTCTTCTATTACAGCATGTTAGCGCTCCAGCATTGCATGGAGGCTTATTAATGTTGTGACAAAGTAATAATGCTGACACTGGGATTATTTCACATCATTTTCTACATGAACTCAGGTTTCTCATTCATCTGCTGTATATCTCAGGAGACCTGTAAAGTACCGCAAGTAAAAACAATTATGTGTGACGTGAAGAGGTATGTAATGATTTTATCCTCAGATACATGTATTTACAGCACCATAATAGGGAAAAAAACCTTGTGATTATCTCATAATTGCCCCCCATTGTAGACCCCAGAACCCATCTCCCTGCGGTGATGGCTAGTCGGACCAGAGTTAATGAATTTTGTATGCCGTATATAGGTGAGATTTATGGCCGTGTGTATACATGGTCATTACCTTATTGTATGCAAAGCCCCAAAGGAGAACATAAACAGCGGTTCAGCACTGAACACTGTTAGCCATTTTCAGTCTCCAGTTTCAGGCATTTTGCTTTACCGTAGAAAGCTTTTATTGTAGGTCAGGACAGCTCATAAAGAGGGACATGCAATTAAAAAGGCATTCAGCAGGAAAAGGGACAGCTCGCTGTCTGGGCAGGCTGAGGGTAGCTGAATGGCTGTCAGCTGGAAACCCATAATGGGGGCCTTTATGGGCACTTTCTGGAGGCAGGGCAGTAAATGAACTAACAAAGGTACTTAGTTAATATGGGTCATATAAGTCCTTCCTGTGTGAGCTATTTTTCTGATTTTGAAATAAACCCTGGAGGGATGTGTAGGTTTGAGGGTCTTTCTTTGGTGGAAATGTAATATGAGCGTGGTTTCCAGGCACAGCTCTATACCTGAGCTCTCTCAGCAGATGTGAGAATGTACATTTACACTGTGATTTGTATTACAGCTGGGGGCAGGGATGGCAGCAGAGCGGAGCCCATAAGGATAGTATTATATTGATTCACTTTATGTTTCTAGCTCTCATTATAGATACTGCAGTAAAATAATAAACCTTGGGTAATAGTAATGTAGTGAATGTGATGGCATCTAGGAAACTGACATAGCTAGATAATGAAGATCGAGGAAACAACATACCTGTTAGCAATGCACTATTGACAAGATACAACCTTAAAGTCGATTATGACACCATCAGCAAAGTGTTCGGAGAATTTTCATCCAAATATCTAAAAAAAACAGCCTCTATTGGTTACGGTTATTCAATTGGTTGGTTATTCAATTAAATGTATTGAATAATACCATCTAAATTGACATGGAGGTTTTAATAACATTCATGTCTCATACCAGATGTATATGTCTGTCTTGACAGCAGAAATCCACCCCTAACATACTAACTTGTAAATGGCTATACATTTCATTTATTTGTATACATGTTTGGATACTGTATGTCTGTATAAATAAAAAAACAATACTCCCCTGTGCAAAAATACTATACGAAAGTATCAGGAGATGTGTTTTAGGAATAAGAATGGGAGGTTTTCCAACTTTATACACATACCCCCTGTCTAATTGATCTCAGCAACCAGGAGAATTGGGCAAGTGCCTGAAGTGCCTCATGTCAATGTTTGGCAAGTGATCCATTCCTTTCTAAGGGACAATGGGAAGTACTGTATGCCAGCAGATGGCCTTTCCAAATAAGTCTTTCCAAAAGTCTTTCCAAAGACGTTTTACATTTATATTCACCTACCCACAGGAGAGAGGATAAGTGTTTGATCTCTCAAACCCACTGTGAGTAAGTGACCCCGAATGATGTGTGAGTGTATCTCTGGAAGTCCATTGGAAGTAAACCATGCTAACAACTCCTTCAATCACATTGCACTTGTGGATCCCGATATTTGTGATTAGCAGAATGGGGGGGCGGCGAAGGGCACTGGAAAACAGGCTTCCCATAGTTAGGGGATAAATCTGATTAAGGGGAAAATCCCTCTTTTCCTGTAAAATAAAAAAATCCCTGATAAACTCTTCATGGAAGAATATGAGGCTATATTTAGCACATTGCCTGACTTCATTGGCAGCTCTGTCAGGGGTTAATAAGTAACCCTATAAATTTATTAAGACTGGCACATCATGCACATCAAAATTCCTGCACAAGCAGAAGGAAATCTTCTCCAGGTCCTGCCTGGCATAGATATCAGCTATAACCTGCGCTGGTATTTTGGTACGTGCAATAAGCCCGTACCAAACGCCTGTGCCCACCTCACCCACTTAACCAAAAAAGTGGCATGCAGGATGTAAAACCCTGGCAAACAAAGCATGATAAATCTGCTCCTGTTGTGTTGTATCATGTTAACATATATAAAAATGTGCTCGCAGTTTCACGCGAGTCCTAAAGGGAGTTTATTATTAGATATATTCACTCGGAGAAGCTGGAAGTGTGCGGCTTCTACAGCCATTCTAAGATGAGACAATGATAAATGAGAAATGTGGATAGCTATTCGCTGTAGTTCCGAACAACTGAAGTTATTTCCCAGAATCCCCTGTTAGATACTTAGCAAAATCACTTTCAATCCCTCCATTTAGTTATTATGTCAGTATCGGATGTAATTCAGCCTGCCTGAATTCCATATAAAACTGTCAGAAAAAGCATATGTATACTATGCCTCCATCTGAAATCATATCATACAGAGGTACAACATGGACATTCAGTATGGGTTTCCATCAGTGCTTATACACTAACCACTGGTTCTACTTGTCATGTTGATTTGGATGATGTGGGCTCAGAGCAGCAGCCACTATATTGCAGATAATAGTATTAGTTTATCCCCATGGATGGTGACTCCCAGGTGCCTTAGATCACTGCCACTGAATTTATAACATGGCTCTGCCTTATCCTTATTTGTTATTTGCTTTATAGTATGTCAGAATTTGTCAATATTTTTGAGGGTATAGTGCCTTTGTGGGTTATTCTTGTGGTGATTTAGTTGTTGTGGTAAATTATTGCCCTTTAAACATTCTCCCATACATACCAATTGCTTCTTGGTAAAAAATGGGAAATTTAAATCCTGCCAAACTAGGACTTCATCAATCTATTCTGGATGCCTAGATTTAATAATAATAAGTAATAATAATTCTTTATTTATATAGCGCACACAGATTACGCAGCGCTGCACAAGCATGTCAAATTGGTCCCTGTCCCCAAGGGGCTCACAATCTAAACAACCTAACAGTATGTTTTGAAGTGTGGGAGGAAACCGGAGTACCCGGAGGAAACCCACGCAAACACGGAGAGAACATACAAACTCTTTGCAGATGTTGACCTGGGTGGGATTCGAACCCAGGACCCCAGTGCTGCAAGGCAGATGTGCTACTCACTCAGCCACCGTGCCGCCCTTAGATTTAGAAAGGGTTTACTCAAATCCTGTCACCTTTTACTCTACAACTAGGCAAATTGGTTGTACTCTTCAGGAAGGGGACCCAACGGCTTGACTTTATAACATGGCTCTGTCTTATCTTTATTTGGGTCCTTATCATTTTTCAGAGGACTTAAACCTTCATCAGAGGTTTCCTTTATGTCCACAGATCAACACAACCAACCTGTTGTCCAGTAAAGTGACAGGTAAAGTTGTATATTTGTGGAGATTAAGCTTAATATAAAATAGATCTTTGAAATCTGTATTCAAGGAGTCACAGGAGTAGAAAGAGTCATGGCAGGCTGTCGGCTCTGGGCTTGAGTGAGATGCTGAAGGTAGCTTGTGATTATGTACTCGATTTCTTGGACTTAAGCTACGTCAGGAGGGGTCAGGCCACCATGATTAGCCCTTTGACTGAGCCATATTTATGCAATATTTACATCTTTTTTTTTAGTGTAATGCTGAATTTCCTCTGATTATAAAAGGACATAATTATGTTTGTCACAATGTCCTCCATAAAAAGTTGGCAACAGCTTATGGTCTTAAATGCTTCATAGGCTTCCATTCAATAAAATATCTACCAGCAGCCTCCGCTCAATAAAATATCCAGCAGCAGCCTCCACTTAATAAAATGTCTATCGGCAGCCTCCCCTCATTAATAAGATGTCTAGCAGCAGCCTCCTCACATTTAATAAGTTGTCCATTAGCAGTCACAGGGTCCCTCATCATATAACAAAAAAAATAAACTCCGTACTTACCTGCCACACTCTGCCTTCCTCTTCTCCCCGTGGCATCCCGTATAGTAGCGAGGGCAGAGACAAGTCTGTGAGCTCTGCCCTCGCAAACTGTATGATGTCACAAAGTGTGCACAAGTACGACTACAATTAATTAACTTCCCCTGTCATGGATCCTTTCCACCTTAGGCCCGGTAGATGGATGGTAGAGAGACCACCATTTGGTACCGGTAGTGGATTATAATACAGCACCAAATTTATACTCGGAGACAAAAGCCATTTCAGGACCTTTGAATGTCCTCCAAAGGTCCTGAAAGGGATGCATCCATCCTTTCCCTAGAAGCTTGATTCTAGTACCATATGTAGGAAGTAAATTCCAGACTTTTATAATATTCATTCTGTCTGTATGATTGGTATAAAGTGGTGCATAAAGGTTGGAAAAAAAAAACAGCTGTGAAAAAACAACATTAACACCCATTTGTCATGGCCGATCAGTCTGTGATCCATTTTTTTCATGGACTATCTTAAGCTGTAGTACAGGAGTTATTTATTAAAAGCGGTTCTGACTATGGCATGCCCTACTTGTGAATGGATCAGTCTCACAGTCTGTTAAAATAATGGCTGTGGGCACTGATCCATTGTGAAGTATTGCATTCAATGCAGTTGTGTGCCAACGTTTTTATAGATTATAGCCTTATTTACTGGCATGATGGTGAGCATTGGTCAGCATTGCTATATGCTCTATTGCTGTTGCAATGGCATAAGACAAACTCTGTTCAGGGTGTCAAAATGCTTCCAGAGAAACAAATAATAAAAAGTGAAATACCACTCTCTATTAATAATAGTGTTTAGTGATTATATGAGGATGACTTTCAGATCTTATCTGATCCTTACTACTACCAGTTATTCACCGGCACCCAGCTTTAAGGTTAGATCAATGGGTTAAGAACAAGACAAGCTCCATCTTGATTTATTGATTGCAAACAATATTCAGTAGGACTTCTGCAATTTGCTTTCTTAGACAACTCTCAGAGGTACAGCAATGCCTCCTGTTCTGACAATAGCTGTGTGCAGTGCAGGAGAAGGAAATCATAAAGTAAAATAAATGGGTTGAGTCACAGCCAATACATATAGGCCAAGTATTCAATTGACTTTCTATTGGCAGCATCTGCCGTAGAGGTGAACTCTCTGGGGGAGATTAACTCCAGAAGACTCGCAGCTAATCAAGGAAGCGGCATGACCCCCTCGATCTGGAACACTGACAAAACAAATATGTTCTTAGAGTAAGATACAGACGTCACCATTAAATCACTGACATGTACAGACTTTCTCTTGCTCACTACAAATGTGCACATACTGGATTTCCACAATGATTCTTGTATAGAGAGTGATGTTATAGAAGCAACAAGGTAGCACATTAGGAAAATGAGCTAAAATACCTTGAAGATTTAGTAAGAGAAAGTGATAAGAGAAAAACTTTGGAGTTGTAGCAAATAATAAAATAATAAGGGCTTTCATTTTACTTTCCAAATTGTGCTGGAGAAGCAACAATCAGTAGTTGTAGTGGTACCCAGCCTTAATATCAGTAAAGGGAGAATTCTTTAAATATTTTAGTCTCTTATCTAATAAAATGTATTAATCAGAAACCCCCTTTAATTACATTTCAGTGGATACCTATGTTACTATTTGTTGCTAGTCAAAAGTGTGGTTACCTGCATCCACGTCTAGTACAGTGCATGTATGTATCAATGGAGTCAAATGCTACACTTTGTTAGTTCCAGAACTGTAAGTCAGGGCAACAGTTTCTGTACTACAATGGAATTTAAAGCAAACCTGTCACTAGGAATGAGATTTTTAGTTGGTAACAGGTTCCAATAGTCTATGCTATGCTGATTTTCAAAATGCCTTTGTCAATATTCTAAATCTTTTCAGTACTTTTATATAAGTTTAATTCACTTTATTTGGCTCCATGTACTTTGTATAAAGTACTGAAATGATTGAGAATGCTGACAAAGGCTTTTATCAGCATAGCATAGGCTATTGGAACCTGCCGCCAGCTAAAAATTACATTCCTTGTCACAGGTTCTATAAAATTATTCCTATTGTAATAGAGGAGTTAAACACATTCAGGTTTAGTGCAAAATCTGACATTTCTATGATGATCAGAAAAATTTTTCCTGATTATTTTTGTTCTTTGCATCCACTGACCCCACGGTATCTTTCCTACGAATACTGATCTAAACATAACTTCTTGTATTGAATAGCAGTTTCCCAATTCTGGCAAGATGCAGGTGTCACTCTGGATAACCTTTACTGGCAAAATACTTCAGTGATGTTGGAACAGCAAAACGCTGGCTCCCAGCCAGATGCAGACCTGTTAATTATACTGATTTTAACACTTACTTTGGCTGTCTACAACTAGACTTGATGCCAAAATCAACTTCTGCAAAAAGTGAACAAAGTGATAAAAAGTAGAGGCACATATACCGACAAAAACCTTTGCTATGACAGGAATATATGAAAAATAAATACAATGACATTACCGTAATATTAATTAAACATACAGTGTGAAACTGTTATTTTGTTTAGAAAATTAATATAATAATTGCATTTTTTTTAATAGATTTGGATAATTTAATACATTTCTGTTATGTTTCTTGTAACTGTTTGGTAGATGAATGTCAAAGTTTATTAAGCACATTATTGTATTAAATAAGTGCCATAAAAGCAAATTCATCAACTTCACTGCATCAACTAGTAAATAAGTGGCAGTGGTAACAGAAGATGCGTATGCATATTATATATGACTGTTGTAAAAAATAATGGGACATTGGGGATCCGTTGTCCTTTAAAATGTAAGACATTAAATATTTATTCCACTTCGCTTGTATATTGCAGCAACGTGGATACCATACTTGATCCATTCATTATATATGAATATCGGCCAAACTGGCATACTTTTATTGGCCAGCTATGATATAACCATGGTCAAATCTTGTTACGTGTCATAAAGTGATATAAAGAAAGAATTGGCAAAAAAAAGTATTGATAAAGAAGACATATTTTAACCTATTATCGCTAACCATGGTGACTCCAGGTCCTTTTCTGTCATATTACAGTTGGTTGATGCAGGGATAATATACTTTCCTTGAGATGAGTCTGATAAGGTGCACCCTACTCATCTCTGGTGATCGCGTTAACAGAGTAGTATACCAGGGCTCATCGCGCTTTTGTTGAACCTAATGAACATGCGCAGTAAAGGTGCGGTGTACAACATTGACATCATTGCATCAGTGTGCAAGAGCACCAGACCGAAGCAGGTATCGAAGTTTGTCCTTTTCTTTACAGGCAATTTGGGGCACTAAGGATCTGTTGGTGGTGGTTTAGTATTCCAAATTGAGCTAAACAGTTGTCTAAGAACAAACATCAATTTTATTTGAGCAACAACCAAATAATTTTCATTTCCCCAAATCTAGTAGAATAAGAAGAAAATCTACCTCTTTGATCCAAATCTCTTTCAGAAAAGGGGTTGGACTGAGGGTGGTAGTGGCCACACATGCACAGCTCTCTCCATTTACTTTCATTGGGAATTATGTTGTGCTCTTCCATTTTGGAACGCACCAAACAATGATTGCAGACATAATGGTTGTCACCTTTATTGGTCTCTTGGTAAATTCATAGTTGAATGACAGATGATTTGACAGTTTCTGGGATGCCACTATAAGGGTGACGAACATTGTGGCAATGTATCCTATATTAATAAATTGCTGCCTCTTTTAGGATTTTTTCTCTTTGTTTTACTCCATCACAGACCACAAGTAGTTGTGGCTTCAAACTTGAAGAATACAAATGTATGTGTATATCGTGCATGTTAATCTAGCGCTGCCCTTGTTACATAAACATGGTTGTGCCTAAGCATCCATTCACAGGGAGCAGAATAGAAAGCAAAATTTTACTTAATACGGCAAATAGAGCTTGTGTATATTATATTTTAAACAATTTAAACTCAACCATATAAACTACAAAAGTTTCTCTTCCTTGAAACCAGGAATTAAGTGCACGTCTGGACATTGTCTGTCAGCACACGGGTAGGATGAAGTTGAATGTCGTCTGTCACCTGATGACTTTAAAGTTAAAACAGAATAGCGCATGTCCAGGTAATAATGTTCATCAAGAGCAAGATGCTTTGAAGAGAGGAAGTACTTTTCTACTCATGCAGGGATTTTAAGCAGTTAGATCATGTAGAGCCCTGCAAAGTAAATCCTTCTACTTAAAGAATGAATATACTGCTTGAAAGTCTAACAGGCTTGCGACATGCAAACAGTGGCATGTCCTCATGGTCAACAATTTCCCATATAATGGCTTATTGTTTAAAGAAAGGAATTAAAAACTACATACTTCAGATCAATCTGAAATGGTAGAAATATGTTTTTTATTAAAGGAAACCTGTCAGCAGAAATTGACCTAACACACCATAACTAAATTGTTGTGAAGCAGGTTAAAAACTTCCAGATCATGTTTCTATTATGGCCTGGTGTGGTGGCATCATCCAGAAAATCAACTTTGAAGTGAGATGTAAATTTGTTGTTTAAATTCATGAGGGAGGAGATCTCAACACTGAAGTCAAGTTCCCCTTGCTGTAGAATACCCACTTTATTGTACTTGACAGTCCTGTGTCCAGGGACGTCACTAACTGTCTCTGCTGAAGTCTGGTGCATGATGTCAATTACAGTAGATGGGGTATTCTGAGACAGAGCTTGACCTCAGTGCTGAAGTCCTTGACTTTATGCAACCCATTTATCTAACTTTAAAGTTGATTTTCTGGATGATGCCATTACACTGGACCGTGAAAAGAACATCATCCTGAACGTGTTAATCTGATTTACAACAATCTAGTAGTAGATTATTTGGCCAATTTCTGACAGGTTCCTTTTAAAGAAAATCTTCTATGAGATCAACGGGTTAGAACTACATGTTTATTAGGAGGTCTGCTCCTATACTTTACTTATAAAAAGAACTTTAGTTTTATGTTAATGAAGCACAAGTGCTTCAGGGGGCATCACCAGAGACCTTTATGCTCTATGCTAAAATCTAGCAGCATACAGCGGATATCCACTACTGCTGCCTCGAAATCTCCAGCAGAAGTATCACAGAAGTGGGGGAGTGGTCCTATGGGGGTGTATTTCAATAACTTAGAACATTTACTTGAAGAAACTTAATTTTTAAGTAAAGTATAGGTGCAAAGCTCCTAATAAACATATAGTTTAGAATATTGCTGCTTTGAGCTACCCATTAGCTATAGTGGTTAATAAAGAAGACATCTGGGAGATTTTTTTAAAGAGAACCTGTCGCCAGGTTTTACTCCACTAAACTACTAGCTCCCTCAAAGGAGGGAATTCTAGAAAGGACATTTCATAATCTATGTGAAATCTCATCAATTTACCTATAAAAATCTCCCACAAAGTCAGGTGAATATGACTCTTCTAACCTAATTTTCAAAAGAGATGAGTCAAGTTTAGTGATTGCAGGATAAGTGTCACTACATAATCCCCTGTATTCTGTTTTATAGCACCTACAAACATGCTTGTGCAATGTTTAAGTATCAAATCTGTCAGATATATGTCAGATATATACATATAGAGCTTATGGCTTTGTAAGCTACAGAACCAGACCTACAGGCAGATAAATACAAATGTGTAGCTGTAGATAAAGATCAATCGACATGATTGTTTTTTATAACAATGGACCATTATGTACCCGGTGCATGGGCCTTCAGATTAACCTGTATAATGATATTAAAGAAAATCAAGAGATGAGACAAATACTCATAGATCGAGGCACTGTGAATTTGATAATCTTATTTTCTATCCGTGGCACTACCTGCTGCTACATTACACCGGCAGAGGGAGGAGAGAGAGAGCAGGGGGAGACATGTTCTTCTCATTGTAACAACCAACGAGTGAAAAAACAGCACTGAGGGGCTCCAGAAACACCCTCAGGGCCTTTCAGGCTAATTAGCATCATTCTAAAACTTTAGAAAGAAGGAAGCCATGGATAACAAATACAAGAAGATTACCACAGTCACAGTGCCTGGATCTCTGAGTGTCCAAGTGTCCCTGGTTTATCATCCCAGATTTTGATTGTAGATTTCCTATAAGTGCTGAGGGATAACATGGATAGGAGGAGTAGACAGAGGTGGCTGGTGAAATTAGAGTTGAAGTTACAGAAAGTAAGGGGTATGTTCGGCCTGTTCGAAGATGTTGGTTTTTAGAGCATTTTTGAAACTTAGTAGTTGGGTTTTAATCTAACGACATTAGTCTAGTTCTGGGTTGGGAATTCAAAAGAATTTGGTGCAGCGTGGAAGAATTCCTGTAGATGTGAGGGGGAGGGTTGAATTAAAGAAGAGAATAATATTAGCTAGTGAGATCAAAGAGCACGGGTAAACTAGTCTGCTTTTTTCACACATCACTCGTACACTATAGTTTATGAGGATCCGCGAGATGTAACTCGGCAATGAAAAACAGAACAAAGCATTTTTCCCCCACGTATGTCTTAATGTTAAAGTGTACCTGTGATTCATTCTCAGCTTGTGTGGTAACCAGGCAGTAATGTAGTGTGGCTGAAGCATGTGATCTATAGGAAGCTGGTAATTACATGAATGGGTCTGAGGTGAGAGACTCGCCTACAAAGGAAGTCCCTTTGAGAGTGTTAATGAGAGGCTTTTGGGAGCTTGGTAGCCTTGAACTCCTAAAAGGAGAAGATAAGAGGAAGTGTGTGTCTAGAGCACAGTCTGAAAGGGTTTTCTTTCTCCCTGCCTTTTCATGTCACTACAAGCATCTGACAAAAGGTCAACATTACGCCCATCCCACAGCCCTTTGTAGTCCTAATAGGGGATGTCCGAGTGCAAGGTTATATATGTAAAATATTACAACAAAAATTTTCAAAAGTACTGTACTGTTTAGTATAAAATATATACCCTTTATTAACCTTCCCTTCATATAGAAATTGCAAGAGCTCAGGACTGTAGCCGAAAAAGGCCAATTTACCAAAGACCTAACCGAGCCTCTGTTTCCTAGCAACAGTACCCTGCCATATTATACTATGAATGGTGCTGCTTATACTCCAGTCATGGTGCTTTGTAAGAAACATTTAACATCGTAAATCTGGAGAATAGAACTATGAATTGGGTAAATGTATACTCACAAATATATTAGCATTTTTTCCCATTCATATTATATTACAATTGTGCCTTAAACTACATATCACATAAATAATGATACTAGTAATAAGAAACTGGTAATCAGATTCTAAGAGGCTCTCCTGATATGTCTATTTTAGTTATTCTCCCAGAAATGATTCATTCTTTTATTATTACTCTGATATGCCATTTCTATGTTATTCCACCTGACATTAAAGGTCAGTCAAAAACTTGTCGCTGTAGACTGCAATTTATAGAACCTTCTGCCAATTTTCAGCCTATGAGAATAGTTTATCATTATTAGTTATGCATGTCAGCCACTCGGATTACTGCTTTCATTTTCCAAATAAGTGGTTAGCTGTGATCTCAGTTGTTGCTATTGCACTACAATTCCTCCAAAACAATTATTACTACTATTGATAAATTTGTGGGGCGCAGTGTCTTTATAAACCCAATTGTATTACAGCTATCCATTTATTAGCTTACTTGTACACATGGTTGCATTTTCTATGTAATTGTAAAAAAAAGAAAGCTGTTTTGTTGTTCTTAGCGAATCACAAATGGATATAAAATAGTTACAAGACTTCTGTGAGCTTTATCCGAGCAGTAACTATTCCACTGTGATCACTTTGTCATTTTACTAGCTGTGCTCCAGTTTCCTAAGTTACATTCACACCTCTAAAGAAAGCAGCACAAGCCACTTGCTCCTTGACTAAATTACCCTGGTGCCGCTCAGACTAGGCCTCTGCAGCTATTAAAAGTATGTTACATGAAAAGCCAGACAGCAAAGAGGCAGAATGCTGTTGTGCATAGTAGTGTTTTCCCTGCATTCTCTTTTATTATTATTATTATTATTATTGTAACCCATGTAAGAAGATGACCTCTCCTTCTGAGTTCATTAAACATTGGTCCTAAACACAAATGATGGAAAAAAAAAACTGGTGAGGTGATTGTGTTGGATTATAATATATATCATTTTGATATATATAAAAAATAAAAGGGAACCTGCCATCAGGTTTTCACAATTAAACCTAATGACAGGTTACCACAGAAGTCTTCATACTATGCTTATGCTTTTTTGTATAAATATCAATAGCTCAGATATATCTGAATCACTTTAAAAAAAAAAAAAAAAAGTTGTTGGTACCTTACCAGGAGAGTCACATGAGATCTTTTCAGCCAAGTCAATTTCTCCATCCTATGGGAATTCTCTTCAGTGAGTCACACACAGCCAACTTCTTCTTACACTCCCTCCTTCCCCCCTCCCTCAGGAATTCTCTTCTGCAAGTCACGCACATGCCACTTGTGACTCGGCAAGTCTCTTTGCAAGGTGCCACCAACTTTTTAAAATAGATTTTAGCTATATCTGAGCTACAGTTTTTATGCAAACATGAAGACTACTGTGGGAACTTGTCACTAGGTTTAATGGTGGAAACTTGATGACAGGTTCCCTTTTAGTGTCACTGGAAAGCTGCAGGGACATAAGAAGACTCCTTGAGGAGTATTAGCCATTTGAGGCCACCCCTGCAAGCGTGTGGAGAATTATACCTATTAATGCACCAGTGGGGGATTCTGGAAAATATGCAAATATGTTTTCAAGGATGAGATAAGAAAAACGTGTGACCCATTTTGCCAAGGAGTCCAGCTGATTAATTCCAAGAAGTGCTCCCTGCCAGAAGAATATGTCGAAAATATAGTTCTCCATGCGATACACGGTAAAATGGCTATGAGAACCCTCTATTTTAGCTCAAACAGTGGTGTCACTTTCCTTCAAATTCTCCTATGAATTATGTGGTTGCTGACAGTTTTAGACTGCACATAATATTTTCCACACCACAGTAACTCATTACGTTGATTTATTAATCCTGTCTAAGATTTATTCAGTAAAAGGCAAGACCGTCTTATAATGGGCTGAATTTAAAGTGAAGTTTCTAGAGAGATAGTGGTATTGGATACTATAATGTGGGCACTCCACCCCAGCTACATTGAAGAAGGTACCTGTTTTGCTTTGTATACAGTATTGTGATTTTAACCACAGCAAATGCAACATGACATGAAGCAGAAATTAAACAGATTGCTATTGCACAATAGATGCATGTAGATTTCTCAGTTTTCATTGGGAAATATTTTAGCTCTGCAATTGCCACCTCTCAGCCTGCAGCCATACTCAATGAAGAGGAACCTATATAATAAATGGCTGAAAGTACAGCCCCTTTACCCTCCTCTTCTGTTAGATGCTTACTGAAATATATCCATGCTGAATTTACTCATACATGAAGAGGATTAAATGCATTTAATTTTATTCGAATCTCTCGCTTCTGGAGGCAAGAAGGTTGATGCAGGAGATAGTGGGAGTCATTTACAAAAATTAGATATGCTTTCTGATCACCACCTTAAATATGTTTCTTTCTAGATGCATGTGTCTCTGTTTCTGCTTCTCTACTGTATAGTAAACCTGTTGCTACTCTCCTTCCAAAGCTCTGAGGCAACTGCAAATTAGAGAAAGGAAATACAGAATTAAAATCATTTTATGGAAACATCCTTTTAATCCTCATATGAACACTACTGTAACTGGTATCCTATATAAAGCAGTTGATATATAGTTTTAAGATCAGTATAGAGAATAGCAATAAATGTATACCAATTATAGAATATTAATATATCTATATCTCCCCATATATCCAATCTACAGGGGGAGTTTTGACCCTTTATGCTTAATGCTTAATAATATAACAAGTTACATGTTAAGGACTGCAAAAATAACAAAGGAATCAAGGAAATGTTCAGTGAATGCATTGTATGTTTCATTGTATTTGAACACTTTCACAGCTTACTAGTATTTATGGATTTCCAGATATAAGGTATATGAATAAATAAGTGTTTTTATGTATAACTAGGTGGTCCTAGATAACACACTTATCACTTTGCCTTGCACTGGCAGGATATTAAACTGATAAGAATAGATTCAGTACTTGATCTCACCCAGGCAGAATTAAGTGTTGTACTTCTGTTGGAATATATTTAGTTTAGTGAAATCAGAACCAAGCAATGTACAGTTTATATTTTTATCCATAGTCAGACTGTACTGTATGATCTCAAGGAAATTTTCAAGTAATGAGTCAATAATGACGCTATATAAATAAAGATTATTTTATTATTATTATCATCTCCCAGGCTCTTTTTCAAGCCAATGACCAGTCATCAGCTTGAGAAAGCGCCTGTGAGCGTAAAACGGCCCCACTGTCGCAGCTTGTACCCTCCCTGCATGTGTCACTATGAATAAAGAATAACATTTTGCACATCGGTTAGTGCTGCTACTTTTACTCCTTGAATTGGAGCCCGATACATAAAAAGGCTTCGGTCTCATGATGTATCCGGCAGGCTCCTGCGTAGACGGCGACTTTTCACATATGAAGCAGGTTCAGAGCAGCGGCAATTGGTTCAGAGAAAAGCCGAGCAAGATCTGCACATACTGTGGGCGATTCAGGCACCTACATTTGGTGGGGGGTCCTTTTAGGGCAGAGTGGTGGGAACCCTGGGAGCCCACCACATGATCCGGCCCTGGCCAAAAAGATGCATTTATTCTGGCATTTTGAAATGTCAAATGGGTATATTGCTAAATAAACTAACTTGTAACCACTGTGATAAAACATTAACTGCAAATGTGTCATACATTGTTTGGCTGCAGCCGTATATTAATTTTTAGAATATTTCTTTTTGTGTTCCCCAGTCTTACAATGAGCTCAAGGTCAATTGCCTTCTTACATACTTTATTTTCAATATTGTGTTTCTTTGAAGGATGCAGTGCTCTACTAATCGTGCCTCTATTATATCGAACAATAGCGATTATAATTATATCAAGGAAGCACACGATCAGTCATGTGACAAAACAGATCATTAAAAGTAATACATAATTGTCATTTCTAGGGAAACTTAAAGGAAAACCTACCACTTACAAGTGGTAGGTTTAGACACATATACATGGCACCAGCTCAGGGTGAGCTGGTGCCAGAGCATATTTTTGTTAGGGGAACAAAGCCCCTATCGCCGTTTTATAAGTTATATCAACTTATAACTCGGCGCACCGCACTTGGGCACGGCGCACCATGCGCGTGCCCGTGCGTGCGCCGGATTCTAACGTGCTGGAGAGCCGGTGACGTCACCGAGCTCTCCGGCACACGCGCGCCTGTGCAACTTAGCACGGGGAAACAGGCCGTGCTATGTTGCGCAGGCGTGCGTGTGCCGGAGAGATCGGTGACGTCACCGCTCTCCAGCACTTTAGAATCCGGCGCACGCACGGGCACGCGCATGGTGCGCCATGCCCAAGTGCGGTGCGACGAGTTATAAGTTAATATAACTTATAAAACGGCGATAGGGGCTTTGTTCCCCTAACAAAAATATGCTCTGGCACCAGCTCACCCTGAGCTGGTGCCATGTATATGTGTCTAAACCTACCACTTTTAAGTGGTAGGTTTCCTTTAAAAAAAAGCAGATAGCTATTTCAGATCCTGTCCTGATGATTGGAATATAAAGGTTGACAACCCACCACACGTTTTGCTATTAGACTCCTCTATGATTTCCCTCAAGTAAATGATGACCATATCGGGGTTTATCATTAAGCCTATAGGGTTTTTTCAGTGTCTAATGCAAAAGGAATGTTGACTCATCAGAGAACAAGATCCAGAGAACATGGGTCCTGCTCTACTACGACTATCTTCCCATAGAAGTGAGAGGAATGGCCTCACATGCATGACCAACCTCTTAATTTTTACAGGCAGGAGTAGAGACGACCCCGATTATTGTAGTGATCTTATATCTAGCAGACCGGGAGAACTCAAAATGACCAGAATGCTGCTTTGATTTAAATCTACCTAAAAGTCAAGCATGATAAACGAAGGGCACATAGCCATTGTCACGAACCCGACTCACTGGAGTTCACACACGGGGATACCTACTCTGTGGAGTCCCAGAATTTAGCCCTTAAGCTCCGCCCACTTCCACAAAATGGCGTCCTTACGCTAAATTTACTCCACAGAATTTCAGCCCCAGCCAATCCGCACTGCCACCACCCACGAGTTACTTACGCAAAGAAGGCCGTAGGCACCTCAACCACACAGACAATGCACCCTGATGATAACTCAGCACATGCACTCACTACTCACACAATATTACAATTATGAATTCACACAGAACATGCAATCGCTTACTACATGGACTATGCTAATAATGACCTCTGGTAACGTGATTCCCTTCAGAGACTCAGATTCTTTAAGGCTACAAGCAGAGGCTTATTAAAAAGTTTTAATTTACATAAAAATGCAGTACACTCAAAGAATTAAATTGTCAGATAAAATGAAAAAAGGATTAAAACCATACACATACGATACTTACAAACAGAGAAACAAAAAAATTCTTGCTAGTGGAATAGGAAGAAATTCTTTGGCCCGAGGACAGGGCATAGACATCGATCCGGCCTTCTATTGTGATAGAGTCACTCAGACTGAACACTACTATGTGGCTGCTTCATTAATTTAAACCCAGGTGATTTTTTGACCCCCACCCCTGGCTGTGATGTCACTGTGAGAGAGAGTTTTTCTATCCCCCTCCCATCAGTGAGGTACTTTTTGGGTCTGGGTTTTTATCAAAACCCCATAACTTTTGATTGGAAGATGGCACAATTGTGCCATGGCTTCCAACCAAACGGGTACGTTATTCCCATCAACCACATACCAAACTCGGGGTGTCTCAGCCTAATATCATGGGTGTTTTGCTGTTGGCTGCCTTTCCCTGGTGCTAACATTCTGATTTTCGCTCCAGGGGTGTGTCCCCTTAACTGTCCTGTGTAACTGGAGACCCATAATTATGAATTATGCCCCAGTTATGGTATTCCCTTTTGTCTAGGTGTTAATTTTACCACTTAGGAAGACCATGCTTCTCTGATCAAACATAGACTCCCTGCGGTGTTATAAACACACTGCCAGGCTCATCTTCCTGGCTGGTCTTAAACAAATGGAGCCTAATGATTTATAACAGGCAGAATGAAACAACACAAAGAAAGAAAAATAAAAAAATATATATAACAAACAAACTGTGGAGGAGTAATATTATTATCACACCCATAGATCCAGGTACCGTTACTTTGGCAAGCACTTTGGTAACCACCACGTGTGAATGTACCCTTACACTTCAGGCTTGGAGCCACACAATCTCAGCTCTGCTAGACCTCCTGGCTAATAAATGCAAGGCAACACTGGCCTGAATACATAGCAGTAGTCATCCCACCCAGCTCTCAGACTACTCCAGTAAAAGCCGGCCCGGTTTAACTGTACTACTATTACGAAAGGGTCAGCAACCTAAGGCTAATGACAAAGATTAGTGGCTTCCTTCACTGAGGTCAGGCACCTCGGTGAAACACATCGACTCTCAACCACAATACCTTGTGCCTTGTCACAATTTGTATAAATATAGAGAATATTCCAAAGGGAAAACCTTGGAATTTATAGGGGTCATTTATCTTTAGCCAGGACCTTTGTGCATGTCTGTTTTTTGGGGGTTTTGGACTCGATTTATCTATACACCTGTACACTGTATCTCAAATGTGCAACTGTAAGCTGCCTTTTTAGAAGCCTATAATGGCTGCCCCAAGTGTAGAAGGTATGGCAGGTTTCAATCTTAAATCCAGATCTTTATGTAAATCATCTTTAGTAGCAACTGAAGTCCCTTAGCCTTCTTTTTATTTGAAAGACCTGCTAACCTCCAATGCAAACCTTAGAAGAAGTAGATGTCAGTATGGCAGTGAACGAGTTAAGTCTGCGAAAGTAAAACTTAAGCAATTTCCCTTTATTTAGTAGATTTCCTGGGTGAAGAGCTGTCATCTCTCCTCTGAGTTGTGAGCCTTCCTATTGATCGTGTGATTGAAGTCAGCTTATGCTGTCTGATGGCACAGTACAAACCTTTTCCCAGTGATTGAGTGCTCTCATTTCTTTTCTCACTTTTTCAAATATTGATCCTGCGGCTATGGTCTAACCCACCACGCTTCGTCTCTAAATAGGACTAACCTCATTTCATAGGCAAATGACAAGCCTGGCTGTACCAGAGGAGCAGAAAAAGAAAGAAACAAACATGCAATAATTATTTGCAGATGTTTCCATCGCCACAGGGTCAGAACAGTGGAATGTCTACCTCTGACAATAATTGTATCTATTATTTATGTTCCTTTGCTGTATTGCTTTGATATTCTTGCCTTTTTATTTATTTTTTTAATAAACATAAATATGACTATTGAAATTATAAAACTAGGGCTATGATAAAGACCATGAGAAGACATTTTCATTGTTTTTTTAAATATGTTTTATGACTTTATTCCATGTTATATTCCATATATTATTATTGTGAATTGTATTTGATTTGTATTCCCTTACAACCCTTCCTTATCCCATCTCTTCCCTTCCTTGAACTTAATGGACATGTGTTACTATGTAATTAATATTCGCTATATCTAAATAACTGTATTATCTTGGATTGAAGGTGACATACCTGGCTCTAGATTATCTCTGGTGAGAGAAATGAAATGAGCACATAGGCAAAACTATAACTATAGCAGCCATACTACTTCAAGATGTCAGGGGGTCTCAGCAGCCGAAACTAGATGACTGAAGGTTGTGAAGAATGATTGTGTGCGGGGCTCCCTCCAAAATCTCCTTCTTCCAGCATAAGTAGATGTGTTTGTCTTGAAGACAACATTGTAGGTACCATTTAACACATTACGGTCCAATGAACATAAATATATTTATCATAGTATATAAGGTTGGAAAAAGATATAAGTCCAATAGTTGCAACCTATAAGATTAAACAAATATTTTTCTTTCCAGAAAGGCATCCAGGCCTCTCTTGAACATGTACATAGAGTTCGCCATAACAACCTCCTGCTGGAGAGAGTTCCATATTCTCACTGCTCTTACAGTAAAGAACCTTTGTCTATGTTGATGGTAGAATCGCCTCTCCTCTAGGTGTAGAGGATGCCCCCTTGTCCTGGTCACAGGCCTAGGTATAAAAAGATTTTTGGAGAGATCCTTGTCCTGCCCATTCAGGTATTTGTACATTGTAATGAGGTCTCCCCTTGGCCATCTTTTTTCTAAACTGAATAACCACAATCTTTGCAATCTGTTTTCTCCATCCCCCTAATAATGTGTCCTTTTGATAGACTGGTGCCCAAAACTGTACACAATATTCCATGTGTGGTCATAGATATCATGAGAATCTATTCCTATCTTGATACTTGCTTTAGCAGCAGCTTCCTGGCTCTGGTCACTAAAATGAAGTTTATTATCCACCGATACCCCCAAGTCTTTTTCTGCTGAAGTCTTACCACATAAATAACTGTTTAATTGTACTTTTTGTTTCCATGGTCTGAGTACAAAACTTTACATTTATCTACAACACTCTAAACTTCAGGAGGGCAAATTTTCTGCAACTGAGGGAAGACCTTAAAGGCATAGACTGGGATAATGTTCTCAAAGACAAAAGCCCCCCCAAAAATTGGACTTTTTCTCATATATTCTGAAAAAGTCCTGTGAGAAACACATACCTTATGGGAAAAAGCATAAAAGGAACAAGAAAAACCCTATGTGGCTAACTATTCTTGTAAGGAAAGCAATAAGCGAGAAAGATAAAGCGTTTAAGGTGCTAAAACGTGAAGGTAGCGATGAGGCATTACAGGATTATAGAGAGAAAAATAAATCCTGTAAAAAGCAGATAAAGGCTGCAAAAATAGAGACTGAGAGAAATATTGCCAGGGAGAGCAAAAATAATCCCAAATTATTTTTCCAGTATATAAATGATAAGAAACTAAAAACAGAGAGTGTGGGTCCCCTTAGAAAAAACATGGGGGTCATGGTGGAAGGAGATGAGGGAAGGGCCAATATACTGAATGTCGCCTTCTCAACTGTCTTTACCCAGGAAAATCCCCTGGTGGAAGACACACTGAGGAATAATGTTAATTCTTTTTATAATGTCAACAGTTTAACCCAGGAAGAGGTACGGCGCCGCCTCGCAACCACTAAGATAGATAAATCACCGGGGCCAGATGGCATACACCCCCGGGTTCTGCATGAATTATGTACGGTGATAGACAAACCGTTATTTTTAATATTTGAAGATTCACTGAGGACTGGTTATGTTCCACAGGAATGGCGCATAGCAAATGTGGTACTAATATACAAAAAAGGAATCAAATAGCGATCCTGGAAACTACAGACCCGTGAGTCTAACTGCTGTGGTGGGGAAAATATTTGAGGGGTTTATTAGAGATGCTATCCTGGAGTATCTCACTGTGCACAACCTTATAACCCAGCGTCAGCATGGGTTTATGAGAGATCGGTCCTGTCAGACTAATCTGATTGGTTTCTACGAGGAGGTAAGTTCAAGACTGGATCTGGGGGACGCTGTGGATGTTGTATATCTGGACTTCTCAAAGGCATTTGACACCGTGCCACATAAAAGGTTGGTATATAAAATGAGACTGCTGGGAATAGGAGAAAATCTGTGTATTTGGGTAAGTAATTGGCTTAGTGATAGAAAACAGAGGGTGGTCATTAATGGCACATTCTCAGATTGGGTTGATGTTACCAGTGGAGTGCCACAGGGGTCAGTATTGGGGCCACTTCTTTTTAATATTTTTATTAATGACCTTGTAGTGGGTTTACACAGTCAAGTTTCAATATTTGCAGATGATACTAAGCTGTGTAAAGTAATAAATACTGAGGTCGATAGTTTAGCATTACAGAGGGATTTGTGGAAGCTTGAGGGATGGGCAGAGAAATGGTTGATGAGGTTTAATGTAGATAAATGTAAAGTTATGCACTTGGGCCATGGAAACAAAAAGTATAATTATGTTCTAAACGGTCAACTACTTAGTAAAACTGAAGCTGAAAAGGACTTGGGGGTATTGGTGGATGGTAAACTTAATTTTAGTGACCAGAGCCAGGCGGCTGCTGCTAAAGCAAATAAAATAATGGGATGTATCAAGAGAGGAATAGATTCTCATGATAAAGACATAGTTTTGCCATTATACAAATCCCTGGTCAGACCACACATGGAATATTGTGTACAGTTTTGGGCACCAGTGTATAAAAAGGATATAGTAGAGCTGGAACGGGTGCAGAGGAGAGCAACCAGGATTATTAGGGGAATGGGGGAACTAGAATACACTGACAGATTAAAAAATTTGGGATTATTCAGTTTAGAAAAAAGACGACTGAGGGGAGACCTCATTACAATGTACAATTACATGAATGGACAGTACAAGGATCTCTCCAAAGATCTTTTTATACCTCGGCCTGTGACCAGGACAAGGGGGCATCCTCTATGCCTAGAGGAGAGGCGATTTTACCATCACCATAGACAAAGGTTCTTTACTGTAAGAGCAGTGAGACTATGGAACTCTCTGCCGCAGGAGGTTGTTATGGCCGACTCTATGTACATGTTCAAGAGAGGCCTGGATGCCTTTCTGGAGAGAAAAAATATCACGGGTTATGGGGATAAAACATTTATTTAATTCTTAAAGGTTGGACTTGATGGACTTGCGTCTCCTTCCAGCCTTATATACTATGATACTATGATACATTAAACCTAATCTCCCATTTCTCCGTCCACCCCTCAAGCTTCCACAAATCCCTCTGTACTATTGGCCAGATAGATTCCGTCTGAATATTGTTACTGTACATACAGTCATTTATAGACTTCTAGTGAAGATAACATAAACCTAATTCTCATGAAAAACAGCAGATCAGACAACGCTTCAGCACTGTAGACTTTCTAGTATTTGTGGGTGGCCCTCCTGAGGTCATTATTCATTTTAATTTTACTGTGATAGATAAGATGTCCCACATGATTCCTGGGGGCAGATGATGTCTTAAATAATCCTCCTCTTCTATTCTCCGCTAGACACTGTTGATGTAATTTGCTAGTTCTGTTACTCAAGACGGACATTTATAGTATTAGTCTTTTTGAGATCCTTTGTCGCTGTATTCTAAGATATAAAATACATGATGTATCATTTTACTTGGAAAATGCCAGTAGGGTGGCACATCATAGAGACAGAGGTTGACATCAATCCCACAAAAACCGCAGTGCAGATAAACAAGATAATTCAAGTGCCAGACTAGAATAGGACCTGTGAGTTCTAACATAGCTCTGTATCATCTGAAATGTGGATGTTCTCATGTTTCTTGCATTATTAGCTTTAACCATTTCATTTCTGAAAGGGCTTTGCTTTATTGCACTCTATAGCCCCCATTTATTAAAGTGATTGTGCCAGTTTTCTGCCTGATTTTGCACTGAAAAGAACGTGCATACTGCTTGGATATCTATTTATGAAGTGTTTGTGCCAGTATTGTGTTGCACTATGCCACAAAATTCTGCACCTAAAGGGGCGTTCTGGTGCAAAGACATTTATTACTGTACCACATTTATTACTGCGACTCGGAACAGAATTGTGTCGCAAGCTCTATGTTAAAGATGCACCAAAAAAAGTTGGTGCACACTTCCGAGCAGTGGAGAGTGTGCCAGATTCATGAAGACTGTGAGCCAGTATTCAATAATCTGATGCACTCTGCACATTAGTGAGGCAAGCTGCATGTATTGCAGTTTGTACTACTTTAGATAAATGTGGGCCTATATGTACAGTCTCTGCTCACATATCTAATGGTACATTATATACAGTCCTATATTTATAAACCTTGGTCTAGGTCAGTGGTGGTGAGCCTATGGCACGGTTGAGAGGTGGCAAAATGGGTTTTAGTTGGAATCTGGGCACTCATCTTGGTGAACACTTTTCCCTCTTTCCTATTCCTGGACAGTAGATAAAGACTTGCCTTCCTTCTTCCCCGTGAATAATCAATGTTACTGAAACATCTTAAAGTAAGACAGAATCTTAAGTAATTGGGGAGTGCTGGAGTAAATGAGAGATCAGTCAATACATTGATATAATACTTCTTGTGATAGAGACATGGTACTTAGATTTGTAGTTGGTATAATTATCGTATGCCCTGAACCAATATCTATTCAGAAAATGGGTTGTTTACGTAAGTGTATTTTTAGAATAGATCTGAACAATGTTGTGCCTGAAGAATGGCATGATCAGAACTCTTAACCTATCTGAGTGGTGCCAATCTAGGTTTGTATTAAGGGAGTCACTTTCTAATCACCACATTGTACAAGACATTGGACATTCCGTGTTCCAGAAACTAGAAGTGCCAATCCAATAGGTAGATTTAGGATTTTTATTGGTAAAAACCAGGGTTAGTGTAAAAGCCATGTGTAACGCGTTTCGAGAGAGGACCTCCCTCTACTTCAGACCCTAAAGTTTTGCACGTCATATAGTTAAAGGACACCTGTCATCAGGTCTGTGTCACTAGTTCTGTCACCTCTACCTGTTGGAGCAGCTCACAAGGATCCCATCCCAGCCTTTATCTAGTTATTTCATACATTATTAATTGTAAAATCATCTATTTTTTATCATGTAAATGAGGCTGGTCACATGGTCAGAGGCAGTGATGTCACCCCTGTTACCCCTCCCCTCTCCTCCCCCTGCTCATGTCTGTGTGTAATGTATAGTAAAGCATTGCTAGTGTGTGTGCTGCATCTGCTGACATGCTGCATCCTCTTAATATACAGGTGAGAGACACAGACATCAGCTACACATGAATCTGACATGTTCTGCTGTAACATGGCTGCCTGGAGCTGCTGTATCTCTCCTAAACACACACACATGCACACAGTCTGCAGGGGGTGTGGCCACCAGCACCAGGAAGCACATCATTATACAGCCTCACACCATTATACAGGCTGTCAATCATGCACTGGGGGTGTGTCTGTGCCTCCCACTCATGAATAAGGTGGACAGCTTGAATATGCTAATGCTTCATTGTACATTTCACAGGTCATTTGCACACAGCTTTAGGACCTCATTGCTTGGGTTTACAGGCATGTAGAGGGACAATGAAGGGATAGAGGCAATGCTCCCTAATGGCAGTTTATGAAAATATATTTAGTTTCGTGGGGTTATTTTGCATGACGGGTTCTCTTTAAGAAAATATTACAGAACATTATATAAATAAGCCAAATAGTAATAAAATTGCTTCACACTGGGAATTTGAGCCAACACATGATTCACAGGTGTCTTCTGCAAGTTGCTCAGTTCTTCAAGCAGCATAGAATTGTCACAGAACCAAGAGCAATACAGGATAAAATGAGTTTATCTGGGTTTCAGTTAATCCTTTCCACTTAAAAGTTCAGAAATGGACTACAGGTAAGATTAATATTTTTTAATATTTATCAGCACATCTGTGATGGTGCCTCCTCCCTCCTTTATTCTGGTCAGCTATTTGGGGGGCTCTGGGAGATTCTGGGGAGGGGGCTCCTGTGTAGTTAGCTCTGGGGTGTTTCCAGTTTAGTTAGCTCTGGGCGTGGTCTCCTGTATTAAAGTCAACTCTGAGTAGGTCTTCTGTATAGTCAGCCTTTGGGTGTCTCCTCTATAGTAAGCTCTGAATGGTTATCCTGTATAGTCGGTTCTCAAGGGAAAGGGTCTCCTGTAAAGTCAGCTGTTGGGGGTCAACTCTGGGGTGGGGGAAGTTTCCTGTATTATATTCTGCTGTGGGGGTCTCCAGTATAATACATCTGCTTGGGGGGTCTCCAGTAGTATAGCTTGCTTTGGGGTCTCCAGTATTATAGCCTGCTCTGGGGGTCTCAATAATTATACTTCTGCTATGGGGTCTCCAATATTATAAGTGCCTCCTCTAGAGGGGGGTCTCCATTATTATTATCTGCTTCGGACAATTTCCATTATCCATTATTATTGTCTGGTTTGGGCACTGTATTTGTAGTCTTCTCTGGAGCTCTCCAGTAGTGTAGTCTACTTTGTGGTCTCTAGTATTATAGTCTTCTCTGGGAATTCTCCAGTGGTTTAGCTTGCTTTGGGGTCTCCAGTATTATACCATGTTCTGGGGGGGTCTCCATTATTATAGTTCTGCTATGGGGTCTCCAGTTTATTAGTGCCTTCTCTAGGGGGAAGGGTCTCCATTATTATTATCTGCTTTGGACGATTTCCATTATCATTATTATTGTCTGGTTTGGGCACTGTGTTGGTAGTCTATTAGTTATTGTACACATGCAGTATTTGGTTGCTGGGGTGGCATTTTTGTTTTTCTTTGGTTGTTGGTGTATCTGGGGTGCTGGTTGTTAGAGCGACCCCTTGAAGTTGAGTGGGATGAAAATGCCCGGGTCTAGTGGGTTATTTTTACTATAATGAAGAATGGCTTTCATGATTGGCACTAATATGTTTGTTGTGTACAGTAACATGTTTAAAGTGAACCTGTTATCACACTAACTCCCCCACCCCCCCAAGCCCACAAACCATACTTTCTTCTGTAATATGTACGTACCCTGGGGGTCTCTTTAGCATATTTTTAGGTTGTAGTATGAATGAAAAATCATCTTTTTATTCTTTTGTACGTTGCAGCCAAGCATTCAGATAACTCCGCCTCCTGCAGGCAGGTAACCCCACCTCCTGTTGTCAGTTTGCTCTGCACACTCTATGCATTTGGCATCTCACTAACTGCCTCCTAACTGCAGTGTCATTCTCTTGCTAGTTTAGATCCAGTTCCAGTTAGGAGACAGGGCTGAGATACCAGATGCATGGAATGGGCAGAGCAGACTCACTTCAGGAGGCGGGGTTACCTGACTGCAAGAGGTGGGGTTACCTGACTGCAGGAGGTGGGGTTACCTGATTGCAGGTGGGGGGTACCTGACTGCATGACTGCATCGTACAAAAGAATAAAAGATCATTATTCATGTTGCAAGCCAAATATGCTAAAAAGACCCCATGGGGACATTTCTATTACAATAGAAGGTACTCCTTGTGGGCTTGAGGTGGGGGGTTAGTGTGGGGACAGTTTTCCTTTGGCCTATGTGTCTTTATACAGTGAAACGGAATCTGATCATGGGATTTGTTTTCTCTGGAAGATAACTAAATATCAATTAATTAGGCCCTAGTCAGAGGCGTAACAATTGCGGTCACAAGTGGTGCGTTGTGAGACAGAGGCCCTGATTATCAATGCAGCACAGTGGGCAGATGTTCTACATTTTGAATTGTGATCCAACGCAAAGACTGTGCATCTGGTCCGCACGCAGGATCAGGATGACCCGCGGCTGTCACAATTCAAAAGCAGAACTCTTGACTAGCCGGGCCCCCGCTCCGTCCACCCTCCATCCCCTATTAGATTATTGGTGGCACGTGTAATTCCTCCTGTTTTGGGTCTGTCTTTGACCCGGCACCTAATCCAGCAGGCGCGTCATCAGACTTCTCCTGCACCTGGTCTGTCTATGACCTGTCATCAGACATCATCAGCAGAGAAGAGCGAGCTAGAAGAGGAGGTTATAAGGTAACGCCACTGGCCCTAGTTACGCCACTGGCCCTAGTATGCTTTCTTTAAAATGTTTCTTTTAAAAAAACAAGGTAAAAACAATCATGTGAATATTCCCTATGTGTTTGTGATGGGAAAATCAAATTTATACCAATATGGAAAATTTTGATATTAAATGCACATATTCCTGTGTAGTTGATGTCTATTGTTCCCTTGAATCAGCCATTTTTCAAGACTGTTATCTGGAAAATGTCTCTCCTAATTATTTCTGTATTAGGCAACTTCCAAGACATTTGTGCATGAAATTACTGGTGATTTTATAAACCACTATATACTCCTTTCAATGCAATATTTCAGCACCCAAGTAACTGTTCATTTAGTCAATGTGGCAATGGGATTATCAATTGTACTGTACGAGACACAAAAGACTATTTTCTGTGCCTCCAGAGAACATCCGCTTGCCACATTACACAGCGGCCACTGCAACCTCTTTACTGCCGGGAAAATGCATGGAATAAGCAATTGTATTTGAACATTGAAAGCAAATTGACTATGCTCTGAAGCAAGGCGATTTGTCATTTATTCATCTCCATGAAATATTGGCCTATTTCACTTGGTGGGACTTGGCTGGTGTGTGTTATCCTGAATTAGGTTTTTGGCTTGTGTAGAAGAAATAAATAATAATTGAATAGAAATTGCTATAATGATATTTGTACTTATTAGTATTTATCTGATATACTGTAAACCTCTTAGTATTGCAGCTCAACCCAATCTGCTAGAACAGGCTGACCAGGCCGTAGGCAAAAGTGGCACTCACAAGAGCACATAAAACAAAGCAGTATTTAGGGGTTGGAAGTCCTCCAATCTGACATTACGGTAATCATAAGTGTAGGTGATCAATGCATCAAACACAAAACTAGTGCAAAGAATATACGGTATACTGCTGCCCATAGCAACAGTTACATTTCATTTGTAATTTTAGTTAAAATCAAAATATTCAAGCTGTTTGGTCCAGGTCACTGCATATGAGAACGTCAAGAATCAGAGAGAAATATATATTGGCTTGTATGTTATTCAATTTATTTCTGCTCATGATATTTGAGGTCATCACAAAGGTTTTCAGTCCCTTGACCTCCCCTTTAAGACAGCAAAAGGGAGTAAAAGAAATATTAAGAAATTATTAATATATACATATTAATAGCAGTAGACAAACAGTGACATATATTGTATATTACAATTTGTGGAGTATGTTAAGCTGGTCCCTCTTCCTGGAGTACTGAAGCGCTACAGTTTTACATTGACAATCTATACTGTTCTATATAACCCACATCAGTGACCACACACATGCATTGTTCAGACAGTTATAAACCTCTGCTGCAACCACAAGCATTTTTAAATAATTTTTTCCTTGCCGTGTACATTACATTACGTCTTTTCTAATTAAAGGGAAGTCATTACAATTTTGGATCATCCTGTTTATGTTTACACTTAGCCCCGGGTAGTAATATGTAGTTTTCTGTTTCATTTAGTTGCCAATTTACATACAATTATGTAATTTTTGATCTTTCACGTGATGTAGCTTTACGGTTTTCATCTCTGGGGAGGTGGGTTAAAAGAGTTGGGACATAGGGCAAATAAAATAATTGCTTTATTAAGTGCTTCTAGAGATACTTAGAGGAAATAAAATGTATTCATTCAGATATAAATCCAAATTTATTGTGGGTGTCCAACTCCTTTATTTGTTTGCTTATCCCTATGAGAGCAAGATATGACAGAGAAGGAGAGACTTCACTCTGTGATATTTTCTTTGGATCAGGAAAGAAAGTAAAACGTATTAACAGGACACATTGGAAAAGCTGTGACGGTTCTGCTTGCCCTTCCCATACATTAATAAATAACAAGTAGGGGCTCCACTGCCCATTGACTAGTATGGATGAGTAAAGAGTGAGAGTTACAGAGGCCAGCAGTTGCTGTCCCAAACATAGTTACATGCATTAGTTGCTGTAGAAGGAATATGCAAGTAATGGAGAAACCCCAATTGAAGGCAGTAGTAGGGAATAAATTCCACAGAGGTCTGTGCTGAGTATTCAGCCAGGTATCCATATCAGCAGGTGAGGTGAAGAAGTGTGTCTTACTCTCAGACAAGCAGGGGGGTAAATCATTGAATAGGGAAGCTGTATTTCTACAAGACACTTCTTAAAGAGGACCTGTCATGGCAATTTGGGACACTAAACCCTTTATCAAGTTCCTTCACGGGGGCTGTGAAAAATATAGCTTTATACTAATCTAGAAATGGGTCAGATGAGGCGCATCAGACCCATCTCTAGTACTCCACGTGCCTTCAGCATAAGAGTCCAAGCAACTCCAATAGGCGATGATGAGGTTAGAAGAAGTACCGCAGCAGGGCAGCAGGTGTCTGAAGTATTGATCAGCAGGAGAGCGCTCTGGTTGCTGGATGTGCTTCAAAATTGAGACCGTGGCTTTAGCCTGCAAGTAGGCCTTGGATGGCTAACTTCCAATTTCAGCCACTGGATCACTGCAGAAACCCGAGGAAACAAAGGCAGGACAGGATGCAACCCTCAGATGAGCCTGAGGGAATCGAGGCCTTGCATGGCGTACAATGTCCAGAGTAACGGTCACCAACTGGTAGGTGAGGTCTCTCAAGGGTGAAAGGTAAGAGTTAGATCAGGAAATGAGGCTTTAATGTGGTAGGATGGCACAAGATATAGAAGAAGGGTCAGGAGATTCTTAGATGTGCGTCAGCTCTGATCCCCTTTTTCAAGTCATTCTGCTGATTTTCCTTTGCTTCGCTCATCTAAGGAGAGGGACAGTGTTCATATTTTCTGGCTTATTATGGACCTTTTGTCTGTTTTTTTCTAAAGTCGGGGCTGCGCAGGAAATGCAAGGACCGGACCTCTCAGATTTGGAATAATGTAAATATACTAATAAAAATGCTGAAATCCCAAGATATAGATTCTGTTTATGGATGTAATTAGGCTTCTGTGTCTCTGGTATTAATTAGTTGTCTTTAATATACCGAAATACAGGAATGTATATGACTCTGCTGCTGCCGCCTTCCAATAAACATGTCAATAAAAGTCAAATTATTGCACACGCTTATATTTTATTCATCTTCCTGCGGGGCTAGTTGGAAATCTCAGCTACTGTGGTTGCCCCAGGTAACAGGATCCTGCAATCTCCATGGTGATATGTTTTTACCTTGTTGATTTATATCCTGCATTTTGCAACATTCATTAAAAGGAAAGGATGTAAAATTCCCTCTTCAGGGATGTGACCTCCCGGTGCAGAGACACGGTCCCTCGAGCAGAAAAGCTCTGATGGTAAAGCTTAGTGATTTTTGTCATAGTATTGGAAAAGAGAACATATAGCGTGTTTTGTGATCACACTCTTATAATGACACTGACAGCAGTGTAGCGGTGTAGAGTGACCTGACACTTATAGATTTTTTTTACAGCTCCAAACAAGCGTTTTACAGTTTATTATACCAGAGCTGTGAACATATGTTTAATAACGTTACCATTACTTGGAATAGATTAGGATTTTGATAAATGCATACTTCTTTTTATAATGTGCAAGTTGTACTTGCTATAGCTCTAGAATTGATAAAAGGGAAATCAATAAACACTTATCATACTAAGTTTGATACATTCATAAATTGTTTCCAGTTTGGAGCTTTTTCTACCTTCAGACTTGTGGCTGTGGGGCATTGGTCACAGCTTTAGCTCCTCTGCTCCCCATACCTTCCCTATTCACACTACAAATGCACATATGGGAGAGGAAGGACTGAGCAGTGAGTGAGAGTTACACAGAGGGTTGTTGCACTGAACTGTCTTCTGTGGGAGAGTGGCTTAAATGCAGGACTTTCTGAGGTAAGTAGCTAAGGCTCATGTATGAGGGGAAAGAGGGAGTTGACCATCTGACTCTTATTCAGTCGGCTTTTATTGATAAAGCAACCGGATATCTATGCTGTGTATAGTATTACCATGCATGCAATGTGAATCTCTTTGACAATATTTTCCTTTTCTGCCTATTGCTTTTACAAAGGTGAACATAGCATTTAAAGGGGGTGTCCACATTTTTTATTGTGAAAGTTGATAAGTCATATTCCATAGTTTGAAGTCAGGGGAAAAAAAACAAACCTTTCCCGATCTTGGATCACCCCTTTATCTGCATGTCTGTATTGAGAGAAGTGGGGGATTTAGATCTTGTATCAGGTTAAAGACTTCATATGGAGGCTAGTTTGTTTCAGTGTCTATTTTTTTCCCTGGCATTTTTTTCTATTATTGTGACACTTTTTCTCTATTGTAGTCGTTTGAAAATAGCATCTCTGCAAATAAATCCCACAATGCACATGTGATAGATATGACAGACAGGTAGTAATGATTTACTAAGTAAATTAACCAGGAGGTAGGAAACATCTATAAAAGAAAGCAAATCCATTAGTTGATATTTGGGGAAATGACAACCTTTAGGCTACATTCAGACATGATGGATTGGTGTGAATTTTATACTAAAATCTTCAACATGGTACAATGTAACAGAAGTGGATTTGGAATTACACTGTGGACACTGCAGAATACACTATATGCCCTTCATATCACTGATTTCATGCACATTGTAGCACACGGATTGATGCAGCCATGGAGTACAGTGGGGTTTCTTCTTTGGTAGCCACATTTTCAGGAAACTTCAACATTGATATTACATTTCTGGCCCTCATACAGTCTTCTTAAGACGGCTTCCAAGTCATTCTTTGGGCACACTCACTGGACGGGTCCGTATATCCTAGTAGTTTCCAATGAAGAGATCCTCAAAGGCTATGATTTTAAGTAAAGAACCTATAGTTCTAGGTAAAGAGATCCTGAAAGGCAGGGCTTAGCTGGTATTCCTCCCAAGGGGTCCAAACCATGGTTGTTTAAAAGATATATATATATTATATAATTAAAATTGGAAGAGTCCAGAGCAGCATAGCCCCCAGTGAGTGTAAAGCCGTAGATCCCTTGGCGTGGGTAACATATATAAATCCAATGAAGAGGCAGCACTCCGACGTACTTGAAAGAAGGGTGAAGCTTTATTCCATTTTAGCGACGTTGAAGCTTGAAAAAGGTGAACCACTACACCAAAACAACACTAAAATGGAATAAAGCTTATACCTTCTTTCACGTATATTGGAGTGCTGCCCCTTTGATTGACTTACACATTATATATAAATATATGCATGTGTGTGTGTGTGTATATATATATATATATATATATATATATATATATATATATATATATTTCCTATAGGCATTTTTCTATATTATTTTTATATTAGTATCTTATTTCCTCAGCATTATTTTCCATAACTTTATACGGAACCAATGTTTCATTTATATATAATAAAATATTTTTGCATATATTTAAAAATCACCATAAATTAATAGTAAAAATATCACAGTGGATATTTACTAACCTATATCTGCCCTGCTTTGCCTGTAAGTGACTGGTTTTTCTCAGCTATTAATTCCTCTGCGAGAATTTCCCATTGATGTATTCTTTGATCCCTGCAGTTTAAAAGCTTGAGTGCACAGGGAAAGGACAATACGCCCTTTGTGTATAATATGACCTGTCACAAGATGGAGCACAAGACACCTGCTTCTCTACATTCAGTGTGTGAGAGTGAAGTCCTGAAGATACTTTCTGTTTCTTTCATGAACACATAGGGGCACATTTACTAAGGGCTTTGCGACACAATTTAGGGGGTGCGCTATTGGTCTCACTGATTGGGTAGAGTGCCGTATCTAACTTTTGAAGTTGTTTCGCAAGCCCTATGTTAAGGATGCACCACAAAAACAATGGTGATCTCTCATACATGAAAATTTGCAGGCTGTATTTATTTCAAAGGCCATGCAGGGCCTGGCATAGAAATAACCGCTGAGCAGGCCTCTGCCAGATATATCAAGAGGCAGAAGCATGTACATTGGCGTACGATAAATTACCCCCACTGAATATGACTTGTAGCTTATAAAGTACAACCCTATTTCACATTGCAGGTTGGTTGTATAATATCTTGCTGTCTGGATTCCCCACAATTTACCATAAGGAATTTTGCTAATAAATTTTCTTACACTATGATGCTTACAGGTTTTTTTTAAATTCCATTTAGTAAATTTTAAATCTTATATCCGTATTTGTTTTCCAGAATTCATAACATTGCATACTTGATCAATGAGATGCCACATAATTGCAAAAATGGCTTGCAAAGGCCTTCTCTTTAAGGTGACACATTACCTGTAATAATTTACTGTTCACCAAAAGCGTAAATATTTTCCAGATAAAATAATTGAAAAATGCACCTGTGATGCTCCTGTGGGGCAGATCATTGAAAGAAGTTTCACTTTCTGGATTGATCTGGAAAAGTATCTGGATAAAGGTTTAGTCCAATAAAAACAGTTATTCCCTATACTGGGAACCCCACAGATCACAAGAACAGGGATCTGCAGCCCCCCTGTTGTACCTCATATGAATGGAGCAGCAAGGTCAGACATGCACTTTTCATTTCACATGAGTGGCTGGACATTCCCTTCAAGACACTACACCAAAAGAGCCATCATTTTGAGAAGTTAACATTCTAAAGATACACTAGAATCTATGATCTAGAATCATCTTCTGTGATAAATCTGGCACATTTTAGAAATGCTTAGTCTAAATTACAGTGCACGGCATTGGAACTCATGTTGATGAGTGCTGATTGATGCTGCCTGGATTGAACAGTAGCAGGATTCCATCCAGGGGAATCTAATCTAAGAGAATCTAATGTGGCTTACTAAGCTGCTGTATTGCACATGCGTGATTTCATTATTTCCGTGGGGCATATTTATAATTGCTCCCTGTAGCTAGCAATGATTATTTCCCGAATCCACCACCTTCATGCCAAAGGGCGTGAAGGAGGGGCGCGGGGAGCGGTCTGGTCCCCACACCTGCACACTCGCTGCGGCCGCCAAATTTTCAAATGTATCAGGCCCGGCCAGATACATCAAGTGGCTGGGATGATAAATAACCAACCCCCCCCCCCCCCATGGCTCCTTACTTGTAAAGGTGTGAGAGGACCCTGGCCATGAGGGCATCATTGTTTATACTGGACACGCCACACCAGGTGGATGTTCTTAGAAGGAATCTGATCCAGGGAGGTCTAATTTTATACGAGATGGACTTTCAAGAGCAAAATCCTTATGCAACTTCTGTTTTAAGCATCAAGCGAACCAAAAACACAACTATTTGTGATAATAGGTTATCAGTAAGTATAGATTGTAAACTTCATTGCCTCATCACCTTTTGTCTCATTGTTCATAATTTGTTTCTTACTTTCCACTAATTATTATTATTAATGTTATTATTAGGTTGATGATTTCATGGTACGCATATTACCTGACACCACACTAACCTGCCAAACCCACAAACAGCACCTTCTTCTGTAACATGGAGGTCTCTTTAGCATATTTCTAGGTTTTAGTATGAATGAAAAATCATCTTTTATTCTTTTGTACATGCACCCAGCCTCCTGCAGTCAGGTAACCCCGCCTCCTGCAGTCAGGTAACCCCGCCTCCTGCAGTCAGGTAACCCCGCCTCCTGCAGTCAGGTAACCCTTTTATGATATCGTGCTAAAAAGACCTCCAGGGGTTATTGTTAGTGCGTTGGCAGGTTCCCTTTAAGTGGTTCTATAAGGATAGATTTACACAGCTTTCATACCATGATGTCTTTTATGTGGTGTTCAGTACTGAATGAAAGGTGGTACAATATGGTAGAATGGGGTAAGTTAACTAATGTATAAAATGAGAATAAAAAAATTCCTAGTCTGACCTATGACATTTGCTGTTGCTTTCACACTTACAAGTATTAAGGATGATCTGATGAGCTGCTCTTGGTTTCTGTCTGTCTGTATTGATTTATATTGGCTGCAGACTGACAAGTGTTGCATGAAAGCCGCTCTCTCTCCTAAACCCGTGTGTGTAATTAGATGCCAAGCTATTGGTGACAAGCACTGCCACACAGCCACTGACAAAGAGGTTGAGAGGTCTCGGAGCTTACCAGTGCTTTTTCTTGACAGCTGTCTTTCCTATTGATTATTTTCCTTTTCCTATAATGATTTTCCTTTAAGAATATGTAGCCTAAGCTAACCTTCAGCAATATAAAGCACTTGAAAACTCCTTGTATTATCTAGGAGATTATTAAATGATGGTTAATTTTATTTCAGAACATGATTTGTAAAGTCACAAACAAAATGAATGGCATGATGTTGCCCAAATATCTTATGCAGATGACAAAGTTTTATGTGAAATAGTACTGTCAACTTCTTAATACAATAGTCTGTAGGGAAAACAATAGGGGATTATAATATAGGCGGTTTGGGTGGTAGCCCAAGCCTTCTATGGAAGCCACGGCCATCCAAACCACCCATCAAGAACCTCCATCCATGAAATCCGCGTCCATCTGTTCCTGCTCTCAATACACATTTGCATAAGAGCCATTTTAGGAACTTTAGGGACCTACAAACGTCTTTAAAGCAGACAGTAGGGACGCATCCTCCATTCCTCAAGAAGCTGATTCTAGTACCATTCTGATTCCAAACTTGTAGGGACTATAAAAATTGTAGAGCCCAGGGCCCATATCAGTCTTAACCCACCTCTGAGGGAAAAGTATCCCTAATAGTTACCGTGGTCCATAGAATAGGGACCTGAGTTACTAGAATAAATTTGACAACAGTTTAATATATAAATAGTTGTTGGCACCAAAACGTTATAAAATAACATCTTCATTTAGACATAGCAATTGTACAATACCAACACATTACATAATTAACAAAGACAAAGACCATATTTTAATCCCCATGTGTTTCTAATTTCTAAACCATATACACACACAGAAATCATTGGTGACATTGATAAGGTAGGACCTGAACACCAAGAAGGTGAACATGACCAAGGTGTCATCTTAGGCACTGGAAGAACAATGATGTATGTTTGCCTCAATCGTTCATTTTTCCTTAGAAAAGTACAACGGTAGAATTGTTATATTGCTCTGGTGAGAGCGATTTATCATATGATTGGGGCTTTTGCTTGTTTTGCACAGTTAATGTCTCCGGGCCCAGGGAATAAAAGACAACCAATCAAAGTGACTCTTTAACCTCTGGGAAACAATGAAGTCGCTGAGAGCTGCATAACGCCTGTGACAGTGACTGACATGTTATTGTTGGCTTGTCCCTCAGCAGAGAAGGTGGGACATAATGAGTCTTTCTTTGGAGAAAGCCAAGGTCAGACCCATATCCTGAAGAATAGTTTCCTGCTTTCTTTGACTCTTATGAGCCCAAAGAGCAGCCACTTTCTTGCCACTTTCCTCAGCATTTGCTTCAAAGAAAGTGAAAAATAATAACATATTGTACTTGGCCGTCGATTCCTAGCCAAGGTCATGAGGACTCTCTGGGCTAACTGGTTCCTCTGTGTATCATTGTAACATATTTACCACTTCAGGGGCAGACTGACCCAAAATCAAATGAAAACCCATACATAGTTGCCTCCTGAAAAGGTCTTTGATTCTTGCTGCCAAATATTCTCTTTAACAATGCAGCAACTCTTACAAACAGATGCTGAAATCCATGTGTATAAATCTTTCCCACCTCGTAAACACTTAATTGTAGCCTAAGCTTCAGAATATATTTGATAAACTGTATTCTTTTATGTATTTCAGTAATACAGCTTTACTTGTAGGTTACTGCTGAAAACTACGCATGACTTGTGTTTCAGTTCCCTTTTCTGTACAGTATTTGGTTATTGGGTATGTGAGATGGTTGCCACTTCTGTAGTGTGGAGACCTTCAGGAAGAGTTCAGCTAGCAGAATGTCATGTACATCGCAGAAGCAGGGTTCATTACTAGACTTTATGCCGGTGACCAGAGAGATATTTCTGCCCATGACTTATTCACCTCTTCCTCTGCAGTTTGTTTTCAGCCTTTAGCCTTTTAGACTTCTTCTCCAATCCTCCATTCTGGTGCCTCAACTTCTGGTTTCCTCCATATTCCTCTTTACTTCATTGCTCCAGATGCTCCATCCATAGTTTTTGGCTTCTCCGTTCTCTGCTATTTAGTATCCTTACTACAAAGCCATGTGAAGGAGACATGTTCTGTGCAGAGGAAAATTAATGTTACTCTTCTCAAGGATACTTTTATAAAGTTAGAAAGTATGATTGAACTTTTAGTGATCAATTGCCATACAAGTGTAAGATTACACACATCTATATGTATAGACTTGGGGTGGGATAGTTAGCTTAATGTGCCCAGCTCCTGGCACTTGCTGAATGCTGTTCCTGTTCGTACTTAATGCTCAGTATTTAATACTTTGTTTTCACCACGTGTTATCCAAACGCCAATATAAGAATCTGAGAAAAGGCAATGTACTTTGTCATTTGTCTTTTTGTACATGAGGACAACACTGTACATATATGTATATCTAACATTACCTTCAATTCAGATATCAAGCAATAGCAGAAAGTTCTAGAAGGAAAGTACTAATATTGTCCAGCACTCACTGACTTTTCTGTGGCTTACTGGCTGTCAAACACCTTCTTGAATGGAGAACTTGTTCATTATATGAAAGTGAACAGTGGCTAAGTCTCGATTTTACCTGGGGCCAGAGAAATAATTTGTTGCAGATGCTGTTTGGGATTCCAGCGATCCGATCTTGAGTGAGCAGAAATGAGGCCCTTTTTAGCAGAAACTCTTTAGTCCTGTGAATATATAAAACCTTCTCACAAGTCCAGGAAAAGCACAGAGGACATTCCTGGGGAAAGACCCAAGAGAGCATTAGTATGGAAATGTGATCTGTGATTGAGAGTGATTGGTAAATGTAACCTTTCTCACCTAGAATTTATGGAACTTATACCAACTTATACCATTATGGAACTAATATCTAAATGTTATTTTTGTTTGCTCGTGTAGATAGTAATATGTTGAGAGGAGACAACTATTGCCCATATAATTCTTCTTTTCTAGATCAGAATTCCATGTTAGATGTTTTGTTATACTGTATATTATTATGCATTATGCCTTCTTCTTTGCGAAGACCACTTACCTAGAAGACTGGCTGAGAAGGTTTCACTCTACATGAGATATATATGATATAGATACCTTCAATGCATGGGAGGTTATATGGTTTGGCACTTTTCCGCATGTGTTTTGTAATGTATGTGTAATAGTGGGGGGCAGGATATCAGGTAATTTATCAATATACATCTATTAATAGGTCTGCATCGCTTTATTGAAATGTAAAGTTAAGCCTCCAGTCTTTTTTACCTCATCAACCAGACATTACCATCCATAAAATGGCCGATTATGGAAGGTCATAGGAATTCTATATGTCCATGAACAATCGCCAGGACCATATCATAGTATTGATGAATATAAGATCAAGGACCTGGCACATGAATTGAACAGTTAGAGATCACCTGACCCTCCATCTGCGGCCATTTTATGCACAGGAATGTCTGGCAGATGAGGTAAAAGACAGGAGAACTTACTTTACATATCAAAAAAACTGTGCATAAATTTTAAGATCTATACTGGTAAATTACTTAATATCCTGCCCCTCACACCTAGACACGCATTACAAAAAAACGTGAAATAAATGGGCCAACCCCTTTAATAGATGCTATATACACATATAGATAGATACTTTACAAACTTTGATTTTGTTCAATAATACTTTTTAGCTAAGGTCACCTCTAAATGACAGTCATGTTACATGTTTACACCCTATGTGGCTGTACTTTGTTTTAAGTATTTCAGTTGAGTAGTTTCCCCGAGTGTTTCTTTTGCTTGAGTGAAGAGCACTTGTAATTTATTTGTATATTTTCTGAACAATTTCCTCTGCTGCAGACATGGCTCATGCTGTATTTATATAAGCAGAGCTCAGTGGGTGATAATCTAGTAACCTTCCCTCTCCTCGTCATTACTGTCTATTTGTTATTTGTAGTAGAGAGGAAGTTCAAGAGAGAGTTCAAGTCCAGTTTCTGGTTCATCCCTTGTGGGATCTGCGTTTTAGAATTTCAGAACATGTTGTAGATGAAAATTTTGTTAACTATTATTGTGTAGACCAAATGTTAGAACATATGTCCAACTCTAGACAGCACTGTTTCAATGTCTTCGGATCAGGTCAGTACAGTGTAGGGAACTGGTTTGGTTGAGTGAGAGGCTTTTGACTGGGGCTGGGAAGTAAGAGCTCTCCTTACGGAGCCTTTGCCAATTTAATGTCTGGAGTTGGGTATCTGTTCCTTTTGGAATAGACAATATGATTTGGCTTTAATCCCACATCATGTCATTAAGCTTGACAGTCATGTTTGATGTTAAGGGACCTGCCTTACAGGGTATCTAAAAGAAACCCACCCTGGAAATTGTATTTGCATATTTCTCAGAATCCCCCAGAGGCTCATCAATGGCTGTAAGTCTCCACATCCTTGCAAGGTGGCCTTTATTGGCTAATTCTCCGTAAGGAGACCTCTTACTTCTGTAACAGTAGGTATTCCCACAAAGACAGGTTTCCTATATGTACTCAGGACCACAAAATAACACATTCTCTAATTCACTGTTATTAACAAAAATGCAGCATTTCCCAGATAGAAGTCCAACCTGTCTCTATCAGTCTTGTACACAATTTCAGTTGCCCCTAGACACAACCCAGTAACTTCTCAATTAGGGTCGGGTGGTGGCCATCTTGGATTTCTGTGTTCGATCATGGAGCCGAGATTACTGTCTTTCTCTGCTGTGCCTGTAGCTACGCCCCCTGCACGGAGCTCACACTGAGACACAGACACTTCCTGCCAGGAAATCGTGAGGCAGCAAAGTACAAACTACAAGGAGATAAGTGACCTGGGGGAAGGGGCAGGCAGGCAAATGTCAGTGAGTTGTAGTAGAGCCCACAGTGTAACAGTATAAAAATCTGTCAGCCTCTGTGTAATATGTATCTCATGTATCTCATCATCTCTCATCTGTCTCATCTCTCTTTCTATGTTAGTACAATGTCAGAAGCCAGATGAAAGTGCATAACCACATTGTCACCCCACAGAACTAGATGGATAATATAGTAATAGTAATAGAGTAAAATTGTATAGTAAAGGGTTACAATGAGCTTTATTGTGTTAAAATCACTAGGGGATTGAAATGTGAGAATTTTCTTTCATGGGAAAACCCCTTTGAAGAAAATCTATCATCAAAATCCAGCATGATAATCCTGGGACACTTACTCATAGATCCAGGCACTGTAACTGTGGTAATCTTCTCATATTTGTTATCCAGGGCCTCCTTCCTTCTAATATAAACCTTACAATTTATGCTAATGGTGGGTGTGGTGGGTTTTTCCAGAGCCCCTCAGTGTTGTCTTTTCACTCACTGTTACAATGAGCAGAGCGGGTCTCCTCCAGAGCGGGTGAGACATGTTCTGCGCATTGTAACAGCATACAGCCTGTATCACTGTAGCACTGAGGTGCCACACCAGAGCCCCACAGGCGCATCAGCATAATTTAAAAAGTTAGGAGCCATGGATAACAAATATAATAAAATTACCACAATCACGGTGCCTGGGTCTATGAGTAAGTGTCCCTGGTTTATCATGATGGATTCTGATGGTAGATTCCTTGAAAGATGCAGACTCAAACCAGACATAAACCTTTAAATTTTAGCTAGCTCCCTCGTATGTATGAGCCCTTGGCTTGGTAGAGTTAGGCCGGCGCCACACAGGGCGCTTTGTCTGCGCTTGCAAACGCAGACAAAGTCGCGCCCACCGGGGCGGGCCTCGGCCCGATCGCATCGGCGTTTCTATGGAAACGCCTGCGATCGGGAACGAGCCGCCGGTGTTTTGCGTTAATTTAACGCGAAACACCGGCGGCTCGTTCCCGATCGCAGGCGTTTCCATAGAAACGCCGATGCGATCGGGCCGAGGCCCGCCCCGGTGGGCGCGACTTTGTCTGCGTTTGCGTTTGCAAGCGCAGACAAAGCGCCCTGTGTGGCGCCGGCCTAAGGAGCAGCTCCCATACATAAACATTACATGACTAGATGAACTTTGATGAATCACATTGATGATGAACAAAAATCCAAGTTTAAATAGAAACACAGTAAATGAAATGAGTAAGAGCAGGACAGCCTCTAAAATAGTGACACCTTCCAATATTTATCTACATAGTAGCACTTTAGCCTATGGCAATACTCAATTTTATTGGTGAAATTTAATAATTTCATCAAAATCTCTAAGATTCAGCAGTAGGTTACCTATTGTTTAATAAAGTTTTTTTTATCGTTTTTTTTTCCCCATCCTTCTTACTTCTTAATATAGGAAGGTGATGTTAGGCAGCAATTAGCCATATGAAGCCTTAATGAAGCCTTAATGAAGCATATGGCTGTTGTGTCACGGTGAAGTTGAAGTTTACTATAGCTGTTGCATTTTTTTTCTGCTGAGTATCTGGGCTTGGGGAGATTGCTATGACCTCTAAGCAGACTCAGCTGTCAAGAAGACAAATTTGCAGCCTGTGAACAAGTCATTTATCATCCATCACCAGTGGTTTCTGCTGGGAGTGTGAGCATCCCTTGCAATTATATACCAGCATAGCTCTGCGTGCCACTGGAATTCTGCACTGTTGCACACTGCAGAACCCATTTAGAAATGTCTTAAGGGGCATCTAGTATTTCTTTAGAATTACACTTTCCTATCCCTCTAAACATTACAGAATTTCTTTTTTCCCTTGGAGTTATTTCAATGACTTCACTTTTTTTTGTTGAGGTTATTACCCCGTGTGTTTCTGTTGTGAAGCATTGCTTATTATGAAAATAATTTGTAAATGGCTTAATAACAAGGCTGTCTTATTGCACACATATGACATCAATATTGATGCTAAATATTAATGATGGCAATTTTTTTTAATACAGCTTCCTAGAAGTTAATTGAAAAAATCATTCATTTTTCTGTTTACGATGGCAAAAATTCTATTCCGACTAAAATGTTGTTGCATATTGTTCCAATTTGTTCCCCGATAGTCAGCGCAGTGTCAACTGGCCAAACATATGTTCAGATTATCACTGGTGATTCTTAAATACTGTAACCAGGCTGCTTTTCTTCCAAGGTCAAGAGTGGCTTCATCTTGCTGGAAAGATGTTATCTAAGGTAAGCAGTCTGTGTCTCATGAGATAGTGCAGGCCATCCGTCAACAAAAGGCTAGGAATTTGAAGAATAAGTTACAGTGGAAGAAAAGTTTTTTTTTTTTTGGTTTGTCGTAACATGTTGTAATGGTATACTAGCCATAAATCTTAAAGTAGTCTTTACTGCAAAGAAGATACCAGAGTTTGACCACATAATTACTATTGAAAAAATGTTATTTTATATACAGTGTGCTGCAGTTTGTTTGTTAGTTTCTTTTTTTTACAAAAATTGGGTAAACATAGTACCGTATATACTCGAGTATAAGCCGACCCGAGTATAAGCCGAGACCCCTAATTTCAACACAAAAAACTTGGAAAACCTATTGACTCGAGTATAAGCCGAGGGTGGGAAATGCATTGGTTACAGCCTCCCAGTATATAGTCTGCCAGCCCCTGTAGCATGCAGCCTACCCAGCCCCTGTAGCATACAGCCTACCCAGCCCCTGTAGCATACAGCCTAGCCAGCCCCTGTAGCATACAGCCTACCCAGCCCCTGTAGCATACAGCCTACCCAGCCCCTGTAGCATAGAGCCTACCCAGCCCCTGTAGCATACAGCCTACCCAGCCCCTGTAGAAGGAAAAAAAAATAACACTGTACTCATCTTTCCGACGTCCCCCATAGGTCCTCTTCTGTCTCAGACTGTCTCAGACAGAAGAGGACCTATGGGTGACGTCAGAAAGGTGAGTTTTGTCTTTATGTTTTTAGTTGACTCGAGTATAAGCCGAGTTAGGGTTTTTGAGCACAAATTTTGTGCTGAAAAACTAGGCTTATACTCGAGTATATAAGGTAAATGAAGCTACCGTAATATGTTTTTTTTATTCCTTTCCCCTACTTTCTTTTGGTGGAAAATGCTGCATACTGACTACCATGAGGAGAGTTATGTGTCTTCTCTGCCAGGCAACTGTTGGAGGAGGCATAATAAATATCCCCCATAATGTTGTGTAATTTGTACAACTCAATGGGAAGTTACACATTTATACGTTTTATCACATCAGTTTATCTGGTTGTTGTGTGAAAAAAAAAACAACGCCTTGTATCCTTTAGTTGGGCAGGAAGTAATAGCAGCACATTTATGGAATTTTTTAAATTTTTGATGTATATAATTTATCTAGAAAATATTGCTAAATATATGAGGAGTTCTTGCAAACAATATAAAATTGAGACATGTTTGAGAATGCCCACAAGTCCCTCAGCATCTGTAGTAGTGGTGCTGCAGAGCAGACATTGCTTTTGATCTTTACTAATTAGAGACGGGAGAGCCGCCATAGTTATTAAACTTTCAGAAAGTCTCATGGATAATTAGCCGCAGAGCTGAGGAAGCCGCCATGTACCGCTTCCTACTGACTCCTGCTTATAGGCTAATAACATATTGCACTGATAATATCGCTGCTGTATTACTATAATTACTACTTTTTTATACTTGAGGCAAATCATAAAGTGACATAACAATATTCATTAAGACTAAAAACACATTGTAACCACTAGTAAAATTTTCTAATGTTCATCCAATGCCCCGAGGAAAGGGTTAAACAGCAACTTATAATCAACAGCTTGGCACAGTGCCCTTGCTTTGTGATCTGGTGATTGGCTATTTTTGGCAGTCCCAATATTCTACATTAGATGGTATACAAGCTACATTTTTTTCCAGACATTCTGTAACATGAATATTACTCAGATTCGCTTAATAATCCTTATACTTTGCCTTACATATATTAAAATCATTAATTCTAAATGCTAAACCATGAACAATAAATGTTTATCTGGCACCCTAAGCTGGGTATGACTTGATAGGAAAAGCTATAATAAAAGTCTGCATGAACAAATCTCACAAGACTGTGCATACTGATGCAGCCTTAGCAGGATTCCCCTGCAATATATTTGTGCTTATTTATTGCAATTAAAACCCATCATGTGAAACCAAATACCAAGCTGCAGTTTTATCTGTGGTCCCATTGACCATGGCCGGCTTGTTCAAGCAGCTGCATTTTTATTTATTAAATTATGTTTATAAGGCAGTCCCTGGGTTACGTATAAGATCTGTTCTGTAGGTTTGTTCTTAAGTTGAATTTGTATGTAGGTCGGAAGTGTATATTTTAGAATTGTAACCCCAACCAAATTTTTTTGTCTATGTGACAATTGGATCTTTGTAGCCCTGGGCTAAAGTATAGTAAATTACCAATTACAAGTGGTCCGTTTGTAACTAGGGGGTCATGTGTATGTCAGGTTGTAGGGGACCGCCTGTATTCTGTTCCCTTATAAAAAATGGCTAGGCCATTATACACAATCTAATACTCTTCACCTGCAGATTGTAGGCTCTTGTGAGCAGGGCCCACACTTGTATTGTTTCTACTTTGTATTATCTTATTCAATTTATATATGCCCCTCATGATTTTTAAAGCGCTACAGTATTAATGTCGCTATAAAGTAAAGATTATTATTTACATTGTTGGGTTTAGTCTTATATTATGTTGATTGTGCTGCACTTATAATACACAAATAGAAACACAGGGGCACATTTACTTACAATGCCACCCGAGTTCACTGAAAGTGCATTATCCGTCTATAATGTAGCGTGCAGCGATTCACTAAGATCATGCGCCTGAAATCATGAATGGTGCTCATGTCTGACAGAGTTCATCATTTTTTTTTGTGGTGCACCTTTAACATAAGGCGTATGACACAATTTCATAGTTAAATCAGCTGGACCAGCCAACTGCACGCCCATTTGTGTCACATGGAAGCCAGTGCACCTGCGCCACAAAAGGTTTGTGTGCGCCACAATCGCAGCACACACACACTTCTTAAATACCTGTGAATTTCAGCCATGAAGAACGTGAACAGTCCAACTACAGTGCGACACAAAACGGCCCAAAGTCCTAAAGGTGCCCCTCTTGAAATGGAAGTTCTCGATCTATGTACTAACAAAACCATTGATTCATGATAATAATCATAATCTATATTTATCAACTTCATTAGCGCTTAACAAATTCTTTGGAACACATACAAATAAAATAAGACATTGTAGAGTGGTAACAGTTATATGAAACAAAGTTGCAGCATGGTGTCTCAGTGATAGCACTACAGCCTTGCAGTTCTGGGGTCCTAGGTTCAAGTCCCATCCAGGTCAACATCTGCAAAGAGTTTGTATGTTCTCTCCCTGTTTGTGTGGGTTTCCTCCAGGTTCTCTGGTTTCCTCCCACACTCCAAAAACATACTGGTAGGTTGATTAGATTGTGAACCCCATGAGGATAGGGACTGATCTGGCAAGCTCTGCAGCGCTGCGTAATCTGTGTGCGCTATATAAATATAGGAATTGTTATCATAATTATTGTAGGAATGAGGGCTCTGCACACAAGAGCTTACAGTCTATGAGGAAGGGGTTGGCACAAGAGGTTTAAGAGCTTGTATGAGGGGGAAGCAAACTGGGTGTATGCCCAGGGCTCCCTACCTAAGGGGCCCCTGACTTTTGTGGGCAGAGGATGTATTGCTCCATTAATACCTTCTTGTTGAATGCCTGGGTGAAAATGCTTATCATCTATCTTCTGTCTATGTATCTAGCTATCTAGTTATCTATCTCCTATAACAGTGATGGCTAACCTATGGCACTGGTGCCAGAGGTGGCACTCAGAGCCCTTTCTGTGGGCACTCAGGCCATCACCAGAGATGACTCCAGGTATATTCCTGCAGTCCCAGACAGCCCAGGACTTGCTGTGCACAGAGCTATTTTAAAGTGACAGCTGTACCTGGGATTATTTTCTGCTTTATTGGTGGCTCAGGTGCTGGTATCAATGAAAACTGTGACAGAGAAGGGAGTATAAATCACAAATTAAATTTCTGTGTTGGCACTTTGCGATAAATAAGAGGGTCTTTGTTGTAGTTTGGGCACTCGGTCTCTAAAAGGTTTGCCGTCACTGTCCTATAACTTGTCTATTTCAGATCTAACGGTATCTGTCTATCTAACCATTTATCTATCTAGCTTTTTGTCTATCTATATATTTTCTCTCTGTTATCTATCCATTTATCAATCAATCTTTTATCTCTGATATCTATTTATCTTTTATCATCTATCTGGCTATCTATCAATATCTAATCTACTTTATTTATGCATCTATCACCTATGTATTAATATATATCATCTTTCATATATATCTTCTATCACCAATCTACCAACCACCTTTCCATCTCCTACAAAATTCTCCCACAGTCCCATATTACAGAAACTTACCATACTACGGTTTGTAAGCTACAAAGTGTTATTATTGTGCAGGGCTAAAGGGAGCCACTTACTGACTGTGACTGTTCATGAAATAGTTTTACTTTGGGGCCCAACTTTTAGTTTTGCCCAGGGCCCCACTTTGTCCAAAACCGACCCTGAAGGGAATGGAATAAAAATAATTTAATAAATAAAAATGCTGCTGCTTGAACCAGCCGTGATATATTCTGACTTCCATATTTGGAGTCAAACCTATAATGGCCAATCAGTCTTATAGGTTTTTTGCCATGCTCTGAATCATGAGGGACTTAGGTTTTCATTCAAATCTACTCGGATAATATGATATTTTCTTGCTTTTTTTGGCTAAAGTAATAATAATTAGCAACATAATTTCCTGTGCTAGTTTGGTGGTGACTATTAACAGGATAAAGAAACAGTACAACTGTAGATTATTGTATGTGAGTCCATCTATTTCTAAGGGCTAGAACAATAATATTATATACTAAGAGATCACACTAATATTTTAAAAATATCCTATTACAAAGAAGATCCTTGGACAGATACATGTAATTTTCTAGACCTGACTGCCTGCAATAGGCAAGATCATCATAGAAATCTAAGAGTATGGGGCACATTTACTTACCTGGTCCAGTCGCGATCCAGCGGCGGGTTCTCCGACGCTGATTCGGGTTCTGCCGGGATTCACTAAGCTCCGTGCGCCGATATTCACCAGGTGTCGCTGCTGTGCCGAGGTCCGCCGAAGTTCACCTGCTTTTTTCTGGTGTATGTGAGTGCTTGATCTTGCGACACAAATGGCTTTTTAAATTCTGCGGTTTTTCCGAATCCTTTGGGTTGTCCGGTGGCCACGCCCCCGATTTCTGTCGCGCGAAAGTCGGCGCGACTGCGCCAAAAATTGATCGCGTGCGTCACAATCCCGTGAAATACAGCGCAAAGCGGAAATATTCGGGAAAAACCCGACGGATTCGCGGCTGCGGACCCTTAGTAAATGTGCCCCATTGAGTTCAGAGGAGAAACTACATCAGTTCCCTGTTACTAGAATTCATCTTTATAAGACATGTCATTCAAGCTGACCATTACATGACACCTCCAAAGGAGGAAAAGGTGAAATACATTGTTTGCAGTGTCAAAAATGTAACAAACATGTTACAATACAGTAATATGTATGAAGCCTTTGGTGGATAGACTGGGCACGTTGTTAGTTTCCATTAAGATCTGCTATTCAGTCCCTTTCTCATTCAGATATCAGCTTGTAACACATTGTCAGATAATGCCGTTTCACAGTTTGGCCCTGCCAATATATCTAGCTTTTCATTCTGCTCTGTCTGCATATCTTCTGCATGAATTCTTAGTATAGAATCACATTCAAATCACTGCATCCCTCTTTATGTAAGGTTATGGGGAATTTACTAGAGGGGGAAGGAAAATCCTCTTGGCCCATACCCCAGTGTGTCAGTAATACAGTGACTTCATCTATCTAACACAGATATCACATAGACACAACGGATCTGGTTTAGCCCGTCTTCATGCCAGCATTGGACCTGTTATTTCACGGACGTTTGGATCACTGAGTGGATCATCATGATTTGTGTATTATAATTACACAGTGCTTTCAATATGCTACTTATCCCTTCTTTGTTCACATAGGACTAGTTGTTTGCAGAATAAATATGGCTGCATGTCAATTTAGAAGCTGTTTAGATGATTCTATACAAATAAAATGTATGACCAGACAAGGAAATTGTAATTCTTGTGCAGTATTTTGCATGTATCACTGGGAGCTTTGTCCTTCGGCTTCTTTGTCCTTTGTTCTTCAGCTTTGTCCCCTGTTTTTTAAAAGTTTTTTAAGACTCCTTTGAAACACTTTTTTTAAAGTTTTTTTTTTTTAATATTTAAAATGCAGACAGTATGTTACAGAGCAGGAAGAGCACAGCATATTCATACATAGCTTTGTTAAATAGATTTACTCATACCTTTCTATGGTTGTATCAGTCAGTCATTTCGTCATGAGGTGGTCTTACTAGTGATTAATAGCTATTAATAGCTTCTAAGTATAGAAAGAGAAAGTTATACAGAAGGTGTTTCCAAAGAGTTATATGTTAAACTCTCCAAACACCATACATAGACCTTAATTTCTTGTCAAATTAACTGATCCTAAGAATGAAACAAAAACACATAAAACAAAAGTATGCCTGCAGCATTTCGAATGAAAAAGAAAAAACAAGTTTGCAACACATAGGGGCACATTTACTTACCAGTCCCTGGCGCGCTCCGCGATCCGGAATGTCCGTCTGGAATGCATTGTGCTGCGATTCACTTAGATCGTTCGCCGATTTGCTGCATGTGTTGCTTCTCCGATCAGTTCTGTCGGAGTTCACCTTCTTCTTCCCGGTGTATGTAAGTGCATGTCTTGCGGCACAATTATAAAGTTAAATCGTGCGCTATTTCCGAATCTGTCAGATCGCCCACGGCCTGGCATGATTGCACCAAAATCCGATCGCGTGCAACACAGTCCCCTACTAAATGGCTGACACAGCATCGCAAATTCCGAAAATTTTCAAAATCCGATGAAAGTGCGTTCCGCGGACCCTTAGTAAATAAGCCCCAGTGTGTGTGAATCCAGACAATGCATTAAAGAGTCATTTAGACCTATGGTTAAAGGGGTTGCCTAGGATTGGAGAAATCACCCTTACCTGTAAAATCACCAGCTCTGTCAGCAGTGCCACACTCCTCCATGTCTGTCTTTGTTTACAGGACTGGATGCTAAAGTCATGTCAACAACATGTGACTACTGCAGCCAATTATTCGCTTTTAAACTATGAGGCCAGTGAATGGCTACAGTGCTCATGTGTTATTGTAATGTCTTTGCTGCAGAGATGGTAGCCATGCACGTCATTCCTTCAGGGAAGGTGGTGCTCCGGTAGGATACCACCCCTAAACACTATACAACCAGCAATCAAATTTTATACAGTAAAGTATATTTCTTGTATTTGTAGAAACATTAGATAGAAATCCAGAATTATAACGTTTCAGTCGTAAAGACCTTGTTCATATACGGATTGCTAGGTTCATAAGTCTGAAAGCAGTATTGAGAAAAGTAGTGAAGCCCATGGCCTGTGGCTTTTGTAGCGTTTGTATGGAGAGCCACGGTACAATAACCGCATGGGAAACAACAATAAGGACTGAGATGGATGCTGAAGTAGGGTTAATTGAACTAGTAAGGGTGACTGTTTACTAAATTAACACTCACACCGTATTGTAGGGTCCACTATATGTAGTTACTCGATTTTTTTTGTTTTGTTTTTTACTGAACAATAAAAATGTAACGAAAAAAATTACCATTAGGGAGACCTCTTTGTGTTCTCTCCTGCTCTCAGTAGGCGGTGTGAAGTATTGTCTTACAAAAAGAAGTTCTAGAAGAGTTTATGGGGCTGCTATTGTGCACCTTAAAGGAAATCTACCATTTGTTTCTATGTTATGTGAACCAAACATATTTTGAGAATGCTGTAGCTACACTGATGAAAAAACATTTATAAAGGCACCCCTCTGGAAAGCGGGGTGCCTACATAAACACGTTACACACGGAGCTTCCTGAACTGTCCAGACAGGACTAATCAACCTGAGCTGGATGACTCCTACACAGTAGCTGGGGGATGTTGCAGTGATTTATTACTACTGCCTGTCAGGGACAACACATGCAGCCTTCTCTGTAGCAGTGCATAATTGCGGTAAGAGGAGAAGCGCTGGGGCAGCCACCGGAGCGACAGAGTCTCATTATAATAATTTTATAATTGTTTTTTTCAGCAAAACCACTCAATTCAGGAATTAAACAAGATACATTTCTGCATCAGAGTGGCTACAGCATTCTCAAGGTATGATTGGTTCACAATGCATAAAAACAAATAGTAGATTTCCTTTAACCCCTTCCCGCCGTGGCCCTTTTTCGATTTTGCGTTTTCATTTTTCACTCCCCACATTCAAAAATCTGTAACTTTTTTATTTTTCCATGTACAGAGCTGTATTTGGGCTTATTTTCTGCGTAACAAATTACACTTCAAAATGGTGGTATTTAATATTTCATGCCATGTACCGGGAAGGGGGAAAAAAATTCCAAATGCAGTGAAATTGGTAAAAAAACGCATTTGTGCCGTATTCTTGTGGGCTTGGATTTTACGGATTTCACTGTGCACCCCAAATGACATGTCTACTTTATTCTTTGGGTCGGTACGATTACGGGGATACCAAATTTGTATAGGTTTTATAATGTTTTCATACATTTAAAAAAATTAAAACCTCCTGTACAAAAATTTTTTGGGGAATTTTGCCATCTTCTGGGGCTAATAACTTTTTCATACTTTGGTGTATGGAGCTGTGGGTGGTGTCGTTTTTTGCAGATTTTGATGACGTTTACAATGTTATAATTTTTAGGACTGTACGACCTTTTGATCACTTTTTATAGAATTTTAAAAAAAATTTTAAATGGCCAAAAAGTGCCATTTTCGACTTTGGGCGCGATTTTCCGTTACGGGGTTAAACGCAGTGAAAAACCGTTATCATATTTTGATAGATCGGGCAATACCTAATGTGTTTATGATTTTTACTGTTTATTTATATTTATATAAATTCTAGGGAAAGGGGGGTGATTTGAATTTTTAGGCTTTTTTATTATAATTTTTTTATTAACTTTTTTTTATTTTTACTATTTTTCAGAATCCCTAGGGTACTTTAACCCTAGGTTGTCTGATCGATCCTATCATATACTGCCATACTACAGTATGGCAGTATATGGGGATTTTACTACTCATACATTACCATGTGCTGACAGCACATGGTAATGAATGGGTTAACCCGAAGTAGCTTCGGGTCTTCGTGAGACCCGAAGTTACCATGGCGATGGATCGCCGCTCCCCGATGACGTCACGGGGAGCGACGATCCACGGAAAGATGGCGGCGCTTGCGCCGGCGATCAGCGGTAAAGCACCCACGATCGGTGCCGGGTGTTACCGGTAAGCCTTTGCTGCAATATGCAGCAAATACTTACCGGCTATGGAGAGGGCTCGGCCCGCGAGCCCTCTCCATGTACCGGGACCCGACATGTGACGTACTATTACGTCACATGTCGGTAAGGGGTTAAACCATTCAGGAAACCAGTGACAAGTTGTACAATTGTTTCCCACTGTATTGGGAAGCACCAGTTCTCTACATACAGTATCCTTCACTTATACACCTGTGTTTTACATATTTCTCATCATCTACGGGTCAACTGTAGTGGATCATCAGATCAACAAAACTTTTATTAAGATAAACTGCTTGTTTATTACTTTGTCTTCTGAATCCCATAAGTAAGAAAGTACAAGTCAGTGCCTCACGGATCAGACATCAGACATGGTTTTATAATCCTAAATTTTGCTGAAACAGTCATTTACCAAAATGCCAAGCTAAAAATAGACAGTGCGGGCCTCTTGCCAGCCTGCTGTTTATGAAATATATCTTTGATTTCCCAGTGATGGATGGCTTTACAAGGGCATTCAGTGAAAGTAATTGAATGAACTTTAAACATTTATCATTTGGATAATTTATTTCACATCATTGTTTAGCCAAAAGACGTCTGTGTGAGCATTAGTGGTTCTCTCTAAATAAATATGCTGGATATACTCACCGGCCACTTTATTAGGTACACCATGCTAGTAACGGGTTGGACCCCCTTTTGCCTTCAGAGCTGCCTCAATTCTTCGTGGCATAGATTCAACAAGGTGCTGGAAGCATTCCTCAGAGATTTTGGTCCATATTGACATGATGGCATCACACAGTTGCCGCAGATTTGTCGGCTGCACATGCATGATGCGAATCTCCCGTTCCACCACATCCCAAAGATGCTCTATTGGATTGAGATCTGGTGACTGTGGAGGCCATTTGAGTACAGTGAACTCATTGTCATGTTCAAGAAACCAGTCTGAGATGATTCCAGCTTTATGACATGGCGCATTATCCTGCTGAAAGTAGCCATCAGATGTTGGGTACATTGTGGTCATAAAGGGATGGACATGGTCAGCAACAATACTCAGATAGGCTGTGGCGTTGCAACGATGCTCAATTGGTACCAAGGGGCTCAAAGAGTGCCAAGAAAGTATTCCCCACACCATGACACCACCACCACCAGCCTGAACCGTTGATACAAGGCAGGATGGATCCATGCTTTCATGTTGTTGACGCCAAATTCTGACCCTACCGTCCGAATGTCGCAGCAGAAATCGAGACTCATCAGACCAGGCAACGTTTTTCCAATCTTCTAATGTCCAATTTCGATGAGCTTGTGCAAATTGTAGCCTCAGTTTCTTGTTCTTAGCTGAAAGGAGTGGCACCCAGTGTGGTCTTCTGCTGCTGTAGCCCATCTGCCCCAAAGTTCGACGTACTGTGCGTTCAGAGATGCTCTTCTGCCTACCTTGGTTGTAACGGGTGGCGATTTGAGTCACTGTTGCCTTTCTATCAGCTCGAACCAGTCTGCCCATTCACCTCTGACCTCTGGCATCAACAAGGCATTTCCGGCCACAGAACTGCCGCTCACTGAATGTTTTTTCTTTTTCGGACCATTCTCTGTAAACCCTAGAGATGGTTGTGCGTGAAAATCCCAGTAGATCAGCAGTTTCTGGTAGCAACAACCATGCCACGTTCAAAGGCACTCAAATCACCTTTCTTCCCCATACTGATGCTCGGTTTGAACTGCAGGAGATTGTCTTGACCATGTCTACATGCCTAAATGCAATGAGTTGCCGCCATGTGATTGGCTGATTAGAAATTAAGTGTTAACGAGCAGTTGGACAAGTGTACCTAATAAAGTGGCCGGTGAGTGTAATTATTTACCTTAAACTTCAGTTGCATCAGTCAAACAGGATCTGTTGCTCAGGATTTTGTTTCTATTATGACCATTAATGATTATAGTACAGTAATATATCATTCATATTCAAGTGTATCAAGTGTATTCATCTGGTACCAGAGAAGATGCCTTCATTGACTTGGTAGAGTTGTAGAATACTTTAAGCTTTAAATTATTGTAATCAATCCTTGCCAGATTAATTTTTGTTCCCATTGTATAACCTTTAATACCTGCACCTAAACCTAATGGGGCTTATTTACTAAGGGGCCGTGGCCGCACTTTAGTCAGTTATTCTGACGTTTTCGGGATTCGCGCCGAATGGGATTGTGGCACACGCGATGGGATTGTGGGGCGGCTGCGCTGGCTTTCATGTGACAGAAATCGGCCTGCGCTGTCGGACGATTCGGACTGAGCGCCGGATTTAACTTTCAAATTGTGTTGCAAGATCAAGCACTTGCATACACCAAGAAGAAGAAGGTGAACTCAGTCAGACCTGAGCGGGGAAGCGACACATGGAGGGTATTGGGCGCACGATCATAGGGAATCGCGGCACAGTGCATTATCGTCGGACAATGCACTTTTGTGAACTCCCAATTTATTGTATCTATGTGTTTGTTTATGTTGGATGAGTTTGTCATGATCTTTAGGAATTTTTAGTGATTAATGCTATAATCATACAACTATGATGTCCTTAAAGGGGTTGTCGAGTTCTGAAAAAAAACTAAGGGTGGCCGGGAGGGCGCTGCTTAAAAAAATAAAGTCCTACTTACCTTCCGGTGCCCTCCGGTATCCCGCTGCCAGAGCAGCGCTGGACTCAGCTTCCGGCCGGACCCGACAACCTTCCGGCCCGCATTCACAATGCTGTGAATAGGGACGGGTAGGCGTGCCCGGCCGCGGACGGCCGGAAGCTGAATCCTGGAGGGCACCAGAAGGTAAGTAGGACTTTATTTTTTTAAGCAGCGCCCTCCCGGCCATCCTTAGTTGTTTTTTTAAGAGCTTTTAGAAAGTATTAAGAAACTCAGACTTTTTAGTTTTAAGTAAGATCCATTCCTTTTTTTGGTATTCACCAGGATGCATTAATATAAAAATACAGACACCTAAAAAAAATTTCACAAAGTTTTCCTCCATATGAAAACTTTTGTATAATGATACAACTTAGTTTTTTAATGGAATTTCTGTAGACATATACACATGTGAACCCATTTAGTTCTCTTCTAACAAAAACACTAATAGAGGTAGGGAACATAGTGAGTTCACTGTTAAGTTTAAGATTAGGAATACATAAATTATCATGTGGTATGCCAATATGAACACACAGCCTAGCAGACTGAGGAGTGGTCTATCCTTCAGGAATTCAAAGGTCAAACAACTATTATTTCTTGTCACTTACATAGTCTTGTCAATTTTACCACCATTTCAACACAGGGCCTCTGTCTAACGAAAAACACTGGGCACTCACCACTTATTTAGGGCACAATCTATTTTGATATATTCATATTCCTATGACATCTACAACTGAGCAAGCTCTACTTAGTTATTGCATCTCTGTACTGACTGATGTCTGTTGTGTTGCAACTCGTGATATATTATTTAGTGGATTTTTGTACTAGGTTCTACATAGATCACATTCTCAAAATATTGCTTAGGTTAAATGTGATTTAGACTCTGTTGCATTAATATAAGCCAAAAAATAGCATTGCATTTGTTGAAGCTATTAATAATGGAAAGGTAATGGAAGGTCCGTTGATGTTGATGGGGAATTCAAGGTAAACAGAAAATGTGAAAATGTAGAAGTTCTGAGTCTATATTTAATATTAAACATTAATATATAAAATAAGCTGTGGTTATCACCTCTCAATAAAGCAGGATACACAATGTTCAATACAACAAAAGACTAGTCAGGAAGTTGTTACAGACTGCTCCCCATCAGTGGCTCATTCCAGACAAAAGTCAGATAAGGGAAGTGTAATGTGATGGCTTTAGTCCATTCTTCCCAAACACCACCCGCTGATAAGCAGAAGGGGGCTAGCTCTGCAGGGGATCTGGCAGCACATGTTATGTATCCTCACTGCTGCTGCTCTCAAAGTCATTGCTAAAGATATCATTCATGTAGTTTTGTAATGAGAAAGTTAGTGAGGAGACAAATTATGTCACTTGGCATTTCTATCTCTCTATTAGGTTTACTTCCAGTTAGTAGGGAAGTAAACAGCAGTTCCTTAGTCAATTGATTTGGGATCTAGGAGAGGGTCACTTTAAACAAACTGTGCATTGGATGTGGCAGTGATTTAGACGCAAACATTTTACTGACCTTATTTTGCAAAATAACATGTTACCTAATTGGCTACTGTTGGCCACCCCCCTCCTAGACAGTATTAGTTTTTACAGCGATATGGATGGTTTCCAGTGGGTGTCTTTTCAGATTGTGGTAACTTCTTTCCCAATACATATATTTCACAACTGATGTTCTGTTAAGTGTTCCTGAGTGTTCCGATGGCTGCATTGTCTTATAATGAGGCCTACTGGAGTTGTGCTAGGTTGTCCATCATTCTGACGGCACGAGTAGTATCACATTAACCTCACATCTGTTTGGTATTTGACTTCTTTTATATCAACACACTTTAATATACAGGCGGTCCCCGGGTTACATACAAGATAGGTTCTGTTGGTTTGTTCTTAAGCTGAATTTGTATGTAAGTCAGAACTGTATACTTTATATTTGTAACCCTAGCCAGAATTTTTTTGGTCTCTGTGACAATTGGATTTTAAAAATGTTGGGTTGTCATAAGAACCAGGATTAACAATAAGGCATAATTGTAGACACCTTTGATAACTGTTATAGCAGTTTATTGTAGCCTAAGGCTAAAGTACTGTAAATTACCAAAATCCAGAGGTCCGTTTGTAACTAGGGGTCGTTTGTAAATCGGGTGTTCTTAAGTAGGGGACCGCCTGTATATCTTCTCCATTTACTCTGTGGTTCCCATAATATCACATTCTTGTTGATTGCTGAAGTGCATGTGTAAGAAAAGCCAAAAACTAAAGAGATGTGGTAATGCCTTAATAGTGGGATACCAATATATTACAAAAATACAAATATAACCTTATTGAAATTTCATACCACAGACAAAAATAAAAGCATTTAAAAACACATTCAAGTGTAAATTCATGTTCACTAAATTGGAACTACGCTTATTCTACAGGCAGGTCTAGCCCAAACCTGGCACAAAGTTAATGAGTACACACAGAATTAAAACTATGGGGATTCATACTATATAGTAGTTTGGGTAATGATGGTAAAAAAATAAACCCCCATAGACCACAATCGATGAGTTGTCACAGTAACAGTGAGTATCAAACATCACTTCATGCAAATCGATAAAAAAGGTTATCTCCAGGTATGGAGAAAAGGGGCTGGCTGCCCAACTCGTTCCTTGTGGCTTCTTCAGGGTTTTATCTTTGTCTGTGCTATAAAATTTCAATAAAGATATATTTGTATTTTTGTAATAGTTCAGTATCCCATTATTGAGGCATTACCACATCTCTTTGGTTTTGAGTTGATTATATTTATCAGATGTGTGGCCCTGTAGTTGTTTTAGGTTACATGTATCAGGGCAGGTTACATGTATCTTAATGTTTGAATTCTTGTTAAATTTATTTCCTATGCATCTTAACAATGGTAGTGTATTAAGATTGTTAGCACCTACTGATATAAGTTTAACAGCTGTGAAAATTGAGAGGCTTCTCTGATCTTAAGAAACAACATACTAAAGTCTCCGACAATTTTAGTTATAATTGGTAAGGCAGGTGGCAGAGATGGTATTTACTGATCTGTTCCCCTTTTTCCACATCTACAGACAATTCTTAGTCCACATCCATATAAATAGGTTCATTAGCCTGTGTAATTTGACTTCAGAGTCCTTAACATGCTTGACTTTACAATTGGATGCCAATACCCTAATATTGCAACTAAAAATTATTAATCGTGATGTATTCGTTATAAACCCATGACTGTTGAATGCTTATTTGGCGATCATCTAATTCTTCAAACACTTCCATGCATTTGTTTTCAAAAGGGAGAGGAAAGTGGCTCCCAGTGGCCTCCAATTTTGTCCTGTGACTGTTCAAGCTCTCCTTCAAAACATTACAAAGTCATACTCAATAAAAGTTTGGCTTGTTCCACCATGATCAGTCAGGTCAGGTCGCAACAATGAGGACAAATAAAATACAAAATCACATGGATGGGTAGTTAGAATAAGGGCAAAAAGTCAGGATACCATAATACAGAAAAACACAATATCAAGATACAAGGAGTTTGCTGCAAACAGAAAATATTGCAAGCACAGTTGATTTCCTTTAGGGATACATATATGTACAATTTAATTATCTATAATATAGTTACTAAACTGTGAAACAAATCCATAATGTTCACATCAAAAATATGTTGTTTCACAGAATCTTTTTAGGATCATCTGATACAATGGGGCTCATTTACTTACCCAGTCCAGGGAGTCCACAAAAAGTGCATGGTCCGACGTTCATGCACTCTGCCACGATTCACTAAGATCGAGTGCACGATATCCTGCATGTGTCGCTTCCCCGCCTAGGTCCGACAGAGTTCACCTTCTTCTTCCTGGTGCATGTAAGTGCATTGTCTTGCGACACAAATTGAAAGTTAAATTGTGCTCAGTCTGAATCAGTCAGATTGTCCGACGGCTTGCCCCCTTGATTTCCGTTGCATGAAAGCCAGTGCAGCTGCGCCAAAATTTGATCGCGTGCGACACAATCCCCTGCTAATTACCTGTCACAGCCGTGCAATCTCCAACAAAGTCGGAAAATCTGACAGAAGTGCAGCCGCGGACCCTTAGTAAATAAGCCCCAATGTTCGCAAAACCAGGTACTGCACACTACAGCATTTATTATAACAAATTAAATGTTTATTCTTATTTTCACTATATGCTTTCTATTTTAGCTCAGAAAATCTGTACCTTCAATTGTAGTAATGATATGAAGCTGTAAGAAAGCTAGCTATCCGGCCTTGTGCCTTTGTATCCTATTCTGTGTATTGTGCAGTCTTTGAGTCTGCAGATGCTTATCTGATATGAAGTTCAACTAACTAAAAGGACCTTTTGCCATCTTTCTACATAGGTCTTTCAGCTCATCTGTAACTGTAGCACCCTGTCTCAATGAAGTGAATATATTGCTCTAGGTTACTGTAGTGTTGTCTCCTTCCTCTTGCTGTTGGAGTCATTTGGAAAACATATATGGAGGTATGTAATGTAAGACCTCCTCAGACCACACAAGTCAAGGGGCTGAGTCCTTCTGTGGCCTGTCAGCACTTAACCTATTCAGCTGACATCCCAATAGGGAGGTAAGGTTAGCCTAAGCTTTCTGATTAGCGCTGGGGGCCACTTATGTCCTACTGTTTGGAGCCCAGCTCTCATTAAGTGGCTTTTATGTTGCACACGGAGGTGATGCCGACATAAGGGGTAGGGGTTGACATTGCTTTACTCCTGACACTGAATGGACTCATTGAGAATCCATGCTTTATACGTTGCCTTATATTTACTGAGGGATATCTACGTAAACTGAAGTGATGAAACATAAGGCTTCATTCAACTACTTCATCATTTTGTGAGCTTCATTCTTCTGCTAAGTCCTGTGTTGTGTATTTGGAGTAAACATTACATGACCTTAATATGCGGTGACATACATTGACTTTCCGGCATTATATGTAGAGGCACTTTTCATTTTGTGGGCTCTGTTTACATACAATGGCCTTTTTCCTTGTAAATGTCTAGTTTGTCTAACCCATGACTCCACTGTAAATAAAGCTGATTTGTATTTTTTGGAGACTAGTTCAGAAAATAGACTTGTTAGATATATTACTGTATGAGAAATTATTGCTTTATTAAACTCTGAGGCCAAGATTTCATGAAAGTCAAATTCCTGTTGTGTCTGTGTGTGAACATGGGACTAGTGAGGACAGCTTGACACCTTGGTATACAATTAGAAAGACAGCATGAAGTGAGAACACTGCTTCAAAGTAAAAATCCTCCATCCTCCCTGATAGCCATGAGGTTGTCATCAGGTATGAGAAGCCAGCATGCTACAGACATCTCTGAATTCTATCGGATCAATGCTGTGTTTCAGTACTATGCCTCTTATCTGGAGAAATGATTATCCAGTATTCAGTATTACTCAGACTTCTTAATGTATTACTGCTCTGTGCTGGGGCACCAATGGATCTTCATGAATTGAACATGTTGGATCATCTGCCTTCAGTCGTGTTTGTTATACTTGTTCATATAATCAGAAAGTGTTGGCCTTCACTAAAAAAGTGACAAAGTACCAATGTTGGTTCCCCACGTTTTTTTTCCCATTTTTTTTTATGCGCACACCTCAAACCATTTTCCAGGATTACATTATCAATTTTGGGCAACTATTCGAAAGAACCGTCAGCATACTTATTGTTAACATAGAAATGTAGCCCTTCAAATATCTAAGAGTCTGACCCCCAGTGATCTGATATAGATGAACGATTCTAATTATAGGCCCCTTTAACAGGGTTTGTTCAATCCATATTTCATGGAAAACCATATATCTCTGTCAGAATGGAGGCAGCAGAATGCTTCATTAGAATATAAATTAAGGTTAATATACGTGTTTACTATAAGTAGTATATGGTATGGTATAAAACTGTAAGGGTTCAATGAAAGTCATGAACTATACATTAATTATGGAGATAAGATACTGCTCTTATTAAGGGAACCTGTCACCATCTTTTACACCACTATCATCATCCTCAGATAAGGCATGAAAAGCCCCTTCTCGCATTCCTTCTTTTATGTAAAATGGGCAAGGTGTAGCTGGTAGTTTAGTGGTATAAAAGCTGGTGACCGTATCCATTTATGTTACCCTTCAATTTCTATGTCCTATAGTGTCATTATTTCTTGTATAATAACTGTTTAGTGTGTGACTATTCATCAGTAAGAGGAAGCAAAATAAATGTAAAAAAAAAATTATATTCTATTCTTATTTTTAATGATTTAATAATTGATTGATTAACACATGTCAATACTGTTGACAATACAGAGTCGTGCCTACTGTCCATTTGTTGATGCTTTATAAGAGCTCTGCATACGCCATGTGATGTCTTACAATGTGACTTTGACATTGGTGACACGCTGGGATTAGCAGTGATTGACAATATTGGTTTGCACACGTCTGCTTATGACATAGACAGGTTGTTTTTGTGTTTTTTTTTTTTTTTATAATTTTTGACAAGGTAAAATCCTTCTCCAATGTTTCTTAGCTCTTTGTCAGAGTTTTTGTATCTGCCCTTCCATGTCACCAATGATTTATAAATCAGCTGCACCACCTGCAGTGAAGACACAAAATACTATAGGCTTTAGATTTCCATTATGACCTTGAATGTCCTTGTTAAAAATGAAAATGACCATGGGTATCTGATTAATGTAACTGATGTCAAGAATAATTATTTTACACAATTTTCTGTGCTTCACCTTAGAAATACTATATTGTAAAGTGGTACAGAATTTGATGTCGCTATATAAATAAAGATTATTATCATAATACAACACTTTAGGAGAGAATAGTGCACCAGATTTATTAGCAGCGTATATAGCAAAAAACATTTACTATAGCTTACCGCATGCATATGTTAGACACCAATCTGTAGTTGATACCTTACAATATCATTTTGCCCTCATTTAGGATACATGTTTTGTAATATATAGTGTCATGTAATCTGAACTATTGGCATTCATTTGTGTGCTATACAGTATCCCAGGGCCCTTAGAAGAAGTCTTTCTACATATGGAAGTATATGATAACTTGCAACACTTACCTTATTTAATCTTGTGGCCACCAAGCTATATATTCCTATTCACCCTACCATACCCATACACACTTGGCTAGCATGGATGTGTTCTCAATACGCAAAGGGAAGTAAGCTTCTACCAGACAACCTTAATTTGACTGTCTCCCCTGAAAACCTGCTGCCAATCGATCTTACCACCCTTCACCAATATCTTCCATCATGGCAAAGTGTGGGGGCCCTCTAACGCTTTAGATGGTCTGGCAGTTAGAGTAAAAAATGGCAAGAGCAAAATGTGAACAATTGAAAATTCCAGAGGGAATGAACTGTTTTAATATTTTAAAGAACGTGGCAGGCCTGCTAACAATAGAGTATACCTGCACTTTGATATCAGCTTCACAAGAGCCCTGCAGAACAATAATAATGTACACAGATGTCCTTCACTATGGAAAGAATACTGTATTAAGGAAAAGTACAATATACTTCATGTTTCATAAATGATATGCTCTAAAGTGTCAGAATAAGAAAATGGCTTCCTTTATATAATCATGGAATTTCTTAAACTTGTCATTTATAGTTCCCAGAAATAACAGAACATTGTATTAATTTATGTTTTTCAGGACCCATCCATCACCCTTGGAATACATGACAAGCTACAAGTACCAAACACCATTAGAAAGTCTTGGAATGAAAGAGACAACCGTTGTGACATTTGCGCCACTCATCTCAATCAGCTGAAACAGGAAGCTATCCAAATGGTAACATCCCTGGAGCAGTCTGCCAATGCTGAGCACTATGATGCTGCTTCTCCAGGATCTCCTCCAGGACATTCTAATATTCCAGCCTTAGTAGGTCCAAGACACATGGGCCTTCAGCCAAAAGACTGGGTATACATGCCAAATCCCTACACAACACCCAACTACCCTGGCTTTGTGGCCAACAAACATGGTGGTAAGCCTAACAGTCTTGGGCTTGCCAACGGTCAAGAAAAGAAAAATGGGTCTCCTTCACATCAAGCCAAAGTCAGTCTCCCAATGGCAACAAGCCCAAATAATGGCAACATCATGAATTCAGTAGCCATTCAAGCTCATCAATACCTTGATGGTACATGGTCATTATCACGAACAAATGGTGTGACACTGTATCCATATCAGGTAAGTCTTATTTTTGACTATGGAGCTAAGCTTTTTTCTAAAAGTAATTAAATTGTTTGTGGATACATGCCCTATTTCCAAAAGAAATGAATGGAAAGAAAACTCATTTGTTGTATGTATGTCAGACCTCTCGAAATTGGTTCTGGTGGCAGGCGTCTGAGCATGTTAACCAGACCCACAGCTGCCTTGCGCCATCCATAGAAATCATGGTGATTCATTCCTAAACTCAGGGCTCAGGCTGTGGAATGAATGATGCAGGCCTTAGCCAGTGAGCCCAAAGGGCATTATCCAGGAACTGGATAAATGGCTAATTCCCAGTTTACTCAGGGCTGGTTATACATCTTCCTGTGAAGTATTAACTGATCAGGACCTCCAAACCTGTACCTAAGCATGGTTGCTGCTTGATCCAGTACCCTAAATCCCAGCCTGGATCTCCAAACCTGTAAATTGACCCTGTTTCCTGTCTGTTCTGAAACCCTGTATCCTGCCTGATCTGGAATCCTGGAACAAACCCCATTCTTTTGCCTATACCCTGATTTTCATGGTTGTTCCCCTGTACTCTTGTGCCTGCATATTTATCTGTCCTGACAATGTATTTAGAGAGAGGACAGGAGTGAAGGTGAGGAGTGAAAGATCATCTTTAAATGCATTCCAATACTGAATTAAGTATCAAGTGGGTATTTTGTAACAATGTAAAGCCTAACTAAACCATTGAAGATAACTTTTTTTTTTATTGGAGAAATAAATAATGCAAATCATACTTCTAAAGATGGTAATATACGTCACTAAAGGGAACCTGTCACCACACTAACCCCCCTAAGCCCACAAACAGTAAATTCTTCTGTAATATGAACGTCTCCTGGAGGTCTGTTTATCAGGTAACCCTGCTCCCTGCAGCCAGTTTGCTCTGCCCACTCCATGCATCTTGTGTCCCAGCTTTGCCTCCTAATTTTGATGTCATTCTGGAGATCTCGGAGTCAGGGCTGGGACGCAAAATGCATGGAGTGGGCAGAGTAAACTGACTGCAGGAGCCGGGGTTACATTACTGCCTGACGGCATTGTAGTCGGGTTCGTGGTCAGGTTCGACCGCGGCACTTAACAGGTTAACTGCTGCAGTCGGTGCCAGCAGTAAGTGTCAGCCATGTTATACAGCTTACACCCGCTGTGTATGCAGAGAGCTCTTCCCATACTCTCCCTGCAGCACCACACTGTAATAGTATGTCTGGGTGCGCGAAAGAGTGAAGTGATACAGCTCCTGTGCCTTCATTCTGCGCTTCCTCCTGCAGTGAGCAGCTATCTATCTGTGGTCTGATAAGGCTAAGATCTAAAAGATGAGACTATCATAATTATATTATTAACAGTATCAGGTTCCTTTATCTTTCAGTTGTCAGTGGATACAGGGAAAAATATTATTTAGGGTAATTCTATAGAAACTGATGGCAAGCAAAAAGGCTTCCATTTACCAACAGCATTAGGCATCTGCCCTTCTCTTCATTTTGGGGCTGTGTTGTGACTGGAAACTGAGCTAACCACAAAGCTCTAGCATTAAAGGACACCTGTCATCAGGTCTCTTCCACTAGTCCTGTCACTACTACCTGTTGGAGCAGCTCACAAGGATCCCATCACAGCCTTTATCTAGTTATTTCATACATTATTCATTGTAAAATCATCTGTTCTTTATTATGTAAATGAGGCTGGTCACATGGTCAGAGGCAGTGATGTCACCCCTGTTCCCCCTCCCCTCTCCTCCCCCTGCTCCTGTCTGTGTGTAATGTATAGTAAAGCATTGCTGGTGTGTGCTGCATCTGCTGACATGCTGCATCCTCCTAATACACAGAGACATGTTCTGTTATAACATGTTCTGCTATAACATGGCTGCCTGTAGCTGTTGTATCTCTCCTATACACACACACAGGCTGCAGGGGGCGTGGCCACCAGCAAGCACATGGAGCCATCACATCATTATACAGCCTCACATCATTATACAGCCTCACATCATTATACAGGCTGTCAGTCAAGCACTGGGGGTGTGGCTGTGCCTCCCACTCATGAATAGAGTGGACAGCTTGAATATGCTAATGCTTCATTGGACATTTCACGGGTCATTTGCATACAGCTTTAGGACCTCATTGCTTAGGTTTACAGGCATGTAAAGGGACAATGAAGGGATACAGGCAATGCTCTCTAATGGTAGAATATGAAAATATATTTAGATTAGGGGGTTATTTTGCATGACGGGTTCTCTTTAAGAAGAAAATAATTTCAGTGAAAATTAATTTTTGTCTAATTTATCAAGGATGTATATCAGCATCCAAGCATTTATGTGAAGGAGGCTCATCTGCGTTATGATTTGTAGTGAATCCTATGTAGGGAATCGTGGCCTCTTCTAACATCCCATTCTCTGGCTGAGTTTTAATTACCAGTGAGGCTGGCTAGACTGCACGGCTCCTGGTGTGGGCATCCTCCACTTCACAAATGTGTGAGCTTCTATCTTCCCAGACTTCTCAGAAATGGTTGAGTGGCCTGTAAACTAAATCCCCTTCTGTCTTCTGAACAAGTATCGGCATCACTATGTAATGCTATAGGTGAAAAAAGGAAACGGTTAAATGGTCTAAATTAATTTCATATTGTTGTAAAAAAATTGTGTCTTTATGATTCGGTAGAGCACAAACGTTTTCAATTTTTTATTTTTTTTTTTGTTAATCCTAAATAATCCATGGCTAATGGCATTTCATAGCTGTGCAATTACATCTTTAACCCCTCTGTGACCAACGCTTATTGGTGCGTGAATGTCCACATACATTTCATAACAATTTTTACTTAGTTTCTTTTGTGAAAATATTTTTCTTAATAACATATTCTTTTATATAATTAGCAGACAATTAACTAAATATGTTATAAAAAGTATGTTGTTTTGTCATTTTTAGCATTTAGATTTTTTTAATAAGCGGTAAAATTGTAAAAACCTTTACAAAAATATGTAATAAATAACTACAGTGTCAATCTGTCACCAAAGGGTTTTATTTAGCAAAGTGTCTTCTGCTGCTCCTAAAGCTGTCTGCCTTCAGCTGGCAGGCTTGAGGGGACGCGCTTCAAACGGTCATATCTCCTGGATTGTGGCAACTAGAAACACAATTCTGGTCCACTTAAAAATAACGAGGATTGTGTTGTCTAGCTGAAACAGAACCAGAGATATCCACTCTTAAAGTTACAGTCAAGAATTGAGATCTGTATTTTAAACATTTTTACTGTAACTTTAACAGTGGATTTATAGGGTTCTGTTTATCCTAGAAGGGGGATTCTCCTCTTTAACCCCTTAACGCTCTGCGCCATAGCTCTACAGCGCAGAGGTGCAGGGAGTGTATGAAGAGGGCTCACGGGCTGAGTCCTCTTCATACAGAGGTGGGGGTTGTTGCATATTGCAGCAAACCCCCACCGCTAATAACCCGATCGGTGCAAGCACCGATCGCGGCTATTAACCCTTTCATTGCCGGAGCCATCTTTATTACGATCGTCGCGCCCCTGAACGTCATCGGGGGGGCGGCGATCGGTTGCCATGGTAGCCTCGGGTCTTCGTTTGACCCGAGGCTATCTGTCTTCTGCCGATTCGTTACAATGAGCCAGTGGCTCATTGTAATGAATGAGCTGCAAAAATGCCATATATTGCAATACAGAAGTATTGCAGTATATGGTAGGGTTAATGAACCCTAGATGGTCTAAGAATTAGTGGGGAAAAAAAAGTTTAAAAAATAAAAAAAATTAATAAAATATTAAAAATTCAAATCACCCCCCTTTCCCTAGAACTGATATAAAACATAATAAACAGTAAAAATCACAGACACATTAGGTATCGCCGCATCCCAAAATGCCCAATCTGTCAAAATATAAAAACGGTTACAGCCGGCGGTGACCTCCGAGGCGGGAAATGGTGCCCAAATGTCCGAAATGCGACTTTTACACCTTTTTACATCACATAAAAAAATGGAATAAAAAATGCTCAAAATGCCGCACAGACCTCAAAATGGTAGCAATGAAAACATTGGTTCATTTCGCAAAAAATTACTCCCCAGCCCCGTGCACCAAAGTATGAAAAAGTTAGTAGCGTTAGAAGATGGCAAAAAATTTTTTTTTCCTTTTTTGTACACATTCGTTTAATTTTTGAAAATGTATTAAAACACAATAAAACCTATATAAATTTGGTATCGCGCGATCGCACCGAACCAAAGAATAAAGAAGACGTGTTATTTTGAGTGCACAGTCAAAGTCGTAAAAACTGAGCCCACAAGAAATTTTTTCAATTTTTCCACATTTGGAATTTTTTTTCAGCTTCGCAGTACACGGCATGTTAAAATAAATAACATTTCGGGAAAGTAAAATTTGGTACGCACAAAATAAGCCGTCACACAGGTCTGTACACGTAAAAATGAAAAAGTTATGGATTTTTGAAGGTGGAGAGTGAGAAATGAGCGAAAAAACCCTGCGTCCTTAAGGGGTTAATAGGACACCAGAATTGTGTTTCTAGGTGCCACGGTTCACAAGATCAGGTTCAGGGACTGTTTTCAGTTTGGCACTGTCATGACTGCAGATAAGACATACATAACTGTATTGCAGTTGTGAAGGGGTTACTATACTTCTATATTTCTTAGCATTTTTTCTGGTAAGCATCAGCATTATAGGTGTCATATGTTACTAATCTGTCTCTATGTATTATTCCTTGAACTCATTGGTAGAAGACTGTAATATAACTAACAAACTGGATGAAAAGTCGGTAACTACAGCTTTAACCCCTTCCCACTGATGCCCTTTTTCGATTTAGAATTTCTGTTTTTTGCTCCCCTTCTTTAAAAATCCATTACTTACTTGCTTATTTTAAGCAATTGTTCTTCCTAGTGGCTGTATTTAAATTTCCATGCCATGTCGGTTTGATTATGGATATACAAAATTTATATTAGTTTTATTTGGTTTTAAAAAATGAAAACCTTTTGTACAAAAAAAAATGTCTTCATTTTGCCATATTGTGATGCTAATAACTTTTGTATACTTTGGCATATGGAGCTTTGTGAGGTGTCGTTTTTCGCAAGACATTATGACATTTTCATTGCTACCATTTTGAGGACTGAATGACCTTTTCATAACTTTATATAAAATGTTTTATGTGACAAAAGTTTTGGACATTTCGGCACTATTTTCTGTCATGGGGTTCACCGTGGGGAATATTCTGATGTGTCCTAGAAGTTTGTGACTTGTATTATTTTTTTTTTTTTTATGACCTTTTATGACATTTTCTGAGGAACCCTGGGTTAGGAACGTGGCTGTTATAGCAACTGAATAACATCCACCGATGATGTCAGTGGGGGCGCAGTCCAGATCCAAAATGGAGGCTACCATGCAGCGCCATCGTTTAAGTGCCGCCATCACGTTTAATGGCACATGCATAATGCAGCTAACACCCGCTGTGTATGGAGTGGGCTCAGCCCTTCAGTACAGTTATGTCACATTTCAGAAAAGGGTTAAAGAGAACCTGTCACCAGGAATGTCCCAGTAGCCTATGCTATTCTGATTTAAAATATGCCTTTGTCAGTGTTCGGAATCATTTAAGTAGTTTATACAAGTTTAATTCACATTAACTGGGTCCGGGCCAGGAGTATGTGGTAGGGTGTGAAGGGGCAGCTTCAGCTTGTTGGTGCCTGTTTCAGTCTCCTTTCCTCCACACTCATCCAGCTCCCTCCCCACTAACAACTTCCTGTAATGTATATTAAGTTGGCAGGGGAGGGCGGTGCTGCGGAGAAGAGGAGGAATGCATGAAAAGACACAGGCACACACAGGCTGCAGCTGCCCTCCAAGGACACACCACATGCAGCTGGCAGGGAGCCAGGTAATGTGAATTGATCTTATATACAGTAGAAGCAGTATTCAGAATGCTGACAAAGGCATTTGAAAGATTCAGGTTCAGGTTACTGGACCTGATTCTGGTTACAGGTTTGCTTTAACTAATACTAATACATATAGATTGGACTTGATGGACTTATGTCTTTTTCCTGCCTAATATACTATGATACATGAAGATTTGTTGCATAAGCATCAAAGTGAGAATTTAAAAAATGGATACCCACGGATACAGAGTACAATTAGCAAGTCCTAAAGAAAAGAAAAAAACTTAAAAAGAAAATCAACATGGTTATGACCTCCTAGTACTTTCATGGATTCCTTGTCTTCTCTCCTGCCAGTCTCTAGAGCAGTAACATGGGACAGAACATCAATGGAGGTCAGGTGTGCAAAGGTTGTCAAGGAACCAAAAATATGTCCTGGGGACATATCATTGGTTCTGCTTATCAAGATGATGCTAAAGACCAATTCTGAATGAGCTCATTTTTAAGGCATGGGCCATGGACCTGCTTGGACAGAGCAGCTATAGTAATTAGATACAGAGTGATACAGAGAGTCATAAGGCATCAGCTGACCTCATCCTCGGCAAGGAATCAGTCAGGTTTTTGTATCACAGTAAATTAGCTAATTACGTCTCAAATGTGTTATCCCCGTGTTATCCAACCTCCAAAAGGGATCAAGAGGGGGAAGTGGAACTCATTGGAAATTCAAGACTACTTCGTTACATTTTAGGTTTTAATTAGTTTAGCCTGATTTGATCTCGTGTGACATTCTGTTCATGCTTCACGAAAAGAATAATTACATTAATATTTTCCCTTGGGACACAGCTGTGTTGGGTCTAGAAGTTTGCAGACTTGGGTTTGTTTGGGTAAATGAGTAAGCTAATCTTGTAACTGGTTAAATCACATGTCCCAGTTAGAAGTTAATAACGGACACTTTTTGGGACTCAATACTCAGACTGCCCATTGACTTTTCTGTACAGTTCTATGTGTGGTTGTCACATGTTTCCTTCCGCCTGCAAACACATAAAACATTTTCTGATGAGTCAAGCATTTCTACACCACTTATACCTATCAATATTCCATTCATGGAATATAATAGCAAAGGACACTTGGCACTCCATAGTGTAATATGGAGTCTGCTAAGAGGTAAGAGAATATTGAGAAGATGCGTTCTATCCTTGTGGTTGCTGTGGCTCCTTGAGCCCAGTGTGTGCTTATATTATAAACCAAAGACAAAATCTGTGACCAATGTCAAGAAAATAATCAATCGAGACCCATAGAAGCTCTAGATCAGGGTTCCCCAAACTACGGCCCATGGACCGTTTCGATCCGGCCGCCGACGCTTGCTGCGCCAATCCTGGGCCCCCACGGCGCTCCACAGTCGGGCAGGAGCCTCCGTCCGTCCGGACTGGAAGCTCCTGTCCGTCACTGTGTAGTGCTCGGTGCGGCCGGAAACGGCCGCTCGAGCACTATTACTGGAGCGATGTGGCCGGAATACAACCCCGGCGCACATCGCTCCATGAACTAGGCTGCGCGGCCGCGCGATGACGTCATCACGCGGCCGCGCACCCCTTCCTGCCCGGACGCGGCAACAAGATAGAAGACTTAGGTGAGTACTGGGTTTTTCATTTTTTTTATCAAAAAGGGCAGTAAAAAGATTGTGGTGGCCGGGGTCAATAGTTAGTTATGAGGGGCAGCTTAGAAAATAATTAATTATGAGGGGCAGCTTAGGAAATAATTAATTATGAGAGGCAGTATAGGAAATATTTAATTATGAGGGGCAGTATAGGAAATATTTAATTATGAGGGGCAGCATAGGAAATAATTAATTATGAGGGGGCAGCATAGGAAATAATTAATTATGAGGGGCATCTTAGGAAATAATTAATTATGAGGGGCAGTATAGGAAATATTTAATTATGAGGGGCAGTATAGGAAATATTTAATTATGAGGGGCAGCATAGGAAATGATTAATTATGAGGGGCAGCTTAGGAATTATTTAATTATGAGGGGCAGTATAGGAAATATTTAATTATGAGGGGCAGTATAGGAAATAATTAATTATGAGGGGGAGTATAGGAAATAACTCATTATGAGGGGGAGTATAGGAAATAATTAATTATGAGGGGCAGTATAGGAAATAATTATGAGGGGCAGCACAGGAAATAATTAATTATGAGGGGCAGCATAGGAAATAATTCATTATGAGGGGGAGTATAGGAAATAATTCATTATGAGGGGGAGTATAGGAAATAATTAATTATGAGGGGCAGTATAGGAAATAATTAATTATGAGGGGCAGTATAGGAAATAATTAATTATGAGGGGCAGTATAGGAAATAATTATGAGGGGCAGCATAGGAAACAATTAATGGTGAGGGGCAGCATAGGAAATAATTCATTATGAGGGGCAGTCTAGTAATTAATGGGGGGAGGCATATTCAATAATTAATGGAGAGGGGTCCCAGTATATTTAATAATTAGCCTAATTAATTAATTAATTGGGCCAATATATAAAATATTTAATATACTGCACCCCCTTGTGAACTAATTAATTGAGGGGGTACCAGTGTATTATGGATGCGGTCACATGTACCGCTATTTATTTTTAAACTTTAGTCCGGCCCTCCAACGGTCTGAGGGGGGAGTGAACGGCCCCCTATGTAAAAAGTTTGGGGACCCCTGCTCTAGATCATACCCAAAAAGAAAGGTTTTACCATCAAATCACAAAGAGCTTACAAAAATACTTTATTAATCACGCAAAAATACATAAAGTTTGAAGTAAACTAAACTTTGGGTTATTGAGCTTAGAAAAAAGACGACTGGGGGAGACCTCATTACAATGTACAAATACCTGAACGGACAGTACAAGGATCTCTCCAAAGATCTTTTTATACCTAGGCCTGTGACCTTGACAAGGGGGCATCCTCTACGCCTAGAGGAGAGGCGATTTTACCATCAACATAGACAAAGTTTCTTTACTGTAAGAGCAGTGAGACTATGGAACTCTCTGCCGCAGGAGGTTGTTATGGCGGACTCTATGTACATGTTCAAGAGAGGCCTGGATACCTTTCTCGAGAGGAATAATATAACATTATATGGGAAGAAAACGTTTCGTTAGTAGTTTCTGTTGATCCAGAGAGTTATTCTGTCCTCAGGAAGGAGTTCCCTGCTTTGGGCCAATTGGCATCAGTCTTTAAGGGTTTTTGCCTTTGGATCAACGCAAAAGGTCGGACTTAATGGACTGATGTCTTTTTCCAACCTCTTTTACTCTGATACTATGAACATCAGCATATTATATTGTGTGACTTTCATTTTAGCCTATTATCTTGTTTAAAGGGGTATTCCAGGAATCAGCATAATTCATATACAAGTGGGCACTCAAAATATAAGCTAATGTGTAATTAGTTGTTATTTAAAATTTTGCTTCCCTTAGCAGAAAATGCTGGTGACATAGACTTTAATGAAGAATTAAAATGCTACTGGCCCTTTAATCAGTCCGTTAATTTCCTCCGCGCGGTCCGTCGCAGAAAAGAAGATGGCCGCTGGTCACATGTCCACATCACATGTCCTGTACCTGTCTGGGCAGGTCATGTGATCACCACTACGTTTGGCAGTAGTCGGTTGGTTGCAGTGCATCCTGTATGGTCAGTGTTGTGGTGATGGCAGTTACACATCATTACTATGGTAACAGGGCAAGAAAACCTGTTACATCATCACTGTTAGCAGAGCATAAGAGGGAGGAGGAGTTACTGAGAACTAAAGGATCATGGAACTTGTAGTTTCCAGTGGCGGTCATCTTAGTGATAACTCCACCTACTTTAGAGAGGCCATACATTTTGTAAATCATAAAATCATATTATTTTAGCTCCGTTTTGTGACTAATGACATTGAGTATTGTTGTATTCATTTATTCATATCATCATTGGTTTTTGTGTCAGACGTTCATATTCCCGGAATACCCCTTTAAGTTGTTTCCCTGTTGGGTTCAAACTTTATGTATTGTGTATTTTGCTAATTTTATTGCTTGATTTTAGTTTTGTAAACTCTTTGTAAATTGGCGGCAGAGTACTGTACATATATAGTACAAATGTGGTTTCAGGAAAAAGTACTTCCCAAAATATGCTTGGCATGGTGACTGTACTGACACTATGGCTGTGATGTATATAACTATGTTTGATTATCCTATCAATATAGCATCCCTTTACAAGATGGGAAGACCATTGTAATCATCATGTGTTAAAATTGCTGTCCATGATACATGTACAGGCGGTCCCCTACTTAAAAACACCTGACTTACAGACGACCACTAATTACAAACAGACCTCTGGATGTTGGTAAATAACTGTACTTTAGCCCTAGGCTACAACGATCAGCTGTAGGAGTATTAAAGGCGTCTGCAATGAAGCTTTATTGTTAATCCTGGTTCTTATGACAATCCAACATGTTTTAAATTCAATTGTCACAAAGAGGAATAAAATTTGTCTGGAGTTACAATTATAAAATATACAGCTCCAAGTCACATACAAATTCGACTTGAGAACAAACCTATAGAACCTATCTTGTACGTAACCCAAGTACTGCCTGTATTCTGATACAGGTGTCTGTGTATCATACAGGTCTTCATTAGACATTACACAATGACAATATTCCTGTATTGCTCTTTATGATCGAACCCTTGTACAGTTCCACTTTGCCAGACATAGCTTTTCTATTAACACATTGCCCCCATAGCAATTCCAGCGACACAGTATCCTCATAGATGAACCAGGCATACTTTGCCATCCATTACTGCAATGCCGTGTACTTCCTGATCATGGAGGAGATTTATCAGTGATGTTATCACTACCCCGCAGGTCGCAGTGCCAAGATCTACAACAGGCTATAGCAAGTGCGTAGGCCCAGGGTGTCCCTAACCCACACCAGCTCAATCTATGGTCCGGCAAGGGCCACTCTGTGCCCTCCACCTCTACTTAGTTTAGAGGTCTTGTGAGTTACAATTCCTGGCCATGTACCCTTGATAAACCCCCTCCTATCTGTTGTGCATTTGCCAGATAATAATAGAAATGTGATCTGTCAATCTCTCCGTTTTTTGACAGCAAGCAAATACATGTCCTGGTGGTTTAAACTGTGGGTCATGGGCTGTTCACTCATGTTCTCCACCATTAACATTAGTGATAACAACATTGTACAATCCATTTTTATAAAGCAAGGAATGCCGACCGTTTTGTTAATGGGAGTTAACTAGAAGGTGACTTTTGGGTCCTTTTTCGCATTAACGCATCACCACGGGTCATAAACGCATGACGAGGTGCCCTTACCCCTCAAAATAATTGCCATGCGTAAAGTTACGCTTGGAAATTATTCCCTGTAGCGAGCAGACTGAGCGGTGTGGCACGCACTGTAAAAGAGGGAAATGTCAGTAGCAAGATCGCAGCGCACGCCGGACCGCTCAGCAGGATGCAGAGATCAGTGGGATCTATGTGAGTGCCGGCCCCAGGGGAGACATGTGGGCTGCGAAGCTGCAGCTCCTCCTCATGCTCCAGCTCTACCTGCCCGAAGCGGACAGCGTTATGTGAGTGGTTAGTGTGTAGTGTGAGGTTAGTGTGTAGTGTGTAGTGTGAGGTTAGTGTGTAGTGTGAGGTGAGTGCGTAGTGTGTGTGCTGTTTGCAGTGAGTGTGCGGTGCAGTGTGCGGTTTATGTAGTAAATATGTAGGGCGTGCAGCACAGAAGATACTGACATGATTTTTTTTGTATAAATAGCGTCTATTAACATTATATACGGCAATTGGATATATATATATATATATATATATATATATATATATATATATGTATTACCGAAATTTTCATACTGCTCCTTGGCTAAAAATAATCCTCAAAAATAGTAAGAAGAGTATTTTCACCCTTCTGGAAAAATGTGCGACCTCTGGTAACCATCTTTATCTAGAAGACCACTAGGAAGCCCAGTCTTAAAGCATGTTCCTCGAATATGACTGCTAAAAATCTGCTCAGAGTGCTTCCTGCCTGCCCCAACTTTATTTGTCTCTCCTCATATAGCCTGAGCTGACCTTGATGAAGTGAATTTGACACTTCAGAAATTCATCCCAGCCATATTGTCAGAGGAGCTGCTGAGTCTGTATACCTCAGGAGTTCTTCTTGTCTGCCCTCATCCTCTTTTGCTTTGTGTTCAATGTAACTCAATGTAATGTATCGCGAAAACAAAGAATATTTCTGATGCAGTTTGTCAAATGTTTCTTAACTTTCCAATGTTTTGGCATTGTTTTGTAAATTACAATAAAATGAACGAGAGAGGGGAAAACACTTTAACCGGTTAAGGACCGGGCCCTTTCCTGTTTTTTCATGTCCATTTTTCACTCCCCACCTTCAAAAATCTATAACTTTTTTATTTTTACACGTAAAGAGCTGTGTGATGGCTTGTTTTCTGCGTAACAAATTGCACTTCATAATGATGGTATTAAATATTCCATGCCATGTACTCGGAAGCGGGAAAAAAATTCCAAATGCAATGAAAATGGTGAAAAAACGCATTTGCGCCATTTTCTTGTGGGCTTGGATATTACGTCTTTCACTGAGTGCCCCAAATGACATGTCTACTTTATTCTTTGGGTCGGTACGATTAAGGGGATACCAAATTTGTATAGGTTTTATAATGTTTTCATACATTTACAAAAATTAAAACCTCCTGTACAAAAATAATTTTTTTGATTTTGCCAACTTCTGGTGCTAATAACTTTTTTATACTTTGGTGTACGGAGCTGTGGGTGGTGTCATTTTTTGCGAAATTTGATAATATTTTCAATGATATCATTTTTAGGACTGTACGACCTTTTGATCACTTTTTATAGATTTTTTTTGATTTTTCAACATGGCAAAAAAGTGCCATTTTCGACTTTGGGCGCTATTTTCCGTTACGGGGTTAAACGCATTGAAAAACCGTTATCATATTTTGATAGATCGGGCATTTTCGGACGCGTCGATACCTGATGTGTTTATGATTTTTACTGTTTATTTATATTTATGTCAGTTCTAGGGAAAGGGGGGTGATTTGAAATTTTAGGTTTTTTTATTATAATTTTTTTTTTAAACTTTTTTTTATTTTTATTTATACTATTTTTCAGACTCCCTAGGGTACTTTAACCCTAGGTTGTCTGATCGATCCTATCATATACTGCCATACTACAGTATAGCAGTATATGGGGATTTTCTAACTCATTCATTACAATGTGCTATCAGCACATTGTAATGAAGGGGTTAAAACGAAATAGCCTCGGGTCTTCGGAAGACCCGAGGCTACCATGGAGACGGATCGCCGCCCCCCGTTGACGTCACGGGGAGCGGCGATCCCAGGTAAGATGGCGGCGCCCATGCGCCGCTATCTGTTTGAGGCTGCCGGCAGCTTTGCCGGCAGCCCACGCTGTAAAAACACCCGCGATCGGTGCTAGCACCGATCGCGGATGTTACCGGTAAGCCTTTGCTGCAATATGCAGCAAAGACTTACCGGCTATGGAGAGGGCTCAGCCCGTGAGCCCTCTCCATGCAGCGCGACGCGACCGCCGCCGTGAATACACGGCGGGCGGTCGCGAACCGGTTAAAGTTGCAAGTGTGCCCATTACTTTTAGAACATCACAATTATGTCTATGTTCTAATCTGCATTAAAAAAATAGTCACCCCTTTCCATGTTTCTTTTACTCTTTATTTTTCTGTTATAAACATAAACATTTAAAGGGGTATTCCCATTTCAGCAAATTAATGTTATTGTTTGTATGATAAAAAGTTATACAATTTTCCAATATCCTTTCTGTATCAATCCTTAAGGCTTTTCTGGATCTCTGTTTGCTGTCACTCTGTTTACTTCCAGTGGATAGAAATCTGACCATGGTCACACAGGTGCACGACTCGTTAGTATTAGAGAGTAATCTGTGGGTTATAACGAGCCGTGCACCTGTGTGACCATGGTCAGATTTCTGTCCACTGGAAGTAAACATAGAAGCTTCCTATAAAATGACAGCAAAAAGAGATCTAAAAAAACCCTTAGGAATTGAGCCAAAAAATATATTTGAAAAATGTATAACTTTTCAATATACAAACAAAAATATTTATTTGCTGAAATGGGAATCTTCCTTTAAGTCAAAGAATCCAACCATAAACCCAGCATAATCCCCTTCACAACTATATAGACCTTGAAAATGTTATAATTCTTTCTGAAGTTTTTTTGGCTTCATTTATTATGCTCTGTTTAAAACAATAATATTATGTAGACTTCAGTAAAGTTATCCCTGCACCAGAATGTTATTTCTGATGCAACTTATTATTATTTATTTATAGAGCAGCATTAATTCCAAGTATTTCAAGATATTAAACATATTATTACATTATGACAAAAACTAAAGACAAAAATTAAATGGAGTACATAGGTAGAAAACTACAATGAACTAGAAAAAGAGGAAAAGTGTTTTCAGATCTTTTCCAGTCCAGTAATGTCATTTCTGGGGATGGGGCTATCTCTTCTCCCCCCAAGATTAAGATAACACCTCCTGCCACCAGCTCTGAATGCTTTAAAGGGAACCTGTCATCAGGAGCCCTTTTTCTGACTCCCACAGAGTCTTAATAACATCTCCGTATCATTATTTTTGTTAATATGTGCATTTTATCTAATAAATGTGACATAGATATATTTCCTTACAGTAGAAGAGACAGTTTAATCAGCATCTACATTATTTATCAGACCAAAGAATTTACTCAATAACATGGTAACCTCCATATTTAGATGGAAGTTACATGCATTTCTGTCTTCATTGAAGAGTAATCAAAGAGTCATCAAAGTTTAGGTTAAAATGAATAATCAATGTTTTCTATGGAACATACAAGTCATTGGCATTTTGTAATAAATTAACTGTCGCACCTGTGTCTGTACAATGGCCTTACCTGTCTCTGAAGCTTCTAAGATTGGCTTCAGATGGGGTATTAAGTCCATCATGTGGACAGTATTTCAGCCATACTTAACTTTAACACTGCCCCATAATCTGTACTTACATCAACATATAAGTGAGTGTAAATCCTCCACATTGGAAAACTTGCTTTACAGCATTATATATGGCTGTTGTGATTTCAATCTGTGAAATAAGCAGTGTTTAGTCTGAGAAATATGGCTGACGTAAATTTCACAGTGCATGGATTAAATGCGCCCGTATATTGGTTAGATATTATTGATGCACAGTAAATGTTTTTTTTATTGCCTGCCCACATGATTTGTCTGTAAGTTGTCAACATGTAGAAAATGCAAAGAAGAGAAAAATATTGAACTTGCTCGGCACCAGAAAGTATTTTTTGTATGAAAATAATTGATGGATATTTCCACCTGTGATTCGGATGTGGTACTACTCATATGTACCCAGTAGAGGAGTCACTAAATTCTAGATTTGAAATGGTTAGGATTGAATTGACGAGAAATTGAATATACAATTGAAAAATACGGCATATTTAATATATAAGTATAAAACAATCGTCTCAAAAACACAGAAAAAAAGGTGGAGTATTGAGATGGGGGGATTATTCCATCAGCGCTGACTGAAGTAGGTCCATACATTCCCACCAAGGAGATCTGCCAAAAGAGAATCAGGCTAATAACTGGGAAGGTGCATTTTTCTGTTGGAAGAATGTATGTAAATAAAATAACAGAAACAAAATGTTGCCATTGAAGGGAAATAAAGCTGGCACAATGTGTGGCATTCCGCAAGAAAACATTTAATAGGAAAGCTAAACACATGTTCTACATCTCTATAAATGGTTCTCATTCTGCGTTTGGCAGGAAAATCTTAGTTTACCTCAGCATAATTTATGTTGACGCATTTCGGTGCCTTGTGAATTTTAATGTGTTACATTTATATCCTCCCTGAAATAAAAGTGATGATTAGAATATGAAAGGTAGATAAAAAGTGCAGAAATGATGCCGTGCCTCTTGTCAGCTGAAAAAACCTGATAAAGACTTTATATCTGAGAAAATGTAGACTCCAGGAAATGTGCAGAAGTCTTATGTCAGGGGTGGTGACTGACACATTTCAACATGCTATGACAATTTTCCCCTTTGCCTAAGGAAAGAACTAATTTCTGGTTCTTGACAGGAAGGAAAATGTCTTAACTTTTCTGCAATTTACCTGTTCTTTTCCTTTTTCTGCTAATCCTTGATTGATTTGCCCTGCAACTTGTCTGAAGGGAACCTGTCAGAACTTTCACTCACCCAAAACTGCCACTCCAGCATTAAAATGTAGGAGGCTATGTTTGTAAATTTGTCAGCACAACAATTTGGTGTTTCTGACAATATGCTCACAGCATACAATCTACTCTGAGGTGACTCATCTTTGTTGAATATTCAGGCTAGGTGGTTCCCGTATGGTTTTATGGACCTTCATCTTGCCAGAATTCACCATCGTACACTTTCTCCATCATAGTGTAGTGAAGCAAAGTGCACTGGAGCTGCTTAGTATGATGAATCCTGTCAGAGAGAGAACAAACAAGCCACAAATGGAGCTGCCCGTATGACTGGTACATGTAAACAGCTTTGTTGATGCCTGCATGACTGAGGCCAGTAATAGACTGCAGCAGTCACAACCTTCATCATGTTGACATTGCTGCATCTTCTGTATACAAACAGAGGGGGACAGAGTCCATGCTGGACTAGAGCAGAGGATTACTACATCAGAATTCAGACAGAAGCAAAACTGTCTGTAGAAAAGAGATGTCATAAGGCTACCTTAGACAATCATTATTACACACAATGGAAGTCCCCAAAGGCAGATCCACATTTGCATCTACAGTGTGGGATTTGATTTTTTTTTTGTTTATTTGACAAGCAAAAGCTGCCCCCTCTGTTAGTGATCCAGCCTAGACCAACCCAGATCACAGATTAATGCATAGATCAATCAACAATTTATCATTCAACCTCCTAACCAATCTAAAATATTGTATTTATCCATAGCACCATAATTATGGTTGTCCAACATAAGTCTATAGCATCTCAGCCTACTTCTGTTGCATATGAAATACACACAGAACATCAAAATTACAGAGCAATGTATGGTGAATTGATTTTTTCAGATATAATGAAATCTCCATTGTACAACATTTGATGTATTTTTTGTAAGAGGTACACGAAGCCACTATGCCAGTGTTTTACAAAATTGCCAAAGTGTATCAACATGAAAACGTTATTTTGCAAAAAACGTGATGATCATAAGTAGAGAACAGCAATGACTGCAGTACAGAGAAAGATTATAATTACATTTTCTGAAGGTTACATCAGTCACCAATCAGTAGGAAGTGTACAGGTCTTTGCTCTGAATGACTTCAGCACATCTGCAGCCACAGGACATCACTAGTCTCTCACTCTGCTCTGCTGGGATTTTGGTCCACTCTTATCCCAGTTTCCTCCACAGTTCTGTGACAGTTGTGGTTTTCTTGGCCATAACTTTGTCACCAAGGATTTTCCATGTTTTCCATTGTGTTTAGATCAGGACCATGGGCTGGCCATTTCACTGTTTAAGTGTTTTCAGTTTCAAGGAACTGCTTTACACATTTTGCTGTATAACAGGAGTGCATTGTCCCGCATGAAAATTGCTGGCTGTTTGAGTGAAGAACTCAAGGAAGGAACCACATGTTTTTAAAGTTTTTAAATGTTCTGATAAATAGTTGCTTCACTCTGACATGTAGCTGTATGAGAGGCCCAGCACCTGCAGCATTAAACATTTCTCAAACCTCGGTACTTCCTCCACCACCTTTCACGGACTTCTTTACACACTTTTGGTTCAGTCTTTCCCAAGTTTGCTAACAAAAATAATGGGGTAGATTTATCAAGTGTCTGAAAGTCACTGAATATTTCTAGTTGCCCATGGCAACCAATCACATCTCCCTTTTAAAATATTCATGAGCACTGGTAAAATGAAAGCTGAGCTGTGATTGTGATTGACTTTCAGACACTTGATAAATCTCTCCCAATGTGTTCCATCCGATCCAAAGAAATTAATCTTGTTTTCATTACTTGTTGTGCTAATGAGAGATTTGGTAACTGTAGAGTGGGCTTTCAGTCCAAATGGTCTTAGACATCGAGACACTTTATAACAAGACAGATCCTTACCCTGTTCAGTGCTGAACTAGTGAGCAATTCCAGCTCCAATTTTTTAACGATTACCCATGGAGATTCTCTGCATGATCCTGTCCTCATCTGCATTTGTCTTTCGAGGGCAACCAGCCTTCTTGGGGAACTGGAGTTTGCGTTATTGTAAAGATTAAAAGTTCTAGAAAACACAGAATAGGAACAAACAACTTATTTAGCTGTGGCTGATAGGGTTCAGGGTCCCCTTTGACCTTCATCTGGACATCTTGCTGCCAGAGGGTTTCAATCACTTTGCAATGGCACACCATTTTTGCAGTCAGAGTTAGTTTGTGAGCTAATTGAGGTGCCAGACTAACATCAATAACTTGCAGGTATCCGAGTATTTTCTAATCTTGATCATTGTTCTTTTACAAATATATTCTTAACATTTTCCTTCTGTGCTTTAGAATTTAAACAATTTTATGAAATAAGCTAAAAATACTTACTCATGTCAGGATATATTCACATAGAACTTCACAATGACCTTGACATTTAGGAATTGTGTGTCCTCTATTTTTGATCTGCTGTGTGTGTGTGTGTGTGTGTAATATAATATATTAATAAATTATATATATGTGTGTGTGTGTGTGTGTGTACTGTATGTATATATAATATACTTGTGTGTGTATATATATATATATTATATATATATATATATATATTTTTTATTTATTTTTTTTTTCAAGTTGAACCATTTGTATTTTAAGACATAGCTTCCCTCAGTATTGATTATACCTTAGAACTATAATAATAGCAGTAACACTGGTAACACTGTGCTGCGAGTTCTAAAAGCCACTCAGTTTGGACATAAAGATATTCATCATAAATTTGCTTCAGATGAAGTGATTGAATACGGGATTATAATTTGCCTCGTAAACCACTGGCAGCACTTTACCCTATTCAAGCACAATGAACTCATTACCTGACTATGAGCAGGTAAGTACTAAATACCAAAACACATAGATTCTGATTGGATAATGTTGTGATTTCAGTAGATGACAGCAAGATCAGTGACAGGTTGTACAAATGATGTCTTTTCTATGTTTCTCAATAAGTAATGCAAATTGACAGATTGATTAAAGGCATAAAACATGATTTAATGTATTTCTTGAAGTTCTTTTATTTCTTGTTAGTGTAGCGGAGACATGGCTAGAGGCATCACATGATTTGGGTGTTAATATTCAAAGTTTTATACTCTTTAGGAAAGAGCTTTGAGAAAATTATATTTGGTGAAATTTATAGACCCCCTAACATCTCTGAGGAAATAGAGGGTCACCTATATAAACAGATGGAGCGGGCTGTACAGGAGGTGAGCGTAGTGATAATGGGAGACTTTAACTTTCCAAATATAAATTGGAGTCAGGGCTCTTCTTCATCTGTGAAGGGGAGACATTTTATCAACTTTCTGCAGGATAATTTTATGGAGCAGCTTGTAGAAGATCCCACAAGAGGTGACGCATTGTTGGACCTTGTGATTTATAAGAATGCAGAGATTCTCCAAAATGTCAGTGTCTGGGAAAACCTTGGGAACAGCGATCATAACTAGAGATGAGCGAGCACTAAAATGCTTGAGTGCTCGTTACTTGTGTCAAACCTTTCCCGATGCTCGTGTCGAATAACGAACCCCATTGAAGTCAATGGGAGACTCGAGCATTTTTCACTGAAAGAACACATTGAAAGAAGAACACTGAAGAACACATCGCAGATGTTTGCAGATGTTTTCACTGAAAGAACACTGAAGAGCACATTGCAGATGTTTCTGTACATCTGTCTGTGATTACAGGGAGTTCCGGCTGCACAGCCTCAGTCTGTTTTTGTTATTATGTATCTGTGTGAAGATAATTTTCCATAGAAGTATTTATAAGGTCCCTTAGAAACCGAGGACAGCTGTCTTTGGAAACAAATTGTTTTTGCATATGAAATTGGCACGTGTTATAGCTTGTCCTATAATAACAAACTCTGAATCCTCAATAGCGTAAGAGTGCAGTGGTGGTCATATCCAAGGATGACTATCTAATTTCTAAGCAACAACATGGCTTCACTCAGATACATTTTTAATAGCAGTTGAAGAAATGTATAAATATGGCAAACAAATTAAACATGTATGCTCAGATGAGAATGCCCCTTTAACATAAGGATCCTCAAATGAGAATAAAGATTGATAAATAATTTAGAAATAAAGGGACTGTTTTACTATGATTTGATTGATCACCTCTGTTACATGTGATTATATTAGAATAGTATTGAGCAACTCTGCTGTCCCTGCTGTGACCAGCTCCTGAGGCAGGCTATTCCACAGATTGACAGGTGATTAAACCTTGATTTCTCCAGACGGAGACAGTGCACCCTTCGTCTTTTGATTTGATTTAATCTGAAACAACTCACCACCATATTTTTTGTATGGACCATTCATATATTTAAATAAATGAATCATGTCCCCTCGTAGTCGTCTCTTTTCCAGACTACATAAATCTAGTTGTTTTAATCTTTCCTCATAACACACAGGTCATGAAAAGGAAACCTTTAGTGATAAGGGCGATACTTTTTAATCATAGATTTTAATTAAATATTTATTTTGGGTGGCTTAATTTAAATGACAGGTTCTCCTTAAAAAATATATACTTTTTTTTGTATTTTTACTTTTAACCCCTTAGTGCTCAGCGTCCGATATATCAGACTGATGCATCGGAACACACGGGGTGCCGGCTGTAACGAACACCCCAGTGTAACACCCGTGGTCGGAGTGGGCTCCGATCGCAGGTCATTGCAACCGCAGCATTTAACCTGCTTTTGGGGGCTCTTTCCCCCATGATCAGCCCTCCCACGCTGTTTTTAGGGGGGCGACGATTGTTGCTATGGCAGCCCTGGGGTTTGATCAGGACCCCAGAGCTGCCTGTAGGCACTGCCTGAAAGATGGCGTCTGTGTCAGCCTATGCATGGACACTGCTAATACCCTGCAATATATTAGTATTGATGAGTATTATCATGAACAAGCAATCAGATGATTGCTTGTTCATGTCCCGTGGTGGAAATAGTCAAAAAGTAAAAAAAAAATGTTATTCAATAAAAAATAAAGTAATAAATCAATAAAAATTCCCATAAGCCCCATAACATATAAAGAGACATATAACCCCCAAAAATAAATAATAACACAAACCCTACATATATAGTACACCGCATCCTTAACAACCCGTAGAATAAAAGTAAATAATTATTGAACCCGCTTGATGTACCCTGTTAAAAAAAACTGTTAAAAACCCACCAAAAATTATGATTTTTACCTATACAATCCCACAAAAAAATGCAATAAAAAGTGATCAAAAAAACATATGTACGCCAGAATGATACTGTTGCAAAGTACAACATGTCAAGCAAAAAACAAGCCATCAACCAGCTCCATAGCCAAAACATAAAAAAATGTTATGCCACTTGGAAGACGGCAATGCAAAAATGATAGATTTTTCCCACATTAGGGTTTTATTTGACAAATGTAGTAAAATGTAAGAAAAAATATTCATGTATGGTATCCCTGTAAACTTCTCCTCCCAAAAGGCAACTGCCTAGTCACACAGCACATGCTAATGAAAGGTACAATATAACATATCTTTTTCTGTAAAACCAATTTTTAATACAAAAACACTTTGGCAGTGAATGTACTATGCTCCTTGGGGACTGGGGGAGTGCTAAAAATGGGTCTCCTGGTGACAGGTTCCCGTTATGCTACAAAATGGCTGCTTCCTTAAGGGGTTAATAAATCTGGACCTCCAGCATCATTTGCAAGTAGCAGAATGCAATTGCAAATGCAAAGGAATAATCTGAATAACAGATCATTAACACATTTAATGTAGTTGGGATGTATAATTTAACAACCACTTACTCAGTTACTCCACCATTGAAAGGTCAATCAGAGAAATGTTTGCTATATAAATAGTTAGAACAAGTCTGAATGTTCCAGTACCAGTAACTGGCGCTAATTATTAATAAGTGATGGCGCCCGCTACCCCGGCCTCTAGTAATTGAATCTCTTGTGTCCTGCTTGGCTATTTTTATTATTAAATTGAAGTGGGAAAGACAAAAGTTTAGAATAATAGAAAAAGCAGAGGTAGACTTATAATTAGTTAGACGTGTAGTCAGGCAATTTCCTTTATTACATTCTCCTTTCTTAATATGAATATTTATGTTGTACTTGAAAACACCATTTATCTGGGAGCTCCTCCAGGGGATCCACTGTATTGAAGCTTGGAATGAATTCCTGCAGCTCTCTGCACAGTGCAAGTGCCTTGGAATAAATGTGATTTCAGCCAAAGAAGAATCCAAGGACTACATAGCTCATTCAGAAGAGCATTAGCATTTATTAGCTTTCTTGTGCTGTTGCTGGGAATGACAAATATTATATGGGTGACTCGTACATTCTACCAGCCACTATATGATTGTTGAGGAGCCTCCAGGAGGTAAATTGACAGATATGAGAGTGAAAGAAGGCCACAAATATGTAAATAAAAAGGTATATATTATGTTGTGCACATGTAGCTACCAGAAAGGTGAGATGACTTTGTTGTGACTTGCAGTTAATGTTATCTTCGCAGTAAGACATCAGTAAGTGGTATATTTCAGGACACATCAGTATGCTTTCTCCTGAATACCAATTTTCTGCAAGTAAAATTCAGCATTAGTAGAACAAACTGGAAACCCTCTTGTGCAGAACTTCTGAAACGTGTTTAGCTTATTGTTTTGTGATATGTGATGTTAAATTAACATTATTCATTATTTGGAGGTGGGAGGCTGCACTAAAGCTTTTGCATTGGAGCCCATGTCCTTCACTTGCTCATTAAAACTAAAAATTCCTTAGTTTAAAGGGAACCTGTCACCAGGAGACCCATTATTAGCACTCCCCCAGTCGCCACAGAGCATAGTACATACGCTGCCAAAGTGTTTTTGTATTCAAAATTGGTTTTACAGAAAAAAAGATATGTTATATTGTACCTTTCATTAGAATCTGCTGTGTGACTATGCAGTTGCCAAATGGGAGGGGCTGGAAAGGAGCACTTCCCCCCCACCCTTGGGGAACAGCTTCTCCATGTGACCTTTTCAAATATATGAAAACACCCATCACTTGGTTTAGCGACGCCCCCTGCTCCTCTACAGCCAATCTCGAGTGTGGGGAGTTATTCATATATTTGAAAAGGTCACATGTTTCCCAAGGGTGGGGGGGGGACTGCTCCTTTCCAGCCCCTCCCATTTGGCAACTGCCTAGTCACACAGCAGATGCTAATGAAAGGTACAATTTAACATATCTTTTTTTCTGTAAAACCATATTTTTTATACAAAAACACTTTGGCAGTGTATGTACTATGCTCTGTGGGGACTGGGGAGAGCTAAAAATGTGTCTCCTGGTGACAGGTTCCCTTTAAGTAAACATAAGACATTTTAGCTAGTCTTAATCAACCAGCTCAGGAAGTTGGGACACATACTTGATTCATGTAAAGTAACAAGGGAAGTTGATTTATACTTTTGACACAATATGATGTTGATATGATTGGATGCCCACTGCAAATTTACAAAATTTTTTTACAATAAATATGGGCCAAAGCAGCACCAAATAAAGATAAATTTGTTAGATTAAGTTTTTGGTTCCCTGCACATAGGGAAGAATAGGCATCACACTGTACTCATTCAAATGATTAGGTTGTTTTTTTTTATTTCAGGCCCAGTACTCCAAAGGGTAAGATACTCTCTAAATATACTGTGTTGGCCAAAAGGCAAGGATTTGTAATTGGAAAATCCATAATATGGCAATATAACAATATACTTTCTAAACTGTACAACTCCTTTAACTCCTTCCTGCACCAGGACGGTATAGTACAACAACCTACTATCCCGTCCTGAACATTGCTCAGGCTCTGGAGCAGACCATATACCGGGCTCCTGCCACAGCAGCCATGGTCAGTATACTCACCGACCAGTAGTGACCGCAGCATCTAAGACTCTCTGAAAGTTCAGCCGATGGCAGGACCTAATATGGCTGGCAAATGTATGTCTGTACACACTGCAGTATTATGGTACTGTAGTGTATAGATGGTGCAAACAGGGTATTCCACCTTCTAGTCCCCCCCCCCCCCCCCGGAATAAAATAAAAAAGTAAAATAAAAGTCTGAAAATATAACCCCCCCTTTATTCCATATAATCCATTTTAATATTATAAAAAAAAAAATATTTACTAAAATCCACCCAATTTTGGTATCGCTGCGTCTGTACTGCACTATTATTTAACCTGTTTAGGGAGCACAAGTAAAGACAAGTAAACAATATGTAGGTATGTTGCTTATATGAATATTAATAAGTTTTGTAATTTATCTATTTTGTTGTTTTTATTAGTTTCTGGCAAACATCTAGATAAAAAGGGTTAAATGTGACACATACTGTGTGGGCATCCGCTGAGGAGATTTATGTTTCTCTATGCCTTGAAGGCAGATTGTTTTCTGGATCATTAATGCCCTTTACATGGCCCACATGCTGACACAGCCCAGTAGTTTCTCTCTCCACAACACAAGACAACACTAGAAAAAGGTCACCGACCTGTAAGATCAATGCTTGTGATATTAAAGCAACCAAGACTTGTTCAGTTCACTCGGCTGCCTCCTGGGAAGTGAAGATGGGAAGATCGGAATAAGAGATAGTGGAAGATGTCTGCATGGAAAGTAGAATGGGAAGAATGCAAATAAGTTTTCCAAGGTGTTAAATGGAAAACAATACCTCCTTTTACTGTCTGACCCTGGAAAGTAGAATGAAATTATAAAAAAAGGAACAAGAAATTTTATGATCACTTGATCGTGTCCTTTATTTCTGGACCCGAAAAGGATTGGTCTTCTTGAGTAACTGCTGTTAGGAGAGAGTTGGGAGGCCCGCGTAAAATCTAGATGGTTGGATGTTCCTCCAAAAATTGCTGTTTTGGCTTACATTAGTGTTTAGTCTTCTGCCATCTGGTAAAATGAAATTCTGAATATATAAATGTGTGTGTATATAATATGTGTATGTGTATATATGTGTGTATATAATGTGTTCTTATATACCTTACATATCACTGTTGGAGGGTAAATGTAGAACCCGAACACATATAATACTCCATTGTTGTTCTGTGTTTACTCACATCATGTACTGACAATGCTGCAATTTCCAGATAAGCACCAGTGACAGGTAGGCTCTGCTATCCGACAGGAGTGAATCAGTGTTACATATCAAGTCGATACTGAATTGCTAGCAGGATCAAGCAGCTGGAGCTTTAATCTCAAGAGAAAGAGGACGACGCAATGACTCTAATAATGAAGTCATTATTGTTTCAAGACTCATCTCCTACCAGACTGATGCATTACACTTTTTCATCTAAAAAGGTTTAAAAGGTTTAGACTCAAACTATATATCTGAAGGAAAGAACACATTGTACGGATGCCAATAAAGCCGAAAGCAGATAACCATATTTAACAGAGCCCGTCTTACTGTACACATGACCACACCAGTCATTGCACCCGTCCTGGAGATAATTACATTTTAATCACTAGGTGGTCAAGTTGTCAATAGAGGTAATTTGATATGGAGCATCTGGTATAATTAATTAATCTTCAATATTGGATTTTCTCTTTGGAAAAGGTATTCTTTCCAGGGACAACACTCCAGCGAGTGGCTGCATTTAATCTGATAAGAACAAACAACAATGAAAATCCACAAAAGAGACTTTGCGCTATTTAAATAAACTTCCCTTTAAATTTATAAATATGCAAATCAGAGGGAAGTATGTGTTGACTGTGCTCTGTAATGAAGAGATATGTGGACCTATAGAATGCTTTTGTGGTAAAACAACATGGCTTCAATTGTCAGAGTACATGTGTGAGCTACAGATAAGTAAATCATCTTCATCCACATGTTAATTAAGTAAGGTAATGGGGAAAATGTATTGTACGTCAGCAATTGATGTTAGTCCCGCTCTACAGGTTGCGTTGGATATACTAAAAGGCTCCTGTCTTTTAGTATATTCAGTACATGATTGTGTGTCTGGAGCAATTCTATGCCAGGCCCTGCCTGTGTAGAAATGCGCGATAACCTGTGCCAGGAACTAGTGCAGGCAATAGTTAGTGTCACAATTTCTGGCGCATATTGGATGCCAGTACAACCCATGATAGATCCCCCCCCCCCCCTCCGCTTTGAATTTATGAGCAAGAAGTTTATTTATGTGATCAATTTTTTTTTTAATTGTGAAACCCCTTTAAGACTAAATGCACCCACAAATGATTGAGTTTACTATCATGGGTTAAATGTTGTATATGTCAGCAGGATTATAGTTAAATCCTGGGTATATGCACATGAATTCTGATACATAGAGATATTAATTTTCCATGATGTTCATTTGATGTTGTATGGCTAATAGTTGTGTTTTTCTGTTTGCAGATCTCTCAGCTGATGACAGAGACTGGTAGGGAAGGTCTCACCGAGGCAGCGCTGAACCGCTACAATGCTGATAAACCTTCCATTTATAGCTTCCCCGCTTCACAAACTACATATGTTGCCAGTGAGGCATCTACAGGAACCTCAGTGGCTGCATCTTTCTTTGCCAGGTAAATTTATATATTTGCCATTTTGTCTCAATACAGTTGAGGCCCAATGTACAAGGGGTCCCCAGGAGGACGTGATACCAAGGGTACACCTGTAAATGTAGGTTTACATTATATATGTAGGTTTACATCATAGCAGTATTTCCATAATTTTACACTATATAGTCCGCTGACTTTTTTGCTTTGTTGATATCCTCAGTAACTAATAGATTATGTTCTAAAAAGTTGTAAGGGCCCTTTATACAGGCCATCCAAGCAGGAAACAATCTGGGAAAGTATTCATACATGGTACATTTGTTGACAGCATCAAGTAAAGACAAACATACATCTCTTATGCTGCATACAAATGTCTTTGTTGGCACTGTTACATTGGTTTAGGAAATTTTGCTTGTCATTGGCCTGTACAAAAGGGCCGTAAATGAGTTGTCTGGCATCAGAAGCTTTTAAATATACGTTCCAGAGAGGTAAAAAAATAACTAACATGCCATACTCACCCCACTGTCCAAAAGACCAAGAGAGGCGGGACTAGCACTCCTTAAATAGGTATGATGATGGTCAAGGCCATACATGTAAGACATATGATAAACTCACAAGAAAAAGAAGTATGCCAAAGGACCAAAAATAAAGTATGAGCAAATGTTATTGGTACTATGAACTACACCACAACACAAAAAAACAATAAAAACATTTAAAAGTGTGAACAACACACAAAAACAGTCCAGCAGGGAGACCTAGCATGTAATAGTGCCAGTCACCCCTACAAACTACCAGCTCCCCCTCCTCGAATGACACTCCCCTAGCCACACAAGATGAAAAAGTATCTTATAGTTGATGGTATTGCCAATAAATATCATGGAAACAAGTAAATCCCGGAAGAGTCAGAGTAAACCGACAGTCATCCGACGAGAAAATCTAACAGCATGTGCAAAAGCCTATATGTGGAAAATCAATGCGGATATCTACCTGCTACAGCCGGGATAGACGCAAAGGGGAGGTGAGGGGAAGCTGGGGCACACAGCACCCCTGAGGAAGCCAGTTGGGTGGCGATACACGTGGGGCTGTGTGCCCCAGCTTCCCCTCACCTCCCCTTTGCGTCTATCCCGGCTGTAGCAGGTAGATATCCGCATTGATTTTCCACATATAGGCTTTTGCACATGCTTTTAGATTTTCTCGTCGGATGACTGTCGGTTTACTCTGACTCTTCCGGGATTTACTTGTTTCCATGATATTTATTGGCAATACCATCAACCATAATATACTTTTTCATCTTGTGTGGCTAGGGGAGTGTCATTCCAGGAGGGGGAGCTGGTGGTTTGTAGGGGTGACCGGCACTATTACATGCTAGGTCTCCCTGCTGGACTGTTTTTGTGTGTTGTTCACACTTCTAAATGTTTTTATTGTTTTTTTGTGTTGTGGTGTAGTTCATAGTACCAATAAAATTTGTTCATACTTTATTTTTAGTCCTTTGGCATACTTCTTTTTCTTGTGAGTTTATCATACTCACCCCACTGTGGCACCAGGGACACAGTCTATCTTGTACGTAACCCAGGAACTGCCTGTAGTGCTTTCTTAATTTTTTACTCCTCTGGGGCTTATATGTGAAAAAAACCATGATCCTGGGGAACCCCTTTTAAGCTGTTTTATTAAATAATTGTATTCATAGTGGGAAAACAATTCTGGATCAACTTCTGGACACTCCTGACCATTTAGCCACATGGGTGTTGCTAGTTGTGGAGGCTGCCCCTGATACTGTCCAATCATTGCTGACAGTGTTAGACCACTCAGGACCACATCTCCATCTGGGAACATCCACTTTCTTTCACATATATTTCTATAACAAAGGATTACCACATTATAAAGATCTATAAATGAATGATTATTTCATTTGAAATCCTAAGGTTGTTGTGAAAAGAAAGTCAAGAAATAGTTCTTTTTAAATGGGTGTTTTGGTATAAGAAGGGGCATGTGCCCTGGCTATGTGTGGGACATGCTCTAGGAGTTTTCTCTTCCCATATACCAAACAATTTTAGAAACAGAATGTGACTAGAATCTTAGAGCAATGGAGTCTTCAATAGCCAAAGGTCTGGTACTGTAGATTAGCTATTTGCATTCAATAGTCACTGGACTGATCTGTCAGTCAGACTCAAGATTTAAAAAGAGGTTAAAACCCATTTTCTGGGATTTGTACAGTCGGAGCTGAGGGACATACTATTTATTTACTTACAAATCCCTTTATATTATCTGGCAGTGTGCTATCATTGTGCATAGTTGTTATTGTAATCATCATTCACAGCCAGCATTTGGTTATCCCACTAGAACTCTTCTATTAAGTACACACCACACTGTTCTGCATTTGCTGGGTTTTGAAAGACTAGTATTTAGAATAAATGTTAAAATTGCAGTAATCTCGCCCAAGTTGTTGCCAAGGAAATGGACAGCGATGAGCATGTTTAAGATGCAGAAATTGTTCTAGCTGAAATGTAAATCTCCTGTGGGATTTAGCTTTGTAACATTTGATAGACTGCAGAAACAAATAGAAAAATAGCCAGTCATTAAATCACTTTTTATTCAGGTAGGACATGAACAAGTGAATTTGGACATGTCTAAGTATATGTCCCTTCCAAATCTGCACCATTCTCCTATAATTGCAGATATATAATAATTTATTAGCTCTAAGCACAGAGCAGAAGTCATAGAAGGACAACCCATTCTTCACTGCCTGCATGAATGCCAGTGAATTAAAGAGCTCCAGAGTCAGGATACTGTAATTCCTTACTGACAAGAGTCTAGCAGATCCAGTCCTCTCGGGATCCTAGGTCTGCACGTTTATAATTTTACAGAAAGCTCACGCTTTACTTCTGGTGGAGGAGCCCTTATGCTACTTTGACCTTGAAATTCCATAAGAGATTGAACAACTCAGCTGTTTTTAGTTATCAGATTTAAGTTTAGAATATTTTTGTGATGCTGTCAATGCATGGAGAAAATGTTGAAAATGCGTGACATCCATTTTTAATTATATTTCTCTTTTTCCCTTTCATAAATTTATAAGATAAAGCAATATATGTACATTTAATTAGGTAAAAGATATTACTGCACAATTGAGGAACATTCATGTATAAGACATGAATCAACTGCAGGGAACCATGTATTAATTATGTGACATATAATAACATAAACTGCATACCGTATATATTCATGTATAATGCGAGTTTTTCAGCACAAAAAATGTGCTGAAAAATCTCACCTTGGCTTATACATGAGTCAATTAAAAAAAAATTAAACTTACATACTCGCCTTCCCGCGTCCCTGATTTTTGTTGCGGCTTCGCGATGCTAGTCACGGGTCCTCTTCCATCTTCTCTCCGCTATAACAGCCGGCTGAGCCACGGCCATGTGACCTGCTGGCCGGCGCATGCTACAATGCGGCCACTGGTGACGTCATAGCACGGAGGCGTCTCTGCCGGCCGTAACAGTGGAGAGAAGACAGAAGAGGACCCGCGACGAGCATTGGGAAGCCGCAACGAGCATTGGGGAGACCGGAAGGTGAGTATTTAAGTTTTTTTTTAAATGTGGGCTCGCTATATACTAAAGTTGTTTGGCGGGTTGTAGAGTAAAGGGGGCTTGCTGGCTGTATACTTATGGGGGCTGGCTGTACACTTATGGGGGCTGGCTGTATACTTAAGGGGCTGACTGGCTGTATACTTAAAGGGGCTGGCTGTATACTTAAGGAGGCTGGCTGGCTATACACTACAGGGGGCTGGTAGGCTATAGACTACAGGGGTTTGTGATAAAATGAAATAATGTTTGTGCCGTAGTGTGTGTGTGTATGTATATATATATATATATATATATATATATATATATATATATATATTATTCTTTGCAAAATGTATTTTGTTTTTTGCCATTTTGTTGTTTTTATAATAGTAATAGTGTTCTTTGTATTAAAACGATTTCTATTGGAGATGCATGAAAAAGTGGGCGTAGTGTTTGTGAACAGGTGTTACAATTAGAAAAACACCCTACAGCCCTTATAAAGTGTGTGTCTCATATATGTACTGTATGCCTTGTGTAACTGATGAAGAGCCCGGTTCGGGCTCAAAACGCGTCTTACCCAATAAAGGAACTCTAAGTCTATATAATACTGCAAATTCTGAGTATTTGGCGCCGAAATATCCTCCTGGAAAAACACTATTACCCTACTATGCACGCTCCATAGACGCCCACTGCTACGGAGACCCGGAAGGCTGCCAGGATTTTACTCATACTTCATCAAAAAACGCCTTTTAACGTGTTGTACCAGACGTACAACCAAAAAAGGTGAGTGAAACTGATCTTGTTTGAAAAACTCACACATCGAAAATAGATTTCACACATGTGGCGCCTGCATTGTCCTTCTTCTTTTTCCTGAACCCATGTCTCATTATTTGTAACACAGCCATGAGGAAGGACGCATAGTGTGTTTGAAACGCGTTGCTGATTTGGGTTTTTTAAGCTGTTTTAGGTTTTTTAAGATGTGTAGGAATTGGAAACTTGTGACTATGGTCCTGAAATAAAAGCATGAGGTTGTATCTTTGAAAAATTGGGTTTGGGGTCTGCTGTTTGCTGGATCGTAACAAGTTTGAAACTTGAGCTGGCAGGCTATATACTACAGGGGGCTGGCAGGCAATATACTTCTGGGCGCTTCCTGGCTATATACTGGGAGGCTGTGGCCAATTCATTTCCCACCCTTAGCTTATACGCAAGTCAATTGGTTTTCCCAGTTTTTGGTGGTAAAATTAGGGGCCTTGGCTTATTCTCGGGTTGGCTTATAATCGCGTCTATTATATGGTAGTGCAGTAGTATTCTCACTAGTGGTATCTTAGTATTCTCAATTTATTGCCAATTATCACTTCCATAGTCTGTAATGGTCAAGTCTTTTCTATGATGGCCCTGAAAATATATCATAACCATGTTATGTGTTGGGAGAATAATTCCCTCTTTTTAAGAAATGGAATCAATGATTGATCTCCCTAATATTTTGAGATAAAGGTTTTGCTAAACTTATCTGGAACATTGCAGTGATCATTGACCTTCTAGGGCCTGTAACATTGAATGTGACAGTTCACTATATTAAATTACTTACAGATACAGTATTGACATATTAAATTCTCTAAATGTCATTTTAGAGATCCATACTATACAGAATACAGCCATGACCCAAAACCACTCAAATATATTTTTTATGCTGACCTTGATTCCCAGTTGACATATACTGCTGTTCACAATAATTTGTAAAATACATCCATTTTTACATTAATAAGTTGTTCCGCATGTGGATTGGAAATACAGCTGGGTAACAGACGTAGTAATACACTAGGTGGAGTCCATATTAATTACAGAGGACATGAGTTCGGAGCACAGCTGGGACATATATACAAACAACCCAGTCACCACATGTCTAAACGCTAACTATGAAGCCGTCACATGCTACGCCTGAGGAAGGGGGCTGTTTTCATTTAGGGCATTGTCCTAGGCAGTGTATATCATCTAATGTGATTGATGTAATTTTCCCATCAACCTCTTACTCCAAGAGGGGGGATTTTCTCAAATGAGAGATGAAAGACTACAGACTAAGTCATGAAGTTTGGTGCTACGGGTTTTTACTAGTGCAGTGCCCGAACATATGGAGCACTGAACATGTAATTTTCTTGTTTCTTGTACAAAGACGCTGACATTTGTTCCCAATTGAGATGCCACCCCATACTTGAAATCTTGTTTATGGAAGACACAAATGTCAATGCACTGTACCACAAAATGTCATACTCAATATGCATTTCTATGTACAACATTACTTTCCACTGTATTTGTGTGCTTGGTTTATTACAGTATATACTGTATATTTTTATTTTTATTTAAAACATTTTAGAATAATTGTCCTTTTAGCAGATTAAAAACAAAGGGGCAGATTATCAGGGTTTGTATGCCAGTTTTCCCTCCTTTTTCACCTCCACGCCAAGTGAGCATGGGGAGGGGGATGAGGCTGGCTGTGACTGAAAGTTTGCAGGTTATGCCACAATTCTAAGGCAGGTAGGGCCCGGCATAGAATTGTACGCTGCACATCCCAGCCACCAGATAGATCCAGAGGGGACTTAATCATGATAAATCCCCCCAGTGTTTGTACAGTATCTTTCTTTGAAAAGGCCACCCGCTAGTAAGTCATTTAATAAAATTTGGGTTGTTTGTCACAGAGAATTTTTACTTTAATTTTTTCAAAAAGTCAAAAGTTAAATATTAAAACCACAATAAAATGTCCCTTATTTTAGGATGTAAAGTAAAATGTCCTGTCTATATGTGGGGGCAAAATTAAAGAACAGCTGTAAAGTTTTCCCCACAAATCAATAGCTCTTGGGATGTAGAACAATTTCACCTATTATCTTTGTTAGCTATAGCCAACATTTTTTTGGCTATGTTCCTTAGGTTATCTTATAGCTGAAGTAGCTTCTTCCTCTGCCTGTGCTGATAAGCCCTGCAGTCCATCCTATAAACAAATCTACACTCTTACAGGAGGGGAGGGGCTGCTGCACAGAGGAAGAAGTCATGTGACATAGCTCTGTATGTAGCAGAGCTGCATGTTCAGGTCTGTGGATACAGATGTCTCATACACAGAATAGTGAGGTACTCCTCTATTCCCTATCAGTGCCTCCATCCCAGTCTGTGATGCTACAGAACTTTCTCTATCTCTCTCTTCGCCTCATGCTGCAGCCCTTCCCCCCACCTTGTACTCTGCACTAGAAGAGACGCTATTAACCCTTAGTGCTCACACAGCACAGGTTGTACACCTCATGTACTATTGATTTCTACCACTTATTACATGCCCCCTGCACCTCCAAGTGATGGAAGCAGCCAGGCTAGTCACTATGTGCATCTTCTTTGTACACTGTGCAGTGTTCAGTGGATTTACTTGTAGGAATCTCACTGGATTTGTTGCTAAATTACTATGAGATGGAACACAAGGCATCATGGGATCTGTGGGCAAACTAATTGGACTCAGCTTGAAGGCAGATACAGGAAGAACTTAACCTCTAGCCACTTCATCTCTGGTGAGAAAGTTTTTTGTCAAACACTTTTATAACAGAAAATACCTTAACCATGGAAATAAAAGATGGGCATTGTCCTGTTTGTTTTTACAGGAGGGGGGTCACATATGAGAATTGGTATAATAATAGGAAGTTCTCATGCACACAACACAAACTGTGTCTAACTCACAGCCCCATATTCTTCTATTTGGCACCATTCTGGTGCAGTGAGGTACAGTGAGCCAGGTAGCAAGCAACACACATGGTCTGTTGCTTGTGGCTTGCAATGCAACTTTGGGCTCTGAAATGTCCAGATCTACTAGGAGTGAAGGCTTTGGTTACACATTTGTGATTCAGAAAAGAGGCCAAACAGATATACAGATAGCATTCCCAAAAATAAAGGACTGCAAGGTTGGTGCTACACATCGTCCTGAGCTTAGTGGGTTTGCTGGACATAAATGTGTATTGATCAGTTTCATTCCACCCACTGTTTACTTTGGTGCTTGTCGAAATGCTCTAGTATGTAAATGACAATTTTAATTCCATTTTATTGGAATCACCTAAGCTAAATCTACTATATTTTCCATGGTAACTGAAAGTAGGCAGACGACTCGCACTCCCTGGATGGCTTCGGTCCATTCCTCAGCCCAGGTATTTTAGCAGTTTTTGCATCAGTTATTGTGATGCAGAATCAGGTGGTGTTATACCTTGTCTCCACACCTGTATTGTCTCAGACTGATAATATAATTGAACTGGCCCTTACTAGTATTATGATTTTGTTCCATTTTTACATGGGTAGAATTGTTTAAGTAGTAATTTTGCGGTTAAGGCATTGAAACCACAGTAGTAGAATGAAGTTGGAAAATCTCTGGCATACATTTACAACCGCTGCAGGCGGCCTATAACAGCTGTAGAACTACAACTCCCAGCATCCTTTTAATGCTCCTGCCTACAGCAGATTATAGCAGCCCATGCCTCATGCTGTAGATTGTGTTCAGTCTGGGATTAGTTAAGTGACATGTGATTTAGGAAACACATGCTCTATGCGTTATCATTGCATCACCGCAAATACCATCTATTATGCTACCCAATAATGTAATCCATGTAAAACAGGGAAACTGTATGGCAGAACTCCTCTGAGGTTTTGTTGACTTGTACTCAGACAGGTCTGGTACTTTTTTGCTTCATTATCTGCAGCTCCTCACTGCTTTTACAGCTTCACCATCGTGTAGTCAGTGCGAGCAGGAACCCCTGAGGGGCTGACAGTACCGCTTTCACTAATGATTCTTCTGCATCCCCCCTCTCCCCACCCAGAGGTTCTGCAGTTATTAGTCACCGTCATCTGAGCCGACTCAGGTGAATTATTTAATCGAGGTGCCTTGAGTTTATTTCCCAGGAACATTACAATCCTAGTTAATATGTTCATTTTACTGACACGGAGAATCTGATGGAACTTTAAAAATTAGGAAGACCCTGTTGCTTAGGTAACCAAATATTAAGATTTCCAATACGTCTTATTCAGCATGCCTTCTTTAATGTCATTTTAAAAAAAAATATGTTAGTCTGGCTTCAATTGACATTTATCTACTTATCTACCTAGTACAATAGTACAAATCGAATAACAAGTTATTGTAAGGATTAATATGTTGATTGCTGTTAGCATTTGAGTATGGGGGTATCAAGTGTTTACTGCAAGGTGTATTAACAATGTTCACTTGTACATAGTAGAAACAAAGGAATGCACCTGAGAGTGGTTTTAGAATTTTTCTTTTTTTGGAAAGACATGCTGTGATCTAGCAAATAAAAATGCTCTATTGATGAAAAGGAAGAAAAGTGAAAAAAAAAACCTGAAGAAAAATAAGAACAATGTGTAAAAAAGATCCTCTTTACGGTTCTGTTGATAGGCTGGGTTATGTGTCACCTTTAAGCAGCATTGTTTGGTCGCACAGTATATATCCCTGTTGTTGGTCTTTGTACAAGCTCCATGCAGAACATTTGTACCTAGATGCATTGAATTTCCACCAGTAGCTGTGTTACTGAAGCAGTCCTGCTGGTAAAGGTCAGTATTGAGCGGAGACTCTTCTTACCTCTTAGGAGATAAATAACTTTGAAGTGTGGATCGCTTTCCTTTCAATGAAAAAGAGAACCTATTGCGAGTAATAAATCCGCTTACTACCTGGCTGAAGAGGGGGCTAGAGCTACTGGCCCTGTTTATTGTAAAGCAGCCAGAAAGCATTCAGTAAATACCAGATATTTTTCAGTATGAGCTAAAAGTCCCACAATGTGATAAAAAGATTTTTTATTTTTAATGCCACCAACATTGTATTTGGGAAGTTTTTAGCAGTCTCTTCAAAAGAACAGTCAATAATGGATTATAATTCTCATTATTGAGCCTATTGTACACAACTTTATGCATTTTTGGACACAAAAGCGGGCCACTTGTCACCAGTATGTAACCCACATCAATTTTCAGTGATTTATTTTGACCTCTTTGTACAGATAACAAAGTTTACAAATGCAATGCAAATGCTTTGGGGCGGGGCTTAGCCCCATCACATCTGAAACGCAAGTACTCGGTGTTTTGCATGTACACAATAAGTGTGAAAAAGACGAAAAGAATGGTTCAGTAAAGCATCAGTTAAAAATCACTGAAGCCTGGAAGAGAAAACCAATCTGCATGTGTTCATAAGACAAAATGGCTTCAGTGGAAAATCACTGATGTTCAGAAAAGCACTAATGTGAAAGAACCCTAACTATGGGGGCAGGATATTAGGTTATTTACCAGTAGACATCTATTAAATGTTCTGCACTGCTTTATTGATATGTAAAGTGAAGCCTCCTGTCTTTTACCTCATCAGCCAGACATTCCTGTGCATAAAATGGCTGCAGAGGGAAGTTCATGTGATCTCTAACTGTCCATGAGCAATCGCCCTGTCGAAACCATTATATTATTTCATGAATTTGCAGGGCAATTACAAAAAAAATGAGGGAGGGAAAGTATAATAATAATAATAAAATAATATATTGTTTTAATTAAAACACATGATGTCATAACAACAGGGCCATGTTTTTCCTGGATCGCCAACTTTTTCCGGCATGTGATCCAATGTCTTAGTCGACATATGAAGTCATATGTATTTTGCAGCCCAACTTAATCAGCACTTAAAGAATTCAGACGCCATGCCTATCTCATTGCTGTGTCCTTCTGCATTATCATTGTGACAGTGTTTATCAGTACTGGCCTTATCTCTCAATCCTTCTTCACATACAAATGTGGATTAGAACATTGTGCAGACTTGCTGACTGGGAAGTTCCATGTCCTGTGTTCTTTCCATAAATGGCTTAGAAAAACAAATCTGATGGATGTAGAGCATATTCAAAGCCTTTTTGGCTGGGCAGTGGCATGTAATATATACATAATTATGTCACCAAACCAACTCTTTACTTTTTTAGAACTGAATAGTGAGGAATCCATCTTTTGTCTGATTTTAGATGTAAAGCGCAATGCACCACTCATATTAGACATTATAATGTTTGCAGGTTATCTAAAAAAACTAAAGACTAAAATGAAAAGCAGATAACCTCTGTGTATTCTTTGTCTACAATGTGGCCTCAACATATCTTATCAAGGATATTCAGGTGAAACAGCAATTAGGTGTATTTCTATTGTATAAATTTGCTTATTAAAGGGGTTGCACGCTATTTATATATGGCTGGAGGGGGCTTTAAAAATAATAAAGACCTTATTCTCACCTTTCTCCATGCTCCTGTTCTGCTCCAGTGCAGCCCATCACTTCTGGTCTTTGTATACAAGTCTTCAGCCGCTGTACAATGTTCATACACTGCCACTGTACAGAAAATGAACCAAATTGACACCCTAGGATTTTATATTGACACATGAAATGTTACAAACTATGGAAATTTGCATTAAATTGAAGTTTGTTGCCTAATTTTTTATAATATGGACAGTTCTGTCATGTGGTCTCTCAGTCTAACCATAGATTGCTTTTTTGTGCAGCTCAGACATCACTTTGGTTTATTTCCTGTGAATTCCATAATTATATCCTACTACATACCTTCTGGCTAATCATAGACACTCATTCTTGCAACTTAGGTGGGCCCTCTAAGCTGTTATATGAGCCAGAGGGATTGTGGGTAAGAAAGTTATGGTCTTTTCCACATTGATTTCCCAGGTTCCAGCCCCAAATAGGACAGCGCATAGGGTAGCAAAGTCAAGAATGAGTCAAGATCAAAACTGTAGAATCATAGGTGCCAGACAGGGGTTTAGTAGATCAGTTCAATTGGTAGGTCATAACGTATTCTAAAGTCAGCAATATAAAAAACCTGGATCACAAATAGGTAAATTCTACCTATAAAATAACCCCTACTCTTCATACCACCCATCTTCTATTCATGAGCTATCCTGAGGATGAGGAGAGTCCCAAACAGGGTCAAAGTAGAGATGGAAAATTTCCCACAAATGCTTGCTATGAATACACAGAAATCAGCCAACTAAGGCTGCATTCACACTGCCGCATGGGGGGAGTATATACGGTCGATGTATGACGGCAATGGGCACACAGCGCCCTACGGGAGCAGTACGGTGCCGCACATGTGAATAGGACATGTCCTATTTTTCAGGGCATAGGGCGCCGTGCGCCATGTATCCTTATGGAGAGGGGCGGGGGATATTGCGGGCTTCGGTTACGGCGGGCAACGGTAGTGTGAATCCAGCCAAATCATGTAGAGAATGTAGCCAGAATGTAGAATGACTATTTAACATATCCTTTCTCTATACACTTTTCTTGTAGAAATGTGCATAGGTGTTGCTCCAAACCATTGGTGCCAAGATGTCGGCCGCCACAATTTTGTATAGAAAATAGGGAAAAATCTACTTACACAAATTAAAAACAAATGATACAAAAATTGCCTCTTGATGTATCTGGCGGCCCCAGAGTAGCAGGACTTCTATCATATGGCAGTGCACGAGCGCTGGCGTATGCCAAATCTCCCCATTGAATAGCTATAGTAGGCAATGTAAGTCCATACAATGCAGTGCACACATTTGTTTAATATAAAAATTTGTTGGTGATTGAGCCTTGATTTGGTCTTGGAATTCCCTTACTACACCTCAAAGGAGTCTAAGACAACCCCTTCAAAGTTAAAATTTCATAGTTCTAAACTTTTTTGTGACCCCCACTAGTACAACAATAAGGTGTTAGCTTCTCGATTCCAACAATTTTTAAACCAAATGAAATTGAGTGCATAATAATATTAATTTGTATTTTGTACATCTAAAATGTATTAAGATGTTAGTACTCCATGTATATAACCAGTGATGAGAAGAATTTTTAAGCCAAGTGTCGTTGAATGGAGCTTACAGTATGGTAATACTTACTTTACGAAAACTTGTAAACTCTGCATGATCTTAGTGGTAATATAAACAGTGCTGGCGCACAACATATTATCTGTCTGTTTCGGTGTCTACAAAGCCTCATTGGAAACCATTGACCTGAATTTGAGATGAAGAGACAGAAGAATAAATATGACTTTTATCACCTACACTCAGCAGGTATTGAAAAGAAAAATTTACCCAGCAAGGGATCTATGTTGTTTTTTTGGTTCTGAGATCTAGAAAATAAATGCAGCACTACTTCTTAATTAGGTTAAAAGAACTAATTTTAATAGTGTATAGAAATTATTAAGCAAGGATATAAAAGTACATAGAAAGCATATAGGAACATGTTAAATGCAAAACAACTTTTTCATCCTTTATCTACAATAAGTTTAAAGGGAATCTGTGACCATTATTTACCTACCTGAACCAACATGCCACCCATACATATGCTTTTTTTGCTTGCTTAATAAAACATCTCTATTCATGCCAAAACCTAAATGAGACTGAAGTGCTCTTAGAAGGGTTAGCAGGGCTCTAGTTCCACAGCAATAACAACCCCTGCTACACAGAAACCCCTTAGCATCTTTTCTATTTCTCCCCCTGTCAGCTGTCACTATTGGGTCCAGTAAGATGTGGAGCCATAAGTCTGAGGTGCTCTGTCAATGCACTTCAGCCTAATATGTATGTTTCTAAAGGGAAGTTTTGGCACAGAAGAGCTGAATAATAGATACATACTGGGATTAATACACACACAGTGATGTCACAGAACAGGAGGTCAATACACACACTGATGTCACTGTACAGGGGGTTAATATACACTGATGTCACAGCATGGGGATCAATACACACACCAATGTCACAGCATATATCAATGCGTGTATTAACCCTTTGTGCTGTGATATCAGTGTGTGTATATATAAAACCTCTCTGCTGTGACATCAGTGTGTGTATTTACCCGCTGTGTTGGGAGATCAGTGTGTGTATTAACCACTGTGCTGTAATGTCCTTGTGTATAAACCCCCTGTACAGTGACATCAGTGTATACATTGACCCTTTGTGCTGTGACATCAGTGTGTATAAACTCACTGTGCTGTGACATAAATCAGTGTGTGTGTACTAACCCCCTATGCCAGTGATGGCGAACCTTTTAGAGCCTGAGTGCCCAAACTTCAACCAAAAGCCACTTATTTATTGCAAAGTGCCACCACAGCAATATAAGTAGTAATGTATTTCTCCTTGTTCTTTGACAACTTTCAATTGTTCAGACTCCTAAAGACACCAATGCAGTTGAATAGAGGAGGGCAAATTCGCCTATCATTGTAGGAAGATTCTGCAGGATGATTCTTTGAGTCCTGTCTGGTGAACATGCTGGGGTGATGGCCTGGGTGCCCACAGAGAGGGCTCCGAGTGCCGCCTCTGGCACTAGTGCCATAGGTTCGCCATCACTGGTATAGGGGGTTAATACACATACATTGGTGTCACAGCACAGAGGGTTTATACACACACTGAAGTCATAGCACAGGGGGTCAGTACACACACTGATCTCACACCACAGTGGGTAATGCCCACACTGATGTCACAGCACGGGCGGTTTACACACACACACTGATATCACAGCACAGGGGGTCAATACACACACTGATATCACAGCACAGTGGGTTAATAGGCACACTGATGTCACAGCACAGGCATTTCCTACACACAGTGATGTCACAGCACAGGGGGTTAATACACCCACTGATGTCACAGTACGGGCAGTCTATACACACGCTGATGTCACAGTATAGAGGGTTAATACATACACACACACAGCAGATATATAAGACGCTAATAAGGTTTATTGTGACTTGGCGTGTAGCATCATCCATATATACGGTAAATACACAGTCTATAAATGGGGCACTGTTTGGAAATTAACACATAAGCAGTAGCGGATGGTTTTAATTTACGGTTTATTAACGGGCTGCTAAATGCAAAGAATAAGCTACCTTAGAAAAGGTGTTAATAATATACACTTGTATATTATAAAATATTGCATACCTTGACATCATTCAAGGTTTTAACTTTGCATATGCAGTGAAAATTATTATTTTCTAAATAAATCGTTTCACAAGGTTTTCTAGGCCATTTATTGAGATTAAAAAATTGAGATTAAAAAATAATAAATTCCTGTCATACTGTTTATTCAGAATAAAAACCTATTTGAGGCATGAAATATAATATCTGCACTACAAAACAGCCTTATATTTAAGTTGTGTTACTGCTCTTTTGTCTATATCACCAGGCCAACCATATAACCACACTCATCCATACAGTTTTTGGTAGAAGTACAGTACTATTTTTTTATGAAAAACCATTGAACAGTAATTTTAAGTGCAGCTTTGCCAATAAATGTGTGAATATTATTTGACTAGTTAGTTGTACCTAATGCACAGAGGAAAGTGAGGAAAGATAAATTGTGCTATTGCTTAGAAGATGCCTTCATGTAGGAGTTTGTCGCCAATCACCCATCATCTACTCTCCTATTTAGCTTCATTATTTCTATGATATTTAGTATAACAAATGTCTTTTCTACATTACCTCCCTAAATATTTGAGCTGACATACACCAGATTATGTATTTTTCATGTACACTCCCTCTAAAATCCTTTAGGATACACATCAAAACGATCCAGCAATGTCATGTGGGCAATATCGATGCTAATGTTTCAAAATCTGCCTGGAAAAAGTCAAGATGATAGAGATCAGCCATTCCCTTATTTAAAATAAATAACTGCACAAAGTGATGTCTACAGAAAATTTCCCCTTTGAAGATGTAAATAGGTATCATAATATCCGTTCCTTGTATATGGTATAAGGACGTGACGCTGCACAACAAAACACTAATATACTGTATAGAAATATATAAATATATATAATATATAAATGTATATAAATATACAGGACAAACTGTTTTTTAAGGAGGTCATCTATAATTGTGGTCCTCGCTCCCTTTTATGAGGTTTGTTGCATTCCCCAACCTCAAAGTATGCATCTAATATGACATATAGTTTAAGGTCTCATTTACTTGCTTATATTTCTTATATCAATTTTAAAACTTGAATGATTTCCTGAAATGTAGAAAATATATCTCTAAGTAAGTAAAAACCTTTTACTTACCTAACCCTGATCCTTTGCTGTAACACATGCAGCAAAGTGCCAAACCTGCCAGTCTTCCAGCACAGGAAGCACAGTGCGGTAACATCATTGTGCCCCCTGTGCATGGGCGCTATGGTTCAGTGCACCATAGAATATGGCAAAGTATAGAGTATATTGATCCCTGCTGTGCTGCGAAGAAAATTCCATCCAGGCCAGTATTAGCTGCACACCATTTGGGGCACTAGATGTTCTGGGCTAGTAACTATTCTTCTCAACATTGATCATTAGGCATTTATAACTGAGATGATGGTCAGTAGGAATCATTGTCCAAAACTCTCTTCATGTCATCATTTAGCCAGTTTTAAACCAATTACAAATGATGTTAGAAAGACTGAGTTAAATGCAGCTTGTAAAGACTAAGAAGTCTGTATCCACAGTGGCCCCTCCGAGGGACTGCAGCATGTTTTACATTGTGTCATTCCCCTGACACAGTATAAGTCACTAGAGAATTTCTAAAATTAATAACTAAAATCTATAGCTGCGCAGTCCAATTGTGGACTGGAAGAATTTTGTGGCTTAATTACTTGGGTTTTTGGTGTATTTAGTAATTCTCCTTTAATTTATACAGATAAGGAGGTTTTCCATCAATGCGCTTTTCAACAAAATGTGATGACTAGAGAAGTGAAAGGTTTATAAGTCACATTCATGAATCATCTTCTCATCAAGCTTTACAATTTCTTTAAGAGTAATTAGGAATTTACTCTATTTAAGAGCTATGCTCTTCTCCTATATGCTATGATGTGACCGTAATATATATACAGACGGTCCCCTACTTAATGACACCTGACTTACAGACAACCCATAGTTACAGACAGACCCCTCTGAACTCTGGTGAAGCTTTCTGAATGCTTTACTATAGTCCCAGGCTGCAATAATCAGTTGTAAGGTGTCTGTAATGAAGCGTTATTGATAATCCTTGGTCCCATTACAGCAAAAAAATGTTTAAACTCCAATTGTCACTTGAGCCAAATTTTTTTTTCTGGATCTACAATTATAAAATATACAGTTTCGACTTACATACAAATTCAACTTAAGAGCAAACCTCTGGACCCTATCTTGTACGTAATCCGGGGACCGCCTGTATATATATAGATTTTGAAGATTTATAGCATTTTTGTATATATATATATATATTATATATATACATCAAATTCAGTCATGTACACATATGCACCAGCTTCTTTCAGGGTAGCAGGAAAGATAGATGGATAAATAGACTGGATTTTGTAGATAAATCCATAGAGATGTATAAATAGAATAGATAGATAAAAAAATAGAAAGGATAGTTATACATTTTTTATTACAGAAGAGGATAAGATAAATGGAAGGGATATACTTAATTCTTGTGTCTGTGCTTTCCATTCAGACTCTTCCCATGATCTCAAAAGGAAGTGCAGTGATAGTCTGCTGGTTTCTAGTATAGAACAACCCTGGCTGCTCACATTAATTCAATCTGATAGCGGATGGTGTTCAGTTCTATGATCTAGAGATAATAGCTTCAGGAGGACATTCCATGTGGAGTCTTGAGTCTTAACAAATACATCATCCTTATATATCTTGGGAAATATGATGCTCTGAACAAAACTGTGGACTTTTACTTTTTGCACACATGGGACAAAAATTGTATATTTTGAAGCACCTGCTGTAAAATATCTTACAAAAATGCAGCGAGGAAATGGCCTAAGATGTCTGCAAAGATGGACTAGTCATCATGTGAGTATAATATTAGTAAAGTCTTCTCGACTGGACTCTTCTTTGATCTAAAGCTACAGGACCTCTTTTAACTGCAGCATTATATGCCTTGTATCTGTAGTATATTTGCTCCTTGTGTTGCAGATATCTCTCGGTCATGTTGAATGAACTCATTTGTATCAGATGAAATTAATGTGACACTAGCACCTAAAGGCATTGGTCATTGTGACTGATAGCAGAAGTTTGTGTCAGCTTTCCTATGTCTCACAGACCTCTATTCCCCCGTGTATAGAGCAATTTTATAGAAGATTTATCTTGACCTTATATTATAAATTAGATTTTGGATGCTGTAGAGATGCCTTCTCTGGTGCACCGCCATCTGGCTAGGCTTCCAATAAACCTGGGTGAAAATAATATTATATCTTCTACTTTAGTTATGACAATGCCATATTTTTTATGTATAGTAACAAAAATATATTTTTAAATTAGCCTAATAGTCATTTAATAATATACATCTGTAGTAGACAATGCATTCATTTCTTGATCTTGAGTTACATTTACTCTAGATTAGCAGAAAAAGAAAAAATATTTTCCAGCATCCTTAAATCAAAATAATTACCTCTTAAATCCTTTTAAAATTAGTGTTACATGGTACAGTTGATAAAATATATATATACAGATGGTCCCCTACTTAAGAACAACCGACTTACGGACGACCACTAGTTACAAACAGACCTCTTGTAATTGGTAATTTACTGTACTTTAGTCTTGGGCTACAATAAACAGCTGTAACCGTTATCAAATGTGTCTGCAATGAAGCTTTATTGTTAATCCTGGTTCTTATCACAAATCAACACTTTTAAAATCCAATTGTCATCAAATTGAGACCATAAAAAATATTATCTGGGGTTAAAATGATAAAGTATTCACTTCTGGCTTACATACAAACTCAACTTAAGAACAAACCTACAGAACCTATCCTGTACGTAACCCAGGGACTGCCTGTATATATGGAAAGAGACAATGATGGCAGCCTTATAATGCTTTTTGGTCATCAGCGATCCTTTGTCGTGCAGGCTGTGCTTATGGTTTATACAAGCTATATATTTGAGAAAAAAATAGTCAACAATTAGTCTTAAAAAAAATTCTACTTTCTCCCTAGGCTGTGCTGATTATTGTGATAATTATTGGATGCCCAATACATAGTAGGACAGGGAAAATTATTTCAATCACAATAAAAAGCTCATGTTATAAGAAGACTTGAAAATTTATTGAATATGCTTTGTGAAGCAAATTAACAGTGAGGAAATTTTAGTGTTATAATCTGTTTCCCTTAAATCATGAATAGGACAGGTACATAACACTTTTCATATGGTTTGCATATATAGTATTCTAGACATCTTTTTCACAAACAATACAAGTTGACACTATATTTACATCCAGAAAATACTGTCAATTTAATTCATGGAATTATTTTCTGTGCAGCCCATGTGAACGCATCCCTCCACCTTTCTGGTGTGCTTTATCTCATTGTACGTTCAGCATCTGTAATTATTTGTTCCCATTAGTGCTGAAGAAGAAATTTAATTTCATAACTTCATGAAATATGCATGACAGCACTTTAGAATCAAGCCTTTCATGCAAGTGCCAATGCAGTGTGCTGCAAGACATTTTATCAAGGTTTCTAAAGTCGTCAGAGACTTTCTAGAAAATCCCTGCAAGCAGGAATGAAGGCATTGTGATCCAGGTACGGCATAGGATCCCTCAGTTTATTGGTCTCTTGACAGTCAGTTTTCGGTGCATATGAACTGGAAGAAGCTGTTTGCTTAGTGTTGCTGAGTGTGTAACCAAGCAACCTGGCCGGTAATTGGCAAATGCCTGGCCCCGATTTGATTAAAGTTACTTACAAACATATGTACTTGCTTCTAATGGAGCGCCACACTAATGATAACTGTATAAAGCGATTTCACTAGAGAGACCAAAGTTAATTTCTTCAATATATAATTCTTTGACATGCAAGAAGTGTAGTCATCTCATTTTTTTATTTAGCAACAAAATTAGGTAGATTATTCAGATATATAGAGCTCAGATATAGAAATATAGGGGACACAGACACCAGTAAAGTTGGGTCTGGTGTAAGGATGGGGATGGATGTGTCATTTGTGAATGACTCAAAGGGACACATTGGTCTTGTGTGATAATCAGTTTCTACAGAATAATCTTTCCCACTCTTCATTGTAGCAATTATTCATTACATAGTACTATTATTGGGGTAATTTGTTCTTAAAATAGTTGGCCAAGGTGCAAATGTGCAAATGATCATCTGACAAGCAAGGACACTGTATGTTTGTTGGGTTACCACATCAGTTATAGAAAATAAAAGATGATAGACTATGGAGAGACACAAAATGGCAAGCACAATTTAAAAATTTACATCTAGGGTGCAGTTGAATTATAACTCTAGAAAAGAACCAAATTTATAGAACAGAACAAAAGGCACGCACCATAAATAAACACGAGATGTAGATTATACAACAAATAGAAACAAACACTACAGGGGGTTAAAACAATAAAAACATTTAAAACAAGCAAATAACACAATGCATGCAAATTCCTAAGTTGTCCAACTAAAAGGAAATGTGTATGACTATATCAAAGGCTATACAAAAGCCATGTGACTAAGTGAAGGTCCAATACATGCTTACACAATAGGAACAATAAAATACTTGCAAATGATCCTAAGTAAGCCCTGCTAATGAGAAATGTAAATATCAGCAGCAAGGGTTCACAGAGGGAAGTGTCTAATAAGACATACACAAACCTACTTTGGTTGTCCAGGGTGGTGATGTGTCCCAAGAAGATGGTAGACTGTTGGCAGTACGTCAAAGCAGTGCAATTAGGGCAGTGTTCTGCGAAGAAAAGAAAACTGTGGGAATAAATGACTGAAAAGCAAGTAGTGATGACCCGTTGCATTTAAAGGGAACCTGTCAGCAGAAATTGACCTTGTAAACAACTGCCAGTTTGTTGTCAAGCAGATCTGATCATGTTTCTTTCATGGCCTGGTGTGGTGGAATCATCCATAAAATTAATTTTGAGGTGAGTTGTAAATTGGTATTATAAAATCAAAAGATGCAGAGTTTAGTGCTAAAGTCAAGCTCTCCCTCTCTCCACACGCCCTCTCTACTGTGATTGTGAAAATGCACCAGTCTTCTGGAGGGCTGGATAGTGATGTTTCTTGATGCAGCAGAGTGGAATGTCTCAGGCAGGGAAGGCTTGACTTTAGTGCTGAGTACTCTGTGACTTTATGCAACCAATTTACATCTCACTTTAAAGTAGATTTTTAGCATGATGCCACTTTGGGCCATGAAAGAAACATGATCTGAAAGGTGTTAATATTCTTCACAACATACAGATAGTGGAGTGCTAGGCAGAGGTCGCACTAACATTTTTCCAGGAGGGTAAAAATACTCCTCTCACCATTTTTGAGGAGTATTTTTACCCGAGGAGGAGTATGAAATTTTTGGTTATACACCGCACACACAGCACAGCACACGCTCGCTCGCCGCTCACAGCACAGCACACGCTCGACTCACAGCACAGCACAGGCTCGCCGCACAGCACACGCTCGCTCGCCGCACAGCACACGCTCGCTTCTTCGCGGCCCACGTGTCTCCCCCCGGGCTGGTGCTCTCACTCCAGGTCTCTCTGTAGCGCGCAGGCTGAGCGGTTCAGCGCACGCTTCAAATGAGGGATCACAGCGCAAGTGATCCCGCATTTCCCTCATTTGCAGCGCGCGCTGAACCGCTCAGCCTGCGCGCTACAGTGAATAATTGCCAAGCGTAACTTTAGGCATGGCAATTATTTTGGGGGGGTAATGGCGCCTCATCACGCGTCTATGACGCGTGGTCAGGCGTTAATGCGACCTCTGGTGCTAGGTCAATTTCTGGTGACTGGGTCCTTTTAAATTCTGTAAAGTGTTATAGTATGATATAAGTATTATACAATATATTAATATTTATCAACCTTCCTGAATTTGCCACCATTGCTCTAATTATGGTTATTAATATTGATTTCACAAATAAAACCGATTTGGCAAGTTTTGTTCAATTTTTTTTGTCGAAGCGGTCCAATAACTCACTGTAGTATTGTCCAGTGATCTTATTCCTTTTTCTAAAAAATCCAACTCGAAGCAAAAACTCCTTCGGATCTCGCTTAAATTGCTCCAAACACTTCATCGAAGTTCACAGTCTCTGTGAGCAATTGCGGCACCCCTCGGGCCGATGATTTGTTCATTGCCAACTTATCATGTAAAATATTAATTGCCATTCCAGTCGACACACCTACAGCCTCTGCTACTTTGTGCATTGTCATCTCGTTGACTTTTTGAATAATTTCGTCGGTAACCACGTCTGCCGGGCGTTCTGGCCACTCCTCATCAAAAACGGATGTTCGCCCACATCTAAATTCATTGAACCAATACCTAACTGTGGTCATAGATGGCGAAGTGTCCTCATAAACAGCATCCAACTTTTTTTTAATCTCCTCACATTTTTTCCCATCCAAAAACAAAAAGCGAATTACCGAACGATACTGCTCTTTTTCCTTCTTCGCGAAAATCACGAAACATGTCTTACTCAAATGGCTGCCATATCCAAACTAACCTATCAATCCGTCTGCAATTTGTTTTGCCATTGTTTTATAGATGGTAGCACACTATGATAACACCAACTTCCCTCAGGAATGCCCTTTGTCCTCATACACGGGTACTTATTGAACCGCCCTCATAATCCACCATTTCTCTAATTACCTTATATAGTCCATAATTGTCTGTAAAATATAAAAAAAAATCTTTCAGTTGATTTTAGGGCTGTAAGTTAAAATACACCATTGTCAGCCAGCCGTAGCTGGGAAGAATTGGCTGGGATTGTAGTTCTGAACATGAATTACATTTTTTTGACCCACAATGGTAGATATGTGCTGTAAGTTGCAAAGGTACAGTCAGAGATATCATGTTCTAAATGTCAGACCAAAGGTTAATGCTGTTAAGAAATGACAAAATGCCTATGGATTTCCAAGTAAAACTACTGTATGACTTATTAAGTTTCTTTATTGTCTCTGACTTTGCAAGTAAATGTCAAACAATTTGGCACAAAGCAAGTTACCTGCTACATTGAAATTTGAGCATATAAATAAATCCCATCAAGAAACCTTGAAGCGGGTGATTACATTGTTATTGTTATCATCATCATATGTATGCTATCATTGGCACACAGGTTACTATAATAGTATTTACCATGAGCCTTTAGTTCACCAAAGATCCAGCACTGGCCAACTATGAGTTTTAGACTGTATTCAGCATATGACCACAAATTTTAGCAAAATCTGTGAACAAGCTAGTCCCCATGTGAGTCATACAGTGATGGTAAGTCACTGTATTCCAAGAGCAGATAATGTACACTTCACAGGAAGGTTCTTCTCTCTTCCTAGCCATGCCCAAGACCCCCCTCAGGTCATATTGCTCCCAGGTGAGAGTTTGTGCATGCTCTTTTCATTCTGAGAGTTGGTCTATGCCAGTGGTGGCGAACCTATGGCACGAGTGCCAGAGGCGGCACTCTGAGCCCTTTCTGTGGGCACCCAGGCCATCACCCCAGAAGGAAGTTCACCAGACAGAACTCAAAGAATCTGCCTGCAGAATCTTCCTACAATGATAGATGAATTTGCCCTCCTTCTTTCAACTGCGTTGGTGTCCTTGGGAGGCTGAAGGATTGAAAGTTGTCAATGAACAAGGAGAAATACATTACTGCTTTGCAATAAATAAGAGGTTTTTGTTTGAAGTTTGGGCACTGAATTAGCATAATTGATTAAAGTAGACTTTATCAGTAAGAAGGATGTATTGAACTGTGACAAAGAATTCTTCACCAGTCAATTAAAATCATCTGACAGATACCCTTTAATGTTATGTTAGAACTGATAGCTATTGAACGCAATTTTATGTCTATGGTCAACTGCGAGGAGTAAAGTAAATAACTTTTTGATTACATTTTATGTTGCTTGTTACAGGGCTGCTCAGAAGTTAAATTTGTCATCTAAAAAGAAGAAACAAAGGACAACACCTTCCTTGGTGTCAGAGCCCCCACTTTTCTCAACTAGCTTCTGTGGTATTCTACAGACTTGTCCTCCACCTGCACCACCATGTTTACTGAGAGCAGTCAACAAAGTGAAAGATACTCCTGGACTGGGGAAGGTAAGGAAGAATTAACATTAATGTACAAATAAAAACAAATATTTTTTACAATAAGAAAATTGAAAGTTATATAGTTATCATGTTATGACCTATCAACATGATGACAGGTTCCTATCAATATGATGACAGGTTTCAACATCCAGAAACCAAGCATATTTTTCCCCAGAAAGTCCATAGCCAGAGTGAACAACCAGCTGCACACTGGAGAGGAAGAGCAGCACCTCTCCATAGAGAAGCAAGCGGTGGCACCATAACGCTGCCAAATATAGGACACGTCCAGGCCAGGCGCCAATGATGTCAATGAGGACCGATATGCGGCCCCATATGGTGTGAGTTATTTTGTTAAGCAAGATGAAGAGTTTGATGACACACACACTTATTGTTTTTATGCTGTTCTTTACTGAAACATTAATTTTCCTTGGATCATAGCCAAAAGTCCTAAGGCTTTTTTAAAATTTCTTGTCCCCGTTGGACATCCCTCACATACAATGAACCTTTTAGCACCAAGGGTTAACTGTATTGTGTAGATCAGTAAAATTGTTTCACAAACTTTTTCCGCCTGTATATGTTAGCTCCAACCACTTGTACTTGGCTCCGCCGACTTCTGCTAGGCCACACCCATCACGTGGTCTTTGAAATGGTGACATTTCTGTAGTGGTTTAATTCACCATGAAAGGACTTCCTGCCTGCTCAGGCTGGGATTTGAAGAGACATTGAACTGTCAATCAAAAGAAGGAGGCAGGGTTCACTGGCACCCCGGAGAAAATGTGACTCTTCTCTCAGAATTTGCCTCATTTCTACTCATTTGCATATAAGAAAAATGGCTGTAATTAAGGTACAGTGCCTCGGTGGCAGATAATGTTAGGTGATATGGGGAGGGAATTCAACCCTTTACCAGCAAGTACTAAAGGTGTGAGGGGTACAGTTCTGGTGACCGTTTATAAACATGTATAAAAAGTTCACAGGATGGGTAAAATTACTGTATATGTGTTGTGTTTAGACCAGGGAGGGTTAATATTGTGTTCGGCATGATTTCAAATAATCGCTAAAGCATGGATCCAGGTTTGTGATTTGACATTTATCAAACACCTGGAATAACAATCTGCAGCGTATTCAGCTCAGTTATTTACGCTGTCTACCTGTAACGTTAACGCCCGCTTAAGTTATTGTTAACCTTGGCACTTAGTTATTGGATTGAAGTGAAGTTAACAAATAAAGGATTTCACACATGAGTAAGTATAAAAAAATGACAGTCAGATAATTTATCCAGGTAAATGGCAGTTAATGATTATCCAAGACACTTGGCTGCGATTCCCTGCCATATTTATACATCGTATATTCATATATCAGAATAAAGATGTGTGTACATAGTAAAATGAAATTGTGTCAATGGATAAATATAGGCAGATTTATGTGATCTAGCGGAAACCAGGAGAACATGCTGTGCTGACTAAAACCCTGAACTTATTCACATCTCCTGGATCTAGCCTAGAATAATATAATCATTACAGGGGGTTTGAAGGGGTTGTTGAGAGGTTTAAAAACATGGCGTCTTACTTTTAAAAACAGCTCCTCTCCTGACCATGGGTTGTGCTTAGTATTGTAATTACCGTAGTTACTCGAGTATAAGCCAAGTTTTTGTATTCGGCTCATACTTAAGTATATTAAAAAAAAAACGTAGTACCTACCTCCGGCGCTCACCCCCGACATACTCTTCTCCTCACAGCTTGCCTTTCCACAAAGCCCTGGTTTCCCAGCAGTGCGGGCAGAGGCAAGTCTTTGCTCTTTGCCCGCGTATGCATTATCGTGTTGTCGCCAGCTTATGTCGTAGTGTGTGTCCACGGGCAAAGTGCATAGACAATGCCTCCACCTGCGCTGTGGAGAGAAGAGGAGGAATCCAGAGGTGAGTACAAACTTTATTATTTTTAAGGGAGGCTCTGCTGCTGGATATTAATTTATTATGGGGGCTCTGCTGCTGGACATTTTATTAAAGAATAGTTTCTGCATTTCCTAACTTCCTAGGCTTATACTCGAGGCAATTTTTGAAAACGCATCCGACAGGTTTGACCAATTATCTTAATTCAAACTGGACAAAAACGCATGTTTTCAAAAAACGCATGCGTTTTTTGACGGACTGCTTAAAAATGGGCCAAAAACGCGTTCAAATGGCATCACCCTTACTATGATTTATGTCAGAAACTGAAGTATAATTTAGCTTATATTTACACCAGCACAGAGATACTGCCATTCTAAATAAGATGAGTCTGCAGTCTCCTAAAAAATCATATGTAACAATGTGACAAACTTAGCCATATTTTCATGTTCTGCTTGAATTACTTTATTTCTTCATGATTTCAATCAATTTTTTTTTAATACGGTAAATACAAAAATAATCAGTTCATATATGTTTCCTGATACAGTATATGCTCTTATATAACTGTAGTCTTCCCCAATTTACAAGGAGCTAAGATAGATTACCCCATCATGGGTTTTTGAAGCCATTCCTAATGCATCACTTTGTAAGATATTCCCACTTTGACTAACAACCCAGTGCACAATATTGATTAAACCACAGGTCATATTCTTCCACTCCCCTATTTCGTTTTATGACCTTATCCTTTCTTCTCCTCTATTATCATTGCATGTTTTTATGGCCTGAAATCATTTAGCCATTGAGAATGGTTTTCACGGCCACAGTCAATTGATTTCTAGTCAACTTCTTTGAGGCACACAGGCTCAGGTGCTGCCAATTGCCACCCGGGAATGCTAGCCAATTACCTTCTGCTATAATATGGCCCGCACTGCCTAGTCATGCATAACATTTTGTTAGAAGATGCCTCAACACTGGCTGAGTGATGGAATGAGATGGCCTGAGGGAATAGGATTACAGGTTACCGTCTCAGTTCCCAGTTATTTTTCTAGCTACAATATTTAGCTCATCTAAGCTGGTCAAAGAATGCCCCTTCCACACGCAAGCCATGTAAAGCAAGGAGTGACCTGGAAATATTTTCAGTAATACCCAGACCATCTGAAACATAAGTCATATTTTCAGGGATTCCTGCATGTGCTAGATGTTCAGATATACCAATAGTCAGATATATCAATAGTCAAGGTAATAATATATATATTTATGACCTAGAAACAAGTCGTCATTAATCATTTCGTGACTTGTGAGCATCATAGCCTTTCGACTCCTCTGCCACTTGCTCATTGAATAGCAATCAGCACTGGGCTAATAGAGGAGCCCCTTTCTTATTCTGATAGGATTAAACCTCCAAAAACAATATTGATAACCCTAACGACCCTAAACCAACATAACCCCATTAGGCATCTGCCCCATAGCTAGTTTACTCCAGGGAATTACGGTAATAGCATTCACACTTTTTGTAGTTAAGAATTTTTTAGACATTCAGCATTTTCCTGTTAACATGGCCATGAATTCCTGTTATAAGCTATAGCTTTACAACGTGGTAATGCTAAACAGTCTGCACTTTGCATATGAATGGTTTATTAGCCATCTGTAAAAGCAGATTGATCATTTCAGTAAAACTTTATGGGCTGCAACTGACCAGAGTGAAAGCAGTCATCTTGATCATTTGTGGAGATGATTTTGTAAAGCAGATGTGCTGGATGGATCAAGAAAGAGGTTGCACTTATAATGGTAACACTGTCCTATTGTCTAGACATGATTTTCCTTCTTAGAAGAAATAGAAGAAAACAGTGGCATCTTAAAGCCCACGGATTCCTTCCCAGTCTGATAATGTCAAACCCAGACCAGTAAAAGTAAAATACATCAGTTCTTGCCCAAAGCTAAGTGGCGGCAATTTAATGTTAGCTTTTTTAGATGTGCCAGGAGCTGTGCTATCTTCTCAAATAACTTCCACAGCCAATCACATTTCTTTAATTATGAATTATAATAATCTTTATTTATGTAGCGCCATGAAGTTCTGCAGCGCTTTACAAATCAATGATCTACTATTACATGTAAATCAGATTTTACAATGGCCCAGTTACCAGTTAAACTGTTCCATTTTGTTTCAGAAGAAAGCAAATGGTCCAAAATTATATTTCCTGGCAATTAATGAAATTTAGATATTTAGAAATTTTGACTTTTGGAAAGGCAGCTTAGTCTGTTGTATGGTATGGCTGGTAAACATTTTTCAAGAAATTATATAGAAGATTTTTAAGACATATTTAATTATGGCACCAACCAGAAAACTTTGGTGATGGAACCTTTCCAGATATATTGATACACTAACCACATACATGTGATGTATTCCCTTATTGATTGACTACATACATGATGAGTATTCCCTTATTGTTTGACAATATACATGATGAGTATTCCCTTATTGTTTGACCACATACATGATGAGTATTCCCTTATAGATTGACAATATACATGATGAGTATTCCCTTATTGATTGACCACATACATGATGAGTATTCCCTTATAGATTGACAATATACATGAGTATTCCCTTATTGATTGACCACATACATGTGGTGTATTCCCTTATTGATTGACTACATACATGAGGTGTATTCCCTTATTGATTGACCACATACATGAGGTTTATTCCTTTATTGATTGACTACATACATGAGGTGTATTCCCTTATTGATTGACCACATACATGAGGTTTATTCCCTTATTGATTGACCAAACACATGAGGTGTATTCCCTTATTGATTGACTACATACATGAGGTGTATTCCCTTATTGATTGACTACATACATAAGGTGTATTCCCTTATTGATTGACCACATACATGAGGTGTATTCCCTTATTGATTGACTACATACATGAGGTGTATTCCCTTATTGATTAACCACACACATGTGGTGTATTCCCTTATTGATTGACCACATACATGAGGTTTATTCCCTTATTGATTGACCAAACACATGAGGTGTATTCCCTTATTGATTGACTACATACATGAGGTGTATTCCCTTATTGATTGACTACATACATGAGGTGTATTCCCTTATTGATTGACCACATACATGAGGTGTATTCCCTTATTGATTGACCAAACACATGAGGTGTATTCCCTTATTGATTGACTACATACATGAGGTGTATTCCCTTATTGATTGACTACATACATGAGGTGTATTCCCTTATTGATTGACCACATACATGAGGTGTATTCCCTTATTGATTGACTACATACATGAGGTGTATTCCCTTATTGATTGACTACATACATGAGGTGTATTCCCTTATTGATTGACTACATACATGAGGTGTATTCCCTTATTGATTGACTACATACATGAGGTGTATTCCCTTATTGATTAACCACACACATGTGGTGTATTCCCTTATTGATTGACTACATACATGATGAGTATTCCCTTATTGATTAACCACACACATGTGGTGTATTCCCTTATTGATTGACTACATACATGAGGAGTATTCCCTTATTGATTGACCACATACATGTGGTGTATTCCCTTATTGATTGACTACATACATGAGGAGTATTCCCTTATTGATTGACCACATACATGAGGTGTATTCCCTTATTGATTGACCACATACATGAGGTGTATTCCCTTATTGATTGACCAAACACATGAGGTGTATTCCCTTATTGATTGACTACATACATGAGGTGTATTCCCTTATTGATTGACTACATACATGAGGTGTATTCCCTTATTGATTGACCACACACATGTGGTGTATTCCCTTATTGATTGACTACATACATGATGAGTATTCCCTTATTGATTAACCACACACATGTGGTGTATTCCCTTATTGATTGACTACATACATCAGGAGTATTCCCTTATTGATTGACCACATACATGTGGTGTATTCCCTTATTGATTGACTACATACATGAGGAGTATTCCCTTATTGATTGACCACATACATGAGGTGTATTCCCTTATTGATTGACCACATACATGAGGTTTATTCCCTTATTGATTGACCACACACATGATGAGTATTCCCTTATTGATTGACAACATACATGAGGTGTATTCCCTTATTGATTGACCACACACATGAGGTGTATTCCCTTATTGATTGACCACATACATGTGGTGTATTCCCTTATTGATTGACTACATACACGAGGTGTATTCCCTTATAGATTGACCATATACATGATGAGTATTCCCTTATTGTTTGACCATATACAGGCAGTCCCCGGGTTACATACAAGATAGGGTCTGTAGGTTTGTTCTTAAGTTGAATTTGTATGTAAGTCGGAACTGTATATTTTATCATTGTAATCCCAGCCAGAACTTTTTTGGTCTCTGTGACAATTGGATTTTAAAAATGTTGGGTTGTCATAAGAATCAGTATTAACACTAAAGCTTCATTACAGACAACATTGATAACTGTTATAGCTGATTATTGTAGCCTAGGACTAAAGCACAATAAATTACCAATATCCAGAGGTCCGTTTGTAACTAGGGGTTGTATGTAAGTCGAGTGTTCTTAAGTAGGGGACTGCCTGTACATGATGAGTATTCCCTTATTGATTGACTACATACATGAGGTGTATTCCCTTATTGATTGACCACATACTTGGGGTGTATTCCCTTACTAATTGACCAAATACATGAGGTGTATTCCCTTATCTATTCACCTCATGCATGAGGTGAATCCCCTAATTCATTGACCACTTCAGTTTCCTTGAGGTTCATGAAATTCCTGCAGGCATGAAATACCACAGGCTTCCATATTACTCACAGCTATCTATAACACTTAAACACTGTGTGGATAGTAAAGCAGTTCTCACATGGGTGGAGGCCCCTTTAGCTTCCTACTTCTTATTTGGGTACAAGTGAGATTTGTCCATCAAGCCAAGCTGTGCAGGAAGAATCCAATGGGGAGCTGCCCAAATTACCATTCTATCTGTTCCTAGCTCATGATTAATCTATGTTTTCTATGGAGAACTGCAGTGTTAAATATTGATGTTTCCCTTTAACCTGATTCTGATCGATGTCAGGCAGGGATGCTACTCTGCAATTGGACCCAGAGATTGTGTGATTGTTGATACGGATTTGGTTTAGCAGAGATGCTGTGTTCTCTGAGATCCAGCACAGTTCTGCAGGTTTGTTCAGTGCTGGTGAGTTAAGTTGTTTCCCCTGTAAAATCTGTCTTTTACTCCTGCTTGGGGATCGCAGTATGTTTAAAGAAAAGACAAGCACAAGTTACAAAAAAATAGAAAAAAAATGCCCACAATTGGTCAATTGGAAGTTAATTTTATTTTGTGGAATTAGTGCTTTTCAGTGACATATCCATCATCAACTGTTGTTATATCTGGAAATTCAACCATAAATCATTTGAATATAGGATTGAAGCACAAAGGATGTCCTACTATAACACTGAAGGGCTGGCACTGCCATGCAGTCCATACCGTCCATCTTTACAGAAACATTTTTGTTCTCCTTTTTCTCTTGATAAGTTCACTCATTCAGTTGTATCACTCAAATGAAGTGTTCAGCTTCTCAGCTCCTGCCTCATGATTATAATCCTTTGATCCATGAACAAGCTAATTTACGGTAATAATGTAATTACCTTCTAAAGCAAGTCAAGGTAAATGAGATCAAATGCTCAGCACATAATATTGCGTAGGCAATATGTAGTATACATACAACATTTGGGCAGCTGTTTCTTGCAACATTTATTTTGCATTATTTATGATATATATAAATGTTTGCAAAGTGCTTACTAACCCTGCAGAAATACTTAGCAGTCCTGTACAAATGACTGATAAAAATCATTATATGCTAACACCTTTAACTGGATTTTGGTAAATGTCTTCTGTATTCCAGTACTTCTTTATGCAAGTAACACAACACATTGGTGGAAACAGTCATCAGTACTTAGGGTCAACCACTAATGACACCTACTGGTCATCTTTGAGGCTTACATCTAACTGAAGCCCAAGTATTCTATTGCATTAGTGGCTGCTAATATGTGTGACTCTCGGCTTTTGTGATGTATAAATTAGACATGGGAAAATAAGGTATATGAGGGTGCGATCTCACCTTGCAGTTACAACTGCATTGCAATGCATTTTTAGGTGCTATTACGTGCAGTTTTGTTGATTTACCACATGAAAGACATTAACTGAATGGGTGAATTTGATTTTGAACTCATTCCACAAATGTCATTTACCTGTTAAATTAACAAAACTGCACCTAAAACCACCTCAAAGCTGATTGGGATGCAGTTTTAACTGCAATGTGTGACTGCAATATAAACATATTTTAATGGCTGCTTTTACATGGTGTCGGATTACTCATGTTGCTCATGTTAATTTTATGGATTTTATTATAACTAAAAAAAATATTGCATATGTTGGACATACTTTTTTAGGGTGCTCATAGTTCATGCAAAGGTTATACAGGTGGTGAATATTCTGGTGAATAGAATTCTGTACCCCATAAAAATATTTAGACACTTGATTCAGTTGTTAGATATCCTGCTTGTATGATGTTTTTGTACCTTACAATTAGAATAACTAGTTGACATTCTTGAACAAAAAAGTAAACAAGGAAAGAGATCAGGAATGTCAATAGGTGTCTGCTGTGAAGCCCTCAGGCTTAGCGAAGTGGTGAGAAGGGATTACAGAAGAGAATGACATGTAGGAAGGTATTTTAACAACTTGATGAGCAATTATGAGGGCTGTAACCTGGACCAGCATTAGGTAGCAAAGTGTACAGTACCTTAAGGAGTACCATATAGTCTGCACATTATGCAATACAAAAACTTTCAGCTAAGAAATAGAGTTGTGTAGCTGTGTAGCTACATTTCCAAGGTTTGGGGACCAGGTATCAGATACGTGTATAAAGCTTGAGGCCATTAGTACTAGCACTGAGATTTTCATTCCAATCTGTGGTAATACTGTTTATGCCAGTGATGGTGAACCTATGCCACTGGTGCCAGAGGCGGCACTCGGAGCCCTCTCTGTGGGCACCCAGGCCATCACCCCAGCATGAAGTTCACCAGACAGAACTCAAAGAATCTTCCTACAGAATCTTCCTACAATGATAGGCGAATTTGCCCTCCTCCCTTCAACTGCATTGATGTCTTTAGGAGGCTGAACGACTGAAAGAACAAGGAGAAATAAATTACTGCTTAAATTGCTGTGCTGGCACTTTGCTATAAATAAGTGGCTTTTGGTTGACGTTTGGGCACTCAGGCTCTAAAAGGTTCGCCATCACTGGTTTATGCTATAATATTTGTAAAACAAAGGGGTTGTTCCATTATTTTAAAATGAAAGTAAAAGTTCAGAAGAAATTCCATTGCTGTTCCAATCATAATCCAATCTATTTAACCTGATACGCAGTAGATTATATTAATATCTTATAAAAAGAAGTTAAGGCATACCATTCGATACAACTTTTCAAGAACCAAGACTCTTTTGGTATCTACAAAAGTGAAAATGCTCTTTTGCTTTTTTGTATATTTTATTATTTTTATTAATTTGTGGGTGCTCATTGCTGTCTAATAAACAATAAAGCCCATTATATATCTTTCAAGATGTGCAGAAATCTTAAAAAAGAGCCACATATTCACATATTACATAATTATAATATATATTATATATGAAAGGAAACCTACCATGAAATCAAGCATGATAAACCAGGTACACTTACTCATAGATCCAGGCACCATGACTGTGGTAATCTTCTTATATTTGTTATCCATGGCTTCCATCCTTCGAGTATAAGCCGATCCGACTATAAGCCGAGGTACCTAACTTTTACACAAAAACCTGTGAAAACCTATTGACTCGGGTATAAGCCTAGCATATAACCTGCTAGCTCTTGCCCCAGTATATAGCTAAAAGCCCCTTTTCCCCACTATATAGACAGACAGGTCATGCTCCCAGTATGTAGTCTGCAGCCCCTGCCCCCAATATGTAGTCTGCAGCCCCTGCCTCCAGTATATAGCCTGCAGCCCCAGCCCCCCAGTATATAGCCAGCAGCCCATGCCCCCAGGATATAGCCTGCTGCCCCTGCCTCCCAGTAAATAGCCCGGAGTCCCTGCCTCCCAGGTTATGGCCCGCAGCCCCTGCCCCCCCACTATATAACCAGCAGCCCCTGCCCCCCACTATATAGCCTACAGCCCCCTCCCGAGGTATTTCCAGCCTATAAGAAGCAAAATGTGTACTCACCTTCCGACTCCCCACCTGACAGGTCCTCTTCTATCCATCGATGCTCCGTGTCCCTGTCAGTCACTCGCTGACATTATAGTGTGTGCCCACAGCGGCACACACACTAGAATGTCAGCGAGCAGCTGAAGTTATGATGCAAGCGACGGCACCGCGCCAGGAGACACGGAGCCAAAGCATCGATGGAAAAAGAAGACTTGCCAGGGGGTGTCGGAAGGTGAGTACACCTTTTGTTTTTGTTTTTTCATAGACCCTAGTAAAGGCCTAGTATGGGTTTTTCACACAGTGGAGCTACAGCACAGAGAAGCTCTGGTAACACCCCTATGGCCCTTCTGAACCATTAGCATTATTTTAAAAGTTGATTTTAGAAGAAAGGAGGCCATGTATAACAAATATAAAAACAATTACAACAGTCACAGTGCCTGGATATATGAGTTAATGTCATTGGCTTATCATACTTGATTTAAATGGTAGATTTCCTTTATTTAAATGGTGAATGCAGGTTATTGGTAGTCAGTAAAGAGGTGTACACTTATGTTTCCTATTTTATTATAGCACATTTGGAGTCCATTGTGCAGCAAGCTGTATTGTTACAATGGAACCAAATAGCACACATTTAGGTGGGCCAAAAGATGGATGTAAGTGCCCCATTCCCCACCAAGGGTAATAACCATGAACCATGATTAATCGAATGTCCTTGTCTGAAGGCGCAGCCACTATCTATTGTCTCCCAGGGACAGGCAAGGAAGATGTGTTCAGAAAAATAAGCTGAACCCTGCACTGTGTTTAGGTAGACAGACAATTAATAATACTTCACTATCCTATCGCGCACAGCATTTAGGATTATTGGGACAATAGACTGAGCAAGTGGCCTGTTAACCATGATCATTTTTCTCTGTAAGTTGTTCTGCCCTAATAAAACATTACAGCTCCTTCTTTCTTTGTTGCGGAAAAAAAAGCTCCCAAGTAAACCTTCTTCACTTTTCATTGACAGCGATATTAGTTCCATCCATCAACCCTTTAGTGCCACAATGTGTTATTTAGACCAATGGTGGCACTTCCTGTAGGGATGAATAACGATGGCCACTTCTATACAATATGATTATCAATGAAAAATGAAGAGGAAAGAACAAAAATCAGGAAGATATATTGGCAATCTTCTTATTTTCTAAAGCAAAAGCTTTTTTTAGGCATAACTGTTATTTTATTGGTGTTTATTTAGAGGTCTATGATGCACATAGTAAATAGCCTTATATTTAGGTAACCGTATAAGAAGTATTGGGGGAACACTTGTTGGCAGCTATTCTACCAAAATTATCTATAAATGCACCGCTTGGCTCATCTGAATTTGCATGTTTATTTTAGAGGATACATCAGAATAACCTACTTCAAGAAGAACCTAGCTGCAGTTTATATACCATGGGAAAAGGCATGGCATATTGTAATTTACTGTGTTGATTTCTCTATCCTAGAACATCAGGGGAGAAATTATATATACATGGACAGTTTAAGGTCGCCTCACAGTTTACTAAAATAAAAAATAATCCTCTTTTTATTTTATAGAGATTTATTGAAAAATCCACTCCAGAAGAAGTGCAAAAAATGGTGTCCTTGAATAAGACCTTTAGCAGGCTACCTTACCGTACGACAACATTATTATATCCAATCATCTATAATTTAACCACGTGTAACACAGACAATATTATAAAAACTAGCAAATTTAGTTATTGATTAAGAATTAAGATTGAAAATTCTTGGTAAGGAATGTGCAAACAATTTTTTCCCCCTGACACATATTTTAAATATAAAATATGGTAAGTATTTTTACATTTTCATAGGAAAGTTGTATCTTAGTTGAAGCTAGTAGAAACTTCATAAAGGAAGCTCTGGAAGACAGAACTTCTTGTTGGTGCTATGCCTCAAACAACATTTATCCTCATGTGTCCTTGACAGCTGCATGAAAACCCTTGCTAAATGAAAACGAAGAAGCTCTGGCAAACTGGCAATGCTGGCCAACCTCTGCATTGAAAAAGGCTAATCGTCCAATAGATAGACATGCATGACTTGGCTTTCTCTTTATGCCTCCTTGATTGAGACAAGATGAGCTTGCTGGCTCGGACAGCAGCTAATTTTGCTAGAACAATTTCCTCAGGGAATGGCTTTTATCCACAAAGGATGACAAGTGTGGCAAATTGCTTACAAAGCCACAGACCTAAAGGGCTTTTTGAGAGTTCTCAGATTTTTCCGATCATTGTGGTGCAGCAATGTCCCTGCTAAATCTGTGAACAATACTTCTTCTTGATCATTTCCCATTAATCTCATACTTTATCATTAAAGCAGTAGGGAAAGGTTAACTGGATACCATCAACATTCTAAGTCTTTTGCCTACTTACAGTGTTTATATAATAACAACTACATACTCATTGCTGATTTTTTTTTTTTTTTTACCAAGTCCTACTAAGTCTTCAACTTTTTACTCCTAGAGCTTGCCTTTGACGACAGACCTGGAGGTTGCTTTTGATGTTGGGTCTAGTGAATGCTAAATATTGAGGCTCAGTGTTATAGTATAGTATTGTCCTCTTTTAACTTATATGATATCCTCTAAAAAAAATAAATTAATTAATAAATGTCACACAAAAGCTATTTAGACTGGACAGGCGCCTAACTGAGACCATACACCCCCTTCCCCTGCAACATTTTGGTTTACAAATATATCAGCCGCGACAACATGCAGTTACCCCTGCATAAAAATTTATTTGGTGCGCTAACCCCACACAGTTTGTGCCCACAATAATAGCACCCCCTTTCCTTTAGCTACAACTTATGTTGCTCCCCCACCAGTTATAGTACCTCTTTTCCTGAGACCTCCTGACTTATTATGACCCCTCTCTGTGCTGTCCGTTTTGTAGTCTCCCTCCCAAATTTATGTTCCTTTTTTCGGAAGCCCCTCTCATCATTTCTTGAAGTACAATAATAAATCATTGCCTTAGACGGTCTGCTTTCCTGTTTTGCCATGGCTGTGCGCAATTCTGAAGCCATCATATAATGGCTACTGGCCTGCGGGATTTAGCTGTGAAAAGGATGAATGGTGATATGGAAAGGCAACATATCACCAAAGCAGTAAACTCTATCTGGGTACTCTGGAGAGTGGACTGCACAGCCACTGCGCAGGCCCCGTAGCTGCTACAACAGATCTTCGTCCTTTTAGACTAAGACATAACAGTCGTAATCGCCTCAGCTTTACGAGCAGATTATTGAGAATCTAGCTATTTACAATTCAGGAAAGTTGGATGAGACATAAACAAATTTAAGCACAAGATGGTTCATGCAGCAGACTTCAGATTTCAACCCATTTCCAGGAGTTGAAGGTACCCAGCAGCCATTTCACTATAAACACGCCGTGTGTATCCCCATCTATCCGTATTTTTCTACTAAAGAGGCAGAATGCAATGTATTCATGAATATTTTCACATCTTCTGCTCTTGTGGTCTCATCAGTAGAATTTGGGCCTATAGATATGGTTTGATGTGCATCTCATTAAATCTTTCCCCTTCACATATGTAATGCGCAATGCAGTGTTAAATTATCCTTCGGAAGACCTGAACATTATTGTAACAGCTCAAGGACAACCGAAGGACCTGAATTTATTGTAATTTTTACAACAAAGAAAAAAACACCAGCATTTCCATGCATTGTCATTTCAGTTCTATTCTATGATTTTGTCTTTTGTTTTAAACTAATGAAAAATCTATTACATTGTAATGATTTCATGTTAGACTATGCTGCTGGAATGGCGATAACGCTGATCCCCCAGCACTAGAATTATGTATTCTTAAATTAGCTCTAGTGTCATCTCTGCAAATAATTGGCGTCAGCATCTGTAATAGGAAGGCATTTATTAACAATTAACCTATATAAATGCCATGTAAAACAGAATGATATACTTCATGATTTCATCTCCTCCTCTTCTTAGAAGAAGAATTGCCAGTCTCAGGAGAGCGTACGGCTAAAGAATGACATATTACACATCTGATTTATCCCTCTAGCTGTAGGATAATGAATATGAAATATCCAATTCCTATTTACTCTAAAAAGTGAATGAAGAATCACTCTAGATATGAAAGCAAGATTTTACAGACAATTTTGGGAGCCAGTTTGTGACTTCTCCTGTTTTATTTTCCCTTACATGGTAATTATAGGTTTTAAGGAAAAGTAAATCTGTACCAATAGCGCTTCTGAGACATCTGCAGGGCTATATAAAGGATTATAGCCAGTTGCCAATAGTAACCAATATTAGCCCAGCAATTGCTGGCTGGCGAGACGTCTGCTGACTGTTCTATGTGCACTCCTACATCCTCAGGTTGGTAGTGTAATGTAATCCATCTTCAGGGGTCTTCTGCTAATCTTGCAGCCCACACAGGCTTTGTTTTGATTTCAGTTCAATTTGTCATTGGCTTTATACACATGAAGTCAGGTTTAATTTGTGTCTGCAGCTTCAAGCCAGATTACAACTAATTGTGTCGGAGGCTGCAATTTCCCAGCATTCAAGGCAATGCATATATTATACAGGCAGGAAGGCTGGAATCGGAAAATAAATAATCAATTTCTAATCAGAAAACATCATAAAAGGGACCAGTAACACATATTGTGCAATGACCCCTGTGACAGCAGCGTACCGAGGACACATTTACTAAGAACTGTGTACCAGTTTTCTGTCGGACTTTGAACATTCTTTTGGGCTTAAACTGCTTGCACAGGTATTTAAGAAGTGCCTGCATGACATTTGTGTTGCACATGACCCTTTTGTGGCGTGGGTGCACTAGTCATTATGCAGTTGCATTAACATGCAAAGTCCATCAGAATTGTATAGCACACCCCCCCCCCCCATGTTAAAGGTGCACCAAAAAAAGTGGTGCATTCTGTCGGAGCAGTGCAGATTCATGAAGAACTATAAACAGCAACATACCTGCCCTGTCTGGTAATTAAGCTTGGTTTCATTGGTGTGAACAGAACAAATCTCAAAAAAGTGCCCCCTCTCTCATCCAATAGTAATAATAATAATAGATGAAGTACCACTGCCTGAATGAACTATGGAACATACCTAACTTCTTACCAAAGTAATTACAAAATATGTCATGCTGCTACCCCAAAAATAATAATATTGTATATATAGTGCTTCCCTTTAAGTGAATTTTACTATATACAGCAGTGATGGCGAACCTTTTAGCGGCCGAGTGCTCAAACTGAGCCCCAAACCCCTCTTATTTATCGTGAGGTGCCAACCAAAAATTAAAGCAGTAACTTATTGCTCCCTGTTCAACAACTTCATATTTGCCTCCTATGGACAGCAACACAGTAGAAAGATGAAATATTTTCATCATTTTAGCTTCTTTCCACTGTCCTTCTGTACAGAGAGAATCATGTCCCTCTTCCTACAGTCCCAAGTATCAAACTATGACTGAAAGCAGCATATTTTAAGTTGCTTGGAACTGGAGGAAGATTCTTTGAGTCCTGTCTGGTGTGCTGGGGCTATGGCCCGGGTGCCCACAGAAAGGCCTCTGAGTGCCGCCTCTGGCACCCGTGCCGTAGGTTCGCCACCACTGATATACAGTATCCTACTTTTATAAAAATATTAAAAGTCCTCCCCATATTTAAATTTAAAATTGTGTTTTTAATTAAAATATATATCTAGTGCAATCCTCTCACATTCACTATATTTTAGGCTCTCCTTCCCTGCAGCATTATAAAATGCTGAGAACAATTGTAGTAATTCACTAAAGTAAACCCCCAAACTGAATTCATTATGAAATCAAATGTATTATATTAAAAACTGTGAAAACGAAAGCATAGTAATATATATAATACAGCTCCCCTCCACTGAAGTCATTGAGAAATATAGCATTTTAATTATTATTATTATAATTATTATTATAGCCTCACCAAGAATTCTTTATAAAAGCACATTAAAATTTTTAAAGGAAAAATTATTATTTATTACAGCTAAAGTTTGTGCTAGTTTAATTTTGGCGCATGATGGTCTGCAGGAAACTCTTTAGAAAAACCCAATGAATAATGTGTACAATACACTAAAATACCTCAACAAAAAATTATAGAAATAAAATGATGCTTTATTTGGTCTTGTTTATTTGAGTAAGGAATGAAGAAAGGTGTCATTGGAAGCAGCAGCCTTTTTGGCTTGTTCTAAATGGTTTGGACACATTATACAGTGAGACATTTTGACTGCACTCACTTTCCTAATAGTTCTCCTAAAATATAGAACTAATGTTTACAACTATTGTTGTTGTTGAGGTCTCAGCGTACTGTAGCAATGGCCAACAATCGGCTACTTTAGTGACATTTCTCCAACTTTATGCATGAAAAATAGGAAGAACTTGTTCAATGGTTCACAGCATAGAAAATCAACATCCAAACTGTGAAAAACTAAATCTAGACAACACCAGAACAAAAGTGTCAAATCATGTGATAAATACTAAATCAATAGTAATTTTAGGCAACACAAATGTGAATATGAGCTGTGACCTACATGCACTTTGGTAGCTAAAAATAGAAAAACAATATGGTGAAAGAAATGGCTAAAGTTAGAGAACTCAGCACAAAAGCGGCCATTAAATGCCTCCATTACTTACTCAGAGATGGTGTAACTGTACTGTGTGCTGGAGGGTAAATGAACAATGATGGGAGATTTTCTCGGTTGGAATCGTACGGTCCCTGAGCAGGACAGAATGAAGTTTTATATTTTCAGCAAAAGATAGCTGCGGGATATTCATCTGGGCCCGTGATAAATGGTTTTGACATTTTCCACAGACATAACTTGTAAGACAGGCCTTTTTATTCTCCAATGGTGAAGTCTGCATTATTGATCAGGCGCTGTTTGTTAAAGGTTGCTGGTAAGAATTACACTCGTCTGTGTAAAACAAGAAAACATTTATTGCAGTCTTTTTATGTTGTTCCATGTCTTCCTTTTATGCTTTGGGAAGTTAACACTAATGTATACAGTAAATAATACAGATCTGTTCAAAACATGATTGGAATTAAGAGAATGGAAGGAGAGCATAGGGTCAAATGAAGTAGTCTAAAGTCTAACACAATTCAGATAAGACAGAAAGAAATCAAATTATTGTATGTTTTTGTTACTTTCAGACTGTAAGAACGTTTTCAGCCATTTCCGCAATCATTTATTATCAGTAGGGTGATATGAAAGTGTCAGTCAAATCTCCTCAAGGATGTAAATGATGATATCTCTATACAAGACAATACAACTTTATACTTGAAAACAAAGGTTTTTCATTGCCAAATTAGCATTTTGTTTGGCATTTAGTGTTTTCCATTTTCCCTGTCAGAAGACATAAATAATTGTAGATACAAATTTATTACGTCCTATTGCTGAGAACAAAGCGGCATATTTTTGGCAGTAAATCTGTTATGTCTTATCTTTAACTGCACCTTTAATATCCCTTTTCTATCTGCCTCTAAGGAATTTAGTGAAACAAATTACGCAAATATAAAATATGAACTAATAAGTTAGTATGTGTAGATTTTATAGCACAACTGTATTCCAAAATGAATATTTGATTATACATACTGCAGCACTGTGGTTCCAAGTAACAGTGAGATATTTTAACCACATGCAATAGCTTTGTCATACGGCTTTCAGACATGAGGATCCTGGTGCAAAAAATTGGGAGCTAAAAGCTGACCATAAACATGGCTTAATGTTTGCTAGTGGGACTGGTCTACCAACTGATGTGTTTAGAGGCCTCCTGTCTGTCTTTTGGTGGAAGATAATTGGGAAATATGAATCTGTGTTGTGCTTTAACTTATCCAATATTTGTGTTCTCGCTCCGAGTCTGGCAGTAGTTTACTCCACTTTTCCAATTGGGAACATATGCATTCTCAGATGAGCTCAGTGTGGATCTGCTGGACAAGGGAGAGATAGTTGTCAGCATAACAAGCATTTATTCAATAGCTATCTGAAGTATATGGCCATATACGGTACTAAAAGAAGTAGTCATACGACTGTGCCAGAGAAAGCTGTCTAGTTAATTTGAATGAAACTGTTCCAAATACTATTAGGAGGTGAGCCATTATCTCAATATTTACCCAGTTGCTCATTAGAGGTTTTTGTGCTTTGTTTTACTTTACTTCCTATGTTGCTATCATATTGTAGCTTCTAATAATGTAGCTTGGTAACACATGTAATAAAATAGTTATTTGCAGGCAATAGAATAATGAATTCTTTGGTAAGGTATTCATGCCATATATTAGCCACAGTTTAGGAATAGGATGTACAAATCACAGGTATAGGATGAGACAATGATCAAAAGTTCATTAAATTTGTATTGATCCAAGGTATATTATATGACATTTTAACATGCTTTTGAAATAATGTAAAACTTTTAATGACTGGGAATGTGGAGGTATTTAATCTATCCTCAGATTACCAGGAGCAGCACTCCTAAAGTAACTATTTCCCTAATTCAATCCTCTGCCTAGAAGCCAGAAGGAAACTGCAGTTCACCACCAGTTATTATATATGTCAAATGAAATGGTCACAGTCGTATAACTACTTCTTTCATAAGAATGTTGGCTCTAGCTGAAAGGTTGTTTGTATGAACTTTGCTTATTAGATAGACAGACAGTCTGGGAAAGTGATATCCTTCTTTCTGTGGTCTATACGGGCTTACTTTTTATCAAGTATGGTTTGCAGAAAGAAAGTTTATTGGACCTATACTTTGCAAGCGTCTGGCACTATTGATTGAGGGCTGTTGATTGGTAAAGTATACATGCATGGAAGGCTTTTAAGCAGAAGCCCTGAAATTTCCTGAGTTACCTATACTTGAATGGAATCTTTGTCCATACAGCACGGCTTGAGTCACATGTCTGGAATAGCAGTTCTTCAAGTGAAGGAACATAGATAGCTCTCATAATTTTTCATGTCATGTTTTGGTTTCCACTAGTATCAGACCAGTCTCTAGTGGGTAGCATGTATCTAATTCTGTGGGCACACATTATGGGCTTAGTGTTAATGTACAGCAGAGAAAATCTAAATACAGTCAAGATTTAAGCAGGCTGTTCTATCATTTATAAGTATAAAAGTGCATTCATACCTCAGAGCTGGAATTTTATATATTTATTCAGGACTGGGGAAGTTGACGGATCAATAGGTGTGTTGTGTATTCACAGTGTCCTGTTTAGTAAAAATTCATAGGAAGAAACTAAAATACACAATAGAAATATTTACCATTTAGGATTTTGATATTTTATTGGGATGGAAGCGGATAAAATTAACCTATTCTGAAACGATGGACTTAAAACTTGCCTCATATCACCTGAAGTGTGGTCAAGAAAATGTTTAGTAGTTAAAACTGTACCTTTCTTTATGTAAATATTCAAAAATAAGTTTGAAAGAAACCGTTGATTTAGATCTTTAAAGGGAACTTGTCACCAGAAAACCCTTAAATAAATATAATGTACATTACCTTATAGGTGGTTTAATTGTCTTGTAATAATGTATGTGGGTATCCGCTGTCTTTATTCTCCATGATTATCTTCTTGGATGCTGTCAAGGAGGTGGGAGAGAGCTTGCATCCAGTCAGGCTCCCCTCCCTCCTCACAGCCGCTGTGGCTTGTAAAATCCACCCCTCCTCTCTCCCCATGCTCCACGTCTCTACTAGCTATTTGAAAACTGTAGCGCATACCCGGTGCATCTGACGTGTTGGTGCTGGGCAGCCTGTACTGGTCACTGCAGCAGTGCACCACGCATTCACCAGTGTTATGTGCGCAGTGTTGGCGAGAAAGTGCTAGCCGGTCATGCTCCAACATATACGTAGATGTCACTGATGAGCAGCGGATCGGCTTGTTCTCTCTTTCCAGCGCCGCACACATAATACTCACATGCCTTAAGTTTTCCACCACTGCTTTAGACTATTATTTTCAGTATTTGATTTTCTGACAGTACTTTCAAAGTGTCTAGCATGGTACAAGTATAATATCAGCAACAAACTGATCTTAATTGATTTGAGCAAAAAAGTTCAATTTACACCAGACTAAAGAGCAAAGACCCAAAATGATGTGGGTCTTTTGTGTTCATAACTACCGATGGAAGAGCATAAGTAGGTACATTGTAGAAATCATTGTGAAGAAGCCTCCTCTACAGATGTCACAGGCGTGTCTAAGTTCATCAATATTGCTTCCATATGCTTTGGATATATGCTTCCATATGCTTAGTACTGTATATTCTGAGACTGGTTAGAGCAGTAGGACATGACTTCATATTTATTTGCTTTTTTGATGTCAAGGAGACTCCAGCCTTCACACTCTGTATGAAAAGGTCAACTATTCAGGTAAATGCAGAATTACTCAGCTTTAACGAGATAAGGGAGAGACATACGGTACCCAATACGGCTAGCTTTCATTACACGCAACTGCGACACGCATTCAAAGCCCAATTCGGCTCCTTCAGCCTGACAGTGAAATTCTCCAAACTAGAGACTCTGATGAGTACCCCGGACCTCCCTAAGCCACTCACTCAGTGCTATGCTCTCCTACAAGAGCAAAAGTCCAGACCGTTTGATAGAGCCTGTGAACGCTGGAGACAGGATATCCCTGACCTGTCAGATGATGACTGGAGGGAGGTCGAACTGTCCTACTTCACATCTGTTGTGAGTGCGAGGGACTTCCTGATCCAATCTAAATTCCTCCATAGAGTTTACTTCACCCCTGCTAGACTATTTCGCATGGGAGCAATGCCTGATGATCTTTGCTTTCGCTGTCAGGCTGAAGTTGGATCCTTCCTGCATTGTGTCTGGTCCTGCCCTAGGGTCCATGTCTTCTGGTCCGAAGTGCTGGAGTTCCTTAATATACACTTTGATTTCCCACGCTTACTATCTCCCTCTGTGTGTCTCCTCGGCATCATAAACGAAGTTGTCAATGGCCACTATGACAAAATTTTCTTTAGGTTTGTCCTATACTACGCCCGAAAAGTGGTGGTGATGACCTGGAAGGACCAGGAGCCCCCTCCATTAAAAAGATGGATACTACTCATTAATAGTGTCATTCCCCACTACCGGTCCCTGTATGCCAACAGGAAGTGTCCCCAGAAGTTTGATCGCATCTGGTCCAGATGGTGCGCGACTCCCCATACAGCCTTATAATCACATGTGACATATACTCCTCTCCATGATGATGGAGACTGAGCGTGCTGGTGTGTGTGTGTGTGTGTGACTGATTGTCCCTGTGTCAATAGTTATTTGTGTTGTATCAAGATGTCTGGCTGCAGTATCCTGCTGTTATCTACTGTGTAATATCCCTCAGGTAGTTTTGAAACGCAGTAAGAACCTGATTGTTACCATGGCTGTTGTATAATAATCCTGTATTGGGGGAAAGGAAATATGTGACAGACAATCTTGTTCTCTGGTTTTGTTTATTATGTTTGTATAAAAATTAAAAAACTGCAAAAATAAATACTTTTAAAAAAAAACTATTCAGGTAAATGTCAGCAGGTGATCAGGAACCTAAAAGTCATAATCAGGCCTTTTTTATTTGTATTTTATTTGGCGGTTTTGAGAAATATGGCTTCTTTACTTTCTCTTCAATCCAAATTGGTTCCATCTACATTATTGCTACTGTTGCTAACTTGTTAGAAAAATAAAAAATTGCAATTAGATCATGTACGGAGAATAAAAAGTTTTTTTAACGTATAGTACATTTTATATACACTGCTGGTGGTTAAAGGAGTTGTACTGTGAATGCAAGTTCTCTTTAATTAATCAGCTCATTAATTTAATCATTTTAATTATTAGAACCTTTTCGAAAATGCTCCACAGACATCACCACTTATAGCAAGTCCAAGCATTCCCTGCTGTTACCTCACTTTGGGTCACCGCATGTCACTACAGTGAGGATTTAACAGGTCTCTTCTCATATAATTCCCCACTGTCTGGAAAAGACCAATAAGCTAACAGAGACAACCATAGATTTCATCCACCAGGGACAGATGGGAAATACCTACTAGTAATTACCCTCTGTGGAGAGAGATGACACAGCCATATTTATGTTTTGAGAGGGAAGGAGCCATACACTATTCTACACAGTCACAGGGCTAAGAATGGTTTGCCTTTCCCATACTTATGTATCTTCTTTATAACATCATAGTATATATAAATAATAACAATCCCTATTATTTATATGAGCTGCCTGGGTTCACTGTATGAAGGGCTAGTACATATACTGTAGGAAATGCAGAAAGGTGAGAGGAGACTCCACAATGAAAGGCATTATGGGGCTTGTAGGAAACTGCTTTCAAATATTAACATTGCTAACATTTTAGGAAACATTATAAATAAAAACCATTTTGGGACAAATCTTTACCTGTAAAATGTTTTGAAACACTTTTAAATGAATTTTTATGGTTGTAAGGATCCAGGCCCTGAGGCAACTGTTCCATATTTAGGATGAAGTTTTACCAATGATTTGCAGTGTTCACTAATTTTGAGATATATTATTGTGCTCAAGATTTCTACACTTGTCTCAACTGCCCATAGAACACTTTCTCAGGAACACAGGAGAATCCAAGTGGTTTTGGTCAAGATTGACATTCTTTATTTTCTGCATTATCTCTTGTGGTGTTCCTCTGAGTAAAAAGAAATAAAATTCATCAGCTTACCCAGCCTAATTTTACAGTATGTAGTTTAAAAGATCTGAACACGGATAATTGCAGGAGAAAAAAGAAACAAACTTTATCTGCAGCTTCCTTCATAGACCTTTAGTATCCTTTTTTTCCTATGAGTAGAATACTTATTTTCTTTCTAATAATAAACCACATCAACTAAGGTTTTGGCAGTTTGTAGCCATATGTAGTTTGTTTGCTTTCTGACTGTTTAGCAAATTTTATAGAGAGTATTAACCAATCGTTTCCTTAACAATGGATTGATGTTCTCCTGAGTCTTGATAATTTTTTATAGCCTTTTCCAGCTTTATCCATTCAGAGGTCTTCTATAAAAACATTGTGCACACAGGCCAAACTCTCTTTAGTAAACAAATGTGTCAGTATCCAGGCTATTTATGCTTTTATTTAAGTGGCAAAATATTTGTGAACCCCAGACTTCTAAGCTTATCTCCCAAATTGAATCACCTTTGCCAATAATTACCGTAAATTATAAAACTGAAGCCCTTTACTCTTTTACAGCTTTTAAAGGTCAACATTTTTTCGCTATGTGCTACATAAGGGCTTATTTTAGGATACATAATCAGACAATGTTCTAGTTTGGGTCATATTCTTGATTGCCTTCATAGGTCAATCCAATATGATGGACATGGGCTGCTATGGTTACACATTGGCATCCTGCAATCTTGTTCTAGGGGGGCCAATTCACCTTGGGCATGTCAAGCCAGCACCTTATGTGCCATGTTCACTAATAAATACTGCTTCTAAAAGGTAGTCGATTCACAGTATTGGAGCCACATTGTTTATGGAAGTGAATGGTCTTCTGTGATATCCTTTTGAGACTGCTTGCTTTGATTGTACGGCTCTACTTCTCAGCTGATAAAATCATCATAATATAATGGTATTAATGGATACACTTACTTTTGTTAGTGTTGTGTGCATATTTATACAATGAGCTCAGTAAAACACATGAACCAAAATTCTCTGCCTTATTAGGTTAGTGGGAAGGATTTTGCCAACAATTGTGATAAAAATCATTTCAGATTTTATTAGGAAGCAATGCAGAAATCCAAGTAGTTTTGGTTTACTATTTGATCATTGAAGTTATTGATAAAAAGGAATATATTTCAAAATCGCTATAAAATGTGCATATGGCTGCTGGCTAGGTGTGACAGGCTTGTGGCGATGAATTCATTTGTTGCAGTTTTCTTTTAGCTGTGCTTATAAAGTCCACATAGTTTACATTGTGTAGCCAGATGGGATAATAGCAGGATGTTACATAATTGGTTTTTACAGTTAAAGCCAAAGCATTAAATCATAAGTTCAATTTTTCGCCATCAGAAAATGGATACTTTTTTGGAGTCATTGTTATATCCCTGGTGAACTTTGACATAACATCTATATTAAATACAGTGTCACTTTAAGTGAAAATATGCTTCTAGTTCTTGTGACGAGGGTGAGTGGCCCCAGAAACCTGATATTTATTTTCATTCAGTAAATTGATTATGGCTCAGGCAGAAGCTGTGTGAGTGCTCTCGCTAAATGCGAGTGCTATCATCTTAAAGCACATTAATTACATAGGATTAGTCAAATATGTTGCCTTAATCCAAAGGGAATAATGACACGTTGGAAGCCAAACACAAAAGACCAATTTTCTTTAAGCTGTACAAAAAACTGTTTACATAAATGTGTGTGAATAGTTTTAGAACTAAAAAAATGACAGTATTTTTTCCATGTTTCACTCATTTCTAATGCTAATAGTATTATTTTAATACATTTAAAACCACCTATAGAAATGCAGAATTTACAAGTCACTGAAACAAAACTTTATTTTTATATAGCATCTTGGGTTTCCCCCTGTAAGACTAAAGGCAGTTTACCAGCAGGTTTTTGAGAATATAAAGCTTCAGACAGTGGTAAGCAGCGGCCCTCTAGCTATAACCATGTGCAAAAAACACATTTATATTCCAACATAGTAGACTTGGTGCAATGGTGCATGTGATATCTACATTATACTGGGAGGGGCTAGGGGCCAATGCTAAGAAGAGATCTCATAACACAATATAAATGCATTTTTCACAGTCATGCTGATACTAACACACATAGGTAGGGTTGCACAGATCTTGGGGTTTTTTGTCGCAATCGCCCCAGCTTTCATGCAACACAAATCAGGAGCGGGCCGTCGGCCGATACAACGGATTCGGACTACGAGTGGGATTTAGCAAGTCAAATTGTGTTGCGAGACATGCACTCACATACACCAGGAGGAAAATGGTGAACTCCGGCAGACCTGAGTGGGGAAGGGACAGATGCAGGATATCGGGCGCACGATCTTGATGAATCGCTGCAGCCTTCATCCTCGTCGGACAACACACCTCGGGGATCGCGCAGGGATGTAAATGTGCCCCATTGTATCAAAACTGCTGCCAGGCTCCCTGGTATATGAATACTTATGCAGATGTTATTTTTAAGGGTCTTTTAAAATGGACAGTGCAGGTCAATAATCAGTGGTTATTGACAATAAATATGTCCAGGTCCATCATTTCCATCTCCTGTTACACAGACAGATGCAAAATAATAGTAGAGCCATGTTGGCTGCCGCTGCCTCGTCTTGTAGCCATCCCTGTTTATACCCGGTGATGTAATACAAATAATCAGTTATGTTGCATGCAGCCCTCAGCCTATAGATGAGCATTTATTTGTATCTTGGCCGATCTGCAGTGCGGCTGCTGAAACCAATTTTCATCCCTATGAGTGTTCCTAAAAAGTGGTAGACTAACCTGAGGCAAACTCACAAGCTTGTATAGGGAGTTTCCATGCTGTTATCTGGCGTTCTCCTCACCCCAGCCTAGCTACAAATGAGCTCCGCTTGCTTAAACACCGCTGAAGTTGTCAGGAGAGTGAGCAACTTCTAACTCTGACGCCAGTTCCCCCTTATAAACACAGTTCTGTGGGGGAATAGTTTGCCCTCACCCTTAAAAGAAAAGACGACATGCAGCACCAGAAGTCACATTAATGGTAAGAAGTACTTCATTGATCATTGGTTAGCAGCAGCATAACCATGTTATTAAAAAGAATTCAGACTTATTGTACTTTAAGGGTGTTGGCTTATATAAAATTTAGTTTAAAACATATTGTATGGCTTTCACAGAATTACATTTAAATAAATATAGCGTTCATGGTTCTCTCAAGCAAAAAGGTTTCTGACCTGCTCCAATCCAAGTACATGGTCCTTGTATAATGTCTGTCCTCTACGGGGAAAACTGCTATGGGGGGGGGGGACTCTAAAACATTCCTTTAAGGGCTCAGGCTGCATATTTAGCGGGAAGGATTCTATGTTGTTCTATATCCCTATATTTATTTTTAAAAGTTGCACAAAAGTCACAATGTATTGGGATACCCATACCATTCTATTGGTTAAGTCTTCAATGGACCATAGTAGAAACCAGAGTATCGTTTTACTATTATATTGTTGGGACCTTTCTGTACATGGATGCCACTTGTCTTCTTACACTCAACATTAAATCAGTTAGTTTTGATGACATCTTCTAAGACCCTCAGGTTTCTCCTTAAGCCCCAATCTATTTGTAACATTGAAGTGTGATGATTCATATGTTCAAGATTTATAAAAACGATTTGTGTGAGGTTTGTAGATGTAACTGTGCCTTTAAGGAAGATTGAAATATTCTTGACGTGGCTAATTAGAACATTGTTGAGTAGCTGCTGTCATCTTTCATAAAGCAATGTAACTATGTTAAATCCGTAAATTGTGTTTGATCTTTATAATGTTCTCTTTAAAAGGCATCTGAAGCGGATGCTCTGAGGCTGTAAATTCCTGGCACTGGTTAAGTCACGCATGAATGGATATGTGCCGCACAACCAGATATTAGAATGTACAACTCTACAATCATATCCGGACTTAAAAACAGACGCTGTAGTATGTGGCATCTTTACACTTTGCAGTAGTTCAGAATTGGATTTAGTGTTTTGTAGCACAATTTCGGTAAAAATGTCAGTACACAGAACTGTAGGAACGAAAACCTTAGATCCCTATGTGAACTGCCCTATGAATTTATTAGATTAGAACAAGTGCTTGTAAGAATATTTGCAATGTTTATTATGAGAGAAAAGTTCTTCTTCTGCTGTACTCTTGTCATCCTACCTCCCTTTGTAATAACTTGACTTTCTTTCTGACATGTCTCACTGATCTATCAGCACCTATGATACAGACTGCAGTGAGGCAAACAGTAAGAAAAATAAAATTATGTAATAATAATAATAATATTCCCCCCAAAAAACTTTATTAAAATGAATAAAAATATGTCACATTTGTCACTACATATAGTGAACAATACAAGGAGATAAAAATAATCATAAAAAGTATTTACCTTTATTGTTTTGTGACGGGAATCTTTCTAAAACTATTATAGGAGGTGTTAACTTTGTTTCTAAAAAAGCATCCACTTTGGGGCAAATGCTTTCTCCTAGTCTTTTTTCTTCTGTTACATCCAGTCCACCACTTGGTTGCATACAAAAGTTTTTTTTAAGTGCGGTCACAACATATGTATTTGCTGCAAATATGCTTATTCTAGTGATAGAGTGACAGCCACACAGCAATCATATAATATAAAAAGCTATGTACAGTAAATTGCAACTCAACATATGTAGTTTATTGTATTACCTGCAAAAAATGTAAGATACAATATGTGGGAGGCACCACATGTGCCATAAAGGTGAGAATTAGATGCCATTTATGGGATGTCAAGAACAAATAAGCTGTTAATATATCTATGGCATCGAAACACTTTCAAATGGTACACGATGATGCAAATTGTACAGATTATTCCATAACTGCTATAGAGAAAGTCAGAAAACCAGCAAGAGGTGGCGACCACAGACGTAAGCTGTTGAATAGAGAGTTTTTGGATATTCTCTCTTGATAGAAGATTGCCATATGGTCTGAATAAGAGACAAGATATGATATTCCAAATTTAATATATTTGTAACTATATCTTTTTTTCTCTCTCTGACGGCGTGTATCTGTTTGATCGCCACCATTTTTTCATTTGTTTACCCCAGGCTTTTATGTACAATTGTTTTAATTTTTCAGATTTTAAACTTGTGTGTGTGTTCCCTTTAACAAGAGAGGTCATGTGACCATAGGTGTGGGTGATTTATACACACCTGCACACACACCATGTCAGGTCATGAGTAAGGATGTTTTTCGAAACACATAGACCGCGAAGCTGTGGCCATGCGTTTCCCCCTGTTATCGTAGAGAGAATATGTGAATGTTTCAATAAATGTGAATGTTTCAATAAAGAAGAAGTTATGTTTTTACTTCTACCTGGTTTTGTCCTTGAGCTAGAATCCCTCTGTGCATAAATCAGAAACAGTGTTATTCCTCATGTACACCCTATAGGTATGGTAATTATGGACACATGAGATTTTCTTTCATGACAGCAAGTTGGCATGCAGAGCCATAAAAGTTGTAGATTTAATAATAACATTGGTTACGCCAGAATTCTGGAGTAATTTGCACCTGAAATGGCTTATGCCACATTTTTATTTTTTAGTTTATAAGTTTTAGACTATCTTTTTGGCATTTTTCTGAGTTGTCGGAAAAATGGGTGTGACCCTGCAAAATAGAGGATGTGCTCTATTCTGTTGAGCAGAATATTTAGTCCCTGTGCCAGAAATGGGAAATTAGCCCAACTAAAAACTCTTCTAAAGTAGAATCCACATTCTCAAGATACTCATCCTGCATGATTACATTGCAAAAAATACAAGTGGGTAATCTAACTGTGCACTGGTCTTTTCACAGACACTGTCATAAATCTGCCACAGTGGGCCAGATGTATCAAAAGTGGCTTAAACTTGGACAGTCTTTAACTGCACCAGATTTATCAAGCTGGATGATAAATGTGGCATAGTTTAAGACTATCTAGTCTAACTTGGCACCTCTTAGTTTGACCGTAACCAGAGGCCCTTGGTGTGACCTAAAACACGTAAATTAAAGAGTGATTTTATTCATTCTTTGTCTTGTAGGAGGGAGCCACAGCACCAGAGGTCAAAATTCAAAAGGATTTATTTACAAGTGCATCCAAACATGATGAGCGCGACGTTTCGATTCACAATGAATCTTTATCAATGCTTGATAAACATTGATGTCTAGTCCTGGGTCTATATGTAAAACATTTACATATATCTAAGAAGGAAGCAATTCTCTGTAAATTTAAAAAAAAAAAAAAAAGTTTCATCCCTTATAATGTAATTCAATTTAATGCTACAGGAAACTGCTCCTAATGTTTCACCTGTGGTGCTGGCTTATCGCGGGCACTGAACCATAGCATGTGATGTTTAGATTTAGAGAGGTGCCATGGAAGTCATTCCTAATAGCTAAAGGAGATTGCATCTTCTAGCAACCCTTCTCACACAGTGTATTTCTTCACTTTCTCCCCTCCTGTAATAACCTGTTTGTTTCTCTCCACAGCTCTCTGATAATGACTTGGTCTCAGCAAACCAATTTCTTTGCTTTTCATCATGCTTGCACTGAATGATTACTGGGCGATAAATTCATTTAGCTACTTCCAAGAATATATCATCACTGGAAGCAAATGATTATCTGTTCTCTGGCATGCCTCTGGGGTTGCCAGTCAGAACACGTATAATCTATAGACGTCATTCACAAGGCGGGTTGGGTGTCACTATAGGTGTTGTGGAATGACCAGTCATCTAGACTCCAAGCCAAGAAATAATGTTTTGTTTTAAACGTGAAGATAACAATAGCAATAAACTGTTAGCTTTTCTCAAACCAAGCGATTATAATAGATACAAAAGGGTTCAAAAAAGTAGCAGTTCAACGGCATTAGGCTGGATTCACACGACCTCAAGGGGGACGTATATATACGGACGATATATGTCCCCCATAGACGGCAATTGGCGCGTGGCACCCTACGGGAGCGGTACAGTTCTGCCCCATACCCCATGAAAAAATAGAACGTGTCCTGTTTTTTCAGGGCATATGGCGCCGTGCGCCATGTATCCCTATGGTGTATCCCGCGGCTGCCCCAGTGGCGCTCCAGACTCCGCAGCTTCCCAGTGCTGCCCCAGCGGCGCCCCAGACTCCGCAGCTTGCCACGGCTGCTCCAGAGACTCTCCAGCCTCCGCAGCTTCCCAGTGCTGCTCCAGAGACTCTCCAGCCTCTGCAGCTTCCCAGTGCTGCTCCAGAGACTCTCCAGCCTCTGCAGCTTCCCAGTGCTGCTCCAGAGACTCCCCAACCTCCGCAGCTTCCCAGTGCTGCTCCAGAGACTCTCCAGCCTCCGCAGCTTCCCAGTGCTGCTCCAGAGACTCTCCAGCCTCTGCAGCTTCCCAGTGCTGCTCCCGTGGCCCCGCAGCTTCCCACAGCTGCTCCTGTGGCTCCGCAGCTTCCCGCAGCTGCTCCCGTTGCTCCGCAGCTTCCCGCAGCTGCTCCCGTGGCTCCGCGGCTTCCCGCAGCTGTGCCAAGGGCTTTTCAGAAGTCGTCTCGGCCTCCACAGCCTGCCAGTGCTGCTCTGGTGTCTCCGCAGCTTGCCACGGCTGCCCCAGTGGCACCCCAGACTCCGCAGCTTGCCACGGCTGCCCCAGTGGCGCCCCAGACTCCGCAGCTTCCCACGGCTGTTCCAGTGGTGCTCCAGACTCTGCAGCTTGCCAGTGTTGCTCCAGTGGCACCCCAGACTCCGCAGCTTCCCATGGCTGTTCTAGTGGTGCCCCAGACTCCGCAGCTTCCCACAGCTGCTCCGGCCACCCCTGAGGTCGCTCCAGAGTCTCCACCACCCTCCCCTGAGGCCGCTCCAGAGTCTCCACCGGCCTCCCCTGAGGCCGCTCCGGTGTGCCTATAGTCAACCCAGCCTGCGGCTTCCCAAGTCTTCCCGGTGCCTTCTCTCCTGCTAAGGTGTCTCATCACCAAGAGGAATTGGAGGAGGCGAAGAAAGAAGAACAGCGGGCTGAATAAGAAGAGAAGAGGGGCCCTAAGGGGGGGGGGGGTACTGTCACGGTTACACCCGCGATCCTCGGTACGGATTGAGGGTGTACCCGTGGCTGCTGCCGCGGTCCCCGCTCCCCCAGCTCTCACTTACCTCTCCTGGCTCCGGCTGGCACTCTTGCTCCCAGCGTGTAGGCCGCATGCTTCTTTCATGCAGTCGCGTGCTCCTGCCACTAGAGGGGCCGCGCGCGGACTTCTCCCAGCCTTAAAGGGCCAGCGTCTTCCTTATTGGCTCTGGCATTCCTGGCTCGGCTATATAGCCTGGCGACTCCCAGCATCCCCGGCCGGATCTTCATGTCCTGTTACTGAAGAGAAAAATTAAGAGATAGAATACAATTAAAAATAACATGTGTTTCATCTTTTAAGGTCTCTTTTTATTGGTAAGCTAAATTATTTGTCTCTTTGTACACAAAAAATGTGTTGTTTGTTTTTACACTTTCCTAAGTGTTTTTGAGTCTCCTCTAGGACCTTGCCTAAGGGCCGTGTGTAATAGTGAAATCACTTAAAGGAATTCTAAAAAGTGCTAATCACATGACTGGAATGTTGAGATGTTTAATCCACAAACTGAGTTGGAATAGCAGAGTACAGGGATGGTGGCCGCTGTTAAACATCTCCATGGGAGTTATTCATTATAATGTTATAATGCTGTTATAGTACAAAAGCTGCTAACTGTAACCATTGCAGTGGGAAAATCAATACAGAGATTTATTAGAAGTGACGGAGAACAAAACTTTTCTAGTTGCCCGTGGCAACCAATCAGAGCCCAGCTTTTATTTTCCCACAGCAGTTTAATTAAATAAAGCTGAGGTCTGATTGTTGCCATGAGCAACTCGAACCGTTTTTCTCTCAGACACTTGTGATTAATCTCCCTCATTTTGTCTTCATCTTTCCTCCCCTAACACTAGATATTGTTTTGTGAATGGTTGACATGAAGTATATGTTTTGCTGTCTAGTTAAGAATACAATTTGTGTCACCCAGGAAATAAGTTTCACTCATAATTTTTGTCAATTCTTTGAACATGGTCATTTTTTTTTTTTATGAAATACACCTTGTATAGAATTCATTTATATATAGTCTGCTGCATTAAATTCTTATTCTTACAGTACAGCCCTAAATACAGTTTCTAAGCAATTGTCCGTATCTTGAATTTCAGGTGAAGGTTATGGTCCGTATTTGCTCAACGCTAGTAGGAGAGTCAGCTGATTCCAGTTCCTTCTTAAAAGCTGATCCCAGAAAGAAACAGATTACATTGTATGACCCATTATCTTGTGGAGGACAGACTACCTTCCAGAAGAGAGGAACTCAGATACCACCAAAAATGTTTGCCTTCGATGCTGTGTTTCCCCAAGATGCTTCTCAGGTAGGGGAAGTTTACGTTTGTATTGGCCGTGCACATGTTTACTACCAGTAGTGTTTTACATATAAGTTAAGCAGCTTTGTCGTCCATGTATTTAATAGAATTGGTTCTGTTACATCAAGGTAAAATAGATTCCATAACTAATTGTATGAAAAAACAGTGGGATCAATCATTTGCCAACAAGAAACCAACACGTGAAGGGGGATTCTCTTACCTAAATTTACAGTTACTAAGCTACTGTAAGGTCAAGGTTCAAAGATCTTTTCTTTTTTCTGTTCCATTAAAGGAAGCTAGATGTGGATTAATATAACAGGCTTACACATTGGGGCTCATTTACTTTTGTACATGCACACTTTTGTAAATGCAAAGTTTTGTCGGACTGTGCACCATTTTCGGGGCTAAAACTGCTTACACAGGTATTTTTGAAGATGTGTGTGCTTGGATTCTGGCGCACGCGACTCTTTTGTGGCACAGCTGCACTAGCTTCCATGCAACACAAATTTGGGTTCAATAAAGGTTTATTGATAACAAAATAACAGAATAAAACAACCATGTGACACAAATTAGGGATGTGCCATCAGACGGTCCAACTGATTCAGACAGAACGTGGTATTTAACCTTTAAATTGTGTCGCACGTACTATGTTTAACATGCACCACAAAAAAGATGGTGAACTCTGTCGGACCTGAGCGGGGAAGCAACACATACATGATTTCAATCGCACGATCTTAGTGAATCGCCGCATTATAGACTGACAATGCACTTTCAGTGAACTCCAGTAAGTTAATGAGCCCCATACTATTGGACCTCATTGACTATAGTGGGATAGGTTGGTTTTTTGCCTTTTTAGGCAGACTCTGAAATAGAGACTGCAGTGAAAAACCGAAATGTGAACATTGTCAACTTATGCTGACCTGTAGTCCTTCAAATCCACTATACCCAAATTGTACTATATTTTTATTCCAGACATAGAAGACCCCCACTGTGCACAATACAGAATGTTTCAATTCTAGATATAGATCTCCTCTCACACAGCGCACATTGCAGTATAATTCAGATTCTTTTCCCTCTGTACTGTACAGTATATTACACTAACATTTGCACATGCTGGAAATTCTATATTGGTTATTTCATCTCCCACTATTTTCTTACTAGTAGTGCTCTTTGCTTGGTGGAAAAAGAAACTCTGCTCGTCTCCTAGGCATTAAATCACAGCTCATTAATTTGCAGTTTGTGTGTTTTATGCCTTTAAACATTAAGAAGACTTCCCTAAATTTTATATGGCCTATAAATTTGTGGCACCAATGCCACATTGAAACTAGATAGCATTTGAGCTCTAGCTGACAAGTAATGGAGCTGATTATATCTGGGCAGAAATTCATGAATTGTAATGAAGCCACCTCAGCATTCCATGTGCTAAATGTATCATTGATGTTCTTTTGTGTTGATTTTATCATGAACATACACAACAAGGGGAAAATGCAGACACTGCAGAATTTCCCTTCCCCTCAGCATGTGTGAAGAAGAGCACTGAAGCGATAGCTACAGCTGCTGTTTGGTCTCCCATTCCTGCTTAGGTGGTAGTTTTCTATCTGAAATCCCCTTTTATGGCCATTGAGTACATTCAAATATGAGGAAACCCAAATTCATCTTTACTACTTTCAACCAACCAAACGGTATTATATAATATATTTTATAAAGAATTGCACAAACTCAGAAATATTTTTGCATTGTCACAGCTTTTATTAAAGTAACAATATTCACAATAATAATAATAATCTTTTTTTTTTATTTCAAAACAATTACACAATCATTTTAAATTGCTATATAAATTGCCTGCTCAAAATAAAGGACCTTTCCTTATTACCGTGAACAATAAAATAGACATATTGGACATAAAAAACAGCACTTGAGTACCAATTACAATTTTTTTCTTCTGTATTGGAAAAAATAAGTTGGGGACACCCAACTACTAGACGGAGGCTTCCAAAAACTTTTTCCCTTCTTCAGAAAAATGGGAGGTATGCAGTATATAATCTACATTAACAAGGACTATAGATTTTACATTTTTCCTGGCTAAGGCTACATTCACACGATGTATGCCTGCCGTACCGCAGTACGGCGGGCATACATCGGCACTGCGGAGAGGAGCAGGGGATGAGCGCTGCACACCCCCGCCCCTCTCCATTGGAAGATACAGCGCACGGCGCCATATCACGGGAAAAGATAGGACATGTCCTATCTTTTCCCGGGCTACGGAGCGGTACGGTGCCCCATGTGTGCTGCACCGCACCGCTCCCGTACAAGGCCGTGAGCCCATAGAAGTGTATGGGGAATGTATATCGGCCGTACATACGTCGGCTGTATATACGTCCCCCATACATGTGTGTGAATGTAGCCTAACACAGTACTTCTACACTTTTCTCAACATACTAAGCTAATAGGGGGAAATACAGTGTTCAGCAGAGAGAGAAAAACTATATAAAACCCTGCACTTGGACAAAAGACTACTGCAGCAAAACACATGGCTGCTAAAACACAAAACAAAGTTTTTAACCCCTACGCGCACCAGGACGTACTATAACGTCTTGGTGCTATAGGGGGTGTATGGAAAAGCATCACGGGCTGAGCTCTCTTCATACACAGCAGGTGTCGATCACGGCAGTTGACCTATTAAGTGCCTCGATCGAACTTGACCATGGCAATTAACATATCATTTCATGGGCGCCGCCATCTCAGATAGCCGATCGCCAACCCCCATGACATCATCGGGGGGCAGCGATCGTTGCAATGGCAGCCTACAGTCTCAATGAGACTTGTAGGCTTGCCATGTGTAATGATATCTAATAGCCATCAGATGGCAGGCTTTTAGAGATCACCAGTAATATTGCTATATACTGCAATACAGTAGTATAGCAGTATATCATATTAGCAATCAGATTCAGGCCCACATCTGCGCTGCCACTGCTTCGAAACCGGAGATGTGCAGACGGGCCTGCTGTTCTGCGTATGTGCAGACGGCAGGTTTGCTGGAAGAGGGCGCAAAGCTACGAGGAGCTGTGCACTGAAGATTTCTGGTAGGAGGATCGAAAAGACTACTGGGGCATGGAGAAGCCGCCCCGTGTAGCCTCTGCTCCAGCTATTTCCCAGTAGCCTCTTTAGAAAATTTACATATTCGGATAATAAAAGTTATTTAAAAAGTGCAGGGACGTGAGGATTAGCCCTTAAAAGGGCTATCCTCACGTCCTTTGGATCCACCTACCACCCGATCTACCTTTAGATTCGTGGTGGTAGGTTCCCTTTAAATAGTTCCATAGAAAACTCATTATTAGGAGTTATAGTATGAAAGAGCATTGCCCCTAAAATTACACTAGATATCAAAAACACATAGTCTAGCTGGTCAGGAAATCAGTGAAATGATAGCTAACCTCTAGCAATCTTGTAGTGGAAAATTGTAGTGTAGTTTGCATGTTATTTAAAGCACATTGACCTCCAGGAGGAGGAACTATAAACCAAGCACACTGTCATATTTGTGTGAATCCCCTCTGACAGGATCTTCCCTTCTTTAACCCCCTAGTGGCCTAGCACTTTTTTGTTTTTTCATTTCCATTTTTCACTCCCCACTTTCAAAGATCTACAATTTTTTTCTTTTTACCCATAAAGAGCTCTATGGTGGCTTGTTTTTTTGCGTAATAAATGGCACTTCATAGTGATGGTGTTTAATTTTCCATGTCATACTCTGGGAAGCAGGAAAAAAATTCCAAATGCAGTGAAAATGGTGAAAAAATGCATTTGCATTTTTTGAAGTGGCGATACCGAATGTGTTTATGATTTTTACTGTTTATTTATATTTATATCAGTTCTAGGAAAAGGGGGTGATTTTGAATTTTTATGTTTTTTTATTATAATTTTTTTTTTAAACTTTTTTTTATTTTCACTATTTTTCAGACCCCCTAGGGCAGTGATGGCAAACCTTTTAGAGACCGAGTGCCCAAACTACAACAAATACCCGCTTATTTATCGCAAAGTGCCAACACAAATGTAATTTGTGATTTATACTCCCTTCTCTGTCACAGTTTTCATTGATACCAGCACCTGAGGACACCAATAAAGCAGAAAATAGTCCCAGGTACAGCTGTCACTTTAAAATACCTCTGTGCACAGCAAGTCCTGGACTGTCTGGGACTGCAGGAAGATACCTGGAGTCATCTCTGGTTATGTTCTGGGTGCCCACAGAAAGGGCTCTGAGTGCCACCTCTGGCACCAGTGCCATAGGTTAGCCATCACTGCCCTAGGGTACTTTAATCCTAGGATTTCTGATTGATCCTACCATATACTGCCATACTACAGTATGGCAGTATATGGGGATTTTCATCCTCATACAGTACAATGTGCAATTAGCACATTGTACTAAATGGGTTAAAACGAGACCGCCTCGGGTCTTCGGAAGACCTGAGGCAGTCATAGTAACGGATCGCTAGCACCGATTGCGGGTGTTACTGGTAAGTCTTTGATGCAATATGCTCCACACTCGCATCATGTATTGGCACCCTTAGGCCCCTTCCACAATTGCGTTGCAGATCACGTCTGAGTTTGGTCAGGGTGCGATCAGGGTTTGGTCAGTGAAAAACTGACATTTTGCATCAATCAGTTCAATCAGTTTTCAGTAAGAGTTTGTTTTTCACGCGCATTTTCAATGCAATTTCAATGTGTTTTTCATGTGCAGATAACTTGCGTGAAAAGGACTCAGGACTGAGGTGTATCTTTTCTATGACAATTGATGTGTGAAAAACGCATTGCACTTGCATGCGTCTCAGAGTGAAATGAGTTTTTGATGCATCTCCATTGACTTGTATGGTGCATTTTTCACGTGCGTGACTTGCAAAAGTAGAGCATGTCGAGATTTAAAGTCTGAAAAAACCCATTGATTACAATGCAAGAGTGCAATGCAAGTTCTGCGCATCAAAAGCATGCGCAGAACACGTGCGTGAAAAACGCAAGTGTGGAAGGGGCCTAATTTTAACACCTAGTTTTCTGTTGGATGCTTGAAGCATCTGGAGATTATTAGTTAAGGTTATGGTATTTCCTAAGCTATAGAAGCTCTCCTATGATACCACTGACAAAAATGTTAGGACATTTCTGGAAAAATCTTCCTTTAAATGATGGCAGCTCCCCAGTTACATTTTATATGAATACATATGCTTCAAAATGGAAATTATCCTGTGACTGTACATGTAGATGAGCTGTCTACTTAGACTTTAAAGCAGGTGCTGCTAATGAAGTCAAGGGTCAACTTGCTACACATTCAAAGCATCAGATCCACGCCATAAGTTTTAACATATACCACATTTGAAGGGGCTAGATCTTTTTGAATAAAAATTTGTGAATGTTGAAAAGTGATGGAGTGTGGAAAGAAAATAATGAGCAATGGTAACACTAACTATACATTTATTTAATCTATACATGCGAAGAGAAAGTATATTGTCTGGATAAATGTATGTTCCGTGTACATGTGAATTCAAGCATTTAATGAAGCAAAATTCATTATTCTAATCTTTGATAATGAGGAGGTGACTTTTCTCTTTTTTTCCATATAGGCGGAGGTGTGTGCTGGAACAGTGGCTGAAGTCATACAATCTGTTGTAAATGGAGCAGACGGATGTGTTTTCTGCTTTGGTCATTCCAAGCTTGGTTAGTATTAAGTGGCATAACTATAGTAATAAATGCTTCCTCAATGAGAATAAGTCTACAGCAGTCCATTAGATTTACATTAACATTATTCCCATGTGTTAAAGGGGATAAAAATTGGTAAGCAGGGAAGTTAGTAGTCCTCCTTCATGCAGCCTCTCTTGAGTTGCGTTTTGACACATTTTTGTGGCTCTTTGATGCAACCAAGGTCACGTTCACTTCTTCAGAAGCCACAGGAATCACAAGTGTCAAGAAATTTACTTCAACACTTGATAAATAAATCAGAAAGGAAAGTGTTTCATATGCTTAAAATTGTTTTAAGATCATATCAAACCAAGAGCTTGAATTGAAAAGGTCATCACTTTCTCTGCTGTAACAGCAACAATGAGAGATATGAAGGCTTTCTACATAGCCCTACTGTATCTGTAGTCAGTGACTGGCTCCACTTGCAGTGGGTGGCTTATTAATAATTCAATCTCTTACACTGTTAAACATTCTTATCAATATTGTGGTGTTTTTTTTTTCATAGGAGGAGAACTAACGTTATTAAAAATCATTACATTTAATTAACCATTATTAAAATTTACCTTTTGGCAGAATATCTGTTTTATATGTATGTATGCTTTCTTATTTGTCAGGAAAGTCATATACTATGATCGGCAAGGATGACTCCATGCAGAATCTTGGCATTATCCCTTGTGCTATTTCATGGCTCTTTAAGTTGATTAATGAACGGAAGGAAAAGACAGGAGCTCGGTTCTCAGTTAGAGTTTCAGCAGTGGAAGTGTGGGGAAAGGAGGAGAACCTGAGAGATCTCTTATCAGAAGTGGCTACGGGAAGTCTTCAGGATGGTCAGTCTCCTGGAGTCTACCTGTGTGAGGATCCAATATGTGGCATGCAGGTAACTAAAAAACTTTCCTATAAAACTCCTTAAAAAAACTTAATGACGGACTGATGTATGTGTGTATATATATATATATATATATATATATATATATATATATGTATTAAATGGATTTTACTATATTTGCTTATACAATCATATATATATATATGATTGAATATGTGTAGACGGTCATGACAATTACACCTCAGTCCCTGTGGCATTAAACACTTAATGTATATTTAATTTTAGGCCATCCAATATTTGTTGCATATATTTTTTGTGAGATGTCTCCTTTTTTGATCAATTTTATACCTATTTTTAGTTTTGGTGATTATAGCGCCATCTGTCAATTAAAATGACTTAAATTGTAGATTGAATAAATGATTTAAGATTTTAAAGTTGCCACACTCCCAGGGGTTGGAGTTTGAGGGTTTCGTATCATTGGATAGATTTTTGAAAATTATTTGACACATATATTTTTAGTTTTTCGATCTGATGTATTTCACATGATATCCCACTGTCCCAACCTTTTTGTTACACCTTGTATGCACATATACAATCTTTGCAATTTTTTATTATGAATTTTATGTTTGTGATTTATCCATGTTTCCATGGGCAAACTGTATACAAAATATAGCGTTACTTCTGTAAATATGTCTTTTATAAACAACAATTTCATACTAAAACATGCATTGTACAGAGGCTGCTGAATGGCCTTGAACACATGGTTCCACAACTGTAAACCCCAACATATTAGATAAACTGTAAATTATAGGAATATAAAATCCTATAGATTGTATTTAGTGTAAGCAATACTCCATTTATCAGGCTGTACTCCATCAAATAAGCACACAGTGGTGTAACCTGCAGTGTGATGAACCGTGATAATAAAACTTATGACTTATAGTAATAAATTAGAAGTGTATCAGACACCACAATCAATCATCCTGGTAGATAGGGAAAGCTGGCAGTTCCAGTATATCTTTCAGAGAAGGATGTCAAGTGCAAAACATTGAAAAATATAAAACAATTAATTTGAGTTTTGAGTTCTTCTGTTGCATTATAAATCAATCTGCTATCTGCAGATTGTTTTCCCAGTATCTCCTTCATGGTAACCACATAATGCAGAATTTGAGCGAAAGAATAACGTTATGTATCGCTTATATAAGTGAGATGTTTTTTGGAATTTAGTAAATGCCAAAAATAATACATGGCATAAGGTGTGATAAAAACACAATTTGGGCATGTATGTTATATGGTTTTCTATGGAATCACTGTTTACAGTAGATTAGTCTTTTATGCATTTACTTACCATACATACTCGAGTATAAGCCTAGTTTTTCAGCACAAAAAAAATGTGCCGAAAACCCAAACTCTGCTTATACTCGAGTAAAAAAAATATAGGTTTTACCAGGTTTTTGTGGTAAAATTAGGGGCCTCGGCTTATACTTGGGTCAGCTTATACTCGAGGAGTATATATACGGTATATAGACGTTTTTCACATTTGTTAGTAATGATACAGCCTTTAAATCATAGCTGATCTTTTCTGTGGCCACAATGGCTGCCTCCACTATTTGGAAATAATACAGTGGAAGAAATTAGTATAATGAGTATAGTTTAAATGTATTTTACTATATTTGCTTATACAATGCTAAATCTGTGTTCAGCTGCAAAACCAGAGTGAACTGCGAGCACCCACAGCCGAAAAAGCTGCCTTTTTCTTGGATGCGGCTATTGCTTCACGTAAGGGCAGCCAACGGGACTGTGATGAGGATGACCACAGGAACTCCCACATGCTCTTTACTCTGCACATTTATCAGTACCGCATGGAGAAGAGCGGGAAAGGAGGCAGTAAGTATAGAGATCTGAACCTTCTGTCTACCCTGCAAACTATACTGTATATGTTCTGTAACATTATGTGTGATAACAATTTGTATATTTAAAAGAGATGTCAAGTTATGTCAATAACAAAAGAAATTTAACTCAATTAAACAAACCCTGCTCCACCACCTTCTAAACCCCAACCTGTCTCCTGAGCTTCAGAATTGACGTCTCAACATTTAAAGGGGTGTTCCACTTTCAGCAAGCAATTGATATTGTTTGTATTATAAAAAGTTATACAATTTTCCAAAATACTTTCTGTATCAATTCCTCATGGTTTTCTAGATCTCTACTTGCTGTTATGCAATAGGAAGCTTCTATGTTTACTTCCAGTTGACTTGTACGGCTTAGTACACACGGTAGTATCACAGAGAGTAATCAGAGCTGTGTGGTATATTGAGCCATGCACCTGGGTAACATCATATGACTATTTTTCTCCACAGGAAACAACGAAGCTTTCTATTGAATGCCAGCAAACAGTGGTCTAGAAAACGGAGGAATTGATAGAGAAAGTATATTAGACAATGATATATAACTTTTCATTATACAAACAATATCAATTACTTGCCAAAAGTGGACAACCTCTCTAAGTGTTGAGAAGTCAACACTGAACATGAGGATACAGAGACCAGTTAACCCCTTAGCGCTCTGCGCCGTAGCTGTACTGCGCTGAGTCCCGCGAATAGCGCTCAGCGCAGTACAGCTACTGCGCAGAGACGATGCCGGTTCAGCGCTGTATAGCAGCCGAACCGGCATCGTTAGCCGCGGGATTTCAACGGTAATCTACCGTTGACATCCCCGGCTAACACCCGCGGTCGGAGTGGGCTCCGATCGCGGGTGTTTAACCCGTTAAATGCCGCGGTCAACGCGACCGCGGCATTTAACCTGCCTTCTGGGGGTCTTTACATCACAATCGGCCCCCCCACACCGTTTTCGGGGGGGCCGATTGCTGTTTTGGCACCTCTGGGGTCCGATCGGGACCCCAGAGAAGCCTGGAGGCTTTACCTTTAAGATGGCGTCTGTGACGTCATCTTAAAGGCAAAGTGTCAGCCTATGCATCTGCATAGGCTGGCACTGATAATACCCTGCAATACATTAGTATTGCAGAGTATTATCAAGAACAAGCAATCAGATGATTGCTTGTTCATATCCCATGGTGGATCATGTAAAAAAATGTAAAAAAAATGTTTTTCAATAAAAAATTACTTTATAAATCACTAAAAATGCCCATAAGCCCCAAAACATATAAAGAGACATATAACACTCAAAAAAGTCTAAATCATAACACAAACCCCACATATATAGTATCACCGCGTCCGTAACAATCCATAGAATAAAACTAAATAACTATTGAACCCATATGATGAACGCCGTAAAAAAAAAACGTTAAAAACCCGCCAAAAATTATGATTTTTACCTATTATATCCCACTAAAAATGCAATAAAAAGTGATCAACAAAACATATGTACTCCAGAATGATATTGTTGCAAAGAAAAACATGTCCCGCAAAAAACAAGCCATCAACCAGCTCTGTAGCCAAAAACGTAACAATGTTATGCCACTTGGAAGACGGCGATGCAAAAATGATAGATTTTTCCCCACATTAGGGTTTTATTTGGCAAATTTAGTAAAACATAAGAAAAAATATTCATGTCTGGTATCCCCGTAATCGTATCGACCCATAGAATAAAGATAACAGGATTATTAGGCTATACGGTGAACACAAAAAAAAAAAAAAGTAAAAAATCCAGTACAGAATTGATGCTTTTCTACTCATGACCTCAAAAAAAGTTCCAAAATTTTCAACAATAGGTGATACCAACCCCAAAATGGTAACACTGGAAAAAGCATCTCGTCCCGCAAAAAAAATGCCGTCACATGGCCCAAATAACGGAAAAGCGAAAATGTTATAGCCTTCAAAAGGGGGCAACGAGGAAACTAAAATCCTGGCAGCTGCAGGGTGCTCCTTCCCTTCTGCGCCTTGCTGTGCCCCCATAACACAAGTAATGTCCACATGTGGGGGGTCGCTGCACTCAGGAGAAATTGTAGAACAAATTTTATGGTGAGTTTTCTCTTTTTATCTTTTGGAAATGTGTACATTTTAGGGCTAGATGAACGTATAACCGACAAAATTTGACCATTCTAAATTTCACCGCCATTTTGATTCAATTACTATGAAGATCTCAAGGGGTTAACAATCTTTGTAAATGCTGTTTCTGATAGTTTGAGGGGTGCAGATTTGAAAATGGGTTGGTTATATAGGTGGTTTTGTTGCTAAATATGTAAAATTTGATTTCAAACAGTATTTATCCCCAAAATAGTCAATTCCGAAAATACGGAAAAGCGCTATTCGATTTGTAGGCCGCGTGACGTCAAAATAAATGATCCAAACATTTCAAAAATTATGAAAATGTAAAGTAGACAAATGGGAAATGTTATTCTGCAAGTTATTTAGGTGGTAAATCTATCTGCCTGAAAACGCGGTGATTTTGAATTTCGAAAATGGCAAATTTTTCTAAAAATTCATCACTTTTTTCTTTTTTTTGTAAATAAACGCAAAACGTATCAGCCAAAATTTACCACTAAAATGAAGTACAACATGTGGGGAAAAAACAATATCAGAATCGCTTTGATAAGTAACAGTGTTCAAAAGTTATAACCATATAAAGAGACGCAGGTCAAATTTCAAAAAAAAGTTGCGAGCCTTAACCTGCAAACAGGCTGCGTCCTTAAGGGGTTAAAGACTGGAAAGTGTTGGAGCAGGGTTTGTTCAAGTGAGCTTCATTTCTTTTGTCAATCAATTATTTGTTGAACAAGGACAACCTTAATATCTGCCCTCTTCATCGTTAACACTCCTGAAGTAACTGCTGGAGCCATTGATTGACTTAAGAGATCATATTTTATAATCTGTAGAAAAAGAATACAGTGAGATGGTTACCATGGGAAAATAAAAGGATCGCAGACCAACTATAAGAAAAGGTTTGATGATGTGCTCAAGGAAGGATGAGGTGCCCACCAGGCTATGGGGTTACAGTGTCTTGATACACAGTTGACTTTTACATCTATATCACTATAATTTTAAAGATATATAATGTTAACCTGATAATATTTATTAAAATATATCATTACTATCAAATATACTTAATGGTCAATGAAATCCAGCAAGATATAAAATCAGCGTATATATTAGGAGTTCTTTGCATATAAGCCAAGGTTGATCAAAAGTGACAAGACGTAACCAAAGACTAGAAGATTTGAACAAAAGCAATTTTAAGTGAAAGGAGCAGTAAAAGTTCAGGCGTAGCTTTCTGCTGGACGGATTTATTTTCCAGTTGATTGATGACAACCAAGTACAAGAAGAAAACAGAAGAATTGTTCGTTTTCATCTAACTCTCAACTGACACAGTCGTGTACGGTAGACCCGTTTGATAGCGGAAAGCCGATGAGTGATGGATCTTCAAGCCTAGCACAGATAACACATTATATGGAAAGTGGAAAAGTGAAGCGAGACTTTTACATAATAACTGCATGAATAACAATATGACATACATAGCCCATCTTATGTGGAAGTTAGATGTTTGAGCTTTCCTTTGTCGTTCCCTCCATATGAAAACATATTTCTGTTTATTTGCATATTGCATTGTTAAGCACCAATTCAAAATTAAGGGAGAATGAAATTAGATTTGGTTCACTTTTTAATGCCCAAAATAAGCTGAATGAACTTGGCTTTCTGTGAATCCGTCACTGTGCAGCTGCGAATGTTGTATTGAGATTTGTCCTTATCATGTGGTGAACAGTGGAACCATGCTCTCCAGCTAGATAATGTTATTAGGCAGATGGTGATATAGCAAGGCAAAGCAATGTACAATCAGTTATTTAGTTGAATAGTCTACTCAGGTGTCTCAAAGATGTCTTTGCTATGCTGTTTAAATCAATAGTCAAGATCAATTCACACTTTGTAACAAATAACAAAGAGAAAATGAATTCTCCAGAACAGATATTGTGCATATTGTGAAAGTTCTACTGTAAACTCAACTTTCTACTTGAGCAGTTGGGGTTAACCAGGACTCACCTATCCTTTAGGTTACGGTCACACGTACTGCTAGTGCTGTGTTTACAAGCGCAACGCTAGTGCAATGGGGGCATGCCTCGGCCCAAACACATATGTTTGTGCCCTGAAATGCATGCGATCTATAAGCAATGGCATGCTTTTCCCTGGAAATGCGAATGAGATTGGGCTAAGGCAAGGCTCCCTGTGCTAACATTGTGCTTGCAAACGCTTGCTAGCTTAAATATTTTGTCCAAAAATTTTTTGTTGGGCATCTCAAGTAACACACTTAAGACGCTGTGGCTTTTATCCTGTAAAAATGGTTTAAGCACCTAGGTCAGTGATGGCTAACCTATGGCACTGGTGCCAGAGGTGGCACTCAGAGCCCTTTCTGTGGGCACTCAGGCCATCACCAGAGATGACTCCAGGTATCTTCCTGCAGTCCCAGGCAGCCCAGGACTTTCTGTGCACAGAGCTATTGTAAAGTGACAGCTCGACCTGGGACTATTTTCTGCTTTATTGGTGTCCTCAGGTGCTGGTATCAATGAAAACTGTGACTGACAGAGAAGGGAGTATAAATCACAAATTACATTTCTGTGTTGGCACTTTGCGATAAATAAGCATGTCTTTTTTGTAGTTTGGGCACTTGATCTCTAAAAGGTTTGCCATCACTGACCTAGGTTATCAGTGTTATAATGCCTTGAAAAGCCCTTTTAATAACTTCTTTACCCCAGTTTCTCACTTTTGAAACATTAAGGAAGTCCTGAAAATTTCCTTGGGGTAGACCATCAATATTAGAATAGTTGGGGTTCAGCTTTCTGCACCCAAATTTGTCAGATATACTAAGCAGCCATGGTGCGTCCCTGGCTGCACACCCTTCAGTATTTGACTGGCAAAGCCCTATACTATTAGGAGCTGTTGGGCTGGTGTAACAGCGTTGATCATCTGGGGTGCTGACTGCAGCACCCCCACTAATTCAATATTGATTATGTGTCCTAAGGTCCTAGCTAACCCATGAGTATAGAATATATAATAACACACCATCAAATTATATCAGAGTGTGCTCCACTTTTGAAGGTTAACCTGCTTTCCTTTCTCTTGGCAGTGTCGGGAGGTCGCAGTCGATTGCATCTTATTGATTTGGGAAGCTGCGTAAAGGTGCAGAGTAAAAATAGAGATAGCAGTGCGGGCTTGTGTCTCTCTTTGTCAGCACTTGGCAATGTCATTCTTGCTCTAGTCAATGGTAGCAAGCACATTCCATACAAGTAAGTTACCTAAATTTATGTTCCTTGTTAACAAAATAAAGTAATGTTCATTAAACCGTACAAAATGGCAAAAACAAACAACAGTTTGCAGACAACCACAGGTCATGTCTCTGTTATACAATTTAAATTTAACGTATAGTACTTCATGAAACTCAGTGATCATAGTGTCTGATACCTTGGACCTCCACCAAATGAAAGGGCTTCGGCTGGTAAATTACAGTAAAGAGGCCACTCCACACACACAGGATCTTTGCTTAAAGTAGATCACTTTGACGAACCCCCACACTAAGGTCACATCATGGGGTACACCTACACTAGGGAGCCTCACAAATTATCACATAAAACCCCACCCACCTATTCTACTTTCCTAGACTTTTAAATCACCCTCCTTTCCCTAGGACTAATGTAAAAAACAATTTGAAAGAATCATAAACATGTTCAGTATCTCCCTATCTCAAAATGCCGGAGCTATAAAAATGGTTATTCCCAACAACCCCATAACAGAAAATAGTGCCCAGATGTCAAAACTTTTTTGCCATTTTGTATGGTATTATGGTAGCAATAAAAACTTCACCCTCAAAAATGTGATAATGAATTCCCCTGGACTAGGGGGTTTCTCAGGCTCACTTATTTAAATCCAGTAGATATTAAATTTGCTCCAACTCCCTGACTTGTGATGTCACTGAAAGGGGGCTGATCACACGCTAATGGGTCTGATCTCTCCTCTCCGTGAAGTACATTTTGCAAACATTTGGTATGAAGCTGCATTACTTTTGACAGAAAGATGTTATGATTGTTCAATTGTCTTCAATCGACTGGGTATCGACTAACCCCCCTGACCCTATCCTATTGGTAGGTGCTTGTATTTATGGATTATGTGTATCCTATTTGGAAATATATGATTTTTCCTTTGTTTGAGTTTCCTTCCAAAATGCAGGACATAATCGCATGCTAATTTGTATGCTCCATTTGATCCTGCTTCCAGAATGAACTTGCTGGTCAGGTGTCTAAAAACGCTGCACGTGCAATGCATCAGCTTCTTTGAATTTAATGCTATGCTGATTCCCCCCTGGGAGTTCAAAGCATATTAAAAAAGTTTTATTATAGGCATGTCTGCTCCTAACTATTTTTGAGAAGTAATTTAGGATAGTAATTTAGAGAAGGAAGGTAGGCTACAGCAATAAAAAAATATCATATTTCTTTACTATTGCCAAAATCATCATTATGTAGGCACTGTACATTTATTTGAATGAGACTGTGTTGAAGTCCTCTGCACTGCTCCTAAATATGGAATAAATGGAGGTCCTATTGGCCAGAAACCCATTATCAATAAATTATTGCATGTCTTAGGCTGGGTTCACATTTTGTTTTCTGTATACGCTCAGCGTTAATTAAAGCAGACATATAGTAATTGTTAATGATAATAAGTAATTAAGTAAATCTTAATACATAATTTGAATGGTAAATGTCTAAAATGTGCACAATATTTTGAACACAAAATTTTGGAAATGAGGAATTTTGCTAAATTTTTGCCCAAATTTACCCAAATTTCTCATCTAAGACGAAGTACAATGTACATGAACAAAACAATCTCAAAATCAGCCTCATGTGTTAAATCGTTCTAAAGCTATTACCACATAAAGTAACACATTTCAACACATAACACATAACAAGAAAAATAGCCTTAATGGGAAAATGATAAAATAGGCACATTTTTCACATCTTTAGTCATTTGTCTATAAATAAAAAACATGTAGTCAATAAAACTATCCTATCAAGTAAAATCCCACATCAAAGTACAAATGGTTATGAAATCTAAAGCTCTTCTAAAGATATCATTTATAGAAGAGCACAACAAAAAATAGACATTCTGATACCAATTGGTCTTGATAGGGTTAATGTCAAATGCTTGTGACACACTCCCTAAAAAGGTCACCACCCCCTTGGCTAATATAAGCAGATTTACACAAACTTTGAGGAGCCATATAATTTCAATGGGTCAAATAGGTATTGCAGTTATTAGAGGGTAACCAAATCATTTTATCCGAAGCAACCAAGGAGCAGCGCACTTAAGACGTCTTGTGCAGTGACGTGTATTCTCCTGACAGCGCCCTTTCCCTGCTTAATAAATCTATCCTCAATAAAATTGCCTGATTTAGCAATTTATGTAATCAACACTTTGTACGTTTTGACATTTGTGTTCATGCTCCCTGGATGTATTTTGAGCACACTCATGCATAATCTATACCAATGTGGGTTTTATGTTGTCTCAGCTAATATCATGATCTGAACAAAATCCAATTTTGTTTCGTTATTTTTTTTTTCTCGTGCACACATTGCCTTTTATCTTGTTAGAAAAGAAATAAAAACAAACAGCTTCATTTGTCGCCCGTGACAGCTCTGTGAATGTTGCTGCAGCGGCTTGTGAAAAATTAGAAAAAATTCACACAGGGAGAATATGAAAAGTCCTCATTTTTCTTCATCAGTGTCAAGCTGTGAGAGGCTGCAGGAAAGTTGGAATTCATTAGTAGACACTCACAGCCTCTGATTAGTCTGTGCTGGGCTTGATAGCAGCTCATGTTCTGCATAACCCCTCTCGTGGAGCAATGTAGGAGGTAATGGATCAAAGGGGGCACCATATCATAAGCTGTCTGAAAATAGAAGCAGGAAGTGTTGTCATAGGGGAATAAAACGTAATCTGTGTGTGCAATATAAATAAAGGAATTATTATTATAATACAAAAATGAGATGTATTATTAATAATATTTTGTAATTATAGGTAAGATATTTTTAATGTGGTTGACTTTCCTTTATCAAATACCCTATAAGAGAAATCCAGGAGAAAGTATATTAAGATGGCAGTGGCTACCCCCTACAATTAGTTCTAAGTGTTCCAGGCAGCGCAGACGGTGTTATGTAGAAGTTAAATTAAATAGTAGATTTCCTTCAATGTATACTTTCCCCACAGTATATTACGGCTAGGTTCATGCTGGGAAAGCTCTTTGTATACATTGACATATACTGGCAGACAAAGGCATAGTTTTTTCTTTGTCTAACCAACATACATTGTATATAGTGTAAAAATCAGAAAGGAAAGGAACAGCCAGTTACGTCTTTCCATCTTTTTGCATCCGGCTGGGCAACACATATACTCAGCAGAGGCCATTGAAGTCTGTGGGGGATGGATATAGCAGTACTGCATCACTCCCTGGCCTCAGCTGAGTGTACTCTCAAGCACGCTGTGAGGACATATAAGGACAGTGACATCACTGGGGAAACAATGTTCACTCCTCCTACAACGAGCAGGGTTGAGGAGGAGCCACCAAGTGACTTATCCCACTGTATAAGGCATACAGTTGGATACGTTAGTGCCCTCCTTGGTAAGGGTACGTCAAGAATCCTCCCCCTCCATCCTTGCAATGGAGGGACACAATGAGGTGCTTCTAATTCAAAAGAGAAACAAGGTGGCACTCACCAACGTGGCAAACTTTCTTTATTGGAGCGAGGTGCAGTACAGAGAAGAGCAAGGCCAGGTGCTTCATTTGGCATTATTTGTCCACAGACCCAATATGTGAATGAAATACAATCCCATATGTATTTTGTAATGCTTATTTTCTCTTGTGGTGGAGATGCAGGAACATTTCATTTGATTCCTGAGGAAACCATGAGGCAGACCCAGTTTATTTTTGTAGGGAATGGGTAAAGTAGACCATATTAGGAAACCTCAGCATAGATATTTTTTTCATCATTTTTCACTTTTTGCAGCCATATTATGCAGATGATGCACCAGCTCCTCACAATATAATAAAAAGAGATCCATGCAGACTATTTTCATATGTAAGGGCTGATCTGAGCAGTGTGAGGGATGTTTTTTTTAAAATATATAAGTATGCATATTGTATTCATTTATTTACTTGATCTTCCTAATATTAGTGACCTGATTAGGATTAATTAAGGCTTTAACATTTACATAAAGACAAGTTTGCTCTGAATTCCCCAGACTGACAGTCAAATCTCCTGCTATAAATATTCTCATCTGTTTCCAACATGAGTAAGGCTTAATTACATGGAGACAAATCCCAACCAACCAATGCCGATTAGGGGCTATTTAATGGCAAAACTAACCCAATGGCGTCTCATCAGTATTCATGACACAACTAGTCATTTTCTCAACAAACAATACCACTCAACTAATATAATTAAATTTAAAAAATCCAATAACTTTCTTTTGAAAAAAGTTTAGCCTAACAATACTGTCTGAAGTTTCATTATCCATTTGGAGGTTTGAATACCATCCGTTACAAAGTAACCTGATGTGGGTTTTAGTTCTTTCACACATTTTCTTCCTTTTTTTTTCCAATAAAATTTTATTGAAGTATTCAAAAATGATTTATTATCACAATTGTCCAGGTAATGCAGCACCTATCTCAAGATGGGAATAGAATAACAAAAGATGTTTTGAATTAAGAAGGAATAAAAGAAAAAATAAAAGAAGGAATGGCAGAGGAGGGGATTGATGTAATTCTGTTGTACAACAACCACAATAAAGTGAAAGTTCATCATAAGTTACATAATCACAGCATAAATACATGTAGAAAAAGTGAATTCATATAACATACAAATTCACATAACCCCAAGTGTAGCAGCTGATGCATTGATAAAATCTTTGTATAAGTAAAGGATAGCTCATGGCGAAGATATCATCTCAATGTGTGAACAGTGCATGGCTGGAACCGTCGGCTGTGCATGAGCAGTAGTACAGAGTGATGTAAAACTCCCTCTTTGGGTATATATCTGTCTATGAGCACGCATTGCTTGAGAAAGGTAGTAATACATGTCACCTGATTGGGAATAAAACCAAATGTCACCTGATTGGGAATAAACTCTTCCACATTTTTCACCATTTTGGAGTTGGACATTTGTACAGGTTCTCTAGCTGGACTCTGGAGCCTTTTGCACCCCCTTTATTCAGGGTTGTAAGTGACACTGTGGCTTTTCTGATTGCTCAGATAGATAATGGTGCTTAGGTTGATCATAATCAAAAGATTCCCTAAGTAAATGGGAATCTGCTGTGAAAGCCTGATTTAATAGTGTCAGAAATACGGAATGACGGAAAAATACAAACATGTTTTCCAGGGGTTTTCTGAAAAGTTTGTAATGGTGGCCGGCACAGGCAAAATCTCCATCAAGAATTTTAAAACAAAAAATAGGCAGCGTTCCAACTTTAGGAAAGTAGGTTTATTCACCCATATAGCAACGTTGCGGTTGAGCAATATCACTTTTCTTAAACCATCCATCGGGAGTTTAGTTTCTTCTCTGACCTATGTTGATGGCCTGTAAACTAGCCAAAGCAGTTACCTACACTAAGCTGTTAAGATGCAGAAACTTTGAAACAGGGCTGTCCACAGTTGGAAAATACATTTAGCTATTATTCCTTGTCATGTCACTGGGTTTCTTTTAGGTCCTGCATTGGTTCTGCGTAAGGAGCTGCCTTTCAAGGTTAACGTGATACATACTTTTCCTTATCCCACCCAGGAAAACGTGTTTGCATATCTCCTTCCCAAAGTTCACAGCGGAGTATGCACGGTGTTAATTAAGCATTTTATGCCAGTTTTCTGGGGGAGAAAGCATAAAAAGCTCATCTCTTTTTCTGTCAGGGCAGAGAGCAGGGCAGGAATTTACTACAGTCTTCACCAGAAACCCAGTGAAGACCATAGCTGAAATTTCTGTGAAAAGTCGCACAATATCACGCACAGTGGACACTTAATAAATGCTCTAATAAGAAAGTAACCCATAGTGCCAGTAACCAGTACACTTGTTGCAATTTGTAGAAATTAATTTTTTTGGCTGATCCCAGCCCAATCTTTTTAATTCATAGAAAAGGGCGAACACTTTTGTAAAATACCTTAAAGGAAACCTACCACTTCTGATAGGGCTTATAAGCAGGACATGCCGTGCAGCAGCTCAGGGTGAGCTGGTGCCGGCGCTTATCTTTGTTATGTTTTTAAACTGTTTTAAAGAATCTAATTACTTTATTAATGTTTATATCGGAATTAGCTTCCCCGCACCAAGATCCACGCTCGGCGCACCATCACCGCGACCGTGTGTGGGTCTGAATAGGAAGTGGTAGCGCGCATGGTGCACCGAGCGCAGACCACGGGGCAGGGAAGCTACTTCCGATATAAACATCAATAAAGTAATTAAATGCTTTAAAACAGTTTAAAAACATAACTAAGATAAGCGCTGGCACCAGCTCACCCTGAGATGGTGCACGGCATGTCCTGCTTATAAGCCCTATCCCAAGTGGTAGGTTTCCTTTAACAGAGTGAATTTCCTCTTAGCTTGCTCCTACCTGCTAAAACTGCTTAGTTTACTGCTCAGATCTGTCTTTCCACCCAACATGTTGTGATGTGGAGTGGGACACACAGGAGGAGGGGATTTTTTTTCAATAATCAATATCAACACAGAATTTCCCACCCCCATATTACCACAGTAATGTTATTATTCACAAGTTGCTTCATATTTAAAGACGTTATTGATGGAAAAGATCATTTCTTTACCCTTGACAGGGGGTTCTATTGCCTCTGTGCTCCTTACTCATCATAGATCTAAAAAGGGGACTGGGCAGATTAAGGACATAGAGGCATTTTCCTGTTATAAGATATTTAACACACTTTTAGCTATTCACCTGAACCATTCATTTACAGAGAAATAATATTGCAGTGACAGTTACGCTTTCGACAATTACTATGTTGGTAACTTTGGGCAAGTCAGTGGCAAAGCAAGATTGGATATTTGTGTGAATGGGAGGCATAATTATTTCTGAAAAGCTGATTTCTGAGAGTCCATTACTGTACTTGACTAATTAACATTGTCATATAAAAATGAATTTGGAGTTCATTTTTTTGAGAAACAAAGAGAGAGATAACACAGAACTAATAGGTGCAACATTTTGTATCTAAATAGCTGTAGAGATGCTGATAAATGTAATTAATGGCTGAATGACAGAACATCCCCAGTGAATTTATATTCATTACAGACCATCTATATCAACATCACAGTACCTGGTGTCAAGACACAGTTGCATCTACAATATTTATCCAGAAACCTTCACACTCTATAGACGGCTGTTTTTCTTAAAAATATATAGATAGAATTACGTTGCCCTATTTTTCCATCTGAGTAGTCATAGACAGGTCATCACTGCCCTAGTTATCAGAGGAATCTGAGATTTTCTGTGATGACTTTATTGCTAACCTATCCTTGGAAAAGGCAATTACTATGAGAGAAGTGGTGGTCTGATTTCTGGCAAAGTGTCACAGCCCCTTCAAACCGCTTATTTATAGGGGTGCCAAGAGTAGGGCTCCCACCAGTCTATTATTGATGGCGTATTACAAGTATACCCCCAATGTATGATCACTTGATGTTTTCAGAAATAATGTAATATCCATTAATTTGATGGATTATTCTGTAAGAGTTACATCATGCCACAGCATTTTACAAAATTACCAAAATTTTACAAAATTATACAAAAATGTGCTGAAAACCTCTAACTCGGCTTATACTCAAGTCTATTAAAAAAAAGTGTACTCACCTTCCAAGGTCCTCTTCTGTCCAACATTGTTCCTGCTCCCTCTCTCCGTGCAGTGCCGTCGCTCGAGCTATGATGTCAGGGGGACAGGGGGCTGCTGGCTGTATACTAGGGACAGGGGGCTGCTGGCTGTATACCGGGGACAGGGGGCTGTAGGCTGTATACTAGGGACAAGGTGCTGTCCGTATACTGGGGGGCAGGGGCTGCAGATTATATATGCAAGCGGCAGGAACTGCAGGCTGTATACTCGGGGGCATAAGCATTTCTTACCCACGGCTTATACTCGAATCAATAGTTTTTTCCAGTTTTTTGTTTTAAAATTAGGCACCTCGGCTTATACTCGGGTTGGCTTATACTCAAGTATATACGGTATATCAACATAAAACTTTTATTTTGCAAAAAACATGATGATCATAATCATAGTACAGCAATTACTGTAGCAGAGAGAGAGAGAGAGATTAAAATTAAATCTTTAAGGGTTGCAACCATCACTAATCAGCAAGTGTTCAGGCCTTTGTCTTGAATGACTTCAGCACATCTTTCAGCACCTTCTTCCAGTCTCTTCCAACTGTGACTGTTGTGGGTTTCTTGGCCATAACTTTGTCATCAAGGTTTTTCCATAGGTTTTCTATTGAGTTTAGATCAGGACTCTGGGGTGGACATTTCATTGTTTCCATGTTTTCTGTTTCAAGGAACTGATTTACCTGTTTTGCTGTGCAACAGAGGGCATTGTCCTTCATGAAAATTGCTGGCTGATTGGGTCAACAACGCAAATAGGGAACCACTTATTGTTGAAGAAGGTTCAGATACACTCTTGCATTCATTCTGTCATGCAGCTGTATGAAAACTCCTGCTGCAGAAGGCATTTCTCAACTCATTATACTTACCTCCCCCCCCCACACACACACACACTTTTTATTGACTTTTATACACACTTTGGGTTCAGACTTTACCCAGTTTATTGACATATGCAATGGTTTCCATCAGATTCAAATAAGTTGAACTTTTTTTCATCACTAAAATGAACTGTGGACCACTTCCCTTTTATCCATACTCCTCAGCAACAGTGAGTCTTATTCTTATTCTTTCTACTGACAGGTTTGGGGACTACAGAGTAGTCTTTGGGACTGTAGGGAAGAAAGATCCTTACCCTGTTCAGTGCTGAACTGGGAAGCAATTCCAGCTGCAGTATTGAAACAATTACCCATGGAGATTCTCTGAATTATCCTGTCCTTCATCTGGACAACCTACTGCTGGAGGGTTTGGGTCACTTGGGATCAGCACACCATTTTTTTGCAAAGTCAGTAAGTAAAAAAGTTAGGCTGCCAGTTAAATAGGGTTTGTTGAATAATTAAGGAAATTAGCACCAGGTGCCAGAATAACACCAATATCTAGAAAATATTCTATTATGAGCTAATTTATGAAATGCCTTTAAAATACTATCTATTTTCTATCTTATTCATCTTAGGCTGTTAGAATATATTCACTACACAAAGGCCTTAAAATGTAGGAAATTGTGTATTGTTCTCTCATTTTGATCATGCAGCACTGAAAAATAATATTTAATTCAGGCCACCAAAAGTAATGCAGCTTCAGTATTTATTTGTCAGTAGATTGATATAATTTCATAAAGAAGATCCTAGTGACCCGTCTACAGTATTTCTCATCTTTCCCTGAGTGTGTGACTCTGCTGCATGATCCTGATTAGCATGCCATTAAGAAGAGAGAAAAAAAAACTTCAGGGCTCTGAAGTCACATCATGACAGTACAAGTGAAACATGTTTCTCTAATGCAGCCTTAATTCATTTTGTTTCTGCAGAGAGAGCAAGCTCACAATGCTACTTCGAGAGTCTCTGGGGAACATGAACTGCCGCACTACAATGATTGCTCACATTTCGGCTGCTGCAGGAAACTATGCTGAGACACTGTCCACTATCCAGATCGCCTCTCGGGTACTGAGGATGAAGAAAAAGAAAACCAAGGTAAGAAATGCTTGATAAAAATTAATATTGGTAAGTTAATATAGGGAGAGTTCAGAACTATTGCATGAAAGCAACAGATTATCAAATATATCAGAGCTTTGTTTAAGAGAAGAGTCAATACCCACCCGAGCAGTGAGCTATGGACAGATGCAAGACTATAAGACAGTGATGGCGAACCTATGGCACTAGTGCCAGAGGTGGCACTCAGAGCCCTTTCTGTGGGCACTCAGGCCATCACCAGAGAGGACTCCAGGTATCTTCCTGCAGTCCCAGACAGCCCAGGACTTGCTGTGCACAGAGCCATTTTAAAGTGACAGCTCTACCTGGGACTATTTTCTGCTTTATTGGTGCCTCAGGTGCTGGTATCAATGAAAACTGTGACAGAGAAGGGAGTATAAATCACAAATTACATTTCTGTGTTGGCACTTTGCGATAAATAAGCGGGTCTTTGTTGTAGTTTGGGCACTCGGTCTCTAAAAGGTTTGCCATCACTGCTATAAGAGATCCAGAGAATATTCTATGAATAAAAGAAAAGTGTGACTCAAACATTAAGTAACAAAATTATGTTATATGCATATCTGTTGAAATGCGTGGATCCTGAAATCTGTATACAGGCGGTCCCCTACTTAAGGACACCCGACTTACAGACAACCCATAGTTACAGACGGACCCCTCTGCCCACTGTGACCTCTGGTGAAGCTCTCTGGATGCTTTAAAATAGTCCCAGACTGCAATAATCAGCTTAAAATTGTCTGCAATGAAGCTTTATTGATAATTCTTGGTCCTATTACAGCAAAAAAATTTGAAACTCCAATTGTCACTGAGGCAAAAAAAAAAAATTGTCGGGAACTACAATGATAAAATATACAGTTTCGACTTACATACAAATTCAACTTAAGAACAAACCTACAGTCCCTATCTTGTATGTAACCCGGGGACTGCCTGTAGTTATAAACAAGGAACATTACCTCTTTGGTTCACAAACTATATATTTGACTGAAGATGTTGTCTGGTTTAATTAAATGTTAATGTACCCACTGTTATATAGCTTGTAGATGTACAAAATATTTTTGTAACCTAAATTGGGTCTGTCATTTTATAATTTTACACTATTTACAAGGAGACTTTCTTCTGCCCTGTTTATAGAAGTTCTGTTATATGTAACAGTTGTTACTCTTTAGTAAAACTACGTTGGAAAAACAACCCATGTTTCTTTTGTTAAGCTTTTTATTCACATCCAATATTTTCCGTTTTTCACATCTGAGATTTACCTTTTCTTATTAACAGTATACATCAAGTTCATCTGGAGGAGAGAGTTCTTGTGAAGAAGGACGAATGCGCAGGCCAACTCAGCTGAGACCCTTCCATTCGAGAAATGTTGTTGACCCTGACTTCCCTCTTCTCAGTTTATCCAGTGACCCAGATTATTCTTCTAGCAGTGAACAGTCATGTGATACAGTTATTTATGTGGGCCCCAATGGAACAGCCCTGTCTGACAAGGAACTTACAGATAATGAAGGGCCACCTGACTTTGTCCCAATTGTTCCAGTTTTACAAAAGTCAAAAAATGAAGTAAAACTAGAGGATGTAAATGAAGGGGCTCAAGGCAAAGAGAGGGATTGCCTAAAATGTAATACATTTGCAGAACTGCAGGAAAGGCTGGATTGTATTGATGGCAGTGAGGAGACAAATCGCTTCCCATTCGAAGAGCTTCCTGCTCAGTTTAGTGGAGACCAAACAACCAAAGCTTTATGCTCAGCCACAGAACTTAAAAACATAACAGAATCAAATAGAGAAGAAAGCACCTTGGAAAATATACAATCTGATAAGGATTCCAGAGAAAATATTGCTGGACCAGCTTGTAAGATACCGAGAAATCAATCTCCAGTCCCATCTGGAAATGTAGCTAATACATCTACTCCATCTTCTCCCAGAAGTGTTACAGGTAGCTGTTCAGTGCACAGTGGAGCTTCCCAGTTAGTTAAAGACGCCAGCTTACAGGGAAGCCGAGAAAGCCTAAGCAGTTGTGGGTTTGTTGAGGGAAAGCCAAGAGCAATGGGATCACCAAGATTAGGCATTGCTAGTCTCTCTAAAACTTCTGAGTACAAACCACCAAACTCTCCTTCACAGAGATGTAAAGTTTACACACAGAAAGGAGTTTTACCTAGTTCTACAAATAAGGAACCCGGATCAATATTGGAAACTCTCTCTCAGCCAGAGATTCGAACACCTCCTGTGGGTATGAGCCCACAAATAATGAAAAGATCAGTTTCCAGTTCCAGTAATTTATCTTCTGAGTCTATGCTTACAGAGCATCAAGGTTCTGAGGAGGCCAAAAAAGAAGTTCTTAGTACAACAATGGTAACTGTCCAGCAACCTTTGGAGTTAAATGGGGAGGATGAATTGGTTTTCACTTTAGTGGAAGAATTAACAATAAGTGGAGTCCTTGATAATGGCCGGCCAACTAGCATCATCAGTTTTAATAGTGACTGTTCTGTACAGGCCCTGGCTTCTGGATCTAGACCTGTAAGCATTATTAGTAGTATCAGTGAGGACCTTGAATGCTTTTCTAACTCAGCACCTGTATCTGAAGTGAACATTACACAATTCTTGCCCCTTCCTAAACCTGGACTAGAAGAAAAGTGTCAAGAAGGTGGAAGCAGGAGATCTTCTATCAGCTCCTGGTTAAGTGAAATGAGTACAGGTAGTGATGGTGAACAGTCATGCCACAGTTTTATTGCACAGACATGCTATGGTCATGGGGAAGCATTGGCTGAGCCTCCTATTTCTGAATTCACAACTGCATTGCAGAACATCAGTGTCATGCGTGCAAACAACAGACAGAAACCAGAAATGGACAAAGTGCTCATTCAGTCAGAAATAGTGGAGGCAGTTCAGAATAACGCATCCCCTGTAAAGAACTGCAAGATTTCCGCAGTAGGTAAAACCACAGTCACTATATCAAATACCTCAAGTTTGAATGGCTGTGAAAACTACATTCCAATGAAAACAAACATTACAGTTTATCCATGCATTGCAGTGGGTCCTTTTAAAGCTCATGAGACTAATGAATGCCTGCCAGGATTAAATCTGCCTGAAAAATTGTCACAGTCTGTAGAAACCAATTCTGGAGACTGTAAAATGGAACCTATATTCGATGATCCTTGGTTAAAACGTGAAGATGATACAAAAAGGGAGAAAAATGATTCATGTGATGGACAACTGCCTGAAGCTGGTAACTGCGTAACTAACCATGACTTGTACAGAAAGCAAAGTATGACAGATCGATTAAGCAGTAGCAGTGGAGAAGGCAGCATCTCACCACTCTCTGAGAACCTTAAAAGAATTGTAGATGGGTGTGAAATGGCACTAACCACACATAGTTCTATGCATATTAGTGATTACTCCCAAAGAGGCAGCCTTTCTAGAGTTTTAGAAAAATCATTTAAGCATGAGGAACATGACTTTTTAAATTATGACATTGAGAATAATACTGATGGATCAGCCAACCCTCTTCAAATATCTAGATCCACTTTAGAGAGAAGAGTTGCTTCTCCAAAACATTGCATCCTGACACGCCCAAAAGGCATTCCACCTCTTCCACCAGTTAGGAAATCAAGCCTAGATCATAGAAATAGAGCAAGCCCTCAGCACACTGCAAGCAGTCCTTCAAAACACTCTCTCTCTTCCTTACCTAGTCTTCCAGATGAACTTAATGGCAAATTGACAGGATTTAGTATGGACACAAGAAGCAACAGTAGTAGCAAGTTGTTCAGTGCAAAACTAGAGCAGTTAGCTAGCAGAACAAACTCATTGGGAAGATCCAATGGAAGTCATTATGAATGTTTGTCTTTAGAACGAGCAGGTAGCCTTTCTTCAGTAAGCTCTCGAATGATCCTCAGTAAAGATAGTACATTACCAAGATCCGGGAGAAGTCTTAATCGAAATGTTATGTCATCTCCAACACATGCCTCTCAGTCGGCAGGGACTTCTCCAAAAGCCAGTCCTTCAAAGATATCAGCAGTAAGCAAGCTACTTCTTGCCAGTCCTAAGGCACGCAGCCTCTCTGCCTCTGCTACCAAAACTCTAAGTTTTTCTACAAAGTCACTTCCACAGTCTGTAGGAAGAAGCTCAAGCCTTCCTCCAAATGGGAAAAATATGTCTTGGTCAACACAGTCTCTTAGCAGAAATAGAGGCTCTGTTCTTGCTTCCAAGTTGCCATTGAGAGCAGTAAATGGAAGGATCTCAGAACTACTTCAAGGAAGCACTGGAAGTCGAGGGGTGCATTCACACGGAAGTTCAGACTCAGATGAACGTGGAGCTCTCCATGCTGAGGAAAGGCCAACTGTACACACTTTACCCTCCCCATATAGCAAAATCACTCCTCCACGAAAGCCACACCGCTGCAGTAGTGGCCATGGCAGTGACAACAGTAGTGTTCTCAGTGGCGAGCTACCACCTGCAATGGGAAAAACTGCACTATTTTATCACAGTGGCGGCAGCAGTGGCTATGAAAGCATGATTAGAGACAGTGAAGCCACAGGAAGTGGTTCTTCTGCTCAAGACTCCATGAGTGAAAACAGTAGCTCTGTCAGTGGAAGGTGCCGAAGTCTTAAATCATCAAAAAAAAGATCTAATTCAGGTATAGTATTATAGAATAATATATAGTATCTTAAATATTGAAAGACTATAGGTAACTTCTAACAACTGTACAATGATTGTTTCTACACTTGTGTCTATTTTATACTTCATTACAAAATTATAATGATAGTTTTATAACGTTTTGGTGAAATTTGTGTTGGGTTCAGTCCCTATTTCCTCTGATCCTTCTGGCATATATGTACTTTGTAAATATTTCAAAGTGAAGAATATTTTCAGTGCATGCATTAACTGGCATGCATCACATATACCTCACAGTATAATTGTCTTTATGTTGGCCGATTGATTAGGAAATACAGTCTTCTGTGCTTTTCTACACAAGAAAAACATGACAATGCACGGATTGTGTTACATATGACAGAAATGGTACTGTAATACATTCATCAACCCTTTACCCTTTGTATGAATCAGTACATTATTGGTGTTGACATCATCAGGAGAGAAATTGATTGGAGAAACAGCTGGGAAGCATAAAATTGTAGCTGTATGCTATATTAGTAATCAATAGCACACAAAAAGGCTATGAGAAAATGGCCTTGGATATAATTAAGCAATAAAATTGATTGTGTGGGCTGTAAGATACTGTTCTGTGCTAGCAATATGCTATAGAAATTGAAGATAAAGTCATTTGTCTGTAAAAACATCTATAGACTACAGGACTGCATAACTCTAATGAAAATCTATATTCCTTAGAGCTATCACATTTTTGCACAAAATAAATCTCTAAATAAATTTTTTAAAAATTATGGAAATCTGTATATAATATAAGAATTATATAGGAAAGCTGTAGGTAGCATTCAAAGTAGCTGGTAATACTGAAATTAAACACATTTATTACATCCTTTTTTACTTTTGTATTAGGAATAGAGTTATAAAGATACATGCAATTCATTTAAACTCAACACACAGCTATTATGAGGCAATGATGGTCTGGGCAGGGCTGCATCTGCCATGAGTCAAGATGAAAATCTTGCTGCAGACAGCGGCTTCCTGAAGTAGTGATGGGAAGTCCGGTTGTTCTTAGTGAGCTGGATCATTAGGTTGCGCTAACTTCTGACTCCTTAACAGCTCCCTTTTAAATATATAATAGGGAGCTTCAGGCCAGTTAGTCACCCCACACCACTCCACTTTTAACCCTATCTGGTTAAAGGGGCCATTGTGAGCTGATTGAGAGCGGGGTTAAGTGATCCATTGGCTCACTGAGAGGATCCGACTCCCATCGTTTATGCGAAAGAGCTGACCTATCACTAGCCTGAAGTGGCGGCAATGCACAGCTCAGCCTCCTCAAGCACATCCTGACACACATTAACACACACATTAATGAATAAAGTTTCTATTCTACACGGTCCCTCCCCTAGTTATATATATATGTTATGACGTTCTAACTCAAGTTCCTATGAACTATAGGAGGTTCGGTGATCATACTGCTAATACAAAGGCACACATATTACACCCCTCTAAAGGGACATTAGTTGGCTAATTAATTATTCTTTTGGTTAGAATTTCTTATAATTGATGGAGGTGTTAGTGTGTGTGGGGGGGGGGAGCATTTTAATTTTCGCCTTAGGCAGCAAAACTAGAATCGGCCATGGATCTGGGTTACACTATCACTGAACCATCAGTATGACTACCTCTTGGGGTATCCTGGTCAAGTTTATAAGAAATTTGTTTTTTGGGAAAGTGTATTAAAATGTAATCTTGTATATTGGATAGTGTTAGGTAGCATAATGACCTTATTGAACAGGCCACTGTTTGTACAGTTCACCTTCTGACATTGTACAACACTCCTTCTGACATTGAGGATGGTTATCTATATTTATATAGATATCAAAGCATGCATTGCATACACAATATCAGCTTAATAGCTTACAAATTAAATAAAGTAAAGTGACAAGGTTGAAGTTAGTGTGTGTGTGTGGAAGGAAGGAAGCCATAAAACCCAAATGTATCCTCCCAGAAATGATCCTTAAAAGGTCACAAAATTTTTAACAAATTTGCATAGATCAATAAAAGTAAATTTGAAATATATAACATCACAGAAAATTTCCTTTCTCTGTTTACTTATGCTCCTTACCTTCCTAATAAAATGTCACTATGACATTTCTGCTAAATTATGTTTTGCAAAAGGGACAGAAGCTCCCTGAGGAGTCAGGTTACATGGAACGGAGAGGGAGGAGTGAATAAGGAAGTGAGTGGCTGCAGCTAGGTCTCCACTCACCAGAGGAGATTCAAAAGAAAGGAATTTCTTACAAAGAGTTTTTCTCTCAAATATTGTTCACAAATTTGTCCAAATCTGTGGTAGTGGCCACTTCTCCTTTATGGGGAACCTTAACCTCAAAGGTATGGCATATCAAATTGCTGATTAGGCAGCATGATTATTGCCGGCATCTCCCAAAGGACATCTACCATCAGTTTTAATGGTAGACGTGTCCTACTAAGGATGACTTCTTTTATTATAACTCTATATGCCGAGATTGCGAATCTATAGTTATAAACATTATGCTAATTTGTTACAGGGCGCTTTGGTGACATGGCATCCACAGTGTATAGGGCAGGGCTGGGGGAGTGAATAAATGAAAAGACTAGATGTTCTGAGGCTCTCCAGTGACGTAGCCAGAGCAACCAAGACTAATTGGCATATTGCATTTTATAGGACCCTCAGAAACTTCCTAGTAGGACATGTTTTCATTAGTAAAAATGATGGTAGATGCCTTTAAGCTTGCCTCAATGAAAGGCCACTCTAAAATGAGCAATTTTACTGTATTGGGTGTACCACTCACCCAGACAATGCCATAAACACATTCCTATCTGCCCAAAACAGGATTCCTCTGGAAACAGGAAAACACCTCTTCAATATGCCAGATACCATCACATTTGAGCATTTGCCCACTGAAGTTGGTTCTAATGACAAACTTCAATCAGGTGATGACCCTGATGAGGATTCAGATGAGCTTCCCTGAGACAGGTTTATTTAGTTATGCAAACTGATTGTTGCAGCATTTGTCTGAGGCTGCATTCATACGTGGTGTTTTGGATGTGTCAAAACGCATGCATAAGGAAGCATGCATTCTGACTGCACATATCCAGACGCCATGTGTGAACCCACCCTGAATGGCCTGTCTGAGATGATCTTGGAGGCAAAGCCTCCGTGTGTTGGGGAGGAGACGCCCTCTCTCCATAGAGAAGCGAGTGTCCGGTGCCGCAACACTGTGAAAAAGGACATGTCCTGTATTTCACCGCAATGGTCACAGCACAGTGAGACAACATATGCTCACCGCACAGTAAGAGGGCTCACTGTTAGCTAGCTCAGTTGCCCTTGTAGTTAGCCACCCCGCTTTTCCCTATAGTATGACAGCATTCTCCCAATATAATCAGCCCCCTGCCCCTGTAGCCAACCAGCCCCCTTTTGCCCAATTACTTAAAAAAAAAAACAAAGTCAAAACTCATCGTTACGTCGCCCCTCGCAGGTCTTCTCCTCCTTAGTCTGGCAGCGTCAGGTCTTGTGCACCGGTCGGCCGCCGCTATCATCATATTGTGTGTGCCGCCCAGCACTCTTGACTCAAGTATAAACCAAGTTTGAGTTTTTCAGCACATTTTTTCTACTGAAAAACGCGGCTTATACTCCAGTATATACATATGTTATATACATGGTGTATATATTATTGCTAATAATATTATATTAGTGGATTGGTGATGGAAACCATTTATGTGCTATTTTCCCTATTTGATTTGGGCTGTAGTTATATATAATAAAGATCCTGGAATAATATGATGAAGCAGTTTGAATTCTTCATGTCAGAAGTACTCTTATCTTACCTTTGGTTTCAGAGTAATTTAGTGGTGAGATAGCAGGAGATCTCAGGGGCTGGAATTAGTTCTCTTATGAGTCGATGCCCTGTGGCTATAAGACAGGAAAGCATCAAAGGCAACAACTCCCACAGCCCATCTTTGTCCAAATAGGATTTTTTTCATTATGGCAAATCATAAAAAAGGGCAAGCAGTTTAGGAGTGGAGATCACAATCTCCTTATTGGTCCTCAGCACTCCTGAGCCTTGTATACTGAGCTCTACAATTCATAGTGCTCCAAAGATTATGTCAGGAAGATACGCTCATCTCAGGTCACATAACCTTGTCCGGCTTATTTATGTCTGTTGTGACCAGAACCATTTCTGACATAAATGATTACAATATATCAGTCGAGGAAGACTTGCACTGACATTTAAGGGTCATTGTGAAGCTTTAAATTGGTGGTTAACCCTTTAGGATGCATATTTCCCCAATAGCTGCACCTATAAACGCTTTCCATCTGATAAAATGGTACTAAAAAAACAGAACAATTACAATTTCAACAGAAGACATCCTATGGCAAGCTAGTACCCAGTGGAAACCAAAGAGCACTGTTTTTTCCACCTCAAAGGTACTCAATGTCTAAGTGCCCTTTCTGCTGTAGCACTGAATAAAGATCGGTTACATTCAGTGATCCTACAGAGAACATATGTGCACGCTGCATTTCTGTGTATGCATAGTTAGGAGATGTATTTCATTTTCATTTCTGATGTACGAGGAGAGTAACTCGGCTTCCATTTACTTTGTGCTAGGTGTTGGCCCCTACCAGTCTGATACCACAAACAGTAAATGGACTTCCTGCTACATTCATCTGCAGTGCGATGAGGGTACAAGGGACCAGTGGTTACACGACCTGTGGGGGTCCCATCATTGAGACCTCCATTGATCAGCAAGTTAGCCCTTATCCTGTTAATAGGGGCTGACTTGTTGTGACTGTACAAACCCTTTAATTATAGAAGTACTACGAAAAGTTATACAATTTAATATCTACATAATGCCTTTACAAAATAATAGGCCATTAGCTATTTTAGCAATGTCAATTATACATGTCAAACATATCTCAAATTTTTGCCACAGTGTTGATACTGCAACTGTAGTTGGCAAATTCATGGCATGGTGATGCATGGCGCATCTCAGTGCATTCACTGCAGAGTGCACGTGCCCAATAAAAGGCAATGGGCCTGTGAGTTACCTGCTGGTTATGCAGCTAGTTCAAGGCCTTAGTCAGAGAGAAAACATTTTCATGCAATGTATTGCTTCTAACATTATTGGGGTATTATGGGGTGTACTACATTTCTGTTTTTTCCATTTTTGCATTATTTTTTTTAAAATAAATATTGGAATCTATTCTGTTTTTCATCCGAGGTTGCATTTACCTATTTTTAAGAGCTTCTAAATGCCAGATATTTTTCATAATGTTTTCATAAGTTAAACTGTAGAATTCAAAGAGGGTTTACTGTACTATTTGATTGTCATGCTGGTAATCACCTTGTAGGTGTTTGTAGGTTGTACTGTGCTGAGCTTTATGTTTATTGCTTCTATTTTTCATCATCACTTCTGTAATGATGAGATCACTCTGGAATTCATTCAAGGTCAAAAACCTTACAAAAATCACAATTTTTATGCAGGTTCTCCTCTCAGAGTTAATAATAAGTGCAGTCGTTGTGTGAATACTTAAATCCATGTTATAAGAGGTTTCTATAATTGAATTGGAGTGGAACGCGGGTGCAGTACAATTATTGATAGCGATATTTTAATAAGTAGATGAGGTCAGTATAAGTGCAGAGGTGTGTAGCGTGCATGCTTGACTGGCCACAGCAGGATCCGTAGGGGATTTTATTTTATTGCTGATGAGAGTCATAAATCTTTGGTTTGGGAAAGAACATCTCCGTAAGTAGCAGTAAGGAACAAGACATTTTCTTTATCCTGTAAATGCACAACCTCCTATAAGCTGGCCATGTGTCTCTTAGCAGCAGAATAACACAGCTATTAAAAGATCAAATTGTTTCTGTCTGAGCTTGTGCCGGGAATGCTCTCACACTTCCTGCATCATTCTTCTGTTCTCACAAGTGCCCCACATACAAGAGTTAATAGTCTACCTGAGAATAATGGTGGTGATGACAGCTTATCCGGTGCATAGACAACTTGTTACTGAGTGAATACAGGCATTCGCCATGTGCCAAATTTGTGACTCTTTTTGTGACTTTTTAGAACCCAATTCATTTTTCTCTTCAAACAACTTACTCCAGATTTATGAAGCAAAATCAAATTCATTACATGCAACTTTTCAATAAGTTGCAGATTAAGGAACAAATCCACCCAGTCCCTCAAAGGTGAAAGACTTTTCAACTAAAAAGACACATATCCACTGCAGGCATTTATCAAATTATAATGTCAAAGCCAAAAAAATATCTAATAAGATCTAAATAAACAAAAAAAAACCTGGAGTTCGTACTGCTTGATGAGAAATCTGCCCCATAGTTTTTTTTCACTTAGAAATTGGTATTTTCTGTTGTGTTGCTCTCTTTTTTGTGCAAAATTCTCATTTATCACATTGGAATCGAATTCTAGGAAACAGACTGTTTACTCATTCTGTGAGCATTTTAAATGAAGTGATAATTTTAATAAAGAGGTGACAAATATTTACACAAACACATATAGCCAGTAAAATCATAAGAGTTTGTCATTTTGTTGTGTCTTGCTGCTTTTCCTTCTATTCAGAAAAAGTCTAAAGTTTACCAAAAAGTTTACTATAATTCAAACAGAGATTGTAATTTTCCACACCAGTCTTTCTCAATGTTTTTATATATATATATATAGATCGGAGTGATGGTATATATTAACAATTTGTTTCACTTCTAGTTTTTTTATTCACTTTTAATTAATTAATTTAATTAAAATCCGATTAATGTGAATAAGATAGGCTTCTCCCACTAATTACCTACCTGTAACAATCAGTGGTAGCTCATGTTACTACTCTACAAGGAAAGACAAGCTTCATCCTGTTGTGCGGCATTGTTACCTGTGCCTTTCCAGCTAAGCTTATCAATTGTTTGTCATATGAACCACAAACACTAGGGAGTGATGGAGGGAATGTAAATGGAATTTACAAATGGGAGAACACTTCTTTAAGCTGAGTAATGCTGATCTTGTCAGTCATGGTGTCATACAAATACCCATGGCGCCTTTCCACTTAGTGAAACCACAAGAAAAGTGTCCTTCCACAACTATCTAGTTGTGTCTTGCTTCCTCAGGCAAAATTTTGTATTGCAGGATATACACATATGGGTTCATTTTGTCCACTAGTTTCACAGTAGTAGACTGTCCTATAATGCACACTCGTTACCTGCAGGGGATGAGTGACCCATTTTAAGCTATCTCCAGAGCCTCCGCATTAGAAAAGAAGGTTATAAAAATATACAAATGAGCCTGAGTACTTGAGCACCTTATGGCTCCTCCACTACTTAATTTATTGATGCCACCCACTTCATTGTTATTCACCCCTCCCACTCGCTCTGGCCAGACTGCTGGTGACGTCATCCGGCTGTCTGGAAATCTTGTGCATGTGCAAGATCTTCTACCTTTCCAGTGCAGCTGCCCAAGGAGGTTCGGTGCAGAATCCAAAATTGGTCACATTCACAACACAAATGTAGCTGTCAATTTAACAGCATTAATATTAAATTAAAAAACACCTACCTATTGTTTCGTTGAACAAAGATTTTCACAAAGTAATAACACAAGGTGTAAGATTTGTGGCCAAAAAAGGTGTAACTTTAGGTACCTCACTGTCCCCTAGCCTTTTTACAAGTGATAACTCTGACACAGAAAGACAAACTTGACTTGACTTCCCAGGTTTTCACAAGTGTAGCCATGGCCGCTGCAAACCCTGTGAGCATATCCTTCAGAGTAACTCTTTCACCTCCTATACCACACAAAAAACTTTTTCCATTAGGTCCTACATAGATTGTAACATCCCATATATTGTATATTTAGTGTCTTGGATTATATGCAGAATACAATATGTAGGATGTACTACCTGTCCAGTAAAAGTTCACATCAGAAGATCTCTGAAGTCACTAATTCCTCTGTTAATATCTCCTCGCTCACACGGAATTTCAGAGACATCCACAAGGAGGATATATCAAGCCTCAGATGGACATGCATAGAAAAGGTCTCCAGACCCATGAGGAGAGGGGGGAGACCACCAGAAAAAGTTATTAAATAGAGAATCCTATTGGATTTTTGTCTTACACAGCAGACAACAACGTGGAATGAATTATCGCCATTACCTAATCAGTGTCTATTGAACATATCCTGGATATATTTAGTTACTTAGCTTGTACATTGTTCTCAAGTGTAAAATACTTTTTTGTCATATTGCTCCATTTATCCTGATAATTTAAGTTAAGGAATACTGCCTTTACTATATGTATTAGCAGATATCCTTGTATTTAGAAGCAAATACTTACTACTAAGGGTTAATTTCCTCCTTCCAAAGTCATGTGACCAGGATTAGGAGTCTTATAAATTGTCTCATTTTATGTCTATTGTATGGATCATGAATAAGGCTTGTTAGCCGAAACGCGTTGATCGCTTTTCATCCATGTACTTTTATCGGATGTACTTTTCCTGATGCACAAATAAAGATTTCCTTTTAGACCTTGTGGGAGCCTGCACTGGAATTACTACATTTATCCTACCGAGAAACTAGTGGTAGATGTCCTTTACTCAATAGCTTAATGTCTATGCCAAATAATAATCTCCAGTCGTTATTGATTATAAGGTTGGATTTTTAAGTATTTGGACAATAGAATTTTCATAATTTATCCTTTGAACAGTGGATTTACAACAAATTAATTGATTGTAGCTCTTTAATACAAAGGAATTAACAAAGCTATTGCATTTACTAGTTTTTAAACTAGAGATATTTTTACAAGCTTGAAAGATATTGGACAACCAACGACTACAAATAGAACATTTTTACAGACTCCCCTGTATTTTCTTACATGGATGCATCTCCCACTCCTCCTATCCTTTAGATCTCATCCAACTATTGACCTTTCAAAGTGCTCAAAGTTATTTCATAAGAATTTAATATCACAGGAATCACAACCCTTCCATCAATGAGAACGTTGAGTTTACAGAGTGATGCAGGATAAAGTTGCATTGTTGGTTACAGAGGTAACTCTACCCTGTAGAATTGCCTTACTTCTCAGATCTCACACCACTAGGTAGTTAGCATGTTATACTGTTGTCGCATTTTTTGTCCTTACTCCCTGCTGCGAATATAAAACACACATTTCTTACCGCGTGGGAGCAATGCCCCAATCTCTACCGCGCAACACCTTGAGAGCCTTTAAATGCCAGGAGGTGAGCTACAAAGTTTACGAGCCAGATGGTACAAGCCAGTGGGGATCAATCAGATGGTCATGTAGCCGAGGGAATCACATTTTTATCACATGTTTATTGAAGACATTGTTTTAGGTTTAAGTGTGAGGGTTACTGGCCAGCATATTTACAGTCACTCTTCCACACTCCCAGGCTTTCTATCTCCTACATCATTCTGACATCCGTTTTAAAGCTTACTGGTCAACCAAACATTTGGTGCTTGCTGCTTGATCTTACACCCTGGCCCTGTTGAAACCAGTTCTTTTTTTATAAAAAAAAAAAAGCAGTTCTTTTTTTTAAAAAAAGAAACGGAAATCCTTTAATCAGTTATACAAAGTGCAAACTCTGCTAGAGCTATGGAAAATTGATCCAATTCATATGCAATTTATTTCTGCTTTCAGTTTGTACCTGTGATATGGATGCAAGCTATGTTTTAACTGAAATGCATATCTTAACAATAATTAGCCCAAAATGAGTTGAATTTATGGTAGCCAGTTGTACTGATATGAAATATGTGACCTGAATTCGTAATTGTGACTAGTAATTGTGACTAATTGTGACTAGTTTGTTTATCCAGATATCTAAAAAAATATTTCTACATATTATACAATAAGATTAGTCTTTTCAGTTATTCATAGTATTGCTAATGATAGTATGTATTGTAATAACTTACCTGACCTTGCTCAGTGATTGATTCTTCTTTCCACAAGGATCTCAAAGACGCAGGCTTATTCCAGCATTATCACTTGATGCAACTTCTCCTGTAAGGAAACCTGCCAACAGTCCAGGGGTCCGCTGGGTGGATGGTCCATTGCGTAATGGACAGCGAGGCCTAGGAGAACCATTTGAAATTAAAGTCTATGAAATAGATGATGTGGAAAGGCTCCAACGCCGCCGAAGTGAAGACAGCAAGGTAAGTGGACATAAATAAACTGTCCCACTAAGAGACCAAAGGAGGATGACAAGAAGCATTCTGATGAAGAAAAATCAAGCACTTTACAGCCAAATATAATACTGGTGCTACAACCGACATTTCCAAATAAACCCTTTGTCCATTTGCTGTTGAAGCACTGCATAGTTTTAGTGCCATTGCTGTAGAAATTGCATCACGTATCACAGAAAAAACATTTCCTCCTCTCCTTTTGTACTGGTGAGCATGTTATAATTTGGCACATAAACCCTTCCTATCTTAAGTTCAGACTGATAGAGGTAGCTCGGTGTTTTTAGGAAACACCATGGGGGTAATTTATCGTGAGTCAGGACATTTGTGCGTTTTTTCCAACATTTGGACTTGTTTGATTAATCTTAGAGGTAGATGTATCAGGCAGCTGTGCCTATACGTTTTTTTTTATTCAAAAGTCACACAAAAGTCTCAAACTCTTCTTCTAAAGTTTTGCCTACGTCTAGTCAGGACTGCGTTCACATCTGGATTTTAAACATACATCAGGCGCAAGATTGAAATATTCTTGCCCAGCTAGTTTTGCTAAAAGAGTGGAAAAGTTGCAAATTTAAGCACAAATATATTAAATGTGCCCCAAAAAAGTTGTAAAAATTAAAGAAATAAAGGAGAAAATTCTAAGATAAATGACCCCCCATAGGTCCTTTGATACGGTTGTATGACAGGATGATAAACTGAAATCCAAAGAAAGTCCTTTGCACTACAAGATGGGTGCCTCTTATGTAATTTTTTTACATTCAACTTGAAGTGATTGACAACTTCCATAAAATAGACTAAAAAGTTAAAAAAAGGTATTGGGAAGATCTATGATGACCAAGCATATGAAAAATTCATGTCTTTTTGGATATCAGTAAAAGGGAGTCTACAACTTCAACAAAATGTTGAATCTAATCTGTCCCAACATATTGTAGAAAAATGCACCATGCTTTCCACAGACCTCTATTATTTCTGCCCAGCACTCATAGCACTGATATTTCCACTTAAACAACTTCTAATGTTCAGCAGGTAGTGGTCCAGGCAGGAATAGTTTCTGAGGCTAAGGACACAACATTGCTGCACCAACCACCTCAATAGCATGTGGATTAAAATGGGAATTTATGTTGGTGAATATGCGTTTATAGTTTTTTTTCTTTTTGTATTAGACAGTGTCACGGTTTAGTTCAAAACTGAAGATCCTTGAGCATCGCCAGCAGAGAATTGCTGAGATCAAAGCCAAATATGAATGGCTTATGAAGGAATTGGAGATCACCAAACAGTACTTGATGCTCGATCCAAATAAATGGCTCAGTGAATGTAAGTCACTTTTGAATTAATATTGCCTTTTATGGAAAAATGTGTTTGGAATCTTCATATACCAATCATGTTTCAGAAACATAAAGCATGAACTCATGAAGGGGGAAAAGTCATTGAAAAGCCATAGTTTAATGACAGTGAAAGATGGTTGTTCCCAGGTTCCCAGTGGTCATCCAACACCCAGAACCCCAACAGGCAATTTATTTGGAACCTGATATACCATTTGGGCTTAAGAAAAAAAAGAAAGCATAAAGACATGAAGAGATTTTTAAAAATCCAGTAATCATCCACAACAGATTGGTAGTGATCCCACACCCTGAACCTGCTTCTGGTGTCTGCTGAGTAAAGAGCATAGTATATAAGGTTGGAAAAAGATGCAGGTCCATCAAGTTCAACCTAGAAAAAGAAACATTAAAATTACATTAAACAAATGTTGTATACGCATGATATATTTTCTCTCCAGAAATGCATCCAGGCCCCTATTGAACATGTACATAGAATCCGCCATAACAACCTCCTGCGGCAGAGAGTTCCATAGTCGCACTGCTCTTACAGTAAAGAATCTTTGTCTATGGCGATGGTAGAACCTTTTCACCTCTAGCCATAGAGGATCCCCCCTTGTCCTGATCACAGGCCTAGGTATAAAAAGATCCTTGGAGAGATCTCTGTACTGGCCACTCAGGTATTTGTACATTGTAATGAGGTACATGATTGTGATGAAGCTGAATAATCCCAAGTTTCGTTATCTGTCATGCCTCCCCATCCCACCATGATTTTGGGGTTGAAATTAGAAAACAACTACATTCAGCTATTGCTACTTAAAATTGTGTTAAAAACAATCAATATAAAGCAGTAATAGTAATACTGACAATGAAAAGGACCTCATAGGTATTTTAGAAAACACCATGGAATCAGGGGAAAAAATTAAGTGTACTTACGGTACTCTTATGCAGTTCCTGGTTACAGGATTGCTTCTCCCAGCAATTTACTGGCACTTTTGGTTGGGCCAGAAGCGTTTGCATTCATGGGACACAGTACTGCTAATCAGTGCCCACAGCAGTGCTCGGTAACATAGAACAAGTGATGATTCGCCAGGGCAGGTCCTGAGACTCCCAACACTTTTGTGCCAACTGTCAATGTTGAACGGTGGCCAAAGCAACGCAGCAACCACAAGATAGAGCAAGGTAAGTACACTTTTTTTTTTCCACATCCCCATACAGTTTTTCAGAATTCTTGGAAAACACCCTTAAGTAGAGGTTTATATGTACATTGTGTAATTTAAATCCATCTTCATTTTGTTTCAGTTGAGTTGGAACAAACCTATGAGGTGGACTCTTTGGAATATTTGGAAGCACTAGAGTGTGTGACTGAACGTTTAGAAAACAGAGTCAACTTCTGCAAGGCTCACCTTATGATGATAACCTGCTTTGATATCACCTCAAGGCGTCGGTAAACCGAGAAGGTTACGCTATTAATCATCAAAAAGACTTTTTTCCAGTGAATAGTTAATTTTTCCCAGTTCCTATCAACATCCAAAGACTTTGAAATGAAGACAACCAGTGGACAATGTAATGTCGGAAAGTGACAAGAATGTGAAAAGAAGGACATTTGCAAATTATGTTTTAAAATATATAAAAGACAAAGGTCAGCAGCAAACTGAAGAGAGCACTTTGAGAAACTGTAATGGTTAATCTTTGTAAATAGATACTGGTAGCAGAGTTGAATGTTTTCCTCTATTGTGAGCATCTGGGGACTAAGAGAGACTAAATGCTACGACAGAGAAGAGTCCACAGTGAGATGGAATAAGTGCCTTTAAATCTTTAATATCCAAACCTTTATGTTCATACTTTCTTGTGTACAGATGGTGCTAGTCACAAAAATGAAAAAAAAAAGAAAACCCTTTTTTTAATGTATTTGCAGCTTGTTTTCTCATTGTGTATTATCTTAACTCTGACTTGCCGTTTTAAGTACTTGTGTTTGTTGCAATGTTTTATGATCAGTACAAATTATCTGTCTGTTATAAATGTGTGGACACGTTAAGGATTCACATGGTCAGTACCTGGTAAAAGCTTCTTTTTGTGACAGTTACTGAAGATAAACAGCTTGTGTATGCATGTTTAGGTATACAGTATTAAATGTACAATGGGCACAGCTCCATACAGTATTAAAAGAAATGTTTTCTAGTCTCATTTGTCATGACTTGTCCACGTCCCTGAAAATATATGGAAAGATTGAGTTAAAAATTTTGCCATGAAATCTGGTTTTGGAAAAACTACCAAAAAACTAGAAAAACTACCAAAATCTAAACATCACATATTCTTAGGCGAAATCACCCTGTTTAAATCCATGTCATCCATTGCACCACTCAGTCTTCCAAAGTCATGAACGTGCACAGTGTACCTGTGATTTTAGCTCTTGCTCCTCTTCTCCTGATGGCACCTGGCTTCATAGATGCACTGCACTTCCACAGTGAATTGGCACATCTAAAGTGACTTCAAGGTTTGTACTTAAAATGAATGCATACATTGTTATCTATAGGGTTTGGCCAACTTCCATTTATGTTTCCACGTGCTTGTTGTGTTTATTTTTTAGCTCCGTTCCATTAGAGCATATATGTGGCCACAGTTTAGTTGTAGCATCTGATCATTGGCTCAGACTGCTGCTTTCTCCTTCCCTCTGTAGCCCTATATTAGGTGGGCTTCTGCATTTCAGTGCAAGCGGAGAAGAATTCGTATAGACCTATTGGCAGAGTAATAATAAAGTAAAGACTATTAAACCAAACCTTATAGATGAACTTGAGGTAGATACCACCTAAGTTACCGGTATGTGGCTTGTTAAGGTAAAAGTGTTGTTATTGGAAAAGAGCGGACGGAAAGCAGTTCCATTAAGTAACATTTATTATGAGATTTATTCAGTCTTTGCTAGCTTTAAATGCAATAAAAAACTATATATCAAGTCATTTCCATTGACCATACAAGCTAATGTGCAAACATTTTAAAACTGGCAGGTGTATTAGCTTCTTACATATCATAAGAAAATTCAGTAAGGTAAAACCACTAGTGTTGGGCAGACCTGAACTTTGCAGGTTCAGCTCCCTGGACCTGAACCCAAACTTCTGAAAGTTTGGCTCAACAGGAACACCCGCAACCTGTGGTTCTGTTGTTTACCATGTTTTTGGATCAAACATATATGTTTTGGCCATTTGTAATAAAATGTGTCCATATCACTGCACTTATAGATTTTAAGAGATCCTAAAAGCATACCATTCACTAAGCTTAGGGCAAGTGATTGTTCTGATTCTTAGCTGTGGTTTCCACGACTGAGAAGCAGCCCATGTGTGGTCCTTTTTATTCATTCACTTCAATGGGTTTATCAGGTCTGGGAACATTTCCCAGAAATTTGGCATTTCTTATGTCTTTTGACAAAAATGTCACATCAACCATCTGAGAAATGTGAAATGATAAACAATGGAATTCTGCTTTCATGGTTTCTATTGTGAAATTTGTTATCATTTTGCCATGTCTGCTTTTTTTTCAGAAAATTGCTGTATGCCCAAAATGCATAAAAGATCACATCCACAAGATGCCTCAGAAAAGCTTGTGGCTGTGGGGTCTGCATGGTGTCTGAGTCTTTTCAGTTAACACCAGCAAAAACCATGCCTGTGTACTGTGGTTTTTCTGATAGAGATTTTGAAGATTACATTTTATGTGAGAATCTGCATCTATAAAAACAATACAAATACAGACAACTGGGCTTAGGCCCATTGTTCAGAACTTTAGGTAAAGTGGAGGCCTTTTTAATGGCAGCTTAGCTACTACTGCTCAGCTCTATGTAAAATGGATGCCTAAATAATAGCTGTTTTTATATAACAGTTCAGCTTTGATTAAAGTTTATGCCAATACAGGCGGTCCCCTACTTAAGGACACCCGACTTACAGACGACCCCTAGTTAACGACGGACCTCCCTTCCCACTTCGACCTCAGGTGAAGCTCTCTGAATGCTTTGCTATAGTCCCAGGCTGCAATAATCAGCTGTAAGGTGTCTGATAATCATTATTGATAATCGTTGGTCCCAATACAGCCAAAAATTTTTTAACTCCGATTGTCACTGGGGCAACAAAAAAAATTTGTCTGGATCTACAATTATAAAATATACATTTTTGACTTGCATACAAATTCAACTTAGATACTGCCAATCAGCAGGGTAAAGGGTATACCTATACAGGCAGGCTACTTAAGAACACCCGACTTACATATGACCCCTAGTTACAAACAGACCTCTGGATTTTGGTAATTTACTTTACTTTAGCCCTAGGCTACAATAAACAGCTATAACAGTTATCAAATGTGTCTGTAATTAAGCTTTATTGTTAATCCTGGTTCTTTTGACAATCCAACATTTTTAAAATCCATTTGCCACAGAGACCAAAAAAATTTTGACTGAGGTTATAATAATAAAGTATACGGTTTCGACTTACATACAAACTCAACTTAAGAACAAACCTACAGAACCTATCTTGTATGTAACCCGGGGACTGCCTGTACAACCGCAGCTAAGACTACCGTGACTCATTTGTATGTATGCAAGAAACTGCTATAATATTGAATTTACCAGCTGTACCTGCTCCATTTACATCTTCTGTGAATTTAGTGAGAATGGAGTAAAGTGAGACTACTGTAATCCTTACAGCTGCATATTTCTCTACAGCCTCAGTTATTTGCATATGGCGACCTACTGCTACTTCTGACATTCAAATGTTAATAATATAAACAAGAGGGGGAACAGGCCTGGTTGAAGGATTAACAATTCTTAAATTGGGGGAAATCAAAGTGATGCACAGCCGCACATTGGCTCCTCAAATGCGACATCTATAGTTGTAGCAACATTAGTAAATGCATTGTCAAGCAAAATATAGCTGCACATATTTAAAACATTTTGTACAATTCATGTCGAGATGAATTTGAAAAAGGGGATAAATCTAACAGCTAATGAGACCACATACTCAAGCCACACCTCCTTTCTGTTATCCTTATTCATTTTTTGGCAGAAAAGGCACCAAACCCAATTTTTAGATGGGCAATCGGGTCAGAGGCACACACACTTACGGTATTTTATTATGTGTTTAAAGGAAGCTTTAGTAATACCATTATATCAGAATGTCCTTCTAGCTACAGTATATGCCATCTACTTAGTAGTGGTGGAGCACAGTATCACAGCTTTGCTCAAATTTAGGTAATTTTGAGGTTTTTAAACCTGACGTTGTTTAAACTACCTTTTGTGGTTTTTTTACCTGTTGGTTTCACTTCTTAGATATCCATACTTTGTTGCAGGTTGCTGTACATGGACTCTCCATATGTTCTTAAAGGGGATGTCCAGGATTTGAATAAAGTTTATATATACCTGAAGGGTAATTAAACAAATACTTATATTTCCTTTTCTTAACACGGTCATTCTCCCTTAGTGACAGCTGTTACTGCTCGCTTCTATTTGTATGCAGAGGTCGGCAGTGATGAATCAAGAAAAGTGCTTGCACCACTGCAGTCCGAATTTCCTGCTGTAGTGGTGCATGCAATGTCGACCTGACATCACCACCCCAGTAACGGCTAACACATGGAAGAGTGGTAAATAGAAGATGTTTGGTGTTTTAATACACCCCCAACTATATACAGGCGGTCCCCTACTTAAGAACACCTGACTTACAGACAACCCCTAGTTACAAACGGACCTCTGGTAATTGGTAATTTAATGTACTTTAGCCTTAGGCTACAATAAAGAGCTATAACAGTTATTAGAGGTGTCTGTAATGAAGCTTTATTCTTTATTTTATTCTTATGACAATCCAACTTAAGAACAAACCTACAGAACCTAACTTGTACATAACCCGGGGACTGCCTGTATAAAGTTTTTTTCTAGTCACTTCCAAGCTTGTCCTTCATAGAATTCATTATTTGGGATCATTTTTAAGTAAAACAAGACTTAAAGATCTTGAAAAAGTGACAATTGGTTAAAAAAAATGTATAGTTATTACCGACCCATTCTATTTTTTTGTGTTGTTAATTTATGGCCTTTGTTATGGGAACATTGTCCTTAGCAGTAAATGTAGACCTATTCCACCACTTGATCTGACCTTAAAGGTTGCTCCAAGTGGAGTACTTTGAAGTACTTATACACATTTGTAACTGTAATCCGACAAGTAAACACGAAAAAGAGGAAAGAAGTAAGGGTAAAGCAATCCTATATCGCTGTTCACGTATGGGCACTGGAGCTGCAATCTGTAGCGTCTGATATCCCATTAGGAATTTAAATTAAAGGGACTTGTTAAAGGTGTTGGGATATTAGGTAGGATTATCCATGTGATGTCAAATATTACACCCAGTACTGCTGACCAAAAACCATTGAGAGCGGGCATTCGTACCCGCTGCCCCACATCTGGCACCTGGTTATTGATTGTGGCATCTAAACTTAAGCTGCCAAATTTGCTCTTATTATTGTCATGACTTTCAGAGCTTAGGGACCTGTCATTTGTCTTTCCTACACTTGCCTCTGGCAGTACTATTTTACTATGTTATGAGAACAATTAGACCTTTAGGACAGGGGGACCTGGGAAAATGCCCAGTTCGCCCACCGCCAGCGCTGGCCCTTCAAAGCCCTATCCCTCACCATGCACTCCTATGCAAAGGAGCAAAAGTCTGAAGAAGATTTGATGATGTCATAACCATCTTACCTGTATGTAGGAGAACAGTGTGTAACAGGGCTGCATGCATATTTATATTTAGCTGGCAGTAGTGAATTATTATATAGATGGTTCGGGTGGTAGACCGGTGTTCAAGCCTTTTAGAGGGCCCATGGCCACCCCAACCACCCACCAAATTTTATGTTAAGGAGGACCTACACCAATAAAACAGCCATACATCAGTTCCTGCTCTCAATATACAAAAGCCATTTTTAAAGTCCTCCAAAAGTCCTGAAGCCAAAGAATGGACACATCCTCCATTCCCTAAGAATCTTGATTATAGTACTATATGTAGGAAGTGAATTCTGGACTTGTAGGGGCTATAATATTTATACAGCCCAGGACCAATGGCAGTCTTAATTCACCCCTGGTAATGAGCAAAGCAAAGTTCTGGTGTGTTAGGTTCACAGACCTGAATACGGAATTCAGTTACATGTTCAAGTCGGAGTTTGGAGTTCTGGGTAATGCGTTAGAGCTGGTTGATAAGCTGCTAAGCAGCCAACTGTCTGTCTAATGGTCCATTCCAGATTCACTGCAATAGCCTCTTATAGCGCAGTGAGAATAGATGTCTGGCTACCCATATCGCCTTATAGCTCAGTGACAGTAACAGCATTTTATTTTGTTTTCATTAAAAAAACTTTTTATAAATTTATTTCTTCATTTCATTTTATGTTATTATCTTAAGTATTTTCTCAAACTCATTTTTGGCAGGGTAATTGCCCTGTTGCCATTTAACATCCTATTTTGGGTGTTAAAGTTCGGGTCCACATAGATCTCAATGGAGTTTGGGGTCCAGTACAGTTACGTAACCAAACTTTTCCTCAAGTTTGGTTGAACCCAAATTTTGACATCTCGGTCATCACTAACCATGAACTAATGAAGAATAGAGCAGAAATAGAGGAGAAAATATGTTACTTGGGAAAATATATCACAATCTTCTAACAAGAACCTTTGTATGCAAGATCCTTATCAACATAGGATGTAAGGAAATTATGCCATTTCCAACCGGCAACTTCCAGCTTCTTATTTTCTTTTATGTTTTCGTATTAAACAAAATAATTGTATTTCGTCTTCCTTGGATGTGACGTTACTATGGTAACTTCCCAGCCTTCATTTAGACTCTAGGGAAATATCCATATTGCATCTTGAACAGCTAATTGTTCAACTTTTCACCTCTGAAATGAAGTAGCTAATTAAAAAAAGATACAACTGTTCCAGTATTTTAATTTTGATGATCAATTCTATTATTTTTATCAGTTATTTTGTCTCATCACTGGGACAACGTAAAATGGATGGGCTGTGGACTGCTGGGAAGGGGTTAACCTGAAATGTTGTCCAATAGAAATAGTTGTATTTCAAGGCGTGCGCTTTTTCAGTGAAATAATTGAAAAAAATCACTGATCTGAAATTGGTTTTACAAAACCCATTCTGCTGGTCTTGATGCCTTCTCTGGGAGCTTCTGTATTTTATATTCCTGGTTAGATTCCAAGCTGCAGCGACAATCACACAGGGGACTGGGACTGCGTGTGATACTATTGTCAGGTAGATACTGTGGCAGTTGCTATTCCTAAACGTAACATTCAAGTTCACAGCCACCGGGCTCTGGATTCTCTGTCAGGGCTTTGTTCACCTGCTGATTTTCTGGCAATCGGAGGTATCTCTGCAATGAAGGCTGGTGTGATGGCAGAATACTCTCATAGACAGATGTTGTCTGCCACTAATTATAAATGGTATGAATATATTCATTTTATAGATAAGACACAAAACTAAGGAATAGAAAATCAAGTAACATACTACACTGAAAACAAATCATGAACGCGTGACAATACTTTGTAATACATTCTACATTTGTCATTGCAGTGTTATATATTGCGCAGAAACACAACGTAATTGGATTCTTGCCATTATCATATTTTTACATTTTTGTATATGTGTTGGTTAATACTGAATGAAGATTACATTATGTGCTGCAGAGAAGAAAACATGTCTGGTGTTTGTTGTAAACAAGTTAAAGAGGCATTTATAGCAGGGTCGGACTGGGGTACCAGGGGCTCACCAGTGAAATAGATTTTGGGGGCCCATCTGCTACTACCGTATATACTACGAGTATAAGCCTACCCGAGTATAAGCCAAAACCCCTAATTTTACCATCGAAAACTGGGAAAATCTATTGACTCGAGTATAAGCCAAGGGTGGGAAATGCATTAGTCACAGACCCCCCCAGTATGTATACAGCCTGCCACCAGTAGTATACGGCTTGCCCCCAGTAGTATACGGCTTGCCCTCAGTAGTATACAGCCAGTCCCCAGTAGTATACAGCACTGCCCCCAGTAGTATACAGCACTGCCCCCAGTAGTATACAGCCAGTCCCCAGTAGTATACAGTCAGCCCCCAGTAGTATACAGCACTGCCCCCAGTAGTATACAGCCTGCCCCCAGTAGTATACAGCACTTCCCCCAGTAGTATACAGCACTGCCCCCAGTAGTATACAGCACTGCCCCCAGTAGTATACAGCCAGTTCCCAGTAGTATACAGCTTGCCCCCAGTAGTATACAGCTTGCCCCCAGCAGTATACAGCCAGTCCCCAGTAGTATACAGCCAGCCCCCAGTAGTATACAGCCTGCCCGCAGTAGTATACAGCCTGCATGCAGTAGTATACAGCACTGCCCCAGTAGTATACAGCACTGCCCCCAGTAGTATACAGCACTGCCCCCAGTAGTATACAGCCAGCCCAGCATTAAAAGAAAATAATAAACTTATATACTCACCCTCCGGTGGCCCCGACCTGCAGCGCTGCTCCCCCGATGTCCGCGCGGGTCCTCTTCTGGCTTCTGCGCCCATCTTCTGTCTTCACTAACTTCGTACCCGCCCGCCAGAAGCCAGAAGAGGACCCGCGCGGACATCGGGGGAGCAGCGCTGCAGGTCGGGGCCACCGGAGGGTGAGTATATAAGTTTAATATTTTTTAAAGATTTTTTTATGACTGTATGACTCGTGTGTAAGCCGAGGGGACGTTTTTCAGCGCATTTTTTGTGCTGAAAAACTTGGCTTATACACGAGTATATACGGTATTTATTCTGGGATAAGGGAATTTCTAAGCACTAGCGGGGGCAGTAAAATAGAGTATATGCTCATCCCTTTCTCCCTCCCTATCTGCTAGTGCTCGGCTTTTGGTTTTTGTACAGGGGCTGCAGTGGTGAAGTTATCTCAGGGTATTAATGTTAGGGATAGTATAAGAGTTACCACTTGTTTTCTGGGCTTTCTGCTGGTGGCTGGGCTGTGGTTAGGGATGTAAGTGTTTGCACTGTGACCAACCTTCCAATAAGGAAATGCTGAAAACCCTTATAAGAACAGATGACAATAATCCTACTATGGTGTCCCGCACCACATAGACAAGTCACACCTGGCACTCTGACCCTATAGATATAACAGTACATTAGCTGAGAGCCGTCTCACACTAGAAGGTTAATTAGTGACTACAATACTTATCTGATACAGGAAGAAGTAGGATCTAGTACCTCACAGATGACATGTCTTCTTCACATCCAGAATCATCGTAAAAGCTGAATGCAAAATTTTCCTGACAGATGTGTTCAGCTCTGAGAAGCAGATCCCCCTCACTGCGCCCCTAAAAATACCACAGTTACTTACAGTATAATGTCACCTGGATTAAACAATGTCCCACTCTGTAATTCTAAAGAATCTACATAACAAAACCCTCTTTGCCCCCAGCATACATAAAAAATTACATTGTTACGCCGAAATATATTACTATATTACAGTCCTTGAAAAAAATACTGTACCACTAAAAAATCATGTTTGGTCACCCCTTCCCCCCCATTAATTACATTATATATGGTTCCCCTGTGAATTATTTTAATTAATTAATTTATCTATCTAATGTCCCTTCTAATTATTTTTATACATTGCCCTTACTAAAAAATCTGTTATATAACAATGCTGCATAATCAATTATTTTATACAAAATGTACTAATAAGTTTTTATACCGAATTATTATTATGCATATAATCCCATACAAATTATTAATGAACATATAGCATCCCTTCAATTATACATTTCTACAACTTGCCTCCTATTTATTCATTGACACATAGTATCCGCACATTATTTAATTCTATTATTATATAAAGTGAATGACTTGCTGCGCACGGCGGTGGTTACTGGGAAACTCCCTTCTGACACGTTCCCTTTACATATAAATAGTTTTATTTCTGTATATTGCCCCCAAACATCTTATATGCTGTCACCTCTATGCATTTTCCAAAGTAGGTCATGAATTGTAGCCCACTGATGAATTTTATACACTGATTCCATCATGAGATTTTCACACTGAGCCCCCTCATGTATTCTTTATACTGGACCCTCCTCATTAAATTTTACATAAAGCCCTCTCATCATACACCGAGCCCCCCTTATTTAACATTGGGACCCATCATACACACCCCCAACCCAAGAATTTAACATTGGGCTCAATCGTACACACTCCCCCCCACCCAAGAATTTAACATTGGGCCCCCTCCAGATTTTAAATGGGCCCCATACACACTGCCCTCCCTCCAGATTTTAATAAGGCCCCCCCATACACACTGCTAGCCCTGCTCCATATTTTATTAAGGCCCCTCATACACACTGCCACCCACCCGCCATATTTTATTAAGGATCCCCCATGCACACTGCCATTTCCCCCTCCATATTTTATTAAGGTCCTCCATAATCACAGCCACCCCCTCCATATTTTATTAAGGCCCCCATCATACACACTGCCGCCCACTCCTCCATATTTGATTATGGCCACCCATGCACACTGTCTTCCCCCCTCCATATTTTATTGAGCCCCCCATGCACACTGCCAGCCCCCCACCCCCTCCCGCTTATTTTATTAATGCCCCCTATGGACACTGCCATCTCCCTCTCCATATTTTATTAAGCCCCCCCTCCATATTTTATTAAGGCCCCCACCCCATACACATTGCCACACACCCCTTCCATAGTTTATTAATGCCCCCGCCCAATACACACTGCCATTCCCTCCCATCCCTCTTCACCTCCCTCCTTTTTGCCAACAGCAAAAAAAAATCCTTTACTCACTTCATCCTGCGTCCGACTCATTTGGCACAGGGAGAGATGCAAGGCTGCACGATGCTGTCATGATGTGGCCACACATCTAGGGTCTGAGTGCGATGTGCGCCAGAAAGCCCCCGGTGTTAAAGAGGTACAGCAGTGAGGTAGCAGTTTCAGCAGTGATGTAGCAGGTACAGCAGTGATGTAGCAGTTTCAGCAGTGATGTAGCAGGTACAGCAGTGATGTAGCAGTTTCAGCAGTGATGTAGCAGGTACAGCAGTGATGTAGCAGTTTCAGCAGTGATGTAGCAGGTACAGCAGTGATGTAGCAGTTTCAGCAGTGATGTAGCAGGTACAGCAGTGATGTAGCAGTTTCAGCAGTGATGTAGCAGGTACAGCAGTGATGTAGCAGTTTCAGCAGTGATGTAGCAGGTACAGCAGTGATGTAGCAGGTACAGCCGATGATGTGATGTAGCAATGAAGGATGTGCATGTTCGCTATAGCCTACAAACCACAGCTAAATGCTGTAGTGAGCACACAGTTGTGGATGTGTATGAGTCTCAGTCAACAAACAGTGGGCAGTGGTGCACCGGAGAGGTGGAGAGAGGTAAGTATACACTATTTATGTTCATAACCCTGTGGGGCACAAAGGAAACAAAGAGTTATTCCCAGACAACCTCTTTAATGATGTGGTTATCAATGTCTACTATCCAGCAGAATGTGCTCTGTTAAAGAGAACCCGTCATGCAAAATAACCCCCCTAAACTAAATATATTTTCATAAACTGCCATTAGAGAGCATTGCCTCTATCCCTTCATTGTCCCTCTACATGCCTGTAAACCTAAGCAATGAGGTCCTAAAACTGTATGCAAATGACCTGTGAAATGTCCAATGAAGCATTAGCATATTCAAGCTGTGAGTGGGAGGCACAGCCACACCCCCAGTGCCTGACTGACAGCCTGTATAATGGCGTGAGGCTGTATAATGATGTGCTTCCTGGTGCTGGTGGCCACGCCCCCTGCAGCCTGTGTGTGCATGTGTGTGTGTGTATAGGAGAGATACAGCAGCTCCAGGCAGCTATGTTACAGCAGAAGATGTCAGATTCATGTGTGGCTGATGTCTGTGTCTCTCACCTGTATATTAGGAGGATGCAGCACGTCAGCAGATGCAGCACACACACTAGCAATGCTTTACTATACATTACACACAGACATGAGCAGGGGGAGGAGAGGGGAGGGGTAACAGGGGTGACATCACTGCCTCTGACCATGTGACCAGCCTCATTTATATGATAAAGAATAGATGATTTTATAATGATTAATGTATGAAATAACTAGATAAAGGGTGGGATGGGATCCTTGTGAGCTGCTCCAACAGGAAGAGGTGACAGGACTAGTGGCAGAGATCTGATGACAGGTGTCCTTTAAACTCTAGTGTCTAATGAAAGACTACTGCGGCTGTCACTCAGAGCTAAGGGGAGGGCTGTGGAGCAGCTTATTGCAGAGAGATGAAGCCATATTTATCATCATGGACTGCTGAGGCAGGCTAGGATGCAGTAAAGCTTACCGCAGGTAACGTAGCTGGCTGCAGAATCTGAATCTAGGGGTCATAAGATCTCTTTATATAAGGAAATAGAGGGTCTCTGTAAATGCTAATAAATGTTCAGATATGACGGCAGATGGGGCCCTAGTTTTTCCTTATAACTAACAGTTTTAATGGCCGATCAGCATTTCACCAGAACAGATTTCTACCCCCTAAAAGTTAACTATGAAAGCTCTCAAATTTAAATAAGAGCAGGTAAAGATCCTGTAAACCATGCAAGTTGTACTGTACAAATAGGATCTTGTGAAATAGTGCTTTGCTACATAGTTGTCCCACCACTGCTTACATCAGTGATTGTTATGTGAATGACTTTTCTCTAAACAGGGGAGTAACTACAGCCACAGCAGCTGCTATGGGGCCCGCAGTGTCACGGGGCCCTGGCAACCAACCTGGCACACTGAATAATGGAGCATGTGCACCATTATATACATATTATGCTGCACAACAATGCACATCTTTCACAGTACGCAGCATGAATCGGCAGTTCAGATAAGAATTGTCAGGGGAGATGGCGGGGGCCTCAGAACGACAGGACTAGGGATCTCTCATCTCTAATTCCTGCCGTGTACTTCCCCCATGTGGTCAGCAGCTACTAGGACAGATCTGTGTAAGTGTAAAACTTGTGTAAGTATAACACTGTATCTGTGCATAAACGTGTGCACATAAATGTGTTTATGTGTCTAAGAGTGTATAAATGTGATAGTATACAAATATGTATTATCTGATGGGGGCCCCATACCGATGTCTACTATGGGGCCCTGTCTCTCCTAGTTACATCCCTGGCCTCTACTTTTGGAGACCAAAATCAAATGGGTGAAAACCTGCATACTCTGTCGCCTATTTTTATAAGTTTGGCAATGCAGTATACATATCTGCATCCTGAAGTTTTTTCAAGCTTTCTTACAGATATTGATATTTTGATGTTATTTAGCCGGAATATTACTAATTGTTCTGTCATGGCGATGGCTCCCAGATAGAAACCTACATGACTGTGTCATATAGGAAACAACAATTCCCTTAATCTCGATATTTCTGTGTATTCTGATAAATATTCCATTATTCAAAATTTGAAAGTTGTTTCAATCATTAACATTTTATCTATTAGTTTTCAAGGTCATATGATGGAAATCAAAGTCAGATGCGTATCTCCAGTTAATTTCAATAATCGTGTAATCACAGCTACACTGTATGTATGAAGGACAGGATCTGATTATATAGAAGACTACAGATATGTTGTGCTGCAGTCAGTGATTAATAGCGATCTCTTATCTTAACTGCTACATAGTTAACTTTTGTGTTACATAAGACAATTTATAGAATTAGGATATGATCAAAGTGGCAATTATCCTCAAAAGACACCTAATCGAATATTGTATGCCACACTTACACTTACTGCCATAGCTTACAGGTCTTACTATTAAAGACAACCTGTCACCAGAATTTTATCCCTCACACCAGTAATATCTGCTGGTAAAGGGTTAAAAGTCCTTCCCAAATCACCTAAACGTATCTGTCACAGAGGCACAATACTTACCAATGTTTTCTGATATGCAAATGAGCCGCCAGTGAATTACACCTCCTTCTTTTGATTGACAGCTCTGTGTCTTTTCATATCTCAACCAGAGCATACAGGAAGTCGTCTTCCTGTGTACTTCCTGTCCTTACCACGATGCTGTCCCTCTCACCGCATGGTGAATTTAGCAGTCACCACTGTGTGGGAAACTGCAGATCTTCTTCCCATATCAAGCCCCAACCTGTAGTGGGTGGAGTCAAGTATCAGTGGGTGGAGCAGCAAAGGTAGAAAAAGTTTGGGGATTGATTTTACTGGTGGAAGCCTGCAACAGTGTTTGGGCAGAGGGGGGCGAGTAAGGTTTATTGTGTTTGTTCTTGTGGACAGGATACTTTTAAAGGAAATCTGCAAACAAAATCCATCATGATAAATAGGATCACTTACTCATAAGATAACCACAATCATGGTGTCTGGATCTATATTTGATATCCATGGCCTCCTGATTAAAAATCAACTTTGAAAATTATTTTAATGAGCCCATGAGGCTTAACAGACTGTTATACTGTCTTTTCTCCCTCAGAACTTGTGGAGTGAGCAGGAACAAAATGTGGTGATGTTTCTTGGAAACAAAATACAATACTAAATGGGAAGGAAAAGAACACCAGTGACACCATACCAGGATGGAACAGCTCAAGTCTTCAATTCTAGATATGTGTACATGTGTGTCACCAGTCTTGGCTTAATATGAAAATAGGTGCGCACTGCTACCAGAAATTTGTTCAAGTTACTTTTGTTTTGACCATATAATTACTGTATTACATTTTTTACGTAACCATTTATTATATGTGGGAACCAGGCATCAGGAATATTTTAAAGGGAAGCTGTCACCAGCTAATGACAGGTTTCCATAGAAGCCATTTAGCTAGTTGGCACCCTTTTCTTGGCTAAAAATCTTTGCAGAAGATCCACATTAAAAAGAGTTTATAATCTTACCATGCATGCATCGTGAGTCTGGCTTGGCTTATACCATTGTGCTAGGGCAAGTCTGCACTACATCCTACACCTCCCCTCCAGTGGTGTCATCCCGGCTTGCCGATGAATTTTCTACACATCTACGCTATTTTGTTTCTTGTCATGCGCAGTCCATGCGGAGTTGCGGTAAGTAATAGATGGAACATTAGTCTCACATTATCAACCTGCAGGTACTTTCTGTACCTCTGTAGTCTCGTGTCCTGTGACTAGTGAGAACTTCCTGGACTAGAGGAATACCTACCATCACCAGATGACATTCCCATACATCTGAGCAGAAATTCGGGCTCATGCATTCTTTCTCTCCTCATTGTGCCTCCTCAAGCAGCATCAAAGCAAAGAGTTGTGTCCTGTATGAATTGTATAAGAGTGGAGAGAGCCACAGCACTCGGTACGGTTCAATTCCAAGTCTTCTTTATTATAACATCATCAGGCATAAAATAGCAACGTTTCGATTCCAAATGAATCTTTCTCATGCTTGAGAAAGATTCATTTGGAATCGAAACGTTGCTATTTTATGCCTGATGATGTTATAATAAAGAAGACTTGGAATTGAACCGTACCGAGTGCTGTGGCTCTCTTCACTCTTATGCTGTTTATGGGACTCTGAGCACCGGATCCCCAGCTGCGAGCACCAACCAAACTTTCTAGGAATATCCAGGATTGCTGTCCTTTCTCTCTTTCTTCTGTATGAATTGTAGTCACCAAAAATAAAATAAATGTCCACAAATACACAAGAATCCCTTTTTTAACTTTCCTCGAAGATGGAAAACCCCTTTAAGACTCTCCAGTCCACACCAAAATGTTGGTGCCTTAGCATAACTCTAGCACTTTGCAGTTTGCTTGTGTAGTGTGCATAGTGCACCATATTCATGAATTGTGGCGCCCGTTCTTCATGAATATGGGCCTGCCTTCACCTTGACAGAATGCACCTTTAACATGGGGAGTGCAACACATTTCTGTTGGACACAGTTCCAGTTGCCCATGGCAACCAATCAGAGCTAATGTGGCGCATGTTCTGACTGAGCAACGGAACGTTCATTCCAATGTCGAAATTTGTGTCATGTGAAGAACAGTCCATATGATATAAAAGGGTGCATTGTGCCAAATATGCAAGCAGTTTGCACATGAAAGAACGTGCAAAGTCTGCCAGAAAACTTGTGCAAGTACCTTAGTAGATGTGCCCCAATGTAGCTCATTTAAGAAAAATAAATTTATTAGAAAATAAAAATCATTTGAGCGATTTACAAATAATTTTGTAAAACATTTTTATATGATTTTTAAATAGAGTAGAATGAAAGCTGTTTTTAGATATTTTTATTTGGCACATTTTTTCATTGATACTCCTTTGGAAAATCTGGGCCGACCCCCCCCCCCCTGGAAAAAAAATGGGAGGCCGCTGTACAGAAAAAAGGAGCACTGTGCCCTAAATTCTGAGCAGAATCTGCCTGGATTCCTCAAAAAATAATGGCAATCAAAACCTACTTCAGAAAGCTGTTGATGTTTCAAACAGATGTTGCAGTGGAAAATCCATGGTATATGTTTGTGTGTGAACATAACTTAAAATTTGGTATTATCATACTTACTGTACTGACCCATGGTAAAATTTGAATTAAATGCTGCGCAAAATCAAACCCTAAACAAGACTGAAAAATGCTACATTCTGCCCACAAATATTTTTATCAGCCACTCACATACATTATGTGCAACACTTCAAAATGCCACTAAAAATACAAAATTTCCTAATGCCCTAATGTGGCTATGTTAAAAGAAAAACTGGAAAAGTCAGATGGGTTTATCTTTGGCAACAATTTAAAGTATCCACTCACTAATAGTGAGGATGCATTGTAGCATATTCTTATACTGTAATTTCCTATCCTCATGAGATTGAGATATCATTTTACAAGCTAAAAGGGTTTTAATTTTCATAGATTAATGTGTAATACACATCATATAGATCAGTGATTTTCAACCTTTTTTGAGCCGCGGCACACTTTTTATACTTAGAAAATCCTGGGGCACACCACCAATCAAAATAGCACAAAATGACACTAAAACAGTCATAAAAGGCCTCCCTTTACTAATAAAAAACCCCTAGCGGCCTCCCTTTACTAATAAAAACCTCTAGCGGCCTCCCTTTACTAATTAAAAGACCCTAGTGGCCTCCCTTTGCTAATTAAAAGACCCTAGCGGCCTCCCTTTACTCATTAAAAGACCCTAGCGGCCTCCCTTTACTAATTAAGAGCCCCTAGCGGCCTCCCTTTACTAATTAAGAGCCCCTAGCGGCCTCCCTTTACTAATTAAGAGCCCCTAGCGGCCTCCCTTTACTAATTAAGAGCCCCTAGCGGCCTCCCTTTACTAATTAAAAGACCCTAGCGGCCTCCCTTTACTAATTAAAAGACCCTAGCGGCCTCCCTTTACTAATTAAAAGACCCTATTGGCCTCCCTTTACTAATTAAAAGACCCTAGTGGCCTCCCTTTACTAATTAAGAGCCCCTAGCGGCCTCCCTTTACTAATTAAGAGACCCTAGCGGCCTCCCTTTACTAATTAAGAGACCCTAGCGGCCTCCCTTTACTAATTAAGAGACCCTAGCGGCCTCCCTTTACTAATTAAGAGCCCCTAGCGGCCTCCCTTTACTAATTAAAAGACCCTAGCGGCCTCCCTTTACTAATTAAAAGACCCTAGCGGCCTCCCTTTACTAATTAAAAGACCCTATTGGCCTCCCTTTACTAATTAAAAGACCCTAGTGGCCTCCCTTTACTAATTAAAAGACCCTAGCGGCCTCCATTTACTAATTAAAAGCCCCTAGCGGCCTCCCTTTACTAATTAAGAGCCCCAAGCGGCCTCCCTTTACTAATTAAGAGCCCCTAGCGGCCTCCCTTTACTAATTAAGAGCCCCTAGCGGCCTCCCTTTACTAATTAAAAGACCCTAGCGGCCTCCCTTTACTAATTAAAAGACCCTAGCGGCCTCCCTTTACTAATTAAAAGGCCCTAGCGGCCCCCCTTTACTAATTAAAAGGCCCTAGAGGCCACCCTTAAAGGGGTATTCTCATCTGGGCATTCACATTTAATTAAATTCATTTGCCATATGCAAACATTTCTTCAATTGGATGTTATTAAAAAAAATGTTCCTGTGTGAAGATAATTTCTCATAAATGTAGTCATGTAGTCCCTTAGAAACGAGATGGCTTCCCCGGATACGACCACGTCACACTCTGGCAGCAGGGGCCAGACATGCGCTAATGAGCTCTACCTGACCACCTGGATTCAGCGTTCATTATTACAGGGCGGCTGTAGGACATGCAGTAACTCCCAGACATTTAATATTCAGAAACTTTTTGTTTCTTTGTGCAATCTCTCCAGCAGACGTGGCCGTAACCAAGGACACAGTCTTGTTTCTAAGGGACAACATGACTACATTTATGAGAAATTATCTTCACACAGGAACATTTTTTTTAATAACATCTAATTGAAGAAATGTTTATATATGGCAGATTTATCAAACTGAATGTGAATGCCCAGATGAGAATACCCCTTTAACTAATAAAAAGCCCCAGCCTCCCTTTACTAATAAAAAAAGACCCTAGCTGCCTTCCCTATACAAATAATAACCTTATATACTTACCCTTGATGTCTTCTTCCGCGTACCTTCACTCCTAATGGCGATCCGCCCACCTTCTGTAGCTCCTACACCGGGGCACCATAGTTCGGGGAACTTTCCCCGCGGCACACTCAACCATGTGTTGCGGCACACTAGTGTGCCGCGGCACACAGGTTGAAAATCACTGATATAGATCATGTTTACACAAAAATAAAAGTACAAGGTTTTTTTTGGGACAACCCCTTTAAGAAAATGGAAAGATATTGGGGCTCATTTAGTAAGGGTTGCACTGTGCACCTTTGTCTGACACTGCAACTTTTCGGGGCTAAAACGGCTTGCACAGGTATTTACGAAGTGTGTGCGCTGGGGTTGTGGTGCAGCTGTGCTGGCTTCCATGCAACACTGTTTCCGACTGATTCGGACTGAGCACGGTATTTAACTTTCAAATTGTGTCGCAAGCCCTATTTTTTAAATTAACCACAAAAAAGATGGTAAACTCTGTCGGACCTGAGCAGGGAAGCGACACATTCATGATTTCAGACGCACGATCTTAGACGGATCTTAGACACACAAGACGGACAATGCACTTTCAGTGAACTCCGATGACACTTATGAATGCAAATTAATTCATAATTGTAATGAGTGTATTTGAACGCAGTTATTGCAATCTGTCTGAAATGACCTCTGCCAAGAATGAGCTCTTTGAATGACAGCTGTAGCTGGACTCTGCAGGACACTTCCCCCTGCAGATTATTTTTATAATTAGTTGTACATTCTAGTTTTATCATCAGCTTTATGTAAAGGACATATATGGCATCATGTGTATTCTTCTGTCCAATGTCATGTGTATATAGATTGTGATCACCCTGTAAGTAAATGTGCCCTATTGTGTGTGGCTTAGAGACATCACTGTTCAGGAATTGGCACTGCAGTGCACAAAATGGATCCATAATAATGTCACGTGAACAAACCCTGACTTTTTCCAGGTAAGAAGAAACAATTGTATATACTGTAATGTATATAAGTTTTATTAGTTTCATATTGATGGACATTGATCATTTTTTGTATACTTGCTTGGTGCAAAAAGTAGATCTACTGTACACATGAAATATAATGTAAGAAAGATGACAACAGAGAATACTTGTAACAAGATGAAATATGAAGGATTTTTTTCTATGTAGTTTTCATCTCCATCTCACATTCTCCTAATAGCTTCAGCAAATTCTGTGTCAGACCATGGTCTCTTCCATGTGTAACCTTCATGATCTCAAAGGCCTGTAAAAAAAAATTAAAGAAGGGGAGATATTTGATCATTTAATATTCTTAAAGAGCTATTCCCAATTCAACAACTAAGGTTATTTGTGTATAAAATATACCATTTCATATGGTTTTGTAAGATCTCTGCTTTCATTCAGTAGAAACCTATGATATTTATGTCTACTACATAAAAATCTGACCTGGTCATGTGATCAGCATCCAGGTGCAGGATCTGATACAGTACAGCTATTAGAGTAGTGTGCGCTTCTCATGATCAGGACGGCCGCTGGCACACCATGCTGCCATGCACAGCAAATTACAACCTTTTTTGACCCGTTCACTTTGGTACAATTATTTCCCTGTGTGAAGCTGGTGCCACTTTACAACACCAACAGTCTTCCAATGTATTGCCACCACTGCCATATAGTTATGATTCTCATTTTTCTCTTATTAAATCCTAGATTATTTCTTCTTTATGTCTAATCATATAAAAGGTCTTTATTGTTTTGCATTTTATCGGTCATTGTTCTGTTAAGTGGAAGATAGTCAGCATAGTCAGCATTGTGTACTCAACTGCACATTCTACACAAAGACAACAATAGTGGAGTCCTTGACTCTTAGCCCCTTTAATGTCTGATTTCACTTCATCCAGAATTGACTTCATGGCTTTATAAAGAGGTTAGCAGAAGGATGGAGGGATGAGATGCTGTGGGTAGAGAGATTTTGGACATTAAAAAGGTATTTGACATTGACCTAAATAGAAATGATTTGGAAAATCTAATGAGTGATTGGAAATTGAGAAAAAAAGATACTATCCAAAGAGTTGTGGTCACTTATTCCTCCTTAGAATAATTCCAGGTTACAATTGTATTCCTGAAGGTTAGGAGCTATGGTAGTTCCTGTGTTCATCTTTTTCTAGCTCTTTTCCGTTCCAATTTCAGTGGTTTTGTCAGAAAACAACCTCAACTATTTTCTACTTATCCTTCTGAATCACTCATCAGACTCTGCTCTCTCATTTATTTTGGCGTTATTTGACCTTTTCTTTACTGATTCTATTAAAAAACTTGCACACTCTTGTGATATGCACTTCAAAAACATCTCCAGGATCTGCCATCTTCTTATCATGGAAACACCCAAATGTTGCTCTAATTCACTATAGTCTTCATCATTGTATTTTTCCACATGCATACATAATAATAATCATCATAAGTTACATGCATTTTAACAGTAAATTGCTTCTAGATCAAACACTAGATAACATCACACAATGCCAGTGTATAACTGTTGGCGTTGTGCAGTTATACACTGCACAACAGTGTATAATATACAGAGCTTGGACTCGTGGTATAGCCTAATATGATGACCACTTCACAAAGAATTGATGTTGCCTCAGCTAGAGAATGCAGTTCAATTCTGGTAAATAATGATGTCCTGACATTAGAAAGGAGATAAAGGCAAGATTAATTGGTTTTGAACTACATAAAGATAGATTCAAGAGCAGACATGTGAAAGAGAATACAATTATGTCATTAAATAAACAGTGTGTTCATAAAAATTTTGCGAAAGAGGCAGCAACATTTATTTACCATAAGAACTGTGAATCTGTAGAATAGCCTGCCTCAGGAGCTGGTCACAGCAGGAACAGCAGAACACTTCCATTGCAGTTAACTCTTTTGGAGCATCATACAGATGTCACTGTTAAAACTGCACCTTTTAATATATGGAATAAATTCTTTGGTATTTTCTAATTACATGAATTCACAGTGAAGCCACACAAATCTATGAAGTTCTCAATGGCCTAAATAAGTGAAATATTCATAACCTAGATGCATTCATATTATGATAGTGCTCTGATGTCTTCCACATATCTTTAATGCCCCCAGATTAGAGAAAATGAAAAAAGATCGAAAAGAAAGGATCCTTTGTGAGAAAAAAATAAAAGCAAAAAAACACCTTTTCTGCAATCCATACAAAAATGGGAATCTGGCGGCCTCAAATCACAAAAGCACATAAAAGTATGCAGATTGATTACCACAATGTCGGATAGTGATAACGCAAAGCGATTAGCCATAACTGCACTATACACATATGGCAAAAATCAGACGACAGCTCTTTTGGTACTTTGTATTTCATCCCAGACTGATTAAAATGAATGAGTTCTGATGTGACTCACACAGCAAATGACTTTGCGCAGTTTTCTGCATAATGAGTACATGCAGTGGAATGGGCACAAGGTCTGTTACAACGAAATGGAAAAGAGAACTAAATGAGACACCAGTGCTCTTATACTATATTAATGAGCACTTAGTTTAGCTATAGCTCTAGGTTTTTCTAATAAAATCCAGGGAGAACATCCAATAGGTGCATTCTTCTTTGTCCACAAGTAGAAGACTTGACAAATATTTTTCCAAATCAGATTGTTAGAAACATAGATATCTAATATGATAGTTTCTAGTAATCTGTTTACTGTGTAGACTGAATATATCATGTGAGTTGCTGACAGGTAATGATGGGCAGGAGCTAAAGCAGCGTGTGGGCACTAAGGTAAACTGTAGCCCTGAGGCACAGGAGTCCCTGGTAGCCAATTAAAATAATGGGCAGTATGGTAACCAAGGAAGCTCCTAGCTCTGTATTGCAGTGAAAGCTGTTACTTCTACAAGGTCACAAGCCTCGTAACAATATTCATAACGAAGTTTTATTTTATAACACCATCATATGTAATAACATAGTTGTATAAAACGACCTTACAATCTATTAGAATACCATATATACTTGTTGACAATCATATAGATGAAAAACACATGGCTATTGCCTGCGCCCTTGCATTTTTCACTGTTCTGCACAGCATTTTCATGGGGGGGTGATTCGGTAGAGTGACAGTGTGCCTACTAACCACCAATCAAAAAACAATGTATTGCCCTGTATACCTCCATCTGTTGGTGGTATCTTGTGGTATTCACGCATGTACACTGTGGGGGAGATGTATCATACGCCAGCGTTCCTGCATGTGTAGGTTTAATTACTGAATACTCGTTGACGTCATTTAAAGTGATACTGTAAAGTTAACATTTTTCCAATGTACATTAGTTACTTTATTGCAGCTATTTCTCTGCTAATCCTTTGCTTGCATCCTGTCATCTTGGCATTTTGGTTGCTATAAGGTTGTGAAGAGTGAAAATGGAGGAAACAAGCGATGCAGACCACAAATTCATGGGTCACAGAAGGGTGAGGGGTTGGGGGTATACACTGAGCTAGTTCTGGTCTCTGCTGGGTAGTTACAGGAAGCATTGGCAGGTCGGTCATTTCTGTTCTTTCTACACTTAGTTCACATGTTTTCTCACACACTCCACCTCCTGCAGCTGCTCAGTTTAATAAATAATCTATTATTATCCATGTGCCCCCTTGCACACCACCAACTTCTGTCTAGGCTTTGGCAAGGCTAAAGTCGGGTCAGTAAAAAGAAGGGGGTAGGATGAGCACAGCTCATCTGTGTCCTGGGGTGAGGGGGGAGTGACAGCATCTGCTGAAAAGCCTGACTGACACATCCATCCTAGCCGTTAGTGTGTAAAGTAGCCATAAGCTTATAGGTCTAACTGTGAAACAGTGCAAAGGTGTATATGTGTGTGTAATCTTGTATAGAGGAAAGCTCAGCCTTATGTGAAGTGAGGGAAGCTGTTCTGGCCTCAGTGCCCTTAGCTAATGTCACAGAAGGGCTAATAGATATACCAGGCTGTATCTCAGGCTAGGAAGAAGCCAGCAGCAGGATATAAGTATTGTTGGGAAAGGTTCTCTCCAGCTGTGCTAAAACTATTCTGCTTTACATAGAAATCTTAGGCCAAGTTCACATCTGTGCTTAGATCTTCGCTATTAGCTTCCTGTACTCAAACAATAAATCCGAACTCTATTCAGTTCAGTCTCAAATCAGTTAAAAAGTCCACGGATGTAACGGCTGTCATTAGGGTCCATTTGCACCACTTCCATTATTTGAACAGAAAATTGGATGGAAACAGCAGTGCTATTTTTCTGCTCCAAAAACCGAAACCTAACGGAAGTAATACAAAAGTACACTAAGGGAAGCCATTAGGAGTCCAATGAAATGAATGCAAATTTTCACACATGCATTACATTCTGCTAACATCAAGCCATCAATTATTTGTATTTGTTTTTAGCATTAATAACCCAATAATAGCACAGTAATGGACCACTATCTAGTCCAGCTGGCTTGGGACAGGCCAGTTACCAGTATTGGAGGGATTATATATTCTTTAACCCCCTTCCAAGAATGTGGTCTTTTATGTAACAATGAAACACGGGATGATTCTGGCTGATGATATTACTGAATAAGTTTCATAATGTGTTCAGACATAACATTAAATCTGCAATAGAGAGCTGAATGTGTTTATTATGTGACAATGGCATGTACAATGGCAGTACATTTTAGGCAGCTATTTAATTAATGTGTCAGAAGAAGGGAATGGGTTAGGATTAGATCTTAGTAAGTTTGACAAGCTCTATCACTACCTCTATCAGTATTGTGGGAGATTACTGGTATGTAGTGGTTAATACCTACTAAAAGAGGTTCAAGGAAAGACAGCAACAGGGTTACGGGCAGGGCAGTTTCTAGGTACTTTCTTGTATAGGACGAATCACCCGAAATTACCAGAAATTACAAGGTCTTCAAAATATATACAATCCACCCCCATTTTAGCATAAACAGTCAACCAAATTAAAAAATATTAGAGACATGCATTTATGTATGGATTATAGTGTATGCAGCACTATTAAAGAAACTTGTCTTCATGGGAATACCCCTTTAAGTCAGCTTAGACATTGCTCTTAGACTTCCCCACTCCCAAATTTATTCTAACATATACAAGATACATAATATTTAATTACTATTCACTAAAAGAAGAACAGATTTGCTCCCTCTTTATATATATATATATATACTCTGTGCCCCCCTCTATTAGCTATATACTTTGTTCCCTATTTAATACATGGCTGTGGAGTTGGGGTCATGAAGTCTGCGACATGGAGTCAGAGCTGGTGACAATTTTGGTGTATTTGGAGTCGTGATAAAATCTCTGACTCCACAAACATATAATAAATTATTTAAAAAATCCCTTTAAATGCCTGTTCTATTCCTGATACTTGATAAATCCTAAGGATTTAGGCCAGGGGTGAGCAACATAAATTGGTCCAAATTGCCAAGTTTTTATATTGCGGATTTTTAAGGGGCTGCAACAGTAACCAGCACCCTAGATGCACCAACAACCACAGTACAGCACAAATTGCCAACCCTAGAATTATTAATGCCAAAGAAAGTTCAGTAATCAAATACTGCATTCAGAGCAGACATTAATAGTGCAGACCCTAGAGCAGATAATAAAAGTACAGGCAGCCCCAGGGTTACGTACAAAATAGGTTCCATATGTTTGTTCTTAAGTTGAATTTGAATGCAAGTTAAAATATTTTATAATTGTAGATCCAGTCAAAAATTTTTTTTTGCTACAGTGACAATTGGAGTTTAAAATTTTTTGCTGTAATCGGGTCAGCTTCATCACTGACACGTTACAGCTGATCATTGCAGCCTGGGACTAAAGTAAAGCATCAAGAGAGCTTCACCAGAGGTCATAGTGGGCAGTGGGGTCCATCTTTAACTAGGGGTCGTCTGTAAGTCGGGTGTCCTTAAGTAGAGGACCTTCTGTAATGTAAACCACATGGCTGTCTTAAAATGATTGAGACCTCCAGAGCATAAATCTACTAATACTAGAGACCCCCAGAGCAGGAAAATACTGGAGACCCATAACAGTTGATAATACTGAAGACTCCATAGCAGACAAATACTAATACTGACCCCTACAGCATAAAACTAATAATACTGGAGACCTCAGAGAAGACAAAAAGAGCTGCATTCACTGGTACCCGGCCTCCTGCACCAATGAACATTTCCATTAGTTATGGAAGTGCTCACTGGACTCTGACAGTCAACAGTTTGTGGACTGGAACTCATGAATTGACAGACTGCATGTGGCCTGTTGGTGCGGCCTGTGCACACCTGATCTCCCTTTTAGTTGAGATAAATGCGTGCTGAACTTTAAAGGGATATACCCATGATTCTTAAATATACTCAGTATAACAAAATAACACATTTACAGCAAATTACAGCATTTACAACCTGTCTCTTTTGGTTGCCCCTGGATCCGACCGTAAATCTTCTGACTATGGTCGAATTCTTCTCATGAATAGCTTCTCTTTTCTGCACAATGCAGTGCTCTCTGCATCCTGCCCCTCCCTTCTGCATTACAAAACCAGCTCATATACAGGCTTACTGACTCCACAGCCCTTACATTATGCTCCCTTTACTAGATATATACGATGCTTCCCCTCTATAGGATATATACTGTGCCCCCTATATTAAATACTACACTCCCTTTATTGGATATTTCCTGAGCCCCACTCTATTAGATACTATAAAATCACTAACCGTAAGCCAACCTGAATGTAAGCTGAAGCATCTCATTTTCAGCAGTAGTACACTGACACTTGATTCTGTCGGGCAGAGTGCATGGACTTGGCTCTACCCGACAAAATCAAGTATCAGTGTAGCATCAAAGGAAATTTACCCAATGGCAGGATCCGGTATTCTTTTAGCTTTTTATGCCCTTGGTTTTTTTTTTAAAGGATTTAAACATTATGCAAATATGCCCAAGCGGCTCCAAGCTCAAATAACATCATTTGTATAATTTGTAACGCCTTTTGTTTTGTAAAACCAAGGGCATAAGGAGCTAAAATAAGAGCGGATCCTGCCACAGGGGGGAACACACCAGCATGTTTGCGTGCTTGGTTTACAATACTGGTGGTAGATGTCCTATAAGCCTAATTTTCACAGTAAGAATTGCAGGATAAAGTACTTTTTTATGAAATATAGATAGTGACATAAATATATATAAAAAAGATAATAAAGATCATAAAAATGTATTCAATATAATAACTTGGCTAAAAAGAAAATCATTTTTGGGTTACACCTTCACTATTAAGCATCTGCTGCTAACGTTTTTGTGGCAGATATCCCAATAAACCTGCAGATATCTTCTGAAGTCAATGCCTCAATGGAGCAGGGCTATTATGATGGCATAAGGAGGAACTTCATTAAATTAGACTCTAAAGACTCTGCCTTTAAAGAGGAAAATAATAGTAAGCAAATATTTATTTTCTGTTTTGTATATGTAGACTGTTTCAGGGGAGCCATATAAGTCGCCTTCTAGAATAATTCATACAAATGTCTTGTGGTAATTGCTAAAGCCAGTCAAGTGGTCATTACAATTACTGTCATCTTCTCACTGCTATTAAAACACCTAAAAATAATGGAATTAGTTTTATCTGCTTATTACATTGCTAACAGAACTGGTAGAATTACTTTGTGTAATTACCCAGAATGCACCACTACATTATAGAGGTATTGTGTTGCAATATACTGGGCTGACACAATGTGAGACATGGTTCCCTCTACTTCTCTCTCTAATTAGATGGACATTGGTGTATTCTGAATAAACAGGTTCTAGCTCTTCTCAATACTACAGATGTTACAAGATATTAACGTTAACAACAATGCCCTAGTAATAGCATATGGGACATTTAATGGATGCTGATCCTGCAAAGTCTGAATTCTCAAAAGTGCTGAGAGGTAAGTTTCTTCTGTATGCAGAGTACAATGCCGACAGCATATTAGCTCTGTCTAATGAAAAACCATTGTTTGGTATTCTAGTCTAGTCGAAAATGTGTATTTCTTGTTGTATTCATTAAAATTATGTTGACATTTTAAGTTACTTTTTTACAATTATTTATCTATACTTTCTAAAATCAGTATGTCTTTGAGAGACATTGGAATATGAAGCAGGCAGCAATGTTCCCTGTGTAGTGGCTACACCAAGTTCCTGGTCAGCGCCCATTCCTTTGAGTTAAATCTAAATTGATTGAAGTTGGACACAACCAAACCAGGTGACTGCTGCAAACATATCATGTCAGTGACTGACCTCAGAAATATGAAATTTGCTTACGTTAAGGTAATGGAGTTTGAAACATGTAATATTGCACAAATGAGTGTATAACACACTCTTCTCATAGGATCGCTGTAAATTAGAGGACTAATAGTGCGGTTCTGATGTCATTAGATGGTAATACACAGAATGTTCCATCTTTGATAGGAATGTCACCATAGATATATGAACTTGGGTGGCAATTCAAAACCCCTCACTTGCCAGTTATATAGACTGTTGATAATACAGGTTATCCGAGACAGGAAATAGTTAAAAATAAAACAGTAGACAAAAGGCAACATTATTATCGATACAATCTTGAACCTGAAAATACAGCATGATGGCAATTGAAAGAAAAGAATAGTAGAAGAGAAGTAACACAGTTTACTGACCTGCTTAAGTGTTATCATTGCTTCAGGAAACTTGCCCAGGTGAAGCTGTAGCTTTCCCACTTTCATTATCTGGACGGCTCTTACGGGATGGTAATTTGAATAGTACAAGCTGAAAAAAATACAATGAATTCATTTGTCCTTTGAAATGTCATTTAGTTATATAGAATGAGTAACATTCCACGCTGAATAGAAAATAGAGTTTGTGTGTCGATAATTGCCAAGCACAGCGCTCGGTTAATCCACTCTTATACACAGTGAATGTGAATGACCTAGATAGCCAAGCGCCGTGTTTCATCAGCTTGTTATTCCCTATTCTGTGAATAGAGGATAACAATAATACTTGTTGCAACCCCATTTAAGGCCAGTGACAGACTGGGCCCATGTGTTGGTTTCTACCATTATTTCATTTTTCATTATTTCATTATTTGATTTTGTTGTGGCAGGAGACAGAATACAAATTTGCATTGCAAAAATAAATAAATTTAGATGCAAATCAATAATTAATAATTTAATTTTTAATAATTAACCTGCTGTGGATATGTTGCACCATTAGATGAGATCTGTATAAATCTCACCTAATATACGATCAGTACAAATCGCACACAACCCGCCAAGTTTCTCCCTGGCCTAAATGTATTCACTTCAAACATGTCTATTTCAGTATCCCCATGCTGGAGCTTTGTTTGGTACAATTTCTCCAAGAAATGCATTCATTAATTGACCACTGTGTGTTAGGTCCTTCACACCATGTTTGATCATCTCTGGAAGATCCATTTAATAGACGTGCTCAACGATTCATAAGAACTGCTCCTTAACATTCCCCTGATCGTAGGGTTCTGCCCCCCCACCATAGTCTGGATCTTTCAGCTCCGATTGGTGTGAGAGTATATATATCTTTTTCCCATATGAGGAAACTATTACCATGAACGATACATTATATTTAGGAAGCCTGTTACACATTTTGCATTGGGACTCAGTTTCTTGAATTTACACCTCTGAACGAAGGTCCATTGGATTGTTGGTGGTGGTCGCAGTAGACATGTGGCCAGATAATAAATATTAATAATAGAAAAGGTTTTTGTTAAATCTGTTGCTATGGGCATGATTACAAACAAAATAGGAAATATGCAAACGTTAGACGGAATATGTGTATATGCAGAATAAAAATAAAATGGTAACAAGTGTAAATAAGTTATTTGTCATGAGACAGATTGTATTTTAATTTACTCATATGATGTTTGGATTTGGTTTGTCTCAAATATCCTTTTTCATTTAATTTTCGAGGAAGGTAAGGTAAGTGCATAGTAAAATAAACTGTCCAAATAGTTTTTACATTAAGGTTAGTTATATCTTCCAATATCTTTCTGTAAACATGCAAGGGACTACCCACAGTAAAGCCCATAATATACCCTCTTACGAAGGGCTCTCATATATGTTGAAGAGGCTCTATTATACACATTCCCCATCAAAATCATATAATATAAGTGATAGGAGTCCCTGATGTAGATGGGAGACTGTACTATAGTCCAGATTCTGATGCTGATACTAAAAGCATAATTCTAAAGTTAACTGGCACATTTGGAGAACGCCTTTGACAGCAATTCCAAAGATACCTATATCATGCTGCTGGCTTCTTCCCAGCTTGAGATCCAGTCTAATTTATCTATAACACTTAGAAATATGTGAAAGAAACAGGAATTTAGTTAGACCACCAAAATACAAAATTACCACATAAAAGCATAAAAAGCATAAAAAAGTGGAAACAATTATCACAAAACACTGGCACCTACTCCAAAAGAACAAAACACTAGGACCCACGTTGCCAAAAAAAACTTCCATTATTTACACAAAAGCTTTTTCCCGATGTGGGACATGCAACTGCAAAATAACATCGCCTCAAAGAAAAACTACTCAATTAAAATCTACTGTCAACAACTTTGAGTACAATATAGAAAAATGCATTACTTGTTCCACAGAGGGCATTATATACTTAGCAGCAGGGCCGGTTCTAGACAAAGTGGGGCCCTGGGCAAAACTAAAAGTGGGGCCCCAAAATAAAATAAAATTGCATGACCAGTCACAGTCAGTAAGAGGCTCCCTTTAGTATGGTAAAACAAACTTTAATATGGTAGAATTTTATAGGAGATAGATAGATAAAAGGGAGATTGATGGGCAGCACAGTGGTTTAGTGATTAGCACTACAGCCTTGTAGCGCTGGTCAACATCTGCAAAGAGTTTGTATGTTCTCTCCAGGTTTGCATGGGTTTCCTTCGGGTCCTCTGGTTTCCTCCCCTAATCCAAAAACTTACTGGTAGGTGGAATAGATTGTAAGCGCCATGGGGACAGGGACTGATGTGACAAGGTCTGTGTAGTGCTGCGTAATCTGTCTGCGCTATATAAAGGAATTATTATTATGATAGAAGATAAATCTGAAAGATGATAGAGATTTATAGATGCAGAACTATAAAGTAGGTTATATACAGTAGATATGAGAGATAAATATAGTAGAAGAGAAACAGAAGATTGAATGAAAAAATGCCCACTTTGCCTACCCATAGCGCTGGCCCTGCTTAGCAGAGTGTACCTGACAGTAACAATACATATACAGAGAATAAAAGAACATAACTCCAATGTTAAAACACACTCCTCGTCATGTCACTTTAACTTCTTAAGAACTGCCTAACATAAATATATGTCATTAAATGGCTAGGGGTAAATGAAGAAGGCTCATAGGCTGTTCCCTCTCTGTACAGGTCAAGTACCTCCTGTATTATACAGCAGACACCTGCAGCTAACTGCTGTGGACGGTGCTGGTTGTAGCAGTTAACCTCTTACTTACCGTGGTGAAAACTAACCATTTCACATGAACCGCAACTTCACACGGGAGCAAACATATTACTGCCAATCAGCAAACTCCACAACTTTATCAGTTGATTGGTTGCCAGGACAGCTGGGAGCCTCTGGGAAGATCCTATGACTGTTACTTAACATCTTGTGGAGGCAGGTTGTAATAAAAGATCTGTACATTCACATTATATTGCAATTCAGTTGCATTGAAGCATATTGCATGAGCAATAAGACTCGTAGCATTCAAACACCCATAGGGACCTAAAAAAAGTAGTAAATAAAAACTGAAAAAACTTTAAAAAATATTAAAATGTTTTTTTTTTATTCTAAATCACTCCCCCTTTCCTAGAACGCGTATGAAATAAACAAATAGAATCATAAACATGTCAGGTATCGCAGCATCCCAAAAATCCATATCTACCAAAATATTAAAATGGTTATACGTAATGGAAAACAGTGTCTAAATATCCAAATCACCCCTTTTTCAACATTTTACAACTAAATAAAAATAAAATTTAACCAACAAGTCTGCAAAATGGTAGCAGGGAAAATGTCCCACGAAGGATGATACCTTACACTGCTCCATACACCGAAGTATGAAAAGGTTATTAGTGTCAGAATAGGGCAAAATGAAGAAAATTTGTTTTTAGTTTTAATTTGTTTTAATTTTTTAAAATGTATTAAAACATTAAGAAATTAAGAAAACCTATCCAAATTTGATATCCGTGTGATTGTACCAACCCAAAGTATACATGAGAGGTGTCATTTGGAGATCACAGTGAAATCAGTAAAAACACTGTACACAAGAAAATTGTGCAAATGCGTTTTTCCCATAAATCTACCCATTTGAAAAAATGTTTCCAACTTCCCAATATAAGGCATGGAATAGTAATTGCTGTCACAAGGAAGGACAATTTGTTACAAAAAAAACAAACCCTCATACAGATATGTAGGCAGAAAAATAACCTTAAATTATAGAAATTCTACCCCATATATTATGTTAAGAAAATGTTGAGGTTTGCCCCAATGCCAGTCTGGGTTACGCTGATTACCCAGCACACAGACTGAAGCTAATGCAAACCCCCTGTTGCCATCACTGCAGGTTTACCGTATTTTCCGGGACATTGGGCGCACCGGAATATAAGGCGCATCAGTCCGATGCGCCTTATATATTTAATAATTCCATATATAAGGCGCATCGGACTATAAGGCGCAGGGTCGGGGGCGTGGCGGAGGTCCGGGGGCGGAGCGGAGACCCGACGGGACGCGACGCGGAGAAGAGACGCGGCGACGCGGGGAAGGTGAGTGGGGAAGGTGAGGGGGAGGAGGGCAGCGGACCATACTTACATAGGTCCCCGCTACCGGAGACAGCAGATCTCCAGCGGGAACTGCAGACCACGCGGCAGAAGTTGTTCGTGCCGCGTGGTCTGCAGTTCCCGCTGGAGATCTGCTGTCTCCGGTCTCCGGTAGCGGGGACCTATGTAAGTATGGTCCGCTGCCCTGTGCCATACATAGGGCGCACCGGACTATAAGGCGCACTTTGGATTTCCAAGGAAATCCAAGGCTTTTAAGTGCGCCTTATAGTCCGGAAAATACGGTAATTCTGTTTATTTCTTCTAACGTATGTGATAATTGATGTTTATTATCTTGTAAAGAGTAACATCACCAGCATTATTATGATATTTTGAAATTATTGAAAAACATCTTACTGAGAAACATGTTATTTGTTTACTCAAAGGAAATCTACCATCATGGATTGTAAACCAAGCACACTTACGTGCAAGTGAGTGTCCCCTCTGTCAGGATCTGCTCTTCTTTTTTTAAAACAAAAAGGCTTTAAGAATTATGCAAATGAGTCTAAGTGGCTGTGAGCTTCATAACTGTTAATTGAGCCCCTAAGGTTCATTAGCATAATGTTTAAAGCTTTTTTTGTAAAAAGACGCTTAAAGATCATCCAGAATTCACACAGGGTAGGGACAATCCTGCCTTTAAGATATGGCAGGAAAATGGCATTAAGACGGCTTCACCCTACAGTACCTAGACCTTAACTTTTCAAGAACTAGCTACTACTCACCAGCTGGGCTCAGGACATTACCTGGCATTTTGTCAAATTAAGGGATTTTTACAGGATACACTTAGAGACTCGTCAAAAGATCAAAAATGTACCTTCTTGTTCTACCCCAAATGTGCATTCTATCTAATTTTTTGTATCCCCAACTCTGTAAAGTGGATATGGGGAAAACTGATCTTACACCGATGGTACTTAAGGGTTGGGAGACACTTAGGAAAGTGATGATAAGTGAAAAATGGAGGGAGGGATATTTCAGACTCATACATAAGGCTATTTATGGTTTCAATATACCACCGCATCCTGATGCACCACACAGATTGAAGAGGTGTCCATAGTGCCAAAAACCCTTTAAAGACTTATTTCATGGGCTATGGGCATGTCCGGCTTCCCAGGAGTTCTGGCGACAGGTTACTTTAAGCGTGAATGACAAACTGATCCCAGCTTGTTACTCCTTCACTGTGATGTGCTGACTTTTTCCCTACCCCTAGTGTTTCATGTTTATATCTTACCAGCTAAATGTTTTATATTTGCCAGATGGTTACAATCAGTTGGCCCACAGGTTGAGGATGTATTGCTTCTCATCAGGAGTTACATTCACTTGGAAAGCATCAAGGTTGAGTATTGTAAAGATACCCTGATGGAAAAATTATTTGACAAATGGGGGGGTATTTATTGCAGAAATTTTTTTCGATGACATTATCAGGGAAATAGTTTCTCCTTATATTACCACAAAGTGGTATCTTCAAAATGATTTAGCAGGAAAATTGGGCAAACTCAAGATTACCCAATGAGCTGGGATCGTCCTCTCACCCATGACTCTTTTACGATCTACCTGGAGCTCCGTGGTTGCTAGCTTTCTTTATGAGTATATTGACAAGTAATATATGGAACCTGTGACGGGGTGGGAAGGGAGGGGGGTATGTGTGGGATTTCTGTTATGTATCTGCAATGCCTTACTGTGACGTACTCACTTTGTATTGATAAAGATTCACCAGTTATAATTATTAATTCTATTTGTTGCAAATGGTAAACTAAGAAAACTAATAAAATATGTTTTTTTTTTTAAAAAAAGATGCTAAAAGAAGAGAAGATTTTGACAGAGGGGGCACACACCAGCATGTAAGTGTACCTGGTTTACAATCCTAGTGGTAGATGTCCTTTGATTAAACCTATTGAGAAGCACTGCATTAGGAAGGGAATAATATTAATGTTGAATTCAACACAATCCATGCCAATTTCTCCATGTTATACAAGACCACTCTAGGTTTTTACGAATACCAATATCCGATAAACAGATATAAAACAAATTCCTTGCCTTAGATGTCTTTATGCTACTGTGGAGACAGAGCCCTTGAAATGCATTTAGATCCATCGGTAGATCCACTCTTCAAGACCAACAAACAATTGGAACCCGCCATCATCATACTACTGCCTTTTAACAAGGAGCAACAATAAGGAGCAACATTACTATATTGTTTAATCAAAATCAGCTCATTCCAGTAGAAACAAGTCTAGTTTATAACCGTGGCACATCTTATACCTATGGTGTGCCTACTGCGCTTAACAAACATGCACTGGGATTTCTTTCCATGGACGGAATAAGATAGATCTGACACCTGTGATGCACCTCCGGTATACTCATGCACTGGGATTGTCTTCACTGATGGCACTACATAATATCACTCACACTACATTCGGGATGCAGGAGGACAATGGGATATTGTGGACCCTACCCTAAATGGACACAGTGGTGGAGATTTATCATAAGTCTGAAGTCTCTGAAGTCTGAGAGCAGAACTGTTGCATATGGCAACAAATCCGAGCTTAGCTTTCATTTTCCCAAGCCTGCTTATAAAATTTATGCTGATCCATGATTGGTTGCAATGGGTTACTACAACAGTTCTGCTCTCAGACAATTTTCATAAATCTCCCCCAGTGACTATCTACAGCAAACTAAATGCACTTTACCAACTATATAAAAGGGCAATAAGACTATAACATCTTGTCATTGACATGAACTACAGTGCTCCTAACAGAAACGGTGATTGCATCATTAGTATTTAGGGGTAACACTAAAACCTTGATTCTAAGTAACACCAATTATAATCTGACTATTATGCACTTATGCAACAACTTATTGAACATTATTAACCTGTTGACCTTGTGTATGGGATTTGTTTTGAATAACTTTAAATAACTTTTTATTTTATTCATTTTACTTGGGTATATTTTTTGTATGCATCATAAAAAAAAAAATTACAGCTACACTCCCCATGATCAACTTTTCCTTGCGAACTTGCATTTATTATTAGATTTTTTCCTGCTATACCCATGCTAGTATCTAGAGCACAGCTTAGTGTTTCCCTACTAACTGTGGTACCCCTTATACATTCTTCCGATATATCTATCAGCAGTATATGTAAATTCTCTACAGCTTCTCCTGAAGTGCACACACTCACATATACACACACCTGTCGAGACTAGGTCTAAAAGGACCAATGTACAAACCCTACAATTAACCGTCAAACCTGAAGGACACATGGGAAAGTAAATAGGCTACTGGTTCTGCACATACATTGTTGTCTTTAGACCATTCTGGTCTAAGACAACTCCTAAAGTACAGACCTGGTGGTTTTGCAGCAAAGAGCAAATCCCCATAAGGGGGTTAAAGGCTGAAAACCAAGGGACCACTCAGGAGACACTCTTGGGGGAAACCCTACATCAAATCCATTCAGTGACACAGTAGGTCCACACATACAGATTTACTAATTCAAAGTGTGCTACCCTATATGCTATGTATTCGTAACTTTGGTTTTCCAAGCAAATAAACAAAAACCTTGGCAACGCTAGAGCCCCAATCTGTACAGCTATGCTTAGACTTCTACCTATGAGCAGATTTCTGTAAATACGAGCAGGTGGAAAATGTACAGTAGACACTCGCATCTGCAGCTGTAGGCAGTCTTCAAAATGTGTTTTACAATGTTGCCTTATTGCCTTATATAAATACACATATGTTTCTGAATATAGACATTTTAGTATGGCATTTACAATCCATCTGTCTATTTATTTCCTATGAAAATTCACTCATTTTGCTTACCTGCTCAACCAATTCTGATGGCTATAGATATTTCCCCTTTGGTTAAAATCTCAGAAATTAAACATGAGCCTTTTGCCTCTCCTGACATGGTCATTTAAGTAAAAACTGTCCAATGAAATGATAATTATGGATCATTTTCTGACATTTTGTTGTGTCATTCTTATTTTTCCTATGAAATTTATGAATAAATAGAAAAATAGATTTTAGCATTATGTGTGCCAAAGGGTGTCTCCCTATGTAGTCTAATTCCATGCCGATGGTATCAAACTATGAGATAAGTCACCTTCAAAAGGACAATGTTAACAACTAGTCTGTCGTTTATTCATAAATATTCAGTAGAATTAACAAAAGTGTTTTAACACAAAGTTATGAAAAAGTAATTGCCAAAGTATTTGGTAAAACAGATGTTTGCAGATGTGACTGGTCCTTTCACCTCTACTCTAGCACTTTGCCTCTAAGCCATTAGTTTCATGAAATGCTAAATAATGGAGAGGAGAGGGCTCACGGGAGAGTGCTCTCCATAGCCAGTAAGTCTTTGCTGCATATTGCAGCAAACACTTACCGGTAAGACCCGCAATCGGTGCTAGCCCTGATCGCGGATGCTAACCCGTCCATCATTGCCAGTTGCTTCAAAATGATGGCAGGGCCATCTTGATGAAGACTGTCGCCACCCATGACTTAATCGGGGGGCGGCGATCAGTTGCCATGACAGCCACGGGTTTTCCAAAGACCCAAGGCTGTCTCGATTTAACCTATTCATCACAATGTGAGATTTGCACATCATAATAAATGAAGAGGAAAATCCCCATATACTGCCATACAGTCCATATAAATAAACAGCAAAAATCATAAACACATTAGGTAGCGCGGCATCCTAAAATGCCCGATCTATCAAAATATAATAATGATTTTTCACTGTGTTTAACCCTGTAATGGAAAATAGTGCCCAAAGTAGAAAATGGCACTTTTTTGCCAAAACAAACATTGAAACATTGAACATTGAAAAGTCACAAAAAATGACACCGCTAACCGATAAAGTATAAAAAAGTAATTAGCGCCAAAGTAGAAAATGGCACTTTTTTGCCAAAACAAACATTGAAACATTGAACATTGAAAAGTCACAAAAAATGACACCGCTAACCGATAAAGTATAAAAAAGTAATTAGCGATGGCAAAGATGATGGCAAAATTTAAAAATTTAAAAAATTTAAAAATTTTTAGATGATGGCAAAATTAAAAAAAAATGTACAGGAGGTTTTAATTTTTGTAAATGTATGAAAACATTATAAAACCTATACAAATGTGTTATCCCTGTGATTGTACCAACCCAAAGAATAAAGTGGACATGTCTTTTGGGGCGCACAGTTAAAGCCGTAAAATCCAAGCCCACAAGAAAAGGTAGCAAATGCGTTTTTTCACCATTTTCACTTCATTTGGAATTGTTTTCCCACTTCCCAGTACACAAGATGGAATAGTACCATCAATATGAAGTTTAATTATGAAATACAAGAATGGAATGGGTCTTCTATAATAAAAATAATTACAATAATCTTTATTTATATAGCACCATCATATTCTATGGTGCTTTACAAATCATACTAATATCAAATGGTTGACAAATGCAAAGTGTAAAAGTGATAAATTAAATATCAAAGTGGCTGAAGTTGAGATTTGGGGTTGGGAAGTAACTGACAAGACGATAAAAAGGTCCTCATAATAATAATAGTTTTATTTTAATCTATCCACCATATCTACAGTGGAGAAAAAGAGTATTTAGTCAACCACCAATTGTGCAAAAAGATCAAAGAGACCTGTAACTGACATCATAGGGAGACCTCTGAGAAAAGAGAGACAAAATGTGAAAACAAATCCAGAAAATCACATTGTCTGATTTTTAAAGAATTTATTTGAAAATTATGGTTTAAAATAAGTATTTGGTTAATAACAAAAGTTCATCTCAATACTTTGTTATATATCCTTGGTTAGCAATACAAGAGTTCAAACATTTTCTGTCTTCGAAAAGTTGGCACACACTTTCTGGTATTTTGGCCCATTCCTCCATGCAGATCTCTAGAGCAGTAATGTTTTGGGGCTGGATAACATGGACTTTATGAAGGTTTTCTATGGGGTTAAAATCTGGAGACTGTCTAGGCCACTCCAGGACCTTGAAATGCTATTTACGAAGCCACTCCTTCATTGCCCTGGCAACGTGCTTGAGATCATTGTCATGCTGAAGGACCCAGCCACGTTTCATCTTCAATGCCCTTGCTGAAGGAAAGAGGTTTGTACCTACAATCTCACGATACATGAACCCCATTTATTATTCCATCAACACGGATCAGTCATCCTGGTCCCTTTGCAGAGAAACATCCCCAAAACATTATGTGGCCATACCCATGCTTCACACGTAGGTACTGTGTTCTTTGGATGCATCTCAGCATTCACTTCAATTGTCTTTCTACCAAAAAGTTCTGCTTTGGTTTCATCTGACCATATGAGATTCTCCCAATACTCTTCTTGAACATCCAAATGCTCTCCAGCAAACTTCAGATGGGCCCGGATATGTACTGGCTTAAGCACTGCAGGTTCTGAGTCCCTGGCGTCATAGTAGTTTGTTACTGATGGTACCTTTTGTAACTTTGGTCCCAGCTTTCTACAGTTCAATCATTAGGTCCCTGGTGGTCCTAGGATATTTTCTCACCACTCTTGTGATTTGTAACCCCATGGGGAAATATCTTACATGGAACGCCTGATTGAGGGAGATTATCAGTCGTCTTGTATGTTTTCCATTTACTAATTATTGTTCCTACTGTTGATTTGACTCGGCGATCCCCTCAGGATAGCTTCAAACAGCTGATTGGACCTGGCTGACACACAGCATACAATATGGACCTATCAACACTCGGAGGCTTGTCACCATTCCGCACAGCTAATTGGATCACAACCCACAAGGGGGAGGGTCTCTCTCCTTATAAACTCGGCTGCATCGAGCCGACACACACTATTAGCCCGACCCCTGATGAAGCCGGTGCTCCGGTGAAACATGTCGGGGGGCTAATTCTTTGTTGTTTTTAATATCAGGATTACCTTGGCTCTTCCTATGACCTTTTCTGCTACTTAGCGATTATGTAGGATGGGTTCTAATACAGGGTCCAGCTAGAGACTAGACTTGCACCTCCGTGAGAACTAGCTATAATAATAGTGGCTTGGTACTTAGCCTCATGTGAGCACAGTTACACCTCAACTCGAGGGATATTGCTTTGGTCGGTAGGTGAAGGGATCTCAACTGATCCCCCCACTACCGAACCTGCTGTATTGGGTTTAAATATAATAACCCTCTACACAAGGAATGTACTGTACTAGTCTCTCTAGCCACTTGAGGTACCCTCAGTTTCCCTTACACATTGTGGAGAGCACATATTCTCCTAACTACAAGCGCATTTCCCCTCCTACATGTGTTCGCCACAGCCTACTATAGACTTCTTAAGAGCCACAGGCACCTGTACTTTTAATGTACAGTTTCTCAAGTGAAGTAGTTAAATCTATTGGACTACCACTTTTTACCCTCTATTACTAATAAAAGTGACGTTTTACAATTTTCTGTCCGGATATGGGCATCTCTTTGCGCTACCGTGAGTAGCGTTGATTGACCAAGTGCAATACTGTTGATTTATGCACACCAAGCTGCTTGCCTATTGCATATTTAGTCTTCCCAGCCTGGTGCAGGTTTACAATTTTGTTTCTGATGTCCTTCGACAGGTGTCTTTAAAAAATGATTACAAGTTCAAACAGGTACTATTACTACAGGCAATGAGCGCAGGACAGAGGGGTCTCTTAAAGAAGGAGTTACAGGTCTGTGAGAGCCTGAAATCTTGCTTGTTTGTAGGTGACCAAATACTTATTTTCCACCATAATTTACAGAAAAATTCTTTAACAATCTGACAATGTGATTTTCTGGATTTGTCTCTATATCCAGAAAACATTTTGTCTCTAATAGTTGAGGTCTACCTATGATGTCAGTTACAGGCCTCTTCTATCTTTTAACTTGCACAATTGGTGGCTGACTAAATCCTTTTTTTCCCAACTGCATCGAACTCATTTATCTTTCCACATTTATCTGTCTACCATATCTATCTCATATTCCTCTGCATATACATGAATATACAACCTAATACACTCTTAATGAAAATATCAAGCTTCGGTGCTTCTCTTTGTATGCAATTTTTGTGCTGATGCTCATGCATAGTGAACCTTAGAAATGTTGAAATGGCAAAATGATAAGTTGTTATGAAACAATGAAGTGGAAGTAAGAATAAGCAGATTGTGATAAATATGAATCAGCTCATTTGAAAATTAAAATTAAAGATTACTTCATGTGAAAAAATGCAAGATGGAGAGATCTATAACTACATGGGTCTATGAAATATTACTTTACACATGAAAGCAATGTGCAGGTTTTGTTATATATGTACACAGATTTTAATTTTTTGCCTACAAAATCACAATGTAAATTTACAACTTACTCAGACATCCATCTTTAATGTATGTGTCAAAGTGACATAATGTAGAGCGTAAGAAAACAGAAGTGCATTGGAAAAGCACATTTGCCATTTTATAGTTCCTTGGGCCACAAACAACGGTCTTGTGGACTTTTGTTTGAAGCCCGTAGACTTTCTCTATCTTTTGTGACGGTGGCCATCAGGATTATACAATATAATGAGGCCTGGTGTGAGCCACAAAAAACTACCACATGGTAAAAAAAAACGGTTGTTTGCATCATGTCATGGTTTTTAAGAGGGTCCTGAATAAAACATTTTTAACCTGCTCATCCAATGCTGGAGTTTTTGTACATTATTTTGTAAACAAAGCAGCCGAACAATCTCCTTCTCTGTGATGTTAAATCTCTAATATGGCACCTCCAACAAAGTCCTAAGTAACATCTTTTTATCTTTGAAATTATTTGTATTTGCCACCATCTTTCTAATAAAACCAGTGGTCACTTTGGCAGAACAATTTGAAAATCCAGCATTGTTTACATATATTATACAATATAAAATAGCAATTTTAGTTTCTCAGTTGTTTAAAGGGTCTTCAAATCATTTTAATGGAGGCAACAAGATTTTTACCAATTCATATGTTTGGCGTATACTGTGCACTCTAAGACCTTAAATCATATGAGGTTGGGGAATCAGTCTCTTCTGCATTTAACTGAATATTCTGAAGGTACAAAAATATGTGGTATCTGTTCTTCTGAAAAGCCAGAACACTTGCCAGGGTTAGATTATAGTTATAGCATAATTTGACTCCTAACCTGAAATCTGTATATGGTATGTGTGCCAATGGAAATATCAGTGACATAATGCCACAAGTTTCAGCTATTGTTTAATAATGCAGGGATGGATGGGAGCCATTTAGCTCACCAAGGGCTTGAACGTCATTAGAGATGTGACGCCCCTATGCCATTTCACTTACTCAATGCCATAAATACAATTGCAGACAGGTGGCTACACAGATTGCAGAACAGCTTTGGACTCTACAAAAGTACTGTTGCCAGTTTCTTATAATGGCTTCCTTTGAGCAGAGGTAGAAAAAAATTACATACCAAATCTGCTTTTGATTAAGGAAAAAAGCCATACATTATTAATAATAAATATGAATGAATAATTGGCACTACAACACACTGGTAGGATGTCTGTGCAAATAACGGTTATAAAACCTAGCCTATAAAATGCAATTATATACTAACATTTCTTGTCGGAGAAGGTCTGCTACATACTACAAAGCAATGGGATAATGCATTTTTTATCACTTACAGAATTGAAAACATTTTAGAATGGAAAAAAAAGCCATTGTCTGCAGCAAGTTCCTTTACTCTTGGAAACATAAATTCTTTGCGCAGATGAACCTGGTAATACCTAAAGGTTACACTATAACAGCACAAAATACAATTTTATAAAATAGGAATACAATACATGTGAGGAAGAGAATGGGGCACATTTATTTACCATTCCCTGGCGCGTTATCGGGTCTGGAATGTCCGACTGAAATGCGATTCACTTAGATTGTGTCGCGATTCACTTAGATTGTGCGCCCGATTTCCTGCATGTGTCGCTTCCCGATCAGGTCCGCCAGAGTTCATCTTTCCTGTGTATGTAAGTGCATGTCTTGCAACACAATTTTAAAGTTAATCCCCGCGCTTAATCCAAATCCAGCATGATTGCACCAAAATCTGATCGTGTGCAACACAATCTTTCATTTCAGACAAATATTAATAAAAAATATGATTATTGACTATAGATTTCCTTTTTCATGCAGCCTTAATAACCATATTATGCATTTCAATTATATACAATAGTATGGCCCTCAAATAATCTTCTTTGATTTTAAAAATGCTGATGAAGTTCTCTGATCTCAGATAAAATGCACTAATACATTGTTTGTTTCTTTTTACGTTTATTTGAAATTGTAGCCAAACAAATGTTAAATTGACACTTTTGGTCAATAAGGTCTATAGGCAATTTGGTAATAATATTTGGATAGTCCCTAAATGCAAGTACAAACTTTGCATTAATCAATACTTTGGAATTTGTGCATAATGAGCCATTTGGGCTCATTTATTTTAGGTTTTTCTCTTTTTTTCTCTTTTATTTGTGACTGTTTTGGCACAATTGTATATTTGTACCTAAATTTGCAACTTTTCCACTAACCTAGCAAAGTTAGGTGTGCAAGAATTTTTCAGGGTTCTGCCTCATCTATCCTTAAAATCCAAATGTGGGCACATAAAAAAAACGCAGTTTTGGTGCAAATCAAGGTTAAAAGGTGGCAAATACACTCCAGTCCCAATCAGGCATAGGAAAAACTTAAAAAGGGGTGGCAGAAGAATATGCAACTTTTGTGTGACTTTTTCATTAAATCAAACAAGTACAAGATCCATAAAAAAGATTAAATGGAGTAAATTCTCTGGCAGGCACAGCCCCAACGATACCGCCGACAGCCCAACGCGTGGCCCGACTCTCCAGGGGCAGGGGTGATCACGGCAGGACTTTCCAGCGGTGCTCAATCAATGTATATAAGAAGATATCCATACATAAACATAGAGAAAGATGGCGGCACTCACCGGTTCCAAAAGCAGGAAAAGCACCAATAAAGGACACTTTTCCTGCTTTTGGAACCGGTGAGTGCCGTCATCTTTCTCTATGTTTATGTATCCATAAAAAAGACAAGCAAAAGAAGACAGGCTCATGTGTCCTGACTAAAGATAAATGACCCCCATTCTGAGCCATAATGGGCTCATTTCTCAGTTGTATCAAAGCTGGTGAGTGATGTCATAGAGAATTTTAGTTTGGGAAGAGAGTGTGGGGGAGGAAAGACACTTTTTCTGATGAAGATTAGGAGTTTGTAGAATTGATTAATGAAAAATATTTAAAGGCTTGGCATATTTTCAGTAAATATCTTCTATTAGACAAGTCTTTCAATGTAAATGCAGCCTTTCCCTGTTTTAAGCATGCTGCACCATGCATATATAAAGCTTTAGTCTCTGTCTCTGCTCCAGGATGCCCATGTGACATCCCCCTCTCTCAGTTGTCACAGTCTGTCCATACTGACAGAGACTGGGAGAGGGAGAGTAAGCAGGATGAGTCAAACTGTGCTGCAGCAGATCCACCTAATCAGCAGAACCCAGAGATTAAAGGAAAGAAGCACGGAGGGTCTGTACACAGTACTAAAGTAAGTAGCAAGATGAAAAACTGTATATAAAGAATATGTACCGTATATACTCAAGTATAAGCCGACCCGAGTATAAGCCGAGACCCCTAATTTTACCACCAAAAACTGGGAAAAACTACTGACTCGAGTATAAGCCGAGGGTGGGAATACAGCAAGCCCCTAGTAGTATACAGCAAGCCCCTAGTAGTATACAGCAAGCCCCTAGTAGTATACAGCAGCCTGCCCCCACGGCCCTTAAAAAAATAAACTTAAATACTCACCCTCCAATGTCAGCGCGGCTCCCCGATGTCAGCGCGTCCCGACTTCTTTCTTCTCCATAGCTCCTCTTCTCTCTTATTTCTTCCGGCATGGACGCGGCCATCTTTTCTTCTAGCAGGTGCATACTATGACGCGGCCGCTGCTGATGTCATAGTATGCGCGGCCACGTAGAAAACATGGCCGGGTCCATGCCGGAAGAAAGAAGAAGAGCCACGGAGAAGAAAGAAGACGGAACGCGCTGACATCGGGGACATGGGTAAGCTGCGCCGACATTGGGGAGCCGCGCTGACATTGCAGGGTGAGTATTTAAATTTATTTTTTTTAATTGGGTCATTTTTTTTTGTAATAGACTCGTGTATAAGCCGAGGGGACGTTTTTTCAGCACATTTTTTGTGCTGAAAAACTCGGCTTATACACGAGTATATACAGTATATTGTTTTTGATAGAAGGTGCATCTTCTAATTAGGTAACACTATACAATCATGTCAATTAACCTGGACAAGCACAGTAATTTTAATGAAAGTCACCTCTACCTTTTGTTCTACTATCATCACTAAGTTTTCTAAGGTTTAAGTATGGATGGGATTTATATTAATATGGTATAAGGACTACCATAATATTTCTCTAATCCCTTATTAGCAAGGTCATTTACAATAAAGGCCATATAGACTTAAGTAAGATTTGTAACTCTAAAATTCACACTCAACTTTACACAAACTTTAACTTTAATCCTTTAATGTTATCTTAAGTCTAAATGTGATATGTAAAGTTCTGAAAAGTCCAAATGCATACTATAATTGAAATGATGAGCCTGAATCTTTAAGATGCAGTTTGCTGTTCTGCTCATTACTTCTGACATTGAAAATGTAGAGTTTGAATATTAATAACGTATAAAATGTGCACTGTGGATTCAGATACCAGCAGTCTAGTAAATGTGTGTGTTGCTATCAGCAGCTAGAGTTGGTTTTGCTAACATGCACTGTCAATACTAACTTACCCTTGGGCAGGGAATGAAAATCCTACAGGAATATTAGACAATGGGCAAGTTGCTTATGGTTTTTATTATCTGAGAGCTTCTGACACAGTCTGGTCCCCAAGGAGAAAGCTACAGATGTGAGATACACAAATAAGTTACATTGCCATTCTGTGAGATACCTGGAGATCCTCAAGGTCTGCAATGCATTGTGGGAATGACAATTTGTGAATACCAAAGGGTTTGTACTGTATGTTGCTTGGAATTTGTAAATGTATAAATGTATAATGTATATATCCAATATATATATATCCATTTCTATGAACATCTGTGACATAAATGAACAAAGTTTCATGCTATATCTTGAAGTCAAGAAAAACAAGTCAAAATAAATGAAAATGGAACTAGAGGTACTTGAGAGACCCCTGAAAAAGCTTCTTTTGGCCTTAAATTAAAAAACAAATTAGGAGGCTATAAAACAAGAAAGATAATTTGTTTCCAGCTACTAAGTCCTCCCTGGTTGCTTGCAGTAAATATCGTTCTTTTCATAATAAAGATATTGGGGCATATTTACTAAGCTCAGTGCGCCAGTTTTCTGTCAGACTTTGCATGTTTCTAGTGCAAAGTGCTTGTACAGATATGTAAGAAGGATCCGCACCACATATGTGTCACACGCAACCCTTTTGTGGTGCGGCTGCACTATTCTTCATGCGACACAAATTTCTGCACTGAAGGGGGCGTTCCGATGCTCAGTCAAACCATGCGCCAGATTTATCATGCAAGCTTCAACAGAAATGTATCACACACCCAAAAAAAAGTGGTGCACTCTGTCGGGGCAGTGCAGATGGCGCCAGATTCATGAAGAACAGGCACCAGATAGCCTTAATCTGGCGCGCTCTGCACTATACACTATGTGCAGTTTTCACTGTTCTTAGTAAATGTACCCCATTGTCCTTTGTTTGGATGATATGGAAATTACTATTCTCTCTGCCGTCACTCAGGACCTGGGTCTTAGGAGTCGATCTGAGGCAGGAATTAAATATTTAGGCAGGAAAAAAAAATTATATGAAAACAATACTATAATACCATTTAGGGAATTAACTGTAAGATACAATTTACCCTTTAAATGATTGATTTAAGTATATGAAAAAGATATCCTTCTTACATATAAAAGAAAAAAATTACGGGGAAACCAATAATCAACAAAAATCAGATGATAATCTGAAAATTTTTAAGATCTGAAACTAGAAAAGCAGGTATTTTAGCTGCATATCTGTATATAAGTGACATACTATCACAACAAAATACAGTATATGCTCAGGTGGGAATCAGACTTGAACTCTTGATTTCAACTCCTAATCTGGAGACATGCAACCCTTCCAAAACTTTATAATGCAAAAACCATATGGAATCTGTATATAAAGTACATTCCCTAAGGTTTCTAACCCCGCATAAATAAAACAAAATATACCCAAATTACCAACAAAAAGTTGGAAAGGATGTAAAACCTCTGCTACCCATTTCTATACGACAAGCATGTTACACAATTCTGTCAAGTTGCGGAAGCAAATGTGGTGCACTGCGATACAAAACTTTCTAGTCCAAAGTTAGACAGAAAACTGGTGCAAACACTTTAATAAATGTGGACCAACAAATTAGATTGCTAAAGGAAATCTACCACTTGTTTTCATGCATTATGAACCAAACATACCCTGAGAATGCTGTAGCTACACTGATGCATGCACATGTCTTGTTTAATCCCTGAGTTGAGTGATTTTGCTGAAAAAACTATTATAACGTTCAGGACCTTGGGAAAGCTGGATTGCTTCAGCCTGCCCTTGATAAAAACATTACACACAGTTTCTGAACTGTCCAGAAAACACAAATCAACTTGAGCTGGATCACTCATACACAGCAGCTGGGGGATTGGTGCAGCGATTGATTACTTCTGCCTGTCAGGCACAACACAGTGATTACATTATTCTCAGGAGCAGTGCATATTTAATGTGAGATTAGAAGTGCCGAGCCCCAGCACAGAAGCGACAGAGTTTGATTATCATAATTTTATCATTAGCACCGCTTAGCACCGGGAGTAAATAAGATATGCTTCTGCATCAGTGTAGCTACGGCATTCTCAATTTATGTTAGGTTCATAATGCGTGAAATCAAATGGAAGATTTCCTTTAACCCCTTTTGAACAGAACATTTTTGTTTTTGCATTTACACTTTTCACTCTCCACCTTCAAAAAACTATAACTTAATTTTCTTTAATTTTTCGATGTAAAGAAAGCTGTATGGTTGCTTGTTTTCTGTGTAACAAATTGCTCTTCATCGGGACAGTATTTAGTATTCCATGGTATGTATTGGGAAGTCGAAAAAAAATTCCGAATGCAGTGAAATTGGCAAAGAAATGCATTCGCAACGTTTTCTTGTGGACTTTCACTGTGCACTCCAAATGACTATTTTATCACGGGCGATCACGGGGATAACACATTTGTATAGGTTTTATAATGTTTTTATACATTTACAAAAATTAAAACCTCCTGTACAAAAAAAATATATATTTTGCCATTTTCTGGCGCTTATAACATTTTCATACTTTGAGTATGGTAGTGGTGGCTGGTGTAATTTTTTGTGACATTTTATGACGGCTTCAATGCTTCTATTTTTAGGACGGTACGGCCTTTTGATCATTTCCTATAGAATTTTTTATATTTTTCAAAATGGCAAAAAAGTGCCATTTTCGAATTTGGGTGTTATTTTCTGTTACAGGGTTAAATGCAATGAAAAACCATTATTATATTTTGATAAATCGCCCATTTTCAGACACGGCGATACCTAATGTGTTTATGATTTTTACTGTTTATTTATATTTATACTAGTTCTAGGGCGAAGCAGTGATTTAAAAAAAAAAAAATTTTTATTTTTTTACAATTTTTCAGACAACCCTAGGTTGTGTGAATGATCCTACCATATACTGCCATACTACAGTATAGCAGTATATAAGGATTTTCCTCCTCATTCATTACAATCTGCGAATCGCACATTATAATGAATAGGTTAAAAGCGAGACAGCCTCGTGTCATCAGGTTCTAATGGCAACTGATATCCGCACCTGAAGGAGTCACGGGGAGCAACGATCTCCGCCAATGGGCGGCTATGGGCTGAGCCCTCTCCATTCACCCGCAGCCGACGTGTGATGTACTACTACGTCACATGTTATTAAGGGGTTAATAACAAAGGTTATCTCCAACTGACATGTCATTGCATTAGTTGTGCTGTGGGCTGGATGATAAGGCAAACCCAACTTTCAGGAACATGTTGGATGCCTTAATCAGTACTTCCCACAATGGTTAAACAGACACATCCATTAATGTAAAATGTAATGTCAAATTTTTCATAACCGCTGGGCATCTGCTCTGATCACACTCGCTCAGCTTCAATGCCTGTGTGATCAGTATGACAAAACTGCATGCTTTATGTTAAAAATAGTGAATGGACTGTCGTGTCATTACTGGCACACACAGTAGCCTATCAATCATTATCATTTGGGAAAAGTGGGGCTAATGTATATCTCGAGCACTTCTAGCAGCCAAACAGTGCACAATCTATGCCAAATTTCTTATTATCAGAATAGACCTGTAGCTACTATACCATATTTTTTGGACTATAAGGCGCACAAAAAATCCTTTGGTTTTCTCAGAAGTCAAAGGTGCGCCTTATAGTCCAGTGCACCTTATATATGAACCGTACTTACAGACAACAGCTGCCTTGAACTGCGCACAGGTCTGCCACCTGCTGGTCATTCATCCTTATAATCAGGTGTGCCTTATAATCCGGTGCGCCTTATATATGAACCTAGACATTTAAGCAGGCATTTATTGATGGTGCGCCTTATACTCTGAAAAATACGGTTTATTGATCACAATATTTCTTGGTAAGTTATACAAAGTTTGCATTTAGTGATTTCACTTTTAAACAAAAGCCCAAAGCTAATTATGTGGTGATATTTTTTTATTTATTTTTTATTATTATGTTTCAAAAATCATAACCGTCTCTGTCCCAGTTGTATGGCTGTTTTCTGTGGGATAGGTTCTATTTTTCAACGTCAATCTTTTGCTGAAATAATAACTTATTGCATCACTTTTACATAACTGTATGTCACTATGTACAATAAAAAGGGTTAATAAACAGAGAATATATCATAACTTTGATTGAATTATGTAACCTGAAACTAAACTTGCTAAACCCTTGTGATTTCCAATTAAGCAGTAGTTTCTAGAAGCTTGAAAACCTTTAAACCATTAATGTTTACTGCACATACATTAATGGGTAATGACACAGCCCCTCTTCGAAAGAATCAGACTGTGAATGTATCAGGTGAAAATGGAATGAATTGGCTGTGAAGGGGCTCTCAATAAAAAATACAATAAACTTGGGTGACTGAAGTTTAATTGAATACATTGCAAATTCCACTTTATGTAGAAAAAGTGAAGTTCTTTATATAATAATAAAAAGATGTTTCTACAGCTGAACTCATAAAGGCAGCATTAGATGAAATGTATCTTGCTAATACCCATGTTTAATAATATCTATAGAATGTGTAGCTGCAATTCCTGAACCATTTCCATACACCCAAAGTCATCTTGCTCATTAGACCTTAAAACTATAGTAATATTCATTTTAGTACAGTACATTTTAGATTTTTCAGGAGTAAAGGATTTTTATAGAATGCTAACATATTTTTCAAATGTAATTTTAGAACAAAATTGAAAATTCTCAAAGGATACTTGTCTTTCCATATTTTATATTTATGTTACAAATCACTGCACATGTGGTGTGAAACGAAGCACAGCCTAATACAATAGGGGAAAATATTTAATCCCACGCCGATTTTGGCCAAAGTTTTCCTACCTACAAAGAATGGAGAGGTCTGTAAATTTTATTGTACACTTCAACTGAGAGACAGTATTTTAAAAAATCCAAAAAAATCTCATTGTATGAATCTTAAATAACTACTTAGCATTTTATTGCATTAAATAAGTATTTGGCTCTCTCGGTGCTGCTAGTTTTTGTTTAAGAAGCTCCTCCTACTCTGCACTTGCATTTATTGTACATCTTCTTGTGGGTTAAGGATGATTCTGACCTGGTCAATCAATCACCTGAAGTCAGCTGGGAACACAGTCTCAAAGATTACCATTAGTAACACACTACACAGCCATGGATTAAAATCAAGCAGGGCTTGCAAGGTAACCATGCTCATGCCAGCACATGTCCAGGGCCATTTGAAGTTAACTACTGACCATCTGGATGATTCGAGAAGGCATAGGAGAAAGTCAGATGCGACCAAAATAGAACATTTTAATATCCACTTCACTTGCTAGGTTTGGAGGAAGAATGATAAGTACAACCCTAAGAAAAACATCCTAAACGTGAAGGATGAAGGTGTAAACCTCATACTTTGGGGGTGGTTTTCTGCAAAGAGCAATGAAGATGGGTTGTGCCAGTATGACAATGACTCAAAACACACACCAGGGCAAATACGGAGTGGCTCCGGAGGAAGCATTTCAAGTTCCTGGAGTGGTCTAGGCAGTCTTCAGACCTGAACCCAAACGGACATCTTTGCGGGAGCTGGAACTCAATGTTATCCAGCAACAGCCTTGAAATCCAAAGGATGTGGAGAAGATCTGTATGGAGGTCCCTGTTACATTGTGTGCAAACTAGGTCAAGTAATACAGGAAACATGTGACCTCTATAATCTGTTTCTGTGCCAAATATTATGTTCTGTTTTTCTATGGGATCAAATACTTATTACATATATTATATATATGTATACATATACACTCACTGGCCACTTTATTAGGTACACCATGCTAGTAACGGGTTGGACCCCCTTTTGCCTTCAGAACTGCCTCAATTCTTCGTCGCATAGATTCAACAAGGTGCTGGAAGCATTCCTCAGAGATTTTGGTCCATATCGACATGATGGCATCACACAGTTGCCGCAGATTTGTCGGCTGCACATCCATGATGCGAATCTCCCGTTCCACCACATCCCAAAGATGCTCTATTGGATTGAGATCTGGTGACTGTAGAGGCCATTTGAGTACAGTGACCTCATTGTCATGTTCAAGAAACCAGTCAGAGATGATTCCAGCTTTATGACATGGCGCATTATCCTGCTGAAAGTAGCCATCAGATGTTGGGTACATTGTGGTCATAAAGGGATGGACATGGTCAGCAACAATACTCAGGTAGGCTGTGGCGTTGCAACGATGCTCAATTGGTACCAAGGGGCCCAAAGAGTGCCAAGAAAATATTCCCCACACCATGGCACCACCACCACCAGCCTGAACCGTTGATACAAAGCAGGATGGATCCATGCTTTCATGTTGCTGACGCCAAATTCTGACCCTACCATCCGAATGTCGCAGCAGAAATCGAGACTCATCAGACCAGGCAACGTTTTTCCAATCTTCTACTGTCCAATTTCAATGAGCTTGTGCAAATTGTAGCCTCAGTTTCCTGTTCTTAGCTGAAAGGAGTGGCACCCGGTGTGGTCTTCTGCTGCTGTAGCCCATCTGCCTCAAAGTTCAACATACTGTGCGTTCAGAGATGCTCTTCTGCCTACCTTGGTTGTAACGGGTGGCGATTTGGGTCACTGTTGCCTTTCTATCAGCTCGAACCAGTCTGCCCATTCTCCTCTGACCTCTGGCATCAACAAGGCATTTCCACCCACAGAACTGCTGCTCACTGGATGTTTTTTCTTTTTCGGACCATTCTCTGTAAACCCTAGAGATGGTTGTGCGCGAAAATTCCAGTAGATCAGCAGTTTCGGAAATACTCAGACCAGCCCTTCTGGCACCAACAACCATGCCACGTTCAAAGGCACTCAAATCACCTTTCTTCCCCATACTGATGCTCGGTTTGAACTGCAGGAGATTGTCTTGACCATGTCTACATGCCTAAATGCACTGAGTTGCCGCCATGTGATTGGCTGATTAGAAATTAAGTGTTAACGAGCAGTTGGACACTCACTCTGTATATATAGTATTGCAAAGGGTTAATCAAGGAATATAAAACATTTAAACTACTTCTTTCTTCTATTTTGAATTTTGAAATCTAAAATGAAATCATTTCTCATGCTTATCCAATATTTTTGGTTTTAATTCCAGTTTATTCAAAGATGACATAGAATGACAAACAGGAAACCTGCAACTATGGTTAAATGAGTAAGGAATATTGAAATATCACTCTTTAGAGGTGAGAACAAAGAGATGTTTTTTGCCTTTTCACTGTGTGAGATTAAAGACCAAACCCATTGGGTATAAACATGTCCCACTGCCTTCTTTCTAATGTACCATGAATGTCAGTCTTCTTCCTTTCATCTACTGGTTATACCAGAGGGTGAGTAAACAAGTAATCTCAATGGAGATTTACAACCAAACAAAAGAAATTATGAGAAAACTACATTTAAACACTTTAAAAGATAATGGGGACAAACATTTTAACCAGTTTTACACATGTATGGACATATGGAAAAGGACAGGACATAGTAGCTGTAAAGCAGGTGACTGTATCCACTACTTGCCCTACAGGCTACTTCAGTTAATGTAGCACACCAGTAAAACTGCATGCTATATAGATGCTGCGGATGCCCATAAACCATGTACAAGCAGTGCAGGACAATAAAATAACAGTGTATTTCTTGATTGCCCCTCTTGCCCTTAGCCAGTTGTATTTCCACACCTGCAACTAATTAATGCTCTCTATAATTAGCAGCACAGGGAAAGAATTACAGTTCATAGAAAACACAGCGTTTTATTGCCAAGCAGCTGTTTATGTCTTTTGCATTCACCTTTTCACATACCAATAAAGTCATTTTTACAAGACCCTTACCCCACATCATCATTGAATTGTCTGACATAACAGGTAAACATCTAGCACCAAACAAGCTCGTTCCTGCCTAGATATGTGCGCAGAGCATTGTGCTGGAAGATTTGTGTAGCTGAGTGACACATACAAAATGTCACAGAATGACTATAAATCAGAATCATTTCATTCTGGATATGTACAATGACAATCTGCAAATATTTGTACAGTCAAATAAGAAATAATTTTTTTAATAATTCTCATCCAAATCAATTGGGTTATGTGCAGTTAAACTCTTATATTCAAATATGTACATTGCCCCCCCCCAATTGTAATGTTGTGCCATCTCCTAAAAAATTAATAAAATAGTTCATCCCTCAATAATTAAATTAAAAAATATATAGATTTATTTCCTGACCTCAATTCATTATGATATAGACCTTGCCCATCCTGCCAACTCCATTATAAAATACAGAGTGCAATAATAAATTACATCAATTAAAGGACATCTACCACCAGGATGAAGGATTGTAAAACAAGCACACTGACATACTGGTGTGTGCCCCTCTGGCAGGATACACTCCTCTTTTATCTTCTTATGCCCTGTTTTTTTAAAGAGCTTTTAAAATTATGCAAATAAGCCTAAGGGGATCCAGGCTCCATAAGTATTTATGTAAGTTTACATAAATACAGCACCCGAACCAAGGTCAACACATAACCACAGCATCAGAACCAAGCTCAGCATATAAATACAACACAGAACCAAGTTTGGCATATGAGTACATCAATATATGAGTAAAACCTAACTCCACAGTTAAAAGCAGCAACTTATATAAATAATATTATCTATCTGCAAAAATGGAAAGAAGCAGCACTTAATGCTAAATTCTGTTGGGTGCAAACCCAGAACTGAAACACAAGTTAATAAAAAATACTAAAAAGGAAAATTGCGCACTCCAATTTAAGTGAAAAAGATTTAAAGAGAACCTGCCATTGAAAAAAAAAACTCACCCAAAATAAATGCTTCATTAAAGGGGTGTTATTTTTTGTATAATGAAATGTTATAAAAATTACCAATGTATTTCTGTATCAATTCCTCAGGGTTTCTAGATCTATTGCTTGCTGTCCTTCTATAGAAGGCTACATTATTTTTTTCAAGTGGACAGAAATCTGACCATGGTCACACAGGTGCTTGGCTCGTTACAACACACAGCTCTGATTACTCTCTATGAGATAATGAGTCATGCACCTGTGTGACCATGGTCATATTTCTGTCTTCTGAAAGTATTCTATGGAAAGCTTCTATGTTTAATAGCAAGATCTAGAAAAGCGGGACTTTGAAATCTAAGCCTAACCATTACAAGCAAACATCTATACTCCATATAGTTAAAATTATAGAATACCAAGTTATGAACAATTGCAGTGTTTTAAGTTGTAGCTCAAAATTTACTATTGTTTTTTACTGAAAATCTTAATGGTGATTGCATAATTATCAAGGTGACCACACTCATCACTGTTTTCTGCTGTATATATTATATCCTGGGTTGGACTGGCCCACCGGCGGACTGGGGGATTCACTGGTGGGCCCCGACACCTGATGCTATTGCAGGGGTCCCAGTGGTGGCCCCTGGCAGAGATAACAATGGCACTCTATGCGGCCACTAGATCAGTCAAATTCTAATGACATCGGCATCTTTTAGATACTGATGTTTTTGATACCGAGCGTGTCGCGGCCGGACACTTTCCGGCTTGTCACTTTCTGACCCCGGATATGCGGCGCCTGATGACATCAACAGCCGCGCAACCTGTTCTCGTCCATCGCGGCTCCCACTGCAGAGAGAAGAGGCAGCAGGCACTAGAAGTCCTGCCAGGTAAGTATTTTTATTTTTCTACAGCCCAGGGTGAAGGGCACAATGGTTCATGGCACTATAAATTAAATGTGCTGGGGATATATTTATAATGACTGAAGGGGGGGTTTGTCTGTATGTATAAAATGAAAGAACTGTAACTGTATATATGAAATGGAGGAAGGAGGGCTGTATATATAAAATTAACAGAGATGGTGGCTGCATATATGAAATTACGGTAACTCAATGGGGCTGTGTATATAAAATTAAATGAGATAGGGGTGAATATATGAAACTAAATGAGTAGGGGGCTGCATATATTAATTGAGGAGGGTGCTGCATATTTTAAACTAAATGAGTATGACTGATTCAGACCCAGCGCCATCTTTAACTTGCAAACTTAACTTGTATCGCACGCCGTATGTTAAAGATGAACCACAAAAAAGATGGTGAACTCTGTCGGGCCAGAGCTGGGAAGCGACAGATTTATGATTTCATAATCATAGTGAATCGCTACACACAGCATTATACATGGAAAAAGCACTTTTAGTGCATTTTCCTACTTTCTAAGTAAATTTGCCCCTGTGTTTGCCACTGATTAGACAGTATGAGCGAAAATATGCATTACACACACCTCCAGGTCAGATATTACATTGGTCAGATACTAGGATACTCCGCAACCGTGGAGGCTAGAATGATTCAAAGTGCCCCTGAATCTATGTAGCAGCCCCTACAGAATGGTGAAAGGTCCTCTATAAGCTACTTATTTGGTATGATATAATTTTGTTGTTGAAACCTGATAAAGAACTTGGTCTGGGTGCGTAGTGTGTATAAGACAAATAAATATAAAGAAGGGGTCAGAAGTGATACATGTTAGAAGCCACCCTACAAAACACGAGCTCGTAATGTACCTCCTTTTGTACAACAAACTAATTGAGTGCAAATAAACAATCTTATTCTCTATTAACCTTAGAATATCCTGCTGAATGAGTGTTTAGAATCAATATAAAGAACAATGACAGGAATGAAGTTGAAGTCATGGAACAGCTTGAAAAAAATGTGGCAATTTGCAAAAAAATAAGTTATTAGACTGTAATCCTGCTCTTTATTATATTGAAAGTCATTGTATTTCGACAAGGCTTGATTTTTCCAATATGAACTCACGAGTGATCACATTGGTATAGAGCAGCTGTGTTTTGTGTAATGCTTTTTAGCTCCAGTACAGGTCACATATTTTAGTATACTAGCATCAGCACAGAACATGTGGGACCTGTTTTAATCAATATATTGAGTTACCCTCATGATGTTTACAGGAGAGTTCTGGAAACTGTTAAATGTGTGGACTAGAAACTAAAGACATAAGGAAAAAGCTGCTTTGCTCTCCAAGGTCTTACAAACACTCAAGGAGGTAAAAGTAACATTTCTTTTATTATAAAATGGGGCTGGGGGGCAAAAATAATAAACTTATGTTTATTTGCAGGTGGACCGTTCTATATATAGGAAAGTCATAGGAACACCGCAAAGGTCCTTATTTTGGAGTCAAGAAACTTGTCTTTATCCCTGTGTTAGAGTTTACTGTTTTTTGTTTACAATAAAGTTTTATTTATCACATGATATAATCATAAAAAAGGAGTAACAATTATTGAAACAATGAGTATATACGAACACCAAGTGGAGTGACAAGGGTTGATGTATAAAACATGGTAAAGGTTGCAACAACAATTTCAGTGTCATGTGTCTTCACTGAGGCTGAAGAGACTTTATGGGTTGATGATACCCAGATAAAGCAAAAGCAAAATCATAAAAGGATAGAAAGTTAAAAGAGATATGTAAAGAGCAGAGTGGGGGGGGGGGGGGGGTAACAAGGGCAGTAGAGAGGCTACACTGGGAGTGGAATGAGCATAGTCCTACCACAGTCACCAGATAGCTAAAAATTAATGGGAAGAATGTATTATAAGCCAGCTTTTGTGTTTCCGCATATGATAGGCCATACCCCCCTCTGTCACAGCGGATACATCAAGAAGCATAGGCATTCATGGTCGGGCATAGTTTTTAAAAATGACTCCCTAAAATGTGTAATTTCGGGTAACTGCACTCTATATGTTGGGTGAACCTGGCCTGAGTTGATTTCACTGGCAAGAGGGAATTGCAGATAGTACATTTCAAAAGAAGAAAAAGTTCCAGATAAGGTGGTGTCTTTTAAAGGAGGGGGGGGGGGGTCTAAGACTACTACTTTAGTTGTAGATGAGGCATGCAGAAAATTTGAGAGTTCGAAATCCTGAGGGAGTGATTGATGATAGGGTTGGTTATTAGGGGACAGGTCAAACATAGGATCTACAAGATAGCATCCACGCTGGTCCGGGTACTGCAAGAGCTTCTATGGAGAAACGTGTAGGGGTCCTGCTTGGAGTTGAGCATGTCCAGTTGTGTTACCTTGGAAGCCTGATACTGAGATATTATGATATAATTTAGACCTTGCTACCCTGACAATAGATCCATTAAAATCAATAATACATTATTTACATAGTAGTGGTGGAAAGTAACTGATGTATAAAGCCCCATAAGAAGCTAAGAGAAAGATATATAAGGGAATCCAGGTGTTGCGGAGACCGGCTGAAGTTAAGGGCCTGCTGGGATTTTTCTATAAAATAGGTTGACATGTGTCTATCTTACAAATGTAACATTATCTTTGGGGTGTTATACTTACCTTTGTAGCTAGGTATAACAAAATGTTTATAGGTCTTTAGCTTCATCATTGCCATTGTCACTGCTATTACAGTATGTCCTTGACTGAGCCTCTATAAAATTAAAATTAATTAAGATTGGTATAATGTAGAATTTAATGTAGAATCGAGGGGTCTTATATTTTTCTTGTGGAACACCATTACATACTGCCATTGACTGATTCCTATTACTGCTAACCAGTGGAGTAACTACGTGGGCCCCTGATTCAAACTTATGGGGGCCCACATATGCCTTAACCATTGCTGCCTGCCCCTTTCCCACACATAATCCAGAATACACATACTGTACACAATATATATACATTACACCCATATAAAACACAGTATCATATATACACTACACACACTAAATATGTGCTCTCCTTTGATTTATGCTAGTCATCATCTTGATGGCTCCTTAAAGATGACAATTCAGATTTCCTGTACTATAGTAATAAAAGGGAGACCAGAAGCATGTATGGCAGAAAAAGAAAATATGAGGAAATCCTAAACTCTCTGCTCAATGAATCAACTGATTTTGAGGTAAGTAGTACAGATAATATCATTTCCTCTAAATCAAAAAACTTTCTCTCGCTAAGTTTATGTCCTGCAATTGAAAGCTTTACTAAAGCAGTGATAGCTGAGTGATAATAACTTAAGTAGAAAAAAAGAGAGAAGCAATAAGGGAAATCCAACAATGGAAAGATGTTGAGATAAAATACGCTGATAAGGGAGGTTAATTCGTGATCTGGTCCAAAAAAAAAAGATATGAAAAACAGGTGCACAAACTGCTACATGACATTGTTATGTAAAACTGTCTAATGTACATATTACAAGATGCTTTGGAGAAAAATATAATATCAAAAGAAACCATGCAGAATCTATTTAACACACCACCCAGAACTGCAGCTTTTTATATTATTTTCAAGATTCATGAAAACAAAGAAGATCCCCCAGGTAGGCCGATTGTATCTGGGAACGAAGGAATGTGTAAAAAGATCTATATATTTATAGACCATTTTTTAAAACCATTGGGGAGAAATTTACCCTCTTACATAAAAGACACAACAACTTACTAAATGGTCTTACGGTACAGAATGATATGCTTCTTGTTACAGCCAATGTAGATTCACTATATACCTCCATAAAACACCAAGATGGTTTATAATCCGTTAACTCCTTTTTACGTTCAAGTAGCATCTCAAAAGAAACAGTAAATCTATTAAAGACCCTATTAGAATTTGTGCTCACACACAACTTTTTTGGATTTAGAGACTGATACTATTTGCAAATACAGGGAACTGCAATGGGGACCATGTGTGCCCCCTCATATGCAAATCTTTTCTTAGGAGCATGAGATTTTATAACACGAACCCATCTCTGGAATTGAAAAAGTACATAACTGGTACATATTGATGATATATTATTTTTGTTGCAGGGTCAACAACTTCATGGAAGGCTTGAACAACCACAATATAAAAAATGGTCAAGAAATTGAGTTCTTAGATATTAAAATGCCCATAAGACAAGATGGCAAGATTGAAACAGATGTCTTCCACAAATCAACAGCAATAAATTCTTTATTACATGCACAATCCTCACACATTCGACAAAACAGGGTATATTGGTGGGTCAGTTTTTAAGAATGCAGAGAATTTGCTCCAGTGATGAGATCTTTAAGGAGCAAGCCAAAGACATGTGAAAACGATTTCAAGAGAGAGGGTATTCAAACAGAACCATTAGAAGAGCATATAGAAGGGCCAAATTCCAACAACGTGAAACCTTATAATGTAAAAATAAGGTAAAGCAAATACAAAAAAACGAACTTGGGTTATCATCGTAATAAGTGGAACCAAATGACTGACATCAAACAATTCTGACCAATCCTGAAAACAGACCCTCAACTCAAAAAATGATATCTTCGCAAGTTCACTTATAACTGCAAGAGGATCAAAAAATTTGGGTGACTTGCTTATACACAGTCACTATATACCAGAGATTCAGAATGTATTTGGAAAAAAGGTCCCAAATGGGGTTGCTTTCCATGTAAAATTTGTAAAGCTTGCAAGAACATAGTTATAACTCAATAATTGATTGCCAAAAATGAAAAGGTATTTAAAATAACGCAACATATAACATGTAGTACTCAAGTGTTTTTTAACATGCAATGTCCATGTGGCAAAATCAATATAGGTCTAACCTCAGGTGAAAAACGGAGTGGGAGTACATGTGTGAAGCATCATTAAAGACATAGAAAATGAAGATGACTTACAAACGATGCCAAAACATTTTAAAAAATACCATTCCTGTAATCCTGAAGGCCTAAAGTTCAAAGGAATTGACAAGGTACTCCTGTGTACCAGAGGTGGGAATTTAAACAGAAAACTATCCAAATTAGAATGGATCTAGAGGTTAGGCAGTATGTCCCCCATAGGCCTAAATGAATCCCTTACTTTTGCCTCTTTTCTTTAAAGAGTAACTGTAAAGGTTTTTTATTTTTCACAAATCAATAGCTCTTGAAATGTAAAACAACTTTGCCTATTATCTTTATTACCTATATACAGTAGTTTCTTTGCTATACCCCTTAGATTATCTCAGTGCTGCAATGGCTGTCTCCTCTCCATGTGCTGACAAGCCCTGGAGTTCGTAGATTTGTTTATCTGATGTTTATCAGACAGATTCATGGGGGGGGAGGGGCTGCTGCTCCCTGCTCACAGAGGAGGAGGTCATGTGACAGTGTAAGAAGCAGAGCTGGATGTGTGAATGCACAGTCTCCTGCACAGAATAGTGAGGTAAAGGTTCTCCCCTGTTCCCCATCAGTCCCTCCCTCCCAGTCTGTGATTCTACAGAACTTTCTCTGTCTCCCTCCTCTCTTTGTGCTGCTCCCTTCCCCCACATTGTCATATGCAGTATCAGCTCTGTGGCGATAAGCTGTTAAAGCTTAGTGCTCACACAGCACAGGCATATATACTTAATGTACTAATGATTTCTTCCTCTTCTTACATGTTCCCTGCTCCTCCATGTGATGGAAACTGCCAGGCTAGTCACCATATACAACCTGTATGTGTACTATGCAGTAAATTTAAATTTACTTAGGATTTAACCCTTAAATTACTTTGAGAGGGAACACAAGGCATCATGGGATGTGTGGACAAGCTAGCTGACCTCAGCCTGAGGGCATAGACTAACAGATATTAGTCTCCACCCACTTCACCTCTGGTGGTTAAGTTTTTTGTCAAACACTTTCAGAACAGAAAATGCCAGAAAATGCCTTTGTTTTCAAAGGGGGAGTCACATATAATAATTTGGTTACATATAATTTACTGGGCTACTTCCTACAATAATAGCCAGGAGCCCATCTCCCTTCTCATAATATACTTTCCAGGAGCCCATTATCATCCCCCCCTCCTTATAGTATACTGACCAGGAGCCATTATTTCCCCTCTCCCCTTATTGTATACCAATAGCCCTAACCCCCCCACCCCCTTATTACATACAAGGAGTCATAACCCCCCTCGTATTGTATACCGGGAGACATTATTCCACCCGGCTTATTATATACCATACTATAATATACTGTCCCCGCCAGTATATATAATATATGGCGCTGACCATTTTGCAGAATCTATTTAAGCCTGCCTCTTCCTGCAAGCCCCTGCCGGATCTTCGTGCCTAGCGTCTTAGAGAAAGCTTTTCTAATGCCTAGATGCCTAGAGGAGTAGCCCAGTCCAGCGCCTCTCCAGTGAGCAAAGAAAAAACACATATTATTACAAGGAAATTATATTGTAATATGCAAAAATGTATATACCGATAAAATATTAAAAGCATTTCCACTCAATATAATATATAAGATTTAGCTACGTATGAGAAGACAGAAGTAGAACTAGGTCACAGTTAAAAAAAAATCTGAAATTAGGTTCAAAGAAATCTTCATAGTAGTGCAGGAGCATGGGGACCATCACATGCACTATTCTGTTCAGTACTAAAGTACTTGCCATTAGCACAGGTCATGATAGGTCATGTAGGCATCTGTCGTTAACATACTGCTATCTGCTATTAATAATTGTATGGTAAAATTTAATTTTATTCTGCAATACTGACTAAATAGAACATTCAAATCTAAGCTGAATTTCAATTACCGTAAACGTTATATATTCTTATTAGGTCAAAGTCACCACAGAGGGGCAGTGCTCCAGGCAGCTTAGGTACAGGCACTTTATCAGCTTCAAATCTTCATTCTGGTTTCTCAGAGGCTGATCTATCACTCACCTACCACACTGTAATTGTCAACCAGCTCAAACACTATGGGGGGTGCAGGTCCCACACCACTGGACAAAAGGTAACATGTACATTTAATTGCAATATAGTCCATCACAACCTCCTTACACCTTCCATAATGTGGTCATTAAGTAATCACTAGTAATAAGACCAGGAGGCTATTAGTAAATTCATTAGCTGTGAGAGCATTCATCCATCTCACTAGACAAATTACAGACTGCTATAAATGGAGTCAAGTGATCTATTAGAATTGGTCTCGTTACAAGATAGAGCGGCTCATTGTCTTTCGACTATATGTTAATTTACAAATAAAAACAGGGCGAAAATGTCTCCACTGTCGTAGCATAACTACTAGCCAGTAACTGTTTATAAAAAGGCTGAGAACACCAGGCTGTAACAATGACATTGGCATATATGGGTATAATCTTCAGGCTTCCCCCCAGCAGGACCACAGGAGAAATGTCTGGCTGTCTTGTACGCTTCCTACCAACAAGCATACTTTACAACACGTCTAAATAATTTATGATGCTGTTTGTTAAACATTTAAGGACTGGCTGGCTGTCAAAGAATATCAGAAGTAAGTGGACATTGTAATGATGTCTGACAGGTTTGGTTATCTTGATAGTATAAAAGTAAATGTGTAGCTGAAATCAACTGAATTTGTAACTATATGTTTGTTGAACGCCAAGTTTACTTGTTGTTTGAGCTCCTTTTACCCTTGAAAATATATGATCTTACATTGCATTGTTCTAGAGTTGTAGTCTAGATCATTGTCATGAGCTCCTTTCCCAGCATATCATGCTGACTTAATGCTTGCAGACAGTATTAGAGGATTATTTGCTAAGTCTATTATTTACTACCTTATTCTGTACAGTCATTGGATATTGAAAGAATAAATTATATTACTACCGTGCAATTTATATATTGGAATCCCCCCTTTTTAGCTGTAAATTTATACATACATGTATATATTAATGTATAAATTGTGGGAGATTTGGCCCAGTAGAGACCGTGGTAGCGGGGTGCTGTGATGCAGTTCAAGATAGTGACACCAAAGTACAGTCCAAAACAGGTCTCGCCTGCGTTTATTGTAGCAGCAAAATAAAACAGCCTTTACATTCAGGCATTAAATAAACAAAAATCCTACCCGTCAGGGTGCTAACTATACAGGTGTTCACTAACTCACCACTATACAAAATCACTTGGCTGCTCCGGGCACAGAGGTCAGGGCTGTGTGTGCTCTCCAGCCTCCTTCCAGAGAGAGACAACACTTCCAGCTCTGCTGAGCGGTTTAAAAAAAAGACTGATTGGGCTGCTCCCATCACCTGTGTCCAAGGTGCTGGACACCCAACCTCAGCACTAAGGCCTTGCATAATAGCAAAACCTAGGGGAAACATACCGCCCATCCACAGTTAACCCCTTCAGTGTCTCACATACCCTCCCCCTCTGTTTGACCCTGTGGGGGAGAACACTTTTGGCCATCAGACAGTGGGTACGAGACAGGGCATCGGCATTCCCATGCAGCTTTCCTGCTCGATGTTCTACCGTGAATTTGAAATTCTGCAACATTAGGAACCACCTTGTGACCCTGGCGTTCCTCTCTTTGGCCTGACTCATCCAGGTGAGGGGAGAGTGATCGGTCACCAGTGTAAATTGTCGCCCTATCAAGTAATACCTCAGGGATATCAGAGCCCATTTTATCGCCAAGCACTCCCTCTCAACTATGCTATAGTTCTTCTCAGGAGGTGTGAGCTTGCGGCTCAGGAATGTCACAGGATGTTCCTCACCCTCCACTACTTGGGACAGGACAGCCCCTAAGCCCACGTCAGAAGCGTCAGTCTGCACAATAAAGGTCTTGGTGAAGTTAGGGGTGATCAGTACCGGTCCCTCACACAAAACCGTCTTAAGTCGCTGAAACGCCCCCTCAGCCTCTTCACTCCACTTTACCATCACCGCCCTGCTACCCTTGGTCAGGTCAGTCAGGGGTGCCGCTATGGTAGCAAAATCGGGGATAAATCGGCGATAATAGCCCACTATGCCTAGAAAAGCCCTCACTTGCTTCTTGCTCATAGGTCGTGGCCACTGCTGGATCGCCTCCACTTTATTTACTTGGGGTTTGATGACACCTCGCCCAATACGGTACCCCAGGTAACGGGCCTCTTCCAGACCCAGTGCACATTTTTGGGGGTTCGCTGTCAACCCTGCTGCCCTCAGGGAGTCTACCACTGCTTGCACCTTGGCCAGGTGACTCTCCCAATTGGTACTATAAACTATGATGTCATCCAGGTAGGCCGAGGCATATCTCCGGTGAGGTTTTAGGACGAGATCCATTAACCTCTGGAATGTGGCGGGAGCCCCATGTAGCCCAAAGGGGAGTACCACGTACTGAAAAAGCCCATCAGGAGTAACAAAAGCGGTCTTCTCTTTGGCCCTGTCAGTAAGGGGTACCTGCCAATACCCTTTCGTCAGGTCAAGGGTGGAGAAGAATCTAGCCTGTCCAAGTCGTTCTATCAACTCGTCAACCCTGGGCATGGGATAAGAATCAAATTTGGACACCTCGTTCAACTTCCTAAAGTCATTGCAGAACCGTAGGGAACCATCAGGTTTGGGAATCAACACAATAGGACTCGACCAGTCACTTTTAGACTCCTCGATAACCCCCAGGTCTAACATCTGCCTGACTTCTTCGGATATGGCAAGCCGGCGCGCTTCAGGGACCCGGTAGGGTTTTTGGTGTACCCGGATGTGGGGTTCGGTTATGATATCATGCTTGATGACTGAAGTACGTCCCGGTAACTTAGAGAACACATCCACATTTCGGAGCACAAACTCCTTTGCTTCCTGAATCTGGGCCCTGGAGAGGGACTCCGAGATCCGTACTTCAGGCACCTTGGCATCGGGTACACCTACCTCCGGTGTCCCCTTCTTGGGGACAGACGCTTTTTCTACTCCCACGGCCATCAGGGACTCTCTTTCCCTCCATGGCTTTAGGAGGTTCACGTGGTATATCTGTTCGGGTTTCCTCCTCCCCGGCTGAGATACCTTGTAGGTAACCTCCCCTACTTTCTCCATGACCTCATATGGTCCTTGCCATTTTGCCAAGAACTTGCTCTCAACGGTGGGCACCAGAACTAGCACTCTGTCTCCTGGGTTAAAGGTCCTGAGTCTGGCTGACCTATTGTAGACCCTAGACTGGGCCTCTTGTGCCCTTGTCATGTGCTCCTTTACAAGGGGCATTACCGCCGCTATGCGGTCCTGCATAAGGGAGACGTGTTCTATCACACTACGGTGGGGGGTCCTCTCCTGTTCCCAGGTCTCCTTGGCTATATCCAAAAGCCCACGTGGGGAACGGCCATATAACAGCTCAAAGGGTGAGAAACCCGTGGAGGACTGGGGAACTTCACGTATGGCAAACATCAAATAGGGCAACAAACAATCCCAGTCCTTCCCATCCTTGCTGACCACCCTCTTTAGCATCCCCTTCAAGGTCTTGTTAAACCTCTCGACTAGGCCATCTGTCTGAGGATGATACACAGAGGTGCGGAGCTGTTTAACCTGCAGTAACTTACACATCTCCTTCATTACCCTAGACATGAATGGGGTACCCTGGTCAGTCAAGATTTCCTTGGGGAGGCCTGTGCGTGAGAATACCTGGAACAGCTCCCTAGCAATATTTTTGGAGGAGGTGTTCCTTAATGGAATCGCCTCGGGATACCGCGTAGCGTAGTCCAGGATAACCAGGATGTATTGGTGCCCCCTTGAGGATTTGACTATGGGGCCAACCAGATCCATTGCAATCCGTTCAAATGGCACCTCTATGATTGGTAGCGGGACCAAAGGACTCCTGAAGTGGGACACCGGGGCAGTAAGTTGACACTCAGGGCAGGAGCTACAATACCGGTTTACCTCCTCCCACACCCCGGGCCAGAAAAATCTCTGCAGGATCCTCTCCCGGGTCTTCTCAGCACCTAAGTGCCCTCCCAGCACATGTTTGTGTGCCAACTCTAGCACCAGCCTACGGTGAGATTGGGGTACTACAAGTTGCTCAACCTCCACACCCCGTATCTGGTCGACCCTGTACAACAGCTCCCCAACAATCACCATTCGGGGGTATATTTTGTCAGCCCCTGGTATTTGGAGTACCCCATTTATCACCTTAACATTCTCCCGTGCTTTAAACAAGGTAGGGTCCTGTAGCTGTGCAGCCCCAAAATTCTCACGGGAAAACTCAAGGTCCGGCATGTCGGCCACCTCCTCGTGGCCCTCGACCTCACCAGCTAGGACCTCTAGGGGAGAGAATTCATCACATGGGGTCACCCCTACTGCTGGTGTGGGTACATCGGCCTCAAAGGGTTCAGGGGCCAAGGCCGGACATACCTGACGTCCATTATCTGCAACAGCACCTGAGGTGGGTCTTCGTCTCCAGAGGTCCCAAAACACCGGTAAGTCTCTGCCGATAATAGCCTCATGAAACAGGGTCCCCACCACCCCCACTTCATGGGTAATAGTACCACAAGGTGTATGTAGGTTGATGACAGCAGTGGGATATTCGCGAGTGTCCCCATGTATACACAACACTCCCACTTTACGCCCACTGTACAGTCCAGGATCAACCAAAGTTCCCCGCACCAGGGTAACCAGACTCCCTGAGTCTAGCAAGGCTTCCACCGTGTGACCACCGATTGTGACCATACACACTTGGGGTTCTGCATCCGTGACTGACTCGGCAGCCAGAACTGGCCGGGCAAACAGTGACATTCGCCGGGTCTGGTTGCAGTCCATTGGCTCCACTGACAGGGGACAGTTGGCAGCAATATGGCCCATTTCATGGCATCGCCAGCACTGGATACGACTATGACCTCTGTCACGAGCCTCACTGGGTTTCTGTATATCCAAGCCCCCCAGTGTACCCCCTCCCAACCTGACCTGTTTCCCTTTTTCTGCAGTAGCAGTCCTACCAGATGGTTTAATGGCCTTGTCACTGGCACTGCTTCGTGTGGGAGGGATAAGTAGAAGATCCTCCGTAGCCCGATATCTCTCTACTAGGGACACGAGTTCCTCAGCATTTGTGGGACCGGCCTGTCCAACCCACCGCTGGAGCCGAGAGGGCAGAGAACGGTTGAACTTGTCAAGAACCACTCTCTCGACCATCTGTGCTGGGGTGCAGTCATCGGGTTGTAGCCACTTCCGGACAAGATGGATCAGGTCATGCATTTGGGAGCGCGGGGGTAGTTTTTCAGAGTATGCCCACTGGTGGACCCGGCTGGAACGAACTTGAACGGTGACCCCAAGACGAGCCAGAATCTCCGCCTTTATCTGGGGGTACTCACGGGCCTCCGTTTCACTCAGGTCGTAGTAGGCCTTCTGCGATTCGCCTGTCAGGAACGGCGCCAGGACATCTGCCCACTGCTCAGCTGATAACTCCTCTCGCTCAGCTACTCGCTCGAACACAGTGAGATAAGCCTCCACGTCGTCAGTCGCCGTCATCTTTTGTAAAGCCTTCTGCACTGCAGCCCGTGCGGAATGCTGGACAACCGGGTACCCTTGCAAACCCGTATGGGACCCCTCCGTAGTCGTCGCTTGCGGTACTGCCATAACGCCAGAAAACTTTTCCATCATCAGCTGGAACATGGCTCGGGACTCTTCCTGCTGTTGCTGGAGCATGGCTTGCTGCTGTCGGGACCTCTCCTCCTGCTGCTGGAGCATGGCTTGCTGCTGGCGGGACCTCTCCTCCTGCTGCTGGAGCATGGCTTGCTGCAGCTGTCGATTAGCCTGGGACTCTTCCTGCTGCTGACGGGACCTCTCCTCCTGCTGCTGGAGCATGGCTTGCTGCAGCTGTCGATTAGCCTGGGATTCTTCCTGCTGCTGGCGGGACCTCTCCTCCTGCTGCTGGAGCATGGCTTTAATAAAGTCCTCCATCTTGGCTTTATCCTGCAATTTGCCTGCTGCTTTCACCCAGGCCATGCAATGTTGCAGGATGTAGCGAGCCTTTCAGGTGTGTGTCTTTTGAACTGCCCGCAATCCGAAGCACCATATGTGGGAGATTTGGCCCAGTAGAGACCGTGGTAGCGGGGTGCTGTGATGCAGTTCAAGACAGTGACACCAAAGTACAGTCCAAAACAGGTCTCGCCTGCGTTTATTGTAGCAGCAAAATAAAACAGCCTTTACATTCAGGCATTAAATAAACAAAAATCCTACCCGTCAGGGTGCTAACTATACAGGTGTTCACTAACTCACCACTATACAAAATCACTTGGCTGCTCCAGGCACAGAGGTCAGGGCTGTTTGCTCTCCAGCCTCCTTCCAGAGAGAGACAACACTTCCAGTCTGCTGAGCGGTTTAAAAAAAAGACTGATTGGGCTGCTCCCATCACCTGTGTCCAAGGTGCTGGACACCCAACCTCAGCACTAAGGCCTTGCATAATAGCAAAACCTAGGGGAAACATACCGCCCATCCACAGTTAACCCCTTCAGTGTCTCACAAAATGTATATTTTTTGCATATTAATTTTAGATGCTAATTTACACCATGACTGATGAAGAGAAGTAATCTCCAAAGCTTTCCACTATCATGATGTCAACCATTTAAAGCTATGACATATTAAGGGCTTTCATTTTAACTCCTCTCCTGTAAGTACATTTTTCTCTCACATTCTTGTTTCTTGTCAGAGACCTTTGCAGGCAAAGAAAAGCTCTAACAGATGTAACAACAGATGCTGATCCATCAGTACAAAAACATGTCAGGTATCTGATCATTATCAGGCTCAGAAGACCAGCATAGGGTGCTGCAAATATAAGGCAGCTTGGTGGAATTATTATCCGAGATTAACCCCTTAACGCCAAAGCCACTTTTCACCTTCCTGTCACGGCCCATTTTTTTCAAATCTGTCCTGTGTCACTATAAGTGATAACTTTGGAGTGCTTGAACATATCCAAGTGATTTTGAAATTGTTTTCTCGTGACACATTGTACTTCATGTTAGTTAAAAAATTTTGGTGGTATGTTTTGCATTTATTTATGAGAAAATCAGATATTTGGTGAAAATTTGGAAAAAATTCTCAATTTTCGAAATTCAAAATGTTCTACTTTTTCCACACGAGTCATAACACCAAAAAACTTAATAACTAACATTCACCGAATGTCTCCTTTATACCTCCGTGGTTTTTTATACATACTGTCATTTTTGTGTGCCATTTTGGGACCTGCTCGCCGCGACCGCGGCGTGTTAGAGGCGGGTGTCGGCTATAACATATATAGTTGACACCCGCAGCTCCTGGCACCAGCTCCTGAACCTACTATTTGAACGCACCTCCCACCATGCAGTAATAGTACGTCAAATGTCGGGAAGGGGTTAATATATAAGGAACATAAAGTGTAACTCTAATGATTTTTACCAACTTGTCATATGTGATTCCCCCCAGAATGATGTCGATACAGGGGCAGATGTATCTTTATTTTTTGTTGTGTTTTTGCAACTTTTTTATCTCTAATATGTGTTTGTGCATATTTGCTGCTTTTTTTTGAGACATTTTAGAGACTTTTCAAATGTAAGCCATGCATGAAATGTAGCCAACTACACATTATTTAACTTAGGAATACAGATGTTTTCCCTGATTTAAAATACGCAACTTTTTAAAAATTACTCCATTACAGAGGAGGCGTAGATGAAAAAAAAAAACAGACACGTGATAAAATCAACTTTCTTCTTTTTTTGGTTTTAAAATATAAGTATAAAATATAAATATAAGTGTGGACTGTCATGCGCAAAATCCACATCCAATATGTGCAGTCTTTATGTGCGTTTTGCATGCAGATATTCTGCATGAATTTTTTTGAATTTTTTTTCTTCATTTTTTTTCCCATCCCTTTTGGCTGGGGGAATTTTTAAAAATGTTTAATTTTTTAGCTTCATGTTTACTTTTCATATAATCATTTTGTCAAAAGCATACAGCTGTTCTTGATATTTTTTTATTTATTTTCAAAATTTCAAAAATTGTTGTAGTTTCATATTGAACCCCTCCCCCTTTGTCTGAACACATGTGTAACTCAGCAGAAGGGATTTTGGTCTCCATATAAGGGCACTGACCCCACTATAGCGCTCTATAAACAAGCAGTGATGCATCAGGGACATATATTATAAGGACACATTGCTGAGACGCACAAGTTCTCCTTATAATGGGCAGCATGGTGGCTGAGTGGGTAGCACTTCTGCCTTGCAGCGCTGGAGTCCTGGGTTCAAATCCCACCCAGGTCAACATCTGCAAAGAGTTTGTATGTTCTCTACGTGTTTGCGTGGGTTTCCTCCAGGTACTCCGGTTTTCTCCCACACTCCAAAAACATACTGTTAGGTTGTTTAGATTGTGAGCCCTATGGGGACAGGGACCAATTTGACATGCTTTGTGCAGTGCTGCATAATCTGTGTGTGCTATATAAATAAAGAATTATTATTAAATTATTAAGAAGAGGTGAAAGCAGCCGCACTATATACATGACATACAGTAATATGACATTTATACATATAAAGTTGAAACAGTATTATTACAATTTAAACATAAAATCATATTTTTTTATTTATATATTTCCACCCCCAAAAAATATTATAAGTCTGAAGAATATTCCTAAATGTTAAATGATTGTATGTTGTAAGCAGAATGATGTCAGGTGAAGTTGACTGATAAGATTTTTTTTTTACAAAAAGTCGCAAAAATATGAAAAAGTCTCAAAAACAAGCTGCCGAGAATCAACACATCTATCTAACCAAATTTTGTCATTGGATAAATATGGTGCAAAATAGAGACAATTTAAGTGCAAAAAAACCCCAATATGTTTCTGTATACCACATACTATTTATGCACAGTTTGAATCTAACGTAAAATTTAATACCTATGTGATGCTGTGCTGAAACATCATGGGACTAATAAACAAATTAAAAAAAACATAGAAAAAGGGAAATAGAAAAGATAAGATGGTGACTTTGTTAATATTACACAAGTTCTACATTTTTATCTTTTTATTGATTGTTGTCCATATCCTCTGCTAAATCAGAAAATTACATTTAGGACTTAAACAGGGATTAAATGTCTGGTGTGGGTCTTCCCACTGCTGGGAATGAATCAAAAAAACAGAAGGGTCTTGTAATCGGAAAAATTAACATCTACCTACTTATCAAATGCTTATCCTGGTGTCCAGTGCTTTCCCTGCCCATGAATAGGAAATGTTAATGAATGTAGATGCTGTGGCTCCTTCACATGTGTGATTTGCCATGTCCCTTAAAATGGCTGCTTAAGATTATGGCAAAACTACATTTCAAAGCCAGCAAAATTCAAATATCTTATATACTCGAGTATAAGCCTAGTTTTTCAGCACAAAAAATGTGCTGAAAAACCCAAACTTGGCTTATACTCGAGTCAAAAAAATAATACACTGGGGCAGGGGCTGGCAAGCTATTTACACTGGGACAGGGGCTGGCTGGCTACATACTGCCGAGGCTGTGACCAATGCATTTCCCACCCTCGGCTTATACTCGAGTCAATAGGTTTTCACAGTTTTTTGTGGTAAAATTAGGGGCCTTGGCTTATACTCGGGTCGGCTTATACTCGAGTATATACGGTATTTCAATTCCTTGTCAATTAAACTATGATCAGGGTCTGAGAAGGCTGTCCGTTTATTATGCATTTTTTTGGCTTTGTATCAATGAAAATTTGTAATAGCGTGTCATATATGATGTGACCTTGATTCACCACTGAGGACAGAGTAAGTGGGATTTAAATGGCGAGTTTGCACATTTATAACCATGATTAAGTCTTAATCAGATGAAACACATTGGTTAGATGCACTGGGTCCACGTGCAATAAGCTACTTTAGTGTTTGTTTTTAACAATGGACAAAATAAAGACAACGTTTTACTCATTTTCTGTGGAAGTGCTGGAGTTCTTATATGGAGTAGCTGGCTATGTACCATACAAAACAAATTTTTGTGAAATCCCCCTGCGAGGGGTACATTTTTTGATGTGACCTATTGTAAAGCACCATTCTGTTTTCATTCAATAAAATTTTGTAGAAATTAAACAGTCAGACACTGTCTCAGTATCTGGTGACCATTCTATTTTCTATTACAAGACCCACAAACACACTTAAAGTGCTGATAGATTAATGCTTTGTTCACTTGTGCCACACATTCTTGTGTTCTCACACATGTTCTTATAAGGAAATGGGACTCAATAAGCTCTTAATCACAACCTGTGGGTAATGTTATTGTGTATAGTACAAAGTGCTAATTCAGTTTCAGGAAAATCACTTTGCTATCACTTGCATAAACCATACCTGTCAGCAGCAGTGCCAGAAGCAGTGGAAAACAACTATCTTGGCTTAACAAAGGACAGTCAAATTGAAACCACAAGGTATCTACAAAAGCTAGGTGATTTAAGAAATAGTCTCAGAGATCTCTGTATTATCTTACTCTTCTTTTCATGAAAGGATTATGCCTTTTGGCACAAAGGTCCTCTCCGTCTCACTCATGTTTATCTGAACAAGTCAGCAAGATATTGCACCTTGGTGGCTGGGAAAGGTTTTGTTAGGGGAAGAATAAACAACAGATATCATGCAGCCAAAAAAGAAATGAAAACAGTCATGACTCACAGTTATCAGGAAAGATGAGAACTCGGTTACAAATATTCTTTTGAAACTTTAACATAAAAGGTAAAATTTGTAACCAAACCCTCAAAATTTTTTATTCTTATGGTAGGGTCACACAACAAAAAAAACATGTTAGGGAAATTAGCTTTGTATTTTTTCCTATGATTTTTATGTAAAAAACCTGATTTGTGTGGGTATGGGGTTAGAGTGACCACCCACCAGTATTTAAGTGAACTTCAGGACCATCAGCACTAAAACCCCAATAGGATAAGGCAGGACATATTTTCTTCTGGATTAAAAATACTAAAATTAAAAAGAAACCAATGTATTTAAACATGACTGATTTAAACTATATAATTTTTCTATTAAAACATTTTTTTAGCTGCAGAAAACAGTTGCATGCAACATTTCTGATCATATTTTGGTCCAGTGGCTCATTGAAGGGGTTTTCTTGCCTTTTTATTTTGACGTCCTATTTAATCAAGTAATTTTGATGTGAGCTACTGGAAAAAATCCTGGACCACTGCCGGATCTTTGTGCTTCCATGCCTAAGAGAAAGCTTTGTTCAATGCCCTTTGCCATTATTCTGATTACCCATTGTGACCTCAATTCCGTTCCTGACTCTGATACCATGCTGCCTGTCCTGACTTACTGCTATACTCTGATCCTGTTCCTGTCTCGACCACCTGTCTGTCCCGGACCACGAGTTTGCCTTACGATTCTGTACGCCTTGGCTACCACTCCCCTAACCCTATAACACTTTTCAACCTAATCTACAGTTTATCTAACTAATATGCTAATTTTCCAGAAAGGCTACTAGGGCGTGGAGTAGCTTCTCAGGGAGTGGATGCAAAGGCTACTCCACACCCCTGTAGCCTCCCTACCTGTGCACGGCGCAGCTGATTCTGCTGGCAGTATATGTGCGCCTGGCACTAAAGATTTTGACTTCACTACACTCATGTAGGTAAGGTTCGCAGAGGATTCCAGGGGGTGGAGTAGCCACGGAGAGGGTATTTTCCAGTAGCCTCTCTGGAAAATTAGCAGATTAGTTAAATACCCTAAAGATTAGGTTAGAAAGTGTTATAGGGTTAGGGAAGGATAGTTCAGTGTTTAGGTTATTACTGGGAACCTACCATCACATCTACTTTAATAAGTAAATTCCTGGTGGTAGGTTTCCTTTAAGGTATCTGTAATATAACAGATGTCTGAATGACTCTATGAATGTTAGCCATGAATATATAAGGGTTTATATTGCAGCCAGAGATGTTCTTTTGATCTGTATCCTAGGTCATGGTCATCTCCACATGACAGTCCTCTTCTTAATTAAAGTAAAGTTCAACTTTATTGCAGGGAATATCATGTAAAATGTAGGACTCAGACTCATTCTCTCCATCACTTTAAAAAATGTTTTGGCACCAGCTTTACACATAGGAATAATTCTTGGAGACGAGTACATTTTTACAGCTTTCTCACTTTGAACAGGACATAAATCATCAACCAGCCAAAGGACAGCAGCATTTCCTCTGGCTTCAGTTCATATTAAACTCACTTAAAAGCTCCTGTAAGCCATCTGCTATGTGACATGCACTGTTTGAATGAGATACTATGACACATCCTTTCTGAGTTGGGAAAATGGCTGGATTACAGTATCTATAAAATGCCGTCATTTTTCAATCAGGAAAAACGAGTAGTGCCGCAAAAGGATATTGTGATGTTATATAATGTCATTACTCGTAAATGCACTACATATTACTGTTTACAGTATTATGTTATAAAGGCTGTATATACAACATTACAAATAATGAGCCAGATCAGCTTATCAATTTTTGATTTATGCTGCTCCCTGGGGGGGGGGGGGGGGTCAAGTGTCTAATTTCCGGTGTGTCTCATAAAATAGTGTATATATAATTTTAATATGTATATGTAAAATATATAAATGCTGAAGAAATTTGTACCTCAGCCTTTATAAATAGTGAGGATTGGCCGGGTGCTTCCACGCAGCCACTCCCCACATGGCTTATTATAGATCATTTGAGATTAGGGACATGTATGCACCTTCATTCTCAGTTTTTGAGTAGTGCGGCACACGGATACATTCTTTCTTCAATAACAGTCAACTGAAGAAAGAATGAAGGGGTTTCAGCATTGTCTCTTTTATTGATTTTCCTTCCCCAGTGGCACCAGCTGTGCAGGAAACATATAACCACATTCAACTAACTAAAGCTGGATGCAAAGTCCTGCACAGATGGGTAGATGTGAGCACTGCTGTGTAAGGAGATGTTAGCATGAGACACACTGCTAAATCAACACCACACTTATTTTATTTTGGGAATGCTGGGGTCCCCAGGAGTCAGATTACTGGGTTCTCTTAAGTCAGATTACAGCAATCTAGCAACCCTTTAAAGCGTAACTAAACAAAATTACATAAATCAAATGCACAGATGATGATAGTAATCATAGTTAACGTTGCAATATACTTCATTAAAGAAAGGTGTCCCTCTTTTTCCCCTGTCTTTCTTCCTGATTTAGCAGTTTTTGTACTTTAGCGACAGCTGAGCGATAAAGGGACCTGATAATGTTTCTAAAGAGTTAACTTTATAGACATTTTCTGGGTTGTCTTATTTCCTTAGGAGATGGCATGCCATGGCACGTGTAGCATCCCCCAAATCTCGTTAACTGACCATGAGAGAGGTATTGTGACCAAAATGTTTGCTTATGAAAGAACCTATTAACTGAACTGGTGAGCAATTCCAGCTGCAGTGTTTCGCATTATGCTGCCCTCTCTTGTGTTTGTTTTTTGAGGGTGACCAGGGCCGCTTCTGCCATGAGGCGAGGTGAAGTCCCCGCCTCAGGCGGCAGATAGCGGACCCCATTTAAAAGCGGCATTTTGCCGCTGGTAGCACGGACTTGCCAATGGCTGGCAGGTCCGTGCCACCTGTAAAATAAATTACATTGCCGCCTTCAAGGCGGTGATGTAATTTATAGGCAGAGCGGTGCAGCACATCGCGCCTGTGTGCACCGCTCTGCAGGACACAGGTCGGCGTGATGACGTCACCACGTGCCCGTGCCGACCTGTGTCCCTTCACAGAGGGCTGCTGGCTGGAGGAGATGAGGGAGCTGCGTGGGAGCACGGAATGGTGAGTGCAGTAGGGGGATGGCTAGATCTTCCTTCCCTCTCTCATAACGATCTGTGTCCTCAGGACACAGATCGTTATGAGACCATGTACAGGGACTGCTTTCCCCAGCAGTTGCTTCACCCTCCGGGAGTAGAAGACTCCCGGAGGCTGAAGGCTGAAGGACCTTTGATGATGCAATGGTCACATGACCTGCCGGGGAAAGCAGTACACACACAGAGAGCTGCCTGAGTGAGGTGAGGGGGAGACATGACAGGGGCCAGGGAAGAACATGGGGGACTGTGTGTGGGCAAATTACTTACTGGGGGGGCTGTGTGTGTGGGCACATTACTTACTGGGGGGGCTGTGTGTGTGGGCACATTACTTACTGGGGGGGCTGTGTGTGTGGAATTAGTTGGTGGAAATCTAGGTGGGCTGCAGCGACCCCTGTGACCCGCAGTGAGACACTAGCCGTGTACAGATCAATGGAAGGAATAGTGTGAAAACACAGGTGTGTTGGTGCACGCTGGCCCTAAGGCTAGAATGGAACAGTAAACTCCAAGTAGTATAATGCAGGCTTTATTTTTGTGGACGAAGCGTTTCAAGGACAAATTGTCCCCTTCCTCAGGTCCAAAAACAACATACACTAGAAAATATCAGACAGAATAAAAGCCATTATAAATAAATGAATTCAAAAAAATATATGGGATATATATGGGAATACATTTAAAATCACACCGGTATAGGAGATAATATTGGGTAGATGGATACTGTAGTATCCCATTTTGCAGGTGCATTATAATCCTGGGTGGTGCAATTAATATATTGCAAAACAATCTTTATATGATTTTATTTTTCATGATTTCATCTTAACCAATACAGATTACAAAGCGACTGTGGAGCCGTCCTAGTGCACAAAAGCTATTTATAGGTTGCGCAATATGCACTGAACAGTCCACATATCAGAAGTCATCTGATACATAGTTTACATCTGACATTATTTGACCTGCACACAACCTTGTTCAACCGGGCATGACATTCGAGGTAGGAGGCTGATCTAAAAAATGGATAAAGCTTAATGTTTTTTTTATTGTTTCTACTTTATGATTTATCCCTTTAATACTAATTAGACATGACACAAACATTACTGAGGTCAAACCCGAAGACTGGATTCTATATTTAGCTAGCTACCTGTACAATATAATCATACACAGATCCCTCAAGAACAAAGACTTTGTAGTCCCAGACTTAAATAAAGGCTTTGGTGATATTCCCTCAGATAGACGTCTGTAATTTAAACTGTGTAAGGAAACGCAGACACCAATAATAATTAATCCTCCTTTATAGCTCCGGGCTGCATTTATATTTTACTTTTAGTCATCACATATTTTACTCTAAATGAGACCTTTACTTTTATTGATCTTTTTCTTCAGTAATCCTTCATGTTTGCACTCCTAATGCTCAGCGCCAAAGTTGCGATAATGACCTTGTATTGCTTTTGATTAATAAAGGATTGAACAGCAATGTAAATGGATACCATATTAACCTATTCCAGTGTCCTTTACCACATGTATATTAAAGCCAATAAATATTATATTATAGTAATCAAATATACTCATAGAAAAGAACGGAATAATAGCTCAAAATAACCACATTTCAAGATGCAGTATTATCTATAATTGTTTTAGAGTAAGGTCAATATATTTCAAGTCCAAAAGGTTTAGCAATATTCATGTGACTTTAGTAGTATAGAGTTACCAGATACACCAACCAGGAACATTAAACATTAAAACCACTCACAGGTGACAGCAAAAAACATAGATTACTTTGTGATAATGGAACCAGCCTAAGGCCTCTTTCAGACAACCATATATGGCGGTCGTATGAAAGCTGTACAAACGGCACCTAGCATATGGCTGCCATAGGATTGCATTGTGAATGGCACATGTGTCCCAGTACTGTGCCGCCGCCACATTTATTAAAGAGTGTGCTTTATCTGTCTGCCTATGGAGAGGGGAGGGGTAAGGAGTGCTCACCCTTTCACCTCTCCAGCCGAACATATGCTATGCCCTGGGATATCTAAGGCTTGATACGAATGGTCAGTAATTTAGATTAATGCTAGAATTAGGAGAAATAAGCAAACGTAAGAATTTAAGCAACTTTGACATTGGCTTAATTATTATGACTAGGTCACAGCATCTTCAAAACTATGGGTCTTCCATTTTCAAAAACATAAGATGCATAAAATAAAATGTATGCCATTTAAAGAATGAATAATGGATTTATTTATTTTGTTTCTAGACAACCCCTTTAAGAAATGTATTTTTTAATACCACAACAATATGTGGAATATACTGAATAATGTAAAACTGATTGCACTTCTCCCCAGGACATAAGAAAATGGAGATAGCTTATGTGCTGATGTCATAACAGGCCATTCACATTTTAATTGTGTTATTGTTTTATGTTTTCAAAGTATCAGTAAAGTCTAAATATTTACTAAAAGATTTTACAATGAAATTCTGAAAAATTATTGAGTACCTTATAGAAACAGCTGGCTGCGGACAATGACATGGTATTATAATATGGTCATGTGGCCCTGGCTGCATGCAAGAACATGAAGAAAAATCAATTACTACCATTAGCATACCTTCTCAGTGTTAGAAAAAGCTGCTAGAAGTTAAAGGGGTATTCCCACGAAGACCAGATTCTTAAATATACTCAGCATAACAAAATAACACATTCTTTAATTCACTATTATTACTAAAAATACAGCATTTCACAGATATAATTCAAACTTGTCTCTATCAGTCCTGGTGCATACAATTTTAAATGTCCCTGGATACGACCGCAAATCTTCTGACAGTGGTCAGATTTTTCTCATTAATAGCTTCTGTTAGCTGCACACTGCAGTGCTCTCTGCCTCCTCCTACATTACAAGACCAGCAAAGATATAGGCGCTCCTTGCCAGCATGGATCTCATCATCTCTCATCCCTGATCTGCCTCATCTCTCTTTTTCTATATGTCTGATGCTAGTAGAATCTTCAGAAGGTAAATGAAAGTGTAGATAAACCTGGACCCTGACAATATAAGCACATTGGCAGCACACAGCATCTCATAAAACAGAGGAATCCTGAGGTGTCTGCTTAGAGAGGCCCCGTCCACACCTTGGTATTTAATGCTGATCATCACTGAGTGATAGGAGCTAAAACAGTAATAAAACTGAGCAATATTGTTAAGTATGAGGGGTAAAAATGATGTGTATTGTGTAAACATCACTAGGGTTTTTTTTTTATTCATTCACTGTTCACCAAAGCAGAATCTGAACAGCATAAATAAGCTGTAATTATTATTTCTTATGTCTTCTCCTTTACAATGACTTTCACTTACCGTATCTTTCGGCCTATAAGACGCACCGGACTATAAGGTGCACCTCTAATAAATGCCTGCTAAGACATCTAGGTTCATATATAAGGCGCACTGGAGTATAAGGCGCAGGATCAAATGCAGTACCTAAAAATGACCAGCAGGTGGCAGAACTGTGCACAGTTCAAGCCAGCTACACTTCCCTGGAAACTTGTCTTCAGCTGTCAGAGAGCTCCGATCTCAGAGGTATGGCTGCTGGGGGTTAATGCAGGGTGATGAAGCAGGGGTTAAGCTGTCTCCCTCTGCCCCTTCTCCTTCCCTCCTCAGCCAGGGTGTTATTCCTGTGGGGTTCCCTGTGGCTCCTTCTCTTTCCCCTGTTACAGGGCTGTCAGGTATGGGGGGATTGTTTACGGATGATGATGATTGCCTCGTGGTTGGCACTATGGCAGCTCCGGTCTCTCCGTGCTAGGGGAGGGCAGGATGGGCACAATGTTAGTTGTGATGCCAGGGCACTTCAGGAGCTAGGGACCCTGTATACTGTGTGGGAAGGTGCAGGAAATTTCTGGGGATGGAGCTATTAAACACTGGTAAATGTACAGTACATCTTGTCTGTAGTACATTTCTGTATAAGTTCATATATAAGGCGCACCGGCCTATATAGGCCGAAAAATATGGTATTTTCTACATTGCAGGGTTTATGGTAAGCTATTTAATTGTAGTTAGGTTGTTACCAATCTATATTGCTAGATAATTTACTGTGAAGGGGGCAGCAGGGTGATAATTAGGTTGGGCATAAACAAAATTTTTAACCAGCAAGGTGGAAATTAAGTTAGAAAAGTGTGGAGGAATTTTGGTCACATTTGGCACAAGTATTTTTTACAATATGTAGACACACAAACGAAGTAGGAAGCTGTGTGGTTTACAATCATAGTATCTAAGGGTGGAAAAAGACGGAAGTCCATCAAGTCCAACCTTAAGAACTAAACAAATATTTTTTCCCCATAACCCGTGATATTTTGCTCTCCAGAAAGGTATTCAGGGCTCTTTTGAACATGTACATAGATTCTGCCATAACAACCTCCTGTCGCAGAGAGTTCCAGAGAGTCTTGCTACTCTTATAGTAAAGAATCCCCATCTATGGTGATGGTAGAACCACCTCTCCTCTAGGGATAGAGGATTCCCCCTGTCCATGGCGATGGTAAAACCACCTCTCCTCTAGGGATAGAGGATTCCCCCTGTTCATGGCGATTGTAGAACCGCCTCTCCTCTAGGTGTAGAGGATGCCCCCTTGTTCTGGTCACAGGCCTAGGTATAAAAAGATCTTTGGAGAGATCTTTTTACTGGCCATTGAGGTATTTCTACATTGTAATGAAGTCTCCCCTTCATTACAGACATCTTTTTTTATAAACTGAATAACTCCAAATTTTGTCATCTGTCATGGTATTCTAGACCCCCAATAATCTTGTTTGCTCTGCCCTGCACAAGTTCCAGTTCTACTATGTCCTTTTTATACACTGGTGCCCAAAACTGTACAACATATTCCATGTGTGGTCTGACCAGTGATTTGTATAAAGGCAAAACTATGTCCTTATTATTTGCTTTAGCAGCAGACACCTGGCTCTGGCACTAAAATTAAGTTTACCATCCACCAATATCCACCAAGACTTTTTCAGCTGCAATGTTACCAACTAATTGACTGTTTAGAACATAATTGTGCTTTTTCTTTCCATGTCCCAATTTGCATAACTTTACATTTATCTACATTTCTTAATTAATTTACACAGCTTAGTATCATCTGCAAATATTGAAACTTGCCACTACACTACAAGGTCATTAATAAAAATATTAAAAAGAAGTGGCCCCAATACTGACCCCTGTGGCACCCCACTGGTAACGTCAACCAATCTGAGAATGTGCCATTAATGACAACCATCTGTTTTCTAACACTAAGCCAATCCCTTACCCAAATACACAGATTTTCCCTTGGTCCCAGCAGTTTCATTTTATGTACCAACCTTTTATGTGGCATTGGAGCACTTGGAAAAGTCCAGATATACAACATCACAGGTCTGTTATTTCCAGGATCGCTTTTTGATCCTTTTTTGTATATTGGCACCTTATTTGCTACGCACCAGTCCTGTGGAACAGAACCAGTCCTCAAGGAATCTTTAAATAATAAAAATAATTGGCACATATGAAGTCCATTGTACTAATGGGGATTACAGAAGAAAATATGAAAGCATTTACCTTCTAATGTCCCTCAAGCTTAAGTCCCTTAAGCCTAAATACCACTTTGGACACTGCACACACTTAGGATCAATGCACACTAGCAAAAAGCTTGCACACTCGCTTTTTGATTTGATATTAAATAGGTTAGATGGTAAGATAAGTCACTGTTTTCACTGCAACATAGATCTGGCTGCAAAACCACAGAATTAAAATAAAGGCTGCTAACTAATCATATCTAGATAAGTAAAGGTGAATGTCTTAGACTTAACCAACAATATACCCCCCTCACACAATATACAGATTATGCAAGTAAAGTACCTTCAGATCTACTTAGTTACTATCTCATGCAATAAAACAAAAACAAAAGAATATCAATATGTAAATAATTAAATTCACTATTTGCATCTATTTGTTGCTGGATCCAAAATAAAAAGAACTCCTTCCCTTAATCCTAAATCCCACTTTGGACACTACGCACACTTAGGATCAATGCACACTAGCTTTTCTGTTTGCTATTTAATAGATTAGATCCACTCCACCTCCCTGTTAGGCTAGAGCAGGTTTTGTGTTGCTCAGCACCTTGGACACAGGTGGTGGGAGCAGCCTAATCAGGCTGCATAAAGCTGCTGAGCAGAGCTGAGAGTGTTGGCTCTGAAAGGAGGCTGGAGAGTGAACTACAGCCCTGACTTCTGTGCCTGGAGCAGCGACATCCTTTATGTTTTAGTGGTGAGTTAGGGGAACTCTGTTTAGCCAGCACCCAGACAGGTAGGATTTTGTTTATGTTTTGTTACCTGTATGTGAAGGATGTTTTATTTTGTATCTGCTGCTGGAATAAACGCAGACGAGACCTGTTTAGCCTGAACTTTGGTGTCACTGTCTTCAAATACATCACAAATCTCGCTTGAGACTAAATCTCCCTTGAGACTAAATGTTGGGCTGTACTCTTTGCACAAATTTTTTGATATCCTCATATATTGTTATATCCGCTTCCCGGTCCTGGCGCATCTATCTGCGCTGCCAGAAAGACGCCAGGAGCCACCAGGAATATGCAAGGAGTAGAGGATGCTGGGAATGAGAACTGGAGGTAAGTATAAAGTTTATTATTTTTAAGGGGGCTGAGTGGGGGACCTGCTGGGCACTTTATTACTGAAAGGGGGCCCTGCTGGGCACTTTATTACTCAGTGCTGCTCTGCCGTGTATTTTATTAGTGAGTGGAGGCCCTTTTAGGCATTTTATTAGTGAGTGGGGGTCCTATTGGGCATTTTATTACTGAATGTGGGCTCTCCTGGGAATTTTATTACTCAGTGGAGGCCATGGTGGCCATTTTATTAAATTGTAGCGGCTACATTTCTCCCCCTAGGCTTAAACTCGAGTCAATTAGTTTTCACAGTTTTTTGTGGTGAAAGTAGGGGCCTTGGCTTATACTTGAGCATACATGGTAACTTTTTGTTCTAAGTGTGAAGTTTCTTGTTTTCAGTACTGATATGAGAGGTAGGCAAGGGAATACTTAAGTTGTTTAATGTTTTCACTATCAAGCTTTATAGCTTATTTCTGACTGGGTTAGTTGGGTTAACTAACTATGTTTATTCTGCCTGACATGGATGTCTCGGACTTATTCTCTTGTTTTGACACAGCCTGCTGACTTTGACTTAGTCAATGCATTGAAACTCAATTGGGGACACTGTTTTAGAGTGGTCGTCAAGTATTTCTTTCACCGTTAATTAACACACCCATACCGCATCCCATAAGTATGATGGAATGAGCTAGGAAAAAATTATATATATACATTTGTGATAGGGAACTTGTGAAATGCAGACAAAACATAGACCAGAAGCCAATTGTCTAAATCATGTTATAATTGGATTCACTTACCTGTAGGGCCCTAAAGTTTGTAAGGAGAACTGCAAGGCCTCTTCCCATATTTCCAGATGAATGCAGAGATCCATAGCAAAGTCAAGAGCCTTGAGATGATGGATATTCTTATTTGGCAGCTTACTGGTCTTTATTAGCTCCTTACATAAGGCTAAGGCTTCTTTTAAATCTTTTGTTTTTCCATTAAAGAAAATGCATTCCTGCACTTAATCATATATTATTTTACAATGGGATATTTTTAGAATAAGTTTTATACTTAAGTGCTCCCAATAACACTGCACCACATGGTGAAGGTTATAGTTAAATGGTATTATATACTCACGGAATATTTATATAGTATTTTTTTTGTATCCGTTGCAAATATCAGCAAACTTTTTATGCAATATTTGTAGTGTTAGCTGTTAGATACAGGAAAAAGTGTATTTGTGAGATTTCTGGTTCTATAAAATTAGTCTCATTGTATATTGATATTACAACTACCTCCCTGTGGCTAGCGGATTATCAGATCCCTGGCAGCTATATCATTGAGTACATTTACTGATGGGGACAGTGTAGCAGGTGTTAAGTTGCTGTCAGTTAACTTTCCCTTTAGATGTTAAATGACAACTGAGATAAATTTGAATGATGTGAATGATTGAATGAAAGATAAAAAAAATGTTTGGTTTTCAAAGAAGGGGAGCAAAAAATTGGAAACGCAAAACTCAAAAATGTCATTGGTGGGGAGAGGTTGAAGATGGAAACTTTTATATGCATAACAGTGCACTGAACTATTCAGCCACTGAGAGCCAGTTAGCAGGTCGCTCGGTATATAATCTCACATTAAAAAAAAAACGTTTTCATTCGGTCATTTTAAAAAAACTTTTTAATTTGGTAAACTATGTTTGCTGCTTTAGTTTGTGAAAGTTTTTATTCTTCTGTCTAGCAGGATGGACTGACACTAAGTCACACAAGTTCTAAGATTCCTACATCATGGTCCTGAAAGTTTGCTTGCAAAGGATACTGTTCTGGGAACGCAGCTCTTCCAGTTTTGTAAGTGAATGTTCCATTTCTCTTGAAGCCTCTTCATTCCCTGATAGCATGTCCTCATCCTGCGCCAGCGCAAAAAAGGGGAGAAAAGTAGAACAGTTATTGGCAATGGCTGAAAAAATGTCAAAACATTTCCTTGCATTACTTGTTTGGGAATGTGAAGACAATAAATGTTATCTTACTTATGACATGAAAGACTTTACAATGACAACATACTGGATAATCTCATACTGCAATTTCCAAGCTTTAAGGAATTTGAATAATTATCCTTTCTTAAAATCCGGAAAAATGTAAAAATGAGGAATGCCTTGTGGCAATGACTGCAAAAGATTTATTATATGGCTATTTGTTATAACAATAAGTTACCATACAATACCCTGTATGTTTCATGAGAGCCACCAATAGCCATTTCCTAAGAACCTCATCCAGGCCTACAGTAGCATCTAGCACTGTAGGTTCATATGTTTATGCATGTTTTGTGCTGTCTTCTGATGTTGTTTCCTAGCCCATAGTTACTACCTCTTGTGTATATGTTTAGGGATGTCCATCATTTTGTTTTACTGTTTTAACTACACTCGTGTCGATAAACTGCTTGGAAGAAGTCTAGTTGCCTGTAAACTGATGTTGATGTGCAGCAGATGAGATGTTTAGTTGGAGATTCTGCAGCAGCTGATGTGTGTATGATGACGTCCTGTAGTTGATAGGTTGTGATTTTTATTAATATCAGTTTAAGGGCAATTCTGCTATCAGAGATCTCAGGAGAAGAATTCTTATTTCCTGGGAGCAACATTTACTGTATTGAAAAAAAGGGACCTCCCCCACCCTTAATTTAGCCCTGTACATATATATACACCAAGACAGTGTCAAATTTTAAATAGTGCCACCCTAATAGGACACCTCAATTCCTATTTAAGAGGAGAATCTCTCATTTAAAAAAAATGTCTGGATTGTGTTTCTAAGTGAAACATAACTGGTGATTATACACTGTTAAAGTTGAGAACTGAGATCTGTATTTAACTTTAAGAGTGGATATCTGTGGTTCTATTTTACGTAGAAAACCAATCCCGATACTCTATTGAAGGGGAGATTCTATTAAAGTGAGCCACCCTCCAGTCTGTCAGCTGAAGGAAGAAAGCAGATGGAGCTACAGAAGATGCTTTACAAAACTACAAACACCCGCTGCCTCCGTCTCAGAATTGGGAAAATGGGGATGGATTGACACTGTACATATTTGTAACATATTTTGTTAAAGGTTTATACATTTTTACTGCTAAAAAATGTTAAAGGGAAAGAATAACAAAAAAACCCTATTTTTTCAAATTTTTAGTTATATGTCTGCTAATTCTATAAATATAAAATTATTCTTTAGAGATAAAGTCTCACAAGTCGAGAAAAAATAAAAAGTGTTATATGAAAAGCAGTTACAAATATATTATTTAACCCCTTAAGGATGCAGCCATTTTGTAGCTTAAGACTCAGCCCCATTTTTTGGATTCTGTCTTGCGCCACTTTATATGGTTATAACTTTTGAACACTGTTACTTATCGAAGTGATTCTGAGATTGTTTTTCCCCCACATGTTGTACTTCATTTTAGTGGTAAATTTTGGCTGATTTTTTTTTTTTTTTGTAAATAAACGCAAAACATAAGAAAAAATGATTAATTTTTGGAAAAATTTTACATTTTCGAAATTCTAAATCATTGCGTTTTCAGGCAAATCAATTTGCCACCTAAATAAATTGCTAAATAACATTTTCCATATGTCTACTTTACATTTTCAAAATTTTTGAAATGTCTGGATAATGTTGACGTCACGCGGCTTACAAATCGAATATCACTTTTCTGGATTTTCAGAATTGACTATTTTGGTGATAAATACAGTTTTGAATGAAATTTTACATATTTAGCATCAAAACCCCCTATATAATCACCCCATTTCAAATCTGCAACCCTCAAACTATCAGAAACAGCTTTTAGGGAGATTGTTAACCCCTTGAGATCTTCATAGTAATTGAATCAAATGGAGGTGAAATTTAGCCCTAAAATTTACACATTTTCAAAAGATAAAACCCACCATACAATTTGTTCTACAATTTCTTCAGAGTACAGAGACCCCCCACATGTGTCCGTTACTTGTTTTATAGGCGCACAGCGAGGCACAGAATGGAAGCGACCCTGCCAGGATTTTAGTTTCCTCATTGGCCCCTTTTGTAGGCTATAAAATTTTCGCCTTTACGTTATTTGGGCAATCTGCCTGTAAGATGATGTCACTGACGCCATCTTACTGGCAGTGCCTGCAGCCAACTCTGGGGTCCAGATCGGAATGTGAGAAACAGCTATGCAAAAACTGAAATTTAAGTGTTCCTGAAAGAGTTAATGAGCAGTGTGTTTAAATTGAGGATTATGAATATTGTTTGCTAAAATTAAGTAATGGACTAGTATTATACTGTTAACCGATATGAACATTTTAGGTGTTGGATCTTGTTGGGATGGACTAGAGAGACCAATTTTACCAAGCGTGAGATACAGGACAGGCATTCGGAGATGCCAGCTTGTGCTAACATTGGAAGTATTCAGTGAACTAGTTTTATAATTTCTCTTTCACCTATACATGCAAGGTCTGTTTATGTGAAGACAAGTTATAACTCACAGAAAACTGCAGTTAGAGCTTTGGGGTGCCATGGATTATATTCCAATGTAAATACTTTTGTGGCATAACCTTGAGTCTCACTACTGCTATACCTTTTATTTTACATAGATATCTTTTAATATCAGTTGTTGGTATGTAACTGTTATACGACATCATATTAGTATTATTATTACAATTTTATTGTGTATTGTGAACTTTATAAATTGTTGCAATTACATTAAAATAGAAGGTCCTACTTTTTGTTTCTGGTAAAAATGAGCATGGATTAGATACTATGACATTCTGTAGCACTGGTATTTTCCAGGCAATTTAAAAGAATTATTCCCAAAGGAATTATTTAAACTAGATTATGCTGTCTGGTGATCATCTCATATATCACACTGATTAAATAATTTTATGTTTTTATCCATCTAGCAACATCTGTCAAAAGTGATCACATATTTGGACAGTGGAGAAGAAATAGAGATTATCTTTGTTAAAAGAGGCTTAATGCTAGTAATACATTAACATACTGTTCAATGGCATCACTCTAAGTAGATGTAGAAGAAAGTTTACTTAGTGAAAACAATCTCCTGAAACTATACATGTACAATCTCATTGGTGAAGAACCCTACAAGAATTTGGTGATGGGAGTCATGCTTTTGTAAATTGGTCCAAAGGATTATATCCAGTGTCAGACTAAGATGCCTGGGGCCCACAGTACAATCTGTTCTTGGACCCACCAGTGCACAGCTTCATGCATATATTACCTGACATCCGTTTGCTTCCTAGAATTTGCCCTGGACTGTTTTGGTCCTGCAATGTCACTAACCTGTCACTGGCTGGTGCCTTTAACTTGCTATATGAATTTATGAGATGTTTTAAATGATGAATGCTGAATATGGGTGAAGTACAGTTAGGCAATGCAGGGCATGGAGCGATCTAGCTTGGGGGCCCACTGGCAGATACACCTGTTCACACATGGGCCAGTCCGAGCCTGATTATGTAGAGATAAAGAGGACCTGTCACCCCAGATGTAGCAGTTTTAAACTGCTAGCTTTATTGGAATCCTCCAATAAAGCAAGAAAACACTGCAGATCCATACCCTCGGAACGTCGAACCAAGCTCACAGCGGTCCAGCATATTCATGAGGGAGTGGTCTAAGCTTCTGCTTCTCCCTGGACCGTCCTTCCACTTAATGTGGCAGGACCTAACTCCTCGAACCCCCCCCCCCCCCTCATGAATACCCTGGACAGCTGTAAGCTTGTGTTGGCTTTTTGTTTAACTGTATTCCTAGTTCCCCTAGGGTGCTTGAAGCCTAGGGGGTCTTATCATTTATACAATATATTGCAATAATATTAGGCCATCAGTGTATACCACTATGTTGGTCTTCTCACAGTCCATCCTCACTGGAGAGACAGGAAGAAGGACTGGGGAGTCATAAGTTGTAACTCTCCAGCTAGACCTCTGCTTATAGCTATAGTTGTAATATAATTACAATAATCATAGTACATTAGCCTTCAATATCTAACATAAAAAGATCATGATATTCTATAATATCCATAAGGGAAACAAACAATATGTACAGTAATTACTCAATATCTTCATTTAATAGTCAAATAATGTATCTTGTGCACTTTATAAACCTCCTTTTACATCACAGTATGTTCGAGGTATTTGTTTTTATTCAGCTGGCTAGATCACTGTAAATAGTTCCAATAACAAAGGTCAACTGACACATAATTTAACTTGTGGTTAATGAATATTTTTGTCTGTAAGTAGTCAAACAATGTAGGTATATCAGACTTTTATTTCACTGGCACACATATCTGTATCTCACACATACTTGGTTTTAAGAATCCTGTCAGCAGGCTAGGAAATTATCTTATTATCTTATTTCTAGGGATGTTTGCTGATCGCATTTGTTCCTGCTCCTCCATGATAGCGATGAGCGGACCCGTTCAGGATTTTGTCTGCAGAGTTCGGACAAACAACGAACAAAGGTAGGGTTCAAGTACCCTAACACCTGCCAATAATACCTGCCAGTAGATTGGTGCTGACACTGATAGCGGGTTTGAACTTACCATAAACCGACATGTGTGCCTGCACGCTGTTGTCAGTTAGATACCTTTATATACTGGTGGCGCACAGGCACTGGGGCGCGAGCTGCCAGTGTTTATACGTTCCCAGTGGACCTGTTTAGATATTGACTGAAGTCTGGTTTTGGGGACCCCAACATTGTGGTTCAGGTCCGAATATCCTGATTTCTTCATAGTTCCCTTAACTTCTATCTTGTCTTACTTTTATCTCATCTACATTATGGGAGAAATTGCTCATGCCCCGCTTAAGCCTCTTAATGTATCAGATGTATCTGTTGTCGCAGCCATCGGATGAAACTATGCCAGGTCCCACCTGGTTTCATTTGCAAGTTTATAAAAAGTACACACAAGGGGCAAGAACACCCTGTGCCCGCCCACACTGCTGGCCACCGTGCCCCTCTATGCCCCCCATGCCCACTTGGCGTGGAGGTGGTGTAGTCGCTAGAATTTGCAATTATATCAACGCTTCTACAACAAAAACTGACATAGAATTGTTGATAATCTCCCCCATGTTCCTGTTTTTTTTCTCAAATACCTCAGCTTAGCTTCACTTCCTGCATCCTTTTCTCTCTGATGATTTAATTAAGTCCCATCTCACAAGCCCGACATAAGAACAATTGATAGGAGTGACAGCAAAGAGTATGCTCTGGCCATGAGATTAAGGGAGGGGGAGCACCGAGGGAGCAGGAAGAAGGGTGCTTTTGGTAGCAACCTTATTATGGGGGGTGCTTTTGGGGGCATGTGTTAGCCACAAATCCCGGAGCACAGAGGGGCTCTGGTGATGCCCCCCAAAGAACTTGTGGTTCATTTAAAAAATAAATTAAACTTCATTTTATATGTAAGGTACAGGAGCAACGCTCCTAATAAACATTCTACTACTACTGTTATCACAATTCTGGGTTTGTTCACACGTCCACTTTTTTCAGATGCAGCTATTGAAGCCAAAAGCAGGGATGGATCATAATGGGTGAGCAAATATCATTCAGAGAAACTGTTCCTCCTCTTTTTTCACTCCACTCCTGGTTTGGACATCAAAAATTACTTCTTAAAAACTGAACGTGTGACCGCATCCTCTGAGATCTCGAGGCAGAATTAAAGCAAAACTATAATCAGGTTGAGCTTTATTAACCATTAAGTCTAGTACAGGCAGTCCCCGGGTTACGTACAAGATAGGGTCTGGAGGTTTGTTCTTAAGTTGAATTTGTATGCAAGTCGAAACTGTATATTTTATAATTGTAGACCCAGACAAAAAAAAATTTTGGCCCCAGTGACATTTGGAGTTTAAACATTTTTTGCTGTAATGGGACCAAGGATTATCAATAAAGCTTTATTACAGACACCTTACAGCTGATTATTGCAGCCTGGGACTATAGTAAAGCATTCAGAGAGCTTCACCAGAGGTCAGAGGGGTCTGTCTGTAACTATGGGTTGTCTGTAAGTCGAGTGTCCTTAAGTAGGGGACCGCCTGTACTAGTCCAGCCCTGTGTCTTTTCTGCTGATTAATTGTTCAGAATTAAAACTTTGTGGATTCAAAGAAACTCATACTAAACTCATACTACTAATAAATGACATATACAGTATATCAAATACAAATGTTACTAAATGGTACTGACTCATAGTGGAGAATTTACTGGGGGAATTTTATCAGCACTGTATCAGAGTTCAGATGTATGATGAAATACATATTGGTGAGATATGCTTTCACATCAAGCATACATAGTGGATAACACATCTGGAATATTGTACTGGATCCAGGATATGCATTCAGTATATGTATGTATTACTGAAGGTGTGGCAATGAAATGGGTGCAGTGACCCTGAAAAATGCCTTAGATGGTTCATTTACTAATAATTATGGCATCTGAGGGGTTAAACTATTATGGTTGGTGTTAAAACTGTCCTGATCACAGCAGAGTTATAGCAGTGGATATTTTACATCAGTAAAACACAGTAAAAAATCTGACAACTGTGTGTGCATTCTTATTGTTCTGTTGGTACATCTGTTAAATTAAGTGAAATGTGAGTAAAAGGAACAAAGAAAAAAAATTACATCTTGGACCCAAGTGCCTGAAATGATTGTAATTTAAAAGTATGAGAAGTATGTTTCATACTTCAGTTTAATTTGCTCAAATGACAAGACTGCATTTTTACTTGAAATTATGTCTTAGACACACTTTAAAGTTCTACAAATATGAAGTACTTTATATCTAATTTTCATGTCAAGGAACTAAATCCTGTTTTCCACAGGGCATTCCATGCTTCAAGATTACATTCTTTCTTCTGAACATAACATTGTCCAAAAAAAGGAAAAAGCAACACTAATTCTATATATATTTAATAATATACTAAATAACCCTCTGGGTTATACTATTTCCATATAACACGCTCGCTTCTATGTGTGTAAACAGGGCAATCCAGCCTGGAGGCAGGGGCAGCCTTGTATTACCAGGGCTGGGACGAGACGAGGCATTTTGGTGCCAAAGGTAGACTTGCAGAATTCTGCCCCAATGTGAAATCACAACAAAAAAGGAAGTGTAAGGAAAGCCTATTAAAGCCTTCCAGCTATATGCGGAAAAAAACAAAATAGTGCCGTCCACCCATTAAAAATAATTTACACTTAGCAGTAAATATAGCACACCTAAAACTATATACCTGCAACAAATATATTGCCCATATAAGTCTATAGCTGAAATGAATATGGCTCACATATACTGTAAATATGTACCTGCAATAAATGTACCAAACACGTAAATATACATCACCGGTGAATAACCTCACATAAATAGCAGAAATAAACATATTTCACAGCTGGGCTACAATCCACTAGGCACAAGCCTTAATTACTGTTCAAGATAGGATGCAGCTGTTCCCTTCTCCCACTGTACTAGCCTGGTGTCAGCAACCACAACCAGGTTTGGCGTTAGCTGTCAGACTAGGTAAGTGGTGGCAAACTCCCTCTGCGATGTCCCTGCGGGCTAAGGCCCTGCCTAAAGCGGATAAACTGCCCTGATAATGGCGAACCCACTATCAGTCCCTGAGCGACCCTACAAGATGACAAGGAAAACTTACTTTCTTCTGGCAGCTGCTGGATGGTGGAGCGGACAGGTAACCGGATACAGGAATAGACCAGTGTTGACACTGGTGCACATAATACCAACAGAGGTCTGAGACAGGGAAAACGGTATAACACAAGGAGGTAAACAATACTGAAGGACAAACAACAGATACAGGAAGACAGGCGGGTAAAAACAGGTCAGGTCAAGATCAAGCGGGATATATACAGATCAGGTCCAGATACAGGCAGACAAGCAGAGACAAACAAACCAGGTCAAAATGGATACAAATCGATTACAAAACACTGAATGCCAAACAAGATAGCAAGAGCACTAGATACACAGGTAAGACTGACCTAGATACACAGGTAAGACTAGAAATAACTAGCAAGGTATGATGGGAATAGGCCAGTATATAAGGCCGTTCCCGGACACGCCTCCAGCACACAGGGGGAACTGTCCATCAGGCTAATAATCCTTGCTGGGCAGGGCTGAAATGCAAGGAGCAGGGTGTGGCTTAGTTAATCCAAACACAAGCGCTAAGCCCCAGTTCACACACAAATAAACGCCATCTATTCCTCAACTGGGAATAGTGCGACGTTTAGGCATGGACGTTACACCTGGATTGGCCTTTCCTTTTTTCTTGTGGACTCCTCACAGGCGGCAATTCTTCTCCATCAGATACAGAATGTGATGATGACTTCTCCCTGAAGAATTTGCCAGCTTGGCAGCCTTTGGAGCACATTTCCACACTGCATCCCTAAAATTACTATAGTTACTTACAATACGTATAGTGTCCCCTGGACAACAACCATATCCTACACTGTGCTCCTTAGTAATATTGCCCCCCTCAAAACTATGTGCTCCACCGCATATTCAAATAATACAGTGACCCCTCTATGCATTATATTATATACTATAGTATACTATACTATATACTATAGTATATATATATTTCCCACTACTCCACATTTAACACAATCATAGTTAATGATTAATATACCACAGCACCCAGCACTATGTTAATTATTAATGTATCACAGCACCTCCCTTAATATAGCACAGAGCCACTAAATTGTAAAACAGCACTCCCCCCTTAATCTAGCACAGAACCTCCCCCTTAATGAAACACCATCTTTATGAAACACCCCCCACCCTTCACTCATTCCCCTCCTGATATATAACAGACCACACTTAATATAGACTTGTCCTGTCCCTAGTAGCACATCACTCTCTCTTTAATGTTGCACAGAACACCTCTTCACTAAAGGACAGCATTCTGCCCTTAGTGTAACATTCCATCCCTTAATAAAGCACAGCAACCCCACCCATTAATGAAGCACCCACCAAGCAATGTGGCAAGTAAATATTGAATAAAAAAATAATAAAATGAATACTCACCTCCCGGCCCTGCAGCTGCTTCCTCCTCTGCTCGTGGGACGCAGGCAGCTTGATGATAGTGCTGTCTGCAATCTCTCTTTCACACAGATAGCACCAATGACATCATTTGGTGGTCGCCATCGCTGACCTGTGTTATACAGACTCTACATACCCATACGTACTATTAAAGACACACACCATTCATTACTTTTTAGATTTGGGGCCCAAGACACCACCCTCCCTATTCCGGTAGGAGAGTGACAACCTAAATCGCCTACCTCGACAACGGCCATTCTGGCTCTGTGTATACCTATTTCAAGTTAAGATGGTTATAACTATTTAATACATTTAGTTAAGAACAGTTAAAGACTCCAAAAATTCAAAATCATTTTAACTGGATAACTTCAGGCTATGGTTAGCCCAACCTGCCACGTTTATCAGGAATTTCTTATGAAGCTGCAAAAATGATCAGGATTTCACTTCAAGGGGCCAGGGCTCAGATGGGAAATAAAGCTGGGAAATTGCCAGAGGCAATGCTAAAATCAGAAGGCCCATTAGCGGTTTACAAGATTCCTGAGTAAAGGAGTGGCTAAGAAAGGAGAGTGATATACAGTATCCATATTAAACACCACCCATAATTAGAGCTGATAATAAAGATGTCACATTTTTCATTCCAATGAAACTTCAAAAATATGATTGAAGCCTTTGTACCACTTTAACATTAAAACAGGCCATGTTTTTCTTCCCGCTGCACCTAACTTTTTTTATCTCAAGATTAGAACAAAAATGGAAAACCTAACATATAGACTGTTTACTGTTGGGTAGGTAAATATTGGTAAAGGCCTTGTATGAGACCAGTTCTGTTTTGCCAGAAACAGCTCATTCACATGGATGCATATTGGCCTAAACCAGGGGTAGTGAACCTATGGCTTGAGAGCCAGATGTGGCTCTTTTGATGGCTGTATGTGGCTCTCAGACAAACCATTGATTAATAGCGATCAGCAGTGTGTACATCTAAGACACACAGCAATGATCACTGGATGCAGGCAGGGATGCTACAACTGCCTGCGTACTTTGTGTGACCAAGGTGCCATCGTCGCACCATTGCTTAGGTGACAGTACCTGTGTCATAGAGTAGAGCCGCATCCACTCTTCTCTATGACCCAAGCAACGATGGCAGTGGCGTCTGAGTCATAAAGAAGAGTGCGGGAGTTATGGGAAGACGCTGAAGGGAGAGCAGGTAGGTGAGTATTCCCTTGCTGTGACTACCTATCTACTGGGGTCATGTGCCAGAGCTACCTATCTACTGGGGGCAATTATGTTATGGCACTACCTATCTACTGGGGGCATGTGTTAGGACTACCTATCTACTGGGGGGCATGTGCTGTGCTACCTATCTACTTGGGTGCAAGTGCTGGTGCTACCTATCTACTTGGGTGCAAGTGCTGGTGCTACCTATCTACTGGGGGGCATGTGTGGGGCTACCTATCTACTGGGGGGCATGTGTGGGGCTACCTATTTACTGGGGGGCATGTGCTGTGGCTACCTTTCTACTAAGGGGCATGTGCTGTGGCTACCTATCTACTGGGGTGCATGTGCTGGGGCAACCTATCGACTAAGGAGCATGTTCTGTGGCTACCTATCTACTGGAAGCCATGTGTCGTGGCTACCTATCTACTGTCTTGGAGGCATGTGCATATTGTATGACTCTTGCAGAATTACATTTTAAAATATGTGGTGTTCATGGCTCTCTCAGCCAAAAAGGTTCCTGACCCCTGGCCTAAACTATAATACTAGAAGAGGTTATGAAGAAGTTTGGCACTGCTTCTGTGGAAAGAAGAGACCAATTTATTAAGTTTAACGCATTATTTCATTACATAGCAATATCTTTTATAGGCCTTTACTTCGCATCTTTGACTAGAAAATAGATCTTAATAATTTAATGTAATACTTCTTGCTAATTTCCTCATTAGGGTCACATATATAGAAGCTGCATGTGACCTTCTCTACTTATCACAGATCCTCCATAGAAAACTGAACATGGTACAGCATTATGTGACTGCGAATATAATCTCTTCACAGAAATCACAAGAGCAAAAATCAGAACCATATGGAGATTATTTCGAAATGTAGGTACTGTATATAATTGCCCTGCCAACAAATAAAGGTCACTATAGGGACAATTGTTCATCATACCCCAGACTATGTAAGTAGAACTGAAAGAGAAGTTTATCATTACAAGACATTAGCCTTTAAGTGAACTTGCTGTACAGGAGTCTTTTGTAAGTATGTAACACAGCAAACAGGATTGGAAAAGTCGATAAATCCTAATGAAAACAAAGTTCTCTATTTCTGGACGTACTGAATAGAAAAAAAATATAGCAGAAACCCAATAAAGAAGTTCCCATGATAAGGCTCCTTCATTATCGCAATTCAGACTTTATTATGCATACAAGCACCAAAGGATTCTTATAAAAAACACTGAATGACTTGACAAGAGAAGGAATAACAATTGCTATAAGCAAAATAATTTTGTTCAGTTTTTACATTTTGCACATTGGGCCCATAACTATTACTATAACTTCAAACATCCATGTACTATATAGTACTTATTGTGTGGCAGAGGGAATATCAGCCACCATGGGATTACATAAATTCACAAAAGCCACTTTTATTAAATTTAAATAAAATTTAAAAAAAATCCTCTAAAATCAAGTGATTCATGCAATTTCATATTGATGGTAGGCATCGTATCCATAGCAGCTAAAGAAAGGAACAATGGTGGCATTATGAGGTACAGCCAATAACCTGTAAATAAGGGCAAGCATAACTGCTACATCTAATGGCAAATACCACTGCCACATCTAACAGATGATCGAGGGGAGTAATAGGATTCCAATCTCAATGATTTGATACTGATAGCCTAAGGAAAAGCCATGGATATTAACCTTGCCTGTCAAGGACGTATCCTATACGTCCTCACAGGATGGACCCTCTAAGGCCAACGATCTATGACAGGGAAAGGGTTAATATCCACAGCTTCTCATTAGGCTATCAAAATCAAATCATTGAGCTTGAACTATTCCTAGGAGTCAAGACATTGGATCCCTGACACCTAGAATCTTATCTTTATTTCCTCTGAAAGAGGAAAATCTCCTCTTTCATATCAATCTAAAAGACCCAAAGATATTCAGGTTTAAGCCCTTAGCGCTCCTTGACTTATTGTTACTGCATGGAGCAATGTCATCCTTTAAAATGGTAAAAAAAATATAATAAAATACCATATATACTCGAGTATAAGCCTAGTTTTTTAGCACAAAATTTGTTCTCAAAAACCCTAACTCGGCTTATACTCGAGTCAAGAAAAAAATAGTCAAAACTCTTTTCCGACATCGTAGGTAAAGTACATTGTCCCACAAAAGACAATCTCTCAACCAGACCAAAACATAAAAGTGTCATGCCACTTGAAAAATGACAATGCAAAAATTGTAGATTTTACCCTACATTAGGTATTATCCTATTTTGATGGGGCTGAGCCTAAAGGTAGAAAATGGCTGCATCCTAAAGGGGTTGAAGTGACAATTTGTAGTGCAATATAAATAAATATAAACTACTCCTATCACTATTAAGTAACATTTCTCTGGATCTCTGGAACCTAGACTCTTCTCTTTCAGAAAAAGAAATACCATGACATTCTAGTTGCCAGGGATCCAAAGTTATAACCCTCTGTAGTGTGCTTCCCCCCAGCTTCTTTCCAAGCAGGGTGCAAGGAAAAGCTGGAGGAGGGTGCAAAGAGGAGAAGCTCATAGATAAAGTAAATATGGACTTTATCTGTTGATAAATTTTGAAAAGCAATAAACTCAACTTAAGTTCATGTTATTAACTCTCTCCTACCTCACATGATCAGAGAGCACACTTGCTCTCTAACTGTTATATATTGAGCAATCTTTTCTTGGCGCAATGGAGGGGAAGGATAAACATTTAATACACTTCACCTAATGTGGCTATATGTTAACACTGTTAATAACTTGTAATGTAACATGAAAAAAATACATTGCTGAATAAAGTTTGCATTTCACACCATTCCTCCATTATCTTAACCTATGTTATGGCGTTGTTCCTTAAATTTCTATAAACCCCGGAAAGTTCAGTTATTGCACTGCCAATACAATGGCACACATAATACAGTCATCTAAAAGTGACCTTTGTTCTCTTATTAGTTTGGTTTATGAATATATAGTTTATTATTTCGGTTACCATTGTGTATGGGACTGAACAATAATATATCTATGTGAAGCTCAGTGGAATTTTCTGCAAACATTTTTAGTGCACTCCGCAATTTTAACATTCCCTTTGCTTGATATTTTTGTGAAAATCCTCATGTGGGGTATGTATAAACTCCTTGCATCTTAGTGTTTTTCGGAAATTACATTTTCTTTATATAAGTAGTCTGAATTTGTACATATTTTAGTGGAAATTATTATTTGTCATTTAATTTTTGTATTTTAAGTTTTTGGTAAAATTTCATGAAGGTGGTTGTGTGTATTAATTAGAAAAAGTTACTTTGTGGATTATATATTTGTAGACACATTTTTAGATTGTAACCAAATATTGAATTTGTTTTGGTGTTTTTGGGAGTGTAAATTCTTTTTGATGTGTGTTGTGGTATATATAAATCTGCTCATTTTGACATTTTTACAGCTCTTTGTGCATAAACCAGAATGCGAGTTTTATTCATGTGAAGATATTACCGTGTGGTATCCATGAACTCTTCATATGTTCATCTTTAACATTAAAGAGGTGTGAAGCTAATTATTTTCTGTTTGGGGCACATGTTTTGACATCAAAATTTATTTTTAAATTTTTTTATAAAATTTTACACCAAAATTGCAGAACTTCAGAGTTGTTCTGAAGCCACCTCTATGTTATTTTAGCTGTGTGCTTGTCTTGTTCATTATCTTGTTGTAAGTTGAACCTTCAGCCCAGTCTGAGTTCCAGAGCACTCTGGAAGAGGTTTTCATCCAGTATATCACCGTAGTTGGCAGCATTAATCTATGATAAATCCCCCTTTAGCGTTATTCTTACATTGACAAAATATATTTCAGTAAAATTACAAATGTAACAACATGAACCATACCATCACTGGCATCAGAGTACAATTTGAAACATAATTTATCTTCCAATTTAAAGGTACATCAAGTTATAGACCTGGAGCTTGCAGATCCCCAAGATCCCTCTTTCCATTTATACATAAGTAGATTATTACAGTAAAATGTCTCTAATATAGCTACAGCCATGTTTGCTAACTAGCAAAGATACACCTCTAAGAGATGTTACAAATACTCATTAGTAAATTACTAGGTCTTCTAGTTGCCACCCTTAAATTTGAAATTTTCTGTTTAGATTTTAGTAAAACATATTTTCTAATTTGCAGCTTACATTCACCAATGTTCCTTTGTATTTGTCATCTTAGAAGAAGCAGGTTCTCTAATTGCAGGTACTAGAGGGGAATTGGGGAATGATCAGATAACTAAATACTCTTAATTATAGATGAGACAAATGCTGCATGAGAATACCCAGCATTGGAGAATACCAGCAAGCAATATGTGAGCAATCTACTAGCACACTATGTACTGTACACCCTGCTTAAACGCACAGCCATTTAGAGGGAAGCAGGTGTGTGTGAAAGTGCTTTCTGGAGTTACATATATTAACATTCTTTTGGCCTTGAAAATTACCATAAAAAACTTTTATCCTCAAGTGACTTTGTGCAGAGACAGCACACATCAGTGTAGTACTTAAAGAGGACCTGTCACCGTTAAAAAGTAAGCAGCTCCTAGTGCTACAACAGTCCCATCAGTGTTACACTGCTAGCGTTATGGGAAACCTCCGATAACACTAGCAGACACTGCCGCAATGTACACTAGAAATTCATGAGTGGGCGGGATTAGGGGCAGAGACTGCCGCATGAAGCATGTAAGTGATCGCTGGCCTATGGAGTGGGGGGCGGGAAAGAGGCAGCGCCTTGGATCGCACCCTTTCAAAGCAGTCTGGCATTTCTAGTGTAGTGTAGGTTTTCTTTTGTAAGCCGCTCCTAGTGCCATTTTAAAGGGTGACAGCTCCTCTGTAATAACTTTTTGTGACTTTTCCTGGCATATCTCTGGTTTTGCAGGCTTCTCTGTGAATAAGATATACTCCCTACAAAGCTTGCAGAACCTGAGTTTACCAGTGTTGTAGCTGATTTATATCTGGACCCAGATGGTGAAGACTTTAAATTCTTGTACAGCATGAAAAATGCGGAAAAACTCCACTCCTCTGCAGGCATAGGAAATAGTATAGGATAGATTGCAAAAAAATTTGACAACCACCCTTTCATATAACTCCAACTAGCCTAATCCCCAAAGAAAAAATAAAAGTACATATTTCAAGACTAAAGACTAATGACCCCAGTGTATTAAATGCATAAAATGGATTCCCCATAGACTTTTCCCCTATCCACACAATAAGGTCTAAGGGGGTTATTTATCATTAGACCAGCTCCTTGGGACAGTTCTATGAGCTCTGCCTATCAGATTCATTAAAGTGGCTTTGACCCTTTAAGAAATGATCTTATGTTCTATTTTCTGTCTGGCATTTTTTTTCAAAAAGTTCCAAAAAAATGTCAAAATGCATAAAAAATCTCAATACCAGCAGGGAGCTGGAATGACTGTTAGACTTTTTATGAGACTTTTTGCAAAAGTGATAAATCTGGCTTTGCACGGTGTTGCACTAGCAGTAGTTCTATGATTAGGACAGATTAATGAAGAGGTGTATGTAGTCCAGTGAGACTTTTTAGCAGTGAAGTGTCAAAACCCTCAATGTGACTACATTGAGACTTTTTTACGCCAAAAAAGCCCAGGAAAACCAATAATAAATAACCCCTTAAGTGACTGATTTTCTGGTATCTGATCCAATAATCATGACAATAGGGTTGGCAAATACTAAATGGGAGTAATTTATCTTAAGATTTTTTTCTCATATATTTGCAACCCTTTGGATGCATTTGCAGATTTGCACAAAAATTTTAGACTTTCCCACTCGCCCAGTGTTTTTACAGTGTTGCTCCTAATATTTCCTTAGAATCCAGGTATGAACGTCTTAAAAAGACTTTTGTGAGACTTTTAAAAAATAAAACCGGGAAAAAAACAACAGACTCAGCTGTCAGATATATCACTGGTAAGATAAATCAAGAAGCCCAAAACTTTTTTAAAAAAAGAGGCACAAACGTCCAGACTAAAGATAAATGAAATGAGTGGTAAAACCTTTCAATTGCAAAGTTAAAGCTTTTGTTAGACCTGTGACTTCCACTATACATGTATAGTGTTATTTTATCACAGTAGCAAACATAGTCATAATCATAGACTGCTTTATTATCATATCAATACCAATAAGGATATCCACTACAAATGTAATAAATCCTTATACTATCTAGAAGATAAGTACCAATACCAGTAAATAGGATCACAGTATTTTAGTCAAAACCATGATGACCAATAGAATAAGAACTAACAATCTTTATTTGAACGTGGCACTCAAAAGATATAAATGTTAAAAACATCACATAAAAACCCCCAAAACAAACACACACCCCCTTGAGGAAGCGTCGGGGATCTGTGGTGGTGGTCCGGGAGTTTTTGTGTTGGTGGTAGGCATTTTATATATACAACGCCCTTATGGGCCAGGTTACCGTTTTGTCTCTAAGTATATTTCCTTCCCTTGACTTGTTTCTATGCCCATTGTGGTGGATATATGTATTATGAACTGACCACCACCACTCTTGTGTGTTTGTTTTTTTTGGTTTTTATGTGATGTTTTTAACGTTTATGTCTTTTGTTCAAATTAAGATTGTTAGTTCTTATTATATTGGTCATCATGGTTTTGACTAGAATACTGTGATCCTGTATACTAGTATTGGTAGTTATTCTTTATTATCATAGACTGCTAGCTTGTTTTGTATGTTCAGAAATATATAGCCATTATATTTTGCTAATTTCAAAGGGTAACACTACAGCTATACACCATTAGCTACACAAATGTTGATTGAAAGTCAGAACAGAACTATAAGCCCTTATTTATTTGTGAAAGTATTCATATGTATGTGAATACTATACATATAAATGCTGTGACAAAGTCACTATTGAACTGGAGTGAAAATCGGTGTTTATGTGTACTACAGCGACTGCAATGTGAATTAGGTCAAACTGGAAGCTGTTTTCCATGTGTTGGTCTCTTGGAAGACCTGGTCAGGACTCTAATTGCTGGAGTGGATACAGAAGTTTGATCACCGCTCTAGACCAAAGCTTGCAGATTCTAATGGGTCTAACAATGCACCAGTTGTGCAATCCCTTACAGAAGGGTGTGGAGCAGTCAGAAGGGGCTCTCTACCTGGAGACACAGAAGCTGGACTGTGTGAGAGCCACACATGAGTGACACAGGGTTACTGAACGTATTTTTCATGCTGGCAGGGAGAAGCCCTCCAGTGGCTAGTGAGGGCCGCCAAGTGTATAGTTAGAGACGGACAGGCAAGGATTTTGTTTGATGTTTTGTTTGATACTGGTGTTTTCTGGAATAAATGCACCGTTTGGACTTGAGTCCTGCTGTCCATGAGAGCTTTGTCATTGCCGACCCCCACATTTGAGCTGAACCCCTACAATGCCCATCTTCCAGATACGATACATCTAGTTTCTAAGATCCGAGGAAGCTGTCTAATAAAGAGCTAGCCCTGGTTCTGTCTAAGATGATAGATTACACTGCGAGTCCTATGCATTAGGAGAGTCACACTGCTTATTCGCCTTTTCAGTGATCTAGCCACTTACGCCACTCTGTATTCTAAAGAGAGAACAGAAACAGATTATAATTTTGAGGCTGCTAATTTATTTTGTCCTTAGTAAAACACAATTAGGGAAAACAAATGTATCCATATTTATACAATGTACTGTTAATTGCTCGTATGCTTCATCAGTCTATGTATGCAAGCATCACACTGATCAGCCACTTACACTCAGACAGTTGTGTAGATATAATTGCTCCTGGACAGATTATGTCCTCTCTACAATCCGTCATCTTACATTTAGAATTTGTATATTTAAAGCCTTCTGTAAATAAGTTACAAGCAATGTGAAGCCGAGCAATTTCATTGGAAACCACCAATTACACTTATTAAAGGGGTTTTGCAAGTTACTTGAAAAGAAAAACATTTAAAAATCAAATCCTAAGCCGTCACTTCTCATGGTTCGTCCATGTCTGCAAATTTCTTTCACCTGCTCTCCAACACATTCAGCAGGAGTATATAATACAGCACTTTTATCTCCTCATCACATTCATCTCTTTAGTGGTTTTCCCTCTATTTTACCTTCCCTGTCAGCAATGTATCCCTAGAGAATCCACTCCTGTTCTGAGATACCACTTCTCCATCCACTCCCTTGTGCAACATCCCCCACTGTGGCCTAGCCTTTCTTCGGTGGCAATAGACAGCCGTGGCCCAGAATACCGGCGTGGCTGGCTTATGCAGCCTTTGGCACGCTATGGTCACGGTGCTTGGTATTGAGACCGGAGGTCAGGCCTATAGCCTGGCAGGTCTCCATCAGCTGGTGTATGCAAGAAAGGTAGAGGGAGAGGCTGATGAAGTGGGTTTCTCCCTGGGGCAACCCCTGAGGTGTATATGGGAATCCCTGGGTGATGGAGGATGGGGAGCCCATGATGGTGAAACAGCCTGATCCAGGGATCACATGGAGGCACATTTTGTAAATAAACTCATGGTACTTTATTGGGACTTGAACAGCAGACAATGGCCTAACATCAAAAGCAGGTAAAGCAGGCTGGAAAGCTGGTAGCAGATAGCAGGTCCACAGGAAGGGCTGCTAACAGCCTGGTAGTTAGTAGCTTCAGGTTGGGATGGTAAATGGAGATGAGTCTGGACAGTGGATCTCTGCCCTGGGGCTTAGTCTCCTGACTTGCCCAAAGTGTCAGCTGGCCTGAGACACCTCTGCTTCCTAGTAGTGCGATACCGGCATGTGCAGCATAGGCATGTACTGAACTCTCCTCTGCTTCTGCTTAGACTCAAGACTCGCTGAGTCTGACTGACTCTGACCTAGGACTGACTACGTACTCCCCTAATGAGGTGGCAGCACTCTCCAATCAGCCTCCAGCTTGCTTCACAGTATCCACACAGCATATCATTGGATAAGGAAGGACAATTAATGCATTAACTGTTTCCCTCCCAGGCAGTGGTTCCAAATGCAATTACAAAAGTTCCCCACTTTTGGAGACCTCCTATCGAAGTGATCAGTTTCCCTAGGCAGCTCCTAACATGGAGAGGATGTTATACACAACAACTACCTACCCTATGCATCGGCAGGGTTGTTGCACTTGCATATTACTATAGAGCTCCACTCCAGTTCCCACATCTGCCTCATTTACTTTCTAATTTATCCCTGTATAATAAAACACTACTTTTACCTCCATTTCTCTTCTGCTTGCATTGTCTGATCCCCAAGTTTTGTAACATGACCATCAATTATTACTGTACTGTTATGTACTGTTTTAACTGACACAACCAGTGGAAAGTAGGGTGTAGTATGGGATGGCATAGTATGTTCAGGTCCTGGAGAGAGTCAGCAGTATGTGTTTTCCTTTATGGATCACCCTGATTGTAACCTAACTTTAAGGGGACAAGGAGGCTTGTGGCACCTTGCTGTACTGGGTGGGGCTTGAGACTTTCTGCCACAAATTGGTAGCTGTTGTTGGAGCTAAGTTAGAGACAACTTTATGTGATATGTCAATGGCCTGTGCACCACAGGATGAGGGTTAACATTGTGATTGGGGGGGTCCAATAGCTGGGACCCACACTGATCACAAGAACGGTGCTTCCATTACTCCAGGTTGATGAAGTGGCAGGAGGAGCATTTGTCCTGCCACTCAATTCAATGTCTTTACTAGTGCCAGAAATAGTCAACCACAGCACACAGCTATCTTGAGCACTCAAATTCATTCTCTATACTAGTGCCAAAGATGGACAAACCCTTTGCTCAGCTAATTCTGGCACAAAAATATAAATTGAATGCTTGACCTGCTGTTTCATTTGTAGAAATGGGACCCTCCTTTTTGTGATGGTTGAGGGTCATGGTTGTTGTACCTCCACCAATAAAATTGTTATCCAATATTGTGTGCATAGGGGATAACAATGAAGCTTTTTATTGCCATCCATCAAAGCCCCATCATAATGTTTTGTTGCAAGGTTATCTAAGGAAGGTCATGCTAACTGCAAGTTCTACACACCATTGTAGACGTTTTAAAGAATCAACTCACTTCCAGAGGGGATATTAACCACACTGTATGTTGCTTTGAAATGAACAGCAAAAGCCTCCAGCTCGGAAGTTGTAAATGTAATGTTCCCCCTTGCATAATAATATGCAATTAAAGCCTGAACTACATGACTGATGAATTATTGCCTCTGCAATCCCATAGAACAATTTAATTGCATTTTGATTTTTTCCAGTCTTTCTATTACAGCCTTTCATTAGCTGGCATTTTGGGACTGGGGTTTACAGCAAATGTTTCTTTCTACAAGTGTGTTCTTTCTACCATTTAAAGTGTCCTTACATGGGGTAGTGAGATTATATCATTAAATGCCTAATGACATCTCACAACAATACACAAATACCTCCACGGTGGCCTAGCAAATATTAACATGTTGCATAATTTGCTTCCATTTGAAGTGTTACACACTCCACTTGTTTCTAGCACTGCCTGTAATGGAGGCGTAGCTGTGTATTCACCCTGCCTTACAGCAGTATCTATTCATCTTGAACTTGTCAATGGCCTTGAAGTGAAACAGCGGCATCTTGATTTATTGCCTTTATTACCGGAAGAGAGCATAGAAAATAGTTATGCTAATCCGATAAGCATTTTTACTTATGAGACACAGCTTTGGTATTTTGGTAATTAGCGCAGATCTATTACCATACGGCATAGGTCAGAGATCTCAAGATCAAACCACACTGGAAATGCTATGAATACATTATTGGAAAAAATATTACATTTTGCTCCATTTCCCGTGGCATGACCTGCCCTTGAACTGTATAATATTGTATACCAAAGGAAAGAGAGGAATTCTAAGTAAGGAAACTGCCATGGCGGTCAGCTCCAAGAATGTCAGTAATTTTAAATCAGAGAGGCATACAGACATTGAGGGACATGTTTTTTTTCTCTTTTTTTCTTAAATGTTGTAAACACTAGGTGCAAAATGCTATTCTTGATAAATGTCCTCTTTAGTGTTAAAGGGAACTTGTCACCACATTTTCCAATACAGCTAATGACAAATTCCCATAGAGTCCTATTAACTAACTGACACCCTTTTTTTAGCTAAAATTGTTTCTCTCACATTCCCATAAATAAAAATTTAAGTAAATATATTACTTGCTGCATAGCCGGCCCCTCCCTTCTACTCTTCCCCTATGCCTTATGTCTCCTCACTATTGTCACAGCATGTGACCAGGGTGATGTCCTCTAAGGTCCTTTCCCCCCTAAAATTTGCCTTTTCTACCCCATGTATCTGTTGAATTCACAGCATGCTTACATGGACTTCTACTCCTCCCCATTCTCAATGGAGGTATGCTTTGATTTCATGTGATCATATACATACATGAGGTAGATAAGACAGGAGGAAAAGGGACCTTGGATGACATCATCCTGGTCACATGACATTAATGTAACACAAGGCACTGTGTAAAAAAATTTGCACAATATTTCCTACAAATAAACAGAGCTGTAGTCTGTAGTTGAATATTGTCAGACAGTCCCTACACATTAATTCCATACAGCAGCATGTTGTAGCAGTGAGATCTGTCAATCAGAAACAAGGAGGCAGAGAAATGCCTCAAATTTGAAGAGACATAGAGCTGTCAGTCAAAATAAGGGGGCATGGTTCACTGGCAGCCCAGGAGAAAAGAAAGTCATATCCAGAATAAAAGTATGCTATTTTGCATATGGCGCACAAAATGCACATAGTTGTGTGCATGTGACCTAAAGTTAAAAAACATACAAAGCCTTAAAGCACAGCTGTAGTTCAATAAGAAAATATTAATTCCATTTTTTTTAATCACCCTGTTTGCCAATTCCACCACTAAACTTCCCGGTCCACTAATCTAGAAAGCCTCCTGCTCTTCACTTCTGGTTACCATCCTCAGCCGTGAAAGACAGTCCTAAAGAATCTCCATGGTGCTCGCATCTACCCTAAAAATGGTAACCTAGCAACCACAGTAGTAAACTTGCTAGTTCAATACAGATGGCAGCACAGACTTCATCTAATGTCAGATAATTAAGGGATTTAGAAAAACTATAGTAACAAGTTCAGCAATCTAATCAGTTTTCTTAAGAAACTGGAGCAGCACTTTAACCCCTTGATATCACAGCCCTTTTGAAGTTCCATTTTTGCTCCCCTTCTTCCAAGGGGCATAACTTTTTATTTTTCCATGTACAGAGCTGACTACTTTCTATGGGACAAAGTGGAGCCATTAAATATTCCATGCAAGGACTGGGCTGCTGAAAAATAATTCTCAAGTCACTGGATCATTACTTGTCCCATCTAAAAGCCTATGCAATCAGCTAACAAATACTTATGAGTTAACTTTTTATAAAACACTTCTTTCACTGCAAACAATAGATTTGTTGTCATCAATAAGCAAACTGTCATAAGGCAGGACAATGATACCAACAATTTTCCGCATACAGTCAGCACTAGGCTGTGTAAATAACCTTTCAAACTAGCACCTAGGGCAGTGGTGGGGAACCTATGGCATGGATGCCAGAGGTGGCACTCAGAGCTCTTTCTGTGGGCACCCAGGCCTTCACACCAACACAGAGTTTGCCAGATACAACTTAAGGCTTCCTCCTGCGGTCCATGGCAGCCCAGTATGTGCCATGCTCAGCGCTATTTTAAAGCAACATCCTTGGCTGCCAGGGATACAGGAGTAGTGAGAAGGTGTGGATAGAGATGGATTGCCATTTGAGCTCCCTGGAGGGAGGCTACAATCTAAATTTCTCCTTCTTTCTATTGTATTGGTGAACTCAGGACCCCAATATGGTTAAAAAATGTGATACAGCAGAGATTAATAAGTTACTGTTTAAATTGTCATGTTGGCACTTTGCGACATACAAGTGGGTTTTGGTTGTAGTTTGGGCGCTTTTTCTCCAAAAGGTTCACCATCACTGACCTAGGGCCATTGCTAGGGTGGTAAATGACCTGGGGCACAGGCCCTAATGCATGTGTATTACACTTTCAATAATGCCCACTCCTGTACATAACCCCCGCACATTTGGTTGTGGCAAGAACACACGAAAAATCCCTACTTGTTACATCCAGTGACTACAGGTCACAAGTCCTCTATCTTCTCCATTAGGTCCTGCATCACCATGTCACCTCTTCAGCCACGTTTCCTCCCTGCGGAGTTCACCACACAGACATCTTATGTCCCTACATCCTGATCCCTTGACAATGTCATCCAGCTGCTATTCCTATGACTCTCCCCAAAATACTGTAAGACTGCGTTGACATGTGGCGTTTAACCCCTTCCCGCCTTTTTTTTGTTTTTGCGCTTTCATTTTTCACTCCCCACCTTCAAAATCTATAACTTTTTAAATTTTCCATGTACAGAGCTGTGTGAGGGCTTGTTTTCTGCGTAACAACTTGCACTTCAAAATGGTGGTATGTAATATCCCATGCCATGTACTGGGAAGCGGGAAAAAAATTCCAAATGCAGTGAAAATGGTGAAAAGACTTATTAGCATCGTTTTCTTGGATTTTAATGCTTTCACTGAGCGCCCCAAATCACATGTCTACTTTATTGTTTGGGTCGGTATGATCACAGGGATATAAATTTGTATAGGTTTTATAATGTTTTCATACATTTACAAAAATTAAAACCTCCTGTACAAAAAAAAAAAAAATATTTTGCCATCTTCTGGCGCTAATAACTTTTTCATACTTTGGTGTACGGAGCTGTGGGTGTTGCCTTTTTTTGCGACTTTTGATGACGTTTTCATTGCTACCATTTTAAAGTCTGTACGACCTTTTGATCACTTTTTATTGAATTTTTTATATTCTTCAAAATGGCAAAAAAGTGCTATTTTCAACTTTGGTCGCTATTTTCGGTTATGGGGTTAAACACAGTGAAAAAAATGTATTATATTTTGATAGATCGGGCATTTTCGGATGCGGCGATACCTAATGTGTGATTTTTACTTTTTATTTATTTTTATACCAGTTCTAGGTTTGATTTGAATTTTTTTTTTATTATTATAATTTTTACTATTTTTCAGACTCCCTAGGGTACTTTAACCCTAGGTTGTCTGATCGATCCTATCATATACTGCCATAATACAGTATGGTAGTATATGGGGATTTCTCTCCTCATTCATTACAATGTGATCGCACATTGTAATGAAAAGGTTAAAGCGAGGCAGCCTCGGGTCTTCTGACAACAGATCGCCGCTCCCTGATGATGTCACTGGGAGAGACAATCCTTGGCAAGATGGCTTACCGTGGGTGTTACTGGTAAGCCTTTGCAGCAATATGCAGCCAAGACTTACTGGCTATGGAGAGGCTCAGCCCTTAAGCCCTCTCCATGCACCCACACTCGGCATGTGACGTACTATTACTTCACATGTCGCTAAGGGGTTAAACAATGCAAAACAGCGGACACTTGTTACCGATCCCATGCATTTCTATGGAAATGCATTTAGGCATAGCATCGCTCACATGGGTCACGTATGAACGCAGCATTATAGAGCTACATAAGAAGTCCTCCTGAACATACTAGTGGCAAAAATAACACAAAATATATGTACACACACATTCTGGTTTGCACACAGTAAACGGTCCCCAAACTTTATAATGAACCTGACAATTACTGCCCCCCCCCCCAAAGTAATGCAGTCACAAGTAATGTTTCCACAGCCCCACAGTAATGTCTCCCCACAGGCACACCTAGTGTTGCACCTATAGACTTTGTAAATCATTTGTTCTTTATCCATGGTCGGGATCCCCTCTGCTCTCAAGCCATAAAATCAATCATGATATGGCAAAACCAGAGCCTTTTATTGGACCTCTGCTTGAGGTCACAGACAGAACATTAACATAACTGCATCATCTGTGTCCTAGAGTTGGTATATGCAGTGGTGTCTCTATTTTTTGCCACATTTTTTTTTTAACTCTGTTGGATGAATGTTAATCTTTAATAAACGTAATCTACAAATACAGATGTGTCACAAGCATCATATTACAAACATCAGGTGAGAATGTGTTACAGCAAGGTATGACAAATGGCCATAATCAAAGTCAAATAATCAAAAAGGGATTTTAACTGGAAAATATTAAGCAAACTTGAAAAAGTGTCAATAGGGAACATCATGTATAACTCCTATTGTGTTCTTTTTTATTTTTGTGCGTGACTTAGCAACTTTTAGGTGCAAAATCAAGCAGTGTACTAAAGTTAGCTGCCTCAAGGATATAATGCAGTGTGCCGTATTTATCTTTGTAGCCCAGATGTTTGTTCAACTTGTGCGACTTATGGGCTCCGAAATTGTCCCATTCTTGCACCTAATAAGTTGCAAAACAGGCCATGCTAGACCCAGACTTACTTTCACAGCTACTATTTGGGACTAAAAAGCCACACACCGATACAAAATGTCACAAAAGTGAGACTAAACATAGTGCCCTGATGTCTCAATAAAGACAGGCCCCCATAGGATTTACCATGGATAAATGGTCAAGTCCACCATCCTCTCAGGCATAGTGAGAAATGGAATCTTTAATATGCATAGTTAGTAACCTCCAGATACCATACATTTTTATAGAAATGTTCTATGTTTGTACACTAGTGCTTCATAGGGAAACACCTGGTTACTAAGCAATTTCCATATCACGAGTGTGGTGGAGTTAGGGCAGGGTCAGCATCTGCAAAGAGTTTCTATGTTCTCTCTGTTCGCGTGGGTTTCCTCCAGATCCTCCGGTTTCCACCCACACTCCAAAACATACTGGTAGGTTGTTTAGATTGTGAGCCCCATGGGATACTGATGATGGGGCTGAATAGAGCCCCTGCAGGGTAAACCCAGGGTTATTCTTCAAAAATTCAAGCACTGGTCTAGTATCAACAATTATATAACATAATTAATGTATTCATAATGCAGAAAATGATCAATTCTAGATGCTATTAAATCTGGTAGTGCTGCTATGTGACCACTAATTTCAATGGAGAACTTATGTCTGGCACCCAATATATGAATCAATATGTACCATTACTTGAGAGAAATAAATAATCCAGACATGTGGCATCAAGAAGAAAAATACATAATAATTAATGATAGTCTGTTATACAGAACCTCTAATTAATCATTTATGGCAGTAGGGAAACCGTCATATCCTTCATTAAAAAAAAGCCATGAATACTTGCAATTCTTTTGGAACACAAAGGGAACTATTGTCACTTTCTTAGTGTAAAGCAAAGGCAAGCACTTTTATTATATAAGGATATTGTCTCCCAGCTATTGTTATAGGCATTGGAAAAATTAGCCACACAAGAACCTATTATTTTCCTATGATGCACCAAAAATTGTTTTAAAATGTATGTTAGAGGACAGCTGTATGTGATCTGAGCCCTGTGACACTATAGGATATTTAATGATCAATAACTTTCTACAAACTTTTGCTAAATAAATGATAGAACATTGATTATTATCATCTGAATATAGAGACAGATAAAAATGAATTGCAGCTCAAAGAGGTGCCAGATAACCTAGAAATCTAAGGAGAGGCAGAGTGAGCAGGAGAGGCACAGGCCAGTCTACCTCCTCTATAAAGTCCTGCTGATTCTTATAGAGCAGTATTAGATAGGGGCTTATGGAGGTAAAGCCTCCTGTCTATTATATTAATGGCTGCAGACAGTGCTGTAACTTAAAGGACATCTACCAGCAGATTGACTGTTGGTATATGGTAGCACTTACAGGCTCACCAGGTGCCAACAGAGAGCCAGGGGTTGGAGAGTGTGTGGTGGGAGCAGGCAGGACTAGCAGTGCGGGGCGTGAATAATTAAATTAAAAACTGATGCAGAGAGATGCTCAGATGATGTCACCTGGGCGTCTATGACTAATTTACATGTTTTTAAAGTTCCTTTTCCTGTAAATGATGCAGTTCCTGCTCTTACTACAAACGGTTTCAGGAACCGGAACCTAGTGTTTGCTCACAAACCTCCATGGCTGTCATATGCTGAGAATAAATTACATACATGTGCTTTATTTACTATTTAGGTGAGTTCTAAAGAAAACTTACCACACTGCATTTTATTAAGGGCTATCATAGCACAGTGGGTTGAATACATATGCATGTATCATTCTATTTTCACTTAAAAATGATTGATACCTTGCTTGATAAAATATCAATAAATTACATAAAAGATTGTGGCTCTTACAAATTAAAAAATAAAGAAAGTTCAAAGGGTCTAAATACTTTTGCAACCGTGTAGATCTTTTTTTATGGTTTGAAACTACAGAAGTGAGATGACATGCTGGGTTTTGTGGTCATTGTCACATACAGATATAGACATACCATATATATTCGAGTGTAAGCCGAAAAAAGCTAACTGGGCTTGTACTGGAATCAAGAAAAAATAAAAGTGTACTCCCCTTCCAACGCCCCCCTAAAAGGGCATCTTCTATCCATCGATGCTCCGTGTCCCTGCGTGGTCCATTGACCTCAGCCGCACACTGACATTCAGTGACATCGGTGTTAAAAGATAGAATTACAAAATAAAATGACACAACAAGGCAAAATAAAAAGGGAGAAAAATAAAAGAAATTTACAAATGAAAGTAATTCCTGATTCCCTTGAAGTAGGAGAAATCTTTGTCACATTAAGACTCGGACTGCCTCCACCATGTGATAAAATATTCTACTATATGATACCGTTTTATATTTTCTCTGTTTGGTTCATGTTTCAGCACCTCCCATTTCATTAATTAGTCCAGGGGGTCTTTCAGGATTGGAAAAAGTGTTAATGAGGGAAAGAGTCCAGGACTATTCAAACAGTTTCTTTGGGGAAGGGGGGGATGTCCATGTGTCTTTTAAAGTCTTCACAGAACAGTCTTCAAGTCAGAGTTTATCAAGCTGTAAAAACTACAGGATGTTGTAAAATCTGCCTGGACACTTCAAAAGATGCTACTTGCCCTGCAGTTCAACAATTCTACACACTTAAGATTAATATTTCCATGACAATTAGTATTTATTCAGGGGGTCACTGTGTATTATCTGTATATGTGAGGGTACATTGTGGTTAATTTTGAGGGGCAAATATTAATAAGGAACATGGTGGGATATACCTATTATTTAGGGGACATTTTACTAATTGTATGGTTTTTTTTTTAGGGAAGAAGTGTGGAGATGTGATCCAGAGGCTGGTCACCAGGTCGCATAGTCTGCATTGATAAGTCATGGCAAGAAGAAGTCGCTGATGGAAAAGGATTGTCACTTCCAAGGAATCCACTACCTGCTGCACCTGGTACCACCAGGTCGTTCCACAGGTGCGACTTGTCCATGTTGGCAGCCAAGGTCGAGGTACAAAGTCAGCAGGCAAGCTTGTGGTCGGGAACAGGCTGGAGGTCAAGACAGGCGGCAAAGGTTCAGGGTCAAAGATAGAGCAGGAGGCCAGGGCTGGCAACGGAGAAGCATAATCGGGAACATATCCGGGGTCACAACGGGAGGTCAATACATGCGTCAATATATATGCGTCTACTGTCACCTTTTTTTGCTGAGACTTTGTTATTTTGCTTTTCTATACATCCAATTGTACCTCTAGAGATACCGTTTGTGTCATCCCGGACGGTGGAGCTTTAACCTTTACATCTAGGTAAGACCCTCAATCTTGTGGTGAGACACATTTATACTGAATCACTCTGCAATACAATATCTGTAGTATGTGGTTATATAGATGCTTAACTTTATAGTGTCCCACCAGTGTAATATGTTTGTCTTTTCCCTTTACATTGATATATGATTCTCCATCTTGTGTCCGGTGATGACCCCTTCTTATCTTGCCGTCACCACTTGTATGTTTTTATATGTATTGTCAACAATAAAGTTTTTTTCTATTTTTTTTTTTTTAATTTACATGTTCTTAGAGTCTGGCATTTTCCCCTGGGGGTATCCCTAGAGGTACAATTGGGTATATATTTTGTTATTTAGCCTTAGACCAAAGGGTGCAATAACAGTATGGGGCATGCTTAGTCAATAGAAGGACCACAACCCCATCTTTCCTGATTCCATAATAATTATTTTGCTTGTCTGCCTAAGGCACCAAAATGCTGTGTCCTAGGCAACCCTGCAAGATGCCATACACATGATGCCAGTTACCTAAGAGTGTATCACATGATTGACATATATCTACAAAATAGTTCATAAACCAAAATGCCCTACACCAACGTGGTTTGCCTTAAATGCAGAGTGTCCTATAAGAATAATAACTATTTATATAGTTCACACAGATTATGCAGCGCTGCACAGTCTCACAATCTAATCAATCTATCAGTATGTTTTGGAGTGTGGGAGGAAACCGGAGGAAACCCACGCAAACACGGAGAGAACATACAAACTCTGGATGGGACTTGAAGCCAGGACCACAGACTGCAAGACTGTAGTGGTAACCACTGCGACACCATGCTGCCAGACAATAATAATATTTACAATTATTATATGAAAAAATTAAGAAAGAAGATCTCCTAAAATGAATGCCAACCCTTCTAAAGAAAAAGACACACAGCAGGCTTGCAGGCCAAAGTGTTTTAATATTACGGTACTTTTGTACTGTAACGGTCCTTAATTAGTATACATGGCAGTTTCCTTAAAACATCTGTTCTGTGCATCATTTAGGAGTTATGATTAATTGCAGCATATAGGAAAAAAGACAGGAAAATATAGAACAGCCGCGTACATCAAGGGAATACTTTATATGAATAGAATGTGATATACATAATTAAAATGTACTAGAAGCAATGTTTCCTCACATGATCCTTTAACTAGCACAAACCGTACTGATGTACAATTGTTTCAATAAAATTAGTAACCATTATAAAATATTAGAATGATGGAATTTTTGTATTGTATTTTGCATTACAGTACATTTATTACATGTAAACGTTTTTAATGTCCATGTTTGTACATCCAGGGGTTCCATGTTCTATAGCGCAAGCCATGCACTTACATGAACCAAGAAGAAGAAGGTGAACTCTGGCGGACATGAGCGGGGAAGCGACACATGCAGGAAATTGGACGCACTATCTTATTGAATCGCGGCGGCTCCGAATCCTCGTCAGACAACGCACCTCGGGGAGGTAAATGTGTCCCAATGTGTTTTGCATAGCTTTTTTGATGAAGCTTATAAATCCTTTGGATTCTAGTTTAAGACCATCTGTGCCAGGTCAGGAGGTGGTAGATACAGAGTGAGCCCTTATACGAAAATCTCCACTGTCCATACCTACTTGGCATCTGCTCTAGATGATAATTGCAAACTGAGCAACATACCCTAGAGCCAAGAGAGTACCTCAGAGACAAAATTGAGACACAGTCAGACGGCAATGCATACAGAATCAGGATAGAAGGGGTAGTCAGAAAACAATGCAGAGGGTGGACAACTCAAAGACAGGTGAGGCACAATAAATACAAACGAAAGAAAAACAAATAAATGGCAAAGAAGCCCTAAAGAATCTTTTAATTTGGCAGATGAGAGAAACATTCAAAGTTTTAACCCTGGTCAGTTTCTCATATCAGTACTACAAACAGGAAACATGACAAACTATGCATAATACAAACTCAAAATAACAGAACAACACAACAACGATTAACAGTACTAACAATAACAGAGGTCACTTAAGACCTAATCATAAAGGTAACTCCACTATGCCAGAGTGGTCGGAGGTGGCCCTCACAATTATTGAATAAATACCAAAAAATAGACAAAAAAAGGGAAGGGAAAAAAGGTATGACCAATAATAATCTTATAAAATAGAGAAACTTTATTGATAACAAATTAATTCTTTAAAATGTACTAAAAAGTTCCAGGAGAGACAATGCATGAACAACCCAGGTAAGGGTACACAGCTGTACATGGAGTAGTAAATAGGGAGCGCAGCTCCTAATGCCAATAATGTGTACTGCACCACATAACAAAAACTCATACCCAGACACAGAAGTTAAGCAAATGAATACTACAAATAAACATGCAGTTATTTGAATAAAGCATCAGACCCAAACAAGGATAAAAATCTGTGAAAGGGAAATCCCGTGGACCATAGTACCTGGTGTTCAGCCCCCAATGCGCGTTTCAACCCGCTGGTCTTTCTCAAGGGGTACATTAGTACATTTTAAAGAATTAATTTGTTATCAATAAAGTTTCTCTATTTTATAAGATTATTATTGGCATGGATTTCCCTTTTTTCGTCTATTTTTTTGGTATTTATGCATAATACAATTTTATTGGTTTCGATACTTTGAGATATACACTTACAGTCCTGCTCATTGACACTGGAATCCATGAAGTTTAAGCACATAATGTACTTAAACATTAATGTACATTAATGTAGTTAAGAAACTCCTAAAAAAATGTTTTAAGTGAAACAGTTTTTTGTAAAGAGCATTCATGGTAGTAGCAGTAGTAGCCGGCAGTTGTTACGCCACTGTAGAGGACTCCCATGTTAATGGGCCTGAAGGTACGGGTGAGTCATTATTTATTTATGCCGTGCCTTATTGCCCTCCTTCCTGTATTCAGCCTCAGTTGTGTGTTTGTGTGCATGCTGGGATTCCTAGTTCACCAAGTTTTTCTTACAGCAATCATTTCGTTAGGAGGCCCAAATTTAGTACAACAGACCCCAGTATTCTTTAGTCCTTTTCCCTATTATCTGGAAAAGTCATTGGGATTCATTTACTAAGGGCCCGATTCGCGTTTTCCCGGCGTGTTACGCGAATATTTCCGATTTGCGCCGATTTTCCCTGAATTGCCCCGGGTTTTTGGCGCGCGCGATCGGATTGTGGCGCATCAGCGCCGGAGTGCACGCGATGGAAATCGGGAGCATGGCCAAACGAAAACTTGACGGATTTGGGAGAAACCGCCGCATTTAAAAATAAAAATAAAAAAATGTGTCGCTGGACACGCTCTTGCCTTCACCAGGAACAGGATTGTGAACTCTGGCAGACCTCGGCGGACTTCAGCGCAGCAGCGACACCTGGTGGACGTCGGAGGAACTGCCTTAGTGAATCGCCGGAAGACCCGAATCCACCGCAGAGAACGCGCCGCTGGATCTCGAATGGACCGGGTAAGTAAATCTGCCCCATTGTGCTTAGAGAGAGAGAAGTTGTCAGGTACGGACATAGCCAGGGTTAGCTGACCATCACTCACAGGCAGGGAATAGCTTAGCTTTAGAGTAAGGGACAGTTTTCTCTTCCCTGTTTCCCTAGTTCATGCTGCTCTCTTTATACGGTTTTCTGCTATCTTATAAATGTATATAAATATGTGTAAATAAGTATAAATAAATGTGTATGTATCCTTTATATGTATCTGTGTGTGTGTATATATCAACTGCATGTGTGTATATATATGCTGTATGAACTGTATATATGTGTGGATTTACTGTATACATGACTATATGCAGTATGCACTGTATGTATCCAAAGCACACATCCAAGTTTCTTCTTTTTCTCCTCCTGCTGGCCAGCAAACCTTTCGTCTCTGTCCACTATTGTTTCAACTGACAAACTAGTTCAGCAGTCACCACTCAGCATTACCTGCTCTTACCTGTGTGTGTGCAGAACCTGAGCAGAGGGTGAGCTGGGGTTATAGCTGCACCTGATTACTGCCAGGTGATGCAGAGCTGCAGCCATGAGATGTGTGTTTGTATTTTTTACTTTGCTTACTTGTGTATATTGTAAACTCCCCTTTATTTTTATATTGTGTTTTGTTATTTTTTTAATATTATTAATGTAAAAAATGTATCTTGTGACGTTTGTTGTTTAAGGTACAACACAGAGGTGTATCCCTTTAAGACTCTAGGGAAATAGGTGCGTTCCCGCAATTTGCAGTATTATTACGTCATGCTTCTATGTTTGCATGTTATAGCTAGCACCCGTCTCTGATAACTGATCGTGGGCATTAACCCCTTTCACGCCGCGGTCTCATGTGATCGCGGCGTGCAAGGGTCCCATGCGCCAAATCGGCCCCCCCCCCCCCCGCGGCGCTTACCGGGGGGGTCCGATCCTCCGCTGTCATCCCCGGGGTCTGCCAGTGCCGGCTGCCATCCCCGGCTGTGACACACTGAGCATGCGCATTTCCCATACATATCTAATAAAGTAATAAAACACAAAGTCACCAGAAAAAAACCCACATATTTGGTATCGCCGCGTCCGTAACAATCTGTACAATAACTCAGTAACATTACTGGACCCGCTCGGTGAATGCCGTAAAAACAAAACACGAAAAACTCGCCAAAATGTCCATTTTTCATAAAATCTCTTCACAAAAATGTTCTAAAAAGTGATAAAAAAAAGTTATGTATGCCAAAATGGTATCACTGAAAAGAACAACTCAACACGCAAAAAATAAGCCCTAAACCAGCTCTGTCAACCGAAAAATATTAGCGTTATATCTCCGTAAAGATGGCGATGCAAAAACAAATGAGATTTCCTCTATATTAGTTTTTTTCCAGTAAAATTGTAAAAATAAAATGAAAAACTATATAAATGAGGTATCACCGTAATCGTAGTGATCTGTAGAATAAAGATATTATAGTATTTTTAGTGTATAACCCCCAAAAAATACAAAAAGAAAGGAAACCAAAAATGACAATTTTCTTTTCACCCATACATTCAAGAGATTTATAAAATCTCATCAATAAGCTAATGACCCACTAAAATGAAGTATTTGTAAAGTGCATCTCATGTCGCAAAAAATAAGCCCTTATATGTCCAAATTGCCAAAAAAATAAAGATTGTATAGCCAATAAAAAGTGACAATGCATAATCTGCTCTGAATGGCGCAGCTTCCCTTCGGGCGTGTGCCCATACAGCAGGTTACCACCACATATGGGGGATTGTTATACACGGGAGGGATTGGGTATCAAATTTTGGGGAGCGTTTTGGTATTTTATCCACTGAGAATTTGTAAATTTTTTGAAAAACACCCAAAAAAATTTACTTTCAAAATTGTATCCGATTTTGTTTTAACCCCTGTAAAACAATTAGAGGGTTAACAAACTTCATAAAAGTTGTTTTACATATGTTGAGGAGTGTAATTTCTATAATGGAGTAATTTATGGGGTTTTACTTTTATTTAGGCCTTTCAAGTGACTTGAAACCTGAGCAGGTCCCTCAATAGCAGGATTTTGCTTTTTTTTATGAAAATGTGAAAAATTGCACCTGACATTCAAAGCCCCATAACATCCTACAAAAATAAGAGTATGCATAAAAAACCATGTCCACATAAAGTAGACATTCGGTTAATGTTAGTTATTACGTTTTTTTGCTGTTTCGAAGTTATAGCCATTTATAGTGACACAGGGCAGATTATGGGTTGTGCCAGAAAGGTGAAAAGTGGCTTCAGCGTTAAGGGGTTAATGACACCTGTGTGTACACTGCTTGTTCCAAAGTAGCTGCAACATTCCCCTGAATTATATGCATTTATGTTCTAGCTATGTTCTGTTTATGTTATTTTTGTGCAAATAATTGCAAGCCTTTTCTTTGGACCTGAAGCCTGAGTAAACCTTTTTTTTTTAACTTTCAGAAGATCCTACATCTCAACAATCCTGACCTCAATCACATTGAAAATCTTTGGGAAAAGAACCATGCAAACATTCAAGAGCAGCAAGAGTTAAAAAGTGCCACAAACTTATAGGTGGCCACAAAAACATTTGAGGGTTTTATTCAGTTTCTTTTTTGAAATTGAAAGATGTAAGTTCAAAAACAATATTTTATCGTGGGATTACTTTTAGATAACTAATTAAAAAATACTGAAGATATAATTTTGGTACAATTTAATTTATATCTAAAAATATTGTACAGTACTGGTGAAAAGCACTGCGTAAACATCTAGAGTTTGCACTACTCAGAAAGTACTCTACTAAGTACTACTTGGACTACTCTATCAAGTAGAACTAGCAACTTATTCCTTACTCTAGATTTAGAGTCATGTGGGTGGGCATATATAGTTCCATATGCACACTCATGAGGGAAGGTGGAGAATGACCATACAGATGATGCCTAAAACCTGGCTGAATTTATGTAGAACACATCTGTAATGTATCTGATTCTTGCTTCCAGAAGATGAGAAAGGACCAGATATTACACTGTATATATATAAAAAAAATTAAAAAAAAAATATCAATTGTCAATTTTAAAATAATTACAATAACTCATGTCTCTTTTTTATGGAGTAATTATAGAATCTTTAGTAGATGAATTGCTACTTAATCCTTGAAGCACCTGGGCTTTGATTTTACATGGAGAACCCGGTAACTGGTATGTGCCCACAGCCCAGAGGAGAAAGACAAAGTATTGCGGGAATATGTATTTACAGGTTAACAAATTGTTTGACAACCATGTCTATATTGTATGAAGTTACAACTAGCTCTCTATATCTCAGATAATGAACATGTTTTAGGAAAGAAGAAAAAATTTACTTTGTGCTGTATTTCTATTCAAGGCAATTACACTTTATAGGTCTACATCGTTCCTAAGGGGATGTGTTAAAATGTCAAATATCACCTGTGTAATGAAAAATATTCTCAGATGTGTTATTATGGCATAGTACAGTAAAACAACATCCACTAAGAGCATCTCCCTAATTGCAAATTAGAACTGGAACAATGTCTGCTGATCCCATGGCTTAGTTCTAATACCAGGCAGATGATATTATATTAGATGAAGAATTACATATTATCTGACTTCATGTTATAACAAATTTCCATAGCTTTCACTTTATAGCAGGTTAATATGGAAAACAATAGATATTACAAGTAAACAACATGTGGTAATAGTCTTTCAAGTTGGCCTCCCCAGTTTTTCTGAACTGTTGATTGCTTTTTCACCTTATTCTTGGAGTTGAAGCTCTCTCTTCACAAATGTTTGCTTAAAATTTTTTACATTCAATATACACAAAACAAAAAAACCTTCAAAAATGAAAACCTGTGTGTATGTAATATCCAGTACATTATTTGTTAACATTAAAGAGTAAGGGGCATGTCATTTCTGTTTTACTGTTGTGTGAATGTGATGCCACAGAAAAGTAGAAAAAATAATGGCAGAAATTGTGGCGCTAATTGTTCGGGATATTTACCAACTCTCAAAAACAAGGATGATAGTAATGATAACAATTTTATTTATATACACGGTAGACCAAATAGTTTAAACATAAATGAATAGATTGAAGTGCTTACTGACGCGTTTCGGGCAGAGCCCTTTCTCAAAGTGTAGGACAAAAGTGAGGACACTTTGAGAAAGGGCTCTGCTCGAAACGCTTCAAATATGTCAAAATTAAAACCATCACTAGATACATGGTTAGGGGGCAGTTTCAGTTCCTTTACTTCCAAAGTCCAACGAAATCTTTATTGCCTGAGTGTAAAGTCTAATCTGTCAAATGCATTCTCTTTTAAACAGCAACGTTTTCTTTGGCCTAGCTTCCATTACATTTCTATACAGCTCTAGCAAACTGATATATTTGAAGGCACATCAAATACTCTTTTTATAGCAATATATAGAGAATTACAATGCCCGCTTTTTGGTTTTTATCTGATATTCCAAAGCTCACCTAGTTTCCAGAAACAGGCATTTAATCATAGAAAGTTCAAAAATAGTTCACTTGATAGAAAGAAAGAATGCTACAAACTTTGCTTCATATTTTGTTTGAAAAATAGTTTAAACAGATTGTTTCAACCCTGAGAGAGAACTATAATTAAAACTAAATATGTGAACTAAAATGATACCTTCAAAGTCACATTATCTCTTTCCTAGCTGATGAATTTTTACAAAAACATTACAACTATCTAGTAAAAAGATAAAGTATCACATATGCTCTTTTTTAAAAGATTTGTTTTTTGATCATAAACATTTAATATTAACATAGTTATTAACCCCTTAAGGACGCAGCCATTTTGTAGCTTAAGGCTCAGCCCGATTTTTTGGATTCTGACTTGCGTCTCTTTATACGGTTATAACTTTTGAACACTGTTACTTATCAAAGCGATTCTGAGATTGTTTTTTCCCCACATGTTGTACTTCATTTTAGTGGTAAATTTTGGCTGATAAGTTTTGCATTTATTTACAAAAAAAAAGAAAATATGATAAATTTTTGGAAAAATTTGCCATTTTCAAAATTCAAAATCATTGCGTTTTCAGGCAGATCGATTTACCACCTAAATAAGTTGCTGAATAACATTTCCCATTTGTCTACTTTACATTTTCATAATTTCTGAAATGTCTGGATAATTTATTTTGATGTCACGCGGCTTGCAAATAGAATATCGCTTTTCCGGATTTTCAGAATTGACTATTTTGGGGATAAATACAGTTTGGAATGAAATTTTACATATTTAGCATCAAAACCCCCTATATAACCAACCCATTTTCAAATCTGCACCCCTCAAGCTATCAGAAACAGCTTTTACGAAGATTGTTAACCCCTTGAGATCTTCATAGTAATTGAATCAAAATGGAGGTGAAATTTAGAATGGTCATATTGTTCCCTTATACGTTCATTTAGCCCTAAAATTTACACATTTCCAAAAGATAAAAAGAGAAAACCCACCATACAATTTGTTCTGCAATTTCTCCTGAGTACAAAGACCCCCCACATGTGGCTGTGACTTGTGTTATGGGGGCACAACGAGGCGCAGAAGGGAAGGAGGGCGCTGCAGCTGCCAGGATTTTAGTTTCCTCATTGGCCCCTTTTGAAGGCTATAAAATTTTCGCTTTTTCGTTATTGGGGCCATGTGATGCCATTTTTTTTGCGGGATGAGATGCTTTTTCCAATGTTACCATTTTGGGGTTTGTATCACCTATTGTTGAAAATTTAGGAACGTTTTTTGAGGACAGGAGTAGAAAAGCATCAATTCTGTACTGGATTTTTTACTTCTTTTTTTTTTGGTGTTCACCGTATAGACTAATAATCATGTTATCTTTATTCTATGGGTCGATACGATTACGGGGATACCAAACATGAATATATTTTCTTACGTTTTACTAAATTTGTCAAACAAAACCCTAATGTGGGAAAAAATCTATCATTTATGTATTGCCGTCTTCCAAGTGGCATAACATTGTTACTTTTTTGGCTACGGAGCTAGTTGATGGCTTGTTTTTTGCGGGACATGTTGTACTTTGCACCAGTATCATGTCGCAGTACATATGGTTTTTTGATCACATTTTATAGCATTTTTTGTGGGATTGAAAAGGTAAAAATCATAATTTTTGGAGGGTTTATAACAGTTTTTTTTTACGGCGTTTATCGTGCGGGTTCAATAATGATTTACTTTTATTCTACGGGTTGTTACGGACGCGGTGATACTATATATGTGGGGTTTGTGTTATGATTTAGACTTTTTTTTGAGTTATATGTCTCTTTATATGTTTTGGGGGTTTGGGGCATTTTTAGTGATTTATGACTTTATTTTTTTATTGAATAACTTTTTTTTTTACTTTTTCACTTTTATACCATGGGACATGAAGAAGCAATCATCTGATTGCTTCTTCATGATAATATTCTGCAATACTCATGTATTGCAGAGTATTATCAGTGTCAGCCTATACACTTGCATAGGCTGGCACTGTGCCAGTAAGATGACGTCACAGACGCCATCTTACTGGCAATTCTTGCAGGTAACTCTGGGGTCCAGATCGGACCCCAGAGTTACTATAGCAACGATCGGCGCACCCCGAAAACGGTTCGGGGGGGCCGATCGTGGGGGAAAGATCCCCCAGATACATGTTAGATGCCGCGGTCGCGCTGACCGCGGCATTTAACGGGTTAAGCACCCGCGATCGGAGACAACTCCGATCGCGGGTGTTACACTGGGGTGCCGGCTATCAGTCACAGCCGGCACCCCGTCTTTCCCGATGCCGGTTCGGCTCAGATCTTGAGCTGAACCGGCATCAGCTCAGCGTCCGATATATCGGACGCTGAGCGCTAAGTCACTGCGCTCAGCGTCCGATATATCGGACGCTGAGCGTTAAGAGGTTAAGATACCTTTATATTACAGTATTGCTCTATTTCAAGGTATACACTACCATATTTAATGTATTAACGTCAATGTTTAGTCAGTGGTGTAACTTGAAGCTGATGGGCCCAAGTGCAAAGTTTGTGCCAGGCCCTCAACTATACTGTTCAAAATCTAGATCTGAATGAATGAAGTATTCTCATTGAATACTTTGCTTTGTACAAAGTTGAACGTGCTGACAACAAAATCACAAAAAAAATCAGCAATTGAAATCAAATTTATTAACCAATAGAGGCCTCAATTTGAAGTCACAAACAAAACTAAAGTGGAAAAACACACTACAGGCTGATCCACCTTTTATGAAATGTCCTTAAAGGAAAACAACCATTTGATTTCATGCATTATGAACCAAACATACCTTGAGAATGCTGTAGCTACACTGATGCAGGCACATATCTTGTTTAATCCCTGAGATGAGTGGTTTTGCTGAAAAAATAATTATTACATTCAGGACCTTGGGAAAGCTGGATTTCTTCAGCCTGCTGTTGATAAACACACTACACAGAGTTTTCTGAAAGGCACAGACAGGACTAGTCAACCTAAACTGAATCACTAATACAGCAGCTGGAAGATGGTGCAGTGGTTGATTGCTTCTGCCTGTCAGGCACAACACAGTGATTACATCATTCTCTGAGCAGTACATACTTAATGTGAGAGGAGAAGTGCCAGAGCCAGACACAGAAGCGACAGAGCTTTATTATCATAATTTTATAATTGTTATTTCTGCAAAAGCACTCAGTTCAGGGATTAAACAAGATATGCTTCTGCTTCAGAGTAGCTACAGCATTCTCAAGGTATGTTAGGTTCATAATGCATGAAATCAAATGGTAGATTTCCTTTAAAACAAGACAAAATGAGGCTCAGTATTGTGTGTAACCTCAAAGTGCCTGTATGACCTCCCTACAATGCCTTGGCATGCTGCTGATGAGGTTGCGGATGGTCTCCTGAGAAATCTCCTCCCAGACCTGGACTAAAGCATTCGCCAACTCCCTGGACAGTCTGTGGTGCAATGTGGCATTGGTGGATGGAATGAGACCTGATTTCCCAGATGTGCTCAATTGGATTCAGGTCTGGGGAATGAATGGGCCAGTCCATAGCTTCAAAGCCTTCATCTTGCAGGAACTACTGACGCACTCCAGCCACGTGAGTATTGTCCTGCGTTAGGAGGAACCCATGGCACCAGCATATGGTCTCACAAGGGATCTGAGGATATCATCTCGGTACCTAATAGCAGTCAGGCTACCTCTGCTGAGCACTTAAAGGCCCCTCAAAGAAATACCACCCCACACCATTACTGTTCCACTATCAAACCAGTCATGCTGAAGGATGTTGCAGGCAGCAGATCGCTCTCCAAGGCATTTACAAACGTCTGCCACATATGCTCAGTATGAACCTGTTTTCATCTGTGAAAGCACGGGGCGCCAGTGGTGCATTTACCAATCCTGGTGTATCCTGCACAGTGTTGGGCTGTGAGCACAACCCCAATCTATGAACGTCAGGCCCTCATACCCTCCTCATGGAGTTGGTTTCTAACAGTTTGTGCAAACACATGTTGGTATATATCTCCATGGCAAACTTGGTGTATACTCCAGCAAATGTTGATTGTTAAAAGCATCAATACACATTAGTGTATATTGTTGTGTACAACTGGGAAATATGTAGTAGGCCTCATTCACACGACCATATGCAATTTGGGGGGTACAAATGGACCATGTGCCATTGTTTGTAACCCATAGGAAATTTGCGAGTGAGCGACATTCACTCCACCAATGTCCATAGGAAATGACCAGCAGCACCAGATATCCAGTCAGACATAGGACCTGTTCTGTTAAACGTTGTGTGGCCGGTCAGCACGTTCACATTGCGAAGTACGATACGAATCCCTAATGGAATGTGAATTACCCCCAGTTTGTGTTCAGTATCTTGCAAGCAAGAGAGATCCACTCCAGTGTTTTGTTTTTATTAATATAGCAAATAGGTATAAAACGATGTGGTTCGGTATTGGAGCAATGCCTTCATCATGTTAAAATGATATATATATAAAAAACAATGAATAGTGGGCTTTATACATATTATATACATATTATACATACAAACAAAACCTCTTTTTCACTCTCGGAAATAAGTCATAGCCTCGATGGAGGTGATCCGCACCATCGAGGCTCAGACGTATTTCCTAGACTAGCTACAAAGCTCGCTATTCAATGTTATATATATATATATATATATATATATATATATATATATATGTTTATATATATGTGTTTTAACCTGATTAAGGCATTGGTCCAATGCAGAAAAGCAATGTTTTATACCCATTTGCTATCTAAATAAAAACATGAAACTTTAGAAGATGCTTGGGGGGGATCTCTCTCGGTTGCAAAATACTGATTAGCTTCCACAAACGGGAACGGGATAAACTTATGGACATTTATTCCACGTGACTTTTTATCCACTGTAAGCTGCTGTTCAAAGAAAGGAATTTACTATATGTTATATAAACTAAATCAAAAGGTGAGTGCTATACTTTCTATAAACAACATTGTTATAATTTTTCTACACTTGAGTCTCTTGTGCTTTGTGTCTCCCTATGCTTTTTAGCACTGTGTCCATATATATACCCCAGTTTGTGTGGCTAGCTCACAGCACCATATAGCCACAAATAATAAGTCAGAACATCTTCAAGCAAAAGAGAAAGCAACAGCACACATAGTGCTCTCAGTGTTAAAGGAAATCTACCATCAAAATTAAGCATGATATACCAGGGGTTTGGGTGAGTGCTGCTCATTGTAACAGTCTGTGAATCTGCTGCCCTAATTAGCACAATTTACAAAGTTGATTTTAGAAGGAAGGAGGCCATAGAAAACAAAAATAAGAAGATTACCGCAGTGCCTGACTTTATGGGGCACATTTACTAAGGTCCTTACGCCAATTTTCTGTTGGACATAGCAAATTCACTTATGTTCAAATTGCTTGCACATGTATTTAAGAAGTGCCCATGCCATATATGTGTCACACACGACCCTTTTGCGTTGTGGCTGAACTATTTGTTGCACGACATAAATTTCATCACTAAAGGGGGCGTTCTGGTGCGGAGTCGTACTGTGTGCCACATTTATCATGCAGAGTCCAACAGAAGTGTATTGCACGCCCCATGTTAAAAGTGCATCATAAAAAAGTTGGTGCACTCGGTCGGAGCTGTGCAGAGGGCGCCAGATTCATAGTGCTGTTTACACTGTTTTAAGTTTGCCTCTATGAGTAAGTGTCCCTGGTTTATCCTACTTGGTTTTGTTTAACCCCTTAATGACGTGCGCCGTAATAGTACGGCACGTTGGGTGCGGGTACATGGAGAAGGCTCAAGGGCTAGCCGGTTAGTCTGCACTGTATGTTGCAACAGCAACAAGAAAAAAATCAGAAATTATTAAAATCACAGCAACAATTGACATGTTAATGATTTATATGCAGAAATATGCTGAATGCACTTGGGCATTTTCACTTGTGATCTGTAATATGCAGCAAGTGTTTTGCATGAAAACAATGTAAACTATGTGGTGCTTCTTACTGCATTTTGGTGGAAACGCATCTAGGATCAGGCCAAGCCCCTCCTCGCAATCTCTGAATTGCATCCATAATGCAATTTGGAAACTGTGCATGAAGTTTGAAATGAAATTCAAGATCATAAAGGGGGGGGGGGTGGAGTTCTTCCTAAATGCAGATGCATTTTGACCTAAACACATTCAGGACATTAGAAAAATGTGCTGACATAATGTTATTTTGCAGTAGCCAAAGTGTGCATGGTGATGTTTTGCAGCAGCTGAACTTGGTATTATGATGATCTGCAGCAGCTGAAGTCTCTATTATGAGGTTCTGAAGCAGCTGGAGTGTGTATTATGAGTATTGCAGACAAAGCAGAGGTGTGTATTATGAGGTTCTTTTGCAGCTGAGGATTATATTATGAGGTTTCCCAGCAGCTGAGGTGTATATTTGGGGGTCTGCAGCTGGGGATTGCATTATAAGGTCCTGCACCAGCTGAGATGTGTATAATGAAGGTCTGTAACAGCAGAGGTGTGTACTATGAGGTTATGCACCTGCTGAGATGTGTATTATGATGTTCTGCAGCAGCTGAGGTTTGTATTATAAGGTTCTACAGTAGCTGGAGTGTATGTTATGAGGTTCTGCAGCTACTGGAGTCTGTATTATGAGGCTCTGCAGTAGCTGAGTAGTCTTCAGACATTGAGCACTTATATTTCCAAGATTTCCAGAGAAGCACTATAATTTGGAAGGGCAGCATTTACTGACACTAAAAAATATTTTTGGAGGTCCCACCTCTTTATATGCCCAGGGACCTCCACCATGATTCCTTTGGCATTGTTAATCTATCTATCAATATCTATGCCATAGTCTACAAAATCATTCAATCAAGGCAACAACAAGCAAAGCATCACGATACATTACTCAACCGAACAGAGTGGTGAGAGAAATCAATAAAATATTCTTTGTCCTCCTGGCAATACCTTTGCTTTTCTCTTCTCTATCTGTCTCTCTATAAACATATCTATCTGTATACATCTATGTATATAGCTATACATACTTATTAAATTTATTTATACAGACAGTTCCCAACTTAAGGACAGCAAATATACAGACAACTTGTACAAATTCATCTTAAGAACAAACCTACAGCCACTATCGTGTACATAACTTGAGGACTACATCTATATTTATTTATTTATTTTAAAAACCATAATTCCTGACTATTTGGAGATTATTTATATTAAAAGCTTCTAACACTGTCAGTTATGTTCTAACTTGAAGCATCAATTAAAAGCCCAGTTGAAGCATACTACCGTAACTTATATCTGTACGTATATGTGTTTTTTTTCTTTTCTTGTTATCCAACAGGGAGGGAGGGTGTTTTGGTTTTGAGATTGGAGTTGGGGGGGGGGGGGCATTGATTATTGTTATGTGCTGTTATATTATGATGTTTAAAAAAAACTTCCAACACAGGCCCTGTTCTTGATTTTAAAGGAAACCTACCACTTCAGATAGGGCTCCTAGGCAGCAAATGCCGTGCACCAGCTCAGGGTGAGCTGGTGCCGGCGCTTATCTTCGTTATGTTCTTAAACTGTTTTAAAGCATTTAAACGCTTTATTAATCTTTATATCCGAAGTAGCTTTCCCGCACCATGGTCTGCGCTGAATAGGAAGTGGTTGCGCGCATGGTGCGCCAAGCGCGGACCACGGTACGGGGAAGCTACTTCGGATATAGAGAGTAATAATGTGTTTAAATGCTTTAAAACCGTTTAAGAACATAACGAAGATAAGCGCCGGCACCAGCTCACCCTGAGCTGGTGCACGGCATGTCTTGCTTATAAGCCCTGTCCGAAGTGGTAGGTTTCCTTTAACTATTTGTAGATTTTAGCTTCTGTCTGTAATTACAACGCAGGGAGCAAAATGTAAATGTGCTCTTAGCTTCTCCCTGGCTATTAGATATTCTGATAATTATACTGCAGTTTGCTAATTGCTATGGGGTTAATACACGCCAGATGAAATCTGTATTTTTATTTGCAAACATGTCAAGCTGCATGAACTGCATTTTAGGTCTCAAATGTTTGGAATAAATAAACCCAGTTTCGCATTATTGTTAGTTCTGCTCTAAAAGTGACTCGCTTAGATTGTCCTTTCCATGTGCTTTACTTGAAGCCGTATTTTTCAATCAATTTAGTATTTTATTATGTTTGGCTAATGCAGTAGTTGAGAGCATATATGTCAGCACGGAGATAGCTTGTGTCACTTGGGCAGAACAAAGTAGATTGCTGAGGTTAAGGGGCACATACAAATCTGATCAGCTTTTCGGGCTGTCTAATTGTGTATGCTACATGCGACCTAGCTGGTGACTCCCTTTACAAAATGGAAGCTGACAAGAGGTAAGGATGCTATACATATTAATGATGACAGCTGCCTATTGGTAAGCAATGGTATTATACAACCATGGTATCTGATTCTGCTAAGGGTTTCATTTTATTTGCTTTAACATGAAATTGCTTTTGTTAGATGCTGAAGCATACGTTACGCTGTCAGGATGTGTTTGCAGCAAACAATAAATAATGCACAATATCACAATATAACATACATGGAAGAACTAAAGGAGTTGTACACTTCCAGCAAGTAATTGACATGGATTATGTAAGAAAAAGTTATACAATTTTCCTGTATCTATCCCTCACAGTTATCTAGATCTGTGCTGTCCTTCTATTGACGCTTGTCTATGGTCATGTGATTTCAGTCAGGGATTTCTATCCAGTTGAAGTAAACAGAAGCTTTGTATGTCAGGACAGCAAGCAAAAATCTAGTAAACGGTGAGGAATTAATAGAGAAAATATTTGGGAAAATTGTAGAAATTTTCCTTACACAAACAAGGTCAAATATTAGTTGAAAGGGGATAACATCTTTAAAGGAAATCTAGCATCAAAGTCATGTATGATAAACCAGGGACACTTACTCATAGATCCAGACACTGTGACTGTGGTAATCTTCTTATATTTGTTATCCATGACCTCCATGATATCCATGAACTTTTAAAATTATTTTAATGAGTTCTAGGGGTAGTTACAAGAGCCCCTATTTGCAGCTTCCTTCAGTTTGAAGGATCTTTGTCTGGCTCTATGATAAAGTATCTCTGGTTCATCATGGTTGATTTTGAGATTATGATTTTCATTATAAATCATTGAGTAAGGCACAAGAGACAACTTTCCATGTATACCTCCAATATAAAAAATCGATACAGATGCACATTGCTTCGATGCAAACCTAAGAAAAAGTGAGCAGAGTGCCCTGAGAGTATTTCAAAGCTGAAGAGAGGTATTAGCCTAGGACACATTTTGTATTAAATCATCTTGACGGGCACTGAAATTTTTCAGAAAAATTAGCAATTCAAAGTCAGAGCTTTTATGTCTTTGAGCCCTTTTTTGGACATGTATTTTTACAGAATAATAAAAATTGGAAAACAGATTCACCATCAATGTAGTATAAAGCACAGTGGCTGAGTGGGTAGCACTTCTGCCTTGCAGCGCTGGAGTCCTGGGTTCTAGTCGCACCCAGGTCAACATCTGCAAAGAGTTTGTATGTTATCTCCATATTTGCGTGGGTTTCCTCCAGGTACTCCGGTTTCCAAAAAAAACATACTGGTAGTTTGTTTAGATTGTGAGCCCCATGGGGACAAGGACCAATTTGTCATGCTTTGTGCAGCGCTGCGTAATCTGTGTGCGCTATATAAATAAAGAATTATAATAAAGCACCTCCTGTTAGTAATCCATGTAATGTACAGTCCTCACCCTCAGTAATCCATTAGACAGGGCCCCCCTGTAACCCATCTATACTAATCCATCTCCCTTAATAAATTTATAGCCCCAGCAATTAGGCCGCATAAAAAGAAATTCACCTCCAGCGCTACGAGCAGATCATCCCACGTCTTCTGCTCTTCTCTTGGCAAGTGGATGACACAGAAGCATGCATGCATGCATGCAACACATATGCAACCCCAATATCAACCCCAATGTCAAAATCCCTCTTTGTATCCTAATGGACAGTTCTTGCTGTGGCACTAGTATGAGTGGTTATGAAGTAAAAAAAAATACAAGCTTCTGGGTATTTATGTGACCACAAAATAACTCTATGATTCCCTATGCTATGCAAATGACCTTGACAGTGCCCTCTTAGTAAAACAGTCATAGTAGCTCAACCCAGCAATCCACCCACATACAATCCAATGGACTGGGTTTTATTCATCAGATAAAAATTTTACATTGCAAAGTTTTGGACACAATGGGAGGGATTTATCATGTAAACCCCACCCCATGCTGTCCTGGATATATCTAGAGGCTCCTGCCTACTGACATTATATCATCAAGCAAAAAAAAATAGACAAATGAAGACCTTGCTCCCACATTGCAAATATTCATTGCAAAATAAAACACAATTCCTAATGATTCAAGTCACCAAATGCCTAGCTTTTCTATGTAAAAAAAAATATATATTTTTGCACAGCAATCTCTTAACACTGAAGCTTAGTAAGAGCCATGATCACATTTTTTTTTAAAAATAAGGCATATTAGTAATTTGTAGTTTTATAATAAAAACTGTATTGTGCCAATTTTAATATTCTCCATAATATAGAAATCTTAATATTTAATGCATCAGGTTTTTGAGGCGAGGAAGAAATCTGCCTAACAGGGAGGAAGCAGCAACTATATAATTAATGGATTTTCATCTTGGAAAAACTACATCTATGATTATTATATCATTGCCTCCAATGTGACATGTGTAATTACTTGCTGTATACTCTCAGTTTTCTATCCCCAGGAGAAGGGAAATGTCAATTTGTTTTATAACAAAACACAATGTTTGTCTGGAATCAATATTAGAATTAATTACCAAAAATATGATTTTTCCAATGTTCCATTACTTTCTTAACTGACACAATGGGGGTCATTTACTAAGGGCCTGATTCGCGTTTTCCCGACGTGTTAACCGAATATATTTCCGATTTGCGCCGATTTTCCCTGTATTGCGCACGCGATCGGATTGTGTCGCATCGGCGCTGGCATGCACGTGATGGAAATCAGGGGGCGTGGCCGAACAAAAACCCGACGGATTCGGAAAAAACGCCGCATTTAAAAAAAAAAAAGTGTCGCGGGACTTGCGCTTACCTTCACCAGGAATAGGCCGGTGAACTTCAGGGCATTCCGGCGGGCCTCGGGGAACTTCACCGCAGCAGCGCCACCTGGTGGACGTCGGAGGAACTACCTTACTGAATCCCGACCGGACCCGAATCCACCGCAGAAAACGCGCCGCTGGATCGCGAATGGACCGGGTAAGTAAATCTGCCCCAATGGCTTACATTCACTAAGACTGGCACACTGCATCCACATTCATACATGCCTAAGGATAGCAATTCTAGTTAAAGGCGTAGTCAGACAGCATAAAAAAACCTATTGGTGACCAGGAGGGGGCTGTTTAAAAAAATTAATATCAGGGTCAGGAATTCTTTGCCCTTTTCCCTCTCCTGTTGTCCGGTCTGCACACAATCCTGGCACATGTAAACCTTTAGGTACATCCATATGGTCTCTTTCCCATAAGCAAGGTTTTCTATAAACCAATCATGATTAAAAGAATAACAAAACAAAGTAAAAGAAAAAATAGAAATATAGGCCAGGGGGAGTATCGCTAGTCATTGCATTGAGTCAGTTAATGGGGATCTGAATGGTAATAAGCTTGTGTTGGAAAGCACCCTGGGATCAATCATACTTTGAGCCTGCCCCACGTGCCCAGAGGTCCTCAACCAGATACAAGGTTGAGTTCTTCAGCTTACTCATAAAGTCACTAATCCCACCCACGGCTAAGTGGTTAGTGCTAAATTTCCACTGTATACGAAATTAGGGTTCCACTCGCTTATCTCCCTTTCTTTCCATTTTTAATCTATCAATGTTAAAGTATATCTGGCTTGGGGATAGGCCACGTGATAGGGCCTAACTTGCTGATCAGTGGGGGTCTCAGTGATGAGACCCCCACAGATCACGAAAATGAGGGGTCCGATGGGACGACCGTTCTGCTCCATTAATCTCTATGGAGATGATGGAGATCGTGAGGGTGGTGCTCCGTCAGCTTAATAGAGATTAATGGAGCAGAACGGTAATGTGCCGCCGTCTGCTCCATTAGTCTGACGGAGCGATGAGTGGTCTGACGGAGGTACGTGGGACCCCAGTGGGACCCCTCATCAGTGAGACCCCAACGGATCAGCAAGTTAGGCCCTATCATATATGATTTTATGGATCAAATATGACGAATTATGCAGAGACAGTGGGTGGTGTCTCCTAAGGCAACCATTTAGATCAGTGTTTTACCTTATAAGCTAAATAAAAACTGAATTCTAAGTGGCTGCCATAAGTAATAGGGCAGTGTTGTGGTTTAATGAACACTGGGTTGTCAGGACTTCAGTCTATGGAACAAGTCTCTCCTGGTAGATCAGAAGCCAACCATTTTGTGATGGCATATTCCAAAAATATTCCATTAATAACACAGTTTAAATGTTAAACCAAATTAGTTGTACTATACCTTATCCTTTGACACACATCGACTGCAATCACAGGTAAAGCAGTATTGGCGCTGACACTGCATCTGACGCATGTGTGATGGCATCTTCACATCAATGTAACTTATAAAGAGCTGAGGATAACATAAAACACATTTGTCAACATTTACTTAAAGAGAAGATGTACACCGATGAGTATGCCCGATAGGTTGTAAAACAAATATCATGCAGAGTTCTGTGTAATGAGATCTATGTATTTTCCCAAGTTTTTTTCTTTAATCAGACAAATTTATATTAAATGTTATCATACAGTCAGGGCATATAGTCAGGCAGTCTCTGACTTAAAGACACCTGACTTACAGACAGACCTCGGGCTGCTGCCAATTTACTCAACTTCAACCAGCACCATCAGAATAAATTATTGTAAATCAAGCAATCTAACGTACTGGTGTGCGATCCCTCTGGCAGGAACTGCTCTTCTTTCAGCTTCTTATGACTTTGTTTTTACAAAAAAAAGACTTTCAAAATTATGCAAATTAGCCTAAAGGGCTCCAAGTTCTATTAATATCTATGGCTCACAGGCTCATTTGCATATTTGAAAAGCCTTTTTTGTACAAACAAGGTCATAAGATGCTAAAAGAAGAGCAGATCCTGCCAGAGGGGGCACACACCAGTATGTCAGTGTGCTTGGTTTATAATGCTTCATCCTGGTGATAGATAGAGGTGATAGTTTAAAAAATCCATTTCTCATAGGAAAAAAACCCAATATGATTTAGAGTTACATGTGTGACTTAACAAGACTTAAATACAAATTCAACCACAAGTGGACATGTGAACAGTAACCATTTTCTGCCCAGGGGGACAAAATCAATGGACTGATTAAAGGACCTGTAGCATTTTAATTCTACATAAAGTGCTACAGAATGTGATGGCGCTATATAAATAAGATTATTATTAAAGTGTAGCAAGAAAATAATCTACTACAGAAGCATATATATCACTCAAATATACATAACAAACACCTTCCCTAGAACCCCACCCCCCTTCCTCTGTTCTGTCCCAAAAAATCCATCCTCTGTGAGCAACATAATCTTCATATCACCACCCTCCCACCACCTATTCCCCCATGGCCAGTCTTTACCCCCATACCCATACATTTGGCTATGTTTTTCCTGAATTTTGATATTCTGATTAGATTAGTTCACTTCCAGAAGAAATAAAGCTCCTCCTGTAGTGCTACCTACTTACTACTGATTATTGCCCTTCATCAGACAGGTGAATCAGGGTCAAATTTAGTAGCTTGATGTTCAGACTAAGGGAAATAAACACAGAGGAGCAACTAACAAGGCCCACTCCCAATCGGCCAAAAAATGCAAACAAAACCACAAAGAAGTTAATGCTCTACTCCAATATGAAAATCAATCCGAATTTGATCCACAGAACAGTCTCTACAGCTTTTGAAGTGGTTGAAAATAGAGGAGTTCCTCGGTAATTCCTCCTATTGGCTTTCTGTGAATTTCCTGCAGTAGTTTCGACAGTGGACCTCGTTCCACGAAGATCCTGTGCTGGAAATTTGGTACAGATAGTGCGGATTACCGGGGTAAACAAATAAAAATGTTTTATTATCTTATACTCACAAAAGTATGTTAATAAAAGCGTGCATCGCATAAAAGTCCATACGGATGCCAAGCAGCTTGCCCGACCTAGGTTTCGCCCACTCTGGCTTCTTCCAAACAGCACGGGATCTTCATGGAACGAGGTCCACTGTCGAGACTACTGCAGGAAATTCACAGAAAGCCAGGAGGAATTAGCGAGGAACTCCTCTATTTTAACCATTTCAAAAGCTGGTGAGACTGTTCTGTGGATCAAATACAAATTGCTTTGCATATTGGAGTAGAGCACTAACTTCTTTTTGGTTTAGGTGAATCAGGGTAACTGTTTCCGTGTGGATGGAACTAGGCTACCCAGAGGAAATCGTATAGGCCAAAAAAAGATCTCCATGTAGTGGCCAAGCTTTGATGAAGAGTCAAGTTATCTGCATCTGCACTTTTTTTTTTGTTTTGCAGCTAACATCTATCTGTTGGAAAACAGCAGGCCACAGACAATTAAAAGTTCCAAGGTTATTTCCTCTTCACACATCTTCATTTTGAGGTTTTTATTTCAAGAACAGTTCTATCACGAATAGCAGCGTTTGTGTTTTCTCAATATTCAGCTGTATAACCTCCCGCTGTTAGCCTGCTAACATGCACATTTGCTTTTCTTTTGATGTCTTCATGCAAGCTGCTAAACACTGTTATGTCAGTTCAAAGAATGTGTCTAAAGTTAAATTTAAACAGAACAAACTATATTTTGCATACTTAATATTTGGGGTAGAACATAAAAAAAAACATTTGCACAATTTGTAAATACACATGCACAAAATACGTTTGGACATCCCCTTCACCTTTGTTAAGCTAGTCTTTTCTGGTCTGATTATACTTTTATAAATCCTGCTCTTCAGTGCCTAGAATTTCTATGGTTTGTCTTTAACAGGATTTGAGCATGACTTTTTATATGGGAGGCTGGGACATTGTGTGTTGAGCAACAAACTCTCCTGTTATTAGAATGATGATTTTCCTTGCTGCAAGAGGATATGTATCTCCATATACCCATGCTGTGTGTCTATAGCAGAGGAGATTCCAATTAGGCTAAAACAATTATGACTTCAATAGAAGCCTTGTGGCTTGCAGCCTCTAATACCAAAGGCCCTTAGTTCAAATCCCATATGAGACAGATGAAGAAAATGCCTGTATTATTAATCTCTAAAAAGAAGAATGCACTGAATATCAGAAAAGAAGAGAAGCATTTCCTGCTGTGTCAGTGGGAAGTGTCTTGTCAAAAAAGAAAAAGCTGGAAAACTAATGTCAACATATTCAATTAATTTATATGAGAACATTTTTATTTTACTAAAGAGAAAATTTAGTTCCATGTTTAACGCCTTCAAGCATCCGGTAACAATCTGCAAAATGCAATATAATGTAAAGTAATATTCTGTTAAAGTGTAATGTGCATCAACAGTTGACTTAAACAGTGTGCATGCTAAAGTAATTCATTAACTAGCATATGCCCCCATTTCTTTCTATGGGCTCATGGCCATGGGCATGGATCTAAAGGCCCTTGCATGGGTCAACTTCCAGAGCTGCAAAAGAAAGAGCAGGACATATTCCTGCCTGTGTTGGGCAGTGTTTTTCTATTAAGTGCTCATTCGCCGATGAAAGACAAACCACAAACAAGTGAGGGATCACAGCCCATTGTTTTCAGCCCACAAACAGAACATATTCATGTGCAGGAGGCCTAGGTTTGTACAGTAGTTAAAGTAAAACAGATTGGTCTTCTCACATTACTAGGCATTTGAAACCTTTATGCTAGATGAAGAAAGCTAGAGAGCTTTTTTACTACACTGAAGAGTAGTATCTATCATCACAAGTCTCAATGTAATTGAAAACATATCTGATCATACTTAATTAAAGTCATCTTAGTTAGGTGCAAGGGCCATTAATTTATGTGCTACAGCTATTCTGTCAAGTGTTATGATTGATTAACATATCCATTCTTTAAATTCTATTCCAGTTATCTAGCAGATTAATGATGAGTGTTCATAGTGTTCAATAATGTCTAGTTAAAAGAAAGCAAAACAACTTTATGGTATAAGATCTACCACTAAGAAAATCACTCACATGTTTTTGCTAATGAGAACCATATGGTGAAACATATTACCTTTTCTTAATTTTCTAATCAGCTATAAGCCACATTATAACAGACTGGAGAAAAAAATGTCCTAGACACTCTTGAAGTTACTCTTGAAGCCCAGCATTAATGTGGCCTAGCAGTGCCATGCAATCATTTATTAAAGTGGCTGTCAGACATAAAAGAAAAGTCCTGAGGTGGCCCGGATGGGGGGTTGAGTTCTACAAAAAAAAAAAATAAACCTGTACTTGCTTTCCCAGGCACTGGGACAGTGGACAGGTAGCAATGGCAGGCAAGTGACAGTTGTCACAACGGAGGTACTAAGGTTGGATGACACTGAGGTATGGACACTGGGAGCACCGGAAAAGATAAGTACAGGTTTACTTTTTTTGTACAGCCCTCCCAGCCAAACCCCTACTCCCTCCACCCCTGTTTCCAAACCCTCCCCCAGTGGTCCCAGGCACCACAAGATTTTATTTTATTTTTTTTTTAATTTTAGACAAGAGTGTTCAGTACAAGTAGAAAAGAATGTGGAGGAATAAGTGAAGTGTAGTCAAGACAGGGTGACTTGTAGCAGGGATCCCATTTAGTGGGGAGAGAGATGGGGGGGGGGAGCATCCTGTAAGGCACTGATTTTCAACCTTTTTTGAGCCGCGGCACACTTTTTATACTTAGAAAATCCTGGGGCACACCAACAACCAAAATAGCACAAAATGACACTAAAACAGTCATAAAAGGCCTCCCTTTGCTAATAAAAAACCCCTAGCGGCCTCCCTTTACTAATAAAAAAACCCCTAGCGGCCTCCCTTTACTAATAAAAAAACCCCTAGCGGCCTCCCTTTACTAATAAAAAACCCCTAGCGGCCTCCCTTTACTAATAAAAACCTCTAGTGGCCTCCCTTTACTAATTAAGAGCCCCTAGCAGCCTCCCTTTACTAATTAAGAGCCCCTAGCGGCCTCCCTTTACTAATTAAAAGACCCTAGCGGCCTCCCTTTACTAAATAAAAGACCCTAGCGGCCTCCCTTTACTAAATAAAAGACCCTAGCGGCCTCCCTTTACTAATTAAGAGCCCCTAGCGGCCTCCCTTTACTAATTAAGAGCCCCTAGCGGCCTCCCTTTACTAATTAAGAGCCCCTAGCGGCCTCCCTTTACTAATTAAAATACCCTAGGGGCCTCCCTTTACTAATTAACAGCCCCTAGCAGCCTCCCTTTACTAATTAAAAGGCCCCAGAGGTCTCCCTTTACTAATTAAGAGCCCCTAGCGGCCTCCCTTTACTAATTAAAAGGCCCTAGAGGCCTCCCTTTACTAATTAAAAGGCCCGAGAGGCCTCCCTTTACTAATTAAAAGGCCCTAGAGGCCCCCCTTTACTAATTAAAAGGCCCTAGAGGCCTCCCTTAAGTAATAAAAAGCCCCAGCCTCCCTTTACTAATAAAAAAAGACCCTAGCTTTCTTCCCTATACAAATAATAACCCTATATACTTACCCTTGATGTCTTCTACCGCATACCTTCACTCCTAATGGCGATCCGCCCACCTTCTGTAGCTCCTGCACCGCGCGCCTCTGGTCACGTGACTTATGTGACCTGACGTCAGGTCGCGTCAGTCACGTGACATGGGACGCGCGGTGCAGGAGCTACAGAAGATGGGTGGGCTTGTAGGTAAGTATGGGGGCAGAAACACGGGGGCGCGGCGGCACAGCTACACAGGGGCACCATAGTTCGGGGAACTTTCCCCGCGGCACACTCAACCATGTGTCGTGGCACACAGGTTGAAAATCACTGCTGTAGGGTATGGCCACTTGGAATGTAAATGCTGCACCAACACCTCTATGGATGGTTCATACAAAAAATATGGTGGTAAGTTGTTTCAGATTAAATCAAATCAAAAGACAAGGGGGCACGGTCTCCGTTTGGAGAAATCAAGGTTTAATCACCAGAGGCGACAGGGCTTTTTTATTATGAGAACTGTCAATCTGTGGAATAGCCTGCCTCAGGTGCTGGTCACAGCAGGGACAGTAGAGAGCTTCAAGAAGGGTCAAGATGCCTTTTTACACCTAAATAACATTGATGGTTATGTTATATAGAATTGTTTCCCCTATATCCCTTCATCCAATCCCTTCCCTTCCTTGGTTGAACTTGATGGACATGTGTTAAATGTATAAACTATGATCAACTATGAGCTAGTATATACAGTGACTACACTTTTATTAAAATATTTACAGTCTCCAAATTATAATATAGTGCCTCTAAATCATTATAGTATCCCAACATAGTATATATTATATTAAAGACATAGATACTATTGATTTTTGTAGATGCTGGACCATGGAGGGCAGAGGGGTTCCACATGGATAGAGCCCCGTGTGGTGCCCCCACCTGGTTGCTGAAGCAGCCAATACTGTCCTGTTTTAGGAATAAGTCACAATTATTACGCAATATTACAAATAATATTAATGGAAAACCATTGCCACTAATTTAGTACCTCCATTTTAATTGCATTAGTAACTGTGATGCGGTGCTCTCATGCTGTGGCCATGATACAACTAAAAAATATTCTGGCTCGCATTTGCAATGCAGGTGTAAGTTTATTTTAATGACCAATACTTTTTTGTTAATAATTTACTGTTTTCATTGTTGGGTGGATTTTTAAAAGCTATGTCAGAACACAACCTAATTTAAGGTTCATTTCCATAACTTCGAGCATAAGTACTTTTGTTTGTTCTGTGACCCACATTGAGAGCGTTTCACCTAGCCAACGCAGTCCCCTACATTGTACTGACAAGTTGCAATGACATCAAAACAGTACTGTCTATATTTGGGAGTCTATTTGATTTGGAAAAACTTCATCTTTGGCTTTTATCCCACACCATGTTATTAGGCTTCTTTGAAGTCAGACTTAGATGTAGAGAGAACTGCCTTATTTATGGTAGCAATGAAGCATTGCTTTTATTTCTCACCCTAAAAAATGTATTTTTATATTAACTTCCCATAGCATTAAAATAGTCACTGTAGTTTTTTTTTTATCAAGTGTGGGAGATTAGTTTAAATCTCTTTTACTTTGCTACTGATAAAAGTTTTATTTATTTTTATACAAAGACCAACCCGAGTCTTTTAGCCCAAATAAAGTAGAAAAAGAAAATAAGAGAACATGTATTGTTGGGTGATTTTATTTGGCAGACTCCTTTTTTAATGTTCAACCATTTTTTGTCTTGTTTTTATTAAAGAATTTTATAATAATCTGTTACTCTTGGTTTGGTGGTTAAGAAGTATGGAAGCTAATTGAAAGCACACACACATTAACAATAAAATACAAAACAACAAAGGCCGAATTGTAAGTAAAACTAGGTTTCACATACTCCCTACTGGACCAGATTGCTTTATTGTAATTTCATGTTCAGCTTTTTCATGTGGTGACATTCCTTAAACTATGTTGGTGTTTACAGCAAATCCAACACATCTAACAATAAAAATATCTACTTAAAATGATGAAAATATGGAGCATGGATAAAAATTATTTTCAAAACATTTTAATGATTAAATCAAGTTGCTTTGTTCATCTCATCAGTAGTTGTTGGGGCACTTTAGGTCATTTGATAATGTACAACATAAAAAGTTGTGACATAAAATGAGACAGCTGAGCATAGTGATAAATATGTGTAACTGGGTTCAAGGGCGTAACTAAGAGTTATGTACTCATATATACTTTTATACACTTATACACATAGTTCTGCACACATACAATTAAACATTTTTTGGTAAAAAGAAAGTTTAAGGATAATCTAATTTTAAAATATATGACTAAAGATCTAAAGATGTAATACCTAAGTCTGGGGGAAGGTCATCTATGCTTAGAGTATGAAAGTTCATCTGTAGTCATAAAATGGGATTCTTGTCTATAAGAGCAGTTAAATGCCTTTGTTGAGTGCACAAATATTGCCAGGTCTGGGAACAAGATTTTTGGTCCAGGTATTTATTCTGATTTTCATAAATGGAGCCTATAGATCAACAATGTAGGGTTACAGGTTGGCCATGATGAATGAGCATCTTTATCTTATGTTCTATCTTGCTGTGCAGATTGGTACGGCATCTTGGACATCTTGAAGACTTTGTTTTCATCCCTTTCTAAAACTAAATTTAAGGAATGTGACCAAAAATATGTAATGAAGATCCACATGCACAGTTGTACGACGTGGTTACTAAGTTGCTCCTCAAATAACAGGTCATGGAGTAGTCTGAGAAACGCATGCTGTCTCATCACCGATTCAGCCTGCAAAAGAAGCAGCCTACACAATAGCAACACATGATGGTGGTTCAGACTAGGCCCTAAAGATCAGCTGTAGTACGGGGAGGTGGAGGGAGGCACAGCAGATCAGGGTGTGTGTGGCTGACATGTAGCAAGAGCTTGAGACTGTCATTGCAAGTAATAGGCATCTTATGGATTTCATCATCTCTAAACTCTCTCATCTCTCTTTCTATGTGTCAGATACTAGTGAATGTTCAGGAAAAGGTAAAGTAAAGGTAAATTTAAGTGTATATAAACCTGTACTCTGATAATTTAAGCACATTATCAGCTCACAGAACAAGAGGGACCATAATGTGTCTGCTTAGAGAGTCCCTGCCCACACCATGGAATTTTACACTGACCATCACTGAGTGATAGTAGCTAAAACAGCAATAAACTGAATAATATTGTAAAGTAAGGGGTTACAAATGATCTTTATTGTGTTAGCATCTCTAGGGGATTGAAATTGGAGAATTTTCTTGTATTCAGCTTAATGACCAGACTTGAATCTGACATGTGTCACGATAATTGATTATAACTTTGGAAGGCTTTAACATCTCATATTTTGAGACTGTTTTCTAGAAGGTTCGGAAAAATTCTTCATTTTCAAAGTTTGAAATGTTCTCCTTTCCAGGCAGATAGTTAAACTACCAAAAAAGCTTGATAACTCACATTTCCGGAATGTCTGCTTTATTTTGGAACGCTATTTTATGAAAAATTTCATGAAAATCGCCAAAATTCCCCAATGAATGAATGGTGTCTCCTCAAATCAAGTAAGCTGTTGGGATCCTGAAAAGCCTAGCCATGTACAAACAATTTGATGGCACACACAGTTTTATATATTTTTATTTGGATAATCCTATTATTTTACCACAAAGTTTATCGTGTTTAACTTTTAACTGTTTAAAGCATGTACTTTATAATGAAGAAGCAGAGAACCTTCTGTACATGATATTGGTATTGCCATTGGGTCATTGAATACTCGTGAAACTAGATAATGCCATACTGTAGAGTACCACATGGTTCTAGTACTCTACAGATTGGGCCTCTTTTTCCTCCATGAAGAAATATGCTAGTTTGGCTTTACCTCCAGTTATGTCACAAGGCTTCTTCAAGGTCAAGCACTAACTTTTGAGCCATCTTCTAAAAAATGGCATTGAAGATACAGTTTTTCCTTACACTGGATCCGATATTTCATAGGGAATAATGTGTCACATACCAAGGGAAAGGTTCTATTTTTAAACAAGTCCTGACCCATCAGGTTTTTTCCAGAAAATTCCAACTATAATAAAAAAAAAGCCTAACAAAAGCATAGTTTATAGAATACATTTTTAAAGGCTTTAAAGAGTCTGTCATTTATAAAAAAAAGTTCTTTTGGAATTGGATTAGTTACCCAAATCTTGCTCCTTTCTGTTCTATTCTGCAGACTTCCCTGTTATCAGTGACTTCTCAGAGGGCAGTTTCTAGGCCCTTCCTGTCCTCACTGTAGATCCAGACAAAAATATTATTTTCCCCCAATGACAATTGGAGTTAATTTTTTTTTTTGCTGTAATGGGACCAAGGATTATCAGTAAACCTTACAGCTGATCACTGTAGCCTGGGACTATAGTAACATCCAGAGAGCTTCACCAGAGGTCACAGTGCGCAAAGGGGTCCGTCTTTAACTAGGGGTCGTCTGTAAGTCAGGTGTCCTTAAGTAGGGGACCGCCTGTACATGTGAGACACCCCCTCTCCCTGCTCTCAGCTGATTCTCCTCATGGTTCAGTACTCCATTACTCATGTGCTGACAGGAGCCCTAACTAATGTAGTACCAATCTCCATCTCTCCCTAACTAATGTAGTACCAATCTCCATATCTCCCTAACTAATGTAGTAACAATCTCCTTGGACACCCCCAGCCTCTCCCCAACTAATGTAGTACCAATCTCTCTGAACACTCCCTGTCTCTCCCTAACTAATGTAGTACCAATCTCCATGAACACTCCCTGTCTCTCCCTAACTAATGTAGTACTAATCTCTATGAACACTCCCTATCTCTCCCTAACTAATGTAGTAACAATCTCCATGTACACTCCCCGTCTCTCCCTAACTAATGTAGTACCAATCTCCATGAACACTCCCTGTCTCTCCCTAACTAATGTAGTACCAATCTCCATATACACTCCGTCTCTCCCCAACTAATCTAGTACCAATCTCCATGTACACTCCCCGTCTCTCTCTAACTAATGTAGTAACAATCTCCATGTACACTTCCCGCCTCTCCCCAACTAATGTAGTACCAATATCCATGTACACTCCCTGTCTCTCCCCAACTAATCTAGTACCAATCTCCATGTACACTCCCCGTCTCTCTCTAACTAATGTAGTAACAATCTCCATGTACACTTCCCGCCTCTCCCCAACTAATGTAGTACCAATCTCCATATACACTCCCTGTCTCTCCCCAACTAATCTAGTACCAATCTCCATGTACACTCCCCGTCTCTCTCTAACTAATGTAGTAACAATCTCCATGTACACTTCCCGCCTCTCCCCAACTAATGTAGTACCAATATCCATGTACACTCCCCGTCTCTCCCTAACCAATGTAGTACCGATCTCCATGTACACTCCCTGTCTCTCCCCAACTAATGTAGTACTAATCTCCATGAACACTCCCTGTCTCTCCCTAACTAATGTAGTACCAATCTCCATGTACACTCCTTGCCTCTCCCTGACTAATGTAGTAAATATCTCTTCCTGTACTCCCTCATCTTTCCTTACACTTGTATATAAACAAATACACAGTCTCCCCTTCCCTTCACATCGGCAGCAGGAAAGGGCTGACAGAAGAGAGAGCAGTGGTACTGTGCCTGTGCAAGTCTTCAATCTGTCCCATGTGCTGTGCTGCAGTTTTATTAGATAGAGTTAGATAGACATATACAAAGATAGATATGAGATGGATAGATAGATTAAAACAAATCAATTTAAAAAGACACATACACAGAAAAAGCCCACCAATAGTCAAATAACTAAATATACATGATAAATAGATCCCAGTAACCTGTATTGAGGTATAGAGGGTCTAGTCCTCAGAACAAGTCAAGGTATTTTCTTAAAAACAAGTTTTGCACATTACCCAGAGGAATAACAGAGGACAAGGGACACATACACAGGTCTATATACACACATACCCCTGATGAAGCAAGGGGATGTATATACTTGTGGATGTGTATGTTGTCTTTTTTAATGGATTTGTTTTAATTAATCTAATAAAGGGTTATTTTATTAGATCAATTATTTTCCTTTCTTTGTGGTGTTATTTGATATTGGGAACAATCTATTTAATCTAGTGGGGGTACATTGTGCCCGTGCCCCCTATTATTTGTATCATTGTTCACTCTTCTCTAGTTACAAAAGTAATAATACTGAATTTTTTTTTGTTATTGAATAAACCTTCACATTTTCACCTATGTAAATTATTCTGCCTCTTCGTTACAAGCTCCACACTCACCTGTGTGGGTGTGGCTAAGATGCATAAGCTATGGTTTCATTGGTCAGTAGCACATGCTTGCGATGATGTCACAGGAGGCAGGTCCCACCTCTCCATCTTACTGATTGTAGTTCTTTTCAGTGCTGGAAACTATGATACTTAGTGGCAATTGAGTGGCAAAATACTTTGAGGAATGATTCCCAATCGTTGGCTGCTGCCAATGTATACTCATCCCGCATTCAAGGTGGAGGAGGGTTCCCTTGGCAGTGGGATACAGTGGGATACGTCTGTACCATATGTTGTAAAGACACATCAGAATCCCCCCGATGTGTCCTTACAATGTATGGCACAAAGCGTAATCTAAACCTAGCCTAACACCTAGAGCTGTGGCATATCCTGGAGGGTGTGCATATTGTCGGTTAAGAACTGCGCCTTAAATCCAGTGAGTGGTAATTTAAGTACATAGATTGAAAAATCTTTGTGTCTTTTCTGACTTCCATCTTTGTTTGCAGTTTGGAACACTGGGTATTGATCATGTCAAAAATATTACTTATTTGAATTTAAAAAAATGTAAAATCCCCCACTATTATCTGTTACAAAATCTTTCTAGTTGCTTTTCTATGTTGCAGCTATTTAACCACGGAGAAAAATAGCACAACACAAAAAAAAGAGAAAACCAGACTATGAGAATTCATAAGTCAATATTAGGCTTCTCCCTTCCCATAGTTTGTAAGATTTACTGCAGAAGAAGCATCTGCATTACACAGATGATTGGTGAATGATTCGTGGACACTGCTGTCTGTTTTATAAGTGCTTTTACGAATGGTAAAAATCAAATGAAATATGGATGTGTCTAGATTCCAAAAAACAGATATACACACATTTATCATGAATTTGGGTGATTTAGGGCTTGGAATGACACAGATATTCTAACAGCAGGTAAAGACAGTTTAATGCATTGACTTTCCTATGAAAGATATGAGCAGTGACTGATGGTCTCTGCAGCCTGCGGGATGAGACAGCACATAGGAATGTAAATGGATGGAAGTCAGCCTTTCCAGGTGTCCATGACAGAAGGGAGGACATGTTAATTATCGTACCTCTTCCCCCTTTGGTATTTTCTTGGCGGAGCGGAGGTGCAGCCGCGTTCCTTCAAAGACAATCACACAGTTTGGGTCACAACTGTGATTTAAAAGGGACAAGCTAAAATAGAAAATATTTAAAAACTTGAACATACTCTGGCTGATGGCTGGCATACAGAATTATTTATTTATTCTGAAACCTTACATAGTAGTGCTGGGCCATTGTACAAGCAATTTTACCTCATGTGTCTACCCACACACCTGGGTGTAACAGAACATCCATATGAGCAGGTACTTTATGCACAGTCAATCCCAGGGGCTATCTACCTGATAACATTAAGAGCCCAGCACAGACAGATGGCCCAGTTCCTGCTGCAGTGTTAAATGAGAAGGATGCCTCCTTTACCATCAGCATCCCAGCACTGTGACCTGTTGGGTGCTGATGGTGCTCATGGTAGTGAGGGCCCTCATGGAAGCCCCCAGGGCTGCCATGGATTCATTATTACACTGACAGTCATCAATGCAACCAACAGATCCCAATGTGAAGCCCCCTCACACTGAGAACAAAAACAGTGGATGCCATTTTTATGCTTATTTTTAATATTCAATACGTATTCTTAAATTTGCATAATATTTTAATATATTATAAATATGCAAGGTACTATTGCAATAGTAACAATAAACATAAAATGTAAATTAAAAGGTATGGTGGAAAATCACATCTTAATCACATCTTTAAAAAATGAATAAAAGATAGTAAGCATCATGTGTTCAAAAACCATACAACAAAAACATTATTGTGTTCCACAAAAGCTTACATTGACCAAAGAATAATAAGATATGGTCCTTAGAATGTAGCAATACCAAAAATATTTTTCACAAACATATATATATTTGTGAAAAATATTTTTTGGTATTGCTGCATTCTATATATATACCCAATGCAGTAACGCTATGCTTAGGGTTAATATAATCTGCAATCTGCATATTCTGATTGGGTATGGGTGCTATTTTTGAGGGCATTATACAGTGGGGAGGGGGTCATGGGTTGGTCAACCCAAGTTTAGCCCTTTCACCATGGCCCTTGGGCCTTTAGCTGAGCTTTTTTTTCTGATGATGTTCCAATTAAGCAAAAAAAAAAAGCATTCTAATTAATTTTTCATATAAAATCTTCTTTAATAAATTTATTATGCCAGACAACATTCTTTTTAGAAAACTCAATTTAGAGAGGTTTGATACTTTGGCTTAAGATAATTTAACTAAATTTGGTAACAACTGAAACATAATTCCTGCTGTGAGAATTATCTGTCCGTTGCACTGCTTATATTACTGTAAGTCTATGCTGAAGGAAATATAAACTAGGGCCCCCAGTCTTACCTTTCAACTTGCTTCTATCCTTAGTGAAAGCCACATGCTAAACTTAAACAAAAAGCCATCAGTCTAAGACTTTATAAATAATTTCTGCAGCTGGTAATGATGCATTTTAAAAACAAATTTTAAATAATTTTTTTTCTCGCTTCCTTGTAATTTAAAAGTGGAAGTAGTTTTCTTCAGATAAACCCTGCTGGCTACCTAGGAGCTAAAAAAAACTTAAAATAATAATTTAGTCACTGTGAATAAAGCAGTCTATGCATTACCTGGGATACAGGCCAACACCAACGTCCTGCATCTCTCCATCACTGATGGTGAAGCTGTTACAGGTCAGCTGTAAAAACAAGCAAAGCAAATCTGGGATTAGTGGGTTTTGACCTGAAGGAAAAGAAACATTCAATAAATAAAGTCTATAGGCGTTCAGCAAATTGCTGTAGAAGATCATAAAACACCCAGTGCCGGCACCGGAAAAAGAGCCAGGTATCACACGTGGCTCCCAGTCTCCTGCAATTTTCCAAGCATTTCTCAGCGGGTATACTGGCTCCATTCAGCAAGCTTCCACATGGAGTAAGCGAAGGTGTTCTCAATTAGTGGAGAGAAAGGGGCGCTGTTCAATAGGGAAGCTAGCTCTTCTTATTTTACAGACTGGAGCTTGTTAAGAAGATGCAGTAAAATTGTGCGGCTTGGGCAAGCTGGGAGCAATAGGTTTATTAATTGCCACATTTAGTGACTAGCTCTATTAACAACAGCTAATGATATTTAAGGCTTAGAAAGAAAATATATTTGCACAAAATAAATGCTTCTGTGAAGGTTTTATATGGCTCATACACAGCTGGAAATGAAACTTTGTTCTTACTTCCTGCAGCATGCTCCCACTACCTTCTGACAACATCTTTACACTGTATTCCACAACACTTAAAGGACAACTACCATCAGTTTACTGATGGTAGATGTGTGCTAATAAGAAGTTTTATTACAACTCTATATCCTGTGATTGTGGAAATATAGAGTTCTAAAAGTTATGCTAACCATGGGGCGCACAGGCTACATCACCTGAGTGCTTCAGGGGGCCTTATATTTTAATTCATGCACTCCCCCCTTAGCGCTAGCGGTCCCGCCCATAACCTGCTCTGTACGGGACAGCTAGCACAATGGGGGAGTGCACAGTACATAGCATAAATTGGCAGCTGAGATAACAAATGTCACGGAAGAGGGAAGGGACAGCATGATGGCAGCTCTAGGAATCTCATCTGTAATTCCTGCCATCTATTTCCCTCATGTGGTCAACTGCTACTGAGACAGATCTGTGCAAGTGTATAAATCAGTGCATAAATATGTGTATAAGGCTACATTCACATGATGTATGCCCGCTGTACTGCAGCCCCGGGGAGCCCCGGGGCCCCCACCATCTTGCCCCCCCAGAGGGCCCCCGCTACTCCCCCCCCCCCCCGGCAGAACAAGAAGCGGCCGTCCTCCGCTCTTCCCCTGGCGAAAGAAGTGGCTGGCCTCCGATCCTACCGCCGCCCCCCCACTCCCGGAACAGGCAGACGTCCTCCGCTGTCACCACCCCACCCCCCCGCTGGAAGAAGCACCCATCCTCCGCTCCCCTGCACCCAACCCCCCCCTCCAAACCGATAACCGACCGACCCCCCCCCCCCCCGGAACAGGCAGACGTCCTCCGCTGTTCCCCCCCCCCGCTGGAAGAAGCACCCATCCTCCGCTCCTCCTCCCCTGCACTCAACCCCCCCTCCAAACCGATAACCGACCGACCCCCCCCCCCCACGCCAAACAACCCCGAACACCCACCTGACGCGACGGCCGGTCATCCTAAAAGGGTAAGTATACACTACATGTATAAATGATGTATATTCTGTGTATGTACAGTGTATATACTGTGTTTATATGCATCTACTGTGTATATATGCATCTACTGTGTATATGTGTATATGTATCTACTGTCTATATATGCATATACTGTGTATATATGCATCTACTGTGTATATATGCATCTACTGTCTATATATGTATATATTGTGTATATATGCATCTACTGTCTATATATGTATATACTGTGTATATATGCATCTACTGTCTATATATGTATATACTGTGTATATATGCATCTACTGTATATGTATATATACTGTGTATATATATGCATCTACTGTGTATATGTGTATATACTGTGTATATATATGCATCTACTGTGTATATGTGTATATACTGTGTATATGTGTATATATGCATCTACTGTCTATATATGTATATACTGTGTATATATGCATCTACTGTCTATATATGTATATATGCATTTACTGTTTTTATACACGCATATATTTGTATAACCATAAATATGTGCACATTTAAATATATGCATATATGATTGTTTATATGCTGTGTATATGGTATGTATGTATATGCTCTGTATACTGAATGTGTGTGTGTGTATTTCCCGTATGTCTGTGAAAATGCTGTATATACTGAATGTGTGTGTATTTGCTGTATGTGTGTATATTGGGGGCGAGGCGGCTGTGTGTAGCTGTTACTGGGGATGAGGCGGCTGTGTGTAGCTGTTACTGGGGGTGAGGCGGCTGTGTGTAGCTGTGTTACTGGGGATGAGGCGGCTGTTTGTAGCTGTGTTACTGGGGATGAGGCGGCTGTGTGTAGCGGTGTTACTGGGGGCGAGGCGGCTGTGTGTAGCGGTGTTACTGGGGGCGAGGCGGCTGTGTGTAGCGGTGTTACTGGGGGCGAGGCGGCTGTGTGTAGCGGTGTTACTGGGGGCGAGGCGGCTGTGTGTAGCGGTGTTACTGGGGGCGAGGCGGCTGTATGTAGCGGTGTTACTGGGGGCGAGGCGGCTGTATGTAGCTGTGTTACTGGGGATGAGGCGGCTGTATGTAGCTGTGTTACTGGGGATGAGGCGGCTGTATGTAGCTGTGTTACTGGGGATGAGGCGGCTGTATGTAGCTGTGTTACTGGGGGCGAGGCGGCTGTATGTAGCTGTGTTCCTGGGGGCAGGCGGCTGTATGTAGCGGTGTTACTAGGGGCGAGGCGGCTGTATGTAGCGGTGTTCCTGGGGGCGAGGCGGCTGTATGTAGCGGTGTTACTGGGGGTGAGGCGGCTGTATGTAGCTGTGTTACTAGGGATGAGGCGGCTGTATGTAGCTGTGTTACTGGGGATGAGGCGGCTGTATGTAGCTGTGTTACTGGGGGCGAGGCGGCTGTATGTAGCTGTGTTACTGGGGATGAGGCGGCTGTATGTAGCTGTGTTACTGGGGGCGAGGCGGCTGTATGTAGCTGTGTTACTGGGGGCGAGGCGGCTGTATGTAGCTGTGTTCCTGGGGGCAGGCGGCTGTGTGTAGCTGTGTTCCTGGGGGCAGGCGGCTGTATGTAGCGGTGTTACTAGGGGCGAGGCGGCTGTATGTAGCGGTGTTCCTGGGGGCGACGCGGCTGTATGTAGCGGTGTTACTGGGGGTGAGGCGGCTGTATGTAGCTGTGTTACTAGGGATGAGGCGGCTGTATGTAGCGGTGTTACTGCGTGGATAGTGAGCAGGAGGACGTGTATGCACGCTGCACTCAGTGGGGGCCTTCACCAGATTTTGCGCCCAGGGGCCCCCACCAACCTTAATCCGGCCCTGACCACCAAGATGAAGGGCAGTAAACCAATCACACTGATATGCTCTCTCTGGCAGGATCCACTCATCTTCAAGCTTCTTATGCCCTTGTGTTTAAGAAAAAAACGGCTTTAAAAATTATGCAAATGAGCCCGAGGGGTTCTGGGCTCTGTTAACACCTATGGAACCCGAAGCCCTCAGCCTCATTTGCATAAATTTAAAAGACTGTTTTTGTAAAAACCACCCCATAAGAAGCTATAAGAAGATTAGATCCTTTTTTGTGGTGGTAAGGGTCCTTTAAATGTGTGAATCTTTTCATATCCTAATATTAGATCTTCATTGAAATAGATTGTTTATTCATTTGTAAATAGGGCTACATAATACATACTACAGGCAGTCCCAAAGTCACTTACAAGATGTAAGGCAGAGGTGCAAAGGAAATTTGGTCAACGACAGTTTGAGTCAGTAGAACAGGCCTTCATGTACTGATATGCAAAGAGTCCATCAGCCTGTAGTTAGAGAACCTTGTATGACCCCCATAAGGTGTCATTGCTACCTCTGCATTATGTTATAACCTAAGGTATTCAGAAAGCTAGACCTGGTAGGTAGAGTACAGCCAGATTTAAATTTAAAAGGGGTGTGTATTTTTACCTACCTAATAAAAATGGCTTAAACATAAAATTTAATCATATAAGGGCCCAATGAAGCTGCCACCAATAAACTAATTTAGTGGTAAAATAATTTGAGCTTAAAGTCACATTGGGACCAATTTATTATCCATTGAATGATAGTTTTCTGGTAGTTCTAAAAGGCGGCCATATTTGTTATAAGCCACGGATAAGAAACAAAGATTCCCAAGTTCCTAAAATGAAATTTATAGCATGGACATAACAACCAGGTACAAAGCTAATGTTTTCAGTCACTCAAACACTGGAACAGGCATTGTGGTATGATAGTGCTATACCTCCTATTTGTCAACTTGCCTGTTATCTCCACTTGTCACAAACTGAGAGGGACAAAATTTCGTAGGCTGAGATGTCAACTCTGTTCAATGCTGCGTGTCTGGGTAATTGGGAGAATAACAAACCGGAATGATAGCAAGAGGGGCACGCAGGTGAACTTTCCATGGACAAATCAGCAGATTAGAAGAATGCATTTTTACTTCACATGAAAATGGAATTCAGATAACCAATAATACAGACATTTTTTATCATAAAAATGCCAGGTCACATGTTACTTATGCTACTGTAAGCACACTGTGAGGGCTCAACATCCCACCATGGTAAGCAGTGTCTCTAGACTTGTCTCACATCATGCACACTGCTTGCAAATTGTAAAGGATCTTGATACTTTGAGTGCCCAAGCATTTTCACTATGGCATAACAATCCTCAGAGAACCATTAACCCCTTAACAACCAGACCCTTTTTTGTTTTCACTCCCTACCTTCAAAAATCTATAACTTTTTATAACTTGTAAAGAGCTGTATAAGTGCTTGTTTTCTGCATAACAAATTGCACTTCAGAGTGATGGTATTTAATATTCCATGCCTTGTACTAGGAAGTGGGAAGAAATTCCAAATACAGTGAAATTGGTGAAAAAAAATGTTTTTACAACATTTTCTGGTGGGCTTTGGTTTACGGCTTTCATTATGTGCCCTCCTTTATTCTTTGGGTCAAAATGATCAAGGGGATACTGAATTTATATAGGTTTTATTGTGTTTGAATCTATTTTAACCCCTTACCGACATGTGACGTAATAGAACGTCACATGTCGGGTCCCGGTCTTTGCTGCATATTGCAGCAAAGGCGTGCCGGCACCGATCGCGGGTGCTTTACCGCTGATCGCCGCCGGCAAAGGTGCCGGCGGCTTCAAAAATACGGCGGCACTCGGGCGCCGCCATCTTTCCGTGGATCGTCGCTCCCCGTGACGTCATCGGGGAGCGGCGATCCGTCACCATGGTAGCTTCGGGTCTCACGAAGACCCGAAGCTACTTCGGGTTAACCCATTCATTACAATGTGCTGTCAGCACATTGTAATGTATGAGTAGTAAAATCCCCATATACTGCCATACTGTAGTATGGCAGTATATGATAGGATCGTACAGACACCCTAGGGTTAAAGTACCCTAGGGAGTCTGAAAAATAGTAAAAATAAAAAAATAAAAAAGTTAAAATAAAAAAACCGAAACCTATTATAATAAAAAAAAAACTAAAAATTTCCCTAGAATTGATATGAATATAAATAAACAGTAAAAATCATAAACACATTAGGTATTGCCGCGTCCGAAAATGCCCGATCTATCAAAATATGATAACGTTTTTTCACTGCGTTTAACCCCGTAACGGAAAATCGCGCCCAAAGTCAAAAATGGCAATTTTTTGCCATTTAAAAAAATTTTTAAAATTCTATAAAAAGTGATCAAAAGGTCGTACAGTCCTAAAAATGATAACATTGTAAACGTAATCAAAATCGGCAAAAAACGACACCACCCTCAGCTCCGTACACCAAAGTATGAAAAAGTTATTAGCGCCAGAAGATGGCAAAATCCCCCCAAAAAATGTTGTACAGGAGGTTTTAATTTTTTTAAATGTATGAAAACATTATAAAACCTATACAAATTTGGTATCCCCGTAATCGTACCGACCCAAAGAATAGAGTAAACATGTCATTTGGGGTGCACAGTGAAATCCGTAAAATCCAAGCCCACAAGAATACGGCACAAATGAGGTTTTTTTTACCAATTTCACTTCATTTGGAATTTTTTTTCCCGCTTCCCGGTACACGGCATGGAATATTAAATACCACCATTTTGAAGTGTAATTTGTTACGCAGAAAATAAGCCATCACACAGCTCTGTACATGGAAAAATAAAAAAGTTACAGATTTTTGAATGTGGGGAGTGAAAAATGAAAACGCAAAATCGAAAAAGGGCCGCGGCAGGAAGGGGTTAAAAAATTCAAACTTACTGCACAAAAAAAATGATTTCTTTGTTTTGCCATCTTCTGGTGCTAATACTTCATGCATATGGAGCTGTGTGACGTGTTATTTTTTTGGGAGATGAGATGATATTTTCATTGCTACTATTTTGAGAACTGAATGGCCTATTGATCACTTTTTCACAAATTGGGAAAAAGTGACATTTTGGACTTTTGGGCACTATTTTCCACTACAGGGTTAAAAGCTGAGAATAACTGATAATATATTTTGTTAGATCTGATATTTTGGGATGTGGTGATCCCTGACATGCACCTGCAGCCAACTTGTGACATACTAATACGTCACACATCGGTAAGGGGTGAAGAGCCTAAATGACAACATGCCAAGTCATTTACATGCATATTTTTCTGGGCATCATACCGATATTGAATATTTTGAGATATTTTAAATAATTTGTTTCCATTTTATTTTTAAATTTCCATATGATTAATATGTTAATGGATCCAATGATTTCCATAATTCAATTCTATAATTCTGTTTACTTCTCTGTGTTGAAATTTCAATGGTCACACAGTCCGTTTATACTGTATTATTTCATTAACTTTTGTTCATGAGAAAACTTAATGCAAACCAAACTGTAGGCCACATTTTATATCTCTTGGTGTCTTTCATTATTAATGAAATCTTCTGAAATAGATGAAATATACTGTAAAATGACAAGTCCTATTTTTCATAGCTTTCCACATAATTTATTCAGGTGACATTTACATAATCCAAAAGGAACATAAAGGCTAATAAAATCTCTATAGATTTTCTGATTCACCATCCTATCATTATTGATGTTGTCTTCTTTGAGGGAAACGTTATTGCTGTCAATTGTAGTTTCAGCTGTTTTAGGATTTTACCTTTTACCCTATTTCCACTCTTCATATAAAAGTACATCCCAGGGTGATCTAGTCATTTTTATTTAGGGTCTTTATAAATTCAACAATGAAAGTTTATGTTTAGTATAATATCAAGGTACCTTATACAGGTGGTCCCCTACTTAAGGACACCCGACTTACAGACAATCCATAGTTACAGACAGACCCCTCTAACCTCTGGTGAAGCTTTCTGAATGCTTTACTATAGTCCTAGATTGCAATAATCAGCTGTAAGGGGTCTGTAATGAAGCCTTATTGATAATCCTTGGTCCCATTACAGCAAAAAATGTTTAAACTCCAATTGTCACTGGGGAAAAAAAATTTTTGTCTGGATCTACAATTATAAAATATACAGTTTTGACTTACATACAAATTCAACTTAAGAACAAACCTCCGGACCCTATCTTGTACTTAACCCTGGGACTGCCTGTATGTGTCATAGTTGTGTGGTGGTACTGGCTCTCCTTATGGAGATCTGTTGGTATGGAGGCTAATGTGAGATAAAAATATGGAATACTCTCTCACAAGAAAGAGAACTATCTTGCTAGGGTTCTGAATGCCTAACTCTGACAGTAGTTGTAACACAACTAGAAATAGCCAAGAAATATGTAAACACAGACATTTTCTTTCTTGCATTGGCATTTTGAAGGGTGACTAGCCTTCTTGGGAGACTTGAATAATGAGTTTGTAATGTTGTTAAGATGTAATATTCTAGAACTCACAGTCTTGGAAAAACCAACTTCTCTTGCTATGGCTGATCCCCATAGTGACCCCCTTTGACACATGATTTTCAAAATTCAAATATTCTTCTTCTGAAACCTTGTCTGCTTTGTTGAAATGTTTTTTTCTGCGTCATCTAATTTTTGTAGTATGTTATGAGGCTTAGAACTCTAGGTGCCATTTTTCACATTTTCGTTAAAAATGCAAAGTCATACTTTTGAGGGACCTACTCAGCTTTCAAGTTACTTTGAGAGGCCTAAATAATAGCAAAACTCCATTATAGAAACAACACCCCCCAACGTACGTGAAACAACTTTTATGAAGTTTTTGAATCTTAATAAAAACTTAATAACACTATATTAAGTGTTTAACAGGGTTTAACACCTTGCCGACCGAGGACGAACTATATCGTCCTCGCGCGGCAAGGGGTGTATGGAGAGAGCTCACGAGCTCAGCTCTCTCCATACACAGTGGGTAATGGCTGTATAAAACAGCTAACACCCGCCTGTCACTGCCGCGGTCGGTGCTGGCACCGATCGCGCCAGTTAACCTAACTTACCTTTACATGGGCGCCGCCATCTTGGATGCCCGATCGCCGCCCCCTGGAACGTCATCGGAGGGCGGCGGTTGGTTGCTATGGCAGCCTAGAGTCTCATTGAGACTCGTAGGCTTGCCAGGTGCAATGATTTTTAATAGCCACCAGCGGGCAGGCTATTAAAAATCATTGTAAAATAGCTATATACTGCAATTCAGTAGTATTGCAGTATATAGTGTTAGCAATTGGACCCTATAGGGTTAAATTACCCAGGATCTAAAATAATGGTAAAAAAAAATGTAATTTTTTTTTTTAAATATGAAAAAATAGTAAAACAAAGTAAAAGTTTAAATCACCCCCTTTCCCTAGAACTGATATAAATATAAATAAACAGTAAAAATCATAAACACCATCATAATCATAAAAATTATTACGTCCCAAAATGTCCGATCTATCAAAATATATTAGCAATTTTTCACAGCGTTTAACCCGTAATGGAAATTGGCGCCCAAAGTCGAAACTTTTTTGCCATTTTGAAAAATATAAAAAATTCTATAAAAAGTGATCAAAAGCCCATACAGTCCTAAAAATGAAAGCATTAAAAACGTCATCAAAAGGTGCAAAAAATGACACCACCCACAGCTCCGTGCACTGAAGTATGAAAAAGTTATTAGTGCCAGAACATGGAAAAATGAAGAATTTTTTTTTTTGTACAGAAGGTTTTAATTTTTTTAAATGTATGAAAACATTATAAAACCTGTACAAATTTGGTATCCTCGTGATTGTACCGAACCAAAGAATAAAATAGACATGTGATTTGGGTTGCTCAGTGAAAGCTGTAAAATCCAAGCCCACAAGAAAACGGCGCAAATGCTTTTTTTTTATAATTTTCACTGCATTCTGAATTTTTTTCCCGCTTCCCAGTTTGCGGCTTGGAATAATAAATACCATCACTATGAAATTCAATTTGTTACGCAGAAAACAAGCCCAAACAGAGCTCTTTACATGGAAAAAAAGATTTTTGAAGGTGGGGAGTGAAAAATGAAAATGCAAAAACGAAAAAGGGCCACGTCTCTAAGGGGTTAAAACAAAATGGGGGTGTAAATTAGAAAATGTATTTTCTTTTTGGCTAAATAAATGTACTTTTTTTTTTTTACAAACTTCACAATGGATGATACCCATTTCCTCCCGAGTATGCCCATATCCCATACTTGCTGGTAAACTGGTATATGGGGACATGCCATGGCAATGAAAGGATCATTCAGATCATATTTACACTGTCACCTTTAACCGCTATACACTCTATGACATACTGTCATGTCATGGAGTGCTAAAAAATATTGAAGGGAGCTCATGGAGTGAGCCCTCTTCAGACAGACATGGGGTTTGCTGCATTTTGCAGCAACCACCCACAGCTATCACAAAACATCAGCTCATCTTGCAAAAAATGACACCTTAGACAGGTCACCAAAGTATGAAAACGTTATTAGTGTCAGAAGATGACAAAACAAGGTTTTCATTTTTTAAAATGTATTAAAACACAATAAAACCTGTATAAGTTTAGCGCAATGTGAAAGTCATAAAAAAAAAACCAAGAAAATGGTGCAAATGCAGTTTTCACCAGTTTCAACGCAAGACATCCTAGTATAAGGCATAGTAATTTAGTAATAAATACTATTGGCGATTTGGACATAAGACAGCTTATTTTTTGCAATATGTACTGTTACAGATTGTATGGCATCTTTATCTTATTGATGAGATTTTATTAACTTTCTAATTTGTGTAGGACAAGAAAATCATGAATTTTTGTTTTGGATTTTTAGCATTCCTTTTGGGACGTTCACCGTACCATAAAAAAATATGTTCTCTTTATTTTACGGATCACTACGATAACAGTGATATCTCTATTTATATTTGTCCATTTTACCAAAATGTCATTTGCTTTAGCAGTGCCATCTTTACAGAGGCATAACTTTATTATTTGTCTGTTTTCAGGGCTGGCTGAAGTCTTAATTTTTGTATGAAGAGTTGTTCGTTTTAGTGGTACCATTTTGGGGCGCATAACTTTTTAATCACTTTTTAGGACATTTTGTGAATAAATTTGGGTCCTGTCCGGAGGCAGGGCTTGATTTGTGAGCGTGCCATAATAGTACTGGTGGCAAGTCCCCTCCGCCCATGCATTACTATTACATGGGTAATAGTAAAAAAAAAAAAAAAAAAACATGGAGGGGTTAAGGAAATTAGCACCAGTTGAACATCAGTAACTTGCAGGTATCTGAAAATGTTATCTAATTTTGATCAGTGTTTTTTTTTTTTTACAATAATCCCATTTACAATTTTATTCTGTTTTTTAAAATATAAACAATGTATGAAATAAGCTTAAAATCCTGCTATTTTACTTATGTAAGGATATATTCACATAGGACTACACAGTGACCTTGACATTTAGGAAACTGTGTGTTGCTCTCTAATTTTGGTCTCCAGTGTAAGTTATATTTATCTGATGTTAAAAAGAAAATTTGTTTAAAATTCATACTAAGAACATCCATTGCAGTATGCTGGCATCAGCATGAAAGCAGAATCCACATTTAATAACACTATCCTGTTAATTACATTTTTGACCTTGTTATGTAGGGAAAGAAACTTTTTTGCATTTCATGAAAGGGAAACTGACAAACAAGTCATTATCAATTATCAGGGGGAAAGGATCTCATGTTTGTAAAGAAATTACCTAAAAATATTCATGGCTAGCATGAGTTAGACCAGAGCTAGTACTGGTCTGCTGGGACATTAGTATATTGATATATTCTAATAATGTAAACCATAAACTGCTGCTTATATTGAAATAATATTCTAATGGACTATGCAAATCATGAAGTTAACATCACATATTTGTAAAACTGTTTTGTATTTTCAAATACTAAGATGTATCACTGAATAAATGAAGCAGATGTCTGCTGAGATTCAATGAACAGGACGGCTCTCACCACTGAAGTCAGGTAAATTACCCCTCAAATGATACAACCTGTATAATGTATAGCTGGAAACTGCTAAAGCTATAAAAACAGGTAGATAATTACATCTAAAGACACTTCACAGGGAAGTCCAGTCCTATCCCTAACTAAAGCTCAATTAAAGCTCGGCTATCAGTTATTTATTTACTTATTGGCGATATGGAGACTATTGTTTCATCTCATCTGCAGTAGAAATTGGAAATTATTGCAATGTTTTCTTGCTAAACTTCTAGAGCGGCACTATAAATTGTATAATTAATAATAGATTTGCAAAATTTAGGGATGAAATTATCATAAATTCATAGGGTATTTTGGATAAAATAGAATTGCTGTATATAAAACAATTAATTCAGGGTTGAAGGCACACAATATAAAAATAAATTTTCAAAAGTTTGTGTATTTATATTTAAGTCAAAGGGACTTTGTATATTTTTGATTTAGCTTATACAGAATGTTTACTGTACAAGTTATTTAGGTAGGCATAACATATGTTATAATTAGGCATTAGGGACAGCATAGCTCCCAACCACCCCAGATTCGGTGGGAAAGTTCCGTTTTGTGGGGTGCTGTCCCACTGCCCCTGGTTGTTGGGAGAATGCTTGTCCATATCCCACCTCCTGGTACCCGCCCCGACTTACTAAAGGTGCAGAACAGGGACCAGGAGGCAGGATCAGCTATCTCTCTGCTGTGCTCTGTAAGAGGGGAGATGGAGGAGGACAGGAGGCCACAAAAGAAAATAGAGGATAAAACTAAAGAGGGGTATTATAGGTTGCTGAGTTGCCTTAAGAGTTATTATAAGGGTCCTCAGGGGTGACAGGAAGGGGCATTAGACTATGTGGGGGTTATTAAGTTTGATATTATACTATGGTTGGGGGTGGGACAAGGGTCGAGATAATGGGCGTGGTTGGGAGGCATGGAGAGAGAGTATCATTTATATGCAAAGGGCACATCACATTTTGTGATCCATGTGGGGGAAACATGATTAGTTGTGTTCTAAGAGGCATTTCTTATATACAGGTAGTTCAGTTCATAATTGTTATACTGGGACACTATACTGTAAGACATTGTGGTGTTTTTAGGGAGACAGTGAGTATATTTGCTGTAAGGTGCTGAAGACATTTAGTAATAAATTCTGCAACCTGAAGTCATGGCTGAGAGAAGACATAATGGGGCAGATTTATCAAGTGTCTGAAAATCAGAATATTTCTAGTTGCCCCTGGCAACCAATCAAAGCTCAGCTTTCATTTTACCAGTGCTCATGAATATTTTAAAGGGGAGCTGTGATTGGTTGCCATGGGCAACTAGAACTATTCTGACTTTCAGACACTTGATAAATCTGCCCCAATGTCACCTATCAATTTCTAGATACCACCTCTGCCCATGTCTGATAAGTACTGTGCACTAAATAGGAGCAATAAGATATCAATAATGTTACTCATACACATTCACAAAACTCCAAGTCAATACATTTACAATATCCATGTTTGTTTAATGAACATCGCTATGGAGTGTGCCCATTAAATGACTGTAAGCAATGGCAGAATGTTTATTTGAGAGCAGATTGTTTATCTTGAGACAAATCCTTCAACAGACTGTTTCATTTTTCAATGCTGTGTTCCGGGCCCTTGACAAACACAACAAACCTGTGTGCTGTTTTATTTAAAGTCAACTTCAGCCGCCAATGCATTGGATCTGCCATCTGATTCAATGAAATTCTCCCAGCAGCTTTTAAGGCCATGTGTACACATATTCTCTGGAGAAGCATTCTCTCCTGTCATGCAACAGCAATGTTTGTCTCTGGTTGTTCCTCCAGAATATTTATGTGTACAGTTACATAGAAAATATGGTGCTCTGTCCCTGGGGGCTTTTTACTGAAAATGTATAGATGTGCTCATTAAAAATGATTATAAAGAATCTTATTAATTTATTTAAATACTTACGATAAATATGATGCAATAAATCTGATTATATTTACAATGGAAATGGCACAATAAATAGTTTTCTGCTTGGGCTTTATGAGCACCGAAAACATACAGCAGACACAAAGTTTATGAGCCAAGTGTATTCAGGAGGATTTTCCCCACCTACCCTCATAACTTATGATTTGGAAGCTAATGTGTAGGTACACTGGGGAAAATAAGCAATAAGTATACAATCCAAAGAATGGAGGGGTCTGTTTTTCACTTTAACAGGTACACTAAAATGGTCTGGCTGGGCTGCGGACTGGTCCCATGGAGTGAGAGCTCGGTTCAGTTTTGTGCTCCAAAGAGGGGATCCCTGCCAATTGATGGGGAAGTCGAGCACCAGAAAGCTGACAAGAAGCTCCAAGAGACACATACCCACGGAAGTACCAATTTCATACTACTTTGCTCAATCGGAGGACAGAAGCGAGGGTCCACATCACCTGTATTGCATACCATCTTCCGCAGCCTTGTGGCAGTGTACGGTCTCACTAATGAGCCAGCGCACCACAGGTCAGCCTGCCCGGCAGAATAAAAATACAGATACAGTCCCCATAGTGCACAGAGATTGAATGGGACTTAACCCCGACAGTGCTCGGGTCCCCAGGCTCGACTGTAGATGCACCACAGCTGGTGCAGAGCAAAGCTCCTTCCCTACACCAGATCCGGGAACTGGATTCCTCCTCTGTAACTGTGCCACAGCCACTTATAATTGCGGAGACAACCACATCTAACAGCCTTCACCCCAGGCAGACTCCTGAGCCAGAAGAGCCACAAACCCCAAACATGGGCTGGGAGTCCCCCCAATAAGAGGTCACTGCTCTCTGACACATATGGTAGATCACCCCATTGCACCCCAATGAAGAGCAGGGCTATTCTTTGAATGAGGAACCCCATACCAGCAACAACAGCCTCTCCCAGAGTTCAGACAACACCCTGATTTCCTTAAGGGGACATTGCACAATATCTGAAGGGCTGCAGCCACGAGTGGTGGCAGCACAGACGCTGTTTGACCATCCTGAGTTGCACTATTGGCTTTACTCCCTTCTAAGCATGATATGGACACCTTGGCTACCAATCTGAATCGAGCATGGTGACAGGACCTCAAAAGGGTTAATAATGAAGTATCAGATCTCCAGAGACAAATGGCTGACTTAGAGTCTTTCTGTGTTTCAGTTTCTGAAACTGCAGGAGGCTTCCACTTGTTTGGTTGCCTTTTGAGTAAACTGGATGATCTTGAAAGTAGAAACTGATGAAATAATATGGGTATTTGAAGGACACCTTCTCAGTAAACTACACCCGCTTTCTACTGACAAAGAAGGATTTAGCCGCTTGGAGCAGGCTGCAGGTTTCTTGCCTGGGACACATAAATAGCATTAAGATGAATGTTCTATCTCGGCTTTTATACTTGTTCCAGACCTTCCCTGTCAATTTACCTGCTTCTTTCTTCGGCCAAGTCTTATAACCTTTATAACCCTTATAGGGAAATTTATATTTGCTTTCTCTACAGCTTGAGTTGCAAGGGTAGTGTTGATATGTTGGAAAGCCAATGGAGGATTGGCGCTCGCGGACTGTAGGGCATACTATGTGGCCACCGCTGTAGTTCAAATCTTGGACTGTTTTCACTCCATGAAAGCTAGACTGTTGGTACGGCTTGAATCTGACCTTTCTCCATTGCCTCTATCGACTCTTCTCTGGTCCCCTGTACCGGCCATTCAAATGCCGATATTGTCCTTCATTATATCCCACACACTCGCTTTGTTATGCTCATTTAGAGATGTTTTGTCCACTAATGGGATCAAACCTGTGGATGTCCTGCTGCCTGACTAGCGACACTCAATTACTCCAACACACTTTTACAACATTCAAAAGGAGAGTTGGCACTTGCATAGGGACCTCTCCCCAATTGAAGACCAATGTATATCTCCACCCTTGCTGAAGGAAACAGTGTCCATAGTTTATGGTCTGATTATCTCCACCCTTCCTTGTCCCTCCAGCCCTTTGTCCAGAGTTGGGAACACAAATTTGGCAAAATTCTTTTATGCAACTTGGAGCAGACCTTTTGAATGTGCCATAAATTCTCAATCCCTGCTTCTGTATCCTATTCACAAACCCTCCCGCTGCCTACTCAGCCACCTTTTAGTCGCACCACGAACAGTTATCCCTAGGCTGTGGAAGAGCTCTAAGCCGCCCAAAATCTCGCGGTTACATAGCATACACATAGTTAGTCCCCCGCCTCCAACCGCATGTTCCCTTTAAACTCTTTCCTGAGTCTGTCTCCCTTTTCTCTGCTTTCTTATATATACGCTTGGTACATTCACCTATTTGTTCTTTTTAATCATAAGGAAATAATTTTGTATAATGAACATTTGGTATCTTTTTCACACTTTGCAATGTGGTGTTCAAGTATTTGCTCATGTATGATATCCAAGTATGCATGTTTCATTTTAACTATTCATGATGCATGTGATTCATCTTGTATTTTCATTAATAGACTCTTCTTGAATCCTGAAAATGTCACAGAAGTAGCAGGAGACAATGGCTCCTATATATGGTGGTTAATAAGTATATTTTGGAGAGTGAAAGGTGAAGGCTAATGACTGGTTCAAGCAGCAGCATTTTTGTTAAAATATTTCATTTTATTCTGTTCCCTTAAAAAGAATGGTTGTACCATTATACAAGCTCTTATATCTCTTGTGTCACCCCCCTTATCCTTAAAGACTCTGTGCTCTTGCGAGCAGGGCCCTTACTCCTATTGTTCCACATGACTGTTTATACTAGGTAAACGCTGAGGAATATAATGGCGCAATATAAATAAAGATTATTATTAATATAATTATTATTATCATCATCGTATCAACTCAGTGAATAAAGGGATGGCACTCAGGAAAACACATAAAAACAAAATGCATAGGAATATGTTGCAACTGTGTTTTTTGGGAATTCTACCACATTTGGAATTTTTTTCCAGCTTCCTTGTACATTTAACAAAATATAGTATAGTGACACTAGGAAGTACAATTTGTCTGGCAAATAATAAGCCCTTATATGTCTATGTAAATAGAAAAATAAAAAAGATATGGAAATATGGAAAACGACCCGGGAAAGAAAGGATTAAAAAGGTAACATGTTCCATAGCCCACATTTATTAACTGCTCTGGTGCCAGATTTCGGGTGCAGTTTGCACCAGACCTCGCCCCAATTGACAATTTGGGTAAAGTAATTATTTCAGGGCCTGTACGCTAAACCTGATGTACAGGCACTGATAAATCCCCACTGGACTCAGGCAGCACCATTTTGTCTGCCAGTAGTGCAGATCAATAGAGACTATGTAACCTGTACACAGGACCCTTTATGATATCATTCTGACATATCATTGTAGCCACGTGTGCAACTACTTATGCGATTTAGGTTTGTATGGAACAGGGGAGAAAGTAGCAGCCACTCTAATAAATTATGCTTGTTAAGTTATTTTCAGGGATGTTAGCTTGTTGCTTAAAAGCTATAAATCCCCATGAAACCAATAGTTTCGGTAGCTTGAGCAATAATCTCCTAAGGGAAGCAAACTAGTTGTTAACAACTACTAATGACAGATTTCTAAAGGAATCATTGCTTAATTAGATTAAGAGACATGGGCTGTAATGATAAGATAACATTTCTTTGGAAAATACATTACAGTATGCTTATTTAAGAAGTTCAAAGAAGTTTTGGTCTCATTATTGATATTTTTTGTAATAAAAACATGTCTTTAGAGCTACCGTTTTATGTAAATTTTGAACCATGCCGTCTAAAAGGATATGACTAGCAATTATGTCCCAAGCTAGAACTTCCATGTGTATTAACCCATTAACCTATTTAGGTGTTTAGACTAACCTGCAGGGAATCTACAGTTCCATACCGCCCATGTAGTCTACGTTAGCGATTTCTGACATGACACATGGGAGTGGGATAGAAATTGTAGAATAGTAGTCTAGCAAGTAGGAACGCATATACGTTTTTCAGATGCAGTTTTCAATGTCTAAACCAGAGGTGGAGTGAAAAAAGACAGGAGAAGCAGCCTCTCTCAATAATATGTTCTTACCCATTATCAACCACACCGTCTTTTGGCTTCAAAAACTGCATCTGAAAAAATGAACGTGTGGACGCACCCTAACTGGTCAAAGAGAACCACTAAAACACATGTGCATTGCTAGAACCAGATAGGACCTTAATGTTCAGCCCCAGGATGATTTGATAAAACTTGGCAGTACAAGTATAGCACTTGCAGTGGCAGAATTGTATTGCATGCGGTCTCTAAATTAAACAATATTCAGCAAAATTGTAATATAATGCACCATGTATCCCAACACAGGAAGATTCCCCCAGGGAGATAAAAATGGAACTATGACTGATCTAGTAGATGGTGACTGTCAGAAATCAACTCTCTGACCAATTCCATTTATTTATAATAAAAATTCAAAAATTGAAATAAAAAATAATGTTGCCTACTCCACTTTTATTGTTAATAAAAACACATTTACCTGATTTAACACAAAACAATGTCCATGTGAATACAGCCTTATAGGTAGGGGTGGGATCCAACCGCTTCACCCCAGCTTGGCAATCCAGTTGTTAAAAACATGACCAGTTCGCCACACCGGGTTAAAGCAGGTCGGCACCTTGGCTCCCACCCTTCCTTACTGCAGCGAAGCATGGAAGTAAGTGATGGTTGATCCAGCGCATCCAACGACTGATTGCGAATAAGAATGCATGATGACATCACACATTGCCTGTGCCAAGTCACCTTCAAACCGGCAAGGCAGACGTGTGATGTCATCATGCACCCTCTGCCCCGAAGCTTCGAGATCAAGACACAAGAAGAGGAACAAAGGTAAGAATGTTTTTACTGGGAGCATCACTACAAATAATGTGGGCCAACAATACAAGAAAAAAAGAGGTGTGTCAAAAGGGCAATGAGTAATGGAAACTAACTTTATCTATCTATCCAATGCAGAGATTAAGAGAATCCCATCCTGTATTGGAATAACAGAGAACTAAACTAGTGGTAGATGAAGAAATAATTTACATCTAGGGACACCCTTATGATCAAGTTGAAGTAGGAAGTATTAAGATAATATACACTTTGAGCAAGAAATGTGTCAGATTTTTGTGTTCTATATTTAACCAAAAGCCTGATTTTAATACCTGAATATATATTACATTATGATGTCTCTTGCCTAGAGCCTTACCTTTTTGAAATGCAGGTCTGTGCTCTATTTCTTTGCTTTTAAATCTCTAGTGACTGAAACTATGCTTTAAAAATGTATAGAGTTAAAAGCAAAGCCCACTGTATGATACTTATGGGATATCCAGCCACGTGGTATCATAGCTGCCACCCTCTTTAATGGAATCTTTGTTGACAGTTGACACTGTTCCTATATTCAGTATTGAAAATGGACTTAAAATAAAATAAACAAATGAGAATTAAAACAGAATTAACACTTTTAAAAGACATCTACCACCAGATTACTAGTTAGACTGTCCTAACTCGCTTGCTTGTTACCTATAGGGGATGCATAGGGTTTTGGTTATCAGTTATAAGGCTTCCAAATTCCTGAGAAAAGAACTTTGTGAAAATACTTAAATGAGCCTGAGGCTGCTATCACCTGAACACCTCATAGCTCCGCCTATGACCAATTATGCACACCAACCCCCCGCCCAGTCCAGTCAACTCATTACAGATAAAATTGCGCAATGTAAAATCCATGAGGACGCCAAGTCAATCTCCTGTGACTTGGCGTCCTTGTGGATTTTACATTGCGCAATTTTATCTGATTGATAACTGTCTACACTATGTCCGCATTATTTTCTATGTATAGTGGGATATGCTACTAGGAGAACTTTAAGGACTACACACTTGAGTGGTTCCGTGTCTGGATGGTGCCTTATTTTCGTATGGGATATTAACCCCTTAAGGACGCAGGGTATTTTCGCTAATTTCTCGCTCTCCATCTTCAAAAATCCATAACTTTTTCATTTTTCCATGTATAGAGCTGTGTGAGGGCTTATTTTGTGCGTAACAAATTTTACTTTCCCATGATGTTATTTATTATTCCATGCATGCCATGTAGTGGGAAGCCGCAAAAAAATTCCAAATGTGGAAAAACGGAAAAAAACTGCATGTGCGTCATGTTCTTGTGGGCTCAGTTTTTACGACTTTCACTCTGTGCTCCAAATAACACATCTACTTTATTCTTTGGTTCGGTACGATCGCGGTGATAGCAAATTTATACAGGTTTTATTGTGTTTTAATACATTTTCAAAAATTAAACGAATGTGTACAAAAAAAGAAAAAAATTTTTTTGCCATCTTCTGACGCGAATAACTTTTTCATACTTTGGCGCATGGAGCTGTGTGAGGTGTCATTTTTTGCTACCGTTCTCATTGCTACCGTTTTGAGGACTGTGCGACATTTTGATAATTTTTTATGTCATCTAAAAAGGTGTAAAAGTCGCGTTTTGGACATTTGGGCGCCATTTGCCGTTCCGAAGGTCACTGCCGTCAATAACCGTTTTTATATTTTGATAGATCGGGCATTTTGGGACGCGGTGATACCTAATGTGTCTGTGATTTTTACTATTTATTATATTTTATATCAGTTCTTGGGAAAGGGGGGTGATTTGAACTTTTAATATTGTATTATTTTTTTACATTTTTTAAACTTTTTTTTTTCTTTTTTTTCCCACTATTTCTTAGATCCTCTAGGGTACATTAACCCTAGATGGTCTGATCGCTCCTGCCATATACTGCAATACTACTGTATCGCAGTATATGGCATTTCTGCTCACTATACATTACAATGAGCCACAGGCTCATTGTAATGGATATGCAGAAGCCATGTATCCTCGGGTCAAACGAAGACCCGTGGCTACCATGGCAACCGATCGCCGCCCCCCCGATGACATTCGGGGGAGCGGCGATCGGAGGTAAGATAGCGGTGCCCAAGCGCCGCCAAATTTAAAGTGCCGCCGGCGGCAAAGAAAAGGTTAACACCCGCGATCGGTGCAAGCACCGACCGCGGGTGATAGCGATGGGTCTTTGCTGCGATATGCAGCAAAGCCCATCTCTGTATGAAGAAGGCTCAGCCCGTGAGCCTTCTTCACACAACCTTCACAGCTCCATGGCGGATATATCCGTCACGGAGCGTGAAGGGGTTAATGGTCAAGCGATTTATTGAAAGGTTTACATACAATACGTATGAATTTGGATCAAAACCAAGTGACTTGAAGATTATATAGAGCTCCGGTCACATTACATTTTACATTCTCTTCAAACCTTCGGATGTCTTGGACTCATTCGGGACTGTTGTTTGAGCTCTACCTACAGATAAGGTGCTGCATTACTTTGAACTTTTATTGCATCACAACAGCGGAGAAGAGGAGATTTGCCTAATTACATTGTTGTCAACATTGCGTTTACAAAACGCAAGTGTTAATGGGATATTAACACATATGCTAAACAAGTATTAACAAATGTGTTAACAAAACATTAACACATGCATTAACCCCTACGGGACTCAGCCTCTTTTGGCCTAAAGGACGCAGCCCCATTTTTCAAATCTGCCCTGTGTCACTATAATTGGTTATAGCGTGGGAACGCTATGAGATATCCAGGGGATTTTGAGATTGTACATCAAATTAGTTTAAAAATTTGGATGAAATTTTTTTTGCGTTTAGTTATGAAAAAAAAACAAAATTTGGAAAAATTCTTTATTTTCAACATTCTAAATTCTCTACTTTTGATGCAGATAGTCAAAGCGCCCAAATAAATTAATAACTTACATTTCCCAAATGTCTGCTTTATGGTGGATGGTTCTTTAAGATTCCACATATTTTACTAGAATGTTATGAGGCTCAGAATTTAGGTATCATTTTTTAAAATTTTTTGTAAAATCACCAAAACCCGTATTTAGATGGACCTGCTCAACTTCTAATTGACCGTGAGAGGCCTAAATAATAGCGAGACTCATAAATTACCCCATTGTGGAAACTACAACCCTCAACGTATAAAAAACCACTTCTAAGAAGTTTGTTAACCCTTTAGGTGTTTTATAGGGGTTAAAACAAAATGGAGGTGCAGTCTACAGATTGTAATGTTTTTTCACAATACACTCATTTTGGTTGGAAAATTAAACATTTACAATGGATTTAATGAATAAAGGCTCCACAAAGTTTGATACCCAATTCCTCCCGAGTACACCGATACCCCATATGTAGTGGTAACCTGCTGTATGGGCGCACGACCGGCAATAGAAGGGAAGGAGGCGCCACCCAGATCAGATTTGCTATGTCACATTGTACAGGTTATAATTTTTTTCTTTTTTTTATTGTGGACCTATAGGGGCTTATTTCTTTTGCCACATGAGATGCACTTTTGTAGTAGGTAATTTTGGGGCATCTATAGCTAATTGGTGAGATTTTATTAACTCTTTGTTGGTGGAGGAAATGAAAATCATCAATTTTTAGGGAAATTTTTATGTGTTTTTTTTTAACCATACCATAAAAATAGTATATTTTTATTCTATGGGTCGCCACGATTACGAAAATACTTCATTTATATATATTTTTTATTTTTTCCCACTTTTACTGAATAAAAAGTAATTTGGCAAAATTGTTGTTAATTTTAGCATCACCAAGAATGATTGTTCTTTTTTGGGTCTTATTTTAGATTGCGTAACTTTTTAAAATCACTTTTTAGAGCATTTTTAAAGGGCATTAATAAAAAATCATCTTTTTTTTCAGAGAGAGTTTTTTTAGGTTGTTTTCTTACGGGGTTCACTTTGCGGATCTAATAATGGTTTTGTTTTATTATGCAGATTGTTACGGACGCAGGGATACCAAATATGTGGGGGTTTTGTGTATTTTATTCAATTGTACTGAATAAAATCTAATTTGGAGAAAATCTTATTCATTTTAGCATCACCATCTTGTCATATGCATAACTTTTTTATTTTTTGGCTGACAAATCTGGTTAGGGGCTTATTTTTTGCGAGAACAGTTGTTCTTTTTAGTGGGCTTATTTTGGAGTGCATACAATTTTTTAAATCACTTTTTAGAGCATTTTTTATAGGGTATTAATTAAAAATTATCTTTTTTCGGAACATTTTTTGCGTTTTTTTCCTCCGGCGTTTATCCTGTGGGTTCAGTAACGATTCTCTTTTATTATGCAGATTGTTACGGACGCGGCAATACCAAATATGCGGGGGGTTTTTGTGTTTTTATGTTTTTTATACTTTATCAAGTGTTTTTATGGGAAAGTGACATTTTAGGGGCTTATATTTTTATGCAATTATTTTTTAATTATTATAATGTATAGTGTTTAGTGTTTTGGCATGTTTTTACTTATACATAGTCGAATTTAAACCAGCGATGCTCTGATCGCTGGTTTAAGTTCAATACACTGCTCTACAATACTGTTTTATTGTAGAGCAGTGTAATCTGTCTGGCATGCTTGCGCATGCTCAGACAGTTTGCTGTCAGACCCGGAAGGGATCTGACTGGCAGGGAGAGCGGGCAGCTCCGGGGCACATGCCAGTCTGAGCTGCCCAGAAGAGGATCAGATCCCCCGGTAGGCGGCGCGGGGGATCCGATCCATAGGGGGAAGACCCTTACACGTCACGGTCATGCTTGCGCACTGGCCTATAAGGCGCACCTTTGATTTCTGAGAAAATGAAAGGATTTTTGGTGCGCCTTATAGGCCGAAAAATACGGTATATGGTAGCCTGATCAATAGGGAAGACAGATAATCAGTTGCTTTAACCTCCAGAAGGCAATTAGTGTATTCAACAATCAGAAGTAACAAAACAAAAAAATACATTAATATTTTTCCCAGAGGATGAAGCAACAGTCAGTTATGGAGAATGACAATGTAAATAAATGTTATTGTTACAAGACAAACAGATATATTTTAGATTAATGTTCACAGCGGGTCAGATTTATATCCCATCACTTTAATCCTACAGGGGAATCTGTTACATTTGCTTCAACTTTATTATTATGTAATCCTCATCTAATTAATCGCAATATTGTTTCCGTCACCTAATCCATAAACTTATATTACAACATGAATTTCCTATATTTCTTTAGTATATCCTTGGTGAAATCTTAATTTACATTCTGACTTTATAAATGAAATATCTTTCATTTCAATATCAAATTCAGTTGTCGCAGGTATCCCCACTGCTCATATACAGCTGTCTTTTTAGGTCCCTTCACACAGTACAAAAATCCTTGATACAGTCATCTCCTATAATGGCTACACATAGGTCCAAGCTATCAGTCAAAAAAAGAGTGCATGCTTGTTTAACCTTCAATCAGGTGATTTATCTTTTACGTAGCCCCTGATATCGTTGTTTTACAGCAGTACACTGTATGGTATAAACTTGGGCCCACATTTATCAAAAACAGTACAATATTACCCTGTGAAGTGTTCAGAGTAATAATAATAATCTTTATTTATATAGCACCATCAAATTCTGCCGCACTTTACAAATTATAGGGGACGTATACAAATATAATATCACATTACAGAGAACAGTCATATGGAACAATACGAGTGAGGGCCACGCTGCGCCAGATTCATGATTTGTGGCGTGTATTCTTCATGAATCTAGCACCCTATGCACTGCTCCGACAGAGTGAACCAACTTTTTTTGATGCACCTTTAACATAGAGAGTGCAGAACAATTATGTCAGACAACAATCTTAATGAGTTGCACACTTGGCTCCTAGGAGCTAACAACGGCTCAGAACCGGTCCACAAACAGTTCCACAATTAAAACAAAAGAAAGAGAGAAATTACTCTGACCGGAGCTCCGACAATCCTTTATAAATTCTTTAGAAATCCACTAAAGTATATTGCTTGACACCTCGATCCTTTTCAATGAGTATTACACGTCTCCACAGGTTTCTGACAAGAATAGGTCACCATTCAGACCAACTCCATCACGTTTCCTAATCCCCCTTCATTGCCATCTCTCTTTAAGACAATTTCACTAGAACAAATACACGTATGGATAGTGTAGTATATTCTTTATAGTTTAAAATTTTATTTAAAAATATACTCACAAAATATTTGTAAAAATGCACATATCTAGACATAAGCAGGACGCCAGTGACACATGTCCACTCGACCCTGGGTTTCGCCTACACGGAAGAAGCTGACAAAATGTTGACAACAATATTAAAGGGAAACTACCATCAAAATCAAGCATTATAAACTAGGGACACATACTCATAGATCCAGGCACCCTTACTGTGGTAAAATTATGCTAAAAGGCCAAAGGGGCTAACCTAGCCCATCTGTGATCTGACTTTACAGGCTGTTACATCGTCTCTCCCTTCCCCTGCTTACTCAGCACTTAAACAGTGAGCACTTCTTGTGGTTCGAGTACACTCAACACTAGTTACAAGTTATTCCAAATAACATGTTTTTCCAGTCATGTAAAATTAATGTAGAAAATGATAACAGTTTTCTTACATTCCTTATGGCTCATATATCATTTTATCAATATTTTAACAGGTTGGAACCAAGAACATAATTAAACATTACAATTGTTAACAAAACACAAGGAACAATAGGTCAAAGGCCTGGATTACAGATATAATTGGAGGCAAAAAAGAATAGTAAAACTTTATATAATTAAAACATAACACAAGTATCTGCTTGTACACGGTTATACTTCTTGACCTGCTCTGATCTTCTGAGAATACTAACAGTGTCTTTAGTCTCAAGAACATCACATCCATTGATGTTTCTGCCAAGATCTCAAATCCCATGAAGCAATGAACCTTAAGACCCAGACCTAATAACAAAATAGGCCATTTATTAGCAGACACAACATCAAAAATGTAGAACATCCAAAGTTATTGTTTGTTTTCATGAAATTGTGAAAACATTTTCCACTTTCTTAAGGTCTTCATGGTGCTGAGAATGGTTGTGATACATTTGCAGATTTGAAGTAAAAAAGGAAATATTCCTTAACCAATTCAGGATTGGGCCATAAGAAGACATTTTTATTCATTTATATTTCACAGCATGCAGTTTTTAAAATTCCCTTTGCTTATACAAATTACTATTTATTTTTAGTAATACAGTGCTTTATTTTTATTATTATTCATTTTTGTAAAAAAGAGATAAAAAGAGAAAAAAGAGATAAAGAAAAATTCATAAAAATAATAATTTTCATAAATTATTTCAGTCATTTTTATATTTATAGTTATCAGTACTGTTCTTTTTTATCTTTTCAGTTATTAATTTAATTTTAATTTTGATAAAGTCAAAATTGTGACCTCCATTATGCCGCCACCACCACACCAAGTGGGCGTTGAGTGGGGTTTGCTGACTGCTAAGTGCGCCAGTTGGGGAGCCTTCATGCTTGGTGTTACTGCAATAGTTATAGCCTGTGCCCATTGCTGACACAGTTTATAAGTGCAATTTTATGCCAGTAAGGAACTGGCATTGAATTGTCAAGTCAATGGATATATGAAGAGACCAGAGCATGTTGACATATATGTTCTGACATACAAGCCCCGCTCATGGAGGGAATACAGCCCTCGAGGCACACTGCAGAGGATCTCCTGTGATTAATGTGAGCTCCATGCAGGGGGCGTGCATGGAGTGTTCAGTTCACATCTGAGGTATTCCCAGGGGCGGACTTGCCATTAACCCCACCGGGGGGAAATCCTGGTGGGCTGACCTGGCTGAGGGATCTAGGGCCGGTTGGTGCAGGAGAATCTGACATAAAATGTCAGCCTGCACTGTGCTATTAGCTCACAGAACAGCCTCACCTACACTACAGGCAGCCCGTGCAATGTCCTAGGGTTGTGAGCAGACGGTCCGATGCAAGCTGCTGCCCCTATGAAAAGCTGCTCTGCACGGCTCCAGATAGGGCAGCATTGAGTGAAAATGAAAAATCCCGGCACTTCAAGGTAGGTGCCAAAAAAAGTCTCCTTTTATTCACGGAGCATTATAACAAGAAAATAACAAAATGACAAGTATATGAAAACACGTTTTTGCGGCTCTTCCCTAGCTGTCATCAGCTAACGTCCATTCCTTTTATACAACATGGAGGTCTACAAGGAGCGTATATGATTCCTCCAGCTCCGGCAGCGATCGTCAACACTTAAGGAAGGATGGCTGACCTTTTTTCAGGCAGAGATGACCACTCTGGTGTACAAGAGGACGAGGAGAGCGGGCGACACCACCAAAGATCGAGAAAATCCAGTATTGACGAGGTCACAGGCATGCGACCACAACCCCCCTCCCTAGTTATAAATATTTCTTCACAAAAACTTTCACCAGATGAAATAAACTTATTATAAAAAGGACTGTCCTTTAGCCCAATAGAGACTTTAGACACCTTTAATCTGGACATTGACCAAAGATTTTTTTGCAATATAAGATTGAAAGCACATTTTTCAGCCGAGCCATTTGTCTGACCAACAGAGACCTGCAGAAGTACAAACAATGGTTTCCATGTCTGAACTGGGTCTAACTACAAAAAGCTATTATAATCCACCAAAATCATATCATCCAGTAGAGACTTTTATACAGTTTGTGAACAGGGACATAGAAAAATAATTAATTGAGATTAAAAAAGGTACATACCATGTCAACCAAAATTTGCCTCCACCAGAGAGAATGGCACTTTTGCATAAAGATAATATAATATTAAAGCCAGCCAACAAAGGCGGTTTCATCATAGTAATGGGTAAAACCGCCGATAAAAGTGAAATTATGCTCCAACTCTCTGATGGGGACACTTATGAGAAATTGTCAAGAAACCCTACTTTAGATGTTAAGAAAAAAGTTGATGCTTTAATTCTTAAAATGTACGTGACAATGTTATTGATGAAAAACTTGACACATTTTTACATAAGGAGTCACCAATAATTCCAGTCTTTTATGTATTGCCAAAGATACAAAAAACTTTGGAAAACCCACCAGTGAGACCAATATTGTCTTCTATGGATTCCTTACTTTCTCCACTGGAGAAATTGCTGACTCCTTTAACTAAGAAAATGCTGTTCTATTTATTAGATAAATAGATGCTTGTCATAATGCTCCGTGAATAAAAAGAGAAGTTTGCTGTCACCTACCTCGAAGTACTGGGATTTTTGATTTTCACATTATTCTAGCATGTCCGCAAGCATGAGGAGAGGGTGCACCAGTGCCGAACAACCAGAGCGTACAGGGCACTGCTGCAGCCCCTCCTCCCAAAACCAGGAAGCAGAATCCAATAAATAGGATGCTGCTAGACGGGAGAGGGCTTTTTTATTTTTGCACATTAAAAAGAGATCTGTGACGGCTTGTTTTCTGCATAACAAATTGCACTTCATAGTGATGGTATTTAATTTTCCATGTCCTATACTGGGAAGCAGGAAAAAAAATCCAGATGCAGTGAAAATAGTGAAGAAAACGCATTTGTGCCATTTTCTTATGGGCTTGGATTTTATGGCTTTCACTATGCGCCACAAATGACACGTCTACTTTATTCTTTGGGTCGGTGCGATCATGGGGATAACTAATTTGTATAGGTTTTATAATGTTTTCATACATTTACAATAAATTAAAACCTCCTGTACAAATTTTAAAAAAAAATTTTGCCATCTTCTGGCGCTAATAACTTTTTTATACTTTGGTGTACGGAGCTGTGGGTGATGTTATTTTTTGCAACTTTTGAGGATGTTTTCAATGCTACCATTTTTAGGACTGTACAACCTTTTGATCCCTTTTTATTGAATTTTATATGTTTTTCAAAATGGCAAAAAAGTGTCATTTCTGACTTTGGGTGCTATTTTCCGCTTCGGGGTTAAAGGCAGTGAAAACCCGTTATTATATTTTGATAGATCAGGAATTTTCAGATGCCGCTATGCCTAACTTGTTTATGATTTTTACTGTTTATTAATATTTATATGACTTCTAGGGAAAGGAGGGTGATTAGAATTTTTATGGGTTTTTTATTATAATTTTTTAAAACTTTTTTTAATTTTTACTATTTTTCAGACACCCCCCCAGGGTACTTTAACGCTAGGTTGTCTGATCAATCCTACCATATGTAAGGCAGTATATGGGGATTTTCATCCTCATACATTAAAATGTGCAATTATCACATTGTAATGAATGGGTTAAACATGACAGCCTGGAGGCAGTCCGAGGCTGTCATAGCAACAGATTGCCGCTCCCTGTTAAAGTCACAGAGAGCAAGATCTTCAACGAGATAACACCCGCGATCGGTGCTAGCACCGATCGCGGGTGTTACCGGAAAAAGTCTTTGCTGCAATATGCAGCAAAGACTTATTGGCTATAGAGAGGGCTCAGCCCATGAGCCCTCCCCATGCACCGGCAACCGACGCGTCGGTAAGGGGTTTAATCGGCCCCCTTTCCTTAGAACATAAAAATAAACAGTAAAAATCATAAACATGCTAGGTATCGCCACGTCCCAAAATGTCTGATCTATCAAAATATAAACAAAGAATGGAAAATAGCACCCAAATGTCCGAATCACCACTTTGTAACAACTTTTCCATCCTTAAATATTTGAATACAGTATTTTATTTATTTATTTTTTTAGGAAAACATAAAAAAAGATTACAAGGTCAGATCCTGCATGAAGGTACAAAGAGGATTCAGTCAGTGATTCTGCTTTATTAAAGGGGTATTCCCATGAAAATAATTTTCTTATATGTACTCAGGATAACAAAATAACACATTCTCTAATTCACTGTTATTAACAGATATCCAGCATTTTACAGATATAAGTCCAACCTGTCTCTATCAGTCCTGGGGTACACAATTTCAGTTGTCCCTAGACACGACCCTGTAACTTCAGACTTAGGTTGGGTGTCCACCATCTTGGATTCCTGTATGACTCAGTGCTGCTGAGATTTCTCTGTCTCTCTCTGCTGTGTGCTTGTAGCCATGCCCCTTGCACAGAGCTCACACTGATCACTTCCCGCCAGCAAACACATAGTGAGGAGAGACAAGCTGCAAACTATAATAATGTAACCACATTGTTACCCCACAGAACTAGATGGATAATAATGTATCTGCTAAGAGAGGCCCAACCCACACCCTGGGATTTTACACTTAGCAGCCTAGAGAGTGATAGGAGCTAAAACAGCAATACAACTGAGTAAAATTGTAAAATATGAAGTTAAAATGATCTTTATTGTGTTAACATCACCAGGGGATTGAAATGTGAGAATTTTCTTTTGTTGGAAAACCCCTTTATGACTTACCCTTTTATGATCTCTGATTTAGATGGTAGATTTCCTTTCCCCGTATCATCATATCTAGTGCTACATCTGTTCATATGTCAATGATCGGCCCCAGAGTCTTAGGCCCTGGGCAGTCACCCAAAAAAATACATATTATAATCTAAGCACTGGAAGTTTAGTTTTTATTAGGAAACTATATCAAAGAAGAGAAAGCATAAATATCAACTGAAACAGGTCTACACAGATACTGTACCGGGGGAAAGGAAAAGAAAAAGTATAAAAAAAAAGAAGTAAAATCTGGCTAAATGCTCACTACCTTTTCCTCTCAATGTTATTTCAACCCCACAAAGTCATTTTCTGGAGGAATCCATGGGGCACGGGCATAAATGCTGAAATTATAGGACAAGTGGATCCAGAACTTGGAATCTTCGAACTCCAATTTTAAAACTTCATTCTTTATTCATAACACTTATAAATACATGTTGCTGTATCTCCTTTACATAACCAACATGTTTCAGACATTGCTTAATGTCCTTACTCATGGGCTCAGAGTGTTCCGGATAAAAGTGATTTCTGAAACATGGCAGTCATGTATAGGAGATACAGCAACATTTATTTATAAAATTGTTATGAATAAAGAATTAAGTTTTAAAATTAGAGTTTCAAGATTCCAAGTGCTGGATCCTATACACAGATCATATTTTGCCTCAATATCTATTAAGAAATCTACACTATAAAGACAAAATAGTAGGAGAGCTGCACTAAAATGTAATATGGAAAAATATATATATATATATGTTGCTCCAAAGCACAAAAGCAGAAACATTAGATTGTGTTTTACTACAAATATTTCTGCCAGCACCAAATTAATTAATCTAAATACTGCTTTCCTTTTACACACAAGATAAAGCATTTCCAGAAACAAGACAAAACTATTCTTGGGTTCTCCTGAATGGCATGTAAGATCTTTTTAATCTGATGTTTGTTTACAGCCCCATTTATTTCCTTTCCAATCAGTTATTCTGTTTGATCTAAAATGAAAGCCGTATTCAAATAAGGAGTAAATTTGTGTAACCCTTTCAGTTGTGTAGCAAATCCGCCTTCACAGACTGGCTTATGTGTAGATGAAGTTCTCAGCAACATTTTGTTTGTTTCTATTTTGCCTCTTTTTAGATTTTTTAAAGGTTATGTGACCTTTTCTTGAATTTAACAGCAAGGTACTTTTTTGATATAATTACTTTATGCCCTAGATTTAATGTCAAACCTTGGTCACCAAGGTAATTAGAGAAAACTACTTAAACATTCAATACAGTAACAATTTTGTGTATGCACAGTGGTGTTGCTTATTTTAGGTACTATATTTCTTTCAGTAACTTGAAAACCTGACATTACTGGATCTACAATTTTATTAAAATATCCAATTATTCTGACCATCCTTTTTGTTTGTTATGAATGCTACCACCACTCGCTCAACCTTGGTGAATATTTATTCTTTTCTTTACTGTAAGAAAGTAGAGATGCAACTTTCCATTGTGGCGTGTAAATGTACAGCCCACCATGTACAGTTACAGTAGTCGTCTCCACTTTTAATCCTTCCCTTTCTGTAGCCTACTTCTGTAGTAACCCTTTTCATCAGTCCCCGATTTTAAAGGGAATCTGAGCAACTTGGAACACTAAATCACCTATAGGTCCTTATGCACCGGTGGTTTTGTATTTTAAAATAGCCATTTGATTTTACCTCCATGCCCAAAAAGAAAATAGTACATTATATATTTATATAACACCAGCTTCACTGAATCAGTGCACAGGAGCAGAGAGAACCACAGATGTGTCCGATGTGCCATTGCAAACTTATCTCTAAGTAAATATAAAGGGTTTTTTTTTTTTAATAGCAGCCAAAGAGAAAGCTCTAACACAGCGATTTGGGACGGTGGGAGGTTTAGTATCCCAAATCCCAGATCTCTGCTTTCTGTCATTCAACAGGAAGCAGCATTCTTTACTTCCTGTGCATAAAAACCGGTCCCCAGTCCTGTCAGGTCACACAGGTGCACAGCACCTGTGTGACATAAGATGAGCATGGACTAGTGTTTATACACACAAAGTAAAGAATGACAGAATAAGGAATTGATGAGTCCAAAAAAGTATAATAGAATTTGACATATATGTATATACAGAAATTGTGAAATCTTCCTAAAACCATTTATATAAACTTCAAACAAAACATGGATGCTATTATGTACTGGTTACAGCGCAGGTCACAGAAAGTCAAAGTCATAGTGCAAGTACTTTTTTCATCTTCCTATTTAATGTAATACTGAATAAATATAGCCGGATGCTGGAGGATCCCCAGTGTGCCGTCATCTGCCAGTTTATAGGCAGTTTGCATCCCTACTATGCAGCCAGCAGAGATTTGAGGTTTTGCAGGCAGCACAGAAGATGAAACAGAGCTCAGCAGGGGCCATGATGCATCTTTATATTTTCACCAAATAAGCACATATCCTGGAATTTTCTGCTCACACCAGACACACTGATGGACTGTGAACTGATGAATACCTTTGTTCCATAATTTATTACTACTATATTCTATTGATCAACATCAATATACAGTATTTGCATTTAAAACAATGGATCACACAATGTATTCACTGCCTTTTTAATTGTACTCTTTTTTTGGAAAAACTGGTAGGTTTGCTTATTACAAAAACGTTATTTTGTTTTTTCTATTAAGCATTTATCATTACGATAAATGAAGGAATGAATGAAAGAATGAATGAGTAAATACATACAAAAACTATGACTTTAGGCTAAAGGACCACTTTTATCGGGGTTTGTATACCTGAAATCTGACAAACAAGCCCTGAAATAGGTGCACATACAGAAATTGCGCCTATTTACCCCATTAGGCCACCTCCATTCCAGGTGGAGGTGGAGGTGTGTGTTAGGGAGCGTGGTCAGTGGTGGAGTGGGCCAACGTAGGGCGTTCCTGACCAGTGTACTGCATATAGCCTGCGCCCATTCAGCCACAGATTAGGGCACAATTCTGCTCTAAGACAGACCTGGTGTTGGAGTGCCTTTCTGGCACAGCTCATTGCAGCCGCCCACCTAGATTTATCAGGAAACCGGGCGGTGGCACCGTCATACACTTGCACACATAGCACCAGCAAATGATAAATGTGCACTGAATATATTAATTGCTAAAATCACCCAATAAAAACAAATGTTAAGTAGGCAATAAATTGTTAAACTAAACCCAGGTGACACCTATAGGTGACACATCTATGTAATATGTGACCTGAAAAAGTCAGATTTTTCTATTGCTGTGGCATGATTTTGAGGTTTGGATCTATTCCACCAGGCTAAGGCTGGCACAGCAGGTGTATAATAAGCAGAAAAATATCACAGTGACAGTCATCTTGAAGCACACGGTGCAGAAGCAAAGCACAGATGTTCCTCTGTGAAGTTAACTACCATCTGTACACCTGTGTCGGGCTTTACATAGAAGCACAGGAGTGGTATACGGTACAATAGCATTTGCTTTGCCAAAAACAAAGAGGGATAGAGTGAGAATTAATATTTAAAGGGTAAGGCAAACAGTGCAGCCTCTTTACTCTCTCTAGGTCCTGTTACTTTACATGGGCCAACCATATGGGATCCTCTCACCCCTTCCTCCCCTCCAATTCACATACATTTCTCCTTTCTTTTTTACCACACCACTCTTATGATTCTTGATTGTGTATTGACCTATTATTAGGTTCTATGGCCCCAGTTTAGCACACTTGCTAATACAATTTTAGAAATTGTAAGTATACATCAGGAGGATTCCTGACATGTCCTTAAAACAGAGAGCTGCGTCCTACGATTCAGAATCTCCAACCTGAGGAGGAGAAAGGAACATCGGTAGCATAAAGTAAATAGCTGCTCCCTATCTTCAGGGTGTCTCCTGGCTGACTTTATATGCATAGTTACATCATCAGGGAAACACCCAAGCTTAGGCTCAGCGAAGTCTGGGAATAGATGCCATACAGTTGCATCCATCCCTCATAGGCTATTATGGCCTCCACTGAGCATATACTGCTCACTCCAGCAGGAAGCAGGATAGAAAAAGGCAGACGTCTGTCAATTTACATCCAGAATTTGAAGATGGATGATACGTATTCAAAGGCTGCCTCTGTCTGCTAGTACAGTCTATTTAGCGTATATATGCTAGAAGCTCTCCTGTCATACATACAAAACTTGTGCAAGAATTGTGATGTGCACCAAGCCTTAGGCCCATGTGTATCCAAACTGGGGGATTGTTGGGTAGCTAATGCTTCTAATAAGAAGTATTAGGATACAAAAAGGATAACAAAGACAAGTTTAAATGATAGATATTTTCTCAAAATTTTTCTAGAATGTATTTAGTTAGAATCTGAAAAGTTCTAACTGGGAAATGTGCCCTTTATATAAAATACCTGAATCCTCAATGTATTTAGCTCTTTATATCTTAAAGGGGCTGTTTATTTGAGGTACACAGTTTCCCATTAAAGGATATAAAAATAAGGATATCCATCAATCATTGGGGTTGCTGATAAATCAGATTGCAGGGATTTCCCATTATGTACACGTTTACCCTATTGACAGGATAGGCTATAAGTATCCAAAGGCTGGGTCCCCCTGCAATTACAAAAACAATGGTCCACAAGTGTTTCACACTGAAGCGAATCATCAACTGGGAGTCCCTCGGGGGAGCATGCAGATCCAGTTTCTTGTTGCTGATCACAGTCAAAATATAGTATAGGGGTATATTAGTAGGAAAACCCCTTTAAGCACCCTAGAATAATCCACTATTTATACACAAACACCTACTGGGACAGAAACTGCCCTCTGCTTTAACTAAATTATTTACTCAAAATGAAATAGTAAGACAACCCCTTAAATTCTTAAATCTAAATATGTACATGACAAAATGAAAGTTGTAAAATATATTACTTAAACACACTACCAGTGACAACCAGAACTCTCTTATGTTCATTAAATTCTTTCTTTTTTGGGGTCAAGAAAGCACAGGATAAACAGAGCTCTTTCCCAGAACCCCCGCTGACTGCGTGGCATTGATCTGTAAATAGCTGATTTTTATTCTCTGAACATAGGAAGGTTTTGACACAACACATTTCCCTTATTTCAAAGGTGGGATGGAAAACATTGAGAAGAGAGCTCTGTATGTTCATCGCCCATCAAAGGTTACACTTACCAACATAATTAGACTATCAGTTCACTACACAGATCACTAACATGACATGAAATTAGTCAGCATCAGGAGATCCTAATGATTCCCTGGAAGGATTCTCATTTCTTCTCTGCAATGTGTTCATATACACATGTATACACCATTACTAGTCATCTGTATGCTGCCATTGTCTGCAAAGATTTTTTTTTTCTACAATTTTCCTCTATTTTTTACTTTTTTTTACAAATAAAAAAAACTGTTAGGAATGAAATCTCCTTTGAATGGTCACAATAAGGCAGGTGTTAAAAATTGCAGGGTAGTTTTCCAGTGCCTTTTCCCTGGGCTACCACTATTCTGATATAACAAAACCCTAAGTGAAGAAGGAAATGTGTTTCATATTAAATCCATGCTTTGTCCTTTACTCGCCTTTTCCGGATCTACCATGACATGAAAGAGATCCAAACACTGCTGTTTACATGTGGATGGCAGTAAAATCAAACCGTTAACAATTCATTAGTCACACCACATTACGGATGCAGTTTACTGAAAACAGTTTACTGCTAGTTAAAGGGGTATTCCGTGAACCCATGAACGTCTGATACAAAAACCCATAATGCGATAAATGAATACAACAATACTCATTGGCATCAATCACACAACGGAGCTTAATTAGTTTGCTTTTATGATTCACAAAATGTTATGGGCTTTTTAAAGTAGGAGGGGTTATCTCAAAAACAGTCATCATCTACAACTACAACTCCCATGATCCTTCAGTCTCAGTAACAGCTCCTTCTTCTCAGGCTCTGCTCCCAGGTTTCATTGGAAAACTAGTTAATGCATAAGTTTTATAAAAATAAAACTGTTGGCAGTATTGGAACTCATTAAAAGTGGGAGAACAATCGTAGGCTATCCCTATCTGTCTTTGAGAACTGCAGTTTAAACATCTTTCATATGCAAGATCTCTATAGCAAAAGAATTGTAGATGTGCACAATTGATACATAGGTGGACAATTGTCTGGGAGTATAAAGGGAGTGCTAGCATCAGTTCGCAATGCATACTGGCTATGGTACACATGGTAGGTTGTAACCAAAAGGCTAAGCACAGCTTTTCACACCCTTATTTACTTGTCAGATAAGGATGTGAAAATGGAGTGCAGGTTAAAGCGGTTGGCCACTTTATAATAAGTCTGTGGGGTAGGACCCCTTCCAGCGTTATCAACCGATAATAAGGAGTGCATAACAAGGACATTTCATATATAATAAATCGTTTTTTTTAGACATGTGTCTATGTTCCTGTACCTTTGAGAGCTTCAGCCCTTATATGCCTGGAACAGAAGGGCACCATAGTTAGTGCTTATATAAGCTAATATGTAATTAGTTGTAATCAAAAATTTTCCCTTAGCAAAAACATGCTGCTGACATAGACTGTAATGAAGAATTAAAATGCTACTGGCCCTTTAATCAGTCCGTTAATTTCCTCCGCGCGGTCCGTTCCGGAGAAGACACAGGACAGAAGATGGCCACTGGTCACATGTCCACATCACATGTCCTGCACCTGTCTGGGCAGGTCATGTGATCACCACTATGTTTGGCTGTAGTCGGTTGGTTGAAGTGCATCCAGTATGGCCGGTGTTGTGGTGGTGTGCAGGGATGGCAGTTGCCCATCATTACTATGGTAACAGAGCAGGAGAGTCTGTTTCATCATCACTGGGAGCAGAGCATGAGAAGTAGGAGTTACTGAGAAATAAAGGATCATGGAACTTGTAGTTTCCAGTGGCAGCCATCTTAGTGATAACTCCACCAACTTTAGAGAGGCCATACATTTTGCAAATCATAAACTCAAACTATTTAAGCTCCATTTTGTGAATAATGACATTGAGTTTTGTTGTATTCATTTATTTATATCATGATGGGTTTTTGTGTCAGACGTTCATATTCCCGGAATACCCCTTTAACTATTTGAGGAACAGGTCGCAATATGTCCAAATGGGTGCGGCACAATCACATGTAGTAGTCAGCAATTGAGGTACACCACAAAGTACTGTACTTTCCTATTTCTTTTCACCCTATATACCTTGAACTTCAGACACCAGTCAGATCTTTGCCACCATCAGAGATGGAAAGGACAGCCACTACAAAGAGGTGGTAAGACAACTCTGTGAAATGGAGTGAAAGAAATAATCTTATAAAAATTGAGAAAATAAAAGAAATGGTCATTGACCTGCGGCGCAACAAAACTCTTTGCGCACCTAACCACATCAAAGACCTGGCAATTGACGTCAGCTCCTACAAGTACCTGGGCATACTGGTTGACAACACACCCGATGTATGGCATCGCTAGGTAAAAGTATCACCCATTGTTGAAAAGCATAATGCTGCAACAGAGCAACAGCAGCGGCCACTAGAGGCAGTTACAATGCAGAGCTGCCAGATTCCATAACTCAGAAAACTACAGCACCCAAACTTGACACACCTCTACTTCCACTCCCCTATAGATTATATCTAATGTCTGAATTTTTTGAAATTTTTATTTTTTTTCTCCTGTGATGAAATGTCTCCTAGGATACTGCTTTTTCTGTTATTCATATCTATTGTAATTTTCTTGCCTGGACCATTGGTACAAATCAATTTCTCCCCTGGGAATCAATACAGTTGTATCATATTGTATTGTATTGTTCTCACCATGTTGCCCTCTGCTTACATATAGAACTTCCTGTTTCTCATTCCACCCTACAGCCATCACCAACTGTGTGTTTCTCTCAAAGCCAACTCACTGACACTTGATGAACATTCAGGGATTATAATTATCATTAACCCCTTACCACATTTGGACGTTACTGAGCCCTCTTCATACTCAGCGGGTGTTTTCTCTACAATGAAGCAAACACCTGTCACTAACACCCGGTATTAAGGTATTAACCCTTTGAACACGGACGGCAAAACTGCCAATGGCATTAACGACCTGGTGGCGCTTGGGCGCCGCCATCTTGGCTCGCATCGTGACTTCACTGGGGAGCAGGAATACGTTGCTATGACAGCCTAGATGACATGCAAAATCCAATATACTGCCATACTAAAGGATCAATCAGACAACCTAGGGTTATAGTACCCCAGGGGTCTGAAAAATAGTAAAAAAAAATAAATTAAAAAAACCCTAAAAATTCAAATCACCCCCTTTCCCCAGAACTGATATAAATATAAATTTCTATATAAACAGTAAAAATGATAAACATGTTATGTATCGCCGCCGCTTGAGAATGGCTACATTGAGCTAGCTGAAACATTACATTTCCACTTGTAAATAAATAATTCAACGATACAGAGTGTGCTCGTATGCTTGATATCTAAATGGTGCCTTAAAAAGAAATTCAACCTGCAAAAAACAAGGCCTAAAAAGTAGTGGCTGTTGGAGGTTGAGAGTAAAAAAATTTAAAACACAATGAACAGATAGGCCTAAAAGTATTGCAGACTATTGTATAAGCAATCTTCTGATAACACGTCACCTAGGGATTCCAAAACAAAGCATGTAAAGAAAAAAAGTATATATTATATATATATATATATATATTTATTATATATATATATAAATTCCTATCACTCTCCCTTTCCATAGGTAACATACAAAAAAAATATAAACAAAGAAGCATTAACAACACATTGGGGGACATTTACTTACCCTTCTGACTGAGTTCACAGAAAGTGCATTGTCCCAAAAACGGCGAACAGTCCGACGAAAGTGGGATCTGCGACCTTTAGTAAGTAAGCCCCATTAGCAATCCTAGCATCGGAAAATGCTCACAATATAATAATATGAAAATAATTTGCCCATACCTTGAATGCAGGAACAGTAAATGAACAAAAATGTAATTTGCTGCCCAAAAGGTATCCCAATATGGCAAAACATTTGTTAAAGATTTTATGGAGCGCAGCACTCGGCCATTGTCTGTCAGCTCCATAAAAATGTATGGAGCAGAATGGTTGTCAGGCTCCAGGGGTAGTAGACCCACTGGACCACCGCGGACAATGGCGTAAGCCGACACCTGGGACCGGAATCTTAGTGGTACCCGGTTTTCTCTGGAGCTGCCGCAAAGCGGGTTGGACTTGCTGCGGCATGGTACCACCACCTCGTTTCAAAGGTGCGACTTTGTCCCCAATGGTAGCCAAGGCAAGGTACACAGATGTTGAGCAGAATTGTAGTCAGGCACAGGCAGGAGGTCAGGACAGGCAGCACGAATTCAGAGTCGGAGAGGAAGCAACAGGACCAAAGTCAAATCCGGAGCCGGGGTCACAACTGGAAATCACACTAAGAACGCAGGGCATCAGGGAACAAGGTTTTTCAATGGCACTAGGCACCAAGATCCGACAGGGTGTGCAGGGATAGGCTGGATTATAAAGGATTCTGGGTATGGTCAGCACCAATTAATGGAATTTTAAAGTTCACAAAAGAAAGGAAGCCATGCACATTAGTGTTTCCTTAAGACTTAGGCCTTTCGTTTGGCTTAATATATTCCAAGATATACAACACAGCTTTAAGTGGTTAACTGCCTAGGGTGAATCTTATCCTGCCCAGCTGCCCCCTACCCACTGCTTGTACTATGCCTGCAGCAGGACTGGAGTAGAAGTCTGCTGCTGGTGGTTATCGGTCTGGGACCTAGATCTTGTTCAAGTCCTGCAAGAGGATTAAATAAATAACATCTCTAAAAATGTTACAAAGTCCCATTATAAATAAGTCAACATGTAATCAAAATGTGAAAATTAATAACAAAAAATATGACACATTAACCCCTTTAAAACCAAGTTTTTAATTTTTTTTTTACGTTTTTATTTTACTCCTCTTCTTCCACAAGCCATAACTTTTACATTTTTTGGTCATTTACAAAGCTATGTGTTGGCTTGTTATATGCAAGTGGCACCATTAAATATTCTGTGCTATGCACTAGATAGCTGAAAAAAAGGTGGCGGAATTGACATAATTTTGAGCCGCAGACACTTCTTAAATGCATGTACAAGTAGTTTGCACTGAAAAGGATTTGCAAAGACACATGTGTCAGACAGAAAACTGGCACATAGGCTTCAATAAATGTGGGCCATTCAATGTAATGGAAGTAAAATCTATTTCTCCTAGTTTATTGACAATCCTGAAGATCTCCCAAACACCTCCGCCTTATATTCTTGATATCTTGAAGAGTAAAGTTTTAGCGGTATATGGATATATCTTATTACTCTCTCTACCACTTCCACAAACATGAATCCTCCTGTCCCCCTCACTAACATAGCAAGGGTTTCAATGAAGACAGCGAAAGTAGTGAGGAGAGAGGACACCCTGCCATGTGCCCCGGAATGAAAAGTATATATCACTGTCAAAACTAATTCTGGCATTGGAGAAACTGCCACTTCACCATGTCAAATGCCTTAACAGCATCAAGAGACAGGATGAAGCAGCTCGACCCATATCACTAAAGAGCTGATATAAATTATAATTTGGTATGAACCCATTCTGATCAGGATGCACAAGCGATGCCACTACATATACTTAATATGTTTACCAGAATTCTAGGCTCAATAAGACATTCTGCCTTGTCTTTTTTATATTTATACTATCACACTGCCTCTGACTTAGTGATACAACCATAACCTCAATCAGCACCCTGAAAAAAGGAGAATCAAAACCTCTGCATAGTCTTTATACAGTGTAAAGGAGAGTCATCTGAATCAGTGAATGAATTCACAACCTCCTTTAGTTCCTCCATTGTCAAGGGTTCTTCTGGACTCTGGGTCTGAAGTTCTGGAAAAACACTAACCCTTTACGATTGCTTTCTGAGGGATAGTCTACAAATATTTTTTGTTTCTGGGTTACCCATTCATTTAGCCACTTTTTTGTCTTGCAAAGCCTGCTCTTTTACAATGTATTTGCTTAAATAATACTCTATAAAGAAATGCCTTCAACAAGGAAGGGATTGGATGAGGAAAGGATTTAGAGGAAACAATTCTATATAACATAGTCATCAATGTTATTTAGGTGTAAAAAGGCATCTAGACCCTTCTTGAAGCTCTCCGCTGTCCCTGCTGTGACCAGCTCCTGAGGCAGGCTATTCCACAGATTGACAGTTCTCATAGTATGCCCTGTCGCCTCTGGTGATTAATCCTTGATTTATCCAGATGGAGACAGTGCCCTCTAGTCTTTTTGATTTGATGTCATCTGAAATAACTTACCACTATATTTTTTGTATGGACCATTCATATATTTATATAAATTAGTAATTTTATGGACCGGTACCCAGAACTGGACAGCATATTCCAGGTTTGGCCGAACCAATGCCTTGTACAGTGGTAATATTACATCCATATCCCAAGAGTCCATACCACTTTTGATACATGACAAGATCCTACTGGCTTCAGACATTGCATGCTGTTATTCAATTTATGATCTACTAGTACCCTCAGGTCCTTCTCAACAAGGCACTCTCCCAGATTTACTCCCCCAAGGAAATATTTTGCCTTTGGATTATTTGCCCCCAGGTGCATAACCCCCACATTTATCCACATTGAACCTCATTTGCCAAGTGGATGACCAAACACTTAGTTTGTCCAAGTCCCCCTGCAGCCTATGAACATCCTCCATAGACGTTATTACACTACACAGTTTGGTGTCATCAGCAAAAATAGACACAGTGCTATTAATTCCTACCTCTATATCATTAATAAATAAATTAAATAGTAGTGGGCCAAGCACAGAACCCTGAGGTACATCACTCATAACTGGTGACCATTCCCAGTAGGAATCATTGACCACAGCTCTCTGGATACGATCCTTCATCCAGTTTTCAATCCATAAAATGACAAAAGTGGGTGTAGCACAGCCAAGAATGATAATTTTTTGAGCCAATACACAAATATCAACATGAAAGCAACACAAGAAAAGAAGAGTGCATTCAAGGGCTCATATGTAGTACAAAATGCAAATCCAAGTTTATTAGACAAAAAAGTTCATAATGACAGATAATCAAAGAAATACACATTACAGAATCCCTGAAGATTTTAGACAATGTTACTGTCTGTGGAGCCGCAATTAGTCTCCCAAAAAGCACTAATAACTTCAGAGATCTTAACTTTATCAAGTATGGACAACCAATACAGATTAGATTTATATTCTCTGTCTACCGTCTTCCCCTCTAATTTCCCCAGTCCTAACATAATAGTTACTGGAGCTTGATCTAAGATGCAATAGATACCAAATCTTTCGCTAGACAGATCTATTCTAGAAAAGCTTCTCTGCGTTCTTCTATCACTAGAAAATACTTTTTTATCCTGATACATTCAATGCCCTGCCATATATCCTAGAGTCCACATTCTACACAGACATTAGCTAAGCTCAGAGTAGCGCCCTAACCAAAATGTTGGTTCTTCTGATTACCCATTGTAGCATTAAAATAACCCACTAGGCAATACTTCCTAGCTCTGATAAATCTAAACATATGATTTAAAACCCAGAACGCAAATGGGGGTAGTGTGCACATGAAAACCCAAATGCAATTTCCCTCACGAGTTCATACAGAAAGACATATATTGTCCCAAGTGTCTAATCGTGAGTTGTGAACTCTGAAGCATGCCCCCAAATGAATCATTACTGTTACCCCTCTTGAATGTGAGGACAAGTAAAGACCATCTGTATTTCTAGATGTCAAGTGTAAAAGATGCAATAAAGAGTAAGCTGACTCTCCTCTACAAGTGGCAAGAAGTTTATGACAACACCTGCAACCGACAGGACAACCTATACATAGCAAAAAGAAAGGAAAGCATGTAATCATAGAGAAGGCACTCCTCGAAAATAACACCAATAATAATAATACAGAACACAAGAGCATACAGACTGACAGATAAAACTATTAAAAATCTGAAAAGCATAACTAGCAGGGGATGAGTCTGTAAGGTTGCAACCCGCAAACCACCTGACCATAATTAAAAAAAAAGGTGTGCAACAGACCGGAATTATATTGCACACTTCATTCAATTGATAAGAGTAGACTAAGAATTGAGTCACATGCTTGAATAGAGTTGATTATTAGGTAAGATGCACAATAAGGTGGTATCACGTTTGTATCAACATATAGTTAAAGAGAAGGTAAAGGGTGTTAGCAGTCCTGCCAGAAAATCGGAGAACGAATTTGGAGTGATGCCGTATGAAAGATGGTACAGGTTTTATAGGGGGATTCAATATTCATCATTAAGCCAAAATTATAGATTTGTGCTGTTGAGTATTGTACAGAGACTATATTATACCCCTAAAGAACAGCAAGAATGGAAATAATGGATATCAAATGGGGGCTTATAAAGCAGACTACTCCACACCATGTGGTCGTGTTCAGAATTACAGGACTTGTGGACTAGTAATAATTCAAGTAGAATATTCGATAGGGTTGGATTCACCTGGAGTGGGTAGGAAAAGAATTATTCAGTCCTATAGACCCAAGAAGAATAACACAGGGAAAGAAATATTTAAAGTGGTATTACGGCAATATGAACGTATGATACAAAAACACATAATGCTATAAATAAATGAATATAACACAGCTCAATGTCATTAGTCACAAATGGAGCTTAAATAATTTGATTTTATGGTTCAGAAAATGTTATGGGATTTCTAAAGTATGTAGAGTTATCATCAAGATGTCCGCCACTGGAAACTACATGACCCATGCAACCAACCGTCTACGCCCAAACTTAGTGGTGATCATATAAAATGCCCACGCAGGTGCAGGGCATGTGATGCGGACATGTGACCAGCGGCCATCTTCTGTCCTGTGTCTCCTCTGCGCTGAGAAAATAAACAGACTGATGAAAGGGCCAGTAGAATTTTTATTTTCCACTACAGTGTATGTTAACAGCTTTCTTCTGCTAAGGGTAGAAAAATTTTAAATAACAACTAATTACATATTAGTTTTTAATTTTTTTTTCAAAACATTTTTATTGATTTGCATTATTTTCGAGGGGAAACACAGTAACAAACACAGTTTACAAAATTTCTTGTTTACAAATGGTCTATACAAGTAACATATCTCACTAAACAAGTCGCACTTCAAGGTACACACACAAGGAAAAGTAGGGAAGGGATAGAAAAACAGTGTTGCGTATCTTTAAATATTGCAGTGGCACAACCTGTTTCCCTTGGTAGCACTTGGCATGCTGGGGGCAGATAGAATCTCTTAGAGTAAATGTTCACTTGTCTCCCACTTATATCTCTTTTCAGGTACCAAGTGATGAAACGGAAAGGAGTCATAATCTGTTTTATCTCCTCTCTCTGTTCAGTTTATATTTTAAGGACCAATTTGTATATGAATTGTGCTGATTCCTTGAGTACCACTTTAATGAGCAGAGTAGCTAGACTTTGGTGGAAATAAACTGGGTGCACCAAAGTCTCCTGCACTGATAAAAAAGATGAAATATCTCGAGCAACTGTATTATAAAAATCTGGGGAAGTTTAAAAGGTAGAATAGCATATGGGATCATATCTGAGATGGAAGTCACTAATGCCCCTCCTCAAAGGATAATTTGAGATTCATCTAGGGGTAGAATGAGAGAAAGAAACAAGAGCAAAGATCATTAGCCTCCTTTTCTCTGCCAGCATGGGAGTGATAACTATAAAATGGGGAGAATGTGATTTGTTTCTATTGTTTTTTCGTGATGATTTATAAGGTGTAAAATATTTCTAAATAATTTGTTTCCTTAAAGATCTATTAAAATAAAATGATCACTGCTCCATTCGCATTAATTAAGGAACCCATGTGGATGTGGGGCCTGAAAGTTCAGACACTTATTCCTCATCCTTTATGATAAAAGTGCCTTAAGTATAGGCTGTTATCAATAGATTTTGGAAATTAGTGATTATTTTTGACATCTAATGTACATGTAGAATAGAAAAAAGTTTTAATCTAAACATAGCCAGATAACCATATTAGCACAAGTCTTGGGTGACATTTACAGTAACTCACTATCTGTTGTTCTTAATGGAGGTCCATATATTATATAGTACTCTGCAGAACTTAAAATCCAGATGGATATTTTATTGGTTGAAGCCGCTGTCATAAAATTCTTGCTGCTTGTAGAGAGGATAGACAGCTTCATCTTTATTGAATGTTTCACAGGTGACAACTAGAAATGCAGATGGCCTTGGCAGGATAACATCAATGTGATTGAGAAAAAGATCCTCTCACTACAGACAAATTATATTGTTAAATCGAAAAGATCAAATGCTAAATAATAATTTAACAACAAAAAAAAACAATGGGAAGGAATTACATTTACATTAAATTAGTATGGATATTCATTTTGACTGCCCATATGACATTAATTAGCCAATGAATGATTACTTTGGTGTTTAAAAAGTCACAAGGTAGACCCTGTTCCATTGTCACAATGGTGAAGGCAAAGGAAGGGTCTGAGGATAAAAGAACTGCTATTATTAGCAAATACAAGACTCCCAAAGGGTATAAGACCATCTCCAATGGTCCCAGTTTCAATAGTGTGTAATGCTATTAAAAAGTTTGTCAAGCATGGAATCGTCAAGAACCTCATTGGACATGAAGGAAAGAGAGAAACTGACAAGAGTTGTCTTTGAAGGTTGGTGCAACTGGTGGAAAAAACACCATTTTAAATATCCAAAGACATGGAAGTCAATCAGGAACTGTATGTAGTAATGGTTTTAACAAGTACCATACACCACACACTAAACCAAACAGAGCTTTATGGTCGAAGGCCAAGGAAGAAACCATAGCTGAAGAAAAGATATAAAAGGGAATGAGTAATCTTTGCCAAAAAGAACCTTGATAAACCACAATCCTTCTGAAAAATGTTCTGTGGAAAGATGAAACAGAAATAGAGCTTTTTGGCAATGAAAAGCAACAGTTTGTTTACAGATTGAGCCATGAAGCTTATAACAGTGATGGCGAACCTTTTACAGACAGAGTGCCCAAACTACATCCAAAATCCACTTATTTACCGTGAAGTGCCAGCATGGAATTTTATACATTACCTTACTGCTACCTGTTCTTCCACATCTTTCAATTGTATCGACCGCCTGAGGCCACCAATATAGTTGACAGAAGGAAGGCAAATTCAAACTATCATTGTAGCTTCTTTCCAGGGTCCCTCTGTACAAGAAAAAATAGTGGGTCCAGCAAGATGACCTCCAAAGATAATGCAATTCTGTCAACACCTTCTTACTTTCCCCGCAGTTCCAAACACCCAATAAAGTGTCACTTTAAAATGGCACTGAGAGCAGCATCTCTTAAGTTGAAGAATCACTGTTTGGAGAACTCTGTCCTTGGACAATTTCCTGAGTGCCCGCAGAAAGGGCTCCGAGTGCCACCTCTGGCACCCGTGCCATAGGTTCGCCATCACTGGCTTATAAGGAAAAGAATCAGTTAAAGGAAATATACCATCAGAATCACTGATGGTAGACCCCTAACACTAATAATGAACACATGTTCATTCGATGAAGTGTAGTCCTGTGCTGAAATGCCTGCAATATGTAGAAAAAAGCATTTTAGGAAAATATGAAAATAAGCTTGAGGGATTCTGGGGGCGTCATCCAAACCCTTCCGTGCTCTGCAATCTTTTTAATGTATGTATGTATGTAAGAAAACTTGTTTTTAAAGAAGATCATGGATCCTCTAACAAGACACTGACCCAAAGCACACATCCAAAAGCACAACAGGAAAGCTTGAAAAAGAAAAAAAGACTGTTTTAAAATAGCCAGAAATGATTCCTGACCTCAATCTCACTAAAAATCTTTGGGGTGAGCTGAAATCTGCCATTTGGAAAAGAACCCTGCAAACATTCAAGAACTTCAACCAACTGCAAAGGTAGAATGGGAGAAAATACTACCCGAAAAGTGCCAAAAGCTTATAAGTGCTACAGAAAACATCTGGAGGTTGTCATCAATGCCAAATGGTAAGTAACTAAGTATCAGGCTGGGTTCACATCACGCTTTTTCCCTATGTTGTAAGTACATGTCAGGCGGATTCCTCACGTGTCCTTACAACACATTGCAGAGCCATATCTCATTGTATAAGCATGTTGCCCCACCGCCGGCTGGATGTCAGGGAAAGAGTGAACATCTTGGACTTTAAGTATATTATAACCCACACATGGTAATATTATACGGATTACTTATCTGGTAAAAGCAGATTGTAGATGTCAAAGGAAATGCTTCCATTTAAACAGAAATAAGCATCTCCTTTGATCTTTCTGGTGGTGGTCACTGGCTGAGCATTTGCCATTTTTGTATCTATTCTTATAGTAGTTTCCTGATTCATTCCATATTTCCACTTCATCACTTTAGTTTGACAGACCATTACATTTATTCCTTATGTATTTTACAGGCTATAAAATGTTTACTTTTCAGGTATATCATTTAGAGGGTGTTCAATAGCGAATAATGAGATTTTATTAACTCTGTCTTGGTGGCGGTTAAAAAAAAATCATAAATTCTTGTTTATGGTTTTTAGCACCTTTTTTGCGGCCATTCACCATACCATAAAAATGTGTTATTTTTATTTTATGAATCACCACGATTACGGCGACACCGCATTTATATAGCTTTTTTATGGTAAACTTGTTTTGCAGAACCATGTATTAATGGGCAGAACATTTTTATTTTTTTTGTTTACAGAGCTGTTTTAGGGCTTGTTTTTGCAGGACAAGCTGTACTTTTTCTTGGTATCAAGTCAGGGTAAATGTTAGTTTTTGATCACTTTTTATCCTGTTTTTATGAGTTCAAATGTGAAAATTTCGTAATTTTTGTAAGTTATTTTGCACACCGTTCATCTTACGGGTTCAGTGACAATTTTATTTTATTGTATGGTTATTACGGACAGTGACACCCAAAATGTTGTGTTTTTTGGTTATTTCCTCTTTTATGTTGTATTAGATTTGTATATGGGATGGGGCATTAGGGGGCATCCTATGATTACGTCAGGGTGCGGGAAGTGGTTACATTAAGGTCAAAATTAACAGCTGCTCAGAATGTATGACTTCACCAACTGAACTATTTTCTGACATCATTCATGTAGCTGGAAGTACATTACTTACTATGTAGAAATGTAACCTCGACCAAAAACAATGATACATCGGTTTCATGATGTTGGACTTCTAAGCTTTTGACTATTTAAAAGCTGTATGGCCCATCATTATGCAAGTGTGCTGACAGTTTTACCAATAGCCTTTTTCTTTAACAATAGTCTATTCTGTGTGTTCATAAAAAAACAAAAAAGCCCACATATGCAGTCTCATCCGCCCTCAAAAATTAAGAACAACACCAAAACAAAGAGCTTTAAGAAAAATGATTGTACTTTATTAACATACCAAAATAATACACATAAGCAACTTCCAGTGAAGGTTCCTAGAAGTGTAAACATAAGGGGAACCAAGGTGTCCCAGATGGAAAGTGGGACTATGACCCCCCCTCCTCCATATGCCCCAAAATCAAAATGTGCCAGAAAAAATTATTTATTCAAATAAATACTCCGTCCAAAATAGGACCGGTAGAGGGAAGATAGACCCAATTGCACATGAGTCACAACTGTCAAGAGTGCAGGTCACACTTACCCAAAGGCATTGTGAAGGTAGGCAAAGAGGCGGTCAGAGGGGAGGCCAGAAGATACACCCCAGTGACTCATGTGCAATTGGGTCTATCTTCCCTCTACCGGTCATATTTTGGACGGAGCATTTAGTTGAATAAATACTTTTTTCGGGCACATTTTGATTTTGGGGCATATGGAGGAGGGGGGGGGGGTCATAGGTACTCTGTGTCAGTCCCACTTTCCATCTGGGACAGCTTGGTTTCCCCTTATGTTTACACTTCTAGGAACCTTCACTGGAAGTCGCTTATGTGTATTATTTTGGTATGTTAATAAAGTACAACCATTTTTCTTAAAGCTCTTTGTTTTGAGTGTTCAATCACAGTTTATTTTTATCTCAATTATAAAATTGTGTTTTTATGAAACTGCCCACAATAAATTAATAAAAAGAAAAAAAAAAGAAAGAATACACATGTTATGCCTGAAGCAACAGAGAAGAAACCCAGATCCTGAGGAAGTCTATTTTGGATGCAATGTGCTGCACAGGAGGGTCAGTGCTACCAAGAATAAATCTTACAATAAAAGACTGTGTACAATAAAACACAAGGTTCAGATGTTGGACACATGCCTTGGAGGAAATGATCAAACACTAATTATGTAAATGAAGCATACATGACATTTCATTAGATGTCTTGAGGATGCATGAATCATGTCGGTCTTATTTAGATATGCCTGAGCATTGCTTTAATGGAACATGTGGCTATACAGTTCAGTCACAGAAAGCTATCCATTACATTATCCATGAATAATATATTAATAGTACATAAGGAAAAGCATGTGGATGAAGTACAATTTAGGTCTTGTTGAGGAGGACGCTTAAGTATGGGCTTAATTGATGGTGGATTAAATTGTATTTTGTACTGTTTTATAAGGGTTTAGGTAACAACAGTCATTACAAATGAGAAAGGACTGGAGTAACTCAATCACTGGTAAAAAGTTTTCCTGCCACTATGAAAAGCAGATGTGAATTGGGAAAAAGTTCAAACCCCTCTTCTTTTAATACATTAGACAATCAAATTATTTCCATTGCTCAGCAATTATGATAAAGATCATGTTATGGAGCTTTGTTTATTATGGGGGGTATTACCTCATTCTTCTATTGAATAACTACAAAAACTGCATCTAATTAAATAATTGAAGTAACTATGCATGAAGATCCTCAATAAAGGAAGTTGTAGCTTTTGTTCCTGGTACCTATATTTGTTCCTATGAGCAAAGTGGTCACCGTGTAAATACAGCATAATCTGTAGACAGCATGTTATAGCGCAGGTTATAATTAGATAAATGGGAGACAAAAGATTCTGTACAAGATTTATTTATAGCTCTGCTATATCTTACTATGTTTAAAGGTAAAAGCATAGGTCCCATTTTTAATAGGCAGTCTCCCATTTATGACTTAAAAATATAGCTGTCAAAGCTACCCTGTTTCCACAAAAATCAGACAGTGTCTTATTCTTTTTGCACTAAAAGAGGCTCTAGGTGGAGGGGATGTCTTATTTTTCCATGAACAAGAATTTACATTTATTGTTGAACAAAAAATCTACTTCTCTAACATCCTTGTGACTCTCCAAACTCTGTATTTCTTGTGACTCCATTTCTATTCGAATCATTGGCACCAATCTCTAATGTTTAGTAAAACCACTTTCCATAAATGAACCTTCTTATCCTGGTAGCTGTTGGTCTTATTTTCGGGGGATGTCTTATTTTAGGGGAAACATCCCCCGTATGTATCCATCTGCGCAACTTCTCCCTCCTACAGAATTGACCGTCTCACCTAAAAAAAGTACCTTATTTTTTAAAACCATTTTTTAATTTCATGTATTACAAAGTATACTTCATTTATTTCTGCACTATTCATTTACAAAGAAAAATTGTTTTGAAATATTGAGTTAAACTTTCTGTTACGTTTTTGCCATGTGAAGTAATGGTACCTCTGAATATCTAGAGCTCTGTTTGCATGTAGTGTCTATGATTAGATGTGATAATGTCATTCAGGATCTGTAAACAAAGCTTGCTGTGAAATCTACACTGAGAAAAATAATAAGTTTGGATGTAGTCTTTTAAATGACAAATATTTACCAAACTACCATGTGAAGTCTAGTTTTGCATCTTTTATTTTAGTTTCAAAAAATAACTAAAATTGCTGAAACAGAATGTGCAATGTTTATAAATTTTATGCAAAATCTAAAAACAATATATGAGTCTTTCCCTCCTTCGGCAACACGGACATCGATGATGTCTGAACCAAATGGATCATAACACACAATAAAAGGGGCTGTCAAATCCTATACCCAATTCTCTATCATTAAAAATGCTGCACTACTGCTTAATGATCTTCCATTTCAAACATAAATGTACCTCAAAGCCACATAAGTAATGCTGACAAGATTGAAAGGATGTGACTTCATGGGTGGCAATGTGGCTCTTTTGTTAGGAAAGAGTTGAAAGCCTACAATATCTTCATTAGCCAAATAATTTGGCTGAAAAGGATTAACCCCTTAAGGACGCAGGGTTTTTCCCCTCATTTCTCGCTCTCCACCTTCAAAAATCCATAACTTTTTCATTTTTACGTGTACAGACCTTTGTGAGGGCTTATTTTGTGCGTAACAAATTTTACTTTCCCATAATGTTATTTATTTTAACATGTCGTGTACTACGAAGCTGAAAAAAAATTCCAAATTGTGGGCTCAGTTTTTACAACTTTGACTATGTGCTCCAAATAACACCGCAGTTTTATTCTTTGGTTCGGTGCGATCGCGGTGATACCAAATTTATATAGGTTTTATTGTGTTTTAATACATTTTCAAAAATTAAACGAATGTGTACAAAAAAGAAAAAAAAAATTTGCCATCTTCTGAAGCTAATAACTTTTTCATACTTTGGCGCATGGAGCTGTGTGAGGTGTCATTTTTTGCAAAATGAGCCGACGTTTGCATTGCTACCATTTTGAGGTCTGTGCAACATTTTGATCATTTTTTATTCCATTTTTTATGTGATGTAAAAAGGTGTAAAAGTCGCATTTCGGACATTTGGGCGCCATTTCCCGTCTCGGAGGTCACCGCCGGCCCTAACCGTTTTTAGATTTTGCTAGATCGGGCATTTTGGGACGCGGCGATACCTAATGTGTCTGTGATTTTTTCTGTTTATTATGTTTTATATCAGTTCTAGCAAAAGGGGGGTGATTTTAATTTTTAATATTTTATTAATTTTGTTATTTTTTAAACTTTTTTTTTCACTAATTCTTATACCATCTAGGGTACATTAACCCTAGATAGTTCTGTATTGCAATATATGTATTGCAATATATGGCATTATATGGCAATATATGTATTGCAATATATGGCATTTTTGCACATGATTCATTACAATGAGCCACTGGCTCATTGTAACGAATCTGCAGAAGCCATTAAGCCTCGGGTCAAACGATGACGTTTGGGGGCGCGGCAATCGGAGTAAAGATGGCGGGGCCCGCGCGCCGCCGTCTTTTAAATGCCGCCGGCGCCTTTGCCGGCGGCAATCAAAAGGTTGATAGCGGTGGGGTTTTGCTGCAAAATGCAACAACCCCCACCTTTGTATGAAGAGGACTCAGCCGGTGAGCCCTCTTCACACATACCCTGTACCTCTGCGCCGTAGAGCTACGGCGCACAGCGTTAAGGGGTTATGGTTGCATTCTGTAGTCTTGTATTTCCGTACTGTATGAATCCATACAAATCTGCATAAAAGTGTCGATATTAATCCATATGTGCATGTACGTCACTGTATCCATACCATATCCATAAAAAATATGGTGGGTTGGCAAATGATGGAAAGCTAACTATTGGTTGGCTGATACTGCATGTATATACATCAGCATACGGTACACAATGTATGCAGCCAATATTTTATACATTCCCATAGACTTGCATGGGGCATACCTAACAGAAATACATAAGAAAATAGGACATGCTCTATAGTTTTATGGTACAGTAGGGTGGGCAATATAGCCATGTAAATTACAAGGCCATATTTCCCACTGAAATGAATGGGGCCGTATGCTACCCATATATATATGGCCGTTTTCATACATTCATATGAATGCAGCCTAAGAGTGACAGTGAGAGGTATGAGATTTTTATGTAGATGATCTTGTAGTTGGAATAAGAATGCAGAGGTATACTAAAATATTGTATTATTATATTATATAATTAGTGATGAAAGACAGCAAACAAAACAAAACAAAGTAACAGGGCAGTCATTTTCTATTGACAACGGTATTGGCAGCGGTGCTCACTAGCCGATGCCAACTTTTTTGTGGCTCAAAAAGTGCACACGTTCTTGTGCATGAGGCCTTAAGCATAGAAAATCATTACAGCCACTAATCATAACTTACGCATCACAGAAAGTGGTTCAGACACATCTCATTGTCTTAGTGTGGTGCTCAAAATCACAAACCTGCTGCTTGCTTGAACTTTTGAAATACTTTTTATAGTTGCTGGACAGATACACACTAACTGCCCCATCTGAGTCACATTTTAATCACTCAATCAAACATACAACCATTAATTAGCACAACCAGATAAATACATATGTTATAAAGATGGTTTATAAACTGCATTTATTTCTGGCAATTAGAATATGTGTCAGGATAAAATGTATCAGGATAAAAGCTTAAAAATCATTACTGGCTGAATACTAAAGTGTGTTTTTTTTCTTTCTTTCTTTATCATCAGGGAGTAAGTTAAGTCATGCAGTATGTACCACCCAACATACGGGCACGTGTATAATGTCCTTGTATGTAGGAATCAGAATCCGCAATTCTTGTGGGTTTTTTTATTTTAAGTAAACAGAAAATTCTATTCTGGGGATTTTAAAAATAATGCAGCAGATAGAATGCTATATATAATCAAATTCTAGTTCTGTAGGGTCGGCTATCAGGAATTTCCAGTTCCAATGTTCACATGACTGCTTCTCCTTAGTTGCAATGCACCATTCATGTACATGTAACCACTGAAGCAGTCACATGAATCATGGATGTGTCGTGATCACTCCAAGTTCAAGGGAGGGTGGAAGCTCCCTAGATCAGTCCCTGGTGTCAGCTATAGTCTCATTTGTTCAGCAACATAAATACTTGCCTCAAGACACACAGCAAACCATATAAAAACATTACATTTAAGTTCAAAATTCAGACATATGGCCTACAATGGCCTCTAGCCTGTGAAGAAATCCCTTTTAGCTTATCAAAATAAGTCTGTCACACATCAATTCTTCAAACCCTGTTTGGAATAGGAAGTGACTCAAAGATCACATTACATATTTCAAGGAGATTTAAGCATTTTTTGGTTACTTTTCCTAGTGAGAAAGTCTCTCTACTCGCCATCAACTCACATACCATTACTCTACTTGTTTTTGACAACCAAATGTGATGAGAAGTCATGAGACCCCCACCTTCTACGCATTTAGCTATTAACCCCATAGCGCAATAAGACGTACCCTTACGTCTTACTGCGCATGGGGGAGTATGAAGAGGGCTCACGGGCTGAGCCCTCTTCATACTCACCGGGCATTTGCTTCATAATGAAGCAAACGCCCGTCGCTAACACCCGCGATCGGTGCTTGCACCGATCGCGGGTGTTAACCCTTTGATTGCCGCCGGCAAAGCTGCCGGCGGCATTAAAGAGCCGGCGGCGCGTGGGCGCCGCCATCTTGGCTCCGATCGTCACTCCCCGTGACGTCACCGGGGAGCGGCGATCCGTTGCCATGACAGCCTGGGATCACACAAAGATCCGAGGCTGTCATGATCGAGGCTATCTATTACAATGTGCGATCTGCACATTGTAATAGATGGTATGCAAAATCCCCATATACTGCCATACTGTAGTATGGCAGTATATGGTAGGATCAATCAGACAACCTAGGGTTAAAGTACCCTAGGGAGTCTAAAAAATAGTAAAATAAATAAATAAAAAAAAGTAAAAAAAAAAAAATTATATTAAAAAAACATAAAAATTCAAATCACCCCCCTTTCCCTAGAACTGATATAAATATAAATAAACCGTAAAAATCATAAACACTTTAGGTATCGCCGCGTCCGAAAATGCCCGATCTATCAAAATATAATAACCGTTTTTCACTCCGTTTAACCCCGTAGCGGAAAATAGCGCCCGAAGTCGCAAATGGCATTTTTTTGCCATTTTGAAAAATAGAAAAAATTCTATAAAAAGTGATCAAAAGGTCGCACAGTCCTAAAAATAGAAGCATTGAAAACGTCATCAGAAGTCGCAAAAAATGACACCACTCACAGCTCCATACACCAAAGTATGAAAAAGTTATTAGCGCAAGAACACGGCAAAATGAAGAATTTTTTTTCTGTACAGGAGGTTTTAATTTTTGTAAATGTATGAAAACATTATAAAACCTATACAAATTTGGTATCCCCGTGATCGTATTGACCCAATGAATGAAATAGACCTGTCATTTGGGGCGCACAGTGAAAGCTGTAAAAACCAAGCCCACAAGAAATGGCGCAAATGTGTTTTTTCATCATTTTCAGTGCATTTAGAATTTTTTTCCCTCTTCCCAGTACACGGCATGGAATATTTAATACCATCACTACAAAGTGCAATTTGTTACGCAGAAAATAAGCCATCACATAGCTCTGTACACGGAAAAATAAAAAAGTTATAGATTTTTGAAGGTGGGGAGTGAAAAATAAAAGCGCAAAAACGAAAAAGGGCCTGGTCCTTAAGGGGTTAAGCATGTATTACATGTGAGAGCTTTTACTATGTATCTGTCTTGGGTAATAACCATTCAAATGAACCACCACTATTTTGGGAAAATTTATCAGGGTTTATACACCAGAACAGTGGCATACCAGCCCTGAAATAATCGCAGTTACATGTGAAATTGAGAATATATCCCCCTTTATACCATCACCACACCAAGTGGCCATGGAGGGGGTGTCACCAGCGGCATTCCTGCTCCGTACCTGCTCACTACCTACATCATGAGAACATCCACCTTGATTGTTTGCATGGTTCGAGCACAAAAATACACCAGCTGGCAGCTGCAGTAGTTTCAGATGCTGGTGCAGCCGCCTGCCTAATTTGCTATTATTTTCAAATATTTTTACATAATTTTCAATAAATAATATTTCATTATTGGTATAATAAGTCTACATTTTTTGAATGAATGAATGAATCTATATACGAATTTTATTTGAGAAAAACATAACTCCTAAAAACAATTAAAAACCCTATAAAAGAGGGTAGAATGACACATAAACCCCCCAGCATTTGAATATATGATATGAAATGCACAAGCAAAGATGTCAGAATAACTGCATATACATGAACACACGGAAAACACTGTGAAGCATAGAGCCACCAGTCAGGATACAAAATAATATGATGGTCATACCCTACTAACAATATATAATCACAGAGGTGCCCAACATGGTGCATAGATGTGAACAGAAAAATAGTTGATGTTACCGTGTAGAAGATGTATAGCTGGGGAGAACAAGGATGCCCCACGCGTATTGCCCGGCTCACGGGCTTCGTCAGGGCGCCGGGCGATACGCGTGTTTCAATATACATTTCAGATGTGGGTTTACCTTTATAGTCAGTACCACCACCCCAACTCAATTAATGTAGATGAATCTATATACATAAATAGAGCTCACCAGTAATACAAATATACAGCCCCCCAGTAATACATATATATAGCCCCCGGTTATACATATATACAGCCACCCAATAATACATATATACAGCCCCCAGTAATACATATATACAGCTCCCCAGTAATACATACATACAGCCTCCCAATAATACATACATACAGTTCCCCCAGTAATAGATGTATACAGCCCCTTAGTAATACATATATGCAGCCCCCAGTAAAAAATATACATAGCCCCCAGCAATACATTTATAAGGAGCCAGAGTAATACACATATACAGTTACCCCAGTAATACATAAACAGCCCCCCAGTAACACATATATACAGCCCCCAAGTAGTACATATATACATCCCCTCCTCAGTAATAGATACATCTCTTGTAAAATCACATAAAAATAAAACTGTACTCACCTTCTCCAGCTCCCCCATCTGGCATTCGTCTGGTGCAGATACTGCAGTATAGTGTGTTCACAACCCTGCCTTTGCCAGGACACTGATGTCCCATGTGCTCCGCAGACTATGGTGGAGCAGGGAACATAGGGATACCTTGCTCAGCCATAGACTCAAGTCTACCGGCTCTCTGACCTGGTTGCTGTTCAGAAATGTCAGGGAGTCTGACAGATAGTGACCGCCTGAATCAGCCGCGCTTATTGGGGGCCCCTTTAACAGGAAAGTGGAAACCCTCTCCATAATCCGGCCCTGTGTGAAATAGGAAGAGATAACCAGCGATATATATTCTGTCTGTTTTGTAACTAAAAAGCATAATGCAGAAGTGAATATAGAAGTCACACCAAAGAGATGTTTCCTCATTATAATACAACTTGATAAGCTTACCACAGAATCATTAAGAATAAAAATGTCAATTAACATGCAAAACATACATAGAAACGCGTTAGGGAATTACTGAGAACGTGACCAAACCCTGGAATGATAAAATAGGCGATTAAACGCAAAGCTCTCTTCAAACACCATCTAGCGTGTTTCTGCAATAAGCAATGAGACATTACCATCTAAATGTGATATATTTTTAATTGCTCCTTTCCTTCGGTATTAACCTCTACAAATATGTGTCATATTCTTATAATACTATTAAAGAATCCAAGTCACAAATCCAATTAATAAAATGTAATGATAGATCATGGAAAAAGACTTTACATATAATAAGATACCGTGGTATCAACAGTTTTGGCTATCTAATGCTGACAAAATCAGAATAATTGTGAGTTCTTTCAAGGGATAAGAAAGTTATTTCATAATATTTAAAGGAAAGCTACGATCAAAATCAATCATGATAAACCAGGGACAATTACTCATAGATCCCCCTACCCCTCTGCTCCTCAGCACTTCCTCCTCCCTTTACCTAATGTAATCTCACTGCAACAGGTGAGGTTTCAGCTGACATTTGAGGGGGAAGTGCTCCTTGAATCTGTAGCTGGGAGGGGCTCTGATAATGCTCCCCCAGAACCCTTCAGGCTAAAGGTGCTGCCACATGGGGCGTTCTTAGACGGTTTTTGGACCGTTTTTAGGACATGCGTTTTTAAATGCATATGTTCTTGTTTGTTTACCATGTGTTTGGCTGGTTTTAATTAGTTTCACAACTGCCTACACTTCTAGAAATGAAGATACAGGTTCAAAGTCAATTTTAAAACAGTCCAAGAACGCCCTGTGTGGCAGCACCCTAATTATCAAAGTTGATTTTAGAAGTAAGGAGGCCATGTATAATAAATATATCACAACAGTTACAACGTCGGGATCTATGAATAAGTATCCACATGGCTCTATACATCTATCTATACACAGGTTAGAAAAGACCTTAGTTCCAAGAGGTTGGGTGATATTTAGTCCGCACAGTGAACCAACCACTATTCTGCCTGGCACATGTTTATGCCAGGCCAAATAGCTGATTGGTGCCAAATATTGGTTCCAAATGAGTCAGATATTGAGGGCCAATCTTAGCCCATATATAAAAATTTAAGTTCCTCCTCAAAATCCTTGCAGTAAAATACAATTTTACTAACTTCTGTTTCTCTAATATATACAAGGTCATTCAAGCTTTGAAAGTCACAATCCTATCAAGCTTTAGCAAAATAAAAGCAATTTCCACGTTACTTGTTGCTTATGCATTATCTTAAATTTACCTTGTGCACATTTCCTGAATAATATTTTATATACTGCACAGAAGGAAAAAAATTCTGGAAGAAAGAACATGGGTGCCACACATCTGTCTCATTTATTAATGTAGAAAGTCATGGTTTAGGGAACATAAAATGCATAATTCAATTTACCTTTGCTATGCACAAAGGAGAGAAAACACAAGGGACTATACTGTGTATACTTTGCATTTTCCATAAAATGTTGGGTTTCTTTATTACATACTTTAAGCCGATATAGAAGTAACTAGATAAAAGCAATCAGAATGCTTTAGCCTGTCAATTTCTGTTTTCAATTTAATGCCAGGCAGAAGATTGCTTTTCTCTCAGCTGTGAAGAAATAACTAGGTTCAAGAATTGCTGTTTAACTACCTCCCTCCCACTTGTCCTCTGTATTCTGTAGACTGGAGCCGCCATAACATGCTGTGGAGCGTGACCTAAATAATTGGTTAAGGGAATGTCACACCAAGCTATGCCAAGGGGGCAAACTAATAAAAGTGATATATTACCAAATCATAGCTTATTAGTCACATTTTAAGACAAAATTGCACTGAATTGTTTATGAATAGTGAGGAGCTGTCATGTAAGGCTATGTGCACATATAGAAGATATTTTTGCCATCCAAGTCACTCTACAAGTTGTGCTCTATTGATCTGTAATATCATAGCCAAAGATATTTCTACATGCCTCTGATTTCACTTTGGAGAATTTCCCAATGAGTGCTCTGTTATCAAGGTATTTCACCTAGAAGAACAAAATCTTTTTTTTCATTAGATTCTTTTGCACATGGCTTTTTTACTACTTTTTAGGGTACATTCACACGGCCGTATGCATTTTCTGTCCTGTATTTACAGCTGTATTCTGGTCGCAAATACAGGCTGTATGACATCTGTATGTAGCCTGTATGTAACCCGTATTTTAACAGTATTCTGTAAAAAATACAGTGGGCTTGCAAATGATGTCACTTACTTGGCCAAGCCCAAATTTGATCACCTTACAAGCCCAGACTCCATTTTCTCTTTACTGAGAGTGAGGTTAGATTCCATTGTGGAATATATAACTGGATATATAGATGTACAAGCTTGTATCATCTATACATGTATATTTGCAGGTATACAGCATAGGAGTAGTAGTACTATGCTGTGCCTATATATACAGGATTGGAGTGGTAGTACTGTGTCCCCATATATACAGGATAGGAGTAGTAGTACTGTGTCCCTCTCCCACTTGGCAATGGGCATGTCCCCATTCCCCCCTAGACAACGAGCATGTCCCCCCTTGGCAACGAGCATACCTCCCCTTGGCAACGAGCATGCCCCCCCATAGACAACGAGCATGTCCCCCATAGACAACGAGCATGCCCCCCCTAGACAACGAGCATGTCCCCCCTAGACAACGAGCATGTCCCCCCTAGACAACGAGCATGGTCCCCACCTAGACAACGAGCACGCCCCCCCCCTAGACAACGAGCATGTCCCCCCTTGGCAACGAGAGTGCCCGCCTCCCCCTTGGCAACAAGCCCTTTTTTGTGCGTGTGTGTTTGTATTTTTTGTCTTCCAGGACCGTGCATGCTGTGGACTACTTCGGATTTGTAGGATTCCGTCGATGACTGCCATTTTTTTTTACAAATAAACTGGTCAACGAGGGTGTGTGCCCATTTTCTTTCAATAAAACTTTCTTTTTGTAATTAAAAGTGTTTTTTATTTCTCCGCGAGACTCTATAATCAGCCATAATAGTGGTGCTGTCTAGTTGACGGTGTTCATTATTAAGGGCCGGCCTTGGTGTTTGCCTTTTTTTTTTTTTTTTGGCAAATTCACACTAACGCCCATACCATTACCCCGGTACCCACCACCACCAGGGGTGCCGGGAAGAGCCGGGTACAGTGGGGCGGCTGCAGGCTGTTATTGTTGCGCTGGAATAGCCCCCTAACAGTGGCCTATCCCAGCTCATTAATGGCAGGCTTCTGCTGCTTTTTTGTATCTGGCTGATTTGGACAATAGGGGGGAACTCACTTCAATTATTTTTTCATTTATTGGCCAAAAAAAATGAAAATAAATGATAGGGTGGACCCCACATAATTAAAAAAAAAAACAATTCTGACCTAAAAAAAATAATGTAGAGTTCCCCCTATTAATAGAGTGGACTCCACGTCTTCTTTTTTATACAATTTTTGGCCAAAAAATGAAAAAAAAATTGACGTGAGTTCCCCCCTATTGTCCAAATCAGCCAGCTACAAAAAAACAGCAGCAGCCTGCCATTACTGAGCTGGGATAGGCCACTGTTAGGGGGCTATTCCAGCGCAACAATGACAGCCTGCAGCCGCCCCACTACCCGACCATCTAAAGACTGTGTCAGGATCCGAACCCAGAACCTCTTGTATCCCAGGCAGTAGCTCTTCCCACTGAGCTACTGGCCTTCTGGACAGCTCCAGTTCTGAATCAGTTCCACAGTTTTGTTCCTTGATCCATGCCTTGATTACCTAATTGACCACAGCCTTGAACTGCCTATTTAGTGAAGCCTTGACACTCCCTCTTTGCCAGATTATTGTGCATCCAGCCATAGTCCAGCAACTCTCCTGAGCCTCCTGCAACTGCTATGCTTATCTGTGTACCGAACCTGGACTGCTATTGACTACGCTTCTGCCTTATCCTTTAAACTGCTCTGCTTATCTGTGTACCAAACCTGGACTGCTATTGACTACGCTTCTGCCTTATCCTTTAAACTGCTCTGCTTATCTGTGTACCGAACCTGGACTGCTTGTCCACGCTTGCTTCAGCTACTCTATCTGCTGGATTGTCAGCCACTGGACTTCCACCTGCTTCCAGACCTTGGCGATTCCACATACAGGTGAGCAATCGTATTAATATCTTTACAGAATAATCTGGCCAAAATATGGAGTCCGCTGTCAATACTTTGAGGCAACAGGTTTCTGAACTGCAGGACTTTGGTGCCACCTATCAAGAAAAATTTTCTCAGTTACAAACTGTGGTACATAGCCAACAAAGAGAGATTATTGAATTAAAACGACAAGTGTTGGAGGTGCGCAACTCAGCTGGAGACCCTCGTATGCCATTGCCATCAAAGTTTGGTGGTGATCGTCGTCATTTCCGAGGTTTTCTTAATCAGTGCAACATATATTTTGAAATGCAACCTACCCCATTTACTACTGAGAAGAAAAAAGTGCTGTTTATTATCAATCTGCTGACAGATGAAGCTCTTGCATGGGCCTCTCCATATGTAGAAAAGGAAAGTGATATTTAAGCAATTTTGATGACTTTATTACTGCTATGAGTCAAGTTTTTGATGACCCCAATCGATGTTTCACAGCTGAAGCCAAACTGCATAATTTGAAGCAGGGAAAACGTTCAGTTGCTGAATATACGGCAGAACTTCGTCGCTGGGTAGCTGATACTACATGGAATCCAGCAGCCCAGAAAAGTCAGTTTCGGCGAGGGCTTGCTGAACAAGTGAAAGATGAACTTGCCAGAGTGGAAAATCCAGTAGATTTGGAGAAATTTATTCAGCTGTGTATCAATATTGATCAGAGACTTACTGACAGAAGAAGGGAAAAATTGTGGGCATTGGAGAATAGACCTGCCTATTCCTTCAGTCAAACTACCCAGCGAAATACAGAATCAATACCTGAACCAATGCAAATTGATGTTATTCGAAAACCACTTTCTATGGCGGAAAAGGAGAGACGATTTTCAGAAAATCTTTGCCTTTATTGTGGAGGATCAGGGCATTATGCATTGAAATGTCCAAACAAATTCAACAGAACGATTGCTGTCACTGACATCCAAGAACAAATCAAGTCAGAAATCTCTAATCAATCAGACTCAGGAATAAATTCTATTTCTCCTTTAGCACTGAATGAGGACAAAATATTAATACCACAGTCTCATTTTATTGTGCCAATTCATATCTGTACGGAAACTCAAGAGATTTCTTGTTCTGCTTTGATAGACTCTGGGGCTGGTGGAAACTTTATGGACGTAACCTTTGCTCAAGATAATAATATTTCACTGTTAACAAAGTCAGCACCTGTAGACATGGAAACGGTTGATGGATCACCACTGTCGTCTGGACCTGTTACTCATGAGACTGTGCAACTTCAAGTTTTCTTCAAACCTGATCATCATGAAAGCATTCAATTTTCACTAATTGCTTCTCCAAAGTTTCCAGTGATTTTGGGTATCCCTTGGCTTTCTATTCATAATCCAACCATAGATTGGAAAACACACACTATACAGTTCCACTCAGAATTTTGTCAACTAAATTGTTTGCCTAAACCTAATTATTCATTGCCTGAAAACTCCTCAATATCTGAACTTTCCACTAAAGATTTGCTACCCCCATCATATAAAGAATTTCAAGATGTTTGTGATAAGAAAAATGCAGATAAGCTACCTCCACATCGTCCATACGACTGCCCAATAGAACTGTTACCTGGTGCTAAAATACCTTTTGGTCGTATCTACTCCCTTTCTGAACCAGAACTGAAGGCATTAAAGGAATACCTGGATGAAAATTTGGAAAAAGGATTTATTCGGCCATCCACGTCTCCAGCTGGGGCACCATTGTTCTTTGTGGAGAAGAAAGATTCCACCTTAAGACCCTGCATTGATTATAGGGAACTTAACAATGTCACAGTTAAAAACCGATATCCTCTGCCTTTAATCCCAGAATTACTTGAAAGGCTTCGTGCAGCTAAAATATTTACCAAGCTCGATCTAAGAGGGGCATATAACCTTGTTCGAATCCGTCCAGGAGATGAATGGAAAACTGCTTTCAGGACACGTTATGGACACTTCGAATATCTTGTAATGTCCTTTGGACTTTGTAATGCCCCAGCCACCTTCCAACACTTTATCAACGATGTTTTTAGAGACCTACTTGATCAATTTGTTATTGCTTACTTGGATGATATCTTAATATTCTCTGAAAATCTGGAGCAACATCGTAAACATGTCCGCGCTGTACTTCAACGACTTCGAGAACACTGCTTATATATCAAACTTGAGAAATGTGAATTTGAGCAGACAACCATTCAATTTCTGGGGTACATCATCTCACCAGAAGGTCTGAGTATGGATCCTGGCAAAGTCAAGGCTGTTGTTGATTGGCCAATTCCAAGGAATGAAAAAGAAGTTCAGAGATTCATTGGTTTTGCTAACTTTTACAGAAAATTCATCAGAAATTTTTCCAAGATCATTGCACCAATTACTGAACTCACAAAGAAAACAGTCCCCTTTTCTTGGACTCAAAAGGCCGATGATGCTTTCACACAATTAAAGACTCTCTTTATATCGGCACCAATATTAATTCATCCAAATCCAGACTTACCATTTACTGTTGAAGTTGATGCGTCTGATTCAGCAGTAGGAGCTATCCTGTCTCAGAGATCTGGAGATAAGATGTTGCTTCACCCCTGTGCTTATTTTTCTCGTCAAATGTCTTCAGCAGAAAGAAATTATGACATTGGAAATAAAGAACTTCTAGCAATCAAATGTGCATTTTCTGAGTGGAGACATCTATTGGAGGGATCTCCTAATCCTGTAACTGTATTTACTGATCATAGAAATCTGGAGTTTATCCGTGGGTCCAAAAGACTGTCCTCAAGACAAGCTAGATGGAGTTTATTCTTTTCTAGATTTAACTTCATTATTACTTACAGACCTGGATCAAAAAATGGTAAAGCTGATGCTTTATCCAGGATGTTCGCAGAGCCCACACAAGGAGATAAATGTGAAAGCACCATCTTACCTGAGAAGAACTTTGTTGGGGTTACACATTCAAAGGAGTTCCTGAATTTACTTAAGGATGGATATGCAAATGACGCAGTGCTAAGTCACCCTCCAAGGAATATTAACCTCTGCTTCACAAATGGATTCTGGAGAAAAGACCACCAGTTATACATACCAGAGAGTGCACGACTTGCTGTTTTAAGATTAGTTCATGATTCTAAGCTGGCTGGACATTTAGGCATCAAGAAAACTCGGGAACTTCTATCTCGTTCCTTTTGGTGGCCAACCTTTAGGAAAGATGTCAGGAAGTATGTTTCATCATGTTTAATTTGTGCTCAAAATAAAACTCCCCGTTCTTCTCCGTTAGGGTTGCTGCAACCACTTCCTGTACCCTCTCGTCCCTGGGGATCAATCTCTATGGATTTTGTGGTTGATCTACCTCCTTCCAAGGGAATGACCACCATCCTTGTTGTTGTCGACCGTCTTACAAAGATGGCCCATTTCATACCAGCTAAGGGAATACCTACTGCGGAACAAACTGCTGATCTTATGATTCGGGAAATATTCAGACTGCATGGAATCCCTGACAATGTGGTTTCTGATCGAGGTGTGCAATTTACCTCTAAATTTTGGAAAAGTTTTTGCTCTGCTCTAGGCATAGGAGTAAACTTGTCCTCTGCCTTTCATCCTCAATCAAATGGACAAACGGAAAGAACCAATCAAAGTCTTGAGCAATACCTTCGTTGCTTCATAACGTATCTTCAGGATGACTGGACTGATTATCTACCCACAGCTGAATTTGCATACAACAATTCTGAGCACAGTTCAACATTACAAAGTCCTTTTTATGCCAATACAGGGCTTCATCCAGTTTTCATTCCAGATTTACCAATTTCAACCACACTTCCAGCTGTAACCGAACGTCTAACTCTATTGCAGAAGGTTCAAGAAAAGATTGTTGAGAACTTGCATGATGCACAAAAACAATTTAAACAGGCTGCTGACAAACATCGAAAAACTACCCCTATTTTTCATGTGGGGGATAAAGTGTGGCTCTCTACAAAAAATTTAAAGCTGCAAGTTCCTTCTCCAAAACTTGGCCAGAAATATATTGGGCCATTTCAAATATCCGCTCAAATTAATGACGTCACCTTTCGATTAAAACTACCTGAATCTATGAAGGTCCATCCTGTCTTCCATTGTTCACTCTTTAAAGTTTATAATGAAAATACCTTTCCAGGTCGCGTTTTGCCTCCTCCACCACCAGTAACTGTGCAGGGTGAAGAAGAATATGTTGTTGAAAAGATCTTGGACTCGAGAATTCATCGAAATAAGCTTCAGTACCTAATCAAGTGGAAGGGATATGGCCCTGAGGAAAATTCTTGGGAACCAGTGGAAAATGTTCATGCTCCTAGACTTGCCAGAGAATTTCATCAAAGACACCCTGACAAACCAGACCCTAGGATGCCCAGAGGTCATCCTGGAAGAAGGGGAGTACTGTCAGGATCCGAACCCAGAACCTCTTGTATCCCAGGCAGTAGCTCTTCTCACTGAGCTACTGGCCTTCTGGACAGCTCCAGTTCTGAATCAGTTCCACAGTTTTGTTCCTTGATCCATGCCTTGATTACCTAATTGACCACAGCCTTGAACTGCCTATTTAGTGAAGCCTTGACACTCCCTCTTTGCCAGATTATTGTGCATCCAGCCATAGTCCAGCAACTCTCCTGAGCCTCCTGCAACTGCTATGCTTATCTGTGTACCGAACCTGGACTGCTATTGACTACGCTTCTGCCTTATCCTTTAAACTGCTCTGCTTATCTGTGTACCAAACCTGGACTGCTATTGACTACGCTTCTGCCTTATCCTTTAAACTGCTCTGCTTATCTGTGTACCGAACCTGGACTGCTTGTCCACGCTTGCTTCAGCTACTCTATCTGCTGGATTGTCAGCCACTGGACTTCCACCTGCTTCCAGACCTTGGCGATTCCACATACAGGTGAGCAATCGTATTAATATCTTTACAGACTGTCAGGTACTGGTTTGTACCCGGCTCTTCCCAGCACCCATGGTGGCGGTGGGTACTGGGGTAATGGTATCGGCATTAGTGAAAATTTGCTAAAAAAAGATGGCAAACACTAAGACCAGCCCTTAGTAATGAGCACCGTCAACTAGACAGCACCACTACTATGGCAAATTATAGAGTCTCGCGAAGAAAGGAGGAGGGGGACATGCTCGTTGTCTAGGGGGAGATGGACATGCTCGGTGGTAGGGAACATGCTCGTTGCCAAGGGGGATATGCTTGTTGCCAGGGGGGACCAATACAGGCAGTGCCCGGGTTACATACAAGATTGTTCTGTAGGTTTGTTCTTAAATTGAATGTGTATGTAAGTCGGAACTGTAGACTTGTAACCCCAGTCAAAATTTCTTTTAGTCTCTGTGACAATAGAATTTTAAAAATGTTGGGTTGTCATAAGAACCAGGAGTAACAGTAAAGCTTCATTACAGATGCCTGTGATAACTGTTATAGCTGATTATTGTAGCCTGGGGGTATAGTACAAGAAATTACCAACATCCAGAGGTCCGTGTGTAATTAGGGGTCGTCTGTAAGTTGGGTGTTCTTAAGTAGGGGACCGCCTGTATATACATAAAAACATGTGTGTGTGTAAATATATATATATATATATATATATATATATATATATATAAATTTCAAAAAACCGACAGCACTCCAAGGTAGTGTCAGAAAGTGACGGGGTGTCTTTTATTTCATGTGCAATGTTTCAGCTCACGAGGAGCCTTTGTCAAGCATGTCAAAGCTTGACAAAGGCTCCTTGTGAGCTGAAACGTTGCACATGGAATAAAAGACACCCCGTCACTTTCTGACACTACCTTGGAGTGCTGCCGGTTTTTTAAAATGTATTATTGGGGCTCTCGGGCCAGGGAGCATCTGGACTTTGCACCCACTGGAATAGCGGTGCTGCTCTGAATTTTCATGTCTCATATATATATTATACACACATCAGTTTGTGCTGGCACAGATCGCGGTATTTACGACTGCGGCACCTAATTGCACTGGATGGCCAAAAAGTTATTAGCTCCTGAATATGGCAAAATGAAGAATTTTATTTTTTGTAAATTTTTCCACATCTATTAAAACAAAATAAAACCTTTAGTATCCCTGTGATTGTAGCAACCCAAAGAATAAAGGTGACATGTAATTTGGGGCGCACAGTAAAAGCCGTAAAACCCACAAGAAAATGGCGCAAATGGGTTTTTCACCAATTTCACTGCATTTGGAATTTTTTTCCCGCTTCCCAGTTCAGGGCATGGAATATTAAATACCATCGCTATGAAGTGCAGTTTGTTACCCAGAAAACAAGCCCTCACACAGCTGTGTACATGGAAAAATAAAAAAGTTATGGATTTTTGAAGGAGGGAAGTAAAAAATGAAAACATAAAAAATGAAAAAGGGCCAGGTCATTAAGGGGTTAAAATCTCCTAAAACCTATATAAATTTTGGATCCCAGCGCACTTACCAACCTAAAGAATAAAGGGGAGGTGTCAGTTTGAGAGAATAGTGAAATCTGAAAAACAGAGTCTAATAGAGAATGTGGGGCATGCATCATTTCCTCAATTACTCTGCATTTTTATAAACTCTGTAAATTGCATGGAATACTAAATGGCCTGCACACTCTTTCCACATCTTTCCACACTCTTTCACACCCTTTTCACACCCCTTGCACACCCTTTTCACACCCCTTGCACACCCTTTTCACACCCCTTGCACACCCTTTCACACCCTGTCATATACCTGCACACCCTTTCATAAACTTGCACACCCTTTGAACTTACTTTTCACAGGCTCCTGCTCTGCACACTCTTCAGACGCTCAGCTGACAGCTGAGAGCAGTGCTGAGGTCACGTTCTGCAACGGTCACAGGATCGCGTCTCCACGGCAACCCACAGCATAGTGAATGGCCGCATGCGGTGGATCCCTTATGGCACCGTAAGCAGCCCCGATATTTTACAGTCCCATGCACTTCTATTGGAATGGCCGCAATGATCTGGTCTGGTCATGATGCGGTGAGACAACGTTTGCTCACCGTATCACTACCAGAAGTAATGTAAGTCTATGGGGGGCTGTGATCTGGTCGCAAATCATGCGGTCGTGTGAATGAGGCCTTAGACTCTTAGACGTCTTATTGCTCCTAACATATACGGAAACACTACGGCACACACCGCAGCACATAATATCTGTGTTTACGAGATTGCTACCAGATATTGGGAGAGGGAGCGAATGCAGGAGCAAATCTGGGGGAAGAAGGGCTCTGGGAGTCATGTTATAGCCAGAGATCATTGCAGCCCAGAGGGGCTCTGGTGTCATGCCCTGGGGCACCTAAGATTAATTTGCATACAAATGAAAGTTGCTTTAGAGGAAATCTACAGGAGCAATGTTCCTAGTAAACATATATTTCTACTAATGCTGCTGGCAGGGGCGTAACTACAGCAGTAGCAGCCATAGCAGCTGCTATGGGGCCCACAATGTTAGGGGGCCCCGTCATCCGACCTGACACAATAAAGAATGAAGGATGTGCACCATTATATCTATATTGTACTGCACATGACCAGCATAAAACATATACTGTGATGTATATATGCAGTATCTTTTAAAGGGGAGCTGTGATTGGTTGCCATGGGCAACTAGAAATATTCTGACTTTCAGACAGCTTGATAAATCTGCTCCACTGTGTGCTGACTGCACTTTGACCAGAAGCCATAGACCTTTATTGGGGCCGTGATCTTGCTGCGAATGGCCTCCTTTAGAACTATGTAAATACCCTACTTCTAAATGACAGATCTCAAAGATAAAACCTCTGGTGATTAAACCATCATACACATTCCTTTTGTTCTCAAACTCTACAATAAACTTTAAACAACTTGTACTGTAGCCTCATAAAATTGCAAATTAATGCACACATTTTCGACCTTCAAAAAGTTGTTTTCCCCAATCATTTCCCTTAACATCTTGACAGAAGATCCTGAGCAGACTAAAATTCTGAGATTTATAAACACTTGCTAATCCAACTCGCTAGGCAATGTGCTGACGAAGAACCGTATACCCCCAAATTAGTAAACCTCAGTGGCTTAAAACAAGCAGAACCTAGCTTTATTATATCACACACATACCGTGAGAAAGTTTGTCAATAGAGAAATAAGCCGAATCCCATTACATATTAACATTCAGTAATACTAAATGGATATTGTGTACTCAAGCATAAAGGAGCTCAGTGGTTACAACGATTTTATGTTTCAGCTCTAGTAAATTATAATTGAAAATATTCAGAGAACCAGCCTTCAGATTTCATTTTACCTGTAAAATTTTTCATTATAAGCATCTGGGTGATTAAACTATAAAATGAAGGCTTTGTGCGTAACAACATGATATGTTATACCAATGGCAAAGTTAAAAGTGGTTATTATGGTAATAAAAAGGTTATTTACCCCCTTAGCAGGTATGATGTAATAGAATTTGTCCATTATGAAAAGATATTTACAGAGTTGCAGACAGCATTTAATAAAAGCATGTTTGATCATATAACATCATATAAAACATCCTAGGTTACAGTTCACATTTCTTATAAAACCCGGGGAACCAGGGCAGGAGTGGGGGATAAAGGAATATGTACTTTATCTGCTCTGGATATTGGGCCTGTGCTTGCCTTGGGGGTTCCAGGGTGTCACATGACCCACTTTATCCAATAAGTGACCTCCTTGGACCAGGGAACATGACCAGGACATGCAGTCCCCTGGAAAAGAGGAGTGGTGTGAGAAGGCCACTCATCTCATCACTCAGAACTTCTGGTTGTGTGTAGGTGGTTCTGAAACCCAAACCAAATAGAAGAAGTATAAAATAATGTAATATACAGGTAGACATTGTTAAAATGGTTGAGGCCACTTGGTCTGAAAGTGTTTCATGTTTCCCCTTCCTCCAAAGAAACCAGCATTTACAATTTATAAGATTTCGGTATTTTTCCCCCTTTTATTTTGATGTATTGTGTTTTCATTTTATTTGGCATATTTTTGTAAGCACTGAACCCTTTTTTTATTAAAGCTTTTACTTGGATGTTGGTCCCTGTATGGTCTATGACACAGGTGTCAAACACAAGGCCTGCGGGTCAAATCCGGGACGCTGCCTTGTGTTATCCGGCCCGGCTATGGCTCTCTGCCCCTATACTGCAATCGTTGGGAGGGCAGCATAGTGGCAGGGTAACTCCGGAACTCACCTTTTCCCGCTCCCTCAAAGCAGCAGCCATCCTCTTCGTCCTCACTACTGTGTGTACTTGTTGTCCGTGCGGGGAAGAAACACAGAGCGGGTAGAGGGGCATGTAGTCTAGTGCCATTATCCTTGCTAGACTGTTACATTTCTGCATACTATTTCTGAGGTATGAACTGATTCTCTTATCCCACTATTCTTATGATCCACCACTTTATGCGTGGATCTTCCCTGCTGGGCAGACTTCCTGGCTAAAGTGGATTACAGGCATCTTGTCTAGGTCCAGGTACTAAATGTAAATAAAAGACTGCAGGGGGCTTCCCTCAATAGATGGCCATATTTTATACTTTAACCACACTCTGCAATTTCCTTCATTTCTTTATTAAAAGCTTAACTAGAATTTGTAAATGACAATGAATCTATTAGGTGCAGGAATTGTTTCACACCTAGTTAAAAATAGATGTCATAACAGCTGAAAATTATTTTATAATTTATAGTACCGTATTTACTCAAGTATAAGCCCAGGGTAAGCCGAGGCACCTAATTTTAACACAAAAAACTGGAACTCAAGTATAAGCCAAGGGTGGGAAATGCACTGGTAACATGCCCCCTCGTATATATATAGCCAGCAACCCCCAGTATATAGACAGAGCCTGGCATTTAGTATAAAGCCAGCAGCCCCCTGCCCCAAGTATATAGCCAGAGGCTTATGTCCCTTGTTTTATAGCCAGCCACTGCTCCCTAGTATATAGCCACTGCGTGCCCCCAGTATATAGCCAGTAGCCCCCAGTATATAGCCAGAAGCCCACTAGTATATAGCCAGCAGCCTCCCTGTGATATATAGCCATAACCAGCGCCTGCACCCCTTGTATATAGCCAGTGCTTACCCCCCCCCCCATATATAGCCAGCAGCCCCCTGACTTAAGTATAAGCCGAGTTAGGGTTTTTCAGCACATTTTTTGTGCTGAAAAACTCGGCTAATACTCGAGTATATACGGTATACTGCCAAAGGGAATATATTCAATAACTCAAAGATGGGGGTCTATTAAGCTTGACAGATACCTAAGCACTGCACAGAATTACCACAAAGTGCACTTTTTTATAAATTTCAAGTACAAGCTTAAACTACTGAGTAAGAGATACTAGACTGTCTGAAATGAGAAAGACAGCTTTAGTTATAAAATATGTTCTAAGGTGACTTTGCATTTCACTATGTAAGCTTTAAAGAATACAAAGGGTTACAAGTTAAAACAAATTTATATTGCAATCATGCATATATGTTCATATCTACATATTACATATACAATGCAGACTGAAATTTTAGACACACCACATTCAAAGAGTTTTCTATATTTTTTTGACTTGCCAATTCATCAAAACTATGAATTAACCTGTGGAATTATATACTTAACAAAAAGTGTGAAACAACTGAATGTGCCTTGTATTCTAGGATCTTCGAGGTAGCCACCTTTTTCTTTGATTGCTTTGCACACTCTTGGCATTCTTTTGATAAGCTCTGTTAAAGATATTACACTGGACTCAGACGCCATTTTACATATTGTCGGACATTTTAAAGACTCAGCATTCATTTCATATAACTTTGTGTAGTGATAACTAAAGTTTGGGTGTGCCCCTCAGCACACAAAGACTTAGCGCTCGCTAGCACCACCTAGTGGAAGGTATCCAGGTGAACATCTGGACATTTGGTTTATGTGAAGACAGCCAATGGTTTTACATTCCTTTGTGTGCTTTCTTAATTACACGCCTTATGTAAAGTGCCTTATGGTTTTCTATAAATGTGTCAGTCCCACAGTAAAGTAACAGTCTTCAGGTAATCTTCAGAAAGGACAATGTGTCTTTCCTGGTTTACTCCATTCCAAGCTGGAATACAAAGACTCTATAATTTGAAAGTCACCTTACAATGTTAGGGGTTTGAGCCCCAGATAAAAATCTATAAGAGCTCCAAGAGGCAGACAAACCGTCTTCAATGAGCTCCCAGAGATGCTTATCCCTTGTTGACCCTTTTGCCTTCACTCTGCAGTCCACCTCACCCTAAACCATCTTGATTAAGTTAAAGTATGGTGACTGTGGAGGCCAGGTCATCTGGCATAGCACATCAACACTCTCCTTCTTGGTCAAATAGCCCTTACAGAGCCTGGAGGTGTGTTTGGGGTAATTGTCCTGTTGAAAAATAAAAGAGAAAGCCAAGAGTTTGCAAAGCAGTAATCAAAGCAAAAGGTGGCTACTTTGAAGAACCTACAATATAAACATATATTTTAGTTATTTCACACTTTTTTGTTAACTATACAATTCCACATTAATTCATAGTTTTGATGCCCCAATTTTTATAGTCCTGAAAACTCCTTGAATGAGAAGGTTTGGTGAAGAAGATGCATGTTTTCTTTGTAGCACTGAAAACTTGTTTTTTGTAACTCTGGTTGTGATACATTAGTTTCCTGGTTTGGTAAAATTCTGTGTGAATGAGTGTGAATGACTTCTTATTCTACTTCTCTCATTAGGCCGGCCACCTAATGCTCTATTCTCTTCTGTCTAGTATTACCGTCTGGGAGCTGTGTACCAAAACCAGGGAATGTGCTGTTACAATGTAAAAATTATGTAATATACTATGTAATATATGTTATGTTCTACTTACCTGCAGCATGGTGGGTCTGCTCTGACCTTATAAGAGGCAGACTACAAGCAGCCCTGGTGTTTTATAGGGCAAGCTACAGAGAAATGTGGGAATTTCCAATTTTATAAAATGTGTTACCGACCAGCAATCTGGGGGATTATGATTGTGGAGATTTGTGTTATGCCTTTTGCTAGTCTGTGGAACTACAAGACCCTGGTGTCTATTGAATCTGTAATGTTATATATGGACTTTTCAAAATAAACTCCTTTGGATTATTTTCATCAAGCAAAGCCATTGAATGTCCATTGAAAAGCCTACTAGGCATCTTAGTATCACTGAGAGTAATAGGAGATGTGTGATAATGATAGCTCGTGCACCTGCACGTCTATCACATCACCATGGACAGATTATATCCACTGAAAGTAAACAAAAACTTTCTGTAGCAACAAAGCAAGCAAAGATCTAGAAAACAGTGAGTAATTGACCCAGAAAGTATATTGGAAAATTGTATAACTTCTCATTACACAAATAATCTGAAAGTGGCCAACCCCCTTAACGACAACACAAAATGATTTACTGCTGTATACAATTTATGTGTTTTCCCCCGGTTAGTCTTTTGATATGCCAATAAAACACCAGGGCACTTTACCAGAGAGTAAATCATGGCCACTTAGCAAAGACATTCAAAGGCTCATTGCAAGACACAGTTTTACATTGGCAGAGCTAAGTTCATGGCCAGCTGCATACAAATATATGCCAAGTAAAAAGTAATGTGTAAATGAAAAGCCATTGAGCAAATAAACTAGGCCACATTCTCACCTTCTGCCACAGAGTGTACAATGGGGAAACATTTTAATAAAATGTCAGAGATTATAATAACCTAAGTCCCTTTTGCAGATGGTCTTTCAGCATGTGTATACTAACAGATATTCAGACATGGAGATCTAGATGGAGGTATTTAACTACATAGTACTAAAACAGAGTGACAAATAGAAATCTATTCAAATAGTTTAGGTAAAACAACAACATAAAAAAAAACAAAATCAAACAAGGAAGAATAAATTAAATGAAACCTAATAAACAATATTTCACCAATATGTCTATACTGTCTCATCTTTGCTATTCTAACTATTATATACTATACTATTATACTATTATATACTAAATATGTGGGTCACAGCAGGTTATGAAACAAATGGAAAGAAATAAATCGGTAACAAAAAATCCCAGTGTTGGTCTGAACCTCTGTTCTTTTATCCATTTTAAGTTTTTTCATTGTGTTTGCATATTGATCATTTAGTCTGTCTTGCTTTATTTTCACATGATCCATTTAATAGCATTTGAATGAAACTAGAAATTGAATAATACCCAGCACAGTTCAGTTGTGATGAAAAAAAAAAATCGGCTTTCACTCGAATATATACAGTATATATTCACATCCAAGCTCATTTCTTATACGATCCTGCTGATGAGTGAGCTAGTTTCCACCTACCGCATCTATGGCAACTAGAGCCTATTGATGTGAAAACAACTGCCACAAATGTACAAATGACAATAATATCCTAGTAAATAAAATCAAACATTTCATTTAATACAGCTGATTACTGGAGGCAGGCAATCTTACAAGGGGACCTGTACTATACAAGAAAGGGACCTTGTGGAATATAACAAAAGGGGGACCCTTTGCTGTATCACTAAAAGAGGCCATGTGTTATATTACTTGGGGCAGGAGTCCAGTGTGCTTTATTACTTACAGGAGACTGCTATATTACTAAGGGTTAGTCCCTAACTTAATACTGCTAAATGAGGACCCTGTCCTTCTCTAAAGTGAGGGGGGGGGCAATGCTATATCACCAAGGGGGGGGGGGGGATCTGGTGCTACATTACCAAGGAGGTCATGTGTTACACTGCTGCAACGGTAAGGTGGGGGGCTGTGCTGCATTATTATGGGGGAGGAGGTTGTGCTACTTCACTAAGGGGGAATGTTGTGCTGGGATATATTACTTTGGGGGGATATCTGGTCTGCTGTGCCAACTAAATTAATGAGGAGATTGTACATATGAATTAATTAGGGGGAAAACACTACTGTAGATATTTTTTAACTTATAACATTTTGAGATGTCACAGTGTATTACATGTATATCAGTGGGGCACATAATCATCAGTTTGAGGGATAAATAGCAATAAGGAGCATAGCATTTGTGAAAAGAACATATACTACTGTGATCTTTTTAGAGACGCAGGGCTGAGATGTGCTACAGAGGCCGGAATCAAATTCTACAATGATAAGTCATGGAAGGGAGAGGTCTCAATTGTGTTTTGTACCTGAAGTCTGCCAGGACGAAGACCAAGACAGACAAGGCCAAAATAAAGGGAGGACATAGCTACAACCTAGTTTGAGCAGTAAGTAATGTCTTTATCTGCTGGGTTAACAGCAATACTTTGAAATACAATTATATATGATGTAGGAGAGTCTCTAAAAGTTTGCAGATGTCAAGATGTTTCCTATGTGGGTGTACAGGTTTATGAACTTTAGGAGTAGTTTGGCCCAGAGTGATGGAAAAGGTGTGGTAAGTTGTTGTCGGATTGGAAGAGAATAGTATTAGGTTGGATAGGAAACAGAAGCAGGTGAAAATTAAAGGAAACCTACCATCTCGGATCTACCTATTAAGTTTATAGGTTAAGTTGTAGGTTAAAGGTAGAATAGATGTGGAGGAAGTGAATTTCAAAAAATGGAAAGGTGAGAGAGGGTAAAAGTGGGATGGGTTGAAGGATCTATCATGTAACAGGAGGATGCCAACTCCTCCACCAGGATAATTTCAGGGCGGAGTGAGGGGGGTTAAGCAGAGACCACCAAAACAGGGTTAGCCACGTTTCCTTTAGGCACAGAAAATACAATATTCTAGTGATGAAAAGGTTGTGAACTCGGGGTATTTGTTGCATATGGAATGTGAATTTCATAGTGCTCCGTAGAGAGAGGGAGGAGGTGGTAAGGGAGTGAGATATAGATTGTAGATTGGTGTAATTAAAAGATTTAGAGTAGCTAGGTCAGCAGCAGAGGCAATGAATTTGCTTTTGAAATAGCATTTTGAAAGCATAAGAGGAGTGATTAGTATTTTTAGTTAGACAAGTGCTTGAGAATGGCTACATAGAGCTAGCCGAAACATAGTTTGCATTTGGAAGATCTTTGAGTCAGTTCTTCTCAAGCTTGCATCCATGTTGGATTGAATCCAGTTAGTCACAGTGCTGCTCTAACAACCTGTTTAGCTTGCTAGTTAGACAAGTAGTTACAGAAAGCGTTCTTTTCTTCGCTTCTGGCATAATTCAGTTTGGGCACTTAACAGTTGCACTTAAGAGGATACACTGTGTGAGACCAGGGTCTAGTAAGACCACTAGTCAGCAATTTATACACCTAAGACAAATTACTAACAACCATCAGGTGTGAAGAAATGGACAGAATGGGGGTCATTTACTAAGGGCCTGATTCGGGTTTTCCTGACGTGTTACCCGAATATTTCCGATTTGCGCCGATTTTTTCTGAATTGCCCCTGGATTTTGGCGCACGTGATCGGATTGTGGCGCATCGGCGCCGGCATGTATGTGACGGAAATGGGGGGGCGTGGCTGTACGAAACCCCGACGGATTCGGAAAAAACGCTGCATTTTTTAAAAAAATGTCGCTCGACACGCGCTTACCTTCACCCACGATAGGACGGTGAACTTCAGTGCTTTCCGATGGTCTTCAGTGCAGCAGCGACACCTGGTGGACGTCGGAGGAACTGCCTTAGTGAATCCCGGCCGGACCCGAATCCACCGCAGAGAACGCGCCGCTGGATCGCGAATGGACCGGGTAAGTAAATCTGCCCCCATGTCTCCAGAAATCAGCAGGGAATTGGGTATGCATACACACCTAAATGTACAAAAAAAGTTAAAGATAGAAAACTATCGCAGGAAGGCTGGGACTTCTTTTGTACTGGTATATCTACTTAATTTTGGTACCAGAAGTCCCATCCGTCACTATAATAGTTTTCTATCTGGAACTTCCTTTGTACTGGCATGTCTACTTAATTTTGGCACCAGAAGTTGCAGATAGAAAACTATTACAGTGAAGGCTGTTTTTCTGTATCTGTATTTCTGTATTCTGTTGCCCAAATTAAGTAGACATACCTGTAAAAAAGAATCTTCAGATCTTCAATCTTCAATTGTAGGGAAGGCTGGGTTTATGGTGCCAAAATTAAGTAGACATACCTGAGAAGAAAAGAAAAAAAAAAGAAAAAAAAGTGACAACGACAACTCTGTTATTCAGTTTGTGCACTCAACAGTTGCACCTTTAAACATGCAACAGTCATACCCATGCTAAAGAAGCATTCTCTGGACCCATCTACTCTACTGAGCTACCGGCCTATGTCTCTACTTCAATTTGCATCAAAACTCCTGGAACATCATGTCCACTTGGAACTATCCTCCAACCTTTCCTCCAACATGCTCTTCAACAAATTACAATCTGGTTTTAAAACCCAACCACTCTACTGAGTATGCCTTAACCAAAATCTCCAATCTCCTACAGTCTGCCTTTGACACTGTTGACTATACTCTCCAGTTGCAAAAGCTTTGTTCCCTTGACATCACTCACCTGGTCCTTTCATGGATCTCCTCATACCTCTTCCATTGGATGTTCAGTGACTATCACTCTCATTCCACCTCTTCATTTCATCCCATCTCTGTTGCGGTCCCTCAAGGCTCTGTCCTGGGACCCCTACTATTCTCCATTTACACCTCTGGCCCAAGACCGCTCATTAAGTCCCACAGCTTTAAATACTACTTATATTCAGATGACACATAGATCTATATTTCTGTCCCAGATATCTCCTCTCCTCTAACCGGAATTACGAGAGTCTATCACCATATGCTTCTTCTTCTCTTTCCGTTTTCTAAAACTCAATGGGGCACATTTACCAAGGACTTTTTGCCAGCTTTCTGTCAGACTTTGCACATTCCTTTACTTGCACATGTATTTAAAGGGCACCTACCACCACAAATCTACCTATAAAGGTAGATTGGGTGGTAGGTGGATCATTGGGACGTGAGGATAGCCCTTTTAAGGGCTAATCCTCACGTCCCTGCACTTTTTTGAGAACTTTAATTTGATATTTATTCAAATTTACTTATGTGGCTACCGGGGCGTGGAGTAGCCGCTTATGAGATTACACGAGGCGGCTACTCCACGCCCCGGTAGCCACTTTACCCCTCCTACTCACCCATCTTCGGCGCGCAGCTCCGCGTAGCTGCGCGCCCTCGTCCGGCGAGCCTGCCGTCTGCGCATGCGCAGAAGAGCAGGCCCGCGCCTGCGCGGTCACAACTCCGAAACAGGCGCGGGCCTGCTCTTCTGCGCATGCGCAGACGGCAGGCTCGCCGGACGAGGGCGCGCAGCTACGCGGAGCTGCGCGCCGAAGATGGGTGAGTAGGAGGGGTAAAGTGGCTACCGGGGCGTGGAGTAGCCGCCTCGTGTAATCTCATAAGCGGCTACTCCACGCCCCGGTAGCCACATAAGTAAATTTGAATAAATATCAAATTAAAGTTCTCAAAAAAGTGCAGGGACGTGAGGATTAGCCCTTAAAAGGGCTATCCTCACGTCCCAATGATCCACCTACCACCCAATCTACCTTTATAGGTAGATTTGTGGTGGTAGGTTCCCTTTAAGTAGTGTTTGTGCCACATATGTGGCACATGTGAATCTTTTGTGTCACGGCTGCACTATTCTACACAACACAAATTATGTCTATTGAATAGGCGTTCCGATGCACAGTAGGACAGCACGTCACATTTAATATGCAAAGTCTGACAGAAGTGTCACGCACCCCATGTTAAAGGTGCACCAAAAAACGGTTGGTGCACTCCGATGGGGCAGTGTAGGGAGCACAAGATTCATGAAGAATGGACGCCACAATTCATGAATCTGGCGCCCTTTGCACACTACACAGGCACACGCAGTGCAGTTGTTGTTTTCAGTGGTATCATTTGAGTTGAGTTGTTGTTTTCAGTGGTATCATTTTGGCACACCTAACTTTTTTGATCATTTTTTGGGAACAGTTTTGTAAAATGATTTTATAAAAAGGTTTTTGTGTTTTTTCACAGCCTTCACCAAGCGGTTACAATACTGTTTCCTATTTATTGTATCACCCAGACACAGTGATACTAAATATGTTTTTTTGTGATTTTGTTTTTTGCACTTTATTAGATGTGTATAGGGAATGTTGGTGTTTAGGGGACTTTTACTTTAATTTATTATTTTTTATCAAAAACCTTAATTTTTATTTTTTACGGGTTGGCTTGAACATACCAAGCATACTGCGCAGGGCTCAGCTCCTGAGCGACATCTCGCAGCCCCGGGGCACTGGCCAGATCCCAGGGCTGCCATCAGAGGATAGGCAGGGGCAAATTCACATCAGAAGCCCCTTACACCCGCGAATGGAGGAATTTTGGATCGTGGGTGTTAGAGGCAGGTGTCAGCTGTAATGTACAGCTGACACCTGCAGCTTCTGGCACCGCCTCCGTTCCAGATCTGGTGCCAGAAGCTAGGCATAGTAGTTTGTCTCACGTCGGCAAGTCACGGCTGACTGTGACGTCCAACTATGTCAATTGTCGGAAAGTGGTTAATTTCAGGTTTATATTTATATGCACAATATTTCTGCTGGAGGTTCATATTTTTATGTGTGCTATACTTACTGCTGGTACGCTATAATTGTAAATGAGCCCATAGCAGTTGGCCTATTTCTTTCCTATGTTTTTTAATTGGGAGGGGACACCATTTTAATTTTTTTCTCAGAATCAGCTATGATTATGCTGGTTTTAACCTGTGATTTTACAGTGTGCGTGTTGTGATGGTGGGGCACAATTTTGCTTGTTTGCCAAGGGCAGTGAAATGCCTCGTCACAGATCTACCAGTCTGTAAGAATACTGATAAACATGGAAAAAAATACAGAAAACTAAAAGTCCTTTTAAAAGGGCAGAATAAGGGTCAGCTTTTGGTAGTTTTTTTCATTAGCTTAAAGCCAGAAGTGCACTCATCCATCACTATTCTTCTGACAAAAATAGTATCACAATATGGAAAGAAACGTTCCTAAGTGTGAACACACATTCTAGCAAATAATTGATTTGTTTGTGTAATGAAAAAGTTATATATTTTTCAAATACTCTTTCTGTATCAATTCTTCACAGATTCCTAGATCTCTGCTCGTTTTCATGCAACAGGAAGCTTCTATATTTACTTCCTGTAGATAAACACCAGTCTATGGTCTTATGATCTCACACTTGGCGCGTTATAATACACAGTGTAATCAAAACTGTGCGATACTAACAAGCCATACACCTATGTGACATTGCATGACCACGGACCGATGTTTATCTACATTAAGTAAATATAGAAGATTGAGAATATAGAAAGCAAGCAAGTAGAGATCTCCGTGAGGAGTTGATACATATATTGGAAAATGTAATAACTTTTTATTACACAAATAATATTAATTATTTTCTGTAATGTGCTTATATTGGGAAACCCCTTTAACTAAAACAATCGTAGAAACTCTCCTTCAGTGTCTGCATGTGTGCCGATTTCAGATGTACTAACCATATGAATATGAATCTCCTTGCTTCTGGTACTGCATGTGCGATGGTAACTTGAAAGTGAAAAGAAGTTGAACAGCAGTTCCCATTGCTATACATACGGTAGGTCTACATGGTATCTGCTACCACTGCATACCAATGACAATAGCCAGACAGATGGTTATTCATATGCCTGACTAACATGCATCACATTTCTCTTTTAATCTTCATGGGCATGTTGCTGCCTAAGAACAGTCTGGCCAGGAATAATTGCCTCATTAAAAAACAGTGTCCTAAAATATTCCTAATTGCTATTTTCTCCACATCTGTAGGACGATTCCTGCACGGAAGAAGACGGTTTACTGGTGACAGTAGTTAAGAAATACTCCAAATATTCTCCTGGGTGTTTCTGCTTTCATGTCTAAATCAAAATGAGAATGAAAGCAGTGCAATATCAAAGCCATATAGCACTAGTGATCTGTTCACCCTTAAGCGAAATTGTGTAACCTTTTGCAGGTCTGGGATTGAGAAGACACTGGCTTCCAGATGTAAGATGCCTTATAGTGCCTCTCTATGAACATATGGTTGTGTCACCATCAATGGAGGCAAGTTGTTCAGGGCCTTAAACAGCCTTCTCTACCCTTCTAAGCTTTTTGGCCCTGTGTACATCTGAGGGAAAGGATGGGGCATACTAGACAATTACTTGACATGCACGATCCTTGTTATTGTTGTTTTAAAATATATATATAATATATATATTATACATATATATACAGGCGGTCCCCTACTTAAGGACACCCGACTTACAGACAATCCATAGTTACAGACAGACCCCTCTGACCTCTGGTGAAGCTTTCTGAATGCTTTACTGTAGTCCCAGGCTGCAATAATCAGCTGTAAGGTGTCTGTAATGAAGCTTTATTGATAATCCTTGGTCCCATTACAGCAAAAAATGTTTAAACTCCAATTGTCACTGGGGCCAAAATTTTTTTTGTCTGGATCTGCAATTATAAAATATACAGTTTCGACTTACATACAAATTCAACTTAAGAACAAACCTCCGGACCCTATCTTGTACTGCCTGTATTTATATTTATATGACTTCTAGGTTAAAGGGTAGTGATTTGAATTTTTATTTTTTAATATATATTTTTTTTACTTTTTTATTTTATTTTTTATTATTTTTCAGACCCCCTAGGGGACTTTAACCATAGGTTGTCGGATGGATTCGACCATATATTGCAGTATATGGGGATTCTGTATGCAGTATATGGGGATACTGTATGGCAGTATATGGGGATTTTTCTCCTCATTCATTACAATGTGCAAAACACACATTGTAATGAATAGGTTAAAACGGGACCCGAGGCTGTCATGGCAACTGAGCGACGCTTCCCAATGATGTCACGGGGAGCGACAATCTTCACTAAGATGGCAGCATCCATGTGCTAGTACCGATTACTGGCGTGTGTTTGCTGCAATATGCAGCAAAGACTTACTGGCTATGGAGATGGCTTAGCCCATGAGCCCTCTCAAAGTACCCGCAGCCAATAGTAATGTTGCGGGCGCGTCGGGAAGGGGTTAAGATGGTCATAAATTTTAGATTGGTGTGAAACTAGTACGCACGTGTCTCAGCTGAATGATTTGTTTCCTAAACCTGTAGAAGGATGAAGGCCATTGTACAATGCACAAGTCCTTCCTAATCTTTTCACCTGTTTCAAGAAATCTTGTTAAAGTGGATTCAGAAGACCAGCTAATAGAAAACAGTCTGTGTAGGAATGGTTAGCTAGAAGACCACTGTTTTCTGAGATAAAAATTATCAATTATACTCCCAAAGAATAGGTCCTAACCATCAGATAATAACCTGTTGTTAATAACCCCTTGTTATTTGACCCAATAAAATTTATACATTTTTTACTACCGATTACGTGTTTTGCTGTCTATGTTGGTCTTTTCACCCCTCCTCTCTGAGGGTTGAAAGATAGGTTTTGGGATTGCCAAGCAGTAGATCTGCCTAATAATGGTTCAGAATGGCCATATTATATGCTAAAATCACTCTTTAATTAGTTTATGCACGTGGTTAAACTAAGGTATTGTGCTCTGAATTAAAAATATCTAGAAAAATTTTATAAAAAGTATATAATGAGGCTTACTCAAAGATTGACCTGGTTGTCTCAGGAGGAGTGTCATGGGGCTGGTGTGTCTTGTTTGAACAAAAACTACACTAAGGCTTTGAAGTGTGTTGTGCCGCTCGCACAACACGACAAAGTGAGTGAGCACTTGCACATTATAGCGCAAACTTACACCTGGGATCATCTACACATTGAGCACCTCCTGCTCTTGTGTTCTCTTTTTTTCTTGTTTCCATAATCTATCTTTAGGAATAACAAATAATGGCAAATTTATTTGTATAAGGTTGACTTACTACTTACTTACTACTGTAAGAAGATTTACACAGTCCATTGTTTTTTGCTACTGTAATAACATTGTATTAAGGTGATGTTTCATATGTACCTTTGCTACAGTATAATGTAGTTTTTGAAGTTTTATCTGATAAAAGAAAACCCCAGGAATCCCCAAAAAAGCCATAATTACATGTATTGTAATGATTATGATCTTTCAATTCTTGAATATTATTACTTAATGCATCTCCATACTTCAGTGGAAGTGGTGCTTTCACAGGCTGCTAATTAAACTTTTATACATACATTGTATTACTGAAACTCTAGAATAGATCTTGCCTGCAATCACAGAGGAAAAATGAAGCGGATTTAATGGAGAACACTTAACTAAAGGGCAGCACTTTAATAAAGAATTTGCTTGAGGACATCGTGTGCACTTCAGAGGGCATCAAACATAGTAATGATGCATTGTCATAGCCACCAAGAAGACACAGATAAACTGGTATTACACAAACTATGAGCAACAATTATTGAAACTTTAGAAAATATTAATATCAGTGTAATGCTGGCTGTAGATTCCACTCCGAAAGGTTACTTTTAAGCCACTACGCCTTACTCATATACATTTCTGTGCCAACAGTCAGGCTCCTGGTTCCTCCACCTCTAGCCCCCATAGGGTGTTGGAACAGACTCCCTCTTAAAGTGCTAGTGTGTTCCAGCATGTACGATCCTGTCTATCTACATTCAAGTGGGGCTATATAGCCCAGCATGCTCTATTCCCAAGTACATGAGCAAAGGTTCCTAGCTTGTTTAGTCCTGCTGTATGGTGATTCAGTTTCTAGTGACTACAAGTGTTTGACTCTTGCCTTGTTATTCGATTATATTCTTGATATGTGTTCCTCTGTGTACATCTCTGGCTTGTTTCTGACCCTAAGCTGCTGCCCACAACTCTTTTCCTGTTACTGGACATTTCTAGTATGCTGCCTGCCTTGACTTCAGATTGAAAACGGCCATTCGCTTGCCTGATATCTGTGCCACACTCTGTACCTGCTGGGCCAGCTACTATCTTCACCGGGACCACTGTGAGAAGAATCAGCTTTGTGATGAACTTTGCCAAAGTCTCATAGGATCCAAATATAGCAGTTTCCAAAACTACAGTCAGGTTGAAAGGAGAAGAAGGGAATGAAAGTGGCTGGTATCTGGTAGCACAGTTATGGTGCAATCCCACTCTAAGTGATTAATTGTTCTTGCCAAAATATGAGTTTAAGCTTGTAAGGGTGTTAAATATTTGAACGTGTGAATCTCCTTGAAGTTACCATCCAATTCTTTCTATTGTTATCTTCAATTATGCCGTGCTTCAATTACACCATGCTCTTGGCAAACAATTTGAGCATATTAAAGTTACATCAGATAGTTCGATATTTTAAGATCAGAGGGCAATATACGGTTCAAGTTGGCATTCTATAAATGTTTGATACACCCAACACCCCTGGAAAAGATCTTTAAAAGTGTGGCAATTGTATATTCCAACTTTAGATGATACTAACACTGCTAAACACTGTTTTTAATTTGGAAACCCTCAAAGGTACCGCTATTATCACAATGGTTATGCCTAATTAACACAAATCTTCCTCTTTGTTGTAATAAACGGAAAGGGACACACCGAAGTTATTTGATATTTGGGGGATTATGATTATTCATATGACTGATTGAAACTACAATGATATCTATTATTGTAGTTTCTTGAAAATGTGAAAATAAAAAGTGAAAGAAATAAATTATATTTAGAATTGTTATTTTTGTATTAAAAATGTATTGTATGCGCAACCACAACCAGCCTTGGTGCTAGCTTGCAGCCAGGGTAAGTGGTGGTGACCTAATCATGCAACAACCCTGCATGCTACGGCTCAGCCTACAGCAGAAATGACCGCCATGTTTAGGGGGAACCTGCTATCTGGGAAGACTTACTTCATCTGGCAGAAACTGAATGGTGGTGCAGACAGGTAACGATCAAACTAGTACACAGAAAAGTGTCCAGCCAATAAGTCTGAGACAGTGAAAGTGGGATCACACTGTGACGTACACGATAATGAGGGGCAAACAAAAGATACAGACAGAGAAGCATAATCGAACAGAATTGGGTCAAAACCAAGATGGCAACAAAGGTAGAGAATCAAAAAGCGATAGAATGGTTTATTAAACATAGCTGAAGTCGGATATAAAGGATAGCAAAGATAGCAATAGCACAAGCAAAGGCAAAGAGCATGACTAAACAGCAAAAAGCAGCTCTGAAGAAACTGAGCAGAATAAAAAGGGAGCAAGAACACTGCCCCAAACACTGACTGGTTCAGCCGTCCATAACCAAAGCCACAGCTGCACACAGAACAAGCTCAAACCCACACTCCGCTTTCCCTATGGAAAGATCCTCAACTGGAGTTGTCAATCAAAGGCAGCTCTGGGTGTGGATTTCAAACACAGAATCCTAAAATCTGATCCCATTCAGAGCAATTAGCAAGTTATGACAAGAGGTTCTAGCAAGGACTGTAGTGCACACACTACACTCACACTGCACACACTACACTCACAGAACACTGCACACACTACACTCACACTGCACACACTACACTCACAGAACACTGCACACACTACACTCACAGTACACTGCACACACTACACTCACAGTACACTGCACACACTACACTCACACTGCACACACTACACTCACAGAACATTGCACACACTACACTCACACTGCACACACTACACTCACAGAACACTGCACACACTACACTCACACTGCACACACTACACTCACACTGCACACACTACACTCACAGTACACTGCACACACTACACTCACAGAACACTGCACACACTACACTCACACTGCACACACTACACTCACAGAACATTGCACACACTACACTCACACTGCACACACTACACTCACAGAACACTGCACACACTACACTCACAGTACACTGCACACACTACACTCACAGTACACTGCACACACTACACTCACAGTACACTGCACACACTACACTCACAGTACACTGCACACACTACACTCACAGAACACTGCACACACTACACTCACAGAACACTGCACACACTACACTCACACTGCACACACTACACTCACAGAACACTGCACACACTACACTCACAGAACACTGCACACACTCGCCCAGTACTGCTCTTAGGTCCTGTCGATCACAAACACAGGCAGCTGCGGGCAGGCAGAGATGGAGCAGGACGGGGAGCAGCAGCTTCGCAGCAAACATGTCTCCCCCGGGGCCGACGCTCTCACTCCGGGTCTCTCCGGCGCACCCCTGACACCGATCACTGTGTCACGTGTCCCGCTCAGCCTTCGCGCTACAGGGAATAATTGCCAAGCGTAACTTTATGCATGGCAATTATTTTGAGGGGTAATGGCGCCTCATCACGCGTCTATGACGCGTGGTGAGGCGTTAATGCGACCTCTGATTGTATAATTAAGAATTTTTTTGAGAGAAAATAATCAATTTTCCTTCTAGCCGGAGCTCCAGAGTTCCTCTAATCCTTCTCCTATAGTGTTAGATATCCATTCAATGAAATCCAGCATTAGCAATGACAGATCCTTCTGATGAAACTATGCCTCAGTTCAGACCAGCACCACCGCGTTTGTTCCCCTTTTCAATTAATTCATTCTGTATGCATATTCAATTAAAATCTTTTATTGGAGCAATTAGCAACATTGTAATAAAAATATTAATGACCCTTTAATAAATAATACATTGTCACAGAGAGTCTCAGGTCAGGTGTGGTAGAGACCACAGAACTAGCCGCGTTCACCCCTATCCTGGCATAAGCGTCACTTGACCCAAAGATCCAGAGGAAGGTGAAGAACCCCCCTCCCCTGAGTTTTATAAACATCAAGGGAAAAAGAAATTCCTCCCTGACCCTAGTTATGGTGATCGTATATATCTCTGTGGATCACATCTGTCCTGTGCAAAGAAGCACACAAGTTGCTCCAAGGAGCTCACAATCCAATATACTGTAAATCCCCTGCTCCTAGGAACAAAGCTATATATATAAAGTAAATAAGTTTACTGTATATGCCCTACATGGAAGGAATATACAGTAAGTGCCCTGTCCCTAAAAACTTCTAATATATAATCAAAAGCCTAATCTTAATAGCCTACAATTCAATAGACAATAAATGTCCTGATCTTACAGTCTTACAGCCGAGTCTCACTGAACCATGACCGAGCCGGGCTATGTACACAGGTGCAATTTCAATAGATTATCAACATGTGAGTTTGATAACGCAAAATTACAGTATGAAAGACTAACTGGACCGCAAACAAGGACAAGACTAGCAGTTGCTCTTTAATCTGTGGCCATGCAGTCGGCCTACTCTCAGTGACATGGAAACCACATTTGTGTATATGAGTCCATAGAAAAGTATTTGTACACGTGATATGCACTAAAACTAGCATGTGGACAAATTCTCTAGTTTGTAGGAACAGAGAATTTGCTATATATAAGGCTACATGCACACAAAGATAAGTTCACACTTACGTCCCATCTAATGACCTTGCCGCTGAGAGCACATAATTAAATATAAAGTAAATTGACTGCTCAATTGGAAAAGAAAAACAACACACACTTACTCTGCCTCGGCTTTAGATTCCCATGCCAGTCTGGTACATCCATTTTACGGGGATGCACCAGGCCAGAAGTTCAAGGGGTTCACGGGACCCGCTTAGGCCAATAAAAGGCCTTCTCGAACGTTACATTTTCCTGGGACTTCACATCATGTTGTCTCCTCATCTGATTAAGCTGAGGTTGGTTTTGTGATCCCCTGGAATTTCTAGCCAGATACAAGCCTGAAAACTGGAAGTACCAGAGCAGGCCCCTGGCCTCCTTAGGGTGTACCATAAAAGGCCCCTTTAGGACCTAATATATAAATAAATTTCCCCTAGAAGCTTACACAATAAATTCCAATTTACACTGGCACCTTAGATAGCGTTCTACCAAATAGTCATTTGGACAGGATCTATCCTAGTACATCTTGCATTGCTCTATCCAGATGATTAAGCTTATTAAAAACAGGACTGTCACCATTACATAATACCATAACTGAGTTACCCCAACCACTCTACCCTACCCCCTATTCCAATATATAATCCCTTCCCAGCTCCTAGAGGTATCCACATTATGTGAAATAAACTCCTTGCTCCTAGGAGCTCAAAATCTAATATACACCTAATGCCCTGCATTACCATATATTAGCTCCTAGAATCTAATATCCAATAAATGCTGTTCACACTGGGGTATTTGACATGGATTTTATACTGGATGATGAGTGTCAAATAGTGACTCAAAATCTGCTCTCGGGCTATCTAGTGCTGACTTTGACCAATTTGTTCTGTGTTCTGGGTGGCAACCTGGACACCTCTCAGAATATAGGGCATGTTACTTCCAGAGTGACTTCAATGGGAGGGATTCTTACAGCAAGAATCCCATCTTCTACTGTGATTATTTGGGAGTAAATGCTGATGGTAGGTATTCGATGTAAACACCAGGCACCAGCTCAGGGTGAGCTGGTGCCGGAGCTTACCTTTGCTAGTGTTTTAAACCGCTATATCGCGGTTTAAACACATTTTGATGAACAGCCCCGAGGTAGCTTCGGCATTTCCTATGGAGGCGCGCGCGCGCACGGCTACCTCGGGGCTGTTCATCAAAATGTGTTTAAACCGCGATATAGCAGTTTAAAACACTAGCAAAGGTAAGCTCCGGCACCAGCTCAGGGTCGATTCACACACAGTATGCCCGCCGTGCGGGCATACCGCCGTGTGCTGGTGAGGAGGAGGAGGTGACCCCTCCTCCCTCCATAGAGAATAGCGGTGCACGGCCGCACACACGCCAAAAGATAGAACATGCTCTATCTTTTTGCGGTGTGAGGCCCGGATCGGTGCCACACGTGTGTGGCACCATATCTGTGCCGCGCTGCTATTGCCTTCTATGGGGACGTACATGCGGCCGCAAATGTGAATGAGCCCTCACCCTGAGCTGGTGCCCGGTGTTTACATCTAATACCTACCATCAGCAGTGGTAGGTTTCCTTTAAACAAAATAATTTATAACATGCAGCCAAGTAAACTTCTAAAAAGCTGATTTTTTTCTCACAGTCTATACATTCACAATGCAGTCAACAATAGGACGGAAGCAAAAGCATGTGCACTTCATGCTTCATCAAATAGGATCATTAGATATCAGCTCATGACCACTTATCTGCTGTCCCACTGTTCAGTTCTGCACAGCTGACTTTGGTACCGCTGGGATCTCCCAGCATGTTTCTGCTGTCACAAAGGTTATGGAAAGCCATTTAAAAAATGCAATGAAATTTGTGGATTACTGCTTAAACTAAGTTATATCCTGCAAAGTAAATTATACATGACCAATATATGTTTTTGGGACCCATGTTACACACAGTATCATCTTATCCAGCTTTAATTACAGCTACAACATGAACATTCATACTATGCTTAATACTAGCTATCGGTTCTATCTGTTAAAAATTTATGATACAAAGTTCCTTTCCTATGGGGAAGCCTGGAATAACATGAGCCTAATAATAGCACCAGTGTTCAAATAATGCCATCATATCCTGCCAAAATAATACTTTCATAAAGTGCAAATTTCATCTGGACTCCTTCCATTTTCCATTTCTGATATACAGAAAAATTACTTTACAGTGGCATTATATCGCTTGCAGTGGAAGCTTTTCCCTCTGCACCTACTGATGCCAATTGGGCCATAGTAGGAAAATATAATCTTTTCTGACTCTTATATGGCAGTCAAAATAAACCCTGGATCATAATGTTCCATAATGTGATACTTTACAGGAAAACATTCAGGGTCTTCTTGAACAAGTGTTTTAGCCAACATCCTGTGGCAACAAATTTCAGTCGCACTGCTCTTACAGTAAAAAATCCCTGTGTATGATGATGTTGGAACCTCCTATTCTCTAGGTGTAGAGGATGTCCTCTAGTGATGGTTACAGGTAAAAATATTTAGAAAGTGTAAAAATACTTCTCTGTTTTGTCCATTCAAGTATCTGTATATTGCAATTAGGTCACTCCATTCCCAACTTATTTGCTAACATGAATAAACCAAGTTTGATAATGTCTTTGTACTCTAATCCACCCATTCTCCTAAGCACCTTGGTATCACTCAATTGACCCCCTCTAGTTCAGCAGTTTCCTTCTTATACATCAGTGACCAAAATAGTACATAATACTCTATGGGGCACATTTACTTACCTGTCCCGTTGACGCCACCGATCCGGAATGTCCGACGAGGATTCGAAGCTGCCGTGATTCACTAAGATTGTGCGTCCAATTTCCTGCATGTGTCGCTTCCCCGCTCAGGTCCGCCGGAGTTCACCATCTGCTTAACGATGCATGTAAGTGCGTGTCTTGTGTCACAATTTTAAAAGTAAAATTCCGCGGTTTGTCCGAATCAGTTGGATTGTCTAACAGCCACACCCCCGATTTGTGTTGGAAATATTCGGGGAACGCGACAGAAATGCGTCCGACGGACCCTTAGTAAATGTGCCCCTATGTGTGGTTTGACTACAGGAAAACCGTATGTTCTTAAGAATTTGCCATTGCAGCAGTGTCCTATGACAGGACATTGAAAGGTATGTTTACTCTCTATTAGAGTTCCCAAGTCGATTTAATATGCAGGTTTGTCTAGCGTTTTCCCATTTAATATAAATTGCATCCAGTTTCCACGGCCCACAAAAAGAATTACATTCCTTCTGGTATTACCGGTGTATGCTAATGCGGTGTTATTACTTTATTATCTTTAATATTTCTTTGTAAACTCTGTTTACCGTCCTGTGGAACGATCTGTCTCTCATGGTACTTTATTCCTGCAGCCTGAGATGGAGAAATGCAATCCGTACCCAGTGCTGCAAATGGATGTGAATAACTGTGTTTATCTGCATTGACAGTCACTTAGAGCAAACTTGTCTCCCGGTTTCTCATCCCTTAAACATTAAAGGGGAGATTATAATATTTTATTTAATATACTTATACTGAATATACCATATATTGATTTTAATGTCGTGGCTTGGTTTGTTCTAGGAGACATTTTTTAACTGCTTATCCCTTGTCTTTAGTTATTGTTGAGTATAACCTCATTATGTTCACTCAACTGAATTTGTCGCCTGCATTGAGCTATTACGAGGAAAAGACAAAACTGTTTAGTGTTACAAATGCTTCATAATAATTATGAAAACTGCATTTCAATAAAGTCATCATAATTATATAGAAATGTTTTCTGGAATGTGGCAAACACCCATTAAGCGCTTACAATAATAGTGATAATGATAGGTTACTTAAAACTCATAAGCTACACAGAGCAAAAACCTAACAAACAGAAAACGGAAATAAATGGAATCTTAATGAAAAATATTATGATAAAAAATTAGCTTTGTTATGCTTTTGGTTTGTGGAGACTTTTTTAACTATTGTCAAGGACAGACTTCAACCCCATTAAGGAATTTATACTTATAAAATTGTAAGTAAATCAAACCTTATATTTTATGAGCTGTATTCGCTTCACCTATTCAATAAAGGGTTACAATAAAGTGCTGACTGTGTGTCTTAGTTTAAAATGTGGTTTAATGAAGTGAGTGTGACTGTGCAATGTACTGCATCAGACTAATCATTCACCCACCGGCATGGGAATCGAGGCATTGTACTGAAACTTGACAGTGTTACTTGAATAGAAAAGATGAAAATTCCTATGAGATATAGTTACAAACCACAGGTCTGCCTAGAGACCAACTGTAGTTATATATTGACGGGTTGATTAGTGGAAATGTAGTAGAGCAATTTTAACCCCTTAAGGACACAGGGTTTTTTCCGTTAATTTTTTGCTCTACACCTTCAAAAATCCATAATATTTTCATTTTTCCGTGTACAGAGCTGTGTGAGGGCTTATTTTCTGCAAATTTTACCTCTCAGGGACGTTATAAATTATTCCATGCCGTGTACTGGAAAGCTGGAAAATAAATTCCAAATGTGGTGAAAATGGCAAAAAAACGTATCTGCATCACAGTCTTGTGGCATCATTTTTTACGACTTTCACTGTGCGCTCCAAATAACACCTCTGCTTTATTCTTTGGTTTGGTACGTTATAGGGTACACCACCGGCAATAACCAGTTTTATATTTTGATAGATTATCCATTATGAGATGCGCCGATACCTAACGTGTTCGTGATTTTTACTGTTTATGATGTTTTATATCAGTTCTAGGGAAAGGGGGTGATTAGAATCATTAGATTTTTATTTTTTAACCCTTTTTTTTTTTACTATTTTTACTCTTTACTATTTTTCACCGGTGCCATAGGTTCACCATCACTGTCATAAAGCCTCCACACCTCTGTGCCGTACATGTATCATGCATGCCGTACAGAGAATCAGCTTATCACAAAGAAATACACATTCTAAAATGACTGCTTAACTGTGTCCAAAAAAAAAGAATTGTGTTTACAGTTCCTATGCAGTTGTAGATTCACCAATGTAACAAGCCACAAAACAAATTTTGTTTGAATGGCGCTAGATGATAAAATATGATTATAAAATATGCAGTGGTGTAACTAGAAGAGGCAGGGCCTCGTAGCATGCTTGTGAATGAGCCCCCCACCTCTCCAAAAAATACATATTTGTATACTAACACAATTATAAACTCTTACACACACACACACCCATTTATACACTCATTTGCAAACACATTTAAGCACTGATATATACATTTATACACTTGCACAGATCTGTTCCAGTAACTGGTGATGACCCCATTGGCGAAGCATACAGTAGGAATTAGAGATGAGAGATTCCTAGTCCTCTTCTGCTGTCCCCTTTCTGACGATGCATGCAGTGTACTGTGGATGATGTGCACTGTGTTGTACAATGTGCAGCATATTATGTATATAATGCTGCACATCCTCCAGTCTTCAGTGTGTCATGTTGTATGCAAGGCCCCCTGACACTGCGGTCCCCATAGCAGCTGCTACCGCTGAAGTTATGACCCTAAAAATATGGACATTTTCATGGTTATTTACAGAAAATCCCAGGCAGGTGAACATTAATGAAGAGTGTGTACTACGGCAGCAGGTAATATTGACCCACATTCACCAGTTTTGTCTTTTAAATGTAATAAGAGGCTCTGCACTATATAGAATCATTTTATAGACATACTTAACAGTATTGATGTGAGTAATGCACTTGGGGTAAAATAGAAGACTTCTTGTTAGCTGCTGCATTTTCTTTTGCCTATGTTTCATACATAAATACTTATTGAAAGCGCAATATATTTGCTAGCACTTTAGTTTTGCATAAGGGTTACTGAAAGGTTGGTAATGATTTCCTACACCCCCCCCCCCGCCAAAAAAAAGCTCTATTAGCCATTTTTAAAGATTGTGTGTCAACAGTTCTTACCCCTAGTCTCCGCCACGTAGCCACAAAGCAGGCCGGTGTGTATTCTTTGTGTCATCCGTTTTTGGCAACCACATAAAAAAACAGGGTAATGTTACCTAGTTAACGAGACAGGGATGACACACTGTGTGTCAGCCATAATTTTCACAGCCTCAGGAAGTGCAGGGCTGCAAACATGGCCAAAAATGGGAAGTACTCTGAAATTTTTTCTTTTGGGCAATAGGCTGAGACACGTGGCTGAGAAATCCTGAGTCCACAGAAATGTATGGAGCCATGAGACAGCAGCAAAAAACACTCAGCCGTATTAACTGAGGGAACAATAATTGTATGCATGAGGCTTAACCAGGGGCGTTGCTAGGTCAAAAGATCCGGGGCCCGTGCCCCGGATCTTTTGGCCGGTGCCCCGGATCTCCTCTCTCTCTCTTCACGATCCAAGTCCTCTGGACATAGATCGTGATGAGACAGGCACAGTGTTCACTGCTTTGCCTGCAGGACCTGTGATGATGTCACGATCACATGACCTGCAGGGGGCGGCAGTGCACGGATCTGCAGGAGTGAGTGAGGTGAGAGGGAGAACATGGGAGATGTATATGGGGCACATAGCAGGGGGATATATATGAGGCACATAGCAGGGGGATATATATGGGGCACATTACAGGGGGATCTGTGTGGGGCACATTAGAGGGGGGTCTGTGGGGGGCATATTACAGGGGGATCTGTATGGGGCACATTACAGGGGGATCTGTGTGGGGCACATTACAGGGGGATCTGTGTGTGTGGGGCACATTACAGGAGGGATCTGTGCGTGGGGCACATTACAGGAGGGATCTGTGCGTGGGGCACATTACAGGGGGATCTGTGTGTGGGGCACATTACAGGGGGATCTGTGTGGGGCACATTACAGGGGGATCTGTGTGGGGCACATTACAGGGGGATCTGTGTGGGGCACATTACAGGGGGATCTGTGTGGGGCACATTACAGGGGGATCTGTGTGGGGCACATTACAGGGGGATCTGTATGGGGCACATTACAGGGGGATCTGTGTGGGGCACATTACAGGGGGATCTGTGTGGGGCACATTACAGGGGGATCTGTGTGGGGCACATTACAGGGGGATCTGTGTGGGGCACATTACAGGGGGATCTGTGTGGGGCACATTACAGGGGGATCTGTGTGTGTGGGGCACATTACAGGAGGGATCTGTGCGTGGGGCACATTACAGGGGGATCTGTGTGTGGGGCACATTACAGGGGGATCTGTGTGGGGCACATTACAGGGGGATCTGTGTGGGGCACATTACAGGGGGATCTGTGTGGGGCACATTACAGGGGGATCTGTGTGGGGCACATTACAGGGGGATCTGTGTGGGGCACATTACAGGGGGATCTGTATGGGGCACATTACAGGGGGATCTGTGTGGGGCACATTACAGGGGGATCTGTGTGGGGCACATTACAGGGGGATCTGTGTGGGGCACATTACAGGGGGATCTGTGTGGGGCACATTACAGGGGGATCTGTGTGGGGCACATTACAGGGGGATCTGTGTGGGGCACATTACAGGGGGATCTGTGTGGGGCACATTACAGGGGGATCTGTGTGTGTGGGGCACATTACAGGGGGATCTGTGTGGGGCACATTACAGGGGGATCTGTATGGGCACATTACAGGGGGATCTGTATGATGCACATTACAGGGGGATCTGTGTGGGGCACATTACAGGGGGATCTGTGTGGGGCACATTACAGGGGGATCTGTGTGGGGCACATTACAGGGGGATCTGTGTGGGGCACATTACAGGGTGATCTGTGTGGGGCACATTACAGGGGGATCTGTGTGGGGCACATTACAGGGAGATCTGTGTGGGGCACATTACAGGGGGATCTGTGTGGGGCACATTACAGGGGGATCTGTGTGGGGCACATTACAGGGGGATATGTATGATGCACATTACAGGGGGATCTGTGTGGGGCACATTACAGGGGGATCTGTGTGGGGCACATTACAGGGGGATCTGTATGGGGCACATTACAGGGGGATCTGTGTGGGGCACATTACAGGGGGATCTGTGTGGGGCACATTACAGGGGGATCTGTATGGGGCACATTACAGGGGGATCTGTGTGGGGCACATTACAGGGGGATCTGTGTGGGGCACATTACAGGGGGATCTGTGTGGGGCACATTACAGGGGGATCTGTGTGGGGCACATTACAGGGGGATCTGTGTATTGGGCACATTACAGGGGGATCTGTGTGGGGCACATTACAGGGGGATCTGTGTGGGGCACATTACAGGAGGATCTGTGTGGGGCACATTACAGGGGGATCTGTGTGTGTGGGGCACATTACAGGGGGATCTGTGTGGGGCACATTACAGGAGGATCTGTGTGGGGCACATTACAGGGGGATCTGTGTATGGGGCACATTACAGGGGGATCTGTGGGGGGCACATTACTGGGGGACATTACAGGGGGGGGGGTGTGGGCACATTACTGAGGGAGATTACAAGGGGGCTGTGTGTGATGTTACTGGATGGATGTGTGGGGACATTCCTTGGGGTGTGTTCACACGTGGCAGTACGAAGGGCCTAGGTTTGATCTCACATGAGTCTCCAGTGAAATGCATGTGATGGATAACGAGCGCCTGGTGTCTTGTATTTGTTTAAATGCAATCGTGTGAGCGCAACCTTAGGCTACATTCACACGAACGTATGGGGGACGTATATACGGCCGACGTATATACGGCCGATATACGTCCCCCATACACTCCTATGGGCGCACGGCACCCTACGGGAGCGGTACAGTGTATCACACGTGCGGCACCGTACCGTTCCGTACCCGGGAGAAAGATAGGACCTGTCCTATCTTTCCCCGTAATACGGCGCCGTGCGCCATAGGTTGCTATGGAGAGGGGCGGGGGTGAGCTGCGCTCACCTCCTCCTCTCCCCGTACACTGCCGTTGCCCGCTACGGTACGGTACGGGCGGGCAACGGCAGTGTGAATATAGCCTTAGGGTGATGTTACACGTGGCGTTTTAAACACGTTTTTGGCCCGTTTTCACGTAATGGACTGAAAACGCATGACTAAAACCGGACTAACAGCGGGTTCAAAACGGCACGTGTGCCACCACCCTAATAGTGAAGTGGACATGTCACCAGCAGTCCCTGGATGTAACATGTAGGGATTTCTCCTGTGTTTCTGTAGTTGTATATACCCTCAGTAAAGTTGTTATTGGCACAACCAAATGTGAGGGGGTTATGTACAGGTGGGGGCATTACTGAAAGTGGGATACACATGCATTGGGGCCCGTGCCCCGGATCTTTTTCCACCCTAGCAACGCCCCTGGGCTTAACAGTACCTTTCGCTATGAATTAATTAATGATATAAAATATTTCCAATCGATCCATAATTTAGACCTGAGCCATAGTCACCATCTCCCTCCCTCACCTGCAGAGAGAACATAATGGGCCATACTGAATAATTAGTGATATTAGGGACATTTCAGCTCTTTCTTATAGCATATGACCAGCACAAGGATGCTGATGCTTAGACTGAACTAATCTCCAAATGTCAAATCATTTAGCGCATCGACATAGAACAAAGCATTCCACAACTGTGAAATGTCAGGGGTACTTATTATTATACAATGAGTTGTATCACTGGAAAATAAGATGGGAACGAGAACATGAACTTTCTTTAGATCTGATTTGAGGCCAAGCCCAAATGCATAAGTACCACATACTCAATAGCGAATACAAGAGACTATACTCAAAGACAACAGTATAAATCAGATGCACTTACAGATAACTAAAAGACAATCAATATTATAATGGTGATGTCAGCCTGTATAGCCAGATCACCTTCTGGAAATAGAATATCTGCATATATGGCAGTGCATCAGTAGTGTCCACTACTGATAATAGTAAGCTCCAAAATAATAGTATTAAGGAAAACCTTTAAATGGGAAAGGAATATTTGCCCTGTGCAAGTAAATGTAACATATATACTACAGAACGAACAGCCTTATCATAAACGAGTATTTGTAGTTTAAAGAGGTCCTTTCAACACCTCACACATGTGGTGATTAACATACCATGCTGTAGAGACTGTTACCCAGATTCAGGGTCAGCCAGCATCACTCAGTGGTTTTACTTTTGACCAGAAGTGAAGTAAAATAGCGGAGCATATGCTTTGAGTAGCTCTTCTTGAGGTGGATGTGGGTCACAGAGTAAGGACCTGCATTTATGATATATCCTATGGATTTTTCATAAATACTTTAGATGAGAACAGCTTTTTAATTTTTCTACAATATTTTGATTTTGAAATTGAAAATGTTTTCAAAAGTAAACATACCTTTATATAGATATATATATATATAAGATAATTGGAGAATATAGTCCGACCAGGTAAGACCAAAATTAAAATTTTTGGATGACATATTTCACACCATGTTGAGGCTGTAATGAACTGCATATCACAGACAGTGATGTTTGGAGGGGGCAACTTCATGAGTGGGGCTGTTTTTCAGCATATGAAACTGGCAAATTGCCCAAAATTCAAGGAAGAATGAATTGACAAATTCTTGATAAAATCATGTGAAATTGACCCAATGACCCCAAACACACAAACAAGAAATCTCTCAACTCGTTTTAGATAAAAAAAAATAAAATTAATCCAGCCAATCACATCCCCCGATTCCAAAATCTATGGAAAGAAACAAAGCTCAGAATACATAGAGATGGCCTATGATATCTTTAGGATTTAGTATTTGAAGAGTGTTAATGTGAAAGAATGGACCAAAGTCACAGCTGAGCAATACATGCGCCTAGTTTCTCCATACAGGAGGCATCTTGAAGTTGTCATCACCAAACAAAGTTTTTTTATACTAAGTATTAAACACATTTCAGTAAACCTGTTCAAAACTCTTTCTTTATGTAATTTCTTATCATTTACATAACTTTATACACATCTATGGTTTTGGTTCTTTCCCAGTAAAAACTGGATGGGCCACTATGGTCATCTGATGAGAATTTCATGACAATGTCTATTTGTACATCAAGGCTCAGCCATTAATTTTAAAATGTGAACAGTGTCTCTTCCTGTGGTAATAATTTTTGAATACTTTAACATTAGAGATTATTTTCTCGTGAGACATTGTAGTTTATGTTAGTAGTATAATTTCACTGATCAGTACTTTTTTGGGGGTAAAAATTCAATAATTTAGGGGGAAAAAAAATGTAAATTTTTAAAACAAAAAGTCATACCTCAATTTCTTTTGTAGACACATTTTGCTCTTCTTTACATTTCCATAATTTGTTTTACGTTTCCTTTTTTTTTAAAGGTTGTTAGAAGGTATATAGTTTTAGTAGCAAGTTAGATTTTCAAGAGATTTGAAAAAACGCTAAATTTTTGGTGACCAATTTAGTTTGGAAGTGTCCTATAAAGGTTTATTTACTATTTACCCTCACCATTTTATGAACCTAACATCTCAAACTATTAAAATGTATACATTCATAAACTATTAAAGGTAAATATACATCCCAAAATATTTGGCCTGTTTCTTCCAAGTACAGCAATACCAGACATGTGGATGTCAACTGCTGTTTTGCTACACAGCGATGTCCAAAACGGAGTTTGTGCTGTTAGGTTTTTGGGAGGCTGATTTGGCTACAAATGTTTTGTGAAAGCTTGAAAAGCCTGTAAAGCTTGAAAACCAGTACAATAGAAAACCCCTAAACATGACACTTTTTCAACATTTTCGAAACGTCACCCCTGAAGGAATTTATCTAGGGTTGTGGCGAGCATTTTAACCCCCGACAAGTAAATGGTGCAGAGTAAAAATTGCACTCAAATATTCTCAAATATGCCATTTTAGTGCCAAATATATTGTGCCCAACTCAAGACACTTCAGACAAACACCCCAGGCTGTGCACAACGCAGGGCTGAGAAGGGAAGGAGCAAAATTTATCTTTTGGACCTCCATTTTCACGAGTTTGGAGTGCCATGTCATTTTATAGAGCCCCTGAGGTACCAGCACAATACAAACACCCAAGAAGTGACACAAACACACGCGAGAAGTGACACAAAGTGAAAATTACACCCCTCAAAGAATTTATCTGGGGATGCGGTGAACATTTTAATCCCCGACATGCTGGCTAAAATCTAATGCAAAGTAAATAGTGCAGAGTAAAAATTGCATTTTTATCTAAACAAAAAGTCATTTTAGTGCCAAATATATTGTGCCCAACGCATGCCACTTTAGACAAACACACCAAAAATAATTCTGTTGGTTGTCCCGAGTACGGCAATACCCCATATGTGTCAATTATAGACAGGCTGGGGACATGGCAGGGCTGAGAAGGGAAGCAGAGAAATTTTGCTTTTGGAGCTCCGTTTTCAATAGACTAGTGTTGTGGTGCCCCTGTTGTACCAGTACAATAGAAACCCCAGTGGCCCCATTTTAGGAAAGGGCACAGGTCAAAGAATTTCTCTATGGTTGTATGAGCATTTTAACCTCTAAGATCCTGGCTCAAATGTAGAACAAAGTGAAAAGAGCAGAGAAAAAAATTACATTTTTTCCCACAGATATGCCATGTTTGGGCTAATGTATTTTGACAAAATCATGCCACTGGGGATAAACACATGAAAAATCATTATGCGGGTTATCCCGGTTATGGCAATACCCCATAGCAGTGCTCAGTAGGGAATAAGCAAATTGCACCATTTTTACTAGACTGGTATTGGGGTCCCCGAGAAGTAACCCCATTTCAGGAAAGTATTAATCTAGGGTTATTATGAGCATTTTAACCCCCAAAAGATGCTGGCCAAAATGTAATACAAATTGAATGGTGTAGAGTACAAATTGCACTGCAATTTCTCAAATATGCCATTTTAGTGTCAAAAGTATTTTGCCCAACTCATCCCACTGGCACTGTGCAATGTCAGCAAAATGAATAAACTTATAGATGGCTTCAAAGCGCATCCTGTTTACCGCAATGTGGAACATCAGGTTATGCTACATTATATCTGTGCTCCAATAGTCCCAGATAGTGGGCTTTTTTATCAATGCCATAAGAAGAACTATGCCCCCATATTTCTCTATCTCTGCTGCATTAACAGGGGTCCACCTTTGGGGTTATGCAGCATAGAGATTGGACTAGGATAAAATCAGACCAATTAGGTCCTCACTAAAAAATAACTTAAAGTCTACTGGTCTGAGCCCTGCAGTGTCTCTGCGTATCCCAGGACTGCCAGTAAAATCAGGGACCTAAGGGCCATAGGTACCTTGGTGTCACCCATGTGGGGTCAGAAGTCCCAGGCACTTCAGCAGAAGTCAGCTGAAGTATTGGTGGATGGTAAACACAATTTAAGTAACCAGATCCAGGCAGATGCTAATAATGCAAGTAAAATTATGGGATATATCACAAAGGCTTAGATTCTCATGATAAGGACATAGTTTTGCCCTTATACAAATCACTGGTCAGACCACACATGGAATATTGTGTACAATTTTGGGTACCAGTGTAAAAGAAGGACATAGTAGAACTGGAATGGGTGCAGGGGAGAGCTATAATATAATACAACTATAATACAATGACAGATTACTATAATTAGGTTTTTCAGCTTAGACATCTAAGAGGAGACCTCATTACAATGTACAAATACTTGAATGAGCATTCTCTTTGCCAAGAGGAGATGCGGTTCTACCATTGCCATAGACAGGGATTCTTCACTGTAAAAACAGTGAGACTATGAAACTCTTTGCTGCTGGAGGTACTACTCTCTGCCACTAACCAGTTCCTTAGTGCTGTCAGACTATGTACACCATACAACAGTAAAGGGAGTATGGAGAGAGCTCACAGGCTGAGCCCTCTCCACACGCAGCCTGTGTCAGCTGTATTACCTGCCGGTAACGGTTATTCATGACGGTGAACCTCTAATGGAAAATGGAGCCTTAACACCTAAATCATCACTTTTTTCACATATTACAACACATTAAAATTTTAATAAAAAGTGATCATAGGTCACATCCTTCTCCCAGCATCTTGTCCCTCCGCTTCGTTCCTCTAATTATAAGTTTCTTTTCTAGGTGATCCCGGCGTGTCAATCTTAGTGAAGACAAGCGCCGGGATCAAGATGAAGAGGAGTGCAGGTGAATAACCTTAGTATCCTTAGAAGTGGTTGATTACCTTTAATACTAGATAACTTCTATACTTTTGGTATAATATATGTTACCCCTTATGAAAAGAAAAATCCTTTTACAAAAAAAGACTCTAAAGGGATTGTGTAATTATGGTGAATTAAAAGTGAAAGCCTACAAGGTAAGCATCAACACCGAGAGCTTCCACAGTAGACTTTTCCAATGACAGAAATCTTTCACTGAAAAATTCAATCATTTTCATTAATTTAAGTTGCTTCCAGGGAAGGTGTTGCCTTCCAACACTTTTATGTAAATTCCCTGAAGCATTTTCACAAGGGTGACTTTTGCCTGTTATGGAAGCCAATTAATGTAAAGTTGTGTTGTAGGTAGCCATGAATCCTCTCTGCTTTGTCAGAGACATTACTTATGCAGCTTAATTGGCTGCTGCAGAAAAAGTAAAATGGAATAAAAAATTTAGATATGGTATCCCATGTGATCCCTAGCTCCATCACTGTTCATACTGGTAACCTGTCAAAATGGAAAAGGGCCTGCAGCTCCTCTGAGATTTTAGCAAGAATACAGCATATCTGTCCTCTGTTACCTTGATGAGATAAAAAAAATAGTAACAGGAAAGAAGACCTTTTCAGGAAACCTGGTCAGATCTCAGAGTCACTGTCTTCAGTGTCTCCATATGTCATACTAATGAGAATATGTTAAGAGTAATGAGGCCAGCACAGAATACAGAAAAAGCAACACAACAAGCAAAAACACATTGAAATGGGAGCTTGTCATGTAAATGCTGAGGATACAGATAGTCATTAAGCAAAAAATGTATGTATTCATATATATATTAAAAACTTTATAGTAATTTAAATGGGTTTAGCATGACCGTGGCGTGTAAGGGTGTTTGCGCTATGGATCGGATCCCCTGTGCCGCTTACCGGGGGATCCGATCCACTTCTGGGCAGCTCTGAGGACTGGCATGTGCCCTGCAGCTGCCCGGTCTCCCTGGCAGTCAGACCCCATGCGCAAGCATGCCAGACAGATTACACTGCTCTACAATAAAATAGTATTGTAGAGCAGTGTATTTAACTTGAACCAGCGATCAGAGCATCACTGGTTCAAGTTCAAGTATGGAAAAATAAAAAAAAGTGAAAAACACTGAACACTACACATTAGAATAAATAAAAAATAAATACATTAAAATATAAGCCCCTAAAATGTCACTTTCCCATAAAAACAATTAATGAAGTCTAAAAAACACAAAAAAAACCTGCATATTGGGTATTGCCACATCCGTAACAATCTGTATAATAAAACAGAATCGTTACTGGACCTGCACGGTAAACGCTGGAGAAAAAAAAACGCAAAAACATTCCGAAAAAAGATCATTCTTAATTAATACCCTATAAAAAATGCTCTAAAAAGTGATTTAAAAAATGTTCTGCACTCTAAAATAAGCCCATTCAAAAGAACAACTCTTCTCGCAAAAAATAAGCACTTAAGCAAACAAATGAACAAGATTTTCTCCAAATTAGTTTTTATTCAGTACAATTGAATAAAATACACAAAACCCCAACATATTTGGTATCCCTGCGTCCGTAACAATCTGCATAATAAAACAGAATCATTATTAAAACCGCAAAGTGAACCCCGTAAAAAAAAAAAAAAAAACTCCCAAAAAAAGATAATTTTCAATTAATACCCTATAAAAAAATGCTCTAAAAAGTGATTTAAAAAATGTTATGCACTCTAAAATAAGATCACTAAAAATAACAATCCTTCTTGCAAAAAATAAGCCCTTAAACAGATTTGTGAGGCGAAAAATAAAAAAGTTATGCATATGAAAGACGGTGATGCTAAAATTAACAACATTTTTGCCAAATTACTTTTTATTCAGTAAAACTGGGAAAAAATTAAAAATCTATATAAATGAGGTCTTTTCGTAATCGTGGCGACCCATAGAATAAAAATAATATACTATTTTTATGGTATGGTTAAGCAAATCTGCTCTGGATGGCGCCTCCTTCTGTTTTATGCCCATACAGCAGGTTACCACCACATATGGTGTATCGGTGTACTTGGGAGAAATTGGGTATCAAACTTTGTGGAGCCTTTTTTCATTTGATCCATTGTAAATGTTTAATTTTCCATCCAAAATGATTGTATTGTGAAAAAATATTACAATTTGCAGACTGCACCTCCATTTTGTTTTAACCCCTATAAAACACCTAAAGGGTTAACAAATTTCTTAAAAGTGGTTTTTCATATGTTGAGGGTGTAGTTTCCATAATGGGGTAATTTATGAGTCTCGCTATTATTTAGGCCTCTCAGTGTCAATTAGAAGTTGAGCGGGTCCATCTAAATACGGGTTTTGGCGATTTTACAAAAAATGTGAAAAATGATACCTAAATTCTGAGCCTCATAACATTCTAGTAAAATATGTGGAATCTTAAAAAACCATGCCAACAGAAAGCAGACATTTGGGAAATGTAAGTTATGAATTTATTTGGGTGCTTTGACTATCTGCATCAAAAGTAGAGAATTTAGAACGTTGAAAATAAAGAATTTTACCAAATTTTTGCCAAATTTAGTTTTTTTCATAACTAAACGCAAAAGTTTTCATCCAAATTTTTTAATTAATTTGAAGTATAATGTGTCACGAGAAAACAAATCTCAAAATCCCCTGGATATCTCGTAGCGTTCCAAAGCTGTAACCACTTATACTGACACAGGGCAGATTTGAAAAAGGTGTCCTTAAGGCCAAAATAGGCCAGTAGGGGTTAAAAAATCTGGTCTTTGTGGGAATAACTTTTGCTATTTGAATGTATCTAATGTAACTAACAATGGCCCACTTTTCACAAAGTGCCATATAAAGGATTTTCCAGCCTTGTGATACTGAAAGGTGACATAAGAGTGGTCAGCTGGTTCTGATGCAAGAAGCAGCAATAAAGAAAGGAGCCAGAATATGTTTTATGTGTAGATAGGTCATTTTGAAATTGGAAAACCATTTTAAACTTTCCTGAAGTATGAAGTACTCTTATTATGTAAGGTTTGGATGAGTGTAGGGTGGCAGCTAAGGATCTGACTATCAAAGCTGTTATGCTCCTAAGACAGGAGCCTATCATCAATCAATTTCTAAAACATTTAGCCATTAAAATGTTGAAAACAGCCTTTTTTCTTTGCCGTTGTGCCTCCCAAAGGAAACATGCAAGTTTCACCATAAAGTGGGAGAAACAAAAACACATAAGAAAATGGAAAGTAGATTTTATCTATTATACATTGCATGGCATATCAAAAGGCGCCATTAGAAAATAGAACTGATCTAGCAAAAAATAAGCCACTGTTCAACTCTAAGAATCAAAAAATAAAACATTTTAGTATTTGAATTGCAGAAATAAAAAAAAAAAACAATTTGCAAAAATGGAAAAGTGCTGCAGTGAATACGGAAAGTATTCAGACCCCTTTAAATTTTTCACTCTGTTTCACAGCCAAACAGCAAGATCAAAAAAGTTTTTTGCTTTGCTCATTAATGTACACTCTGCACCCTATCTTGACAAAAAACCCTTGCTCAGTATTGAGTGGAAGAACCTTTAGAGCTAGTACAGCTCCTAAAATCCTATTCCTTCATGTGTTTTATTTGCAAAATGTACACAGGCATACATATCTCTTATAGGGAGGAGATGTGTCTGTTGCAGTGGCGTAACTAGAAGCTCATGGGCCCCAGTGCAAAGTCTGTGCCAGGCCCCAGTGCAAAGTCTGTGCCAGGCCCCCGACTATAATGTATGTTTTATAGTAATAGTCTTCTTATATGGGAAAGTGACACCATAAGGGCCCCCTAAACCTCTTGGGCCCGGGTGCGATCGCAACCTCTGCACCCCCTCAAGTTACGCCCCTGGTCTGTTGACTCATAAAGCCACTACTGGTGTAGGGCTACATTGATAGCAGGGGCATTGCTTGGAGAGGCAGGGCCCACTACACCCTCAGAAATATACATATTTGTATGCTCACACATTTATACACTCTTACATACATGCACACATTTATGCACTGAAAAATATGCTGCTCAATGTGCAGCATAATATGTATATAATAGTGCACATCCTCCATTCTTTAATGTGTCAGGTCAGATACCAGGGCCCCCTTACACTGCGGGCCCCATAGCAGCTGCTATGGCTGCTACCACTGTAGTTATGCCTCTGAGTGATAGTAGACATTGTGAAACATTCTTCCATCTTTCTACTGCATCTCTGGAGCTCAGCCACATTGATCTTGGAGTTTTCCTTTAGCTTTCTCAAAAAAAGGTCAGCTGTATCCTGTGTGTGTCTGTGCCATCTCATGCATTCTTCATTCTGCATGCTGCCCCTCCACGGCACTCACTACATGCTGTAGTGCCAGGTTGTGTGAATTAAACTACATGAAGTACTGAAATTATTCAGAATGCTGAAAAATGCATTTTTAAAATCAACATAGAATAGTCTATTGGATTCTGTCACCATCTAAAATGACATTCTTGGCGACAGGTTTGTTTTAAGGTGTAAACAACATGGGTCGTTAAGGGGTTAAATTGAACAAAAAAAGTTTCATCAATTTATGGGGATTCACTAAACACTGCTGGTCATTCTCTTTTTGTACACGCTTGGACCACACAAAAATTAGTCCCAAAAATTGATTAGACAGTATCTTATTAGAGATTCCTAAAGATCTGCAGTTGTTGGACTAAGATCTAAGAGAAAGTAAATTTATAAATTTAAAAAAGGCCCTTTTTGAAATAGTTTTTCATTGTGGGCCGGGTTGGCGAGTGGTCAAAGTTGCGCTTTTTCCTTGCACTGTACTTTCCATCACCTTATACTGAATTGATTTTGAGAAATGGTTCTGAAAAAGTGGTAGTTACTTGTAAAGGGTAATACAAACACTGACATTTCCATGCAATGAAAGTCCAGCTGGCTCCATTTACATCTTGCAATAAATCAGTACATGATTTATTATGGTACTAAGCATAAAAGAAGCTGAATAGAAATTTATACTGTATATGAAAAGAATATGCAGTAACAGTACAGTAACTGCTTTGTGAATCAAATACTTTAGTTAATGATGTTTTAGGGAAAAGGGCACAGTATAAAAAAGAACCAGTTACATCTTAGATAAGGCAGATCTGAAACTTTTTTTTGTCTTTGTGTGCTGCATATGTTCTGCACATAGTACTTAATGAATCTTCTTTAGGATAGCAGGTGGTATAGCAGCATGTTGTATTGACCATATCCTTCCATTGCTAAACTGTCCTTATTTACGGTAGCTATAATTGTCCATATCTGCAACAATATGTAAAATACATCGTGCAAAAAAGGTGAACAAAACTTTAAAAAAAAACAAACTACTATGGTAGCCACGTGAAATGTGTAAGCCAGGTAGAGTTCCTTAACATTATTTCTTCAAAAAACTAAAAAAAATTTGAGCGAGAATGTGCTTACTACTTCCCCGACTCGATTAGAATGCTTCTAGCTCCTGCTACACTCCACTTCCTGGGTGTCTCTCCATGCACTTGGAAATTGTAGGAGTGGCCACTTCAATCACTGCTTGTGGCAGATCACTGCTCTATAGGATATTCATTGAGTTGCTTCCACTGTAATTATTTATTTCTCTGATCTGGGGTCTACATTATTAATTTTGAGGCATGGTTCCTGCATTATTATTATAATCTGGTCTGGAGTCTCCAGCAATATTGCTTGTTTGTCTGCATGATTTTTATTGTCTCTTATTTGTCTGAGGTATGTGCTGGTATTATTTATTTTACTGTACTGGGCTGCATTATTATTGCCTGCTATGCAGTCTGCGTTAATGTTGATTAGTTTGTAATCTGCTTTATTTGGTAATGCCATTATTATTGTTTGGACTGGGGTCTGCATTATTATTGTTGGCCCTGTGGTCTGCATTATTAATTGGTCTTTCACCTGCATTATTATTGTCTGATATGGGGTCTGCATAAATATTTTATGATGTAGTGTCTGCATAAATATACATTGTCTGGTCTGGATTCTCAATTATTATTTAGTTTCTGATTTGAAAGTCTGCATTTAATTAATTCTCATATCTGGGGTCTGCATTATTAATAAATCTCTAGTTTTAGGCAACCTGCTTTGGTTTCTTTATTATTTATTGTCTAGCTGCAGTATTGGTAGCATTTATGGAGTTATATTTAGTGCTTTACTGTTGTATGTGTACTGTCAGGAGTAGTTGGTGCTTCAATGGTGGTGGTTTCAAATACGGCCTCGTGAAATTGAAGGTCGTACATCCCTATCCTAGTTTCTTTATGTTTCCAAAGACACCATAGAAGTCAAAGGTATAGGTAAAAATGAGTATAGGTATAGGTAAAAATGACTCATTATATTATTGGTACTTTTTTTTTTGGACACCTGGTAAAAAAAAAGTCTTAACTATTCCACCCCTGATAATATTATTTACGGTTACATCAGGAAATCTTCAGGGTTAAATTTCAATAAATATATGCATTATTTCATACTTTGCATTTTCATTAGTGCTTACAAAACTGGTTGGGATACTATCTTTAAAAGAGCACCCAAGCTACAATAGCTTTGTAGCTGCCACTCAAGGTACGACCTATGGACATGAATGGACAATCTCTAATGTTGAAGTTTCATTAAATATGGGAAAACAAGAAAATATCAGAATGAAGGTGGTATCTTTAGCAATATCTGAAGCAGCTGTTATTTCATACACAGAGCTAAACCTTTGCTAGGTTAGGTCTTAGATGGATGAAAGTTTCAGATGTTCCTAGTTACTGAATAATTCTTCTTAAAAAGCTTTTCCCCTCCCGGGTAGGAAGCTTAAGAGCTGGATCTTCCTTATAGAACTGATAGCATCATATAGGTTAACGGTACAGAATTTGAATTTCATATTTGCCTCCTGCTAGCAGCTTTTCTGTTTTTCCTGCATAAGCTGACTGGTTGCTATGGAAACCAAGAGGTACCGCTGGTTCTATCGATAAACTTATAGCTCATGTTTCTTCTTGATGGAACTTTATATAAAACAATACATACTCTACCATGCTGAAACATATGCAAATGATGCTACCTGCTAAGTTTCCTTATTAAAAGTGTTATAATGTCCACACTTTTCCTTATTCATGGGATATATAAGTGTATAAATGCTGCAGGTTCAACCATTTGGGGTCCCTTTAGTGCTTCATATGAAGGGAGTGCTTGGTTAGTGCTTCACTTACTTGTACTGGATTGTGGTAGAAGTTCCATGGAAGTGAATGTATTAAAGGCAAGGCATTAATACTAGTGTTCCATTCAGGTTAGTTTTGGGCCATTGCCACATCTTGAGAATGCCCATCAAGACTGTTTCAGCCATCACATTTATACCCACCAGACACTAATGTCCCATCTTGCGCAGAGGGTTCCATTAGTGTCATTCATGCAAATTTACGATTGCAGGACCAACTTATGGATGAACATCCTAATGATGACTGGGATTTATCATAGGTTTTCTTCCTCGTTCTTGTTATCGTTGAACGTACACCAGTTTTGAATGCGTGTGATCTACATTGTAATCTTATCTTAAATCATACAATAGTCTGTTTGCTTTCTTAAATTTGGAATTGTTTATCTTTCTGCCTCTACGGTTAAACAAAAAGCCCCAAATCATAAATCTGGCACAAAGCAAACGGAAAGGCAATCATGTATTGGTTGCAATGAGGATCTATGTGTAATTGGCTTTAGAAATGTCAATTTGGCGCAAAATAGAGCAAAAAATGTGGATTGTGCCATAACTGTGGCAAAACACTGCCAAGAAATGGTACAAAAAAGATGAATACCCCCCACTGAATTCCATGTTTCTGGCCATTAATAAGGTTTCATGCACAAAATGTTCTTTTCATCAGTATAATCAGCATTTTTAACTGATAGCACATTGACACATTCATTTCAATGGACTCATGCACATGAACATGTTTTCCGTGGTAGAGGCTGCAGAAAACTCAGGTCCTACTCCTGCCTTTGTTTTTGTGACTCAGGCCTTCCTATAGTCCTATAAAAGAGTCATCCATATGTTGTCAGTATTTGAGGATCACTTGCTAAGTAACACAATCAAGGGGTTGGGACTACCTAGTGACATCAATTGCTTGGCTGCGCTTATTTTTTGAGGATCAGCAAGAATGGATGACAGACTGTTTTACAGACATACATCTCAGATACTTGTTACACATTGATGACATATGGTTCGTTGTTTGTGGCCTGGCAATGCTATACATTTGTCTGCAGACTTAGAGGGAGTCTGACAATAGGTTTTGACCATGCCAAACTGCTGACCGTGCCAGGTAGGAACCCTGCAAAGGAAGAGTTCACTCTAGGGAGCTGCTTTATCTGTACTTATGCCTGAATGCAATATAAAAGGGACACACTTATTCTTTAATGCATCACATAAGTCCTCTCAGAGAACTCTCTAGGTATAGCTACAAAGCTATGTAGCTGGCGAGGTAAGTAATGGAAATGTCACATGTGCAAATTTGGAATAGACAATGAGGAAGCAATATCTGAAAGCCAGTACCTCTCATAACACTTTTATGAAAAGACACAGTGTGAAACCACTCTGAGCCACTGACTGAGCTCTAAGTGTTTGTGATAAGGCATAAACACAGGCATTGTCTATATTCAGTGTGTATTTACAAGAAAAGCTAATTCATTGCAATACTCCTTACAAATAGTTATTTACTAATCAAATATGGGCACAGACTTAAAAAATACTATTTGACTCCATAACATTTTTTAACAAACTCACACACCTTTGCTTACCCGTTCCTGGCGCAATCCCCGATCTGGAATGTCCGGCGATAATGAAATCTGCAGCGACTCATTTAGATTGTGCACCCGATTTCCTGCATGTGTCGCTTCCCCGCTCAGGTCCGCCTGAGTTCACCTTCTGCTTCCTGGTGTATGTAAGTGCATGTCTTGGGACACAATTTTAAAGGTAAATCTTGCGCTCAGACTGGATTCCGTTGGATCGTCCGACGTCCCGTCTCCGATTTCTGTCGCATAAAAGCAGGCGCGATTGCACCAAAATCCAATCGCATGCATCACAATCCCCTTTAAAATACCTGTCCCAGCCGTGCAAAACCGCGGACCCTTAGTAAATAATCCCCTATTACCGTATTTTTCGGCCTATAAGGCGCACCAAAAATCCTTTAATTTTCTCAGAAATCAAAGGTGCGCCTTATAGGCCAGTGCGCCTTATATATGAACTTATACAGAAATGTGCTACAGACAAGATGTACTGTACATTTACCAGTGTGTAATAGCTCCATCCCCAGAAATTTCCTGCACCTTCCCACACTGTACACAGGGTCCCAGGCTCCTGAAGTGCCCTGGCACCACAACTAACATTGTGGCCATCCTGCCCTCCCCTCGCACGGAGAGACCGGAGCTGCCATAGTGCCGACCAGGAGGCAATCATCATCATCAGTAAACAATCCCCCATACCTGACAGCCCTGTAACAGGAGAAAGAGGAGCCACAGGGAAGCCCACAGGAATAACACCCTGGCTGAGGAGGGAAGGAGAAGGGGCAGAGGGAGATCGCTTAACCCCTGCTGCATCACCCTGCATTAACCCCCAGCAGCCATACCTCTGAGATCGGAGCTCCCTGACACGCTGAAGACAAGTTTCCCGGGAAGTGTAGCTGGCTAGAACTGTGCACAGGTCTGCCACCTGCTGGTCATTTTTAGGGACTGCATTTGATCCTGCGCCTTATACTCCAGTGCGCCTTATATATGAACCTAGATGTCTTAGCAGGCATTTATTAGAGGTGCGCCTTATACTCCGGTGCGCCTTATAGGACGAAAAATACGGTATGTTAAAAATCTTTGCACATATAAATTTTTAAAAAATTTAAAAAAAAGATTTTCTTGTACCAGTAGCACTAATCTTGTCTTAATAGACAGTCAATGGTCTGGCACTTATCAAAAATGATAAAAATTCACACACTATGAAAATTAATGAAAAGAACATAAAAACACTCTCACGTCATGACTCAATTTATCATATAAAATCACGCCCACCTATCCAAGACGGTGTATGTACACTAAATTCTACTCTCTTAGTGCCTGGCAACAGCTCAAACCTTCATAAAAATAGAGCTGCCACCACCTATTCTGAACTTATTTACTAAAAAGGCAATAGGGGCCTATCTACATAAATTGCTACACAATCTGATAACTCAAATACTTGCAAACTAATCAGCTATAAGATTCCTTTAAATAATATTAATAGTGTTATCCCTTTGGAAACTTAAGCACTTTAACCCCTTCACGCTCCGTGGCGGATATATCCGCCACGGAGCGCAGTGACTTAGCGCTCAGTGGCGGATATATCCGCCACGGCGCTTATGCCGGCTCGGCTCTGGATCAGAGCCAAACCGGCATCGGGAAACACGGGGTGCCGGCTGTAACTAATAGCCGGCACCCCAGTGTAACACCCGCGATCGGAGTTGTCTCCGATCGCGGGTGCTTAACCCGTTAAATGCCGCGGTCAGCGCGACCGCGGCATCTAACATGCATCTGGGGGGTCTTTCCCCCACAATCGCCCCCCCCGAACCGTTTTCGGGGGGCGCCGATCGTTGCTATAGCAACTCTGGGGTCCGTTCTGGACCCCAGAGTTACTTGCAAGAATTGCCGGTAAGATGGCGTCTGTGACGTCATCTTACTGGCACAGTGCCAGCCTATGCAAGTGTATAGGCTGACACTGATAATACTCTGCAATACATCAGTATTGCAGAATATTATCATGAACAAGCAATCAGATGATTGCTTGGTCATTTCCCATGGTATAAAAGTGAAAAAGTAAAATAAAAAAGTTATTCAATAAAAAAATAAAGTCATAAATCACTAAAAATGCCCCAAACCCCCAAAACATATAAAGAGACATATAACTCAAAAAAAGTCTAAATCATAACACAAACCCCACATATATATTATCACCGCGTCCGTAACAACCCGTAGAATAAAAGTAAATCATTATTGAACCCCCACGATAAACGCCGTAAAAAAAACTGTTATAAACCCTCCAAAAATTATGATTTTTACCTTTTCAATCCAACAAAAAATGCTATAAAATGCGATCAAAAAACCATATGTACTCAGACATGATACTGGTGCAAAGTACAACATGTCCCGCAAAAAACAAGCCATCAACCAGCTCCGTAGCCAAAAAAGTAACAATGTTATGCCACTTGGAAGACGGCAATACATAAATGATAGATTTTTCCCCACATTAGGGTTTTGTTTGACAAATTTAGTAAAACGTAAGAAAAAATATTCATGTCTGGTATCCCCATAATCGTATCAACCCATAGAATAAAGCTAACATGATTATTAGTCTATACGGTGAACACCAAAAAAAAAAAAAAAGTAAAAAATCCAGTACAGAATTGATTTTCTACTCCTGCCCTCAAAAAAAGTTCCTAAATTTTCAACAATAGGTGATACCAACCTCAAAATGGTAACAATGGAAAAAGCATCTCATCCCGCAAAAAAAATGCCGTCACATGGCCCCAATAACGAAAAAGCGAAAATTTTATAGCCTTCAAAAGGGGCCAATGAGGAAACTAAAATCCTGGCAGCTGCAGCGCCCTGCTTCCCTTCTGCACCACGCTGTGCGCTCATAAAACAAGTCACAGCCACATGTGGGGGGTCTTTGTACTCAGGAGAAATTGCAGAACAAATTGTATGGTGGGTTTTCTCTTTTTATATTTTGGAAATGTGTAAATTTTAGTGCTAAATGAACGTATAAGGGAACAATATGACCATTCTAAATTTCACCTCCATTTTGATTCAATTACTATGAAGATCTCAAGGGGTTAACAATCTTCGTAAAAGCTGTTTCTGATAGCTTGAGGGGTGCAGATTTGAAAATGGGTAGATTATATAGGGGGTTTTGATGCTAAATATGTAAAATTTCATTCAAAACTGTATTTATCCCCAAAATAGTCAATTCTGAAAATCCGGAAAAGCGATATTCTATTTGTAAGCCGCGTGACATCAAAATAAATTATCCAGACATTTCAGAAATTATGAAAATGTAAAGTAGACAAATGGGAAATGTTATTCAGCAACTTATTTAGGTGGTAAATCTATCTGCCTGAAAACGCAATGATTTAGAATTTCGAAAATGGCAAATTTTTCAAAAAATTTATCATATTTTCTTTTTTTTTGTAAATAAACGCAAAACTTATCTGCCAAAATTTACCACTAAAATGAAGTACAATATGTGGGGAAAAAACAAACAATCTCAGAATCATTTTGATAAGTAACAGTGTTCAAAAGTTATAACCATATAAAGCGAAGCAAGTCAGAATCCAAAAAATCGGGCTGAGCCTTAAGCTACAAAATGGCTGCGTCCTTAAAGGGTTAAGTAGAGACTTAAGAGACTGGGTAGTCTCCCATCTTCTAAAGACTAGATGTCTATTTACATGTGAATACTAACACAGTGATTCATAGCAGCTGGAATGTTGGATTTTGTTTCTTTTCCTTGTTATTTTCTTGCATTTGAGAATATGTATATCCATTTATACCATATTGATGTGATGAATATGTATTCAAAACCAAATAAAAATGTGTTACAAAAAAAATAAAAAATAATTACAATGAATATATAGGCAGTCCCTGGGTTACATACAAGATATGTTCTGTGGGTTTGTTCTTAAATTGAATTTGTATGTAAGTCGAAACTGTATATTTTATAATTGTAGATCCAGACAAAAACATTTCTTGCCCCAGTGACAATTGGAGTTTGACCAGGGATCATCAATAAAGCTTCATAACAGACACCTTATAGCTGGACATTGCACCCTGGGACTAAAGTAAAGCATTCAGAGAGCTGCACCAGAGGTAACAGTGGCCAGTGGGATCCATCTTTAACTAGGGGTTGTCTGTAAGTCGGGTGTCCTTAAGTAGGGGACCGCCTGTGCACATATTATAGATATAACAGTTATTACAATAAAAATGGTTAAAAAATAGCATTGAATAGTAGAGGTTTATCGAGCCATGGAGTACAGCAGAAAATGATCCGGGAACCGTTTCCAGATGATGACATGGAATCCCCAAGTACTCACAGAGGGGGCATCTTTGGCTGGTTAATTTAAGCCCGATGGGTTTTTGCTCCTACCCCCTGACTTGTGATGTCACTGGGGATGTTTGTATGCTAATATTTCTGCAAGTGTTTGTTATAAAACCTTATAACTTTTGACATTCTCCCCTTGCATACATTCTTCCTATATGCAGGACATGCTTGTCTTGCAGGTGTAGAAGGATCCATCTACAGTGAGTCTTTTGAACTCCATGCATAGCTATTAAACCCCTGTTGTCAACAGGGGCGTCTAGAAGAGGTTTTATGGTCGGTTTTAAAATGCTAATTAATATTGTAAGAGGAAGGTTCGCTAAAGAATAAAAAAAATTATATAGTTGGTGTATTATTACCACAACCACCTCATCCACATTGCTATTAACTAAAACTATTTTCTTGTCATTTCCATTAATACCAAAAATAAAGCAGCTACTTAAAACATTAACCCTAATTTTTTCAGTTTTTTTCGTCCACGCCTTCCACTAGCCATAACTTTTTTATTTTAATCCTAAATTTATCATGGCACAGCCACAGCAGGACTGAATGTCCCGCAATCTTCTTCTGATGCAGTGCCATAGAAAGGCGTTGCCTGAGAAGAAGGACCCTTAAAGGGGTGGGCCACTTTAACTTGTGTTTTTTGTAATGTGTAAAATTCACAGCATTTTATACCCACTAGGCAATGATCATCAAAGGATATTTTAAAAAAACTTTAAATCAACAGATTGATAAATACAGGGACATCTTATTTACGACACTATGGCAATAAAATCAGTTAAAACCTGTGAGGCACGACACAAGAGCCCTGGCTCTTATCTGATTGTGGCCTCCAGGTCAAAGGTGTTGAATCTCCTCATTAATTTATACTCCCATTCTTTCCTTTCCCTCTGTGTCTTAAAATGTCCCAAAAATAGTAATCTGCAAATCTTCCATAGTGTGGTCCTCTCTGGAGAAATATGCGGCCACTGGCAGATCTTTCCTTTCATTTTTAATATCAGATCGGTGCGAGCTCATGCGCTGATGAAGTCTCTGGCATGTTTCCCCAACATAAAGGCCTGTTTGGACACTGTTGACACATAATAAGGTAGACCACATTGGAGGACCTGCAGGAAAAGGTCCCCTTGATCTTATGTATCTGCTGTGATTGAGGTACAGGTACCTGGTCATCTGTGCAAATGTACTGGCATGTTTTACACCTGCTTTGCAGGCAGGATGAGGTACCATTTTCTGATGGCGGTCTCGGGGCACTCCGGACAACCAGTTGCTTCAGGTTTGGTGAGGAGACCCAGCTAATGAGATTGCCAGAGCCTCAAGGGTCCCAAGTAGAGGACACAGCCAGACTCCATTTGTCTTCTATTTTCAGTTACTCATTAGCATAAAGCAGTATTATAGTGGTAACCAAATCAGCTCTAGGGGGAAATGGAGTATACTTACAATTTGGGTATCACCTGCTGTAAAGGCAAAATAAGCCTTTTATAGAAATAGAACCCAGAAGGATAGACAGTAAAGCCTGTTCAGGGGCAAAGGTAGCATTTTCAGAGTATGTTTGGTTCATAATGCATAAAAACAAATGGTAGATTTCCTTTAAGATTGTGGAAGGTTACTAAAGGGGCTGTTTACAATAGACTGTCATCAAAATTCAGTGAACTGAGAGAATGTAGTTAAGACTAGGACATCATTTTCCAAAACAAAGAAAATTAAATGTTGGTTACATTTTTACAAAAAAAATGCCTTTATATTGAAATCTGTTGTGTTGTTTTTGAACAGGAAGCTAAAAGCATAGAACCAAAAAGGTGTGCATTTTTAAAACAATGCAGTCTAAACATATGTTCATTTATATATGTATTACACTATATATACATTAATCATTACAAAAAATACTGCTTTCATGCTCTTGTAAAGTGATCTGCCTGGTGTCTAGAAGACTGCCTATTGAGATAACATTCAAATAGTTGAATGTTTTCATGTAAGATCTAATTGGAGCTGGAAACAGTAAGAAGCTTACTGGTAAAAATAGCAAAGAAAAAAATATGACTCAGTCCCAAGGCACATGACATTTTTCTACTCTGCTAAGGCATTGCAGAAGCGACCTTGAAGATAATGATGCATGGATGGTACGTAGCTCAAAGAAGTATGACAAGTGTTCAGCCTTCACAGACATATTCTTGCAAAGTCTTTCATTGTGAGATGTTGTACTATTTTTACTGGAACATAACTATATAATACCGTGTTGCTTTATGTAAATTTTTTAGAATATTACAAATCAAGAAATTATATATTTAATCCAGAAATGGTTATTATTTTTGTCATTTAACGATAGACATATAAAGCAAATGTTATATAGAGCTTCACTTTGACAATAAACACCATAATGAAAATGTAGGTTGTTAGACAGTGAAATGATAAAGAGAGGCATTTAAAAAAATAAAATAGAACTTTTGTGCACAGTAAAGCCCGTTCAGGGGAAAACATGTGACATGTGATCTGCAAATATAATTGTAAAAACACGAGACACCATTCCGGAGGGGAGTGATGAGCAGGTAGCTTCACCAAATAAGCAGCATAATGTCAACACATAAAAGAAATTAACCAGTGAATAAGACATGATTGCCAAGGTTCCGACAGTAAGGGCAGTTAAAAGTAGGATCATGAAAGATCCAATACATAAGCAAAAGATGAAGCGGGGGTATGAGTGAGGGCATAGCAAGTGTTTAGGACAAGGAACAATCAATACAAGCCCTGGGTTGTGTCCATAGGCAGTGGTGGCTTCCACGGCAACTAAAGATGGAAGAGAGTAGAGAATAGGAGACAAAAAACTGTTTTGGTACACTTCAGGGTGTGAATCATGATATCTAGCTAGCTGGTTGGTGGCATCCCTCATGTAAATCCTCACCTCTGACCTGAGAGGCTAAACAGCAGGAGAATATTTGCCGTTAAAAATCAAAAATTTATCCAACAGTGCAGATTTCTATATTTCATAGATTTCAAAGTTGCGCTTAGTTTACTAAAAAATTGAATTAGAAAGTTAAGCAGTGAGTAGCCACGAAATAATACTTAAAAAAGTTTGATAGAAATTTAATAGATACCATCTGAGAAACTGCACACAGAAAATGTTATACTTGAATCTTTGCAGTAAAGTAGCAATACAGTTATAGTACAATAAATCGCTCTCAAAACTACAGCAAAATCCATTTATTAAAGCTCTTGAGATGATCCAGTATCAAAAATAATTCCACTACAGGACTGGGGACATAATCCAATGTATTAGAGGCATGAAGCAGAAAAGTTTTATATTGAACTTTAGAAAGAGAATTGTTGCTAGTTAAACACTAAGAAATGACGAAAAGCTGCAATGGAACATGAGAGCCAAATACGAAAGTGACTCTCTCCAGGTTCCTCTCTTACTAAGGTTTATTTGTTTCACCACATGGGTGGTATTGCCTGATATTCTATTTCTAACTGGTGGTGGAAAAGAGTATCAAGGCAGTTGAGAGTCTTGAGAAAACTGCATCCTGGGGAAAATATGTCTACTGTGCAAGTACTTTTTGAGAGGTAAAACAATAGCATGTCATACAGCTATCCATAACTCTATGCTGGTGTGGCTCTGGTTATGCTGATAATCAAAGTCATGTTTCAGAATTTCTTAAAGGAATTGGCCACTCTTTTACATAAAATACCAGTGTGCCTTTACTGCCTTAATAATGATTCCTGGATATTCATCAATTGATTCATCATGCATGATGCTTACTTTAGTGCTGTCTGTAAACTCTCTGTGGATCTTTTTTCACATGTCTGTGCACTGATAAATAGGCGGAACCACCATCAGGAGATTATGACTTATCCTGCATCCCTCCTATCTTCCCATGTCAGTGAGATGGACTGTGAGAAACAAAAGACGCAGTGGAGCTTGGATGGACTGAAGGTGTGAGAAACAAGAAGTTGTGTTTATACAGGCGGTCCCCTACTTATGAACATCCGACTTACAGATGACCCCTAGTTACAATCGGGCCTCTGAATGTCGGCAATCCATGGTACTTTAGTCCCAGGATACAAAAAACAGCCGTAACAGTTATCAAAAGGTATCTACAATGAAGCTTTATTGTTAATCCTGGTTCTTAAGACAACCCAACATTTTTAAAATCCAATTGTTACAGAGACCAAAATAATTTTAGCTGGGGTTACAATTATAAAGTACAGGCAGTCCCCGGGTTACATACAATATAGGGTCTGTAGGTTTGTTCTTAAGTTGAGTTTGTATGCAAGTCGGAACCGTATACTTTATTATTGTAACCCCAGTCAAAATTTTTTTTGGTCTCTGTGACAATTGTATTTTAAAGGTGTTGGATTATCATAAGAACCTGGATTAACAATAAATCTTAATTACAGACACCTGTGATAACTGTTACATCTGTTTATTGTAGCCTAGGACTAAAGTACAGCAAATTACCAATATCCAGAGGTCCGTTTGTAACTAGGGGGTGTCTGTAAGTCAGGTGTTCTTAAGTAGGGGACCGCCTGTATACAGTTGCGACTTACAGTGGACTGCCTGTACATGCAGAGAGCATGATGTGGATAACAAGGAAAGGCTGAAACTCTAAAAAGGAAGCAAACCTACCGATATATTTACATGCAAAAATATGTAGGAGATTTATTGAAAAGGAGCCACACATTGACAGTGTTTTAACCTTTAATCAGCTGGAGGTTTATTCATCAGTGGTGATTTAGTTGTCAATTTTCTATACCATTTTGCCTTTGCAAAACATCTCTTGTTGCATTGCTGGGGCATTATGGTGGACTGGCAGGTAAATGACACATGGTGGTTCAATACTTTTGGGGAGTATGAAGTAATTACAGTTGTGGTGGTATTATACTCATTTTTACTGATTGTTCAATATTAGATAAAAAGTTGAGGTAGAATTATTGTTTGTAAACCATGTCAAGTAATAGCTGTAGCCCGATACAGGGGATTCTACCATTAGAGGTTCTCACTGTCAGCACAAAAGGGATCAAGACTTTAAGAATTGCTGACATAATTGAAAGGATAGTAGTGGCATCCACACATAATGTATGTTCTTTTATTTAATCCATACAGTGCATTTTGACATGTATCTACAAACTACCATCTTTATCAAGTTCAAGAATATGCACAAAACAGCTAAACTATAGTACACAGTATAGAACTACAAGGTGCCAAGTGAAAATAAAAAGAATTCCCTAAATCTCTAAAGATTCATGAGTAATACATTTCAAAAATAGTTACTCCAACAGCTGTATCATTCAATAATAATTATTATACTATATAATGATAAAGAACAATATATTAAAAAAATAAAAAACTTGTGTGGTGGTGATACAGTTTTGAGAAAATAGTGAATATATTAAAAGGGCAGTCCCCTGAAATAAAAAATAAATTTAAAACCCCCTCACCATAAATATACATTATTTGCATTAAAGGGTTTGTCCACTTTCAGCAAATAATTGATATGGTTTATGTAAGGAACAGTTACAAAATTTAGCAAAATGCTTTCTGTATTGATTCATTATGGCTTTCTCTGCTTGTTGTCCTTCTATAGAAAGGTTGTATGTTTACTTGCGGTGGATAGGACTCTGATGGACACATAGGTGTAAGCTCTGTTATTATCACAGAGAGTATTCAGAGCCGTGAGATACTTACGGCTCGTGCACCTGTGTGTCCATCACAAGACCATGGACAGATTTCTATCCATTGGAAGTAATCCTAGAAGCTTTCTATAACAGAACAGCAAGCAGAGATCTAGAAAACTGTGAGGAATTGAAATAGAAAGTATATTGGAAAATTGTATAACTTTTCATTACACAAACAATAACAATTATTTGCTGAAAGTGGACAACCCCTTTAAAGAAAAGCCATCCTCACCTCACACAAATACCAAAGTTGTCTGGTGCTCACTGTCAAATTCCTGATCCACTGTTGTCATTACTCCGGCCAGTAATTGTAGTGGGTTACTGTGAACTGATAATTGGCATCAGTCATATTCAATTCTAATATAAATAGATGCAAAAAATATATGGAGAAATCTGTCGGCCTTTAAAATTCATATTCTTTAGTTATTTCAAAACATTCGAATTAGAAATTCATATAATCCAATCTGTGAGTATACAGACATGGTGGTAATACAGGGCATAAAAGTGCATCTAAATGTAAAAAAATGGCCTTTGTCAAGCATGTCAGCCTTATAACAAAAATTAAATATATTTAAAAAACCAAGGCTGGTAGTCTAAAGGACACACCCACTTCCTTTCCGCTTGCTCAAGAGAACAGATTACAAAAACCTTTAGAGTACAAATAAAAGCTTAGAAATGCAAATTCATTCCTAAACGTTGTGATTGATCTATACTATACGCGCATATACTTAGAGCATGTGACTCAATGGAAAGCTGGAGCAGTAACACATCAATCTGATGGCTACCCTGGAATGGATAAAGCACAGGCTGTGCAGACGTGTGAAAATGTAGCCACTAACATTGATGATACACAAACTGTACAGACGTCAGGAACGGTAGTCATAAACCTTACTGGGGAGAGAAGGATCCAATGCAAATTTAATAAATGTAAGTTAATCTTATTTCCAATTTAGGCCCCTTGGAAACTTTGTATCTATATTCAGTATCCAAAAGGCATCCCTCAGCAGGAGTTTAAGACCCAGTTTCCTTTTCTTTTTGGGTCGCTGACTGTTTCGATTACAAAAAAAAAAAAGTTAATTTTTTTGGTTCAATATAATACACGGATCGTGTTTCGACATACGTGGGGAATAATCAATCAGGGTAAAAAAAAAAAAAGGTAAACTCATAACCTCAACATAACAAAACACAACAACGATTAACAACAATAACAGAGGTCACTTAAGACCTAATCATGAAGGTAACTCCACTATGCCAGAGTGGTCAGAGGTGGCCCTCACAATTATTGAATAAATACCAAAAACTAGACGAAAAGAGGGAAATCCATGCCAAAAATGAACTTGTAAAATAGAAAAACTTTATTGATAACAAATTAATCCTTTTAAATGTACTAAAAAATTCCAGGAGAAACAATGCGTGAACAACCCAGGTAAGGGTACACAGCTGTATATAGAGTAGTGCAAAGGGAGCGCTGCTCCTAATGGCAGTAATATGTACTGCACCACATAACAAAAACTCATGCCCAGACACAGAAGTTACGCAGATAAATACTACAAATAAACATGCAGTTATTTGAAAAAATATCAGACCCAAGTACATTTTTAGTACATTTTAAAGAATTAATTTGTTATCAATAAAGTTTTCTATTTTACAAGTTCATTTTTGTCATGGTTTTCCCTCTTTTCATAAACTCAACAATTATCCGTCCGTAAGTGAAAAAGGCCCTATGTTTTTACCAATATTTCTCGCATTCATTTATTTCAACTTCTTCAGCCATAATAAATACTTACATTCTATTTTTATACAGCCATATTTCTACTATGGCTGAAGAACTTGAAATAAATTAATACAGGAATATTTTGGTGACATTCTACAAAATGTTTGGTAGCTGCTGAGGCTTGTGGTCTGTTAATAATATAGCCAACATGTTCTGCAATTCTTCTCTTGACCTTCTTGCATCCATATAGATTTGCAGCGCATCTAATAGCATATTGTATCATGTAATATTTATTCAAAAACGTAGATGAAAGAGTGGTAGTTTTAATGGCATAGGTTCTTTTTAACGATAGTGATAGTGTTAATGGCCTTTCTGAGAACAACATATCTTTTTTTTTTTATTGGCCGAAACTTCCTCTACAGAGGTAGGACAAGGAATTTCCTAAGGATTTACCTCTTCTAGCTGCCATTCGAGACCAATTATCTAAAATTATGTTTAACTTCTGGGACATTTTTGGGGACACCAAATTTATTTAGGTTTTATTTGGTTTTAAAAAATAAAAAAAAATGTCTTCATTTTTCCATATTTTGACACTAAGAACTTCTTCATACTTTGGAAAATTGAGCTGTGTGAAGTATAATTTTTGGCGGGGCATGGTGACGTTTTCATTGCTACTATTTTGGGGACTGTTGATCACCTTTCATTACATTTTTTATGTGTTGCAAAATGAACAAAAAGTGATGTTTTGACCATTGGGGTGCTATTTTCCATTACGGGGTTCAATGCCACGAATAGCAGTATATATATATATATGAGAGAGAGAGAGAGAGAGAGCACGAGAGAGAGCGAGAGAGAGCGAGCGAGAGAGAGCGAGAGAGAGAGAGAGCGAGAGAGAGCGAGAGAGCGAGAGAGCGAGCGAGTGAGAGCGAGAGCGAGAGAGAGCGAGAGAGAGAGAGAGCGAGAGAGAGAGAGCGAGAGAGCGAGCGAGCGAGAGAGCGAGCGAGCGAGAGCGAGAGCGAGAGAGAGAGAGAGAGAGAGAGAGAGAGCGAGATATCGGGCATTTTAAGACACGGCAATACCTAACATGTTTATGATTTGATTTTTATTGTTTATTTAATATTATATCAAGTCTAGGGTAAATGGATAATTTAATTTTCTTTTTTTAACCCCCTTTTTTTACCTCAACCCTAGGGGGTCTGATCACTTGTACAATATACTTCAACATTGCAGTATAACAGTATATTGTAAATTGTCTTAAACTGTAAAATAGCCTGATGCTGCTATGACAGCCACAGAAGAATTGTAGCTGTCATAGCAACTGGCTGTTGCTCTCCGATGATGTCAGTGGGGGCGCCGGCCGGATTCCAGGATAAGGGTGGGTTAACTCAAAGGGTGTCAGCTGAGGGTAAGGAGCGGGCTAAGCCCATGAGCCTGCTCCATTCATCATTAACCAACATGTTATGTACAGTTATGTCACATGTCGTAAAGAGGTTAACTGACCTTTCATCGGTACCTTGGATTCTACCTGTTTGCTGCCTATCCTCTAAACTACAACTTGTTATTTGGTTTCTGTTGGGTTGCAACTTTCCCTAAATCTCTGCCCATGCATTGCTCGAACTCTGGTGACCAGCCCACTGTCTAAACTGGGACTACTCAGAGGGAGTGGACTTGTATCCTCGTTACAGCGAAGTCTAAATCTCTGTATAGGAGTTGGATAACCATTCCCGATTCGCCCAAAGTCAAAAATCATTAACTTTCTATATTAAATTAAGTTCAAATAAGATAGAGATTCCATTGTTTAGACTGGAAAAGGTGTGACAGCTAAGACACTTCAGTTTATAATAAAAGGCACAACTTGGGCTAACTATAGGTTCAGTATGTATTGATAAAACATCATCAATGCAAATGAATGGTCCTTTTTAAGATTTTTTTAGATTAGATGCAGGAATTATAAATGATGTTTCTGTTACTGTTAACCCTTCCTATTAATATAACTAGCATTTTGGAAGCATGTAGGGGGAACAACCGTTTAAGGCTGAAGGGTATTTAATTTATAGATTTTAAGGAGGAATAACAAATAAAATGCAAGATATGAGTTCTAAGATCAGATTCTATAGAAGTGCTATAGAAATGTCTAAAACACAGTGGACAGATTCACTAATTTAAAGGGCATCTATCACCAGGATGAAGGACTGTATGCAAATGAACCTGAAGGGCTCCAGGCTCTATAGGTGTTAATGGAGCCTGGAACCCCTCAGGCTCATTTGCATACAGTCTTTCATCCTGGTGGTAGATGTCCTTTAAAGGGAACCTTTCAGGCACATCTTGCTCTCCAAACAAAAGGTCCTACCTCTTTACTGTACTAAGTTGCTCTGCACAATGGTATTAAAATGAGTCAGCGGCTCCTGTGAACTATAAACTGTACACCCACTCTGTATTGTAATCATGTGAGTCAGATGGACGTTTCTGAACTGATCTGAGTCAGGCTGCTGCTCCCCCTTCCTCCAGGATGTGTCATTCATACCCCTTTATGTGCTGCAGCTTAGAAGGAGGTGGGTGCAGGGTATGTGAAGGGGGTGCGTTTACAAGACGGAGGGGGCAGCGCAGCTCAGGAACATCCGGCTGACTCAATAGGAAAAAGTCACTTCAATTCTAATCCACTTTTTGCCACTGTCGGCTGCACATGCCTCTACAATATCATTCTATATTGCTGCTTTCCTCAATTCACATTTCTGGTACAATTCCAACACACTGGCCTTCACCCGTAAACACAACACAAGTGAAGCAAAGAGCATCAAATGTAATTTTTACTTTACAGGTTTACTTTACCTCCAAATTTTTCCTGTCGGCTGTGATCACCTTCACTATAAGAATATAGGACATCACCCCTAGAAAGTGAGAACTATATTGTACATGTCTCCTTTGGTTACTTGGAATATGTGTTTTCATCAATGCTGCAGCTAAACAACAGGGACATCAAAGCTTCAGGTATTCCATGGAAAGGGGTCTCCTAGCAACAGCAGAGAAGTGCCTGGTAGATGCCGCTAGGAATCCTCCCACATATTCACAATTGTTTGTTATATTGATGGCGTTCCTGCTCTTACCTCTGCCCTTTATTTAAGGTTCTCTATTGCCACACATCTGAAGAAAGCTGTAATGCTGAAGGTCAGGTAAAGACGACGCCGAGCCTCCTTGGATGGAGACATTTTCCATGACAACAAACATCATTTATTTTCTGTTGATTTAGGTCATATTGTTTGAAGCACATAAGAAGGACATCAGAACAATTAACCTGGATGTTTCATCCTCTTTCTTATCTCAACCTAATGTCCATGCTTCATATGTGATACAACAAGGAGATTGCGCTCAATGAAAATTATTTAGGAAGAAAGTTTATTTTATAAAATGTTAGTAATAGAGAATTTCTTTACATCTTTCAACCAATGTGATTTATATCATATGTAAAGTACATAAATTCATGGAATGGTTATTTAAACACTATGTTAAAAAAGTGTAAAAATGTTAATGTTACGTTAAAATGAATAAAATATTAAATATCAGTAAGAAGGTAGTGAAATAAAAGACAATGACTGTTCTGTGGCAATATTCACTATGAAGATAAAAAGGAGTAAAAAGAGCCCCCCCCCTTCCACCTGGATTTTCACATCCTTAAAGAGGACCTGTTGGCACTGTGAATAAGCCCCTCTGCGGCCACAAAGAGCCGGCAGCGATTCTTACATGTCCCTGACTGATAGGGGCGTGGAGGGGGTGTGTCGGCTGGCCCCCTCATGAATAAGACCGACTGCCCGGGGACGTACGACGATCCGATCTCTTATTTGGTAAGAGATCAGGTTGATTCAAACTAAGTTTGCACACACAAATTTTTATAAAACTGGAATAAATATAAAGGGGCTGGGGACAAGATTGGGGGGAACATATTTGGTGTGACAATTTTTCGGGGTTGACAGGTCCTCTTTAACAATTAGTAAATTCACATGTTCTTCCTTCTCCTCCCTTGGAAGCTATTCCTTCCATAATCCATACTCTGACCCCCTGTATATAATAAAAGTCCCCATTTTTTAAATCTATATTAAAACCAGCTAACTAACCCAATCTATGCGTCAGCAATCCACCAAAGTCCTGTAAGCTAGCACAGGTCGGGGATGTGCACTTATTTCAAGTCCCTCTATTAACACAACTCCCATGACACTGGTTGGAGGGGCGTGCATATTGTAACCCATTGGTAGTACACAGGATATCACAGGAAGTCCCAAAAGTGGCTGCCAGTGGGTAATCAGACCCAAGGCTTCTTCAAGTAAAAGGTAAAGTTTATGGGAGCATGTAGAAAATAGGTGACCCTCTTTTGGGCATTCTTTTTAAGGAAAACTGTAATAAAAAATTTTTTTTAGCCCATAACAGATATAATGCAATAGTAACAAAAATGCCACAAAAGGTGTACATAGTCTTTAAAGTCCTGGTTATACCTGAATGGTTTAGTTATGGATATTTGCTTTACATTGATATCAAAATAATGGGTTTATTCTGAAGGGACCATATGATTAGTCTACAAATTTCATGATGATATACTGAACTAGATTTTAAAGTCTGATTTAGGCTATTGAGCAGTTTAAGCAGTTTCGTATTCATACTTTGCTAAAACAGCACAATAAGAAGCAACATCTGATACCAGCCCACATTTAGTGTGCTTGATATGATAGATTTCACAGGACATTCATGCTGCAAATCTCCTTTTCCAGTCCTTAAAAGGGTATTCCCATTTCGGCAAATTAATGTTATTGTTTGTATAATAAAAAGTTATACAATTTTTTAATATACTTTCTGTATCAATTCTTCACGGCTTTCTAGATCTCTGCTTCCTGTCATTCTGTAGAAAGGTTCTATGTTTACTTCCAGTGGACAGAAATCTGACCATGGTCACACAGGTGCACGGCTCGTTATATTACACAGCTCTGATTACTCTCTATGATATAACGAGCCGTGCACCTGTGTGACCATGGACAGATTTCTGTCCACTGGAAGTAAACATAGAAGCTTCCTATAGAATGACAGCAAGCAGAGATCTAGAAAGCAGTGAAGAATTGATACAGAAAGTATATTGTAAAATTGTATAACTTTTTATTATACAAACAATAACATTAAATTTGCCGAAATGGGAATACCCCTTTAAAGACTATGGTCTGCTGGATTTAGATCACAGTCAGATCAAAGTACATAAAAAGCATGTCCACTGTTATTTAACCCCATCAGGACTTTTTTTTTTTTTTTTGCAAATCTGCTTTGGAATGCTTTAGAATATCCAGGAAATTTTGAGATTGTTTTCTCGTGACAAATTGTACTTCAAAAAAGTTTAAAAATTTTTATGATATCTTTTGTGTTTAGTTATGAAAAGAACGGATATTTGGCAAATATCATAGTTTTAAATTCTCTACTTTTGATGCAGATAGTCATAGCACCCAAATTAATTCATATCTCACATTTCCCAAATGTCTGCTTTATGTTGTCATGATTTTTAAAGATTCCACATATTTTACTCGATTGTAAAGGGGCTTAGAATTTGAGGGCCATTTTTAAAATTTTTTGGTAAAAATCAGCAAAACCTATATTTATAAGGACCTGCTCAGCTTTTAATTGACTGTGAGAGGCCTAAATAATAGAATAATAGACTATTAAATTACCCCATTATGGAAACTACACCCCTCAAGGTATGAAAAAACAAATTTTAAGAAATTTGTTAACCCTTTAGGTGTTTTACAGGGGTTAAAACAAAATGGAGGTATGGTCTGCAAATTATAATATTTTTGGACAATACATTCATTTTGGGCAGAAAATTAAACAAACACTTGCAATGGATTAAATGAAAAAAAGGCTCCACAAAGTCTGATACCTAATTTCTGCCAACTGTACGCATACCCCATATATGTGGTAACCTGCTGTACGGGCGCATGGCCGGGCATAAAATAGAATGAGAGCGATCCAGAGCAGATTTGCATTACCAAATTGTACAGGCTTTAATTTCCTTTTTCTAATGTGGACATAAAGGGGCCACATGAGATGCACTTTTCTGGTACATAATTTTGGGTAATCTATAGCTAATTGATAAGATGCTATTGATTCTTTGTTGGTGGAGGAAATGAAAAATATCAATTTTTGGTAAGATGTTTTTATTTTTTCTTTTGGCCATTCATCATAGCATGAAAATAGTATATTATTTTTATTCCATGGGTTGCCCTGATTATGAAAATACCTCACTTATATAGATTTTTTTTATTTTTTCCCACTTTTACTGAATAAAAAATAATTTGAAGAAAATTTAAATTTTATTTTTCAGCTGAATAATCTGATTAAGGGCTCAATTTTTTTAGAAAAGTTGTTATTTTTAGTGGTCTTATTTTGGAGTGCATAACATTTTTTAAATCACTTTTTAGAGCATTTTTAAACGGTATTCAATAAAAATTTTCCCTTTTCCAGAACTTTTTTGTTCCTGTGCGAGTTCGCTGTGCGAGTCCAGTAATTAATCTGTTTTATTCAACAGATTGTTACGGAAGCAACGATACCAAATATGTGTGTGTGTGTGGGGGGGTGTATTTTATTAAGTTTTACTGAATAAAAACTAGTTTGGAGAAAATATTGTTCATTCACGCATCCCCATCTTTTCAAATGCATAACTTTTTTAATTTTTGGCTGACGAATCGGCTGAAGGGGTTATTTTTTTCAAGAAGAGTTGTTCTTTTTAGTTGTCTTATTTTAGAGTACTTAACTTTTTTATCACTTTTAAAAGCATTAGAGCATGCCAAATATGTGTTTTTTTTGTGCATTTGTAGTTTTTTAGACTTTATTAACCCCTTACGGATGCGCGCCGTAGAAGTATGGCGTGCGTCGGGTTCTTGTGCATGAAGAGGGTGCATGATAGCTGGTAAGTCTTTGCTGCATATTGCAGCAAAGACTTACCGGTAACACCCGCAATCAGTGCTAGCACCCCGCCTGGGTGTCACCATCTTGCCGAGGATCGTCACTCCCCGTGACGTCATCGGAGAGCGGTGATCCGTCACTATGACAGCCGCTCTATGACAGCAAATTGCAATGAATAGGAAAATCCTCAGTAGTATGGCAGTATATGATAGGATGGATAAGACAACCTAGGGTTAAAGTACCCTAGGGAGTTTGAAAAATAGTAAAAATCGAAAAAAGTAGAGAAAAAAATTATAATGAAAAAACCTAAAAATTCAAAATCACACACCTTTCCCTAAAACTGATAATAAACAAATTAGATATCGCCGCGTCCGAAAATGCCCAATCTGTCAAAATATAATAATTGTTTTTCACTGAGTTTAACCCCGTAACGAAAAATAGTGCTAAAACTCAAAAATGGCACTTTTTGCCATTTTGAAAATTATAAAAAAGTGATCAAAAGGTCGTACAGTCCTAAAAATGATAGCAATGAAAACGTCATCAAAAGTCACAAAAAATGACACCACCCATAGCTCTGTAAACCGAAATATGAAAAAGTTATTGGAAAAATCCCCCCAATTTTTTTGTACAGGAGGTTTTAATTTTTGTAAATGTATGAAAACATTATAAAACCTATACAAATTTGGTATCCCCGTAATCGTACCGACCCAAAGAATAAAGTAGGCACGTAATTTTGGGTGCACAATGAAAGCCGTAAAATCCAAGGAAACGCAACAAAAGTGGTTTTTTTAGCCATTTTCACTGCATTTGGAATTTTTTTCCCGCTTCCCAGTACACGGCATGGAATAGCAAATACCAAATACCGCTATGAAGTGCAATTTGTTACGCAGAAAACAAGCCATCACGGAGCTTTTTACATGGAAAAATAAAAAAAGTTATAGATTTATGAAGGTGGGGAGTAAAAAATGGAAATGAAAAAAAAAAACAAAAAAAGGTCAGGTCGTTAAGAGGTTAAGTGTTTGTGTGGAAAAGTGACATTTCAGGGGGTTATATTTTATTTTTTTTATTTTATTTTAATACATTTATTTAATATTTTTGTTTTAAACTTATTTTTAAACATTTTTTTACTCTATACAAACTTGAACCAGCGATGCTCTGATCACTGGTTCAAGTCAAATACACTGCTCTACACTGCTAGGAAAATTGGACAGCCCCAGGAGACTTGACCCAGAAGAGGATCGAATCTGCCAGGTAGGGATATACCTTGACCGCAGCATGTAAGGGGTTAACACTCGCGATCTGATCCAGAGGCAGAAGCTGGTCGTAATCAAATTCCCCGGTGCAGTTAGTATCTTCCCGCAGGGACGTACTATTATATTGAAGTAACCGTAGGGGTTAACTGAGTACAGGCAGTCCATGGGTTATGTACATAAGCTGTACTTAAAGAGGACCTGTCCCTCATAAAAAAGGCACTAGGAGATGCTTACTGAAGCAAGCAGCTACTAGCGCTACCCCATTTTTGGCAGTAATAAACTGCTAGCTTTATCAGAACCCTCCGATAAAGCCAGCAGACACTGTCGCGCAGTACAATAGAAACGCGGACTGCACTCAAAGTGGTCTGACGTATTCATGAGGGGGCAGAACTGGGAGGCATGAAGCCAGGCAATCAATGCCGGCCTATGGAGTGGGAGGGGCAGTCCGGGGAAGAAGCAGCGCTATGGACACTCTCTCTCCAATATTTATCTGCACTGGGGGTCTCCAGTATCATTAGTTTCATGTTCTGGGGTTCTCTAGTTTTATCTTTGATGGGGTCTTCCGTATCAGTATTTATCTGCTATGGGGTATCCAGCAATAGTCTGCAGTAGGGGTCTCCAGTATTTAAAGCCTTCCATGTGGTCTCCAGTACTTTTATAATCTGCTTGGGGTCTGCACTAATATTGTCTGTTCTGAATGCAGTATTTAAATTCTGGGTTGGCATTTTGTGCATTACTGAGGTTGTTGGTGCATTGAGGGCGGCCCTTTAAAGTTAAAAAGTATGACACTATGACCAATAAATGTAGTTTACCCTTTACTTAAATCCTTAGATCAGGAATAGTACAGACATTTAAGGGAAATTTAGAATGTTTTTTTATAATTCATCATACATGTGGAGTCGTTCTGTTTTATCATGACTCCAACTCCACAGCCCTGCATACTATAAATCGCTAAGGAATGCTGGAAACATCATTTTGGAAATGTATCATTTTAGATACGCCAGTTTGCAAGTTTTGTCTACCCACACCACCCACCCACAGCATCTAACTTACGCAAAATGTATCAAGATCATTCAGATGTTCACGTCAGATTTATGATGAGCGACTTTTCAAAAGTTGATAATAGGGGTATTGTGGGAATATGACTGTCTGTTACAAAAACCCATAATACCATAAATAAATTAACGCAACAAAACTCAGTGTCATTAATCACAGAACAAGGCTTAAATAGTTTGCTTCTATAATCTAGAAAATTGTATGAGCTTTTTAGTGTCGGCGTAGGTAACTCAAAGATGACCACCACTCCCTTTTTTCTGCAATCAGGATAACAGCTCCTCCCTCTTATACTCTACTTCCAGTGATGATGTAACAGACTGACCTGCTGTTACCATAGTAATGATGTCTGTAACTGCCATCACTGCACAACACCTATTGGATGGTCTGCAAGCACTCTCCAGCTTTTAGAAACAATGCACACCGCATGAGAGAGGAGGAAAACAAGGAGAAAAGAAGAATCTTCTTGAACAAAGTTTAATACAACGTTGTTTAATAAAAAAAAATACTGAAATTATTGATGCACATACTAATAAACTGCGTATTTCAGATTGTGTCACAACAACTTTCATTAGGTCAGTACACATTCTTTTTTTTTTTTTTTACTAACCTCTACAGCTGTTTTTGTGGTTTAGACTATTGTCTTTTTAAATACCTCATACAGAGGCCAGCTTCAGCTCAATAAAATGCCCAGCCATAAAGAAGCAAATTATTTCCTCACCATCAAAGTACCATCACCATGAATGCCAATATGTGGTAAGGTTTTCAAAATTACGGTACAAAGTCTAATAAACCATCTAACATTAAAAACAGGCATCGACCTAAAAATAATTAATGAATATAATTACCCTATGCTGTGTACATGCCATCAAAGCATTCTTTGGTTACGATGGTGTCCTTTTATCATGACTTGTAAGAGTCTGTAATTTATGAGAACATTATCTCAAAATATTGTCCTTTTATGTGGTTCTACCAAAAAGTATAACATATCAAGACTGAGGATCGCTGACCCATATACTAAAGTAATTAACAAGATTAGATTAAAGAGACTGGCTCTTACCATATACCTATTGTATGAAACATGATAAAGTTCTGTCATGTGATCAAGGTTGTCTTTATAGTGGCAGCATCCCCCTCTCACAATTATCCAGGGGAATTGCCGAGGTGTATTATATGAAGAGATTCCAGCTTGTCTGGAGAAGAATTTGGATGTTACATTTAATAAAGAAGCCGGCATTATAAGCAAACAATATGAGTATGTATGCATTCTATTACATGGTTGAATGTGGCAAGTAATGATTAATGGGACTAATTATCTCTCTCAATTCTTTTGTTTTCAGAACTTCGATGAAGTAATTAGTGTTTTGTAACCAAGAGGTTAGAGGTCAGTTTGAAAAATGAGTTCTTATTTAGGAGCAAAAATGAAAGAAAGTTGCATAAACAGAACTATAAGACATGACTTGCCGTAATATCAGATTTCCACCTTTCAATTAAATGAAACCCTGAATGTGCCCCATAACTCCCCCTATCTGCTGACTAAACCAGACATGCAGAGATATTGAAGTCATGTGGAAGCTCATTCATAAAATCTGGGAAAACCAAAAGGTGCATATGCTTCACTCACCAAATCCCATATATATCCACAGGTTCAAAATGTACTATATGTACATTCTCCAGCATACTTGTATGTATTTTCTTTATTTTATTAACCCTTTGGATTTTGTTTCATATTACCATGATCACTTGTGACTTTTTACTCCTTATCATGGGCAGTGATTATGAAATAAAAACTCTTCTAAGGTTTCTTGCATGGGGCCTCCACGTAGCAGATATTCCACGGTGGTTCATTAGATGAAAAATCCCTGGCATTGTCCAGTAGCAGCAATGTGGATAAGGTCTGACCTGTTACTTGTTATCATACCATCATCATACACACAGTGATCCTATCATCTTAGTGACCCTATGAATTCAACCTCAAACGCAGCCAATTTTGGCCTTGGGAGAATTAGTGATGTTTTTCTAAATTAAACTGGTTGATCTAAGAGGGTTCTCTAGTCTTGAAGGCCTAGAATTTAAAGATACCAACAGAGGAATTATGACATTACAAGCATTCCAAGGCAGAGCAAAAAAGAACTGGATAGCACTGTAGGTACTGTCCATGGTAACGAAAACACAAGTGACCACTAGAGCCAAATAGTAGCAACAATGCAGTTTCATGCCTCTTCCCAGCAACCCATTATGATACTAGTAGCACAGCATATAGTTGGTATAGTGAGTGGCTATAGTGGTAGTTAAATCTAAAGAAAGACTAAACGAGCATCATTGTAATGGATTGTCAGGTTAAAGAAGAGAGGAATTTTTTATTTTGCTTTTTTACATTGTAGGTGTTATTTTTTTACAGTTTGGACTACCCATTTAGGCTTACATACTGTAAGATCCAATGTTCCCGCTCATCGAAATGTATGGTCTATTAATATGAATGCTGTTTACAAGTAGCTGAGACTAAAAGCTGTACTCCATACTGAATTTCCCAAGATTAATATTACTACATTTGCATGGATCATTAAACCAGAGTTTTGATTCAAGGCACTTTTAAATTAGATAAAATTAATTAATCTGTGGTTAACTATTATATAGCCTTATTACACAATCATTAAGACTTATACATCGGCATTCTTTAAATGTTCCAGAAAACCAGCTGAACTGGGAGATTTATAGAGAGTACATCTATGTATTAATACAACAGCCACAATACAGTTAATTTGAACAAACAGTGTATTACAGACTCTAAATAATAATAATTAGTGAAAAATTCACCACATTCCTTTGTTCTAAATTCAACTGGCCACAACAAACAGAAAATAGAAAGTATAAAGACCAAATAAATCTGTGTAAAAGCAATGCTGCAGTATGAGCCACCGGCTTCTCAATTCTCTTTCCTGAAGGTGAAGAAAGGAGAATTGTCTGCGCATGCCAAGGAAGCTCAGTAATCATAGTGCACACCTTAATGCTTCACACTGTGTGCCCCTGCCTAGTATAATGCTTGAACTAGTCATTCTTATATAAAGTGGGACTGTCACCATATTGCAGAAGAAAACATGTCACAGTAGATCAAAACATAGAAAGAAAATCACCGGTGACCTCAATGTTTCTTCAATGCCACAAGTGCCACTGAGATGTAAAAAGGATGAAAAACTGAAAATACAAAAAAAGATGTAAGAATCATTCTTTGTGTCTCACTGGAGATCTGCCATCTTTGCTAACATGGTCACAAACCACAGCTGTGGTTGATAATTTTTAAAAGAAAAGCCTCATGGTTAATGCATTTTGATGGCTTTTTGTAGTTAAATGACATCACCTTCAACGTTTTGTGTTTTGTAAAAAAAAAAAAAAAAAAAGTAAAAGAAACCTACCATCTCGGGTCTACCTATTAAAGTAGATCCAGTGGCAGGTTCCTCTAATAAATGCAATTACGGCCCATTTTAGGGCTAATCTTTCAGTGCCCGATAAGTTTGTAAATCTTTTATTGCCCTAATATGCAAATTATTGAAAGAGGCTATCAGGGGTGGGGGGTGGAGTAGCCGGGCTGAAGCTACACGGCACGGCTACTCCACGCCCCAGTAGCCTCTTTCGATCCTCCTATCCTGAGATCTTCAGCACGCAGCTCCTGGTAGCATCTTTAAGCTGGTAACATGATCCAATAGCCCATGCTATGCGGATTTAAAAAATTCCTTTGTCAGCATCCTGAATAATTTTAGTAGTTTAATTCACATTACCTGGCTCCCTGCAAGAAGCATGTGTGTACCTGTGTCTCAGGATCCTCTTCTCCACACTCCACACTGAGTAGAATGCAAAAGAAGAATGCAAGAGTAGACTGAGACAGGCTGAGACCTCATTCCAGGGACCAACCACACGCTACAGGTAATGTAAAATAATAATAATTTTTATAAAGTACTAAAATGATTCAGACCTTTGCCCTGCCCCATACCCTCACAGAGTATGATACCCACTCTACAGGGCCCCTAGTGACCCCAACATAGTAATGCCCTTTTATTTACTCCCCCACGCACAGACTTATAATGCCATAACTTTTTGTACCCTGACGTCGAACATTGTGGTCCCTCCTGCTCCTTATATTAGAACCCACAGCACCTCAATATATATACACTGTTCCCCCACAGCAGTCTTCTCCTACTGGCTTCTCCGCAGTTGTTATGTACAGCACTGCAGTTGGCAGGCGTGATGACATCATAACATTGCACCCACTGGCTTCTCCGCAATTGTTATGCACAGCACTGCAGTTGGCAGGTGTGATGACATCATAACATTGCACCTACTGGCTTCTCCGCAATTGTTATGCACAGCACTGCAGTTGGCAGGTGTGATGACATCATAACATTGCACCTACTGGCTTCTCCGCAATTGTTATGCACAGCACTGCAGTTGGCAGGCGTGATGACTTCATAACATTGCACCTACTGACTTCTCTCACACAAGACATCCCTGGCTCAAATGGTGACCAAACCAGCTGCCGGCTCCCTACTTCACCACTGTATTCAACTGTCTGCGTCTGGAGGATTTATCTCCCAGGACAGAACCCAAAATCCGGAACAGTTGGGAGGTTTGCTTAAATTGTGAAGAACCATCAGTAATACTGTATATTCAAAAAGTCTCCATCTTACAATGAGATAATGAGTAATCCTTATAGATACAAAGATGGAAACCTAGTTGGCAGAATAAAATGGATGCTGAACATATTCCCCTAATAAAAGGTTCCCATGGCCAGTTTAATACTAATTCCCAATCTGATTTTATCATTAATATTGGTTAATGATGCTGCCATCATCTTCATCTCCTCTCTGCTCCACTAGATCTTCCTCCCCCCACCTCCGTCCTGCAGACATGAGCTGACAGAGATTTACTTGGAACACAGGGTCAACTAACGGCTTCTTGAGGGAGGGGGAGGAAGGAGGTAGGGAGAAAGATAGAAGGGCAGAAAATACACAGTAATGATGATTAAGGTCTTGTAAAAGACAACCCCTAAGTGTGCAGTTTGCTATCAGGGATACAGGTAAACTTAAAAAATAAAAAAAATAAGTATAACCATTAATGTTAATTATGAAAAGCAGATTGTAAATAAGTATTAAAAAGGCTATGTGAACCTCTCATTCAGTGAAAATGTGTGTCTTGATGATAGGTTCGCTTTAAATGCAAACATTTTGATGATTACCCAGAGGCTGATAGACACAGGCTGACAGACCATTACAGTGTTACACTGTGAGCAATGCTACATCTCACAGATATATGTTCCTGTCTCCCCCTTCCCCCGGATCACTTATCTGCTTGTAGCTTGTAGTTTGCAGCCTCTCTCTGTGCTCAACATGTGTTGACAGGATGTGAGCAGTGAGAGTAGGGGGCAGAGCTACAGCCACACAGCATAGACAGATAGAAATCTCATCTGCATGATCTCCCACAAAAATCCAAAATGGCCGCCACCCGACCTTAAGTCAGTAGTTACTGAGTTGTGTCTAGGGAAAACTGAAATCATGTACACCAGGACTGATAGAGACAGGCTGGACTTGCTGCATTTTTGTTAAAAACAGTGAATTAAAGAATGTATTATTTTGTTATCCTGAGTACATATAAGAAACTTGTCTTCGTGGGAATACACCTTTAACACTAAAAATACTAAATACTATATATCACCGGGGAGTCAAGTTATCAGTTACCAATGTTCTCATCCTGTGCATACTAATATGTATAAAATGCAAATCCAAACTTTACATCAGAACCAGGAACTGTCTGCACTCTTACAAACCAAGTGTTTCAGTTAATTAACCTGGTGACAATATATGGCATGTTTATTTGTTATTATGTAAATTTAGTTTACCTCCTTTTTCCTAACACATCAGTCAATAACATTGGCACGGTGGATAATTGCGGTTTATGTTAGTATAGCTATGTATGTGTTGGCTCCAAGTATACCTGCACATACCGCTCTTTGTTATAAAAGAAAGCCCAAAGGTGAATTTGAACTGAAACATACATAAAGCTTACCTATGGATTTAACCAAGAAAGTGCTTATTTAAACAGTATACATGTCAAATGTTTACATATTACTAGAAATAAAGTCTTTAACAAGTTAGGTTAGGCAGGGGGAGGTCCCTACAATCAGATCTAATCAGAATCAATATGGTAGGTTTCCTTTAAGGCATATGTAACAGATCCCCATGAGATGTTTGGGCTTAAGAGTAGCTGCCAATAAGCTGCACCAAAAGATGTAAAAAAAAAGAGATCTGTATTTTTAACACTTGGTCCTATTTTTATAGTTAACATACTTACAAAACACTACAGGATTCAAAACAGTGTAAAGAGCTAAAATCCACTGAGCAAAAAAAAAATAATGCATTTTTCAGAAAAAGTTGTGTCAGAGCCTTCATACTACCAGTGGTTAGCGGTGTAAGAAAGAGCTAAAGACTGAACTGAACTCATCTAATAGATTATTTTTTTGTTTGTTTTTAACTTTTTTGTTGGCCAGATGCTTCTAGGTTAAAATCCATAGGTAAGGTATAATAATATTTTCACTTCACCCGTGGACCTTCATTGATTGTTGAAACTTTACTTTAAAGTTAATAGATTTGCAAGTATGGCCAGTCTATAGAATTTGCAACCTGGACACAATAGCAGTGTTAAAGGATCTGGGACTTGGAAAGATGATGGGTCCTGACTAGAGATGAGCGAGTAAACTCGTCAGAGCTTTATGCTCGTTCGAGTATTAGTGCACTCGAAACGAAACAGTGAACACAGGATCATTTAAGTGAAGAACACAGTGAAGAACACATTGCAGATGTTCCGTACATCTGTTAACTTATCCGAAGACATTAGTGCCGAACGGTGTTCTTCACAATAGTATGTGAAGAACAATATGTGTGAAGAACACATTGCAGATGTATGGAAGCATCTGCAATGTGTTCTTCACATACTATTGTGAAGAACACCGTTTGGCACTCCTGTCTTCGAATAAGTTAGCAGATGTACGGAAACATCTGCAATGTGTTCTTCAGTGTTCTTTCAATGAAAACATCTGCAAACATCTGCAATGTGTTCTTCAGTGTTCTTTCAATGTGTTCCTTCAGTGAAAAATGCTCGAGTCTCCCATTGACTTCAATGGGGTTCGTTATTCGATATGAGCACTCGAGCATCGGGAAAAGTTCGACTCGAGTAACGAGCACTCGAGCATTTAAGTGCTTGCTCATCTCTAGTCCTGATAAAGTCTTTAAGAGTAACTGTGATAATATTTTTTTCCACAAATAATAGCACTTGGTATTTCTTTGATTTTCTCTGCTACTCACTGCAGCTGGTTCGAAACCCTAAAAAAGTTTATTTAATAATTTAGTTCAATAATTTTGTTACATTTCCTAAAAGAAGGTGAAGAAGAGAATGGGTACACCATAGGTATGGTCTAATATAATAGTACAGCATAATATTTAGTATAGACATGGAGGTATGCAGAAACATATCTTGTTTAATCCCTGAATGGAGTGGTTCTGCTAAAAAAAAAAAAGATAAAATTCAGGACCTTGGGAAAGCTGGGTGGGTAGATAAACACATTACACGGAGCTTCCTGAACTATCTATACAGGACTAATCAACCTGAGACTCAGACAGCAGCTGGGGGAGTGGAGGGAGGTGCAGTGATTGACAGTGATGACATATTATCAGTTTATGCTGGGCGGGACAAGGCTGAAGCAGTGCATAATTAGGATGAGGAGAAGCGCTTAGCCATGCAAAGAACTGAGAGAGCCTCATTATCATAATTTTATCATTGTTTTTTCAGCAAAACTACTCGGTTCAGGAATTAAACAAGATATGTTTCTACATCAGTGTAGTTACAGCATCCTCAAGGTTTGTTTGGTTTGTAATGCATTAAAGCAAATAGTAGATTTCCTTTAAGATAAATCAATTTGATACAAAAATTTTTAGCAAAGCAAGTGAACTAATAAATGGTTTAAGGTTAGACTTTGCAGTGTAAAGATGCTCCAGAGTTATTATTCAGCATCAGCTACTGTGATGCATAAATAAGTAAATGTACCATACGAAGTGCCACAACATAGTTCCGTGAACGTTTTACACTGCTTACAAGTAAATAGGGAATCATTTAGCTATTTAATACTGGGTTATATTAATGTAATTGAGTACATGGTCCTGGTCTAGGCAACAATATGAAATGACAATATGGTAGTTATTTGGAGACCAAGTTGTATGGCACTTGGAATTAGGCACTGCTTGGTAGGGCTTTTGTACATTGCATAAAAGGACGCTACATTGTGGAGGGCGGAAACAAAAGGGCCTTCCGTCTACAATTATACAGTGCAAATCAGTATAGATTTACTCAGTATCCCTCTTTTGGAATCTGACTTCAGTGAACATAGTCTTTATTATCTTTGAATGTTTATTTTCTTTGGACAGGTTGAGGAATCTTGTAATTGTCAGGTTCACAAATTCCAATGTTACAAAACACGGCAAGAGAATTTGGTACAACAATACACTGAACATTGAAAATACTCAATGGTAAAATAAGATTGCGCAGTCCTCACATTTTCATTAGTTCTTCCAGTGGTGATGGATGTGAACTGAATAACAATGAAGTGAAGACTGATGGTTCCTTTCTTTAAACAATACATGCAGACTGGAAGGATGTAATTTCGGTACAACACAACTCATTGGTAATTGCCTAGGTTATCCTTGCATTAAACACTGGAGCACTAAAAAGAAAATAATCATCTTCCGAGATTTAGTGTTTCATTCACGATATACAAATAAATAAATACAGATTCAAATGAGAGACTGCTCGGCAGAATTAGGTTCTTGAATACACAGTGGAAGACTACATTTAATATACTCTAAGCCAAATGTACTGCTCTTTCTAAATCTGCGAAAAGGCAGCAAGAACTGGAATATGCAAATCCTAATTTTTAAGACTTGAATCTTAATGGCACCTGAAATTATTTATTATCCGATTTTATTATTTCTGGGGAGGAGTTGAATTTTGCAGCAATGTAAAAATGACCCTACTAAATTAAAAAAATCTCTGACAGGTGGACCCTGACTTAAGGGTGCCCTAGTTACAGACATACCTGTCTGCCCACTATCACCTTTGGTGAAGCTCCCTGGATGCTTTACTTTAGTCCCAGACTGAAATGAACAGCTGTAATCTTATTTTATTGTTAATCCTTGTTCCCATGACAGCACAACATTTTGAAAATCCAATTGTCACAGGGACAGAAAAAAAATTTGTCTGAAGTTACAATTATATAATATACCACTTCTGACTTAAATACAAATTCAACTTAAGTACAAACCTAAAGAACTTATCCTGCATGTAACCTGGAGACAGCCTGTATATAATTTATTTCAGTTACTGATATACATTATATAAATTAATCTAATCTATAATTTATATCAGTCAAGGAAATATATAATAAAAGAAGCTGGTTTAACATCTTCGTGACCAAGGACGAACTATATCATAATATGTACACTCACCGGCCACTTTATTAGGTACACCTGTCCAACTGCTCATTAACACTTAATTTCTAATCAGCCAATCACATGGCGGCAACTCAGTGCATTTAGGCATGTAGACATGGTCAAGACAATCTCCTGCAGTTCAAACCGAGCATCAGAATGGGGAAGAAAGGTGATTTGAGTGCCTTTGAACGTGGCATGGTTGTTGGTGCCAGAAGGGCTGGTCTGAGTATTTCAGAAACTGCTGATCTACTGGGATTTGAATGCCTTGTTGATGCCAGAGGAGAATGGGCAGACTGGTTCGAGCTGATAGAAAGGCAACAGTGACTCAAATCGCCACCCGTTACAACCAAGGTAGGCAGAAGAGCATCTCTGAACGCACAGTACGTCGAACTTTGAGGCAGATGGGCTACAGCAGCAGAAGACCACACCGGATGCCACTCCTTTCAGCTAAGAACAGGGAACTGAGGCTACAATTTGCACAAGCTCATCGAAATTAGACAGTAGAAGATTGGAAAAACGTTGCCTGGTCTGATGAGTCTTGATTTCTGCTGCGACATTCGGATGGTAGGGTCAGAATTTGGCGTCAACAACATGAAAGCATGGATCCATCCTGCCTTGTATCAACGGTTCAGGCTGGTGGTGGTGGTGTCATGGTGTGGGGAATATTTTCTTGGCACTCTTTGGGCCCCTTGGTACCAATTGAGCAACGCTGCAACGCCACAGCCTACCTGAGTATTGTTGCTGACCATGTCCATCCCTTTATGACCACAATGTACCCAACATCTGATGGCTACTTTCAGCAGCATAATGCTCCATGTCATAAAGCTGGAATCATCTCAGACTGGTTTCTTGAACATTACAATGAGTTCACTGTACTCAAATGGCCTCCACAGTCACCAGATCTCAATCCAACGGAACGGGAGATTTGCATCATGGATGTGCAGCCCACAAATCTGCGGCAACTGTGTGATGCCATCATGTCAATATGGACCAAAATCTCTGAGGAATGCTTCCAGCACCTTGTTGAATCTATGCCACGAAGAATTGAGGCAGTTCTGAAGGCAAAAAGGGGTCCAAACCGTTACTAGCATGGTGTACCTAATAAATTGGCCGGTGGGTGTATGTGATATATATATATAACGAGCTGAGCTCTTTCCATACACAGCGGGTGACGGCAGTATAGCACAGCTGACGTCCGCTTGTTACTGCCGAGGTCGGTGCTGGTACCGATTGCGGCAGTTAATCTGTTAAGTGCTACGGTTGAACCCGACCGCAGCTCATAACTTACCGTTACATGGGCGCCACTATCTTGGATGGCCGATCGCCGGCCCCTATGATGTCATCGGAGGCGGCGATCGGTTGCTATGGCAGCCTACAGTCTCATTGAGAATCGTAGGCTTGCCATGTGCAATGATCTCTAATAGCCAGCAGATGGCAGGCTATTAGAAATCATAGTGAAATAGCTATGCACTTGCAGTATATAGTATTAGCAATCGGACCCTGCAAGGTTAAATTAAGGGTCTGAAATAATGGTAAAATTTAAAAAAAAAAAAAAATTTTAATAAATATGAAAAAATAGTAAAAAAAAGTAAAAGTTTAAATCACGCCTTTCCCTAGATCACATATAAAAGCAAATAAACAGTAAGAATCAGAAACTTCTTTGGTATCATTATGTCCCAAAATGTCCGATCAAAATATATTAGCCATTTTTCCCACCGTTTAACCCCGTAACGGAAAATGGCGCCCAAAGTCGAAAATGCCACTTTTGAAAAATATAAAAAATTCTATAAAAAGTAATCAAAAGGCCATACAGTCCTCAAAAAGATAACATTAAAAACATCATCAAAAGTCGCAAAAAAATGACACCACCCACAGCTCCGTGCATGTATGAAAAAGTTATTACCGTATATACTCGAGTATAAACCGACCCGAGTATAAGCCGAGACCCCTAATTTTACCACCAAAAACTGGGAAAATCTATCGACTCGAGTATAAGCCGAGGGTGGGAAATGCATTGGTCACAGACCTCCCCCAGTATATAGCCAGCCAGCCCCCTATAATATACAGCCTGCCCCCTGTAGTATACAGCCTGCCTCCTGCAGTATACAGCCAGCCCAGCTTGCCCCCAGTAGTATACAGCCTGCCCCCAGTAGAATACAGCCAGCCCAGCTTGCCCCCAGTAGTATACAGCTTGCCCCCAGTAGTATACAGCCAGTCTTCAGTAGTAGACAGCCAGTCCCCAGTAGTATACAGCTTGCCCCCAGTAGTATACAGCCTGCCCAGAATTTAAAAAAATAATAAACTTATATACTCACCCTCCGGTGGCCCCGATGTGCAGCGCTGCTCCCCCGATGTCCGCGGGGCTCATCTTCTGGCTTCCCGGCTCATCTTCTGTCACATCGTGCTGGGCGCCGCCATTGTTCTCTCCCGGGCGACAGGCGCCTAGTATGACGTGCCGCTGCTGACGTCATACTAGGCGCCGCCCGGGAGAAAAACGAAAAAAAGGGCCAGGTCCCTAAGGGGTTAATATAATGATTCCCATTGGACACCATAGGTTCACGGTAAGGAATGGTATTCCTCTCCCTATTACAACAAGGTAGCCGTGCTTTGTGTATGTCTATTGTCTATCATAACAGACAGAGGACTATTTACTGTGTAATATAGTTGAAATTGCCTTTAAAGGAAACCTACCACTTAAAAAGTGGTAGGTTTAGACACATATACATGGCACCAGCTCAGGGTGAGCTGGTGCCAGAGCATATTTTTGTTAGGGGAACAAAGCCCCTATCGCCGTTTTATAAGTTATATTAACTTATAACTCGGCGCACCGCACTTGGGCAAGGCGCACCATGTGCGTGCGCCGGATTCTAAAGTGCTGGAGAGCCGGTGACGTCACCGAGCTCTCCGGCACACGCGCGCCTGCGCAACTTAGCACGGCCTGTTTCTCCGTGCTAAGTTGCACAGGCGCGCGTGTGCCGGAGAGCTCGGTGACGTCACCAGCTCTCCAGCACGTTAGAATCCGGCGCACGCACGGGCATGCGCATGGTGTGCCGTGCCCAAGTGCGGTGCGCCGAGTTATAAGTTAATATAACTTATAAAACGGCGATAGGGGCTTTGTTCCCCTGGTGCCATGTATATGTGTCTAAACCTACCACTTGTAAGTGGTAGGTTTCCTTTAAAGTTAAACAAAATAATAAATAAAACAAATACTCACCTCTTCAGTATCCTCCCCTCCTTCCTGGTACAATCCTCAGGGCCCTGTCACCGGTTTTATATGCAGGTGTTGATAAATTACCAGCAGAATGCTAACAACAATTAATTTAAAACTTAACTTTTAATCTCAAAGCTTAAATAAAATTATTCGTGAACATACAAATATCTAAAATATGCCTAGTGTATTGAGCACAAAAAGTCAACAGGTAAACTAATGCACATTAATGATGTCTCTGCATATAAAGAGAATGGGTAAGGGAGATATAAAGGTTTGGTCTCACCAGTCTTCACACGATAGGGCTTGGATGCATCGGTACTTCTGTAGGGAAGAGTTCTGCCTTTCCCTGTTATTGCCCTTTCTGCAATCTTACACCCTTTGTTAATGACAAGGGCGGTCCCCAAGACTATCCCTTCATGCAGTCTAGTGCACCATGGACTATGAAGTTGGTAATTGTTCTTTTCCCTACGCGTTTCGTGCACTGTCGTATGCACTCCTCAGGGGAAATAAAGTTCAGCAGGTTGCGGCGTATCGTAGTAGGAAAACCGCATTCTTCACAAGTAATACATGCAGGCTTTGGCCCTATAGCATCATTAAATCACTAAAGTCGGGTGTGAGCAGTGGCCCATCACTCACTGACAATATCTCACTATCCACTAGGTTACTGTCTGGCGTTGGCGCCATATTTTGGGCGCACGCGCCTTAAATAGCCATGTCGGCCCGCCCACTAGACTTCTGCAGGCCGGTCATGTGACTCTGCAGTGGTCACGTGCAGTCGTGGGTGGAGTCAGTAACTATGGACTCGGCGAGCTACGCAACATACCGCTCTCCACATCACTGACAGGGGTCCCACCCGTCATCCAAGGTTCGACCAATCAGGTCTGTTGCTACTAATGGGTAGGCGGGAGTAGGGGACCTCTAATCTCCAGCAACCTTTGTCGCATACATGGACCGCAATTTAAACGCCGTGGGGGCTGATTATTTACTATGCTCCCTTGGCAAAGTTGCTGAAAGAACAGGGAAAGAGACTATTGTTTAAGATCATGGCTGTAATGTTTCAGCTTTCCATACTGGTATGACGGCAAGAAAAATGCTTTTGTAGACTACACAAAATTTGATTATAAATATCAATGACCCATCAGTGAACTGATATCATTCACTAGTGTAACGGCCCGATTCAATAGTCCCAAGAGGGTTGAGGATCACACTGACTCCAGCGCAAAGGTGTCGATCGCCAACTTTAGTATCAAAGTGGGAACGCGAAGCGACTAATAGTTCGCTGAGGCTCATGCAAATATTGCTTGAAGAAGAAAAAAAGATATTAGCAAACTTAGAGACAAGACTGCAGGAACAAATAGAACTAACAAAAAAATTTGAGGGAGAGCCAGACTTTAAAAATAGGGAGAGCGCCCTCCAAGCAGCAATTGAGAAGTTTCAATATCACGTTAAAGAGCGCAAACATCGCCAATACTTGCGTGACCTGCAGGACTTCAAAGAAAATAAAATCTACTCTGCAGTTGCAGGTAGGAGACAGGTGATCCGTGACACTGACGTTTCATTTACGGAGACAGAGAACTCCGATACTGATTCCTCTGTAAAACAACAGCGACCCAGAAACAGAGGGAGAGGTAGAGGCGGTAGGGGGGGTCCTAGAGGCAGCAGGGGCTCCGGAAACCCAAATAGGGATTTTTTAGAATACCCCTACCAATTGAGGGAACGGGGGTTACCAGGGACTCAACAGAAGGGAGGCCCGAAATAGAGCATTTAGCTCCGAAGGACTTGGACCAGATAAACCAGCATAGTGATACACAGATTATAAATCTTACTTCCCTAGTACTGACTGAGTCCCAAAAAAGTATCCTCCAAAAGGGCCTATCGTTTGTGCCTAGTTCAGACTTTGACCTCTTTTGTATGGTGAAGGACCTCAACTTGTTCGTGCGGAAGCTAAAGTGGCACAAATATTTTACTAAACGGGATAGACAAATTAGTTCCGAGTTGGGGATCCCGGACGAGATCCTCCCAGATATAAGACTACTTACCAGTCTAGCGACTGATAATATTCCGGCACAGACGGGCAGGGGTCCATATACCGACTGTAAACTTAAAAGCACCCGCCTCCCCCCTAGTATGGACGTTTCACCTGTAGACGTATTCCTCAGCAGAGTCACCACTGACCTAAGACAGCTAGATAACTCCTTCAGTCAATATAATTGCACAAGGGCAGAAATGGAGGCCCTACGGGTACTACAAAATGATACATCTATTACAATTAAGAGTTCGGACAAAGGGGGCAACATAGTACTTATGATGACCCCACAATATAAGGAAATGTGTATGGATCTACTTAAAGATAAAGATACCTATGAAATCCTTTCCATGAATCCGACTAGTGTATACTTGAAGGAATTAAACATCCTTCTGAGACAAGCCAAAAATGACGGCCTGATTGATGAATCAGAATTTAATTACTTACTGCCAAAAAATCCTGTTGTAGCGACATTTTACGGCCTGCCTAAAATACACAAGGGGCTGTCCCCATTAAAGGGACGCCCCATAGTTTCAGGGGTAGGTAATATAACCCAAAATTTGGGGATTTACTTGGATAAAGTCCTGAGAGAGTTTGTTTTAACACTCCCCTCTTATACAAGGGACACATTAGACCTTTTGACTAAGCTAGATGGTATTTCCCTGAGTCATGAACACATATTGGGAAGCGTGGATGTAGAGGCATTATATTCCTCTATACCCCATAGCATGGGTCTAAAAGCGGTTGCACATTTTCTAAGATCAAGAGGAATACAACAAGAGGGTCACAACAATTTTATTCTAAGGGCTTTGGAATTTTGCCTTACTAGGAATTTTTTTCTGTTTAATGGAAGGTTCTACCACCAGCTCAGGGGCACGGCGATGGGTTGGCCATGTGCGCCAACCTATGCCAACTTGCTCCTGGGCTGGTGGGAGGAAACCATGATCTTTGGGGAGGAGGACACGCCAGACACCTCGAAGATCGAGGCGTGGCACAGATTCATAGACGACGTCTTTGTGATCTGGCAAGGCCCCTCCCAGGACTTTGAGCGATTTGTGAAGGATTTGAATATAAATCCGATAGGCCTACGCTTTACGCATGAGAGCTCTGCCAATAGCCTACCATTTTTAGATGTACGCATCACTATTGATAAAGACCAAACGCTGAAGACTGAAATTTTCCGTAAGACTACCTCAACAAATTCTTTGCTGAGGTGGGAGAGTAGTCATCCGATACCCCTAAAACGAGGCATCCCAAAGGGACAGTACTTACGCCTGAGAAGGAATTGCTCAGACGTGGGTACGTTCATTAAACAAGCAGAGGACCTACGTCAGAGGTTCCAAGCAAAGGGGTACCCGGATAAGATTTTAAGGGAAGCCTACCAGAATGCACTCCATAAAGATCGACATGACCTCCTCAAGAAGCAAATTGAGATCAAGGAGGAGAAAATGATCAGATTGATCACGACTTTTGATAATGGAGCCACTGATGCAAAAAGGGTACTTGAAAGGCACTGGGACATCTTGTTAATGGACCCTGATATCAAGAAAGTAGTGAGCCCCCATGCAACAGTGACATACAGAAAGGGGAGATCGCTTAAAGACAGACTGGTCCATAGTCACTTCACCCAGAGTCATAACGGTACGTGGCTTGATAGATCAAATAAAATCACGGGTAGTTTTAAATGCAGTGGATGTGTCGCCTGCCCCCAGATACTTAGATGCGATTCATTCACATCTACAGTGACAGGCACCACTTACAAAATTAAACAATTCATAAACTGCAAAACACAAGGGGTGATATATCGAGCAGTTTGTGAATGCAGGATTGAATATATAGGCAAGACCATCTGTGAACTAAGAAGGAGAGTGGGAGCACATCTGGGGGACATAGCACATAAAAGAGACACACCACTGGCCCGCCATATAAATCAGGTACACAATGGTGATGTGAGCAAAATCAAATTCCATGGCATTGAGGCAGTGCAGAAACCAGTGAGGGGGGGCAATTGGGACAGATTAATCCTACAACGAGAAACCAAATGGATTTTCTTCTGGACACAGTGGCCCCCAAAGGCCTTAACGAGATGTTGAATTTTACTTCTTTTCTGTAATATAATCGGGCCGTTACACTAGTGAATGATATCAGTTCACTGATGGGTCATTGATATTTATAATCAAATTTTGTGTAGTCTACAAAAGCATTTTTCTTGCCGTCATACCAGTATGGAAAGCTGAAACATTACAGCCATGATCTTAAACAATAGTCTCTTTCCCTGTTCTTTCAGCAACTTTGCCAAGGGAGCATAGTAAATAATCAGCCCCCACGGCGTTTAAATTGCGGTCCATGTATGCGACAAAGGTTGCTGGAGATTAGAGGTCCCCTACTCCCGCCTACCCATTAGTAGCAACAGACCTGATTGGTCGAACCTTGGATGACGGGTGGGACCCCTGTCAGTGATGTGGAGAGCGGTATGTTGCGTAGCTCGCCGAGTCCATAGTTACTGACTCCACCCACGACTGCACGTGACCACTGCAGAGTCACATGACCGGCCTGCAGAAGTCTAGTGGGCGGGCCGACATGGCTATTTAAGGCGCGTGCGCCCAAAATATGGCGTCAAAAAAACAGAGTGGTGTGCAAAGAAACAAAGGTCCATACCATATTCACAAAAAATAAATCTTAAATTTATTCCAAAACACAGAAAGAAACACCAATAAAAACATTTAAAATTGCACGTTTGAAGATACGTGCTACAATGGGGGACTGGTTATGATGCAACCAGTCAAATTCCCCCCACACACAAAAACTCCTTATATAACCATATGCAAGCAAATCATGAATAAGAAACAACTTTAAGATCAAATAACTGGCTCAAAGAGCAAAAAGGTATCTCCATATCCAATGTATAAAGGCTGAAATAGCCTGGGTGAGAACGTATGCGGTAGCCAGTAGATCTGGTATTACCTGATCCCCGCTTGCAATGAGGAGTGATTGTGGGCTAGTCCCCACGCGTATCGCCACCACTGTGGCTTCCTCAGGGGTGATTTGGTGTTGGTAAGTCTACAATATATATACAAGTTCTGTGAGCCTGTGGGCCAATGGCGAATGGCATGTAATGTCTGCACCTGTTGCTGATGATGCGTCTGTCGCGAGCCTCCCGCAACGTCTCGCGGCACCCGCGCATGCGCAGCCGCCCCGGACCTCCACCTCCATACCGGGGAAGCCGCGCACGCGCGGGCCGCGCAGACATCGCGAGAGTTGTGCCGCGACCGGCGCATAGCAACAAAATGGTGCGGATACGTATCCAGGTAACAGTATGCAAAGGGTGCTTTAGGATTACCAAAAGGTGTTTAAATTAATGTGAGATATAAGGAGCAACTTTCTGATGGTAGGAGAATTCTTTAGTACCTAGGGTTCATTTGATATTAACAATATTTTACGAGGACATATATATTCAAAATTGTTACCATGCACAATATATAAATGTTATTCTCATTTAGAAACAAAAATACAGTACAGATGATGACATACAATGGTGTATCCAAAGTGCTTTGTGCTTAGTTATAAGGTGCATATACTATTATTAATTAAATTTTCTTCAAAATTGTCAGTGTTGATAGTTGAGTTGGGGTCTAATATAAAGTGCCAAAGTGCAGAAAATCCCTGAGAGTGTGAAGATGCCTGAAAAAAAGAAGCAAAAGACATTCCTGTAAGAGGCAAAGGGAAAAAAAACAAAATAAATACAGAAGTGAAAAAACCAAACTATGTGTACCGCTTTTGGTAGTGTCTTTTATTACTTGGTGTGTTAAGTATCCATACTGTCATGCAGGTACATTAGTTGGATGCCACATTTGCATGGTGAGTATCATACTTTAAGATGTGGATACTACTGAGGATTCATATGTCTACTTTTTATAAAATCCTGTAAAAAGGAATTCCTCATTCAGTCCTCTTGGTGCCATGGACTGGGTTTGAAAAATCCATTTTGTTTCCTTTTGTAGTAACTGGGGTGTTGTACTTCCCCCTCTGATATTTAATGAGATTTTCTCCAGTCCCACTATCCGGATCCCCCCGCACTTACCTCCATGATGCCCATAGAAGTGTGAAGCTACGGAGGTGAGGCTTTTGTCTCTGCTGAAGTCTCGTCTTGCTGTGGAAATTGTTGATAGATGCTTTTGGATTCTTTTTCTTAGTTCCTGTGATGTCTGTCCTATGTAGATCTTGGGACAAGAGCATGTAATTGCATATATTACATCCTTCGTACGGCAGTTTATATAGTGCCTGAGTGGGTATGTCTTACCATTTACGGGATCCTCGAAATGATCGGTAGGAGTCATGTATTGACAGATGTTACATTTGCCGCAGGGATATGAACCCTTTAGCTTATGGCCTCCCGTTGTGGTTGTGGGACGTTTGAAGTGGCTGTTGACCAAGATATCTTTTAGATTACGTGCCCTTTTGGATGTTATTGTCGGATGGTTATCAATGTATGCTTCCAGCTTGGATTCGCTTAATAAGATGTTCCAGTTCTTTCCCAGAATTTTGTAAAGGTCTTGCCATTGATTGTTATATGTTGTAACAAATCTGACTTTTTCTTCTGGTGGTTTAAACTTGGGTTTCAAGATGTCCTCTCTGTTGGAGTTCTTCGCTCTCATATATGCCTTGGAAATAATTTTTTTGGGGTAACCCCTTGCTTGTAGTCTTGCGGTCAGTTCGAGAGCATTCTTTTTGAACTCGCTGTCATTGCTGCAGTTTCTGCGTACTCTCATGAACTGGCCGGTCGGGATGCCGTTTTTTTGGTGTTTCGGGTGGAAGCTTGTATAATGTAGTAAGTTGTTGGTAGCTGTTTTCTTCCTGAAGAGTGTAGTGGTAATGCTGCCATCCTGAATGGTTAACTTTAGGTCTAAAAAATCAACCTCACTCTCGGAGATCTGTGGGACCAAGTAAATATTATAGGGGTTAGCATTCAGTTCTGTCACGAATTCAACACATTCCTGTTGGGTTCCCTGCCAGAAGAGGACAATATCATCTATAAATCGGTACCAATGTAGCACCTTGGTCCTAAAGGACCGCAATGGGCGCACCCTGGTCTCCTCCCACCAACCTAAAAATAGGTTGGCATAGGAAGGAGCACAGCGCGCGCCCATTGCAGTTCCCGACACCTGGCGGTAAAATGCCCTGTCAAAGGTAAAATAGTTGTGTTTCAATACAAAATCCAATAGCTCCAGCAGGAAGGAGTCGTGCCCCCTATCTGAGTTTGTCTGTTTGTCAAGAAAATATGTAACTGCCCCCACACCAACATCATGAGCGATGTTGGTGTAGAGGGATTCCACATCCATTGTGACAATTAACGTACCTGGTGGTATGCGTATGGCGTTTAGACGTTCAATGAGGTGCATGGAGTCACGCAAGTAGGAATCCAGTTTTAATACAAAGGGCTGCAAGAAATGATCAAGGTAAGTACAGGCTTTTTCACTCAGGCTACCTATACCCGCCACTATAGGTCTTCCAGGTGGAGTGACAAGAGATTTGTGTACCTTCGGTACAAGGTAGAAAGTAGGTATTACTGGGTGGTCCACCATGAGGTATTTCATCTCTTGTTTGGTGATGATGTTTTGCATTAATGCTTGTTCAATCAATCGGTCCAATTTTCTTTTAAAGATGTCTGTTGGGTCTGTGGGTAAGATAGAATAGTAACTTTGGTTACCCAGTTGTCGTTTTGCTTCTGTCAGATACATATCTGTTGGCCATAGGACAATGTTACCCCCTTTGTCTGCCTCCTTTATAAGGAAGGCCTGATTTTCCCTTAGTGTGCATATCGCCCTTTGTTCTTCCCTACTAAGGTTGTTTTGTCGACATTTCCTATCCGTGTACCTTCCCAATATACGCCCCCCTTTAGCCTTTGCCCGGCCATTAACATTTTTTTCCAGAGTGCTTATAAGGATATTCAAGCACTATCGATCGATAAATGTCGACAAAACAACCTTAGTAGGGAAGAACAAAGGGCGATATGCACACTAAGGGAAAATCAGGCCTTCCTTATAAAGGAGGCAGACAAAGGGGGTAACATTGTCCTATGGCCAACAGATATGTATCTGACAGAAGCAAAACGACAACTGGGTAACCAAAGTTACTATTCTATCTTACCCACAGACCCAACAGACATCTTTAAAAGAAAATTGGACCGATTGATTGAACAAGCATTAATGCAAAACATCATCACCAAACAAGAGATGAAATACCTCATGGTGGACCACCCAGTAATACCTACTTTCTACCTTGTACCGAAGGTACACAAATCTCTTGTCACTCCACCTGGAAGACCTATAGTGGCGGGTATAGGTAGCCTGAGTGAAAAAGCCTGTACTTACCTTGATCATTTCTTGCAGCCCTTTGTATTAAAACTGGATTCCTACTTGCGTGACTCCATGCACCTCATTGAACGTCTAAACGCCATACGCATACCACCAGGTACGTTAATTGTCACAATGGATGTGGAATCCCTCTACACCAACATCGCTCATGATGTTGGTGTGGGGGCAGTTACATATTTTCTTGACAAACAGACAAACTCAGATAGGGGGCACGACTCCTTCCTGCTGGAGCTATTGGATTTTGTATTGAAACACAACTATTTTACCTTTGACAGGGCATTTTACCGCCAGGTGTCGGGAACTGCAATGGGCGCGCGCTGTGCTCCTTCCTATGCCAACCTATTTTTAGGTTGGTGGGAGGAGACCAGGGTGCGCCCATTGCGGTCCTTTAGGACCAAGGTGCTACATTGGTACCGATTTATAGATGATATTGTCCTCTTCTGGCAGGGAACCCAACAGGAATGTGTTGAATTCGTGACAGAACTGAATGCTAACCCCTATAATATTTACTTGGTCCCACAGATCTCCGAGAGTGAGGTTGATTTTTTAGACCTAAAGTTAACCATTCAGGATGGCAGCATTACCACTACACTCTTCAGGAAGAAAACAGCTACCAACAACTTACTACATTATACAAGCTTCCACCCGAAACACCAAAAAAACGGCATCCCGACCGGCCAGTTCATGAGAGTACGCAGAAACTGCAGCAATGACAGCGAGTTCAAAAAGAATGCTCTCGAACTGACCGCAAGACTACAAGCAAGGGGTTACCCCAAAAAAATTATTTCCAAGGCATATATGAGAGCGAAGAACTCCAACAGAGAGGACATCTTGAAACCCAAGTTTAAACCACCAGAAGAAAAAGTCAGATTTGTTACAACATATAACAATCAATGGCAAGACCTTTACAAAATTCTGGGAAAGAACTGGAACATCTTATTAAGCGAATCCAAGCTGGAAGCATACATTGATAACCATCCGACAATAACATCCAAAAGGGCACGTAATCTAAAAGATATCTTGGTCAACAGCCACTTCAAACGTCCCACAACCACAACGGGAGGCCATAAGCTAAAGGGTTCATATCCCTGCGGCAAATGTAACATCTGTCAATACATGACTCCTACCGATCATTTCGAGGATCCCGTAAATGGTAAGACATACCCACTCAGGCACTATATAAACTGCCGTACGAAGGATGTAATATATGCAATTACATGCTCTTGTCCCAAGATCTACATAGGACAGACATCACAGGAACTAAGAAAAAGAATCCAAAAGCATCTATCAACAATTTCCACAGCAAGACGAGACTTCAGCAGAGACAAAAGCCTCACCTCCGTAGCTTCACACTTCTATGGGCATCATGGAGGTAAGTGCGGGGGGATCCGGATAGTGGGACTGGAGAAAATCTCATTAAATATCAGAGGGGGAAGTACAACCCCCCAGTTACTACAAAAGGAAACAAAATGGATTTTTCAAACCCAGTCCATGGCACCAAGAGGACTGAATGAGGAATTCCTTTTTACAGGATTTTATAAAAAGTAGACATATGAATCCTCAGTAGTATCCACATCTTAAAGTATGATACTCACCATGCAAATGTGGCATCCAACTAATGTACCTGCATGACAGTATGGATACTTAACACACCAAGTAATAAAAGACACTACCAAAAGCGGTACACATAGTTTGGTTTTTTCACTTCTGTATTTATTTTGTTTTTTTTCCCTTTGCCTCTTACAGGAATGTCTTTTGCTTCTTTTTTTCAGGCATCTTCACACTCTCAGGGATTTTCTGCACTTTGGCACTTTATATTAGACCCCAACTCAACTATCAACACTGACAATTTTGAAGAAAATTTAATTAATAATAGTATATGCACCTTATAACTAAGCACAAAGCACTTTGGATACACCATTGTATATCATCTGTACTGTATTTTTGTTTCTAAATGAGAATAACATTTATATATTGTGCATGGTAACAATTTTGAATATATATGTCCTCGTAAAATACTGTTAATATCAAATGAACCCTAGGTACTAAAGAATTCTCCTACCATCAGAAAGTTGCTCCTTATATCTCACATTAATTTAAACACCTTTTGGTAATCCTAAAGCACCCTTTGCATACTGTTACCTGGATACGTATCCGCACCATTTTGTTGCTATGCGCCGGTCGCGGCACAACTCTCGCGATGTCTGCGCGGCCCGCGCGTGCGCGGCTTCCCCGGTATGGAGGTGGAGGTCCGGGGCGGCTGCGCATGCGCGGGTGCCGCGAGACGTTGCGGGAGGCTCGCGACAGACGCATCATCAGCAACAGGTGCAGACATTACATGCCATTCGCCATTGGCCCACAGGCTCACAGAACTTGTATATATATTGTAGACTTACCAACACCAAATCACCCCTGAGGAAGCCACAGTGGTGGCGATACGCGTGGGGACTAGCCCACAATCACTCCTCATTGCAAGCGGGGATCAGGTAATACCAGATCTACTGGCTACCGCATACGTTCTCACCCAGGCTATTTCAGCCTTTATACATTGGATATGGAGATACCTTTTTGCTCTTTGAGCCAGTTATTTGATCTTAAAGTTGTTTCTTATTCATGATTTGCTTGCATATGGTTATATAAGGAGTTTTTGTGTGTGGGGGGAATTTGACTGGTTGCATCATAACCAGTCCCCCATTGTAGCACGTATCTTCAAACGTGCAATTTTAAATGTTTTTATTGGTGTTTCTTTCTGTGTTTTGGAATAAATTTAAGATTTATTTTTTGTGAATATGGTATGGACCTTTGTTTCTTTGCACACCACTGTTTTTTTGGCATTGCTTGAATTTTACAAGGTGTGGGTCCTTCTTTGATAATAACCCTATGTGGTTAAGCCTAATCTTACTTGCAAAATATGGCGTCAACGCCAGACAGTAACCTAGTGGATAGTGAGATATTGTCAGTGAGTGATGGGCCACTGCTCACACCCGACTTTAGTGATTTAATGATGCTATAGGGCCAAAGCCTGCATGTATTACTTGTGAAGAATGCGGTTTTCCTACTACGATACGCCGCAACCTGCTGAACTTTATTTCCCCTGAGGAGTGCATACGACAGTGCACGAAACGCGTAGGGAAAAGAACAATTACCAACTTCATAGTCCAGGGTGCACTAGACTGCATGAAGGGATAGTCTTGGGGACCGCCCTTGTAAGGGCTGGGAGTCATTAACAAAGGGTGTAAGATTGCAGAAAGGGCAATAACAGGGAAAGGCAGAACTCTTCCCTACAGAAGTACCGATGCATCCAAGCCCTATCGTGTGAAGACTGGTGAGACCAAACCTTTATATCTCCCTTACCCATTCTCTTTATATGCAGAGACATCATTAATGTGCATTAGTTTACCTGTTGACTTTTTGTGCTCAATACACTAGGCATATTTTAGATATTTGTATGTTCACGAATAATTTTATTTAAGCTTTGAGATTAAAAGTTAAGTTTTAAATTAATTGTTGTTAGCATTCTGCTGGTAATTTATTGAAATTTATTGAATGCTGGAGGCTACTCTGTTATGTGAGGCTATGACTATTTTGGTAAACAATAATTAATAAGTCTCATTTCTGCTATTTAATCAAATATATGCAGGTGTTGGGACCCAGGGAGCTGCAAAACATGGGTGAGGAGAGGACCCAAGCGGTGAGTACAGAACTGTCATGTACTCACTGCTCAGGTTCCCTCTTGCTCCTTGTTCCTGACACCGGCACATACAGTCAGCATCAGAAGACAGAGCGTAGCCGAAATATTGGGGGATGTCAGAAGTACTCACGCTACCTGGCCTCCTGTACTAATAAGCGCTGCCATTATTGATGCGATCTATGGGGGCAGCAGTGAGCAAACCAGATCTAGCACCATAGTTCTTGCTGACTGTAGCAGGTTGTGCCACAAGTGAAAACATTAGCTACAATAGGATTTACAAGGAGTGCAAATTTAAATTAAATGCTAATCTGCTAAGCACAGACATTAGTATCATTTGGGATCTGCCAGATGCTTAGAAGGATTGATATTTCACAGATTTATGTAAGACCCATCATTAATTAGGCTAAGACGATTAAAATGTGCAGAAAAATAAACAAAAATTAAATGTACAAAATGCACATTTTTAACTAGAAAATGTAGATTTTATTTCAGTAGTGAAAATTTGTCTTTATTCAAAGTTGCTCCTTTATTAATACACTTGTGTAAAATTACAAAAGGAAATGAAGCATTACAAGACTACCCATTAAGATAACAGCAACCTAGGAAGTGGGTCTGCAGGCTGGCTAATACAATGAAGTCCCAGAGGGCAACAGGCCATTAGCAAACAACCTGGTTTACAAACTTAGAAGCATTATTATTGGATTTCCTGGCAAATCAAAATATACTTAGTCCCTCAGTGACCAAGCTCATTTGTACCTTGATGTTAAATAAGTTGCACCCGGATTGTGCCACTAAGAAAAGTCATCTCTGCTTCTGCCATGTTGCATCATTTTTTAACTGGAAATTCCATAGGGTTCAGGAATATAAAAGAGCAGTATGGATGTTTGAGGCCTAATTTCTTACCTAAAGCAGCATTAACTAACAACTTTGTAGCGCCATAGCTCCCAGGATGCGACAAGACAGTCCGGGCTTTCAGCCACTGTCCCGGGTGGTTGGGAGAATGTCCCTCGCTGCCCCTCTCTTCCCTGGTTTGTTCCGCCTCTTCCTGGTCTCGTACATTAGAACTGCAGAGCAGCCGAAGCATTGGGGCCAGGAGAAGGCAGGATCAGCTCCAGCTACCTCCTCACGTCTCTGAAGGTGTCATGTGAGGAGGCACCACCTCCTATCGGCCATCCACGCCCCCTCCCCTGAGTCACATTCTGGGCCCCAGCAGAGGGGAGAGGAGTAAGTGACACTGCTACATGTACTGCATTAACAGTTTTTTTTTTTTTTACCCAGGATGGGAAGAGCGGCCACAGTATGAGGAGGACTAAGTACAGGGAGCCACATTGGAGGACGGGAGGCTACACTGCAGGATGGAGGACAAGAGGCTACCCTGGAGGATGGTGGGCAGGGAGCCACATTGGAGGACAGAAGGCTACACTGCAGGCCAAAAGGCTACCCTGGAGGGTAAGAGACATGGAGCCACATTGGAAGATGAAAAGCAGGAGGCTATACTGAAGAATGGATGAGTGGAGGCCATATAGGAGGACAGGAGGCTTCACTGAAGGATGGTGGAAAAGAGGCCACACTGGAGGATGGAGGACAGGGTCACATAGTAAGAGGAGGATGGAGGACAGGGGGATCATAGTAAGAGGAGGATGGAGCATAGGCTCATCCCAAATAGGAACCCATCTTAGAGAATAATATGTTACTGCAAATCAACCTTGGAAGTGTTATCAGGCTATTTTCAAACCATTTGAAGTCCATCATTTTAGAGTAAACAGATTCTGTGATCTCCTTTATTTTTCATTTTATGCATTGAACCTTTGGCTGCGACTATCTGACACTCTGCGGATGTTAGGAGGACACTGGTTAGAGACAAGGGGGGTTTATTTATCATACTGCTGATCGTGCACCTCTGCTCCTGCACAGCTGGATACATCAAGAGGCTCCAGCCTGTTTAAGTATCCAGCGCCGACTGCAGCAAGTGCACAGGAACGCCCTGAGCCAGGGGGGAGGGGGTGGCTATGCCACTGGTGTGGTGCAAAAGCCCTTATATTTACCTCCAAGGAGTACAAATTGTCTCTTTGCAGATGATATTTTGATGACCCTCAGCAAACCCCATCTTTTGCTGCCCAGACTGATAGGCACAGACTGTTGGATGAATACATCAAATTGTCAGGCTAAAAGGTCAATGTAATCAAAACTAAAGCTCTCCCAATTAACCTCCCCCAGGACCAGCTTGCCCTCCTGAAAACTAACTAGAACTCAAGTGGCAGATGATCTCCCTGAAATACTTGGGCATGAGCTTACCTCCACCTATAAATCACTCTACTCTTACAACTACCTCCTTCCCCCCAAAATAGTTGTTGGGCTGGTGGGACAAACTCCCACTCTCTTTCTTTGGGAGAATTTTGCCCATCAAGATAACTATTTTCCCAAAACTGATTACTTTGAGACTCTGCCCGTCCCAATCCCCTTCAAAGTGCTCCGTGCACTCTAGGTTTCTCTTTTCCAGTTCATTTGGGCGCATTAATGTCACAGGTTACCCCATAACCTCATGACGCAGCCTAGAGATAGTGGGGGCCTGGCCGGGTATTTATTATTGGTGCCAAATCCCAGCGTGGTCTACTCTCCCTGCCTACTTGAAGTGGATGGAAGTGCCCCTGCCCATCCCAATGCCTACTTCTGGGCTACTGCCAAGACTAAACCTGACTCCCCATTGTTAGGTCCTATCGCACATACCAGATCGGCATGACTCCAGTGTAAACAAAAAAGTTCCCATTGGAATCACAAAACTCACTCATGAAGTCTTACCTATTTAAAGGGGTATTCCCACGAAGGCAAGTTTCTTATGTGTACTCAGAATAACAACATAACACATTCTCTTATTCACGGTTTGTAACGTCCGTGCCTAAATGTCGCAATATCCGCAGTTGGCGGAATAGATGGCGTTTATTTGTGTGTGAACTGTAGCTTACTGCTTGTGTTTGGATTCACTGAGCCACACCCTGCTCCTTGCATTTCAGCCCTGCCCAGCAAGGGTTACTAGCCTGATGGACAGTTCCCCCAGTGTGTAGCTGGAGGTGTGTCCGGGAACAGCCTTATATACCTGCCTATTCCCATCAGACCTTGCTGGTTATCCTTCAAGTCTTACCTGTGTATCTAGTGCTCTTGCTATCTTGTTTGGTATTCTGTGTTTTGTATCCGATTCTGTACCTTTTCAGCCATCTTACTTTTACCTGGTTTGCTTGTTTGCCTGTATCTGAACCTGACCTGTATATACCCGCTTGATCTGAACCTGACCTGTATATAACCCGCTTGATCTGGACCTGACCTGTATATAACCCGTTTGATCTTGACCTGACCTGTATATAACCCGTTTGATCTTGACCTGACCTGTATATAACCCGCCTGTCTTCCTGTAACTGTTGTTTGTCCCTTAGTATCGTTTACCTCCCAGTGTTATCCCACTTTCCCTGTCTCAGTTCTGTGTTTGTATTCTGTGCACCAGTTTGAACACTGGTCTATTCCTGTATTCCGGTTACCTGTCCGATCCACCATCCAGCAGCTGCCCTTATCAGGGGGGTTCATCTGCTTTAGGCAGGGCATTAGCCCACAGGGATGTCAGAGGGTGAGTTCGCCACCACTTACCTAGTCTGACAGCTAGCGCCAAGTCTGGCTCTGCTTGCGCGTTTGCTGGACAGGTGCTGACACTGTTATTAACAAAAATACAGCATTTCACAGATATAACTCCAAATTGTCTCAGTCCTGGTGTACACAATTTCAGTTCCCCCTGGTTTCGGACCCTGGATCTTCTGACTTTAGGGTCAGCAGACATCTTGTCTGACGCTGTGGAGCTGTACTGCTCTCTGCAGCAGCCCCAACCTTTGCGTTCCAGAATGAGCTCACACTGATACACACTGACTTCCTGCCAGCAAACAGCAGCAGTGTGAGGGGAGCTGCAAGCTACAGACAGATACGATCTTTATCTGGGGAGGGGGAGGGAGGCACATCAGATCTGATAGTGTGTTTGGCAGAACAGAGATGTTGCAGTGCTGACTGTGTCATCGGTGTGTAATATGCATCTCATGTGTCATGTACTAGTAGAATGCTCAGACGGTAAATGAAAGTGTATATAAATCTGTACCCTGATAATTCAACCACATTGTCAGCATACTGCATCTCACAGCACTACAGGGATCATAATGTGTCTGCTTATACTGGGATTTTACACTGACCACCACTGAGTTTTAGGAGATAAAACAGCAATATAACTGAGCAAAATTGTAAAGTTAGGGGTTACAAATTATCTTTATTGTATATACATCACTAGAGGAAGATAATTTGTCATAAATGTAGTCACATGGTCCCTTAAAAACAAGACTATGTCCTTCGATACATCCACCTCTGCTGGAGGGATTGCACAATGAAACTAAACATTTTTGTTTATGAAATGTCCAGGAGTTACTGCAGGTCCCACAGCCGTCCTGGGGTAATGGACGCTGAATCCAGGTGGTCAGACAGGAATCAATAGCACATGTCTGGTCACTGCTGCCAGAGTGCTGGGTGGTTGTATCCGGGGAAGCTATCTTGTTTGTAAGGGACAACATGACTACATTTATTAGATATTTTCTTCACACAGGGACATTTTTTTAAATAACATGCAATTGAAGAAATGTTTACATATGGCAAATTAAATTAAATGTGAATTCCCTGATGGGAATACCCCTTTAAGGGTATCTTTTGCTTTGCTGACATTGTAGACTACAGCTCTAAATCTATTTTGGACTTCCCAGACCTACAATCTAGGTTCAAACTCCATTCTTCTATCTTTAGTTATTTAAAGATTAAGTCCTTCCTCTAGTCTCTGTATGGTACCCTTATGGTATTCAGGCGCACAGAGTTTGAGAAGATTTGCAAAATGGAATTGTCCACATCAGGCCTCATTTCAGGCATCTATAAAATATTGACCAACCCCCGTGATCCAGCCGAGGCATGACTATATGTGTAAATGGTATGCTTTCCTGGCTAGAGAGCTTCCTTTAGAGACCTGGTGTGTGATCTGAGACAGGGCAGTTAAATCTTCCCAGTGTGTTCAATACAAGGAGAATCAATACAAATTATTAATGTTTTGATATCAAATCCCTGTCCTGACTGGATGCCTAATCTTAGCCAAATGGAAACAACCAGCCCCTTCATCCTGGGTTGTGCTCTGTACTAGGATTCAAGAAGTCTGCACAATGGAACATCTAACAGCTCTCCTTCAAAATACTTCAGATAGATTCAATCTACGGGCCCTCTGGGAAACTTGTGGACAGGAAGGAGTGTGTGCTGAGTGGAGGACCCCCGGTGGCTCTGCAGTGGGCATTTGATTAATGAGGTGCGGCTGCTGGATATTTCATTAGTTAGAGGAGGCTACTACTGCTGGACATTTCATTAGTTATGGGAGGCTACTGGTTATTTTATTAGCCGCTGCATTTCTCTCCCTAGGCTTATACTCGAGTTTACAACTTTCCCCAGTTTTTCTTTTGTGATAAAATTAGGTGCTTCAGCTTATACGCGAGTATTTACAGTATGTAAGTTTTTTTCCCTATATATATATATATATATATATGTTACTATATATACAGGTGTGTGGGGGGGGGGGGCTATAGAAAAAGGTATTATAATGTCCTCTATAGACAGATGAAAGAAAAAAGGAGCACTATCAAGAGGGGGGCTACAGAAATGAAGAGCAGCTGCAAATAACATATTATATGAGTTGGGGCTATGGATTCTGGGACGACCAATTTTTTCCAAGCGACCATAGTAAGGTCAACCCGGTTCCTGGAAAAATAATTTGAGTGCCGCCGGTCCGCGGATACAAAAGGTTTGGGAACACTGTCAAAACCAACTGCCAAGCACAATGTTGGAGGGGAATGATGGAGTCGACCATGAATTCCTCTGTATTTAAGGCCAGTTACTTAATTGTTAAATATTTGCCTATACAACAGGATAATAATCCGAAGACCAGCAGCAGAATGGCTGAAAAAGGAAAGAACTAAGGTCGCGATGGCCTAGTCAAAGTCCAGACCACAACTTAATTAAACTGCTGTTGTGTGATCCTAAACCACTGCCGAAGCCATTTTTCACCTTCCAGATACATAACCACTTATAGTGACACATGGCAGATTTTAAAATATGGGCTAACTCTGGAACCCTTTAACACTTCCAAGTGATTTTGAAATTATTTCTGGGGACACTTTGTAGTTCATGTTAGTTGAAAAAATTTGGTGGTATGTTTTGTGGTTATTTATGAAAAAAAAACTTCTGGGGAACATTTGGAAAAATTCTTGATTTTCGAAATGCATAATCTTCTACTTTTTCAAGACATGGTCGTAACAGCAGAAAACTTGATAACCATCATTTATCAAAAGTCTGCTTTATGTTGACATGGTTTTTTATGCATCCTCTCATTGTTGTTGGATGTTATGGGACTTTGAAGGTGTGATTTTTCATATTTTCATTAAAAAACGCAAAATCATGCTTTTAAGGGTCCTGCTCAGTTTTCAAGTCACTTTGAGAGGCCTAAATAATAGTAAAACCCCATAAATTTGTTAACCCTTTTATTGTTTTACAGAGGTTAAAACAAAAGTGCAATTTTGACATTTCAATGTTTTTTGGCTTAAATTAATGTGTTTTTCAAAAAATGTACACATTCTCAGTGAATAAAATATCAAAACTCGCCACAAAGTTTTGATAACAATACGCCATATGGGGTGGTATACGGTTTGCGTGGGTTTCCTACGGGTACTCCGGTTTCCTCCCACACCCCAAAAACATACTGGTAGGTTGTTTAGATTGTGAGCCCCATGGGGACAGGGATCAATTTATTATGCTTTGTGCAGCGCTATGTAATCTGTGTGCGCTATATAAATAAAGTATTACTATTATTAAACTGCCGTATTGGCACATGGCATGACATTGAAGAGAAGCTCCACCACACAGAGCAGATTATGCGTTGTCACTTTTTAATGCCTATACAATCTTTATTTTGGACATATAAGGGCTTATTTTCTGCAACAGTAGATGCACTTTACAAATACCGTATATTCCGGCGTATAAGACGACTTTTGATGACAGAAAAATCTTCTGTCTTCTCTGGGGTCGTCTTATACGCCGGTAATCCCAACCGCACGCCGTGTATTCACGGCAGCGGTCGGGTCGCGCTGCATGGAGAGGGCTCACGGGCTGAGCCCTCTCCATAGCCGGTAAGTCTTTGCTGCATATTGCTAGCACCGGGTGTTTTCACAGCGTGGGCCGCCGGCAAAGCTGCCGGCAGCCTCAAACAGATAGCGGCGCATGGGCGCTGCCATCTTACCTGGGATCGCCGCTCCCCGTGACTTCATCGGGGGCAGCGATCCGTCTCCATGGTAGCCTCGGGTCTTCCGAAGACCCGAGGCTATTTCGTTTTAACGCCTTCATTACAATGTGCTGATAGCACATTGTAATGAATGAGGAAAATCCCCATATACTGCCATACTGTAGTATGGCAGTATATGGTAGGATCGATCAGTACCCTAGGGAGTCTGAAAAATAGTATAAATAAAAATAAAAAAAAGTTTAAAAAAAACAATTATAATAAAAAACCCTAAAATTTCAAATCACCCCCCTTTCCCTAGAACTGACATAAATATAAATAAACAGTAAAAATCATAAACACATCAGGTATCAACGCGTCCGAAAATGCCCGATCTATCAAAATATGATAACGGTTTTTCAATGCGTTTAACCCCGTAACGGAAAATAGTGCCCACAGTCGAAAATGGCACTTTTTTGCCATTTTCAAAAATATAAAAAAATCTATAAAAAGTGATCCAAAGGTCGTACAGTCCTAAAAATTATATCATTGAAAATATTATCAAATTTCGCAAAAAATTACACCAAAAAAATAATTTTTGTACAGGAGGTTTTCATTTTTGTAAATATATGAAAACTTTATAAAACCTATACAAATTTGGTATCCCCGTAATTGTACCGACCCAAAGAATAAAGTAGACATGTCATTTGGGGGCTCAGTAAAATACGTAATATCCAAGCCCACAAGAAAATGGCGCAAATGCTTTTTTTCACCATTTTCATTGCATTTGGAATTTTTTTCCCGCTTCTGAGTACATGGCATGGAATATTTAATAAAATAAAAATTTAAGGTACAGTATGGTAACATTTACAGTAAAATGGACGATGGTAATGTTGTTGTTGTATGCCTTATGTTTATGAGCGACAGTTTTCCTGCTATATACCTGCATGTCAGAAGAATTTAAATTAAAAAAAGGACCATGTTAAATTCAAATCTGTTTTTTTTTTATTTTTTACCGGTGTTTTGTATGCGTTGGAAAAGGGGTAGTCTTATACGGCGAATATATCTTAAACTCTATATTTTAAACAGGAAAGTAGGGGGGTCGTCTTATACACCAGGTCGTCTTATACGCCGGAATATACGGTACTTTATTTTAGAGGGTCATTAGCTTATTGATGAGATTTTATTAACTCTTGAATATATGGAGGAAAAAAAAATCGTCAATTTTGGTTTCCTTTCTTTTTTTTTTGGGCCACACAAGATACCATAAAATAATATACTATCTTAATTCTATAGATCACTACGATTACGGTGATAACTCATTTATATAGTTTTTTTTTTAATATATTTTTACAATTTTAGAAAAACTAATATAGAGAAAATCATATGTCTACGAAAATACAGTATGGCGATACAAAAATAAATAACTTTAATATTTCCTGGTTGACAGAGCTGGTTTTGCGTGTTGAGTTGTCCTTTTCAATGGTACCATTTTGGCGCCCATAACTTTTTGTAATCCCTTTTTGGAACATTTTTGTAAAGGGATTTTCTGAAAATCCAACATTTTTGGCAAATTTTTTTTATTTATTTTTTTTACAGCGTTCACCAAGCGGGTCCAATAATGTTTATGATTTATTGTTCAGATTGATATGGACGCGGCAATACCAAATATGTGTGTTTTCTTCATGATTGTATTTTTGTACTTTATTAAATGTCTATGGGGAATGTTGGTGTTTAGGGGACTTTATTTAATTTATTATTTTTATTAAAAAGTCTAAAAAGTGTTCTTTTACAGTTTGGCTTGAACAGGTGATGCTGTGATGGCTTGTTCAAGCTCTTATTCAGTTAACATAGTGTAACACAGATGTATTACTCAGGAACCTGGCTCGTGGAGAAGACCGCGGGGGCTGCCATCCAAGCAGCGGACCCCCCTGTAAGCGCAGCAGGGGCCCAAATGACGTCACATGCCCCTTACATGCCGCAGGCATGCACTCCGATCGCGGGTGTTAGAGCTGAGTTTTGGCTGTAATATACAGCGCTTCCGTAGCTTCTGGCACAGACTCAGTTCGGTAGGACTTAGTAGGTTACGATGTGGCAGGTCCCTGTCGCCCGTAACATACTACATCTAATATCGAGAAGGGGTTAAAAGAGGTTGTCCAGGTTTTGCCGCCTATCACTGGCCTCAGTGGTGTTTAGTTGAGGACAATAATAGGCTGCAGTAGAAGAGAATTGTTGTGGTTATATCATTACATATAAATTATACTTTTATTATTTCATAAACAAGAAATGTAGATACAGATGAATTATAACGGTAATTTCTTGGATGATGATGTTATTCTCAGCTTTTGCTATGAAACATTAGCACCCCATGAAGCAATCATGAATGGCTTTGGAATTCATATGCAGATGCTTTTATGATGCCTTGAACATTTGGAGTATTATGAAGCACATCACAATACTTTACATTCACTTGTGAGGTCCAGACTACATTATTCCAATGTAAAATGATGATGGAAATCTCTTCTTAATTCTCTGTAGTATTATGTAATTTCTAACAATTATTTAGCATGGGGCTTTGAATTAAGCCGCTTTTACAATGCGTTAATAATAGTCATCATGGTTCCTGTCTTGTTTTTATGGCTTGAATTTGTAAGATGTTATCACACTGTGTGTCATGTCACAAAATCTGTCTGTTGTATATGAATTATCCAAAGTAGCTTAATCCTTTGTGAGCTTCATGTGAATGCAAGCTTGTCAATTGGCTACACTCATGAAATGATTTACAATTGTAGATACCACACATTCTACTTTCCCCATCAAAGTAAACTTTAATTAAAATTCTTTTGACAAAGAAACAAAAAGATATATGTTTGCATTTGCCTGGGTGATAGACAATGCTTATCTTGTGTTTTTTAGTAATTACTACATATTTTGATTAACAGCCAAGCAATAAGCTATTTGCAGACTATTTAATGATAAAGCAAGATAAGACATGCTACATGAATACACAAAATAATGTATGTAAAATGTGTATAACTGAACAAAAAAGGCTGCTTCTTGCTAGGGGCACAATGACTACACTGTATATAACACACTATGAAAATGTATAAAGCTACTTCTCTAGTGTAGGCAGATTCTATGAGAATGATAGACCAAAGCTGAAATACTGAATTCAACTGGAGAAGAGGACAAACATTTCCGCCTTTCTTAATCTACAGCGACCTCTTCAAAAACATTTCTTTTAGTGATGCCCTATGGTTAAGGAGAAGCGGGAGCATGTCAGTAAATTCCTGTTCAACAGGATGGTTCCAGAGGACCCTAAGTTGTGCCTGCTCCTAGTGGACCCCGAATTGCCTTCCCACTTAAAAATAGATACATATTAGTATACTCACACATGCGAGTTACAATCACATATAAATACACTCATGTGCATATACACATACATACAGTGCCATATGCAACATACTCACATACAGTGTATACAGACACCATATACACATCACAGATACTGCATATATACATCACAGTATTTGTTATATACATATTATGCTAGACAATGTGCAGTACAATATAGATATAATGGTGCACATCCTCCATTCTTTATTGTGTCAGGTCGGATGATGGGGCCCCCTGTCACTGCGGGCCCCATAGGTGGCTGCTACCGCTGTAGTTACGCCCCTGCCCTCACCTCCGTGACTGGATTAAGTCAGTCAATGCTTCTCTTCCCCTCAAGAAGTGGATACTTATCCACAGGAAAAAGTAAAAGAATTTCCATACTATATGGGACAAATGGCTTGATTCGCCTTTTACCACTGCCCCTCAAATTCATAATTAGTAGTCTCTGCTAACTTTATTGAATGTTATTGTTGGAGCCAGACCTCGAGGCGGCGGTGAGATGCAGGTGCATGGTGACCTAACTGGTTAGTTTTTTTGTTAATACCATTATTTGTTATGTTTACTGTGATCAGATATACAGTCTTGTACCGTACTTGTATTTTATCAGAATAACAATTCTTTATTTTTCTTTATTCTTTTGTATGGCTATTTCTCTAATACAATAACTATATATAAATTCTCTATACACGAATTCTTAAACCTCTTATGAATCCATCCTACTACAGCAAGAGTTGTCCGATTACAAGAAGTTGCTGGGACGGTGAGGAGACTGGGACATAGAGAGATGTTTGCAGCAAGAACAATTACTATATTTACATCATTACTGCACTATAAATCCCTAACACATTGGGGGTCATTTACTTAGTGCCCGATGCACGTTTTCCGATGTGTTACCCGAATATTTCCGATTTGCGCCAATTTTTCCTGAATTGCCACGGGTCGCTGGACACGCGCTTACCTTCACCAGGAATAGGATCGTGAACACCTCGGCGGACTTCAGCGCAGCAGCGACACCTGGTGGACGTCGGAGGAACCGCCTTAGTGAATCGCCGGCAGGTAACTAAATCTGCCCCAATTACTTTATTCACATCAATGCTGCTCTTAACATCTCTACCACAATTACCAGGCAGTCCCGGAGTTACATACCAGATGGGCTTTTTAGGTTTCTAATTCAGATTTCGAATTCGCATTTAAGTTGAAAATGGTATATTATAGAATTGTAGCTACAGAAAAACAAAAATGTTTTCTGTCATGGGAAAAAGGATGGTCAATAAAGTGTCAAGAAATCTTACAACTGATTTGCAGTGTAGACAAAAGGTCACCAAAGGTCATGGTGGGCAGAGAGGTCCATCTATAACCTGGGGGCCATCTGCAAGTCCGTTGTTTTTAAGTTGGGGATCACCTGTACTTTATACATTTTAGTACTATCCTATACTTATCTACCACAATTAATTTATTCACTACTGTATATCCCCATATTTCCCTACAACAATTACTTTATACATTTCAGCACTACCCTAAACTTCCCTAACAAAATTACCCCAGTATATAGCCAGCCCCTCCTCTTTTATATGGCCAGCCTATGCCCCCAGTATTTAGCCAGACAGCAATCTGTATATAGCCAGCCAGGCCCCCCCCCAGTATATAGCTAGCGTGCCCGCAGTATATAGTCAGGCAGCCCCCAGTATATAGCCAGCCACAGCCCCTAGTATACAGCGACCCAGCCTGCCCCTAGTATATAGCCATCCCCCAGTAAATAGCCAGCCAGCCCCCAGTATATAGCCAGCGCCTGCCCTAAAAGGCCCAGCACAAAAAAAAAAAAAAGCTGAATACTCTTCTTTCTGACTCCTCCGCTGCAGGTCCTCTTCTTGCTTCCAGCAATGACAGGTCTGTGCGTGCTGGCTGCTGACATCATAGTGTGTGCACTGGCCGCGCACAACCTATGATGTCATTGGCAGCCAGCACACACGACCCTGCCAAGGATAGGACCTGCGGGTCAGTTAGGAATGTGAGTATTGAGTATTTTTTATAGACTCGAATATGAGCTGAGTTTGGGGGTTTTGCAGCACTTTTTTTGCACTGAAAAACTTGATTTGAATAAAGTACCGTATATACTTGAGTATAAGCCATTACTGCTCCATGTTCCTGTGAAATATTTTAAATGACCCATGAATGCTTCTTAGTGAAAAAATTGGAGAATATTCTTTCCTACTTTTTAGGAGCAGATTATAGTAAACATCATGACACAGAGTCTCCACCCACCAGATCTAAGACAAATGAAAATCATAGATAAACTATATATTTATAAACTCTAATATTGGCCAGAAACAATGTCACTACATGTGTGTACACCATACCTACTGATTTATTAAAAGTTTGATGAAAGGTTATATTCACTGTATTGAAGATGGAACATTTGGTTTTTACAGTCCCCATCTGGATTCCCTAATGGAGGAAGGACTGTTCTTGTGTATGAATAAAGCAATTTATATTATTTAATAATGTAATTGCTTATTTGTAATAATCGTTAGCTACATTGTACCTGCTGCCTAGTGCTAATTGGTCTACAAGATGGAATTTATGGAATTACAGACCTGAAAATATATATGTAGGTTAAATGTTACCTCTTAAATTCATATCCTTTTTAGAATATCTGATCCAAATACCAGCACTATGTTGTTTCTGAATAAATGGATGAGATTGTACATGGCCCCAGTGGAAAAACTGTGAAAAATTAGCTGTTCCACATAACAAATTGCTTTGTGCTCTGTTACAGACTGTAATGACATTTCAAGGTGCATGATGAAATCTAAATAAGAATACATACAGTATAAGCACAGTCCATAAAACTATGCAGCAAAACCATACACATACACAGACTTACTTCAATTGTCATGGAATTAGGATGCAGTGTTTTTGGCTTGTACACGTGTAAAGCATAGTTTTGGAATGCTTCCCCTAAATATATATAATGTGGTCAAATATAGCCAAGCAAAACTGAAGCAATAATACAATGTTACCAATCAAACTTAAAACCACATGCATATTACATAGGTATACAGTGATAGTTCTACTTAAAACCGCCATGGCCATTCAAGGCATAGACTCCATAAGACCCACAAAGGTGGTCTGTGGTATCTGAAAAAGAGACTTTGCAAAGTCTTTAGAGGAAATCTACCATCAAATTCCATCATGATAAACCAAGGGCACTTGCAAGAAGATTACCACAGTCACGGTGCCTGGATCTATGAGTATTTGTTATCCATGGCTTCCTTCTAAAATAAACTTTTTACATTATGCTAATTATTCTAAGAGACTCAGGTGGGTGTTTTCAGAGCCCTACAGTGCTGCAGTGTCACATGCTGTTACACTGAGATTTTTTTTTTATATTCCAATGTTAATGTGCCATTATATACATGTATACATGTTAAATAGAAAAACTATTACTTCTCTGTACTAACCAGAACCTGGGGTGAATATTTTAGTACTATACCATGTAATTTAGATGTTTTTTTCTCAGATGATCATATATTGTATTGTTCAGTTTTACCGTATTTATATTGTCTATTTGTGGTTTGCCCATGAAAGAAAGTTCTCAAATTTTAATTTCCTAGTAATGTTTACACAATAAAGATTTATTTATTGCTGTTTTTGAGGGGGGACTCTCTGTGCAGACACTTCAAGAGCTGTGAGATGATTTGTGCTGACAATGCGCTTAGATTATCAAGGTACAAAGTTTAATTTAGCTTCTGAACATTCTACTAGTATCTGACACATAGAAAGAGAAATATGAGGCAGATCAGAGTTATAAGATATAAGACACAATGAAACACTCAGCACTGCTATCTCACCTATAACACACACAGTCAGCAATGCTATGCCCCTCCTCCCCAAGGAAAAGACTATCTTGTCTGTAGATTGTAGAGTGCTTGGTAGCAGGAAGTTACTGTGTCTGAGCTGGTCTTGTAATGAAGAGGGAGAGGCAGGAGGCAGAGAACAATGCAGCTGCAAAGAATAGAATCTATTCATGAGAAGAATCCAACTATAGTCAAAAGTTTTATGGTCGGTTCCGGGGACAATGAAATTGTTAACACCAGGACTGATTGGAATTCTATTTGTGAAATGCTGTATTTTTTGTTAATAACAGTGATTTAGAGAATGTGTTTTTCTGTTATCCTGAGTATTTTTAAGAATCTTGTCTTCGTGGGAATACCCCTTTAAGGTTACTAGTCTGCCTGAACACTGGTACAATATAATTTTATTTTCTATTTTATCTTTATTTTTTTTAAAGGGAGCAAAGATTGTAAAAGATTCTAATTTTGTCTTCTGATGTGCCTGCCAAGTTTGGCCTAATTCAAGCATTTGCTGCATGTCTTACTTTGATCAGAGCTAGGTTGGCCCAAGCCAAGATGTGCTCTGGTTCCAGCTGCGTGTCTTATGTGAAAAATCGGCCCATCTGCTTGGCTGTTTATTTAAGTAATCAGTGAACATTTCATACTTTGGATCAATACTCAGATATTCTCTGACTTACACTTATATTACAAGATGGCTAGAATAAATAACTTTCCTTTCCCCAAGAATAACCCTGTACTATTTTAGTTTGCTTAGCGAACTTAAAGGGGTTATCCGGGTTTAAAAAATTTCTTATGGAGGGCTGGGGAGGGCTATTTAAACACAATAAACATGTACTTACCTCCCCCGGTGCTGCCGATGTCCCGCGCCGCGGCCCGTCTTCTCCGTGCGCCGGTTTCAGTACAAGGGCGCACAGGGAGCTTCCGGCCGGCCGGAAGCTCCCATGCGCACCATCTCCCAGCGCTTACAACGCTGAGAGATAGGGACGGATGGGTGGAGCCGTCCACATCGCGGACCGGAAGCTCCCTGTGCGCGGTCCCTTCGGAAGCTCCCTGGGCGCGGGACATCAGCGGTGCCGGAAGAGGTAAGTCCATGTTTATTATGTTTAACTAGCCCTCCCCAGCCCGGCCATAAAAAAAATTTTAAACCCGGATAACCCCTTTAATCTCAATGTTTCTAGAAGTATAGTAAGTGTTATTAAAAGCAATGATGATGTATTGTGTGATGTGCAACAGTAGTCTTATCAGAGATCACGTTAACGCCTATACAAGTCTGATGTTTCTATGGGCAGTTTTACTCTTTAAAAAACTCTCAGGCATATAAATACAACTGAGAGTTTTCTCCTCTCTTACCCAATCCTTACCTAATCCATCCAAAAGATAGCAATTGATTTAATCAATGTTTCCAACATATTCCAACAGAGTTTCTCATCACTTACATCAGTTAGATAACAAAAATAAACCTCCATTATGTTTTGATGTATGTAAGAAAACCAGAATATACTGAAGAAACCTTTACTTCAAGGAGAGAAACTTCAGACACTCCATATGTTCCTGTTTGGCTATTATACATGCCTGCTATTAACTTGTCATTCTGGCTCCTTAATGATATTCTGCATTACTATGATGTATTTTGGGGCGATCAGCACCTTTTGCCGCAACTTTGACTATTCTTCTGCTTTATGATTTTGTACCTCATCACCATCTTGGTTTTTACCCAGTTTGTCTCACTTTGCCTAGTTGTCTTTCTTATGTCTTTTCATTTGTCTCTCATACTGTGAGCAGGGTCCTCCCTCCTATTCTTCCATATGACTGTTTGTTCTTTGTAATGTAATATAGTTGTATATGTCCCCTATGATTTGTAAAGCGCTACGGAATTTGATGGCGCTATATAAATAAAGATTATTATTATTATTATACTGTTCTGTGCACTTATCAGCGATAAGGACCACAGCCCAGGTGTCACCTGTGGTTTAGCACAGGAGCAACAAGTAGGGAGGGACATAGGTTGTGGGAAGCGCAGGGCTCACACTTCTTCCCTGACATGACATCAGCCAATGCCATAATGATTATGTTGTGGTTGACATTTAAAACTAATAAACCAAGCGTTTGTGGCACAAACCTGAGAATTGTTTACCATAAAAATGTTAAAACTTTATGGGAAGAGTGAAGCCAGAGGATGAAGGTGAATACAGGAGGCAACTGTAGAGGCCACCATTAGTCGTGAACATTGGAGTTGCCCACACAAGAACACACTGCGGGAGAACAATTAAGACCCAAACCTCCTACCCCATGCTTGTTCTCCCTACACTGCAGTTAAGATGCCTAAAAACAACACAGGGGCCAGGTTCTGTAGAAAACATAAAAGACACTGGGGCACATTTACTAAGCTCATTTTCATTGGATACCCCGACTTTTTAACCATTTTGCACTGAATTGCTACTCGGGTTTTTGGCTCATTCGAACGGATTGTGATGCTTCGGCGCAGGCTTGCATGCGACACAAATCAGGGGCCGCGGACGTCGGACAACCCGAGTGATTCGGACAAACCAAAGAAATTTAAAAGTAAATTGTGTCACAAGATCAGCACTAACATGCACCGGGAAGAAGAAGGTGGACTCCAGCGGACCTCAGCAGGGGAAGGGAATGCAGGAAATTGGACACACCATCTTAGTGAATCATGGCAGACCCAAATCCTTGTCGCACAACGCACGCCGGGGATCGCGATGGGACGGGTAAGTATATGTGCCCCACTATATTAATGTAGTATTGCCGTTACCATCCTGCCAAAAAAATCATCCTTGAAACAACTGTGACCAGAAAACTAAAGTAGTTATGACTTTTAGAAGGCTGCAAGTAAAAAGGGAAAATGCATTAAAAGATGGTTCAGAAGGAAATGGTTACATAAGTTACATGAGAATTTCTCCAAATTTACCACATTTTTATCTCTACCAATCAAATCATACAAAAACAAAAAGTGTTCCATATAAAGTGCTGTATTTTCCAACAGATATCTATAAAATGCTTTAAATATAAAGCTTAGTATACAAATCTAATGTATGTTAATATTAATATAAATTCGGATAACATCTAAAAGAGTTCAGTTTGCAAAAGTGTTCCTACTGTGCCTACATCTGTTGTTTTGTTTCCCTATGTGTTCTTCTGCTGTTTTACTAATAAGAAAAAATATTTCTTAAAATTTGGCATTTTTTCCACTGTTAGTTTCTGAAATACCATCTGTGAATCCCTGGGTATTTTTTTTTTACTGGTAAGGGATAGATGTTTGAAGAGAGCCAATAATATTGTCAAGTGCATTACACCATATGGTTTGCAAATGCTCTGATATAGTTTTGGAAACATACAGCCTGTGGACCTGAAGCTTGTGGTCCGTTTTTTTACTGATAAACCAGCCATGTTACCTATCAGACGCATTGCTTTGGTCACTGAAGGATTTAGGGAGGGTAACAACAGCCCGGGAGAGCGGTTTCATTATACTTTTGTTAATGAGGTCTGCAGCAGGAAGATGAAAAATAAACTCTCAATTCAAGGCATCAGCTCTGTAAGTGTAACCTGGAGAGATGCTTCATTGTGAAGACCCATAGCCCCTTAACACAAGAGGGGTTGCTGTTGTAGTATCCAACTAGTAGCCCACAATAGATGCTGTACAGTGTAGAGAGCAGTTAGCTCTTCATGATAAAGTACAGATCCAAGTAGCACTTTCTAAGCTACATCATCATTGGATTCATGTTTTTATTTTTCAGCAATGCTATACAATAAGGTATAAACAGCTTTCCTAGTGCAGTCAGCATTTCTACATGGTCAAAACTGCTGTCAGACTCCCTTTAATAACATAAATATATAACATTCTGTCTGCATCTCATGAATATGGGAGTCTGCAGTAGAGTTCTGTTACATATGTATTGTGCTCCTTCAAAGGAGGTTATTCAACCACCTAGATGTCAATAGAAACTGTGCTATCAAAGGGTCGAGGCCTTAATACTAATGGTCTGTAATTATAGCTTAAAGGACATCTGCCACCAGGAAGTAAGACTGTATGCAAATAAGTCTGAAGGGCTCCAGGCTCATTGGCATACAGTCCTCCATCACAGTGGTAGATGCCCTTTAGTCATATTCACTTGAAAAATAATTCAGTAGCAGGAATAGATACATTACCAGGCTGACCAATGGGAAGTAGCAGAAGTCTGACCTCAACTCAATATTACAGTACCAGAAACACTCATTAAACCTGACATATAACCTATGTAAGGATGCACTTGTATAATATGTCCAAATGCCACTTTTATTTAGAAAGAGTGGGTAGGAGTTTAAGAGGCATACACCATTAACCCCTTAATGACCGCCCTATCGGGAATCTACGTCGGTCATTAAGGTTACTTCTTCTGACGCGACGCCTTTCTACAGCGGCACGTGAGATGATGATTTTGGGACATCAGGTCAGTATAGTGCCGGGCTGTGATATCAAGCATGACCGCGGCATGTAAGTGTCCCCACTTACAGTTTACACTATAAACTGCAATACAAGTGTACTGCAGTGTAAAGGCTTGAACAAGCGATCGGATGAATGTAGAAAAGAAAAAAAATAAATAAATAAAGATTAAGTCATTTTATAATTATAGTTAAATAAATAATTGAAATAAAAGTCCCATAATCTCCCAAGTTACACATAAAATGCAAATAAAGTATATAAAACACAAAAAAACATATTTGGTATCACAGCGTCTGTATTAATCAATATTAATTAATAAATCAATATTGAACCCGCTCGACGTAAAAAAACACATGAACAACTTCCCGTAATCACAAAAAATGTTCTAAAAAGTGATCAAAAAAAGTTACGTTCTCTAATATGATACAACTGAATAAAACAACTTTTTACGCAAAAAATAAGCCCTCAACCAGATCTGACAACAAAAAATACAGAAGTTATGGCCCTGAAAAGTTGTCAATAGTAAAAAAAAAATTAGATTTTCTCCAATATTGGTTTTGCTCAGTAAAATTCAGCAAAGATAAGAAAAACGATATAAATGCGGTATCGCCGTAATCGTAGTGAACCAGAGAATAAAGATAAAATATTATTTTTACGTTATGGTGAGCGGGGGAAAAAGAGTGCTTAAAATCCAAAATAAAAATGGATGATTTTGTTTGTGTCCCCCTTGAAATAGTTAATAAAATCTCACAAATAAGCTTAAGACCCCACAAAATAATTATCTATACATTGTATCTCATCCCACAAATAATAAGCCCTCATATGTTCGCATTACCAAAAAAAAAGTAATTTTATAGCCTGTACAATGTGACAATACAAATCTGCTGTGAATGGCTCCTCCATTCATTCTATGCCCGTCCGTGTGCCCATACAGCAGTTTACCACCACATACGGGGTATCAGTACACTCGGGAGAGATTGGCCATCAAATGTTGCAGTTAATTTAAGCAGCTCCTAGTGCTGACAAATTGGGTGACAGGTCCTCTTTAAGTGTTCCCCCAGTTCTTAATATTAACCCCTTATCACCTACACTAGTGAATGTAGAAAAGTAAAAAAAAATTATTATGAAACCATCAGTTTTGGCCTAAATGAATTTATTTTCCCAAAAAATTCTAAAGTTTCTAAATCGCAGGTCCATACTGTTTTAACCCATGTGAAACACTTGAAGGGTTAATAGACTTAGCAGAAGTTGTTTTACATATACGTTCCGGGGTGAAGTTTCTATGGTGGGGTAATTTATGGGGTTTAACTATTATTTAGGCCTTTCAAAGTCACTTGGAAGCTGAGTTGTCCCTCAAAATGTGAGTTTTGGGGATTTTCATGAGAATGAGAAAAATCGCACCTAAAGTTCTAAGCCTCATAACATCCTAGAAAAGTGAAAGGATGCATAAAATATCATCTCAACATAAAGCAGACATTCCATAAATGTTAATTATCATGCTTTTTGGGTAGTTTTACTTCCTGTCTGGAAAGCAAAACTTCTGGCAAATTTTTTACTTTTTTTCCGGCTGAAACGCAAAACTTAACTTAAATTTTACAACTAACATGAAGTAATGCGTCACAAGAAAATATTCTCAAAATCACCTAGATACGTTAAGGTGTTCCGAAGTTGTAACCAATTATCGTGACACAGGGCAGATTTGAAAAATTGAGTCTGGTCATTGAGCTGAAAACTAGTGTAGGTGATAAGGGGTTAATATTAAGAACTGGGGGAACACTTAAAGAGGACCTGTCACCCAATTTGTCGTTACTGGATAGCGATAGTGATAGCGTTACTGGAAACCTGCCTATGGAGTGAGCAAGGCGGTCCGGAGAAGAGGCAGCACCTCATGAATACATTGGACCGATTTGCGAGCGGTCCGATGATTACATTGTACTCCGCTGCAGTATTTGATAGCATTACCAGAGGTTTCCGGTAACGCTATCACACTAACACTGCGGCGTTTGTTCAAGCACTAGGAGCTGCTTACTTTAGAAAATTTAGGTGACAGGTCCTCTTTAAAGATTGATATTGATAAATATGGTACACAGGTAGTGTGTCGTATGTGTCTGCTTTTCAGGAACACAAAAGAGAAACCTCCACACAATAATTTTACTTTTTAAAATCAAGGGATTGAAATGTTGCTGTACACTAGGCAAAAACATTTTGGAAAAATGCTTTGATTTGTGCTATACTGGAGTGCTACGTGGCAATATATAGGACTGGCCTCTTCCAAGCCTGCACCAATTTAAATGTGATACTTTGGCTATGCTGCTGCCATCTTTTATGATTTGGTCAAGTTTGATATCCAATAGCTGATGTGAGCTGCATACAGTACATTGGAAATTTCAAAGAATATAAAACCCCTTGCAATTTGGGTCTAGTGTATCTCTTACCACATTTTTGAAAAATGATACAGCAAAAAATATAGTCCATTTAAATTCCATAATTCTAAAAACCTAAATTTTGGCAAATTTATTCTCCCATTCTTGTCCAATCAATCCCATATTATACTGTCTATTTAAAGACTTTCATATTTGTTTTCTACATTTCTGACAATCTACCTTTGCCCAGACTCTTAATTATTATTAAAATAAATCCCTGATAATTTTGAGTGTCTGTCACGGGAGCACCTGCGTAAGGACTTGAGCTGTCCAGTCCATACAATAACAGACTTCCTGAAAGTTCAATTACATTCTGATCACAGGTCACTACAAATGGCAAACTTATTGCTGGTCAGGAGATAAAGGGGCTTATTCAATAAGGGTCTGTGGATCAGACTTTCGTCGTATTTTCGGGGATTGCGCGGCTGTGACAGGTATTTAACTGGGGATAGTGTCGCACATGGTCAGATTGTGGTGCAGCTGTGCTGGCTTTCACTGGGGCCGGGCCAACGGACGATCAGACTGATTCAGACTGAGCGCGGGATATAACTTTCAATTTGTGTCGCAAGACAATGCACTTACGTGCAACCAGGAAGAAGAAGGTGAACTCTGGCTGACCTGATCGGGGAAGCGTCACTTGCACAATCTTAGTGAATCGCGGCACAATGAATGATCATCGGACAATGCACTTTTGTGGGAACTCCGCGGCCGGGTAAGTAAATGTAATTTAGAACGGCCAGCACAACCAAAGAGTGTATAAATGAGCAGGTGCAAAGTGACCAACGAAAAAGAAAAAAGTATGCACCAAGAAAAGCTCTATCAGAACAATATGCAGAAGATAATGTCAACTTTATTCAATACCAAACAAGATACATATATGACACACATTTAAAAACATCTAAAAAAATGTAATATACATACATATCAACTGGTGACCAATGTGCATGTCTACCCAGTAATAGCCCCTGCAGAGTCACCCTGTGGTGAACACAATTCCTCCCAACAGAAATATATCAGGGATTACCAAATGTCATCAAGTAAAATATCGCAAATGAATCATAACGGTACGTACCTAAAAACTCATGAGTCCTGAAAACTGCCAAAAGCAAGTCAAGCATGTCAGATATTACAAAAATAAGCCTGAAAAGTGCAGATGCATGGAATGTGCAGATAATACCCAAGTAATAGCAACTAAAGTGCTTTTGTTAGGCTGGCAAACAGGCGGTAGGAAAACACAGGGGTAACGAGCTCCCCATGCATATCATCGTGTTAGACGATTTCCTCAGGGGTGAATAGCCAAGGTAATTAAATGTGAAGCAAAGTGTCTGAAAGTATAAAATTATTTAGTTATATAGTCATCATTTACTTTAAATCTTGTTGTGAACTATGTATAGAGGCTTCTTATTATATATAGAAGCTGAAATCCATAATTGGGGCTAAGAATCCAAATGTAAGCGCCCTCACTTTATACAATCAATTTCTTCCAGAATTTTAGCATTATTGTCTTACAAGGCATACAATATGAATTTTTTTAAATACAGATTACTAGTTGGTATAACTTCTAAATTGCTTCATCAATAATGAACATTGACGTTTTGTTTCAGTTTAAAGGGAACCTGACATTAAGAACGGGCATAATAAACCTTACTTACCCCCCACTGTGACTTTGTTGAAAATTGCAGCACTGGCTCCCCGCCTAAAATTTTCCTTTTGTTTATGTTGGCCCTGCCCACTGTCATGTGGCTCCACCCACCACCATTTTTTTCTGACATTGCAGGGTGTATGAAACGATAAAAAGATCTTCAGTTTGCCTCACAGTGCTCACTGTTAAATTCACCTTGCATGTGACCGGGGCAGCATTCTGGTGTGGACAGGAAGGGACTTCCTGTCTGCTCAAGCCAAGATTTGAAGAGAAGGAGGTGTTGTTCACTGGCAGCTCAGAGAAATGTTGACTCATGTCTACTCATTTGCATGTTATTAAGGTGCAGTGCCTCACTGGCAGATAATTTGAAGGTATACCGAGAGGACTTTTAACCCTTTACCAGCAGGTATTACTGGTTTGAGGGGTAAAATTTAGGTGACCAGTCTTCCTTAAATCCAAAAAGAGAAACTAAGGGGAAACTTCAAAACTCCACAGCAAGGGGAATCAAATATACACAACTTCATATAGAAGCAAAGTTCTAACAGCTTCACAAAAGAGATTTAACCAACATTTCTTACTTTGTCAAGGGCAAATTGTATTACCAATTTAAATAACTTCCAGATATTCAAGCTAGAATCAGATTGAAGATGGAAACTCCATATCATCACCATTTCAATCATTAACCAGCACATCTAATGATGGCCATTATGCAAAAGGCACAAGATGAATCTGTTACGTTCTTTCAAACAATTGGCGCTCTAGGCAAATGAATTAGAGCAGCAAATTGTAATAATTTAAAAGAGAGTAGACAAGAAATGAGAAGAAAGACTGGAAGAAAGTAATTAGTCGGCTACAAGTCAACAGATGAGAAAATAAAAATGATAGCAAGACAGAATTTAAAGGAACTCTCCAGCTCATTCATTGAATTATACCTTGTGCAGGTCCTGCAGAGAGGAGCACGACTCTGGAGGTTTTTTTTTAATAAGGGTAATAGGATTTATATTCCTTTGCAAAAGAAAAACAAATCTTCTTGTAGTGATGTCATGTCACATAGCCATCTGGAATCTTACAACCTCATGGAAGAACTTTCACAGTGGTAAACATGAATGTGGCCTACACCCAATTGAAATGGCACATCACAAGGTCATGATGTCACAACAGAAAATGTGTGTGTATTTTTAACATGGGTTTTTATTTAGCTACTATTTATAAATGCTTTCAGTAGGTTTTGGCTGCAGATTTACAACTCTACATTAGATACACGAATAAATATGATGCAGTTTGATGGAGTTTTCTTTTTATGCTTTATTCCCTGTGGAGGTATAATCCACTTCCACCCCTTCTGCTGTTTAAATTATTTAAATAATTTAGGTAAAAAGCTTGTATACTGCAAGCCAAAAGATTGACATGCCACAAGATGATTTGAAGATACCACTAGAAATGGAAGTTTCCTTATTTTCTTTTTGGGCCATACAATGTTTTTGGTGTGTAGCTCATGTGCTATATTTTCAGTTATGAGCAGCTTTGCTGCAGTTTCCCTTTCATTTAATTGCATAGTGAAGACTCATGTCCTGTTGATTCCTCTACCCTGCTGCAAACATTTAATATCATATAATCTTAAGCTTCAATCACTAAGACATGGGAGACAATACATGACAAAGAAAGCAATATAAAACCCAACTCCATTCAGTAAGTGAAAAAGTATATATATTAAATTCATAGATGTTATTAAACTTTTATGATATCATATCTCACTGTAACTCTAGACGGTGAACTTGACAGTTACATCAGATCAGTGAATTTACACATCTTTTTCAAGCACAGCAAAGCTTCAAGTTTAAAAAAAATCCTGCTAAAACAATGCTGAACTAAAAGGTAAGTAATACCTAAATAGTGTCCATATATTCAGACTGTAAAATGAACTTGACCATAACAGGCAGAAAAAAAATAGGACAGAACACCAACCTGTATGTTTACAAACATGTTTATTCCTGCACTGTGACGTAACTGTACGTCATTAAGTGTGGTTTGTCCCGCAAAATAAGAATCCCAAATAAAGCTCTGTAAACTAAAAAATAAAAATGTTATGCCTCTTTTACATGGCAATGCAAAATCAAGAGCATTTCTCACCAAATGAATTCTGTATTCTGCAAAAAAAGTCAACCATAAGAAGCTATATAAATGGGGTATCATAGTAAATGTGGTGACCCATAGAATAAAGATAAATTATTTTACTGAACAAAAACAATATTGGGGAAAATCACATTTCTTTAAGTATTTTCAGGGGCAAAATTCAGAATTTTTCTTTTTTATTGCATGTTAAAACATTTTTTGTGATGGTAACTGTTAAAAAATCATATATCAGGGGACGTTTCATTATGTTTACCATGCGGATTCAATATTGCTTTATGATTATTGTACAGATTGCTACGGATGCCATGATAACATATATGCAAGTTTTTATAATCTTTTCTGGGTTTTTATAATTTATTAGATTTTAAAATGGAAATGTATTAGGGACTTTTTCTTTCATTCTTATTATAAAAATGTTATATCTTTATTTTTTAAAAACAAATGCAGTTAGTTACATCGGGGTCCTGAAAGAGCCAGGAAGCAGGGGACCAGGCAATCTCGGGGTACACATCACACACCTGGGCTCCTGATCTGTAAGCTCACGGGTGTGGGGTCTGATCCACACAGGGAAGATCCAGTTTCACCTTACACGCTTGACCGTAGTGTCTAAATGGTTAACATCCATGATGTAAATTATCTCCGATCATGGGTTTTAGAAGAGGGTGTTAGTTGTAATTTACAGTTGACACCCGCAGCTTCTGGTGTTGGCTCCGCTTGAGAGCATATATAGCCCAGACAGCTTATGGTCCTTCACAACTGTGCAACATCATCGGCAACCCAAAATTGCTGCCGATGATAACACAGCATAGCCCTGGCAGAAGCAGATTGGTAGGTCCTGTAATATTTTTTTGATGAAGTGCCTGGAAAGTAGTCATGTCAAAGAGAACCATTGATTCAGAACAAATGAAGTATCAGTGCACATTTTACAGGGGTGGACAAATATTAGGATGCATAAAAGTTTATACCATGCACTACTCACTGTTTTTACTCAATTTGTGTTTATTCCATGAAATTGCACATCCCATACAAATCTAACATACAAAATTTGATAAAACATATAAAAACATGAATATATTTGATATAGAGTATTATTGTGAAACCAGCATTGCCTCCACTTTGTAGGTAGCTATGTATTTCTATTGTATCAAGGTCAAATGACCCCCTGACATTGAACCTGGTTTCAACCTACAGTACTGCTGTTTTTGTATAACACAATGTGTGAATACTATATATTTCCACATAAACCTAAATGACACAGCATTGTAAACCAAATGAATAAAAATTGAATGCACAAAAAAATATAGATAAAAATAGTTATACATAATTGTATACATCCAGACCAGGATATGGGACATATTCTCATCGCACATCTTATGATTGGTGAATGATATATTTGTTATCTCCATTGAGTTGTTACACCCAGCTTAATATTAGTCTCTTAAGTCACTCGCAGTTATTGCATTTAGGTGATATCTTTATAGGCTTTGTGTTACCTGTATCGGTTCTTCAATACCACGATACCTTAACTGTGTTACATCAACACTCTGGACCCAGGACGCTGTATACTCGTGCTCTCACTCCTATTCCTGTGTCATGCTGAACTTAACGTATGTTAAGCCGGCTTCCTCTACGATAATTGTCGCTCGTTTGGTTAACCGCATCCATTGGCTCTCGGAGATGAAACAACGATATGATGTATGTATTATTAGTTTCTAGACGCGTTTCAGGGTATCTAACCCTTTTTTCAATAGCTATTTAATAACTAGCTAAATTTATCATTCACCAACGATTAGATGTACAATATGAATGTGTCCCATATCCTGGTCTGGATGTATACGATTCAGTGACTATTTTTATCTACATTTTTATTTTTTTTGTGCATGCAGAGTTTTTATTCATTTGGTTAACATGCCGCATCATTTAGGTTTATGTGGAGATATATAGTATTCACACACTGTTATACAAAACCAGCAGTAGTGTAGGTTGCAACCAGGTTCGATGTCAGGGGGTCATAGAAATACATAGCTACCTACCAAGTGGAGGTAATGGTGGTTTCACAATAATACTGTATATCAAATATATTCATATTCATATTGTTTTTATATGTTTTATAGAATTTTCTATGTTAGATTTGTATGGGATTTAAATGTGCAATTTCAAGGAATAAACACATGTTGAGAAAAAGCAGCAAGTAGTGGACGGTATAAACTTGTATTCATACAACTTTTTATATATACCGAGGGACACACGGTATTACCAGAGCACACTTCCCAAATTGGGGGTGTGGTCTAGATTTTTATTTTAAATATTACGATGCACATCATCAGTGAAACATGCAAAGAATCCTTTTTTAAACTTATGCATGGAGCACTATATGCTTTCAATATTCCCTCCTCAGAGAACCACCCTGACAGGATCACAGCCCAAAATGCAACATATCCCGGATGGATTATACCACTTCATTTGCACGTGTCCCTCCACACAACGGTATTGGAGAAACATCCAAGACTTCCTCAGAGTAACATATGGGGCGATACTTCAACTTCAGCCCCTGGCTCTTCTACTCTACCACTTACCAGATCCTCAGGAGGGGGAGGCGGATGAAAATCCACATCTCTCTGCCATCAATCGCATACTCCTGCTGGTAGCAAAACATTGCTTGCTAAACCTCTGGCTTGAGGACACACTACTGACAGTGGACATACTTGAGGGTAGAAAAATTGGAGGTGGAAAAAGTGGGGGACAAACGTGTTAAATAATTCTTCCGGAAATGGAGGAAATTCATCACAACACACTTAACGGATATAGAAATATGAAGCTTAATGACCAAACTACAGAACACACAAAACCTTTCAGAAAACCGGAATGACCTCCTCTATGTCCTAAAATTAACCATATTTTGCTAGGCTATTATGTTATATATTGTATACAGATAAGTGTACCAAAAGTTGTAAGGAGGTGTGATAAACAAGGGGGATTCACATGCCAGATTTTGTCCTGCTCATTAAGTCATCTATTTCACTTACACTCCCCCCCTACCCCCACAGCCTCAACGTAATTAGCCTAGTGGAGCTTGCTAGAGTGTTACCTAACGCTACAGGGAGCCGAGCTTCAAAGCAATTCCTCAGCCACAGCAACTCTCAGAGGCTTCCCTACAATTTTTAAACAAGAGACAATGGGGCAGATTTACTTACCCGGTCCGTTCGCGATCCAGCGGCGCGTTCTCTGCACTGGATTCGGGTCCGGCCGGGATTCATCAAAGCAGTTCCTCCGCCGTCCACCAGGTGGCGCTGCTGCGCTGAAGTCCGCTGGAATGCCTCGAAATACACCGGCCTATCCAGGATGAAGGTAAGTGAAATTTTGGCGCCACAATTTTTTTTTTTAAATGCGGCGGTTTTTCCGAATACGTCGGGTTTTCGTTCGGCCACGCCCCCCGATTTCCGTCGCGTGCATACCGGCGCCGATGCGCCAAATTCTGATCGCGTGCGCCAAAAACCCGGGGCAATTCAGGTACAATCGGCGCAAATCGGAAATATTCGGGTAACACGTCGGGAAAACGCGAATCGGGCCCTTAGTAAATGACCCCCAATGAGTCATAAAAAATATCAGAACAATAACATTGATTAGGTACAGTTCTGTAGTAATAGTCCATCTCAGATAAAGGCAAATACATTTTTGGATTTGGTTTCGTCAGGGGATCATAGTGCCCCAATTCCCTAGGTTTTAGCATTCTTGGACATCGAGATATAAATTTCTTGGGATGGGACTATAGCAAATGGGTCAGGTTTGGTATCAATGCGATGTGCAGGGGTGGGTGCAACCAATATAATCAGAGCACCAATGATGCTTTTGTCTTTCACCTGGGGGACAACTTACCATCACAAGCGAGAACTATCCATCCCCATTAGGCCCACACACAAGGTTACTAACTTACTGAACTGCTGATACTTGTAGTCCTATCTTTGCATTTTGTACTCTGTTTAACTATATATATTTTATTTTATTTTTTTGTGTGTGTACTGTATTGTCTAATGTGCTCTAAAAGCAATTAAATATAAAATTTTACCTGTGTTGCTCTTTTATCTTGATCCACGAATCCCAACATCCTTGTCTCGGTTATATACATGCTACTAGGTTGGTTCCTCACGCTTTATAATCCAGTTACGGACCGGGCTTATAGTAAAGGAGAACTGGTGGCAGCTTATTTGTTTGATAAGGTTCTGTTTCACTGAGGCTAGTGAAAGGGGTCTTTTGGCCATTCAGGGTTGTGATTTATTGCTGTGCCATATCCGGAAGTTGTATGGACAACTTTAAATCACTTCCTGTGCCTCTCAGAACCTGTGCTTTATGTGAGCCTAAATATAATTATGTGACCTTGCGTGCCCTTCAGGGGTCCAAAACGTCACCGTTTTCCACACAGAAGGGAAAAAAGAAAATGTTGGAGATGGGTGAGGTCCTTCATCAAGACATAATATTCTAAGTATAAAAATGTTAATTGAAATTATTGGAATCTGATATCTGTAAAGTGCGCCTGACTGGTATTTCATTTCTACTTTTAGAATTATAGAAATCCCATTTCAAGTGTACAGAGATGTAATAAGCAATAACGATGTCTGATACGAACAGCATAATGTAAAACTATCACTACTTTGTCATTTGTCTATATTATTGCATTGACCGTGCCAAAGGCATAATTGTATGCCTGTTTAATTTTGCGTTGTAAAAGAATAAAAACAGTTTAATAAAAAAAAAGAAAGTATTATTTTCTTTCCTGTACAATCCACGAATCACCCAATAAAATGTTATTAAAAAAGTACCCTTAATGAATGTGATTAAAGGAAATCTACCATTTGATTTCATGCATTATGAACTAAACATACCTTGAGAATGCTGTAGCTATACTGATGCAGGCACATATCTTGTTTAATCCCTGTGCTGAGTGGTTTTGCTGAAAAAACAATTAAAAGATTCAGGATGAGGCGGCTCTGGCGCTCCTTTGCCTGGCTCCGAGCTTCTCCTCTAACATTAAGTATGTACTGCTCAAGAGAATGATGTAATCACTGTGTTGTGCCTGGCAGGCAGAAGTAATCAATCACTGCACCATCCCCCAGCTGCTGTGTATGAGTAATCCAGCTCAGGTTGATTAGTCCTGTCTGGACAGTTCAGAAAACTCAGTGTAATTTGTTTATCAACGGCAGGCTGAAGCAATCCAGCTTTCCCATGTCATGAATGTTATAATTGTTTTTTCAGCAAAACCACTCAGCTAAGGCATTAAAACAAGATTTGTCCCTGCATCAGTATAGCTACAGCATTCTCAAGGCATGTACTCATACTCATGGGCCGGGCTTATGAGCCTAGTGACCACTGGGATTGTTGTGATCTCTGAAGCTATGTCATTAGTTTTTAAAGTATTTTGTAGAGAAGTTTAAATCCTTGCAAAATTAAAGGATTCTGAAACTTTCTAATGTGCTTTGCTTTTCCACTATTTCAAAAGCTCTGCTTGTTGTCAATGTATTAAAATATACTTTTTACATAATTTATGATGAATAGTATAGCATTGAGCGGTTTCAGTCAGTGATATTGACTAAAGAGACTCACAGAAAGTAGGCTTTATGCTGTACTATGTATCCTGGCTCCATAAGCACAAGGGAATATGAAGATGAAGGAATGAACCAAGTATAATATTTACACTGAGAAATATGAAGGCAGTAGGCAGAAAGAATACTGTGTTGTAGTTCTCCTGCCTTGGCTTGAGCATTCAGTGCTTCTAGACATGCCAGCTGGAGAACGGTTTGTAAAACTCATACATAAATCTATTTACTTTCAACAAAGCCAGCTGTCAGCTAGCCAGTTGTTTATACAACGGTGCCCAAATGTTGCTATATTGGCCAGATGTGAGCATAATCAGAGAGAGCAACCTTAGCCATGTTGAACACTTGTAACACTAGCCAGACCCAATCACAAATTCAGATCTAAACAAAGTCCTTTCATGTATCAACCCATGGCTGTACAAGCACCCTGCAATCCTGGGGACAACACAAGAGATCAAAAGATTTGGAAAAATTATGTAACATAACCTTAAGTGTTTTTAATTCTTGTTTGCAGGTAATTTTTTTTTAACCCAACCCCCCACTGTTCCTTTGTTGGAAAATGCAGTGCATGTGTTAAATCTGCCTCCTCCCACGAGTAAAAATGCTCCCCAAACTTTTTCTGCCTTTGTCCAACTTGGCTCAGCCCAATGCGGGGTGCGTGAAATGATGAGAAGTGTCCTACACAGTGCACACTGCTAAATACACCGTGGAGTGATAGGGATAAGAGGTGGACATGGAAAGGACTTCCTGTCTGCTCAGGCTGAGCAATGAAAATACACAGAGCTGTCAATCAAAAGAACAAGGCGGGGTTCACAAGTCGCCTGGAGACAGCGTGACTCTTCTTTACAGAAGTTGACTTTTTATAAGCTCATTTGCAGAAAAATGGCTGCAATTAAGGTGCAGTGCTTCAGTAGCAGATAAATTTAGGCGAGATGTGGAGGACGTTTAACCCTTTACCAGCAGGTATTACTGGTGTGAGGGCTAAAATTTTGCTGACAGGTCATCTTTAAGTCTGCTACTAGGGAGACAGTTATCTATACAATTCATGTTTGCATTCATGTGTATATTTATTTGCATGTAATTGTTTTATTACAGATAACTATTTGCTGACCATTTGGCAACATTTCAGGGAACTGTATAATGAAACATTTTGTGGAAAATTTCAGACTTGTGGTCAGCTACTTAATCAATATTTCTTGGAATTTAGTATATCCCACTCACATCTAAGAGGAAGTATACTGCTGTATAAACGTGCATGCTTATTTTTATGTCTGATACCATCCTTAAACTTATTGTACTTCAGGCTATAACATTTCACCCTTTCTGTTATTACACAGAAAGATTATGTCTGCTATTGTTTGCATTAAGTTCATAAGACTCAGTTTAACTGATAAGAGGAAATAATTAGTGTACAATTGACTTTTGATGACCTCTATGCATGCAATCCATATCCATATAATCACTGCTTCACAAAATCTCACCAGACAGCAGCATTCAAGCAGAACAAAACACAATGACTGTATATGTCATTACTGTCAGACTGGTCCAAGATTATATATCAAACAGATGCTCTGGATGGTAGTATGCTGTACATTCCTTCATCTTCATGCCACCAGATACAGAAGAATTCTCATTTCAACAGTACAATCTCCATTGGATTGAATGTAGTCACGACATCTATGACTTTCCTTCAGAGCTAGATATAAAATAAGCAACATTTGGAATATGAGTATTGCTTTATATAACACATCTTACATGTGATATTTTAAAAGGATTTTAGGGCGCCACTTTTTCTCCCGATTTGGATGGAATGTGCGCATTGTCAACAAAGAGAGATACATTATGGGCTGCTGGTTTTCTACAGATGCAATATTTGGAATCTATTACATGTGCTAAATATGTCCATGAAGAGGACAACTTAAAAAAGTCACAATTGCTGGTCTATGTTGCCATAAATAAAAACTGAAAAAAATTAAAATATATTATGTAGATATAAAAGACTGGATTAAGTTACATAACAAGGCCTATCATCTGAACCTTGACCTTAATTTTCATTAGCAGAAGGTCTCCAGTACACCTTTTTGCAACTTTTTATATTTAACTATTGCAAGTCACAAAAATTAATAAAATAAATGTCATTTATGTACTGTTACTATGCAAACCCAAGCATCTCCATAATAATGAAAGCATTGGCTTCTTTCCAAAACAAAGTATGTTAGGTACAGTAACAGAACATTGGTTAATGTCTAGGGTCCACTAAAAAGGCTCTATGTTCTACATAAAGACACCTTCCTGTAAGACACCTTCCTGTAAGACACAGGTGTCAAACAAAAGGCCCGTGATCCACATCCGGCCTGCTACTTTGTGTTATCCAGCCCTTCTCCCTACCCCTGTGCCGCACTACTAAGGAGAGCAGAAAAGAAGCTATAGCTCTGATGCTGTAAGACATGGTAAAGTCTGCACATCACATCTGCCAGCTTTCAAACCATGTACAGCCGCTGCACTGAGTAGAGAAGAAATAGAATGCTGCTCCTTCAGGGGAGCAGGGAAAGGCGAGTACATTTCTCTTTTTTACACACCAGCACATACATTGGAGGAGGGGGTAGGGTATTCTACACACATGGTGCCATTATATATGAATGGGCTGCAGAAAAGGGGTTACTATCAAGCCCCCTTTTTTGTAGCTGTGATTATTGGCTACTGTGGGGGGACTGTGACTATTGGGTTCTATTTGACACTGTGACTATTTGCTACTGTATGGGAATATGTTGAATATGCCTTTTTCTTTGTTATTTAACAATAGGTTAAGCTTTGGGGTTGCCTTCAAATGGCTGATTAAAATGGAAATGCTGCCTAAATGGACTTAATTAACAGCGTGAGTAGATACATTTATACAGAAATAAAATGACATTCAACCCTTTTAAGGCCACCATGAGGTTGATTTGGACCCCTGTGAAAATGGGTTTCAAACATCTCCTCTAAGATGTCCTGAAGCTGTATCACCTATAAAACATTGCCATGCGTAATCTACAGAACAGTTTACCTATGTAATAGCAATCCACCATAAGTACAATAGGTACAGCAGTTGGTTAAATCGAATACACAATATAAATAGTATTAATATTATTCAACGGATAAGTATAAATTGTAAAATAGTGATACTGCCACCAACTGTACCACAGATGTCACACTTCTCTATTTATTGACAAATCCACTAATAAAAGTCCTAATATGTAAATGGTTCAATGGGCCATATAATAACAACCCTGCTCAAACATAATGGGGCACATTTACTTACCCGGCCCATTCGCGATCCAGCGGCGCGTTCTCTGCACAGGATTCGGGTCCGGCTGGGATTTAAGATGGTAGTTCCTCCGCCGTCCACCAGGTGGCGCTGCAGCGCCGAAAATAATCTTAACGCCCCGGAATGCACCATCCCATAGAAGGTGAAGGTGAGCGCTCCCCAAGCGACACATTTTCGGCATTTAAATGCGGCGGTTTTTCCGAATACGTCGGGTTTTCGTTCGGCCACGCCCCCCCGATTTCTGTCGCGCGCATGCCGGCCCCGATGCGCCACAATCCGATCGCGTGCGCCAAAAACCCGGGGCAATTCATGTACAAGCGGCGCAAATCGGAAATATTCGGGTAACACGTCGGGAAAACGCGAATCGGGCCCTTAGTAAATGACCCCCAATGTATTGTGTATGTTATCAAATCCATACGGACTAAAAAAAATGTTTTTCCTTTTCATCCAGGAAAAACAAATTCGATTTTTTACTGATACGGCAACCCAAAATTGTATGTAAACATGTTTTTTCTTTAAATGTATATTTAAGTCAGAAGCCCATTACAGCTGCACTGCAAATATGTCTTTTTGCCTCTTGAGTACATTTGCATTACAATATAATTGTGTGATTTAACTTACCTTGCACCCTGACAGAATCCTATTCCGAGTCCCAGGTTTGTTTCACTTTGGATGCATTTGGAAAAAACCCCATGCATTAAAAAAAAAAACACGTCACTTGTCTGTGCTGTTCACGCATTCCTCAGCTCTTACTTTTGCTCCTGTACAACTCCACACAATTATATTGTAATGAAAATGCACAGAAAAAGTAGGAATACATCTTTGCAATCAAGCTGTAATGGTCTATTGCAACCTGTCCTTAGTGACAATGAGGTCCCTGGTGACAGGTTCACTTTAAGGTTCCAAGTCTAAGGTAAGTCTTCTAAGACCACCTGGATGGTGGTCTTTTGGAAAATTTTACTGTGTTTCACTTTTTTTTTCCAGGACCATATGCAGAGCACTGAATTTTAACATGTAGTGGCTGAACTTTTCTATCAAGTCCCAATCCCAATAATTAAAGTAAATTAGTTAAATGGTAATACAAGCTCTAAATAAGAATGGCAAAAGTACATTCTTTGTTATATGCAATGGCCGCAAGCAAAGATTAATGTGTAACTACACATAATGTTGATTTTCTTTAAGCAATGTTGAGAGAAACTATATAGCCCAACACAATGGCATAAGATCACTCATTACTGATATAGTTGAAGAGCTGCCAAAAAAACTGTCACATGTTAAAATAAATTATCCCCATTGTGCCAGCAAATTACTAATGGATTTTGTAAAGCTTAGTGTCAATGCTGAACACAGATTCTGTACATACACTAATAAATCAAAAATGTGACAAAACCACCCACTGGAAAAATTTACCCCACATGAACCCTATAAAAAAGGAGGGATGAGTAGCAGCAATATATGGAAGGTGTGTCCATAAACTCACATATTGAAATAAGATCTGACAAAAAGCTTTTCAACAATTATTGAATATCCTGAAAGATAATTTACCATCAAAATCAAACATGATAAACACTTACTTATAAAACCAGGCACATTGACTGTGGTAATCTTCTTATGTTTATTATCCATGGCCTCCTTCCTTCAAAATCAACTTTTAAAATGATTCTAATGAGCTTTAGCAGGGTACCCTTTGCTATCTGGCTTTACAGACTGTTACACTGTCTCTTCTCCCCTTCCCCCCACTTTCTCAGCACCTGTGCAGTGAGCACTTCCTGCTAATATGTTTATATAGTAATTTGATGCCACCATTCTTCTACTTTTATTTACCCCTTCGATAAAGTCAAGGAGGCTGGGGTGCTCCAGCATAAAGTCAAGAAACCCTACTTCCTCTCATCCCCACATATGAGGATTCTCTTCTGGTGGCGAGTTCTCATGCATACACACTGCCATTCCCAAAGACACATAGTTAGAACACTCATCAGGTAGCTTACACTACTCTCGTCTGAAGTCGTTCTAGTTCTAGTTCTACTATGTCCTTTTTATACACTGGTGCCCAAAACTGTACACAATGTTCCGGTGTGGTCTGACCAGTGATTTGTATTATCATGAGAATCTATTCCTCTCTTGATACATCCCATGATTGTATTTGCTTTAATAGCAGCTGCCTGGCTCTGGTCACTAAAATAAGTTTACATTCCACCAATACCCCCCAAGTCCTTTTCTGCCAAGTTTTAGAGAGTAATTGTTTAGAACATAATAAAATTCCTAACATTCAACCTCATGAGCCATTTCTCCACTCAGTCCTACAGCTTCCCTTAGATTGAGACCCATGACACCAATAAAAAATTGGATCTCAAGAAATTAGTATGTTTACTTCCAGTGTATAGAAATCTGTCCATGGTCATGTGATGTCACACAGGTGCACTGCTCATTATAACACACAGCTCTGATTACTCTGTGATACTAACGAGCCATGCACCTGTGTGACCTCGCATTGGGACTGATTTCTAACCAGAGGTAAACATATAAGGTTTCTATAGTAAGAGGGCAAGCAGAGATCTAAAAACAGGCAGCAATTAATAAAGAAAGTATATTGGAGAACTGTATAACTTTTCATTTTACAAACAACCATATTTATTTGCAGAAATTTTACTACCCCTTTAACTACAGTACAGGAGTCTAGACATTACACTAGAAATGCATGTAACATGGCCATGCAAGATGAAAAAAAGCTTAATAAGCTGATCTTTGTATATAACAGCTACAGTTCAAAATAATGTTCTTCACCAGAAATGCTGATAACTAGAGCCTCTTATAAAACTGGGTGCATAGTAAACCAGTGGAAGGGGTGAATCAGCTGTGATATATTCTCCCTTTTCTTGTGCAATTTTGGATGGTTGTAATATAGACCTGTAAATATTTGTTCTTACGCAGGACAACGTATATAAAACGGATTTATTTGCTTTAAATAGTCCCAGCAAACGTAGTAGTTCCCCTTCTGGGACACTTTACAGCAGGGGAGCACAACCCTTATCAGTCCAAGGGCCACACCAGTAACCAGCATTGTTGATGCACCAACAACCAAAGTAAAGCACAACATTTCACCACAGAAACAAAATACTGTATTGGTACAATAACTAATATACTACAAATACAGTGCCCAAACCAGACAATAATAACGATAATAGAAATGGACTGAAGCAGATAATAATAATGGAGACCCCCCTCTAGAGCAGGCACTAATAATACTGGAGATCCCATAGCGGAAGTATTATAATGGAGACCCCCAGAGCAGGTCTTGTTGTTCTCTCCCCCTCTATCCCATTGCAGCCAGTCCCAGCACACAGATGTTGTACTGAAAGTGTGGGTGCAGTGCCGCCTCAGCTCTGGAGAGATCTGAGAACTGCTGGAAACAGGGTATGGGTCGAAACTGGAATCTCTGCGGGATGCACGTTTTGCACCATTGCTCTACAGGGAAAGTCTTTAAATATTGTGAGACACTGAAGGGGTTAACTGTGGATGGGCGGTATGTTTCCCCTAGGTTTTCCTACTATGCAAGGCCTTAGTGCTGAGGTTGTGTTGTCCAGCACCTTGGACACAGGTGGTGGGAGCAGCCTAATCAGGCTACATAAAGCTGCTAAGCAGAGCTGAGAGCATTGGCTCTGAAAGGAGGCTGGAGAGTGAACTACAGCCCTGACTTCTGTGCCTGGAGCAGCGACATCTTTTGTGTTTTAGTGGCAAGTTAGAGGAACTCTGTTTAGCCGGCACCCAGAAAGGGTGGGATTTTGTTTATGTTTTAATACCGGAATGTGAAGGCTGTTTTATTTTGTTCCTGCTGGAATTAATGCAGGCAAGACTTGTTTTGGACTATATTTTGGCGTCACTGTCTTGAACTGCACAAATCTCCGCTGCCACGGTCTCTACTGGGCCAAATCCCCCAGAATTTATAAAAGATACTCGAGGGGTATTTTCTATTAAAAAATGCCAACAATTTTATTTTTATCTGACTAGAAGAGTCGCACATAGAAAAATTGTGATTTAACCATTCTTAAAAGCCTATTTCCTACAACAAATCACTGGCACAACCATTGAATACGTTGATGAAGACTCAGCTACTGTTTTAGCGTTGAAAGCACATGTGTATTGTACCAGAGAAAACACACCTTCAACAACTTTCAACAACACAATATCACATATAATTTGCCATTCTTGTGAATATGAACTTGGCACTTACTTTGCAAAAATACTCAAGTGTCTGGAATCCAGGCGGGAGCTTGGAAGAGTCTGGGATTTCTTTCTTCAGGTATTGTTCTAATGTTGCAGCGAGGTGCCCCAGGCCTTCTTTCATGTCTTCATTGAGTTCTTTGAAATCTGGGGATGGATAAGGTGGAAGAAAGTAATATGTAGGCCAATGAGTGGGAGGAACATAGAACATAAAGTCAAGTTAATTTTAGTAGAATAAATCATTTATTTATGGCATATAAATGCCCCCACAAGAATATTTCACAACAGCTTGTATATAATCTTTCCCCCATGAGTTTTCAGTAGTGACAGATTAGCAAAAATGGCACATGTCAAGTAACTAGGTATTTTACAACATACTATTTGCAATAATTATTTTTTTTTTGGCATCATGGACCCTACCAAAGGAAATCTAGCATCAAAATCAACCATGATAAACTAAGGATACATTACTCAGAGCCAGACACAGTGACTGTGGTAATATTTTTATATTTATTATCCATGACCTCATTACTTCTGAAATCAACTTTTAAAATTAAGTTAATGAACCAGAAGGGATCTGAGGGAATTATCAGAAACCCTCTGTGCTTTGGCGTCACAGGCTGTTGCACAGTTCACCCAACTCCATGCTCCATCAGTACTTCCCCCCTCCTTCTGGGTGCTGTAACCTCACTGCAGTATAGAAACACTGTATAGGCACACTATAACAACCTGCGAAACTGCAACAAGGAGGGGCTGTGGTAACACCTTCTGGGCTAAGGAGCCCTTCTGACTCATTAGCATAATTATACAAGTTGATTTTAGAATATGGATAATAAATATAAGAAGATAACCAGAGTCATGGTGTCTGGATCTATGAGTATGTGTCCCTGGTTTATCATGCCGCATTTTGATGGTAGATTTCCTTTAAATCATGTCCCATTCACGTGGCAACACATACACACACTAGTTTTGCCAAATTATTAAATTAGCAGATGCCTCTCTCCACTGGTCTCTAGAATAGGGCACTCTCCTAGGCTTAGCTCCTATATATATTTAATTTATATACAGCCCCAAAATTCATAAATATCTATACAGCTGTTTTTTTCAGTGGCTAGAGAACATTCAGATTTCAACCTATGGGTTCATGCCCACAGCAATGGATTCCACAGTCCCATTCAAGAACCGACTGTGCAAGACACAAAAGAGTAGCAGTGCCAATTCCTGGCATCCCAGGTAGTATTTTCCCATTTCCATCAGCGTGCGAATATGACAGACAGGCCACAAACAAGAGATCATGCCCCTTGTGCTGTTTGCGGGCTACAAAGATGCTCCCTGTCCTATAACATGCAAAATTTGCCAAACAACTTCTTCTCAATATCATATTAGACATAGAAAGGACACTGTGTACAACCTACCTAGCTTATCATTTTCTATTTGTGCAGAAAGGACAATATGTTAAATCAACTCAGCAACTCCTGCTCTATAACAGTCAACATCCACATAGAACACTACATACAATCTGCATACCTTCTCTATACATTCTTCCTGTAGAAATATACTACAATTTTATTATGACAGGTTTACTTTAAATATTTAAAAAGTAAGAAATTCAGGAAAACTCACGTGACTGAAGATCATTTATTGAATATAGTTCTCCTGAAGTACAGTTTGGTTCTTCAAGCTGACAAGTAAAATGAGAAAAATGAGCGCACGTGTTGTGCATTTACAACTTCACATATTACTTCAATTACCGTATTTAAATATAAAAGAATACAGCAAAACAAAAACTTTAACCAAAAGATGAAAGTCACAATGCATCAATTTCCAACTATATACAGTAAGGCCCTCTAAAAATAAATACTGTACATGAAAATGGACAGAATGAAGATTACTAGTCCAATTCCTGTTTGTATTTCAGGGCCATTTTTTTTTCCAGTTGTCATCAGTGCGAGACCGAAGCTCACACACTAATGGCACACAATACAGAAACAAAGGTCCACGGGATAGTTATTTGCTAATTAACTGTGTGTCATGTGTGCAAGAAGCATTAGGCTGTATTCACATGACGCATTCTGCCTATTGCATTTGCAATGCACTACAAAACAAAATTCGAATGCACCATGTAAGGGCCGCCTCAGCACAGGCACGGGCCATGTGGGTTTGTTGCAGAATACTTAAGTAAAATGTGGCACACATGCATCGTAATCGTTTTTGATGTGGGATGCATTTTTCTACATTTTTTTGTTTTTTCTCTCTTTTCTTTATGACTAGGTTGCACAAGACAGAGATATTAGTGCTAGAGACAGCACAGGGGGGGGTGGGGGTGTAGGGCACATGGCAGGGAAGATGCTGTTTATAAACTGTACTACTGCTGCCCCCAAGACAACCTTCTTTTAGCTAAAAATTGTTCACTTCAGATTTCAATATATTCAATTTAATAATTTTACCTTGTATCCAGGGATATCTTTAGCAATTTTTTTACTCCCCACCTTTAAAAATGAAAACTGACTCATAGATCCAGGAAATGTGACTGTGGCAATCTTCTTATATTATAAGGCCTCCTGCCTTCTAAAATCAACCTTTAAAATTATTCTAAGGAGCCTGTGGGGCAATCCTAGGCGATCCCCTCTGTGATCTGGTTTTACAAGAAGTTACACCGTCTTACCCTCTTCCTTGGCACTTGAGCAGTGAGCACTTCATGCTAACTGCACTATGTTTACTCAAAAACATGGCTATAATGTGAATGAGGAAACTTTGGAAAATAAATTCACTACAAGGAATTTGGACTGGAAAAAATATGTGTGCCAGGAAATATAGAATTGTTTTGAACAGATATATGGTCCTGCATTTGACTGCAGAAAATAACTTCCCCTTCATCATTCTGGAGTCTGATTGAAAATATGGCACTTGTGTGATGAAAAATTGTGTAATAATCTACCAAGCCAACTGACCCAAGGATTTTAGAGATGATGATGAAGAGTACTGTAAGCAGTAGTATGTAAGTCTATGTAAGTGCAGATGTGTTTGAGCTGCAGATTAATCACTTTGACTTGCTCGTCTTCACTGTCTGCTGAAAACTTCCAATATTTTCACACACATTACATATGTTCATATTCAAAAATAGATATATAGAAAGTTCCTTACCAGTTTAAAGATGATTCTAGCGACAAGTCTGACAGAGTCAGTAGGCACGTTTGGAAAGATGCTCTTCAGACACAAGCACTCTCTTTTGTGGTCTTTCCAAGCTTTTTTCTAACCAAAAAAAGACAGTAAAACATTAAACAAAAAATCTTCAAGTTTCCATCTATCATTACTGTGAAACCTTCTATAATGAATTCTGATACTAACCAAAGCCTTGATCATTTCTGTAGAAGCTCTGAGTTGTGAAGGAGCTCTGAGTTCTGCTCCATACATTTCAATGGAACCGACGGAAATTGCAGAGTGTTCCGCTCGTCGATCTCTGTCAGCTCCATAGAGATGAATAGAGCAGAACAGTCATGCGCGGCTGTCTGCTGCATTACTCTCCAAGAGCAACAAGGAGTCTGGCTTAGGTACCTGGGACCCTATCAGACACCTCGTTCTCGTGATCTATGGGGGTCTCCCCTATCGATCAGCAAGTTAGGCCCCATCCTCTGGATAGGCCCCATGAGCAACTAGAAAAGTTCTCCTCTCAGACACTTGTGATAAATCTCCCCCACATTTTAACCACTTAACTACTGGGCCATTTTGCAACTTCCTGACATGACACTTTATGTGGTTATAACTTTAGAACACTTTAATATATCCGGGTGAGTTTGAGATTTTTTGTGACACATTGTACTTCATGTTAGCGGAGAAATTTGGGCAATATGTTTAGTATTTATTTAAGTCATGTCAAGTTAGTCATATCACCAAAATAACTTGATAACTAACATTTTCCATATGTTTGCTTTAACTTGGCATCATTTTTGAAACATCACTTTGTTTTTTAGGATGTTAGGAGGCTTATAACTTTAGGTGCGATTTTTCTGATTTTTAAATCCTTAAAAGTGACAAGTGATTTTTTAAGGCCTATATTATAGAACTCCCCCCACAAATAGCACCAGTTTAGAAACTGCACCCCTCAAAATATTTAAAACAACCTATGGAAATTTGTTAACCCTTTCAGAATTTCCTGAGGTTGAAAAATAAATAACAGTGAAATTACGGAAATGTAATTTTTTTTAAAAAAAAACCACTAAAATTTGCACCTTCACAAGGGGTTAAAAAGGAAATTGCATCTCAAAATGTTTGGTGCAATTCCTCCTGAGTATGCCAATACCCATTTTGTCACTGTACAGGCACAGGGGGCGCTTGGAAAGGATACAGCCAGCGCTGTTCAATTTTTGGAGGACAAATATGGCTGAAATACTTTGAATGTGTCAGGATGCATTTAAAGAGCCCTAGTGGTACCAAAACAGAGGAAAACCCCAACATGTTACACCATTTTGGAAAGACACCCCTTGGAGAATTTAGCAAGGTGTAATATGTGTATACATTTTGCGTAAAACACTATGGGGCTTATTTACGAAGGGTCCGCGTATCGTATTTCCGTCGGACTTCCCGACATCGGGGATTGCGTGGCAGTTATAGCCATTTAGCAGGGGATTGTGTTGCACGCGATCGGATAAAGAAGGTGAACTCCAGCAGACCTCAGCGGGGAAGCGACACAGGATATCGGGTGCACAATCTTAGTGAATCGTGGCACAGTGCATTCTGGTCAGACAATGCACTTCGGATGAACTCAGTTGGCCGGGCAAGTAAATGTGCCCCTGTGTTCTCTTGAGAACAGCACTTCTTAGAGAAACAATGCATAGAGTTTATCAACATTAAAAGTAGCCTAAGGAGAGTATTTTATTACCTTTTCACGCCCCCTTCAAATCATATTGGGGCACATTTATTTACCCGGCCAACGGCGTTCACCCGAAGTCCATTGTCCGACCAGGATGCACTGTGGCGCAATTCACTAAGATTGTGCGCCCAATATCCTGCATGTGTCGCTTCCCCGCTCAGGTCCACCGGTGTTCACCTTCTTCTTCCCGTTGCATGTAAGTGCTTGATCTTGCAATACAATTTGAATGTTAAATCCCAAGCTCAGTCCAAATCAGTCAAATCGTCTGACGGCCCGCCCCCGATTTCTGTCACATGGAAGCTGGCGCAGCTATGCCAAAATCCGATCATGTGCGACACAATCCCCTGCTAAATACCTGTCCCAGTGGCGCAAATCCCGAAAACGTAAGGAAGTCTGAAGAAAATGCGATCCGCGGACCCTTAGTAAATAAGCCCCTTTGTGTTTTCTATATACACGACTGTGCACTTGGACGTCTTTCTGTGCTATATATCCTAGTGCTGGGAACAAAGACCTATTAATTTGGCGATCACCTTCCAACTTAGAGAGGGTTGTTGAAGCCCTGGACAAAAATCTCTAACACACAAAACTGAGAAAAAAAAAAAAACCCTCCTGTATAAAAATAAGTTGTCTGTGTCTGATAACTAGTGAAGTGTGTATCTGTGTGTATGCTTGTGGCCCTGGTGTAGGTTTCCCGTAGCCATAATTAACAGGTGGTGACAGTTGTGATAAGCATACGGAATAAGTGCGAGACTGTATCTGTGAGCTAAGGTGCTCTGTGCAGTAGCATTCCATAAGCACGTTATATCAAATCTAGGTTCTTTCACCAGCTCACGAATGAATGATACCGTGCACTAACACCCACAATCAGAGCCGGCTCTGATCGTGAGTTTTAACCCTTTACAGGCCGCGGTCAAGCATGACCATGGCATGTAAGGGTCTTCCCTGAAGGGATCAGATTCCCCATGCCACTTACTGGTGGGATCCATTCCTCTTCTAGGCAGCCCTGAGGTCTGTCAAGTGCCCCATGGCTGCCCGATGTCTCCGGCAGTCAGACCCCTTAGTATTTGCATTGTAGAGCAGTGTATTGGATTTGAACCAGCGATCAGAACAACGCAGGTATAAGTTTGTATAAAGTAAAAAAAGTTAAAACAATAAGTTTAAAACATTAAAATAAATAAAATATAAGCCACTAATATAACACATTCCCATACAAACACTTAATAAAGTATAAAAACCACAAATACACAACCCCCCCACCCACACACACACATTTGGAATTGCTGTGTCTATAACAATCTGTACAATAAAACAAAATCATTACAGGACCCACATGGTGAACCCTGTTTAAAAAAAAAAAAAATGTTCCGAACAATACCCTTTAAAAATTTTGCTCACTCCAAAATGAGACCACTAAAAAGAACAATGCTTTTTGGAAAAAATAAGCCCTTAACCAGATTTGGTAGTCAAAAATTAAAAAGTTATGCATTTGAAAAGACGGTGATGCTAAAATTAACAACATTTTCTGCAAATTTTTATTTTGTAAAATTGGCAAAAAAATAAATCTATATAGATGGGGTATTTTCGTAATCTTGGCGACCCACAGAATAAAAGTAATATATTACTTTTATGGTATGGTGAACAGCCAAAAAAAAAAAAAAAAACTATTTTTAACAGAAATTGATGATTTTCATTTTCTCCACCAAAAAAAAAAAGAGTTCATAAAAATATTATCAATTAGCTATAGATGTTCAAAGTTATGTGCCAGAAAAGTGCATCACATGCGGCAAAAAATAATCCCCTACATGTCCACATAAAAAAAATTATATCCTGTAAAATTTGACAATGCAAATCTGCTCTGGATGGCACCTCCTTCCATTCTATGGCTGGCCATGTGCCTATACAGCAGTTTATATCAATTTTAGTTAGGTGTAGATCTCCATAACACAATGAAGAGATTTACTAAGACTTAGAAGGTATCTAAAAATCCCTATCCCAGCCACTTTTTTTCTGGTTATGATTAAGACGCGATTGTGTTGAAACACGTAAACCAGACTCCTCATGTTTTAAGATGTCTTTCATGAAATAAAGGAAGTTTGTTTTTGACAAAGAACACCCGTGGATGCCCTTTTATGATCCAACTCTTTTTGTAGCCTCTTTTTAGGGTTTTCCGCCCTGTACGTCACTTCAGACCATTAAAAGATGTATGGAGAAGGCTCACGGGCTGAACCCTCTCCATAAAGCCCAGGTGTTTGCTGCTATCAAAAGGACACAACTTTTAAACCATATCTCCCTTTATCAAGAAGTGGAACATCCATCTGCGGGGATGTACATGCGGCCCAAATTTGCGGCCGCATGTACATCCCCTTAGAGGGCAATAGCGGCACATGTGTGGCACCGATCCGGGCCGCACATCCCAAAAAGATAGAGCCGCTGCGCCGCTGTTTTGTATGGAGGGAGGAGGCGCCACCTCCTCCTCCTCTCCAGCATACAAGTGTTTGTATTGGTATTTTGTAATAGCATCTTTGCAATAATAGATAATAATCATTTTGTATTTTGTAATAGCATCTTAGTAATAATAGATAATAATCATATATTATATATATATAGCGCCATCAATTCAATAGCACCTAACAGAACATGGGGAACATCTACAAATAAAATAAGACATTACAGAGTAATAAAAGTAATATGAAACAATAGGAATGAGGGCTCTGCTCTCAAGAGCGTATAGTTTATGGGTGTTATTTACTATTAGACCAGCTCCTTGGGACAGGTGTATGTTTATTTTTGGAGCTCCACTGACCATCAGTCATTAAAGTGGCTTTGACCCTTTAATAAAATGATCTTATGGTTTATTTTTTGTCAGGGATTTTTTTTTTTCAAAAAGTCCCCAAAAAAGTCTCAAAATATATAAATAGTCTCAGCACATAGACCAGCAGGGGACTAGAGGGACTATGAGACTATTTGCAAAAGTCTCAAGTGATGAATCTAGCTTTGCACGGTGTTGCACTTGCAGTAGTTCTATGTTTAGGCCAGATGAATGAAAATGTGTATGTACTCCTGTGAGACTTTTTAGCACTGAAAAGTCTCAAAAACCCTCCATGTGACTACTTTGAGACTTTTACACCAAAAAGGCTCAGGAACAACAAAAGTAACAAAAAAAGAACCCTTAAAAATCTTTTAAAAAAAGAAATCTCGATAAATCCCCTACAAATGGAACTGGCCTTTGGTTTGGGCATTACAAAGTTTGTGTGCCCTGATATGTGACTTCTTACATAAAAGATCAATATGCAGTTTTTCAATGTCTAATGTTTAAATAAATCCATTAATTTCTGAACCAAAATTAAAACAACTTAATAGATGTTCTGCCTCGCTGTTTGTGTTGCTTATTAATTAACAGTTACTGTAATATGCAATCGACAAGTGGATAAACTAATTGTAGTGTTTTATGTTTTGCTTACATTATGATTGTAAATGCTAGTGATATTAAATGACTTCCAAGCAATGCATTACACTGTAGTCTTTCCCCAGGCGCTATATTTGCAGACTATTAATGAGAGCTTTGAATCCTAACTGTTCGGCAAATCAAAGAAACATTCTGATCTCAATTCTGAGAGCCAATTAGTACCAAAATAAATATGTATGAAGACTTTTGATCTGCCACTTTTTTATTTACAAGGTAATAGGATGCTTAGGTTAAAGTGCAACTGCCATTTGAAATTTTTTCTTATGGCGTAACTGTAAAGCTATAGTGATTTTACCAAATTATTATATGTGATTCCCCATTTGAAAACAAACAGAACGGTGTCTACTTTGTCCTACTTGTCCTTTTCTTTCCAAAGTTATGGCATTTTCTGTTCCGAAAGTGTTTGAACAAAATCTTTCTTACCAGAGGTGAAGTGGGCAGAGACTAATATCTGTCAGTCTATGCCCTCAGGCTGAGGCCAGCTAGCTTGCCCACAAATCCCATGATGCCTTGTAATTTAGCATTAAATCCATTTAGGTTCCCACAAGTAAATCAACTGAGCACTGCACAGTACACATACTGGATGTATATGGTGACAGCCTGGCAGCTTCCATCACATGGAGGAGCAGGGGACATGCACAGTACACATACTGGATGTATATGGTGACAAGCCTGTAGCTCCCATCACATGGAGGAGCAGGGGACATGCACAGTACATACAGGATATATATGGTGACAGCCTGGCAGCTTCCATCACATGGATGAGCAGGGGACATGCACAGTACATACAGGATGTATGTGGTGACCAGCCTGGCAGCTTCCATCACATGGAGGAGCAGGGAATGTGTACAATACACATACAGGATATATATTGTGACAGCCTGGCAATTTCCATCACATGGAATAAGTGAAATAAATAATGAGTAACCCAGTTACATGCAGTCTATAGCCTGTGTTGTGTGAGCAGTAAGGGTTAACAGCTTATCTGCACAGAGCTGATATTGCCAATGACAATGTGGGGGAAGGGAGCAGCAAGAAGAACAGAGACAGACAGAGAAACTTCTATAGAATCACAGACTGGGATGGAGGGACTGATCAGGAATAGGGAAGATCTTGTACCTCACTATTCTGTGCAGGTGGCATCTGCATTCACTGTTCTGCATACTACAAGCTCTGGTACATTCACTGATCTATGACCTCCTCCTCTGTGAGCAGGGAGCAGCAGATCCTATCTCTCATGGAACCGACCAAGAAACAAAGTGTAAACAACATACAGATTCCAGAGCTGGAGAGGAAGCAGCTATTGCAGCAATTAGGTAATCTGAGGTCTATAGCAAAGAAACTACTGCATATAGGTAACAAAGATAATAGGCAAAGTTATTTTACATACCAAGAGCTATTGATTTGTGGAAAAAAAACCTTTACAGTTACTCTTTAATATTCAGTCTTCAATCCTGTAGACAGATTTGCCATAGCAACTTAGAAGTTACATTTTAACTACACATTGCAGCCTTTTTCTTTACTATCTAAGCAACATCCCCCTCCGTCCCATAATATCGGGGATAGGATCCCTTTTAGAGCGCCTTAGTATGTGGCTTGACTTATTTACAACCCATGGTAAAAATGTTACCGGGATACCTGCAAGATACTAAACAAGTTCTCCAAACCATGAGCAATTTACAATGGAAAGAAGGGTATATCTGGATTACATGTGACATCGTATCGTTATATACCAATATACCTCATGACAAAGCTTTATTAGCTTTAGAGCAACACATGAAACTATACACTGATTATACATATGATGTCCAACAATATATCCTGGCAGTCACGCATATTCTGCTCAGCAATAATTTTTTCTCATTCAATGATACATTTTATGTACAAACCCAAGGCTGTCCTATGGGGTCATGCTTTTCGCCATCTCTGGCAAATATTTATGTGGCATGGTGGGAACGTGAATATCTATACACCATGACAAATCCATACAGAACATCTATATATTGGTATGGTAGATATATCGATGACGCTCTGCTCATATGGTGTGGAGGAGAGCAGAGCGTCACTGACTTTATTCAATATATCAACAATAACCAATGTAATTTGTCATTCACATATGAAATGGACAAAAACAAAATACCATACTTGGACATCATGTTAAAGGGGAACCTTAATAAACACTGCATTGATACAGAAATGTTCCGCAAACCCACCAGTGGCAACACGGTCCTACAGGCATCCAGTTGTCACCCACAGCATATTATTAAAAATCTGCCAGTAGGTGAATACATACGGGCTAGAAGGAGCTGTAGCGAGGATGCATCCTTTCACAGAGAATGTCAGGTCATTACCAATAGATTGAGACACCGAGGGTATCGGGATTCTACCCTAAACAGGGCTAAACATATAGCTAATAATAGAACCCGACAATCCCTGCTGTCCAATATAGCTAATAAAAACCGTGGCAATAATACCAATACATCCCAACCAGTGTTCTCCACCTCTTATAGTTCTCAATACAATCAAATTGTCACAATTATTAAGAAATATATACCCATGTTAACAACAGATCCACACATGAGACAGGTGTTGAGTCAGGGATGTCGTTTCGTGTCACGCAGAGCACGTACTATTGGTAATATAGTCTCTCCTTCCCTGTATACCTCCCACAGTAGTGGGGCTCAAAATACTTGGCTTAGTACCAAAGGCTCCTACAAATGCGGAGGCAATAGATGCAACATTTGCCGATATATGTACAATACTAATACATTCTCCAGTCTTCACACCAATAAATCCTGGTCCATAAAATCCTTTCTCAATTGCAATACAAAATTTGTAATATATTTGGCAGAATGCACAATATGCAGAGTGCAATACGTGGGCAGCACAATCCGATCAATGAAGAAAAGAATTGCGGAGCATATTTCTGACGGTACTAAACAGACAGACAAGAACATATCCACATTATCTAAGCATTTTCTACAAAAACACTTGGGAGATTTTTCAAGTCTAAAAGTCACCGGAATAGAAAGGGTTACCGCCCCTAAAAGGGGAGGGGACAAAACACAAAAGCTACGAAACAGGGAGATGCTGTGGATATTACAGATGGAAACACGCATGCCCAAAGGACTTAATCATAGATCGGATACAATGTATCTATATTAGAGAGCCCATGTTCTGATGTATATTGTATGTATATAAGAATTCTTTGTTGGCCTTAAGATAAATCAATATTGTCCATGTAATATGTCAGCTGCGATACTTGGTCTAAAGCGCTGCAGTAGTCGAAGCTTAGGACACTCTGCGCTTGCGCCAATTACACAGCCTCAAGACACCTGTTACCTGCCTTTTTAAGTTTGAGCACATACAGCAATGTTTTAGACCATGAATAAGAACTGAATATCTACGTTCGAAACGCGTAGGTCGTCTGCTACCTGCAAATGTACACGCATTTTTAATGGATATGAAATAAAGCCTCAAGTTTTAAGCAATTTCCGAGTGCCGATCAAACTCTACTTTTTTTGGACAGCAGCAGATCCTATCTCTCATGGAACCGACCAAGAAACAAAGTGTAAACAACATACAGATTCCAGAGCTGGAGAGGAAGCAGCTATTGCAGCAATTAGGTAATCTGAGGTCTATAGCAAAGAAACTACTGCATATAGGTAACAAAGATAATAGGCAAAGTTATTTTACATACCAAGAGCTATTGATTTGTGGAAAAAAAACCTTTACAGTTACTCTTTAATATTCAGTCTTCAATCCTGTAGACAGATTTGCCATAGCAACTTAGAAGTTACATTTTAACTACACATTGCAGCCTTTTTCTTTACTATCTAAGCAACATTTATTAATAAAGTATATTAGAAAAGTGTTCACAACACTCCCCCACACAATATCAAAAATCATCTGAAATGACAGTTACTCTAAGTTTCGCTAGTGTGTTCGGTGAGACACCTTGATTTATAAATAAAACTGCCTGTTATTGCCAAAAAAGTTTATATGTTTCCTGAATAATCAATTTTATTAAATTGCTTATGATGGTAGCTTAAAGGGGTATTCCCAAGAAGACAAGTTTTTTATATGTACTCAGGATAGCAAAATAACACACTCTAATTCACTGTTATTAACAAAAATACAATAGTTCACAAATATAAGTTCAACCGGTCTCTATCACTCCTGGTGTGCACAATTTCAGCTGCCCCTAGACATGACCCTGTAAATTCTGACTAAGGGTTCTGTCTCACGACCCTGTAAATTCTGACTAAGGGTTCTGTCTCACGACCCTGTAAATTCTGACTAAGGGTTCTGTCTCACGACCCTGTAAATTCTGACTAAGGGTTCTGTCTCGCGACCCTGTAAATTCTGACTAAGGGTTCTGTCTCGCGACCCTGTAAATTCTGACTAAGGGTTCTGTCTCGCGACCCTGTAAATTCTGACTAAGGGTTCTGTCTCGCGACCCTGTAAATTCTGACTAAGGGTTCTGTCTCGCGACCCTGTAAATTCTGACTAAGGGTTCTGTCTCGCGACCCTGTAAATTCTGACTAAGGGTTCTGTCTCGCGACCCTGTAAATTCTGACTAAGGGTTCTGTCTCACGACCCTGTAAATTCTGACTAAGGGTTCTGTCTCACGACCCTGTAAATTCTGACTAAGGGTTCTGTCTCACGACCCTGTAAATTCTGACTAAGGGTTCTGTCTCACGACCCTGTAAATTCTGACTAAGGGTTTTGTCTCACGACCCTGTAAATTCTGACTAAGGGTTCTGTCTCACGACCCTGTAAATTCTGACTAAGGGTTCTGTCTCACGACCCTGTAAATTCTGACTTGAGTTTCTGTCTCACTCTGCTCTGAGCCTGTACCCCGCCCAACTGTAGTACAGCACGAAGCTCACAGACACTCACTGATTCACTTCCTGCCAGCACCACATCCTGAGCAGAGAGAAGCTGCAAGCCAGGTAGATAAGTGATCCGGGGAATGTTTTGACATCAGCAATCTGTTCGCTATCGGACAACCATACAATCAGTATGTCGTCCATACATCGACCATACCGTGCTATATCTTTTGAAAACGGATTGTCTGATCAGAAGACATAACTTTCCTCACACTATGCAACGTAGAGGTTAGCTAGTGACGTTGAAAATTTTGCCTCCATCGCTGCTCCCCTAGTTGCATGTAGAACTTGTCATTAGATGTGAAGAAATTGGAGCGCAGAAGATACTGGACTACCATCAGTAAATAATATTTCAGGTCTTCAGAATAGGACGAGTGTCTGTCTAGATGGTATGATATTGCTTTCAAAGCCAATTTATAAGGGATGCATGTATATAACGATTCAATATCGCTAGGGTTTATTCTTTACCTAGAAATGGGATCCTCTCATGGTTGACTTTTTAGATCTAACATTAACCAATGATTATGTGTCCACCAAAACGTATAGAAAACCTACAGCAGGGAATGCCATTCTCCATGGCATTACCTGCCATCCAAACCATACCATAAAAAACAAGAAATACCAACAAGAAAAAAACAATATTTCTGCTTGTTTGACTGCCTGCAAATTTCCTAAATAAGTGACGCTAGAGATCGTTATTATTCAGAAATCTCTTCCAAATCTGAAAAATTAAAAAGTATGCTTGCGTCGGGTTGGACCTTTTCCACAAAAAAAAAAAAAAAAAAAACCCACATTAGGCTCACTATTTTCACCTAGCGCAGTGATGGCGAACCTATGGCACGGGTGCCAGAGGTGGCACTCATAGCCATTTCTGTGGGCACTCAGGCCATCCCCCCAATTTCACCAAACAGGACAAAATCCACCAAATCTTTCTGCAGTCCTAAGCAACTTAAAGGGGTATTCTCATCTGGGCATTCACATTCAGTTTCATTAATCTGCCATATATAAACATTTCTTCAATTGGATGTTATTAAAAAAAATGTTCCTGTGTGAAGAAAATTTCTCATTAACGTAGCTATGTTGTCCCTTAGAAACGAGATAGCTTCCTCGGTTACGACCACGTCACACTACAGGAGCAGTGGCCAGACATGCGCTATTCAGTACTGCCTGACCACCTGGCTTCAGCAATCATTACTACAGGATGGCTGCGGAACACGCAGTAGCTCCCGGACATTTCATGTACAAAAACTTTTTGTTTATTTGTTCAATCCCTCCAGCAGACGTGGTCGTATCTAGGGACACAGTCTTGTTTCTAAGGGACCATATTACTACACTTATGAGAAATTATCTTCACACAGGAACATTTTTTTTAATAACATCTAATTGAAGAAATGTTTATATATGGTAGATTAATTAATCTGGATGTGAATGCCCAGACGAGAATACCCCTTTAAGGGATGCTGCTCTCAGCGCTATTTTAAAGCGACAATTCATTGGCTGTTTAAAACTGCGGGAAAAGTGAGAAGGTGTTGACAGAACTGCATTGTCTTTGGAGGTCCTTCTGCTGGACCATCCATTCTTCCTGGAGAGAAGCTACAATGGTGGTCTGAACTTATTTGCCCACCTTCTTTCAACTCTATTGGTGGCCTTAGGAGAGCCAATACAATTGAATGATGTGGAAGAACAGGTAGCAATAAGATACTGCTAGAAATGCCATGTTGGCACTTCATGGTAAATAAGTGGATTTTGGTTGTAGTTTGGGCACTCGGTCTCTGAAAGGTTCGCCATCACTGACCTAGCGCTATCAAACAATATCCAAGAAGGAATACTTTGTTAGATCTTATGGGGTTTTTTAAATGTGGCCAATCACGATGCACAGTATGTCACTATGCAAATGAATCAAAAGTATAACATCTACAATTGATGGTGGAGTTTTTCCTTTAATCAATTGTGATTCATGCAATGTAGTATATAAAATTGAGTCTACAATCTAATTTATCCTATATTGGATGCACAGCACGAGAATTAAAATAACACATTGCTGAACACATAAATGACATGACAAATGCTAATAAGAAAAATGTATCTACTGCCACATACCATTTCTGTACTATTAATCATGGGGAGACTTTGGGATTAAAATGTTCTGGTATTGTCTTTTCCACTAAAAGGTGGAGATAAGAAACGCTGTCTTTGGAACAGGGAAGGTTTCTGGATTCTAGTATTAGACAGTGTTGTACAACATGGCTACATGGTTTAGAAGCAATAAAAAAACAAAGATTTGCTCAGAGATACCTGTCTTTAGTTTTCATTATTACAACTTTTGTGTGAACTGCACTTCTTCAATAGAGTCTACTTTGAGGAGCATACTTGGATTGTTTCCGACACTATATTTGTATTCAGGCAGTCAAGTACAAATGATGTTCTTTAGGTTTGTACTTAAGTTGAATTTGTATGTAAGCCGGAACTGGTGTAAAAAAAATTTGTCCCTGTGACTGTCATGGGAACAAGGATTATCATTAAAGCTTAATTACAGACACCTTACAGCTGTTCATGGCGGCCTGGGGCTAAAGTAATAGCATCTAGAGAGGTCACCAGAGGTCACAGTGGGCAGAGAGGGCTGTCTGTAACTAGGGGTTGTCTGTAAGTCGGGTGTCCTTCAGTCAAGGACTGCCTGTATATAAAAATACATATTAGATATGCAATGTAATATGTGATAACGTTGTCCACAATTTTTTTCCATAACCAAACCAACTTTACTGTATTTTGTACTAATTCCTTAATTGTAAAATGTCTCTTAATTTTGATAATAGTGATCAAGAGTAGAAAACGTGGATGAATTTACAAAGTACATGAGTGGAAATAAATATAAATTGTGTGAATAGTTGTCATCCAGCGATGATAATTAGTTTATCTTTAAGTCAATTAGTTCAAGCCAGGGATGAGAATGATAAACAAGGTTTTTGGTTTCAAAGCCAAAGAACATCTAAGATAATTGACAAATTCATTCACACGGGGACTAAATGGAGGGATAAAATGTGAATCAAAACTGAAGTAGACGGCTTTGTGAGGGATTTTCTTGTCTTCCAAATTGAAGACAGAATTAAGGCTGCAATTCTGCATGTGCTACAATTGTATAAAAATGTAACAAACTGTTATCCCATCAGAGCGGATCTTATAATATTAAGCAATACACTATACATTTCCTGAGGAGTAAAGAAATTTAGAGAAAATATCAGACAGAGCTAGCTCTTACAAACCACACAAGAAATTTTTTTTTAATAACACCCAATTGTATATATATGGCAGGTGAAGTAAATGAATGTGTGTTAGCCATTGTTTTTAGAATTAAAAACAGTTATATGTATTTCTATGGATTCACACACACCCTGTGTTTTCCACATCCTGTGTATGAGCCGACTATCCAAGCTGAAAAATACAAATACTTAAGATTATATCATTCCATTTCCTTAAGTCCAGTGATAAAACCTATGCAGTACACAATAAGAATATCAGGATATCACCATTGATAAAGACATAAATGAACTACTGTAGCTACTCCTGCTAAAGTCTAATATAAGATTGATAGTGTGAAGCAGAGTTGTATGGATGGAAAATCCATTATATTGATTTGTCCTTGTAAAGAAAATGAGGCCCATCTCTCAAAACAAGATGTTAAAAAGTTATCTTTTTGCACTTAACAACCAATTGAATTTCTTGAACTGCATTAGAAGTTTAAATACTGCACTGTGATTGGATGCTATGAGTAACAAAATCAGCATCCCTGTTTCACAGTGTAAATAAATAAGACAACTTGCATATTTTAAGAATTGTATTGACTGATTCATGTACACCAAGAACTTTTAGAATGCTGTACAATTTACATTAAAAAAGTCTGAGAAATCTAGGGAAAGAATGCTATTGTAGGCACAACATCTAATGCCTGTTAAAAATACAAAATAATTATCCTGTATCTAGAACAGATTTTTGTAATCTCATAATACAGTTTAATTTGATCGTTTATCTTTGATTTTTATGTTGGATCCCCGAAGTGTCCTTGTGATTGAGGGCACAGTCGTATCCCAATGAATGCCCAGTGCGCAGTGCATCCTCCTGCCACTTAGGAGATGGAGGGTTCATCAAAAGTGATTGGCTGCTGCTGCTGTTTGGAGTGTTTCCCCAGTGAGGTCACTGTCCTAAAATGAAAAGTGACATCACTGGGGACCTCCCAACTGCGGAGCGATGTATCTGCTGAGCGGAAGCCCAGGGGAGATGCAATACACATGCATCAGTCCCACATAGAGTTCATGATTATGACTAAGAGCAGTTAGCTCGAAACGTGTCAGCCTTGTTCTTCATGCAAGTGGTTTTTAATGCTCCAATAAAGATATACATTTTGCAAGAAGGGGAGTGCTGGAGGATTTTCTGAATTGGTATCTACATATGCACTGGTCCGATGATCCTACCGCGCATATGCCTTCTGGATGCTTGCTGATTTGAATGCATACATCACTTAGCCGGAGTTAGCAAAATGGAAAGTAGGAAGTAGCTTGCTGCATCTTTCCATCCTACCTGTCTGGCAGTATATGTCAATAAAAAAATAAAATTTCCTGCATCCTCTTCTTAGATAAAAAATAGTTTTTATTCAAAAATCATTAAAAATAGCAGGGGTACATCAGGAGGGAAAGGAGAAGCACCTTTGCGATGCGTTTTAAGCTCAAATCCTTTGTCAAGCATCCAAGGACCAGGTTCACTTGACACCTATAGTACATGTATTTGAGGATGTATTTGCCAAGAAGGTCAAACAGAATGGGAAGAATTTATTAATCCAGTTGCAGAAAAATTCTGCTCTCACTGACTAGAAAAAAAGCTCTAAAATGCCTTGTGCCTCATTTTTTTAAAAAATCGGATCACTTTTATTCAAATTTAAAACAAACAGAAAAAATTTAAAAAAACAAACTAAATTTCCACCCTCTTACCCCTTTCCCACACAAGGACATATACATCTTCACATAAAACAAGTACATAACAGCTGGAGTTGCAATATACACTACGCAGGGAGAGAAGATACAGCAAGGTATAATAATAGAAGAATCACATGTACAGACGTTATTAGGACCAATATAGTCACACATAAAACTTTGTGCCACATTTCTTGGTGCAGCCAGATCATGGCCACCAATATGGCTGTGTGCATGGGGCCTTAGACGGTTTTTGATGCTTTCCTGACTAGTACCAGTCGAAGAGACGAAGAGACTCTAGCCGCCCAGAGGTGCGTTCGGCTGCAGGAATGAAATCTCTGCCGGGTCTGACCTGAATTCATCTGTAGTCTGCACTGGCTGAAACTATAGTAAACATGGCAGGCCATGGCATTCACACCCATCCGTGCCCATGTTTGTAGAAGGTGGCATCCAGATTGGAAAGTGGCGGAAAAGGAATGTCTGCCAAAGTCCCCCATTGACCCACCAAAACAGTCAGACAATCCTTATGTTATCCAGTGTTGGGCACATTGTTTCCCTGAATCAGAGATGCGGGCAGCTAATGTAAACCTGACTAGAAGTTTCTTGGTATAGCTGCTAACAGAACACATCAATTGCTTGCTTTATGGAATAAAAGTAGATGTAGTTACAAATTTCTTTTCTATACATTTTATTACATTTTTATTCTATAAACACCAAACTTTCTATCCTGTTTTACAGTGTTTGACATTTTTGTACACTTTAATATTGTCTTACTTCTCCCCATAATTCATGTCTTTGCAGAAAGCAGATGGCATTCTGTAGAAGTCTGGAGTAAAATGGCAAATAGATTATAGAGCTTAAGTGATCCGTCGGTAACCCTGTGCGGATTTATAAGTGCATTAAAAGTGCTGTTGTAGAATTCTTGAATTTGCCAACATTTCATTCAATTCTACTTATGTTATTTATTAACTCTCACATTGCTTCATAATGGAATTTCAATATGTTCATACTACACCCCAGGGGCACTAATACAGAAAACATTACTGTGTGATATAGCAAAACTCAATTTGTAATAATAGTTCATAAATACAAATAATTGGTGGACATGTGATCTTGTAGCTTAGGCCAAATGTGTAACCACAAGACTGTTAAATACTGGTGGGTCAAATAAATTTAAGGTAGGTTAAGAAAACATATTTATATTTTCTTGTTAGATTTCTAGACACACCTGACCAAAACAACAAAGAAGAAGTTTTGAAGCAAAAAGAACAGCGCTATGTAGGGATAGTATTGTACCTGTGGAAGCCGGATAAAATCTAGAGACCACAAAGGGTTTTATTATACAATGTAGAAGACAAAAAGGGAGCGTTATACACTGTGGGTTCAGAATGGGGCATTATACCATTATAATTTGTTCTTTAAATAAGAGGGACATTATACTGCATGGGGTCAAAAAGGGGGGTATTGTATTGTGAAGGGACACTAATGATGCATTACATTGTGTGGGTAAATCAATAGTTATTGCTAGGGGTGTGGCTAAAAATAAGTAAAATTATATTACAGTGGCAGGCAACTTTTGTTCCTCAAAAGTTGATCAGTAGGTGCTTTCACCAAGCGCTGATTTCTGGAGACATTTTGGACCTGATAAACGTTTAGGGGGAGTCTAATTAATGGTTACAAAATGCTAAAAACAAAAAAGTTTCCCCCCCCCTTCTCTCGTTTCTGGAAGAAGGGGGGTAATATATTAGTCTAGTCGTTGTCTGTCATCATGTTAGGTGGAGTAGGAGTAATGTTAGACATGTGGATCTACCACCAGGATCAAGGACTGTAAACTAAGCACACTGAAATACCGGTATTTTCCCCCTCTGACAGGATCGGCTCTTCTTTAAGGTTTTAAAAATTATGCAACCTGAGCCCCTCAGGCCCATTATCGAACCTGAGCCCCTCAGGCCCATTTGCATAAGAAGCTAAGAGGGGGCAGACACCAGTATGTCAGTGTGCTTAGTTTACAATTCTTCATCCTGCTGGTAGATGGCCTTTAAATGTTATTAGCATATGGGTGACATTGCATGCTGAAATAATCCAAATAAGGAATGAATTTATAGAAGAAAATCAAAAGGTGAATAAGTAATAAATTAAAATCCTTGTAAATTAAAGTAGTAATATTGATGAATAAAGAACTGCCTTCATTTGTGATGCAGATTTTGTTGCAGTGTATAAGTTAAAGCTACAGTATTCAATACTGTAAATGTGATTCACCTGTTGAATTCATTTCTTTTACTTGTTAAATTAAGAAACTGCACCTTCAAACACATCAAAACTAAATGCATTTCTATTCCAAGAATTTGAGGTGCACTTTGAACTCCAATGTGTGAATACACTCTGTCAACAATCAATGATCCATTGTCCAAACTACTACTAGTTAGGCATTTAGTCTGTGATACTTAAAACATGTTTTGTCCAATTAACATGAATAAGACAACACTGTATTTTCTAAACTGCTACTAAAAGTAGATTGTTAAAGATAATCTACCCTCAGAATCCATCAAGATAAACCAGGACACTTACTCACAGATCCAGGCACTGTGACTGTGGGAATCTTCTTATATTTGTTATCCATGGCCTCCTTCCTTCTAAAATGTATATTTTTTATTTATGCTAATTAGCATGGAGTGTTCTGTGGGGTGTTACCCTGAAGTTAACATTCAACACAAAGCAAAGACTGATTGATGCCCCCTGGATCATTCTGCTCAGCTCAAAATTGGACTTGACAATTCTACTTTATGAAAGTGGTCAATTACCTGGCAGAGTGAATTGCAGTATCTGGCAAACTTGCACTGGGAACATCGCAGAAGTTTTTCACTCCTGAAACAAACAGAAATGTAGTTAATACATCAGAAATATCATGCCTTATTAATTGCAAGGGGATAGCTCTCAGAGTAATCCTAGTGCTAGAAGAAACTGGGGAGAAGCACCAGGAGTCAACCGGGGAGAATCTAGCCACAATCTTGTTAGTAATTTCTCATTCAAGGAAGCATGGTCAAGAACTTGTAACATTGTAGTTGTCAGGATCATACTTAAAGAGAACCTACCACCACAAATCTACTTATAAAGGTAGATCGGGTGGTAGGTGGATGTAAGGGACGTGAGGATAGCTAATCCTCACGTCCCCGCTAACTTTTGGGAAACTTTATTGACCTAATATGTAAATTTCGCTATGCGGCTACTGGGGCGGGGAGTAGCCGGCACGAGGCTACACAGCGCGGCTACTCCACGCCCCAGTAGCCACATTACTCCTCCTACCATGTTGTGTGCGGCGCGCAGCTCCTCGTAGCTGCGCGCCCTCGTCCGACAGGCCGGCTACTGCGCATGCGCAGTAGCTCCGGCCTCGGAGCTGGGACTGCTCAGCCGGCGTTCTGCGCATGCGCAGAACGCCATCATGACGGACGAGGGCGTGCAGCTACGAGGAGCTGCGCGCCGCACGCAACAGGGTAGGAGGAGTAATGTGGCTACTGGGCCGTGGAGTAGCCGCGCTGTGTAGCCTCGTGCCGGCTACTCCACGCCCCAGTAGCCGCATAACTAAATTTACATATTAGGTCAATAAAGTTTCCCAAAAGTTAGCGGGGGCGTGAGGATTAGCTCTAAAAAGAGCTATCCTCACGTCCCTTATATCCACCTACCACCCGATCTACCATTATAGGTAGATTTGTGGTGGTAGGTTCCCTTTAAAGGAGACCTCTCACATGAAATAACAATCCACAGCAAAGCAGTCTTCCTAAACCATCCCCTCGGCCTCTTTCAAAGCTTATGCATTATGTTTACATGTGTGTTCTAGAACTTTTACAACTTTAGCTCCAACCTGGGACCCATAGTATGGCAATTAGCTACTATGGGTCAGATTGATGGAACTCTTGCTGCAGTGGTCCAGCCTAGACATGAGGCGGCGCTCTGGGCATACACCTCTCCTCCCCTGTCTCTCCTCCTCTACCTTCCCCTTTGACCCCAGTTCTCATGCATGACAACAATGCTGGCATTCAGCTAGCTTCTCTTTCTATGGCCGCAAAGGCTAGGTCGACATCTGGTTAGTTTACAGAGTATCCTGTGACGCATCTCACAAACCACAGTGGGTGGCACAAGTGTAGCCATAGAGGAAGATGCTAGCTGAATGCCGGCAACACGAGAACTGGGATCAAATAGGAGAGTGGGGGAGAAGAGACACAGGAAGAGAGGGACCCAAAGTAGCTAATTTGCATACTGCAAGTTCCAGCTTGGAGCTAAAGTTATAAAAGCTATAGAACACTCACATAAACATAATGCACATGCTTAAACAGAGGCTAAGGAGATGGTTTAGGAAGGTTGCTTTGTTGTGGGCTGTTATTTCATGTGACAGGTGTCCTTTAACCCCTTAAGGACTCAGGGTTTTTCGGGTCATTTCTCGCTCTCCAACTTCAAAAATCCATAACTTTTTCATTTTTACGTGTACAGACCTGTGTGAGGGCTTATTTTGTGCGTAACAAATGTTACTTTCCCGTAATGTTATTTATTTTAACATGCCGTGTACTACGAAGCTGAAAAAAAATTCCAAATGTGGAAAAATTGAAAAAAAAAAAACGTGTCACGTTCTTGTGGGCTGTTTTTACGACTTTCACTCTTCGCTCCAAATAACACGCCTACTTTATTCTTTGGTTTGGTGCGATCGCGGTGATACCAAATTTATATAGGTTTTATTGTGTTTTAATACATTTTCAAAAATTAAACGAATGTGTACAAAAAAGAAAAAAATTTTTTTGCCATCTTCTGATGCTAATAACTATTTCATTCTTTGGCGCACGGAGATGTGTGAGGGGTCATCTTTTGCGAAATGAGGCGACGTTTTCATTGCTTCCATTTTGAGGTCTGTGCGACATTTTGATCATTTTTTATTTCATTTTTTATGTTATGTAAAAAGGTGTAAAAGTCGCATTTAGGACATTTGGGCGCCATTTCCCGCCTCGGAGGTCACCGCCGCCCGTAACCGTTTTAATATTTTGATAGATCGGGCATTTTGGGACGCGGCGATACCTAATATGTTTGTGATTTTTACTGTTTATTATGTTTTATATCAGTTCTAGGGAAAGGGGGGCGATTTGAACTTTTAATATTTTATAATTTTTTTTTATTTTTTAAATTTTTTTAAATTTTTTTTTTTCACTATTTTTTAGACCATCTAGGGTACATTAACCCTAGATAGTCAGATCGCTCCTACCATATACTGCAATACTTCTGTATTGCAATATATGGCATTTTTGCAGCACATTCATTACAATGAGCCACTGGCTCATTGTAACGAATCTGCAGATGCCAGATAGTCTCGGGTCAAACGAAGACCCGAGGCTACCATGGCAACCGATCGCTGCCCCCCGATGACGTTCGGGGGCGCGGCGATCGTAATAAAGATGGCGGCGCCGTCTTTTAAAAGCCGGCGGCATTGAAAGGGTTAATAGCCGCGGTCGGTGCTTGCGGTGGGGCAATATGCAACAACCCCCACCTCTGTATGAAGGGGTTAAAACAAGTATGGAGCAACAAAAAGCTGCATGTTCACATATCAGAATCAATACTCCAGTACAGCAGAGGCATTCCATACATTTACAGTATTATTTAGGTACATGATGAACAGGTCCAAAGTACTAAAATTGCAACATTGCATTTCAATGATTACTAACTGTGAAGGAAACCGATGTTTTGGACCCCTAAAGGATACGCAAGGTCACTTAATTATCCTTTTTAGACACTTCCAGAATGCACTGGTTCTGAGAGGCGCAGGAAGTGATTTAAAGTGGTCCACACAACTTCCGGATATGGCACAACAATAAATCACAACCACGAATGGCTATAAGACTCATTTCCCTAGCCTTAGTGAAACAGAACCTTATCAACCCAATTAAGCTACCACCAGTCCTACTTTAAAGAGGACTCGTCAGGCAAATTAACCACCTAAACTAAATATATTTTCATAAACTGCCATTAGAAAGTATTGCCTCTATCCCCTCATTGTCCCTCTAGATGTCACTCAGGGGGATATTTATCATACGCTGGCGCACGAGCGCCAGCGTATGATAGCCCCGCCGCTGCAAATTCGCAGCCCGATACATGAAGAGGCTTCTGCCTCTTGATGTATCGGGCTGCCAGTCGCGCAGCGGTTTTCCTACGCCAGGCAGGGCGTGGCGTAGAAAAAGACGCAACCGGCGACTTTTCACATATGAAAAGTCGCCGGCAGCAGCGAGTGCGCAGGCGCGGGGACAGTAACGCCCCGCGCCGGCCCACTCTAGTCCGGCCGCGCCCCCCCCTTCACGCCCCACTGGCGTGAAGGTGGCGGATTGTGAAAAATAATCGCAAAAGCTAGCAATAAGGTCCTGATAAATATCCCCCTCAGTCTCTAAAAGGTTCTCCATCACTGTGCTAGAGCCTTGGGAGTTGGGGCACTGCGGTCCTCTGACGATAACTAATCCAAAAATGTAGTTTCCCTTGAGCGGAGATATACATCACCAACATATTGGTCTAAAAGTGTTATGACTTATTGTCCTCTGTTTGAAAATGGGGGGGGGGGAATCTGCTCAAGGTGTTAGTTACTATCTACCCCCGGCAGAGCCAGAGTTCCTCTGCAGCCTTTGTAGTGTTAGATAACACTCTAGCTACCTCCATTAGGCTAATTAAGCTGAGGCTGTGAGAAGTAAGGGATATGGGTGGCTTGATGAACAGGACAATATCTGGCATGTGGATCTCCCTTGTTCATCACACTAACCTCTACATCACAGGTGAAACACAAAGCCTGCATGCCAAATCTGGTCCGCAAGCTGCAAGTTATCCGGCCCGGCTTGTGTCCCTGCCTCTATGCTGCACCCGTCGATAGCGCAGCATAGAGGCAGGATGCGATACTAGCCATTTTCTCACTCCCATGAAGCAGCCTTTTCAACTGTGCACGGTCATTCTGAAGCCAGCACATGTGATGATCTCATGCATGCCAGATACACATCCAGAGAGTAGAGCACTGAAGCAAGACCAAGGCAGATGGCGCTGCAAGGAAAGGTGAGTACACTGTACTTACAGGAGGACAGTGTGACTACTGGGGGGCAGTGTGGGGACACTGGTGCCATGAGGGGGGGGGGGGACTTTGGCTCCTGGGTGACTGGGAGGGGCTTAGTGGCAGCTGGGGGCTCAGCATTGTGGTGTTCCTCAAAATTGATGATTGGAATAGTAATGCTGTATACTATTACTAAGTACTAAGTTACTATGTAACTACTAAACAACTTGAGAAGATACATTTATACAGTAATAAAATGACATTCGGCCCCTTCAAAAGGAAGCTACCACCAGGATCAAAGATTGTAAACCAAGCGCACTTACATACTGGTGTGTGACACTTCAGACAGGATCTGCTCTTCTTTAAGCTTTCTTTGCCCTTGTTTATCAGAAAAAAAGCTTTATGCAAATGAGCCTGAGGGGCACTAGGCTTCATTAACACCTATGGAGCCTAGAGCCCCTCCGGCTCATTTGCATAATATTAAAAGTCCTTTTAAAAAAAAACTAGGGCACAAGAAGCTAAAGAAGAGTGGATGAGGGGAAAGGTGGCACATGCCAGTATGTGAGTGTGCTTGGTTTACTATCCTTCATCCTGGTGGTAGATGTCTACAGGTCTGGGTCAAGGGCACACATCACTGGTGCACATAGGCCCTCCAAAGTCTTTCTACCAGTGCTAAAAAGTTAATATACAAAATATATTAGAATATTACAAATCATATTTTAGAAAAACAATGGACAACATTGAAGTATGGAGATTTTCTTTAGGTTTTAGATACAAATGCAGTCCTGCCGTTATGATACAGCTGACACCATTTCTTATAATAGACTGATCTCATCCAGATGTGGCGACTTCTCTCCTATATACTTCAGCATCAGCTTTAATTTGTCACAGAAATTATCTTCTGCCACCAGATAAGACATTTTTAATGAGGAAGCAATTAACGGACTAGAAAGAACAGTATAATAAAATTCTGTGGAGACAGTTTCCCTCCGAATATCCCCCCTTATTATTCTAGAGAGACACAAAAGAAAAACAGCAGTGCTAATACTTTAAGTAAAACAAGCATACAGCAGACATATTCCACTTGTATTTTACTTCTATTATGAGATCATTTAATGATTTATTTTTTGTAATGTCTAAAGAGTTTTCTAAAGTTGAAAATGGCTGACAGAGCCAAACAAAATACAAAAAAAAACAACATTCCCTTTAAGGGCATCTACCAACAGGATGAAGGACTGTATGTATGCAAATGAGCCATAGGTGTTAATGGAGTCTGGAGACCCTCAGGCTCATTTGCATACAGTCTTTCATCCTGGAGGTAGATGTCCTTTGACCTACATCCCACTTCCTCTTACCCTGGACCAACCCTTTTCGAAAGAAACTTAAAAAGAAAAAGATAGAAATAGGTGTTCAACTGTGTAACAATTCCATGGAAAATTCAGCATTATTTTATAGCCAACGAGAAATCACAAATTTACTTAACTAATTAGACATGTTATAAAGAAACTTTTTTTCTAACATTTCCTTTGGAGGTATAGTATTAATCCATTCCAAACAAAATACTTCACCATTTATTACACAACAGCAAACACGACTTGGAGAAAGTTGGCCTAAATTTGACATATGCTCTTATGACATTGGCTAAACAGCCTGCTCTAAAGTATTAAAAATCACTCACTCAACATTCATAGCAATTTTTTTTTTTAAGTTTTTATTTATTCAAGTTTTACAGTTTTACATTTTTGTACAATTACAATAAACTAAAACAAGACAGTCAGCTACATCTTATTCTTCACCACATTACAGCATTAACAAGTGTAATCATATTTGCAACAGCCAGTATAGTACATATTCAGTAAGGATACATGTGGTAGCAGTTTATGTATCAGAGGGGAAATCAGAGCATTGTAGCCAACCCACTTGTTGTACCATAAATTAACCTTAGCAGACACACACAGATACCAACATACTCATTCTCCTTTGTTACAGGGATAAACAAACAACAGAGGGACTTAAGGGGATAAAGTGGTATAGGGATTCACACACCATCTGTACCAGATGCGCTCAAATTTTTGGGGCCACTTTATGTTGACATATAACAAGAGGCATTGAGGAATCACACTGTTAATAAGAAGTATCCATCGTTTTAAGTGGGGAGGGTCCTGATTCTTCCATGACATCACAACCAAAAAAAAAAGGCGTAAAAAAAAAAGGGTGAACCTAAAAAATATTTTATCCTAGTAGACATTGATTACTTCATTCATAACACCAAGGAGACATCCTGTAGGGGACATTAAGCGTGGGAACTAAAAGTGTCAATTTAGAAACTCCAGGACTACAGACTAAAAAACATGAATCTTAGGGCAGGCCCAAACACAGTGGAAGAAGGAACCTACTTCAGCCTGACCGTGAAAACACAAATCCTTGGGCATTACCCCCATGTGAAAAAGTTTTGCAGGGGTGAAATACACGCGGTGCAGAAATATAGAGTGGATTAGGAAGTCACTTGCACTACCCATAGATGCAAAATAGGATAGTTCAACGTCCCTCCAGTCATCATCCGACAGTTCAGGGATGTCACCTCTCCAATGTTCAAGGGTTTTATCAAATGGTCTAGTCCTTTGTTCTTGCAAGAGGGTGTAGACCTGAGCGAGTCATTTATGTAGGTCCGGGGTTCTCATAAAAGTTTCCAGTTTTGAGAATTTCACTGTCAGGCTGGAGGAACCAAACTGGACCCTAAATGCATGTAATTGTGTATAATAAAAATTGGCAGTAATGGATACGACATGCCTCTCTCTTAACTATTATGAAAAAGGCAGTTGCACAGCCACAACATATGGGATAGGTCCAGTGCAATATATCATGGATATGTTTCAAGAAGCAAAAAGGATTGCACCAAAAATAGACCAATGTGTATAAAACGATAAGTATGAAAAATTTAAACAACAAGTATCAATGTTTATTCGAGTGTAAAGACAGACACAAAAGAGACATACATTTAAAAACATTTAAAAAAATGTATTGTACAAAGAAATTCATGAGTGGTGGCCCTGGTGCGGGTCAACCCCCAACACACCCCTATCCAGACACTGGTTGATATCTATATGTCTACCTCAATATTGCACATAATCCACAGTAATATGGTCCAAATACAGGATTTGCAATTGCAATAAGCCCAAACTGCACAGTCCGCAGTGGTGTCAGCAGCGGATGAATAGCTGTAAACAATGCATCAAAAGTAAAGCAAATGCTTCAATCAAAAGCTCACCCCGTTCTGGGAAGTGCCACTAATAAAGTGCTAGGTAAAAAACTATAAAGTGCTAGTAGAAGGTTGTGAGCTATCACTGCTAAAGTTAAGATATTACCCACTGCATGTGTCCACGTGGAAATCTGAATCACATGCTGTAAAGGACTGGCATACAGGTAGAGGTAGGTAGGAAAGGAGGTGACCGGCTCCCCACGCGTATTGTCGTCAGAGGACGACTTCCTTCTCCTAACTTAAACGGTGGGAACGAAAAGAATTTCTCCTTGACCAGTACCCACTGGTCCCCGAGCCGACAAGGACACTCCCAGAAGTATCTCAGTTTTCATGGCACTGGAGCCCTCTCTCTCATGCTGATTCTGATTCAGGCTGTTTCCAGTTTGGAAAATATTGTGATTTCATTCCATCCCGCATTACAATGATACATATATGTATATTTTGTTGTTTTTTCTATTTTCAAATTTTGTGATTTTTGAGTTATTATTATGGGCACTGACCCGCAATTTACAAGAAATGACAGACATACTGTGACTTTTCTCTTTATGTTGTTTGAATAATAATGTACTTACACCCCAACCTTTTGCGTCTCCGTTGTTATGCCCTATGGGCTATGTGTGTTCCAATCAGGCTGCTAGTGGTGGCAATTGGTGTGTCCCTTGAGGACAGATTCTGCTGATCTGCAGAAATTGGTGTCTCTCTTTTTTAGGTAGAATGACATCTCTCCCCTGACATGTTGAACCATGCACTTGTACAAAGTCACAGGATGATGTGACTGGACAGTCCCCCATCCATCCATACCCTCTCTGACCTTCTGCATTAAGGGGTTTTGGGAGTTGTTCAATATGGCAGATGTATCGTGGGGTGTCTTATTTACTTGTTTATTAATAATCATCATTAATCCTGCCTCTATTCATACTTTCTTGCTATACTTATATTGCACATCTTTATTCTATATAGCATGTTTATCGCCGCTTTGAGCTTGATCAAGACCGCCGTTTCTGAATACTATTTACATCCAGATCAGCTATTTCTTTCTCCTTGAACTAACGTAATATGACACCACTGATAATCCATGGTTGCTAGGTCGCCGCTTATTGTATTACTCGTATCTGGAAGATCATACTATGTAGCTAAGTCAGCGTTAACTTGTTGCCTAGTTACCTATTATCAACACCCCAGCCGGGGAGCGCATGCGCAGTAATTCGCCGCTATAGACAATGAATGGTCACTTCCAGTTACGCGCATATGACAACTTCCGGTCACGCGCATATGACCACTTCCAGTCAGGCGCACATGACTACTTCCGGTCTAGCGATGCCATGCCGACATAGCGGCATTTCTGATTGGCTACACACATCCTCAGGGACGCATTTAAGGTGGGTGCTCTTACTCATTAGGCTACTTACCCCTGAGGAAGTCATCCTCTGACGACGATACGCGTGGGGAGCCGGTCACCTCCTTTCCTACCTACCTCTACCTGTATGCCAGTCCTTTACAGCATGTGATTCAGATTTCCACGTGGACACATGCAGTGGGTAATATCTTAACCACAACCTTCTACTAGCACTTTATAGTTTTTTACCTAGCACTTTATTAGTGGCACTTCCCAGAACTGGGTGAACTTTTGATTGAAGCATTTGCTTTACTTTTGATGCATTGTTTACAGCTATTCATCCGCTGCTGACACCACTGCAGACTGTGCAGTTTGGGCTTATAGCAATTGCAAATCCTGTATTTGGACCATATTACTCTGGATTATGTGCAATATTGAGGTATGAATCAAAAAAGAAAAATTGTCCATTAGGACACATAAACCCATTAGTCACTAAAAAATAACTTTTATTGGTATTCATTAAAAGATGGAACTAGCGTCATCCAATATTGTATGTTAAAATTGCCAGAGTACAGAGGGCGGCAGTTCTTACTATATCAGAGTGGTGAGTAATTACTAATTGAAGCACGTAGGTCAGTGGTTAGATCTCGGATGCTGATGGTACGTGCAAACGCTGCGTTAGATATACCGCAGGTCGTATTCTATCTTGTATTGCGGGGGGACCCGTGTAGATTTATTGGGTTCGATCAAATAGCCACTTCGGCATCGTATTTTCCCTATGATGCACAGGTCAGACTCCCCAGTGTGAGTAGTGCTGCGCTCACACAATGCAATGTGTTCCTTTTTGAGCATAGACTAACCAAAGACTCAGATTTATTACTAATGCCGCTAGCTAGCTGTATAGTATTGCTCCCTAAGTAAGCTGTCCGTCCGCTGCCTCTGTATTAAAATCTAACAAAATAGCCCCCCATGGCAGGGCAATGGCACATCTCTACAAAACTTCTTTGATAAGATTAACAATAATGATTGGGGACTAACGTTCACCCCATATCAGAGTCCAGACAAAGTAGAATTCCTCGACCTAGAAATAGGACATAACGAAAAAATTCACCACAGCCACTTTTTTTTAAAAAAGTGGACGTAAATAGTTACTTAGACTACTACAGCAATCACCATAGGAAATGGCTTCAGAACATTCCCTACAGCCAATTCAGACGTCTCAGAAGAAACTGCTCGAACACCCAGACATATGAGCAACAGTGTCGTATTCTGAAAAAAAGGTTCAAGGAAAAGAAATATCCAAACACACTTATCAAAGATGCCATCGAAAGAGCAAGCCAATGTAGCCAGAAAGAAAGTCTTCAAACCAAACAGACAATAAATAAAAAGAACGAAAACAACACACCAACTAAAATTCATTACTACATACAGTAACGACAGCAAAGATATCCTTAACATCCTACAAAAACATTGGACGATCATCAGGTCAGACCCCGTACTTACTAAAATTGTACCGGGCAAAATATCATGTATATACAGGAGAGCCCCTACAGTAAAGAACATCCTGGCACCCAGTATCCCTAAACAATATAGGAACAGAGTACCACCGAGCACCTCTAAAGGAAGCTTTAAGTGTGGCAAACCTCAGTGTCTATGCTGTGGGATGATAAAAAGATCAGACCATTTTAAATCTAACAGCACAGGGGAAAACTTTGAATTAAAGTTTGAACTGAATTGCAGCAGCAGCTATGTCATCTACCTTATCGAATGTCAGTGCGGTCTCCAATATGTTGGTAGAACGACACAAGCACTGCATTGTAGATTAAACCAACACAGATATAATATCAGACATAAGGTCTTAAATCATGGACTGTCCAAACACTGTACCCTTAAACATAAAGGCGAAGGAAAAATTACCATTATGCCAATTGACTTCATTAACCCTGGAATCAACAATAGATTTGCCACTTTAAAGAAAAAGGAAATCTATTGGATTTATAAACTGAACACCTTGAAACCGTCGGGACACAATGAAATGACAGAAACCGTACTGACCTAAAAATACTGCTGGTTCTTCCCCCAAAAGTAATACATCCCAGTTTGAGAATATATATCTTCTCCCTCCTTTATCCCTTATCCCCATCAATCTTAGTATCCATACATACCGCAACTCCGTCACTCCAGCGCAACACATCCACAGCTCACCATGATTCATGAAATCCTCCTCTCGAGACTGACAACTAGCTTTTTAGACCTTCCCGGCTTCCGTAGCCTGGTTGACTCGGAGGATCACGATTAGGTCTCTGCGCCGGATAAACAAGGTTATAATTCCCTCTCTATATAATAAAGGCACACGGTCCGATATATATATATATATATGTATATATATATATATATATACACACACATACATCTTACTAATTATACAATATATATGTTAATTTATTCTATTTAATTTATTTTATTATGGATTGTTCAATTATGTCATCTTTAATATTCATTTTTAATTATGTCTCTTATTTATTTATATATTAGGATGATTATTATTATTATTACTTTTAGTAACAATGACTCAAGACGAGTCAATTTTATGAATGAATACAATTACTACAATGTATATGTTTACATAGTGACATCACTCTGACGTCAGCTGTGGGTCATCTTCCCGCCAAGTGATGGTTATAAGCCCGCTTTACCTATGCACTGTATACCTTGTGTAACTGATGAAGAGCCCGGTTCGGGCTCGAAACGCGTCTTACCCAATAAAGGAACTCTAAGTTTATCACCTACTACTTGTGAGTATTTGGCGCCGAAATAACCTCCTGATTGGTAGCTTCATAAATTGTAATACAGCAAACGTTATTTATGTTATTACGTGCAATAAATATAATGTGCAGTATGTGGGTTGCACTGGAGGTCCTTTAAAGGTCCGCATCAGAAGACATCTACTTGATGCCAAAAATGTAAATACAGTAAATGTATCAATGACATCTCGCCATTTCCAAGCGGTGCACAATAGGGAATTGCAGTTCTTTTGTTTTCACTGGCATTGAAAGGGTTTGGAAACCGGTCCGGGGTGGAGACCATAGGCGGAAACTGCTGAACCGCGAAACTTATTGGATCTTCACCCTGGACACAAAAGTTCCAAAAGGAATGAATAAAAGATTAGACATGATATGCCATTATTAATTACCCTTTCTGACTCCAGGTAAATTCATGTTTTTTGTTCGTATTTTTTTTCTGTATACCTTGGTGTTTGTTATTTTTAACACAGTTGTAATTGATTGCTTCTGGTCATGTGACACAGTGCAACTGGTTTACATTACTGGAAACACGTGTTAAGGTTAATACCCGAAAAGCATAGACGATTTATGCTGTTGTATCCCATGGCCGAATTTGTCATTTTTAACAAAATGGAATAAAGTCTTGAAAATTTTACATCGATTCCTGTTGCATCGTGTTTGTTGTCTGCTACATTTGTACTCTCCAAGCCGGAGTGATCCTTGCTCGGATGGTTCCAGGTGCTATGAAATACATCATCAGGGTGAGCTGACGTTCCTTCTATATGCTTTCTTCTGGCCTTTAAATGTGGGGTTAAATGTGTAAGACATGCGAGATCCTAATCCACAGGACCACCACCAAAGGACAATACCACCAAGGAGACTTTCTCTATTAACATTTTCATCAACTGCAGCTGCAATTATGTCGCCTACCTTCTAGAGTTCCCCTGCTCTTTGTAGTACATTGGACGTTCATCACAGACACTCAGAGAAAGTATTAACACGCATAGGAGCAAAATTAAACCTGGATTCCTTCTGCACAGTGTCACATCACGATAGGGATATTTTAGCCTCATACTTAGGTTGCAGACCATTCTTTCAATGATCTCATTTATCTCAGTTATCAGTGTCCGCTTAGGGCCCATTGTTATATTGGTTATACCATATTTTTAGGTTACCCCGTATACTTGCTACCTGTAACAAATACTCCTCGTTCGGGGATCCTTACATCCCATCCATCCCCATTATAATCTCCCCTCCTCTGTGCGTTAAACACTGCCCTTTTCCATTTCTTATTTCCATAACACCAGTTGGGCGCGCCTCCGGTCATATGTGCATGCGCACTTCCCAGACCTTCACTACAGGCTTAAAAACCGTGAAAATCCCTGTTCTGCCTATACACCACAGCGTGCAATAGGAACCCTCTTTTCTCCTCAGAACAGTACCTTTTTCCCCTCCTCTCTATCCTCCACCCTGGAGGTGCATCCGTGGTCCTCAACCAATATCTTCTTCATATAGGTCAGTTTTTCCCCCCACTAACACCGCCTTTGTTATTGGACCACCTCCATTTAACCGAGGTAAGCCCCACTTACCATCCTCTTCCTACGCTGCCCCCAGCGTACATCCTAGGCCTACTCATTAGCCTTCCCTACAGGTCAGCATTTTTCTCATTATCCCTCACTTCCTGTCATACATCATTCCATTTGCAATATATTATTTCTGCTAAAGATACCACTGCATATCCCCATGTCATACCTCAACCACCAGGTAGTAACACCTTTGGGTTTCCCCACTAATCCTCCCCCCAGCTTTACCAGTTTATCATGTTTCATTTATTTCCTCATTTCCTCCCACCCTCAGGTCTACAACACCATCAGCCAAAATAGGTCCGGTTCCTTTGACCCAATTTACCACTCTGTTCCCCTGTTCAACTCTACTGCTCCCAGGTAAGCCTCCAACCCCCCCCCCCCCTTCCTCCCTTTCAGTTATCATATACTCCCCCAAATCACCTAGAAACTGCAAACGGTTGCCAACATGCTACACTGCCAGTGGTCATATTGATTTTATTAGTTTTATATCTATACCTTACAAACAATGAATTTTTAATATGCCTTTTCTGTATACAGGCGGTCCCCTACTTAAGAACACTCGACTTACATACGACCCCTAGTTACAAACGGACCTCTGGATATTGGTAATTTATTGTACTTTATTCCTAGGCTACAATAAACAGATGTAACAGTTATCACAGGTGTCTGTAATGCAGATTTTTTGTTAATGTTGATTCTTATGACAACCCAACATTTTTAAAATCCAATTGTCACAAAGACCAAAAAAGTTCTGGCTGGGATTACAATGATAAAATATACAGTTCCGACTTACATACAAATTCAACTTAAGAACAAACCTACAGACCCTATCTTGTATGTAACCCGGGGACTGCCTGTATTTACATATTTATACAGTTTTACATATTTATTCCTCAAACTATGAAAATTTTGTACTGGGTATCATTTGTTGTCATATTCATTTGTACAACTACTTATTTTAGTCTTTGATATACTTTTACTTATGCATTTATTTGCTTAAAAATCATGTATATTTATTCATGCTGTTTGTATGTATTGTCGAAATATTTTTTTTAGTGTACATTTTTATATTGGACCTGACGAAGAGGATGATCCGTTCTCGAAACACTTTGTCCGTACAAGAAAATAAAATCTAAATAAAAATCTCTTATCAACCTTTTGGTCTTCCACTTCAGTCAGCACGTATACCAAAATCTGTCTTTATCATATTGCACACATTCATTTACTTTTCCGCCAGCCACACAGGGACACAGGTTACGCTGCAGCACCCTCCCAAGACTGTGCATACTCTTCTACGTATCAAAACTTCCACCTCTTGACTTTCCCAGGGCCCCACGTAGTAATACTTTGTTACCCTAACTTTACACTGCCTTACTTTTAGAAACTAACTTGCAGAATAAAACTCCAATCTTATACTACATTATGACAATGGCTGTGATGAAATGGTAGAGACTGTTTGTCGCTCTCGACAGAGTTGTGGCAGTTTTACCTGAACATTAAGGACAGAGTTATCTCAGTACTAACCAACAGGCGACAGGCTTGTAACGCCACTATAAAGCTTCAGAATAAATAATGCAGTATTCTACTTTTTTCCAGTATCTACTTGAAGTTACTTTACTATGACAAATAATACAACCTTCTCCTTAGAATGCATTCTACATAAAGACTCCTCTGCAGTTCCCTGCACCAAAACTTAAAGGCAACTATCAAAAGGAAAGAATACACCAAAAACACACAATTGGTGTTATGGGTTACTTTACAAATATAAGGCAGTGGTAAACATTTCTGGAATAACTTTCTTCATGTATAACATTGGTAACATTGTGGTTGCAGCCACCTTTTACTGCAGTTTATACAAAACTCTAAAGAAAAAAAATATATTTTTTTAATTATGCAACAACAGAATATACACAATATACAACACATTATAAAAGATTGCATACAAAACAGGCCTTAGTTCAGCCTTACAGGATTGTTTTTCTTCTGCCTTAGGAGAACACTATAAATCCAAATAGACAAATGTGGAGCTTCACTCTATTACCATCCTCTTCTCACAATGGTCTCCAGGAATTCCTGAGCATTCCCTATATTCTGAAAGTCTCTACCAAAATCTGTCAGATTGTCTGCCATCTCCCAAACCTTTAAAGGGTTTCTACCACCAGGACCAAGAATTGTAAACCAAGCACATTTACATGCTAGTGTGTTCCCCCTCTGACAGGATCTGCTCTTCTTTTAGCTTCTTATGCCCTGGTTTGTACAAAAAAAGATGCTAAAAGTTATGCAATTATTATCCAAGGAGCTCCAGACTCAACAGCTATGGTTTAACAGTTATGCAAAGGAGTCTCTCAGGCTCATTTGCATACATTTTAAAGGTTTTTTTTTTTTTTTTTTAAAACAAGAGCTTAAAGGGGTATTCTCATCTGGGCATTCACTTTCAGTTTCATTAATCTGCCATATACAAACATTTCTTCAATTGGATGTTATTAAAAAAAATGTTCCTGTGTGAAGATAATTTCTTAAAAATGTAGTCATTTTGTCCCTTAGAAACGAGATAGCTTCCTCGGATATGGCCACGTCTTCTGGAGGGATTGCACAAAGAAACAAAAAGTTTTTGTGTATGAAATGTCCGGATGTTGCTACATGTCACACAGCCGTCCTGTGGTAATGATTGCTGCAGTCAGGTGGTCAGGCAGGACTCTATAGCGCAAGTCTGGCCACCGCTGCCAGAGTGTGACGTGGTCGTATCCGGGGAAGCCATCTCGTTTCTAAGGGACAGAATAATTACATTTATGAGGAATTATCTTCACAAAGGAACATTTTTTTTAATAACATCCAATTGAAGAAATGTTTACATATGGCAAATGAATTTAATTAAATGTGAATGCCCAGATGAGAATACCCCTTTAAGGAGCTAAAAGAAGAGCAGATCCTACAAGAGGGGTCACACACCAGCATGAAAATGTACTTGGTTGACAATCCATCATCCTGGTGGTAAACTTCCTTTAAACATAACCCAAGAACCCATTTGTTTAGCATAGTCTACAATACGCAATAATCCCACTGCTATGTTCCCTCACCCTGTGTCTCCATCTACCCTCCCATATAGATTGTGAGTCTTCACAGGCAGGGTCCTTTATCCACTTGCCCCAGATCTCTGTAGTTTTGTATTACTTGCATTTTTTTTGTAGTCTTAAATAAAAATGTATGTGAACCCCTTACTGAATGTAAAGCAACATGTAATTAATGGTGATTTATAAAATAATAATAAAACAGCTACCATATTTCCAAGCTGTGATTATGTAGAAATCATTCTCTAATGTTGCCCACACAAAGAAACCCAAATGAACAGATTTAGGTGGGATACAATTAAAGGGACTATGCAATTGCCCCCTGGGTGTTTAAGACTGAGAATTATAAAATGACATGCATTTATTTAATATTTGTCTACAGAAAACGGATTTCTACTGCATATTCTAAATAGAAAGTTGGTGCACTTGGGGTTTTGCTGTAGGTTCCAGAGCAAGGAAGTCACCAGCAGGACAAACCCCCCAGATCGGCTTTAAAGAGAACCTACCACCACGAATTTACCTATAAAGGTAGATCGGGTGGTAGGTGGATGTAAGGGACGTGAGGATCTCTCCTTTTAGAGCTAATCCTCACGTCCCCGCTAACTTTTGGTACACTTTATTGAGCTAATATGTAAATTTTGTTATGCGGCTACTGGGGCGTGGAGTAGCCGAGCACAAGGCTACACAGTGCGGCTACTCAACGCCCCAGTAGCCACATTGCTCCTCCTACCCTGTTGCGTGCGGCGCGCAGCTCCTCGTAGCTGCGCGCCCTCGTCCGCCAAGCCGGCTACTGCGCATGCGCAGTAGCTCCGGCCTCGGTTCTGGGACTGCTCAGCCACCGGCCTGCGTTCTGCGCATGCGCAGAACGCCATCATGACGGACGAGGGCACGCAGCTCAGGGTAGGAGGAGTAATGTGGCTACTGGGGCGTGGAGTAGCCGCGCTGTGTAGCATCGTGCTCGGCTACTCCACGCCTCAGTAGCCGCATAACGAAATTTACATATTAGCTCAATAAAGTGTACCAAAAGTTAGCGGGGACATGAGGATTAGCTCTAAAAAGAGCTATCCTCACGTCCCTTACATCCACCTACCACCCGATCTACCTTTATAGGTAGATTCGTGGTGGTAGGTTCCCTTTAAGTTTAATGGGAGTGTTCCAGCTGTTCCCAGACAGAAGATGTCTAGGAAAAGGTGGATTGAGAATGTTGGATTTAATCTATAAAGAAATTTGTTAGAATAAACATTGGTTGGGTGACAGTGACCTAGTATTAGTATTAGGCCATCTTTACATGAAATACAGCGGGTATAAAAAATACAAACCATGAGTCTTCCTCTTTTGGGTTTAATATAAATAAAAAAAATAGTAGACTGACCTGGAAACATTGATAAGAGGGTTGTATGGACACCTGTGTGTAAAATAATGGAAATAAAGAGTAATCTTACAAATAAAAGAAAGGGAGCGATAAAAAGCAAATGGACATATTCCAGATGACACTACACCCCAATTCTGGGGTGCAAAACTTTTTTATAAGAGGGACCTGTTAACCAATTTCCAGAAGTCTCATGCCCTCAAGGACTTGCCAAGTCAGTGTCTGAATATTAGTTTGAGACGGTTTGTCCTTCAGGGGAATGTGGCAACATGCTGCAAAGCATGGAGAATTTCCTGCTTCAGTGTCCCTTCATTGTTTTAAAGACCAGTAACTTCCATTAACCTGTTCCCCCTCCATGACTTACAATTACTCCATATAGTGCGGCACATCACGCTTCATGCCGTAATAGTACGTCATGGACCAGATGACAGTTCAGCTCTACACTGAAGCGGGTGTTAGCGCTTTAAATGCCTGCAGGGAGAGTCCCTGCTTGATCTGTGTTTTCAGGTGTGCTCTGAACTACTTTTGGGGTAAGGGTTAATGGGATGTGTACATTTTAGCACTAAATGAATGTATTATAGGACCTAAATTTTACCTAAATTTTACCTTTTTTTTAATTACTATGAAGATCTCAAAGGATTAACAACCTTCCTAAAACTTTTTTCTGATTTTAAAATTGAGATAAAATCTCACAAATAAAATAATAAAACACAAGGAGGTATCAATGGCCAACATTGATAATTCAATCAATACAGTACATAGTAGCACAGTGACTCTTGAGAAAGATCAGCTCCTTGATGTAGAAATGATACCTATATTGGCAAGAAAGACATATCTTATACTGCTTCCACTAGAACAGTGTAAACATGCATGTACACAAATGGATGCCTTTCAGTCCTATATGGGAAATGAATAGTTAACTAGTATAGTACTGCTGAGAATACAAAGGTGACAAATTAAATTTGAGATTTAAATATCATACTAGTTGGATGTCTTGCTATAAGCTTGTGATGTATATAATTAAGGTTATAATTTAATGTTACAATTAAGGTTATAATTTATAGCAGCATATAACTGTTCACTACAAGATAAGTATATTTACCCTAAATAGTACCTAATTATTAAGTTTGTCTGTGCCATAAGATAGGACAAATGAAAAGAATGCTTACTCCCACTTTTGTAGAATGGGTCTCAGACACTTGATGTCATCTGTGTTAGAGCACTGGACGTCCTGCACAATCAGCTGCACAGGGCATTTCAAATGGCCATATCTGCGTAGCGAGACCCTTACAGGATACATTTAACATGAAACAAAGGCTAAAAGATACTATTTAAAGGTACAATATAAAAGTACAAATATGTCTTTTTATGGATAAACCCATTATCTGACCTACAAGCCTTTTATAACCCCAGTCACGAGAGCATTCCCCAACATGTCCACTACTACTTGTGGGCACTGCAATAGCTTTAATTATTTTGTCTCAGACCTCTGACTCATTGCAAGTACAGCCTGCTTTCCTGTCTTTTTGATGGAATTTAATGTAATCATCCTAGCGTATCCAATTTCCTAGAAATAAAAGGACACTATGCAAAACATTTTTAGATAATCTTTCCTTGTAGAGGTAATTCAGACAAGTCCTTTGCCTTTCTGCATTCTCTTTTTATTAGGAACTTGAAAGGTTTCAAACTCGGGGTAAATTAAAATGCTCTTTGAAAGTGAAGTACATTTTTGAAATATGGACTTGACCGAGTGCCTAAGGATAGAATAATCAACATTGTTTTTCATTTGCCCTCTTCCCCATGAATTATTCGCCAATGTCTCCTTCTGCATCAATGTTCAAAGGCATAAAGGCATCTGAATTCCTTTACAAAGACACGGCTGGGACCCTGACAAAGACCTCATAATGATGGAAATCTAATTCCATTGCACAGGGTGTCTGATATTTTATTAAGCCAAATCACAGCAGGGCACAGAATATCCTAAAAGTCTGCATCAAGTTTCCACCATGCCACAGACTTACTATTTAACAATTTACACATTTTATTGAGCTCACAGAGCACCCCATTAGCTTACTTCTCCACTACATGCCTGTGTTAGTACATATGTCTGCACTACGTGTGCTGTTACAGTCCTGTAAAAGATAAAGACAAATGGGATGTATTCAAAATAAAAATGCATCACTTTATTAGAAAGATTGTTGATCAGAATCTTACACACGTTAGTCAGGAGAAATGGGTTAAAGAGATGGGGGATATCACCGAAGAACAATGGAAAGTAATATATAAGAATGTTTGTAGGTGTTCTGTGAACTTAAATCATAGGTGTACACAATTGAATATTTTGTATAGGGTCTATTATTCACCAGCACTAATGTCTAAAATGGGCTTAAAAAATGATTCACGTTGTTTTAGGTGTAGCAGGGAGAACGCAGATTTATACCATGTTTTATGGGGGTGTATAGAGATAGGAAACTATTGGAACAAAGTATTGGAGAAGATAAAGGTGCAATTAGGGTTAGAAATACCGCGAACAGCAATGCTTGGATTACTGGGGTACACAGACGAAGGTATAGGAACTGGAAAGAAGGGAGATCTGGTAGTGAAACTTATGTTTATAGCTAGATTAATTATTATCAAACACTGGAAAGATGACAAACCTCCTAGGGTTAAAGAATGGGCAAGTTATGTGGAAAAAATTTAAAGTTACGAGTGTGCATATGAGAGACGGTATAGAGGAGGAAATAAGCTGAAAATGCTCTGGGAACAATGGAGTATCTAACTGATTTGCGCAGAAACAAAAGTGGAAAATCACCCTAGATAACTGAAGAGGCGGGAGAAAACCCGCCTGGCATGGTCTTACAGTGTTAAAAAAAATGTGTTGTTATTGCCTTTTTCTGGTTGATCCTGCAAAACCACACTTGATACCACAAGCCATGATAATCAAAAAAAATGTAAGCATTGTAACAGAAATCGTTATACCATATTTTTTGGACTATAAAGGCGCACCATCAATAAATGCCTGCTAAAACGTCTAGGTTCATATATAAGGCGCACCTGATTATAAGAATGAATGACCAGCAAGTGGCAGACCTGTGCACCCTTCAAGGTAGCTGTTGTCTGTAAGGAAGGTTCGTATATAAGGCACACTGGACTATAACGTGCAATTTTTTTGATTTTGTGCGCCTTATAGTCCGAAAAATATGGTAATTCTGGGGTTGTTGTTATTTCTAAGCTTAGACATAACAGTTTACTACAGCCATTAGCTGTGAGAAACATCATAGTTTTTTACTCCAATTCTTCTGTGACAATTCCTACATTGTAACAACTTTTTTTTTTAGGTCCCTGGATCTGCAACTGACAAGGTGGCAGCAGTGTTCCCGGCGACACTGATGGAGGACCCTAGCTATGGTCTTCTCTTCAGCCATGCAAAGGACGCTTCCGGCCAGCGCCATTATCCTGCGCAGCCTCCCACATCCTCTACTGCTCCACTCACCACAAGGGATTAACCCTCGCTGCCCTGGTGGAGGTGGGACAGCGTACTGCCTGTACTTGAGAGCATCATCTATAGAAGAGCTTTCATCTATCTGTGGCTCTGGTAACCTTATCTGCTCCAGTGAAGTCCTGTGCCATCTTGCTGTGCCCTGCTCTGCGTTTATCCCTCAGGGTGCTGGATAAAGTAGCCTTGTTACAGGCTCTGGACTGCTCCTATTGTGCTTCAGGTGCTTATTTCTTCAAATACTCGTGTGGTGACCTTCCTGTAGACATCAACTGCTTTTGCAGGGGCGCTAATGGGATCCTATGAAGCCCTTACTAACCTTCTTTACAGAAATAAACCCCCTACTTCTGTAGCGATTCCTCTGTGCACCTCTGTCGCGATCTGCTGGCGGAGGTCTCAATTATTGGTAAACAAGCAGAGATTCTTCTCTTTACTCTCGGAGCAGTCCACAGTGGCTGAATCCATGGCTTTCTCACTTCCTCTCTCTCCACAGGTGGACAATGTGGGGGGCTGCTGGGGTCAAGTTCCTTGGCCAATTGTTGTCCAACACCTCATGCTGAAGGTGATACGTGACAATGCGACTCAAGTATCTCAGTGAACTCCTCCTTGCCCAATGCTGGAATAAGAACCTGCCAATCCTCCAAGGCCCTTAATTCGCTAGAGCTGTTTTTTTGCCTGAATAAGGTATGAGTATATGATAAACACCAGGACCCTTTGAACAGACCACTCGTATAAAAGGGCAAGAGGAGAAAACGGGGGCCTGTGCTGAGAGAAACGAAGCCTGAAAAGAGTGTCGTAGCTGGAAAAAATAATAATAATAATATTATATATATATATATATATATATATATATATATATATATATATATATATATATACACACACACACACACACACACACACACACACATACACATTATATATATATATTGTGGAAGATTTGGCCCGGTAGAGACCGTGGTAGCGGGGTGCTGTGATGCAGTTCAAGACAGTGACACAAAGGTACAGTCCAAACAGGTCTCGCCTGCGTTTATTGCAGCAAAAATAAACCAGCCTTTACATTCAGGTATTTGAATAAACAAACAAAAACCTACCCGTCAGGGTGCTAACTATACAAATAGTCCACTAACTCACACTATACAAAGATCACGTGGCTGCTCCAGGCACAGAGGTCAGGGCTGTGTCCTCTCAGCCTCCTTCCACAGAGAGACAACCCACTCAACTCTGCTGAGTGATTTTATGCAGGCTCATTAGTCTGCACCCATCACCTGTGTCCAAAGTGCTGGACAAACCCACCTCAGCACTAAGGCCTTGCATAGAAGCAAAACCTAGGGGAAACATACCGCCCATCCACAGTTAACCCCTTCAGTGTCTCACATACCCTCCCCCTCTGTTTGACCCTGTGGGGACGAACACTTTTGGCCATCAGACAGTGGGTACGGGATAGGGCATCGGCATTCCCATGCAGCTTTCCTGCTCGATGTTCCACCGTGAATTTAAAATTCTGGAGCATTAGGAACCACCTTGTGACCCTGGCGTTCCTCTCTTTGGCCTGACTCATCCAGGTTAGGGGAGAGTGATCAGTCACTAGTGTAAACTGCCGCCCTACCAAATAATACCTCAGGGATTCCAGAGCCCATTTTATCGCCAAGCACTCCCTCTCAACTATACTATAGTTCTTTTCAGGAGGTGTGAGCTTGCGGCTCAGGAATGTTACAGGATGTTCCTCACCCTCCACTACTTGGGACAGGACAGCCCCCAAGCCCACGTCAGAAGCGTCAGTCTGCACAATAAAGGTCTTGGTGAAGTTAGGGGTGATCAGTATCGGTCCCTCACACAAAACCGTCTTAAGTCGCTGAAACGCCCCCTCAGCCTCTTCACTCCACTTTACCATCACCGCCCTGCTACCTTTGGTCAGGTCAGTCAGGGGTGCCGCTATTGTCGCAAAATCGGGGATAAATCGGCGATAATAGCCCACTATGCCCAGAAAAGCCCTCACTTGCTTCTTGCTCAAAGGTCGTGGCCACTGCTGGATCGCCTCTACTTTATTTACTTGGGGTTTGATGACCCCTCGCCCAATACGGTACCCCAGGTAACGGGCCTCTTCCAGACCCAGTGCACATTTTTGGGGGTTCGCTGTCAGCCCTGCCGCCCTCAGGGAGTCTACCACTGCTTGTACTTTGGCTAGATGACTCTCCCAGTCGTTACTATAGACTATGATGTCATCCAAGTAGGCCGAGGCATAACTCCGGTGAGGTTTTAGCACGAGATCCATTAACCTCTGGAAGGTGGCGGGAGCCCCATGTAGCCCAAAGGGGAGTACCACGTACTGAAAAAGCCCATCAGGGGTAACAAAAGCGGTCTTCTCTTTAGCCCTGTCAGTCAGGGGTACCTGCCAATGCCCTTTCGTCAGGTCAAGGGTGGAGAAGAACCTAGCCTGTCCAAGTCGTTCTATCAACTCGTCAACCCTGGGCATGGGATAGGACTCAAATTTGGACACCTCGTTCAACTTCCTAAAATCATTGCAGAACCGTAGGGAACCATGAGGTTTGGGAATCAACACAATAGGACTCGACCAGTCACTTTTAGATTCCTCGATAACCCCCAGGTCTAACATCTGCCTGACTTCTTCGGATATGGCAAGCCGGCGCGCTTCAGGGACCCGGTAGGGTTTTTGGTGTACCCGGATGTGGGGTTCGGTTATGATGTCATGCTTGATGACTGAAGTACGTCCCGGTAACTTAGAGAACACATCGATATTTCAGAGCACAAACTCCTTCGCTTCCTGAATCTGGGCCCTGGAGAGGGACTCCGAGATCCGTACTTCAGGCACCTTGGCATCGGGTACACCAACCTCCGGTGTCCCCTTCTTGGGGACAGACGCCTTCTCTACTCCCATGGCCATCAGGGACTCTCTTTCCCTCCATGGCTTTAGGAGGTTCACGTGGTATATCTGTTCGGGTTTCCTCCTCCCCGGCTGAGACACCCTGTAGGTTACCTTCCCCACTCTCTCCATGACCTCATATGGTCCTTGCCATTTTGCCAAGAACTTGCTCTCCACGGTGGGCACCAGAACTAGCACTCTGTCGCCTGGGTTAAAGGTCCTGAGTCGGGCTGACCTATTGTAGACCCTAGACTGGGCCTCTTGTGCCCTTGTCATGTGCTCCTTTACAAGGGGCATTACCGCCGCTATGCGGTCCTGCATAAGGGAGACGTGTTCTATCACACTACGGTGGGGGGTCCTCTCCTGTTCCCAGGTCTCCTTGGCTACATCCAAAAGCCCACGTGGGGAACGGCCATATAACAGCTCAAAGGGTGAGAAACCCGTGGAGGACTGGGGAACTTCCCGTATGGCAAACATCAAATCGGGCAACAAACAATCCCAGTCCTTCCCATCTTTGCTGACCACCCTCTTAAGCATCCCCTTCAAGGTCTTATTAAACCTCTCGACCAGGCCATCTGTCTGAGGATGATACACAGAGGTGCGGAGCTGTTTTACCTGTAGTAACTTACACATCTCCTTCATTACCCTAGACATGAATGGGGTACCCTGGTCAGTCAAGATTTCCTTGGGGAGGCCTGTGCGTGAGAACACCTGGAACAGCTCCCTAGCAATATTTTTTGGAGGAGGTGTTCCTTAATGGAATCGCCTCGGGATACCGCGTAGCGTAGTCCAGGATAACTAGGATGTATTGGTGCCCCCTGGAGGATTTGACTATGGGGCCAACCAGATCCATTGCAATCCGTTCAAAGGGCACTTCTATGATTGGTAGCGGGACCAAAGGACTCCTGAAGTGGGACACCGGGGCAGTAAGTTGACACTCAGGGCAGGAGCTACAATACCGGTTTACCTCCTCCCACACCCCGGGCCAGAAAAATCTTTGCAGGATCCTCTCTCGGGTCTTCTCAGCACCTAAGTGCCCTCCCAGCACATGTTTGTGTGCCAACTCTAGCACCAGCCTACGGTGAGATTGGGGTACTACAAGTTGCTCAACCTCCTCAACCCGTATCTGGTCGACCCTGTACAACAGTTCCCCAATAATCACCATTCGGGGGTATATTTTATCAGCCCCTGGTATTTGGAGTACCCCATTTATCACCTTAACATTCTCCCGTGATTTAACCAAGGTAGGGTCCTGTAGCTGTGCAGCCCCAAAATTTTCATGGGAAATCTCAAGGTCCAGCACGTCGGCCACTCTGCCTGCTGTTGCTGGAGCATGGCTTGCTGCTGGCGGGACCTCTCCTCCTGCTGCTGGAGCATGGCTTGCTGCAGCTGCCGATTAGCCAGGGACTCTTCCTGCTGCTGCTGCCGATTAGCTCTGGCCTCCTCTTGCAGGTATTTAATAAAGTCCTCCATCTTGGCTTTATCCTGCACTTTGCCTGCTGCTTTCACCCAGGCCATGCAATGTTGCAGGATGTAGCAAGCCTTTCAGGTGTATGTCTTTTTGAACTGCCCGCAATCCGAAGCACCATATGTGGAAGATTTGGCCCGGTAGAGACCGTGGTAGCGGGGTGCTGTGATGCAGTTCAAGACAGTGACACCAAGGTACAGTCCAAACAGGTCTCGACTGCGTTTATTGCAGCAAAAATAAACCAGCCTTTACATTCAGGTATTTGAATAAACAAACAAAAACCTACCCGTCAGGGTGCTAACTATACAAATAGTCCACTAACTCACACTATACAAAGATCACGTGGCTGCTCCAGGCACAGAGGTCAGGGCTGTGTCCTCTCAGCCTCCTTCCACAGAGAGACAACCCACTCAACTCTGCTGAGTGATTTTATGCAGGCTCATTAGTCTGCACCCATCACCTGTGTCCAAGGTGCTGGACAAACCCACCTCAGCACTAAGGCCTTGCATAGAAGCAAAACCTAGGGGAAACATACCGCCCATCCACAGTTAACCCCTTCAGTGTCTCACAATATAAATATATATATATATAGCCTGAGGATTTGGAATTTGTCAACCAGTTGTGCAAAAGACAGAAATGTCTGACCATCAAGCACATCCTGAACCTAGTCTGGCCTTCCAGAATTGGGGGTCTAGTACACTTGTAAAATGTGTAAGGTACGGGTTTTCCCATAAGGGGGTCTCTAGCGGAAATTCAGTATATTTTATATATGGGAGAGCCTCCTTCCATGCACCCCTAGCCTCCCTGTGAATAGGTAGTAGCTTAGTACCGCTCCAAGTGGGGGAGTAGAGTAGATGCCATAATCGTTTGGAGCAAAGATTTGTAGCTAAATGTATTTCAGGGGGAGCGAGTTCCTCATTGACCACCCAAGTTCCCAGATGTTTAGTCTGTCCAGCTAGATAGTATAAATATCTGGTAAAGCCATACCCAGCCAATGTTTCAGGTTGTTGCAGTTTTGCTAGTTGTAGTATGGGATGAGCAGCCGGACATTGGACTCTATCATCTCAGTTGATGTTCTAGCAATGTGTATGCCTAAGTATTTGAAGCTATTGACTCGTTTTAAGGTTGTGCTAGAGGGGGAGGATCGGGAGCTTGCTTATCTATTTAGCACATTATGCTGGATTTACTACAGTTGATACTCAGGCCTGAGAAGGTACCAAATCTATTAAAAAGATCTATTGCCCTGTTTGACATCCTCTCCATATTTGAAGTATACGAGAAGGTAATCCGTATACAGTCCGAGCCTCTCCTCCACTGACTCATATGTAGCGCCCTTGTACACTGCATCTGAGCAAAGCATGGGGCTCCACTGCCAGCGTGAAAAGGAGCAGCGACAGCAGGCACCACTGGCCCAAACTAAACTGGGCTGAGCCAGTCCAGTTGAGACACGCATGCCCTAGGAGTTTGGTAGATTATTGAAATCCATTTCTGGAAATGTGGGCCAAAGCCCATCCTACGGAGAACCACCAACAGAAATTCCCGTTCCATTGAGTCAAAGGTTTAGGCCCAGTTCATCTTCTCCTCCATCCCAACCTGTAATATCATTTGTACCCCACTCAAGTTGTCTGTTGTATTACGGTCGGGCACGAAGCCAGACTGGTCTCTATGGACTATGGATGACACCATATTCATCCGGTTCACCAGTAACTTCATGAGTAATTTCTAATCTGCTTTTAGCAGAGAAATGGGTTGGTATGACCCACACTCCAGGGGATCTTTGTCCAGCTTCAGTAATATAATAATTACTGCCTCGTAGAAGGAGGTGGGGAGGGGGTCAGCAGTAAGAGTCCTTCAGTACCTGAAGGATTGCAGGAAGCATGGCCTCCTTGTATTTGTCTACAGCCTCCGGTGGGAGACCGTTGGGTCCCAAGGCCTTCCCTTTAGACATTATTTTCAGAGAATCATGTACTCTTACTCTTCTCATATAGGCAGTGGAGGTATGTCCTTCCCCGGTGGAGCCATGCCTGCCTATTTTCAACAGTAGGGTCAGCTACATGTTGAAAGTTGCCTCCAGGGACACAACTGGATGCTAGGGCTTCCTCCTCTCTAGCGGATGAATTTTTAATGTACGAGATGGAGGACTGTAAGCAACCTCTCAAATATGCTTTAAGGGCATACCAGTAGTAAGCATAGTCCTCATTGGGGTTATTTTAGAGGATCTAGTAGTCTAGCAGTGTGGGGATACTATCTTGGTTATTCATAAGGCAGAGCCTAAACTGGATTGGTTTTTTTTTTTACGCATGGGGCTCCCAGCTGATATGTCATCCACATGCAACACAGCTATTATTGGGGAATTGTCAGACGGTCCCCAGGGTAGGTGGTATATAGAATCCAACATTGTGCAAGCTCTGTAATTACCACATAAGGAATCCCTGCCCATGGGGTGGCAGGTGAATTCCCTAGTGCGAGGGTGCCTGGATCTCCACAGGTCAGTCCAACCCATCTCCGACAGAAACCGTGCCACTAAGGAGGGTCGCTGCCCATCCAGAGAGGGGCCAAACTGGGACATTCTGTCCATATTAGGATCTAATACAGTATTCCAGTCCCCCATGCATATAACTGTGGCAGCTGGATGACCGGCTGCAAAGAGCACCACCTCATATAGCATGGGCAACCCAGACAAAGGTAAGATTTGCATTTATCCAGGCATGGACATATAGGAACCTTCCCTCATTATCTGTTATCTGGCATACATCCAACTCCCACCTTACCGCCCTGTGCACCAGTAACGACACCCCTCTTGAACGTGTGGAAAGGGTCGGCAGACCATTGGACCCATGTTCTCTACAACTGAGGGTCCTCTGTTTTTCTAACAAACAAACCAATTGCAGGTAACAGACACATATCGGAGAAAAAACAATATTGCGTTTCCGTGGCTCTCTCATACCTCTTACATTCCATGTGAGTTACATGTTGTGCTACATTAAACTAAAACTCTTGATTAATTACGATAACTTGTTACTTAGTCAGTTATTAGTTATGTCGGCGTTTTTAGCACCTAGTGCCAACCCTCCAGGTCTCCTGCTAGGACAGCCAAAGGGATCCCCGAGATATTCGGAAAGGAGCCGCAGCTACCAGAGCAGTCTGCCAGTAAGCGGGCGTCCTGTGGATGGTAATGCAGCCAGCAGATCGTGGCTTAAGTAAAACCATGGCGGAGGTCAGAGGTAATAAGTATGCAATCCCTGACCATTGCGCCACATACGCAGCGCTATCTAGTAAGAAAAACAACCAATCCGGTATTGTATCATATTTGTGCTTCTCCATTATATAGTATCCAAACATTAAAGATACCCTTGGGCACCGTTATGACCTAGCACAATGTTATCGCCCCGAGGAGTCTCAGGGTCACATGGTGGCAGCCTTCTCCAGGGACGGCGGGCGTTCCGGCAAAGGTGCTGTCAGAACCGACCCAAAGAATAGAGTAGACATGTCATTTGGGGCTCACAGTGAAAAAAACTGTAAAATCCAAGAAAATGGCACAAATGCATTTTTTCACCAATTTCACTGCATTCAGAATTTTTTTCCTACTTCGCAGTACACGGCATAGAATATTGAAACCGTCAGTATGAAGTGCAATATGCTATGCAGAAAACAATCCTTCACAAAGCTCTGTACATAGGAAAATATAAAAAGTTAGATTTTTGAAGGTGAGGAGGGAAAAATGAAAACGAAAAAAGGGCCTCGGCGTTAAGGACCCATTTGTATATGAATTATGCTGATTCTTGGAATACCCCTTTAATGACTGGACAAAGGTAGCGATGAATCCAGCAGCCAGGCAGGTATGAAGACAAAAAGGTAGTGATAAAAACTGAAGTTTATTTCATACTTTTTAAAAACGGATATAAAAAAAGTTACCATGGTGGAATAAATTACACGTTTCGAGCAAACTCAGTCGAACTAATCATAGTCTATGATTAAGAACTATACTTAGTTTGAAACGCGTCAGTTATTCCACCATAGTACCTTTTTTAATCATTTTTTAAAAAGTATGAAATAAACTTTGTTTTTTTTTATCACTACAATTATGTCTGCATCCGGCTCAGTTTGTCCGTGCACCGGCAATTAACACTTTGCTGTACACTGTGGGTGAGCCGAAAAAACTTTTTTCTTTTTCCTTTTAATCACTTCTGCTTCCACTGCCAGGCTGCTGTCCGCTTTTATTTGCACTGCATTTGGGCCTGTCCAAGGATTGGGGCTTTTCGGTCAAAGGTGCTTGCTTTTTAAAAAATTTGGTTAACCTCCTGCCTGGTATCCCCAAATGTCCGTCTCCTGGGAATTATAAATGATGCTATACATAGCCATTATGAGAAGATTTTCTTCAGGTTTGCTCTTTATTATGCTTGCAGGGTGGTGATAATGTGGAGGAAGGATCAGAACCTTCCAGCTTTAAAGCGATGTATAGTACTGATTAACAGCTCCATCCCTCATTACTGCTCAGTATGTATCAATAGGAAATAAACTCAGAAATGTGATCTCATCTGGTCGAAGTAATGCACGAATACTCATACGGCATTACTCATACGAGTAATAGACATACATCTATTCAATTTCCTTGGTTTGTGGGACTGTAGAGGGTGAGGTTGCTTGTCGTGTGTGTGTGTGTGTGTGTGTGTGTGTGTGTGTGTGTGTGTGTGTGTGTGTGTGTGTGTGTGTGTGTGTGTGTGTGTGTGTCTGTTGGTGTGGTTAGCAGTTGTTGTCGGACTATGGTATCTCAGCTGTTCCATTGGTGACCAGTGCCGTTCCAGTGGGTTTATTATGCTGCCCAATTCTATGTTCCTATGCATCTCACTGCTATCAAAATGTTATACTATAATGGACTGTAGTCTCAGAATTATTGTACTGGTTTATTTTAAAGTTATTTTTAAAAAAAACAAACAAATTAGATTAGAATATAATAGATTATGATGATTTTATTGCAAACTTCCTGTGAATAGTGGATAAGACGTGAATTCGTACCTACCGGTAATTCCTTTTCCATGAACTCCCCTAGTCTATGTGCAGAGGTAATGGCCACTGGTAAGACTGCTTTAAAGGAAATCTACCACCAGGATGAAGAATTGTACACTGGTGTATGCCCCCGCTGGCAGGTTCTGCTCTTCGTTTAGCTTCTTATGTCCTTCTTTTAAAGAATAAAAGAAGCCTAAGGGGCTCCAGTTTCCATGAATACCTTCATTAATCAGTCTCTCAGGCTCATTTGCATAATTTTAACATCTTTTTTTGTTCCATGCTGCATAGCCCTGCAGTGGGCCTGTCTGTAGACTTTAATACAGCAGTGTACAGTTTCGGGATAAGGCCCGAGCAGCTCTACGTGGGCAGCAGATGGGCCGCTTCGGCTCTCCAGGGCCGCACTTACAGCCTCCAGTGATCGCTGCCCCCTGCTGTTATTTGGGCTGGGGTGCAGGGTCTTGATGGTGCTGGAAACCGCTGCATGATCCTTTCACTGACCATCTGACTGGAGTGGGGGAGGGATGCCGGGTCTTCAGTATGAGCTGGCTTTCTGGTTATGGATGCTGCTGTGGGGCTCTTTGACGCCAGATACCGGTGTGTAGGTGATTGAAGCTTCGGCAAACCACTAGGTGCCATGCCGGGATCGTCATCTCATCAAGGGAGGTAGCCGGGTCTTCTGCAAAGTGTGAACTTTGCTGGTTGCCAGGCATGGGTTGTGGGTTGCCACAGTACTAGGCTTCAGGGGGAGCCCTTTGCCCCTCGGGATTACTAGTTCCAACCTCTGGTGTCTGGAACACTTGCTGCACATGCTGCGGGCGGCTGCCTGCTCACAACAGCCGCCGCTTAGACTACTCTGGTCACTGCTGTTGCTCTTCAGTAGGCTGAGGATTCCTGTGAAGCGGGGGGAAATATCTAGGCCAATATCTGTGAGAGGGTAGAGGAATCATGGAAACTTTAGTCCTTTAAATTAGTCAATTTTAGTCATAGAAAACCTTGGCAGCATCAAAACAGAGATGCTTTTCAGAGTTGTGAAAGATAATAAAAATAAAACATAACTACTTCGGCTTTATGGTGGCATCGTATGGTGAGTGATCAGACAAAGAACAGTACTTTTCTGCATTTTATACTCTCAGAAAAACATTTTCTATATTAAAATCTAATATCATAATTTAAAATATTTGCAAGAAGGGCCATTTTGCTTTTATATAGAAAACAAAACATCCCTATATATCCACTCTTTTTCTCATATAAAACTTTTGAGAATAAAAAGAAATCTCTTCAAATATCATTTCTTTTATATAAATAATTCATATTTTGACGATCATACTGTAATATTTAATTCCAGTATATTACATCTGCTCAACTGAGATTAATATGCAATATGCCACAATTCACTACATACACAAAAAAAAACTGCTGTACTGTTAGTCTGAATATTGAATATTAATGTGATCAGAAAAGTTTTATAAATGTATTCCACAAATGTCATAAAGTATTAATTTGTAGAATATTACATACAAATTAAATCTAGCTTTCACACTACGTCAATTTTTAATAAAGTGGATGATTATTTTATGAATGTGGACCAATTAAATGCAACTATGAAAGTAGAGTAAATAATCAAACAAATTGAACATAAAATGCTTACAATGTAACTTTTCAGGTAAAGAGTTGGATACAGGTAGTGGGGTTCTGGGGAGAGAATCCCCAAAATGTATATACCGGGGCCAATTGTAAGGCACTCTGTACGGTCACCCCTCACTAATAACACACTGGTCCTAAATGAACAATATCGAAAAAACTTTTACCCCTCAAAAGAGGGGAGAACAAGGACCAACTGAGAGAATGCATGTAAAACACGAAATCTTTATTAATGATATTTTACGTTAAAAATTACAATAAAAAACATAAAGTGGTGGTATACAGAAAAATGCGGAGCGATCCAATCTGGACAGGATGGAGTAATATGTATTGAAATGGGGAACAGCCTAGGTATGAGCTAAACCCAATAGATGTGGGGTGGCTATTGGTCGATAATGTTTGTAAATAAACTCTGTGGTAATTAGCATATAAATCATGTTTACTCTTACCAGGCAATATAGGTGTTTGGAGTTCCACTTTCCAGAGAGGGCCGCGTCCCCGACATACGTTTCGGCTCACGCCTTCGTCTGGGGGTGGCGAAAAAAGCACCATAATGGCCAGAAAAAGTGATACTCCTCATGACTAAAGACAGGACCTTTGGTTTATGCAGTCAGTCAAAATGTTAGGACTATTCCGATTACAATTGAAGCTACAAGAGTTCTAAATCCAACTCCCCGTTTCACCCGTTCATGAAATCCCTGCTTCTCTAAAAATATACCCGGTTGGATTTTTGATCAGTTTTCTAGAAAAGGCAATTGGAAAATACAGAATGGAGAAGGTAATGCAGAGCTCCAAATATGATGTCATATACTTGCACCATGGCCCTTGCTCAAGCAATGAATTCTGGCCACCATTTCCTTCTCCCTACTAATGTAGCCATTCTCAAGATGGGTGGTTTCCTCAAGCCTTAAAAAGGGTATTCCTTTATTTTTCGATCACCTCTCCTTGTGATAGTATATCAATATCAGTGTAATCAGTAAGTGTTGCATTTTCGTCACATCCATTCCTCACATGGCTTGCTCCCACAGTCAAGTGAATAGCTCTAAACTGCAAAAACAGGCAGTCTTTATATAGTGTATGGAACTGTGTAGGCAGGTAAGTGGCCATAGAGCTTGTCCATTTGCTACAGTCTTTTCAAACAGCTGCCAGGTGTTAGACCCCAACAATATAATTTTAAGCACCTACCCTAATGATTTTTTTTTTTGTTTTTCTGCTACCCTGTATACAGATAAGTAAAAATAAAATATGTATTAATATAGCGCCATCACATTCTGTAGTGCAAACATAGTCATATGGAATAATAAGGGCCCTGGGTGCAAGAGCTTACAGTCTATAAGGATGAACGGAGAGACACGTGCTGTAAGAGCTTGTATAATGGTCCACCAATTCTTTGCAATGGAACAGAATAAAATTACCATATAAACTCAAGTATAAGCCGACCTGAGTATAAGCCAAGACCCCTCATTTTAACACAAAAAACTGGGAAAACTGATCGACTCGAGTATAAGCTGAGGGTCGAAAATGCAATGTATATAGCCTGCCTGTCCCCCAGTATATAGCCTGCCTGTCCCCCAGTATATAGCCTTATAGCCTGCCTTTCCCTCAGTATATAGCCTGCCTGTCCCCCAGTATATAGCCTTATAGCCTGCCTTTCCCTCAGTATATAGCCTGCCTGTCCCTCAGTATATAGCCTGCCAGCCCCTTCCCACAATATAATTCCTGTAGGAAAAAAAAAAACCACAAAGTGTACTCACCTTCTGACAGGTTCTCTTCTATACAGCGATGCATCGGCTCCGGCTCCCTGCGCTGTCTTTCGCAGGCACCATGACGCCAGCCGCTTGCTGACATCATAGGTGTGTGCCGGCGCACACATTAGAATGTCAGCGTGTGGCTGACGTCACGATGCCGGTGACGAACAGCGCAGGGACACGGAGCCGATGCATCGCTGTATAGAAGAGAACCTGCTGAGGGCGTCGAGTTAAGGCTTTTCAGCACATTTTTTGTGCTGAAAAACTCGACTTATACCCTTATATACGGAATTTAATAAATAAAAATGCTGTTGCTTGAACAAGCCATCAGCTGTCATCTTATATGCAGAGTCAAAGGTCATTGGGACTGCAGAGAAACCTGGAGCTTGGCATTTGGTTTCTACCGGATAACAGAAGGAGTACACAGGCAGGATGGGTTAGTAAAGTGGGAATTGAAGTTTCATTCAGTTAGGAAATATAATAGGGCTGTCTAAAAATTTTAAGAGCTCGTTTCAAGCCTTGGAGATTGGGTTCAAGTCTAGAGTATAGAGCATTATAGAAAATTGGTACAGCTCGAGAAAAGTCCAGGAGATGAAGGCTGTGATACATAAAATCTCCTGAGGCAGAGCTATCCTAGCTCTGAATCATTCAGAAGGCCCATACTGCACTCCATTTTTTAATATGAAATGGATTTTAACTGATAAAATAAGTTAAAGATCAATGGCAACTATACCAATGCCATATGGTGAAAGCTTTTAAACTGTGCCTGCATCATCATGAAATGGATGAAGTTGAAAACTATGGTAAAATAACGGGCCATCAGCTACTTGCCCTGCTGTACTACACTTAAACCTCCAAAGAGCTACTGCATCAAACCTCTATATGAGAAATTTCTGATGTACTGTAGTAGGCTACAGTACAAGCTCTACAAGCTCTACCTGTCCTAAGCCAGAAAGGCCGGACGCGGCAGCATGGCATTGATGGCCCCATTGAATAAAGCGAAAGTTCTTAGGTTGACTTGCACATATATCCAAGAAACCTCAGCGTTCCATTCACTTACTGGTATAAAAGACTGTCTGTTATAAAAGACATGGTAAATAAAGAATACAATACATCAAGTAAAACGCTTCAAATCAATAAAATGCAGTCCAGTTGCAATAAATATTACGTTCTTATTGATCATATGTTTTCCGTGAGATATCCTTGAGTAACTGAGATTGGGAACAATAGTATGTAATTGCCGTTCACTCCACATTCTAGCATGTCGACCTTTGCCTGTCACAATTGGGGTTTTTAATATAAAAAGTCAACAATTCACACAAAAGGTGCTTAAAGGCTGTGGAGTTCAGTTTCAGCATTAATAATTTATCTCCATCTTCAGAAAAGAAGAAAAAGCTGAGGCAATCTGACTAGGGCATAGATAAAAGGTGCAGACTCAAGGGAGGAGAGGAAAGGTACAGGATTATATAGGAATTCAGGGGACAAGCACAATCTTCAAACAATATGGAAATTCAGATAGAAATGCTGATAATGATCTAGCATTATCTTTGTTTTTACAAAGGATTTTTTATCATGTTGTGCTGAAATATTTTTGAAGCAGATGACCCTTTCCATGCCCTGTGAAACTAAAAAAACGAACCTTTTGCATGATATATAGCTAAAATGTAGGTTAAACATGAGAACCTCACACTCAGCAAAGGAGAAGATATTTAGTATCTACAGTATCTATATACTTAGAGCAACATAGAAGCCCCAGGAGAAATTAAGGAAAATTTAACTGTTAAAGGGGTTGGTTACTTCATGTTATTTGTAAAAGTAGGGAGCGGGATAGTGAATTACCAATATAAAAGTTTCGCACTAATTTCTTGAAATGCAAAGTAAAGAATAATATAACAATTGAGTCTTGTTAAAAATGTCATGGTATAGATATAAACATCCCAACCATTAAAGATAACCTTTCACCAACCCAAACTTATTAAATACAACATACCAGAATGTAGGGGTTAGTACACTGATTGAGGGGCAATTCGAATTTTTCTCCTAGCCACACCGTTCCTGAGATATGAGCTGTGGTGTCTGACAATTCAATCTTCAGTATGGTCAGAGAGGAGGAGCTGATCGGCGGTGGATGGTGTCAGAGAACACTCTGCCTGCTGCGCGCTCCCAGCATAATCGCTCTCTGGCACCATCTGCCAGTGATTGGATGGTGAAAGAGAAGGTTAGCATATTGATACACCCCCACACATGCTGCAGCTCCTCCTCTGACGATACAATAGTCAGACACCGGTGCTCATATCTCAGGAATGGAGGGGGCTAGGAGAAAAATATTAATTGCCCCTAAATCAGTGTGCAAGCCCCTATACTCTGGTATGTTAGATTTATTAAGTTTGTGGTGGTGAAAGGTCCTCTTTAAAATATATGCAGACTCACAGGATCACAGATTAGTGATTCAAGTGCTCAGTGACAGAAATTCAGAATGGACATCCCCTTCTCAATGTATGTCACTCAGTATGTTTTGTTATGGAACGTCAGGTTCTACAGATGATCAGGTACCTATCCTTTCATAGGTGAATATATGATATACTGAATGTACATATGAGTAAACAAAATATTAAAGGGGTAATCTGGAATAAATCAATGTAACAAAACTCAATGTCATTAGTCACAATATGGAGCAAAATTAGCTTGATTTTATGATTCACAAAATTTTATGGCCTCTCTAAAGTATGAGGAGTTATCACCAAGATGACCGCCACTGGAAACTACAAGTCCCAAGATCCTTTAGTTCTCAGTAACTCCTCCTACCTCTTATGCTCTGCTACCAGTGATGATCTAACAGGTTTTCTTGCTCTGTTACCATAGTAATGATGTGTAACTGCCACCACAAAAACACTGGTCATACTGGATGCACTGCAACCAACCGACTACAGCCAAACATAGTGGTGATCACATGACCTGCTCAGACAGCTGCAGGACATGTGATGTGGACATGTGCCCAGCGGCCATCTACTGTCCTGTGTCTTCTCCATGCGGAGGAAATTAATGAATGGGCATAGGGTTTCAACCCCCATGAATTTGATACTTGATGGTTCCCCATATGACAAACATATTTGGCAATAGAGGAATCTTCATGACTGATAATGGAACATGTAGCTATATAGATCAGACCAGCTGTTTTATATGAATAAACCCCTATAGTCAAATGACCTTGATGTAGTGTTGCATTTGAGGGTCTTTCCAGTTGCTATAAAGTCACATGCTTATGTGTCACTCAGTGATACATAAATCAATAGGACAAGTGAATATTAAAAAAATTACCAAAATAAATCAGATCAAAATGCATCATTGTCCACTTTGATCATCCTTCCCTTCTACTATGATATCACTTTTGATAGGGCAGTAGTAATGGGACAGTAAAGGCCCCTTTCACACTACTGTATACGGCGGCGGTATGCTAGCTGTACGGACAATAGCAGGTATAATGCCACCATAGAAGTGCACTGTTCACCGTACGGTACAGTGAGCACATACATGTGTGATCACCAAAAGAAAGAAAGACATCTCCAGACAAACATATGCTATACTTCTGTCTTGGGCCTGTGTGTGAAAGGGACCTTAAAATAGGGTTCCTTTCTTTGTAGGGGACTCAGGAAAACACACCATATGATGAAAAAACTTTTTAATATTTTTGGTTGCAAAATCAAATCAAGAGGGCCATGCGTAATACTACATTTCTTCACTGCCAAATATAAAACTTATGATGAAATCTGTTTTGTGCCGCATTCTGCTTAATTCTTGCCATGAAAAGTACAGCAATCGCCAACATAAGCTAACACTGTACTTGCTATACTGTCCTTTATCTGAGACTAGACAGACTATCAGCACATTCCAGGATTTTGCCATCAACCAATTCCTGAACAGTCTGTAAAAACTGGGCATTTTTTTGTATATCCATACTTTTAAAGGAAATCTACCAATCTCACTTTATTACCCTTCATACTGCTGGGCCTAGCAGCATGACATATTTTTATTAGGATCACATCTCCAGTAGCTTACTTAAAATCAATTTGTATATTTATTTACTATTAAGCACGAGTGCTTTAGGGGAAGATTCCAGGGTCTCTGGCTCTTTCATTCCCCCAAAGCCTCCTTTTTGCACCCTTGGAGCTTCCCCCCACTCCCGCTCTCTGATGAAATCTCGCAGCAGCACATAGGATGCTCACTTCTTGTGATTTGTTTAAATGAGTTGCGCAGCATTTGAAAATACATGGCCATTTTCTTCCAAAAAACAGCTCCTCTCCTGATCATGATGTGGTATTGCAACTCCGCTCCATTCATCTCTAATACAGCTGAGCTGCAATACAAGCACTAACCATGGTCAGATGTGGCGCTGCTACTGGGAGTAACCAGCCATGTTGGCAGCCATACTGGCAAAACAATCCTAAGAAACATATGTCTGTACGCATGCTGCAGGGAGCTACCAAGGATAATTAATTGTTAGTAAAGGAAATGGTAGGAGCTTGAAAAGATTAAAATGATTAACATTTCTTATGCCACAATCAATGCTGCTAATGGCTTCATTTCAGCTAACAAAAACTCACTGAAAAAATAAAAAGCACAGAATAAAAATGTAGAGACTGATTTCCTGTGGCCGCAGATGAGTTAGTCATTCAAAGCAAAGGCCTGTGATTGCTGTTCTCTAATTATGATCATCATGGTTTTTTTTTTTAAAAAGGAAAGGTTTTATGTTGCTATATTTTGGTAATTTTGTAAAGTACTGTTCTAGTGACATGGTGTATACCTTACAAAAAAAATAAATCAAAAGTTGTTCAATGTAGATTATATTGCAAAAAGTTAACATACATTGTTCCCAATTTTAATCTCCATTGTATATGTCCCTGCAATTCACTCGACTGGCTATGTGGCCCCCTTAACATCAAGCATGACTTCAAGCATGACTGCTTTTTCTGCTAGAACACTTGGTACTTGATCTCTAGCTTGTATTATTGACTATTCCTTCAGATTGCAGTGCTGCCCGAAATTTCGCTCTGTTTGTCTTGTTATGTGTTTTCACTGAGACCACCAAAGGGGTTTTCCTCATGGTTGTCCTCTATCACTAGGATGCACAGAGGCAATTAGGCAGGTCACAATATGGGGGTTTAGTTTAGGACTCACTGTCCTGTCTATATTCCTGAAGTGTATGTGTGTTTGCACACTACCACTTTCCTGCATCACACTGATCCTGACATTACCATTGTTCTGCAGACAAGAATCCAAACACCATCAACCCATTCCCAGTGAAGAACACACCGCCCTTTATAACTTCAGGTTACAGCTCTATTTGCATGAACAAGATAACATCCCCAGCTATGTGACTAGATGATAAGAAAAATTAAATACAGATCAAGGAGTCAGATCACTTTGATCATCAAAAAGAAGACAGCCCTGTGCAGAAACATTATACTTGACTATGTACAAAAGTTGATTATGAAAAATGTTCTGATTTTGAAGATTAACTTGTGCCAAACTTGTCATTTTCCATAAATATTACAATATTCACGAAGCAGTATACCTCAGCCTTCAAAGAAGACCTGTGAGGCCTTATCGACATGTGGTTTAGGGTCCCAAATTGACCTTTTTGAGGTCATTATATGTCAAATAAATAATAAACTTAAATGCTTACCTGAATGCAAGTCGGATGAGCCACATCGGACTCACATAAGGAGATCCTGCTCTGGCGCCTCTTCTTGCAATGCAGGAAGTTAAGCTGACACTTGTGCAGTGAAGCAAGGGTGTAATTCACTCGCCAGACCGCACCAGCGCTGCGGAAACGATCGATGAGTTGAGCGTGTTAAGTTTGGGTTTTTTTTACTCAATGCATGAAACTCAACAGGACCATTTGGGACACTAAACCCCCATAATGACCTGTGGGTGGTTTAGTGTCCCAAATCACCCTGACAAGTTCCATTTAACCTTTCTTATTGATCATCATCCCCAAATGCACAGCTCTGTTCCATATGGTGGAGTCTGTCATCTCTTTTAACTGTATGGTCATCCGATTGAGGAAGGTTTAAAGCACACAAGGAAAATGTCAAAAAACTTTTCACTTATTTTACCAAGTCCTCTGTAAGAATAGGTTGCATCCGATTACTTGTGTTGCTTTATGGGTAAATTGGCCACAGAATTAATTAGCCAATAGACCGGTCTTACAGATTTCCAAAGATGGCAGAACCAGTAGGAACTCTCAGGCCACCAAATGCTTCCCTCTTAGCCACCCCTCATCAAAAATCAGGGTAGAGCTCCTGGATCGTTCATCTATGGTGGTGAACCTATGGCACGGGTGCAAGAGGTGGCACTCGGAGCACACTCTGTGGGCACCCAAGCCATCACCCCAGCACAGAGTTTCCAGACAGGGCTCAAAACCTACTGCAGTACCTGGCCACAAAGGATGTGCTGTGATCAGTGCTATTTTAAAGCTACACATCCTTAGCTGCCTGGGACTACAGGAGGTGCAGGCAAGGCTGCAATATTATTGGAGCTCCTACTCCGGGCCCCGCAATTCTTCCTTTTCAGGGGCCCCTGGAATGAAGCTACAATGATAATCTGAATTTCTCTTCTATCTTTTAACTGTATTGCTGTCCTTCCAAAACAGCTACCCCAATCGCACGCAGTCTTGTTTGAAGGATTTAGGGACAGTTTCATTACTCCTTGCACCCAGGCATCAAGTAAATGTTTCTTTAAATAATTTAAAAAGTCAGTGCACAAGCACACGCAAGTAGTTTCGGAAATTTTTTTTTTGAGGCTTACGCAACAGAGGGAGTGGTCACCCCATCATCAATATGTGCACCTGCGAAGAGAGCAGAGAGGATTAAGCAGTTTGGGCTGAATTTTTGGCCAATTACAACGGAAGATCCCTGTTCATGGCACCCGTAATTGATAGTTTTGATTGTGCTTTGTTTACCGATGCTACTGGAGGGGTGGGTTTTGGAGCCTTTTATCAGAGCCGTTGGTGCGCCAAAAACCGGTGGGTGAAGTCTGGTTTAGTCAGGATTCTGGCTTTTCTTGAACTGCGATAATATGAGTGTGGTTGCGGCGATTAATTATATGTCTACATCCTCGGAGCCAGTGGCGAAGTTGAAGAGATTGCTTTGTTGTCTGTGTTTGAATGCTTGGGGGTTTGGAGTGCATATGCCTGGGGTTCAGAACTTAATTGCAGATTCTCTTTCTCTTTCTTCCACTGGGAGAGGTTTCGGCCCTTGGTCCACAGCGCAGACTACACAGGGATCTCCTGCCCTTTGTAATTATGGGAGTTAGCATGAACACAGCCCGTGAGTTGATTCGTGGATCGGCAGAAGGGACCTGGAAGGCTTATGAAGCTGTTGGCAAGAATGGGAAGTATGGTCCGCAAAATTTGTGGGGTTGCGGAGTGCCGAGGTCAGGATTGGGGTATTGTTGTGTTTTTTGGGGGGGATGCTGCAGAGAAGTGGTGGTCTATGGCCCAGGGCAATCAAATTTATCACATTTGGTTTTAAGCTGCGAGGGTTGATGGATGTTACCAAGGCTTTTCAGGTTCAACAGGCAATAAGGAGGGGAAAATTTGGCCTAGACGGGCTCCGCACGTCACCTTCGCTATTTTAATCGGTTTGGGCACAGCAGTGGTCGAGGAGTGTGTTAACCAGCAAGAGGCGTCCTTATTCCGGCTAGCATTCTCCCTAGTGTTATATGGGACAGTGTGTGTGGGGGAATTAGTGGCACCATCCAAGATCCTAGTTGGGGATTGTAAGAGGGTGATGTGGAGAGTCGCAGAGGCGTCATAGAGTGGTGGATCAGGAGGTCTAAGACTGATCAGTACGGTCGCAGTAAGAAGGCGGTCATTCGTGAGGCATCCAGTTTTAGCACGTTTCCTGGGAAGGGTTTGGTGGCATACCAGCAGCTAGAAGCCAAAATAGGGGTGCCTCTCTTGTGTCAGGCTGACAGATCTCCAGCAGCAGGTTGTCCAGATGAAGACCAAAAGGTTGACCCTATCAGCAATAGAAGTTGGTGGTTCAACATCTGTGATTGCTAGAAAATTGTATCTTAACAACATGAAAAACACATTCAATTCCCCCAAGAAAACTGGTCGACCTTGAAAGACAAATGCAAGAGAGAACAAAATAATGTGGAAAATCTCCATGGGTAATTGTTTTAATACAGCAGCTCGAATTGCTCACCAGTTAAGCACTGAACAAGGTAAGGGTTTGTCACTTCATACAGTGTCACAACGTTTAAGCACATTTGGATCGAAAACCCACTTTCAGTGACCAGAATCTTTTATTAGATGAATGAAACAAAAGGCTCCACTCAGCTTAGCTGAGGAGCATGCAAATTTCGCTAACTCTGAATCCCACATACATGGGGCACATTTAAGTGATAAAAAGTCTTATTTTTACTGAGTCTATGAATTTGTTCTTAGAAACAGTATTGTCTCCATCAGATCCTTCGTCATAGATGATCTCAAGTCTAACCTAATTATTTTTAGTGTATCCAAGTAAAAAAATGGTCCCGGCACTTTGAGGTAGCTACCTGAAAGTGCCGGGACCATTTCTTTCACTTGGATACAATGTTAATATCCACGAGCACGAGGTAAGAAGCAGTTTGGGTGCCATCCATATTTGGAACTCCAATTATTTTAAGTCTGGAGTACAGCCTCTCTACAATGCAGTTACCACACGGGCAATATTTGCAACAATTTCTGGATATAGAGAGAATTGCCTCATGAGAGTCAGTTTTGATGAACAGCTGAACATTTAATATCAGGCTTTTCTCTGGAAACAGCTCACAAGTGTTTTACATCATAATGCTGCACAGTCTAGCAGTGCTAGATAACACAACGGCTTGGCTTCTATACCTATGGTACTTTTTAATGTGTGTGTTCCTGCATTTCTGAATTGGAGATGTTAGAAAACAGTTTTCATATTCTATGTTTAGTGCAGAGAATCCATCAGATCAGCTATCCTCTACAGACATGAATTCAGACAAAAAGAAAAACAAAACATAAAACAGTATGCAGAGAGAACATACACTAGACAGTCCTGCCTTAATCCAGTTTTTCAGATCACTCTAGCAGTTCTACGATAAGTACAGATATTCCTTCCCCTCTGATCTGTAGGGGAGGAGCTTCACTACTGTGCATGAGCAAAAAGTGCATCCACGTTCATCTAAACTAAAAGCCTACATCTTTAGTTCAGAAATAGAACAGACAGTTAAAGGACATTCCAGAATTTGCCAAAATGCAACTGAAAAAAATATTCAGCACATACTGCAGTGAACGAATTGTAACAATTTATTATATAATTTTGGAGTTGGTCCATTTTATTCGAAGTTGGACTCAGCCCAAAAGGTCTCTTACCCCACAGCCCTTGTAGCATGTTGTGTGGACAGAGAAGTGGTCCACAATTCATTTTAGTGATGAAAGCAAGTGTAATTTATTTGGATCTGATGGTAAATGTTGATCAAAAAACTGGGGAAAGACTTAGGCTACATTCACACACATGTATGGGGGACGTATATACGGCCGACGTATATACGGCCGATATACGTCCACCATACACTCCTATGGGCTCACGGCCCTGTATGGGAGCGGTACGGTGCCGCACACCGCTCCGTACCACTGGAAAAGATAGGACATGTCCTATCTTTTCCCGTATTACGGCCCCGTGCGCTGTATATGCCTATGTAGAGGGGTGGGGGTGAGCAGCGCTCATCCCCTGCTCCTCTCCGCAGCGCCGATGTATGCCCGCCGTACTACGGTACGGCGGGCATACATCGTGTGAATGTAGCCTAAACCTAATGTGTGTAAAGAAGTCAGTGGAAGTTGGTGTAGAAAATGTTTTGGTTTGAATAATGTTTTCTGCAGCAAGAGTTGGCCTCTCATAGAGATACATGGCATAGTGAATGCAAGTGTGTTTCGGAACGTTGTTCAACAACAACATGTGCCCCCTGTCACACAGCAAAATGGGTAAAGCAGTTCCTTGAAACAGAAAACATTAAAACATTGAAATGGCCCAGGGTCCTGATCTAAACTAAAAAAAAAGCTCTGTAAAATACTTATGGAATACTGCACAAAATGGGAAGAAAAACCTACAAATACAACACATTTGTTGGAACAGTTACATTATTAAGCCATTATTTTTATTCAGTGAAGTTCGCTTTAAATGTTTGACGGGTAGCCTTAATGTAATTTTACCACTGTGATGTCAAGAAGCAACACTGGCTGATGATATGTTCAGATGTCAAAACAGAAATAAATTACATTATGTACATTTTTTGGTAGATAAATCCCGACAGGTTTGGTTCTCGTGTTCATGAATAAGTGGTAAGTCAACGTATATGGAGGGAATCACTAATGTTCACTGCTTGCATAGACTGCCAGAAGGTGAGGCATAGACCGGCCAGTTAAGAGGCAGGAAAAGTGACAGATATAGGCATAATGCGACAATATTCTGGTTCTCATGTAAAATATATAAGCCTTTAAACAGGTCTGTCATACAAATATTAAATGCTATTTTACTGCTGCTGGTGACATGGCCACAATTTAATCAATGAAAAATTGAAATGCTTCATAAATCTCCTGAAAAAGGCTTGTTGCTTGAAAATGATCTCTCAAATTTAGGAACAAGTTACACATTTGAACATCTGAACCTGAAATGAGGTGGAAAGGAAACATTTGGACAACAAAGAATATGATGTGGTCCAAGGTAAATGTACAGAATATGAAAGAAGTGGTCCAAGAGTGACCTCTAGTGTACAGTTTTAGAAATGCAGATACAACACATATCTCCTGATAAGTCAGACACTTCACTGGAAAGCATGGTGTAAATGGACGATAAAATGTTGCCTTAAAACTGAGTAACTACAATTTTATCATCTCACTGTAGTTAAAGGGGTTTTTGACAAGTAAGGGAATAAATATATGATCAAGGAGGATCGACTTTCACCAATCACAATAGACATGCATGAATTAGCACTACTACATGCAAACAGATGTCAGCCTCTGGTGTGACTCTATATATCACATATCCAGAAGTTATTATGGGGAATCCTCTTCAAATCTTATTCCTACTTAGTGGTTTAAAACAGTCTTTCTGAAATAAATAAAATCCCAATCCCTTCAGATTCTGCAATTGAGTCGGTAAAAAAATAGAACCTAGGGTTGGGTACTGGCAACCATCACAGCCCCCGCACGATCTTTTGCCTCCTGTAGAGTTTCTAAATTAATTCTAGTATGTTTTTTCCTTAATATCGGAGACCAGAACAACTTTTGCATCATATAGAAGACATCAACCAGGACCCATATCGGAAAGTTGTGAAGAATGTAGAAAAATTCGGTCATGAGCATAATTTTAGTCACATTTGTTCTATTTATTATATGCAGAGGAAGCATCTACTTAAGACACTGACCAATCCAGCAGAAGTTGGATATTGAGAGACACAGAGGGACATGTATCATAGTTTTTTCTTTCTTTGGTGATTTTTTGAGACATTTGGCAGCTCTTTTTTGCGCCTGATTATGTATTATTGTGAATGATTATGTATTTTTTCTTGTGATTTTAAACATTTAAAGTATGTGAAATAATTCCAATTTACATGTTCAAACAGGGTCCATGAAAAAAAATCCTTCTTTTGCACCTACCCTGGACCAAGTGCTGATTTGCGCCTAAAAAGTGATACATAAGTAAAAAGTCGCACAGAACATTCGGAAAATAAAGATACATAAAGGCACACTGCACAAGACTAAGGTGTACTTGCAAAACAACAGCAAAAGTCGCAGTGAAAAGTTGCAAAAATTAGACAATTTACCTAGCACAAATAAAGATACATGTCCCCCATAGTGTTATAGCCTAGGTAAATGATGGCGATCCTTTTAGATACAGAATGCCCAAACTACAACCAAAACTCACTTTCATGTCGCAATGTGCCAACATGCCAATTTGAGCAGTAACCTATTGATCTCTGATGTATGACAAGTTTTTATCGTATTGAGGACACCAATACAATAGAAAGCAGGGGACATTTGGATTAAAACTTCCCCCCCCCCCCTCCCCCCATGGTCCCCTGAAGAGGAAGCAGGAGCTCCAATGATAATCCATCTCTGTCTCACCTTCTGGCTCCTCTTGTAGTCCTGGTAGCCAAGTAGGTGTCACTTTAAAATAGCACTGAGCGTGGCACGTCCTGGGCTGTCTAGGACCGCAGGAAGAAGCCCTGAATCCTATCTGATAAATTCTTTGCTGGGTTCCCACAGAAAGGGCTCCGAGTGCCACCTCTGGCACCAGTGCCATAGGTTCGCCACCACTGCCCTAGGTGATCTCCAAATACCGAGATGTTTAAATGTAGGGACTATCTGGATTTGTTACACTATGGAGCGCATATCATCAGCACAGATTTATGATGTCAGCTCTGAGTACAGGCAGTCCCCGGGTTAGAAAAATATAGGTTCCTTAGGTTTGTTCTGATGTTGAACTTGTATGTAAGTCGGAACAGGTATCTTTGATTATTACACCAGGCAACATTTTATTGTCCAAGTGACAATTGGATTTCAAAATTTTGTCATGGAAACAAGGATTATCAATATAACTTCATTACAGACACCTTACAGCTTATCATTACAGCCTGGGAGTAAAGTAAAGCATCCAAAGAGCTTCACTGGAGGTCATAATGGTGTACTAAAAGAAAGTACGGGTCTAGCATGCTTTGTGGAAAAAGAAAAGGCGATGATCCGGCACTCCATTTTCTAGACCAGGAGCATTTGTGCCCCAAGATTTTTTCACCTCTATGTTTCTATCTACCATTTTAAATAAGGAATGAAGTTTTTTCTACTTACGCTTTTAAACGAGTGCCGGATCATCGCCTTTTCTTTTTCCACGTTGGTTACCACCTGTATCGGCACAGGAATCTTTTGTTGTTCCGGGCACCGTTCACACTACACGGCGATCATGGAGATCAATACATGCATCTGATTGGTGAGCAGTGACTTTTTTCTTTTGCATCGAGAGAACTTTTTTTCTTTAATGCAATTGGTTTTTCTACTTTAGCATGCTCTGTTTTGGGACATATTAGGCAAAATAATGGACAATTTCAGAGCCCAAAAGTTGCACAAGTTGAACAAACATCTGGGCTACAAAGATAAATACAGCACACTGCATTATATCCTTGAGGCAGCTAACTTTGTGAAAAGTCTCATAAAAGTTGCACAAAAAAGAGAAAAAAGGAAGCAATACGAGTGATACATGTCCCCCACCGTCTGCTATAGTGCAATACAATCTTCGAGACAAATATTCCTGAAGCCTTGTATATCTGTGGAGGACCGTACCAAGCACCCTAACCACTCTATGGCTAAGGCAAAACTTCTGTACCCATTTTAGCTATTTGGGTTAGAATGTTATTTTGCACATGAAGGCCCAGAGAAAAGGCCAATAAACACTGTTGCATGCCTAAGCGGCATCCAAGGAAGCAATCCCCTGGACCCTCTATTCTTCTTGCTGCATCTGCAAATTCAGAAATACAGGCAGTCCCTGGGTTCCCCTTTCCCAGCCGAACTTTCCCCTGCAGCAGTCTTCTCTTCCTTCACTTCTCTTCTGCATTAAATGCATGGTTCTAGGACTGGTGGCTTGGGAACAGTGCTTAAAAGGGAATATGCCACCAGGAGGGTTATTTTTACATGATGACAGATTTCAAAAATGCCTTTGTTGTGCATCTGAATAATTCCACTCCTCTTTAATATTATCTGGCTCCCTGTCAGCAGTGTGTGGTGAGTTCTTGGGGGGAATTAGTACTAGCAGCACAAGTTGTCTTCTCCTCAATTCCTCCTTTCTTCATACTCACTCATTGACCTCCCCCTCCATCTCCCTGCTGCAAGCAATTCTCGTTTAAACTGCCCTTCCCTTCCCCCAGAACTTGTCATAATGTAAAGGTTCCCTTTGTATATCCATTATTCTTGAGATTGTTGAAGGGGGATAAAAAGCAGATAATGCATAGGGCACCACCCTTAAGGCATGCAACTATAGAGGGATTCCAACAAACCCTACTGCACAGACAATGGATCTGCCAGATGCTTGGTCTTACAACAGATTTAAAAAAATAGTCTGAATGTCCGAAGCGATAACAGCAATCCAGCCTGAGCTCCTGTCTGCTTCCAGTATAGGCTAAGAGTGAAGGATCATATCTTAAGCTGATGAAAAATCACATAATGTATTATGACTTAAAGGAAACCTACCATTTGATTTGATGCACTATGAAGCTAACATACCTTGAGCATGCTGTAGCTACACTGATGCAGGATCATATCTTGGCAAAATCCCTGAGCTGAGTGGTTTTGCTGAAAAACAAAATTATAACATTCAGGACCTTGGGAAAGCTGGGTAAGCATGGCTGCCTTGGAAGCTGCCTTGGGAGCTTGGAATTACAAATGGAGGTTAGTCAAGCATGACTAATTAACCTGAGCTGGATCACTCTTACACAGCAGCTGGGGAATGGTACAGCAATTGATATTCTGTCTGGCAGGGAGAAAAGTGATTGCATCATCATCTCCTCCAGAGCAAAACTCACAGGCTAGGAGAAGCGTGGAAGCAAGCGCTGAAGGAGCCATAGAAGGGGTAGAGCTTCATTATCATAATGTTATATCTGTTTTATCAGCAAAACCACTCAGCACAGGGATTAACCACAGATAATCCTGCATAAGTGTAGCTACAGCATTCTCAAGGTATGTTTGCTTCATAATGCATCAAATCAAATGGTAGGTTACCATTAAGTAATAAATAGTACAAAAGAGATGTAAAACGGTGTTATAGAGTTTATATTTATGAAAAAAAATTAAAAGATCTAGCAAATTCCAAAAACCAAGCAGTACTTATCAGTTTAAAACAACAGTAAATCTATTAAACATGAGACGTGACAACAGAATAATGATTGTATCGGGATGAGGAGAAGCACTGCCCCACTTCCAGGCAGAATGTTTAATTAGACCAGAATCAATGTTTGGATTTCTGCTGATGAACGTAATGATATCAGATTGCACATCTGTGAACATGGGAAAACATATTATAATAATGATATAATCATCTTACAGGCTTCTTTCCTATAAAAACTAGTTGTTATCTTCTTGGATCTAAGTCTTATATGGAGCTATTATGCAAGTCTAAAATATGGATTAGTAACATATTAGCCATAGAAATCTATGAAACCATACTGTATCATTAGAGGCATACACAAAGGCAGAGTGGAATGTGATCAAATAATGTACTGCTAGTAAAGCAAAGGAAACCTTAGAGGAACCCAAAAAGATGTCAGTCTGTTGGTCTTTGGATGGATATGCCCAGGCACCACGTCATAGGTTTTATTATATATGATGCACATGTGAACATTTACGCATCCACCATTCTTGAAGATTGGTAGCATAATTTTTTTGTGTATGACTAGGTTTCATGTATGTGGATTAATAACAGTACTTTACCGCAACCTTGTGGAATTTTTGTTGCATTGTACTAGACTTCAAAAGCAAAGGATCAACAATTTGCACATAACCAATCTTATATGACTTTATGTAATGAGAAGGTGGTCATGCACCTTGAGGCATACATGATAAGACACTGCCCTCTTTTTCCTCCTTTCACAATGCGATTTATCATTAAGATATTGTAGAGAACTGACCGAGGAATTATCAAGAGCTGGTACATCGCAACGTCCAGCCTGGTGTTGAATTGAGTTATAACCTAAACAAGCAATATTTACAGGACTGGAATGTTCCCGACCCACTCGGAATGGAGTTGCTGTGTCTGCAGGAGGAGGTGCCATTTCCGGCCATGCTCCATGGATTCCGACTTTTTAAAGGCTTGCACACCCGAAAACTGCCTGCCCAAGCCATCTGATTTGTAACAATATCCTATGGCTTTACACTCCAACTGTTTCATCCTAGATACATTCCCTAATGCCACATGGTAGACACAAATACATCCGCATAGGGCCAAGATCCCACTATAACATCAAAGAGTGCACTCTTTTTACACGGACATCAGATGATTCCATAAATTACGACAGAACCTGTTCAGTTAAACGCGGATACATGTAGAAACCCACCAAAAGAGTGGAGAGGGTGTCGACAGTAATTTTGCACCAACGTCATTGAAGATTTTGCCCTTCTTTTCATCCATCAGTGTCCGCTTTCAATCGGTCATTAATCCATCAGTATTGCTAAAGCCAAAAACAAACAGGAGTGGATCCAGAATAGAGATGACAGTAAATGCGCTATTTGCATGTCCTCTGTGTTCTGTATCCACTCCTGCTTTTGGCTATCAATCTTGAGGCTTTTTATTCCTTCTGACAGATGAAATGAAGGGGAAAACCAAACATAGTGGCAACATCAGAGTGGTGGAGGGTAAAACAGCATTAATGAAAATCACAGGGTGTTCCAGGGAGACAGCGGTCAGTTGGCAGCAGCACGAGTAGGCCGAAAAATAGTACACTGACAATTTATGGAGGTGGCAGCAACATCATAGGCCACAGAGTAGCACAATGAATTTGAAGTTTGAAATGAATTTGAAGTTTACATTTTTAATTCAAATTTGAAGATTAGAGACGCCACGTGCATCATCTGTTACAATTTCCCTGAAAATATTATGTCTTTGCCAAAAAAGAACTTCAAAAGGTGGCAGTGGCAGCAGCGGCAGGAGGTCAGAGAGTGGAACGATAACAAATTCTTTAGGTGGCAGCAACATGGTAGGCCATAGGTTGGTACAATGTTAGAGTGTGGAGGCGGCAGTGGCAGCAGCATGATGTCAGAGAGTGGCACAATGAAAAATTCGGGAGGTGGCAGCAACATGGTAGGCCACAGTGTGGCATAATGTTAGAGCGTGGAGGTGCCAGCAGCAGCAGGAGGTCAGAAAGTGGTACAATGAGTGTAGAGGTGGGCGACAAGTCCAGTCCCTGGCAAAGATGGTGGGAAGCAGATGGAGCAACTGGCAGCAGATGTGTGGCATCAGGCGGGTGGCAGCATCAAAATAGTGGCTGAGGCAGGTAGTTACAATCCAGGCTCATTTTGCAACGTTTGGGGGAGGTGTCATGGCTGATCTAATATGATGCATTAGGCATTGGTGTGTTGAAATCCTGGCTGATCCACGCATCTCTATAGTATGCCAGTTTTTCATTCGTCTCAGCAGCTGGAAAAAAGGCACCCATTTTTGACTGGTAGCGAGGGTCTTAGAGGGTGGAGAGCCAAAACTCGTCCATATGCTGGATGTTGACTATTCGGCTGTCACTAGTTAGGCAAAGCAGCATGCTGCGGGGCATCTGTGCAAGTGACTGAGGGACTCCTGGCCTCCATCTCCACTGTATACTGCCACGGTGCTTCTGGGTCATCTGCTTCATCTTCTACCTCCTCCTCCGGATGCTCCTGCTCCTCCTCTCCTGTCACATAAGTAGAAAAAAACACTAAATTTCACCAGACTCTGCTTGTGATCCAGTGTCCTCCTCCTCCTCCAGCTCAGCCCCCACCGGACTCATGTGGCCATGAGATGTAGTCACCACTTCTCCAGTGCCCTGACCAGACACATTTTGCAGCATCTGTTCCAGGACATGAAGCAGTGGAATGACGTTATTCTTCCTGGCGATAACTTGGCCTCTTCAAAGGGCCTGAGCAAATGGTGTCACGCATGAGTGCCAGTCATTAATGGTTTTTCTCTGTTCATACAGAGGGCCTAACATATGGAGGCTGGTATTCCAACGGGTGGAAACACCTGATATCAGCCTATGCTCGGAGAGGCCGTTCTGCCGCTGCAACTCAAGGAGGATGTGCTTGGCTTTGTAAGAATAGCTGAAGTGCATGCACAGCTGCCTGGCCATTTTTAGAATGTCTTGCAGATGGGTGGAAGACTTCAGGGAACCGGTTGACAACCTGATTAAACACGTGCGCCATGCAGGGACCATGCTTAGCGAGAAGCAGGAGCATCTGGACCGGAAGATAATGTCAACGACAAACAGCTCCCTTCAGCCGAGGTGCTGGAGCCTTGACTGGCTGAAATGGCATGTGTGCCACTAGGTGCTGCTGCTGTTGCTGCGCCGGCAGGATGGACCACATCTGGGATCCGCTTCTCTCAGGCCAGTGGATGGTGATGCTGCATGTGTTGACGCAGGGCCATGGTGCCAACGTTAGCACCCTGGCCATGATTCACTTTCTGCCCGCAGATTCGAAATATACACACGTTTGGCTCCTCTGGTGTCTTAACAAACAACTGCCACACCGCCGAGATGGTGAGTATACCGCCAACACTCTGCATTGAGTGACTACTACCACCACTGCCTCACTGAGCCCCTGTGCCACTGCTTACTTGGACCTGCGAATCCGGATTAGTACCCTGCAGCCGTTTGGCTCCCATAATCACATTGCTGCCACCCTGCTGACTCACGGCCACGGTACCGACTTGCTGCCTGCTCCGCAGCCTGACGCGCAAGCAGACACTCTCTTCGCCCGACCATAATGAATCCCTTGCTACACCCGGCTCCCAAGTGCAATCGGCTACATCATCGTCAATTTGCATTTCCCTGTCACTGCTATTCTCCTCAAAGGTGTCAGTATGAATAGCCTGCTTACTGCACGAAGCAGCGGATGTCTGCCCTCACTGCCAAGCAGCTGCTGACTGTCCTCAAACACTTTGTCCTCGCTGTATAGTGGCGCTGAGCCCAGACCACATAGTAGCTCTCTGGCTGAGGAAAATGAACAGGACAGAGTCTGATTGAGGACAGGTGAGGGCCGCTGACCTGCTCCTGGTCCATGCCAATTAATTGTTGTATCTGACGAACCCACGGACTCTTGGCTGGGGTTGTCAGATGTTATATTTGAGGAATTGGATGACCTAGTCAACCAATCAACAACCTTTGGGTTGTTGATCAACACACTGCCGCTAGATGACAATGGCAGTTCTGGCCTCATGGAGTCACCCCTGCTGCAACGTCCCCTTACTGTGCTGCGACCTCTGCCTACGTGGATATGACATGTATTTGTTGCTCTCAACTTTAGCAACAAAAAAAGTATTAGAATTTGCGTAATACAGATACCCCATAACGCACACCCTGGGAGAGGTCCAGAAATCACTACAGCAGCTGTGTGGATATGAAACAGATTTCTTCCTAGTCGCTTCAGTAACAAAAAAGAACTGCTATTTGGGATATATAGATCTCCCTTGACACACAACCTGAGAGAGGAGCAGAAATCACTACAGTACAGTAAAAGCAGCTAGACGCTGCAGACAGCACATGCAGTGTGAAATGCCAAGATTACAAATGGCTGACAGTTTTTATAGGGCTGTGTGACATCACATAAGCCTGCCGGTTGCAGATTGGCTTACAGGTCTGCAGATGTCATCGAGGATGTTCCTTTCTCCTTCCCAGAGTTCTCTGCCCCATGTAACACGCTGTGCTTGTGCCCATTCAGCAAAAAAAAAAAAAAAAAACTTTGTTCCCACGAATCAGCATAAACTTCAGATTCGTGACGAATTGAATTTTCCGAGAAATTCGTGTCGAATTCCACTTCGTTCGAATCGATTCGCCCATCTCTAACCATCACTCATCGGCCTGCAGCTCCCTCTATCAAGACTACTACAGTTTATGGTCCTATCCACTGTGTTGTGAGTGTGATACAGTACTAAAGCACAACTTTTTTTTAGTCTCTGTGTGTTGGAGATGTCACGATGAGGGAGACGGCTTTTATCATTGCATGTGGGCATGTCTGGTTATCCAGCCCTTCTGGCACATAATTATGGCCTTTACAATTATATCTTACAAATGTCACTAGAGTTCTGTTATGGGCTATCTTTGGGTTTACAGATAGAGAGGTCAATCGCTGCACCAAAGGGTGCCAGAGATTATTGACAGTAGTGGAGGCAGCGAGCTGCAAAAGCATCCTCCAAACCTGGCTCAGCCCCACAGCGCCCCCTTTCCGATTGTTTTTAGATAAGCTCATGTACATAATGTGTATGGACTGGATAGAAGCCTCCTTGTGTAGAGAAAAGTGTGTACAATCTTTCTTCACCATTTGGGAAAGTTTTATCAGTGTGCCGTCATCAGAGATGAGGCGAGATATTAGAAATTGCTTTGTAAATACAGTATGGTACCAGGAGCGACAGCATGTGGGAGATGCCCCTATAGAACTTAACTAAAATGAGATCAGGAACGATCGCTGCCTCGGAGAGGTGGGTCAAGGTGTGTTTGGGCCGCGATGTGGCGGTTTGGGGCACTCGCTGGGGTGGGCTCCGGCGCCGGCTCGCCCTGGGCTGGTGCCCGGTGTTTGCATCTCCTGCCTACCATCGGGATTGGTAGGTTTCCTTTAAGTTGTTGGCAACATTAGCTCCGGCTTCATGTTTAGGTAGCAAAACCATAACGCAGATGCCAGAAGTAGGGATGAGGTAATTGCCATTTCCCCTCATGTTAAAGGAATTGGCCACTTTTCAATAAATCTGTTCCATTAAAAAAAAAAAAAAAAAAACACATAAATGAGTTAATATCTTATGATGAACCATGTTTGGGTTGGGATGGGGGGAGGGGGCTTAACCTCTTGGGATGAGATTATGAATGAGTGTCATGATGCTTTGGTTTGCTTTGGACAAAACACTATTGTCCATTCCTGCCTCAGCCAGGTTCACTTTTCTCCCCCCTCTGCACAGATATCTGGGGCTTCTCTGCAAATCGCGATGAACCTTGTCCTCTCAGCGACAGCAAACCCACTGCAAGAAACCGACTACATCAAAACAGTGTGATGGTCACATGACCTACCCAGGCATGTGTAGGACATGTGATCAGTAAACATCTTTCTCCTGTGTCCTAATCTACAGGGGCAAAAATCAATGGACTGATTAACCCCTTAACCACCTGGCCCTTTTTTGTTTTGTGATTTCTATTTTTCACTCCCCACCTTCAAAAAACTATAACTTTTTTATTTTTACACGTAAAAGGCTCTTTGATGACGCAGATGACAAGTCATATGTATATATAATTATGTAAACTATAGAATCTCCAGTATACTTCCTCACTACAGGTCACGAACATGATCTGTCACTATTCAATAACAGATTGCACTTATAGTGTCGGTATTTAATATTCCATGCCATGTACTGGGAAGCAGGAAAGAAATGGTGAAAAAACGCATTTGCGCAGTTTTCTTGTTGGCTTGGATTTTACGGCTTTCACTATGCTCCCCAAATTACATGTCTATTCTTTGGGTCCCTGACCCAAGTAGCAATAAAATAGTATAATTGTAAAATAAGGGGTTAAAAATGAAGTTTATTTTATAAACTTTTATGGGCAAATCCCATCAAGGTTGATATAAGGGTGATGTCACATGTGGCGTTTTTAAGCATGCGTTTTTTAACGGATTGAAAATGCATGCTTCAAAACGGACTAAAAACGCCACGTGTGACATCACCATTTTACGATGCTTGCATGTGGTGCAATAGGCGTGGTTTAGGAAAAAGGGGGAGGGAAATTTGGGAAGTGTGGTATTGAGTGGGGGGTGCTGTGGGATATGAACATAGACATATAATTTGTTAATCAATGCCTCGCCGTATTCCTCTACCTGCAGATGAGAAGTCATATACCGGGTATATATAATTATGTAGACTATAGAATCTCTAGTATACTTCCTCACTACAGGTCGCGAAGAGGATCTGTCACTATTCAATAACAAGACAGGGCGTGTCGCCTGCCCATAGCTCCGCCCCCAGCTCTGATTGGCCGGCTGTGTAGACATCAGACAGTACCTGCACACGCAGTGGTCACACACTGAAGCTGCGCTGTTCTTTCCTCTGCACGTGGTGTACACCAGGGGCTCGGCGCTTGTCACCAATTCGCCAATAGCAAAGTCTCTAGCGGCTCGCAAACCGTTCCCCTTCCCGGGGCTTTGGTATTTCTCAACATTTCCCGCCATTGTCCACAGTAGCTGTCAAAGCTCTTGAGGGCGCGCTGGTCTTCGCGCTTGCGTATTCGGAAGCATTTTTGAAGGGGCGTGGCCAGATCCAGGCACATGTCACACGTGATCCACTGCGAATCACGTGTAACACCCAGCTAGGGATGCGAGAGCTGCGGTGTAAGATCCCGTTCACGATGTTGCTGTAATAAGAGGCTTCTTTTTGAATCCAACTAACCACATCTGTCAGATAGAAGAAGAAAACCTGTGCTTAAAGGAAATCTACTTTCTGAAAGATTCCCCATGGTATACTCTTCTCCCATGCAGCAGCTGCGTCCTGTTTTTCCCTAATTCTGGGATGTAGCTGCTGCAGAAATTCTTCAATCCTTGGATATGCAAATTATTTAAGAGGCTACTGGGGGCGTGTCACGTCCTCTTTGCTGAGCATATCCAGCAGGTGAGCTCTGCGCATTAGCACCTGCCTCGCTGCCAGATATCTGCCTGCTGCTGGAGACACACAGCCAAGAGGATGTGACGCGCCCCCAGTAGCCTCTTAAATCTGTTTGCATATCCAGAGCTTAAAATTGAGAGGCTACTGGGATCATGAAGTAGCCCGAGACAGCTCCGGGGCGTGTCACGTCCTCTTCGCTGCTCTGTTTCCTTCAGCAGGCGGGCAACAGAACAGGTACTAATGCACTTGCGCAGAGCTCACCTACTGCCGGAGATATGCAGTGAAGAGGACGCATCATGCAGCAGGTATGCAGTAGCCTTCGCCCCCGGAGCTGTCTGAGGCCCCTTCCACACTAGCGTTGCATTTCACGTCAGAGTGCAATGCGTGAAAAACTGACGTTTTTGGCTGCGTTTTTGTTCCATTTTTCCTTGGAGTAATTAGCGTTTTTGCGTTTTTCACGCGCGTGTTGTTAGCGTTTTTGGCACATTTTTCACGCGCGAGTCAATGGGAGACTCGAGCATTTTTCAAAGGGACCATGGTTTGGGATAAAAATGTGTTATTTAATTGAAAAATAATGTCTTCTGATAAGTTGCAAACATCTGCGATCTATTCTTCACTGTTCCCCGTGTATATTATCTCCCGACAAGTTAGCAGATGTGAAGAATAGAATAAAAACAGTGAACACAGGATCATTTAAGAGAAAAACACAGTGCAGAACACAGTGCAGAATAGATTACAGATGTTCGGCACATCTGCTTACTTGTCGGGAGATACGCGCGGAACGGTGCGCCCTAAATAGCATGTGAAGAACAATATATATGTGTGTGAAGAACAAATTGCAGATGTTTAAATACATCTGCAATGTGTTCTTCACACATATATATTGTTCTTCACATGCTATTTTGGCCGCACCGTTCCGCGCGTATCTCCCGACAAGTAAGCAGATGTGCCGAACATCTGTAATCTATTCTGCACTGTGTTCTGCACTGTGTTTTTCTCTTAAATGATCCTGTGGTCACTGTTTTCACTGTGTTCACTGGTTTTATTCTATTCTTCACTGTTCTTCATTGTGTTTTTTTAATTAAATGATCGTTCGCGAGCAGGGGAAATACTGTTATTCTGGTCACCTAGCAACCCTTACGTTTAAAACGCATTGCACTCGCAATGATTGCGAGTGCAATGCGTTCTTGATGCATCTCCATAGACTTGAATGGGGCGTGAAAAACGCGCGTGACACGCAAAAGTAGAGCACGCTGCGATTTTGACGCGCGTGAAAACCAACGCTAATGAAGAAAGACCCATTGAATACAATGGGACAAAGTGCAATGCAAGTTCTGCGCGTCAAATGCACGCGCAGAACTCGCGCGTGAAAAACGCCAGTGTGGAAGGGGCTTAAGGCTACTCCATGCCCCCGGTAGCGTTTTAAATTAATCTGCATATGGGATGCAGCTGTTGCAGGGAGGGAGAATATACCATGGGAAATCTTTCATCCTCTCTTGTTGGGGTCCCATGTCATCTCCTGTTCCTGTGTATTAAACAAAAATAAAACACTTTGTTGCTCATCTTTCCCTTGTTCCCCCGTATTCCTGCTTCTCTTCTCCCATGGCTTTGGGGTGACTTGGAGGAGGGGCTGGGGCCAGTCAGGGGTGGAGCTACCACTTCACATCTCTACTAAAGAGCAGAATTGGACATTTGGAGGCAGCAGGAGCTGATCCAGCCTCCTGGTCTTGGCTCTGCAGCTCTAGTGTGTCGGGATTGGGACCAAGAGGCAGGACATAACGGGATACAGCAGGGCATTCACCCAACCACCCAGGAAGGCGGGACAGCGCTGAAAAACTAGGATGGGGTTTTGAGCTATGTGTAACATCAGCATGCATGGGATTCTAACTGCGCAATTAAAAGAAAAAAGCACCAAACTCCATAGGTAGTTATGATATAAATTTTAACTGCACTGCGAATTAGATGCACCCCATTCAGGCTATTTGCACATGTTGCAGATTGTCATGCGGAAAATCCACATCCAATACGGCCAGTTTTTATGTGTGTTTTTCCCCATCCCTTTACGTGTAAAGAAACATTTTTAAACAGGTGGCCGCTCACCTCATGCTGCCCCCCATCTTGCTGCAGATAGTGCTGTCTGAGGCAAGAGGCTCAACATGCCTCATGGCTGGTACACCCCTGTCTGAAACTTGTCACTTCTTTAATACTCTGGCAGTTGTCTCTAGTGTCATGTAGGGGGATATGCAATCTTCCATTGTCTCAGTATTAGAGTCTAGGCTGCTCTAAGAGATCTGTATTGATAGTTTTAAGACGAGCAGGTAGTATGAAGAGCAGAGACTTGAGGGTTTTCCGGCAGCGAGCATCCAAGACTTGCTCATACATTTTAACCCCTTACCAACGTGCGGTGTAGTAGTAAAGCGCGATCCGTGCTAGCAACTGGAAAGTCGCTCCCCGTGATGTCGTCGGAGAGCGGCAATCCGTCGCCCTGACAACCTCGGCTCTTCCGAGGCTGTCTCGTTTTAACCCTTTCATTACAATGCGCTATCAGCACATTGTAATGAACGAGGAGAAAAATCCCCATATACTGCCATACTGTATTATGGCAGTATATGATAGGATCGATAAAACAACCTAGGGTTAAAAGTACCTTAAGGAGTCTGAAAAATAGTAAAAATTAAAAAAAAAAAGAAAAAACACTAAATATTCAAATCACCCCCCTAGAACTGATATAAATATAAACAGTAAAAAAAACACATTCTGTATTGCCGCGTCCTAAAAAGCCCGATCAAAATACAATAATGGGTTTTCACAGTGTTTAACCCTGTAACGGAAAATAGCGGCAAAAGTAAAAATGGCACTTTTTTGCCATTTTTTAAAAAATTGTATAAAGTGATCGAAAGGTCTTACAGTCCAAAAAACGGCAGCATTGAAAACATCATCAATTGTTGCTCCGTACAAAGTATGAAAACGTTATTAGCACCAGAAGATGGCAAAAATCCCCCCCCCCCCCTAAATAAAAAAGGTTTTAATTTTTGTAAATGTATGAAAACATTCTAAAACTCATAAATTTGGTATCCCCGTGATCACGCCGACCCAAAGAATAAAGTAGACATGTCATTTGGGGCGCATTGTGAAGTTGTAGAATGCAAACGCACAAGAAAACGGCGCAAATGCGTTTTTTTTCACCATTTTCCCAGCATTTGGAATTTTTTCCGCTTCCCAGTACACGACATGGAAAATTAAACACAAAACACTATGAAGTACAATTTGTTACGCAGAAAACAAACCATCACAGAGCTCTTTAAGTAGAAAAATAAACAAGTTATAGATTTCTGAAAGCGGGAAGCAAAAAATGGAAGTGAAAAAAACAAAAAAAAGGGTCTGGTCGTTAAGAGATGGCACCTCAAAGTTGTCTCGGTTTGGAACAACTCCACAACATGTGCAAGATTTCTCTGCATTGCATCGCCAGCTTAGCTCAGAGACCCAAGGATAAAAACCTGTAAAGAATTATTGGACACTATTCAACCAAGGCTCAAATTCAGTCTCCGGGTTACATACAAGATAGGTTCTGTAGGTTTGTTCTTAAGTTGAATTTGTATGTAAGTCGAAACTGTATATTTTATCATTGTAATCCCAGACAGAACTTTTTTGGTCTCTGTGACAATTGGATTTTAAAAATGTTGGGTTGTCATAAGAATCAATATTAACACTAAAGCTTCATTACAGACACATTTGATAACTGTTACAGCTGTTTATTGTAGCCTATGACTAAAGTACAATAAATTACCAATATCCAGAGGTCCGTTTGTAGCTAGGGGTCGTATGTAAGTCGAGTGTTCTTAAGTAGGGGACCGCCTGTATAGGGCAGAGCCAAGATGAGTGCAGGGCGACACTCCAACCCTTAGGCCCCTTCCACAGTCGCGAGTGTGATGCAATGAACTCGCATCACACTCACAACGCGTGCTGCTCGGATCGAATGGCCCGAAGGGCCGTGCAAACCGAGCAACACGTGTTGCGAATGTGATGCAAGTTCATCGCATCACACTCGCGAGTGTGGAAGGGGCCTTAAAGTGGGGCATGTACTTTAATGGCATTTTCAACAGGTGAACCAGTCCAGTGGCCTTATCGGACTCGGAGCTGGGCAAGTGTTTGTTTTATTGTGTTTGCCAGCAGACATCCCCATTCCACACCCATGGATTCCACAGCCCCATGTATGAGCCAACTGCCCAAGACGAAACAGGGCCGTCTTTTAGTATTGTTAAGCTGCAAAACTAGGTTACCAAAATGCTTTCTCCCAGCCCTAGTTCCAGGTTCTGTTGCTTTAAAGAGCAAAGATTTCATTACTCTTTAATATTAAGTCAGAAATAACAGGATGCAAGTAGGTTTCATCTTTATCTTTTAATTTATTGTCATGTATTTATTTTACAAGTTGCAAATATACATAAACAAACGGTGGCTCTGAAAATTGCAGTTGTCATCTAGTCTCTTAAGCGGAAGAAACACTTTTGGCCGTATATGCGCTGTGTACAGTCCAAGCTACATACTGCCTATGTACGGCATGTGATAACTCTGGCTGCAATCGTCAAGTGCTGGCCACAACAAATCACAGAATGAGAACTGTACAGGAGAATTATTTTAGAACTCCTATTTATCGAATTCGATATCTGTCAAAAAGAAATAACGCTGCACTTGTGGCTGTTATGTGGCGTGTTATGCTTACATTGTAGCACCAAGTGGTGGATCTCCAGCAGAACCACATCTCCATGGTGAGCCAGATCATTTGGATTTGAAATGTACACAATACATCAAAGTAAAGTGGCTTCTGGTTCCATTATGGGAAAATAAATGTAGATATAACATACTCCAATACATGTGACAATATGCAAGCTGCTCTTGGAGAATATGCATAGACTTATAGGCTGACCCCAAGCGCTGATAAAGCCACTAGGTTGGCTATTAGATATTTGACCACCAGGACCACAATAAGAGATGTTGAATTGTTTTCTAGTAATCCGTATGACGATGGGCTATTAAACTGATAGAATCTCTGCAATGAAATACTAGTAAAGATGTGAGAATGACTTGCTCATATTGGAGGTGCTGTAATGGTCATATCAGTAGCTTGTAGCTGCTATATCCTCACAGATTTCATCTAATACAAAACATCGATTGAACTCCTCGGAGCGAGACATGAGATCAAAAAGGAGTTTATATTCCTCTGGATAGATGCAGCCAGTTGCAATGTCCATAGGCAATGCTAAACTTTGTAACAATTTTTTTCCATTGCCAGGAGCCAGGTTGCTACGAGAAATAAAAAGGAAATTAATGTAATATAACAACATAATACCGTAAATGACCTAAAATAACACATAAAGGCAATGTTCACTTTTCTGGGAGAGAGATTTATGATGGCCACTGTTTGGCTTTCATGTTTACAGTCAATTCTTGACTGGGGTATATTATATTCTGGAACATATTATTTCATCATGAACATAAATCTGTAGGTTAAAAATAAAAGACTTATCTGAACTTACTCAAGCTTCTCAATCAGCTTTGACTTGCGTTTTGCCAGAAATTGTTTTATCATGTGAACAAATATCGCCCCATCTGCAGGTGTAAAATTTTCTGAAAATAGGTTTCTTCTTGGCGTTATACGTACTAAACACAAGTCTTCATTGGGTAAAACCTTCAAACAAAAGAAGGAAAGATGACTTCACAGAATGATATCCTCAAATTTTACTGGCATAGCATGCACAGTTAGGATAAATGGTATTGAAGGAAAACAGACACTTTTTTTCACCCCTTGTGAAGTGAGATGATCCCTCATTAAAATGGTAAAGAGTTCTGAAGAGCTGCGCATATAGAATAGTCAGCGAGACAGATTCCATCTTCCTATCAAACAGTTTGATTGACTTTAACCCTCAAAGGCCTCATTCACATGGCTGTGTGCTCGCATGGACCAGATCCTGGGTGCAGCACACAACCGGATGGAGAAGGGAAGGGGAGTGAGAATTTGAAGCCGCACGGGCGGCCAGAAACTTAGGCAAAATATAGGACATGCTCTATACTTTGGGATGCAGCTGCTTGGTCATGATGCGGTGAGACAATGTGTGATCACTGTACCTTGACCCAGTGCCATAGCCCTCTATTATGGCCGTGATCAGGCCCCTTACACACAGATCTATTGTTTTAGCTGTTCTGAAGCAGTACCGTAATTATACAGTTAAAATACGGCCATATTCACTTTAATAGGCAATGCCGTCATCCATTTTAATGGCCATACCGTCCACTGTTTTCAAAATGGATGGAAATATAGGACATAAAATATAGAGTATGTCCTATTTTTGCCTGTATTTCCGCCCTGTTTCCCAACTAGAAGTTAAAACGTCTAAAATACGTGCAGCATACAGTGCCACATGTTTACAGGTTTTGTACTGCAGAGTAGCTCTAGAGATTTTTTTGGTGCTTTGTTCTGTGAGGAGCGTTATGTGGTTTTTATACAGATGGGGTGCCTAGTAGCTCTTGTGCAGGAGAAACCCATTTTATGGGCCAAGAGGCTGGACAACTAAGCCGATTGGTCCAAGAAAGATCACATTTTGGAATAGATTATTGTATACATGTTATAATGTCAACTTAACAGACAGTGCTGAACTCCACCGCATGCATTCCCAGGGCCCCACATATCCTTAGTGTCATCATAGCCCACCCTATTTTATACAGATATGGCTCACTCACACGCGTCATACATCCCAGAATTATGGCTAAAAATGGAACTGAAATACATGACAAAATAAAATTTAAAATAATAATAAAAAATAATGTGTTTGTGTGAAAGGGGCCTAATGCTAGAGGCACAAGACTGAAAATATGACGTGGCCAGCTGTATGTTCCCCCAGCCAGCACAGGTTGTAATGTATTATTATGTAAGTCATGCTCATTTTCCAGTTGCAGCCCGTATTGCACATGCGGTTATGTGCATGAGGCATGGGGAAATTAGTGAATCAAGCAGAGTTACTCGGATGAAGCAAAGATTGAGCAAATTTATTTGTGCTTCAGCCATATTCTGTTGCTTTTTTTCAAATGCGGGAGCTTGCCATCTCTACCTGCCTCCAACTTTGTTGAAGGGGTTTTCCAAGGCCTAATTTTGCTGGCCATAAACAAGAGAAAACAATTCCCTTGTTTGTGGTTTGTCTGACATTGGCGAGTGAGAACTAAAAATTGGCCAAAAATACCTAGGTGTAGGACTTGCAGTTGTTGTGTAGGCTTTTGCCATTCCCACAGCACAGGGCATGCAGAAAGTAAAAGAGCCTTGTGTTAGCTGGCATATGGCCACATTATACATTTGTGTGCATGAGACCTTACTTTCATCATGTGACACTTTATGCTGGCCATAATCTCATTAAAGCATCACTTACCCCAGTCTGGGTTACTGCAGAATTCCTAAATTTCGAAGGTATCATAAAAGAGGACACAGGTTCCTGGTTATAAGAGGAATAAAAAAAGAAATTAGTATTTTCAATACAAACAAAAACTAGCCACTTCCTGCAGCATACGGCACCTGTGGACAGCATAGTCTATACTCCTGAGTGAGAAGACTATGCACACTGCAATAGTCTAGCTCTCTGATAAATGTACTTCATTATGGAAAACAGCTTCTCCATCTTTTTTCTGCTCCTTTCTCCTGTAGTGAGCAATTTTTCCCTCCACCTCAAGCCATAAGCAGCCTAATGATTAACTCTTTCCATAACTAGAGAGTTTTTTCTTTTGCTCATGGTCTTTTTTGTTAAGAGTTAAGTAATTGGAAACATTATCAAGTTCCTAATCACTATCTCAGTGTGTACAAAGAATTCCGATTTACAGATAATGATTCAATAAAGAAGAAAGACAAAAAGGGAAAAAAAACCCCCCAGAAGAATCTATTTCTTTAACTCATTCTGTCCAATGCCCTTTTTCATTTCCATTTTTTACTCCCTTTAAAAATCTATAGCATTTTTATTTTTCAGTGTACGGTGCTGTATAAGGGCTTGTTTTCTGTGTGACAAATTGTATTTTCTATATTTTCCATGCCGTGTGCGGAGAAGCGGAAAAAAAATCCCAATGCAGTAAGCTTGACGGAAAAACACTTGTAGGCTCTGTTTTTACAGCTTTTGCTGTAAGCTCCAAAGAACACCTCCCCATCATTTTTTGGGTTGGTGCGATTACAGAGATGCCATACCGTTCATACCCGTGAATAAGCAGAGTTTCTCAGCACGAAAACTGTGCTGAAATACTCCACCTCGGCTTACACACAAGTGTATGAGGGGGGAAAAAAAAAACCCATTCTCACCTTCCGGCGCTGCCCAATGCTCTCCTTGGTGGCTCCTCTTCTGTAACAAACCGGGCACACTATGCTACGGCGGTGTCACCACTGCTGACGACAGTGTGCGCCAGTGGTCAGAGCACATGGACGCGCCTCTGCCCACTTTGTTACAGATGAAGAGCTGAATGGATGAGGAGGGGCGGGGAGAATCGGGCAGCGCCGGAAGGTGAGCATAGTAGTTTTTTTTTTTTTTTACACCCAATATCAATAGGGGACGGATGTCGGCAGGGCATTTAGTTACTGGGGAGGCTGCTGGGAATTTCATTACTCGGGGAGGCTGTGACCGATGCATTTCCCATCCTTGGCTTATACTCGAGTCAATACGTTTCCCCAGTTACTTGTGACAAAATTAGGGGCCTTGGATTTTACTCGGGTAGACATATACTCGAGTATATACAGTAAGTTTTTTTTAAAAAAAATTAAAAGCTTTTGTACGAAAACATTTTTTGCAATATTTGGACACTAATAACTTTCATACTTTGGCGATGTAGCTGTAAGGAGTCATTTTTTTTGCAGGACGTGATGACGTTTACATTAATACCATTTGTGGGACTGTACAACCTTTTGATCACTGTTTATTAAAATTTTTATGCATTGCAAAATGACAAGCAAAGTGGTGTTCCGGACTTGCAGGGTGCAATTTTCCATTACAGGGTTCACCACCGGAGACAACAGTTTTGATATATTGATAGATCCGGACTTTTAGGACACGGCGATACCCAAGATCTTTATTGTTTATTTTTATATCAGTTCTAGGGAAAGGGGGGCTGGTGATTTGAACTTTTGGGTTTTATTTTAACTTATCTTTCAAAAATCAAAAAATTGCTGCAATATGCAGCAAATACCTGATCTGTATGGAGTGGGCTCAGCCTGTGATCCCTCTCCATACACCCCTTGCCACGTGCAGACTTACTATTACTTTGGTTTGTCACAAGGGGTCAATAATGTATATTACATGTATGTTTTGCATGGACCATAAACACCATCAGCCCTATTTATGGTTAAATCCATCTTTTTATTTTACATTATTGTTATATTTTTCCAACATAGTAGTGCTGTGTTATTGCAGTATCACTTACCTTGTGCAATAGTTCTATATCACAGGCAACCTGAAACAGTACACTCAATGCCTGATACTTTATAAAGTCTCCAGGTCTAGAAATCAGTTTCTAAGAGAAAAATAATATGAAGATTAGTTTAGTGTACTACAAAATAATAACTATGGTACTAAGCAACAGGAGAGTCCTCATCCAATGTGCATCCATATACGCAGATAAGTCACTGGGGTAGATTTATGAAGAGTGTCTATTCTAGTTGCTGATGGGGACCAATCAGAGCTCAACTCGTGATCTCCATTACAAAAAGATACAGTAATCTGCAGCGGGTTTACAACATGCAAGTCCATGCAGAGAATCTACTGTAGATGCAGAATCTGCCATAGGTGCAGTTTGCAGGATACAGGGTAAAGAAGCCTGAAGAATAACTTTATTACATTCACTTGTACTATTGATGTAGGAAACATTTGGTGAATGTGCAGCACCTGTCTAAGATTCAGGAAATATTCTGTAAAAATCTTAAAAAATACAACATACCTCATATTGTTGTTCTGTCATGAATACATTCAATTCTATTCTCCCGTATACATAAACCGAAAGCCGCTCATAGAGAGAATAAATTTGCCGCCAAAGTAAAATTCGTTCTTTTTTATGGTCAAGCATCAAAAAAACTTTCAGAGGAACATCTGAAATTAGAAAATTATAACCAACTGTTTACTATGACAACACCCCACAGATTACAGTCAACGTGATAGTTAAAGGATTAGTTCACCAAGGTGTCGCAGAGCTGCAGCATCTACTGGTATCCAACCATTTGGGATGGATAGGTGCCATGGACAGGTAGTAAAAGCTCAGATATGGATTGACACGATGCTCAAGGTGAAGTTAAAAGGTGTAAAAATAAAGTGTTTATTGACATAAAACCTGGACTAACACACAGTGATCCTCCTTCCTCCAAGACTAGAAGTGGTGATGCTGCAATTTCCCTGCCAGAGTGAGCTGCGAGCTTCCCTGTATATGGTAATGGTACGTTCCTGAAATGCATAATCCAGGTTTCATGTCAACAAACGTTTCATTGTTACAGGTGTAACAGAGCGGGAATCCATACCCAAGTTCTTTTTGTATATGTCCATCATATATATTGGCCTTACAAAAGCAATTGGGTTTAATGGGCACGTTTAATAATGACAACTGATCAATGTTATAAATAAGGTCTGCAGCTTGGAGTACTTCTCTATGAACTCCAGTTATTGCTCTTAAAGGCTTAGGATGGCCATATACTTCAAAAGTTTACACTAACACTGCAAAAAAAAAAAAAATTATATATATATCCAGGATGATCTCCTTGAGTTAGGCGCTATACATGTGGTAAGAGACCATCACTTGTTGTATGCCACACTCCTGCAGACTACAGGGTTATGTAATAGACCATCACAATTAAAATACTTGCAATTTCAAAGCATTTTATGCGTTCTGCAAGAATGGGAATAAATCTGGAGAGGGTCTCCGATATATCATGCGGAGAGGCTGAAGGAGGAGTATTTTTTGAGCTGGCCATATCTTGGGCTTTATAGTACCTAGTACTTGTTTTTATAACATATTAAATATAACAAACTCATTTTTCAAATCAGATCAAAATAGCAGGATGTAAAGAAATAATTAAAACGCAACAATTATTTCTACCTCATAAAATATACATGTGGTAAAAATAAATAAATGCTATACACCACATACAAAAAAAGTATCAGAATCACAATATGTAAGGAGTAATTAGAAGCTCCATTGATCTCCCCATCAATGGAATCACCACACTCCTGCAGACTACAGGGTCCTCTTCATACAGAAGTGGGGTTTGCTGCATAATACAGCAAACCCCCACCACTGATACCTGTGGTTGACCCCTCATATTAACTCTTCCGATGCTGCTTTTGCCAACACATTCAATCTTACACTCCAAACCTGTAAATCACTCCCTCCAATTTGTAGTTTATGAACTGTTTTATTGGAAAGGTTTTGCCGGCAACATTTGAAATGAATGATTTACATCTTAGCATATAGGGGCAAACCACACAACCACAATATCTGTATCTGCCTGAGATTCTGCTACTGTATCCTTTGGGGCTAGCCTGAATTGGCTATGGACTAGCCCATCTTATAATGAATGCCCCTTTCTGTATGCAACAGTGGGTTTCTTGCTAATCACATTGCTTAAATCTGGAATTAAGCTATCACAATGTGGGCCAGAATCTCTGCGCCATTATTGTAAGTAGTAATGAGTCTTATTTTATCTTCTTTTAGCAGTACTTTTCGTTTAATAAGTAATTCACTTTGATCGCTATGTAAGGTGTGCTAAAACACCCCCCCTTAGAACATTGTCTGGATATCCTTTTCTCCAGAATCTCTGACATAGATCAAATCGGATCAGCCTTGTGGTTCTGTCAGCTACAGAATTGGAGATACAGTCAACAATCCTGATGTCAGTTCTAAGCTGAGATTATTATTTTTAATATGACACCAAAAGCATGCTTCTAGGTGCTATAGAACCAAAAAGATAGGGGCTTCTGAAGTGATTTACAATGTCAGTTCCTAAATAAGATGTTATTGTCGGAGAAATGCAGAAAAAAACATTAAAACATAAAAACTAACCTGAAGCCCATGAAACCTCATTCATGTCCAATGTTTTCATAAGAGTGCTGGAGTACATAGAAGGAGGCTGAACAAGTCCTTCAGACCAAGGATCGATCCTGAAGAAGTCACAGTGAACCACTTTAAGTTTTCCATCTGCATTTCTTTCAATTGTCTAAAAAAAAAAAAAAAAAAAAAGGGAAAAAATATCATTCTTTTTAAAGTTTAGTAGCTTATTTTCATTTCAATCAGTGTTGTAATGTACAAATATTCTGGCATCACAAAGACATGATAGAATTGGCATAGGAGTATGATAGACCTTGTGTACACCGAATCTGGGACTGTAATAAAAATATTAATTAAGGCCCACAACAAAAGCAAAACCAATGGCAAGGATTGGGAACTGACTTCCTATTAGGAGTGCATCACAAAATGGGAACTGCATATGATGTATTACATGCAGATTTGCTACATTACACACATTGTCAAAAAAGGCGTTTCCATTGCAGATTTTTGATCTGAAGCAAATAAGTGATAGTCTCATTGATGTTCACACTATAAAATTCATTTTTAACCCCCTTACTTTACAATATTACTCAGATTTATTTCTGATAACTCACCTATAACACACACTGACAGCTCTGCTCCTAATCAATACCACACAGTCAACTCTGCTACAAAGACCTTATCTTGTCTGTATCTGGTAGAGTAAGTCCCTGCACACTGCTTGCTGGCAGGAAGTGCCTGTGCCTGGTCTGAGCTTATAATGCAAGGGGGGGGGGGGGGCAGGAGGGCACAGGAGAGCACTGCAGAGTGCAGCCAAAAGAAGCTATTCATGAGAAGAATCCGACCATAGTCAGACGATTTACGGTCTGATCCAGGGACAACCAAAATTGTGTACACCAGGACTGATAGAGACAGGTTGGAATTATATTTGATATGCAGAATCTTAGTTAAATATACTCAGGATAACAAAATAACACATTTTCTAATTAACTGTTATTAAGAATCTTGTCTTCATGGGAATTCGCCTTTAATAATTTGAAGGTTGAAATCAACTTTTGTAATGCAATTGTTGAGCTACGCCTTCAGCGGCAAAGCCGCAGCTGGTTTCTGATGAAATGCTTTGCTTAAATCAATTGTGCATGGAGTTCTACTGGATACAAATGAATAAGGATCGAACAGTCAGGTCCGCCCCTCAAATCTAATAGCAGGGCAAGTTGGAGGGCACCACTGTTACCGTATATACTTGTGTATAAGCAGAGTTTTTCAGCACAAAAAATGTGCTGAAAAATGTCCCCTCGGCTTATACACGAGTCAATATATATATATATATATTTAAAAAATAATAAACTTATATACTCACCCTCCGGTGGCCCCGACGTGCAGCGCTGCTCCCCCGTTGTCCGCGCGGGTCCTCTTCTGGCTTCCGCGCCCGTCTTCTTTCTTCTCTAACTTCGTTCTGGGCGCCGCAATGTCTTTCTCCCAGGCGGGGCCTAGTATGACGTCAGCAGCGGCGCGTCATACTATGCCCCTGCCGTCCGGGGAAGAACAATGGCGGCGCCCAGCACGAAGTTAGAGAAGAAAGAAGACGGGCGCGGACATCGGGAGAGCAGCGCTGCACGTCGGGGCCACCGGAGGGTGAGTATATAAGTTTTTTAGTTTTTAATGCTGGGCTGGACTGTATACTACTGGGGGCTGGCTGGCTGGCTACATACTGGGGAGGGGGGGGGGGGTCTGTGACCAATGCATTTCCCACCCTCGGCTTATACTCGAGTCAATAGGTTTTCCCAGTTTTTGATGGTAAAATTAGGGGTCTCGGCTTATGCTCAAGTATATAGGGTAATTTGTGACAAACGTTTTAATTACCTTGAGAAATGGTAGAAAATCTGAGTTTGTTTCCAAGGCAAACACTTTATGGCCAGCATCCAGCAATGCCTGGGTGAGAAATCCAGGACCTTTCATAAACAAAAGAAAAAAAACATAACTCATATTTACTACACAGTAATTATGGCGACTGTTATTGACAAACTCCAGTCGCCATTTCAGAAAATATTGGTAAACAGCTGAATATTTGGCTGTAAACAACTCTCCAGATTTAGGGATATAAGCTTTGGAAAGTGTTAGTGCTCAAATGTCATTCACTCGCTGCAGAAAAATAACCTGCAGGACAAAGAGCCTTGCATTGTGGATTACAATGTGCAGCATGTCATTTCTGGAGATGTAACCTGTGCAATGCAGAGTCATGTCAGCCACATACAACAGCCATAGAGACAACCACCCACAGCAGACTGTCTGCTATGGGAAGTAGCTCAAGTCCTAAACAACATAAAAAAAAATTAGATTGTTATGACAGGGAGATCACAAGATAATCTAAAGCCAAATATGAACAACTTTCCCTGTTCTTGTAACCTTAGATATGCTTTTTTGAAATAGAACTGAAACAATACAAACAATCAGGGTTCAGCATTACAAAAAAGTTCCAAGAAAAACTTCCAAAATTAGACTCAACTACAAAAAAAAAAAAAAAAATACCTTGACACTTCACCTGTCATCAGAAGCCAAAATAAACATATTTTTCAGTAACATATGAAGATGTACTTAGCAGCAATGAAAGAATGTACGTCAAAACAACATGTAAACTTGCTTTTATACAGCATCAGAAGGAGCAGGGTGCCAGATAAATACCGTACAGAATATGGAGTTGAAAAGACATTTCTGTGTAAAATAACTATATTCCAAAAATTACACACAGCACCGATTCTTAATTGCATGATATACTTTGTTGCTTAGGGCATAAAACTAAATATATATATTTTAGACATTTTCATGAATCTGAATATGGAATATATGCAATATGGAAAGCCAAGTGGGTACCTGGGTTACACTCCATTATGACGGGCGCCGTTCTGCTGGATCCCCAAGGTGCAAGGCTTCTGAGGACTGCTTCTATAAGACCAGGATGTGTAACGAACCTTCTAAAGTGTCGGCACGATTCTGCAATGGTCAGTGCTGAGTTGTCATCCTTCACCCTCTTTAACCTGTGAGGCTTCTGTTTCTGTTGTGTGGCAGCGGATGTCCTGGAAGAAGGGCCTTGGTGTAAGGTGCCATTAAACACTGGCAAAGTTGCATTGTGAGCCTGTCTTGAACATATACACCAAGATGCACCAGGCGGAGGTCCATAGTGGAGGATTGATAGCCCTATCCGAGCAGCCCAGATGGAAGACATGGCATCAATCTGTATGTTGTCTCACAAGCAAAGTATTGTTCACTGTCTGTAAAGAGAAAAAGCCCATTCGTGATATATACATAAAACAGGTGAGCCACATATCCAAATACATAAAGTTTATGTAGCTACAACCTGACTGCAATAAATAATACAGTGTAAGTAATGTATATGCTGTGCCTGGGATGTTTACATGTTATAAAACCCCAGAGACACATAAAGCCCCCCATGTGTCATCCTCAGCCCTCTCCCTGTATAGCAGACATGGGGCAGCCCCTCTCACCTGGTGTCCATGGAGGCTCGTACAGCCAGGAGGTCACCCAGCGACCACACGTGTGACCTTGTCGCAGCAGCCGCGGACAACAGCATGGTAGACGGGGAGCAGACGGGAGACAGGCCGGAGCTTCCCCTTCCGGGGCGGAGAGCGTGCGCTGCTGTAACACGGGGCGGACGTACACATCACACAGCGGCCCTGGGGACTGGCTGCACGTTTTCTATACATTACCTAACGCTGTTAATACAGACCAGAGTCTGAACTGTAGCATAGTGTCCGGTGTGAGCGCAGGCAGAACCACAACACATCGGAACCAGGGGTTCTGTGCAGCAGAGCTGTAGGTAACAGAGCAGTGGTATGTGCCAGAGCCCTACTGCACCGGGCTCTCATATGCAGCCAGAACAGAAACGAATGACCGCTGCAGATTGTCCTCATGCACATGGAATGGGTCCGTGTGCTATCCGCTTTTTTATGTCTATAGATTTATCTGAAGTGTCTGAGGATAAACTGTTGTAGTTGCCAATGGAAACCAATCACAGGTCGGAAACCAATAAACAGCTGTGGGAAAATGAAAGCTGAGCTGTGATTGGTGCTCCATCTACCCCCCCATGCACTGTGCCCCTTCACCTGGGATTGTAGGGCACCTATTCCTTGCCAGAACTCCAAGTATCATGGAACACCAATATTTTATCTAAGTATTCTGATCCCTTTTAACCCCTTAAGGACGGAGGGTTTTTCGGCTAATTTCTCGCTCTCCAACTTCAAAAATCCATAACTTTTTCATTTTTACGTGTACAGACCTGTGTGAGGGCTTATTTTGTGCGTAACAAATTTTACTTTCCCGTAATGTTATTTATTTTAACATGCCGTGTACTGCGAAGCTGAAAAAAAATTCCAAATGTGGAAAAATTGAAAAAAAACCGCACGTCACGTTCTTGTGGGCTCAGTTTTTACGACTTTCACTCTTCGCTCCAAATAACACGCCTACTTTATTCTTTGGTTCGGTGCGATCGCGGTGATACCAAATTTATATAGGTTTTATTGTGTTTTAATACATTTTTAAAAATTAAACGAATGTGTACTAAAAAGAAAAAAAATTTTTTGCCATCTTCAATAACTTTTTCATACTTTGGCGCACGGAAATGTGTGAGGGGTAATTTTTTGTGAAATGAGGCGACGTTTTCATTGCTACCATTTTGAGGTCTGTGTGACATTTTGATCATTTTTTATTTCATTTTTTATGTTATGTAAAAAGGTTTAAAAGTTGCATTTCGGACATTTGGGCGCCATTTGCCGCCTCGGAGGTCACCGCCGGCTGTAACCGTTTTTATATTTTGATAGATCGGGCATTTTGGGACGCGGCGATACCTAATGTGTCTGTGATTTTTACTGTTTGTTATGTTTTATATCCGTTCTAGGGAAAGGGGGGTGATTTGAACTTTTAATATTTTATTAACTTTTTTTCTTTTTTAAACTTTTTTTTTTCTTTTTTTTTTCACTATTTTTTAGACCATCTAGGGTACATTAACCCTAGATGATCAGATCGCTCCTACCATATACTGCAATACTACAGTATTGCAATATATGGCGTTTTTGCAGGTCTTACATTACAATGAGCCACTGGCTTTTTCTAGGATGCTTTTTCTAGGATGTTATGAGGCTTAGAACTTTAGGTGCGATTTTTCAAATTTTCAGGAAAATTGCCAAAACTCACATTTTGAGGGACAACTTGATTTTGAAAGCCCTAAATAATAATAAAACCCCATAAATTACCCCACTATAGAAACTTTACCCCTCAACGTATGTAAAACAACCTCTATTAAACCTATTAACCCTTTAAGTGTTTCACATGGGTTAAAACAAAATGGAAGTGTGATTTAGAAATTTTAGAATTTTTTTGGAAAATACATTCATGTAGGCAAAAAATGACACTTTCATAATGAATAAAATGCTCTGCAAAATTTGATGCCCGATTTCTACCTAGTTTAAAGTTACCAGGGGCATTGCTAGGGTCATAAAAGGGGCATTGCTAGGGTCATAAAAGATCCAGGGCACAGGCCCCAATGCATGTGCCAATTCCTCTATATACCCCCCCCCCCCCATCCTGATCATAAACTGCTTCAGAAAACACAATAAATATCGCTACACATCAATGTGCCAGCCACCTAATAAAAACCCCTCAATAAAGCCTGACATAAATACTATACACGAGAGTTCCCCTTTAATAACCCTTCAATTTGGCCCTAACTTATCCCCCCACACTATGACCCCCACCTTATAATGCTTCACACCAGATCCACACTAGTAATGACCCCAAGCAAGTAACAACCCCACACAAATTATGACCCTTTGCCAGTAATGCCCTCACACTCATTGTGTAACTGTAACAAGAAAAAAAACCCCATACCTCTCTTCACTAAAGAAGGAGGCATGGTGGCATCATTATACCATGTCTCTTGCTCTTGGCCACTATACTGAACTGCTAGAAGCAGGAGACGTAATGCAGTGATGTCTCTGTGTTTCCTGTTCTCTCTAGTGGTGCACAGATCTCACAGCAGAGAGAGGATTTTTATTTTAACACTAAAGTAACTAAGAACTGACTATTCAAGGTAAAATAAATTCAAGCACCCTAGGTGGTCTAAAATAAAAGAAAAAAATAGTTTAAAATTATGAACATGACAGGTATCGCTGTGTCTCTAAAAACCTGATCTATCAAAATATAAAATAAATTATCCTGCGATATGAATGCTGTAACAAAAAACAAAAGTATACATTTCCAGGTTGGCTCTTTTTCACCATTTCCCACCCATAAAAATGTAAATGTTGAAAGTAACCCCCTTTCTGGAATTTTTTCCAGTTTCCTAGGACATGGCACAGAATATTAAAATGGTAAAGAGTACTATGGGGCTCATTTACTAAGGGTCATGTGCTGCACTTTTCTCGGACTGTGCGCGTTCTTCATGGCTAAAATGTCTTACACAGGTATAAGAAGTGTGCGCTGGGATTGTGTCACACGCGACCCTTTTTTGGCACAGCAGCGCTGCTTCCATGCGACACAAATTAGGGGTCGTGCCGTCGGACGATCCGACAGATTCGGACCGAGCTCCAGATTATCTTGATGTATCCGGTGCGTCAAGGGGGGGGGGCATGGCCACTATCATACTCTGGCGCAGGAGTGTCAGAGTATGATAAAACTCTCTCAATGACAGTGTGAGCACTGCATCATTTAATATCAACAATAAACCATTGTTTTTTATTTGTTGCGGATTTCTGTCAGATGAATAACAGTTATGATTGTATATAAATGATAGGATCATGACAATGGTCAGTGTACAGTGCACAGTGTACACATATACATAGCATCACAAATATACATGTAAGCACAGACATTTCTGCAGCATTTCTATATCCATATGCAGCACAATACATTCTATGCATTAACACCAAAACTTCAAACAATATATTTACTTCATATAAAGGCAGGTGCCTGTAACTTCAGCGAGGCACCGTACCGCCGCTGTGCCGCCATTGCCGTCTATGGGGACGTATGTGCGTGCATAAATTTGCGGCCGCATGCACATCCCCATGAACGGCCGTGTAAATGAGCCCCTACAGGAGAGGGAGCTGGAGCTGATAGCAGCAAAGACGGACCCCCCCCCCCCCCTAATCCAGTAATTGGACTGATTAGGGGACTTTTATTTAATTATTATAAAATAAATTTTCTTTTTTTTTGTCTTTTACATTTTCCAGACTTGGGCTTGAACAAGCGTTCAGTCACTTCTTCAAGCCCTTACACTGCAATATACATGTATTGCAGTGTACAGTGTAAGTAACTCTGCATGCAGAGCATGCTTAGTTACTTATCGCCGGGTCCTGCCCGGATGCAGAACCCGGCGTGAAGAGGAGCCAGCAGCCTCACAGCACACGCTGGAACCCGGGCTGCAGCAGGAGGGATTGCTAAGCACACCGGGAGGGTCAGATCCACACTTACACGCCTCGGTCATGCTTGACCGCGTCGTGTAAGGGGTTAAAGGGGTATTCTCGTCTCGGCATTCACATTCAGTTTCATTAATCTTCCATATATAAACATTTCTTCCTCGGTTACGACCACGTCACATTTAGGCAGCAGTGGCCAGACATGTGCTATTGAGCCCTGCTTGACCACCTGGCTTCAGCGATCATCACTTAAGGACGGCTGTGGGACATGTAGTAATTTTCAGATATTTCATATACAAAAACTTTTTGTTTATTTGTGCAATCACTCCAGCAGAGTTGGCCGTATCCGAGGAAGCTATCTCATTTCTAAGGGACCATATCACTACATTTATGGAAAATTATCTTCACACAGGAACATTTTTTTTAATAACATCTAATTGAAGAAATGTTTATTAATGGCAGATTAATCAAAGTGAATGTGAATGCCCAGACGAGAATACCCCTTTAAACACCCAGGATCAGAGTTTTTCCGATCCCGGATGTTAGTACCGGGTCCTGGCCCGACACCAGCGCCAGCGAGAACTGATGTCCCGAAATCTTCTTATGACACGCCAGAAGAAGTACACTTAATGACCACCGTAGAATCCTGTGGTCATTAAGGTGTTAAACACACTACACACAGCCATTTTTCACTGTTGTGTGAATAAGTCCTTAGTGTCCATTATTTTAGTTTTTATTTTACCATTTCCCTCTCATACCAAGTAAGAGCACTTGAATTCAGGTTAAATAAATCCCGCTGGCAGTCCAAAGGGTTAATGAACAGCATTTACAGTACAGAATCTGCACAGTGCTATTAACGAAGAGAAAAAAAAAATTGAAAACCAATTTTCAAAACCTATTGCAAAACATATTACATGTGTTATTTATATTCTCTACTTGGGCATATATACGTCCAAGGGGAGTATATAAATAACATATTCAATATACTCACCCCTACTCTGGTTCAGGCAGTGATGGGAGTCGTATTGAACAGAGATTATTACATAGTATCGTAGTATATAAGGCCGGAAAAAGTCCATCAAGTCCAACCTTTAGGAATTAAATAAATGTTTTATCCCCATAACCCGTGATATTCTCTCCAGAAAGACATCGAAGACAAAGAAAGGCCCCTCTTGAATATGTACATAGAGTCCGCCATAACAGCCTCCTTGGGCAGAGAGGTCCATAATCTTACTGCTCTAACAGTACCTTTGTCTATGTTGATGGTAGAATCACACATTTTCCCCTACTCCCAGCAGGCTCATTTTATGTATGGAAGGAAATGGAGAGAGGGGCGCTCCTATAGTGCAATACCCTTAATGAAAGATGGCAAAGAACGGTAGTATGAATCTACTAACCTGGTACAGTTGTGCTGGCAGGCACAACTCTGTGAAAAACGTTCTTAATGGAAAAAACCGTTGGCGTCCTCATGCAGCCTCGCTCCCGGTGTCAATCCTTACTCCTGTTTTGGATACACAGCTCTGTGCCTGAGAAGCTGAAATCAAAGAGCATGAAACCAAATCAGCATGCGCCAAGATTACAAGTGATCTCACAGTTCAGTCCAGCACCATTATATCGCTCTACCGCATGCACATCCTAGATGTACTATATTGCCCATTTTATGTATGACTTTTATGCAGCACGGTGTCAAATGTCTTCAAAAAGTCCAGATATACAACATCCACAGAGTCCCCCAGATCCAGTCTTGAATTTACCTCCCCGTAGAAACCTTGTAGAAAATCAGATTAGTCTGACAGGACCGATCTCTCATAAACCCATGCTGACCCTGGGTTATAAGGTTGTGCACAGTGAGATACTCTAGAATAGCATCTCTAACAAACCCCTCAAATATTTCCCCACCACAGAAGTTAGACTCACAGGTCTGTAGTTTCCAGGATAGCTTTTTGATCCTTTTTTGTATATTGGTACCACATTTGCTATGCGCCAGTCCTGTGGAACATAACCAGTCCTCAGTGGATCTTCAAATATTAAAAATAACGGTCTGTCTATCACCGTACATAGTTTTTTTTTTTAAGTATTTATTTTTGCATTTTTTGAAAAAATGTTACAGTTACAATAAACAAAACCAAAGAACAAGATTGTCTGTTACATACTTTTTCCCCCACAATGCAGAAGTATTAAATAACATCCAAGGTAACAATCAGGGTCTTACTGCGTTCCAATATTAACTAAGGGATATTGCGCAATAAATGACAGCAAATAATGTAGCCAGACGTCTTGTTACAACACAACTATTGACACATAGACAATCAGTCACACACGCACACATACAAGCACACTCAGTCTCCTTCATTATGGCGAGAAGTAGATACCACATGTGATTATAAGGCTGTATGGGGAGTCACGCACCATCTGGACCAGATGCGATCAAACTTTTGGGGACACTTCCTGTTGACATACAGGGACCGGTAGTGGGGAATGACACTGTTAATGAGTAGTATCCATCTTTTTAACCCTTTCAGGACCTGGCCCTTTTTTGTTTTTTCATTTTCATTTATTACTCCCCATGATCAAAAATCCATAACTTTTTTATTTTTCCATGTACAGAGCTGTGTGACGGCTTATTTTCTGCATAACAAATTGTACTTCATAGAGATGGTATTGAATATTCCATGCTGTGTACTCGGAAGCAGGAAAAAAATTCCAAATGCAGTGAAATTGGTAAAAAAACGCATTTGTGCCGTCTTCTTGTGGGCTTGGATCTTACGGATTTCACTGTGCGCCCCAAATGATATGTCTACTTTATTCTTTGGGTCGGTATGATTAGGGTGATACCAAATTTATATAGGTTTTATAATGTTTTCATACATTTAAAAAAATGAAAACCTCCTGTACAAAAATTTTTGGGGGGATTTTGCCATCTTCTGGCGCTAATAATTTTTTTATACTTTGGTTTACAGAGCTGTGGGTGGTGTCGTTTTTTGCGGATTTTTATGACGTTTACAATGTTATCAATTTTAGGACTGTTCGACCTTGTGATCACTTTTTATAGAATTTTTTTATTTCTTTGGGCGCGATTTTCCGTTACGGGATTAAACACAGTGAAAAACCGTTATCATATTTTGATAGATCGGGCATTTTCGGACACGGGGATACCTAATGTGTTTATGATTTTTACTGTTTATTAATATTTATATCAGTTCTAGGGAAAGGGGGGTGATTTGAGTTTTTAGGGTTTTTTATTCTAATTTTTTTTTTTAACCTTTTTTTTATTTTTATTTTAAGTATTTTTCAGACTCCCTAGGGTACTTTAACCCTAGGGTGTCTGCACGATCCTATCATATACTGCCATACTACAGTATGGCAGTATATGTGTATTTTACTACTCATACATTACAATGTGCTGATAGCACATTGTAATGCATGGGTTAACCCGAAGTAGCCTCGGGTCTTCGATGACGTCACGGGGAGCGGCGATCCTCGAAAAGATGGCGGCGCCCATGCGCTGCAAACCTTTTGAAGCCGCCGGCAGATTTGCCGGCGTCGATCAGCAGGAAAACACCCGCGATCGGTGCTGGCACCGATCGCGGGTGTTACAGGTAAGCCTTTGCTGCAATATGCAGCAAAGACTTACCGGCTATGGAGAGGGCTCAGCGCGTGAGCCCTCTCCCTGCACCCGCGGCCGACCCGTGACGTGCTATTACGTCACGGGTCGTGAACGGGTTAATGGAGGGGGCTCCTGGTCCTTCCAAGTCATCATCACCACTTTCCGGGCATAGTATAAGACAAACCTAAAGAAAATTTTGTCATAGTGGCCATTGACAACTTCATTTATGATGCCGAGGAGACACACAGAGGGAGACATTAATCGTGGGAAATCAAAGTGTAGATTTAGGAATTCCAGCACTTCGGACCAGAAGACATGAACCCTAGCGCAGGACCAGACACGGTGCAGGAAGGGTCCGGCTTCAGCCTGACAGCGAAAGCAAAGATCATTGGGCATTGTTCCCATGCGAAATAGTCTAGCAGGGGTGAAATATACTCGATGGAGGAATTTAGATTGGATCAGGAAGTCCCTCGCACTCACTACAGATGTGAAGTAGGACAGTTCGACCTCCCTCCAGTCATCATCCGACAGGTCAGGGATATCCTGTCTCCAGCATTCATGGGCTCTATCAAACGGTCTGGACGTTTGCTCTTGTAGCACTGAGTGAGTGGCTTAGGGAGGTCCGGGGAACTCATCAGAGTCTCTAGTTTGGAAAATTTCACTGTCAGGCTAAAGGAGCTGAATTTGGCTTTGAATGCGTGTCGCAGCTGCGTGTAGTGGAAGCTGGCTGTATTGGGTACAGTATGTATCTCCCTTAACTCGTTAAAGCTGAGTAATTCTGCGTCCGGGGATAAGAGCTGGCCTACAAATTTCACCCCCGGCTCTCCCTGGCAATATTTCTCTCAGTCTCTATTTTTGCGGCCTTTATCTGCTTTTTACAGGATTTATTTTTCTCTCTATAATCCTGTAATGCCTTACAGCTACCTTTGTGTTTTAGCACCTTAAACGCGTTTTCTTCCTCGCTTATTGCTTTCCTTACAAGACTAGTTAGCCACATTGGCTTTTTCTTGTCCCTTTATGCTTTTTTCCATATGGTATGTGTTTCTCACAGGACTTTTTTAAAATATATGAGAAAAATTCCCATTTTTGGGGGGCGGGGGGCTTTTGTCTTTGAGAACATTGTCCTAGTTTATGCCTATAAGGTCTTCCCTTAGTTGCTGAAAAATTTCCCTCCTGAAGTTGAGTGTTGGTTGCCCCTACCCTAACGTTCTTAGTAAACCGTAGTACAAAATCATTGATATTATGATCACTATTACCCAGGTTCCCCCCAACCTGGAATTGTAATACCCCATCAGGTCTGTTGGTAAGGATAAGGTCCAGTAGTTCCCCCCCCCCCCCTCTTGTTGCCTCCAGGACTAGTTGCGACAAAAACCTGCTACCTTTGAGGGACCAGCAGGTTTCTGCCCCGCCGTCAATATCTGGGTAATTGAAGTCACCATGCTTTGAAGCTGCATCCATTTCACTTATCAGCATTTCCTCTGCTGCCTCCATTATATTTGGAGCCTTATAACAAAACCCTAGTAATATTTTATTATTCTTTTTCCCTTCCCTTATCTCTACCCATAGGGACTCCACATTTGCATTTGCGTTACTGATGTCATCTCGCAGGAAAGGCTTGAGGCAAGAATTCACATATAAACAAACCCCTCCCCCTTTTTATTTATACGATCATTTCTAAAAAGACTATAACCATCTATAGTAACAGCCCAGTCATAGCTACTGTCCAGCCATGTCTCGCTGATACCCACTATATCATATTTGCGCTCCAACATCAACATTTGTGTACATGTACTTTATATGGTTTTCCCTGTCCCTATTCCTTTTGTTCTCCCCCAATCTTATTCCAGCCCCCCTTCCTCCCCCATGGACTATAACTCTTCTTAGCTCTCTATTTACACTGTCTTTTTGCCCTGCACTAGTGTAGTTGTCCTCCCCCCAGGTCTCTAGTTTAAACACTCCTCTAACCTTCTGGCCATTTTTTCCCCCAAAACAGCAGCCCCCTCCCCATTGAGGTGCAGCCTATCCCTACTGTAGAGCCTGTAGCCGACAGAAAAGTCAGCCCAGTTCTCCATGAATCCAAACCCCTCCTTCTTACACCAACTTTTGAGCCACTTATTTACCTCCCTGATCTCCCGCTGCCTTTCTGGTATGGCACGTGGTACTGGTAGTATTTCGGAGAAAACTACCTTTGAGGTCCTTGCCCTGAGCTTATGGCCTAAATCCCTGAAATCATTTTTAAGGAACTTCCACCTACCTCTTACTTTGTCATTAGTGCCAATGTGGACCATGACCGCTGGTTCCTCACCAGCCCCTCCCAGTATTCGGTCAACCCGATCCGCAACATGCCGAACCCGAGCACCCCGCAAACAACACACTGTTCGGTATGCACGGTGTATGTGACAGATTGCCCTGTGTGTTCCCCTAATAATCGAATCTCCCACTACCAGCACCTGTCTGACCTTGCCTGTGCTCCCATTACCTTTCTTACTAGAGCAGACAGTCTGCTAGAGGCCATATCTTGCTGCCCCAGAGCTGATATCCCCCTCATCCGCCAGCCTGCAACATGTTGTTATTTTTATGCCTCATGGGACCAGTATAAAAAATAACTTGGACAACCCCTCTACCCCCTTGTGGAATATTTGCATCATTACTTGCAAGGTCAATATTTACAAATTGTACATGTACAAATAAAACTTACAGCATGAAGAAATTATACTTTTATTATAATGATTGGTAACAAGTGTCCAGTGTTTTGCATGTAAACCATGCGAAACACCGGGCACTCGTTACCAAGCCCCTCTCTGTTGCGGCTGGATAGCATTTTGAAACGCTATAAGCAGCATAAGTTCATGTTACTCCCTCCCCAGGCTTAGCTACAGATTCAGATAATATTTGGAAAATCTGCAGGCTTATCCCATTTTGCAGCGCCCTCATTCTCCTCCCTGCTGCCTACGACACAAGAGAGGGGCACACATCGGAGGGCTATGTCAATGACATATCTAATATGTCCTGGATGCTAAGAGTCATAACTTTGTTTAGTTTTGGTGGCATCTGAAAAAGGAGAATCTTTTCTTTCATATACCAAATCAGGTGCCAGCCAACAAAGATAATTTGGGCTTATTTACTAGCGGTCCGCGGATCGCATTTCCGTCAGAACGTTCATGGTATTCGGGATTTGCGCTGCTGGAACAGGTATTTAGAATTGGATTGTGTTGCACGCGATTGGATATTGGCGCAGCGGCACCAGCTTTCATGGGACAGAAATCGAGGGGTGGGCCACCGTACGATCCATCTGATTCGGACTGAGTGCAAAATTTAAGATTAAGATTGTGTCGCTACCAATGCACTTACATACATCGGGAAGAAGGTGGTGAACTTCGGGGGACCTGAGCGGGGAAGCGACACATGCAGGATATCGGCATGCGATCTTCGTGAATCGCGGCACAGTGCATTGTCGTTGGACAATGCACTTTCGGGAACTCCTCCGGATGGGCAAGTAAATGTGCCCCCATTAACTGCTTGGGAGTGAGATCTGTTTATGAAGATTGAACACCCAAAATTCACTTTAACCGTAAATATCTCCCATTCTCTGGAACCTAGAAAAAGGGATATCATATGAGAGAAGATATTCTCCTTTTTCAGATGACACTAGACCTTTTGATTCTAGGTGCCACCAATCTAATGCTATGACTCTTACTGTCCAGGACAGATTAGATATACCATTGGCCACTGAAGTGCCACCCTGTAACAGGGCCGGCTCCAGCACCTGGCAAGTGCCCAGAGAGCTGCCGGGGGCCCACACATGCTGTGCACATCTTCACTTCCTGAGCAGACTGAGGAAGAGCTGTGTCCTGCACTGTTCCTCCCCCACTTGGACAAGGCACAGGACAGGCAGAGGCTACAAGGTTAAACCCTCCCCCCATCTCTATACATGGAGCTGCAGACAGGGCCGGATCATAAGAGGGGCCCCCACCACTTTGCACCCCCCCCCAAGGGGCCCCCACCAAATACAGGAGATTCGGGTGGTTGTGCCGAATCCCACCGGTGTCCTTACTTTAGGACGGGTCTGAACAAAGATGGCGGTATCCTGCCACTGGCGGCGCATAGTGCGAAGTGGCAGCGTGTGACATCACGGGGCTATCTTCTTTTACATCCACCCTGCCACTGCGAGGGTGGAGGAGGACAGCGCGCATCGGGGGAACGATGGAAGGTGAGAACAATTTTATTATTTTACCTTGGACTGTATATAGCCATGATAGAGGGATTGTACATATTTATTATAGGGGGCTGTATTTAGTTATTATAGGGGGCTCTATAACTAGAGAGCAAAAAACGCTCGGGTGTCAGCTCACCTGATCTGCAGCTTGCAAGTGGACGGTGCCGTGCAACGATGATGAACCCGGTCCGGTCCCGGGGACCAAAGGTGTAATGAAGAAAAGGAAAAAAAAATTTCTCTTCTCAGTGATCACTTTTTAATCATGTTTTGGAAAACAGAAGTTACTCACCGGTAATGATGTTTCCTCGTACCACGACGGCACCAACCAGAGAGAGGGATCCGCCCCCAGGGACAGGAAACCTGAGCTTAAAATCGTGCTCCTCCTATCCTGCCTCAGTGGGTTACAGAGACTTGGAAGAGATTCATCGTTAATACATCAGAAAAACATTTTCCATGCATGCGTAGTATGTGGATATATACCCATATACGTGCGTATATGAATATTAAACGTATATATACACCTTTTTTTTTTTTTTTTTTTTTTTGCGACACCCAATTGACCGACACCAAGAAAAAAGTAAGAAATAACACCCGGGTGGGAATATACCAGGTGCCGTCGTGGTACGAGGAAACATCATTACCGGTGAGTAACTTCTGTTTTCCCCAGCACCACGACGGCACCAACCAGAGAGATTTTCAGAGAAGAAAACTTTAGGGAGGGATAATAGAGGAGAGAACCTTCCTCCCGAAAGAAAGGTCGAGAGAACCCGCCACATCCAACCTGTAGTGTTTAAAGAAGGTGTGGGGGGAAGACCAACATGCAGCTTGACATATCTGTTCTAATGAGGCATGTCTGAACTCTGCCCATGATGTAGCCAGAGCTCTGGTAGAATGGGCATGAATATTTTCTGGAATAGCTCTTTCGGCTACTTCATATGCTAACTGGATGGTAGCCCTGATCCATCTAGCGATAACCGTTGATGATGCACTTTTCCCCTTGTTCTTTCCTGAAAAGAGAACAAACAGACTATCTGTCTTACGGAATGATTCTGAACTCTCCAAATATTGAAGTACACTACGCCTGACATCCAGATTATGAAAGGACTTTTCTTTATCTGACTTAGGCTTTGAGCAAAAAGAAGGCAGCACTATATCCTGAGATCTATGGAAGTCTGAGACTACCTTTGGAAGGAATTTGGGATCAGGTCTCAATACAATTCTATCTGGGAATAAATTAAAGTATGGAGGTCTACAGGATAGTGCAGCAATCTCGCTTACCCTCCTAGCCGATGTGATAGCTACTAAAAATACCACTTTGAGGGTAAGTAGTTTTGAAGAGAGTTCTTCTAAGGGTTCAAAAGGAGGACCTGACAGAGCCTTTAATACTAAGGATAAATCCCAGGGTGGAAAACTTGACCTAGCAGTAGGGCGGAGTCTTACGGAGGCCTTAACAAATCTAGACACCCAAGGATGGTTGGCTATGTCCTGGTCAAACAGAGCTGCGAGGGCCGACACCTGGACTTTTAGGGTGGACGGTTTCAGCCCCTTTTCTAGTCCTAGCTGTAAGAACCCCAGAATGTTACCGAAATCTGGCCTACACATATCAATTGGTCTCTGACCCATAAACCTAAAGAACGCTTTCCATGTTCTTAAGTAAATCCTGTAGGTGATGGGTTTTCTACTTTTTTGAAGGGTCGAAATGACTTGACTTGATAGACCCTTCTTCTCAAGAATCAACCTCTCAATAGCCATGCCGTAAGATGAAGCCCCCTCACTTCCGGATGACAGATAGGACCCTGGGATAACAAGTCTTTCCATTCTGGCAGGACCCATGGATCTGCTACTGTCATGTCTCTCAGACTCGAAAACCAGGCACGGCGAGGCCAAAAGGGGGCAATGAGGATGACTTTCGCCCCTTCCCGTTTTATTTTCCCTAGAGTCCTGGGAATTAAGATCATTGGGGGGAAAGCGTATAATAGGTGATGGTCTCCCCAATTTTGGGAAAAGGCATCTATTGCTAACGGACGATCCCTGCAATCTATGGAGAAAAAACGATTTACCTTTCGGTTTTTCCTGCTGGCAAAAAGGTCTATTTCTGGGACCCCCCATCTTTTGGTTATCAGGTTGAAGATCTCCCCATTGAGGACCCATTCTCCCTGTCGGATGACGTTGCGGCTCAAGAAGTCTGCTTGGGTATTTTCCACCCCCCTTATGTGTATCGCCTTTAGGGATGCTAGGTGAGACTCTGCTAGGCGAAAAATGTGAGAGGTTATCTCCATGAGTTGTGGACCTCTTGTTCCCCCCTGCTTGTTTATATAGGCTACTGCCGAAGTGTTGTCTGACCTTACTACAACGTTCTTGTCCTTCAGGAATGGAAGAGCTGCTTCCAGCCCCTTTAGTATAGCCCGTAATTCTTTGTTGTTTGATGAAAGGGTTGCTTCCTGAGTGCTCCAATGGCCCTGAAAAATTCTGCCTTCCATGTGAGCCCCCCAACCCCCCGGGCTTGCGTCTGTAGTAATAGTTTTTTCTGACTCTACAACCCAGGGGAGGCCTTGCTCTAAGTTTGGCCGATTCAACCACCAACTTAGAGATTCTTTTACTAATTCTGGAATGTGTATCTCCCTGTCTAAGGAAGAAGGATTGTTGTCCCAAACTTGAAGAAGGAAGTACTGTAAGGTTCTTGTGTGAAACTGAGCCCAGGGAACTGCGGGGAAGGTGGCCACTAGACTCCCCAGAAGGGACATACCTTCCCTGATGGTTGTCTGTGAGGACCTTTTTATGTTCATTATTTTTTCCCTTATTTTCCCCTGTTTCTCTCTGGAAAGAAAGGTTTTTTGATAATTTGAGTCTAGGAGAACCCCCAGAAAGAGTTTCTGTTGGGATGGGATCATTTCTGACTTTTCCACATTTACTAGCCAGCCCAGAAAATTCAGAATTTTTCGGACCCTGATCACTTGACCCTCTACCGCTTCTACTGAAGGCCCCACCAGAAGAAAATCGTCCAGGTAAGGTATAAAAAGCCCCTGATCTAGTCTGATGAAGGCCGACATCTCTGAGACAATTTTTGTAAACACCCTTGGCGCAATGGCGATACCGAAAGGGAGGGCTCTGTACTGGAAATGTATTATCTTTTGACCTAACTGAATCGCAAATCTTAGGTACTTCTGATAATCCGGGTGAATGGGTACATGGTAATAGGCGTCTGTAAGGTCGATTGACGCCATAAAACACCCCGGATATAACAGATTTACCGCGGATTTTAGCGTTTCCATCTTGAAGCTTGGTACCTGTAAGAAACTGTTTAATTCTCTCAAATTTATGATAGTTCTTAGGGCCCCACTTGGTTTTTTTACCCAGAATAGGGTCGAGTAGAACCCCATCTGTTCTTCCCCTAATGGGACTGGGCACAGTACCTTTTTGGAGAGCAATTCGGTTACTTCCGCCATCATCATGCTTCCTTTTTCCCCCGATGGGATTCTTGTTATCCTGAACTTCTGAGGAGGAAAGTTCTTGAAGTTCAGCTTTATCCCCCAGGATATGGTATTGAGAATCCACCGACTGCATGAAATGTGTTTCCAGGCAGGGAGGAAGTGGGACAATCTTCCCCCCACCTGGGGCCTCGCGTCATTGTGGTCGGAAAGTGGACTGCTTAGACTGCGAGTGCTGTTGTCCAAACAAATAACCCCTAGTTGGCTGAGTGGGTCTGGGTGGACCTGGTCTGCTTTCCCTATCCCTCCTTTGGTACCTTGATCTCCGAAAGGACCGAAAGGATCTGGGTCTATTAGGGGTAGAGGTAGTGGGAAAACCCTTCTTTTGGTCACCTGCTTTTTCCAGCAAATCATCCAAGATGGGCCCAAACAAAAAATTACCATCACAGGGAATGCCGCATAGTTTACCTCTAGAGGCCATATCCCCTGACCAGTTTTTTAACCATAAAGCCCTTCTGGCTGAGTTAGACAAGGCTGCGGATCTAGCTGAAAGTCTTAACAAATCTACAGAGGCATCAGCTAGTAGAGCCGCCCCTTTTTGGATACCTGCTATTGAGGTTTTAAGGGATTCCCTAGGGACTTTGTTCTGGATATCCCCCCCGAGCTGGTCTAACCATAACAGGAGTGATCGAGCCACACAGGTTGCCGCCACTGCTGGTCTGAAGGAAGTGGTCGCATATTCCCATGATTTCTTGAGAAAACCTTCTGCTTTTCTATCCATGGGATCTTTTAAGGCATTAATATCCTCAAAAGGTAAAGAGGCACCACGAGAAATTTTAATGATGGAGGCATCCACTTTTGGTGGAAGACCCCAGCCGGACGTAGCGTTCTCATCAAAGGGGTATTTCCTCTTAATAGCCCTAGGGATATAGGATTTTTTATCGGGGCTCTGCCATTCTTTTGAGATCAGGGAACGAATGGTATCATGGATAGGAAAGGTACGCCTTTTCCTCTCCGACAGTCCCTCAAACATTATGTCTTGCACTGATTTATGAGGTTTTTTCTCCTCTATGTCCATGGAGGATCTAACCATCCTCAATAGCCCTTCCGTATCCTCTGCCAAAAATAAAGGGCGTCCCGACAATTCTTCTTCTGAGGCTGAAGAATCATCCCCTTTTTCTCCTTCCTCTTCTGACACGGATAACATTTCCATGGGAGTAGCTGAGGAAGGACCTGGGAGGTCTTTACTTATGAAGGCAGGTTGTTGGTCAATGATATTTTTAACCGACACCTGCACTTCCTCTCTAATAACAGTCCGCAAAGATTCCAACCAAGAAGCAGACTCTTCTGCCATAATTTTTGAGATGCATGAAGGACATGTACTTTTCTCATGGTTCACAGGCAATTTTCTACTACAGATCTTACAATCCCTGTGGTGGGTTTTTTTAGTGGCTTTTTTGGGGACCTCTTCTCCCTAAAAGCAGTTTTTAGAAAATTTGCATCAGTGTCAGAATAATCACAGTACAGAAACAGTAAGGACACTCACCACCCTGAATTACCGGAGTCGGGGTCCTCAGGGGCTCAGGAGCATCACGTCTTTCCGCCATGTTGAAAGAGTGTCAGAGCGCCGTCCACATGAAAGCCCCGGTCTTTTTATCAAGGAGGCTCCGCCCCCCCCCTTCCGGCACGGTCCTGGCTCTTGTGGGTTATTAAAACTCCTTAAGAGCCCCAAAACAAAGCCAAAAACTAACTTTTGCCGGCGTTTCACTCACCCAAGGAGGAGTGCTACAATCCCTGGGCTCCTCCTGGATCTTGCCGCGTGTCGGCGAAACGCGGCCCCGCGAACCGGAAGTACAACGTCCTTACTTCCGGTCGCGCTCCATCATGCACCAGCACAGGCGTGCGTGCGCCCGGTCCCGGACGGAGATGATCAACCACGGGTGCAACTCCCTGAATGGAGGCCTCCGCTGGTAAGTAAACTAAAACCGAACCGCCAACCAGCGGTTCTAGAAAAAAAACAAACAGAGAGCTCAGGTCCCTTCCAGGGACAGGAAACCACTGAGGCAGGATAGGAGGAGCACGATTTTAAGCTCAGGTTTCCTGTCCCTGGGGGCGGATCCCTCTCTCTGGTTGGTGCCGTCGTGGTGCTGGGGAAATAAAGTTTTGCCTTTTTTACACTTTCCTCCGCCTGTTGCCGATGATACATTTTTTCCTTTTGTTCATTATAGCGATTGCTGTTGGACTACATTCATGGCCCCTACCAACCTTATCTGACTGCAGATAAGGCAGAAATCTGGCAGCTCAGAAATCGGGACGAAGAGGTGGAGAAGTGTGAAGACTCCTCTGTGTGACACCAGGGCTTGCTGCAGACATCACAGGGTGTGTGATGGTATGTGACATGTATTGATGTGTATTACTGATCTGTCTGTCTGTCTGTGTGTGTGTGTGTATTTTTGAATGATATTAATCATCTCAAACATACTTGAGAAGTAGAGAGGGTTCTGCGTCAGCAGTGATGTGTATTATGAGGTCACACGGCAGCTGAGACGTGTATTATGGGGTTCTGCAGCAGCTGTCGCCCAGGGGCCTACTGAAACCTGGAGCCGGCCCTGCCCTGTAAGCATGAATATGGTCAATAGAGATTCACAGGTCTGAGACCACAAAACAATTTTGAGCGTTAACTTTTAGTTTTTTTTTTTTTTTTTTTTTTAAACAGAGGTCTCTTTTGTTGAAATGGAGAACAAAAAAAGGGTGGTGAGCACTAACAGAATAAAAAGTGTAAAAACAAATATAACAAAAAACAAGGCGCAGAGGATTGAATTATGTAACATCATACAAAATGGGCAAAGCTGGAGGGAGTGGTAAATGCACGTAAAAGGAAAGTACTGGGTGAGGAGTGAGCATAGTCGCCATTTTATCTTTTTAAACTTTTTTTTTTAATTCACGTAACAAGCCCCTTCCCTGCAGCCTTTCAGTTGTGTTTTAAAATCCACCCTAAATGCTGTGTGTGTACCAAGCCTGAGCTCAAATGTTGAGTATGAACTGTGTTTTAAAAGCAATTCAGGCACAACAGGGAAGGGCTTGGCTTAACGGCATAAGTATTTTCACTGAAATTATTAATATTGGAGACCGACGCGGGGGACCAGGCTGCAATGATCACAAAGGGGAGTGCATACATTATCAGAAGCCGGAGCAAAGTCTTTTTTATGAGATTCTGCCCGTTCACGGACATAAAAAAAAACAATGACATGCCCTAGACCAGTGGTGGCGAACCAATGGCACGGGTGCCGGAGGCAGCACTCAGAGCCCTTTCTGTGGGCACCCGGACCATCGGCCCAGCACACCAGATAGGACTCAAATAATCTTCCTGCAGTTCCAAGCAACTTAAAAGATGTGGCTTTAAGTCATATATTAAAGTGATACTTCACTATTTGGAACTGTAGGGAGAGGGAGAATGAGTAAATAGGGCTGAATTATCTTTGGAAGACCTTCTGCTGGTCCCACGATTCTCTGTGTACAGAGGGACAATGGAAAGTAGCTAAAATGATGCAAATTTTCCAGCCATTTATTCTACTGTGTTGCTGTCCTCAGGAGGCCAATATGATTGAAAGTTGTTGAAGAACAGGGAGCAAAAAGTTACTGCTTTAATTTTTGGTTGGTAACTCACGATAAATAAGGGGGGTTTAGGGTTGCAGTTTGGGCACTCGGCCACTAAAAGGTTCGCCATCAGTGCCCTAGACAGAAGAACAGGCATTTAAGTTTTGGACATCTACCTTGAGTAAATCTGACCTTGATGTCCTTTAGGTTCTCTCCCTACACCCTTCACATGTTGTGTGAAGGATGTATGCAAAGGGTTAAGTATTGTTATTGATCATCAGCCTAGTAGGAAAAACAACAGGAAACACTGGGATATTCTTTGGATATCTTTTCCAGATATGGAAGAATTTAGGACCCCCCCCCCCCCCCCACTGATTTGTAATAAGAAGGCACCTAGCCTACATAACAAGTTGATACGTGCAGATAAGGGAGGGGGACATAAACTTCCACAACAAGTTTTTCTGTTTGGGTTGTTCTGAGTGTTCAAACGTTTTACGAGGAGATACGTTGTATCATCCGCAAACTGGACAGCCGTTTAAAATACGTGGCTATTATACCTGTAATTCACATAATGTGATTTATTCAATTAACCCGGTGACTTAGCGCTCAGCATCCGATATATCGGACACTGAGCCAATGCCGGTTTAGCTCGAGATCTGAGCCGAACTGGCATCAGGAAACACGGCACCCCAGTGTAACACCCGCGGTCGGAGTGTGCTCCGATTGCGGGTGTTTAACCTGTTAAATGCAGTGGTCAGCGTGACGGCGGCATCTGGCATGCCTTTGGGGGGGGTCTTTCCCCCATGATCTTCCCCCCTGAACCATTTTCGAGGGGCCCCAATCATTGCTATGTCATCTTTGGGGTCTGATCGGGACCCCAGAGATGCCTGCAGGCACTGCCAGTAAGATGGCGTCTCTGACGTGACATGATTGCCCAATGATATTCTTGTAATCCAAGCTGGAAGGTGTTTGGAGAGGTGCTACCACCTGAATATATGAACCACTGCTGGGCTGAAGCACATGGTTCAGTCTGCAGAGTCAAGCCAGAGTGAACAGCATAAGTCAGTGCTGCTGCAGCCACTGTCCTAGTTTCCGGGAACTCCAGGTGCCTTAAGACGGCTGCCTAGGGAAAGTCTCCTGACTTAAGCCCAGAACTGAGCTCCACCACCCGGACTCTGTTCCATCTGCACCAGCCCAGCCTGGTTCTACTACCAGGCTCTGTGTAACCTTCTTGTGGACTGGCTCTTCATGACTCTTCCAGCATGAGAATCTGCTGTTAACCGTTTGGCCGTTGCCTGCTGTTCAATAAAGAACTGTAAGTGGATTTGCACAACGTTGCCTCCGTATGATCCCCGGATACGGCTGCTTACCACCACGGGTTTTTCCCCTTCCATCACCCAGGGATTCACCCTACAGACACCTCAGGGGTTGCCCTAGGGAGAAACCACTGCATCAGCCTCTCCCTCCATGTAGGTCAGCCCTCATGTCCCCATACCAAGCACCGTCACCGCAGCGTGCCCAAGGCCGCACTAGCCAGCCACTCTGGTATTCTGGGCCCTGGCTGCCTCCAGGCCACCAAGAAATGGTTAAGAGCCGGTGGGGGATGTTGCAAGTGCATTCATGACAAGTTTTCACATTTATGTCAGACCTGCTAGAGTGACCAGGAAAACAGGAATGAGGAGTTTGTAAAATTTTGGTGGCGCTGCAGTCAAAGTAAGAAATTAAGGGTTTAAAAGTGTGGCTTAGGGTGCGTTCACACGTTCATTTTTTTTAGGGGCAGTTTTTAAATGTCCAAACCAGGAGTGGAGTGAAAAAGGAAGGGAAACAGCTTCTCTCAATATGTGCTCACCCAAAATCAAGACAGTCAAGACATTTGAATTTTCCTTTGGGGACAAATAAAGTCTTCTCTTATCTTTTAATGATCCACCCCTGCTTTTAGCTTCAAAAACTGCATTTGAAAAACTGAACATATAAATGCATCCTTACCCACTCCACAGAACTGGTTAGTATTGCGTTAACATAAACGTTCTGCAAAAGGAAAAATTGTTAAAGGAAATCTACCATTTTAAATAAATAACATCTACATATACTCACCTAGGTTCCGCTTCATCTTGATCCCAGCACTTGTCTCTTCTTGACACGCTGGGTGACAGGGGAAGAGAAAATTTTTTGCCTCTCTAAAGTATGCAGAGTAATGACCAAGATGGCCGCCACTTAGGCCCCTTCCACACTCGCGTTGCATTTCACGTCAGAGTTTGATCAGGGTGCGATCAGTTTTTGGTCAGTGAAAAAACGCGCATTTTGCATCAGAGTGCAATCAGTTTTCAGTCAGTGTTTGTTCAGTGTCTCAGTTTTTCATGCGCGTTTTTGATGAAATTTCAATGCGTTTTTCACGCGCAGAAAATGCGCGTGAAATGGACTCAGGACTGAGCTCTATCTTTTCTATGGCAATTGATGCGTGAAAAACGCATTGCACTTGCAAGTGTCTCAGAGTGCAATGCGTTTTTGATGCATCTCCATAGACTTGTATGGTGCGTTTTTCACGCGCGTGACTTGCAAAAGTAGAGCATGTCGAGATTTAAACGCGCGTTAAAAAAACGCGCATGTGTGCGTGAAAAAAAATGCAAGTCTGAAAAGACCCATTGGTTACAATGGGTCAGAGTGCAATGCAAGTTCTGCGCGTCAAAAGCACGCGCAGAAAACGCGCGTGAAAAACGCAAGTGTGAAAGGGGCCTTAAAACTATAAGTCCCAAGATCCTTTAGTTCTCAGTAACTCCTCCTATCTCTTATGCTCTGCTCCCAGTGATGATCTAGCAGAATTTCTTGCTCTGTTACCATAGTAATGATGTGTGTAACTGCCATCCTGGGATATCAAAACACTGGCCATATTGGATGCGCTGCAACCAACCGACTACAGCCAAATATAGTGATCACATGACCTGCCCAGGCAGGTGCAGGACATGTGACCAGTGGCCGTCCAGGTAAGGTATAAAAAGCCCCTGATCTAGTCTGATGAAGGCCGACATCTCTGAGACAATTTTTGTAAACACCCTTGGCGCAATGGCGATACCGAAAGGGAGGGCTCTGTACTGGAAATGTATTATCTTTTGACCTAACTGAATCGCAAATCTTAGGTACTTCTGATAATCCGGGTGAATGGGTACATGGTAATAGGCGTCTGTAAGGTCGATTGACGCCATAAAACACCCCGGATATAACAGATTTACCGCGGATTTTAGCGTTTCCATCTTGAAGCTTGGTACCTGTAAGAAACTGTTTAATTCTCTCAAATTTATGATAGTTCTTAGGGCCCCACTTGGTTTTTTTACCCAGAATAGGGTCGAGTAGAACCCCATCTGTTCTTCCCCTAATGGGACTGGGCACAGTACCTTTTTGGAGAGCAATTCGGTTACTTCCGCCATCATCATGCTTCCTTTTTCCCCCGATGGGATTCTTGTTATCCTGAACTTCTGAGGAGGAAAGTTCTTGAAGTTCAGCTTTATCCCCCAGGATATGGTATTGAGAATCCACCGACTGCATGAAATGTGTTTCCAGGCAGGGAGGAAGTGGGACAATCTTCCCCCCACCTGGGGCCTCGCGTCATTGTGGTCGGAAAGTGGACTGCTTAGACTGCGAGTGCTGTTGTCCAAACAAATAACCCCTAGTTGGCTGAGTGGGTCTGGGTGGACCTGGTCTGCTTTCCCTATCCCTCCTTTGGTACCTTGATCTCCGAAAGGACCGAAAGGATCTGGGTCTATTAGGGGTAGAGGTAGTGGGAAAACCCTTCTTTTGGTCACCTGCTTTTTCCAGCAAATCATCCAAGATGGGCCCAAACAAAAAATTACCATCACAGGGAATGCCGCATAGTTTACCTCTAGAGGCCATATCCCCTGACCAGTTTTTTAACCATAAAGCCCTTCTGGCTGAGTTAGACAAGGCTGCGGATCTAGCTGAAAGTCTTAACAAATCTACAGAGGCATCAGCTAGTAGAGCCGCCCCTTTTTGGATACCTGCTATTGAGGTTTTAAGGGATTCCCTAGGGACTTTGTTCTGGATATCCCCCCCGAGCTGGTCTAACCATAACAGGAGTGATCGAGCCACACAGGTTGCCGCCACTGCTGGTCTGAAGGAAGTGGTCGCATATTCCCATGATTTCTTGAGAAAACCTTCTGCTTTTCTATCCATGGGATCTTTTAAGGCATTAATATCCTCAAAAGGTAAAGAGGCACCACGAGAAATTTTAATGATGGAGGCATCCACTTTTGGTGGAAGACCCCAGCCGGACGTAGCGTTCTCATCAAAGGGGTATTTCCTCTTAATAGCCCTAGGGATATAGGATTTTTTATCGGGGCTCTGCCATTCTTTTGAGATCAGGGAACGAATGGTATCATGGATAGGAAAGGTACGCCTTTTCCTCTCCGACAGTCCCTCAAACATTATGTCTTGCACTGATTTATGAGGTTTTTTCTCCTCTATGTCCATGGAGGATCTAACCATCCTCAATAGCCCTTCCGTATCCTCTGCCAAAAATAAAGGGCGTCCCGACAATTCTTCTTCTGAGGCTGAAGAATCATCCCCTTTTTCTCCTTCCTCTTCTGACACGGATAACATTTCCATGGGAGTAGCTGAGGAAGGACCTGGGAGGTCTTTACTTATGAAGGCAGGTTGTTGGTCAATGATATTTTTAACCGACACCTGCACTTCCTCTCTAATAACAGTCCGCAAAGATTCCAACCAAGAAGCAGACTCTTCTGCCATAATTTTTGAGATGCATGAAGGACATGTACTTTTCTCATGGTTCACAGGCAATTTTCTACTACAGATCTTACAATCCCTGTGGTGGGTTTTTTTAGTGGCTTTTTTGGGGACCTCTTCTCCCTAAAAGCAGTTTTTAGAAAATTTGCATCAGTGTCAGAATAATCACAGTACAGAAACAGTAAGGACACTCACCACCCTGAATTACCGGAGTCGGGGTCCTCAGGGGCTCAGGAGCATCACGTCTTTCCGCCATGTTGAAAGAGTGTCAGAGCGCCGTCCACATGAAAGCCCCGGTCTTTTTATCAAGGAGGCTCCGCCCCCCCCCTTCCGGCACGGTCCTGGCTCTTGTGGGTTATTAAAACTCCTTAAGAGCCCCAAAACAAAGCCAAAAACTAACTTTTGCCGGCGTTTCACTCACCCAAGGAGGAGTGCTACAATCCCTGGGCTCCTCCTGGATCTTGCCGCGTGTCGGCGAAACGCGGCCCCGCGAACCGGAAGTACAACGTCCTTACTTCCGGTCGCGCTCCATCATGCACCAGCACAGGCGTGCGTGCGCCCGGTCCCGGACGGAGATGATCAACCACGGGTGCAACTCCCTGAATGGAGGCCTCCGCTGGTAAGTAAACTAAAACCGAACCGCCAACCAGCGGTTCTAGAAAAAAAACAAACAGAGAGCTCAGGTCCCTTCCAGGGACAGGAAACCACTGAGGCAGGATAGGAGGAGCACGATTTTAAGCTCAGGTTTCCTGTCCCTGGGGGCGGATCCCTCTCTCTGGTTGGTGCCGTCGTGGTGCTGGGGAAATAAAGTTTTGCCTTTTTTACACTTTCCTCCGCCTGTTGCCGATGATACATTTTTTCCTTTTGTTCATTATAGCGATTGCTGTTGGACTACATTCATGGCCCCTACCAACCTTATCTGACTGCAGATAAGGCAGAAATCTGGCAGCTCAGAAATCGGGACGAAGAGGTGGAGAAGTGTGAAGACTCCTCTGTGTGACACCAGGGCTTGCTGCAGACATCACAGGGTGTGTGATGGTATGTGACATGTATTGATGTGTATTACTGATCTGTCTGTCTGTCTGTGTGTGTGTGTGTATTTTTGAATGATATTAATCATCTCAAACATACTTGAGAAGTAGAGAGGGTTCTGCGTCAGCAGTGATGTGTATTATGAGGTCACACGGCAGCTGAGACGTGTATTATGGGGTTCTGCAGCAGCTGTCGCCCAGGGGCCTACTGAAACCTGGAGCCGGCCCTGCCCTGTAAGCATGAATATGGTCAATAGAGATTCACAGGTCTGAGACCACAAAACAATTTTGAGCGTTAACTTTTAGTTTTTTTTTTTTTTTTTTTTTAAACAGAGGTCTCTTTTGTTGAAATGGAGAACAAAAAAAGGGTGGTGAGCACTAACAGAATAAAAAGTGTAAAAACAAATATAACAAAAAACAAGGCGCAGAGGATTGAATTATGTAACATCATACAAAATGGGCAAAGCTGGAGGGAGTGGTAAATGCACGTAAAAGGAAAGTACTGGGTGAGGAGTGAGCATAGTCGCCATTTTATCTTTTTAAACTTTTTTTTTTAATTCACGTAACAAGCCCCTTCCCTGCAGCCTTTCAGTTGTGTTTTAAAATCCACCCTAAATGCTGTGTGTGTACCAAGCCTGAGCTCAAATGTTGAGTATGAACTGTGTTTTAAAAGCAATTCAGGCACAACAGGGAAGGGCTTGGCTTAACGGCATAAGTATTTTCACTGAAATTATTAATATTGGAGACCGACGCGGGGGACCAGGCTGCAATGATCACAAAGGGGAGTGCATACATTATCAGAAGCCGGAGCAAAGTCTTTTTTATGAGATTCTGCCCGTTCACGGACATAAAAAAAAACAATGACATGCCCTAGACCAGTGGTGGCGAACCAATGGCACGGGTGCCGGAGGCAGCACTCAGAGCCCTTTCTGTGGGCACCCGGACCATCGGCCCAGCACACCAGATAGGACTCAAATAATCTTCCTGCAGTTCCAAGCAACTTAAAAGATGTGGCTTTAAGTCATATATTAAAGTGATACTTCACTATTTGGAACTGTAGGGAGAGGGAGAATGAGTAAATAGGGCTGAATTATCTTTGGAAGACCTTCTGCTGGTCCCACGATTCTCTGTGTACAGAGGGACAATGGAAAGTAGCTAAAATGATGCAAATTTTCCAGCCATTTATTCTACTGTGTTGCTGTCCTCAGGAGGCCAATATGATTGAAAGTTGTTGAAGAACAGGGAGCAAAAAGTTACTGCTTTAATTTTTGGTTGGTAACTCACGATAAATAAGGGGGGTTTAGGGTTGCAGTTTGGGCACTCGGCCACTAAAAGGTTCGCCATCAGTGCCCTAGACAGAAGAACAGGCATTTAAGTTTTGGACATCTACCTTGAGTAAATCTGACCTTGATGTCCTTTAGGTTCTCTCCCTACACCCTTCACATGTTGTGTGAAGGATGTATGCAAAGGGTTAAGTATTGTTATTGATCATCAGCCTAGTAGGAAAAACAACAGGAAACACTGGGATATTCTTTGGATATCTTTTCCAGATATGGAAGAATTTAGGACCCCCCCCCCCCCACTGATTTGTAATAAGAAGGCACCTAGCCTACATAACAAGTTGATACGTGCAGATAAGGGAGGGGGACATAAACTTCCACAACAAGTTTTTCTGTTTGGGTTGTTCTGAGTGTTCAAACGTTTTACGAGGAGATACGTTGTATCATCCGCAAACTGGACAGCCGTTTAAAATACGTGGCTATTATACCTGTAATTCACATAATGTGATTTATTCAATTAACCCGGTGACTTAGCGCTCAGCATCCGATATATCGGACACTGAGCCAATGCCGGTTTAGCTCGAGATCTGAGCCGAACTGGCATCAGGAAACACGGCACCCCAGTGTAACACCCGCGGTCGGAGTGTGCTCCGATTGCGGGTGTTTAACCTGTTAAATGCAGTGGTCAGCGTGACGGCGGCATCTGGCATGCCTTTGGGGGGGGTCTTTCCCCCATGATCTTCCCCCCTGAACCATTTTCGAGGGGCCCCAATCATTGCTATGTCATCTTTGGGGTCTGATCGGGACCCCAGAGATGCCTGCAGGCACTGCCAGTAAGATGGCGTCTCTGACGTGACATGATTGCCCAATGATATTCTTGTAATCCAAGCTGGAAGGTGTTTGGAGAGGTGCTACCACCTGAATATATGAACCACTGCTGGGCTGAAGCACATGGTTCAGTCTGCAGAGTCAAGCCAGAGTGAACAGCATAAGTCAGTGCTGCTGCAGCCACTGTCCTAGTTTCCGGGAACTCCAGGTGCCTTAAGACGGCTGCCTAGGGAAAGTCTCCTGACTTAAGCCCAGAACTGAGCTCCACCACCCGGACTCTGTTCCATCTGCACCAGCCCAGCCTGGTTCTACTACCAGGCTCTGTGTAACCTTCTTGTGGACTGGCTCTTCATGACTCTTCCAGCATGAGAATCTGCTGTTAACCGTTTGGCCGTTGCCTGCTGTTCAATAAAGAACTGTAAGTGGATTTGCACAACGTTGCCTCCGTATGATCCCCGGATACGGCTGCTTACCACCACGGGTTTTTCCCCTTCCATCACCCAGGGATTCACCCTACAGACACCTCAGGGGTTGCCCTAGGGAGAAACCACTGCATCAGCCTCTCCCTCCATGTAGGTCAGCCCTCATGTCCCCATACCAAGCACCGTCACCGCAGCGTGCCCAAGGCCGCACTAGCCAGCCACTCTGGTATTCTGGGCCCTGGCTGCCTCCAGGCCACCAAGAAATGGTTAAGAGCCGGTGGGGGATGTTGCAAGTGCATTCATGACAAGTTTTCACATTTATGTCAGACCTGCTAGAGTGACCAGGAAAACAGGAATGAGGAGTTTGTAAAATTTTGGTGGCGCTGCAGTCAAAGTAAGAAATTAAGGGTTTAAAAGTGTGGCTTAGGGTGCGTTCACACGTTCATTTTTTTTAGGGGCAGTTTTTAAATGTCCAAACCAGGAGTGGAGTGAAAAAGGAAGGGAAACAGCTTCTCTCAATATGTGCTCACCCAAAATCAAGACAGTCAAGACATTTGAATTTTCCTTTGGGGACAAATAAAGTCTTCTCTTATCTTTTAATGATCCACCCCTGCTTTTAGCTTCAAAAACTGCATTTGAAAAACTGAACATATAAATGCATCCTTACCCACTCCACAGAACTGGTTAGTATTGCGTTAACATAAACGTTCTGCAAAAGGAAAAATTGTTAAAGGAAATCTACCATTTTAAATAAATAACATCTACATATACTCACCTAGGTTCCGCTTCATCTTGATCCCAGCACTTGTCTCTTCTTGACACGCTGGGTGACAGGGGAAGAGAAAATTTTTTGCCTCTCTAAAGTATGCAGAGTAATGACCAAGATGGCCGCCACTTAGGCCCCTTCCACACTCGCGTTGCATTTCACGTCAGAGTTTGATCAGGGTGCGATCAGTTTTTGGTCAGTGAAAAAACGCGCATTTTGCATCAGAGTGCAATCAGTTTTCAGTCAGTGTTTGTTCAGTGTCTCAGTTTTTCATGCGCGTTTTTGATGAAATTTCAATGCGTTTTTCACGCGCAGAAAATGCGCGTGAAATGGACTCAGGACTGAGCTCTATCTTTTCTATGGCAATTGATGCGTGAAAAACGCATTGCACTTGCAAGTGTCTCAGAGTGCAATGCGTTTTTGATGCATCTCCATAGACTTGTATGGTGCGTTTTTCACGCGCGTGACTTGCAAAAGTAGAGCATGTCGAGATTTAAACGCGCGTTAAAAAAACGCGCATGTGTGCGTGAAAAAAAATGCAAGTCTGAAAAGACCCATTGGTTACAATGGGTCAGAGTGCAATGCAAGTTCTGCGCGTCAAAAGCACGCGCAGAAAACGCGCGTGAAAAACGCAAGTGTGAAAGGGGCCTTAAAACTATAAGTCCCAAGATCCTTTAGTTCTCAGTAACTCCTCCTATCTCTTATGCTCTGCTCCCAGTGATGATCTAGCAGAATTTCTTGCTCTGTTACCATAGTAATGATGTGTGTAACTGCCATCCTGGGATATCAAAACACTGGCCATATTGGATGCGCTGCAACCAACCGACTACAGCCAAATATAGTGATCACATGACCTGCCCAGGCAGGTGCAGGACATGTGACCAGTGGCCGTCCAGGTAAGGTATAAAAAGCCCCTGATCTAGTCTGATGAAGGCCGACATCTCTGAGACAATTTTTGTAAACACCCTTGGCGCAATGGCGATACCGAAAGGGAGGGCTCTGTACTGGAAATGTATTATCTTTTGACCTAACTGAATCGCAAATCTTAGGTACTTCTGATAATCCGGGTGAATGGGTACATGGTAATAGGCGTCTGTAAGGTCGATTGACGCCATAAAACACCCCGGATATAACAGATTTACCGCGGATTTTAGCGTTTCCATCTTGAAGCTTGGTACCTGTAAGAAACTGTTTAATTCTCTCAAATTTATGATAGTTCTTAGGGCCCCACTTGGTTTTTTTACCCAGAATAGGGTCGAGTAGAACCCCATCTGTTCTTCCCCTAATGGGACTGGGCACAGTACCTTTTTGGAGAGCAATTCGGTTACTTCCGCCATCATCATGCTTCCTTTTTCCCCCGATGGGATTCTTGTTATCCTGAACTTCTGAGGAGGAAAGTTCTTGAAGTTCAGCTTTATCCCCCAGGATATGGTATTGAGAATCCACCGACTGCATGAAATGTGTTTCCAGGCAGGGAGGAAGTGGGACAATCTTCCCCCCACCTGGGGCCTCGCGTCATTGTGGTCGGAAAGTGGACTGCTTAGACTGCGAGTGCTGTTGTCCAAACAAATAACCCCTAGTTGGCTGAGTGGGTCTGGGTGGACCTGGTCTGCTTTCCCTATCCCTCCTTTGGTACCTTGATCTCCGAAAGGACCGAAAGGATCTGGGTCTATTAGGGGTAGAGGTAGTGGGAAAACCCTTCTTTTGGTCACCTGCTTTTTCCAGCAAATCATCCAAGATGGGCCCAAACAAAAAATTACCATCGCAGGGAATGCCGCATAGTTTACCTCTAGAGGCCATATCCCCTGACCAGTTTTTTAACCATAAAGCCCTTCTGGCTGAGTTAGACAAGGCTGCGGATCTAGCTGAAAGTCTTAACAAATCTACAGAGGCATCAGCTAGTAGAGCCGCCCCTTTTTGGATACCTGCTATTGAGGTTTTAAGGGATTCCCTAGGGACTTTGTTCTGGATATCCCCCCCGAGCTGGTCTAACCATAACAGGAGTGATCGAGCCACACAGGTTGCCGCCACTGCTGGTCTGAAGGAAGTGGTCGCATATTCCCATGATTTCTTGAGAAAACCTTCTGCTTTTCTATCCATGGGATCTTTTAAGGCATTAATATCCTCAAAAGGTAAAGAGGCACCACGAGAAATTTTAATGATGGAGGCATCCACTTTTGGTGGAAGACCCCAGCCGGACGTAGCGTTCTCATCAAAGGGGTATTTCCTCTTAATAGCCCTAGGGATATAGGATTTTTTATCGGGGCTCTGCCATTCTTTTGAGATCAGGGAACGAATGGTATCATGGATAGGAAAGGTACGCCTTTTCCTCTCCGACAGTCCCTCAAACATTATGTCTTGCACTGATTTATGAGGTTTTTTCTCCTCTATGTCCATGGAGGATCTAACCATCCTCAATAGCCCTTCCGTATCCTCTGCCAAAAATAAAGGGCGTCCCGACAATTCTTCTTCTGAGGCTGAAGAATCATCCCCTTTTTCTCCTTCCTCTTCTGACACGGATAACATTTCCATGGGAGTAGCTGAGGAAGGACCTGGGAGGTCTTTACTTATGAAGGCAGGTTGTTGGTCAATGATATTTTTAACCGACACCTGCACTTCCTCTCTAATAACAGTCCGCAAAGATTCCAACCAAGAAGCAGACTCTTCTGCCATAATTTTTGAGATGCATGAAGGACATGTACTTTTCTCATGGTTCACAGGCAATTTTCTACTACAGATCTTACAATCCCTGTGGTGGGTTTTTTTAGTGGCTTTTTTGGGGACCTCTTCTCCCTAAAAGCAGTTTTTAGAAAATTTGCATCAGTGTCAGAATAATCACAGTACAGAAACAGTAAGAACACTCACCACCCTGAATTACCGGAGTCGGGGTCCTCAGGGGCTCAGGAGCATCACGTCTTTCCGCCATGTTGAAAGAGTGTCAGAGCGCCGTCCACATGAAAGCCCCGGTCTTTTTATCAAGGAGGCTCCGCCCCCCCCCTTCCGGCACGGTCCTGGCTCTTGTGGGTTATTAAAACTCCTTAAGAGCCCCAAAACAAAGCCAAAAACTAACTTTTGCCGGCGTTTCACTCACCCAAGGAGGAGTGCTACAATCCCTGGGCTCCTCCTGGATCTTGCCGTGTGTCGGCGAAACGCGGCCCCGCGAACCGGAAGTACAACGTCCTTACTTCCGGTCGCGCTCCATCATGCACCAGCACAGGCGTGCGTGCGCCCGGTCCCGGACGGAGATGATCAACCACGGGTGCAACTCCCTGAATGGAGGCCTCCGCTGGTAAGTAAACTAAAACCGAACCGCCAACCAGCGGTTCTAGAAAAAAAACAAACAGAGAGCTCAGGTCCCTTCCAGGGACAGGAAACCACTGAGGCAGGATAGGAGGAGCACGATTTTAAGCTCAGGTTTCCTGTCCCTGGGGGCGGATCCCTCTCTCTGGTTGGTGCCGTCGTGGTGCTGGGGAAATAAAGTTTTGCCTTTTTTACACTTTCCTCCGCCTGTTGCCGATGATACATTTTTTCCTTTTGTTCATTATAGCGATTGCTGTTGGACTACATTCATGGCCCCTACCAACCTTATCTGACTGCAGATAAGGCAGAAATCTGGCAGCTCAGAAATCGGGACGAAGAGGTGGAGAAGTGTGAAGACTCCTCTGTGTGACACCAGGGCTTGCTGCAGACATCACAGGGTGTGTGATGGTATGTGACATGTATTGATGTGTATTACTGATCTGTCTGTCTGTCTGTGTGTGTGTGTGTATTTTTGAATGATATTAATCATCTCAAACATACTTGAGAAGTAGAGAGGGTTCTGCGTCAGCAGTGATGTGTATTATGAGGTCACACGGCAGCTGAGACGTGTATTATGGGGTTCTGCAGCAGCTGTCGCCCAGGGGCCTACTGAAACCTGGAGCCGGCCCTGCCCTGTAAGCATGAATATGGTCAATAGAGATTCACAGGTCTGAGACCACAAAACAATTTTGAGCGTTAACTTTTAGTTTTTTTTTTTTTTTTTTAAACAGAGGTCTCTTTTGTTGAAATGGAGAACAAAAAAAGGGTGGTGAGCACTAACAGAATAAAAAGTGTAAAAACAAATATAACAAAAAACAAGGCGCAGAGGATTGAATTATGTAACATCATACAAAATGGGCAAAGCTGGAGGGAGTGGTAAATGCACGTAAAAGGAAAGTACTGGGTGAGGAGTGAGCATAGTCGCCATTTTATCTTTTTAAACTTTTTTTTTTAATTCACGTAACAAGCCCCTTCCCTGCAGCCTTTCAGTTGTGTTTTAAAATCCACCCTAAATGCTGTGTGTGTACCAAGCCTGAGCTCAAATGTTGAGTATGAACTGTGTTTTAAAAGCAATTCAGGCACAACAGGGAAGGGCTTGGCTTAACGGCATAAGTATTTTCACTGAAATTATTAATATTGGAGACCGACGCGGGGGACCAGGCTGCAATGATCACAAAGGGGAGTGCATACATTATCAGAAGCCGGAGCAAAGTCTTTTTTATGAGATTCTGCCCGTTCACGGACATAAAAAAAAACAATGACATGCCCTAGACCAGTGGTGGCGAACCAATGGCACGGGTGCCGGAGGCAGCACTCAGAGCCCTTTCTGTGGGCACCCGGACCATCGGCCCAGCACACCAGATAGGACTCAAATAATCTTCCTGCAGTTCCAAGCAACTTAAAAGATGTGGCTTTAAGTCATATATTAAAGTGATACTTCACTATTTGGAACTGTAGGGAGAGGGAGAATGAGTAAATAGGGCTGAATTATCTTTGGAAGACCTTCTGCTGGTCCCACGATTCTCTGTGTACAGAGGGACAATGGAAAGTAGCTAAAATGATGCAAATTTTCCAGCCATTTATTCTACTGTGTTGCTGTCCTCAGGAGGCCAATATGATTGAAAGTTGTTGAAGAACAGGGAGCAAAAAGTTACTGCTTTAATTTTTGGTTGGTAACTCACGATAAATAAGGGGGGTTTAGGGTTGCAGTTTGGGCACTCGGCCACTAAAAGGTTCGCCATCAGTGCCCTAGACAGACGAACAGGCATTTAAGTTTTGGACATCTACCTTGAGTAAATCTGACCTTGATGTCCTTTAGGTTCTCTCCCTACACCCTTCACATGTTGTGTGAAGGATGTATGCAAAGGGTTAAGTATTGTTATTGATCATCAGCCTAGTAGGAAAAACAACAGGAAACACTGGGATATTCTTTGGATATCTTTTCCAGATATGGAAGAATTTAGGACCCCCCCCCCCCCCCACACTGATTTGTAATAAGAAGGCACCTAGCCTACATAACAAGTTGATACGTGCAGATAAGGGAGGGGGACATAAACTTCCACAACAAGTTTTTCTGTTTGGGTTGTTCTGAGTGTTCAAACGTTTTACGAGGAGATACGTTGTATCATCCGCAAACTGGACAGCCGTTTAAAATACGTGGCTATTATACCTGTAATTCACATAATGTGATTTATTCAATTAACCCGGTGACTTAGCGCTCAGCATCCGATATATCGGACACTGAGCCAATGCCGGTTTAGCTCGAGATCTGAGCCGAACTGGCATCAGGAAACACGGCACCCCAGTGTAACACCCGCGGTCGGAGTGTGCTCCGATTGCGGGTGTTTAACCTGTTAAATGCAGTGGTCAGCGTGACGGCGGCATCTGGCATGCCTTTGGGGGGGGTCTTTCCCCCATGATCTTCCCCCCTGAACCATTTTCGAGGGGCCCCAATCATTGCTATGTCATCTTTGGGGTCTGATCGGGACCCCAGAGATGCCTGCAGGCACTGCCAGTAAGATGGCGTCTCTGACGTGACATGATTGCCCAATGATATTCTTGTAATCCAAGCTGGAAGGTGTTTGGAGAGGTGCTACCACCTGAATATATGAACCACTGCTGGGCTGAAGCACATGGTTCAGTCTGCAGAGTCAAGCCAGAGTGAACAGCATAAGTCAGTGCTGCTGCAGCCACTGTCCTAGTTTCCGGGAACTCCAGGTGCCTTAAGACGGCTGCCTAGGGAAAGTCTCCTGACTTAAGCCCAGAACTGAGCTCCACCACCCGGACTCTGTTCCATCTGCACCAGCCCAGCCTGGTTCTACTACCAGGCTCTGTGTAACCTTCTTGTGGACTGGCTCTTCATGACTCTTCCAGCATGAGAATCTGCTGTTAACCGTTTGGCCGTTGCCTGCTGTTCAATAAAGAACTGTAAGTGGATTTGCACAACGTTGCCTCCGTATGATCCCCGGATACGGCTGCTTACCACCACGGGTTTTTCCCCTTCCATCACCCAGGGATTCACCCTACAGACACCTCAGGGGTTGCCCTAGGGAGAAACCACTGCATCAGCCTCTCCCTCCATGTAGGTCAGCCCTCATGTCCCCATACCAAGCACCGTCACCGCAGCGTGCCCAAGGCCGCACTAGCCAGCCACTCTGGTATTCTGGGCCCTGGCTGCCTCCAGGCCACCAAGAAATGGTTAAGAGCCGGTGGGGGATGTTGCAAGTGCATTCATGACAAGTTTTCACATTTATGTCAGACCTGCTAGAGTGACCAGGAAAACAGGAATGAGGAGTTTGTAAAATTTTGGTGGCGCTGCAGTCAAAGTAAGAAATTAAGGGTTTAAAAGTGTGGCTTAGGGTGCGTTCACACGTTCATTTTTTTAGGGGCAGTTTTTAAATGTCCAAACCAGGAGTGGAGTGAAAAAGGAAGGGAAACAGCTTCTCTCAATATGTGCTCACCCAAAATCAAGACAGTCAAGACATTTGAATTTTCCTTTGGGGACAAATAAAGTCTTCTCTTATCTTTTAATGATCCACCCCTGCTTTTAGCTTCAAAAACTGCATTTGAAAAACTGAACATATAAATGCATCCTTACCCACTCCACAGAACTGGTTAGTATTGCGTTAACATAAACGTTCTGCAAAAGGAAAAATTGTTAAAGGAAATCTACCATTTTAAATAAATAACATCTACATATACTCACCTAGGTTCCGCTTCATCTTGATCCCAGCACTTGTCTCTTCTTGACACGCTGGGTGACAGGGGAAGAGAAAATTTTTTGCCTCTCTAAAGTATGCAGAGTAATGACCAAGATGGCCGCCACTTAGGCCCCTTCCACACTCGCGTTGCATTTCACGTCAGAGTTTGATCAGGGTGCAATCAGTTTTTGGTCAGTGAAAAACGCGCATTTTGCATCAGAGTGCAATCAGTTTTCAGTCAGTGTTTGTTCAGTGTCTCAGTTTTTCATGCGCGTTTTTGATGAAATTTCAATGCGTTTTTCACGCGCAGAAAATGCGCGTGAAATGGACTCAGGACTGAGCTCTATCTTTTCTATGGCAATTGATGCGTGAAAAACGCATTGCACTTGCAAGTGTCTCAGAGTGCAATGCGTTTTTGATGCATCTCCATAGACTTGTATGGTGCGTTTTTCACGCGCGTGACTTGCAAAAGTAGAGCATGTCGAGATTTAAATGCGCGTTAAAAAAACGCGCATGTGTGCGTGAAAAAAAATGCAAGTCTGAAAAGACCCATTGGTTACAATGGGTCAGAGTGCAATGCAAGTTCTGCGCGTCAAAAGCACGCGCAGAAAACGCGCGTGAAAAACGCAAGTGTGAAAGGGGCCTTAAAACTATAAGTCCCAAGATCCTTTAGTTCTCAGTAACTCCTCCTATCTCTTATGCTCTGCTCCCAGTGATGATCTAGCAGAATTTCTTGCTCTGTTACCATAGTAATGATGTGTGTAACTGCCATCCTGGGATATCAAAACACTGGCCATATTGGATGCGCTGCAACCAACCGACTACAGCCAAATATAGTGATCACATGACCTGCCCAGGCAGGTGCAGGACATGTGACCAGTGGCCATCTTCTGTCCTGTGTCTGCTCCGCGTGGAGGAAATCAACGGACTGATTAAAGATTTAAAGAAAAAAGGTTTTAAAAATGCACACGAGCTTGTGAATGGAGCCTGCAGCCCCTCATGCTTATTTGCTTGATATTAAAAGCTTTTTTTTAAACCAGGGCATAAGAATCTAAAAGAAGAGGAGATCATGCCTCTAGGGGGCACACACCAGTATGTCAGTTTGTTTGTTTACAATCCTTGATCCTGGTGGTAGATTTCCTTTAACCCCTAGGCGCACCAGGGCGTTATAGTACGTCCCCGGGGCTAGATGCTTAGCGCACGGGGACGTTCTATAACGTCCTGCTTCTGGCACCGGCTCACGAACGGAGCCGGTACCAGAAGCAGCGGCTGTCAGCTGTCTAGTACAGCTGACAGCCTGCGCTAACACCCGCGATCGGAGCCGGTCATGTTTGACCGCGGCGTGTAAGGGTGTTTGCGCTGTGGATCGGATCCCCCGTGCCGCTTACGGGGGATCCGATCCACTTCTGGGCAGCTCCGAGGACTGGCATGTGCCCCGGAGCTGCCCGGTCTCCATGGCAGCCAGACCCTTTCCGGGTCTGGCTGTAAACTGTCTGAGCATGCGCAAGCTTGCTCAGACAGTTTACACTGCTCTACAATAAAATAGTATTGTAGAGCAGTGTATTGAACTTAAACCAGTGATCAGAGCAAGTTCAAGTATGTATAAGTAAAAATATGCAAAAACACTTAACACTACACATTATAATAAATAAAAAATAAATACATAAAAATATAAGCCCCTAAAATGTCACTTTCCCATAAAAACACTTAATAAAGTATAAAAAACACAAAAACCCCCGCATATTTGGTATTGCCGCGTCCGTAACAACCTGTATAATAAAACAGAATCGTTACTGGACCCGCACGGTACACGCCGTAGAAAAAAAAACCGCAAAAACGTTCCGAAAAAAGATAATTTTTAATTATACCCTATCAAAAAATGCTCTAAAAAGTAATTAAAAAAATGTTATGCACTCCAAAATAAGCCGACTAAAAAGAACAACTCTTCTCGCAAAAAATAAGCCCCTAACCAGATTTGTCAGCCGAAAAATAAAAAAGTTATGCATATGAAAAGATGGTGATGCTAAAATGAACAAGATTTTCTCCAAATTGGTTTTTATTCAGTACAATTGAATAAAATACACAAAACCCCACATATTTGGTATCCCTGCGTCCGTAACAATCTGCATAATAAAACAGAATCGTTATTAGATCCGCAAAGTGAACCCCGTAAAAAACAAAACAAAAAAAAGCTCCAGAAAAAAGATCATTTTCAATTAATACCCTATAAAAATGCTCTAAAAAGGGATTTAAAAAATGTTATGCACTCTAAAATAAGACCACTAAAAAGAACAATCCTTCTCGCAAAAAATAAGCCCTTAAACAGATTTGTGAGGCAAAAAATAAAAAAGTTATGCATATGAAAGACGGTGATGCTAAAATTAACAACATTTTTGCCAAATTACTTTTTATGCAGTAAAAATGGGAAAAAAATAAAAAATCTATATAAATGAGGTCTTTTTGTAATCGTGGCGACCCATAGAATAAAAATAATATACTATTTTTATGGTATGGTAAACGGGCAAAAAAAAAACCCCATAAAAATCTTCCTGAAAAGTGATGATTTTCATTTCCTCCACCAACAAAGAGTTAATAAAATCTCACCAATTAGCCTATAGATTCCCCCAAATTACGTACCAGAAAAGTGCATCTCATGTGGCAAAAGAAATAAGCCCCTATAGGTCCACATTAAAAAAAAGAAAAAAATTATAGCCTGTACAATGTGACATAGAAAATCTGCTCTGGATGGCGCCTCCTTCCCTTCTATGCCCGGCCGTGCGCCCATACAGCAGGTTACCACCACATATAGGGTATCCGTGTACTCGGGAGAAATTGGGTAACAAACTTTGTGGAGCCTTTATTCATTTAATCCATTGTAAATGTTTAATTTTCCACCCAAAATGGGTGTATTGTGAAAAAATATTACAATTTGCAGACTGCACCTCCATTTTGTTTTAACCCCTATAAAACACGTAAAGCGTTAACAAACTTCTTAAAAGTGGTTTTTCATACGTTGAGGTGTGTAGTTTCCACAATGGGGTAATTTACGAGTCTCACTATTATTTATGCCTCTCAGTGTCTATTAGAAGTTGAGCAGGTCCATCTAAATGCGGGTTTTGGTGATTTTACAAAAAATGTGAAAAATGATACCTAAATTCTGAGCCTCATAACATTCTAGTAAAATATGTGGAATCTTAAAAAACCATGCCAACATAAAGCAGACATTTGGGAAATGTAAGTTATGAATTTATTTGGGAGCTATGACTATCTGCATCAAAAGTAGAGAATTTAGAACGTTGAAAATAAAGAATTTTTCCAAATTTTTTCCAAATTTTGTTTTTTTTTCATAACTAAACACAAAAGATATCATCCAAATTTTTAAACTAATTTGAAGTAAAATGTGTCACGAGAAAACAATCTAAAAATCCCCTGGATATCTCATAGCGTTCCAAAGCTATAACCACTTATAGTGACACAGGTCAGATTTGAAGAATGGGGCCGCGTCCTTAAGGCCAAAATAGGCTGTGTCCCCTAGGGGTTAAACTTTGCCACATTTATCATCTTGCATCAGCAACAGTGATAAATCTGGAGCAGCATACAGTCTAAGACAATTTTGAGAATTTTACACCATTGTGTGTGTGTTGATAGCAACAGTACTGTGATAAATGGGATTTATATTCTGGTACTGTGCCTGGACTTGGAGCACATAGATAATATTCTCAAATTGCTGATACCCCAGGAGTATAAATAATATTGTATGGGGCACCTTATCAGCTTTCCAGAAATTCCTTTCCTGCTTTGCAGTGACCGATCATTTTAGAGTGACTCTGGCTGTGTACAGAACAAGTCAAGGAAAAGTCATATGCACTTAAAATGGGGTTTGGAGACTGTGAAACCCGTGGTGCACTTTGACTTTTTGTTTTCACCATTTCATTACCGGGCAATTTTCCAGTTTTGCATTGTACAGGGGAAGCTGGAAAAAAAAATTCCAAATGCGGTAGAATTGCCAAAAAACACAGGTGCACCTTTTTCTTTTTTACAACTTTTACTATGTGGTCCAAATAAAACATCACCTTTATTTGTTGGGTCGGGACAATCACAATGATACCAAATTTATAAAAGGTTTTATTATGCTTTAATACTAAAAAAATAATTTTTCTTTTTTGTGAAAAATTCATAGTTTTACCATATTCTGCTAGCAATAACTTTTTCATACTATGGTGTACAGGGCTGTGCAGTGTAATTTTTTGCGGGACAAGCTGACATTTTGGGAACAGTACGGCCTTTTGATCAACCTTTATTACATTTTTTTTATGCGTTACAAAATGCTAAAAAGTGGCGACCTAGGCAATTGGACCTCATTTTCCGTTAAGGAATTCATTCAGGACCAGTTGTTTTTCTTACTATTATTTCAGACCTCCTAGGGCAGTGGTGGCGAACCTATGGCACGGGTGCCAGAAGTGGCACGCTGAGCCCTCTCAGTGGGCACTGGGCTGTTGCCCCAGCACAGAATTCAACAGACAGGACTTGAGGGATCCTCCTGCAGGCCCAGGACGTGAGGTATCTGGGTCTACCTGAGACAGCAGGAAGAGAAGGTGTGGACATGGTCAGATTATCATTGGCGCCATTGAAGCTCCTGCTCTTGGCCCCACAATTTTTCATGTTCAGGGAAGCTCCAATGGCAATCTGAATTTTCCTACCTTCTGTCAACTATATCGGTGTCCTCGGGACCCTTTGAAAGCTGTGGTATAGCACGGAGCAAGAAGATTTTAATAATTTAATGCTAGAATTGCTGTGTTGGCACTTTGCAATAAATAAGTGGGTCTGTTTTGCAGTTTGGGCACTCAGTCTCTAAAAGGTTCGCCATCACTGTCCTAGGGTAATTTAACTTGAGCGTCTTATCACTCATGCAGTATACTACAATAAAATTGCATTACAATATATTGTGAATACGAGGGCTGTTCAATAAGTTCCCGTGTTTGACGACAGAGGGCGTTCCTGAGGGAAGTTTGTGTTATCATCGTGTGCTGCCATCTATCAATCTTTGGCAAAACAAACGACATGTTTCGTGATTTTCGCCAAGATGAAAAAAAGAGCAGCATCGTTCGGTAATTCACTTTTTGTTTTTGGATGGGATAAAACGAGAGGAGATAAAAGCAAAGTTGGATTCTGTTTATGGGGACACTTCGCCATTTATGACCACAGTTAGATATTGGTTCAACGAATTTAAATGTGGGCAAATATTCGTTTTTGATGAGGAGCGACCAGGACGCCCGGCAGACGTGGTTACCAAGGAAATAATTCAAAAAGTCCACAACGTGAAACTCGCTGATCGATGAACGAAAGTGCGCAAAGTAACAGAGGCTGAAAAAAATTGTCGGCCTGATGGGTGCGGCGATTGCTCACGGTGGACAACAAGCCAATGCGGCTGTTAACTCCAAAGCAGTGTTTGGAGCAATTTAAGCGAGAACCGAAATAGTTTTTGTGTCGAGTTGTCACTGTTGATGAAACCTGGATTCATCATTACACACCAGAAATTAAGCCACAATCAAAACAATGGATTTCTCCCGGTGAATCTGCTCCAAAGAAGGCAAAGCCGGTCCAATCGGCCGGAAAGGTCATGGTGACAATTTTTTTTGTGATGCGAACGGTGTCATTGGGCAAAAAGAAGGTGCCGATTCACCGCAATAACGCACCAGCACATTCATCCGGAGTTGTTGCCGCCAAACTGCATGAATCTCAACCGTCCAGGATTCAGCATGACAGTCCCGGGTATTGGACACTGTCCCACAGTCAAGGGCGTCAGAGAGAATGTTCCGTGCTGTCATGCCCCCGGCACATTAAGGGAGAAGAGCAGAGTGAGACCAGCTGCTGCTGCTCCTCTCTAGTAATATATATATATATATATATATTTTATATAATAATAAAAAAAAACTTTACTTACACCCGCAGTCCTGCTGACTCCTCTCCTCAGGTCTCAAAGATGATGAAGGGGCAGCATGTGTTCGCCTCCCTTCTGCTTCTCCCACCCAACTGAGCCCCAGGGAGAGGAGAGTAAGTGGGGTCTGCGAGGGTGAGGAAAAGGGGGTGGGACAAGCAGAGAGCAGGCACATACATGCTGCCCCCTTGTCATCTCAGAGCCCCAGTGAGAGGAGAAAGCAGGACTGCGGGGGAACAATGGAAAGGTAAGGGTTTTTTTAATTAACCAGGAAGAGGGGGGGGGGGGAGGGGTGATGGAGGACAGGAGGCCACAATATGAAAGGAGGAGTGGAGGATGACAGGAGGCCACAATATGAAAGGAGGAGAGGAGGATGACAGGAGGCCACAATATGAAAGGAGGAGTGGAGGATGACAGGAGGCCACATTATAAAGGAGGAGGGAGACCACAATATGAAGAGTATGGAGGACAGGAGGCCACAATATGAGTGAGGAGGGAGGCCACAATAGGAAGGATGGAGGATATGGGGCCACAATAAAATAGAAAAAGGTGCTATTGTATGTTGCAGAATTGTATTAGGGATTGGCCACAGGAATGGGCATTATTCTACGTGGGGGCCATAAAGGACGACATTATAATATGTCTGGGGTGCGGAAATGGGTTAGGCAATGGGCGTGGGTTAAAAAAAAGGGGATCTGCTTTTTGTCCCTCTTTCTCTAGCCCAAAAGTTGGTCGTTATGGAACAAGAGGGGAAAAAGTAGCTGAACTTCCAACTCATTCTAGAAAATGCAAATACTTAACTTTTTTTTTTATTATCCATTTTATGATAGAACAAAACAATCAGGAACATTCACCAAGATATGAATATTAGACACAGTATCTGAACATAGTACAAACCTATAATATTGAGACATTTCATTCTTATAAAGAATACAACTTCACTTCCCTTCCCTAGTTGAACTTGATGGACATGTGTCTGTTTTCAACTATATAAACTATGACACTATGATGAACTTCCAAAAGATACTAGACTTTGTCCACTATACTTGATCTGTACAATCCTCGATGGGCTGGTTAACAATTTGCCACCCCAAACTATGGTAGATGCCGATGCAAGCGCTGAAGTCCAAGTCCTCTTCCATTATGACGAATCTTGCACAGAAGTGGTAAAAACTTCATCTTCCAGCCTTGAAAGTCTTTTTAGCAACATGCCCAAGAGTAAATTTTGCTATATTAAGACAAAAGAAAACAAATGTATTCACTAAGCAGACAAAACAGAGAAAGGGGAAATGGTGCAAGGATAATAATCATTGCTCATTGATAGCACTGAAACAAATGAAGCCCTTAAACAACTGTGTCAACTGAAAATCAAATGAGATTTTCTCCAATTTAGTTTTTATTCAGCAAAATTGAGCAACAAAATTTAAAAAACAAACAAATTAACTGACAATATAAATGAGGTATCACCATTATTGTATATAATAGAATAGGACTGTGCATTTAGACTCCTCACAATGTAGTTTGCCAGCAAGATGTGCTCATGTGAATGCAGGGGGGAGGTGTGACGCAGACACACTGCAAGGAGCAGACAAGAGAAACTATTCAAGAGAAGAATCTGCTCTGCCCGACCCAGAGTCAGAAACCGGTAGTTACAGTTGGATCCAGGGGCAACCAAAATTGTATACACCCGGACTGATAGACACAGGTTGAAATTATAAATGTGAAATGTTGGTATTCTTGTTAACAGAGGGTAACAAAATAACACATTCTCTAATTCAGAGTAAATTTCATAATTTTCTCTTCGTGGGAATAACCCTTTAAAGCCCAAGCCACTTTAGTGCTTTCAGACCAAGCCCCAATATTTAAATCTGCCCTGTGTCACTAGAAGCGGTTATAATCTTCGAATGCTTCAACATATCCTAGTGATTTTAAGATGGTTTTTTGTCACACATTGTACTTCAAATGAGTTGAAACACTTGGATGAAATCATTTGTGTTTAATTATGAAAGTTAAAATGTAGAAATTTTGTTATTTGATTTTGCTTTATTTTGGCATGGCTTTTATGTATCCCCTTAGGATGTCGGTTAGGATATTATGGGCCTTAGAACCAGGGGCGGACTGGGAATTTAAAGTGGCCCTGTTAAAGGAATATGAAAGAGGCCCCATTCTGTGGGCGGGGTCAAGTAGGCGTGACCATGTGATGTGGGTGGAGTTACTAAACTCCACAATAACTGTTTATAGATGTGCTAAATCAACATGTACAGAGCAGCAAAAGAGACTAATACTGCCTCCCTTATTTAGGAATAAAGCTTCTTTTTAAAAGGAACACAACTTAATACTGCCTTATATACACACAAAAAACTACTATATATTGACAGCCAGCCCCCATTGTACTATACAGCCAGCCCGCCCGCCCAGCCCCCATTGTACTATCCAGCCCGCCCAGCCCCCATTGTACTATCCAGCCCGCCCGCCCGCCCAGCCCCCATTGTACTATCCAGCCCGCCCGCCCAGCCCCCATTGTACTATCCAGCCCGCCCAGCCCCCATTGTACTATCCAGCCCGCCCGCCCGCCCAGCCCCCATTGTACTATCCAGCCCGCCCAGCCCCCATTGTACTATCCAGCCCGCCCAGCCCCCATTGTACTATCCAGCCCGCCCAGCCCCCATTGTACTATCCAGCCAGCCCGCCCAGCCCCCATTGTACTATCCAGCCAGCCCGCCCAGCCCCCATTGTACTATCCAGCCAGCCCGCCCAGCCCCCATTGTACTATCCAGCCAGCCCGCCCAGCCCCCATTGTACTATCCAGCCAGCCCGCCCAGCCCCCATTGTACTATCCAGCCAGCCCGCCCAGCCCCCATTGTACTATCCAGCCAGCCCGCCCAGCCCCCATTGTACTATCCAGCCAGCCCGCCCAGCCCCCATTGTACTATCCAGCCAGCCCGCCCAGCCCCCATTGTACTATCCAGCCAGCCCGCCCAGCCCCCATTGTACTATCCAGCCAGCCCGCCCAGCCCCCATTGTACTATCCAGCCAGCCCGCCCAGCCCCCATTGTACTATCCAGCCCGCCCAGCCCCCATTGAATCCCGGTGGGTCATATGGCCAGTCCGCCCCTGCTTAGAACTGTGGGTGCAATTTGCCATTTTTATGAAAAAAAAAAAAGTTTTACCGTACTCCTGCACAACAAATGTTTTCTTCTGGCGCCAATAACTTTTTCATACTTTGGTTTATGGAGCTGTGGGTGGTGTCATTTTTTTGCGACTATTGATGACGGTTTCATGGCTATCATTGTTAAGACTCGGTAGTTCCCGCACCTTGACGTAGAATCACGTCATGGCGATCGCCCGGGCTCAGTAGCTGGGATCCCGCAGTAACAGCCAGGATCGCGACCCCGACTGTTTAACCCTATAGACGCCGCGGTCATAGTGACCGAGGCGTCTATGGTGTATTGGCGCGACGATCGGCATCCTCCGTGCAGGGCACGGAGGTGACGATCGTTGCCATGGCAACCCAGAGGCACGATCAGGTCCCCTGGGCTGCTTATGGCAGCTGCCTGCTAGGATCGTGCACTGTGCACGATCTAACAGTGCAGCTGTCAGCCTATGCAGAATGCATAGGCTGACTATGTCATATGCTGCAATACATTAGTATTGCAGCATATTACAATGAACAAGTGATCAAATGATCACTTGTTCATGTCCCACCCTGGGACAAAATAAAAGAGTAAAAAAAAAGTTTAAAAAAAAGGTGCAACTAAAAAAAAAATTATTTAAAAAGAATAAAAGTCCCCTTAAGTCCCGTCCCATGCAGTAATCATATAAAACATAAAAAAAGTGAAAATCACCAAAAAAACCACAACATATTGGGTATCACAATGTCCGTAACAACCCGTCAAATAAAATAAAATAAAATGGTCACTGAACCCGTACGGTGAACGCCGTAAAAAAAAAACCAAAAAACCTCACAAAAATTATTACATTTTCACATCTGACCGCATAAAAAGTGCATAAAAAGTGATCAAAAAGTAAAATGTACCCCAACATGATACCAAGAAAACATACAGCTTGTCCCGCAAACAATAAGCTATAAACCAGCTCTGTAAACAAAAAAAATATAAATGTTCTGCCCATTGTTACATGGCGATAAAAAAACAAGTAAATGTCTCACAAAATTAGTTCTATATTCTGCAAAACAAGTTAACCATAAAAAAGCAATATAAATGGGGTATCGCCGTAATCGTGATGATCCGTAGAATAAAGATAACACATTATTTTTATGGTACGGTGAACGTCCGAGGAAAAAAATGCTAAAAACCATAAACAAGAATTAATGATTTTTTTAACCATCACCAAGAAAGAGTTAATAAAATATGATTATTGGCTATTGAGCCCCCCCGTAAATGATGTACCTGAAAAGTGGATCTCATCCACAAAAAATAATCCCCCATATGTCCAAATTACAAAAAAATAAACATTTTATAGCCTGTAAGATGTGACATTGCAGATCTGCTCTGAATGGCGCCTCCTTCCGTTCTATGCCCGGCTGTGCGCCCGTACAGCAGTCACCACCACATATGGAGTGGAAGCCTGGGTGCCTGATGAAAGCTCTAGTCCAGAGCTGAAACGCGTCGCACTGTATTTTTAATACGTTATGCATATGCTCATTTTATGAGATAAATATTTTTAACAATAATAAAAGAGATTCCTTTATCCATTGGATCTCTACGTCTGCTGTTTGCACCAAGCGCCTTCCTGAACCTCTCGTCGGGCTCTTCCACCACCACATATGGGGCATCCTTATACTCGGGAGACATTGGGTATCAAACTTTGTGGAGTTTTTTGTCATTTAATACTTTGTGACGGTTTAATTTTTGGCCAAAATTAATATATTGTCTAAAAAAAATGACAGCTTGTAAATTAGACCTCCATTTTGTTTTAACCACTGTGAAGCATCTAAAGGGTTAACATACTTCTTAAAGTTGATTTTTTTTTACACATTGAGGGGTGTAGTTTCTAAAATGGCGTGATTTATGGGGTTTTACTGTTATTTAGGCCTCTCAAAGTCAGTTACAGCTGAGGAGGAGCCTCTAAATAAGGGTTTTGGCGTTTTTCATAAAAATGAGAAAAATTGCTCCCAAAATTCTGAACCTCCTAACAACCTAGAAAAGAGAGAAGATGCATAAAACCCTGTGCCGATATAAAGCAGACATTTGGGAAATGTTAGTTATAAAGTTACTTGGGTGCTATGACTATCTGCCTGAAAAGCAGAACATTTTGAACTATGAAAATGAAGAATTTTTAGAAATTTTTGCCAAATGTAAGTTTTTTTCATAACTTAACACAAAAGAGATCATCAAAATTTTAATATTACTTTGAAGTACAATGTGTGACGGTAAAACAGTCTCAAAATCCCCTGGATATGTTAAAGTGTCAAAAAGTTATAACCTCCTATAATGACACAGGGCAAATTTTAAAAATCAGGCCTGGTCCTAAAGGTCTAAAATGGCATAGACACGAAGGGGTTAAATGAGACTGCCTCGTTTTCCCAAGTAACCACTCCACCTTCTTGTCCATGGGGTCCTTAAGGAACCCCATGTCCTCGAAATTGAGAGAGAGGCCTTCTTAGAAATGTTTGAAATAGAAACAACTATTTTGGGCACCACCTGCCGGGAGTCGTCATCTTCCTCTGCGAACAGGTACTTCCATTTAATAACCCTAGGAATAAACATCCGTAAATCAGGTCTCCTCTATTCATTTTTAAGCTGGGATAGTCATGTATGGAAAACAGTTTCTTTTGTTTAACTTTCAGCCCCTCAAACATTACATCCTGGACCCATTTTGGTTCTTTAACCTCAACGTCTAGTGTGGCCCGAACTAACCGAACCAGATGATATGTTTCTTCTGCCAGAAAATTTGGTTTTCCTGAACCATCTTCTACTGACATGGCAGATACGGCGGAGGGATGGCTACCACTCAGATGACCTACCTCCTCCAAGTCACTATTAACCTGGGCTGTAGAGGAACACCCTGCAACATTAGAATCTATCAAGTCTGCTGACTCCTAGGTTTTAATCCTCCCAAACAGGCCTCACAGGTTAGATTTGGATAAATTAAAGGGGAAGTCTAGCCCTTTACACTCTAAATTCCCTATGGCAGGTGTTTACAGGTGGTCTTTCATCCTCCCCCTAAAATACATAAAGGGGAACCTATTAGCCCACAGACCAGACTCACCAGTTTAGGCCACCCATACTGGTTTAGAGGTCTGCTGCAAGGTTTCAAAGGGGTCTTTCCTGCGGTTCTCAACATCTGTGCTCATAAAGGAGATCCACACTGTACCACGTGGAGATCTGGATGCAGAGATTATCCCTCCACAAGCGTCATAGGCGCTTCCACATGCAGTATTACTCTTTGATAAGTAGCCCATGCGTCTAAACATGCACTGACTTTTCCCTGTGACTGGAGAGACTAAGGAGCAGCAGTAGTTCTGCTATGTCCTGCTGTCCTGACAGCTCGGCACACGCACAGCTGCTGCTGAGAGGAAATGGAGGAGCTGTGGAGTTATTGTGGAGGCACAGTTGACCTGTCTGTGTGTGAGCCCAAAGCCCCTGCAGCCCCTCCCCGATACGGCTTCGGGTCAAAGTGGGCGCAGCTACCGAAAGCCATGCCCACTATACATGCCGATGTCTGTGAGTGATGGTTGTGGCAGATATGAAATGGGGTTGTACCAGATGAAAACCTTGACTACAGATCAACCAGGGACCTGGAGTCTGACTCCATAGCGAGTAATCACATGAGTGTAACATCTGCGGCAGCCTGCTGCCCAGACAGGGTTATACAGGGAGGTGCATATATCATGTACACAATGTACATGTAAGGTGATAGTGGCCTCCTACTTTCAGTCAGTTTCAGAGACCATATTGATTTTTGGTGGATATGGAAACCCCCTGGCCATACATAGTCACAGCAAGGAGCTTCAATTTGCTGCATTGGCTGTTTGGGTTTGGAACTTGGGGTAGAACCAGAACATGGACATCATGACTGCTAATCTCTGTGGACAACTCTGACCACTAATCAGGTCTGCGTGACCAGCATCACCACCCATGCGTGGTCGAAGGGGGGTGCTGGGCGTCATGTACGGTCTGGACGGGGAGGGGGGCGAGCTTGGTCATCAGCCGTGGTCTGGAAAAGGGCGGGCGGTGGTCTGGGGTGTCAGCCGTGGTCTGGAAAAGGGCGGGCGGTGGTCTGGAAAAGGGCAGGTCTTGGGCGTAAGCCATGGTCCAGAGGGGTGGGCTGGGTTGTCAGCCAAGGTGTGGAAAAGGTTGGTTTGGGGGTCAGCCATGGACAGGGGGGGGGGGGTGGGGGTCTGGACAAAGGGGACTGGGTGTCAGAAGTGGTCTGGACAAAGGAGGCTTGGGTGTCAGCAGTGGTCTGGAAAAAGGAGGGGGGGGGGTCTGGGGCGTCAGCCATTGGTCTGGACAAAGGAGGCTTGGGTGTCAGCAGTGGTCTGGAAAAAGGAGGGGGGGGGGGTCTGGGGCGTCAGCCATAGTCTGGTCTGTAGGTTAAAATTTTTTATGGAGACAAAAGAAAAAAAGAGCTTATTCTCCATTGTTTAATGCATGATGTCAAATTAATAGAATTGTCTCAATTGGCTATTTAAGCACACAAAACACTGGCTGCAATCATTTTCATGCATAAATACACGCCTAAGAGTTATTTACTTAAAATTTCATTCTCCTCTTCGCCTAAAAATACACTTTAAAAATGGTGAGAGGAGTAATATTACCCTTCTGGAAAAAATGTGTGGATGACTGCTGTAGCAAAGGCCAACTGACTGCAGGGGAGTTTTATGCTGCAGTCCCCCCCCTGGTGATATTAACCCCCTCCTGGCAGCAGTCATTAACAGCCACAGAAACTCTGCCAAAAGGTTTATTATTAGTCGCGGGTGGTTTCCTCTTGACGGCTGCACGCCCGTGCGGGAATACATCACCGTGCACACTATACCAGCCGGTATGAGCCCAGCCCGCAACATGGCAACTCCTGACCATCCCGGAACTCTGATCTCAAACAGTGCGCTCTATTGGTAGCCACGGCCCAATTACATTCTATACGTCGGAGGTGTGTATATATATGTGTGTGGCCACAGACATGTGTCATATGGTGATTTGATGGTAAATTCACCTGCCTGGTTCCATTTAACTTTGCTATTCAGTGCCCCCAACCCTCACTAGGGTCACCCACTGTATTTTCTCCTGCTTTGTTATATAATTGGCAATGTTGGACTTTTTTTAGTGGTCTGTTTATTATCAGTATGGTGGTGTTTATCTTGTTGTACTGGTAATGGTAATCATGTGGCAGTATTATATGTCCCTTATAGAGTGGTATGGTGTGATTTTAGGCTAAATAGCCATGTTGGCAATAATTACATAGACTTTGGTTTGTAGTTTGGGCACTTGGTCTCTTAAAGGTTTGCCATCACTGCCCTAAAAGAAGGTTACTTCCCAGCAATCATTTAGAACACAAAATCATATCCTTATAGAACATAAGTGGAGAGTTAATATTCCTCATGGAGGGCATATGAGCACTCTAATATTACAGACATGTGTCGTCTGATGCCTGTGAGTTTAATGGCAGTCACTGGACGACAGCACTCCACAAAATACAGCAAGATCCTGTGGAGGGTCTGAATAAATGCATTAAGGTGACATTTGTTGCCTGAGATGGTAGTGACACATGACCACTTAAAATTACCTTTTGAAATTCTTCTTCATAAAAATGACATTGCTTGAGGGTAATTGGGGCTTCAGATGCAGGGATTATCTGCTGAAGTTTCTCTCCAAATTTGTATCTATAATGAAGATTTATTTTTGTATGTAAACTTATTCAGCAAGCATAAAAATAACAGAACTGGGATAAATAAACGGTATAGCATAGCTTAAAAATAGTATTATACCAAATACAACATGTGTCACAGTAAAAAAAAAAAAAAAAAAAAAAAGGGAAAAGATATTCACCTCCGCGGCCGAACGGACTTCATATCTCAGATTCCCGTCAGTGCGGGCAAAGGCACGTCTACGCTCTCTGCCGCACGCATCCGCAAAATATGATGTCATTGCGGGGTGAAGAGGAGTGGCGAAGGGGACTGTATTCTTTGTTGTTCTTTTGTTTTTTTTTAATCAGGCCCTCGCTGTGAACATTTCATTAATGGGGGAGGGGGGTGTCAGGAGGGCGCCCATCAGTGGGCAAGTTAAGTGCCGCAGTCAACACAACAGCCCTGCCGCGGTAACAGTACGTTCTGGTACGGGAAGGGGTTAAGGGACTGCATTATGTGTTGCAAAATGGCAAAAAAGTGGCGATTCTTACATTAGGCCGGTATTTTCTGTTACAGGGTTGAACGCCGGAAAAAAAAGCTAAATATGTTTATGATTTTGTTTACGTTTATCAAGTTTTTTGTTTTTTTTCCCTTTAAATTTACTTTTTAACTCCTTCAGGACGCAGCCATATTGTAGTTTAATGCTCAGCCCCCTTTTTTGTATTCTGACATGTGTACATGGTTAGAACTTTAGAACACTATTACTTATCAAAACGATTATGAGATTGTTATTTCCTCCCATGTTGTACTTCATTTTAGTGCTAAATTTTGGCTGAGAAGTTTTGATTATAATATAAAGTGTTAAGTTAATTTATTATATCTATTAAAAAAAAAATTTGAAAATAGTAAAATTTGGTTTTTAAATGAAATTTTAAATACAGAACATTACCCCCCCTATATATCAACCCTTTTTCAAATCTGCACCACTCAAACTATCAAAAACAGCTTTTAGAAAGAAAGACTGTTAACCCTTTGAGATCTTCATAGTAATTAAATAAAAAAATGGAGGTGAAATTTAGAAAGGTCAAAATTTTGTCGGTTATACGTTCACTTAGCCCTAAAATTTACATATTTCAAAAAAGATAAAACCCTTCTTATAATGTGTCATGCAATTTCTTCCAAGTATAGAGACCCCCACCATGTGGCTGTTACTTGTTTTATGGGGGCACAGCAAGGCGCAGGAGGAGGGAAGGAGCGTCCTGCAGCTGCCAGGATTTTAGTTTCCTCATTGGCCCCTTTGAGGTCAGGAGTAGAAAAGCATCAATTCAGTACTGGACTTTTTATGGTGTTCACCATATAGCCTAATAATCATGTTATCTTTATTCTATGGGTCAATACAATTACAGGGATACCACACAATTTTTCTTACGCTTTACTAAATTTGCCAAATATGTGGTCTTGGTCCACATATGTGGTCTTGGTCCCTGCCGGCGCTGTGCTGCGACGTTGGTCAAAATGTAACTAAGAACCTCGAGTTCGTTATATAATGTAGCCTAGCGGCAGTAGATCATTGTGTGGATGTGCGGTCCAGTTCTTTTTCTCTCCCCATGTTGGTTTAGTACATTCTATCCCTTCATTTATTTTGTTTTTCCTGGTACCAGCACTCAGCCCCATTCGACCCAGGTGTTTTTAAATTAGCAGGAGACTGCATATAGGGGGCGCCTGCTTCCCCTCAGCTAGTGTCTGAGACCACATGGAACAGTGAGTATTCAACACCTGTTCACACATGGTGAGCCTTTTTTCCTGTTCACATGGTGCGGTATTGCATGGCGTCCGCCTCTTCTGTGGTGCGGCGCTTGTGGGAGCCATGGGGGCTATGCCTGCCAGTACGGGTGCTGGAGGGCAACCGGGTCTTGGTCCCTGCCGGCGCTGTGCTGCAGCGGTGGTGGACGCCATGTGATGCCGCACATAATAGCGTAGGGACCCACCATAAAGAGGTCACCGTGAAGTGGTTGGTGGGCTTATACAATTTGTGCAAAAAATGTAACTAAAAACCTCAAGTTTGTTATATAATGTAGCCTAGTGGCAGTAGATCATTGTGTGATGTGTGGATGTGCGGTCCAGTTCTTTTTCTCTCCCCATGTTGGTTTAACACTAAAGCTTCATTGCAGACATCTATGATAACTGTTATAGCTTTTTATTGTAGCCTGGGACTAAAGTACAGCAAATTACCAAAATTCAGAGGTCCGTTTGTAAATAGGGGTCGTATGTAAGTCAGGTGTTCTTAAGTAGGGGACCGCCTAATTAACACGGGTTAGTGCCGAGCCAACCTGGGTCATACATCTATACAGTCACATAATGATAACCTTCCACAAATCTTCTTAAGCCAAAGAGTTTCGATAGAATACTGATAAACTACTATATCCAGAAAATATATGGAAACAAGAGATAGATGAAGGTAGGATAAGAAGCCAAAAAGTCTTAGGCCCCTTCCACACTAGCGTTTTTGACGCGCAGAACTTGCATTGCACTCTGTCCCATTGTTTCCAATGGGCCTTTCCTCATTTGCGTTGTTTTTCACGCGCGTGCTTGCGTTTATGACGCCCGTCAAAATCGCAGCATGCTCTACTTTTGCATTTCACACGCGTTTTTCCTGCCCCATTCAAGTCCCCATTCAAAAATGCATTGTACTCGCAAGCATTGCAAGTGCAATGCGAATGCAATGCGTTTTAAATGGATGGCTTGCTAGGTGACATGAATAATTCCCCTGCTCGAGATCGAGCATTTAATTAAAAAAACACAGTGAAGAACAGTGAAGAATAGAATAAAAACAGTGAACACAGGATCATTTAAGTGAAAAACGCAGTAAAGAACACAGTGAAGAATAGATTACAGATGTTCGGCACATCTGCTTACTTGTCGGGAGATACGCGCGGAACGGTGCGAACAAAATAGCATGTGAAGAACAATATATATGTGTGTGAAGAACACATTGTAGATGTTTCCATACATCTGCAATGTCTTCTTCACACATATATATTGTTCTTCACATGCTATTTTGTTCGCACCGTTCCATGCGTGTCTCCCAACAAGTAAGCAGATGTGCCGAACATCTGTAATCTATTCTTCACTGTGTTCTTTACTGTGTTTTTCACTTAAATGATCCTGTGTTCACTGTGTTCACTGTTTTTATTCTATTCTTCACTGTTCTTCACATCTGCTAACTTGTCGGGAGATAATATACGCGCGGAACAGTGAAGAAAAGATTGTAGATGTTTGTATACATCGGCTAACTTATCAGAAGACATTCTTTTTCAATTAAATAAAACATTTTATTCCCGAACCATGGTCCCTTTGAAAAAGTCCCATTGACTTAAAAAACGCACGTGAAAAACGCACCAAAAAAAAAAAAAAAACCTGCGAACAACACGCAAAAACGCTAATGACTCCAAGGAAAAATGGAACAAAAACTCAGCCAAAAACGTCAGTTTTTCAAGCATTGCACCCTGACGTGAAATGCAACGCTAGTGTGGAAGGGGCCTTAAAGGGCAAGTGTGACAGAATAAAAACATGGAAATGAATCAAACATAGATTCTAGGTCCCATATACTGACCATAATAAACCCTAAATACCAAATGCTATATTGCCTCAACTGCCACCCTGACCGGAACCTATCTCTGGGATAGTAATTCCCTATTATCCCCTATTATATCAGGGTATACAACACACATGAAGTATAAATGTATATGTAGAAAGAAGGTCAAATAATTCCAGAAGATCTATTCATGCAATCCCAACATGCCATGTTTGTCCCCAAAGAATTATTTAAGGGGATCCTCGGGAGACAATTTTTTTTAACATGCTAAAGAAAATATATACGGTACTTTGAATGTTTAAGCTTTGTTGGCATTGTACTAAAAGGTATAGTGTGCAATACCATATTAAAATACAAGGCCTTACCCCAGATCATGCATGATGTAGTACAACACAAGGGATATGGACAGATTAAAAGCTCATTGTAGAAATGTAAAAAATAAAATAAATTATATATATATATATATATCTCTCTCTATCTCGGTATATAAAAAAAGGAGGAGGATGTACTGTAATGACTGGAGGACTCAAATGACACAAGTAACAAATGAGCCCTGAATACAAATAATTAAATTATAGAGTTAAATAGTAAATATAGTTATCTACGAGGGGGTTTCAATAAGTTCCCGTGTTTGAGGACAGAGGGCGTTCCCGAGGGAAGTTGGTGTTATCATCGTGTGCTGCCATCTATCAAACGATGGTAAAACAAATTGCAGACCTATTGATTGGTTAGTTTGGATTTGGCAGCCATTTGAGTAAGACACGCGAGGAAATAAAAGCAAAGTTGGATGCTGTTTATGGGGACACTTCGCCATCTATGACCACAGTTAGATATTGGTTCAACTAATTTAAACGTGGGCGAACATCCGTTTTTGATGAGGAGTGAACAGGACCCCTGACAGATGTGGTTACCGAGGAAATTATTCAAAAAGTCCACGACATGATACTCACTGATCGATGAACGAAAGTGCACGAAGAAGCAAAATCTGTAGGGGTGTCAACTGGAACAGCAATTAATATTTTACATGATAAGTTGGAGACGAAAAAAAATTGTTGGCCCGATGGGCCAAGCAAATGCGGCTGTTAACCTCGAAGCAGTGTTTGGAGCAATTTAAGAGAGATCCGGAGGAGTTTTTGCATCGAGTTGTCAAGGTTGATGAAACCTGGATTCATCATTACACAGCAGAAACTAAGCAACAATCAAAGCAATGGATTTCTCCCGGTGAATCTGTTCCAAAGAAGGCGAAGACTGTCCCATCGGCCAGAAAGGTCATACGGACGTTTTTTTGGGATGGGAACTGCGTCACCCTCATGGATTTTTTAGAAAAAGGAAGAACGATCACTAGACAATGCTACAGTGAGTTATTGGACCGCTTTGAGAAAAAAAATTGATAACGCACCAGCACATTCATCCAAACTGCATGAATTGGGTTATGAATTGCTGCCGCACCCCCCGTATTCACCCGATCTGGCTCACTGTGACTTTATCTTCCCCAACATGAAGAAATGGCTCGCAAGGAAAAAAAAATTAGCTCAAAGGAAGAAGTCATCGTGACAGTATTCATAATCTCCAAGATTCTCATACATCAGCATACGAGGACGGCTCAATAAGTACCCGTGTTACCATTTTAAAAAAATAATTAGGATTTTGTCGAACTCTCCAAAATAAGCCTCTGTCTCGGGACAGAGGCTTATTTTGGAGAGTTCGACAAAATCCTAATTATTTTTTTAAAATGGTAACACGGGTACTTATTGAGCCGTCCTCGTATGCTGATGTATGAGAATCTTGGAGATTATGAATACTGTCACGTCAAGTATCATGTATCAGAGACTGGATCAATGATCGGTGACAATATCGACATTGACCCTTAATGAAATAGCGTCACATAAAACTTGAAAAACTGAGTTGCTCATTGAAGCCCAATGGAGCCAGAGTTTTAAGTGTATAGATCCACTGGGCCCCGTTTTGCAACAAAATAGGATCCCAATATCCCTTCCTGATCGGTTGCTTTACGACATCGATCCCAATGAATTGTAGGCATCCAGAATCTCCGTTGTGATCATTTTGAATATGTCGTGATAATGGCTTGTCACGTTCATGTTTGATGTTGCAAGATGATCTCCAATGCAGCAACGAAATTCACGGTAAATTTTCCCTACATATTCCTCGCCACATCCACATGATTTCTAGATTACTTTTTGTCAAGCAACTGAGGATCTTGTATGTTTTACCTGTGACATTGCTAGTAAAAGTTTTTGCACTGGTGAGAACCCCACATGCTACACAATCACTACACCAATAACACCTATGTATCTCCCTGTTAAACCATGATGTAGGAGAAATAGGTTTAGTGGCTTTGCACAATGTGATCTCTAATGTTCCGAATTCTATTATATGTCACATAAGGGACTTCGGTTAGAAATAAATCCAGATCCATTTTCAAAATGTGCCAATGATCTTTTAAGACTTTACAAAAGGACGCCCCATATAGACATAAAACTGTGGCTCCCTTGGGCCTTAATGAGCAAATCAGTTTTGCTTGTTTTATGCGACGCCAATTCATTTGGATCGATGTCACCACCGATCAGAGATCACCGGTCCAGTCTTTGTGATACATGACAGTATTCATAATCTCTTCAAGATTCTCATACATCAGCATATATATGTATATTTATTATTTAACTCTATACTTAAACCATTTGTGTTCAGGGCTCATTTGTTACTTGTGTCATTTGAGTCCTGCAATCATCACAGTACATCCCCCTTTTTTATGTTGAAAAGCTCTTTGTAGCTGTAGAAAAGTAATCTGTCCTTTCTCTTCCCTGGCACATCAAGCGGGCCCTCTAAACACATATACTTATATGTGACCCTCTTCTGTCCTCACTCCCTCCCCCACACTTTACACCTATGCATACAAGCTGAGGTATGCCTGGTTCCCAGCCTCCATGAGCGTGACCCAGTGTTACTCTGACAGGCAGGCTCTGGTGATTCAGCTCTAGAGACAGGCACTTATGACAGCCGCCTGCGCGCTCTGGGCGTCCCTTGAGCCACGCATAGTTGTGGTGCGCTTCGTTCATGCTCAGAGGTGCCACCATTTTCTTGTGGCTTGTCACTAGAAGCAGGCATCTGACTTGCAGTCCACTGACTCATCGACCTGGACCCGAAGGGAGAGGATAGCACTCTTAATAGGCTCCCCACCGTATACATGGCAAAGCGGCGTTATCAACCTGGCCACATGCATAACCTAGCATATGAGTGAACCATTGCCAATTTGTTGTATGAGGGTAAGCATTATCTGTATTAATGTACTATTTGAGCATGGCTGACACCCCGATTATATAGCTGCTGTGTTTAAATTATGCATGGTTGGAATGTATAGAGGAGATGTTATTTGGATCTTGGCCATGTAGGATACATAGCGGTATCTCTGACATTTGGACATATTTTGTGTATTCTCCTGTAGTGGCAATTGCTTCAGTGGATAAAACCCCTGCAGAAGGTTTTATGACCTTTTGGAAATTAAAACAATATTTTCCTCATAGGGGGGCGTAACGGCATGACGTAGCACGCAGCACGTGCACGTCGCGCTGCACCGCCGTCCTCCCTACCCCCGCTCTCCACGCTGACCTGACTCGAGCCGCGGGTCCCGGTCCTGGTCCGAGGAGGAGAACGGAGGATTCGGGCGCAGGTCCGGGCACCCTATTCAGCGGCTGCAGCGGAGCCCCCGCTCACTGTGGAAGGAGGCCGGCCGTTTCAGGCGCATGTGTGGCGCAATTGTGGCGCAAGTGTGGCGCACGGGCGCTGAAAATTGTATTGCCCTGAGGTGAGCTGGCAACGTGATGAAGACGATCGGGGGATTAGACGATACGATGATGCCTGGTGCCGGAAACGCGCTGACCTGGAGGGGTGCATTCTGAGATCGCTGCCGAGGCGGCGGGGTTGGAGAGCTTTCCTGGATGACGGCGCGACCGGAGATAAAGGTTGTAAGCAGTTCATCGTGTTTGGTCCCTGGGCCGCAAGTCGGTGACGAATCCGTGTTGATGCAATTGTCGAGGATGGGTGAGATGTGCCTGTACCTGGCCTGACTGGCCAGCTGCGCGTAGCGGTTCGTCAAGATGGGTGAGATGTACCTGGCCTTAATTTTCCTTACCCATGTACTAATTCATCTGCATATGGCGTTAACTCTGACTTATTGCTAATCGTGCTAACATCGGCCTGACATTTGCTTGCATACGCTACTAACTCTGTTTTGTTGCTAACTATATTAACATCCGATTGACATCTGCCTGCTACTTGTTTGTGATCTGACCGTTCGATTTCAACTATCTGCATCTATTATGTAACCGTTTGAACTTTGTTAGGGCAATTCGGATTTTTATAACCCGGTGTCCACGGGGACAATATATCCTCAAGATTATAGGAGAGCTACAACGGAATATTTGTGATATATTATCTCTGGACATAAAACTGTCTTACTTCCCTTAGGGTGATTGGTTCCGGTTCTGTTTATGTCTCTGTTTTAGTATCAGCCCTTTCGGCTTACAGAACAGTTTGTGGTTCTTGTGTTAATCCTCGACCTTTCCTCCTATTGTCTAAGTGATTTGTTTACTGTAATAAGTTAATATTGCTCACTGTCAATTGGGTAGCATATTTGGTCCGATTTATAGGCTCCTCAACTTGGGCACACGAATGTTTTCCTAGCTTTGTAACATTGTGACTTAGGGTATATTCACTGTAGCTGGGATGCCTCCTAAAAATGCTGCAAGGAAGTCCTTGGGGACATCCTCCCCCAAGGAGAAAGAGAAAGGAGGGGCTAAAGGTGAGAACTCCGCAAAGTTGGATAAATTATGGAAATCCCCCCCAGTTAAAACACGGACAGGATTATTGATTCAGAAAAACTTGGAAAATGAAACTGTAGATCCCAAACCGCAGGGCTCGAGATCGGGCCCTGTAGAGGGGGAGGATCGGGACGGGGGTGAGGCAAACATGGGAGGTGAAAATGAAATGTTAAAAGAGATCTTAGACTCCATAAAAACCTGTAACTCAGCAATACTGGGGCTGACAGACCAGGTTGGGGCCTTGAGAGGAGATGTCTCCATTATGAGAGAAGAGCTGAACAGGCTAAGAGATAAGCAAAAAACGGCAGAAGAAAAAATTACTAATATTGAGAAGGAGGTCTGCACCCTCAAAAAAGTCACCTCACGTTTGGAGGTAGAGAATAAGGCCCTGAAAGGGAAAATTGCGGATATGGAGGATCGCTCAAGAAGAGCGAATCTAAGATTAATAGGGGTCCCAGAAAAAGCTGAGGGGGATAACCCTGTAAGCTACATTAAAGAATGGTTTTTGAAGGAAATAGGGAAGGAGCATCTCTCCCCGCACTTTGATATTGAGCGGGCCCATAGAATTCCGACAGGCCCCTATATTCCGGGGAATACTCCCCGTACCCTTATATGCAAAACATTACTCTCGAGAGATCGGGATATGATACTGAAACGAGCACGTGATCTAAAAGATCTTACAATACAAGGGGCTAAAGTAGCAATATACCCGGACTTTTCTAAGGACACTCTCCAGAGGAGGAAGAGTTTTCTGGAGGTAAAAAAAAGGTTGAGAGACAAGGGTATTATTTATTCGTTAATGTTTCCGGCCAAACTAAAAATTATCTTTCAAGGCCAGTCCCAGTTTTTCAGCACTCCAGAACAAGTTTCAGACTGGTTGGATCGAAAAGGTCTTTGAATATGAATATCTAGGCCATTATATCTATTTCGGGTCAGCAATGGGGGGTAGGTGGGGAGGGGGGGCGGGAAAGTGGCTGAAGTAGGAAGAGTTGTACTATGGTAGAACAGGTGGTGGGATTTGGGGGTGGGATTTGGGGGGGTGGGATGAGCCGATGCTGGGGATGTTGTTTGGTTAGAGCATGTCGTTGTGTCTTTTTTCGTGTCTTTTGTCCAGATATAAATGGGTATTAGGTTTTTAGTATGGAATATAAGAGGGCTTAAAGATCGCCTGAAACGCTGCATTATCTTTGATTACATTGTTAAACAACTTCCTGCGATTGTTATCTTATTGGAGACACATCTTGATAGGGAATCTTTGGCTCTTGTAGAAAGGAGGTGGGCCAGTCAGGTATACAACTCTGTTTTTTCATCATTCTCTAGAGGAGTCTCTATCTTGATTCACAGATCTGTTGCCTTTCAAGCCTTAGATGTAAGTTGTGACCCAGATGGAAGATATGTATTCCTGTCAGGCATATTAGATGGCAATAAATGCGTTCTTGCAGGAGTCTATATACCTCCCCCCTTTAGATACGAGGTCCTGATAAAGCTACTGCGGTTTATTGAAAGGGTGGGTGACTGCCCGGTTTTGATCCTGGGCGATTTTAATGCTGTAATGTCTGATGAGAAAGATCGCACAGGTGGAAAAAAAAACCCGGGAAGTATAGAGAAGGGAGACACCCCCTTTGCTAGGTTCTGCCAGGAAGTGGGCTGGAGAGATGTCTGGAGAAGTTTAAAGGGGGAACAGCAGATTTTCTCATGCTACAACCGTTCTCATAACACTTTTTCCCGGATTGACCTAGTGTTGGCTAATGATTTGGCCATCGATTGGGTAGGGAAGATGCGGTATGATAACCGTTCTATCTCCGATCATTCTCCAATGGTTCTCGAGTTGTTCGGATCAAGGAATGCGCCCGTTAAGTTTTGGAAGCTCAATGCGCATTGGTTAGTGTTATTGTCAGATGAGGATAAAATCAAGGAAGAGCTTCATAGATTTATTGTGTCAAACAGAGCCGGGGTTAACCTTGGGCTAATGTGGGATGCCCTGAAATCCTTTCTTAGAGGGATATTAAATTCAGAAATCATTTATTTGCGTAAGCAATGGGCTAGTAAGGAGAGGCTCTTAAATAAAGAGCTGAAAGAAAAAGAAAGGGCCTGTTTGGAGAGTGGTTCGAGGGAGCGGCGCAATAGCTTTATTGGGGCACAAGAGGAATATAATAGATTCATGGCAGAGAAGGCGACACAGAAATTATTTTTTTTGGACCAAAGGGCACATTGTGAGAGTGGTGTGCCTTCAAAGGGGCTCTTGCAGAAAGTTAAAAAACAACAAGAGGATAATAGAATAACAGCCATTAAAAACAACTTTGGGGATACAACTACTAATGCTGAGGAGATTAGAGATACCTTTTTAAAATTTTTTCAGGGCATATATACCTCAGATTTGGAGGTATCAATAGACGATATAAGATCCTTTTTAGGTAAGGTTCAAATACCCGCCATTTCGAGGGAAGGGGTAGAGGCGCTATCGCGCCCGATAACGATCGAAGAGCTTGAGGAGGCTCTTGCTTCCTCTAGACGTAAATCCGCTCCGGGTTTGGATGGGCTTCCTTTAGAAATTTATAGTAGATTTGGTGCTATTCTTTTACCCGTTTTGGTGGAGACCTGGGAATCTTCGCAAAGGGAGGGCAGGCTGCCTGACTCGTGGTATGAAGCCAGCATAGTCTTGATTCGGAAAAAAAATAAAGACCCTTTGGAGGCGGAATCCTATAGGCCGATTTCACTTATCAATGCAGATGCCAAGCTGATGGCTAAGTTAATTTCAAATAGACTCAAAGAATATGCTCCACTACTGATACATGAAGATCAATGTGGCTTTCTGACTGGGCGACAGAGTAAGACTAATATAAGAAGGCTCTTTGCGGGTCTCCAGATGGGCCGGGGGGGGTCTCGCTCCATCCTGTCTCTGGATGCCTCTAAGGCCTTTGACAGGGTGGAGTGGGACTTCCTCTGGGAGGTACTGTCTAGATTTGGGTTGGGCGACCTGTTTTTGAACTGGGTTAAACTCTTTTATAAATCCCCGAGGGTCTGCATCAGGGTTAATAGTGATTTCTCCCCTTTCTTTACATTGTCTAGAGGTACAAGGCAGGGTTGCCCCCTGTCCCCGCTCCTATTTGCGTTCTTCATAGAGCCCCTGGCAATAAAACTGAGGGCAGACAGTGTAATAGAGGGGGGAGGAATAGCTGGTGTTGAGGATAAGGTAATGTTATATGCTGATGATGTCCTTCTCTTCCTCAAAGATTCTGATATATCGGCCCCAAAGGCCCTAAAGGTTATTCAGGAATACGGTAGGTTTTCGGGTTTTGAGATAAATACCCATAAGTCGATCATGGTGCCTTTGGATGAGGACCCTCATCCTAATTATTCGCTCTTTGGACTTAAAGGGGTATTCTCGTCTGGGCATTCACATTCAGTTTGATAAATCTGCCATATATAAACATTTCTTCAATTAGATGTTATTAAAAAAAATGTTCCTGTGTGAAGATAATTTCTCATAAATGTAACCATGTTGTCCCTTAGAAACAAGATAGCTTCCTCGGATACGGCCACCTCTACTGGAGAGATTGCACAAATAAACAAAAAGTTTATTGTATATAAAATGTCCGGGAGTTACTGCAGGTCCCACAGCCCTCCTCTGGTAATGATTACTGAAGCCAGGTGGTCCGGCATGACTCTATAGCGCATGTCTGACCACTGCTGCCAGAGTGTGACGTGGTCGTATCTGAGGAAGCTATCTCGTTTCTAAGGGACAAAATGACTACATTTATGAGAAATTATCTTCACACAGGAACATTTTTTTTAATAACATCCAATTGAAGGAATGTTTATATATGGAAGATTAGTGAAACTGAATGTGAGTGCCCAGACGAGAATACCCCTTTAAGATCTCCTCTTCATGTGAATATCTTGGCCTAAAGATCACGGCCAAGGTTGACGACTACATCACTTTGAATCTAGTGCCCTTATTAATAAAAATTAAAAATAAGGTGAATACTTGGAATACGCTACCATTAAATCGTGCTGAGAGAGTTATACTTATAGAGCGTTTTGCTTCCCCAAATTCTATATGTAATATCTAATGCTCCATGTTGGATAGGCAAGAAATGGTTTGGGTTTATTCGTGCTATTATAAACAAGTTACTGTGGGGGAGGAAAAGGGTTCGCATTAAGCAAGAAACTCTAATGATTAATAAGGAAAGGGGCGGGCTGTCACTTCCCTCCTTCTATCACTATTTTTTGGCAGCCCAGACCCAGTTTATTTTGGAAAATAGACAGTCTAATATATTTTTTGCGCTCACTTCGCTGGTGGAGCGTAGATTTGATTCAATGCTGACACTATTAGAGTCAGGCCAACTGAAGCGTTTGAACGCTAAGAGATTCCCTCTGGCTCGGCTATTGTTGTATATCTGGAGAGATCTTAGGAGGTTATTTGGTATTACTGGAGGTTTTAAATTTACTCCGCTGTGGAGTAATCTCAACTTTTCGGAACTAGCTAAGATGGATGATGTTGGGTTTTGGGAAAGAAAGGGAATTACGTCCTTGGAACAGTTGGAAGAAGATGGGACCTTGCCCTCTTTTCAGGATTGGTGTCTGAGGGATACGCTTGAGGAAAGGGATTTTTTTAGGTACCGTCAAATCGAGCACGCTTATAGGAAAGAGGCACAGCACGAGAGGTTTAGGATACACATAGGGGGTAAATTTATGGATCTATTAGATTTAGATGCAACACGAATTAATCTATCAAATATTTATAGGCTTCTTAGGTATACTATAGACCAGAAGTTTAGTCACGTATCTCAATTGAAATGGGCAAACCAGGTCGGTTTTATCACTGGGGCACAATGGCGTGATATTTATAAGAATGTGGTAAGAGCAACAATTAATCTAAATCACAGATGCACACAATTATACATTTTATATAGAATTTATTTTTCACCAGATCTAATGTTTAAAATTGGTTTAAGGGAAAATGCGAATTGTAGGAGGTGTAATTGTTCACAAGCAGATATTTTACATGTTCTATGGGATTGTCCTAAGATCAACCCTTATTGGGAGGAGATATTTATGAGATTAGAGGCCCAGCTCCAATGCTCTTTCCCGCGAGTTGCCACCTTTGGGCTCCTGGGCTTGATACCGATTTCTTTAGACGACAGATTAAAAAGTGATTTGGCCCTGAAGACCATTTTTCTCGCAAGATTAGTATTAGTTAGACATTGGCTTGATGAGAAGCCTCCAGATGTGAATGAATGGAGTAATTTAGTTAAGCGCATAAAAGCATACGAATGTGCGTTCGAGAAACGATATAGGAAGGGCAACAGACTTAAAGAGAGTTGGAATCAGTGGAGGTTATAGAGGGTTCTCTGTAACCCACTGTGTATAGATTGTGTCCATTCAGCGTCTCCAGCATCGGTAGAGGGTGGGGAGGGAGGGGGGTTTGGGGGGGGAATATCCGTATTAAGATTTGGACATTCTGTGTTTTGCAATAGGATGGTTGTTTCTTGTAGATGGAGTTTATGTATAGGATGTTATTAACAACATGACATGTAATGTTTTAATGTTTTATGGATTCTGTTGCAAACAATGTCTTGTATTATTATATGGAATAATAAAACAATTTAAAAAAAAAAAAAAAAAAAAAAAAAAAAAAACAATATTTTCCTTATTCTTTGTGTTGTACTACATCATACATGATCAGGGGTAAGGCCTTGGTTTTTAATATGGTATTACACACTATACTTTGAATTTTTAAGCTTTGTTGGCATTGTACTAAAAGTATAAATTTTCTGGCATTTTAAAAAATTGTCTCCCCTGATGAGCCCTTTAAACAATTCTTTGAGGGGAAACATGGCATGTCAGGGTTGCATGAATAGGTCTTCATGTATTTTTTGACTTTTTTTACATATACTTTTATACTTCATGTGTGTGGCATACCCTGATCCCATATATGGGGGATAATAGGGAATTTCTATTCCAGGGACAGGGTGGCAGCTGTTTGTTTAAATCATTTTTTTATATTGAGTTTTTCCAAAGAAACAAGATTATACATCATTGTTACATGCAAACATTAGTTACCGTTTTAAATATAATAACTTGCTATTATAGTACCATGATAAAAATACAATATTCTGCAAATATCTTGACGATGTTTATGGCTTGCATGTACTGGTATTCTGAGCATAATAATATTTGGATATTAATTAAAATGAACATAAATGCATAAACAACATTAGAAGAACATAGGCTCAATTAACATAAGCATGAGGTAAGAATTTGTGTATAGGCATAGGGTTAGTGTTATATGTGGAATTTCCCTACTCCATTGAATACTTCTACTCATGTCCTGAAGAGTCTCCCGAAAGAATATCTCATATTATCGCATTTTGCTATATTGTCATGTCACCTTATGGTGTTTTCTTTTTACATGGTCTAGAACTAAGCCAAGATGCCCATATATCCTCGATCGGTTGCTTATTAAGTAATCCGTATGCTGAGTGTTTTTCATATTCATAAGTACAGGCAGTCCCCGGGTTACATACAAGATAGGGTCTGTAGGTTTGTTCTTAAGTTGAATTTGTCGGAACTGTATACTTTATCATTGTAACCCGCAGCCAAATTTTTTTTGGTCTCTGTGACAATTGGATTTTTAAAATGTTGGATTGTCATTAGAACCAGGATAAAGACTAAAGCTTCATTGTAGACACCTGTGATAACTGTTACAGCTCTTTATTGTAGCCTGAGGCCAAAGTACAGTAAATTACCAACATCCAGAGGTCCGTTTGTAACTAGGGGTCATATGCAAGTCAGGTGTTCTTAAGTAGGGGACCGCCTGTAGTGTTTACATTTGCAACAAATTCAGCGATAGGGGGGCAGGTGGGGGTCTTCCAATATCTCGCTATTAAAATTCTGACTATAGCTAATATTTTGCAACTCAGTATTTTCAGTTTCCAAGATAAAGTTTGAAGACCTAAGCCTAGGAGGGCCGTTGCTTGATTTTTTCTAATTGACTGGCCTATCATTCTATGGAGCATTTCATATACCTTAGTCCAGTACGGTGTTATTATTGTGCATTCCAAAAAGGTGTGTATTAGGGTGCCTTTAGCTCCACATCCCCTCCAGCACATTGGCGACGAGTTTGGGTATGCTTGGTGGATTCGATCTAGGGTATAATACCATCTCATGTGGACCTTTACAGCATTTTCTATGTGGGTAGTGCATTTGAGCGCTTTGTGTAGAGTGGTGATTGTTTTCTCCCATTCGTCTCCAGATATTTTGTATCCAAGATCTCTTTCCCAAAGACTGTATGTATAGCTGTTCTGGAATTTTAAATGAGAGGTTAAATGTGAGTATGTGGGTTGCAGTCCCCTTGTGGGGTGGTGCACTAATGCATTTAATCGAGAGTCAAATTTGGGGTTCAGATCTCTTAATTTGTTAAAGAAGTGCCTGAGAACAAGGTATGAGAACAGTGCATTATTAGGTAGGGAAAATTGTTTTTGAATGTCATGGAATGTTAAAATGCCGTTCTCTCCATTAATCTGTCTAATTATGTGGATTCCAGCTTTTTTCCAGGCTTGTAGATTGAGGTCCGGTAATGCATACTCTTTTGTCATATTGTTAAGCTGTAGGTTGGCGGATTGGGCTGTTGCTTCTTTAGGTGGCAGCTGTTTGGAGCAGCGGCCCCGAGTTGAGACAATAGGGCAATATAGCATTTGATCTTTAGGGCTTATTAGGGTCCGTATATGGGACCTAGAATCTATGTTTGATTCATTTCCATGTTCTTATTCTGTCACACGTGCCCTTTAAGACTTTTTGGCTTCTTATCCTACCTTCATCTATCTCGTTTCCATATATTTTCTGGATATAGTAGTTTATCAGTATTCTATTGAAACTCTTTGGCTTAAGAAGATTCATGCAAGGTTATCATTATGTGACTGTATAGATGTATGACACAGGTTGGGTCGGCACTAACCAGTGTACATATTTTAACTGATTATTTAATAAGTGAATTTTTTTTTATTGTAAAATTGACTGGTCTACTTACCTATTGTGCTGCATTTTTTTGTGGAATAAAATAGGTAAAAATCAAAATTTTTGGTGGGTCTTCAACATTTTTCCCTGGGGTATTCATCAAGCGGGTTCGATAATAATCTTTTTTTAAATCTATGGCTTGTTACGGATGCGTTGATCTTATATATGTGTGGTTTGTGATATGATTTACACTTTTTTTGTGTTATACGTCTTTATATGTTTTTTAGGGCTTAAGGCCATTTTTATTAATTTAGTTTTAACTTAAAGAACAATTTTTTTTTAAACTTTTTTACTAGTTCCACTATGGGGCATAAACAAGCAATCGTATGATCGCTTGTTCATGATAATACCCTGCGCGATACTGATGTATTGCATGGTATTAGCTCTGTCGGCCTATGCACATGCATAGGCTGACACTTTGCCTTAAAGATCGAATAACAGACCTTCAGGCTTCCACGACAGAGATTGGCGTCCCCCAAAGATGGCACGGGGGGGTTGGGTTGTTGATGGTGGGGGAGAGACCCCTGTAAGCCAAGTTAAGTGCTGCCGGTGCACGGACCCCAGCATTTAACAGTTAAAAAACACTGATGTCAGCTATTAGTTACAGCTACCACCCAGTGTATTCAGATGCCAACTTGGCTCCTATCTCAAGTTGAGCTGCCATCAGCTCAGCGTCCAATATATCAGCTGCAGAGCGTTAAGGAGTTAAATATTTTTTAGACCCCCAAGGTCTAAAAAGTGATGTCACATGGAGCGACTATCAAGGGTTAAAACCCATGATCACTGCCACAATAATCACTGGTGTTTCCGGTGGGTGTTTGCTGCAATATTTGGCCAATATGTACCTTGGCCTCTGCTGAGCCCTCTCCATACTCCCTTAAAGGACTTAAAATGTACTAATACGTCAAAGATAGTTTAAGGGTTAAACCATTCAAAATTTACCTTTTGTAATGTCTTCCATTGTAAAGAATAAAAGGGATATGTCATTGGGAATGCAAAGAGAAAAGCTATAAAAATTGAGCCTGTAAAAAAATGCTGCCTCCAAGAAGTTCAATGTATCCCACATCTTGAAAAACGTCATACAGCTCTGTAATTTAACCCCTTAAGGACGCAGGGTATTTTCGCTCATTTCTCGCTCTTCATCTTCAAAAATCCATACCTTTTTCATTTTTCCGTGTACAGAGCTGTGTGAGGGCTTATTTTGTGGGTAACAAATTTTACTTTCTTGTGACGTTATTTATTATTCCCGCCAAGTGTTGAGAAGCTCGAAAAAAAATCCAAATGTGGAAAAAAAAAAAAAAAACACATGTTCTTGTGGGCTCAGATTTTACGACTTTCGCTCATCGCTCCAAATAACACCTCTGCTTTATTCTTTCGGTCGCTACGATCGCGGTGATACCAAATTTATACAGGTTTTACTGTGTTTTAATACATTTTCAAAAATTAAACGAATGTGTACAAAAAAAACATTTTTTTTGCCATCTTCTGACACTGATACCCTTTTAATACTTTGGTGTACGGATCTGTGTGAGGTGTCATTTTTTGCGAAATGAGTCAACGTTTTCATTGCTACCATGTTGAGGACTGTGACATTTTGATCACTTTTCATTACATTTTTTATGTCATGTAAAAAAAAGGTGTAAAAGTCGCGTTTTGGACATTTGGGCGCCATTTCCTGTCTCGGAGGTCAACGCCGGTTATAACCATTTTTATATTTTGATAGATTGGGCATTTTGAGACGTGGCGATACCTAATGTGTTTGTGATTTTTACCGTTTATTATGTTTTATATCAGTTCTAGGGAAAGGGAGGCAATTTTTTACATTAAAAAAAAAATATATATATTTCTTAGACCATGTAGGGTACTTTAACCCTAGATGGTCTGATCGTTCCTACCATATACTGCAATACAACTGTATTGCAGTACATGGCATTCAGCCTCGGGTCAAACGAAGACCCGAGGCTACCATGGCAACCGATCGACGCCCCACGATGACATTCGGGAGAGCGACAATCTCAGGTAACATGCTTTCAGTGCAGCTGGCGACTTTGCTGGAGGCAAAGAAAAGGTTAACACACACGATCGGTGCAAGCACCGATGCTCAGCCCGTGAGCCCTCTTCATACACCCTTCATAGCTCTGTGGTGGATATATCCGTCACGGAGCGTGAAGGGGTTAAAAAAAAAAAAAAAGATGAGCGGTGAAATAGGGCTGCGGCATTAATGCCGTACAGTAATATCACTTACCTGTCAATAACATTTTTGTCTATGTTATACAGGTTGAGTTTGTAGTTCAGGTTTGCGGGTGTAGAAGAGTAAAACTTTCCAAGGACATTGTGGCAGCTGTTGCATGACAGGGGTTGATATTGGCTGTGAAAGAAAGAAAAATCTGTTGTAAGAAGAGTCTAATTTAAGCTTCAGCTTTGAAAATTATGCGTGCGACAGTTTAGAGGGAATCGGTCTCTCTCCCTCTGCTTCCTCAGTTCATCCATCACTGCAAAGGAATTAAAGGGGTTCTCCACAATTCTTGTGTGTTTGGAAAATCTCTCTTCTATAATCCTATTACCATTGTCACCCTTCTATAATCCTCAGCTATAGGTTATAAAGTGTGAATCCCCAGCCGCTCTTCATCACCGTACTGCCCTCTTAACGGAAGACACTCTGGCATTTAATCAAATTCCTGAATAGGGTGTATACAATGGGTTTTCTAAGCTTAAAAACAAAGAACTAAATATGAATTTATGAGACCCTACAAACAGAGAGGCAAACTGGGGACTCCGTTCCATAAACCTCTATGGGTCCGGGCATCTGCACCAATGAGAATTTCCATCACTGATGCTGCCTGGCAAGAGGGTGTGGGCTTCAGAACGTGCACCTGTTGTGGACAAGTGACATAACTGTACGTCACAATGTATACTGAAGGCTCAGGAGCAGAATTCCTTCCATATGCAATAGACGGCTCATGTATTATACAGAAAAAGTATAAGTATGCATTAACAAAAAAATTAAGCGTTAATAAAAAAAAAATCCAGTTGAGAAAATAATAGCGTATTAGGGTGTGCGTGCTCACATGTACCACAAGTGTTGTAAACATCGTATAAGTGTGTTTCCAGTGAAACTCTCGCCACCAGCACCCGGTGTCCTGTACAGGCGGTCCCCTACTTAAGGACACCCGACTTACAGACAACCCATAGTTATAGACGGACCCCTCTGCCCCATGTGACCTCTGGTGAAGCTCTCTGGATGCTTTACTATAGTCCCAGACTGCAATGATCAGCTGTAAGGTGTCTGTAATGAAGCTTTATTGATAATTCTTGGTCCAATTACACCAAAAATTTTGAAACTCCAATTGTCACCGGGGCAAAAGAAAAAAAATTGTCTAGAACTTCCATTATAAAATATACAGTTTCGACTTACATACAAATTCAACTTAAGAACAAACCTCCAGACCCTATTTTGTATGTAACCCGGGGACTGCCTGTATATATATTTTTTTTTACATGCAGGACACCGGGTGCTGGTTACCGATCATATTCATGTCACCAGAAACGCATATGCGATCAGACCTCCTCCCTCCCACTAGCATTGTGTTAGGAAATGCAACACTAGCACCTAGTGCGATTGCACTCTCATAAGACGCATCTAAAAAAAAAATGTAGCCACATGGGGAGAAAAAGAAAAACATGGTGGAAAAAAAACCCAGACAGACGTACCTGCCAGCATCACCGGGATCACTAGACGTGGTCAGTTTTCCACTTTTAACAAACTGAGAAACAGCTGTGAATAAAACAGCAGAACAATGGCATGAAAACCTGGTGATTGTGCCAGTGGGCAGATGATACATATTACGGTAGATTAGTAAACTGGTTCAGCTCTGAACCCATCCCATCTGTACACAGCCATACAAAATGAACTAGCAACAGTAAAATTGTCTGAACCTAAACCACAGTGAATCAAACACAATCAATTCAACTGGAACATGAAGGGGATTGGGACAATCACATATTCAATTCAACGAAACGCATGTGATCAATAACAAGCGCCACAAGATGTTCATGTAAACAACACAGAAAAGTTGAAGTGATTTACACAAATCTGCACTTAAAATGGGACCTTCCAAACACAAGTATGAACTTTCAGTGCTTGGCGATCTCCGTCAGCTCCATAGAGATTAATGTAGCAGAATGGAGCAACGCCCCACTAATCAGCAAGTAAAGCCCTACCAAGGGATAGGACCCAACTTTAGTTTGTGGGAAAAACCCCTTAAATGTATGATGTTTATAAATCAAGTGACCCGATTCTGGGCAGATCCTGGTGTTCTACATCCCCAACACAGGGACACATATCTGGGAGCTTCCCCCTCCTTGAACATGGCTAAAGGGGAGAAAAGGTCCTTATGGACTACCTTTCTAGAACATGTGACTGCAACCATCCTGCACTGACATTTCCTTACCACTAGTGACTGGACAGCGTCTGCCTCCCCCATTCCCGGGCACTTCTATCGTTCCCTCATGAAGAGCAGAAGTGTCCGGCTATCAGCTCTGAGGAAACTGCACAGCACACCTGGGACGTTATGGTGCACAATACCTCCAATAACCCTTTAGCCCTGTACACACAGGCAGGCTACAGCTAGAACCGCACCTTTCATCAGTATGACGTTATCGCCCACATGATCGCTGCTCCAGTCGTTATGGTCTCCTATGGGCAGCCTGCAGCTGCCGCACACATACACTATCCCGGGTTCTAATCTGCGTTGAAGATTGGTGAGAGAAAAGTTGGCCGGGAACGTCACCGCCATGTCTCCTCAGCAGCTTCACACTTCCCGCGTAATAACATCAGTCACGTGACGTCAGCGCGCCAGCCTGTGGCGTCTGAGAGGAATCGTTGAGGAAGCCTAGCTGAGGGCAGGAGTTCAGATACAGCAGGCGCAGCAGATGACTCCAGAGGTTATCCCCGTGAAATGTGTAAATGCGCTGTTTATTGTCACAGTGCTCCCTCACTGTAAAAAACTTAAAAAAAATGCCTAAAATGTGTTTCCAATCTTAGGTTTATCCCGGTCCAGAGTGATTGCACACTATTGGTGGAGTTTTGGTATTCCTTTCATTTTTGTGATGGGTATATTAATTACCTAGACACTGTGAAGTAAGGAAATTATTGTTAGAGTCTGAGAATCTCTCTATATTAGCACCTTAACCCTATATATAGATATATATATATATATATATATATATATATATATATATATCCTAGTGCTTAAACAAACACCGCAGTGTTAGAATGGTAGCGTTATTGGAAACCTCCGATACATTCACACACATTTGTTTTACTTTTCCATTTTTTTACGGATCTGAGGTTTCAAGTTTTACCAGCAACATCTCAGATTTTCAAGAGATCTGAAAAATGCAAAATTTTTGGTGACCAATTCGGTTTGGAAGTGTCCCATAAAGGTTTATGTACTATATATCCTCACAAGTAACACCATTTTATGAACCTAACATCTCAAACTATTCAAATCAGCATTTGAGAAGTCTGTTAACCCTTTAAATCTTTCTCTGGAAGCAAGCAAAAATGGATTGAACATTTTGAAATTTAAAATTTTGAATAAGATTATTCTCATTTAGCTCTAAAATGGACACATTCAGAAGGAATTTGAGGTACATCCCAAGAATTTTTCCCCTGCTTCTTCTGAGGACAGCAATACCAGACATGTGGATGTCAACTGCTGTTTCATCGCACAGCGATGTCCAGAACAGAGTTCCTACCGTTGGGTTTTTAACCCCATTTTTTGGATTCTGACCTGCATCTCTTTATATGGTTATAACTTTTGAACAAAGCGATTCTGAGATTGTTTTTTCCCCACATGTTGTACTTCATTTTAGTGGTAATTTTTGGCTGATAAGTTTTCCATTTATTTCCAAAAAAAAAAGAAAAAAAAATGATTAATTTTTAGAAAAAGTAGCCATTTTCGAAATTCGAAATCACTGCGTTTTCGGGCAGATAGATTTACCACCTAAGTAACTTGCCGAGTAAGATTTCCCATATGTCTACTTTACATTTTCATAATTTTTTAAATGTTTGGATAATTTATTTTGACGTCACGCGGCTTACAAATCGAATAGCCTATAGCGTATTTTCAGAATTGACTATTTTGGGGATAAATACTGTTTGAAATTAAATTTTACATATTTAGCATTAAAACCACCCTATATAACCAACCCATTTTCAAATCTGAACCCCTCAAGCTATCAGAAACAGCATTTACGAAGATTGTTAACCCCTTGAGATCTTCATAGTAATTGAATCAAAATGGCGGTGAAATTTAGAATGGTCAAATTTTGTCGGTTATACATTCATTTAGCCCTAAAATTTACACATTTCCAAAAGATAAAAAGAGAAAACCCACCATACACTTTGTTCTACAATTTCTCCTGAGTGCAGAGACCCCCCACATGTGGCCGTGACTTGTTTTATGGGCGCACAGCGAGGCGCGGAAGGGAAGGAGCACCCTGCAGCTGCCAGGATTTTTAGTTTCCTCATTGGCCCCTTTTGAAGGCTATAAAATTTTTGCTTTTCCGTTATTGGGGCCATGTGATGGCATTCTTTTTGCGGGATGAGATGCTTTTTCCAGTGTTACCATTTTGGGGTTGGTATCCCCCATTGTTGAAAATTTAGGAACTTTTTTTGAGGTCTTGAGTAGAAAAGCATCAATTCTGTACTGGATTTTTTACTTTCTTTTTTTTTTTCGTGTTCACCGTATAGCCTAATAATCATGTTATCTTTATTCTATGGGTCGATACGATTACGGGGAAACCAGACATGAATATTTTTTCTTATGTTTTACTAAATTTGCCAAATAAAACCCTAATGTGGGGAAAAATCTATCATTTTTGCATCGCCATCTTCCAAGTGGCATAACATTGTTACGTTTTTGGCTACAGAGCTGGTTGATGGCTTGTTTTTTGCGGGACATGTTGTACTTTGCAACAGTATCATTCTGGAGTACATATGTTTTGTTGATCACTTTTTATTGCATTTTTAGTGGGATATAATAGGTAAAAATCATAATTTTTGTAGGGTTTTAAAGTTTTTTTTTACGGCGTTCATCATATGGGTTCAATAGTTATTTAGCTGTATTGTTACGGACGCGGTGATACTATATATGTGGGGTTTGTGTTATGATTTAGACTTTTTTGAGCGTTCTATGTCTCTTTATATGTTTTGTGGCTTATGGGCATTTTTTGTGATTTATAAAGTTATTTTTTTTATAGAAAAACTTTTTTTTTACTTGATCCAACACGGGACATGAACAAGCAATCATCTGATTACTTGTTCATGATAATACTCTGCAATACTGATGTATTGCAGGGTATTAGCAGTGTCAGCCTATGCAGATGCATAGGCTGACACTTTGCCTTTAAGATGACGTCACAGACGCCATCTTAAAGGCACTGCCTACAGGCTTCTCTGGGGTCACGATCGGACCCCAGAGATGCCATAGCAGCGATCGGTGCCCCCGAAAACTAGCACAACTTTCTCCAACACCACCAATCACAAAATGGCAATGTTGGAGAGCGTTGGGCTAGAAAGATCTGCCCAAAAATTGTCACAGATCACTGGCATTGGGCAGTCTGCTTTGACTGGTCCTGTGCTGTCATCAGAGGGGTGTCGGCTGGCAATGGGGTGTCCCACCGAAGGGGTCACCCTGTCACGTGACAGGGTGACGTCCAAAGTGCAACTAGCGCTCACATCCGATATATATCACTCGCTGAGCTTTATGTCACTGGTATTCTTTGCAGCATGATATGCTACAGTGGGTGGCATCGTCCCATAATAATCGCAGAGATGCGCCAAAATCCGATCGCATGCAACAAAATCCCCTTCTAAATGCCTGTAAAGCCCCATTGCATCAACTATGGGGGAGATGTACACCACGTTGCAAATTATTAAGCAAATGATATTTATTTCCGATTTTCCTAAATGGGTGACAGTCAGTATAATAAAAGTCACCCGTTAAGAGTATAAATCTAATTTTATTGAAAAAAAACCTCCCTATAATAACAGTATATTCTTCAAAATAAAAAAAAATCAAAATGCACAGTTCTAAATTATCATGCACAGCAGAGTTTCAAAACATTTTATAGGTTGTAAAGTACTGAAAATGGTAATTTGTTAAATTTGCAGCATTAGGAGGTCACATTCACTGAAATAAAAAACTATTTAAATCCAAAAGCCTTTGAAATGCATCAAAAATGCATCAAAAAACATGACGCAACGCATGGTGTGAAAGCGCCCTGGAGCTTTTGAGAATTTTGTGTAATTGTTTAGTTATTTATGGCAGGGGTTCTATCAACCGATATATACAACACTGTATCCTTGCTTAATGAAGCTAGAACAGTCTTTTCAGAGACCCTCACTGACTGCAAAATTGCAAAAAGAAAGTTCCTAAAATCCTGCAGGGTGCTCCTTCCCTTCTGCGTCTCGCTGTGCGCCCATAAAACAAGTAGCAGCCACATGTGAGGGGGGCTCAGTACCCCCAGAACAAATTGTAAAATGGGTTTTCTCTTTTTATCTGTTCAAAATGTGTAAATTTTAGGGCTAAATAAATATATAACCGACATAATGGGGAACATTTACTTACCTGGTCCCTGCGCGATCCCCGAGGTGCATTGTCCGACGGAATGCCCATCTGCCGCGATTCATGAAGATTGTGCGCCCGATTTCCTGCATGTGTCAATGAGCCCTCTCCATAGCCGGTAAGTCTTTGCTGCATAGACTTACCGATCGAGGGTGTTAACCCGCACATTACCGCCAACAAAGCCGCCGCCGGCTTAAAAAAGATGGCGGCGCGTGGGTGCTGTAAGAAGGAATCAGAGAGGTCTCCCGAAATTGTTGTTAGGGGAAAAACTAAGAAGGCACGAGAGCAGGGCACTATGCAGCAACTCTGTGTTGTATGTTAAGTACAAGGACAAGAGAGACGTCCTTGTATAAACAACAATACATGGGCACATCAGCACCTCTGTCCCAGTAGGTACAGAAACCCCCAAGCCTGACTGCATTTTGGACTACAATAGGCACATGGGAGGGGTTGACTTGGGAAGGGTTGACCAGGTGCTTCAGCCATACAACGCCATGCACCATGAGCGTGTGGTACAAGAAGCTGGCCGTGCCCATCATGCATATGGCACTGTGTAATGCTTACATCAATGTGCAGGCCAGAGGGGAACCTTCCTGGAATTTTAAGAGGTGGTAATCAAGAATTTTATTTTTGGAGACCAGGAAGGAGGGATTGCCAGTTTGGAAGAGATGTCACACATATTGTACCAGGGCAGAACTTTCCAGAAGTTCCCCAAACTATCAAAAAGGGAAGGACACAAAAATGGTGCAGGGCGTGCTCCAAAGGGGATATAAGGAGGCAATCCATTTACCAGTGTGACGTACACAGATAAACCTGGATTATAAATGAAGGACTGTTTTAGGATATCCTTCCTGGATATATAATTTATTAATTTCCCAATGCACTCTCCACAGCTTATACATCAGGGCACACGTTCCTTTCTGAGCCCTGCTGTGTGCCCAGCATGTAGATTAATGCCACATATGGGGTATTGCCGTACCTTGGATAACCTGCATCATGATTCGTGGGGTGTTTGTCTCCAGTGGCAAGAGCTAGGAACAAGAAGACATAATGCATATTTTTTTACTATGCAATATTCATTATGCTCCTTGGGATCCACCTGTGGGGTTAAAATGCTCACTACACCCCTAGATTGATTCATTGAGGGTTGTAGTTTCCAAATAGGGCAGTTCTCAGGGGGTTTTACTGTACTGATCCCTAAGGGCATCTAAAATTGCTCCATGATGCCAAAAAAAGTAAAATGTCTTTGTTCCAAATGCCAGTTCTTCTTTCTGAGCCCTGCCATGTGCCCACCCTGCAGATTGACACAAAAGGGTATTGCCGTACCTTGCATACTTGAGAGGAAATGTAATTTTTAGTCTGCACCATTCACTTTGTATTACATTTGAGCCAGAATTTTAGGGGCTAAAATGCTCATACAATCCAAGATAAATTCTTTGTGAGGTGCCCTATCCAAAAGGGGGGGTCACTTCTTAGGAGGGTTCGATTGTACTGGTACCTCAGGGTCACCCCAACAGTGAAAACAGAGCTCCAAAAGCTAAATCCCTTTTATAACCCTAGGTACTCGGGACAACCCGCAGAATGATTTTTGTGGTGTTTGTCTGTAGTGGCATGAGTTAGCCAAAATATATTTAATACTAAAATGGCACTTTTTTTTTTGCACCATTCACTTTGCATTACATTTTGGCTAGAATCTCGGGGTTTAAATGCTCACTACAACCCTAGATAAATTCTTTGAGGGATGTAGTTTCCAAATTGACCTGCCAAAAACCCAGTAAGCCGATACCTGGGAGCAGAGCCAGCCACAGAGCGGGCTGGACTTGCTGCTGTTGGATACCACCAGGACGCTACACAGAGGCAATTTTGCTCCCGGTGGCTGCCAAGGCAAGGTACAGAATCGTGAGGCAGAATCGTGGTCGGGAACAGGCAGGAGGTCAGGACAGGCAGCACAGGATTGAAGTCCATGGCAAAGCAGGAAACAACAGGAAATCACAATACAATTGCAGGACATAAGGAAAAAAGCAGGGGACACAGGAAGGGGACGGATATTTAACAAGGAAAGCAGCTGGCCGGCGGCAATCATCGCCACACTGGCTCTTTAAATCTTGGGGAGACAACGCACGTGTTCCCTCCGCCGCTGGACCGAAGACAGGTGAGAGAAGCCGCCAGCGTGGTGGGGCACAGGGAGGCACACGTGTGTCTGACCCGGGATATGGGATGCAGGAGCACCCGTGACCGATAGTACCCCCCTTTTTCTTGGTCTAAAGCAGCGGTTCTCAACCTGTGGGCCGCGACCCCAGCGGGGGTCGAACGACCAAAACACAGGGGTCACCTAAAGCCATCAAAGGCCACGATTTTATTGCGTTTTTGCAGAGAATCACATGGTTTGGGGTCACCGCAACATGAGGAACTGTATTGCGGGGTCACAGTATTACAAAGGTTGAGAACCACTAGTCTAAAGGAACCTCTGCAGAAGAGCACGGTCCAGGATGTTGTCTTCAGGCTCCCAAGCCCTTTTTTTCCGGGCCAAACCCCTTCCAGTTGATGAGAAAGAGCCGCTTCCGTCTTTTACCTCTAAGATATCGGGGGCATCAGCCTCAGGAGCAGGAGGAGGTACCTGTCGGGAGTAGCGGTTCAGGATGACTGGTTTCAGGAGAGAGACCTGGAAGGAGTTCGTGATGCGTATGGTGGGAGGAAGACGGGCTGGGAATCTTCAGACGGCTGTACCTAGAAGACAGCCACACTTTATCATCCAGAGAGAAGACTGGAGGAGATCTGCGTTTCTTGTCAGCCTGGGTTTTGGTGGGAACAGACGTCTGAAGTAGAGAATGACTCGTTTGCTCCCAGATGGACTTGCATAAATGTGTAAAAATGTATACATCTTTATTCAAAATTTATATAACAATACTTGCCAAACATATTAAAAACATTTAATAGCATGTGCACAAGTCTATTTACAAAGCAACCAGGAATATTTGTGTACTAATTGCTAAAGCAGTCTGACAAATCTATACAAATAGGCAAAGGTTGCTATTCTCCCTACTCCTGTTATAGACCAACAATAATAGCTAACTCCTTGCCTACTAGGGCTATGGTTCAATACCACAGACCAAGCAGCTTGATGAAATAAGAAAATAGAATAATAAATGAAAAAATTTCACCGGGGGAGGGGACTGGCTCCCCACGTGTTCCGCCACCTAGCTTTGTGGCTTCTTCAGGGGTATATGATGCTAAATATGATGTGATTGCTCACCTGGGTGAACTTGTATATGGTGGATCTTGGTGTCTGTGTGTGCCGTCTGCGCATCCGCCCACCGGGAGGTCACATGACCAGCCCAATCCTCCTGCCTCCAACTTGGGCGGTCATGCAACGTCACAGCCAGGCACACCCACAGCACGGCCCGACACACCTAGAGATTAAGGGAGGGCAGGGACCAGACCTCTGTCTCACCTGGTAAGTAATAAACGCTATATCAGATGGGTACTTCAGTGGCCTCACCCTGTAGGACTTCGTGCCATACAGAGATTCCTGGGCTTTGCAAATTAATACCGGCAATTCATTCCACACTTATCTTCTCTCGTATCTCGCATTGTGGCCTATGGCAGCCGAGGAAGGATTTTCTAAACTGAAGTCTGACTTTGCTTTTGCTCCTGTTCTGACACGGCCAGGTTTAGAGAAACCGTTCCAGCTTCAGGTTGACGCCTCCTCGGTAGGTGCCGGAGGTGTTCTCACTCAGAAAGGACCCAAAGGCCGAAAGCTTACCTGTAGCTTTTTCTCTAAAACCTTTTCTGCATTGGAAGGAGCTCATCACCCGGTCAGCGTATATTCTGACCACAAGAATCTCCTGTACCTCCAGACTGCTCAGCGTCTCAATCCATGACAAGCCTGCTGGTCCCATTTCTTTTCATGTTTCAATTTTTTTATCCATTTCCGTCCTGCTGAGAAGAACATCAAGGCAATGCTCTTTCTCTCCTCTTCTTCACCCACATCTTTCAGCTACATGGACTTCGGACCAAGGGGTCCAGCATGGCTCCCGTTTCTCTATGTAATCAGCTGCAAGTGAATTTGGACTTCTCTTCTGCATACCAACTGCAGTCTGACGGACAGGTAGAAAGAGTTAACCAAACTCTGGGCTGTTACCTCCGTCATTTTGCCTTTTGTCAGGACGACTGGTCCACATTGTTGTCGTGGGCAGAGTTCTCCTATAACTTCCTGGACTCTGAGTGTGCTAGTGCAGGCCCTTTCTCTATTGTATACATAAGAATTCCACGCCCACCTTTTCCTCTGTCCTTTCCCACGGATGTTCCTGTGGTGCAAGAATTGGTGCAGGACCTCAAATCAATCTGGGAACAGACTTGTCAGTCTCTACTTCGGGCGTCTTCCTACACCAAAACCCAGGCCGATAAGAAACGCAGGTCTCCTCCAGTCTTCTCACTGGGTGACAAGGTGTGGCTTTCATCCAGATACGTCCGGCTGAAAATCCCCAGCTACAAGCTTGGACAATTTTTTCTGTAGGCTTTCGTGGTGGTGAAGCGCATAAACCCTGCGGCATTTAAACTCTGCCTTCCTCCCACTATCCTTAACTCTTTCCATGTCACTCTCCTGAAACCTGTCATCTTGAACCGCTTCTCTCAGCAACCTCCTCCTCCTGCGGCTGATTCCACTGATGTGTTTGTGGTAAAGGAGGTTCTGAACATTAAGAGGTAAGTGGTTCTTCCTTGTTGACTGGAAGAGGTTGGCCTGAGGAGAGATCATTGGAGCCTGAGGATAACATTCTGGACCGTGGCCTCCTGCAAAGTTTCCTCCAAACCAAGAAGAAAGGGAGGCCAAAGGGGGGGGATGACACGGATGCCCCTGTCACACCCGTGCCCGTCACACCCATGCCCCTCGCTGTGTGGGTGCCCCTGCGACCCACATCCCGCACCCATGCCTCCCCCCAACTCCACTCCATGCCTTATCTGTCCGCGTTCCTGCTCCGGCAGCCCGGTGGCCATGTCCCCGCCTCCTAGCCTCAAAGATTGAAAGGACCAGCACACCACTAATTGGTGCTGGCCATTTCCAGGAAACTGATAAAAGCCGGAGTCTCCCAGCATTGCCCGTCGGATCTTTGTGCCTAGTACCAGTGAGAAAGTTATTCAATGCGTTTTACTGCGTTTCCAAATTCCGATTGTGATCCCGGTTCCGTTATCGACTCGGATACAGTGCTGCCTGTCCTGACATTCCGCTACATCCCCAACTCCGATCCTGTGCTGCCTGTCTCGACCTCCTGCCTGTCCCCGACCAAGAGTTTGGCTGACGATTCTGTACTTCACCTTGGTCGCCACCGCGGACGAAATCACGCCTATGGAACGACCTGGTGGTACCACGCCGCAACAAGTCCAACCTACATTAAGGTGGGCTCTGGTGAAAGCCAGGTCCCAGGTGTCGGCTTATGTCATCGACCGCGGTGGTACAGAGGATCCACTACCACTGATACTGACAAGGATTTCGAATGAACTTGTATATTTTATGCGGCAGTGGATGTACATTAACCCTTGTGTACTGTATGTGCTGCCTATGGACTCCAGGGAATTAAAATTTCAGGCAAGTAAATTTAAATACACACATGGGGTACAGGCTGCATGCACTAACATCTGCTCTATAGTAAAAAACAAAGATACATGGGGGGGCACCACTTTGGGCCCTCAATACACTTTAAGTGGGTTGTCCGCATTTGTATCTCAAACAGGAGGCTATTTAAAAAAATAAATCTGTATTTACCTTCTCCGGCACTCCCGGCCGTGTTTGTTTACAGGGGTACTGCACCTCCGCTCCAACTGCTTCTGGCATCCTGACACGGCCACCCACCGGTCCCATCTAAGCGCCAGATACAGCGCTGGGACAGGGGATGGGTGGGCCAGGTCTCTGGAATCAGTCAGAGGGAAGGTTTCCTGCCCCTTTACAGGGACCTGTCATCAGGGACCTCATTTAAACACCTGAGTGAAGTTGCCCCCCCCCCTTGTTCAAATCAAACAAAATTGGTTTAAAAAGTTTGTGCTACGTTTGTGCTGGTTTGTGCCGCTATCGTTTTTAATGAAAGTTTCCAGAGGTCATCAGAGGTCAACCAGCCCCCCCACATTGCCCAAACCAAACTGGTGTAGAACAATTCTGCTACGTTTGTGCAGCTCAAATTTTTGTTTGTGCTGATTTTGTTTTGAATATATGAACAAAAAATTAAAGGTCTAAAGTTCAAGCAGTACACCCCCCCCCCCATTAACCGAATCAAACAAAACTGGTGTCAAATGTTAGTGCTACGTTTGTGCAACAAAAATTTTCGTTTGTGCCGCTATCATTTTTAATATATTCATACTTTTTTCCAGAGGTCATCATAGTTTATTTCTTCCAAAGTACAATGTGTTTGCTAGCTCCCCCTGGTGATCAAACCAGGGATGTGTCACTAAGTTTGTTCTTTACCAGTTCATCCTAAACACCTTTAACCTATGTAAACACCTGAACATAACTTAACCGGTATATCAGACGCTATATTGGACGCTGAGCCGATGCCGGTTCAGCTCAAGATCTGAGCCGAACCAGCATCGGGAAACACGGGGTGCCGGCTATGCCGGCAAAGAGTTGTCTCCGATCGCGGGTGCTTAACCCGTTAATTGCCGTGGTCAGCGCGACCGCGGCATCTAACATGCCTCTGGGGGGTCTTTCCCCACGATTGGCCCCCCCTGAACCATTTTCTGCATATAGCAGATCGGACCCCAGAGTTACCTGCAAGAACTGCCAGTAAGATGGCGTCTGTGACGCCTATGCAAGTGTGTAGGCTGACACTGCTAATACCCTGCAATACTTCTGTATTGCAGAATATTATCATGAACAAGCAAACCCCATATATATAGTATCACCGCGTCCGTAACAACCCATAGAATAACATTAAATAATTATTGAACCTGCACGATAAACACCGTAAAAAAAAAAAACTTTTATAAACCCTCCAAAAATTATGATTTTTACCTATTTAATCCCACAAAAATGCTATAAAATGTGATCAAAAAAACATATGTACTCCGACATGATACTGGTGCAAAGTACAACATGTCTCGCAAAAAACAAGCCATCAACCAGCTCCGTAGCTAAAAAGTAACAATGTTATGCCACTTGGAAGATGGCAATACAAAAATGATAGATTTTTCCCCCACATTAGGGTTTTATTTGACAAATTTAGTAAAACATAAGAAAAAATATTCATGTCTGGTATCCCCGTAATCATATCGACCCATAGAATAAAGATAACAGGATTATTAGGCTATACGGTGAACACCAACAAAGATCCAGTACAGACTTGATGCTTTTCTACTCCTGCCCTTAAAAAAAAGTTCCTACATTTTCAACAATAGGTGATACCAACCCCAAAATGGTAACAATGGAAAAATCATCTCATCCCGCAAAAAAAAAGCTGTCACATGGTCCCAATAACGAAAAACCGAAAATTTTATAGCCTACAAAAGGGGCCAATGAGGAAACTAAAATCCTGGCAGCTGCAGGGCGCTCCTTCCCTCCACGCCTCGCTGTGCGCCCATAAAACAAGTCACGGCCACATGTGGGGGGTCTCTGGGGGTGTAAATTTTAGGGCTAAATGAAAGTATAACCGACAAAATTTGACAATTCTAAATTTCACCTCCATTTTAATTCAATTACTATGAAGATCTCAAGGGGTTAACAATCTTCGTAAAAGCGGTTTCTGATAGCTTGTGGGGTGCAGATTTGAAAATGGATTGATTATATAGGGGGGTTTGATGCTAAATATGTAAAACTTCATTCAAAACTGTATTTAGCCCCAAAATAGTAAATTCTGAAAATCCGGAAAATCGCTATTCAATTTGTAAGCCACGCGACATCAAAATAAATTATCCAGACATTTAAAAATTTATGAAAATGTAAAGTAGACAAATGGGAAATGTTATTCAGCAATTTATTTAGGTGGTAAATTGATCTGCCTAAAAACATGATGCTTTCGAATTTCGAAAATGGCAAATTTTTCAAAAAATTCATCATGTTTTCTTTTTTTTTGTAAATAAATGCAAAGCTTATCAGCCAAAATTTACCACTAAAATGAAGTACAACATGTGGGGAAAAAAAAAGTCTCAGAATCGTTTAGATAAGTAACAGTGTTCAAAAGATATAACCATATAAAGCGACGCTAGTCAGAATACAATAAATGGTACTGAGCCTTAAGCTACAAAATGGCTGCGTCCTTAAGGGGTTAAACATGATAGCGGCACAAACGAAAATTTTTGCTGCACAAGCGTAGCACTGACGTTTGACACCAGTTTTGTTTAATTCGGTTAATGTGGGGTGGGGGCATTAATTTTTTGTTCATTTATTCAAACAAAAGCAGCACAAACAAAAATTTGAGCAGCACAAACCAGCACAAACGTAGCAGAATTGTTCGGCACCTATTTGGTTTGGGCAATGTGTGTGTGTGTGTGGGGGGGGGGGGGCTGGTTGACCTCTGGAAACTTTCATTGATATCTTAAAAACGATAGCGGCACAAACGAAAATTTTCTGCACAAACCAGCACAAACGTTTGACACCAGTTTCGTTTGATTTGAACAAGGTGGGGGGGCCAACTTCACTCAGGTCATTTTTTACTAAAGACAGATTTTAAAAACTCATGACACCTGCCGTGCAAAAATGCCTCTGACTTTTCTAAGCAATTGCATAACAATATATTTGCGTGTTATAACTTACTCTTACACCCAGACAAAATCCTGGGGTAGTCACAGGGGCTGGGGCTTGGTTTGGATTCATTACAAAAAAACAACATGTGACTTGTCTGAGCTGCAGACTGCCTCCATTTTTGTGCTCCAGTACAGCTTGTCCCTCAAGAAGGAGAAGGAGGTGGAGCTGTACAAGGAGCACAAAGGTGGGGTCCACGCTCTGAGGAGTGAGTAAAAAAGACAAGTCACATGTTGTTTTTTGAAATGCATCCAAACCAAAGCCGTCCCTGTGACTACCCCAGGATTCTGTCAGGGCGCATGGCAAGTTATAACACAAAATTATATTCTAATGCAAATGCTTAGAAAAGGCAGATTTCCGCTGGAGGCGTCATGGGCTTCTGCAACCTGCCTTTGGTGAAAAGGAGGTCCCTGGTTCCCTTTAAACAGCTACGGTTCAAACATTTGGCAACAGGAGACTGGGATGCCATGGTAGGCAAGTGTTAAGGAGGTCGCACTGGTTTCGGACGCCATCTTGACTACTGTCCGCCATCTTAGATACAGCGGCCATGTTCCCTGACCATTGTCAAGTTAATATCATGATTCAAACTTCATTTTATGTAACATGTTTGCTCGCCTGTTAGCTAATACCCTTTGACATGTAATGAGAAGCCAGTCTGTCCTCGAAGCTGCATGATATTAGGATTCTGGAGCCACTTATCACCTTCTGGCAGAGGAAATTAGTATAAACAATAACTGTGTACAAGGTCTCTGAGAACTGAACACAATTAATTAACTTTTTTCCCAAAATATGCTGATGTCCAATAGCTTTGCTGTATACTATTCACACCCCTTTGATGACTTTTCTGTCTGATATATATTATGCATTTTGATTATTAAATGGGAGAAGATCTTGACTAAGAGATTGACATGTCTTGGTCTCTATGTTCAATCATGAAAGGGTTAATTAGGACTCACCTTACAAAAGTCAAGAGGGCTGTTGGGGCCCTGCATAAAAATCCCTAACAATATTTGGCGTCCATCTGGGTGGGTTTAGGAGTAAACAACAACAGCACCAGGACAGCCTCCGTGAAGAGTCCCCGCCGGCTCGGTGAACAGAACTGACCAGAGCGCTCTCAGGGTAAGAGATTAATTTTTTCTTGTCTACCTTGATTTGTCACTTCTGGTTCACTGGTTGGACGGACCGGGTAAGACTGTCTCTGTGTTATGTATTTGCCACTGTTGTTCACTGTAACCTAAGCTCAGAGTTTTTGGCAAAGAACCACTTTGTAAGGTGATGGACAGAGACTGGACAGTGACAGATGGTCAGACAGTCTGTGATGTTAGCTGAAGCTGTGGGACGGGAGGGAGTAGTCCTTAGAGGTCCGCACTGCTAAAGTAGGAGATACTTTGTTGTGATTGTCAGATTATCATAGTGTCTAGTACTGTTTGACTAGTGTCAATAGGGTTGCCCATAGAGGTATAGAGCTCAATTTGTGCACGTGCAGCGGAGACCCACTCTGATCAAGTGTGTGTTTAGCTTCATTTTGGAGTCTGAACGACTTTGTGGATGACTGTAAGAACTAGTAGTGACTTGGTAAAGAGTCAAGGAGAGAGTAGTTCAGTAAAGAGAGTTGATTTGGTAAAGAGTCAATAAGGGAGACTTGGTAAAGAGTCCTCTGCGGAAATCTGGTATCTGGTTTCTTTGGGGTCGGTCACACAAGGTGTCGGATTCGTTGTATCTGTGGGGGACAGGTTTGGCAGTGTTGCGGTTGTAGACATTTGTGATGGGAAGTAAGCAAAGTAAAGTAAGCCAAGGGTGCGGACCTAGAAAAGCTACTCAGATTGTGTCCCACATGGAGGGGAAAGAAGATGCACAGAGACAGAAGGTTGTTGAGTTAAGTAGGACTGATGGAAAAGTGCAAGTTGACATGATCGGACATAAGGGCTGGTAGTTTTGTGTTGAAATGAAAAGTAGTATTGAAGGTTTGGATGTGTCAGATGATCTGATGATTGTACAAGTGAGAAAACTTGATCAGATTTGCGAAACAGACACTTATAGCCTCTGACTTTGACGGACGGACCAGGACAGAGTGACAGGAATCCTTCAGAGTGCCCATTGAAGAAAGAGACAGGCGATAAGGGACATTTCAAAGTTTTTGATGTGGAAAGAATTTGAGAAAAAGAGATTTAATTATATTTTCCTTAGAGTTAAAAATGGCCCCTGTAATCCAGACTCCACCCCTGTATCTGGTGGTTAGAGAAGATGACACGCCCTACCATTCTTCAGTGGTGGCCATCTTAAGTCAGTTTATTTCTCAGTGGCGGCCATTTTAAGTTATATTCCCTTCAGTCCCTGAAAGTTGATTGCTGTTGGCAGCCATAAAAGCTGTTGTGGGGCTTTGTATGAGAACACCTGACCATGCTTGGGGCGTCTGCTAGTGGTCCTGGAGTGAGGGATGGAGGTTGTTTGAGTATTATTAAAATTTATTGATCCCGACAATTAGAGAAAAATTACTATGAAAAAGTGTTACAATGTCTCCGGTACATGCTTTCTGGCATTTACGGGGTTAACAAAAGGGTGGGGGCTGTTGGAGCTGCGTTTTGTTTTGTGAAGAACTGACATGTGCTGTGTCTTATCTACGAGAGAGACAGTGACCTTGATGTTCACATAAAACTGAATTTCTATGAAATATTGAGTTGCTTGGAATCTGTGTTCTGTTATCTCGTGGTTTACAGGCTAGTGAGAACATTTACATTTGGGAGGGGTAGATCGCTGCGTTTAGACTTCTCCCTGACAATCTAAAAAAGACTTGAAGGAATTTATTTGGTTGTGGAACAGGGATACAGTATGATGTGATGTCCTCCTGTGTACCCCATGAACAGACTAAGCAAGAACGAGCCCCAACTGTATTACAGAGCCTATGACTGACTTTTGTTCCTTTTTAATTAAAAACCATCTTAAGTGTACCTGGATTTTATTGAGACGTTGGAGTCTGGCCAGAACTTTATAGGTAGCACAGAACACTGGGCTGGAGATGTGGTGGAGGGACTCTGACATTGACGTTCAGAGGGAATAGAGGATGTTTCACAGACCACGCCAAAGTGAGATTGACAACATCTCCGGAAGTCTCAACCGACCAACCCAAGTGGGCGTTGCTGGGAGGAGACATTACTGTAGTGAGTGGCGGAGACGGCCCCCACAGGGCAAGACAAGGGGGGGTGGTTATGGACAAGGATGTCAGCGAGAACAGCCCCCCCAAACAGAGTTATCGCCTTGCATTGTAGAACTCTCCCCTGCTAGTCCGATGATGATTTTAGCCCATTCCCGGTCAAGAAAAGACTCAGAAAGAACATCCGGATACATGTAGGATGGTCCATGATCTCTAAGCTGCCAATGAGTGTACTGAAGCCCAGTGGTCCCTAGCCCAAACTGGCAGCAGTCCCTGAGAGTGACATATTATTCACTGTTATTGATTTGGCAAATGTTTTACTCTTTGTGCCCCTACATGAAGATTGCCAGTACCTATTTGCCTTTACCAGTTCAGTATTCCAGTATACCTGATGTAGACTCCCACAAGGGGGGTAAAACTCACCCAGCCAATACCCCACGGCCCTACAGGGAGTAGACTGACAGACTGGCCCCTTACTGGATGTTCTCCTTTTCAGTATGCGGAGGACCTACTGTTTTTGTTTGCCAGGATGCATTTATTGACCTTATGTGTTTTCTGTTCCAGAAGGGTTGTAAAGTTTCCTGAGACAAGCTCCAGTACTGCCAGGAGAAGGTGGTCTTCCTAGGCCACTGCTTCTCAGCCACAGGCAGACACCTGACAGAGGGAAGAAAGCTGGCAGTCCAGAATATGCCCCTGTCCCGAGGCCCTAAGCCTCTTCACATGATTCTAGGACTGGCCAGTTCCTGCAGGCCTGGGATAAGGTCTGCCTCCAGCCCAATGCTGCCCCTTTCTGACTGAATTGCCTCTTCCCCATTTGCCCTTAGTCAGGAGGCAATTGATGCATTCCATAGCCTTAAGCTGGCAAATCCTGTCTGCCCCGGCCCTAGGCACATGCCACTGAACCAGACCTTTTATTTTATTTTGCACTAAGTATCTAGGAGACAGGTGTCTTAGCCCAGGAACGTGGTGGCCTCCCCAGTGACCTACTCTTAGGCCCGGTTAGACTCAGTCGTGTGGGGATCCCTCATGTGTCAGTAGCTGCAGCCAGCAATCTGCTCAGCAAGGCCAGTGAGCTGATCCTAGACCCTAGATCACTCAGTTACAGTGCAAACCCCACATACCTTGCACAGTGTCCTCACCAAGTACAGCCCAAGCATCTGAGCAAAGGCCAGACAGCTCAGACTCCAGTGTGCACTCCTGATGCCCCAGGATACACTGATAAGGTGCACAGCTCTGAATCCTTCGTTCTATCGCCAGTCTTCCAGGATTCAGAGAGGGGGGGAGAGAAGGGTGATTAACCCAGATGTTAAGTTTTTTCTCATAGATGGCTCCAGGTCTGCAGGAGAAGACAGACGGTTCTATGCTGGATATACAGTGGTCAGTGGCGCACATGAGGTAGTACAAGTAGAACCACTCCCTCCACACAGGTCAGCGCAGGAGGTGAAGTGACGGCACTCAGGGAAGCGCTACAGCTGGTGGAAGGTAAAAGGGCAAACATCTATACTCAAGGTATAGTTCTGGGGTCTAAACACGACTATGAACCCATATGGAAGGCTAGAGATTTCCTCACCTCTGCAGGGACCCCCTCTAAGCATGGCACGCTGGTTAAAGAGCTCATGGATGCTCTCTTACTTCCACAAGAGGTGGGGATAGTAAAACTAAAAGCACACACAATTTGGTAACTCCACAAGCCAAGGGCAAGTATGTGGCTGACGGGATGGCGAAGGCAGCTGCACAGATGGAGCCCGGAGACTGTCCTGAAGTCTCAGCTGTGAGTTCTGAGCTAAAAGTTTGATCCACAGGTGTTCCAGTCCCTGGTGGCCCGAGTGTCATCAGAAGTGAAGGAAGAGTGGAGGAAAGCTGGAGCCCAGATGCCTATGGGACCTGGATGCTGGGAGAGAGGGTGTGCCTGGCCGGAGCCCTGCACCCGACAGTAAGTCAAGTCGCCTACAGACACATACACATCCAAAATGGCCATGCTAGTGCTCATAAACCACCAGTGGTTTGCCCCGGGTATTACTACCCCTGTCACTAGACTAGTGAAAGCCTGTATAGTCTGTGCCCGCCACAACCCGGGTAAGGTGGTAAAGACCCCACAGAAGGTGACACCTAAGCTGCTGTATCCCTTCCAGAGACTGCAGATGGATTTTATCCAGCTACCAAAAAATGGTACGTAGGAATACGTGCCTGTGTGCATTGATCTCTTTCCAGGGTGGCCAGAAGCTTCTCCCATGACCAAGGCTACTGCCAGAGCCGCAGCCAAGAAGTTGGTGAGTGAGATTTTTCTGCAGGTTTGGACTTCCAGAGACCATAGAGTCCGGTCGCAGAACCCACTTCACTGGACAGGTAAAGACCTGAAACCTTGTCCCTCCTGGGTGTAGAACAGGCCCTGAACACCCCTTACCTTTCCCAAGTTGGTGGTGCGTTTGAGATACTTTATATGGCAGTTAGAGATGTGGGAGGCCATGGAAGTAACAGAGAAACCATGGTGCGAGTGCTTTCCTGCTGCCCACTATTCAGTTAGGACCACACCCAAGAGAAAGATGGGATTGTCCCCTTTGAAGTACTTTTTGGCTGTGCACCCAGGCTAGGCCCCTACTTCCCACAGACCCTACAGCTGATGGCAGGAAACCAGGTGGAACATGCCACACAGTTGAGCCAGGCCTTGGAAAAGGTCAGCAAAAGTGTTTCTGATTCCTTTTTCAGATGCAGACAGAGACCTCAGGACGCATAACCTGAAGCCTGGAGACTACGTGGTGGTAAAGAGACCAGAGAGAGAGTCTGGAGCCTCGCTATGACGGTCCTTTCCAAGTCCTGCTGACCAGTGCCACGCCTGTGCAGCTAGAGGGAAGTCAGCACGCTTCCACGCTTTCTATTGCAAACTTACTTATTCTTCTTGCTAGCTGGTCTCTTCTGACTGACTGTATGCTCAGGGACACCCCAACCATGACTATCACTGTATCTATAGGGGTGACCAGGATGCCCCCAGGGTAGGAGACTTTACCTACGGTTGGTGCAACAAGACAATGACCTTCTTTAACATTGACAGCACAGGTAACCCTGTATTAGCAGTGTCTGATGTGTACCGGATTTGTGGGGATAGGAGAGTCAGGTCAGGCCTAGAGGCTGGGAAGGTGAGTGTACGGTGATAACACTTGTGCATTCCTTCCTCGTGATCCCCAGGGATAAGGTTGATCAGACACATAAGAAAAGGTAGAGAATCCCAAAGCATTCTGGAGGTCGGAGAGAAGCACCTAAATGACAATGTTTATATGGATACAGTGGGAGCACCAAGGGGGGGTCCCAGATGAGTACAAGGCCCACAATCAGATATGGGCAGGTCTAGAGTCCATTATTCCCCAGAGAGCTATGAGCAAAGATGTTGATTGGATTGGGTTAACTATTTTTATTGTAATCAACAGAGATTTGGGAATATATCCGAGATGCTTCCCAGAACCGCACGGCTTTGGACATGATCCTTGCTGAGAAGGGAGGAGTCTGTAAGATGGTGGGAGTGGCTTGTCGCATGTACATCCCGGATGACATCGCCCCCTATGGATCCATTACCCATGCTCGTGAATAGATTGAAGGACTGTCCAGGGAACTCAAGAGAAACTCTGGAGTGGACACTCTGTCCTTCACTTTGTGGTTGGGGGATTGGAAGGGTTTCCTTTAAGTGGGGGTGATATTGGGGATTGTGATTTTGCTCTTGTCACTTATTGCGCGTTGTGTGGTCCCCCTCATCAAGTCCACCATGTCCCAGATGGCCGTCCAGGCGGTAGGAACCAGGACAGGGGAAGTGCCCGGAGCGGAGGATGATGCTGCCTGTTTACAAACCTATGAACTATGGGGACTCAGTGATGTGATGTGATGTGAGTGTGCAGTCCTGTAACCCCTGAGTGACCAGCCTACAGGGGATCTGGTGAAGAGGTAACAAGTCCAGCAGGTACGGGCTTAGCCTACCTGTATGTACCTGGAGCTTGAGGAGGTCGCTCAGGATGGAGTTACAGGCCAGCAAAGCTCAAAGGGGGAATTGTTAAGGAGGTCGCACTGGTTTCGGACGCCATCTTGACTACTGTCCGCCATCTTAGATACAGCGGCCATGTTCCCTGACCATTGTCAAGTTAATATCATGATTCAAACTTCATTTTATGTAACATGTTTGCTCGCCTGTTAGCTAATACCCTTTGACATGTAATGAGAAGCCAGTCTGTCCTCGAAGCTGCATAATATTAGGATTCTGGAGCCACTTATCACCTTCTGGCAGAGGAAATTAGTATAAACAATATCTGTGTACAAGGTCTCTGAGAACTGAACACAATTAATTAACTTTTTTCCCAAAATATGCTGATGTCCAATAGCTTTGCTGTATACTATTCACACCCCTTTGATGACTTTTCTGTCTGATATATATTATGCATTTTGATTATTAAACGGGAGAAGATCTTGACTAAGAGATTGACATGTCTTGGTCTCTATGTTCAATCATGAAAGGGTTAATTAGGACTCACCTTACAAAAGTCAAGAGGGCTGTTGGGGCCCTGCATAAAAATCCCTAACAGCAAGTACATATTAATTTTTTTAACAGTCTCCCCCCCAGACCACCACTACAGTTTTTATCAAAGTGGGACACACACACACACAGACAAACACACACACACAGACACGCACGCTGAAGGACAATGTGGACACCACTTATAAGATCAGGGGCCTGTGCTGTAACCTCTGTACATAACAATCCATCCTTTTCCCATCCGTTTTTGGGTTGCATTAATCACCCTTTGAGAGAAGATCAGTGGCCTGAACTGGCCAGTCCAACATTTCTCTATTATTCAGGTAAGTTTTTCCCATGACTGGTGATGATACTAAAAATCTATTATTATTATTACTATTAGGAGTGACAAGCTGGCCGAATATTTTCAGCGTCATCTCCTCTCTGAGCGTCACGTGTCCTCCATTCGCAGTGCGTGTGCGTTCCAGCTGTAATGGCCCAGCATGCAATGCGGCCGCTCTAGGCTCCTCCCTGAAGCCTCAGCTCATGCCCCGGCTTGGGGTGACGTGGGCCCGGGTGTGTCACGTGATGCCTCGGTGGCTTGTGCTCTGTTATCTCGGTTGCTAGTTGACACTGGGCTAGCGGAAAACCCGGAGAGGAAGACTTCCGAATGAGATCGGAGATGAGGGGCAGCTAAGGGGTTAAAGGCGGTAGGTGAATGATGTGATGTGTGCGGGGTGGTGGTGAGGAGGATGCTCCATCAGGGCAGCGGCTCACCTGTCATGTATAGTGGGGCCATCAGGATAAGCGAATGGGAGAGATCCCTGTAGGATCATGTATGGAAAATGCGTCAGCAAATCCTCAGGAATCCCTTTTTTGTCTCTTTTATGTCATAAAATCTTGGCCTTGTATTGTTATATTTTTTATTTATTTATTTGAATGTTTCTTTTCCTACATTGTCTGGCAGTTCTTTCCTTAAGACGAGCATAAGGGGCATTTATTATACATTCACCTCTAGGGCAGTGCAGAATAAGCCCCACTCATGGTCTTCATAAAAAATGCATATTGGTGTAATTTAAAAGGTTAATAGTTTATCTACTTGAAGGATGTCCTTCTGAATCAACCAAATTTTATTTAAAATAGTGAACAACCCCCATCCCACCCTTCTATTTAATGGTTACTGTAAATAACCCGGAAATTTCCCCCATAGACAGCACCCATCAAATCAGTGGGCTGTTCCTGTGATCTATGTTCTAAGAGATGAAGTCAGTGATGACCCCAGACCTGAAACGGGCGGATAGGTCCATTACAGAGGCCATCTTCCATGTTTACTGGTACTACCTTATCTTAAGCTGAAGTGGTAATTAATTAATAATTGCTTTATTTATATGGTAGGGTCAGTATTTAGTTTTTCCATTTTTGCTGTTCCTCAAAATGAACTGCATAAGCTTCTATATGCATGTGCTGACAGGGAAATCTATATATGCATTGGTATTGTGCTTGCTGTTACCTGTTCATATGACAATTTTTTTCAGCATTCTCAGTTAGTTTTTGTTTTTTTTACTGTTTCCTCCAATTGTTATTGTATATTAGGAAAGATATGGGTACAGTTTACATGTTGCATCAGCTGTGGCACATTAAAGATGCAAAAATATGACAGTTCTGCTGCTCCTTTATAATTGCTGCTATATCTCCATTCTGTCAGCTACTGGTAGTGAAGCCCATTTATTAATAAGAAATTTTTAAATAGCGCCATCATATTTCACACCGCTTTACAGATCATGGCGTTCATGTAAAGACAAAATGAGACATTATTTTGTCTTTCTATGGTCAGATGAAACAATAAGAATGAGCTCCCTGCTCATAAGAGCTTACAATCTTCTGACTTAGTGACACATTTGTGGATAATTACCATTGTAGGCCATCATAAACCAGAGACAGGGGGAAATTTATCATACGCCGACGCAGGGGCCACTTCCCTCTCGTACCACCGGATATATCAAGAAGCTTAGGCCTCTTGATGTAACTAGCACGCCAAAAAAAACTACGCCAAGTTGGACATGGTGTAGTTTTGCGTAAAAACCAGCTTTTGCAAAAGAGCGCAGGCACAGAGCCCTCCACCAAACGCTACGCCCCCTTCACACCCACATGTACTGCACAAGTTTGCTATTGTTCCACTGCTTCTTTTCCAGAAAACTGGGGTAGAAGCAGTGATTACTCTCCCCCATGGTTTATAATGCTTGGTTATGATGGTATCCTGGCAAAACACGGTTAGGTCGGAGCAGTCATAGTTTTGTGGAGAAAACTGCTAACCAGAGTTCTCTTGGCTTTAGGAAGTACGTTCTTGCCATGTGCCCATCTACTCCTCCAGTGCCTGTAGGAAAAAAACCTTTGTGTGCAGAAGGCCTAAATTTCAGAACACAAGAGTACATAGTAGAAAATTAGGGAATATGTACTGTATACTTTACATATTTTGAGTAAAGGCTACTAATTTTGAACTAAATCCCCTCTTATTCCCAGTCTGTGATTTGGGATGACCACAATCTACTCTTCTATGTAACAGCAGGAAATGCTGTGTCATATTTCTGGTAGTTACTAGGTTGACTGTAAGGAAACACACCCATTATTGAGATTTTAATGGCATGCAAATGATTCTGGTAGTACATGGTGAACCCGCCTGATGACGGCTCTACTCTACCATTATGTTTTTCATTCTCTTGGTGTATTTATTTTCTTAACTGGATGACAGTTTTGTGATGCATTCCTGCATATGATTTCATGTAATTGGACTAGTTAAAGAACAGAATCTATACTACTATAGTTCATATTATATGTTCATTGTTAAAGGGGTTATCTGAGTTTAAGAAATAATTTACGGCTGGGCTATTTAAGAAAAATAAATAAATGTGTACTTGCCTCCTCCATCGCTGGAGTAAAACGCATGCGATCGATAAACAGCACCCGGTGTCTTGTATTAGTCAATTGGAAGACGCCGGGTGCTGGTTACTGATCACGTGCGTTTCACTGGAAACGCGTATGCGAGCACGCCGAGCTCATATGTAGGTAATCTGTTTTAATATATAGCTGCAAAATAAATTGGGCAACAATGAAAATTTCACATGCTATTGTAGGGGAGCAGCTACTGCTGAGTTCCACATTCCAACAGGATTGATAGTAAAGCGGAGTACAGTAGATCTTGCTTCTCTTCAGATGCAAGATTTACTGTCCTCAATTTCAGTGGTTCAATGCACATTCACTTGGATTAGGAATCCAGACTCATCGCTTGCATATTGAAGTTGTCTGTTTCACTAAACGAGTCATGTTTAAGGCCGTGGTCACGCATACCGCTAGGAGTCCGTTCATAACGCGGAGCTAGCGCACAGGGGTGGTCCTCGGCCCAAACACACATGCGTTTCTCTAGATCGGCTTATCAATCTCAATGCGTTTCCCTGGAACACAATGTTAGCACAATGTTAATCCAATGTTAACACACTTAGTTAAGATTAAATTTTGTAAACACAAATGTTAACAGCAATATAATTAGCCAAATCTCCTCAGTTGTTGTATTGTGTTTCAAAAGAAAATGTAAATGCCACGTGTGAACGCAAGCTTAAACTATGTACTTAGTCACATTGCACAATGCAATGACTAAATCTTTGTAGAGGTGACAGGCCAACTTTAACAAACATGATGTAGGTGTGACAGTGTGCTCCATTTGTCTGCCTTATTACCACTCACTGTCATCATCCACTTAGGTATGTTAATTGTTCCTTCTTATTTACAAGCCCAGCTAATTGGTTATTTTTAGTCTTCACATCTTTGTGTGTTTTATGTAACAAAATGTTATAGTTGTTATTTGTAAAGCTGTGTATCATTGATCCGTTCTCATGGCTGGCTACAGTCTGCAAGGTTTTTCCATTTGCCCAATAGCAAATGAAGAGCAGACATAATGTCCACGTATGGGTTCAGCTTCGGCCACCCTACCTGTACATATTGGCGTCTGAACAGCCAATCCGGCAAATGAATGGGGCATTAGCCACGGCTAATATTGGCCAAGGGGAGTACCCGTGACCAATCATGGCCATGGAAAGTAACTAGGGGTGTTCATTTGCATTCGTTCATTGTTTGGCCAATCTGGCAATACATGTCTGATCAACTCTACAAGTTGCTTTCTGTATTAATGAAAGTGCTTGTTCAGAAATGAGAAACACAACACAATACAATGCACAAAAGTTGCAAAAGAAGAAAGACTGTATCTACATTATGGCAGTAGTCTCTGGCTTTAGCAGTCATACTTACTAAAATGCTGGCAACGTCTCTCTTGGGGGATGTAGAAAGAACAGGTGTTAAAAAAAGATCCAAATATCCTCTAGGGAACATACACATGCAGCTGTCTAAACTTGCCCTCTATACAGTACATATACAGTATGTGAAACCAAGGAGCCTGACGTATTGTATGACAGGCACCAGTTTGTTTCCAATATGTAAATCCAGTCTACCATTTATATTATCTACTCGGTTTTCAATGTATGTTTTGTATGTTTGTTTTTGGCATGCAAGCCCTGAAATATTTACTGCGTCTGGTGATTATTTTCCCTTATTGGATGATGGGGTTGATCAGGTCGGGTAAGAACTAGCTGTAACCTGCGCCTGGTCGCCTGCAAAAGCGCAATTTTATGGCATATTCTCCTGATCTGGCGGGCAGGAAGAACCCCATACATTGGTGCACCATGCGATAGTGTATGATAAATATTCCCAGAATTATTGCATTTAGCAACCTATTTTGCCTTATTAATTGGTAAAGCACATGTTTCTATTTCCTGTATGCAAGTATCCAGGTCTAAACACACCTGAGTTTGGGAGCACAATGTGTCATTTGTTTTTGGGGTGGGTTGCTCTTTTTTTTTTTTTTTTTTTTATGCAGTACACAAAAACGGATGACACAAGGTATACACATAGACCTACTTTGTGGCCAAGCTGCACAGACGCAGGAGAGATACTGTTGACACTGTCCTCCAAAACAGGCAATAGAACCATTAATGTGTAGGTGGTCTTAGTTGGGATTTTTTCCTAGCTACAATTCACATATTCCCACAATAGATGTGTAAAATGGGGTAGTTTTATACGTATATACTGAGCTCAGCGTATTTACTACTGGAGATGCAACAGGAGACCCTTGTTCTCTTCATGGGTGAGGGTGCGTTCACATGCTGGGTTTGTAATGCACTGGAAACACAATCCAATTGTGTCTACACTTTGTAAATGTTACAAATGTGTAAACACGAGGTTTACAAAGGTGCAGTGTTCAAGTGTTTGTTTATACGGTGTAAATGTGTTGGTAATGTAAATGCAACATGTGAACGTACTCTGAGGGTACCAGAGATAAATAAGACATTTATGGTGTAGTAACTAAGTAACATAGCAAAGCTTAAAGAGACTTGTATAGCTAAATCTATGGACAAATCCACAGGAAGGCAGCACTTTCCAGGTTCTTATGGCCTAGGCCAGTGATGGCGAACCTTTTAAGGACCGAGTGCCCAAACTACAACCAAAATCCACTTATTTACCCTGATGTGCCAATGTGCCATTTTTATGCAGTTACCTGTTCTTCCACTTCTTTAATTGTATCGGCCGCCTGAGGCCACAAATACTGTTTAAACAAGGTGTGCAAATTCAGACTATCATTGTAGCTTCTCTTCAGGGTCTCTCTGTTTAGGAAAAATGGTGGGTCCAGAATGAGGACCTCCAAAGACAATGCAGATTCAACACTTTCTCACTTTTCAAGCAGTTCCAAACAGTCAATGAAGTGTTGCTGTAAAATATTGCTGAGCGCAGCATCTCGTAAGTTGCCTAGGACTGCAGGAAGATTTAATGGATTTGTTCCTGTTTCATGAACTCTGTCCTGGGCTGATAGCCTGAGTGCCCACAGAAAGGGCTCTGAGTGCCACCTCTGGCACCAGTGCCATAGGTTCGCCATCACTGGCCTAGGCACTAGTGACCGCTCATATTGGCACTGCATATGTTTTAAATCTAGAACTTCCTTTGTCGGTCATCCAGTCATCTCTTTGCAGCAACCCTTAGATCAGTGGTCCCCGACCTTCTTCAGCCGAGCTGTGGTCAGTCCTATGAATACGGCCATCATGCAGACCAAACTGGGGACTGCTGTCTGAATTGGACCTTACTTATCAAATAGTAACATGATGAAATGTAGCCATCCTTTAACTTTCCTTTCTTCTGTGCTAGTGTTTTAGTCGTGGTAAGTGGGACTGAATTATTTACAGATGCATTAACTAGCGCAGCCTTTTATTTCCAGGGGACTGTGCCGGTTGATTTACATTTTATGTAGTGTTAGCTGAATGCTTTTAATGATCTTGTTCTATTCCTTTCAGATTTAGCCGATTGTTCCCCAAATTTGAGATTTTACACATATAATATGTTTCATTTGGGCAAGATTTTGAGAAAATTGATATTTCTAATACTTTGAATAAATCGCTTTAAATGTTGGGGCCGCAATTCTTAATAGCCTCTAAGCTGGCACTTGAGGGACATATCTGGTTGCTTGCCCAGAGTGCTTAGCAACAGCCGTTCTGAACCTGACGCTATTTTGGAAATGCCTGTGTGCGTTTTGGCCAAATAAATTCATTGTATTTTGGATGAAAGAGATGACAGCTTGTTTACTTAAGAGATCTGTAGTGATCTCATAAGCATCTAGCACAATGATGCCTAGTATAATGGAGACCTATAGATTACAAAACTTTCAGCAAATTATAAATGTACAAATATCAAGCATTTTAACCAAAGCCACTTACTGTTTTTAGTGCTGTTGTGCTGATAAGGTATCATATCTTGATGAGCTCCAAAACCTTTTACTTTTGCCAAAAACCTCTTTTAAATCTGGCGCTCTGGGATACATCCTGAAATCTCCTCGGAGCTCTGGCCAATATTAATTATGCACGCCCCATGCCTGTACTCACCCCACTCACGGGAGTTCTCACGCCTACGCATTCGAGCTCTGTATAAGGCAGCCGACTGCTCCTCAACTACACTAAATACAGTTCGACATAGAACTCCATCCCTGGCGCTCGGAGAAGGGAAATGAGAGGGAGGGGGATGTAGCCGAGAGCAGGCAGGAGACGTGCATAATTATCAATGGCCATAGCGCAGAGGAGATTACTAGAACACCAGACACTGATTTAAAAGATGTTTTTGGTCAAATGTAAAAGGTTTTGGAGCTCATCAAAATATGACGCCTTATCAGAACAACAGCGCCTAATTGTAAGTGGCTTTTGTTAAAATGCTTGCTACCCAAGTAGTAGCTTTCCTTCTAAAACCTATACTGGGTGGATAAGAGCAGTGGCTGACCAAGATGGAGACAGTCATCTCCACCTAATGCACAATGTACAATAAACCTGTCAGATGATGAGTTATCCATCTGGTGGGTGGACAGTGGTGTTTGGGGACTGGTTTCTATGGATTCCTCTTTTAACAGCTGTAGCCTTTTTGGCCAGGTTGTTAGGCAGCGCATACTTAGCAACCAGTCAGACATGCATTTATCATGTCTACTTCTTAAAGCTGAATCTTATGTCACAGAATGGCAGTCATACCGCTGAATTTATGAGGGATATCAGATCATACTGCAGGTCTGCCCACTTGTGTTGAGGCCACTTTTTTCTTGTTGTGTAACTATAGTCCCTTGAAGCTGGTGAAGCGTATCCTTTGCACATATGATCCGTCTACCAGTGAGGAAGCTTATTATGTTTCTATTCCAGGAGCTGCATCTGGTTTCTTTCTTTCCTTTCTTGGAGAGCAACACCTCACATAATTATTATGTGACTTTTCTAGGATTACTTATACGATTTACTATCAGTCTTGTTACTGCGCATAAGCTATAGCCGGATCCTTTCATAAAACTGCAGATCAGGTTCAGAATTTCCAACTTGCCTTTGTTACAGACCTTTTTGGTGAAGTAATATAGTTATCACATGTTGCAAAACAAATTATTATTTTTAAAACTTTATTGCATTTCAAACCCTTAGCTTGCACTGCTGACAAGAAACTGTAAGATGTAGTAGTTTTATAGAAAGACAATGTCTATGTGTAATATATTCTCCATCCTTATGTCCTCCATTTTTGCAGATCTGCTAATAAAATAAAACGGAAGGCTGGCAAATGATATCTTTATTTTGTCCCACCCCATTTTAATGGGTCAGATGGATTGTGGTACCTATAAAATGTGTGTATTTTTCACATTTCCATAAACTTCTATGGGAAGCTTGAACCCACACATGGGCAGGGATAGGACTGGATCCCTGAAAAATGTGCATACGTCCATTGCAATTATTGGGGGGTGGGGGGGTTTATTACAACTTATAAGGCTTATATACTTGTGTTTTGTGGTTGGCTCTGCAGTTATCTTGTAATATGACATATTTTTTCTCCTTAGGTGTTTGTAGGCTATTCAGTTTTGTACTAAGTCAAGTGCAGTTCATGTTTTTTTAGTGAAATGATCATTTGAGTGGAGACTTATGTATTTGTCTAACAAATGGATGTGTGAATATTACCCAGGTTCATATTGTCCTGTTATTTGCATTCAACTTAAAGGGGTATTCACCCGGAGACAAGATTCTTAAATAAACTCAGGGATAACAAAATAACACATTCTCTAATTCTATGTTATTAACAAAAATACAGCATTTCTCAGATATAATTCCAACTTGTCTATATTGGTCCTGGTGTACACAATTAGGTTACCTTTGTACCCAACCCTGAATCTTCTGATTTTAGGGTCGGAAAGACATTGGTTTCCTGTCAGATGCTACACTGAGCTGAGCTTCTCTCTGCTCTTTGCACTCCAGCCTCCACTCTTGCATTCCAAGACGAGCTCTCACACAGAGACTTCCAGCCGGCAAGCAGCACATCGTGCTACAACTACAGACAGATAATATCTTTATCCAGGGGAGGGGGAGGTAGGCATAGAGCAGAGCTGGAAGTTATAGCAGAGCCGAGCATGTCATGTGTAATATGCGTCTCATGGATCTCATAATCTCTGATCTGTCTCATCTCTCTTTCTATGGGGCTGATTTACTAAGAGTCGTGCTGCTCACTTTTGTTGGACTCTTCACCTTTTTTAGGGATTTCACTGCTTGCACAGGTATTTAAGAAGTGTGTTTGCTGGGATTGTGACACATGCAACCCTTTTAGTGGCGCAGCTGCACTGGCTTCCATACGACACAAATTAGGGGGCGTGCCGTCCGACTGATTCTGACTTTCAAATTGTGTCGCAAGCCCAAGGGTTTAGATGCACCACTAAAAAGATGGTGAACTCTGTCGGATCTGAGCGGGAAAGCAACACATACATGATGTCGCGCGCACAATCTTAGTGAATTATCGGCAGACAATGCACTTTCGGTGAACTCCAGCGACACTGTAGGTAAATGTGCCCCTATGTGTCGGATGCTAGTAGAATGTCCAAAAGCTAAATGAAAGTGTATATAAACCTGGACTCTGAAACTGTAACCACATTGTCAGCTCACAGCATCTCACACAGCACTAGAGGGATCATAATGAGGCACATTTACTGCCAGTTTTCTCACAGACTTTGCACATTCTTTTATATTTGTATTTAAGAAGAGGACGGGCCATATATGTGTCAGAAGTGTGGCACATGCCCCATGTTTAAGGTGCACCAAAAAAAGGTTGGTGCACTCTGTTGGAGCAGTGCAGGGGGCTCCAGATGCATTTGTGCCGTTTTCTTGTGGGCTTGTATTTTATGGCTTTCACTGTTGTGCCCCAAATGACATGTCTACTTTATTCTTTGTGTCGGTATGATCACAGGGATGCCAAATTTGTGAAGGTTTTATAATGTTTTCATACAATTACAAAAATTAATTAAAAACCACCTGTACAATTTTTTTTTTTTTTTTTGCCATCCTCTGGCACTAATAACTTTTTCATACTTCAGTGTACTGAGCCGTGGGTGGTGTCACTTTGTGCCACTTTTCATGATGTTTCCAATGCTACCATTTTTAGGACTGTACGACCTTTTGATCATTTTTTAATTGAACTTTTCTATAGTTTTCAAAATGGAAAAAATGCCATTTTCGAATTTTGGGCGCTATTTTCTGTTACTGGGTTAAACGCAATATTGTGTGGCATTTTCAGACGCAGCGATACCTAATGTGTTTATGATTTTTACAGTTTATTTATATATTAATATGAGTTGTAGGGAAAGGGGGGTGATTTGAAATTTTAGGGTTTTTTTAATTATAATTTTTTTAACTTTTTTTTAATTTTTACTTTTACTATTTTTCAGACTCCCTCGGGTACTTTAACCCTTGGTTGTCTGATACTATCATATACTGTACTGCCATGCTACAGTATGGCAATATATGGGGATTTTCCTCCTCATTCATTAAAATGTGCAAATCGCACATTGTAATGAATGGCTAAAACGGGTACGGAGTGTATAAACGCCCCCCAACGGTTGTGTGAATGTAGCCTTAAGGCCTTAAATCAACCCTGGACAAGTTTGAGCTTTTACTTCTGCCTGTATTTGACTGTTTACTACTACAAGTCTACAGAAGGATCCCGTTCACTATATATATTGCTGGATTTACGTAACTTGAGCTAAATCGTTGCCTTTTTTTTATTTTTGCTGACGTGATTACGTTTTTCCATTCAGCTGTAGGAGCACCCTCGCCTCAAGCACTATGAATAGTTGTCAGGGCTTGGACTTACTGTGTAATTTGGTAGGTGTCTATATAAACAGTTGATAAGTAAACTACCTTTTTGGAGGAAAATAGATATAAATGCGAAGTAAAAGCTGTTGACTATTTAGATAACTAGTAAAGCCCTATCTTCACTCTAGGATAGAAGACAAAGTTTAACCCAGATCACACTTTTTTATCATGCACTTCTGTTATAGGAGAGAATAACTGAATACTGATGGTAAACAGAAGCCCTCCTGTGGCGGGAAGGACGGCCGAACATACGTCCATGTGATAGAGGCCTTACTTGCATGCATGTGTGTGAGGCAACACCATCACTTCCCACAGACCAACATACAAGTAAGGCCTCTTTCACATGGAAGTATGTTTGGCTGGACATACCACCGCACACTGGAAAGGTGTAGCAATGAGGGCTGCTCAACCCCTCTCCATAGCAAGGAATGGCACCCGACCATAAACACTGGAAAGGAAAGATTATGCACTGTCTTCTTTTCTTGTATGGTTTGGTACGGTGGCAATGTGTACACAACGCGGCCCAAGCACCATAGGCGTCTATGGGGATGTATATCCGGCTGCAGATTTGCAGCCAAATATGCTTCCCCACAACATCCATGTGATAAGGGCCTAAGGCTCCCTTTAGTCATGCTTCCATTATTTATCATTGAAAATATGACACATTTGTGCATGCAGGTCTATGGAAACTGCTGGAAATGGACAGGCTTCCTTCTACCATCAGTATCTGGGTTCCATTTTTTTTCTTCCATATTCTCTTCCAAAACCGAAACTCAACATAGGTGTGTACTTATCTTCAATCCCCTTTTACGCACTAGAGGTATATATGAGTATGGACGTGCTCACATCATTTTTCATTTAACCCTTTAAATGTGCCTATAGGTTTCAGCTGGTGTTCTTTTTTCCCTATGTCTGAGCAGTAGTCACCACTGCATGTCTTCTGATATACGTTAAAGAGAGATTAAAGTAACCCACCACTATAAAAGCTATGAATAAAAAGCATTGCCCTTATCCCTAAGGGTGCAGTCACACATGCCGCAAGTGCTGCGTTTACAAACCAGACGCTCTTGCATGGGGGAGTGCCTCGTCCAGAGTACATGTGCTTTTCCATGGATTCTAAATAATATACACAATACAATACACCAGGTGCTGGTTACCGTTTGCTTGTGTTTCACGTGAATCGCATATGCGATAGGGCCAAGGTCCGCCACCCATGCGCTAGTGGCACCTAAATGGTTCCTTTCCATGGCTGCAATTTTAACCCCTCCCCGATGCGCACCGCAATAGAACTGCACACGTTTGGGTCCCGGTGCATGGAGAGGGCTTTTTCTTTTTTTTTTTTTTTAACTTCTTTTTTTATTTTTACTTTCACCATTTTTCAGACCCCCTAGGGTACATTAACCCTAGGTTGTCTGATCGATCTGTGCCCTCTCCATAGCCGGTAAGTCTTTGCTGCAAATTGGCTGTCGATCGTCACCGGCAAAGCTGCCGGCGGCTACATAAAGATGCCGGCTACATAAAGATGGCGGCACATGGGTGCGATCTTGGTGATGATCGTTGCTCTCCGTGACGTCGCCAAAGAGCGGCGATTGGTCGTCATGACAGTCTAGGGTCTTCCAAATAACCCGAGTCTCGTTTTAACCTTTTTATTACAATGTGCGATTTACACATTTTAATGAATGAGGTGGAAAATCCCCATAAACTGCCATGCGACAGAAATTGGACAACCCGACAGATTCGGACAAACCACGGAATTTAAAAACGAAATTGTGTCGCAAGATCAAGCACTCACATTAACCAGGAAGAAGAAGGTGAACTCCGGCGGATCTCAGCGTGGAAGCAACACATACAGGAAATTGGACGCACGATCTTAGTGAATTGCGGCAGACCCGAATCCTCATGAGACAACGCACCACAGGATCGCGACAGGACGGGGTAAGTTAATCTCCAGCTCCACCTTCATGACAGGTTCCTAAAATAGAGAACCCTTTAACCTTTTACTGGCACGTCTGTTTTTGTAATCACTTGTATTCCACATAAATGATCAGTCCCAGAGCAACTCTTTTTAAAACTTTGTATTATGCATTTTCTATGTTATATCTCCTAGAAACGTATAAAGAAACCATTTGAAGACCATTTCTATGTAACACTGCTGTGTATGTTCTGATCATTTATATTATTGAGGCTAGCGTACTAAGATCATTGAACTTAGCATTAAAATGACCAAACATATATTGTTAACTATGTTTCTAAGATTCTCATTGCTTGCTTGAGTGGATCAGGTTCTTGGCACAACATTCAGAGAGCAGTATTTATTGGACATGTTGGTATATCCATTTAAGGCAGCTCTGCAAATGTCCTATCAATGTGTTTTATCAATCCAATGAAATTCCAACTGGAAACTACAGTCTTGCTTGTTTGGTATTTAAGGTGTACCTTGTCTTTCAGATAACTTTGTCAACTTAATAACAGTGTATGTGGAGAAACATTATTTCCCCAGCACCACGACGGCACCAACCAGAGAGAGGGATCCGCCCCCAGGGACAGGAAACCTGAGCTTAAAATCGTGCTCCTCCTATCCTGCCTCAGTGGTTTCCTGTCCCTGGAAGGGACCTGAGCTCTCTGTTTGTTTTTTTCTAGAACCGCTGGTTGGCGGTTCAGTTTTTAGTTCCTTACCAGCGGAGGCCTCCATTCAGGGAGTCGCACCCGTGGTTGTTCATCCCCGTCCGGGACCGGGCGCACGCACGCATGTGCTGGTGCAGGATGGAGCGCGACCGGAAGTAAGGATGTTGTACTTCCGGTTCGCGGGGCCGCGTTCGCCGACACGCGGCAAGATCCAGGAGGAGCCCAGGGATTGTAGCACTCCTCCTTGGGTGAGTGAAACGCCGGCAAAAGTTAGTTTTGGCCTTGTTTTGGGGCTCTTAAAGAGTTTTAATAAACCCACAAGAGCCAGGACCATGCCGGAAGGCGGGGGGCGGAGCCTTCTTGAATAAAAAGACCAGGGCTTTCACATGGACGGCGCTCTGACACTCTTTCAACATGGCGGAAAGACGTGATGCTCCTGAGCCCCTGAGGACCCCGACTCCGGTAATTCAGGGTGGTGAGTGTTCTTACTGTTTCTGTACTGTGATTATTCTGACACTGATGCAAATTTTCTAAAAACTGCTTTTAGGGAGAAGAGGTCCCCAAAAAAGCCACTAAAAAAACCCACCACAGGGATTGTAAGATCTGTAGTAGAAAATTGCCTGTGAACCATGAGAAAAGTACATGTCCTTCATGCATCTCAAAAATTATGGCAGAAGAGTCTGCTTCTTGGTTGGAATCTTTGCGGACTGTCATTAGAGAGGAAGTGCAGGTGTCGGTTAAAAATATCATTGACCAACAACCTGCCTTCATAAGTAAAGACCTCCCAGGTCCTTCCTCAGCTACTCCCATGGAAATGTTATCCGTGTCAGAAGAGGAAGGAGAAAAAGGAGATGATTCTTCAGCCTCAGAAGAAGAATTATCGGGGCGTCCTTTATTTTTGGCAGAGGATACGGAAGGGCTATTGAGGATGGTTAGATCCTCCATGGACATAGAGGAGAAAAAACCTCATAAATCAGTGCAAGACATTATGTTTGAGGGACTGACGGAGAGGAAAAGGCGTACCTTTCCTATCCATGATACCATTCGTTCCCTGATTTCAAAAGAATGGCAGAGCCCCGATAAAAAATCCTATATCCCTAGGGCTATTAAGAGGAAATACCCCTTTGATGAGAACGCTACGTCCGGCTGGGGTCTTCCACCAAAAGGGGATGCCTCCATTATTAAAATTTCTCGTGGTGCCTCCTTACCCTTTGAGGATATTAATGCCTTAAAAGATCCCATGGATAGAAAAGCAGAAGGTTTTCTCAAGAAATCATGGGAATATGCGACCACTTCCTTCAGACCAGCAGTGGCGGCAACCTGTGTGGCTCGTTCTCTCCTGTTATGGTTAGACCAGCTTGGGGGGGATATCCAGAACAAAGTCCCTAGGGAATCCCTTAAAACCTCAATAGCAGGTATCCAAAAAGGGGCGGCTCTACTGGCCGATGCCTCTGTAGATGTGTTAAGACTTTCAGCTAGATCCGCAGCCTTGTCTAACTCAGCCAGAAGGGCTTTATGGTTAAAAAACTGGTCAGGGGATATGGCCTCTAGAGGTAAACTATGCGGCATTCCCTGCGATGGTAATTTTTTGTTTGGGCACATCTTGGATGATTTGCTGGAAAAAGCAGGGGACAAAAAGAAGGGTTTTCCCACTACCTCTACCCCTAATAGACCCAGATCCTTTCGGTCCTTTCGGAGATCAAGGTACCAAAGGAGGGATAGGGAAAGCAGACCAGGTCCACCCAGACCCACTCAGCCAACTAGGGGTTATTTGTTCGGACAACAGCACTCGCAGTCTAGGCAGTCCACTTTCCGACCACAATGACGCGAGGCCCCAGGTGGGGGGAAGATTGTCCCACTTCCTACCTGCCTGGAAACACATTTCATGCAGTCGGTGGATTCTCAATACCATATCCTGGGGGATAAAGCTAAACTTCAAGAACTTTCCTCCTCAGAAGTTCAGGATAACAAGAATCCCATCGGGGGAAAAAGGCAGCATGATGATGGCGGAAGTAACCGAATTGCTCTCCAAAAAGGTACTGTGCCCAGTCCCATTAGGGGAGGAACAGATAGGATTCTACTCGACCCTATTCTGGGTAAAAAAACCAAGTGGGGCCCTAAGAACTATCATAAATTTGAGAGAATTAAACAGTTTCTTACAGGTTCCAAGCTTCAAGATGGAAACGCTAAGATCTGCGGTAAATCTGTTATATCCGGGGTGTTTTATGGCGTCAATCGACCTTACAGACGCCTATTACCATGTACCTATTCACCCGGATTATCAGAAGTACCTAAGATTTGCGATTCAGTTAGGTCAAAAGATAATACATTTCCAGTACAGAGCCCTCCCTTTTGGTATCGCCATCGCGCCAAGGGTGTTTACAAAGATTGTCTCAGAGATGTCGGCCTTCATCAGACTAGATCAGGGGCTTTTTATACCTTACCTGGACGATTTTCTTCTGGTGGGGCCTTCAGTAGAAGCAGTAGAGGGTCAAGTGATCAGGGTCCGAAAAATTCTGAATTTTCTGGGCTGGCTAGTAAATGTAGAAAAGTCAGAAATGATCCCATCCCAACAGAAACTCTTTCTGGGGGTTCTCCTAGACTCAAATTATCAAAAAACCTTTCTTTCCAGAGAAAAACAGGGGAAAATAAGGGAAAGAATAATGTACATAAAAAGGTCCTCACAGACAACCATCAGGGAAGGTATGCCCCTTCTGGGGAGTCTAGTGGCCACCATCCCCGCAGTTCCCTGGGCTCAGTTTCACACAAGAACCTTACAGTATTTCCTTCTTCAAGTTTGGGACAACAATCCTTCTTCCTTAGACAGGGAGATACACATTCCAGAATTAGTAAAAGAATCTCTAAGTTGGTGGTTGAATCGGACAAACTTAGAGCAAGGCCTCCCCTGGGTTGTAGAGTCGGAAAAAACCATTACCACAGACGCAAGCCCGGGGGGTTGGGGGGCTCACATGGAAGGCAGAATTTTTCAGGGCCATTGGAGCACTCAGGAAGCAACCCTTTCATCAAACAACAAAGAATTACGGGCTATACTAAAGGGGCTGGAAGCAGCTCTTCCATTCCTGAGGGACAAGAACGTTGTAGTAAGATCAGACAACACTTCGGCAGTAGCCTATATAAACAAGCAAGGGGGAACAAGGGGTCCACAACTCATGGAGATAACCTCTCACATTTTTCACCTAGCAGAGTCTCACCTAGCATCCCTAAAGGCGATACACATAAGAGGGGTGGAAAATACCCAAGCAGACTTCTTGAGCCGCAATGTCATCCGACAGGGAGAATGGGCCCTCAATGGGGAGATCTTCAACCTGATAACCAAAAGATGGGGGGTCCCAGAAATAGACCTTTTTGCCAGCAGAAAAAACCGAAAAGTGAATCGTTTTTTCTCCATAGATTACAGGGATCGTCCATTAGCAATAGATGCCTTCTCCCAAAATTGGGGAGACCATCGCCTATTATACGCTTTCCCCCCAATGATCTTAATTCCCAGGACTCTAGGGAAAATAAAACGGGAAAGGGCGAAAGTCATCCTCATTGCCCCCTTTTGGCCTCGCCGTGCCTGGTTTTCGAGTCTGAGAGACATGACAGTAGCAGATCCATGGGTCCTGCCAGAATGGAAAGACTTGTTATACCAGGGTCCTATCTGTCATCCGGAAGTGAGGGGGCTTCATCTTACGGCATGGCTATTGAGAGGTTGATTCTTGAGAAGAAGGGTCTGTCAGGTCAAGTCATTTCGACCCTTCAAAAAAGTAGAAAACCCATCACCTACAGGATTTACTTAAGAACATGGAAAGCGTTCTTTAGGTTTATGGGTCAGAGACCAATTGATATGTGTAAGCCAGATTTCGGTAACATTCTGGGGTTCTTACAGCTAGGACTAGAAAAGGGGCTGAAACCGTCCACCCTAAAAGTCCAGGTGTCGGCCCTTGCAGCTCTATTTGACCAGGACATAGCCAACCATCCTTGGGTGTCTAGATTTGTTAAGGCCTCCGTAAGACTCCGCCCTACTGCTAGGTCAAGTTTTCCACCCTGGGATTTATCCTTAGTATTAAAGGCTCTGTCAGGTCCTCCTTTTGAACCCTTAGAAGAACTCTCTTCAAAACTACTTACCCTCAAAGTGGTATTTTTAGTAGCTATCACATCGGCTAGGAGGGTAAGCGAGATTGCTGCACTATCCTGTAGACCTCCATACTTTAATTTATTCCCAGATAAAATTGTATTGAGACCTGATCCCAAGTTCCTTCCGAAGGTAGTCTCAGACTTCCATAGATCTCAGGATATAGTGCTGCCTTCCTTTTGCTCAAAGCCTAAGTCAGATAAAGAAAAGTCCTTTCATAATCTGGATGTCAGGCGTAGTGTACTTCAATATTTGGAGAATTCAGAATCATTCCGTAAGACAGATAGTCTGTTTGTTCTCTTTTCAGGGAAGAACAAGGGGAAAAGTGCATCATCAACGGTTATCGCTAGATGGATCAGGGCTACCATCCAGTTAGCATATGAAGTAGCCGAAAGAGCTATTCCAGAAAATATTCATGCCCATTCTACCAGAGCTCTGGCTACATCATGGGCAGAGTTCAGACATGCCTCATTAGAACAGATATGTCAAGCTGCATGTTGGTCTTCCCCCCACACCTTCTTTAAACACTGCAGGTTGGATGTGGCGGGTTCTCTCGACCTTTCTTTCGGGAGGAAGGTTCTCTCCTCTATTATCCCTCCCTAAAGTTTTCTTCTCTGAAAATCTCTCTGGTTGGTGCCGTCGTGGTGCTGGGGAAAACAGAAGTTACTCACCGGTAATGATGTTTCCTCGTACCACGACGGCACCTGGTATATTCCCACCCGGGTGTTATTTCCTACTTTTTTCTTGGTGTCGGTCAACTGGGTGTCGCAAAAAAAAAAAAAAAAAAAAAAAAAAGTGTTTATATACGTTTAATATTCATATACGCACGTATATGGGTATATATCCACATACTACGCATGCATGGAAAATGTTTTTCTGATGTATTAACGATGAATCTCTTCCAAGTCTCTGTAACCCACTGAGGCAGGATAGGAGGAGCACGATTTTAAGCTCAGGTTTCCTGTCCCTGGGGGCGGATCCCTCTCTCTGGTTGGTGCCGTCGTGGTACGAGGAAACATCATTACCGGTGAGTAACTTCTGTTTTCTGGTATATATAAAACCTAGAATACAGATTGTATTTCTAGCAGTATCTCTCAGCAGGCTCTGCCACAAATTCTCCCATACACTGCGCACACACTATGTCCATGCGGGATGTATTCACAAGATGCGCTTGAATTACATTTTGAAAGGCAATTCAAGATAGTTACTCCTCCCTTAATCCATATGCATATTTGTCTTTGGCATGTCCCTCCAACTACTGATATGGGAGAGGTTATGAGGGAGCGTACATGCAGTTAGTGGCAAATCCCTTTAAGTTCTTTATACATAAGCATTCGGGGAGCAGTAAATCCAAATGCACTTTATCAGGGTAAGCATAATATGGGGGACCCTATTAGGTTGTTATCCTAACACTGATAAGTCTACGATTAGCGACCAATCTCTTTTACACTTGCATCCATTCAGGGGCAACATGAGGTCTAAACATTTGCGTTATAGGAGGAGTAACCCTGATGCCCTTGAAATGGGTTTATGAATGCAATAGCAAGCGCATCACGTAAACATTGCATCAGGAACATTGCAACATTCCTTGGGAATAGATATACTGGTATCGCTTTAATCATGCTTCATGTCTTAAGCTTCTTAAATGTCATGCTTGATGTTACGGGGACTGCCTTACAAGGTAGCCAAAAAGAGGAAATGTTTTTCCTTATCCCATCCTGGACAATATTTTCAAAAACCACTTCTATGCATACAGCATCTTTATCTCTGGCTACGACATCACCTTTGTTCTAACTACAATTCGGCCATATTCTCCTTCCTCTCTTCCCAATTTCCAAACTGAACACGGACACATTGGAATTCACAATCTTTTCTCCCACTTGGCCTAATCCTCCTATTTCTCTCCCCAGTCCTTAAAGTCCATTGCCTTGCTGTCATTTTTGACTCTGCCTTATCCTTTAACTTCCCACCGCAGCCTTTTTTCAATTTTGCTTTTTCATTTTTCACTCCCCACTTTCAAAAATCTATAACTTTTTTTTTATTTTCCAATGTACAGAGCTGTGTGATGGCTTGCTTTTTGCGTAACCAATTGCACTTCATAGTGATGGTATTTAATATTCCATGTTGTGTACTGGGAAGCAGGAAAAAATTCTGAATGCAGTGAAATCGGTAAAAAATGCATTTGCGCTGTTTTTTTGTGGGCTTTGATTTTACGGATTTCACTGTACTCCCCAAATGTTTACTTTATCCTTTGGGTCGTTGTGATCACGGGGATACCAAATTTGTATAGGTTTTGTAATGTTTTCATACCTCATGTACAAAAAAAATTCTCCTTTTTGCCATGTTCTGGCGCTAATATCTTTTTCATACTTCGGTGTACAGAGCTGTGGGTGGTGTCATTTTTGCGACTTTTGATGACGTTTTAATTGCTGACATTTTTAGGACTGTATAACCTCTTGATCACTTTTTTTATAGAATTTTTTAATATTTTTCAAAATGGCATAAAAGTGATATTTTCATTTACAGGGTTAAACGCTATGAAAAACTGATATTACATTTTGATCGACCTTACGCTGCCTTTTTTTTAAATTTTATTTTTTAAGCTGCTGGCAAAGTGGATACAGGTGATTTTTTATTTTTTTTTTAAACTAAACTAAAGCATCAACCTGAAGTCATAGTGCGCAAAGAATGCATCTGTAAGTAGGGGTCGTATGTAAGTCATATAACAAAGAACAAAGAGATGACTTGCAGATGACCCCTAGTTACAAACGGCCCTCTGAATAATGGTAATTTACTGTACTTTAGTCTCAAATACAATGATCAGCTCTAAGACTACATTCACACGAATGTACGGGGGACGTATATACATCCCCCATACACTTCTATGGCCACACGTGCGGCACCGTACCGTTCCGTATCCCGTAGAAAGATAGGAAATGTCCTATCTTTCTATGGAATACGGCACCGTGCACTGTGTATTCCTATGAAGAGTGACGTGGGTGAACAGCGCTTATCCACTGCTCCTCTAGCCGGCACCGATGTATGCCCACAGTACTATGTTACGGCGGGCATACATTGTGTTAATGTAGCCTTAGAGTTATCAAAATCTGGTTCATGAAAACCCAAAAGTTTCAAAATCCAATTGCAACAGAGACCCAAAAATTTCTGTCCAGGGCTACAATTATAAAATATACAGTTCTAACGTACATACAAATTCAACTTAAGAACAAACCTACAGAACCTATCTTGTACGTAATCCGGTGACTGCAAGTATATGGACAAAAATACTTTATTTAGAAAAAGTCTACATACATGATTAAGAAATTTTTTTTAAAAAACTGAAAAGAATGGATTAAAGCAGGGGTAGGGAACCTATGGCTCGGGAGCCATATGTGGCTCTTTTGATGGCAGCATCTGGCTCTCAGACAAATCTAAGACACACACAGCGATGATCACTGGATGCAGGGAGGGATGTTACCACTGCCAGCGTCCTTTGTCTGACCAAGGTGCCATCGCCTACCTATGTACTGGGGAGCATGTGCTGTGACTACCTAAGTACTGGGGTAATGTGCTATGACTACTATCTAATGGGGGCATGTGGCTACCTATTTACTAGCAGGCATGTGATGATGCTACCTATCTACTGGGGGGCATGTGCTGTGATTACCAATATACTGGGGGGGCCTGTTCTGTGGCTACCTATCCACTTGGGGGCATGTGCTGGGGATAGTTGTCTATTTGGGTGCATGTGCTGTGGCTACCTATTTACTGGGTGTCATGTGATGTGGCTACCTATCTACTGGGGGCGTGTACTGGGGCTACCTATCTACTGGGGGTCAATTATTATATTATATCTAAAGTAACATACCTACATAGCATGTATATGATGAGCATTATAAAATGTCAGAAAGATTCTATCTGTATAAAGGCAGTCCTCTACTTAAGAACACCCGACTTACAGACGACCCCTCAGTTAAAGACTGACCCCTCAGCCTACTGTTACTTCCTGTGAAGTTCTCTGAATGCTTTACTATAGTCCCAGGCTGCAATGATCAGCTGTAAGGTGTCTGTAATGAAGCTTTATTAATAATCCTTGGTCCCATCTACTTTGCCTGTAAATCGAGGACCGCCAGACAAAATAGATGGGACCAAGGATTATTAATAATGTGAATCCCTTATTAAAATTAATGGTGCTCTATAAATAAATAAATAATTTATTTCATTTCTTCTCATTCTACTTAAGGCATCATCTAATACTTGCCACAATGAACAAAGAAACCTCCGAAATTACAGAGCATGGCTTGGTGGATTGTCCTACTGCTGAAACCAAGAAGACCTCTTATCAAATGGCTTCTGACCTGAATGAGAACGACCTTACTAGAGAGCAATCTTTGACCAGGACCACAGAAATCAGCCTTCAAAATCAAGATGCCCAGGATAGCTTTAATAATAATGAAAACTGCAACCTGATGTGTGGTCAACTTAGCTGCAGGCAGAGCTGTGAAGAGGATCGTACGGTGGGGGAAAGCCTGGCCTCTGCTCCTCTGACAACCAAGGATGGTGCCTCTACTAAAGCAAAACGCGTGGCCGGAAGACGCAACAATAGAAGTAAGAAGACTCAAAATGGAAAAACCACAGGTATAAGATGTGTGAATCTAGCTTCAGCTATGTTCACAATTATCTAAGCCTTGTATGAGGAACTTTCATTCAGAATATATCCTAGCACAGTGATGATGAACCCATGGCATAGGTGCCAGAGGTGGCATTCGTAGCCTTCACTGTCGGCATTCGTGCCATCATCCCAACACAGAGTACAGGACTCGAGGCATATTCCTAGAGGGAGACTACACTGATAAACCAAATCTCTCCTACTTTTTTCAACCTCATTGGTGCCCTCTGAATGCCAATGTGAATGAAGGCTGTGACAGAGCAGGGAGCAATAAGTTACATATTAAATTGCCATGTTTGCACTTTGGGACAAATCACATTGTTTTGGTTGAAGTTTGGGCACTCAGTCTCTAAAAGGTTGTTACCATAGCCTGAGCATATATCTTTGATGTAAGGCTTGCAACTTAATCCACTTTATAGCTGTATAGCTGTGTACTTCCCAAATGACTACTGCAGCATGCTATCCTTCTCTGTGTGAATGGGAACAATTGGTGTGTGTGCTACAGGTTTTCCTGAAGCATGTGGTATATGTACAAAGAGAAATGCTATGTGAATACAGCCTAACAACCAGGTGTGGTCATTTGGGCTCCAGGTATAATTGCTCATACAAGGGCTTACCACCCACAATTTGGCTGAACATCATTCATTACTTTATAGCGATTCTGCAAGCCCAGTACAACTATGGCTCTTATGTGCTATAAGCCATGATTATTTTATTTGTTATAAATTATGGAAGCATGAGGAAAAGGACCCTTCTGTATGTGTAGATCTTCTTAAACTTCTGTCAAATTAACAATATCACTAGCATCCTCTGGTAGGGTATGAAATGTTCTGTCCAGAACTCCCTCTTTTATATGAAACCTTACTCTTTTAACAATAAAAAGTTCCCTCTATAGTCCTGTGAAGATGGCAGAGAAGAGTTCCTTTTAGAAGGAAGGAGTTTCTAAAAGCACCTCTTCTCAGGCACATTTTACTTCTCGCTGCTCTTTTTCACATGACTTTGAAGTGATTTTTTTTTATTCTAGAAATTCTAGGGAATTCTAGAAAGGACATATAATAATGTACCTGAGCGGGCTGGTAGTGTACATTTCATCTAACATTTGATTTCTCAAGTTTGGTCATCCATCTGGCTATCCTAAATAATCTCAACTGAGTGTCGCCATTGCTCCCCATTTCCTACCCTTCTCTACAATATGTAAGAGAGTAAAGAAAAGCTGGGTCTCCCCATTCCCCTCCTCCAATATCTTTCAATTTGGGGCTTGCATATGTATTCAGCCTGCACTTACTGGAGTTCTTCATTTCTCTGATGTGACCAGGATGCGGCACTGTTTTCATTTATATGAGAGTCAACGTTATGTAATGTGTCATGTTATGTTGATTATGTAGATGGCTTCAGTTTTATTGTTTTGTTTTTTTTTACATTTTATTTGCTTTTCCAAATTAAACATAACACAATAAAAAAAACAGGCACCAGCATAACTGCTATCATAACATCACAATAAGAGCATTGGGAGGGGAGTGATCCACTGTCTATGGCCCCGACCAGCAAGTCATTTTAAAGTCCCTCTCTATTTCTCTCATGTGTGACCACTGCTGTATAATTCCATATCTGTCCAATGAGGTATATGATCTTTGTATTATAATGTTGTAATTGCAAGCAAGTTTGTGAGCTACAAACACAGTGTGCCGGGGATATGCAGATTCCATAAGGTGCTGCTAAAGGCACAGTTTTGATATAAAAAATGAAGCCTAGTTCCCCACAAAAAAATGGCTGTGCCAATAAAAACCGGCCAGGTGTACATTAGCACATTTTTCTCCTTATCTGCATGGAATGGAAAAGGATTGCTAGCCACTGTGCATGGAAACCATGCCTCCCATATATGTTCTCATCCACAGACTTATTAGTATTTTCTGTCCATGACCCCTTTGCTGTATGTGGAGACTAAAAAATATGGTCAGTAGGATAGGAAGTGGTGTCTCTAGTAAGATAATATTTCAGCATTTGGAGCATCACAAAGGAAATGGCTGCAGTCATGTATATATGGGATGTGTGGTAAATATGTCATCTAAGACCATTTAGCCATTCATCTCTGCTTTACGAATGGTTATATAATGTGTCCAAATACATCCTGATACTTAATAAAAAACTATTCATACTTTCACCTAATTTGGTTCTATATACTACCGTGTGTCTCTGAAAGTAAGGCGGCATTCTAAATTATTTTTTGCCCTGAAATATGGGTTACAGCTTTTTGCTGGGTATGTCTTTTTTTCCATGAGCAAAAATCCACATTGTTTCTAAAACAAATCAACATTTATTCAAATATAATCGTATCATCATCTTTTGGAACATCATCATAAGTCTCAACCCTTCCATTGTGAATTTCTCATAATAATATTTCCATTGGACCAAATTTCTTAGGTCTAGCAATGGAACTTTCCTTATTTGAGCCCCTCTTGTGCATGTAGCAGCTGGTAGCATATTGAATCTGTCAGCTCCCTCTTCCATGCAGTTCCGTCCTCTTCCTTGTCTAAGCTGCCTTCAGCTGACCGGCTGAAAGGGGTCATGTTTTATACCGCTTTACCTTCTCTACCACCCAGAAACAGGCAATTTTACAGGTAATCTTATGCATAGGTACACAAGGCTTATAGAGCAATTCTGCAGTGTTAGGACTGACATGTCCGATAACAGAGCTCAATGTCAATGTAATGTTGCAGTGTTGTGCAGGGTTCTAGCTCCTGCTCAGCATCTCCTCTAATTGCGGACACTGTCTCTGGGGGAAGGACGCAAAGATCAGGGTCTGACATTCATGTGCCACCGAGGCTGTGTGAGTGAGGAGGTGTATAATGCATTAAGACCGGTGACTGCATGTAGACAATAAGCCCAGCTTCACACTCTGCCGATAAACCTTATGGCTAATTTATCTTTTGCTGTAATTTATCTGAATTTGCTTCCTTGTTTAGTCATCCGATGATTGTTACTATCTATTGCGAGGTGCTTAATTAAATGTGCAGGGAGGTGCTTAATAAAATGTACACGGTTACTAAAAATGACAGCAGTGAGCGTGTACACGACCTGCTGCTATGGACAGTTTTAGACAAAGTGGGGCCCCAAAATAAAACCTTGAACCTTCACATTAAGTGCTCCCTTTAGCCTTGCACAATGATGGCACTATGCAGACTGTAATATAGAGAGGTCCCCCCTCCTTTCTCCTAGAGTCCTATACAATCCCCTAGAAAATGTATGTGGATGATGTGGCAATTAATAAAATGAATACTTACCTGTCTGTTTCCACGCTGCTGCCATTTCTTCTTCTCAGAAAAAGAACAATACATTAGGTCGCGTCTCTGTCTCTGTCATTATGCACCGCTTGGGTCCCCCCTAGTGTACAGAGTGGCACAGACAAAAGGGTCTTGTACTACTGTGTAACAGCAGTTTTCAAAGATATGTTTAGTTAGTGTGGGTTAGTTTATCACCCCGGTTCCCTTTAAGGAGATATAGCTGTTTGAAGTGTGCCCCTGGGGCGTATTTTCAGTGTAGATCTGTAGCTTAAACCCTGCACTGAAAAGGCTGAAAAAAATCAATCTAGGGCTTATTTTAGGGGTAGGCCTTATATCAGCAAAACATGAATCCCCCGTATTGTAAAGCACAGTTATCATTGCTGTTTACATTTTATTTCTGTACTTAATCCTTTAGTGCTTTCAGCCTCAGCTGATTTATCGATTTCAGAAGACAGCAAGTGTGTGGATTTTGCTCATGACATGGCAAACCTTGACTCACATGTTCTCCAGGAACACAAGAATCGGAGGCAACTTCGAGATTCCCTGTTTTCCCTCATTCGAGAAGGACTTGAGCAGACTGATGGTCGAATGCTTCCTGCGTGCCTTCATCAGGTATATCAATGCAACTTGGTACATAAATGATCTCTTAGGATAAGATCATATTTGTCACCCCACAGATCAGCTGATATTAGCTTGAGGCATAAGAACTGTCTGCACCTGAAAGAAGATATTATTGTTTCTTGCTGTTTCTGATGAGGTCAGATAAGTAGTAATATAGTCCTCAAATTTATCTTACCAAAAATTTAATTTTTAATTATTAGTACATTATGATTACTTCTGTACTTGTTAGTACTCTTCATAGACTTACCGTATATACTTAAGTATAAGTCGAAAATTTGCTGAAAAACACAGACTCTGCTTATACATGAGTAAAAAAAGAGTATTGAATTTCTTTTTTTATGAATTGGGCAAACAAGTCTGGCTATATATGGGGGACAGGCTGGCTATATAATGGCGTGAGCTGGTTGACTGTATAATGGCGTGAGCTGGCAGGCTGTATACTGGGGGCAGGGGGCTGGCTGTATACTGGGGGCAGGGGGCTGGCTGTATACTGGGGGCAGGGGGCTGGCTGTATACTGGGTGAATGGTGGCTGCCTGTATACTGGGTGAATGGTGGCTGCCTGTATACTGGGTGAATGGTGGCTGCCTGTATACTGGGTGAATGGTGGCTGCCTGTATACTGGGTGAATGGTGGCTGGCTGTATACTGGGTGAATGGTGGCTGGCTGTATACTGGGTGAATGGTGGCTGGCTGTATACTGGGTGAATGGTGGCTGGCTGTATACTGGGTGAATGGTGGCTGGCTGTATACTGGGTGAATGGTGGCTGGCTGTATACTGGGTGAATGGTGGCTGGCTGTATACTGGGTGAATGGTGGCTGGCTGTATACTGGGTGAATGGTGGCTGGCTGTATACTGGGTGAATGGTGGCTGGCTGTATACTGGGTGAATGGTGGCTGGCTGTATACTGGGTGAATAGTGGGCTGGCTGTATACTGGGTGAATAGTGGGCTGGCTGTATACTGGGTGAATAGTGGGCTGGCTGTATACTGGGCCTGGCAGGCTAGATACTGGATAGGGGGGAGGCTGGCTAGCTATATATTGGGGGCAGGGGCTGGCTGCCAATATATTGGGGGCAGGGGCTGACGGTGGCAGGCATTGACCAATGGATAGGTAAGGTGTCTCCGGGATGTTTGCGGTGCCAAGTACAAAGAACAAAACCTTTATCTTATATTAAGGTTTCTTTATTGGTTTGAGCAAGACGCGTTTCAAGCCTGGACCGGGCTCTTCCTCAGTTACATGAAGCATACATTAAAATCAGTGTGTCTGGCTTATAAACCTCTCCACTTGGTGGGAAGTTAATACACAGCTGACATCGTCATGATGTCATAACGTAAATAAACACAATGGGGCACATTTATCAAACTGTCTGAAAGTCAGAATATTTTTAGTTGTCCATGGCAACCAATCACAGCCCCTCTTTAAAATATTCATGAGCACTGGTAAAATGAAAGCTGAGCTGTGATTGGTTGCCATGGACAACTAGAAATATTCTGACTTTCAGACAGCTTGATTAATCTCCCCCAATCATTAGTATTTGTCCATTGATAAAACTAATAAACAATAAAAACTTTAAAACTTAATGTTATAGCTAAAAGCGGATATAGTACACATATGGTATTAATGGCACATAGAATACCTGCACATTATCTATTAAATACCTAAAAATATCATTATTAAAAGAAATATCATACAGTCACAGCCACTGTTAATTGCCTCAAAAGTGGAAACCCGCACAGCAAATGTATACTTAAAGTATGCCTCAAGAGGCCATCACACTCTGATTGACAATATGTAACCAAAAAAAGACAAAGGGGAGTGTGTATAGGCCAAAGATATCTATATACAAATCTTTATTTATATCACAAATGGTAAACACTACAAAACATGCTTATATATTAAAAACACCTAAAACGTACAAAAGTACATGCAGTTTGACCCATGCAAATGACCACAATAGGTCTATGCATAACACATAACCCTATAAAGGCAATATATCAATAGCCTGTTTCTGCCCTGTAAAGAAGGTATCTGTAAGAGGAAGCTAATGTGGCACAGTGAAAAGTCAAAATAGGTTGTTAGTAATTCCCCTAAACAACATGCAAAATGATGTAACAGGGACCAAAACAAGAACGGCACACTCTAGAGTAAACACAGATAAGTGGGAAATATAAGGTTACCCATCCAAGTGATAGACCAGGAATGCACTCAGCACTCAGCTGCAACATTAATGGGAGGCATGTGAGTGGCTATTTTTCACCCTGGGGAGGGGCACTTATGTATATATGGCGGACCATTGACCGCCAATACAATATGGATCCCTGAGGAAGTCGCATGTAGCGACGAAACGCGTGGGGACTCTTTGCCCATATGACCCTCTGCACACGTCGCATTCCTGGTCTATCACTTGGATGGGTAACCTTATATTTCCCACTTATCTGTGTTTACTCTAGAGTGTGCCGTTCTTGTTTTGGTCCCTGTTACATCATTTTGCATGTTGTTTAGGGGAATTACTAACAACCTATTTTGACTTTTCACTGTGCCACATTAGCTTCCTCTTACAGATACCTTCTTTACAGGGCAGAAACAGGCTATTGATATATTGCCTTTATAGGGTTATGTGTTATGCATAGACCTATTGTGGTCATTTGCATGGGTCAAACTGCATGTACTTTTGTACGTTTTAGGTGTTTTTAATATATAAGCATGTTTTGTAGTGTTTACCATTTGTGATATAAATAAAGATTTGTATATAGATATCTTTGGCCTATACACACTCCCCTTTGTCTTTTTTTAGCCACTGTTAATTGTCACTATCTGATTGTTGGAAGCTGGAAATGGTAAATGTTGTAACTGTAAGGCCTCATTCACACAAATGTGTGAACGGCCATATATACGTGTAGCATACACTCCCATTCATTACAATGGGCAACACAGCCATCCATTTTAATGGCCCTATTTTGCAATGTACCGTACCATAAAACAGGAGAGATGTAAAAAATATAGTGCATATCCTATATTTATTTCCATTCCGTACACCCCATAGAATGTATAAAATATGGTTTGCATAAGTGCTGCATACAGTTGTGCACGGTATGCTAGAATATATATATGTGCAGTATTCAGGGAGACCAGAAGCAGTGGGAGGTGCATTTAGCCAGCCATTATTTGTCATCCCGCCGTATTTTATACAGATACAGTTCCATACGTGCTTAGGCCTCATTCACACGGCCGTTCAGGGAACGTATATACATTGCATATACGTCCCCCATAGGCCAGCAATTGGTGTGCAGCGCCATACGGAAGCTTTGTGGCACCGTACCGTTCCATGAAAAGATAGGACATGTCCTATCTTTTCTCGGCATACTGCGCTGTGCGCCATATATCCCTATGTAGAGGGGCGGTGTGAGCAGCGCTGCTCACCTCCGCCCCTCTCCATAGGAATACACAGCACACGGCTCCGACATGTCCTATCTTTCTACGGAACGGTACAGTGCCACACGTATGCAGCACCGTACCACTCCCGTACGGCGCTGAGAGGCCATAGAAGTGTATGGGGGACGTATATATATAGCCTAAAACCGGTGAAAAACGCTCTGTATTTACAGCCAAAATAAAGCTGTATTTACAGAACGGTGAATAAAACATATGGTCGTGTGCATGAGGCCCAACAATTGTATTTTGGCCTGTGACAATTGGATTTTCAACATTTTCCATTGTCGTGGGAACAATGATTAACAATAATGCTTCATTGCAGACACTTTTAACAACTCTTCAAAGGGACATCTCACACATGTGGTGATATAAAATATAATATATATAATTTAGCAGCAGGGGCTGCTACACAAGTTCAAGGGGCACTTAGAATTTTCTTTCTAGCCCTCATGGTTGCGGAGATATCAGTCCCAGTATCTGACCAATAGATTATAATCACACACGCTCCTACCTCTGCTTCCAGCTCTTCCTCTGACAGTGGAGAGGATTATAATAGTCAGATATCTTTACTGATATCTCAGCAACTGTGGGGTCTAGAAAGAAAATTCGAATTAGCCTCTACATTATGGTACCCTGTTTCCCCTAAAATAAGACATCCCCCAAAAATAAGACCTACCGTAGTACAAGTTTGTTCGGGCTTAGAAATATAAGGCTTCCCCTGAAAATAAGACCTAGCGGCAGTCATTGCAGGAGCTCCCCCCAAGTCATACATTAGTATTAGGAAATCTTTTAGATGCTGCAGAAGGTTGTGACATGGGGAAGAATTCATGGAAGTAAATCACTGACTGTTGTGCTGCAAATGTGATACCAGCAGCTGCCAGGATAAGAAGGGTCATTTATGGAAAGTGCTATTACTAAACATGAGAGATTGGGGGCCAATGATTCTAATAAATACAATGATTCTAAGAAATACACCATGAAATTCAGAGTTTGGAGAGTCATAAGAAGGTTAGAGAAGTTGATTTTTTTGTTCACCAATAAATGTAAATTCTTGTTCATGGAAAAATAAGACATCCCCTGAAAATAAGACCTAGTTCCTCATTAGGAACAAAAATTTATATAAGACACTGTCTTATTTTCGGGGAAACAGGGTATGTTTATCTCCACATGTGTGAGGTGGTGTAAGTTACTCTTCAAAGTTGATCCTTACAGCCTGAGGCTATAGTTCAGTAAATTATAAGCTTCCAAAGAGCATCACCAGAGGTCACAATGAACAGAGGACTTCCTGTACCAGGACCAGATATACTATCTATCATTTAACATGTATGGCGCCTTACATTGAATCTAATGTCTTGCTATATTTTTCTTCTGTAGATCGCAGAGACCTATTTTCTGGAAGAAGATTGTATCCTTTTTACTTTTAATTTATATGAAATCTAATGCAGTGGTGCATGCGAGGTTGAGCTGGACAAATTCTGGATTCTGGTAGGCACATCTTTTGGCAAACATGGTTGGGAAATTTTCAATTGCTATTGTTACCGCTGTCTGCTACTGACCAACCTTGAAATAGCAGGCTTGCTCCTTGAAAGGAATATTTAGCATTAAAGCATAACTATAATTTTGAGGAAGTTTTATTTTAGAATAATAGTAAACTTTTGTAATATACTGCATTGAGTAAAGATTTTTTTTCTCTCTTCTTCTTTCTCTTGTAAACCTTATTCCATCCTGGAAAACTTATTTGCAAGTTTTCCCAGAATCCCCTAGTGGAGCAAGGAATACTCTTAATTACTGACCCTAGTCAAAACCCTCTGACTCCAGTTCCCTACATTATACTGAAGACACCCAACCAGGTCTTCTGGAATAGATATACTGGCAAATTTGACAGCACAAGAAGCCAAGAGTCAGTGCTAAATCATCGATTGACACCTCATTCAGGCTGTCAGTCTGTGACATTACCCTTCTGTCTCATAAATACAAAGTAGCTGGATATATGTAAATTGGTAAAATACTAGATAAACCAACAATTTAATTTAGATGTTTAGGTGATACATTTGAAAGAAGCTTTTTCTCATAGCCACATCCCCTCCCCTCCCCTGCCATCCTCACTGTTCTATCATTTCTACTGCCAAAACTGAGTGATTCTTGACTGCTCAATCAGATGAGAAAGCAATGCAATTCATCCAGCTAGAACGGGTCTATCACGAGCAGTTACTTGCAAATCTGTCCGCTATCCAGGAGCAATGGGGTGAGTAGATGATTACTATATACATCTTTTTCCTTGACACTTAGTATGCATTAATTAGATGTTGCTTATGCAAGAATGGCTCATGTGGATCTATACATTGTGTTATTCAATAAAATTCTCTCTGGATGCCTAGCTACACTGAGCCTCCATGTATCATCTTGTGTCAGTCCTGTATAATTGAAAACAACATAAGATTCCATAACATAGGTAATAATAACATTATCTCATGGGTCCCATCTCGCACATTGCTCAGTGTACCACCAGAGTAAGCTTTTGAATGGAGCAGCCGTCAAGCATGAGACTGATTGTGACAATTGAATACAGTACTAACCTGTTTCTAAACGGCCCCAATCGAAGAGAGGGGCAGCAGACTAAATGTCAGATAGCTACATATTTAATCTTGATGGATATTATTGTGTCTGAGAAGTGTAACGGTATAAAGCAATTATTCCAGGAATCCTGCATGTCCAGGGGAGGTGTTTAAAAAAAAAAGAAAAAGAAAGTTACCTGGCTGAAGGTTCCAATGAAAATGTCAACGGTCATAGGGCTGCCGGGAGATAGAACGAGTGTACTTTGAACCGAAAAACCACTGGGACCCTTTTTTCCCCCTTAACCCGTCCTAACTCATAGGGAGTTTTCCTGGAATCCTAGAAATCATTGCTTTCATTAGGGGGTATAGATAATAATGCTAAAATTCTGCAATTTCGTTATATAGAAACAAAATGGAAGACAGCCGGATGTACATCAGTGCAGCTACCACAGAACTCTGAGAATGGTCTGAGCTGCCAAGAAATAGAAACACTTTTTAATATGTGTGGATCTCATCAAGAGTAAGTACACTTCAAAATTGTATATATGTGTAAAGAAGTATGTTAATGGCTTTTACTTTTTTTGTCCTTTTAATGGTAGTTTAGCAAATATTCCCTGAATGCCAAATACATCCATTGAAAAATAACAAAATACTGTTATATTTAAAGTAGAAAAACTTTTTCCTAGCTCTGCACTAAGCCAAAATAAGAAATTATCTAATTTACACTCATTGGCTATTTGCAGCTAGCAGGCTGGAAGCTAGCAGTACCTTATCTCTCTGACTGTCTATGTGGGGGTTGGTTGCCATGTGAATCCGTAGCTGGGGGGAGGAGTTACTGGCACATGCACACTCTTGAACAGTAAAAGCTCCAGGCAGTTCTAGGACCTGCCGTGATGTCATTAAGCATGTGACCGATCACATGTTTCAGGTCATCCAATCAAATACCAGGAATGGTATGTAGCAGAGCTGTTTGTGTTTGGAGATAGTAGAGGTGTGTGTGTATGTAACTGTGAGGGCAAAAATAAAGACCAAGCTCAGGCTCCCCATCAGTTCTAATGAATGGTATCAGATCCTGCACAATACAGCACAGTGTATATACAGGGAAACCTCTTTGAGCCCATCTCTTTGTACAGGAAGGTGGTGATCTGCAGATAGGAGGCAGCTTCCATAGAGTATAATGAAAAAAAAAATCAGTGATTTAATTAAAAAAAAAAAAGTCTTTTAGGGAGGAGAGAGGTGGTATTCTGGAGAGATTTTACTGTGTGTATACATATATGTACACATACTTTTTAATCCTATGTAGGTGTTTTATTGTTTAGGTGGACATGTTTTGGGGTGCGTTCACACGTGGCAGTAATGCATGCGTTTTCAAATGCATCAGAACAGCTGAGAAAAGGAGATTTGCCTGATTACATAGCTGCTAACATTGTTTAAATAAACGCATGCATGTTGCAAGTGCAATGTTAACAGCTATGTAATCGGGCAAATGTCCTCCTTTCAGCTGTTATAATGCGTTTGAAAATGCTGGCGTTAATGCCATGTGTGAACCCACCCTTAATATATATTTTTCTTTGTGATATAGTAGATTACAGCATGATGCAAAGCTCCAGTGCTCTGTGTCTTCCATGCCTTGCTCTGCATTAGATCTCTGTACAAGCCATATATACTCGTGTATAAGCCGAGTTTTTCAGCACAAAAAATGTGCTGAAAAACCTCAACTCGGCTTATACACGAGTCAAGTAAAAAATAAAAACCTTAATACTCACCCTCCGGTGTCCGGAGTGCTGGCGCAGGTCCCGGGCTTCGGTCCCGGTGGCTCCTCTTCTCTCTTCTGTAGCCGGGGGGCTACATGGGGGCTGGCTGTATACTACATGGGGGCTGGCTAGCTGTATACTGCACCCTCGGCTTATACTCGAGTCAATAGGTTTTCCCAGTTTTTGGTGGTAAAATTAGGGGTCTCGGCTTATACTCGGGTCGGCTTATACTCGAGTATATACAGTAACACTGATTCTGTGTCCTGATTGGCTGGTTTTGCGCATGCTCTGAGTGCTATTGGCATCACTGCCTGTAGCTGATGTCACGACCAGGAAGTCCCGCCCACTTCAGGAAAAGCAGAGAGAATTTTACCGATAGCCTCATATACCTCCTATATCTCAGCATAGGAGGGAGCAAGAACCACGATACAGGTATTGTATTGGAATTGTTAGGCTCTCTCCAGCCGTGCTAAAACTATTTTTTTGTCAAGTAACTTTACAGTTACATTTTAAGGTTACGTGAGATCAGCCCTTGAATATGTGGTGCATAGACCTGAGTGAAGTTGCCCCCACCCCACCTTGTTCAAATCTACCAAAATTGGTGTAAACCGTTTGGGCTACATTTGTGCTGTTTTGTGCAGCAGAAACTTTAGTTTGTGCCGCTATCGTTTTTAAGATATTAATAAAAGTTTCCATGTTGTTTGATTTAAGCAACACAAACGTAGTACAAACGTTTGACACCAATTTTGTAAGATTTGAACAAGGTGGGGAGCCCAACTTCACTAGATTGTACTTATATTTACTAGATGTATATTAAGGATATGTTGGCACTTGGTGCAATGTTACTGAAAACTACATCAAGATACAGGCTTACTGTAGGACAACAGTTTGAGGTTAAATCACCTCTGTACTGATATTATCGTGGTCTATAAGTAAGTGAAGTAATAATATTAGTTGCTTTGTGACACCAGCACCTGCCCAGGGGTTGTATATATAAGGTAGCAAGTACACTGTTAATTCTTATAGTTCGTGTATAGGAGCAAGAAAAGTAAAAAGGTTTTTATTACTAGAGGAGTGGGTCAGAGCATTGGTAAGTAAGTGTGCATTGACAAGTGTCTATAGCAGACCTACTGTACTACAATTTGCTGACAAATGTAATCAAAGCTGTGCTAGAAAGTAGTCGAGACACACAATTAGCATTGTTACCTTTGAGGAGTATGTCCATCCTGACCCGTCCGCCCCTGAAAGTAAGTATAATGGGTACATGAGCCTAGGATTTCTACATTACATGCTCAGTTCTTTTCACTCCAACTGCAAAGCAATGTTTATACTTAGTGGATAATAGCTTATGGAGGACAGATGTAACTGCATGGCGTCCTTTCCCGCCCTCAGTGATGCCTCTGTCCATATAAGGACAGTTAAGGCACTCAGGAGACACAACCATCGCTTAAAGGGGGATGGGACAGAACAGGAGGACATGTCCTTGCCCTCCGTTGAAAGGATACGTAAAGAATCCACCTGACGTATTCTTACAGCTCTATAGCTTGGTCGCGGTGCGGTGACACACTTTGTACCCCAATGAAATAGACCTCTATGAGGGCAGACAATTTGTACAGCTAGTTCACGGTCCCCAATAGAGCTGTGTGCATGGGGCCAAGGTATAGGGGCAGATTTACTTACATGGTCCATTTGCGATCCAGCGGCATGTTTAAATGCAGCGTTTTTTCCGAGTCCGTCGGGTTTTTTCATGCCCATTGAACCCCTTCCCCCCCCCCCCCCGATTTCCGACGCGTGCATGCCGGTGCCGATGCGCCACAATCCGATCGCTTGCGTCAAAATCCCGGGGCAATACAGGGAAAATCGGCGCAAAACAGAAAAATTTGGTTAATCTGTCGCAAAAACGCGAATCGGCCCCTTAGTTAATGACCCCCATTGTGTCATATAGACTGTAGTCCACACTTATCCAGCCAGAGCTCAAGATCTAGTAGTAACCTGTACTCTGATTGGATTAGTGCTGTTTACAATGTATATAACACAGCACATTAGGGAGCACTATTTGTATATTGAAAGCAGGACAACATATTTAAAGAGAACCCGTCATGTTTAGGAGAGATACAACAGCTCCAGGCAGCCATGTTACAGCAGAACATGTCAGATTCATGTGTAGCTGATGTCTGTGTCTCTCTCCTGTATATTAGGAGGAAGCAGCATGTCAGCAGATGACATACACACACTAGCCATGCTTTACTATACATTACACACAGACATGAGCAGGGAGAGGGGAGGGGTAACAGGGGTGACATCACTGCCTCTGATCATGTGACCAGCCTCACTTACATGATAAAGAATAGATGATTTTACAATGAATAATGTATGAAATAACTAGATAAAGGCTGGGATGGGATCCTTGTGAGCTGCTCCAACAGGTAGTGGTGACAGGAATAGTGGCAGAGACCTGATGATAGGTGTCCTTTAAATATGTTTTGATTTCAAATACGGTATCTACAATGTTTATTGAAAAATACTTACAATGTTTGCAATTAACAAATATAAACAACACAAACATTAATTTATGTAAAAACGTTATGAAATCAGTGGTTACTCATAAATCTGAAATGTTAAATGTGATCTCAAAATTAATATGTTGTCTTCATGGATGGAAAGGTTTTTTTTTTTTGTGGGGAGAAACAAATAACACAAGACAATTTTACAGTGTACACCCCAGATGGTAAATTGAGAATGTGTAGTATCTGTCCCAGTTACTGTGCAATGTTCTAAGTGCAGACTAGAAAATCCAATGATTAATGTTTGTATCTTTTCTCCCCCCTACAGCCCTCAGGCCTCAAATTGGGAGGTAAGTGCACTTCTCCTTTGCCTTCTATTTTCAAGTTACTTGTCCATTCGTGTTTTTTTTGACAGAATTTCCTTTTTTTATTTGTGTTCTAGTTCCCTACTTCAGACAAAATTCAAAGCTTCAATCAATTACAGGGATCAGATGTACATGATGTAGATGGCGAATGTCCAGGTATGTATACATTTTACCTATAACTTGTTGCAGTAACAAGTGTTATTCTGCAGATGAACAATAGGTGTGGCAGTAGTGTGAATGGACTAACCCTGTTGTAATTGTGTTTTTCTCTTTAAAAAAAAATGCATGTTACCTCATTGTGTACTGAAAATGTTCACTTTCGTTATCAATTCCTTACTGTTTTCGAGATCTTGGATTTCTTTCCGAGCCTCCTTTGTTTACTTTCAGTGGATACAATTTTTTTGTTATGTTCCTGTGATGGCTCTAATAATTGTTCGCACACCACACACAATGCCAGAACACACATTTTCTTTTTGTACCACTGGAATTTAGGAATGACCATTCCATTTCATATGTGACTTGGATGGTATACAAGAGCTTACTGAGCCAGGACATGACTCTGCAAGTGATTGTGCACAGCAGTCCATGTTCTTGTGAGATAAACCTATGAGAGGCCAGGGGGCAATGGCAGATCTTCAGATAGCGGATATAGGTGGACGGCCGGGCCTTCGGCTTCCCAGGGGTCTACATCCACCCATACTCGGGCTCTATATGAAGATTGTCTGGTTTAAAAAAAAACTGCTATACAGGCAGTCCCCAGATTATGTACAAGATGGGTTCAGTAGGTTTGTTAATAAGTTAAATTTGTATGTAAGTTGGAACTGTATATTTTATAATTGTAACTCCAGACAAAAAATTTTTGGTCTCTGTGACCAAAGATAACTCTTACAGCTGAATTTTGTAGTCTTCGACTAAAGATCAGTAAATTTCCAACATCCAAAGGTCCATTTGTAACTAGGGGTCGCCTGTAAGTCAGGTTTTTCTTAAGTAGGGGACCTCCTGTACTCTCCTTTCAGCTTCATCTACCCAGCCCAGCAGCTGTGGCTTTTCCTTTTCCTCCTCACAGTCATACACTATGACGTGGTGGGTAGAAGGCCACAAGAGGAGAAGGGGGGCTCTGCTGTGGACATTTCATTTAAGGTGGGCCAGTACGGGCTGTGGTGGTGTCGTGGGGCGGGGGAAATTAGGCCTTGGGGCACAAGGTTGGTATGGACGCTGGGGGGCCCTAGATGTGTGAACAGCACAGGGACCATGGGACACTTAATCCACCACTGCCAGGGGGGTCTTGATTCTAGAATCCAAGATTAGGTGTTGTGATGGTGTCTTATCCCCTGGATAAAATAAAACTTTACTCAACAAACTCGCTGAACTAAGTGCAACATATGAAAAAGAGATCCTATAACTTCACAAAAAAGGAAATACACTTTATACCACTGCAGAGGACTTGTAATCCCGATGATCATCCACTAAATTGAAATAAATACAGACGGTCCCCTACTTAAGAACACTCGACTTACATACGACCCCTAGTTACAAACGGACCACTGGATATTGGTAATTTATTGTACTTTAGTCCTAGGCTACAATAAACATCTAAAACTGTTATCACAGGTCTCTGTAATGAAGATTTAGTGTTAATCTTGGTTCTTATGACAACCCAACATTTTTAAAATCCAATTGTCACAGAGACCAAAAAAGTTATGGCTGGTATTACAATGATAAAATATACAGTTCCGACTTACATACAAATTCAACTTAAGAACAAACCTACAGACCCTATCTTGTATGTAACCCGGGGACTGCCTGTAAATAAATAAATTGACCACATTTATTTATGATCTGTTGGTACTGTGAGGTGACCTGGAAAGAGTAACAGAGAAGGGCAGGGTTTAGGATTAGTTGTTCTCTTCCAAATCCATTTCTATCTCTGGACCTTTTAGTACTGGTCTATAATGGGTAGAATATTTCCCAGGAATTTTAGTGACCAGGTTACAACCAGGTCTCTATTATAAAGGTCACAGCTAGGAAGCCTTACTGAGCATCCCATCAGATTAGACTTACTATCCCCCGATAACTCCTTGGACAGAACACCAAGTGCAATATGATAGCAGCAGTCTCTTCCAGGCAGGCTATTTGCAGATGCCTGTTAATGTTATTGAGAGTTAGAAACGATCTATATCTATGCCTTTCTGAAAGTGGAAATTAAGACTTGGCTTTTATTGATTTTTATTCATCCAAGCGAAATCATTTTAATGCTCAAAGCAAATCTGGATATAGAAGCAGATAACACAGTGCAGATATAATAAAGCTGCGTGGGAAACCCCAGAAAAAAAGTCTGCTCTCAAGGAACCCCATCTCCATTCCTATAGCAAAGAAACTTGGTTTGTGTGCAGGTACAGGTGGTCCCCTACTTAAGAACACCCAACTTACAGACGACCCCCGAGTTACAGAGGGACCCCTCTGCCCAATGTGATTTATGGATGCTTACTATAGTCCCAGGCTGCAATTATCAGCTGTAAAGTGTCTGTATTGAAGCTTTATTGATAATCCTTAGTCCTATTACAGCAAAAAATTTTGAAAATCCAATTGTCACTGGGACAAAAAAAATTTGTTTGGAACTACAATGATACAGTTCCGACTTGCATACAACTTAAGTACAAACCCAAGGAACCTATCTTGTATGTAACCCGGGGACTCCCTGTATCTGTATTTGGCACAGATTTATTTACATACAACTCTGCATATCTTTTATTAAAGTACACATAAATATCACACAATTGTGACAAACTATATAAATAATCTCACAATGAATGTAACAAAAGTTATGACTTCAGATATCATTTTCACGTTTTAAACCCATTTTGGATTATTGGTCACAGTTAACATTATATTATATAACACTGTATACCAGGACATCAGGAAATATCATTCAGCCTCTCCCTGGGGGTTTGTGTCATACTAACTGATGTACTAAGGACCAACAGTTTCGTAAGTAATAAAAACACATTTATAGTAATCAATACTAATACATCAAATCTACCCTAAAATTTATATCTTTATGGGTTATTTTATCAAGATTAAAAATTGGGAATCGTTCCCTCTGAATAGAGCAGTGGGACAATTTCCACCTCTCAAATGCCTGTGTAACCCTCTCAGTTCCTAATACCCTTGATTTACTAGCATCACATGTAGTGAACCTCATGGAAATGATTGAGGAAATAGTGAGTAATATCAGAACTTGTTTCTACCTTGTAGTTTGAAATTGTATGTGTGCTAGAGGGTACACTATGTCATTCCAGGCTATTACATAATGATTGAGGACAAGGTAATCAATGCAGGCAGAGGCTTGCCTCCAACAATGATGTGTTCATTATCCAGAGTTTTCCACATTCAGAACATTAAATTATTCATAGCGCTAAAGAAAATATGGAATTTTGTAATGTACTTTGTAGATTTAGTGCTTGGACCTTTTAGGCTTCTGGATGTTGGTTTCCAATTAACTAATAACTAACAGAAATCTTAAATTGATAAATAAATGCACAGAAAGTGTTAAATCCTCCTAGTTTAAATGAAATAAGCATTTTCCATACAGGTCTAGAGACCACAAATTTGTAAACTTTTGTTGTTTTTTTTTTTTTAATTTATTTGAGGATTTATTTTTTACTTTTTCTCTAATTTACCTTACTGACAGACCGCCTCTGGCAGTGTTTAATAGTTATGTGTTAAGGAGAGACCTGGGAGCCATTATAAGGCCCCCAGCTGTCGTGCTAAGAAGACACATCCCAGTGAGCATGATGCAGGGTGTCTGCAGAGTTGGGCCTGGCTGCCCATTAACATGTTCAACCAGTGGTAACTGACCCATATGTTTGTCAGAACCTACAAAATTATTACATTGCATTTTAAGTTTTTACATCATACAGAAATAGGACTTCTGACACTGCATTATCACTAATTGACTAGCATGAGAATTATGATGTGATAAGGCAGCACGGTGAGGGGAATTGGTTAAAGGACACCTGTCATCAGGTCTGTGTCACTATTTCTGTCACCACTACCTGTTGGAGCAGCTCACAAGGATCCCATCCCAGCCTTTATCTAGTTATTTCATACATTAATCATTATAAAATCATCTATTCTTTATTATGTAAATGAGGCAGGTCACATGGTCAGAGGCAGTGATGTCACCCCTGTTACCCCTCTCCTCTCCTCCCGCTGCTCATGTCTGTGTGTAATGTATAGTAAAGCATTGCTAGTGTCTGTGCTGCATCTGCTGACATGCTGCATCCACCTAATACACAGAGACACAGACATCAGCTACACAAGTACCTGGCATGTTCTGCTATAACGTGGCTGCATCCTGGAGCTGTTGTATCTTTCACATACACATACACATGCACACACAGGCTGCAGGGGGCGTGGCCACCAACAAGCACATGGAGCAGCCATTACATGGAGCAGCTGTCAGTCACTGGGGGTGTGGCTGTGCCTCCCACTCATGAATAAGCTGGACAGCTTGAATATGCTAATGACTCATTGGACATTTCACACAGCTTTAGGACCTCATTGCTTAAGTATACAGGCATGTAGAGGGACAATGAAGCGATAGAGGTGCTTTCTAATGGCAGTTTATGAAAATATATTTAGTTTAGGGGGTTATTTTGCATGACGGGTTCTCTTTAACTAGTTGTGAGGAACAGGAGCAGCATTCATCAAGCAATATTTATCTGGCAGTTCTGGAAACCTACTGGCTGACATCAGAAAATCAGACACGTCTGTCACACCTTCTAGGACACTATTTAGGGCAATGAGTGAATGACTAGATAAGGCTTCTTCTCGTCCATGCTTTTTTTTTTACCCTTTCACATGTTAAAAATTGCTTTCTTTTTGGATTAAATGAACAGCATGCAACAAGTTCAGAGAGGTGCTGGAGCCCATTTTAGTGGGGGTGGCCCAATTCTGCACTTTAAATTTTATGTCTTATCCATCTTGCATTGGTTAGCAGATGAAATTACAGGATAATTGTGTACGATTAGATCTGTCGCTGGTGCAAGACAGACTCCAGCGTCTTCTGCAATTTGGAAGGTCCTATGCACCAGGATTAGACCGTTTAGCAGCACGGAGCACTGCCTAAGGGCTTTTCAGTGGTTCTTCAGTGAATCACAAATCGTACTAGTTCATGTTTCACAGAAATCTGTGGGAGCCCTACCACACATTTATTCCCACTGTGCTCCTCCCTTTTTTCCATAAGTTTGGTTACCATTGGAAAAAGGACAAAGTGGCAACATGCACCCCCCACAAAATTTAGATTATTAGTAGTTCTTTTAATGAATGCCCCCAATGTATTGTCTACTTTTATCTGTTCTTAAATAAATTTAGTTGTTTGCTAATTGTTGAATGAAGCCATGAAATCTCTACACCTCTTAATTATAGAGCGAATAATCATTGTTAAGCTATTTGTATTACCTTATTCCACAACATGAAGCATCAATTTATTTGTTACTATCTCTTGTGCTCAGCAACTGCTTTTGCTTGCTAACACCATGACTACACTGGATACAAAGTCAGAAACAGCAGCTGGTGTTTTCTTCCTAATCCTAAAAAGATCAACATTAATCACGCAGGTTCCATGCCCTGAGCTCCCTCTACACTAGTGCTACAGGCTCTTGTTTCTGCTAGGATTGGGGCAGCAAGTCATGTGTCTTGTGTCTGGACCCCTTGACTTGCTTGAAAATGTATCCTGAATACAAAAGGGGTTGGCAATAACAGGATTGTGTTGGTATTTGTTAATGTCACAACGATAATCTTTGCCGTCAAGGCACTGGCCCTATGATACATTGAGATTGAGGCATCAGAATGTATTGAGCCATATGCCCAGCCTTCTGCCTTCCCTGTTTACTCCAGATGAACTCTATAGGTGATCCTGATCAATCATGTTCTAGCAGACATAGGTTGGATCTCCGCAGAATTGTTGCTACTGCACCTGTGTTTACCTGTGGAATATGTCTTTGTGTCCCTCTGTCTCAGTTCTGGTGTCAGCTGGTAAGTATCAGTCAAATGCTGTGTTGCTGAATTGAAGGTGAACCTGTTAGGTAATTTGTGCTCCCCTATCTTGGAAGCTCTTTGATATAACAGTTTAACAGGACTCCTAGAAGAGGCAGTCAGGGTCCTATTTAGCAGTCCTACACACATGGATTTGACAGTCCCTGGATAGATCTCCTTACAGAGCTGAATCATCAAGGGAGTTATGTTCTAGGTATGGAAAAAGTTAATCGTTGGTCTTCTATCTATGTGAAGTGGAGGGACCTCAAAAGGCTTTCGGCTGATCGCCGCAGGAGGAAAAGTAGAAAAGACAATGTGAAGCTGCTTTGCTTAATGAAGTATATTGCAAAGTTTACTTTTATCACCTGCTCTATTCATTTCTGAAATAAAAAAAAATAAGTTACACTTTAAGGTTGCTGTTTTTAAAAGATTGTTTCAGACAGACAGTGGATATGATGAAAAAACAATATCACTGGTATTTTATAATACTACAGGGGAAATATTTTTTAATATCGTACAGCCAGTCCCCGGGTTACACACAAGATGGGGTCTGTAGGTTTGTACTTAATTTGAATTTGTATGCAAGTTGGAACTGGTATGTTTTTTAAATGTAACTACAGGCAAAGTATATTTTTTTACACTCACTGTGATAATTGGATTTTCATAGTTTTGGGCTGTCAAAGGAACAAGGGTTAACTATAACTTTTTTGCAGACACCTTGCATAACAAAATTTCAGAGGTCTAAGTGACCACAGAGGTCCATTTGTAACTGGGGTCATCTGAATGTCAGGTATCCTTAATGAGAACCTGTCATCAAGAGTACGCACAATAAACCTTACTCGCCCTCCCACTGAGCCTTTGTTGAAAAGTGCAGTGCAGTGATGGGCGCCATTACGGGGTGCTCAGTGGTAAATTTCAGAAATATATCCAGGGTAGCGGAAGGGTTTCTTCATCCCATGGATATCAAAGTGAAAAAAAGAATCACTCTGGAACCCTTCTGTTACCCTGGATATACTTCTGGCATTTCTATACCTGGGAGAACTCCTCCGGCAAGTATGAGGCAGCATCCCATGCACGATTTGATGTGTTGTGTCTGCCTGCACTACCGGAGGTGAGCACAATATGTTTGTAATTCACAAACATTCGTTAAACCATATTTATTTGCACCAGGAAGTGCCTGTGTTTTTTCCTTTTTTGCTCTAGCACCAGTGGTAAATTTACCATGCAGTGAGAGGGACCGTATTCTGGTAAGGACAGGAAGTGGACAGAGAGAGGACTTCCTGTCTACCCAGAGTAAGATTTGAAGAAACGTAAAGCTGTCAGTAAAATGAAGTGGCATGGTTCACTGTCAGCCCGGAGAAAGTGTGACTTTTCTCTTCAGAATTTACTCTGTCTGCTTTTTTGCATATCAGAAAAAAAACGTCCGCAGAGGCAGATAATTTTAGGTGACATCAAGAGGACTTTTAACCCTTTAACAGCGGGTATTTCTGATGTGAGGGGTAGAATTCTGGTGAGCGGTCTTCTTTAAACCAAATCCGGTAAATGGTCCAATTAAGTGCAGAAAGAGCGCAAAGAATACCGTTCTTAATGTCAGTAGAGTGGAGTATCCTAAGATGAAGAGGATCGCTTCTTTTGATTTAGCAGTAGTTTAACTTTTATCGGATAGGCTACTGCGCCACCTGTGTCTATTAGGTGGTTCTCTTGCCCTGCACGACTCCATTTGTCTTGATTTGACAGCACACTCTTCCAAACATGGCACAAATTTTGATGCTGCTTTAATTTGTCTTTGGACTTATTTACAAATTGATAAAGTTGTTTTTTTTTTATTATGGTGTTTATAACAGCATGTTATTGGTAGCATTTGTGAATACAACTGAAAGAAGAGTTACCCTTAACAGTCGCATGTGTGGTGAGTGGTAAAGTGTGTATTATCCCTGGTTTTTGCAGTCTACTACACCCCTACTTGTGATTTATTTAGTAGTGAATGAGGTCTGACTTGCTGTTACCTAGGCTGCCACTACATAGTAAACAGTAGTGGCACCCAAAATAAAAACTTCATAAAAAACTATTATTAAAAAGCATTCTATACTTGTATGCAACTTACATGAGGTGAGTCCAATGATATTAATGGAGTATTTTCACTTGCATTGCCGTGTCCCCCTGTTCCTGCTTGACAGGTCTCACTGCTATGATACCCTACTCTAATGAATTAGTACTTGGGGAGGGGGGGCTTCTGCTAATATTTGACTACAGACATTTACAGTTCTGTTTTACTTATTATTAGAGAGATGTAGAAAATGCTTTGTCACATGTTTTAAACTATGCCTTGCTGGACTGTTGAGAGAGAGAGTTATGTTACATCATTGATCCCTTTATGTTATATGACCAGTGTGATATCATCTAAGGTCATTTACTCCTTAACATTTGCTTTACCCAGCTACGCTAACATCTATCCCATGTATGTTCTGATCACACAAAATCACAACATGCCCCACTGACTTCTAGTACTCCCAATGCTTCCATAGAGGCATGCTTTGACATCTTGTGATCAGATACATACATGGGGTAGACTTTGGAAATATTATAAGATAAAAGTACCTTAGATTACATCACCCTGGCCACATGACAGCTGTAAAAAAAAAAAAATTACATAATTGACATTTCGTTAATAGGGTTCTAGCTGTATTTGTGAAAGGTTTCCTTTAAACTTGAAAAGACCCCTTTAATGGGAAGAATGGTATTCATAAACTCATCTGAAAAGCAAAGATTTGTTTTTTTTTTAAATCTAGAAATCACAATTTGTTGCAAAAGAAAAGCTATAAAAACCTAAATCCAGTAAACTATTGTCTTCATCTGCTGCTTTCTAAATGTCTTTAGTTAGAGTAGTTAGAGATATTTGAAGTACTGAATTCTAAAGAAAAGAAGAGTGAAAAATGTTAATGTTTTGGTTAATATCATGTGCTATGAAGCTTTATCTTATGATCTATGATTAGTTGACATGGAACCAATAATATTGCTCTTGTTCCATTTAATTTGACCTTTGCTCTGTGCCCCATCCGCATCTGACAGCAGTATTGATTTCCGATGGACTGAGTAGTGCAGGCATGATGAAAGCAGTGGGAGGGCAGAGCACATTTTTCTACAGCTGTTGTACAGCAAGTGCCTGCTGCGGGGATGATCCTGTAGTGTGTCATTGCTAATTGTACTTTACCTTACATCTGTACCAATGACACGTGCCAGCATAGGAGGAGAGAGAGGATACTCATTATTTATTCATTGTCTGATTTCTAATTTTAGCGTTGGTCTAGTCATGGCTACCTTGGGATACAATGTGCCCTAAACAATGCGGTCTGCACTTGGTGTGCAGCTGGGCAGAGTTCTTTTATAAAGAAACTAAAACTCTTTTCCTGTTTCTGTTCAGATAGAGAAAGTGGATCTGGCTCAACATCAGCAGGCAGGAAGCCTGGCGTGGCAGAGATGACAGAGCACTCCCTTCCTGATGTCAGCACAGCAAGCAACCTGACTAGGGTGGCAGAGCATCAGCCTGTGCCCGGGAAGAGCCTCATGGAAGAGCAGCCGTTTACAACCTTGGAGTCATCTACCCAGTCTACAGGGACAGGAGGCAGGGCTAATCCTAGTAGCAGCTTTCCTTCTGGGGATGCTGGGACGAATAACAACCTTGTGCAACCAGAAGCAACACCACGCGGCAATAATGTGTCAGAAATAGAAGCTCTCCCCAAGGACAGGACAGAAGAACAAGCCGATAACCCAATGGTAGACAAATTTATTACAGCATCGCCAGTTCCTCCAGATTGTGAGGATGGCAGCACGGGAGGGAGCAGTTCCTTAGAATGCCCGAGTTTCATCCAAACTATCAGCAGCAGCTCAGAGGATTGCTACTCATCCGCAGGAGATGGAGGCACAAAAAAGAGTGTTAATACAGAAAGCCAAGTAGGTGACACAGGACTGTGCCTAAAAGGAAGTGCTAACCAGAAATGCCCAGAAGAAATCAGCAAGTCACAGCGTCAGGCAACAGTTGAGTTTATAGCAAGTCTCCTCAACGGGAACCTGACAGACAGTGAGAATTTCCTGGCTCACTTGGACTTCCAGGAGGAGACTTATTCTGAAGAAGAAATGTCCCCAAGCCCAGGGGAGTCTGTTTTGGGGGATAACCTCCTCTCGCTAGACGAACTGGCCAAAAGAATAGAGATAGAGGAGGTAAGTTGTTGGGTTTCTTGGTTTATTTCTGCTTGCACTGGTTGTTGTTTTATTCTTATAAACTTTTTAAGTCTACCTAATGCTTGTGCAAAATGCACCTTGGGTGAATGGATTCTACACCTGGAGAACATTATGGGCCAAACTATTGTATCCAGCACAACAGTCGTTCCACAAAAAGTTGTGTATGCTGTTAAATGTTCATTAGTACATTTTCAGTTCTAGTTTTTGGTAAAGTGAAGAAATGGACACATAGATTTTAAGAAGTCCATGATCCAATTTGTCCAGGCAACACTTTTATTTTCATAAAGTTGGAGACATTTGCAGAAAACGGACCTAAATAAAATGAGTACTTGCTCATATTATTCTAAAATATTTAGGTATTTTTTAATAACTTGATTCCTTTGCTTTGCTTTGTTGGTGTTCTGGTGTGAATTGTGGAGTTCATATTCATTGTATTTACAGCCAGGTTGATGTACTTGTAAAAAGTTGCATCTGATTCACTCAGGTCTTTTTTATTTATCAAGAATTAAAATTATGAGTTGTCTTTATATGTGAGTGCAGGAGATGGAAAAGGAGACCTTCATAAATTTGTGTCCTCAATTCCATGATGTCTGCTATACAGTCTATAAAACATGTGTTACTATAGGTCTGTATATACACAAAGATGTTTTACAGACCAGAAATTCAGTGTGTAGCCAATATAATTAATTATAACTCAAGCATAGTATCTGCATAGTCATCGATGATATCCATGATGTAACAGTAATAATGTGTGAAGGTGCACAGAATTTACCATAGACTTTCAAAAGTTCTTCACATTGTTATTTTTAGCGGCCTATCTTTTATTGACCTTATTTAGCTTTCCTAACAGCATAGCCTTGCAATAAGCTATAGTCCTTCTTCATCAGACTTAAAGGGGTTTGCCCATGAAAGAAAGTTCTCACATTTTAATCCCCTAGTGATGTTTACACAATAAAGATAATTTTAACCCCATTACAATAACCACTTTAAAATTACTTTACTCAGTTTTATTGCTGTTTTAGCTCCTATCACTTACTTGCCATAGACCTCATTGCCTCCGCAGCAGTGAGCGGGGTAGAAAGACACTGTTTGCATCATTTAAATTCTTGGCGTATACATTTAAGAGCTTTTTGCGGCGGGTATCTTCCGCATGCACTAAAAACACCCTGTGATCCTAGCCTTACTGGATAGGGAACAACAATGAAACTCCAAATAAAGAACCACTTCTTTATTTGATGGCCTCTATCAGTGCTCTGTAGGAAACAAGAGGGTCTCTTATCACTATGTTGTACACAGATGTGCCCATACCTAAAAAAATAACTTCTATTTGTACATCATTGCCACTTGTCAGTCTTGTTTGTAGGGATAATGCCAGCATTTAGGATACAAGCCAAGGGGGTGTAAGTCAAGTGAACTCCTTAGTGGCCATTTTGTACCCAGTGACCAACAACATTTTTTTTTTCTTTTGTCAGTAACTACTTAATAAGAAACCTCATTGATCTTAATGGGAAGCAACCCACATAATGCAGACTTTCAGTGACTTCAGATAGACTGCTCACCATTCCTGTACTTCATGTCATCACTGTCCCCAGGTGACTGCGTCCCACACACTAAGGCTGCGCTAAGATTATCTTATTATCCTAAGGATTGTTCATCCGCATCAGTATCCTAGAGAACCCCGTTAATACACTATTTGTACCGCGTGTAACTTTTATAAATGCTCTGTTCTTCTCTGACAAGAGAAGTTGGAACATTTCCCCATGACGTGTATTATTATTGTGTCATTGCTCAGCAGATCACATCCACGTGTAAGTAGTAACACAAGTGGAAGAACATCTCTTCTACTAGTCATATGATCTCATCCCATTTGTATGTGTGGACAGCTTGACCTAGGAATGCACTTATGTAAAGCTGTTACATATTCTGTACAAGATGCTTTCATTATCACACAGTCCCTGTCATCCTACGTGTCCGGTATGGTAACTGTATAATGCTAATGTCTGTATGGGTTTTGCCAAGCCTTTGTGGAACAGGACGTATATTTTGTGATGCTCACACCTGTAGATATGATACACATAAGTGTAAAATGAACCCCTCTCGTGTCATGCCGGCTGTCTCTGAACATCAATATCACACTCTTTGCTGTTACAGCAGGGGTTTTTATCTATATATCTAGAAGATTTAACAAGTAACCATATAAAGGGCCACAAAGAATTTGTCAGCATTTTTGACCATACAAATCTACAGACCGTATTTGGTACTGGGCCACTAGAGCTGTGCCATACCAATGTGTATGTTGTTAGTAGCTGCAGAACTGTGGGGGAAAAAATATTCCAGGATTGTTCAGTGGTGTATGGGTTATTGCACGGACCTCTTTCTGCTATGAGTCACTGCTGTAGTCTGCTGTAGTCACTTCTCTTTGCATTAATACTATACCCTCAGTAACCAGTTGTAGTGTTCGAAGTCCAACTCTATTTAGGGAGCTGGATCATTAGATTCAGCTCAGTAAAAGAGACCGTATTCTGGCTTCTGAACGGCTCCCTATTAAATATATTGTAGGGAGTCTCATCTGAGTAGGTTAAGCCCCTCTATGCCACTTTTTAACATAAAAAAGGCATAGATAACCTAATTAGGGTGCAGTTAAACATAAAGGTAATAGAATTAAGAAAGCCATCGGGTCCCTACAGGGACACCTAGTGTTCACCTAATAGAGTGCGCTCTTTTGGTAGGAGCTTTATATCCGTCAAAAAACTTCCCTCTTCCATGGTTTTTCCAAATATAGCTGAGAAGCCAGAAGGCACAACCACCACAATCCACTGCAGCAGTGACACAAGACTTTGATGATGGTGATACTCGCGTGGTAAAAGGGCATGAAAGGGTTCTCTTGTATGGCTATCTCCTGTTACATACCTAGCCCTCATGTGATGGAGGTATTTTCCAACCTGACAAGAGACTATGGGGGTGATTTTAGACTTTTGTGTGCCTGCCTGAATCTCTGTTGTAAAGGCCTGAACTTTACCATTGAAGACACATGCAGAGGTCGCACTAACATTTTTACTGAAGGGTAATAATACTCCTCTTACCATTTTTGAGGAGTATTTTTAGCCGATGAGGAGTATGAAAATTTTGGTAATACATATACACATCTCATAGGTGTTTATAATGTTAATAGATGCTATTTATACAAAAAGAATCATCTGTCTGCTCACTGCACACACACACTGGCACAACACAGCGCGCGCGCACACACACACACACACTCACTGGCACAACACAGCGCACACACACAACACAGCGCACACACACAACACAGCGCACACACACAACACAGCGCACACACAACACAGCGCACACACAACACAGCGCACACACACACAACGGCACAGGGCCGGCTCTAGGTTTGAGTAGGCCCCTGGGCAACAGAACCTCAGTGGGCCCCTTTGCTATAGCTCCCAAATTTTGTGGCAGATAACGTGTCCTATGGCCCCACTTTTGCCCCCTCTCCTAACCCCACTATGTGTTTTACATGTTATCATGTGTTTGGCTGCTTTGAAAGCCTTTTTCTTCATTGCTGGACACGTAAACAGCTGTGTTAACACTTTCACATTTGCATACATTTCTAACAATGAAAGAATACGATTTGAAAGCATCCAAACACATGGTAACATTAGAAACACATGCGTTCTTACCCATATGTCCAAACACTGTGGGCCACATTTATCAAAAGTAGAGAAGCCTGTGCTATGTGCAGTTTCCTCACAAGTGCGGCAGATTCATCAAAACTGGGGCGCGTTCTTCATGAATCTGACGCCCCCTGCACTGCTCGGGGAGTGTCAACAACTTTTTTTTATGCACCTTTGACATAATTCGGTCAAGACGCAGTAAAAAAATATGGAGCACGGTCCGACTCTGCACCAGAACACCCTGTTTTGTGCAGGATTTTGTGGTACAGCGGACACAGCTGCCGTGACACAATACTGTCGCAGACACTTCATAAATACATGTACAAGCAGTTTGCACCTTCTTTTCAGTGCAAAGTCAGACAGAAAACTGTCGCAGACACTTTAATAAATGTGCCTTGTGTGAATGCACCATCAGGGTTAATGTGAGAAGCATTGATAGAATGGCAGCAGGGACATAATTTGGAGGCAAGGTGACCTGGCAAATATAGTTAGGTGGTTGTACATGGCAAAGAGATAGGAGGTCAAGAGGAAGGGAGTGGTGGAACAGGTGGCACACAGGTAACATTGCAGGGGGCAGAAAGTGGGCATAAAAAAACCACAACCGACTCTGTCAGAGTCAAGACTGAAAGGGTTAATTGCACACACAGGGCTTGACTCCTACCATGCTGTCCTCCTCAGCTAGGTCACAGGGTCACCATACATCAAACAGTAGTGGGCTTTGCTTCCTGTCTGTTTCTACCTGAACGCTGATAATGCTGAGGCCGATCTGAGCAGCGCTGGTGGCTGGAGGCACTGAGTGCTCACAGTGGGAGGCTCGGCCATGGCCCGTACGGGAGTGCAGTGCAGATACTGAGGATGCAGAGAGTAACCGCTCTCTGTATCATTATTATATCCCTGTCACACACCTCCCCCGCCTTAAGTGGGCCCTGCACTGGCACAACACAGCACTCACTCACATACACATAGAGTGCAGTGTACCGCGGCTCACACTCACCCGGGATCACATAACTGCTGGCCGCTGCTGCAGGCAGAGAGAATTGGAGCAGGACGAGTAGCAGCGGCTCACATGTCTCCCCTGGGTCCAGCGCTCACAGATCCCAGAGATCGCTGCATCCTGCTGAGCGGTCCCGCGCACGATGCAATCACTCTACTGCCATTCCCCTCCTGTACAGTGCGCGCCGGGCCATTCTGCCTGCGCGCTACACGGAATAATTGCCAAGCGTATCTTTACGCATGGCAATTATTTTGGGGGGTAATGGTGCCTCATCACGCGTCTATGACGCGTGGTGAGGCGTTAATGCGATCTCTGGACACATGCCTACGTAAATTTAGGCACGTTTCTCTGTGCCTACTGCTGATGTGAGCTTGATGTTATACTCGTTTGGTGTCAATATAGGAAAACCCAAGCCCTGGCCTATTTTTTAGAAGAGTGGCATGAAAGGGTAAAAAAGTGTAGGCGAGAAGAGATGGCTGAAACTTCCAAAACATGTAAAGTAGAATGCTCATCTTTTATTTAAAAGCAACAAGCTTTATAGATATATAAACAAGTGCATTATTTACAGGTTAGCATGTCCTCTGCGTTGTTAGCGGTGTTAGACAATGTATTTCGCACTTCCATGTGTGACTGCCCCATGGTTGGTTTACTGGGCTGTCAGCAGAATTCAGGGTGCCATAAAAGAGCTTGTCCCTGAGTGGATTCATATCAGGAAAACCTCCATGGAAAAATTCATGTGCAGCAATGGATATTTCTGTATTGGACCTTCATGATATTAGATACTTTGTGTATTGTGTGATAAAGATGCAGGATGGTAAGAATATATCTGTGCTGATTATTATACTAATGTGTTAGGTTCAGTACAGCAGTGGTTTCTTTTAGAAATGAGCGCTGGCGGGGGGCACATAGTTTGTGGTGCCATGCTGTTATTCTGGGAGGTTTACCTATGGCGTGTCCTCAGCTGATGGGCACAGGTTCAGAATAACATATTGCTAATTCTTTCATCATGTATATCTAATTATTGGTGCTGCACCGTAACAAGCTTTAATTGTTCACATACTGTATGTGATGGAAGATGTATCAGTCTGCCATCTGTAAAGTGACTGGCATGTCCGTCTAACTGGACTCTTGTCAGTCTTGTTCCTTTCACTGGAGGGTCAGTTTTCTAAAGCTGGACATGGACCAATGATGGCATTGGCAGGATTTGCTTTAAAGAGGACCCCCCCCATAAACTCTGTAGGAACCGCTTACTGTAGTAAGCAGTTCCCTAGCCCTATCTCAGTAAAAGCAGTATTAAACCACTCATTTTATCGGAACATACTGCTGTAAGCTTGGTCTGGCGTTCAGAGGGCTAAAGCAGCTTGCTAGCTTTATTGGTATGTTCCGATAAAGCTAGCAGTTTAACACTGCTATTGCTGGGGTAGGGCTAAGGAGCTGCTTACTTTAGTAAGCAGCTCCTAGAGAGTTTATTGGAACTGACATAGCGGACATATTACGTCCAAGATAGATTTATGTTGATGGCTCTTGTTGTGATGTCAATTTTCTGGTACATGTCATTACATTATGATCGAGGGGTGGGGGGCGGGGTTGGGAGTGTGACTTCTGACAATGAGCTGTCCACATTACTGACTCACAGCTACAGCTACACCCCCCTACTATGTCTCCCTGTGAAATTGTGGATGCACCATGGAAATGTATCATAGTGTTTCTTTTTGTCATTTCTTAGAGGACCTCTTATTAATATGACAGAGCAAATATAAATTTACTACTTATCTCAAAAATGTCTTATCTGTAGGAAAGTGTAGTTCTATCTGTGTACAGAAGGAGTGGCACAAACTGGTGTACACGTAGGACAGGTTCAGGCTTTGCTCCAGTAATTTGAGTTTCAGTTATGGGACATTTTTTTTATGAATCAGGACATTATGATATTACCATATATTCAGTAATTTCTGGTGAAATACTGTACATATATTGCAGTGACTGAACATACTTCCCTATAGACCTCATTCATCCCAATCCTGATCCTGGTCGTCTTTAATCTTGACATGCTGGGTCAGAATAGCGTTAGAAAATGCAGAGTGCGGGGACAGAATGTCTGGCGCTCCGGGCTGTTTATTATTCACGCCACCAGGTGTGAGGTCACCTCCCTTTCTTAAAAAATGCTGCTGACATAATTTGTGCGCCAGCCAGGCCTTGCGCATGGACCTGTCGCTGAGCTGGTGCCATTAAGTAAGAAGACCTGCCCAGGGTGTCGGAAAGGTGAGTACTCTTTTTAAAGAGTAACATTTTTAATACAAAAATTGTGCTGAAAAACTCAGCCTATACTCGAATATATACGGGACATAAAATTAAATAAGCATGAATAAAAATATTACTGTGTTACAGAAAAAGTTAATTACTAAGGTTCAAATGGAAAATTAGGTTTATTTACATTATAAACATTTAAGAGGATTTTAGATACTAAAATAGTGAATGATTTTTTATTTTTTTTTTTATGTTATGTTAGTGAGGATCACAGATACAGCAATTAAACATAATAGGGTTTGGCGCAGTGTCAGTCTAGGTGCTGGGTATACAGCCTAACCTAGACTTGCAGTGAGCTAACCCCTCTAAAGGAAACCAAAACGTTCACAATCTGTATGAAGTCCTTTTGGAGCAGCACATTTCTCTTGGCTCTTAATGCATTTCAGGAAGAATGTTCTTGGGTTTTTCTGCCAAAGATGAGACATTTCTTTTTTTTTTTGTTTAAAGTGCTGTTAGAGGAAAATAAATCCACTAAAATGGATAAAAGTCAGATTTAGAGTATTTTCCATAGTCCAAAACTTTTATGGGAAAAACACATAAAACTACTTAGTGTTGACTAGAGTTGACAAATTTTATCAAACAATGACTTCATATAATTTGACAATGAAAGGGTTACAGAGCACAGTGTCTGAAGTCTGATCTTTATGACTTACTTGTACATGCAACAATAAGTCAACATTCCGCCCTCCAAGGATATTACTCTTATTCCTCCTGTGGGTGAAGGACACCCTGTCCTGTCATACTTATTCCCCCATATAGAGCCCTGCATATGTTCTAGTGCATTACAGCATGAGAAAGGACCTGCAGTGCAAGGCCGGGGTAAGTCACTGGTTTTGTGTGAGTATTATAGTAAAAGCAATAGACTTGTAAGATAACTTCATACCATAGTAGTGATAGAGCTTGGTATGTGCCAAGCATCTGTTTTTCTCTTGCATATGGCCCATCACTATACATTTCATGGAATATTCTATTTGGTTTGTCAAGTATACCAGCCATAATCGGGAATGCTGTGGTCAGATATACACCCACCGGCCACTTTATTAGGTACACCTGTCCAACTTCTCGTTAACACTTCATTTCTAATCAGCCAATCACATGGCGGCAACTCAGTGCATTTAGGCATGTAGACATGGTCAAGACAATCTCCTGCAGTTCAAACCGAGCATCAGTATGGGGAAGAAAGGTGATTTGATGCCTTTGAACGTGGCATGGTTGTTGGTGCCAGAAGGGCTGGTCTGAGTATTTCAGAAACTGCTGATCTACTGGGATTTTCACGCACAACCATCTCTAGGGTTTACAGAGAATGGTCCGAAAAAGAAAAAACATCCAGTGAGCGGCAGTTCTGTGGGCGGAAATGCCTTGTTGATGCCAGAGGTCAGAGGAGAATGGGCAGACTGATTCGAGCTGATAGAAAGGCAACAGTGACTCAAATCGCCACCCGTTACAATCAAGGTAGGCAGAAGAGCATCTCTGAATGCACAGTATGTCGAACTTTGAGGCAGATGGGCTACAGCAGCAGAAGACCACACAGGTGCCACTCCTTTCAGCTAAGAACAGGAAACTGAGGCTACAATTTGCACAAGCTCATCGAAATTGGACAGTAGAAGATTGGAAAAACGTTGCCTGGTCTGATGAGTCTCGATTTCTGCTGAGACATTCGGTTGGTAGGGTCAGAATTTGGCGTCAACAACATGAAAGCATGGATCCATCCTGCCTTGTATCAACGGTTCAGGCTGGTGGTGGTGGTGTCATGGTGTGGGGAATATTTTCTTGGCACTCTTTGGGCCCCTTGGTACCAATTGAGCATCGTTGCAACGCCACAGCCTACCTGAGTATTGTTGCTGACCATGTCCATCCCTTTATGACCACAATGGACCCAACATCTGATTACTACTTTCAGCAGGATAATGCGCCATGTCATAAAGATGGAATCATCTCAGAATGGTTTCTTGAACATGACAATGAGTTCACTGTACTCAAATGGCCTCCACAGTCACCAGATCTCAATCCAATAGAGCATCTTTGGGATGTGGTGGAACGGGAGATTCGCATCATGGATGTGCAGCCGACAAATCTGCGGCAACTGTGTGATGCCATCATGTCAATATGGACCAAAATCTCTGAGGAATGCTTCCAGCACCTTGTTGAATCTATGCCACGAAGAATTGAGGCAGTTCTGAAGGCAAAAGGGGGTCCAACCCGTTACTAGCATGGTATACCTAATAAAGTGGCCGGTGAGTGTATGTTGTGGCAAAATTTTCACCAGAAACCATGCAAGAGATTTATTATGTATTTTGGTAATTTTTATTTTTTGTACTGAACAAGGGGTGTGGCTTAGTTTAAAGTTAATCTACCACCAGGATGAAGGATTGTAAAGCAAGTAAACGTACATGCTGTGTTCCCCTTCTGGCAAAATACACTTTTCTTTTAGCTTCAAATGTCCTTGTTTTTGCAAAAAAAATGTAAATTGAAGTAAATCTACATAATTTTGAATAATTTTTAAATAATGACATGCTCACATACACTGCTGTTCATGTGTTTCTGGCACATAGAGCTAAAAGGGTATATCGCATATACTCAAGTATAAGCCAACCCAACTATAAGCCGAGGCTCCTAATTTTACCACAAAAAAAAACTGTGAAAACTTATTGACTCGAAGAATAAGCCTAGGGTGGGAAACACATTGCTCACACCCCCCAGTATAGAGCTATTCAGCCACCTGCACACCAGTATATAGCCAGCCAGCCATCCACATTATGCCCAGCACATAAAACAAGAAAGACCATATTCACCTTTCCAACACCCCCCTGCAGGTCTCCTCTTCTTACGTCCGGCAGCAACAGTTTCATGCGACGTTGCGGCACACAGGCTATGACGTCAGCCACTGCTGCTGTTATATTGTGTGTCCCTGGGGCTGATGGAGATCGCGAGGGTGGTGCTCGACAAGTTACGTCGGCTACATTGAGATACATGGAGCACAACAGTCACGCGCGGCTGCCTGCTCCATTAATCTCCGGGAGCGGCAAGGGGTCTGACTGAGGTAACTGGGACCCCCATCGGACACCTTGTTTTTGTGATCTGTGTGGTCTCATCACTTAGACCCCCAACCAATCAGCAAGTTACCTCCTACCCCCTTTGATTTGTGGGAAAACCCCTTTAATGGAATGTTGGCATGTGCCTCCTGCAACAGGATCCATTGTTTTTATGCTTTTAATAGCTTTGTTTTTGAGAGAAAACTTCTTGTAAAATTATGCAAATTAGCCTCAGGGGATCTTGTCTACCTCACAGAAGCCCCTTCTGGTTCCCTCATCAGAGCTGGCTTACGTTACCAGCTCTCTGGGCTGGGGAGGTTAGTGAGACCCTCAAGCTCAATTGAAGAATTTTCAAAATCCTTATTCTCAAAAGCTAAGATATTAGAAGCAAAAAGAACAATGTATTCTGTTTCAGTTGGCATACCCCAGTATTTAAGGGTTCTTGGTTTAGAAGAACTGCGTCATGTAGTAGATTTCCTTTAAAATGTGCATATGCAGGGCCAGATTATAGGCGGGGCCTCCACCATCTTGCCCCCGCAGGAGGCCCCCCCACCCAATGGCACTGTCAGTCAGACATTTCTACATATGACATGTGCCTCGCCAGACAGTGTGCTGACTGTCACTCTCTGGAACTGGGAGCGATGCACAGTGACCGTGCCACAGCATATCGCTCCCAGCCAGGCAGGGAGAGTCAGCTTGCAATGACAGCTAGCTGCACAATCATGCTGCCGCGAGTAGGCTTCCCAGTCCCTGTGAGCTGTATGTTTGTGGCGGGAACGATGCGCTGCAGCACATCGCTCCCAGCTAGAGACAGTTAGCTTCCAGGTCACACACGGCTCCCAGGGTGGATCCTGCTACCACGTTAGTGTCTACAATGGAGTTGCTTCGGGAAGGTGTAATATTATGGGAAGTGGCGGAATATTATTCCCCCCCCTTTCCCTAGAACTGATATAAATAAACAGTAAAAATTATAAACGCATAAGGTATTGCGGCGTCCGCAAATGCCTGATCTATCAAAATATAATAACGGGTTTTCACAGCATTTATCCCCGTAACGGAAAATAACGCCCAAAGTCAAAAATGGCACTTTTTCCATTTTGAAAAATATTTTAAAAATCTATAAAAGGTGATTAAAAGGTCGTATAGTCCTAAACGTGATACCATTGAAATCATTATCATAAGTCACCACCCACAGCTCTGTACAACGAAGTATGAAAAAGTTATTATCGCCACAAGATGGCAAAATAAAAAGTTGTACAGGAGGTTTTCATTTTTGTAAATGTATGAAAACATTATAAAACCTATACAAATTTGGTATCCCCATAATCGTATCAACCCAAAGAATAAAGTAGACATGTCATTTGGGGTGCACAGGGAAAGCTGTAAAATCCAAGCCCACAAGAAAACGGCGCAAATGCGTTTTTTTCACCATTTTCACTTCATTTGGAATTTTTTTCCCGCTTCCTAGTACATGGCATGGAATATTCAATACCATCACTATGAAGTTCAATTTGTTACACAGAAAACAAACCATCACCCAGATGTGTACATGGAAAAATAGAAGTTATAGATTTTTGAAGGTGGGGAGTGAAAAATGGAAATTAAAAAACAAGAAAGAGCTTGGTCCTTAACCGGTTAATGGAGTTTTGAAATGCACAGCAAATGCACAATGTATCACAAAACTTACCATTTAGTATTAATGATGGTAAAACGCATATGTATTTTAAGTTGCATTTTAAAACATTGCAAACACAACAAGAAAATGCAATTCAAACACACAGGGGGTCATTTATCTTAGGATTTTTTTTTTTTCTTATTTTTGCCAAATTTTTTGGCACATTTAAAGTCTGATATTACTTTAAGATCCAGATGTGGACCTATGACAAAGTCACAATTTTGTTACCAATCATGGTTAAAAAAAAGTCACAAATAAACAGCAGTCCTGCACAGGCATTAGAAATGCTTTAGAAGGGGTTGCAGAATAATTTACTACTTTTGTGACTTTTATACGACTTTTTTAAAAAAAAAATTCACAACATCCCACAACATTGATATATATTTACCTGTAAGGTAAATCAAAAAAGTTTAAAAACCTGGCAAAACCAAGACACGCACAAATTTCCTGACTAAAGATACAGTAGATGACCCCCCCCCCCATAGTGTAATCTCATTGTGTAAATATAGACACAATGAGGACCTCTTATTAATCTCAATTTCCACCTCCTCCTAATAAAGTGGCCCTTCATATTGTGCCCCCGTCCCTCAACTCTTTCTCGTATTGTGGTCCCTCATCTCCCACTCATATTGTGTCCCCTCAACCCCTTAAAGTGTGACCTCTCTTGTGCCCCTCATATTCTTGCCCTCTCCACCTCATACTGTGGCCACTCAAACCCTCATAGTGTGTCTTTTTGTACCCCTCATCTCTCGCTTATATTGTGGCCTCCATAACCTTCCTTCACATTTATGGCTTCTCATTTTTCCCTAATTTTGTACTCCCTCACCTCCTCTCATATTGTAGCCCCTCATCTCTCCCCTCATATAATGACCCGTCATCTCTCCATCATCTTGTGGCCCCGTCATCTTCCCCCTCATTTTGGTGGCCCCCCCAATAATCTCCCCCTCATATTTTGGAACCTTCATCTCCCCCTCATATTGTGGGCCCATCATCACCCCATCATATGTGGCCCCATATCTCCCCTTTTATATTGCAGCCTCTCCTCCCCCCCTCATCTTGTGGCCCCCCATCATCCTACCTCTCAATTTGTGGCCTCTCATCCCCCCTTTATATGTTGGCCTCCCTCATCGTGTGGCGCCCATAATCTCCCCTTCATATTGTGGGCCCCCATCATCTTGTGGATCCTGCTATCTCTCTTATATTGTGGCCCCCTCATCTCCCCTTGATATTTTGGCCCCCCTTCATCCTGTGGGCCCCCATCTTCTCTCCCTCATATTGTGGACCCCCATCTCCTCATATTGTGGGCCCTCTTCTCCCCTTATATAACTTTCTTTCATCTCTTCCTCATCCCCTCCCATCTCATCCTGTGGGCCTCCCATTAGTTCATCCCCAAGCTCCTAATGTGCCACTTTATACCCCCTTCATATGTGGACACCCTCAAACCTCCAGCCCCCATATTGTAGCAATTGTGGCATCTCATCTCCTACTCAGCTTCTGACCCCTGATGTTCCCCTCATATTATGCTACCCTCACCCCCCCCCCAACCCTATATTGTGACTGCTCATCCAGTGATAAAAAAAAACACATACTCGCCTTTCCTGTTCCCTGGCAGCTCTCATCTTCCTGCATGTAGTGATGCTGGCAGACGTGATGACATCATCACATTGCGCCTGCTGGCCTCATCACACAGATGCAGCGGGTGACCAGTAAGGATGCAGAGAGCTCACACAGCACGGCAGCTGGAGGCGGAGTGATTGGCGTTGGGAGGCAGAGCCAGAGGAAACGGAAGGCGAAGTCGGCGACAACAGGGGGCAGGGCTGAAATGTGTCGGGACCCACCGGTATTTTCATTGGTATACCGGTGGGCCAGTCCGACCCTGGTTGAGGGTTATAGTTTCCACAATGGGGTAAATTACTAGTCTTACTATTACTTAGGCCCCTTGGATTCATTTGAAAGTTGAGCAGGTCCCTCTAAATACAGGGTTTGGTGATTTTCCAAAAAATTTAAAAAATGGCACCCAAATTCTTAACCTCATAACATTTAGTAAAATATGTGAGCTGTTCTATTTCCTTTAAAAATGTAAACGCCGTGTGTGAACGCAGCTTGAGGGTGCAGTCACATGTCGCGTTTAGCACATGCGTTTCAAAACTCATTGCAACGGCTGGAGAGAGATTTTCTTTGTTAAATAGCTGTTAACATTTGCATTTACAAAATGCAACCGTTAATGTGCTGTTAACACGTGTGTTAACATTGTGTTAATGCATTAATTTGTCTATGCAATGTTAACACATGAGTTAATTTAAGTGTTGACATTTGTAAACACAAGTGTTAACAGCTGGTGCAATGTGTTTTGAACCGCATGCGTTAGACACTTGATGTGGGACTGTTTGTTTCTCATGAGACTGTATAAACATGTGGCCTCTGGAATCACATGAGACGTGTGCTGCAGGACTACATGCTTGTTGTAGTGTAATGTGCTGGATGTTCTCTGCTGTATGGGCACTGCCACAGGCCAGCAGCACACGTGGCGTTTTGAACCAGTTTTTGGACCATTTTTAAGCAGTCCGTTAAAAAGCGCATGCATTTTTCAAAAACGCGTCCTATTTTGACAGGTTTAACTAATTATCTTGATTAAAACTGGTCAAAAACGGATGCGTTTTTAAATGCATGCGGTTTTTTAACAGACTGCTTAAAATCGGCCCAAAAACGGGTTCAGAACGCTACGTGTGCCGCTGGCCAGAGAAAACCCACAGCATAAGCAAATGTGAATTTATTATATGTCTTTATCTACACTGTGGCTTTTTTTTTGCAATGTTTGGATGATCTGTGTTGAATTCTCGTACATTTTTCTATTGCTGAACATTGCAGCAGATTTGCATCTGGCAAGTCTATAACTTATATTCTGCTGTATGAGCCATGTAGTCCTTTACATACCGTAATTTTATCTAAAATTGTTAGCAAACTAAGGGGTTACACAAAGCAGAACGTGGCAGGCACCCTTCTAGCTATGGCGGCTGTAGGATACATGGCAGAGCGCACAAGCAGCACATTTCAATATCCAGTAGACGATGTCCTGGCTCTAACTTCAAATGCTGCGTAACCTTAAAATAAACCTGTAAGCCCTATTCAGCATTTACTGCACCTGTGATGGTTTAGCTAAATCCCGTCTATTTCAGATCGTAGGGTGTAGGCAGTGGTTCACCTCCTCTCTAGTTTATAGTGTACAAGCAGGGGAGACCAAAAACAACAGTTTGTATTTTCATTTACAGTCCTTAAAAGTTTAGGATTTCAGTGTCTTTTACCACAGTCATAACTTATCACAGGGGGCCCTGCAAATTACCCCCATGGCCAGGCCCTGATCACTCTGCCAGGGACTAAACTCAATTCCAGCTTCCCCGACATGCAGCAGAGCTGACTCTCTAATTATTATCTATATAGAGATAGAGTTGAGGAATTAATAAAATCTTGTTTTTTCTGTGTCGGGTTGTTTTTCATAGGTTTGTCAGAATGGATGATCAAATATCTGCATATACAAAATATATTGGGCAAGTGTATTAAAATTAGATCCTGGGACTAGGGCACTTTGCCATGTAAAGTACAGGGAACCCCTTATAGTTGCATATTTTAGCACTATATCTTATAAATACAGTTAATTATCTTTTCCCTTCTATTTATGACTAGGTGAGCCCTGCTGCTGGTTTAGTCTCTATATTGAAGAAGCGCAATGGAAGTGATGGGGAGAACCACAAGCAGACAAAAAGGAAAGTAAGATTCCTGGAAACAGAAGATGTTCTTGACCAAGGTTTGTATGAATGGTAACACTTGTAGTGATTGAATGGGTAAAATATCTCATGACTTTATTGCTGGAATTATTTTCCAAAATTTCTTTAGACTACTCTCTATATTCTGTATCGCTATGATGGGACATAAAAATCAAGCATGAAAAACCAGGGACACTCTGTGACTAACCACATATATATATATATATATATATATATATATATATATATATATATATATATATATATATATATATATATATATATATGCCTTCTTATATTTGTTATCAATGGTCTCCATACTTCTAAAATCAATTATGCTAATTTTCCATCTTTGTTCTTGGGGCCTTACCAGAGCTCCTCTGTGCTGTAGCTTCACAAGCTGTTACACTGTATAGGAGCATGTCTCTCCCTCCCCTCTGCTTCCCTTTCCCCCTCCTGTCTGCTGTAACCTCCCTGAAGCAGGGAGAGTTTCGGCACACAGTGGGAGGGTGATGATGGTGTAATAGTTATGAATCTGCAGCACAGAGGGGATGGAAACCCCTTCCCCTGCTCTATTACATGCTACCTGCAGACTGAATTTTCATGGTGACAGGTTTTTATTGTGTTCATAGTATTTTTTTTTATGGATACAGTGTTCATGCTCCCTACTTTTGTGTATTAGACAATGTCCTTTATGTAGCTACTAAAGGCATCTAGAAGAAATGTATACATATGTGGTCAGCAGGAATGTTTAGGGATCTGCAGCTCGGTATTCCACTGTATAGTAAGTCTAGGCTCCTGCTAGTTATGTACATTGTTCTACAGGAATTATCATATATTCTAAATCTAAATATATTTTTATTACAGAGGAAATGGGTGGAGGATCCTGTATTCTTCTAATCGCACTTTGCCTTGCGACTGTGTTTCTAAGTATTGGCGGGACTGCATTATACTGCACATTCGGTGACGTGGAATCTTCTGTATGTAAAGATTTTACCGCAAATATGGACTTTTACTACACTCAGGCCGTACAGGGAGTGGAGGAATTGAAGCACTGGCTGTTTGTCACATAACAGAAAGGACCCTCCTTTTCCCCTTTCCCCAATCTTACATGACTTTCATCCTTCAATATAAACTCTATAAACATTTCGTTCGAAGATGTAAAAGAAGATGTTTATGTTGTATCATTTTAAAATAATATTAGGAAAACTAAACTATAGCAATGGGGCGACAAGGCGGAGGTGCCCACTGACATGATCACTGAAGATGTACAATCCACCTACTCTTTTTACAATTTGCATTTTAATATAATATGTATGTATGGTCTGTAAAGTTGAACCCTGAATTTTTTATCGTATTTTATTTTGTGTGTTGTGTATTTCGGTTTCTGTGGTCTGTACACTGAAACATTAGTGTCTTTATAAATCAGACTTTAGATTATGATGTAAATTTATAGATTTTCTTTCATTGTAAAGAAAAAAAATGGATCCGTTCTCCATCTTCACAATAATGCACATTTGTTCTAGTTTTGTTTTACATTCGTTTTTAGTTTAGTTTTTTTTTGCTTTAGGTTCATTTTTCGCTTTGTTAACGCAGGACATCATTATATGGGTACTAGATATTACAAGAGTAAGAGAATATTTTACCCAAAAGATACTTCTACACAAAATGATAAAATTGTACATTTTATGAGAAAAGCTCATAACAACGTATGTCTTTTAAGTGTAAAAGAGTTTTCTTTCTGAACATGTTGGTACTGGCTGGTCCAGTACATTTTTCATGGTAGAATATATTTATTGGTGTTTGATCATTTTAAAGGGAATTTGCATTTTTGTGACCTGTTGTATATGTGGTTATGACCTATTTCTTTGTTATTGTTTATACGACAGATGAGGTGTCTTGAAACATTGCAGTGTGATTTTTATGTTTCTTTAGATCATGTGTTTCCTTTTGTCTATTTTTTCACACCCTTCAGCTTTATAACCACTTTAGGAAGCTCATGAATAATGGAATCTGTAAAGATAAAAGATATTTACAAAAGAAAATTATACTATAACAATGAAGGATCATGGGAAATTTGGCAACACAAATATTTATAAACTGATATATGGATTGTGCACAAATAAAATGCTGTCACAACAAAATCTGTGCTCATCAGTCTCGCCCTGTGGTACCTTCTGATTGCTGTCACATGAGGTTATTTGCCCTTTCCAAGTTGAATTAAAAAAAAAAGATATTTTACGTGGTTGAACTGTCTTCTGACTCATTGTGTAGTTTAGAGTATAAGCATCATATATTGAATATATATACTGTATATATTATATAACACCTGTGTTCTACTCCACATGACCATCGTAGACTCTCAATGGAACCCATCAGAGACCGTGTCATGAGGAAAATAAAGTTCCAGCAGCACAGCCCCTATATTGTATACTGTGCCAGACGTGCTAGCAATCCTGTGATTGCTGCAGCCAATCCCTGATCACAGTGGTCACAGTCCATCCATCGGACAGATCTACACACAGTGAATTCACAAGGGAATTTTGCTGTTGTTCTTGTCTTTTTCATTTAAGTGATTGCATTAAGTTTATGGTGATCCCCTATCCACAGGATAGCCATAGTAACAAAACCTATTTATGGGGGTTGGACTGCTGGAACACCCACCAATCACAAGATTGGCAGGTGCAACATGTATCCAACCAAGCCATTCATAACTAAGGGCGTCTCTAAAATTGTTGCATATAGCCCTCTGGTATGTACTGCACTCCCATTCACAGTATGTTAGAAGCCTGGAGATAACCAGACATTCTGCTTGGTAATTCCCACTGCTCTCACAGTATTGAATGGAGTGGCTGGATGTATAGTCAATCTGCCCACTGGGGTCCAGGTCGGATCCCAGAGTTGCTATAGCAATGATCGGCGCCCCCCCCTGAAGGCGACTCGGGGGGGGGGGGCGATTGTGGGGGAAAGACTGCGCTATTGGGCGCTGAGCGTTAAGGGGTTAACAATTCCTTATGATGGACAATTAATCCAGTACATCCTGAAAAATGACCAACCTTAGACTCTACTATAGCAAAAGGGACCAGAACTGGGTTCACCTCCATTGAAGTATGCTCTAAGAGGTGACACAAGCAATATTATAACAGTATATTTGGAAAAGATGGACTGGTCCAAAAAGTAAGAAGGTTAAAGGTCACCTCAGCTTTTTAAGTAGAAGTATTAAAAAATAAACAAAAAGGTGTTTTTCCGGTCCCAAAATTTATGAAAGATATCGGTGTCACTCTGACCAATTTGATAAAACTGCAAGATAAGAAAATAGATAACAACTGTAAATAAGAAATATGAGACTTAGCATGAGACATAATATAGGTCCTATGATACATCGTCATATCCTGATAAGGACAAATAGGAAGAAGCTTATCCAGACCGAGAGTGACTGATAACGGGTCCTTTGTAGTAAAGTTGGGTAACTAGGCCCACCGCTTAGCAGGCCCTCAATTTTTTTTTTAACCCCTTCACGCTCCGCGGCGGATATATCCGCCACGGAGCGCAGTGACTTAGCGCTCAGTGGCGGATATATCCGCCACGGCTCCTATGCCGGCTCGGCTCTGGATCAGAGCCGAACCGGCATCGGGAAACACGGGGTGCCGGCTGTAACTAATAGCCGGCACCCCAGTGTAACACCCGCGATCGGAGTTGTCTCCGATCGCGGGTGCTTAACCCGTTAGATGCCGCGGTCAGCGCGACCGCGGCATCTAACAAGTATCTGGGGGGTCTTTCACCCACGATCGGCCCCCCCGAACCGTTTTCGGGAGGCGCCGATCGTTGCTATAGTAACTCTGGGGTCCGATCTGGACCCCAGAGTTACTAGCAAGAATTGCCAGTAAGATGGCGTCTGTGACGTCATCTTACTGGCAAAGTGCCAGCCTATGCAAGTGCAGAATATTATCATGAAGAAGCAATCAGAAGATTGCTTCTTCATGTCCCATGGTATAAAAGTGAAAAAGTAAAAAAAAAAGTTATTCAATAAAAAAATAAAGTCATAAATCACTAAAAATGCCCCAAACCCCCAAAACATATAAAGAGACATATAACTCAAAAAAAAAGTCTAAATCATAACACAAACCCCACATATATAGTATCACCGCGTCCGTAACAACCCGTAGAATAAAAGTAAATCATTATTGAACCCCCACGATAAACGCCGTAAAAAAAAACTGTTATAAACCCTCCAAAAATTATGATTTTTACCTTTTCAATCCCACAAAAAATGATATAAAATGCGACCAAAAAACCATATGTACTCAGACATGATACTGGTGCAAAGTACAACATGTCCCACAAAAAACAAGCCATCAACCAGCTCCGTAGCCAAAAACGTAACAAAGTTATGCCACTTGGAAGATGGCAATACAAAAATGATAGATTTTTCCCCACATTAGGGTTTTGTTTGACAAATTTAGTAAAACGTAAGAAAATATATTCATGTCTGGTATCCCCGTAATCGTATCAACCCATAGAATAAAGATAACATGACTATTAGTCTATACGGTGAACACCAAAAAAAAAAAAGTCAAAAATCCAGTACAGAATTGATGCTTTTCTACTCCTGCCCTCAAAAAAAGTTCCTAAATTTTCAACAATAGGTGATACCAACCCCAAAATGGTAACAATGGAAAAAGCATCTCATCCCGCAAAAAAAATGCCGTCACATGGCCCCAATAACGAAAAAGTGAAAATTTTATAGCCTTCAAAAGGGGCCAATGAGGAAACTAAAATCCTGGCAGCTGCAGCGCCCTCCTTCCCTTCTGCGCCTCGCTGTGCCCCCATAAAACAAGTAACGGCCACATGTGGGGGGTCTTTGTACTCAGGAGAAATTGCTGAACAAATTGTATGGTGGGTTTTCTCTTTTTATATTTTGGAAATGTGTAAATTTTGGTGCTAAATGAATGTATAAGGGAACAATATGACCATTCTAAATTTCACCTCCATTTTGATTCAATTACTATGAAGATCTCAAGGGGTTAACAATCTTCGTAAAAGCTGTTTCTGATAGCTTGAGGGGTGCAGATTTGAAAATGGGTAGATTATATAGGGGGTTTTGATGCTAAATATGTAAAATTTCATTCAAAACTGTATTTATCCCCAAAATAGTAAATTCTGAAAATCCGGAAAAGCGCTATTCTATTTGTAAGCCGCGTGACGTCAAAATAAATTATCCAGATATTTCAGAAATTATGAAAATGTAAAGTAGACAAATGGGAAATGTTATTCAGCAACTTATTTAGGTGGTAAATCTATCTGCCTGAAAACGCAATGATTTAGAATTTCGAAAATGGCAAATTTTTCAAAAAATTTATCATATTTTCTTTTTTTTGTAAATAAACGCAAAACTTATCTGCCAAAATTTACCACTAAAATGAAGTACAACATGTGGGGAAAAAACGATCTCAGAATCGTTTTGATAAGTAACAGCGTTCAAAAGTTATAACCATATAAAGCGACGCAAGTCAGAATCCAAAAAATCGGGCTGAGCCTTAAGCTGTAAAATGGCTGCATCCTTAAGGGGTTAAATAAGGAAATTGTTATTGAGAGTTTTTTTTTTTTTATCCCCTTTTTCCCTTATTGCATGAATAAAGCAAACGTAAAGACTGACACAAGCAGTATATCTTTACAATATCACATTTGTGCATTGCATCCATTTTAAAGTACAGTATGAGTATTTTGCAGTCTTCAAATATGCAGTATATCAAAAAGAAATACAAAAAGCCCCTCCCCGTGAGCCATCTTCAACTATAACCAATGTTTGCCTTATTTCCTGTCATGGGCATAGTTTACATTTTATTTTACCAGTGATAGTTGGTATTCAAGACTTGTTCTCAGTCTTAGAAGGGCTGCTGATAGTAGTCCAGGAGTCATGTGGTAGTCCATCCATTTCCCCCCATATTTTTTCGGACTTCGGAATGCCATTCTGCTTAACATAAGTGCTGTACTCCAGTCTTATAACTGCGTTCATACGATCTATGAATTCCTTCTTATCCGGAGGTCTAGGCCTAATCCAGTGTGCAGCTACTTTCCTAGCCTGGTACAGAGATCTTTGGATTGCTATGTTATGAGATCTTGTAAGTACTTGGAGTACTCCAAGGAGACATGCCAGTGGGGTTTCATCTACAGACACAGAATAGGCCGTATGTATAATCTCTAGAACTGCTTTACATAAGGGACCCAATTCCCTACAGCCCCACATCATGTGTAATATGTCAGCTTCCTCTGTACCACACCTGGGACATTCGGAATTGGGTCTAATACCCATCTAAAACAGTAATTGAGGAGATTTATATGCCCTGTGTAATAAAAATAACTGAGACATTCTTCGAGCTTCACAGGGGGAAAGGATAGCTCTTACACTGTATCTGTACTGACCAGACTGCAGCTAACGCACACTTTATCCCCCCCCCCCATGTGACCAGACTGCGGCTAACGCAGACTGTATCCAACCCATCTGACCAGACTGCGGCTAACGAACACTGTATCCCCCCCCCATGTGACCAGACTGTATCCCCCCCTCCCTCATGTGACCAGACTACGGTAGACATGGTTGAGCCTCAGTGGCCAGACTGCAGTTGACACTGCAAATACATGATGGTTGCTTTGTAAAATTTTATTTAATATTTTTTGGCGTTTATGTTTTTGAATCTTTTTTTTTAATTAATTCAATTTGCGTCTTTCATGTTTTACGTATTTTTAGATACTGCTTATGCAGATCACATACACTCACCGGCCACTTTATTAGGTACACCATGCTAGTAATGGGTTGGACCCCCTTTTGCCTTCAGAACTGCCTCAATTTTTCGTGGCATAGATTCAACAAGGTGCTGGAAGCATTCCTCAGAGATTTTGGAATCCATATTGACATGATGGCACCACACAGTTGCCGCAGATTTGTTGGCTGCACATCCATGATGCGAATCTCCCGTTCCACCACATCCCAAAGATGCTCTATTGGATTGAGATCTGGTGACTGTGGAGGCCATTTGAGTACAGTGAACTCATTGTCATGTTCAAGAAACCAGTCTGAGATGATTCCAGCTTTATGACATGGCGCATTATCCTGCTGAAAGTAGCCATCAGATGTTGGGTACATTGTGGTCATAAAGGGATGGACATGGTCAGCAACAATACTCAGGTAGGCTGTGGCATTGCAACGATGCTCAATTGGTACCAAGGGGCCCAAAGAGTGCCAAGAAAATATTCCCCACACCATGACACCACCACCACCAGCCTGAACCGTTGATACAAGGCAGGATCCATGCTTTCATGTTGTTGACGCCAAATTCTGACCCTACCATCCGAATGTCGCAGCAGAAATCGAGACTCATCAGACCAGGCAACGTTTTTCCAATCTTCTACTGTCCAATTTCGATGAGCTTGTGCAAATTGTAGCCTCAGTTTCCTGTTCTTAGCTGAAAGGAGTGGCACCCGGTGTGGTCTTCTGCTGCTGTAGCCCATCTGCCTCAAAGTTCGACGTACTGTGCATTCAGAGATGCTCTTCTGCCTACCTTGGTTGTAACAGGTGGTGATTTGAGTCACTGTTGCCTTTCTATCAGCTCGAACCAGTCTGCCCATTCTCCTCTGACCTCTGGCATCAACAAGGCATTTCCGCCCACAGAACTGCCGCTCACTGGATGTTTTTTCTTTTTCGGACAATTCTCTGTAAACCCTAGAGATGGTTGTGCGTGAAAATCCCAGTAGATCAGCAGTTTCTGAAATACTCAGACCAGCCCTTCTGGCACCAACAACCATGCCACGTTCAAAGGCACTCAAATCACCTTTCTTCCCCATACTGATGCTCGGTTTGAACTGCAGGAGATTGTCTTAACCATGTCTACATGCCTAAATGCACTGAGTTGCCGCCATGTGATTGGCTGATTAGCAATTAAGTGTTAACGAGCAGTTGGACAGGTGTACCTAATAAAGTGGCCGGTGAGTGTATAACAGTGATTTTATGGTGATCCTATACGATCACTGTTATCAGGGCTTCAGTCACATGACCTTCTAGCCGAGGTCACAGGCTGCAGGAATGCGCTACATCTCCGCAGGCAGGATTTGGTGAGAAAGGAGCAGGCGGATTTATACACCGCAATTTATAACGCAATCTCTTGGAGAGGGGATGTCATCTGCTACCAGCTCAGCCCCTGTCAGACATGCAGTCCCATGTAACTTATACCTCATGCCACCTCAGCACCCACCAGACATGCAGTCCCATGTAACATACACCTCATGCCACCTCAGCACCCACCAGACATGCAGTCCCATGTAACATACACCTCATGCCACCTCAGCACCCGCCAGACATGCAGTCCCATGTAACATACACCTCAGCAACCGCCAGACATGCAGTCCCATGTAACATACAACTGATGCCACCTCAGCACCTGCCAGACATGAGTCTTCTTGGGAATGATGCAATAAGTTTTTCATACCTTGGTTTGGGGATCCTCTACCATTCCTCCTTGCAGATCCTCTTCAGTTCCTTTAGGTTGGATGGTGAATGTTGGTGGAAGCCATTTTCAGGTCTCTCCGGAGATGCTCAATTGGGCTTAGATCAGGGCTCTGGCTGGGAGAGTCAAGAACGGACACAGAGTTGTTACGAAGCCACTGCTTATTTTAGCTGTGTGCTTAGGGTCATTGTCTTGTTGGAACGGAAACCTGAGTCTGAAGTCCAGAGCACTCTGGAAGAGGTTTCAGGATATCTCTGTACTTGGCCACATTTATTTTTCCTTCAATTGCAACCAGACGTCCTGTCCTTCCCCCTTGCCCCCTCCATGTTTCACTGTTGGGATTGTATTTGGCAGACTATGAGCAGTGCCTGGTTTTCTCCACACATACTACTAGAGAATCTTATTTCTCATAGTCTCGGAGTCCTTCATGTGTTTAATTGCAAACTGTATGCAGACTTTAATATGTATTGCACTGAGGAGAGGCTTCTGTGAGCAGACTCTGCCATAAAGCCCTGACTGGTAGATTTTGTGGAACTTTTTACTATCTCCCTGCTACATCTCTGGAGCTCAGCCATAGTGATCTTGAGGTTCTTTTTAAAAATCTCTCACCAAGACTCTTCCCCACGCTTACCATATATAATTGAGTATAAGCCGAGGCCCCTACTTTTACCACCAAAAACTGAGAAAACCTATTGACTGAAATATAAGCCGAGGGTGGAAAATGCATTGGTCCCAGCCTCCCAGCATATAGCCAGCCCCCAGTAGTATACAGCCAGCTCCTAGTAGTATACAGTGAGCCAGCCCATGTAGTATACAGCCAGCCCGCAGTTTGCCAAGCACATAAAAAAAATAAACTTACATACTCACCTTGGGGCTGTCCCGATGGCCGGCGCAGCTACCCGATGCTCCAGTCCCTGCGGCTCCTCTTCTTTTTTCTCTATGCTGTAACAGCCGGCAGAGATGCGTCCATGCAATCTGCTGGCCGGCGTACACTATGATGTCATCAGCGGCGACACCACAGCATCATGGTGTGAGCCGGCCGGCAGATCACATGGACGCAACTCTGCCGGCTAATACAGCATGGAGAATACAGAAGAGAAGCCGCTAGGAGCTGTGCCGAGGATCGGGGCGCTGGAGGGTGAGTATGTTAGTTTATATTTTTTTATTGACTCGTGTATAAGCCGAGGTAAGGTTTTTCAGAACATTTTTTGTGCTGAAAAACTCTGCTTATACACGAGTATATAAGGTAATTTGGCAGGATGGCCAGGTCAAGGATTTAAGGATTACGGAGGCCACTTTGCTCTTAGGAACCTTGAGTGCTGCAGAAATACTTTTGTTACCTTGGCCAGATCTGTGCCTTGCCACACTTCTGTACATGAACTCCTTAGGTTCCCATGTGCTCTGACATGCACTGTGAGCTGTGAGGTCTTATATAGCCAGATGTCTTTCCTAATCATGTCCAATTAGTTTAATTAAACACAGCTGTGCTCCAATGAAGGAGTAGAACCCTCTCATGGAGGAGCAGAAGGAAATGGCCAGGAGTTAAATATGAGTGTCACAGCAAAGGGTCTAAATACTTATGACGTGTCCAGCAGCAGCCTCCACTCACAAATTAAATGCCCCACAGCCTTCCCCTTAAAATTAACCCCTTAAGGACGCAGCCATTTTGTAGCTTAAGGCTCAGCCCGATTTTTTGGATTCTGACCTGCGTCGCTTTATATGGTTATAACTTTTGAACACTGTTACTTATCAAAGCGATTCCGAGATTGTTTTTTCCCCACATGTTGTACTCCATTTTAGTGGTAAATTTTGGCTGGTAAGTTTTGCGTTTACTTACAAAAAAAAAGGAAATATGATAAATTTTTTAAAAAATTTGCCATTTTCGAAATTCAAAATCATTGCGTTTTCAGGCAGATAGATTTACCACCTAAATAAGTTGCTGAATAACATTTCCCATTTGTCTACTTTACATTTTCATAATTTCTGAAATGTTTGGATAATTTATTTTGATGTCACGCGGCTTACAAAAAGAATATCGCTTTTCCGGATTTTCAGAATTGACTATTTTGGGGATAAATACAGTTTTGAATGAAATTTTACATATTTAGCATCAAAACCCCCTATATAACCAACCCATTTTCAAATCTGCACCCCTCAAGCTATCAGAAACAGATTTTACGAAGATTGTTAACCCCTTGAGATCTTCATAGTAATTGAATCAAAATGGAGGTGAAATTTAGAATGGTCAAATTGTTCCCTTATACGTTCATTTAGCACTAAAATTTACACATTTCCAAAATATAAAAAGAGAAAACCCACCATACAATTTGTTCTGCAATTTCTCCTGAGTACAAAGACCCCCCAAATGTGGCCATTACTTGTGTTATGGGGGCACAGCGAGACGCAGAAGGGAAGGAGAGCCCTGCAGCTGCCAGGATTTTAGTTTCCTCATTGGCCCCTTTTGAAGGCTATAAAATTTTCGCTTTTTCGTTATTTGGGCCATGTGATGCCATTTTTTTTGCGCGATGAGATGCTTTTTCCATTGTTACCATTTTGGGGTTGGTATCACCTATTGTTGGAACTTTTTTTGAGGGCAGGAGTAGAAAAGCATCAATTCTGTACTGGATTTTTTACTCTTTTTTTTTTTGGTGTTCACCGTATAGACTAATAATCCTGTTATCTTTATTCTATGGGTCGATACGATTACGGGGATACCAGACTTGAATATATTTTCTTGCGTTTTACTAAATTTGTCAAACAAAACCCTAATGTGGGGAAAAATCTATCATTTATGTATTGCCGTCTTCCAAGTGGCATAACATTGTTACTTTTTTGGCTACGGAGCTGGTTGATGGCTTATTTTTTTGCGGGACATGTTGTACTTTGCACCAGTATCATGTCGGAGTACACATGGTTTTTTGATCACATTTTATAGCATTTTTTGTGGGATTGAATAGCTAAAAATCATAATTTTTGGAAGGTTTATAGCAGTTTTTTTTTACGGCGTTTATCGTGGGGGTTCAATAATGATTTACTTGTATTCTACGGGTTGTTACGGACGCGGTGATACTATATATGTGGGGTTTTTGTTATGATTTAGACTTTTTTGGGGTTATATGTCTCTTTATATGTTATGGGGCTTATGGGCATTTTTATTGATTTATTACTTTATTTTTTATTGAATAACATTTTTTTTTTTACTTTTTCACTTTTTCCACCATGGGAAATGACCAAGCAATCATCTGATTGCTTGTTCATGATAATACTCTGCAATAATCATGTATTGCAGGGTATTATCAGTGTCAGCCTATGCACTTGCATAGGCTGGCACTATGCCAGTAAGATGACGTCACAGACGCCATCTTACTGGCAGTGCCTGCAGGCAGTGCTGGGGACCAGATCGGACCCCAGCACTTCCATAGCAGCGATCGGTGCCCCCCGAAAACGGTTCGGGGGGGCCGATCGTGGGGGAAAGACACCCCAGGGACATGTTAGATGCCGCGGTCGTGCTGACCGCGGCATTTAACGGGTTACACACCCGCGATCGGAGCCGACTCCGACCGCGGGTGTTACACTGGGGTGCCGGCTATTAGTTACAGCCGGCACCCCGTGTTTCCCGATGCCGGTTCGGCTCTGATCCAGAGCCGAGCCGGCATAAGCGCCGTGGCGGATATATCCGCCACTGAGCGCTAAGTCACTGCGCTCCGTGGCGGATATATCCGCCACGGAGCGTGAAGGGGTTAAATTACAGCAGCCTCCCCTCACTATTGTCCTCACAGGGCCCACAGTAATATAAAAACAAATCCTATTACTTACCTCACATACTCTGGCGATAGCTTGATTCAGTGATTCCGATTTGTCCCTGTCAGCACCTGTCCAGCAAACCGCGCCACCACAACCAGGTGTGCCGCTAGCTGTCAGGCTAGGTAAGTGGTGGGGAAATCACCCTGCAACGTCCCTGCGGGCTAATGCCCTGCCTAAAGCAGATAAACCGCCCTGATAAGGGTGAACCCACTATCAGGATCCTAACTGACGGTCCCTGAGTGACCCTACAAGATGACAGGAAACTTTTGTCTGGCAGCTGCTGGATGGTGGAGCGGACAGTTAACTGGAATACAGGAATAGACCAGTGTTCACACTGAGGCACAGAATACTAACACAGGTCTGAAACAGGGAAAGCGGGATAACACTAGGAGGTAAACAATACTGAAGGACAAACAACAGATACAGGACTTCAGGTGGGTTATACACAGGTCAGGGCAAGATCAAGCGGGTTATATACAGGTACAGGCAGACAAGCAGAGACAAACAAACCAGGTAAAAACCAAGATGGCTGAAAAGGTACAGAATCGGATAAAAAACACAGAATACCAAAAAAGATAGCAAGAGCACTAGATACACAGGTAAGACTTGAAGAATAACTAGCAAAGTATGATGGGACTGGGCAGGTATATAAGGCTTTTCCCAGACACGCCTCCAACAGCACACTGGGGAAACTGTCCATCAGGCTAGTAACCCTTGCTGGGCAATGCAAAGGGAAGGGTGTGGCTCAGTTAATACAAAGACACACAATAAGCCACAGTTCAAACACAAATAAACGCCATCTATTCTGCCAACTGCGGATGGTGCGACATTAGGCAAGGACGTTAGAGTCCCCTTCCCACACACTCTGTATGATGTGGCCCAGCCTGATGACATCATACAGTGTGCGCAGGCAGAGAGCAATGAGGGGTGCCTTTGCCTGCGCTGCTGTTGTAATCAATTGTCTTACATGGATACAATTTATTCTATTTCCCAATCATAGTCTTCTATCTGTGCAGCAAAAAAAATACCTAAGTGAAAAAAAAATTAATTATGTTACTAATATGAAATAAAACAAAAAAAACATAAATATACAAAAAAAAAATCACTATATGGGAAGGCCGGAGGAGACTCTGGAGCGGCCCCTGGGAAGGCCGGAGGAGACTCTGGAGCGGCCCCTGGGAAGGCCGGAGGAGACTCTGGAGCGGCCCCTGGGAAGGCCGGAGGAGACTCTGGAGCGGCCCCTGGGAAGGCCGGAGGAGACTCTGGAGCGGCCCCTGGGAAGGCCGGAGGAGACTCTGGAGCGGCCCCTGGGAAGGCCGGAGGAGACTCTGGAGCGGCCCCTGGGAAGGCCGGAGGAGACTCTGGAGCGGCCCCTGGGAAGGCCGGAGGAGACTCTGGAGCGGCCCCTGGGAAGGCCGGAGGAGACTCTGGAGCGGCCCCTGGGAAGGCCGGAGGAGACTCTGGAGCGGCCCCTGGGAAGGCCGGAGGAGACTCTGGAGCGGCCCCTGGGAAGGCCGGAGGAGACTCTGGAGCGGCCCCTGGGAAGGCCGGAGGAGACTCTGGAGCGGCCCCTGGGAAGGCCGGAGGAGACTCTGGAGCGGCCCCTGGGAAGGCCGGAGGAGACTCTGGAGCGGCCCCTGGGAAGGCCGGAGGAGACTCTGGATTTTTTGCAGGAACGTGGTTTAGGTAGCCACGTCCAAATCATCACTATCCCATAGAGGAGCAGTCCAGGCCAGGGCCTCGCCAGAGAGCAAACAGAAGACAAACGCTACCTTAGAGCATTTGGTGGTGAGCTGAAGGACATCAGTTCAATGTGCAGCGAACACTGGAAAACAAAGTCTCTGCACAATTCAGGGTTGCCATCAAATTTGTCGGGCAAATCCGCCAGTAGCTGATGTGGATCCTTAGCACAGTCATGGCTTTAGCCGGACAAATGACCTTGGCGGAGTCCATGGCCGGTTTGGGGGAGTCTCTTGGAGAGTCTGTGAACACCCTGGGCCACCACGGGAGCGTGACGGTCTTGCTGCGGGGAGCTACCAGGTAATTCCATGGGTGCGACTAGGCCCATAGGGACCTCGGGAAGCCAAGACCTCGGGAAAGCAGGACCTCGGGATGGCAGGACCTCAGGTTGGAAGGACCTTAGGATGGCAGGACCACCAAAGGAACACAGGACCGCCACAGGAACTCCACAAAAAAAAAGAGGCATTTGGGAACGCACAGGAAACAGGGAGGCATCCGGAAACGCTCAGGCTTTCACTTCAGTAGAATGACTTGAAGATCCAGCAGAGGATGCTGGGAGCCGCCGGATTATGTAGCAGAGCCGGGAATGCCAGCACCTATTAGGAGGACACTGGCCCTCTAAGTTTCTGGAGAGTCGACACGCATGCGTCCTAGCAGTTGGAGCGCGGCCTACAGAGGAAGCCGGAGTGGGACCTGGACGGGACCAAGGCGGCATATGGAGCCAGGAGAGGTGAGTAGGGGCCATGGGGGAATGGCGGCACATCGGAGGACACGGATGTGCCCGCGATCCGAGACATAGATCGTGGGGGCATCCATGACAGGCGCCTTCATGCTATTTTGATTCAAACGGAAACATTTTACAAAAAATACTTAAAATTTGACTTTGATGGCAAAAAATGTGCTCCAAACAGAAAATATTTACCTTCGCATCTCCTAAATGTAATAGATGGACATGTGTAGAGTTAACAAATGCTTCATATTGATATGTTCACATGAATAAATCAACATAATATCACTAAAACTGTAATAACTAGATATCTGCTTTTCAGCTACAAATTTTAAGACAGTTACAACCTGCAAAATATAGCAATAAAACAGAATAAAAAGTAAAGGCACCATAAAACCTATATCATTTTGAAAGCAGACAACCAGGCGATGCATTTGGCAATTAACATTCAAAATTTCCTCTAAAATATGTACAAATCCAGAATACTTATTGTGGGAGATTTGGCCCAGTAGAGACCGTGGTAGCGGGGTACTGTGATGCAGTTCAAGACAGTAGGACCTGTGCACATTTTTGGGGGTTCGCTGTCAACCCTGCTGCCCTCAGGGAGTCTACCACTGCTTGTACCTTGGCTAGATGACTCTCCCAATCGTTACTATAGACTATGATGTCATCCAGGTAGGCCGAGGCATATCTCCGGTGAGGTTTTAGCACAAGATCCATTAACCTCTGGAATGTGGCGGGAGCTTCCAAAGGGAAGTACCACATACTGAAATAGCCCATCAGGAGTAACAAAAGCCGTCTTATCTTTAGCCCTGTCAGTAAGGGGTACCTGCCGATGCCCTTTCGTCAGGTCAAGGGTGGAGAAGAACCTAGCCTGTCCAAGTCGTTCTATCAACTCGTCAAATCTGGGCATAGGATACGAATCAAATTTGGATACCTCGTTCAACTTCCTAAAGTCATTGCAGAACCATAGGGAACCATCAGGCTTGGGAATCAACACAATAGGACTCGACCAGTCACTTTTAGACTCCTCGATAACCCCCAGGTCTAACATCTGTCTGACTTCTTCGGATATGGCTAGCCGGCGTGCTTCAGGGACCCGGTAGGGTTTTTGGTGTACCCGGATGTGGGGTTCGGTTATGATGTCATGCTTGATGACTGAAGTACGACCCGGTTGCTTAGAGAACACATCAACGTTTCGGAGCACAAACTCCTTCACTTCCTGAATCTGGGCCCTGGAGAGGGACTCCGAGACCCGTACTTCAGGCATTGGGTACACCTAGCTCCAGTGTCACCTTTTTGGGGACAGACGCTTTTTCTACTCCCACGGCTATCAGGGACTCTCTTTCCTTCCATGGCTTTAGGAGGTTCACGTGGTATATCTGTTCGGGTTTCCTCCTCCCCGGCTGAGATACCTTGTAGTTAACTTCCCCCACTTTCTCCATGACCTCATATGGACCTTGCCATTTCGCCAAGAACTTACTCTCCCCGGTGGGCACCAGAACTAACACTCTGTCACCTGGGTTAAAGGCCCTGAGTCTGGCTGATCTATTGTAGACCCTACACTGGGCCTCTTGTGCCCTTGTCATGTGCTCCTTTACAAGGGGCATTACTGCCGCTATGCGGTCCTGCATAAGGGAGACGTGTTCAATCACACTACAGTGGGGGGTCCTTTCCTGTTCCCAGGTCTCCTTAGCTACATCCAAAAGCCCACGTGGGGAACGGCCATATAACAGCTCAAAGGGTGAGAAACTTGTGGAGGACTGGGGAACTTCACGTATGGCAAACATCAAATAAGGCAACAAACAATCCCAGTCCTTCCCATCTTTGCTGACCACCCTCTTTAGCATCCCCTTCAGGGTTTTGTTAAACCTCTCGACCAGGCCATCTGTCTGAGGATGATATACAGAGGTGCGGAGCTGTTTAACCTGCAATAATTTACACATCTCCTTCATTACTCTAGACATGAATGGGTTTCCCTGGTCAGTCAAGATTTCCTTGGGGAGGCCTGTGCGGGAGAATACCTGGAACAGCTCCCTAGCAATGTTTTTGGAGGAGGTGTTCCTTAACGGGATTGCCTCTGGATACCGTGTAGCGTAGTCCAGGATAACTAGGATGTACTGGTGCCCCCTTGTGGACTTGACTATGGGGCCAACCAAATCCGTTCAAACAGCACCTCTATGATTGGTAACGGAACCAGAGGATTCCTGAAGTGGGACACCGAGGCAGTAAGTTGGCACTCAGGGCAGGAGCTACAATACCGGTTTACCTCCTCCCACACCCCGGGCCAGAAAAATCTCTGCAGTATCCTCTCTCGGGTCTTCTCAGCACCTAAGTGCCCTCCCAATCTAGCACCAGCCTACGGCGAGATTTGGGTACTACAAGTTGCTCAACCTCCTCACCCCGTACCTGGTCAACCCTGTACAACAGTTCCCCAACAATCACCATTCGGGGGTATATTTTGTCAGCCCATGGTATTTGGAGTACCCCATTTATCACTTTAACATTCTCCCGTGTTTTAAATAAGGTAGGGTCCTGTAGCTGTGCAGCCCCAAAATTTTCACGGGAGATCTCAAGGTCCGGCATGTTGGCTACCTCCTCGTGGCCCTCGACCTCACCAGCTAGGACCTCTAGGGGAGAGAATTCATCACATGGGGTCACCCTTACTGCTGGTGTGGGTACATTGGCCTCAAAAGGTTCAGGGGCCAAGGCCGGACATACCTGATGTCCGTTATCTGCAACAGCACCTGAGGTTGGTCTTCGTCTCCAGAGGTCCCAAAACACCGGTAAGTCTCTGCCGATAATAGCCTCATGAAACAGGGTCCCCACAACCCCCACTTCATGGGTAATAGTACCACAAGGTGTATGTAGGACGATGACAGCAGTGGGATATTCGTGAGTGTCCCCATGTATACACAACACTCCCACTTTCCGCCCACTGTATAGTCCAGGATCAACCAAAGTTCCCCGCACCAGGGTGACCAGACTCCCTGAGTCTAGCAAGGCTTCCACTCTGTGACCCCCGATTGTGACCATACACACTTGGGGTTCTGCATCCGTGACCGACTCGGCTGCCAGAAACAGCCGGGCAAACAGTGACACTCGCCGGGTCTGGTTGCAGTCCATTGGCTCCACTGACAGTTGGCAGCAATATGGCCCATTTCATGGCATCGCCAGCACTGGATACGGCTATGACCTCTGTCACAAGCCTCACTGGGTTTCTGGGTATCCACGCCCCCAATGAACCCCCTCCCAACCTGACTTGTCTCCCCTTTTCGCAGGAGCAGTCTTACCAGATGGTTTGGTGACCCTGTCACTGGCAGTGCTTCATGTGGGAGAGGTAAGTAGAAGATCCTCCGTAGCCCGATATCTCTCTACTAGGGACACGAGTTCCTCAGCATTTGTGGGACCGGCCTGTCCAACCCATCGCTGGAGTCGAGAGGGCAGAGAACGGGTGAACTTGTCAATAACCACTCTCTCTACCATCTGTGCTGGGGTGCAGTCCTCTGGTTGTAGCCACTTCCGGACAAGATGGATCAGGTCATGCATTTGGGAGCGTGGGGGTAGTTTTTCCCACTGGTGGACCTGGCTGGAACGAACTTGAACCGTGACCCCAAGACGAGCCAGAATCTCCGCCTTTAGCTGGGGGTACTCACGGGCCTCCGTTTCACTCAGGTCGAAGTAAGCCTTCTGCGATTTGCCTGTCAGGAACGGTGCCAGGACATCTGCCCACTGCATAGCTGGTAACTCCTCTCGCTCAGCTACTCGCTCGAACACAGTGAGATACGCCTCCACGTTGTCGGTCGGCGGCGTCTTTTGTAAAGCCTTTTGTACTCCAGCACGTGCGGAACGCTGGACAACCGGGTACCCTTGCAAACCAGTATGGGACCCCTCAGTAGTCGTCGCTTGCGGTGCTGCCATAATGCCAGAAAACTTTTCTATCATCAGCTGGAACATGGCTCGGGACTCTTCCTGCTTCTGGCGGGTCCTCTCCTCCTGCAGCTGGAACATGGCTTGCTGCTGGCGGGACCTCTCCTCCTGCTGCTGGAGCATGGCTTGCTTCAGCTGCCGATTAGCTTGGGACTCTTCCTGCAGGTATTTAATAAAGTTCTCCATCTTGGCTGTATCCTGCAATTTGCCTGCTGCTTTCACCCAGGCCATGCAATGTTGCAGGATGTAGCGAGCCTTTCAGGTGTGTGTCTTTTGAACTGCCCGCAATCCGAAGCACCATATGTGGGAGATTTGGCCCAGTAGAGACCGTGGTAGCGGGGTACTGTGATGCAGTTCAAGACAGTGACACCAAGGTACAGCCCAAAAAACAGGTCTAGCCTGCGTTTATTGCAGCAGGAACAAAATAAAACAGCCTTTACATTCAGGCAACAAAACAAATAATATCCTACCCGTCAGGGTGCTAACTATACAGTGATTCTCTAACTCACCACTACAAAATACTTTGCTGCTCCAGGCACAGAGGTCAGGGCTGTGTGCGCTCTCCAGCCTCCACTCAGAGAGACCACACTCTCAGCTCTGCTCAGCAGCTTTATGCAGACTGATTAGGCTGTTCCCACCACCTGTGTCCAAGGTGCTGGACAACACAACCTCAGCATTCAGGCCTTGCATAATAGGAAAACCTAGGGGAAACATACCGCCCATCCACAATTAACCCCTTCAGTGTCTCACATTATATAAAGAAAATTTACTTTCCTAAAACAGCAAGATGTGAGGAGATCATACATACACATACTGTGTATATTCATCAAAATATGCAGCAACGGGAACGTTAAATCCACAGGGGACACCAAACTATTTTTGCAGAAAATTAGCTTCACACAGATCTATCATTGTATTCTCTCTTACACAAAGGTAACGCAAATAAATAACTATATATCCATAAACCAAGCTAATAAGATAGTAAAAGTAATGTTTTGATGTGCACCATTGTATTAGCAGCACAATAACAGAACCCTCCGCGCTTCATAAGAATTTGAGTGAGAACATAACTTAGGTGTAAATAATGGAGAATGGCGTGATATAAAAACTTTATTCCAGAACATGTGTTTTTGGTGTTAAATATAACTTTATGGACATGTTCTGGGTTGAGGTGTTAATATGTAGCGATATTGGGCGAAGAGGATTGAATGTTCATCGTATCAGTCAAAAAACTATCACGAAATAAAAGGCAATAAGAGAGAAAGTGTGTTCTTAGATAGTTCTGCATAGAGAAGGGTTAAAGGAAACCTACCACTTCTGAAGGTAGGTATGAGATGCAAACACCGGGCACCAGCTCAGGGTGAGCTGGTGCCGGTGCTTAGTCTCGTTAGTGTTAAAACCGCAGTATCGCGTTTTTAACACTTTTTAAACCGTGCGTGCGCAACGCCTGCGGCATTTGCAATGTAGGCGCGCGCATGATCGTGCGCACGCAGCGCCGAAGCAGTTTCTGCTAGAAAGTTTAAAAAGTGTTAAAACCGCGATACCGCGGTTTTAACACTAACGAGACTAAGCACCGGCACCAGCTCACCCTGAGCTGGTGCCCGGTGTTTGCATCTCATACCTACCTTCAGAAGTGGTAGGTTTCCTTTAAAAAACATGAATATTAGTTGATATTATTTCTTCTGAAAATGTGTAGTAACATATAAAGTGAATATTTCTGTGAGGTGCAGCAGCTCCTGTGTGCAGCAATTTCTCCCCGTAGCCTGATGGCTAAGAATCTGGAGGGGGGTACACTTCAGAGGGCTGTATTTTTGGCGCGATGACACATAGAACCTCACTTTTATATGAATCTAAATTTGTGTTTCTAAGTGTCAGGAAAACGCAGACATAAACTGTTAAACTGCCGTCGGGAGTTATTTTTATATATAAAAATGGCACCTGATATTCTCACTTTAAACCTGGATATCTCTGGATCCATGGAACCTAGAAACAAAATTCAAGATTCATTTAAAAGAAGAGATTCTCCCCTTTCAGAGGACCCTGGGTAATTGCCCACTTTGCCTACCCATAGGGCCTGCCATGAGACTGCCTTATTTATTTTATGATAATGCTCACTTGTTGTAGTGTTACCTGTCCAGAAAGATTCTTCTCCAAGGCCATGGGAAGCACTGCTCTGCACGGTTTCCTTTTGGGTGTTGATGATGTGTCACTGTGTGCTTTCCGAATGACATTTGAGACATCATTTAGGGGACAAGCCATAAACATCTACCTGAACCTACTCAATAAGGTATTTATATCTGGAAAGTCTGTTATTTTCTGCTCCTGACAAAGCTTAGTGAAGCAAAATGCGCGTTGAGGCATTTTTCCCAATTGTTCTCCACTATTTGGCCACTATGTCTACAGGTATAGTCACCCTGTTTACTTTTTCACACGTGTGATGTAACTTTCTTGATAGATGTAGAACATTTATTTACAGAAGCTATTATTGTCTTTTGTAAGGAATGTTTAGCATTGTTTTGGTCACTATTTTGATACATAAAAACTGTAATTCTTTTCCCCTAACCTCAGGGCATATATTACCATCTAGTGGCCAGTTTGGGTAACTAGAGCGAGTTGTCTGTATTTCCGGTTTGTCTTGCACATTTTTTATGTGCATTTTGTGTGTATTTTTTAACTTAATAAACAATTAATGTAACAATTAAAAATATGTTTGAAAATGCTTATCTTCATTCTGTGAATAGAAATGTACCTGATGTATTAAAAAGGACCTGTCACCCAAAATAAATGCTCTAGAAACACTTACTAAAGTAAGCAGCTCCCAAGCCCTTCCCCAGTGATAGCAGTTTTAAATCGCTAGCTTTATCGGAACATACCGCTAAAGCTAGCAAACACTGCACTCTGTAGCCCTCCAAATGCTGGACCAAGCTTACAGCATAACGGCGTATTCATGAGGGGCGGCCCATGGAGGCGGTGACTACAGCAATGAAGCCAGGCAGTCACCGACGGCCTATGGTGTGAGAGGGCTGTTCCGCGGCAGAAGCTGAGGAGAGGGGAGTGCCTCGGACCACCCCATTGTGAATACGCCGGACTGCTGTAAGCTTGGTCTGGTGTTCGGGGGGCTACGTACTGCAGTGTTTGCTAGCTTTATCAGTATGTTATAAAGCTGGAGCTACTTACTTTACTAAGTGCTCCTAGAGCATTTATTTCATGTGACAGGTCTTCTATAATTTGTAATGTGTAGTAAACAACTTACATCTTTGTTTGTTTTTTTTGGTTATTTTTTGCACAAAATACAGCTTTGTATCTACATTGGATTAAAGAAAATCTACCATCAAAATCAAGCATAATAAACCTTACTCATAGATCCAGGCACAATCACTGTGGTAATCTTCTTATATTTATTATCCATGCTAATAAGTCTGAGAGGCTCTGGTGGGCGTTTCCATAGCCCCTTAGTCTTTTCACTGGTTGTTACAATGAGGAGAGCAAGTCTCCCCTCCCTCTGAACTTCCTACTGCTACTAGATTACACAGGCAGAGTGAGGGGGAGAGAGCAGGGAAGGGGAGACATGTTCTGCTCAATGTCACACATGCTCAACAGCCTGTCAATCCTCAGCACTGAAGGGCTTTGGTAACACCCAATAGAGGCCTAGGGCTCCTTAGCATAATTTTTTAAGTTTATTTTAGAAGGAAGGAGGCCATGGATAAAAATATAAGATGATAACCACAGTCATAGTGCTTGGATCTATGGTTAAGTGTCACTGATTTATCATGTTTGACTTTCATGGTAGATTTCCTTTGAGGGGGAGGGTTTGCAGATGGTGGGTTGTATCCATGCCCAGGAGGTGGTCCATTTGGTGTCTCAGCTCCCCATGAGGAGATCAGTACTCTAAAAAATACAACCTTTTAGATTGCGGCCAGTAGAGAAGGGAGCATCCTCTGCGCCTAGAGCAGACCTGGGCATTTTACGCCCCACATTTTGCATCCGGTCCTCTAACTATCTCTGACCATCCCGTCTGAGTTCAAAAATTGGAGCTGAATGCAGTATACAGTATATGGGGTAGTCTGGCCCTCTAAAACCATTCAAACTTCTTATGTTGCCAGATGGGAAAATTAAATGCCCACCCTTGGCCTAGAGTAAAGACAGTTTCATCATTACCATAAATAGGAATTCTTTTGAATCCACCCTGCAGGTGTATCAGAACTACTATGATCATTGTGTGAATTTTTTTTTTTTTTATCAGTTCCTCATTTAATTTAATGTCACACTTGTTTTTTTTTAAACAGAGGAGAAAGACCTTCAAACAAAACTTTTTCATAAAGAGTAACTGGCATTTGAAATTAATTTTTGTGTTGTGTGTGGGGGATGTAGTGAATATTTTTCTAATATCATTAATTAATTTCATTAACTAATTCTGCTTAGGTCTGTAAAAAAAAATTGAGCTACTCCATCCCATAGAGATGTATATTCCAGCCTGTATAATGCATGTTGATGGAGGCTGCATGAGCTCATATCTAATCTCCCTGTGTTTGTTTAAATAGCTCTGCCAGTGAGGATTAACCCCTTCACTTTTAGCTTGATCTTTAAAAATAATGCTCATAACATACTACAGCCAAGAGAGAGAAAGAGTTTACACTCACAGCTGTATAACAAACAGAAGAGGAGAGAGACCTATGTTCAATCTGGAAGACAGATTTGCCATAGCAACTAGAAGTAACACTGTAACTAAGGGGCACATTGCAACCTGTTTTTTGCAAACTAAGCAGAATTTCTTAACAAATGAACTAAAGGGAACCTGTCACCACATTTGCAAAATAACACCCAGTGACAGGTTCCTTTAGAGATCATGAACTAACTGACATCCTTCTTTTAGATGAAAATTGTTTTGCCTCCTTACTAGTCACAGTTCATGTTATGTGACCAGAGTGACAAAATCTCAGGTCCTTTAGCCTTTTAATAATAGCAAACTGTACCCCATGCATGTATCTGACAACATGAAGTCACAGCAGCTTCCATGGACTTCTACTCCTCCTCATCCTCCTGCTTCTGTGATTTTATGTAATCAAATACATGGTGTACAGTTTGCTATTCTTAGAAGGCTAAAGTTGGGCTGGGGTATCTAGGGCCCACACCAGTGAAATTGATTCTGGGGGTCCACCCTACTGATGCATAGAAATTTACCTGTATCTCAGCAGTCTAGGTTCTGGTAATTTCTAGGGGTGTACCACGTGTCTGTGTATATCTTTGTCCCTAAAGATTCCATAGTCACTTATAATGTCATCTGTTTAACAATGTCCCATAGTGACTAGACTCCCACATGAATCAAATATACTCCCCCATAATAACACCAGGCTGAGCCCCTGCACACATTAACAATTACATTACATCCCTTAATATTTTATACCATATACATAGCCTCTAAATAAAGAATACAGACGGTCCCCTGACTTACAGACGACCTCAAGTTACAAATGGACCTCTGGATGTTGGCAATTTACTGAACTATAAATAACTAAATAACTGAACTACAATAAACAGCTAAAACAACTATAATACAGCTATAATCAAAGGTGTCTGCAATTAAGCTTTATTGTTAATCCTCGTTCTGATGAGAACCCAAAAGTTTTTAAATCCAATTTTCACAGAGACCAAATTTTTTTGGCTGGAGCTACAATTATAAAATATACAGTTCCAACTTACATACAATTTCGAGTTATGAACAAATCTACAGAAACTAAATAAATGAACTAAAATTGCCTGCACCGTACCCTTGTTGCATTATACACAGTGCTGCCAAATTAAAATGTCCCAAATGTGCCAAAATTATTACACATATAATCCAGTCCAAATTATTAATTTGCATACAGTACCACTTAAATGCAAAGGGTGCAGTCACACAGGGCATCCAGCGGCGAGGCTCGGCCTGATCACATATGTGTTTCCATAAAAATACATGTGATCGGTAATGAGTTTTGTATGCAAACAATGCAAAGCACCAGGTGCTTGTTAGCAACTGCATACGCTTCAAAGGAAATGCATATGTCATCAGGTTGAGCTCTGCCCCGGGTGTTTGCATTTCGTTTCTAAACTCAATGCAAGAGTTGTAACTGCACCCTGAATGTATATAATGTGCCTCCAAATTATTAAAACTTCACATACACTGCCCCCTTTCATCTTATACATACCCCCTTCTCCTTTAATTTTATATATTTACAGCCCCCCCTTATTTAGTTTCATATATACAGTCCCATCCTCATTTAGTTGCATACATGCAGCCCCCCTCCTCATATAATTTCATATATACAGACCCCTCTTTATTTAGTTCCACATATACAGCCCTCTCCTCACTTAATTCAATATATACAGACCCCTCCTCATTTAGTTCGATACATACAGCCCCCCTCCTCATATAATTTCATATATACAGACCCCTCCTCATTTAGTTCCACATATACAGTCCTCTCCTTACTTAATTTAATATATACAGACCCCTACTCGTTTAGTTCCATATATCCTCATATCATTTCATATATATAGCAGTCTCCTCATTTAATTTTATATACACAGCTTAAATCTATATAATGTACCTCCAAATGATTTCAAATTTACATACACTGCCCCCCTCATTTTATATATACCCTACTCTCCTTTCATTTTATACATACAGTCCCCTCCGCATGTAATTTAATGTATACCCCTACTCAAGCGATGGCGAACCTTTTGGAGACAGAGTGCCCAAACTACAACCAAAATCCACGTATTTTCCCGTGAAGTGCCAACATGGCATTTTAAGCAGTAACTTATTGCTACCTGTTTCATCTTTCAATTGTATCGCCCCCTGAGGCAACCAATACAGTTGAAAGAAGGAGAGCAAATTCAGACTCTCGTTGTAGCTTCTCTCCAGGGTCTCTTTGTAGAGGAAAAATGGTTGGTCCAGCAGGATGGCCACCAAAGATAATGCAGTTCTGTCAACAACTTCTCACTTTTCCCTCAGTTCCTAACAGCTAATGAAATGTTGCTTTAAAATAGCGATGAGAGCAGCATCTCTTAAGTTGCCTGGGACTTGGTGTATTTGGTCCTATTTGGTGAACTCTGTCCTGGGGTGATGGTCTGAGTGCCCACAGAAATGGCTCTGAGTGCCACCTCTGGCACCCGTGCCATAGGTTTGCCACCACTGCCCTACTCATTTAGCTCCATATATACAGCCCCCTCCTTATTTCGTTCCATATATACAGCCCCACTCCTCATTTAGTTTCATATATACAGCCCCCTCCTCATATAATTTCATATTTATAGCACGCCCCTCATTTAATTTTATATACAGCCTGAATATCATGTGCCTCCAAATGATTATAAATTCACATAAACTGCCCCATTTTATATACACCCTCTGCTTTCATTTTATATATACAGCCACCTCCTCATTGAGCTTCATATATACAGTGCCCTCCTCATTTCATTCCATATGTACAGCTTTCCTCATTTAGCTTCATATATATAGCCCCCTCCACATCAAGGTCCATATATACAGTCCCCTCCTCATTTAGTTTCTGCTTTGAAGTTAACAGCCGCATCTGCTTCTTGTCCACATTGAGCAATCACAGCACCCATCAGGCCGACAATTTTTTCATCGCCAACTTATCATGTAAAATATTTATTGACATTCCAGTTGACACACCTACAGCCTCCGCTACTTTGCGCACTTTTGTTCGTCGATCAGCGAGTATCATGTCGTGGACTTTTTGAATTATTTCCTCGTTAACCACGTCTGCCGGGCGTCCTGGTTGCTCCTCATCAAAAACAGATGTTCGCCCACGTTTAAATTTGTTGAACCAATATCTAAATGTGGTCATAGATGGTGAAGTGTCCCCACAAACGGCATCCAACTTTGCTTTTATCTCCTCGCATTTTTTTCACATCCAAAAACAAAAAGCAAATTACCGAACGATGCTGCTCTTTTTCCTTCTTGGTGAAAATCACAAAACACATCTTACTGAAATGGCTGACAAATCCAAACTAACCAATCAATCAGTCTGCAATTTGTTTTGCTAGATGGCAGCACATGGTGAAAAACAAACTTCCCTCAGGAACGCCCTCTGTCGTCAAACAAGGGTACTTACTGAACTGCCCTCGTAATGATAGATCCTTCTTCAACAACACCCCCTAGCTTGCGTTCTTCAGCCAGCAACTTATTTGAAGGACAATGTCACCTGTCACACAGCAAAATGGGTAAAGGAGATCCTTGAAACAGAAAACATTGAATAGCCAAGAAGTCAGCCAAACCAGTTCCCTAAACTGTACTTAACCCCTTAAGGACGCAGGGTATTTTCGCTCATTTCTCGTTCTCCAGCTTAAAAAATCCATAACTTTTTCATTTTTCCATGTACAGTGCTGTGTGAGGGCTTATTTTGTGCGTAACAAATTTTACTTTCCCGTGATATTATCTATTATTCCCTGTCATGTAGTGGGAAGCCGGAAAAAAATTCCAATCTGTGGCAAAAAGTTTGATAGGTTAACAAGAGTACTTGTCTATCATCATGGCGAAAAAAACATCTTTAGGAGTAGAGCATTCCCCTTTCTGATAGTTAGAGTCTTAGCTATAAAAATATCAGAAAGATATCTATACTGTCCAATAATTAAGTGAATGTTAACAACTTGCCTAAAATGACGGTATTTTTAAATATATACAAATATATAGCATAAAATTCGACCTGCTCCGTTATCACAGTATTGGGATAGACTTCAAGTCACTGTGGGGCCACCTTCTGGGACCCCTAGTGATTGGGAGAACAGAGCTTTAACCCCTTAAGGACGCAGGGTATTTTCACTCTCCATCTTCAAAAATCTATAACTTTTTTCATTTTTCTGTGTACAGAGCTGTGTGAGGGCTTATTTTGTGCGTAACAAATTTTACTTTCCCGAGATGTTATTTATTATTCCATGGCATGTAGTACGATCGACCAAATTTATACAGGTTTTATTGCGTTTTAATACATTTTCAAAAATTAAACAAATGTGTACATAAAAGAAAAAAAAGATTTGCCATTTTCATACTTCAGTGCACAGAGCTGTATCATATGTTATTTTTTGCGAAATGAGCCGACGTTTTCATTGCTTTCATTTTGAGGACTGTGCGCATTTTGATAATTTTTTATTACATTTTTATGTCATGTAAAAATGTGTTAAAGTTGCGTTTCAGACATTTGGACGCCATTTCCCGTTTCGTAGGTCACCACCGTCAATAACCAATTTTATATTTTGATAGATCGGGCACTTTGGGAAGTGGCGATACCTATTGTGTCTGTGATTTTTACTGTTTACTATGTTTTATATCAGTTGTAGGGAAAGAGGGGTGATTTGAACTTTTAATATTTTATTATTTTTTTACATTTTTTAAACTTTTTTTTCACTATTTCTTAGACCCTCTAGGATACATTAACCCTAGATGGTCAGATCATTCCTACCATACACTGCAATACAACTGTATCGCAGTATATGGCATTTCTGCACACTATACATTACAATGAGTTGGGAATCTGTTCTTTCTCAAAAAGATAATCCCACATCATGTCATAAGGCTTCCTGAAGGTCATGATGTCAAGAAAGCTGCCTTACAAGGTAGCTAAAAGGTGACCTTAAAGGGGTTGGCCACTGTATTCTAAAAATTAAGCATTGCTGGGGCACAGGATTATCAACATTTTTGTAACTTACCTTTATTATGAATTCTCCAGTGTTGTTCTGTTATTGACTGGTGATCCATCATTCTTCCTCTCCTTGCTGTCTGTCTGGGCCGCCCACAGACAGGAGGAACAAGTGAAGTTCTTTGCATCAAGTGCGAAAAACTGCAATGTAGCCTTTGTTGTGCTGTGAGCGTTCACAGCTTCTGTCTCAGCTCAATGAGCAGAGGCACAGCTCTGAAGCACAGGGCATGTGCAGAACTACATCAATAAGAAGATAGCACTCGACCAATCCCACCTACTTCGGAGCCATACAGAAAGCTGGGGTCGCGTCCGGGACAAGAAGGGGAGACCGAAAAAGTACATTCACCTAGTACTGGCCTTTGAGGGGGAGGTGGAACCAATTTTAAGAACAAATGTCCAGATTTATTTTATTTTTAAGCCAAGATGGCAAAACCCCTTTAATTGGCAGTACCATAAGGAGAACTCTTACTTCCCATGTCTAGTCACAAACCTCTCACTCAGCCAAACTATTTCCCTACACTGGAGAGACCCAACCAGGTCTTAACAGTGCTATCTACAGTTGGAAATCTGTTCCTTCTGGAATAAATATACTGGTTTGGTTTTAATCCCACATCATTTTATAATGTTTCCTGAAGGTCATGCTTAATGTCATAATAGCTACCTATAAGGTAGCTAAAAGGGGCGTTTTTTTTTTTTTATCCCATCCTGGAAAATTTATTTGCATATTTTTCCAAGAAACCCAGAATAGTCACAGATCTGGTGAAGTGACTAGAAGAATGGACCAAAATCACCCAGAGTAGCGTGAGAGACTAGTGATGTCCTATGGCTGCAGATGTGCTGAAGTCATTCAAAGCAAAGGCCTGTACACTTCCTACTGATTGGTGACTGATGTAACCTTCAGAAAATGTAATTATAATCTTTCTCTGTGCTGCAGTCATTGCTGTTCTCTACTTACAATTAACCCCTAAAGGAAACCTTCCATCATGAATATATTTATTAAGGTAGATCTGATGGTAGGTTTCCTTTGATATATTATTTGATAACCTAAACCCTAAACTATGCTTGCCTAACCCTATAACAATATATAACCTAATCTAGAGACTATCAAATATGCAAATTTTGCAGCAAGGCTACTGGAGTAGCCTTTCTGTGGAGCAAGAGCAAAGGCTACTCCACGCCCCTGTAGCTTCTGCTGTCCATACCTATCTGCGCGCCATCGGCCACCATGTGAGCATGAAAACCCAGCACTGAAGCTGGAGCTACTGCGCATGTGCAGACTCTGGTAGCCAGGGACAGCAGGGGCACCCCAGTAGACTCTCAGAAAAATGTGCATATTAGCAGTGGAGTAACTAGGAAAGGCAGGGCCCCATAGCAGATTTCTGCATGGGGCCCCCCTCCCTCTTAAAAGTATTCATGCATACACAGACGTTTATACAATCACACACATTTATACACTTAAATACACACACATAACATTCTACACTCACTTTTATGTACTCGTCCACACATACATACGTATACACTCATATGCACACATTTATGTACTCATATATACATTTATACACTAATACATACAGTATATATGCATCAAAGTTTCATACATACTATTTAGATACATACATATAGCATAAATACATCACATTCTTTTAAATACAGTATATACCCACTGTGTATACACATACATGCAGTATATAAACACCATATAAACATACTGAATCTATATACAGCATATACACACATACATACAGTATATATAGTGTATACATACAGCTTATACACACACACATATATACAGTAGATACACACATATATACAGTATATACAACAGATACACACATACACCATATATATATATATATATATATATATATATATATATATATATAATATTTATATGCATGTGTCTACATACAGCCTATAACCACACATACAGTATACAGCATATACACATACACACAGCATACACATACAAACATTCTGCATATACATGCAGTATATACACAAATACATATGGCATATACAACATATACACACACATACAGCAAATACAGACACATACATACAGAATATACACACATACATACAGCAAATACACACACATACATACAGAATATACACACATACATACAGCAAATACACACATACATACAGCAAATACACACACATACATACAGAATATACACACATACATACAGCAAATACACACATACATACAGCAAATACACACACATACAGTATATACTATATGGCATATACACAAATACAGCAAATACACACACATACAGCATATACACACATACATACAGTATATACTGCACAGCATATACACACATACATACAGTATATACTGTAAAGACATACAGTATGTACTGTACACACATACAGCAAATACATACATAAAGCATATACACATACATACAGCAAACACACACACTTTAAGCACATACACACAGAAAATAGACACATACAGTATACATACATCAATCATACATCTATAGGGACTTACTTACATTTCTTGTAGACTAAAATAAAATAGGAGAACAAAAAAGGACAACAGGAGGACGGCGCCTCGCGTGATATCGTCGGGGAAGTGGAAAAAGGTAAGTATAGATTGTGCTCACCTGTAGAGCACTTGTAAAAGTGCAGTAAGAAAGGAGGGAAACTGGGTATCCACTCCTTAATCAGGTCTCCAATATTGGTATCTTGAGCAGCTCCCACTTACTCCAATGACCGGTATCCAACGGAAACCGTAATAGTGTATAGATTGAAGAAGCAAAAGGTTTTGGAGTTATGTGCGGGTGCGCTACCAACCAAATTAGGAGGTTAAAGGGTATACAATAATTAAATGATATACAATAAAATGGAGAATAGATGGGATGAGATAAATATGTGTATTTTTAATAGATACAGCAGTAAAAGTAATCCAAATGGTTACGCGTTTCGGGAAACACTCCCTTCGTCAGACCATAACTAAAACATATAATAAGAATATACAATAAAAGTTTAAAATAAAATGAAATAAAATATTTGTAGGATGATAATCGGCAAAATAGAGTATGAGTAAAGGATGTTGGCATACATTATACTCGGTGTTACTATAAAGATAGCGTGTACAAGGAGTAGTATGACAAAACTAATGGAAGTCATGAAGCAGATCAAAAGAAGTGATGAACAGATCAAAAGAATATATATGGTAGCCAATCTGACATGTATAAAACTTATAAAGTGGTTATAGATAACACCAAAAGGTGTTGATGGTACTGGAAATATGTACTTACATGCAGTTTGGATCGGCAAGGAGAGGTGCTGCTGATTAGCTGGGAGCTAGTATGCCGACTGAATTTATCGCGCTCGAGGACGCCGGCGCATGCGCAGTCGCGATGGAAGACTGGCGCATGCGCAGTAAGGAAAAGCCACTAGCGGTGTGAATGTATATCTTGTAGAATTAGGAAAGAGATATATATGCATGCGTAAGTATGCGCCTAAGTGTGGGCAATAAAAAGAAGAGGATGATATAGCGAAATGTGGTGTTGGAGAGCATGTAAGGAGGAAACAACTGTAGTGGAAACAAGAAGGGGGGGGGGGAGACGGAGGGGAAACCCATCAGAGGTGTAAAATGTATAGGAATCGAGTAAATGGAAGGTGGTAAAGGAACAATTATAATTGTAAGAATCAACATTAGTAAAGAATGATCAAATAAATTGATCAATAAATTGTTATTAATAAAGGATAATCAAAATATGCAGTGAGAATAATCAGATAATTAAATACATAAATAACAACACTTAGATGACAAGCTGAATCATAAAAATTATATATATCAGAGTGAAACAAGAGGAATATACAATGTCAATATTGGATGAGGACAATGGTATAGAGTAAAAATAAATATATTGTGTTTAATCAATCGTAATAAGTATGTTAACAGAGGTGGGAGAGGTCAAAAGATGTTTTCTAAGCTTTCATTTAGACCGGCCGGAGCCAGAGTCTGGAGCTTATAGATCCAGTACATTTCCCGTTTGGTAAGATGGTTATACCTCTGAGGAGTGGACGGGGGAATATATTCAATCGGGGTGATGTTGAAATCCCTATAGTTACGCTGATGGTGTTGGGCAGCATGTCTAGATACACTGTGCAAAAGGAAGCCGTTACAGATATTGCTTCTGTTTGTCTAAACGCTCTCTCAGTGGTTGGATAGTTCGACCAATATATTGTAGTTTACAACTACAATACACATATTTATCTCATCCCATCTATTCTCCATTTTATTGTATACCATTTAATTATTGTATACCCTTTAACCTCCTAATTTGGTTGGTAGCGCACCCGCACATAACTCCAAAACCTTTTGCTTCTTCAATCTATATTTCTAGAAGACTGGCTGCTCTGCAGTGGGAGGTTGGTTGTTCAGGAAACCGCGGAAATAGGTTGGCTGCGCGATCGTGGTAAGCCAGCTGGTGGGCCGGGCGCGGATGGAGTGGGCCGGCCGGGCAGCCGCGGAAGAAGTGTACCTGCCGGGCGGCCGTGTAGAGACAGGGCAGCGAATGGTCTAGGCCAGCATGGCAGCTGCGGAAGCGGAGGACCGGCCGCATATAGACTAGGCCCTGCGGCCACAGAAGAAGTGGTCTGGCCGGGCAGCCGTGAAGAGACCGGGCCTCAGATGGACAAGGCCACCCGGTCGGCTGCGGAAGGAGTACGCCAGGCGGCTGCAAACAGACTGGGGCAGGCTACCACGGGGGGACGTGGCTGGCGGCCCGCCGCGGATGGTGCCGTCAGGGTGGTCGCACCAAAAGAAGTGGGGGGCTGCCTGCCAACAAATGAAGAGGCCAAGTCCGGCGGCCTGCAGTGGGCGGACAGGGACAGAGGTACGGCACAGGGGTCCGTATTACTGTGCAAAGGTGCTCCCATCTTGGCTTTTCATCCCGGGCCCCTGTGCCACCCGGGCCCCGTAGCAACCGCTACGGCTGCTACGGATATTGTTACGCCACTGCATATTAGATAGATAAACTTTAGATTAAGTCATACATTGTTATCGGGTTAGGCAAGCATAGTTTAGGGTTTGGGCTATTAAAGGGTAGGTTGCTAAGGTTAAATGCACAGGAATGTATGCTTACCCAGACCAGATTTTGGGCTGAGCACAAGGTCCAGTGGAGAAGGGGGTGTGTGAGCCTCTCCACAGAAAGTTGCGCCAATATACCCACATGAACAATGCTAAGTAGATAGTGCAAAAAATCCCACATATTTACAACAAGGCAGGACGCCACAATGTTGCTTAGCTACATGTGATACACTCTACCTCGGCTGGGTTGGCGCATGCGCAATAAACCGTTTGTACGCGGTCTGAACTTGTTTCATTTCCGGACTTGCGCCGCTGATTGAACCAGACGCTGACCATCTGCACACACTTGGGGATTTTATTTAAGGTGAGCTGAGCACACTCCTGGCTATATACCCCTGAGGAAGTCGTCTTGCATGACGTTACGGGTGGGGAGCCTCCCGCTGATGTCCTCTTTCCTTCCTCCTCCTGTATGCCATCCCAAGAGGATTTGTATATGTCACTTCGTCACCTACTTACAACTCCTTTGCAGAGTTGTGCCTTGACTGATAGCAACTTTTCTACCTTATAATAAGCACTTCACTGTCATTTTAATAGTAATTGGACATTGGTGGTATGGTTGACACATACCGGGGTCACCGTTATGTATGATATGTACATTAGGTTTTTTAAATGCATGTCTTTGGATTGGTTTGCCTTGTTGATTAATTACAATAAATATTGACGTTTTGTCTACTGCATCTCTTTTTTTCTTTTCATATATACCTCTCCAGAGAAAGCTGACCAACCAGCCTGCTGCCCGGCTCGATCACGCGCAGTGAGACCAGGTGTGTCATACACCTCTATGGGAGCCATGATCTAGCGGCTTATTGTGTATCCAGATAACAGCCCCCAATAAAATTGTGTGTGTGGAGCCTAAGACTGAGATTAGCAGCTTTGGGAGGTGTCGTTTTTTGAGGCTTTCTGATGATGTTTACAATGTTATCATTTTTAGGACTGTAGAACCTTTCGATCACTTTTTATAGAATTTTTATGTTTTTTAAAATGGCAGAAAGACTTTGGGCGCTATTTTCGGTTACGGGTTAAACGCAGTGAAAAACTTATTTTTTTTTTTTTATAGATTGGGCATTTTCAGACGCGTCGATACCTAATGTGTTTATTATTTAACTGTTTATTTATATTTATATCAGTTCTAGGGAAAGGGGTTTTTTTTTATTATAATTTTTAAAAAAATTTTTTTATTTTTACTATTTCTCAGACTGCCTACTTTAGCCCTAGGTTGTCTGTATGATCGTATCATATACCGTCATACTACAGTATGGCAGTATATGGGGATTTTCCTCCTCATTCATTACAATGTGCTGGTAGCACATTGTAATGAATGGGTCAACACGAAGCAGCCTCTGGTCTTCGGAAGACCTGAGGCTGTCATGGGGATGTATCACCGCTCCCCGATGACGTCACGTGGAGTGATGATGCTCGGCAGGATGGCGGCGTCCATCTTGGTCACATTACGTCACATGTCGGTAAGGGGTTAAACGGACATCCCATTATACTGTGTGTCATTTACGACCCGAATACTGGCCAGATTCCCTTTCTAACGCGGGCGCTGTAAAAAATACAAGCACTACCCCCTAATAGTTATTTATATGATCTATAGAGTGAGGAATCACCCAGGTGACCGTTCTTTTTATTTCTTTTCCCACCCATACAGCTGCCATACCTGTATTGACTATTTTTTCGGAAACATAATTGCGCTGCATCTCCTCCACTCGGAGAAGATCGGTATTATCTTGTACCATATGCCTGTCTCAGTAACCCTCTTCTGCTCATGCGCAACCAGGGAACTGGATAACAAAATGGTGTTTAACCAGTATATAGAGTGACCCTACAGGCTTTGATAGCTGCGCAAGTTCGCATGCAGAATTATGCTTACCAAAAAGTTGAAAAGCTTCTCACTTTTTCAATGTTACAATGAGAAAGGAAACAAGGCCCATATGCTGCTAGCGCACTTATTAGCATGCCTATGGTACCCCTCAAGCAGTTACAGATGATACCACCCTTAGGATATAGTGCGCCTATTTCAGGGCTACTTTGCTAAGGTATACGCCCTCTATAGCTGCCTTCCCAGTGTTGCGAGGCAACAGCTGTTGTGGGATTATCTGTACTTTTGTCAGCGATCTACCCTACCTGACCCTGCAGTGGCCAGTATCAATGTTCCTATCACTAAGGAGGAATTGTATGAAGTGGTGTGACATCCCCCACCAGGGCATAGCCTTTTTTGATGCCATGGGGGAAGCCTGAGTACCTGAAGACCATAGCCTAGCGATTTTCTTCGGTCATGGTGCTGGGTAACAGGGAACAGAGGCCTCGTCCACAGCCTGGCAGGTCTCTGGCAGGTGCAGGGAGAGGCTGAAGATGTAGGTTTCTCCCTGGGGTATCCCTGATGTATATATGGAATGGTGTGACCGTGGTGGTAACAGCCTTGCGCAGGGATCACTCAGAGGCAGAGTATATAAAGAATTCAACTTACAGTTTGTTTATTGGAACTCTGCCACAACAGCAGTAACTGGGTTAAGATGGTCGGTTGGATATTGTTCCACAGGAGTTGCTCACTGCCTGGTTAAGGTAGCATGGAGAGGAAAGCAGGATGGGACCGACTCCTGTAGGTGGATGTCTGCTTGGGGTCTGGTCTCCAGACAGCCCATGTGCTGAGGAGTGCGGTGCCTCAGCACTCTTTGGGCACTCCCTGGAGAGACCTCAGAAAAAAGAACTTTCCACACCAAAGGTTTATATAACCTATATGGGTGTCCAGCTCAGATGGATCATCCAATTAGCACCTCTGTACAATGTAACAATAACATTACATCTGATTAGTAAACATTCATACATTCCCTCTCAGACAGAGAATTACCAGCTGCATTACCATTTCCAGAAACTTGAGTAGTAGTAGCAGTAGTAAAGACTCATCCATCAGGGAAATCACAGCGACGGATGGGTTCACCTATCTCTACTATAAGGTCTTCTTAGAGGATCTTGCAGTGTGCATGCTTTCTTTATTCAATTCCTTCCTCAATGGGACCCACCCACATCGAGACATGTTATCCTCTCATATCTCGCTGATAGCCAAACCTGTTAAAGACCCAACTGACTATTGTAACTATCCGTCTATCGCGTTATTAAACTCTGATTTAAATATCTTTACCCACATCTTGGCGAACAGGCTTAATGCTTAGCTCCCATCGCTGATCAGTAAGGATCAGGTTGGATTCATTCCATGGCAACAGGAATGTGACAATACGAGAAAAGCGATCTTATCAATGTAGATAACATTAATCCCAATCCCATCCAGCGTTGTTTCTTAGCCTTGATGTGGAAAGGGCATTTGATAGTCTGGACTGGTCATTCATTTATTTGGGCTTAGAAACTTATGGTATAACTGATTGCTTCCCGACTGCCATCCGAGGGTTGTACAATGTTCCAGATTGGCCAATGACAGCGATCTGTGACGCTGGGGGGCTGATCTAGCTAGCCCAACACTCTCCAACAGCGCCATTTTGGTGTTGGAGTTCTTAGAGAGAGTTGTGCTAGTGATCTGTCCCTTTACTGTACCCCAAAACACTTGATTCACCCCCCCCCCATTGTACGTTTTCCCTATCCCCCACAACCGCACTTTTCAGTGCGATCTGTTAGGAGTTGGAGGAGTAGCGTATAGACAGGTACCACAACGGTAGAAACCATAAAATGTAAACCATGATAATTCATTTATTGTCTTTATTTTTCATTTTGATAGTAGGCGCTACTTTATTATTTAAATTTTGTGCTTTTGTGTATACAATAGGGGGTCTATCTGGGAGTAAATTACCTAACATCTTGACCTTTTTTATAAGGTTCCAATGTTTTTTTTAGTATTTTTTCAATATTCTGATAGATGGCACTAAAAGGTAATATAATGTTTGTTTCTGTTTTTGTAGTGACTGTTGTTTTTTTATCCTCATGACCTTTTCATAAGCTGTGACTAACAGTTCTTCCGGATAGTTTTTTATCTTAAAATCTTGTTTTAACTGTGCTAAAAAATCTTTGAATTTCAGTCAATTATCCCAAAAGGTTTAAATACAGAGATGGAGGTTTTTGGTTTTTTATGACCTTTGGTTTTCTATGATTCATTATATAGGAAAAAGGCCCAATGCCCCAATTGCCGTATAGGCTATCTAGGGCTGTAGGCTGTACCTACCACCAATAGAGAATCAGTATCTTACAGTAAGGTGGGTAAAATATAACTTTTAATTAAACAATCTTAAAATGAGAAAAAATGTTCTATTACAGTATAGACGTACACTATCATTAGACGTATAAAAACACTATGTCATCAAAATTCATCAGAAGGGATACAGGACGTGAACTGGTTAATTGTCCTGAAATAATTGGGGAGCTATCTACACATCATAGGGTCACCAGGTCCAATAGGTACATACCATAGTGTTAATGACACACAAAATAGGGATACACTGCGGGTACAATGTTAGACATGGGCACATACAGTAAGGTGTATAATGATAAGTTCTTACCGTCCGCCAATCTGTATTTGCACAGGTGAAAAAAGGTATAGGGTAATCTTACCAGTTCTTGGTGATCACAGGTAGTCAGTTCCTACAATTCATGCAAAGAGCCTGTATAGCCCTAGCACTTAGATAACCCTCAAGGTGCCCAGACTCCCGTCCTAACAAGGACGGTCCACAGCTATCCCTTATCCAATACTTTGCCCTAACTAGATAGTCTCCAAAAGGTAACGGTCCCAACGCGTTTCCTCTGCAGTGATGCAGATTCATCAGGGGATAAAGATGAAGAATAAACTAATCCTTTTCTGAGAGAAGATACACTAATATAAACTAATTTTGGAGAGACAGAGCAGTGGCTCCATTCCAAATGCAAACCGGCATAGTGAATACCGGATACTCGGCTGGCGTGTGCAGAGTAAGTCTGCGCATGTCCTGCTGTTTATACAGCGTTTTACGCGCTCAAGCCGATTACTTCCGCCCTTGTCACGTGATCGCGTCACATGGCCGGTCAGCTGATCCGGTCACATGATCGGTCACCTGATTTCAAAGAGCGGAGACCTGCAATTAGGACGGGACGTCGGGAATCGTAAGTGTAAAACCCGTTGATGCTCCCCCGTCAGTAAAAACAGGACGAAGCCAAAACAGTGATTTCGCACGGAGGAGTGTTTAACCTCTCCAAAGCGACACTTGATTTTGGACTAAATAAGGTACAGAGCGTGATATTTCTGGCAGTACTCCAGCTTCCAAAAATACTTCATTTTAGGAGGCCGGGCCATTGATAATCTCTGATACAGAGCAAACCAAAGGAAATACACATTTCGAAAGAGAGGCTAACCTGCAGAACTTTATACAGAATAGTCACATACAGCAAAAAATTACAGTTCAAATTGGATTCTCAAAAAATATATATATACAAATACACTCCTCATTTAATTTACGAGGGTTAGTAGAGCAAGATGTTTAATACATTAGAAGCTATATTGTACGTTGTAGTCTTGAGGAGGACATATCATGTATCTATAAATGAGGCAAAGCTCAAAGTTTCATTAAGCCCTGCTGGGGCTACCGTCCCAAGCCTAAAAATCCACCTAGTTTCCATTTGGAGGATTTTTTTATCCCAGTTGCCTCCTCTTACGCTACGTGGTACCTGGGCAATACCATGAAACCTCAGCACAGTCGCATCACCCTGATGTTGGTCAATGACATGTTTAGCAACTGAGGTATCCCTGGAGTGTCTAATGTCGGCCAGATGTTCCCCGACTCTTCTCCTGAATTGCCGATATGTCTTGCCGACATATTCCATCCCACAACTACATATCACCCTATAGATCACGCCTTCCGTTTTGCAGTTAATGAAGGCTTTAATCAAAATCTGCTCACCTGTAACATTTGCCTTAAATTGTTTTGTTACTAGAATAAAGGGACATGCCACACATCCACTGCATTTGTATGAGCCTTTTGGTCTAGCTTCCTCAAGCCAAGTCACGTTGTTTGCGCTTGAGTAATGGCTATGGACGAGTCTGTCTTTTATGGAGCGACCTTTTCTATATGTGATAGAGGGTGATTCACTAATGGCGTCAGAGATATCAGGGTCCATTAGGAGAGTACTCCAATGTTTGGAGATAATCTCCTTTATTTTTTCTGAGCCATTACTGAAAGTGGTGATAAATCTGACAGTCTTATCTGAGTCCTCTTTAGTAGTTGGGGTCAATAGATCTTGCCGATCTTTGCCTAATGCATCCTGAAACGCATCTCTTAGGATCTTATCTGGATATCCCTTTTGTAGAAACCTCTGTCTGAGGTCATCTGCTTGTTTGAGAAAGGTGTTAGTATCTGAACAATTTCTTCTCAATCTGAGATATTGTCCTCGCGGTATCCCCCTCTTGAGTGGTACAGGATGGCTGCTCTCCCACCTCAAGAGAGAGTTTGTCGCTGTGGCCTTTCTAAAGACCTCCGTATGTACAATGCCGTCATGATCTTTAGAGAGCAAAACATCCAGAAAAGGTAACTTGTCGCAGCTAATGTCATATGTAAACTTCAACCCAAAGTCATTATGATTAAGACTCTCTACAAACTCTACAAAGAGAGACTTAGGTCCCTTCCAAACTACCAGTACATCATCAATATAGCGTAACCAGATCTCAATATACTGGAAGAAGGAGTTTTCTGGTGCAAAGATGACGGCATCCTCCCACCAGCCCAGGAGCAAGTTGGCATAGGTTGGCGCACACGGCCAACCCATAGCCGTGCCCCTGAGCTGGTGGTAGAATTTGCCGTCAAACAGGAAATAGTTGTGAGTCAAACAGAACAGAAGGGATCGAAGTATAAACTCATCATGCTGTCTGAATTGTGTACCTCGTGATTTTAGAAAATACGCAACTGCAGTGAGACCTTTCTCGTGGGGAATTGAGGAGTAAAGGGCTTCTACGTCAATTGACGCCAGAAGCCAATCCCTCTCCACTGATATTCCATCAAGTCTCCTCAAAAGATCTAGTGAGTCTCGAGTATATGATTGAAGAGATTCAACATGGGGTCTCAATACTCTATCTAGATAAATCCCCACATTCTGGGTGATGTTATTAATCCCAGAAACAATTGGCCTCCCCTTTAGGGGATCAAGTCCTTTATGGACTTTTGGCAGGCTGTAAAAGGTGGCCAGCATTGGGGTGACAGGTTCCATAAAGTGAAATTCTTTTTGATCAATCAGGTCTAACCTTAATGCATCATTAAGGATCATCATTAGCTCCTCTTTATATTTAGTAGTCGGATTTGTTTTCAGGACTTCATATGCCGATTTGTCCGACAACAAGTTAAGACACATCTCTTTATAGTTATCAGAATCCATTACCACAACGTTACCGCCCTTATCGGATGGTTTAATTATTAACCCTTTGTCTTTTTCTAGTTGTTCTAAGGCCTGTAGTTCTACTTTAGTACAGTTAAAGGGTACAAACGGTACTTTCATCTTTTTTATGTCGTTTGTCACATCTCTAAGAAACACGTCGATAGGGGAGATATCTGAAAGAGGCGGGAACCTCACACTTTTTCTATGTAGGTCCGTGAATGGGCCCTTGCCTACAGTCTGCGGGCTTGATTCCTCCAAACCGTATAATAATCTTACATCTTGCAAGAGATCGCAGGGAATCTGTAGTTCCCTACACATTTTTTTATCTCTCTTTGCAAACTGTTTTTTCCACCTAAGTTTCCTTGTAAATAGGTGTAGGTCTTTCACGGTCTCAAAAATGTCCGCCTTACTTGAGGGGACAAAATTCAAGCCCTTTTTCAAAAGTTGTATTTCTGCTTGAGAGAGTGTCCTTTTAGATAGATTTATGATTTGGGAGTCCCTGTCTGAGTTATCGATGGTCTGCTCCTTGCTCTGGTCTGATAGGGTTGATCTAAAAAATCAGTCCTTGCCCCTCTACCTCTTTGTGTGCCTCTTCCTCTCCCTCTACCTCTACGTGATTTAGAGTGCTTCCCCGAGGATTCAATATCAGAGTTATCAGTATCTGAGGAGGAGATGTCTGTCTCAATGTGCTTACGATTGTATATCAATGAGTATGCCTTGTTATCTCTAAAATCTTGCAAGTCACGTAAGAATTGATTATGTTTCCGCTCCTTCAAGTGGTATTGATATTTTTCAATCACCAGTTGAAGTTGGCTTTCCTTGGTTTTAAATTCAGGTTCAGATTCAAATTTCTTTGTAATTTTGATCTGTTCGTTCAATCTATTCTCCAGATTCTGGAGAATCCCCTTTTCCTCTTCCAATAAGATCTGCATTAGCCTTAAGGAACTATTTGTAGCCTCCTTTTCCCATCTCTTCATTAGACTTGGAGTTCTACATCTAGCTGCTGGTACAAGTGAGATTCTCAACCCTCTTGGAACAATAGAGTTTTTAATGTAGTTCTCAAGAGATGAGAGTTCCCACCAGGACGTGATTTTGTCTTTATATATTTTCGTTAATTCTCTGAATGCTGCATTAAAGGTTGGAGTGTATTTTTGCTGTGTGTATTCCCTATCTGAGAACACTTCCCTCGCCTCATCTAGCCAAGTCTGTGTATTTAATCCCGTTGTCAAAAAACCCGCCATATCACAAAGAGCAAGAATTATATAGGAAAAAGGCCCAATGCCCCAATTGCCGTATAGGCTATCTAGGGCTGTAGGCTGTACCTACCACCAATAGAGAATCAGTATCTTACAGTAAGGTGGGTAAAATATAACTTTTAATTAAACAATCTTAAAATGAGAAAAAATGTTCTATTACAGTATAGACGTACACTATCATTAGACGTATAAAAACACTATGTCATCAAAATTCATCAGAAGGGATACAGGACGTGAACTGGTTAATTGTCCTGAAATAATTGGGGAGCTATCTACACATCATAGGGTCACCAGGTCCAATAGGTACATACCATAGTGTTAATGACACACAAAATAGGGATACACTGCGGGTACAATGTTAGACATGGGCACATACAGTAAGGTGTATAATGATAAGTTCTTACCGTCCGCCAATCTGTATTTGCACAGGTGAAAAAAGGTATAGGGTAATCTTACCAGTTCTTGGTGATCACAGGTAGTCAGTTCCTACAATTCATGCAAAGAGCCTGTATAGCCCTAGCACTTAGATAACCCTCAAGGTGCCCAGACTCCCGTCCTAACAAGGACGGTCCACAGCTATCCCTTATCCAATACTTTGCCCTAACTAGATAGTCTCCAAAAGGTAACGGTCCCAACGCGTTTCCTCTGCAGTGATGCAGATTCATCAGGGGATAAAGATGAAGAATAAACTAATCCTTTTCTGAGAGAAGATACACTAATATAAACTAATTTTGGAGAGACAGAGCAGTGGCTCCATTCCAAATGCAAACCGGCATAGTGAATACCGGATACTCGGCTGGCGTGTGCAGAGTAAGTCTGCGCATGTCCTGCTGTTTATACAGCGTTTTACGCGCTCAAGCCGATTACTTCCGCCCTTGTCACGTGATCGCGTCACATGGCCGGTCAGCTGATCCGGTCACATGATCGGTCACCTGATTTCAAAGAGCGGAGACCTGCAATTAGGACGGGACGTCGGGAATCGTAAGTGTAAAACCCGTTGATGCTCCCCCGTCAGTAAAAACAGGACGAAGCCAAAACAGTGATTTCGCACGGAGGAGTGTTTAACCTCTCCAAAGCGACACTTGATTTTGGACTAAATAAGGTACAGAGCGTGATATTTCTGGCAGTACTCCAGCTTCCAAAAATACTTCATTTTAGGAGGCCGGGCCATTGATAATCTCTGATACAGAGCAAACCAAAGGAAATACACATTTCGAAAGAGAGGCTAACCTGCAGAACTTTATACAGAATAGTCACATACAGCAAAAAATTACAGTTCAAATTGGATTCTCAAAAAATATATATATACAAATACACTCCTCATTTAATTTACGAGGGTTAGTAGAGCAAGATGTTTAATACATTAGAAGCTATATTGTACGTTGTAGTCTTGAGGAGGACATATCATGTATCTATAAATGAGGCAAAGCTCAAAGTTTCATTAAGCCCTGCTGGGGCTACCGTCCCAAGCCTAAAAATCCACCTAGTTTCCATTTGGAGGATTTTTTTATCCCAGTTGCCTCCTCTTACGCTACGTGGTACCTGGGCAATACCATGAAACCTCAGCACAGTCGCATCACCCTGATGTTGGTCAATGACATGTTTAGCAACTGAGGTATCCCTGGAGTGTCTAATGTCGGCCAGATGTTTATATAAGGTTTATATAACCTATATGGGTGTCCAGCTCAGATGGATCATCCAATTAGCACCTCTGTACAATGTAACAATAACATTACATCTGATTAGTAAACATTCATACATTCCCTCTCAGACAGAGAATTACCAGCTGCATTACCATTTCCAGAAACTTGAGTAGTAGTAGCAGTAGTAAAGACTCATCCATCAGGGAAATCACAGCGACGGATGGGTTCACCTATCTCTACTATAAGGTCTTCTTAGAGGATCTTGCAGTGTGCATGCTTTCTTTATTCAATTCCTTCCTCAATGGGACCCACCCACATCGAGACATGTTATCCTCTCATATCTCGCTGATAGCCAAACCTGTTAAAGACCCAACTGACTATTGTAACTATCCGTCTATCGCGTTATTAAACTCTGATTTAAATATCTTTACCCACATCTTGGCGAACAGGCTTAATGCTTAGCTCCCATCGCTGATCAGTAAGGATCAGGTTGGATTCATTCCATGGCAACAGGAATGTGACAATACGAGAAAAGCGATCTTATCAATGTAGATAACATTAATCCCAATCCCATCCAGCGTTGTTTCTTAGCCTTGATGTGGAAAGGGCATTTGATAGTCTGGACTGGTCATTCATTTATTTGGGCTTAGAAACTTATGGTATAACTGATTGCTTCCCGACTGCCATCCGAGGGTTGTACAATGTTCCAGATTGGCCAATGACAGCGATCTGTGACGCTGGGGGGCTGATCTAGCTAGCCCAACACTCTCCAACAGCGCCATTTTGGTGTTGGAGTTCTTAGAGAGAGTTGTGCTAGTGATCTGTCCCTTTACTGTACCCCAAAACACTTGATTCACCCCCCCCCCATTGTACGTTTTCCCTATCCCCCACAACCGCACTTTTCAGTGCGATCTGTTAGGAGTTGGAGGAGTAGCGTATAGACAGGTACCACAACGGTAGAAACCATAAAATGTAAACCATGATAATTCATTTATTGTCTTTATTTTTCATTTTGATAGTAGGCGCTACTTTATTATTTAAATTTTGTGCTTTTGTGTATACAATAGGGGGTCTATCTGGGAGTAAATTACCTAACATCTTGACCTTTTTTATAAGGTTCCAATGTTTTTTTTAGTATTTTTTCAATATTCTGATAGATGGCACTAAAAGGTAATATAATGTTTGTTTCTGTTTTTGTAGTGACTGTTGTTTTTTTATCCTCATGACCTTTTCATAAGCTGTGACTAACAGTTCTTCCGGATAGTTTTTTATCTTAAAATCTTGTTTTAACTGTGCTAAAAAATCTTTGAATTTCAGTCAATTATCCCAAAAGGTTTAAATACAGAGATGGAGGTTTTTGGTTTTTTATGACCTTTGGTTTTCTATGATTCATGCTTTTGATGGAAGTTCTTTATGAATGCCGGAGGGGTTTGGGCTGAGTGTGGCTGTGCGTCAGGCTGTATTCCAGCACGCAGACCCCCCACTCTGCCCAACTCTCTCCGTTATTTGAAACTATGGCTCATTTGTTTGAAACTATGTCTCTTTTATTGAAAACAATACTCAAAACTACATCTAATTTCAAATATTGCATATATGACTATTTCGATGACTGTATGTTTTCAATTTTTGTCTAGTTTTGCCAGGACTCTGTACTTAGAGATATTTTATATTTGATGTTGTTTTATATATTTTTACTTTATATCATCGTAACTAATATTTAGGAAATACAAAGATGAATATCCCCATATATAAACAAAGAAATACAAGGATACATTGAAAGTAAAAAAATATATCAAAGAAAAAAATCCAATACAGGTTTTCAGTTTTGCTCAATATCCAGGTTTTTCTTCTTTCCGAAAGATAGTATAAAGTAACAAAGCAGTCATTAAGCATCAGCTATTGAGAAAGGAGCGAGAACCTCTGAAACGCATCTAGATTGGCGATTGCATTTGATTGCGATTGAATTTTATTGAGTCTTTATATAGGACACATATGTACAGACACCTAAGAACAAGTGTGTTTATTTGAACCTTACCAAGGCTAGGACGCTCCTTGTCCAACATATGTAAAGGAGATTGCTACACACGCAAAGGATATTGCTACAAACGCAAAGGAGATTGCTGCACCTGTCCAAACGAGGACAGCTTTGGTAGGAGTGGAGAACGCTCTCGGAGAGGTGTTATCATTAAAAGAAACCAACAGTTAAGGAGCCCAGGAACATTAAGCGCACATTGGTTCCCTCGCATGCGCAGTAAGTCTGATCAGAAGCTGAAGGAGACATATGCTTGCAAGCAGAGTGGAGAACTGAATGGTGCGTGAGTGTTAATGGATCTTATATTTCTCACAAACGTTCAGCGAACACCACTAAATCAAATATCATAATCTTACTTTCCTAAACTATTTGCAAGCCACATAAGAGATTACAAATATGTGTGTCATGCTGTATTCAACTAAGACGTTATAGTGGTGACAAATGTATGCTACATCTCATCCAACTACTGCGTTTAAATTGGGACACTACATATAAGAAAGTGAAAAAGAAAAGAACATTTATACTTTGATACATCTTCATTTTTGCAACAAAGAGATCATATCTTGTACTTACCTTACAACCAAGACTTTTCTGATAAATATTGCTGACCAAATAACGCAATATCTTAACAAATAACACAATACCTCAACAGTGTGAACATAACACACTTGTTTTGGGGGTTTATAAATAAACTATTTTATAAACAGTCACAGTCAGTAAGAGGCTCCCTGTAGTATGGTAAAACAAACTGTAATATGGGAGGATTTTATTGAAGATTGATGTGCAGCACAGTGCCTCAGTGGTTAGCACTACAGCTTTGCAGCACTGGTCAACATCTGCAAATCTGTATGTTCTCTCCAGGTTTGCGTGGGTTTCCTTAGGGTCCTCCGGTTTCCTCCCACAATCCAAAAACTTACTGGTAGGTGGAATAGATTGTAAGTGCCATGGGGACAGGGACTGATGTGACAAGGTCTGTGTAGCGCTGCATAATCTGTCCGCGCTATATAAAGGAATTATTATTATTATGATAGAAGATAAATATGAAAGATGATAGAGATTTCTAGATGCAGAACTAGAAAGTAGATTAAATACAGTAGATAGATATGAGAGATAAATACAGTAGAAGAGAAATAGAAGAGTGAATGAAAAATAGAGAAAAAGTGAGATAGATAACTATACAGATAGATATTTAGACAGATGATAAGAATCTTCACCCAGGAATTCAACCAAGGGGTATTTAGCCTTTCACTGCCAGACATTTCTGTATATTTTGTTGCGTTATTGGCCAGAGCAATTTTTACAATCTTGACATTTACAAACAAAATTGAAATTACACAAACAGAATTAAAGTAAATTGCAGCAAAGCACATGTTTTCTGCAAGCAGACAATTGCCCCATTTTCAAAATTGCATTAAAGAGTTTATAGACATAGACGCCTTCATGAAATTATGATTCAAACTGAAACATTTTATAAAAACTACTTAAAATTTGACTTTGATGGCCAAAAATGTGCTCCAAAACAGAAAATATTTACGTTCACATCTCCTAAATCTAATAAATGGACATGTGTAGGGTTCACAAATGCCTCATATTGATATGTTCACATAAATAAATCAACATAATATCACTAAAACTGAAATAACTAAATATCCGCTGTTCAGCTAGAAATGTTAAGACAGTCACAACCTGCCAAATATATCAATAAAACAGATTGAAAAGTAAAGGCACCCGTAAAACCTTTATAATTTTTAAAGCAGACAACCAGGTGATGCATTTCACAATTAACATTTGACCACCCGCATGTAACTTTGTGACAAACACAAATTATTAAACAAAAAGTGCACTGAAAATGCCATGATCACATCAAAGTGGAGGTTTATGCACAAATAGGGATTTAAAAATAAGAACACAAAGTGAGCAGATTTATATATACCCCAATACACAACATCAATAATTTACACTTCCAAAAATGCTAAAACAAAACCGTGACATATTTGGTTGCTGTCCACAAAAGTGTTTAAAAATATATCACACATAAAATAAAAACTCTTATTCTGTCAAAATAATTTTTTTCCAGAAATCACCATATAAACTAGAATAACTTTTCAATTCATACACACTACCACCTTCATGCAACTTTGCAGCAAACGGCAATAAAAAAATGCATGAAAATTCAATTTCCTCTAAAATATGTACAAATCCAGATACTTACAGAAAATATACTTTTCTAAAACAGCAAGATGAGAGGAGATCATACATACCCCCAGGGCCGCATCTGCCATGAGACGAGATGAAAATCTCGCTTCAGGCGGCAGAATGCGGGTCCCTGTAAAGGGCGGCGAAATTCGCCGCTCTAAAGTGGGCGATTCGGGCGTCCATTAACGCCCGAATCGCCCACCAGCTAAATAAATCGCGCCTGTCTCTTTAAGACACAGGCGCGATTTATATGCGGAGTGACGCAGCGCCTTTCCGGCAGCTGCGTCGCTCCGTTCTAAGCAGTGACACAGGCGTCAAGACGTCACGCGCCTGTGTCACTGTGCGGAGCCGCGCCGAGGGCGAGTATGATTTTTATTATTTTTCATGTATTTAATTAATTAAATGTGGCTAATAATTAATACTGGGGGGGGGCTCTATATAAATCATATGGGGCTATAATTATTTTATACTGGGGGGGGGGCGCTATATATACCGTATATACTCGTGTATAAGCCGAGTTTTTCAGCACAAAAAATGTGCTGAAAAACCTAATCTCGGCTTATACACGAGTTAATAAAAAAAAAAAAAATTAATACTCACCCTCCGGCTCCCGGTCCTCGGCGGCGGCTCCTGGTCCTCGGCGGCAGCTCCCGATCCTCTGCGGCGGCTTCTCTCTTCGATCTTCACGTGCCGGCAGTCGCGTCTATGCGACTTGCCAGCGGGCGCACAATATGATGTAGCGGTGTCGCCGCTGATGACGTCATCAGCGGCGACACCGCCACATCGCACTGTGCGCCCGCTGGCAAGTCGCATGGACGCGACTGCCGGCACGTGAAGATCGAAGAGAGAAGCCGCCACAATGGATCGGGAGCTGCCGACGAGGACCGGGAGCCCCCGCCCAGGACCAGGAGCCGCCGCCGAGGACCGGGAGGCGCCACTTCAAATCAAAGGCGAGTATCGTCGGCGGGTGAGTATTAAGTTTATTTTTTTATTATACTGAGGGCAGGCTGTATACTTTTTGGGGCAGGCTGTATACTTTTTGGGGGCAGGCTGTATACTTCATGGGGGCAGGCTGTATACTTCATGGGGGCAGGCTGTATACTTCATGGGGGCAGGCTGTATACTTCATGGGGGCAGGCTGTATACTTCATGGGGACAGGCTGTATACTTCATGGGGACAGGCTGTATACTTCATGGGGGCAGGCTGTATTCTTCATGGGGGCAGGCTGTATTCTTCATGGGGGCAGGCTGTATTCTTCATGGGGGCAGGCTGTATACTTCATGGGGGCAGGCTGATTGTATACTACTTGGGACAGGCTGTATACTACAGGGGGCTAGCTGGCTGTATACTACACCCTCGGCTTATACTCGAGTCAATAGGTTTTCCCATTTTTTTGTGGTAAAATTAGGGGCCTCGGCTTATACTCGGGTCAGCTTATACTCGAGTATATACGGTATCATATGGGGCCAGAATTATTTTATACTGGGGGGGGGGGATGATGGAATGCTATGTATTTTATTTGGGGCTATAATTATTTGATACTGGGGGGGATGCAATATATATTTATATTATTTGGGGCTATACCGTAATTATTTTATACTGGGGGGAATGCTATATATATATTATTTGGGGCTATGATTGTTATATTGTATATATTATATGGGGCCAGAATTATTTTATACTAGGGGGGGGGGGGTTCTGTATATTTTATTTGGGGATTTGGGGCTATAATTATTTTATACTGGGGGGGACGCTATATATATTATTTGGGGCTATAATTATTTTATACTGGGGGTTGCTATATATATATTATTTGGGGCTATAATTATTTTATACTGGGGTGGATGCTATATAGATATTATTTGGGGCTATAATTATTTTATACTGGGGGGACACTATAGATATTATATGGGGCTATAATTATTTTATACTGGGGGGGAATTCAGTATATATTATATGGGGCCAGAATCATTTTATACTGGGGGGTGCTGTATATATTATATATCACTATATTACTAAGCTGGGGGGCTGTATAAAGGGTACAGTATATTACTTAGCTGCAGGGGCTGTATATGGGATGCAGTATATTACTAAGCTGCAGGGGCTGTATATGGGATACAGTATATTACTAAGCTGGGGGGCTGTATATGGGATACAGTATATTACTAAGCTGGGGGGCTGTATATGGGATACAGTATATTACTAAGCTGGGGGGATGTATATGGGATACAGTATATTACTAAGCTGGGGGGCTGTATATGGGGTACAGTATATTACTAAGCTGGGGGCTGTATATGGGATACAGTATATTACTAAGCTTGGAGGGGACTGTATATGTGGGGCAAGATTTTATCGCTATATAATGAAGGGATGTGTTATATGTGGGGGCAGAGCATGGTCAGTTGTGCTGTGAGGGGTATATATTATTAAGGAGCACAGTGTTGTTTTCCAAGAGACTTCATACTGTAAGTGACTGTGGTATTTTTAGGGACGCCGGGTGGAGATGTGCTGCACGGAGCTGAAGCTATCTGCCCGTGAATTCAGCAGTGATACGTCATGGATTGGAGAACCCGGAATAAAGTCCTCCTGATGGAAGAGATTGTCATCTATAAGGTACTAGATGCCTCTTATGCCTCTCAGATCCTGTAGTCAGTCACACAGTGTCAGGGAGCTGTCTGTGGGGATGTTAATTGTTAGTAAAGTTTAAGGATTTACTTAACAGGGAGTGGGGGGGGGCAGCATTTTAATATTCGCCTCAGGCAGCAAATATGCTAGAATCGGCCCTGCATACCGCACATGTGTATATTCATCAAAATATGGAGCAAAAGGAACGTTAAATCCACGGGGGACACCAAACTATTTTTGTAGAAAATTGCACCGAGCTTCACACAGATCTATCATTGTTTGCTCCCTTACACAATGGTAACCCAAATAATAACTCTATATCCATAAACCAAGCTAATGAGATAATAAAAGTCACTTTTAGATGTGCACCATTGTATCAGCAGCACAATAACAGAACCCTCCGCGCTTCATGAGAATTTGAGTGAGAATGTCATAACATAGGTGTAAATCATAGCGCCGGCCCTGCTAGTTAGAGATCTGTATTAAACAACCCCAACATCCATTCCCAGCATTGGAGTGCCACGGTGATCACGGCACCGTGAGAGATTTACCTCAGAACGCACCAAGCTGCATACAGTCCATGCCAGGAGGGCGTCCTCATCTATACAGGCGGTCCCCTAATTAAGAACACCCGACTTACAGACAACCCCTAGTTACAAACGAACCCCTGGAATTTGGTAATTTACTGTACTTTAGTCCTAGGCTAAAATAAACAGCTGTAACAGTTATAAATGATGTCTGCAATGAAGCTTTATTGTTAATCCTGATGCTTATGGCAGTCCAACATTTTTAAAATTCAATTGTCACAGAGACCCAAAAAATATTGGCTGGGTTTACAATTATAAAGTATACAGTTCCGACTTACATACAAATTCAACTTAAGAACAAACCTACAGACCCTATCTTGTATGTAACCCGGGGACTGCCTGTAACCTCATATCCAGAAGAGAGAGTGCTGTACAAGGCTTTTCTGCTCCACTCAACACCTGTAATGGTTAAGCCAGCTTGAGTGCCATACGCCTAAGAAAACATACATCTATCACTGTACACCTTGCAATAGCGAACCCTGCCAGTAACCTCCAAGAGTACAAATATCCTAAAATTATTACCCACAGTGAGCCAAACTGTGTAGGCCCATCCATGGCAGAGTAATATAGTATTGGACTGTACCCAATGCCAGTAGCAACCTGCTATAAAATACCCCAATAAGTTTTGTCCCCATATCCAATATTAAAGAAGGTGAAGATTATATGAAAAGGGAATGTGGCCAACACTCTTAACATTTCTCTTGCAAGTCTGTACCATGAAAGGTGAAATGAATTATAGTCTTTTATCTTACAGTAAAGATCCTAGTTTATTCCAGTTATAAACAGTGTCTGAGTTGGTCATTACGACCTTGCATCACCCAAAGACGTTGTATGGGCTCATTGTGAGGGCCACAGGGCTAGCACACCACAACACCACTGGTGAAACATGTACTATAAGCTCCAGCAAGCCCTTGTACCATAAACCAAGTCCCCCTCTGGGCACCACATGTAAATCTATTACAATATAGAAAATTTATTTTTTCACTATAATTATCATACAAATGTCCATTATATACATAAAACCATAAATATAATAAAAACTATTATTGCATACAATAAAACAATTTAAAAGCGCAATTTTAATTTTTGAATAAGCTCCTCTCTGCATGGCTTCTCCACTGGAGCAATACTTACAGGAAGAATTCCCCTTGATGATTCCAGTACATCATTGCGGATGGGTTATAAAAATTAATTCAATTTTGACTCATATAATTTTTGCACAACCCATGATTACCTGGCTTTTCAATACTCCACCCTATATTTCCCTTGTTCTTCTCTGTCAATTCCTCTTGCTGTGGCTTGCCTCAGTTCTACATTGTAGTTGTGATCTAATGCTGATAGATTAGTTCGGGCAACCATTGAATCATGATTATAATGGATTCTTTTAGGCCTGTATTTTAATGTTGTACTATGAAATACTTCTAAACTTCCTGTGTGGCAGAAAAATGTAAGATTATGAATATCACACATGAGGGTTAGATTATCTACAGTACTCTTTAATCTATCATGTGGGAGTTTATTTTTAACCATTTGGGAAGTTGATCATGGTGACATTTGGGGTACAATGCATTATTAGGCCACTCATGAACATTAACCACATGGTACTTTACAGACTGCCACTGTGCAACAAGCATATTAGCATCTTTATTGCAATGTTTAACACACCAACTCTGATGATTCTTGACAAGTGCAACCCAATTTGCCAGTCGGTGGCAAAACTTTTTGACCAACAGATTTGGCAATGTGCCATATGTCGAACTGGTGCAAAATATGTAGTCTTTTCTTATTCATTTTCTTATGCCCATGTGACGATCAGTAGCCACAATCCTCACATTCACATTTTTTGATGGTAAATTCTCTAAAGTTTTTTGGAAGACAATTTTTTCATTCCACAATGTAATTGGAGGAATGATTTGTTGCACATTAAATCCAACTATTTTGTTGGATTTTGCCTCTATCGTCGTCATAGTGCAGTACTATCTTCCTGGCCATCACCCACTAGACAGATGTGACAATAGATAGGTGTATTTCTCCAGCCTTCTATTATTTTAGTTTTTTCTGTGAGCCAATGATGGTGTATGGCTGGGAAGAGAGATCTTCTTTGATATGTATAATATGTTGAATGAGATATCATCCAAATATTTATAATATTAAAAAATGGCTCACTTTTAAAAAACTTGACCCGCTTAAAAGCCAGGACAACATTGTCAATAGGAAAGCACAGTCCAGGAGAGTGAAAACGGGGAACACTTTCGCTATCTCTCCTTTACATGTTCTATCAGGGTAGACTTTACAAGGTAACCGTGACAAACACAGAAACATACAGTGGTGCACAAGACTTACCAGCATGAGGTGCTCAGTGCAACTAGACAATAAGAAGAAAAAAAGGTGTGGCACTCACCATTAAAAGCAGTTCCTTTATTTCATATTGGCAATAAATATCATCGGGCAGGACAAGGGTACAGCAGGGGGTTTTCAGCGACAGCTGTTTCACGCCGTCTGGCACTTTCTCTAGCCGGATGGCATGAAACAGCTGTCGCTGAAAACCCCCTGCTGTATCCTTGTCCTGCCCGATGATATTTATTGCCGAAATAAAATAATAGAATGACTTCTAATGGGAGTGTGCCACACCTTTTTTCTTCTTGTTGTCTAGTTGCCAATAGGAAAGCGGTTGGAACTCGGCTGGCTATGCCACAACGTCGATATATGTCCACTTGTGCAGTGAGCATCAATAATAAGCACTGAACCAACTCTTTAAAAAGCACATATGTGAGAATAGAATCCCACGATTTTGTGTACTGGCATGGAATCAGTGATAACAATTTGTGTAAACTGCTTTTAAATATAATACATTTGAGTGAGTCATAAATGATTTCCTCAAACTTGCCATCATCCTTCAAATCTTCATTATTGGATGAAAATTTTTGGGAATCTTCATCTTCTAGCTCAGAGTGTTCTAAATATGATGTATTATCTGCTTCCTCTCTGCTCTCATCAATGCCGCTGCATGAATCTGTGTCTTCGGATATGGGTGAATAATTTGAAATTTTGTGGTGACTTCTTTTTTAACTTGTAATAATGCATCTGATTTTTGTAAATTACACATGCAAGCCTTTGAAATGCCTTTCTGAGGCATTGGGGGTCATTTATTAAGGGCCCGATTCGCGTTTTCCCGACGTGTTACCCGAATATTTCCGTTTTGCGCCGCTTGTACTTAAATTGCCCCGGGATTTTGGCGCACGCGATCGGATTGTGGCGCATCGGCGCTGGCATGCGCGCGACGGAAATCGGGGGGCGTGGCCGAACGAAAACCCGACGTATTCGGAAAAACCGCCGCATTTAAAAACCGAAAATGTGTCGCATAAGGACCGCTTACCTTCACCTGGTCCAGCTCGGTGCATTCCGGCGCGATGAGTTTACTTTCAGCGCAGCAGCGCCACCTGGTGGACGGCGGAAGAACTACCTTATTAAATCCCGGCCGGACCCGAATCCAGAGCGGAGAAGCCGCCGCTGGAACGCGAATGGACCGGGTAAGTAAATTTGCCCCATTGTCTGGGTTGATGCATCCTTAACCATAAAAAGGATCTGTCCCAACATCACGGAATATTTTGTGGTGGAAAACATCCGCTTTTTAACTTTTAGAGGAGCGCTTGCGTTTTAATGGTTTTTTTTTTTTAAATTGAAAACAGCTTCATCTAATTCAGGTGACTTTTTTATTGGGAATATTGATGGCACAGCATTTGGACGCAGTCGACGTTTGGTATTTTCATGAAAATATTGGGCACCTGAAAAATGCTTCAAACAGTGCCGATATACATCATTTTCCTTATTGGCGTGGATTCTGTCAACTAGTTCTTCAAGATTATGAAATGCTCTGGTCCTTGAGAGAAAGCCAAAGTCTAATAGTGGTCTCCTCTTTGCATTTTTTATTTTCCATGTATGCCGACAGCCTTTGATTATACAGGAAGGCATTTTTGTAGACAAGTTTTAATACCTAGAATAATAATAAATCGATTGGAATTTTTAAATATAAAATGTAATCGTATTGCTAATATTGACATAGTTCAGAAATGTTAAATAAACCTTGAAAAGTGCATAATGGGACTCATTTATCAAACGTGTCTAAACGCAAAACCATCGCCATAGACAGGGATTCTTTACTGTAACAGCAGTGAAATGCAACTCTCTGCGAAAGGAGGTTGTTATGGTGGCCTTATATACTATGACACTATGAAATCTGTTCAAAGCAACCAATCAGAGCTCAGCTTTAATTTTATAAACTGATGCAAGAAAATGAAAGGTGCCTGATTGGTGCCATGGACAATGGGAATAATTTTGCTCACCGACACTTTTAACAAATCTGCGCAAAAGGGTCTGATGGTTATGATGACCTACATTTATAGAGAATATGTAAAGAGGAGAAAATAAGCACCGTATGTACTCGAGTATAAGCCGAGTTTTTCAGCACAATTTTTGTGCTGAAAATTCCCCACTCGGCTTATACTCACGTATTAAAATAACCAACCCCCAAAAAAACTCGGTACTCACCATTCCGACGGCCCGAGCAGCGGCAGGTCCGCGGCAGCTCCGTCTGCAGTGCCTCTTCTTACTTCATGCCGGCGCCAGGTCCGCGATGGCTCCTTGCACGCGACCTGACCGGCACACAACTATGCAGTGCCTCTACTTACTTCATGCCGGCGCCAGGTCCGCGACGGCTCCGTGCCCGCGACCCGACTGGCACACAACTATGATGTCTTCACGTGGCTGAAGGCAGCCGGACCCAGAATACAGAAGTGGCTGGCTTATCATAGTATATAAGGCTGGAAGGAGACGCAAGTCCATCAAGTCCAACCTTCAAGAATTAAATAAAATGTTTTATCCCCATAACCCGTGATATTTTTTCTCTCCAAAAAGTCATCCAGGCCTCTCTTGAACATGTACATAGAGTCGGCCATAACAACCTCCTGCGGCAGAGAGTTCCACAGTCTCACTGCTCTTACAGTAAAGAACCTTTGTCTATGGTGATGGTAGAATCGTCTCTCCTCTAGGCGTAGAGGATGCCCCCTTGTCCTGGTCACAGGCCTAGGTATAAAAAGATCTTTGGAGAGATCCTTGTACTGTCCGTGCAGGTATTTGTACATTGTAATGAGGTCTCCCCTCAGTCGTCTTTTTTCTAAACTGAATAATCCCAAATTTTGTAATCTGTCAGTGTACTCTAATCCCCCCATTCCCCTAATAATCCTGGTTGCTCTCCTCTGCACCCGTTCCAGCTCTATTATATCCTTTTTATACACTGGTGCCCAAAACTGTACACAATATTCCATGTGTGGTCTGACCAGGGATTTGTATAAGGGCAAAACTATGTCTTTATCATGAGAATCTATTCCTCTCTTGATACATCCCATTATTTTATTTGCTTTAGCAGCAGCCGCCTGGCTCTGGTCACTAAAATTAAGTTTACCATCCACCAATACGCCCAAGTCCTTTTCAGCTTCAGTTTTACTAAGTAATTGACCGTTTAGAACATAATTATACTTTTTGTTTCCATGGCCCAAGTGCATAACTTTACATTTATCTACATTAAACCTCATCAACCATTTCTCTGCCCATCCCTCAAGCTTCCACAAATCCCTCTGTAATGCTAAACTATCGACCTCAGTATTTATTACTTTACACAGCTTAGTATCATCTGCAAATATTGAAACTTGACTGTGTAAACCCACTACAAGGTCATTAATAAAAATATTAAAAAGAAGTGGCCCCAATACTGACCCCTGTGGCACTCCACTGGTAACATCAACCCAATCTGAGAATGTGCCATTAATGACCACCCTCTGTTTTCTATCACTAAGCCAATTACTTACCCAGATACACAGATTTTCTCCTATTCCCAGCAGTCTCATTTTATATACCAACCTTTTATGTGGCACGGTGTCAAATGCCTTTGAGAAGTCCAGATATACAACATCCACAGCGTCCCCCAGATCCAGTCTTGAACTTACCTCCTCGTAGAAACCAATCAGATTAGTCTGACAGGACCGATCTCTCAAAAACCCATGCTGACGCTGGGTTATAAGGTTGTGCACAGTGAGATACTCCAGGATAGCATCTCTAATAAACCCCTCAAATATTTTCCCCACCACAGCAGTTAGACTTACGGATCTGTAGTTTCCAGGATCGCTATTTGATCCTTTTTTGTATATTGGTACCACATTTGCTATGCGCCATTCCTGTGGAACATAACCAGTCCTCAGTGAATCTTCAAATATTAAAAATAACGGTCTGTCTATCACGGTACATAATTCATGCAGAACCCGGGGGTGTATGCCATCTGGCCCAGGTGATTTATCTATCTTAGTGGTTGCGAGGCGGCGCCGTACCTCTTCCTGGGTTAAACTGTTGACATTATGAAAAGAATTAACATTATTCCTCATTGTGTCTTCCACCAGGGGATTTTCCTGGGTAAAGACAGTTGAGAAGGCGACATTCAGTAGATTGGCCCTTTCCTCATCTCCTTCCACCATGACCCCCATGTTATTTCTAAGGGGACCCACGCTCTCTGTTTTTAGTTTCTTATCATTTATATACTTGAAAAATAATTTGGGATTATTTTTGCTCTCCCTGGCAATATTTCTCTCAGTCTCTATTTTTGCGGCCTTTATCTGCTTTTTACAGGATTTATTTTTCTCTCTATAATCCTGTAATGCCTCATCGCTACCTTCACGTTTTAGCACCTTAAACGCTTTATCTTTCTCGCTTATTGCTTTCCTTACAAGACTAGTTAGCCACATAGGGTTTTTCTTGTTCCTTTTATGCTTTTTCCCATAAGGTATGTGTTTCTCACAGGACTTTTTCAGAATATATGAGGAAAAAGTCCCATTTTTGGAGGGGGCTTTTGTCCTTGAGAGAATTATCCCAGTCTATGCCTTTAAGGTCTTCCCTTAGTTGCTGAAAATTTGCCCTCCTGAAGTTTAGAGTGTTGGCTGCCCCTTCACTAACGCTCTTAGTAAAGCGTAATACAAAATCAATGATATTATGATCACTATTCCCCAGGTTCCCCCCAACCTGTAGTTTTGATACCCTATCAGGTCTGTTGGTAAGGATAAGGTCCAGCAGTGCCCCCCTTCTTGTTGGCTCCAGGACTAGTTGCGACAGGTAATTGTCTTTTGTTGTTGACAAGAACCTGCTACCTTTGAAGGACCTGCAGGTTTCTGCCCCCCAGTCAATATCTGGGTAATTGAAGTCCCCCATGATAAGTACTTCACCATGCTTTGAAGCCGCATCCATTTCACTTATCAGCATTTCCTCTGCTGCCTCCATTATATTTGGAGCCTTATAACAAACCCCTAGTAATATTTTATTATTCTTTTTCCCTCCTCTTATCTCCACCCATAGGGACTCCACATTTGCGTTACTGATGTCATCTCGCAGGACGGGCTTGAGGCAAGAATTCACATATAAACAAACCCCTCCCCCTTTTTTATTTATACGATCCTTTCTAAAAAGACTATAACCATCTATAGTAACAGCCCAGTCATAGCTACTGTCCAGCCATGTCTCGCTGATACCCACTATATCATATTTCCGTTCCAACATCAAGAGTTCCAGTTCCTCCATTTTGTTTGTGAGGCTTCTGGCATTTGTGTACATACACTTTATATGGTTTTCCCTGTCCGTATTCCTTTTGTCCTTATTCCCCAATCTCATTCCAGCCCCCCTTCCTCCCCCATGGACTATGACTCTTCCCAGCTCTCTATGTACACTGTCTATTTGCCCTGCACAAGTGTAGTTGCCATCCCCCCAGGTCTCTAGTTTAAACACTCCTCCAACCTTCTAGCCATTTTTTCCCCTAAAACAGCGGCCCCCTCCCCATTGAGGTGCAGCCCATCCCTACTGTAGAGCCTGTAGCCCACAGAAAAGTCAGCCCAGTTCTCCATGAACCCAAACCCCTCCTTCCTACACCAACTTTTGAGCCACTTATTTACCTCCTTGATCTCCCGCTGCCTTTCTGGTGTGGCACGTGGTACAGGCAGTATTTCGGAGAAAATTACCTTTGAGGTCCTTGCCCTGAGCTTATGGCCTAAATCTCTGAAATCATTTTTAAGGACCTTCCACCTACCTGTTACTTTGTCATTAGTGCCAATGTGGACCATGACCGCTGGTTCCTCACCAGCCCCTCCCAGTAATCCGTCAACCCGATCCGCAACATGCCGAACCCGAGCACCCGGCAAACAACACACTGTTCGGTATGCACGGTCTTTGTGACAGATTGCCCTGTGTGTTCCCCTAATAATGGAATCTCCCACTACCAGCACCTGTCTGATCTTGCCTGTGCTCCCATTACCCTTCTTACTGGAGCAGACATTCCCCTGGTTGCTAGCGGCCACGTCTTTCTGCAGCATTGCTACCCCAGAGCTGATATCCCCCTCATCCACCAGCCTGGCAAACTTATTGGGGTGCACCAGATCAGGACTAGACTCTCTACAACTCTTCCCTCTACCCCGCCTTCTACATGTTACCCAACTAGCTGCCCCCTCATTCTGCACCTCCATACTTCCCTCCCCACAACCATCTTCCCCAGAGAGTTTGTGCTCCAGGAGCAGCAAACTTCGTTCCATATTATCAATTGCCCGCAGCCTTGAAACTTGCTCATTTAGATCCAGAATCTGGGCTTCCAGATGAGCAATTTTCACACACCCCACACAGCAGTATTCCCCCTCGAACGGCTGTTCAAGGAAAGCATACATGGCACAGGATGTACACCGTGTAGCAATGCCACTTATGGAGTCCATTATTCTAATGGGGATTACAATATAAATATGCACAGAAAGAAGAATTTACAGTCAAAGTAACACAAAACACAGAAGTTACCTGCTAAAGCCCTTCAAACTTAAGTCCCTTAAACCTAAGTCACACTTAAGACACTGCACACACTTGGGATCAGTGCACACTCGCCGCCAAGCTCACACACTCGCTTTGCTAATGCTTTTTTTAAAGTTATCGGCCACAGAAATCTGCAGAGCTCACTGCACAAGATCTGGCTGCAAAACACGGCCTTATGCGGCCTTGAGCACGCTATGGTCACGGTGCTTGCTATTAGGACCGGAGGACGGGCCTACAGCATGGCAGGTCTTCTGCAGGTGGTGTGTGCAAGAAAAGTGAAGGGAAAGGCTGATGGAATAAGTTTATCCGTGGAGCCACTCCTGAGGAGTATATAGGGATCCCTGGTTGATGAAGGATGGAGGGGCCCATGATGGTGAACAGCCATGATCCAGGAATCACACAGAGGCACGTTGTACAAATGAACTCACAGTTCTCTATTGGAACTACAATAGCAGGCAACGGCCTTACATCAGCAGTAGGTCCATAATAAGGGTTGCTCACAGCCTGGTAAGTTCAGGCTGGGCTGGTTAAGATGGAGCCGAGTCCAGACAGTGGACCTCTGCTCTAGCCTAGTCTCCTGACTGGCTACAGGTGTCAGGCAGATGGCTTGACACACCTCTGCTTCCTCTGCAGGAGCTGAACACTGGACCTTGTTTCTCACTCTGCTGACTAACCAGACTCTGACGCTGAACATGTGCTCCCAAGGGGTTTTTATACTCCCTTAGTGAGGTAGCACTCTCCAATCAGCTTGCTTTACAGTAAAGAACACAACGCTTATCATCGGCTAAAGACTAGATATGTTAGCTGTTGCCCTTCCAGGAAGTGGTTCCAGCTACAATTATAGAGTATTCCATTTTTGGAAACCCCCTAGAGAAGTGCTCAGTCTCCTTAGACAGCTCCTAGCATGGGGAGGACGTTATTCGCAACAACTACCCACCCTATGCATTGGGTTGTTGCACATGTTGCACAGAGACGGTTACTGATGGTCCTGGAGGCATCAGATATGGAAAATGAGATAGTCTGAGGAACAGGTAGCGTGATTTCACTGCTAAACTGTCAGCCTCTTTGACAGCCTCCTTTGAATTGCACTTCAAATTTTATTTTCCGCATGATGACAGATGGCATAAACCCCCGGGTTCTGCATGAACTACATTCACATATTCCAATATACAAAAAAGGATCAAAAAGCGATCCTGGAAACTACAGACCTGTGAGTCTAACTTCTGTGGTGGGGAAAATATTTGAGGGGTTTGTTAGAGATGCTATCCTGGAGTATCTCACTGTGCACAACCTTATAACCCAGCGTCAGCATGGGTTTATGAGAGATCGGTCCTGTCAGACTAATCTGATTGGTTTCTACGAGGAGGTAAGTTCAAGACTGTACCTGGGGTACGCTGTGGATGTTGTATATCTGGACTTTTCAAAGGTATTTGACACCGTGCCACATAAAAGGTTGGTATATAAAATGAGACTGCTGGGAATAGGGGAAAATCTGTGTAATTAGGTAAGTAATTGGCTTAGAGATAGAAAACAGAGGGTCGTCATTAATGGCACATTCTCAGATTGGGTTGAAGTTACCAGTGGAGTCCCACAGGGGTCAGTATTGGGGGCACTTCTTTTTAATATTTTTATTAATGACCTTGTAGTGGGTTTACACAGTCAAGTTTCAATATTTGCAGATGATACTAAGCTGTGTAAAGTAATAAATACTGAGGCCAATAGTTTAGCATTACAGAGGGATTTGTGGAAGCTTGAGGAGTGGGCATAGGAATGGTTGATGAGATTTAATGTAGATAAATGTTAAGTTATGCACTTGGGCAATGGAAACAAAAAGTATAATTATGTTCTAAACGGTCAATTACTTAGTAAAACTGGAGCTGAAAAGGACTTGGGGGTATTGGTGGATGGTAAACTTAATTTTAGTGACCAGAGCCAGGCGGCTGCTGCCAAAGCAAATAAAATTATGGGATGTATCAAGAGAGGAATAGATTCTCATGATAAAGACATAGTTTTGCCCTTATACAAATCCCTGGTCAGACCACACATGGAATATTGTGTACAGTTTTGGGCACCAGTGTATAAAAAGGATATAGTAGAGCTGGAACAGGTGCAGAGGATTCTACCATCAACATAGACATAGGTTCTTTACTGTAATAGTGAGACTATGATACTATGATATCTGGACCATGAAAGAAATGTAATCTATAAGGTGTTAGCGGCTTCTGAACATACTGGTGGAGGTTTATGATAATCAATTTCTGCTGACAGGTTACTTTTCGGTACAGAAGCCTATGTTTGGAATAAGAGAGGTTAGACATTCCCTGTAGTTCTTATAGCCGGGATTTTGACCAATGCCTCCCTACAAATCTTCTCCAGATGTTTCTGAGCAACATTGGCTCACATTTAACTTTGCACATTCTTTTCAATGCCAACTGCTACTGGTATTTAAGAAGCGTTTGCATTAAGGCTTTACTATACCTAACGCAACACATATATGATAGGGGGCGTTCCTGTACATCGGACTGTGCAGCACATTTATCATGCATTGACTGGCAGAATTGTGTTGCGCATTCTTTTTTAAAGGTGAACCAAAAAAAAATTGGTGCTCTATTTCAGAGAAGTGCAGGGGGCAGCAGATTTATGAAGAACGTGTGCCACAATTCATGAATCTGGCACACCCTAGGATTATACTCAAGTCAATAGTGTCACAGTTACACCCGCAAGCCTCGGTACGGATCACAGATGCACCCGTGTCCTCCTGTGTGGCGCGGTGACCCTGCTCCCCCAGCCTGTACTCACCTCTGCTGGCTCCTGATTTGACTTGGTCCCCGTCCAGGCTGCACGCCGGCTTCCACACTAGGCCGCGCACCAACTTGTCCTGATTTAAAGGGACAGTGTCCTCTTAACTGTCGCTAGCTAATCTGGCTCGCCCTTATAATCCGCCACCTACCTTCAATCACTGCCGGATCTTTAAGTCATTTGAAGTGAAAGCCCTCCTGTGTTTCCTAGTGTTCCAGCGTTCCCAGGTTTCCTCCGTGTGTCTGTGCTCCAGTGTTCCTTCAAGTTCCTGTATTCCCGTGTTCCTGTGGCTGTCCTGTGCTCCTGTGGCGGTCCTGTAATCCTGAGGTCCTGCCTTCCAGCCGAGGTCCTGGCATTCAGCCTAGGTCCTGCCATCCTGCCGTCTGTTCCTCTGTCCAGCTCCGGTGATCCGTCCCTGTGGTTCCCGTGCCATCCTGTGGTTCCTGTTGCCTGCTTCCCTACCTTGGCTGCCACCACAGGCCTAGTCGCACCCGTGGAACGACCTGGTGGCACCCCGCCGCAGCAAGACCATCCTGCTTTGCAGCGCGCTCTGGCAAAGACCAGGGGCCACTTAGACTCCAGTCCCAGGTTGCGGCTAGTACCATCATTCCCCGCGATGGTCCAGAGGGTCCACAGACTCTTTCGCCTCTTTTACCGTGACAAATAGGTTTTTCTAGTTCTTTTGTGGTAAAATAAGGTACTTCGGCTTATACTCAGGTTGGCTTAAATTCGAGTATTCGATCATTATTATGACCTATTTATGTTTGTATGTGTAATGTATGACTATACACTTGTGCATATTCTCTTTTATATAGATTTCTAATGTTAATTTTAGTGTGAAATATGGATATGAAATGGAGTATCCCTAACAGTCCCTTTCTCCCCTCCCTTTTCCCCCACTATGTGTTTCTATTAACATGTAGGATCTGAAGTATCCCTTTGTTCAAGAAATAAAAAAATTCATGCATTTCTCTACTCATTGGCACCTATCTGATTTTTTGCAGGGGGAACTTACATTCCCTGTATAATTTGAATCCATGACGGCATAGTGTGTTACTAATGTTAATCTTTCAGAGTGTGGTCATAGCTTGATGCAGGTAATTGATCATGACCTCTGAAGCAGTCAAAGGTCACATTAACGCCTCACCACGCGCCATTACCCCCCAAAATAATTGGCATGCGTAAAGTTACGCTTGGCAATTATTCCCTGTAGCGCGCAGGCTGAGTGGCCCGGCGCGCGCTGCAAAAGAGGTAAATGTCTGTAGCGCGATTACAGCGCGTGCCGGGCCGCTCAGCGGAACACGTGACACAGTGATCTGTGTCAGCAGCACTCCGGAGCGAGAGCGCAGGCCCCGGGAGACCTGTGGACAGCGGGGCTGCTGCTCTCTGTCCTGCTCCATCTCGCTACCTGCCCGCGGTTATGTGATCCCGACGGGACTTAAGAGCAAGGCCGGGTGAGTGTGCTGTGTGAGTGTAGTGTGTGCTGTGTGTGCTGTGTGAGTGTAGTCTGCCGTGTGTGCTGTGTGAGTGTAGTCTGCCGTGTGTGCTGTGTGAGTGTAGTCTGCCGTGTGTGCTGTGTGAGTGTAGTCTGCCGTGTGTGCTGTGTGAGTGTAGTGTAGTGTGTGCTGTGTGAGTGTAGTGTAGTGTGTGCTGTGTGAGTGTAGTGTAGTGTGTGCTGTGTGAGTGTAGTGTAGTGTGTGCTGTGTGAGTGTAGTGTAGTGTGTGCTGTGTGAGTGTAGTGTAGTGTGTGCTGTGTGAGTGTAGTGTAGTGTGTGCTGTGTGAGTGTAGTGTAGTGTGTGCTGTGTGAGTGTAGTGTAGTGTGTGCTGTGTGAGTGTAGTGTAGTGTGTGCTGTGTGAGTGTAGTGTATGCTGTGTGAGTGTAGTGTAGTGTAGTATGTGCTGTGTGAGTGTAGTGTAGTGTGCGCTGTGTGAGTGTAGTGTAGTGTGTGCTGTGTGAGTGTAGTGTAGTGTGTGCTGTGTGAGTGTAGTGGAGTGTGTGCTGTGTGAGTGTAGTGTAGTGTAGTGTGTGCTGTGTGAGTGTAGTGTAGTGTGTGCTGTGTGAGTGTAGTGTAGTGTGTGCTGTGTGAGTGTAGTGGAGTTTGTGCTGTTTGAGTGTAGTGGAGTGTAGTGGAGTGTGTGCTGTGTGAGTGTAGTATAGTCTGTGCTGTGTGAGTGTAGTGGAGTGTGTGCAGTGTAGTGTGTAGTGGAGTGTGTGTAGTGTAGTGGAGTGTGTGCAGTGTAGTATGTAGTGTAGTGTGTGCTGCGTGAGTGTAGTGTAGTGTGCAGTGTGTGCTGCGTGAGTGTAGTGTAGTGTGGAGTGTGTGCTGCGTGAGTGTAGTGTAGTGGAGTGTGTGCTGCGTGAGTGTAGTGGAGTGTGTGCTGTGTGAGTGTAGTGTAGTGGAGTGTGTGCTGTGTGAGTGTAGTGGAGTGTGTGCTGCGTGAGTGTAGTGGAGTGTGTGCTGTGTGAGTGTAGTGGTGTGTGCTGCGTGAGTGTAGTGTAGTGGAGTGTGTGCTGCGTGAGTGTAGTGTAGTGGAGTGTGTGCTGCGTGAGTGTAGTGTAGTGGAGTGTGTGCTGCGTGAGTGTAGTGTAGTGGAGTGTGTGCTGCGTGAGTGTAGTGTAGTAGAGTGTGTGCTGCGTGAGTGTAGTGTAGTAGAGTGTGTGCTGCGTGAGTGTAGTGTAGTAGAGTGTGTGCTGCGTGAATGTAGTGTAGTAGAGTGTGTGCTGCGTGAGTGTAGTGTAGTAGAGTGTGTGCTGCGTGAGTGTAGTGTAGTGGAGTGTGTGCTGTGTGAGTGTAGTGGAGTGGAGTGTGTGCTGTGTGAGTGTAGTGGAGTGTGTGCTGCGTGAGTGTAGTGGAGTGTGTGCTGTGTGAGTGTAGTGGTGTGTGCTGCGTGAGTGTAGTGTAGTGGAGTGTGTGCTGCGTGAGTGTAGTGTAGTGGAGTGTGTGCTGCGTGAGTGTAGTGTAGTGGAGTGTGTGCTGCGTGAGTGTAGTGTAGTGGAGTGTGTGCTGCGTGAGTGTAGTGTAGTGTAGTGTGTGCTGCGTGAGTGTAGTGTAGTAGAGTGTGTGCTGCGTGAGTGTAGTGTAGTAGAGTGTGTGCTGCGTGAGTGTAGTGTAGTAGAGTGTGTGCTGCGTGAATGTAGTGTAGTAGAGTGTGTGCTGCGTGAGTGTAGTGTAGTAGAGTGTGTGCTGCGTGAGTGTAGTGTAGTAGAGTGTGTGCTGCGTGAGTGTAGTGTAGTAGAGTGTGTGCTGCGTGAGTGTAGTGTAGTAGAGTGTGTGCTGCGTGAGTGTAGTGGAGTGTGTGCTGTGTGAGTGTAGTGTAGTGTGTGCTGTGTGAGTGTAGTGTAGTGTGTGCTGTGTGAGTGTAGTGTAGTGTAGTGTAGTGTGTGCTGTGTGAGTGTAGTGTAGTGTGTGCTGTGTGAGTGTAGTGTAGTGTTTGCTGTGTGAGTGTAGTGTATGCTGTGTGAGTGTAGTGTAGTGTAGTATGTGCTGTGTGAGTGTAGTGTAGTGTGTGCTGTGTGAGTGTAGTGTAGTGTAGTGTGTGCTGTGTGAGTGTAGTGGAGTGTGTGCTGTGTGAGTGTAGTGTAGTGTGTGCTGTGTGAGTGTAGTGTAGTGTGTGCTGTGTGAGTGTAGTGTAGTGTGTGCTGTGTGAGTGTAGTGGAGTTTGTGCTGTTTGAGTGTAGTGGAGTGTAGTGGAGTGTGTGCTGTGTGAGTGTGTGCTGTGTGAGTGTAGTATGGTCTGTGCTGTGTGAGTGTAGTGGAGTGTGTGCAGTGTAGTGTGCAGTGGAGTGTGTGTAGTGTAGTGGAGTGTGTGCAGTGTAGTATGTAGTGTAGTGTGTGCTGCGTGAGTGTAGTTTAGTGGAGTGTGTGCTGCGTGAGTGTAGTGTAGTGGAGTGTGTGCTGCGTGAGTGTAGTGGAGTGTGTGCTGTGTGAGTGTAGTGGAGTGTGTGCTGTGTGAGTGTAGTGTAGTGGAGTGTGTGCTGTGTGAGTGTAGTGGAGTGTGTGCTGTGTGAGTGTAGTGTAGTGGAGTGTGTGCTGTGTGAGTGTAGTGGAGTGTGTGCTGCGTGAGTGTAGTGTAGTAGAGTGTGTGCTGCGTGAGTGTAGTGTAGTAGAGTGTGTGCTGCGTGAGTGTAGTGTAGTAGAGTGTGTGCTGCGTGAGTGTAGTGTAGTGTGTGCTGTGTGAGTGTAGTGTAGTGTGTGCTGTGTGAGTGTAGTGTAGTGTGTGCTGTGTGAGTGTAGTGTAGTGTGTGCTGTGTGAGTGTAGTGTAGTGTTTGCTGTGTGAGTGTAGTGTAGTGTAGTATGTGCTGTGTGAGTGTATTGTAGTGTGTGCTGTGTGAGTGTAGTGGAGTTTGTGCTGTTTGAGTGTAGTGGAGTGTAGTGGAGTGTGTGCTGTGTGAGTGTGTGCTGTGTGAGTGTAGTATGGTCTGTGCTGTGTGAGTGTAGTGGAGTGTGTGCAGTGTAGTGTGCAGTGGAGTGTGTGTAGTGTAGTGGAGTGTGTGCAGTGTAGTATGTAGTGTAGTGTGTGCTGCGTGAGTGTAGTGTAGTGTGGAGTGTGTGCTGCGTGAGTGTAGTGTAGTGGAGTGTGTGCTGCGTGAGTGTAGTGTAGTGGAGTGTGTGCTGCGTGAGTGTAGTGGAGTGTGTGCTGTGTGAGTGTAGTGGAGTGTGTGCTGTGTGAGTGTAGTGGAGTGGAGTGTGTGCTGTGTGAGTGTAGTGGAGTGTGTGCTGTGTGAGTGTAGTGGAGTGTGTGCTGCGTGAGTGTAGTGGAGTGTGTGCTGTGTGAGTGTAGTATGGTCTGTGCTGTGTGAGTGTAGTGGAGTGTGTGCAGTGTAGTGTGCAGTGGAGTGTGTGTAGTGTAGTGGAGTGTGTGCAGTGTAGTATGTAGTGTAGTGTGTGCTGCGTGAGTGTAGTGTAGTGTGGAGTGTGTGCTGCGTGAGTGTAGTGTAGTGGAGTGTGTGCTGCGTGAGTGTAGTGTAGTGGAGTGTGTGCTGCGTGAGTGTAGTGGAGTGTGTGCTGTGTGAGTGTAGTGGAGTGGAGTGTGTGCTGTGTGAGTGTAGTGGAGTGTGTGCTGCGTGAGTGTAGTGGAGTGTGTGCTGCGTGAGTGTAGTGGAGTGTGTGCTGCGTGAGTGTAGTGTAGTAGAGTGTGTGCTGCGTGAGTGTAGTGTAGTAGAGTGTGTGCTGCGTGAGTGTAGTGTAGTGTGTGCTGTGTGAGTGTAGTGTAGTGTGTGCTGTGTGAGTGTAGTGTAGTAGAGTGTGTGCTGCGTGAGTGTAGTGTAGTGTGTGCTGTGTGAGTGTAGTGTAGTGTGTGCTGTGTGAGTGTAGTGTAGTGTGTGCTGTGTGAGTGTAGTGTAGTGTGTGCTGTGTGAGTGTAGTGTAGTGTGTGCTGTGTGAGTGTAGTGTAGTGTTTGCTGTGTGAGTGTAGTGTAGTGTAGTATGTGCTGTGTGAGTGTAGTGTAGTGTGTGCTGTGTGAGTGTAGTGTAGTGTGTGCTGTGTGAGTGTAGTGGAGTTTGTGCTGTTTGAGTGTAGTGGAGTGTAGTGGAGTGTGTGCTGTGTGAGTGTGTGCTGTGTGAGTGTAGTATGGTCTGTGCTGTGTGAGTGTAGTGGAGTGTGTGCAGTGTAGTGTGCAGTGGAGTGTGTGTAGTGTAGTGGAGTGTGTGCAGTGTAGTATGTAGTGTAGTGTGTGCTGCGTGAGTGTAGTGTAGTGGAGTGTGTGCTGCGTGAGTGTAGTGTAGTGGAGTGTGTGCTGCGTGAGTGTAGTGGAGTGTGTGCTGTGTGAGTGTAGTGGAGTGTGTGCTGTGTGAGTGTAGTGTAGTGGAGTGTGTGCTGTGTGAGTGTAGTGGAGTGTGTGCTGTGTGAGTGTAGTGTAGTGGAGTGTGTGCTGTGTGAGTGTAGTGGAGTGTGTGCTGCGTGAGTGTAGTGTAGTAGAGTGTGTGCTGCGTGAGTGTAGTGTAGTAGAGTGTGTGCTGCGTGAGTGTAGTGTAGTAGAGTGTGTGCTGCGTGAGTGTAGTGTAGTAGAGTGTGTGCTGCGTGAGTGTAGTGTAGTGTGTGCTGTGTGAGTGTAGTGTAGTGTGTGCTGTGTGAGTGTAGTGTAGTAGAGTGTGTGCTGCGTGAGTGTAGTGTAGTGTGTGCTGTGTGAGTGTAGTGTAGTGTGTGCTGTGTGAGTGTAGTGTAGTGTGTGCTGTGTGAGTGTAGTGTAGTGTGTGCTGTGTGAGTGTAGTGTAGTGTAGTATGTGCTGTGTGAGTGTATTGTAGTGTGTGCTGTGTGAGTGTAGTGTAGTGTGTGCTGCGTGAGTGTAGTGTAGTGTGGAGTGTGTGCTGCGTTAGTGTAGTGTAATGGAGTGTGTGCTGCGTGAGTGTAGTGTAGTGGAGTGTGTGCTGCGTGAGTGTAGTGGAGTGTGTGCTGTGTGAGTGTAGTGGAGTGGAGTGTGTGCTGTGTGAGTGTAGTGGAGTGTGTGCTGCGTGAGTGTAGTGGAGTGTGTGCTGCGTGAGTGTAGTGGAGTGTGTGCTGCGTGAGTGTAGTGTAGTAGAGTGTGTGCTGCGTGAATGTAGTGTAGTAGAGTGTGTGCTGCGTGAGTGTAGTGTAGTAGAGTGTGTGCTGCGTGAGTGTAGTGTAGTAGAGTGTGTGCTGCGTGAGTGTAGTGTAGTAGAGTGTGTGCTGCGTGAGTGTAGTGTAGTAGAGTGTGTGCTGCGTGAGTGTAGTGTAGTAGAGTGTGTGCTGCGTGAGTGTAGTGTAGTAGAGTGTGTGCTGCGTGAGTGTAGTGTAGTGTGTGCTGCGTGAGTATAGTGGAGTGTGTGCTGCATGAGTGTAGTGGAGTGTGTGCTGCGTGAGTGTAGTGGAGTGTGTGCTGCGTGAGTGTAGTGGAGTGTGTGCTGCGTGAGTGTAGTGTAGTGTGTGCTGCGTGAGTGTAGTGGAGTGTGTGCTGCGTGAGTGTAGTGGAGTGTGTGCTGCGTGAGTGTAGTGGAGTGTGTGCTGTGTGAGTGTAGTGTAGTGTGTGCTGTGTGAGTGTAGTGTAGTGTGTGCTGTGTGAGTGTAGTGTAGTGTAGTGTGTGCTGTGTGAGTGTAGTGTAGTGTGTGCTGTGTGAGTGTAGTGTAGTGTTTGCTGTGTGAGTGTAGTGTATGCTGTGTGAGTGTAGTGTAGTGTGTGCTGTGTGAGTGTAGTGTAGTGTAGTGTAGTGTGTGCTGCGTGAGTGTAGTGGAGTGTGTGCTGCGTGAGTGTAGTGGAGTGTGTGCTGCGTGAGTGTAGTAGAGTGTGTGCTGCGTGAGTGTAGTAGAGTGTGTGCTGCGTGAGTGTAGTGGAGTGGAGTGTGTGCTGCGTGAGTGTAGTGTAGTAGAGTGTGTGCAGGGGCGGACTGGGAATTTAAAATGGCCCTGGAAAAAACTATAAAAGCGGCCCCATTTTATGGGCGGAGTCAAGACAAGTGGGTGTGGTCAGACAATATGGGTGGGGTCATAACCGACAAATTGTTGGTATATATAGAATAACACATTTAATCCTGCCTACTAAAATACGTTTTCCCATATACAAGCTAACTATCTATAATCCTGCCCCCTATGTACAAATATAGAACTACCGTACTATAATACTGCCCCCTATGTACAAAAATAGAACTACCGTACTATAATACTGCCCACTATGTACAGGAATAGAACTACTATAATACTGCCCCCTATGTACAAAAATAGAACTACCGTACTATAATACTGCCCACTATGTACAGGAATAGAACTACTATAATAGTACCCCTATGTACAGGAATATAACTACTATAATACTGCCCCCTATGTACAAAAATAGAACTACCGTACTATAATACTGCCCCTTTGTAAAAGAATAGAACTACTATAATTCTGCCCCCTATGTACAAGAATAGAACTACTATAATACTGCCCCCTATGTACAAGAATAGAACTACTATAATACTGCCCCCTATGTACAAGAATATAATTACTATAATACTTCCCCTATGTACAAGAATATAACTACTATAATACTGCTCCCTATGTACAAGAATATTACTATAATACTGCCCCCTATGTACAAGAATATAACTACTATAATACTGCCCCCTATGTACAAGAATATAACTACTATAATACTGCCCCCTATGTACAAGAATATAACTACTATAATACTGCCCCCTATGTACAAGAATATAACTACTATAATACTGCCCCCTATGTACAGGAATAGAACTACTATACTACTGCCCCCTATGTACAAGAATATAACTACTATAATACTGCCCCCTGTGTACAGGAATATAACTACTATAATACTGCTCCCTATGTACATGAATATAACTACTATAATACTGCCCCCTATGTACAGGAATAGAACTACTATAATACTGCCCCCTATGTACAAGAATAGAACTACTATAATACTGCCCCCTATGTACAGTAATATAACTACTATAATACTGCCCCTTATGTACAAGAATATAACTACTATAATACTGCCCCTATGTACAAGAATATAACTACTATAATACTGCCCCCTATGTACAAGAATATAACTACTATAATATTGCCCCCTATGTACAGGAATATAACTACAATAATACTGCCCCCTATGTACAAGAATAGAACTACTATAATACTGCCCCCTATGTACAGGAATATAGCTACTATAATACTGCCCCCTATGTACAAGAATATAACTACTATAATACTGCCCCCTATGTACAAGAATAGAACTACTATAATACTGCCCCCTATGTACAAGAATAGAACTACTATAATACTACCTCCTATGTACAAGAATAGAACTACTATAATACTGCCCCCTATGTACAAGAATATAACTACTATAATACTGCCCCCTATGTACAAGAATATAACTACTATAATACTACCCCCTATGTACAAGAATATAACTACTATAATACTACCCCCTATGTACAAGAATATAACTACTATAATACTGCCCCCTATGTACAAGAATATAATTGCAAAAAAAACTGCCTCCTATGTACATAAGCACTTTACATAGAGGAGATGGCAGCAGTCCTGTGTAAGAAAACAAAGGTGGTCAGGCTGCAGCAGGCCATCGTAAAGTATGGACCTATGGGGTGCAGCAGACCAGTGTAATTTATCCACATGGCTGCTGCACCCCATGGCAGCATATTATATGCAGGAATGCTGCGCCAGGCCTCCATATTTTCCTTCCACAGGACTTCTGTTTCTACCTCGAGTAAAGCAGAAAGTGTCACACTTTGTACAGAATTGTCAGAAGTGACATTTAGCTACTCACAGGTGATGATCATCTCCATCGGGCATAAAAGTGCACTCATTCTCCAGGCCTTCACTTGTCGATAAAGAATTCACGCTCACATGTAGTCGCTTCCTTGCAGCTCCTCTGTGAGCCTAAAGACACTACAGTCACTTACACTATAGTGTCACCTGAATAACACTGTGCTCCTAAGTAATATAATATATACCCCTCACACCACAACTGACCACACTGTGCCCCACATATATCATATATACCTCTCACACCACAACTGACCACACTGTGCCCCACAAATATCATATATACCCCTCACACCACAACTGACCACACTGTGCCCCCGCATATATCATATATACCTCTCACACCACAACTGACCACACTGTGTCCCCACATATATCATATATACCCCTCACACAACTGTACACACTGTGCCCCACATATATCATATACACCCCTCACACCACAACTGACCACACTGTGCCCCACATATATCATATATACCCCTCACATCACAACTGACCACACTGTGCCCCACAAATATCATATATACCCCTCACACCACAACTGACCACACTGTACCCCCACATATATCATATATACCCCTCACACTACACTGACCACACTGTGCCCCCACATATATCATATATACCCCTCACACCACAACTGACCACACTGTACCCTCCACATATATATCATATATACCCCTCACACCACAACTGTACACACTGTACTCCACATATATCATATATACCCCTCACACCACAACTGTACACACTGTACTCCACATATATCATATATACCCCTCACACAACTGTACACACTGTGCCCCACAAATATCATATATACCCCACACACCACAACTGACCACACTGTACCCCCACATATATCATATACAGTATACCCCTCACACAACTGTACACACTGTTATTCTCGGTGTTGAACCCAGTAATGCAAGTGATCAAAGGCCGTACAGATTTCAAAAAGGTAGCAAAGAAAACATCAGCTCATCCCGCAAAAATTCACATCTTTACACAGTCCCGTACACCCAGAGGTCGCACTAAGATATTTCTAGAAGGGTAATATTACTCCTCTTACTACTTTTGAGGAGTATATTTGGCCGGGGAGGAGTATGAAATTTTCAGTAATACAAGTATATAACTCATGGCGGTATAGAATGGTGATAGACGCTATTTATATAATCATGTGTCAGTGTCTTCTGTGTTTAAATTGAGGCAGTTGTAGTGATGTTACATTATGCATTGCCCAGACTGGAGCTGACGCCACCAACCCCCCCCCAACCAGACTGCGACTGCAGTCACCGAAACCTCCCACCACCAACCTGTGGCTGCAGCCACCAAAACCTCCCACCACCAACCTGTGGCTGCAGCCACCAAAACCTCCCACCACCAACCTGTGGCTGCAGCCACCAAAACCTCCCACCACCAACCTGTGGCTGCAGCCACCAAAACCTCCCACCACCAACCTGTGGCTGCAGCCACCAAAACCTCCCACCACCAACCTGTGGCTGCAGCCACCAAAACCTCCCACCACCAACCTGTGGCTAACGCCACTGACACCAAACACCAAGACTGCAGCCGACGCCGCTGAACCCCAGTGGCCAGACTGCAGCTGATACTGCACATCCATGATGGTTGCTTTGTAAAAAGCTTTCTTTTTTTTTTTTAAAGAAATTTTATTTCATTTTTGTGTGTGTGTGTGGGTGTGGGGGGGGGCGTTTTTTCTTTATTTTATTAATTGAATTTGCATCTTTGTCATTTTTTGCCACCTGTGCACCCGCCAGACATGCAGCCCCACGTACCACACACCTCATGCCACCTGAGCACCCGCCAGACATGCAGCCCCACGTAACACACACCTCATGCCACCTGAGCACCCGCCAGACATGCAGCCCCACGTAACTCACACCTCATGCCACCTGAGCACCCGCCAGACATGCAGCCCCACGTAACACACACCTCATGCCACCTGAGCACCCGCCAGACATGCAGCCTCACTTAACACACACCTCATGCCACCTGAGCACCCGCCAGATATGCAGCCACCCGTAACACACACCTCATGCCACCTGAGCACCCGCCAGACATGCAGCCCCACGTACCACACACCTCATGCCACCTGAGCACCCGCCAGACATGCAGCCCCACGTAACACACACCTCATGCCACCTGAGCACCCGCCAGACATGCAGCCCCACGTAACTCACACCTCATGCCACCTGAGCACCCGCCAGACATGCAGCCCCACGTAACACACACCTCATGCCACCTGAGCACCCGCCAGACATGCAGCCCCACGTAACACACACCTCATGCCACCTGAGCACCCGCCAGACATGCAGCCCCACGTAACACACACCTCATGCCACCTCAGCACCCGCCAGACATGCAGCCCCACGTAACACACACCTCATGCCACCTGAGCACCCGCCAGATATGCAGCCACCCGTAACACACACCTCATGCCACCTGAGCACCCGCCAGACATGCAGCCCCACGTAACTCACACCTCATGCCACCTGAGCACCCGCCAGACATGCAGCCCCACGTAACACACACCTCATGCCACCTGAGCACCCGCCAGACATGCAGCCTCACTTAACACACACCTCATGCCACCTGAGCACCCGCCAGATATGCAGCCACCCGTAACACACACCTCATGCCACCTGAGCACCCGCCAGACATGCAGCCCCACGTAACACACACCTCATGCCACCTGAGCACCCGCCAGACATGCAGCCCCACGTAACACACACCTCATGCCACCTGAGCACCCGCCAGACATGCAGCCCCACGTAACACACACCTCATGCCACCTGAGCACCCGCCAGACATGCAGCCCCACGTAACACACACCTCATGCTACCTGAGCACCCGCCAGACATGCAGCCCCACGTAACACACACCTCATGCCACCTGAGCACCCGCCAGACATGCAGCCCCACGTAACACACACCTCATGCCACCTGAACACCCGCCAGACATGCAGCCCCACGTAACACACACCTCATGCCACCTGAGCACCCGCCAGACATGCAGCCCCACGTAACACACACCTCATGCCACCTGAGCACCCGCCAGACATGCAGCCCCACGTAACTCACACCTCATGCCACCTCAGTACTCGCCAGACATGCAGCCCCACGTAACACACACCTCATGCCACCTGAGCACCCGCCAGACATGCAGCCCCACGTAACTCACACCTCATGCCACCTGAGCACCCGCCAGACATGCAGCCCCACGTAACACACACCTCATGCCACCTGAGCACCCGCCAGACATGCAGCCCCACGTAATACACACCTCATGCCACCTGAGCACCCGCCAGATATGCAGCCCCCCGTAACACACACTTCATGCCACCTGAGCACCCGCCAGACATGCAGCCCCACGTAACACACACCTCATGCCACCTCAGCACCCGCCAGACATGCAGCCCCACGTAACACACACCTCATGCCACCTGAGCACCCGCCAGACATGCAGTCCCATGTAAGATACAGGTGTTCCCTGACCTTACTACAGCCATCCTATCTCCTCCTGTGAATCCCCCTCACCTCCATACACTTGTTTGCACACAGTCCCCCTACCAGTTCTTCTTGCAGGCAGCCATTACAGCTCCACTTCCTGCACTGAGAGGAGACTGTGTATAAAGCCACGCCCCTTTCCCGGAGGCTCCGCCCCTCCTGTGACATCACTGCTGCACGGAGCAGCTCCAGTAGGATACAGTGTGAGCTGAGCGGTGCCGGCCTGCGCGCTGTACACCATACCTGTGCGCTCCGGACCCTCAGCTCACAGGCAGCGCTGCTGCTGCACTGCCTCTGTGTGTCACTAGTACCCGCATCAGTTGTAGGATGTGGGTACTATTGATTAAAGTTGTAGGAAGTCCGAGGAGGGGGAGAGGAGACCGGCCCCAGACAGAGGAGATCGGCCCTGTCCAGCCAGAAACCGACCGGCCCACCGGGAGAATTCCCGGTGAGTACAATGGCCAGTCCGCCCCTGAGTGTGTGCTGCGTGAGTGTAGTGTAGTAGAGTGTGTGCTGCGTGAGTGTAGTGGAGTGTGTGCTGCGTGAGTGTAGTAGAGTGTGTGCTGCGTGAGTGTAGTGGAGTGTGTGCTGCGTGAGTGTAGTGGAGTGTGTGCTGCGTGAGTGTAGTGTAGTGTAGTGTGTGCTGTGTGAGTGTAGTGTAGTGTAGTGTGTGCTGTGTGAGTGTAGTGGAGTGTGTGCTGCGTGAGTGTAGTGGAGTGTGTGCTGCGTGAGTGTAGTGGAGTGTGTGCTGCGTGAGTGTAGTGGAGTGGAGTGTGTGCTGCGTGAGTGTAGTGTAGTAGAGTGTGTGCTGCGTGAGTGTAGTGTAGTAGAGTGTGTGCTGCGTGAGTGTAGTGTAGTGGAGTGTGTGCTGCGTGAGTGTAGTGGAGTGTGTGCTGCGTGAGTGTAGTGGAGTGTGTGCTGCGTGAGTGTAGTGGAGTGGAGTGTGTGCTGCGTGAGTGTAGTGTAGTAGAGTGTGTGCTGCGTGAGTGTAGTGTAGTAGAGTGTGTGCTGCGTGAGTGTAGTAGAGTGTGTGCTGCGTGAGTGTAGTGGAGTGTGTGCTGCGTGAGTGTAGTGGAGTGTGTGCTGCGTGAGTGTAGTGGAGTGTGTGCTGCGTGAGTGTAGTGGAGTGTGTGCTGCGTGAGTGTAGTGGAGTGTGTGCTGCGTGAGTGTAGTGGAGTGTGTGCTGCGTGAGTGTAGTGGAGTGTGTGCTGCGTGAGTGTAGTGGAGTGTGTGCTGCGTGAGTGTAGTGGAGTGTGTGCTGCATGAGTGTAGTGGAGTGTGTGCTGCGTGAGTGTAGTGTAGTGGAGTGTGTGCTGCGTGAGTGTAGTGTAGTGTGGAGTGTGTGCTGCGTGAGTGTAGTGTAGTGTGGAGTGTGTGCTGCGTGAGTGTAGTGTAGTGTGGAGTGTGTGCTGCGTGAGTGTAGTGTGGAGTGTGTGCTGCGTGAGTGTAGTGTAGTGTGTGCTGCGTGAGTGTAGTGTAGTGTGTGCTGCGTGAGTGTAGTGGAGTGTGTGCTGCGTGAGTGTAGTGGAGTGTGTGCTGCGTGAGTGTAGTGGAGTGTGTGCTGCGTGAGTGTAGTGGAGTGTGTGCTGCGTGAGTGTAGTGGAGTGTGTGCTGCGTGAGTGTAGTGGAGTGTGTGCTGCGTGAGTGTAGTGGAGTGTGTGCTGCGTGAGTGTAGTGGAGTGTGTGCTGCGTGAGTGTAGTGGAGTGTGTGCTGCGTGAGTGTAGTGGAGTGTGTGCTGCGTGAGTGTAGTGGAGTGTGTGCTGTGTGAGTGTAGTGTAGTGTGTGCTGTGTGAGTGTAGTGTGTGCTGTGTGAATGTAGTGTAGTGTGTGCTGTGTGAGTGTAGTGTAGTGTTTGCTGTGTGAGTGTAGTGTATGCTGTGTGAGTGTAGTGGAGTGTGTGCTGCGTGAGTGTAGTGGAGTGTGTGCTGCGTGAGTGTAGTGGAGTGTGTGCTGCGTGAGTGTAGTGGAGTGTGTGCTGCGTGAGTGTAGTGGAGTGTGTGCTGCGTGAGTGTAGTGGAGTGTGTGCTGCGTGAGTGTAGTGGAGTGTGTGCTGCGTGAGTGTAGTGGAGTGTGTGCTGCGTGAGTGTAGTGGAGTGTGTGCTGCGTGAGTGTAGTGGAGTGTGTGCTGCATGAGTGTAGTGGAGTGTGTGCTGCGTGAGTGTAGTGTAGTGGAGTGTGTGCTGCGTGAGTGTAGTGTAGTGTGGAGTGTGTGCTGCGTGAGTGTAGTGTAGTGTGGAGTGTGTGCTGCGTGAGTGTAGTGGAGTGTGTGCTGCGTGAGTGTAGTGGAGTGTGTGCTGCATGAGTGTAGTGGAGTGTGTGCTGCGTGAGTGTAGTGTAGTGGAGTGTGTGCTGCGTGAGTGTAGTGGAGTGTGTGCTGCGTGAGTGTAGTGGAGTGTGTGCTGCGTGAGTGTAGTGGAGTGGAGTGTGTGCTGCGTGAGTGTAGTGTAGTAGAGTGTGTGCTGCGTGAGTGTAGTGTAGTAGAGTGTGTGCTGCGTGAGTGTAGTAGAGTGTGTGCTGCGTGAGTGTAGTGGAGTGTGTGCTGCGTGAGTGTAGTGGAGTGTGTGCTGCGTGAGTGTAGTGGAGTGTGTGCTGCGTGAGTGTAGTGGAGTGTGTGCTGCGTGAGTGTAGTGGAGTGTGTGCTGCGTGAGTGTAGTGGAGTGTGTGCTGCGTGAGTGTAGTGGAGTGTGTGCTGCGTGAGTGTAGTGGAGTGTGTGCTGCGTGAGTGTAGTGGAGTGTGTGCTGCGTGAGTGTAGTGGAGTGTGTGCTGCATGAGTGTAGTGGAGTGTGTGCTGCGTGAGTGTAGTGTAGTGGAGTGTGTGCTGCGTGAGTGTAGTGTAGTGTGGAGTGTGTGCTGCGTGAGTGTAGTGTAGTGTGGAGTGTGTGCTGCGTGAGTGTAGTGTAGTGTGGAGTGTGTGCTGCGTGAGTGTAGTGTGGAGTGTGTGCTGCGTGAGTGTAGTGTAGTGTGTGCTGCGTGAGTGTAGTGTAGTGTGTGCTGCGTGAGTGTAGTGTAGTGTGTGCTGCGTGAGTGTAGTGGAGTGTGTGCTGCGTGAGTGTAGTGGAGTGTGTGCTGCGTGAGTGTAGTGGAGTGTGTGCTGCGTGAGTGTAGTGGAGTGTGTGCTGCGTGAGTGTAGTGGAGTGTGTGCTGCGTGAGTGTAGTGGAGTGTGTGCTGCGTGAGTGTAGTGGAGTGTGTGCTGCGTGAGTGTAGTGGAGTGTGTGCTGCGTGAGTGTAGTGGAGTGTGTGCTGCGTGAGTGTAGTGGAGTGTGTGCTGCGTGAGTGTAGTGGAGTGTGTGCTGTGTGAGTGTAGTGTAGTGTGTGCTGTGTGAGTGTAGTGTGTGCTGTGTGAGTGTAGTGTAGTGTGTGCTGTGTGAGTGTAGTGTAGTGTTTGCTGTGTGAGTGTAGTGTATGCTGTGTGAGTGTAGTGGAGTGTGTGCTGCGTGAGTGTAGTGGAGTGTGTGCTGCGTGAGTGTAGTGGAGTGTGTGCTGCGTGAGTGTAGTGGAGTGTGTGCTGCGTGAGTGTAGTGGAGTGTGTGCTGCGTGAGTGTAGTGGAGTGTGTGCTGCGTGAGTGTAGTGGAGTGTGTGCTGCGTGAGTGTAGTGGAGTGTGTGCTGTGTGAGTGTAGTGTAGTGTGTGCTGTGTGAGTGTAGTGTGTGCTGTGTGAGTGTAGTGTAGTGTGTGCTGTGTGAGTGTAGTGTAGTGTTTGCTGTGTGAGTGTAGTGTATGCTGTGTGAGTGTAGTGGAGTGTGTGCTGCGTGAGTGTAGTGGAGTGTGTGCTACGTGAGTGTAGTGTAGTGTAGTGTGTGCTGCGTGAGTGTAGTGTAGTGGAGTGTGTGCTGCGTGAATGTAGTGTAGTGGAGTGTGTGCTGCGTGAGTGTAGTGGAGTGTGTGCTGTGTGAGTGTAGTGGAGTGTGTACTGTGTAGTGTAGTGTGTGCTGTGTGAGTGTAGTGTAGTGTGTGCTGTGTGAGTGTAGTGGAGTGTGTACTGTGTAGTGTGTGTGCTGTGTGAGTGTAGTGTAGTGTGTGCTGTGTGAGTGTAGTGGAGTGTGTGCTGTGTAGTGTAGTGTGTGCTGTGTGAATGTAGTGTAGTGGTGTGTGTGCTGCGTGAGTGTAGTGTAGTGGAGTGTGTGCTGCTTGAGTGTAGTGTAGTGGAGCATGTGCTGCGTGAGTGTAGTGGAGCGTGTGCTGCGTGAGTGGAGTGTAGCGTGAGCTGTGTGAGTGTAGTGTAGCGTGAGCTGTGTGAGTGGAGTGTAGTGTGTGCTGTGTGAGTGGAGTGTAGTGTGTGCTGTGTGAGTGGAGTGTAGTGTAGTGTGTGCTGTGTGAGTGTAGTGTAGTGTGTGCTGTGTGAGTGTAGTGTAGTGTAGTGTGTGCTGTGTGAGTGTAGTGTAGTGTGTGCTGTGTGAGTGTAGTGTAGTGTAGTGTGCGCAGTGTGTGCTGAGTGGCGTGGAGTGGAGTGAGTGGAGTGTGTGCTGTGCTGTGTGGAGTGGAGTGTGAGCATAGTGTGCGCGGCGTATTACCAAAATTTTCATACCCTTCTGGAAAAATGTTAGTGCGACCTCTGGATGCAGTTATGGGTTGTTTCCAGAACTTTCCCAGAATCATCCTAACCCCCCATAAAGCAAGATCTTACATGGAGCCCCAGACAGAAGAGGATTGACAGTCATCTTGTGTTTCTTCCATTCTTAGCTCTGGTGATAGGACTGCAGGGCACAGAGGCCAATGCATTGAAATAGAAGGTCAATAACTGCATCTGGCAAGCTGCAGAGCCCTGTGTCCTGTCATTCATCTAGCATGGTATCTCTGCCATCCTCCCTCACTAGTGACTGACATGTACAATGTGAAGAACACACATCAAAATATCTTATGTATGTATGTATGTATTTTGTACACGTCACTTCATATATGTGTAAGCATATTGCATACATGTCTGTGCGTTTGTGTAAATATACTGGGGCACATTTACTAAGGGCAATTCGCCAGTTTTCTATCGGACTTTGTATGTTCTATTAGGTGTAAACTGCTTGTGCAGGTATTTAAGAAGTGTCTATGCCACATTAGTGTTGCAAGCTACTGTTTTGTGGCGCGGCTGCACTATTCTTCGGCATGACACAAATGTCTGCACTGAACGGCGCACGAGATTTATTATGCAAAGTCTGACAGAAATGTTTTGCACGCCCATGTGAAAAAAGGTGGTGCACTGCATCGAGGAAGTGCAGGTGGCACCAGATTCATGAAGAACGTGCGCCAAAAATCCTGTACTTGGTGCCCCCTGCACACTACATAGGCAACAGCACATAGTACAGACTGCACTGTTCTTAGTAAATGTGCTGCACTGACTCCAGCAACACCTTCTGCCCTGCTCCACATGGAATTCGGCAGAACCAGGTTTAAAAAAAGAAAAAGTGAGAGCCATTAGCTGACAAGGATAGGCTGCCTGCTCATGTTTACCATTGCATCAGTTATACAGGTAAAGAAAAAAGATTGTGGAACGGCACCGTGTAGAAGGCGGGTGCAGGTCTTCACATAGGGCCCGACACGGTCCTAAACTGTTAGACAAAAACTGAAGAAGATGAAGCAGCACTCCAATTAGGATGAAGAAAGTGAAGATTTATTCCACCATAAGAGCTCTTATGGTGGAATAAATCTTCACTTTCTTCATCCTAATTGGAGTGCTGCTTCATCTTCTTCAGCATCAGTTATACAGTTACAGGGTAAAGGTAATACAATTTAGGCTGCTTTTATGTATTTCAGTTGACTTGTATTTAGAAACTCAAGTCAAGTGGAATGGGGAGGGGCTTTGTGCAATCACATACGTGTTTCAGCTAAAACATGTGATCCGTAAGGGTGCGGTCACACGTACCGCTAGCACTACATTTACAAACGCAGCACTAGCGTACAGGGCCGAGCCTTGGGACAATAACATATGCGTTCCTATAGTGTGTCCTCCTTGTCGGCTAAAAATACTCCTCCAAAATGCCAAGAGGAGTATTTTTATCTTGAAAAAGTTAATGCAACCTTTGGGGGCAGGCACTGATTATATACTGGGCGCAGGCACTGGCTATATACTGAGAGGCAGGTACTGACTATATACTGGGGACATACACTGGCTATATACTGAGGGGAAGACACTGGCTATACACTGAGGGGCAGGCACTGGCTATATACTGAGGGGCAGGCACTGGCTATATACTGGGGGTAGGTGGCTACTGGTTTTATACTAGTGGGCAGGGGGTGGCTAAATACTGGGGAGACTATGACCAATGTATTTCCTACCCTCGGCTTACACTCGAGTAAATAGGTTTTCCCAGTTTTGTGTTAAAATGAGGTACCTCGGCTTATACATGGGTTATACTCGAGTATATATGAAACTTATTTGATGCAATAAAATTCTAATTAAATTCTATTTTGTCTCTCCCAGCTGAAGCATAACAGCGATAAATAACAGACTTTCAAATCTTTCTAGGTGAGAAAACAGGTGAGAGAACATTGGGGCAAATTTACTTACCCGGTCCATTCGCGTTCCAGCGGCGGCTTCTCCGCTCTGGATTCGGGTCCGGCCGGGATTTAATAAGGTAGTTCTTCCGCCGTCCACCAGGTGGCGCTGCTGCGCTGAAAGTAAACTCATCGCGCCGGAATGCACCGAGCTGGACCAGGTGAAGGTAAGCGGTCCTTATGCGACACATTTTCGGTTTTTAAATGCGGCGGTTTTTCCGAATACGTCGGGTTTTCGTTCGGCCACGCCCCCCGATTTCCGTCGCGCGCATGCCAGCGCCGATGCGCCACAATCCGATCGCGTGCGCCAAAATCCCGGGGCAATTTAAGTACAAGCGGCGCAAAACGGAAATATTCGGGTAACACGTCGGGAAAACGCGAATCGGGCCCTTAATAAATGACCCCCATTATGTTGGATTCTGCAATTATGTCATTATTAGCACTGACCGGATTTCTCATATAGCATTCAACTTTATTTATTAAACCCAGAGGTTTATGCACTCTGCACTCCATTTCTGGCCATTGACATTAGGTAACTGTTATAGGGTTTCTCATTACCAGTATATTGATTGTGTATTGCTATGGTCCTAAAATGCCTCTACTCACATGATATATATATATATATATATATATATATATAGATATATATATATATATATATATTCATTTATGTCTTGTTTACTTTTATGTAAATAAATATCACTTTCTGGCATTATAACCAAAGGAGTGCTTGGATTGATTTAATTTTTGATACAATTGAGGTGGGAACCCTAATCCCCATTAGCACCCACTGTCGATGTGCGACCGCACAAATCAGACAAGAAAACAGGCAAGATCAGCATAAGATCAAATACATTTTGGCCATTGTATCTATCCTGGGTGCCTCAACCATGTTTGCAGGTTTGGACACATGGGCCTTACAAAGCTGCAAATATCAGTGTCCACCTATTGTATCCGCACTACCCGGGCAGCTATATCAAAACACATCCGCTGTCTCATCAGGTCTCCACTCTGTGCACCTCTTTCATTAGGTGCACAGCAGTGGCACACTGTATGCACCATATTCAAATTCAGCTGAGGTGTGTGTTTTGAGGTTCTGCGGAAGCTGAGGTGTGTGTTTAGAGGTTCTGCGGAAACTGAGGTGTGTGTATTGGTTTTCATGTCAGCTGAGGTGTGTGTAGAGGTTTCTGCGTCAGCTGAAGTGTGCGTATAGAGTTTCTGCAGCAACTGAGGTGTGTGTAGAGGTTCTTCGGTAGCTGACTTGTGCATAAAGTGGCTCATTTACCAAGGGTTGCGGAATGCACTTTTGTTGGACTGTTTGCCGTTTTTGTGGATTGGACGGCTTAGACAGGTATTTAACAGGTGTCTGCGCTGGATTGTGTCACACTCAATAGTTTTTTGGTGCAGCCGCAATGGCTTACATGCGACCCAAATTGAGGGGTCTGGCGTCAGACCGCAGGATTTAACTTTCAAACTGTGTCACAAGACAATGCACTTACATGCACCACGAAGAAGGTGAACTCCGGCAGACCTGAGCGGGGTAGCAACACGTGCAGGATATCGGGCACAGAATCTTATCGTCAGACAATGCACTTTCAGTAAACTCTGCAGTTTCCTTGACAGATGAGGTGAGTTTCTGCAGAAGCTGAGGTGTGTGTATGTAGAGGTTGTGCGGAAGCTGAGGTGTGCGTGCAGAAGTTCTGCGGAAGCTAAGGTGTGTATGTAGAGGTTGTACGGCAGCTGACGTGTGTATGTAGAGGTTGTACGGCAGCTGACGTGTGTATGTAGAGGTTGTACGGCAGCTGACGTGTGTATGTAGAGGTTGTACGGCAGCTGAGGTGTTTATGTAGAGGTTGTACGGCAGCTGAGGTGTGAGTGTAGCGGTTATACGGCAGCTGAGGTGTGTGTGTGTAGCGGTTATACGGCTGCTGAGGTATGTATGCAGGGGCATTGTGGCAGCTAAGGTGTGTGTATGTAGAGGTTGTGCGGCAGCTGAGGTGTGTGTGCAGAAGTTCTGTGCAAGCTGAGGAGTGTCTGTAGAGGTTCAGAGGCAGCTGAGGTGTGTATGTAGAGGTTCTGCAGCAGTATGTGTAGAGGCTCTATTGCAGCTGCAGAGTGTATGTAGTGGTTCTGCCGTCTTCATTCCATCTATGGTGTGAGAGATATATTTCTCTACAGCCGCCATCTTGGACCAAGCAGGTGCAATTTTTGTCTAATGTGTCTTATTTTTGTCTAAGGTGCAATTTTTGTCTAAGGGGTGGGGGAGGGAGTTATGTTGACTACTATCAGCTATATTGTAAAATGTTTATTCATATCATGATTCAAACATCATTTTGAATCATCTGCTGAGCGACAGTTCTGTCCTTGACTCTTGTCATATAATTTTCCTTCAGCACCTTCTTATCTCATGTTATGGCCTCACCGAGGAGCCATCGGAGTCTTCTTCTCAGGACTTTTAGTAAACATGTTGGGACTTATTTACTAAGGTCCTGTGGCCGCATTTCCGTCAGGTTTTTCAAGGCTTTTGGGGATCGCGCCTGGGATAGTGTCGCACGTGATTGTTTTGTGTAGCCAGGTTTCACGCGATACAAATCGGGGGGGGGGGGGGGCGGGTTGTGGACCGTCGGATTTGGACTACACACAGGATTTAACAAATCAATTTGTGTCGCAAGCCAAGCACTTACATGCACCGGGAAGAAGAAGGTGAACTCCGGCGGACTTGAGCCGGGAATCAACACATGCAGGAAATCTTGCGCACGATCCTCATGAATCGCGGCAGATTGGCATTCCGGCGAACAACGCACAGCGGGGATCGTGCAGGGACCAGGTAAGTAAATGTGCCCCATTCTGTCTCTCTGGAGACAGTGCTCTGTGTGAGAAATAATATGAAAGTCAATTTATTGGGAGATATTCAAGCTGGCCTAAAACATTGCAGTATTTTATCACCTTTTCACGCCCCTATAAAGATGATTTTCTGTGTTTTCTACATGTGGCTGCGTGTTAATAAAGCTTGTGAGTCTGCATCTTCTAAGAGACTGTTGTGTCTCAATGTCTGCTCTCATCCAGGTACCGGTCTAAAAAAAGTTCGAAAGTTATCTTACAACTGACAGTTTTGAGTCCTACATAAAGATCTTATACACATGGTAAATGCGCTTTGTGTACCTGGGCCTGTGGCATTCTCTTTTCCATCAGAAGGTTAATAGGATAATAGTATCTTCTTAACTTGCCTCGTTTTACCCTTTAAAACACAAGGAACCGACAGCGTGACTTGCTCATTTCAACAATGTAATAAAGTTTGAATTAAAAAAATAAACTGTCACGCCCCCGCTGAAGCCCCGCCCCGCTGTGTGCTTATTTCCTTCACTCAGTGATCGTGGTGCGTCAGTCAGTGAAGCTGTCACATAGAAGTCCACCTGATATCAGCGCAGTCACTATGGCGACCCGAGCCTCAAATCGCCCGTACCACATTGTCATATTCGGGGCCTCCGGCTTCACGGGGCAGTTCGTGGTGGAGGAGGTGTCCCGGGTGGCTGATGGAGAAAATTCCCGGGGCCAGGAGCTGCGCTGGGCTGTAGCTGGCCGGAACAAGAAGAAGCTGGAGGAGACGCTGAGCCGGGCGGCGGACAGACTAGGTGAGTGCCAGGGGGCATCCCATAACTTCTCCCCCACACATCGTACGAGAAGGCTCAGCAGCTAACGTGCTCCATGTCACATGAGGACCTGCTGACTCTTCTGTCCTGGGATCACTCTTACGGACGAAGACCAGTTCTGCGAGCAGTGTAAAGGGGTGTGACTGCTGGACTCCAAGCCAGAACAGATGTCCCGGATCCCTTGTGTGATGGGGTGGTACCACGGGTCTGATTGCTGGACCCCAATCCAGAACAGAGGTCCTTGGGCCCTCTGTGTAATGGAGCAGTATGGGATGTAAAGAGGGGACCCCATGGATCTGACTGCTGGCCCCCTGTATTATGGGATGTAAAGGGGTAATCCCATGGCTCTGACTGCTGGCCCCCTGTGTGATTGAGTATTATGGGATGTAAAGGGGTGATCCACACTCCTCTCAAAATGCCAGGCTTTTTATTCTATTTATCAAGATCTGTTTATTTTAGAACCTTTCCCACTATTTCTGTCTTATAGAATCTTTGCAATTCATTTTAAAAATGGAGTGTAAATAAAATTTAGTTCCATGGATATGCACATTATTTAAGGCATGTTCCAGTTACAGCAAGTTCACACCTCTGTTTGCACCCCCATTTAAATCTGTCATGTGACCTAAAGGGAACCTGTTAGCAGAAAATGACCTACTAAACCATCAGTTTGTTGTCAAGTAGATAAACACCTTCTCGATCGTGTTACTGTCATTGTCTGGATGCCAGTACACATGGCAATCTACTTTGCAGTGAGATGTAAATTGGTTATATAAAGTCAGGGAGGAGGAGAGTACAGCACTGAAGTCAAGCTCTCCTTGCATGAGACTGTCCTCTTCACAGTGATGATACCCCTTCATCTAGGGCAGTGATGGCAAACCTTTTACATGCCGAGTGCCCAAACAACAACCAAAACCCATGTATTTTTCGCAAAGTGCTGATGCGACAATTTAAGCAGTAACTTATTACTACCTGCTCTGTCACAGGTTTAAGTTGTATTGGCACCTGAGTACACTAATACAGTAGAAAGAAGAAGAAGAAGTTTGGATTGTCATTGTAGCTTCATTCTAGGGTCCTTGGCTGCCTGGGATGGCAAGAGGCCTTGAGTCCTGTCTGGTGAACTCTGCACTGGGATGATGGCATAGGTGCCCATATAGAGGGCTCTGAGTGCCACCTCTGGCACCCGTGCCATAGGTTCGCCACCACTGATCTAGGGAATTCACTAACTGACTAGTACATGACGTCAGTCACCACAGAGGCGATGTCCTGAGGTGAGGGGAGTGTGACTTCAATGCTAAACTCTCTGCCTCTAAAACCAATTTACAGCTCGCTTTAAAGTTAATTTTTTTTTTTTAGATGTCTGGAAAGTGAAATTTCTTGACCTGTTGACAGGTTCCCTTTAAGTCCAAGAGCTACTGAATTGTAGAAAGTGCTGATTTTGGTACCAGTCACCACTTCTGTGTATTATGCGTTTGCAGGAATGCCGCAGCTGAGGATTGACATAATACTCGCTGATGTTGATGATGCCCCCTCCCTCGCTGACATGTGTAAGAAGGCCTCTGTTGTTCTGGACTGTGTGGGACCAGTAAGTATCAGACAGCAGTACAAAGCCAGTCACTGTGCTGCCTGTCATCTATCACACACATTCGTTACCTACCCCCTTGTTGGAGGTCAGGTGTTGAGTATATCTTCACAACAGCCTCACATGGGATTCACGTGGGATGCTGTTTGTACATGCAGGTGTAACCAGTTATGGAAGGTGAACACCTAGCTACTGTGCTTGTAACAAACTTGGCATCCTCCCTAGCTTCCCCTCCCTGCCATTCAGACACCTGGAAAACTGAGGGTGAACTGTACAAGGTTCATACTCATTACGGTCCTTATTACTTGTGTATTATGACCCTTCAATAGGAATTTGCTTCTTGCCAAGGATTGATACGATTAGAGGGCATCTAACCTAATATCACAGTGGAGGAATGACTATAGTGCAGAGCTTATAAACATGAGCTATCTTATTATAGCAGATTTTATCTGTGGTTATCTATGTGGTGCCAGGTGGAGATAATGCACCTGTGACTACTCTCCATACAACTGCCATGTCACTATTAGACAAGCAAAGTGTAGAAAAAAATCCATCACCTCTAATATAGCTGTCTTTGCATCATTGCACAGGCAGTCCCCAGGTTACGTAGAAGATAGGTTCTCTAGGTTTGTTCATGAGTTTGTATACAAGTCAGAACTGTATATTTTATAATTGTAACCCCAGCCATTTTTTTTTTTGAAAAATGTTGGATTGTCATAAGAACCAGGATTAATAATAAAGCTTACTTGCAGACACCTGTGATAACTGTTATAGCTGATTATTGTAGCGTAAGGACAAAGTACAGTAACTTAACAATATCCAGAGGTCCATTTGTAACTAGGGGTCGTCTGTAAGTCGGGTGTTCTTAAGTAGGGGACCACCTGTACTTGGTAGTCTCTAGTCACTATCCTTTGATTAGTTCCGCTAGTGGGAGAGGGACCATATTACACAGTCCGTTATGACTGAGTGTCTGGGTTCGGCTCTACACCAGTCTTCTTCCTACTTGAATTGGTGATCTTTTCCTTTTTTGCATATATTTATGCTCAGCCCATTATCTGTGATTACCTAGTTACTCCTTGGTACCCTACACTTTTGAAACCATTCACACTTTTGGACGCTAGTTTGTATACTCGCCTGCTGATTCATTGGCCAGTACCGGTTCATGACGATATCCACTGACGTGCGCAGAAGCGCTTTGGTGACGTGACTAGAGTCTTCCTATGTTATGAGGTCAGGAGGAGGTTCCCACACAGGATTTTACAAACCACTTGACACATAAATGTGTTTTTACATTGATAATCCACAGCTAAAACGGTGATATAATACAATGTACAATCGTATTTAAAGGACGCCTGCATATTGTATATGAAATGTATTTATATGAATGGTGATTAATTGCTTATCTGATGTCACTATGTTGTGCCCATATATACTGGATTGTAACACCTCACACAATGCTCAACAAAGGCTGGGATACAGCTGAAACGTTGCAGAGGATGGAATAAACACCATTTGTTTCACTTGAATGGAGTGATGCCGTTTTTCCTTTTGATATTCACCTCTAATATAGATATATCACAGTAAAAAGATACTGAGCATTTTAAGGGTTCTTAGATGTACCACCTGTATTTGTGCTGAACACAAGGCAGATAATAAAGTATAATGCTCTTGTGGTGAAGGGGATATGGCCCGAGATGAAATCTCTAGTGTTCTACTTATTTCACCCCCCCCATGATTGTCATATAGTGTAAGTACACAATACCTGTAGTGTAAGGGACAAGTTACTCCTCCACTGCAGAGATAAGATTTGTTACCTTTTATTGTTCATTTGTGGAGTTTGGTCACTATTTGTAATCTGTCATTCAGAGATGACAATGCAGGACAAAGTTCTCCAACCTATCAGATGCGCATGGTGCCAAAAGTTATTTTCTGCGTGTAATAAAGTCCTTTCTGATGGTGAAATCCTTTTACTTCTGACACATCCACATTTTTCATGCAACATATTGTGTAAAATCTAAATTACATAAGAAAGGTCAGTGTGGGCAAGAGGTCATAGCAGTCCTTCCTCAATAACCCAGGGGGTCACTGTTTTGGCAGACTGGCATGTAGTTACATTATGACCACTGTGTATATAACCAGTGGTCTACATTGCTCTCACTTGCATTTTCCCGTGTTGTTCACTTTTTATTTGCATTTGTTTTATATTTTCATTAGTATAGATTTTTTGGTGAACCTGTGGTGAAGGCTTGTGTTGAAAATGGAGCACACTTTGTTGACATCAGCGGAGAACCCCACGTAAGTTTAATCTAAGTCATCTAAGTATAATCTACTGCAAATAAAGCAACAGCTTTTCAGTGAATTGTTAAAGCGAACCCGTCACCAGGAATGCAATGTAATTCTTAGCTGGTGACAGGTTCTAATAGCCTATAATGCTTATATTAAAAATGTCTTTATCAGTATTATTCAGTACTTCATAAGTTTATCACATTACCGGGCCCCTTCCAACAGTGTGTGGTGAATCCCGAGGAAGGGGTTGGCAGTTGCACCAGGCAGTATGCCTATGCCTCCTCATGCATGTTTCCTCTACTTTATCTATACCATCGAAAGGGACGAATGCTAAATGAGTGTGGAGGAGAAGAGATTGACACAGGAACATGGGGTGCTGCAGCTGGCTGCCTAACTCCCCCCCCCCCCCCCCCCCCCCCCACCATAGACTAGCCACATGTTGCTGGCAAGGAGCCAGGTAATGTGAGTTTTATAAAGTAGTGGCAGAATCCAGAATGCTGACAAAGGCATAGCGTAGGCTATTGGAAGCTGTCACCAGCTAAAAATCACATTCCTGGTGACAATTTTGCTTTGAGAAAATTACTGAAAAATGTATCAAACTAACAAAATACCACTGAATGCTTTAAGAAGATCTATAATCCATGGCAAGTAGATTCTTACAATTAAAGCTATGAATACTGCCATTTTGTTTTCTTGTAAACCATTTAACATGTATTAAAAATAAATCAAAGAAAATTTTCAAATCTCAATTCCCTAGTGATGTTTGCATAATAAAGATAATTTTTAATCCCTCACTTTACAATTTTATGGCTGTTTTAGCTCCTATCACTTTCTAGGCTGGTTTGTGACATTCTCTAACTTTCTAAGCAGACAATTCATTCTTTTAAAGAGAACCCGTCATGCAAAATAACCCTCCTAATCTAAATATATTTTTATAAACTCACAAACTTTTAAAACATATGTGGCTCCTTTTTTCTTAAGTGTGTACACCGGTCTATGTTTCGGAGTCTCTCACACTCCTAGTATTCAACGTTCAGCAGTTACACTTTAGACCACACAAAATTCTTTTGCAAAACTGTTTTATCGTTCAATAACATATACAATGGTACATTTGGCATAAGTACTTCACCCCTCTTCGGTTGTAGTGTGCCGTAGTAGTATTGAAAAGTCCACACTCAATCTTCCATGGCTTCACTGAGACGCCGAACGCCAGGTGAGTCTAGTGACGTTTCGGAGGGGAAACCCTCCTTCCTCAGACAGGAAGGAGGGTTTCCCCTCCGAAACGTCACTAGACTCACCTGGCGTTCGGCGTCTCAGTGAAGCCATGGAAGATTGAGTGTGGACTTTTCAATACTACTACGGCATACTACAACCAAAGAGGGGTGAAGTACTTATGCCAAATGTACCATTGTATATGTTATTGAACGATAAAACAGTTTTGCAAAAGAATTTTGTGTGGTCTAAAGTGTAACTGCTGAATATTTTTATAAACTGCCATTAGAGAGCATTGCCTCTATCCCTTCATTGTCTCTCTGCATGCCTGTAAACCCAAGCAATGAGGTCCTAAAGCTGTATGCTAATGACCTGTGGAATGTCCGAGTCATTAGCATATTCAAGCTGTCCAGCTTATTCATGAGTGGGAGGCACAGTCACACCCCCAGTGCGTGACTGACAGCCTGTATAATGATGTGAGGCTGTATAATGATGTGCTTCCTGGTGCTGGTGGCCACACCCCCTGCAGCCTGTGTGTGTTTAGGAGAGATACAGCAGCTCCAGGCAGCCATGTTATAGCAGAACATGTCAGGTACTTGTGTAGCTGATGTCTGTGTCTCTGTGTATTAGGAGGATGCAGCATGTCAGCAGATACAGCACAGACACTAGCAATGCTTTACTATAAATTACACACAGACATGAGCAGGGGGAGGGGAACAGGGATGACCTCACTGCCTCTGACCATGTGACCAGCCTCATTTACATAATAAAGAAAAGATGATTTTACAATGAATAATGTATGAAATAACTAGATAAAGACTGGGATGGGATCCTTGTGAGCTGCTCCAACAGGTAGAGGTGACAGAGACCTGATGACGGGTGTCCTTTAACCCCTTAGCGCTCTGCGCCGTAGCTGTACTGCGCTGAGTCCCGCGAATAGCGCTCAGCGCAGTACAGCTACTGCGCAGAGACGATGCCGGTTCAGCGCTGTATAGCAGCCGAACCGGCATCGTTAGCCGCGGGATTTCAACGGTAATCTACCGTTGACATCCCCGGCTAACACCCGCGGTCGGAGTGGGCTCCGATCGCGGGTGTTTAACCCGTTAAATGCCGCGGTCAACGCGACCGCGGCATTTAACATGCCTTCTGGGGGTCTTTACATCGCAATCGGCCCCCCCGCACCGTTTTCGGGGGGGCCGATCGCTGTTTTGGCACCTCTGGGGTCCGATCGGGACCCCAGAGAAGCCTGGAGGGTTTACCTTTAAGATGGCGTCTGTGACGTCATCTTAAAGGCAAAGTGTCAGCCTATGCATCTGCATAGGCTGGCACTGATAATACCCTGCAATACATTAGTATTGCAGAGTATTATCAAGAACAAGCAATCAGATGATTGCTTGTTCATATCCCATGGTGGATCATGTAAAAAAATGTAAAAAAAATGTTTTTCAATAAAAAATTACTTTATAAATCACTAAAAATGCCCATAAGCCCCAAAACATATAAAGAGACATATAACACTCAAAGTCTAAATCATAACACAAACCCCACATATATAGTATCATCGCGTCCGTAACAATCCATAGAATAAAACTAAATAACTATTAAACCCATATGATGAACGCCGTAAAAAAAAAACGTTAAAAACCCGCCAAAAATTATGATTTTTACCTATTATATCCCACTAAAAATGCAATAAAAAGTGATCAACAAAACATATGTACTCCAGAATGATATTGTTGCAAAGAACAACATGTCCCGCAAAAAACAAGCCATCAACCAGCTCTGTAGCCAAAAACGTAACAATGTTATGCCACTTGGAAGACGGCGATGCAAAAATGATAGATTTTTCCCCACATTAGGGTTTTATTTGGCAAATTTAGTAAAACATAAGAAAAAATATTCATGTCTGGTATCCCCGTAATCGTATCGACCCGTAGAATAAAGATAACAGGATTATTAGGCTATACGGTGAACACAAAAAAAAAAAGTAAAAAATCCAGTACAGAATTGATGCTTTTCTACTCATGACCTCAAAAAAAGTTCCAAAATTTTCAACAATAGGTGATACCAACCCCAAAATGGTAACACTGGAAAAAGCATCTCGTCCCGCAAAAAAAATGCCGTCACATGGCCCAAATAACGGAAAAGCGAAAATGTTATAGCCTTCAAAAGGGGGCAACGAGGAAACTAAAATCCTGGCAGCTGCAGGGTGCTCCTTCCCTTCTGCGCCTCGCTGTGCCCCCATAACACAAGTAATGTCCACATGTGGGGGGTCGCTGCACTCAGGAGAAATTGTAGAACAAATTTTATGGTGTGTTTTCTCTTTTTATCTTTTGGAAATGTGTAAATTTTAGGGCTAGATGAACGTATAACCGACAAAATTTGACCATTCTAAATTTCACCGCCATTTTGATGTAATTACTATGAAGATCTCAAGGGGTTAACAATCTTTGTAAATGCTGTTTCTGATAGCTTGAGGGGTGCAGATTTGAAAATGGGTTGGCTATATAGGTGGTTTTGTTGCTAAATATGTAAAATTTGATTTCAAACAGTATTTATCCCCAAAATAGTCAATTCCGAAAATACGGAAAATCGCTATTCGATTTGTAGGCCGCGTGACGTCAAAATAAATTATCCAAACATTTCAAAAATTATGAAAATGTAAAGTAGACAAATGGGAAATGTTATTCTGCAAGTTATTTAGGTGGTAAATCTATCTGCCTGAAAACGCGGTGATTTTGAATTTCGAAAATGGCAAATTTTTCTAAAAATTCATCATTTTTTTTTCTTTTTTTTGTAAATAAACGCAAAACGTATCAGCCAAAATTTACCACTAAAATGAAGTACAACATGTGGGGAAAAAACAATATCAGAATCGCTTTGATAAGTAACAGTGTTCAAAAGTTATAACCATATAAAGAGATGCAGGTCAAATTTCAAAAAAAAGTTGCGAGCCTTAACCTGCAAACAGGCTGCGTCCTTAAGGGGTTAATGCTGTGAGCTGAAAATGTGGTTAGAGTATCAGAGTACAGGTTTATATACACTTTCATTTAGCTTCATAACATTGTACTAGTATCAGACACATAGAGAGATGAGTCAAATATGAGATGCATATTACACACACTATCCAGCTCTGCTACATCTCAGCCACACACAGTGTTGGATCAGATGTGCCTCCCTCCCCTGGATAAATACCTTATCTGCCAGTAGCTTGTTGCTTTACTCTCCTCACACTGCTGCTGCTGTTTGCTGGCAGGAAGTCGGTGTGAGCGTGTCTTGGAATGCAAGGGTGGTGGCCACTGTAGAGAGGAGTAATCCCGACCCTAAAGTCAGAAGATCAACGGTCGTATCCCAGGGCAACTAAAATTATGTACACCAGGATTGATAGAGACAGGTTGGGATTTTGTTAATAACAATGATTTAGAGAATGTGATATTTTGTTATCCTGAGTACATAGAAGAATCTTGTCTACGTAGGAATACCCCTTTAATTGTAAGATTTACAGGGAAACTTGTCATCAGATTCTCACATCTAGGCCTCATGCACACTACTGTAAATGGTGGCTGTGAGTTGGCCACAAAAACATCAGTTGCTCATGGCTGCCATTGAGGTCTGTTGTGCATTTCGTCTCGTTACTGTGACCGAGCCATGTGACTGCCAATGCAATTATGAGCCTGTATGGTCTTTTAGTCTGCGTGTCCAGCTTCTCTCCTGGCCTGAATAAAGATAGAGGGGTTTTATTGGTGAGGGCCTGGATTTTATATATTTTAAATCTACTTGCTCTAATGAAGAGTTACACTGACATAGTCGGAAGGGAGGGGTCGATGAGGCAGTTGTGTGAACTTGGCTCTGCAATGTTGGCTGGCAAGGAGCCAGGTACATTTATGTGATGGGAACAGAAGCCATCAACGTGTTACCTTTAAATTTGCAAAGCTGCATGACCATTAATAAAGAGACCATAAGAAATAGGTGTCCTTGTTGATATGCCATACATGTGAGAGGGGGGATTCTTCCTGATTGATTCTGACTATAATGATTATAATTTTAATATGTATCATATTTACTATTTACTCTTTAACAGTTTCTTGAATTGATGCATCTGAAATATGACAAGCAGGCAGCAGATAATGGGGTATATGTTGTGGGCAGCAGCGGCTTTGACTCCATTCCAGCAGATATAGGAGTTTTATTTACCAGGAACAGCATAAAAGGTAATGTCTTGTTCCATTTTTGTGGCTTGATTTATTTTCGACTACATTATTTTCAATGTTACATATATACTATAAACTTAAAAGTAAACTTGGTCACTAAGATAAGGCTTAATTTACTATTAACTATTTACTCCTTTAGCACTGCTAGCGTTATCAGAAACAAACACTGCCGTGCTGTAGACTACAAACGCCGGACCGCTCTCAAAACGGTCTGGCATATTCATGAGGGGGCGATCCAAGGCGCTGCCTCTTCCCCGGTCCGCACAGCTCACTCCATAGGCCAGCGGTGACTGCAGAGCTTCATGCAGCAGTCACCGGCCCTAATACCGCCCCCTCATGAATACGCCGGACCGCTTTGAGAGCGGTCTGGTGTTTCGAGTGTACATTGACAGGTCCTCTTTAAGTTGAAATTGTATGCATACAATTCTTTTTTTTTTTGTTCCTGCGACAGTTGAATTTCACAATTGTGTCACAAAACTTAGACACCTTACAGCTGATCATTGTATCGTGGGATTAAAGAAAAGCATCCAGAGAGCTTTACCAGAGGACAGTGAGCAGAGAGATCCTTTGTAACTAAGGCCGGCAAATTAACGCAAAACACTGGCGGCTCGTTCCCGATCGCAGGCGTTTCCATAGAAACGCCGAGGCGTTTGCAAGCGCAGACAAAAGCGCCACGTGTGGCGCCGGCCTAAGGGTCATCTGTAAGTCTGGAGTCCTTTACCCTTACAGGCCTCGGCCCTTTTTCATTTTTGTGTGTTGGGTTTTTTTTTTTTTAAGTTTAGAGGGATGTGTTGGGGCTTGTTAACTGCGGGACAAATTGTATTTATTAGTGGCGCTATATTCCATGCAATGTACTGGAAGGCTGGAATTCCAATTGCAGCCTTGAAAAAGGATCCTGAACGGGGTCTGAAACGTTGCACTTGGGCTAATAAAGCTCCCATCCGTTTTTTTTCACATTTTACCTTGGAGTGCAGTCTCATTTTTTCTTGGATATATTTGTCTGGTGTGTCAAGACCAGGATATTGAGGTTTGCACCCACAAAATTACTTGGCAATCTTGGTGCTGCTGGACTTTTCAAATGTTTATAGGTTTTAATAGATTTTTTTTTTTTTAAATGAAATCTTTTGTACATAAAATATGTGCAATTTTGCCAAATTCTGTGGCCAATAACTTTTTCACACTTCGGTGTACCTATGTTTTTTGGGGCATGTGATGGTGTATTAATTTTAAATCTGTTTGAGACCTACAGTACAGACCAAAAGTTTGTAGACACCTTCTCATTCAAAGAGTTTTCTGTATTTTTGTGACTATAAAAATTGTAGGTTCACACTGAAGGCATCAAAACAATGAATGAACGCATGTGGAATTATATACTTAACAAAATGTGTGAAACAACTGAAAAGTCTAATACAAGTTTATTCAGTAGGACTATCAGCTGTGTATCCACCTGTCCCATGTACAACACAACTGATGGTCCCAACCCATTTTATAAGGCAAGAAATCGCTTATTAAACCTGACACACCTGTGATATGAAAACCTTTTCTGGTGACTACCTCTTGAAGCTCATCAAGATAATGCCAAGAGTGTGCAAAGCAGTAATCAAAGCTACTTTGAAGAACCTGTAATTCCGCATATGTTAATTCATAGTTTTGATGCCTTCAGTGTGAATCTACAATTTTATAGTCATGAAAATACAGAAAACTCTCAATGAGAAGATGTGTCCAAACTTATGGTCTGTACTGTATATGACTAATCCCTTTTTTTTTTTTTTTTTTTTTTTTTAAATTCAAATATATACATTAGTTGCAAAAATTGGGGGGGGGGAGGGAGAGTGGCATTTCAGACATTTGGCCGCTATTTTCTATTATGGTGTTCATGGCTGGCAATAATCTTTTTTTATATTTTGAACATTCTAGGGAAAGCGAGGTGATTTGATACTTTTCAGATTTTTTTTTTTTTTTAAACAATTATTTTAGAATCTCGTGCGTACTTTAGCCCTGCAGGGTCTGATTGGTAATATTATATACTGCAATACTACTATATTGCAGAATATAGCAATTGTACTGCTGATCTCAAATAGCCAGCCATCTGATGGCTATTAGACATCATTACACATAGCAAGCATAAGTCTCAATGTAACTGTAGGCTGCCACGGCAACTGATCGCCACCCTCTAATGCTGTTATTGGGGGGGGGGGGGGGGGAGAGTGGCGGCAATCAACCATCCTAGATTGCGGCGCCCATGGTATAGTAAGTTAGGTACTGCGGTTGGGTTTGGCTGCGGCACCTAAAAGGTTAATTGTCGCAATCAGTGCCAGCACCAACCCCGGCATTAACAGGCGGGTGTCAGCTGTATTATACAGCTAACACCCGCTGTGTATGGAGAGAGCTCTGCTGGAGACTGTGGGGGTTAAAGAGAACCTATCACGCAAATTAACGCATCCGAAATAAATGCTTCATTAAAAATGTATTATTAAAAAAGCATTGCCCTTATCCCTAATGTTTCCTTTTCATGGATGCAATGTAACAAAAATAGTTTTGTAAACTTACACATTTAAAATTTGCATTGCCCTCTTTGTTGCTGATTGAATGCAACATTGAAAGAGAGCTCTGTTACAACATTGGGCACTTTTTTTCTTTTTTTCCTTTATCATTGGCCACTTGAAGTCATGTGGCCAGGATGTTGTTATCAAATATCCCGTTACATCTGCGGTGTCTACCACATGTATTTATCTGATCACATGAAATCACAGCAGCCTCCACGGAGAATGTGGAGGAGTAGAAGTCCATGAAGGCTGCTGTGATTTCATGTGATAAGATGGGGTAGACGTTGCAAATGTAACAGGACCTTAGCATGTCATATGACCAGCTTGACATTATCTGAGGCATGGCACATGGGGAGGAGTAGATGAGAGGGCCTGGGCCCCTCTGATGCAAGGTAATATAAGATGAAGTTGATTTATGGGGATGTAAGGGAAACCATTTTCATTAAAAAAAAAAAGGTATTGGTTAGTTAATGGGGCTCTGTGGGAATCTGTCATTAGCTGTGTGAAAATGTGGTGACAGGTTCCTGTTAAGCTGGGGAATGTCTGTACATTGGTCCACAGTTAGTCTAATGTGGATAAATTGAAGAAAGTATTGTCTTTGATTCTCAGGTACCTTGACATCTGTGGAAAGTTTTTTGTCATTCAAGTCTGGAACAGAGGTTAGTTTCGTAGTTGAAAACATATTAAATAAAAATCAACTAACTAATTAAAATCAACAATATTGTCATTAGAATGTCTTGTAAATCCGGAGTTTGATAACCCGTCATCATATTATGTTTCTAAAGCTGTAACTGGATGCCATCCTATAGTCTGCTCCATTCCCAGGCTTCTTTCCTCTATTCAGTTGGGACTTGGCTTAGGCCTTGGCATAGTCTCCCTTTGGGGCCAGGCCTTTGGTTTGTCCATATTGTTTCAGAACACTCTTGTTTGTTTGCCCCAGCGAACTGTGCTGGAACCTTGGGACCTGAACTTGTCCTGAAGGCTCTTCAGACTTCATAGTTTGAACCTCAGAGGGACATTTTGCGGCATATGCTTTCTTGAAACGATACCTTTTTGGGCCTAGTTGCCTTCTTGCGCTCCTGAACATCCCTGGTTCTTCACGGTCTTCCACCCTGTGTCACCTTATCAAGCACATTATCCTTCCCTCTTTCTACCCGGCTCCCCCTCAACTGTTAGAGGTTTCCTTATATAAGCTTGATGTGGTCCTTTTTTCTAAACCATCTTCACCATCACTGAGCCACTTGTTTATTGTGAATTCCTGTTCCTGAACCCTGAAATAAGTGCGTAGCAGAGCCATTTGGAGCCTACTGGCTAGTAGGGTTGCACTATGTATCGAATCGTTGGTACTTTTTCAAAACATTCGCCCTGCAAGTGGTTCAATACCAGGATTTCCATGGCTGCGATACAAAAAAAAAGTACTGTGCTATATGCGGCCGACTCGAAGCTGCTGGGACTGCAGGACTTTACCCACTCTGTTGTGGCTCACTCTAGCTGACCCTCCCCACACAGTGTAGAAAGCGGAGTTTCCGTGCACAGAGGCCTCTGCTACACGTGGGGCATGTGACTGTCCTGTCCGCGGCTCATTACACGGGGATTGAAGATGGCGGAGCCGCTGCTGTTCCTCTGCTACTGTTGATAGGAGCTGATAAAGATCTCCGGACAGCCTGAAGCAGGAATCCCGGACAGAGCTGCCAGCATTGCTACAGGTAACCCCTTCTGCAGGAGAAAGATGGCATCAATCCTGCAGTTAAGCCCTTCTGCAGGACAGAGCTGGAATCATTCTTAAAATATTACATTTTTAAAATGTGACTAGATAAATGGTGGCATAAAGTTAGTGGGTGTCCATTTTCAGCAAATAACTGATATGGTTTGTGTAATGAAAAGTTGTACAACTTTCCAATATACTTTGTGTATGAATTCCTGATGGTTTCCTAGATCTCTGCTTGCTTTCCTTCTATATAAAACTTCTGTTTACTTCTGATGGATAGAAATCTAAGAGTCTCTGACCTCTAAGTGAATATGGGCACAAACTCCGCCAGTTCCGATCTGTAGACCAGGTTAGGACTAGTGAAGTCTTTTGCTGTAGTCTCTAGAAGTTTCCTGTCAGAGACTATAGTAAACTTGGCAGGCCAGGCATGCATGTCTTCCGCCCGGCCCCTATCCCTGCCACGGGAGAGGGAGGTTTATATGGTTTCTCTGCCAGAAAACTGGTGGAGAAGCCATAGTAAATCTGGGCCACTGTTTTGAAACACAATTGAAGGACCTCTACCACCGGCATCATGTGCTTGTAAACCTAGCACACTGAAATAGTGGTGTGTGTGTGCCACCACTGGCAGTATCTACTTTTTTTTTTTTTATTATACAAAAAAAGGTGTCTACTTACCTTGGTTGGAGCCCTCTAAGACCTTACCCTTGAAACGCCACCCCACTATTGGCCCTACATTGTTGATCTGCCAGCCTAAGTCAGTCAGAGAGAAACTGCTGCCACTGAAATCTCTGCTCACCCCGATTCTTGGCAACCCTTATTTCTTACCTGGTTGCAAAGAACTGGCTTTCCAGTAGTGGAGGTGGTCTGGGACGTTCAGGGCAGAACATTTTATTAAGGATGTGGCTTGGATCACGACCCAGGAACGGACTACACAATCCGACCCCTGTCCTCTGGGAATGTGGAGAGCAGGACAGCTAAGACACTACCTGGCATCTTTGTCCCCTTATGAACAGTAGGTGACAGAGAACCTCCTTTGAGTGTCTATGTGGCAATACAACTGGCCTGAGACGCACATTGTCTTCATCTTGCTCATGCTTACTGTCAATCCCAAATGTCCCAGACCCTCTTTACCTCCGATATTGGGAGGAAGACCTAGACATCTCACTGACGTCCTAACAAAAGGACAGGATCTACAAACTCTGCCACTACGCAACGATCAGCTCTTGCTACCAGGAAGCAGGTTAAAGTTATTGGCAAGATGGTACAGGGTCCCCACTAGGTTACACACAATTTTTCCTCAAGTCTGACACTTGCTGGAGATGTGGCGAGGAGGAGGACCTCCTCCTACATATGTCCTGGTCCTGCAGAGTTTTATCACAGTTCTGGCTTGACCTGGGTAATGTAATATCCCACCCGTGCGGAGAGTCATTCAAATTGGACCCAGCCCTCTTCCTCCTCCACCATTGTGATATGTCTGCACAGCGATACAAGAAATCTCTCGTTCGTTTCCTCATCATTGCTGCGAGGGCCTGCATCCCACTTCTGTGGAAGCAAACTGTACCACAGACTATGGCTATGTGGACGGCGAAGGTGAACGACCTGATGTATATGGAAGCTCTTACTTCCTCTGCTCATGGCACACATGAGAAGTTCCTCAAAACATGGCAATCCTGGATCCAATTTAAGCTATCTCCTGAATACAGGGAGCTATTGTAAAGTATTGAGTGACCCTCGTTCCTCCTGGCTGAGACGTGCCCCACTCCCTTTCCCCTCACTTCCCTTTCCATTACTCCCCCCCACCCCCACACACACACACTCTTACTCGGTACTCCTCTTGCACCCTTGCTGCCCCTTCTTGACAAACTCTTATCTCTCTCCTTTTTTTCTTTTCCTTTCCTGCTCTTTATTTTTCGTGCCCCTGACAGGCCACTATGAGACCACGGGGGCCTACTGCTTTAGCCCTTTTCCCGCTGGAGAAAAATAGACGGCTTGGTCGTGATTGCTCAATTTCCAATCTCAAACTTTATAATGTATTGTGAAAACCATCTTCAGTAATATATCCCATGGACATTACTTTTCTCTTGTCACTTAGCTCTGGGACTTTGCACCAATTGAGAGTTTCTGCTCTGTAAATACTTTTGTGAACTTGCATCTCTGTAATCTGTTCTGCTGTCTGTCATTAATAAAGGAAATTATAAAAAAGTGTCGAGAATTTTGCAAATGAGCTACATGTTACTTTACAACTTTGGAGCCTGGAGCCCCTCACGTTCATTTGCATAATTTTAAAAGCCTTTTTTCTTAAAAATAAGGGCATAAGAAGCGTAAAGAACAACAGATCCTTTATCCCGGTGATGTGGTTTCCTGGGTGCTCCGGATATGCTGGTTCTGATTTAATGTCATGTGTAAATAGGAAACCAATTTTGCGGCAAGTACACAAATATAAATTTAATTATATAAACTGTATTAGGTCATCACTGAAAATATTGAAATGAAGAGAACCAAATGCTACCCACCTGTGACGTCTCAGTGGTAGTGACCCAGTCTTATGTTCTACCCTCTGTTTTGTTGCTGTACAGGGTACTACTATTCATGATGGGACCTGGCAGTCTGCTATTCATGGGGCTGCAGATCAAGGAAATCTAAAGAGCTTTAGAAGAAAATTGGCCCTTAAGCCACTTCCAGTTGTTGGTAAAAAGTTAAAAAGAAGGTAATACTTTTGTGTATTTAGGCCATTTACTTTTTTTTTTCCAGCAGAAAGGCTCAAACTGTTGACAAGTGCCAATTGTCTGTACAGTTTTTTTTAAAACGTGTTATAAAATCCTTCTATACTGACAAAATGCTTGATCTGCACAACTCCTTCCAGAAGGATTTCAGATATGAATGGATTATTGTGCTTTCTAAACAAAGCTTTCTAATCTGAACTGTCTAACATTTTACCAATGTAATCTATTGCCCAGGATAGCACAATACTCATACAAAGTATTCGGTACTATCTACACCTGAGCAAATTGGACGGCCACATTTACTGTATAAAAATATGGAGTCTAGAACTCTAGATGCTGCTGAGGTATTGCTGTGATTTTGTACTTTTGATACAATTTTTCCATTGATTTAAGATTCCGCTTGTCCATTTGCAGGGGTGCAGTATTTTACAGTAATGAGGTGCAGCAGTATGCCTTTCCTTTTCTTGGTTCAGATGCTTCGGTTGTCAAGAGGACCCAACGTTATCTCCATGAGAATCTGCGGGAGACTCCTGTGAGTTAGTCTACAACTATACCGGGTACCCAAAAGTCCAAGTAAATTATAGTATCACCATAACCTGTACACAAATTAACGAATATGATGCAAAGACGTTCAGTCTCCCGGCCAAACAGCTGCACCGGAAATGTAATAACTATTACATCATGGTGAGCTGACCTTACTGGGTATTTACCTGGCTGACCACTTCCTTGGCAGCCCTAGTGTCCTATGAAGGACCTCAGGGCTGCCTTCACTTGATGGCTGTTAGATTGTGCAGAATGCATAGGCTGCCTGAGGTAATCTGAACAAATTGAACAAATGATCACTTGTTCAAGATTCACACTGGTTAAAAATAAAACATTTTTTTTTTTTTTTTTTTCATTTATTAAGATCCCCTAATTCTCCATCAGATCTAAAATTCTACTTTCACATTAAAAAAGTACAATCTCAAAACGCTACATATTGGGTATCGCCAAGTCCCTTACAAACCATAAAATAAAATTGTTGGTGAACTCGTACGGTGATCACTGTTAAACTTTTTTTTTTTTTTTTAAACTCACAAATATTACTATATTTTCATATCCAAATTTTTTTTAAAGGATAAAAAGTGATCAAAGTAAAATTTACCCCAACATGATACCAATACAAAGTACAGCTTGTCTCACTAACAACAAGCCCTTAGACATCTCGGTATACAAAAAAATGTTATGCCTCTTAGAAAATGCCAAAACATGCAAATTTCTCACCAAATGAGTTGTATTCTGAAAAACAAGTCAACCATAAAAAAAAAAAGCTATATAAATGGAATATCGTAGTCGTGGTGACCCATAGAATAAAGATAACTTTTTTTTTTTTTTTTTTTTGGTGTTGGCCGTTTACCATACGATAAAAATAAAGCTAAGAACCCTAAACCAGAATTAAGATTTTATTAACTCTTTCTTGGTGGGGATAAGAAAAAACATTATCAATTGGCTATTTTAAATATACTAAATGATGTACCTGAAAAGTGGATCTCATACCAGAAAAAATGGGCCCCTGTATGTCCACATTACAAAAAATATAAACATTTTATAGCCAGTAAAATGTGACTATTCAAATTTGCTCTGAATGGTGCTCCTTTTATTCTTTCCTTTTATCCGTCTGTGTATTCATATAGCAGTTTACCACCACATATGGGGTATCTGCATACTTGGGAGAAATTGGGTATTAAACTTTTAGGAGCTTTTTGTTATTTAGTGAACGTATGTTTGATTATTTTTTTTTTTTTTGCCAAAGTTAATGTATTTTTGTGTATGGGATAAAAGAGCATTTTAGGTACTTGTGTAACTGTCTGTGTCTCTCACATGTGTATAGGAGAACAAAACATGTAAGGTACTTGTGTAACTAATGTCAATGTCTCTTACATGTGTATAGGAGAAGAGAGTATGTCAGGTACTTGTATAACTGATGTCTGTGTCTCTCACATGTGTATAGGAGAAGAGAGCATGTCATGTACTTGTGTAGCTGATGTCTGTATCTCTCACATGTGTATAGGAGAAGAGAGCATGTCAGGTACACATGTAGTTGATGTCTGTGTCTCTCACATGTGTATAGGAGAAGAGAGCATGTCATGTACTTGGGTAGCTGATGTCTGTGTCTCTCACATGTGTATAGGAGAAGAGAGCATGTCAGGTACTTGTGTAGCTGATGTCTGTGTCTCTCACATGTGTATAGGAGAAGAGAGCATGTCAGGTACACATGTAGTTGCTCTCTTCTCCTATACACATGTGAGAGACAGACATCATGTCAGGTACACATGTAGTTGATGTCTGTGTCTCACATGTGTATAGGAGAAGAAAGCATGTCAGGTACACATGTAGCTGATGTCTGTGTCTCTCACATGTGTATAGGAGAAGAAAGCATGTCAGGTACACATGTAGCTGATGTCTGTGTCTCTCACATGTGTATAGGAGAAGAAAGCATGTCAGGTACACATGTAGCTGATGTCTGTGTCTCTCACATGTGTATAGGAGAAGAGAGCATGTCAGGTACACATGTAGCTGATGTCTGTGTCTCTCACATGTGTATAGGAGAAGAGAGCATGTCAGGTACTTGTGTAGATGATGTCGGTGAGCGCAAGCACTAGCAATGTTTAACTATACATTACACACATTTTTTTTTTTTTTTTGCCAAAGTTGATGTATTTTTGTGTATGGGATAAAAGAGCATGTTAGGTACTTGTGTAACTGTCTGTGTCTCTCACATGTGTATAGGAGAACAAAACATGTAAGGTACTTGTGTAACTAATGTCAATGTCTCTTACATGTGTATAGGAGAAGAGAGTATGTCAGGTACTTGTATAACTGATGTCTGTGTCTCTCACATGTGTATAGGAGAAGAGAGCATGTCATGTACTTGTGTAGCTGATGTCTGTATCTCTCACATGTGTATAGGAGAAGAGAGCATGTCAGGTACACATGTAGTTGATGTCTGTGTCTCTCACATGTGTATAGGAGAAGAGAGCATGCCATGTACTTGGGTAGCTGATGTCTGTGTCTCTCACATGTGTATAGGAGAAGAGAGCATGTCATGTACTTGTGTAGCTGATGTCTGTATCTCTCACATGTGTATAGGAGAAGAGAGCATGTCATGTACTTGTGTAGTTGATGTCTGTGTCTCTCACATGTGTATAGGAGAAGAAAGCATGTCATGTACTTGGGTAGCTGATGTCTGTGTCTCTCACATGTGTATAGGAGAAGAGAGCATGTCATGTACTTGGGTAGCTGATGTCTGTATCTCTCACATGTGTATAGGAGAAGAGAGCATGTCATGTACTTGGGTAGCTGATGTCTGTGTCTCTCACATGTGTATAGGAGAAGAGAGCATGTCAGGTACACATGTAGTTGCTCTCTTCTCCTATACACATGTGAGAGACAGACATCATGTCAGGTACACATGTAGTTGATGTCTGTGTCTCTCACATGTGTATAGGAGAAGAAAGCATGTCAGGTACACATGTAGCTGATGTCTGTGTCTCTCACATGTGTATAGGAGAAGAAAGCATGTCAGGTACACATGTAGCTGATGTCTGTGTCTCTCACATGTGTATAGGAGAAGAGAGCATGTCATGTACTTGGGTAGCTGTCTGTGTCTCTCACATGTGTATAGGAGAAGAAAGCATGTCAGGTACACATGTAGCTGATGTCTGTGTCTCTCACATGTGTATAGGAGAAGAGAGCATGTCATGTACTTGGGTAGCTGATGTCTGTGTCTCTCACATGTGTATAGGAGAAGAGAGCATGTCAGGTACTTGTGTAACTGATGTCTGTGTCTCTCACATGTGTATAGGAGAAGAGAGCATGTCAGGTACTTGTGTAGATGATGTCGGTGAGCGCAAGCACTAGCAATGTTTAACTATACATTACACACATTTTTTTTTTTTTTTTGCCAAAGTTAATGTATTTTTGTGTATGGGATAAAAGAGCATGTTAGGTACTTGTGTAACTGTCTGTGTCTCTCACATATGTATAGGAGAACAAAACATGTAAGGTACTTGTGTAACTAATGTCAATGTCTCTTACATGTGTATAGGAGAAGAGAGTATGTCAGGTACTTGTATAACTGATGTCTGTCTCTCACATGTGTATAGGAGAAGAGAGTATGTCAGGTACTTGTATAACTGATGTCTGTGTCTCTCACATGTGTATAGGAGAAGAGAGCATGTCATGTACACATGTAGCTGATGTCTGTATCTCTCACATGTGTATAGGAGAAGAGAGCATGTCATGTACTTGGGTAGCTGATGTCTGTGTCTCTCACATGTGTATAGGAGAAGAGAGCATGTCAGGTACACATGTAGTTGCTCTCTTCTCCTATACACATGTGAGAGACAGACATCATGTCAGGTACACATGTAGTTGATGTCTGTGTCTCTCACATGTGTATAGGAGAAGAAAGCATGTCAGGTACACATGTAGTTGATGTCTGTGTCTCTCACATGTGTATAGGAGAAGAGAGCATGTCAGGTACTTGTGTAACTGATGTCTGTGTCTCTCACATGTGTATAGGAGAAGAGAGCATGTCAGGTACTTGTGTAGATGATGTCGGTGAGCGCAAGCACTAGCAGTGTTTAACTATACATTACACACAGACCTGAGCAGGGGGAGGAGAGTGGAGGGGTAACGGGTGACATCACTTTCTCTCGGCATGTGCCCAGAATCCTTTACATAATAAAGAAATGTTGATTCTAGAATGATTAAATGTATAGATCTGCTAGATAAAGGCTGGGATGGAATCCTTGTGAGCTGTTCCAACAGGTAGTGGTGACAGAGACCTGATGACAGGTGTCCTTTGTAAAGCTTTATGAAATCTGTGATTTAATAATTTCGGTGATGAATCTGTTTTGATGTTCCTGGACATCGGAATAATATTGGTGTTTATTCTACTAGGTGCAATACGCTGCTTACGTAGCAGTGGGTGGTATCGCATCTGTTATCAAATTGATGTTTGCAGGATTCTTTTTTCTACTTTTCACCAAATGCAGCTGTGGTCGGAAACTTCTCATAAAAGTAAGTGTGTTTCTCCCCCTCCCATGAATTTCTTGTAAAAAACTTGATATTGTTAATTGCTATGCTGATCTGTGCATTTTTTTTTTCTTGTATTTATTGGTAAAGTTATTTTAGCCTCTTTTATAAAGATGAATAAAAAAAAGTCTACCCTTTGTGTCAGGCGGTTGGCATCTATGGCTATATGCATCAGGACTGTCCCGTTCATCTGTTACTAAATCTGAGTAAGATGCCCTCTATCCTCTTGCACTTCTCCCATGCAGTCACATGAACGTGCACCCGCTATGCCGTAGCACGCCGGGAACGGGAGAGGAGGAGGAAGGGCTGAGCGCTGCCACCCTTGCCCCTCTCCATAGAGATACATGGCACACGGCAATGTAATATGGGGCAAAATCGGACAGTCCTATCTTTTCCATGGGTATGGAGCGGTACCATATCGTTCCATGTGCCCATTAAAGCCCGGTCATGCAGAACTTAATCCCTTTTACCTACAACGCATCACTTTCCAATGAACTGAGAAGAGCAACTTTTGTTTTTAAATCAACAATAAAACTTTATTAATGGGAATTTGGAGATGCAATGCACATGATTAATACAGCACATAAATGGTGGTCTCGCAGGATGAGAAGAGTAACTTTTATAGACTACTTTCCAAAGTTTTCAGTGATCTCCTCACCACTAAATTCAAAAGTGACTAATAAACACTGCTTCAAGATCCAAAAGAATGAGGAGAGAATACTGTGGACCATGAGTTCCTCCTCAGGAGGCTTTGCTACATTGGTCTAGAGGGCCTTTTCCCTCTATACTGCCCCCATTGGACAAATCAGCAGATTTGGTTTTCAGTTAGATCTTTATGCTGATGATACCCAGCTACATACTTCTGCATGTAGCATCACCCCTGCCCTACTTCAGAGCACTAGTCAGTCTCTCTGCCATCTCTAACATCATATTCACTCTCCTTGAAACTTGTTCTTTCCACCATCTGACCTGACCCTGACCTCTACATTTCTGTCTGTGGTGTCACCATAACCTCAGGGTTGTGCTGGACCCTCACCTTTGCACCGTATATTCAATCACTTTCACACTCTCTTGCCGGATGCATCTGAAAAACATGTTTAGAATCCGCTTATTTCTTACAATTGAAACCTCTAAATGGCCAGTTGTCTCTGATTCACACTCTCTTCTAGAAGACTACTGTAACTCTACTTATCAGTCTTCCACTCTCTAAAATCTCTCCTTTACAGTCTATTCTTAATGCAGCAGCCAGGCTTGTCTTTCAGACCAGACACTACACCGATGCCACCGATCTGTGCCAGTCACTATACTGTATGCCTGTGACTGGCACAGACTGGAGACATCCGAGTACAGTTCAAAATAATCACCCTTATCCACAAAGTCCTGCATTTCCCTTCATCTTCTCTCATATCTGTCTGCAAGTGATATTAGATTATTCTCTTCCTTAATTTGAACCTCACTTGAGTCTCCAGGACTTCTCCTGAGCTGCACGAAGTCTCTGGAATCTCCTTCTCCGGATTATAAGACTAATACCCAACCACCAAAGCTTCAAATGTACTCTTAAAGCCCATCTCTTTAGTAAAACCTATCACATTTCCTTACTGCATGAAATGTCATTTGCTGCTGTGTAGTCCTCCAGTCTGTTATCCGGTAAGCACAGGACTGCACAGAAGACTGTAGCTTGGTATTCTATTGACCATGGACTCCATTAAATAAATTAAAAATGCTGCTGCTTGAACCATCAGATGCCATATTAGATATCATTTTAATTTGTTCCACTATAAAGAATGGTTGGACCATTATAAAAGCTTTTATGCCTCTCAGACTCTTGTGTGCAGGGCCCTTACTCACTCCTATTGTTTCATGAAACTGTTTTTTCACTGTATTTGTCTTATTTTATTTGTACATGTCAACCCATTTTTTTTGTAAATCACAATGGGATATAATGGGGCTATATAAATTTATTATTATCACTGGAGTGTGAGGGTCATTTCACCTGCATATATGTCCTTCTAGTAGCTAGCTAGCTCTACAATTCTGGGGTTTGTAAAGATGAGAACCTCTGCTGTACCAGAGTTCCTTTTATTAAATAATTAATAATACTGATGTCTGTCTTCTGAGGTCAGACTTCTAAATATCTGAATTATGTATTATGGCTCCATATATTTGTACTCTGGAGTGTGATATTCTGACTGTAGAGAGCGAATGCATCTCTTCCACATTTAAGTCTCTCCTCTTACTACAGCAAATCCATTTTACCAGAATCTTTAATGTTAACAGTTTAAGTGTTTATCTTGTGTATAATGATTAGATCTGCATGGAAGTCTTTTTTTTTTATTTGCAAACGTTGCCGTAACAATCTTAAATTTCTTGCTTTTTCTTGACAGTACCCCAAATTCTTCTCATTTGGCTATTTCACCAAAGAAGGACCAACACAGAAACAGGTAAAGTGGCATTTTTATTACTTAGCAGAACTTCCTGCGACGTCCTGCCTGTTTTTGGCGGATGAACTAGGTTGTGCACCCATTACGGTATCGGTGGTTTAACTTGCTGTATATGGGAGTGGTTATTTTTTTTTTTTTTTAATGTTAACCAGTCAACATATTTGTATGTTGACTGGCTGTGAAAGGTAAACATGTAAACTTGGTTAACAAGTAGGTTATTTAAGGGTGACAACTTCCCTTAAGGAGACACCTTGGAGAAATCACTTAATATGTAATTTAAGAGAAAACATTCACATTTTATTGCTTATATTATGTCCAATTAAATCTTTTTTTTTTTTTTGTATTAACAGATGGATGAATCTTCATTCTCAATGACATTCTTTGGGGAGGGTTACAGTCAGGGCCTAGACCCATCTCACGGAAAACCTAACGTAAAGATCTGTACACAAGTTTCAGGACCTGGCAAGTTTCCCTTTTTCCTCTTTGTTAAAATGTTAACGTTCTAGTTTGAAGCCACTTATAAGAAGCAATTGTTATGTGTATAAAGATAAACAATAAGTGGCAAACATTTAGATCAATAAGTAAGAACTGCTAATAAAGTGTACATATATTATGATTTTATAAATATTTTTCCTTTACAGAAGTTGCATACATTGCCACTCCAATAGCGATGGTTCAAGCTGGATTGACTCTTCTAAGAGAACCAGAATCTCTTCCAAAAGAGTATGTACAAACCTGCAACAGATACAAATCTGTAAAAAAAAAAAAAAAAATTCTGATCTCTAATGCAGAGAATTTTGTTTAACAAATGTTTGTTAGGGACTTGGCAGTTATGACTTTTTACAAATATCAGGTAACACCAAAATATAGAGGAAGGGGGAGGGAATGAAACCTGAACTTGGGACATTGGTCATTCAGGTTTCATTACGGAGAAATTAACATATGGCCAGGTGAAAGCTCCTTCATGTGCTGGCTGTCTGGGTTGAATACTTCCTTGTCCACTGACTGGATGCTAGAACAGTCACTCAGACTGATTGCTGGAGCCTGCGGGTGGTGTTAGCCCAGGGGAGGACTGTGGTGCGGTATGTTCAGTGCAGAGACCCCTAAGAACATTACATAAAGCGAGCGAGAGATGGCCATAGAAACATAAGTGTTCTCCCCGTCCTCAATAAAGCAGTGTCACGACTGGTCAGATCTGCTGATGGCGACTTTGAAGGAAGTCATAATGTATTTAGCAGAATTTAATGGATACTTAAATATCTTTCCTTTCTCCATATATTTACATAAATTTTCTATATTGCTGTAGTGATCGTACATAGACGTGATCACGTCCTATCGGTTTAGGTAGAAGGCATTCCTGCTGTTAAATCCAGAATTAATATGCACTTTGTTCCAAAATTTTAAAACTTAGTTTTTACTGTACAGATCTTGCAGATTGTTCCCATAAACTAAAGTTTCTCTTAATCTTGCAGTGTTGCTGACTATTTTTGCTTTTTTTTTGTCTAGTGGAGGAGTATACACACCCGGAGCGGCTTTTTCCAAAACCAAATTGATTGAACGACTTAATGAAAATGGAATTCGATTTACTGTTCTTAGCAAAATTGACACCTAGTAATACATTCCACTCTAGCTACCTGCATGGATAACTGGGATAGTAGAGCACTAAGGAAACAAGTAACGCATTACATTCTGAATTAATAAGTTGAAGATTGACTGCATTAATAAAAATGAGAAACGATACAATGTTTTCCATTTACAACTAATATAATAAAGTTAAGATTGATCAGTCCAATAAAGTCATTTATTTGGTTTTGTCATTGTAATTTTTGCTTGCTTTGTGTGCTTATATGTACTGTATACAACTTAAACGACACTTTTTGTTTGTTTTTTGTTTTTAAAAGAAAATGGGGTGCGCCAGATTCATAAAATGTGGTGCCCCCCTGCACTGATCCAGCAGAGGGCACAAACTTTCTTTGGTGCACCTATAACATAGAGCATGCAACACAATTATGTCTAGTTACGGTAATAAATGTAGCGCACTGTCTGTCTGTGCACCGAAACAATCCTTTATGCGCAGAAATATGTGTTGCAGGCATAGTGTAGGTGTCGCGGACACTTCTTAAATGTGCAAGGATATTGCAATAGAGATTTTTTTTTTTATTTACCATATTTTTCGGCCTATAAGGTGCACCAAAAATCCTTTAATTTTCTCAGAAATCAAAGGTGCACCTTATAGGCCAGTTGTACAGAAATGTACTACAGACAAGATGTACTGTACATTTACCAGTGTTTACCCAGAAATTTCCTGCACCTTCCCACACAGTATACAGGGTCCCTAGCTCCTGAAGTGCCCTGGCACCACAACTAACATTGTGCCCATCCTGCCCTCCCCTAGCACGGAGAGAGACCGGAGCTGCCATAGTACCAACCACGAGGCAATAATAATAATAATCATCATCATCATCAGTAAACAATCCCCCATACCTGACAGCCCACAGGGGAAAGAGAAGGAGCCACAGGGGACCCCACAGGAATAACACCCTGGCTGAGGAGCGAAGGGGCAGAGGGAGACCGCTTAACCCCTGCTGCATCACCCTGCATTAACCCCCCAGCAGCCATACGTCTGAGATTGGAGCTCTCTGACAGCTGAAGACAAGTTTCCCGGGAAGTGTAGCTGGCTTCAACTGTGCACAGGTCTGCCACCTGCTGGTCATTTTTAGGTACTGCATTTGATCCTGCACCTTATACTCCAGTGCGCCTTATATATGAACCTAGATGTCTTAGCAGGCATTTATTAGAGGTGCGCCTTATAGGCCGAAAAATACGGTATTTTTTAAATTAGACTTTGCACTGGAAAGAACGTACAAACACTTAAACCCCTTAACAACCTGGCCTTGTTTTTTCATTTCTATTTTTCACTCACCACCTTAAAAAATCTATATATTTTTTTTTTTTTTTTTTTACACGTAAAGAGCAAACAACATCTCTACTTTATTCTTTGGGTCGGTACAATTACGGGGCTACCAAATTTGTATAGGTTTTAGAATGTTTTTATAGATTTACAAAAATTAAAACCTCCTGTACAATTTTTTATTATTATTTTGCCATCTTCTGGTGCCAATAACTTTTTCAGACTTCGGTTTATGGAGCTGTGGGCGTTGTCACTTTTTGGGAATTTTGACATTTTCATTTCTATCATTATTAGGATCACTTTTTATAGAATTTTCTTTGACTTTAAGGTTACAGGTAGAGATGAGCGAACACTAAAATGCTCGGGTACTCGTTATTCGAGACGAACTTTTCCCGATGCTCGAGTGCTCGTCTCGAATAACGAACCCCATTGAAGTCAATGGGAGACTCGAGCATTTTTCAAGGGGACCAAGGCTCTGCACAGGGAAGCTTGGCCAAACACCTGGGAACCTCAGAAAAGGATGGAAACACCACGGAAATGGACAGGAAACAGCAGGGGCAGCATGCATGGATGCCTCTGAGGCTGCTTAATCGCACCATTATGCCGAAATTATGGGCAACAGCATGGCCCTGACAGAGTGACAGAATGAAGCTAGATAGCATGTAAAACATCCAATAATTGACCCTGACACTATAGGGGACGGCATGCAGAGGCAGCGGCAGCAGGCTAGAGAGTGGCATGGCGACATACCCTAATTGGACTCAGGCTTCAAACCAATGGGTGTCAGAGAGGAACCAAAGGAGGTGAGCAAGAAGCGCTCAAATAATATCGGTACATGATAAAAGTTTGCCAGTATATTTTGTGGATTACACAGCAGGGTGGCGACAAAGTTAACATGGAAGCCATGAAAACAACCCAAAATTCTGCCTGACACAGCTCGTTTGATAAGGGGACCATGTATGCTTACAGTTCATGCCAGTCGCTGCACTGGCTGCCAGTCTCCTTTCGAATACAGTTTAAAATAATAATAACCCTCATCCATAAAGCTCTGTATAATGCTGCACCCCCCTACCTCTCCTCTCTTATCTCAGTCTATCGCCCAACCCGTGCTCTTAGATCCGCCAGTGATCTTAGATTAACCTCTACCCTAGTGCGGACCTCCCACTCGCGTCTCCAAGACTTCTCTAGAGCTGCACCAATTCTATGGAATGCTCTGCCCTGGACTATCAGACTAATACCTAACCTCCAAAGTTTCAAACGTGCTCTTAAAACCCATTTCTTTAGGCAAGCCTATAACACTCATTAACTGCATGAAGTTTTAACTCTTCTACTAACCCGTCCTGTGTCGTCCTCCCATCTGTTATCCAGCAACCAACAGGCACCAGACTTCTCTGCAGTCCCATTCACCCTGGACCTGGTATATAAGATGACGGCTGAGTGGTTCAAGCGACAGCAATTCCATTTATTATATTTTTTTCTATTCCCTAAGAAGAATGGCTTGACCATTAAATATTCTTTTACCTCGTGTTACCCCATCATCTTCATAAACCGTAAGCCTGGCGAGCAGGGACCTCACTCCTGTTGTTCCATACAAATGTTGTGCTCTGTTACATTACATTTGTATTTGTTTCCTATGATTTGTAAAGCGCTACAGAATATGATGACGCTATATAAATAAAGATTATTATTATTATGGAGGCAGTGAACTAGTAGTAGATTAAAGGTGCTGCAACTATGTTAGTTGGATCTTGGGATGGAGCTGGCGCTCTGCAGCCAGGCGAGCTTTTGCCAATCCAAGCCCCTGTCTCTAGGCTACTCCCCAAACAGCACTTCTAAGAACCTTTTGTATAAGATCAAGTGTAGTAGCGTTCTTATAAGTTTAGGATATGGCGGGTGAGGGGAATGTAAACAGATGCGCAAGAAGCGCTGAAATAATATCCCTAAATGGTAAAAGTTTGCAAGTATATTTTGTGGATTACACAGCAGGGTGGCGACAAAGTTAACAACTTTGATGTGGAATGCCCTGTAATAGCTCTTGGGCGGTGTGCCTTTTATCGCCTAGGCTCAGCAGTTTCAGCACCGCCTGCTGTCGCTTAGCGACGGCACTGCTGCTGTGCCTAGAGCTACCGACTGATGGCGCCATGCCCACGGATGGTAATTCGGAGGAGGAGGAGGTGGGGTGGGAGGAGGTATAGTAGGCCTTTGAGACCTGGACCGAGGTAGGCCCCGCAATTCTCTGCGTCGGCAGTATATGACCAGCCCCAGGGTCAGACTCGGTCCCAGCCTGCACCAAGTTAAGTGTAGTAGCGTTCTTATAAGTTTGGGATATGGCGGGTGAGGGGAATGTAAACAGATGCGCAAGAAGCGCATGATGCGCATGGAGCTGGCGCTCCGCTGCCAGGCGAGCTTTCGCCAATTCAAGCCCCTGTCTCTAGGCTACTCCCCAAACAGCACTTCTAAGAACCTTTTGTATAAGATCAAGTGTAGTAGCGTTCTTATAAGTTTAGGATATGCCGGGTGAGGGGAATGTAAACAGATGCGCAAGAAGCGCATGATGCGCATGGAGCTGGCGCTCCGCTGCCAGGCGAGCTTTCGCCAATTCAAGCCCCTGTCTCTAGGCTACTCCCCAAACAGCACTTCTAAGAACCTTTTGTATAAGATCAAGTGTAGTAGCGTTCTTATAAGTTTAGGATATGCCGGGTGAGGGGAATGTAAACAGATGCGCAAGAAGCGCATGATGCGCATGGAGCTGGCGCTCCGCTGCCAGGCGAGCTTTCGCCAATTCAAGCCCCTGTCTCTAGGCTACTCCCCAAACAGCACTTCTAAGAACCTTTTGTATAAGATCAAGTGTAGTAGCGTTCTTATAAGTTTAGGATATGCCGGGTGAGGGGAATGTAAACAGATGCGCAAGAAGCGCTGAAATAATATCCCTAAATGGTAAAAGTTTGCCAGTATATTTTGTGGATAACACAGCAGGGTGGCGACAAAGTTAACAACTTTGATGTGGAATCCATGAAAACAACCCAAATTTCTGCCTGACACACCTCGTTTGATAAAGGGACGATGTATGGAGGCAGCTATATGGACGACTTTTGGAGGTAGCAATGGAGACAACGTGTGGAGGCTGCTATGGAGACAATTTAATTTGGATAGTGCCTGTATGTGGCAGTCCCAAACATTTTTCAAACCAGAGGAGCAGGTAGGTGGCCCTCCAGTAAAATGGAATAGATTTAGTGCCTGTATGTGGCAGTCCCAAAAATGTTTCAAACCAGAGGAGCAGGTAGGTGGCCCTGCAGTAAAATGGAATAGATTGAGTGCCTGTATGTGGCAGTCCCAAAAATTTTTCAAACCAGAGGAGCAGGTAGGTGGCCCTCCAGTAAAATGGAATAGATTGAGTGCCTGTATGTGGCAGTCCCAAAAATGTTTCAAACCAGAGGAGCAGGTAGGTGGCCCTGCAGTAAAATGGAATAGATTGAGTGCCTGTATGTGGCACTCACAAAAATTGTTTCAAACAGAGGACCGGGTAGGTGGCCCTCCAGAAAAATTAAATGCATGAAGTACTATAGCAAGAGCCAGTGGGCCCTGTCAAAAAATAGCCATTTTCCTCTGCTTTACTGTACAAAGAGGAGGAGAAGGAGGAAAATGAGGAGGAGGAGGAGTGGATCAATTATTCAGGTTGAGCTTCCTTCACCTGGTGGAGATTGGAAATTCTGAGAAATCCAGCCTTTATTCATTTTAATAAGCGTCAGCCTGTCAGCGCTGTCAGTCGACAGGCGTGTACGCTTATCGGTGATGATGCCACCAGCTGCACTGAAAACCCGCTCGGACAAGACGCTAGCGGCAGGGCAGGCAAGAACCTCCAAGGCGTACAGCGCCAGTTCGTGCCACATGTCCAGCTTTGAAACCCAGTAGTTGTAGGGAGCTGTGTGATCATTTAGGACGATGGTATGGTCAGCTACGTACTCCCTCACCATCTTTCTGTAAAGATCAGCCCTACTCTGCCGAGACTGGGGACAGGTGACAGTGTCTTGCTGGGGTGACATAAAGCTGGCAAAAGCCTTGTAAAGCGTACCCTTGCCAGTGCTGGACAAGCTGCCTGCTCGCCTACTCTCCCTCGCTACTTGTCCCGCAGAACTACGCACTCTGCCGCTAGCGCTGTCAGAAGGGAAATACTGTTTCAGCTTGTGCACCAGGGCCTGCTGGTATTCATGCATTCTCACACTCCTTTCCTCTGCAGGGATGAGAGTGGAAAGATTTTGCTTGTACCGTGGGTCCAGGAGAGTGAACACCCAGTAATCGGTGCTGGAATAAATTCTTTGAACGCGAGGGTCACGGGATAGGCAGCCTAGCATGAAATCTGCCATATGCGCCAGAGTACCAACGCGTAAGAATTCACTCCCCTCACTGGCCTGACTGTCCATTTCCTCCTCCTCCAACTCCTCTTCTTCTGCCCATACACGCTGAACAGTAAAGGACTCAACAATGGTCCCCTCTTGTGTCTCACCAACATTCTCCTCCTCTTCCTCCTCCACCTCCACCTCCTCCGATATGCGCTGAGAAACAGACCTGAGGGTGCTTTGGCTATCAACAAGGGAATATTCTTCCCCTGTCTCTTGTGACGAGCGCAAAGCTTCCGACTTCATGCTGACCAGAGAGTTTTTCAACAGGCCAAGCAGCGGGATGGTGAGGCTGATGATGGCGGCATCGCCACTGACCATCTGTGTTGACTCCTCAAAGTTACTCAGCACCTGACAGATATCAGACATCCACGTCCACTCCTCATTGTAGACTTGAGGAAGCTGACTGACCTGACTACCAGTTCTGGTGGAAGTTGACATCTGGCAGTCTACAATCGCTCTGCGCTGCTGGTAAACTCTGGATAACATGGTCAGTGTTGAATTCCACCTCGTGGGCACGTCGCACAACAGTCGGTGAGCGGGCAGTTGGAGGCGGCGCTGCGCTGCCCTGAGAGTGGCAGCATCTGGGCTGGACTTCCTGAAATGCGCACAGATGCGGCGCACCTTCGTGAGCAAATCAGACAGATTGGGGTATGTCTTGAGGAAACGCTGAACTATCAGATTTAACACATGGGCCAGGCATGGCACATGTGTCAGTCTGCCGAGTTGCAGAGCCGCCACCAGGTTACGGCCGTTGTCACACACAACCATTCCCGGCTTGAGGTTCAGCGGTGCCAGCCACAGATCAGTCTGCGCCGTGATGCCCTGTAATAGCTCTTGGGCGGTGTGCCTTTTGTCGCCTAGGCTCAGCAGTTTGAGCACCGCCTGCTGTCGCTTAGCGACGGCACTGCTGCTGTGCCTAGAGCTACCGACTGATGGCGCCGTGCCCACGGATGGTAGTTCGGAGGAGGAGGTGGAGGAGGGGTGGGAGGAGGAGGAGGCATAGTAGGCCTGAAACACCTGGACCGAGGTAGGCCCCGCAATCCTCGGCGTCGGCAGTATATGAGCAGCCCCAGTGTCAGACTCGGTCCCAGCCTCCACCAAGTTAACCCAATGTGCCGTCAGCGATATATAGTGGCCCTGCCCGGCAGCACTCGTCCACGTGTCCGTGGTCAGGTGGACCTTGTCAGAAACGGCGTTGGTCAGGGCACGGATGATGTTGTCTGACACGTGCTGGTGCAGGGCTGGGACGGCACATCGGGAAAAGTAGTGGCGGCTGGGGACCGAATACCGAGGGGTGGCCGCCGCCATGAGGTTGCGAAAGGCCTCGGTCTCTACTAGCCTATAGGGCAGCATCTCCAGGCTAAGCAATCTGGAGATGTGCACATTAAGGGCTTGGGCGTGCGGGTGGGTTGCACTATATTTGCGTTTCCGCTCCAGCGTCTGGGGTATGGAGAGCTGAACGCTGGTGGATGCTGTGGAGGATCGTGGAGGCGACGATGGGGTTTTTGTGGCAGGGTCCTGGGCAGGGGGCTGACTAGCAGCTGACACAGGGGAAGGAGCAGTGGTGTGCACGGCCGGAGGTGAACGGGCTTGTTGCCACTGAGTGGGGTGTTTAGCATTCATATGCCTGCGCATACTGGTGGTAGTTAAGCTAGTAGTGGTGGAACCCCTGCTGAGCCTGGTTTGGCAAATGTTGCACACCACAGTCCGTCGGTCATCCGGTGTTTCCTTAAAGAACCTCCAGACTTCTGAAGATCTAGCCCTCGCCGCAGGAGCCCTCGCCACGGGAGCTTCACTAGTTGACACATTTGGCGCTGATGCACCAGCTCTGGCCCTGCCTCTCCGTCTGGCCCCACCACTGCCTCTTCCAACCTGTTCTGGTCGAGGACTCTCCTCCGTCTCAGAAGCACTGTGTTCACCCGGCCTCTCAACCCAGCTTGGGTCTGTCACCTCATCATCCTCCGATCCCTCAGTCTGCTCCCCCCTCGGACTTCCTGCCCTGACAACAACTTCCCCACTGTCTGACAACCGTGTCTCCTCATCGTCGGACACCTCTTTACACACTTCCACTACGTCAAGAAGGTCATCATCACCCACAGACTGTGACTGTTGGAAAACCTGGGCATCGGAAAATTGCTCAGCAGCAACCGGACAAGTGGTTTGTGACTGTGGGAAGGGTCCAGAAAACAGTTCCTCAGAGTATGCCGGTTCAAATGCCAAATTTTCCTGGGAGGGGGCAGACTGGGGGGGAGGAGGCTGAGGTGCAGGAGCTGGAGGAGTGGCGATTTCGGTGACATGGGTGGACTGCGTGGAAGACTGACTGGTGGTGGACAAATTGCTCGAAGCATTGTCAGCAATCCACGACATCACCTGTTCGCACTGTTCTGGCCTCAACAGTGCTCTACCACGAGTCCCAGTAACTTCAGACATGAACCTAGGGATTGTAGCTCTGCGGCGTTCCCCTGCTCCCTCATCAGCAGGTGGTGTCTCACCCCGCCCAGGACCACGGCCTCTGACCCCTGCAGTAGTTGGACGCCCACGTCCCCGCCCTCGTCCTCTACCCCTAGCCCTCGGGTTAAACATTTTTAAAATGAGAGTTATAACTTTATTTTTTTTTTTACTTTTTTTTTTTTTTTTTTGTGTTTTTTTTTTTTTTTGTGTTTTTTGTTTTTTTTTGAGTTTTTAAAACCAAACAATGCTATCCTATTGCTATGGCTATTTTCTAGCCAAGTATCAAAGCACACTACTATGCCAGATGAGATGACACTGAGTTAGTGCCTAATTGAAATCCAACCCCTACTAAATTTTCCCACTTCGGTCTTTGCTATGGATATGTGCGTCACTAAGCGCAGAACACAGCGGTCGCAAGTCTCACTACAAATTGCTCAGAATTGGCTAGTACATGCACTGCAGAAAGTACAGCCACCAGCAGATCAACCAGAAATCAAATATATAGAACGCTACTGTATGCGTAAGTAAGCTCTTTGTATTCTCCTATGACTATTTTCTAGCCAAGTATCAAAGCACACTACTATGCCAGATGAGATGACACTGAGTTAGTGCCTAATTGAAATCCAACCCCTACTAAATTTTCCCACTTCGGTCTTTGCTATGGATATGTGCGTCACTAAGCGCAGAACACAGCGGTCGCAAGTCTCACTACAAATTGCTCAGAATTGGCTAGTACATGCACTGCAGAAAGTACAGCCACCAGCAGATCAACCAGAAATCAAATATATAGAACGCTACTGTATGCGTAAGTAAGCTCTTTGTATTCTCCTATGGCTATTTTCTAGCCAAGTATCAAAGCACACTACTATGCCAGATGAGATGACACTGAGTTAGTGCCTAATTGAAATCCAACCCCTACTAAATTTTCCCACTTCGGTCTTTGCTATGGATATGTGCGTCACTAAGCGCAGAACACAGCGGTCGCAAGTCTCACTACAAATTGCTCAGAATTGGCTAGTACATGCACTGCAGAAAGTACAGCCACCAGCAGATCAACCAGAAATCAAATATATAGAACGCTACTGTATGCGTAAGTAAGCTCTTTGTATTCTCCTATGGCTATTTTCTAGCCAAGTATCAAAGCACACTACTATGCCAGATGAGATGACACTGAGTTAGTGCCTAATTGAAATCCAACCCCTACTAAATTTTCCCACTTCGGTCTTTGCTATGGATATGTGCGTCACTAAGCGCAGAACACAGCGGTCGCAAGTCTCACTACAAATTGCTCAGAATTGGCTAGTACATGCACTGCAGAAAGTACAGCCACCAGCAGATCAACCAGAAATCAAATATATAGAACGCTACTGTATGCGTAAGTAAGCTCTTTGTATTCTCCTATGGCTATTTTCTAGCCAAGTATCAAAGCACACTACTATGCCAGATGAGATGACACTGAGTTAGTGCCTAATTGAAATCCAACCCCTACTAAATTTTCCCACTTCGGTCTTTGCTATGGATATGTGCGTCACTAAGCGCAGAACACAGCGGTCGCAAGTCTCACTACAAATTGCTCAGAATTGGCTAGTACATGCACTGCAGAAAGTACAGCCACCAGCAGATCAACCAGAAATCAAATATATAGAACGCTACTGTATGCGTAAGTAAGCTCTTTGTATTCTCCTATGGCTATTTTCTAGCCAAGTATCAAAGCACACTACTATGCCAGATGAGATGACACTGAGTTAGTGCCTAATTGAAATCCAACCCCTACTAAATTTTCCCACTTCGGTCTTTGCTATGGATATGTGCGTCACTAAGCGCAGAACACAGCGGTCGCAAGTCTCACTACAAATTGCTCAGAATTGGCTAGTACATGCACTGCAGAAAGTACAGCCACCAGCAGATCAACCAGAAATCAAATATATAGAACGCTACTGTATGCGTAAGTAAGCTCTTTGTATTCTCCTATGGCTATTTTCTAGCCAAGTATCAAAGCACACTACTATGCCAGATGAGATGACACTGAGTTAGTGCCTAATTGAAATCCAACCCCTACTAAATTTTCCCACTTCGGTCTTTGCTATGGATATGTGCGTCACTAAGCGCAGAACACAGCGGTCGCAAGTCTCACTACAAATTGCTCAGAATTGGCTAGTACATGCACTGCAGAAAGTACAGCCACCAGCAGATCAACCAGAAATCAAATATATAGAACGCTACTGTATGCGTAAGTAAGCTCTTTGTATTCTCCTATGGCTATTTTCTAGCCAAGTATCAAAGCACACTACTATGCCAGATGAGATGACACTGAGTTAGTGCCTAATTGAAATCCAACCCCTACTAAATTTTCCCACTTCGGTCTTTGCTATGGATATGTGCGTCACTAAGCGCAGAACACAGCGGTCGCAAGTCTCACTACAAATTGCTCAGAATTGGCTAGTACATGCACTGCAAAAAGTACAGCCACCAGCAGATCAACCAGAAATCAAATATATAGAACGCTACTGTATGCGTAAGTAAGCTCTTTGTATTCTCCTATGGCTATTTTCTAGCCAAGTATCAAAGCACACTACTATGCCAGATGAGATGACACTGAGTTAGTGCCTAATTGAAATCCAACCCCTACTAAATTTTCCCACTTCGGTCTTTGCTATGGATATGTGCGTCACTAAGCGCAGAACACAGCGGTCGCAAGTCTCACTACAAATTGCTCAGAATTGGCTAGTACATGCACTGCAGAAAGTACAGCCACCAGCAGATCAACCAGAAATCAAATATATAGAACGCTACTGTATGAGTAAGTAAGCTCTTTGTATTCTCCTATGGCTATTTTCTAGCCAAGTATCAAAGCACACTACTATGCCAGATGAGATGACACTGAGTTAGTGCCTAATTGAAATCCAACCCCTACTAAATTTTCCCACTTCGGTCTTTGCTATGGATATGTGCGTCACTAAGCGCAGAACACAGCGGTCGCAAGTCTCACTACAAATTGCTCAGAATTGGCTAGTACATGCACTGCAGAAAGTACAGCCACCAGCAGATCAACCAGAAATCAAATATATAGAACGCTACTGTATGCGTAAGTAAGCTCTTTGTATTCTCCTATGGCTATTTTCTAGCCAAGTATCAAAGCACACTACTATGCCAGATGAGATGACACTGAGTTAGTGCCTAATTGAAATCCAACCCCTACTAAATTTTCCCACTTCGGTCTTTGCTATGGATATGTGTGCCACTAAGAGCTAAACACAACGGTAGCAAGTCCCCCTGCTAATTCCTCACAAAATGGTACTAGATGCAAATTAAAATAAAAAAAGTAGAACGTTATTGTAGCCCTAAGAAGGGCTGTTGGGTTCTTTGAGAATCACTCCTGCCTAACAGTAAGCTAATAGAACACCCTAACGCTTTCCCTGACCAGCAGCAGCTCTCTCCCTAGCGGCATCCAGACACAGAATGATCCGAGCAGCGCGGGCAGCGGCTAGTCTATCCCAGGGTCACCTGATCTGGCCAGCCAACCACTGCTATCGACGTGTAAGGGTACCACGTCATGCTGGGTGGAGTGCAGAGTCTCCTGGCTTGTGATTGGCTCTGTTTCTGGCCGCCAAAAAGCAAAACGGCGGGAGCTGCCATTTTCTCGAGCGGGCGAAGTATTCGTCCGAGCAACGAGCAGTTTCGAGTACCCTAATGCTCGACCGAGCATCAAGCTCGGACGAGCATGTTCGCTCATCTCTAGTTACAGGGTTAAACACAGTGACAAACCATTATATTTTGAGCAGGCATTTTCGGACGTGGTGATACCTAATGTGTTTATGATTTTTACTGTATATTTATATCAGTTCTAGGGAAAGGGGGAAAAAAAAAAAAATTAAAAACCTAAAAATTCAGACTCCCTAGGGTACTTTAACCCTAGATCGTCTCAGATCCTATCATATACTGCCATACTACATAAATGAGGGGATTTTCCTCCTCATTTATTGCAATGTACTGATGGCACATTGTAATGATAGGGTTAACATGAGTCGGCCTCGGGTCTTCGGAAGACCTAAGGTTGTCCATGGTGACGGATCGCCACTCCCCTATGACGTCATAGGGAGCAAAAATCTTCGGCAAGATGGTTTTTTTTGTATCCATGCCTCATTGACTATATGTATTTTTAAACTTGGAAATACAAAATTTTTGACCATGTCTTAACAGTTTTTCCTTTTTTCTATACTTTTTGGATGCTGGATTTCCCATCGCATGCAAAATATTTTTTCCTTTACATCTTTGGCAAGATGTTGGCGCCCATGCGCCACCATTTTTTGAAGCCGCACAGGAAAACACCCGTGAGTGTTATGGTAATTCTTAGCTGCAATATGCAGCAAAACCGGCTATGGAGAGGGCTTAGCCCGTGAGACCTCTCCATGCACCAGGACCCGACGAGCGTCGTAAGGCGTAAGTAAATGTGGGCCTGAACGCTTGCCTCCTATTTGGGTAGGTTTTACCCTTTCTCCAAAATCATACTGGCAAGTTGATAATGAATGTAGATTGTGATGACTGGCTCTGAATAGTGTAGAAGGCTATGATGGCACTTAAAGGACACCAGTCATCAGGTCTGTGTCACTAGTCCTGTCACTGCTACCTGTTGGAGCAGCTCACAAGGATCCCATCCCAGCCTTT